>NW_026902298.1:0-10000000 GCF_033783945.1 Neopsephotus bourkii
GCCCATAGCACACACTCTATGGGCATCAACCCGTGCCGTAGTTGGACACCAGGTTCCGGTCCCTCTTCAGAGCTCTCCCCGGGGCTGTCCCTCCCCTGCAGGTGCTGCCGTGCCCCACAGCTCCCCATTCATTTCTCCTGCCCATCCGGATTCCTGCCCCGGAGCTGCCCCGAGCGGAGCTGAGCCTGGCACCGTCCCCGAGGGGCAGCAGAGCTGCAGGTCCGGGTGCCCGTGGGAAGCAACTGCCCCTGGAGCCCAGCCCCGTGTCCTGGCAGGAGGCTTCGAGTCCCCTTGGAGCTCCCCGGCTCCTCTCTCCTTGCTCTGGAGCCCACGGGGGCTCTGCCCTGTCCTCAGTGAGCAGGGGCAGCAGGAGCAGGGTCCCCAACAGCCTGGGGCCGAGGGGCCAGGGAGGGGCCAGGGGCACTGGAAGGGGCTGCTGGGGACTGGACCCAGAGCAGCCGCACACCTCAAGGGTCCTGGTCAGCATCAAGCAGTGGCAAGGACGGCCCTGGGGGCACTCAGAGGCACGGGAGATGGGCAGCAGGAGGTGCTGGGGTGGCAGGGGCACCCTCAGGGACACGGGGGGGGGGGGGCATTTTGCCCCTTGCTCGGCTGTGGCTCAGGAGGGAGGACGCTGCATAAGGGGGGGTCCTGCCCAACACCAGGTCTGTGCCCACACAGACCCAAGGGATCTCATTGCAGCACCACCCAAAAGCCTTGCTTTCCTAGGGGAGCAGCTTGGGAGCACCCAGTCCCTCAACACAGGGGCAAACGCACGTCCTGGCAGCCAGGGCGAGGACACCAGAGCACATCTGCCCTCTGTGTTCTGCCTCAGCCTGGGTAAAGCTGCAGCGTGTCTCATCCAGCACCAATGGAACACGATGGGAGAGGGCCAGGCTGTGCCATGGCAATGCCACCTCCCAATGGGGCCCGATGGCTCGTGCGTGGGAGCAGTGGGGCTGGAAGATGGACACGGGGGCTCCAAAGTGCTTTTGGATGCCCTGGCTGATGGCAGAGCCAGCGGCTGAACCATGAAGCATGGAGGGACATTGGCTCCCCAGGAGGTGAGGGCCATGGAGGAGGTGATGTCCCTCTGGTGCTCTGCCTGGCTGGAGCTGAGGGCCGGGCCCTGTGTGCTCTGGAGAAGACAGTGGTCCCAGTGAGGAGGGCCTGAGGTCACCTCCAGCAATGGCTTTGCCTTGGGTGGCTGGAGAGGCCCCTGGTGCCTCAGGGGAGAATCACATGGGGACATCTGGTGAAGTGCTGAAGAAGATTGAGCATGGGCAATGGGATCATGGGATCATGGAATCAACCAGGTTGGAAAAGCCCTTTCAGCTCATCCAGTCCAACCATTGCCAGCACTGCCAAGGCCACCACTGCCCCATGGCACTGAGGCCTCGTCTCCACGGGGTGTGAACCCTTGCAGGGCCGGTGCCTGCAGCCCTGCCCTGGGCAGCCTGTTCCAATGCCTGAGCACCCTCTGGGGCAGGAATTGGTCCTCAGCTCCATCTAAACCTGCCCTGGTGCAGCTTGAGGCCGGTTCCTCTTGTCCCATCCCTTGTTCCTTGGGAGCAGAGCCCAGCCCCTCCTGGCTCCATCCTCCTGTCAGGCAGTTGGAGGCAGTCATCAGGTCCCCCCTGAGCCTTCTCTTCTCCATCTGAACCCCCCAGGTCCCTCAGCCCTTCCCCATCACACTTGGGCTCCAGGCCCTGCACCAGCTCTGCCCTTCTTGTGACCCAAGTGCAGGACCTGGCACTCAGCCTTGTTGACCCTCATGCAGCTGGCCTCTCTGCCCATCAATGCAGCCTGTGCACATCCCTCTGCAGAGCCTTCCTAACCCCAGCAGATCAACATTGCCCCCCCGTGTGGTGTCCTCTGAAAGCTTCCTGAGGGAGCTCGATCCCTTCGCCCAGATCATATAAAAGACAATAGATAAAGATATCAAAGAGAATGGCCCCCAATACTGCTCAAAACTGATAGAACTTGTTTAAAACATAGCCCTACAAGGAACCTGTGCCCAGGGAGTCCAGTAGTTGCTCATTTTGGAGACAGCATCCTCCATCATAACAAAGGGTAGAGCTAGTGGAGACCAGCCCATGTGTTCATCCAAATGCTTCAAATCCGACAGCTACAGCTAACAACTGTTTTCCTTCTCATTTCCAGCCCAATTGTATCCATAGCCAGTTTGTACCTGTTTGATCTTACCAGTGGTGGGTTTCAGATGAAATAGTGGTTGTTTCTCTCGGGGACTGGCTTCCCTGTTGAGTTAATAGTGTAAGGGGTAAGCAGGGTAAGACTCCTTAGCCTCTGCTGCTGTAAAAGCTGTCCTCTTGGCCTGTGATGCTTGAAAATTGATGACTGAATCTGTATGTTTTCAGGTGCTTGAATCTGAGCTGGGCTCTTGCTGCCATATTTACCAATGTTATTGATAATTCCTTTCCTTTAATGGAAATAGCTACATTCTGAGGTCACATTTACCTGTTCAGCACTGCTATTTATGTTGGTCTTCCTATGATGGATGTAGAGGCTGCCATCTCTTTCCAGCAGATTGGATCTCATCTGCTCTTTTAAAGGGATGAATTAGGAGTGTCCAAGCGGAACACACGTGTTCTGAGCTCCTGGTTTGGCTGGAGCACTGACCATGCTGATGGCCTCAGGAAAGTCTGTGTGCTGCCCTTCCCAGCCCAGCTTTCCTGTGGGTGCAGTGCAGATGATGCTTGTTTCTATTGAGAACGGGTGGTGTTTGCAGAGACCTGAGGAAATGCTGAGCTCCCAATGTTATTCCTGAATTTGCTTTTAATGTTCTAGGAAGGATGAGGCTAAATTAGAAAGTACAAACGCACCGTGACAAAAATACCGCTTGTACATTGTGGTGGAAAGGTTGGGGTTTTGTTCCATGACTCTTGCAAATAAAAGCATGTTTCCCAAACAGAATGGGTTGGGTTAGAAGGGACCTTAAAGCTCATCCAGCTCCAACCCCTGCCACAGGCAGGGACCCCTTCCACTGGAGCAGCTTGCTCCAAGCCCCTGTGTCCAACCTGGCCTTGAACACTGCCAGGGATGGGGCAGCCACAGCTTCTCTGGGCACCCTGTGCCAGCGCCTCAGCACCCTCACAGGGAAGAGCTTCTGCCTAAGAGCTCAGCTCAGTCTCCCCTCGGGCAGGTTCAAGCCATTCCCCTTGGCCTGCCCCTAGATCCTTTGTCCCAAGCCCCTCTCCAGGTTTCTTGCCTGGATCTCTCCCTCCACTGCAGCACTTTCAAGTCCTGCTGAGCTCTCTTCCTTAGTGTGCTGCTTGCATTACTTGTAACTTCCATCGCAATCAATGGGTCAGCTTCTGAAAGCAGTATTGGCAAAATGGCAATACCTTGGTCTTAAAGCCCACAGAGACTCATCTGTGTGACAGCAGCTTTGTTCCTGAGCACACGGGGGTCTCGCTGTGTTTGCATTTTTCTCTTTAATCCGAACCATCAGGACTCCAGTATGTGCTTTAAGAACAAAGGCCTGAAAGCTCCACTCCAGTTTCAGTAAATATGTTCAAGATGAGCTAATTTGAATGAAAGATAGAAGTATGTTTAAAACAATAACGTTTGCAAGACATCACATTCATCCTCTTTTACGATCCCCATGCATAAATGTGATGGAGGCCAGCGAGGATGGCTGTAGGGAAGAGAATCTCATCACCACCTGAGCTTGCTACATGTGGGTATTCTTCAAGCTCCTGTGATGTTTTACAGCATAAATGCACTCTGGACACTTTTGGATGCTTTTCTGCTGCCAGGAAGCTCCAGAACCCTCCAGCAGAACCCAGAGCAGTGACCCGAGGAGCTGGATGGGCACAGGGATGACTTCTGCACCATTTGCACTGCCTGGAACCGCGGGTCCCTCTGAGCCGTGCCTGGCAGCCGGCCCTGACCCCGCTCATTCCCAGGACACTCGTGGCTGCTCTGTTCCAGGATGTTCCATCACACTGCCCCGGGCTGCATCAATCCCAGCAGGGCCGTGCTGCTGCCACCACTGATGGACGTGGCTGATAAGGGACAGGAGGTGCTCCCCAGAAAGGTCTTTGTCCTTGTCAAACCCAGCGCAGGGCCCTGCAGGACGAGGGCAGATGGGGCAGATCAGGCCCTCTGCGGCCACCACAGGGAAAGAACTTTCCATTCTCATCGCTGGAGCCTGTCCAGTGCTGGCTCTGGCTCTGTCCCTGCCTGGTGCTGTCAGAGCAGGAGCTGCTGCTCACGGCATCCAACAGGAGGATGCTCAAAGAGACCCCGCAGAGCCTTTGATGCCGCAGGGCTGCTTTCGGCTGTGTCCAACAGGCTCTGGCTCCTGCCATTGCCCCTCTAATGTCCCTCCCTAACGCTGGCACCTTTCACGCTTCCCTCCAGCCTGAATCCTTCCTTTCAAAGTCCCTTTTGTAGCTCCCTGTCTCTGTCTAACCCCGCTGATGCTCCCCTTCCTCCTTGACACAGCCATGGGAGGCAAACACCCTCAGAGCAGCATCCCCGGTTGCGGAGCCCCTTCTTCTCCCGGCAGGGGCCGTTCCCAAGGCTCCTGCACACGGGTGGGCAGTGAGAGAGCCCCGAGCAGCGCTGCAGGAGCTGTGTGCCCGGCCGGGGCTCGCGGGGGCATCCCCCTCTCCATAGAAACCCGGCTCCTGCTCCCCGTGCGCGCCCTCAGCGCTGCCCAGCCCCAGGAGCATCCCCACGGAGCCGCCGCTCGCTGCGGGCTCGGGGCAGAGCCGCTCCCCGCTGTGCGGGCCCCGGGAGCGGGGGATGGAGGGGCCGGGCCGGCGCTGGCAGCAGCGGGAGCCGCGTCCAGGTCGGGTGAAGGCCGCGGGGAGGCGGCTCCAGGAGCGGGCCCAGAGGCAGGGGCAGCCGCGGGCGAGCCCCAGCGGGGCTGGAGCCGAGCCCGGCCCGGCCCAAGCGGTCCTGGGCCAGTAGCGGAGCGCGGCAGAGCGGGGCCGTGCCCCGGACCCGCATAAAGAGGCGGCGGGGAGCGGAGCGCGGAGCAGAGCCCGGAGCAGAGCCCGGAGCAGAGCCCGGAGCAGCGCTGCCGCAGCCGGAGCGGGGCCATGGAGCAGTACTTCTCAGCCACGCACAGGATGGAGCAGGAGGTGATGTTCCCCAGCCTGCTCCGAGGGGTCTTCCCGCAGCAGCAGCAGCAGCAGCAGCACGGGGAGGCTCCGGACGCCGATGGCCACACGGACCTCTACGAGCGCTACCAGCAGCTCAAGGCCATCAAGCCCATGGTGGAGAAGGGCCTGGCCTCTGTCCATGAGCAGAGCTCGAGCAGCAGCGACGCGGACGCGTCTTGGGATGAGGCCGGCGGCAGCAGCGGGGATGCGCGGCTGGAGCAGCGGCTGTGCCACCACCTGGCCGGGCTGCAGCAGGTCCTCAGCCACCTCACCAGGGACACCAATGCCCTGACGCGGAGGTACAGCCAGATCCTGGAGCAGATCAGCCCCAGCGAGGGGCAGCCCAGCTGGTGACCCTGCCCCGGCCACCAGGTGAGAGCTGGGGGATGCTGAGAGCAGGGGCAGCGGGGCCAGGGCCGGCCCATGGCCACGGAGGGGTCCCCAGCACCGCAGGCTGGGAGCTCCTGGCAAGTGCATTGCAATGGGGGCTGTACCGGCACGTTCCCGTCTCCGTGCCACGGGAGGGGACCCATGGCATGGCTCTGTGCAGAGCCGCTGGGGCTGAGGGTCCCTGGAGCAGGGCTGGTGCCCAGCTCCCTGCGGGCACGGTCTCGGCTTCAGCACGGCTGCCGTTGCAGGACGGGTGCTGCTGGCACGAAGGAGAGGACGTCCCCACCGTGCCCATCGCGGCTCTTCCCAGCGCCGCCCGTGGCAGCGGAGCTCCCGGCGCTGGCACCGACGCCTGCGGCCACCCCGGAGCCAGACCCGGCCTCGTCCCCTGGGAAGGAGCCTCTGGAGGTGCTGCAGGTCCAGGGAGGAGCCGCGGGCTCGTGCCCTGCTCTTCATTGTCCCAGAGCAGCACGAAGCAGCCGTGGGGAGCGCTGGCCCCGAGCCCCGAGGGTCCCTGCGGCTGCCGAGCCCTTTTCCAGCTGGTTCCTGGACTCCAAGGGGCCTTTCCCCTTCTTTCATAATAAAATGAGCCCTGAGAAGCCCTCGCTGCTGCTGGTGTTGGTGCTTTGCTGGGGTGGAGCCCTTGGGGAGGGAGCTGCTGTGGGGCAGGGGGGCACTGGCTCTGCTGGCAGGGGCCTTTCCATGCAGTGATGGGGAACGTGAAGGGACACAGAATCCCAGGCTCACAGCATGGGTTGGGATGGGAGGGAATTCCAAAGACCATTCAGTTCCTAATGCCCTGCTGCAGGCAGGGACATCGTGCAGGGGTCCAGGTTGCTCAAAATCCCCTCCTCCCTGACGTGGAACACTTCAGGGATGGGGAACGTGCAGCTTGTCTGGGCAGCCTGTGCAGTGATTCCCAACGGTCCCAGTGAGGAATTCCTTCTGGAACCCTGCTGCTGTGCCCATAGCACACACTCTATGGGCATCAACCCGTGCCGTAGTGAGACACCAGGTTCCGGTCCCTCTTCAGAGATCTCTGTCCTTCCCCTGCAGGTGCTGCCGTGCCCCACAGCTCCCCATTCATTTCTCCTGCCCATCCGGAATCCTGCCCCGGAGCTGCCCCAAGCGGAGCTGAGCCTGGCACCGTCCCCGAGGGGCAGCAGAGCTGCAGGTCCGGGTGCCCGTGGGAAGCAACTGCCCCTGGAGCCCAGCCCCGTGCCCTGGCAGGAGGCTTCGAGTCCCCTTGGAGCTCCCCGGCTCCTCTCTCCTTGCTCTGGAGCCCACGGGGGCTCTGCCCTGTCCTCAGTGAGCAGGGGCAGCAGGAGCAGGGTCCCCAACAGCCTGGGGCCGAGGGGCCAGGGAGGGGCCAGGGGCACTGGAAGGGGCTGCTGGGGACTGGACCCAGAGCAGCCGCACACCTCAAGGGTCCTGGTCAGCATCAAGCAGCGGCAAGGACGGCCCTGGGGGCACTCAGAGGCACGGGAGATGGGCAGCAGGAGGTGCTGCGGGTGGCAGGGGCACCCTCAGGGACACGGGGGGGGGGCATTTTGCCCCTTGCTCGGCTGTGGCTCAGGAGGGAGGACGCTGCATAAGGGGGGGTCCTGCCCAACACCAGGTCTGTGCCCACACAGACCCAAGGGATCTCATTGCAGCACCACCCAAAAGCCTTGCTTTCCTAGGGGAGCAGCTTGGGAGCACCCAGTCCCTCAACACAGGGGCAAACACACGTCCTGGCAGCCAGGGCGAGGACACCAGAGCACATCTGCCCTCTGTGTTCTGCCTCAGCCTGGGTAAAGCTGCAGCGTGTCTCATCCAGCACCAATGGAACACGATGGGAGAGGGCCAGGCTGTACCATGGCAATGCCTCCTCCCAATGGGGCCCGATGGCTCGTGAGTGGGAGCAGTGGGGCTGGAAGATGGACACGGGGGCTCCAAAGTGCTTCTGGATGCCCTGGCTGATGGCAGAGCCAGCGGCTGAACCATGAAGCATGGAGGGACATTGGCTCCCCAGGAGGTGAGGGCCATGGAGGAGGTGATGTCCCCCTGGTGCTCTGCCAGGCTGGAGCTGAGGGCCGGGCCCTGTGTGCTCTGGAGAAGACAGTGGTCCCAGTGAGGAGGGCCTGAGGTCACCTCCAGCAATGGCTTTGCCTTGGGTGGCTGGAGAGGCCCCTGGTGCCTCAGGGGAGAATCACATGGGGACATCTGGTGAAGTGCTGAAGAAGATTGAGCATGGGCAATGGGATCATGGGATCATGGAACCAACCAGGTTGGAAAAGCCCTTTCAGCTCATCCAGTCCAACCATTGCCAGCACTGCCAAGGCCACCACTGCCCCATGGCACTGAGGCCTCGTCTCCATGGGGTGTGAACCCTTGCAGGGCCGGTGCCTGCAGCCCTGCCCTGGGCAGCCTGTTCCAATGCCTGAGCACCCTCTGGGGCAGGAATTGGTCCTCAGCTCCATCTAACCCTGCCCTGGTGCAGCTTGAGGCCGTTTCCTCCTGTCCCATCCCTTGTTCCTTGGGAGCAGAGCCCAGCCCCTCCTGGCTCCATCCTCCTCTCAGGCAGTTGGAGGCAGCCATCAGGTCCCCCCTGAGCCTTCTCTTCTCCATCTGAACCCCCCAGGTCCCTCAGCCCTTCCCCATCACCCCTGTGCTCCAGGCCCTGCACCAGCTCCATTCCCTTCTTGTGACCCAAGTGCAGGACCTGGCACTCAGCCTTGTTGACCCTCATGCAGCTGGCCTCTCTGCCCATCAATGCAGCCTGTGCACATCCCTCTGCAGAGCCTTCCTAACCCCAGCAGATCAACATTGCCCCCCCGTGTGGTGTCCTCTGAAAGCTTCCTGAGGGAGCTCGATCCCTTCGCCCAGATCATATAAAAGACAATAGATAAAGATATCAAAGAGAATGGCCCCCAATACTGCTCAAAACTGATAGAACTTGTTTAAAACATAGCCCTACAAGGAACCTGTGCCCAGGGAGTCCAGTAGTTGCTCATTTTGGAGACAGCATCCTCCATCATAACAAAGGGTAGAGCTAGTGGAGACCAGCCCATGTGTTCATCCAAATGCTTCAAATCCGACAGCTACAGCTAACAACTGTTTTCCTTCTCATTTCCAGCCCAATTGTATCCATAGCCAGTTTGTACCTGTTTGATCTTACCAGTGGTGGGTTTCAGATGAAATAGTGGTTGTTTCTCTCGGGGACTGGCTTCCCTGTTGAGTTAATAGTGTAAGGGGTAAGCAGGGTAAGACTCCTTAGCCTCTGCTGCTGTAAAAGCTGTCCTCTTGGCCTGTGATGCTTGAAAATTGATGACTGAATCTGTATGTTTTCAGGTGCTTGAATCTGAGCTGGGCTCTTGCTGCCATATTTACCAATGTTATTGATAATTCCTTTCCTTTAATGGAAATAGCTACATTCTGAGGTCACATTTACCTGTTCAGCACTGCTATTTATGTTGGTCTTCCTATGATGGATGTAGAGGCTGCCATCTCTTTCCAGCAGATTGGATCTCATCTGCTCTTTTAAAGGGATGAATTAGGAGTGTCCAAGCGGAACACACGTGTTCTGAGCTCCTGGTTTGGCTGGAGCACTGACCATGCTGATGGCCTCAGGAAAGTCTGTGTGCTGCCCTTCCCAGCCCAGCTTTCCTGTGGGTGCAGTGCAGATGATGCTTGTTTCTATTGAGAACGGGTGGTGTTTGCAGAGACCTGAGGAAATGCTGAGCTCCCAATGTTATTCCTGAATTTGCTTTATGTTTAGGAAGGATGAGGCTAAATTAGAAAGTACAAACGCACCGTGACAAAAATACCGCTTGTACATTGTGGTGGAAAGGTTGGGGTTTTGTTCCATGACTCTTGCAAATAAAAGACGTTTCCCAAACAAAATGGGTTGGGTTAGAAGGGACCTTAAAGCTCATCCAGCTCCAACCCCTGCCACAGGCAGGGACCCCTTCCACGGAGCAGCTTGCTCCAAGCCCCTGTGTCCAACCTGGCCTTGAACACTGCCAGGGATGGGGCAGCCACAGCTTCTCTGGGCACCCTGTGCCAGCGGCTCAGCACCCTCACAGGGAAGAGCTTCTGCCTAAGAGTCAGACTGAGTCTCCCCTCGGGCAGGTTCAAGCCATTCCCCTTGGCCTGCCCCTAGATCCTTTGTCCCAAGCCCCTCTCCAGGTTTCTTGCCTGGATCTCTCCCTCCACTGCAGCACTTTCAAGTCCTGCTGAGCTCTCTTCTTCCTTAGTGTGCTGCTTGCATTACTTGTAACTTCCATCTCAATCAATGGGTCAGCTTCTGAAAGCAGTATTGGCAAAATGGCAATACCTTGGTCTTAAAGCCCACAGAGACTCATCTGTGTGACAGCAGCTTTGTTCCTGAGCACACGGGGGTCTCGCTGTGTTTGCATTTTTCTCTTTAATCCGAACCATCAGGACTCCAGTATGTGCTTTAAGAACAATGGGCCTGAAAGCTCCACTCCAGTTTCAGTAAATATGTTCAAGATGAGCTAATTTGAATGAAAGATAGAAGTATGTTTAAAACAATAACGTTTGCAAGACATCACATTCATCCTCTTTTACGATCCCCATGCATAAATGTGATGGAGGCCAGCGAGGATGGCTGTAGGGAAGAGAATCTCATCACCACCTGAGCTTGCTACATGTGGGTATTCTTCAAGCTCCTGTGATGTTTTACAGCATAAATGCACTCTGGACACTTTTGGATGCTTTTCTGCTGCCAGGAAGCTCCAGAACACAACAGCAGAACCCAGAGCAGTGACCCGAGGAGCTGGATGGGCACAGGGATGACTTCTGCACCACTTGCACTGCCCAGCACCGCGGGTCCCTCTGAGCCGTGCCTGGCAGCCGGCCCTGACCCCGCTCATTCCCAGGACACTCGTGGCTGCTCTGTTCCAGGATGTTCCATCACACTGCGTCAATCCGAGCAGGGCCGTGCTGCTGCCACCACTGATGGACGTGGCTGATAAGGGACAGGAGGTGCTCCCCAGAAAGGTCTTTGTCCTTGTCAAACCCAGCACAGGGCCCTGCAGGACGAGGGCAGATGGGGCAGATCAGGCCCTCTGCGGCCACCACAGGGAATGAACTTTCCATTCTCATCCCTGGAGCCTGTCCAGTGCTGGCTCTGGCTCTGTCCCTGCCTGGTGCTGTCAGAGCAGGAGCTGCTGCTCACGGCATCCAACAGGAGGATGCTCAAAGAGACCCCGCAGAGCCTTTGATGCCGCAGGGCTGCTTTCGGCCGTGTCCAACAGGCTCTGGCTCCTGCCATTGCCCCTCTAATGTCCCTCCCTAACGCTGGCACCTTTCACGCTTCCCTCCAGCCTGAATCCTTCCTTTCAAAGTCCCTTTTGTAGCTCCCTGTCTCTGTGTAACCCCGCTGATGCTCCCCTTCCTCCTTGACACAACCATGGGAGGCAAACACCCTCAGAGCAGCATCCCCGGTTGCGGAGCCCCTTCTTCTCCCGGCAGGGGCCGTTTCCAAGGCTCCTGCACACGGGTGGGCAGTGAGAGAGCCCCGAGCAGCGCTGCAGGAGCTGTGTGCCCGGCCGGGGCTCGCGGGGGCATCCCCCTCTCCATAGAAACCCGGCTCCTGCTCCCCGTGCGCGCCCTCAGCGCTGCCCAGCCCCAGGAGCATCCCCACGGAGCCGCCGCTCGCTGCGGGCTCGGGGCAGAGCCGCTCCCCGCTGTGCGGGCCCCGGGAGCGGGGGATGGAGGGGCCGGGCCGGCGCTGGCAGCAGCGGGAGCCGCGTCCAGGTCGGGTGAAGGCCGCGGGGAGGCGGCTCCAGGAGCGGGCCCAGAGGCAGGGGCAGCCGCGGGCGAGCCCCAGCGGGGCTGGAGCCGAGCCCGGCCCGGCCCAAGCGGTCCTGGGCCAGTAGCGGAGCGCGGCAGAGCGGGGCCGTGCCCCGGACCCACATAAAGAGGCGGCGGGGAGCGGAGCGCGGAGCAGAGCCCGGAGCAGAGCCCGCAGCAGCGCTGCCGCAGCCGGAGCGGGGCCATGGAGCAGTACTTCTCAGCCACGCACAGGATGGAGCAGGAGGTGATGTTCCCCAGCCTGCTCCGAGGGGTCTTCCCGCAGCAGCAGCAGCAGCAGCAGCACGGGGAGGCTCCGGATGCCGATGGCCACACGGACCTCTACGAGCGCTACCAGCAGCTCAAGGCCATCAAGCCCATGGTGGAGAAGGGCCTGGCCTCTGTCCATGAGCAGAGCTCGAGCAGCAGCGACGCGGACGCACCTTGGGATGAGGCCGGCGGCAGCAGCGGGGATGCGCGGCTGGAGCAGCGGCTGTGCCACCACCTGGCCGGGCTGCAGCAGGTCCTCAGCCACCTCACCAGGGACACCAATGCCCTGACGCGGAGGTACAGCCAGATCCTGGAGCAGATCAGCCCCAGCGAGGGCAGCCCAGCTGGTGACCCTGCCCCGGCCACCGGGTGAGAGCTGGGGATGCTGCGAGCAGGGGCAGCGGGGCCAGGGCCGGCCCATGGCCACGGAGGGGTCCCCAGCACCGCAGGCTGGGAGCTCCTGGCAAGTGCATTGCAATGGGGGCTGTACCGGCACGTTCCCGTCTCCGTGCCACAGGAGGGGACCCATGGCATGGCTCTGTGCAGAGCCGCTGGGGCTGAGGGTCCCTGGAGCAGGGCTGGTGCCCAGCTCCCTGCGGGCACGGTCTCGGCTTCAGCACGGCTGCCGTTGCAGGACGGGTGCTGCTGGCACGAAGGAGAGGACGTCCCCACCGTGCCCATCGCGGCTCTTCCCAGCGCCGCCCGTGGCAGCGGAGCTCCCGGCGCTGGCACCGACGCCTGCGGCCACCCCGGAGCCAGACCCGGCCTCGTCCCCTGGGAAGGAGCCTCTGGAGGTGCTGCAGGTCCAGGGAGGAGCCGCGGGCTCGTGCCCTGCTCTTCATTGTCCCAGAGCAGCACGAAGCAGCCATGGGGAGCGCTGGCCCCGAGCCCCGAGGGTCCCTGCGGCTGCCGAGCCCTTTTCCAGCTGGTTCCTGGACTCCAAGGGGCCTTTCCCCTTCTTTCATAATAAAATGAGCCCTGAGAAGCCCTCGCTGCTGCTGGTGTTGGTGCTTTGCTGGGGTGGAGCCCTTGGGGAGGGAGCTGCTGTGGGGCAGGGGGGCACTGGCTCTGCTGGGAGGGGCCTTTCCATGCAGTGATGGGGAACGTGAAGGGACACAGAATCCCAGGCTCACAGCATGGGTTGGGATGGGAGGGAATTCCAAAGACCATTCAGCTCCTAATGCCCTGCTGCAGGCAGGGACATCGTGCAGGGGTCCAGGTTGCTCAAAATCCCCTCCTCCCTGACGTGGAACACTTCAGGGATGGGGAACGTGCAGCTTGTCTGGGCAACCTGTGCAGTGGTTCCCAACAGTCCCAGTGAGGAATTCCTTCTGGAACCCTGCTGCTGTGCACATGGAAGAGAGGATGACCGGCATTGACCCATGCTGTAGGGAGACACCAGGTTTAGGGCCCTCTTCAAATGTCTCCGCAGGGGTGTCCATTCACTGCCTGTGCTGAGGATGACATGAGGACAGTCAGAGACACATTGGTGACAGTTTCCCACATCCCAATCTGTGGCAAGCACTTTGTTCCATCAGAACAGATTTGCCCCCTGTGTCCCTTCTCAGCCTGGGATAATCTGTGGCCTGTCTCCTGCAGAGACAATGGAGCAGGAGAGGGATAAAGGGAGAGAGCTAGGCCATTCCCACTGCAATACCACCACTGGATTGGAAAGATTAGTTCATCCCATGAGAGAAGAGTAAGTGGAAGATGGACACGGGGACTCCAAATTGACTTTTTGGCTCCTCTGCCTCCTTGATGATGGCAGATGCAGGGGTTGAGGCATAAGGAATGGAGGGAGGGATGTCTATACCTGTTGGGGTGAGGACCATAAAGGATGTGATGTCTCTCTAGTTATCACCTGGCTGCAGCTGAGGGATGGCACCTGTATTATCAGAAGATAATGGTCACAGTGAGGACCTGAGGGTATTCACTGACCCCGGCTGAACGTGAGCAGCTTGTGCCCAGGCAGCCAGCAAGGCCACCACAATCCTGGCCTGTACCAGCATCAGTGCGGTAGCAGGGCCAGGACAGGGATTGTGCCCCTGTGCTGGGCACTGGTGAGACTGCACCTCGAATCCTGTGTTCAGTTCTGGGCCCCTCAATGCAAGAGAGACACTGAGGGGCTGGAGCGGGCTCAGGGGGGACCTGACGGCTCCCTACAAGTGCCTGACAGGAGGATGGAGCCAGTAGGGGCTGGGCTCTGCTCCCAAGGAACAAGGGATGGGACAAGAAGAACCGGCCTCAAGCTGCACCAGGGCAGGTTTAGATGGAGCTGAGGAACAATTCCTGCCCCAGAGGGTGCTCAGGCATTGGAACAGGCTGCCCAGGGCAGGGCTGCAGTCACCATCCCTGCAAGGGTTCACACCCCGTGGAGACGAGGCCTCAGTGCCATGGGGCAGTGGTGGCCTTGGCAGTGCTGGCAATGGTTGGACTGGATGAGCTTAAAGGGCTTTTCCAACCTGGTTGGTTCTGATTCTATGAACTCCTGAGGTCACCTGCAGGAATGGCTTTTGGCTCAGACAATGTGCTCCCATTTCCTAGGACGCTCGTGGCTGCTCTGTTGCAGGACATTGCATCACGCTGCGTCAATCCCAGCAGGGCCACGCTGATGCCACCACTGATGGACGTGGCTGATAAGGGACATGAGGTGCTCTCCAGAAAGGTCTTTGTCCTTGTCAAACCCAGCGCAGGGCCCTGCAGGACGAGGGCAGATGGGGCAGATCAGGCCCTCTGCGGCCCCCACAGGGAATGAACTTTCCATTCCCATCCCTGCAGCAGCTCAGGATTGCAGCGGTTCAGTTCTGTCTGCGCAGCCACAGGCAGTGGAGCAGGAAGCAGGGCCCTGGCACAGGCTCAGCAGCAGGAGGCAAGAGATAAAAGCACAGTCTGGACTCAAAAAGTGTTTTCTCATAGATTAGAAGTGCCTGGGAGAGGTAAATAGGAGGCACCTACACAAGAAGTTTCTATAAAACATTTGCTCCAGGAAGAGTCATCCATGCTCACAGTTAAAATAACTGGGAAGGGGGGGAATCAACGTTATTACAAATACCAGTTACCTGCATGGGATATGCCAGAATGGAACAGAAGAGCAAGCAATTAAACACCAAGTACTGAAGTGTAGCTTTTATTATATGAAAGCGAGCATTGGTTCATTTCCCAGCCATGGACGGTTGAGCAGTGACAGCAGCCTGACAGTTCTTGGTATGGAATTGGCTCATCCTGTGCCCTGTCCCCTCAGCGAACTGGGTAGAATTTCTCAAAAACCTCTCCCATTCTTCTCTTTTCTGCAAGAGGTGAAGGTGAGAAACCTCATGAGCCTTTGAGATTGATTCGGATGTTTCGGATTGAAGCCTTAAGGGTAACTACCTACCTGCTTTGGGAATGGCTTTAACATGCCCGAGGGGAGACTGAGCTGAGCTCTTAGGCAGAAGCTCTTCCCTGTGAGGGTGCTGAGGCGCTGGCACAGGGTGCCCAGAGAAGCTGTGGCTGCCCCATCCCTGGCAGTGCTCAAGGCCAGGTTGGACACAGGGGCTTGGAGCAAGCTGCTCCAGTGGAAGGGGTCCCTGCCCGTGGCAGGGGTTGGAGCTGAGTGAGCTTTAAGCTCCCTTCCGACCCAAAAAATTCTATGATACTATGAAGGCACCAAATCTCTGATTTTTGCTACCAACAGTGAGCTACCACCTTCTGCATAAACTAAATACATCAGTCCTTGTCCTCAGGGCTCTCCACAGATCCCTGTGAAGATATCTCACTATTAACACTTCTTTCTTTCCACATATTCCTTCCAACATTGCATGATGTTGGAACTAGATGATCTTAAGGTCCTTTCCAACCTTAACTATTCTATGATTCTATGTGGATCACAATCCAACAGCACACTCCCTAAACTGCAAATGTATAAGAAAATAGTCAATTTTCACCAGAATTTGCCATCGCTGGGCTCAGGGACAACATTCACTAAAGCTCCGTTCCTCTTCTGAGGTTCTCATCAAAGCACCTGATGAACTAAACACAAGGCACAGAGTTACAGGGAAGAGCTTCTGCCTAAGAGCTCATCTCAGTCTCCCCTTGGGCAGGTTCAAGCCATTCCCCTTGGCCTGTCCCTACAGGCCCTTGTCCCAAGCCCCTCTCCAGGTTTCCTGTAGCCCTTTTAGGCACTGGAAGACCTCTTTATATATTATATTATTCTATATTACATATATCTATATCTATATAAGAATATATTATATATAGCATTATATATAATATAGATATTGTATATATATTATACTATATATAATATATGGAGCATTATATATGATCTGTAATACATAATATATAGATCTCTGTAATTATATTTATATTTGTAATACAGGTAGACCTCTAGTTTATAATATTATATGAGGTCTCTAATTTCATCTCACAAAACCCTTAATACCGCTGCAGTTTACATTGTGAATAAGCAGGAAGGAGCTCGTAGTCGGTCCAACTTCCTAGCTAAGCCCAGGCTCCATAAGCAGCCCAGCACCATCCTTCCAGCAGGGCACACGAGGGCAGGCTGAGCTCTTCCTTTCAAAGCCCAGCTTATCCTACCTGCTGTCTTGAAGTCCTCCGGGTGCTGCCTGACGTACTCCAGCAGCTCCCTGTCCAGCTTGGCGTACATGTACGCCGTGCGCTTCGCCATGTAATAGCCAACAAACCAGCCCACGGTGGTGAACAGGACCTGGCGGTGAACTCCTGCGGCACGAAGGGGAAGACCCTGGTCTCAGCCCATCATTCTGGCCCCATATAAGCCCCCACTTTCTCCAGCCCCCCCCACCCCCCTGCACACTTCAGCCCCACACAGCCCAGCTCATCTCTCCCCAGTTTGCCCCTGTGGACAGGGGCCCATAGCACCCTCACCTGCAGCCCTGCAGAGAGGACCCCCCTTTGCTCAGGGCTCCTTCCCCTTCCTGCCCCCATAGCCCTCATAAAGTGACCTCAGATCCCCTCCGCACCCATAGGATGCCCCCTCCCAGCTCCCTCTGATTCCAAGCCCTGCTAACAGAACCCCCAGGGCTCCCTCCCCTTCACTCCCATCCCCACATCCCTCAGAGACACCCAAAACCTCTCAGAGCACCCCCCAGACCTTCACCTTAGGACCCCTTCTCCTTCCCACTGCCCTCACACCCCACAGCCACCTCAAACCCCAAACACCCCTTCCCCATCGCCACTGTAACTCCCTCAGCCCCTCACTTCAGAGCCCCCTCCCCTTCCTTCCCACCCCTATATCCCTCAGTGTCACCCCAAACCCCACATCCTCCATCCCTCAGGACCTCTGCTCCTCACCTAAGCCTGGTTCCCCCTTCTCCCCACCCCCGTATCCCTCACATCCCACACATCCTGTTCCCCATCCCCACAATACCTTCCTCAGCCCCTCACCTCAGAGCCCCCCCCAATACCCCTCAGTGTCACCCCAAACCCCACATACCCCCATCCCCTCACCTCAGGGTTCCATCCCCTTCTTTCCTACCCCGATATCCCTCAGTGTTACCCCAAACCCCACATCCTCCAGCCCTCAGCACCCTCTACCCCTCTGCTCCTCACTTAAGGCTGGTTCCCCCTTCTCCCCACCCCTGTATCCCTTAATATCACCCCCAATCCAACATACCTCCATCCCCTCACCTCAGGACTCCCTCCCCTTCCTTCCCACCCCTATATCCCTCAGTATCACCCCCAATCCTGCACACCCCCTTCCCAGCCTCCCCAATCCCCTCACCTAAGGGGCCCTCAGAGTCACCCCAAATCCCTTATACCCCCTCCAACAGCACCCTTTACTCCCCAGACCCTCATTTGAGGGTAGTTCCTCCTTTACACCCCTATATCCCACAGAGCCACCCCAAATCCCACATATCTCCATCCCACATACCCACTATAACTCCCTCAGCCCCTCACCTCAGAGCCCACCCCTCTTCTCCCCACCCATACCTCCCTCAGTGTCACCCCAAACCCCACATCCTCCATCCCTCAGCACCCTCTACCCTCACCTAAGCCTGGTTCTCCCTTCTCCCCACCCCTGTATCCCTCACATCCCACATCCCCTTCCCATCCCACATCCCCACTGTAACTCCCTCAGCCCCTCACCTCAGGGCTCCATCCCCTTCTTTCCTATTCCTACACCCCTCAGTGTCACCCCAAACCCCACATCCTCCATCCCTCAATGTCACCCCTCTACCCCCGTGCTCCTCACTTAAGGCTGGTTCCCCCTTCTCCCCACCCCTATATCCCTCACATCCCACACATCCCCTTCCCATCCCCACAATACCTTCCTCAGCCCCTCACCTCAGAGCCCTTCCCCTTCCCCCCACCCCTACCTCCCTCAGTGTCACCCCAAACCCCACATACCCCCATCCCCTCACCTCAGGGCTCCATCCACTTCTTTCCCACCCCTATATCCCTCAGTGTCACCCCAAACCCCACATCATCAACCCCTCAGCACCCTCTACCCTCACTTAAGCCTGGTTCCCCCTTCTCCCCACCCCTGTATCCCTCACATCCCACACATCCCCTTCCCCATCCCCACAATACCTTCCTCAGCCCCTCACCTCAGACCCCCCCCTTCTTCCCACCCCGATACCCCCCAGTGTCACCCCAAACCCGACATCCCCTCACCTAAGGGCTCCGTCCCCTTCTTTCCTACTCCTATATCCCTCAATGTCACCCCAAACCCCACATCCTCCATCCCTCAGCACCCTCTACCCTCATCTAAGCCTGGTTCCCCCTTCTCCCCACCCCTATATCCCTCACATCCCCACAATACCTCCCTCAGCCCCTCACCTCAGAGCCCCCCCTTCTCCCCACCCCTACCTCCCTCAGTGTCACCCCAAACCCCACACACCCCCATCCCCTCACCTCAGGACTCCCTCCCTTTCCTTCCCCTCCCACCTCCCTCAGTGTCACCCCCAACCCCACATCCTCCACCCCTCACACCCCCTACCCTCACTTAAGGCTGGTTCCCCCTTCCCCCCCCCCCCCCCATACCCCTCAGACTCACCCCGATCCCCCCCACTCCCGTCCCCATCCCCTCACCTCAGCCTCCCCCTTCCCTCCCGCCCAAGGCCTCCCCTCAGGGCTGCCCCGCTCCCGCCGCACCGGCTCGGATGAAGGGCCGGTGGTTGAAGCCGTTGTCCAGCAGGGCCGAGAGCCAGCCGCAGAAGCCCAGCCACGCCGAGATGTGGTTGAACACGGCCGGCGGCGGCAGCGACCGCGACTCGTCGGGCAGGAACACCATGGCGGCTGCGGCGGGCCGCCAAGGTGACCGCGGGGGAGCGGTGCTGCAGCGGCACCTTCCGCCGCCACCGCGGCCGCGCACTCGGGTTCCGCGCCCTGACGCAGCCTCGGAGTTTAACCAAAACCCCCTAAAACAACCCCAAAATGAGGCTTCCCCCCCCACCGTTCTCTCCCTCAAAGCGTTTACTGGGGCTCGGGGGTCCCCTGGGTGGAGGCCAGGATGTAATCAAGTGTTTAAAAATCAAACCCAGCTCATTTTCAGAGCTGTTCTTGCCAATGGGCTAAAGAATGAGACTGAGCACGGCGTTCCTTTCTTAATACAAAATCACATTAAGCCGGTTGCAACAGCACTGACATAAACCGTTAAGAAGCCCTGCATATAAACATGCAGAAGGGTTTGGGTTGGAAGGGACCTTAAAGCTCCTCCAGCTCCAACCCCTTCCACAGGCAGGGACCCCTTCCACTGGAGCAACTTGCTCCAAGCCCCTGTGTCCAACCTGGCCTTGAGCACTGCCAGGGATGCGGCAGCCACAGCTTCTCTGGGCACCCTGTGCCAGCGCCTCAGCACCCTCACAGGGAAGAGCTTCTGCCTAAGAGCTCAGCTCAGTCTCCCCTCGGGCAGGTTCAAGCCATTCCCCTTGGCCTGTCCCTACAGGCCCTTGTCCCAAGCCCCTCTCCAGCTTTCCTGCAGCCCCTTTAGGCACTGGAGCTGCTCTAAGGTCTCCCCTTCAGGAGCCTTCTCTTCTCCAGGCTGCCCCAGCCCAGCTCTCTCAGCCTGGCTCCAGAGCAGAGCTGCTCCAGCCCTCGCAGCAGCTCCATGGCCTCCTCTGGCCTCGCTCCAACAGCTCCACGTCCCTCTTGTGCTGCTGCCCCAGAGCTGGATCAGGGCTGCAGGGGGGGTCTCCCCAGAGCACAGCAGAGGGGCAGGATCCCCTCCCTGAGCTGCTGCTCACACTCTGGGGGTGCAGCCCAGCACATGGGGGGGTTCTGGGCTCAAGCGCTCACTGAAGCTGCGTCATGTGGAGCTGGGGATACCCCACAACTCATTTAAAGCTTGAGCTTTGGGTGTTCAGGCACATGAAAAAGACTCTCCATCCTTACTTGTGCATCTGGCCCTCAACAGCAGGGCTTAAACCTGTGCTAAAAATAAGAATCTTCAGGAAAAGCTCAAACAAAAAGTACCAAGTTTTTATTTACATATTCCACAGACTGCAGTTACAATTCTCTGCTACACAGCAAGGGATCCCTTGTGATTTGCCACAGTGAGTTTTATTCAAATAGAAACAGTAGCAGGAAAGCCAGGCAGGTTTTCCTTGGGAATGAAGTCCGGCCCTTGTTAAGTTCACAGTTTATCCACAGCAAGTGGCATCTTACCGTGCCCTTTGTTATGGTGATGAGCGCTTCTGATCAGAGGTATCCTTGTTGGGCACTACAGAAGAACTAGAACTAGTTCCAGTTTGTGTCTTGCCAAGAGTCATGTGTCCTGATAATCCCCTCAAAGGGATAACCCAGGACTGGTCCCAACACTGACTTTACTCAGCCTTTTGTCTAACAGAAATTCTCTCAGTCAAGACAGAGATGTAGAGTTTCAGCCAAGCGTAAGTGACACCCAGAGCACAGTAGACAGAGGTGAGCAGCAGAGGCACGAAGGGATAATGCCACTTCCAGGGGGTCAGGGGAAAGATCAATTCACAGAAGACTTCCAAAGGCACTAGTTGGATGAGGTAGATTGTTTCAGGCCAGGTAAGGAGAGGCCTCTCTCTCCTGTCGGAGGAATTAAAACCACAAATACAGTGTTAAAGTACATGATGTTAACTAAAACTAGCTTGTTTTTTCAGCTATCACTGGTGAACAATGCAAAGAATATTCCCCATTTGTTCAAACTAAGACTTTAAATAACAATTTAAGGAGTTTCAGGAGAAGAAACCCAGAATGGTAACAAAAAGTACACCGAATTTCCCTATCATGTGGCTTTTACAGAGTTCCAAGATGCCTTGGAATCCAAGTAGAAATCTCACCAGCAGCTCTGGTGAGCTCTGCTTCACCTCACATCATTTCAGTGAACAGAGGTCTCTATCCACACCCTTCCATATTCAAAGCCCAGAGAAGCTGTGGCTGCCCCATCCCTGGCAGTGTTCAAGGCCAGGTTGGACACAGGGGCTTGGAGCAAGCTGCTCCAGTGGAAGGGGTCCCTGCCCGTGGCAGGGGTTGGAACTGGGTGAGCTTTAAGGTCCCTTCCAACCCAAACCATTCCATGATTCTACATTACTGCAAAACCACGCAGTAGCATTTGTTACTGGTGCAGTAGACTCCAGATAACTCACTGCAGTAAGTGCTCCGATACTGAACTAAATCCTCACAGGCTACAGCATTACAACTTTGTGTTTTAACAACACATGGAGCAGGCAGGGATTCACAACGGGACTAACTGGGGAGCTGTCACAATGCCAACGTAAGCAGGATGGGCTGTAATGATCCCATCTGAAAAGCCTTGCCTCCTGAGAGGAGAGCAGAGGAAACAGCACCTTTTGACACGCAACACTTTGACACTTCAGCATCAGTTTGCTATGTGACAACATCATTCCGAGTAACAGAAGACTGCTCTGGGTGTTAGGAGCAAGTTTCTTTAATTACCTGAACAGAGATTTCAATGAAGAGAAGCTATAAACAGTGAACAGCAGCATGAGCAGGATTTTAATTGGGAGTTCTGAAATACAAGGCACATGACACACTTTTAAAGTTAATTATAAAACCCTTTTGCCATATAAACTGCAGGATCTTTAAACCCTACCAATCACACTTGAATTGTTCAAGTTACTGTCTCCACACAGAACTAAGTGTTTTACTGCTCAGGACATTCAAAACCAGCTTAAAAGTGGCAGCCAAAGCAATGCTGTCTAGTTTGAGGCTGAATGCTAAATGAAATGAAGTAATAAAGGCGGCAGAGGAAGTGTGTCATTTGTCAAGGCAGCAGCTTTACCACTGCAAATAAGAAGCATTATCAGACAGAGAGAGTCTGGATTTGAACTGTCCCAGAGGATGACAATCAATACAGTGTTGTCACAGCCAGGATGGCCTGGGGTTTGAGTGAGGCAAACAGAGCCCTCATTAACTGGAAGGGGAAGGAAGGAACAGCTTCTGGCCACAAAGACAGATCTGCCCCTACATAAACTGATTTAACTGGTGCTGTTGCATAATTTCTTAGTTTAAGCATATTACTGACAGCATGAAGTCAGCTGGAAATCAGCCTGCCAGGTTCATGCTTCCTAACTGTCTTCATCACTTTTGCTTCACATGGTTATGTTGGATGGGGGAAGTTTCTAGAACTGCAGCACAATGAGGGATAACAAAGACAAACTGTGACCATTTCTTATCTCAATTCAGCTTAAATGCTACTCCTCTTTCTTCTACAGCTTTTAAAATCAGTGTTTCTTTTCACTAGCTTGAGAGTTTGTATTTATGGAATCAGGCAGACATCCAGCCTCTTGCACCTTGCAACATACTACACAATCCAAACCCATTACCCAAAATAGAAACCACCCAATGCAGCAAGATGAAAATACCCAAAGAAGGAAAACACTTTACCTTGTGGTGTAAACAACAATGGAAAAAGTGAGAAATGCCCTGCTGTTGTCAGAATCAAGTAGATGCCAGCATCCTTGGCTCTCTGAACAGACAACAAGCTAAAAATGACAAGGGTTTGTTAGGCTTTGGTTTTTTAGCAAACGACATTTCAGCAAAACACTACCCAAATACCAAGAGACTGAAGTCAGAGTTTCATGGTACCCCAGGCCCTCCAAACACTGTGCCTGGGATGAAGTCTCCTGCTTCCAAACCACGTGGCCTCAGAGATAAAAATGGAGAAGAAAATCAGCTATAAATCCCATTGCCAGCTGGCTCCAAACATTGTCATCCCTGCTTTGTCTCCTTCCTTTTTGTTTTCCCAGGGCTAATTTTCTCCCTGCTTTCCTCCCTCTCACAATTCTCACTTCAAGAGTTTAAATACCACTAAATCGCCAAACAAGTGAAATAAAGAGTTTGTAGCAACACTGATGAGGCAGCTTGATTCTACCCCAAGCAGGCATGAAGTCCTTTCAGTAGAAACCATATACTGCTCTTGTCAAGCACAGTGCAGAAGGTCCCTTTCTTCAGCTGGCTCCTGAGTTTTAACTATGAACCATAGCACTCACAAAGGCCTGAACTGTGGCTAATAAACCACAATATCCCTACATTTGTCCCTGCCAGAGCATATCTTTGTTCAGGGAGAAAAAGAACTAAATCAATCACAAATGCTCCCAAGCTTGAGTATGGCAGCATCAAATGCTTCACACCAAGCAAGGCAATTAATTCTTTTTAGGAAGCAAAGTCACAAGATATGAAACAAACAGGTTGTGGACTTTTGGGGTGCAATGAACGCACAAATGGAATAATACTGGGGGAAACAAAACAGCCTGCTTTCATCCACCGTGTCACATGAGCTTTATCAAGCCTGCTCCCAGGCTGTTCCTAAGGAGGCTTCAAGGAGAAGCTGAATGAATTCTTCCAAGAGCTGTGAGTCCATGAGCAGCCTGATGTCTGACCCCCATTCTGTCATGAGCATGGTTTGGTTTGGGTTTAATTTTCATTACCCTAACAGCAATCAAGCATCTGAATCAAACCACAGATTTTATACTCAGAAATACAGCTCAGCCTTCAAAGAGACACAAAAGAGTGTGTGTAATGCACAAGCCTGTGAGTCAGACTCCTAATTCTCCCAACACCACACGCTTCTATTCTTCTGATCATGTGTAAATCAGTACAAAGCTCTGCTGTGCCCCACAGAGCTAATATGGGACTCAGCTACCACAAATAAAGCTCTATTTAAAGCTTCTGTCAATGCAAGCTGTTGTAAAGTATAAGCCAGTGTTAGTATCTCATAGTGTTTGACACCACACCAGTTTCCTACATATGCTACACTGGCATGAGCACACCCTATTGCAAAAGCAGCCACATTTAATTGTGGTTGAAATTAACTTAAAGTGCATTAAAACTTTACAGCTTAAGGCATTCTATGTTAATTTTCTGAAACATACTGAAACTAAAGTGATCCTCTTTGAGGATGCCTCAACAAGGGGGCTGCAGGTTCAGTTTGGCCAACTGCTACATAGAAAATTCACTTACCTTAGAGGCAGAATAGCAAGGAGTATCGCTTTCTCATGCACATGCCAGCCAAACATGAAGGAGCTCAATGCACAGAGAACAAGGCACTGCAGAAAGCCTCTGGGCCCTTGAGGTTTAAACCAAAGACAGAAAACAGAGGGCTAGAAACAACAGGCAAAAACAGGACTTCAGTGAACAGTCTGGCAATCCCGAACACAAGCCATTGTGCAAAGAGATGTTCCTATGTTAATTAACACCACTGCACCCAGGTTGTGCTTGTGGGGCATAAGCATTCCACACCACTGTAATAGACCATATCTATTTGGATGTATGAGTAGAGTTTGAGGGACTTCATCAGTCTACCAGGAGAGAAAAGCAAACTGAAAGACCACAGCCAACTCCATTAGTTGTGTTGCAAGAAGTGTCTCTGCACCTAAACCAATAAGGCTCATTTTATCAAACTTACTACATAAAGGTGTTGAAACAAAGGGTATTTACTCATTACAGTAAGAAAGACTCTGCATCCAGGTAATGACTTAGCAAACCTTTAATTCTTTGCTTGCAAAAACCACCATCCCTCCTGTAGATCCCACTGTCAGGAACACCATAAGATGCCCAAGCAGTTCCATCAGTATCTATACTCCCATCCTAGTTCAACTACTTTCTACGACAGAAGGTCTCTTATAGCTCAGCCTGCAGAGTGGGTTTGAGCCATGATCTTTTAACCATTCCAGAGCTGACAGGGGACACAATTTTAGAATCACAGAATGGTTTGTGCTGGAAGGGACATTAAAGCACATCCAGCTCCAACCCCCAGACACAGGCAGGGACACCTCCCACTAGAGCAGCTTCCTCCAAGCCCCTGTCTCCAACTTGGCCTTGAAACTTATTTGTTGCCCTAGAATTAAAATTCATGTGAAGCTCATGCTAATCAAATAAAACCTATTGGGGACAAAATACATCAAGCTCCCCCCCAGCCAAAAAAAGAATCATGGAATAGTCAGGGTTGGAAAGGACCTTAAGATCATCCAGTTCCAACACCCTGCCATGGGCAGGGACACCTCACACTAAACCATGGCACCCAAGGCTCTGTCCAACCTGGCCTTGAACACTGCCAGGGATGGAGCATTCACAACTTCCCTGGGCAACCCATTCCAGTGCCTCAGCAACCTCACAGTAAAGAACTTCTTCCTTATATCCAACCTGAACTTCCCCTGTTTCAGTTTGAACCCATCACCCCTTGGTCCTATCACTATTATATACAGCAATTAATTTATTCTTACCAATATAGATATGAAAGTACAGATTAATGTTGCGAGTGGGGTCACAGAAGGGAGGACAGTGTGCTGAAATTCCTGAACCAGCCCTCCTGTCATGGAGGCTTTAGGAATTTTTGTGTGATCAAGAAAATTACACTTCAGACCTAAAATCAAAACATAAAACAAAGCACAAACAGATAAATGTTAACAAAGAAAATGAAGGAGCTGAATTTAGTACACAGCCAAATCTTCCATGGCTTTGAACGCTGCCAGGGATGAGGCAACCACAGCTACTCTGGGCATCCTGTGCCAGCGCCTCAGCACCCTCACAGGGAAGAGCTTCTGCCTAAAAGCTCAGCTCAGTCTCCCCTCGGGCAGGTTCAAGCCATTCCCCTTGGCCTGTCCCTACAGGCCCTTGTCCCAAGCCCCTCTCCAGCTTTCCTGCAGCCCCTTTAGGCACTGGAGCTGCTCTAAGGTCTCCCCTTCAGGAGCCTTCTCTTCTCCAGGCTGCCCCAGCCCAGCTCTCTCAGCCTGGCTCCAGAGCAGAGCTGCTCCAGCCCTTGCAGCATCTCTGTGGCCTCTGGCCTCGCTCCAACAGCTCCACGTTCTTCTTGTGCTGCTGCCCCAGAGCTGGATCAGAACTGCAGCTGGGGGGGTCTCCCCAGAGCACAGCAGAGAGGGAGGATCCCTGGGATTCTGAGGATGCAGCCTGGCACATGGCAGGGTTCTGGGCAGCAAGTGCCATCGCCATGCTCTGGTGTTGGAATGATAAAGACTATCTGAAAATGTAACTTACTACCTGCATTCAAACAGGGAGGACTAAAATCCACACAGCTCTATCTGCAAATAGGCACCAAACAACAGGATTAGTACACTGTACCCAGAACTGTTAGTGCTTTATCCACAGCGTTGTACAGAGCCCAGAAGTTTGGGGCCCAATAAGCATGGCAGAGGCCTCGCTTGAAAGGGAAAAGCCGGGACATGACTTGAGGCAGTTGGCCCTGTGGGAAACAAGACAGAAAGAAACAGCCTCTGTAGATGAGATGTGGTTTCTGTTTTTGTAACACCATGTCCTAACGGTTCAGGGGAATAACAGGGTACAAAAGGGGTTATTACCAGCACTATGAAGGGGCCCAGTGAAAGAGCAGAAACGAGACAGACAATCAAGCCCAGAAGAGTCAAATGAAGAAAGCTGAAACTTCTCCACTTCAGGGATCCATCTACAAGAAGCAAAGAGATTATCAAAGCAGTTACTGTGTCAGAGAGCAAAGCATTCCATGCCGACCTGTATTGCTAGCACCTAAAAGCAGCACATAGCCTTTTATGTCAATGCATTCAGTTGCTTCCTTCAGGAGTCAGTTTGCATTTACTCTTTCCCACATTGCAGCTCCTGTACTATATAACCTTTTGGTACTTTCAAGAGAAGTACCTCCTCTGCTTGTGTGATGAGCACTGGATATGCTTCAGTGCTAGGAAATGGAGAGAATATAGAGGACTCGAACAGTTTCTGATGCTGTTTCATACCAGAATAATTCTTACTGTGAAGCTCATGCCAATCAAATAAAACCTCACAGGGATAAAACACATCAAGTTTCCAGAAAATATCATCTATTCTTACCAACATAGATGAGAAACTCCCTAGAAACAATTTTACACTAAAGTTTCAAAGATCTTTAAAGATCTCACCAACTGTTACTCAAGCAGAATTTTTGACCCACAGCCATTTCATTCCAATGTCTTCATGTCTTGTCTTCTCCTGGCCCCCAAGATAATACCTCAAAAGCAAATGAGAAGAACCCCATCTTACCTGCGTGATTTGCAGTAAAGCAATAGGATCGTAACAAATAAATGCCATATGCCGGGGCCACATACACGTAGATGTGCTTGAAATGCAGGAGAACAGCAAAAAGAAGAGCCCCCTCCAAGTATCTTCTCTGAAAGAAAAGCAAAGCAAAACCTAAGCTCTTCTACTTGTACTTGGTTTTAATGGTCCTCTGTTGCACTCCTAAGGTGACAGGGCAGTTACCATAGGTATAAAAAAGAGTATTTACTTCATATGACAAACTCAGTAGCGTTGTGCACAACATGTATGGAGAAGGAAACTGCATTGTCGTGATACTTGGAAAACTGGGATAGGTTTCACCTCCCCACAGCTTCAGAAGTGTGTTTTCTAAGGGCTGGTGACTCGGAAGAAGGTAAGTTGGCAGAGAACCATGCCATGTTGCTCAGGTCTAACACAGACGTTAGCTTTCTCATTGGCAACTGCAATGCTGCAGCATCAGCAAGCAGTTATGGTGAGTTTCAAGCTCTCTAAACTCAATAAATGATTAGACACCCATCCTAGCACACATCAACCTCAAACCACTCCTACTGCTTTCAATACGAGCAGCCCAATGAAGTGAATTAATACACCTAAACTGCATCTGGCAGCAAAGAGAAAAGAACCACTCAAGTTTACCTGACACAGTCGAGCAACAGAAAGAAGCATCATCCCAAACAGAAAGCCATTGTACTGGAAGTGAATATCTGAACTTGAATCAAGAAAGAATAAAGCAAGTTTTATTTACCACTACCAGTTTTTTGGGGCAAACCCAAACAATAAAACCAAATTAAAATGGAATTTTGATGAAGACAGCAATGTTATATTCACTCCACATAGAATCATAGAATAGTTAGGGTTGGAAAGGACCTTAAAACCATTCATTTCCAACCCCCACTGCCATGGGCAGGGACACCTCCCACTAAACCATGCCACCCAAGGCTCTGTCCAACCTGGCCTTGAACACCACCAGGGATGGAGCATTCACAAAGCACAGATGGAGCATAGACACAAAGTCATTGTTAAGGTTACAGGTAAGTAGTCTTAGACTTAAAATCTACTAATGCTAGTGTATTATCTTGAGTAAATGTAATAATCCAACTATATATTGTACATCTTGTAAGAAACAAAACAAAGGGTTAACTCTCCACTTTTTTAAGTATTAGTCTTTGCCACGCACTGGTTGAAGGAGATGGCAGTCATCACGTCCCACCTGTAAGCAGGCAACTTAGACAAGGACTGGGAAGAAGAAAACTAGTCCTTCTATAAAAGAATTACTGTTGTTTTCCCCCTGTGTTCCTTCTTCAGCCAGATCAATGCACATTGTGTCAACAGTGACTCACAATAATTGGACTTTCCAGAGTTATTTTCATACCCTCTTTAAACACCTTGCTAATTCTCATGTAATATGAACCACTTGAAAACCATCTGAACATAAAGCACTTGAAGATTTTTCCTTGCCATGGTACAAACTTAGAACCACATCCAGAACAAAGAGATTGTCTGCTAATGCTTCTGTAGGCACAGAGGAGAATTTCCCAGCAAGAACAGGCGTGTTGCTGCCAGACTGGTCCTCCTGTAGCTCATAATAGAATCCCAGACTGGTTTGTGCTGGAAGGGAGCTTAAAGCTCATCCAGTTCCAACCCCCTGACACGGGCAGAGACACCTTTCGCTAGAGCAGCTTGTTCCAAGCCCCTGTGTCCAACCTGGCCTTGAACACTGCCAGGGATGGGGCAGCCACAGCTTCTCTGGGCTCTGGATATAGAACAACCCCTCCCTGAGCTGCTGCTCACACTCTGGGGTTGCTTCCCCACATGGGGGGATTCTGGGCTCAAGTGCCCACTGAGGCTGGGTTATGGGGAGCTTATCCTCACCCAAGACTCCAAGTCCTTCTCCTTAGGGCTCCAGTCTCCCCCAGCCTGTGTATGTGCTGGGATTGCCCAACCCAGCTGCAGGACCTTACACTTGGCCTGGCAAATCAGACCAAAAAACTGAACAATTCTCATTTTGCCAAATATTAATTCTAACAAGAACATGAAGTTATTCACTAACTCCAGAAATGCAACAGCATTGTTACTTGCTGTGACAGGAATAATAATACTCATGGGTTTGCACCACGTGCTGTAACAAGTTGTTAAAGAAACCAATAAAACACAAACAACCCACAACAGTTTGAAAGGATACGATCCACAATTAACAACCCAAAATTCCACAAGAGCAGAACAGCCAGAATAAATGTTGGCTTTTCCAGGATATCCTTTGCAGCCCGTTTCCCATTGACACATCTGCAGCACCTGAGCAAGAACAAAAGCAACAGAATCCTTAACTGAAGCAGCCAATAAAAACATCGTTGCCTTTAAGAGTTGAGAAGTGCACTCAATCTGAAGTTAACTATTTTATCAGAAGGCAAAGATAAAATTCCTGTGGAATTCATCAGCAGAAGACAGGAATGGAGCTTAGTAAAAATAGGAATTGAGATTTCAATAGCTGTAGTAGCTGCTAAAGCTTCTGTTAAGTAGCTTAGTCTCAGGTTCAAGTCTCACATTCAATAATACCTGTAAGGTTGTCATAACCTGTTTGCTGCCAGCTTCTCAGGAAGGAACAATATATTGCTATACCTGGAGACAACATGTATATTTAAGGTCCTCAGTTGGTCACTAACCTTTTCCTGCCCTCCCCAACATCATGACTACTACTAGTTAAAACCATACTATTACTTCTCAGTGTGAAGGTACACAGTCCATATTATTATTGGAAGGTAAGGTTAAATCAGATTGAAAAGCTGGGGATGATTTATGCTGGAAGACTATTCGTAGAGCCGTTTTAAGCCAACCAGCTCATTCCTACATCTTGAAGTCAGAACAATAAAAGGAAAAGGTCACAAGGCAAAGCCAGCCCATTTCAAATACAGAAACTAAATAAAGGACCTGCGGTAGTGCTCAGTGCAACTTTCTATACAGGTTCTGAGCAGACAGAATGAGGGAACAGTCACAGCTATTTCTAAGGTAGCAGTATATTTCTCAAAGCATCTCCCTCCCTGGACTCCTTAGGTGCAAGAGAAACACTTCTTCACAAATCAGGGCACACTGAAAACCTATAATATTAATAGTTAAGTTCCACTTGAAATAAACAGTTTATTATCAAGAAGACCAAAACCACTACAGCAATTTTGCATATTGATAAAGGCTTTCTGTCACAAGTTTCCTTTATGCCTCTACTCTAGAAGAGCAGAGATATAAGAAAAGTAACAGGAAAAAGCCACTTGGGTGCACACAAGTTGACCTGCAAGTCCTACAGAATGAACCCAGCAACAGAAACAATCCACACGTGAAACAGCAGGTAAGGTCTGAATGTGCACAAGTCTGATCACAGGTACAGCACCAGCAGCTCCAAGCAGCACATTCCAAATTTCTCCTCGAATAGCTTAAAACAACTAGGTTTATTTCCATGCATTTATAAGCTTGTTTGTAGAAATATTTGTTGTTACACTAGAATAAGGCCATACATTAGGACTACCCACAGTCCCTGCAAGTATGGCATTAAGACTTACTCATGAACTGCGTAGATGAACAGGATATCTGTAAAGATGACAGAAAATCTTTGGAAGAAGACTGTTGCATGACTGGTGTAATTCAGGTTTTCAATAACCAACATCTTGGGGTCAAAATACTTGGCAACGTGTGAAAGGGCATATTCAAACCAAGCAAAAAAGGGTGGGTAATCCAGAGTCCATTCTGAAGTTGCCTAAAGACAAAGTAAGATTAAAGAGTTTAACACAATCTGTGCTGTTTATAGTCCTTCAGTTCATCACAGCAAGTCAGCTGATGGATTTTATCTCAGTAGCTTGTATTTAACAGATACAAGACAGGAGGAAAATGGCTTTAATTTGACAGAGGGGAGATTGAGCTGAGCTCTTAGGCAGAAGCTCTTCCCTGTGAGGGTGCTGAGGCGTTGGCACAGGGTGCTCAGAGAAGCTGTGGCTGCCACATCCCTGGTAGTGTTCAAGGCCAGGCTGGTCACAGGGGCTTGGAGCAAGCTGCTCTAGTGGAAGGGGTCCCTGCTTGTGGCAGGGGGTTGGGACTTGATGAGCTCTAAGGCCCCTTTAACCCAAGCCAGTCTGGGATTCTACGATTACAACCCAATTGTGTAGGCTGAGTCTGTGATGAACTTAAAGGTGATTCATCCAGATTAAAATCAAGGCATGATACTAGTGCACCAGATAAAAACATTAAGTGATTGATTTTATAATGCATATTGATATGATTCATTCTTTATGATACCTGTGTATCAGTAGTGACAAGAGCAAAGAGAGCAGCAGTTTAAGACCACCATGAAACTCTATCCGGTGTTACAGTCTTTATAACCCACATGCCTTAATCATCTTTTCCATTTCACCTTCATAAGCACCAGCAGCAAATCATGACTGGCATGTTTTCATATCACAGCATGACAACTGCCAACCATCAGCATCCATGAGATAACACAAGGCTTTCTCCTCTAGCACTCACCCAGGCTGGCATGCCCAATTTGACTATCACTTAAACACAGCCAAACCACCCCAACATGCACTTACTTCATAGTACCACTGAGAGAGGGGCAGGTTGTGAGTGATGGCAAGCCAGTTCCTATGTACTTCGAAATCCGTGGAGTAACTGCAAAAGGGTTATAGGAAGAGTCAGACACGTGCCCTTAAAGGAGATGTATTCCTTCTCCACAATGATGTGCTCTGAAAAAAGAAAACCTACATTGAACACCCCCAGGGCAAGACTTCAATCAAGTCCTGCCCACAGCAGAGGAGCTGAAACTGGATGTGCTTTAAGGTCCCTTCCAGCCCAAACCATTCTATGATTCCAAGTAATTCATACAATAACAAGGATGCTACATTAACTTTATGCCATGGACATATAGAATCATAGAATGGTTAGGGTTGTAAAGGACCTTAAGATCATTAAGTATATATACAGGTGATAGAAGGGAAGAATGACTTACAGCTTGGCCTTTTCTGACCCAAATTAATGCCCAAATAACAGGCTCTAACTAATTTTTCAGTCGCAATTTGAATTTTGGGGTTAATTTTTGAGAAAAAAAACCACAAAAAACAACAAACTCCTTTTAAAATCAAAAAAGCAGTAACGTTTCAGCACATTTAAAGACCCTGCCGAACCGCAACGGGCTGTAAGCGCCTTCAAACCCCAAAACAAAGCTATTTCCCATCGCAAGTGGACGAGCAGGCAGCAACATACAATACCGTCCGCTCCCCACCACAAACGGAATGAAGCAGGGGCTTGAGGCACCACGGTCCCCTCAGGGTCCCCTCAGAGCCCCCTCAGGCGCCGTAGGCCCCCCAGGCCCCGCTCCCCAACCCCATCCCCGGCCGCGCTGAGGCGGAGGGGCAGCCCACCGGCTCCCCGCGGGTAGGAGAGGCCTTGCCCCTGCCCCACCCCATCCCCATCCCCATCCCCATCCCCATCCCCATCCCCATCCCCATCCCCATCCCGTTCGGTGCTCACTACGCGGGGATGAGCAGGCACTTGAGGAAGGAGACGCCGAGCGCCAGCCCGCGGAACCAGCTCCTGCCGCCCGCCGCCATGGCACGGCCGCCGCGCATGCGCACAAGGGGCCGGTGACTCCCGCCAGCACCGTTTGAAGAGCGCGGCCCCGCCCACCGCTGGCTGTGCGCGTGCGCGGAGGTGCCTCGAGTGCGGTGCTGCGCATGTGCGGGTGGGAGCCCCGATTGGGGCGGGGCGGGGCGGGACGGGACGGGGCGGGACGGGACAAGATGGGACGGGACAAGATGGGATGGGATGGGATGGGACGGGGTGGAATGAGATGGGACAAGATAGGATGGGATGGAATGAGATGGGATATGATGGGATGGGATGGGATGTGATGGGATGAGATGGGATGTGATGGGATGAGATGGGATGTGATGGGATGGATGAGATGGAGATGGATGGGATGGGATGGGATGAGATGGGAAAGATGGGATGGGATGGGATGGGATGGGATGAGATGGTAGGATGGGATGAGATGGATGGGACGAGATGGACAAGATGGGATGGGATGGGATGAGATGGATGGGATAGGATGAGATGGATGGATGAGATGGGACAAGATGGGATAGGATGGGATGATGGATGGGATGAGGATGAGATGAGATGATGGGATGGGATGGATGGACGGATGGGATGGGATGGGGACAGATGGGATGGGATGGGATGGGACGGGACAGGATGGGATGGGATGGGATGGGATGAGATGGGACAAGATGGGATGGGATGGGATGAGATGGGATGGGATGGGATGAGATGGGATGGGATGAGATGGGACAAGATGGGATGGGATGGGATGAGATGGGATGGGATGGGATGGGATGGGATGGGATGGGATGGGATGGGATGGGATGGGATGGGATGGGATGGGATGGGATGAGATGGGATGGGATGGGATGGAGGGGATGGGAAGGGATGGGATGAGATGGGATGGGATGAGATGAGATGAGATGGGATGGGATGGGATGAGATGAGATGGGATGGGATGGGATGGGACAAGATGGGATGGGATGTGAGGAGATGGGATGAGATTGAGAGGAGATGGGGATGAGATGGGATGGGATGGGACAAGATGGGATGGGATGGGAGGAGATGAGATGAGATTGAGAGGAGATGGGGATGAGATGGGAGGGGACGGGACAAGACAGGATGGGATGAGATGGGACAGGATGGGATGGAATGAGATGGGATGGGGATGGGGATGGGATGGGATGAGATGGGACAGGGTGGGACAGGACATGATGGGATGGGATGGAACGGACCAGATGGGACAGGATGAGATGGAATAGGATGGGAGGAGATGGGATAGGATGGGATGAGGTGGGATGGGACAGGACAGGATGGATGATGGATGGGATGGGATAGGATGGGATAGGAGGGGATGGAATCGGATGGAACGGACAGATGGGACAGGAGGAGATGGGATAGGATGGGATGAGGTGGGATGGGACAGGACAGGATGGGATAAGATGGGATAGGATGGGATAAGATGGGATAGGATGGGATGGGATGGAATGGAACGGACCAGATGGGACAGGATGAGATGGGATAGGATGGGAGGAGATGGGATAGGATGGGGATGAGGTGGGATGGGACAGGACAGGATGGGATAGGATGGGATAAGATGGGATAGGATGGGATGGGATGGAATGGAACGGACCAGATGGGACAGGATGAGATGGGATAGGATGGGAAGAGATGGGATAGGATGGCATGAGGTGGGATGGGACAGGACAGGATGGGATAGGATGGGATAAAATGGGATAGGATGGGATGAGGTTGGATTAGATGGGATGGGATGGGATGGGATGGGATGGGATGGGATGGGGATGGGACGGGATGAGATGGGACGGGATGGGATGAGATGGGGTAGGATGGGACAGAACGGGATGGGATGAGATGGGAAAGGATGGGATGGGACGAGATGTGATGGGGATGGAATGGGACAAGATGGGATGGGGATAGGATGGGATGGGGATAGGATGGGATGGGATAGGATGGGATGGGACAGGATGGGATGGGATAGGATGAGATGAGATGGGATGGGATGGGATGGGATTGGATCTGGTATGGAGCTGGGTGGTGTGAGACCTGGGTGACATGGGGTTGAGCGGTGTGGGGCCAGCAGTGGGGCTGGGTGGTGCGGTACCAGATACAGAGTTGGGTGGTGTGGGGTCTGGGTGATGCGGGGTTGGGTGGTTTGGGACCCAGTATGGAACCGTCACCGAAACCCATGACTGAACCTCTCCAACCGGAATGAGAGGTTAGAAACTGATGTGAGTTCCCTGTGGCACCGGGTGCATGGGGCATCATCCACACACCCGGAGAAGAGGCAGTTCACAGCTCATCTCTCTTCCTTATGCACACCTTCAGTACAGTTCCATGAAGCACCCACCCAATTCCCGTTACTCACCCACATGGTCATTTGGGGAGATGAGGCTGTCATACAGGCACTGTCAGTTTTGAGGGCTGGTCTCTGGGGCTGGTGGTGGAGAAACCACCACAACCTCCCAATGAGGAGAGAACCTCTCTTGGGGAGAAATACCCCAACTCAGTTGACCCTTCTATGGGCATCTGCCAGTTAAGGACACTGGAATGTGTTTAGTCTTTCCATTAACTCCATGTTCTTGTTTGGTCTCATTTACGACCCTGACAGGCTCCAAAGTAGTTTTGTTTTGCAGCCCTTCACCTATTTTGTCAAGCCTTATCAACAGGAGAAACCTACACTGGTTTGAGAGGAGACATCTGGTCCTCTTGTTGCAGCCTTCCTTATCTTGAGAATCCCTATAAGCCTCTGTACACAATGAAATACGAGTTCAAGAGTCCCTGTAGCCCTGCCTATGGCAAAATCTCTACTTTCAATGAAACACTGATTTAATTTGGTATCAAATATACAGTGAAATACTAATTTAATTCAGTAACAGAACCAGCTATGGAGTTGGAAGGTGTGGGGCCTGGGTGATATGGTATTGAGTGGTGTGGGGTTGGGTGATGTAGGGCCTATGTGTATGGGGCTAGGTATTGTGGGACCAGCTACAGAGTTGGGTGCTGTCGAGCTTGCAGATACGAGGTTGGGTGGTGGTAGGCCTGTACTATGTGGGGCTGGGTGGCTGTGGGACCAGCTATGGAGTTGTGTTGTGTGGGGTCTGGATGCTGTGGGACTGGGTTGCACAGTGTGAGGCTTGCAGCAGCCTGGGCTTGGGCTGCTCCTGGTGGCCAGCATCTCAGTGAGGTGTGGTGCCAGTTCCATGTTCATCACTGCTGGTCTCACATAGGGTTGGCATCACCTGAGTGCATGCCCCAACCCCATCGCTTCACGCTCCTTTGTATTCACTACTGCTGTTCCTACAGGGCTTGACTTCAGCCACTGCTTCCTCCAGCAGACTCCCTTGTCCTTGGGATGTGGTTAAAGAGATGGAGGGCTCTGCTTCATCCTGGATCTGGGTAAACTTTTAGGATCTCCCTCTGGATGCTCCTTTGCATCCCCTCTGCAATGTTGGGCAGGGTGCTGGGAAGCTCACCATGCCCCTCGCCATCAGCACAGGCTTAACCCTGCTGATTCTCCTGGATGCTGGAGACGGCTCTTCATCAGGGACTGCAGTGATAGGACAAGGGGTGATGGGTTCAGACTGAAACAGGGGAAGTTGGATGTAAGGAAGGAGTTCTTCCCTGTCAGGGTGCTGAGGTGCTGGCATTGGGGAGAAGCCACTTCAGCTTCAGCTTAGCTCTGCTCTAGGGACCTAGGGATCTCCAACCAGTGCCACCAGAGACTGAGTCAGCTTCCAGGCATCAAGTGCTCTTCCAGAGGAGCAAGCTCAGTTTTGAATACCTGGAAGAGACCACCAGCCTGGAGGGTGGGTGCATGCAAAGCCGATGCCTTTTTGCTTCCTTACAGCAAACCTTCATCTGTCTTGGGACTGCACCTTGTAGGGGCTGCATGAAGTCATCTAGATAATGTATTGAACTGATTTTCTCCTGCACAACACCACATTGCGGTTTGTTCCATCCTGGGGACTAGAGACAAGCTAAACAGTGGTAAAGCATTCGGGTTTTAGAAGGGGTTTCACTGGAGGAATGAATCCTCTGTAAGTGTTTGAAACATAAATGAGCTAATGCATTTTAAATGGGGTTGATTACTGAGGAAGACCGGTTCATCCAAGTCTTCTACAACTGTGCTGATTGTTGGGGAGCTTCCTGCAGTTCTTAGCCATGGAGATGTTCAGGTAAGCACTGCAGGATGTGAAATCCTTAGGGGAAAACCTACAGATTCAGCACATACCACTGCATGTTTTTTTCCCCCTCAAGAAATGTATCTCAGACAAAGCATCTCCTGCTTCATTCACATTTTATGGACTGTCTTCTCAAATACACATCAGTAATCAGTTCACAAATGAGTTTCAGGCAGAGAAATGCAACTGGATTTGAAACGTGAGAGCTCTACAAGCTCTCTATGGAAATAAACCTCATCTCTTGGCACTCTTCAAAGAGGCATGTTTGTGTCCATCAGTGTGTGGATGCAGGAGCCATCACAGAATGAAGGCAAATGCTTCCAAATACACTGGAATTCTGAGCAGTGACACCAGATTCAAAGGGATAGGGTGAAAATGAAACTCCTCAGAGGAGACTTCTTCATAACTTCTCTGTATATCTGTGAAGTATCAGTTCCGGTGTCCTCACCATATAAAGGACATGGATCTGCTGGAACAAGTCCAGAGGAGGCCATGAGGATGCTCAGGGGCTGGCGCAGCTCCTGTATGGAGCCAGGCTGAGAAAGTTGGGGCTGTTCAGTCTGGAGAAGAGAAGCTGCGTGGAGACCTCAGAGCAGCTTCCAGTGTCTGAAGGGGGCCTATAGGGATGCTGGGGAGGGACTCTTCATGAGGGACTGTAGTGATAGGACAAGGGGTGATGGGTTCAAACTGAAACAGGGGAAGTTTAGATTGGATATAAGGGAGAAGTTCTTTACTGTGAGGGTGGTGAGGCACTGGAATGGGTTGCACAGGGAGGTTGTGAATGCTCCATCCCTGGCAGTGTTCAAGGCCAGGTTGGACAGAGCCTTGGGTGCCATGGTTTAGTGTGAGGTGTCCCTGCCCATGGCAGGGAGTTGGAACTCGGTGATCTTAAGGTCCTTTCCAACCCAAACCATTCTGTGATTCTATGATTTATTTTCCACAGTCTATGTCTGAAAGCAGTATTTATCACTCCTGTCAACACTATATATGGACCCCAGCAGCCTGCCCTAGAATAAATCTGATTGCAGGTATTCACTGCCAGTGAACTCAAGCAGCAGTTTATACCCAGCAACCCAGTTACAATACGGTAACTACAGCAGCACATATGTTTGGTGTTTTAAAGCACATGCAAATCGAAGCAATGCTTTCTGCTCCTGACAAGGTATTAGCATCACTCTTGGCATGACCAACACTTAAGGTGCATAATAGGAGATTAAAATTGGAAAGGACCAGTGAGTCATTCTAATTGCAGCCTCTTTCTGTAGCAAAATTGTTGTCTCCGTTGTTATCTTGCTGGGTTTATTCCTGAACACATCAAGTTTATGTATTCCTGAACACATCAAGTTTATGTATTCCTGAACACATCAAGTTTATTTATTCCTGAACACATCAAGTTTATTTATTCCTGAACACATCAAGTTTATTTATTCTCCCCTTCTAAATCCTGGGTTTCTTCTTAATGTGAACTCTTTCAGGTGTAACTTTTCCCACCTATTTCTGTTGTTTCCCTACCATCACCTGCAGCAATGAATGCTCCTCCCTGCGACCCTTAAGAGCGACACAAACCAAAGATATCTTAATATTTACGTATGGTTTTAGTTCCTTCACTGTAACTGGACATTGTTGGATATTTAAGAGTGATCAAACCTAAAACCAGAGAGAGAATTCTTCCTGGACAACATTAGGATGCTTCACAATAATCTTTTTATCATCTAAGAAATCCCACTGTGCTATGCATATGCCCATCTCCAAAATGCCATTAGACTACAGCTTATAAGTTGTTTATAGCCTCCCCTAATTGGTGGTTTTCTGCTCTAGCACTACTGGTCCCGCTATTCAGTCACTCTCTCAGCATCTAGGCCATTTAAATGCAAAGTGAAGGACTTGGCCTCATTTTGTACAGAAAGGTGTCAAGGGAGATGTTAAGGACATATGGCAGGATCAGAATGGGAGTTATAGAATCATAGAATAGTTAGGGTTGGAAAGGACCTTAAGATCATCAAGTTCCAACCCCCCTGCCATGGGCAGGGACACCTCACACTAAACCATGGCACCCAAGGATTCGTCCAACCTGCACCAAGATATGGAACGACTTCAAACTTTAAGGGAAAAAACCTCACTAGATCCTTTCATGATTCTCAGACCCCTATAGGAAAACATTCAGTTTGTTCTGAGAGGCAGTACTCCACTCAACAGTGAAGTGGAAGTTTAGATTGGATATAAGGCAGAAGTTTTTTACTGTGAGGGTGCTGAGGCACTCGAATGGGTTGCCCAGGGAGGTTTTGAATGCTCCATCCCTGGCAGTGTTCAAGGCCAGGTTGGACAGAGCCTTGGCTGCCATAGTTTAATGTGAGGCATCCCTTCCCATGGCAGGGGGTTGGAACTGGATGATCTTAAGGTCCCTTCCAACCCTAACTATTCTGTAATTCTATGTTTCTGCTAATAAATGCCAACCAAATGCTTTCCATGTCTAGGGATGGGGTAGTGCTGCACTAGATGTGGCTTTGTGCATGTTCTCTTTGATTCAGGAAAGCTTGTGAGAAGAAGAATCATCAGTGGTAAACAAAAGCAAGCTACTTGGAGAACTGCACTATAGTTCTGGTGGTCCCAACATAAGAAGGACCTGGAGCTGTTGGAACAAATCCAGAGGATGCCACGAGGATGCTCAGGGGCTGGAGCACCTCCTGTGTGGAGCCAGGCTGAGAAAGTTGGGGCTGTTCAGCCTGGAGAAGAGAAGCTGCGGGGAGACCTCAGGGCAGCTTCCAGTGTCTGAAGGGGGGCTACAAGGATGCTGGGGAGGGACTGTTCATTAGGGACTGGAGTGATAGGACAAGGGGTGATGGGTTAAAACTGAAACAGGGGAAATTCAGGTTGGAGATAAGGCAGAAGCTCTTCCCTGTGAGGGTGCTGAGGCGCTGGCACAGGGTGCCCAGAGAAGCTGTGGCTGCCCCATCCCTGGCAGTGTTCAAGGCCAGGTTGGACACAGGGGCTTGGAGCAAGCTGCTCCAGTGGAAGGTGTCCCTGCCTGTGGCAGGGGTTGGAACTGGATGATCGAACTGGATGCTCTCACCACCTACACCTCTAGAGCTCCAGAAAAGAAGGTAAACAAGAGGCAGCTATGTAGTTGAAAAGCCAACAAATGCCTTGGAGAGGGAACATTCCTATAAACAGTCATTATAACGTAACTCACAGACTGCAAAATTAGGGAGCAGCTACAATTTTAGCTTAGCATGTAGTTTGAAATAGCAACTGCGTTTGTGTAACATATGTTCGACTGCAATCGCAAGTGATTCACTCGCTGCTTATTTCATGTACTCAATTATCAAGCAGAAAAACTGTGGCATTATAAATAGTCATGCTTAAAGATGTTTGTTCTGCTTTGCAGTATAGAGTTATCTCAAGTTTTAGGAGTCCTCCCAAAGCCTCTCTTCACTCCTGTCTTTATACTGGCTGGGAATTTTGCATCTCTCTGTATGCAGAAGTGATTTTGCATCTCTCTTCGTATTAAAGATGGGTTAAAGCACTCCAGGAGTAAACCTGGGTTCAATTCTCTTCTTATCCTGTGGGGATTGAAACCCCTGTGTCCATGTCATAGAATTACCCCAGTTACTGTCTAGGCCAGGTTGGAGCTCTCTTTAAAGGAGCTGTATAACTGCTTTTAGTGTGGGTGTTGCTACCATCCAAAGAGAAGAAAAGAGGGTGGGTGCAAAAGTGAGGAGTAAATGCTCTACATTAAACTATGCACAGTGTTCTTATGGACTCCTCTTACTTGCCTTTGACCAGAAAATGCAGTAATGCTTCAACTCTCTTATTTTGCTGAAGCAGAATGGGGCAGCACTGATTCAAGAGGGGAGGACAGACTTTCCCCCCTTTCCAATGAGATTTAAACCAAGTGCTCTTACCTTTGGGTAAACTCAAGCTGACAGGAAATAAACTACTAGAGACAGGCAGTATTTTAGTCCTGACATACAAGAACTCCTGTTACAGACCAGGGGGATCTATCCTCAAGGGCATAGGTTAAAAAGAAATGCTGTTAAGTCCCCAAAAGCTCTGTGGGATAAACTCAGCAGAAGCATATCTGTTGCAAGGCCTAGATTTAATGAAGAAGGGTTCATGTATGGAGCTTTACAGATCATACTACTATTAGTATTATAGATCATCGCTGTGAATGTCCAACTGACTCATGTCAGAAACAAGATTCACACAGGAGTCACTTTACTTTGTCAGTGGCAGGCAGCAACCCCTGGAACAGATTACTCCCACTTTATAGTTCAGGATGGATGGGGAAAATGGAGTTCTTCCTAATGCAACTAAATCTAGAAGAATATAGTGACTCAGGCCCCAAAATCCTGTTTAAAAACCTCCCAAGCTGCCGGGTTTAATGGTTCTGAGGGCTTCAAGCCCAGGCAGTGCTTCCTAACAACATGGTCCCATGTACATCACGCCAGTTTAGCACTAAGTCACATATGGGCAGTGGTTTGTAACAGGCTGCCAATAGCTGCAGCATGGGCATTTTTACCATGACCATCCTTTGTGTTCCTCCTGCAGATACAGCTTGGGACAGTAAAAATAGCTTTAGCTCACTGTTATTTTTTACACCAGTAACAAAAAGCTTCTTTATGCTTGTTCGCAGGTCAGCTTGATGTAACGACAGGAGAGTTACTTTGGGAAACAAGGACATGAGCAACACTGAGCTTTGCAGCCCCGTGCTAAGAACTTTTGGAAGCAATAAAGCTTCTAAATGCAAACCTTGATTATTCCATTTTCCCTTCTATCTCATTAGAGATAATGGGAAATGTTCCAGAGGGTCTCTCATGCACACATAGCAATCTGGTTAGGGAAAGACAGCTAAGATACTCCTAAACATAATTAGCTAAGGGCGAACCACCTTGAATGTGGTGCAAATGATGTTTAGGACTAGCATGCAGCTAAGATATTATGATCTTTGTTATAGCACAGACTAGGTGTGGGGGAAAGGACTTGACCATTGTCATCAACCTCTGGTTTCTCACTGCCTTACCTCCAACTCTCTGACACCGAAGCCAAGCAAGCAGGTAAAATGCTGGCTCAGTGACCTGACCATTTCACAGTGATGTAAAAGAAATGGCTCAGTGTACCAGGATAGGAAAAGAGAGCCTCTGGTTTTGTGATAGGAATGTCTGATAGGAATGTTGTCTTTTCAGATGGAATCCATCTTTCCCAGAGAGCATCCCATGCACTCCAGGGGATGGGAGCTGTGCCTGAAGAAGAGGCTCGAATGCTTAGGAGATATTTGTGGGTCTCTGCCCCCAAATCTGTCTCTACCACAGAATTTCAGCAGCATCCTGTAGACAAACATTAACATTGTAAGAGAAAGAAAAGGTCTGGTTGTCTTGGATGCCTTTGGAATGTGGAAGTAAAGGTTTAAGAGCATCCAAAGCGCAGATTCCCCCACCAGCCACAATGTTCTCAGTTTGTAAGAAGGCCATTCTCTCTGCTATGGCTTTCTTGGTCATTCCCCATGCCAGGCACATCATTTAAACAGGGGCTTCCTCACAGGGTTCAGAAGAACCCCAAGCCGTCTTCAGATGGTGACAGAAATCCTTTGTTGAACCCAAAGAGACAGGATCCCTTACTTGCAGTCTGCACCATCCTTTACAGCTTTACCGAGTGCTTCATTGAGTGCTGCATGAGAAGCACATGGCTTCTTCTCTGTGGATCCAACCAAGCTTCCTGGGTGCTCTGCACGAGTGATATCGTCATGACATGGAAAAGTGCACCCATGGCTCTCTGTTGCACTGCAGCTCCATGGCATCTTTCACTGCATCTGTTGTACAGATACATGCCAAACCTTGGTTGGTGAACCCTCACATCCCCTTGCAATAGAGGTTAAGGATCACTCCCCTTTTCCAGCTGGAAAACGTAGGAAAGACAGAAGTTAAGTGATTTTCCCACAATTGTACAACAGGTACAAAGAGGTGGAGGCAAAGCCAGTCCTTAATTCAGGTGCTAGACAATATTCCTTCCGTGCAGAACATGGACATCATCTGAAAGGTCGTACTGGTAATTACATTAAAGGAAAATCATCTCCCTGTTAGTGACTCTTAATCCAGATAAGCATGATTCTGAATTAGCTTGTGTGTTTTAAAGGGAACCACTTAACCCGTGTTATCTCCATGCTGGCACCATCATAAACCAGCCATTCCTACTTGTACCGAATTAGGCGAATAATCTTATTATTCATGAAGTCTGAAGTATGTGGATGAGAAGAATCTATGCAGAAACCATCGCTCATGGCTATTTTTAGCACTTCTTCCACAAACACTTGGAAACTATTGATTTGCTTGTTGTCTGGCACCACCCAGAGTCTCTTTAAGTTCTGCCTGGTGTATTCCTCTTCAGGAAGGCCTTCCACACTTGCCACCCAATCTAAGGTCAAATGGTTGGGGTCCTGCAAGTAGCTGGATATCGACGAGAGGTTTCCATTGAAGCAATAGTAAAGTTTGGAACCGAGGAGCTTCAGGAACAGGCATGACGTGGAGAAGATACGAGCGCTGAACACTTCCATGTTGGAGGAAGACAGGCTGTAGATCTGGGGTGCTTCTCGGACGGTGAAGTGAACGGTCTGGGTCTTCTGATCGAGGCTGATGTTGAGCATGGCGTTTTTCTCTGCTTTAGAAAGCTCCACCTCCTTCTCTTGCAAGGCTTCAATCAGGGGCTGGATCTGATAAAAATCTACTTCCCTTCGGAGTAAACCCATTTCCTGGAAGTCTTCAGGAAGGTCCAGGTGGGAAGTTCTTAAGAAGTTCAGGATGTAGCGGAAGATTTTGCCATCTCTGTCAATAAAGCAGTTGCCTTGGCTGTCCTTCTTGGTTGGGATCTTCCCACTAAACATGGCCCCCAGCATGGAGTCTGGGAAGCTCGTCAGGGTGGACAGGGAGGTGGTGTAGAGTTTTCCTCCAACATTGAGCGTGATGGGTTCTGACATGATGGAAAAGTCACGACGTTGAGACTGATTCTAAAAAACAACATAAGAAAGAATCCAACACCACACATTCAGTTGTTTATCTCTTTGAAAGGTTAAACTACAGAGATAGAGCCCTAAATATAGAAGGGTAAACTACATGGCAATGATTCATCATAGGAATTAGAAGTGGGGATTACTTTTGGAGGTTGTATCTTCAGAACAAGCAGAAGGATGTTTTTTTCTCCCAACAGACTTAAACAGGACTTTGTTTAGTTCAGTTTAATGCTAGAAATCATGAGTCTTCCAAAGCTTTACAATCACGCTGGAAGTGCAATCTCTCCCATGGATTCCTGCAGCTGAACAACTGGCTTCAAAGCAAGAGTTGTCTTCTGGGCTCACCTGATCCCATCTCCCTCATGAACACAGAGTTTAGAGGGGAAGCAAAAAGACAAGAGGCAAACTGGACACATCCCAACATCTTCTTTGGCATCTGAAGATACAACTAAAGCAACAAAGCTGTTGTAGCAGAATCCCCTGACACACACTTGAGTGCAGTTGGCCAACAAGCAGTGCTGCTCTAAGCACATGCTTAGAGCATTCCATTCAGCAGGAAACCCACCAGGCTTTCTCTTTGCAATGTGTTTTAGCTTTGGAAACACCTCCTAATTAATCTGCGCCATGTCTCAGCTGATGTCGGTTCCACACAGCTCCTCTGCAGTCAGCTGAGATGAATGGAGGATGGGATTTTATGGTGCAGTGAAGCATCACTGCCTCTGGAAGGGACATTCCTCCCTTAGCCCTCCACTAAACCTTCCCTTCCCCTTATGCCAGCTCTGGCACTCATCTGATCCCACAGTGAGCCAGTTCAGGGAGAAAACCCCATCATTTTCTATTCAGAATATGCTTCTGCTACATCTTAAAACTGGGCTGGACAGGGTGCTGGGACATAGGATCATAGAATAGTTAGGGTTGAGAAGGACCTTAAGGTCATCAAGTTCCAAACCCCCTGCCATGGGCAGGGACACCTCACACTAAACCATATTACCCAAGGCCTCATCCAACCTGGTCTTGAACACTGCCAGGGATGGAGCATTCACAACCTCCCTGGTTTAAACCACGGCAGCAACCCATTCCAGTGTCTCAGCACCCTCACAGTAAAGAACTTCCTTGTTATACCCAATCTAAACTTCCCCTGTTTCAGTTTTAACCCATCACCCCTTGTCCTATCACTACAGTCCCTGATGAAGAGTCCCCCCCCCCAGCATCCCTATAGGTCCCCTTCAGATAGTTTATGCTTTACCTAGAAAGGTTGGACCAGATGATCCTTGAGGTCCCTTCCAACCCAGTATTTTGTGATTCTGTGATCTTGGAACCAGATGGATACCAGGGCTCCTGCAAGGGAAAAGGAAGGAGCAAAGTAGCCCCTTCCATTGCAGATCAACTCAGCTGCCTCATTCCTGCTAGCTCAGAACCTGCAAATCTGGTTTTCCTTGTCTGCTGAATCCAAATCAATCAGTTCATTCCCACTTTTATTATTGACTTTATCAGCAGGAAACCCATTACAGTTTCCTTGCAGAGGCTCATGCTAATCCCAACTATGCTCATTTAACAGAAAGCAGCCAGACAGCTCCCTTAAAATTAAACTTAAGTGCAGGCATTTTCCTAACTAGTCATGGGACAATCATAGACACTACAATGCTATTATCAGCTCTGGAGCCACAGCAAAACAGAGATAGGAAGAATGTCATCTTGCTCTGGAATATCAATTCTTTTACGGCTGCTAAACCCCAAATAATAGTGTTAATGGCACCCTAAAACAAATATACCTCTAGATAGCAAGAACATTTTGCTATGAAGAACTTGCCTGACCTAGGGCAGATAATGAATAGGTCAAAGGAGAATCTGTACTTCACTTCTAGTTTAAGGCTAACGTTCCACTCTGTTCTTTAGTCCACTTTAGCCCTTAGCACACAGTGTCCATCTCACTGCACAGTAATTAAGGGAAAGAAGCAGACCTCTAAATCCACCGGGTGCTTTGCCTGTGTATCCCTTAGTCCCACATATCCAAAAGAGCTGGCAAATAAAGATGCATGCGTAGCCCAACACAACATCCCATCTATGCCATGAGCAAAGACCATCCTTGTGACTAACCTCAGCCAAATATACCCTAAAATAAGCTATTTGTTCCAGCGCTAATCTCCCTTTAGCACTGTCATCTCAGTGTACTTCCCATTCTGGAAGACTTCTACCCAATTTAGAACAAACTGCTGTTTAAAACAGATCACACAGAGGCTTCAACGTGTCTAATTCTGTTGTACAAGTGGCTGTGTGTATTTTTTTCCCCTAAGGGCTTGCAATATGTCTGCTAAAGCACTGCTACAAGCACGATCTGACATTCACAAAACCAACTTAAAATGGATTTTACTCTTTTATCCAAGTTGCATCAAACAAAAGCATTGCCTATATGTCCCTCCAAACAACACAGCCTGCAGGAGCAGGCCTGCCAATGACCCCAAGGGCCATGTTCATTGCTTCCCATCTCTGCTACCCCTCAGGATGCTTCAGACTGAACAATCCAAATGATTCTGTTCTTTCTTCATAGCTTGTGTTTTCAGATTCAGGAGCCCAAGCTTGCTTATCGACACCATGGGAGTAGTTTTCTCATGTTCTCTTAGCCAGATGCAGAGTGAGATGTTACTCTCTGTATGTACATGACAGGCTTCACTTGCTAGAGTGAAGGGACATTCTCTCATCAAGAGTCACAACCTAAAGCCCACTGGATGGTCCAAAGATTTTCACTTCAAACTCAACATCCTTCATGTTTAGGGGGCCTATAAGGGTGCTGGGGAGGGACTCTTCATTAGGGACTGTAGTGATAGGACAAGGGGTAACGGGTTCAAACTGAAACAGGGGAAGTTTAGATTGGATATAAGGAAGAAGTGCTTTCCTGTGAGGGTGCTGAGGCACTGGAATGGGTTGTCCAGGGAAGCTGTGAATGCTCCATCCCTGGCAGTGTTCAAGGCCAGGTTGGACAGAGCCTTGGGTGCCATGGTTTAGTGTGAGGTGTCCCTGCCGATGGCAGGGGGGTTGGAACTGGATGATCTTAAGGTCCTTTATAACCCTAACCATTCTATGGTTCTATGATTCTACAAGTACATTCTGATCCAAAGACTCACTGGCAATACAGCTTGGGTAAGAGGCAGACATCTCAATCCGGTTGTCCTGGTTTCAGCTTGGATAGAGTTAATTTCCTTCCTAGTAGCTGGTGGAGCGCTGTATTTTCCATCTAGGATGACAATAACGTTGATAACACACTGAAGGATCCCTTCCAACTCGACCTATCCTATGATTCTGTGATGGTTTAGTTGTTGCTGAGCAGTGTTTACGCTGAGTCAAGGACTTTCCAGCTGCTCATGCTGCCCTACCAGTGAGTAGGCTGGAGGGGCAGAACAAGAAAATACCTTGCAACTGCCTTTTTTATCAGCAGTCTCAAAAGGGAGGCTGCCAACAAAACATGGCAGTAACATGAACCCTTTGAAGCTGCAGACCACATCTATGCTGCCAGCAACAGCATCAGACATTCAGCCAAGCTTTGGCTCTGGCACTGGAATTGCTGTGGGTGCAGTAGCACAGAGCTTGGCAGACATGGTGTTACTCCTTCCCTGGGTGGGCTCTGCTCCTCTCCCACCTCTGAATGCTGCTCACACATGTGCCCTGATCAGCCTGCTCTGCTTAGGGCTGTTTAGCAGCCTATAGACCCATACAGGATGGATTCCAGCCTCCCAAGGCATCAGCTTCCCTTTCTTTCAGACCTCCCAACTGCCCCCACACTGGATTAAGCATCAGACTCTTAATGGTGCAAACATCTGGCCTATGGATAAAGCTGCAGGATAACTGTTCCCAGCTGTTGTTCATGAAGCCGGATCAACATAGGACAAGTTAATCATCTGCTTTGCCTAATTCATCCCATTACTTGCAGGTTTGTAGCTTCATAGCGTGAAGAGGAACCTGATAGCCTGGCAACCTCCGAAGACCCAAAACCAGAGCACAGATGAGCATGCATACGTCTACTGATTGCTCATCAACCTGGACTTAATGCATTGACCAATATGCTTGACAGTAGCTGGGGAAAGTCGATCTTATTAGGTTGTATGAATTGGGCTACAGCTCTTTGGAAGCAGAGAATTACAGTAAAGCCTTTTGTGTAGCTGCTCCCCAAGTACCACTTAAACTTCATTCACATCAGATGAGCCAGAGACCTTAATTTGGGACTGGAAGAAGCAAATCTGGCCAAAGAGCACAGGATTTATTTTGTGCTTTCAGAGTGAACTGAATTTAAATACAGTTTTCCTTTTAAAACAGATGTATTTAATATCATGGGGAAAACCCTATGGTTGATTTAAGTCAATTTTGGGTGATGCAAACAGAGAAACCAGCAGTGGTGAACTTTTTGGAAGTCAAACTCTAGAACAGAAGCTGCTGCCTGAGCATCCAAGCATTTCAACTGACCAGGGTTGTGCATTTTAACTTGGGTTTTACTCCCAGGAGCATCCTCAACAGAACCATAGAGAACATTCCTGTTTACCCTAGGAGTTTAGTTGAGCAAATAATTGGTTTGAACCTGGGATAACTCCCATTTTAAACATAGCAGGAAGGTATAAAAGTGCATACAAAAAGACAACATCTGCCTGTTTTCATATACTGACTGTTCTGATTAAACTTATTTCCCCTCTTGTGCATTCATAACATTTAAGAGAAGGGATGGGATCCAAAAGGACCTGGACAGGATGGAGACGTGGGACCGTGTGAGCCTCATAGAGTTCCATAAGGGCAAGGGCAAGGTCCTGCTCCTGGGTCAGGGCAATCCCAGCACAAACCCAGGCTGGGGGAGACTGCATGGAGCAGCCTGAGGAGAAGGACTTGGGGTGCTGGGTGAGGAGAAGCTCCCCATGACCCTACTCTGCTTTGGGGAGACCCCTGGAGAGGGGCTTGGGACAAGGGCCTGTAGGGACAGGCCAAGGGGAATGGCTTGAACCTGCCCGAGGGGAGACTGAGCTGAGCTCTTAGGCAGAAGCTCTTCCCTGTGAGGGTGCTGAGGCGCTGGCACAGGGTGCCCAGAGAAGCTGTGGCTGCCCCATCCCTGGCAGTGCTCAAGGCCAGGTTGGACACAGGGGCTTGGAGCAAGCTGCTCCAGTGGAAGGGGTCCCTGCCCGTGGCAGGGGTTGGAACTGGATGAGTTTTAAGGTCCCTTCCAGCACAAACCAGTCTGGGATTCTGTGACTCTATGGAAAGCACTTCAATGGACTCATAAATAAATCTCTGTAGATGCAGTCTGAGTGTCTGTTTTGCCCAGCCTGGAAAAAACTCACAAGAGTACAAGTAATTACCCCCAAAGAAAGCATCAGTCACAATTTGCCAGCCCAAGTAAAACATTAAGAAATAGCTCATATATTACTGCCTACTTAACACTCTGAAAAAGGGGTATGGCTGCAGTCTACCCTTTTTAGCCCTGAAACTGCAGCATAATGGAAACGGTGAAGTTATAAATATGTTTAGATGGTTTTCACAGACACATGGATCCTTCCTCAAGACACACATCTATAAAGACAAGTTTTCACAGGATATTTCTGGTTACTTTTTCAGATAAAAAATGATAACTCAGATCATTCCCGTTACAAATAATCTACCCTGAGACAGGGATTTGATGAAGAACCAGAGAGATGTGTTGTGCCTTGTTCTGCTCAACAGCCTCATGAGGAACTGGAGAAAACTCTCTCTGTGTTAAAATCAAGTTCAAGGCCAGTTTGGACAGAGCTTTGGGTGCCATGGTTTAGTGTGAGGCATCCCTGCCCATGGCATGGGGTTGGAACTGGATGATCTTAAGGTCCTTTCCAACCCAAACCATCCTATGATTCCATGATTTCAGAGGCAACGCCTGGGATGGGGTTAACAGCCTGACCCCAGTGTCTTTCAGAGCATCTCATGAGTCACACAGAGCAGCAGAGCAACAACAATGTGTAATTTGGTAGGAGTGGACCACGATGACCTGTTAGGGGTCACAAAGTCCACCCCACAGCCTGCTTATGGCCTCTGATGCCTTTACATCCCACAATCAAGGCATTAAAGGCTGTAGTATCCCCTGAAATCCGAGTTAATGGATGCTGTGACAACAGGGTCTTCTGCTGCCAGATGTAATGGTATGTGGCCATTTACACAGTCATTGCTCCCAGTATTAATTTTACACATATGGCATTGCACTACTGGTTAACTTTATAGTGTAGCCTTCAATAGCCCATCTGTAAAACGTCCCTCATGACCAACACTATTGAAACCTGTATTAAAGACAGTGAAACGTGTGCAGCTACGTTAAGGAATAGTTGAGGAGTAAGAATGAACTGCAGAAACACACACAGAGCAAATAAAACAGCATAGAAAAGGAGATGAATTATTTAGGCTGGCACAATGAAGGACGCCTGAGTGGCAATAAAAGCAAGGCAGGGACTTGCTGCAAAGCATCAGGAAGAGCAGTCAGATTAAAAACCTCTTTGGCTTTCTGAGTGCTGCCCAAGAGAGCTGGTGAAAGCCCCATCAGTTACGAGAGACAGAGCAGGTAATGCATTATAGGAAGCAGTTCTGCATTGGGAAGGGCAGGATTGATTGCAGCTAAAAGGAGGGATGAAGAGGAGACATGTTTGGGCACCTGGGTGGCAGCTGGGGACTCCAAATGGGGCTCAGCAGGAGGAGATGGTGGCTTGCAGGATGGGGCCCCAGTCTGCTTCATTAGAGTGCATCAATGGCAAGCACAATCAAAGGTGCTCATTCTGCTCCCACACATCTCTTTGCTCCATCACATCTTACTGAAAACCACGTTTTGGGGTAAAAACTCCAATTTCTATGAAACACCCACGTCCTGAGACAAAAACCTTCATGAAGTTGTGAACCTCAGCACTTGCTGGGACTCTCCCTAGAGATGAGTTTTGTGCCTTATTCCTTATCCAGGGAATGATTTCACAGAGGAAATCCAGACCCTCAGCTATGCCTTAGTGCCCCACTGTGTTATAGGGCCTGTAGTCTGAAGCCTAGACATCACCCTGTAAGAGACAGGAGGAAAATACTACTAAAAGAAGGAAAATACCACAAAAAGAACAACAAGAGGAGGGCAGAAACAAAGGAAACAGCATTTAGGGGATAAAAAAGATTAAAAACCCAGTTAGCTGCTTACCAGCCAGCAGCAGCCAGCGGCACCCAGTGAGAGCGGAGTTTAAGGAAGGATTTGGGACCTAATCCATTGCAAGGACAGGCTTACCTTCCCTTTGCATCTCTGATGCACATTTACTTAGCTCAGCTCATCCTCAGCTGTAAATTAAATATTTAGAACATGGTTTCTACACTCTACATGCTCAGTTATAGTAATATTAGAGAGGAAAACCCACGTTTTCCCATCACTGCAGGATGGACCCATCCAGTTTCGGACCCTCACTGAATGTCAACCCTTATTGCAGCACTTAGAGGCTTATAATTCAGTGGGGGAAGCAGAGTGTGGCAAACCTGCCAGGAGCAATACATCCCAAAACACACCATTGGGAAGGGGGGAAGCAGCTGGTTTTTGTTTCAGGATCGCTGTGGTGCCTCTGGAACACTTCAGGCATGTTTGGGGAAAGGCAGCTTGGCACAAGGGACACGGGTGACAAGCTCCAGGAAGGGACTCCAATTCCCAGCAGGCACAAGGCAGGAAACAATGGCTCATTCTTCCCTTCTGGATCCACCCCGATCTGGGATCGATCTGCCAGCAGCTGTGATACCCAGTAATAGACACGCCGAGTATCCACCTTGGAAAGCAGCTTCTTAGCTGCCAGCTCTTTATATCTATCTCTCTCTATATAGGTATAGATATAGCCTTCTTATAGTGCTTCATTCCACACATAAACTCTCCTCTGCCAGGAACACACAAACAACAGGAAAGCATGAGCAGGAGTTTCCTGACATCCCTGCTTTACTGTGGGTGCAACGCCATGTGTTCATCCCTTCCCAAACCTGCACCTTGCTGCCTCTGAGCATCTCCTGGGCTGCTTGCATAAGGATGCAGGGCAATGCAAAAGGATGCGCATCCGGCTCTCTGCAGGATGCAAGCGTTAGGGAAGGGGGTAGGGACACAGGGGTAGGAAAACAGAGCTGGTGCCTAGTTAGTAAAAGGAAGCAGTGATATAAACCAAAGGTCAGGTTCCTTGGGAGAGAAGAGGAACGAAAGCAGCAGTGCACGGAGGAGGAGGAGAATGAGCTGAAGGTTAACTGCTACCGGCGGAGAGCAGCAGAACACAAGATGGAGGGGGAGAGGCAGGGCAGAGCCAGAGAGATGCGGCTGCAGTGAGGTTTGGAGGATAAAAGCCAAGGTGCTGCGGTGCTCAGTGCTCCCCTGGGGTGATCTCCAGCATGCCTGGGTCAGGGGCTGCTGTGCAGGCAGTGCAGACTGCAGGAGGGAGCCTGGCTGGGGGCTCATGGCAGCAGGAGCAGCACTTTTCCTTCCAAGCAGCTGATGTAACCCTTTGTACAGTCCAAGAAACCAATTTAATACCAGCCCAGCAACGGCTTTCACGGATTCCTCATTTCCTAGCATAGAATCCCAGAGTGGTTTGGGTTAGAAGGGGCCTTAAAGCTCCTCCAGCTCCAACCCCTGCCACGGGCAGGGACCCCTTCCACTGAAGCAGCTTGCTCCAAGCCCCTGGGTCCAACCTGGCCTTGAGCACTGCCAGGGATGGGGCAGCCACAGCTTCTGTGGGCACCCTGTGCCAGCGCCTCAGCACCCTCACAGGGAAGAGCTTCTGCCTAAGAGCTCAGCTCAGTCTCCCCTCAGGCAGGTTTAAGCCATTCCCCTTGGCCTGGCCCTACAGGCCCTTTTCCCAAGCCCCTCTCCAGCTTTCCTGCAGCCCCTTTAGGCACTGGAAGGCTGGCTGTCCAGCATCCTTAGAGTATCTTCCAGATGCTCTATTTCCTTCCTGGACCACTTCATCTGCACACGTGGCAGACCAGCACCTTCATCCTGCTTGATGCACACAGGGCTGTGCTCCTCCATCCAGCTTCCACCCCTTTTCCCACTGACACCTCCACTTCCAGGTCACCCCTGCAATTAGAGGGCAGCCGACTGCCAACACGGATGCAGCTGTACACTGGCAAAACCCACTTGGAACTACCTCTAACAAGGTAAGTGCCATCCAGAATTAACCCTTCCATAGGGTATATCTTACGCACATAGAATCATAGATGCAGAGGCATCCCTGTGTATGGATCTAGGCCTTGGATTAGCTAAATCACTGTAAATCCTTTGATTTTGGACTTATTTCACGGAAAGCAGAGGGGGGTATGTGCAAAGTTTGCAGAGTGGTGCTGAGCCCTACTCTGAGCCACAAATCGGCTTTTTCTCACACAGCCGTGCATTCACACCATTAAATCAGCTTACAATACTAAATTAACACCCCCAAATCCCCCCTGTGTGCGGGATCACCCGTTCTTCCCGCATCCCACTGAGCTCCTCCATGGAGCAGCAGCGCTGCCGCTCCGTGTCCCCCCCCATCCTTCATCCTCCCTCCCCTGTGCATAAGTTTCCCCATCTCGGGGAAGGGGGGGGTCGATCCCAGCGCTCCCCTCCCCTTTCCTTCCTGCATCCCTCCCTCCCTCCCGGTACCCACCTTCGCCCCTGCAGCCGCCGGCCCCGCCGCTCGCCGGGCGCTGCGGGAGGAGGAGGAGGAGGAGGAGGAGGAGGAGGAGAAGGAGGAGGAAGCGGGGGGCGGCCCGGCCCGGCCCGGCTGCACTGGGATTTGTAGTTCGCAGCGGGCTCGGCCCTGCCCCGGCGCTTCCCGCGGGACTGCGGCTCGCAGCCGGACACGGCGCAGGGAGACGGGAGCGGCCCCGGCCGCAGGTAACGCGGAGCGGGAGGGAAGCGGCTGCAGGGATGGGAGGGGGCAAAGGGGGCTTGGGAGGGGTGCGCCGGGGTGAAGGGTGAAGGAGGGTACTTGGTAAAGGGGTGCGGGAGGGATGCTCAGGGTGAGGGATGCAGAAGTAACGGGGAAACGGGTGAGGGAGGGATGCTCAAAGACAGGCATGAGATGCAGGAGGGATGCTCGGGGGTCGGGATGCTGGAGGGATGCTCAGAGTGAGGGATGCAGGACAGTTGGGTAAAGGGGTGCAGGGGGGATGCTTGGGTGAAGGATTCAGGAGGGGTGCTCGAGGAATGAGGCGCAGGAGGGATGCTTGGGGGTCGGGATGCTGGAGGGATGCTCAGAGTGAGGGATGCAGGACAGTTGGGTAAAGGGGTGCAGGAGGGATGCTCGGGGGTCGGGATGCTGGAGGGATGCTCAGAGTGAGGGATGCAGGACAGTTGGGTAAAGGGGTGCAGGTGGGATGTTCGGGTGAGGGATTCAGGAGGGGTGCTCGAAGGATGAGGTGCAGGAGGGATGCTCGGGGGTCGGGATGTTAGAGGGATGCTCAGGGTGAGGAATGAGGGAGGGGTACTTGAGTAAAGGGGTGCGGGAGAGATGCTCAAAGGGAGAGAGGAGATGCAGGAAGGATGCTCGGGGGTCGGGATGCTGGAGGGATGCTCAGGGTGAGGGATGCAGGACAGTTGGGTAAAGGGGTGCAGCAGGGATGCTCGGGTGGGGAATTCAGGAGGGGGGCTCAAAGGGAGGGGTGCTCGAGGGATGAGGCGCAGGAGGGATGCTCAGGGGTCGGGATGTTAGAGGGATGCTCAGGGTGAGGGATAAAGGAGGGGTACTTGGGTAAAGGGGTGCGGGAGGGATGCTCAAGGGTCAGGATGCAGAAGTCTTGGGGACAGGGATTCCGAAGGGGTTCTCAAAGGGAGAGATGCTTGAGGGAAGAGATACAGGAGGGATGCTTGGGGTTCGGGATGCTGAAGGATGCTCAGGGTGAGGGATGCAGGAGAGAGAGTTGGGTAAAGGGGTGCAGAAGGGGTGCTCAAAGAGAGGGATACTTGAAGACAGATGCAGGGGGATGCTCATGGGTCAGGACATTGGAACAATGCTCAGGGTGAGGGATGAAGGAGGGGTACTTAGGTAAAGGGGTGCGGGAGGGAAGTTCTGGGGAAAGGGGTGCAGGAGGGGTGCTCAAAGGGAGGAGTGCTAGAGCAAAGAGATGCTGGAGGGATGCAGGAGGGTGTGCAGGGGAAGAGATACACGAGAGATGCTCGGGGGTTGGGATGTTGGAGGATTGTTTGGGGGTCGGGATGCCAGAGGGGTGCTCAGAAGGGATGCAGGAGGGACATTTGGGAAAAGGGGTGCAGGAAGGATGATTGGGGTGAGGGATACAGGAGGGATGCTCAGGGGAAGAGATGCAGAAGAGAAGTCTTAAGGAAGGGGGTGCAGGAGGGATGCTCAAAGGAACAGATGCTTGAGGAATAGGTGCAGGAAGGAGACTCTTGGGTCGGGAGGCTCAGGGGTCAGGAAGCTGAGGGGTTTGGATGATGGAGTGATGCTTGGGGTGAAGGATGCACAAAGGGTGCTCAAGAAAAGGGGTTCAGGAGGGATGCTTCGGCATCAGGATGAAGAAGGGAAGTCTCAGGGAGGTGCAGAAGGGATGCTGAAAGGGAGGGATGCTCAATGAAAGAGATGCAGGAAGGATGCTTAGGGTTTGGAATGCTTGAGGTTGGGATGCTAGAAAGATGCTCAGGGAAAGGGGTGTATGAGGGATACTCAGAGGGAGGAATACTCAGTGGCTGGCATGCAGGAGTGATGCTCAGGGATTGGGATGCAGGAGGGAGTTGCAGGGAGGGGTGTCTGGGGGTCAGGATGCAGTCAGGGTTCTCAGGAGCTCTGATGCTCCGAGGGAAGGATGTTTGGGAGGGATACTCAGAGAGATGCTCAGAGGTTGGGATGTAGAAGTGGTTTTGGAGGGAGGTATGCAGGAGAGATGCTTGGATTAAGGGCTCCTCAGAGGGCTGAGATGCAGGAAGGATGTTCAGGAGGGAGGGATTCAGGAGAGGGGCTCAGGATTCAGGATTCCATGAGGGATCCTCAGAGAGTCTGTGGTCAGCATGCAGAGGGAACCCTGGAGGAGGGATGCTTCAGTGACAGGGTACAGGGGGATGCTTGGAGGGAGAGATACAGGATCACCATTGTTAGGTGGGGTTGTGTGTGCAGTCCCCTGGTGCCTGCAGGGCTTTGCAAACCTATCATGAGAAACTGGCCAAGACGGATCAGGTTTTCCCTAGGGAAGCTGACCTGAGGAGAGACACCCAGGAGTGCTCCCATCCCATAGGGAACTGCTTGCAGGTTACATCTGCCCTGGGTTGGGCTTTGCAGGAGTTACTGAAGGATAAAAGCACCACCAAACCCTTGGGGATGTCTGTATCTCCAAGCAGTGAGGCAGCATCTGATGGATCCCAGTGTTAACCCTCGCTCCAACATGCTTTGTCAAACAGGACGTGGTTTCCCCTTGGTCTGTATGCAGGGGTTTAGTTTCTTGACACAGACAAGAGCAGGCAGAAATCTGAAGGAAGAAGAGCGATGTTAATGCTATAAATACCTGCAGAAAACAGCCAGCTTTCCGGAGGAGATGTATTTACAGTCTCCAGGGATGATAATAGAAAGGACATTGGTCTGAAGGTCAGTGCAGGATGCAGGCACTCCTGGTATAAAGCCCTATGGAACAGGGGAGCACAGCTCTGGCTGAGAGCTCTGGAAAGCAGAAGGGGAAGATATGTTCCTGTGGGGAATGTGAGGAGGAGTGACCATCCTGGGATAAACTGACCTGGTGTGGGCAGGACAAAGCTTTGGGGCATCCAATGCTAAATGCATTCAGTAAGTTAAGAAGCAATTGGGATGGGTTATTTCTGCCTGTGGTTGGTGCTGGGCTTAGAGGTTTGTAATGGTGAGAGCAAGTCCTGCCCTTTCCGTGCCTTTCTCTGCTGCTGGTTTAAATGAAAGGGGAGAGGAATTTAATTCCTTGTGTCTTGCTTTCTGCATCCATAGCATAGTTATTAACATGCTAGTGATGGCTTTGAGATGCTTTATTAGACCAGGATACCAATAGGTATCAGAGATGCATGTATTAGAGATATTAGAGATGTGTATGTAGCTCTTGACTGGAGGGGAGGAACAGAGCTGGGAGGAGGAGGCTGAAGAAAGAGCGGGTGAGATGTCAGAGCCTTGGGCTTTATTTGGTATTACTGCACTGATCACTGACATCCAGCCAAAGCCTTTCTCTATTCAATGACTGAGTGCCCAAGAGCAAAAAGCAGAGAGCAAGAGAAGAAGCCGATCGATCTGTGTGCACCAAAGAAACCAAAGAAGAAGCACTGGGGAAGTAAGAGAGCAGGGTGGCTAAAGAGATGGGCTCAGGAAGGGCAGCAGCCCAGCATTGCTGTCCATGAGTTAAGGCCATGGTAAGTCACTTAGAGATGGCTGATAGAGCTGTATGGTGTCGTCAAGCATGTTTATAATGGCTTAGAGGAAAAAGGAATGATGAAATGCATGACACTGCAGAAGAAAGGAGAAGGGTCCTCAGTGGTCTAAACCATCTGATTTTATTATGGTAAAATTTTATATGGTAAGTTTAGGCTGATTGCCTTTTATTTGGGTAAGGGGCAATGGATTCAGTCTAAAACAGGGGAAGTTCAGGTTGGATGTAAGGGAGAAGCTCTTCCCTGTGAGGGTGCTGAGGCGCTGGCACAGGGTGCCCAGAGAAGCTGTGGCTGCCCCATCCCTGGCAGTGTTCAAGGCCAGGTTGGACACGGGCTTGGAGCAAGCTGCTCCAGTGGAAGGGGTCCCTGCTTGTGGCAGGGGTTGCAGCTGGATGAGCTTTGAGGGCCCTTCCAACCCAAACCAGTCTAGGATTCTATGATCCTATTGGAACCCATTGGAAATCTGTGCGGTCACAGGAGAGAATCTCACTGCTCCCAAGGTGGAGCTCCGGATGTACAGCAAATCCATGCAGAAATACCAGCATTTGAGTGATGATGCTCAGATAAATCTCCACTCTCTGGAGAGGCCAGAGAGCTGCAGAGCAGGGTGCAAGGTCCTGCAGAGCGTGGGGACAGCCTCCTACTGCTGCCTGTGACTAAAGGGGGATCTCCATCAGCGCTGTACTAAAGGGCGGCTGTGATTCAGAGCCGCAGAGGACAGGAAAGCACGAGGAGCCTTGCCAGCCAGAAGTAATTAGCTCTAGTGAGTAGGAGACACACAACACAAGTACAGTCTGTCACTGGAAAGCAGTTTGGGACAGGAAGAGAAGAATATGTGATCCCCTTGAAAAGAGAAGGGAAATTTAGGACGGCAGATTATAATTACACACGAAAATGTTTGGCCAGGCTTCCGTGCTGGCACTTTTTCCCTGTTACGACTGCAGATGGGGAGAGCCACACTTCTGTTTCCAAAGGGGTATTTAATTGGGTTTTTCTGGAGTTATTAGGTCTGAGCTTCTGCCCAGACCTCATAGAAATGGGCGTGATCCTCTTCTGTGCCATGGCACTTGATGGGTGCGACTCAGAGAGCAGTTGAAGTGAGCAAAGTAAGGTGGAGCATTGCCATTAATGTACTTGCAGGTCTGGAGAGGTTTGGTTGCTGGCTCTGCCATAACCTACTGCATCTCCTGCAGCCCTGATCCAGCTCTGGGGCAGCAGCACAAGAGGGACGTGGAGCTGTTGGAGTGAGTCAAGAGGAGGCCATGGAGCTGCTGCGAGGGCTGGAGCAGCTCTGCTCTGGAGCCAGGCTGAGAGAGCTGGGCTGGGGCAGCCTGGAGAAGAGAAGGCTCCTGAAGGGGAGACCTTAGAGCAGCTCCAGTGCCTAAAGGGGCTGCAGGAAAGCTGGAGAGGGGCTTGGGACAAGGGCCTGTAGGGACAGGCCAAGGGGAATGGGTTGGAAGGGGCTTGGAGCAAGCTGCTCTAATGGAAGGTGTCCCTGCTCATGGCAGAGGTTGGAACTGGATGAGCTTTAAGGCCCCTTCCAACCCAAACCAGTCTGGGGTTCTACGATTCTATGAAATGGTTTGATCTGGATGTGCATCAGTGTTATCATATGGCTACAACTATGTGAATGGTACCTGCTCTGTCACTTAATGCGAGATCTTTCCTTGTGTATCTTCCTATAGATACAGTTTGTAGGCCATTGGGCTCTATTTTAATTGAAGCCTTGAGCCATTGTTGCAGTGAAAATAATACATAAGAGAGGCTGAGGCTTTAGAGAACAGTGATTAGCCGGATGTGAAATAATAAAGAAGTAGAGAGAAGTGATTGTGTCATTGGGAGGACTCAAGATAGAAACCACAGCATCAAGTCACTGTGAATGCTTGATGTATGCACAGAAGAGCATTGAACTGGAATCACATCAGTTACATTAATTAAGGTTATTTAGTCAGAAACACTAAATCTCAGCTAAATGAAGAGTGTGACCAGATGTGTAAATGATAATAGATCACGGGGAGGCAGAAGTAGGAGGTGCAGCAGCATGGATGAGGGCCCAGCAGTGGATTTGCTTGGTTATTTCCAGCCCTATAGGGAAATGGCCATTTTTTCCTAGTTATTTAAAGAGCTTTTTTTTTAGCCTTTTGGAGGAATAGTCATAAGGAAGTGGTAATAATGACTGCCTGTGACTGTCTGATACCTGCTGCTCAGGCTGTATCTACTGGATGTGGTAATGAGGAGTCACAGGCTATGGTCGTTCATCCTTGGCTGGAAGAACAGGCAGGTGCTTTGGACCAAAAATAACCCCCTTTGCCTATGAATAAAGGGGAAAACCATCATTAGGACACAATTGCTTTAATGCTCCTGGAAAACAGACCTAGAGAGATTTGTGACACAGGGGATGGTCCTTTTCAGAAGTTACATACCAAGTCATGGCAAATTTTGTACCAATCTTCAAGCATCCAGTGCTGTCTGTGCAGTATTGTGTGCTCTAGCAAGGCACTGCGTGCCCTCCCTTCCATCCTGCAGCAGCTCAGCACGCTGCAGGATTGAGCCCTAATTGCCTGGCTGCCTGGAGGATGCAGCAGGAGGAGCAGTAATGTCTTGGTTGACATAAAAGAAACCATTTCAGCAGCAGTTAAGGATAGTAAAAGGTGAATCTCGTCTCTGTACTTCCAGGCCCCCAGAGAATTCAGGGAAGGGGATCATCATTTCATCTTCTTCTTTGTAAGCAGGAAGCAAATCACTTTATTTATCAGCTTGTTTGATGGTGGAATTTTTTCCTTCCTTTAGTGGTATTTATCCAACTATAAATGATGCCAGTAGAGGAAATGTGCTGAATTTATTACCAAGTTTCCCTGATGCTAAGGGACATCTGAGATTTATCTTTTCAGAGCTTTGTAAGATCTGGGACGTGGGAACTGATGCTGCATTCTGCGTAAGATCCTAAGGAGCCTTTCCTGGCAATCAGCTGCTGGCAGGGATAAGGGAATGCATTGATTTAGCAATAATTGGATAGAGTTCAATTGAAATGAATCCTAACTAAAGGGAAAGTGCAGGCAGAAAATAAATATAACACCTCTGAACAGTGCAGATGATGGAGATTAGACCCAAGCAAAGCCCAAGGTCAGTTTTCATCCTGAGGTTGGGTTTGGGGTTGGGTTTTTCTGCAGTTTACTTGGTTTAGAGAGTGAAGATGAGCTGGGCGATGCTCTCTTGGCTTAAATTCCTCTTCCTTCTCTGGTTTCTAGAGCATGGCTGGGTATCGGTCCTTGCAAGGATACATCTCATGGGCAGCAATACCTGTTGCAAGTGTTGATGAAATACTTCATTTATGGGTTTAGATGGAATTTGAGTCTGGAGCCAGAGCTGCAATCTTTAACAGCACCCTTTTTATTCTGAGGGGGCATGGGAGGAAACACAGGGTGTATTTGTGCATGCAGTGTGTGGTACCTAATGCCATCAAGACTTGTTGATGTGCCAGATGGAACAGAGAATGACTTCAGGATGGCTTTGTAGGTGTGAGCATCTGCATGACAAGGATGGGATAGGGAGACACAAGATGAGATAGGGAGACATCCCTCTTCCAGGGCACATCCCCCTCTCAAGCACATCTTCAAAAATCAAGAAGGATTATGTTAGAACCTGGTTTTGTCAGCCTTCCTTTGGTTCTTGGGATGACCATAGGGCACATCCTCTTGGAAGCTATGTCTAGCACATGAAGGAGGTGGCTGGGAATGACCAGCATTCATTTACCAAGGGTAAATCATGCCTGACTTTTGTGATGTCCTGTAAGGATGCTCTGGTAGATCTGTGGGTGAGACAGCAGTAGCGGATGCTGTCCTTGACTTGAGTAAGGCTTTTGAGATGCTGGGGATGGGCTCTTCATTAGGGACTGTAGTGATAGGACAAGGGGTGATGGGTTCAAACTGAAACAGGGGAAGTTCAGTTTGGATATAAGGAAGAAGTTCTTTACTGTGAGGGTGCTGAGGCACTGGAATGGGTTGCCCAGGGAAGCTGTGAATGCTCCATCCCTGGCAGTGTTCAAGGCCAGGTTGGACCAAGCCTTGGGTGCCATGGTTTAGTGTGAGGTGTCCCTGCCTATGGCAGGGGGGTTGGAACCAGATGATCTTAAGGTCCTTCCCAGTCCTAACTATTCTATGATTCTATGATTCAGGAGATGGAGCCAGGCTTTCCACAGCAGAGCATGGCAGGAGGATGAGAAAAAGCAGACATCGAAATGAGAGTTTCCAATTGGAATTAAGGAAAACCTTCCCACCAGGAGCTAATCAGGCCCTGGGCAGGTTGCCCAGGTTGGCTGTGTGGTCTCCATACTGAGATGCTCCAATACCTAAATAGACAAAGCCATGAACAGCTCAGTGTGATTTCAGCTCCATGCAGGGATTGCACTAAAGACCTCCCAAGGTCCTTTCCCTCCTTATCCTGTCATTTTACCCAAGATGCTCCTGCCAGTTGTTCTTCAGGGAGCAGAACAGTTTTGCCATTTCATGGGATCGTTTCTTTTCCCTGCAAAGCTCATATTGCACTTTCTGTGTGAGCTACAGAGCAGATGGGAACCTCAAAGCTGCTCTTCAGCTTCATAATTAACATTGACCTTCTACAGCAACCTCCTGTGCTCCAGGAACTCGGTTCGCTTTCCAAGCAGGAATGAGTTGATCCCCACATCTTTTCCATGAGTTGTTATTGCCAGTGGGGAAGATGAAGTGCAGAAAGGTTGTCCCACTTCAGGAACACTCATTATAAAAGCCTGATTATCTCTTTATTTCAGTATTAAATACAGGAGAGCCAGGGACCAGATCTCTAAGGCAGCATTCGGCTGCTCACCAATGGAATTGTCCTTCCCTCTCCTGCAGCATCCTGGGTTATTTATGATGCACTTCCAATTCCTACAACAAATGAGACAGGGATCTTGCAGACAATCGTCTCCTCCTCTGCAAACCCTGATTCATTCTTCAGGCAGGTCCTGGGGGAAAAAGAAAGCTAATATGAGATCCTTTAAATAATATCTCTCTGAAAGCATCTGGAGCTGTGCTGGGGTTGAATTAGCCATCTAAACTCCTCACCTTTGACATGTTGATGATGTTTTAGTGTGGAATGCTCTTTCAGTGTAGTTTTAAGACTGTGATATTTATGATTACGTATTACAAAGCAACTTGAGTGCTTTGAGTGCTAAGATTATAAATGTTATCTTCTCAGCATCATCTATCTGGGCTTTGTCTGGTCCATACCCAGGGAGCAGCTTGGGGTACCCTGATACGCAACAGACACATGGGCTTGTTTGTCCCCTCCTGCTGACAACAGGTAGTTAGAGAAGTGGGAGTCTGTTACCTAAAGTCCAACCTTGTACTGTAGAGTCCTTTGCAGAGAGGAGAGCATGGACCCTCCACAAGGTCAACTCAGTCATGGGATCATAGACTCACTGAGCGGTTTGAGTTGGAAGGGACCTTAAAGCTCATCCAGTTCCAACCCCTGCCATGGGCAGGGACCCCTTCCACTGGAGCAGCTTGCTCCAAGCCCCTGTGTCCAACCTGGCCTTGAGCACTGCCAGGGATGGGGCAGCCACAGCTTCTCTGGGCACCCTGTGCCAGCGCCTCAGCACCCTCACAGTAAAGAACTTCTTCCTTCTATCCAACCTGAACTTCCCCTGTTTCAGTCTGAACCCATCACCCCTTGTCCTATTGCTACAGTCCCTGATGAAGATCCCCTCTCCAACATCCTTGCAGCCCCCTTCAGATACTGGAAGACTAAACTCAGGTGGTTCTGCCTGTGTGTCTTTGAGGTCCGAATGTCAATATGAAGATTATGCATACCTTCCTTCTTCCTGCCCCATGGATCATTTCAGGCTGTAGACAGGAAAACAGGTTCTCCAAATGTGCATTTGTGCAGTACATCACACTGGGGGACCTCCTGTAGGTGAAAAAATCCTGGCTGTCTAATTACATCACTCTGGAATGGGGTTTTTTGTGCAGTAATGCATCCAACACCTATGATAGATGCTAGTTACAGATGCTGTTCTGAGCCCTTATAGGGAAATCCTTAGGGTTTCTTTAAGCACTTCCTCTTCTAATGCTTTATTGCTGCTGAATTTGGGCTGTGACAAATGGGAAACTTTGCCTGACTCTGCAGTTTCTCTCTCCTCTCGCTCTGGTCCCGCATACAAATGCAGCAGGTCCCTGGGGAGAAGCCAAGACTGCACCACTCATCCAGAGTGACTGGCAGCACGGTGCGAGTGCCAGACCTACACCGCTGCAATTGCACACAGAGCCTGCAGTCCCATCACCGCTTCCCAGGGCTTTATAGAATCATAGAATGGTTAGGGTTGGAAAGGACCTTAAGATAGAATCATAGAATCATAGAATAGTTAGGGTTGGAAAGGACCTTAAGATCATCAAGTTCCAACCCCCCTGCCATGGGCAGGGACACCTCGCTCTAAACCGTGTTACCCAAGGCCTCGTCCAACCTAGCCTTGAACACTGACAGGGATGGAGCACTCACAACCTCCCTGGACAACCTATTCCAGTGCCTCACCACCTTCACAGGAAAGAATTTCCTCCTTATATCCAATCTAAACTTCCCCTGTTTCAGTTTTAACCCATCACCCCTTGTCCTATCACTACAGTCCCTAATGAAGAGTCCATCCCCAGCATCCCTATAGGCCCCCTTCAGATACTGGAAGGCTGCTATGAGGTCTCCACTCAGCCTTCTCTTCTCCAGGCTTTGCTCTCCTTCCCTGAATGTGAAGACAATCATTGGGAGCATCTCTGTCTCTTTAGGACACATAAGCCAGTAGACATCAGTGGGAGACCTTGGCTTCCCCAGTTCCCCACTCAACCCCTCTGTAGGTCAATGGCATCATCTTGAGTTGCTGAACCCATCAAGGAGAGGGAGCTCATTGGTCCTTAGGGTCAAGTGTAAGGTTGTAGTTGGTTGTTTAGAAGACAAACATGTTAAAATGTGTGATTAGTCTGAAGAAATTCTGTATTTTTTGTGTATTAATTGTTTGGAGGCTTTTGGAGGAAGACTTTTCTGAATGTCACCATGAAAAGGGCAGAAGAACTATCATCTTCATAGGCAGCTCTCTTCTTTGAACTCCCTTGTCAACAAGGGCTTGAAAGCTCAGCAGACCCTGTTTTAACTAAACTACTGCTCTTTGCCTCTCTTTCAGCAGCTGGGAGCAGAGATGGACAAGATACTGGAAGCCGTGGTGATGTCCTCATACCCCAACAATGTGAAGCAAGGGCTTGTGAGGCGCGTTATTGAGGCAGCGAAGCAGCCCATGGACAGCGAGCAATGCTGGTCCATGCTGGAGCTGTCTACCAAGCTTTATCTCACAGGAGACACCAAGTATAAAAGAGAGATTGGGAAAGAGGTTTTGGAGGTCTATGGCCATTATCACCCAGAGGAATTTGAGGAGTTCTTCAACGTCCGCTTCCTGCTGAGTCTCCTTCAGGAAGGTTATGGACCTCTGGGGAAGAGAAGCCATTATGTACTCGATTATATCCAATTAGGACTGCAGTTTGTGCTGGACAGCCCATCAGCAAACAGCATCTTCAGCTTATTGAGGATCGAGGTGCTCCGGAAGGTCTGCGAGAGGCCGAGCCCCAAGCAGTGTGCGAAGATCTGCAAACTCTTAACCCAGCATCCTCAGTGCATTCCCACTGGAAAACACCAGGTCTTGTTCTGTCAGCAGCTGATCCGGTGCATTGGGCAGTTCCAGTGTGTTTCCGAGGGGGAAGAAGCCATCATGGAGTTCTTGGAGCAGGTGAACAAAGTGAGTGGTCTGCTGCAGAGGATCTGGAGGGCTCAGACCTCAGCCATCCTGCCCTCTTTGAAGGAGCTCTTCACCATCATTTCTTCAACAGGTAATGGGAAGAAACAAAAAGAAAACTAAAAAAGGGATGGGAATGTGAATGTTGGCTCTGATGAGGTTAATTTTCTCTAGTTTGATGGTCTCATTGGCTCCAGAAGTGCCGCCACAGCTGAAATGTAATAAACAAGCATCCCTTAAAGTTACCCAGGGCTTTAAGCTAGGAAAATAATTTGTTCCAAACCTCTGTGTAAAACAGTGAGGTTTTGGACAGAAGGCAATAAATAGTGAGCGAGCAATGGTGCAGGAACAACACAGAGAAGCTTGATGAGTGCAAATCCATTGGCTGTACTGTGATTCACCTAAAAATGCCTCCCAGTACCTAAAGGGAGCCTACAGGAAACCTGGAGAGGGGCTTTGGCCAAGGGCCTGTAGGGACAGGCCAAGGGGAATGGCTTGAACCTGCCCGAGGGGAGACTGAGCTGAGCTCTTAGGCAGAAGCTCTTCCCTGTGAGGGTGCTGAGGCGCTGGCACAGGGTGCCCAGAGAAGCTGTGGCTGCCCCATCCCTGGCAGTGTTCAAGGCCAGGTTGGACACAGGGGCTTGGAGCAAGCTGCTCCAGTGGAAGGTGTCCCTGCCCTGGCAGGGGTTGGAGCTGGATGAGCTTCAACGTCCCTTCCAACCCAAACCAGTCTGGGATTCTATGGAACCCCACAGTCTGTACACATGAGTTAACTGCATTGCAATATTTGCAGCACCGTTTTGTGTGCTCAGCATTTTCCAGCATCAGCTGAGCTTAATGGAAAGCTCTTTATCTGCAGCTGGTGAGTGGCACTCAAAGGCTTTTAGAAATGTCACTCTCTTATGGCTGACTTGATGGGACCCCACAGCCTGATCCCTACCAGAAACCAGGGACAAAGCTAAGGAGTTATTTTGCACCAATCTAGAGATAGAAGCCCTACTATCTCTCTGGCTGGTGATCGTATCTTAAGGTGGGACAGAAGATATTTAACCAACTTCTGGGGCCTTTAAGTTACTGCAGAGGGTCTCAGAAGGTTTTTGGAGGTACCAGTGCCATGAAAGGCTGGACTCTGGCAGCAGATGAGCTCCTGCTGCTGCTATTGCTAAGCCCATGAGAAGGATTTTTCAGTGCTCTCTGTATGAAATCCACTTCCTTTGGAAGTTGCTTCATGAGGCAAACCTGCAGTTGCACCTCAGTGCAACTATGTGCAGTACTTAGCATAAGGAGAGGAAATTTGGGACCCAAGATCTTGGGCCTCTGATTTCTTCCTCCCTTTGGGCTGTGTATGGCTTCATGCAACAGCCCGTCTGCTATGACCCAGCCTCATGATGTGCTCTATTTATGTAGGCAGAAATGATTTGCCTTTTAGAAACAAGAAGTGACCTCATGTGCCTGGTTTTCCTGGTGACTAACATCTTCATTGCTGGCGCTCATCCATGTCTTTGCAGAGGAGCAGGAAGCACCATCCAACGCCTTGGCCAGCGTGGTCCAGTTTGTCCCTCTGGAGCTTATGGATGGTGTTATAAGAAACCTAACCAATGATGACAGCATCACTGATGTGCAAATGATGACGGCCATTGGCAGGTAGGAGAGGCTGCATTAGTGAGCATCATTCTCAGTTCAGAGAAAAACCTGCCCCAAAGCTGCACTTAGCTCCTCTGTGTGATTTTATCCCAACCAGGTTGGCTGGTGCTGTCTAGTGAGGAGTGTGTGAGCAAAAAGGGAGCTTTACTATTCTTTACTGTGAGGGTGGTGAGGCACTGGAATGGGTTGCCCAGGGAGGTTGTGAATGCTCCATCCCTGGCAGTGTTCAAGGCCAGGTTGGACAGAGCCTTGGGTGCCATGGTTTAGTGTGAGGTGTCCCTGCCCATGGCAGGGGGCTGGAACTTGATGATCATAAGGTCCTCTCCAAGCCAAACCATTCTATGATTCTATGTTGATCTCTGTCTCCCTTCACAGACACCACCCTAAATCACCAGTCATATCTAAAAGTCTTGGAAAGGGAGGTGTGCCCAACTGTTTCAGTAATCCTTGACCTTTGTTGGGTGAATATGGTGCTGCTGGCCTGGATCTTAGTGATGTATATTTATCCCAGCCCTCTGTGTAAGCAGAGTCAATGGAGACCTTATCAAGGTGTGATGAAGAGGAGGTGCGATACTACCTGATAGGTTAGACCTGGTCTTTGCAGTGCCAGTGCCCTCTTTGGCATCACTAGATCTTCCTTGCATACTTGTGTTCAAGCCCTTCTGTGCTCCAGTTCCTTGCTCTACACTCACTCTAGGGGTATCTTTGATGATCTTAAGGGTCTTTTCCAACCTAAATGAATCTATGATTCTATCTTCAACCCATGCTTTCCTTGGAGGTTTACATTTAAATAGGTGTTCACATACAGTAACACATGCACTTAACCCAAGGGAGCTGCTGTGAGTTGATCTCACTGGAAACATGTCTTTTCCTCTTCTTATTGTAGGATTTGTGTGTGTGTCCCCAGTAATGTTACATGACAAAACCATGCATTATTCCTAATGGGAACTTTACGTATGCAGAAAAGACTTGCTTCTCTTTGACTTGCTGGAGAAGGACATGGTTTTCCCACAGTCCAGAGCAATCCAAGACAAAAGATGAAGTTATTAGCTCAGTTCTTAACCTTCTTTCTCCCTCTTTTCCCCCTTCTAACCACCTGCTGCTGTGAGCTCCAGGCAATAAATCTTCTACGAGCGCCAGTGGCTAAATATAGAGGTTGCAAAATCAATTGCATCATTTCTTAAAGCAGTCTTTGTCACGCAGAGGGATGAGTAAATGATTACTCAGAGCTAGCCAAACATTAAGCAGAGCCTGCAAAATGTAATTAAGATCACTTAGGAGAAAGGCAGAAGGTTTGGCAGCGTGTTTATGGTAGACGGGTGCCCCAGAAAACAGCAGAACAATCATCAGCCTTTGGATGAGTGTGTGCTCGATGCCCAGAAAATCAAGGGAAAACATACAAGTTGAAAGGATCTTTCAGTTTAGGACACAAATCTCTTCCTCCAAAGTTTGGGATTAGGAGTTACTAGCAGGGGAATAAACTGAATGTGGGGTTGAGCTTCTGATCCAGCATTTGAAGAGCAAATAGAGGTAACAAAAAGCAAGGCTGGCACCTGCTGGTGTAGGTGAACACCACAGTCTCTTTTAGTTTCTTGTTATTGAGAGCTTTCTGAAGGTGTTTTGAAGAAGGTGTTACGGTAGGTCCGAGGTCAGATTTTATCCTGATGTTTTCAATCACTGGAGGGGAAGATAACCTCATGTTAGGAGTAGTTATAGTTTAGAACATCTGTCATGTGAAAAGGGAACAGGAGGTGCTCAACAGAAGAAATGGATCTGCAGTTTGAAGGGAGAGTTTCTGCAGCTTGGTTTGACAACACAAACTATAGGACTGTACTTGCAAGAGGGAGGAGAAGGGAAAAAGGCAGATAAGTGGTACCGAGCATCCAAAATGGGGAGGGTTTTATGCTCAAGTTCTCCTATTGACTAAATGTTTCTTGTATTCTCCTCCATCTGGTAAAACTTTTCATGAAGACAAAGTTGCTTTGTGTGCTTCCAGTATCAACTAACTCGGTGAAGAAACATGAGGTTTTGTCTTTTCATTACATGTAGTGTAGACGAGGCCTTCAGTGCCATGGGTTAGTGGTGGCCTTGGCAGTGCTGGAAGACAGTTGGACCTGATGAGCTTAAAGGGCTTTTTCAACCTGTCGGATTCTATGATTCTGTGATTTTAGAGTTTGTCTCTTTTTTAATAAACTCTATTAAAGTGCATCTATGACTTCAGAAGTACTCACTGAGTTGCTTTATTACTTGTCCTGGGGTTGTATATGTTCAAAGAGCCCATGTCCCGATGAAGAAGGCATCTGCTATCACACGCTAATGCAGACACTTGCTACCTCTGGAAATCAGGATCTAAGCTTTTACAGGTTTAGCCTACCAAACCAATGGCTCCTTTGGAAAATGAGAGCCCTGGCTTCCAAAGCATTTGTGGATCTTGCACTGTACAAAGTGCAATGTGAATTTAAAGTGTAATTTCTTCCTTCTGTAGCAGCGCAGGCAGCAGTAGGAAGGACTGCAACTTAGCCACTACTGCTGGTAAATGATGCCTTAAAGAGGAAAAGGTTATTTTATGGCTTTGCAAAAAACAGACAGGATAAAAGGGACCTTTGGATCTCTGGATCCATCTCCCTGCTTTATAGGCATTGACATCATAGATCCTTTTAATGGATGTTCAACTACACTGCTCAAAGCAGGAAGGGCTTTTGCTCCCCCTGCTCTTCTTTCATAGCTGTTCCACCTTTGGGTTGCTTTAATGGTTCGAATCTCTCCTCTAATAGCCAGCCTATATATATTTCTGGCCACCTTATCCCTCATTTGATCTTACACCCACATAAATAGCTGAAATAACTCTTTTGCCTCCCTGGTGTTTATTCCTTCGATGTATACAGGCAGAGCAGTCCCTTCCCATCTCTGCTTTCCTGTGGCTATGCTAACCAAGCCAAGCTATTTTAAGCTTTTCTTACAGGAAATGTTCTCCATTTCCCTGAGCACCTTAACAGGCTTTTTCAGCACCTGCTCCCATTTCACTTCATTAGTGTTGGACATGGACAGTGGTGTTTGTACATCATGTTCCGTGTGCCTTGGACATCAAGGACTTGGACAACAGCATGGGAGGCTCTTGTTTTGCCATAGAAAAGAACATTTTCTTCTTGTCTTTTCCATGGCTGTTGTTGCACTGGGAACTCGTAGTCACCTGGTGTCTGGCTGGTTGTCTTCAAGCAGAAGATTTACTGTCATGTAGCATCCATTTCTTGTGCCTTGCGTGTGCTTTGAATCATTACATTTCCTCCCACTTCTGCATTTCTAATGCTCAGGGTCTCCTTTGTGCTACCTTGATCCTCTTCTTGTTTTGATGATGCCTCCCAGCTTTACATCACCACCGATTCACAGCCATGTTGTGTTTGTGCTAACATTAGGCCCTGAAGAATGCTGCTTGTGATCTCCTTTCAGAAAGCCAGTCAGATACGATCTACTTCTGTCCTTTGACTAGAAATTCATATATTCTGTCAAACCTAACTTTGGCACCTATGGCAACTCTCTGTGTCATGGTATCCCTTCTTCCCACCTATGCTCTCATTGCCTGTCTTCATTATAGGAATTGTCTTCCTATTCTTCCCACATAAAGCACTGTACAAAAGTTAATAGAGTCATTAAACCTCAGCAGAGTTGAGTTTTATAAGATGGAAATCACCATCTCCTCTTGGTTGGAGTTTGTGAGCACTTGTGTTTCACTTTCCTATCAGCTGTGTTGCTCTTGTTTCCATTCTCAGATCTTTTACCTGCCTCCTCTTTGTCACCCTGATCAATTCGTTTCTCTTGCTGAAAAGGAAGGCAGAGGAGGTGTTTAGTGTGGAAGTCACATTTAGGGGCCATACCATATCTTTAATCACCATCACACCCTCCATAGATAGTGATTGCACAGCTTCCCTTGTTCTCTTCTAATGCAAATGTCTGTGGAAGCTTTTCTGGCATTTGCTTAAATACCCAGCTTTGGTATTTCTCAACATCCCAATGTATTCTGCTCTTCAGGCTTCCTTTGCTCCCTAGCCTTTTGTTTTTCCAGTTTCTTGAAGACTTTACTTATTCCTACTCTTTGCCTTGTGGTGGTTACTTGTCTGTGCTCCCTTCATATATTTTACACAAGATGCAGTCTAATAGGCAGGAGGGACTGATTGGGTAAAATATCTGGACTGAGGTGGGAAACTGAGCATCTGGGATATCTTCAAATCAAAGGTACTGAAATGATCAGCAGAGTTTGACCCTTGGAAATCCCAAGCCTTAGTTACTTCCCATCTTCGTTGAATGTCAAATTTCAACAGAAACAACGTGTCATCACTTAGTCTGAGGTTATTTTCTTATTAGTGACTTCTGCAAAGGATTTATAACTTGCAGAAAGATGACAACGTGTTTCTGGAGTGGTTATAGATGAAATGTGTTAGCTGTGACATTCAGGAATATCTGGCTTCCATTAGAGTTACCAGTTTTCATGGAGAGTTACTGGGTTTTCATGTGCTTCTGGAAATCAATGTTTCCCACACAGAGAATTAAAAGCTCTGAATCTGTTTTTTCCTTACCAGTAACAATGCAGAGGTTCATTGGACAGAGCCTTGGGTGACATGGTTGAGTGGGAGGTGTCCCTGCCCATGGCAGGGGAGTTGGAACTGAATGTTCTTAAGGTCCTTTCCAACCCTAATTATTCTATGGTTCTATGATCATTTGTTTTCTAATGGTGACTATGCAGAGACCCTGATCAACACTTCACAGAGGTAGTATATAGAGTTGCAGTGTTAAAACTGGAACTCAAGTTGGCTGTAGTCAGTGGAAGAAATCCCCACTTTCTTCTGTGAACTTGGCTCTGACTCCCTGGTCCGTGTGGTTCACCACATCATGACGGGGTAATTCCACTTCAGGCTCTGTTGTGCTTTGACTAACATGTGAGATGCCTTATTAAGAGCCTGTCTCTTACCCAGTTATCCCACTAGACATGAATTTGGAGGAGGTTTATCTCAAAGTGAAGATTGGCTTCCACAATCTTACTTGAAGAGCTTGTATTTCATTTCAGGATGATCGACTGGGTGTCCTGGCCCCTGGGCAAGCACATAGACAAGTGGATCATCGCTCTGCTGAAGGGTTTGGCTGCAGTGAAAAAGTTCAGCATCTTGATTGAAGTTACTCTTTCTAAGATTGAAAAGGTCAGTGGGCTCTTAAACATGAATGTGACCAATAGACTTGTCCCTGAACCTCAGATATCTTGCCTTTCAACTGAATGAGGACAAGATGTGACTTGAGACGTGCCTTGCAAATGCTGCTTTTCTGTGTATGGGGTGATGGGCTGAGCTAAAAATGTTGTTCTCCAAAACAACCTGTGGTTCTTTAGGTCTTGGTGTGCAGAGGTATTGATATCTTAAAGGTTATGAAATAAAAGAAGTCAAGGATTTTCAAGCCAACCAACCAATTTCCTTCCCAAACTATGGAGCTCTTGTAACATCTGCCTTTGGGAATGTGACATGCTCTCCTTCAGCTGTGCCTGCTTGGCACAGGCAAAATACACACTAGTGAGCCTATTAACTACACAGTCACAGATGAGTTTGAAAGCCTGTGCCCTGGCCTTAGTTCATTTGCTAGTGCAGATAAAGCCCCCACTGCCTTTTCCATCACCTCTTTCTGCAATGAGTACTTGGTGCTCTCTGAAAACTGTGTCATCAAGGGCTGAAATTGGTCACCACTTTAAAGCATTTTCCATGCTGTGATCCTGCTGTTCCCTCCTTTGTATGATGGGGATAACACCAGGTTGAGCCTCCAGTGGAAGCCAGCATTGAAATTATTAAGATTGTGATTATTAGTATTGGAACATCATCAATAGCTGCAGGTGTCCTTGTGATCCCCCATGTGCGTTGAGCAGTGGGAGAGTAGCCAAGCATCTTTGGCTTTTCTTTATCTTTTCTTTTGTTTAATACAGAGGAAAAGGACACAGCCCTTAAAATAACATGAGTTTTGAAACTCTTAGAAGTATGGTAGAGGGCATTGTCAACTTATGCCATTGTCTGTGAAGTAGGATAAATACCATTACTTCACCTTTGAAAAACACCTTTGCTTTCTATCTGCCTGAAAGGTTAGTGGCAAAGATCCAAATACCACAGTGAGCATCCCTCTGTGCTTGCAAGGCCTCATCCATCAGGAGGCGTGGAGGTGCAGCGGGGTTACAGAGAGGGTGAGGATAACCCACATGGTATTTTAGGATGCTCTGGATAGGAGACGACTGGAGGCCTTGCTGCGGGCTGCTTGCTTCGACATCCAGCATTGAGCAGAAGCAGACCAGCAGCTGTGGGAGATGCCCAGTGCCTCTTTCCTGCTGGTCCCTTCTCCCACGTGTTGCGGTGCCATCCTACCTTCTCATTTGCTTCCTTTCTCCCCCACCAGGTCTTCTCCAAGTTGCTGTACCCCATCGTGAGGGAGGGGGCTTTGTCCGTCCTGCAGTACATGCTGCTGAGCTTCCAGCACTCCCACGAGGCATTTCACTTGGTAAGGCTGGGCTGTGCTTGGGTGAGGGCATTGCCCTGAGTGTAACCGTGATGTGGGGCAATGGGAGTGAAAGGGAACCTGAGGTGCTGAGATACTGGGTGATATTTCCCTCACCTGCTTGATTTCAATGACTGATGTAAACCCAACCCTGTCCATCCACTTGTAGCCTGTCCTGGAAGATGCAGGTAAGCCTCTGGTAGCCTCTCCTGCAGCCCAAACAGCTTTTGGAGCACCACAAAGCGGGTGATGAGATGTGGAGGGAAGACCTGAGTCTAAAAGGACTTGTTTGCCACAGACAGAGCAACCACTCAGTGTCAGAGTGAGGTGCAGAGAAGAGCTGTGGCTTTGTTCTTCTCATGGGTCCTCCCATTTCTCTTGAGCTTTACCAGCCTGTTGGCTCATCTCCAGGGATAAACCAGTATAAAGCTGGATGGGGCCTGGCTCTTCCAGATTTGAAATGTGTGCAGTGTGTGCATGCTCCACTTTTCATCTATGGTGCTCTACCAGCTGGAGGAGTGATCTCTAGGGCAAGTGCATCCCTTTGGTCCTCTCCCAGCTTCAAAACCCAACAGCCAAAGATGCAGACGATGCAAATATATTGGGTAGAATGTCAAGCCACACTGCGGGTCCCATCAGCAGTGGCTGTAGTGCTCTTGCAATCATTTGATCCTGCTGTTTGCCAGCCTTGCAGGTGGAAGAGGAGGATGCCCTTTTTCCTGCCCTAGCTCTAAGCCCACTTGCTTCTCCCAGTCACCCTCCTTTGTGCTGAGCCATTTGTACAGCCGTGGGCTGAGCTGTTTATTAAAAGGAGCCCAGGTGAAGCCCAGGAAATCCTAATGGTCTGCATTGCCCACCTTGGTCTGGGTCTGGGACAACCACAGACAAGCATTTGACTGGAGAAGGAAAGGGAAGGAGGTAGAGGGGTGACCTGGGACAGGAATGTGAGCAGGCTACACCGACCCAGGCTGGCTTAGGTTGTAGTTTTCTATTAGCAGGTATAGAAGATACAGCCTACAGCATCCCCACTGTTTCAGCTGAGGTGTGATAGATGTTGCCACTCAGGCTTTGGGATGTGTTAGGTGAAACCTTTGTATTGAGAGCAGTGGAAGACAGGGAGTATATTCTTAAACAGCCCTTGCTGTTTCCTAAGCAGATTCCTGACTGTCCATTGGACTCAGTGGGCCCCATGCCACGTGTGACTTCCAACTGTCACCAACACATGTCACCCATTACCATTTCTTCAAGTGATGCGTCATCTTTCAAAGCATCAGTGCAATAGGACTTGAGGACTGGATCAGAACTCTTCCACTTCATGAATTCTCCACTGTTAAATGCACAAAACCACTTTTAGCAGCATTTTAATCTTCTCTTTTCATTCCCATAGTGACATTTTATAGTCAATTTTGCTGTTGACACTAAAGCACTGCTCTGCTTCTCGCTGGTGTTGTCCTTGGAATGCTGTAAATAGACAGCAAGACTGAAAGCAAAGGCATGCTTGCAGTGATTGAACTGATAAAAGCAGCAATGGAAAACTACTCCTATTAATGTCTGATTGGGTGCTTTTCCATTAAAGCCCTTCCATTTGGCTTTTTGCCTGAAGTTCACAGGATAAACAGATAAGGCTGGAATAAAGCAGAGCCGGGCAACGATTTCAACCGCTGCTTTTTCATTCCTCAGCTGGAGACACTTTAAATGAGCCTGGATTCCTTGAGAAACCCTTTGGTTTCTATAAATAGGCTCATTCCAACGCCTTGTCTTCAGTTGGGTGTCCGGAGTTTGAAACACTCCAAAAGCTGTCAGTTGCTCTTGGCTTGGAGACTCCATCTGCAGCCCAGTGAGCACAAATCCCCTCCCTTACGTACAGAAAGCCAAGGAACAAACCTGTCTTTGCTTCTCATCTCCTTGTGTTTGCCCTGGCTCTTTGGAAGGGCTTTGGGAATTGTTCCCACCACAGCTTGGTAAAATATCGATGTAGAGAATGGGATTTGTTTGCTTTCCCAACAAAATTGGAAAGGAAGTAGTTAAAATCGACAAGGTTTTGAGGAGAAAAAGGGAGAAAGGAGAGAGGAAGATGAAGGAAGAGAGGACCAAGAAATGGTTGGATTTGGGATCCTGAGACTTCATTCCAGGATTGTTCTGGGGTAAAAATAACATCATATAAACACGACAAAGGTTGCGTAAGTGCCCAGGGTCACTCTAGCACATGGGCAGGGCTGGAAATGGGTTATTCATTGTGGGTGCAGCAGAGGGTGCCCGTGAGCAATGTATGGTCTGCGTTTGTCTGCGTGCTCATTTCCAGATGAAAGCGTGATAACGAATGTGCTGTTTGTGTGCCTGTACCCACCCATCCGACCACAGCGATCCCAGTTTGGTTTATACAGTGTAAAATGCTAATACAGCACAACAGAAAATGCTTCTTGTAGGCTATTTTGTCTGTTTTGTAGGGCTGAATCACTGCACTTGGCAGTTGGTGTGTAATTCTCCTTTCCACTGTAGGTGTGTGACTTACAGACTCATAGAATCAAGCAGGTTGGAAAAGCCCTTTAAGCCCATCCAGTCCAACCATTCCCAGCACTGACAAGGCCACCACTGACCCATGGCACTGAGGCCTCGTCTCCACTTCCAGGGCTGGTGCCTGCAGCCCTGCCCTGGGCAGCCTGTTCCAATGCCTGAGCACCCTCTGGGGCAGGAATTGGTCCTCAGCTCCATCTAAACCTGCCCTGGTGCAGCTTGAGGCCGGTTCCTCTTGTCCCATCCCTTGTTCCTTGGGAGCAGAGCCCAGCCCCTCCTGGCTCCATCCTCCTGTCAGGCAGTTATAGGAGCCATCAGGTCCCCCCTGAGCCTTCTCTTCTCCATCTGAACCCCCCAGGTCCCTCAGCCCTTCCCCATCACACTTGGGCTCCAGGCCCTGCACCAGCTCTGCTGCCCTTCTCTGGCCCCACTCCCTCACCTCAATGTCTCTCTCATAGTGAGGAGCCCAGAACTGAACACAGGATTTGATGTGCGGCCTCACCATGATCACCAAGATTTAATAGACAATGATAATTGCAGCGTGGCAAAGCAGCAGCATGGACCTGCAGGTGCCATGCACCATGAAACCCTCCAAGGTCTATAGCATTTGCACTACTGAAGTCAACAGAAGAGTTGCTGTTGAGCACACAGGGTGAAGGATGAAGTCCAGAATGGCACTGCAGTCAAGTCCTGTTGACTGTCCTTTCTTCCTGGGAGTGAATTCCATTCCCCCACATGTGTGATGAGTAATTTGGAGTCATTTCTGATGCAGTGATTTTCCCTTTTCCAGCTGCTCCCTCACATCCCCAGGCTGGTGGCCTCTCTGAAGAAGGAAGACTCCAATTCTGCCACCAGTTCCCTGGAGCAGCTGGCTGAGCTCATCCATTGCATGTTCTTCCGCTTCTCAGGGTTTCCTGATCTCTATGAACCAGTCCTGGAAGCAGTTAAGGTAAGACATACGCCTCTCAGTCATTTTTCTGTTCTCCGTATGGAAATGGCATTCCAGTTTGCAGCCTGGTGCAGAGGGACCGTGCTACAGGTAAGGATGGCTTAACCTTAACGCCTCAAACTGTGGTAGAAGAAAGGGATTAACATCCTGAGCTTGAGCCCCATGTAGGCAAGTTGATGGAAGATGCTTCTGTTATAGTGGACCAGCGGAAGTTCTGATTGTGCCTGTGGGGTTTAGGTATGATTTTAATATTGAATGCCTCTAAAGGACTAATACTAGCAGTTTATACAGTGTAAAATACAACACAGCACACCAGACAACACTTCTTGTTGGCCAATTCACTGTCTTGTAGGTTTGAATCCCTACGCTTGCAGTGTTAGCAGCTAAACACTTGCATGGATGCGTGTTCATGCAAAGAGCAGGGGAAATGAGATCCATGAGTGCCTCTAGCAGAAGAGTGTTGTGATTGCCCATTACTAACCCTTCACATGGAATGGTTTGTAACACGGATCTCTCTTTCCACAAGGCTCTTCCTGTTCCAAATGAAGACCGGATTAAACACCTCCTGGGACAGAATGCCTGGACCTCGCAGAAGAATGAGCTGGCCTGCTTCTACCCACGCCTGGTATCCAAATCAGAGACAGGAAAGATTGGGTTAATAAACTTGGGCAACACCTGCTACATGAACAGCATCATACAGTCTCTTTTCATGGCTTCAGAGTGAGTCTTTGCACCTTTGCTTCCACCCAAGACTTGCTCCAGGGGTTGCTTACCCCATTGGTGTTATACATCCCATTCCTCCATCCTATGGGCTGCATCTCTGCTTTCCCTTTGCAGCTTTCGGCATTCGGTGTTGAGTCTGACCGAGGGCAACTCCCAGCCCCTGATGACAAAGCTCCAGTGGCTCTTTGCGTTTTTGGAGCACAGTCAGGTAATTATTTCATGTTCTAGTTATTTGTTTGGGCTGTCGGCTGCGGAAAGGCTCGTCTCCAAGTTGCTTCCTGCCGACTCCAACGTGCTGATAAGGAGCTGTGGATCTTGGTGGGTTCTTAGAACGGGTCTTGTTTATAGGAGGGAGGCTAATTTTGGGGGTGGAGAAGGCGAGCTGTGTTCACACCCGGCTGCCTGTCTTCAGTCTTCCTGGGTTGGGCTGATGTAATAACTAATAGCTTTGACAATCAAGTCCTTCTGGCAATAGCTTACACATGTGGCCAGCTGAAAAGCCTGTTGGTATAAAGCAGAGGGTTTTGTTTCTTGCTATGCAGCAGGGAAAAGACTGGAGCAGCTCATTTGTCCTCTTGCTCCGCAGCAAAGCAGAAATCATGGGTGAAAATTGCCTTCAATGGGGTTTTGTTAAAAGAAGAGTAATAAAAATCCCCCTTAGATTCCTGATGCTCTGAATGGTCTATATGTGACGGAAAATCAAATACAAATAACACCCTTAAACAAATGAATTATGAATGCTTTCTGGACAAACATTATATTTAATAGGAGTGACCTGTGGGGATACAGCTAGCTTGTATCTAGCTCCTCTGTTACAAAGCCTCTCTTTCTGTCGCTAGAAATACATTATTTTGAAAGTCCAGTGGTTTTTTCCTTGTTGTGAACCTGGTCATTTGGGCTTTACTTCCCAAACGTTGACTGCCAGAGCTGGCTCGTTGCATTGTGGTATTACAACAGATACCTTTTGGGGTTAAAGTATAGACAACCTGTTAAATTTAACATTTAGCCATAGAAGAGTCTAGGTTTCGATGGTTGGTTGGGGTGTGTGTGACCTGTGATGAGCAAATACAGAAGCAAATGCAATTTAGTTGTTGTGTAGTTTATGGCTAATAACTTCCTGCTCATTTCCTAAGGGCCTTCTTAGTTATTTTTCTTCTTTGAGCTGTTCTTAAAGCCGCTTCTTTGCCAAAGATGCGTCTTTTTCCATGCTAATGAGACAGCTGCTTCCTAATGGCAGTGATTACATTAACTGGAGATGCAGATTACCTGCCTGCAGTGATCAGGATGACAGGTGGAAGTTTAGTGGATTTTTTGCTTTGGTTTTGTTTCTTTTTATTATGAGAGGATTTGGTGAGAGAGATCCTGATCGAATTAAATGGAGCATCAAATTCAATTCAGGCTGAGTTAAGTAGAAATCTCTGGGTGAGGCCAATAAACCATTGAAAATTGAAGGAAGAAATAAACATGTGGATATTTTATGGAGTATATGTAAAATAATGGCTGAAATGCATCCTGCTTGCAGTGAAACATGAAAGTCTTCCTGCGCACTGAGATTAAGCTTTATAGGAATAAAAAGGGAGACCTTATAGGCACACAAGTGCACCCTGCTCCCACTGAAGTAGCCAGGAAGACCCTCCTCTCCCCTGTCTACCCTCCTGTGTGAATAGAATCATAGAATTATTTGGGTTGGAAAGGACCTTAAGATTATCCAGTTCCAACCCCCTGCCATAGGCAGGGACACCTCACACTAAACCATGGCACCCAAGGCTCTTGAACACTGCCTTGTCACCTGGCCTTGAACACTGTCATGGATGGAGCATTCACCACTTCTCCGGGCACCCAGTGCCAGAGCCTCAGCACCCTCACAGTAAAGAACTTCTTCCTTATATCCAGTCTAAACTTCCCCCATTCCAGTTTGAACCCATCACCCCTTGTCCTGTCGCTACAGTCCCTGATGGAGGGTCCGAAGATTAAATGCATTTCTTCTTCTGTCTCGTTGCCAGCGACCTGCCATCTCACCTGAGAGTTTTCTTTCTGCCTCCTGGCCCCCCTGGTTCACCCCTGGTGCTCAGCAGGACTGCTCGGAGTATCTCAAGTACTTGCTGGACCGGTACGTGGCCATCACCACCAGTCTGGAGTCTGATGGCAGTGATTGCCCTAGACCAGACTTAAAGTTTAATGCTGACCCATGTGCAGGTGGCTGAGACCTGGAGGAGGTGGGAGAATAGAGGCTTTGGGTGACAGACTGTGAGAGCTGTCCAGGGCTCCCTGATAAAACCCTGCTTGGGCTGGCTTAGGGATAAGGTCAGAAAGGGTTTGGGTTGGAAGGGGCCTTAAATCTCATGCAGTTCCAACCCCTGCCACGGGCAGGGACCCCTTCCACTGGAGCAGCTTGCTCCAAGCCCCTGTGTCCAACCTGGCCTTGAACACTGCCAGGGATGGGGCAGCCACAGCTTCTCTGGGCACCCTGTGCCAGCACCTCAGCACCCTCACAGGGAAGAACTTCTGCCTAATGAGTTGTACCAAGTTTGGATTTGCATGACAAGGCACTCAGCCTCCCCTGTAAAATGTTCATTCCTGCCTTTCTCTTACCTAGAAATCCCCAGTTTCTGGTGTCCCGTTGATGCCTCTACAAGTAGGGGGTCAATGGCACATGGAGACCTCAGGTTCCCAAATCCTGCTCAACTCCTCCCCACCTTCCTTCCATAGTTCCAGATCCCTGGGCATGCACAGGTTAACCCAGATTAACCCCTTGGAGAGAAGAACAGAACCTGTACTTAAAGACTACCTCTTGATGTTGTATTGGTGCATGATGCAGCCTTTTTTCCCCCCTTCCAAAGGTTACATGAAGAAGAAAAGACTGGGAAAAGGATCTATCAGAAACTCAAGGAATCCAGCTTAATGTCTCAGGCAGTGGAGCATCATTACTTAAACAAGACACTGATTGAGAAGATGTTTGGGGGTAAAATGTTGACAAAGATCCGCTGCTTGAAGTGTCTGAATGTCTCCTCCCGGGAAGAAGCCTTCACAGACCTGTCCTTGGCTTTCCCCCCGTCGGATAGGCACATCCGGAGGAGCACATCTGTTTTACCTGTGGAAGAAATCGGCCCACATCTTATTGAGCCTCCTGAAAACCCAAGCCAGCTTACGGGGTCTCCTTGGATCCAGAGGAAGGCTCCTATGGCCCGAGAACCTGCAGCTCCACCAATGCCAGTGGAAACATTGGGTTTCCAGGTGCCAGGAGAAGCGGCAAATCCCTTAAGTGGCAATGCTATTGGCTTGGATGCAGCCAAAGACCCAATCTCAGCCAAAGACTCCAGATCTGTCCCGGATTTAATCAACTATTTTCTATCCCCGGAGAGGCTGACAGCAGAGAACAAGTACCACTGTGAGAAATGCGCATCCCTGCAGGATGCTGAGAAGGTGGCAGAGCTGACAGAGGGCCCACACTACCTCATCCTCACACTCCTGCGGTTCTCCTTTGACCCACGGACTATGAAGAGGAAGAAGATCCTGGACAATGTCTCCATCCCCGTGGTCCTCAAGCTTCCCATCCTTGTCGCTCCGGAGGAATCCAAGGAGGTTTGCTGGCATGGGAAAGACAGGGCTGCCCCAGGAAGTGGCTTCATGTCTGTTGTGTATGACCTCTGCAGTGTGGTGGTGCATTCAGGCATCTCCTCTGAGAGTGGCCACTACTATTGCTACTCCAGGGAGTGCACTGACACCGTCCCCCATGGGCAGCCCCGGGATGGAGCACCAAAACCAGCCTCTGACAAGCAGTTGGACTTTGAAATCCAATGGTACCTCTTCAATGACACCAGAGTTTCCTTCTCCTCCTTCGAATCCGTCAGCAACGTCACCTCTTTCTTCCCCAAGGACACTGCCTATGTCCTGTTCTACAGGCAGCGGCCGGGCAGGCAGAGCTGCCTGCTGCATGAGGCTCTGGCCGAGGCTGGCCGCCTGCATGGAGAACCTTCCCTCCATAAGGACCTGATGGAAGCCATTTCCAAAGATAACATCCTCTACTTGCAGGTAACTCCCTCTGCTGTGCACAGCAGGGTGCAATCCTGCAGCTTCCCGGCTCACGGGCTCCATTCCCACCCATCCGGGTTGTGTCCTATGGATAAATCCACGCATGCGGACACCCACCCACTCCCTGAAGTCAAATCGCTTTCCTTTTTAGCACCCAGGTATAAACAGGTTGTAGTTTCCTGATGAAACTGGGTGTCGAGGTTGGTGCAAGGCACCTCTTGGTTGTGCTTGGGGTTGACTTGCTGTTGCCTGCCTCAAGCAGCACTCCTAAGGGCCTGAGAAAGATGGATGGGCTGGGAATACAGACTAGAACAGATTGCATTCAACTGGTGGAGTTCAGTGCTTTCCAAATGGCAATGTCCCATAGGATATTAGCAGCACCTGGGAGAGAGTCCTTCCTCTCCTAGAGGTGACATGGAAGGGCTGGTTTTGATCATTGGAGAGGCTCAATGCTTTGCTGCTCTAGAGATTAGCACATGGCCTTCTCACCGCAGTTTAATTTGGAGGAGGGCAACCCAAAGGCCTCCCAAGTCCTTGGGAAGGGTGGGAGCATCCCCCTACCTGGGTCATTTATCCACAGATATCCTTGTGTTATTTCTCCCTCTTTATTCTCCCAGGAGCAGGAAAAAGAAGCCAGGAACAGAGCTGCCTACATTTCTGCCTTGCCAAAATCCCCACTGTGGTGGAGAGACTTTGACAGGGATAAGGATGATGACAACTCCTCGGGGGGCTGCAGCCCTGCGGCGGGTGGTGGTGGATCCGGCTCCTTCCATGGACTTGTCTTCTAGCCAATGGATTAAACCAGATAATCAATGTCCATGGGGACAACCTGAAGCCAGAGGTTCCTCTTCCTCGCCTTGATGACAATGAGCATCTTGGAGGAAGATTTAAGGAACATTTAGATGGAAAAGGACTCAGGGGTTGTTTTGGAGGCGCCCGGAGGGTCCCACTGCTTCCTATGCACTTGGTCTTCACGCCTTAATGTAACTAAGCTAATGCAGAGATGAGCAGCTGCTGACAGCTCGGAGAAGTGCCCTTTTGCTTCAGCATAGCCGTGTCTTGCCCGCTGTGAGCCATGTCACCAGCCTGGGGAGAGGATGGGGACAGGGATGAAGATGGACCCAGTGGGGCTGCAGGGATGGAGATCTCCCAGTGCACATCCCATCTACAGCTGTGACTTGGTTTGGGAGTGACCTCTTGTTGTTGTTGGTTATTTTAATGTGGTTTTGAGAACTTGACATACCTCTAAAGATAGAAAAAGGCTGAAAGATGCCAAGCAGCCAATGTGACAATGCTGGTCTTGGGGGGTGGTAAGCTTGTAAACCTGTTTGGTCACAGTGAGCAGTGGCAGGTCAACCCAGAAGAGATTGAGGGTACAGACCCCTCCAGCCAAGAGAGACTGATGTGGTCTGGTTGGGTTTTTAGGTCTCCAGCAAAGCCACTTGTGTTGCTGGTGACCTCTGGATGCTGTTAGTGATGCTGGTGGTGTACACAACAGGCCCAGATGCACAGCTGTTCTTCCAGATGTGTCATTAAGACTCAGCCTCTTCCTGCTGCTGTCATCTCACAGCTTTCTGGGCTGGATCTGCCCTTTAAAACGTGGGCTTCCCACTGGAATACCTTGAACTGAGCAGCAGATGACAGCTACCCTAAACCTGCTAACCCAAAAAAGCTGATTTAGAAGGAGAGAAGCCCAACCAGATATATTCTATCAACCCAATATAAATACATACTACATAAACCAATCTGATATATAAATCAGTAATGGGAAGGGGTGATTTTGGTGGCATGTGACCAACCCAAGCCTTGGGCCATGTGGCTATAAGACCACAGCTCCCTCCCATGTCCCTCCCCAGCCGTTGTCCCTGCCTGCTCCTCCCTTGCGCCTGTAGTAGAGATTTCTCTAGCTCAAGTGGCAGAACCTTGTGCCTTAGGTCTTGTGTGCAGGGCCTAATCCTGACCATGGCGTATTGGGGTGGGAATATTGTATTGCCGTGGAGGAAAAGATGAAGCACAGATGTTGCTACAGATAAGGTGAACAGAAAGTCTGCTAGAGAGGACACTTGGGATCAGATCTCTGGCGTGTACTATCATATTCTTTTATTGCCTTTCCTATATACAAATAAAGGAAATGAATGAATTCAATGTAGGGCCTCAGTGTCTTATTGCAATACTCATAGCTATGGGTTCGATGGGTCAAAAAAGAGATGGGAGATGAGCATTCAACTTCACATACATGGGACATCACTGCAGAGTGATGCCTTGGAAGATGGGAGCAGGCAGTGGTGGGACGGGGACCTGCAGCCTCTGAATGCAGATCACAGTCCTGTTAGTGGGGGTTTGTAGTTGAGCAGTGGAGTGTGTTTGTTGTATTTAAGTCCATTATACTTAAAAGTGATGCTAAAAGGAAATAAATATGGACCCAAAGCTGAAGTTATACAGAAAGATCAGTGTTTCCTGGTATTATTAATAGACCTTTATGAACCTCCTGTCCCAAGAGGTTGCTGAAAGCTTTCATGTTGCTGTCATTCCAACTCTTTGCGTTGTGCTGGAGGATCACATTAGAGGCATTTTCAGGGCCATGTGCTGAATGTGCTTTTGCAGGAGAGTGTCTTGATAGGATCCTAATCTAAACAACCAAAGCAGATAATCAACCCAAAAGACCTGTTCTTGTGCTTAGGTTTTATGGGTGATTTGTTGTCCTAAACTGGAGCTCATGGGTGCTGAGCTGCTGATGGGTAAGGAAGGCAGCGCTTCCTTACTCTGCACACACCAAAGTGTGTCTCTGGAGGAGATATATAGTATGAAATTCACTTTAGCAGCTGAAAACACATGGTTTGGGTTCTGGTATTAGGGAAAACATGTAACTGCATCCTAAACGCCCTCATTCTACAGACAGGAAGCTGTAGGATATACTTGGTGACACTGGGAAGATGCTCTGAAAGCATTAAAGGTGCTGCATAATTCAACTTGATCAGGTCATTAATTCCCCCGTTCTCTTCCCACTCCGAATCCATGCTGGGAGTCACCAGTGAGAGATGTCTTTATATTACCAGTCTTTAATTTCCCTATTGCTTTCCCGCTGCATATACAGTACTTAAAAATGAGATCACCTTCACGTCAGGCATGTACCATGTTTATTAACAGCAAAAAAGTATTATCTAGGCTTCACTCAAGACCAATTTACAGGATAAATAATTGTTTCAAATTACTTTTAATAAAAAAAAACCAAACAACAAACCCCCAAAGAATAAATTAATAACTTAAGTGATTAGCTGTCCACAGTGATTTGAAAACCGAATAACCATTCAAACAGTGACACCACAAGAAGACACGTACTGTACAGTTTGCCACAGGTTACTCTTGTCTTTCCTTCTACAAATGGAAAACAACAACAAAAAAAGAAAGGAATTAAAAAGACTTCTCTTTAAGAACAGTCATAGGCTTGGAAACACACAAAACATCCCTGCGGATCGGCTGCCGGTGCCATGGCTTCCCAGCCAGGGCTCCGACCCTTCCTCGCAGCAGGTTAAGGAACAAATGGATAAAACTACCCTAATTTGGCTGGGTTTGTTCCCACTCAATCCAAAGTCAGTGGAGACCCATTGACTTCACCAAGGGCTGGGTTGAGTGGGATGTAGCTACTCTAAAAGTTTGGTCCTAACCCTACGGGATTCATTGGAGAGCTCCAATTGGAGCCCAGGTCCTATTCCATTTCCCTCTCTCCAACATGCTTCAGCCACCACATCCAAACAAAACGTGGTATTTCCAGGGCCAGTGTGGCAGCAGAAGGCTGAAACTGTGCAAATGGCTTTTCCCCTCGCTCAGGAGAAAATCCTGCCAAATTATTTTCCACCTCAGGAATTAAGGTTGAGGGTTTTTAATGGGTTTTGCAGAGCAGGATGTGCAGTGCCATGTGTGATGCTGGGCATGACAAGACGGTCGCACCACATGCTGCTCGGCTGTTGCATGCAGACTCAAAGCAGCTCTTTGCATTATTAGATGTCAATTAATTACACCCCACAACACATGTGACTTGGGGAAGTAAGTGCTAAAACCCTTCATTTTACAAGCTGGAGAAGTGGGATACAGAGTTCAAATAAGCCCACTTGTCCTACCTGATGTCACCTAAAGAACAACAGTAAAAATGATGGATTGGTGCCTCTCCCATATAGTCAACCCACTGGCCTACAAATGAACAGATTGTATGTTAACATGGGTTGCATCACTGGTTTGGAGGTAAGTCCACTGAGAAGCTCTTTTAGCTCAGGAGATGGGGCCATGTGGCCCAGCTTCTGCTCCAGATGTTGCTTGGCTTGTGCCAAAACTATGTGGCAGGACTGGCTGGCCATAGGTTGGTGGGGACAGAGCTGTTTGGTGACACCTTGCTATGTATCAGCTTTTCTGAGCAGCAGACACTGGAGTAGCAACCTGATGAACAGTAATACTTTAGGAGTGTGAGCAAGGAGATCAAATTGTGTCTAACAAGGATGGGACACCAAGGATGAGCTGATGGAGGGATGAACGGCTCCAGGCTAAGCAGAAATAATGACGACAAGGTGCACATCTCTACCTGCAAGAGCATCATTAATAGTTGCAAGATCATTGTGTACATGTGGGCAAGTTGGTGCTTTCTGGGCAGAGGCACACAGACTTGACAGAGGCCACAAGCTGGTTTCTTGGCCCTTGTGATTTGGTGCTGGGCTGGTCCCTCTGATTTTCTTGATGGCTTTTGATGGGCGTGCCTGTCCTGTGGCTGGCGCTGGGGTTAGGCTCTGCTCTTTGCCCTTTCCATTTCAAGTAGGGCTTCTCCATAGGCACAGCCCCACTGCAGCCATCTCATCCAGACAACATCCCTTCAATGGACACACAGTGGGTGAGTGTCAGCTTTTACATGGAGCAACAACATCACCAGGTGAAAGAACATCAACGCAATGAAAGTATGACTTCAGAAAACCATCCTCTTACTCGCCTCTAAGGACAGGAAGATCAGTCAGGATCTGGGAGCTATTTAAACCTTTTCCTACCAAATCCCACTACCACATAAAACCTGGGCATGGCTCTACCACTCCCAAGGAGCCATGCTCAATGGATGGCCAAAGGAACCCAACTCTTCCCACCATGCTCAATGGACTGGGACAGGGTGTAGGGGCTGGCATGGAGCTGCAGAGAGCTCTAGGTCAATGTCTGTCCTAAGACATGTACAGGTTCAAGCTGTCTCCCAGTTGTCTGTGTCCTGGATGACTTTGTCTGGGCTAGCACTCTCCCACATGCAAGGGATGACCTTAGTGTGAATTAGGTCCCCTTGCTGGGGAATATGGGGTTGAGCTGTGCCTTGCCACTTGGCTTCATGGCTAGAGAAAAGGCCCTGGCCCTGTTTTGGATGCTACAGGGCTATAGGCAATACCTCTGGCCCCTTCCCCCACATGGAGAAGTGTCCACTCAGCACCAGCAGCACTGGGTAAAGTGTGGGGAAGAGATATCTCCAGTTCCATACCCTGTTCCAAGGAGGGTCAGCTATGGGGTTGAATCACCTTAGTCTTGAAAAGTTCAAGGTGGAAGTGGAACCCTGTGGGATAACCCTGTAAGTCCTGAGAGCAGTGGGAGCTCCCCACACATCAGTGCATGGCTTTTACTGAGCAAAACCCCACTCCACAACCCACAGATCTCCACAAATCTGAGTCAGGACTCATGCCAAATGTGAGGTCCAAGGCTCAAATCTTCCTGCCAAACTCCTCTACCCTCTCTCCTCCCAATCTCATGTTCCCCCATACATAACCCTTGACAGTGGCTGGTGACCCTGGGTCCAAACCCATCCCAGTCAACCCAACTCTTAGCTACCTTTTGGTTGTGGCCCTATCTGCCAGACACTCATGTTTGCCCTGGCACAATCTGCACTCACTTGTATTTTCTTTCTCCAGCTTGAGACTAACCTATGCCTGGCATCTATTTGGAGCTGGAAATGCATTTCCCACCCAACAGTTAAATGTCAATTCAGAGCAAATCAGCTCCAGGGCGTCTCACACATGTCACCAGACAGGCACCGCAGAATCATAGAATGGTTTGGGTTGAAAGGATCTTAAGATCATCCAGTCCAACCCCCTGCCATAGGCAGGGGACACCTCACACTAGACCGTGTCACCCAAGACATGAGCAGCAGTAGCACATTCACAGCAAGGGATACACACTTTTGGAGACTTCTGCCTTCAAAACCACCACCTTAGTCATTTTGAAGCTCTGGGAGAGCTTTAAGCCATAGCCCTGGTACTTCATAAAACTAAATATTGACGTCATGATGCTTGTTCCAAAGACAACCTTTCTCCATGAGCCCACGCACACATGCAAGCACATCCCTTTTCTTAAATGGGACTCAAGAGCTGGCTCTAATGGGAAGACTCAAGCCATTTTAATGGCAATTAAAGTGAACCATCTGCAGTGTTCCCAGCTTCCCAAAATACCTATTTCTAGCAAAGGAGTCAGTTGTACTTGAGCATCCAAGTATAGAGTGGATGTGATAAACTCCATGCCTTCAGGACAAAGTTCTTGGCAGTCTATGTAATTAAACCAGCTGCTTTTCAATATGGTTTAAGACTAAATACTGCACAAACATTAATCACCAGGGACCGCTGTAATCAGCTCGGCAACCGTCAGGAATGACTATTTCCACTGCAGCTATTGATTACTTAATGGATTTCAGGAAAGGGTTGATATAGTCTTGTCTGCATGACAGTGCGTAGAGTCTATGGACTTAGTTTGGAGGGGCCGTTTGCTTGGTGCTTAGCAGGGAAAAAACCAGGGACCTCCTTACAAAGCAGAGAGGGACCAGCAAGCAGCAGTTGCAAAATAACTACTTTTGGGCTGTTTTGGCCATTGGTCTGCCAAAAGCAAAGGGCCAGTTACTGGGGATGCTCATGAAAGCCAACCATCAAAACAGAGAACTGAGCTATTCCATGCAAGTGCTTGTCCCATAAACAAATATAGGCATTTGTGGGACATGGAGAAAAGGGACCAGTTTCATCAGTACCACAAAGGGTTTTTCCAATCTTAATGCTTTGGATTAGATGTGGGAGTGGGCATTGGATGCACCTAGTCCCAGCTCAGAAGCACAAGGCATGACTCAGTAAGAAACATCACACCCCATAGTGTTGCCTCTCAAGCCACTGCACCATCAAATGCCTGCTGCTGATGCTTCCCCATCACCTTCTGACCTTCAAGGTACATTTGGGACTTCCTGAGCTCCCCGTGTCCCAGGTGGAGGAAAAAGACTCAGTCTGAGCACAGGGTATCGCTTGATTTCTCAAGGCTTTTGGTGCAGTTCAAGACTGTTTTAGCCTGGAACTAATTGCACCGTTTTACAGAGCAAGACCCAAAGCAGCATAAGGAACCATTCCCAAAATTCCTGCTGCAATCCACCCCAGAGATAGCTGCTTTTTCATGTAAGAGGAGGAGATCAGCACACTTTTGGCAAGGAAATACATCCAGCATGCACCATAACCCTGCTTCCCCAACCTCATCTTCCCTTGTGTCCCTCTAACAGTTTAGAACAGCTTCCTACTTGAGTCACATTTGCTTTTTGGTGGGGATGGGTGATCACACACTTCAGTGGGTTCTGGAGAAGGCCCAATGTTTGGTCTCCCCTGAGATGCGGTGATGAAAGCAGCTATAGAAATACGAAGCACTGAAGTCTGGTCTTCATTTCATTATCTCACCATGCAAGCTTGCAAGCCCCCAATGAGAAGCAAGGACCCTTGCAAGCTGCAACACACTCCCTGACCTTCAGAAAGCATCTGGATGTGCTAAATCTTCCCCTTTGGGTCTTTTTTCCCCCTCTCTTCTAGATGATTATTGTTTTTACCATAAGCATTTGTTTCATTATTCCTGTAAAAGGCTAACAGTTCGATGTCTTAAAAGGGTTGTCAGAGTTTTTCCATTATTATCCTTCCCTTTCACGGCATGAAAGAAACAAATAGAAACTGGTGTTGGAAGTTCAACACTTACTTTACCAGCATGCAGCCCTTAAGGGACCACTATCCTATCCCAGTGGGGGTCACATCTGGCCCTTTCCAAACCCAGACCAAGATTAAACAAACATGTTAACACTTAAGCTTTAATAATCAATACAATTTGGTGGTTGGAACATAGAGCTTGTAGAGCTGGGAGGGTCCAGCTTGCAGAGAGAATAGCTCCAGCTCTTTAATAAATATTATTGCCTAATCTTTCTAATGTCTCCTTCATTTGGCTCTTGGTTTGTGGTTGGCCTGTTTATTCATGTCATTGCTGGCTGTCTGGCAATCAGGCTGCTCCATGGCAATCATTAGTTCTTCCTGTTTTCATGAGATCATGAATTATTATCTCTGCAATAAACTGTCTCTTCCTTCTCTGCACTCTGTCCCCCGCAGCTGCCTTGGGAGCGATCCCAAAGCCTGGATGTGTCAAGGATGCTGGCAAGGGGCAACAGCAGATTCCCACCCATCATTAGAGCCCAGGGTCAACAAGCCCTATTTCTGTGTTGAAGAAGCACTGATGAACATGGGGAGAAAAATCTGGTCCAGCCCTTTGTACCCAACACCAAACCAACCATAACAATACATGAAAGCTAATACTGAAACACCTTGCTCTGACTCTCCTGACCAGCCTCTTCACAAGCCTAAGGCCTCTCCATCAACCAACATTTCAATTACCCTGCTCCTTTCTTCTAGGATACACTCCACTGGAGCTCCTCATTCAAGACAACCTCTGCAGTACATCATCCACCTTCTCCCAGTCCTCACAACAGCCTTCTACTCCCACCTTGTCACTCATCCTCACACCAGCCCAGATATACATGGTTTCCAGAGCCTCCCTGTACCCCTGTGCTTAACCACAGAGCTTCTGATGACGGCCACAGATGTAGGACTCTTATTCTATGGGCTTTGTTTGGTGCCACAAAGGGCAGATTTTGGTTCTTGGGGCCAGATTCATAGGTTTCACACAGGCAATGGGTCAGGGCTTAAATTCTACCATCCTAAGCCAATTTCTCCAGCCTGTTGACTTTGAGAGATGCTGGAGAGTATCAATATCAGAAGACACCCCAACAAACTTGGCTGTTCCAAGCATGCATTCGTGTGTGTGAGCATGTGCTGGCATATCTGTGTGTGTACAACGGAGAAAGTCCTGGGCTTCTAAGTCAGCTCAATGGGATGCTCTTCAAGCTCCTGAAGGTTATCAACCACAACCAAAACCATGGGGGTTGTTCCCCCAGGAGGAGAAGAGCCCTCAGAGGTTTTGAACACATTATTTACAAGAGTTGGGACAATGCAAGTGATTTCAAAAGGAATGGTCCTTGCTTAGTTTTGGGACTGGGAGGAGGCAGAGAGAAGGGCAACCATGAGTGGGGAATCAGAGCTGGGAATGAGAGATGCTGCAAACCTGCATGGTATGGAAGAAGATGGGGAGAGATGATGCAGTGTTAGCATGTACAAGGTGGCTTTAATAGCTGCAAGCAAAAGATGTGTAAGGTGAAACCTGGTATTGCTATGTCAAAGTTCCTGGACAGTGCATCCAACAGCTAAAGCACAAACCTAGCCACCGAACGTACTTGGTCTTTATCACCGGCAAACAGTATCTGCCAAATCTGCCCCTGAATTTAAGTTTCTTTTTGCCTTAAAAAGAAAACCAAGAAACAATGGAGATCTCCTCCCCTCTGCAGGTAAGTCTTAGGAATCCAGCCCAAGCACAGCTGGGATTTGCCTGTTTCACTGCCTGTCCCAGGCTCTACTGCTTCGTGCTCTTGGCAGGCTCTGAGGACTGCCGCACATCAGTCCACTCCTGCATGGTGCTCTGCAGCGCCTGTGTCTTCTCCTTGTCCACTTGCACGTAGTCAACCTTCTCATCCGAGGCAACTGATGAGGTGGAGGGCTGCGGGGAGGAGAAACATGGCATTGCCTGGTCACCCATCAGATCCCTGCTCTTCCCTCTTGCTCCTTCCTGTAACAACATCATGGATGCTACACGTCCACCAGCATCTCCCCTTCTTTCTATAGCTCATCGTAGAATTATAGAATCGTAGAATAGTTAGGGGTGGAAAAGACCTTAAGATCATCCAGTTACAACCCCCCCTGCCATGGGCAGGGACACCTCACACTAAACCATGACACCCAAGGCTCTGTCCAACCTGGTCTTGAACACTGACAGGGATGGAGCATTCACAAGCTCCCTGGGCAACCCATTCCAGTGCCTCACCACCCTAACAGGAAAGAATTTCCTCCTTATATCCAATCTAAACTTCCCCTGTTTCAGTTTTAACCCATTACCCCTTGTCCTATCACTACAGTATCCTCCCTCTAACATCCCAAAGGGCCTTGGATGGAAGATTCCAGTCTGCTCTGCATCTTGCTTGAATAAAGTGCAATGGTAAGGTAGAAACAGCACATGGGCTCTATCTACCTTCACATCAAATGGGGCATGAGTATTTGGTTGCAAATGTGATACCTAACTGCTGTTATTGCAAATTCAGCTCTGCACCTTGCTCATTTTCTTGCACAGAGCTCAAGAGCTCTTACAGAGGTTTTGGAGGACTTGTTCTGAAGAAAGAAAAAGAAATGAATTCTGATGCTTCTGGGGATACTTCTTGACAGCTTTTGCATATACAATCTCAAGCTGAATTTCTGGTTCTATCAGCGTCCCTGGAGCCCTGCTGTGTGGCTGGTAACTCTTCCAGCAAGGCTGCAGGCATGCAATACACTGAGTCTGATCAAGAATAAGCATAGCACCAGGTCATATGGAACCATAGAATGGTTTGGGTTGGGAGGGACCTTAAAGGTCATCCAGTTCCAACCCCCCCCATCATGGACATGGGCATCTTCTGCTAGACCCGGTCACCCAAAACCCCTTTAAAAATACCTCACTTTTAATCAGAAGTATATCAAACCCCTCTTACCTTTCTGTGTGGCCCTGGTGAGCTTGGCTGGAAGTCCAGGGCCAGATAATCCACACTCCCCGAGCTCTTTTTAGGCGCTGGGCTGTTGGTGCCACTAGGAACAGGAGAAGCAGAAATGGGGTTTTGCTAATGCAGGGAAGAGACAGGAGAGATAATGAGGATTAAAATGGGAAGAAAGGAGAAAAAGAGGAATTAACACAAAACTGGCAATAAAATGCCTTGGTGGTGTTCTTTAAAGAGGTTCTAGGCCGGTTATTTGTTCGCCTGCTTCTTGGACCAGGATATGCAGAAATGCTAGAGGCCTACATATATAATAATATATAATATATAATATATAATATATAATATATAATATATAATATATAATATATAATATATATTAGATACAATACATTAATACATAAATACATATAATACATAATACATATATATTACATTATATATTATTATATATTACATATAATATACATAATTGATATATATTATATTTACTATGCCATATGTATTAATATGTCATATGTATTAATACACATAATACATATAATAGATATATATTACATTATCTATTATTATATATTATATATAATATACATAATAGATATGTATTGTACGTATTATGTATTGTATCTAACATCGTATATTAGATATTATACATTATACATATTGTATAATAAATATTATAAATTATACATCATATATAATTATTATAAAATATAATATGCATAATAGATATTACATTTATTACAATATTATATATTAGACATATATATTTAAAGCTCATTCTCTTAACTTGATGTATCAGAGCAGTTCTGCTGCCTTTGTGCTGATGTTGCTCATATGCCTGATAGCAGACATAGGCTTTAGCTTTCCATAGGAGCCCCACCTTGCTGAGGCCAGATCAGCTCTGGGATCTTCACTAATAACAACTACGTTCCACAGAGCACAGATTTCCTCTACCCCCTTAGTTACATAGCCTCAAAAATATGCTTCAAGTCAGCAGCTTCACAAAGAGAGACAAATCCCCTCCTTGCAAGCAGTGCCACTCCCTGCTGCTGCTCCGATAGCCCCTGCCCTCCACACAAACATGATGTCAGCAGCTGTTAGAGGGAAAAAACCCTGGAAAATCAACTTATATTAGGAAAATACACCCTGACAGACCATAGATGATTTTATCCCTTCTTAATTCCTAGCAAAGCCAGTGATATATGTTCCCGTTCTCATATACAGTTAAAACCCCCGTGGGACATGTCATTTTAGCAATGAAAGCCACTGTTTTGTGCATGTAGGGATGTACGTAAGGATGAACACCACATGGTGCTATCTGAGTGCTTCTGTGTCATGAGCTAGGAATGTGTTTGTAGCTCTGGGGAACGTATATGTCCTGCCATATATCTTAGTTGTGGGGCCCTTACCATCGCCACGTAGTTCTCCTCACTGTCTCCCGAGTCAGTGCTGGTGATGCTCTGGGAGGAGACAGGGCGACAGTATTGCAAAGAGCCAGCGTTGAAGGTCTGTCTGTAAGGACAAGGATCAATGCATTAAGGATGGTCGCGTGTGCTGCTGGTCCATTCCCAAGCAAGGATGGGAAAGGGTAGCACATGAGGGTTCGAAACATCACCATGCTCAGATACAGGGCCTGGATATGAAGAGCTTGTGGCACTGAGCTTCTCCAACCTGACCATTCCATGGGTCATAAATCACTGGGTCTGGTCTTGTAATGCTTTTCCTTTCTAAGACCTCTTAACAATACCTTGCTTGCTGTGTACCCATAACCCTCCTGCTATCAGCTCCATGAATCAGGCTCCATGAACTCTGTTTGTCTCACAGGAAACATTTAATTGTGGAGCATGCAGGGCCAGCCTTGGTGAAGCTTCTCACCTCCTGCCCCACCACAGCTCCAGGATTTGTTTGCTCTGCAGGGCCCTATTCACATTTTAGCTGGAATACAAAACCTCCGAGGCATTGTCTTGTTTTCAATTGGACAAACCTGATTATGCCGAAGACCATAATGTAATCAGTGTCTGGCATTAAAGCTTGTGTCTTAAAAAGCTATTTGTTGCCTTGCAGTAAAGGCAGGGCCATATGATTAGCTGATAAAGGAAAAATCCATTAGCTTCTCTGGGGTCGGATGTCTTGTCAATCAAAGCCTGCTCTCTGTTTCCTGGTGCAGTGATTTCAGCACACAGCGCTCATGCCCTGCAGTCAGCCTGCACACAATCCAATTTATTAGAGGAGTCATAGAAGCCAAACCTTGCTTCTGCCTTTCATTGGATAACATCAGGCCACAAATTAGCAGCAAGAACTGGAACTGTGTGAATCCTGTTATTTTTGGCTGGTGGACTTTGCTCTGAAGTGCTTTGGTTTCATTTTGCAGGCTTCCTTCAGGCTAAGCTTTGCTTTCAAGGCAACCAAAACACAGCTCAGTCAGACCCTGCGAGTCTCACCCTGTGTTTTGACACTACAGAGGGTGTTTTGAGGGGGAAAGGTGGATGGGAAATCATGCCCTGCACCTCCAGTGTGGCTGGGATGCGGTGGTGCAGATGGACCCTGAGTTGCGATGGAGCACAGGGCCTTTGTTAGAGCCACAGCTCTCCAGGAGTTGTCAGATCCCAGAGATAGGAAATGTCTTCAAGAGATCTTAATTAGCTGCTTAGCCACCTGCTGGGCTTTCATGTGAAATCCCAACCTAAACAAATGTGTTCTCTTGCCACCAACTGTGATGTGGGGAATGCGAATCTGGCTCTCGCAACACTTGACTAAGCTCATGAGGGGCTCAAGACAGAAGCCACTCTGCTTCAACAACATCTGGACCAGCTCCTAAGTCTGGCCATGATGTGACCAAGGAAACCCCCAAATTGCCGTGGTGTGGCAGGATATTTTAGGAAATAATTACTCCATAAGTGTCCCTCTTCCCAAATAGCTCCTGCTGGTCCCTAATGGGGGTAGTGTGTTGGGCAAGGTGGACTTTGATGCCAGTGCAGATGTTTATGTGATGTTACAGCTCCTGTTGCTAACACCGACAAAGAACACAATGAGGACTGAAGGGGTCATCCAGCTTTTGGGGGAATTTGGGTCTGCATCCAGTGCCTGGGCTCAGTTCAAGCTTGATTTAAGATGACTCATGAGAAACGTGCCCTTTGTAAAAAGAGAATGTGGGTCAGAAGGAAGCAAAGGGGCAGTGGACATCCCCCTTACACTCAGCCAGAGGTGTCTAACCCATGGCAGAGGTGACAGCGTGTCTACACATGGACAAGAGCAAGATCAGAGATCTGCAGCTGGAGCACAGCAACAATTCATACCCCAGCCATTACTCACGTTGGCCTGGACCAGGATTTTGTGACTGGTGATTTGAAGGGAAGTTCATCGATGACAGTGTTGTTCCTCAGGTCCAATGGTGATGGCTTTGCTGGGGAAGAGAAAAGCCTTTATTTAGAGGCAGCACATTCCCATAGTTCAGCACCCATGACTGACATGTCCCCAACAATATGCTGGTTGCTTCCCATTCTCCTAATCAGAACCTCAGCCTTCCATGCTGGTGGCAAATATCCCCAACCAAACTCCCTGCATCCATTTATGACAGGACTGGGGGAAAACAGACAATTTCGCCCCCTGACCCACAGCCCCAGAGAGGATGGATGGCCCCTAAAGGGGAATGTGCCTTCCAGGGAATAGAGATCTGCTAAAAATGCCTTAACTCCCATTCATAGGGAGCTGTGATAATCCATTAGATGGGGACAAGACCAGGCTCTGAAAGTTCTGATCTGCCTCTGGCCAGAGAATTTTTTCCATAGAGAAAGGGTTGGGAAAGGACATCTGCAGTGTAACATGAAAGCTCTAAAGCTCTTCTCATCACGGATGGTTCATTAGGTGGAATAGTGTTGCAGTCCAGCCCCAGTCCTTGCCTAGCATGTCAATCAGGTTAGGTGTTGACACACTAATGATGGGAGCCCTCCTTCTCAGGATCTTATTGGTGAGCTATCAGGCAATGGTTTGGGGTGGGATTTGGAGGGTGTAGACAAAGCCTGGATGGAAGAACTAGAGCCAGCCAGTAGGAAACAGGAGAAACCTGGGTCATCTGAATACAATGCAGAGATTTTGGGGTGGAGTGCAGGGAGGGCAAAGGTGGTGAAATCCTGCCTGCAACATGCATCTCCTGTAAAGGCCAGGAGGGGTTCGAGACAGGCTGTTCAAGCATCCTGAAAGCTGCATTTGCACAATAGTGCTCCTGAAACAGGAAGGGGATGGGGAAGATCTGAAGGTTTGACTGTGCAGGTGGGAGCAATGCACATAGAATCACAGAATGCCAGGATGCTTTTGGTTGGAAAGGGCCTTAAGATCATCCAGTTCCAACCCCTGCCATGGGCAGGGACACCTCACACTAGACCCAGTTGCTCCAAGGCTCTGTCCAACCTGGCCTTGAACACTGCCAGGGATGGGGCAGCCACGGCTTCCCTGGGCTCCCTGTGCCAGCGCCTCAGCACTCTCACAGTAAAGAACTTCTTCCTTATATCTAACCTGAACTTCCCCTGTTTCAGTTTGAACCCATCACCCCTTGTCCTATCACTACAGTCCCTAATGAAGAGTCCCTCCCCAACATCCTTATAGGCCCCCTTCAGGCACTGGAAGCTGCTCTGAGGTCTCCACGCAGCTTCTCTTCTCCAGGCTGAACAGCCCCAGTGTTCTCAGCCTGTCTCCATACAGGAGGTGCTCCAGCTCCTGATCATCCCTGTGGCCTCCTCTGGACTTGCTCCAGCATCCCACCTGGGGCTGGACTTGAGTGTGCACAAGACAATGTGTGTAGTCTGAAGCATTACAAGAGTAGAAGGGTTCCTGGAAAGACTCACCCATAAATAACTGCTCTCACCTTTCCGATCGGGTTTGAGGTTGCGGTTGACTGGCGGGGGCTGGATCTCACTCAGCCGCCTGTGGCACTGCGCCATGGCTCCTTTGTGCACAGGGAGGGTGGCCGAGGACAACCCCACCAGGTCAAAGTGATGTGGCCCAGGGCTCATGGGGATGTACAGATTTTGGGCATTGTCGTTGGCTTTCTCGGTGTGGATCAGGGGTGAGGAACCGGGGTTCATGGGGACATAGTTGTCCTCGGAGTCAGTGCTATGGGAGCGGCCCACTGCTGCCTTGGCTTGCTGGGGGACAAGAAGGAGGATGTGCTGTGAGCATCAGATACTCCTCAACCCCATTCCACTATAAAACCTTCCATCTCAGCATTGCTGAACACACACCTGAGGTGGGACCAGCTCTAAAATCTCAGCACAGAAGGATGGGGTGGGCTGTCTCCTCCTTTGCCATCAGATTTCACTGAGAAGGTCTACCTTCACTGTTTGCAAGATGCTGAAACATCCTGAGTTCAGAGAAAGGTCTCAATCACCCAGACCTGAGCCTCTTCTCATGATCAGAGTGAGCTGCAGAAGCACGCTCAACCTGAAAAGTCATTTTTCCCTGGGCTCTGGCCATGACTAAAATGCAATATGAAAGGCTGCTTTAATGTCATTTCCAGCTCAGGAAGTCTTAGAAAGTGCACAAAAGAGGCTTTTCTGGCAACATGTCAAAATTCAGCTCAGCAGCATCCCAGGCTTTCAGGAAGAAGCCAAACTCCTGGGTGCTTTTTTGGGATCAAAGCTCCAGGCAGATACACTCTGTGGAAGCACCCAAAGCAAACCTCTGCATGAGGTGCTGGGTTAGGTCATTGTTTCTCCATCTCTACCCTCCAAGCCACTCTGGTTTTAACTGAAACCAGTGATAAACCCTTTCTTGACTTAGGCTGCGAGGTCCAACCTGGAACCAACTTGCCTCTTAATCTATAAGGTGTAAACTGTGCCTATAGTGTGGCCAAAACCAAAGCCGACTCACCAGGTAGGAGTTGTACCCATCGTTCATCGACTCGACGGACTGCACAGTGCTGCTGCCTCCATGCTGGGGGTATTCGTACGTCTCACAAGAAGAAGCTGCAACACAACCATAAATGCACAAAGTGTTCCAGCTGATGATAAACAAAACCCAGGTACTGGGAGGGCAGTGTCTGCTCTTGGTGATGGAGATGCTGATGGGAAGGTATGGGTTTTAGCCTGTCACAGAGTCCTTGCTCTGCTCCTTCCCAGTTAGCACCTCTATGATGCATCAATGCACGTGCCACGTGGACCTAACCTGGTTCTGTCAATGTGCTGCAAAATCCCAAGGGTAAAGATGTCAGATAAGGTACGTCATGGCGACAAAACTGGATTAAGGAAGAGCTCTGTTACACCTCGCTCAGCAAATATAAGGGCTAGCAGCCTACAGTAAGGGGAAGATGGGGTGAGGATGGTGTGCTAAGCTCTCAGACTGGTCTGTCTACTGCTGAGCATGGGTCTGATATCAGCCTTAATGTTGGGGATGGAAGAGGCATTTCAGGGAACTGTGTGCATCATTCGGAGGGTGTTTGCTCTCCAGCCACCTCTTCTAAGTTTCTTGGCAACTATCTCATCCTAGCAAAAGGTTTGGAAAGGGCATGTTCATCCACAGCCCATCCACGGCCAAAGAGAAAGGATTCTGGGTCTTGGAGTTGTGTGAAATTACATCCCTGGTGAGCAAAACCAAGGCAGGTTCAGGCTGAAATAGGTTCTGATTGGATATAAGGAGGAAATTCTTTCCTCTTAGGGTGGTGAGGCACTGGAATGGGTTGCCCAGGGAGGTTGTGAATGCTCCATCCCTGGCAGTGTTCAAGGTCAGGTTGGACGAGGCCTTGGGTAATATGGTTTAGTGTGAGGTGTTCCTGCCCATGGCAGGGGGGTTGGAACTTGATGATCTTAAGGTCCTTTCCAACCCTAACTATGCTATGATTCTATGATAAATCTGGCTACGAATTGAAGTAAAAGCAAGCTAAAAAGAGCTGAACTCATCAAAACGTGGCGATAGGGTGAGAAGGTTTGGGGTTTTGGTTCAAAGTACAACACAACCAAGATCCAGATGAACATCTCCAGCACCAAAACCTTGGGGATCCCTCTCCATGACTGTGACATACAAAAACCAGGGCCAGATCCTGATCAAGGAGACCTTCTTTGTGTTCACCTCCTTGGTTGATGGCAACACCCACCCCATCCCTACTGCAACACAGTAATCCAAGGCTGCTAGATAGAACCAAGCCACCCCGCGCTCCTCACCCCCCAGTTCACCTCGGTGTAACCTGCTGTTCTCCACCGCCGGCAGCGTGTTTCTCCTGGGAATGGTGGCTGCCATGGGGACCAGCCCTAAGCTGTCACCGGGCTGGGGCTGCTGGGGGGGGCTGCCCCACCGTGGCTCTATCTGCCCGGGTTTTGGGGGTCGTGGAGGGGGTGCAGCGGGCGAGTCGCTGGCGGCCAGGGCCAGAGCGTTGTGGTTCTTGTCCAGTGTAAATGTCCTGGGGATCTGGTAGATGGAATGCGGGGTGGTGGGGATGTCATAGGAGTCCGTGGAGAGCTCCCCAAACTCCTTGCACAGGGTGTTGTTGGGAGTCTTGAAGGTGTAGACCTCTTCGTTATCCGTTTCGGAGCTGGTGAGGCTCGACTTGGGGTGCGTGTAGGAGCCGAAGGAGCGCGGGAGGTCGTACGCACTGTCCCTGAACTCCGAGTTGTGCCGGCTGGGTTTAGGCAGGCTGTAAAAGCCGTGGAGCTGCCCTCCAACCCCATTCACACAGTGCCCGTTGCCCTGGGAGAGCTTCTGGACCGCCGTGTCGCTCCGCATGAAGAAGGCAGATCTCGTGGCTTGGGAGAAGCTGGCGCTTCTGCAGAGGAAGGGGAGAAAGGGGCTGAGATGGGGGAGAGCAAGTCCTGGGGTGCACTGAGCTCTGCTCCCCCTGTTTAGAGCCCTAGAATCACAGAATGGTTTGTGTTGGAAAGGACCTTAAGATCATCCAGTTCCAACCCCCTGCTATAGGTAGGGGCACCTCACACTAGACCATGTTGCCCAAGGCTCTGTCCAACCTGGCCTTGAACACTGCCAGGGATGGAGCATTTACCACTTCTCTGGGCACCCTGTGCCACTGCCTCAGCACGCTCACAGTAAAGAACTTCCTTATATCCAACCTGTTTCAGTCTGAACGCATCACCCCTTGTCCTATCACTACAGTCCCTGATGAAGAATCTGGAGATGCTTGAATTGGCCATTTAGGACTTTTCCCTCTCCCATCCTCAACTCCTGCCACCACGAAACATCTCCCCATCCTGCAAGACTTGGGGAAGCATGAGAATCACTATGGAAGTGCTGGGACATGAGGGGAAGACGCAGCAGAGCTGAGCATGATGATAAGGATACCTGTGAGCTGGCTGAAGCAACATGGAAGAAGATAATACAGCAAAGCCTCCCAAAAGGGTCACTGCCATGAAGAGCTGATGCATATGCATCAAAAGAGGGTGAGAGGTAGCCTTGAGGCTGAGTCTTTTTGCTTTCAGTTATAACTGTGGATGTGGTTCTCAGCAACCTCCTCTAGTGGAATGGGTCCCTGCCTGTGACAGGGGATTGGAACTGGATGAGCTTCAAGGCCCCTTCCAACCCAAGCCATTCTATGATGCATGGGTCAGTATTCTGGGGGCCATTCACAGCCATCCCCATTTAAACATCTCCCCACAGAATTGTTCTTCCCTGTACCACAGCACTGGGATAAAGTGCAATGGTTATGGGTAGTGTTCCCCGTAGCTGCAAAGTGCCAGCCCTATGGGAAGAGCTGGGAGATGCTGGTTTACACTGCTCTGATGGGGCTGATGCTCTGCAGGGACAGCTCTGTTCCATGGAGCCAGCACGAGATGGCGCTCAGAAATAGGGCTTATTGGGTAAAAACCAAGTGATGCTGTGAGATGACAAACAACCCCCTGCTGCCCTTGGAGCTCAGTTTGCCCGGGAGACGTCTGTGCTCTGGCAGGGTCCTTTTGGCTTAGGACTTGAAGCATCTCAGGGGTTAATTACTCAGCATTGCCCACCAATTAGCTGCTATTACCCTCATTTTATGGATGAGTAAAGTAAGAGCTTGGAAGCTGAGAGCAGAGGGATTCCCAGCGGTCCTGCAGCCTGGCCCTGTGCACTGGGTATTGATCAGGGTGATTAGTTCTGGTCCAGTTGCAGAAGCTGCTGCTGGCCAGTTTGTCTATGCCCATCAAAGCATCACTGCTTGCTCCACCCTCTAGGTCCTAGCTTGGGGTCTCAGTGGGTGGCTTGTGGATACCCCAAGCTGGAGTGTCAGAGAGCCTGTTCTTACACACTCCTCCATTAACCCCGTCTGAAGTTAGCTTTGCTGAGCCTTTCTCTGTTGTTTCTGTGTAGAGAAAGGCAGCTGCAGCAGGAAAGCCCAGTGGAGGCTGCAGCCCTGGCTCTGCTCTCACCCCGCGCCAGCTGGGATTTGACTGCCTCTCATTCCCTGCCTCCTTCCCTCATTCCCCATCTCCTCGTCACTTCTGCAAGCCAAAACTCTCCACGTCAGGAAGATCTCCTCGCTATTTAAGGCAACTGTCTGGGTCTGGAGGAGGGGAGCTGTGGCTCACTGTGATACCACACTGTGCACCACGGGATGCCATGGAGCACAGCGCGCTCTGCAAGGGATGAATGGCAGAGCGGTGCAGTCCCTGCACATCCCTCTGGTTGTGGTTGTCCTGGTTAAAGGTGGGAATTAGGCCCCCGTCTGCAGGATCACAGTGGTTGAGGGTGGAAAGGACCCCTGCAGACCCCAGCTACTCAAGACGGGCCACGTAGAGCTGGTTGCAGGTATCCAGAGCTAAGGTTCTTGCTGGCCCATTTCTCCAGCCTGTTGAGATCCCTCTGGGGTTATCAGCATGAACCTCTGGTATATCAGCTACCCTACCCAGCTTGGTGTCATCAGCAAACTGAAGGTGCACTCTGCCCCATCAACCAGATTGTTAATGATAATCTTCAAGGAGTGCCATGGAGCTGCTGCGAGGGCTGGAGCAGCTCTGCTCTGGAGCCAGGCTGAGAGAGCTGGGCTGGGGCAGCCTGGAGAAGAGAAAGATCCTGAAGGGGAGACCTTAGAGCAGCTCCAGTGCCTAAAGGGGTTGCAGGAAAGCTGGAGAGGGGCTTGGGACAAGGGCCTGTAGGGACAGGCCAAGGGGAATGGCTTGAACCTGCCCGAGGGGAGACTGAGCTGAGCTCTTAGGCAGAAGCTCTTCCCTGTGAGGGTGCTGAGGCGCTGGCACAGGGTGCCCAGAGAAGCTGTGGCTGCCCCATCCCTGGCAGTGTTCAAGGCCAGGTTGGACACAGGGGCTTGGAGCAAGCTGCTCCAGTGGAAGGGGTCCCTGCCTGTGGCAGAGGGTTGGATCTGGACGAGCTTTAAGGTCCCTTCCAACACAAATCACTCTGTGATTCTATGACAAACAGGACTGAACCAGTATTGACTCCTGGGGTACACTGCTAGTGACTGGCCCACTAAACTTTGTGCCACTGATCACCACGTTCTGAGTCCACCCATTCAGCCAGTTTTCAATACAACCCAGAAAGCCAGGAAAGCCGGGAACTTGGGTTGTGGCCACTCTGACCTCCTCCTCCCAGCCGCAATGGGATGAGCCCATCACTCAGAGCTTTCTTCACCTGGGTTTTGTATTTTTATCCCTGCCCATGGCAGGGGGTTGGAACTGGATGATCTTAAGGTCCTTTTCAACCCAAACCATTCTGTGATTCTATCATTGTGGATGGAGGTGGGTTGAACCGCTCACCCCCAGCCCTCCCTCATCCTTGAGGTTTGCTCCCAGACTCCAATACCTTGCGTTCTCTGACTTCCTGCTCATACACTGGTGGAGGAACAGGTAGTCCTGGGGGGCACTGGCGGACAGGGTGCTCTGGAGGTGGCTGGCGGGCGAGTCGAAGGTGAACAGGGTGGGCTGGCTGGAGTGGGACGGTGCCGAGGACTTGCGCTCCCGCAGGAGGTGGTGGCTGGCACTGCTGAGCTCTGCCGGCGAGGACCGCGGTGCGTGGTTCATGGAGGCCAGGCTCCTCAGGGTGTCTGTGCAGGGAGAGAACACACCTTGAGAGGATGCACACAGGGACCACACAACCCCTGTTCCAGGGGTTTTCCTTACTTAAGTGCTCCAGCGTTAACGCAGGTTGATGGGGTTTGTGTATGGCTTTGATGGATGCACTCAGCAGCAGGTTCTACTTGGAGCACTATAGGCACCTATGTAACTCTAGATACCATGTAGAGAAATTAATATCTTACCATATTTTAAAATATTACCATATTTTATCATGTTTCAGCACATGCTTAGAGCCCTGGGGGGATGTATGGGCGATGTCAGTACAATCCACAGGGAGCCCAATGAGTTGTTATACTTAAAATCTGGTTACAAAGGAAGAGAAAAGCTTCCACACCACAACTTCTGCATCCGTCTTTTCTTAGAGACCTTTAGTAAGAGGCTTTAGAGATGTGATCCCTGGCAGTGTTCAAGGCCAGGCTGGACACAGCATTGGGTGCCATGGTTTAATGTGAGGTGTCCATGCCCATGGCAGGGGGTTGGAACTGGATGATCTTAAGGTCCTTTCCAACCCAAACCATTCTATGATCCTCATCCCTTTGCCTAAGGACATCACTGGTATCTGTTTGCAGTTGGGTAAACGTGAATGTAGACAAACATAACAGCATAGATGAAAATCATTACCACGTTCCCCCGTTCTCTATTAATTTCGTGACCTCAAAAGAGTTCCTGCTCCTTTCTGCTAGTAGAATGGATGCAGACCCAAGACGTGACTCCTACTGCCTGCTCTTCAAGGTGAAATACACTTCCAAATCTTAAGCTCATCTCAATGGAATAACAACCCAGCTACTCCAGCCTTCTGTAAGAGTGTGCTCCAATAATTTGAATCCTGGATGAATTTTAGCTGCCAAGCTGTAACCCCCATTATAAAAACACCCCAGAAACCCCACAAATGGCAATATTTGGGAAAGCTGATCCATTTCTGGCTGCAGAAGACAATGCATGGTCACCTTGCCATGCATGTACTCCTTGCATGTGAAAACCCCTCATCATGATTCACTGAAGTCACCCTTTATAATAGCCGCGACTTAAACTTACTTGGTGCTAATGAAACCACATAAAAACATAAAACCTAACCAAAAAACCCATTTTTCCCTGGGTAAATCACCCATTTTCTGGCCACCACTGATATAGGGACTGCTCCCAGGTTTCTCCCAACACAGTTCCCACCTGCTCTTCAAATCAGACTTCAGATACCCATAAAAGAACCTGCTCCAACACTGGGACAATGGGGATTTTATATATTTCCAACCTCTTTTTTCCATTCCTTCCCTCAAATCCCACAAGTTTTGGGTCTGACTGCAGGGAATGTGTTCTCTGGAATGGCTGTCACGGCTTGGACAGGGAGCTGCTTCACAGGGTGATTTTTCACTGACTTCTGAATGGTGTCAGGATGCAAAATCAATGCTGCTCTTTCACAGCCGGTACATTTTTTATCCTGGTGTTACTGCAAACTTCACCTGATGCAGAAAAAGTACATTAATAAAAGCCAAAGAGCGTGGCTTCACTCTGTTGTTTGGTCTGTGCTAAACACAGAAAGGATCAATATTTAACATTGACATTAATGGCGGGGGATGAGATCTTAAAACTCCCATTCCTGTCTTCTTTGCATGGGCATTAAGTATCCCTTGGTGCTTTTCATGGGAGTAAATGGCCATCTCGGTGTCCTTGGACAAAACAGTGCCTTGACCCTCATTCTTATTAAATATTTATCCTGTAGTAGTGCAGATCCCCGTTGGAAAGGAGTCTTGAGACCTCTGCGAATCCCAGATCTTAGTCCCAAATCAAGTGCTTTGAGTTCCATCAGCATGGTAGAGCCCGTACCCCTGTTCCTATCAAAAACAGGGGGGCTGCACCCGAAGTGCTTCTCAGGAGCAGCCCAATGGTCTTGCTGCCTCATGAATCAAGGTCAGGAATTACACATCACACTGGGCTTTGGCCAAGACTCTTCCAAGGATGGTGTGAGGATGGCAGGATAATGCTGTGCATTAAGGTCACCTCTGTGGACAGCTATGAACTGTGCTGGGTTGGGGTCCCTCTACCTTGAGCAGTCCTCCAGGACTATCCCTGCAGGCTCCATGCTTGCCATTACAAGGAAGATCTGTGAGAAGCCAAAATACACTCAGGAGTTAGAAATTACACTGATTTATTTGTGCCAACGGAGCCTAAAGGGAGAGATAGGGCTGCACGCAGGAGACAGTCCCCAGCATCACCTTAGACCCCAGCAAATGCAAATCACAACACTTTGAGGAGCCCAGGGAATCCCGCACTGCCAGGAGACCCGAATCTTCTCCCCAAAATCAGTCTGATGTGGGGAAACCAGTGGGAAAATCACACTCATTGAGAGGAGGATGAATTACCCCATGGTTACTCTGACCACATGAAAGAAAACAGGAGATGAAGGGGAGCAGGCAGCACTGCCCAGTAAAAGCACATCGCTTCCCTGGGGGAAGCCACTCTATTGGCATCCACATTGATTTTCAGACTGAATTCCCAGCTCGCTTCCCACAAGGACCTGGCCACCGAGAGCATTAGCGGAGCCGATTCAGGACTCGTGTACACCATTAGGCCTGTGAGATGAGCTCTGTAATAACAAGTGAGAGATGGATTGCTTCGTGGGGCTGGGAGGGGATTGCAAGGGCTGGGGTGAGAAATCCTGTGGCATTCAGAAGGGGACTGCTGAGATTACTCTGTATTTTTTATGTTGAAGGGGGGTTTTGCAGTAGAAATAAGGGCAGTTCATGTGCCCAGGTCACACACTAATGATGGGTCTTGGTGGGGGGAAGAACAGGAGGCAAGAAAAGAAATTGAGGCAGGAAAATAGCATTTGATGACTAGTACACGCTAAAGGGAAAGGTCAAGATGTTTGTGCTCCTCCATTGGTTTGAAACAGGGAGAGGTTGCCATGAGGGTAAGGCACGCAGTGAGCCAAAGGCCCCAAAGCCTTTTCCACTTGCCATGCTGCAGTGCCCAGCTCCCAGGCAACAAGGACCAACACTCCATTCCCATGTCCATGTAGGACATTCAGTGAATAAGGTGGTCCCATCCAGACACCTCCAGGCAACAGTTCTACCTGCATCATAACCAAAGATGTTCAACTCAACCTGACATGAGCGATAAAGAATGATGTTTCTCCATCCCTCACAGCCATGAATAAACTCGTGGCCCTCCTTTGTTTAACAGCATAGACGTAGCCTTCAAATCCCTTGGCTTTACATTGAGAACTTGAGTATATGTTGAGGGAATGTCGAATACAGCCAAGAAGGGATAAGATCTTGTTCCAGTTCCTATTGCCATTCCCAGGGGGGCAGAGTTAAGGTTGCGTAGCGAGGCCATGTGGGAAGTGTCATCTTAACCCACATTTCCTGGCTGGCTCTTCTCCGAGTTTGGGGAATTGGACTCTCACGGTCTGGAAAAGGCAGCTTTGGGACACCCACAACTTAAAACTCAATGTCAGCAGCACGACTTGCATGAGTACATCTCACTGGGCTTGTGGTACAGATGGTGTGCTGGCCCCTGTGAGAAAGCGAGCCAAGAGGCTCAGTGGGGACAAGCCAGCACAGCGCTGCAAAACCCTATGGTGCCAGGCCAGCTGGAAGCTTGGTACTCACTAGCCCAGGTTAAGATGTGCCTTTTGGGCCATGTTTTGCAGTAAAGAGGGAGAAAACCTCCTCGTGACTCCATCCCCAGAGCAAAGATACACAACTGCGAGCACACGGCCGGCAATGGGATGGGCTAGGCTGGGAGCCAGGAATGTTTTATGGATGTTTTCAATCCCCCAAAGCGGTATTTCCCTCCTTGCTGACAGTTGTGAATTCCCTTCTCAGAGCACTGGAGTATTGCTGTGTGCACACAGCTTCACACCATGTTCCTGGACTTATCTGAGAGAAACAATTACTCAGGCTACTTTGGAAACTGTTGCTCAGAATGGCCTTTTTCACCAGAACCCAGTCTGTCTTCCCTGCTTGAAGGCAAAGGCTGGGACTACAACTCCCTATATCCCATGGAGTTGAAATGATGCCCATAGGAAGGCAGCGATTTTTGGGTCAAGCTCCCGTCAATGTTCAAGGCCAGGTTGGAAAGGGATTGGAGCAACCTGGTCTAGTGGAAGGTGTCCCTGCCCGTGGCAGGGGGTTGGACTGGATGACCTTAAGGTCCTTTCCAACCCAAACCAGTCTGGGATTCTATGGTTGTTTGGCATCCATAAGCAGCACGGACTTCTCTGTGATGCCCACACCTTGCTGTCAAGGATTGAGTGATCCAAGGGGCTTCATAGATAAGGTCTTCTCAGTTCTACCTTGGCAAATAGGGCCACAAACCGCCTCAGACCATGTCACTGACTTCACAGCAGTTAAAACTTATGGCCAATGAAGGACTAGGAGAAATCTACTAGAAATAATCCCTAGGAGGGCACAGGAGTGCTCTCATCTTCCCCACTTTTTGGAGCAGCTCCATCATTTATTAGCAATAAAAAGGGGGAACCTTCTCCCATGGGAATCCTCCTGTGCCTCCGCTTTCACTGCCAGCTCATTCCTCCAGCAAATAATACAAGATAATCAACCCTACCAAAACATCCCTCCCTGTGCTTCTCCTGGCAGGGAGAGAACAAATAACACGTCCAATGGATGATTCACCATGCCATTGCACTGCCAGGAGGCCCTGGAATGCCATGGGGATGAGAATGGTACCCAAGGAAGGTTTGTTTATCGAGCTTGCCCTATCGCCTCTGAGTTGGATGGCATTTGGAAAAGCTGTTGTCAGTCTAAGGATGCCTTGGATGGTTGCCTGCTAAAGGTTTCTTCCAGTAGACTAGTGGGAAAGGGCATCTGGTTGGGATAATCTCTCTCTGGTTTCCATCAGGGTGGGAGCTGTGTGCAAGGACACAGGTACCCCTAATATTCAGCATCGGCTTTATTTTGGGTGCCAAGCAGGGGGAATGGAGCTCCCCAAAAGCAAGGATGGGGCACAGATGCATCCTGCAGAGGAGCTGAACTGCAGAGGAGCTGAAGGATGGGCACAAAGTGATATTTGGGTTTTGAGCTTTTCCTTTCTAGTTATTTTGCTTTGATAAACAGATCAGGACAGACTGGATAAGGGAGAGGAGGAGCTTTATGGACAGGGATCTGCTGCACAGAGGGGTAGGAGTGTGATTTCTCTTACCCAGTTTCAGTTATCTAAATGATATTTAGCTTGAGCTGCTCCCCTGACATTTCTTCTACTGACAACAGTGAAATACCCCACTTATTTCAGCATGCAACAGAGGATAGGGGAGAATTACCCATAAAAGAGTTGATGGGAGAGACAGGGAGACAAGGATGAGTGGTAATAAATAAATAGCATCATCTCTGCCCATTAGTGTCAGCGCTCTGCTTGCATCTGAATGGAACAACTGCAAAATAGTGGCAATGAGGGAGTGTTTGCCTCGGAGAAGCATGGGAACCAGGGGAAAATATCACAGCACTGGAGAGTAAGTGAGAGAGAAGAGAGGGAAAGGAGCCAAGTCAGATCATCCTGACCTCAAAGCATTATATATCTCAGTTATTTTAACAGCAATCAATTCTTTGAAGGACAAAGGGGCAGGACGGAGAGAGACTGCAACAGGAACGATGCAATGCTTCTCCCTGGAGAACAGAGGTTTGCTTGTGTGAGATGAAGCTGTGCCCAAAATCCCATCTCTGCCCCTTGGCAGCAATGACCCAGCTCTGTATCATATCAGCCCTGCACATGGGCTACCTTTTAAAGAGCAAATCTGCCGCTCGATTGTGGAGCTCAACCTTTTGAGTCAATATCTGGAGGTCTAACATTTGGCCATAGGGGATGTCTGGTGTGCACCTATTTATTTTGCTACAAGGGCTTCAGTGCTGGAGGTAAAAGCAGCCCTGGCTTACACATAGCCTTGAGCTTCCCACCTGGGACACCCTTATCAAAGAGTGGGACAATGACCTATGGCTGGGGATGAAGGACAACCCCAGGGTGGCAGCGTGGGCTGGGATGGGCTTCATTTGCTCCACAGATCTAACCCCATCTCCGACACTGCTTCAGGAATCCTCATCTCTGACATTGTAAAACCAATCTGATGAGGGATGAAATGGGGAGAAGAAAAGACAAAAAGACAAAAAAGGAAAGGCTGGAACAGAGAGAAAGGACAAAGATGGAGGGATGGAACTTTATAAAACACAACGTGGTCTCAAAGGGGCCTTTTTCAGAGTGGGGATAAAGTGGCAACACCAAGGAAATGCGGATGTGAAGAATTAGTTGCTTTTCTGACATATGTACTCTCTACAGATGCCAGGGGCAACCTTAGCAAATATGTCTGGAGTCTGTGGAGCCGAGTGCTGCAGGACAAGGCTGAAGCTGTTGAAAACTAAGAGCTATCAGAAGAGATGACACATTTCTATGAGAAAGGGTGTTTTTCCCCCTCCAGAGGCAGCCAGAATCAAACCAGCTTTGTCACTGTGAGCTCTAGCATCCTGTTTTGGAAGACGTCATTGATTCTTATTATTGGTTATTATCATTGGACAGGGCCTTGAGCAACCTGGTCTAGTGTGAGGTGTCCCTGCCCATGGCAGGGGGTTGGAACTGGATGATCTTAAGGTCCTTTCTGACCCAAGCCATTCTAATTCCATGATGCCATGATGATGATGATTAGAGATTTTGGCTTTTCCTAACTGTCTTTCCCTTGGACTTCATGCCAACACAGTCTCACCCAGTGCCATGGTCCAACATGACACCAACGAGCAGGGTGAAAGCTCAGAAGCTGGTTCACCATTGACCTTACACCACCCAACCCAGGAGAAAACTTGCTTTTAAGTCCTGAACAGATTTCTTCTCACCCTCATTGTTCACTGCGAGCAGTAGGTGGGTGCCGTTCCTCGCTTGAGCAAACACAGGTGCACGCCTCACTTAGCAGGGATGGAGAAGTAGAAAGGATGAATCCCAACCTAATCCCAGCCAGGGCTTCTTAACGGCTTGCTTTAAATTTTATGGCCCTTTTTATGGCGATGGGAGCGTAGGGCTTTAATGCTTCAGGAGAGCAGAGGAAAACTTTTGCTAGGAGAAAATGTGAACCTGCTTTATTATGCATGATTTAGTACCATTTCTATTCAAGGGAGCGCACAGGAGGCCCAAATATTTGCACTTTGTATTATAGAAGAACTGCCATTCCTGGCTCTTTACAGAAGTAATTTATTTCGATCTCTCCTTACCTTGGGGGAGAAACATTATAACTTCCAGTTTGCCAGGGAGTCAATAAAGCAGTGGTGCTGCTAAGGAGCTGTTTCACCAATGTTCAGCAAGGCAGCAATGGAGAAAGAAAGAGGATCCCCACATTTCTCCTTTCAGAGCCCCCTTCCTCACGGGTACATTTGCATCCATACATGGGACCAAACTGCAGGAGTTTGGTCCCTTTCTCCCTCCTCTATCTTAATGTTATTAATATGAATGTTATTAACATTCATGGGATTAATGTTATTTTTTGCTCCCTGGGTGGTATTTTAGCTGTTGGGTTAAAGGCAAAGGGAGGTGGGTGCTGTGCAAGGGGTAGAGGGGAAAATGGGAACAGGGGGTGGTGGTAGAGCCCCAAATTCCTCACATATTTTTAGGTGAGCCCGGCATGTTCAGACAGGGCAGTATCAGCTGCATCAAAGCCAAAAGAGGAGACAAAATAAGTCATTAACCCTCATGGCTGCAATACCACGTCCCTGAACCATTGAGCAAAGCAGCCCAGGGGTCAGTGAGAGCAAGGGTCAGTCCATCCCCCAAGCAGATGGACATGCAAAACAATAGATTGGCTTTGTTTTCCTTCTCGCTGGAAGTTCCTCTCTCCCTTTTCCATCTCTGCATCCTTTACACTCGGAACAAACCAACCTGCAAAGGTTTTCCATGCAATTATTTTTCATTTGGGGGTATGGGCATACCCTGTCCTCATAGGAGAATCGTCTAAAGAAGTCCTGAGGTCAAAACCTTTCCTAAAGGTAAAATGCAAGAAGAAAAATCTCTGCAAGTGATGGGAGGATTGTAGCTTGCACAGGTACAATCCTCCAGCTGGGCTCTGCCACACCATCACTCTAGCAAAAAATGCAAACAGCTCAAAAAGCCATCCTGGATCTCTCTACCCATCATTAAAACATGAGTCCTGTCCATTAGGCAGTCTATTAACAGTGCTCACTGAAAGCAGGGAAGGAAAAGGTCCCTTCCAAGGAGCTATTCCCATTGCCATGAGGTTAAAAATGCCTGAGACCCTTCGTGCTTTATGCATTCAGAAATCATGAATTCACCATCAGTAAAGGTCATCAGTATCAGCTAAAACCTGGAGGTTTTTCTCTTCCTTTTCTTTTAAGATGCAGTGATGGCAAAAGGACTTGGAATTTATTCCCTCCACATCGCCATAATCAAATAATATGCTAATGCTATTAGCATGGGACCCTGCATCGCAAATGACTTTAGAATCATATTCTCTTCCAAAATACTAAAGTTTCATTTAGATTGGTCTCCACAGCAACCAGAAACGAACTGGGATAATGTTGGATGAAAATGTTCGTGGCTGGGCATAAAGAAAGAGGAATTTCACAGCAGGGATTGAGGGGAGAGCCATGAAGATGGCTTGAGCCTATCAAGATTAGTGGGCTTGTGACAGTCATCTTCCACCCAACCAGTTATCAGTTGTGATAATCAACACAAGGACAGGATGCTCTGAGGTCCTTCTGGACATGCAGGTTCATTTTGTCATTGTATCATGGAATCACAGAATTAAACCATTCTATGATTCTATGACAAAATGTCCAGGACCACAAAGCATCCTGATGGAAAAAGGTTAAAGAGACATGAGGTTCATGTAGATATGAAGCCTGAGAAGGCTTTCTAGGTCCTTCTCCCCACCTATACTTTCTAAGTGGCGCTAGGGGAGATGCATATGAGATCTGGTTTCATTCATGCTAAATCAGTTCTCATTTGCTAAACTCAAACCTGGCTATTCGCAGATGGCCTGAGGCAACATAGCTGCTGATCTTGGGCCAGACTCCTGTACTTTAGGGTTGTACAAGCACAGACTATGGAGAAAGTATTTGCTGCTGGCTTTCCTCCACCAAAACAGGAAATGCTGCTCTTTCCTTCATCTCATCTGCTCTACTCACAAGCTCACTACGATGGGCATTGCCTCCCATAAGGATCTAGGATGGTAAGGACCTGCAGCATCCTCTGCCTAGTGCCCACCAGTTGATTGCATGGTTTTGTCTCATTAAAAACACTCCCCAGGCTGATTTGAAAAGGAGCTTGAGCTTTGCAATGCCATGGCTGGAAAGCCACTGAACAGAAACCAGCTCTAATTTCCCTATGAAAAGGTTTTCCCAGCTGCTCCACTCATCTTCCCTGCACTTGTTTCACTCTGCGGTCACCATTAAGTCAGTGTGATCCTCATCCTGGTTGGGGCTTCTGGGCGTACCCTGAATAAAATGAGTATTAGCAACGTGGCCCACAAAAACGCCTTTGAAAGCAGTGTCAGAAAGTGGGAGTTGTCTTGCTTGAGAAAGGCTGGAGTTCAGGCAATGAAAACAGCCCCAACCCGTCTCTCAGTTCTGTTTGTAATTATCTGGGCTCCGGTGGGTGTTAAAACATCTGTACTGGTTTGGCAAGGAGCGAGGAGCAAGACTTGTGCCAAAGGCAAGGACTGGCGTGGGTTGAAAGCAGCACAGCAATACGATGGTGTAGTATTCATGCTCAGAAACATGGGGCTGGCAGCTTCTTCCTCAAGGTCAGAGTGAGCCCCATCCCCACATTCCTCATCGACTATGGCTTGTATCCCTTGGGACCATTCCAAGAGCTGAAGGAGGTTAAAGGAGATGCAGGGCTGGTTGGAGCCTTAATCCTGCTGGGTTTAACATCCCACTGGTCGCCATCAGTTCAGTTCCACATTATGCCCTTGTGTTTCTTACTCCATGCGTGACCGTTTCCACCTGGATACCCTTCATCTCCCCATCATATCTTGTCATGGACAAGCAAATCTCTTCCCACTGGATATTTCTGTGCTGAGCAGCGGGACAAGCTCCCAAAGTGGATGTTGCTGCTTGAACCTTGTGCATTAAAGCATGGGCCAGTTTTGTGGTTATTTTTAAGGCACAGCAGCAGCAGCAGAGGTGGGTTTAGTGAAGCAACGGAGCGTAATATAGAGCTTGGTCCTCAAGAGAATCGGGCAAGGCAGATTTATCACAACCTCCTTTAGGGTAATATTTCTGGATTCTGGCATTCCTCCTCCCCTCACTCAGGACCAAATCATCCTCCAGCATCCGAAGACCGAGGCAAATGCTCTCTGCCCTGATGGGCTGGGAACCATCCCATGGGCTTATTCAGCATCTCCTCACCCTCATCTTCCTTGCTCAAAGTGCGGTGAGCCCACCCTCAAAACCCACAGGAGCCAGATTACATTATCACCCATCCGCACACACACCACAGATGGTACCAGCACCCAGACCAAAACCAGCATCTTCTTGCCCAGTGCATCTCCTGTGCTTTGAGCTTGGCTTAGGGCCAGCTGAAAATGTTCTGACATCCTCCAGCTGGGAAATGCCATTTAATCAGAATAGGAGCTTGCCAAGGGACTGCTTGAAGCCAGAAATTACCTTTAGAAGATAAAAGTGATTTTAAAGTAAAAAGGAAGAAGGTCAAGGTGTTTTGATTCATTCTCATCAGAGTGGATGGGTTTTTTTGGGGTGGATTGCCCCTCTTTGACCGAAGATTGTCATCACGTGCTTTTTTGATGTGAAAACGCAATTCAGAGCGGAGCCCTTGATTTCTTCTGAAATTCATTCAAATTCAGACTGAAAAGGTGTGAGTGAAAATCGACACTGAAAGTGCATGAAAATGAATTCCAGTGAGGGGAAAGATGAACATGTCGAGTTTTTACCACCTCTGAAGTGGAGTTTATGATGGGCTCATCACCTGCTCTGCTCGTTGCAAGGGCACTGTTCCCCCAGCATCAGCTTGTTCAGACTCCATACCTGCAGCTTCTGAGAACTCTTCCTTCTACACAGGAATGGGATTTGTTTTAATTTTAATTACCTAGATCGTAATTAAATGTCCAGACTTGGTGTATTTGGCTGCTGAAACAGATCTGAATAAGATCCAATACTTGGTGCTCCTCTCATTACTATCAGAGTCTGTCACTCATGGGTGAAAAGTGGTTTGGTGACAAATACGTAGTGCATTGGATCTATTTCTCCCCGCAGATGCTGGGAGGAATAAACAGTGATATAACGGGTTTTGGATGCAACCACAGGAATGCAGGAATTACCAGGACCAGACCAGACCAGAAGCCAGCCTGCTCCAGCTTTCCATATCCAAGTGCTTCAGAGACAGCTGAGTACGTCACAGGGATCACTCATGCAGCAATGCACCCACGGGGAAACTGATTTGTGCCTTGCTTCATCATTTATAAATTATTGAAGCAGATATTTTAATTTATCTAATACAACCAAGGGCATTCTTGCACTCATGGAAGTCTTAATTCTTTAAGCCACTTTATCTGCAAAACCAACCCCTGTGTCCTGCAGGTTTGTGAGCACAGGGCTGGTTTTCCCTTCAAACTGCACCAGGAGACAGCAGTTTGTATTCTCATTACTGAGATATGTCAGTGTTTTTTTTACTGCAAGAAGCAGTGTTTGTCTAGGACATCATGGACTTATCTGCATAAAGCTATTTGTGTCAGGCAGAGGACAGGGTGGTCCTTACAGCTGCGTGCCAAAGATATTCAAAGCATCTGCAAGGCTGTACTCTGAGTTCTTAAAGGTAGCAGAAGGGGGGGAAGTGAGTTTCTGGAGCACTACAGAGAAGGCAGCAGGATCTCAGGCCCTCAGAAGGAGTTCTGTTGATGCCAAAGAGCAGGCACAACCGTATTTAAAACCTGTAATAAGCTGTAAAAGCATGAATGAGTTTCAAGTGAAAATCATTGACTCCTTTTCTTAGGCTCATGGGGTGAAGTTTGGGATGAGGAAAGGCCACAGGAGTCAAGAAACTGGGATTAAGACAGGAAAGACAAAGTCTGCTCTATCAGGAGACAAATCCCAGGAGAGGAAGGCAGTGTTTTTACCTGGAAGATCATGTACTGACCAAGCTTTGACCCTAACACTTATCATCAAAGCAACCATCGAGGAGCAAAACAGACTCATCACACAATTTATGGATTTCAAGTGGGTATTTGAGAGACTTCATCATGACTCATCGGAGAGCAATGTGAACCGTTATGGCAAGCCAGCCAAAATAATTACCATCATAAAGGCTTTATATCAAGGTTGAGCCTGTGCAAAGTATATGCAAGCTCGAGGGAATGGCTTACACAGATAGCAATGTCAAACAAGGTGGTGCTTGGCAGGGCAGGTGATGTGCTATGAGATAGAGGTGAAGATGGAGCCACAGGCAGTGGGATAGCCACTCACCACACTTCTACAAGTGATGAGGTAAGTACCCAGAAGCCTGCCCAACACTTCAAAAAGAGGATTTGTTGTCAGTTATGAAAAGAAACCAGCAAATGTAATGAGTCACTCGACTCCAGCTTACTTTCAAAAGCAATAGCCTATAACAACAGGGGGAGTTTATATATTTGGCAGGAAAGTGATGGAAGGCAATCGTACCAAAAGTTGGCAAGGAGCATTGTGCTGGCCAGGATGGGATTTGGTCATGCAGAGCTGAAAGAACACATGATGAAATCTTTGAGATGAAATGTTATTTTCCATCTTAATAAGCAGATATAAAGGGTGGCAATCAGTCAAAGGTGCAGACGAGTCAGACACAGCCTTTGGTATGTGGCAATGACCCAGTAAGTATGAAAGGATGCTGGATGCCCAGTAAGAACTGAGTAATAAAACCTGCAATTAAAATTAAAACTTGTAATAAACTGTAAAACTGTGAATGAGTTTCAAGTGAAAATCATTGACTCCTTTTCTTAGACTCATGGGATGAAGTTTGGGGATGAGGAAAGGCCACAGGAGTCAAGAAACTGGGATTGAGGCAGGAAAGACAAAGTCTGCTCTATCAGGAGACAAATCCCAAGAGACCTGCTAGAGCTTCACCACCCACCATGGAGCAGCTGGAGGATGAGGAGGGACATCACACAGAGCAAAAAGGGTCAGAAAACATGAGTCTGGGCTTACCCAGAGCCAAGGGGTATCAGGCAATACGCTGCAATACAGACTCAGGTGGGACAATGTCTCATCTTTTGCTCTGCCCTCTCGCCTTTTTGATGCTAACAGGGAACAACCCCAGTTTTACCTGCTGGATTGCTGATGTATCTCAGCTCCCAACCATACTCTGAAGCCCGGAATTTCCCTGCAGCATAAATTCATTACAATCACAGATTCATAGAATATTTGGTTTGGAAAGGGCCTCTGAAGATGCTCTAGTCCAACCACCTACTCAGAGGCAGATACAACAGCTCAGGACTGTGACCAGTTGGGTTGTTATCTCCAAGAATGGAGATTCAGGTTTAGTTTAGTTTAGTTTTCTCATGCTTAACTATAAGTATTTGCCTCATCCTCTGTGGTTTAAAGTGATTTTAAGTATGGACCAACAACTGGATGCCATGGGGCATCCACGGATCAGGTGTAACCCCACAGCCCAAGTAATAAATGGCCAACATTACAGCTCTGACATCGTACCACACTAAATAATGCAGAAGTATGCTTGAGAAGCAGGCAGTAATTATAACTGAGGCATAGGATCCAGTGAGGGAAGAAGTGTTATCTTTACAGATAAAATCAGTAATAAATGCTACTGCATTCATAAATAAAGATCAGTCTGGAAACAAACCCTGAGTGGTGTCATGGAAAGTTCACAGCAATCGACAGCTTCACGGCTCCTTCCTGCTCTGGGTGCCTTCACTCAGAGGCTTTCAAGGCTTTAGAAAGCTTTCCCTTTACTCAGGCTTGGGTTTAATTGTAAATACGAAGCAACACAAACCAGCAAACAACGAGGTATTGGGGTCTGGGAAATGAGAGTCTAAATCTGTGCTGGCTTTATTCAGGTTTTACAAAGCAGTGCTCAGGGGGTACAAACCATGGCCCCTCTCAAAGGTTTGGAGGGAACAATGTGGAATACATAGAGGTAAAAAAAATGGGGAAATACATTGTTTTTTGAGGAAAAAGTGTCACACAATGAAAAATTACCTGAAATTATCCACTGCCAAAGTGTGATTTTCTCCTTTATCCTCCAACTTGCTCACATGCACATTTTGGGGTCCTGTGTCCATCACATTTCCCAGCCCAGCCCCTATATGCTGGGCATTGCCTGCAGACCCACATCATATCCCCATACCCCAGCAGCTTTGCAGGCATAGGATACAGCTCCATTAACTCCAATGTGGTACAGCTGGGGGCTAAAACACTCACAGGACCCCTCTGGGAATAGAAATGCAGGTGAATGTGAGTGTGAGTTTTCTCCCAGCTGGATGACACCCAAAATGCCTCCTTCTTTCCCTTGGTTTTGCTTCACCAGTTGCTTTGCTCCAAGCCCATCAGCTGTTTTTGTTTCCAAAGGCTTTGCATGGGTTTGCTTTTTGATGTGATGCTGATACCATCTGCTCCGTTTGTTCTTCCACGGTCAGTAAGTCATCCTTCAAATTCCTCAGCGCCCATTAAACTAATGGGGCTGACCTGACATGCACAGGGGCTTATGGTGATAAAAGCCAATTATAAACCCAAGAATTACTTTAAATGGGCTTCTGATTCTGGGTACCTGGCCTAGGAGACAGCCCTGAGCCATAAGAATGCAGCTTGCCAGCCTCTGCTGGGAAACCTGTGCTGCAAAGGCTGGGCAATGCTTTTTGCTCTAAAAAAGTCCCAAAACCTCTTGAACTTCACATTTCTCCCTTCCCTCCCAGCTCAAATCCCAGCCCCAGCTCAGCAAACTCAGTGGGACTTTGGCCAGGAAAGGGCAGGATTTTCCCTAAAGGCCCCAGTGCTCCAGTTCCATATTTATCTTCAGTTGGATACCCTTGTGCTGGGCTCCTGCTGGGAAACAGTCAAGAAGTGGAGAATTTGGCTGTGGGTCTTTTTTGACAGTAGAGCATATATTTTCTCTCTTGCTGGTTGATGGGTTTATTATTTGCAGCCACACAGGAGCATTCTTTGTCTGGAAACCTGGTGCTCCCACAAACGGCTGCATCCTCTGCGTGTTCCCATCAATACTGGGCTAAAGGGGGCTCAGCTAATGCATACCTCTCAGGGGTCTGTATGGGATAGCAGAATTATGGGTTTGCAAACACAAGTCCCACTTCTACAAAGTGTCCACAGCCACAATAAAACCTCTAAATAATGAAATCCTAATAATTCCTAAATTTCTAAATCCAGTGTTGCAAACTTCAGATTTCAATTGCACCAGACCCTCTAAAGCCAGAAGCTTGGTTTTCTAATTGTGTAGATACCTTAAGACCTTTTCTTTATCCTAAACCCCTCTACATCCTTGTTTCAACCCTTTTCTTGGCACTCAGATGGGCTAGAAATCTGCTCATGGTATGGAATCATACAACGGTTGGGATGGAAAAGACCTTAAGATCATCCAGTTCCAACCCCCAGTAAGGACATTAATAAGGACAGCAACTATCACGGCAGTGCAGTGTTGACTCTGGTCCTGCAATGCATCTGGTAACACAATATGATGAAGAGCTGAGTACAGCAAGAAGATTAAGGTATGAGAGGATAGGAGAGCTTCATCCTCATCTGCTTTAAACCAAATGATGACAAATGACACTATTTAAAGATCCAGATAGCTCAAAGGTCTTAACCGATGGGTGGGATTCACCTCAGCAGAGATTTAGGAGTCTACAGAGTGGACGTGTCCATCTGAGCTCATCAGTCCTGGTTCCCTGGAGAGCCAAGGGAAAGAAATGAGCACTTTCGGAGTGCAAATGATTTGCCTCATTTTAGACATCTTTATTCATCTTCTTCCCCAAAATGGACAGTTTATAACCATCAGCACATGTCTCACTCTCAGTGGTATTGGTTCCTGGGGAATCACAGCAAGGAGACCCTGACTGATTGGTAGAGATCAGAAATGATCTCCCTCCATTTCTGTCTTTTAGGAAGCAAATCCCAGATTATCTGTGCTCTCTGCTCTTCACCAGACTCAATAGCACCTCACCTAGCTTATGTCGGAAGGGAAAGAGGGAAAAAGTAGGGGGAAAGGCAGCAGGCTCTTAACTGCTCTCAAGCTGCTCCTTTGTGCCAAGACCACTCCATCTCCGGTATTGTTTACACTGAAATAAAAGCTGAACAGTGTCAGATCTTAAAATAACTTGGTGTTTGTGGAGCAGGAAAACCAGGGTCAGGGAAGTTTAGAATGAATTTAAAGGGACAGCATTGCTAAGGGATGAACTGGGATTCAGGCAAGGAGGTGTTCACATGCACCTGAAGTTCAACCATAAGCCTCATGCAAAGTGAGCTGGGGTTGTGGGTTCTTCCCTATTCATTCCAGTGAGGCTGGGATCAACCCAACTGGATCAAGCCTGGGGATGAGATGTGACATCTACATTTGTCCTCCCAGAGTGAAGTTACAGCCATAGCTCTTTCTCTTGTTAGGAAAACTCAGAACATGGTACAGATGGATGGGGGGGATGGATCCAAATGCCCTTGATCCAAATGCAACCAGTGGGACTAGATGCAACATATGGTGTTTTAAAGGAATGAGCTTCATGACACTGAGTTCAGAAAGCATTGATGAGAATACCAAGGAAAAGGCTACATCTGTATGTATGCTGGGATGCTGGGTGAGAGGAAAGGGCTCAAGGCTCAAAGACTCCACATTGCTGTCCCACTGAAGGCCACCTCCAAGTTCCAAATGGCACAGGGGACCATTGGGTAGGTGGATGACACATGGGAAGGTGGGATACATAGAGATAACCCAACCAGACCTGCTCCATTCACCCATGGATCAAACTCAACTGTAATCTTGCTCATTGCTTATTGTAGGGTGTCGTACTGTCTGTTAGGGGACAGACGGGTCTCCAAGTGAGCTGGTATCCAAGCACAACCCATACCAGTGCTTAAAGATGAAGTCAAGACCAATAGACTTGTGTCAATAGAAGCTGAAGAGTCAAGTCCTGTCCCACCTTGAGGGCACAAAGCTCCACAAGAGACCACTTGTTCGGCTGCCCTTAGGTGGCACTGCTGCCTGCAGGCATGGAAACAGAGCACATCAGGACCCAGGTGCTTTCAGGGACACAAGGATACCTCCATATCCCCCTCCTTGCCCCTGTTTCTCAGCCCCTATTCCTCATCCCCCAGCACACTTCCTGGCACAGTGCTGGGCTTGTAACTTCCAGGGGCTTGAGCAGGGAAGGAAGGAGGCGTGTGCCAGACACAATAGCAAGGAAGTACCTGGTCTTGTGGCAGTCATTAATTAGTGTTTCCCCTCTGCTTCAGTTCTGCCTGGCCATGGGACAGACATCAGCAGTAGAAATAGAGGGGCTGCCCCACAGCCATCACCTTCCATGGGCTCCTCAGTGCCTCGCTCCTGCATGTTGGGATGGTGAACACTGGGGATTTAGGGGTATCTTTGTGCCAGCCCATCTTGAGCTCCCTTTGCTCAGCAAACACCCATGCAAACCTGGCTGCAAAGAACTGATGGGGTAGGAGGCATCACTGGCCTGATGCTGGGATCAACACATTGTAGATGGAGAAGCAAGGAAGGAGCAAGAGCAACTATACAGGCTTATAGCAAAGATTTGAAGGGAGCAAGATGGGGAGCAACCAGACAGCAAACTATATGAGAACCCCAGCCAAAGCAAATCAAGTGGGTACTAAAGCAATGTATTTGCATCAGGGGTTGGAAGGGGCAACCAACAGAGGGTCTGGGGAGCATCAAGCCAAGGAGAGCGTCAGTGGGGACCATGTACATGGGGTGTAGGAGCTCCCATCACCATGAGTGCAGAGTGATTGCTGTCTGGAGGTTGATCTCACAATCTCAGCTGGAGCGAGTGTGGCTGAGCTCAAGGAGGGAGGAGAGACACTCAGCTCTCTATTAAACATTAATGCTCAGCCCTGACTTGCATACAGCGAGACAGTAAAAGCCTGCAGACTGCTGGGGATTGATCCCAGCCGCGATGTGAAATGCCAGCACCGAGCCCTGGAGATGGAGCAGGGAATGAGCCAGAGGCTGGGATTGCCCTGTTGCAGCCCCCTGGCAGAAAGCAGAGAAATAAATCAAATGAAGTGCCAGAGAAATAAAATAAACAAAGCAAAATAAAATAAAAATGAAATAAAATAAAGTAAAATAAACGACACATGCCTGTGCTAGGTGCGGAAGGCCACCACTGCCATTCACAGCCTATAAGGGCAGGACCCCAACACCATCCTTTTTCCATGCCCTGCTCACCTTCTCAGAGCCTTCAGCTCAGAGCAAGGACATTTACTCACCCTCAAGCATTCCATTCCCTGTTCCCATGGCTGGGTTATACCTCTAAGCACAGGGGCATTAATGCAGTGCACAAATAAGCTCTTAACCCTTCTTGAGTGTTTGCTCAACAGCCATGCATCCAAGCCCTTAGAGATCCACTGCTCCATGAGGAGGTGGAAGGGGAGCTCCAGGGAGCACAGTAAGTTGGGATAGACCTAGTAAAGGTATTGACCCCTCCGAAATAACCTGTGCATGGTTCCCTGCAAGGACGTGCTTGCTGCAAGAACACACATTGCTTCACAAGTTCTACACTGCCATAGCTGTGCCTCTGTCCTACCAGGAATGGGACAAGGAAGGGTTTTGTCGGAAGCATCCGCTCCAGAAGGAGTTAATGGCACAGGAGACGTGTTTAGTGGGATTTGGGTTGGGTTTTTTTTAACTCCAACAAACAAAGCACATGAGAAAATCCAGTTCACAGCTGAGCCCTGGCTGCTTGCCCACTAGGGCAGAGAAAATGCAGATGGTCTGAAATACCCACGTGCCTGCGTTTCTCCCATAGCCTGTGGCTCGGGGTCCCCGGCAGGTCTCCCCCCATTGTATCTGAGTCAGACAAGGTGGCAGCAGTGCAAATCGCAATGGAAACGCAGTACTGAGCCAGGAGCAAACCTCCTTCCCTTGTGCACCATCCACTTCCTTGGACCTGGGATGCTGCAAGGCTCTGCTTGCTCAAACCCAGTAATTAGCTCTCAAAGCAAATAGGTGTTAACAGAAACAAAGAAAGAGCCGCAGCCTGGGTAAACACTTTGGAGTCAATTTAATTTCCCTTCTCCTGGCAGATGTAATCGTGCTGCTCCGCAATTGTTTTCAGGTTAGGGCAGGGAATGAAGCCGTGATGGGTTTGCAGAGCAGATGCTCCTACTGGTGGCTGCAGTACTGGGGCCATCACTTCACTGACATTGAGGTTCCTGAGGCTGAATCGAGTTTCCCATGGACAAACCAGATGTATAACACAGCCAGAGATCAGCTAAACCAACAGCTAGCCATTGCACAATGTTAGCCCACCCTAAACTCCAGCCTGTTTCTTAATCCTAAAGTTTGCCAGTCTAGACAGGGCATGAAGAGCTAATGTGAAAACCAAGCGACAGACCGTTTACACTCTCCCATTGAGCTGCAAACAGAAAGAAGCATCAAAGGGTATAAATCTGTTTGGTCTTTTAGGTTTTTTGTCTTATGAGAGTGAGGGCATCATTGTCTGGTGTCACTGCAGATGGTTTGCAGCCAGTTTACATCACCATATGCAGCTGCTTTTGGATTGACCATTTACTCATTAAACCATGCAAAAAAGCAAGCAAACCCCTGTATTTTCCCTACCATCATGGGGAGGTGTTGAAAGAGGCTTTTACTCAAACTGCCCCATAAGCTGATCAGCTTTTCCTCCACCCCCAGTGGGCTAAATGCAAACTCATGACCAGTGACTGGGGCTCAGCTGATGTGGGATAATCCTTCAAGCAGGAGGCCAGGTTGGATGGGGCTTGGAGCAAGCTGCTCTAGTAGAACGATGACACTAAGCTGGGAGGGGTGGCCGACACGCCAGAAGGCTGTGCTGCCATCCAGAGGGACCTGGACAGGCTGGAGAGCTGGGCGGGGAATAACTTGATGAAATATAACAAGGGAAAGTGTAGAGTCCTGCATCTGGGCAGGAACAACCCCAGGTTCCAGTATAGGCTGGGGAACGACCTGTTAGAGAGCAGTGTAGGGGAGAGGGACCTGGGGGTCCTGGTGGACGACAGGGTGACCATGAGCCGACACTGTGCCCTTGTGGCCAAGAAGGCCAATGGCATCCTGGGGTGTATTAGAAGGGGGGTGGTTAGTAGGTCGAGAGAGGTCCTCCTTCCCCTCTACTCTGCCCTGGTGAGACCCCATCTGGAATATTGTGTCCAGTTCTGGGCCCCTCAGTTTAAAAAGGACAGGGACCTGCTGGAGAGAGTCCAGCGCAGGGCAACTAAGATGATTAAGGGAGTGGAGCATCTCCCTTATGAGGAAAGACTGAGGGAGCTGGGTCTCTATAGTTTGGAGAAGAGGAGATTGAGGGGTGACCTTATTAGTGTATATAAATATATAAAGGGGGAGTGTCACGAGGATGGAGCCAGGCTCTTCTCAGTGGCAAACAATGAAAGGACAAGGGGTAATGGGTACAAATTGGAGCACAGGAGGTTCCACTTAAACCTGAGAAGAAACTTCTTCTCAGTGAGGGTGACGGAACACTGGAACAGGCTGCCCAGGGAGGTTGTGGAATCTCCTTCTTTGGAGACATTCAAAACCCGCCTGGACACGTTCCTGTGTAACCTTATCTAGGTGTTCCTGCTCCGGCAGGGGGATTGGACTAGATGATCTTTTGAGGTCCCTTCCAATCTCTAACCTACTGTGATACTGTGATACTGTGAACGTGCTCCTGCCTGTGGCAGGGGGATGGAACTGGATGGGCTTTAAGGTACCTTCTAACTGCAATATGATCGTGTGTAATGGCTGTAGTAAACAATGGCAATAGAGTGTTTCCCTGTCCAGGATGCAAATATATCCCAGCCAGGATCAGCCTGGCTTTGGGGCTGGACCCAGCAAGGCTTTTGGGTCAGTGTAAAGGAATTGCACACCCAGGAATGAGTACAATCAGAAGAATGTGCAGAGCAGCTTCCCTGGCAGTCCCTGATCTCGGTCCGCCAAGCTGCCTGTCTGCTGGGAGAGGGAGGTTTAGTTAATTAATTGCTGCAATTAGCATGGAGCTATTCCTGCCCCTGATGGTTACCTTTTCCTCCCCTTTTTGGTGCATCCAATTACTGACTCATTCATTCTCCAAGGCAGGAGCCACAACAAGGCACAGAGAGGCTTGAGGCTGAGGGAGTGAAGGTCTAAGAAAGAAATACCAGATGTCCTAAGCTCTATTGCTACCCAGGAACTGTCTTAATCTCATGCAGGCTCCTCATCACTGTACCATACAGAATGGTTTGGGTTGAAAGGGACCTTAAAGCTCATTCAGTTCCAGCCCTCTGCCATGGACACATTCCACTAGAGCAGGTTGCTCCAAGTCCCGTCCAACCTGGCCTTGGACACTGCCAGGGATGGGGCATCATCTTCTATCCATCAACCCATGGTTTCAAGGAGGTGATGAAAACAGAGCAATTACAAATCCTGCTACTGTTGTTTTATTTCCCCCTCCAGCTGACCCATCATGGAGGATGGGTGATAGGCTTAAATACACCAAGATGGACAAGACTCCCAATACTCATCACACTGCAACAACCCCTCAACCTCCCTGCCCAGCCTCGGGCCGCAGGTCCTTCAAACAATCATTATCTACTTTGGGAAAGCAATGATTTATTGCCATTCCTTAGCAGAGATGGTGAAGGAAAGGTGAGTGTGGGGTCACTGCTTTAGCAAGCACCAAAGCGAAGCACCAGCTCTGAATAATTCATGCTCCCTCTTTTCTGCAGCATCTGGACACATCTGCTGTGTTTGCTCTTGCAGGCTGTTTCCCAGCTTACTCAGAGCATCTCTCTCTGGCAGCTGGGTACTGTTTCAAGTGGGTACTTTCCCTACAGCATTAACGCACTGTGATTTTGTTACAAATAGGGATTTTTGTTCCTCTTTTGCTGATGTCACTCCGTGATCCTGCAGGGAATAGTGCTCAGATCTCTGCAGCCTGATGAGCCCTGTGTGCCCTTCGGGAGAGATGTACTTGCAAACGGGAGATTGTTTTTCCTTGTGCTGCCCAGATTTCTATTTCACTGAAGTCCCGTATCGATCCCGCTGCTGCTGGGCTGAGAGCTCATTTTACTAAATGGGAAGGAAAAAAAACCCAGTTCCCCACAGCTGAAAATGGAAAATCCTGCAACAAAATAGCTCCTAAAAAAGGGGGCCTGAATGATTTCACCGAACCTGCTGACACTGGAATGGGATGTGATTTATTTAGCCTGACCTTTCCCTGAAAGACCGCGCTGGTGGCACTAGCAAAGATCCTCTCTAACACTTGTACACCCATTGCCAAGGTGACGTCCCGTTTCCTGCGTCAGCCAGTGAAGATCACATCCGTGCTGCTGCGATGCTTTGTTTGCTGTCCTGCCTGACAAGCTCTTGGCAGGGTTACAGCTCTTGGCAGCTGCTCCACAAGGGACCAAAACAGACTCAAGCTGGAGGTTATCATAGGGAGCTTCGCGCAGACAGAGCTCAGGGCTGGAGTATCCTGGATGAGGCTGGGCTGTGATGAGATGAAGCGAAGATGCCTGGAGGTGCTACTAAGTGTAATGGGACTGGAAGGTGACTGCATCCTGTGCTCATCCCCATCCCATCTCACTGTGGTGAGCCTTTGTGGTGCTGTGGAACCAGAGGCAGCTCACTGATGGTTACTGCAGAGGCCTGACAAAGCACAACTGAGTTTGGGTGGTGGAGCATGACCAGTAGAACAGGTCTCACCACAGAACACAAGCACCCTGTGTTCTCCTCTCCCAGCATTTTCACAGTGAGCCCCACGAGGAGATGGGGATGCAGGTGGGAAGGACGTGACTGTGCTTCAATGAAAGCCTGTCAGCAGTGGGGACACCCATGGTGGGGAGTGACAGGGTCCTTATAAAGCTTCTCACCCGCTCTACCAAGGGACTGAAACCTCTGAATGAGGAGGAATGTCACTACTGGTTCCCATCACTCCCAAAGGGACTTTGGTAATGGACGAGGACCAAGGGTGCAGCTTAAAAAGTCCCCACGTCCCACCAGCTTCTATAAGAGACTCAAATCTACAGTTACATGAAAAATCGATTAAGTGGCCAAAGTCTGCCCTGTTTCAGATGTCAAAGGCAGGAAAGCCTCGTGGAGGTTTCCCATGTGTCAATCCCTTTCCCATTCCATCCCTCCCAGCCCTCCCATACGTCTAATCTGAAAGAGGAGCTGTGCCCCATTGGGAGGACAGGACACGAGATGATCTTGGCCATGGACATGGCTTTCACAGTACCTGTGTTCTCCTCGGACTGGTTGAAGCCACATATCTGGCAGATGCTGCGAACCCACTTGTTCATGTCGTCCTCGGTCTCAGCCACCAGGTAGAAGGTCCTGTCACTGGTCTTGATGTCGAAGATGTAGCTGTCTTGCAGCTCCTTCTTGTTGAAGGTCAGGCCTGCGTCCACTTGCTCGCAGAAGTTGAGGTTGATGACACGCAAGGGTTTCTTGGAGTGGTCATTTTTGTAGTACTCCAGGACATCGGGGTCGCCACTCATCCGACCGCTGCGCAGGACGAACCAGCGCTTCTTCCATGCCTGAAACCAAGGAGAGGGGAAGCATGAACCCCATCACTCAAGTCATGAGGGTCAAGAAACCACTGCCATGCACGGGGGGACACACAAACATGACCCCTCTCTGCCTTGGCTGCTTTGGGATGCTGCTCAGGACATCCCTGCAAGAAGTGTGCAGGCTCAGCTCATCAGTTCAATACCCAAATCCCACTGGTTGTCAGGGAGAAGTAAATACCAGAATAGCATTGTAGCTTAAGATGACTCCAAGATGACCAGCCAGTGCTTCTTCCATGACTGAAACCAAGAACAGAGGAAGCATGAACCCCATCACTCAAGTTGTGAGGACCAAGAAACCACTGCCATGTACAGCGTGACACATGGACATGACACCTCTCTGCCTTTGATGCTCTGGGATGCTGCTCAGGATATCCCCGCAAGAGGTGCACAGACTCAGCTCATCAGTTCAATACCCAAATCCCATGTTTATCAGGGAGAATTAAATAGCAAAATATCATTGTAGCTTAAGATGCTAAGCTTAAGACTCATTAAGCTTAAGACTCCAAGAATTGCTTGCATTGCGGCTTAGAGCAACCTTGCTCCTACCTTACAGTTGCACTGCCAGGACTGAAATACCCTTTCTCCTTAATGCAAGATAATCTGTGGGGTGGCATTACTGGCAATCACAGTGCTGAAATGCCTTCCAGCAGCTTGGAGGAGCTCAGGTGCTTCAGAGAAACCCCTGAGAGCATCGCAGTGCAAGTCTGAAGATACCAACCACACCAATTCCATCTCCGTTTAAATGCCAGGATAGAAAAGGCTAATAAAACCAACAAGGAACTGGTTTGTATGTTTTAAATATCAGGAATAATGCCAGAGAGACCCATGGAGAATCCAAGCTTCATTTGCTTTTCAGCATCTTCTGCTCCCCAGCATGTAGGAAACCCCTTAGCAAAGGAAAAGGTTATCACTGATTCTTCAGAGCACTGCTGACAGCAGCCCCATGCCAAACTGACCAGGGAAAGACCTCAGGGGGTTATGGTGTTTGAAGCAAAACTGCAAGATAAATGTCAGCCATCAGCCCTGGCACTGGGAGCTACAGCCCCTCTGCTCTCACCAATGCCAAATGCAGTTGGGAGCCCACAGGAGGGGGAAGAGACACAATGATAATGTGCTAAATACTGCCACTTATGTTATATGGAAAATTGTGCAGGTGTAATTCCCTATCCCATGGGATGGAGGGTTTCTTTGGGGATGGGTTCTGCATGAGCATCCTGGTGCCCATAGGAGGGATGCGCAGGGTGAGGGACCACCTTGAGCTGCTCCCCATTGCAGAGCTATGTTGCTTTGCAGGGGCTGAGCTCCCATGGTGTGTAGAAGGGAAAGACTATGTCTAAGTGTAGATGAGTTGTTCACGCCACCTTGGAGGGCAGTGAAGGTGCTAGAGGTTCACAAACAACATGGGATGGATACAGCCGATGTGGATGGGTTATTGCCAGCACTCCTGCATTGACCAACACAGACCTCAGTTTGCACCAAAGGATGTCAAGGGAGGGGATGTGATCCTTGCCATCCTGCACCAGTTGTAGACAATTGGGTTTTTTTAATGAGATTTACTATATTACTTTTTGTTAAAATCACCAGTTTTGGGGTTAATATGATTATGAGAGGTTGGATCATGAGGAAGCCTATGATGTCCCTGAGAAAGAAGAAGTAACAGCCACAAACATCTTTAGTAACCCAAGAAAGGAAGCAAGGTGACTGGTGTGCTGGGACCTCAATGATGCTCTTTGGGAGGTGACCACAGCCCTGTGATGCTTTGCATATTGGTGATGGGTACGTGCTGATTGCACCAGGATCCCACAGTTTTGGGGGATTTGGTTCTGAAATAAGCCTAAGAAACAACTGCGATGTTTTCTCTGAATGGTTCACTTTGCACCGTCCTTCTCAAAGGCTTAAAACCAGCTTTTGTTGGTGCCTTTGAGATTTGTAACCAAATTAGTTGTGCACTAATTCTCAAACTGGTCCCCGGTGCCAGGAAAGCAACTTCAGTGCAATCTTCCAAATGCAGTGGAGCAGCAAATTGCTTAGCAAGAGGATGTGCAAAGCTGGCAGATTTTGGTTTCATCCACGAGACGCTCACCCACTTCTCATTGAAACAGCTGTTTTTAGATGAAAAGAAATGCACACGAGAGACCTGTGTCCATCAGGGAGGGGAAAACCAATTTCACCAGGCAACAGCAATGATTTGCTGGCCCATTTAGGAATGGACCATTGAAAGCATTGGGAAACAAACTCATGGACATTTTTTCTAGCTCTAGGTGGAAAATGTCCCGTTAACTTCTTAATGCCAAGACATTTCTTTGCAATCACTTGGCAGGGCTAAGACATGGGCACACACCAATGAGGGTGTCTGAAAGAAGATCAAGTTGTGAAACCACATGGACCACCACCTGAATGAAGACATCCAACACCAGTTCTTGCTACTTAGCTTGTTGCTTGCCAGCTATTCAGAGCCAACCCTTGCAGCAACCCTTCATGGCACGGAAGTTGTGTTAAAAACCCTATAAAATACAGAAATTGGACTCCAGAATTTAGAGCTTCCATGGAAAAAACAGGAGGAAATGCTGCAGGCAAGGCCAATGATGCTAACACAGCCTTCCATTTTATCACCAGTGCCAGAGCCACAACTTCTCTAGTTCTTTTTGATGTGTCTGGTAGCAATGGAAAGCCCCATACATTCTATATTTGGCAGAGCAAACAGTATAATGCACGCCGCCTGGTAGTATTGGGTAAGCCCTAACATAAGCTGCTAGCAAAAGAACTGCTTTTGCCAGGACAATATTTCTTGGGAAGCTTCAGGAGTTGAAATATCACTTGAAGAAGGGACCATTGAATGGGGAAACAGCCTCATCAACATTGGATGTCCACCCTGTGAACCTCTGCCATGTGCCTTGCTGATGAAAGAGGCACTGGTGCTCCTCTAAAACAGCTTCTGACATAGAAAACCAGCTCAGGGCAGCGGCATCTGGACTGCCTGTCCAGAACAGAAGGCACAGCTGGATGCATCTCCCTCCACATGTCCCACAGAAGGATCAGCCATTCCTTCCTCTTAAGATGAGTTTCTGAGCCAGAGGAATAAGTGTTGACCATTAGAAGAGAATGGAAAGAAATAATACAGAAATAGCCAGGAACCTTCCTATTTTTTTAGAGATTTTCCCCATTCCTTTGAACTTCTGAGCTCAGCAAGTGTATTTCAGTTCTTTCCCGTGGATTTACTATGTTTCCATCAGGCAAAAGACTCAGCTTGTGTTTGCCAGGCTGGGGCTGCTCTTGGAGCACCTTGTGGCACTAACAGGGCTTGCTTCAATATATAATGATACGTGGCAAAGGATACACAGCCAGCAGCATGTGGTCCATCCTCCTGGGACACCTATTTCCTATTCAAAGCTATAAGCATCATCCAAATCTTCTATGTTTAGGCTTCCTTAGAGTACCACCTTCCTACAAGAGGGTGATTTAAAGGACTACCAACCACCAGCTGCCACAGCAGCAGGGTGCATAGGGTATATGTACACGGCAGTCACAGCCCATGCCAAACCACAGGAGGATGCAACTCCACATGGACCTACACTCTGTAGTAGGTCTGTTTCCAAGACCACCTTCTCCCATCCCAGGGCTGTGATGGCCAACACGCAATCTCCCTCTCCACCTGGGTTTTCCTTCTCTCCTCATTTCTATTCCTTCCTGGCTCCTTTGAAGCCCCTGTTGCTGTCAGCTCCTGCCAAAACACTCTGCCTCACCGACACGTGGTGTGAGCCAAGGGCTGTGTTTGTTTAACAGCTTTACAACACGGAGAGGCCAACAACTTAACAGCCATAAAATGGTGCCTTTGCAGCCCAGCTTTCCAGCTGTGTGGTCCTCTGCCTGCATCAGGTGCCTTCAGAGCTAAATTACAGCTGCTGAAGGCCCTTAACAGCATTGAGAAATACTTTGACACTCCGCAAGAACTTCTTTTAAGGGCTTGTTTGTGAAGCAGATGCCCATTGTGCTGCCAGTGCAATGAAAATGCTCCCCGAGTGCCCAGAACCACAACTGCTTGATGGCTTCCCAGCTCAACAGTGCCGTGACAAGTTAAAGTTTACAAAACTGACCCCTTTCCAGCTGGATACTACCTGGAATTGGTTGGTTTATGGGTTGGAGAGGTGTGTTGGCAGAGATGAGGTGGTGGTGCTGGGTTTATCGGGTTAGTGGAATTAGCAGGGATGCTCTGGGGGGCTCAGGCAGTGGCTAGGACCCTTAGAACAATAGAATCATGGAATGGTTTGTGTTGGAAGGGACCTTAAAGCTCATCCATTTCCAACCCCCTGCACGGGCAGGGATGCCTCACACTAGAGCAGGTTGCTCCAAGCCCCTGTGTCCAACCTGGCCTTGAACGCTTGTGCCCTAATGGAGCAATGCAGTGACAGAGCTTGTGGCGTTCCTGCAGAGGGCTCAGACTGTCCCTTGTCAGACAATCTGGGGACTCCAAGTGTGTAATAACCCAAGTGCAATTAAGGACAGGTCAGAGAGCAGCTTTAATAACTGTGATTATAGCCAGGGGACATTCGACAGCATCTTCCCCTCCGCTCCCCTGTTCTGTGCCAAGTGATTGCAGAGACCCAACCTATATATTGTTGCAGAAGAGAAAGAAAAGAGATGAGGAAAATAATCATTTCAATGTTAGCAAAGCCAGATACCCATCCCCGGGGAACTTGCCAGCTGCCACAATCCTAAGAAGGAATCAAACAGTAAATACAGTGACAATATGAAGAGATGGCTCTTGGTGGGGCCTATAGGAGTGCCTCCCCCAGTATTGTCTAGCTCTGAAGTGAGGAATTGGAAACAGAGACTGTTAGCTTTTAAGTGAAAGGAACATTCTTTCAGCTTGAATAAACTGCTGAGCAAGACCTCTCAAATCTTAAATATTAATAATATTACCAGCACACCCGTATAACATCTATAGGGATAGGGGAAGGGGAGATGAGAGAAGAAGGGCAGGGAAGGGCAGGGAAGAGAGGAGAGGAGAGGAGAGGAGAGGAGAGGAGAAGAGAAGAGAAGAGAAGAGAAGAGAAGAGAAGAGAAGAGAAGAGAAGAGAAGAGAAGAGAAGAGAAGAGAAGAGAAGAGAAGAGAAGAGAAGAGAAGAGAAGAGAAGAGAAGAGAAGAGAAGAGAAGAGAAGAGAAGAGAGAAGAGAAGAGAAGAGAAGAGAAGAGAAGAGAAGAGAAGAGAAGAGAAGAGAAGAGAAGAGAAGAGAAGAGAAGAGAAGAGAAGAGAAGAGAAGAGAAGAGAAGAGAAGAGAAGAGAAGAGAAGAGAAGAGAAGAGAAGAGAAGAGAAAAGAGAAGAGCATACATGAAATCTCTCCACCCTGGTTCTTCACCCCCTGTTACCACCTTTGTCCCCATGAGCACAGCACACCGCTAGTGTGAAATAAGCCTTCCAGAATCCGACTTGACACAAATCACGGGATCTAATCCGAGCTGGCAGGCAGGATGAACGACCTAGCTGTGACATTGGGTGAATTTCTCACACTGGGATGAAGCCAGGGACTGAGTGATTCAAGCAGGAAACCCACAGTGGGGCAAATGGGCACTTGTGTCCTGGATCTTCCCAGAGTGCATCACAGCTCCTGCTATTGTCCCTATGGCCACCAATGGGGATGCCACCATTCAAGGCGAGGCTGGATGTGGTTCTTGGCAACTTGATCTAGTTGAAGATGTCCCTGCTCACTGCAGGGGGTTGGAACTGGATGGCCATTGAAGGTCACTTCCAACCCAAACTATTCTATGGTTCTATGCCCACAGAAACCCCCAAGCTTGTCCCAGCCCCACACGCCCCCAGTTTTCATTCTGCAGTGATGGGGGCATCCTGGGAGCCATTGGACTGTGTTACCCCACACCAGGGATGACTGTGCCCTGGTCACCCCATCTCTGCAGCCCTACACAAAGGACATGGTCCCATATAGCAGCCAGTGCTACCAGCATCAGGGAGTGAAGCCCCATACAGGAGGATTGTAGAATAACCTATTGATGACCTGTATAATAATGTTGTCTTGCTCTGTGTCCCTGGGGGCTTTTTATCTCACCTGATGGACAGAAGGATGCTGGCTTTATTATTCATGCAAGAACACCTCTCCCCTCCCTGTGTTAGCACTAACTCAAAGGAAATGCTGCTTGAAAGAAGATGTGCAAGCAGCAAGGCAGCTCCTTGTGTCTGCTCAGGTTCTAGTGGCTGATTGCCCCCACAAAGCCCTAATGTGCCCAAACCCAAGAGCAAACAGGAGCTCCTGAGCCCCCTTCTACCCTTTAATGGCTCTCCAAGCACCTTCCCCTTGCCTGCTACCCACTCATAGCACCTTTTAACACGATGCTGGGAACAGACAGGTCCCGGCTCCTCTCCTCTCACCCTTCAAAGGGATGGAGACTGATCCCTGCTAATCACACATCTGCTGTGGCCGAGTTCACGGCGAGTTCGTTAGCAGCATCGCTTTGGGGGAGGTTTGATTGGCAGCCTTAATAATGCCACGCTGCAGCAGCGAGACCCTGCAGGGCACAGGAAAACTCACTGGGGTACGAGGCGGCTCTTCCTTGGCTCGCCAGGGGATAAAGGGAAGTAATGGTGGTGTGCAAACCCCCCAATCCAGTGTGTATCTCAGGCTGTCAAACTGACCTTCCCTCCTGGGATGTTATTTCCCCTCTGTAATTAGCCCTCAGAGCACACTATTTATTGCTGCGTTCGAAATCCACCCAAGGGTGGTGTGGTCAGTGTGAGGCTTCCTGCACCAAGCATCCTTTTGGATGGGGTTTTAAGGAGGTGAGGCTCAAACACAGGCTAAAGCCTATTTGCAAGATCATCTGAAAACACCAAACCAGCTCCTACCATCAGAGACAGGGGAAGGAAGGGGTTGGAATGGCTCAGAGCTAAAGGTACAACTGGTGTGAGCTGGAGGACCTGCTTTGTGAATGTGACAGGTGACACAATGTGGAAAACACTTCCCTTTGTATTTATTTCATGGGAGTTTTCCAACTGGAAAGATTTCAGTAGCTCAGTGTTGCATGGAAAATAAAGGAAAATAAAGATGTCTCTCAGGGATGCAACCGTGTTTCTGCTGGGATTATGGAGCGCCTGTTTGAGGATGGGATGGGAAAACAAAATACCATGTAGTAAGGTTGTGCTTACACCACCAGGCAAGCTGTAACTGTCTGAGTTAGAAGCAAACACGGGAAAACCTAGAGGGGGCCAGGAGAACTCCTTTCTGGAGAGGATGGGGCCAAACTCAAATGGGAGATGCATGGAGACAGCATGAGATGCAATTGCCTTACATCAGGTGTAATGAAAAGACATCACAATGAATAGCAAGCAACAAAAAAACAAAACAAATGGGGTGATGTTCATCCCTGGAGCTATTCAAAACCTGAGTGGACAAGCCGAGGAGCTTGATTTACCTCCAGAGTTGGCCTTAACTTCGAGCTGGCCCTGCTTTAATTCAGCAGGAGGTTGGTCCAGAGACCTGCAAAGGTCCCTTCTGACCTCAGTTATCCCAAATCTAAATTACTTTTCCATAATCAGGTCCAGCTCCCAGTGGGGGATGTTGAACTTGTCATACGGAGACCTGATGAGACTGCTCAGCAGGATGGGTGTGCAGCTCTGTGCACCATTCCTCAGCATTTAGCATGAGAAAGGGCAGCTCTGGCATCTTTAAACTCTCCTTGAGTAAAGGAGCCTTTTCTGGGCAATTCCTTCTGCTGAACGCTGCAAGAGGAAGGTGCTGGGAAAGGACAGGGTGTGAAGGAATGAGTTGGAGCCCAGCTCCTGCCCTGGGGCTGGCAGCGAATGGTCCACGTGTGACCCTGCCGCTGTGCCATGGATTTTATCATCTGTAAGTATTTCCTGCTATTCAGCCCTCTTCTGTATATTCCACTCTGTTATTCCTAGCTGAAATCCCTCCTCCGGCCCTGCCATGGCACACCCTTTGCAGGGGGACTGGAGCAGCATCCCAAAGGGGTATAGGGAGATGGGTGACACTGTGTGGGGATGGGCAGAGCTGGTGGCTCCCTGAGGATCTGCAGGACACCAGGGAAGGGATGGGATGACACCTCCACCACCTCTGCCCCAAGCTCCCATTGGCCATCCCAGGACACACCAGCATGACAGAAGGGACCACATCCTACAAAAGCAACAGTGCAAGCGATACCCCTGGGGTCCTAAAGGGATTGCAGGGAGTCTCCACCCAACTGTTTAGTTTGGGTCTGATCCAGAAGCCTGGGCTGCTTCAGGGGATTTTTCATCCTTGGACTTAAGGTTCTTTGTTTTCAGCAATGCCAGTCCCAAAGATGATTCCCAGTCCCCGTATGTGCCCTGGCCACATCCTGATTCAAGCTGCAGGGTGATGGCACTGCCTGTATCACCTCACTGGGCATAAGGAGGCAGCTCTGCCACATGAACGATAAACTGAACACAAAGGTGCATAGTCCTCATTCCCATGTCACTATTGCTTTTCCCCCCAGCAGGGGCTGGCCTGCATTTTGCTGCCTCTTTGAAAGCTGACAAGGACAATCTGCTGTGACAAGCAAACAGGATACCCCACCAGCTTATTATGTGTCATTACACTTATCATATATTAGTGCGAGGTGTCCCTGCCTATGGCAGGGGGGTTGGAACTTGATGATCTTAAGGTCCTTTCCAACCCTAACTATTCTATGATTCTATGATCACATATGTTATGATACTACAGTTATGCATATTTCACATGATGCATGTCCAGACTGGTGCTTCTCAAGTCTGTTTGCAAAACCCATCCATCACCATTGACTACACTCAACCCTATGGAGGTGAGTAAGGGCCGACCATGGCACTGGGATAAATCAGAGCACACCAACAGAGTGGAGTTTACTTTGCTTTTCCAACACTGGGTTTCTGGTATAAAAAGCAAACTACTCCAAGGTTTTTTTTTGTCCCTCCTGAGACTTTGGTATCAGGCTCTGATAAGTGCTTTCCTGGCCATTACACAAGCAGGGCTGGACATGGGAATGTGGCATGAACAAACGACTTCGAGCACTGCGCTTTGGTAACCGAGTTGTTCTGGCTTTCTGGCTTCTGCAAGGACAAAATAAATCCCATAGCACTGTCAGTGATTTCCCTTCCCTCACCCCTAGATTTGTGCTCTCCCAAATTGCTATCCTCAAGAATATGGATGTACCCCTCAAAAGGGACAAGGTGCTGGTGGATGCCCCAGACCTCCTTGGTGAACATAAGCCTACACAAAACTCATAACAGGGATACTTCAACCCATGAGCACCCAGTGATGGGCTTCACATCATGTCCCGCAGCCCACATCCATGAGCATCCATAAGCCTCAGAGGTAGACAGGGAAGGAGTTGAGAAACAGGTTTCCCAGACTGGGGGTGAACCCTTTCCAAACCCTGAATGCTGCTTGTGTTTCAAAGCAAAGGTGATTTAAAACAGCACTTTTGAACCAGTACAGAATCTGACAAAGTCATCTTGAGGCTTAGTTTCAATCCTTTGGAGATAGGCACCCATGTCAGCTCTAGGAGTGAATTCCATAACTAAACTGCTCTGCCATCAGTCTCTCAGGTGAAGGTGGATGAAAATACAGATGGGCATACAAGTGGACAACAGGAATGAGAGGTGTGTCAGCATCATAGAATCATAGACTGGTTGGGGTTGGAAAGGACCTTAAGATCATCCAGTTCCAGCCCCCTGCCATGGGCAGGGACACCTCACCCTAGACCATGTCACCCAAGGCTCTGTCTGACCTGGTCTTGAATGCTGATGTTACCGTTTCCCTTGACATGCCGCTTCCTTTGCTTAAAGGCTGCAGAAACAGGGTCTTATGAGGTGATACTGAACCTCTTCTGTGCTCTATGCACAGTGAAAGGTCTCCATTGTGTTTGGTTTGAGATGATGAGCTGGAAGTATCATGGGGCTGAAGATGATAACAAAGCATCAGGAAGGGTTGGCTTCCATCTAAAGGACTGGCCTCCTGGTTTTATGGCTTGTAGCAGGATATTTGGTATAGACTTGCCATATACTGTTCTATGACTTGTCTTTGGTATAGGCACCCCTTTCTAGGGATGATTTCTAATCCCAGAAAACCTCCGATGCCTGCTAATTGTCAGCCACTTTAACAACCTGTCCCAATGCTTCAGTGTGTAACCATCTCCAGTTGGATTAACCCCTGCAAGAGTGGGACGATGAGATAAAACCACACTACTTGAGCATCGTGGCACCCAACTGCTTCTTAGAGAGGACAGTTGCACCACTGGGACACTGGCTGGAAGCAGAGCAAGGGGTGTTGTGCTCCCAACAGCCAAAACTGCCATCTGACATAGAAGAGTTGGCACAGGGTCCAGCCATACAAGGTTTTGCAGAGTTTAAGTTTGGTTTGGTTAATCACGCTCCTTCAAATCTCTCTTTTTTTACCTTCCTCAACACATTCCCACAAACCCTCTGGAAAACAACAGCAGAGCCCCAGGAATACCATGGGAATTCAGCATCCTCACGCCTTTACAATATTTGGACTTTCATCTTTCCCTGCCGTAGCTTTTTTGTCAAGGAAACATTTCCATGGTAGCCCCAACACGAGACATTATCCAAACTGTGGGCTGCTTTGTGCCAGATGCTGTGAGAAACATCATTAGCTCAGAGATGCCAGACTGGAAGAGAAAAGGCAGATGAGGAATGAAAGAAGAGCTGTAACTCAGCCAGAGCTACTCCAATCTGCAGCAGTGTGAGGTCCTCACCTTGCCTTCTGGCTCCAAAGCCAATACATCACTCCCTTGACCTCTTGGCTACAATCACATTGCTTCTATGGTCTTTTCCTTGAGGAAAATTCACCTTTTTATGTCTGCTTTATGTGTGGCTGTGGTCAACCTGCACATGTCTACAGGAGTTTTTTGCTCACAACAACAATCATTTTCTGATGCTAGCAAATCTGCTCACCTCTAGGTGTTGGTTCAGGTTATTTAAGTGGCTTTGGTTCACTAAGATGGATTTCCTCATGGAGGAAACAAAACCATTTATCCCTGTCCAAATGTGCTTTGGCTGTAGTGGGGATGCATACACTGGGCTAATGAGGGGCTGGATCACCAGGATGCCCTCCAGTTGGTGTCAGACCCAGAAGATGGGTATCAGACCCATTCTGTCCCCACGGCTTCATATGCTGCCCTGGCTTTAGTCCAGGGAATGTGGCTGTGGTTGGTATTTTGGGAAGACAGAGAGGCAGGAGGCTGTGAGGCCAAACACATTAAATGTGGGCAAAAGTGAGAATTGGAGTTGAAAGTTCCTATGAGAAAGGTAACTCCATGGAGACAGCACTAAAGCAGGGCATGTTGTGATGGGATGAGGGGTGATGGTTTTCAACTGAAAGAGGGGAGATTTAGGCTGGATGTGAGGAAGAAATTCTTTACAATGAGGGTGGCAAAACACTGGCACAGGTTGCCCAGAGAGGGGGTGGATGCCCCATTCCTGGAGGTGTTCAAGGCCAGGCTGGACGTGGCTCTGGGCAACCTGGTCTTGTTGAAGACGTCCCTGCTCATTGCAGGGACCTAGATTAGCCTTGAAGGTCCCCTCCAACCCAAACTATTCTATGATTCTATGAACGGCGTTCATCAATGGGCTGTTTTTTTATGGCTTAGTTGATCTGGGGACCTGGGATTCATTCCTGTAGCTTAAAAGAGCACCCTAATGAGTGGATTCCCTCGTGCTTCATAACGTGTAAGCTCATGCGAAAGCCTTTCATTAGTTAAAAGAGGATTTCTCTCCTCTTTGAGCTCGCCCTTTTAGATGAAACTCATAGAGACCTAATTATCTCATCCTGCTGTCAGGCCCCTCTGAAACCTGCTGAGGGATTTACTGCTTTCAGGAGACACTCACAGAGGGCATGCACATCCAGACGTTCCCTGAGGCTCTCCATCAGCCGTGTCAAGCTCACAGCTCCAACCATGTCTCTCCTAGTAGTCCACCTCAAGGGCAGTGAGGTGGATAACTCAGGGCGTACATGGGGACAACCCCAGATCTGCACAACACAAGGGGCTGAATCTCACTTGTACAGCTGGGTTGAGGGTGGCCAGCTAGGATAGGCAGATTTCTGGCTTCAAGCCTACCACAGTGATGTGAATCCCTCCAGATGTCCTCAATCGCTGAAACATCTGTCAGTGACAGCAGTTGGGTCTGTATTGAGTCCTCACAACACTCCCAGTCCCACAGCCCTGTGCCTACATAAGGAAATCTTCTCCATGTTCCCCCCTTATCTGTGTGAATCACAGATTGCAGCAGTCCAGGTCTCCTGAGGTCCCTTCCAACCTGAATTATGATCCAATGATTGTAAACTGATTTCTTCTATACCACAGGCTCTTAATTAACTATACATTTATGCCTATATGGACCCAAGTTACAGCTCATTTCTCCTCATATTTAGCCACCATCTCCAGAAAGAAAAAGCAAGGAGGGGGTTGCTTCCAATCTGTCACTTTGTGACTTTGGCATCTTGCAAAGGGCTCTTGTGATGACCTTCACTAGACTGGAGCATCCCTAGCACATTTGGATGGGGAAAATACCACAATCATTGTGTCTTCCAACCTCTCAGCTCTTCCAGAAAGCTAATCAGCTGTCAGCCTAAGCATTTCTGTGCTAAACACCATTCCTGCAACACTTCCATGCTCCCTTTTTTCCTCTTTGGCACCAACATTAGTAGCCAGCTACTGAAACACGTTTTGCCGCTGCTGTATATAAGGAGAAATAAATGCACCTCCTACCCCTTCATTTAGACACCAAAGGTCACTGTAGCCGTTCCTGCTGCAGCCTCAACTCTCATCAGGAGCCTATGGTGCAGTTTCTGTCCACTAAACCCCTGCATTTGGTGATTTACTGCCCCTTTCCAAAAAGCAATCTCAATTTCTCCTCCTTTGAAATACAGTTTTGCATTGGGCTGTCTTCTAACACATCTCTTTCACGTTTGCTCTGCTTGCCAAGTGAACCAGACTGCCCCATCTGATGAATTTGTCTTCCACATTTACCGTTTCATTACCCTTTGTGCCACGGGCAGCATCTCCCCGCAGGAGCTATCGGATCTGCTTCACACAGAGAGATGCTGAGACCTTGTATTAATCCATGAAAAATGGCATGAGGAAAAGCCACGTTTGAGGGTGGCATCTTACTGGGATCTGTCAGGATTTAATTCACTTGCCACGTGCTCTGAACTGTATGGGCTGTCCTTACATTCCTATAGCTGACCTGCTATTAACAGAACTGTGGAGTCCACCATTCGGATTGATGCTGGTCATAGAATCATAGAATAGTTAGGGTTGGAAAGGACCTTAAGATCATCAAGTTCCAACCCCCCTGCCATGGGCAGGGACACCTCGCTCTAAACCATATCACCTAAGGCCTCATCCAACCTGGCCTTGAACACTGCCAGGGATGGAGCATTCACAACCTCCCTGGACAACCCATTCCAGTGCCTCACCACCCTAACAGGAAAGAATTTTCTCCTTATATCCAATCTAAACTTCCCTGTTTAAGTTTCAACCCATCACCCCTTGTCCTATCACTACAATCCCTAATGAAGAGTCCATCCCCAGCATCCCTATAGGCCCCCTTCAGATACTGGAAGGCTGCTATGAGGTCTCCACGCAGCTTCTCTTCTCCAGGCTGAACCGCCCCAACTTTCTCAGCCTGTCTCCATACAGGAGCTGCTCCAGTCCCCTGAGCATCCTCGTGGCCTCCTCTGGACTTGTTCCAACAGCTCCATGTCCTTTTTATGTTGAGGACACCAGAACTGCACACAATGCTCCAGGTGAGGTCTCACAAGAGCAGAATAAAGGGGCAGGATCACCTCCTTTGACCTGCTGGTCACGCTCCTTTTGATGCAGCCCAGGATACGGTTGCTTTCTGGGCTGCAAGCGCACACTGAAGCCGGCTCATGTTCATTTTCTCATCCTCCAACACCCCCAAGTCCTTCTCCTTGGGCTGCTCTGAATCTCTTCTCTGCCCAGCCTGTAGCTGTGCCTGGGATTGCTCCGACCCAGGTGTAGGACCTTGCACTTGGCATGGTTAAACTTCATGAGGTTGGCACCAGCCCACCTCACAAGCGTGTCAAGGTCCCTCTGGATGGCATTCCTTCCCTCCAGCGGATCAACCGAACCACACAGCTTGGTGTCATCGGCAAACTTGCTGAGGGCGCACTCAACCCCACTGTCCATGTCAGCGACAAAGACCCTCCTTTTGCTGCCTAGGGAGTCTCTCCTGAACATTTCTTTTGCCTTCTGGATTGGAAATAGCTCCCTTATTCAGGACTAACCTAGCCCTTTCTCCCATGTCTGGAAAGCTGTTGTCTTCTTTTCCTGTGCTTTGGTGGAAAGGCAAGAAGACTGCTGCTTCCAGGACCTCCATAAGCTTCCCTGCAGGAAACTGTGTACTGCTCTGCTCATCTCTTCCTCAAATACCACATTTTCAAGTCTCTGCAAGGTCCAGGTCCTTTAGTGATGGAACTTCTTCTAAAAATCAAGGGGAAGTGGCCATCGAGAGCTTTGGTTGGGACAGAAGGCTTTAGGAGAGGCATCTCCAGAAGCCATCCACATGGAATGTGGAAGAGAGCAAGTAAAGTCCTGGCCTTCCTCACAGGAAGAAAGAGACCTTCGACAGAGGGTAGCATCTCAAGGTCTACTTTGAAGCTAATGGATGCTCTGATAGCGCACAGCTATGCATGGGCAGAGACCATCATGGCCTTAGGAATGGCAATCAACACAGTGCTGAGGCACATGTCTGCCCCAGCCTTTGCCTTCTACCAGCGAGCAAAGCCTGGAGAAGACAATCCTCAACACAAATAGTCTATTTGGCTTTGGGAGCTCAAGTGCATAATGAGTCATTTGATAAACAACAGTATGGTTTGGCCAACAGAGATGATGGTCAAATGGATGAGAAGATAGCTTGTTCAGAGATAACCTGCTCCTAATGACTATTAATGTCACTACTGTCTTCTGAATATCAGAGCCTATAGAGGCCCTTGCAATAGTATATTTAGGATGCTGCAGGGTTTCTGGTCATCCCTATTTCTTGCCTGACCAACAGCACAGTGAGAACATCACATATTCAGACTCTGACCTGAAGAATGCCCACAAATCTGGCTGAGGAAGACAGACAAATAACCTGAGGTCACGGCGACAGACTGCCTTGTTGAAAGACTTCTTTAAAATCAAGGAAGCCAAAGGGGAATAAATCAGCTGAGGTGCTGAAAACCACTTTAGAACAGATGAGCAGCAATGGGATCAACAGGACTGTTCGGTGTGACCTTTGTGGATTAGCCTTTTCTCCTTAAATTTAAATTATTCCATTAAAAGTGGCTGCAGCCAGGCATAACTGAGACAGCCTACTGTTCCCCCCAACCGATCACACCAGCCCCATCTCTTTGGAATCCCAGCTGGAAGCCCAGCTTGAAACTCGTATGCTTCAGGCTTCAGAGGAGTGGAGAGGAAAGCTAATTCTCCATCACCGCCACCCCACAGCAGCTCCTCCATCTGCCTGTTAATGTGTGTTGAAAAGGCATTAACAACACTTAAATCAGTGGGTTGAAGGGGGGTAGCTCTTGTTTTGCCTGATAGCATGGTCACTGGTGGAGGATGATGCCCATTGGAATCCCAATGGCCGCTAACCCAGCTGCTGACCCCGCCGATAGCTGAAAAGCCTTTCCAAAAGCAGAGAACCTCTCTCCTTTCATGTATTATTAAAATCCTCACTGGTTAATTTATTAGGGTACTTTGCAGTGGGAAAAATGACCTCTTTGTTGACCCACTTAAACATGCTCCACTCCAACACAGAGCTGTCAGAAGGGCTAAGGGGAGAGCAGGGGAAGTTGTGCACAGACTGATGTCCTTTGTGTCAGCGAGGCAGCTCCAGGATGGAAGTGCTGGGACTCCCTGGCACGAGAGCAAAGGCCTAGACACAAGCCTTCACAGACCAAGCCACAAAGGAAACATTCAGCCCATGCACTGCATGGACACAGCCAGAGAAACAAGTATCCGTGGTGCTCCTTCCCCATCCCTCCCTGAACCTGTGGGCCTGGGAAAAGAACCTTAAATCCTCCCCATTTCGGCTCCTCTAATAATGTAAATGGAAAATGTGATGATGGTTGGTGGGTGAACCCATGCACACATGCTGGGAATCACAGTGCGTGTGAGACAGCAAAGGTGTATGGAATCATAGAATGGTTTAATTGGAAGGGATCTTAAAGCTCATCCAGTTCCAACCCCCTGCCATAGGCAGGGACACCTTCCACTAGAGCATCTTGCTCCAAACTCTATCCAGCCTGACCTTGAACACTGCCAGGAATGGGGCATCCACACAGCCAGGGCATCCTCCAGATGAGGGTGTCCAGACCTGCACCATCCTTTTCTCTGCTCCTGTGTTCCTCCAACAAGGGAATCACCAGATTTGCTCCACAGCAATACCTGATTCAAACTAACGTGTATGGGGTGTAGAGGAGCAGGACGCTGCAAGGCAAAACTGGACAAGCCAAATTGACAGTGTTAAACACCGCTCTACAACCAAAAGTAGCCCTGTAAGTGAAATGAGCAGGATTAGATGTCATTAGGTCTCATTTTTCCATTAGTATCATAAAGATAAAGCCTCTTAAAGCCTCTCTCCTCCCATAAAGGTGGCCTGCAAAGTGCTCACACTCTACAGGACTCTCAGGCCATTAGAGAGGACACAAAAGCTTCATTTGCTTCATCACTGAGAAAGCACCTAGCAAGTGCAGTAAGGACAAAAGGCATGGTGCCTTCAGACCTTGAGGGGTTGGGAGCTCTGTCCTGTGCCCTGCCCATCACACCAGGTTTGTGCTGGAGAGTCTTTTAAAGTCCAAATGCTTTGTCAGGGCTCCTTTTTTTCATGTAATGCCCTTTATCTGAAGCAAATCAACTTTGATATTAAGGGGGTATTTAAAGAAAGGTTCAGGAGGACACATAAACACTTTGTCAAATTTCATGCCTTAAGAGCAGACCTGGAGAGAGACCTTGAAGAGAGACATGAAATGCATTAATCCCTGCTTATTCTTAGCTTCATAAAGCTCATATATCCTGGGTGTTAGATGAGATAAAATACACAGAATGGGGCTGAACAGAATCAACTGCAGAAGAAAGCTGAACAAAATCAGGACCCAACCTCAGATGGATGTTACAAAAACACCCCAAAGACTGAGCTTCTGTATGGAAAAATACTTGGGTGGGGGAAAAGGTGCAGTTATATGATGGGTGGGGAGTAATTCTTCTGCCTTCAACGCTTCTGCAAACCAAGAGGGAGAAAACAGTGAGTGGGAACCTGAACCTGCAGCAAGGAGGGGTGGAAAGAGCAGTAACTGATGAGGTTCATAGCAGCATGTGTTAATCATCCCTCTAGAAGAGGATTGGGATGGGGGTGGAGGACTTGGCAGCGGAGGGGAAAATGAGGGTTTTGAGATGTGTTTGTAATGCTAACTCACATCTGGGATCCATCCTGGAATGGGAACACGGTGTCTGGCCAGAAGGAAATGTTCTTCAGGGTCAACCTGCATAAGGGACCAGACCCTCTGGGCCAAGTGTGGCCTTCAGGGGTGTCCCTCAAGCAGCCTGGAGGTGTGGAACACTGCAGATGCTTTCCAAAGAGAATGGAGAGGTTCTCTGTGTGCTCAGAGGCTGTAGGGACTGCCCTGCATGGGCTGCCAGGGGAGAACAGGTCCAGCTCTCATTGGGAGCCCCTATCCCCAGATCCTTTGGTGGCTCAGGCAGGTGCACAGTGATGTTGAAAGATGTTTTTCCCTTCCCTTTGGGATGTCACACCTCCACCCCTGCATTCCTTCATTCTGATTTTCCTGCTCATCTCATCCCTCTTGCACGGCTCTCCCACCAGACCTCTCTTTCAGTGCAGTTATCCCTGGATCACAGCAGCAAGAAGGGGACTGAGGCATGAACATGGGCAGGCAGGGATTGCATCTACAGGCACTGTGATAAAAGAGTCACTGTATTTTTACACAGGACCTCATTTACAAGCTCCTCTGCAGACAGTTCATCCCTAGGAACCAACATTACTGAACTATGGGACCTCTCTGGTCCATATTTTACTATATTATGCATTATATGCTGGAGGACATTAGCACCATATGTTGGAGGATGCACAGGGTATGTGTCTTTCCTGCCCCAGCTTGTATAAGCTCCTGAGTTTGGGAAAGACAGGGTTGAAATACCCCAGATTCCTGTGCTGGGTGTTCCCAAGGATACATATATATATATATATATACATATATATACGCCCTGTGCTCTGCAAGAGATTGAGCGAAGCCACTCCTATTCATTACCTCCTAATGCACAAGGGATCCTGGCCTTTGTTTTTGCTCTGACCCTCCTAAACCCACCATGTGTCCCCACTCTCCCACTCCATCCTGATGCTGCCCTACCACGCTGCTGCAGCCTGCTGCAGGAGGCTTGTGTTGACTCTATGGGTGCAAGCTCAAGTGGTTTTTGCAGCTGAGTAAATAGGAGTGGAGCCCATTGTGGATCTACACATGGCTTGCTCGCCCTCCCACCAGCAAGAATAAGCAATGAGGACTCTGCTGGGTTTTCCACCCTGAGCAAACACAGCTCTCCTTCACAACAAGGGTGGGCTCCATGTGTAGTCCAGGTTCTCCTGTTGACTGCTCTTAGCATCTAGGGATGCAGAAGTAAGGCATTCCTATGCCAAGCCAAGGATGTCTCCTTGTTTCAGCCAGCAAGGTCAACAGAGAGATTATAGGAGCATGGAAGAATGAAGGCTGGGGAGACGGCAGCAGGGCCAAGTTGGGTTTCAAAAGCTGTATCATTATGCCTAGAGATAAGGCTTATTAGTGTTTTTTGTATTACTGGGGAAAGCAGAAACACATGGATGAGCTGGGAGCAAAGCTCTGAAAACCCCTTCATCTCTGAAGGACTGCAGAGGGGTTTGAGCCTGGCAAAACTCAGTTCCCATCTTTGCTAAGGAGAAGACAAGAGGGATGAGCCCACTTGGATGAGCCCATGGATGGTCCATCAGGCACCCACTGATCTCCCTGCAGGGAGTGATCCTATATTAGCTGGTCCCTGGGTTCAGCCAAGGGGCCATGCAGGAACCTCCAGTCTGTACTTAAACAAAGCAAGGAGGCATCTATAAAACCCAGCACCTTCTGGCTTCACATGGCACAGGGACCTTGGTATTCTGCAACGACGGCACCTCCTGTATCACCATCAGGGTCAGGTGCTCCGATCCCAGGAAAATATCAGTAAACTGGAGGAAACTCGGGGAAGAACAAAGCAAAACATGATTACGGAGTCAGAGAGACTGACTTTCTGAGCTAACGTGTTTAGCTTGGCTTAACAGCAGCCTAGCAGGGGCTTGGCAACTCAACTGGCTGCAAATATTTGAAGGGTGTAAACACCAGGGACAAGAGGGAAATCACCAAGGGGGTTTTACAGAGTAGAATGAGCAGGAATGAGGTGAAGACACTAACACACCGCAATTGCTAACTGGGACTTAGTCTCTCCACGTACCATTTGCTCAAGCTCCTTTATCTTATTGCTTCTCTATGGGTCTCTGTAGTATCTGTTGGGTCATGATGGAACTCAGAAGCACAAATAACCCTTCCACTGGCTTTTATCTGGATGTCAAGGAGAAGGTTTCTAGATGCTGGTGTGATTTTAATCTGATCAGGGCAAGGCCAAGTGGTATCTAACACCACACAGCCTGCTCCCAAGAGACCTTCAGGCTGCTCAACAAGCACATTTCCCCACCTACACCCTGTTATTTCTCTTCTACAATCCCCAGCTTCAAGTCTGGTGGTTATAGAAATGGTGATTTTTAGCTGAAACCTTAGGTTAGACATGGCAAGGAATATTTTGCTAATCCATATCAATTCTACAAAATCATTTACTTGTAGAAAACATCCTTTAACCCCCCTACGAGCCCCTGTAACAATTGATGTTTCGTAACTCTGTTTGGGTTTCCCAGTTCAAAGTAACACTTACTTTCCAATTGGAAGGGTTAAAACAATAGCTCCACATCAAAATATTTAATTTACAGTCAAGGGAAATATTTATTCATCTCCCAAGCAAAGTTTTTTCCTCCAGCTTCACAGAACTGCAGAGAAACCCCCTGAAAACAAGGCATTATGTCTTATAGGATGACTCCAAACTGCTTTGACTCCCTGTAGTGACGTTGCTAAACCCCAGACGAGAAGGATATATCCCAGTAGGCACAAAGAATTGCTTACGGAAGAGAAGATTCAAATTTAGAGTAGCTGCCTTATCTATAAATAGTCTCCAGCACTAAAATACATTCCAGTTTGGCTGGAAATGCCTTTTTGCCTCGTAGCCATAAACACCCCTGCCTTTTATAGTTGCACCAAATATTTGGTTTCTATAGTTATAACAGCGAGTACCCAGTGGTCTTTGTTCTTGATCGGCACAGTGTTTGCATGAAAAGCAGAGCAGTGCCTCGTGGAGACCTCGGTGGAGCCTGGACCACAGGTGCATCATTAAAAATAAACCTGTGAACAGCACAAAAAGCTCTCCCTGAAGCATCCAAACGCACCGAGGTTCGCTTGTAAACAGCATTTGGCTTTTAGATGCTGCGCTAAGTGCGCCGGGAGTGGAAAAGGCCAAGGAACCGGTGATTGCTAATATAATAATGAGGCTCTGTCCTACTAATCTGATGTTCTCAAAGCACTTTGCAAGCATTAATCATCCTCCCAGCGGGGCAGGTTGGGGATCGCCACTCCGAGCACGTTATATGGCACAGGGCGGCTGGGGAAGAGCCACACACAGCCTGAAAGATCAGGGATGTCCTAGGAGGAAGGGGTCTGCATTGCTTCATGCATATGGATATATATAAAAGTCACGGCCACCTCCCAGAAAGTTGCCTTCAAAGCAGCCTATTTATCTCTCTGACAGCAATACACACGAAAGCCCTTTTATTCAGCGCTTAATAAATCAACCCCCCGTATGCTAGCACTACTGATGGAAGGAAAAGGAAATTAAAGGTGACCTGCTTGGCTTGGAGATCACAAGAGGCTTCCCCATCCGCTTACATGAATTTAAGGTGGTTAAATCCTCCCTGGAAGAACTAAACAGGTTTCAATGAGAGAATCTCAGGGTGGGAAATTGGGCTTCCCAAGGGATGCCTGCAGACTCAATCTCTACCCTCCCAAGCAGTGAACCTGCAAACCCAGCCCTGTGCACGGGGAGTGCTTTCATTGGAATGCACCTAAATTCATCTCCTAACAAAGCCACAGCTGTTTCACTTAACAGATCTCATTTTATTATCATGCTGGACATGCCAAGAGGATGACAGGGCAGGAAGAGCGAAAGGTAAATCAGCCTGATCTCAGTTTCGGCAGGGCTGGGCTCTCACTGGTCAGCCAAGAACCTGTTCCCTCTGCTTGTGATCAGGATTGAGGATCATAGAATCATAGAACAGTTAGGGTTGGAAAGGACCTTGAGATCATCCAGTTCCAACCCCCCTGCCATGGGCAGGGACACTTCACACTAAAGCATGGCACCCAATGCTCTGTCCTTGAACACCACCTGGTATGGGGCATTCACAACTTCCCAGGAATCCTAATGCCATATAGAATCATAGAATCATAGAATAGTTTGGGTTGGAAAGGACCTTAAGATCATCCAGTTCCAACCCCCCTGCCATGGGCAGGGACACCGCACACTAAACCATCTCACCCAAGGCTTCTTCCAACCTGGTCTTGAACACTGCCAGGGATGGAGCATTCACAGCTTCCCTGGGCAACCCATTCCAGTGCCTCAGCACCCTCACAGTAAAGAACTTCTTCCTTATATCCAATCTAAACTTCCCCTGTTTAGGTTTTAACCCATTACCCCTTGTCCTGTCACTACAGTCCCTAATGAAGAGTCCCTCCCCAGCATCCCTATAGGGCTGTTCAGATACTGGAGGCTGCTACATGCTTGATGATGTACATACGGCACATTCCTGTGCCTGTGTCTGGTGGACATCAGTGTGCCTGCCAGTTGTGTGAAGTTGCATTCCCCTGGGACAAAATCCCATTTCAGCTTCTCTACACAGCCACAGAAAGACAAGGGACAGCCATGCTGGGGAAAAGAGCACCTGGAAGTCACAGGGACTTATTACAAGAGGGAGACTCTTTCAAATTGCCCTAAAGGGAGGAGTTTCTGTGTGCCTCACATGGTCCTGACCTCCTGCTCTCCTGGGGCAAAAGAGTCTTGAATTATCATAGGCCAGGGCAGTCTGCATGGTGCTGGATGTCAGGAAAGGATAATTACAGGGGAAAATCACTGGTACAAGACCCAGCTTGTGGCAGGGGGGCTGAAGACATCCATGGGAGAGGAGCATAAGAGAGGAGCCACTGTTCCCTTCCTTAAATCCATTCAAGAGCAGACATGGACATTCCAGGTGAGGTTAACACCCTTTTCACAAGGATTTTCCTACTCACACAGTGCTCTGGGAAGAATTCAACCAGCATTTTTAGCTCAGCAAAGGGAATTTGGGCACCCCCAGTCCCCTGCACTCTCCCAAACCTGGCTCTTAGCTCTTGCTTCAAGGCTGAACCACTGAAATAACCCCATTGCCGTGTTGTGGGCAGGCTGCCCATTGGCCAGAGTGGACATCTCCAAAGGAGATGTGACAACTGTTGGATGTATGGAGCCAGATTTTCAACTCAGCAGTTGCTTCTGCCTTAATTTGCCAAAATTAAGGTGCCTCAGAGATGCTCTCCCAAAAGATAGAGGTAGCATGGGGTTCACCATAGTGTTATAGTGCAGTGTTGTGCTCCCTGAGTCATTGTAGAGATTCTGCCCTGCTCCATGATAAGAGAAGGCTGCATGGAGACCTCATAGCAGCCTTCCAGTATCTGAAGGGGGGCTATGGAGATGCTGGGGATGGACACTTCATTAGGGACTGTAGTGACAGGACAAGGGGTGATGGGTTAAAACTTAAACAGGGGAAGTTTAGATTGGATATAAGAAAGAAATTCTTAATGTAAGGGTGCTGAGGCACTGGAATGGGCTGCCCAGGGAAGCTGTGAATGCTCCATCCCTGGCAATGTTCTAGGCCAGGTTGGACAGAGCCTTCGGTGATATGGTTTAGTGTGAGGTGTCCCTGCCCATGGCGGGGGGGTTGGAACTGGATGATCTTAAGGTCCTTTCCAACCCTAACTGTTCTATGATTCTATGATTCTATGATGGCACAGAGCTTTAATATCCTCTGAGTGCCATGCATTTGCCTTGGGAGCTAATGAGGCTCTGACATGCCACTCATTAGCACATTGCTACCTGCAAACAGCTCATCTTTGGCTTCTGGCATCCCTGCCTCCCCTCCTCTACAGCATTAAATCACCTCGTGCTTGCTGTGTCACTCATTTCAGCCCTGCGGTTGCTCTGCAATATTGATATTCTCATATTTACCGGCAGCTGCCTCACTGCTGCGTGGAACAGGTCTACAGTAAATTGCTCCAAGAGTTAATTACCCCCTTGAATTCCAAATGCATTTGCAAGCAGCGCTGGGGAAGGGGAACATCACTGCATCAACCCAGCGCTGCTGGTTTGGAACCCTCAACCCCATCCCAGCTGGGACAACCTCAGCTTGAGTCACCTGTAGGAGCAGATGTGGTTTTGAGATGCTTAGGGGCATAAGATGGCTCTGTGCTTAGCCCAGCAGGCATAAGCAGCTCCAGGAACCCATGTTCGTGGCTTTAGGGACAATTCTTGTGTAGCAGTGGATGAGATTTTCTCATCTGTGTGCTTCCAGAAATGCAGACTGGTTCTAGGATGGGCCTCCAAAGCAAGGCACAGGCCCAGTGTTTGCTACATGCAACAAACCCCATTTCAAACCCGCTCCTTGCAAAAACTGTCCCATTCACCCCCTTTCACAGCATCACTTTGATTGTACAAAGCTATCTTCCCCCACCCTCTGCATCTCAGCACCCCTGTATGCTCCCCAAGTGGGGTTCTTACAGCAGTGGGGAGCTCCTCCAGGGAGCCTTGAGGTTTCTTTGGGCAACAACATGGAAATACCAGTGATTACAATCATTAATTCATCATGTGGCACCATGCAGAGCATCCGGGAACCATCCAAGGTTATATGAGAAAAGCATATAAGAACCGCACCCCAGGAAGGATTTGTTTGTATTTCCTATGCACAGCCTCATAGGATGAATAAAACGTCCTTTGCTTGCAACCTTGTTGATCAAGGTTGGATGAAAAGCTTGTCCAGGATGCCACACATGAGCAAGAATCGGTGGCTATTTTCAGAGTAAGACTTTTCCACCCAGGCTTAGCTCAGGTCGGGTCCAGCAGCCTTTTCCCTGCATGTCCTGGCCTCTAATATGTCCAAATACTTTATGCAATTTGGAAAAATGAATAGAAAATTGTTATTTTCGCATTTTTCAAGACAGGAATTATTTAACTAAAGAAGTTTAAACCAAAGCTTGTAGGATGTGACTATTCTCAGGGAGCTCTGGGTCCTGGAATGGGATGAGCGATGGGGCGTGAGATTGCAATGCCCTCATGGGAGGATGCCATCAGCAAGGAAGCACCAGGGAGATGTAGGTTTTAGATGCAACAAGGTGTGATTTCAACAGCCAAACCTGCTCCAGCCTGGCCCAAGTCACCACCACAGAGAAATACAGATTTAGGGATAGATTCCCATCAGGTTAACATCCAGACAACCTCCACTGGCTTTAAGCTCTCCTGCATTTATGTCTCCGTTGAAGAGGGGTCGCAAGGACCATCATGGCCATCAAAAGCTACTGCCCCATGGAACTGTTCCAGATGCTGCAACCATTTCTCTGCCACTTGTCTTGGTCATAAGGGCTGCTATGAGAAGCCTGCAGTTTGACAGCAGCAATGTCCCATCTGCCTCCTGCGTGGTGCCCCTGGTTTTATAGAGGAAGATCTGAAAACCTGCTCAGATCTGGGAAGTTTTGGCCTGGGGATGCTGAACACCTCACACTCAGTGTGTCTTAGAGTCACGGTGTCATAGAATGGTTTGGGTTGGAAAGGACCTTAAGATCATCCAGTTCCAACCCCTGTGCCATGAGCAGGGACACCTCACACTAAACCATGTCACCCAAGGCTCTGTCCAACCTGGCCTTGAACACTGCCAGGGATGGAGCATTCACAGCTTCCCTGGGCAGCCTGTGCCAGCACTTCAGCATCCTCACAGTAAAGAACTCCCTTATATCCAACCTGCACTTCCCCTGTTTCAGTCTGAACATTCAAACTAACTGTTTAGTTTGAACATTCACATTGCACCTTGTGTTCCCGATAACTACCTGGGATCTGGTAGCCCCGGTCATGCCAAAGGTCCTCCAGCCTCTGCCCTTTCCCCAAAGCGTGGCTGGTATCTCATGTCCCAGGGAAAGGGGAGGAATCCCCAAAACAGTGAAATTGCTTGGTTTGGGGAAAAGCATCCTTCCAGTCCAGGCAGTGGAGGACAGGTTCAGCACATGGGGCTTAACAGCCCACTGACTGCAGTTGTGGCTGACGCAGGGAAGCGGATCAGATAACAATGGTCCCAAAGCTTTTTGCATGTATTTTAACAGCATTAAAAGGTGGATAATCTTCTCCACAAAAGCATCAGCTTCCTCCAGGAACCTCTTTGGCTGCCATGTTGAACCAGAGCAATCCCAACCCATTTCTGTATCAAACTAAGAGATGGTTTAGTGTGTGGCACCCCTGTCTATGGCAGGGGGTTGGAACTGGATTATCTTAATGTGCTTTCCAACCAAACCACTCTATGATTCTATGGAAAAAAAACTGGCATTTTGGAAACTCAACCTGGAGTCTGCAGGGATGGGACAGAGCTGAAGTTGTCCTTTTGGACATGGCATGAAGAGATGGCAAGAGAAGCTCACCTCTTGTCTTCTGCACCCAGATCTCACCATACTCCCCTTTCCATTGACGGAAAGCAGCAGGAGTAACACAAGGAGGCAGCCAGGCACTGCTATATTCCCTCTTGCCCACACTAAGCATCAACACCAATTATCACACTATTTCAACCTACCTGAGAATACAGAGGTGCTGCCCTATTGCTAACCCACCTTCACAGCACTGGCACCTGCAGAGTCACATTTTGCTCTCACATACACCTTCAGGCTCTGTGAAACATCCCAGCTCACCTTCTTTATTCCTAACCTCTCGCTTGGCGCATGAAAGCAATCCAGGATATCTCCCAGCCCTTCCCTTTTGCATATGTTTCCCTCCCTCCCCATCACCTCAGATGATAGATCTACAGATATTTTTGGCACAGGGGGGGAAAGAGGGAAAAAAAAAGAGTCAATTCTGCTTTGGATCAATGCATTGCCATCAGAAGAGAAACAGAGTGCTGCAGTGGATGTGCCCTGGGGACCTGGCTGATCCATCCCCTGTCAAACCCATGGGTCCCCATGGAGGAGCTGTCTAGTGACGCCAGGCAGCTCTGGGTTATTTTTAGGAAGAGCTTCCCTCCTCTGTTGTCCCTTTGGTGCAGCAGGAAATCTTTTCTTGGACATTTTGTTACAAAAAAGAGCACAAAACAACAAAAAACCCACCTCATTTCCTGGAGTTTTCCTCTCTGCCTCGTTTCTTCCTATTTTCCACAGGTTTTGGTGGGATTTTAGGGCATGACAGCAGCTTTCACTCTGTTCCCAGCTCCAGTCCTTACATGGACTTCTACTGCATTCACAGGGTGAATTAAATGCCCCGAGCTCCCTTTAGCACCTGGAGAACACCTCCAAGAAGCATCCTCATACAGGTCCTACTCCACTCAACACATGAAGCAATCCCATTGACTTTGGCCAACAGCGAGCCGACCCTTGGGGCACAGCAGGAGCATGTGCAGGCTCCTCTTCCACATCCACATGCTCCAGCCGGAAACATCAATTCTCTTTCTATAGGAAGGCAGGTTATCCTGGGGCAGAGGAAATGTTTCCTCTTCCTGGCAGGATGTTTGCAGTGAGCCCACAGTGAGGTATGTATAGAAACCTCCCAACACGCCTGTGCTCTGTTGAGATTCCAGCAAGTATTTCCTATCAAATGGCCTGAACCAGTGTTAATCCCTTTGGAGGAGACTAGAACCAGGAAAACAGTCAAAGACTAATGTAGAAAACCCCATCCTACCCTTGGCAAAATTAGGCAGAAGGTCCGTACTAGCCACAGTGATGCCCTGAAGCCAGGGGGATGGTGCCTAAGTCTGGCCAGAAAGGAGCTGTTATTCCTTCTTTCCACTGAACTTCCATTTTGAGTAAGGAAAAAAGTTTCTCAGTATTTTTCTTTTTGATAATTTAAGTTTATCTGACCCCCAAAAATTATTTATCAAAGAAAAATCCCACCTCAGTCTATTAAGACAAGTGAGACTTCAGCCCTTCATCTAGTTCAAAGCTTAACTCCCGATGCACACCTCCTTAGGGTTCAAGCCAAGTCTCTCTTCCAGGCTCTGAGCAAGGTGCCTGATTTCAAGCTTTGCAGACAAAAACCTTTATGAAAACCATCCCTTTAGCAGCCAGAGGCTTCCCTCAGCTGCACAGAGGTTTTGAGAGCTCTTTGAGAGGAGCTTTGATGCCTCTTGTAGTACAACACACTGAAGATTTAGCGGAGCAGTCTGCAGTTTGGTATTTGGAGCACAGAAAATAAACCCCAAAGACACTCAGTGCTCAGGAAGGAGTTTCCCCCTTGGAGATGCAATTTAGGGATTTGGGAACTTCAGCCCCAAATGTTGCATGAGGTCACTAGATAAATCAGTGCTTCACCCTTCAGGTTATCAAATCACAGCTTCCAACACTGCTTGCATTCAGTGATAAAGTGGTGGCTGAGCATTGAGCTCTTTTGGATGCTGAAAAGAATGAAATAACTTTTAATTGCTCTAAGTGGTTGGAATGATTTAGTTTGCCCGTATTTCCCTCTCAACATGAATCCAGTCTCTGTGAAATCCAGCATGGTCACTCTTTCTGATTTGTAATCCTTAGGGATGAAACCCAGGGAGCCAGCGGGGTGGGATGGGGAAACACAAGCTGCTCATACACTTCAGCAGGTTCTGGTACTTCAGGAAGAAGGAAGTAAACTGGCTATTTTAGACATTTTCTGCCACACAAATGAAAATAAATGTGTGTTTCTTTGAGTAAATCATGCCTACGTCCTGCTGCCCTGCTGTGGGACATGCCTGTTGTGGAGCAGAGCTGCCTTTACCACTAATGACGGGTCAGTCCACTGAGGTTTATTTTCATTTATGACCTTTACGAGAAACTGTAGTGCAGCAGTGATGGAAATAGCAGCTGTCTCCTGTCTGTGCTGTGGCAAAACTGTCTGACACCAACACAGACACAGCACCAGGATGAAAAACATCCCCCTTCCTAATTTAACACATAAACAGAGCTTGCCTGAACTCATCAACACAAGCAGGTGTTGGGCTGACCCAGTGCTCCTGGATGTCCCAACAAGCCCTGCAGAGGGGCCAGCGGTGTATTCTCATAGGGATTTGCAGGGCAGGGATGGGGAGGATGTACCAGGTGGCCAGAACCTCTAAAACATGATGGAAAGTTTTGTGAGTGCTCCATCCCTGGCATTGTTCAAGGCCAGGTTGGACACAGGGGCTTGGAGCAAGCTGCTCCAGTGGAAGAGGTCCCTATCCATGGTGGGGGTTGGAACTGGATGAGCTTTAAGGTCCCTTCCAACCCAAACCAGTCTGGGATCCTATGATGTGCTTATTCACTGTACCTCCAGCTTCTGCTGTACCCACCCCCAGGGTTCATCCTTGTTGTCAGCAGAAAATTCAGACCCCGCAAGCATCAGCAAAGCCATTCCTCCTGCACACTTGTTGTTACCAGTCCCATGTGGATATTGAGCACGGCACATGGAAACACAAGTGAATGGTGGGGCTGTGGGAAGGGATGGGGACTTGTTTTGTTAGCCAAAATTTTCAAAAGCTTATAATAATAGTAGTAGCAATAGTAGTAGTATATATATATTATATATAATAGTGCATATTATTATCATTATTACCTTCAGGCATCTCCTATTCAGAGAGGATCCACCATAAGGAGAACCAGGTACCTTCTAGCACCAGTTTGGGACCTCTTTCAACCACTGACCACTAAAAGCTGCAGTTGCCTTTTTGGGGGGGAGTTTGGGGGGGTGGGAAATCACATGAATGAAGTTCGGTTTGTGGAAACTTACATCATTTGGGGTGAAGGAGACTTCCTGCTTTTCTCCATCTGATTATCCCATGACTGTTGTCTCTTTGCAACACGCTCACTTTGGTATTCTGGCTTTTGCTACGTTGGTGGGATCAGTGGTTGAAGGAGCGCACAGGCACGGGTCTGAGGGCATGAGGACAATGTTGCCTTCTTGGCTAAGCTTTTGCCTTTTCATTGCTTCCCTCACCAAGATACCGGTTTTGCCAAAACACTCAACATTTAGGGCTGAAGGTTGATGGGGACATTACAAAGACCTCAGCCCGAGTCCTAATGCAAACGTTACCCGATGCAGGAACCTACCCTGTTAACTCCTAGAAAAAAGTGGAAAATCCACATTTTCTTCACAAAATGAGCAACCAGCCCCCTTTTTCCATAGGCTTGGGCTAAAATCCCATGTTTCAAGTCCTCCAAACTTCACACACAATCATCGCCTCCATCACCAAGACATGCCATCGGCTCCATCATGAAGACACGCAGGTACCTGGCTCTGAAGGTGGATGAGCTCCTGAACCAAAGGGCTTAAAGAGGTAATCTGGGACAGATTTCAACCTCAGAAAGGCTTGGGGTGCTTACACAGCACTAATGATAAGATAATTCAGAAATATTTCAACCTTGACAACATAACAGACTCGCTCTAGCTGCAATTTAGTGCATGTTATCAGGGTTTTCATTGCTTTTCCCTTGCCGTGATGGATTCCAAGCTTGCCATACTACAGCCATTACATGGTTGATTTTTAATGGGGGTGCTTGCAGCTGTCACGATGAGCTGAAAATATATTCTTTATGTCAAACTGCACAGGAGACATTTCTTCCTTGAGTCACTGACAGGTCACCTCCCCAAACCAATTAGCTAATTGTCTCCTATCACTCCCTGAAGAGCAAGAGCAATGAGTGACTCGCAAATGAACTCTGCACATAGAAATCACTTGTTCTCTCTCTCCCATTCTAATTCCTTTTTTTTTTAAGCCTTAATTTAATCTCTTGGCCATTCCAACAAACGAGGCAGTGTGTCTGCCCATTCCCTGCGTGCTCACTTTCTGCCAGGCCATTCTATTTTCCTTTAAATAAAGGGGAATAAAAATTAATAGTGTTTCTTTCCTATTATATATAGAAAACTTGCTGTAGTAGAGGGGGTCATGAGCAGCCATCAGGTCATGCTTGGGTTCTACACCCAAATCTGCCATCAACATAACTGTCAAGAGAAGGTGAAGCTCCTGGTTAATGTAAGGCTGCACTCAGCATTGACGTTCTTACATCCTTTCAAGCTGTTTGTTGTTTCCCTACAACTGCATCTCAAAATATAACATTCTCCAACCTCCCAACTCAATGGAGGAGTTCTGACCCACAATGGAGGAGTTCTGACCCTCAACAGAGGAGTTCTGACCCTCAACGGAGGAGTTCTGACCCTTCACGGAGGAGGAACTGAATGAACACAGCAGGTCAGGAGTCAGCACATCCCATGTGAAAACTGGGTACCCTGAACATTCAAATTCAGGGTGATGTTTTGGCTCTGGTTTCTCCATAATAATAACCTGGGAAAATCATGATTCACCTGAAACTTGCCTTACAGGGGTAAACACAGTGAAGATCTTGATTTACTGAGGGACAGCTCTAATGGAGGTAGTAGGAATTTGTCTGTCTCAGTAAGAGATGGTTAGGACAGCGATGTGACCTGCAAATTCATTTTTCAGGCTAGGCATTGATGGATTTGAAATAAAACCAAGAGTCGCCACAGCAGAAGCCCCTATAAAATGTAATTTGTTGGCTTTTGAAGAGGTGGGAGGGAAGATGAAATAAGCTGAAAGCAGACAGCAAAAAGTCTTAAGGTCAGGAGGGAAATTAAAGCAGGAAGAAGTAAGGGGAAAGCCAGTCCTTGCAATCCTAGAAACACTCCTAACAGCTACAGACTATAAACCTTCTAGTCTAGTCTAGTCTAGTCTAGTCTAATCCAGATGGGCTGAACTTGGCTTTCCACAGCACCCCAACCCCACTGGCAGCAGCCCAGCCAGCCGAGGCTCTGTGGATGCTTATTAAACCAGCATCCCGGGGTTAAGCACATGAGAAGAACCTGTCTTGACACACTGCTATCCACAGCCTCTTTTTTTTCCTTTGGAAAATGCTAAGTCACTCTTTAGCAAGAGGCCAGGCGAGAGGTTGCTTAGGAACTAAATTACTTCTCATTCTTAGACAGTGATGCTAGCTGGCACCCGGGCGACATGGAAGTGTTCAGGGGCTGAGAAAGCTGCAAGCAATAGGCTACGGGGTCATCCCAAAGACCAATATCAGCAGCAATGACTGCTCCTTGCTCCTATAGACAATCGCCCTGGGCTCTTGCAGGAAACCCTTAGGTTTGCTCCAAAAAAGCAACCCTAAAAGGCAAGAGAAGTCTAAATCAGAAGGGTTTTGATAATGCCACAAGAGGTGGTGCATGAGGTTATGTATGTACAGTGTCAGGGTTCCTGCTGGCACCGTGTCCAGTGGGAGGAATGAAGTGCATTTCGGGATGAGTGACATTCCATCCAGGATTTCAAAGCACTTGAGAGACCCGGATGGCAAGCAACATACATGGTTAAGCTCTATCTTCATAAGAGCTGTTCCTCTTTAAGTACAAAACACCACTGGAAAAGATTTTCCCTCTTAAATGCTTTTAGGAAGAGCTAAAAACCTTGTAGAGACCAGAATTGCCCTGGAGGGACCAGCCACGATGGCAGCCTCTCAAAGAGAAGTCGTGCAATGAGGCTGTTGGGTCCCTACACTGTCTGCCCAAGGGAAGCTATTTTGAGGGCATCACGTGAAGAAAGACTGATGAGTCAACACTTTGGACATGATGAAGCAAAGAAAGCTGCAGGAAGAAGCCGAATTGTCAGATTTCCATGGTGTGTGCTTTTGGGAAAGGGACTGGTTTGACTGAGCCAGGCAGGGAACTCGGAAGTGGCAAGGTAGGGACGTGAGAAGTGAACGTCCCTTTCTCCTTGGCTGACACAGACCAGCAGCTCGTGTTGACAGCTCTCTTCAGGATTTCACACCACCAGCACTTGATGCAGAACATGCCCAGCTTCCAGGCTTTGTAAGAGAGGAAATTCCCTATTTTACCCAGTAGTTCTCTGGGATAGGTCTCTGGAGACATAGGGCAGGAGGTAAGGCTGGGCTTAGGGGTAAGGACACCATTGGCAGGCACTGCCAGAGATGGACTGCTGTTCCTTCCTGGTTTTCTAGATGAGTGTAAGGGAGTTGGATTCCCATCTTCTATTGGATTTCCCACCCGTCTGCAGAGATCCATTTAGAAAGTCAGCCTAAACCCATTATGCAACTTGCAGCCACTGAGATTAAACTGGATAGGGTCCTGCTAGATCTTCATGCTAATGTCCAAGTTGGTTCCTTTTATCCCAGATCAGCTTTGTACTTTGCTGTTGGAGTTTCCCCAACAGCACTTAAACAAACAAAAAAACCCCAAGGGCAAAGTGAAACATCTAATGATGCTCTCTGAGAGGCACCTTCAGAGGTGGCACCGCTCAGCACCTTCAGAAGTTGGGAAGAGGATGAAAACAAGAAGAAAATCACACCACAAACCTTGGCACCCTTGCCCATGTACCCCTGAGCCTGCCAGACCAGAATCACAGGTCACAATCTGAAGGGGGTAAATCAGAATCTCTTCATAGCACACTGGCACTTTACATGAGTGCAGGGTCTATCACAAGAAGTTCAGGGTACCCATCTGGGTCCTTTGACGTGTTGATTCTGTGCTGCTTTATGGAGCATTTGTGGCTGTGTTAAGGATACAGTGGAGTTTGGGATTAAACTAACTGGGGACAATAGTAGCTTGAGGTAGGGCTTTTACACAAGGCTTTAAAGGCTTCCTTAGACATCTTCACACTCATTCATCCAATGTCATGTGGGCATTGTCTCCCACCCTGAAGAACTCAGATGGGAGGAGAAGCACACACTAAAGCAAAGTTATTCCCTAACAGGCAAACCCACAGCTCATGAACCTGAATAAGATAAAATGGGTAAGCTGGTCCTCTAGTCCCCCTCACTGCCCCACTCCTGAATTCCTGTGGACCACGGATTAATGTGGCACCATTGTCTTTTACCCCAGGGTAACCCAGGGACCTCAGGTCAATCCCATAGCAGGCACAATGGAACCTGCAAAGTCCCCAGGACAACCAACCAGAGCAGGTAGAAACCAGCTCATGGGATATCCCATCCTGTGCATGGCTCATGCACATGAAGGCCACAGCTCTCCTCACCCATGAGTGGGCATCGCAGCAGTCTCAGGTACAGAGATTCCAGACGGTGATTCAGCTTGCATGCCTGTAGCATGACCGAGTCAAGATGAGTAAGTTCACAATTAAATTCTCATGTAGTGTCTTTGTATCAGCTCTGGGCCAGAAAACAAAATAACTGTCTAGAGAAAGAGCCCAAGGAGAATTCTTCTGTCTATGGCAGGTGCTTGCAGCTCAGTGCAATCAGCCAGCTCGCATACCCTGGTCTCTGTCTTTATCTGGGTCATGGATTCTTTGGCCAAGGCAGCACACATGTTAAGGACCAGTGATGCAGCCGTGGTCCTACACTGCTACCTCTCTTACTTCCAGAGCAATAAACTCAGGCTCTCTTCACTCAGGTCCATCACATGCCCAGAGACATAAACTGGAGCCCTCCAGACTCACGGGTTAGTGTGAATTTAACTTCACATCATGGTTTGATCAGCAAACGGTCCTGGTGTTGTAGGGGAAAGAATAAAGCCAATAAACAACCACCTTCTACCCCACTAACCCCTTGTCCCATGTCACCTTCCACTCTGATAAACCTCTGCCCCATGATCCTCTGATCTCTGAAGTTTGGTGAGAAAGTGTGAGCGCATCTTTGTTAGATGAACCCATAATATTTTGGATTTCTCTCCAAAATTGCTAAAATCCTGTGGTTCCTTCTTTTCCTAACACTTTCTTTCTTCCTAGCAGCTATCTCAGCATGCTTGAGGCGTTTATCTTTATATATTATATGTATATATATAATGTATATCTCTTTATATATTATACATACATTTTTACATCCCCACTTTACCAAGCTTCACAACTCCTCTTTGGGATGCACCCTCCCAGGGCAGACAAATCCATGTGCATCACATCCTCATCCACACGGGGTTAGAGGCGATTTATTTCTCAGGCCATTGCCACTGCACAGACCCAAGAAAGGGCTTAGCATGGATTTGATCCAGACTTCAGAGCCTGCAACTGGCTTTGCCTTCAAGACCCACTCTGCCAACCCCAGCTTGCAGCAAAGAGTGGAAACCATCTGCCCAGGCTTCCAAGCCATTCCCTGTTTCTCCTGCCAAAGGGAGATCACATCTGCGGGGCTGCGTTTGCTGTGCTGACAGCCGGTACCAACCCCGCTCCCCTCAAAGGGCATGGGAAAAGGCAGCAGGGATGGTGCACAGAAAGGCGCGGATGGGAATGTGGCAGGGAAAGGAGTGGGAGACTTTGACCCGCGATCTGTTTGCTCAGCATCTCGCCTTGGGATGAAGCAATGTTTCACTTGCGGAGGGCAGGAGAGAGGAGCTTGTGTGCAAGAATAAATCAGAGAGAAGGAGATATAAATGAATAAATCAAATAGAGAGGAGGAGGCAGCTCTTTGCTCCCTCTTTAAAGTCCAGAAGCCAACTTTTCTTATGCCTTGGTGCTTTTTCCCCCACAGTGAACGGGTCATATGGCAAGAAAAGATGACTTGGCATGACAATCCAGCCCCTTTCCTTGTGCAGGGACTTCTGGGGGTCATGGGAAGAGGATGGGTGGTCAGTTCGGTAGGTTAAGGTATGGCTTTTAGATGAAGCTTTAAAGGTTTCCTTAAGCTCTGCCATCTCCACGCTCATTCTTCCAAAGAAGGAGTATGGAAAAGAGGAGAAAAAACAGGCAGGGAGAACTTACACCAGGCAGAACAGATTTCCCTTCCTTGTATTTACACAGCCCTGTGTCCATCTGAAAGGCATCACCCCCACTCTCCTCACATGATTCCCAAGCTCTCCGATATGCTTATAAAGAAAGACAAGGGAAAAAAGCCCTCTCAAAGCACTCAGCGAGCCCTGCACTACCCGGACACATGTTTTTGTGCTCACTTGAGCTAAACCTCCTCCACAATTTTCCCTTCAGCCAAATGTTTCTGAGTAGGAGCACTGGAAAAATAAACTCCCCCGGCGCAGCGGGATGCGGGCGAGCGGCCAGGCTGAGCCGAGCCCTGGGAGCCCCTTCCCGGTCCCCTCCGCACCACAGGCTGTCGGCTGGGGGATGATGCTGGGAACAAGTGGCTATTGTCCCCTGTCGGGACTGAGAGGCTGCTCACTGGGGTAAAAATATAACAAAATGGGACGTTTCAGCCTTGCTTTTTGCCCTCATGGCTTCACTTTCACCTCCCGAGTCTGTGTAAAGCATCAACTTTGGTCCTTCTGCCTGCGTTGCTTTTTAAACCTGGATAAGTAACTCTGAAATGATACCTTGAGACAATTATTATCATTATCATCTCCTGAACAGGTCTCTCATATCATTATTATTATTATTGTTATTATTATTATTATCATCATCATCATTGTTATCATTGTTATTACTACTCTTCCCTTTTTTGCCTTGCAGCACCGCTCCAACCCATCATGGGCTGGGGGATTTTGGAGGCCACAATGAGGAGTGTACAATAAACAATGCAGGATTGAAGGTGGTGTGAAAACCAGCAGGTTAGCTGGAATAAAGACCTGGGTAGCACCTGGTTTCCAGGGCACACTGGAGTCGCTCAGAGCAAGCCTGTGCCAACGATTGCAAGGTCCAGACTGCCCTTTAGGAAGAAATCACAGTCAGGTCTGCTGGGGCATGACTGCAGCTGATGCCCATCTGGTTTCTTCGGTGCCTCTGATTCCCCATGTGGGATAAATGCAGTGATTTCTCCAAGACAACGGCTTCTGTGATCCTCGCGTGACATTTGTTGCACATATGCCAATTAATACTAACAAAGATGCTAGTGCTACTGCTGAAAGGATACACACAGCAATAAAAAACAAACAGCACTTAGGAAGGACAAGGAGAATACAAGATGGTAAAGGAAAGCAGTAGCACGGAGCTAATGATCTGAGATCAAACCAGAGGAACTAATGGCCCCTTTTTCATGATGCAGTTACAAGTATGAATATTGAAAACCTTGGTCAGAAATCCTCCATCCGGGAGGCGAGTCTAATAAGTGAGAAACAAAATTAGCAGCCTTTTTCCCTGGGGAAGCAGGGACATGGTTAGAGGCTGGCTCATAAAACAGCCATGGGGATGAGAAAACCTTAGCATTCCTTGCAATATCCTGTTGCAAGATGAAAGCTGGCCCTGAGTGGGCACAAACCCCTGGCATCCCCAGGGAAAACCCCCCCAGAGGCCAAATTCCATTCAGGCTCAGCAGCATCCATCATATCCTCATCCCCCTCTGAGCTCCCTCCCTGAGCGCCTGTGGAGGGTGACGGTCAAGGGCTCTGCAGTGCACATCCATCATGGAGCCGTTTCGAGCCAGATGAGGACCCCGAGCATCTATTGATCAATTTCATCTCCAGCAGAGAGGCCTTCCCCTGTGTTAAAAATAAACCTACAAAGGCAAATTCAGCAACAAGTTGGACAAATCCATCCCAGCAGACTGGTACTGCCTTGTGTTTTATCCTCTGTATCCCTCATTCCTGAATCCAGACAACACACACAGTTAAGGACCGGCTGCCAGATGCAGCCTGTCCCTCCTGACCCTGCTCCAGAGCATCTGGACTTGCAATCAGCCCTTCTTACAGCTGGTTCCTTTTATTTTTATGGTGTCTGCCATTGCACAAGCCTAATGAATACAACAGGAAGATGAAGTTCACCTCGTCTTTGTTTAATGATGAGTACCAGCAAATCTTAATTTGCACAGGAGAAGGCGAGATCTTTGGGAGCAGATGCTGCCTAAAGCATGTCCCAAGCAATCCCCAGGAGAGGGTATGGTCTCCACATCATTTGGGGGTGTCCCTGCCCATGGCAGGGAGTTGGAACTGGATGATCTTAAGGTCCTTTCCAACCCAAACCATTCTATGATTCTATGATCAAGAAGCTCATTTTGCCTTAAAGCAAATAGTGCTCTGTCATCGATACGCATCTGTTGATGATATTTCTCCAATGGAGGGAAGCGTTGTGCTTTCTACACTAAATGGAAAGATGGAATAACATGGAGTCTGGTCTCTCGTCAGGGAAAGCTGATGCACAAACCAGATTCACCGGACAGAAACCTGCCCCTGCTGCTTGGCTGGAAGCAATCAGAGACACGGGGTCTCTGGAGGGAGCTCTGCTTTCCTGGGAAGGCCAATGTTTAAGAATCAAAAAGCAGACACAGCAGTTCTGAGCTCCCTGGGACTCTATTTTGGGTGGGTTTTTTGAGCTTTCTTGGGTTGTTTTGGCGATGTAAATGATTTTGGTTACAAACCCATATGGTTACAGACCCAAATTCTGACCCCGATGGCAAAGAACAAAGATTACCCACACGTTGAACAAATGATAGCAGCTATGGGGTTGTGTTTGTGCAGGACCTCAGGTGCAGGAGAGGGGCTCAGCAGCACCTTCATTTGGTCAAAGGATCCTTCATATGTAACGACAACCAAAGATATGGTCCTGAAGCTCTACTGAAGTATAAGATGAAACAACCCAAAATGGATCAGCCTTGTCTCTACTCCTGGCTTGTTGCAGTCATGTGGCACTTGCTAGATTTACCGTCTTAGCTTAGGACTGCAGTTGATATTTGGTTCAGCTTCATGAATAGAAGAAGGATGGAGATGTGTGACCTGCCCTCCATGTCTTCCTCACCCTCAGGCCAAGAAGGTGACTTGAAGCCCTTCTCCTCATAGTGCAAGGGCTGGCAGCTCCAGCACAAGAGCCGCTCCACCATGAGTCCTGTTTTCTCACAGTTGGATGCTCACAGGACCCTTCATCCCATTTAAAACACGCTTCTTAGGTGTAACCCCCCATGAAACACCACTCAGACTGCAGTTTCTCACACCACCACATGCTTCATGGGCTGGTACGCTACAGCTGAAAGCATTTTTAAAAGCTACTAAGCACCTTTGAAGTGGGATTTATGCAACCAGGAACTGAAAACAGATCTCCAAAAGGTATCTCTTGATTTATTTCACAGAGAACAAAGGAGGTTTTAGAGAAGGATACATAGGCTATGGAAAGCAGCACTCTGTGGGCAGAACTGAACCCCAATCCTAATATTGCCATGTCATTGATAGGCATCTGTTGATGAGATCTGCTTAGCACTGGAGGGAAGCGCAGTGATTTCTATGCAAAAAGGAAAGACAGAGAAAAGTGAAAGCTGCTCCATTCATCTTCATCTTAGAAGCAACTCACACTTGAATGCAACAGGCAGTGAACTCAGACTACTAAGCAAAGCAAAGACAGTATGGGCAAAATGAAAATGCCACCAGCAAACTGGAGCCCTGAGTCCTTCTTGCTGGTTTTCCTTATGGAAGTTAAAGCAAGACGACTGATTTTCAACTCCCTTGCTTCAGTGCTCTAGGACCTGGTGTTTTGTTATGAAATAGTAGAAAAGGAGAGGAAAAAACATACTCAGCCTTTGTTTCTGTTTAATAAAAGCCCCAAAACCACCCAAAGGGCTGGCGAATACTGAGATAACTGTCCTGATTTCAGAGAGGACGGGTGTGGGTGGCACCTCCCGGCACCGAGGGGACGTTTGTATTGGCAGCCGAGGCAGAAAACCTCCCCAGAACCTAGGGAAAACGGAAAGAAAAAGGAAAGAAAGCAAGAAAAAAACCCACCCAGCAAATAAACAAAAGCATTCCTAATAAACTGGAAATGTCATACTACAGCAGGGATCACAAGATCGAGCCCAGAAAGGTCCAAGTGGCAAGAACACGCTGTTAAAAACAGATGGGAAAAACAAGCCGGGAAAGGTTGAGACTGTGTTTCTGCACTTCTGTTCCCGACATGGGTTTTAGAGCTGGTGCTGGTGTGGCTGGGGAGACAGAGGGTGAAATACCAGCCACCCACATGGGCCCAGGAATCCCAGTGGAAACCTTAAAGCAGGAGGATGGATGAAAGGGTTTTACACTAAAATCCCTAATCAACTGCTTTGGAAACATAGGTTTTTCCAGTTTCCCAAGCCCAGGCTTGCCACATGTCAAATCAGGTTAATAATACTGCTTTTTGTGTCTTGGTTTTGTGGAGTCCTGCTTGGAACAGGCGTTGCTCCTCTTAGCATGGCTGTGTGTCAAGGTAGAGGTCCAGGGTGGGTTTCTGGGATGCTCTGCAGCATGGGGATGCTCATAGCAACTCTCCTATGGAGCCAGGCTGAGAGAGCTGGGCTGGGTCAGCCTGAAGAACAGAAGGCTCCTGAAGGGGAGACCTTAGAGCAGCTCCAGTGCCTAAAGGGGCTGCAGGAAAGCTGGAGAGGGGCTTGGGACAAGGGCCTGTAGGGACAGGCCAAGGGGAATGGCTTGAACCTGCCCGAGGGGAGACTGAGCTGAGCTCTTAGGCAGAAGCTCTTCCCTGTGAGGGTGCTGAGGCGCTGGCACAGGGTGCCCAGAGAAGCTGTGGCTGCCCCATCCCTGGCAGTGTTCAAGGCCAGGTTGGAACAAGCTGCTCCAGTGGAAGGTGTCCCTGCCATGGCAGGGGTTGGAGCTGGATGAGCTTTAAGGCCCCTTCCAACACAAACCATTCAATGATTCTCTGATCCTTTCTGTACTCATTCCACTTCAAGATGGATTTGAAGAGGTGGCTCTACTCAGCAACATAAAACCATGTCCTCAGCAAGTAAAATGCAAGACACTCAGTGGGGAAAGTGGGTTCTTGTTGATAACCCCCTAAATGTTAGAAATCAGATGAAAAGAAGAAAGGAAGAGTAAAATAAAATGGGAAGATTAAGGTAGCAAAACATGGAGCTCACAGAGAGCTGCACAGAGGAAATCTCTGAGCCTACCTTCTCCAGGCTCATCCATTGTCTCAAAGGAGAGTGGAGATAAAGCTCCTGATGACAAACCCCTACAATACACCAGATGGTATCAGCTGTTCTATGAGATTGTCAGAGACCTTCCAACAGAACAAAACAACAGAAATCTGTTAGGTTTATTTGCCTTTATTTTTAATGCAACACCTTCCTCCTCTTCTGAGCATGTGAAGATTGAGCTGGAGCCAACACAGCGCTGGATGCAAGGAGCCCTATTTGGGGTCCATGCTTTCCAGGAGCTCAGATGTGTTCAAGCCAAGATCTATTACTTAGAGAAACAGGTTCTATCCTGGAAGATCTCAAAACCTTTGGAATTCCAAAACCTGGAAGATCTCAAGGATATTTGTAAATACTGGGGTTTGGCTCTGCTGCCTTTCTATGCAGGAGGAGTTGGGGGGACAACACTTTGTGAAGCTCCAAGCAGCTGCTCTTCTGAAACTTAACAAGTTCCATTGATTTCCTCTATTATTTTGCATTCCTTCATGCTCTAGGTTCCAGGAGATGCCTAAACATCCGAGCGCAAAGGCTGTCAGCGCAGCTCTTCCAGCCCAGCAGGAAGTAGGAGATATCTTCAGGGAGAGCCTATTTTGGGAGAGCTATCCCATTCCAAACTAAGCCTTCAAACTTCTTGTTGCTATTATTCAGATTAAGACAGCAGAGTAGGAGAGCTGAGGCATTCCCACAGCAGATCACATCGCTTCTCACACTGTCAGTGGTGGAAGGGAGGTCTTTGTATGCAGGAAGAACACAAAGGGAATTCCACAGTTAAGGTCCTGTGGGGTTTTGAGGTCTTGAGCACCTTGATATTTAGATGCAGTTGTGTTACTTCTCGTGCATGAGACCAAGTTCCTTTTTACTCCAAATGTTCCAAGTGAAAAACGCGTACAGGACAAAGAATTGCATTACAATAACTTTGCACATCACCCAACACCTCTGTAGCATCAGCAGCCACGAGTAGGACACCCCAAGGCCCCACTGCTGAACAACTGGATTACACTAAAGTAATTGCATCATACACTGTTGTTCCTGTTCTTTTACAACTCCTATTTTACACGTTCAGAACCATTTAATAGCCATCCCTCAGCTTCTTCCTTAAGGTTAGTAGGTCAAAACAGAAACACTGGGGAATAGGCAATGAAAAAGGCAAAACACTAAACCCCCCGCTGGCTGAATTTAATATCTATTAGAATCCTTAGTCAGGATGGAAACGTGTTTATAACCACAGACCTCCACTAAATTACCTTAACAGCCTCTAGCTGTTGTGCTGATGGCCAAAACAGCACAGTAAATTACCAGCTCACTGTACAAAATTATACACACCGCTATTATACCGTGTTGTAGTCTCAGCTTCTCAAAAGCAGAGCAAGATTTACTCTTACTGCCCAACCTACATCACAGGGGTGTGTGCTGCCACATGTTTACTCCCAAACCAGAGTAAATCCATGGGTTCCTGCAATGTGGCACAAACCCATTGCCAAGCCCACAATGAACGCAGCATTGGCAACAACCGTTCGCCTTTCCCTCCTCCTTTCCCATGTCTGATTGACTTTCCACTAATCAGATTTTCCTGTCCAGCAGCTGAACTGTGTTTTTAGACAGGCAGAATTGACTCCTAACCTCATTGGATGGACTTCAAGGCAAGGCACACACGAGGTGAACTTGGCTCAGAACACTTGGACTTTCTCAACATGAGAATGCAGGGACAGGGCATGCCAGGATGGAGCTTAGCAATGGGTAAGATGAAGATAAGATTGAAGGGTGTTGGAGTGTGGCTCCCAGCTCTTGATGGATTTGTTGCAGACCTTAAGAGACTCGCTTAATCCCTGTGCACTTTAATTTCCTATTTATAAAGCAGGGATAGCAAAGACACAAGAGTCCAGCAAGCAACTTGGCAGCACAAGGGTGGAAAGGTTGGAAACACATTGAGTGTCCAATCCCTTGGACCACCTCTTTGTTCTGTTGGGAGGTACAAAGCTAAAATCATTTGTGTTTGCAACGCGCCTCAGTGTGATAATGCCAAGAGCTTGTAATGATCAGGGTAGTAGGGTGAACATCAGTAGGACTGAGGGTGCTGAGGTGCTGGCACAGGGTGCCCAGAGAAGCTGTGGCTGCCCCATCCCTGGCAGTGCTCAAGGCCAGGTTGGACACAGGGGGTTGGAGCAAGCTGCTCCAGTGGAAGGGCTCCCTGCCCATGGCAGGGGTTGGAACTGGATGAGCTTTAAGGCCCCTTTCAACTCAAACCAGTCTGGGATTCTATAACCAAACGCCTGGGGGAACAAAATGAACCCAAGCTCAACCCACACTACTGGGCTCTGGGTACAAAAGGATATAGGTGAAATAGGAAAATGGGAGAAGCAGATACAGTAATATCCAGGAATATACGCCGACCAGGAGTGAATGTCTAAGATACAAGGTGGGGAGCACCACAGCTCTTTTCTGGTCATGCTTTGATGCCTGGTTTTCTAGTAAACTGATTTCTTATTGTTTTGTTTTAAATATATATAATTAGTCAGTGCTCTTCCATGCTTGGAAGGAAACAAATCATAGAATCATAGAATGGTTAGGGTTGGAAAGGACCTTAAGATCATCCAGTTCCATCAAAGGTTTTGACCACATAGAAAAAAAGAAGGTTAAACCTTGCCTATGCTACAGCTGATTCAGCAGTTATGCATGCATCAGAGGGGAGCATGTCAACCCCAAACATGTCATTCTGGCTTCTCACCTTCCTCCACAACCCAAGCTACGGTTAGTTAGTGGGAGGCTTGAGGTACAAAGGAATGCAAAGAATAGGCTTTAAGAGCTCTTCTCCTTAATTACAAATGCAAATCTTGAGGCTTCTCATCCCTGAGTGGTACTGAACAATTTGACGCTATCTGAAATTACGAGAGTGCCAGAGCAACAGGTCCATGCTCAACCCCACCTGACGTTAATGACAGCATTCAACAGCATCAAGCAGGTCACAGCGGACTCTTCTCAGAAGCAGGATAGGCAGAGAAATATCATTAATGGAATATTTTCATCAAATAACATATTTAACTAAAAACTCATACAAAAAACCTAATTAAGATCCTACAGGTAGCACAGGACAGATTTTGCTTTACATCTCCTTTTCAGTTCCAACCCAGTGCATGAGATCCAGTTTCCATCCACCCAAAGACACTCATTTTGATCCCCATTGGGAACATCCAACATGCACTACTGTGCAAAGAGTGATTTCTGAAGCACAAATCAACTTGTGAACCACAGCCCTTTGTGAACCACAACCCTTTGTGAACCACACCACTGACTTGTAAGATGCTGCTTTCTGCTGCACGTGAAGCAGCTCCTGTATTAACACTCTGCAGACAACCTTATTCTCTACACACGACTGTCTTCAAACCTCGCTCCCTGGTACACCTCCCTTTGACAGCACATGATACATCAGCCCATCTGCACGCCAGCTGGCTGTACTGATTTGATGCTAAAAAAGAGTGTATTGATTGATTCCTGGTCGAAGCCTCAGCCAACATGTTTTGCAAGGGGTTGAGAAAACAGCCTGATCCTTCCAGGCCCTCCCTTGGGTTGATTGTGGAGGGAATGCAAGGCAGGAGCTCAAAACATGGCTTTGGGAGCAACTTCATAGATATGATGTTGGATGTTGCTGGTCCTGGACCAAAACACATCTCATTGCAGGTGGCAACTGTCTGAAAAGGCAAGTGGAGATAGCCCCATCACTAGGATTTCAACTGTTTGAGGTTTAAACCTAAAAACACTAATTTTGTTCCCTTTCCAGTGTTTTGTTCGTGGCATCAACTTCTACAACAGCAGATACTCACATTACTCATATCTCATCTTTAAAAGGTGCAAACTCAGAGTTGGTAGGAGAATGTATGCTTCTCCCCAATGGCACATCCATAGTGGAGGCAGAACTTGCTGAAGGATACAGAAACAAAAAGGATCTTACAAGCTTTAACATCTGTGATCAGCTTCTCTTCTACATTTGACACTGAGGGATCAGAAACATCGGATCCCCTCTCCTGGGTGCAAATCTCACCTCTTCAAGAGTGGGTTCAGGTGATGGAGTGGGACTCGTTTTGCTAAACGTATCCGGGGCTGCATCAAAAGGAGTGTGACCAGCAGGTTGAAGGAGGTGATCCTGCCCCTCTGCTCTGCTCTCACGAGACCTCACTTGGAGCATTGTGTGCAGTTCTGGTGTCCTCAATATAAACAGGACATGGAACTGTTGGAACAAGTCCAGAGGAGGCCATGAGGATGCTCAGGGACTGGAGCAGCTCCTGTATGGAGCCAGGCTGAGAAAGTTGGGGCTGTTCAGGCTGGAGAAGAGAAGCTGCGTGGAGACCTCAGAGCAGCTTCCAGTGTCTGAAGGGGGCCTATAGGGATGCTGGGGAGGGACTCTTCATTAGGGACTGTAGCGATAGGACAAGGGGTGATGGGTTCAAACTGAAACAGGGAAAGTTCAGGATGGATACAAGGCAGAAGTTCTTTACTGTGAAGGTGCTGAGGCACTGGAATGGGTTGCCCAGGGAGGTTGTGAATGCTCCATCCCTGGCAGTGTTCAAAGTCAGGCTGGACAGAGCCTTGGGTGCCATGGTCTAGTGTGAGGTGTCCCTGCTCATGGCAGGGGGGTTGGAACTGGATGATCTTAAGGTCCTTTCCAACCCAACCCATTCTGCGATTCTCTCTGGTGAAGTGCCAAACACTTTTTGGGAGCAGGACCCTGGGGTGCTCCCATCAGAAGTCTCACAAGCTAAGATGCTGTCCATGCTCTGCACTGACAGCAGCCCGGCAGGCTCTTATCAAGGCACTTTCTCATTCACTTTCTTTGGAAGGTGGTTGTCCCTCTCTGCTCCAGAAGTCTGTATTATGAAGCTTTCCCAGGCTCCTAATCACTCTCGCCACCCTCCTCCAAAGACTCTGGTGTCAGGGGTCCACCCACATGCACATTGCTGCAGGATAAAGCCCTGATTGCTGCCAGGAAAACTCCCAGCTCCCTGTCCTGCCTCGCTCCACGCACACAGAGGGCTCAGAGAGGGATCCACACATCCAGGGATAGCTCCAAACCTCAATCCCCTATTTCAAGCCCTAAGCAGGGACCAGTCTGCATTCCTGACATCCCATCTCTTTCTTCCATTTACTTTATTTATTCCCTTCCCTCAAGGGCTTTAAGCCTGCCACAGTCACAGACAGCTCACTGTATGGATGATGTAAGGCCGGGCTGGAGGTAGCAGTGGGGCTCAGCTGCTTCCCCTCTCTCCTGCCACCCCAGCCCTGCACCCTGACCCCCAAAACAATGAGCCCTTCTATTCCCCACCGCCCCGCTGGAAACTCCAGCCTGATGTTACGTGTAATGGGCAGTGGGCGAGGCGGGCAGGGAGGGCGAGAGGGAGGGAGAACACAAGCCTCAAGTCATCGATTCTTCTTGGGTCAAAGCAAACAAGGGCTTTCCTGGGAGCTTCCGATCTGGAGGGAGTTATTTAGGAGCAACAGGGAGAGCCAGAATCAAAGGAGCTGTGTGCAGCATTGAAGGCATGGAAGCAGAGAGGGTATTTTAAGCTGTCCATAAGCCACAAGGGGCATTTATTGTGTTTGACCCTTCCTGTGCTGGCTGGTTCTCAAGCACAGTACCTGCATGAAAGCAGTGTGAGAAGAAGATCTGGAGGTGCCCTCTATAGGGATGGAGAGTGAGACTTTGCAAGGAAAAAGCAACTACGGCGTAGCAAACCCCTAGGCTGAATTACATCCTCCCTTTTCCATGGGGCACTGTTTCAAGCCAAGAGCATCCAGAGGGCACTCAAACCCCACTTATCACTTATCTCCCCTACAAATAAACTACAACCCCCCAAAGATGCTTAATAAGTATGTGGATGAAGATGTGCAGGACAGATTGGTAGCAATGATTAACAACAACCCCATTTATCACTACTATGAGATAAAAAAGTGCAGACAATCAGAAGTAATGCCCAGTGCGACAGCAGAACACAGTAGCAGACCTACAACAACTGTTTGAAGCTGAACCTTTAGAAGACACCTCAATGCCAACCAAAAAGAGGAGCTAAAGGAAGGTTTACTAATCAGGGTTGGAAACAATACATAAAGCCCCTTTGGGTATTAAATAGCCAAGGAGTTTGTTTAGCAAGTCAACTTGCAACCTTCGGCAGTCACATGAAAGTCCATGGGGATGTTCAGAAGGATCGGTGAGGAACCTGAAGAGGCGAGGGAGCAACTGTGATCATCAGCAAAACTGAATGGCTGTAAATCTACAGAATCCAAAAGAGCACAAATCTTTGCCTGAAAAATGTTATTTCCATCTTACCATATGGATGCAGGAGCTGGAACCCCACCAAGGAGATGTCTAAATGCCTTCCAAAGCAAACGCCTTTGGAAAACACCAGGTTTGAATGGAATAAGATGCATAACAAGTACTGAGATGCTATTAGGGCAGCATCTTCGATCCAGGAGACTCAACGGAAATCTCTTGGATGTGTCCAAAAGGCATTGGGAAGCAAAAGAAATAATAAGTGATACTAATAAAACACAACCAGGAGATATTTATGTCAATAGGCTAAAGGCAAAAGAGGGACCAAACGTACAGGATTTAAGAAGTCAGAGGCCGCGTGGAGAAGAGTCCAGAGCGGTCAGAGGTGGAAAAGCTTCCCAAGCAATGGAAAGGAAGAAGCAATCTGAATGCACATAGAGAGATGTCCAAGAGCTGCTCTCCTCTGGTCCTGCCTTAAAGCCAGCTTTAAACTATAAATAAAAACACCACATTTCTGGCCCAGGAGTGAAGCTCCTATCCTGAAGAGTCATCACTTTGGGGTGAGAATATTCCCATTTGGAAGGAGAAGTTCATTTCTAGGTACTGGTGTAATGCAGACAACCAGGCTGATGCAAGATTTCCCAGTTCCTATCCTTCTCCAGGAAAACTACGCAAGAACTCCCAAAAAAACCCCAAGGAACCAAATATGAAAAGACAAACCCAGAGATGAAATCACTCACGCCAGGTTGCTGGCATCAAATGATTCCAGATTCATTGGAGAAACAGGCACCGCTGGCTGTCTTACAGAAAGGAACATGCTTCCAGTACTCATCTTTTCCTCCTGTTCTTTAAAAGCACAGCTTGCAGGCTAGAGATGATTATGAGTTGGGTTTTTTTTTGACCAAGGCTAGTTTCTAGTTATTAATCACTATTATTATTATTTTATTGCTATTAATTCATTACTATAATAAATTACTATTATTGTTATTATTGTTATTTTTATTATTAATAGTAACAATAATAATTTAAACACAGCACATATATAAATTGCTGTATGGCTAAGTACGATTAATGACATACATATGACTGCACTGTGCACCGACCTTGAGGAATTCCTCCTTGTACAATGTAAAAGGAGGTCAGACAGTGGCAGACATACCTGAGGTGCAAGCGTGCTTGCCTGGAGGCACACACATGGTCTGGATCTCTTCTTAAGGTCTCTGGTCTGTGCTCTGTGTTTCCATGTGCTTGTTCTGTCTCTGATCATAAGAAGAGGGATGCTCTACACTGGCTGTTCTATACAGCGTCTTCACAGCCAATTTGCTGCTGGTTTAACTCATGATAACCACAAAGCTGGTTTCACTTGGCAGCAGAGTGCTCAGGTGCTTGTTCAATTTCTCCAGATTCAGATTGGAAAAGCCTAAGAATGAGCAAACCCATCCATCCTTGTGCGAGAGCAAGACCTGGACCATTTCACACCAGCATTTCCCGGCCAGCAACTCTGACAGCTTTTGCCTAAATGCATGCAGCCATGGTGGGATATTAACATAGGGGTGTATGAGAGTGTAAACAAGTCAATTCTAACACTGATGACTTCTCAGATGGGATGAGAAACTGGAAAAGGCAAGTAAAAACCCAACCCAGCCTTTCCCTGCTCTGCTCCATTCAAGCCTGCTGCACTGTGTGATGGGGAAGGTCTAGAGATAAGGACGAGAGACCATTTGATGTACAAACAAGAATGAGGATTTTTTCCTTTCTCAACCTATGTTTATTACTTAAACAGAATTACAGGAGCCATTGCTAGACTGTGGAGACACCAAATGAAACTTTGGAGGCCAGGTCTACCCCTATCTTATCCTGGGAACTGCACATTTGTCACTGGCACAGGGTGCCCAGAGAAGCTGTGGCTGCCCCATCCCTGGCAGTGTTCAAGGCCAGGTTGGACACAGGGGCTTGGAGCAAGGTGGAAGGTGTCCCTGCCTGTGGCAGAGGGTTGGAACTGGATGAGCTCTAAGGTCCTTTCCAACCCATTCTCTGATCCGTATGAGGAATGCTTCTGTTAAGTGCATCTCAGTGACCCATAGCAGAGATCCAGGACATCCCAGAAGCTTTGGGAGCCTTTCCAGAGCCAGGTGTCCCAGCTGGTGCCCTGGGCTCTCCACAGCCCCACAGTGACACAGCCAGGCTTCCCTCTCAGAGCTCCAGATGAGGAAATCACAACAGGCTGTATTTACATGACAACCCTCCATCGAAGGATATGCCAAGGTGTGCCGCAATTAAAATTCCATAAAGTTACCCAGCCGAAGGACACTGTGGGATAATAAGCATTTGCATATTGCTGATACTGGGCTTAACCTCTTTTTACCCAAATCCTTAGCAGGATGGGTCTATCCCACAGAGAATGGCTAAGAGGAGAAGGAGAGGCTGTGCAGAACGTCAGCAACAGCAGTTCAGAAACCTCTTTGGGCTCTATTGCTGCTCTTCATGTGCCCTGAAGTGAATCAAAATCTCTCTTCCTCATTTCTCCCACCTCCTGAGATAGGGATAAATGTGCTTCGTTACCACTGTCAGGTGCTATAAGGTCTACCTAAGAAGTATGATAGGAAAGTGAGACGTTAAAGACTTGAAAGGAGTACTGAAAGGAAGGGCAGATTGAGTTAAGAGCAGTGATTTTGGATCAGCTCATCTTGGAGAGCACCCAGACGGCCTCGGCAACCTTACCAGCTATATCCCTGCTAGAAGTGGACCAGTTGCAATCCCCTTCCATAGCTTCACCCATCCCCAGCAGCTTGCAAGCAGCTTGGAACCCCTTGGCTCAGGTAGAAGCAATGATTCCAAGTTGAGTTCCCAGCTGTGGGAATGACACTGAACACAAGGGCCGTCAACCCACTGACTTGCTCCATGCCTCTGTTTCCCCATCTGATCAAACCCTTCAGGGAAGATGTGGTCTCACCAAACACCCAGAGCACCGAGCCCTAATCCCAGTCACCTCAGCTGCTACTGTAACCCAAATAAATAACACTTGCTCTGCCTTTGAGTCACTACTATAAATTAAGTGCTTCGGTCTGATAAACAACATTACATCACCTCTTGCATCTGACATTGGCTAGAAGAAAAAGAGAGGAAAATATAGGGTTTCAGTATCACTTCTCTTTCCCAAAGAGAAACAAGGCCAGCTTCCTCTTACGCTGTCCTTAAGTATTGTCTTCCTTAAGTTCAACCTGTGCTTTGCTACCACCAACCTTGTACATTCACTGTGGGCTTTGCTAGGACCATCAGCTAAAGTCATGACAGGCAGCTGAAGAGCCACTCCAGCCTCTTAGCAAAGCCAAAGCACTGGGAGAATACATCAGTTTCACTCCCCACGCAACACACGGATTCCTTACCTCTATGGGCATGTCCACCTCAATCAATGCAATGCTTTGGTAAGACATGCCCTGACCAAACCAGTTTGAGTTTCAGCAGCTGAAGAGCTGCCCTAGCACAGCCCTTCTCCCAGGTAGCTTGTGTTGGTAGGAAACAAAACAAGGACTATCCACCTGCACATGGAGCTGGGCTAAAGCGGCTACATTGCTTCTTAGATTGATGGCTCCATGCTGTGTAATGCCACAGAGGTATCCGAAATGCTGGGTTGGAGGTTCCTTGGGAGGTCTCTGGTCCAACCCTGCATTCACGTGTGACTAGATCAGGTCAGCCAAGTCTTGAAAACCTCCAAAGACTGAGACCCTACAGCCTCTATGGGAGCCTCTTCCTCTATGCCATGACCCTCTTACTGGAGGAGCTTCCCTATAACCCAACCCAAACCTCCAAAGCTCGTTTGTGGTTGCTGCCCCTTATTTTGCTACAGCAAAGAAGAGTTTGACTCCATCATCCCCATAAACCATCCTTCAAATAGCTGCAGGTTATTAGATCGAGAGTATTTCAAGGCCAGGTTGGACAAGGCTTGCAGCAACCAAAGTGGAAGGTGTCCCTGTCCGTGCAGGGGATTGGAACTGGATGATCCTTTCCAACCCAAACCATTCTGATTCTATGATGACAATATACCACCATCTGCCAGGAGATGCTACAGCGGGTGAAGGAACGCAGCCCCACACTAAACTAACCCCAAGAGAAGGTTGCAGGGAAGAGGTTTTGACTCATCAGCAATGATGCAGCGGAGAAACAAGTTACGGAGCATGACTTTTGCGCAGCATTGCACAAGAGAGGTGGTGCTGCAGGAGTGCTGTCGGGCACTGCCCTTATAAGCAAGATGCACCCCCTGACCTGCAACACCTTCTCTGGTGGAGCAAGGGCTCATCCCTTCTCTGAATCATGGGGCAGATGACAGCAGCTGAAACCTCTGATGGGCTTTTTGCATCAGGTCTGGAGATGACAGGGGAGGAGCAGGGTGCAGAGAGGCAGCTTGATAGACACGAAGTCGTGGAGCTCAGTGCTGTCAAAACCTTCTACAAAGGACCTGTTTGCACTGGGTCAGAAGACTTCCCATCAGCAGATCCAGGTGACATGATGAGTGTCCTAAGCCTCTTTGCTATCCCTCCCTGAATTCAGGCTCAAAATCCATGAATCCACCCAAACCAGCACTGGAGGGGACTTGTGGAGAAGCTGTTGAATTTATTCCACTGGATCAGCTCTCCTAAGCACAGTGTGGCCAACCTGCTCTTCCAAGCTTCCACCGATGGAGATTCCGAGCCCATCCCGACCCATCTGTTCCACTCCTCTGGCAATCAGTGGTTAGGAAGGTTTTTCCTAACACTTGTTTCCCTTGGTGCAGTTTGAGCTCAGCATTTCTTGGCCTCTCACCACTGGCCATGGAGAAAAGTTTACACCCTTCCCCTCTGCAGCTACATCTGACATACTTGAGCACTGTTATTTCTCCTTTCAGCCCTCTCATCCCGAATTTCCTTCAGTGTTTCCATGTTTTCTAAGTTTCTGCTCATTTTGGGGGCTTTTCTCTGGGGTCTCTGCAATTGTTTCCTATTTTCCATAGAGGGAAGCATCCTGAATCAGGCCTGGCACAGGCAAACATGAAAGCAACCAGTGAGACTGAGTCCAGAGGAGGCCATGGAGCTGCTGCGAGGGCTGGAGCAGCTCTGCTCTGGAGCCAGGCTGAGAGAGCTGGGCTGGGGCAGCCTGGAGAAGAGAAGGCTCCTGAAGGGGAGACCTTAGAGCAGCTCCAGTGCCTAAAGGGGCTGCAGGAAAGCTGGAGAGGGGCTTGGGACAAGGGCCTGTAGGGCCAGGCCAAGGGGAATGGCTTGAACCTGCCCGAGGGGAGACTGAGCTGAGCTCTTAGGCAGAAGCTCTTCCCTGTGAGGGTGCTGAGGCGCTGGCACAGGGTGCCCAGAGAAGCTGTGGCTGCCCCATCCCTGGCAGTGTTCAAGGCCAGGTTGGACACAGGGGCTTGGAGCAAGCTGCTCCAGTGGAAGGTGTCCCTGCCTGTGGCAGGGGTTGGAGCTGGATGAGCTTTAAGGTCCCTTCCAACCCAAACCATTCCATGATTCTGTGATTTTCAGCCCCCCCCAGCTCCCCCCAGCCCTGAGTCAAGGCACCCGCACATAAAAGCCTGTTCCCGTTACACTGGAGGTCAAACTTTGCAAATGGCCTTTTCCAATGCCCCCGCAGCGCTGCGAGCTCAGACACTCGCATCCCCTCCTGGCACAGAATGAGGCCACGCAAACGGAGACTGAAACACGGCACTTGTTCAACAGTGAAAATGAACACTGGAGTGAGGTGTGCAAGTGATAGGCTCCTGTGGTTTGAAAGCATTTTAGGCCATTTGGATGTATAGGAGTCATAAAACCCCCTCTTTCAGTTTATAGCCATTCCCCCTTGTCCCATCACTCCATGCCCTTTAAAAATCCTATATCCTCCCTTACAGAGGGCATTCTTGCTGTGCATCGTCAAGTGAGATATGAAGGATATACTTCAGCGGCCAAAAGAAGCCCCTTCTCAGGGAGTTATCCATAGGAATACATCTGCAACCAGCCCATTTTACCCCCCTTTAACTCTCCTGCTCACCCCATCAGAGAGGAGCAGATCTTCTTAGAACCTTGATTAAACTACTTCTGCTTGATGTAAAAACACCCCTGATGCACAAAGCCAAACTCTGCCCCCAAACAACCCGGCAAGGAAAACCAAAAGAGCACTAAGGCATTGTAAAACAAGGCAAGAAGCTCTTTAATCAGAGCTGCAGACACACATCTCAGCCAGGCAGAGAATCCCCTGGCTTCACAGTCCATAAAGGAGCCGGCAGTGCACTGATTTAACGATAGGAAGCTAAGAGCTGCACTCGACATCGACAGCTCTTGTTCTTTACATTGCTTTCCTGCCAGAGAGCCCCATCAGTGGCAGTGGATAGACACAGAACACCAGGCTCTACCCCCACATCTAACGTGGGAGACAACAGACAGGCACGTCCAAAGCAGGAGCACCAGGAGACAGTGAGTCAGTGCAGCCCAGCACAGCATGCACCGGTCTCGGCTCGTTGGTCACACAGCTGAAGCCAAGGGGATTGTTCAGGGATTGGGGTTGTTTCATGGGTGTTTGAAGGAGGAGAATTAAAACCAGCTCCGTGCTTTGTGGCAAAACCAAGGAGACCTTTCCATGTGTGAAAGGCAGAGGGGAGAAGGTGGGGACAGGCTTTTAATAGGGCCTGTTGGGATAAGACAAGGGGGAATGGTTTTGAACCTGCCCGAGGGGAGACTGAGCTGAGCTCTTAGGCAGAAGCTCTTCCCTGTGAGGGTGCTGAGGCGCTGGCACAGGGTGCCCAGAGAAGCTGTGGCTGCCCCGTCCCTGGCAGTGCTCAAGGCCAGGTTGGACACAGGGGCTTGGAGCAAGCTGCTCCAGTGGAAGGGGTCCCTGCCCATGGCAGGGGTTGGAGCTGGAGGAGCTTTAAGGCCCCTTCCAACACAAGCAGTCTATGAAGGTACAAAAGTGTTCGTCTGAAAAGAACCCCAAACAAGCTGATGATGGAGCTTGGCATCCATGCAGAAGGGAGATGGAAAGTGGTACTTCGGTACCTGCACCACTTTTGACCTTCAATTATTTTGTTACCTTTTATTATCAGTACTACAGCAGCATTATATATATATATATATATATAATTATAGGGCTCATCTGAGCTCACGGCCAAACTGCCTAAGGTCTACATGAACCCCGACCCCCAGTTACGAGACAGAAGAGAGGTACCATTCATCTCAACCTCGAAGCAGCCATAGTGTGAATGTTCCCCAATGGAACAGGAAATCCAGACACTGGTATTCCCCAGAGCATTGTACAAAGAGGTCCTACGTAGAATACCCCCACCTCACATAAACACAATCCTCTGAAGTGAAACCGAGCAGGTATTGATATAAACGCAGATTAACACTCCATGGATCAGGTGTGGGGAGGAATCCCCTTCCCCAGCCGCTCTGCATGGGAGGGAGAAAGTACATTCAGCCCTTTCCTGCCTTGCCAAAGATCTCCTTGAGAAGCAAAACCAAAACAAAAGCAGGCTTATGAAAGCCCAGCACTTCAAGGGCAGCGTCAGCAACACACCCATGAGCAGACACGTACGTCTGAAATGCACTTGTCAGAGAGAAAATAGATCTATCATCTACCCTGTGTCGATAGAGCCAGAGCAGGAACTTCAAACCCGATTAGCAGCATCCTGCAGCCTGAGATTCCTCCTTTGAGGTCTCAAAGCAGAACATAAACCAAAGGCAGAAGGAAAGTGGCAAAGGATTCAATACCTTGCCTTTGACTGTAACACTGTGGTGGCTGAAACTCACCTTCTGTGCATGAAAACCAAAGTCCAGCCATGTGGGTTTGCTGTAGATGAAGGCTTGATGGGAGCAAAGCCATCGTAGACACATAGAATTAACCAGGTTGGAAAAGACCTTTAAGATCATTAACTCCAAACATTACCACCACTAACCCATGGCACTGAGGGCATGGCTTGTGAACACTTCCAGGGATGGTGACTCTACCACTTCCTTGGGGGTTGTTGGAACACAACATCAGCCTGCAGCTCCACCACGTCTTGAGCCATTCTCAAGGAGAACCCGATCAACACACCAACACCCTGAACGCATGCCACAGCCCTATAAATACACTAATAACCATTAAAAAGCAAGGGGATGGGGACACCAGCACGCGAGACACAATCCAAGCTGAGCCCAACACTTCCAACTCCAGCCACCGAAGCAGGAAGCCAGCACAACTGGTGTGACTGGAAGGGAAATCCCACTGACCACTGAAATCCCCTCGAGCGACACGTGCCAAGCATCGCTTCCTGCCCTGCGTGGGACAAGCCGGGCTCGTCTCAGCACGGCCGCGTTTCCTCCGGGGTGGGAATGAGGATGTTTGGAAAGCCAAGGTGGCTTTTGCAAAGCACCTTGGGACGTTGCGGGGATGAAAAGCACTCTTCTGCACAGGGATAATGAGCACTAACTGCTGGAGTGTCACACCCTCGTGGGGAGCGCTTAAGCAGCTTTATTCGGCTCCCGCTGGAATGCCGGAGCACAAGCTGGATATTCAGAAGGCGATGTGAGCGCCCTTTCACGGGGCACATGCTGGGGAGCTAATGATGGTTGATGAGTTAAGGCCACTGGTGACTCAGGATCAGCAATTAGTTGATTTCTGCAGGGAGGGAGGGAGGTGCTTTGCTCCATTAAGCTAAAAGCATCCTCCACAGTTCGGTGTGCACAAAGTCGTTCTGTCCCTGTGCCACAAAGCCTGCTACACACATCAGGGGCTTGATATTTCCCATGTAAACACCCTGTTTTACCTTTGTCTCAGTGTATTTGGGGAGGACAGGGAGCAAAAGAGCTGGCTTTCCTCATGGTCCCATCCCAATCTGATCCTTCTTCAAAGGGGATCAGGCACACAAGAGCAACTGAACACACTGTTTAATGCACAGGGATGTGGCACCACTGATGTCTACGGGGCTGCACCCATTCGGACAAGGCTAATAACATGGGATCACAAACTGGATACTCCTCCAGCCCTGCCTAGGCTGTGTTACTACAGACACCCCCCTCCCTCCTAAAGGCAGGCAGCGATGCTTCAATCCATCAACAACCGGCACTGTGGAGCCACCAGCTGCACTTGTTCTGCTGCCGATCCCGAAACACACAGAGCCGAAAGCAACAGGACCAAAGGATAACCTGGTTTGTGCCCCCCCCCAACCGGGAAGGGAGCCTTTCCCACAGGCTGCATCCCAGCCAGCCAAAACCCGGCTGAGGACACTGGAGGCAGGGAATGGGACCCCGGCTTCATCGCGGGGAGCGATGTGCCGAGTCATGGGATGGATGGCAGCAGGACGTCGCGGCGTTCCCGAGCTCCAACGCTCGCGGCGCACGGCGGGGCCGTCAGGAAGGAGCAAGGAACAGTTACGTCTTTCAGGGAGCGGGGAATGTGACAGGGCTGGCATTTGGACCCTTCTCTTTACAACTTCTTTGAAGTGTTTGATCTCCGCCGCTAATGACACCAAAGGCTATCGGAGCGCTACTGGTGCTATCTTCAAAGGGTTGCAACCTTCAATGATTAATAGGAACGGCGCACGGGGAAGGGGAAGCGACCGTTAACGGGGGTGCAAGGAAGGGGGAGGACACCCAAGATGTGTTATTTCTCTTTGGGACCGACGTATTCCCAACCTCCCCATATAAAACACACGACTTTAAAGAGGGGTGGGATAAGTGGGTGTCCGGTCCACCCGTTGCCACCACCCAGGGTAGGGGGTGAGGTGAGGAAATGGGGCTCAAAGATGCTCCCACCGCCCTTCCCAAGCAGAGTGGAGCCAAGACCGAGTCTCCCATGCCCGGTACGGGGCGGGCGGCGGCAGGTGCACCGGGTACCAAAGGGTGAAGGGGATACAGGGAAGGGGTAGGGATGCGAGACAGGGATGGTCTCAGACTTACGTATCTCCGTAACTTCTTCTCCGGCGGTGACTTTCGGAGCCAGCCCGAGCACACAACCTCCCCGCCGCTCATCGCGGCGGCCGGGCGCTGCCTCCCGGCGCTCAGCGCCCATGGAAGGCGGTGGAAGGATGGACGTGCGGATGGATGGATGGGTGGATGGATGGATGGAGGGATGGATAGATGGAAGGGAGGGAGGGAGGAAAGGGGTGTGTGTGTGTGTGTGTGTGCGATGAGCGCCTCCCCGCCGCCGCCGCCGCTCGGCTGCGAGCGGGGAAGCAGGAAACCGGCTCCTTCCCCGGCTCACCACGCCTCCCGCCCGGCCCGGCTCCCCGCCAGCCCGCTTTAAAGATACAAACCCCGCGGGGAGCGAGGGCTGCCCGGCCCCCCCCCCCCCCCCCACTGCTCCCCCTTGGTTCATCCCTGCTGCCCCCCGCGCTCATCCAGCGCCCGTAAACTTTGTACGTACCGCAGGGGTGATGGGCAGAGAGATGCCTTAATGAAGACACCCCCCACACACACACAAACCCTTCTACTATGAGGTTAAATCACTGCAGCTCCCCACAAGGACCCTTCCACTGTCTTGATGGGAAAGCTCCTTCTCTGGCTTTCACCCCACTGCGCTCTGGGGTTTGTGTGTGAGATGAAGGGGCCTGTAGGAAAACAAAGAGGTTGAGCAAGAAACAGCCAAACCCCAGTGACAGCAAAAAAAACCCTCCTGGAGGAAGAAAACAATATATATATATATAAATGGGGGGAATCGATAAAAGCTTCATATTTTGTTATTGATTTTTAGATAACGGAGCAGTGCCCACTGTGAGGGGATGTGACTGCTGCCAGAGCCTCATGCAGACAAGCTGGGTTTGCATTACAACGTTGTCATGCCCTGGCTGAGATGAACTATCACCTTCCAGATCTAGGAACACTGTGTGTTTTAAAGTCTGACCCTCTCAGCAGCAAGGAAGCCTCCCTCCATAGCCCTGTGAGTAGGATTATGCCCTAACCTTGTGCTGCATCCTTCAACCTGGATCTAGCACCCTAAAAGCCCGTTTCCAACCCATGCCGCCCACTTAGGAGCATACAACTCAGGGCTGTTTGGTGGGGATGGAGTTTTAAGACCTGCCTCTATACAGCAGCTCTGCCCCAAACCTGCTTGGCCACATTCATCCCCGCCTTGACTTCCCTGCCTGTCCAACCTCTGTGGGCAGGGACTGTCCCTCCTCCTGTGTTTGTGCTGCAGCTGGTGCAACAACAACTCCACGCTGGCTGGATGCTCTGCTGCATGCCAAACAACCACCACCTTCGCAGCACGCTGCTCGAGAGGGGATCTTGCATCACTTGAGAGCAGTCATTGCGGCTCGCAGTGCCCCTGGGAGGGAGGCAGGACACCTCTTCAAGATAGGGACAGCACAGTTAAGCCATATGTTGTTTATCATCTCTGTGGCTACATAAAGGAGGGGGGTAAGCCCTTAAAGAGCAAATATGTCATTTGTTAGGAATGTATCTTCTCAACAGCTTTGTTTTTCTGCCAGTGAAAGGCAAAGGCTCAAAAAGGTTTCTCTACCTTTTCACTGCCCAAAGGAAAGCCTTGATCCTGTTCAATCTCGCACAGGTGCTGGCTACAGGCAGATCAGTTTGGCTATGGTCGGATCAGCTGGGCTATGGTTGGATCAGCTGGGCTATGGTCGGATCAGCTTGGCTATGGTCAGATCAGCTTGGCTATGGTCGGATCAGCTGGGCTATGGTCGGATCAGCTTGGCTATGGTCAGATCAGCTGGGCTATGGTCGGATCACCTTGGCTATGGTCAGATCAGCTGGGCTATGGTCGGATCAGCTTGGCTATGGTTGGATCAGCTGGGCTATGGTTGGATCAGCTCACTGAGGGTGCTGTGTGCGATGCAGCTGAGAGCAGGGCAGGATGGAGAAACCAGCTCTGCACTGGCATCAGCCAGAATGACCTTATTCAGTGCACTGGAGCTGTACCAGTTTACACTGAGAGTCTTGCCCTCAAACCCTCCTGTGTTAGGATTTGCAGGGAAAACTGCATCCTGGCGACCTGTGCTTGAGGGATCTTCCCAAACCCCAGAGCAATCTCAGGGATGCTGGTGACCTACTGGGGATTTATAGAGCCCCAATCGAGAGCAGACAACCGTGATTAATAGGCAGGTACCGTGCAGAGCCATCCCGTGGTGTACGTTAATGATTCACAGCCGAGGAATTCGCTCGCACTGACACCAATGCAAAGTGGTATCAAGTCTGGAAACCAGTTGCAGAGAACCCCATCCTCATTTTCATGTTAACAACTTCCACTGCTCCGCTGAACTGCTTCCTTGGGCAATGGGTGTTTAAAGAAAGGCTCCATAATTATCACTGTGTGAACCGCAATGAATTATGCTACATATACTGTGACAGGGTTTGCTTTATTACCCTGCTCCTTTGCTGCACTCCCTTTTCTCTCCACCCATCCCCTCTCTGGATCACATTTATTGACTTGGTTATATCACAACATAGAGCTGAACAGCGTCCAAAACATGAAAAACCCTTTTTTCCCCATGCCTTTGGTGATGCCTGACACATGTACCTCAGATTCCTGGGATTCTGGATGGGAAACAGGTTGCATTTTCTATACACTTCAATATGCTGCCATCTCGAATGTGAGATACAAGCTCTGCGCAGGAAAACGCTCAAAACAAAGATGCTCCATGTGAACGTGCCTCCCCAGTCCCGCTGTGGCTGTACACAGAGCAGGAACAGCGAGATAACGCTGCCAGATTCCATGCGATCCAACGCATGCAATGTGACAACGGCGTAAAATGCTGGCCCTCCTTAAAGCGTTTGGCCAGGGAGATCAATATTGCCCCGATGCCTTCAGGAGCTACAGACGCTGCACGTCATGAACGCGGCTCGGCTTTGGCAGCGCTCGCAGGTTCGCAGCAGCGTTACCAACTTCAAGCTGTTTCTGCGAGGGGTGATGCAGCCTGAACTGGGGCTGGCCCCGGCTGCCGGAGCAGATCCCTGCTGGCAGCAGAAAGCTGTGAAAGCCACATTGCCCTGTTTGAAAGTGAGGAGGGGCTCGTGTGGAGCCTTCAGGAACTCGGCTCCCAGCGGGAGCCACTGGAGGAGGAACAGCGGGAGCAGCAGGGGTAGCAAGGGGGTAACGAAGGGGTGCCATGGGGGAACACACACCCAATAGATAAAGGGGCTGCAGGAAAGCTGGAGAGGGGCTTGGGACAAGGGCCTGTAGGGACAGGCCAAGGGGAGTGGCTTGAACCTGCCCGAGGGGAGACTGAGCTGAGCTCTTAGGCAGAAGCTCTTCCCTGTGAGGGTGCTGAGGCGCTGGCACAGGGTGCCCAGAGAAGCTGTGGCTGCCCCATCCCTGGCAGTGCTCAAGGCCAGGTTGGATACAGGGGCTTGGAGCAAGCTGCTCCAGTGGAAGGGGTCCCTGCCCGTGGCAAGGGTTGGGACTGGAGGAGCTTTAAGGCCCCTTCTAACCCAAACCATTCTATGGTTCTATAAGAAACCATGTTCTTCGCACGCAATCGAGCAGAAAGAAAACATTTTTCCATGAAAACGACCTTTTTCTTCACGTTTCAATGTGCGTTTCGCTGCCTCTGGCAGAAACCTCGAGGTTTCCAATCGCGACCTTCAGCTCCGTTCCTTCTTGTCTGAAACCGAAATCACAACTTCCAAGAACGAGCCCGCAATGTCCCCGCTCCTCCCGCCTGCTCCGCGCTTACTTAAATGAGCCGTGCCATCTACTGGCAATAGGGAATGCTGCAGGCAGAGCAATTCCTCGCTCCGGGAAGCAGCAGGGATGGATGGAGACACCGGGAATTTCCTGTGGATTAGGGACCAGCTGGTTAAAACGCTCTGGGCTACTTACCCCAGCCAGGCACTAATCCCATGGAAGTGCCCTGTGCTGAGGCTAATATAACCCGAGACATGCTGGGGGGGAGCAATGCAGATCAGTGCTGCCTGGGTGCTATGTGCCTGCTTTCGAATACCAAGTGAATGCTTAGTCTCAGGAGATGCAGCTCCACAACAATAAGACCTGACTTTATCTTCATGCAACAGCAGAGCGAGATGGAAGCAGCTTTTCCTCCTTGATTTCATCAAGAATTGCCAAGGTTAAAGAGAAAAATGAATCGTCTCTTTCAAGAAATGGAGCCTTTTCACGCTTTCCACCCTGTAAAAGAGCACAGCAACGGAAAGCAAACCACAAGATGGTCCTTTCCTTCATGTGATAGGCAGGAGCTCCAGCAGCGAGCACGGGGAGGGGGAACAGCAGCACAAGGTGATCTGAGCAGATAGTGAGGCAGTTTGAAGCATCCTCACTACAGTGTTGTGGCATCAGAGCTCTGATGCTTTAATAGGGTCTTAAAAGAGAGATGGCTTGTTGGTCTGCAGTGCTCAAGGTGCTCCTTCGGACTTGATGGTCCAGTTGCTAGTGGTGGTGATGGGGAAACAATGGATTAAACCTGCTTTGTCCTTCCTCTGTTGGAAATCATGGCAAAACCCAGCACATCCCATCAGGAATGGATGCAGACCCCTGGATGGTGTCGGTGGCCGCAGCCATGGGGCACTTCCAGTGCTTGCACTTGAACATTATCACATATTAAGGACATGGAGCTGTTGGAACAAGTCCAGAGGAGGCCACGAGGATGCTCAGGGGCTGGAGCATCTCCTGTATGGAGACAGGCTGAGAACACTGGGGCTGTTCAGCCTGGAGAAGAGAAGCTGCGTGGAGACCTCAGAGCAGCTTCCAGTGTCTGAAGGGGGCCTATAGGGATGCTGGGAATGGACTGCTCATTAGGGACTGTAGCAATAGGACAAGGGGTGATGGGTTCAAACTGAAACAGGGGAAGTTTAGATTGGATATAAGGAGGAAGTTCTTCCCTGTGAGGGTGCTGAGGCACTGGCACAGGGTGCCCAGAGAAGCTGTGGCTGCCCCATCCCTGGCAGTGTTCAAGGCCAGGTTGGACCCAGGGGCTTGGAGCAAGCTGCTCCAGTGGAAGGGGTCCCTGCCTGTGGCAGGGGGCTGGAATTGGATGAGCTTTAAGGTCCCTTCCAACCCAAACCATTCTATGATGAATGGGGTTTCCTCTTCTGAAAGCACAGCCCTGCTTCCTTCAGTAAACTGGACAGTTCGGAGTCATTTTGTGTGGAGCTGAGCTGGGACAGAACATTAGTGAAGCACTTCCCAGTTTTGGGCCCAGGTAGAGCTTCTTCATGCCTGGTCCTTCCTCCTAGGATGGAAGAGCTCCTCATGCAACTCTCCCGCTGGATCCAGATACATTTCATGCTTACCCTGTTTCTTCCCACTTACGCTGTTTTCACCATGGAAGAGAAGGAAACTGGGAGTTTTCCCATGTTTTTCTCACCTTCTCAGGACAGAAACGCATTGCCCAGTGGAAAGAGCACCAGGCAATGCTGCAGACATAGGCACTAACTAGTCCGGTTTAAGCATCGAGGCCACTTCATGCCTGTGTTTTTCCTGATGAGCCTAGAAGCCCCATATGGAAAAGATTCCCTCTATGGACACTCTTTGGCACAATGCCGGGCCCAGGGCAAGCAACCAGAACCCAAATGATGCTAAAACAAGCAGGGAGACATCTTTGCCCATCCAACCCTGCCCTGCTCTCACATCCTTAGGCATTACCTCAAGAGCAGATGGTGCTCTGTGGTAGAGCAAATGAGCAACTATCCTCCTGACACCCCGCAAGGCCCTCCCCTCCCCATGCAAGAAGTTACTTCACCCCGAGCTAAGAGCTGTTGTCTGGCTTCTCAGCATAATGGGATGTAATTGGGTTTCATCTGGTTGGGGCAGTAACTCTGAGGACTTTCCTAACTGCATTACTGTCAGCTCAATGGTCATGTGCCATTATATCTGCTGGTCAAAAACAGAAGCCAGAACAGAACCAGATGCTTTCCCCTCTACTCCTCCTTGCACCGACACCCCTTCAGGATATGAGCTCGCACGGTACAGTCAGGATAATGCTATTAGAAGAAGGAAGTCATTGCTGTCATATTACAACCAGGCCTCCCCTCCAAAGTGTAAATGATTTAGAGTGTATTTGTTTACAACTGCAGCCCATGCACAGCTGAGAGCTAAAGCGACTCGAGCAGAAACCTAGGATGCACGTGAGCTTCGGGACATATAAATCTTACTCTTCTTACTGTACAAGTACGGAAGCACGAGCAGGAGTGAAGGGATGATGAGGGAGGAGTCCCTCAGGTCCTATTTTCCACTCTGCACCACCAGCTGAGAACAAGGAATAGACAAAATGCTGTGTTTATAGGAGAATTAAAGCTCTACTACAGGTAACCGATAGCTGAGAGAAACAGAGCAAAGCCAGGAGCTTATCCTGGAGAAGAGAAGGCTCCTGAAGGGAGACCTTAGAGCAGCTCCAGTGCCTAAAGGGGCTGCAGGAAAGCTGGAGAGGGGCTTGGGACAAGGGCCTGTAGGGACAGGCCAAGGGGAATGGCTTGAACCTGCCCGAGGGGAGACTGAGCTGAGCTCTTAGGCAGAAGCTCTTCCCTGTGAGGGTGCTGAGGCGCTGGCACAGGGTGCCCAGAGAAGCTGTGGCTGCCCCATCCCTGGCAGTGCTCAAGGCCAGGTTGGACACAGGGGCTTGGAGCAAGCTGCTCCAGTGGAAGGGGTCCCTGCCTGTGGCAAGGGTTGGAGCTGGAGGAGCTTTAAGGTCCCTTCCAACCCAAACCATTCCATGATTCTGTGGTTTTCAGCCCCCCCCCAGCTCCCCCCAGCCCTGAGTCAAGGCACCCGCACATAAAAGCCTGTTCCCGTTACACTGGAGGTCAAACTTTGCAAGTGGCCTTTCCAATGCCCCCACAACGCTGCGAGCTCAGACACTCGCATCCCCTCCTGGCACAGAATGAGGCCACGCAAACGGAGACTGAAACACGGCACTTGTTCACCAGTGAAAATGAACACTGGAGTTAGGTGTGGGGGTGATAGGCTCCTGTGGTTTGAAAGCATTTGGAGGCATAGAAACTGTATTCCTGGCTAAAGCATCGATTGCATTTTAGACAGACACCTTCTAAAAGTCAGGTCAGTTCTGAACTGCAGATTAACCATAAAAAGACCAAAGTGCGAAGAGACCTCTCCAAGATCAGCACGAAAGGATGCTCACCAGCTCCCACATGCTTCCGAGCAGCCAACATCACAGCTGAATGCTGCTAAGCTGTAGGTGCAGCCATAAGCACCTCTGGGTCTGACCAGATGGCTGTTCCAAGCTTGTAATGATCTGGGAAATGAACACTGGATAATGCTGTATCTCAGAAGGGTTTAGCACAAACTTTCTTCCTTTTTTCCACACCAGCACTGTTACGGATGGCATTAAATCTCAGTCAGGGACTGCAGTAACAGTGCTAAACCCACCGTGGTTTAGCACATAATGCAAGGCTGCACCAGGGCAGGTTTAGATGGAGCTGAGGAGCAATTCCTGCCCCAGAGGGTGCTCAGGCATTGGAACAGGCTGCCCAGGGCAGGGCTGCAGGCACCGGCCCTGTAAGGGTTCACACCCCGTGGAGACGAGGCCTCAGTGCCATGGGGCAGTGGTGGCCTTGGCAGTGCTGGGAATGGTTGGACTGGATGGGTTTAAAGGGCTTTTCCAACCTGGTTGATTCTATGATTGTATGACACAGAATGCAATCCTGCCCAGCAAGTCATCCATCAGGTTTGTTAAGAAAGAGGTTCATGAAATCCTTTAAATACTTGAACCCTAAATCTTGAACCTAACTTCCTAAATCACCCTAAACACTAGTAATTTATTAATACCATTAATAAGAATGGGATTTGGAAGAGTGAAATCACAGTACAAACCAGGCCTTTGGATGTGATGTGCATGGCTATTCGGGTTCTGCGGGTGGCAAGGTTCAGACGGGGAGGGTGACCTGGAAAAGCAGCACCCAACGCCTGTGTACAGAGAGGCACCTATAGCACACCCTGCCCAGCACTTCAGCTGCTGCACAGAGCCCCTTCTCGCCGCTCTGACCCTGTGCACACGCTGCTGGGCAAGCCTGGACACACACAGTGACTTACTGACACTAAACAACAGGAGAGGTCACTTCAAGTGCTTCATGGAGATGCCATTGTGTGACTTGAACCTGCCACAAGAAGGCAAAGTGATGCCAGCATCCCTGCAGAAGGCAAGTGCTCGCAGCTGCATCTCTAGAGATGCAAACTGGCTACTGACTGAGCACTGATTTCCATTGCTCAGTGCAGAAATGGGAGAAACCTGCTCCTGACTCAGGCAGAGGAGCCTGGAAATCTCCCCCTGATCCTCTTGTGCTTCCCTCCATAGCCTCTGCCAAGTCCCTTTGTCTGTCCCTGACTTTCCACCTGGAGCATCCCAGCTATGTGAACAGCCCTGGCAGCACCAGCACAGAGGTCAGTAAGCCTGGAAGTTGTCTATGGTGTGTCTGGCTGTCTCATGCATGGATGGGCAGCTTGTGGCCATGCCTTCATCAACAGATGTGTGTCGCAGCCAAGTATGGATCACAAGCCTGCTTCACACAGCTGAATCACAGCACTAAGCACTTGGAGCCCAGGATCTTCAAGGGGCCACAAGGACAGCACTGAGTTAATGCTCAAAAATCACTTTGGTGGGAAAGACACCATAAAAGCATTATTACAGAACTGTTGTGCCTATGAAATACAACTATTTCTCCCTGTGGATGGAAATCTGGCTCTTATAGAAGTCATGGCAGAGAGTAGATAATAATCTGACATAGAAGCTTATAGAATCATGGAATCAACCAGGTTGGAAAAGCCCTTTAAGCTCATCCAGTCCAACCTTTACCCCAGCACTGCCAAGGCCACCACTGCCCCATGGCACTGAGGCCTCATCTCCACAGGGTGTGAACCCCTGCAGGGCCGGTGCCTGCAGCCCTGCCCTGGGCAGCCTGTTCCAATGCCTGAGCACCCTCTGGGGCAGGAATTGGTCCTCAGCTCCATCTAAACCTGCCCTGGTGCAGCTTGAGGCCGGTTCCTCTTGTCCCATCCCTTGTTCCTTGGGAGCAGAGCCCAGCCCCTCCTGGCTCCATCCTCCTCTCAGGCAGTTGTAGGGAGCCATCAGGTCCCCCCTGAGCCTTGTGTATTGAGGCCACCTCCCGGACCACACTGTTTTCTTCTGTGCATTTTGCCAGCAACCTGCATGATCAGTGACTCTGAACCTGGGGGCCACCGCTCTCACAGCGCATACAAGTGTCAGCACATTAACCTGCTGAAGGCAGTAAGCTAAAGAGCTATTGGTGAGGAGCAAAAGGAAGATCAGGCTTTGCAAAGAGAATTAAAACCGTGCTCTCTTGGCTGCCTCCAATTATTCAGGAATCAAAAATCAATTGTAGGAGTCCTAAAGCGAACCAGCAGGATTGCTGCCTCCGGGACATGCGGGAGAGATAAAAATCACTGAAGCACGGGCTAGGAGCTTAGAAATGCCAAAAATGCATTTGAAAGCAGAGCACTTGCAAACATCCTGCCTGGCTTCTGGTGTGGGAGGGCACCCAAAGGCAAACAGAGGGAAGTCCTGTGGGGAGGTGCTGAGCAACAGTTGGGTGATTTTGGTCAGTTCATAGAATCACAGAATCCCAGACTGCCTTGGGTTGGAAAGGACCTTAAGATCAACCAGCTCCAACCCCTGCCATGGGCAGGGACCCCTTCCACTGGAGCAGCTTGCTCCAAGCCCCTGTGTCCAACCTGGCCTTGAGCACTGCCAGGGATGGGGCAGCCACAGCTTCTCTGGGCACCCTGTGCCAGCGCCTCAGCACCCTCACAGGGAAGAGCTTCTGCCTTATCTCCAACCTGAACTTCCCCTGTTTCAGTCTGAACCCATCACCCCTTGTCCTATCACTACAGTCCCTAATGAAGGGTCCCTCCCCAGCATCCCTGTAGGCCCCCTTCACACACTGGAAGCTGCTCTGAGGTCTCCACGCAGCTTCTCTTCTACAGGCTGAACAGCCCCAACTTTCTAAGACTGGATCCATACAGGAGCTGGTCCAGCCCCTGAGCATCCTCGTGGCCTCCTCTGGACTTGTTCCAACAGCTCCATGTCCTTTTTGTGCTGCTGCCCCAGAGCTGGATCAGGGCTTCAGGGGGGGTCTCCCCTTCACACAGCAGAGGGGCAGGATCCCCTCCCTGAGCTGCTGCTCACGCTCTGGGGGTGCAGCCCAAGACACAGGGGCGTTCTGGGCTCAAGCACTCACTGAAGCCGGGTCATGGGGAGCTGCTCCTCACCCAGCACCCCAAGTCCTTCTCCTCAGGGCTGCTCTGAGTCACTTCTCCACCCAACCTGTAGCTGGTTCTGCCACATCTTTCAGTACCTTGGGCAAGCAGCTTCATTGCTCCATGCCTCAATTTCCTGCAGTAAAACAGTGTCAGCAGCAAGAGAAGCACAGATTCTGCAGTCATTTCATCCACGTTTCAACCATAATCCCAGACTGGTTTGGGTTGGAAGGGACCTTAAAGCTCATCCAGCTCCAACCCCTGCCACGGGCAGGGACCCCTTCCACTGGAGCAGCTTGCTCCAAGCCCCATCCAACCCAGCCTACAGTTCCTGCTGGAACTCTGTATGCCTTTAAATGGCCACACAGTCTTGCCTTACTCTTGCCCTTCACGTGAGAGCTCTCCCTTTCCAGCATCTTTGCCGAACACCTTGTGCAGCCCGCAGAGCCACAGCTGCAGGACAGATAACAGCACATTTCACAGCAGCAATAAAACAACGGGAGCCATAATTTCTTTGAACTTTGGGTCAAACTTGCTGTTAGCCAAGTCTGTAAGAACTCCTGTAGTAAATTACATACGTCTCTTTATCGGCAGGACCATAAAATAGAACTTTACAACCCTTCTGAAGGTCACGACTCTGCAACAAACAGTAAGACGAAACAATAAATTCAACCCCAAGACCCCCATTTCTGTTGGAAGCATTGGTTACATGGACAATCTTTATACAAGCTCTTCCTTATTTCTCCTTTTGGACCCATCTCCGGATTCCCCCTAAGCACAAGGCAGAGGTGAAAACAACAGCAAGAATGGCTGCTATTGGGCTCAGCAGCAGCAAAGCCACGTTTATCTCTATACACACATTTAATGGAAACAATGACCAAAGTGTTTCTTGGCAAATTAATGCCTTCTCTCTCCCCCCCCCCCCGGATCAAAACACATCTATAAACTACTTCCAAAACAATCAATATGAGTCCGGCAAGCAAAACTGTACCTTTCCCATCAGTGCCTTGGCATTCCCTCAAACAAGGGATGCTTTAGAAATCACAACTCCTACCAAAGACACTGGAGGGAGGAGTGCTGAGCTGGGCACCTTGCTGCTTTCCCCTCAGCTCTGGGGCCCAAAGGCAGGTAATCCAGCTAAAATCCCTGCGTTGCTCTGTGGGCTTCTTAACATTTGGCCAAGAGATGCATCTTTTTGTCTGTGCTCGTACAGAAGCTGGTGCAACAGCCCAAGACCTAAACACTGCAACGTAAATCATAAGGGAGAGAACAGCAATCTCTGTTATTAGCTTCAGAGCACGCGTTTGCTCTCCTGTGGATTTAGAAACGGGAAGACCGAGACATAGTGTTAGATCTGCAGGTATTACTCTTTTAATTAAAACCAGAGGACTTTGGGATACTTTGATCCTGAGCGTAAGGATATTAAGTGAAGGGATTATCTGATATTCTTGAAGTGAAAACAAAGGTTTTCCCTCTAAACACTCTCCTGAGAGGCTGGCATTTGGTTATGCAAAGTTGATGGGATTGCTCTTTTGTTCCCAGCGGTGTTGCTCTCCCATCCCTCTGTCCTAATGTTGCAAAGCCACAGATGCGATAATCAGTGATGCTGATTCTTTCCTCTGATGCTCACACTGAGGATAAACCTGCAAAGAGGCTTTGAGGAACTGAAACTTGAAGAGATACTCACCAAAGGGATGCTAGAAGAGACCGTGCTGGTTACCTGGGCTGGAGAGCTGACTGTGTACCGCACTGAGAACACCCCAGTGTAAGGCACTGCACTGCATGTTTGGGCTAAGAGAGGATTCCTGTGTGCAAATAATGGCTTTTTATTTGAAGAAGTGTCAGTTTTTACCTGGCTTCAGCCTTTCCCACAGTGCAGGCTCTAAGAGAAGAGGTAGCACAGAAACCTGCTTCAGCCTAAGTGATTCGCAGTGTGTTTCCCTGCCTACATGTCCCAGAGCAGTGACCTCCCCTCTCCCTCCAGATTCACTTCCGCTCCATTCCGGGAGAGGAGATCCGAAGGAAATACATGACATTCCACATGGAAATCCCAGGGAAAACACGTCGCGTTCCTTGGCAATGCCAGCCCATCTTGTATATACATAGCACGAGGCGAACAATGCCAGCCTGGAGGGAGAGAGCAGCTCCCACTCTTGCTCAGTACCCATAAATCAGGCTTCTCACAAGAGCACCAGTCTCAGTATTAACCCTCAGCAATATCATCACACACATGGGCCTCGGCCTCTCCCATCACTAGGAAAAACAATGCATGTTTAAGGCTGTTTTCAAGACTGGACAACCCTTTCTTCTCCCTTCAGAGCCTGAATGTTCTTTTGGTTATGGGGGACAACCCTGCTCTCCTCCTGCTTATTTTGCTGTATTATTAAGGGTAGTTTTTTTTGGGTGAGCTTTTAGAGCCAAGGATAATGTCCCCTTAGCTCAACCCTGTCTGTCGGATCTCCAACTCACCAAATACCTTTGAATGAAACAAATACATGTAGAAGATGAGGGAGACTGCTCCTCTCGGACACCTAGTCGGAAACACATGAAGAACCACTCACAGTGCATCCTTGCTCCATTTTTTCTTACCATATACTTTCATAAACCTACCACCTAGAAATCAAAGGTTCAACCCACTCCTTCTGTCCTGCAGTGACCTCTTATCAAGGGAAAGAATGAAGGGTGGATTATAGCAGTTCTTGGTTCTCGCAAGCTGTCACCTCCTATCGGGCCCTAACAACCACTGTTTGAAAGAGCCCTGCCATCCTTCCCTGTGACTTGTGACTCATGACACATCGTCCTAAGATGTTTTGGCACCTTCCATTGTCTTCTTCTCTACACCTTGTTTTTCACTTGTCCTTGGTTAGCCCCACCCTGCCCATCAGATCTGGCATCTGACAGCATGATCAACAGCCTCCTGCTGATGCCAAACCCAGCACAGCCAGCCCAGAGCTGCAGTGGGGATGAGAGCAGAGTGAGCAGGGATGGGTCTGCCATCCATCCACTCTGTTTTCAGCAGATGGGCTTCCAGTTCAAGCACTCTCATTTACAGCAACTGTGGCAGAAGCAGTGACTAAGGATCTCAATGAGGACACTGGCTCATCACACACAGTGTGGATGGGGCTGTTTGGCAACTGTACCCCTTCCACATCTTTCTGCTGAGAGAAGTAATTCCAAAACATAAAGGCAATAACATTTAAGACGATGAATTAAAGGGAGAGATGGTCCAAATGCAGGAAGACACTTGGGTGCCTGATGCAGGAACTCAATGGTTGCAAAGGGAAGGCAGGTGCTAGAATTGTTTTGTGGAACCAGACTTACCAACTCAGCCTGGAGTTCAGCCTGGAGAAGAGAAGGCTCCTGAAGGAGAGACCTTAGAGCAGCTCCAGTGCCTAAAGGGGCTGCAGAAAAGCTGGAGAGGGGCTTGGGACAAGGGCCTGTAGGGACAGGCCAAGGGGAATGGCTTGAACCTGCCTGAGGGGAGACTGAGCTGAGCTCTTAGGCAGAAGCTCTTCCCTGTGAGGGTGCTGAGGCACTGGCACAGGGTGCCCAGAGAAGCTGTGGCTGCCCCATCCCTGGCAGTGCTCAAGGCCAGGTTGGACACAGGGGCTTGGAGCAAGCTGCTCTAGTGGAAGGTGTTCCTGCCTGTGGCAGGGGTTGGAGCTGGATGAGCTTTAAGGACCCTTCCAACCCAAACCAGTCTATGATTCTATGAACTGTACCAGGCAACACAAGCCAGCACATGCACAGTTAACACCTGCCTGATCATGCAGACAGAGGACATACAAACCCAATCTCGATATGCAGGCGGTACCCCACAGCATGCAATGACCCCACAGTAATGACCTTGTGGTGATGTTGTCTGCATGATCACAACACTCAAAAGCCCCAGCCATGGACCAAGCTGAAACGTGGCAGGTGCCACATGACATAAATATGTATTTTTAGGCACTGCAGGTGCAATATTATCCAGCCCTACCCGAGAGACTGTGACTGCAGCATCACCAGCGCAATGCTTGTTGATTACCCCTTTTCAATCTCTTTCATCTACTTGGAAAAGAAGTCTTCAAGGCTGTTCTGCAGCCACTTCACGTTGTATGTGCCAATTTGCACAGCACATCGCTAACGTTCATTAGCAACGAAGCTGTCACCTTGCTTTTTCTTTCTATATATTGTTTATACTGCAGCAGGCTTGGGCTCCAGAGCAGTAAGCACTATGCAAATGTCCATGTGTTGGGTTGTGATGATTTGGAAGGGAATAAGGATGCTGGAAACCATCAGTTTAAGTCCCAAATAAACCAGTGGTTTCCAATTGCCTTCGGCAAGTCACTTGATGTTCCCATAATCCTGTCTTCAAAACAGAAATGAGTATTTCTTTACCTGGCAGGGAAGCTGAGAGAATAAAGCCATTACAGACAGCAAGGAGTTCAGATCCTAGGGTGATAAGCAATTACTTAATACATATGCAATGCTTGGGGAGCATATGTTGGTTGTTTCAAAATACAGACAGAACTTCTTGGTCTGATGAGCACACAAGAGGTTTTCTCAATAACCACAATAAAAAACCAGAGCAACAAGAAAAACACCAATAAATTGCAAACTGGCTCTGGAGAGATGAATGAACTCTCATATAACTGAGTATTTCTTTGTGCCACGGACATGTGCTGTCTCAGGGACAGAAAACAGGTACCTCCTGCAGAAGCTGGGTAACTACTCTGGGTATACAGAAAGGAAACATCTACCCAAGACAATGGAGAGAATGCTATAATGCCAAGTGCTACGGTTTTAAAACAGAAGAAACCATGCAGAGTTACAAAACAACCCAGCATGTATCTTTATTGATGATTCACAGACTCAAACACCATTCACCTCATTCACTCCAGTGGTTCCAATGTGGTGTTTTTCCTTGCTAGATTTGGCTGATTTTTCCAAGGTAAACAATATCTGCTTTCAACTCGGGGTGGGGACATGCATGCTTTACAGTAGCCATTTCGCAAGAGCAAGTGCATCATAGCCATGACAATACTTCCCAATTTTATAGCACTCAATCTTCAAAGCACTCTTCAGGCATTTAATGAATGCCTATTACAGCCTCACAGCATTCCTGGCTCCCAGTCCATTTTAGGTCACACCTCCTTATTACTATTTCACATAAAACCCCCCCTACTCCCAACAATGCTTATCCGGTACTCCCATAGCCTTTACCAGTCTCATGAGTATCTTAACCCTTTAGTTAAATGGGATTTATTAATACTCCTGAAGCACACTGAGGACACAAACCGCTATCAAATGTGCTTCCATAATCTTATCAGAACACCTACTCTTTTCAATAAGCCATTATTACATGGACCAAGAGTTGCACTGATATAAAAATGACCTTGATTTCCCACTAACCCACACTTTGTCATACCCTGGTATGTTATACCCATTTAGCACACCAGCAGTTCTCTCCACGTGAGTTAAGTGCTACAGGAGACAGGAGTGAGAAAACCTGGGGAAAGGAATGACATCTTTGATATTGTCAACTCCCAGGATGTACTGCAGGTAGCGTTCAAAGCCCATGCCGAAGCCTCCGTGAGGAACGGAGCCGAACTTGCGGAGGTCTAGGTACCTGTAATTTAAACACACAGTTACATTTGCAGCCTGCTGGAGAGGGGCTCTTCATCAGGGGCTGGAGTGATAGGACAAGGGGTGATGGGTTCAAACTGAAACAGGAGATTTTGATTGGCTATAACAAAGAGGTTCTTTACTGTAAGGGTGGTGAGGCACTGGAATGGGTTGCCCAGGGAAGTTGTGAATGCTCCATCCCTGGCAGTGTTCAAGGCCAGGTTGGACAGAGCCTTGGGTGCCATGGTTTAGTGTGAGGCGTCCCTGCCCATGGCAGGCGGTTGGAACTGTATGATTTTAAGGTCTTTCCAACACCAACCATTCTGTGATTCTGTGTGATTAGAGTGAGCTTTTTATTGTGGGTTTTGCTTTCCATCCTCATCACTTCCCTCTGATCACTGTGGATTTCTGCCAGCACAGGCAGTGGTGGTCAGGGATGGGAAGAGGTGCAGCTCCCTGGCAGGCACAACTGTGTTAGCAGAAACCTCAAGCACAAACACAGTTAAAGCAGCATAGCTATGCTTTGCTAATACACTACAGCCTGTCTTGGTTAGGAGCAAGAACTCATTTGTGAATGCTCCATCCCTGGTGGTGTTCAAGGCCAGGCTGGAAGAAGCCTTGGGTGCCATGGTTTAGTGTGAGGTGTCCCTTCCATGGCAGGGGGTTGGAACTGGGTGATCTTAAGGTCCTTTCCAACCCAAACCATTCTATGACTCTATGATTTGGGTACAAAGAACAGCTCTGCACACATTTGAAAGCATCTTGCTAAGTTTTAGTATCTAAAATACTCCCAGCAGAGGCACAAACCCCAGTTCCTGTAGGATCACAAAACATTTCCATTGCTGGAGATGGGAATTGCCTGCTTGGGTCTGTTTAGCCCTTGCCATGATGGTGTGGAAATCTGCCTATGCTAGTCGTTTTCTGTCTTCTTTTTAATACGCAAAGTCATTTCCAGTAATTTCTCAGAAGCCTAAACTGGTCTTGCTGTCCCCCCTTCAGATTCCCTTTTGTCTCTTAAGGTAATTACAATGGGGTTTTGTTGCTTTTTCCCTAATCATTCTTAAGGATTGAGTCATTTATTTCCACATTAAGTCAGCAAAAAATCTTGGACATATCTTCTCCGCAAAATAAGACCTGGAACAAGACATTTCATATTGGAGAACAGCATCTGAACAGCACAGGAAACTCAGAAAACATTTGGAAACAGATACTCCAACTATATGGGTGTCAGCAAGAATACGATAGTTCTTCTCTGGAGAAGAGAAGCTGCGTAGAGACCTCAGAGCAGCTTCCAGTGTCTGAAAGAGGCTACAAGGATGCTGGAGAGGGACTCTTCATCAGGGACTGTAGTGATAGGACAAGGGGTAATGGGTTAAAACTGAAACAGGGGAAGTTTAGATTGGATATAAGGAAGAAGTTCTTCACTGTGAAGGTGCTGGGGCGCTGGCACAGGGTGCCCAGAGAAGCTGTGGCTGCCCCATCCCTGGCAGTGTTCAAGGCCAGGTTGGACACAGGGGCTTGGAGCAAGCTGCTCCAGTGGAAGATGTCCCTGCCCGTGGCAGGGGTTGGAACTGGATGAGCTTTAAGGTCCCTTCCAACCCAACCCATTCTATGATTCTATAATTCTTTAGAGTTCCTCATTTCCCAGCTGGACTGTGGCTGCTGTGAACTATATTTGCAGCTATAAATTGTCACCAGCAGTTTTATTTTAATAGGAGTGAAAAACATCTCAATGGTTCTGTTGATTTATGGGGCCACTTCTGAGCTTGCTGTGGCCACAAAGTTATTCTTTACATGAATGCCCTATAAAAGGGATTGAGTGACTCCAGATGCATTACATGCTTCTAACCTTTGTGTGTATTTAATCGTCCCAGTTTAAAGAAAGAGAAATCAAGTATACTGAAATATAAATGCAAATGTATGTTTTACTACTTAGGCAGTGGAGTAGAGGGGGGAAAAACACTGTGGAGAAATTGAAGATTGGATTGATTGCAGGTAAATGGCTTCCCAGGTTTTAACCACTGTTAATGAGCTGTGAGGAAAAAAGGTATATTTGTGTGTGTATATATATATTAATATGTAAAACATACATTATTGTATGGCTTAAATATACATCTATTTAAGCATGCTTGCTTGGATGTCAGAATTTTGTTGGCTTGAAGACTACATTTTAAGAGTAAGGTGGAAGAATGAAGACAGGCTGAGAAAGTTGGGGCTGCTCAGCCTGAAGAAGAGAGGATGTGTGGAGACCTCAGAGCAGCTTCCAGTGTCTGAAGGGGGGAATGGGGATGCTGGGGAGGGACTCTTCATCAGGGACTGGAGTGACAGGACAAGAGGTGATGGGTAAAAACTGAAACAGGGGGAGTTCAGGCTGGATAGAAGGAGGAAGTTCTTCCCTGTGAGGGTGCTGAGGCGCTGGCACAGGATGCCCAGAGAAGCTGTGGCTGCCCCATCCCTGGCAGTGTTCAAGGCCAGGTTGGACACAGGGGCTTGGAGCAAGCTGCTCTAGTGGAAGGGGTCCCTGCCCGTGGCAGGGGTTGGAGCTGGATGAGCTTTAAGGACCTTTCCAACCCAAACCATTCTAGGATTCTATGAAGTAATGCCACTGATCGACTCTACTTGTAAAATAAAACACTCTCCAATAAATTCTACATCTGCAAGAGTTCACCCTGCCAAGCTCAGTTTGAGACTGTGCCTTTTATACCATATAGAACCATAGCATGGTTTGGGTTGGAAGGGACTTTACCATGAAATACTGTTTTCCCTTGCAGCTCATTAGCAGCAGTTAAACATCTGGGAAGCTATATTTGTTATACTCAATCCAGCCTTCAGGTGCTTTTTCCCACAGTGGTTTTCCCCTCTACTGCCCAAGTAGTAAAACCAGAAGCAAACTTTGTAAAATAGAACTTCTTAATTCTTCCTACTAGCACTGACACACAGACTTAGACTCTGGCCTTAAACAGGGGAAGCTCAGGTCAGATTTAAGGAAGAAGTTCTTTACTTTGAGGGTGGTGAGGCACTGGAAAAGGCTGCCCAAAGAAGTGGTGAATGCTCCATCCCTGGCAGTGCTCAAGGCCAGGTTGGACAGAGCCTTGGGTGCCATGGTTTACTGTGAGGTGTCCCTGCCCATGGCAGAGGGTTGGAACTGGATGAGCTTAAGGGTCCTTTCCAACCCTAACTATTCTATGGTTCTATAAAGTGCAGTTATGCCTATACTTTAAGTTAAGCAGCAGGCTTAAAAGTGAGAGATTCATAAGAAGTATTTGATTTTCCACTAATACACTGGAACTGCCCCTGGGGAGCTCCACTCAGCAGCTTCTCAAGCCTTGACAAGGAAGATGATGGGCAGATCTGATGCTGAGGGTGGTGGTGACTTGTGAAACAGGAAAGGCCTTGTAAATGTGAGGGATGTGGGTGCTGGCCCTGACAGATCAATCTGTACCAGCCCAGTAGTTCTGAGCAGAACTGGTGACAGCTCTGGCTGAAACCAGTCACACAAATAACAGCACAACCATTTCTGATGAAGTTTGTAAGCATATCTCATCCTTTGCAAAGACAGTTGAGACTAAGCCCAGCATCTTTCCCTTTTGCTGGCAACAGAGTTTATGCGGTCATTCTAAGGAGATGAAATAACTCAGCTTCTTCCAGATGAACAATAATAATAAATTCTACCCTTTCTTATCCAGGGCTTTCATCTGTAGATCTCAAAGCACTCGGAGAAGCTATCCTGGCAAAAGGAGCGAAACAAAACCCATTAAAGCTAATGGGAAAAGTTCACTGAATTAAACATGCTGAGGATCAAGCCTGCGAATCCTTTCTGATGACTGTGTTTAGAAGAAGCAAAAGAATTGAGAAATTTTCCATTCTTCCCAGATGAAAGAAAAAGTAACTGCCTGCAGATGATGAGAAAATTCCCTTTAGGATGGAAAATGCTCCCTGAGGTTTTCCTTCATTCAGTAGTCTCCAGACATTGGATGTTTCTCACCTCAAACACAGTCATGAACTGGTCTCGCTATTCCTCCTAGTAGCTCATACTTAAAGAGGAGAGCTGAGCCCTCCCTTGGCAACTGGGGGACTCTGCAGCATATTTCCATGGGGAAATAAGTTTCTGTGACCCCAGCTAGCCCCAGAATTCATATTTTGGACCTGGAGGTCTTCAGAGATTTGAATCTTACTGAAGTATGTGCTGCAACAACATCCCCCAGCAATGAATTCCAGGAGCTTGTTATGTGCCAAGTTAGAAGAGCATTTCCTTTCATCCTTTTAAAAACCTATACCCTTTTATCATCATCGCCAGCTCCTGTGCTGCACGGCAAAGCAGTGTGAACATCAACGCTCTCTTAGTGACCATTCATGAGCAGAGTGTATTCTCTTCGGTCTCCTTTCAAAACAAATACAATCTTCATCTTTTGTGTAACCCCTTCGTTCTACTGAAGCCTCTGCAGCTGGGTGGGAAAAAGGAAAGCTGAAAGAATAAAGATATTGTGGTGCATGAAGTTTTATATTCTACTGGAAAATAATGGCTAATGAAAGGCTAATGAAAAACTACTCTGAAATGCCATTTGCAGGATCATTTTGTTGAGTGTTTCAGGACAAACATCACCGGGTTCTGATGCTGGGTTAAAGGTTGGCTTTGGTTTCAGGCTCTGCTATCACTTCTGGGGGATCCGCAAAGAAAGCATTCAATCTAAAACACTCCCATCGGCATGAGAGGGTCTGGGCAAGGTTTGGCTGGATTTAGTACTGATTTTGTGCCTGCATCTGTATGGCCCAGCACAGTGCTCTGTTTTTTCCCCAGAGAAGGAGTAATAGGACCAGGAAGCTGTCAAGGACAGTGACAGGCTACTCATCTTCACTGGGCTCTGGAGGAGGTTAAAGGTAGATAGAGATGAGCTCTTAGGCAGAAGCTCTCCCCTGTGAGGGTGCTGAGGCGCTGGCACAGGGTGCCCAGAGAAGCTGTGGCTGCCCCATCCCTGGCAGTGCTCAAGGCCAGGTTGGACACAGGGGCTTGGAGCAAGCTGCTCTAGTGGAAGGGGTCCCTGCCCGTGGCAGGGGTTGGAACTGGATGAGCTTTAAGGTCCCTTCAACCCAAACCAGTCTGGGATTCTATGACATGAATGCTGTCACTGGCCATGGATTGCAAGTGGCTCACCAGTGATGCTGCTCCTGAAGTCCAACTCCTTCTTTGTACCCTGCCACACAAAGACGCAACAGAACACTCTGGCTTTAAGGAAAACTAGGAATTAAAGAGCCGAACACATCTCAATCTTCTCCATCTACAGCAGGAGCAAGGCCAGGACAACACAGTAATATAAACTGTAAGAGAGCAGATAACACCTGCTCTGCCACTGTGTACCTTTATCAGTGTTACACCAGAATATAAGGTACCTGGGCTGTAAAGGGTTCAGCATGAGGCCATCTTCTTCACTGATGTGCATGATGATAACCAGAGTGAGGAAATGGGTGCCTTGCATGTAGAAAGACTGTCTGAAATGCTGCTCAAGCTGATGCTAGTAATGCTGTTCATTACAGAGTACCTGCTCCGTTATTGCTCGTGATAAGCTGGCACCAGGAGCCTGCAAACCGGATCAGGTCCCCTGTTTACAAGGCAGTGAACTGAAGAAGATTCAGAGGAGTTTGACCATGCCCCTTTATCTGCTTCTTCTGAAAAGCTTTCTAAAAGGTAAGGATGGGCAGAAGCACAACAGCATTTCACATCATCAGTTGCCTCTTTGCCCACTGATTCTTGCACAAACAACACTCCTGAAGCCACCCTAGAAGTCAGCCTCCACAATATCCTCATGCTTAATGGAAGAAGAAAACAGGCAGAAACAGAGATATGGCAATATGTAAGGGATATCAAACGGGATAACATCTCATACAGCAGATCACTATTAGTCAGCAAGTATTATACCGAAAAGGGAATGACTCAACTGTTCTTCAAGGAGTTTGAGAGCGAGCTTTGGAGACAAAATTCAATCACTAAATTGGAGGAGATTAATCTCAGTCTCTCCTGCCACCTCCACTGAAAAGACGGATGCTGGCAAACCATCTCCCTGTTTTCTGGCAGAGTGTGGACTGTAGTCCAGAAGCATTCAGGGTTAGTCCTACCTCGCACCTCCCTAGCACACTAGACCCTGCTATGTCAAGGAGTAACAACAGTATTAATCTTCTCTGGTAACGTGCATCCTCTGTGATGGAGTGGAGGGAACAGAGGAGGAAAGGGTCTCCAAAACAAGACAACAGGAGGTAAGAGTTTCCAGAATATGATGCAAAGGGGTGGTGGGCAATGTTGTAATCTTTCTCTTTCACAGGAAGCATGAGGCAGAGCTGTGCTACCCTAGTCATGCTGGAAGGCTCTTCCACTGAACACCAGACTTCCTAAGGCTGTATCGCAGCATCTAATCACACAACTGATCATCCCAGTTCAGGATAAGCCTTCCCTCAGATGAAGTGATATGTTAAATTCTAGCCCATAAATGCCAACAATAAAGGGAGATATTTAATCCGTGCTGTTTGCAAACGGATGACATAAAGGTCTGCCATGCACTGGGCTGCTCCCAAGTGATTCCATGTTGTGGAAATAGGAGAGTGAAGCATCTTACACTTCACTCTGCTTTCTTTCAAGGCAGCTTCCCTAATGAGCAATCCAAATACTGCAGACTAGTTGAATATACTCTCTTAAATCCAAACTTCTCCATAGTAGATATTACAAAGTACATCCCAATAAACACTTGTCAAGGGGAACATCAGGATCCTTCTGTCATTTTAACAGGCTAAATTGTTAATTCAAAGGTTGATTTGTCTCCTTTGCTGGACAGTTTTAATTGCTTCAATTGCTTTGTTAGGGAAGAGTTTTTCGACTCAATTGCCCTGCCAATTGCAAAGGGAGTTATTCACAGAGCTGCTAAAGGTCACAGAGTGCTTGTGGTTCTCTTAACCTGTTTATCTCATGCAAGGGCGGTCAGAATCTATTCAACTCTGAACACAGCCTAATGATTTAATATCAAAAATCATTATGGGTTGCAAATTAATCCACTTCATGCAATACTGAAAGGAATGACCTGTGCTGTGAGTGGACAGATCAGGAGACAAACTAAACAGCATTAGATTAAATGCTGTTTAAAGGAACCAGCTGTTCCACTCAGACTGGCAGCGATGGCAACCGGGCCAAAAAACGTCCCCTCAAGAACAGGATCAACACAGTTGTTTAAAGAGTCTCAAAATAAGAAATAGAGCTTGAAGATCAAGACAGTGTCTTACCATTGGTAGGTATCTGCGAGTCCTAATCTGTGGAACAAAAAGAAAACCCTTTGTAAGTTAAGGAACAGTGGAGATCTGCACAAGCAGCACTTGCCTGGAAGAGAATGCTACAAGGAAAGGGAGGCTCTGATGATTAAACTCAGTCCCAAAAGGAAAGGCAGGAGATGAAGGGAAGACATGCTCAGTGGCTGTCAGTTCTGGTAATTACCAGACAGTCTTGAACAGGTTCCCAACATGCTGCTTAAAACATGAAGTTTGTTTTGTCAACATACAGGGTTGATCCCAGCTTCATGCAAAGACTTGTGCATGCTCTTAACTTCAACCATATCAGTAAACTCTGCTTGTGAATGTTTGGAGAATAAAGGCCTGAATATTAAATATACAAAGACATGCAGCCAATAAAACCTCATTTGGGAGTGAGTCAAAGCCCCCCCACACGTGTGGCTATGTGGCTCCCCTTCCATAGTGCATGACCTCACTGAACTTCTGTAGCTTTATTCATGTGTGTAACTTCTGTAAAGCTACTAAATAAAATAGGCTTTTCTCCAGTTGCCACCGGTGAACCCTCTCTCCTTTTGCTGCCTTGGCAGAACCAGAGCAAAGTTGGGTTTTTTCCTATTTCTCTGAACATGAACAGAAAACCCTGAGAGCAGAGACCAATGCTCTCATCTCCAGTGCACTGCAGCTGTCTCTGACTGTGACTTGGAGAGCTATTGTACGAAGCGTGCACTAAGGAGACAAGAATCCTCCTGTTCTTTATTTCTCTCAGTTATGCTGGATCTGCAGGAAGCAGAATTTAAAAGCTTTAACAAATTACTTGGGCTCAGCAGATCAGATCCTGAGTACTCGAAACTGGGAACAACGTGTGAAAAGAGGTGTTACTTTTCCAGGTCATCCTCAATGCAGAGCTGTACTTTAAGGTCACTCAAGACACACCAAGTGTGAGGTGTCCCTGCCCATGGCAGGGGGCTGGAACTGAATGATCTTAAGGTCCTTTCCAACCCAAACCATTCTGTGATTCTATGTGCAGCTTGAAATACTTCCTATGGCTTCCCTGACAAACAAGGAAGCTTGGCTTCAACTTCCACATAGACCCTTCCTCCAGCCCCACACCTCAAGGGCTGTAAATTCCAAATCTCACTGGCAAACACTGCAAGTGAAGATGTGTGCAGCAGGCAACACCATACTTTGCTTCAGCTGAAGCATACCTGCTTTGGCAGAGTTTGCAAGGAGAACAGCAGGAAACACAGGGAATAATAACCTATACTACAAATTGAGAGCCAATGTTCTGGTGATTTTAATGGCCCTGCGCCTTTTGGATTCATCACGCTGAAATGGATTTTGCTCTTCTCCATTAACTAGATCTCTCTTTGTGAGCACGTGGCTGAGTTAAGCAACAAATTTAGGGGGCCTATAGGGATGCTGGGGAGGGACTCTTCATTAGGGACTGTAGTGATAGCACAAGGGGTAATGGGTTAAAACTGAAAAAGGGGAAGTTTAGATTGGATATAAGGAAGAAGTTCTTTACTGTAAGGGTGGTGAGGCACTGGAATGGGTTGCCCAGGGAGGCTGTGAATGCTTCATCTCTGGCAGTGCTCAAGGCCAAGTTGGACAAAGCCCTGGGTGAGGTGGTTCAGTGTGTGGTGTCCATGCCCATGGCAGGGGGATTGGAACTGGATGATCTTAAGGTCTCTTCCAACCCTAACTATTCTATGATTCTATAAATCCATTCCCAGTGTGTAAATGGTGTGACTCTGGGATTAATCCTCCTCCCAGAACTGCTTTGTGCAAATGTATGACTGGTCCAAATGGAAGTGCTCAAGGCCAGGCTGGACACAGGGGCTTGGAGCAACCTGCTCTAGTGGAAGATGTCCCTTGTCCATGGCAGGGGGCTGAAACTAGATGAGCTTTAAGGTCCCTTCCAACACAAATCATTCTATGATCCTATGAATGGTTCTTTTGAACAATCAGAGAATCATAGAACAGTCAGGGTTGGAAAGGACCTTAAGATCCTCCAGTTCCAACCCCTGTGCCACAGGCAGGGACACCTCACACTAAACCATGTCACCCAAAATCATGACTGTCTATGGGAGTAATTGTCTATGGGGAATTATTCCATCTATTATGTCAACTGTTGTTAACTAAACATCAGTTTTGATATTCTGACACTGAATTTAGCCCCAAATTACTTAAAGTCACATCATCCAGAATAAAGCAACAGGGAAGGAGCTGTATGACACAGTACAAGTCCCAGGCTTCCCACAAAGCTATTAGTAAAGAACCATATTCTCTGAAATGATGCTACTGGGGCCAGCTGCATCACAGTGAGAGAAGCTTCTGACCAAAATTGCAGTTTCTTGGTTACACAGTGTGATGACAAATATATCCAAGCTCTGCCTACGTGACAACTTCCACCTTTGCAACCCAATCTCAGCCTCAAAAGCTGTGAAGGAAAGGCGAAAGGATGAAATGTCTCGCATCAGACCCTGATCCTGATAGTCCCAGCAGATCTGAGGCATTCTGCTGCCTTAGCATAAACCAGACTTGTTCTCTGATGAGCTAAAACAGAGAGGCAGTTTGCATACCTACAGCAGAAGCACAAGAACTTCATCAGCTTGTGATCACCTACTCAGTTAAATAGGTATCTCAAAGACAAAACCAGGCTGCCTTTAAATACCATCAGCTGCCCTTCTGCCCTGTCCTACCAACCACTGAGGGCTGCTGAAACACTCTTCATCAGGCCATCTCCTGGCATCTGTGTGTTTTCCATACCTCTGTAAGCGTGACTCCAGCAAGGGCAGTCGCTCCTCTCTCAAGCTGCCTCCACACAACTCCCCTACTCCTGGCACCAGGAGATCAACTGCTGCAACCTTGAAAGAAAGAAAACTGATTTAAGCCACACCATGCAGCCATACGTCTCTGGCACAAGTACAGCTGACACTGATGGTTGTTTGGAATTAGGTAAAGTACTTGCACGTGCTTGAAAAGTCTCTTGTTGACTGGAGAAGGCTGGGAGGGAACTTTACAGTGATAACCATCAGGAAGTCTGCAGAAAACCTAAATGAGTGCAGTGATGTTCCAGACTGAGGACATCTATAGCAGGTGGTATGAACTGAATCCCATCATGTCACTCTGGTGACAACCTATGTACATAGGCAAGCCTGTGCAGGGTTTAAAGAACCCAATAGCAACTCAGAAGGAAGCAAAGACACACTGGCAGCTTCCCTTAGACTTTAAGCTGCTCTGATGCTGCAACTTGTGCTTATCCACAGCTGCCCTCACTTCTTCTACCAGCACTAACAGTAATGATACCAATGGATAAATGATCCTAGGGTTACCACTTCTGCTGTTAGGTTTGGGATGGCAGTTTCCTCTGTATTCTAGAGACACTTTACTTACCCCATAGTTGAACCATTGCTAGAATTAAAGCCACTGAAGTACCGCAGCGGTACAAGGTGGGGTAGTTGCTCCTTTCAGCAGAAGCAATGCTTCCAGTTGTCTCTGTTCAATTGCGAATCACACCTTCAAAGCAGGAGACGTGTGAAAAAAGAGCTTACTTCTTGTGCCCATCTGCTGTTTGAGGATTACGTGGATGCCACATTTGGATGATAAGAGAATCATGGACTACTTGCAGCCCTGCAATTGTAGGCATTTCACCCAGTAGTGCATAAGTTTACCAGGAAAATAAACTATGACAAACTTCTCTTAAGGGACTTAAACAAAAACTGAACACTATCCAGCTCCTGAATCTTCCCCATCCTGTTGTTCCTGCTTTGAGGATTTATTCTACAACAGGAAAAAGATTGGAGAGGATCACCTAATGGTCATATCTTATATTCTTGAGTGGAGAAACAGAAGACTATCCTTATCTATACGTGTATGCATGCATGTATCTACCTATCTATAGGCTAAGACACATGCCTAGCCAAAGAAGTGTTGGAAGTGTGACCCACAGACTCACTGTGTGCTGAGGTCCATCTTCATTGTCCCGCATGTAGAAAGGTTTGAGGTCATATGGGTAGTTAATCACAAACACTGGAACCTCACCACAGTGCTTCACCAGGTACTTTTCGTGCTCCGTCTGGAGGTCACAGCCCCACTGTAAAGACAGCAAAAGGGATTGGGATCCTGCTCTGGTGCATCTTGCCTGTGGCAAAGAGACCCAGCAAAATCCCTGTGTAGGAGAGATGTGCAGCTCTGAATAACATGAAACAAAGCACAGCAACTTCTCACACAGGCCATCTGTTAAGCAGAGTAAACAAGGCAGAGTAAAGCAATGAAAAGAACGTGGTCTGACTTCCACAGAACAGGGACAGATCATCTCTGCATCAAGCCCAAGCATTTAATATCAAACCAGAACAAACCCCAACCAAACAGAAAATAAACCCCAAAACCACACTCCACACACCTCAGAGGAAACAGGCACCTATCCAAAGTCAGCTTGCTCAAGCCAGCAACACAGCCTTATTTTTATATTACCTTTGGTATATAGGAAGCAGCTTTGCTAGGCTGACCGCTCTCTTCCCCGCTGGGTCCTGTTACATGCTACATTAATTCTCACTTAAGAAAACCCAGCATCCCATTAACCCATTCTCTGTTATCAGAAACCACGGACATTTGCAATGCCCTTCACATCTCCTTTCTTCCAGTGATGTTATAAATTCTGTGGCTTTTGACTAGAGACCATTATAGGATGTGCACAGAATACCAGGGGAGTGAAGAGGGGAACAGACATTCTGCAGACTCCTTATCTGAACTATGTTTGCTGTCTCAGACCAAGGCAGTACAGACAGAGGATCTGAGGTTCTACACCCACTGGTACACAGAGATGAGACAGTTACGCACTGGCTATGAAGGTGGCTTCAGCCCAGAGGGTTACCTTCCTCAAAGCATCAGACTGAGATGAAGATAAATCAGTATACATGAGATGCATGCTCTCCCAACTGCTCTGTGTGTGTGAAACTGGGTAAAACATGAGTTTTAGAAAACCAAAGAATAACAGACTGGTTTGTGTTGGAAAGGGCCTTAAAGTTCCTCCAGTTCCAACCCCCTGCCATGGGCAGGGACACCTTCCACTAGAGCAGCTTGCTCCAAGCTCTGTCCAACCTGGCTTTGAACACTGCCAGGGATGGGACATAATATCATAACCTAAGAGCATTAAAAACAGTAGCATATGATTCTTCGTCCCACTCAACATCCATGTTTTGGAAAGTCAATGGATTCCCTTTACTTACATCTTGATTACATGCTATTTTGACATGTTTTTGGCTTATTAGTCCTTGTCAAACTTGTGGTGCTCTCCTGTTATTCCTTTATTTGACGACTGTTGCAGCATCTCTCCTTAGATGACTGCTGCTGGATCCACAACACACTCAGCACTACTCACATACAAGAACATGAAGCGCCTTTGCTAAAGTCTTGGTCCTTGAACAGCAAACTCATCACTTCCTTCCCTGCACATTACATGTTCTCCTGCTACAGATCTCACTCCTTATATTGCTCCCACTGCAACCCCAAAGGGCAAAAGTGATACCTGGGTTGCAAGTGTTCAAACACCCCTTGGAGGGAGATATGCTACTGTATGAAGTAACAGCTCTTGTGGTATCAGAATAAAAGGAGATCTGTGAAGTTCAGGCCAGTTGTGAGCAGGCACAGGGACAAACCACCAGGGAAACACCTACCTCTGGCTTGAAAGTGAAAGCTTGAGAAGCTTGCTTCAGGATTTCCACTGCTTCACTGTAGGAAATGCTGCAGAGGAGGGAAGAAAAAGCCTTTAAGATAACTATGAGAGGAATAACAAAGTTTTCTGGCTAAGAGCCGCGCTGGAAAATGAAGGAGGCATTTCCCCCCCACCATGCCAACTTGTGCTGTGATGTCAGACTTCCCAGCAATGCTTCTCTGGATAGAAACCAAACCCCATTTTATATGGCAAAGAAGGCTGTTTTCCTGTGCTACATGCAGGGCAGGAAGTGCCAAGCTCTCCAGATACTTTTGCTTTATTGCGATGTTGCATTTGAGTCAGAAGTGAGCTCTGCAGAGAATTGCTTCTTAGAAACTGGTGGAAAACATTTCCTCATTGGTATGGCTCCAACAACACCACTCTCCTATTCAGGATGGTGTCAGGCAAAAATAACAGCCCAGAGTGCAAAGGGCTTGGAGCTCAAACATGTTCACTTCACTTTGCTAAGATCTTGACATTTATCTCAGGCTGGAAGTGAGGAAAAAGTGCTTTACAATGAGGATGGTAAAACACTGGCACAGCTTGCCCAGAGGGGTGGTGGATGTGTCACCCTTGGGGACGTTTAAGGCCAGGCTGGATGTGAGCAACCTGATTTAGTTGAAGATGTCCCTGCTCATTGCAGGGGGTTGGAACTGGATGGGCTTTAAAGGTCCTTTTCCAATCCAAACTATTCTATGATTCCGTGATTTGCAGCAATGTTTCTCTTCTCCTCTGACTCATCTGAGAGCGGATTCTCCATCAGCTCCCATCAAAACAAAATAACAGCATCATGGCAGAGCAAACAGAAAAAGTGCAGAGGAAGATGCTGCAGGTTTGGAAACTGGAAATCAAGACTCAGCAGAAGATACTTTTGCTGACACGTTTTCCATGTACCAAGCAAATGCTGTGGGCAGAGTGAAGAAAGAATAACCTGATCCCTATGATTTGATCTCTCTCTATCACTGGCTAAATCCAATTATAAACCAAATTCCTTAAAGGGCACAAGCTCCTTACACTTGGCTTCACTAATACAGGAAGGCTTCTGGTGGAAATACCTGAAGAAGAAATCTATTCCTCCATGTGTCTGGGTTATGTGAGGCCATGGTCCAGGTGAGGTATAGCATTGGCAGAGGTTCAGTGCATGTAACTGATGTGTATAAGCCAGGAATGCCCCTGCCAGTAGATGATGAAGAGGGAAACAGAGAGGGAGAAAGAGATGGGCTGAGTCACTCTTTTTTCCCTTGGACCATGGGAGAAGCTGAGTGTAACTCTGTCCTCTTGGGAATACAGCTTAGGTTCAAAGAGAGAAGGACTGGGATGGGGAGACATTGACTTCACTGAGGTCTCCCACAGTGCTAAATGCAGGTACAAGGCACAGGGTGGATCTATGATCATCGTGTTGCCCAAGTGTGGCTGTAGCTTAACGGGAAAACCAGTGCTCTGGGCTGAGCAGCCCTACAGTGCTCTGGGCCATGGAGAGCATCACTATTTGAAGAGACAGGCAAGAAAGTGTAGGGAAGGAGCTGTATTCTTGGGGGCATTCTTGAGAGAAATCAAAACCCTTCAGTTCTTTAGCACACAGGGAACTGGGAAAAGGAGCTGCACAAGCAACTGGAAATAGAAAACTAACTGGGACGTTACAACAGCAAACAATAGCTTCATAAAAAGGGAGCCACTTGAAGAAAGGCAGAGCACCAAAGCCAAACCCAAGCAGGGCAGTGAGGGAACCACTGTGCAGGTACGTGCTGGAAGGAAGATATACATATAGGAAGAAGATCTTGCCCAGGGAAGCCAAAGCCAAAGGCCAGCAGATTCAGATGCCAGTCTCATGCAGTACAGTACAAAGGGAACTGCAATTCATGCTCTTTTGGAGACATCACGCTAACCCAGAAGACACTGAGCTGGGAAAGGAAAAGGACATGCACAAAACAGCAACTCTTCCCCTAAAAGCCCTCATCCAGATCACTTTGAAACACAAGTACTTACATTACAAATCTCTTCTTCAGCATTTGTTCCAACCTGCCCTTGGTCAAAACAAGAGAAAATGAAAATGTAAAGCTACTCTTAAGGGTTCAAAGAACCAGAGGAAACTCAGAAGAGCACCTCCTTCCAAGTTTTAATGTGCAAGTCTGCATTGTCATCTAAATATGGGCCAAAACCCCAGCAATTCAGCGCTTAAAGGGTACCATGTTACAGCAGCTGATGATCCAGAGGTTGGATGATGTGACAGCTACAGTTCTGCCACATGAGCTACCAGCTATAGAAAGTTCTGTGTCCTCCCTCTGTTGGCCTGAACACTCACTCAGCCTCAAGACTGACCCTTAGCTCCTCATAGTTTGTTAACACGGGACAACACAGTAATAAAAATAATAACAAAATTAAGCCCCCTATAGTAAAAAGCCCCCAAAATGCATAAATTGCAGCTCTTTCCTGTCACATTTATTACCTTCTGGCCAGGAGCTATGTATTTATGAAATAGCTCAACATCACGAGGACATTTGGAGAGCACAGTGCTTGTTACAGTCTTGAAAAGATCTTCCATAACCTAATAGAGAAAACAGGAGGGCATGCAAAATTAACACTGCTTAAATGTCCCAGGCTATAAATAAAACACAGTGCACATCAGACAAAGGGTAGAGAAGGAGCTTCTGTCCTTCTGCATGGTCAGACTGCAGAACAGGATTGCTCAGTAGCTGAAGAGGACAGGAACCTGTATTTCTGCTCTCTGTTTAGGGCTTCAGTGCCTGCTGATGGCCTCAGTACCTTCAGTATGGTATCTCCAGTGAAAACGGAACAGCTAAAGTATTCAAGCAGCAGCCCTGGGCAGCCACAAACACCCACATTGCAACCACTCGTGGTGACTGCTCTCAGATTAATTATTAGTGAGATGCCTGTTCTGTAATGAGCAGTTCTGGGTTTTGCTTTGTTGTTAGAAGAGGCAGAACTAAAGGAAATGAGTACTCCTAGCACTGTGTGAGGTTCTGGTGTCCTCAACATAAAAATGACATGGAACTGGTGGAACAAGTCCAGAGGAGGCCACGAGGATGATCAGGGGCTGGAGCAGCTCCTGTATGAAGATAGGCTGAGAAAGTTGGGGCCTTCCAGTGTCTGAAGGGAGCTACAAGGATGCTGAAGAGGGACTCTTCATCAGGTACTGTAGTGACAGGACAAGGGGTGATGGGTTCAGACTGAAACAGGGGAAGTTCAGGTTGGAGATAAGGCAGAAGTTCTTTACTGTGAGGGTGTTGAGGTGCTGGCACAGGGTGCTCAAAGAAGTGGTAAATGCTGCATCCTTGCAGTGTTCAAGGCCAGGTTGGACAGAACCTTGGGTGACATGGTCTAGTGTGAGGCATCCCTGCCCATGCAGGGGGGTTGGAACTACATGACATTAAGGTCCTTTCCAACCCAAACCAGTCTGTGATTCTGTGAAATGTGCACTCTGTAGAGCCAGCACATCAAACAGATCCCAGCTAGACAGACTGCTCAGTAGGAGCAAAGCAAGGAGAACACATGATGAGGAGAGAGCTAAAGCAGAGGACAGTAATGCAGGGATGTTTGAGAAACTAAAAATAGATGTGGTTTCATTTCCCTAAACCAATGTGAATTAACTACATGCCATTATCATACAATTTGGATATACTTTCCCAGTAAAACAGGCTTCACCCATGAAAAAAACGCCATTTTGGTTTTGACCAAAAGAAGTCCCCATGTGGGATGCTGTGGGGTTCTGATCAGCTTTGAGTGATCTTCTCTTTTGGGTAAGCAAAGCAGAGCATCCAAGACACTCGCTGTTGTGCAGGTTAAGAGTTCCCATGGCTCCTCATAGCCCACCTGCATGAAGGGGTAGTTGGTACCTGTGCAGTACTGATGATCCCAACTCTTCTTCAATCACCATCCCTAATCTTATCGCCTTAAGAAACAGAGCCATGCAACCAGGCTGCACATCTCAGCTTGAGATAGGACCAGGTTCTTCCCACCTCTGAAAGTCTTGGTACATCCTGGCTTTTATTGTGAGCATCTTTAGCTGTAGAGTGGAGAGAAGTGAAGTATCCACTGACGATAACTAAGTGAGTAGCAGTCTGTAGACACAGCAAAGCCCAAGGGAGACTAACTGTGACAAGACAAACCTGATGTTCAATCAGCAGACCTGAGCAGGTCTCTGCACGGCAAGGCACCAGATCTTAAGAGGGTAAGAGGAACAAAAGGCACAGAAAAGAAGAAGCTGGGCTACTGACATAGCCAAGATGAGATTTCAGGCACGTTATTCAAACTCTCATGCTTAGAAGAACATCCTTCATCACCTGAACCACCTCTGCATCCCAGCAGCCCAGAGGAGCTGGTAAATCCATTCTGACTCCTCTGGAGCCAAACTCAGCCTCTGTACTCTTGCATCAACGTGGGCCCTCAAGATCCAAATAAAGGAACAGCATTACCATATGCAGATGAAGAGTTTTCCCCCTCCTGGTACTCAAAACACAGAGGAAATGAAAAGCCAGCATTCCTGCTGCTGAGTAGCAAATAACCAACCAGGCAGCTTTGAACTTTCTTCAAAGTAGCAAGAAAAAGGCTTATGCAAATGAAATTAGAAAACTTCTTGGCATTTCATCTGGTTTCACCAGGCAGACAAAGGGATTTTACATGAAGCTTCCTCTTTCTAGCAAATGAAAGTATCATCTGGTTTCAGAAGAGCATGTTGTTTAATTAGCACTTCTTTTCCTCGCTGCGCGATAAAGTAACAGTTAGGTTCCCACAGCATTCCACATGAGCAGCTTCCTCCTGTGGAAAAAAGAGGTGGGTGGGATGGGAAAAACAATCTGAGGAACATTTCCAGGTTTGAAATGGAGGTTTTTATCCTGGCAAAAGAGACAGACATGTGGGTCATGCGTTGGCCTCCTCGCTGCTCTTAGCTCTTATTCATACCAAATGTGCATTAGGCATGAACAGGGGAGGGGAAAAAGAAAGGGAGGGGGGGAAAGCTGTTGAACTGAGAAGTTCTGGCTTTGAGCATAATGAAGGACTGGAGAACAGGCTATATATGAAAATGAGTGGGGAAACATAAGCACTGGCTCGTTGGTTTGAGGGAAGACATGAGCTGGAGATACAGGCCAAGTGATGGGTTTGAACATATCCTGAAAGAAACATGGGACTGTAGTCATAGGACAACGGGTAACGGGTTCAAACTTAAACAGGGGAGATTTAGGTTGGATGTAAGGCAGAAGCTCTTCCCTGTGAGGGTGCTGAGGCACTGGAGAGGGGCTTGGGACAAGGGCCTGTAGGGACAGGCCAAGCGGAATGGCTTGAACCTGCCCAAGGGGAGACTGAGCTGAGCTCTTAGGCAGAAGCTCTTCCCTGTGAGGGTGCTGAGGCGCTGCCACAGGGTGCCCAGAGAAGCTGTGGCTGCCCCATCCCTGGCAGTGTTCAAGGCCAGGTTGGACACAGGGGCTTGGAGCAAGCTGCTCTAGTGGAAGGGGTCCCTGCCCATGACAAGGGGTTGGAAATGGGTGACCTTTAAGGTTCCTTTCAACACAAACCAGTCTGGGATTCTCTGTTTGGTAAATGACTTGGGGAAAAAGCCATTGGAATAACAACAATTAGCTCACCCCAGGGGAGGGACTCCTGATGCCCAAAAGCCCATCAATATCGGTGCTTCATAATGGGAATGCAGAAGTTTTGCTGTTAGGGCAGAGAAGGACAAAGAGATGTTCCCCCTTCTCCCTCCCAGCCTATCTCTCTTCACCTTTCAAAGCAGTTCAGCAGTATCAATTCTGGCTTTCCCTGATGTTGCTGCGGAACTTAATGGTTAACTGTCCAATTTAGATGAGGAGCAGCTCCCAGCTGTATTATTTAATTTTAACTTGGATCTTCTGATATTGCAACTTATGCTCTTCCCAAATAAAATTATAACCAGAGCTGAAACAGAGAAAGTCATCCAAAAAACAGCACTAAGTGTCAGCAGCAGCAATTGAAGGTGCTGTGTACTACAAGAAGGGCTCAAGTCACCATCTTCATTGCACAAGACACTTTCAGGAAACTCACAAGAGCAGCCAGTTGAATTTGTGTTGCTGCATTACCTCGGCCATGCATATGGCCGCAGTGTAGATCACAGGGTATTTACAGATGAAACATTCACCAAGTGGACCACTATTTCTTGTCTTCATGCTTGCTCACACACACCGTATGTGTGTGCACATAGACACACACATACACAGAGGGGAGATTTGCATCTGATCTTGGTCATGAAGTCTCCTCTCTCAGCTATATAGCAGATCAGGACCCACTCTGGAGAGATGCTGTTGTTATAGAAACATAGAATGGTTTGGGCTGGAAGGGACCTTAAAGCTCATCCAATCCCAACCCCTGCCACGGGCAGGGACCCCTTCCACTGGAGCAGCTTGCTCCAAGCCCCTGTGTCCAACCTGGCCTTGAACACTGCCAGGGATGGGGCAGCCACAGCTTCTCTGGGCACCCTGTGCCAGCGCCTCAGCACCCTCACAGGGAAGAGCTTCTGCCTAAGAGCTCAGCTCAGTCTCCCCTCTGGCAGGTTCAAGCCATTCCCCTTGGCCTGGCCCTACAGGCCCTTGTCCCAAGCCCCTCTCCAGCTTTCCTGCAGCCCCTTTAGGCACTGGAGCTGCTCTAAGGTCTCCCCTTCAGGAGCCTTCTCTTCTCCAGGCTGCCCCAGCCCAGCTCTCTCAGCCTGGCTCCAGAACAGAGCTGCTCCAGCCCTCGCAGCACCTTTGTAGAATGGGTCCAGTCTGTATGGAAATCTCTGGATTGACTGGAGCCATTGCCCCTCCAGTCTTGAACTGAAAGTCCAACGTTCCCACATTCATCTCTCCTCTGAGACGCCTGCTGCCCCCCTCTCCTCCTCTCTTCAGCGCTGTGTCTTGTAGCTGTATTTGTAGGTCATCATCTTCTGCTCTTCATTCTGCTGTCTTGGCAGTGCACTGGATTTAAAGGATCTCACTTCACTCATGATACTAATGGGGTCTCAAAGAGTTCATACATGCAGACATTATTGAATTCAAACACACACAAAATGTTAAAACCCATATTATTATGTAAAATTAGGAAATGCCAGAAGGAAGTTTTCCTGAGTGTATTTTTGGGAGTTTCTGGATAGCGTTAGTCTTCCTTGACAAGGTCACATCCTAGCAGGATTGTCTCTTTAAGAGATGGACAATACACCTCTTTAAGATGAAGAACACAATTCAACACACAGTATTTGGGCTCTGCCCCGAGGGCAGAAGTATTGTCTTCCACTGGTTATGTACTTCATCAAAATTAGTCTGCTGTCATTGCAGACCAGCGACATGGAGCATTATTACCTCCATTTACAGAAGGGATTCGAGGCATGAAATGAAGTCAGCAGTAGTGCCGAAGCTGGGTGTCTGTTTCAGGCCACCTCAGATCTGATACACGGGTGGGGGTCCATTCCCAAAGCAGTTTGTGCGTGGAGTATTTTGTCTTCAGTGCCAAGGCAAAGGCAGTTGGGCAAATCTGACTGGAGGCTCCAGGGAACAAACACTGGTAAGCATGTGGAAAGGATCTGCTCCAAGTGCCCTGCACAGGGCTCTATAGGGACATCTGGGTATCTGCAGGGCTACAAGTTCCTTCTGTGAAGTGGCATCTACCAGCCACAGCTGAGATTCTCTGCTCCCTAACCTCCACCAGCATTTATTGTTCAGCTTCAATGGCCTGTGAAGGAGTGGTCTGACAGACAAGACTCTCCTTTTCATGACAAGAGGCCATTTTACAAGGGCCTGTAGGGACAGGCCAAGGGCTTTAACCTTTAACCCTCTGGCTTTAACCTGCCAGAGGAGAGACTTAGACGACCTCTTAGGCAGAAGCTCTTCCCTGTGAGGGTGCTGAGGCACTGGCACAGGGTGCCCAGAGAAGCTGTGGCTGCCCCATCCCTGGCAGTGCTCAAGGCCAGGTTGGACCCAGGGGCTTGGAGCAAGCTGCTCTAGTGGAAGGGGTCCCTGTCTGTGGCAGGGGGCTGGAGCTGGAGGAGCTTGAAGGTCCCTTCTAACACAAACCAGTCTCTGATTCTATGATACTGTCTTAACTTGATCTTTGTGTAACTCCCTTCTTTTTCTCATCCAGTTTGAAAGAGAAGCATAGAAGAGTTAGGGTTGGAAAGGACCATCTAATTAAAACCCCCCTGCCATGGGCAGGGACACCTCACACTAAACCATCTCACACAAGGCTTTGTCCAACCTGAACACCACCAGGGATGGAGCATTCACAGTCTCCCTGGGCAACCCATTCCAGTGCCTCACCACCCTAACAGGAAAGGATTTCTTCCTTATATCCAGTCTAAACTTCTCCTGTTTAAGTTTTAACCCATTACCCCTTGTCCTGTCACTACAGTCCCTAATGCAGAGTCCCTCCTCAGTATCCCTATAGGCCCCCTTCACACACTGGAAGCTGCTCTGAGGTCTCTACACAGCTTCTCTTCTCCAAGCTCCACAGCCCCAACTTTCTCAGCCTGGCTCCATACAGGAGCTGCTCCAGCCCCTGAGCATCCTCGTGGCCTCCTCTGGACTTGTTCCAACAGGTCCATGTCCTTTTTATGTTGAGGACACCAGAACTGCACACAGTGCTCCAGGTGAGGTCTCACGAGAGCAGAGCAGAGGGACAGGATCACCTCCTTCGACCTGCTGGTCACGCTCCTTTTGATGCAGCCCAGGATACGGTTGCTTTCTGGGCTGCAAGCGCACACTGAAGCTGGCTCATGTTCATTTTCTCATTGCCCAGCACCCCCAAGTCCTTCTCCTTGGGCTGCTCTGAATCTCTTCTCTGCCCAGCCTGTAGCTGTGTCTGGGATTGCTGCGACCCAGGTGTAGGACCTTGCACTTGGCATGGTTAAACTTCATGAGGTTGCCATCAGCCCACCTCACAAGCGTGTCAAGGTCCCTCTGGATGGCATTAAATGCCTTAGGGGAACCTCACTCGACTATTCTGGAAGAGACCACAGATGATGCTTCTGAGATACACTCACATAAACCCTCTGCACTAAAGTAGCAACACTGTCACCCAGCCATGCAGGGTTGAGTACTACACTGAGCACATGGGACTTTCCACAGAAAGTATTGTGAAACCAGCACCATGAGAGTTGAAGCTTCTTTGTAGCTCTAAAACACATTTTGGCACAAAACACGCATTTAGATTGCATGATCAAGACACATGAGACTTCACAGGAATTGTGCTACTAATTTAGGAATAACCAAGCACTATTCCAGGCTATTACGGTGGGGAAAAAAGACCATTGCTCCAAGATTCCAGGCCCTTTGCTCCCAAATACGTGTAACTTTGTTATTAACTCTTCCTTTTCCTTTAATTTTGTAAGGAAATGTGTCTTTTGGAGCTTTGGCTGAGAGAAAACTCTCAAGCCAGTGAATGGCAAACACGTACCTCTTCATAGCAAGGCTCTTCTTTCATGGTGTATAAGCACACACCTCACACTGAGCATTCCCAGCACACTGACTTGCTGCAGTGAAGAGGTATTCAGTACATGTTGAATACCAGTTTTAAAACTCAAGTTTTAAACAATCCAGCTCTTATGTGAGGCCAAAGTTCAGATGCTCACCCTGGCCAAGAGCCCCTGAGGCTCTCAACTGGGAGCTCTACACTGAACAAAGAATATACAGATGATAGCAAACCAAGTGCCCAAGGGGCAGATCCATGACAGAACAGTGAATTTAGGTCAGTGATGAGGGGAAAGAGAAACTTCAGTTTATGGCTTTAGAGCAGCTGTCAGGTTTGTTTTGTTTTGAAGGAGAGATTGCCCAATGGTTTAAAAATAAGTGAAATGGGAACTCCACTTCTGCAAACAAGAACAGCACAGAAGTAAGTGTGTTGCAATGCAGGCTCGCTATGAGGAATACAAAATTATGGCTGCTGGGAGGCTTTCTGCTATAGGGTAAGACTTTGGAACACGAAGGAAGAAGAGAAAGAGAAGAGCACAAGCAGAGACTTCACAAGATCTTTAGCAACAACAAAAGCCAAGCCAAGGAGGGAAGTTCCTCTTTTCCTTACAATAAAAGCCCTACACAGTCCAGAACAGTTCTCAGATCTAATTCTCTGAATTGACTGAACTGGCTATCTGTCCTTTAAAAAGGCAAGAAATGAGGGTTCTCAGCACAAAAGTACAGATACACAAAAACACAGTACTGAAAGAGGGGAGACTGAGCTGAGCTCTTAGGCAGAAGCTCTTCCCTGTGAGGGTGCTGAGGCGCTGGCACAGGGTGCCCAGAGAAGCTGTAGCTGCCCCATCCCTGGCAGTGTTCAAGGCCAGGTTGGACACAGGGGCTTGGAGCAAGCTGCTCCAGTAGAAGGGGTCCCTGCCTGTGGCAGGGGTTGGAGGTGGATGAGCTTTAAGGTCTCCTTCAACACAAACAAGTCTGTGACTCTAAGATTTTATATCTTAATGATGTGCTCAAGGGCTCAAAGGGAAAATCCTGCTTATTATACTAGATAAAGGCAGTAAAAACTTCAATCAGCTCCTTATTACCTAGAGAAAGAGGGAGCTCAGAAAGCATAAACGCAGATTTATGCCGTGCTCTAAAAATACACAAAGTTCTCCTGGAGAAAAGGTGAAAGAAAATAAAGAAAGGGATGCTATGAATGACGGAGCGGAGATTCCCAGCAGGTCAGCTTATACAGCCCATTGCCATCCAGACACCCAAGATGCAGAAGCAGCACACACAAGAGATAGAGGATGTCAGCTCTGCTCAGGCCATACTGACTCAGCTGCCTGTATGTGATCCAGGCAGAAGAATCCAACACATGGATGTTACTTCTTACAGTGCCTCAGGTCTTTTTCTTTTTAAGGCTGTTTCTCCAATAGCTTCCCAAGGAGCTTATCTGATATATGACAGCATGTGGATGTTTACTTACAAGTCCTACTGGGAACAAGCTGGCTTGTGCTGAGACTAGTACAATGCTTTAGCATCCATCATGAGGTTAAACTGCAACCAAGAGGTCAATCCTGAAAAACCAAAAGCTGGCTGACTAAGGATTTCTTTCAGTCCTCTGCTAAAGCCACAGTGAATAGTGTATGCCAGGAACTGCTGTTTCTGCTTCAGATTTCAATGCAGGTTTCAAGAAGCTCCTTACAAGCATACCCAGGGACACACTGCATAGATACTGCTCAGACTCACTGGAGATGCTGCAGAGTTGGAAGGGGAGAGTGCCACTTTCATTAGCACATTTACACATTTCCTAGCAACACAGCAACTGTGCAGCCTCCCATTCAGATGAGGGCTGTGTTGGCACCTCTCTCTTCCCTTCCAAATTCCCTCTGTGGCTTCACTTCTGCTGAGCAAACCCTGATCCTTGGAAAGCCTCTTTGCAACCTCTACATAAGGCGAAAGGAGCTATGACCTCAACTGAGGGCAGGAAACACAGCTCAGGGAGGAAGCAGCAGCTCTGGCACTGGTCCTGCACAGACACTTGGAGTGCTCACCTGCATGATGTCTTGAAGGCTCTCGGTGAAGGACAGCTCAGCCTCCACCATATAGAACTCTGCCAGATGCCGGCGACTCTGTGAGTTCTCCGCTCGGAACGTTGGGCCAAAGGTGAACACACGGGTAAAAGCCCTGCAAGCACCAAGAAACAGGCAGGTCAGGCCCAGCACGCAGGTGAGTCTGTTATAAAGCCCTCATGTTTCTGTTTCATCTTTGACCAGTTTAATGGCACTTCTGGGTATGCTGCTGTTACGCTCCTTCATCCAGGGATGGAGAGGGGTTATGCACACATCTCCACGGCTCAGGGAGATTGCACAAACCCTACTCAGCTTTCACTTAACACCATTCATGCTCAAAGAGCTTTTTGTAGCTGTGCAGGAAAAAAAAATGCTGTTCTGCAGAACTGCATCATTGGAGAAGCACCCAGACATCGCACCAATCAGGCTCCCCTTGTCCAGGTGCGGTTTTGGCTGCAACATCTGACCTTTATGGGTGCTGTGGCATCCCAAAGCTCAGCAGAGAGGGTCCTGCTACTGGTGCTAGCACTGAGAGGTGGCAGGGGAAGGCCCCAGGATGGATGATGCACAGTGTATGTCCTGCCATCCCCCTCTAGTGGCAAACCCAAAGCTAACTGCTAAAAGAGCCTTCCAGCCTGGACTCCTTCCACACAACTCAAAATGCTTCAGCTGAAAGAGGTCCCTGCTGCGGAGAACACATCTGGGATATTATGTTACGCAGAAGCAACCAATGCATTTCCTATTACGAAGCTATTTCTCCAACAGCCTTCTGGGGACTCTATTTAAACACATTCTCTCTTGTTCTGCAGCCACATCATGCTGTATTACACAGGATACAAAAAGCTTTCTTGACTCTCCACTTCCTTAGTAAGACACCTTCCTATCAACAGCAACACACCTTTTAAAGGTTTATTTTTTGCTGTGGGGAAGCCACACTCCAAGCAATACCTTTAACACTGTGGGCTCCGAGCACCTGGGCTCCTGGACATCCTCAAGCCAGTGAGAGCTTCCCAAAGAGAGTCAGCTGTGTTTCCTCTCAATGCTGCATGGGAAGCAAACCAAGATGAGGGAGTGAGCTGCTTCACAAAACCCATGGACTGGGTCGCTGCTGCCTCTGGGTTCATCTTTAACTTGACACTATTATAGCTGTAGAGAGCGTGTAGGAGCAAAAGAACCTGATCAGTAGAGATTAAGCACAGTTTAACACTCATGAAAGGCTGTGTGCTAATTGCTGGGGTTGGCATTTGACTCGCACCTTGCTCTGCAAGCTTTCAACTGAAAGAGGATGTTCACTGAAGTTTCTGCACAGGCTAATTTTGTTCAACTGAAGTTTAAATAAACACCACTACACAAAGCAGCGTTTTCCCTTCACCCCTGATGGAGGCATCTACACCACAAATAAAGGAACACACACATTCGGCTTCTCTCATCTGTTCCCTCATGTCACATGATGGTTAAAGGTTATGATCCAGAGAAACAGAACTCTCTTTTTCCTTGAGTTTCTAGTAGTAAACACACCAGAGGAAAGTTCCAGGTCAAGCCTGAATACGTAGTGTGCCTGTAGGTTTCTCTTCCCCATGGGCTCTGCTTTCCTTGCTCCAACAAACACATTTTGTCTCTGCTTTGTTCCAACACCTGCACTCATACATGACCACAGCACCTACGATGCTAACCAAGTATCTTTCCTCAAGCATCATTTTCAGTTGCCTCTTTCCCCTGTGCTCCCCTTCTCTCTTGCTGGGATGTTACTATAAACTTCTGCCGTCACTTGATCATCCTCCTTCAAGCTGCCCTTTGCTGTAGCGTCTACAAAACCTCAGCAGTGTTTAGATAAGTGACGTACCAAGACTATTACTCACTGCACAGGTCAGTATTATCTCATCAGTTCCTTGTGCTCCCCCATCTGGAGCCATCTGTTGTCTTGGGTCACACAGAAACCCATGTCCTTCCTCACAAGGCTTTTCTGGTTTGTTTTTCAGTTTTCCATGTTCCTGCAGCACCTGGCACAACAAGGTCTTGGATGCAAAGCTTAAGAGCCTCAACTGCTATAGCAATACAAACAACAAACATAAACCAATGAGTCACTGGACAGAATTGTTCAATATCGCTTTTGCTTGCCAGGCCACAGAGGTCGGCCTGCAGTGGGAAACAGGAGATGCAGGTTCTCCTGCTACCTGTGCCCAGGTTTTAGGCTTTGCTGAAACATTTCAATCTGGGGCTCTTCAGTTAAAGAATTTCCCCTAAATACATAAATAACAGTTGTGATTGGGCCAGGACTGGGCACAAGACTAAAGCATGTTGAAAAGCTTGCAACTGCTGAAGTACCCACTCAGGTCTGCTTGGTTTGATGTGCAGGTCTCTAAAATCTCGCTGATAGGAAGTCCTTAAAGCAACACTTGAAAGTGTGGTACCAGCTGCCTTGCAGGAGATCCTGCCCCACAGAGCAACAGGATTCAGTGAGACACACATTTCTCACAGTTCTTAGGGATATTGGGGCTGTTCAGCCTGGAGAAGAGAAGCTGCGTGGAGACCTCAGAGCAGCTTCCAGTGTCTGAAGGAGGTCTGTAGGGATGCTGGGGAGGGACTCTTCATCAGGGACTGGAGTGATGGGACAAGGGGTGATGGGTTCAAACTGAAACAGGGAAGTTCAGGTTAGATAGAAGGCAGAAGTTCTTTACTGTGAGGGTGCTGAGGCGCTGGCACAGGGTGCACAGAGAAGCTGTGGCTGCCCCATCCCTGGCAGTGTTCAAGGCCAGGTTGGACACAGGGGCTTGGAGCAAGCTGCTCCAGTGGAAGGGGTCCCTGCCCGCGGCAGGAGTTGGAACTGGCTGAGCTTTAAGGGCCCTTCCAACCCAAACCAATCCGGGAGTCTGTGATTCTATGATTCTCAGCAGCTGTCCAGGCATGGCATTGACATTCCAGTGACTATAGGTTACTACGATAGATGAGAGTCTCCAGCAATGCTACTGTGAGCACTTTGACCTGGTTCTTCTTCCCTACTGACTAACAGGCCAGGCATGATGACTAGTTATCTTCCAAGGGGCTTGCTGACTGCAAGATATCCGAAAGTAATGAAAAATAAAGCCCTTATTGCTCCCAAGATGTCAACCATGGTCAAATGCTTCACAGTCACACATCGATTTTGTGCTGCAAGAATAAAGCCTCTCTGTGCCTGAGATGGAGCTTTTGGGGAAGACAAGTGCAGAACAACTCCCATAGAAACTGATTTCAGTCTTTACTCAGCAACAGGCATCCTATGAGGACCAATATTCTCTAACTTGTACACTGAGTACCACCTTTGTGTACAAAACTGAACCGTTAGCATCACAACTTCATGGACTATCCCAAGGTGCTCAACAACAGCAAGGGTAAGGCCCCTGGGACAGCCTGTAGAGAACCTTGCATCATTGATGTAGGGCTGCATTTGCCTGGAAAGAAGGAAACAAACCCCAAACAAATAAAGCCCAAACCCACATCTACAGAGAGAGGAGGAACCATTCGCTGCTCAGGGAAATCGTAAAGGGAAAAAGATAGATACAAATAACTGTGAGAGCCTCACCATGATCCTGGGACCCTGGCAAAGGGAAACTAGCCAGATGTCATGCTGGCAAAGTGATCAAAGGAGTGCTGTAAATGCAAGTCATGTGGTCATGGCAGCTTAGCACTGATCAGAGGCCTGCACTAACAGAGAGAACTAAAAATACACGCAGGCCATGTTATCAACGCTAAGCGTGAACAGCTAGTTTTCATCCAGGCATCACACACTGTTTACTGGCCTCTGCCATTCCAGACATCAAGCAAATGCACACAAATCCAACCTTTATTTGTAATTCATCTGCCATTAAAAAACGTATCAGTGATTTGATATGCTTCTGTATCACATTCAGCATGTACAAACACATTAGAGAAGAGGGATGGGAGAGGACTCCAGCTCTGATTTCAGCGTACCGAAGGCAAAAGCAGTCACTCTGTTCTGTGTGCATTCAGCACCTAGCACAATGGAGTCTCAGTCAGGGCTGTGACTCTGATGCTCTCTGATAGAAATAATCCATCATTTAACATTCCCAGACCTCTGCAAGACTTCCAGCATTCAAAAATAACTTGGGAACTCTGCCTTAAGGATCCAAAAGTGCCTAGGTCAGATGGGGCTGTGTGCACTCAAGAGTCTTTGAAATACATCAGTACTGCTAACTCCTCATCTCCAACAAAAGCACATACACACAAGGGGGAAAAAAACAAGCCCAATAATCTGTCGAGCTCTTTTCCTTAGCCATTCCAAGCAGAGCAGTAATGTCTGTAACACTGTCCTTGTACGTGCTAGCAAAGAAGACAAGAGAGGCTTTGAAAGGAGACCCTTTGCAGCTCAGCTTCCCCCAGATCAGAGCTCTGGACAGCAAGGCCAAGTGCATTTATGCTGTTCACAGGCACTGCCAGGGTCGACACCAGGAGAAGGCACAGAGCTCCTTAATTAATTGCTCCTTTTCTGGGGCTCTGTTTTGCTCTGCCCAGTTCTCTGGGAAAGTTTGAGATCTTAATGGGGAGGCCAAGAGAATAGCCACAGCGCTCCTTCCGATACACTGAAACGCTGCGCAAGGCAGGGCTCCATCCTGCAAAATGGGTTTAAACTTACACAGGGGAACTTCAGGTTGGATGTAAAGAAGTTCTTCCTGTGAGGGTGCTGAGGCACTGGAATGGGTTGCCCAGAGAAATGGTAAATACCCCATCCCTGGCAGTGTTCAAGGCCAGACTGGACAGAGCCTTGGGTGCCATGGTTTAGTGTGAAGTGTCCCCGCCCATGGCAAGGGGTTGGAACTGGATGAACCTAAGGTCCTTTCCAATCCAAACCATTCTATGATCCTGTGAAAATGCTGAGCTTGCCTGCTCCAACCCAGTGAAGGGATTAGCCACCTTCCAGTACAGGCTCACAGGAGTCCCTCTGTACGCAGACAGCAGTGCTTGGATGCACTGCTGGAGCACAGCATCCTCCACATGGATGATCACTGCATGAAGGCTCATTCTTGCACTGTCTGAGTTTGTGATCCCCACCCTGTGAACACTCAGGAAGGGAGAAACTTCCCCCTTCTCACCCTTATTTCACACACTACTAAACCCCTTTTCAGAAGCAGCTCCTCTCCCCCTTTGAGAGCTTTACACCACGCAGAACGGAAGCTCATTTCATTTGAACTCGTTGACAATTCATTACTGAGGCAGTGATAGAAACCAATAGAGAAGTATAAAGGAGCTGTGCCCAAAGCTGCTCAAAATCACTGTTAATTAAACTCACACAATGTTTGTAGGCTCGAGCATCTCTGCCTTTTTACACTGCAATCCCAATATAATTAATTGTACTGAAAGTTCCCAAGCCAGGAATGGATTTGTGCTCCTTTTCTGAGCCAGGACTCCATGCTGCTACCGGCGTAATAAAGACTTATTTGTGCTGTCGAACCAAGGGGATAGAACTCAGAGCAAGGCTATTAATCAAGAAGATGCAATCCCTGCACAGTCAGCTCACAGCCTATGCCAAGGTCACACCACATTGTAGTGACACAGCTGGAGGCAGAAGCTGCTTGCTCTGACTCAGGGTTAAGAACTAAACCACACCAGCACACGCTACCCATTTGTACGGTGCCCTCCTGCTCACCCCAAAATACAGGTGTCTGCAGAAACACACGTGGAGTGATTACCTGACAAGGACTGCAGATCAGACTGAAAGTGGTGCCAAATCTTGCATACAGTGTGTTCCCCCCACATCATCCTTCACCAACCTCCCAATCATGCACACAAATGTAGATGAAGAAGAGACAGCTCCTTAAGGGGGGACCTTAGAGCAGCTCCAGTGCCTAAAGGGGCTACAGGAAACCTGGAGAGGGGCTTGGGACAAGGGCCTGTAGGGACAGGCCAAGGGGAATGGCTTGAACCTGCCCAAGGGGAGACTGAGCTGAGCTCTTAGGCAGAAGCTCTTCCCTGTGAGGGTGCTGAGGCGCTGGCACAGGGTGCCCAGAGAAGCTGTGGCTGCCCCATCCCTGGCAGTGTTCAAGGCCAGGTTGGACACAGGGGCTTGGAGCAAGCTGCTCCAGTGGAAGTGGTCCCTGCCTGTGGCACAGGTTGGAGCTGGATGAGCTTTAAGGTCCCTTCCAACCCAAACCAGTCTGGGATTCTATGAAACAGCAGTTTGTAATGCAAGGACAAAATGACACATGATGTCAGCAGAGGAGGAAAGGAGAACAAGGTGACCCTAAAGCCCAGGAGATCAGCTTTGTCAGCCACATTTTCCTTTCCCTCAGGAAAGGAAGAAATTAATAAAGTGAGCCATCTGATTTAATTCTGCTCTGTTCTAGCATGACCATATTCATTTGGAGCATGGAGGACCTACCTGCTCCATCAACATAAGTAGATGACATTGCTGTGCTGCCAGGAGACACCAGTTGGCTGCAGTGCTTGAGCCCAGTACAACTGGGGTTGCTGAGGGATGCTGAAAACTGCATGTTGAAAGATATTCTGGCCCCATTCACAAAACCACAAGCACACAGACAACAATTCAAATACACTGATCCAATGCCTCCAGGGTCTAGTTTTTGGAAGAGCTGGAAACCCAGAGCTCCTAATGCTGCCAGTGAGGTACAGGTACTCAGCAGTCTGGAGAAGAGGAAAAGCGTTTCGTATCATTAAGCAGGATAGATTGTGCTAAAACAAAACTTCAGAGTTGGCCAGAGATACCTGCTTTTTAGCCTCAGTGTAAAAATAATACTCCCATTACTATTGTTAGGTGGCTTGGATTTTGCACAATAAAAACCCCAGACTGGTTTGGGTTGGAAGGGACCTTAAAGCTCATCCAGTTCCAACCCCTGCCACAGACAGGGACACCTTCCACTAAAGCAGCTTGCTCCAAGCCCCTGTGTCCAACCTGGCCTTGAACACTGCCAGGGATGGGGCAGCCACAGCTTCTCTGGGCACCCTGTGCCAGCGCCTCAGCACCCTCACAGTAAAGAACTTCTTCCTTATATCTAACCCAAACTTCCCCTGTTTCAGTTTGAACCCATCACCCCTTGTCCTATCACTATAGTCTCCAATGAAGAGTCCATCCCCAGCATCCTTGTAGCCCCCTTCAGACACTGGAAGCTGCTCTGAGGTCTCCACACAGCTTCTCTTCTCCAGGCTCAACAGCCCCAACTTTCTCAGCCTGTCTCTGTACAGGAGCTGCTCCAGCCCCTGCTCATCCTCGTGGCCTCCTCTGGACTTGTTCCAACAGCTCCATGCCCTTATGTTGAAGACACCAGAACTCCACACAGTGCTGCAATTGAGGCTGAACAGGCAGTTGGGGGATTCAATTTCATACAGCAAAAAGGGGTTTAAAAGATTCCTCACTGAACAGGCCACCTCTGTCTGCCCTCTGAGGATGTGAGATGAGAAAAGCTGCATCTTGACATCGAGTGTTGTAGTAGGGTGTGAGGCTCAGGCCTGGGCAGCAGAGCTGGTGTGCTGTGTGCTGAGTTTTCAACTCGTGCTGCAATGAGATGGGACTGCGCTTCCTTTTGTAAGCAGCCAAAAATAAATACATAAATTAAAGGAAAAAAACATACTGTCTAAGTTCCCAGACAGGGATTGGGAAGTGCCAACTTCCCCTCCAGCCGGTCAGACTGAAGCAATGCAGCAGTTTCCCTTCCTGCAACCTCCAATGAGTCCTACTATGCCTGCAAGGTCTTGTGAAAAGCATCACCCTCCTCCCATGTTCCAGGACCAGCTCCCACCCTGCCACATCCTCTGCTCCAGCTTCAGCAGCAAGAAAAGGAGAAGATGGGACAAGGATCCTGCCCAGGTCATCCACCTCTGCCTGAATATAATCCAGGCACATCTGAGCTATTAACAATGTGACCCATCTACCATAATTATCTGGCAAAACACCTGCATTTTCTTCATTAAACCTCACAGCACACCTAGACACTGAGGTGTTGGTTTACAGATGGTAGGAGATGAGGGGAAAAAGGAGACAAAGAAAATAGGTACTCAGAGCCATATAGTGTCTTCTGCCCCAGGCTCAACGATCTCATCAACCTGTGTCCTCTGCCCTTTTATGTGACACTGGTGTATTTTATTCTCAGTGGAGTCTTCTTTTGTCCTAGTTTTGGTATTGTTATTTCTAATTAAAGTGAATAAAACAACAAATTTTGGTGTTTTATATAATAATAAACATTTATTAAGTAATAATAAACACTAACAAACCTCAAGTTGGGCTGATGAAAGCTGTCAGAAGTACTTAAGCATGTTTTCAGATAACCATTGCCCACAGCCCGAGTAGCAGAGAGCTTCTACAAAGGAGTAATACGAAATGCTTCAAAGCTTGAAATAAAACAGGGAGCAAAGATGGTTTTGAAATCTCAAGTCATCCCAGGGACTTCTATTTTAAGGCATAAAAATGCATTACCAACTTGGGGGGGGGAGAGGGCAATTGCGTTAAACCTTTGTCCTCTCAGAGCAGAAAAAACATTTCCTCCAGAAATTGCATTATAATACCCACAAATAGGATTGTTTTTAAAGTGAATTTATTTTTCAGATGGGCACTGCAACTACAAACTCTATAAATATGAATCACAGCAAGAAAGCGCACCGGAGTGTGCATTGTGGCACAAAGAGAGTCACAGTTCAGGCAACTTAGAAAGTTTGGGTGTTGTTACTTAAACTCTCCAAGGCCTCAAATTAGATTCCCAGACTGGTTTAGGTTGGAAGGGTCCTTAAAGCACATCCAGTTCCAACCCCTGCCACAGGCAGGGACCCCTTCCACTGGAGCAGCTTGCTCCAAGCCCCTGTGTCCAACCTGGCCTTGAGCACTGCCAGGGATGGGGCAGCCACAGCTTCTCTGGGCACCCTGTGCCAGCGCCTCAGCACCCTCACAGGGAAGAGCTTCTGCCTAAGAGCTCAGCTCAGTCTCCCCTCGGGCAGGTTCAAGCCATTCCCCTTGGCCTGTCCCTACAGGCCCTTGTCCCAAGCCCCTCTCCAGCTTTCCTGCAGCCCCTTTAGGCACTGGAGCTGCTCTAAGGTCTCCCCTTCAGGAGCCTTCTCTTCTCCAGGCTGCCCCAGCCCAGCTCTCTCAGCCTGGCTCCAGAGCAGAGCTGCTCCAGCCCTCACAGCAGCTCCATGGCCTCCTCTGGCCTCGCTCCAACAGCTCCACGTCCCTCTTGTGTTTAGGGCTCCGGAGCTTATAATATAAAAATCCTGACTGTAAAAATCAAGTACAGGTAGCAACAGCAGGAGAGGTTTTACATTCGTTTGGTGAAAGGTGGCACCAGCCTGGTCTTCTTTCCACATGTTTCTATGAAAATACAGGGCATACAGCCCAAGACACTGCTAGGATTGCATTCAGCCCTTCAGTATCCAGCCCATTCAGGGACACCTCATACCAAACCATGTCCAACCTGGCCTTGAACACTGCCAGGGATGGAGCATTCACCACTTCTCTGGGTAAAGGAATTTCCTGTTTCCCCCTCTCAAAAAAGCAGAGCAGGGGACAGGACCAACAGCATATCTATGAGAACTGCAACCTTCACCCAGCATAAGTGACCCTAAGTTGAGGTTTGCACCTACCGAGTTCATATATTCGGCCCCTTAGTAACACAGAATCATTATCAATCCCTGCAGCAGCCATGAACCAGACTGAAGCCTGTGGTAATTGATTAAAACCAGACATGTCCCAGTTGCTTTTTATAGCTCCCATTAAGTGTCAGCCTAATTAATGGAAGTTAGTGCTAATTATAAGAGTCTGTGTCGTGAGTCAGCCTCAACCAAACGTTGTGCAATAAATGCCAGAGAGGGGCTTTTTCTTTTTTCTCCAGGCATCCAAGATAAATAATTACACTTATTTTGTCTACTTCTTAGCAACAAGAATGTTACACAACTGGACATCATTCCTGCAGCTGCATTCAGAAGGATTTCCAATGGTACAATGGAGAGCAAATATTTGCTTAAAGACAATGCAATCTGTTCCATCATTAGCAAGTCATTCTGGAGTCAGATTTTAAGGCTGTGCTTGCCAGGCTGCTGACATTGAAGCTTCAAACACACCTCTCTTCAGCTCTGCAGGGTTTTCTTGAACACCAACAATGACAGCTGTCTCCATCTCCTCCATTTAAAAAGTGGGAGCAGCGTGATCTCAGTATATTCTTTAACCAACAGGAAATTCACTGCATTCAGCTCTCAGCAAACTCAGGCAGACACAGGCAAAATGGTCTGGATGTGTAAGATTGTTTTAACACCTCTCTGCAACCAGAAAACTCAGCTGAAGGACTGCAGAGAGTATCAGGAATAGGCAGAAAATCCATGCTGGTTTGGAAATCAAGGGCATGTGCTTGAGGAGGGAGGAATGGGATTAATTATATTTCAATTAAGCCATGTTTAATAGCTAGATGTGAACAGGCAGATGTGAGTATGAAAGGCTGAGATTAAGTTAGGCAGAAAAATATAGGTCCTGGGGAGAGATGCTGAAATGAAAGTGAACTAGAGAGAAAATTCACCATGAGGGTCTTGTGGATGAGACTGGTGGAGAGGAAAATGAGCATTAAGACAAGAATAAACTTGTGAGGACAGAATGACTCAGGCTGGAAGGGAGCTCAGGAGATCACTGGTCCAGTCTTCTCTTCAAAGCAGGGTCAGCAAGAAGGCCAGACCAGGCTGCTCAAGGCTTTATCTAGCTGAGTCTTGAAAACCTCTAAGGATGAAGAGTGCACAGTGATGCTCAGCAAACCTTTCCAGTGCTTGACTGATCTCTTGGTGACTTTCCCCACACTACATCCACTCAAAACTTCTCTTGCTTCAACTCTGGAGCAAGGTGCCCCTGCCCATGGCAGGGGGCTGGAACTGGATGAGCTTTAAAGGTCCCTTCAACCCAAACTGAATGGATTAGAATCCCCCTGAAGGCCTGATAAAAGAAACAGAGCTAGGGTAGAAGGCAGGGAATGAAGAGATGACTCATTCTGTGATTTAGGGAGGGGATAGCCCCCAGAGGCTTTAGGAAGAGCAATTTTAGTTAAACCTATGATGCAAAAGGCAGAACAGACAGTGCATGGGATGAAACGTGGCACAAGGAAAAGCAATGCAAAACAACGATGTAAGCTATGAGCAAGAGGGGTTGAAGGGAGAGGAGCAGGTTGAGCTTGTGGGAGGTGCAGATGGGTGAAAGGAGCAAAAAACAAACACTAAAACCAGAGTAAATACAGCCACCGAGCTGCACTTCTTGGCAACACTTGGTTTTGGCTGTCTCCAATAGGCCTCTGAATCATCTTCAGCTGTCACAAGCCCTCCAGCCTAGTTCAGGTCCCCAAAGAGGCCTTTATCCTCACCAAAGGATCACTGGGCAAGGAAATACCACAAGGACTTCACAGTAAACCAATGACATTTAAATCCAGTTATCAGGACACACACAGTCCTACAAGCTGCTACCACATACACTCGTTACTGACTCAGCTGAGACTAAAACTGAAGGGGACAGTTGTATGAGTGAATAAAGACTTTTTGGAGACCTTAAAGAGCCTACAGATTTACAGCTGACAATGACTCAGACACCCTGAGCAGCCAACCAAGATGCTGTCACTGCAAAGATGATGTACAATGAAATGCCAAGTTGTGCCAATTAGGCCATTCGTGTCATGCTGAGAGATAGAAAGAACTTCTCTGACTTTGCCTTCAATAGGAAGCATACAGCACAGCAGACAGAGAGTGAGTGCAGGAACACTGCTCTCCACACCTCTCCTCATGGAAAAAGGATGACGAGGGGACTGGAGCACCTCCCATGTGGAGACAGGCTGGAAAAGTTTGGGCTGTTCAGCCTGGAAAAGAGAAGCTGCGTGGAGACCTCAGAGCAGCTTCCAGTATCTGAAGGGGGGCTATAGGGAGGAACTGTAGAGGCAGGACAAGGGGTGATGGGTTCGAACTGAAACAGGGGGAGTTTAGACTGGATATAAGGAAGAAGTTCTTTACTGTGAGGGTACTGAGGCACTGGAATGGGTTGCCCAGGGAAGTTGTGAATGCTCCATCCCTGGCAGTGTTCAAGGCCAGGTTGGACGGAGCCTTGGGTGCCATGGTTTAGTGTGAGGTTTCCCTGCCCATGGCAGGGGGTTGGAACTGGACAATCTTAAGGTCCTTTCCAACCCTAAGTATTCTATCATCTTATGATTATAAATGGCTCAATATTCTCTCTGTTATCAGGAATGGCACCAAGCAACCCTGCCATAAAATAGAGCTCTGAGCCCTGGACAACCCACTGGCATGTGTACTCAGGTACACATTGCAGATGAACCCTCAGCAAGGACAGCAGAAGACCAGGTTCCAGATACATCTGCTAAGTCTTCCCCTTGCCCAGCCTTTTCCAACCACAGCTTTAACTTTACAAAGCTCATGAGCAGCCTCCAAGCTAATTCCAGAGATGACTGCCAAGCTTTCTGTTTCCTACCACATAAACACCATGGACAAATGCCTCCCTGCCTCTCATACCTATCCTGCTTCACCCCTGCACGATCTGTCTCTGTGCTCCCATGCCCCACAGCAAGTCACAACAGGATTACAGGCTAAGACTGGATGGGGAAAGGGCTCCAAGCATTCCTACCTTGCTCTCTTCCCACAGATTCTCAGGGAGCAGTTGCTCCTGAAAGCCTGCAGCAACTTAACCTTTCATTTAAGCTAAACAACAGTTCCTTTTCTAGGCAGGAAAAACTCTGTCTGGCTAAAACAAAGGGTAAATTGCACAGGACCAAATCCAAACCACATAAATCTTCACTGTTTTGGCTGCTTTGTTTATTGGGAAGACCAGAATATTTCTGTTTTGGGGGCAGAAAGCCTCCCACATCCATTGCAACACATTCATTTGCCAAGCAGCTCTGGTTCCTATTACACACTTACATTCTTTGATAATGTAGGAGTCCCATTCACAGAGTATGACCCAGCTTGATAACCACAGGTAAAACCTTCACAGATCTAAAGGGCTTCACAGCATTTAGAGGGTTAATACTGTGATGCATCAGTATGGTGCTTCTGCATCTAGAAGAGCTTGATCTATTTTTGCAGACTGAAAGGATTGAATACCACTTGAGCTATAGGGTCAACAGCTCAGTGTGCTTAAATAAAGGAGCAGGTTCACAGAGTTATACCCCATTATGAATAATCACATCTATATTTAGATGGCACCATTTAAAATGCCTGTAAGAACAACATGCTACTGTAAAATAGGAACATTAAGATTAACGTCCTGTACTGCACACTGAAGAGCATTGATTTATTTTTACCTATCCTTAGAGGCCAAGGTGCACCTGAGTGATATCAATGGAAAATGCATTTACCAGGCAAGTCTTGCATCTGCCCAGTTCAGCCTTCACTCCATCCCAGAGCAGGCTGTGTGCTATTTAAAGGGAAGAGACTGATGTAAGAGAGTGAGATTGTATTTCAAGTTAATCATTACAATCCCTAGTTTTGCTCTGGACTTACTTGATTTGCAGAATTACATCTTTCAGTAAAGGTCACAGCATTTGACAGTCAATTAAATCCTACAGGTACAAATCCATGTCATCCCATCTTCTTTCAGGGACACACAGACTCCACCACCCTCCAGTTAAACAAACCTCCTCATTAGCTTTCCCCAGCTAATGGCTGAGATGACACATCAGCCTGTCGCTGCCAAGTGACCTGTGCTTCGGTCACAGCAGCCAGGGCACCACATGTTAAACATCCTGTCCAGTGAGAACCTTTAGCTGGAGCATGGCAGCAAATGATAACCATCTAGGTGGTCTGAGACAGGGTCTCAGAGAGAACAAACCAGGCAGAAAACAGCTTTCTGAAGACATTTGTACCTTTTGATTTCTACACAAAACTCACACTTTGAACTGCAGCTATTTACCAGCAGCCAACTGAACTGTGCAACAGTGATTAAATAAAACCCATTAGCTCTCAACAGTGGATATGATGCACAGTTAACACTATTAGAAACATTCATCAGAACCTCTTCATCAGGGGTTGTAGTGATAGGACAAGGGTTGATGGGCTCAAACTGACACAGGGGAAGTTCAGGGTGGAGATAAGGAAGAAGTTCTTCACTGTGAGGGTGCTGAGGCGCTGGCACAGGGTGCCCAGAGAAGCTGTGGCTGCCCCATCCCTGGCAGTGTTCAAGGCCAGGTTGGACACAGGGGCTTGGAGCAACCTGCTCTAGTGGAGGGTTTCCTTGCCTGTGGCAGGGGTTGGAAATGGAGAAGCTTTAAGGTCCCTTCCAGCCCAAACTATCCTATGATTCTATTCTATGATAAAACATCAAGTGTAAATGCGATGAAACAGGAGAAATGAGAATTGGCAGAAGGAAGAAACACAACAGGAAGACTGAAGAAGACAGAAGAAAGAAGCTTTGGAGAAAAGGAGTAAAGAGGAAAGGAACATGGTAACTAAAAAGAAAGAGCTTTTCTTGCTGAGATATGCCAGATATGAACAACAGCAAAAAGACATTTAAGGTATTACAGTGATTAGCAACAATCCTACAATCATTCCCATAAAGGTTAAGTTTCCATCCAATATTCCCAATTCACAGCAAGCAGCAGATTCCTAGTATTTAAAACTAGTTGATAAACCAGAATTAAAAAGCAGTCTGATTTTGCCCTGCCTCTCACACCATCATCCAGCCACGGCTACTCTACTGGTTTCTGGCACACATAGGGCAGTTATCCAATGGATACCAATGGGGCAAAGTCAAGATCCCTGAGATCAAGCTAAAACCTTCTCATTTTACTCACCCTGCCATCACTTCCAAATGGAGCTGGCCAGAAACAGTCAGGAAAGCAGGTACGTTGAAGAAATGGGTCTTTTCTGCAGATTCCTTTGCCTCATTTGCCACCTGTAAGTCAAACCAATGAACAAGAAGTCAGCCCATCAGTGTTTCATTAAAAATCACAGCTCCTGGCTTATTTCCCCTATTTTCTCTCCGGAAATTCCATGGGATTCAACCCAGACACTGCTGAGATGGAATCCAACAGTGTGGGAGGTCACAACACAACACTCCCCCTCTTTACTCAGACTGGCTCTAAAACCTTCTCAAGCAAAACACATCAAGATAAAGCATTCCTCAGGACTTCTCTTTCTAGGGGTCTCACACAAGGATGCGTCTATGTAATGAAAAGCCTATTTTAAGTGGGAAACACTACAGCTCCCAGTTCCACAATGACTCATGAGGACATGGGTTGTGGGCATCACAACAACTTGAAGAACAGGTTTGTGAACTGCAGCACATACCCCCAGTGTCACCAGCACAGCTTGGACACATAAGGACAGAGGGAGGATACACAGTTCTCTCATACGTTTCTCAAACTAACAGGGATTGTTAACTGGATCCCCAGTTATATCCATTCAGGTTGAGTGGGAAGTAACCTAATATGACACAGCTTCATGGAGTTTACTGTTTCCCTATAACTTTGTGGGCAGCACAGAGTTCATACAAAGCTAAGAGAATCCGTGGCTCTTCACCTCTCATTCTTCACATGTGCGTATGTCAGGAGCTCTGAATTTTACTCAAGGAATTGTGTAACTTCTGTGTTTCACCATGGATGAGCTGAATTAGAAAAGCCATTGTAGAAAAGCAGGAGAAAACAAATGTAAAATCAAATGTCAGGAAGCACAGGGTGCCCAGAGAAGCTGTGGCTGCCCCATCCCTGGCAGTGTTCAAGGCCAGGTTGGACACAGGGGCTTGGAGCAAGCTGCTCCAGTGGAAGGTGTCCCTGCCTGTGGCAGGGGTTGGGACTGGAGGAGCTTTGAGGTCCCATCCAACCCAAACCACTCTGGGATTCCATATTCACCATTTTACAAGCAGGGATGAGAACAGGAGTGATAGAAATTAAGATTTTCTAGAGCGGCCTCGGATTTTTTGGCTCCCTTGTAAAGTAACACACATAGAATCATAGAATAGTTAGGGCTGGAAAGGACCTTAAGATCATTCAGTTTCAACCCCCTGTCATGGGCAGGGACACCTCACACTAAACCATGGCACCCAAAAGGCTCTGTCCAACCTAGCCTTGAACACTGCCAGGGATGGAGCATTCACAACTTCCCTGGGCAACCCATTCCAGTGCCTCACCAGCCTCACAGTAAAGGACTTCCTCCTTATATCCAGTCTAAGCTTTCCCTGTTTTAAGTTTTAACCCATTATCTCTTGTCCTATCACTACAGTCCCTAATGAAGATTCCCTCCCCAGCATCCTTATAGCCCCCTTCAGATACTGGAAGGCTGCTATGAGGTCTCCATGCACCTTCTCTTCTGCAGGCTGAACAGCAACTACATAGCTAAGGGCTCCATCTCTGCCTAGGGGTTTGGGAGCAGGTGAAGAAACCACATTCCATGTTTTTTGGAAATGCAGATACACAAAATGAAAATCCCTATGAAATATATGATGAAGAACATTTTGCCCAGCAATGAAAGAAGGATGCCATTCTATCAACCTGGTGTCCAAATATAAGCAGTGATTTTCACTCATTCCTATCAAGATGGGCAACCTGATCTAGGTTGCTCCAGTTGAAGATCTTGCCCACTGCAGCAGGGTTAGACTAGGTGAACTTTGAAGATCCCTTCTGACCTAAGGTGTCCTATGATAAGATGAAGAATGAGGGGGAAGGGAGAAATCTCCATCATGTTGAATTTTGAAACTTCACACGGCATTGCCTTCAAAATCCAGTTTCAAGTCTGATGATAAAATGGAGGAGCATTTTCCACATCAGGTGCCTCAACTTTTAGGAAAGACTTCTCAAACCACTGTTATTTCCTTTTCATGGGCAAACGAATTTGTTTCCATTGCAAAAAGACAAAGAGTAATCAGAACAAAGAGGAATGCAACATCCTCTTTAGACTTGTTATTCAGGCTTCAAGAAAAGCAGAATTGAGACAATACAGAGTTGGAACCATCACAGGTTACGCATCATACAGGCACTGAAGAACAAACTATGTTTCATGTTGGCTTTTGCATGTTTTTTCAGATCACCAGATATTTTCAGCATAAAAACCAGGGAGTAATGGAAAATTTAACAAGTTGAGTGTTTCATGGTGAAAAAAGCTCTAAAAACCAAAGTGCCTGTAAAGGAATAGTATATTTTTGGGTTTTAATTTACAGGCACAAAAGCAAAAAACAGAAGACCTCCGTGTCAAGCACTTTGAAAGTAATTTGAGCACAAGGACTGAGCTTCACCATCACCCTGCCAGAACCAAGCTGACCACAAGACATGGAGCACACATGGCAAACAGAATCATAGAATCAACCAGGTTGGAAAAGATCTTTGAGATCATCCAGTCCAACCATTCCCCAGCACTGCCAAGGCCACCACTAAAGCATGGCACTAAGGACCTTGCCTACATGGCAGTACAAGAGAGGGGATCCCTCCCCTCTGCACAGCACTGGTGGCTCATGAAGATCACTGGATGAAGTGCTTGCTTCCCCAGTACAAGAGGGATATGGACATACTGGAGTGAGTCCAGCAAAGGACCAAAAGATGCTTAATGGATGGGAGCATCTTCCATATGAGGAGAGACTGAGAAAGCCCTGGGACTATTCAGCTTGAAGAACAGAAGGCTCTCGGGGGACCTTATCCTTGTGCATAAATACCTGATGGAGGAGAATGAAGACGGAACCAGACTCATCTCAGCTGTGCTCTCTGGTAGGACAAGAGACAGTGACTTTATAAAATCACAGAATAGTTAGGGTTGGAAAGGACCTTAAGATCATCAAGTTCCAACACCCCTGCCATGGGCAGGGACACCTCCCTCTAAACCATATTACCCAAGGCCTCGTCCAACCTGGCCTTGACCTCTTTGACTTTACAAAGAGACACATGAAATTTCATCTGAAAACAAGAATAAGCCTTTCTTATTTGCTGTGAGGGTGATCAGACACTAGAACAGGTTGCTCAGAGAGGCTGCGAAGTCTCCAGCTGGAGAGATAAACTTAACAGCACATAGTCCTGGAAAACTTGCTCTAGCTGCTTGTCTGAGCACAGTGAAATGGATGAGATGCTCTCTAGAGGTCACAATTTTTGACTTTTAAAAAACCATGAAGATAAATGAGTTTTTTGCTTCATTTTTTTCTATATTTCAATGTCATCCCTAAGCTTTGGAGGAGTCAAAGGTTCAGGAGCAAGACAGAAAGAAATTTCAAAGCTAATTTGATGAATCCTTTCTTCTGAGATAAGTCTGAAATAAAATCATAGAATAGTTAGGGTTGGAAAGGGCCTTAAGATCATCCAGTTCCAATCCCCTGCCACGGGCAGGGACACCTCGCACTAAACCATGGCACCCAAGGCTCTGTCCAACCTGGCCTTGAACACTGCCAGGGATGGAGCAGCCACAGCTTCCCTGGGCAACCCATTCCAGTGCCTCAGCACCCTCACAGTAAAGAACTTCTTCCTTATATCCAATCTAAACTTCCCCTGTTTCAGTTTTAACCCATCACCCCTTGTCCTATCACTACAGTCCCTCATGAAGAGTCCCCAGCATCCTTATAGGCCCCCTTCAGACACTGGAACGCTGCTCTGAGGTCTCCACGCAGCTTCTCTTCTCCAGGCTGAACAGCCCCAACTTTCTCAGCCTGGCTCCATACAGGAGGTGCTCCAGTCCCCTGATCGCCCTCGTGGCCTCCTCTGGACTTGTTCCAACAGCTCCATGTCCTTTTTATGTTGAGGACACCAGAACTGCACACAATGCTCCAAGTGAGGACTCAAACACCCACTTTTCAATGTGTACTTCCTAGGAGTTATGCTGAGTGTTACTAGCTCAGCTAAGCATTGCACCACCTCCAACCATTCGACTCCTCAACTTAGTTACAGGGATGTTGCTAAGCTCAGGCCTGTTTCATAGAATCACAGAATGGTTTGGGTTGGAAAAGACCTCAAGATCATCCAGTTCCAAGTCCCTGCCACAGGCAAGGACACCTCACACTAGACCATGTCGCCCAAGGCTCTGTCCAACCTGGCCTTGAGCACTGCCAGGGATGGAGCATTCACCGCTTCTTTGGACAACCTGTGCCAGTGCCTCATCACCCTCACAGACTGTTTGGCAGCCTTTGATATTCTACAACCTGCCATTTTCCCCAAAGAGTCTGAAAGTGTTGCTTTTGTTTTCAAAGAGCTCTTCTGCTCCTCTCAAAGATAAAAGAGAGGCTGCCAAAGCCTTCAGATCACAAGGCATCATAGCATCACACTAGAGGAAAGAGCAAGCTTGCCTTGTTCCACAGAGATCAATGAAAATATGACAATCTGTGGCTTGCTTCCTTTGTTTCATAGGTTTTGCAGCCCTAAAAAAACCCAAAGAACAAATCCCAAGGATGCAGAAACAGGCCCCTATTGTTTTCTTCAAATAAACCAAGAGTATCTGCTCAAAAACAATAAGGATATTAATAAAACATACAAACATCCACATGCCACAGCCCCAGAGCCATGGCCAGAACAGTAGAGAGAAGGACCATGTACCATTCCGGCTCCTCCTATTGCCAATTTAGCTTTGCTACATTCCTCATTCCACCAGTGAAAAATCCCACCTAATCCTGCAAGCTGCAACTTCTAAACAAGGAGAAAGAGGCAGATTGGGAGCAGGGAAAGAACAGAAGGGATCAGCCATGAAATCTCCACGCTTCCCCGCAAACCCACAAACAGGATACAGCTGTCTGCAGGAGCTGGGGCTCGGTTTATTTATAATGCCTTTGTGTCATTTTTCATTCTCCAAATCAGATGGAATCCCAGGGAGGGAGAAGGAAAACAGACACAACAGCGAGGGACTGAAGGAAGAGTGTGAGAAAGTCTAGAGCTCAACTGGGCTTAGAAACTGCAGCCAGTTTGAGAGGCCACTGAGAGATCCCAGATGCACATCTGCTTTGTGAGCAGCTCCTACATGGCTTCCAACAGAAGATGAAGAGAAGGTGAATGTTACTTCCTCATCACCATCCAATCGCTTCTCCACAGCTGCCCACCTCCTCTGCCTCATTTTGAGACAGAAAGCTTGATGCACAGGGGTTGTGAGCTGCAAAAGACAATCCATTTGCTATGCAGGGAGAACGAAGCATCTCCCGTTTCCTTCAGAAGGGACCCCTTCAGCAAGAAGGTATCCTGTAATCACCTTCACACATTCAAGCACAGGATCAGGCCACTGTTCTCAAGTGCCTCTGCCCCAGATTTATGCTCAGCCTTCTAGATCAAGCATGTTTCTTCATTATACACAACCATAACCACTGGTAGAAGATAAATAGTAAGTGATGCTATCCTTTCACTGCTGACTCCGAGATTGTTTTTCATGTCCATGATAAGCAAAACAAAGTGACAACATTGTGATGCTTTTATTTCAATTTGATGGACTTTTCTCCCACTTCCCAACCCCAAAATACCTATCTGGTAAATGATTAGGGGGAATAATGTGTTTGCTTTCAAGTTCCCTCCATTCCCTAGTCAAAAACGACCCAAAACACAATGGGGAAAGAGGAAGGGGAAATCTGTGTGAAACATTTTGGTGTCTTAGAATAAACATGGTACAAACACACTAGGATTCAACATCAACATCAAAAGCTTGTTGTTCTCATTCTAAATACAAGAACAACTGGATTTAGTACCTGTTTTGCTCTCCATCTCCTCAAATGGCTAATGATTTCATTTAAGAGGATTCCCTTTGATGTCAGTCTTGTACTACCATTTGCTAGAGGCAATTAGCTTCAGGAAGGCATAAACCATTTGTCTGTCTTTCAGATGCAAGCTAAACGCATGAGCTCTTAGGCAGAAGCTCCTCTCTGTGAGGGTGCTGAGGTGCTGGCACAGGGTGCCCAGAGAAGCTGTGGCTGCCCCATCCCTGGCAGTGTTCAAGGCCAGATTGGACACAGGGGCTTGGAGCAAGCTGCTCCAGTGGAAGGGGTCCCTGCCCGTGGCAAGGGTTGGAGCTGGATGAGCTTTAAGGTCCCTTCCAACAAAAACCATTCTATGGTTCTACGATGATGATCCTTTCAAATAATGAAATAGTCTGATCCAGACCCCGGATTTACTTAACCACCACCCAGATAATGAGATATGTGTGAGACAAGAGACAAGCCTGATACAGAGCACGTACCCTCTGCTGGAGCCAACAGGTAGAGTTTAGCAGTTCTTAGGCATAGGGCAATGTCCTGAGGAAGGAATATGGCCACAGGCAATACAAAACACATGTGAGACCTACTTTAAAGAGCTGTGAATGCCAATAGAGCTGCTGTGCTTGGTAAGTCACTGCACGCTGAGTTCTTCTAAAAGGCTGCATTGAAGCAGCAGGGGAAGTGGCTGTCCAGGGCCTCTTCACACAAGCTGGAGTGTCCTGGGCCAGAAAGACTCCTTAGAGTGTAGAGGAGCCTCCACTTCTCCACAGCAGCTGAAGACAGTCAAACAAGGAAACTTTCCAGGGAGCAAAGTGGAAAAGACAGAGAAAAAGACCCAGAAAACAGGGAGCCTTCAACACTGCAGACAGAGTGGGAGGCTACTGAAAATAGCAGGGCACAGACATGCAGCTGGGTTACAAAGGAAAGGCAGATTTCCTAGGAAGCAGCCCCAGAACGGGACTGGGTAGAGTTTCTTGCACCATACAAAGCTGCAAAGAATTTTAGACTTGAGAAGGAGAAAAAAGAAGAAAGGAAAGAATCTGCCCTGAAGTGCTGAGACTGCTGGTACAGGGGAACTAACTCAGATTAAGTTCAAAGGGCTGTCTCACCCTGCTGATCTACGTTCCCCCTCATTCCACTACAACTCAGCTTTCAATATTCAAAGCTCTTTTGGTGTTTTCAGTACATTTACTTCAAAGAGGGCAGCACAGGCAAGATGCTATCCCCCCCTTCCAAGGTTCCACCAAAGGCAGGGACCATCCAAGGTGCAGAAATCCACAGGCTGGTGCTGCTGATGTTCTCCATGTGGCATAGGGGCTGCCTGGCTGACCACTTGTGGTGGTGTCTCCTCAAACCTACGCTCTGCAGGTGTAGAAAGCCTCAATTGCAAAAGATGTCTTTGTAGTTCTTATGATTGACTTCTCTTTTCACATCTCCTCTGCTTACCATCCTCTTTCCACTGTTACATGATGGAAGTGTTTAGCTGAGTTGATTTGCCCAGCAGACAGGGAAGGGATTCTCCCCCAGCCCAAGCCCTACTATGGGAACATCCCAGCCAAAGCTATGCACAGACTAAGCAGTACACCCCAAACCAAACAAAGATAATAAGGAAGTTGAGTATATAAACAAACACAAATCCTACAGGATTAAGAGGTCTAGGAATCAAAGATCACAGGCCTTCAGAAAGCCTTTTCCTTCTAACTTAAGATACTTCTCCACCCCATCTCTTCAAGTCTCATCTAAAAACAGATTCCTCTTCACTTTCCACCATTTCCAAGGAATGCGGGGTCTGAGCAGCCCTCAGACATTAGTCACAGGATTACAATTGTGCCACTCAAGAGAAAGCAGCTATTAAAAGGCAGTGGTTCACAGCAAGCGCAAAAGCAGCCTCTGCTTGGGTCCTAAAGGCTTTTCAACCAAAGTTTTCACCTTATTCCACCTGCAGCAGGGCAGGAAAACTAGGGAGATGATCACTTTTACACACATAAATCAGAGCAGAAAAACCAACCTGTAAGTAGCAGGTGTACTGTAACTACTGTAAGTGCAGAAGCAATAGAATACCAATTTATATTCTAGTTGCAACTGGAGAATAGGTCTTAAAACTTGAAGTAGAGGATTTAAACATTTATTAAGCTGAAGAATGTAATATGCAGGTGGCTTTCACCATAATTCTTGGCTACTGCTCAAATATAAGTGGAACAGGAACTTACTTTGTTCCTTTGTCTGTTCAAGCAGGGAACTAAGAGCTACTTTAAAAGCGACTGAACAGAGCAGATGGAGAACGTTGTGATGGTTGATTAAAAGCATATAAAGATTCTGGGCTTGCTGCAGATACCACACCCTTATTTTTATGTCTGACACCCTTCTGTCATCCTTCTTTTTATATCTGGCAGCCTCACATGCATGGCCTAAAGCAGGCTTAATCTTCCCCAGATTCCACTCTCAAGAAGCACCATCACTGTAAAGTGGTCTCGGTCTCTGCTAGCCAAGACCAATTCCAACAGGGCTCTGCAGAAACAAACCCAAGTCCTAAACTAGGCCAGACAATGAAGTGGTACTTAAAGAAGAAACAGGAAATCAGGGAGAACTTGCCACTTCCAGGCAGCAAGTGGGTTTCTGAAGCCTTTTCTTTGTGGTATAGGCCATTTAACAGGATCTGGCTTGACACCTCTCAAGTATAGCCACCACTGCATTTCTCCAAGACAGGTATTACTTATACCTAAGCAATCACACTGAGAAAGAGCAAGGTATTTGCCTTTAACTGCCTATTTAGTGTTTATACAAGTTCTTATTATAATACAGCTTATACAAGTTTCAGGCTCACAATTTAGCACCTCACTCAACATGTGCATCAGTGCTTCTGTTACCACCAGCCACCTACGCTGTAGTCCTGCATCCTCTACAGCTTTCAAGTGGATACAATTTGTACCAAAGACGTAATACATGTACAGCTGCAAATTGTATAATGTTCTCATCATTAACTCTCACTTGTTTTCACATCTTAATTTACATGCAACAGCCTGGAACAAACCTTTGGTAGCTTTAAGGGATCTCAATTAAACCAGGAACAATTTGGCTAATCAAACTCTATTGTCCCAGCAAGCAAAAAGCTGAGCTGGGCTGGAAGGGAATCACTAGCAGTGCAGGTTAGACCTTGAGATCCTGAAGAGCCAGCACATGGAGGCTTTTTGTCTGCACAGAGTGGAAGACACAATCCTGCAACAAGCAACTGCTACCTCAACACTTTCTTTTGCTTACAGATGATTCACCAGCAAGGCTGGAGCCAATAAGCATAAGTGGCAATGGATGTAATTGTTTGAGACAGATGAGTGTATTTCAAATACACAAGTATAAAAGGCAGATGGAATATCTTATGATTCATGGAAGTAGGGGTTAGGAATCATGAGAGGTCTGTGGGGAAGATCTTTGTGGTTTAGCTGGATTTAAGTTCATGGGAGGTTTTGAACCAAGATGTAAAGTACTGTGTATAATGACAGATTGTGGCAGTACTTAGGTGGATGGAAGGGGTGACTTGGCAATGTTGAGGGAGAGTTCTAACATGCAACAGGAGTAGCATGTAGGAATAGATACACAGCTAGCAACCTGATCTAGCTGAAGATATCCCCGCTCATTGCAGTGGGGCTGGATTAGATGAAATATGAAGGTCCCTTCCAACCCAAACCATTCCATGATTCTCTGTGCAAGGGGTTTTAGGTATTGCTGACTTTAAGGAGTTATTTCATAATGAATTATAGCCTTGATTAAAAAGCTAAGAAATCTGTGTGTCATGGGCTATCCTGAATGTCCTATCCCATCTCTTGGCCTCTTATAATCACATCTTTCTGCTTAGTAAGATGTTCCACTTCCCTCTGTTATTCTCTGCTGAAAACTTCTCCACAGCACCAGGGACAGAAAAACTTCATCACTGCAAAAGGTGCTGTGTAATGTCCAAACCAGCAATAATAATAACAACAAGAATATAAAGCAATGTATCTGTTTAACTCTGTCTAAATTATCAGTTGAGGCAAAAGGACTGCTATATTAAAGATATATTCACAGGAGTACATAAAGGAGAAGTTTTTGCAAAGACAAACCTTTCTTCCAGCTTTCAGCGACTCCAGAACTGCTTTGCAAGCAAAAATCAAAATGAAACTTTCCACAACAAACCAACTTACCCCAATTTGAAAGAGCTCCCCAGCACCTTCACAGTCATTTGATGTAATTATGGGGGTATGAATATGCACGTAGCCGTTGTCCTGGAACAGACAGAACACTCATATTAAAGATACCAAATTCAAGGATAGCATCAACCGGCACACATCAAAACTCAGCTATCAGACTCCAACCAGGGCAGAGTTATCTGCTCTCTCAGTTAAGTTCTACCTTAATGGACAAAGGACTACCTAAATATTAGCATGATTTACAAATCCATGTTTACTACTTGTGCTTTTTCTTCCATGTTTCATAAAGAAATGAGATATATGTCATTACTATGGGGTTTTGCAACTGCCCATCTCCACTTCTTTCCCATTTCTTCTCACCTCCTCCAGTAACATTATATTTTTGGGCAGTTTCTATCAAATTCACCTCTATGGCCTCAATACTTCAGTTTCTTCCATGTTTTTGGAAGATGGTGGTTAGGTAGGGGATACTCTTGTAGTGTCCTCCACTAAGAGAAATAATCAAGTGTGTTAGGTAACACTGCATAGGAAAGAGACCTTAAGAACAGCCAACCACCACGAAAACATCAATTCCACCTCACATCATCTGAGATACTGAGGTCAAACTGATTTTGAGAGACAGGTTAGACCCTGGCTTGGTCATATTTTAGGTACCTGGAGAATTAATTACACATTCATGTAATAGTTCATAGATTCAGCAGAGGCCTCCAAGGCTGTATGAGGAAGGAACCCCTACTTTCTAGGTTTGTCTGTAGTGTAACCATGGCGTTTAAACCAGCTGCAACCCGATTTTCAGTGCATGGGTATATCAAGCCAACCTCAGACAGTCCCACACAGCATGCTAAGAGGCAAAACCAGGAATAGAACTCTACTGACCATCGCCTTCCTGATTTAATGTCACTCCAGAGATTACTGCTGGAGTACAGATCATACCTGTGCATGTCAAGGCGAACAAGAACCTAGAACAACCTGATTTCAGCTGTGAACAAGGGATTTGTTCTTCTCTCTTGCATCACTGTAACAAGGAAAACCCTTTAAAATCAGGGTGTGCCATGACACAGGCAATGATGTAACATAACCCATTGTCTATTTACTCAAAACACTGATAAAAAGGAAAAGTTTTTAAAAGCTTAGTTTCACAGCTTGTACCAGATTCATACAAACTGACCACTCACATGGTCCTGGTCCTTACCACCAGCTAGTTAAAAGGCTGGAAAGACAGGAGCAGTATTTATTGCCCGTCCTGAGAATCAAACTAAAACTACTTTGGACCAAAGAGATCATAAGGCCAGGCAATGCATTTTGTGGAAGTACTACAACACAAGAGGGAGCAAAGTCCCCACCATCAGCTCTATGCTACCTTGGTTACAGGTGAAAGACCTAAGCTTGCTCAGTGCCTGGCAGGAGCTCCTCACCTAGATCCAGGTACTACACAAGAAGTTTTGGAGCCAGCAGTACTGGCTTTGCCAGGGGAGGGTGGTTTCAGCCTATCAAAACCCAAATCTCTGCCACAATTCCAAGTGTACTCCAGAGATCTGCTGCTCATGGGCCTCCCAGCCCTACATGAGGTTTGGAAAATTGCCTAAAATCCTCAGGCAGTGGTAGGAGATGCTGCAAAGAAGCACATTTCACACAGAAGATCCCCTACACGCTTTGGAAAGGAATGTGAACTGCACAGGTCTCAAAGATGAGAAACCCATAAAAAGACTCCTGGATAATTCCCCTTACAAAAGCACCTAAAACACCTCAATATGACTCAAGTCCCATTACTGGTTCTGACAAACCTGGAAGTCAGTGGAAGTGTAAAGTGGAGGTTGCCATTCACATGGTGACTATTTCACTGTGTCTAGGAACAATGTGTCTATCCCACATGGACCACAAGACTCAGGAGAAGATTTAAAGATGACATTTTAGGCTTCAGCATCCAAACCAAAGGCATTTGGCATTAGACATTCACTGATGGAAATGAATAGGCTACAAATGTTTCTGAAGTTACAGCGAATCTAGATAATTTCAAGTGTGTATTAAAAAAACCTCCACTTACTTCCTTCCAGCATCAGGCTCTTCACAGCTCTGCACAGTGAAAACACTCAAAAGAATCACAGAATTGTTTGGGTTGGAAAGGACCTTAAGATCATCCAGTTCCAACCCCGTCATGGGCAGGGACGTTTCACATTAAACCATGTCACCCAAGGCTCTGTCCAACCTGGCCTTGAGCACTGCCAGGGATGAAGCATTCACAGCCTCCCTGGGCAACCCATTCCAGTGCCTCAGCTCCCTCACAGGGAAAAACTTTATATCCAACCAGAACTTCCCATTTCAGTCTGAACCCATCACCCCTTGTCCTATCACTACAGTCCCTGATGAAGAGTCCCTCTCCGCATCCTTGTATAATCCATTCTGATTATACTTCCTGGTTATGGTACGTTCTGCCACTGTCAAGCTGGAAACTGCAACATTTTGGGGATGAGGGCAAACAGTTTTGGTAGGTGGCAATTTAAAGGCAGTTTTCCTTCCATCAGAAATGGAGCAAACTACAGATGTTCCTTGTGAAAGGAGAGTCATGACATAAGTAACTGCAAATATCAGGTCTGAGACCAAATCTTCCTCATCCTTTTAAGTATAACTGTAGTGCAGTTGCTGATACTAAATTAATGATACTTTATATATTTTAATGCTGCTCAGCTCGTGAACATCTTGAACTGGAAGGTATGTCAGAGCTTGAACAGCAATTAATTTGAAGTAAACCCTCTATCACAGTAAGATGCTCTATCTGGGCTGCCTTCCTCGCCCATGTTTGAAATCACAAATGGTTGTAGGCAATGCCATCTAGTGGCTCCACACCAGTAAAGACTGCTGCCCAACAGAGCTGGGTTGTGTCTTTCCAGATAGCACAATGCTGAAACAACAGCAGCTTTACCTGACATGCTTATTCTATTAAGAAACTAATATCCAAATTACATAAAAGTCTCCCAAATACTATCCAGTTCCACACACATAATTTATAGAGCAAGCAAGCCTTCTTTGCCATGGCAGGAGACATGCACAAACATGTTTGGGACCAGAAAATAAACCCTAATGATTTTCACGTTATTCAGGCTGTACTCATCATTACACACAAGATTTTTAATCAGAACGCTCTTAATATGATTCTACTCAAACTAAAACCAGTTGATCTAAACTAAAAAATGCATCAAAATGAGCGTGAGCAGCAGGTCGACAAAGCAGATTCTCCCCCTCTGCTGCACTCTGGGGAGACCCCCCTGCAGTCCTGATCCAGCTCTGGGGCAGCAGCACAAGAGGGACGTGGAGCTGTTGGAGTGAGGCCAGAGGAGGCCATGGAGATGCTGCGAGGGCTGGAGCAGCTCTGCTCTGGAGCCAGGCTGAGAGAGCTGGGCTGGGGCAGCCTGGAGAAGAGAAGGCTCCTGAATGGGAGCAGCTCCAGTGCCTAAAGGGGCTGCAGGAAAGCTGGAGAGGGGCTTGGAACAAGGGCCTGTAGGGACAGGCCAAGGGGAATGGCTTGAACCTGCCCGAGGGGAGACTGAGCTGAGCTCTTAGGCAGAAGCTCTTCCCTGTGAGGGTGCTGAGGCGCTGGCACAGGGTGCCCAGAGAAGCTGTGGCTGCCCCATCCCTGGCAGTGTTCAAGGCCAGGTTGGACACGGGCTTGGAGCAAGCTGCTCTAGTGGAAGGGGTCCCTGCCCATGGCAGGGGTTGGAACTGAAGGAGTTTTAAGGTCCTTTCCAGCGCAAACCAGTCTGGGATTTGATGATTTCAATGAACAGCTTTAAAAGAAAGAGCCCAGGTGTGCTAGAGGCATTGCTACCTTTATCTACTCACACAAAGTATCACACTTTATACAGAATCTGTGGAGTTAATTTGCTGCCTGCACCACCTGAACACAGCCTGTGCCATGCCCACAAGTTGAATGAGACATGTTCATAAAACACAGGTGCTCCCCACCCATCAGTCTGTAATGCATCAAAACAGGAGTCTCCCAGTCTCAGCTAACAGCATTCATACAGACTTGCAACCCAGTAACAGAAAGGTAAGAACTGAGAAGAAAAGTGTGAAGCTCTGAGTCAGTTTGTCACAGCCTTCTTGCATCACAGATTTTTCTGTGTGGGATGAGGCTTCTATCCAAGGACTGTAAGGTCACTGCAGAGGATGGGTTAAACAACTCCATATTATGTTGTGTTCCACAGACCACACACACTCAAGGGCAAACATATTGCAACTTAGGGAAAGGGATAAAATAACTAACAGGAAGTGGGTGGAAAGATGCTAACAAGACTAGAGATGTGCTGACCTGATCATTAAGCAACAGAGTGGCCAAGGCCTCAGCCAGGCCCAAGCCTGGAAAGAAAACCACCATGTCTAAAATCATCAAATCCCAGATTGGTTTGGGTTGAAGGGACCTTAAAGCTCATCCAGCTCCAACCCCTGCCACAGAAAGGGACCCCTTCCACTGGAGCAGCTTGCTCCAAGCCCCTGTGTCCAGCCTGGCCTTGAGCACTGCCAGGGGTGGATGGGGCAGCCACAGCTTCTCTGGGCACCCTGTGCCAGCGCCTCAGCACCCTCACAGGGAAGAGCTTCTGCCTAAGAGCTCAGCTCATTCTCCACTCGGGCAGGTTCAAGCCATTCCCCTTGGCCTGTCCCTACAGGCCCTTGTCCCAAGCCCCTCTCCAGCTTTCCAGCAGTCTCTTTAGGCACTGGAGCTGCTCTCAGGTCTCCCCTTCAGGAGCCTTCTCTTCTCCAGGCTGCCCCAGCCCAGCTCTCTCAGCCTGGCTCCAGAGCAGAGCTGCCCTTGCAGCAGCTCCATGGCCTCCTCTGGCCTCGCTCCAACAGCTCCATGTCCCTCTTGTGTTGCTGCCCTCAAAGCTGAATCCATACCTTGCAGTCAGGATAACAGATTCCCTCCCTCCCAGCGTGCTCCCATGAAGCCAGACTTGGGGAGAGTTTTAGACCTAAGCTCAGTACAGAGGGGAGTACCTGGAAGAACGAGTGGATGCTTGCAGTGGCTTCACTGCGGATTCTCAAGAGGGAGCCGAGTGTGTTGTTTCTGCATCGCAAGTGAGGGAACTGTCGGACATACTCCAGCGGGTGCCTCTCCTTCATTTTCAGGGGGAACAACTGGAAACAGGGAAAGAAAAATAAGAGGATGAGAACTTGGAGTCAGTGTAGTTTTACTGCTGTTCATGGGATACTATTTCTGTCTACTAAAACTCAACTGTCATTACACAACACCGAAGAACTGGATGCTTTTGCCTATCTTCTAGTTATTCTGTGGATTTTATAATGCTTACAGCAGAGCAAGAGCCATGAACACAAGAGACCGAAATGCTCCACCCTTTTGGACATTGAGTCTTCTTGAAGTCCATTTCACTCCTGCAAAGGGGAGCTGGTTCCAAACATGCCTGTGGCAGGTACGGTTCTTCCTCCTGCATAATCTGGAGTTTTTTGCCAGTTCCACTGCTTCTCCAATTCACATCCCAGCCAGACTGAATCAGGTGAATCACCTGGCACAGGCAAGTGCTTCTGGGCAGGAGAAGCTGCTAGCATGTGTGCCAGTTTCCATGTAGAAACAGCTCTGCCCCAGAAGAGCTTTCACGGTGATCCCCTGAGGTACCGTTGAGGTACCATACAGACACTGCTGACAAATCAAAGCCTGCAGGATCAATCAGACTTAAAGAAACTACAGTCTGAGCACACTCTGCTGCATACTTGGACCTTCTGAAATAATTTCCAAAGTGGTCCTACCAGTCGGGCTCCTGCTGTAGTGACATACCAAAGCATTACAAGGTCCCACCACGCAGATGGTTTCAGCTTTCAGCTCCATGTTTTGCATCTTATGAGGACTTTTGACCAGTTTCCCTTGCACTTCCACTGCGCTTCCAAAAGTCAGGTCCCTAAAAGACCAAGAAAAAACAACATTCAGAAGACAGATTCCTGTTCATGTAGCTGGACCACTTGAGTTCACAAGAGATACTGCAGCCATAAGGCTTAATCCAAGAACTGAACGTTTATTAAATGCACAAGTGGGAATGTGAATAGATTCACAAAGCTATAGAAGAATTCAGGACAAGTTAGGAATGTTGAACAACTAAGGGGAAAAGAGACAAGGGGCTCCTGTGGGGACAAACTAGGCTTATAAAGAAATAAAGTTAAAACAATCAAGTTACATGCTGAAGGTTCCTGGATCATCCCAGAACTCCCAACCCCAACCCAAAGAACAACCGAGAGTAACAAACAAAATGAAGCTGTAAAACAAGTGCATTACTTTATTATAGTACAACAGTCATGCCTATCTAGGGGTTATGCCTACCAAGCCTGCCCTGAGGTAGTTATAGTAAGAACAACAGCCTTCCAAAACCTGAGGGACAGTTATTCCTGGTTATCCCTGGCTATGTTGTGCGATATCCAAGCAAGTCCAGCAGTAGTCCAGAACGACCACACTACTACAGCTATTAAGAAAATGAGCTCCAAATTAATCTCAGAAGACAAGATACTGAACCACAAGGCCCCAGCTAAGTGGAGACAGAGTAATCAGACATGTTCCATTCTAAAAACACATCCAGAAAGCCCGGAATGCCAAAGGGTCTTTCTCATGGTCAGGTAAGTGACTGGCAAGAGGAAAGGAGGCCTAAAGAGACCCCATCAAGCACTGGTCACCACATATTTCCTCAGGTGTCTCAAACAGACCAACCTGTTTTCCAGGCTGGGATCAGCAACGATCTGGAGGCTTTCCAGAGAACTCCCATCATTTATGTGTAGGAACAAAACTTCCTTCTGGGATCGGACAGAGCGGACCCAGCCCTAGAGATAAAAGAAAAAGGAATTTGTTATTTCTTGGCATCAGCTCAGTGTCGTGATAATCTTTTTCCAGCTGAGCAGGACAAGCTACTTTAGCCTTATTTTAACTTCTTACCGAAATCAAAGGAAATATTTCTTTAGGGACAACAAAAAATTAAAAGGACAAATCAGTTTTTCTATTGACTTCAAAGCAAAGAGAAAAAAAAATCCTTAGGCAGAGACATCAAATCTCCTCCTGAGCCCAGGAGGGGTAGCTAAGACCAACCTGCACCTCTGAGGTGCTGAGAATACAGAAAGAGTGTTCTGAAGATGAAAAGCATTTTAGCAAAGTACATATTCTTATTAGTGATGTCCCTTCAAAACATTGAAACAGAAGAGAGTAGGGATGCACAGTCCTTTATAACACACTCAAGACTGTTTGGATGCTGTTCAGCCTCGAGGAGAGAAGCTGCGTGGGGAACTCAGAGCAGCTTCCAGTGTCTGAAAGGGGCTACAAGAATGCTGGAGAGAGACTCTTCATTAGGGATTGTAGTGATAGGACAAGGGGTGATGAGTTCAAACTGAAACAGGGCAAGTTCAGGCTAAATATAAGGAAGAAGATCTCTACTGCGAGGGTGCTGAAGCACTGGAACAGGTTGTCCAAAGAAGTGAATGCTCCATTCCTGGCAATATTCAAGGCCAGGCTGGACAGAGACTTGGGAGACACAGTCTAGTGTGAGTCATCCCTGCCTGCTACGGGGGGTTTAACTGGATGATCTTAAAGTCCTTTCCAACCCAAACCATTCCATGGATCTATGATTTTATGATTTTTGGTATCAATTTTTTGTTGCTATATCACCTATAGGGAGGTTCTGACTGAAATCTGTACACTAAAATAAAACCTAATGCCCTGAATGCTTCCCCTTACACTTCAAATTCAATACTGATGAAAAGATGCATTAAGAAGAAATCTAGCCATGTTCTTGTCCAGTTTGACTAAAAGAATTAAAAGAGTAGAAGCAGTTCTTTGTGACAGTAAAACAACAGAACTGGCCATGTACCTGTTCAGTTAACTTCATTTGAGTTTTCAATGAAAAACAGTATTTCCTTTAAAAGAAATTACAACTTAAGTCAGCACCAAGCCACCAAGCAAAAGAAACAGCATCCAAAATACAACTTCCTCAGTTGGTCCCCAGTTCACAAGTGTTGAGACAAAGCTGCCCTTAAAAGCAAAACTATCTGCTGGGGAGCTCCCAGCTCATCTTATGATAAAACTATAGAGAACAACCAGAACCAGTGCTGACTGAAGAACCAAACTGCCTCTTTTCCAAGCAGTTTTGTCTTGTTTAACTGGAAGAGTCCAAATTGTTCCAATAACTTCAAACTACACAAGTACTTTAGGGATTTTATGTCAAACAAATGTGAATCCATCAACTTCTGTTGTCTAGACTGAGCCATCTTCAGGCATTGAATAGTACCAAAAGCACTCTTAAAACTACCATGTAACTACTAACACACACAAGGCATTAGCCAGGTTTGTATAGCAGGAAGAGGACAACTGCATACAAGAACTGTGGAAGGTTTTAAAGCCACAAACCCAACAATCAATGAAACCTCAGCTTTTGCTCCAGGCTCACGACTTCAGACATTTACCTAAATGACCTCTGCAGGATGTTTTCACCTGAAACAAGAACTACTGCAAGAAATCAGAGTCTAAAACTAAAGTGTGATCATTTGGGCACCCTCATATTCTTAGGACTAAAGAAGCAGGTGTTTAAAAGGTACTTCATACTGTAACATACCTGAAGCTGTTGTGCTTATCCTCAGCATTCCACTAAATCCCCAGAACTTGTAGCATACGTTATACTTGATGCATGTTTAATGCATAATGGCAGACTGTTTTCTTAGTTTCTTTCCTCTTAAGTGCTCCTTAACAAAACACACAAAACCCCTGAAGAATGAAACATTTTCCACCTCATCAGGCTGTCCTGGGATCTGTTAAGGAGCTGAGTCTTGCATCCTGCAACAGGAAATAAGAGCATACCCACAGGCCTGCAGGGGAGGAGCAGGGGCTGCGGCAGCAGTGCTTTGACCACCTCACACTTTACCAGAAGCAATGTGTAATGACAATCCCAACTCAGAGCAGACTGCACATTCCAACGACCTGGCTGTAAGAAGGTTGGGTTTAAGCCAGATCAGTTCCCCAACCCAGTTTAATACAAAAACACCCATTTTGCCAGCATAGAACCAGAGCACCAAAGCAGCAAGGACCTGGGGTAATAAAAAGCCAGCATTGCCAATTTCAGCATCAGTTTATTCTAGCTTGCATTATTCACAGAACTAAACTGAAAAGCATCTGTACTGGATGAGCTGCTTCCTACCCCATTAGGCTTCATCTGTGTGTGTGCAGGAACACCAGTGTGTTTGAAACTGGTTTTGGGGTCAGTAGAATCCCAGACTGGTTTGGGTTAGAAGGGGCCTTAAAGCTCATCCAGCTTCAACCCCTGCCACGGGCAGGGACAGCTTCCACTAGAGCAGCTTGCTCCAAGCCCCTGTGTCCAACCTGGCCTTGAGCACTGCCAGGGATGGGGCAGCCACAGCTTCTCTGGGCACCCTGTGCCAGCGCCTCAGCACCCTCACAGGGAAGAGCTTCTGCCTAAGAGCTCAGCTCAGTCTCCCCTCTGGCAGTTCAGTTTAACACTGTTACAAGTAGCCCAGCCCTTTACAGATTCACCCAGAAATACTGACAACTGCACAGTCCTAGCCAAGGGCCTTGCACTAAAACAGGGACTACAGACCTGCAAGCACTACTCTGGCTGTGGAGCACCAGAAAACAGGGGGACACACAACTGTGTGCTGAGGAAAGTGCAAGAGTTCCATTGCTAAAAAGCCCATTTATCCCAGTTTACCTTGGTGCATAACAGGAAATGGTTATATATGAACACCAATTAAACTGTTATCATTGGCTTTAGCTGACACTACTATAAACCCAGACGTAGAACAAGGCTCAAAGCAAACCAAGGAATGGTTTGGATTGGAAGGGGGTTGGAAGCTCATCCAGTTCCACCGTCCCGCCATGGAAACCCCTGGATCTCTGTAGGAAAACTGCATTTACACAGCCCGGCAGGAATCTTACCCTCAAAGCTGTAAAACCATCATCACAGAGGCAACGCTTCACTCTCTCAAACCAGTCAGGTGATAAAACCCAACGTGTAAAGTGCATATTTCAGTACAACCCATTACAGTACCAGCCTCTCGCTGCACATCCTGAGTAACTTCACAGCTCTGAAGCTGACTTAACAACGTCAAACTGAATTAACACAGTGAACCTGGCTCTGCAGACTGCAGACGGAATCTGTAACCAAAGGAAAACGCTCTGCAGAGGCTCTATTTCGTCTCCCTGAAGCACCGGGGTGCCCAGCGCAGCCCAGGCCCCCTCCCGGCCGCCAAGGCTGTGGGTGACGGCGGCACACCGCCACCTCCCCGCCACACACCTGCACTTTAACCTGCTCCACCGGCTCCGGGGCCCGCAGCGCCTCACGGACCCGCAGCACCCGCGGCAGGGAAGCGCAGCGGCGAAGGCCCCGCCACCACCCGCCCCGGGCCCGCAGCATGGCGCAGGCCTAGCGGGGCCGCTCCCGCAGCCGGCCCGGCCGCATCCCGCCACGGCCGACAGCTACCGCCCGGCTCCCGAGAGGCGAGACGACACGCCTCCCGGAGCATCATGTGACCATCTTAACCAATAGCCGCAGGGGGCTGCCCCAGAGAGCCAATCGGAACTGAAGCGCACCCATCGCGAGAACGGCCTCTTCCTCCGCCATGGCGAAAGGGCTTCTGGGAAATGTAGTTCGTAAAGGCAGGAGGACGGGATCCCCATGGCCGGAATCTGTATGGTAACGGGGAAGGGATCCCCGTTTTGGGACACAAGGGATCCTCATGGCTCGGGTAAAGGATGCTGCTGCTCTCTGGGACCTTGGCAGTGCTGTGGTTGCCTCCTCTTGTGAGGTATATAGGAATGATTCGTGTCAGAAACTTAGGAGTCCTTGTCAGCATTGCACTTTGGGAGGAATCGGAAATCATGTGTAGAATGTATAGGAATGATCAGATTACGATGGGAGTTCCTGTAAATACAATGATGAAAGAAAAGAAGGAACAAAGGAATAATCCTTCCTAATCAAAGTCTTTGTTACTTTAAGGGGTACTTTAACTACTTGAATGTCTCAGATGCTTTGCTAACTACAGAGGGTGTTTTGTTTAACTGCTTGAATACCTTAAGGGGGTTAAGTAATCAAGGGATACATTCTGTTACGGGATGAGGTGAAACTTGTGTAACTATATAAGAAATGGAATTGAGGGGGCTAAGACAGTGGTTAAGCTTGTGACAGACATTCCCTGTTAATGTATTGCCAAGGAATTCAATGACTTTTTAAGAAGTTTCATCACCCAAAGATAAGATCCCAGCAACAGGAGGAGAACAATGAAAAAGAATCACGTCGGTATTTGGGTGAAGGAGACGACAGGATTGGCTGAAACCCAAGACCGAGGAGTATAAGACACTGTACCCCAGAACTCTCGGTGTGCGTTGCTGGTGGAGTGAAGGCTCCCCTGCGCACCCAGCGTTCCTTGCTTATTGCTTCTCAATAAATTGTAAATAAATTAAATTTGGACCAAAACCCTGTCTATGCTAAATTTTTATAACACTCTGCCTCAAGAGCTCTGCCTGGTCAAGGAGGGGAAGGGGCCAGGCTGAAACACCTGAGGAAAAAGACAGTTCCAACTGGGATCTCAGCCAGGCCAGGCTGCAGCCCTGCCCCTCAACCAGCCCTTGTGGGAGCAGGATGGAGGGAGAAGCTGTATTTCAGGGATGATCTGTAACCTCCTGTGCTCCTGAATCCCTCTCTCATACAGCGGGATAAGCACTGGATCGACCTGTGCTTTTCCTAATCAGGGATGCAGGATGTGGTTCTGCTCTGCAGGCCTTACTGGGGGACAAGGCCCTTTTTCTGTCCCTTTTTCAGCCTCACAACCTTCAGCCCGTCTAGCTCCACAGAAGGAGAAGTGTTTCCAGCTCTATGGAGAAGGATTTGGGAATAGTGGTGAGCAAAACCTGGACAATGCACGCTCACAGCCCTGAGATTCAACCAGATTGTGGGCTGCATTAGAAGCATGGCTAGCAGGTCGAGGGAGGTGATTCTACCCCTCTGCTCCACTCTAGTGGGATCCCACCTGGGGGTCTCTGTCCAGCTTTGGCATCTCCAGCACAAGAAAGATGTGGACCTGTTAAAGTGAGTCCAGAAAATAATCAGAAGGCTGGAGAATCTCCTATGAAGAAAGGCTGAGAGAGGTGGGATCATTCAGCCCCAGGAGAAGGCTTCATGGGCATCATATTGCAGCCTTTCAATGCTTAAAGGGGGCTTATAAGATGGAGAGAGACTTTTTGCTAACGCCTGTAATGACAGGGCTCAGGCAGTGGTTTTAAACTGTAAGAATCGAGATTTAGATTGCACATGAGGGAGAGCTCTTCCCTGTGAGGGTGCTGAGGCGCTGGCACAGGGTGCCCAGAGAAGCTGTGGCTGCCCCATCCCTGGCAGTGTTCAAGGCCAGGTTGGACACAGGGGCTTGGAGCAAGCTGCTCCAGTGGAAGGGGTCCCTGCCTGTGGCAGGGGTTGGAGCTGGATGAGCTTTAAGGTCCCTTCAGCCCAAACTGTTCTGTGTTCTATGAAAAAGGGATAACATCAGTGCTGCTTCCTCACCCAGCCTAGGCTTTGCCTCTCTATTCTGCCCTTTGCCTGGTCCATGTATGTTCCTCTTCTTACACAGTCACACCACAGGAAGGCAGCAACAGAACATACCTGCTGTGCTCGTGGTCAGAGATTGCCTAATTCCTGTGCATTGATGTTTGGAGTCCGGCGGGTGAAATGAGACAGCAGCAGTGTGATGCCCCAGGGCCAGGAGGTGCTGGGGGGCAGCTTTGGTAGGGAGGCAAATCCCTGCCTCGCTGAAAGTCAAAGTCTCAGGTACGAAAAGAACTGCCAGCCAGAGAGCTCGTTTAAAAGGAACAAGCTGGGCTCATGGGAAAGGGAAGAGCAAAGCTTTGTAGATGCAGATGCCTGGTTTCAGCTTTTCCCTGGGGTGCTTTTTATCTGTGCATGAAAAGCTGCTTGTCCTCAAAGTCCCCATGCTGCTTGCCAGGGCCTTCCTTCACCTCTGCCTTTGCTCCCATTTAGCCCATGTCCCTGCCTGTGGCTCTTAGTCTTGACCTGAGCTCTGAGCTGCTTTGAAAGGCCATCCTGAGGCATTAGAGCTTCAGGGCAAGGGCACAACATAACTGGGTGGATAAGAAAGAGGAAGGAAAGGAGACTGCAGGAAGGGCTGCAAGTGCATCCTCAGCCAATGAGGACAACTTGTCTCTTCCATGCTCCTCCAAGGAATGAGGCAGACTGCCCGTACACATGCAGGTTAATCCTTAGCACTGGGGACAGAGGGACACACATGTCTTGGTACTCTTAAGTGAACAAAATGAGTTTTGTTTTAATGCCAGGCACCATCCCCTCCTGTAAGAGCCAGCACTGAGCTTTGGTGGCTGTTGGTACAGTGATGTGATGTGTTCTCTGAGACAGTCACAGCTCAGGAAGGAGCTGGTGCTGCTTCTGTGTCAGTGTCAGGCAGAGATACAGGATGTAAACTGGCAGGAAAAGAGGGCTCAGTCGTTCAGGGAACTCCTGGCTTAATGTGAGGGTTAAACAAGTGCATAATGACTGTTCAGTGCATGTTACATGTTCTTTCTGTCCTGTCACAGACAGTGCATTTCTGACTGCTCTCAGCTATAGGTTTTTCTCTCTTGTCCAGCCCATACTGCAATAGAATATCTTTTTTTCCAGTGTTATTTGACTCGTAAAATCCTTTTTAGGCCAAATAAAGAATTAATTTAGGGAAAAATTAGGGAGTAACACCAATGACAGTTTAAATACACCAGGAAAGGGGTAAGGTCCTTCCTCTCACACCCATCTGTTCCACGGCCAGCTCTGAGTCTTTGGAAGGAAGAGGAAAGTGTGGCCTCAAGTTTACAGGACTGGAATTGCACTTTTTCCATCTGGATGAATCTATTTTTTTCTAAAGACCAAATGATGTCACTGGAGAGGGCAGGAATTTGGTCCCCAGCACAAAAAGGATGATGAATCAAAGTGCAAAGCTAATGGTGTCTCAAATGGCTTTTCATGGAGTCACTGAGTGGCTTGTGTTGGAAGGGACGTTAAAGCTCATCCATTTCCAACCCCCTGCTATGTGCAGGGACACTTTCCACTGGAGCAGCTTGCTCCAAGCCCCTGTGTCCAACCTGGCCTTGAACACTGCCAGGGATGGGGCAGCCACAGCTTCTCTGGGCACCCTGTGCCAGCGCCTCAGCACCCTCACAGGGAAGAGCTTCTGCTTAATGCCTAATGTAAATTTGCTTTCTTTTTTGCCTTTTCTTTTTATTTCTACCTGTTCTGCTCTTGGTCTCAGCGTTACCTGACCTCCTGCTCCATACACCCTGATCTACACCATACTCGCTTTTACCAAGTTCCTCACCTGGGGCTGATGTTACCAGGACTTGCTTACATTTCTGTGAGCTTTTCCAGGCTCCTGGACTGCAGACAGTGCTCATGTGCTGACAGCAATTTGTATTAAGATGCCAGGAGCATAGACAGGGGTTGCTGTGTTCCCCAGCAAACATCAGTGTATTCCAGAGCTGAACCATGGCCCCAGTGAAAACACTAGATCTCAGTTTGTCTCAGTAGGTCTGTATGGGTCCATGTGGTGCTGGAGCTAAGTTATTGCTCTATTCCTTCTCTTTTACATGACCTGAGTGTTTTAGTGCCGTTTCAGGTGTCTGCAAAGACATGGCAGTGTCTGAGTGTACATTTTGTTTCTTTCCCTGCAGAACAGAGCTCTTCTAACAGCTCTCCAGAGGGCATTGCTGCTGTTTGTGGCTGAGATCTTTAATGTAAGTCTGGCTGGGAGGCAGGAAGCTGGTTGTCAGGGTGTCTGCAAGGAGGGAGGTTTAAAGGATGGTGACAAATAATGATGCTTCTCTACTCCCAGCGGGGTGTAAGGGCTGTAGAGAAAGCATGGAGCAGTGGTGGGAAAAGGGCATCAAACAGGCAGGAGTAGAGAATCAGCCTTATGCTTGTCACCCCCTTGGCACCATCCATATAATAATGTCCAACCTGGCAGGAGAAGTTCTCTGAAGTGCCTCCTCTATGGATGTTTCCGCCTGATGCTTTAGCTCCAGATTGTCTCCACATGGAGCCTCCTCAACCCATTTGCTTCTACGTCTTTCTGTTCCTTCTCTTTGTCCTTCCTGCTGGATGGCGGAGGAAGAGCTCCACACAGTCCTGCTATTGAAGTGAATTTCCTTGTTCCATTCTGACTCAGAGATCCTCCAGACCTGGCCAGGGAGTGGGACTCTAACAATTGCAAGAAACAGGGTGGGAGTGGTACAAAGCAAAAAATCAGATAGAATCATAGAACAGTTAGGGTTGGAAAGGACCTTAAGATCATCTAGTTCCAATGCCCCTGCCATGGGCAGGGACACCTTGCACTAAACCATGGCACCCAAGGACACTTGAACACTGCCAGGGATGGAGCATTCACAACCTCCCTGGGCAAGATCTTGCCTCCTCCTTGATGACACTCACCTGACTGCTGTCCGGGTTGTCCTGGTTTGTCCATGTAGCTTGGAATTGGAGATGCTGTTGCAGAATAACTCTCCCCTCAGGGCTGGGTGTGTGGAATTCTTTCCCGTGTCTCCTCCTGAGAGACCTGAAGATGCATTTGCCAGCAGTGACACTTTCAGTGAGGGCTTTTATCAGCAGCAGAGTCCACTGTTCATGGATCTCTGTCTGGAGTCCTGAGTATCCCCAGAGAGTCCAGCATCCTTTTGACTACCATCAGCTTGTACTTCCTACTTAAAGCTTGATATAGCAGCTTCAGGGCAGATAAAGGACTATGCATGCAGAGCATGAGCATGTCTTCCCAGAAGGAAGGAAAGTAAGGCAGATAGATAAATCCTTGTTAACCTGTGGATAATATGCAGTTCTTCAACCTGACAGACTCCCTGTGGTTATGAAATCTTCTCACCGTATCAGCAGATGCCCTTTGGTGTCCTTAAAGGTCCCAGTTTGAAACTTAGATGCACAAGACAGCCAACATCCTGCTGTGCCTTAGAGGTAGGAACGGGAACACTGTGGTTAGAAAGTGTTGGCCTTTATTTGCAGTGGTACCTTGGTAACCTGAAATGAAGCACATTTGTCTTTATTCCAAAGTAAAGAATCTGTATTTCTTTGTTTCACAGTAGTAACTTTCCAGTGAGATGAGATACAATATGTAACGCATTCCTGCCAATAAATATGGTTGATTTTCCCTAAGCAAATCACTAGTTTAAATGTGTCATTCTTTCTGTCTCAAATTCCATTTTTTTTCCTGAATCCTTTGCTAAAAACAAACCCAAAGCAAACGCAAAAACTTCCTACCGTGTCCTTTAAGTTTTGCTTTATCTTTCCCAGGAGATAAAGGGGAGATGTTGACCCTCTGTCAGAGGGTGTTGTGGTTTAACCCCACAACTAACCCCACACAGCTGCTCACAGACTTACCCCAGTGGGATGGGGGAGAGAACTGGAGAAGTGGGAAAACTCGTGGGTTGAGACAGAGACAGTTTAACAGGTAAAGCAAAAGCAAAACAAGGGATTCATCCACCACTTCCCATGGTCAGGCAGGTGCTATGCCATCTCCAGGACAGGCTCCATTACATGTAATGGTGACTTGGGAAAACAAACGCCATCACTCCCAGCATTCCCCCTTCCTCCTTCTTCCCCAGCTCTGTATTCTGAGCTCGCATCCTATGGTGTGGTATGGGAAGGTATTTCCTTCCAAAGACCAAATGGTATCACAGGGGAGGGCAGGAATTTGGTCCATCAGTCCCAAATCAAAATGATGATGAAGCAGAGTGCAAAGCTGACAGGCTCTCTGATGGCTTTTCATAGAGTCACAGACTGGTTTGGGTTGGAAGCGGCCTTAAAGCTCATCCAGTTCCAACCCCTGCCACAGGCAGGGACACCTTTCACTAGAGCAGCTTGCTCCAAGCCCCTGTGTCCAACCTGAACCTGAACACTGCAAGAAGATGACTATAATGCTGGGCTTTGTGCTGGGCTTCATCGTGGTGATATTCATCATCTCTTAGAAGAAGAAGAAAGGTGAATTATTCATGAGCTAAGTAGAAACCCATTCTTAATGGGGCTGCAGAGAGATGTTTTAAAGCCTTTAAGGCTTCACTAGAATTCAGATTTACCATGATCATTTCCTTGGCTTCCCAGCATTCCAGTGGGTTTTATATAGCCTAATCCAATATGTGCAGAAGCCAGTGCTAGCTTTTAATTTATTTTAACTGATGTTAGATTGGGCTTTCAGTGATGAGGAGCCATTTTAGAACTATCATCAGCTGCTGAAAGGTCAGCCCAGTCCTCTGAGATACAGTCCTAGGCTATGGTGATGGTTTCTTACGAGTACCAAACTAGCTACTCCCTTCACAAATGTTTCCACATTGCTTTGGTGCAGATGTATTTTGTACTCTCTAGAAACAAATACATTCCTGCTTATTTATGGAAGGATTAAATTCCTTTCTTTTGAAGCTGAATAGGGGAAAAAAAGGAGAGAACATTATCTTCCAGAAAGAGGCATTCTTTTTCTCACAACGTTGGCTTGGGTAACAGCATCTTACCCAGCCTTTGTTTTCTTCTTTCTAATAGTTTAAGAGTATTAGGAGTACAAACAAGTGTTGGGTAAGTCATTGTTGTGTAGTATCTTTCATGGTTTAACAAGGAATATCACTCAGCTTCATCCTATACTGTTGTTTTTCCTTAAGCAAACTCCCCTAAGCAAGCCACATCTGATGTACCCCTTCGCTCCCATTAATTCTCAGCCTATGGGTTGAGGTCACCAGCATCAGAAGGAGCTGAATTCCCTGCCCACCATCCCAGCTGTTAGTAACTAGGCAAGAAAAGACTTGGTGCTGAAAATGCTGAAACCCCTTTCCTTCGACCCAAATATCAGTTTCTCAGTGAGCTATGATGAGAGCAGTGTATAGGTTTGACTCTATAGGAATCAGTTTTCAAGTCAGATCAGAGCCTGAGCTTGTTGCACTTCTATTGTTCAAGTTATCCAAGGGATAAATGCCTTAGGTAGGTCTCCAAGGTCTCTCAGAAATGGAACTAAAAATCATTTGGGTTGGAAAGGACCTTAAACCTCATCCAGTTCCAACCTCCAGCCAGCTTGGATGTGGCTTGGAGCAGCTTGGTATAGTGGAAAGGGTCTTCCCCATGGTTAGAACTCAATGATCTTAAGGTCCTTTCCAACCCAAACCATTCTATGATTCTATAATAGTGCTGCAAGCAGCTGCAGGAGGCAAGCCAGAGCACCCCAGCCCTGCACTCACCTGGAGAGAGGAGGGGGATAAATACTAGCATTTCTAAGAAATGCTTTGTCCTTTGAGCGATTTATCTAAGTGTCTGCAAGGATTTAATAACTGGGAGCTAATTAAAGGCACTAATTAACCCCGTGTTTAATCTCAGCTCATCGCTAGCTCTCTGTGCTGCGGAAGCAGAGATGTAGTCCCATATATCATGACATCCAGCCACGTTGCTTAATTGTGATTCCTCTGCACACGGTGCAGGCACTGAGCCACTAAGGTGATGGGAGGAACATGGAAGCCCATGTACAGGAGAAAATGAGAGGGGAGAAGCCGGCCCTGTGTGACTAACAACCTAGGATATCATTTCCATGTAGAGCATGCTGACAGTCTAATTCATTTCCCCTCCCCATTAGCAGTTGTTTGTTCTTATTGATGCCACTGCTTTGCCAAGGGTAATGGGAGCAATCTTCTGATGACAAGATGGCCATGTTACTCCTTGGCTCCATCTTTGTCACCATGGGCTCAAGCTGTTCTGCTACAACGAGGAGGAGGATGCTCTTTCTCCCTTCTCACCATAGTTCCCCATGGACTTGTTTTTCTGTGAGGGTTTATACGGGTGCTACAGGTAGTACTTTGGTGTACAGCTCACATAGCCAACTCTCAGATGTCCATGAGCTGTTTCCTCAGTGCCACAGGAGAAGGGACATCTGAAGCGACTGCCCAGAGCCAGCTCAGTCCAGAAGTACATCAGGAGCAATCGGATTTTCCTGATTCCAAGGCTGGATAATTCCTCCTGGCTCTGGATCTGTGCAACCCTGGAGCATGTTGGTGGGTTTGTGGATTGTGGTAGGCCCACATAGGAGAAACAGAGAGGATTCACAAGGTTGAAAATCCTTGCGCATCAGACCATCATCCTGATACACACTCCTTGTTTATGCAGTATTTAGTGGGGAGCATCTTAAATCCCATCATTGCTTCTCACAGCTGGCAAGGAAACTGTGCCTGGGAAGCTACCAAGAACCACAGAGTGCCCAACCTAGGGTAGAATAATAGCCCCCAGCAGCACTATTTAAAACAGCAGCATCATGTTCCCTTCTGTAACTCCATCTACCCACTGTTCATTAATTGCTGCTAATGTAAATATGGGATGGAGATGAGCTTCTCTCAGGCTCATAACCTCAACTTGGGGTCACAACTCCTTCTTTAGGAGTTACTGGATTAAATGTGTTTGGAAATGAGTCTGTGTAAGCATTAAATCAGCTGGAGAAACAGGCTGCAGTGAGGGGATGAAGCAGTCACCTTGATTGGAAATCACCAAGGGAAAGGCAGGCATGGATCTCTCCGGGATGTCTTAGGAGACTGAATCAGGATGTGAGGAGAAGGGGGAGACGATGCACCAGGGGCTTTTCTCTGAACCAAGCAAGCAAATGATTGCATGAAACCAGCAATCCCCCAGTGCCTCTTTGAGCAGCCCTATGCAGCCAGCGGAGGAAATTGGTGACTGTACCCAGCAAGGCTGGTTTTAATTAACAAATAATTATCTACAAATTGCTGTAATTATTGCCTTGGATTCCAGAGGATGGGGACGCTAGCGCGAGACGAGCGCCGTTTCCTTGTGAGTGAAGTGTTTTCCCTGCCTTATCTCCAGTGCTCTGCTGCTGTGAGGTTTGGGGACTCGGCAGAGCTCTCCTGCTGAGAAAGAGATAAACCAGCTCAGGCTGTCTGGAAGGGGAAGCATGGTGGGAAAGGCACCAAAGGAAGGTTATTGGGATGTCTGTCCTCATGCGGGAGTGGTTTGGGGGATGACAGTTAAGAGAGAATCCTCAGCACTGAATGCCAGCAGGAGGATGCTTGCACGTTGGTGAGGTGGTGGAGCAAAAGGAACATCCTGGTTTGAGATCGTTCAATGAGAATGGGATAAAACCAGGTTTGGAACAGGGGGTTACTGCTAATTCAGGTCAAATGGAGAGCATGGAGCTGCCCTGAAACTTCAGCCCTGAGAGATGCTGGACTGGAGAGGGTGCACTGCTGGCCATAGAATCATAGAATAGTTAGGGCTGGAAAGGACCTTAAGATCATCCAGTTCCAACACCCTGCCATGGGGAGGGACACCTCACACTAAACCATGGCACCCAAGGCTCTGTCCAACCTGGCCTTAAACACTGCCAGGGATGGAGCATTCACAACCTCCCTGGGCAACCCATTCCTGTGCCTCAGCACCCTCACAGGAAAGAACTTCTTCCTTGTATCCAACCTGAACTTCCCCTCTTTAAGTTTGAACCCATCACTGTGACCTTCTGGACCATATTTCAGAGGGAAGGTGATGCATGCAGAGACCTTCCACCACTTTTTCCTTCAGGTTCTGCTGCCAAACTCCATAGTGGGTATTCACAACCACCACCTTTTCACGGTTATACAGAGTCTCCTTGTGGTAGCCTAAGTAATAACACACAGAGGTGTTTATTGTCCTGAAGGGTTTATACCCATTCAACAGGGTCTAACAGGGGGAAATCCAGCCCTGTTTGCAAGGGAGGAACTGAAAAGGCTGTGATTTCTCAGGCTGGATGGGCAACCTGCCGAAGAGTTCCTGCTCCCAAACTTCATTGTGTTTAATCTCCGAATCCTGCTGCCTCCCAAGAAACAATGCCCGTTATTCTGTCACTCCTAAGTGATCCTCCGAAATGATGCTACTCGCTGCCAGGGTTTCCATGACAGCCTCCACTTCAAGCTACTGGTGTGCTTTTTATTATCCAGCCATGGCACACTTACCTGAGGTGAGCTGCCTGTGCCATGTGCTGCTGTGAAGTGTTGCCTTTATTTACCCTGTACTACGTCTTTTTACTTCCCTGTTTGGGTTGGGGGCCCTGTAACCCCTTCCAAAGCAATGTGGGGTGCATTGCTGACTCTCACAGCATCCTTTGGCTGTAAGAAAATCTTCTTGATGAAGAGATGCTGTGGCTTCTTGCTGTGTGAGAGTGTAAAGAACAGGGTAAGCTTCGACCTTTGTCCTGCCCTCACCCTCAACTTGCCTTTAGCAGCAGGACAAGATAAAAAGCCCTTAGCCCTGCTCAGCAATATCCCACTTGGCCTGAAAACATAGAGATGGCAGATTATTTCCTGCTACTTTCTGGGTTTGCAGGAGGAATTAATTTGGAGGCATGAACCTGTGTCACTGCTGATGCCCAACGTGGTCTCCAGCATTGGCTGGTCTCGAGGAGCATCTTCAGACCTCCTGAGGTTTAAGCTGCCGGCATGAACTCATCCTTCCGGAGTTCACATCGGGATCACATCCGCAGCAGGCACAGGATGACATTCCTCAACCCTTTCAGCTTCACTTGCTCATCGTGTGAATGGAAACTTCCCCACTGTGAAAGCCAAGTCTTTGCCCTTAGCGCGGTGCCCTAGATGCTGGGTCCTAGTTGAGCATCCATAATGTTCCTGCCTTACTCAAGGCATGGCTGTGCCTCAAATAGGTGACTGTAGCAGGAAAACAAAGAAAATCAGAACATGCTTTGACACTGTTAGGATCAAAAAGTGCCTTTTGGGGTTTCTTTAATACCAACCCCTCTCCCACACGCTGTGGCCTTTAAATAGATGGTTTCTAATGAATGGAAGGAGTTTACGGGCAAAAAAGCTGTCACAAGAAATGATTGATTGTGCTTAATATTCTGTTTTCAAGACTTAAAAGGAAATCTCTGAAATATCCTTTGGCAGGTCTGGGAGCCTAATGAAGTGGTTCATAGAGATACAGAAGGAACCGAGGGCCTGTTACCAGCAGAGCAGGCAGCATTGGCCGTGTTTCATACCCGCTGAATACTGTGGGGGCAAGGTAAAATTCAGATTCAGTTGCTTCAAACGAAGCCTTTAGTGTGACCAGAGGGATTAAAAAGTAGGGAGAAGAAACTAGCTCTTTGTTGGCAAAGCTGGAATTGTCTTTGGATTATCTGCAATGTACTGTGCCCAGCATCACTCTGGTGTTTTATGCCATCAAGCTTTAATGCCTTTGGAGAATTTCCATGGGAAACCAGTCTCCTCTTGTGCTACTAGTCTACACTGGTGAAACAACTTGTCCTAAATCATACAAAAGGTCAAGGTCACACATGGGATTTGAACTCCAACCTTAAGATGTCTTGTTCTGTGCATGCAACATCAGCTCTTGTTTTATTCATGCCTCATTTCACTCCAGATAGTTTCTGCTGCCTTCAGTCTCTCCCAGCTGCCAGTGATGCTTTTTGCTGCTTCCAGTGTGTTCTCCTATGTCCCCAAAAGGCTGGACGACCTCGCTACTCTGTGAGAAGGAAGAAGCTGCCTTGTGCTGCTCTGCAGGATGGCCAGTTTGAGCTTCTCCCCTATAAAACCAGCAAAAATGGGGATAGGGATAGCAAGGTTCCAGGAGAAATTCTGGGCTGTTCTCCAGGCGAGTGTCACCTTCAAGTTAAGGGATAGCAGACATTTCATAGAGTCATAGAATGGTTTGGGTTGGAAGGGACCTTAAAGCTCAACCAATTCCAACACCCTGCCATGGTCAGGGACACCTTCCACTGGAGCAGCTTGCTCCAGGCCCCTGTGTCCAACCTGGTCTTGAACACTGCCAGGGATAGAGCATTCACAACTTCCCTGGGCACCCTGTGCCAGCGCCTCAGCACCCTCACAGTAAAGAACTTTTTCCTTATATCTAACCTGAACTTCCCCCATTTCAGTTTTAACCCGTTACCCCTTGTCCTGTCACTACAGTCCCTAATGAAGAGTCCCTCCCCAGCATCCTTATCGCTCCCTTCAGACACTGGAAGCTGCTCTTCGTGGAGGTCTCCATGCAGCTTCTCTTCTCCAGGCTGAACAGCCCCAACTTTCTCAGCCTGTCTCCATATGGGAGGTGCTGCAGCCCCTGATCATCCTCATGGCCTCCTATGGGACTTGTTCCAACAGTTCCATGTCCTTTTTATGTTGAGGACATCTAACTCCAGAGTGTTTCCATGCAGATGTCTACATCTGAGCTGTTGTTCCCACTCCTATAGCTGATGGAGACAAATAAGCTCCTCTAGGGAGAAAAATGTTCTCATCCTGAAGCAGACATCCAAAAGAGTCTGGGTGTATGCTCACAAGTGTGCCCTAGATAGCAGTCTCAGATGGCAAAGCCTCCATGGTTAGGAGAGATGTACCCATCTGAGATGTTTTTGCTATAGGCAATGCTTGAGGATTTAAAGCACTCCTGCATTATTGGGGGGAATGTCTTAAAATCCACCTCAGCTGGCTCTGTGAGTATAGGTGGGACCTCTCCGCTGCTGGTGAGCCAGGTCTTCAAAATACACCGTTTTCTGCTTCTCCCATCTGCACTGACATTCCTTTCATGCAAACATTTTCCTTTTCGGCTGCTTCTTCCCTTTTGTCACTAGATGACAGCAGAGGTCTCAGAACGAGGAGGTACAAGACCAAGGAGTGCTCTGAACCTAGGGCAGGTACTGCTTCTATACCGGGCAGTTCATGGCTGGGACAGCCAGCTCGGTGCCCCAAATCATCCAGGCACCTTTTAACAACTCTTTATCTACTTACTGATCTGTCAGATTATGTACGAATACAATATTGAAGTCAAAACTTCCCCCTTTTGGGGAGTTTTGTGGAGCTACTTGTGTTTTCCTGCTTCTGTCATTCCCATCCTACCCTTAAGTATTTCTCTCACCCTTACCCGATGCCTTCTGTATTAAACTAGGCTTGTGCTCTCCGAAGATGGGTGCTACCCACCTCATTTAATCCAACAGGAATGCTTACAGACGCAGGCAACTGGAACACCTTCCAGCCCTGTACAGCCTGCTTCTGTACAACACCTGCAGACACAGAGCTGAGCTCCCAAGGAATAGGTGGAATTCTGTGATAATTGGGAACTGGCACCTAAATATGAGTATAAATGTTTTAAACAGGATGGATGGATGGATGGATGGATGGATGGATGAATAGGTGGATTTTAGTGTGTGCAGTGATTACTTCTTCCTGGTGGAATATAGGGCAGATAATTGAGAGGGGTAAATAAGGAGTGAAAAGGGGATTTGAAAGAATTATTTCAGTATAAATGATGCTGCTATCGGGAATACCTTTACCTGGTAAAGATAACGGAATAAAAGGCTAAGGGTTTTGACACGACTCAATAAGTGGCTGATTTCTGTACCTAGGATGCTATGGAGGGGGCTGGTTCAGACCATGGTCTAGCAGAGAGCTCTGCATGAGCACATGGACCTTGTCTGGTGACCAGCTGAACCAGGTCTCCGAGCTGTACAAAGGTATTCTGTGGCGAGGTTGTGATTTGTGTTCTCAGGAGGATTTATGTTCTTTAGGAGACATTCTCTCTGATTTATACGTAGTTTCATAGCGGATTCTGGGACAATATTTCACAAGGAGGATTTTCATTATGAAATTCTCCAGCCTAAAGCCCCAACAGCAATCTTCAGTGCCTGCAGCTCTTGGGCATGGCCCAGGCTTTTGTCCTTGTCCAAACCACAGCAGAGGAGATGAGATAGGGAGACTGATTCTTTCAGATATTGCAGAAGCAGAAAGTGTACTTCAAGTTCTTGCCAGTGACTAGAAGAAGCTTCCACCTTGTTTCCTATAGTCATTGTGGTTGTTGCCTTTGTTTTCCCTGCAGTATGATTTTTACCATCAATAACATACTAGTAAGACCTTCGTGGTAGATCCTTGACCATCTACTCCTATTGACTTCAATCATGCAGGATCACAGCCCTAAAGAGCTGGTGTGGTGCATTATGATGGAAAACTAACCCAGCATTTTTCTTTCTGATCAATCAGTCCAATTCACAGCTGAATGAAGGAGAAAAGATGATATTAGTTCTTTGATGTCATGCTCTAATTGTTCCTGGTGGTGGAGATGGAGGTTTCTATGGAATGATGTCTCCTAGCTCATTATAGCCATCTAAATAGTAGGCAGTCAAACTAAGCTGGCAGTATAGGATCCCCATATGACAAAACAGCTGGGTAGATAACTCCCCAAAATGGTTCTGCTCTTCCCAACATGAACATCTGAAATAGGAGTAGGGAGGAGTAATAGGAATAAGGAGGAGTCAAGAGAAGCTCCTGTCTCTCAGTTGGCCACAAAGGGAAAGCTTAGATGAGTCACTTAGACTAATTGCTGACACTTGGGCGAGATGAAACCTATTGCTTGGAAGGAAGAGATCAGAGATCATTTGCTATATGTCCCGAGCAATCTAGTGTGTGTCCACTTGAACCTATGGAATATGTCAGGGTAGGGTGGAGTAGGGGAGAAGAGGAAAGGAGAAAAAGGAAACAGAGTAGAGAGAAGAGGAGAGGAAAGGGGAGGAGAGCAGAGGAGAGGAGAGGAAGGGATGGGATGGCACAGACAGGATGAGAAAGATATTTAAGCTTCTGCAGCTATAGGTAGGTGGAATATTCATAAACCAGTACACAGATACCTCGTTCCCACTGAAGTCACTGATTATGCTTTTTGCCTGATTTCACATGCTTCATCCTCTGATACGGGATCTGCCCTGTCCCTAGGACACATGGCTCAGGTGATGGCTGATGGATCACAAGGAGAGCCTGGCTTTGTTTGGGAGCTGGCCCATCACCTTGAACATCTCTTGACAGGTCGCAAAGCATGAAGCAGTTCCTATGTGGACCAGCTAGGAACTATCCATCTGTTTCATGTCCTCTGTTAGAAACCGTGAATCAAGGTAAAATGTACCCTGGAGATGACAACTATCTAGGTCACCCTGGCCATGTCCACAGCTGGCAGACTGGCAAAGGGAAGGGAGAAGGGTGACACTTGCTGATGCATCAGAGCTGAAAGCAGATCATTAGAGACACTGGCACAGCCTGAATGTTATAGATCAGCTACTGCTGACCTAAAACATTCACCTTGAGGTTCAAAGGATGACTTCTAAGCCTTGTTACTGCAGTTTTGGGACTAAAAGGGGTCCAGAGAAGCCCCGACAGGCTCAGTCTCAGGCGAAACAGCCTGCAGTTAGGCACCTACGTGTCTGTGGTACCAATTGAGCTTTTAAATCTGGAAGCATCTGCCCCAGCAGTGATTTGATTTTATGCAATGTGTCTCACGCTACTGTATTGCGAAGCGTGCCACTAAATCCTTGCACATCAAAGGAACAAAGTAAATCAAGCAAAACTGCATAAACCACGTGATAGCTCAGTTTTGGCAAAAGGTGCTGAGACAATGCTGGAGGCTGCGGTCCTCTAGCTGGCAGGATAAAATCACACAGCCCAGAAGCAGTGCTGGTTTTCCTGTGCCACCAAGCAAAAGGCTTGTGGCTAAGGTTGGATTAGGAGCTGGTCTGAAGTCAAGTGCTGCAGAGATCTAGTCCTGAGTTTGATCATAGTTTTCCAGGTGGATTAAAGCATTATTCTTAATCATTTTGTGCTTCCATTTCCTGCTCCATGTTTTTTTCCCATCCTCCATGAGGGAGATGAGGATTAATTTAAAGTCTAGGACAGGCCATGAGGATGATCAGGGGACTGGAGCACCTCCCATGTGAAAACAGGCTGAGAAAGTTGGGGCTGTTCAGCCTGGAGAAGAGAAGGCTGCATGGAGACCTCATAGCAGCCTTTCAGTATCTGAAGGGGGCCTATAGGGATGCTGGGGAGGGACTCTTCATTAGGGACTGTAGTGATAGGACAAGGGGTAATGGGTTAAAACTGAAAGAGGGGAAGCTTAGATTGGATATAAGGAAGAAGTTCTTCACTGTGAGGGTGCTGAGGCACTGGAATGGGTTGCCCAGGGAAGTTGTGAATGCTCCATCCAGTGTTCAAGGCCAGGTTGGACAGAGCCTTGGGTGCCATGGTTTAGTGTGAGGTGTCCCTGCCCATGGCAGGGGGTTCAACTGGATGATCTTAAGGTCCTTTCCAACCCAAACCACTCTATGATTCTATGATTCTAGTTAAAGTGGAGACCAAAAAGCTTTGCAATTGTTAAAGCACCGGGTTTACCCTTTGCTAGGCCAGCTCAGCTGAGTTCCCGTGAGTCATTATTGCCATGCAGAATTTGACCACAATATTACTATTAATATTCAGGGTTTATACTCCTGATCATATGGGGACTGTCGCCTTTTGCTGCTCTGCAGGTGTTGGTAGGAAAGGGAAACAGTACTTCCAAAGCCCAGCAGCTATCTCAGTCCCTGGGACCACATTCCCTCAACTCTTCACTGATGATGGGGGCAGCCCAGGGGCTGGCTTAGACTAGATGCCCATTACTAGATGGTTTGCATTAAGTCAATGAAGGTCTAAGGCTCATTGCTTTGCCTGTGTGGAAGCACTTGGTGCAACATAGAGGCCATGGGACACCTAGGACATCCGAAAGAGGGCTGATGGGTCTTCACACAGAATCTGTAAGACACTTGTGCACTTCTGGATCAGCAACTGGACACCTGATCATATTATATGTATGAATACTTATGCATGGGCAGCTAAATAGAGCTGCTACTCAATACACCCCATGGAGATCAGGAGCAGTTCAGCCTATATGTAAGCAGACACCTCCATCTGCATGGCTTAGTTGCTCTTCATGTACATGAGCAGGAACTCATATATGGCTAATGTAGATACCAGCACATTGCTACCTACATGCAGAGCTGAAAACAACCTCTGGCTTCCTCCTAATTCAGATCTTCCAGCACCAATGCTGAGATCCTCTACAGAAGAAAGGAGAGATTGGGATCCATCCATTCTGGATGCTGACCTTATTTCCCACAGGAAAAGGAGGTAGGAACAAGGTTCTCAGGGAGTTTGTTCTTCCCCCCATATAGGTTCCCATTGGAGACTTTCCTGGTCAGGAAGGTTAGGGAATGCCCAATCCATCACTCCTGGCCAGAGCCCTTTGTAATTCCCTAGATTTCTTCTCTTCCTGCCTGAAGTCTTCTCCATTACAAACCTAACACAGCAACTCGAGATCTCTATTCCAAATATCCCAAGACCTTTAGTCCCATGCCAAGTCTCTTTGCCATAACACGCTGATAATCCAGCCTGTCCCACAATAAATGGACTGTAGTCACCAATGTCATTTAACATGGGTAAAGTAAAACCCAGTCACAATGACTTTGGTCACTCCTGGACTAGAACCTGTTGACATTTATAGACCACCATCCCCATTCTGAACATTACACAAGAAACAAAGGCAACACATCTCCCAGGGATCTGTTTCTCTAGAGAATCCAGGTGATTTCCAGGCACTTGGTAACAGCACAAAATAGTCTGCTGTTAGAATTCAAAAGCCAGTGAAATAGCCTTTCCCTGCAGACTTGCTTTCTATGAGGTATTTCTGATGAGAATCCAGTGTCTCCACAAAGGCCTGGCATATGAAATCCAAATTACATAGCTAGCATTCTCCTCTTTAGAAGTGGCTCTGTGAAGCACAAAATCCCTTTGCAATTCACTCTGGTGATGGGAGGCAGCTCCCTATGTTCAGACCTATGTTCAGACTGAAGACCTGAAAGATTTGTAGCCCAGGAGGTACTTCTCCTACCCATGGTCCTCCCAGCTCAGGGGAGAGCCAATCTCCTTCATCCTTCAGAGCATGGTGGAGGAACCACAGGCACAACCACCCTCTTGCTTTCTCCATCCCCCTGGAAACACCCTGGGACCACATAGAATCATAGAATAGTTTGGGTTGGAAAGGACCTGAAGATCATTCATTTCCATGCCCCCCGCAATGGGAAGGGACACCTCATACCAGACCATGTCACCAAAGGCTCTATCCAGCTTTGCCTTGAACACTGCCAGGAATGGAGCATTCACCACTTCTCTGGGCACCCTGTTCCAGTGCCTCACCACCCTCACAGTAAAGAACTTTTTCCTTATCTCCAACCTGAACTTCCCCTGTTTCAGTTTCAACCCATCACCCCTTGTCCTATCGCTACCAGTCCCTGAAGAAGAGTCCCTCCCCAGCATCCCTGTAGCCCTCTCCAGACACTGGGAGCTGCTCTGAGGTCTCCACGCAGCTTCTCTTCTCCAGGCTGAACAGCCCCAATGTTCTCAACCTGTCTTCATACATCTTGTCTTTCCATTCCCATCTCTGGAGCCTTCCTGCTGATATCAGAAAAGGCACATCTACAAATGCACATTTTGGGCTATTTTGTGGTGGGGATAGGTTAAAAATGAGTCATGGTCATTTTCATGAATTACTTGCACAGCAGAGTGTTTCCACACAGCGAGCCATTATGAACCCATAGGTGGAGAAGATAATTATGGCTAATGTAAAGCTGTGCCTGATTTCCCACTCCATAAAAGGGGAGGCAATAAGTCCCTTTCCTCATGGAGGTGTGTGATGATTTAATCACGAGGGGAGCTCTGTGTTTATAGATTCTAAAGACACCACTGTGATTATATAGCCCCACCTTCTGCATCTCAGAGCACAAAGAACAGCGGCCACTAACGTCTATGTCGAGTTCATGATGTTTGCTTGAGCTTGTAGCACATCTCTTAGCAAGACAATTCATGTGGCCAATCTGAATGCATGCATCAAGTTATGAACCCTGTTTTCTGTGTTGACTTATGCACAGCATTATTTCAGCTTGGGAGTAAAATATCCATTTAATGGTATCTGTTGATTTATCTTACACCCTACTCACTGCAAGATCAGAGCAATGTCAGCCAGTCAGTGCCCTGAGCAAAGAAAGAGCCTGACACATCCCTGAGCCATCACCACAGAGAAACTGTGGCTTTCACCATGCATAGCCCTAACACCAGCAGAACGTTCTTCCTTGGGCTGTGAGTGATACCAGGAACCCATCATCTGGATGGGTCTATGTGTTTAGCCCATGTGATTCACCATTTGTTCATGTACCAGATTACAAAGGACAAAGGGTTTCCTTTGTTTAGTTCCCAAGTTAATCTTTATACAACAGCCTCATGAACAAGCATGGTACTGAGTGCAATCTCTTTGCAAGAATGTGTATGGATAGGCCAAAATCAAACTTACAGGAAAGGTATACCCATGCAGCTGTAAGTCTGGGTTAACAGACCATAAGAACAGACTCGGTGAAAGAGCTGCTGTTTGAATGTGGTTTCCATATGGTGAAGAACCTTGTTCAGAGAGATCAGTTTAACCTGCAGTTATGTGTTGCTTTATGATGTGTCAGGCAGTAGTGTTGTCCCCCCATCACAGCATTTTGCTCTTGCAAATGCATTGTCTAGATAGAGCTAATGTGGCCTAGAGTTATTTTTCCTGTTCTGTTGGATGTGGGATCACTGCCATGCATTTGAGGATGTTTAACTCCACGCGGGAGGAGGCAATGTGCTTCCTGATGGGACTCATGGGGAAAACGGACCTGTGACTAGCTGTGAGGGCTCTGAAGATAAGTTTATCCTTTGTCACATCCAAGAAAGCTAATGTGAAGACACAGCTGCTGGTTGACCTCTAAAATAGCAACAAGGTCTGGCCCAGGGGGACAGCATCATCTAAAGCTTTCAGTTATCTGGTGAAGATTGAAGATGCTTTCTAAAAGTGACGTGACATGATCAAAACAATTTCTATGCCAAATATTGGGGGGGTTTATCCTTGCTGGTCACTGTGTCCTCTAAAGAGTAAAACTAGCAGTGGATAAGCTCTGAGGGAGTCAGGGGGAAGGTGTGAAGGCTGAGTGCAGTTTGCTATGCCTGCAGGGAAGACTGAGATAAAGGCTGTGCTTGAGCATCTGCCATAGGGACCCAGAGCCAGGAGGACCAGCTTGAATCCAGACCAAAGATGCTATGAGGAGACTTATGATCGTATGTTACAGGATTTCATATTTGTGTCTTCTTTTGATGGCCTTCCTGAAGTTGCCAACACACGCTGACCCATGATTTAAAGACTACAAGTTCTGGAGAAGCTGCTGTATTCCTAGGTAGGTAATTTCCCAAGAAACCCCTGAGAAAATCATTCCATATTCCCATCTGAATTTACTTTCTGTCTTGGCTGCAGTGTCTAACCACCATATGTATTTATTCTCCCAGGCACAAAAGCTGACTTGAACAGGGTCAAACAGGGGCACTCTGCTAATGCTAATCACAGAATACACACTCAGTAGCTCTTTGTGGTCCCCAGCTATTTTCCACTGGTGGTCAATTAGAGGACTATATTATTTGCAGCATGTCCCAGGACTGATAGCAACAAGGTCTACACTTGGAAGAAAAAGGATATACTCCTCAGAGGAACAGCTTGTGGCAATATATGGAGTAATAAACCCAATAATGCCACTGGAACAAGGAGCAAAGATTGGTTTATGAGACAGCTGGGTGTTTTAATGGAGAAATATGTCATTAAGGGACATGGTGGCAAATCAAGAGAGGTGAGGTGGAGGCTCACAGAAACCACAGAAGCAAGAGAGATGGGAAATAGTTTTTTCTTGTTCAATAAACCCCTACCTCCCTTTTAATGGCAAGGAGAAAATGTTCCTCATGGGAAAGCGTTCTACACAACTTCATGGAGATGAGATGACCACAGCTTCAGCTCACAGACTTGTGCATGGCAGCCTCTACTGTCCAATGCTGCTGTGTGGCACCATTGCTGTGCCTCTGGGCTATGCGATGCTCATGTTGCCATCAGGAAGTCATCCATTTGCTTTTCCCTTCACTCATCAGCATCCTTAAGTGACCCACACTTCCTCCCTCAACTCCAGCCCCCTCCTATACCTTAATCTCTGCTTGGAAACACCCAACACCAATTGGAAAGAAAGGTTGAAAATCAAGAGCAATGCTTTTAGCCTTTCATAAGGATCTAGAACACTTGACCTCTTTTCCTCCCACTGGGTTACTTCTCTCCTTTTAATAAATCAAATAAAACTGTAGAAGCACTGCATTTCATCTTGTCTGGACTGTTATATTTAATCTCCCGAGTGGGTGGAGGTAGGTGTGTATGGAGGGGAATGGCTCTGAAGCCTGAAAACATGAGAGATGACTCTCTTAAGCTCTTCTGATTTCACAGATAGGACTTTAATTAGGGCCTATCAAAACCAATCAGGAAAAGCAAAGGTTTGTCAAGTGGTTTGCTGCTGCAAAGCTTTTTATATTTGTACCAAGGGTTTTTTCTTGGCCTTGTGCACAAATTTATTCATCCTAACAATTTTACAGCTGCACTCCCTTGCTTATAGTGCATCTCTCTGCATGAGAAACCTCTTTTGTCATCCTTGCCTCTTGCTCAATTGGTAATTCTCCTGCTGGGATGGGCAGGAGCACTCAGGCATTGCCAGGGTGGAGATTAGATTTTCACTTTGCACTTTTCTGGTAGCTCAGAACGTTTAACTCGTGTGCTGATAATGCCATTATTTGTGTTTCACCTGCAAAGCCGGTTGGGAAGTGAAGAGTCCCCATCACTTAGCGATGTAAACCACAAGTATAGAATCATAGAATCATAGAGTCACAGAATGGTTTGGGTTGGAAAGGACCTTAAGATCATCCAGTTCCAACCCCCTACCATGGGCAGGGACACCTCACACTAAACCATGGCACCCAAGGCTCTGTCCAACCTTGAACACTGCTAGGGATGGAGCATTTACCACTGCTCTGGGCACCCTGTTCCAGTGCCTCACCACCCTCACAATAAATAACTTCTTACCTCTAACCTGAACTTCCCCTGTTTCAGTTTGAACCCATCACCCCTTGTCCTACCTCTACAGTCCCTGATTGAGAGTCCCTCTTCAGCATCCTTGTAGCCCCCTTCAGGCACTGGAAGCTGCTCTGAGGTCTCCACGCAGCTTCTCTTCTCCAGGTTGAGAAGATAAATACAAAGCATGATAAATAATCATATTTTATATCCTGTCAAGGAAACCAGCACAATTTTAAAAGGAAAATTAGAATGTTTTCTATAGCAGATTTTAGTGGAAAAGTGTTTTTTGCCCTGTTGTTAATCCCGCAATGTGGTTCACATTATCTATGGAATTCTCAGCTCTGTCGGGTTTTCAGAGATTTCAGTCAATAGGGAGCGGTTCAACTACTGGAAGCCAGGATCATCTTGAAGTGCTTTGCTGGGTCACAGCTCCCATTATTAAGATATTGGTCACACCAGCGCTGAGATCCGGGAATATTTCTTGTTCAGAAAACACCATTTTGACTAAAATTGTTAACTTTGGGGTCTAATACAGCTGCAGAAGGGAAATATATGACAACTGGAGGCTGTAAAAACAGAGTGGGATCACTGAACACATCTGGAAATGCTTTAATTACTGCACATTCAACTTCGAACTACTTGGTTCCTATGTAAACACAAGGCTAGTAATTAAAACACAAGCTTCAGCTCATGTGGATTGCTGTCTTTTAGCTACTGAGTTGGAGAAGGGAGGGAAAGAGAAGGGGTAATTTTATGTTTGTAGATTTGAAGGCCAAAAGGACTGTTTGATGTGACTGGATGTGTAGCAGACCACTCAGTTTCACCCTGTTACTCCTCTTTTAAGCCCCAAACCTGGTGTTGACAGATGTATATTTTCCTGAAGACACTTAGTCTTGAGAGGAGACCATCAAGTAATGATGTTACACCTTGGAGAGCAGAAGGAATGCTTGTTTAATGAGTTTTAAGAAAGCATAAAGATAATGTAAAGCTTTTCAAGTCCTTCTTTTAAACAGTCCGAGGGTGTATGACATTTCCGTTTGATTTGCAATAAACCAGTTACAAAGAGCCATGGTTTTACCTGTAGTGAATTATATAATAATTTAAGATGTGTTAATATAAAACTAATGGAGGTCCAAAGGAGATACAGTCAAAAAGCAGTTGACTTGGTAAATTTTTCTGAGGAATTACTTTGAGTAAGCTTGAATTTGCCAACTTGCCATGAAATCTTGTGCAGTTGGCTCAAGATGATAAATTAACTGTGCTGTAAAACTGTTTTAAGTACATTTCTGGTTTCATTAAGGCAGCTGCATGGTCATAGAAGGCTTTTTGAACAGTATTGGGGGTGCCTTGTCCACTGGCCATCATTTTGGGTGAGCAAGTCCTTTCTGTCTATAGGTGGCTGGGTGGCCTGTGTGAAGGCAGCCACAGCTCTCCACGACTGATGCTTCAGACCCCATCACACCACCTGTGGGCTGCGTGAGAGCAATGCCAAGCTGTGGATGATGTTATTGCAGAGCTTGTCTTGAAATGTGGAGCACTTTGGCTCTTCTGGATTTGCCTCTGTGCTCAGAGGATATCTCTGTGCTACACTGGTGGAAGCCACACCACCAGTACAAACAGGGGAAGTTCAGGTTAGATATAAGGCAGAAGCTCTTCCCTGTGAGGGTGCTGAGGCGCTGGCACAGGGTGCGCAGAGAAGTTGTGAATGCTCCATCCCTGGCAGTGTTCAAGGCCAGGTTGGACAGAGCCTTGGGTGCCATGGTTTAGTGTGAGGTGTCCCTGCCCATGGCAGGGGGTTGGAACTGGATGATCTTCAGGTCCTTTCCAACCCTAACTGTTCTATGATTCTATGCCTTTGGCTGGTTGACTGGGATGCTCACGATCAAGCTTGACTGAAGAGAGCTCTGTGGTTATTTAAGATTAGACCAATCCCTTTTCTAAGTGTTTCTTCTCTGCTTGCTGTGGAAGATGTTCAAGTAGCTAGTTATGACCCAATATATGGTTAAAATCCAGTGCATGGAGGGGGGGTGGAGGGGATACAAAGCTGGAGGGGGACTTTTTGTAAGAGCAAGTAGTGACATCACTGGAGCCAGGATGAGAGAGCTGGGCTGGGTCAGCCTGGAGAAGAGAAGGCTCCTGAAGGGGAGACCTTAGAGCAGCTCCAGTGCCTAAAGGGGCTGCAGGAAAGCTGGAGAGGGGCTTGGGACAAGGGCCTGTAGGGACAGGCCAAGGGGAATGGCTTGAACCTGCCAGAGGGGAGACTGAGCTGAGCTCTTAGGCAGAAGCTCTTCCCTGTGAGGGTGCTGAGGCGCTGGCACAGGGTGCCCAGAGAAGCTGTGGCTGCCCCATCCCTGGCAGTGTTCAAGGCCAGGTTGGACACAGGGGCTTGGAGCAAGCTGCTCCAGTGGAAGGGGTCCCTGCCCTGGTAAGGGTTAGAGCTGGAGGAGCTTTAAGGTCCCTTCCAACCCTAAACAATCTGGGATTTGATGAACGTTATGTAAGGTAAATCAGATTCCTTATTGTTGAAGGTAACTCCATGGTTACACCATGACCCAGCTCGTCCATCTATGGCTAAACCCAAGGAAGCTTCAGGATGGGCAAAGCCTAATTCTATGCAGAAAAGCAGCAAGTCTTTTAGGAATCAAATTGTCCTTGGAAAGTCAGGACTGAACAAGCCAAGGGGCCTGGACTGATGTCCCAGTGCTGCACTGTATTGCCAGTAGAAATGGAAAGAACTTGACTTCTGCAGTTTCTCTTCCGACTGCCTTTAGTTTCCTTCTGGAGTCTAATGTAGAAAACTTGAAAATTTGGGGAAATGAAGAAAAACCACTTTGTGTGAAATATAACCTTCGAGTAAAACCTGGAAAGTTTTAGAGTAACTATTATGACATTACTGCACCTTTTACTAATAAATATTCTGAATTATGTCAGTGTATATCAAAATGTATAATATTAGTAGTAGTGATTTCCAGCAATTTTAAACTTTACTGCTGGTACTTACAGAGCATTGTTATACTGAATTATACTGAATATATATAAAGATGCCATTTTCCCCAAGGTTTCTTCCAGAATGATGAAGATTTTCTTCCCCATTTGCATGACAATATGAGAGGATGTAACCTTTCTTTTTTGCAAGTCAACAATATTGATGCTTCTTATTTTCAAGTTAGTAATTTCCCTACCTGTTTTATCAGTGTTTATAAAGATAAAACATATGCAAGCGCTTCAGTCTGCAGCACTATTGCATGTGTGGGGCGTATTTGCATTACTGGGAAGTAAACAATTGGAAAGGAAAACAATACAGATAAAAGCAGAAGATACCATCGTGCTGTTGGGCAAAACCCTCTGAAGTCCTGTGTTCTGCTTCCCTTGCCTCAAAACTGATTTACTACAAGTGGAAAAGGCACAAAGGAGAGCAGTGAGGATCATAGAATCACAGAATGGTTTGGGTTGAGAAGGACCTTAAGATCATCCAGTTCCAACCCCTAGCCATGGGCAGGGACACCTCACACTAAACCATGGCACCCAAGGCTCTGTCCAACCTGGCCTTGAACACTGCCAGGGATGGGGCATTTACCACTTCTTTGGGCACCCTGTGCCAGCACCTCAGCACCCTCACAGTAAAGAACTTCTTCCTTATATCCAACCTGAACTTCCCCTGTTTCAATTTAAACCGATTCCCCTTCTCCTATCACTACAGAGGATGATAAAAGGTATGGCACGGTTTCTGTATGAACAGCTGAGAAGGAAACAGGAGTCTATAAAATCATGAGTGACAAGGAGAAGCTAAATAGGGAATAGCTAATCGTGGTTTCCAATGCAAGAGTCATTACACTGGAATAACAGGAGTATTTTACTGTTTAAAATGAAATGAAAAGGAGCCAGATGAGGAATGTTATGTATAAGTTCACAGGTTCTAGCAAAAACCTGACTCTGGACATCCTATATCCACAGCACCAAAGGGACTGACTGATAACTCTTCTGTAATACAGAGGTTGCAGTTTCAGTGTCAGATGTAGGATGTGAAGTAGAGGATCAACCAAGAAAACTATTGATAGTTGATATACTCCTGAGAGTATTTGATGAGGCTGTACTTGAAACTGATACAGGGAACTGTGTAACACAAGCATGTTTGATCAGAAAGAATCATCTTGTTTCAAAACCAACATTGAATAAATTTACATCAGAGGGTGAGATGGAAACCCATCATGGTTGAGACTGTGTGCTGGCCAGAGAATTATACACCTAACTGGTATTTCCAGTTCCAACTGAAGCATTGTGGCAATTCATGGCAAACGGTCTGAAGATAATCACATCAGCTTTAGAGGTGCTATGTCTTTTGAAATGCTTCAGAAAAATACAGGAATTTTAAGTGGATGCACTTAAAGATCTTAAAGAAGAGCCTAAAAGGAACTTCTGAGGCCAAAAAATGCAAAGTGAAACATAGAGAAAATCTTGAAATGTGTGAAATCTGATGAAAAATGCAGTGTGGACAAGAGCTTGTCCTGATCATAGAACCACAGAACAGTTAGGGTTGGAAAGGACCTTCAGATCATCCAGTTCCAACGCCCCCCTGCCATGGGCAGGGACACCTCACACTAAACCATGGCACCCAAGGCTCTGTCCAACTTGGCCTTGAACACTGCCCAGGGATGGAGCAGCCACAGCTTTCCTGGGCAACCCATTCCAGTGCCTCACCACCCTCACAGTAAAGAACTTCTTCCTTATATCCAATCTAAACTTCCCCTGTTTCAGTTTGAACCCATCACCCCTTGTCCTATCACTACAGTCCCTAATGAAGAGTCCCTCCCCAGCATCCCTATAAGACCCCTTCAGACACTGGAAGCTGCTCTGAGGTCTCCATGCAGCTTCTCTTCTCCCAGCTCAACAGCTCCAACTTTCTCAGCCTGTCTCCATACAGGAGCTGCTCCAGCCCCTGATCATCCTCATGGCCTCCTCTGGACTTGTTCCAACAGTTCCATGTCCTTTTTATGTTGAGGACACCAGAACTAAAATTAGAACTTTTTCAAGCCATGGGCCACATACATACAACAGTGACTATCTCTTAGTTTTGCTTATTCACCATGCCCTAGGATTGCTTTAGTGGAAAATCTAACACCAAACCCATCATCACTCATGTTAGTCTGACATGTGCCAGATACAGGATCCCAGCAATAATTGCAAGCAGGAACAACCTGCTGGTTCAGTGGACAAGACTTCAAACAAGTCATATTTGCTCACGGATTTGAGTTCCTCTCTGCCCAAAACCATGCAGAAAACCATCTGCTAAGGTCGATGTCTGCAGTGTGGACCCCACAATCTGATCAGAAGAACCCAGGGGTTCAAAACCCTGCAGTCGATCGGTGAACACATTGGTATTGCAGAGGCTCAGCTGGCTGCAGAGGATTAGGGAGATAGAAACTCCTAAGGAAGATTTGTGGGAGGATCTGAGTGCAGTTGCAAGCTATTCTGAGTAAGAGCAATAGGGTTATGAAACCTGCAGAAATAGCCCTAAAAGTAAAGTTAAAAATGAGAACGTTGCAGAGCTGTAAAGGAATGAGCAGAGGGACAGAGATGGATGGGCCTCTTAGAAGAGCGGCCAGCACACACGGTGCTTCTGGGAGCTCCTGAGAGACTCACTGAGTGCTGTTAAAACAGTTAAAGTGGAGCTGAATGTGGGTTTCTTTTTCCCTAAGTGCTGTAATACAAATTGCAATGTGAGCTAATTTGCTGCTGAAAAACAAGGGGTTGTGCTGTTACGAGGATATTGACTATTTCCAGAACAAGAAACAAGGTGATACTGCCCAGATATGCCCAAAAAGCAGCTGGGAGGCTTCTGGAGTTGCATTAATGTTTGGACTGCAACTTGACTTTTCTACTGCAAGTTCAGCATCAGGCTGCCTTCCTGATGGGACCTTTAGTGCCTTGGTTCTTTCTCCATCAAAACTGTAGCTCAAAACTTTCCCTTTGAGCATCGCAGGCAGGACACAGCCTCTGGTTTCCTCTATTCTGGTTGCAAGTCATGTAATCCCACTATAGGTGTCTACAGTGGAGGTGTTACTGGTTCTTTTAGCTTACCTTTGCAGTCAGAGGACAGAAATATGCTGCTTTGGTGGTGTCCCTTTGCACATCTTGCTGCCCTGACGTGATGCTGAGCTATATGGTGACAAGAAGATTTGTGCTGGACCAGATGTCATGTGGGAGAATGAGCACTCGTGTGGAAAAGATGAGACCCACAAGATACAAACTATGAATTCTTGAGATAGGGTAATATCTTCTTAAGTAGGACAAGTCCTGTGAGCTCAGCCTGAGACTAACCATCTATGGATCTTCACTTATCTACAGCCATAGCTGGTGAGATGCTTGTATGCTATTCACCTCCTTGTTATTCACCTCTTGACAATATGCATGTGCTCTTCAACTGCAAAAAGACACACACCACTCAAGAAAGAAGCTCAGGGATTCTCATCCCAAATTAGTGTGGAGCAGTTTAGCACACTCCATGCCCCATTAGATGTGCATTGATTATTTGGCTTTTGCACCATCAATATTCAGTCCATCAATGTGCAAATGCTTCCCTGGGAAATAAATATCCATAAATCATTTTGCTAAAACCTCCAACCAAAATAAGGGTAGATGATGCTGCTAAGTGAACTGTACAACTGATTGGAAGTAAGAGCTTCTGAAATAGCTTCTTGATTGAGAATATATGTCTCATTAATCTTTGAAACAGAACAGTATGAGCTGAGCACAAGAAGATAATGGAGTCCCTAGCAGCATCCTTGGCCCTGCCCTTAGGATGAGATGCAGTGCTTGGGCCTCATTAAACAAGTCACTGAGGAGAAGGTGTCATTTTTTGGAGGTGCTTGAAGTACCAAAGGCTATGGTCATTGAGGAGCATGACTGCCCTGCAGGCAATGGGATGCAAAGTGGAGATCATCCTCTTGCCCTGCTTGGTTGCTTCTCTCCCTGTAGGTGGCTGTGTTCTTCACAGACTTGTGTTTTTGCTACTTAACCTCCCCTTACACCCCAAATCTGCCCCTGGCCTAAAGCTCCTCAGTATTAGGGGTAGTGAGCTGAGGTTGGGTGATGATGTGGACCTTGTGCTGCACATCGTGCGGGGCTGGAGGAGCAGAGGATCCCTGCTTCCAACATGCGGTGGTTGAGGCACCCTTCCAGACAGACAGAGTTGCATTCGGTTCCTCTTCCAGTGGGTTTTGCATTTGGATTCTTCACTGTCCTCATTGTCTCAGGGTTAGTGGTCTCAACACCTGTCACTGAGGTTGTCCCGTGAGATGTGGGTGCATTGTGTTATCCGGCCTGAGGAAAAACATGGATTAACCTGTAGCCTTACACCAAGAGAGCTCCTGGAGAGACAAGGGCCGGGGCTGTGCTTCAGCAAACATTGCTCTTTTGTGTAGTGTTGTCTTTACAGCAGAGACCACAACCAGGTCATCCCTCTTGGGGTCACTCTGGGTTCTTGATCACTCCTGGCTCTGAGTGTTTCAGCTGAAATCAGAAGTGAGATAAGCTCCATCCACAAAACATCAAAAAACCTGGTGTCTAGAATAGCCATTGAGGCACCCAGGTTTGGGTAGAGGGAGAGGAGAAGCTGGCTTATTACAGCTTGGATGAATAAATACTAGCACTGCTGTGTATAAGAGAGGACACAGCATCCTCCCAGAATGTAAATACAAGTAGGACTTGGCACTGTCATGGGAATGTTTAATTCCCAGTTGGAAGTAATGTGTCAGAGGTGTTTGGTGGTTTTATGCTCCTTTCTCATCCTATTATAAGGCCAGGAACACTTCTGAACCACTTGGTCACCTTGCGACTATCTCTGTCGGCCATAAGCTCCCATGGCACTGCCAACAGCTCATAGGAGTCTTGGCAAGCCAGATGACTTGCCTTTCATTCCCATTTACATCAATGAGTCATGTCATCTTTGGCTGGTTTGATCACTTTGATGTTTCCTCACTCAGGTCCTTGCACTCCGTAGCCTAAATGTGGTATATACATCAAATTATTGACCTCTGTGCTTGCTTGTCCTTAACATGAATTCAGACATAAACACTTTACAGCTTAGTGCAGAGCAAACAAAGCCAGGTTAGAAGAAGAGCTGAAACTTTTCCTCTCTGTGTTTTTGAAGTGTGGTTTAGCAAACTCAATTCTAATGTCTTTAGTAAAGCATGATGCCAATAGCAAAGTCCTTTGAACCTTAATGACTATTTCCCACATACGACTGGGAAACTCCTGCTATTTCCACTTGAACAGGGAGTTTGGCAGAAGGCTTTGGTGGAAATAGATGACATATTCTGATTATAACCAGCAAGGGATAAAATAAGGATCTTCTAAACCAGACTGAAAGCTGACTGCTCTGCAGTGCAGCCAAGAGGCTAATGTTTGATGAAGGATGCCTGCAGTGCAAGCCTGTTGGGCTATCATTTCTTAAATCATAGTGGTTTGCTTGATTTGCTTTGGAGGGGAGAGAAGGGAATGTGTAAAATTAATGTCAGCAGACCCCTGGTCTCTAGCAGCAGAATGGGTTGTAAAGTGCGTCTTTGCTGTTCTCCATCTTCCCTCTGGAAATGGAGGATATTCTTCTCCCTTTATTGCTGGAAAACCAGTTTATTTTGCGATTCATCACCAGAGTTTTTTCCTCCCTTTCCTTTTATTTTTATTGCCCTGTGATGCCATGTTGCAAAACCATAGCATTGTCTCTTAGAGGTCTAAGTGCCCCATGGGTATTTGTACATAGACATGTTTGCTATTCTGCAGGATTCCGCTCGTTACCACCATAAAGCATTTGACCCAACACCATTTCTTTCTTAAAATGGCCTCTTTCAGTACTTCAGCCCTAAATGTGGCTCTGAATTTGCTGATGCCATCAATTACAGTTACAGATCAGGCCATGCTTCCAGTTCATGGCCTCTTTGTGAGCTCTTAAAGAACCCAGGAGCAACTGGACAACATGGTGTGTCTGGTAGATCAGTTTAAGTGTGATGGAGGACCTGTCTTCAGTCATGCTGCAGCACAGGGTGTTGAGCTTGAATGGAAAGGAAATAAGCAGAGACCAGGCAGAAACACTGGATCAAATCGTGCAGGTGATGAGGGTTTACATCCATGGAGTAATTACATCCACTGTGGGCTCTTCTCAATCCAGGCAGAAGAGTGTGTGGTTCTGCATCAGGATCAAAACATCATCTGGGGCTTTTCCACTGATTTCAGGAGATTTTAGATCATCATGGGATTAAGACTGCATCTTCTTCATGTCTGATGGAGATACCTCTCCTTTCATTTTCATTCATGTCCATCAGGCCGGGGATGTCAGGATACAGGGAAGGGAAGGGAAGTTCAGGGCACTTCAGCCTGCTGTAGAGTTGGCCAAAACTTGCCAGATTCAGAAGGAACATTCATAGATACTTCTCATTTGAGTGACAATCAATGTAACAGCACAAAAAAAAAAAGCCCCAACCCTGCAAATATCTAACATTCAACCATTCTTTCACCAGTTGTGAAAACACTGAGATTTGGGGAATTCTCATCAGAAATTCTAGGGGAAAAAAGGAAGGGGGGGCTGTGATTCTGGGGGGATGTTTTTCTATCTCTGTAATTCCTGTTGACTTAAGATCTTCTTATTTTAAGATCCTTGTTCCCTTCCCTACTGTGAGGGGAGATCTCAGCTCAATGGCATCGGATACACCCTGACACTGCAAAGCCACATTCGAGGAAGGACCATAAAGGCAAGGAGGGGGACAGTTGGTCTTGTTGCTGTTCTCCTCCCTTGTCAAAGCCTTATTTCTACTGATTTCATTGCTTTTTGAACCTTGTGGTTTGCTGGATGTGCAGGACAGGGTCTGCTGAGGACCTGCAGTCTCCATCTGATGTCCTCCTTGACCTCCTACGAGCCCTCTCACTGCACACCCCATCCTCCTCCTCCTCACCCAAGCCAGTTAGGCAGTAATACCCAGCACAACAGGATTTGGAAGGCTGCTGTACTAACAGCAACCACAGCATTGCCTTTGTTTGTCATAAATCTCCTTTTAGCTAGTTTTATTAAGGCTCTTGGGCTTAGGTGCTGATAAATTAACATAAATTGCCATCTTATTAATGGCTCCCACTCTAATCTTCCTTGAGATGAGAAAGATTGGGGTGAAAATTCTCAGCAGAAGTTTCATTTGGTGGCAGGTTGTTTTATTATTATCCTGGTGTGGTTGGTTTTACTTTCTGCCTTATTGTAATTAACTAACAGTGGAGAAAGTCAGCCTTGCTGTGTCACTTGCAATTGCTAGGGTCCAAGCTGCAGCTGTAATTTAGAGGGCTGGAATAATCACATAATTACTCTGCAGTGATTACGGAAGACTTGCATGGTCAGTGGATGAGAGAGATTAAGTGGCAGTGGGAAAAAGGATGCAGACATATGTTGCTAGTTAAGTAAACTGCTTTATATTAATCTGAGCCCACACAGGGAAAGTGCCATACTTATACCACAGGACTGGATGCACAAAATCCTTGTCCAGACTGCGGGGGGCATAAAGCCCTGGTGTCCTGGTTCCAGTGAGTGGGAAGATTAGTTTTGAAAGAGGAAAATAGGCAGCAGGAGGATTAAGTCCTGGAGGTAATCTGCTTTACTTTGCTTTGGCATTGCTAAAGCAGCTTTGTATGCATTTTCCTTGGGATGGCAACTCAGATCTGGTGAGCAAATTGGTCTGCTCACCAATGCAGCCTTAGCAGCCTTACATGCATTTGCCTTGGGATGGCAACCCAAACGTGGTGAGTAATTTGGTCTGATGGCCAAATCACGTTGCTCTTTGTTGTAACAAGATACTTTAAATTAGTCCTGCATGCTTGACAAGGCAGGTTGGAGGGTCTTGACCCAGGAGAGGTTTTCCCAAGTTGTTTCCCATGGATAGGAAGAAAAGCGATTTATTGCTGTTCCTGATTCTCCATTAAAAGAAAGCCTGAACATTGAGGTTGTTTGTGTCAATGAAAAAGGGATACTGGTGAGATTGCAAAGGGATGCTGCAGCCCTTCTTTCCATGTGAGAAACTGTTAGGGGCATGTTTGTTCCCACCCCAGCTGGGCAAAGGGGTCCATCAAATCAAAGTGTGGTGTGGGCTCATCATTCCCATTTATCTGCACTGGGGCTCACCCATGGGTCTGATCCTCCATGCAAATGTATGTCTTAGCTGAACGGGTGTGTGGCAAGTTTAGGTCCAAGGTGGCCTTGGTGTCCAAAAGGCATTTATAGGCACTATATTGGAGCTGTGTTCTCCAGACATCGTTGGCTGCTGCAGGGTGAGGTAGCATAGAATCATAGAATAGTTAGGGTTGGAAAGAACCTTAAAAGATCATCTGGAATAGAATGGGATAGGGTAGAGAGGAGTGCAGTGGAGTGGAGTGGAGTAGAGTAGAGTAGTGTAGAGTAGAGTAGAGTAGAGTAGTGTAGAGTAGAGTAGAGTAGAGTAGAGTAGAGTAGTGTAGTGTAGATTAGAGTAGACTAGTGTAGAGTGGAATAGAGCATTTCAGTTAGAAGTGACCTACAGTGATAACCCAGTCCGACTGCCTGACCAATTCATGGCTGACCAAAGTTACAGCATGTTATCAGGAGTATTGTTTGTTGTTATCAAACACAGACAGGGTTGGGACACCTCTCTAAAAAGCCTGAAGATGTGAAACATCCCCTCCATGCTTCCAGCCCTCTCCTGGCTCCTCTGCTCCTGAGATGATTTCCAGGAGGGTAAATCCAGTTGTGGAAGTGTCCACCTGAAGCTGCCATCAGGGATGACCTGGTAAAGCACTAGGACAGTGCTTCATTGAGTATGGGATGTTCCAGCCACCGCACAGAGGTGACTGCTGGAGAGGTTGGCAAAGGCCGTGTTTCCCAAGGAGGTGCTTTATTTATCTGCAAGTTTAGGGCAAAAAAGCTTCCAAAGAGATAAAAATCGTGCTTTAAAACGTTGTTGGATGGCTCCCTTGGTGTGGAAGGGAGGCTGTCTGAAATCTGCTTCCCAAACACCGCTGTGTTATCAGTTGCACGGGTACAGTGTACATGAGGTTAATGAAGACAGGATAGGAAGGGATTAGTAGCAGTCTGCAAACAAGTTTGTGCTAAGTGGCTTAGGGTTCATCCTGTCCTGCTTCTAAATACTGATTTCTGCTGTTTTCACCTTCCAAAACACATAAACTGTTGATTTTGATTAGTAAATGAATTTATACAGATAAGCTTTAGCCATCTGCTAACAGGAAGGTGTGCTCCACCACCTCATCTTTTGACATTCAGAACTGAACTTGTGGGGTTTTGGTGCAGGGCGTCCATGCTGATGTGCATCTGAATAGCCAAATGCAACCCCATTCCTAGGTATCCCATCCATGATATGAGAGTGTGTAGCACATTTCCCTGCTCTGAAAAATCTATCCCAAGTCCTATAATTCATGCTTGTTAATTCTTGACAATGAACATAGTACTACTATGTAGAAAAGGATGAAGAGAACTGAAGGGCCCCTTAGTTCCCACTGCTTTGTCTCTCTTTCTGCAGATCCTCTGCAACCATTTAGATCTGGAGTAACTAATAATAGAAGAATAACTATATATAACTATTCCAGAAGAATAGAAAAGTAACTAATACCAGAAATCAACTAATGCTGTGCTGGCACAGTTCATAGGGAGGAAAACAGCATTTCTTCAAGCTGAATCTGGATCTTGGCTTGCAGCGATTTTCTTACTTCAGTTTTCAATGAGAAAGGGCAGTTGCATCACATCTAATATTCAATGGGAAGCCTGAAAATATTCTTAAACCCCATATCCAGCCTTCTGCATGCCCTGGGCCCTGCTTGGTTTGATTATCCAAATCCACCCAAACCCTCAGCCACACAGTAGATTCAGAAGCAATTTAAGAGCTCATTACCTCTAATTTGTTTTTAATTCTTCTCTCTGAAACCCAGAGGGCTGCTAGCAGTTTCAGAGTGATTATGGGGGTCTGCCTCTGGTAAGTAAAACTCCTTGGATGGAGGCGGAAACTTATTTGTAGGACATAGAGGGCGTTTCATGCTACCGCTTCCAGACTGACTCCTTGCAGCATCCCATTCAGGTTGTGCGTATGCAAGATAACAGCAGTCGACAGCCTACAAGTAACTCAGACATTTCCCATTTTATTAAGACATTTGGGGCCTATGAGGTTTTCTGTCCTTTGCAGAAAGGGATCTGATTGCTTGTGTCCTCCTAACATAGGCTTTCAGCACCTTTGTCTACTATGTGAAGGAAGACAGTGCATCAGTGACATACAGGAGAGGGCCCTAGTTGACCAAATGATCCTCTTCTGATCTGAACTTGGGTCTTCTCCACTCCTAAGGTCAGGGGAAGATCTCCACCTTTTACTATCCATTAATGTGCAGGGCGGGGATGGATCAGCATCCATTCTGCCCTGTGCTAAGGGAAACACCACCATCCCCAGACACAAAGCTTGTGCTTTGCACAAGACCATGGAAAGGGGTCCCAGACTGGTCCCATCCCTGTGAGCAATGACTGGAGTCAACCTCCTCCTCCAGCATGAAGATGTCCTGACCCACACAGATGGACTCAGAGCACTCAAAGGATACCATGGGCTACATAGTCATGGCAGGTAATGGCACATCACCTCTCATCTTCTCTCTCTCACAGAACATTGGTGACCCAGTAAATCTGCTGTACTCTCAATATCTACCTCTGTGGTGCCATCAGGAGACTCTGGTGGAAGGAACAAAGCAGACATCACTGAAAATGGGCTGGTGAAGCTGTAATGGGAGTAAAACCACATCAATAAAACAGCAGAACCTGCAATAAGTGGGGAAATGTGTAGATTTCCTGTTGAAATGCAGCATTCCCTGCTTCCCTGCATCGCTTCTTCAAGTGCTAATGTCATCATCTGCCCTCTGTGCTCCCCAGCTTAAGCTCCAACCCCCTTCTTAGGAACCTCTCCAGTCGCTGTAAAAGCTGTGGATGGAAACATCAGTTCACCTTCCCCAGCTAGGGGATCATTCCTGGGCTTAAAATACCAACTCCAACCCAATCCCTGATGGATGCCCTGGCACCGGTGCTGCCCACCCCAGGAGGTGGCAGCCTCGCACAGCGCAGGGCTCTGATCCCTGTTTAGGAAGGGTGTGAACTGTTTCTCTGCAGATGTCTTTGGATCTGATTTTCTTTCTTTCCGCCCTCTTTGTATCTGAACCATCTCTTTCCAGCCTTGCCTGTTTCCCAGAAAAATAAGACCTTGCAATCTTGTCTGCTTCCTGACTTAAAGCCTGCAGGGTTATGGGGTGTTTTTTTGCTGTTTCACAACAAAAAGAGACAGAAAACAAAGAAACTACATTACTGCTAAATGCTTCAAAGCTAATCTGAGGTCCCTGGTAAACAGAAATCATTAAAATCCAGCATGTTTTACAACAGAAAAGGTGAAGTGAATTTGCAGAGGGTGTATTTTCCCTTCCCCGTGCTCATATTAAGGCTTGCTCATAATATTGAATGAGCCTTTTGGCCAAAGACGTGCTGAGCCTTGCCCCGTTGATCAGCAGGGATTAAAACAAGACACCTGGGACTGCTCACATGGAGGCAATGAAACAGGAATCCGAGGGCTCTGGAGAGCAATTTGGGAAGTTTCCTTTCTTACAGCTAAGGCTGGGGCTGGATTTTCCCCAAATTTATTATTCTGCCTGGGAGAATATAAAATAATGAGACTCCTGCTGCTTCCTAGGGGAGACTCTTGAATTGCCTTCGAGACATCACTGTCAGCCTGAGGTTCGTTCCTGTCTGTTGCTGACCTGAATAAAGGGGCAAAGAAGAAAGCAAAGAGAATGTGTTTTGATGCTTTCTGGTGGGCAAAAATGACTTTCATGATTTAGTTTTTCTGGGAGGGGAGCTGTTTGTTGGTTGATATCATGTAAGAAACATCAGGATTATGGAGTTTGCTATGGAAAACCTTTCTATTTGCAGAATGAGAGAAATGGGATTGCTCTGCAATCATAGAACAGCTGGGGTTGGAAAGGGCCTTGAGATCCTTGAGTTCCAACCACCCTCAATGGGGAAGGAATGCTATGAGGCTGGAAAAGCACAGGATGAGTTGCACTGAAGGGAACAAAAGCTGGAGGATGAAAAGGAGAGAGCAGCTTTGGAGCAGGTAGGGGAGGAGAGCTGGGCTGTGAGATGCTGAGGTTTACAACAGGGTGGCTTTAGGGCACAAGGAATGCAAACGCCAAGGAGGTGATAGGAAAAATCCCACCAGTGTATTCTTTGGAGAAGGAAAACCAAAGTGTCCCATTCAGAGGGCTGCAAAATGAGGGAAAATAAGGAAAAGTGGGTGCTGGCAGGATCCGGCTGAGGTTTTCCTGGATAAATTATTGCTGTGAGCTGGAAAGAGAAGAGAATTGAGCATGAAGAGCATAGGGATAGCTCCAACACTGTATTCTTAGCATGCTTACCTATAAAGCTGCCCTGTGCTGAACATGGACCTTTTGTGCCTCTGATGTTGCACCTTGGGCTTGCACCGCTGGGCTGCAGACACCAATGGTCCCTCAGGAAAGGCCATAATTCATGCATTTATGGCATACTGGGGGCTGCTTTGCAGAGCAGAGCTCTGTTTGTCTGCAGCTGGGCTTGCAGGCAAGGTGGGAAGGACAGATGTGCCTCTGTGGCGGGTTTTTAATGGGGCCCTGTGCGCAAATTAACCCTGCCACACAGCCACTGACCCCCAACCGTGAGGAAGAAATGTGAGAGGTTTAGAAACCATCACTGCTGACAAGTTAAGTGAAATATCATACAATCATAGAACAGTTTGGGTGGGAAGGGGCCTTCAAACACCACCTAGCCATGGGCAGGGACATCTTCAACTGCATCAGGTTGTTCAGAGCTCCATCCAGCTTGATGTCGGATGTCTCCAGGGATGGGGCATCTACCACGTCTCTGGGCAACCTCTGCCAGTGCCTCACCAGTGCCTCACCACCCTCATCATAAAGGTTTTCTTCCTTATAATAATGGCCCAACTTCTTGCATGCATTTCTGCGGGTTGTTTGGTGTCTGGAGATGGCTCGTCTTCCACCTTGGGTAGACCTGGAAGTTCAGGCACTTGCAGATGCAGTTGTAGGAAATGCCACCCAAATCTGTCTGCTTTTGGGAATCTGGTCCCTGATGTTTGTGAGGGCTTGGGTGGGAGGAAGTATGCTGAGGGCACTGGTGTGACACCAGAAGTAAGCAGTGGTTTCAAAGGGGGTTAGGAGAATGGATCACAGGCCAGGGATGAGCTAACAGATGATGGGAAAAGTTAAGAACAGAGTTTGCTGGGGACTCAGTGAAGGAAAACCCAAGGATAAATCCCCAGTGAGAGCTGCTTCCCAGCCTGTGTATCTCTCTGGTTAAAGGTGAACCTTTCCACTTTCATCCCATCGGGATGCTCTTAGGAGCAAAACCTTCTATGAGGCTTGTAGAGGATGGATATCCAGGTTTTCTGCTGGATATCTGTCTTTGTTATGGCTGGCACAGGGCTGTCACGTCTCTCTCATCACCCTGGGTCCTTTCTGAGCTGCTCTTTTATTTGCTAGAACAAAAAAAAAACAGGTCTAATTTGAGGGCAGCTGGGGCCACCATCTGAAAATAGAAGGCCCCAGGGAGAAAGGAGAGCTCGTGCAGCCCTGTTTCACACAAAGGGGGAATAAACATATGGAATAGGTTAACAAGTGAGGTGGCTGAAGCTGCGCTATAAATAAGACTATAAATAAGTTCAAGAGGCACGTCGACAGGCTGCTGGGGAAGAAAAAATAGCTGGTGGGGAGGAAAGGATTGAGGATATTAGGATGGGGGTGGAGGGACCTGAAAGGCAAGTTTATGATAAAGGGAAAATAAGGTGGAGAAGCAGTCTGGTCTCTTCTTGTTCCAGCTGTGCTGTGTGCTGGAGGAGAGAGCTATCTAAACCAACGTGTTCGAACCAGCAGTGATGGGTCTGCTCAGCATAAGGCAGGTTTTACCCATAAAACTGGAGGGTGTTGAAGTGAGTCGACAGGGTTGTGTAGGAAATTGGCTGTTACATGTCTTTGGAGCTGTTCTAAGAGGTGAATGCTCCATTCCTGGCAGTGTTCAAGGCCAGGTTTGATGGGGCTTGGAGCAACCTGCTCTAGTGGATGGTGTCCCTGCCCATGGCACTGGATGAGCTTTAAGGTCCTTTCCAACGTGAACCATTCTAGGATTGTCTGTGTAGCAGATGTTTTTTGGTTGCCTTGGCTGTCTAGCTCCTAAGGAGCTGAAGTGTGACCAAAGTCCACCAAAGCCACCATTCTCCAAGATTTTAAGTAATCTTTTTTGCTGAGTAGCAGACCTCTTTAATAACTCTGCACTGGAAAACCCCAGTGCTTAAATCAAACAGGAGACATGTCCTGAGCTTTGCAAAGGAAGAGGTCTCTGAAATCCTCACATGGACCAGCATCCCCATGCCAAATGAGGGAAGCATCCAATGCTGTGGTATTCCTAGATGCCACCAAACTGATTGTATTAGATCTAGCATCCAGTCTTCTGGTTGGTATGGTGGGAAATGAAATGGGAATGTCCAGTGTGAGAAGCCAAGATTTGTTAAACTGAGATTTTAAGTTATGTTTAAGTGATGGGTTGCAATTACAGACAATGTAGCTGATAGTTTTAGGGGATTTCTGATGCTTCTCCTGACAACAAAGTCCTGATGTCTGCTCTGAACTGCTTGGAGCCTGGCACCATTCACCACAGCAAAGAGACATTAGATCCCTTGCATTGCTCTCTTTGAAAATGAAGCTCTCTTGCTACCCATATGAACGGTAGGGAGATCTGCTCATCTTGCAGAGGTGATGGAGCATCTTTGCTTCAGTTGGGTTGCCCCTTCCCTCCCACACCACGGGTGTAACAGGCCTTTCCCTATACATGTCCAAAATAACCTAACGTGATGATAACCTGTAGACATCACAGCCGAGTGAAAGCATCATCAGATGGTTCCTCAGAGTTAATTCATCCATTCATTATTAATGTGTGCCTGGAATTTCAATTTACTCTCATTACAATGTGATTGATGGTAAAGATCCAGCAGATTACAGTCACACAGCACCAGCTCTTTCTTTGTACTCAGCAGAATGAGCCAAGCGCTGCTTCATGAGCAGAATCAGTCACAGACTGGTTTGGGTTGGAAGGGACCTTAAATCTCATCCATTTCCAAACCCCTGCCATGGACAGGGACCCCTTCCACTAGAGCAGCTTGCTCCAAGCCCCTGTGTCCAACCTGGCCTTGAACACTGCCAGGGATGGGGCAGCCACAGCTTCTCTGGGCACCCTGTGCCAGCGCCTCAGCACCCTCATGGGGAAGAGCTTCTGCCTAAGATCTAACCTAAATCTCCCTTGTTGAACCCATTGCCCCTTGTCTTATCAGGCCTTTTACTTTGCTTTCTGTACAAAAGTGGGACTTTGTGGGTCTCTCTATAGTAACTGTCTTTCCTTTGCTTCTTCTAAAACAAGAACTGCTGCTACTTTATTGCCATGCTGTAAATTATCAAAAGTGGAGAGAAATACAGAGAAAACACACTAAAACTCACTACTGGGCTTGCACTTGTAATGCAGGCACAGTAAAGAGATGCTCAAGGGAGTGATGCTCATGCCCCGATGCCTAAAGCTGATGATGAGGACTGCACTATTAAATGGAGCAGTCCCACTATGCCACATGGTCACTACCACCCTTCTCCTCCTCCAAACACAGGCAGTGATTTCCCGCGTAGCCTGGCCAGGCTCCAAGCTATGCTCTGAGCCAAACCCTGGCCTGTAGTTATACAGGAGTTAAGGCCTCATTAGTTTCTTATTCCCATGTCAGCAGGCTGTTAGCAGGCTCTGAATTGGCCAACCTGGAGGCGAGCCAGCCAGCAGCAGCACAGGGTCTGGTCCCCCACTGCAGGCACAGTGGCTATTGGAGAGATGCATTTCGCACTCATCCCCTGATACCAGTCCCAGCTCTTCTTCTCCCAGGGGATCCTGCTTGAGTTAAGTTGCATTGCAGAGCATCCCAGAAGCTCCATTGCCAGACTCCACTGTTGATCCAGGCTCCTGGGGACACGTTTCTCCACCAGCTACTTTTTATCTGTCCTCTGCTCTCCAAATCCCAAGGTGCCCTGATGCAGAATAAGTGCCTCTTGATTGCTTGGCTCCCCGGAGAGCTGTCTGTAATCCTGCGTGTTGTGTTGGATGGTGCTCTCCTCTCTGAAGCGAACATCTAAAGAGTTGGCTACCCTTTTCCTCTCTAGAGCCAAATATTCAATGCTAAGTCAGTCAGCAGGGTCTAACCAGGTCTTCAGATCCTCTGGGCAGCTCCAGCCGCAGATTGCAAAGAGCCATTCTTTTCATCTGGTACAGGATGTAAAATCCATTGGCAATGGGGTTGGGGGGGGAGAAAATGCCATTGCAAATCGTGCTGAAAATTCAAACTGGCAGCAGAGCTCTGAAATGCCTTTGAAAGGCTGAGCAAAACATTTATGTAAGGCTGTGTGGCCCATCCCTGGAGGAAGGAGAACGGCTGGTGTCCCAACACGACTGGGTTATTTCACCTGGCCCCTCTTGATCTCCTTCAGCCTTTAGATCTCCTTGCAAATAAGGTCCATATGTTTATTATCCTTCCAGTGTCAGAGACTCTCACACCACACACTGTTACCTTGTGGTGTTTTCCCAGCGTGCAGCAGTTTGCTAGGAGGAATTCAAAGCCTTTTGATAGCTTCCAAAGGTGGCAATTAGATCACTGCCTCCCAACTGCCTCTCACCGTGAAAATAAACTCCCATTTCCTTTACTCTCCCTCATACCAATACTCAGGAATTTCCCAATGCTTCGTGGCGTTCCCCAAATCTCTGTCCCCCCAGGGTGATTGCAGGGTATCCGAGACAAGGTCATGGATCATATGTACAGCTCTCTTGGTGAGATGCAGCCATTCTTCTGCAAAGCAAATCACCTCGTTGCCCCTGATTTACAAACTATCCCCCTTGCAGCTCGACACCGTCTCAACCATTTATTTTCTACAGCATCAAAGATGGGAAAGGTTTTCTGCTCTGGGAAATCAACTGCTTTAGATGCTGTGTGAATAATATGGGTGTCTGGGTCCTTTACTTCCCTCTGTCTCTGTTGTATTTCCATTTCCCCATGGTTAAGCAGGAGATGGGATTGCTAAGCACTGCCTGGTCCTCTGTGTACATCACACGTGCTGAGGTGGGTCTGTTAAAGATGGGAAATTAAGTTCAGAAATGGAGGGGCATTTTCCAGGCTGACTTTGGTGTCATCAAGGACTATTAACCAAGTACCTCATTTAGGTAAAATTCCATCTCAGGACAGCAAGCTTTTACAGCCTTACCTTTTACTGTATCCCACCTTATTTTTAAGGGATATACTCTGCAATGGTGTGAGCTTATAGGGGTGTTTCTGGGTGTCTCAAGGCATTCAGTGCCATTCTCTGAGATGCTGTGAAAGGCAGCAGAGATTACATCAGGCTTACCTCCAGGAAAATAAAGAAATACAAAGACTATAGGAGCTAAGCAGTTAAACAGGAGGAGAGAATCCAAAGCATCCAAAGTTTCAGGTTGGATATAAGGAAGAAGTTCTCTACTGTGAGGGTGCTGAGGCACTGGAATGGGTTGCTCAGGGAAGCTGTGAATGCTCCATCCCTGGCAGTGTTCAAGGCCAGGTTGGATGAGGCCTTGGGTCCCGTGGTTTAGTGTGAGGTGTCATTGCCCATGGCAGGGGGTTGGAACTGGATGATCTTAAGGTCCTTTCCAACCCAAACCATTATGTGATTCTATGAAGAAGTTTTGCAAATCCCAGTTAGAAAACCCCAGTAATATTTTGGGGTAGGTGAAACAGAGATTTAACAGGAAGAAAATACACCACAAACTCTGGAGGAGCAATTCCTAGCCAGAAGTCTTGAGCAGACGGGATTAAGAACAGCATTTATTTCAGAGTCAGAAGGAATTGCTGCTGAAAGCAAAGATATCAACAGTCTCTCTGAGTAGCCCTATGGATTGCTGTTCATCCATGCTAATAACTTTGACCAGAGAATGCAACAGGAATTTCCCCAGCAAGTGGCACTGCTTCCAGATCCGTGCTGTCCGTCAGGAAACTCAGTGGAGATAAGATGTTTGGCATCTGAAACTTGAGTCATACAGAAGACCTCATGGCCTTCCTGTCAGATTCTCTGGCTACTTCTGTGACTTCAGGTAAGTTCTTGGTGGATAAAGAACTGGCTGGATGGCCGCACACAAAGAGTTGTGGTCAATGGCTCAGTGTCCGGCTGCAGACCAGTAACGAGTGGTGTCCCTCAGGGATTGGTGTTGGGACCGGTCTTGTTTAACATCTTTGTTGGTGACATGGACAGTGGGATTGAGTGCGCCCTCAGCAAGTTTGCCGATGACACCAAGCTGTGTGGTTCGGTTGATCCGCTGGAGGGAAGGAATGCCATCCAGAGGGACCTTGACACGCTTGTGAGGTGGGCTGATGCCAACCTCATGAAGTTTAACCATGCCAAGTGCAAGGTCCTACACCTGGGTCGGAGCAATCCCAGGCACAGCTACAGGCTGGGTAGAGAAGAGATTCAGAGCAGCCCAAGGAGAAGGACTTGGGGGTGCTGGTCGATGAGAAAATGAACATGAGCCGGCTTCAGTGTGCGCTTGCAGCCCAGAAAGCAACCGTATCCTGGGCTGCATCAAAAGGAGCGTGACCAGCAGGTCGAAGGAGGTGATTCTGCCCCTTTATTCTGCTCTGCTCTCGTGAGACCTCACCTGGAGCATTGTGTGCAGTTCTGGTGTCCTCAACATAAAAAGGACATGGAGCTGTTGGAACAAGTCCAGAGGAGGCCATGAGGATGCTCAGGGGCTGGAGCAACTCCTGTATGGAGACAGGCTGAGAAAGTCAGGGCTATTCAGCCTGGAGAAGAGAAGGTGCGTGGAGACCTCAGAGTAGCTTCCAGTGTCTGAAGGGGCCTATAGAGATGCTGAGAAGGGACTCTCCATTAGGGACTGTAGCGATGGGACAAGGGGTGATGGGTTAAAACTTAAACAGGGGAAGTTTAGATTGGATATAAGGAAGAAATTCTTTACTGTGAGGGTGCTGAGGCACTGGAATGGGTTGCCCAGGGAAGCTGTGAATGCTCCATCCCTGGCAGTGTTCAAGGCCAGGTTGGACAGAGCCTTGGGTGCCATGGTTTAGTGTGAGGTGTCCCTGCCCATGGCAGGGGGCTGGAACTGGATGATCTTAAGGTCCTTTCGATCTCTAACTATTCTATTCCACTGTAGCACTCTTAAGCATTTATTTATGCCATCATGGAAAAGGAAACTTGTCTAAAGCGAAGAGAATGTCTAGGGAAAGTCCACATTTTCTGTGTTTCAGGTGGACTCTGCATGTGGCTAAAAAATATTTGCTGACCTCAAGAAAATATATCTCATTATCTTTGCAATAGCTCTGCAGGCCAAGGACCAGAGGAAGCGAGATGTGGCTTGTGCTGTTACAAAGGAACAGTTTATTACCCTTTTATTGGAACTGATTTCCCAAAGACTGGCATCTTCACTGAATTACACAAACAACTATCTCCTACACTTGCACCTTCACTTCCAAAAGGAGTCTGGAATAAACCCAGTTTCCAAAAGTACAGATAGAAGCTCTGGATGCTCAATCCCATACCTGATTTTATGCTTGAGGAGTGTTTCATTCTCCTCATGAACATTTTATATCCATGGAGTGTGAGTTTTCAGTGCTATAGCTGTAAAGTGAATATTGATTTTATTGTGCTCTCCAGCAAGTTGCGTTTCTCCTGCACTTTGGAAAGGAAAAGTTCCAGATTAAAGTTGCTGTAAGAAACTTCACCCATGCAACTTGTGTGCATATTCTCTTCAATTAAAACCCTCTTCCTTGGCATGAGAGATGGCTGCAAAGGAGACACACAGGAGCGTGTGTGAATGCACACTCACAGTCAACTTGTTTTGTTGCTGTCTCACCATAGTGCATTCTGCCTTCACACACAAGGCTGTGTCTGTGCATAGAAAAAGTCAGCTGGCAAGCGGAGGAAAACCTAACCCTGCATAAAGACTTAAATGCTTCCTTGGAGCATGCCAGCTCCAAGCAAGCTGGCAAAGCTGCCCTCTCATTTTGGACTTTGGCATGCAAAGAGACATCTTATTCCCGGCAAATGGAGACGCTCTCCTTAGGTCTAGGTGTCAGTGGCATGGGAATGAATACATGGGATTGCTGCTTGCATTTGCTTGGGGATGTGGATGAAAACCTGAAACAGCACCTGCTGACTGTCAAATACGAATGAACTTACTGGGGATAGGGAAGAAGCGGAAGAGAGGAGATTGACTCCTGCTTTTGCCCATATTTTGCCTTTGGCACTCATCTGTTTGGTAGAATCATCAGCTGTCTGGGAGTCAGCCTGTTGCTTAGCAGCAGAACAGCTCTCCTGTTGCTCTGGAGGACTCTATCCAGGGACACCACGGAGGAAAGGATTGGGCCATCTTTGCTCTCAAACAGCAGGTTTCTGGTTTTTCCTTTATCCATGAATTATAGCAGCAAATCATGTACAGAGAAAATACCTTGCTCCCCGGTAATTCAGTTTAAGGATGTATAAAACCAGTCTTGATGTCTTATTTAGAGTGCTGTGTTATTCACTGGATTTATCTGAGTCTTCTTGCTGCCAATGCTATCATGGGCAAATGTTTGCCCATTGAATAAGACATATGTACCCTTCTAGTTTGTTGATAGCCTCATGGATCAATAGCTGTCAGTGGATTATAGATAATCTGTGCCTTGCACTGTTGCTTGTGGAGGGGGTGTGTGTGTGTGTCCAGATATTCGAATAACAGTAAATAAGTAGGCATGTGGGTATTTGTTTTGTTCTGCATTGACATCCAGCTGAGACAGAGGTACCACTTCATGGTTTACTGTGCAGCACTGGGTCACCAGCTGTGAGGATGGCACAGAAGATACAGTGCAGAGTTACATGCTACCTCTCAGAGCAGTGCTCCAAAGTCACTTACACCATCAGAACAGACATGTGTGCTTAACTGATTGTAAATCCTTCTGTGTCTCCATGGTCCTGTCTGGCCAAGCCCCATTTTGGAAGGTATACAAGCTTTCACTCATCACAGCTGGATCCAGCATTTCAATAGCTGAAAGTAACTAATGCTTGAGCAGGTGATCTACAAGTGATAGTTCAGGGAAGACACAAGACACGTGGGACCGGATAGGAAGAGAAATTCAGCCTTCACAAAGTGGCCAAGTCCTTATGAACAGCACTAAAATCATGTCCTTTGTGCTCTGCTCTGCTCTACCACCTCCTCTTGGAAAACCTCATCCAGCTTCATCCAGTTGCCTTGTCCAGTGCAGCTGCTGCAGCTTCTGCTTGCAAATTCCTGTTGGCTGATCTCAACATAAGAGATGCTCTTCCATAAGGTCCTGTGCCTGGTGGCAGGACCACTGCAGCTCTGATCACACCACCTGTTGTGGCCAAGCACCACACTGGCCCACAGTGTCTTCTTGCAGCTCAGCTTCCCCTCATGCCGAGTTCAGTGCCAGAAGAATTAGGGAATCCAATGACTTGCCAACAGGCCTTTGAGCCTTCTGCACAGCTTAGCTAGGGAGGTTGTCAACTGCATTTACCTTAGGGACCAAACAGCTTAGCTGTGGAGGTTGTCAACCACATTTACCTTAGGGACCAAACAGCTTAGCTGTGGAGGTTGTCAACCGCATTTACCTTAGGGACCAAAAGCAGCAGAGCCCTGGCCCAGCCTCAGCCCCTCCTTTGCACTGCAGCCCCATTGCAAGCAGCCAAAACCTGCCTCTCATGTTCCCTGCTGTCTCCTCTGCCTGTTTCCCATCTGCTCTCTGCATGTGATCTTCGTCACTTGGAGCAGACCTTCATGGGCTGCCTCCCTGCCATCCCACCGCTAATGCAGGAGCCAGTGCCAGCCCTGTGCTCCAACTCACATCAGTCCCAAAGTACCTCCTGTTGCCTTCCCTTGGAATAAGACCCCGTGACCTCCTTTCTTCCATGCATTTTTGAACGCATGCCCCAGCCTCATCATTGTTTTGGCTTTGATGGCCAGCACACACCTTCATGTCGGCCGTGGTGCAGCAGAGCAGATAGGGGATGAATTTAGACCTGGCACGCAGCAAACGGCGTGGATGGTCACCAGCTTGGATGTGTTGGCAACTGTTCAACCAATTTCTTGCTCAATCTGGAAATACCTATCTATTGCTGTAAAGGTAATGGGTAATGTTATGCAGCACAAAGGATAAATTCAAGGCCCAAATGGTTCCTGCGTCGTAAAGAGGTATTTTGAACTCACGGCGTTAGATGTGACTGATGGCGCCCGCTTGAACTGATGCATGTTTTGCTGCTATACACCAAAGATCACCTCTTCCAGCTGGCATGGGGAGATCTGGCTGCGTTTCATCTGCTTTGCACCTCATCAGCGGTGAGGATGATGCTGGAACCAATTTAGGTGGTGATGTGGTAGACAGCGCGTGAGGCAGAGCAGGATGTTGGGAGTGGCTCCGCATCTGTCTCCCATCACGGGGTCTGGCTGGGATTTCTCAGCTGGCTGTGAGAAGAGCAAAGCTTAGGGAGTGGGGAGCACATGTGCCCTGAGTGCACAGACACAGCCAGCGAGCAGTGCTTAATGAGTGAGGTTATGGCATGAGGTTGCAAGAACTGGGTCTGTATCACTCGCTTGTAACATCTGGATTTGTCGCTTCAGCTCAGCAGAGACTTAAACTCTTCCTGCAGTGGTTAAAATGCATAAAATAGGGTGTGGAGCAGCTTAGTGTTTGGAAAGAAGTGTAAGGCTGGTTTATGGGTGAAAGGAGCCTTAGGAAAGCCAAAGCATTATTATAACCCTATTCACAGAGTGATGGATGTTGGAAGGGACCTCTGGAGGTCACCTGTCAACCCCTTCACACTCAAAGCAGAGTAATGCTTGCTTGTTGGACTGTACCGTGCAGCCACCTTCCTTACTGGTTGTGCATGGTTAAGTTTGAATTTCGGAATTCAATTTTTGAATTCCTTCCATTGCTTGCCTGGTGTACACATCTTCTGTGAGAGCTGTTTGGGTTGAATTGTGCCAAACTGCAGAGTGGAGCCTTTCCTCCATGCACCCTATGTTCCATGGACAAATGCCTGGAAAACAGTCTGATCCAGAGCAGATTTCAAGCCTGGGGATCCTCAGAGGGATGGGGTTTATATCAGAGGGCTCTGATGCATAAGGGGAGGTGGCACCTGCATGCACAGAGATGGCTGAGACACGCGAGGGCCAGCTCCTAAACTGGAGCAGATGCCACCCACTTGGCTTTGCCATCTATTCTGCTACCAGCAGCTCTTGGTTGAGCACACGGACACGGAGCAGCAGAGGTGAGCAGCTGGAGGAGGTAACATCAACAGCTATAACTCTGTCCACCACAACTGCAGTAGCTCACAATGAGACCGGTTGAGCAATGCCCTTGGTTAGAGAGGGTCCTCTTGGACAGCCTTGGCTGAGATGGTTGGGGCATGCCTTTACCCTCTTCTTCACAACTGTTTTTCCTGGCCTTTGCAAACTTTCCTCCAGCCCACATCCCTCTTGGAAGCCCTCAGCAATTCCTTTGCCCCCGGTTTAAATAATAACACAACCTTTCTGGTGGTTATCTGTGTCCTACCCAGCACCTCATCAACAGGGCATAGAGCTTATGTCTGCCTCACGTGGGCAGGCACCCTCTTTCTTTTGCAATCTATGAAAGGCTAACAGAAGAAAGCTGGTTGCTATCTGTGCTGTTGCTTAATCCTCAGTCTCCAATTCCCGCTATCAACACTATCAGTGAGACTTTTCTCTCTGCCACCATGTTGCAGAACAGCAGATAACATAATCCTAAATCCCAGGTACAATTTTGACCCTTCCGCCGTACCGACCTTATATTTGAAAGCCAAGTCTCCTGCATCAGATGAATCACAGCTGGTAATATTCTCCTTCAGCCTCTATTTCCTTAGTATCAAACCAAGCCCCATGTGCTTTCTGCTGTCTTATTTTCCTAAGCTATTTTCAGTTTTCATTTGAAAACATCGTTTAATGTGGCCATGCGTGGAAGGCTTTCTGGTAAGAGGAATCAAAAACCCATTCACAATACATCTTTTCCTCCTGAAGAGCATTGATTTATGACTAAGAATTATTCTTGCTGCCCATAAAGTAATTTTTCCAGCATGCTGGTTGCACACAGGGTAAGATTAGTTCCAAATCCAGATAGCTGTGGGTTTATCAGGCCATCTAACATGCACATATGCTTAAAAATGATTCAGTGGGCATTTTTTTTCTGTTGCATAGAGTAAATTCAATCAAATTCATTACATTGTCTTGGCTTATTACTGATGGAGTTGGCACTGGGATGTGGTCCAGGGGCTGCATCTGTGTGGGTATTACCATGACCACCTGCGCTTGTCTTAGACAGGACTTTGTGTGCCAATTACCAAGCAATAGTAATATTATCTGGTTTGTTTGATATTAAAATACTCTCACAATGGCAATGTCTGCTTTACCTACACATGAAAATGTCTTCTAGGAAGATACTTTCATCCTTAATTGCATTACAGTAAAAGCACGGGGTTCCTGACGGCATTTGTTGGAAAAACCCAAGTGGTTTGGGTTTAAGCTGTGTGGAATATTATTGTGAGCCAACCTCATGAGTGGGTACCATGGCATGTCTATTCAGGGAAAGACTGTGACTGGACCCTGTGGGTTAATGCATTAAGTAAAAAGGGTTCCCTTTTTCCAGGGAAGGAGCAACTGCAGCACTGGGTTTTCATGGAAGCAGTTGCATCCTGGCTTGGAAATTGCAAGCATTATTGGCCTTTATGTGTATGTGAGTGTAAACCCTTTTCCCCACATCCTGAAAGTGTGTTTTATCTCCTCCAGGTTAGGACATGATCATTTTCCCCACAACATCTCCAAGCTGTCATACCCCTTTGACAGCGTGACTCCAGAGGCAGGAGCTAGAGGAAAATCCACACACATCACAGGATTAGGATTAAGGATCCTGCAACCACACTGTTACCTCTGAGCCTCCCTTGCCCCAGGCTGCTGCTCCTTAAACGGTTCATCCCATCTGTGCCATTGGCACAATGTGGGCTGCAAGGAGCTCAGCACATCCTGACTTCTGTGTTTCATCCTGGAAGTGCCAAGGACCCGACCTGTGTTGTATCCATTGTACCAAAAAGAACAGGGGGAAAAACCTGAGAAACCCACTCCTTTCCCAAATGAACATGGATATCTGTACAGTGTGGCATGTATATTCGACAGTGATTTAGAGAAAACCCGGGCCTCTTATTCCTTAATGTGGCCACGTGCTGCTAATGGGGAGTTGTGCTCTGCACATGCTGCAGTACTTGATGGCACCTCCTGCTCCTGCAGCTTCCCAATATCAGTGGCTGCTGGAAAACCCTTTCTGAACCTTGAGCCAGCTCCATAAACCGGGAGCCAAATTTGGCTGCTTTAGGAAAACCACCCAATATGCCTTCTGCATCCTTCTCAGTATAGAATGGTTACTTACATAGTCTGAACCCATCTTCTGAATGCAAATAAAGCACCAGGGCTAACCTAGAGCCAGGATTTTCCAAACGTTTCAGGTATTTCTAGTTTGGGTACCTGATGTGCAGTCTCTGCATGGACCAAAAGCTATTGGCATGTGCCAGGTTGTTCACACAAAGACCCCTAACATGGAATGGAAGATCTTGCTGCCTGCTTCTCAAAAGGGGTTTGTCAGTAAATGCATAATACATGATTATAACCCCCGTACCTTCTGTTTTGGGTCCTTCAGTGTGGAATTAAGCCAAGACACACACAACAGCATCTCTCTGGGACATCATACTCAAACCTTATTATTTTCCCCTGTGGCAGCAGGAGAGGAAGAGGCAGCAACAACCGAGGACACAGGAATAGGAGCAGCTGCAACAGGATAAAATCCAAGAAAACAGTGAACTTGGGTGGATTTTCTCCCCTCCCCAGAGTCTGAATAGTTTTTCCATCCCACAAAAAGCATTCATGGAAGCGAGGTGCTTTCCTCCCTGTTTAACTGTAACAAGGAGCATGCTGTGGATAAAAGATGCTTCCAAAAGCATCTGGAAACATTTCCCACTCTGAGCAGGGACTGTGGCTCCTGCTGTGAGTGCTTTGCAGCATCCAAAAAAAAAGAGAGAGAAAATGTAGGGGAGAAGAAACTCAAATAGGACATTTTCATGGCAGGTGGAGGAAATAAGGGCTGGATGCTGGGGAGCAGTGGGTGCCCCATGGTGGTACTAGTGTATTGTGCTGTGAACACAATGACACTGAACCTCTGTGATTTGTTCCCAACTGTCCTGGTGGTTCTCATGATAGGAACTGCCTAGTTAAGAGCAAAGCTTGGTCTGTAATGGGGATGATTCCTACTGGTTACCAGGTACCCTGGCTGGCAGCAGAGGGGATCACCCTGGCTTTTCGTCGCCATTGGCTTGGTTGCCACTTCTATGATGCTCATTTATTGGTGATACCAGACTGTGGCCAATTCACAAAGTGAACAACACCCTCTGAAACGATGGTGAGGATCACCTTGGTGTGTCTGATAGATTCCACATCCAAACCACCTCTGCCATGGGCCCGTTAGAACTGGAGATGCAGTGCGATCCTGGAAGTGTGCATTCCTAAACAGGGAGTTTAGGAAGGGCTCTCTCTCTCCCCTGATCTCTTTTACTTTGAGGGGTGGAAGGATTTGTAGTCAGTGTGTGAAGCTGCAAGAACTTGGTGTTCAGTTGCCATGCTCTGACACAGCTTTTCTTCATGACCTTGGTCCCGTTCCTTGATCTCTTGGCTTTTCAGTTTCCTGTGGGAATACTGAGGTTTCCCTTACTTTGAGGATGTGCTTCATATTGTCTGTGAGGGATGATGGCAGAAATAGATGCTGCCTATTGGCACCTATGTGTGCTATAAACAGCTCTAAGCAAGATGCTTCTCCCTTTCCTTTTTGCAAGCACATACCTCACTCGTGATGCCTGCTGTTCAGCCAGTCCTGCTTGCAGTATTTTCTTAACAGCTGGTAAATATGGCCATATAATGATGCCACTTTTACAGAACAGAAGCTCCACAACCCAACCTCAGACTCATCAGTGGGTCACAAATCTTGCCCATGAGGGCACAGTTCATTTACCCCAGTTACTAGAGATGCTCCAATATCATCTCGTGCTCCAAACCTTTCACTTGCTGCCCCTCTGAACCAGGGTGTGTTGGGTGTATTACTCATTCCTGGACAATGTCAACTAAAAATCAGAGGGGTTTTTATGACTTGCTTTATAAAAAGCTGTGATTTTCTGAGCTGAAGACAGAATAGCTCCTGTAACCTAATGGAAGCTGCTCGGAGCAGGCTGTTCACTTCTGCTGCCTTCTTAGTGGCAAACTCCCAATGAAAGCCTCAGAGAGTGATATGTGGAGAATAGATAAAGACATAACACGGCGGAGAAGAGAACCTGAAAGTTTTCTCATGCGGGTGTCTGTCTGTTGAGATGTATTTATTATCAGATCCATATCATTTTATGTTTTCCAGCGTTTTTCAGATATATGGGATGACATAAAAATATGGACTCTCTCGATGGTGTTATAAATGATTAGGAATTACCATCTGGGAAGTTTGTCATCTGTAATATATAACACAATGGAAGCATGTTGTGTATATATATATATATATAAATCTATATTAAAAAAAGTAAAATAATAAAAAAGGATCCCTTGTCAGAAGCAATCCGTTTTCTGGGAATATTAGGGATGTAAAGTGGAGATTTACAAACCCTGCAGCCTGTGCACAGAAAATGGATGAAAACATGAGCTGCTGGTTGGTGTTAAACTGCAGTGGCATTGCTGCAGCTCTCTGCATCCAAGCCATGTGTGCAGCATGGACCACTTCCAGCCGGGGATCCAGCAGCACTGCCTTCCTCCTTTCCAATACTTTGGGAGACTGCACTTCCCTAGTGGGGTTTGCATGGGGACAGATGTTTGTTAGTCAGCAATTGGCCTTGAGAGGCTTTGGACAGGATTATGCACCTTTTTGCTTTGCTTTTCCTTTTTCTCCCCAGATACCAGGAAATAAATGGATTTAATTCAGATGAGGATGGGAAGAGCTGCTGCTGCTCATCACAAAAGTGGATGTTTGCTTGTAACTCGATTTTTGACGAGCATCTATTTCAACACAATTGTGCATCCATGGGAATACAATTCACGTTTCTTGTGCTAAATAACCAGGCATCTGTCAGCTGAAATGAAACTGAGTGCGTTTGACTTAACAAGCAGCAGGCTGCTGTTGCTAGGACTTGCCACCTAGAGAAGCCGTGGCAAATGCTGTGCATTTGGCTATTGATAACTGTTGATCTATGTGCCGATAACAATAATAAGGATGACTGAACTGGCTCATGGAAAGATGAACAAATTTCCAGGCTTGGAACTTGATGATCTTAATGTCCTTTCCAACCCAAGCCATTCTGATTCCATGACTTTGACCCTGGCTTTGGAAACAGACGATATCTATCGTTCTCACGTTAGCCAACACACAGAGGGCTGTGGAATGAGAGTATAAAGGGCCAGAAGTGAGGAAAACCATGGTTCACATTGCATTTCTGTGAAGAATCACCTATGGGAGTGTGGTGGTGGGAGAAACAGGCCCACTGACCTCACCAGAAAAGACTCATATGGGTAGCAGGCAGGGGCTTGACCGGGGGCAGGAATATGAACCTGCTTGTCTTGGCCTGAACGGATCAGTGCTGGTGAATCCCATTCACAAGCAAAGGAATGCCTAATATCTTAATTCAGTGAGCAGCCTCATGTAAGAATCATTCAATTTTATGTCATCCTTAAACTATCCGTTTTTCTCAGTCTCTTCACCATCTGCTAGCCATTAATATCCCTTTGGGAAGCCAGGAATTTCTTTCCCCCACAAAAGGCACATAAGTTTCCATTCTTCCTTGACTCTTCACAAAGCCTCCAAGAAAATCTCTCCCAGCTACTTGCTAAAAGCTATTTTTAGGGAACAGATTTGCTGCTGAAGGATAATTCAAGCTTTTTCTTCCATGCAAACACCTTCCATGAGGCCTCAGCACCAGTCTCTTCACTTGGGTGGAATAAGTGCGCAAGGCCAAGGTTCACCTCCAGCAGTTGGAGAGGGTGAGACTCACGGCAGTTAACAGCAACCACCATCAGCTTCCCCTCCCTTCACTTCTACAGTGTGTGGCATCTGTCCTAATGCACCATCTGCCTTAGGATGGGATGGATCATGGCCCAGTGCTCTTGATAGACTATAATGGGAGAGTAGTACAATTAGTTGAATGGATAGTGTGAGGTGTCCCTGCCCGTGGCTGGGGGCTTGGAACTGGATGATCTTAAGGTCCTAACCCTAACCCAACACTAAGTATCCTATGATTCTATGATAGCACGTGGTGGTGGACAGGATGAGCACCTCCTTCGATCACTTCTGCTGGAAGTGGAGCTATGTCTGTTATATATCAAAGAAAATGGTCAATGAGAGCTTTGGGTTGAAGTGTGCATGACACTTCACTTATGATCCTGGGTGGCTGGTGGCACAGTGACCTCAAGGCTGGAACAAAGCCCTCATGCCAAATAAATACCTGAAAATTGACAAAGACTTGAATTATGAGACTGAGAGTGGATTTGTTCAGTCCTTTTGAATATACTAAAAATACACGCAAACGCTAATGGCCTCTTCAATGCTTAGAAAGATATCATCCTTAATGGACTTCTATCCTCACTGACCACCCTCTGCTTAAAATATCTTTGGTGTCATTGGCCAAAGTCAGACGATGTTGTCCAGGCTGCTTCAGTCTGAGCTAATAGGCAACAGGGGTACTCCTCTAGGGATTTCAGGTGGCAGAACTGTGAAATACTGAGTGAGATAAGGCCTGATTCTGTTTCAGAATAGTCCAAGCAAACACATCAAAACCAATGTTTGAAATGCCAGAACTATGCCCTCTCATTACTGGTGTATTTTCAGCACACACTTCCCTGCTTTTTGTTACAGAACTAGCTTTGGGAGGGGGAAAAAGGAGAAAAACCATGAAAGTCAAAAGCAGGAGGATTTGGTGCATCTTTATAAACCCCACATTGGTTCAATTTCATCCCCTTTCTTGTCTGGAAATGGAAAATGTTCTTGCAATTTCCAATCTTCTAATCTTCCCTCTGCACAAAACAGGGGAAGGTGGAGGGAAGAAGGTGGGGAATGCATTGCTTGCAATGCCTAGCTGCTCTCATTAGATCATAGGCTAATTCCTAATCTTTGTGTTGCGCAGCCTTATTTACATTACATTATCATTTCATTTATGGGCCCCTCGGAGCTCTCCATCACTTTGGGGAGCTCTCTAAATTTGCCTTTCATCACGTATTAATGAGGTGTTAATAGCTCACCCAAGCCATTTTTGAGCAAATACCACATGATGTGTGTGTTCTGTGCAAACAGCCCTTGTGCTCTGCTAATATATGACTGGTGGGGACAAGGCGTATGCCACCTTACTGCTAATTTCTTCTTCCATATGCTTTGCTTGCACACAGTGTCCCAGGCTCTTTAAAGGCCAGTGTGAGCTCCTGAACTCCTTGAAAGTCTATGTACTGTGTCTGGTGTTAAAGGGGAGGAGAATGAGGCAGAATCCTTGAGGATAGGGCAATTTCTAGAGGCTGGTCCAAGGCAGATGTGCTATATCTGCACACATCTGGCATCTGGCTTGCTGGGTGTCCAGGTATCAGGTAGAGCATTGCCTGCAGGAGCAAGGGTGGTGGATGACCTCCTGCTGCCCAATTTGGTGGGGCTGAAGGTCTGAATCTGTGCCATGCTCTTCGATGTGCTCAGGGATTTGGGGCTTTTTTTACTTGCCAGGCACTGCCTGTCCTTTAGCAGTCAATTCTGCCAGTGTGTTTGCTCCTGGCTATTGATTTCTGGTGTGAGCTTCCACACAGACCTAGAACACTTTTTCTTCCTCTTTTTTTTTTCTTTCTCTTTTAAATGACCATCAGGAATGGATTGGGCTGGGTAAAAAGAAAGATTTGAATTTATGGACAACTTCATTCTTTGCTAATTATATATATCTGTGTGTGTTTTTATATATATACATTATACATAGATGTGTGTATATATAATATATTATATATACTGTACATATATAGAATACTATATGTATTTTATGTATATATTTACCCCGTCCTAAAGTGAGCAAGTTCCAGATGCAGTGGGAGAAATCCAAGGTGTTTTCACCTAGTAGTCAGGAAACATCAGTTTTCCACATTCCTTTCCATGTTTCAGTCTGCAGTTCAGCCAGGTTGGCTGAAAAGGAGCAAAAGGGTGAGGAAAGAATAAGAAACTACATAAAATCATAGAATCCCAGACTGGTTTGGGTTGGAAGGGACCTTAAGGCTCATCCAGTTCCAACCCCTGCCATGGGCAGGGACACCTTCCACTAGAGCAGCTTGCTCCAAGCCCCTGTGTCCAACCTGGCCTTGATCACTGCCAGGGATGGGGCAGTCACAGCTTCTCTGGGCACCCTGTGCCAGCTCCTCAGCACCATCACAAGGAAGAACTTCTGTGTTACACACTCATGCAAGTGTGTACTTGTGTGTACTCATGCAAGTGATGGGAAAAAGCATGGTGATGTATCTTAAAAACAGGTTAATAACCAGCTTATTGACTGGTCCCTAAGAAATAGGTACCATGTAAGAGAGAGGGTGCTAAAGCTTCTGCAGAAGGTTTTATTGTCCCTAAACCAGCCCTCCTGGAGCAATCCCCAGCATCCCCCTGTAGGACCTGTGCTGCCCATGTTACCTGTGTTACCTACCACAGGGAGCTGTGATAGGTAAAGTGGACACTCTTGTTCTGCATAATGGACCCTGATCACTTCGAATGGATTGGAGAGATGACACTTTCCTGATGGTCAGACCTTGTTACCTTTTCAACATTCCCATTAGCAGGGAATGACGTTTGCAGCCCCATCCAGAGGACAGGGATGTGTTTCCGACAGCCTTTGCAGCCCCGCCTGGACCAGGCTGTGTTGTAAGACCCATCATGGAGCTCAGCTGAAGGGATGTGGTGCAGCCTTTCCTTAATGCACCTCCCATGAATTCTCTGGGATACGTGACAGGATGAGACCCTCTTACAACTGACCTTTTAATAACAATAAAATCACTCAGTGGTACACTTTATGTTGATTTATCATTGCACAACATAAAGGGATTGTATATCAAAGGAGGCACTATAATGTTAAGACTAATAAGAATAGACCAAAGGAAGATGGGGAATAACTGGAAGAAGTTTCACTGGTATTTGCAGTCAAAAGAGACAGGAAACCATGGCTTATCTTAAATGGCCATGGGAGGGATGTTTTTTCTTCTTCCTGACAGCTGAAAATGAAGAGATTGTGTCAAAACAGGACATTCAGAATCTATCCCCAACAACTGGAGTTCTGGACATTTTCTGTAGGCTTCAACTACGCTATTTTTTGCATTAAAATTATTTCAAAAAGGAGATTTATCCAGAGCTTTCATGTATTTTGATTTTATTTTTTTTTTATTATCAGGGCATTTTGGTCCGTTGGCATAACAAATACTACAAGTTAGGCTGGCAAACACTTAAAGGTCTCTTTTAAGAGAAGGAGTTAAGAGAAAGAGTAATAATTGCCCCTTTTTAATGAAAGAGGCAATCATTCCTCAAGAGCTGCTAATTTATGCCCCTTCCTAATGTTGGGAATAAATATTTTAATTCCCCAACAAGTGTTTTGTATAGAGTTTGCTACTGGGAAGAGATTCCCAGCTAAGGTGGAGTGATTCCCATTGTCTTTGGTCTTGCATCAGGGCGTGAGGACCATGATTGCAGGGATCTTTCCAGTGGATCTTGCTGTAGAGCACAACTTGGTTGTGCTGGTATTGGTGGTTGTCCATCTCTTAGCACCAACATCCACTGCTGGGTCTTTGGGCATGGTGTGGAGCATCCGTGGAGTGCCAAGGAAATGATGTAGAAGGAAACATCAAGTAAGCCACTTAGGTTTGGACTGAAGTGGAGCTCACAGGCATTCAACATTTTCCATCTTTCAATGTTTAAAGGGTCCCACAAAGAAGATGGAGACTCCCTTTTTACAAGGAGTCCCATAGAACAGACGAGGGCTGGTGGGCACAAGATCCCAGTTCAACACAACAGGAGAATTTTTCCCAATGAGAACAACCATCCATTGGAATAATCTCCCCAGGGAAGTGGTGACTCCCCAACATTGGACACTGTTAAGGTTCATCTGGACAGGGTACTGGGATATATCTGTTGGGTCATGCTTTGCCAAGAAAGGTTGGACCAGATGATCCTTAAGGACCTTCCAACCTGGAATTCTGTCATCCTATGATTCTATGACTTGTTCCGTGCTCTCAGAGCATGTGTCATTGTGTATAGAGAGTGCAGACATTGAGCCAGACTTGGCAATCAGAGATACCCCAGCAAGTCCCCCAGCTTCTGTGCATGTGATGGTGAACCAAGACCAGGAACAGAGCTGGTCCCAAGTAGACCCACAAAAGCCAGTGTGCTCTACCAGCCTCCCTTTGCAGGTAAGAGGCTGAAGCAGCCAGATAGCAACCACTGTTTAACCCAAGAACACCCTTGTCAAAGTGACATGCATGGCAACTGAAATGATTTGTGGATATGAGTTACGTTTGAATAGATTCAGTAAAAGATGCCAGGAAAAACTGTGGAAATGTCAAAACATGCCTTTTTCCCCTTTATGGATTGCTGAAAGTGCGTGTTTCTCATTTTTAAGTGTTATTTAAAGAAAATCTCATTCCATAGCAAGTCTTTTGGTTACAAAAAGGAACCTAGGTAAAAGAAGAAAACTATTTAAAACATGCCCGAGTCATTCTGTGTGAAACAAAAGGTGTGGAATGAGCTCTTTGTCATTGTGCAGCCAAAAAGCAGTTCAAATTCTTCCTTCCAGTTCTACCTGACCTCCTTTGTCCTCCACTCTCTTCATGAGAGCAGCTACTGCACCAGGGAAGGGCTGCTACCAGGAGGCTCACATTCAGCTCATCACTGTGGATGTGGGGAGGTCACCTTCTCCAGCCTCTTTCCTCTATCTAAGCCTTAGAAATTACCCAACATTAGCATCTCATCAGTTGAGGGATTTGGATGGCAGCTCGCACAGTAGCTGCCTAAAAGCAGTATTGGCTGTGCTGCAAGTCAGCCCTTCCCAAGGTATTTTGGGTGCTGCTGCTGTGGTTCATTCAAGTGTTGGTTATGACTGTAAGGTCATGTAGTCCACTAATGGGGACTCCAGTCCACCATGTGCCTAGGAAGATGTAAATCCAATAGAGGCTGTGAAAAGAAGGAAAACCGAACAGGGATGAGGTCTTAAAGCACAAGGAAGAAAGTTTTGTAAGGAAGAAAAGAAACAAGTATGTATAAATAAGGGGGTATTTCACAGGCTCTTGTCTTTGACAAAGTGTCAATGGGGCACTGGGAGACCACAGACACTGGTGGATGAGGGTTAGGGTTAAGGCTAGGGTTAGGAATAGGGTTAGGATTAGGGTTAGGGTTAGGAGTGTGCACCAGTGGGTTCTTTATGTGTTTCAGCTAGAAATACAAATTTAGGAGGAAGGATTTGGCTGTCTTGACGCAGTTTTATGTTGCAAGACGTAAAACCAGGACTGTTTTTAATGCATTCCCAAGGGTTTTCACAGACAAGTCTGCTTTGCCCTGCTTGATCACAGAACTCTTTAAAAGCATCCTTGGGCCTGGATCACTCGCCTGCACAGGTTCACGGCTAGAGCCGGAGCTTATGCCAGCACAGATGGTATTGTTAGACATGAGAGAGGAGTACAAAGATAAAAGACAAGAGGATAAGTGCGTTTCAGGAGTGTCATTCCTTCAACTTTGAAGTGCCAGGGCATGTTTGCTGCAGTCCTTCCTCAAGGTCCCCATAGAATTGCTGAGAGGAAGAAAGCCGTGCTTAGAAAAGCTGCCAGATGACAAGACCTGGGGATGTAGGGCATTGAGCAATCACGTTCTGCATTGCTTGCTCAAAGGGTACCTGCAGGGAGGAGAGAGGGATGGGGCTCTGTGTGTGTCTTTGTGGGAGTAGGGGGAGAGCAGGAAGGGGTGGAAAAGTCTCCTAAATACCTGAAAATCCATCTTGTGGCTGCTCCTCTTAAGCACACACACATTTTATATAAATATACAGATATTATATATATGCACGTTATATATATATGCATTATATATATACACACATATAGATATATAGAGATAGAGATATATAGAGCTATATATAGATATAGATGTCATAGATATAGATATATGCATATATGTATGCATATACATACGCATATACAGATACAGATACATATGCATATACGGACACATGCACATATACATATGCACATATATATACACATACATATAGACATACATATACACATACATCTATTTCTATATGAATATACAAGCCCTTTTGATCTGTGTGCTGTGAGCAACCCACCGAGCTCAGGTCGCTTGGTGTGCCTGGACGTTGTGTAGGTGTGAAGCTGCCCAAAGCCATGGGCATACAGGAGACCTTCCTTGGTGCTGTCTCACCAAATGCTAGGAGTGGCTCTGTCTGGTGTGACATCCAGAGGCAGGCAACCACTGGGAAGGGAACCTGAGGGTTTGGAGAAGATGCAAAGCAATACCCTTGTGCAGTATCCTCTTGACCCAACTTCTTTCCCCAAAGCATGAGCATCCACCATGAGCAGAAGAGTATGCTAGGTCTAGCACAGAAAATGTCCAAGGTCTAACCTCTTATAGCTGCTCTTTTAGTCCTGGACCAAAGCCTGGCCATACCAAGATCCATCAGTAACATCCAACTCTAGGAGTTGTATTTGCAGGGTGAAAAAACCCTTCTGTATCTTGGTGCCACCTCCCCATTGGGCCCTGAAGGTCTCAGTAGGAAGCTGGTAAGATCCTCAGGGTAGTTGCACCGTTGGACCACCCCTTGGACCTGCTCCTTGACTGTTTGTTCAAGGCTTGATGCACTTTCTACCTGCCCCAGGGATGCTTATCCTGGGCAGTATAAATACAGAAGCCTTTTAGGTATAGAAATAGCTAACTCCTGACTGACCCTTAGTGATCTCTTTGTTCCACTGTCTCCTGCCATGAGCTTGTCTGTGGCTGGTCCATGGCCACATGCTGATGGGGACTGCCATGTGCTGGATTTGGACATTTATTACGAAGTACCATGTGCTGGATTTGGACATTTAATGCGTGTTATTCGAGCACTTGCTGCAGCTGTCTGAAAACCAGAAACTCCTGATTATTGCTGCTCAGGAGCCTTTTGCCCCTGTTTATCAACAAGCTCCGTCTTACATCAAAGGTTATACACAGTAAACCAAAACCAGCCACTTCTCACCCAAAGACTAAGGGCAGTTCTGAAATGCAGCAAACCCTGGTTTTCAGCCCCATCCTGCTGTGTAGGAAAGCCTCCTCACCTCCGGTGATGAGAGACCACCAATGGACAGCAGCTCTGTTCGCAGATGCTCTTTGGTCCTCGCAGGCTGACATCACCCCCCCTTTGAAATACTACTTTATTATGGGAATGTGGGACCAGCTCTAATTAAAACTGCCATGACTGAGCTAGCACAGTAAGGCAATGAGAGGAAAACTCAGCCCAGAAGAGGTCACACCAGCGAGAGGGTGGCACAGGGGCCTTGGAGTCACAGCTATTTCATTATTTATCCCCCAGCTGTGTGATCTCAGGACAAGCATTTAACCTCAGTGCCTCACTAGTCCTGCTTGTGAAATGCAGGTAATATTTCCTATAGCTTTAAAGAGATTTCTAGGGGGAAACACAGCATAGGTACGGAGCACAATGATTGTAAATAACCACAAAGTCCTTATTTCTTTATAAGCTTCATTTGAAAATCACTTTTCCTCTGTTTTTTCCATTAAAATCCAGGACCACAGATTACATGGAAGAAGATTTGTAGAAGTGGCTTCATCAGCTCCTTTCTGGCTGCATTGTGGGGTGTATTCACACAGTCTTCTGCTAGCCTGTGACCTGCCATGGCTTATTAACCCTCTGCCTGCATTATGTCTGCACTGCTGATGAGCAGTCCTGCTTGCTAGGGATGCTTTCCTACCAGGCTTGTCATGCTCTGGCTTCAGATTTAGACCTTGAGGGTTTTGGGGCTCAGATAGATGGTGGATGGATGGTGGATGATGAATGGTGGATGATGGATGGTGGATGATGGATGGCAGATGATGGATGGTGGATGATGGACGGTGGATCATGGCCTCAGATTGCACCAGGGGAGAGTTTTATTGGGTATTAGGAAAACTTTCTTCCCCAAAAGGTGCTCAGGCATTGGAACAGGCTGCCCAGGGCAGTGCTGGAGTCACCATCCCTGGAACTGTTGAAAAGATGTGTAGATGTGGTGCTTAGAGGCATAGCTTAGTGATGGACTTGGCAGTGCTTGGTTAAATGTTGGACTTGATCTTAAAGGTCTTTTTTCAAGCTGATCTATTCTATCATGAGGTTTGGCTATGTAAAACTGGAGGACACGAGTATCTCCCAGACAGAAAATAGCAGCATAATGATGAGCTAATGGAGCCCTCTCATGTGCTGCTCTTGAAGGCAGAAATCAAAGCCATTGCATGGTCCTGCTGGCTTGCAGCGTCTCACCTGTGGGACCACCTTTGCTGAACGAGCTCACTCGGGTGACCTGAATGACTTCCCCTGCCTGAGAAACTGTGGGGTAAGAAAAGCTTGGGGTTAAACCCCTCCACTTTGTGTCTCAGGAGGTGGACTTGGAGCTGCTCGAGCAGCCCAAGCAACGTGGCAGGCCCAGCTCCAAACTCAGAGCTGTGTTTTGGCTGTGGTTCTGTCTTATTTCATTCAGAGAGTGGGAGATAAACTGATATTAAGCCCAAGCATGTTGGGTCATGCACCATACAGATGCAGCGCTTGCCCTGTTCCTGCATTCCTCCCCATCCTTCACCAAGTAAATCCTGACAATGTGCTGGCAGGGCTGAGTCAGGCTTGTGTTTTACAGACAATATACTGGAGGAGAAGGAGGTGCTGGGGCTTGTGGTTTGTATTGTGGGTTGGTGCTGGAGCAGAACCCAAGGAATGCTTTTACAGCATCCAAAATCACAGTAATTCTTGTTATTCCCTTGCCTGGACTGCTGCCGTTTCAACAGGCTGAGGGACCTGGGGGGCTCAGTCTGGAGAAGAGAAGGCTCAGGGGGGACCTGATGGCTGCCTCCAACTGCCTGACAGGAGGATGGAGCCAGGAGGGGCTGGGCTCTGCTCCCAAGGAACAAGGGATGGGACAAGAGGAACCGGCCTCAAGCTGCACCAGGGCAGGTTTAGATGGAGCTGAGGACCAATTCCTGCCCCAGAGGGTGCTCAGGCATTGGAACAGGCTGCCCAGGGCAGGGCTGCAGGCACCGGCCCTGCAAGGGTTCACACCCCGTGGAGACGAGGCCTCAGTGCCATGGGGCAGTGGTGGCCTTGGCAGTGCTGGAGAAGGGTTGGACCTGATGAGCTGAAAGGGCTTTTCCAACCTGGTTGGTTCCATGATTCTAAGGGAGCTCCTCTCACCCTGGAAATTTCCCTACAAATGATCACCATGTAAAAACAACCAACCCAGAGCTGTTGTGTTTTGACAAAGACCCAGCTCCGTTGTTTCAAAGGGACACACTAAAAACCAGATAATTTTGTAGAGCAGGTCACTCTTTGTGAAAGACTCCATCCCCGCTTTCAGCAGTGGCTCAACCTTTCTGCATCTTGAACCTACATCTTTCTGGAGGAGAGCTGAAGGCATTGGGAGCATTAGATTGGAACCCTGGACTTTCTCCAGCCTGCAGGTGCAGCATTGTCCCATCCACACAGTGTGGTGCAGGGATGGCAGGATGACCACGCACACCAACCAAGCTAAAAAGTCCTGGAGGGACCAGCATTTCAAGCAGGCTGTGTGATGTGCTACGTCCTGGTTTTGGCTCTAGGAAGGACCATCGGGCAACACTTGGACCTGTGGGGATGACCCGCCTGACAGCACATCACTGCTGTTCTGTATGCATCCATTTCTCCCATTGGAATATAATCACTATTCCTTATTGCTAGTATTTTCCAGCTATATATGAGACGTGGCCTGTGGTGGAAGCACCAGCTGCTTTCAAGGAGGAGTGCAGAAGAGGGCAAATTCTTCTGTGCTCCCATCTCATAAGCAAGGAGAGTCTCCTTGCAGTCTCCTAAAAGATAAGCCTCTGGCTATGGCCCCTATTAAAACCATGATGTGATAAGTCTCCTCTGGCCTCTTGAACTGGCATGGCAGAGTGGCTCTCCCGAAAGCATCTGATTTACTACCCATAATATTGTGATTAAAACATTGCTCCTATCTGGTAGGACCACATGAAGCAGAGCCAAACCTGCTTCTCCAACAGCTTCCAATGTTGCTGTTTCCTTGGCTACCCTCAGGGATTAGTCCTTGGTCCAATGCATTTCAATACAGTTATCAATGATTTAAAGCAGGGTCTTTGCTGATGATAAACAATGATGAGTGATGGACGGTGGGTACCGGTGAGTGCAGGTCACTGTCACAGGGTGATCTGAGTCGTCTGGCTAAGCACTGCCTGAGATACTGCATGTGAATAACAGCGTGATGCAAACCAATGCATCTACCTCGGAGCAAAGGCTGCAAATCAGACCCAGAGGAAACTGGAGGCTCAAGGGAAGACATCAAGTTTGTCCTGTAGTTATCCCAATAGGCATTTTCTAAGGCAAGAAAGGGGCTAACTTTGTCTTTCTTGGAGACAAAGATCTGCCATGAGCATGGGAGAGAGACCCTGTCTTTATGCACAACTCTTGTGCTGAAGAAAGGGTGAGCAAACACGCCACTTAAAACTACCCAGCAGATGGAAAGTAGACTTTGTGCCATGAGGCTGAAGGAGTTTATCTTGCTTGGGTTAGCAAAGGGACAGCAAAGAGGGAACCTGGTCGGTGTCAAGGGGACATTTGTTTTGTGGGATGGCTGGAGAAGCTGCTCCAGGTCTGGTGGTTGCAAGTTGAAGGCTGAGAAGCTTGGTTCTGAAACAAAGCATGCGTTGCTGGTGGAGAGGCTAATATCCCACCTGGAATGGCCAAAATTGGGCAGAAACCTTGGGGAAACCTCATACGGGATAATACCCACCAGCAGCTGGACCCCTCTCACCTAACTTAACATGGATGCAATGAGAAGTGGTCCCTCTGTTTAGTGCCAAAGGAGGAGAGGTGCCATTTGTTTGTTCTATCACAGAATCCCACCTTCAGAGGAGACGAATTACACCCAGCAGTGCTTGCCTCTACTTTTTGTCCCAAGAGTCATAGAATCATAGGATATTTAGGGTTGGAAAGGACCTTAAGATCATCTAGTTCCAACCCCCCTGCCATGGGGGACACCTCACACTAAACCAAGGCACCCAAGGCTCTGTCCAACCTGGCCTTGAACACTGCCAGGGATGGAGCAGCCACAGCTTCCCTGGGCAACCCATTCCAGTGCCTCAGCACCCTCACAGTAAAGAACTTCCTCCTTATATCTGATCTAAATTTCCCCTGTTTAAGTTTTAACCCATCACCCCTTGTCCTATCACTACAGTCGCTAATGAAGAGTCCCTCCCAGCATCCCTATAGGCCCCCTTCAGACACTGGAAGCTGCTCTGAGGTCTCCACGCAGCTTCTCTTCTCCAGGCTGAACAGCTTCAACTTTCTCAGCCTGTCTCCATACAGGAGCTGCTCCAGCCTCTGATCATCCTTGTGGCCTCCTCTGGACTCGTTCCAACAGTTCCATGTCCTTTTTATGTTGAGGACACCAGAACTGCACACAATGCCCCAGGTGAGGTCTCACGAGAGCAGAGCAGAGGGGCAGGATCACCTCCTTTGACCTGCTGGTCACACTCCTTTTGATGCAGCCCAGGATACGGTTGCTTTCTGGGCTGCAAGCATATACTGAAGCCGGCTCATGTTCATTTTCTCATCGACCAGCACCCCCAAGTCCTTTTCTGCAGGGCTGTACCAGGTCCACCTCCCATGTAAGGACCAAACAGGTGAAGAAACTCAACATTTTCATAGGAAAAAGAGGAAAAAAACACACTTTAAACACAAAATATTCTTTTATTTGTCACCGAAGGCTACACACGGTCACTTCTGTCTGTTTGCTTCCGTTGTTTTCTAGAAGGTATCTACATCTGCACTTATATACAGCCCGGTTGTATTTACACAAGTCAAGAAGACAGTCTTAGAAACACAAAGTGTCGAGAAAAAAAATTTCCTCAAGAAAATAGTTCCAGACTTCAGGAATTACACAGGGTAATGACAGGAGTCTTCAGTGCTGGCCTTACAGATGCAGCTGGGGTACAAAGTCCTTTTGCGGGCCGGAGCTGCATTGGAAGTCCTCACACATAATAAACCTTTTATTCTTTTAATAGAAAAAGTGTGATTCTTTGATTGATTATTGAAACAACATCCATGAACTGCCCAAAAGTTCTATTGGAAAGGTCTATTGAACAGTTTCTGAGGGAAAAGATATATATATATGTATATATGTATATATTCTTAGTTAATTTTCACTTGTGGTTTTCTATGCTCCATTGCCCAGAAAGCATTGACCCCTGGGATGGGAATTAACAGTTGAGCCACGTAATACTTTGTCAGGAACACAAAGTTTTATGGTCATTAAAGGAAAGCAGGCAAGAGACACAAAAGGTTTCCCTCAGGTGGGCCGGGTTCTAGTATGTGGTGTCCCTGCCCATGGCAGGGGGTTGGAACTGGGTGAGCTTTAAGGTCCCTTCCAACCCAAACCGTTCTATAATTCTATGAACCAAGGATGGAAGAGCCCCAGGGCCACCCCATGGCCCTTTATACAGGAGAGAAACAGGGATGCTGCATGTCCCCATGGTGTCTGTTTAAAATCTGTTTGACAGTCATCAGTAATTCTATTTAAATACATCCAACAGATGAAAATAAACCCCACAAAAAGCTGGTTTGTTTGGGTTTTATACAAAACTCATGAAAATCCTTTGGCGTCCGGGGCGAATTGAGATATCTATTTATCGATCGTAATAAAAAGTGATTATAATAAAAAGAGATGCTGAAAAACTTGCTGTCCTACTGAGGACTGTAAAAAAAGGGAGCAAAAGTGCCCCAAGCCGTGATGATGGAGGATGCTGCTGGCCAAATGGGAGCCAGATTTTATCCCACCAAACCCCAGCCCCAGCACTGAGGCACAGCATCCAGGTTTGGCAGTGCCATCAGAGCAAGAAGATAAAGCTAATAAGAAATAACAAGCAAAGCAATCTTTTTAGCTCCATTATTAACATTATATGCCTCCTCCCGGTTTAAAAAGTGGCCATAGGACTAATCAGGGTCCCTGGCCCTGGTTTCAATTACACAGAGATGGAATCAGACCAGGCTGCCGTGCCACTAATACAATGGGGGTCCTCCCTTTATATAATAAAATTGGATTCCAAAATCTCATGTAAAGAGCCTTGTCTTTGCATAATGGATTGGGCTGCCATCGATCACCGTGACACTTACAAGTCACAGCTGAAAAAGTACTTTATTAAGGGTTTTTTATATATTTTTCCTTTAACAATTTTGATTGATTCTGGTTACGCTGCCTGTATAATAGACCGAGCGGAATGTCACACCCATCCCCTACGCTCAATAAAGCAACTACAGATAGATTACAGAAATCCCTCACTGTTTCCAAGTTATGGCCAAATGGTGTCTTAGGGACTGCTCCCAGTCATCTGTGTCTTTTAAACTCGAGTGAAGCATCGGGGGCTTAGAACGACCTTTGTCTCATCGGCTCTCACCTGGTGCTGTTTAGAGTTGTTGGCCCATTTTCAGCGTGGCTCTGATCAATAGCTGTGATGACAAAGATATGATGAGCTGCGTGATTCCCTCCGGTTACTGCTGCTTAATGATTTTTCCAAGCTCCAATCTTCAGTTGAAAGGGGAAAAAAACCTGAAATCAAATCAAGAGCTCGGAGGAAACAAACATTGAGGCATTTCTTGTGCCAAGTCAGTCTTGATCCTCTCCTCACAGGATGTCAACACAGGACATATTTTAGCTGCAGAGGCCTCATGGCACTGGTTCCTGTCTGGATGCCATAGCAAGTTGGTCCCATCACTGCTGTTCCTTCAAACAGAGGATGTTTTGGTACCAGCACCAGCTCTTGAGGACTTGAGATGCTGGTTCTTGCCCATCACTCACGTTGAGAGCTTCAGCCCCTGCTCCAGACTGTTGGACTTTCTTCTCCAAGCTGTAAGACTTGGCCACAATGTTCCCACCATCCTTTGGACCGGAGACAAGCCCATAGTAATTTAAGCTACACCTTTGCATCTTGAAGGGAAACTCATTTGTGTGGAGGGGTGATTCCTCTTCTTGGGAGTCCAGAAAAATAGCTAACTTCTCAAAGTCAAGCCATAAAAGCACATGAGACGGCATTGACATTATCCCTTAGAGGTGGACTGGCATGCAACTGGCCTCTGAAAGAGCATCTAGAACAACGGGATATGGGGTTAGTGCCATGGGATTTCTACCCAGGACCTTCCAATCTTACAGAAGCAAGGATCTGCTACCCCCCTCCCCACAGGCAAAGGAAGAAGGGTCAGTCAGGCCTGGCTTGTGGACAACAGAGTGCAGTCCCTCATGGATCTTTGTGTTCCCAGCCCATTCCTGCAGCTTCCACATGAATGCACTCGAGATCCAGTATTAAAATCATTTTTAACTGGCAAAAGGGTAAATTTAGGACTGAAAATACTTGTTTCTTCTCTAGCCATCAAGTGGAAAGCTTTCACTGAGGCTGAGGATTCAGGAACGCAGGAGCTGTCTTTGGACAGGTTTGTCCCCAACACTAGACAGTCATCCCTTTCAACTTCTGGGGTTTGATAAAGAGAGGAGCAACACATACATACATATATATATACTTCTATATATATTTTTCCCCCTTTTTTTGACATAATGTCCATAATTCCTGTGCTGGTGCAGATCCATGAGTAGACCCCCATGGACCTGTCAGGCAGATGGGTGCAGTCACATCCCACTGCTGCTTGAGGATGCTGACAAACACATCCCGAGCTGCCTTCACCATGGTGCGGAGCGGGATGGCTCCCAGGTCTAGGAATGCCATACGTGTGCAGTGGGACCAAAAGACTCTTGAAAACTGGGTGAACTCCCCAAAGTCATTATCTCATGTAATAGCCTGAAGAGTCTGTGTAAGGCTGTAGAGGTGCCATCTCAGGCTGGCAGGGTTCCAGTAGGAATATTTCACACTCGAATCCCTTTCCTTGGCTGCGTGGAAAGGTGGCCCATTTACTCTTGCAGTACTCCTCTTAGCATTGTAACACATAGACAGGGAGGGATACAGAAGCACCACTTCTCTTCGGAGGTACTCGGAGTGTAAATCGGAGGCACATCGAGCTCTTTCTGCATTGCAGGCCTTCACCAGGAGCTGATACCAGCTTCCCACAGGTGTTTTCTGCTCCAAGGATGCTGTTTTAGACATTCAAAGCCATTACAAAGTTGAGGTTCTGGGAGGGATTTGTCCCTGGTGTGACGTGGGAAGGGGGAAGCAGGGAGCTGGGTAGCCCTGGGATGAGGGTGCTGCCTCCTTCGAGTAGGTGGCAACTGCTGGTTTGGCTGACACTGCCCCTAATCCCCACTGGTGCATCCTCAGGGCAACCAAGGCTTGACAAGAGTTTGATACCAGCATGGCAGGAGGTAAGGCCATGGCTTTTTAACCATCCCTGGCAGGCAGCTGCCTGAAGCAACTGCTTCCTTTCCAAAGCCTAGGGCTGTCCCAGCCAATGCATCTCCTCCCAGCTGGCTCTACCAGAACTGGATACCCTTTCCAGCTGCCTGCGATTCACCCCTGCCAAAGTAATAAAGGTTTCCTGCTGCAAGGGGTGTTTTGGAGCACAGGCACAAAGCACCAGCGTCGTCACCCTTGCTGCAAGCAGGAGGGACCACCAGAAAATCAGGACCATACAGATGGGTATGGGGAGTGCGAATTGGAGGAAGAACAGTCTGTTGGGGGAATTTCCATCCCATCACCTTCCTCCTGGCAAGCACCCGGGAGCAGACAGGCAAGGCAGATGGAGCTGGTGGACAGCATCTATGGGGAAACCATGATAGCATGGGGCTGCCAACGTTTTGCTGCTCGAGGATTGCATGTTGAATGTGCACTCCTGCTTTATCCTGGGGGCTAGAGCCTGCAGAGTTGCGTTGGAGGATGCCAGTGGTGGGGACACGGGTGCACTGAAGGGCTCCGAGTAAGGAAACAGCCTTGGCATGGATTTGCACGTGTCCAGTTATCTCTCTGCAGAACTGGGAAGTCAAAACCAAAGCGGATGGAATAAACAAAACAACAAATCAGGACTGAGATGTTCCCAGAGAGACACGGTGCGAGCTCCTAGAGCAGGGATACGTGCAGGTGGCAGTGTGATAGAGACGTCAGTTTGGGACCAGGGTTGGCCATCTCCAGCCGGAGCTCCAGCGAGATGCGGGGTGACAACCTCTGCCCACAGGAATGGCCCTTGCTACCACAGGACTGGTTCAGGCAGGGAAGAGGATGCTAAATTCATCTCCTTGTTCCCTTGAATTTCAAGGACTCTTGCAAATACCAGAGCATGGAGGTTTTGTGAATACAAATAACAAGAGCACGCTGAGTAACTCTGTCAGCAGTTTCGTGTTAAAGCACTGGGTCCCCTCTGCAGTGGGCTTTTCCAGTCAACCTCCCCCTCTCTTCACTGCTAACGGTCAACTGGGCTCTCTGTTTAACTCGAGCTTGGGTAAGCAACAGGGAGAGGATTGGTTCCAACATTCTCCTTCTTGTCCCACCACGCACAAGCTGTTGCTACTTATTAAACGTTTTAAAATCCCTGCTGCCAAAGTCCCCAGGAGACGTTTCTCTGCCATAGTCATAAAGGACTTTGCCAGCATGCTACTCAAAACCGCATTTCCCAGCCAATAAATACAAGCTCCAGAATGAGGAAAAGCAGCGTTTGGCTCGCTCTCATTTTCAGTGGTATGTCACTGGGATACTCTAACTACTTTTAAATTCAAATCAGCTTCCTACAAATTAACTGCTTTTATCAGATACAGCACAGTGGACTGTTAAACACGTAGCCTCATGTACTGAAACACTATACATTTAATGAAGTTATGCCATTAGCAAATGTACAACATGGGTGCATTAAATCCACCTATAGAACAGCTCTACGTATGAGAGAGAGGATTGATTTTAGCTTTTCTCAATAGAGCAGGAGTCCCTTTCTTGGCTTTTACTAGGGTTTTTTTTTTAACTAAAACCAGGATTTGCACACAAAAAAAAAAAAAAAAAAACCAACAAAACAACCCAACCCAAAAGTATCTACTCTCATAATGAAAAAAAGACTGATTTTTTTTCCTTTCTTTATTCCAGTTCAGGAAGGAAGAGAATCATCTTGCAAGTCAATATCATCAGCTCCTTTGCCTCTAGAGTCTAATTCTGCTCAGCTGGAGCTCCCCCCCCAAAAAACCCCATTTTATGTCCCAAGTGAAATGGGAAAACTACTTGTAAGGTCTCTTTTGAGGCACATGATTCAGACGGTCGCTTTTGGAGTATCGGAATCAGCGTTGTCCTCCATCTCCTTTCTTTCCAGGAAGAGCTCTCCAGCGCGCCGCGGGCTCCCTGTGTTTCGGGTGGAAGGCTATCTGTCCCTGCCCCATCTCAGAAAGGGTTAGGATGACACAAGTTAGCACAGACACCCATTTCGCACTTCACACCTAAAGGATGGACGTTGACGATTCCCCACTTCAAATTCCTCACATAGAGGTGGGGGGGAAACTAAAAAACCCAACAAAAGTAAGGACAAGAGACAGTAAATTTCACTGTGATCACACAATGGCAAGATATACCTTCTGTTCATCGCAAAGAAACACGTGTGAAGGCCAAATTAAAGAGAGGGGGAAAAAAAGGGATGTTGCATGAGTTACAGTGCAACCGTGTTATTCCTTCTCTTTCTATTCTCCTTCCCTCCCCCCCGCCCCCCCACCTTGTTCAGTTTAGAAAAAGGATTGAGTACAACACAGTCAGGTTAAGTGGCCACAAAAGAGTAGCTGTCTTTGGCAAGAAGTCACCTCATCGCCCCTCTCTGTCACCTTCTGCCCATCTCGCTCTGTCTCATGAAGTGGATGTTGTTGGCGCTGTCTGAGAGTTCGGGGTACTGCTCCACTGAGATCACGAAATAGCCGTCGTAGCCCTGTACCCGGCCCGTGTTTAGCACTTGTTGCTTCTCCCCTTCTGTCCACGAGCGAACACCCTCCTCCCCATCCCGCAATCTCTGCTGTTCCCGGGACCAAGCTTGGGCGACAGCGCGCTGTCGGGCCAGCTCCAGGACACGGGTCTTCTCCTCGTCCAAGGTGGTCCCGTAGCGGGTGTTTAGACACAGCGCGCCGTACTGGAGCTGGATGTCCGTGTAACGTCTAGTCCTTCCATTCAGCACTGTGTTGATCTGGGACACCGTCACGTTCACGCCGTTCTCCAGGGTCCTCCGCCCGCCGCTGAGGCCCAAGATGGACAGGTCACCCTCCGACGGCCCTTGCTTAATGAAATAGTGCGTGTCCACCCCGTCGATGGTGAAGTGCAAGTTCTCCAGGTAATGGGCGTTGTTTAGGATGGCCGCGATCCTCCTCCCATCCTCGTTGGCCACGCTGATGATGTCGGTGGCCACGCGCCCGTCCTTCATGGCGAACTTGACTCCTTTGCCGAAGATAGAGCCTCCAGAGGCAAAGTTCTTGTTCTTCTTGACCTGCCGGCACCCGGCGATGCTGGAGCTGTAGATCTGCTCGAAGCGCTCCAGAGTGACAAAGGCCTTCAGCTGCTTCTGCACTTCACACTGGACACCCAGAATTGACTGAGCAGGGAGAGAAAGAAGAGAAAGATGTGTTAGAAAGAGAAGCCTGAGGACCCAAAGGCATTATTAGCATGCTGGAGACCAGCAGGACATCTTGGTGGGGAACGTCTTGAAGTGGGAAATCTAATGAGAAACTCGAGTTTTTTTCCCCTTATCGCACTTTTTCAGAGGTTTAGTTCTTTTTAATGGAAGAGCTCTTTTGTCAGGGACTCTTCATCTGGGGCTGTAGTGATAGCACAAGGGGTAACGGGTTCAAATTGAGACAGGAGAAGTTCAGGTTAGATAAAAGGAAGAAGTTCTTTACTGTGATGGTGGTGAGGCACTGGCAGAGTGCCCAAATAAATAGTAAATGCTCCATCCCTGGCAGTGTTCAAGGCCAGGTTGGACAGAGCCTTGAGTGACAAGGTCTAATGTAAGGCATCCCTGCCTGTGGCATGACAGTTGGAACTGGATGATCTTAAGGTGCTTTCCAACCCAAACCATTCTATGATTCTATGATTATTCCCCCTTCCTGACATTGTTTCAAGAAACTGAACTGTATCTTATCTCAAATAATGATGTAAAGGTGAAAAAGGTGTGAGAGTCACCATCTGGACATGTAATTATGTTCTCCTTCAGTGTTCTTCACCTGCACATAAGAAATCATTCATGTTGTGGCCACAATGCTTTACAAAAGGCTTTCAGATTTTCTGTGAAAAAGTTTGGAAGTACTTGTAAAAGTTCCCCCTATTTTCACTTTGTAACTCTTTGTGCTACCTTCCAAAGCCCTGCATTACAGGTATGACCCTCAGAGTGGCCACAAACCTTCTAGATCTCATTTTGACCTGGCCAAAGAAGGTTTTTCAAGTCAAGGAAGGCCCTAAAAACAAATCCTATTTCCTGCAAACCCTCTAGAACATGCCAGGCTCCCTGAGCTAAGGCCAGCCACACCTGATGCTAGAGTTCTGGCTTACACTGAATCAAAACTGCAGAGGGACAACAGTGCAGATCATTTGCAGTCAGGTACAACACAAAGTCACTTTTGCTGTTAGCTTATAATGGAGCCAGCACACAGTGAGTGAGCAGCTCATCATCACTGCAGAATGTCTTTGGAAATGCTCTCATCCATTCATGACAGCTCCAGCTTCTCACAGACCCCTGTTCATGAACAATCATTTCCTCAAATATCACAAAAGCAAGAGGATGCTAAGCCAAAACTCTCCTGGCACTGCCAAAATCTCAGTTCGTTAACAGAATGAGATCCGGGATTAAAAACAGGATAAAAAGAGAAGTTTGCTGCATTCCCAATTATTTTGAGGGAATTTAACACCCATGAAGGATATTGCCTTAAACTGTCCACAAGGTAAAGGCTCAAGTGAGAAGATTGCACCAGGGCAGGTTTAGATGGAGCTGAGGAACAATTCCTGCCCCAGAGGGTGCTCAGGCATTGGAACAGGCTGCCCAGGGCGGGGCTGCAGTCACCAGCCCTGCAAGGGTTCACACCCCGTGGAGACGAGGCCTCAGTGCCATGGGGCAGTGGTGGCCTTGGCAGTGCTGGGGAATGGTTGGACTGGATGAGCTTAAAGGGCTTTTCCAACCTGTTTGATTCTGTGACTCTAAGACAATTCAGATGATGCAGGCATTTCAGTGTGGTCCTCCCAACTGAGCCTTGTAGCATGGCAAGGGAAAGGAAATAAACCCTCATTTCCACTGTGGCCATTTCCAGAGAAAGGTCTCAAAGCATTAAATAAACAGAGGATTCAGCACTGCAGCTCACTCAGAGGCTTGCCATTGACTTTGCTATTAATTCGGGATGGATGCTAGCCTGGTTGGTACATGCTTTGATGCTACAGGTATCACAGCCAACAGCTGTGCCATGATCTAGCTCCTTACTCAAGCTCCATAACCTGGGACCTTCTGGCCTTAGGGAATTTTCAGTTTTCCATTTTATGGTGTAATTCTACCTAGCTTTGAATTTCAGATCAGTATTTGCCCACTATAAAAGGAAACCCTTATTATATATTTTATTTTATTTTATATTTTATTTTTTTATATTTTATTTTATTAGAATTTATGACCCAATGATAGAATACTGGACCTTCCTCTGGTCTAGCTGCATACTGCCTTTGTGATACTATATGAACTCATACAATTTCCAGTACTTTACTGTTCATCCAGATGCCATTTAGAGAGAAAACAAACAGCACCCACCCTGCTACTGGCAGGACTTGGAAGTTTAAGGGATTACACATGACCTAACAGCAATATCACACGTACACATGATCTAACATGTTAGATCTGTTAGATAGATAGATTAGATAGCTGTTAGATGTACACATGATCTAACAGCAATAGCTGTTACATGTACACATGATCTAACATGTTAATTGTTAGATAGATAGATTAGATAGCTGTTAGATGTACACATGATCTAACAGCAATAGCTGTTACATGTACACATGATCTAACATGTTATATCTGTTAGATAGATAGATTAGATAGCTGTTAGATGTACACATGATCTAACAGCAATAGCTGTTAGATGTACACATGATCTAACAGCAATAGCTGTTAGATCATCTGTGTTAGGTACTGCCATCTCCTGCCTCAGGAGACACACATAGGACACCAGGCTAACTGCCTTGTTGATGTCCTCTGGTCTCCATTCAGGTTGTCTCCTTCTCTATACTGGGAATGCATTCCTCATGCTGCATGTATAACTGTAGGACCGACACTGGCACTTCCTGGTGGCTAAAACCAGTGGTTGACCAAAGCCACAGAGTTGGGAATCTCTTGACCTCCAGGCATGGAGGACCCAGTAGGTGGGAGATGCATGAAGTTGGGAGCTTGAGACACCTTAGTTAACAAAGAAACTGAGCAGTTACCTGCCCATGGCAAGAGGTTGGAACTGGATGGTCTTAAGGTCCTTTCCAACCCAAACCATTCTGTGATTCTATGATTCTACGAATCTGTAACTGGTGGACAGCCCTTTAAGTGAGCCCCACTGACTGCATGAACTAGACACTGGAAGACTACAGCGGGTGCACCCATATAGCACACATCTAGACATCTACATGTCTAAGTCTTGCATTTGCTTGTAGCTCTTAACAGCTGATAATTTGAAGAGTCCTTTGGGCTTTACTGAGAAGTCACCTAAATGGGTGGTGTTGAACATCATTTTTACCACTATGGGGAGCCCTTCTGGTCCACCAATTGTTGCTCTAGAAGAGTGTAGGTAATCTGTGCTGTAGATAGGAGGAAGTCCAGGAATATGATATGAGGATATGGATATGAGGATAGATATGAAGAAACTCTAGTTTGATGGATAGGGCTTTGAGCCATCTGGTCTAATGAAAGGTGTCCTTGACTGTGGCAGGAAAGTTGGATCTTTAAGGTCCCTTCCAACCCAAACCATTTTATGTTTCTATGATTCTATGATCTCAAATGGCATCAGCAACTGAGTTCATTCTAGATCTCTGCTGGCTATAATAAGAGCTTGGATACCAAGTTCACAGGCAGAGACCTAAACTTAGGTATCTTAATCAAGAGCAAAATCACACTCAAAGGGTTTCCCACTGGGGACTGGTTATAGGCCTTCTGGGCTCTCCCCATCTTATGTCACATTGGGAAGTAAGAAATCAGACATGTGCAAAGCTGTAATGCTGAACATCATCATCACTTAACTATTACAATAACTAACCACATCTCTATTATCTTGAAAATGAGCCCAGGATGACTTTGAAATAACTTTTTCACTGCATTTCTTTGATAAAAAGAGTATATCTGGGAACATCACCTTTTAAAAGGAAAAGCAAACACATCCAACTGAAACAATAAACCCAATAAATCGAGGCACACCAGTGTGCAGCTAGCTTGTGTGCTCTGCTGTGAATAGAAAGGGGGTGGAGGCAAACAGATTACATGTAGTTCAAAGAAGCAGCATGTCCCTGACTTGGAAATTACCATTTCTGTTTCATTTTAGAACTCATTTCAATGAACTGGCAACAAAAAGGAACAGAAAATGCTGCAATGGCATGTGGTACTCTCTAAAATAATGCTGCCGCTTTTAGCAAGGTATCTATAAAACCAGTTTTAGGGCAGGAAGCAGGGAACTCACAGTCATTTCAATGTTTGTTGCTAGATGTGAGTGACAAATATGCTGGGTTTGTTTTTCCTCACAGCCTTTTTTTAATCAGATGTCCTTAGGTGACATTTCACTTTATCTACTAACAACCCATTGGAGAGAAGAGAACGACCTTCATGATTTGCTCACTGCTGCATGGAGCTCAAGAGAACAGCACATTACAGAGCTCTCTGAATAGCCTCTTGCATTTTGCCAGCACCTCTTGAGGATTCGAAATACCATAGCCAGATAGCATCATCTGTTGTTTTTAAATACCGCCTTCCAGTGTGAGACTGAAAGCTTTAATTTCCCATCAAGGATCCAAGATGTGAAATAAGTGAACATGTTTCCAAGTTATTTTACATCCTTGTGCCGTTATACACAGATAGGTGTTTCTCTTGCCACCATATGGCTTACAACACAGAAAGCCACTTCTTTAAAAGACTTGGGAGTTATGATTTCTCTGAAATAAACTCCTTCCTATTTATCCCAACCTTTCTGTTAACAAAATCACTCTTTGGAAATCAGCTTCTTCACTTCGTTCAACCCGGCCATCACCTGAAGAGAGTGAAGGTTGGACTTGGTGATCTTAAAGGTCTATTCCAACCTAGCTGATTCTATGATTCTAAGATTAAGTCCCCATTCAGATGGGGATCAATCACAGCAACCTACCAAGCACCCATCCATCAGCACAGCTGCACTTTGTGCTGAGGGGCAATGGGCTTGCTTAGGAACCTGCCAACCACAAAGTGGGACAATGGCGGTGAGCAACTGGCCAGCAAGGCCAGTGCTGCAGATACTGCTTAATTAGCAAGGAATGAAACACTCGGGTTTAGAGGACAGGTTTCGCCTCCATCTCTCTAGTGTACACAGCTGCAAGGGGATAATGAAGTTGAGCTCATCAAGCAGGTTTCCATCTGTGGGGAAATAAGAGGATTTGCCTTCTTTTCTTGCTCATCTATTTTCATTAAGCTTCAAGAGTTTAATGTCTTTGAGACTTAAACTCCCTTCCTTGTATTAGATCCAGTAAAAACTGGCCACTCTTTTTGGATGATATAACTAGGGGATGACGGACAGAGGTGCAGACAGTGTGATGGGCCAGTACCAGGACAAAGCACCCTCAGCATCAGGATGCCCACTCTGAATGATGAACGCTGGCAGAGCCAGCCCCTCAAACAGCTTGTCCTTGGGAGAAGCTCTGCCAGAAAGCACAGCCCTGAAGCTCACTCCCTGGCTGAGCATCCCAGAGCTTCAAAATGGTGTTCCATCAGGGATACCGAAAGCTGCTCCTCCAGCACAGCCTGCAGAAAACAGAAGCCTTCCTGGAGGCACAGTGCTCATGGTATGGAGAGAAGCGTAGTTAATAATACGATGTAGTTAACAATATAAGCTCCGGCTCCAAAACACTCTTCCCTGCAAATAGAGTTGTTCTGGCTCAAGCAATTACCTGTCAGTTCAACAAGACAAAAGAGAAGGGGGAAAATAAAGAGGGAAAAGGAAGAAGAAGAGAAATTGGATTCAGGTACATCAGCTCCACAATATGCCAGAGGTCACCCAGAGTCCCCTGGTGCCAATAACACTGAACTTGTTCAACAAACAATTTAGTGACAGCCTCATGGTCACAGAGAAGAGGGCGGGGGGGAAAGTGCTGCCCAACGGAGTATTGGATTTTAAATGTCACTGCAGAGCTGCAGGGGGTTAGAGCAAGGTTTATGACATGCTGCCTCTTTCTGAGCTGGTGAATGCTCAAAGTCAGAATTATCCCTCCCATCTTCCAGCCCTGGAAGGCAAGAACCAACAATGTTTTGGATGGAGATGCCAGGGCCCTCTGGCTACGCGCTCCGAAGAGAAACAACACAGCTGTTTATGTGGAGTTAGTTGCTTTGCTGCTGTGCTCCTGTTATTCATTCTTCTCTGATAAAAGAACTGACTCAGTCTACTGGGCTACAGGTCAGTGAAGCCAGTGGAGTAGCTCAAATTAACTATGGTTTATGTGGGTACATGACCCAGAGAAACCTGGGATTGGAAGACATGGAGATGAGAAAGCTGTGGTGCATCATCTAGTGAATATCCCCAACTGCAAGGATGGGCATTGTTCTGTGCCTTGTGAAGGCTACTTTTAAATGACAAAAGATCTGCAGCTTACTCCGTAGGCTCTGGAAGATCATTTCACACTTCGATCAGTCTAAAAATATTGTTAATATTTCTAAATATTACTAATGTTTGTTTAAATAATATTATTACATTTATATATTTATATTATATAATATATAATCATATATTTAAATATATAATAATAATATTATCTAAAAATATTTCCTGTGCTCCCCTTTATCTTTGTTTAATTCTGAATTTGCAAAAGTTTCTATTTTCTTCTACATACTTTGTGCATAAATACAGAGATAACCAGCAGGAAGGAGGGCTGGATCGTGTGTGGAAGTGTGTATATATAGCTGGAAGGGCTGGGAGTGAACACAGCTTCCTGTGAAACATCAGTGTCGGCTGTACAGACAGGCTCAGGAGCAAGCAGATCATGTTTTCAGGTATCATATTGTGAATGGAGTTATTTGATGTAAATATATGCTACGATACGCTGGGTGTGCCAGAAAGGAAGGGGATCCTGCTCTATTACATCTGAGAGCCACTTGCTATCACAGCATGATCCTGCAAGTGTAGTCTACAATAAAAATGCTCATGTTTTGCTGCTGTCATAACACAGGGGAAGGATATAAAACAGCCTGAAATGGTTAAAACCCACTTTCAACACTTGACTGTAAAAGTGACTCATCTGGAAGCCCCATGGCTGTGTAAAGCCCTCTTTTAGCAAGCAGGTCACTGCATGGTCCTCACTGCAGCTTTTTGGTTTAAAAACCTGAAAGGGACATGGAGATTTCCTTTCTTTCTTATTGCTCATTCAGGCAGATTCATCTAAAATGGATGGATGGAAGGAGGGCGATCCTTGGTTTTATTCCCAGCTCAGCTGCCTGCATGAGCAAGCGTCAGTCTTCATCTCAAGCTGTCAAGTTACTTGGCTACTCAATAAGTCTAATAATAATAATAATAATAAACTAATGATAGAATAATGATATAATAATAATGATCGCAACACTAATAATAACAATTTCTATAGCAGCTCTATGAGGGTTATTATCTACTGCATGTAACGATTCAGAGACAATCTTTTGTGCAGTCTCTGAATGAGCTTTCCCTGTTTGCTTTCTCCTGTACAGCTTTGCCTGGGGAGCCTGTGTCACATCAGGGAGGAGGAAAAGTCCTCAGGCTATTTCTCATTACAGAAATAATCTCTATTAGCATTTTATCATTTAATCCAAAGACGTGAGAAGAAAAAGAGGACTCTCTGAGCTCCAAAACGCAACCGAGTTCAAGCATCAACTCAGCCATTGTAGCAAAAGGCACAGTTCTTTTTGTCCCCCTCTATGATAAAGTGATAAGGCTTAATATAAACCTCTTGTTGAAGTTGAAGCTGGTACATTCCAGCTTTCCTCACCATAGCTATAAGGCTGAGTGCCAAGGATGGGCTGACACATGACTATTCTATTAATGCACAGTATCTTGTTCATACCTCTGAGTGGTACCTTTTGTGGTTCAGCGAATGTGACACTGTATTTTACCCTCCTGGTGTAATATGTGTAGGAGACCTCAAGAATCTCCTGCAGGACAGGGAGATTTCAGTGAACTCATAGATAAAGAGGCTAGGAGAACAGCCGGAGTAATTTCCACTTCCTACTGTTATCCTTTTATTATGCTATATCTTAAATGTTACATCCTGATCTCCCCAAGCATGATGGTGCCTTGCTGCTCTCGTGGTGTTTGAATATACAGCAAGCAGGAATACAGTCTAACGAGGATCCAGACTAAATACAGGACAGCAACCCCAGAATAAACCAGGGTAGGAGATTAAAGAGTATCCTGAGAAGTAACTGACTTTTGCAAGGTCATACAACCCATAAGACAGGGAGTAACCCAGGGCTCTCGGATCCTGACCCAGTGTGCAGACCTTTAACAATGCTGCCTCCATTTTTCAGCTAAGTAATTCCCAACAGGAAGAGAGGGGGAAATGACTGGGCTGTAAAAGCTTTCATTCTTGCAATTTCATCATTGAATTTTGTGCAAGCCTCTACCGAAGTGGCTTGTGATGTAGGCTTGTTCTTAAATGTGGGACACAATGACTTGGGATTAAACCCCATCAGGTAATATGAAAGTTAACTCTCATCTAAAACTTCTTTCTGGTGAGACCCGCTGCAATGCAGAGCAGTTTCCTAGGCAAGTACTGAGACTTGTTTAAGACATTTAAACCAGAGTGAATAAATTTCTAGCAAAAATATTCCATAGAAACTATTTCTGTGTCAAGATTTGCTTTTTTTAAACTTCCAAGCATCCTTGGTGCAAAGGCATTTGAACTGAGCCTGCGATATGTGATAACAGGGCCTCTTGTGGGAGGAAGAAACAGGAACACACCGTGCAATTGAGCAACCACCAGAAAACATCACAGGAAAAACCATCGTGGCAATAAGGACCATAAAATGTGATTATTCAGTCAGATTTCATTGCTGTAATGGGGACTGAGGCACTTTAACCTCCCAGTTCATCTGGGAGCACATGCTGCTAGAGGGTTTTTAATAAAGACTGAGACTGTATAGTTTGCTGATAAGGGTGTGAGGTACAGCATGGAGTTGCATGGATCACCTTGCTATTGTCCCATTCCTGGGTTTTCATCTGTGTGTGGATTAGCTCATAGGACGGCTCCATCGCATCCATGTCTGGTTTGGGGTAGCCGGGGATGACGTTGTGGAGCTGGAACCCGAAGGTGAGCAGCCAACTGTTGACATCTGGAAGGGAACAGAAGCATAAATAGATTATCTGATCTCCCCAGCAGGATTGCCCAGGAGAAGGCACAGAGCAGGACCCTGTGTTGATGGCACTGTAGCAGGACTGGCCAAAAAGATGAGTGTCTATTTAGTGTGAAGAGCACAAATCTTAATGGTCTTTGAAAGAGCCATGTGTCAAAGAGAGGCTTTCCACATCCAATCACAGTCTAATTCTGCATTTTCCAAGCACTGGCAGTGACCAAATGGCCCAAATCAAAGCCAATGCCACATCTAACCTTCAGCAGCGGGGACCTGGCACTGCTCTAAGGTACGCAGGAGAAGCACAGGAATACCACCACAGTAATGGAGGCTGAGATGCTCCAACTGAATGGGAAGTGTTGTGCAGACCTACAGTCACCTCAGACATGATAGTCCTCTTCTGACGACTCTCAAAGGGCCTGCAGGCTAAAGACTAAGTTTAGAGATATGTGAGCCAGAACAATAGGACCTCCATGACAAACATCACAGTCATTTAGCAGGTGCTCATGGACATATCCTCTGGTTTTTTTCCATGGCTTTTCCACCTCAGTCCTGAGCTTCTTGGCATTTTTCATAGGAAGGTGTAGTTTGAGTATTAAAATAGTGTAAAGTCACGTCACCTTTTACATTTAAAATCAGCCTCCACACTACCTGCAAGGTACATTACAGTGAAAATCAGTGTATATGCTCCATCCCTGGCAGTGTCCAAGGCCAGGTTGGACAGGGCTTGGAGCAAGCTGCTCTAATGGAAGGTGTCCCTGCCTGTGGCAGGGGGTTGGAACTAGATGAGCTTTAAGGACCCTTCCAAACCAAGCCAAACCTATGAAGGTGAAGTACAACTAATATCTGCTCCACAGGATCTTAAGTATTAGGATGTAACTGAGATTGTGCTGGTGCTAGACATGCAAGAGGCTTGATTTCCATTTTGCTAAACAAAATAAACATTGTTAAAACAATCTGAAGAAGGGATCAATTTAAATAACCAAATATGCATCTTTTAACATTTCTTCTCTATTGCCCATGAGACTAAATGAGTGTGTTGAAGAGCTGGTCAAGAAAGAACACCGTGGATGTGAGTGGCAAATAAGGCGCTTCCAGATGACTAGAGAACCAGGAGCCAAACAAAGACTCTATCTGTTGCTTGTTTTCTTACAGGCCAAAACATTGCCATTGGGCAGATGTCCAAGAAGCCCTTGTGACAATCCATGTGGAAGGAGGAGGATTTCTGTAATAAAAACACTTCTGTTCACTCAATGTACAGATTGTTTCTGGAGTGTCTTCTGGAAACAGGGAGGTTGGGGGGAGGGAAAGAAATTAAAAGGCTCATTTGATTGTTTTTTCTTGCTTAGTGCTAAGCCAGCCTGCTTCCAAATCCTTCTCATCTGAAATAGAATCATAGAATAGTTTGGGTTGGAAACGACCTTAAGATCATCCAGTTCCAACCCCCTGCCATGGGCAGGGACACCTCACACTAGACCATGTCACCCAAGGCTCTGTCCAGCCTGACCATGGGCACTGTCAGGGATGGAGCATTCACAGCTTCTCTGGGCAACCCATTCCAGTGCCTCAGCACCCTCACAGTAAAGAACTTCTTCCCCAAATGAAGACCTTTGATGTACATATTGTAGACCTGGTGCTCAGGAGAACAAAGTAAACCAGTGAAGACTGGCGTTGGTGCAGGAACCATTTCCCGAGCACTTCACAACTGTTAAAAAGACCACAGAGCAGGGATGCTGAACAGCCAAAAACCATGTAACGTGTCTGAATGATTCAAGACAGGCCTTTTTTCTTTTGATACTAAACTGACTCTCAAAACATTTGCAAACAGGAGTTTGTTCTTTTTGGGAAGAGGTGTTGGACTCCCCAGAACACACACACAGAAAAAGAAGAAATCCCAAAACATGGGAGGAAGGTGCGGAGCTGAGAAACCAGAGGGGAAAATATTAATTTGCCAAGAGGCAGTGACAAGTTTTTTGACAGAAAAGTGCATTTCACATCACTGAGGGGCTTTTTTTCTTCAGCTACAGTAACCCTGCCAACACATTTCACAGCAAATTCATTTGAGGGCAAAGAAAAAAGAGTGCTTAATGCAGACACGTGTAATGGAAATGTCAGTTCAATCCATCAGGATTGCTGAAGCTGGCAGCAAAGCTCTGTGCCATGAAGTGTACAATCACTAAAATACTCATGTTTAACAATGGGCCTCTCAAAACATAAATACCTGCTTCTCTGCTCTCTCCTCTACATGTGCCTCCAATTTGTACCTATGAGCTCAGTAAACCTCATCACTGGAGACCAAAGCATGTGCTGTTTGCCTTTGTCCTGGGTGCTGAGCTCCCATAAGGACATAGGGATCAGGATGGGGATGAAGGGTCAGAAAGTGGTTCCCTGGGCACATTTGGTTGTGATGACAAGGATACTCTCATCACAGGTCCTGCCCATGAGATGCCTGAAAGCTTCAGCGGGAAGAAATGCCAGAGCAGTAGCTTTGCATCACAGCACTTATCCCATCTGGTCACCTGCTTCTTCCATGCAGTGGGAGTGGAGACTTAAAAAGTGCATTTGAGCTCTGTATTCTTGAAAGACAGAAAACGGAACTTTTAAGACGATGGAAAAAGTTATTCAGTGCATATAAAATATTAAAGTACTGGGTTTAAACACCTTGATTTCATCATCAGAGCTGGGTGGGAACCTGCTCACCTGCACCAAGACAGGCCTGGAAATTTTGTCTTCTCTTAACTTGAGCAGGAAAACAAAACTCTGTTAATATGTCCTGAAAGAACTGTTAACAACTAATTCTGGTGTCCTTAACATAAGAAGGACATGGAGCTGTTGGAGCAAGTCCAGAGGAGGCCACAAGGATGAGCAGGGGACTGGAGCACTTCCTGTATGGAGACAGGCTGAGAAAGCTGGGGCTGATCAGCCTGGAGAAGAGAAGCTGCGTGGAGACCTCAGAGCAGCTTCCAGTGTCTGAAGGGGGCCTATAGGGCTGCTGGGGAGGGACTCTTCATGAGGGACTGTAGCAATAGGACAAGGGGTAATGGGTTAAAACTGAAACAGGGGAAGTTTAGATTGGATATAAGGAAGAAGTTCTTTCCTGTGAGGGTGCTGAGGCACTGGAATGGGTTGCCCAGGGAAGTTGTGAATGCTCCATCCCTGGCAGTGTTCAAGGCCAGGTTGGACAGAACCTTGGGTGACATGGTTTAGTGTGAGATGTCCCTGTGCCAACGGCAGGTGGGTTGGAACTGGGTGCTCTTAAGGTCCTTTCCAACCCAAACCATTCTGTGATTCTATGATAGACAAGCTTAAAGCAACAACTGCAAATACAGATTTTGGGTTGACTCCTTAATTTTTCTTTTCCACTTTTCAATCATTAGTTTACACGTAACTGGCAAAGGTTGAAAAACAAGAGGAAAGTTTTCTTTTAGGCTATTCTGGAATTTGTCATTGAGGCAATTTTGAGAGCTGTTTACAACATTTCTGCTGAGAAATCTCTCAAGCTCAACCCCCTCCCATTAACAAATTCAGTTTTGACAAATAAGCATTTTCTGATAGAAGTTATCTCAAAGTATTCCCTGACAGCCTTAATTATCAGAGTGAGGCCATCACACAGGATCTTTGTCTGCATCTTTTGGCATACTTCACTTCCCTCATGGCATCAACTGCTCAGCTCTGGAGAAAGCAGCTTTTCATTAAAAAAACCCCAAACAATCTAATCCTTGTGATTATTACAGAAGAACCTGGAAGCACAAATCCTAATGGCTGGAAAACCAAGTGGAACAGAACAACCCAGGATTTATATTCTATAACATATTGGTTTTTTGGTTTTTTTGCTATTAATCCAATCTCACAACTTAGGGGAACACAAATATTGTTGCATATGGGGAGGTTGTGATAGATGTATCCTGGGCTGCATCAAAAGGAGCGTGACCAGCAGGTCGAAGGAGGTGATCCTGCCCCTCTGCTCTGCTCTCGTGAGACCTCACCTGGAGCATTGTGTGCATTTCTGGTGTCCTCAACATAAAAAGGACATGGATCTGTTGGAACAAGTCCAGAGGAGGCCACGAGGATGCTCAGAGGCTGGAGCAGCTCCTGTATGGAGACAGGCTGAGAAAGTTGGGGCTGTTCAGCCTGGAGAAGAGAAGCTGTGTGGAGACCTCAGAGCAGCTTCCAGTGTCTGAAGGGGGCCTATAGGGATGCTTCATTAGGAACTGTGGTGATAGCACAAGGGGTGATGGATTCAAACTTAACCAGGAGAAGTTCAGATTGGATATTAGGAAGAAGTTCTTTACTGTGAGGGTGGTGAGGCCCTGTCACAGGTAGCATATTCAAAGAAGAGCAGCATATCTTGTGAAGGGTCTGGGGCACAGGTCCTGTGAAGAGGGAACTGGAGAAAAGGAGGTTTAGGGGAGGCCTTATCACCCTCTACAACTACCTGAAAGGAGGTTATAGTGAGGTAGGGGTTGATCTCTTCTCCCATATAACAGGCAGTAAGACAAGAGGAAATGGCCTCCAGCTGCACCAGGGCACATTTAGACAGGTCATTAGAAAGGGTTGTCAAGCACGGGAACAGGTTGTCCAGGGAAGTGGTGGAGTCACCACCCCTGGAAGTGCTCAAAAGTCATGTAGATGTGGCACTCAGGGACATGGTTTAGTGGTGCCCTTGGCAGTGCTGGGTTAATGGTTGGACTCAATGATTTTAAAGGTATTTTCCAACCTAAATGATATTATTATTCTAGGATGCTATGAGTATACGAAGAACATTTAATCCACAGAATGATTTTCTGTGTAAAACCCCCACACATAGGGCTCATGTTATTGCCATTTAACAAAGTCCTGCGGAAGCAGTTCAGAAGTTATGTCAAGCTGTGGGGTAGGTATGGCCTAAAACGTGGCTTTTGAGTCTAACCCACCTGCATTTTTAGTAGACTGACTTTTAGTAGAAACTGTTAAATCTGTGGGGCAGATTAACATTGATTAACTACATGGTTAGTGTAGGCTGACTGTAATAAAAGGCTTAAATTGCTGTTGTCATCCTGTTAAAACAAATCTGCATGTCATTTGTTTAGTTACAAATAAATCTCCAGCCAAAACTGTGCAAACAGAGCTGCCCCTCTACAAAGTGAAAGGTTATCAGCACATTAACTGGTAGCTAAACTTGGGATATCTGAGGGAATGAAAATCTGGAAGCAAAATAAAGAGAACACCAAACAAAAGGAAAGGAAACAAGTTTGGGAATGACCATCTCCATCTATGCTAATGAATTAAACATACTCTGGACATAGGCATCAACTGGCAAAGAAAAGCTTGTGTCCATTATATTAAACATTGGAAAACTTTGTGGTAATCAGGATACTAAGAGGGAAGAAACCTGTTGTGTTGGTTTTGGACAGGATAGAGTTAATTTTCTTCATGGTAGCTAGTATGGGGCTATGTTTTGGGTTTGTGCTGTAACGGTGTCGATCACACAGGGATGTTTTCACTATTGCTGAGCAGTTCTCACACAAAGTCAAGGCCTTTTTGCTCCACCAGTGAGTGGGCTGGGGTGGGCACAAGGAGTTGCTTATGTGTCTTTTGCTTCACTTATTAAACTGTCTTTATCTCAACCCATGAGTTTTCTCACTTTTACTCTTTCAGTTCTCTCCCCCATCCCACTGAGGGGACTGAGGAAGCAGCACTGTAGGGCTTCATGCTGGCAGGCGTTAAACCGTGGCAAGCTCTAGAATACATTAATGAATTTAAATGTCTTACCTGTCATGTAGCATTTGATATCCTGAGAGTTGCTAATGGGATTGTTGTTTTTGAACATATACAGGTTGAAAGGCATTATGTTATTGCTACTCAGATGCTTCCACATATCATGGTCTGGACTTGTCCAGCGACCCGCTAGCACATCATAGTCTCTCCGTCCCATGTGGATAAGCTTTGTGAGTGGATCATACAGCCCTCCATGGTAGCCAATGATGATCTGGAAGTTGGGATTGGTGTCCATATAGATCTCCCCATATGCTGTGTACAGTATCTGCTTAATCATTAAGCCAGTCCCACTGAAGACAGCCAAAGGAGTGCCAATGTTATCACAAGCTATGTAGAATTCATCACCGCTGCTGAGCTCCATTGCAAAGAGGTGGCCTTGGAGGTCATAGTAGAGGGAGGTGATCTCGGAGCTTGAGTGGTTGTATAAGTGGGTGACCTTGGTTGGGTTGGTCAGGTCTGCGTAGAAGAACTGCAAGTGATGGCCATGGCTGGTTTTGCTAGACACTCTCCTACCTAGGCCATCGTAGCGGTATTTCACACTCCATCCACTGGCTTTATTGTAGGCTCTGATGAGCAGGCCAGCTGAATTGTACTCAAAAATATCATTGCCCCTTTGCTTCAGGAAGCCGTCTTCATCCATTTTGTACTGCACATCCCCAAGTCTAGTAATCCTATCCCTGAGGTCGTACCTGAGCGGTGTAAGCCGGGCACTATTCCCTGGACTCAACAAATGGAGGTTTCCATTTAGGTCATAGCTGTAACGCCAGAGGGGTTTGTCATTGATAGACACTGTCTGCAACTGGCCATCAGCATCATATTCATATGAGTACCTTGTTGTGTTGGCATAAGGTCCAACCTTCAGCTCTTTCTTAACCACTCTCCCCATGTTGTCATACTGCACAGTCATCCAGTACATGAGAGACCGGAATATCTCATACTGGACCTCCTTCATCCTGCCATAGGCATCAAAATGTTTAGTGTGAGTCATGACAGCAGTGGTGATAATCTGGTTGATATCGTAGTAGATGACTCCAAATTTACCAAACTGCTCAGTTTTGCCTGACACATCATCATACCTGTAGAGATCAATGGGTAAAGGTGTCTCGTTGATGACTGCTTGCATGCTGGTCACCCGAAAGCTGTTGTCATAGTTGTAGTCAAAACGTGCATTCACCATGCCTTCCTCAGTGAAGCGGAAGATCTGCCGATCAATGAGGGGTCCTATCTGCCTGTATCTGATTGTACAGGTGAACCCTTCATTCTGCAAGTTTATGGTCTTCAGCATGCCAGCAGTTTCATCGTAAGTGAAACTGATCTTCGTGGTGTCATAGAGCATCTCGGCTAACTTGGACAGCTTGCCATACTTGTAGATGACCCGTCTCCCCGTGCCCAAGTACAAAGTGTGGAGGAGCTGCTCATCCTCTGTGAAATCCTGAATGACCGAGGCGTTGCCTTCTGGTGGCCTGTAGATGTTCCTGTAGTAACCAATGGAACGAATGGTTTCTAAAGTCTGACGAGCAACGTTGGGCATGGTCACCGATGACAACCGGTCGTTCTTATCGAACTCAAAGATGTACTGTCTCTGGCTGTGAAGGAGCAGCACCATGGACTGGATGGGAAGGAGAAAAGCATAGGTTATCTCCCTGGTTTTCAGTCAAAATGCAAAGTTCTCCAATCCAAAGAGTAGGGCGAGTGACATAAATCTCTGCACCCGCAGGGTTAAATGGTGAGAGGTGTGCACAGCACATTGAGTGTCCCCAAGTAGGAGTGGGTAACAGGAAGAATGCACAGAGGAAGGTCTAAGTTCAGAATGCTCAACTGTTTCAATCAATACCCTGCAGCTAGCTGCCTCTACCCAAATTCCTCATGCCAATAGCTTTTACACACTAAATGAATACAATTGGTAGAGATACTTAAACAATGCTTGAAAAAGCATCCCCTGACACCTTCCAATGCCTAATTAATTCACTGTGTCTCCATATCTTCTATTGCTCTCTTACTCCAAACTTCTGCCTGCCTGCTTATTTGTTCTGGGATTTCTTTTGCATATAACAAACAATCCACATGGATTGTATAATACAAGCAGCAAGTCAATACTTTCTGCTTTTTAAAAGTTATATTAGTGTAGTTTCCTTAAACTGTTGTAGGCATAGGCTCTACGCAAAACTCAGGAATAGAACATTCTAGCTCCAGGTATGCTGTGTGCGGATCTATAGAACACTGGGCAGTATAATGATGAATGGCAAAGCCCAGAAGGATTGAAGTCCCATGCCAACCTCCAGAATGCAGACTGCAGACAATGCTGCAGCGTGCTACAATAATCTGACTGGATTCATGCCTCATACTTAATTACATGTATTTCCTACAAAGCAGGAATGGGACCCTCAAAGAAGGCTGCATGTCAGATTGTACGGGTTGTTTTCACATGGAAAATCCTATTGGAAATTCCTACTGTTCACTCCTGTGACTTCAGCTGGAGATATTTTATATTGCAGCTGGCTCAACAAAGGAATGTCATGCTTACAAATTCAAATGCCAAAGCTTCACAGCATTAAGACAAGAGCTCAGTGTGGCTGGGAAGAAACTTCTCAGGCTGTTTTCAACTGCTCTTTGGTGGTCTGGCATCAAAGTTAATATGTGCACCGTAGAGCATAGGACCATAAAAACCATAAATCAGCTGATGTGAAGGAGCACTGCTCTACTAAAGTCAAAGGAGTAAAGCCCATTTGCACCAAACACACCATCTCTAATTGATAAGAGGATTCTTACCTTCTCTAAGTAAGTGTAGCTCCATGATTTGCCATCAGCAAAGATCCTGGATGTAATCCTGCCAGACTGATCATACTCCATCCTTTCTGACATTGTGCCCCTCTGAATCCCTGCAATATGTCCTCCTGGGGAGTAGGTGACATTGACCCCATTCAGTCTGCTGCTGGGTGACCAGAGGCTGGGCCTCCCTGCCTGGTCATAGAGGATGCGGAGCGTGAACTTGCGGTGGTCATCATAGATCTTCTCTGTCCTTGTCACACGGTCAAAGTCAAGGGACAGCAGGTTTCTGTTGTGAACCTACAGGATAAAGAGGGAGAATTAGGAAGCTGGAAAGAGTTCAAGTTACAAAGACCACCCTTTTCTTCAGCAAACACCTCTTTAGACCATACTGGAGAGTATCTGTTTGTAATCCTACATTGCTTCTGTCGACTTTAGTGAGGAGTGAGGCAGAAAACCAGGGTAATTCTGAAACATCACCATGGTGAAGGAATATTGCTCATATCCCAAACCTAGGCTTAGAACTGCTACAGCAGGTGTGATTACAGACCTACAGAAGATAGAGTGACAACTTGTTGCAAGGCATATTTGCGAGGTACTCTGCTTCTCAAACCTAGGTTATACAGTCTTGCTGCTGTGCACATCAAAAATAATGTTTGTAGAACGAAGATGGATGTTGTGTCAACATAGTAGAAATCAGAGTTTTTCTCTGAGTCTATATACTCAGAGAATATACTGCAGGCACTGGAGGCTGAGCCTTTCCCCTGAGATGAAGTATGGAGGCTTCGACCACTGTAGATGTTACACAGAGCAGGAGGTTTTGTGTGAGAGCTGCAGCTTTAGCTTCATTGTCCTGGGGTTATTCGGTGTTGCATAATTACAATCCTGTTACCTCCACTGCCTCTGCATTTCCAAAGATCAAAGGTATCTACTTCAAAGCTAGGAGCAGGAATACATCCTCATTCAGGGACTGTAGCGCAGAGCAACAGAAAAGAACCCGATAATACAACTTGTGTGCAAGGAGATTCACAAAGGCACATCACCACAGCAGCAAAGCACTGAGCAAGGATGAAAACCCCACATTCCCAGTAAGAGCTTGCCAATGAAGAAAGCTGTTTTGCCATCCCACCACTTTTAAACCTCTTTCATTTGCTGAACCCCTCTTCTCTAGAAAGGTACAGACTCTTCCTGGATGAATTTCAAACTCCCTTTGCAGCCCTTCAGCTGCAGGCAATAAACCAGAGTTTGCTGCTTGCTGCAGGGTCTTCAGACCAAGTTATAACACTACCTTATGCCCCTCTGGATAAAGCTCATGACCTGAGCACTGTTCTCAGCCCTGGTTTGGCTTTGATCTTGGCCATGGCTTTAGGGTGTTGATTGAATTCCCACTATATTTTGAGGGATGAGGGAGTATCTGAGTGCTAAACAGCAAGAGAAAGGATGGGATAGAATAAAGAAGGGGTTCCTCAGCCCTGGAGGAACAGGAGAGGGGGAGGCAGGACCACTGCAGTGCTTTTGTGCTGTGTGGGTCCTTTCCAACCCTAACTGAAGCTTAGAGACACCACAACGTTGGAATTCAAAAGAAGGCACCTCAGGAGCTGGGGAATCAGTGCCCATGATGTAATTATAAGGATGATGTAAGAGGAGGCGAGTGCAACAGTGATTTTCAATTAATGAAGGACAATGGTAAAAGGCAGGTACGAGTCAAGGGAAGAAACGTTGTGGAAAACAGATAATGTTCTAATTAAATATGTGTAAAATAGAATGTACTTTTGTGATGGAAGAAGGAATCAGCCAACAGCCCGCTGTAACAGGCGAGCTGGAAAATAACTACAAAGCTATCAAGACTCTAAGTACAGATACACACATAGAGCTAAGAGCATTTTGGTCTTTTGTAGGCTCTTGCTGCCATAAATAGGGAAACAGAAGTGGTAATGGCTTGCAAAAAAATCAAAGCAGGAAGGAACAGCATCTCTACCTTCCACCTCTTTGCAGAGCAGCTCCAGCCCAGCAGCTGCAGCTTCTTCTGCTCCTGATCTCTGCCAAGAGAGCTGGAAATAGCTCTTCCAGGGTTGGGATTGACATCCAGGCTGAAAGCGGTCTCCTGACCCGTGTGCCAGCAGCAGTGCTGCTCTCTGTGCTGGAAGGACCAAAGAACAGGTCCCTGGCTGGCTCTTAAGCTCAGTCCGAATCCCTGTATCCCATTACTGGTGCCCTAAGTCATGCCACTCTCCACATGCGCTGGCAAGTGATTTCTGCAGGACTAGTTGGAATCAATCTTCCTTTTCATGTGCTTTCTATGGTTTGTTTTCTCAAACATGGAACTCATCCTTGTTCAATGTCATGTCTTGAACAGAAGGGAATTTTCTGCAGAAGAACTGGAAGGGCTGCAGGCTTCAGTCCAATAACCATGTGTTATGGTGAGCAGCTAAATAAGGTGCTACATCCCTGAGTCCTTAACCTGGAACAGGGTCTGAAAAGCTCCTGCAAAAAGCTTTTGCCCCTCAGAGCATTTGACAAGGCTTGTGATCAGCACAGGATTCAGACAGGGAAAATCTAAATCCCCAGTTCACAGTGTATTTGACATCCCTCTATAATATACGAGAGACTAAATTTAACCCCAGACTCATGTTCCATAGTACTTCATTCAATCCCTCGGCTTGCTTTGGGAAAACAAGAGCATAATCACACCACCATCTCTGGGTTCTCCAGTGTTTCCTAGGGAGCTCCTTTAGCTTAAATGATAATTAAACACCATGCCCTGATCTCCCTGGGAGCATAAGAGCACAGAAAGAGAAGCTTTCTCTTGCAAACACTCTGGCAACCTTCAGCAGAGGAGGGCAAACAATACTTCTGCAATGAGAGCTCCTGGAGCCAACAACATCCATGTGATAAATGGCTGCCTACAAAGCAATTTCCCCAGTGAATTGCTAAAACCATTGAGGTGAGCATCTCCAGACCTCAACACCTTGTGGAGGTGATGCTGGGCTGTTCTCATTAGTCAACACACCAGGAGTGGTAGCAGTACATCCCTCTCTGGTCAAACTGGGCCTGGGGAGTGTCTGGTCTTGATGCTACCATTAACCTGCTGCCAAGGTCTTGGGAAAAACAAAGTGACTTACAACAGGAGTTTCCATGGTTAAGGGAATAAAAGAGCTGAGCCAGCAGCTTTCTTTTGGCTGTCCTATTTGCTCCATTGTCAGAGACTATTTTATGTCCTTCTTCATTGAAAACCTCAAGTTTGTTTAAAAAGGAAGGAGCCTGTTCCTTGGAGCTGAATGCACTCACTGCAGATGGACTCTGTGTTGCCGTTGGCCAGTGATGGGTTGAATTTGTAGCCAGCCAGTTTATGGAGATATCTCACTGCTGGGGACACTGGATCAGAGCATCACAACTTTCCATGGGGTGTGTGGTATAGAAGGGAAAGAGTCTGCTTTAACATGTAAGAATAAGAATACCCCACAACTGTGGGAGGAAGGGCCACAGCTCGTAAGATGTGGAACTGTTGGAATAAATCCACAGGAGGGCCACGAGGATGATCAGGGGACTGGAGCACCTCCTGTATGGAGACAGGCTGAGAAAGTTGGGGCTGTTCAGCCTGGAGAAGAGAAGCTGCGTGGAGACCTCTGCTGGGGAGGGACTCTTCATTAGGGACTGTAGTGATAGGACAAGGGGTAACGGGTTAAAACTGAAACAGGGGAAGTTTAGATTGAATATAAGAAGTTCTTTACTGTGAGGGTGCTGAGGCACTGGAATGGGTTGCCCAGGGAGGTTGTGAATGCTCCATCCCTGGCAGTGTTCAAGGCCACCTCAGACAGAGCCTTGGGTGCCATGGTTTAGTGTGAGGTGTCCCTGCCCATGGCAGGGGTTTGGAACTGGATGCTCTTAAGGTCCTTTCCAACCCAAACCATCCTATGATTCTATGTGGATCCATGCAATGGCAGAACAAAGAATGTTGGTTTCAGGGAATTCCCTTTTCTATAGTGGCCAGATCCTGTTGGCTTCACAGAATGGTGCTGCAGCCTCTTTAGGTATGCTCTTTCCCCATGGAGCACCATGTCTTTGCTGCTGTCTCATGTGGGCAGTGGGGGTAAGGGGAGAGGGAAAGCAGTGATTTACTCACATACGGCTGAAAACGATAACATGTCCCCAAATGAACAAAAACATGTTGAACTTAATTTCCCTCAGCTTCTCCCTTGCCAGGGAAAGCAGCAATTACTGGGATGAGGGAAGGGGAGAACATGACACACGGAGAATGTTAAACGTCAGGCAATCCCCAGGGAGGCAATTAGCACCTTGCAGGTTTATGTCTTAGGGGTGCAGATGCTGCCATGCAGGTACAGACAAGCAGCCTAAAACATCTTGTACACCCTCAGCTATTTTGAACCCCTGAACAGAGCCATAACTAAGTCCTTCAACCATGTAAGATGCTCTTCTGCTTCCCTAGAAGGGTCCCGATAGGCTCAAAATGTGAATAAATGCTGGCAGATTTATAGGGACATCATTAACCAGCCTGAAAACTCATTTTGCAAGTGCTTTTCCAACTGCAGGACAATATTAAAGCAAAGACACATTCTGCTTTTGAATCTACTGTGAGAATTTGGGAAGATAAAACTGACATGGGCAGCTGAGCTGTGGCTAAATGAATGGAAACTGCTTTGAACACCAAACAGCTGTGGCAGATTTCAGCAGGGTCACTCCTTTCAACAGAAAACCTGCCTGAAAATTCCATTCGTTTTTAAAATGAAATACTAAAATAGAATGAAAATACCCAAGACAAACCAATGCAAAGGGATCTGCAGGTATAGACCAGTTCCCATTGAAGGACCAGCTTCAGCTTTCACTGCTGTTTTCTCCTGATAGCAAAATACAAGACTATTGAAACAAGGGGAAAAGAGCAGAGGCTGGGCTGGGAAGGGTGAAGAGCAACACTTGACAAGTGTGAGTGAGGAGAGGTGGGAGAAATCACACCAAGATGCCAGGGGTCACGCAGCAGGGAAGAGGGAGAGGTGAAGAGCAAGGACTGGGAAACATATATCTAGAAACCAGAGCATTAACCCTAACCATTCTATGATTCTATGATTAATATTTGCTGCAAAGCTGAAGTGCTACTGGATAGCTGCAATCCTTTTACAGTGGTGGCATTGCACAGCACTAAGCACCTTTCTCCAAGGCTATGAATTTGCCAGGTGCTGAGAAGCTTCCCAGGAACCGCTCATCAGCTCATGACTGAGACCAGCAAGGTGCAGGGTGAGTGCACAGGACTTCCGATGACAAGTTACCAGCCTTGCCAAGCAGTTAGCAAGGGGAGATCTTTAAACAGCCCTGACAAGTCTGTGGTGCAGTGTGTGGAACAAGGTTTTCAAAACACATCAGTCTCAAGCACTGAAAGGACAATCGGGCTGGAGCTGTTTGTAACACTTCACTTAGAGAGCAATGACAATTGTGATGCACAGCCCTGAGACCCCAGGTTCAACAGATCAGCAAGCATCAGGAATCTAGATATTATTCTGAGGCTTCCCTGGAAACATAATCCCAGACTGGTTTGGGTTGGAAGGGGCCTTAAAGCTCATCCAGCTCCAACCCCTGCCACAGGCAGGGACCCCTTCCACTAGAGCAGCTTGCTCCAAGCCTCTGTGTCTAACCTGGCCTTGAACACTGCCAGGGATGGGGCAGCCACAGCTTCTCTGGACACCCTGTGCCAGTGCCTCAGCACAGTTGCAGTTGGAATAAACAGGTTGAACAAGCTCAGCTCTCTCAGCCTGTCCTCATATGCTTAGAAAACTTTTGGTGCTCAGGTCTATTACTGCCAGCAGCACGGACAGAAAATACCTGCACTAATTGGTGCAGTATTTTGTAGTTATGATCATCTCTCACTTGCTTAAACAGCCTGTCATGATGGTTAAACCTGTGGTCACACATGGGAGGTCACACATTCCCAGTGATGCAAAGGACTTGTAGGCAAATCATCAATCCTACCTGTGATGGCCAAGAGAACATCAGCACGGATGTGTATATTCAAATCACAAAGGCTGTGTCACTGACAGTGAACAGCTAGTTCTGTGTCCTGCAGCCTCATCCCTATCACAGACAACACAATCCCTGTCCCTTTGTGTCACGAGACAGAACTGATGAGATGGGAAGTGCAATCCAGAACGCTTCTCACTCACCCTCAGCCGCCGCCCGAAGACGGTGATCTGCCCTCTCGCTTGCTCCTTCCTCTGCCTCCACTCCACGAGATTGAGGCCGTTGTCAATGGGCAGGGTGACGTTCCTCTTCCCCACTGTGGGGTTGACAGTGCCCGCCAGCAGATGTGGCTCGGTCTGCAGGGCCACCTCCATGCCGTTGGCGAGCATCAGTCTGAGAGAGCCATCAGCGCCGATGTAGTAGCTGTTTCGAACTTGGTCTGAAGACAGAAAAGAGATCTGTTGAAACCCAGTGATAGAACCCCCGCTTTTCATTAGCCCCCTCACTCAGGCTTCATCAACATTTCTGATGGCTGTCACCAAATGCACTCTGTCACTCACCTGTCCCATTCACAGTGAACAGAACATTGGTTTAATCAGTGATGGACAATCTCTTTCATTCTGATGAGGTTTTGCACCTCAAAGCTTTGCAGAAAGGTCTTGCGTGAGTTAAGAAAGGCACCAGTATAAAATCCATGTAATAGCCTAGCAAAGGACACAGCTTCAAACCTTTTCCTCTAGGCTAAACCACTGGGGGGGGGGGGGCGGGGGGGATGCGTGTTTTAAATCACAGTCCGGATGAAAACTGTCCACGCTTTCATATCCTCAAGATCCCAATTCCACCACAAGAGATGAAAAAATGGGGCCACCTCCTTGTCTCACCAGTGACAGGAAATTGCACAGTGAGTTAATGTTCACCACTTCCCCAAACAGCCAAACCACTGCACTTGGGAAAGCTTTCAGGAGGCAACCAAAGCCCTCGTGTTTGGAAAGCAAGCAGAGCCACTAAGCTCCTACACATCTCCATACATCTGGCCTCTGCTAGCTCATGAGAGATCAGCAGCATTTGTGGCCAGGATTTGGGACTTTAGGAGTGGAAGATAAGAACTTTATCCTTTCCACATCCTTCAGGAATGAGGCAGGCTAAAAGCCCATCCTTTGAATCCCCAGCTGGCGTTTCTCTCTGCAGAGAGAAGGGTAAGAAAGCACAAGGCTTGTTCAGTGCAGAATGGCTTTAAAAGCACATTATACAACGACTGCCTTATCTGAAGCTCCTCAAAAGATGGAAAATATTACCATTTCCAGGCTGCCATAAATACCTAATTGTGAATAAAAACACCCATTAAAAATTCATGTCAATTATTTTTCCATTCTGAAGCAAGTTGGGGTTTGTTCACTCTTTGCTCTGCCACAGCACAGCAGGAAACGCGATCCTAGTGGTATTATCATCTCTTGTCTGGACAAAATAGATCAGCAAAGAGCACAGTTTGGTATCATTAGGAAAGGAAACCTGAAACCAGTTGGTCTTTTCCTACAGTGAGTCTGATCCTGCTGCTGTTGTAGCCAGCTGGAATCTTGCCACACTGATCTCAGCACGACCACAACTCACTGTACATAGCAGTAATAGTGTCAGTCTGCGGTGGCACTGGATTTTGCCACTATAAACATACAGCAGTGACCCATAGTGTAGAGCTGAGTATTTTAGCTATACCACTGAGTACTGAAGTTGATGGGTTTTCAACATAAGACTCCAGCAGGCTCAAACCCACTGCATGCTTGGTTCTGCAAACAGAGAGAAGGGGCTGTCACTCTTCTTAGATGCTTGGTTTGGTGAGAAAGTGGTAGGAGATGTGCTTTAAATCAAATCAATGAAATATCTCTGCAGAGTTAATATATTCCGCCCTCTGTCACCAGGAAGCAAGGGAAAGAGTGAAGGCCACCATGAAATTCACTGGACATGTGATGTTCCCTTTGTGTTCCATAAGCAGCACAGAGGGGTTATGGTGGATTGTCACCAGCACTGTGGGGAATTTAAACTCTCCACTTCCAACATTTTCCCAAGAGAAGACTCTTCCCTGGCTTTGGAAGCAGCTCCTCAATGGCTACATGAAATCCAGGGGCCATTGGATGCTGTATTTTATGCTGCTTTGGCTCTAGGGCACTACTGCCCTATTTTGGCTTTGAACAAATGCTCACTTTGTCATTAGTCCAGAGGACAAAATCCCACCGAGGTGCTGAGGTGCCTGCAAGCTGCAGAGGCTCCTAAATCCATCTGACAGGAATCTGTAACCTTCTGAAAATGCCTTCTCAGATCTCACCCATTCACAGTGTGATCTGGCATTCCTGAGAGGTTCACCAAGGATTTGGGAAAGCTGGACAGAGCTGAGTCCATAAGGAAAATGCACGAGCAAAGGGAATCTGCAATATGCATTTTGCTTGGAGAACAGTGGAGAGGGCAAGAGACTCACAGACCTCCAGCTCCATCCCTGGAGAAGCAGTTGGAAGGCAAATTACATTTCAGCTGTGCTCAATACACCCCTGGGCAACTCTTGTTTCAGTTTCTACAGCGCTGCCATGAATAAACAGCTACCCTACTTTGAGAATTCACAGTCCCTAATGCCTGTAGGAAAGCCAGCCTCAGCAAGTCATAGGCCACCTCCACAGCATTAACCGGACCTTCACTTTAAGATGAGTTTCTTCAGATCCAAGCATTTCCATAACTGTATACTTCTAAGGACAGTTGAGCTGTTTGTGATACCACATGTCCTGATGGGAAGAGTGGCCCCGTGCTGGAGGGCAGCACAATGAGGTAATTGACTGTGGCACCATTATCTAACTGTGCCTTCAGCTCCGGGTGTATAAATCACATCACAGTCAATTATGTCACTAAAGAGCCCCCAACAGTGGGCTCTATTGCTTAATTAGGCTCTTGAGATGAAGCCAGCCTCATGCCTGTGCAGTCGCCAGACGTTTCAATGTGAGTGGATGGATGGGGCAGGGTAGAGGTTGGATCTGCTTTGCAGGCTAGAAGTAAAGAGTAAGAAAGACATTGTGTTCCCTCCAGGAATAGTGAGGATGGCTTGAAGGGGCTGGCACCCTCTCAGCTGCCCTTTCCAGAGGCAGGAAAAGCAGTGTTCAGCCATAGGAGGTACTTGCTTTTAGGAAAAGAGAAGGGGAGGGATATGCCAGTCATGTGGGAACAAATATGACCCTGGAACAGATTGGTCTCACTTGGAGCACTTCATTCCTCATAAGGAGAAATGATGTTTGACACCCCATTGCCATTAGGCACAGGCTAAGAGTGAACGAGAGCTGGGGGGGTGAAGAAAGTGGAGTCTGAAAGTCTCCTTTTCTCCAGGCTCTGGGAACAGGACTGATGGCTCACCCTGACCCTAAGGAGCCTACAGAACTTGCAGATCCAGGCTGGTGTGGTTTGTACACTCCAATTGCTGCTCCTACTGGTATTTCAGCACCTTTTCCCCTGCTATCATTTCCTCTTTTATTTCCCATTTCAACACCTTTCCTTCACCTCATCAGTCCTCCACTTCCCCACTTCATCATCACTGGTAGAACTGTGCTCATTTCCAACAGCCACAAACTGGTCCTATGAGTCCTACCCTGACTGCCCATCTGTATTTCCTCCTTTGTGCCTCTGCACACCAGCCCTTCAGCTCAAACACAGACCTTCTGAGGACAGGGATGGGCATTTTTCTGGATGCTTCCTTATGGATGCTTGAATAGCCAGGCAATAAAGAATCACAGAGATTCCAGCATCCAGCTGGAAGCCTGTTCCAGGAGAAGAGTTACTGCTAAGTTGGAAGCCATTAAGAGAATGAAGCAAAGGGGTTGGCTGAAAGTGCAGCTAGATTTATGCAACCCTTTTTATTACAACAGGAATGGTGATGATGATGGAGGACTGTACTGCATGAGGGCTGTGTGGCAAGGGAACCAGTTGAGAACAAAGCAGAAAACAACTACAGAGCAACCACAGAGTGAGGGAATGTGGCTAAGTAGGTGTGAGTGGGCACCTGCAAGAGCATGTAAGGGTGCTAAGGATGCAGGTGAGTTTGGCATTATCAAGATGATGCCTGTTTCCTGATCACTAAAGAGCCCCCAACAGTGTCCAGTTCTGGGCCCCTCAGTTTAAGAAGGACAGGGACCTGCTGGAGAGAGTCCAGCGCAGGGCAACTAAGATGATTAAGGGAGTGGAGCATCTCCCTTATGAGGAAAGACTGAGGGAGCTGGGTCTCTATAGTTTGGAGAAGAGGAGATTAAGGGGTGACCTTATTAGTGTATATAAATATATAAAGGGGGAGTGTCACGAGGATGGAGCCAGGCTCTTCTCAGTGGCAAACAATGAAAGGACAAGGGGTAATGGGTACAAATTGGAGCACAAGAGGTTCCACTAAACCTGAGAAGAAACTTCTTCTCAGTGAGGGTGACGGAACACTGGAACAGGCTGCCCAGGGAGGTTGTGGAATCTCCTTCTTTGGAGACATTCAAAACCCGCCTGGACACGTTCCTGTGTAACCTTATCTAGGTGTTCCTGCTCCGGCAGGGGGATTGGACTAGATGATCTTTTGAGATCCCTTCCAATCTCTAACCTACTGTGATACTGTGATACTGTGATCACAGAATCCCAGACTGGTTTGGGTTGGAAGGGACCTTAAAGTTCATCCAGTTCCAACCCTTGCCACGGGCAGGGACACCTTCTACTGGAGCAGCTTGCTCTAAGCCCCTGTGTCCAACCTGGCCTTGAACACTGCCAGGGATGGGGCAGCCACAGCTTCTCTGGGCACCCTGTGCCAGCGCCTCAGCACCCTCACAGGGAAGAGCTTCTGCCTAAGAGCTCAGCTCAGTCTCCCCTCGGGCAGGTTCAAGCCATTCCTCTTGGCCTGTCCCTACAGGCCCTTGTCCCAAGCCCCTCTCCAGGTTTCCTGTAGCCCCTTTAGGCACTGGAGCTGCTCTAAGGTCTCCCCTTCAGGAGCCTTCTCTTCTCCAGGCTGCCCCAGCCCAGCTCTCTCAGCCTGGCTCCAGAGCAGAGCTGCTCCAGCCCTCACAGCATCTCCATGACCTCCTCTGGACTTCCTCCAACAGCTTCTTATCATTCTTATGTGGGGAATCCCAAGATGATGGATAATCCATTGTTTCCAGCTTGGTTGGGAGGGTGACAGGGGCCCAACTCACCTTGGAGCAGGGTGTAGAATGCTCCTGACGCTGACAAATTAGTTGTTATTGTAACATCATCCTTGCTGGAGGTTTCCACCTGGACGTGCACGGAGCTGTCTGTATCGCTGCGGAAGCTGCTCACTTGGCCAGTAGGGAAGGTCACGTTGGTCAGGCGGCCGAAGCTGTCGTACCTGAAAGGGAGGAAGGAGTGAAGTCAACAGCATCAACAGAGGAGTGGGATACAGGAATCATGCTATAAACCAGACACCCAGATTTTTTCCCAGAGAAAAACACATTGTCACTGTCAGACTGTGATGAATTTTTGGCTTAATGAGAAGAAAATCACAGCTTTTAGCTGAAGAAAATCAAGCACAGAACAGAAAATGACTAAATAAGCATTAGCTTGTATTTTAACAACATGTTCCCCTTGCTTTGTGCTGTGCTTCTTGTTTACAAGAGTACCTTTATTTCCCATGTACTGTGCTGTGGCTTATGGCAAAGCACTGGCCTGTGCACCCTGTCTAGCAAGAGCTAGGAGTTTATGGAGGCCATCAACTGTTTTCTCTGGTTGTGTCCTCAGCTCTTCAGCATTTTTCCCCCTTATTTAGAAGCTAATATTAAAGTAGCAGCAAGGACCTGCCAGACTGGCCACATCAGACAGAGAGCTGTCCTTTGTGAACATGGTGTAGAGCCCTGAGAGCAGCTGAGACCCCCGTGTCTACCTTATACTGCTCCTAGCACCATCTGGAAGGGCTGGTTTCAAAGTGTAAAAAGGCAGCTCAGTTTTCACCCCTACTGTGTCCTTGGCTTTTCCAATGAGGGAATCAATATAAGCACCATCTGGGATGGTTTCTGTGATGTGGACACTCATGTACCAGGACCCAGATGAAATAAGCTGCATACATTCAGGTCCCACAGCAGTTAACAAACTGGGGGGGAAGTATTGAACAGTAAAAATGAGGAGCAGAAACTTGTGTCTAGAGGTCTTCTGAGCCAACAGAGCCAACACATCCTCCTGCCTCCCATTTGTAGCACTGCCAAAGTGTGCCTTTGGGTTACAGACTGAGCTCAGAGCAGAGGGCTGGCAAGGGACCTTTGCTGTGAGGCTATTGTAGGTGGAATTTGAAAAGAGCAGGATGCTCTACTGTCTTATCTCTGCAGATCAGTTGGATCTTCAGATGAGATGGACCTTCATGGAAGGGATATTTATATAGTTTTGGAGAAACAGGAGAAAAATTCCAGCTAAAGCAATCAGTGATGAGTGTTTGACTTCTTCCATTTCATTTAAGAATGATTTGTATGATATATAAGAAGATCATATCAAGAAAAGATATCATTTGGGGATACCAAATGAGTGGTGGGTGAGCAGAGAGGACTCATTCTTCCGCAATACCCATTGGGGAGCCTTTGGCAGAGTACAGTGTCGAGTGAAGGCATCACTCCTCAGAATGATGAACTAATGTAAATGATACATCAGGGACAGCAGCATAGAAATCATGATCTAAGAAGCAAAGCCCCCCCCCCCCGAAAGGGTTAATTTAGAAGAGGGGGAACAAGGACAAGGAAAGATGACACCCTGACAATGGTTGTTCTGAAGAGGATTATAATGAATTGTTCATCACATCTACTGAGGATGTGACAAGAAGTAATCTAGCTTCAATGGAAACAAGGAAGATTCAGATCAGAAGCTGAAGAACATTTTCCAGGCCTATGGTTGCTCCAAGCAAGAGATGGAGCACTGGAAACCCCAATGCTCAATGGTTTTAAGGATAGGGGAGAGAAATGTGTTAGGGAGGGTCTGGGTATAGCTGATCAGACTTTGGAGGGAGCAGATGGTTGAGGAGCTCTTGATCCTCCTCTTCAGGATTACTCTGAGATGGGGAATAAAACCCCATCTAATAACAAAAACCCCTAAACAAACAAGGGAAGGGAAAAGGGAAATGGAAGGGAAAGGAAAAGGTGAAGAAGGGGAAGGGGAAAGGAATGTACTCTTGAACTGCAACCTATGAGGGCCTCAGGTGCAGCCATTGGACTGACTGCAATATACATGAAAAGAAATGCATCTCGTCTTCCATTCTCAATCCATTTCCAGATCCGTACAAAGTGCTGGTACTCTGCTTCCAACAATACATTGTCACTGCCTTAGTGTGAGGAAGGGCTGGTTGAAAAAGTGATTTTTGCCCAAGTTTAATATTTAGCACATAGCGACTAAGGGGGTGAGCTCATTGCAAGTGTCTCCATCCCTCGGGTTTGGAGCCACCACCACGTGGAGCTTTCCTTGCCCATTGGGCAGAAGGGGAGGTAGGAAAGTAGAAGAAAGCATTTGGCCCTTCATGGTGTCAGCCTATCAGTCAAGGGCAGCCATGCCCTTTGCCTCCAAGCTCTGGCAATCAGTCAGCCACTTGTGCAATGGAAAAGAGGCAATGGGATGAATTCAGGACTGCATTGCAGGAGTTTGGCAGAGACCAGTTCCAGCTTTTGCAAGCAGCCAGCAGCACACAGCTTGGATTCGAACTGAATCTCCTTGCAAGAGCCAGGACTAACGTGCTCTCAGCACCAAACGCTTTGCTCCGTGCTTGTGGGTGACCTGTTTGCACTGACATGGTATGTGCTTTGATTGTGCTTTCTCCACAGTCATCTGCACATGCCCTCCTAGAACAGTGAGTCTTAAACTGGAAACATCACAGGTGATGATATCTTTACCCCTTCTGCTGACAAGGGACATGATTTAGTCTTTCCTTTAAGCTGAGAAAACATTGTCATTGCTAAAGGTGTGCTGTGTAACACCCCAAATTCTTTCTACCATGACATTAAGAATCCTATGTATAAACCAGTCTGAACTGTAAAGGTAGACCCAGACCTCACATGCTCCAAACTTTAAGGAGGATGGATATGAACTTGCCACCTTGGTGGCATCAGCAGGACTTATTTATCTTGCTCTATTTATACTTTAAATAATGAGCTGCTCCTGAAATTGAGCCTGATTCACCTCTTAAAGTCATAGCACAAAACCTACACGTGCTGCACTGAAGTCTAAGGGGCGAGTTTGGTGTAATTCAGGTGCAAGTGTGAAAGGAGGCCTGTGGATGAGGGAAAGAAGGAGAGCAACAGCCAGGATGGGGGCAGAGAGCTCGCCCATGGGAGCTATTTCATGTAAGTGTTGAGTCAATGTCTTGTGAGTCACGTTTTATCCTAATTGAATGGCACTCAGCACCATGCTGAGAGTCGCCAGAAACCCTGTACTCTATTCAAGCCCTCCTTTGGTACTTCAAAGAAAGCCTCAAAAACCTGTGGATGCCCATTTTAACAGCCCCAAGCATGAAAGAGTGTGATGTTGCCTAGCCCTCTGCACACACGTTTCTCTTTTAAAGTCAAAATTACCAAGTACAATACATATATTTTACACAGTTCCATTTTTACAGCTGTACAACACTTACACTATAGGGAAGAACTTCACCAAGAGCAAGGACTTCCATTTGGGACTTCAGATGCTGAGAAGCAAGGCTCTTTTTGGGCCAGAACAGCCTGGAATGGTGTGCTGGAATTGGTTTAAGGTGTCTACACGTGCATGTTAGACTTTTGGCACCTCTTTAGTCACCCCATTAGCCTCCATCACAACTAACCTGGACCATCTGTGTTTTCTGCTTTTGCAAGAGCTGCTGCCCCTCTGCCAAGCAGCGAAGAAGGGACTCACTTTGGGGGCGACAGGTCCCCTATTTGCAGCTGCAAGGATGTCATGCCTTACACAGGCAGAAATGGGAGAAGGCAGCACAACTGCACTGTACCCATTGCTATTATTATTCTTATCTGGTGGCAGGTGAAGTGTCAAACACCCATGTCCAGAGAAAAATCTCCTTTTAGCCAGCCCAATGGAAAAGGAGGTGTGGAAAGCCAGTTAGCATAGATACACACAGCATTTTCCTCTTGGCAAGCAGATCCTTTTCTCTTTTGTTCAGGACTGGAGCATTTTCCCCTTTTCCCTTCATTTAGATCACACAGCACATACCTGAGATCATCTGTCACATACCCTCAGTCTCCCTGGATGCTTGAAGGCTTGCACATCCCAAAGAGATAATGTGCTTCATGAGTTAAATGAGGTGGTTCCTTCTACCTCTACTTTTAGCCCTGTAAAGGCATTTCTAGGGCACATTCTTAGCTTGGAAAGGCCAAGTGCCTGGCTCTTACAAAGCTGCAGGTGTGCCCTGGTATTTGCAGTGAGATAAATCTCTCCTAGTCACCTCATTTTGCAGCTAAGCTGCCTAGGCCTGTTTCCACCATGTTGGGATTTAGGAGTTGGGCTGGTTTTCATCAGAGCCCAAGACTTCTGTGTTCTCCAAATGCTTTTAAAGCACCAGAATTAAGGAATATCTGAATCAGGGGAGCGCACGCAGCAGCCACTACAAGCAATGAATTCATCACCTGCTAACACAGCTGCTGCCTCCCATTCCAACCTGCTGCACAGACTCAGCGCTTACCATCACAGTGGCAATTATTAGGCCAGCAAAGGAAGTCGTTGCCATCCATTCCCAATTGGAAACGTATTTAGCTAAGGTTCAATGCACAGAATTAAAATGGTATTTGGTGCTTATGAGCCCTAATTGTAAGCTTGTAAACATCCAGAGCTTTCATTTATCACATTACCATTGTGTAAAGACCTGGGTCTTGGGAATTAAAAGACAGCAATCCCAAGTACCATCTATTTAGAAATCAATTCCTTGTCTGAGTCTCTGGGTTTCTTCATGTTAGCTTTTTTTTTCCCCATTTCATCAGCCTTTTAAGACTACAAGATAAGAAAAAACACACTATGATAATATTGAATTTAGTGCCAAAGTGTCCTTTGCAAACTCTCTTTTGAATGTAATTATACAGATGTGCACCCTCTGCCTCCTTACACGTTTTCAAACGACATTGCACACATCATTAAAAATGAATCTATAACAGACAAATACACATGGAGGCAAAGTCCCTACGAACACAAGGCCAGGTTGCAGCCACCATCATAGAATCTTCTGACTGCCCAGATGTGCTGAGGAAGATAGGAAGATCTCACTCTAGCCTTTATGATACTCGTGGTTCCCTTGGGTCTTAACTAAACTCTGACAACACCAGGCATTCATTTCAGGCCAGGCCAATGGCTCAAGACATGACCTCACAACCCAGTGAGAGTACTGGAGAGGTACTATTTTATCATGGCACTTACTGGAGTTTCGCCGTAACTTCCTTGGAAGAACAACAAGAATCTGATTATTTTATCATGAAGAAACTGTGGAGCCAAGGAGTCTTGCTAAAAGGAAAGGGAGAGCCAAAGACAAAGGTGATTCTCACACCCCAGTCTGCTGCAGGAGCAGAAAGAGACCCTCACTTGAATGACTAAACCAAGGACACCACCAAAACTCAAGTGTTTGACTTGAGATATCATCAGGTGCTAAAGGGATGTTATCAATGCAGTAAGTAAGCTTTTCCCAGAGTCAAGAAGTGGTTTCTCTTCTGAAGATAATAAAGGTTATTTAACTCTGGATTCCACTAAAAGAGAACAAAATTCAAAGCCTTTATGTCAATTGCAAGGCAGACTGAGTCTGCATCTCACTCCAGGGTAGATGCTGACCACAACACCCAGTTCTGGTACCCCAGTTGCCCAGACCAAGACACTGGTTGGTGCACCAAACACTACTGATGCTGGGGTGGGACCTCTCTGAGTCCTGGGGGTCACTGGGAAGCCACCCAAGGTTCTCCTGCATGCTCAGTCCAGCTGGCTCCTACCTTGCACCCATTACAGTGTGTGAGGTTTGGCAGAGCTTGGTTCCCTGTAAAACAGCATGCCCTGTTACGGGTCAAAGCTCCCTTTATTGCCCATCTGAAGATCTGGCTCCACAAGACCCTTTGCCCTCCAGGCAGCTGTGAGCCACATCTTGGGCAGTCCATGAAAAGGTTTTGAGTTTCTGGGCTTGGCTGCAAGTGATGTGAAAGGATTTAGTTCCATATGGGAGGAGGTGACCTTTGAAACTAATTGGGCACGCAAAGGACCTAAGCAAAAAGGCTTCATTTGGGCTCAATAATGCAGCGAAGGTTTGACTTGGGCTCAGGGGGAAACTGAATTACCATACAGTGATACCATCTGAGTGAGCTAATCAAGATAATTGCTGTATTCTTGATTTAAACAAATACATTAATAAGAACTCCCAAGCTCTGGAGCAGACAAACAGCAACTGCTTAGAAACTGTGAGGCTGGTAGCAATTTTATCAGGTTGAGGGAGAAAGCAGCAACAACAAAGACGCGAGTAGTCACATACCACCCTTTGTCTTTGACTTGAGGAGTGCAACAACAAGAAGCTGTTCCCCTGGCAGGGTTTCCAGATCAGCTTCCTCTGCTGCTGATTATCACTGTCACAAGTTCAATGGGAAGGCAAGGCTTTAATCCAGTCACTGGACAAGCTGAGCTGCATTGCATTAATTGACAGCAAATGTCAAGCTCTCTGCAGAGGCAGAGAAGGTCTCTATAATGCTAAAATCATCAAAGAAGTCCTAGATAGGCCTTTGGGGACAGGCTAATTACTGCAGGGAGCGAAGTTTCACTCTCAAGGAAAGGGAAACTTCACCATTATGCACTGAACCTTACTCAGCACTCAACCCAATAAAGCAGGATTGTTAGAGCAGGCTTCAGTGTAGGATGTGTGAAAGGAGAGCTGTGCTGTGACCAAGTCTGCTGCTGCCTGCAGACAGCGCTTATCTCCTTCCACTACAGAAATGAAGGGGCAATGGACCAGCCAAGACTGAACCCTTGAAGGACCTGGATTCCCTGGTGTGCCCTAGAGATAGACCTCCAGTATCAGTGCATCCTGCCTCCTTCTCTCCAGAATCACAGCAACATTCCCCTATGTCACAGCTCTTTGCAGCCTTATGATAAAGGCTGGGAACAACCCAGGTTGCTCAGATTGCTGCTCTAGGGGAAGGTGTCCCTGCCTGTGGTTGGAACTGGATGAGCTTTAAGGTCCCTTCAACCCAATCCATTCTAGGGTTCTATGATTCTATGAAATGCCCTCTTACGAGCAACAAACGAAGGGGAAACAGAGATGCTGGATGTGTATACGTGTAGTGTTGCCACTCTTGCAACACCACTGCTCTTTCATGTTGGATGTCTGGTTTATGGAAGCCTACGGAGAGTCAGGTAAAGGTAAACCTTGGAGGAACATTCTTCATGGGATCACTAGTGAAGTGTAAACTTGCCAGGTGAATTTACCTTTACTTAAACAGTGGTGTCCAGCTTGCCCTGGCCCATAAACCACTATTATGGGCTATAAAAAGATGAAGTTTCTCCTAAGAATTAGATATGATGTCTTTATTTCTTGGCCATGAGCACAACAGAAATAGGAGCTTCACCTTCCCCCTCAGCCATGACTGAAAACCCTGAGGAGAGCACTGCCCAGCTGCTTGTGATTGCAGGATTTACCTAAAATCACTTAATCTCCTGATGTTCTGATACAGAAACCAATAAACTAAAGGTACTGAATGTTGATTTGGTTCACATCACCTTCTTCAGTTTCTTGGATACCAAGGAACTCAGATTCCACCCTGCCTTGCCTGCACTTACCCTGCAATTCGTGTTTGACCCATGCAAATCTTCTATCTGGTAAAGAATATATCTTAAGAAAGGCCTCCAGAGCCATGATCTAAGTTACTAGAAGATACTATGATACTGCTTCTCATGCTTGGTCACTCCAACAGTCAGGCAATCTCAGCCTCAAAATATCCTGCCTTCCTATCAACTTGAGTGTCTCTGGCTTCGCCTTCCAGCCCCTTTCTGTGCTAGGAAGTCACTGTAGGGGACAGTTTTGTGCTGACATGCTGTGACCTAGACACTTTCCAGTCTTTTTCACATTAAGATAAACAGATCAAGCCTCTTTCTCCCCACAAATGCATTTTGGTCGTGTTTTTCTGCACAGCACAGTGAGGCACTGGCACAGGTTGCTCAAGGAAGTGGTTAATGCTCCATCCCTGGCGGTGTTCAAGGCCAGGTTGGACAGAGCCTTGGGTGCCATGGTTTAGTATGAGGTGTCCCTGCCCATGGCAGGGGGTTGGAACTGGATGATCTTAAGGTGCTTTCCAACCCTGACTATTCTTTGATTCTATGATTCACTGTGCTTCATAAACTGCAACCATCAGAACTGACAGTATTCGTCTCATTGATGCTGTGCAGGGATAAAATCAGCTTTTTACTACCCACTACAAGAAAAGCAAGATGAGTAAATGTGTTCGTTTTATTTGCCCATCCAAGCAGCAAGTTTGAAAGATTTGCCATGGAATTATGCTGAGGATCACACTGAATGACTTGATGTTTTGCTCACTACAACCTCTAGAGTCAATGCTCAGTGCAGTTCTTTAGACGTGGCCTGTTACAAGTGTACCCTGGCACTAGAGGGTGTAAGAACATATTTTGTTTAAATGAAACCTACTTTATCAAGTAGTAGAAGTCTCTCACCTTCATTTACTGATCTTTGCATTTTTTGGGTCTGATTTTATATATTTTTCTCACATTACACAAGCAAAACCTGGGTAGAATCAATCCTTGCTGATTCACCTGAAACAATCCCATTGGATCATAGCATCCTAGAATGGTTTGGGTTGGAAGGGACCTTAAAGCTCACCCAGTTCCAAGTCCCTGCCATGGGCAGGGACACCTTCCACTAGACCAGGTTGCTCCAAGCCCCATCCAGCCTGGCCTGGATGATTCCCTACTGATTACCTTTGGGAGCTATCACAGTGCAAGTTCTTGAGCCATTTGATGTGTACTTTTAACAGTGGAGAAGAGCAGACTGATCTGCTTTCCAAGTCCCTAGTGGATAGGATAGAATAGGACAGGAAAGGATAGGAAAGGATAGGATAGCATAGGATAGGATGAATAGTGACGTTCTCCAGTTCAAGCAAGGAAGATTTAGACTAAGCAGATAAAAAAGCTTTCTAGCAATAACAGTACAATAAATACATTGCTATCAGTAGCAATATTTATGAGTAACTTAGATGACTTTGATAGGATCCATATGACCAAATCATAGACACCTGCAGTGTAAATATCTGTATCTGAGGTAATCATTCTGGACTAGCCTTACAAAGAGAAATCTTCAGAATCCAGCTCATGTCCTAAAGCAGATACCTGACATAACTCATAAGTAACACACCTTGGAAATGCCTGCTTCTCTCCATTAGCTATAAAAGGAGGCTGAGCTAACATTCAGATATAGACTTCTGCCCTGTAGTTCTATAAAGTTGCATCAGAATCTGTCAGGAGCAGTTAAATGGAGATAACTGATCACAGGTTTGGATGAGGTATCTCTGAAGGCACATTCCCAGTTCTGATTTCAGTGATGCTGTGCTATCATCTAGTGCTGACTTGCTCTAGTCAAGATTTCCATAGCCCAGCCACTGGAGAATACTGTCTTCCATTTAGCTCTAAAAAGCTTTCTTATGACTCTTCTGAAGTGCATTAAAGGACCAGAATGATGACTTTCACAAATGCTCTATTTTGTTGGATAGCAAGAAATAATGGATCACTGTTATAAATATATCCACAGAAATACGTTGGATTTTAGCTTCTGTCTCATTTCATCTCCTTTATGTTTTCAGTCACACTTTAAAAAGAAAATATGATGTTTGAGGTATAAATCTGACCATTATTAGCTGTAATGTTTAGTTTGCTTTACTCTCCACGGCTACATCTGTTTTCAAGCACAGAAACTATTGGGTTCTTTGCAAAAAGACAATACAATACCTCCTTAATTCAGCGCAGTGGTCCTGACAATATAGCAGGCTTCCACTCCTATAGAGAAAAACACCCTATCTTTCTTCCCTAAAGCCCCCCTCAAGCAAATCCACTGTAAGAGATGGAAGGGTATTAACTTTGATTCACTGAGAAATATCACTCTAGTAATTGCAAGCAGAACATTGATGGAATGCAAATAAACCTTTCAAAAGATTCATCACAGAGTTTCCATCAGTTCTTTTTGAGGCAGGAGCACTAATGGTGAGTATTAAGCAAAGATATTTGCAACTGGGCCGGGAATATTTTAAAGGAAGACCCAAAGCATGTGCATGTCTAACACAGGAATATGTGGGTTTAGGCAGCTTTACTTCCCTCAGCCTCTTTATTTGACAGCTTTTTTCTTTGTAATCTTGGGAACTGTCTATTTAAGCCAAATTGGACTCTTACAATGGGTCTATTATTAAGGTAGCTGAACACTTCCATGTACCCACTCAAACCATATGGGAAATTATGCACTAAAAGGAGTGTTTCAAAGAGGTTCAACTTGAAAATATAAATGAAACTGAGGAAGAGGGGGGTAAAAGGCTTCTCAACAGCAGGATGAATTTTCAGAGCCTCCTTCTAGGTGCCCTTCATTCGGTTATCTATCTTTTTCCAATTTGAATCAGAAATGTGTTGTCTTCACAGTAGTTATAAGGAGGGAATTGCTAACAGTAATACAGTGAAGCACGAATCTTCAAGCCACTGCCATCTCTGGGTTTTTGATGTATCCCATCTTCTCTCTGCTCAAAAACCTCTTTGGGGCAGGGATGGTCTTGAACAGTTCTGAGGCTATTTTTAAAGCTTAGTGAGGCCAATGACAACAATAGAGATCAAGCAGCCCATTAATTACAGACCCATTGTCTGAGCAGGCTGTCATTAGTCATTGCCAGTTGTCATTCTACATCAGCCCTTTTACAGAAGCTCAAAAAGGACACGGCAGCATGGGAAGGAGGTGAAAAGCTGTGAAAAAAAAGAGGATCTGATGGAACTTTGACACTTCCGAAGCTTTCAAAGCCAAGAAAAATTCTCTGACAGCAACCTAAACACCCAGGCCTGACTGCATGTAAGGAGAACCAGGTGTCCAAATGACTTAGCTGATTTAAAACTCAGCAGAAACTGCCTGACTCTTGACTTGATAGAGGGAGGTTATTCAAACTCTAATGTACTTCTTTCCAGTATTTAGTGTTTGATCCAATATTCTCTGTTCTGGCCATTTTATTTGGACTATAATTCTGTCCAGGGAATTAAATTCTATCAGCCTTTCATGGCTCAGAGAGCACAGAATGAAGTCAGCAGCACAATATTCCTAATGTACTTACTCGTAAAACGTTGTCCAACCATTTTCATTGCTTTTAGTGGCAAGGAGACCAGAGTTGCCGTGGTAAGTCATCATGGCCACTTCATGCCCCTGTGTTGTTACACTCTTGAGTGCACTGTTGGTGCCAATTGTCACCCAGTAGACTTGGCCATCAGGCACCACCAGCCAGAGGGGCATCCCTGTGGAATCTCTTCGGATATTAACCAAGTTGCCATTATTGTCAGTGATGAGGGTTATATCTCCATCTCCAGAGTAAGTAAAATTGTAAAGATAATCTCCAGTGGTAAGGCTCTGAGTATAAAGGTGCTTCCCACTGGTGTCAAACAAGTAGAGTTCCTGGTCTATAGGTGAGGATAACTCATATAGGTTTTGTGTGTTGAGGAATGGTTTGTTTTTCCGAATAAAGCGGATTCGGATATTCCCAAGATCAGCAACATAGAGCTCCCCGTCAGCACACACGGCGAGGGAGGATGGTGCATTGAGTTTGGCATCCTTGGCATAGCCATCATCCCCTGAGAAGCAGTCACAGTTAGCATCGTTCTTACAGTCACAGCTGCTTGGTGCACCAGCAACGAGGGATATCTCTCCATTGGTGGTGACCTGCCTGATGCGGTTGATCTTCTTCTCATCAGTCTCAGCAATATACAGGACCCCGTTATGTGAGACAGCCAGGGCAGTGGCAGACTCCAGCGTGGCATGGATTGCCACCTTGCTAAGGAGGAAGTGATCCATGCCTGGCACTTGGCAGTGCATGGGCCTCCCTGCCACGATGCGCACTTGGTGGTTCTCAGATATCTGCAACACAACGTTATTGTCCAGGACGTAGAGTGAGTTATCCATTGGATTGACTGCCAGATCCGTGGGCCATTCCAGACGAACCTTAATGACAAAACAACACAAGGAAATTACTATAGCAAGATCCTTTTTTATGGCATAATTGTTATAAATCATTTGCAATGTGGATGTTTCAACATGGGTTAAAGGGAGAAAGGGTAAAAGAAACACAGCTGCTTGATACAGTGGCCGTAGGTGACACAAGCTTGGTGTGAGTGAGTCTTAGCTCCCAGTCACATGTAGCAGACACCTGTGGACACCCACACTCTGCATTGCAGCATTGGTGGGAGCAGGGTGATGGACAGAGGAAGACTCACCTCAGCTCTTTCTTCACCTTGGTATGAGGAGTCAGGGGCTGTGGAAGGGGCACCAGTGCCCAGGGAATGCAGAAGTAAACCAGAAGATCTGAAGGTTCATAGAACCATAGAATCCCACACTGGTTTGTGTTGGAAGGGACCTTAAAGCTCATCCAGCTCCAACCTCTGCCACGGGCAGGGATACCTTCCACTAGAGCAGCTTGCTCCAACCCCTGTGTCCAACCTGGCCTTGAGCACTGCCAGGGATGGGGCAGCCACAGCTTCTCTGGGCACCCTGTGCCAGCGCCTCAGCACCCTCACAGGGAAGAGCTTCTGCCTAAGAGCTCAGCTCAGTCTCCCCTCGGGCACGTTCAAGCCATTCCCCTTGGCCTGTCCCTACAGGCCCTTGTCCCAAGCTCCTCTCCAGCTTTCCTGCAGCCCCTTTAGGCCCTGGAGCTGCTCTAAGGTCTCCCCTTCAGGAGCCTTCTCTTCTCCAGGAGGGGGATTCAAGAGGATTTCTCCTTTTCAAACAATGCTTTTTAAATTGGTGGAGTATGGACCTGGTGGCAGAGAGCCAGGACTGGGGATTTTGTTGTGTGAAGTGCTATGAAACAAAAGTATGATCCTTTTACTAAAGGATATTCCAGACAAGTGGCCAAGCTCCTCTGGGTAAATGACGAGGCATAGCCACCATAGGGGTAGCTGTGGCATCATGTGTGTGTACCTAAGTTACAACCACAGATTTTCTTCTTGATGCTGCAAAAATACAAAATAGCAATTCACAAGGAATTCAGGCAATTTCAATTCACAGATTAAAAACCTTCTACCTTCAGAGTGGTTTGCAGTTTGGTTTTAGCATAGTGGAAGAATGGGTTCAAGCAATAGTGACACATCACAGTTCTGTTGCCCAGTGAAGCTTTGAATGCTCCATCCCTGGCAGTGTTCAAGGCCAGGTTGGACAGAGCCTTGGGTGCCATGGTTTAGTGTGAGGTGTCCCTGCCCATGGCAAGGGGGTTGGAACTGGATGCTCTTAAGGTCCTTTCCAACCCAAACCATTCTGTGATTCTATGATTCTACACTGACAACCCATACACACAAATAAACTGAAGAAGTGACTGGTAACACCATGAGTGAGTGAGCACTAGAAGGTCTCTAGCTCTACTTCTGCAGTATACTGTCTTTTCAAGTGAGACTACTCTTTTAATCGCCAAACCTAAGAAGCATTTAGCAACAGAGTTCAGGGCAATTTAATTGTATTTGTTTTTATAAATACATGCAAATTGTGCATATAAAAGTTATTTCATTTTACTTTATGTTTACATAGGAAAAAAGGAGTCAACATTGTGCTGAAGGCAACCAACCAATGCTTATTATGTTTTCCTAATGTTCCCTCTTCCCCATGGTAGAGGTGTGGAGGGTGATTGAATAGAACAACTGACTGCACCCATGTGGTTTTAATCTGTACTCAACAGCATAGAATAGAATCATAGACTAGTTTGGGCTGTAAGGAACCTTCAGAGTTCATCTAACCCAACCCTCCTGCATTGAGCAAGGACATCCTCAACTAGATCAGGTTGATCAGAACCACATCCAGCCTGGCCTTGAATGTCTCCAGGGATGGGGCATCCACCACCTCTCAGGGCAGCCTGTGCCAGTGTTTTGCCACCCTCACGATAAAGAGTTTCTTCCTTGCATCCAGCCTGAATCTCCCTTCTTTTAGTTTAAAACCATTCGATGATGTGCTCTGGGCTCTTGGCACATTCAACACGGATGTGCAGTGCCAGGATCTCCCTGTTTCTTTGTTTCAGACATCCAGTTTGGAAGGATGTTTCATCCATCTCAGTTGCTGCTGCTTCTAATTTGTTTGAGGTGACTTGGGCGGGGTGGGGTAATTTGCATCTATAAATTTGCATCTATTTGCAACCTTATTGGAAGAAGGAGGAGGAGATGGCAGCAGGCTCAGGTCCAGCAAACCATCTCTCACTGTGATTTTGCTTAAAACCAAGAGCAAGAAGGGATCAGAGGAAGACAGGAGATTCCTATTTTTAAAGCCTGGAGTTGAACATCTCTGCCACAGCCATGTTTTACTTTTGATGCTTTTAGTCATGTTTGAATCCCATGTAAAATTTTATTATATTTTGCTTTATTCCATTCTATTCTATTCCATTCCATTCTATTCTACCTAGTGCCAGACACAAGGTATTTAATCCATTCAGCCTTCCAATGGCAGGGCTTCTGAAGCTCATTTTCATGGCTAAGCAGCTGCTGTGCTCTGCCTACTCCTCTATTTGCACAATCTCCCTTTCCTCAGTTCCTGACCTATTTTAACCCTTCCTGTAGTCAAACATCATAGCCTGTGGTTTTCTCTTTAATAATGCATGCCTCCATCCCTTCCAGTGATCTTTAAGCTCCGCAGCCTTGAGTTAGCATCAAGAGCAGAGTTTATTCTGAACCGACAAGGGAATCTTCAATTTCTTAAAGACCATCCCTTGTCAACATTGGCAGATAAATATTTCATGTCCTCATGTCCCAGGGAGCCTCAGCAACCTGACAGAAAAGGCCCTTCTAGCCACTGTAAATGATGAAAAGCTACTTCTCAAGCTGCTTTTTGGTCTGGTTTGCTTTTGAAGTTAAACCTATCTTGGGTGCATTTGTCCAGAACACCAGTGGTTAATCTGCCCATCTTGAGACAGGTTCATCTGAAATCAGCTCCTGTCATTTTATAAAGGGAAAAGAAAGTTTTTAGTTGGTACATTTTGGCTCATCTCAGAAGTATTTAAACATGACAGGATGGTAAAGTTGGGGCTGTTCAGCCTGGAGAACAGAAGCTGTGTGGAGATTTCAGAGCAGCTTCCAGTGTCTGAACAGGGCTACAAGGGTGTTGGAGAGGGACTCTTCATCAGGGACTGAAGTGATAGGACAAGGGGTGATGGGTTCAAACTGAAACAGGGGAAGTTCAGGTTAGATATAAGGAAGAAGTTCTTCACTATGAGGGTGGTGAGGCACTGGCACAGGTTGCACAAAGAAGTGGTAAATGCTCCATCCCTGGCAGTGTTCAAGGCCAGGTTGGACACAGCCTTGGGTGCCATGGTTTAGTGTGAGGTGTCCCTGCCCATGGCAGGGGGGTTGGAATTGGATGCTCTTAAGGTCCTTTCCAACCCAAACCATTCTATGATTCTATGACTTTGTTATATATATATAAGCCATGTAACGTGCTAGAAAATGTTTTTTAAAGCCTGAATCCACAATGGTCTTGTGGTAACTGCCCCTGAAATTCAGCTAAAGAAAATACTGTGCCTGTAAGATGAGAAACATATTACAAGATGGCCTTAAACCAGCAAAATTTGCTCCTATAGAAGGCATGAGGGCTTTTAAACTCATAATTTCAGCTTGTTCATAAATTGCGGGCAGTGGGAACCAGCTGCAAAGAAGCAAGAATAATCTGTTCAAATTAGAAGGAAAAACAAGAAGAACAGATTCCATATGGGAGCACAGAAATTATTTATGTGGTTACAAAAAGGAAACCCCATTGACATCTATTGTGGCTGAATAACAGTACTTAGCCCTCCAGCTATGATCTGTATTTTCATAGGACAGGGTGACATTCCTATGGCCAGGCAAACAACAAGTGGCACAAAGGTTTCAAAGGACACCATATCTAAACTGGCACAATCTGACAGGTTGGCCAATGCCCCATCAAAGCAAGTGCTGGGCTGTAACACATTTCTGTGCCATGCAGAAGGAAAGCAATCATCAAACCGAGATTTTTATGGTCTCTCTTTCTTTTTCTCTCCCCCCCTAAGCAGCAGGACTTAAAAGCCCAGCGTGATGGTGGCTGCAACCAATTTGCAATCTGATGCAATTCAAGATTCTTGTTTTCCTGCTGTTGCTAATTTTGGCACCATGGCCCCCAATCAGTATTTCCTAGATGTTAATTCCATTCAGCTCTAAAATTGTGCTGGGCCAAATTAGGATGGAGGGAAGCAAAGAAAAACACCCCATGGTTAGCTGAGTTGTAATAACAGAGCATGGCACATAGAGCTAGTAAAATGAGTACTGCTGCGCCTGGTCTTTTTAGCCTAAAGCAACTAGCTTCCTGAGAAGTGAGCCTAAGGGAACCTGCCTTCCCAGGAAGCTGTGTCTCCTGCTGCTTGGGAGTGCTGAAAGAAGTCTGGGACATCGTTAAATCTCAGAGATGTCGGAGTTCACAGACATCATTAGGGTTGGAAGGGGCCTCTGGAGATCATCTGGTCCAATCCCCTGCCAAGGCAGGACCCCCAAAGCAGGCTGCACAGGGATGCATCCATGGTGGGTTTTGAATGTTTCCAGAAAGGGAGGCTCCAACCCCCCTGGGAAGCCTGTTCCAGTGTTCTGCCACCCTCAGCATAAAGAAGTTCTTTCTCATAGAATGGTTTTGGTTGGAAAAGACCTTAAATCACCCAGTTCCAAACCCCTGCCATGGGCTGGGATACCACACACTAGACCATGTCACCCAATGCTCCATCATGTTGGGGTAAAAACTCTTGAGGTTTAGTTTATGGCCATTTTTCCTCATCCTGTTGCTGGGCACCACTGAAAAGAGTCTGGCACCATCCTCTTGGCACCTGCCTTTGAGATATTTATATGCATTAATGAGATGCCCTCTCAGGCTTCTATTCTCTAGACTAAACAGGCCCAGCTTCCAAAGTCTCTCCTCATAAGAGAGGTGTTCCAGACCCTGATCATCCTTGTGTTAGGTCAGTTATGTCTTTCTTTCAGTCTCTATAGGATCTCTCTTTTTCACCCATTTTGATACCATAAATTATGTTGAGATGTAATTCTCCTTGAGCTCTTCCCCCTTTGTCAAACACGGGGAGGCACAGACATGAAGATAGGGTGAATGCATAGGCTTCTATTTTGTAGAAACCCAACCAAACCATCATCTTACCTGAGAAATATCCATGACAGAGTCACAGCTGAGAGGCCGAGCAGAGGTCAAGTCGTTGGAACCCAACACTGTTGAGATGATCCCATTCTGATCAATCCTCCTGATCATGGTGCCATCCACAAAGTAAATCAGCCCAAACTTGTCCACGGTGATGCCTGGGGAGGGCAAAAGCAAGACAGTCAGAAAGTAACAGCAACCTGACAATCATGGGATGAATAGAAGTTGGTGCCTGGTTTGACGTTCATGAAACAGTAAGGTTGGGAGGAATGTATGTTATGGCATTCAAAAGCGATGAGATGAGAGCTGGACATGGGGGACTCCTGTATCAGGAACCATTCCATGGAAGGCACTTCCAGGTGGCATATGATGCCATTTAGAATTCCCTGTTCACTTGGAAAAGGGCATGGCATTTGGTGAACCACTGAAAGGAGAAGGTTTTCTAATAGCTGTATGTCTTCCTAATAGCTATATTAGAAAGTCTTAAATTATATTAGTCTTACATGTTCAGAAACATGGTGTTATTGCTCATGGTATGAATATTAAGCCATGCACATGAACATATTACACTGGTGAATCTTTCAGAAATGGAGATGAAAAAGGCTGTGAAAGACCCATCAGGTGAATCAAATTCCAGGTGGATAAATGTGGAAGGCTTTTTCCTAGGATAATCCTATTAATCTGTAGTATTTCACCTATTTCCGAACTCTGCTCGATGATTCAGTTCATTGTCCAAACCTCCTTTGTAGACATACTCCTGTCAGTGCGTTTGAGGTCTGCTGACAGCAGTCACAGGCTGCTGATCCTCGCATCCTCACCTGCAGACCTGTGCCATTTCACTTATACCTAAGCATCATTTCTCAAGCGCTTATCTTAGCACAACCTCCTTTAATCCTCTTTGTCCCAGGCTAGCTACACTCTGCATCTTCCATCAGAGGATTTCATAGTGCTTTACACTTACTAATTAGACCTCATAGCAGCGTGTGAGTGTGATCATCCTAATTTTACATACCAGGAAAATAACAGATAAAGCCATTTGCACAAGGTCACAGAGAAAGTCCATGGCTAAGGAAGGAATAAAAAGTTAAGGGCCTCATTCACCTCTCTTTTATGCTAGTATAAATTAAAAATAACTCCACAGAAACTAATAGAGTCATCCATCTCATCTGCCCTGCGGTGGCAGAATTCTGCTCAGTGTAATATTTGAGGGGTTTAAAGACATTAAAAGAGCTTAAAGGAACAGTAAAAGAACGTAGAAGCCTTTAACACCCTTTTCTATGCTAGCCAAAATTCTGCCTGGGATAGACACTCACCACTGGGATAGTGCTGAGGCACTGGAATGGGTTGCCCAGGGAGTTGTGAATGCTCCATCCCTGGCAGTGCTCAAAACCAGGTTGGACAGAGCTTTGGGTGCTATGGTTTAGTGGGAGGTGTCCCTGCCCATGGCAGGGGGTTGGAACTGGATGATCTTAAGGTCCTTTCTAACCCAAACCATTCTATGATTCTATGAGAATATTGGGACCTTCCTGTTTGGTTTCTTTGGCTAGCAGGGTAGCAATCACTTGGCAAAAAGCAGGCATCAGCACTGTGCATCCTAGCAAGCATCTGGAGCTTTTCCAATCAGTGGAGAGCAAGACCTACTTCTAGGGTGCAATTCATATCACCCTACAGCAGATATCCAGAAGAGATTACATGAATCCTGCCAGAAACACCTTTTCCTCCCCACTGACTGTAAAAGGAGAGCACAGCAAATACCTCTAAAGGGAACGTTTATACTGCAGACAGATGAAATTAGTGAGATGAATCCTCACCCTCGTGTTTTTTTGGCTGTCATCATGGTGACAGAAATGATGGGAAATCTGTTTCAGACAGAAAGCTTTGAGGCTGTTCCTGAGGAAGCAATGAGACTTTGTGTTTTTCCACAGCGCTGTTTTACAGCCAGATCCCCTTGTTTGAAACATTTACCCCCAGTCTCCATCCGCTGTGAGCTCTGCTGTGAAGTACAGATGCAGCAGTTCACAGATCAAACATTTCAGAGTTAGACGTGGCAGGGACTAATCCCCTGATTGCTTTGGCAATTAAAATCATGGCCTTCAGCCAGCGCCGTAACTGTTGCATGGAGGTGGATGAGACGTAGAAAAACATCACATTTGGTCACACAAAAAGCCACAGAAGATGCCTGGAAGGAATGGCAGGAAAACCTTAGGACTAACCCATTGTTTGGGAGAAAAAACAAACCTCTCTGTTGAGCTGAGGTAAAGGAAGGGATTCAGCCATGGTTGCAACCTCTGCATTCAAAGTCAGTTAGGAGTCAGGAAAGTGCTGTTTCAGATCACTGAGTTGAATGGGAGTGGTGCATTTTATGCTAGGAGGTAAACCCAGCATTTTCCTTAGTTCTTCACAGCATCTCCCTGTCTGAAGGGCATCATTTTGACCTGGATTAGATATTGGACCATCAAAGAAGTGAGGTTTCAGAACAGCCTCTAGGGCAGTGAGGAAAATTACTTGCTGCTTTTAAGATGAAGTTCATTAATTTTGGAGGGGATTACATGGCAGGACTGCTGAGATAATGGATGACAGGACTAAATGACCCAAAAGATTGCTTCTGGTCCTACATTCCAGTACCTGTGTTTAATTCATGCTGAGATAGGGTTGATCTTTGCAAGACCATGAAACAAGAACCTCAAAGAGGAGCAGAAGGTACCTGTTGCACATCTGAATGCTACAGGAGCACTGGTGGCCATTTATTCTCTCTGTACAAAATAATCACATCAATTGCATTTTAGCACTTTGCCTAAGGCTTGCAGAGGGATCTGGTGGTAAAGGCATCACTATCTCACTGGCATCCATGGCTTTCTGGAGGTTGTCTTCACCTGCCATGAGATCTGTCAGCATTGTGCCCCAGTTAGTGCCCTGTTCAACGAGCCATCCAGGATATTGGCACATGTCTCCTGTCATCGGTGTCTGCTGTTGAAGTGAAGGTTACTGCTCCTCTAACTGAATGGCAAGTTCTTCAATGCTTGCTTGACAATCAGGAATGCAGCGGGACTCTTTAAGCAATATGGTAGATGTGCTTTTTCAGAAGAGGCGTGATAGAAGGTTTAGTTGATCTTAATTGGCTTTTGTCAAGCACAAGAAGCTCTCACCCATTCCTCAGTTCACAAGCAGTATTTTTCAGGGTGCCTGTCCATTACTCTGTGTGACAGGCCAAAAGCCAGTGAAGGGTGGCAGGCTGGATAATGTGATTTTAAATGAGGCAGAATTTTCTCTCTTACCTAGTTCCATATGTATTGGATTGGACTTATCAGCAGCGTGTGCTGACAGTCGATCAGGGTGTTCAGTGCTGGGGTCTGATGGCTGGTCTGATTAACCAGGTACAGCAATAATAGCCTGTGCATACTTTGGCTCTCCAGCCAGCTCTGATCAGTTGATAGAGGACAACTTTAGTTTGCATTCCGGCTTAGACAAAGAGCTGCACACCCAAAGAAGTGAAAGTGGGACAGCAAAGTTGCCACTTATCGTCCGACCCCAGGCAATGTGCATGTGTTCTTATCACAAAGCACTTCTCTGCTTATCCCTCTTTCACGGAAGCTAAGCAATCTCAATTGCCTTGCATTTCCTAAGATGTTCTGCAGGGTAACAGCATTTGCACTCTGTCAAAGCCCGAAATTCCCATTTGCACATGCTCCTCACATGGCAAACTGCTCCAATCCCTTCCTGACTTCAGCTGATTGCCTTGGAATCAAATCTAATTATGGAGAAGTAGCCCTGCTCTCCCACAGACAAGTGTCTTTGGATGGATGACTTCTGCAGAGTGGGAAAGAAGCATCTCACAGCTTCTTTACAGCAGACTGTAGAGGGTAGATTGGACTTTTCTGTGCTTCCCCCCTGAAAATGGCACAGTTCCAGCACTGGGAGCTGGCTCCTGCAAATGGGCACAGGAATGGGTAATTCACGTTACGCACATCAAGCCAAAGGCCTTGGCTCGCTTTGGCAGAAGGTTCCTCTCATGTTTCCATAGGAACATAAGGGAATTAGAGGCTTTCAGCACATAGCTCTTAGTTTGATCTCACAGTTACTGAGAGAAAACATCTGCTGCACTACCCAGGTAGCGTTGCAGATTCAAACTTCAAGCTCTGAGATGTGAAATACACACGTTCTAAGGTCATTCCGGCTCCTCTTGGAGAGATGGAGATCCCATAAGGAACAAGGGCTCGTAGCACTGCGTGCATCTCACCAGTGAGTTGGGCTGATAGGAAGTTGTGACGTGATGACATGAGCTTGAAACATCAGGACCTTGTAGTGTGAGGAGGTGACAGCACAACGTCATGCTGCAAATAACTACTGGGACATGATGCGTTTGTTCTGGAAGATGAACTGCTGAACGTGATGGCATTGCACTTGTAGCTCTACTTAGATGCTGCTTAAAACCCCTTTTAAGTAAAAACATAGGTGCTAAAGGAATCCATACTTGGAGCTTTCTTGTCTGGCTGGCTGCTGAATGACTGAGTGATAAAATGGCAGCTGAAAATCAATGTCAATAAGTACAGAGGAATTGGCAGGGGATGGAGTAAGCCTAACTAGTCATATGCAATGACAAGCTGTAAAACAGCTCATAGGAAAAAGATTTCGGACTTCCTATGAAAAGTTCCCTGCAAAGATCAGGTTTGTGCTCTGCAGTGGTCAAGGAGGCAGCCAGAAGACAGCAGTGGATTGGAGAGGAGAACAGAAATCGCTGTTCTGGCCCCCAAAAGACCATCCTTTTGTCTGCTGTGGACAAACAGCTTGTGGAAGTTATTAGCACAGGGTGCCTGGAGGAACAAAACTAGGTGTTGAGGGATGTTTATAGACCTAATGATGGTGGCATCTAAGCACAGAGGTGCAACCTCTTCAGAAAGTCCCTTAAATGTCGATGACTAGAATCATAGAATAGTTAGGTTTGGAAAGGACCTTAAGATCATCCAGTTCCAACCCCCCTGCCATGGGCAGGGACACCTCACACTAAACCATGGCACCCAAGGCTCTGTCCAACCTGGCCTTGAACACTGCCAGGGATGGAGCAATCACGGCTTCCCTGGGCAACCCATTCCAGTGCCTCAGCACCCTCACAGTAAAGAACTTCTTCCTTATATCTAACCGGAACTTCCCTTGTTTCAGTTTGAACCCATGACCCCTTGTCCTATCACTACAGTCCCTAATGAATAGTCCCTCCCCAGCAGTCTGGAGTGTTAGCAAAGAAAGACCACTCTATCATTGCTCCTTTCCCTATGTGCTTTTCCTGGCTACAGTAAGAGACAAGATGCTTTCTTCAATCAGCCTCTGGTCCTCCCTGACATTATTATTTGACAATAAAGCCGTTAACAGCTTGTGGAGGTGGAGTTTCTTCTTCTAATCCTGTCGACTTCATGACCACTTAGTGAACAACTGAGATTCTGTTTACATGTTCAGCAGGACACAGTGAAGGAAGCAATCTGTCCCCACACTAATTACTTCATTTTGCATTGTTTTCCTGGTGCTAAATGAATTAGACATCCCCCCACATAGACACACACACACACACACACACACACACACACGTCCCTTCTGAACTTGTCTTCCTATTGTGTCAGGCTTGTCACTGCAATCTCTCTTAATTGCAGGCTCCTTGGTAATTTCTCTGCCACAACATTTTCCCAAGGAGAACCACTGGTGAGTGCTCAGATGAAAACAAACGCTCTGACAAGCTGGAGTTTTAATTTTGCCTTTGGATTGCTTGTAGAAGAGGATCATTATTAGCAGATGATAATTAGAAAGTGGTAACACTTTAATTTGCAAGGATATATTGAAATTCATTAGCAGCTGCAAGCTTTGCTGTGCTTTGGGGCAAGTGAATTGGAAGTACTAGACCAGGTCCTAATAGCAATGAGAAATGACCCGACCAAACAGCTGCCACCACTATTTCATCTGATTGACCTGGCCTGTATTTGTACAGCCTGGCTTTATAACAGAAGTCAAAGACAGGGGAACGATGAAATTCCTGGGGTGGGCTCTATCCCTCCTAATATCTTGTCTAAGCTGATCATTTAAAGGCAGTTCTTTCTTGTTCAACAGAGAGAGATAAGAACCTCTGCCCAGAAGGAACTTCCAAGAAATGTATGGACGGGACAAGGGATAATGGTTTTGAACTGAAAGAGAAGAGATTTAGACTGGCTATAGAAAGGATTTTTATTGCTAGAAGGGTGCTGAGGCGCTGGCACAGGGTGCCCAGAGAAGCTGTGGCTGCCCCATCCCTGGCAGTGTTCAAGGCCAGGTTGGACACGGGCTTGGAGCAAGCTGCTCCAGTGGAAGGGGTCCGTGACCATGGCAGGGGTTTGGAACTGGAGGAGCTTTAAGTTCCTTTCCAACCCAAACCCTTCTATGATTCTATGATTCTATTTTATGTCCTTAAAATACAGAAGTAATTATCTTCAGCCAAAAAAATTATCTTTAGCCTTAAAAAGTAGTGTCCTGTGAGAAGTGGTGAGACTTGAAGAATTAACATTCCAAGTCCTTCCCTGGCCAGCTGATATCTCTATAGCTACAGAATAGTTCTCTAATCTCCTCAGCATTCACTTAGGAACGTTTATTCTCCTGCCAAGACAGGGAAGCAGAGGGTAACCTGAGGACTCCTGGTTACTTGTACAATGAATCATTCCTGTTTGGAACTATTATGAGATAGTCACATGAAGAAAGAGCATCTGATGGATTCTTCTGCCAGGACGAGCCACCGTGAAGGTACAAACAATGCTGATGATACATTGTCAGTGTGAGTTTTCACTGTTAACCATCTACTGAGGTGAATGGGAAGAGCTTCACACCTGCCAAAGCTTTTGCCTCAGCAGACTTTGCAAACTCAGGCTGGAACCAGATCAGGGAATGCTATTTATGAATTTTCCATTGGCATTGTGGGCTTTCTGGATTATTATTTTCTTGTTACCATTTTGCTTCGTGTCATTTCCTCTTTCACCCTCGATCTACTGATGTTTTGTGGGATTTCAGAGCTGAGAGGAATGAACGCATGCATTTTGCTGTCATACGATTGAGGTGCAAGAACGACCTCCTGAGAGCTTGAATTGCCAACAAGAAGGATTTCAGTGCTTTTCAGCTCTGAAAGTTTAAAGCTTTTGCTTTGAACTCCAAAGCTTTATTCGCTATAGCAAAGCAGAAACATAACACATAGAATCATAGAATGGTTTGGGTTGGAAAGGACCTTAAGGTCATTCAGTTCCAACCCCTCTGCCATGGGCAGGGACACCTCACACTAGACCATGTCATCCAAGGTGCTGTCCAACCTGGCTTTGAACACGGCCAGGGATGGGGCATTTACCACTTCTTTGGACAACCCATTCCAGTGCCTCAGCACACTCACAGTAAAGAACTTCTTCCTTATATCCAATCTAAACTTCCCCTGTTTCAGTTTGAACCCATCACCCCTTGTCTTACTACAGTTCCTAATGAAGAGTCCCTCCCCAGCATCCCTACAGGCCCCCTTCAGACACTGGAAGCTGCTCTGAGGTCTCCACACAGCTTCTCTTCTCCAGGCTGAACAGCCCCAACTTTCTCAGCCTGGCTCCATACAGGAGCTGCTCCAGCCCCTGAGCATCCTCATGGCCTCCTCTGGACTTGTTCCAACAGCTCCATGTCCTTTTTATGTTGAGGACACCAGAGCTGCACACAATGCCCCAGGTGAGGTCTCACGAGAGCAGAGCAGAGGGGCAGGATCACCTCCTTCGACCTGCTGGTCACACTCCTTTTGATGCAGCCCAGGATACGGTTGTTTTCTGGGCTGCGAGCGCACACTGAAGGCAGCTTAAAAGTCATCAAAACCTTGCAATATCCACCCATGTAGGGAAATAAATAATATTCCTCTTATCTTGCACAAGGGAGACTGGAGGAACAACAGAAGGTGTGGGGTGGTTTTCTCTCTGGTTGAACATAAAAGCGGTGCAGAAAATTGGATTACAGCTTTCTGGATCCCCTGAGCTCATGACTCATCTGCTGGGCTGCCTGAACCTCTCTGCACAAGTCACTTCATTTCCTTTGCACTCAGCCCCCTCATTTCAGTGAGACAATTTCTACACTGCAACCTGACCACGGGTGGCTGCTCCCTTTCTATAGCTGTGCCTCTGGCAATACTTTATCCCAATACAATGGTCACCTCGCGGGTGTCTGGACTGCTTGGAAGCCATGCTGGGACCTTTGAACATTACAAGGGAAGCAGTTTGGCTTTCAGTGTTTATTGGCACAAACCAGGTCTCCCAAGGTATATTTTGCTTCATCCTGCCAGGAAACAACTGACATATAACCAAGAAAGAGATTACAACTAGAGCTGACACAAAAGGTCGCTAAATCAGTTTGGGTTTCTCTGGTTCAGTAACAATAATGTCATCTCTATGTCAAGAAAAATAACTTCCTGAGATTCATAGAATCATAGAAAGCTTCGGAAGTGTCAAAGTTCCATCAGATCCTCTTTTTTTTACGGTTTTTCACCTTCCTTCCCATGCTGCAGTGTCTTCTATGAGCTACTTTAAAAGGGCTGATGTAGAATGACAACTGGCAATGACTAATGACAGCTTGCTCAGACAATGGGTCTGTAATTAATGGGCTGCTTGATCTCTATTGTTGTCATTGGCCTCACTAAGCTTTAAAAATAGCCTCAGAACTGTTCAAGACCATCCCTGCCCCAAAGAGGTTTTTGAGCAGAGAGAAGATGGGATGCACTGAAAAACCTGGACATGGCAGTGGCTTGAAGATTTGTACTTCTTCTGTATATTACTGTTAGCAATTCCCTGCTTATAACTGCCGTTAATCATAGAATCTCAGATTGGTTTGGGCTGGAAGGGACCTTAAAGTTCATCCAGCTCTGACCCCTGCCACGGGCAGGGACACCTTCCACTGGAGCAGCTTGCTCCAAGCCCCTGTGTCCAACCTGGCCTTGAACACTGCCAGGGATGGGGCAGCCACAGCTTCTCTGGGCACCCTGTGCCAGCGCCTCAGCACCCTCACAGGGAAGAGCTTCTGCCTAAGAGCTCAGCTCAGTCTCCCCTCGGGCAGGTTCAAGCCATTCCCCTTGGCCTGTCCCTACAGGCCCTTGTCCCAAGCCCCTCTCCAGCTTTCCTGCAGCCCCTTTAGGCACTGGAGCTGCTCTAAGGTCTCCCCTTCAGGAGCCTTCTCTTCTCCAGGCTGCCCCAGCCCAGCTCTCTCAGCCTGGCTCCAGAGCAGAGTCTAGCCAAGAACAGCAACAACAGCTCAGCTGACTTCACCTTGCTGCTTTTTGTGAAATAAGCTGTTAAAGGATCCCCAGGTTTTGCTGAGGGGTTGCTTTACAAAGAAGCTGGGATAGGCTTGGAAATTGTGAGGAAGAGGGGAGATACTGCTCCCAGATGCAAGGCAAAAGGAAACCTGCAGCACACTGGTGGTGGAGCCAAGAACATCTAATTCCTTGCAATCCCAATAGCTGGGCAAGAAGACACACAACAGGTGAAAATGCCGGATTCCTGACAGCGTTCTTTGTCCCTCTTCACAAACACTGCAGAAGGTGTGTGTACTAGCAGTGCTTCTACCTCATTTCTATTGCAAGGAGCTGTGGACAGCTGGGAGGAGCGACATCCTCCATATGCAGAGCTTGTTACCTTGAGACTGCCAGACTGAAGTCTTGGCTCCACGCAGGACTGCATATGTTTGGCTAAACCTGTTTTGCACAATTTAGTTCGCAGTCATGAAGGCTGTGTGATGCTTTTATGCTGATGTGACTGTGCTTTTATCTCATCTGAGAAAGCTAATCAGGAGCCAGGTGGAGTCATGATGAATTAAACCATTCCCGTATCAAAATCAGTGTCCACCCCCCACAGCTTTTAAGCTGGATGCCATGATATGTAATGTCAATGTATAAATCTCAGTATCTCTGAGCTGTATGATGGTTTTGCTGCTACTATATATAGTATATTATTATACACATCATATACATTAAATATATATAATATTTTCTGTTTAAAATATAATATATTCTATATACATATGTACATTCTATATACATATATATATCAAGGCTTATAGAGCTTTTTATTTTTGTAAAGCCAAAAAAGTCTCAGTGAACTGAAGTGAACCCAGACCAGATTGGGAAGGACCAAACACTGTTATTTGGTAAGGAGGAGTAGTGGCTAAATGGGTAAGAAATTGATGGGTGGATTTATTCTATTGCCCTTTGGACACATGGCCATCATTACATCCCTCTAGTTTGGCACTCCCCCCCAGCCACCTCAATAAGAAGAACCAGGACTGAGGGTGAGACATACCCACTTATTTACAGAGGCAAGCCCTTAGGATGTGCTTGTGGGTTAAGTGGGGAAGGTTTGCAATATCCAAGGGCATTGAAGAGGTCTCCATCACCACTAAACAAGCCCCTTTGTAAAAGACCCGTTTAGAAAAGCCTGTGGAGAAGAAGCAGTCTCACCCCTGGGATTTGTAAGGGTAGCATCAGTGCCTTTGCCTCCATCTCCGCAGCGGGTATCATCAAATGGGAGGCACTGATCCCCAGTTCCAGCCAAGACCTCGGAATTCTTCACAATGTCTTTCACTGATGTGGTTGACTTGATTTTATAGATACGCCGGCTGTTGGTGTCGGAGAGGTAGATGGAGCCAGTGATTGGATCTGTGGTCAAGTAATACTTATGGGCTGGGCTGTGGCTGAAAAACAAGGGTTTGATGTTATTATTTCCTTGGATGATTTGCTTCCTTAAGTCAATAACAGGCAATGCAAGCACTTTAGAGGATAAAAATGCATAGGGCAGACAGACTGTGAAAGTGGAGCAGTGCTGTACTGGACAATGTTAGTGCACAGTGTGTTACAGCACAGGATCCTGAGATAGAGATGTCACCAATCCCAGTGCCTGGGGTGATCTCTGGCATGGAGAGCAGCTACCAAAAGGAAAGGCTCACTGGCTTTAGCTAAAATCATGCCAGGAACTACTAGAGGTTGAGTCCCAGTGCCTGAGATTGCTTAGTTTACTTAATATAGACATAGTCCTGAAACTGGTGTTAGTGCAGTGCCAGAATGTGAAGGGAAAGCACAGTACATAGTACACTAGGGGCAGAAAACACAGGAAAAAATGAAGTTGAAAGCAAAAATCTGCCCTTCCCAGAAAGACCCCAATGCAAAACCCAAACGTGAACTCCCCAGTATAAAGCACTTGAAGATCTGCTCTTCAAGATCACTGTGTCAAGGCTTATCTGATGCTAGGGCTGACTCCAGCAAAGACTCTAGAGTCCTGTCCTGCCCTTATGGGGGTTAGGGGAAGTCCTGCCACTGAAATCAGCTGGACCTCAGTGAAGAGAGAAACAAAATGGTTCTTGGAGTGTCACATTTTGCCCTATACCAAACATGACCAAGGAGGAGAGCTGAGGAACCCTACCATCAGTCTCCTGTTAAACGCCACTCACTCATTGCTGCCTTGAAAAGGAGAAAGGGTGGCTGAGGAAAAGGGCTGAGCAGACAGGAAAAGCTTTTAGCTCTATGACTACAACACTAAATGATCCCAAGACTGAAGAAATGAATGAACTAGCACCACTTTATGGAGAGCATTCAATGGGACTGGCCAGAGAAACAACCAGATGAGTTTAGACACAGTTTTAATCATTGTCTTTCAAGGATTCTCTCTATAGTCCAATACTAAACTTATTAACTTCCTTTATTAGAAGTATTTACTACTAATGTGTATTGAACTGCATCTCTTCTAAGCCTGAAACCAATGTATTAATCTTGTAACACCTGCTGCCTGAACACAGGTCTCCTTCCTCCTATGAAAGGCTAAATAGTAATTAGAACAAGGATGAAAAAGTCTCTCCTTTTCTCCAGAACACCTTCAAGCTGTCTAAACTCATCAGGTTCCATGAATTCATACTAATCATAGAGGCCATAGTTCACAATTTCCCACTTAGTGGAATTGTTCCAGGAGAAGCTGGTTAGAAACCTGAGTGTCGATCACAGTTGACTCTATCCCTCATAATAAGAATTTTCCTCTCTCTTTCAACCTTTCTGTTAGGAAAATTAACCCCTCTTCAGACACTAGGAAATCGTTCTCTGCTTAGAAAAGCTCTAAGTTGGTTCTCCATTTGAATTACTTAATACTTTTTTTTTGGGGGGGGAAAAAGCCTTTCTGATTTATTCTGGAGTATTCCTTGTGATTTATCCTATTAAAGCCTGAACAGATTTCACCTCCACAAATGACACTGATTCTTGCTAAATAAAATGCTCTGACCTTCAAGACAGCTCCAGCTTGACAGTTCAGTCTCCATCTGTATTCCTTCCCAATGACAGCAGGCTGGGAGGGTATTATTTCATTTACCTGCATGCCACTCACACTAAGCAAGTGGCTTCAACCCTGGTGGAATAAGTTCCCTATGGGAATCCATCATCCATTCTGATCAGGGCTTTGTGTTTTTTGCTGACTGTTCTGTCCTAACAGAGCCCAGCTGAACGTCAGTCAGCTTTTGAGCTGTTCACAGTCTCTGTTTTGCATGAGAGGTGGACAAGAGGAGGATGTTTTTAATGGCACTTCGCAATTCTTTAGCATCTTTGCACACACACAGCTTTCACCACATCTTAGAGCGGGCCATTTGCAGATGGACAAAGGCAAATAACTTCCTTAAAGATGGAGAAAAATGGTGTCAGAACTGGAAGTTCCTGCTCCCCTTTCCTTTTTTTGGGGTTTACTAGCCTCACTCTGGTGCATTTTATTATTGATTATAAACTTTTCTAATCCCAGTTCCTGTGTCAAATGGACACTGAAATAAATGCTGATTACTTTTAACCATGGACCAGAGAACCAGGTAAAAGCAAAGCATTCATCCAGCAGAGAAGCTGAATGGTACCCAATTTACTAAGTAAAAACCTGTCATCTTAAGGTCATACTTTGAGTTGCTGCTGGTAACTCAAGTGTAGTTTTATTAATGGGGTCCTGAATCTAGATGCTGCGAAAAGCAGGTGTGAATTCGATCATTAAAACATTAGCTCTGACTGGTTAAACCTTACATCCTCTTCATAGCCAGATGCCACAGAGGCATACACACCTTGACTGGCAAATGTGCCTTGGAAGAGGTAGGGTAGGAACAACTGATTTTGGTTAACCTACCCATGGCATGGTAATACTCTTGGGTCATTTGGGTCTGGATTTCATTTGGCGAGCTGATAGAGGAACTCCCAAGTCATACAATTACCTTCCTAAACCTGATGTTATTCATGGTATAGGCATCCCCAACACACAAACTTTATCTTGGCTGCTGCATGGCTCTGTGCGAGTGATAGGAAGTGCTGGTTCAATGTTATCAGCTAGATTACTTATTTGTGCAAGCATGGCTTATCGTGGTCCCCTACACCTCACTCCATGTCTTTTGTGGGTACCCTGGGGTAGCACAGGCAATGAAGTATTTAACCTGGAATGTTTTGGGAAGGTAAAATACAAACTGCTAAGGATTGTCAAGCTGCCTCTGCCAATAGGCTTCAGCACTGTATTGGGAAGATGTCATGCTCTGCCCTTGTCCAAATCGCAGTGTTACACACTGCAGCTTTTGTTTAACACTTTCTTTGCAATGCATCAGGATGAGAGATGCTAACTAAGTAATGTAAAGGTCCCAGACAGCTTCCCTTCACCTGTGATAATGCATGAGCACTGGAGATGGGAACGCTGGGGCTTTGCTGTTTATTTAAAGCCACAATCAATAGGCAAATCCAAGTGGTAAATTGGACTGAACTGAACAACAAGTGAAACAAATCTGCCTGGGGCAAAGCAAGAAGAAGCAAAGGGAAGATTCTTTTCCCTTTCATCCTCTCTCATTGCTCAGTTAGATAACAGACCAAAACAAAAGACAGGACTCCTTACTGTTCAGAAGACTTAATCAGGTACAGTACTTGTAGTCTTAGAGTATATATCCCCCACATTGACATTGCCACCACTAGTGGCTGTGGGTGCAGAGCTCATTACCCATTCAGAGTGTTCCTTTAGCAATTAAACCTCTTTATAAGAAACCCTGAGCACTGCATTGATATTTGAAGCCCCTGAAGCAACAAACCCAAGTTGCAGGGTTGGGGAGGCCTGGTTCCTAGCCAAGAACAGCTACTTTGGTGGGCATTAGTTGGCAATGATGGTGTAGTCACTGGGAATGAAGACAGCTTCATAAGCAGAAGCTGTTCTGTAGCCCCAGGTGAAATGGAGGTGATACTGCTTCCTTGGATGATGTGATGTGCTGGGAAAACACAGGGAAATCTTCCAAGTCCACAGTGATCCCAGTTGTTTGGGGCTGTATGGGGTTACATGTATGCTCTCCCATACACCTGCCTTGTCCCCTTTCTTTCTTCATTTTCACTCTTTGGACAGGATAATGCCAGCACTACAGGGAGCTCTGCAGATATGTGAAGAGACTCAAATGCCATTTTAAAGAGCTTTACATGATTACTTACACACAGGCATAAGGAAGGACATTGATGAGTGAATAGGCAGACACAGGACACTCACGGATTGCTTCTGGTATCATATAATAGAGGCACAGGCTTTAAGCAAAGGTTGATATTATCCCCTTATTTTGGAGGAGTCTGAGGAAGGAACGTCCTGCTCCAGAGTGGGAAGCCAGTATTTAAGGAATAAAGATGAGAATAGGGAGATGGTCCCTGCTTTCAGCAGGCTGGATATAATATGTCAGCACAGTGGACTGCACCTTTTTATTGGCTTCTATTCAATGCCAGTGGATTCATCTCACTGAGCTTTAGATAGGTATAGGATGAATGCTAACATGTGAACTCACTGCCTTAAGTCCCTTTATAGGCAGTAGAGAGAAGTACCATCATTAAGGGGGTGATTTGGATGACTTACTTTAAAACATTCATCCTACAAGATGACCTGCACCTTAGCTACCCAAATGCAAGGGCATCTACCACCTACTGTACAGGATAACTTCTGTTAATGGCACCAGTATGGCTCTGGCTTCCACAGACACCAAGGTTAGTTACCCATCACATCTGATCTGAATAAACCCCTGGGGCTTCATTGGCTCTCATGTGTCTGTTTAAGGACACGAAACCACCTCTGTAAACCCCCTGAGCCTTGCTGCCCACGTGCATTTGCTGGTGACTAAAGAACCACCAAATTCCTGCAGCCAAGTGCTATATGTTGAGCAGGGCTGTGTTTCCATGGCTCCATAGGAAGCACCCTGCAGCTCACAGACAGAGGATTTTATTATAGCTCGTGTGAGGTACTGGTCTTTTTCTTTTTCCCTGGGAGACATTCAATAGATTAATACATAAGGAGGCCACGCAGTGCAGTTGAGCTGAATTTACACTTGGCCTTTTAGTGTTTTCAGTTTGTGTGCGATGCCCAAAGCTCTTCTTAGTGTCACAGGCTGGATAATAAAACTTCATAGCGATGCCATAAGCCAACCCAGGGACTGCAAAGGACTTTTGATCTGATCCCAGAGCAGTTTTCTGAGATGCTTCTTTGCCTCTAATGGTAGATTTGTCTCCCTAAGGTATGAACGGAAACAAGAAAGGAAGAATCTAGTTAAGTGTGGCCACTTTTTGTGTATTTACAAGGCAGAAATGCCTCAGTGCCTTCCATGTTCCTGCAGGGAAAAGATAATGAGAATTAACTGCAAAGTTTCATTTCCATGCTTGGAAAGTCCTCAGCTTCTATAAGCCCATCTAGACAGGTCCATACACAGACACACTGGAGCTGGTTCCTATCCATCTAGTAGTGAATGCCAGATGGGTGTAAACTCGGGAGGCAGCACAATTTGGTGATGCTTTTTGGTCTACCTAATGTCCCCAGTGTTCTACACACAGCTATGATGGAGTCAGACCTTGGTGACCTATGCTGTGCTGTACAGCCAAGCCTCTTAGCTGGTAGCTCCAGAGCCTCTGGTGATCAGGCTCACCACAGGCTATGCAGTGAGGAGGAATTCTTTCCCTTGAAGTGAGGAAGCTTTTGCACATGGATTGCAGCTTTTCCAAGCCACCGGGATTCAGTCCTGTGGATCTCACCCTTTGCCTGTCAATGGTGGCAAGCTTAGGACCTTCTGGAGCTCAGCGCACTAGAACTAAGGTTACACTGACTCATTTCCCTATGGCTCAGGAGTGAAAAGGCTTCCTAACATGAAGTATTATGGCAAATCATAGAATAGTCAGGGTTGGAAAAGACCTTAGGATCATTCAGTTCCAACCCCCCTGCCATGGGTAGGGACACCTCACACTGACACAGAAATGATGTTAGCTCTTAGGGATGACTCCCTTAATGCACTCACAGCTGGGAATATTTGATCTCACCTCCTTCCTCCCTCCCTGGTTCCCTTTGGATGCACTGGAGCAGGCATGTCTGGGCTTTCTATCATTTCATTCCTTAGCCTTTAGGAATTGCCTGAAGGCTGAAATCCTGCCAACTTAGTAAGGCTCTAGTGGCATCTGCAGCATTTGTGGCCAGTCCATACATCTTCACACAGTCACTGCCTTCATATATAAAAATTCCTCTTGTAACAGGTATTTGGCTGTGGCTTTTTGCTGTCAAAGCAGGTGCAGGTTGGTGGCTGTGTATTTCTAGGGCATTAAGGACACAACCTGGCTGATCTAAAGAGAAATGAGTTTTTCTATTGCCTTCAAATGATGTGCAAGAGGGAGCCGGGGGGCTGGAACTCAGCCTGATGAAGACAGTCAGGGCAAAAGTTCTGTGTACCGACCTCCCAGCCCTGCTAATAGATGCTTTGGGCCAGCCCATTATGCTGTGGAAGCTCAGCCCTTTATTAATGTTCTGGCAAGAAGACAAAACCCCAGTTTCTACTCAATTGCATTTCCAGACATGCAGATAAAATGAACGTTTCTGGGTTTGCATAGCCTCTATGAAGTGGAAGAAACTGCAAATAAAAAGCATGTAGCAAGAAAAATCCCAAATGCAAAGAGAAAACCGTATATATATATGGTTTATTTCATATATATATAGATATAAATGCATGAAATAACTCCAACTCCACAGGGTAAGCTTCTAATTTAGAAAGCAACCAGGGAGAAGGATGGGAAACTTGTCAGAGCCAGAGCAACCCTTGCAAACACAGATAGTGACAGGAGGTTGACATCTTCCGGAATGCAACTGATTGGATCAAACCCACTGAAACTCCAGTGAACCCAAGTGACAAATATCCTTAGTGACAAAGCTCCAGTTTAGGAGTCTCTCTTCCATCTTGTTTTCTTGTCACTACTCTTTCTCTTTCTTTATTGCATCTCCTGGCTGAGGTTCTGAGTTGCACTGCCTCCAATCTGAGCCTGGCACACTTTCACATGCAAAAGCTCTGTGTGAAGGGCTCAGACTAACCGAAGTAACAAACACTTGCTTCCCTAGGTGGGTGATGCTGGGGTAGATCTGACCCTTCTTTATGCCTCTTAAACTCCCCAAAACCCAAAAGAAAGGCATGTCACCATATAAGAATGATTTGTCCACCCTACCTATTCCAGTGATCTGTATCCTGACACTGTCCCCATTTCACTTCCTTGGCTAATTCCCACCCATTTTTCCTTCCACCCTCCTCCTCTTGTTCCCCTTGTGTCTACACTTCCCCTGCCTACAGCTATAACAGCTCAAGCAGAAATCTGTGTGACTCTGCTCTGTGATTAATGGCTCCCAGTTCTGATGACTGATTGCCTATGCCAGTTTTAATCACGGCAGCTTCATTTGCTCTTGAATCATCTGGAAATGGCACTTGTGGATCACTGTGTAACAACATGCAACGAGACAGGGAGTGGCAGAAGAATTCTCTACTGGTTGGCTTACCTATGTCTGAAATCTTTATTTCTGACAGAAGACAGGAAAGCAGGGAATAGAAGAAAGAATGAGGCGTTAGCAGCTCAGTTCGATGCATTATTAGCAGATTGAAAACTTGACAGTAACTGTATCATACAATGCAATAATAAATAAAGACTTAGCTGGAATGACACTGATATATTTTATACTGGATATTACTTGGCAGTGAGCTCACTTATGTACCGCTGCATATCACAAAGGAAGCGTGATCTCACCTGCTTGGAGTTAGTCACTTAGGCAAGAGATAGGAGCAGGCAGAGTGGATCATTCAGAGCGGTACTGAGCATATGCAGATATCTTTACAGGTTTTTCCACTCAAAGCAATACCTTGTGTGTGACAAAGGTAACTTAACAGTTGCACAGTTATGGGTGGCAGCTCATTGCCAAAATCTCATGAACTTTAGCCCAAACGACTGAACTAATGCTGAGCTGGGTATTTCTCATGGGTCTATTACATACCCATCTGCTGTTACCTATAACCCACAGCGTGTTTGCTTTCCTCTCCACAAAAGAACACTACACTCAGAAGATGCCCCCCCAAACAAAACCCAACACCCAAACAGTGAAGGTGTAAATCTCCGAGGAGATGCTGATGTGAGAAGACACAAGCAAACTCTATGGCTTTCCTCCATAGCTCTCAGTCAGCTGGCATCTGAGCCCACTCAGTTTATGGCACACCAGAGTGAAGAAATGTTCATTAGATCCAGTAACCTAAGTGTTTGCACAGATGAAGCAGCAATAGCTCCGGCAGATTTAACTCTGGAGTGAATTTCACTCTGTGGCTCTGCACAAAAGCCAACAAGGCCACTCTGTCAAGGCTTCCAATTCTCTCTTGCCCAATGAGGAAATGCTCTGCAAAACCTCCACTCAGTCTGGTATTTCCACTGACAATGAAACAGGGATTGCGTTCTCAAACTTGTACTTCTGGGAACAAGGTATTAATCCCACTCAGTTGCACTAGGATTTGGGCCCCAAATCACCTAGGCTCTTCTGGAAATCTCACCTTTGGTCATTACAATAACTTTTTGGCATCGGAATAATATTACATTCTTGAACGTGGACCAGGTCTGAAGATTTATTGCAGCTTCCCACCTTACAAACATGAGAGAAACGATGTTCTCATGTACCACAATGGAATAGCAAGAATCAGGTTCTTGCTTACAGACTCAAAAGGTATCCCAGGCCTCTGAGAGGTAAACATCTCACTGTGGGCTTCCTAACTCAATGAAACTTCCTGACTCCCTTATTGCCCTGTGAGCATACCAAGACAGCTATTCTGTATGTGCCAGCCTTGTGCTGACTGTTTGGACTTCGTTTTCTCATACACAGTGATCTAAGACTATGGTTCTGAGTGCCAAATAAGACCTTCAGCAAGGTCTAAGGACTCTGGAGTGTCTGTAAATGAGGGACTAGTGGGATCTTGCATCAATTTTTATGCAGATCAGCTCTTTTTATATGTGGCCTTGTGGAGCAAATGGAAATACAAAGCAAAGTTCTACGGGACACTGCTGCTCTAGGAAACTGTGGAGCAAGCTTCTACATGTCAGTCCTTGCAGAAAAGAAGCCTTACATTTGTCCTTAGCAACCAGGACATTAAATGTGAGTCGAGCAGGGAGGTTCCTACTTTTGGAAACATTCTACATTTCAGGCCAGGTCTTGAGAGGCAAATGGGAACATGAATCTTCCTACCATGCTAACGTCATATCAACCTCTCAGGACGTTAGGCTGAGCCTTTCAAGCAGAGACAACTCATTCAGAAACACTCATTTAACTCTACTGACTTTCCTGGAGTCAGTCATGTCCAGCCACACAGAGTCTAGAACCTGGTGCTCTTGAAGTGTGTAATTGTATTTGTTATAGATAGATAGCAAAACTATTCCCAATGAAGTCAGTTTGCAATTTTCAGTCACCATCTATTTAATTTTGTCAGAACTTAATGCAAATCTTTATTTTTCCCTCTCCCTCCTTGTTTTCAATGGATGTTCCTTCCCCATCCTCCCTATTTCTCCTAGTATATGTATTTCCTCCTTTGTAATTTGGGATTAAAAGGAGACACTTCACTTCCTTTCAGATGATCCACCTATATGTGCACCCTGACACTGATGTTCAGGTAGGAACTGAGGGGGGCTGATGAATTTGTCCCCATGAAACACAACTTAGAAAGACCCAGTCTGTGACTACTTTGAGTGATCATCCTGTCTTAATTATGAATGATCATTTGCCCTGATTAGCCTCTACATATCATAATCGTGCTGTGCCCTTTCAAGCTATCTCTGGGGCTTGCTGTGCCCTTCCAAGTCATCTCATCATTTTAGGTCATTTCTAGGGCTGATTGTTAATGTTAAGGATTCCCACTGGCCTCTAACTACACAAAAGGCAGACTTCAACACAGTTTGATTTAGCAGCACAATAATGTGCCAATATTTTTGGGGTGTGATATATTTCTGTGTTTCTCTGGTGTAAATCAAAGTCAGCAGAGTTGCAGAAGAGGCAAATCTGGACAGCTTCCTGTTTTCCTGGGGGGTTTCTTTAAGAGTTTTGCTCATTTTCCTTTTGGATACATCATATTTCTGCAGAATTTAAGGGCATAATTGTAATGGGCACATTCAGTAGAGCGTACCTCAGCTCCAGTATGTTGGTGACATTGCCAGAGGGAAAGATCCTTCGGATGTAGTTGAAATCTCCAACATAAAGACTTCCATCAGACCCACATGTTAGGGCAACAGGAGCCAGGAGTTTGTTCCCATCTGCAAGACCATTGCAGCTTGGACAAGAGATGCTACGTCTGCGGCCGTTGCCCATAATGCTTCCAATTACAGGCGGCTGCTGGGAGATAAACTGGTTTTCCCCATTTCCTTTATGTAAGATGCCTAAGGAGAGAAAACAGTAATGAGGACATTGAAGAGAGACAGGGAAACTGAGAACAAAGGGAGTACAAACTGGCAATCCCAGAAGGGGAATTTATCATGTAGCAAAGGAGGTTTATCATCTATCATAGTGTTTTGTGATGGTTTCTAATGAGGAGCCCTTTATCTGGAGTATTTTTTATAGACCCATTGAATTTTTGGCACAACAAAAGTATTTTGGGAGAACAAGACTGCTTTTAACATTGAAGGAAATAGACTTTTCAGCATCTCATGACTTTTTACCTGTCTTTTCTGTCCCTGCTTGCTTTGTAATTTGGAATTTACCAGGTAAAAAGAAATCACAGAGCTCATGAAAAGACAAGGGACAGGAAGACCATGGTGCATTCTCTAGAGAAATGTTTCATCTGCAAAGCTTTAGAGAAGCTCTGTTGATGTTCCCTGTAAGCGTAGTGTTTTCAGCAGTGATGTGGGCTGAATTAGATGTTTGCTCCCACACCACTGCTACCATCCAGAGGGACACAGTGCTTCTGTCTTTTAAACATGTTCTGATCACCCTCAGTCTTGAGCAGCCTTCAAGGACCCTGACACCTTCCACTTTCCCTTATGTCCCGTGAAGCCTCTCATTTCTACAAGTACACTTGCACATTGGAGGATGTGTCTGGGTGGAATTATGCTCAGTGGTATGATTTTAGGACTGTTTTCCTTGTTAATACCCTTGTTTTAAGACACTACAAAGTCAGACATGCCAACATTCAACTACTTCACAATGGCAAGCTTCTTTTGCATTTACACGCACCAAATTGCTTATAAATGTAGGATACCAGAAATAATATGTTAGGAAAATGCATGAGAGGCTACATTTATTGATCGGGTTTCTTTTCTTTCCTTTTCCTGAATTCTTAGTAATAAGAAGCAAGTAGGCCTTGCAACAGCATGTAATTCCTGATATGTGTTACAGACAACCTACCACTCTGTATGTTGAGGGCATGGTGTTTATCCAGGGACCATCCTCCAAGTTTGGAAGCATCAATTTCATAACCCTGAAGCACGGCTGTCCTCTTCTCCCACAGGATCAAGTCAGGACAGGATTCATACTCATAACCTACTGAAACTAGGAACAAGAGAGAAACAAAAGACCCCCAAGGTTAGTAACCCAGAAGTGCACACCCAGAGTTTCAACTGAGAAGGGGTAAGAGCATTTCTACAGGCAACTGCCAATTCCATTTAAATGTCCTCACCATAATGCAGAGTCCTAATAGCTTTCCCTTTAAAGTCCATCCTGCATTCATAAAGGTCAATGCAGTTGCAGGTGTTGGGTAAATGTGATAAATACTAAAAAGGCACTGGTTTAGAGGCATATTTGAAACCAACGGGGATTCCAGGGTGTAAAGCACTGCCTGGGCTCATGGGGAGTATTTTATTATCTACTATCTTTGATCAAAGTCTGCATGTCAGGCACTTGCTAAAAACCATGTCCTTTCTTGGAAAGTAAAGACTTCTCCAAATGGGTCATGGGGCAGCAAATCCCTCAGAGGCAGCAGTCTTAGACCAGGCTGACTTGTGGCCATTGTCAATGTCAATAGCATTTGCTTGTCATGATGTCTCATCAGAACCTATAAAGAACACACTGGAGTTAAGAGTAAGAAGATGTCAGTAAAAGGAAAATTGTGTTTTTGACAGGATAATGACCCCTTGATGATTTTCTCAGAAGCAGCAGGAGCAGTCTCATTGATCCGCTTTTCTTCTGCCCTACCTGATCTTTTCAGTGCTAACAGCTGAAGCAGAGCAGAGCTGCAAGTCCTACACAATGAAAAGCAATTACATAGCTCATTTTTTATTACTAGACAAAAAAAAAAAGGTCTGATTTTACAAGTTTCTCAGCCTCCTTGAAAAGTGCTGAGCACTGAGTGAACTCAGGATCCCCCACCAAATACAGCCCTTTACCAGATCAGACGGTATCACAGGAAGATGTAAATTAGGAAATGAAGGTTTGATATTTTCCACTCTTCTAGAGGAGGACATCACTGAAAGCCTGAATGATGATGTCCTCAGATGTGGTGGAGTATTCTCAGGCTGCAGAGCTATATCATGGAGCACTCCAGGACCCAATTCTGGTTTCAAAGACGTAAACATAGCCTTTCAGGGTATGCCACCAGCATGTTTCCCAGTGTGGACTCCAAACTGGATAAGGCTCAGCAGGTTATATCATCCAGCCTGCTCAAGGTAGCTGAGCCTGAGTGAGAGGAAGGCATCCATTCCTCCTCCTAGAAAACAAGGCCCTCTACAGCTCTTCTAAAAAGACTTATCTTCAGTTGGCTATGAGGCATCAGTCAACATCCCTTCTGTCAACAAGAGCTCTATTTGCTCATTTGGGATCTCTCCCATTTTGCTGGTATCATATTCTCGGCCACATGAAAGGTCCAGTCTGGACTATCAAAGACCTGTAAGTGAATGTCCTCTGGTTGCTGACCAGATGGGAAGCAATCACTGCAGAGCTGCATCACCCCTGCTCACGGTACTCAAGGTATACTCTTCTCTCCACTACCATCACACAGGGCTCACTGGGTGAGGCCTGAGATGGAAGCAGGAAGAGGAATGGAGTGTGTCTGCATTCATTCACAGCACAACTTCCTGCCCCACCATGGACTTCAGCTTCTGCCCCTGTCGAGTGGGTGGCAGGGGCCACAGTGCTTACAGTAATAAGCACATTGATTATGCAGAACCTTCCTACTCTCTGCCTTGCACCTTCTGACAGTGTTTTGCAGATGTAAATCAATGCACAAAGTATAAGAAGAGCATCATGCTCCAGTTTGGGATGGAGTTCTTGGGATGGAGTAAACTAAGATTAAAGCAATCCTGAAGGTCAGGCACAAGGAGGAATGAAGACAGGGCTCAGCTCTAGGAATTTCTTTCAAAGCAGTGCTGACAGCTTTTGGCTATAGGTGACAGGTAGCCAAATGCCTCTAATCCCAGTTCTTTTCTTCTGTATGAGTATGATGGCAGCAGCTCAGGATGTATGAGCTGGGCCATGAGCCAGAGAACAGAGCAGGATTCATCTGCTGGGGAAATGTGTGCTGTGTGAGCAGCTGGGCCCAATCCTCTCCAAGGAAACTGCAGTGAACCAGCAGGGACCACTTCCTGTGTTAGCAGTATGGACCATACCGATCTGATGAACAAACTAAAGCTGGCCAGGGACAACAAGGACAACAAGAAAACTTCTATAGGTGTATTGGTAATAAAAAGAAGACTAAGGAAAATGTGGGCCCTGTCTGGAAGGAAACAGGAGACCTGGTTACCTGGGATACGGACAAGGCTGAGGTACTCAACGTATTTGCCTCAGTCTTCACTAGCAAGTGCTCCAGTGACACTGCCCAAGTCACAGAAGGCAAAGGCAGGGACTGGGAGAATGAAGAGCTGCTGTATGAGAGCAGGTTCAAGACCTTCTAAGGAACCTGAAAGTGCACAAGTCAACGGGGCCTGACAAGATGCATCTGCAAGTCCTGAGGGAACCGGTGTATGTAGTTGCCAAGCCTCATCCATCATATTTGAGAAGCTGCAACAGTCTGGTGAAGTTCCCACTGACTGGAAAAGGGTAAATATAAACCCCATTTTTAAAAAGGAAGACTAGGGGAACTACATGCTAGCCAGTTTCACCTCAGTGCCTGGCAAGATCATGGAGCAGACCCTCCTGGAAACTATGCTAAGGCACATGGAAAATAAGGAGGTGGGTGATAACAGCCAACATGGCTTCACTAAGGGCAAATTGTGCCTGACAAGGCCAGACAGACACTGCATGGAGCAGCCTGAGGAGAAGGACTTGGGGTGTTGGGTGAGGAGAAGCTCCCCATGACCCGGCTTCAGTGAGCACTTGAGCCCAGAACCCCCCCGTGTGCTGGGCTGCACCCCCAGAGTGTGAGCAGCAGCTCAGGGAGGGGATCCTGCCCCTCTGCTGTGTGAAGGGGAGACCCCCCCTGCAGCCCTGATCCAGCTCTGGGGCAGCAGCACAAGAGGGACGTGGAGCTGTTGGAGCGAGGCCAGAGGAGGCCATGGAGCTGCTGCGAGGGCTGGAGCAGCTCTGCTCTGGAGCCAGGCTGAGAGAGCTGGGCTGGGGCAGCCTGGAGAAGAGAAGGCTCCTGAAGGGGAGACCTTGAGAGCAGCTCCAGTGCCTAAAGGGGCTGCAGGAAACCTGGAGAGGGGCTTGGGACAAGGGCCTGTAGGGACAGGCCAAGGGGAATGGCTTGAACCTGCCCGAGGGGAGACTGAGCTGAGCTCTTAGGCAGAAGCTCTTCCCTGTGAGGGTGCTGAGGCGCTGGCACAGGGTGCCCAGAGAAGCTGTGGCTGCCCCATCCCTGGCAGTGTTCAAGGCCAGGTTGGACACAGGGGCTTGGAGCAAGCTGCTCCAGTGGAAGGTGTCCCTGCCTGTGGCAGGGGTTGGAACTGCATGAGCTTTAAGGTCCCTTCCAACACAAACCTATGATCAAGGACAAGGTCTGTGCATTGCCACTCAGCTGCTTCTAAAAAGAGCACAAGCCCTGGGGTCACTCACCAAAGGCTTCTGAGAGCCCATACACCTTCTGGCTGTAGACGTCTGTCTTGTCCCAGATGAAGTAATAGGACAGGTCTGGTGCTGCTGCAAACCACTTTCTGAAGAGGCGTCCCTCGACGGCCACCATGAGGTGGACTTTCATGAGGTTGAAGGGGATGGTGGGGTGGGTCATGCTGATCCTCAGCACTGATTTGTAGCCAGCTGTGCGGCTGCTCAGGTAACTCACTTTTATTTTACTGCCGGAAACATTAATCTCCTCCTGTAGAGCCTGTGGAAAACCAGTGCAGGAGGTGTTAAATCAGCAGCGAGCAGACAGGAAAAGGCAGTGAAGCTGTAATTTATCAAACACACCTTTGCAAAAGCTCTGGTAGACACATCTAAAAAAGCAGCCCATTAGGCACCAAGTATAAAACCATATATGTAATTTATAGGATTAGTTGTGGAAACAAGGAATGCCCTTGTCTTTCTTCATCTCTCTTACATGGGATAGCAGGAGACCAAAGTATCTCATTGAAGTCATTATTTACAATGGGACTTACTGTCCAAAGCAGTCCCAGCACCTATGGCTAAAGGAGCTCCCAGTCTGAGATAATCCCAGCACATCAGTTTAGCTTCCATTTTCTGTCTTATTCTTCTAGGTTTATATGGCTGCTAATTTTTGCCTCCTGGCTTCTTTGTCCCAGTGAAACATCAAGTCCTACTTGTCCTGTATCCTTATGGATGTTCCCTGGTCCCGATCATAACCTGCCATTCTCTCCATGTCATTGGTTAATCTTGCTTCCACCCTTCCTCCTCTGACTTGCCCATTTCTTCTTCTTCTTTGACCCTGCTCCTCTCTTACCTCACCTCTGACCCTCTTTGTCTGATCTACCTCCAGCCTTTTCTTTCCTGTGCCCTGATCATTATTTTTTACCTCATATTTGCTCCTGCTTACAGAATCATGGAATGGTTTGGGTTGGAAAGGACCTTAAGATCATTCAGTTCCAACCCCCTGCCATGGGCAGGGACACCTCACACTAAACCATGGCACCCAAGGCTCTGTCCAACCTGGTTTTGAGCACTGCCAGGGACGGAGCATTCACAACTCCCCTGGGCACCCTCTGCCAGTGCCTCAGCACCCTCACAGTAAAGAACTTCTTCCTTATCTCCAACCTGAACTTCCCCTGTTTCAGTTTGAACCCATCACCCCTTGTCCTATCACTACAATCACTGATGAAGAGTCCCTCTCTGACATCCTGGTCGCTGCTTAAAATTCCTTCCCCTTTGACCTGCATGATGCAGCTTTTGGCCTGACCTATCACCATCAACCCCTTTCCCTTCCCTTGTTGCTTCCCTTCCTTTCCCAAATTTCTTTATGTTCCAGGTGAGTTACTTCATTTTCTCCTCCAGCAGTAAGTGTGGGTATATCTGTCTGTCTGACTGGGACAGTGATCTCACAGGTCTCTATTCCAGTACAGAGTTTCACAAAAGAGTGGACAAACAGCAGGGGAAGTTCTGTCTGCCTCTATTCTGCTTTCAGAACAGAGAGGTCTCAGTAAAGATGGGATTCTCAGCTAATTTACTTGCTAAAGTACAACCAGATATTAAAACTTCCTGCACTTGTAGCTGAAGCAATGAGGGAAACTCTCTGGAAGGCATCCCTGACCCCATTCAAACTATTGATAAAAAAGGGCATTTCTGTCTTAAGTCTTAGGGGAAATGTATTTAGTTGCCACTTCCCAGAAAATGCCACTCTTAGCTAAGCACCCAGCATGGACATCATCAGCACAAGCCAGGAACCTTTGGCAAAGTGTGAGAGATGAAGGTAGAAGCTTTGCAGTGAGCTGCAAAGGAAAATGTGGTCTAATAGTGGGATGTGTTGGAAGGTCACAATTGGCACTGTTCCCTCCTGTGCCACTTCTGATATTCTTTAGAGTGCTGGACCCTAAATGAATTGTGAAAATACTTCCCTACAATAAACAGCTTCCATAATATTAAGGGCATGGAGGCTCGAAGGCATGTAGGTCAAGAGATCCATCCATCCATCCTGTTATCCAAGCCATATGGCTCCTATACTCAACTCCTACATGGGAGCAGCAAACTGCCCTGGCATGACAAGTTGCTCACTCCCACAGGTTTTCTGCTTAGTGTTATCAGTAATGACAAATCTTGTTATCTGCCCCCTGAAAAGACCTCTTCAAAGCTATTACCCAAGGCCTAACACTTTTCAAGTGATAACTTACACCTTGGAGTGTTGCAGCACTTGACAAACGGACACATCCAGAAGTTAAAGCACTATTCCACTGTGCTCATAAATATTTACTTCCCCTAGTGCAGCCCTTTCAATTTACATATCTCAGTGCTTAGGAGGCTCCAAAATGACAGAACTGGGAAAAATCCAGTATTTCTGAAGTGTATTTTATGAGCTCAGCAACAAGCTGGGCTGGGACCAACGTCAACCAGAGACCAACTGAGCCAAGTTGCAGTAAAGGTGGTCCCTTGTATCAAATCTGTCTTCATATGTAATCCCTCTAGGAAAAAGCCAGGCAGAAATAATTGTCATGGAGTTACTATTTGCAGTGTCTGGTTCAAATCCCTGTCAGATATAATTATTCCATTCTGTCATGATCTGTCTCTGCTGTCTGCTATTCCAAAGGAAGGGTCAGCACTGCGGTACCAAGGCGCTGAGCAGCACAAGGGGCTGTGTTTAAAGACTTGAAGAGAGGATTCAAATGGTAATTCAGTTTATCCAAAGCGCATTTGTAGCTTGTAAGTAGTGATAAACTAGCAACAAAGCAGGGCATTGGTGGGGGGAATATAATCCAGTAGGACACTGGTGGGAGAAGAGGGGAAGAAGAAGCTTTAAAATACTAGGAGTGCACCAAAAAGTAACAACAGCTGAATTGTGCCCTTATTTCTATTTGATAATTGCTGTTTGGCCCAGATAAATGCACATGGTGCATCTGGAGTCCTGGTGAAAGATAAGGGCTCTTGGAATTCATTGAAGCCTAACCAATGTGATCTCTAAAAGTGGTCCTGCCACCAGGCTGGTCAGGAGGAGAACTGGTTCTTCAGGCTTACTAGGGATCTTCACAACTTCCCCATTTCCGTGTGCCCTTCACTGCTGGGTGTTGATCTATGGCTCTGTTAGCACCAATTCTTTCCCTTTTTGCATGAGACAATGTAGAAAACCTTATTTCTGTGTGTGGGTTACACATTTATCTTACAGTTTCTCTTTGCCCACCAGCAGACAAGGCAAGGAACAAGCTTTTCATCTAGTATGATGCACAGAAGGAATTGTGAGACAGAAAAGCTTTTAGGGTCTGATTCAGGGGCTCAACACAGACGTAGCACTTTCAAGATGTTCTATGGTATCTAAAGCCTCTGCAAGGGGATAAGAGATCTAACATGGAACTTCTTGAGACCTCTATGAAGCTACAGCCTGGAGGCCTGAAGGGACACATCAGAGGGTCTTAAATGGCACCAAATCTGCCTTTAGGCACCTGAGTCAAACACTTAAAATGCATTAGTTTGTCTTTTGATTGCATCCAGGTAGAGGATGCTGTTTGTTGGAGCGCATGAAGCTTCTGTCTGCTCACTTGTCAAAACCTCAGCCCTGCTTAGCACCTCCTCCCAGCCTTTTCCTCACATCTTTTGCACTTCACATTTCTCCACTGTGAACTGCCTATTATAAAATGCAGCTGCAGAAACTGTCATAGAGTCACAGAATCAATGAAGGGTTTGGGTTGGAGAGGACCTTAAAATCATCCAGTTCCAGCCCCCTGCCCTTCCACTAGACCAGGTTCCCCAAGGCCCATTCAGTTTGGCCTTGAACACTACCAGGGATGATCATTTAGGTTATTTTTTATAGCAGGTATATCCAGTATGGGAATGTAAAGTAGTCCATTTATAGACTGAAGTACTCTGCCATAAGTCAGATTGTGTTGTATATGTTGTATACTCCTACACCACAAACTCTGTTAGCCTTCAGCTTATACCTGAGGTCCAATACTGCTTTACTGAGGTTTTGGCTCAATCATTTGGCATGTGCAAAAAATACTGTTCATCATGCATGGGATTCATCTTATCTAAACTTGGCTAGGAGTCTCCTCTGAACTGTTCTTCTAGGGCTTTTCATGGCAAGCAGGCAGAGACAGGCTCTTCAGAAAGTTGGTGTGGCCACATTAGCTTAATAGTGGGATTCAATCCATTCTAAGGCATCTAAATTCAGATGCTGGCATGTAAGTGTGTGAAGTGATCTGGGCATCAATTACAGTCAATGGAGGTCTAACTGATACTATCAGTGGGAACCAGACACCTTCAAAATGGTCAGCTTAATTAGTCTGTAGGCTCTATTAATGATATTGATTAGGTTTCTGGCAGCTTTAATGGGAGCTTGGACATCTAGCACACATCCAGATGACTGCACATGAGCACCTTATTTAGGTGCCATAGTCTCAAAGTTACTCCCACTTAAGTCTTAATTGGATCCCATAAGTACAGGTGTTTGGTACAATTTGGGATGTCCAAGTTATCTGACATTCACAAGAGTTTGGCAGATATAATGCTGGACACTGATAGGGGAATCATCCTGGATTGGCAGTTGGGGCCAAGCAGGGTATCTGCAGGACATTTCAAATGGCACTAAACACCTATGATGAGGGTGGTGAGGTGCTGGCACAGGTTGGATGCTCCATCCCTGGCAGAGTTCAAGGCCAGGTTGGACATAGGGGCTTGGAGCAACCTGCTCTAGTAGAAGGTGGCCCCTGACAAGGGGTTGAAACTGGATGAGGTTTAAGGTCCCTTCAACACAAACCATTCTATGATTCTTTGACATGCTGAATGCTGGTATCTACAACCCACGGAAAACCATGCCAAATAAAGGAAAGCTTAAATACTGTTGCATTCATGTATTCCAACACAGGAACTGATTTTAAGGAAAATAATACTCTGCTCTCATAAGACCTCACTTGGAGTATTGTGTGTAGTTCTGGTGTCCTCAACATAAAAAGGACATGGAGCTGTTGGAAGTCCAGAGGAGGCCATGAGGATGCTCAGGGACTGGAGCACCTCCTGTATGGAGACAGGCTGAGAAAGTTGGGGCTGTTCAGCCTGGAGAAGAGAAGGCTGCATGGAGACCTCAGAGCAGCTTCCAGTGTCTGAAGGGGGCCTATAGGGATGCTGGGGAGGGACTCTTCATTAGGGACTGTAGTGGTAGGACAAGGGGTGATGGGTTAAAACTGAAACAGGGGAAGTTTAGATTGGATATAAGGAAGAAGTTCTTTACTGTGAGGGTGGTGAGGCACTGGAATGGGTTGCCCAGGGAAGCTGTGAATGCTCCATCCCTGGCGGTGTTCAAGGCCAGGTTGGACAGAGCCTTGGGTGCCATGGTTTAGTGAGGTGTCCCTGCCCATGGCAGGGGGTTGGATTATCTTAAGGTCCTTTCCAGCCCTAACTGTTCTGTGATTCTATGAAAATGGATAATTCAGTTGTTTGTCCTATTCAGTTTAAAACCCAGCTTTCTATTTGGCAAAATGCTTTGAATCAACAGCAGGTTGTTAAAAGTACTTTATCTGACTCACGCTTCCTTAAATAGGGAAAAAGGGGGATGATGGATTAAAAGTAACCCTCTTGCTTTGCTCCCAAATGTCAGGAAATGCAACCAAACCCCGGGTGCTCCGCAGGCTGGCTGTTGGCCAGCCATCTGCTGGCTGATTGCACATCTCAGCAGCTTTGGAGAGTGAGGGGATTGCCTTCAAACCCTGAGAAAGTTCACACCCGGTCCTCCACCGCTGGGCTCTGTAATGCCCAGTGCATGAAATCAGCTCCCCAGCAGAAGAAAGGCATTAGAGTATAAGTGACCCATCAGTCAAAGGGCTGCCCAAAGGCTTGATGTGGGTCACACGAGGGTCCCAGCCCACCTCCTGCAGATGAGAGGTGAAAGTAAAGCAGAGCCAAACGAGGTTTCTGCTGTTGGCCACAGTGCTTTGCTTCCATCTCTGAGGGATAAGGGAAAATAAACCTTCTGTGTGTGCTTGTGAGTGAGTGCTCCTGGCAAACATCTGAAGACGGTGCAACAAACATGGAATGCTTTTTAGGAAAGCAAGGGAATACTTGTGTTTGTTTTGCTCAAAGAAAGCAAAAGCAGCACAGAAAGGAGATTCTTTTCTCCTCGATTCAGATGGTTCATACCTGGATTTCAGGAACAATAGGACCTTTCTCCGAGCAGGAACTTGCAAATGCTGTTAGCGGAGATGGGGAGACCACAGGGTTGGGCCGGGCAAAGTTACTGAGGTCACAGCTTGGGATCTCATTCTCCTCGTGCCTCATGACGATGGTTTCCATCACGAAGAAGCGATCCCATGGCAGCCACAGCGTGTGCTCCTGGGTGATGAAGGGAGCCCGCTCAAAGTGCAGGATGATGGAGATCCCACCAATGGTCACGAGATCAAAGCTGTTTAAAGAGAGGGGATACTAAGTTAGCATTCCATAACACTAGTTATGGCACCAGTTAGCACCATCCCTTCTGTCTGTAACCATTCCCTAGCAAGGGTCCCCTGGAAAATCACTGCAAGAAACATTATTAACCACATCTCACAAGCCTAAAACCTACAGCCCACAGGCGCTTTAGTTGAGTAAAAGCAAGCTGCAGAGGCAGGAGTACAAACTCAGCTTCTTCGCATGTTGTCTTTGTGTATATTAAAACCATACCCATCCCTTTTCTGGAGACAAATGTTTATCTTTGTTAGTGTTTTTCTGGTGTTATTTGACCATACATTTGCTTTTCTTCTTTCTTTTTAAAGTATTTATCATCCAAACCCAGTCACAGATTGGATCAATTCACATGATGAAGGAAACCATTTGGAAAGTGGTTTTTCTGACCATATAAATTGGCTTGGCATCACTGCTAACCTGAATAATACCTAATGCAACCCAGGGAACATGTGGAACCCAGGCATGGACTAAGCTCAGTGTAGCAGGCACGGGAAAGAAAGGAACAACATGCAGGCCGCCTCTGTACCATAGCACTCAGTGTTGCCTTTTGTGACTCTTAAGCAATGAGAACAGGGCAAGATAATTCACTGCCCGTGGTCTGCAACTTCACCCTATGCTACCTCCAGCCAAAAGGGCTTTTCTGCTGGTGCTAGTGTTGGACAATATTACGGCAGAGCTCCAGCATGTTGTGAAAGGATGCTACCCTGATAAGGAAAATACTCATCCCTTGGATGTAAAGATGTTGGGATAAGGGTTAGGGCTTTTGCTTCATTTTGCATTCAAACTCCACATCTTGCCAGAGATGGAGATTGTCTGAATTACAAGATGCATCTAGTATGTATAGACTCAAAAAGGAAAGGGAGAAAGGAAGGGATTTCACCACAATGTGAAGATCTCCCTGTTTTCTTTGTTTTCCCTCTCAGTATCTATTCAGTGGCAATGCCAAAAGCGTGTTTCAGGCAAAGAAAGTTTTCCCATCCTTGCTTCTCACTTTCGATGCTTGGCGCTAATGTATGACAGTCACACAGCTTTGAAGCATGTGAACAGGCTTGCTGGCTTCAGCAGAGCTCCTCGTGCTCTTAAGTACCTCTCTGTGCATAGGAACTAGGATCTGAAAGCATCTGAAAGTGCCCCAAGCCAGACCCAATGCACCTTGCAATCACAAGGTATGAAAGAAGCTGAAAAAAGCATTTACAGTCATTTTTAAATGAATTATGAAGCTTTTAGATAGGCTGCAAAAATCCCAAAGGAACAACAAGGGGTCTGAACCGTTTCTCAAACCCAAAATCTGTCAAACAATCATACAAGAGCAAGCTATTTTTTGATGGCTGAGAGACTGAAGAACCGTTTAGTAAATGTAACAATGAAAAGCAAGTTATTCAGGAAACAATGTGAAATGGAGTCCATGGGAGGGAGTGGAAAGCATTGGAAAAAGCTAAAGACATGTTTATTCTATCACTCAAGTGGGGGCATCAGCTTCCCAGACCTATGGAGCTTGGCTCGCAGCAGCCTGATGGAGGAACGTGCCGGTCCTTGCCAGCAAAGCTGCTCAGCATTTGTACTTTGATGAGAACATTTTTAACAGTCAATTAGCATTTGGCAAAGCCTTCAGCTGGGAGGGAGAAGCTTGCTCTGCAGGAATCCGGGCACTGAAAGGGGCAACGGGAGGGAAGAAACAAGCAGTACAAATGATGCTCAACAAGTCTTTAGGCAAGTGGGAAGAGGGTTTTTTATCTGGAAATGCCTCCCTTTGCCTCCTTCATGAGAGGTTCTTGGCTCTGTAGAGCCTGGGGCAGGGATGGGAACCTTCCTGGGGGGGAAATGACCTTGCATCTCCTGCATCCCCAGAGCAGGATGCAGAAGGGAAAGCACCACCTCCACATCAGGCTCCAGCAGCTGTGAAAACAGACACAGGGCAGTGATTTTTTAAGCAGTGTCTGTTGTTATGAGCCTGTTGTTCCAGAGTGACAGGGCGAAGCTTTGAAGTTACCTTGATGAACTGAAGGAAAGCCTAAACCCCAAACCCAACAGAAAGCCCCAAACTGAAAACACCTTCCTCCCAGCTTCCTTTAGTGCAATTCGATTTAACGAGAGCATCTTGGGATTGAAGGAATGAGATAATTTCATTTCTGGTTTTGCTGCCGATCTCTGATGTCTTTTTTATCGCTCTGGAAACAAATCACACTTGTTGTACAGTCATATTGGTCTGTTTTGTTTAAAAGACTCTGGAGAGACAGGCCAAAGAATGAGATTCTGTCTTTATTGACCAAGCAGGCTCAAAGAAAAACACCCCACAGGAAAGCGTAACCCTTTCTCATCTCCTTGGCTCGGAGAGCTCATGGTTTTGGTCTGAGTTGCAGCATGCAATGGCAGATACACCACACTGAAAGAGTCTGGAGACTTTCCTGCTGTTACAAACACTGTGCCTTCAGCCATGGGAGACTGAGGACTTGCAGCCTTTATAAACTACAAATTGAAATCAAATTTGATTCAAATTTCATAAAATTTGAAGCTTTATGTGAAAAATAGGGTTTATAATCCAGTATGGATACTTTGATCCATCGATTAACTTTGCTTTACAGAGAGATGCATAAAATAGTGGTTTAAGAGTTGTCATTTTACCTTCATGCCTTGTTAATCTGACAAAAGGCTGTGTCCTGGTAATTAGGCTAAAATCATGTGCAAGCCTTGAAGTTATCAAAGCTCAGACTAAGTAATATGACTTAAATAGGACCATGGCAGAGGGGTTGGAACTTGATGATCTTAAGGTCCTTTCCAACCCTAACTATTCTATGATTCTATGATCCGGGTGGCTGTGCACTGGTATGGACTGGGGATGCATGGAGCCTGCTGCTGTAGCTCAGGTGAAACTCCTTCTTGCTTAAGAGCATCCCCTTCTTAAAACAAAGTGACTCCATCACATGAAAACTTCACTATGCAAAATCTGATGAGAAGTCTCGCGTTTTGATGGGTTTCAATTAATTTTCTGAATAGAGCACAATAGTCACTGGAATAGCAATAATTCTTTAGTTGATTTTGAAAGTGCTTTACAAATAGTATTTAATAAAGGCTGTAACAATCAGTAAGGAAGACGAGTGTTATCTCCCTTTCACAGGCTGGTTGGCTTGCCTAGGAAGGTTAAGAGATGCATCTAATGCTCCTCGCTACATCAGCAGGATTAGAAAGGAGGGATGTCGACATCCTTTTCTGCCCTGACAGTTTTAGTGTGAATGCTCTTAAATACTTGAAGGCAATATTTAGAAGACCTGGATTTTGGTGTTCTTTAAGAGAAAGGCTTTCACTTGTCCATTTATTACCTCCAAAGTACACTGCGTACTGTGGAGGTAATGATGCCAGAGACTCAGCACTGCAAAGGCACAATGCGTTGGACACTGGTCATGTACCAGATGTGCACAAGGGCTCTGCAGAAGCAGACTGGTTGGAAAGGAAGGTGAATAAAGTGAGCTGACACCATGCAGTCTGGGCTTACACTGACCGCCGGCAGCTGCTGACAGAAATCCCAGCTTTAGGATGAATCCCTCTGTGTTCCAGACTCCCTGCTCTAAGACAGCTGATATCGGTCATGTTCGTCATTCGGAGCTCAGTGGCTGTCAGCGACTGAGCCAGCAAACTGCAGCTCCTTGAAACTAATTTCACTCCTGAGGCTGGCAGCCAGCCGTGAGGAACCAGAGGTCCACTGAAGATGGGTGGAGCATACAGCTGCTCCAGCTGCATCTCTTCCTGCCCTGCTCAGCTGGAGGCTGTGAAGGACATGGCGTGAAAGAAACATCCCTAGTTTGAACTGCCAGTAGAATATAGAATCATAGAATCCTGAACTGGTTTGTGTTGGAAGGGACCCTAAAGCTCATTCAGTTCCAACCCCTGCCACAGGCAGGGACCCCTTCCACTAGAGCAGCTTGCTCCAAGCCCCTGTGTCCAACCTGGCCTTGAACACTGCCAGGGATGGGGCAGCCACAGCTTCTCTGGGCACCCTGTGCCAGCGCCTCAGCACTCTCACAGGGAAGAGCTTCTGCCTAAGAGCTCATCTCAGTCTCCCCTCGGGCAGGTTCAAGCCATTCCCCTTGGCCTGTCCCTACAGGCCCTTGTCCCAAGCCCCTCTCCACTTTTCCTGCAGCCCCTTTAGGCACTGAAGCTGCCCTAAGGTCTCCCCTTTAGGAGTCTTCTCTTCTCCAGGCTGCCCCAGCCCAGCTCTCTGAGCCTGGCTCCAGAGCAGAGCTGCTCCAGCCCTCGCAGCGTCTCCATGGCCTCCTCTGGAATCACTCCAACTACTCCACATCCTTCTTATGTTGAGGATGCAGAGACAGATGCAGTAGGGGGGATTTGCCTTTCGCCACCCAGGAACTAGAAAGAAATTGTTTTTCATCTATTAGAAAGGCCTGGAGCTTGGACATCAGCGCTCGCCTCCCTGCCCTGTCCGTGTTTGGCTTACTTGTATGTTTTAGATAAAGCCCCTCTGTGCTAGGCACAGCACAACTGCAAAGCAAAGAGGCAACCTTTTCCAAAGGAGATCACTAGTTTTCCTGGGATGACTCTTTATTACCCGGATTTCACTGTCATGTCATCCCAGAGGTGGAGCATCACTCGGAAATCCTCCCAGTCACCATCAGTAGGTTCAAACACCCCTGAGCATGAACAAGGCAGCATTAAGCACACATTACTAGCATATGTTCCTCTCTTTCATTATAATTCTATCATCTTTGGCCAAATCAAACCTTTAACGAAAGTCACAGAACCACAGAATCCCAGACTGGTTTGGGTTGGAAAGGACCTTAAGATCATCCAGTTCCAACCCCCTGCCACGGATCAGAGAGGTGCTAACATCTAAGTCCTCTCTCAAGTGCTGGTGGTTCGTAGTGAATGCATAGAGCACGTGCAGCTGGATCCCCTTATGTTCCAGCTTTTGTTCTTAAAAGAAAGGGACCCAATTAGCACTGACAGACAAAAGATAAGATGAAAGACATTCCCAATTTGCAATGCTTTTGTTTTGGTTGAACGTGATTGCTCAGATTTTAAGCACTTGCCTCCAACACAACCGTAATCTTAATGACTTCTTCCTAATCATTTCAACATGAATTAGCAGGAATAGAGCTGTTGGGAGCAGGAGACATCTTTTCTTTATGTGTATAGGCACTGCATTGCCCATTTGTTGGCTAAAGATGTTTGGTGTTATCACAAGGTTAATAATAATAATAATAATAATAATAATAATAATAATGGCTGTTTCAGTTGGAAGGGACCTATAATGATCTGACCAATTCAGGGCTGACCCAGTTAAAACATGTTATTAAGTCTAAATACCTCTTAAACAGACAGGTTTAGAGCATCAACTACCTCTCTAGGAAACCTCTTCCAGTGTTTGACTACACTCTTGGTGAAGAAATGTTTCCTTCTGTCCAGTCTAAACCATCCTCTGGAGCAGCTTTATATCATTACAACACTTCCTATCACTGGATACCAGGGATCAGCAGCTCTCTCTCCACTTCCCCTCTTCAGGAGGCTGTGAGAGCAATGAGGTCACCCCTCAGTCCCCATTTCTCCAACCTAGACAAACCCAAAGTCTTCAACCACTCCCCATAGGACATTCCTGCCAGTCCTTTCACCAGCTTTGTTGCCCTCCTCTGGATGCATTCATGGACCTTCACATCCTTCTTAAATGGTGGGTCCCAGAACTGCACACAGTGCTCAACGTGAGGCCACACCAGTGCTGAATACAGTGGGAAAATCCCCTCTTTTGACCACTTGGTTAAGCCGTGCTTGATGCACCCCAGGATGTGGTTTGCCCTCTTGGCTACCAAGGCACACTGCTGGATCCTATAGAGCCTGCTGCTGACCAGCATCCTCAGATCCCTTCCTGCACTTCTGCTATCTGGCCATTCCCCTCCCAGTTTATACTTGTGTCTGCTGTTATTCCATTGTAGGTGCAGAATCTGGCCTTTTGACTTGTTAATGTAATCCCATTAGCCACAGTCCAATGCTCCAATCTACCCAGATCCCTCTGCAAGGCCTCTTGTCCCTCAAGAGAGGCAACAGCACCTCCAGTTTGATATCATCAGCAATGGTGCTGATGGTGCATTCGACTGCTGCATCCAGATCTTTCATGAACACATTGAACAGGTCCTAGATTGAACCCCGAGGTTCAAGGAACACCAGGAACACCATTTGTGACCAGTTGCCAGCCCAGTAACAATAATGCATTGACATCTTCAAAAGGCATCAGCAATAAATGTGCTCTTGGAAGGAGTTTCTCTTCAGTGGTGATGATAATAATGCTGTAACTGGTGCTTGAACACTGTAAATCCTATAAAGACATCATACCTGCCGTCTTGTCTGCTGATTGTGTATCCAAACAGAGGATTGTTGACAAAGCTGATGTTCACTCCAACCAGAGGGGTCCCATCTGCCGTCATCACCTGGCCTCGAATCACACATGCGTGTCTGCAAGAAGAAAAATGATGATAAATACTAAGTTTTTTGGCAAAGTCGGGTTTTCCTCTACTTTTATGGCTGGAAATTCCTATGGATTAGAAAGCCCAGGCCTTTATGCCCTGGAAAGCTGGGAGACACGCTGTACCTCTTGATGGTGGGATGCTGCTTTTGGAGACCATTAGGAGTTATGTATGAACATTCAATACCTAAAATGAAGTTAATTTTTACTCTACTCTTTAAAAGCAACTGCTGCAGCACACACTTCATTAACTCTGGACTTCTGTAGGAGTCACAACATGACACTGGAGTTTGCTACAACCAACCAAGTTTCTTGACAATATTGCCCTAATTAAAGGCAAAGCACTTTTAAAACCCAAGAGAATAGAAACCTACCAAGAACTTCATGGATATATTGAAGGCACAAAAGCCACAGGAGCATCCTGACCAAGGCTTGACAGCTCATTTCTTCCACACTTGGGAAAACCACGACAGATCATTTGCTAGGTTCAGACAGCTTCCTATGAACTGCTTGGGGAATGCTGACAGGAAGGGCTTTTTCTTCCCAAGTTTGGTAGATTGCACTGTTTTATGGGCTCCAACTACTCCAATTACTCTATGCTCTGTAATGTGCTCTTTTATCTAAGGGTTCCAAGGACCTTTACAAACATTGATGAATACTGCAAGATAGGTATTCTACAGAGAGAGGAAATAAAGCACAGTGATTTTCAGTTGTCCAAGGTCAGTCAGGAAATCTACAGTAAAGCCAAAGATAGATTTCCTAGGTTCTTATTCCAAAGGCTGTTTCCAGAGCTCTAAGTCATTGCTACTTCAGGAGCTTCCTACAAAGACAAAGCATTACATGCCCAGGAGAGCATCTGAACCCAGTTTTTAGCTGAAGGTAACTATTTCTCTGAGCAATACCATCAAATTGTGGTGTCAGTGTGCCAACAGGAGCCAGTGAATGATTCTCCTCACTGCTGTCCTGCTGGAGAGCAGGGATTGAAAGCCAATGTTTCTACAGGTGCAGGACCAGATCTCAGCTAGAGTAAATCATCCCACCTGCACACGCTGTCTACCTGCTTGAAGTGAGAAATGTCACTTTACTGCTTCACCGAGGATGGTATCTGCAGTGGTGTGTAAAGCTGGTTTCACAAACACGGATCACCACGGAAAGATCAAGTGATTTTCTTACACACCACCTAAAAACTTAATATTGTATAACACAAGGAGAATAAGCTTAATTTTTGTTTAATAGTATTTGTATATTCCACAGCACAGGAAACCATTTGTCAGGGTGTCTTAAACAAAACTCCTACTGATCTAAGCAGGGAGCTCCAATATTAACAAAACTACTCAAAGCATTACCAGAATGTGAGAGCAATCTAAATCATAACTGGATCCATACAGTTATAGAATCCTGGACTGGTTTGGGTTGGAAGGGACCTTAAAGCTCATCCAGTTTCAACCCCTGCCACAGGCAGGGACACCTTCCACTGGAGCAGCTTGCTCCAAGCCCCTGTGTCCAACCTGGCCTTGAACACTGCCAGGGATGGGGCAGCCACAGCTTCTCTGGGCACCCTGTGCCAGCGCCTCAGCACCCTCACAGGGAAGAGCTTCTTTACATCTAATCTAGATATCCCCTTTTAAAGCTTGAACCCGTTCCTTGTCCTATCACTACAGTTCCTTATGAAGGGACTTGGAGCAACCTGATCTAGTGGAAGTTGTCCCTGCCCGTGGCTTGAACTGGATGAGCTTTAAGGTCCTTTCCAACCCTAATCATTATGGGATTCTTTCTATGATTCTATATCCTTTTCCATCCTTAGAGAGACCTGAGGAAGGGTTGGAAACTGCTTTCTCTCAGCTCCTCATCAAATAGCTGCGTATTTGTGAAAGACAAGGAATCACAAGAAACAGGTTGTTCCTTGACGACTAAGTCTCAGGCAGGAGGGACATGGTATTCTGGATGACTGACAGCATATTCAAGCCAACACTGGGACTATGAATGCTTTAGAATACTTGGGAGACCAGATCATACATGTTTGTGAACCCAAAAGGAACACTTCCACCTGGTATTTTCTCCTTCCAAGAGTTAAAAACAAGCAAAGGAAAGAAACACAACATGTTGCAGGTGTCTCTCCTGCTGTCCTACACAGAACACATGTTCAAGCAGTTGCAAACTTCTAAGCAATACTACAAGTACATTGGCCTAGATCCTCAGCTCACGTTAATGGAAGAATGTGCTTTGTATCAGCAAGCATCTGGTCTATTACATATCACAGACAACTATTTCTACAACAACAATCACCAGCACAACATGGACAAAGAAAGAGCTTCCTCTTGCCTTGGCAGCTGCAACAAGTACATTTGAATTCCCACCTTCCAGGAGGAGACTCAGTTCCCATTCTAGACGATGCTTCACAGCACTGTGCTCCAACTGCATTAGCACATCTACATGCTCCCTAGCTCAGAGGACACTGGCATCTCTTCTTAGAGAAACAAGCCCAGCTGCATCCAGCATTCCCACGAGGACTATAACAATAGCTTTATTTACATGCTGTAAGGAAAGCTGCTCCCGCAAAGGGGACATCTCTCCCAAACCACAGTGATAAAACAAAGATGGAGCAACATGCGCGGATCTGAATTCAGTTAAAAGCAGGTGGGGTGGAAACTGGAGGCAAACCACGCTCTCTGATTAGAGCCTCAAACCTCCTCCTTCCCTGGGTGTCAAAAGTTGCTCCATTTGGGAAAACGCAGTTAACACAGTGAGCTGGAAGCAGCTGGTTGCTCCAGTATCAACGTGTCCTTTCTGGAGGCAAGATCGACTATCCACAATGCACCAAGCCCCCCAGGAACCTGGTTAATGCTAATTTAGTCAGGCATTTCCTTCAGAAGACCTTGGTCTAAATGCAATTACACTACAAACAAGTGAAGTGGTGCTGCTAAGATGCTCAGATCCCAATACATTTACATGAAATTAGCTCTCATGTTGATAGAAGAGATTTATTCCATCAGTCCAGCCCTGCCAGTTCAGTGTTTTCTGCACTTGAACTGAATTTCTTGTAGCTGGAGCCTCATCTTCCCATTGAATTATTAACAGATTCCCTCTATTGCTTCCATTTTTGGCCTTTTTTAGGTTTGGTTTTGTTTCCCTCTCTGTTCTTACATAAGGTTGTGTGGATTCTTGCTTTAAAATGAAAAGCAGTTTGTTTTTTCCCTCTTCTTTAATTAGATTTTCTTTTCTTTCCTTTCAATTTCTTCCATAAAAGCTCCCTTAAAAGACCAAACCATTGCCGAAATGCTGTCTAGAACACCGCATATGGCTTATCAGGCAATTTTACACCATCACTTTGTGAAGTCAGTCTTTATTCCCTAGAAAATGAAATTAAGTCTTCCTGGTAAGATCTGGGCCACAGTGGCAAAGCAGGCAGGGGTGCACCGGTGCCTCTACATTCCCACTGCTGAGATACAAAGGAAGTCTGACAGGCTGTCAACGAAATTCAAGCAGACAAAACCAGCTTTAGAATAGAAGCCAGAGGAATAAATTCCCCAAAAGCCATTTCACATTATGGGAGCACATTAAACACTTGTCTTTAATACTGACTCTGATTCAATGTGTCATAACTTAGACATTGGCCCTTCCAATGTTTCTCATTCAGAGATGTTTTCTGTTGATACTGTGCTTGGCACTGGGAAATAGACTAAAATACTGCTTCTACTAAATATGTTTTACTGGGAAAAGAACATTCCATGCACCCTAAGCCCCTTTTGCTGCAAGAAATGTACATTCTTTCCTTGACTGAGGATAGGTACCATGGCAAATCTCGCCCCCATGAACTTCTGCATGTACACATTTCAAAGTATTTCCACCATAACTCATGAAGCCTTCTCCTTTAAAGGTTTCAGATGTGTGGAGATGGCTGTCACGACTGCTGTGCCATCCTTAGCCAAGTTATTCATAATAAATATTTTCACTTGCCACTATAAATCTCTGCGTCTCTTTGAACTTACCATTTCCATATTTTATTGGGGTGTGCATATATATATGCACACATATATATAATGTATATATATATGGAATTTATGCTTCTGCTCTGGATGAAACTTCAACAGAGCACCACAGAGTGAAAATCTAGAAAGCTACTACTCATTACTAATTAAATCAGATGATTTAATTTAAGCATTATTAATTAAATCAGATGATCTTACTTCTGTTTCTTCCTCTACTTTGTGGACTTTCTATGGGACACTGGCCATGTCAGCTAATCTGTATGTGTCTGTATTCCATCTGTAAAATAACAATCAAGGCACATCTCATCCTTACAGAGACATTAGAAGGATAATTGTTGTGTCCTGCTAATCCCTTGCATAGGGATTTTTACACTCTCATGGCATTGCCCCTGTGATATTATGCTCAGACACTTTGCTGGTAAGAGCCTACAAATACACCCATTTGTTACAAACATAATCTCATGGCTTCAGCTACTGTGGCCTTTTTGCTTGATAACAACACAGGATGAAGCAAAATGTACCTCATCCAGTTGGGGTTGAATATCCCTGTCTCATGTTGAACAACCTCAGGGCAGGATGGTACTAGGATAGACAGAGAAATCCGTGGTGTGCCAGGTAAAAGTGAAGGGCAACATGATCAAACACATGGACACAGAGAATGCCTGAGATGGCAGATGAAGGACAAAAGCAGAAGAGGAAACAGCAGAACATACAGACCTTCCACTTCATTGCTTCTGCAAGTGCTTCCCTCAAACCTTGTCTGTAAAATAGCTCTGCCCACTTGCCTCTTAAGTGTGCTGAAAAACTTGAAAGCCTTTCCTTGAAATGAGTCAGTCCTTATCAGGCTTCTTTAGTCCAGTAGGTAAAGCTTAAACTTGAAACCTACCTATTGATCTTAGCTGCCATATGAATGAAAGAATTAAGAAAAGGCCTGAAAAAGACCCTGCTGAAGAGTCCCTTGTTAAACAAGAAAGGCATGTGTATAACAAGAAAATGAAAATTCCAGACCCAGAAAGAACCCCACATCAGCACAGTGGCACCAGTGAGTTACTGAAAGGGTTTGGCACATCAGCCTTCCAGTATCTGAATGGGGCCTACAAGGATGCTGGAGAGGGACTCTTCATCAGGGACTGTATCGATAGGACAAGGGGTGATGGGTTCAAACTGAAACAGGGGAAGTTCAGGTTACAGATAAGGAAGAAATTCTTTACTGTGAGGGTGCTGAGGCGCTGGCACAGGGTGCCCAAGGAAGTTATGGCTGCCCAATCCCTGGCAGTGTTCAAGGCCAGGATGGACACAGGGGCTTGGAGCAAGCTGCTCTAGTGGAAGGTATTGCTCAAGCATGGACTTACAGAGTGGCTGTTACAGACACGGTTTGCAACAGACTCTGCCACTGAACTTTCTGAGCAGCTGATGAAATGGGAGATGCAGGAGTAAAAGAGTGAATGATGAAGAGCAAAGTTTATAAGAGCTCTGACCAGGCTCAATAAAAGAAAAGTCAATTCTAAATTGTTTGCAATGAGAAACAGTATCTGCTGTGTTTGTTTAACCTACTCAGTGGAGCTATTTATAAGGTCCCGTCACTGAAGGGTCAGGAGATGCTGATGATTCTTTATGCAGGCATGGTCCTTACTGTTAACTTTTTGCAGGAAGCCTTCTACAGTCTTTTAGGTTTCCTACAACACACACAGTAAAACCAGCTGAACTAAATGCTTCAAAGAAAACCCATTCCTGCAACTGTCTGAAGAAGGACAGGGGAAAAAGCAACATAATGCTTGCATACTTTTATGCATGTGGCTAATGAAGTCGGTATTTGAAGTCCAAGAGGAAAGTCTTTATTAACCAAGATTTAAAGTAACACCTCCAGATGCAGATTTTATTCTTGTCTCTTTAGATCTGGTTTAACCTGACAGTCACAAAGCATCTGAAGATCTTCTTCAGCTGATGTTTTTAGTATCCATGAGAGAGTTTGTTGACCTGCTGTTATCCAGTTCCTCAAGCTCCCCACTTCATGCATCTGATTCTGTTCTGCTCCATAAAGACTTACAAACTGATAGTTCCTGAACATCTCTTTTGGCATTATCTTTCTTGACAATATTAGTGACTGCTACTTGTAGCTCTTTCAAAAGGAAAGGAAGGAATCGTTAGTGCATGACTGTTAGCAACAAAATGTAATACCTTTTGAGGACCACCTACAAGTTCTAGAAACCCCATACTCAAATGAACATTGCTCTCCCTGTTGGCTCCATTCCTGAAAGACTCGGGCCCTTGTTGCTTTGAAAACATCTCCCAGGATCTGAAGCCTTTTCACCTACTTGATGGGTGTCCTTTTTATGAAAGCCCAGTCTTCCTCTCTGATCTGCCAAGCAATCTGGCCACTGTTGGAAAGAGATGCCACTGCTGTCATCCAAAACATCTTGGGTCTCTATGCCTCATTGATTCACTGTTTTTGCATCATAAGATTTCTCAGTTGAGCTATAATGGGAAGGTGGTAGGATAAGGGATACAGGAGGGCTGGTCAGAAAATAGGAAATGAAGAGGAAATGACACTGATGCTGGTCTCTGGAGTTGTAAAACTGGCTCCAACTGTACTATTTATTGACATGGTTTATTGGTGGGCTTGGCAATGCTGGGAAACAGTTGGACTTGATGATGATAAAGGTCTTTTCCAACCTGGCTGATTCTATGATTCTATGATTTAGCTGAGAGTATTTATGAACAGTTTTATAGCAAATGCAATGCATTATGAAGTTGGGCTGTGCTTTACTGCAAAGCCTTTTACTCACAGAGTAGTTGGCTAGGTAATGCTTCATAAGCTGATGGCTCCTTTACTCCACTACAACCAAAGAAACATTTTGTTGCTTTGCACCAGACCTCAAAGAAACAGAATCAAGCACGTATGTTTTTAGGTCTGTAAAACCCAAGTCAAGCATTCAACAGCTCAGAAGGTGCAAGGTAATTTTCTCAGCTAAGACTGAATTACACTCATTTCATAATTTGTCAGAAGTGATACCATAGCCATTATTTCTATGAGAGATTAAGACTTTATCGTGCAATAACTTTCAGAGATGAATAATGTATTCATGTCACTAAAAAACGTCTGCAGAACTTACCAGATCTTGTATTACTATCGTATTTTACATCTGGTATTTACTTTGTCAGCTGTGACCACAAATTCAGCTCTGCAGAAGGCACAAAATAAAAGCAATTCCTTCCATTGAATTTGAGGCACCGTGAAAGCAAAATGGAACAAAACAGAAGGAAATCAAGACATTCTTACCAGGTTAATACTAAAATGAGCTCTCTTTTGGATGATCGTAGGGTAAGTTCTTTAACTATATATAAGCTCTCTGATAGCTCTGTAATGATCCAAAGCCATTAGGAAAAAAAATGGTTCAATAAAATATAGAGATTTTATAATTGGGATTTTAAAAGTGCTTTTTTTATGCAGGAGGTTTTAACCAATTTAGCAAGCAAACGTCACACTCAAATGACAGACTCCTCTTGATATACTGAAATGGTTGAAAACCATACTTAGCAACCAGCACCTAGAAGGGACTGCCCCAAAGCTGGTCTGGCAAGGCAGAACCTTGCTGCATTATTACAAAGCCAACAGGATCAGCTCACACCACTTTCTCCTGCAATTTAATGTCACTGAATCATCATAGAATCCCAGACTGGTTTGGGTTGGAAGGGACCTTAAAGCTCATCCAGTTCCAATCCCTGCCACAGGCAGGGACCCCTTCCACTGGAGCAGCTTGCTCCAAGCCCCTGTGTCCAACCTGGCCTTGAACACTGCCAGGGATGGGGCAGCCACAGCTTCTCTGGGCACCCTGTGCCAGCGCCTCAGCACCCTCACAGGGAAGAGCTTCTGCCTAAGAGCTCAGCTCAGTCTCCCCTCGGGCAGGTTCAAGCCATTCCCCTTGGCCTGTCCCTGCAGGCCCTTGTCCCAAGCCCCTCTCCAGGTTCCCTGCAGCCCCTTTAGGCACTGGAGCTGCTCTAAGGTCTCCCCTTCAGGAGCCTTCTCTTCTCCAGGCTGACCCAGCCCAGCTCTCTCAGCCTGGCTCCACAGGACAAGGAAAGGAGATTTTGGACTGAGCTGGCCAAGAGGTGCCCAAGCTCTCCAATGTGGTCTGGGGTCAGGAAACCTCTGCAGAGGTGAGGCAGCAAAGAGCTTGGGGCAGAAAGCCCCCTCAAAGTGCCACCTTCACCTCTCCCTCCTCCAAGAGGACCTTCCTGCAGGGTTCCTTTAGGAACTTCATCCTCTCCCTTTGCGATTCAGCAAAAGCCATGGTGCCATATGAACACCATTCTGACAGTGAGAATTTGTGTTTAATTTGAAGAAACCTTACGCAGCACTGAAATAATCAAATCTTTCCCTCGAATAGCACATGCAGTTTCTAGTGATGTTCCCGTACTGAATGGAGCCACTGACTCAGCTCTTGGCTATCACAGCAGACACCTCCATCAGTGAGTAATGTACAACAATGGGCACGTGGGTGCTCTTTTTTCAGAGGAGTGTACCTTGAACATTGAATAAGCATTAACCAAATATCTATGCACCAGTTCCAAAAGAATGCATCAGCATCGACACTGCAGTTCAACCCCTAAACCCAAACGTGCATGTCAGCACCTGTGTAATGCAGGAGGTACTTACCTCATCAGGAGCTTTGGTTTACTGCTTGGCAGGTCTGAAGGCTTGAGGTTTGCCTTCTGCACTCTAAAAGAGCCCCTGGGTACACTAGTGTCACCTGAGACTTTTTAATCCCAGCTACAGGAAGATGGAGTATTTATATCAATGGCTTTGCCTGATCCAAATCACATCAGGAAGATCCTATTCAAGAGTTTGTGCTTGGTAATAAATAGCCAGGGTTTTCTTAATGCTGGTTAAAAACTAGACCCCAGTTTTTCTAATGACTGTAGACAGAATTTCCTTCTACTGCCACTTGTGAAAGGGGCATCTAACTACATTACGATTACACAACTATGTTATGGGAAAGAGCTAGTAAAAGTGGATAGGAACACTGGTTTGGTTCTGGGGCTAAATGTTCCACAAAGAGGATGTAAGTAGCTGCATATATCATATTAGTTTATTATATAGAAATAACTCCATGCTCAACTTATAATCACTTTAACCTGATGTAATGCCATATTATATAGTTTAAAATCAAAAGAAAAAGGCTGAAAAAATAATGTATATATATATATGCCCTGTACACTGCAAAGGCAAGTTTTTAAAGTAGGCTTTCTTTACTAAAAAGGAATAGTGGAAAGTGTCCCTGCCCATGGCAGGGGGTTGGAACTGGATGAGCTTTAAGGTCCCTTCCAATACAAACCAGTCTGAGATTCTATGCAAATCACACTTTTCTTGAAGGCCTGAAAGCCACTTAGATCTTCCCCTATTCTCTTAGTTTTTCCTTCTCCACAATAAATACATTTTTGGGTTTGATGGGCCTTGGGGTTGATGCAGTTTGACAATAAAGCCCATCCATTTATTTATTTATAGCAAAACAGTGCACTAACAGCATCTAACAGCACTGTGATTCCCTCCCAACTGGATTAGTACGGTACATTGTACAGCCCGGCACACAGTGGGGATGCAGGGACATGGAGTGACATGTTTACAGACACCTTGTTACTAAGTAATGATAAAAGAAATGTGCAAATTTAATTCTGATTAGATTTTTCAACCCTTAAAACAAACTATTTATTGTACTCAGACTATTCTTGAGCCTGATACCAGCTCCAGCTCTCTGATGTGTTTTTATAACTCAGGTGGTTATTTTGAACTGCCCATGTGATGGGCATGGCAGCAAGTAGATATAGAATCGTAGCATCATACCATAGTCAGGGTTGGAAGGGACCTTAAGATCATCCAGTTCCAACCCCCTGCCATGGGCAGGGACACCTCACACTAAACCATTGCACCCAAGGCTCTGTCCAACCTGGCCTTGAACACCACCAGGGATGGAGCATTCACAACCTCCCTGGGCAACCCATTCCAGTGCCTCACCACCCTTACAGTACAGAATTTCCTCCTTATATCCAATCTAAACTTCCTCTGTCTCAGTTTTAACCCATCACCCCTTGTCCTATCACTAAAGTCACTAACGAAGATTCCCTCTCCAGCATCCTTGTAGCCCCCTTCAGACACTGGAGGCTGCTCTGAGGTCTCCACGCAGCTTCTCTTCTCCAGTCTGAACAGCCCCAACTTTCTCAGCCTATCTTCATACAGGAGGTGCTCCAGCCCCTGCTCATCCTCGTGGCCCTCCTCTGCACCCCAACAGCTCCATGTCCTTTTTATGTTGAGGACACCAGAACTGCACATAATGCTCCAAGTGAGGTCTCACAAGAGCAGAGGGGCAGGATCACCTCCTTTGACCTGCTGGTCATGCTCTTTACATATACATATAAGTGTCCCAAAAAGGAGGGGTAGAAAACACACCTACTTACATTCTTTACCAAAAATGCCATTTCCGCACATGGTTTTCTTTAACCTGTGCCAATACTTAATATCAAAGGCTGTGTGGAGCAGGACTTCAGCCTGTTCTTGCAATTTCCTGACACTGTCCCACAGGAGGGCACAAATATATCAGGTGTCCTACTTGAAAGTCAACAACTTGACACCACTGCAGCTTGTGATGCTCCTTATGGTGATGGACAACTAAGGATGGCTTAAAAATACAAAGCAAACAGCAAGAGTAAGTGGTTTCAAAATCAATACAAGAACGATCAAGTAGCAGAAGAGTACTTGTTATCTGTTCATCAAAATGATGTGAAAAGACATTCTGTGCATCCAGAATTTAATTTAGCTACTTGTTTTATCGTCATAAACACTCATTTCAATATGGGCAATGATTATTTTTTCTTCCCAAACATGAATAATATATAATTGCTGGTATTTTGGAGGAGACAAGGTCTTTACCTTTAGCCATCAGGGCAATTTATCATTGTCTTTCTTTTTCTTCTGCAGTAGGGAGAGAGCTTGTCAGCTCAGCTTGTTCTTAAAAAGCTGGAGTGTAATTCAATAATAAATTCACTCAAAGGCTAGCTGTCATGAGGCATTCATTTATTTGTCCCCATTAGGTGATCTGCACTGCTGTTCTCTCTAAAGGGAAGCTAAGATTTGTTTCTGAAGGCCACAAAATAGATTGCATAGAAATGCAGTCATCTCCTTCACACTGCTGCTACTTCTGCTTTGGACATACAAGAATGCCAATGTGCTGTAGTTCCCTCAGGGGTGATAACCAGCCAGCCAGGACCTGGGAAACCCTGAGGAACAGGCTGTGGTTACTGATCTGAATGAGGAGTGTGTCTGTGCCACAGGACATCAGATGTCCAGGAGGCAGTGATCCACGTCACCTCTGTGTTGCCTGCTCATGAGGGACTGCTCCCAGCAAGTGGCATGGGTTCAATTCCAGTCCTACTCTATGAGAGTGATGGTACTGGGACAGAAAGGTGTAGAATGTTCCATGCTCAGCAATATACAGTCCTACATCAAAGAAGGAGATTCATGAATCATTGCAGCAGTAATGGAAGGGTTATCCTAAGGCAGGGTGCTGGAATCCTTCATCAGAGCAAAATATTTCCTGCTTTCCTTCTTGCTGGGACAAGCTATTAAGCCAGCAGCTGAAAGGAGACATGGAAATGGCTGTGACCTTTATAGAGATACTGAGGAGTTACATGAATAAGAGGATTACTATCACCTGTCTGTTGTAAAGGCAACTGGACGAGATTAAACAATGAAAACACTACTGAACAAAGGGCATACCCACACATGCAAATACTATCAGTCTCATTTGCCCAGACTAACTGGGTCCTGGATGGTCTCATCCCATGCTCCTCCACAGAACAGCCATTGTGTGACCTCTGCTGAAGCACTGCCATTTGCAGGGTGACAAAGAGACATCTCTTCAGAGGTTCAGCTTCTAGGTGGTGAAATCAGACAACTGAAACTGCAAAGAGAAACCAACTCCCTGCTCATGGCAGAGGGTTGGGACTGGATGACCTTAAAGTCCTTTCCAACCCAAACCATTCTATGATCCTATAGTCTATGATCTAAGTAAGCAGAAACCACTTGCAGTGGTTGAGTTTATCCAGACCCATAGGATCTTTAAGAACTAAGAGGAACTTACAACGTGCTTTAAGATCCTTAAAGGTCATTTTTAGGAGCCCAACAGACTGGTGAGCCTGGAGCGTGTGCTGTGGTGCTGTCTCAGGGGTAAAACATACCTCCTGTTGAGGTCCTTCAATGCTATTTGCAACTGCTCTTGTGATGAGTCAAGATATTTAACGTGAGAGATGCAATAAAATCACAGCTTGAGGTGACATATCTGTCGACCATATTTAGTGATATACATCCTATGTTGGTATTTTAAGAATGGCAACCTCATAAATCATCCCTATCTGTATATTTCTTTGTGTTACCTTAATGGAACAAGGAGCCCCATTTATTAGTTCCACTGCAGTTAATGAAAAGCAATCATTAAAACCTTTCCTACTGATCTGAATCTTCACATTCCCTCCCTCTAGTAATCTATATGCCAGATAAACATTTCTGGCAGCAGGTGCTCCTTTTGAATCCTGAATCTTCCTTTTAGCAGGACATCTACAGATGATTGGTAATTCTTTCCTACATAGAGATCTATCATCAGATTGGATGTAAATCCTGTAGCAGCTTATGTAACTGTATTTTATATTCAAAGCCTGATTTTACAGCAACAAAGTCACAACAACTGAAAGCAGAGAATTCACTGTGCTAACATTTAGTCCAGAACCTGCAACCTTCAGAATGCTGATGAAGAAGAAGAGCTTGTGACATAATGAGGGTTCGGCCTTAGTCTGAATCACTGTTGTCAGCTTCCTTGGACCCTGAAGGGCTTGGCAGCAAGACAAATCAGGGAAACTATCACATCAAGCCAGCTCCCTGACACTGCTGTACTTCTAAGTGGTTCATGTCTGAAGTGAGCCTGTGGACCACCGGGGACAATGACATACAGGAGGTGATACCCAAGGGATGCTGGACATGTTCCTTCATGGAAAAGCACTAGGTCAGGCCCAGAAGAGCCTGAGAGACCTGCTGAGATGCAGGCGCTGAAATAACCACCGGCACAAACATGAGGCTTGTACATTTTCAGTATCAACTTATTCAGTGCTGTGTGTGGGAAAGCTGAAAGTAAGCAGCTAATGACTGGGTGGAATTCAATGGAGCCCACATCTAAGAACCACCTCCTGGCTCAGGGTCATCACTTCTGAAAGGCAACAATCAGGGCCGACACTGAATGATCCAAGAACCTGACACCACAGGGTATGTATTATGGCATCCTGCTACATGATTTTAAAGGGATGACCTCCCCGACAGCCAGGCATGTATTTAAATGGCTGAGATGCAGTCACAGAAGTGACCTGTGTAAGATTCCTTTGCCACTTCCTGTTCTTGATGATGATTGCAGTGATAAAGAACATCTCACTATTAAAATCAATCTATATTGGAGTTGATTGTTTATACTGGAAATCACTCTAATAGCCCTCCCTATCATAGTATGCTAGAGATTGGAAGGGACCTCAAAAGATCATCTAGTCCAATCCCCCTGCCGGAGCAGGAACACCTAGATAAGGTTACACAGGAACGTGTCCAGGGGGGTTTTGAATGTCTCCAGAGAAGGAGACTCCACAACCTCCCTGGGCAGCCTGTTCCAGTGTTCTGTCACCCTCACTGAGAAGTTTCTTCTCAAGTTTAAGTGGAACCTCTTGTGTTCCAGTTTGTACCCATTTCCCCTTGTCCTATCATTGTTTGCCACTGAGAAGAGCCTGGCTCCATCCTCGTGACACTCCCCCTTTATATATTTATATACAGTAATATGGTCACCCCTCAATCTCCTCTTCTCCAAACTATAGAGACCCAGCTCCCTCAGTCTTTCCTCATATGGGAGATGCTCCACTCCCTTAATCATCTTAGTATCTCACCATTCATGAGATACTTCTGGAAAATATCAGTCACTTGAATTAGAAGAGTCATGTTAAATGGGTGGCTTTCATGTCTTGAAATAAGAGAAAGAAGGAAAGATGCAACTGTCCATATGCATTGGGAGACACATCTTGTCTTAACTGCTGCCAGGACACTGCAGATGAGGAGACAGAATTCTTCAGATATCTACTTCCCTTAGACATCTTTTGGTGTTTTGGATCTCGCTACCATTCCATGTCTTACAATGGCCAAGTGGTTTACGCCTTACCTCTTACTGAATCAAACCCCAAATTCACTCACCCTCCTTCAAAAGGATTGTCTCCTGGGATGACGTGAGTGCTGTCCTTGCCGATTAGGAACTTGATTCGATCATAGAATGAATGCAGGCTCTGCTGGGACACGGGGGCTTGTGTCTCCTGAATGATATCCAGGGGGTCCGGGGAGCCCAGGCACAGCGCATTGATGTGACACAGCGGTTGCAAGCAGCAGTCTGGGTCCATGCAATCCACCAGGCCATCTGCAGAAAGGTAAGGAAGATTTTAGAGCAATGGTAAATAACAGGGGGTGTTGTAGACTTCAGGCTCCAAGATCTCTTTCCAACGCACACAACAGAGAAATGTGAAATTACACCTTCACAGAGTAAAGCATATTCCCTTAAAGTCCCAATAAAATCACAGGCACATTGCACCATACCATAGAACCCCAGAGTGGTTTGAGTTGGAAGGGACCTTAAAGCTCATCCAGTTCCAACCCCTGCCACAGGCAGGGAACCCTTCCACTGGAGCAGCTTGCTCCAAGCCCCTGTGTCCATCCTGGCCTTGAGCACTGCCAGGGATGGGGCAGCCACAGCTTCTCTGGGCACCCTATGCCAGCGCCTCAGCACGGTTGCAGTTGGAATAAACAGTGATTAAAGCCATGGTATCTACCATTGCTACAGACAGACCTATACATACAAACCCACTAAAGATTCTGGGTAGATAGATGAGAAAGTAAGGGAGATTTCCCTGGGAAGGTTTGATCTCTGTTGGCTTCTGTCACGTTTATTCCATGCAGACACAGAGAAACAGATGACTTCATACTCTCAGGATATAAATCTTGTACTTTCAGCAGCACTAAATTAATAATAACAATAATAGCATTGGACACAGGTGAGAAAAGCTCACTAAGTGAAATCCAGTAAAACAAGGGATTTCATATCTGTCAAGTATCAGATGCATGGACAGTAGTACTTCCCTTCCCACCATCATAGCAGCATTCCCAGGTTCATTTTGAGATGCCACCGTTCATTGCCAACAGCTTAGTTAAAAGCAGTGACAGGAAAGGGATTCCAAAGAAAAGCTCAGAAGAGGTTTGATGAAGCATGGCATTTAGAAATAGAGGCTGTTAGCATGTAGTAGAGATGGACCTTTAAATCAGATAAGGGAACTGGATGGTTTTGTTCTGGGGTAATGGGATATGAAGCCCTTCACTTCCAACTCATCAGTTCAAGCAAGACAGTTTGACAGTGAATGAAAATTGTTACCAGGTGGTGGCTGTTCGCATTGGGATATTCACCTATGTGAAATGAGTGCTGGGTCTCAGTGTAGTTGCTGGGAGCTCTATATATCAGAGAAACCACCTTTACACCTAGCATCCTACTAACCATGTCAGCACAGAGGCAAGAAATGAACGGGCTGAGACAGCAACACTGTCCTGAGAGGTAGGTCTGTCCTGAAGTGGGATGAGATTTAGAGTTGTCAGGATGATGTATTTTTTATTTCAAAGAAACAGTAAATTAAAGCAAGACAATTTGGCATTATTACAGGTTGTGAGCTTCGGTTTCATCCCAGTTACACCAGTATGAATTAGAGCTGCTTTCACTAATGTTCTTGACACTACTTTGAATTTACTTTAATATAAATAAAGAGGGGACTCTGATCTGGTACTTAGGATGGTTTACATGCCATGGACTTAGATTCTGTTGAGTTATACCTGCTCCATTCTTGGAAGCCTTTAGTGCTATAAAACAGCACTGGAACATCAGTTCATATAGTTAGCGATACGCCAAAAAGTGAACTAAAAGCCTGTTCAGTGATCCCAGAGCTTCCAGTCTATGTGGAGGTCAAAATGCAATGAACATCTGCTCCACGGAGTCATGTACACTCACACACAATGAGTAAGTTTCACAAGTGCTCTACACCTGCTATTAATGACAGTGGGAGCACTGTTAGACCAGCAAAAGTGCTTTTGAAATCCCATCCGTTATCCTCACCTCTGTTCTGATACCTCAACATCTTTACAGCTCCTTGCAAAATTGCCCCCAAAGTTTCATCTTGGGCACAAACCCTGCCCATCTGCCTTCTCTCTTGGTGACTGGGGATAATGAAATGGCTTTATTTGCCCATTAAAAACATGACTTGCTGCAGATGATTAGGCCAGTAGGATCCTGTAATGTCAAACCTCAGATGGAGTTTGAGAGACCATTCACAGCACGAAACCCAGCATAGATGTAATATACTTATCCATAGAAAAATGGAAAAGAAACAACAAACCAACCCTGTTATTGTATTGACTCCAGCTTCAAGCAAGATAAAATGTTGTCATTTTCTCCACACATTAATAATGTTTTCTAAGGCTACAGACACTCTACTGAGAGGATGGCAAACCAGCTGTACCATAGCTCTTCATCACCCTGCCTTTTATATTGGAAATGTGTTTTGGGACCTGAAGCTGCAAGACAGGAAGAAAACGTTGTCTTTGCAGGAAACAGTAGGTAAATGTTTGAAGAAAGATGCACAGCACAAGGTTTTGTATAGGTGGGAATGCTGAGGACTCATCTGATGATAAGCCTTTCAACTGATGTGTTTCAGGCCTGGATGGAATAAGTTGATAGAATCATAAAATGGTTTAGGTTGGAAAGGACCTTAAGATCACCCAGTTCCAACCCCCTGCCATGGGCAGGGACACCTCACACTAGACCATGTTGTCCAAGGCTTTGTCCAACCTGGCCTTCAACACTGCCAGGGATGGAGCATTCACCAATTCTCTAGGCACCCTGTGCCAGTGCCTCACCACCCTCACAGTAAAGAACATCTTTATCTCCAACCTGAACTTCCCCTGTTTCAGTTTGAACCCATCACCCCTTATCCTATCACTACAGTTCCTGATAGAGAGTCCCTCTCCAGCATCCTTGTAACCCCCTTCAGATACTGATGAGGGCAATTACACTGAAGAGGTTTGTCATGAACACGGAATCATAGAATAGTTAGGGTTGGAAAGGACCTTAAGATCATCTAATTCCTACTCCGGACATCTTAAATTCATTGAGGTCCTCAAGAGCTCAAATGGGTTTAGCTATTCAACTCCCTCTAACATCAACAGCAGTTTGAGGGCAAAACATTTCTTCAGCTTAGAAAATGTAAAGGCCATTTTTGTCAAAGCCATGTAGAACAGCAGAGTTAAGCTACAAACCAGATCATAAATAGTGATGTTTCCATCTGAATATTGTTTTCTTCTTGTATGGTCCTCAAGTGAACCTAGCGGTGCCTTACAGTGAATTGCAAGGAGATAGCCACAGCTGTGACTTATGCCCTGAGATCTCTCTCTGGATCCATCAGAAGAGGGAGGATAAAGTGACATTAGTAAGAAGCTCCCTGCCCATGAAGAGTGAGTATTCAGGGAGCTGCATGGATTCATAGAAAATAACATCAGAGCAAAATAAAACTCCACTTTTCATGGTCCAAATAGACAAAAACAAACGTGGGAAGGAGAATATAACAAGGTACGATCTCACAGAACAATGTGAAGTCGTAATGCAAAACACCTTTGAAATGTATAAAGCATAAAGGTGAATTTTCCTTAGGAACCACTGCACATTTTTCATAGGGAGGTAACTGAAGGAAGTGAACGTGGATCAGTGGCTTCTGCACCCCAAGTTTTGCAGCAGCAAAACCATAGAGATCCATGATCCACATGTGGATTCCTAACTCCGGTAGCTCCAAGAGTACAGATATACAGCACTGTAAGTTCTTAGTTATGGACACATTGATACAGCTCTGGGTTTTCAAAAGGGCAGCTCCCTTATGCTACTTACAGCCATAATATGTCCATGGCTCTTCACAGCAGAGAACAAATGTGCTGCTGAAATATCTCCACACAAGGTTTAAAGTCTTGCTTAGAGGGATTACAGTGATTCATATGCTTTAAGGTCAAAGAGGCTACTATGATCAGCTTGTCTGACCTCTTATATACACAGGCTGTTCGTTTCTTTTCCCCCAAGAACTGAATGAAAGCCTGTCTTTTAGAAAGATGTCTCATATATCAAAGACAGCTGATTACCGTGAGTCCACCACTTCCTCTGGAAAGCTATTCAAATGCTTAATTACTGCTAGGAAACTGCATCTGATTTCAAAGTTGAATTTCTCTAACTCCAATAGCCCACCACTGGAACTTGGTTTGCCTTTATCTGCAAGGTTACCGATGTTTTCTTCTGCCCTGCGTGCTCAGATGTCTTTCCATGTGCAAGTCCCTCCGCACAGAGCAACAACCCATTCCAAACCTTTCCTCTGAACAGCTGAGGAAGATTAAGCTTCCCATCATAAGGTCTATTTTCCAGCAGCTGGTTATTGTGTGTACCATCCTTTGATCCCTTTCCAGTAATTTCACATCATTTGGGATGTGTGGGCACCAACACTGGACACAGAACTGTGGAAGCAGCAATACTGGGTGCAGAAAAGAGATCACCTCCCAACTTTGGGTGTTTTATAGTTTTAAGGTTCACCATAGTCTTTCAGCAACAGGTTTGCACTGGGAACTCATATTGAGACAATGATCTCCAGTGACCTCTAAATCCCGTTCTGAGTCATTGCTTCTCAAGAGTCTCACACCCCATAAGCAGAACATGCTTTCCTGGCTCTCAGGGGTATTATCTTGCATTTTGCTGCATTAAGACACATTAGGTTTGATTGTCACCTTGTCTTGATGGGAGTCAGGTCACTGTATCCCAATGATCCAGGTACACTTCACCACCGTATCAAGCTCCAGGTGACCTGATGCTTTTGCAAGAGACATTTAAACTACATTTGAAGACAATGCTGAAAATGCTGAATGGGGTTGGATACAACAACCAGTTCCAAGGGATCCCTTCAGAAACAATCGTGGGTGCCTTTCAGCCAACAAATTAATTTGAAGACCTGTCACTGAGCCAGATTTTAAACCATCTCTTGTGTTCCTTATTATTTCCATGGAATAAGAGTTTCCACATCTTTAGGATGCTTTATGCATCCTCTGTAGACACAAGTGTCCTTTTGGCAGTCCTGCCAAAAATAAAGCTCTTTTGTCATGCTTCCTTTGTATAAACCCATGAAATAAATACCTTCTGCAATTTCAGAGTTACCATGTGGTGAATCACACCAGTGCCTTGTGAAAAGGGAGCCACTGGCAAGACACTGCCTCATCTGGTAAATAATGGGATCAATGGTTTACATCTTTCACTAAGGCTTGGGTAATCATAGAATAAGGAATGCTGGATGGGTCCTCTGGAGGTCATCTTGTGAACCTTGACTCATTCCCTTCAGACAGGGATAGACATAGAAGCATAGAACAGTTAGGGTTGGAAAGGACCGTAAGATCATCCAGTTCCAACCCCCCTGCCATGGGCAGGGACACCTCGCTCTAAACCATATTACCCAAGGCCTTGTCCAACCTGGCCTTGAACACCGCCAGGGATGGAGCATTCACAACCTCCCTGGGCAACCCATTCCAGTGCCTCACCACCCTAACAGGAAAGAATTTCCTCCTTATATCCAATCTAAACTTCCCCTGTTTAAGTTTTAACCCATTACCCCTTGTCCTACCACTACAGTCCCTAATAGAATGAGCTGGGCTCAGCAGTAAACTTCCCTTTTCTGCCACTGAGGATAAAGCATCTCCAATTTATTCACATAACATTAATTTTTTGGGGACCAAGTCCACTTAGATCAGATAATGTGTGCTCTTGTGTATCATAAGACGGCAAGGTTTACTTTGGGATTATTGAATCTAGCTTGTATCTTGTGGATGCAATCATAGAATCCCAGACTGGTTTGGGTTGGAAGAGAGCTTAAAGCTCATCCAGCTCCGACCCCTGCCACGGGCAGGGACCCCTTCCACTAGAGCAGCTTGCTCCAAGCCCCTGTGTCCAACCTGGCCTTGAACACTGCCAGGGATGGGGCAGCCACAGCTTCTCTGGGCACCCTGTGCCAGCACCTCAGCACCCTCACAGGGAAGAATAGTTGCAAAGAGCTCTGAAGAGCCATGGAAAACCAATGACATAACCATAATTCTCATTAAAGGTTTGCATCTGCCAATGTACGTTTAGCCTGTTCTCTAAGCAAGCATTGCTTCACGGAAGGGACTAAACAACAGTCATCTGTGCATTCTTGGAGCAGGACCTTGACCTTGGCTTTAAGATGACAGAAGGAAGATTTAGATTAGACATAAGGCAGAAGCTCTTCCCTGTGAGGGTGCTGAGGCACTGGCACAGGGTGCCCAGAGAAGCTGTGGCTGCCCATCCCTGGCAGTGTTCAAGGCCAGGTTGAACACGGGGGCTTGGAGCAAGCTGCTCCAGTGGAAGAGGTCCCTAGCAGGATCTGAGCCCAAAAACCGAACCTGCTGCAGGTGTGCTATGGCAGAATAGGGTTGGTTTGGAAAGCACCACAGCTGCCTGGGGGTTGGTTAAACGGGACATGCTCCTTCCCACCAGGGTACACAGGATGAGGCAGGCATTGAATAACTAAAGGGGTTTGTGACTGTCTTCCTTGCCCATCAGCCTTCACATCCAGAATCTCCAGCTTCTATGAAAGCCTCTTTTGCTAGGAATGGTTTAAAATTCCAGTGCACACAACGAGCCACTAACTGACAGGAAAAACTGATAGGAAAATCATCCTGTAGGGATGCTGCGGAGGGACTCTTCATCAGGGACTGCAGTAATAGGACAAGGAGTAATGGGTTAAAACTTAAATGGGGGAAGTTTAGACTGGATATAAGGAGAAAATTCTTTCCCGTTAGGGTGCTGAGGCACTGGAATGGGTTTCCCAGGGAGGTTGTGAATGCTCCATCCCTGGTGGTGTTCAAGGCCAGGTTGGACAGAGCCTTGGGTGCCATGGTTTAGTGTGAGGTGTCCCTGCCCATGGCAGGGGGTTGGAACTGGATGACCTTAAGGTGCTTTCCAACCCTAACTATTCTATGATTCTATTGAACTCCTATTGCGGCTCTCTTGGCTTACCTCTAAACTATGATGAGATGCATGATGTGTTCCCTCCTCAGAATCAAAACTAATTGTTGTGTTCACAGCCACTACTGTCCTGCAAAAGAACTATTCTTCAACATAATAGGGCTGCTGTCCCTGCATTCCTTAGCTTGCTGCTGCACTTGCTGGCTGCAAAGTGCTCATAAATCCCACAGCAGTCTCATTCCTCTTTCAAGCCCCATGCACTTGAGCTTCTGAGTCCCTCACCCACCACCACACAGCAGCAGCAAGGTGTCAAGGCTGAGAGTTCTGTACAGCAGCAAAGGGCTGGTTTTGAGAGGCTGCTTCTGCAGTAAACAAGAGCAGCCAAGAGCTAATAAAATTTCAAATGAGCTGTGCCTTTTCCTGGCCCCACAACTGCGTTGCCTGATTTAATGGGCAGTATCTTAGATTGGATAATTGAGCATTGCTACAGAATCATGGATGCTGCAACAGAAATCCCTCATGCTAACAGCAACAACAGAATGCAAACAGCCTTCAGCCAGAGGTACTACTGTGCTTAAGCAGACTCTGGCAGGTGCTGCATGTCAAGTATCAGGATGGGACAAGCAAGCCACAGACAGGGGTGGAGCTGTTGGTACACAGAGAGCATCTTGTGGGCATGAGGAGCTCTGGACTCACAAGCAGGCAGGAGAAGGTCAGACTAAGGAGCCTTATTAGGGAAAATCTGGGATGACAAACTCAAGGAATGCTCCTGCTAAAGATCAGGATACCTTTTGCTACTGACTGCGGTGGGAAGAGCTCTGTGAGGAACTGTACAAGGCAAAGCAAAGCTAGAAAGAAAATCATAGAATCACAGAATAGTTAGGGCTGGAAAGGACCTTAACATCACCCAGTTCCAACCCCCTGCAATGGGCAGGACGCCTCACACTAGACCACTAAGTCTCTGTCCAACCTGGCCTTGAACACTGCCAGGGATGGGGCATTTACCATAATAATAAATAACAATAAAACCTCATTGTCTTCCACTGCCAGTGAAAGCATAAAATGCAGCAATTATACAATTAATTGTGTCTCTCACTTCATCCAGTTCTTATCTTTCATTTTCTGGGTCATTCACCAGACAACATTATCACTTTTCCTGGGGGCACTGTCTTGTTCTGTGATGCTTTTGCATGTATTACTGTGAGAGTTTGGATGGGAGGGGTTTAAAATCATTGAATCATAGAATGGTTTGGGTTGGAAGGGACCTTAAAATCATCCAGTTCCAACCTCCTGCCATGGCCAGGGACACCTCACACTAAACCATATCACCCAAGGCTCTGTCCAACCTGGTCTTGAACACTGCCAGGGATGGAGCATTTGCCACTTCTCTGGGCACCCTGTGCCAGCACCGCAGCACTCCCACAGGGAAGAAATTCTTCCTTATCTCCAACCTGAACTTCCCCTGTTTCAGTTTGAACCCATCACCTCTTGTCCTATAACTGCAGTCCCTGATGAAGAGTCCCTCTCCAGCATCCTTGTAGGCCCCCTTCAAATACTGGAAGCTGCTCTGAGCTGAGGTGTGATGAAGACGTGCAAAGGTAAAGCTAACAAAGTGTTAGTCTTAACATAGAGAAAAATAGGTTTTACCCTTCCAGCTGTAGTCTAGACTCTGGTGAAACAGAGACTAAAGGAATGGCTCAGTGCTTCTGCAGAAAAGGCAAGTTATTGTTCATGGGAATGCTTGTGCTGATGGAGCTTTACAGGAGTAATGATGCTGTGCCTCAAGCTGAGGACCGACACTCAATTCAATTAGGTTTGGGGAATATATAGGCTTTACTCCAGTGCTTCACAGAGAACAATTTTACCTAGTCAACAAAAGAGTTGGAGCTTTCGGCCCCACTGTAAGGAATCAAAGGGAAACCAGAGTAAGGAATAAAAGCAACGTGACTGTCAGCCCCCTGTGACCATGGGGCTGATTAATGCTCTCTTCGCTCTTTCTTATCCCACCTGCTCTGTTTTGATTTTCCCTGGTTGTACCCTGCTTAAATGAGAGTGCTGGCTGCCTGGGAAAGGAATTACCCTCATGTCTTTCCCTAAGTGCGCAGCACATGTTTGCAAGTTCCAAATAATATAGTCAGATGTAATAGTAATCATGTATTTGAATTACAGGATTCCTTGGGCTTTAGTGCAGCAGCAGAGCTCTGCAGTGCCAGGCACTAGAGAAATACTCTGCAAAAGGTTTATACTAATCCAGAGCTACATCCTTGCTCAAAAAGCATCTGAAGTGAAGAAGAAGGGAAGTGGAAGGAGGAAATGACAGAAAACACATGATAATCACCACTAGCTGGGCATAAAGCAGAGCTATAATAACGTGTTTAGAGTCTACAAGTTCACAGCATCCTCCAGCTCTTCACTGCTCTGGAGAATACAGTTGATGCAGCTGGCTTCATGGGTTCCTTCCTTTCTCCAGGCAGGCTCTTAAACGGAATTACACATTGCACAGCCAGCAAAGCAGAGCAGAAAGCAGGAAACTGGTGTTTCAAGGGAAATTCATGAAGCTGAACAAGGAATGTGAGGGCCCTACCCAGCAGAGGAGAGGGCGGCAAGTATAGGCTTGCTTAACCTGGTCAACGGTCGTGCAACGGTTGTACCTGAATCTGAGCCAAAACACCTCTCCAAAGTGATTCCCCTGAGAGAAAGGGACTCAGAGCTTAGAAATGTTTAGTGAGAGCAATGGGTTCATCCCCTCACCAGCTGAGATATCCTCACCTCAAGGTCTCTCACTTTCCTGGCAAGTGCTAAGCTACTGCTGAAAAGATCATCCTCCCCTACCATGGTTTCTATTGACTGAATCCAAGGCAATTCAAGCCATCACCTGAGCACAGCTTGGAAAGCGGGCTCAGATGGCTCAGATATAGGCTTGTGTCTCAAATTCTGGTCAAGAGGAATCTGGTCATGCAGTCTACGCACCCTGAGCGCATTCAGGGTGAAACCTTAGTTTTCTAAGGAGACTTTCTGCCCAAAGAGGCAAGAGTTTGCTTTGGGTGCTAAAGTAGGTCTGGTAGAACTTTCCTGAGTTCCTCCTTTGAGCACTGGTGCCCAAACTCTGTTTAAGCACCTTTTCAGGTGCAGAAAGGCTTTGTGAAATGGATGTCCAAGCCCCTATTTTCTGAAGGTGGCTCATGCCACCTTTTGTTACATCTCATACACCAGCACTGCCTCCTGCCCATGAGTAACTTCCGTCTGTTCAGGAGACAGTGGTAGGTTTCTTACGACACAGAGGAGATTTTAATGGTTTCTTTCTTCATCTATTAATCGAAGTCACTTCATTAAGGACTAGTCAGAAGTACCAGGAACTCTCCCAAGCTGTCAAGGCAATCCATAGCCACTGCTTAGACCCTCAGATCACAACCCAACATCCTGCCTAATGGCACAACCAACAACACCTGCTTCTGGATGCTGTAACACGTAGGTTCACACTAACCTCCTGACAGTGCTAACAGCCAGCAGCAGGTGATCCCCAAATGTTACTATCAAACAGAGAACCAGCAAAGAGCTGAAACCTGAAAACGTGAACCAGTCATTTTGTTCTCTTGCTTGAGGAAAGGTTGAGCAAGAGTCATCATAAAACAGAGGAAGAGAAGCTGGGTGATTTATAACATTAAACCAGCTATCCAATCTTGCCAGGTACAGCAGACTTTGCAGTGCTCTGTGGTCCCCCTCCAAGATGACCCTGCTGTTTGCCTGTCTCTGTCTGTGATGGTAAATGCTAATTTATGATGGCTGTTTACCCACGTGCATTCAGGTCTCAACACTTCCCTTTATACCTGTAGCTAGCACATTAATGCATCATTCTTTATGGTTTCGAGGAAGCAGGCAGCTCCCACACCATGCCCAGGAGACAATGTTCTTGGGCTATAAAAGCCTTGCAGTGTGAACAAAGAAAAGGAAGATACAAAAAGCAGCCCACCACTTTGCCTGCAGCTCCAGCATTTGCAAAGCCAAAGGTTTGCGTGCTGGGGTTCTCCTGGATCCTTTGCAAGTCCCTTTAGAATGCTGACGTTACCTTCAGGTGTAACCCTAAGAACTGGCAAAGAGCAGTGCAGACTCCTGCCAGCTCTTAAACATGCTATCTGGCGTGTGGTGGACAGATGGTGGACACATGGGTGTTAAGAAGGCCAGTGAGCAGTGCCAGCACTTCTCTTGCCAAAGGATTTGAAATGGTGCTGACCCAAAGCATTGTGCAAGGCTTCACCTTACTACAAGCACTACCGGATCCTTGAATGGGGCAAGGAAGACGTGATGCACTTATGTGTCCTGCAGTCCTGACCCAGCTCTGGGGCAGCAGCACAAGAGGGACATGGAGATGTTGGAGCGAGTCCAGAGGAGGCCACGAAGATGCTGCGAGGGCTGGAGCAGCTCTGCTCTGGAGCCAGGCTGAGAGAGCTGGGCTGGGGCAGCCTGGAGAAGAGAAGGCTCCTGAAGGGGAGACCTGAGAGCAGCTCCAGTGCCTAAAGGGGCTGCAGGAAAGCTGGAGAGGGGCTTGGGACAAGGGCCTGTAGGGACAATCCAAGGGGAATGGCTTGAACCTGCCCGAGGGGAGACTGAGATGAGCTCTTAGGCAGAAGCTCTTCCCTGTGAGGGTGCTGTGGCGCTGGCACAGGGTGCCCAGAGAATCTGTGGCTGCCCCATCCCTGGCAGTGCTCAAGGCCAGGTTGGACACAGGGGCTTGGAGCAAGCTGCTCTAGTGGAAGGTGTCCCTGCCTGTGGCAGGGGTCGGAGCTGGATGAGCTTTAAGGTTCCTTCCAACCCATGATTACTCTGTGGAGTTGTGCCAATGGCTGTGGTGAAGTTAAAGAAACTGTATTGAATCCATTCCTGAATTACATCATCATTGAAGTGAGAGTTGTTTTTTAGTGGCAGCTATAACTAATACTCAGGGCTGCAAGGAAAGGCCAAAATCCCTTGTGCAGTGCCATGGTGCCTTTGACCTGCTCACTGCGCCAGGGTTGGAAGACTAAGGCAGCATTTAGTTGTTCTGGCCCAGGAGGATAGAGAGAAGGAAAGCATAAGCACTGCTCCACTTGCTAGGTCTTGGGTAGCATCTGGTGGAGCACAGTCTAAACTTGCAAAGGCAAAATGGGCCTAGGTGTACATTGCAACCCTGTGCTCATGCTAGGCTAAAAGCACTGCATGTAGCTGTGATGAATGAGACAGAAACTGAGGGGCAGAAGCTTCGCCAGTACAATTCCTGCAGAAAAGAGAACAGGATGGCGTATTTTCTTCACTCCCAAACAAAGATCCTTGACTAGGTGACACAGAAATGAAGCTCCTATACTTCTATGTAATATACATTAGAATAGGCCAGCACTATTTGACTGGGAAGGTTATCTATTTATCATCTATCTATCTATCTATCTATCTATCTATCTATCAGCTATCTATCCACCCATCCATCCATCTACCTACCTACCTATTTATCCATCCACCTGTCTATCATCTATTCAATTTATCCTGCATTAATCACTAATACAAGCCTTTGGATGTCTTTAAACTGGGAAGAGGCAGCAGAGAACAGCAGACAACTAAACGTCAACCTCCAATGAACATGAAGTGTTAGACTGTAACAGGAACATTCATATTCCAGACATATTTTTCACCTGAGAAAGACTCTTGCCTTTCACAAGTGTAGATTCACCGAGGGCAGAGTTCAGGAGTCATTTAGCAACTGGAATTGTTCAAAGCAGGAAATGAAGGATACGATCAGTTCCATCTCCCAAAGAACCAGCTTTACCCTACCTGGAAGAATTGGCTACTCTGGAAAAGCCCAAAACAATAACAGAGACCCTCAAGTGAAGTTCCTGTGTTGATCAGACAGAACCTTTAGACCAAAAGAGCAATTTACTTTATATCTGCAATTCTCCCCTGGTTTCAGGACATTCTAGTGTATCCAGACAGTGAAATGGGGAATTTGCCAACTCAATATGGAGGGAATCAGACAGTTAGATAATTTCCCATGAGTAAAGATGGTTAACACAGCTTTGCTGTGAAGAATATCCTCTCCTCTTCTCCCCTGTTATTCCCATACACTATGTTCCTAAATGAAATGGAACCCATATATAGGCTATGGAATATCAGCTTCTTCTTGGGGCTTTGTCAAATGCCCTTAACTCCACTTCTAGGACTTGTCACAGAGGATAATTTCCTTGGTCTTTTAAACCTTCAAACTTCTTATTCTTCAAGCACATGACAGAGCACTCAGTATGGGCTGAGAGCCCTGCTTTCAGGTAGTGAGTGTTTCCAGCCATGAATTAGAGAGGTTATTTTCTGCCAAAGAAAGGCAAGAACCACTTTTCTCAGCTTGTTTTAAGGAAACACCTCCCATTTCTGGTAATACAGGTGGCCTCATAGGTCAAACGTGCAAAACCCTCTCCTTTCACCCAGAATGTTAAAGCTCTCTCACTGCACTGCTTTTCCTTGTCTGATACTGGATAATCACCTACACTCAGTTACCTGCTATGACTCCTTTCAAGTTGATGGGCTTTGTGTTTAAAAGTGTAAATAAAGTGGCCTTGCGTGTGAAACCTAAGTGCTGGCTTTGAGAAATGACACTGGTGTGTGGAGAGGCAACTGCTTTCCAAGACATCTCTTTTCTAAGCCGAACAGAGATTACGTTTCACTGCATCTCTGCCCCAGTGACTTGTGCTCAGCTTGTTATTGTTTGTCTGAGAAAGCTCCAGATTGAAGAGGCAAACACACCCTGCAATTTGGGACCCGTGTCCTCAGGGTATGATTAGGCTGGGTTCATGAAAAAGATTCTGGCTTCAGCTCGCATTATCCTGAGGAATTTCCGGCTGCAGGGATCTTGATTAGCAGACACTCGATACCGCAGCGCAGGAGCCAGCTTCCCACGAGCTCAGGCAGGGTGAAGCTGCCCCCATAGCGGTGTCTCAGCTTCAAGAGATGCTGCTCTGAGCAGAAAGTGACTCGAAGGGCAGCAGTCATCCACCAAAAGTAGGGACCTACAAGGTAATACCTGAAATAGCTCAGAGAGATGAATGCCCTAAATCTGTTCCTCTCTGCTGATAGTGACTAGCTCATAGGGTTGACTTCTAAAGCTTCACGAAAGGACTACCATTTCCATTGCCTGCATTCATGTGCGTATGAAGACAAATTTGGCAATAGCCCTGTAATCCTTTACAGGGAGCCAAAAAAAACCCCACCTTTCTCCAGCCCTGAGCATGCATCACTCCAGAAACTGTGACAGGGTCCCAAAAGAGAGAGAAATTATAGTGCTCATACACATGCTACATGCTCTTTTAAGAGGCTCTTCAGGCCTCCATCGCTTCAGTGAGCTTGTAAGTGCAGCAGCTTCTCAGGGTATGATGTCCATGGTGACAAAGTGGCTGCATTAAATAAGGGCTCAGTTCTAAATGCAGGTGACCAGTGCTGTTTGAGTTCCCTTTGGATAGCTGAGAAATCTGAAGGCTGCTGTCACACATGAAACATATATATACTCTACTAGAGATCCAAGTTAACATGAAGGGGAAGCGAAAAGCCAGCTCAGGTACTCTAGGTTCCTCAGATGGTGCTGGACAAAAGGCAACAGACATTAAGTTGTAACATGGAAAACTATTATTAGATATTAGGAGGAGAATTATTACTATCAGGACGGCCATATTCTAGAGCAGGTTGAGCAGAAAAGTGGTATATCCATCTTTGGAGGTGTTCAGGAGTTGTCTGGACATCTTGAGCAACCCGATGTAATTAGAACTGTGTTGAGTGGGTGGATAACTGGATAAGTGCTGAAGTTATCCAGTTATATATATAAATTATCCTATGGATGTTCTACAAATGTCTCGAGCTGTCTTGAAATAGAAATCAGCATAAAAACTAGGAAACAGGTCCAGAAGCAGCCTTTCTCCACAAGTTTGTTTAACTATATTCAAACCCCTGTGATACACGAGGAACTCAGGATTCAGAGCAGAAATGCTTCACCACTGCTGATGCCCCTGCATCTCAGGGGTTGAAGTTCTAGATCTGAGCTCACAAATGATTAACAAAAATCAAGCCAAGAAGGTGTTTTCCACTGTTTCACTTTTAATCTGAGGAAAGTCCTTAGCAGTGATGTAGCAAAATGAAAGGACTAACAGTGTGTGATGTGTTATCTGTGAGCTGTAATGCACAGCATGTACATGTACTAGTTTTAGTGTACCAAGAGTGAAGTCAACACTCATTTGTGGGCTCTGACACATGAAAAAGCTGTCACAAGGCAGCCCATTACAACCTATCAGTTGCTCTGCATACACCACTGCTCCACACGAGCTCACCAAATGCAAGTTAGCAGCTGATGTGCACTAACTTGTAAACACATCGATGCCTTTTGTCTCTCCTGTCTACATCTGCTGTCCTGCAATGGCAAGGTGACAAAGAGCTTGTTTCAAGGTGAAGGTAACCTGGTTCTAAAGTTAGCACCTTGAATCAGGAGATACAGGAGATGGTGTTCCAGCAGCCTACTCAGAGTGTGGCCATGCTCTTTGTGATGTTACACAGTTGTGTTCTGCACTGTATGTTATTACTCCTTCCTTCTCTGTTTCTACAAGCTCCACAGGATTTGTGTTGGTTATCTTTTTTTCTATGGAAACTGGGATTATCCTTGGCTCTGCTTACCATATTTTTACACATCTGATATGATGAACTTTATTGCTGCCCTGTGTCAACTGCAAATAGGAAAGACAAGTACCATGGTGCTCAGTTTTATGTGAGGCAAAAAGCAATCTTTGTTTTAGAGTGTGTACTCTTTGTATGGTTCTCCAGTTTTTTTTCCCATCTTTTCTAAAGGGATAATTTGGTCCATTTGCCATGCCAGATGTGCAGAAGTATTTTAAATATTCAATCAGAATCCCAGTTGCTGTGAAGCAGATAATCACAGTCTTGGCTTGGCTATTTGTTGTAGCTGTACTGTTCTTGTGAATATGATAAAACAGAGGCTTGCAAAAGGCAGTCTCCACTTCACAGGCTGGGTCCTGGCCCAGACTTGTGGTTTACAAAGCCTTTTGCTGAGTGACAACAAAACAAATTATGCAGTCTCCCTTATGCCTTAAATTTAATATCTCATCTCCTGCCCTTTAATTCAAACCTTCACACTGCACCAGGGTTTCCTTTGTAATGAGATAACCCTGAATATTAAGTTTGCATTACGCAGAGCTATTATTCACATGCCTGACATCATTACATATGGAACTGTAATCAATAAAGCATGGCTCGAGAGGGATTGGATGGCTTGTGGGCATGGGGATCAGTCACCAAAAGCCTCTAGGTTTCTGCAAAGCATCCACCCCAAGTCAGTAGTGACTTGCTGGGGAGCCTTGATGAAAACCTCAGGCAGTGAGGCCATTTGGACAGGCAGGGATGTTGGCTGTCTGAGGTGGTCCCATTGTATCATTGCTGAGCCACTCATCTGGGGTGGGGTGATGTGTATGTAGCCTCTGCTTGCTCCCTGGTATATGGACTTGATTTGAGGATAAACAAACATCCCCCTTCAGCGCTGGCACCCCAGATCCATTCCATTTGAATTCAAATCCACTCTGGCTGAGTCAGCCTGGCAGGCTTCACTGTCTGTTCCCCACCAGCTGTCAAAACCCAATCTGCCCTGCAGCATCAAGCCCAGCTGACTGCTCACTGGGTGAGCTCTGCAGGCTCTGTGAAGCCTGACACATCGCATGTGCTCACGTCCTACCTCCATCGTTGTCTTTCCCATCTCCACACGCCGTCTCCATGGAGGTGTCGCATCCCGCTCCTCTCCAGCCCAGCTGGCAGACGCAGTGCCAGCCATTCATGTCCAGAGTGCATCTGCCGTTGCCGTTGCACAAGCCAGGGCATCCCTCTGCAAGGCAAAGAGCCACATGTTCAAATGCACTGCAAAGACAAAGCAAACAGCCTGGAGAGGGGCTAAGTAAACAGCATTTTCCCTTTGCCTTCTGTTTGTTTTTTCTCTGCTCTCACTTGGTGCCTTCCAACCTACTGGGATGGTGGTGACCACTCAATGAGCTGCTGCTGCTGGCTTTCCCCAGAGGTCCTCACAGCACAGCCTCACTACTTAGACCAAAGGAATCATGGAATCATAGAGTGGTTTGGGTTGGAAAGGACCTTAAGTTCCAATTCCCTGCTATGGGCAGGGACACCTCATGCTAGACCAGGTTACTCAAGGCCCTGTCCAACCTGTCACCTGGAATGGTGAGCTTTGGGGAAGCAATGAGATTTTCCTGCTCCACTGGTTATAAAACCCACCTTGCCCTCTGAGTCTCTCAAAGCATCTGCTATAGAAGACCAAGAGTTGGGGTTACCTAAATTGCATGTGGAGTTAAAGCTCCCTGCACCCAGCGGGATAAAGGAGCTGGCTTCCAGCAATACTGAGGTATCAGACTGGTGAGCAGTCAAAGCCAGCTGGAAAGGGAAGGCAGAAAACATTTGGAAAACACTCAGTTTCTCCACTGTAGTCATTTTGGGTGGGATTCATCTCATCTGGTCAGAATTAATCAATAACAAGAGACACCTTCAACTCTCTGTAGTCAGCAGAGAAACAGATTGTCCCATGGCATCAGCCTCTTTGAATGTGTTGGATGCCAATACCAATGAGCTGAGGAAAACAGCCATTTCTCCCCAGTGACTACAGAGAGCCCAGCACAGAGGCAGGCGTTTATTTTATAGGTGATAAAACTCAAGGGGGACGAATCCTGTCTCCCAGTCTGCTCATGAGGGTTTGATTTCTCATCTGATGATCTTCTGCTGGAGTTCTTGTCCTGTTTCTTTTCCCAGTAAGACAGCACTTTCCACAGTAAGCAGTGATGGGAGGGAGGCTGCTTATACACTTCTGGGGGCTTTTTACCTGCAGAGCTCAGAAATATTTACCAAGAAGGCATCAGAAATGTAAGACGCATTTTACAGCTTAGGCAACTGAAGTGCAATGGACTGAAGGTCACTCAGCAGGACTGATTATAGCAGGAGCACAATTCAATCTTCCTGAGCCCTGCTTTAAGGCCCTCTCTGTTTAGACGTGTGTTGTGCATCCTGCCACATAGTTTTGAGTTTTTCCAGCTTTGTGAGACAGGTTTTGCTTGTGAAAGTGTGTGAAAAACACGGACTTATCCTGTCCTAACGGGTTGCAACACAACGATGGAGAGGTGTAGCATCTGCTTGACTGCCTGACACACGAGGGTCTGCCCATGGAGGTGGTGGGGCAGAAGGTAGAGCACATCACGTCATGGTGTGTCCTGCACTGGGGAAACACCATTCAGAAATGACTTGCAACTAAAGGAAGGTTTCATGGTAAACATAACAGCTTTTCTATGGGTGTTTTACTAACAAGTGACAGATTAACAGGAGGTAAATGGAAAAGAGAACAAAGGTGGTAATGGAAAAGTCCTTTAAGAGGATCTTAAGTTTTTAATTTGCAAACATATTTGCTTTATTTTAGTATTTTTATTTCATTTTCAGTATTTCTATATTCATTTTTAAGTGTGCATTCTTGGGGGGACACACACTGTGTGGGTATGTGTGAGCATGCTTGCATGTACCCTGATATTTATACACTATATTTGTATTTATACACTACAGGGGAGCTATTTATAGGTGAGGCTACTTGAAATTCTCCATTTCAATATCCTGCCTTCAGTTACTTACAGCAGTGCCAAACTTTTAACTATTTAATCTGATCTTTTGCTATACTGGGGTTCATCGATGTGTCTGTTCCCTTTCAGGACAAGCTTGTTTTGGAGAATGAGAGAGGAAGAATCATAGAAACCTAGAATGGTTGGAAAGGACCTTAAGACCATCTAGTTCCAGCCCTTTGCCACGGGCAGGGACAAAAAGAAGTGTATTACTTCTTAAAGTAACCTGCTAAAATTACTTCGCTAGGTAGGTAATCCCTCTTTGGACTAGATAAATATAGTCTGGATAGGACCATCCTTATGGTATCAATAGGACTTTTATCCCATCTTTATAAATCTGCCTAAATTCGCTTAGAGGAAAAACTTCTGAAGAAATCTCACTCCAAGGGTACCCTGCATGGATGCATTAGAGCATCATCACTGAGCACACCTCAAGTTTTACTGGTTGGACTCTTTATAACTTATCCTTATCCTACAAAGTTCTTTTCTATGCAGCAGTTGCTCTTGAAACACCAGGCAATGATGCTGTGGTGTTGACCTGGACAGGAGAGCAATGAGAAACATAGATTTGAGTGATGAGGAGTTGAAGACACCACTGTAGGATAAGAAAACAAGGGTTGAATACCATTAGATTTTAACCCAACAACTATGTTTAATTCCTAAAGCAGGCTCTTTCTTTTCTGCAATGGGAAGAAGATAGGTTTTAGAAGTTCCTGCTGGGAGCTAAAGACAAAAAGCATCCTGGGTTTTGTTCTCCTGGGTTTGGTTCCAAGCCATGTAGGAATAGATCGAAACCCAGAAATGGTTTAAGTTAGCCTATGAGGTTTCATATGATGACAATTCAGAAGGAGAAGTGGGATTCCATGTTATTGTTGTTTGTTTCAATTATATTTTACATTTCCTAATCTTCGGAACAAAGATCTCAAAGGCAAAGATCTAACATTAGTAGACAGAAATGGTACTGTAGCGATCGATCACTTGCTTGAGACTGAGAAAAGGAAATGATCTTCAATTGTCTCATGTGAGGGGTGTCCAGCAAGTACAAGCAAAAACTAGTACACCTGTAAAAATCAGGAACTCATGGAACTTCATGTGCTCCACACTCCCAGACTTAGGAAAGGAGGAATTTGGAGTGGTAGAAAATAGCTGACATAATTTGGATGAGGCACCTTCTGCACCTGAGGAAATAAGAAACCTTGATGTGTTCACTGTAGCACAGCAAAGGCTGAAAAGACTCTGATTGCGTTCCACAAATTCATGGCATGGATAAAGAGTGAGAAGGGAAAACAGCTATTTAAGCTGAAGAGATTAATGCTGGAATAAGAACAAACGAGCAGAAACCAAACATGAATAAATTCTGGCTTGAAAATAGAAAGCAAAATAAATAATCTGCCAAGATCAAAGGAATAAAGTTATGGAGTAGCTTCCCAGTAGGAGTACTAAGGAGAAGAACCCACACTTACCTATCCATAGAGTGTGGTACACCTATATAAAGTTTTACACAAAGCGGCTACCCTCTACAGCGAAGACTGGACTCTAACTGAGGAGACCCCATTCAGTCCTATATTTATGAATTTTGTGTGAAATTCATTGTCTAAATGAAATGTGTTTGAGAGTATTTGAATGGACTTTCTTGGACGTGATCTGGACCTAGAGAAACAAAGTCAGGCATCCCAGAAAGCGGACAGAAAAGCATCAGTCAGGAGAGGAGAGACAGAAGAGAGAGGGTATCTCATGGGATTATGTATTCCCAAAACATGCATTCCTCTTCTTGACTATTAAGGGTATCCAGGGCGCTAGATGAGATACAAGCATCTATGCTGTAGATATCTAAAGGAGGATAAGTCCCACTTGTAATTTCATACTCCACTGTCTGGGCATCTTTCAAGTCTAGAATGTAAGTTTACCCATCCCATGAAGGAAAAAGACATCTCTGGTTGCTAGTGAGATAAATCTCTTCCAAGGAGTCAGAAAGAGCTGCTTCCTAATGAGATAGACTCTTCTTCACACATTCATGACCATAAAAGTTTATTAACCATTCCGTTACCAAGTATCAGTGATGTGAGGATTAAGCTGTACCTCTTCTGTGTCATGGGTTTGATAGGAAAGAAGACAGTTTCCAGAAGTAATGAGAAATAAAATCATTAATGGAAACCAACACAATTAAACAGCAGCTATATGAGTACCTTCAGAAAGGTAGATGGTAACATGGACATGTAGGCCGATATTTCTTCACTGCATAAAGACTTGACCATCACTGACACTACAGAAGTAGGACCGTGCAGTATTCCCCAGTCCACAAACAGTGCACTTCAAAACACATGACCAAAGGACAACACAAATAAACTTGATCCTCTCCTTTCCCCCATGCTGGGGAATAAAGCAAAAAATCACCTTGTCTCCAAAGTGCTTCTGAGTACCAGCACAGTGGGATGGATTAATCCTCACAGATTTACACAGCCATAATCTTGCAGCCCTGATTTCTCATAGCTAGAGGCACTAATGATTCATTATTCCTGTTTGTTAACTGTATTTGGGTGACTAAGGGAGTTAAATACATGAATAGAGCTTTTTGAAGCAGTGCAGGGGGTACTCTTTATGCGGGTTTCCAATTGATGCACATGAAAGTGCTGCTGGAAGATGGTAATAGTGATGGACATTCCCAAGGATTTCAGGTCTGCCATGCAAGAGGTAATACAGAGCAGGGAAGCAATGTAGAAGTGATTTTTGAACGAGACAAGAAAAGAGTATCAGAGTCGAAGGAGACTGTCACCAGAGTAAGAAATCATCCTGCCATTTTAAAGATCTTGGCAAAATAATCTGCTCTTAATGATCTGCACAGTTAAGGCCTCTAATTAGTTCAATTATAAACAAGGTTCAATGGGATTTTCTTCAAGCCAAGCCTCATTGCCACTTGAAATTGGACTTAAAAGACAAGGCTATTATCTTTCCTCCATCATCAGTAGGAAAGCACTGATGGATGTTCTAGCAAGTCCCAACAGATGGAGGTTGAGCTCCAAAACAGCTAGGACATGGCTGAATGCAGCACGTGAGGACACAAACACTTGGATCTTGAGGGAACAACAATCAGGAAGTGACCTGCAGAAGTTCTGTAGGACTGAAGGAGAGGAGGCAAGTGTTCTGAAAACACTCAACTCTTCAACTACCACCATGAGATTTTGTGATGGTGGGAATCCAGAAACCCTTCATCAGATTCATCCTGCAAAATGCAGATTAACAAACTGCTTGCCAGAGCTCCTATTGCTTATAACTCCAAATGAGAGAACTGTCTGTGGTCAGGCCTCAGGTCCTCAGGGCTTCTCACACTTCGGAAGCTGCCCAAAGAACCCACCCTGCAGCCATCCCTGAAGTCAAATGTTGGTTTTATTTCATAGAGCTTTACATAGAATGGTTTGGGTTGGAAGGGACCTTAAAATCATCCAGTTCCAACGCCCCTGCCATGGGAAGGGACACCTCACACTAAACCATGGCACCCAAGGCTCTGTCCAACCTGACCTTAAACACTGCCAGGGATGGAGCATTCACCAATTCTCTGGGCACCCTGTGCCAGTGCCTCAGCAATCTCACAGTAAAGAACTTCTTTATCTCCAACCTGAACTTCCCCTGTTTCAGTTTGAATCCATCACCCCTTGTCCTATCACTGCAGCCTCTGATGAAGAGTCCCTCTCCATTCAGACTAGCTGTTTATATGCCTCACTGCAGGATTAATTTGGTTATATTTTAAGAGTGAGAATTGCTAAACATCAATAGAGATTAATTACACTGATGTACCATTGGCTCCAATGGTATTCTGGATGGAGAAGCTCTCTCTAAAATCAGGCACCTCTTTTCATTCTAAGCATTCCCAGTGTTAATTAGGCCTTAGTTTAGACAAATCCACTCCAGTTCTAGTTAGAGCTTCTTGGTTTAATCACACTGAAGTTTGCTACTGAAACTTGCCCTCCAATGTAGAAATAATTCTGCCTCTTCTCTGACTTACTGGTTTACTGTACAGCTGTAGGAAGGATTCAGCAGTAAATCAGGCTCACCCTTGACAACGCAGGATTACTGGGAAGGGATTTCAACCAGAAAGATGTTAATAATTAAGAAAGCCAAAAGGGCATGAGTAATTTAGGTCTGAAATATGCACACTATGCAGTTAGCCAAGTAAAAACCCATGTACTTTTAATGTTCCAGCTATTGCTAATCTTTCCCAAAGAGGCCATGCATGGAAAGAGACCATCTTTTACTATTAGTATGTTACTTAACCTGTTACCCACTGAAATACTCACTAAATATAACATGCCTTTATTCTTGGCTATAAAGGTGAGTCAAAAGGCTATACAGAGGAAAAATTACAGCAACAGAAGACTCAGTAAATAACAGTTTGGCCACTGAATGGCAAATCGGTACTGAAGGTGCCTAGACCCAGGCTCTGTAGGTTGATTCCCTCTTTTCTATCTCTTTGGTGCTTATCTGCTACCTTTTGATTCAACCTTCTCCAACACATGTTGGGATGAAAAGGAGTCATCCTGGGGCTTTTGAAATGCAAAAAACTGGGATGTGGAACATTGATATGAGGCTCTGATCCCATTTCCTAGTGATGGCTCCTATCTTCTTGTAAGGATGCCACTGCTATTACTTCATAAGGATACAACATGTAACCCTCTTTCCTTGATATAAGAAGGAGAATATACTTTTTATTCCTAATTTAAATGAAGTCAAACATGCTTCACTGACAATAAGCAATGAGAGAAAACTAGCTACCACTTACTCCACTGATCTATAAACAGGGGTCCAAGGACAGGTACAAGTTGCTGCATTACACTGAAGACAAAAGCCTCCTTATTTAAACTGTGGATGTTTCCTTACCATTAATACTTGTTTGTCTGTCAAAAGCTTTTTCCTATTTGTGATTGTACCTGAACCTGCTTTTAAGCATCAATGCAAACAAGAGAGAGAAACATTAGACTGTAAATTCATTCAGAGGAGTGAAGTCAATAGGGCAACCATGTTTCTTGTCACACCACAAGAGCCCTATATGGCAGACACTTCATTTTAGCTGTTCACTGGACCAGTATTTTGAGTTATCTGTCCTTCTTCATCAGCCTCTCATGGTTGCTGTTTCTGATTGCTCACAACCTGAAAAGGAGGGTAATGCTATGGAAGAAACTGATTTGTTCAACCTGATTTCTTGGTTTGTTTAACCAGCAAACATAGGATGCTGTGCGGTGTCAGCGCTGTGTTGCTGTTAGCATCAAATCAGCCATGTAGAAAGAGATCTGTGTCCAATTCCATCATCTTTCTTGTCAGATTGTTGTATTTAACTGGATGTTAAATTTCAATGGTTTTAGAACATTAAATGCATTGGGGAACTATTTCTGTTTAAAAGTCCTAAATTCATTTAACTCATTGCTTTGTTTCATAACTGAGTTTTCTTGAGGGTAGGAGATGACTTCTATTCTGCAACAGCTCAATTCCTTCTCCTCCTCATCGACAAAAATCTGGGACCTAGACTTGCTTCACATCTACAAATAGGAACATAGGACTGGGTTTTACTGTAGTATACACTAACACAACATCAACCATAGGGTTGGATTTGGATTTCACTGTAGTGCACACTAATGCAGTGTCACTGATTTCCATAGACTTTGTAGATTTATACAACCAGAGGCTTTGAGGTCATAACAGTTTTGTATTAAGAACCAAAAATAGTAATATAGCATTACTCAAAGTTCCCATGGAAGACTTTGCAGTCATGGATCAAAAACATGGAGACTCCACACAGAAAGAGCACTCACCTGCTTGTTACAAAATGGATCATAGATATTGAATTAAACCCCAACACTGTACAGGGCTCCTGCTGTATTCACAGCCACTTTTGTTTCCTCCTGACTTGCCTTACCTGGGTAGGAGGGGTGAGGATGAGAGATGATTTGGAGGGGAGGGCAGGGACAGAGGGGATGGACAGGAACACTGATACGATGTTAACACGAGGGTCACAGCACTCACAGAGGTTAATTCCTACCTAAATGACTGGAAAGTTCACCCTTCCAGACATTAGGGAGCACTTTGGTGACAATGAGGAAGAGATGCAACCTCAACACAGCATGTTCACGGTGCATTTTTCAAACACAAAGACAATAGGAAAAATAGGAAGGAAGAGCATACCTTTCACTACCTTATCCAGATAGTGAGCTTGGGAGATAAAAGACAGGACATTTAAGGTAGGATTGAATAAGTGCATTGCGGCTTACTACGAGACTGTGCAGGTGCTAGAAAGGCAAAGGAGAGTTTGCTGTGATATGAAAAGAAAAACCTTGATTATGAGGAGAGAAAAAAAAGGGAGAAGGGTGCAGCACAGGCCTGCTCAGACACAGAGCTCAGGGAGGCTGCGTTTAGGCATCCGGTCATCTTTGCTCGGTAAGGTCAGGAAGAGAAACAGGAAAGCTTTAGATATATACTTATGTGCTTATATATATGCTATATATATGCATAAATATATATATGGCAGAATATTATAGTGCTCTGCCTCTGTTTTACTGCTTTTTGTTTCATCAGCAAAACCAGAGTCGTTTGGAAGTGCTCCACCTCACCTGACTGTCTCATATCAGTCCACACAGCTCTGTGATCTTACTAGGCTGGGAAAGGTTTTTCCCTGGATCTTCCTAATGGTAACACATTGCATTTATCCAGCATCCTCTAGCCCCAGATCAAATTACTTCCCAAATATGAAATTAACCTCACGGCAGCTCTACCACATAGGGAAGTATTAATACAGTCATTCCAAGGAGGGCTAAAGAAAGAAAAATGATAGCTATATATGTGGTGGGAGCAGTCATGTGCCCAATTCCCATGGAACATTCATTTGGATAACCACCTTCTAATTGATTTTCTGGGGTCAAAGAGAAAGTTGGTGGCAAAGACATGAACAGAAGCCAGGATTCCTGCCTCGGAGAGCCCTCAGACATGCCTGCAGGCGGCACTCTGTCCTAGCAGCATCTGGGCTCTATTAATAAATGAGAAGCTCCAAGCGTTGCATTTCTCTCTTTCATTACCTGTTTAAATGTTACATCCCTTGCTCTCTTGTCTGCTCCCTGGAATCTCTCTCTCAGTGGTGCCGGGAACCCTCCTGAAGAGGTTTTTGTTTGAGATTCAGACTGCCCACCTGAGGTCACAGTCCTGGCAGGAATGATATTCCCATCCTGTGAATCTAACAGATCCACCAAAGCACTATTGTAGCAAATGGAAAGGGCTTGGAGGATCAGAGCTAATCTAGTGCAGGGCAGTTATGAAGTTTGGGAATGAGATTAACTCATCACCCTGGTGTAGCAGTAGCGATGCAGGATGCAGAGCATCACCATCCACTTGGCTTCAGCCACCAGCATGGGGATGTGTCTTTTGGGTTCTGATATCCACAGCAGCCCAACCTGTAAGCTTGGGCAGTAGTCATGGTGCAGATACCAGCAGCGGAGGCAGCTGCCAACCAGATGTGTTAGTTATATGTCAAGCTCTTTTGTAATCTGAAAAATAATGGGGACCTTCTGTGGAATATTCCATGGTAGCATGAATCGCTCTTCTCTACACATGCAGTCTTGCTCCCATGTTATACTTCTGTCATTACTATCACGGTATCACAGAATGGTTTGGGTTGGAAGGGACCTTAAAGCTCATGCAGTTCCAATCCCCTGCCATGGGCAAGGACACTTTCCACTAGAGCAGCTTGCTCCAAGCCCCTGTGTCCAACCTGGCCTTGAATTATCTACAGATACTCCTTTGGAAAGGATGTAGGACATATTGGGGCTCAGAAGGAAAGCTGCTTTTCTAAGGTGCTCCCTGCACTTGAAGGCACTGCTTCATATCACCACCCCTCTCCTAGAAGCCACTGTCATAGAATGCTTTGGGTTGGAAAGGACCTTAAAGCTCATCCAGTTCCAACCCCTGCCATGGGCAGGGACACCTTCCACTAGTCCGCGTTGACTCTTCAGACCTGCTATGGGGGGAGCACCTATGAGCATTTTCAGCCTGAAAGCCCTCCCATTTCAGCAGCCTGAGCTAACCTGGTTTGCTTGGCCTGAAAGTCCTTGTGAAGGGCAAAATGAGCATTTCTCTTGGCTCACAGAGAGGAAGGGAGGGAAGGGAGAAGAGGGATGTGCTGGGGACTTCTACCCCATCACACTCTCTTCCTTCACTTTCTAACTATTCTTTTTCTCTTTGTCTTCCCCATGGGGTGAAGTGGACAAAGATTCAGTGAAATCCCTGGAGTTAAACTGCAATCACACAGATATGAAGGAGAGGAGACAGTAGCCATTCATCACAGAACCACTGATGGCAGAAGACTTTCATGCCACAGGGGAAAAGCCTGTCTTTGAAGTTCACCTCTAATATTTACTGTCAAATATGCTGTCCAACTACTAAAGGCCAGATTGCCTTCAGCTTGATGCAAAATCATGCTGGAAGGAAGCACCAAGCACGTATTTTCCACTGGCTGCTACAGCTGTGGCACTCTCTTGGCTCTTCCCATGGCTCTTCCCAAAGGCACGCATCTGAACTAGGAAGGGTGGGTGCCAGGGAGCCAAACACGTATTTTCCACTGGCTGCTACAGCTGTGGCACTCTCTTGGCTCTTCCCATGGCTCTTCCCAAAGGCACGCATCTGAACTAGGAAGGGTGGGTGCCAGGGAGTCAAACACAGATCAGCTTCTGCTGTGGATGTGGCTGAGCACTGCGAAGAGCTGACTATCTGCTCTGTTGGGCAGCAAGAACCTTCTCCAGACACTGGTGGGCTTATTCCACATTGGGCTGCACATGGACTGAGCTGCTTTATGGATGTGTTGGAAAGCTGGGGAAAAGAGACCAGGATCCACCTGTACTGTGCCTTGTTTGCATTCCAGCCGCTCCAGCAGAAACCAAGAGGCACTGAACACAACCCAGCCAGTTACTTATTCAAGAAGGCTGATGAAAGGCAAACTTAGAGGGGCAAATGTCTCAAACCCCAGAATTTTGCTAAGGAGAACACCAAACAGCCCCATGGCATCATAAGCAGAAGCTCATGTGGGTCAGGCTGCCTCTCTAGGCACTTGTTATTCCACACACAAGCAGTGCCAGGCCCAGATTTTCAGAAGGAATTAAGCACATAGCCTTTGAGGAGATCAATGGGAATTAGGCACTGAGGTGCTCTGAAAATCCTGTTAGGTAGGCTGTTGTGTGTTTGGAGAAGTAACTGCTGGTCCCTCAGAGCTCTAGAGACTCTGCAGTACTGAGGTGCAGCACCTGAACTTCAAGTGATGGCTTTGGTCTTGTGCGCAGGATGCTCAAGGATGATGGACATCCCAACTCCAGCACACAGGGAAGCCCTCTCTGTCATTGTTTTGCTAAATAACCCTAATATGAATCAAAGAATTAAGGCTTGTTGCTGGTAAAATATCATACAGAGAGATTCACATACCACTGCCATTGTCCATTAAACCCAGGAAATTTCCTGTGGTGCTGCCTGTCAATCAATTCCATAGAGCAGCCTACCATGGAGCTAAATTGTAATTTGGCTTTTCAGAACCCACAGTAAGAGGGTTCATTTCATCTTTAAACTCAATGCTCCTAAACCCCACTATTCTCCCTCGCTGTGGTTTGGTCCACAATAGGAGAAAGCTGAATTCTTGCAATGTTTCTAACTGGGGACTGCTGGAGAGCCCATCATAGGTCTGTTGCAATTGTGGTCGTTGTCATGTTTGGGGCTTTCTTCCTCTAAGAAATCAGAGTAAATCAATTGAACCATTCTTCAGGATTCCTGCAGTTAAATAATCAGCTTTCTGTTCTACTCTTTTGCCTGGATGTGTTAAGCTTGCTGAATTAGGATGATGAACGCAAGCTTCTGCATCGATTTCTTGGCTGGGAATTAGCTAGGGTTCTTCTAATGAAATCCCTGAATGTGAGCAGTCAAGCTAGTGTACTTGGTGACACGAATCTTTCCATGAGCAAGCAAAATTAATCCATTGGGATCAGAATTCCCTTGAACACTGTTAAGAAAGAGCCTCCTATAGCCTATAAAACAAAAAGGATTTCTTACTCTCAAACATGCTCAGCAGGAAATGGAAGAAGTGTCTTTTACTTGTATCATCCATTTCTACCATGTTACCTGTACACATGGCAATGTTGTTAAAGCATCACTTCAGCAACGGGGTTTTATGCTTGTCAGTGCTAAAGCAAACCGGGCCATGACATAGACATTACTGTCAACAGAACAAGTTGCCATGCAAGGAAGTTACACACGGACAAGGGGAATGCTTTCCACATACTTAATGTAATTCCAAGTCAATGTCCTTTCATCTGTGCCAATATAATTAGCTTATTACTCCTGCTAAAGCTATTCAATTTTCTTGGATATTTATGACTTTGCCAAATCTCCTTTACATTCCACACATTTATCAATGAAATCTTCTGGAGGAAATACTGTTTGCAGCTTCAGAGGCATGAGACTATGGAAAAATCTGTTGCTCAATCACCATGCAAGAAGATGAGGAGTGGAGGGAAGTGAAAAGAAATGGAATTGCTCCTTCACTTTAAGTATTAAAGAAGGATTCCTGTACCAAGGCAGCACTGCAACAGGAAGGTGGCACCACACCAAATGATAGTGTGCACCAGCTAAATCTCGATGCTGACTGCATTGCAGTGCTGGCGTTTCCCATGATAACATGGGCTCTTCTTACTTAAAGTGAGGAACACTGCAAATAATGGGGTAAAGTGAATGACGATGAAGGATAAAATGTTGTTTTGTGCAAACAGCCTGGGCGTATCAGATGTCTGGAGAAACATCATGTACTGAACTAGCAACATGTTGGTTTTGCAGCAGAACTAATAAAATGGCACTGAGGGTATGAATCAGGCTTCTTTTTGTGAAGAAATGACTTTCACATCAAATTGTCCCCTGGAATTTGGAGCCTTTTTCTGTCTGTTAAAACCTTTTCACGAATCTGTGTTGCTTCCCAAATCAAAGTGCTTGAACAAAAGGCTATAAAATAATATTCTAGAAACACGGGATTGTAATTAACACAGGACTGCTCTTTTCGTTTTGAAGTCATTGAAGAGAGGGTGTTTTTAATCCCTTCCACATGAAAAGAAATGAAAGCTGTGAGGGCCATAGCAAAGAAAGCAGAATGTAGTATCTAATGAGACAAAGGAAGTTTTAAGAGCTAGATATTTTTCATTACGGGATGCATGTGGAGGCCATAATGTGGTAGGGTGATATTAGCATAAATAAATGATAAGTAGAACTGAGCCACAGATATGGTGCGTATCATTACCCTAATGATGGAATTAACATATTGTGATCAGGCTCCATTTCCTGTCTGTGTGCATGTGTGTGCGTGAAAACTTATCTGGTGCTCAAGCAAAGGGATGTCTACATGTAACTAAGTTGATAATCCACACGGATGACTATGTGGACATTCACCCAGGTATTGCTAGTGGTTAATTTTGATGTGGTGTGATTTATATGTATCATGGCAGAATGAAAGCAACATAGTGGTAAATTTCCTTATCTTTAAATAAAATTGATTAAGCCAAAATGACCAAAGGAGAATTCTCACTCTTCTCAAGTTAACTGCTATTTTTCAGGTGCACAGAGGCATTATGGAGAGTAGAAGTGGATTCACTAATTAGTTTGCCATTAACACATAATAAATGGTGTCTGGGGAGTTTTAATGCTACTGATGTTATAGTATGACTACGGAATGGGGACTTAAGGGGCTGAATGCATGAAAGTCAGGAAAAGAAAGACGTGAAAATGCATCAAGTTGTTAAGTGAGATGAAGGAGGAAGGTAAAGCCAAGCCAGCTCATTAATGATGCTGCAAATCGATTAACATAGGAGATGCACCTCCTTGCATTATTTGAGGCATATTGGTGGCACCTTATGAATACTAATAACAGGCATGTCACCAAGAGCTCAAGATAAGTGCAGGTGCATGAGGAATACAGAACTAAAGGGAGAAGGAAATGAAATGGTTAGAAAGGCAGCCAAGCAGACAAGGGATAAGCAAGACAGAGTTAAATACCAGCCAGAAGTCATCTGACTACAGTTTCCTCTTTTGTACTGGCAAGCAAAGTGGCAGTGCAAATCATGGAGCAAATAAAAGGGAAGAAAACTTTAAATCAGATGCATGAGTCTGAAAATGCTGTCACCATAGCAGAGAGAAGTCTTAGAGGCCACAGAAAGACCTTTTGAAAGAGGCAAAGTGGGATGTGTTTAAAAGCATCCAGGTGACATTTGACAGCTCGTCTCTATGAGACCAAACACTGCAGAGGTGTACTTCATGTCTGACAATCAAATATATCTATATAGCCACGTCATCAACAAATGAAAGGACATTTTGCCTTGTTCCCACATGGAAATGTATGATGTCAGAACTGGAAATCCAAGGACAAAGGTGCTCATGCTGCACTAAGTCACACATATTCAATTCAGCATGCACCTTTTCTCCTCCCTGAGCATCAGTTACACTTTGAAAAGGAGTCGGTTTTTCTTTCTCCCTACCAATAGTGCAGTGCTCTCCGTTCCAGCCCGGGCTGCATTCACACTTGCCATCCCGGCATGTCCCGTGCTCATTGCAGCGTGGGTGACATGCTCGCTGGTCGCAGGCTGTGCCCATCCATCCCTCCTCGCAGCGGCAGGTGCCTCCGACACAAATGCCATGTCCTCCGCAGTCCGCTGCACAGATCTCTGTGGGAGAGGAGAGAAGAGAGAGGAGGGGATATGGGTGGAGAGAAGGGAAAAGGGGGGAAAATCCAGAGTGTTATTGTTAAGGAAAACAGCCACACTTCACTACCTCGCCTTATGGGGCAATGAAAGGAATTCCTGGAGCTCTCAACACTAATCCTTCCTGACAATAAGAATCTAGTAAGTATATTACAATAAAAAAGAGAAGGACATGGATTGCAGAGGTCTGCTGTGATTGATCCTCCTATTTGCTTTCTAATTCTCTGGCACTCCTTGAGCTTTTGTGATCATCAAATCCAAGGAGGAAATAAGCAGAACAAAAGCCACATTTAATTAAAATCTGGTTAAGTGTGGAAACAATGTGCTGATAAAAACTACTGATGCTAAAGTTGAGTGTTGGCAAAGCCTGTTCAGGGCTTGTTAAGCCACAGTTCTGGGGATGGGATTCATTAAACCCCTGCTTCTTTCAATACAGAATACTTCTATTTCTACTGAGTCTGCACATCTGCAATGTCCCTGTTCTCCTATCACCCATTAAAAATCCTCCCTCAGGTACATGGCGGTACCACCCTGCTCTTTTTGTGGGCTACACACTGGAGTTGATAGGATGGTGTTTGTTCTGAAGTCTTATTGGAGTTAACAGAAGCATGGAATTACAGCTGGATATTTCAGTACTTACCTCCTATAAAAGAGAAGAGCTAAAGGACATTGCCTTTTCAGAGGTACTGGCTTTCATACCCTCTGTGAGCCCCACTGGGCATGGGACACAGGTATGCATGATTAGCTGAGACTAAGATTGGATTCAGCAGCACCTAGGCTCTGTCAAGTGGGGGTCCACTCTGAAATTCATCACTCAATGGGAGGGTCTCCCTTACCCTTTTCACCTTTGGTCTCTATATAAATCATTTATTATAGAATATAAAATCCCAGACTGGTTTGGGTTGGAAGGGACCTTAAAGCTCATCCAGGTCCAACCCCTGCCACAGGCAGGGACACCTTCCACTAGAGCAGCTTGCTCCAAGCCCCCGTGTCCAACCTGGCCTTGAACACTGCCAGGGATGGGGCAGCCACAGCTTCTCTGGGCACCCTGTGCCAGTGCCTCAGCACCCTCACAAGGAAGAGCTGCTGCCTAATATCCAATCTCAATGTCCCCTCTGGCAGCTATATCATATATCAATATTTTAAATCATATTAAAACTGCTCTTGCTGATACCTTTGATGTTCATTCATTCAGCAGCCCTGAACCACTCATTTCACACCAGCTTTTCAGGGGTGCTGCTCTTCCCACCATCCATAAGCCCCAGCGGACATGAGGACACAGCTGTGCATCATATTTTTTGCTAAGCACTAGGCTTTTGGCTGTGGTTGGCATAAATTTGGGAGACTTCCGTGTTTTCATCTGCACTGTATTCATGTGGAAAAAGTGAGACTTGGTGGAGAACAGGTACCCATGAGGCAGGTGTTAAAGTGCCTGTTACCACCGTTACTATACAGGGCTGATTTCAAGGATAAAAATGAAACCAAATACTGATGTGGTGTTACACTCATAGGAAGTGAAATGAATCTTCTCCAGGCTCATCCCCTGACTGCTCACCTTCGGCTTCTTATAAACCATGACTGCACTGTCCTCAGAAGACAGGCACTTCAGACTGTATTTCAGACCATCGGGTCTTTCCTCTTCCCTGTGCCTGATGCTTCTAAATGTGATTGACCTTTCCTGAATGTTTTGGACTCAAGTCTTCTGCCTGACTGAGCCATTTCATAGATTTTACAGGGTAGGGACACAGTTCCCCTTGGGGAGAGTGGAGACAAGATGTGTATAGAAGACATGCTGAGCAGGGCTGGGCTGGAAGCCCAACAAGAGGTACCGGGGTACTCTGCAGAGTGCATTTTCTCCCTTTCCCCCCATTATATACCTCCAGAATGAATATCTCAGGCACCAACCCATCTCCAGTGCCTCTCTTTTTGCCTTTGAGCATATTAAGTGCAGGATTCAGAGGCTTGGGGTGGAGGGGGAACTGGTATTATACAAGACATTTACTCCGGGTCACTGACTGCACATAAAATATTCAGAACTACTCAGCCTGCATTAGCATCACACCTGACTGAAATTCAGCCTTACTCAAGCTGTATTTAGTCTTTTGCTAATTAACACCACCAGGAACAGGAAGCTTGGGCTCTTTGGGGACTTTTACATGCTCTTCATACAGGGCTGGAACATCCACTTCAGCTCCAGAAGGAAGGTTTTGCACCATAGAAGAGAGCTGCAAGGTCTTCACCCTTTATGAGGAAATGGATTCTTGCCTCCAAGGATGAGGGAGAGTTCCTTAGTTCTTTACTATCCTAGTAACTAGGATAATACTAATAGTAAAGCTTTGCATACCTAGAAAATATCTTATTACCCCAAAGAGACAGGAACACATCTACTTCCTGCTTACTCTGCAGCTCAGGGTAGTGGAGCTGTTTCCAGTTGAACCCCATTTGTTGCAGTGTCTCAGATGTTACCAAACCCTCTCAAACATTTAGCCCTATGTATTTAAATTTCTAATGAACAAACTTGGGAGCACAAATATGCTTAGGACACTCAGGATCTTGTCTGTCCCATTTAGAGTCAAACCTGAAAAAGCATTTGGGCACTTTGGGTGCTTAAACTGAGGTGCAAGGATGTGCAGATACCACTTGCTGCCAAAAAAGAACAGGATCTAATGTAAGTTGTGCTGAAATTACACTATCAAACAATTAAGACATGACCAAGGAAGGACTCTTGAGTTGCTCTCAGAAGTTTTTACTTTGCATCTGGCATCAAGACAGAGATTTTCACAGCTCCTAGATGTGAGGGAGGTAAAACCATACTACAGTGCCTGCTATGAACATAAGGAGCCCAGCCACGCGTGCTCATTACCCCTAGCCCAAACTAGTAAGGAGTTGCTGTAGCCTATGATGCTTCCTAGCAGTCTTTCACCATAGGGCAACTCAAATGTTGGACTGAAACCACTCCTCTGCTTATTGGTTTCCATCCTTTATTCATGTGTTGAATTTGACACCTCTTCCCCCAGCCTGTACTGATGCTGCCTGGGGTTGCCCCAGCCTAGGTGCAGAACCTTGCAGGTAAAGTAAAAAAGGCATAAAGAAGTCAATGGGGCTACAGGCTCAGGACCTCCTTGATGTCCAGATGGCCAGTCTTGTGTCCTGTCTGTAAGATAGGTAGATGCAGCTCATAGGAGGTCAACCACAGGTTGGTGGTGGAGGCAAAAGACAAAAAGGAGGGTATTTTGAGAGAGAGTCAGAAGCCTTCTTGGAGTTATTTAAAGGTGTGAAAGGAGGATAATGGAGTGACATTTAAAAACAGGAAAAAAAGAGAAAAGAAAGCACTTTCTGAAAGGCAGAATCTCTGTGGAGTCACTCCTGTGAAAAGGGATGGAAACCCCCTGGGACATTTACATCTCAACTGCAATATTCCTCAGACAACATACTGCCAAGGAGCAGTTTTGCATACATAGTCAAGGGACATGCCCTGCATGATCTAAACCCAACAGAGCTTTGGCTAACCCAGAACACTGGGACCATTTGGGGCTTCATCTCCCACCCAGCTGAGACCCCAGCCATACCACTGGCTAGGCAAGAGAGTGCAGCCTCCAGGTTATGAATGTATAATTCATATATAATGGATAGTAAAGTGGTTTGGATTCCCAGGCCTCAAGAGCTGTAATAAAGACCCTCAGCTGTGAAAAACACTTGTGAAGCAAACTACTTACGACAGTCTCCCTAAAATGTAGTTTAATTATTTCTGACAGGGAAGCAGGAGCCAGGAACTCTCAAATCTAAATCTTCCATTTAGCTGCCAGTTTAAAGATAGATGGGTACCATACAATTTAAATAGCCTTACAGCACACATCCTGCTGCACGCCCTGGCCCATTATAACATGGTGCTCTTAAACACTCACAGGTTTCTAATGGGTGATTAAATAGTCAGAGTAGCTTTTACTTTACTGCTGGCACTCAAAGAAATGATCAGAATGGATTTCAGATTGAGTTTCCACTTAAATACAGCTCTTTTCGGGCAGTTCAAGACGATTTAAGGCTGATTTACAGAAAAGGGCAGGTGAATCGTTCCGTCCTCATTCAGTGCCAGGGACAGAATTTGCCACCTCTTGTCTTATGACAAGCTGCATTTTTGCCTTGGTACATTTCCCCATTCTGTTGTTGAAATCAGAGGACATGATTAGCTCCCATCTGAGCTGCGTGAGCAAATGAGAAGGAAAGCTTTTAATTCTCCTATTACAGTATTCACAGCCTGGCCAGCTGCATTATATTGCTCCAGCCTATTTAAGCTTAGTTCGAATGCTGTGCTTGTGCATAAAGGAACCTGCCTGGTAAATATTTTCACACCAGCTGTTCCCAAAAGGTGACTAAATATTTCCTTTCATCTTTAATCTCTTCCACTGTTTGCATGAACAGCTCAGCCATTCCTTATCCCTTCTTAGAGGTGCACTGTGCTTTACTACCTCTCACCGTGCAGCTCTCAAGGCTACCTGTAATTCCATGAAGGAAGGGGATCTTCTGAGCAAATCTGGTGCTCAGTTCTAAGTGTTAATATGAGGTTTATTGTCCTCAGAAGTTACAACCAGACCCTCCAGCTCTGTGGGAAATTCCTGGACTTTGAGTAAATACCCTGTATTTTCCTCCCTGACACTTGCACATAGCAGAGGGCACTCTTGGATATGAATCATAGAATAGTTATGGTTGGAAAGGACCTTAAGATCATTCAGTTCCAATCCCACTGGCATGAGCAGGGACACCTCACGCTAAACCATGGCACCCAAGGCTTCAATGTCAACTGATTCGTGGATGCACAGTTTTAACTAAGGAATTGAGCTCATTTCTGCTCTACCATCTGGGTTTTCACCATGTCTGGATTGGTGTCTTCCACTGCCTCTTTTCATCCCACTCTTACCTATGAAGAAGTATATTGAGCCCAGTTGCCCTGGGTCAAGGAGGAAAAAAAAGTGGTTCCAGAGGTGATTTACCTCACATAGAGAACTCCTGGAGCAGCCTGTACTCAAGGTACTGTTGAGTTTTGGGTGATTCACCCATCTCAAATGCATCATTAATATTATCCTTATAAAAAGATAATGCCATTTTAACAGGATTCTGGTTAATTTTCATGCAAATAATCCAAATAGAAGTGATTCCTCATCGGTTTCAGGACCTGCTCTATTCCATCACCGCTCACTCCTAATGGGGACCCAGCCCTTGGGACCAGCCTCAGCTGACTGCTGGCTAGTTTCTTAGGGAAATGGCTTTTGGTTTTCATTATCTCCTCATGATCTGAGGAGAGATTTCCCTTTGGTCTGTAAAGGTTGCATCAGACTCTCTTAAAATTCTTAATCCCCATGAAACCTACCCAAAATCTTGTTTGTAGCTGTTTATGTACCTTAACTTCTTCATGTTACACTGTGTTGTTATATTCCACCTCCACCAGCACATTTCTGTCTGTTTTCTTGCCACTTACTGCTTAAGAATCTAAACTATCCTAGGCCAAGATTACCCTTTCTGTCCTGTGTTTGCTCTGTGCCAGGTGTAACGAGGTCACAGTCCATTAAGAGCACTTTAGAGGTGAGAATACCAAAGCAATTACTCATACAAATAAACCCCTTGTACCTGATTCTTTCTTTCTCTTCCTTTTTTTTTGCATATCCTACTAAAACCTGCCCCAAATCTGTCCCCTTGAGAAGAAAGAGTCTGCTATATTGCCTTTGATATTCCAGAAGAGGGAAAAGAAACCTATCAAACACTAGCCACCAGTGTAACGCTTTGTTTGTGGCCCTCTTTAATTGATGTAACAGACACGGTAGCTGGCAACATAGGAAGTGGCCTAAACCAGAATCTCCTATTATATTCACATAGCATTAAAGAATTGGGTTGGGAAAGGGATAATGATGTCAATTTGTGCTTCATTTATGGCAAATCCATTTTTACATGTTTACCCCTATCCCCCGAAAATCCTAAAATTGGCTTGACAACAGTTTAAAGCTTTCCAGCTTAGAGGAGAGCAATGCAGATGAACGTTTCCCTTTAGCATTCATGTGATGCAGAAGCAGAGATTTAGCTGCTTCTGACCTGCCTGCTAAATCCTTTAATAAATATGGATTTAGTGCTAAAATATAAGAGCAGGTGAGGTTGCTGAGAGGTTCCTGAAAACTGGGGCAGTTCCAGTGACCTTCAGCATATTCATAGAGAATTTAATAATTAACAATCTGTCTTAACTGAGGGTTTCCCATTTCAAGTCGCTTCATCTGAGGCACTTTCCAGCCTCAGACAGATCTTAGAGGAAAATAAGCAAGGAAAGAGGGACTGCACAGAGCTGAAAAGCTGAGGCTGGTGAGGAGCTAAAGCCTTGTTTTCGCCGCCTGAATTTGCTTTAGAAGGCAAGCTATGGGAAATGTCTGGGGAAATCATCTAATATAAAGATATGGATGGAAAACCCAGAAGGTTCATGATTGGGATGATTTAGATAGCAGCAAAGTGCTAAATACATTCATAATAAAAGACATTTTTGCAGTGTTATGAAACGCATTTATGTGATTTGATAACTCGTAAGTAGTGACACATGAACTCCTCTGCTGGAACTGAGGAAGACATAAAGCTCATTAGTTTTTAAACCCATCCTTTTTACATGTGTTCTAAGGAAAGGTTCAACCCTGGAGCAAGACAAAAGCTGAAAGGTGAGTTCTGAACTTGCTGTGCTTGTCAGTAACAAATCCGTAGCACAAAATCCTCTGAAAACCACCCTGTTTCAGTGGAGATTGGGGAATGGTTGTACAACTTGTGTCAGTGTCATGTGTTTTTGCCATCAGAGATCACACCCTAAAAGGAAGGTCTCCATAATTTAATGCCTTTATACAAGTAATTTGTTTGCCTATTTTAAACCAGGCATGAATTATGCAAATATTAATAATGTAGAAATTATTATTATTATTATTTATGTCAATAAATATAAAACCTGTTTGCTTTTAGGAGTGTAATCAACTGTCTGGTACTGAGACAACGGTCCACTCCACACAAGGATCTCAATGCATATTATATAGCTCAGCAAACTGAGTATCTCTGAAAGGTAATAGTTACTTATTTTCTTCCTATGGATGAGGAAATCAAGATAAAAGGATGCTCTCCAGGGACTGAAAAGGAATCCATCAGCTTTGCTATCGTCAGCAGGATGGACACTGACCTTCAACGATGGTTTTGAAATGTGACTCACGACTTGGTCCAGTATTTATAGGGTGGCTATGGAGAAGATGGAGGCTCTCTTTTTACAAGGAGTTACATGGAAAAGACAGGTAATGGGTATAATTTATTCCTGGGGAGATTCCAGTTTTGCACAAGATGCAAATTTTTCCCAATGAGAACCAGTCATTGGAATAAGCTCCCCAGGGAAGTGGTGACTTCCCAGTGTTAAGATTGGGCTGGACAGGGTGGTGGGCCATCCAGTCTAGGTCATGCTTTCCCAGGAAAGGTTGGACCAGATGATCCTTGAGGTCCCTTCCAACCTGTGATTCTCTGATCCTATGACAGGACACCTGAGTTTTCACCTACTGAACCTGAAGTCCTAAGGAGCATCCCAGAGTGACTGCACTGGGGAATGCATATCCCGCATTACAGCATGACCCTGTTACAATGCCTCAGTTGGCCTATTTCTGATGTTCCCAGGCTTTGCAGAAGGACAACTGAGTAGAGGTCTTCAATACATGTGCAGAAGGGACAACTCTGCACTTGCAGAAAAGGATGGGTATGTGCAAAGGAGGCATAAAACATGTGCATGACAGAAGAGGAGAGAGTTTTCACTCTATGCGGTTGAGCTGGCTGAGCTGCCTATAGCTAGGAGAGGAGTTAGTGGAAATCCCTAATAAACGAAAGCACCCATCTCTGGCCCTCAACTAGACACAAAAGATTAACCCCACCTCAGCCCTTTCCCCCCTTTTCCTTCTGCTGTTGAGTTCTTTGCTTGCATAAGCAGCTTTGTGTTTAACTGAAAGGCTTCTGCAAATCCTCTGCTGGATCTCATCTCTCTCTGGAGGTTCAGATCAGGAATGCAGATGGAGATGAAATGTTCACAGAGCAGCTGCTGAGCAGATCCAGGAGGTCTGTCCCATAACTGCCCTCAACTCACTTTCCATCTCTCAAATGAGTAAGGAAGGAGTTAGGTAGAGTAAAATACTTCAACTGATGTATGGCTGAGCCTCTTACTCTGTAAACATACAGCACCTACACAATGGGACTCTTGGGAGTTCTTGCTAGAAATAGGAACAGGAAGAACAGGAGCAGTCATTAGCAATCCCTGTGCTAATGGATCACAGCTCTCACCCAATCTGTGCAGCTGCACTATGTACAGTGGTACAATTGGGATGTCTGTCAAAAGAAATCTCTCTTCTGAGTGCAATTTCAGCTCGCTTCAGATTTGCATAAAGGTTTTCCAGCTCCTGTCTGAAAAGCTATAACTCAGGGAGATGAAATTCCATTAAACGGGTCTGCTGCCTTTTACCAGCCTGTAGTTTCTACAATATTTATACCCTATTTTCATTCTTGCTTTAAATGCTTGGAACTGACCATCACACGGCGTCTAAAGAATCTCTTCTATAGCTGTGATTTACTTTTGTCCTCGTGTCAATCTTCCCTTTATTTATTATTCTGAACTTTATTTTACACTGGCTCTTGCTGTGGAATGGCAGGACATCAAATGTCAGGGACTGACGGCTACAGGCTTGGCACTAGGATTTGCTGCATAAAAACAAATATCCCAATGTGCAGGATTAGGTTTTTCTCTTTGATGCTTAATTGGATCTCTGTGCTTTCTGGGATGGGAGTTAAAGCTTCCCAGAGAAGAAACAATTCCTAATGTATTAAAAGAAGTTCCTAATAAGGATTCTTCTTCTCTGGACTAATTTTTATTTCCTTTCTGTGTCTATAAGAAGGAGATAATTTGACATTAGAAAAGCCTTTTGCTTGTGCTTACAGCCATTAAAAATAACTAACTTCTCTTCCAATTCTATACAGTTTGATTTTGTCTAAAATAAATTTAACAGAGCATTTACAAACGTGTCTGTTGCAGTAATCCCAAACTAGATTTGCTTGGGATTCCCCTGCTCAGAGCTTGGCACTACTATATAGACAGTGCCACAATGGTTTCTGCTGTGGTTTAATCCCAGCTGGAAACTAAATACCACCCTGAACCAGGACAGTTTCATAGAACCATAGACTGGTTTGGGTTGGAAGGGACCTTAAAGCTCACCCAGTTCCAATCCCTGCCACAGGCAGGGACACCTTCCACTGGAGCAGCTTGCTCCAAGCCCCTGTGTCCAACCTGGCCTTGAACACTGCCAGGGATGGGGCAGCCACAGCTTCTCTGGGCACCCTGTGCCAGCGCCTCAGCACCCTCACAGGGAAGAGCTTCTGCCTAAGAGCTCAGCTCAGTCTCCCCTCGGGCAGGTTCAAGCCATTCCCCTTGGCCTGTCCCTACAGGCCCTTGTCCCAAGCCCCTCTCCAGCTTTCCTGCAGCCCCTTTAGGCACTGGAGCTCCTCTAAGGTCTCCCCTTCAGGAGCCTTCTCTTCTCCAGGCTGAACCAGCCCAGCTCTCAGCCTGGCTCCATAGGAGTTTATTATATGCCTGTCTATCCACACAAACAGGATGCAGCAGCAGCTGATCCAAAAGCTTTGTGTCTGCTGTGCTGTCCGTATGCTCAACACCAGGCTGGAAGGATCACTTGTACAGAACAGAAGCAAAGCTCTTTCCAAAGTCCTTTCAAAATTTCACCTGTCAAGATCATCAGGAAGGTGCTCATTAGTGCAAATTGCGATGATAACTTTTAGATCACGAACACCTTGCAACTTGGAAGGGGGAAGAGAGGCTGTACTAAATCCAGCACATCCACTTCAGACAGCTTATTAAATCAGAGATTCCTGGCCTTCAGTAGACACCAATCCACAATATGACAATCACTGCTCTTGTGCTAATTTTGCTGGCTCATTTTTTCTGTTACTCTGTTTTACTGACTCCTATTATTTCGTTTCAGCCATTCTAAATTGGAATGAAAACATGATTTGATGATGCTGAAAACATCCAATAAACCTGTGCAGAAACTCTGATCACGATGAGCTCCAGTTAGAGTTTAAGGTCACATTTGCAGGAGCAATTCACTAACAATAGCATGGAATTGTGTGATTTCAAGTGGAGAAGCCATGACATTGAACCTAAGAGCATCCTTGCTGAGCTAAATGAGTGAGGTATGAGAGGACCATCTTGATCCAGCCTACTTAAGGTAGGTCACAGGCAGAGCCTGACCACACACAAGTATCCACCTTGATATTCCAGCAGTATCCTGGATAAAAGAGGGAATAGTCAGAACCCAAGGGCTAGACTCACAAAACGTGGAGGTGTATACACAGTGTGAGCTGGTTACAAACTGGTGGGCCAAACTTACTGAACACCAGGTACTTCAGTTCAGAAGCTGCACCACTGTCACAGAGTAATTATAAGCCTGCAGAAATACTCACTGATTTCATGGCTTTACAATCATGACCTACCCCATGCAATGACCATAATGTTTCAGATTCTCAGCTGGCTTCTGTATTAAGAAACAGAAGTTCAACTGGTTATGTCTTAAGAGAATGTAAAGATCCAGTTCTGATCACTCTTGCAGGACAGTAGTTTTATCCTTGGTGACAGCTGGATTACACTTACTATGTCAAAGAAGTGACTTAATGTTGTTTAAAAGGCAGCAATTTCATGACAGATAGTAATTGCAGAGAAGAGGCTAAATGATGCCCAGCCCCCATGTTGGCATGATGTAAGGCCAGAAACTGTAATGACTCTTAAGGCTCCTCTATACAAAAAAAAAAGTCAGAGAGTTAGCTAGAATTTGGTCATCTGAGACTCTTGAGTTTTTAGTGATACAATTGCTTAACCACCCTCAAAACACTCTGTTTTAATGGGAGCCACTTAACCGTGGACTATATTATTGTGTTGTGGTGCTGTGAAACATCTATTCTTCAAACTAGCCAAGTTAACATGAACCCCACATGGTCCAGTCCACCACTGTTGTTTTCAGTCAGTAAAGTCCACAACACAAAGCATAATTGATCCAAACAAATATAACTTCATGGTGTAACTGCTGAGGTCACATTTGGACATAGGGAGGAATGCTGAACTAAAACAGGCTTGCTAGGAATTAGCCCTAATTGTTGGAGAAAACCAATAGGGAATGAAATAGTCCATCCATTGGCCATTGAGCGGGTCCATCAATGTGCACTGATGCTGGTGCAGCTGATATAAGAGGAAGAAGATTTACTCATCACAGCTATGCCTAAAGGTCAGTGAAGACCAGCATTTGCTTCTTACACCACTGGACATATGCTATTCTCAGCCTGAGACATGACCTAATCAGACCAAACATCTTGTGATCTAATGGTCAAAGCCAGACTGATGAAATCACCATTTCCACTGGTTTTGGCCAAGTTTAAATGACAGCTAGAACACAAGCTTTCAGTCCATTCATCTCTCCCTTGGTCATTGTATGGGACCAAGACTGCATGGACTGCTGCAGAGAAGTGCCTTAAAGTAAGATCCTAAATGCATCCTGAAGCTGTCAGAAGTTTGGGGGATCTCTGGTTGGCCAGGGAATGATTTCTTAGCTATCAGATTGGAAGTAGCAATCCCTATTTGAAACATAAGTTGTATTTTCTGTCTTACTGTGAGTTTTCTCCCTGCCTTTAGTGTGCCCTTTCCATTTGCTGACCACAAAGATATTTGGACTTTAGAAGAATTGGACTCCTCACAGAAATAACAACAACTTATATCAACCATTACCCTTTTTACTCCACCGCACCAGGGTCTCCTTATAGGCATTTTCAATAAACAAAGAGCAAGGGAGTAAAAGGGTATTCAAATGAAAGCCTCCCTCAATACTTTTATTTCAAATGTTTTGGCTGGTTTTAGTCTTTTATTGCATTTTTAATAAAAAGCTTAGAAGACCTTAAAGGATAAGTTCATCTTGGCAATGGGTAGGCTAAAATCTGCACTCACAATGCCAACTACACCAAAACCTTTATGTTTTGCACTGTGATAGTTCCTGTTAACACTGTTGACTCTCTGGGTTCGCTTATTCCTTCACAATTCACGAAGCAGAGCCTGTGATAGCCTTGGGTAACAGCACTGGGCTGCATGCACTTTATTCCTGACCTGGTTTCAGGATGGTTCCCTCGGAGAGAAATCTTCTCTCCACACAGCCACAGAGATAAAATGGGGAAGATCACAAGTTCACAGAGCAGCACGTTATGGCTCTGTAAGGCTGAGGATGAAATCTCTGCGGGTACAAAACATGTTATGCCCTTCAACAACTGTTAAAGGACCAAGTTAAGGCCTTCAGGAGAGGTTTTGCAATTTAGTACTGAGCCAGAACGGGTTCTGGTGGTATTTTATGAAGCTGAGCTTTGAAGACCCTTTGGTCCCATAATTTCAATTGCTCCAGACTAGTCTTTCTCACTATATTGCAAGGGTACTGAGACAAACAAGATATAAGCAGAAGGAAGATCATTCCAAGTGGCATTTGATTACAAGCTGTGCCAAATAACTTTTTCTTAGGTCCTTAAGACCTAAAATATATGGATTTTTATCAATTTCATGTGTTGTATCCTGGTATTTTGCTCTCTTGCTCTTCCCCATGTGTTTAAAGCTAAGAAAAAGACAAATCAATGAGTTCTTAGGCATTAAAGAAGGCTCTAGCCTGCAGTAAGGTACAAGTTGATATCACATGATAGCTGATGTAGCATCCATCTTTTACAGAAACATTTTTACCCCTTAATGAAGAAAAGGATTGTTTAAGGAAGGAATTATATGAACATATTCCAAGGATGGATTTTTGTCTTGCTGGTCTTGGGCACAACATGAATTTGGAATGAAATTTTGTCCAGAGAAGCTGTGGCTGCCCCATCCCTGGCAGTGTTCAAGGCCAGGTTGGACACAGGGGCTTGGAGCAAGCTGCTCTAGTGGAAGGTGTCCGTGCCCGTGGCAGGGGTTGGAACTCCATGAGCTTTAAGGTCCCTTCCAACCCAAACCAGTCTGGGATTCTATGTTGGTATAAATAGGATCAAGCTCTCAGATTTCATGAGATACGGTCTATCAAGCCCAGCCCCAGTCTCTGGTCAGGTTTGTTCTCTTTGCCTTTTCAAAATGTGGAGTAAAATGTCCAAACTTCTAATTCCTTTGCTGAATCCCATCTTCCAGTCCCCAACTCCTATCGTTAAAAGCACAGCCCATGATTTTATATCTCAGCTGCCAATTTAGGACCACCATATACAAAGTCCTATTCTTATTACTGCTGTTCTCCAGTGTACATTTAAGGGTCTGAAGTACTGCACTGGATGTCAACCATGCATAAAGTGAGTCATTACAAATGAGTGATTGAGAAGGAATCCTTATCTGTATGCAGGTCAATGTACAACCACTGCCAACTGCCCAGCAAAAGTCCGTACACTTATTATACACAGAACATAATTTCTATTGCTGCTTTGTATAATCAGCTTCCCAATGATTCTAGTGAATATCATGCATGTCAAGATGTCAACTACCGAGCACAGAACAGGGTGAAAATCACTCATTTAAATTTGAGGAGAAAGAAGGGCAACACCAGATAACTTAATTCTTTTAAGAATAATTTTGCATCCAAGCATAATATTGTTTCGATATGCCTGGGATTGTCCTGATGCATCAGGAGATCCCTCTGGGAAACAGTGCATTCCCAAATTCAAATAACCTGACTCACCTATTCATTTCCTTGCACTCAGCAAATATGTCTTAAAGTGCATAGCTTGTTGCTTCTTGATTAGCCAGCAATACCTGGTCCAGTTTGAATAGGTCAAGAATGAGACTATGTCACATACTAAGTTCAATTTCACATTGCAGCACAGGCCATTCCCTTCTTGCCATTATACTCAGACAACAAGAGGTTAAGAGAGCTGCCCTGTAATGAGTTGCCAGAACTTGGAGAATGAAGCCCTTTGCTAGGGCTTATTAAGAGTTGAAGGGAGATAGGTCATCAAAACCCCGGGATACAGAGGATCTGTGATGGCAGACCCTGGAAAAACAGGGTTAGGATGGGTGTTTCCTTAATTATCTTTCTTGTACTGGGTTATAAAGGACCCTTTTATATTTGCCTGTGCAACAGTACTAAGACGCAAAAGGGAAGGGATTTAATTCTCCCATGGAGAAATCAAAATGCCCCTTTTGCTGCTGAGCACAGGTTACCTCCGGACTTACCTCTGTACCTTGCTCCAAAAGACTTGCTTTCTACTTAAGGATCTGCCAAAAAAGAAGTGCACACTGAGGGAAACAGGATCCTAAGAAACTGACCTGTGCATGAAGGGGTGAAGCATGTTTAAGAAGCATTGTTCCAGAGTGAAAATCTGAGGTAGTACAGCAGCAGCCCTGTGTCAGATATATCTCAGCCCTATCAGCCGATATACTGGTAGCTGTTACACATATAAAACAAACCCTTCTCCATATCATCACTTCTTCCTGTAATGCAGTGCAGAGTAGAATTCACAAGAAATTTAATTGCCCAGATTTTCTATGCAGACACAGGCTAAGTGGAATGAAAAAAGACACCATAAACAGGAAACAGGAATCTCTGTAATAATATTATCTTGTGAAAACTAAAGGGTTTATCAGGAATCTGTGCTCCTCTAAGGTTCCTTCTAAAGCTGGTGAAATCTTAGCTTAGAAAGACTGAGTCTAAGGTTCAAAGATGGTCTGGTTTCACTTTCTACATATGACAACACACAGAGGTGAGGCGCTGGCACACAGATAAGCTGTGGCTGCCCCATCCCTGGTAGTGTTCAAGGCCAGGTTGGACACAGGGGCTTGGAGCAAGCTGCTCTAGTGGAAGGGGTCCCTGCCCATGGCAAGGGTTGGAGCTGGAGGAGCTTTAAGGTCGCTTCCAACCGAAACCAGCCTGGGATTCTATGATCCCATACAGACTGATACCTTCTAAATGAATACAGATTTCAGAGAGGCATTAATCTTCATCTGAAGGTGTTAAAAGATGGAATCTGGGTTTCCATATGATTATGCTCTTCTCAGCATCTGTATCTCAATGTGGTTTATGAAAGGGGCTGTCCTTGACACTAGCCCACGCAGGCACAGTCCTAGAGTTTTTGCTGGGACTAAACATGGTCCTATTGCTTTGCTGAGTTGAGGTGGATTTCTGCAAGAACTTGGCTCATTCATTTAATAATACTTCTATATGGTCCTGCTTCATAGGACAATGAAAATCTGGCCCCTTTAGTCCTCTTCTACAGTATCTCCATGCTGTATGCGTGGCAGTGCATTGTTACATGTACTAACATGCTTGCTCACTCTATTTTCATCATGCAAGAGCACCATGCATCCTGTGAGTAACTCTGTCTTTCAAACCAAGTCATCAATTCAGTGGAAAGGTTCGGGTTAGAAATGGAAGTTTACAAATTACCTCAGCTGTGGTTTTAGCTGTGAGGCACAATAACCTGAATGTTACAAGCAGCTCAGTGAGGAAAAAGGTCTTGGAATGATGCTCAAGTTTGTCTCAAATAACCTCGCAGTGCCAAAGAAACTTTGCACTAGATGGATTTATAAAAGCAGTATAAGGAAAGCTTATAAATAATCTGTACAGGAACCTGCAGGTTAACAAAGGGAAAGCGAATTCTGTTTGTGTGTAGAAATAAGCAGTTTCCCAAATCCATCCCTGCAATCCCCAAACCTCTGGATAAACTCAGAGTGATGACTCAATTATGAACTATGCTGCAGAATCACTAGAAATACACTACTTTTCCCCTTATGGTGGTCTTGTAAAGGAACTCATAGAGTATGGAACTGAAGATGTCAACATGGGGAAGGGAAAAGCCTGACGCTAAACTTACCCTATCAATGCTGGATAGTTTCCCCCCCTACACCTGCAAAACTTGTCATCAGCCTAATTTTAGCCCCAGGCAAATAGGCCTCCTCTTTTGTTTATTCAGTTTTCGTTTCCAAGAAGCTTTCTAACATCTAACCTGAATGATGATAGTCAAAAAGGTTTTCTTTTTATGTCCTTTGTACCACTTTATTCACATTGCTCCATCCTTGGAAGTCACTCTCTTAAAATGCTCGCAAGGGGTTAACCTGATTTTCTTTACACGTGAGAGTAATTCCTTAGTGAAAATGCTGTTTATGTGATTTTTCTATTGTATCCACCCTCCTAACAGGTGCGTTTTTGGTCACTTCGCTCAAAATTAATCTCATTTCATTGCCTATACCGAGCTGCCCTGGATTTTTGGCCTAGTTCTACCCCAGCTGTGCAAGGTAAAGAAGGTGTTCCTGCTGTAGTCTCTCATTTGTGAGCACAAAAGCCAAAAGACTTATGTTCTGTAGGTTCTGAGTATTTAACATATTGTAGCATTTCTCAGTGTGGCCTCTAAAAACTAACTGCATTTGGAAGAAAAGGGAGCTCAATGTTTTTTCTTTAGCCTTCATTTCAGATACCTGATGCAGGTTTTGACCAAGATGAAGGAAGGTTACAGTTCCAAACCTACACAAAACTGCCCATAACCATCTATCTTCTTGGTAGGTGCTTGTATTATTAAATACTTCTACCCTGTAGAAGTACCACTTACAATTTACTTGATAGGGGACAGTGCTACAGTCTTATTTGAACCTCATATGACACTCATCATCCTCTAGCTGAGCCTAGAAAAGCACAGCCTTTGAATTCCAAAGGGAAATGAGACCTAAAGGATTGCCACCTCTTCCTTCTTGTTTACAGCCACCTAAGGAATATTTAGTCATCTCCTAAATAGCAAACCAGACCCTTTGGTGGCTACTGGGATTCATCAAGAACTAACACCAGAACAAGCAGTTATATGTAGACCATCAATTACATTCATCGCAACATAATGAACAATAGCAGGCCTAGGTGGCTTTAATGGGGTTATTTATTATATTACTCTGCGCTCAGCAATGGAAGCAGAATTATTTATGTAGTTGAGCTCTGGCATTTCTGCTTCCAGTCATGCCTACATGTGCTTTACTGGAACACATTTATAGCACTTCTATAGCAGATCAAAGCCTGAATGCTTCACAGAGTTTAAAGCAAACAAAACCCAGCAGTAAGTCACCGCTGACGTTACCGATTGAGCAATCATGTCCAGTCCAGTTGGGATCGCAGCTGCAGAGTCCAGTGTCCGGGAGGAAGGTCCCATGGCCGGAGCATTGGTCCAGACAAGTGGCTCTTGGGGTCTCACAGTTTGTTCCTCCCCAGCCCACTGAACAGTGACACTCTCCTCGCACGCACACGCCTCGTCCCGAGCAGGTAGGATCCATGCAGTCCACTATATGGGAGAAGAAAGAGGATACAGATAGGGAAAGCAAATGGGAATTTCATGAGAAAAAGCCATCAGACTGCCATCTACATAAAGCTGCTTATATGATCTTTAGGCCCTTTCCAACACTAACAATTCTATGATTCTATATAGTATCTCAAGGCTCCAACCAGAAAGCAAAACCCCATTGTGCACAAAGCAGATGCCTCATGCAGGAATCATAAGACAGTTTGGGTTGGAACGGATCTTCAAAGCTCATTTAGACCAATGCCCCTGCAAGAAGCAGGGACATCTTTAAGTAGATCAAGAAGACAGTGTCCCAAAATGGCAGCGAGACCTAAAACAGTGGCATGAAAAGCAGAGAAAAATTCAATTATTCAACTCTTTTATCCAGGCCTAAATAAATGATCTTCCTGGTAAGAACAGCCTAATATCAATTAAGAATAGAATAAGAGTAATATTCTCCTGCACACATATCGTGCCTTCATTTATTCTATTACAAAAACCTAAATTACTGCTCTTAATGAATTCAAAGCTGAGCTCTAGTTTTCCGAGAGAGAATTTTACACAAAGATTCAGCAGAAGTTAATGTCCTTATTCAGCAAAAGACATGCTGAAATTGAAGAGCGTGCTGAAATCTATACAGGTTTCACAGACACTTACATAAATTTCACATTAAATAGATCCTTAGAGAGTTTTCTGGAGTAGGAATTAAACAAAATCATATATTTTTACTCCTGATGGTTTAATTTTTGACTTTTTAATAATATTCTCTCAATTTCTGGTGGTTTTCCCACTCAAAGAGGCACTTTCCTACCAAGACTTGAGACCCTTCAGTTACAGGGTATAGCAATACGCACCAAAAGGCTGGATGTGGTGCTGACCGATTCCTGACTTATGTGTTTTGCAGGCAACTATCAGACAGCTCTGCCCATGGGGGGGGTTTTCAGCCAGCAATCAAAACCTATGACACCCAAGTAAAGGATTGGAGGAGTCAATCATCTATTTGTATATAAAAGCTCATAGAACAGCCTGAAGAAATTCTTCCCACCTCTTGTAAGGATGTGTGGCAGCACGCTGGGGATCAGTGACAAGTGTCTGGCTAAGCAGCAAAGTGAATGCTGTCCAGCTCCTAATAGAGAACAGCAGAACACGCCACCACACACCCAGCAGGTTTGTGGTCTGTTTCTTCCCCTCTTATAAAAGCTAATCAGAATCCAAATGACCTGCTTAAGATCCAGAAATGTTAAAAGGAAACACAACAGCTGCTCAGATAATTCCCTGGCTTCTCAAACCCTTCTCAGCCTGACAAGTAATGGCTCACCTATTACAATCCCAAGGCATGTGAGAGCATTTGGGTTTTGTTTGATTCCCGGAGCCCTGCTCACAGCTGAAGATTGTAAGAGGCTGGAAGGATGAGTCTATAAATCTCCTTTGCTGTGAGTGAGCTGGGAGCTCAGGTGCCAATTTTAGCACGAGACCCTTGAAGCCCTGGCCCTGCTCTTTCTCAGCAGTAATAAGTATGAAAAGGACTAAGAGATGGACCAGCAGCCCTGTATGTGCTCTCCACAGATGGTTTGAACATAGGGAACAAAGATCACAGGGTAACTGACAAGAGGCTACCTCCAGGCAATTAATCATCCCCTCTGAAGGTCAATTGGGAAAAAAGGTGAGTTTTACAGGGGCTCCATTGCAGGAGGCAGACAATCTGCTATCTCAGCTCGAACACAGGCGATTATAAGAGGGGAATGTGCATGTCAGAACCCCCCATTTATCATAATCCCAAGGCCATTTTTCATGTTGAAATGAGCCCTTTCAGAAAATGTCACACACAATGGTTACTTTAATCTCAGCCTCACTAGCTGTATCTCTTTAGGCTTTCTGCACCATCAGAAGGGCCCTGGGACAGGATTACAGGCTTCTGCTTTCTTCTTAATCAATTGCTTAGTGGATTTGGAGTACAAAGGTATATTTTTAGGGAGTTCTGCTTGACAAATTTAGCTGCTCAGCTCTGGGAGGAGCAGAGATGGGGATCAGGGCAGGAAAGCGGAGCTCACAAAACCTGGTACAGGTGGAGAAAGAAAAGAGTTTTGCATATATATCTGTGTTGCTGCTTGGAAAATGTCCCAGATGGTCTAATTCCTGCTTGGAAAATGCCCCATTTATAGTTCAGCCTTGTGCAGAATCTTTGCCAGGGAAGATAAATCATGCAGCAAGCAAGGTTAGTGCCTCTTCTATGCTTTTCCCCAATATGCTTCATGCTTCATTGGTCACACAAGTTATTAGGGCTTATTTGGTACCCAAAGAGCAACTTCTCATTTTTCACTGCTTAAATTCGCTCCTTTCCCTTTAATGTCTCGCTGGCTTAGCCCATGCCTTATAAAATATGGGCCAATAAAATAAGGAAGGAGGCAAAAGAAAAGCTCATGTAAGATTGTTGGCTGATGTTTTATAAACATTGCTGAACTTCTATAGAGGGAGGGAGAAAGAAAAGACAGAAGAAACCCTGGAATGAAACCCCCATTATAAACACGGCCTAAGCAGTGAAGCTACAAGAACTGAAAAATAATAAACCCTAATCAATTCCAGATGGTTCTTCTTAGAGCAGAAATTAAAGAGTAAAAGCAATTTTAAAAATAGTATAAATCAACTTTTTTTTTTTTTTACTAGATCTGAAGATATTCATATATAAATGTCCTCAAGATTTCCCACGTGGCGTATTTCATCCTCCCTCCCCTTTGCAACACAATACAAATTATGCTTTGAGTATGAAAACCAAACGCATACTTGGAAAAACACAAAAGAGATCATAAGAAAAATCATGTTCTCTTTGTTCTTCATTGGTTTTCAAGTTTTTACCTGGTGGGACTGACACTGTCCCCTCCAACGTGAAATAACTGAGCAATGTCTGGCTTTTCTGCTTGAAATGGGAGCAGGGGAATAAAAGGTTCCTGTGAGAACCTCACTGTGATTTACACACATTAAACACCTCTGGCTGGAGGCAAAATCAGATCGTTTCATTTCTGTTTAGCCAGTAAAGATAGGATCTAGTAAATAGGGAGATGCTTTAAAGATCCTTCAGTAGTCACCACCTTTGGGTTTTGCATGCCCCACGGCTTCATTGAATTGTGCTTTCTTAAGCCAAAATGAAGCTTTCTCAAGAGCTGGCTTATTGTTGTAAGAGCCGATATTGTCTTCATCTAACATTTACTGACACTGAAGCTACGTTACATCGAGATGTCCCACTCCAATACTTTTAACACCTCAAAAGGATTGATAGATGAGATGCCATTTGAACGTCTGAATCCAATTCAGCCTATTTTCATTGTCTGTGAAATAAAGCCACTCCAGATAAATCTTTATCCTGCACACAGGAAGAACACCATAAGTTAATTCAAGTTCTTATACGTATATCGAGTCTATCCTAAATCTATGGGGTGGTGCAGAGCCTTTACGTGTGTATCTGTAGAAGAATAATTTAAAAGTAATTATTTATCAGGTCATCTACATTGAATTTTAACAAGAGTTTTCAAAAGTATGGAACGTTATTCTTTAAATCAGGCACTTTTGGATGCATTTTTATAACTGTCCAAATGATTTGTGCACTCACAAAATGCCACTTTTTCATTTAGCAATAAGAAGCAGTCACAGACTGGGGAAGATAAAGGTTTATGGTGGCAGGTGACTCCCTACACAAAAAAGATTGAAGATAAGTGCTAAAAGGCACTGTATTTCTGAGCCATAAATCTAAACATAAATGAAAAATGTTTGGGGGCTAATGTGTGAAAAAAGCAATGGAAAAGCCATTAAAATAATATCTGATTTTGAAGCAGAATTTAATTCAAGTCCTGAGCATTTCTAAGCTTTTAAAGCTGACAAGAATCAGAGACTTTCTCTCACATGCCACCATTTTGGGGATGGAAGCAACTGAAATCACTTGGCATTGCCCAGCAGAGAAGAAAGCACTGTAAAAGTAATTATACGTTTCAATGTGGAAATGGAAACGGTGCTTTAATAAGAACATTTGAACATATGATTAGATGCTCTGGTCTTTCAACTCAATTTGTCTGTCTGAAGCATTTGATGGCTTTTCATCCAATTATTGGACAAATATGATAGCTAATGACAAGTTATGACAACATATCATTTTTAGATTGCATCCATCTATTGTGGCTCTAAGGTGCCTATTACTGTTCTGTTTAAGCGCCAGTTCTATTCTGAATTGCCTCCATCCATGTAATTACGTAAAGGTAAAGGCTAATTGAATGTGTGGTGCAAATACCTTCTTCACAGCTTTCTCCTTTGTATCCTGGGTTGCAGATACAGGTCCCCATGATGCATGTGCCATGGTTATTGCAGGAGACATCAATGCACTGGTTGGTTGGGACATCACATTCTGCTCCCTTCCAGCCACTGTGGCACAGGCACCTTCCCTTCATGTACTGCCCGTTTCCACTGCACAGCACAGGGCAGGATGCTGGGGACAGGTAATAGACAACACATCAGAACACAACCGTACATGGCTATCACTTCAACAAAGACCACAGGAGTCCAGAATGGGGCTGGAACTAGATGATCTTAAGATCTTTTCCAACCCTAACTATTCTATGATTCTATGATTTATATTCTTCATACACAGTTTTGAGTGGGGTATGTTGCTCTTTTCTTTGCCAAACCCAATTCTTTCATGGGGATGACACCCAGCTGTCGACAGAGACTTTGAACCAAACAAACAATGCTCTTGAATTAGAATGTCTCCTTGCTTTGGGTCTCATCCTTTTTTTCACTAACTAGCTTCTTGTATTCTGACTTTTCAATGTACTGGTGTCTTCTTTCAGCAGCACCACTGACCTTAGCTTGCTTATCAGTAACTCCTAGCTGCTGCCAAACTTCATACTTCCCTTGACACTGCCTCTGCTGAACACAAATCACTGCCCTGTTCTATTGGAATACTCGGCATTACGGGTTCCAGTTGCTTTGCTCAGAGTCCAGAATGCCACGTTGAGACTGTTGCCTTGATTTAGCTCTTGTCATGCCATAAACTACTAACTTTCTCCACCAAAAGAGCTGCCAAGCATTGGAACAGGCTGCTCAGGGAAGTGGTGGAGTCACTATCCCTGGAGGTAGCTAAAAACACCTGTAGACGTGGCACTTAGGGACATGGTTTAGTGGTGGACTTTAGGGGTTAACTTGATGGTCTTACAGGTCTTTTCCAACCTAAATGATTCCATGATTCTGTGATTCTAACTGAATCTCCAGCCCTCTGTTTTGGATATCGCCTCTGCTGGACTCCATTCACCATCAGACAAAATGCAAAACTGGCCTCTAGTCTTCCCAAGCTCCCTGTAATAGAAGTTCTCTGAATCTCATCTCTTTGCGACAGTTTGTAAAGGATTTCTAATTGTCCTTGTTTCTGGCAAAGTGGGCTGATTCTCAAGGTCAACCAGATACAGGATTTCTTCCCTGTGATAAAGAGGAGAAGAGGAAGCTGACAGGCTCGGGCTGTGGCATGATGGATCCCAGGAATTCAGCATTTTCTGAGCTAAATTTGGAAAATGTCAGGCAGAATGGGATGGGATGAACTGAAGGATACAGAGCAGGCTCCCCAAGGAAGGAAAGGCATCAAGGACTGGACCCTAGCCTCCAGGACCAAAGCTTGGGTAATGAGTGCTCTCTAAGCTTCCTTCATGTCCTTTCTGAAGATGTCTTCTCCCTTTTCCATCCTCCACCCTTTTGCACCCTTCACACCTGCCACTTTACACTCCTTTTGTCCTCTGCTCTGATTTTTCTAAGGAAGCTGCTGATTTCTGTCCCTCAGAAACAAAAGCTGCCCCTGTTCATTATCCCTTGACACTTATTGCTTAAGCCCTGTTCCCTTCCATTTCATTTTGCTTCAACTCAGCTGCGAGGACATAGATTCAACAGACTTCTCTTGCTCACTGTTGCACATCATCACCAGGTGAGAGCAGCTGAATTTGTCATCTGCCCCCCCACACAGGCAATTTGTGGATGTTTTTATGCAGGACAAATATGAAAGGAATATTCCAGTACAGTGTTTAATTCAACTGCATTAGGCATGTGATGAACACAATGTACCTCCTTTGCTTCATTTGTGACTCTGATTATACACAGGAAGAGGTATTAACATGGTTGGGGAACATTCCTCTCCTTCACTTCCCATCTTTTCAGCTAGAAACTGCATAATGCACATCCAGTGTTGCTTCCATGTGTCCTTATAGTCAATTTGGTTTGAGTGTAACAGAATTATAGCAACCTCACTGAAACACAAAACACTGCTAGCTCTGTTAAGCCCATTTGATATGCAGTGAACTGTATTTGCCTGACCAAGATAAAAGAGGTTTAGAAGATAAATGAATTTGGCAACCGTTATTACTAAAGAGCCCTCTGTTCACTTTAAAGGAAGGACATTGTAGTGTTGTGTTTCAAGTGCATCGTTTGCAGGGAGATATCTACCTATACAACACAAGACGTCAGCTGCTTCAGATACCCTGTGTTTTGTACATGGTTCACAGCAAACTCACTCTGTAATTTCACTTTTCAGCTTGCCTGATGGAATTTCCCTCCTGTCTCAGATTTCACATGCTCAGTAATGGACCCTGTTCTTTCAAGGCACTGGAAAAGGATCATATGCAGCTCTTTTCAGCAAGGAGAAAGAATAATTGCCTTTAACCAGTGGGAGAGTGCTGAGAAAGACTGAAATGTTTTCTGACAAGACAGCTGATCACTCAGTACAAGACCAGATAAATTGCTGGCCATCTGCAATAAGACTGGTGCTCTACAGAGTCCTCTATGGGGAACACCTTCAGCATAACCTGGGAAATGCTGCTGCAAATGTCAAGGCAGTGGCAAGAACAAAGCCTCCTTTGTAGCACACCATAATGAATAAAGACAAAAGAGGTGTCTGGAGTTTTTCCACTGCTACTTGTGTGACTCTTTTCCATACATAAAGATTTTTAAGTATTGTTTGATCATTCAGATTCCAACAAACAAGATCCAAGATGCCGAAGTTATAGTCATTCCCCATTGTGACTCATGGTAGCAGCAACCCTAATGCACTCCACTTTCCTGGTAAAGTTCAGCATTAGTGAGTAAGACCATTCCATTGTTTAATTTACACAGAACTTCATAACACCAGCTCCCATGGAACCATAGAATCAACCAGGTTGGAAAAGACCTCTAAGATCAAGTACAACCTTTACCCCAGCACTGCCAAGTCCACCACTAACCCACACAACTAAGGGCCTTGAATACTAACAAAGGCCCCATGAATACACCCCTGTGATTTGTTCTCATTTACTCAGTTTAAATTAATTGGTTAATAATACATTCATAATTAACCCTTATTAAAAGCAGAAGGTTTTTTTTCTGCTCCACAGTCTCCCACTTATTTGGATGGTGAATTATGAGGCTGATTGGAAACAAAGGAACACCCAGGAAATCTATGACCTAGAAATCTTCACGTGGGCGCAGCACTGCTTATTTAAGGATTACTGCTCAGTACAAGGACCAATGTATTGCTGCAGATGGATACTGCATTACACATGCCACAGTTGCTGCCCTCTGAGGGATTATAGGTCAAACCCAGCATCTTAGATTCCCCTGAAAATCAACAGGAAGCCAATGCTGGGCCCCTCCTATCTCATGCTCATGGGAAGATGAGCCTTTTAACAAAGCCACTGGGTGGAAATGCATACCCAAATAGCATTTTGACACTCCAGGTACTAATCTGTCTTCCTAAAGGCAGATATGCACCCAGATGAGTAAAGGTATAGTAGAATAAAAGGTGTTCATATCAGCCGGAATAAGGACTGTAGTGAAATGGGACTTAGTTACTCACGTGGCTCAACTGAAGTGTGAGAAAGCTGGTTTATAACCCATGAAGGGATGTGAGCCCCTCTGAAAGTGAATTCAGAACAAAAGCTTATGTATTCTGACTTACAGCAAAGGAGCTTCTCCTTTACTGACTCTACAGGGAGCCTTGGGGGGAACAAGCCCTGAACTTCTGCCCCTATCTAAAGTTGGGAGGTATGAGCAGGAATATGCTGTGGGAGATGGGGGGAAAAAATACCCCTCCTTTTGTCTCCAGCTCCAGGGATTTGAAAAGGAGCTTGGAAATGCAAACCGAGTGTAAGGAAATGCAAACCAAGTGTAACCTGAGTCAGCAAGAAGTTTGACAGATCAGCTCTCAGGGATGCAGACTGCCACATCCATCTTACTGGGCTGTGAACTCTGAAACACCAAAGTGGTTCAGCACAGAGCTCCCCTCCTGCCTGTGGGGTTTGCAGCCCTCCTTATCTCTGTCTTTTGGCTGGGCTACAGTGATTGACCCATGCTTGGCTGGAGGGGGAGAGGACATGGGGTTGGACAGAGTTTAGCTCTCCCTCTTGGGAAGGAGCCAGTCTGCCTTCCAAAGAAGTGATGGGCTGGGGTGAAGGCCTGACCTGTAGCCTCAGCAAAGCTCCTTGTGTGGGCATTAGCTTTTTACACTCCCTCCCTCCCCACATTTATAAATCTGCATTTAGTTTCTGGGACTGTTGGAGCCAAAACCCAAAAGGCCTCAAAAAGGTTGACGCGTTCTGGTATTTCCCACATGCAGCGTTTTGATTTCCTGGTCTGAAACGTGTTCTCACTCTTAGTATTTCAGTTTGGTTTTTAAATGTTTAAATAACCTAAAAGTCCTCAGGTCACACAGAACTCCTTCCAAAAACATTTATTAAAAGTACTTATCACTTGAGCAGAAAAATGTTTTCTATTGTTTTCTGGGGTAAGACTCCTTCCCAGTTTTCCCAGTGTTTTCACTTTTGGCCAGAGTATCCAGTTTTTCCTGCCATTACTCCACTCCAAGTGCCCCACACCCCCCAACCAGGCTGTCAGTGATCATTCAGAGCTGGGGCAGATTTGCAAGGCCTGCAGCAATGAAAAAGGCACTTGAGTTTTGTGGAGTTATAGAATCACAGCATGGTTTTGGTTGAAGGGACCTTAAAGCTCATCCAGTTCCAATCCATGGCAGGGACAACTTCCACTGGAGCAGCTTGCTCCAAGCCCCTGTGTCCAACCTGGCCTTGAACACTGCCAGGGATGGGGCAGGGACAACCCACAACTTCTCAGTGTCTTAGAAAGTACCATTATAGGGTTTGTCACACATTGGTTGCATGCTCTGCTAAGCAAACAATAATGCTGCATTTATAAGTCATTGGGTTTAAAGTCCCTTCCAGAGAGAAGATTGCCAGTATGACTCTTTGCCTGTCTGTATGCATCTTGGGGTTGTGTTGTTGCTAAGGTCACAGCAATCATGACCAGTAGGAAACAAATCCACAGATCTGACCTGTTTCCATTGTACTGCAGCATCCCCAAGCAGGTTAATGCTCCATCCCTGGCAGTGTTCAAGGCCGGGTTAGACGAGGCCTTGGGTGCCATGGTTTAGTGTGAGGTGTCCCTGCCCATGGCAGGGGGTTGGAACTGGATTATCTTAAGGTCCTTTCCAACCCAAACTATTCTATGATTCTGTTGTACAAGCATGAATATAACATCCACAAGAATTAACCAAAGGGGAGAGAGGAACAGTTAATCAAGTATAAATTCCTACCTCTGCCACAGTCAGGGCCCAGAAAGCCAAGGAAGCAATGGCAAGTCCCAGACACGCAGTCTCCATTCCCATAGCAGTTACTGGGACAATTATCCACTGATTCTGGAAAACAGAGGAAAAATCAGATAATTCCTTAGGCAAGGGAAAACCTCTGAGCTTGGGAGGTTTTGGATGACAGGACAGCTGAAACTTCAAAGTAATCACTGCACTTGGGGATGAAAGCATTAGTCTGAGCTTCACCAAAGACAATCATTGACAGCAATGGATGGTCACATAACACATTAGTGAGGAGTGATGGCAAATCCCATGATTAAATCACAGCTGCTCAGCACCCACCAGGCTTTGTCCTCACTCAGTACCTGAAAACTTCCACGTGTCTTTTCCTGCTGCTTACTCATCCGACTTTTCCCCCTCTTTGAATGGACTGGAGAGAAGCAACACACACCATTCCCATTGCAGAACATGCACCTTTGGTCTGATTTTGTTGAACTGGGTGAGTGAAAATGGGGCATTTATTTGTGCCAAGCAGAGCTGAGCTACGGTAGCAATGTTCCCTAGGAAGTTATTGAACACAGACCCCTGGTTCATCCTGTCCTCTTGGAAGATTATACCTCACCAGATACCTTCTCATTTGTTCTGCAGTATTATACAAACAGCTATAATATTGCACGTTGGTGGACCAGGAATGGGACCGTTCCACACATCATTCTGTTTCTAGCTATCATTTGAAATCCCCTGACTTTGGCAAAACCACTGGCTATTCATCTTTCCAGGGAAGCTAGCAGGTAAGCCCAAGGTTATCCTGCACTTTTATTGTGAGGGCAGTTCAGAATACTGGGGCTAAATTATCTGTCATAAGAGAAGAACACAAGCTGGTAAGCATCACCTATCAGAAAGAGCATAAAAATGATTTTACTTTCTTGACTAAACTATGGCTGAAGACTGAGTAAATGTGAGTAGGGCTTGGAAAGGTGATGGAATACCACGGTTCATCCCACACTATTATTTCATATGTTCTTAGAGGGTGATGTGCATCAGATTCAAACTGGATTCACTTGTACAGGAGAGGCATTGGTGGTACATCTGTTGTGCAGTGTGACCTGTGTGAATAATGCCTGTGCTTTAGACTTCATGAGTCCCTGTGGTAGCAAAGATTTGTAACTCCCTACCGGTGCAAGTGAAGAGAAACAGCTGCAGCAGAGATGTGCAGATTAGCCTCTAATCACAACTGAGAGGAAGCCTGTTTCTGGATGGGTGTTCTCCCAACAACACAGGTTTTGGAAGGACATTTTAAAAGATGTGGTGTAATTTCAGCGTTCCTAAAGGGCAACAGCAGTTTTAAAGGCTAAAAACAGTTTCAAGCATTTATGTTTTAAGCCTTGGCAGCAGACATCTCATTATCAGATAGCTTCATGCAGCAAGGAAGCTACAAGGAAATGCTGTCAGTTTTCTAACACTTAAGCTCTCTAGTTAAGCAGAGATTCACTTTACGGTGTATGGAAATCCAATCACAGCATGCAGTCAACACCTGGGGCCTGAGCTGCCACCTTTATTCCAATCAAATCACAGCCATGCTTCCTAGAATAAATAGCAACTCAGGCCTTGTGCGTTTATACTGACACTCAGGTACACCAACACAGACTTAATACCAGGTCTCAACACAAATCTATGCTCTAAATGAAAAGTTAATGTTAGTCTGGATATTTATAAGCTTCGGAACTTTGTGATGGTTTAATTTCATTGCTGAAAACAAAGATCATCTTGCTTTACGCATTTTTGCCTCTATTCATTTCTTATGATACTTATATCCTTCTTGTCTTCAAGAAATATATGCAGAAATGTAGAAAAAGAGGTTACTTATTTGCACACATATAAAGACTATGCAGAGTGTGAGCACTGTGAAACAAGATAATGAAAGGGGCAAGGAGATTTAACAGCTCCTGTTGCTGCAAGGGTCAGTCGTTTTCCTCTAATCCTCTCATCCTAGGCACAACTCTAAGCACCCTCTTCTTATGCTGGTTCTGGCACTTGTCAGACCCTTCAATGAGCTGGTTAAGCTCAAAAGGTGGCAAAAAAAAACAATCCATCAGAGAAAAAGCTAACAAGTGAATTGTTTTCTATGGTGTGAAAACAGGGAACTTAAGGAGTAGGGCCTATTCAGTATCACAGATGTCTCATGCAACCTCACCATCACACTGCCACACTGAGCCTGGCCTGGGGTCTGAAAGCCTGTAGCAACACTGCATAAACTGAGACTCCTAGAGTAGTATGGGTTGGAAGGGGCCTTAAAGCTCATCCAGTTCCAATGCCCTGCCATGGGCAGGGACACCTTCCACTAGAGCAGCTTGCTCCAAGTCCTGTCCAACCTGGCCATTTCCATAAAGGAACTGTTAAATGAATTTGCTTTTTTTCTTGTAAAGTCCAGAGTCATCGAGAACAAAGCAGGTTTGGGACTTAGGCTTCTGATTAGCAAGCTACAGAATCATGGAATCAGCCAGGTTGGAAAAGCCCTTTAAGCTCATCCAGTCCAACCATTCCCAGCACTGCCAAGGCCACCACTGCCCCATGGCACTGAGGCCTCGTCTCCACAGGGTGTGAACACTTGCAGGGACGGTGACTGCAGCCCTGCCCTGGGCAGCCAGTTCCAATGCCTGAGCACCCTCTGGGGCAGGAATTGGTCCTCAGCTCCACCTAAACCTGCCCTGGTGCAGCTTGAGGCCGGTTCCTCTTGTCCCATCCCTTGTTCCTTGAGAGCAGAGCCCAGCCCCTCCTGGCTCCATCCTCCTGTCAGGCAGTTGGAGGGAGCCATCAGGTCCCCCCTGAGCCTTCTCCAGCCTGAACCCGCCAGGTCCCTCAGCCCCTCCCCATCACACTTGGGCTCCAGGCCCTGCACCAGCTCCTCTGCCCTTCTCTGGCCCTGCTCCAGCCCCTCAACCTGTATCCTCAGGTACCGTCACAAACTGGAATTTCTTTTCACGTTGCAGACTGCAGGCATTACCAAGCCATATTCACTTAAGACTTCCCATAAAACGCCTGTCTTCATCCCAGGACTGAATTTCATTCCAGTCATTGCAGATTGCACCAGGAACAGCTGAGCTGATTTTCTGGCCCTTCTGAGATGTACACATAACGTGTCCGCGCATCCATGCACACTGCTCTAATACCCAGACTAAAGAGGAGGACGTGGGCGACTTGGCATGAGAAATTAGGGAGCCATGATGGGGGAATCCTAGAAAGAACAAAGGATCAAGTGGGCTAAGTCTTAGCATTTGGATATTTCCCTATTATTATCCAGTGGGTCTTAGAGAGCAAACTCTTTACCACTCAGGGAGCCCTAACTTAGTGGCACAAAGAAATTGTCTGCCTTTTACATCCACAGTCAACATTGCTACAGAGGTGACAAACTCAAGCAATACATAAAAGAGGTCACTGCAAGTTAGGGCTACATTCTAGTCTCCTTCCTATAGCTAATTCTGCAAGCTGCACATGTAATCATAAGGATATTTTCCAATTTATACAGAACTCCATATGCTGTTTTATGAACAGTGCCATGGGAACTGTGTTAAGGGACCGCGACGATGTGTTCTTTTGTTTTCCTTAATTGTTAAAGTTCATTGTGAGACCATGGTCAATCCTTGCTTAGAAAGAGATAGATGTTCCCTGCTCTCAGCCTGACTCCCACAGCTTTCTCTTGGCTTCCAAATCTCTGAAGGGATCTGATTGACACCAGCTGGTAAGGGCAAAGATTATTCATTAGAGGGTCAGCCAATTAATGATGCATGATGCTTTCCCAGGGTTTTGCTATCGAGAACATTGAAAATGCAGCTCCCCTGACACCTTTCAACAAGCAACAGCAGCAGGAGCAAAGCTCCTGAAAGCAAATAACTCCTGCTGGGAAAGACCTCAAAGACTCAGGGTGATGGGGCTTCTAATGGGGATTGCAGGAACTTGTGTATGGGAGTAATTGTCCTGTCAGCTTCAGAATCTAATTAGCAACTGAGAAAACAAGGGATTTCCTAAATAACTGTTCTAAACACCCAGACATATCATTTACTCCTCTGAGAGGAGGAAATGACATAATGAGACACATGGCCTTCAGATCCACACTGTCCACGTTGGAGAGTGGTATGGAAATGCCTTGTCTGACATAGCAGGTACTTCCTATGGTAGTCCAGCCTGCCTCACTCAGGAAAAGGAGGATGCACAGAACTGATTCTATAATAGAAATACAGACTGGTTTGTGTTAGAAGGGACCTTAAAGCTCATCCAGTTTCAACCCCTGCCATGGACAGGGACAACTTACACTACAGCAGCTTGCTCCAAGCCCCTGTGTCCAACCTGGCCTTGAACACTGCCAGGGATGGGGCAGCCACAGCTTCTCTGGGCACCCTGTGCCAGCGCCTCAGCACCCTCACAGGGAAGAGCTTCTGCCTAAGAGCTCAGCTCAGTCTCCCCTCGGGCAGGTTCAAGCCATTCCCCTTGGCCTGTCCCTACAGGCTCTTGTCCAAAGCCCCTCTCCAGCTTTCTTACAGCTCCTTTAGGTACTGTATTCATAAAAATGAAAGATAGAAACCATTCATTAAGTGTGAAAGCCAAGGCTTCTCCAAGAACAAAACTCTTCTTCTGAAGCACTCTTTAAGCTCCTTCCCACCCAGAGCTTTAACTGTCAAAGCAGAGAAAGAAACGCATCATGCTCTGGAACAAACCTGCTTTACTTCATGCACCACATTGAATTACAGCTGCTGAGGATGCTTGGAGATTTTGCCATTTGTCTCAAGGGACTTTTTTCAGTACAAGGAACCTCACAGCCGGTAGATTTTGAGGGAAACTTGGCTGAAACCTTTCCCTCGTTGGTTGTTTTCCCACTGCAATCACTCCTTACCCTGAGAGAAGCTGTAAACTGGCGCGATCCTTCCCATACCCTCACTACGACTTCACACTACACTGCCTTTCATTTAAGAACATCACCGGGTTCAGTAAGAGATTGCTAATTGCTCCCATTCCCAGTGTTTTTAGGCTGGCAATCTGAGGCATACACAAATACACTGCTTGCTCCATATCATGGATGTGACAGCAGCAAAGCTCCCAGGCTAATGGTCTGCTCAGGGGACCACTTTGCTGCTGACAAAAAGCCCTGCGAAAGCCAACTCTACTGTGGTGAACTCTATAAAGATCCGTCAGCCTGGCTTACAATTACCTCCACGAATTACCTTTATCCAGATGAAATGCAATAAACATATTAAGGAGGCAGACAAACTGTTAGACCCTTGGTGGACTTCTTATATATGTACTCACCATGTTTGCTGGTCAGTGGTGTAGCTACTCGAGCAGTATTTCTGCCTTATTTATCTACTATGCAATGTTCAACTTCATGGCTTGGTTCTCTATCTTTGGGCCAGAGGCCAAGGCAGATGTTTGCCTGACACCAAATCCTATTAAAGGCTGCAGTAACACAATTGTCTGTTAAAGATAAATATTTTATAGCCTGCACTTGCCACCAAGCATCATCATTCCCTGGGCATTCAGAGGCAACTATTGGCAAGGCAGAAATAGTTCTCTAGCTGGCAACTGAAGGCAGTAGCTTGCCTGGGAGTTAATAAGCACCAGGACTGCTTTCTAAGAACTCATTGAATGACATTCAGTGCAGCATGGTTGGAGGAATTCAAATGTAACTGTTTCATTCCACAACCTCAAAGAGCTGTTCTGGAGCTGGCAGTGTTTGGTGTCACAAACTTGTAGGAATAGCACTGCACTAGAAGAATCAATCTGTTTCTGGAATGAATGATAGAATCATATAATTCCTAGAAGGTTTGGGTTGGAAGGGACCTTAAAGCTCATCCAGTTACAACCCCTGCCACGGGCAGGGACACCTTCCACTGGAGCAGCTTGCTCCAAGCCCCTGTGTCCAACCTGGCCTTGAGCACTGCCAGGGATGGGGCAGCCACAGCTTCTCTGGGCACCCTGTGCCAGCGCCTCAGCACCCTCACAGGGAAGAGCTTCTGCCTAAGGGCTCAGCTCAGTCTCCCCTCGGGCAGGTTCAAGCCATTCCCCTTGGCCTGTCCCTACAGGCCCTTGTCCCAAGCCCCTCTCCAGCTTTCCTGCAGCCCCTTTAGGCACTGGAGCTGCTCTAAGGTCTCCCCTTCAGGAGCCTGCTCTTCTCCAGGCTGCCCCAGCCCAGCTCTCTCAGCCTGGCTCCAGAGCAGAGCTGCTCCAGCCCTCGCAGCAGCTCCATGGCCTCCTCTGGCCTCGCTCCAACAGCTCCATGTCCCTCTTGTGCTGCTGCTCCAGAGCTGGATCAGGACTGCAGGGGGGGGTCTCTCCTTCACACAGCAGAGGGGCAGGATCCCCTCCCTGAGCTGCTGCTCACGCTCTGGGGGTGCAGCCCAGCCCCCGGGGGGGGGTCTGGGCTCAAGCACTCACTGAAGCCGGGTCATGGAGAGCTTCTCATTGACCAACACCTCCAATTATTTCACCTTCTTTGTTGCTGCACCAAAGCAACCTTATCAAGCTATGGATTCTTTCTCCTAGACCCACTTTGTCCAGGATAAAGCTGCCACCTACAAGCTCACTGCAATAACATCTCTTTCACAGAGCTCTCCCTGTCATTGCCCTGGCTACGTTAGCAGTAATTTTAATAGGAAGCCAGGCAGTAGAACATGAAAGGCAAAGATGACTCTGAAGCTCTGTGAACTCATTTAATTTACTTCCCAGTTGCAGAGCTTGCAGTCTTGTTTATGTCTCAAAGAAATGATGCGACTCAATTGAATTTCACTGCGGGATGGGTTGGATTCAAAGCCTTAGAGAGCTGTCACCTGCCCTTGTGATTGTGATAACAATGCCAAGGGAGACGTGGGGATGAGAGGGGATAAAACAGGTTTCAGGTATCTTGAAACCTCAGAGTTGATATTATGAGCCCAAAGAAAAGAAAGGGGGGGTGAAGATATCCTGGAAACAAAGGTAATGTTGAAATGCTGGGTCTGGTATTCTCTTCCTCCTCCTCTTCCTTCCCCAGATGAAGTTTGAAAGGACCAATTCCTTCTCATGGTACATCCTCACCTGCTGAGATATCACTTTTTTCCTGCTTCATTTGTGTTTTATAAGGCTTTTACATTTCTAGCTCAAGTAATCCACACCTGGCAGCCAGGGATGTGAATGTCTTGACAGCATCGTGGAAACTCAGTCATTATTTCTGAGTGCTCTTTCACGGTTTCCTCTTGTGCAGGGCACACAGTGAGATGCTGATGCTGTTAATGCCACTTGATGTTGTGCCAGGTTTTGAAGGGTTTTTTCTGTTTCTGAAGGCTGGGAGGTCTGTTTTAATTAAAGATCCATGCATATATAACCCTGCTTTGCTCTCATATCCCAGTGGAACTCTAATCTTCACATGCAGGTATATAAGGATGCTAAATTAGGAAAAGGCCACAGGCAGGCAGTCCCTTAAACAACTCCTGAAATTACCCCTGATTCTGGAAAATCAGAGTGAATTCACAGTATCCAATTGCATGCTCCTCTCCCCACACCCGTTTCCTATGAGAACTTTAACAAAGAAGCAGTTTGCAATGGCAGATACCCTGCATCTCCATCAGTGCTCTGACAGCATCAGTGCTGTCATCAGTGCTCTGACAGCAAATACCTGCTCCAGCCAACAGCGACTCTGGAGCCTGGATCACTTCAGTAGGTGATGGTGAAGCACAAAAGGTTTGGTGTCCAGGATCACTTTGGGTTACTTACTGAAATCATCAAGAGCTGCTGAGTCTGCCAAATTCGACAGCACATCATGTGAGTACATTTCCCCTTGAGATGCCTGTGCTTTCCCTTCTAGGCCTGGCTTGAGCTGTCTCTCCAGGTACAGGAATGGCTCTCAGCACAACAACGTTGCTCTTTCTCACACTGTTTCAAGCACATTGGACTCCAGGCCCAGCTGGAAATACCACAGAAACAGCTCTTTTTTTGTGCACTATTTTTGAACTTCTGTTCTACAGAAACAGGGACCAAGTGGGAATAGTTTGGGAAGAAAATAAAGAAGAGAGTAAGACCGACCATTTCAGAAGCCTGGGCCACACTTGGCTTGTCCTTTGAGAAGGAGCTTTATCTCATGGATTCATTCCCTTCTCCTACTGCTTCATTTTTAAGAAGAAAACTGTCTAGTGTAGAACACCTTTTAATCTAAAGCTATTGGATGGTTGAAAGCACAAGGTGAAAGGGGGTTTCAAAAGCATTTGGGCACTGCTCTAGAGATGCTATCATTTAAGTTAACGGTACAATCTCCTTTGATTTCACCAGCATTTAGCAAACCCTGCTAATGTATTTCTGCTACTCATAGGGATATACAAGGAACATTGTTTTCTTCCCTGAGAATGTGAGCAATGCTAAAAGCAGGAAAGGGTCTATGATATACAGTTCTTAAGGAACTGTACATTGTCTATCTGAAAAACTCTGTTCCAAATCACTTGAAAGGTGATCACAGGTTAGAACAGAGAAACCAGGACTGATTTAAACAAAGAGTAGCTGTTGGGCTGAAGCCTTCTTCTTCCTCTACCATGCAGCTTGCAAGCACAGTAATGTTTTAATCCCACACTTGTAACATACACATGTATTCATGTATGAGGTCTAGAAAGACACCTTGCAAACAGTTCTTTCTTTTTTACAGCTGGAATGTTTTTAAACCTGAATTTCTCTCCCATAAATGAAATGCTCATATCCCCAGTTTGCCCAAGGGATTGCAAGGAATTGGGTTCTTTTTTTGTTGCTTCCCACTCTCATAAATTGTTACAAATGAATACAGGAAACAACAATTATTCAGCCTTCAGGGTTCAACTTCTGGAGCTGCACAAGCAAGCAGGAAGTTACTTCTCATTCAGTACATTACAATCCTGTCCTTGTAGCCCAGGGCAAGGCTAAGGCTGGCCTTGAGTTTCACTTTAAATGATGTTGTAACTCAGTGTATTCCAAGGGATAAAAGCAAACTATTCCTGCAAACACACACACACAGAGGACCTCAAATATGATCTCATTTGGTCAGACAAATGCCATGAGACCTTGGTATCCTGGTTTGTTCTTCTTTCTTCTTCTTCTACTAGTGCTATTATTCTATTTTACCTTTTATTTCCAATCATTAAACTGCTCGTACCTCAACCCTTTTACCTTTCTTCCATTCCTCCTCCCTATCCCACCATGGAGGGCTGAGCAGTGAGTGAGCATCTGCATGGTCCTTAGTTGCTGCTTTGGCTTGAACCATGCCACTTGGCAGTGTTATCATTCTGGATGCATTAAAGGTTATGTTTCCTTTTACACAAAGTCTTTAGTAAATAAATCCAGCCTGGAAAAAGAAGGATGTAGTGGCTGGAGTGGCTGATGTCTGAGGTTCAGTTAGGTGGGTGCCTAGTGCTATGGATGCGCTCTCAAGCTATGCCACTTCATCTCCAGCTGCTGCTGCAGAACGGCCTGAGTCTCCTCTAGGTTTTATGTCACATCTGTCCCCCTGTAGAGGTGCCCTTTGGAGCATCTCAGGTGCTGATAGATGCCTGTGCTCATGCAACTGCATTGAGCTTTCAGTGCTCTTCAACCAGGGTGAGGGAAGAAGCAGAACCTACAGCTCAATTTGTGCCTCCAGCTGATTCACTGCACAAACTTAAGTCGAATGATGCACCTTCTCAGGGCCTCCAGCAAGCCCTCTAGAAATCACTTTAACATCAGCTAGGTAACTTGTCCTGAGCCTGTTGTAGCCCTTAGAAAATGCAAGCAGCCACACATGTACTGCACAGACCAGCCATTATCATTTAAGAAGTCAACATATGGCAGGAGTTACTGTGCAATGTCCTTCTCATCCCACCTGGAGAGACTGGTCCAGTAACTCCCGAGGTGCTGATGCTGTTGATTATGTAGTCTTGCATACATATACTTTAATATAGCCTTTAGGAAATTAAGGCTTTAAAAAGTCTGTTTTAGTGCAGAAAGGGTTCTCCTTTTGTTTGCCAAAGCGGACGAGTAATGAGTAACCCCCACAGCCTTCTTTCTGTGCTTTAGCAGGGGAGCACTCCTGGAAAGAAAAGTCTTGCAGAGAGCTGTTCTAGCAGCTCAGTGATACGGCACAGGAATCCAACAAGCTGTGCTTACATCAGCCTGCAGTCTGGGAGCATGGAAAAGAGCTATATACCAAAGTGTAAAAACGAAAAACATATGCACAGTTTTACACGCTCCTCCAGAAGCCCTCCGACAGCATTCGATGTGTGTTATTAAGGCAGAAATCTGCTGCTCTGAAAATAGGGAACTGAAGGGGAAAAAAACAACACAGGGACAGAAATAATAGAAAGAAGAAAAGGCTTTAACTTCACTATTAAATAAACCTTTTCTTGACCCTAAAACTAAAGTAATTACCCCAATCAATAAACCTTTTGTACAAGCTCTGTCAGATCAAGAGAACTTGCCTGCCTGCACACAGCACACCAACAAGCAAGTTCAAGGCTCCCAGCCTGTCTAAGTACAGATGTAGGCAAAGCTTTTCAGGAAGACAAATCTACCTTGGTTTTTCTACCACTTGAAAGCATGATCAAAACCAGACAAAATCTGGATTAAAGACATTCAGACGTCTGACTTCTACGGAGATGAATACTTGTTGGCATCCAAGCAGTGTTACAAACACTGCTTAATTACTGTTGTACAACAGTATAAATATGTGTCTGTTTGTCTATTTTTCACTTGGATTCACCAGATCGATTGAAAGAAGAATGTACATATAGAAATACTTTTAAAAATCAAGAAAAAGCTCAAGTGTAACATTAAATTATTCCACCTCTGCCTTAAAGCTGAGCTAGTTTTACAGTGTCATTTTCTATGGTTAGCTTCTACCCACAGAGCATCAATGAAGAGATATGCTCAATATGGAAAGAGCAGCCGTGGAAGTTTTTACAGCCAAGCATCTGACCTTTACAAGCTTCTTATTATTTAATTATCTTTGAGATGTGTCCCTAATTTCCCCTTTACTAGAGATGCCTGATGTCTTGAAAAGAAAAATCTTGAAATCATAATTTTGCCTGCCATTAGCGGCTCGAGAAGCAGGGTTACAATGCAAGAATTGCTTCGAACACTTGGAGAGAGAAAAAAGGTCATCAAAAGAACATGTGGATTTGAAACAATTGCTCTGAGTTCAGGTTTCTTGGAACTGCTGCAGCTCCAGCAGAAGCAGGCAGAAAACTGCAGGTGACATTTAGGGAACAGTGTGTACTTCTTCCCCTCTACTGTGCTCTGGGCAACAGCACAAGAGGGACGTGGAGCTGTTGGAGCGAGGCCAGAGGAGGCCATGGAGCTGCTGCGAGGGCTGGAGCAGCTCTGCTCTGGAGCCAGGCTGAGAGAGCTGGGCTGGGGCAGCCTGGAGAAGAGAAGGCTCCTGAAGGGGAGACCTTAGAGCAGCTCCAGTGCCTGAAGGGGCTGCAGGAAAGCTGGAGAGGGGCTTGGGACAAGGGCCTGTAGGGCCAGGCCAAGGGGAATGGCTTGAACCTGCCCGAGCGGAGACTGAACTGAGCTCCTAGGCAGAAGCTCTTCCCTGTGAGGGTGCTGAGGCGCTGGCACAGGGTGCCCAGAGAAGCTGTGGCTGCCCCATCCCTGGCAGTGTTCAAGGCCAGGTTGGACACAGGGGCTTGGAGCAAGCTGCTCCAGTAGCATGTGTCCCTGCCCGTGGCAGGGGTTGGAACTGGATGAGCTTTAAGGTCCCTTCCAACCCAAACCACTCTGGGATTCTCTGAGTCTATGACTGAAGCTGAAGGGATTTAAGTACCATGATTGACACTTGATCTGTCAGGAGTTGTCTGCAAAGGGAGACAGGGAGATATACTCCAGCACTGGGACATGTTCATCCATTGGCTCACTACACTGCAAGGTTCATCAGCTTGGGGGAAAAGGTGGAAAGATTAAGGGTGCACTGATAAAGGTAATGTTGACGTCCAGGTGCTAAGGTTTTAAGGGCTGTATTACACGTCATCAGTGTTTTACCAAGAATAACAAGAATTCTTAAGGCAAGGCAAGTGCAAACTAACATGGAAAGTTCCACCTCTGCAGAGCTTTCCTGCCATTTCCAGAGCTGGGGTCAGGCTCTATTTACTTTTTATTAAGCCCTATAAAGCAAACAGATTAGATTTACACAGGCTGGATGAAATAGTGAAATCTCACCACTACAGCACCTGCTTGGAGAGGGGAATTCTTGAAACTCATGGAAAGCTCAGACAAGAGGCATCTCACCCCACATTTCTGCCTCTCCAGGTTGTGTCAGTTTAAAGTCATTCCCCCTTGTCTTGTCATTAAATGCCCCTATCAAAAGCTCTTCTCCAGCTTTATTGTAGGCCCCCTTTAGATGTTTGAAGACTATTATAAGGTATCCCGTGAGCCTTCTCTTCTCCAGGGTGAATAACCCTGTTGATAGTTTAAGTTAGCCTACCTATAGGCAGCAGAAGGAAGGGAAGCAAATCTAAGCTACTCAGTTTCTTCCTTTTCCCTTTGCTAAGAACACGCCAAACACAGAGGCATCTCCACTGGGAGCTAAAGAAGAGTCATTCTTGTCACCTTTCTTACAAGGAGGGCTCTCAGTTCCGTGCTTGCCTTTGTGCCCTGTAATTTCTCCTCTCCTTTCTAAGCTCCGTCCTCCTGTGAAGTGTTCCTCTGCTGGTGTCCTTCTGGTGGTTGTGAACTGCTGCCCTGGGGACTCTATGGGGGTGGTTATATTTTAGGCTGTTGCAGGAAGGCAGCTTGCCTTTTGATGTATATTGCAGTGCTCAAGGAAATCACTCACAGTCGTTTTCTTTATGGATAGGAGACAGGGCAGGAGGAATGAAGGTCCTTCCCTTCAACTAAAGCGTTGTCTCTTGCCGAAGATCAAAGTGAGATAAACCCTTGCATCCCATCACAGGTGCTCTACACGTGTTTGCTGGTGCTTGCTGGGTGACAGGCTGGTAAACAGCGATGCTCTCCTTGCACACACAGATGACTTGACTTTGCCTTTTGATTTCTCAGTGGTCCTGCACTACCAAGCTTGCCTGAGCTCAGCAGTACCAGCTGCTGGAGCACGCTCTCTGACTCCAGAGATGCTGTTTCAGGCTCTCAGATGTTTCTTGCTTCTACCAAGCAGGTTTTTGGCCAATAGCTCTGTCTCGGATGTGCTGATTCCAGCTGATTCCTCAGCCTCCTATTGTGCCTCCCTTGTACTAGATTGCTCTGAATGAATTACCACGTTCAGGCAGAGGTGAAGCCACAAGGCGCTTCTCAGGGAAGTGTTTCTATTAGGAAGCTCAGACAGTGCCACCAAGGTCATTGACAAAAAGGTTAATTTATTATTGAGAGACCCTGATTTTCCATTCCTTTCTAATGTTCAGAGGAATGGGATATAAAAATGCTATTAAAAACCTGAGAATTTGCCCAGAACAGTCTCTTTTCACCTCCACCTGAATTGCCTGTACTATGCAGAAGCTCTGACAGGCATTAGGATGCTGTATTCTCCCCAGGTTTATGGGCAGTGGCATGTCACATTTTGACACCACCTAACTCCTTAGTGATAATGATTCCAGCTCCTTTTAGCAAACAGGTTAAACTGCCAGCTCCTGCCCTCAAAATCAGAGCTAATGTTCCTGGATTTAGTTATAGCTACATTGGATCCCCAAGCTATGTGATGGACATCCTCAGAATTTATGGAATTAACTGTGTGTTATCAAACTGGGAATACAGATGGTCTTTTCCCATTTTTCTCCAGTTTTCTCTAGAATAATGGGAGCCAAATGATTCCAGACAAGCAGTGCACAGCAATTGCAGTTGTTATTGTCATACAGAGCCTGCAATGATGATACTGGCTCTGGAAAGTTCAGGCTGTTGGAACACAGCAGAGACACTTGGAAAAGCAGCACCCTTTCCATTCAGTACCTTTAGTGAGGAAGTAAAAGCTTTCCTTTTACTTCAGCAAGTCCTTTACCCAGGTGGGTCCTCTCTCACAGGGGAGGTTTGCCTGAATGACTGCATGGTTTGGCTTTATGAACTTACTGTAATGATCACCATTATCAACCTGGTGCTTTCTATTATCCATGATTATTAATTAATGCTTAATGCATGTTCCCAGCAGTTCCATCACCCTCACAGCATCTCTGGGGAAATACCACTCTCCTCAGTTTTACATGGTGTGAGCAGCTGAAGCATGAGCCTAGGCTGGGTCAGGATTAGCACATCAATCAGAGTTCAGGAGGTCCAGGCTGCTGGTCCTCTTCTCAGATCACCGGATCCTACTTCTTCCTGTATCACAGCTTGACATTTCAAACCCACTGTCACTGGAAGCCCTATGTCAGAGCAATAACAAAGGGAGATTTTCCTATGTGCTTCTGCCACAGAAATCAGTTTCAATGGCAGCTTGTTCCTGACAGTCCGCACAACTCCCCTACAGGTTCCTCACCCCACGCAGATAGTTCTACGGCTCCCATCACACGTGGAGTCGTTTGCTGTTGCAGTTTTACACCCTGGTTCATAAGCACCATGCCAGGTTGCTGTATCTTCTTCATTCTGGCACCAACAAAAATTACAGCACTATAGTCCTTTAGTATTTATAGACTCAAAATCTAGCAACCATGACTTGCCAGCCCTCATGAATACACTTGGAAGGTCCCTTCCAACAGTTCTGTGATTCTATGATCTAAACTCTTTACTTATCTCAAGTGAGTTTCAAAGTGTGCAGCTGTACTTAAACAGTTTCTCCTGTACACGATAGATTTGTGCTGCTATACAGCTGTCAGTGGGCAAAGAGATTCACACATATGGGGCAAAGCTCTCTCCTGCATAGCAAAAGAAAACCTCCTTGTACTGAAACATGGAATGATCCCAGGTCAACTGGGGATATATAGAATAGATCATGGACTATATATCAAGGACTGTTCTGCTTATCATGTGGCCATGAAGGTACAGCAGGGTATAAGCAAATAACGTGATTGCCTTAGAGTCAGTCTGATGTGCTTCTCACCCGCACCATTCCCCTGTGGTTCAAAGGCAAATCAAGAGTGGTTTGTCCTTTCATTTATTCCTTATGTTAGTGCAACGAGGAAAGTCTGGCTAGAACACTTAGCATGACAGTGAAAACAAGAACAACTACTGAGTGTGCTTTAAAAGTGGGAGGGTTTTTGTCTGTGAGAGCCTTGCTGATTTTCCTGTGTGAAGTTTTGAACTGCAGGCATTCTTACACAAGGAAAAGAAGGTCCCTTACAGAAGAGTATTTAGAGGTCCTTGTGGGCAGAAGGTGATCAGTGTAAGTAAAAACTCCACTTGCTAAAGGAAACTGAAAGTAAGCCAGCATTCAACAGAAAATACTTTAATTTCATAAGCCGACAGGCAACCATTTCTGCTGTTGCTTCACTGCGAACAGGACTGAACACGTGGACTTGCAGGTTTTAAATTTAACACAGAGCATTATAACAGTGTTTCCACTTCTGCATTAGATAAACTTTAGTGCTCAAATGGAATATTGGGATCCTAATGACTTTGCTTTAATAAGACCTAAACTTTTAATTAACCTGCCAAGACAAATTACAGCCATAGCTTTTAGGTAACTATTGCAGACAGCTGAGACTCAACACCAATGCCTCTTCTGGGAGAGGGATTAATGGCAGCTTTGCAATGAGTCTGCTCTTTTCAAGCAAAGGGGGAAAAAAGAAGTCTATTAAACAATCAGTGTGGCTAGAAGAAAGCTGAGTGCTAGTTTTATGGAGCAATCTTTCAATTACAGCCAAATGAATTTGGGTATATGAACAGTTTCAGCAGGTCAGTTGAATTTAAAACGAAGTATTATTGAATCAGAAACAGACTGATATTTATAGGGTGGAAGAAGCATGCCCAGTGTGCTTGGCTGTCAGGCAGCGCACAGGCTGCATCCTGGCCTCCTTAGCAACAAATCAGTGCCTGTGCGTTGAACTGGCAAAGAGCACTTCTCTGCCACCGCAGCTGGGAGACCTGGTTAGTTCATTTGTTCTTCTGAAGAAATCTCAGTTTCTTACTGTTAGCAAGCAGAAATGGAGATTCCTGTTACTGTGGTTCCTGCTACAAAGCCTCACAGTGCTCTGTATTAGTTTTAACCCCAGTACGCTGCCTGAACTCCAGCTTGAGTAACTTTGGTGATGCTCGATGGCAGGACTGTCTGTCACACAAACCATGGTGCTGCTCTTCTATCATTCCTATCCCTCTGCACAGAAAGAGGAAAAAAAAAGCCCAAACAAAAATAACTAAATTAAAAGATCAAAGAAAGAAAATGAAGCAGGGAATTTCAAGCTTGTAATCCATCTTTGGCACTGGGTAGACCCTTTGTTATGGATATAGTTATTAAAAAGGCCTACAAAATACTTACGAGATATTTAAGGCCTAACAGTATTCAGCTTATTGCTAAATACAATCTCCTACAAGCATTCTTTCTGAAACCACACAAAGCCACCATGCAACTGAGCATGTGTGTTAATACCCGGCCCCAAGGCATATTTAGGAGTTTAGGAATAATATAGGAAATCCTTACCAATAGCAGTAGTAAGGAAAGAAACCACTTCTGATTCCTTGCCATCATTGTAGAAGGCTAAATGCCATATTCCTGAATCTAAATACTGGATAAACCCTGTCTCATGGCTGGACAAGGGCACAAAAGCTCTGTGTTGCCGCTGAGGTCCTTCCAAGCTTCTCGCCTCCTGTGTCAGTAGACGTCTTCCATCAAGGAGCTCGACAAAGTCAAACTGAAACATAAAGAAAGAGTGATGTTTGGGTGTGATTCAGGCTTCCTGAAGCTTAGTTTCATGCCCTGGGTCTACAGAAGCAGCATAAACAAGTAACTCACATCTGTTCCTGGCCTACATGCAAGTAACCATTTTGGAAATAGCCAGTGTATGAATGTAATTACCTGAATCAAGAAATCATCTTTATTTAGAATGGGACATATTGACCTTATTGATGTGCTCTCATTCTGTAGAAACACAGCAGGGAAACATGAGGTCCAGAGTCCTAAACTGCACTATAAGTGTGATGATAAGATGCTTATTTGTTAGTTTCTCTGTGTCTTGGCTAACAAGGGAAATAGAAAAAGCCTAACCAGGTTGTTTGCCTCAATTGCTATGGGTCACCAAGGAAAAGTCAAGAAGTATTTGTATTAAATGCTGGTAGAGGTTTTGCAGAGTATTTTGTTTAGCCAGAAAGGGTTTTCTTTCCTAAAGCAATAGCAAAAGTGGTTAAAGAATCATAGAGGATGAGATGGAAAAGAGATAAAGTAATATATAGAATTCCCATTTAGGCAGTGGCTTTTGGAAGCTTTCCTCAAAAGGACACATCCATTTTTTGGCAGGATAACTTCAGCAGAACACCTGCTTTGATTTTGCTATTAGTGTTGCAACTACCTTTAGCTCCCTATTGAAACAACATTCCAGAGGCTTTCTGCAGTGATTGCATTTTGTCTGGTGACACATTAATGGGACAGGTCTGATACAAGCTGAGCAGACAACACAAATGTTAAGTGAACCTCATTTAATCTGACTTCCACCGTGCTGTTAGGTGAACAGGACATCTTGTGAGCAGAATCCAGCAGCTGAGCACTTTTCTGCTCCTTGACTTTACCTGGGTTTGCCTCTCTCATCCAGTTGGTCAAATAAGGCTGTAGTTTTGGGCAGGAAGGAGGGAAACAGGCAGAAAGAAACACCACCACTTATTTTTGTCGCAGTAAATGTTTCTATGCTGAATAGCTGCTGAGTGTTGGCTTAATGGGCAGCAATATTTAGGCTTTTTGACTTTACCACTGCAATATGTGGGTGATTCTGTTACATTATTAAGGACATCAGCATTAGAGAGGAAGGCGCCATTGTCCTGTTCTACTTGGTGCTTGTCAGTTTTCCACCCCTGGAATACTGTGTTCAGTTTTGGTCCTACTACACAGAACAGGTGTGCATGGGCTGGAGAGGGTGCAGAGAAGGGCCACAAAGATGATTCAAGGGTTGGGCAGCATGTGAGGAAAGGCTGAGGAAGCTGGGACTGTTCAGCCTGGGGAAAAAAAGGCTCAGGCAGACCTGATCCCCACGTGCCAGTGTTTAAAGGGTGGCTACAAAGAAGATGGAGACTTCCTTTTTACAAGAAGTCCCATGGAAAAGACAGGTAATGGGTAGAATTTCCTCCCAGGGAGATTCCAGTTGGACACAAGAAGAAATTTTTCCCAATGAGAACAATCAGCCATTGGAATAACCTCCCAGGGAAGTGGTGACTCCCTAATGTTGGACACTGTTAAGACTCAGCTGGACAGGGTGGTGGGGCATCCAGTCTAGGTCCCACTTTGCCTAGAAAGGTTGGACCAGATGATCCTTGAGGTCCCTTCCAACCTAGGATTCTGTGATTCTACAGAATGTGGTGCTAAAGCAGCTTTTGAGAACATAAAAGCTGGCAGACCTGCAAAGGACTGCTTTTGGGGTTCTATTCAAGTTATCTTTGTCAGAGACAGAGTTTCTATTTTGAACAATGTAAATACACATTGTAAAATGTGCTAGTGAGAGATTGATTTGAATGACACCTTGTGAGCCAGGTATTTGTAGCTATTGCCTAGGCTGCCTCCTCCTCAGGCCTCAGTGTGGCTGTGATTGACACAGCTCCATCCATGGCAGTGTTCAAGACCAGGTTGGACAGAGCATTTGGTGATAGCGTCTAGAGTGAGGCATCCCTGCCCATGGCAGGGGGTTGGAACTGGATGATCTTAAGGTTCTTTTCAACCCAAACCATTCTATGATCCTATGATTGTGCCTTATAAGCATCAATTTCTTGCTACATACTAGATGTAGATGCTTAAAGCTTAGTGAGGTGAAAACAACTTCAAGGCACCCAACTATGGTGAGCTGTTGTTGTTACAGCCCAACTGGGGCCATGCTCCACTTGGGGCTTCCTGCCAAAAGCAAAAGTTCATTTTTATAACTATTTACAAGATGCTGCTGTGGATGTTGATGACTTTGCAAAGTTCCTGGTTACCAGTTGTAAATAGTAATTGAACCACAAATGGATTGTGCTTTATTGTGTTTTAATACATTCAGCGATTTTTAATATGCAATTCGAGTTACTGCAAGCAAGGAAGTTGTAGATAAAATACCACATTAATCAATTCCAATTGGACAAAGGGAAAAATGCCTCCCACAAGCTGTGATGGCCAATCCCTGAGATTTATGATTTACCAAAATTTGGCTTAGGTTAAAAAGAGTTTTAAACATTATTTGATCTAGAAAGATTAAATAAATAATAATAAACCTGTGTAACTTTTACTATGATTTGTTGAGAAGAATGAGAAGAAATGCCTGGAGTTAACAGTAAATCATTTCAGGCTTCTGCAGGCTCTCTTTCTAAGCCTACAGGAATCTGGAGCTTGTATTTAATTCCTACCTATTAGTGTCCATGCTTGTTGGCAACTTAGGCTAGAAGACAGGTCACCACAGGCAGAGAAAGTTAGAATCATAGAACAGTTAGGGTTGGAAAGGACCTTAAGATCATCCAGTTCCAACCCCGTGCCAAGGGCAGGGACACCTCACACTAAACCATGGCACCCAAGGCTCTGTTCAATCTCACCATGAACACTGTCAGGAGCTTGGGATGGAGCATTCACAACCTCCCTGGGCAACCCATTCCAGTGCCTCACCACCCTTAAAGAACTTCTTCCTTATATCCAATCTAAACTTCCCCTGTTTAAGTTTGAACCCGTTACCCCTTGTCCTATCACTACAGTCCCTGATGAAGAGTCCCTCCCTAGGGACTTCATCTTCACCCAAGTTTCCCAAAGAGAATCATAGAATAGTTAGGGTTGGAAAGGAACTTAAGATCATCAAGTTCCAACCCCCCTGCCATGGGCAGGAACACCTCGCTCTAAACCATATTGCCCAAGGCCTCTGGAATAGATTGCTGCTTTAGCATGGATAAATATGACTTTCAACAATTTAGGGATAAGGGTAACTTTTAACAATTTAGGAATAAATAAGACATAACAATTTAGGAATATATGCTAAGGGTCTACACCCTTGGGATCAGTTCAAAATCCTGGCATAGAGAATATTAAGGCTCACACTACAGAAGATGGATTATCCAAGCAGAAGTATCTAATTATCTAACACATAAGAAAACCTGATTATCAGCTAGAATTTTACTACTGCCATCAACTAGATGATAGGCTGGGGGGAAATAATTGACCCTTTATTCAGCTCTTCCAAGGGCTGTATCACTGCTCTGATCATACATTTTGCCAAAGTCTTGTTTATGACATTCCTTACATAACTTGGGAATACAAAACTCATTGGGTAGATTTATGAGGTGCAGCAGATACTGTGGAGTATGCAAGAGAAAAGATGAGATTTGTGTCAAATATATTAACTATAAGAGACAAGTTTACAGTTTCAGCACAGAAAACAAGTTACCTATTTAATGACTCCTAAGACTAATAAATTACAGGGAGATAGAACGTCATATAAATAAATAGAGGAGAACAATGTTGTAATTGACAGCAGGTTTATAGAATAATAAATCTAGGGAAAGGGATCATTTAAAATCCCAAATTAAATATTAACAAATAATACGTCAATATCTGCAGCTTCATTAAGTTATTTCATCAGAACAGGGTGGGATATGTGATCTGTTTCTCCAAGTGTACCATTATTTTTTATTATCCCTCTAGTTATCTTTGGTGATGTTTTGGTCCAGGTGATGATTTTATTATATACTTGGCAACTCTCAGTTAGTGGCTACACAAAAAGCAGGGTTCTCAGCATGTGCATTACCTCGTGCATCATGTCACATTGAGAAACATGTAGCATATCCCACATTCAACATCTCATTGTTAGCAGAGGCCTCAACCGATCCACAACCATGGTGTTTTATGTGGGAAACATGGATAAATCACTCAGAATATCCCAGCAAAAATGAGGTTAAAGGGTAAAGATAAAGAAGCAATGGGGAGGTTGGCACGGGCTTCTTAATTGCTAAAAACATTACTATGGTTGGGTTTAGCACCCTGCTGCACTAAAAGGTTTTGCTTTAAGTTCAACAGATCTGAGGTGTAGGTGTTAAATTTCACATCTGTTATTTAAAGAACTAAAACTATTCATGTAAGAACTCCTGTTCCATAACAGAAAGTAATAATGATAATAAACAACTAAAATCGATACAGACTTTTCATCTACAGTTACTATTATGTGACCAAGACTTGAGTTTTGATTTAATTAATACAGGAGGTTTAAGTTTGAAGTGTTTGAATCTCCCTGTAAAAAGAGTCTGATGAAAACTGGGCAATAACAGCATTGCTCTGTCACTGAATTTATGACCTGCTGATCCTACTGAAACGCTTGAATTCTGCAGCAAAGTAGGCAGCAAAAGTGTAGATTTATGACACCTCTTTGACATAAATAAGTTGCAGGTGTGTTAATATGTAGAAAATACCATATTACCCAGAAAGACTGCAATAAACATATTTGTTTGCTCAAGAAGAAAATAAAAGCAGGGTATTTCCATAAATCTAAGCAGTTGTGTAGGTTTTTCAGTTAATAGCAGAGGGCAAGGGTAAGTTACAGCATTAATATAAACCTGGTGATACTTTGATAACTTGCAAGTGGGAGTAAGATGCTTTGCATTGCCAGTGATGTATTAATCAATCTGGTGAAGAGCAGCTTAGAAACTGAACTGGGATGTAGAGAACGTAATGTACAGTATCTTTATTTAGGGGGCTGGTTCTTCAGAGCTTTTCCCATAATGGGATTTCTTGCCATGGCTTTTGCCAAGGTGTGTCAAGAAAAGCAATCACTTTCATCCTACAAAATGATATCTTGATTGCTGTCTAACTAAACTGGAGGCTTTCATACGGACTAGGTTTTGTTTGGTTATTCACCAGTTACTGGGCCCTGACCAATCTCAGCCTAATCTGGCAGTTGACATGCATGATGTGAAGGGTTGGCTCAAGGCATTTCAGCACAGAAGACACAGTGAATCTTGGTCCTATGGGGTCTTGCTGCTCTTACCTTCAGAGGTGAAAGGCAGTGGCTGAAAGAGGGAGACAGACCTGAGATGCAACAGAGTGCTTAAGAGATGGGGGCTTTTGCTGTAGTTTAAGTGTGGCTGCTGCTGCGAGGGTTCTGGATGGAGAAGGTGGTATCTCATGCTATCAGGAACAACCAGTGACCACCAGCCCACAAACCCCTTTTCCTCTCCTGGTAGCTCGCTCCCTTAGGTAACTGCCTGCTTGCAAGTGCCTATAGCACATAATGTGTGTAAACTCTGCAGTTGTCACTTGATTATCTTTCTTTGGACAGATGACATTTAACATCTTACAAGCATGCAACAAATTCTTGCAATAAACAGTTGAAATAAAACAACAAGCCATAAGGACACACAATTTAAAACAGTTATTAAATTAAAGTCCCATTACCTGTGTATGTGATGGTGGGAGGCCTTTTCTGCCATAGATGCCAACCAGAGCAGCCTTTCCTAAAGACACATTGAATTTCAGATGCACTGGGTGGTCGATGAACACCTGAGATCTCCAAAAGATACCAGGAGGGATCTTCTGTGTGGCTCTTCTGCCAACATCAATTTCTCCAGAGTCTATAAAACTGTCGTCGGGAAAGAAACTACTGGGTTTTCCTGCCAAAACACAGGAACAAAAACCTTGGATTAGCCTGAGATCCTAAAAGTAATCCAATCAGGCTGGTATCTCTGACACTGATCTTGTAAAACAGTCAATTAGCATCCCGAGGTCTGCAGAGTACTTTGCCTAGCCAATCCATATGATTATGGGAGGAAAACTAGCAGGGTTATTCCTGGCTTCAGGAACTGTTTGGTTTGAAAACACGGACATGGAAAGAGCAACCTGGAGAAAAATGGCTTTTTTTTTTGTTTCAATGGTAGCATCAGAGAGTGTGTAATACATTGTGAAGAGAGGATAAAACATCTGACATTAAATACTGAATAAATATAAGTTCATGGATGGAGAAGTCATCGTTAAATTAGCAAAGAGAAGCGCAGTAAGTGTGAGGCAGACATGTCACAGAATGGAATGGTAGTGTGGAAAACAGCAGCATGAACGATGCTAAGTGGGGAAAGGAAAATGTTTCCCTGTTAAAATTAACTCTTGACAGTGGTAACAGTATTTGAAACCTGCTCATCAGTCCAAAGGAAGAAGAAAAGGCCTGGGGAAAATGAAGGAAATCACACCCTGCAGTTGAGTAGTGTCTACTAACAAATATAGAATCATGGAGCCACAGACTGGTTTCGGTTGGAAGGGACCTCAAGGTTCATCTAGTTCCAACCCCTGCCATGGGCAGGGACCCCTTCCACTGGAGCAGCTTGCTCCAAGCCCCTGTGTCCAACCTGGCCTTGAACACTGCCAGGGATGGGGCAGCCACAGCTTCTCTGGGCACCCTGTGCCAGTGCCTTCAGCACCCTCATAGTACAGAAATTCTTCCTAATGTCCAATCTAAATGTACCCCATGTCTAGTATAAATTTAGCCCTAATCTTATAATGATAAACATCTTCTTGTGCTTAGCCTCTGGAGCCCCAGCTTCTTCAACTTTAAGCAGTGAAGTGAAAGCAGCTGAGAGGTTTTAATTGGGTTTCAATACAATCTGTAAAGTGTGCTATAAACGTGCATCTTTTCAAAAGACAAACCAATGGAGGCATCTGTTGCATGAAGCAACCACCAGGCTGGAGAGCCTGAGTCTGCAGATGGCAATCACTACATGCTGTGATGTCCAATGGAGTCAGCAGGGAGCTCAGCATCCCTTGAAACCCTGTCTGAGAGATTCCAGGTTAAAAATTCACACACAGCTCCCAAAACTGGTGGCTGCTTCAAAACCTCTGGACCCGAAAGGAGCCCAGGAAATGAGGGGCAGAATGAAAACTACAGAGCCAGAATGTTGCCTTTTAAGCCTTTGCTTCAATCAGTGGCCACAGCTTTACCTGCGTGGAGAAAGGCAATGATGCAGCAACTGCTTAGCAAAGAGTCTTTATTTAAAGACACTTCTAGTTAAGAAGTATGCAGAAGTGTCACCTGAAAGACTTTGGCATTCGTAAGGAGAGCATCATGTCACGAACAAGGACTAATATTCATTTGAGGAATTCAAATTAATGTTATCTCCATCCATCACACCACACTAATCTGTGTTTCACAGACTGAGCCGTTCAAGCAAAATGAGGAGAAACCTTTCAGGTACATATAGCCTTTTGTAGGACAATCCCATTGTGAGATGGCTTTCTTACAGAATCCACATTTAGGAAATGGGAAACAAAAATATCTTTTCTCAAGCTGGATTCAGGTCAAATAGTCTTAGAATTTACTTGGTGTGTTGAAAAGGTGAGCGGTAGAACAACCTCTCCCTTAATATTATATAATTTTAATTATTATCCTAGAATCATAGAATCACAGAATGCTTTGGGTTCGAAAGGACCTTAAGATAACCCAGCTCCAACTCCCTGCCATGGGCAGGGATGCCTCACACTAGACCATGTCACCCAAGGGTCTGTCCAAAGTGGCCTTGAACACTGCCAGGGATGGAGCCTTAAACTTCTCCTTACACCATCCAAACATTAAATCTCCAGGAGAAACAGACATAAATTGTCTCTGAAACCCATATATAAATTATATGCATATTAACTGTTAACATAAGAAGTCTCTGAAGGTGTCTCTTTGTATCTTCTTTCTCTTTAGCAGAACTTTTGCTCTCAATAAGACTAACCCCTGACTTAAAGCCAGCAACTGCTTACATACACTGCTGGAGTGGGGCTTGATGGCATGTTCATTTCTGTGCTGTCATGTGGCAAAAGTTGTATTCATAGAATCATAGAATGGTTTGGGTTGGAAAGGAGCTTAAGAACATCTAGTTCCAACCCCCCTGCCATGGGCAGGGACACCTCACCATAGACCACATCACCCAAGACATGTCATACCAGCACAGCCAAGATAGCAAAGGGTGTATGCACATTCATAGCCAGAAAAGCTACTATTAATTTTGTAAGATCCTCGTTTACCTTTGTTTATCATATAAATACAGAGGGAACATCACTTGGCTTCTTGTCCTCTTTTAGTCAATGTGCATATTAATAGAGATAATCAGAAGTGGCTTATGTAAACGGATGGTCTTTCTGAACCATTCTGTGCTGACAGAGTACAGTTGTAGGGTGCAAATCAACTAGCTTGCTTCCAAAGGGGATTACTCTGTCAGCTGGACTGTTACTATTTATTTGGTATACTATAAATTACTTGCCACACTGTAAGGATTAAAGGAAACAGTTCCCATGTCTTCATGCAAAGTTTCTTATTCTATTATTTAAGATGAATAGACTGAGAATTGCATTAAAAAAGAGCTAAAGGCATCCCATAGTTTGGTCCAAATGAAGGCTTTATTTTTCTGATTACTACTGTCATGTTTTATGGATTCTTAGAAATTCAGATGAAAACTTAAAATATTTGATATGCAGTCTGAATGTTCATTAATAAAGATTGTACATTGGAGTGAATCAGGGAAGCTGAGGATTTAAGATGTTAGATTATACAATCACAAAATGGTTTGGGTTGGAAGGGACCTTAAAGCTCATCTAATTCCAAACCCCTGCCACGGGCGGGGACACCTTCCACTAGAGCAGCTTGCTCCAAGCCCCATCCAACCTGGCGCGGATGGATGTTGCTGTGCAAGAGATGGCCTGGAGGAAATCAGTGCAGTACGTGTCCTGCCTGTACAGAGAGCAGCACTTGCTCACGTGAGCAGAAATGCTTTTGTGATTGCACAAGATAATAACACAGAAATACTTCTTTGTACACACAATTACAAAATTCATGTCTCCTCTTATGGGCAATTCATGTCTGAGAAGCTGATATCCTCAGAGCTGTCACATCATGCTGCTAGCAACTGACATTTATTCTGACACAGAAGTCTAAAGAAAGGCTGAATTCAGTCCCTAAAATCCATCCATGTTCCATCAGTTTTAGCCTACAGTAAGATGAGGCCCTATGGACAAGATTCTTCCCAAAGTACAATTAGAGCCAATTCAGCTTCTAATCAGAAATGAGGTTTTAATCAGAATATCTGACTCCTTAGAATTAACTTCAGGTCTGAATTCTTAATTGGGCTGTCAATTACTTTGCTCTTTCTACACGTTACCTTGAACTTTTTAGTTGCCATAGCAACTATTCCTAATTTATTTGGATATCAAAATGAACAATTTCATTTCAGGCCTTGCTGAATCTGCTGGTATTTTTGACAGCAAGGTACACTGACTCATCAAAACACTTCAGAACACACATTTCTCTGCCTTCAATTGCAGTTAATCACATGCTTAAATATAAGCATGTGCTTAAGTGCTTTGCTAAACAGGGATGGGCTTAAGCACAGTACTGGAGCACAGGCACAGATGAGAAGGGATGACTGTTACTGGGAATTGGCAAGCCATTGGTAATGATTCATTCCAAGCAGCTGTAAGGATATTCAAACACATCCCAGCCTCTTCCACTGTGATCAAGAAGACTTTCAAATGTATTTAAATCCATTATACAATAAATTTCAATCACATGCATTTTGGTTTGGAACAGCAGCCATGTAGTGCTGCTAGCACAGTCAGGACAAGATACTGTCCTCTAAAACCTACAGATCCATAGATTCATAGAATGGCTTAGGTTGGAAGGGACCTTAAAGCTCATCCACCTCCAACCCCTGCCATGGGCAGGGACACCTTCCACTGAAGCAGCTTGCTCCAAGCCCCTGTGTCCAACCTGGCCTTGAACACTGCCAGGGATGGGGCAGCCACAGCTTCTCTGGGCACCCTGTGCCAGCGCCTCAGCACCCTCACAGGGAAGAGCTTCTGCCTAAGAGTTCTTCTATATCTATCCTTTTTCAGCAAAGTTCCCCTAAGATCTATATGAAGCACTAACCTGAGGTATCTGCTAATGATATAAGCAGGTTATTTCCCATATTTCTCTTTTAATAAAGCTTTTTGGAAGCAGTCAACACTTCTACTGCTGACACTGCAAGCATGGCTGGAAAAGAAATCAAGTGGAGGTCTTTCCATCACTTGGATGGCAGTTTTGTGTACATCCATTTCTTCTCATTTTGACTTTTTAGAGTAAACGGACAGATCCAAACTAGATGTTGGGGAAACGAAACATATGGCAATTTAGGGATAGGAAAAGGATCTGTTACGAAGTATTTTTGTCTACAACAGCAGGGGTATCTGCGGCATGCTGCACTGTCTAGTCAGGCTTGCTGAGAATAACTCACTTAGCTGATTTGTCCTTGTAGTGACTTGAAGTCAGTCATCAGCTGCTAGTAAATACACTGCTTTTAAAGGAACACACATAATTATGGCCTTTCTTTGGACTCATAAAGACAGATAAGAACAAAAAATACTACTATTCATTTCAATGAAACATCAAAATATAGGCTCCCAGCCAAAGTCCAGGGAACTCTGCGTAAACTCTGGAGTGCAATGAGTTGCCAGAACAGTAGCATTCTTCTTATCTCTTACCCACAAAACTTCCTCCCCCCAAACAGCTATCAAAAATAACCAATGACTTCAATTTGACTGGACTCTGTTAACCATGTATAGAGAAGCTTGACAGACAAAAGAGCTTTCTGAAAATCTGAGTTTCTCATTTCTCCAGCTCAGTCTTAGGAGGCATAAAACACCTCCCCTTTGAGCTTACGGGCACTGTTGGCAGTGCTGCCTCTATACAAAGCACAGTAAGATATAAAGCTGTTGGATAATGCACTGCAGAACTGAAGACCCATCACTTGCACTGATTTCAGTTACCATCACAAGCTGTCAACACTGTGATGCTTTGTGGAGACCAGGCCTTTTATCTGGCTACTTTTGCAGAGAGATGTCCAACTCTGCAGTGCCAAAAACCACACTGTAAAGTAAATATTTGGGTCTTTAAAACATATGGTACTAAATGGCAACGAATAGGCAAACTCAAACATGTTTTACTAGTGTACGGAGACTTGATCCAGTGCTCAAGGAATCAGTTAATATTCAAGACACATTAGTATTCCCATGAAAACAGCCACTCAAGGCAGGGTTTCACAATGACCTTCTGAAGCCTGTGACGTACAGTACAGATGGTTCCACTTTGGATTTGTGGTGAAGTTGCATATAGTTTTATGACATTAGTGGACATCAGAAGAGTATGAAACTTAGAGAACACAAGGAAACAAGACCGACGACTACTAGTTCTAGACGTGAAAGACTGGAAAAAGCACCTGGTGATGGCAGCATTGAGGGTAATGGAACATGAGATTGGATGGCTGGAGTTCAGAGGCAGACAGAAGACTCACAACATGGACACACACCAACCATACCTTCACTGGTTCCTTTGCCTTTCCTGTCAGGTAACTCTAACCCTGTGCCCCCCGAAGGATATAAGGAGACGTCCGTTGGCACTGGCCAACTGCTGGCTGTGTCTTCCGTGATCTCATACATCTGCCCTTCCATCGGCTGCAGGTGCCAGTTTAGGCCAAACAGGTGCATGGCTGTGGTGAGCAATGAGAAAAGTCATCTTTTTCTGTTGGGGAGAGGTTCAGAACTACAGGGGCACTTTCTAAAGGCTCCGCTTTGCCTTATGAGTGGTGATTGCTTTAGGATAAGAACGGCATTAATGTCATCAGACAGCCCCTCCTGCTTCTACCGTACCAACTCCCTAGGTCTTTCCACCCACTTGAACTCGTTTTAGATCACCTGTACCAATCCATTCTGCTGCTTCCAGTAGAACTCCTGACTTGTGGCCTGTGTGAGGGAATAACCAGGCACAGTGTTTCAGAAAAGGGCTGGGGTGACAATGTGGTGAACACAGAAATACAAGTAGTAGTATTTAACAACATACCAATAAATGCCAGGAAACCACACTCTGGTTTATGCTATTGTATTCATAATGTATTATATAGGGTCTTTTTTATTCCTTTGTATGTTGTTTAAACCCATCAATTACACCCAGAAACACAGATATCTCTGACAGCTTTTCCTATGTAAGACCAAATAAAAACTAAAGGCAGTTTAAGACCCAACACCACAAATGCAAGCGACTACGACTAGGTGCTCCTTAGTACAACTCAGCTCCCCCTATTCAGATCAAAGATAACTCCTCAGGGTTTGAAACCAAGCAGTGCCATTTAGCTTTGTGTGATACCAGGGCACAGGTCGCTGTCAAAGTCACCCAGTGCATATGTGAATAGACTTCCAGGAATTTCATAAAGGCAAGGGAAGTTAAGGAATAAGACAGAATACTTAAAAGCAAACACATGGATGAGGAGTATGGAAAATCATATGCTTATACCACTCATAGCTGCCCCTTGAAAATATAAAGCAAAAGAATGTGGCATCCCATATCAACCCCCAACATAAACATTTCGTACTCAATCAGGATCCAGTTTAGCTCCAGGCTCTGCACAGCCAAATGATCTGGTAGTTGCTACGTTTGGAATGACATGGCTTTTTTAAGGGAATGCCTTGGTATTTTACACTCTAATTTCTCCAAGTAACTGTACAATGGCACAAGCATCACAGCCACTTAACATAAACAGAACCAGTGAAGAAATAGAGTGTTTCCACAGCCCAGAGTTCTTATTTCCTTCTCAAAGATACAGCTGAGCTTGGCGAGCACTGTTAGGGACGAGAGGTTAGTTTAAGTCTGTGCATCAGGAACAATCTTTTCAAGAGGATCGAAAAGTAATCTGAGCAGTTCTCCACAAACAGCATGTTTAAGCAATTTTAGCAAAAGCACTGATTTTTTTTCCCCACTTTAATCTCGATTAGGTCATCTCCATTTACTAACAGGAATAAGGTTGGCTTTGCACTACTACATCACAAAACACAGTGAGAGCAAAACTCTCATTTTACCATGTTAATAAAGTCTTAACCATTAGGAAAGAAAATACACTCCTAAAGCTTCCAACAGCAAGGAATCACAGTGAGGAAGGTCTCCCGAGGACCCACTCAAAACCTGAATGTTTTTACCCAGGTACACATTCCAAGAAGGAATGCCAGCAACACAACTGGTAACTCAACCAGGATACTTTAGGCATCTGAAAGTACATTTCCTTGGCAGAGAAACTGTGCAAGGTAAGAGAGGAAGTCAGGCTGGAAGCAAGGAATTTGCATCAAGCATTTGGCATGGCTGTGCTTGCACAGTATCTTTGTATTTATATGGCTCTCATCATCCGAGTACATGGGCACTTCAGAGCTATTGACCTCATGGAACCTCATCAGGTAGGAATCTCTTTCACTGCAAGGAAAAAGAGAACTACAGCAATTAAAGGGCTTGTTTGGGCATTAAAGTGTGATTGTGTGTTCATTCACTTAAGTTACTCCTTACTCATAGGTTCACAAGCCCTAACAGGCATTTCATGGACTGCTCCATCAGCAGTTTCAGTGCTGGATGCTGCCTGAGAATGCCATCCAGGCTGGACCTCTCCAAGGGCTGGAGTGTTACCCAGGTGCCACTGGATGTTTGTAGTTCCAAGTGGAATGAAACTTGTATTGTTCACTCATCCAAACCCAGGCAATCCTATACAGCAAGCAGCCTGGATGCCTCTTCAAACCCTAAGTGTTTAACCCCAACTCCACCTACCAGTTCCAACTTCATATTCAATGATTTGCATGCGCTTATAGTGGGCATCACTGGTTCAGGCAAGAACCGAGCCAGTGGGCTGTTTCCTCTGTCCTTTGGATATCACAGTCTGAGTGCCACACAAACTCTTAGCAACACAATGAAAGGCCATTGTTTCCCTGGAAGGACCTGTTTCACCTCTTCTCCTTAGGAGGACTTTGTTGCTTGTGGAACATTATTTGCTGCAAGAAAATGAAGGTGAAGAACTCAGCATTGTTTGGGATGGGTTGGAAAGCTATAAGCATTTCTTCCAGGCATTTAAAATCCATTTAAAAACACCTGAGAGGAAATGTCTTGTGAAGGGAATATCTTGCTTCAGTACAATGACAAAACTGGTAGTTTGGAAGTGTGCTAAGGCTTTTTTTTACATTATCCATTCCCTTGAGACACTGAATCAACCATTCAATACCACCATCCATTCCTTAACACCTGAAAATTGTCTTGCAATGTCCCAATATAGAAGATATGACACAATAACATGTAATATAGATACTGTGTTATGATAGTGATAAAAAGCTTGCATTAATAGGTTAACTTTTGTCTTTGCTTAACATATTTTGTCTAAAGTAAAAAGCTTCTTGTGTTCATTGATATCATCATCATGTAGATCACAGAAGCAAAGAATCCCAGACAGGTTTGGGTTGGAAGGGACCGTAAGGCTCATCCAGTTCCAACCCCTGCCACAGGCAGGGACCCCTTCCACTAGAGCAGCTTGCTCCAAGCCCGTGTCCAACCTGGCCTTGAGCACTGCCAGGGATGGGGCAGCCACAGCTTCTCTGGGCACCCTGTGCCAGCACCTCAGCACCCTCACAGGGAAGAATTCCTTATATCAAATCTAAATCTACCCTCTTCAATGGGAACCATTATCCCTTCTCCTGCCACTACAGTGCCAGGTAGAAAGCCTCTCTCCATCATTCTTACAAGCTCCCTCTAAGCATTGGAAGGCTGTAAGAAGGTCTGCAGCGATGACCCATGAGATCTATGCGCACCGTGCATACAAAAGCACAAGCATCCGAGAAACACAGATATATTTGAAAATCATTTTGGTTACTAAGTGGCTTAAAAAGAGTTCAGAAAGGGGTGCAAGAGCCTGGAGCTAGTGCTTTATGCAGGGCTTCTGATTTGACATGTCTAACCACAAAACAAAAGCCCACGATTACCACCCACAAAGCAAACAGGCTTCATGCAGTTTCTGTTGCAGGTAGGTGATACCCACAGGAGCCTCTCTGAAACAGGAACAAAGAATTGAATTTACTGTGGAAACACACTCCAGCAGCAGGCAGTTGTTAGTACGTCTTCTGATCAAGTCTTTAATGTTAGTATCTTCCAAATAGTAGTGATAAGCTGGTAGAACATTCATTCTTCTGCTTGCCCCCTCTAACTGCCACACTCGTGCTAAAAAGTCAAGTAGCAACAGCAGTGGATGTTTTGGGTCTCTACATCCCAGTGGGATGTGTGAAACTGTTGATGGATTCAGATGTTTAAAGGATTTAGGAGAGGTACAAATCAACCTTGTCCTGTGCTAAATTGATGCAGAGTTCTTCCTTGTGAGAAAGAAAGAAAGAAAAGAAAGAAAGAAAAGAAAGAAAGAAAGGAAGGAAGGAAGGAAGGAAGGAAGGAAGGAAGGAAGGAAGAAAAAGAAAGAAAAAGAAAGGAAGGAAGGAAGAAAAAGAAAAAGAAAAAGAAAAAGAAAAAGAAAAAGAAAAAGAAACAAAAGAAAAGAAAAGAAAAGAAAAGAAAAGAAAAGAAAAGAAAAGAAAAGAAAGGAAAGGAAAGGAAAGGAAAGGAAAGGAAAGGAAAGGAAAGGAAAGGAAGAAAAGAAAAGAAAAGAAAAAAGAAAAGAAAAGAAAAGAAAAGAAAAGAAAAGAAAAGAAAAGAAAAGAAAAGAAAAGAAAAGAAAAGAAAAGAAAAGAAAAGAAAAGAAAAGAAAAGAAAAGAAAAGAAAAGAAAGAAGACCATAATCAAGGAAAATCCCCGGAACAATGGAAGAGAGGCACAATCATATACTTTGAAGTGTTAACGTTCCTGAAAGTAAAGTGAAGCTGTAAAAATAGTTTGAGATTCCTGATGTTCTCAGTCTCCAGGTCAATGGAACCCACTGTTGACATTTTCTCTGGCTTTTTCTCCCCCTCTTTGCTCAGCTAGATGGAGGATGTGGCTCACAAAGAGCAAATGCCTTCCTAAAACCCCTCTTGTCCTTCTCCCTCTCCCTCCCCAATGGGATGCTCAGCAGATACTCAGCTATTGAAGGCCCCCCATGTATTAAAAGAGCACACTGCAATTAACAATCATTAAAGTGTTCCCTTTTGTAAAATACCATGTAGCTTTCACTGCCTGGGAAGCCTCCTGACTTGCCCTTTGTAGAAGCTTTGCTTCTCTTTCCCATGGCTAATAAAACTCTCGTGTCTGCCTTCTCTTGGAACGGAAACAAGACTTAGGGGAAGCCCTGCATGTGTCCTCTCTGGGCTGGTTCAGCAGCAACAACTTAGATGATATAAAGGCACCTGGGGCCTCTGGCGCATTATACTCATGTTTTGACATTAAATCTTTGACTTTCACAACCTTTTAACTGTAGCTAAGGACTAGCAAAAAGTGCCCTAAAACTTGCTGAGCCAATAACAGAGTTTTCCATGCAGAATAAAGCACCTTATCCTCAGTCCTGCCTTCTTGGTGGGGAAAAGAAGGAAGCCAAACTCCCATCCTTTCAGGGTTTGGTTACTTTGCTGAGTTCAGCGATTCAGTGTGATGTGGCTGTCCATTTGATGGACTCAGATTCACTTTAGCAAAGTGAATTTACCCACAGTTTAGCATCAGCTGAGCTGTTTAACCATCTAAATAAGTCAAAGTTCATCTTGGTGGAACCATGTATTCAGGGTAATGATTCTTGATGTTTTAATACATTATCTTTATGTGTATTGCACTATTCTGACTCCATAGCTGCTTGTGGAGGCCATAAGCAACATTAGATAATGTTATTAAGCCAAATAAAGAGGAAAATTGTTTCCAAGTTTGTTTTGAAGAGACATAGGCTTTTGGGTATCTTTGTATTATTACCACTTGCTTATGACACAGCAAAACACTAAAGTCAAAACACTTTACTCAGCAAAGTGGAGAACAAAGAAACTGGTATAGCATTTGGGATGAAAAAGGACAAACAAAGGTAATAATTCACATAGTCAACAGAATGGACATCACTTGGGACAAGTTGATGGAGCGAAGGAATTCCCAGAGAGAGGCAGATGAATGTGATAGATCACAGGGAGAAGAAAAGATAGGACATGCTTACTGAAGCATGTGAGACCCCCAGAAACCAACCCTGTCAGCAGAACATTGGAAACCACACTGCTGGCCCTTTATTAGCTTGTTGCTTTGCAGCAAGCTAAGTGTAATAAATAACCAAACTGATCAATTGTGATGCTTGAAATTAAGGCGATGGCAGAAGCCACCGGCTGCTTGGAGAGTCTTTGTTAAAGGCATTCTCATGGCAGCTCACAGGCTCTCTTCTCCTCTTTCCTGTCCTGTCCTGTTCTGTTCTGTCCTCTTCTATCCTATTCTCTCCTCCCTTTTCCTACTGCAGCTGGCCTGGTGCTTTCTAAGGAATGAATAAAACAACAACAGTTTTACTACTGACAACTGAACTTGCCCTGAACAGTTTCTCAGAACTGGGAGCTCACCAAAGCACCAAGTTAATAATCACCACTGTGAGCACGGTGCAGAGAGCAACAGCATGTAAGAAAGACAGAGCTCTTTGAGCTTCTCATCTGAAACACCTAGGCAGTGTTTCCGCTAAGAATGCTCCATGCACTGAAACTCACTTTACCTAAGGATGCCTATAGGGCTGGAGCAGCTCTGCTCTGGAGCCAGGCTGAGAGAGCTGGGCTGGGTCAGCCTGGAGAAGAGAAGGCTCCTGAAGGGGAGACCTTAGAGCAGCTCCAGTGCCTAAAGGGGCTGCAGGAAAGCTGGAGAGGGGCTTGGGACAAGGGCCTGTAGGGACAGGCCAAAGGGAATGGCTTGAACCTGCCCGAGGGGAGACTGAGCTGAGCTCTTAGGCAGAAGCTCTTCCCTGTGAGGGTGCTGAGGCGCTGGCACAGGGTGCCCAGAGAAGCTGTGGCTGCCCCATCCCTGGCAGTGTTCAAGGCCAGGTTGGACACAGGGGCCTGGAGCAAGCTGCTCTAGTGGAAGGTGCCCCTGCCCATGGCAGGGGTTGGAGCTGGATGAGCTTTAAGGTCCCTTCCAACCCAAACCATTCAGTGATTCTGTGATCCTATTTCAGTACATTTTGCACAAATAACACAGGGAGTGCACAAGCTTTGGAAACACCAGATTCCTCTGCACTGTCACTGCACCCTCCTCAGCTCAGCTCTGCTAACACTGGGCTCTATGTGGAGAAGAGTTTGCCTCCAAAAAAGCACCTCACTGCACTGGTGACAGCAGAGAGAAAGAACATCAGGAAAGAGAGAGGAAGAAATGAAAGGGATTCGGAACAGGAAAAAGATCTGGAGCTCAGTCAGTGGTTGAGAAGACATTCACACATCTTGCTCCTTTGCTCTCGTTTTGCGGACTCAAGTATAAGGTATGTGGTGGCTACATATTCCTCTTTAACCTTCAGCTTTGGCATCAGACTTATAATAACAGTCTTTAAAATGAGACCTGAGGTTTGTGTTTTCTCCTCCCTGAAAAAGAAGAAGCTAAATTCCACCAGTGAATTACTCAAGGCTAATTTTGACTCAAGGAAATGTATTGCCTTGCCTCCTGTCTCTGGAATCAACTCGCCTGTAATTATCTGGATAGCTGTGTCTCTCTACACTGAAATCAGACAATTTCTGTAGAAGTGGGAGAATTGACTGTTGCAGAATTAATCATATTTCTGTGACATTCCATGTTATGAGAAAGAGCTTTTCAGCATGAAATAATCACTGGTTTGTCAATCCTCAATAAATCAAGGAAGATATTAAGAGAATGGAAATAGTAAAACAAACACTTTAAAAAAAAAGAGAGATATCAACCAGTTTGTTTTTCTCCTATACTTCTGTTCCATTTCAGTGCTAGACAAGGCTTCTGTGTCCCAGCATGGCAGAACATACCAATGCTGCTGAGGACTGAAGTGGCCCTATGGCCTGACTGATGTTGGAAGAGCGTAAAAGCAGTAAGCATAGATGCAGTACATTTTACCTGCTCTTCTTGTTTACATGGTCAAGTCCTGGACCAGACAGATCCAAGATGTTGTTTATCTAAGAGCAAGGGACACTGAGTATTGCAGTTATTTAGCACCCAAGTATCTTAACAGGTTCTCAAGTCAGGAATTGAAATACAGGATCCTGACTAAAGATCCCAATGGTTCTTAACATGAATTCATATCATTTAGACATACAGCTTGGATTCACACACACACCCCTGGAAGTGTTCAAGGCCAGGTTGGATGGGGCTTGGATCAGCTTTGTCTGGTGGAAGGTGTCCCTGCCCATGGCAGGGGTTGGAACTGGATGGGCTTTAAGGTCCCTTCAAACCCAAATCAGTCTGGGATTCTATGGTGGGGCTTTATGACCTTAAGTAAGAGGTAGCTGCTTTCTCAGCCAGCTCAGTAAAGACATGTTCTATAGAACACCTCTAGTAATACCTGGGACCCTGCCTGCTGCCTGGCCATTCCTCCACATCCAGAGCTCAAACTATGCATGTACCAGCAGCATTTCTTTCAGAGGTAATTCAGGCTCCCTCCTTCCCTCAGTCAGAATCACCACGTACAAAGGAGGAATTCAAATTCCTACCTCTTAACATTCTGCCATCAGAGTGGGAACTGCCTCTGGGGAAAACAAAGCATTGTGGTAATCACCTGAAGTCCCGGCTGCAAATGCATTTACTTGCTTTGATTCGACACAAACCAGTTATTCTTTGACCTCTCCTGACTGCAGAGCTGTATCAAAGCTTTCCAAGACAGCAGCAGATGGTCTACCAAATAGTATTAGCTCCTTCTAAGGAGAACACTTTATATTTTAATTTAGTTCCCAATTGCTCTTAATAGGGAAGAAAAAAGAGCTTCCAGCTGAAGCATCACATTTCTTTGAAACCTTTAAGGAAGTGACTAGAAAGACACGTTATAAAATGAAGCAGTTCAACTCAATGTTTGCTCAATGCAAAGAGTCAGCACTTCCTATTCAATGTCTTCCTAATTACCCTTGGGGATCAAAGACTTTCAAGTGATTGCCTGTCCATTCAAACCGCTAATAGATGATCACCGGCCCCTCTAGTGCTATAGCAGCTTGCTGGATGCTCCTCATTTCCTGCAGGAATAGGGAAAACGCAGTTTTAAATGGGTAAATGTAAATATTTTCATGGGTATTCTAAATGTCAACCTATAGTTAAAAACCAGACATAGAAATAGCGTGGTTTATCCCAGGAGCTGTCTGCTTCAATATATTCTGTCATTCCTTTCAGCATCTACACCACTATGAAAGCACAATAGGAGGTTGAAAGATGGACTTCAGCAACACTTTGCTGCCACGAAGCAGCTTACTGCACTGAAGAGATGCATTTCAGCCCCACAGCTCTAGTAAATGTGATGCAACACATGCTCAGGCCTCTCTCACTAAAATAGTATTTTCCCTTCTAGGTACCTTTTCTGGCAGAGACCATACCCCTATAAATATTAGTGAGATCTTTTGTCAAGATCAAAGCCAATTATAAGATGGTCCCACTGTACCTCTAAATGGAGTTTTAATTCGTGTGTATAATATTAGAAATAATGGTGTTCCCATTGGGGTACTCACTTCAATTAGAGAAATGAGGACAGGCAGCACTACCACAGGGCCTCCTACCTTGTGCTGCAATTCCTACGTTTCTGGGCTAGCCTGGTATGAACAGTATAATTTGACAAAGGCCATTTCATTACACACATATAAAATGTAAAATCCTCATTAAAAGGGGTGTAATTTACATAGGTAAATAAACAATGCCTCGCATGCTTCCTTCCTTCTTATCTCCACTAGATATAAGGAAGCAGCCTTCTACCTAGCAGCTGGAGAGGGGCTTGGGACAAGGGCCTGTAGGGACAGGCCAAGGGGAATGGCTTGAACCTGCCTGAGGGGAGACTGAGCTGAGCTCTTAGGCAGAAGCTCTTCCCTGTGAGGGTGCTGAGGCGCTGGCACAGGGTGCCCAGAGAAGCTGTGGATGCCCCATCCCTGGCAGTGCTCAAGGCCAGGTTGGACACAGGGGCTTGGAGCAAGCTGCTCTAGTGGAAGGTGTCCCTGCCCGTGGCAGGGGTTGGAACTGGATGAGCTTTAAGTCCTATTCAAACCCAAATCAGTCAAACCCAAACCCAAATCAAATTCTATGATATCAGAAAACCTCCTTTCCAAAATGAATATAAAGGGTTGCTTAAAGTCCAGCAAATGCATTTTGCTTTGTAAAAGTCACAAACAATGCTTGCTTTTATCTATCACCCCAGCACAACAGAGGTGGGATCAGCGTTCAAATGCAGCATCCCAGTTTAAGGGTTAAGATCTAAATACTAAGGGTTAAGATCGAAATAGAATGTGATGTGAGAGCCAGCCTCTCAGAGGCTGCCTGCTCATCCCTCCTTCTGAGCATGAACATGATTTTATTATAAGGACAAGTAAATTATTTGAGAGTGCTGCTTGGGGTATAATCCTACCATCAGCTGAAAACTGCATTAGTGTTATTAGTCACCATGTACATTCTAATAGCACTGGAGCTCCAGCTGGGCTGCGCTAGTTGATGTAAGAAAAATGAGTAAAATGACAAGCTCAGAATCCCTTGATGGCCAAAGCAGAGCTTTAACTTGAGCTTTACTTAGAGTAAATAAAACTCTAATAAAATAATAAATAGAATAGAAAATAGTAAATAATAAAATACTACTCTAAATAATATAATAAAATAATACTCTAACAAATAAATAGTAAATAAAACTCTAATAACTGAATAAAACGAGTGCCTTCAAGTGTGTGTTGGAAGAGCTGGAAATTGAGCATGAATTAATATACTTTATAGATCTGCACATGTATTCAGGAGCTTCTTATTGTTTTAACTGTATTGGATGACAAATATGTGACTGTTAAACAGACTAAGAATGTTTTACTTTATTTTTCTAATGATGTTTCTTCACATAAACTTGAAATCCAAGAGATTTTCCCAACACTTCCCTTGGAGAGGGAAAAAAATCCTTTATTTTCCTGTATAAACGCTCAGCAAATGGATACAGCATTACGGTCTGGGAAAGCTGTAAAGTGTGTGACACAGCAAATCATAGAATCATAGAATGGTTTGGGCTGGAAAGGACCTTAAAATCATCCAGTTCCAACCCCCTACCATGGGCAGGGACACCTCCCACTAGATCATATCACCCAAGGCTCTGTTCAACCTGGCCTTGGACACTACCAGGGATGGAGCATTCACTTCTTTGGGTAACCTGTGCCAGGGCTTCACCACCCTCACAAGGAAGAACTTCTGCCTAAGATCGAACCTGAACTTCCCCTGTTCAGGTTTAAACCCTCACCTCCTGCCTATCAGTACGGTCCCTAATGAAAAGTCCCTCTCCATCATCCTTGTAACCTCTTCAGACACTGGAAGCTGCTCTGAGGTCTCCATGCAGCTTCTCCAGGCTGAACAGCCCCAATGTTCTCAGCCTGTCTCCATGCAAGAGGTGCTCCAGGTCCTGCTCATCCTGATGGCCTCCTCTGGAGTTGCTCCAACAGCTCCATGTCCTTTGTATGTTGAGGACACCAGAACTGCACACAATACAATTAATGACACAAGAATATTTTTCCTGTCCAGAGAAAATAGGCAAAATCCAGTACTGAACTTTTAGGCACTATAAATCTAAGGGAACAGTTCAGATCAGTGTGAAAAGCTCTCTCCATAACAAAACACAACCTGATGATTGTTCCCTTGGATTTAGGACTAAATCCAGCACTTAGATGAAGGCAAGTGCTGTCAAGTGCAACCCAGAGTGTTCTCTTAAAAAGACCCACAGCCATCTTTGTATTTAATTACACCTAAAAAAAGCTTTTGCTCAAGAAAATCCAAGTTCGTCAAGTTGAACACTCAAAAGTGAGCAGAGAACAGGATTAAGATCACTTGTGTGATTTCAGATCACCCCCCCTATGCATATGTAATCTGTATTAGCCTTTAATTCCCTCATCACAGGCTATTTTTTTTCCACTGGCCCAATGCTGAGCAGAACAATGACACAGAAATTGCCACTCAACCCTGGCAGCTCCAGCATTGTCACACGTTCAATTGCTTTCTAGGGATGCCATATGCACAGCCTGGTTGGTAGCAATAGGAGGGGGATGGAAAGGGAAGGAATACACTCAGTGCAGACAATCTTGCTACTGCTCTCTGAATAGGTCCCTACTGAGCATGTGTGAGCTCGGGTTTTCTAGTTCTGTGGCAGCCAGACCTGGGTGGATTTGGGATATGATAAAAGATATGGAGCTGTTGGAGCAAGTATAGAGGAGGCCATGAGGATGATCAGAGGCTGGAGCACCTCCTGTATGAAGAGAGGTTGAGAACAGTGGGGCTGTTCAGCCTGGAGAAGAGAAGCTGCGTGGAGACCTCAGAGCAGCTTCCAATGTCTGAAGGGGGCCTATAGGGATGCTGGGAAGGGACTCTTCATTAGGGACTGTAGTGACAGGACAAGGGGTGATGGGTTGCTCAAAGAACTGGTGAATGCTCCGTCCCTGGCAGTATTCAAGGCCAGGTTGGACAGGGCTTTGGGAGACATGGCTTAGTGTGAAGGTTGGAACTGGATGATCTTAAGATCCTTTCCAACCCAAACCATTCTATGAGTCTATGAGTCCGTAAAATAACAGTAGGTCCAACAGCAAAGTTGTGCATAAGTGAGCGATCACACAGGGATCCAGACCTCACAAGTCTATTTAGGGTTGTTCACTTGTAATTACTTAGGTCATGAGAATTTAGTTCCATCATTAAATGGGAGCGTATCAATGTACTTGCTCAGGGACACAGGACACTGCCTTACCCCTTCATCCCCAAAGACCATGTTGATGGCAGTGAATCAAACAGTATCAAGCAATGTAACTTGATAATCTATATAAGTTATTTGTTAGAAGGGACTCTTCCAAGATTCTGGCTCTGCTCAGCCAATACCTTCTCAATTCCTGTGCCCAATTCAGCTAGCAAGGACCAGAGATTAGTCACAATAGATAGTTTAAGTGTCACCATCAGTAACAATTGAACATGATAGAAATGCAACCACTCTAACCAGCTGGATGCCCAGAGTGGTCCCATGTACATGTTTTACAACCTAAACTAGTATGTGATGCAGCTTTACTGAAGAAGGGGTACAAATATAAGTAAACACTAGGATTAATACTGTTTGGAATATCATTACATTTTCATAATAAAAAGCCTCATGAAGCCCTTCTGATGTTTCAATTCATTATCATTTCTACCAGAATTAAATAAGATCCTATTCCAATGATAGTTCAATCAGAGCTTCTTTTGAAATAGTTAGTGTAAGCGTAGCCATCGTCCCTGCTAACAGCCTTGATCTGCTTTGCTTTTTAAAGAGTCTCTGCATAATGAAGTGATGCTACAGTTGTACAACACAAGCAAGGTGCAATGCTGCTGCTGTGTTATGTGCTACCATATTTGAAAACAGCTAACATATGCTGTTCTTATCATCTTTCTAGGCAAAAGCTTCTGGCTGCAATAAGGCCAGGCTTGGAAGCTAAGGTATGACAAAATCAAATAAAGTGGAAGATAAAACCATAGAAACCCAGACTACTTTGTGTTGGAAGGGACCTTAATGCTCATTCAGTTCCAACCTCCTGCCATGGGCAGCTTGCTCCAAGCCCCTGTGTCCAACCTGGCCTTGAGCACTGCCAGGGATGGGGCAGCCACAGCTTCTCTGGGCACCCTGTGCCAGCGCCTCAGCACCCTCACAGGGAAGAGCTTCTGCCTAAGAGCTCAGCTCAGTCTCCCCTCGGGCAGGTTCAAGCCATTCCCCTTGGCCTGTCCCTACAGGCCCTTGTCCCAAGCCCCTCTCCAGCTTTCCTGCAGCCCCTTTAGGCACTGGAGCTGCTCTAAGGTCTCCCCTTCAGGAGCCTTCTCTTCTCCAGGCTGCCCCAGCCCAGCTCTCTCAGCCTGGCTCCAGAGCAGAGCTGCTCCAGCCCTCGCAGCATCGGCATGGCCTCCTCTGGACTCTCTCCAACAGGTCCAATAGGAAAAGCTGGTGATGGTGGGAGAGGTTTTCATTTAAACACAGAGATTCAATGACCTCTAATCTACCTATTTACTGAGCATCAGATTCTGATCGCTCAAAGTGAACTATTTAAGTGGTCCTTTTGGAGTCTTAAAGTTCCAGCATAAACAGTGGTGCTGAGATCCTGTCAGAGACGGAAAGAGGGGATTGACTCTTTATTTTACAGGTCATCTAGTACATTGCCTAGGTAGTATACTTCATACCACTTCTCTTAACACTATCAAGGCGTATCTCTACCACATAGCTCAAGTTTAACTACAGGTAAAAACCTTAGAGAATGCATCACTGCACATATCCAACAGAAATATAAGAGCTGGCTGCAAAATAGGGTTTGAAGGCATCGTCTGCTTTACATAGAAAATGAAGGGAGAGAAACACTATAACTGGGGAATACTTTTCACTGTCAGTAACATCCCTCTACTGAGCTTACTCACGACAAGTTACCCACAAAAATGTATGGTATTTGAAAACACTGAAAGAAAGCCCATTACAGGCAATGTTTCTCTCTCTCCACTTAACTGCAATTAAATTTCACCCTAATTAATGAAATAGAAACAGGACTCAAGGAAAACCCCTTCCAGTTGATATTGAGATCTGGAAAACTGATTCCTTTTCAGTGTCAGTGTGCAAAGGCCAATCTAAGCTGTGAAATGAAGATCAGAGCAGCACATCTGTGCCACTGTCATAAAGGTGATGTCAGTGTGCTGTTATTTTCCTTTGAGGGGGGGTTATAGCAATTGATAAAAGCTTATAAAAGCTGAGAGCCCACATCTTACCATTTAATAAGAACAGATGGAATTACATTCATCCCTTCTTGTATTAAAGATTCTTGTATTTAAGAAAGGATCAGGCATCTAAAGGGCTAGAGGTGATATTATGTGACTAATGTGTGGTTTCTTGATAGAAACCCCAAGATCAGATGAAGCCCTCTGGATATACAGCCTCAACCTGCTTCCAACAGGTTAAAGACTCATCATATTGGTGGTCTACTTCTAAAGGGAATTCTTCCAGTGATCCTCCAGTGAAGAAATAGGATAAGATTTTGTCAAAGAGACCTCTTCATTCAGTGTCAAAATAGAACAATAAGAAGAAATAAAAAGGGAGGATATAAACTCCCAGAACAATAGGGAAACAGAGCATAATCTATATCAGTCTGAGGCCATGCAGAGAGGTGAAAGAAGCTGAGTACATGAAGAAAAAGATACATGCCTTGAAAAAACACAAAGACCAATAGAACATTTTTTAGGCATATTGAAACCTTGCAGACTGAGCAACACTAAGCTATGGACTTGATGGAGATGGGAAATTGTTAATAATTTATAGTAAAGGCTGAAGTGTTCAGTAAGAAGTTTTGTTCTGGATTTTGAAAATAACTACAATAATACGATTGTTTCCTAAGAAGTAAGTTGAGGGGTTTTTTTCCAGTCCATTGATAACCAAGAATTATATTAAAGTACAACTATTCGACGACAAACAGTTTGAAATCTGCAGGCTCATTTAACTTGTAGCCAGTAAATGAGACAGCAAAGAGGAATCTGACTCACTGATTAATACTGAAGCAGCTACCAAGAGATTAGAACTGGGTTAATGCTGTACAGAGATTTAAGAAGGGAAAAGAAGAGGTCGCAAGTCAGAACAGGCAGCCTGACATCTATCACAGACATAATACAGAATTCAACTGATGAAGAATAAAGAAAGTGAATGCACGGTAACTCAGGTCCATATTGATTTACTGATAAATAGATCTTAAGAAACAAAGAGTTACTCCTTGTCTGACAATATGGCAGTTTAGTGAGACATTTGGTTTAATTTGGTAGGACTTTTGATTAAAGAAGCAAGCACTTTCTAATGGTAACAAGTAAATGTATGGATTTGTAAAACTGAAAGATCTTAAAATCATCATTGCTGCTGAATAACAATCAAATGTTCAAATTCCTTGTGAAATTTAACAACCGACAGTCAGCCTGAAAGTATCCAGCATTTACATCCATGTTACATCAATGTGGATGACAAACCATGCAGATGACTCAAAGACTATTCAAGTGACAAACACAGCCATGAGGACAGAACAGACAAAAGAGCTGGACAGCTACTAAGTTTGAGTTATCTGAACAAAATGTGCTTAAGGTTCAGACAAAAGGTGTCACAGGCCATCTCATACACTTAGGATCATAGAATGGTTTGGGTCGGAAGGGACCTTAAAGCTCATTCAGTTCAAATAAGGGACTGTAAGTTGTGCCCATGAAATGGGCCACTGGCAACTGGAAAGCAGAAAGTGAAAATCACTGCAGGAGCAAGCACAAGAATATAACAATATTGTTGTATAACAATCTCCAAATGTAATTTTTATAGCCAGAAAGAGCTAATGAGATCCTTACACATATAAGTTGGGAAAAAGTGAACTGAAGTAAGCATGTGACTTACGTATGTAAAATGGTAGAGTAAGTAGCTGGAGTTTACTGGTCTTCAGTGTCCTAAGAGGACAGCCTTCATGATGTGACAGTGCTTATAGCTTTTATCATTGAAAGTGAAGAAAAGATATTAAATAAAAATGATGGGAACCTTCCTACTCCTTCCTTCTTCCAATAAACGGTGAATTAGCTCTTAAAAGATGCAGCAGTGACCAGGCTCTATCAGTGTAGACTTTATCAGTGCAGACTTTCTGCTTCACACTGATTTCAGAACATGTTGCAGTCCAATGGAATACCTGAATATTAATACTTCCCAGTTTGCCCACACTGGGCAAAAGTAATGTGTTCTGGCAGTGTCTCTCTTTCAATAGCATATACATCATCATATATTTCTCCTACCCCAACAGCTTTTATGTCATGTTACAGATCTTATTTAGGCCGAAACAGTGAATGTTCTTTAATGGAGTTTATATGGTGTGTTTTTTAACATCCCACCTGAATGAATTTCTCTCCACAAGAACAACTTTAAAGTGGGATCTTGTGCATTTATCACCTTTCTTTTAAAGCTGCGGTTAAATCACTTGGACTTCCTTTACTATAAACCATAAAGCCGCTATCCAAACATACAATGCAAAATCCAAACCAACAAAAAAAAGATGCACACAATCCTTTAATAACACAAACAGCTCTTTGCAGGTGATGGAAAATCAGATCTGAGATATAATTCAAACCACCACGCACCTAAAGCTGAAATGCCAGACAACAGAGCAAGGGGAAATATAAGACTGAATATAGCCCATCTTGGATCTAACACTGCGTCTTTCTCATCCCTCTGCTGATCACTATCATGTGTACATGTACTGCATTAACAACTAAACACCTTTTCTTGGTCTTGTTGGGAAAAATGTATATGTAACACTCCTTAATGCAGCTACAGTAAGCTGTACTTTGGGGATCTATATGTGTTTCGTGCAACACTGTGTATCTGTGAATGTCAGAACTGGGGCTGAGGCAAAAGGAGCGTGACCAGCAGGTTGAAAAAGGTGATCCTGCCCTCTACTCTGCTCTTGTGAGACCTCACCTGGAGCATTGTGTGCAGTTCTGGTGTCCTCAACATAAAAAGGACATGGAATTGTTGGAGCAAGTCCAGAGGAGGCCAGGAGGATGCTCAGGGGCTGGAGCGCCTCCTGTATGGAGACAGGCTGAGAAAGTTGGGGCTGTTCAGCCTGGAGAAGAGAAGCTGCGTGGAGACCTCAGAGCAGCTTTCAGTGTCTGAAGGGGGCCTACAGGGATGCTGGGGAGGGACTCTTCATTAGGACTGTAGTGATAGGACAAGGGGTGATGGGTTCAAACTGAAGCAGGGGAAGTTTAGATTGGATATAAGGAGGAAATTCTTTCCCGTGAGGTTAGTGAGGCACTGGAATGGGTTGTGAAGGGAAGCTGTGGCTGCCCCATCCCTGGCAGTGTTCAAGTCCAGGTTGGACTGAGCATTGGGTGCCATGCTTTATTGTGAGGTGTACCTTGCCCATGCCAGGGGCATGGAACTGGATGATCTTAAGGTCCTTTCCAACCCTAACTATTCTATGATTCTATGATTTGAGTGATCCATTGTGGATCTAACCTGGGAAAGCTTCTTTTGACAGATGCCTGCCGGCAGCTTTCCCAAGCTAAGTGCTACTCAACTAACCTCTTGTAAACTTTACACACAGCAGCTGCCCGCACTTGTTCCTTAACAAGAGTGAAGTGTGACTGAGGCTAACACAAACCCTGCAATCTTCCCATCTCTCTGCTATGGAACAAATGATGCAAAAAGATTCCTGCAACTCCATGCTCTTTCGAAGAATCAGCTGGATGTTCCCATTGATGGCACCACTCCATGGGGCTGAGACTGTTTCCATGTCTTTGCTTTCCTGAGATAGTATATAGGAGCCGAATTTGGAGCTCAAGAATGAAAAAGACAAGACAACCATTCAGAACTGGATGGAAGGGTCAGCATCTGCCTGGATGTATCTTCTGTCTTTAGTCAGGTCACTCTCCAGAGTCAGGAACATACAGGCAGACTTTTATAGCCCAGCTCTTGTTGCAGACACTGGGGCCAATGCCACCAGCTCTGAGTGTATTTGAACCAGTGCTAAAGTAAATGGAGCATGGGCACAAGAAGAATAAGGCCAGGATTTCCCAAATGTCACTGTGTGTAAAAGAGCTAGATGTCATTTAAACTGCATGACTTAGTGGCACTAACCATGCTTATAGGCATTTGGTACAATAAAAGCCAGCTTTAGCAGTAAAAACCCCACATGTTCTACCGTAAAAGATCAAAATGATAGAGCTGGGTCATGATGATGGTCCCTCTCAATCAATATCCTAAAATGTTATGTTTCACAAACATTTGCAGTACATAAAATGAACTATTTATAATGCTGTAGCACCTTTCAGACTGGATCTGGCAGTTTTATACATTAAGGGTAAAAGTGAAGTAAATGAGACCCAAAAGTTACTGAGTGAACCATGTGCAGTAACTTTGTGAAGATGTGAAAGAGCCCTGGAAGAACCACAAAGCTCCTTAGGTAACAGGCAGACTTTATAAAGGCTTTGCTAGAACACACTGTTTAATTTCTATTCCTGCATTTCATCCAAGATAAGATGGAAGTAGAAAACTTTGACAGATCCTTGCAAATCAAAAGAGCAAAACAGAAGTTTATCTGGGGTCAGAAAAGAAATATTAAATAAGACAGAAAATGAAAGAAACTTGCTGGCAGGGTAATAAATTGGTTCATATTTTAACTTGAACAAAAACTTCAATATCGAGGTATAAATGTAGGTTAATAGATAACACTCATGTTTAATAATTAAGGATCAGCAACTTTTCCTATTGATCTCAAGTGACATGTAAATACCATGGTAATTGGTGTACTACACATCCAGAGCTAACTGCTTGGATAGATAAGAGCTTTGGAGAGCTGCCTTAAATTTGGCTTATTCCATAGCCTCAAAGAATCACAGCCCAGCTCAGCTGAAGTTAGTTTTCAGGGTGATTCTTAGACAATAAAAAGAAAGACACTTTATAAACACATCATAGTCCTAGCACAGTTTTACTGTGAAAGCATTTTGCCTGTAGCAAGCAATGCTGTTCTTTAAGTGAAGCTGCATCTGTACAGAGTTCAAATGAGCACAGAGCTGAAAAGGAGAGAGAGCTCTGACTCCAATCAAATGAATGACTGTTTTGGATTCATAATATGTTTTCCAGCCCTAACTTTAATCTAAATCAAATGCCCATCTTTCTTGCTGTTCCTGCAATGCGACCACAGCACATGCTTAAGTATAGGAAAATTGCAAGTGCCTAACTACATCAAACTGTACTTCCATCTAGTCTGGAATCTACATCAGGCAGAGGAGAATACCTTCTATTTCAGCAGAAAGAAACTATTCTCCATCACTAATTCATTTAGAAACTATTCCATGGATCTAGCCAAACAGCTGCTGGGCATGGAGATCTGGACAACCAAACAGGTCTTTTCTGTTTCTAAACTTGGAATTCTTCCCCCCAAGCAGTACAGGAATGTCAGAGACTCTTTACAGCGCTGTGCTAGCTGCTCTGGCATCTACCAGGTACAGAAACTCTGCTGGCAAACTATTTGGATAGCAACATCCCTCAGTGTGTTATCTGTGCCATAAGACTCTCACTATACATTAGCTGTCCGTGGCATACAGACCATATCACATCCCAGCACAATGAAAATTGTCCTTGTTTACCTGTCAGCTGAGTGGACAGTCCTAAAAAGGGGAATATAATTTTAAAGCAGTGTCTCTTCACACCCTCCTGCAAGAGCAAATGTGCAGGTCAGTGACAAGCTCCTTAAAGAGGCTTTTCACTTCAGTGGTTCCAGCAGTGCCATTCCCACCGTTTTAATGTCACAGCCCTCATCTGCCACTGCTTTTCCCTTTGGTGTCCTCACCCCATGAGACAAGCTTCTGTGGAGCTCATGAGATTTGCATAAGCTGCGTGTGTGCAGAACTTTGATGTGCATTGTCTTCATTGCCTCTGGATATAGGAAAAGGTGGCAACAAGTCAATCAAAAGCTGGTTAATTCAAATGAAACCCAGCTTTTGGTGTTTAATGCACCCTGTTCTATTTTGTTTGTCATTATCTCTCCAGACCAGTGACTCAGCCCTGTACAACTGTCAGCTTGATCACAGTGTTGACACATGATACCAGCCGTTTGGCTTCCATAGACTATTTATGCCTCCTGTCCTTTCAGACAGCCCAGCAAATAAATGAACCTCAGACTATGAAATACCATGAAAACTTTCACAAAATAATGCAAACTCTGCCTTTTAGCCTTAAACCAGTGACGTAGCAAACTGAACCGGCTTCAGCAAAGAACTTCAGGAATGACCCAATGCCTTGTTTTTTCCATGCCTCAAGTGGTCGCCCACCACAGTTGTATTTGAGCATCTATCACACGGTAACTATTGCTAATAGCAGAGTACTCAGTGCATCTCCTGATGTCTAGCTCCACACACTTGTATCAGTACAAGATCTACAATGGGTAGTTTTTAACGTTTAAACAGAGAACTAGGATGTGCCTGATGCTGTGAACAGCATCCTGAAGCTCGAGACATTACTCTGAACTGCTTCCATTAAGTGATCATTATACAGAAAAACAGAGTAAATGCCAAACCACTGCCATGGGATCTGATTCAAAGTCCATTCACTTAAATGGAAGCCTTTCCAATGACCCCACTTTGCTTTGGAGGATAAAAATGGTCATTACAAAGATAATTTCTATGGTTGTTTTAACTAACAAGAGGAGATGGAAAGTAGCCAAGCTCCCGACACTCGTGAGCTGTTATATAGATTAGACTTCCTTACTCATGATTAAGTTATACTTTACTACTCAAATAGTCCCCATGGCATTGAAAAGAAAAAGATAATACTTAAATGAGGACAGGTCTAGAATCATAATAGAATAGTTAGGGTTGGAAAAGACCTTAAGATCATTCAGCTCCAACCCCCTGCCATGGGCAAAGACACCTCACACTAGACCACTTCTCTCAATGCTCTTGTCCAACCTGGACTTGAATACCGCCAGGGATGAAGCATTTACCATTTCTTTGGATAACCTGTTCCAGTGCCTCACCACCAGTAAAGAACTTCCTTATATCCAACCTGAACTTTCCTGTTTAAGTTTAAGCCCATCACCCCTTGTCCTATCGCTACAGTCTCTGATCTGTAAGAAGATGCAGCTATGCAAATAAGGGGGAAAATAAGCAAAAACTGGAGGAAAACCAGTAACTTGTTTTGCAACCAGACCAGGTTATTTAAAGGAATGAACATATTCCTCTTCAGAGCTGACAGTGTTCATCGGAATGCAAAAGGCCTCATCTTAACTTAGTGAAAGCAGAACCATTCTGACCCCCCAATTCAGTTGTTGTCTCCTGGTTTAGGTGATCCCATTCTCACGGGCGCCTTGACAGGATGTAGAAAATAATTACAAATGAAAAGGTTATTCATAATTTTTAAATGAGTTAATTAGTAAACCCCGCCAGAGTCACTCATTACAGTAATTAATAATTGATTATACTTGAAATTAAACACAATTTTTCATCAAAATCTAATTAAAGAGCTGCCTTTTTGCTTGTTGATTAGAACTCTGGCTCTGGTAGAGACAATCTTGGCTAAATATGTTTATGCTCAAGTGAAGCATCGAGTTTGATTTTTAATAATTGATAGTTCCTTTAGAAATTAGTAATTATGACCCATAATTACAGCAGTTCAACCTGATCATCATTCCTGGCTCCTCGCCAGCCATCCATGGAGCCCGGCAAAGGCCATGGAATTCATCTGGATTAAAAAACAGGATGGGAAAGCACTCAATGGACCTACCTTTTAACCACATTAACTGGGATTTTAAAGAGGAGCTTGAGTTTTTCAGGACTCTGGAAAAGGGGTTTCAGTTGGGGAATACCGAGTGGCATTCCAAACACATCTCCATCTATCAAGCAGCACATACCTTCTCTGTCGGAATGAGCAGGCACTGCTACTTTGAGTTATAACAATACTCCTCTGACACCCTGAGATAATGTCCAAAGGAGCCATGTTCAGGGCATAAGGAGAAAGGAGACAAATGAGAAAGGCGAGTCCAAATGTACATAGCAAATGATGAAAGTTGAGTGCATATTTCATCAAACTGCTGCTGATTCCAGCTTGCTTAATTAATCAATCCTGCTCCTCTTCCAGGAGCACATAAAAGTGGCTGGAGTATGATGCAAGGCAGGAGTGGAAAAGTATCAGTCATTAAAGAAGTGTACATAAAAGGAACACAGGAATAGCGATCCTTTGTGGTGGTGCTAATTATACTCAAGTGAAATGAAAGCAAAAACTCTTTCGATCCAGGCTCAGATTTGTAATTCTAACCACAACCTTTTATAGATCATTAGTGTACAGGAAGTCAGACTGAAATCAAAAAGGCTCATTTGTGCCATGAAAAATGGGCTTTTTTCTTACCCATGATCACATCTGTAAGCATCTGACAACTACAGTTTGAGCTACGGACAGTTTAAACCTGAGCCTCAGAAGGGACCTTTGAGAGACATTTATAACACAAATATCACATCTAACTGAAGGCAAATTAATGGTAACACCCCAACTTTACAGGCTGAAAACCACAATTTTCACTTCTAACAGTTCAATTACTTTTCCAAGAACCACTGAGAATGATGTTTTGCAATGAACACTGACAACCCTTATAAACCAAAGGAATTCAGGTCATGCAGAGCTCAAGAATAATCCCCTCTTTGCCACCCCAATTTCCCCTAGTCAAAAAGGGCTCCGTTGGATCCCAGACTAAACTCAGTCCTTCTCCACCCTCCCAGTCACCCTTGTGAATGTCAATATAGTTGGTGAAATGACTAGCAGATAGCACCAAAAGATAGAATAAACCTGCATTTTTGTGTGTAAGCATCCTGGTTCTGACCCTGTCCCATCAAAGTCAGTGGTGGAGAACTCCCATGAGCCTGGATGTGACTGGGACACAGACTTCACTGCCTGTTTTAATGGGTTCTGCTGGTGGGTTTGTCTCACTCCAGGCACACTTTCCTCTATGTAATGGAATTTAACTAGTCCATGTCATTGAAGGGAGCACTCAGGTTTGACTAAGCTCCCCTGGCTCTATGCTCTTCATGACATATGTTAGGCTCCACACCCTAGAATTGCAACCACAGTTAAGCCAACAGAGACCTTATTTCCCCATCCCTTTGTACCACAGCCTGACCCTCTTCTTCCCAACCATTAACGTTATGGGTGGGTTTGTACAGAAATGGAAGAAAAGCAAAGAAATAACCGACAGAAATAAGCTTACCTATGAAATACGCCAGCAGGATCACCAGCGTGACTGAGATGACAATGGCACTCAGGGCAGCACATTTCCAGTTACAGTACTTATAGGGTTTCTTCAGGTTAAAGGCAGGCCTAGAGAAGGTACTTCTGGGAAGGGGCCTAGGGGGAGGTGAGTACACAGTGCTGGACTTCAAGGGATATCCCGGCGACGTTGTACAAAAAAGGGGAGAAGTGCCTCCAGGTTTGAACAGGAAGTGCCTGAGGGAAGAAAGACCAACAGCAAGTGATTCTTCACACCAGTCGAAGCTGAGGGAGATGCAGGGTGGGAAGATGGCGACTGCTGCTGGGACGAGGAAAGCAGCTCCACACAATGCTGGCTACGGACATGGATGGCATGCACGGAAAGAGAAAGAATCCAAATCAAACTCGAGTCACACAGAGTAAAGGAAAACAAAAGAGAACGAAAAACCACAGTGCCAACAATGCCACAGAGAACTCTTCAAGGGCAGGAGTCCCCTCTGTGGAACAGCTGGCATTAGAGTGAGATGAATACCCCAAGCACAGCTACGACAGACTGGTGGCACGGGCAGCACTGGGGGCCTGCTCACGCTCCCATAGAAATTCCCTATGGAGACTGAAGGGAAGCATAGGTCGGATTAAAGAGGAGAGAGGGTGTTTACCAATTCATTGATCACTGCATGACAGCGTTTTGGGGGGATGGCATCGGTGAATGGAGATGGGGAAAGACAGCTTAAGCCATTCCATAGCACCCAAATTGTCACAGAGGGGAATATTCACACTGCCCCCACTTGGCATAGTTAAGTGTGGGACAATGGCACGGCTAAAGGCATCAAAGCCCAGAATTCAAGTCCTGTGTGTGGCTAGTGGGGAGAGGCCCCTGCTGCAGAAAGCAGTCCAGAGCACTTCAGTTTGATGCCTGCCTTTAAAGAGTGTGAATAACTGTCAAAGGCAACAGCGTTTCCTGTCCAGTGACATGTTGGGAGGCACCGTATTTTGCCCATCATTACAATCGCAGCCTTAGAGCCAGCCTATGAGGACCTTGGGTGAGGCTCATGAAAGTCAGCACAAAAAGAACCCACTGCAGTCCATGAGCTCCTGAAATGAGATGTCCCAATGGGAGTTCTCTCCACAGGAATCCTAAATGAGAAACTTAATTTTGGTGGGACATCATGAAATACAAGGCATTCAAATCCCAGGTATGAAACTTGGGGAAACAGATCTGACTCGCCTATCACCATGCTGATGTGAAGCCAAAATGCAGCTTGTGAGGACTGAGGAACAATCCCAGTGCAGTTTGCACATTCTGCTGTGGTTTACAGAGCCAGATTTGCAGGCAGCATAGATGCAATCAGCATGGATCCATGGGAGTCAGTTAAGCCAGTGGGTTATCCCAGATGAAGACGTGACTCTAATTTTCCCCTCGAAGCCATTTGTCACAGGGGGAAATATCACATGCAGCAATATCACCATGCAGAAAAGCCACTGCTTCATGCAAAATAAAGAAACACATAATTCTCCCAAATAGGTGTTTGTAGTATTCCAGCCATGGGTTTATTGGTACTCCAAGCATGACTGCTGAGCAGTAGAGAATGAGTCATTATTTCCATTAATGCTCTACATCAAAACATTCCTTTTTACAAAGACTCAGATACAATCCTGTGTTTCTGGAAAGTATTTAGGCACAGATGTATCTGTTGAGAGCAAAGAGGTACCTGCAGTGTTCAAGAATGTCAATTAGATCTTCAGTTAATGATAGCTACCAAATTAGAAAGTACCAGCACAACAAGGTTTTGGCACTAAGTGGCAAATTAAAAGCTGCTTTTAACTTAGAAGTTAAGTGACCAAATGTTAGGTAAAGATGCCAGAGTGGGTGGATAAGTCAAAGGCTTGGCTTCCACACACCACTAGCAGACACTTATCAGTTTAACAATGAAGTATCAGGCTGCTGGCACAATAATGGTTTAAGATTTTTAAGGAAATTAACTTAATCTTAGTTTATATGGGACTCAAAATTGCTGTAGGTACTTCTTGCTAATGAAATCACTTTCAAAACAAGGGGAAAAAAGCAAGTAGCATGCTGTGGCTCACTAGCATATTAATGAATCTGCCATTAATATGAACAGGACACAATGCTCCAAGCCCCAGAACCTCAGTTTTAAAGCCACTTTGGAAGAGGCGAGCAATGGTTGCCCTTAAACGTCATCGATATGACCAAATGCTTTCATGCAAGGATCATAATGACTGTACAGTAAACAGGAAGACCACGGAAGTGTCACATACCCATCATTGTAAGCACCGTCATGTCGGGAGGAGGTGAGAATGTCCATCTCAATGAGGTTGTCCTGCAATGTCTCTAGGAATGTCTGCTTTGCTATGTTTCTACATACATATGGAAACATGAATGAAGCCAGTGAGTCATGCATATATGAAGTGTGATCTTATAAACCACAATGGTTATAGTGCAGTTGTGCATGGAATTAGAATGATGGACCATATATTTATATGTATAAGATGCTACACATATACATATATAGCTTCTAAGTGTTCACTTCTCCCTCTATACACCATATATATGCATATACACACATATAAGCACACACGCTCACGTGCATGTGTAAAATAAGCTGATGTATTTGTTCATTTCACATTAGTTATTCCCAGTGACACACAAGACTGGATTCAGAAGAGCAGATTTCAACCCAGAAAACAGCTCTAACCTTGCTAAACCCCTGCATCCATCTTATTGTTCCTTTGAAAGGGCACAGCACAGCATCGATAGCCCACTGTGGTAGTACTCCCATCTAACATCCTCATGGATCTCCAGTGTAAATCTGACACTCCTTTGCTTAAGTTTCAGTTTTCCACTTGAGAACTTTAGAGTTACCAATTAGATTAATTTCTTTTCCATTGTGGAGCAATCATTTGCTATTTACAAGTTTCAAAATGCCCAAGATGAGCATTCCAAGTAAAAGTCTCTCAGTGATAAGCAGATAAAAGCTGGAAAATAGCTATGCTGTAACCCAAATTCCAGTATCACAGTACTGGCTGTAATATGACTAATACAGACAAGAGACAGGGTCTGCAGCTGCAAAAGCCTGGTTTTGGCTTTGCATACAACAGTGGCATTTTGCAATCCCTGGCCTCCCTGGCAGGTACTTTGATGAGTCACATTTCAGCCTATATATACTAAATGGATTTGTACTTTTGGAGGGGAATAGAAGGAACATAGAGAATTCAGACTGCAGCACAGCTGGGAACAGACTGTGTCTTTTACACCTTCAGGCTTGTTTCTCAAGACCTGGCAAAAGAACATTCCTGGTTTTGCCCATGTCTGTTTTCAGCATCAAAACTGAATCTAAGCCTGAATGTAAATCAATTCCCAGGATGAAACTAGCACCAGGAACCTAACAGCATTGTGACACTTTATCACTTAGGCAGGATTAAACCCTTACAGGATATAAGTGACATGATGTGAACTCAAATGAGAACTCCTCTGTCAAAGAAACTGGATTCAGGTAACATGCTATACCTAGAGAAACCAGTCCTGTCACATTATTGATACCATCCCTTCTAAATTATCCTCAACCTTCATTTTCAGTTCTACCTCCTCCTCTTCCTGCTGCTAATGCCAGCACTTGGTTAGCTCAACTCACTGCTTTTGGAGGCCTTTGGGCTGTTTTGACAGAATACGTCTACTCCTTGATCTGAAGGAAAATAAGACTCCTATTTGTAGCTTTGGAGTAAAGTGGATCAACATGCATGAACTGTGTGCCATAGCATTTGAGACATCAATCCATCCCCAAGTGTTTGCAGCTTCCTCACATTCCCTGGGAATGCAGGAAAGGTTGGATGTTGAATTCAATGCAGAAAGAAGCAACATGTGTGCATGCACTGAGCATTGAATGGGTAAGAGGCAAGGCATCTAGCAACACAGCAATCAATACAAGTTCATCAGGAGTTAAAATCCATGTCAAACCCGTTCCATGAATTTCAGTTGTCAATAAAACAGGGTTAGACAATCATATCATGTATGGTTTTGCAACAGAGAGGTCGCTGGGTCATCAGGGTGATGAATATCCTCCTCTCTGAAGGCTGGACAGAGTCTGCTCCCTTGGACATTACCTGTGAATAGCTGTCTAGTTACACAACACTCCCCCTTCTCATTACGAGCTGTAGTGGCAGAAGCTGACCCTACATGATTACCACATGAAATTCCCTGGGAATGGAAAGCTGTTGGTTTGTCAACTAGACGTCCATCTAGTTGGCATTTATTTGCTCCTGCAAGGTCAAGTGTAAAGGAACAGAAAGGAGGCCGCAGAAGAAGAAAGAATGAGGAATAAATATGGGAGGAACTGACTTACCTGTCAGGAGTGACTGTTGAGCAAAGATCCTCTCATCAGAACCTTGGTAATATATTGCTTTTAAAGCAACAGAAAAGGGAGCAGAGAGGAAAAGAAAGAGCAGAAACAGAAAAGGGAGTAAAGGGAAACTAATGAAAAGGAGGGACAGAAGAAGAGGGAATCTTCCTCTCACAGCACAAAAAGTTCTCAGATACAGGGATATGCTGATGGTGGCAGTTGTGTACTTGTGCTCCACATCTTTGCTTGCCTTTTAGTGTGGGTATTTCCAGGCAGTGACAAATCACCCTAAATTCCCAGTTCTGAACACTGCCTGGAGCCCAGGGCAGTCAAAATGAGTGATAAAACCCTAACTGTAGGCACGTTGCACAGCCTGTGACAATCCCTGTTAAAAAGATGTAGTTTTTTCTTCACGTTTTCTCTCTCTGTTGACTAATACGGGATTTAAAAAGGAACGGATATTCAATGGAAATACAATTCCATTTTTGACATGAGATTACTCTAATCTCCTATTGCTATACTTCAAAGGCCTTAATGCTTGGATTAATGTCTCTTTATTTTTTTACATATTGGACATTTCATTCTCTTAGGTGAAGGTTCTCACAATGTTTGCAGTGGGAAGGTCATCTTCATGGAAGAGATGGAACTGGGTATCCAAGTTTGCTAAACAGCTCTGAAGCCTGGTCTTTGGTGGCTATAAAATTCCAACTGAAGGAAATGGAAGACCTCTGCGTACTGGAAGAGCAGGCTATGGAAGTGGAGATTTGTTAGATTCACTGCTCAATACATACAGCCAAGCCTCTTTGTATTGTGACACCATTAGAACACATTTTATGTTCTTAATGTTGTCTCATAAAGGAACAAAAGCCTGTCAGCCATGCTTTACAAACATGCTCATTTGCTGTTTGGCATGAAATCAGACAGTCTCTTCCAACATGACTGTTGTCTGAAGGGACACTGGGCAAAGTAACACCATCAGTGTGTCTAAAGCCAAATCACTCTTGAATCGACCTGTTTTCTACCTAATGAATTATAAATAGCTAATTTGAGGATCAATTACAAATGTGACTAATTTGTGATGCAAGTGGAATCATCAGATGATGCAGAAGATCTCTTTGTGCAGGTAGACCTCCAGCTGTGATTAACAGCAGTAATACGACAGACCCAACTTGCAGAATGAACACTCTGCTTCAGATCTTCCTTTCATCCACAACGATTTCATGGGGAGTCTTTCAGGATGTACTCACTTCAATTTAACAGGAACAGTCCAGGACTACCCAGATAATTGTTGTCTATGAACTCCTGCATTTAGTAAGATGTGGTAAAGCTGTTTCTCCATCTCCCTCTTGAATTACCAACAGCATTGGACAAATGGGAGCAGGACATTTTCAGCAAAGAGCTATTTTCTATCTCTGGCATTCCTCCACTGACCCAGCAGCAAGGAGATTCCTTCTGAGTTGTAAGGTTCTGAGACATGCCAGTCAGACGTGAGGATGCCTTGTCACTCTTAAATCAGTGTATTACCTCTTCTCCAAAGAGTTCACAACCTGGTTTAGAAGAAGGCACAGGGTTTCCTCCACACTTATAGATTATTCATAAAAGGGCTGCAGGAGGGGGGCCTAAGTATTTCTTAATGTCTTTTTTTTCTTGTTTCTCAAAAGAAATAACACATAAAAATCAATGCTTGGGTATATACATTTAAGAACGAGTAACACAATATAATTACTAAAACTGTTGCCAAATCACACTTGCAGTACTCGCTTATAATTTTGCCTTAATCTTTTGGATCCAGTTTTTAGATGAGCCTTTTTAATAAAGCAGCCACAGAGAAATAAATTACCCTTCAATGCCATGAAATCTGATGTTGAGGTCTGCTTGGGAAGTTTCAGAGGGCCAGCAGGCATAGCTCATCCTTACAAACCACTTTCTTAGCAGGAGCTGGCAAAGCTGGTATGTTTTGTCCCAGGCTCTCAATGAGATTCCCACAGGCAGGGATGTGATAAATTCATGGCTCAGTTTTCACTTATTGTATGTTTGTTGCTGTCTAAAATCTTTCTTGTTCGTTTGAGAAGTTAAGACAAATGAGGGGAAAAAGGCAAATAAGGATGTGCATTGTGTTTGGCTTTGAAGACTTCTCTCCAGACACCACTATGGGGGCTCATGACTCCAGCATCTCCAGTGGTTTCTCAGTAGAAAAGGAAATGGTGAAGCAAAAGCTCTAAGGATGCCAAAACTGAGTTTCAAGTGGGACAGCAAGAAGTGGAGCACTCACCATCAGATGGGAGGACTGAAGCTAAGGGAGGATGACAGCTCCCTTTTCCAGAACCTACATAGGACCTAACTGAAGGGATGAGCTAGTACAACTCCATGCATCCCTGTTGTATCCTTCATGTGTGGCATAGGTAGAAAAGAATTGAAGAGCTAAATGGAAACACCACTAGTAGACTGATGCCCTGGTGAAAACTGGTGTTTCATGCTTGTTAGAGCAATGTTGTAGGGCAGTAATGTTGCAGTCAACCTCTCTTCATCAGGTAAAACAAGACCAAGCTCCTAAATGATGTACTACAGAAACACCTGCCTGATGAGGCACAGCTAGAGGGCTAAATCTTTTCAATGTACTGACTGATTTCAGTTTCTTAAATAGGATATTGATTTATCCTACCACATAGAAAGAAAAGACATTAAAGGAAAATAAAATAAAGAAAACCAAGAACATTTTAATCTATGCTTCCCCGTTTCAAATGAGGAAAATAACCTTATGAGCAGCTGTTAGAGACAACTTTTTTAGTTTAGGAAGGAAGAGCAATTTCCTCTTCTCCTAGTCCAAATAAAAAGACACACGGAATAATAAATACAGCTCAAAATACATAAGCCAAACACCAGGTCATAAAGTGAATAGCAAGCTATACAGATGTGAGTGTTTTCCATGAAATCCTTAGCACACACAGTCAGAACATAGTGAAGTACCAAAGAAAATGACTTACCTGGTCTCCAGTGGGATGTTGCTGTTGAGTAACCAGTTGTCCTGAGCATGGGCTGGCTCTTGAGCACTGGCTGGTTGTTCTCCAGAAAGAGAGTGGTCCGTAGGAGCTGGGCTGGGATTGCTGCGTGGAGTGAAGTTCCCTCTGTTTAGGGAATTGATGGAGGCCGCGTGGTGTTGATTTGGGGTGTGAGCATGAGATATTGGAGGTGGTGGGGTTCGGAGCCTCGAATGGTTTTGAAGATTTGGAGGATGATCTAAAACATAAGGAAAATATCTTTAAGGCTCCTGATTTGAGTTGTTCCATACGGCGCTCATTTATGTGCAGGCACTTTAGGGAGGCTGGGATGCCACCTATCCTAAATCAAACTCAAACCTTGTTCCATATGCTCTAATGCCATATGTATTGATCCCCCAGCCAGCTAGAGAAATTGTTGGCTTTCATGCCCAAAAGTTCTGAGAGCTTAAAGCACTCCAAAAAGGCCATCCTGACAGCCAAGTTAACTCCAATGAACAACCACAGGTTGCAAAGTGCAATCTATCTGTGACACTGATTTGTGATAAAGCCTGGAAAATACAAGCAGCCTGGATAGATTACAGTTGAGAGCAAGGTTATGATGGATATACAGCTCCCAGTGAAGTTTGTTCTGCCAGTTTTACCCAAGAACTGTCAATAGTTAAGTCAACAACAAAACGGAGAACACATTAAATCACAGATGGGAGTTTAAGAAAAGCCATAAAACCGTGTCAGGGTTATACAATTTAACAACATCCAATAGTTTGTACTGTGAAGAGATGTACTCAAATGGAGTAAAAAATGCATGTGGCATAAAAACTTGAGGTGTCAGGAAAATGAAACAACGTATGGTGAAAAAAGATAGAAAGATCAGTAATAGGGCTATTTTGAATAAAACGCCCAAATATTTGTTAGCCAAGAGTCTGAGGGAAGGCAAACACTTAGGAAAGACCAACCCAGTGCTAGTTATATTGGTATATTTATTCGTTTTTAACTAAAACCAAGGATTTTGTTCTTCCCATGTTTTCTGGAAATGAAGAAGAACTAAATTATTTGATGGAACTGGAGAGACTGACAGTTCAGTATACTCTGTGGGACTCTATGGGACACGGGTAACTTATTCCTGATTTTAGTAGGTTTCTGTTCCTAAGTCATTAATACACAACAATTATCTGATGCCTTATCTGAAAAATAGTGTATCCTACCAATGTAATACCAGATTAGTGTATCTTGAAAAACTAACAGTAACCTAGTGATACAACAAGAGGTGATGGGTTCAAACTCAGACAGGAAAGTCCAGGTTGGATATAAGGAAGAAGTTCTTTACTGTGAGAGCAGTGAGGCACTGGAACAGGCTGCCCAGAGAAGCGGTAAATGCTCCATCCCTGGCAGTGTGCAAGGCCAGGCTGGACAGAGCCTTGGGTGACATGGTCTAGTGTGAGGTGTCCTTGCCCATGACGATCTTACAGCTAGCCCAGTTCCAACCCCCTGCCACAGGCAGGGACACCTTCCACTAGAGCAGCTTGCTCCAAGCCCCTGTGTCCAACCTGGCCTTGAACACTGCCAGGGATGGATGGGGCAGCCACAGCTTCTCTGGGCACCCTGTGCCAGCGCCTCAGCACCCTCACAGGGAAGAGCTTCTGCTTAAGAGCTCATCTCAGTCTCCCCTCAGGCAGGTTCAAGCCATTCCCCTTGTCCTGTCCCTACAGGCCCTTGTCCCAAGCCCCTCTCCAGCTTTCCTGCAGCCCCTTTAGGCACTGGAGCTGCTCTAAGGTCTCCCCTTCAGGAGCCTTCTCTTCTCCAGGCTGACCCAGCCCAGCTCTCTCAGCCTGGCTCCAGAGCAGAGCTGCTCCAGCCCTTGCAGGCTCTCCGTGGCCTCCTCTGAACTCGCTCCAGCAGCTCCATGTTCTAATAATGCTGCAGGCCCCAGGGTTAAATGGGAAAGAGTGTAAATCCTGCAATATGCAATGGGCACTCCATGAACTTCTCCTGATATGGGTTGACTTTCCCTAATGGAGACTGAGTCAGAGGCTGTTCCTAAAGATCTGCTATGCAAATCTCAATTTGCACCCTATTATTGCAGACACATTGCAGATGCTATTATGGATAATGCTTTCGAATCAAGCAAAAATGTGTCATTTTCATTCTCTATTTGCATACCGTCTGTGATTTCTTTGCTAAGTAAAGACAGCACATCTATCTTACTCTGGTCTATGTGCTTTTTCATGGGATTTTATAGCTTGTATTTCTTTTTTCTGACATTTAGGAAGATTTTCCTCCCTGAATATTTTTATGTCCATTCATACACAAATTCTGAACACTTACATTGTGTCTGAGCATTCTGAATTTCACATACCTGGACTGGGATTAGCAATTATTTCCCTTCCATACAATCTCTTTTTCTTTCCTTCTTCTCAAGTTAAAGAACTTAATTTCAGGCCAGGTTGGACACAGGGGCTTGGAGCAACCTGCTCTAATGGAAGGTGTCCCTGCCCATGGCAGGGGTAGGAACTGGATGAGCTTTCAGGTCCATTCCAACCCAAACCAGTCTAGGATTCTATGGACATTAGAAAGAAGGTGGAGATAAAAGCATGAGGTACAGAATCTTCCCATCGAAAATTACTGCAGCTGTGCAGGATTTTCATGATGCAATAAAACTATCGAGGTTCTTACCCTCTGCAGTCACCAACAATCCGATGGGATTTGCAAAGGATAAGGGAAGCCTACAAAGCAAATTCTTTCTTGATTTCCTACAATTGCAATTGTCTCTTTATTTGCACACTCTTTGTAACTTGTTCCCCAATGTTTGAATGATATAGTTTGTGGTTGTATTTCCCCATAGGAAGGAGAACCTTAAAGCTGGCTGCAGGGGCTCTCTTTCATCACGTATGTGTGTGAATCTCATACCATGGGAGATGCTTTGATTATCCTGCTATATATTCTATATAAATGCTGTATATTTGTAGCTGCTCAGGCAGCACTGAATCTTTGCAGATGCCACCACATAGGCAGGATACAGGGGAAATCAGATACAGCTTTCTACATCTAACAGCAAGCCTTTATTCAGATAAGAGCACCATAGGACTCAGGAGACTTTACAGAGGAGGAGGACATTGTGGTAACCACACAAATTGTATCAGTTCCCAAAGACCTTTACTAACCAACTATAAGAAAGGTAACTGTGACTATCCCTGGCAGTGTTCAAGGCCAGGTTGGACACAGGGGCTTGGAGCAAGCTGCTCTAGTGGAAGGGGTCCCTGCCCGTGGCAGGGGTTGGAACTGGATGAGCTTTAAGGTCCCTTCCAACCCAAACCAGTCTGGGATTCTGTGATTCTATTTGTAAGTTATCTTGGCTTACTCAAAAAGAGACGGTTCGCAACATTTGCCTTCTTGCAGTTTCCCTGTTTGGTTTCCAAAAAGACATGGAGTTTATTATTCCCTCTCTACTTGTTGGAATGAAAAACCTGACATACACTATTCAGAAGGACCAACTAAGCTAACAGAGTAGTGAGGATTAAACCAAAGAACTTGTAAATTACTTCCTCCATGCCCCTCCAAATTTCTACCTCTCCAGAGTCAAGCAGCACAGTTTAGGGGATGGTTTTGGGACAACAAAAGAGATCTGTAAATAGCAAAGGAGCCCTCTCAGTCTTAGACATGAGGTGCCACTGAAACAGAGTCCCAGAGATGAAGTTCAACTTGTAGAAGAAAGGCCGTTACTTTGGAAGCCTAAATAGCTTAGAACATAATGAACACCCCTGTAAGCCTTATTTTCTCTTAACGGGTCTCCAAAGTTTGTTGAAGATGAAAGATGTCAGGATTCAAACAATGAAGTATTGGAGATCTGACTGCGAAAACCACCAATCAAGAGAAATCAAGTTGTCTTTGTGTTGCCTTTGTTTGGTTTGGTTATTAACATTAAAATGTCATTGACTAACACTGGCTTGGTAACCACAGATAAAGCAGAGCTGAAAGACAACTCAGTTAATGAAGCTTGCACTTGGCACATAGTGGAGAGCCTTGACAGAATCCCGTGAATGAAGAATTGAGCAACTGTGAAGCATAAAAGGATTACCAATGAGGAGCTGAAATGACAACATCGAAATAAAAGGTCTGAACCCCACGTTCCTTTTCCTTCCCTCAATCTTTAATGAGTAGCACTGATTTGAAATTAGTCTATGTAACAATTACACTTTCTGATTCATTAGCTTTGGGGATTGTGTTCAGGGCAAAGCTCAGAGTGAAAAATAGGTTCTCATCCTTTTTAACCCCTTCTCCTGTTCCTTCACACGTTTGTCATTTGTATGTCTGGTCATATTCAGACTGCCTGATGCCTGACTGGGTTAGGTACAGGAAAGATTTCTCTTTGCTCACTGTAGTAGTGCCAAGTGGAATGAATCACTCATTGCTCCCTTGAACTTAAAACTTCACAGCAGTTGTGATGAGTGACTTGGTGGTATGGCTTTGGGCAATTGTATCTGTACCCACACACAGAGAAATCCCACCCACTGAGAGGAAAAGATCTTATCTGAAGTAATGAACTCTGCATCCAACTGCCAGAGCAGCTCAGAGCCTTGCTTCAGCTCCAAGGCCATGCTACAGTGTGGTGCGGAGGTACACTCACAGCCCTCCAGGCAGTGGGAGCTACCTTCAGCTCAGGGAGGACCTTATTGCTCCCTACAAGTGCCTGAGAGAAGGATGGAGCCAGGAGGGGCTGGGCTCTGCTCTCAAGGAACAAGGGATGGGACAAGAGGAACCGGCCTCAAGCTGCACCAGGGCAGGTTTAGATGGAGCTGAGGACCAGTTCCTGCCCCAGAGGGTGCTCAGGCATTGGAACTGGCTGCCCAGGGCAGGGCTGCAGTCACCGTCCCTGCAAGTGTTCACACCCCGTGGAGACGAGGCCTCAGTGCCATGGGGCAGTGGTGGCCTTGGCAGTGCTGGGAATGGTTGGACTGGATGAGCTTAAAGGGCTTTTCTAACCTGCTTGATTCCATGATTCTATGCTTCATCAGCTCCCTGTTCCTTTGGGTGTCAGTGGGTATGGAAGCTGGGATTCCTTCAGTCCTTGACATGATGAGCCAGCTAAGGTCAGGTGGACTAGGAAATACTGAATTAGGTCTTCCCCAGCACCTTTGTAGGGGGACAGAGAGTTTGCTGTTAAAAGTGGCACTGCCTGCCCGAAGCAGGGGCCCTATCGGACACACAGCAAGCCAATGACAGCATCTGCAAAATGAAAAGCCAGCAGAATATTTAACCCCCAAGTTAGCAAATAATGGAACAATATGACGAGAAAAATCAGAATGGGAGAACTGATGTCTGCCCAGAGGGTACCTTGCTCCATCTGGGAGCTGTTATTGATATTCTCCATTCTAGAGGAGGATTTCCTCCTCCAAGGAATGCTATACTAAGTTGATAGCAAAACAGTTGCAGAACGTGAAGTGAATTTTCATGACGACATTACCTACAGTGTCCCTGTGAATGTCTCCAGCCACTATCCAAGGCTAGTTTAGACACTGTTGGTAAAGCTACATATAGCAGGACCAGTGAAGAAAGACTCTAAGTATCAAAATCCAAACTTGACCTCCAGCAGCATAAAATGTGTAAAGAATGCAATCATTCTTCATCCTACAAACAGACTGCAACCAGTAACAAGTGGAAATGGGGAATCTAGAAACCATACAGCAGATAGAATTGCACCTTCTTACTGAGGTATATTGGGTGAGTCATCCCTGCACATAGCAAGGGGTTGGAACTGGGTGAGCTTTAAGGTCCCTTGCAACCCAAACCACTCTGTGATCCTATGAAGCACCTCTCTAACTGCCCATATCAACACTTCCTTATCTTTACTGCTTAGAAAACGCAACAGATACACCAAATGAAGTCTGAACTAGCCACCTCCTCTGCATTCTTCCCATCAGATGTGTACATTACATGCAAACTTTCCTCCCAAGTGCCAAAGTGCCTTTGCAAAAGGAGAATATTGACTGTGGGGTTTGAAATCAATGTTCTGTTTGATGCTGGGCTGTCAAGCTTTGCCTGTACATAGTCAACAAGAGCTCTGGGTGGTTGTGTTTTCATCAGTATGCATCTGATTGAATTGAATGCCCTACAAGAAATGCTTTTAAAAAGGTCCAGCTCACTGTCAAAGGATGATACACAGTCTTTTAACCCATGGAGTTCATTATTTAACTTCATAAAAGGGAATCAGAGAGTAATAAAATCAAAGCAGAGTATTACTATTTAGAGTCTGAGAGTTTATGAAGAATCATTGCCTTAAACACAGGGGAAAGTGGAAAAAAAAGCCAGAATGTCTGGCAGAGTGTAAATGAGTTACTTAGACTGAAATAACATATTTAAGTTCTTAAGTGAGTTACCAAAAACATGGGAAGTAGCCTCTACAGTGCCCAAGTAAGCAAATTTTCTTGCAGTCTTGCAGACTCCAGGTGTTTGCTGGGCTTACTGAAAAAGGAGCACTGCAGGAAAACTGCAGCCTACCTCATGAAGAAGTGGGAGACTGCAGCCCTCTTTCCTATATATGAGATGTAGGGATTCATCATTAGGGACTCTTTCTCTGACTGGGAGAGACTGTAGGGATAGGACAAGGGGTAACAGGTTCAAACTTAAAAAGGGGAAGTTTACATTGGATATAAAGAGAAAGTTCTTTACTGTGAGGGTGCTGAGGCACTGGAATGGGTTGCCAAGGGAAGTTGTGAATGCTCCACCTCTGGCAGTGTTCAAGGCCAGGTTGGACAGAGGCTTGGGTGCCATGGTTTAGTGTGAGGTGTCCCTGCCCATGGCAGGGGGTTGGAACTGAATGATCTTAAGGTCCTTTCCAACCCTAACTATTCTATGAGTCTATGTAGCTAGTCAGTACTTTTGAAAATCACAGACTACTTGGAGTTGAAGGTACCTTCAAGCTCATCCAGTTCTGTGAAGGCTACTTTACAAACATAAATACAACATTCCTGTGCTTTTCCCCAAGCATTTGATCCTTGGTATTTAGAATCACAGAATCCCAGAGTGGATTGGGCTGGAAGGAACCTTAAAGCTCACCCAGTTCCAGCCCCTGCCACGGGCAGGGACCCCTTCCACTAGAGCAGCTTGCTCCAAGCCCCTGTGTCCAGCCTGGACTTGAACACTGCCAGGGATGGGGCAGTCACAGCTTCTCTGGGCACCCTGTGCCAGCGCCTCAGCACCCTCACAGGGAAGAGCTTCTGCCTAAGAGCTCAGCTCAGCCTCCCCTCAGGCAGGTTCAAGCCATTCCCCTTGGCCTGTCCCTACAGGCCCTTGTCCCAAGCCCCTCTCCAGCTTTCCTGCAGCCCCTTTAGGCACTGGAGCTGCTCTAAGGTCCCCTTCAGGAGCCTTCTCTTCTCCAGGCTGACCCAGCCCAGCTCTCTCAGCCTGGTGCCAGAGCAGAGCTGCTCCAGCCCTCGCAGCATCTCTGTGGCCTCCTCTGGCTTTGCTCCAACAGCTCCACAACCTTATGTTGATGGCCCCTCAGCTGAAAGCATGTGTGTCTTTTTTTTTAAGTTATATATATATAATGTATATATATATAAATCCTAAACCTCATTTGCAGTCAGCCAGGCTGACCCAGTGGCTGTGATTTGGGCAGTGCCTCTGGCACTTGGATGATTATCCCTCACACGTCTCAGTGGTGTCCAACTTGCACAGGCTCAGCACAAGCAGCTGGGTGCCATCCCTCATGCATAAAAGGCCTGGAGAAATGGAAACAACTCACATTTGCTGCCTCCCCACTGCACATTTAAGAACCACAACTGCTATTACACCTAAGGTTATCCTTGACAGAAATGTGCCATATTTCTCTGATGTCTTCACTTCATTGACTTGAGGCACTGAGGAACTCTTTCGTACTGAGAGCTTAACTGGTTTACTTGCACATGCTGTCTCCAGTGTTTGTTGTGTGGTTCTTCCATACACTAGCATATGGAGACAAATACATAAACAAACAGAAAACCACACAGTTCAGCCTTGTGGCCAAACCAGACCTCGTTAGCTGGTATGGTTACACTGGCAAATCTCTGACGTGTTTGTGTAAAGCAGCTCCTCAAACCAAAGTACCTCCACAAAAGGTGCTTTTGGCTGCTGCAATAGCAGATAAACTCAGGCTTTTGCCAACGCAGCTCTGTCAAATACTGGTTTTCTGTTTTTTCATATACCTATATTGGAAAAGCTTTGAAATATAGACCTGATTTTTGCTTGTTTCTCCCTAAAATAATATGAACAGTCTCAATTTTGCTTATGCCCTTCAAAACTCTGGTCTAAACTGCAGCACTGCTCTACTTTAGCTGCACACAAACAACAGAATTGACAAACCCCCAGCTCCACCAGCAAAGCTATTGACAGTAGCTGAGGAAATAGTCTGGTTTACAGACATTTTACATTGCTGTTATCAGTGATGATACAGAGACTGTCATTTTGCAGATAGGCAGCGATACAAGTTCTGTGCAGTTTGACTGTGTGACAGGACCAGGCACCAACTCTTAGGGTGAAAGATCAAAATGCTGCAAAAACATGTTAAGAATTTACTGTATTCAATCATAGAATCCCAGAACGGTCTGGTTTAGAAGGAACCTTAAAGCTCATCCAGTTCCAACCCCTGCCACGGGCAAGGACACCTTCCACTAAAGCAGCTTGCTCCAAACCCCTGTGTCCAACCTGGCCTTGAGCACTGCCAGGGATGGGGCAGCCACAGCTTCTCTGGGCACCCTGTGCCAGCGCCTCAGCACCCTCACAGGGAAGAGCTTCTGCCTAAGAGCTCATCTCAGTCTCCCCTCTGGCAGGTTAAAGCCATCCAAAGTTAACTTGAAACCTTTGGGTCTGGATTCCCATCTCTAAGGGACACGTAGTACCCAAAGCCACCAGGGAGCTGAGGAAGGGATTTGTCCCTATCCATTTCATCTATATATATCCCAGGCTGGTAAATGACTCAGTCTCTGGAAACACACAATTCCATTCTTTCACAGCAAAGTGCTTACGGAACGTGCCATGATGTGGCGTAGCACAATGCCAATGAGCACTAATGATTCTAATTATTTACTCTACAGAAAGAAATGGGGAAATTCCACGTTGGCAGCAACAGAAATGAACCCATTCGAGTCCCTGCTGGCAAATGGAGATTTTTATCATGACTTTGGATCAACTTCTGCACATGGTGCCACCTGGATGCCACCAAACAGCAGCACAGGAAAAGCTTGCTAGTTCTTCCCTTGTTGCCCCCTCATCCCCATCCTCTTTTTCATGTCTTTTTCTGCCTTTAAAGCTTTAACAAATCCAATTCTTTTAATTACCTCCAAAGTGCAACACGAACTGGTGACAACGCTGAGAGCTGATGCCTGTCACAGTGATTAATGCCTTCACCCCCCACCCTGTCTACAGAAGCTGCCTGATTTCATTTGGCAAAAACCATGGGTGCAGTTAAGTGTAAAATCTCTCTGCACAGGTGGAAAAACCTTATTCCCTTTGGCACAGGGATGTGATTTGTGAGAGCGGGGCTCCATGACCTTTCCCTTCAGGTTCTAGTTGACATTCTGGGAAGCGCGATGGCAGGAGGCTGCGCTCCAAATAACTCGGAAGCAGACATCAAACTTTTATGGTTTTATTAACACTTGAAGAGGCCACTAAAAGAAAATCAAAACAATGAATCTGTCAAGGCATCCCTCAGCAATGCAGTGCTTTGGTCACAGCAGAAGGGCAATGGAGTTTACCCAGTGTTTGTTTGTCTGTCTATCCATGACACCTCATCCCTTAGTATCTTGTTACTAACAGTCCCTCTGGCAGCACACTTCCAGGAGGAAATAGCCATGATGAGTCTTATTTGTGGTTAGGATCATTTATCACATTCTTGTCTCTTTTTACTTCCACATTTTATGATATATATCTCAAGCTTATAATGAATCATAGAATCACAGAACCATAGAATCACTGAATCATTGAATCATAGAATCATAGAAGGGTTAGGCTTGGAAAGGACCTTAAGATCATCTAGTTCCAATATCAACTATAAATAAACAGACACCACAATATTAACAGATTATAATATTATAGACATTCCTATATGTTCTGATGATAGTTTTTTACCCTGTTATTCTGAAAGTACCTTTGTAGAGCTCTCTGCCCTGTTATACATATGCACAGACTCATATAGTGCTATAGAGACAGAACTAAGTTCCTCTACCAAGTGGGTTTGCCTTTACTGGCATCCTACATTAAAGTGGTGCTTGCTGCCCATTAGCTTTCATCTCGAGAAAGGGCTAATTTAAAAGCAATAAATGAAAAGGGTTTTGGTAGAACACAAAGACTGCCCTGGCTTTCCTGAAACAAAATGCAAAAAAGCAAGTTGTATCAGAATTATACTTTATTATCCTAGTGCTTATTATCCTAGGAGGAGCTGAGGAAAATCATTGTACCAGGTTATATAGCAGTTCAAATAAAGTGCAGAAGATAGAAAAAGGTGTGAAAGATGCATATCTATTTCTGCAAGTCACACTTTATAGACACAAGTCTACAAACTGCCCATGTGTGAAACTGCCACTGCATTACTGATAGCTAGAAGTATGTCAGTGGGGAGATTACAGACTCACAGACTGTTTGGCTTAGAAGGGACCTTAAAGATCATCCAGTCCCAACACCTTCCACAGGAGCAGCTTGCTCCAAGCCCGTGTCCAACCTGGCCTTGAACAGTGCCAGGGATGGGGCAGCCACAGCTTCTCTGGGCACCCTGTGCCAGCACCTCAGCACCCTCACAGGGCAGAGCTTCTGCCTAAGAGCTCATCTTAGTCTCCCCTCGGGCAGGTTCAAGCCATTCCCCCGCCCCTCCTTGTGCCTCCCCAGAGCGCAGCACAGGGTGAGAACCCCATCCCTCAACCTGCTGCTCATGCTCTGGGGATGCACAAACAGCAGTTAGGGGCCTTTTCCCATTTATCCCAGCCGATGACATCTGTGAACTTGGAAAATTGTCCATGAATGTTTTAAACTGAAGCCCTGAACTAACAATATTGATACAGACCCCTGAAGCCAGGTGCTTCGCTCTTGTAAGGATGAGCTTTGGAAATACACACTCCTAACAGTAACTGAAGTCCAATATTAGCAGAGGATTCCCGCAGCATGGGGCTGTTGAGGAGAGTGACAGTGCACTCAGATAACGCTTTGGCATGAAGCGGGTGACTTTAAAGCTCAGATTATCATGGAAGATGAATTTTCTATGGTTCTTTTCATTACTTTCTCTAAGTGCTCTTGACATTCGTGAAGCAGTTCAGGAGAGCTTCCTAGGAAAGCTGTCAAAATAAAGTAATCACTTTCTTATGATATTGTTCAACAAAACGTGAGCAGGGCATGGTTCAGAAATGAGGATCAGCAGCTTGTGGAGATGGGCCACACATACATACACCTGCACCTTATCCAGGGCTTTATCATAACAATAAAGCATAATATCATGTGTGCGTTGTCAAAGACCTATAAGTGGTTGGTCTAGAAGGAGGATGTTATATGGCCTTCATGTATCCTGGCAATATACATTTCAACTCTATGTGAAACCTGTGTGTCAAACATTGGTAGTCACTGAGCAACAAAAACATTATATTGGCTTCATACTGGAAGTGTTTGCTATAATATTTATACCCCCTCTATCTCTTTTTAAACAGAACAAATCAAGTGGGGTATGGAGTTGTATTAAAATACTGCCTGGCTTTTTTAGGGTCAATCTTGTTAATAGCAGTTTACTGTGTGCCACAGGCACTGACTGGCACAACTCTGTGAGGGTGACAAAATGGTTGGCTTTAATTAAAGGGATGATCATAAAGATCTATTTTATTATCTCTAAGTCAAATACATGGGATAAAGGTTTTTTTTTGTTGGTTCCCTTTGCAGTCTCAGAGCTTCCCCTAACCTCCCAGCTGAATGATGTATGGTCTGGAATGGACCCATCATAAACCACAGGCTGTAAATTGAACAGTGGGATGAATAACTGGCTGGAGGGCTTTAGGAATGTTAACACAACACATGTGATTGAGTCTACTGAGGGAGCTTCTTCCAAAATATGCATTTCTGAAAACAGGCTGAGAGAGCTGGGCTGGGGCAGCCTGGAGAAGAGAAGGCTCCTGAAGGGGAGACCTTAGAGCAGCTCCAGTGCCTAAAGGGGCTGCAGGAAACCTGGAGAAGGGCTTGGGACAAGGGCCTGTAGGGCCAGGCCAAGGGGAATGGCTTGAACCTGCCCGAGGGGAGACTGAGATGAGCTCTTAGGCAGAAGCTCTTCCCTGTGAGGGTGCTGAGGCGCTGGCACAGGGTGCCCAGAGAAGCTGTGGCTGCCCCATCCCTGGCAGTGCTCAAGGCCAGGTTGGACACAGGGGCTTGGAGCAAGCTGCTCTAGTGGAAAGTGTCCCTGCCTGTGGCAGGGGTTGGAACTGGATGAGCTTTAAGGTCCCTTCAACCCAAACCACTCTGTGATTCTATGAATTACTTAATAACATGATTTAAATGAATAATGACTGGATATTTTTAGCTATTAGGCTTAAATTCCACACACTATTTTTATGCATAGAGCTTTGGATTACTTACTTTTATTCTAAGGGTTCCTAAAGCACTTCAGATGTATACTAGATGCTATCCCAATTACAGGAAAGAATCATTTCTCAGCACTGGAAGGCCATCACGCCTTCTGCATCAAGGATGAAGCCCTGACTGCTGCAGACAACAGCACAACTCAGAAAGACTTTAGTTAAATGGAACTGTACAACTCATCTTCTGCAAAAAAAAAACAAAACCAAAAAACAACACCTTAATACTTAAGGGGAACTTTAATAGTGGAAACCAGACAGGACTTTCTTTATCCTTCAGTTGCAGTGATCAAACCGTGACAGGGACAGATCTGTGTTCGCCGGAAGAAATCAGCAGCCTGGCTCCCTGGCAGCGTAACCATTGGGAAAGGAATGTGCAGAACCTCCCACAGCAATCCCCTGCCCTTGATCTGCAGCAAACCTCCTGTATTGTCAGTGCTCCCCTTGATCTGCAACTACCTCTTGATGTCAGCTGCAAGTTTTGTGTGCTGTGAGGGCAGTGTATGGCTCCTAAGGAAGGATTTAGAGGCTGAGGATGCTCTGAGATTAATCAGCATTTGATGCCTCACTGGAGGAAAACAAATGAGGAGGGTTTGTGGATATAGCAGTGAGGAATAAAACCCCATCACACTGAAAAATTACACATAAAACCAGAGAAGAGCAAGAGTAAGGCAGGGAAAGGTTAGCCTTGAAGAAAGGATCGGTGACAGAGGGACGAGGTTACCTTCATCTCTTCTACAGTTTTCCTTCAGAACTATCAGTTTTTATCCAGACCATCCCTGATCTTCCCACATCAGCCAAATGTGAACTCCCAAATCCCTGCTAAACTGTCCTTAAACACAGATCTTATCAGCCATATAAACCAGCAAGGCTGGAAGTAGATGATCAAACTTCTCTGAAACTCTCCTGCCTAAATCCAGCCTAGAAGATCCATAGGCAAAGCACCAGACTGCTCCCTGAAGTGAACCCCAGACTCAACTCTGATGGTATCTTCTGGCTCAACAGATAGCCTGACCTCATATTAAAACTCTAGGCAGCAGAGGATTTACACCTCCATGTCTTTAAACTCACAGTAGTAAAGCCATCAGTTACAGCCTCCAAAAGCTTCTGCGTAGTTGCACAGTGTCTAGCAGAGAATTAAAGTGGTATTTGCCCTATTTGGGACATGATGCTTTTAAAACATGAAAACCCCATAAATACTATTTTTTATTGCATGGAAACTTTCAGCCGAGATTCTCCAAGTAATTTACAGTATTAATTAGTTAAGAGCATCTGATAACAGAGCTCCATATTAAGATTATTATGCCTATAATTAAAGGTAATGAAATGATGAAAGGACCTGTGCTCCATTTGTACATTAAAATAGTGAACTCTGAAGTAACGAAAAGGTGGAGCACAAAGATTTGTGACTAAGTACACATCAACTTGTGCATTTCATTTCTCCAGGCCTCTAGCTAGCAATATGTGTGCAAGATATGAAAGCTTTGCCTATGGTACAGAGATCAACACCAGAAAGACAGCAAAAATATGAGACCAGTGGGAAACGCTGGGTCCTGTGGTGGCAATGAAGAGTGGATGGCTGAGCTCAATTGTTTCAGGATTTCAAAAGGAAAGGGTTTGCATGGCACTGAGGGGAATTCTTTGATGACAAGTGGCTTGAACCTGCCCGAGGGGAGACTGAGCTGAGCTCTTAGGCAGAAGCTCTTCCCTGTGAGGGTGCTGAGGCGCTGGCACAGGGTGCCCAGAGAAGCTGTGGCTGCCCCATCCCTGGCAGTGTTCAAGGGCAGGTTGGACACAGGGACTTGGAGCAAGCTGCTCTAGTGGAAGGTGTCCCTGCCCGTGGCAGGGGTTGGAGCTGGATGAGCTTTAAGGTCGCTTCCAACCCAAACCAGTCTGGGATTCTGTGATTTTGATTCCATTCTGATGAACACACATTCAAGAATGGAGTGGCTTGGCTTGGAAAGGACCTTAAGATCATCCAGTTCCAACCCCCTGCCACAGGCAGGGACACCTTCCACTAGAGCAGGTTGCTCCAAGCCCCTGTGTCCAACCTGGCCTTGAACACTGCCAGGAATGAAGCATTTACCACTTGTCTGGGCAACCTGTACCAGAGCCTCACCACCCTCACAGTAAAGAACTTCTTCCTTATATCTAGCCTGAACTTCCCTTGTTTCAGTTTGAACCCATCACCCTTTGTCCTATCACTACAGTCCTTAATGAAGAGTCCCTCCCCAGCATCCTTACAGACCCCCTTCAGACTCTGGAAGCTGCTGTGAGGTCTCCATCCAGCTTCTCTTCTCCAGGCTGAACAGCCCCAACTTTCTCAGCCTGTCTCCATACAGGAGGTGCTCCAGCCCCTGATCATCCTCGTGGCCTCCTTTGGTCTTGCTCCAACAGCTCCATGTCCTTATTATGTTGAGGAACCAGAACTGCACACAGTCATCTTCCTGTCTGGAAGGAAGCTCAGCTCTTTTTAGGAATCATTATTAAAGCTCCAGTGAAGTGACACATGGCTTAAGCCTCCTTCTGTGCAGAAAGAACCTTCTTTTTCTTGCTCCTTCTAAAGGACTTCAAATCTCCATGAGATCATCCACAGAAGACAGCATACACCTTACGATGAGGGAATTCTCCAGTCAAACGGCTTTCAGATGATGGTGAATGGTGTCAAAGGTGTGGGTGGAACCCTGCGAGTCATCACAGCCACATACTTTGATGCCTATATTTTCTATACACATACTACAGTCACCAAAGTTTGGAGTAACTCTATAATTCCCTCTGCAATCCAGCAGGAATCAATGGATTCCAAGGAATTACATTAGTTAGAAGTTTGCATCCCGACACCAATGTGTGATAATGAGCCATTCGGAATTGAGGACTGGAAGATTAATCACACTTGCATCCAAATAAATCAAGACACTTTGATTCATCCTCTGCAGAACCTGTCTCTGGCTGTCACTACAGGAAGCCTTCATTAGAGATCACCATCTCCATCAGATCGAGCAAGGATCCATGCACATGTATCAATAGCATTTCTATCTCTTAGCTAAGAAACTTTCTGCTGACTCCAAAAGGGTTTCTAAGTACAAAGCATGCCAAGTGAACAGGTATGGAAGCAGAACAAAAGCTCTGGTTGACAAGGAACAGCTTTGTGGCTCAAACAACTTAGCAGCAGATGAAGACAAGGTAGATGTTAGCTGTGGAAGGCTGTCTGGAAACTCAGTATCTGGCACAACACATACAACAAAGTGGTTTTCTGTGGGAAAATGAAAGATTCCAGCTCACCAATGAGCTGAACAGCCTTTCATAAGCTTTCACACACCGTGCATTTCTGATACAGAACACAGCGATCTAAGCTGTGGTGCACAAAGCTCAACCTGATGCCAAACACACTGACCCTGGCAAAAGAGATTGCTACCAAGGGGTCCACACTGTGCTGTGTGATGATGGGGTGCGATACTGGGGTGCTATCTACCACTCAGATCTCAGGACCAGAAGTAACTGGGGTTTAGTTCTGAGCCAGTTATGCAATGTGATTCCTCACAGCTCCAACAGCTCCACGTCCCTCTTGTGCTGCTGCCCCAGAGCTGGATCAGGACTGCAGGGGTGCCTCCCCAGAGCACAGCAGGTGGGGAGAATTCCCTCCCTCGACCTTCTGCTCACACTCCAGGGGTGCACCCCAGCACTTGGTTGAAGGTCTACTCAGAAACTTCTCCAATACAGTATGTAGAGGCAATAGTCAAGGCTGGATAAGTTAAGACTGGAAAGAGGAATCCAACAAGATGTAAAGGGTGAGAGAAAGGAAGTGGGTGGAATACCCAAAAAATGCCATGCATGTAGAGCAAAGTGTGCCAAACTAACACAAGTATGTGAAACCATCAGTCTCAATTGTGTTAAGATATTATTGGTCAAACATCTGCTTCTACATCAGCATCCAGAAAAGAAGCATCTTAAGAGTACTGCAGAAAGAATTGTGTGGTTTGTTGGCTGGTGGTTCTTTCCTTTCAGATGCTGATTTATGCTACACCTACTCTCCCTACTCCCACTAGTTCAAGTTTATGAATCAAATACCCTGACTGGTGTGTAGTCATGGAGTAGTCATGTTCTCATCTTTTAGCATACTACTTCCTTTCCCCAATTCATGTCACTGAAGCTGTCAAGAAAAGAGTACTCTCTTGGTGAATCAAAATGAATGCAAAGGAGTAATGCACAACATATAAAGCACAGACATCTTTGTACGCAGCCTCTCAGGGGCTGGAAGCAAGTTCAGATAGAGAGAGACTGTCCCCAAGGATTTACACCTATAAAATATATGCAATAAACTCAGTACAAACGTGCAGTGTGAAGTCAGCACTTCATCAAAGGCTTAGTTTGGTTCTCACCAAAGAAGAGAATTAAAACTCCTGCTGCCCACATGAGTCTCTTGTCTGGATCTTTCCTGCTAGATAAAAATTATTCATATTAGAGCCTGTCAATATGCTTAACCAGGAAAAGAAAAGGATATAGTATTCCTAGAGGAGATCTAAACAACTTCATTATAAAGCTGTGAGGGAGTCGCAATATATTAGGAAGAACAAATGTACTCTGCAGTGGGTTTTGAGTTCTTTCTACACCATTGACTTACCAGAGGAAAGTACTACTAATTACACCTACTTGCATTGACTTTTTTTCTGCTTCAGGATGGATTACCTTGTCCTGCCCTGAATCTAATGATTTAAATTAGAATGAAACCACAATCTGATGGAGGTTGGAAGTTACACTTGAAAGAAAGACATCAAACATCGCATGAAAAAAATCCTCTTTCCCCATTAACTCCCCTTTCCAAAGAGGCTGAGTTTCAAGTGATGTGATTTTGCAAATACTCCAGTGACATAATATACCACACACTGCAGGAAATGCCAGATACATTTTTCGTGGCTAGATAAGGTTCAGTGATCCAGCTCTGCATCAGCTATGATCCTGTTTACACTAATGTAAATCCAAACTAAAGACCTCTGAAGCCAAGGAATTAGTTAGATCACAATCTACTTCTCTACATTGTAAATGATTACATTCTTAGGCACAGTCTTCTTATCTGTCTCCTCCTTTTCCCCTTCCATACTCTCCAGTTTTGCTGGTGGGACCATGAGGATCATCTAAATGAAATGCGTATGCTCTGGGTCACTGAATACCTCCCAATCACTTCCATATCAAACCCACTCATTTGCAGCAGTGCTAGAAAAGATCAAACATTTCTCCTGGTTCTTTTATTTGTGTTTCTTTCCTACTATCCCCCTGAGAACTCCATAATTATGAGACAATTGCCATGGAAACATATTACACCCAAACCTAATCATAATTAAATCGGTGGCCAAGTGTCTATCAGGTTCTTCATAAGAGTCAACTTCTCCCTCTTCTCGTATAAGATCGTATCTTACCCAACAGTCTGGGACTTTTGTCTGACCTGGTTGTTGTAAGGTCAAGCTGAGAGATGGATCTTAATGTGAATTTCCTGACTATTAGGCAGGGTATCTGCTTCATCATTTACAGGCTATTAGAGCAATTATAAGTCTCTTTTTGTTTTCCATCCCCCTGCTCTTCCTACCAGAGATTGTTCTGTGACACCCTTGCTGTTTTGCAATCAGTGACAAAACACTTCTCAGTTCCTGGCTCTGTGTGCTTTGCACAGGCAGTTACAGTGCATACTTTCCCATGCAATGCCTACTATTAATCTGTTAAAAATGGACTGGGTTCCAATTTAAGCAGGGGAGATTTAGGTGGGAGATAAGGAAGAAATTCTTTACTGTGACAGTGGTGAGGCACTGGACCAGGTTGCCCAAGGAAGCTGTGGCTGCCCCATCCCTGGCAGTGTTCAAGGCCAGGTTGGACACAGGGGCTTGGAGCAAGTTGCTTTAGTGGAAGCTGTCCCTGCCCGTGGCAGGGGTTGGAACTGGATGAGCTTTAAGGTCCCTTCCCACCCAAACCAGTCTGGGATTATAAAATCTGCAACCTTGACAACTTCCCATTCAGTTATAAGGCAGGTGCACACACAATCAAAAATTCCACGCAAAACAAGGACACTGCAATGAATGGTCCAATATGGATTTATAGCAACTGTCTCAGTGGGTCCTCATATGTAACCTGGCACAAAACAGGCAGTGTCAGAGATACTGGCAGCATACTGAAGGATGTGGGGGGAGCAACGGGGAAAGACACTGTAAGAGTTTATCTAGATATTTAATAGAACATATATAAAATTACAAGAAACAGATATGATAATCAATACGTAGAAGAACTGAACTTCCTTTGTTTCAGTTTGAACCCATCACCCCTTGTCCTATCACTACAGTTCCTGATGAAAAGTCCCTCTCCAGCATCCTTGTAGCCCCATTGAGATACTGGAAGGCTGCTCTGAGGAGCAAATGAGTAATAATGTTCAATACTGGAGGAAGGACAACATGAGCAAGTGCAGGCACTGCAGACGAGGGGCAGCCCTGACCTCACAACCCAAGTGCTATTTTACCTTGCCTGACCCCAGACATAATTTTCCCTTTCTTTTCCATACATTTCTATTTTCTGCAGCCCCACCAGCTTAGGCATTATATAACAAGTGCTTTGAAAGCTCCTGAAATCTCCTTCCCTGTACATTATTTCCTTCATCTGCATGATCCTAGAGACACGTGTAAAACTCATGCCCTAGATTTTAATGATGGTGACCTTTGGGAGTTGCAGTTGAGTCGATGCCATTTTAAACAAGAGTCTGCTACTGTCGGATATCTCTACAGCTGTAGCCAAGTGAAGGGGTGACAGGGTAATTACCAGTTATTTCTGTGAAGAATCCTACTGTGAGGAAATGCAAGAACTCTTGCTACATGAGAGCATGGATATGCCAAGACTTTGCATCACCAGAACAAGTGGAAGAGTTCTATTTTTCACCAATTTCAGATTCATATATGTTTGCTGTAGAAAACAGAAGTATTCAATGTGTCTGAAGGAGGCTACAAGGATGCTGTAGAAGGACTCTTCATCAGGGACTGTAGTGATAGGACGAGGGGTGATGGATTCAAACTGAAACAGGGAAGTTCAGGTTGGGTATAAGTAAGAAGTTCTTTACTGTGAGGGTGCTGAGGCACTGGCACAGATTGCCCAGACAAGTGGCAAATGCTCCTTCCCTGGCAGTGTTCAAGGCCAGGTTGGACACAGGGGCTTGGGCAACATGGCCTAGTGTGAGGTGTGCCTGCTGAGGGTTGGAACTGGATGATCTTAAGGTTCTTTCCAACCCATTCTATGATTCTATGAAACTGAAAATGTATTGCACTATACACTATTCCATATGTTTGTATTCTTTTGGAATTGGAAATGCTTTCACAAAATTGCTTTAAGTTGCTATTTTGGCATGCTTGTACCAGTCTTCAGGTAAAAAGTAACACTGTGTTTATAGCTTCACACGCCTAGTTTAGAAGTTGAACTTCACAAACCAGCTGATATAACCTGGACAGTGAGAGCTAAACTGGCTTATTTGAACCTCAGGTTATCACCACTAAAACCTCTGAAGCCAAATTGATGTACATACTGCGGATGTATGTGATTGGAATTTGGTTAATTATTCTACTGAGGCACCCAAAGCCAGAGCAGAGTCTGCAGAAGCCTCAAGGTAGCATCCTTTCCCTCTTGATCTTCTTCACCTCTTCCACTGGCTGGTGATGGCCCTGAGGCACCTATCTCATAGCACTGAAGCTGCTCTCAAATGCCTACTCCTGTCTCTGTGGGAGGAACCAGTCTGCACAGGAATAGCAGAAAAAAACCTTAGATTTCCATCTAAACTAAGACAAAGTGTTTGGGAATGCAGCAAGGTTTGAAAAGATTCAACAATGAGAATTGCTACATATGCCAGCAATTTTAGAACACAGAAGATTACCTCTGTGCACTAAATATTTTAATCAACTTTTGATCCAGCATTCCGAGTCTCAAACGACAATGACAGGATCCATTTCAGCAGCCACTGACACACTTTAAAATGTATGTCCCTGTGTAGCAGCGTTTCTTAAAAACACCCCCAGTACAGCATGGACACACAGAGGAAACTACATCTGACCAATCTGACAAGTGCTGCTGCAAGGTATTTCTCAGAGATGTTAAATGGGTCCACTCCTGCAGATCTTGGGTTTTGTTTCAACATCCTTCTGCTACTGAGTGTCAATGCACAGATTAATTGCATGGTACTGTAGCAATTTTCACTGGAGCTATTTCACATGCTGCATCATATCTTATAGGAACATGCATAGTTATTACTGGGTCTGGCCAGAGGATAATGATGGGATAATGAATTCTGTGTGCAAGAGAGTCTGATCTGTGGTACACTTAACATTAGTCTGGAACAAACCTGTCCACTTCAGTCTCGCACTGGTATAATTCAGATGTGAGTTAGATCTACACTGTGGATCCAGAAAACCACTCGCTGCTGGAGGGAATCAGAATCATAGAACATTTAGGGCTGGAAAAGACCTGAAGATCATCCAGTTCCAATTCACCCTTACCCACCAGCAGCAGTCCTACTGCCAGCACTGTCCTTTCTCAGCCAGCTAGTGGGAAGATACACACACTCGTGTGAAGTGCTCAGATCCTGCCTCTCTGACAGGTACCACAGGACTATCATGTACCAAGCAAGAGGCTCAGCCACACTGGTGATACTGGGGTATACTGGCTTGGTATATCAAGGGCTTAGTGGCTACAGTTAAACACAGTTCCTCAGGATGTGCTGATGCTGATGGCTATGTTGATGGGATGCTCTTGAGTGAGCTCCAGTTTCCCCTTGCTTGCAAAGCACAAGAAGGTTTACAGGCTGGACTTCCTCAAGGGCTAAAACAAGTCACCAGAAAATCCAAGCTGAGGTCCTACACAACTTCTAGCTAATTAGGATTACTAATTGAAAAGCCAAGGAACAGCCGTGGTGACATTAATACAGTCAGATGACTATATCAATGTTAGTCCTTTACAGACTAACCTCTAGTCTCAGTCAGTTCTCTAGGCTCCTTCTACAGATGGTGGAGATACCTAAACATTAGATGCTTTTATAAAATGACATGAACTACTCTGTGCTTTTTGATTGCATAAATGGCTTCCAACCCATAAACTTGGTGTTTATGGTTGTTTCTGTGTGTTTAGGAGGCTTTCACTTGGAAAGGGCATAAACTATCTTCTTGCAGACAGATGGCTGAAATGCTTTTTCAGCGAGGCAGTGGGTTAACTAACCTGGGCAGGCATCCTGGAGCCATCCCAAGGACTGGAGCATCAGCAGGGGAAGGTGGCACTGAAGGTGGCATTACTGGAAGACCAGAAGTCTTACAGGGAACATGGTAAAGGACAAGGGTTTGAGAGATACTTTGGGAAGCAAAGGAAGGAGTTAATAAAGAGCCGGCAATAAGCAGCATCAGCCACCAAAGTCTGAGCAAGCAAAAGGGAATTCGCTGTGGGTTGAGGAGCCCAAACAAAAGAAAAAAAAAGGAGAAAATAGAAAAGGAAACAGGAGACAAAAGGTAAAAAGGAGTAAAGCAAAGCAGCAAAGAACACAGATGGCACATTTGGTTGCAGGCACTGAAGGGTTCACGAAAGCTGTGCACGTGTAACCACAGGCAACCATCAGCCCTGACATCTGCACTGCCAGATTCCTGCTTTTTTTGGAAGATAAATAACTTATTTTGAAGGGAATACTTCAAATAATAGTATAGATACTTCTGTAAATCATGGTCTTATTCCTCAGCTGTATTTCATCAACTTTACCTTATGTACCATCTTTCTATCATATGCCAGACACAATGTTCCTCCATCCTATTACCTTCTAACAACCACTCCTAAACTCAGCATTTCATAGCCCTCTAATTCTGCTGCCTTTCAACCCATCTATAAATGTCCAGTTCTACAGGCTAGTGGTTCTATTCCTATAATTGTCCCCAGCAGCTCTCAATGCCAATGCAAGGATCAACAGAGTGAAAAAGCCTCTCTCTATAGTGCTTCTTGAGCAGGCTTTCAGTGATGTGTAGCCATCAGACTGAATCACTATTCTTATACTTGATGTATGTAACTCACTTAATGCTTCAAGAACTAGGACAAGAGTGCCATCAATATGTGTTTTCTGTGTCTGTCTGGCCATCTTGCTTTTGAGTGAAGGAAATACCTATTGTATTTATTAAAGTTCACAGAATCATAGAATAGTTTGTGTTGGAAGGGGCCTTAAGGTTCATCCAGTTCCAACCCCTGCCATGGGCAGGGACCCCTTCCACAAGAGCAGCTTGCTCCAAGCCCCTGTGTCCAACCTGGCCTTGAACACTGCCAGGGATGGGGCAGCCACAGCTTCCCTGGGCACCCTGTGCCAGTGCCTCAGCACCCTCACAGGGAAGAGCTTCTGCCTAAGAGGTCGTCTCAGTCTCCCCTCGGGCAGGTTCAAGCCATTCCCCTTGGCCTGTCCCTACAGGCCCTTGTCCCAAGCCCCTCTCCAGCTTTCTCGTAGCTCCTTTAGGCACTGGAGCTGCTCTAAGGTCCCTCCCAGAGCTTTCTCTTATCTTCAATGACAAAAGACCACAAACTCACATACAGCCTAAGGTTAAGTACATGCTGAGCCTCACACGGGCTGGGTCTCTTATACTGACCTACAGGACAAGCCAGGTCCTGCTGAAACTCCTGGGAAACAGGAGTGTCAATCAGTTCTGAGACTCAGGCTCTTCTGTGTCAAAAACTCCTGATGGAACAGGACTTGGGTTCAAATCCAAAGCAGAAAAAGATATAAAGTGCGCTTATGAGGTGTTTTTAATAGCACTTCTTGACCTGAAATGTCATTTTCATACTTCTCATTTACTGTTTACCTCATATCTAGGTATTAAATGCAGATAAGCTGGTCCTAAATGTAGCCTTCCTTTTTCCATACTGATTCCAAAACTGGCATCTTAGAATCACAGAATGGTTTGGGATGGAAAGGACCTTAAGATCATCCAGTTCCAACCGCCCTGCCACGAGCAGGGACACTTCACACTAGACCATGTCACCCAAGGCTCTGTCCAACCTGGCCTTGAACACTGCCAGGGATGAAGCACTTATCACTAATTCGCGCAGCCTGTTCCAGTGCCTCACCACCCTCACAGTAAAGAACTTCTTCCTTAGATCTAACCTGAACTTCCCCTGTTTCAGTTTGAGCCCATCACCCCTTGTCCTATCACTACAGTCCCTGATGAGGAGCCCCTCTACAGCATCCTTTTAGAGAACTTTGGTCCTTGAGCAGCCCACCTTCTTACCATGTAAAGCCATTATAGTATTTGGGCTAATCCTTTTATCAAAAGGATTCTTGGGAATACCAAGAGGCAGCTGCTTTTACTATGTCCTTGGCAGTGTCTGAAAACTGGATGTGTGAATATAAAGGAAGTAAAATTCACTCAGAGAGAGCCCCAAATAAAGCATAATCTCCCCTATAATCATTTCTGTATGTCCGCAGCAGTAGGCCTAAGGTTCAGTAGGTGTCCTAGAGCTTACAACCATGACTCTTTGTTCCCCTTGCTTGAACAAACACTTGATAAAGGAAAGATGAAGAGCAATGTTAATCCCGAATTTGTATCTCTAGACATGCAGGAGTGAAAGGGAGAGGCAGAGATCTGGCTACAAGGTTACAAGAGAAAGAAATCCAAAGATACTTTTCAGGGGAATTACCTCCCATCTTACCTAAACAACTATTTTAATGCAAAGTCAGGGAAGAACTGGCCTTCCAGAAAGGTTTAAGTTGCATAAAAAGGGAGATATACAGACCCATTCAGCTGAATAAAAACCCAAGAGTGAAGAAAGCAGCTTCTAAGTGTACAACATAGGGGCAGAAGTCATGGAATGGTCTGAACAATTCCAGAGATTCCTGCAGGAATTTACATGTCAAAAGAGGTCTAAACATAAACAAGGGCAGCCCAAATCCTCATCTCACCACTGACTGTGCTTGTTCTTGAAGTCCAAACCAAGTTATTTAACCCATATAAACCTTTCCATGTGTGCAAGAGGTTGGTAATACCTCTGCAAGTCTTTGGCCTTGTTATTTGTAAAGGACTTTGAAGATGAATCATGTTATGTGATTGCTAAATATTAGTATTAGTAAAACCATGGCATGTTGTTTTAGTAAAGAAAACAGTGTATCTTTATCTTAAGAAGCTTGTCAGTGCATAATGAACTGAGACTGTGATTGCTTAATATAGTTACTGCAGTTTCTAGTCTCAATGTTGTGTATTTGTTGTTCACATTGCACTGATGTATATTAAATTAACAAGATTATACTGTATGATTGCTCTCCTCTTGAGACCCTTAGGAAATGAGGCTGTCTTAGGGACCATGGCATTTAAATAAATATAACTTTATGTATTAGTTTATAAGCATGGACTGGCATTTTTCTGCAGCTTCGGATGTGTTTTTAATGTTACCTAATTCTACATTATATTTAAAAGAAAATTCATTGTTTCAAACATTAAAAACAAGAATACAAAGTATATAAAAAGACTGCAGGAAGCAATCCTTCAGTGGGAGCTGAAGGAACAGGTTGTTCCATTTCATTTTTTCTCTCATGGAATGGCTTGGGTTGGAACTGCCAAACCCCTGCTGTGGGCAGGGACACCTTCCACTAGAGCAGCTTGCTGCAAACCCCATCCAACCCAGCCTTGAACACTGCCAGGGATGGGGCTGGAACCACTGGAGAGGGCTGCGTGAACACACTGATGGCAGCTGGGGCTCTCGGAACAGACAACACTATTTAGGTGCATCCAGAATTCAGTTAAATACAGTTGGAGTCAAATACTCAATTTCCTGGCTTAAACAACGCTGTAACCATAGCCCTGAATTCGTCAGGGAGTGCAGAATCATTATTCAAAGTGTCAGTGGTTTCCATACAACCTCTGGGATGTATTCCACAGCTTTTTCTTCTTGTGGAATTCAATTTACTTACACATGTACTCCCAAATGAGAACCACACATGCTCTGCTCAAAGCAAAGGTTAGAGGAGCTGGTCCTCAGGATGTAAATACAGAAGCCTTGCACCTCCGCTCATCTATGAACTTAGAACTATGTTTTGCTCTTGGTTTAGAAGCTTTTAAGGCTGCCAATAAATCTCGACCACCCTGACACGGCTCTCACTGCACAAGCCATTCATCTAGAATAAATTCAGCTGTTGTTCTGGGGACAAAGAAGCAGCAATGAAGCTGGTTCCATGCGAGGAAGGTGATTACTGGATCTGCTAAATGACAGTGATTAGATGCTCCTAAGAAGTCTCAAGAAATCTCAAGCAACTTCTGAAGGGGGAAAAACTTCACCATTAAACATCTGCAGCCTCTTGCAAATGATGTGATTTTTCCTTCCCTCCCCCCTTATAAAAAGCAAGCAGGTTCCCAAGAGACAAAAGTCCGAGAAGGGAGTGTAAGTGGATCAAGGGGAGCCTTGGGAAAGCCTCAGACAATACAGATGAATGTGGCATTAAATGGTTCATTTGGTGGTAAGTGATTAAAGGGAGAGGATTTCTTTATCATGGAAATGGCTCCTCTCTACTGCTGGACCGATCTGAAGCTGAGAGAACAGGATAACTGTGTTATAATGGTTTATAATACACTACTTCATGTTGGACTGTGAGGAACATTTGCATGAACACAGGCAAGGAATCCAAACAACAATAGATTATGGTTTGGCAGGAATTATTCTCCTTGGTGTCAAAAGCTCACAACCCAGAACATGCTGCCAGGTTATACATCACCTTAGAGCAAAACATGTCAGTTTTAGACACCACACTGAAAAAACAAAGGCCCTTCATGGAATCCTGTTTTACTCCATTTCCAAGTGTAATTAATATTAGACTGGCAATGGGAAAAACTATATGGCAATCATTGAGGGAATTGCACACCTGGATTTAAACCATTTAAATCCTTTAGAGCCCTAATTTATAGTTTACAGTATATGCTATGATGACAGTGAAGAAGGAAGGCCAACTTGCTCAGTATATTAGCTAAGAGTTTCTGAGCAATCCTGTTTCAAATCCATTTACTAATTCACTTACCCTTAAACTAAGCTCTCACCATCTTATCTCAAAGATCTGAATGAGGGGAGACTGAGCTGAGCTCTTAGGCAGAAGCTCTTCCCTGTGAGGGTGCTGAGGCGCTGGCACAGGGTGCCCAGAGAAGCTGTGGCTGCCCCATCCCTGGCAGTGTTCAAGGCCAGGTTGGACACAGGGGCTTGGAGCAAGCTGCTCCAGTGGAAGGTGTCCCTGCCTGTGGCAGGGGGTGGAACTGGAGGAGCTTTAAGGTCCCTTCCAACCGAACCACTCTGGGATTATGTGAAGTATGTGAAGAAGGGCTGAAATGCCTTTAAAATCTCACTGATTCAACACACTTCAACCTTTCAAGTGAACAAAAGGCAGTTTGCTATGGTTGCACAACCAGAACCTTGCATGGAACCAAAAGAGCAACACATTTAAACCCTAAAAAAGCCACAAAGTATCATTAAAAGATCATCCTTTTCTGCCTCAGCTTCCTAGACAGTGGTAGAAGCATACAAATGGTTACAGTTTCATTTTGCTGTGTAGCAAGGAGGACTTGAGAATCCACAGGGCCTCATCTGCTGTTCCTTAAGTAAACATCTAATGTAATTTTAAATCTCACTTCATCATTGTGATAGCTTCAAGCAAACCTTCCCTCTCAATGGCATCCAGTCAGTGTTACAGAACCAACAGGAGCAGCTCTAAATCATCAGTTCCCTGATGGCTGTGATTTGTGACACAAGGTACACTTGGAGGGACACAGCTCCTCGTTCTTTATCATTTGCTTTTTAAGCAGCACTTTGCAGTTTGTATGTACGAAGGGCTGAAGATAGTTATTGTCACAGTGGTAAATGATAAAGTTTAACGGTGCGCAGGGCTGAGTTTACAAAGATATTTAGGTGTATGAAAGTGCAGGAGATGAATGATGAAGTCGGTGCTTTCAAAAGCATTGGAGACGGGTTTTCTAGAAAGCCTGAGGCCCAAGTTAGGCTTTGTTTCCCAAAGTGGTCCATGATTTTAGTGTCTAAGTGTTCCCAAAAGTTACTGTGACTTAGGCTCATGCATCACTTGGGCAGTTCTGGAAACCACACCTTTGGTGTATGTGTATACATATACCCTTAGTAAAGTGTACAAAAGTGCCTGCACCAGTGAGTTACCTCTCTCTAAGTGTCAGGAAAGTGAGGCAAGTGCTTGCTAGGCACTTTTTGCAAATCCCTTGGGAATCTTTCTGCATTTTAATGTGTGTAAATAAATCTCACCTCATCCTTCAGCGTCCTTTAAAAGCTGCACTTGAGGATAACTCACACAAGGCCACTGTGCTAGTATTGATAAAGCCTGGATAATCAAATCTCCCAGTGATTACTGATATGGACTCACTGTTAAGGCTGGAGCAATGCCAGCTCCAACACTGTCTATCAGCATCAACAGCCCAGTTTGACCTACAGGTGTTCAAGCAGAGGACACAGACATCTAGAAGATGATCTGCAAAGAGAAGAGCTCTGCTAACAGAGGCACACGTGGTCAGCCCAATAGCTCTTGCCACTGTAATGTGGGGCACTGGTACAGGGCGCCCAGAGAAGCTGTGGCTGCCCCATCCCTGGCAGTGTTCAAGGCCAGGTTGGACACAGGGGCTTGGAGCAAGCTGCTCTAGTGGAAGGTGTCCCTGTCTGTGGCAGTGGTTGGAACTGGATGAGCTTTAAGGTCCCTTTCTAACTGTGCTATGAGTCTATGATTAAGTGAATAAAGCCATAAGTACCGTCACTTGCTGCCAAAGGAGGTCTTAAGGTGCACCTTCCTGGGCACTGAGCTGGAGAAGAAAAGGCACCACGTGGGCAGCATTTACCTGATACTGGCATCTCCATTAGAAAAGAACCACTCAGTCTTCCAGAGATTTCCATTCCTCTACAGCCACAATGAACTGGCCAGAAACCTCCCTTCTAACTCTGATGGCACTTGTCCGAACACAGGGCTGTTGCCTCTACACTAAATCTTCTTAAAGAGAAAGGAATAAAGTTCTGAACACTGGAAATGAGATGTTAAGGTTCAAAACCCTAGGAAAACTTCACTTTACCTCTTGCTAACTACAAACCAGGAAGCCACGCTTGCTATTTCTTCAGCAGATGAAGACTTATAGGCTCTGCATGGTCTAGAGAGGATTGAACAGATAAAGGAGGGGGGCAAAACCTCACACATGCCTCATCAGCTCTCCCTTAAAAGAAAAAGTACCCAGCTAAGGCCTAGTTGGCCCCTGGGTCTTTTTCTGGGTTATCTGACACCCAAGTATGTGGCTTCAAGCAGCAAATGTGGAGGTCGAGAAACCTCCCCTGAGATGTGTTGCAGTCTAACATTGCAGCATGATGTTTGCTCAAAACTGACAAGCGAAGTCCCAGCCTCCTCTTTGCTTCCCTGCTACACACTTAAACAGAGAACACAAGGGAATGTGATGGGCAAAGCCAGTGCTGGCTTTGGGCCTTCAGTCATCAGAGGGTCCCCTTTGCTTACACAGACACAGTAGGGAACAAAGAAGAAAGAATTACAGGGGCAGAGGAATGATTATTGAAAGCATTCATCATGTTGTTTTATGGCAAAGCTGGTGCTGGCTCCAGTTCTGGGAGTGGGGGGGAAGGATCTCTAAATTAAACACACATGAGCCACTCTTGTTCATTCACATGGTTACATCAACTGCCCACTGGCAGGATGCAGGGCATTTGTGAATCAAAAGGAGAAAATCATGCCATCTTAGCACAGGTACGTTTTGCTGATGAAGGCTATTTATGGGAAAGAGTAATAACTAACAAAGCAGATGACAAGGTGGGGCAGGGCTTCAACTAAACCTTATGGAATTTCATTTCTGATTCCATCTGAGTTTCCAGTGCTTTATAACAACATAGCTGGGGTTCGATTGTCCTGTGCAAAGGAGAAGGAAAACAGATTGTAATGGATAGTTTCTTAATTACATGGTCTATCAGATGCAATGTTCTCCCCAGCAGCAAAATGTCCGTTGACTTTTACAACGTATGGCTGGACAGAGACAGAATTATAGCAATAACTCTGCCCTGACTCCCTGGGGGCAATGTCTTCCTTCTTTGGTTACCAAAACTTTGAGCCTTGTCTATTCTTAATGAAGACAAAAGGAATTCTGCTTTTGATGTAGACTTGAGAACACTACAAGAAGCACTGGACACACTTTGATGTGGTTGTACACAAACCTCGGACAACAGCAAGTTTCATGGGTGGGAATCCTGTGCTGGGTTAGGCCAGATCTTGAATCGTGTGTTCAGTTCTGGGTCTCTCACTACAAGAGGGACATTGAGGTGCTGGAGCAGGGCCAGAGAAGGGCAATGAAGCTGGTGCAGGGCCTAGAGCCCAGTGTGATGGGGAATGGCTGAGGGACCTGGGGGGTTCAGTCTGGAGAAGAGAAGGCTCAGGGGGGACCTGATGGCTGCCTACAACTGCCTGACAGGAGGATGGAGCCAAGGAACAAGGGATGGATCCCAAGGAAGAAGGGATGGGACAAGAGGAAACAGCCTCAAGCTGCACCAGGGCAGGTTTAGATGGAGCTGAGGACCAATTCCTGCCCCAGAGGGTGCTCAGGCATTGGAACAGGCTGCCCAGGGCAGGGCTGCAGTCACCGTCCCTGCAAGTGTTCACACCCCATGGAGACGAGGCCTCAGTGCCATGGGTCAGTGGTGGCCTTGGCAGTGCTGGGGAGTGGTTGGACTGGATGAGCTTAAAGGGCTTTTCCAACCTGGTTGATTCTACGATTCATTGACGCCCTGTCCCTTTGGGTGTCAGTGGAAGCTGAGCTGCCTTCGCTTGCTGTATTGGACTTGATGATCTTAAAGATCTTTTCCAACCTAGTTGATTCAATGCTGAATGCTTTTTTCCACATAGTGTTGTCATGCTATAGGTTACCCCTTTTACTATGAAAGGAAGCATTTAGGGCATAGTAAGTATGGACACAGCCACCCACAGTACAGGCAGTGTGATGGTAAGTGGGAGCCTATTACAGAGAATTCACAACTCACTAACTCGGGCTCCATGTGAGCACTGCAGGATATGCACCACAATCTGATCTCAGTGTTTGTCACTTGTCAAGAAATCAAGAACAAAAAGCCAATTAGTTGTGGTTTGCTTTCTTTTGTTTTGCTGCAAATAAAAGCTGAGCTATGATACAAAAAGAATTCCTGGTGTGTGTGTATGAGGCAGGGAGAGGGAGGAAACCCATAAACAAACATTCTTACAGAAACTCAAATCATTGGACTTGCAAAACAAGGACAGCTGGGATGTATAATCCAAAGCATTAGAGAGACTGTATTTTATATAACAGAAACTGTTCTGGAATCTCTACGCTGCTCTCCTGAGACCTCACTTGCAGCACTGTGTGCAGTTCTGGTGTCCTCAACATCAGAGGTACATGGAGCTGTTGGAACAAGTCCAGAGGAGGCCACAAGGATGATCAGGGGCTGGAGCACCTCCTGTGTGAACATAAGCTGAGAAAGTTGGGGCTGTTCAGCCTGGAGAAGAGAAGCTGCATGGAGACGTCAGAGCAGCTTCCAGTGTCTGAAGGGGGCTGCAAGGATGCTGGAGAGGGACTTTTCATTAGAGACTGTAGTGATAGGACAAGGGGTAACAGGTTCAAACTGAAACAAGGGAAGTTCAGGCTAGATCTAAGGAAGAAGTTCTTTACTGTGACTTTGCTGAGGCTCTGGCACAGGGTGCCCAGAGAAGCTGTGGCTGCCCCATCCCTGGCAGTGTTCAAGGCCAGGTTGGACACAGGGGCTTGGAGCAACCTGCTCTCCTGGAAGGTGTCCCTGTCCGTGGCAGGGGGTTGGAACTGGATGATCTTAAGGTCCCTCAAACCCAACTGTGATTCTATGATTCTATGACTCCTCTGTCCTAGTTACAATCCAATTTCAGTAATTCTATTCCACTCCTCCAGATTTTCCCTGTCTTTGCAACTAGCTGAAATAGTCTTTGTCTTTCTTTTTTCCCCTATTTGTATTCAGAACTATTGGTTTACTGTTCAGTGGAGTGAAACATCACAAGTCACTCAGGAGATGAGACTACAAAATCAGGTGGTCCTTTTATTTCCTAAGACCCACACATCTATGCAGTGCTGTTTCATGGTCTTAGGCAGCTGCAATGTATTTCACTGCAGAGGCACTCGAATGCTAGTGATGTGTCTCCAGTGTCTCTTCACCTGCTGGAGAACAGGGTGGGAAGGAAGAGGTACATAAATTGTCACAAACCAGTCTGAGATGATCATGTCTAACCACCCTCACAGTAAAGAACTTCCATATTTCTAACCTGAACTTCCCTCGTTTAAGTTTACACCCATCACCCCTTGTCCTATCAGTACAGTCTATGATGAAGAGTTCCTCTCAGAGGGGCACTCATGTCAAGAGTCAATATTCATGTATTGCAAAGATGATAACAGATCTTTAAGGAACCACAAAGAAGCGGTTGAGATTTTGGGTTTGGGTCTCAGTCAAAAAGAACACCTGACACCATCCTGGAGCACTGACTGGCAATGAAAACTGATAGTTTAATTCAAGAAGTCCCAGCAACAATCCGAGCTGATGAAGCATTCCTGGGTTTTGTGTTCCAGCATGAATTCAGTCCCACATCAGCATCAAGGAAGAGAATACACGACTAGTTTATTAGGACAACCTGATTTGACTCAAACAAATACATCAACAGGGCTGCTAACAGTGAAGAGGCAGCATGCAATTTCCTAACCATTCTCTAGAGAGAAAAGCAATTGGGAAATTCAGTTTCATTCCAATCTGGAATCTAGCAATAATAAAAATGCATTTTTTGCATTCATAATTATTTTTGTGTAAGGAATTAGCCAATATCTACTTTAATAACAATACTATTTTTCCCATTCCTACCCATAGTGATGGGACTATTTTAGGTGCAGTGAGTGTTTTAATTCTCTTTTTGAGTCTCTATGTTGAATGAGGAAATCCTGCTGCTTTTCCGGCTACCACAACTCTGTCTTGCAATGTGCTGCTCATGAGCTACTGAAGCTTATTATGTTTAACTAATAAAATCATGTAAACCAAGAGAGTGATTCTGTACAAACACAGATTAAAGTTCTTTACCTAGAGCTGTGCTTAGGTCACTCCTAAGGGAGGATGAAGAGGACAGCCTGTGTGCATAGGGGAAAACACAGTTCTTGGTTAAGGACAACTCCCTTCCGCGCTGCTGCCTTTTAAGCAGCAATGGGAATCAAGCAATGCTGATTTCCAAGTAAGAAACCAAGTCCGAATTTGCTTTTGAGCACAAACAGAAAATTAAAGTGCTCGCTTGAACAGGAAGCTGCCTGAGAAAACAACTTTGCACTTTGGAGGACACACACTGTGTTTCTTGTTATGCCAATTTATTTTAATTAATCAGAAAAACATTTGTTTGAGGTATGAGCAATGTGAGTGCTCAGCCTGTCATTCTGCCTCCCCTCGAAATGCCCAGAATGGCAATTCCAAAGCAGAGCGCATCTGGTGTAAGGAGGAATCTCTCCTTCTGTTACGTCGTTAAAAAGGAGCAATATAAATTCAATGGGCCACATCTTTGTCCTTCCACTCACCTGGAGTAAAGCTGAGTGGTGCTGGAGTTCACACAGCACTGAAATATGATTTAACCCTTTATGGAGTGTGAAGTGGATCTGGGATGCTGATTGATGGAGCTGAACATGAGCCAGTGTGTACCTAGGTAGCCAAGAAGCCACCAGCATCCTGGCCTGTATCAGCACCAGTGTGGTAGCAGCACCAGGGCAGTTATTGTCCCCCTGTGCTGGACACTGGTTAGGCCAGATCTTGAATCGTGTGTTCAGTTCTGGGTTTCTCACTACAAGAGGGACATTGAGGTGCTGAAGCAGGGCCAGAGAAGGGCAATGAAGCTGGTGCAGGGCCTAGAGCCCAGTGTGATGGGGAATGGCTGAGGGACCTGGGGGGTTCAGTCTGGAGAAGAGAAGGCTCAGGGGGGACCTGATGGCTCCCTACAACTGCCTGACAGGAGGATGGAGCCAAGGAGCAAGGGATGGATCCCAAGGAAGAAGGGATGGGACAAGAGGAAACAGCCTCAAGCTGCACCAGGGCAGGTTTAGATGGAGCTGGGGAACAAATCCTGCCCCAGAGGGTGCTCAGGCATTGGAACAGGCTGCCCAGGGCAGGGCTGCAGTCACCATCCCTGCAAGTGTTCACACCCCGTGGAGACGAGGCCTCAGTGCCATGGGGCAGTGGTGGCCTTGGCAGTGCTGGGAAATGGCTGGACTGGATGATCTGAAAGATCCTTTCCAGTCTGGATGATTCTATGTTTCTAAGTGGTGCTCATAGCATTGCAGGAGCAAATACCATATTCTATATTCCTCTTTTCATGCTTCATTCAAAAGATGAGCCTAACTGACCTGTCCTCAAAGCTGTCTTCCCTTACTTTGTCTACTCAGCTCCAAAGAGCTGGGCAAACCTTCTCCAAAGAGAAGTGAGCCCTCAAGAAGCATGTGATTGACATGAACTCTTAACAATGTCTCTTTATGAAGTTTTAAAATGTAATGAAATTTGTTAATATTTCAGGATTTTCAATATTAAAATTATTAAAATGTATTTTAACAACATACTTTGGATTTTATTCCTCTTTAGTTTGAATGTCTGTAGTCGTTCCATGTTTAAACCTGTTTAAATGATATAAGGAACTCTAGAAAATTCATTTTACTTTTCTTTTAGTTGGACTAAAGTTATTGGCAATTGGAACATTCCAGGGCTGATACTCCAAAATAAGCACCAGATTTCTCCAGGGATAGCAAAGTCAAATGTAGTATTTGCTCTAACACATGCAAAGTACTGTAACTATCACCTGCACTTGTTAGCGCTACTACTAGTAGTACTATTGCCTAATTGGAACTGTTTGTCTTATCAGAAATACAACTGGGAAAGAAAAAGCTGGGGAAGAAAAAGCAGTTTGACAGTTGCATAGCAACCAGAAAAAGGCAAGGTGCACATTCCCTGAGGATGCGTGTGCACAAACAGGGGCAGCCAGTAACTTGGCTGCAGATGAGGCTGTCCGGCAGTGCCATCCTGACCTTAGACCAGCTACAATCCAGCAGGCAGCTATTCCTGTTGCATGGCTCTGCGAGCTCTCTGCCAGTGCCTCTTGTGTGTGATCAGACCAGCTCCTGGCATCTAAATGGAATGAAGGCTCGCAGAACAAATAATCAAGAACCCAAGTCAAACAGTATGTGTGAAATGGCAGCGTCAAGCAAGAAGTTCTCCAGCCAAGGCAGTTTTGGCACTCAAAGAGTTCTGAGGTACAGTGTGTAAGGAGCTGCTGTATGCTAAAGACTGAGAGCAAGAATGACCCATACCAAACTGGGCTGCACCCCCAGAACATGAGCAGCAGGTCGAGGGAGGGGATTCTCCCCCTCTACTGTGCTCTGGGGAGACCCCCCCTGCAGCCCTGATCCAGCTCTGGGGCAGCAGCACAAGAGGGATGTGGAGCTGTTTGAGCGAGGCCAGAGGAGGCCATGGAGCTGCTGCGAGGGCTGGAGCAGCTCTGCTCTGGAGCCAGGCTGAGAGAGCTGGGCTGGGGCAGCCTGGAGAAGAGAAGGCTCCTGAAGGGGAGACCTTAGAGCAGCTCCAGTGCCTAAAGGGGCTGCAGGAAAGCTGGAGAGGGGCCTGGGACAAGGGCCTGTAGGGACAGGCCAAGGGGAATGGCTTGAACCTGCCTGAGGGGAGACTGAGCTGAGCTCTTAGGCAGAAGCTTTTCCCTGTGAGGGTGCTGAGGCACTGGCACAGGGTGCCCAGAGAAGCTGTGGCTTCTCTGGCAGTGGCATCCCTGTGGCATCCCTGGCAGTGTTCAAGGCCAGGTTGGACACAGGGGCTTGGAGCAAGCTGCTCTAGTGGAAGTTGTCCCTGCCCATGGCAGGGGTTGGAGCTGGATGAGCTTTAAGGTCCCTTCAACCCAAATCATTCTGTGATTCTATGCTTCACAAAACCATCAGGAGGAAAGCCAACCTCTCCATGTGTTGCTTAAAAAAGACTTGAATATACCTGAGCTTGCTTATTTTGCTCACCTTGGACTCCTGCTACAGTCACTGAGATCAATTCCTAAGTCATGTTCAATTGGGATTTACTCTGTGAAGCATCCTCCTGTTAACACATGAGAAACTGTGACTTGTAACCTTCACAACTATCTCATGCTGCAGTGCCAGTGCCTACAGTGCCCGGTGGGTTTGGCACATTATAACCATTACCAGTAAGGGTAGTTTATCGTATAGAATTTAGTATGTATTTGCAGAAGAAGGAAAAAACCCTGTATGTTAAAGGTGATGCAGAGCAAGCCCTTCTTATAATTGCAAACCACTGAAGATCAAGAGACCAGAGAAGTGTAACCAAGGAGAAAAAATTGCCCATAATCTTTTATCCTCTCTCACAATCTTATTTTTCCTCTTCGATTTTTAACCTTCTCTGTCACCACCAGCACTAAAAGCTGCTTTTTCCCCTCCTCCTTTTGCTGGAAGAACAAACAAACAGTTGCCATTTCAGTCAAAGCAATGTTATTCTTCTCCTGGCTGGCACTGGTTTCAGCTCACAGGGCGGTCAGTTCCTTTGGCTCCCACCCAGCACGCTGAATAAACCGTTCTGGCAGTAAGTGCAACTCTGTTCGGGCTCAGAAATCACTGCTTCAGACCTGTTTCCAACCTGAGCCCTTCCAATTTACAGCACTCCAACGCCACAGGAAGCACACCAGGCCAATCTGAAACTCAAATATAGTTGAAACAAAGCTTTCTTCCACACTCTTAGGTCTTTTTCTACACTTTTCTTCCTCCTTTCCTTAATGTTTGCAGGTTGGAATTTAGTGCTCTCTTTTTTTCTGCCCCAAGTTTGGCTTTTGCAACAAGTACTGCATCCAAGTGAGCCATTTCCTCCAAAATGCACTGACAGATCTCTGTAATCTTTTCTCTACTTCTCACTTCCCACCTTTTGCAAAGAGCACTTTGAGAGTTGAGAAGAAATCCCCTGAACTTACAAACCTCCTGTTTTTATATGCATGCAGTCACCCAGCGTGAGACTTTGGACTCTCATAGTGCAAAATGGAAGACACAAGGAAACTTGTAATACAGGAGAAACTATGGTTCAGTAAGTGCAAAGCTGGCTGGAAGGATTAAAACTGCAGGCAGAAGTATTTGAGTCCTCTTATGCTCTGCTCTCTGGCAGAGTAACAGCAGAATTCCACTTTACTGGGGTAAGGGATGGCGTGAAGAGATGCTTGTGAAAAGGGCAGCAGATCTGAATGCAAAGGTTTAGGAACTGCACCGAGCGCTGTGTTTCAGGTTATTTGCTCTTTCCTCCCCTCATCCTTCACACCATTAAAACTCCACCTCAGCCCCCAGCCTCAAAATGAACAAATAAACAGGCATTGCTGGGTACTGGAACCCCTCAGTGGTGACATTCACTGTGGTGACACTTGAGCTGGGCCAGCAGAAACCACTCAGGCAGCTCACAGAGGGGATGCCAGAGTGACACATTTAAGCACCAAGCTAATCCCCACGTTGTGTTTCTGATGCACAGGTGTGTTCAGGGATTATCTTTCTGCCACGCAAGTCACTTATGCCGATCTCTACAGATCCTTTCTCTTTCCTTCAGTTCCTCAGTGGAGCTGAAATAAGCTTTTCCATGGCTACTGTGCCGAACAACTTCCAGGGAAATTAATACTGGGAAACTTCAAGTGTTATCATTAACTTCAGTGCACAGTAATTTATCAGACATTGTAACACGCAAACATCCCGCTCTCTTAGCATCTAAGATGAAAGTTATTACATTCTTTGAAGGGACCTTAAATATTGCCCCCTCCCAGTGCTCTGCAAAGAACAATTTGAAGGAAAGAAAGAAAACCGAAAGCTTTAAGACCACCTCAAAATCCTACGGATAAATATTACATTAATTCATGATGGAGACAAATAGTAAAAGAGATGCAAGAGCCCTGAGATGTGTTTGAAGTTGTGAGATAAAAGTTAGCACGTACAAACCCCCATTTTGAAGCAGAAGTAATTCGAAGAGTTCTACTTAATGGATGGCACAGCAAATACGGGGTCTGGTTTCCAACAAAAAGTGACATGCAGTAAAATATTTAGGCAATCTTTTGAGGACTATATAGCATTTCATAAATTAAAGGGCATTAGTCAGCTTTGCATGTGACAGCAACCAAGCGGCAGTTCAGTCAGAGGGGAACTGTTTGTGTTTTAGCCCAAGATGGATTGGAGGAACTTCTGACATTGATATAAACCTCTCAAGAGTTTTTTAGGGAGGAGAAATGGAAGACAAAGCAAACTGTCTTAAATAGGAGCTACTGCAATATTCAGCCCAAGCTTAAATTCCCTGTTTAGGAGTTAATGTGACTAAAAGCTAGGATGTGATTTTCAAATAAGTAGTTCAGTGCCAATTTCACATCTGTGTTTGAAAATCAGTGATTTCTCACTCCATTTGCAAACAGGGTATTTTATGGCGATCTAGATAGATGCATTACTTGGATATCTGTCTGAATTTGTGCATTTTATATGAATTCCATGCAGGAACATCATGGTTATCTGTAAACTGGTCACACTAAGCCATTTTCAGCAGGTGAAATCAGGTTTAAGATGTCACCAGTTAAAAATCAATTGCACCAAAGCGCTTAATTGTGTTAAGTGTCTCTGTGCAGCTTTTGGGAGAGAACATAGTGTGATGGTTGTTACAGGAATGGGAGGATAATGGGAGATGAATCCTGCCGTGCTGCTATTGCAGAATGCCTGGGTGACCTCAGGCTAGTCACTTGTGACCTCTGTAAAATGGAGATAATCACAGTTATCTGATTCAAGGAGGTACCAAGAGACCTACTGTTTCCTAATTGCCTAGAGATATACACAGCAAAGGCACACTATAACTACTTCTGCTATTAAAAACAGCTCCATGGGTTAGGTTTCTGGAAATATCTCCTGGTGACACGATGGATTTTACCCATCTGTGTAAAAGTGTCAAGTACTGCTATTATTTTGACCTCATTGATAAAGAAAGGATGGGTGGTCTGGTAGACTGAAGTGCATTTTGGCTGGAAGCTATTACCCTTTGAGACGACCTCTTGTTTCAAGTTTCATTGGGGTATCAGAAAAGTTACAGGCAGCACCATTCAGGATTTCTGTAATTCACTCTTACAAAAACACTAAAATCTGCTTTATCTCCTCCAACTTGCTACTCCTCTGCATTACTCCTAATGGTATTTTTCCTCATCAAACACAGGTTAATGGCAGGAAGAGATGTCAATCCCATTTGGTTTTACCTGACTTGTCTCTCTTTGGGTACTCACTGCATATGTGAAGCTGTACCAACTTTCCCACACTATTAGAGAGATGTATTAAAAATGACTGCAATACAAAGGGCAGCAAAACTGATGGTAATTTAAGAGGAAGGCTGAATTTAAAACCAAGATGCCTGAATGAGGAACTATATGGCTTGAGGTAGGATGTAGATCCTTTTGATAGCCTCATGTAGCCACTCATTTTTAGAAAGATAAGGTGATTTGGGCAGGATTTATGTAAACTGAGTAGCAAGGAAAAGAGCTGATTTACATTAAAACATCACCCAAGCAACCATCAAGTGGTAGCAGTTTTACCATTGAAATGTGGCTCTGGAGAATTTGTACAAAATCTCCACATCTGGCCAGGCAGGATAAGGCAAAGAAGGGCTCAGTGTGTAAGCATGAGTTTTAACCTGGAGTAATCTATGCTGATTTTCTTTTCACCAGAGCAATTTCAGACGAGAAATACCTCTATAGAACCCAAGTATCTTCACCTCTGTTTGAAGTGCTCATTTACTACTGAGGATCCTTGTTTTACTCAGTGTGTTTGCCAGCATGAACCACTCTGTCATTTGTATCAGCAATGCCACCCTCACCCACATGCGCTTCAAGGCTTGACTAATGCATGAATCTTTATGCTGCGCTCCTTATGAAATGCTGTGTCCTATCATGTTGCCACGATATTGCCACTAGATTTATAGCTATAACTAAATCATCTGATCATACCACTTCTGTGCTGTGCTTCTTCCATTACCACCTAATGTATCAAAAGCATCGATTTTACACTCGCGAGCTTTCCTACTAAAGCACTCCAAGGTCTTGTAGCACTTTATTACATCCCAAGCCCACTCCCAGAGCTGTCATGCTAATGAGGCATGTGGCACTGCTTTAATTTCTTTGCAGCAGGTCACAAAGCTCAATTCTCCCCTCATGTGGGAGAACCTGGAGTCCAATTCCTGAGCTGTCATGGCTGGCTGATTTTGAATAGTGCCTGTGATGACATAGACTTGCCTCTCACTGGCCTCGCCACCACAAGGCTGAAAAGATATATGGTCATTTATGGGTTCAGAATGCTTTTCCCTATTTGCAGTGTGTTGTACTTACTGAACGCCTAATATCCTGAGGTGTCCCAAATGCTGGAATTATAACCTGCTTAACCTCAATAATTCTGAGGGGCAGATTTGTCTCTCTAAAATACAGGTCTTATTTAGACAGGAAGAAAATGAAACACGCTGGAATTAAGAGGCTAAATTGGCAGGACATCTAGAAATAAACTGAAAAACTAGAGATTTCAGGGAACAGAAAAGGTTCAGATTCTCCAGAAAGGAACAATATGTTTTAAGACAACAGCTAAAAATTGCCCATAATTATGGATCCCTTTCAACATGAGATATTCTATGATTTCTATGAATTTACAGCCCTGCAAAGGGAATCTTTAGTTTCTTCAGTTAGGACAAGTAAGAAAGAGAAGTTACAACAAACTGACAGAAGGGAGACTGAGATGAGCTCTTAGGCAGAAGCTCTTCCCTATGAGGGTGCCCAGAGGTTGTAGGTTGGACACAGGGGCTTGGAGCAAGCTGCTCTAGTGGAAGGTGTCCCTGCTCATGGCAGGGGACTGGAACTGGATGAGCTTTAAGGTCCCTATCAACCCAAACCAGTGGGATTCTGGTTCTATGATTTGGGCTTCAGTAGTTCCAGTAACATGGAATCACTGGTCTGTCTTTTTGCTACACTTTCTTTGCATATGGAAAAGACTTCCATTTATAGAAGCCAATTAGTAGGCTTCCATTAATAGATCTAATTATTACATGCAAAGAGAAAAAAGATGTATTATATCTTCCCTGATAAAAGTTTGGGAACACCTTGAAGACATGTTACAAATAGGCTCCCTAAACCATCACTTCCCTACAGAGATGTGAGCACAAGTTGAACAACAGTAAAGCCCTGAGGTACTTTGGATCAGCAGAATGGAATGGGAGCACAACACAATTTTTCATTTCAAGAATCTAAGTATCCCCAAAGCTTGTAAGAACCAAACAACGATAATTAACTCCCATTTTATCCATGGAAGTCAGGCACCAGCATTGGGGTCACTTGGCCAAGGTAACAAACTGTCACCAGTCTTCTGCCTCCTAGTTCCAGCCATGACTTCCTACAAATCACTGACTTCGCAGTCGAAGAGTCTGAGCTAATGCCATTCATGCATTTAAAACACTATACCAGCTATTCCATCTCTTTGGGGGTTTTTCTGGTCACAATTCACATGGCAGGAATTAAACAAAACTTTAACCCTCAAAATTCTGGTGTTTTCCAAGCCGCCAGCTTGGAAAACATTAATTCTTACGTGGGATGTCTATACCAGGGCTTGTAGTCCTCAACGGCTTAACCCAATTGACTCTTAAGGAACTGTGACAGTCTTTCATACAAAGCCGTCCAAGATCAAAGGCTTCTTCTGTACTATAACTGTCTATAACATCAGTTTTACTACCAAGCATGGGCACTAAGGGCTTGGTCCTGCTGTTAGACACATGGTTAAGGACTGCCCTCTCTTGAACAAAACAACCTTACTGCTTTGCACCCAGGTACACATGGGAAGTAACTTCAAAAGATACACCGTGGTTCATAGACACACAGCAATAAGCTGCACTATCCCCTCATGTCATGTTCCAAATATCATTTTTCAGAAGACTTGTGCTGTATCCACAGAAGGCACTTTTTCCTCGGAGTTCAAGCCTCAAACATTTTAACCCGATCCTTTCCTTTCTACTCGGAGCCTCAAAGCTTCCACCCACAACACCTAAAGCTATCACCACTTTAGTTGAAGAACTTGTTGGGGTCACAGGATGGTTTGAAAGCTGTGGTTGAGATTAATGGTGTGTTACAATAAACACAGTGAATAATGCAAAGTGCAGAAACGATGGAGGAGGAAGTGGGGGAAACATCTTCTGAGGCTATGCAGTTATGGGATGTTTAGTTTGAAAGAACATGCAGGTCAGAGAGAGACTTCTGGCATCTTCTCCTTTACAAATTAATCACTGCTTCAGAGTGACCAGCAAATTCCAGCTTATAAATAAAGTTCAAAGCCCCCAGGCCCCCATTTTGAAATTGAGACATATGGCTTGAAAACAGCTAATGGAACAAGCCTTCCCAAAAGTTTGAGCTCATTCCCAGCTGAGAGATCCATTTCACAGGAATAACACAACACAGCCTCGAGTACATGAGCATCAGACTTCCTTCCTGTATTTTAAAATACTTTGCACTTCCACACCAGCTTTTATCTGGTGCATGGAAAAAGTTCCAATGAACTTCAGCTATGAGTACTCCAAGTGTAGAAGACACACAAGCCTGCAGAAACTGAGAGCGCACACATGCTCAAGAGATGTTCCGCACCCAGAAATAACAAGTTCAGTGCTGCACCCAGAAATCTCAAGAGATTTAAAAGACAGTATGGGCTTACTCTATGATGTCTACAAGTGATGGAGCCATGGGTCCCTTTGAATACTCATTCACTGTAGTGTAAACCATGGCTAGCTCCAATAATATTGTACAGATGAGGGAACAGCTTGGAAAGATGCAGAAGCCATTTACGTATCTTCCATTTACAATGGAGAAAACTGAGGTTAAGTTTTTCAGCTGAGAAGCCTGTGGCAGAAACCAGAAGGCTGAATTCCTACAACTTGCTCCCGTCTCTGGACAACTCTGCCTTCAATGTTTTGTTCTTCTAAAGCTGCCCAGAAGCATTTTTTCCACACTGAATCTGCTCCTTTTGGGTTTTTTTTTTTCATGTTAGTCACAAATCTCTCAGTATAAGCTGAGGTAGACCAAAACACTGGCAGTCCTGTAGTGAAAAAAAGCATCTAATGGGCCATAAATTAATGTTTCATTTCCTTTAATAGTGTAATGATTAATTCCTCCTTCAGAGCAGGATTTTGTTGCACTACAAAGAAAGAAAAAGGGGGTTTTAACATCGAAAAGGATCAAAGGCAGAATGGTGATATTTTTTGTTTGTGCTCTTATGCCATCACTCTTCAAACAGATTCTTCTCCCCAGTTTTGTAAAGAAAAAGGTAAAAGAAAAAACACCACAATCCATCTCAGATGAGACCTTGCACAGCTTGTCAAGTTGCAACCCACAGTGAATTTTTACTGCAGATATAAACCTCTGAAAGTAGGGGTTTCTAATGGAAATGCTGACATAACCTTAACTATACCAATGCTGCTGTAATGCTCAGGTTACCAGGAATATTTCTGCTGCCAATTCAGTTTAACAAGTCTGAATGCATATAATTTGTTCCAGTTGTCTTTCCTCAGAGTGGGGCTCCTTTGTGCACACTTTCCAATGTGGCTTGCATTAAAAGAAAGGGGAAAAAAAAACCAACCTTACTCCTATGTAAATTCATATACACACTGATAGGGTTTTATCACAGCTAAAAAGCTATAAATCTGCTTTAACTGATTAAGTGTGTTCCCTTCTGGCCTGGAAAGGTGACTTGTTTCATTGGTGCCCTTCACTGAATGTGACAATTGTAACCTTGCTTTGCTCTCTTTGGGATATTTAGTCTCTGCAAAAAGAAGCTCAACTTTCTGCATATCCACATTATCCATTCCTGACCAAACACCCTCTCTATGTGAGCCAGAAGGATTTCAGCTGGGTCAGGATTTGCCCTCTTTCGGAATCTAATCCAAATGCCTCCCACCCATATCAGCCATAAGAACCTAATCCAAATTATTTGCTTCTCACCTTGGCTCCTCCTGAAGGCAAAACCCTAGCAGGTTAAACAAATACTCTCAGGGTGCAAAGTGAATTCATGGGGCAAGAGCTGAAGTGACAGCAAGGTAAGTGGGCACTTGTAGAGCTCTATGTCTTTCAAGAGGTCTTCAGTTTGCACACTAAAATCTTTCCTCCTGGTAGGAAGAATGAAATGGAAGGAAGAAAAACTCAACAGGATGGCTCCATCACTCAGCGCATAGGAGCAGGAATAATTCATGATCTGATCCTGCCTCGCATCTGCCAGTTTACTCAGTCTTCATTCAGGGTCTAAGAGGCACTGGCTGATGCTTGGGAATTCAAAACCTGAACCTTGTTGTCATCTTTATAGCACAGATTAATTTGGAAGAATGATTTGAGGATGCATTTTCCAATGTCAGTGAATTTTAGAATTGTTTCAGGGAGTTCAAAGTAGATGATAACTGAAAATGAAGCCAAAATGACCAGATTGAGGTTCCCAAGTAGCGTCTCAGGCTCCTATGGTCAGCCACAGCTCTTTGTACAACAAGTTGCAAAAGAAGGAATCTCCTCAGGATGATTCAGACTCAGCCTGAAATGCCTCAGACTAAATTGAAAGCTTATGATTAATAAGTCTCTTGTTTAGTTTCCTGACTAAAATTCAAAGGGAGGAATTTAGGTCACAGTTTCTCAGGCTGAACTCTGAATATGTTCCCAAATAAGAGGATAAATTCAGTGAAAACTTATGTAAAACTGGCTTTCAAAGTACTGTTTTTCCAAGCACCTCTCCTATAAAAATGTTCTTTTATTTAAAAATGGTTTAAAAACTATTGTTAAATTAAACATCTTTTAAACCTTTCTTCTCCTTAGGATGGTTTTGCCTCACCTTCTGAAATGTTGGGCAGTTTTAACAGAGAACAGACTAGTCCAAAGAATATTTTTAACGTTTTAAAAGACACTTGGAAAATGATTTGCTCTATATTCCTATTCCTCAGTTTCCCTTCTGTAATTATGAATTACTATTATAAGTAACACTGAGTGCTAATGGACTCTGCTAATCTCTGATAATGGATGCAGAGATTAATTATTATTCTTACTTAACACACTTATTTGAGTAGTAAAGAAAGAAGCAACAGAAAGCAGTGTGCAAGGACAAAACACAGCAAGACAATAGACACTCCGTCCACAAGCCTTTTTGGAAAGGAAAAAAGAAAAAGCCTTACATAAAAGAAAATCTAATTTAGTTGGGATTTATTATTAATTATTAGATGAGCAAAATATCAATTATTAAGATTACATTATCAAAGGTTCTTTTGCTCTCCCCAGTCAGATCCCTGAAAATTCTCTACTTCTAAGAAGCCTTCTATGATACCATTTTTTCTTTGAAATGCTTTAACATTCAGTGCCTTTTGAGCTCCCTGCTGCAGTTTCATTTCTCTGGCACTGTCTCTGCCGTCCCAGTGTTGTAAACACCTAACCCTCTGCTTGAGCAGGACTCCTGCAGGACAACTCACATGTCTGAAGTTGGACCTGAAGATCAGAGGAGTGATTTCTGAAGCCAAGCAGGCTGATGCTGAGTTCAGCCTTTCAGCGGGTCACACTAGGCTGCAGAATGAGTCTGAAAACAGCAGTCTCTCTGTGGCAGCACACAGAGTACTGAGTACGTACATAGACAAATTAAAAACTGAGCAGAAAGTGTCCTGTATTTCTGGAAGATGACTTCTTTTTAGATCCTGAAGAAACTCAGCCATAGCAGCAGTGGTGGCAGGGGACCTGCTCAGTTATTTGCTGTAAGGTGGCAGAAATTTGTATCAAATTAAACTATTTGATAAAAAACAGATAAGGCTATAGCAGTTACTTCATATCTTCATAAATCTGAGCCAAATCATTCAACAAAAAGGTGGAAAGCTCTTTCTGAGGGATGGGAAAGTAAGGTGAATTGCAAATGGCGATTGTCTTTAACAGCTCAACGCTGATCATTAAAGACAAAAAATAATAGACAGAAAATAGGGCACATCCTTTAGGTTACAAATCAAGAGGTCTAAACTGGTCCTATTAGAAATGAGGGAAGATCTTAGAGGAACTTGCTTCTTTAAGTTTCCCAGCACTCTAAACAAAGAAAAAGTGGCACAGGCAGTACAGGAATCTGCATTAACTCCTGACCATGGATTTTGCTGGCCAAGTGGCTCACCCATGCAGATCCCACTAAATAGAAGCAGCACACACTGTATTTTTTCAGCTCCTGGGGTCAGATTGATCCTGATTTGGCCTATTTTCCACTGAAGTCAAGGCTCTCACAGAAGTCACACTTGTCTTCTAGGTTTTAACCCTGGAATATTGATGTACTCAACACAGTTTTCCCTCCTCCCATACACTGAGAAAGCAATCTGTTCCTGAGGTGAGGGCTGCATTGTCCACGCTTCACACAATGCTGCACACTCCTCTTGGAATTCAAAGTCTAATCACACTGTGAAGCCTGCCCACCTCCCATATCTCGCTCGCTCTTTCCAGCAGCAGTGTCACTGTGGGTGACTGGCAGCGTGACCCTCCACTGCTGCTTCTATTTGTGAATAAATGCCTTCAGTGGTAGAAAAGAAACAGGATTGGTTAATCAGTGGGGAGTTGTTGGAATAGGGATGTATTTGAGGGAGAAGCCAAAGAAATTGGGATGCAGATATTGAGAAGTGGGTAATAAGGCTCCAAACTGTATTCATTCCTTTCTATAAAATTTAGTTGATGTTACCTCCAGTGCCACCTAAGTACTTTCTAGGTCAGTTTTAATTTAGTTTTAGAAGTGATTCTGGATTTTGTGATTCTCATCTCAGAGGTTGTTTCAAACGTCTACATCCAGCCTTCCAGTCTGCCTGGTATGAGTGACTTAGAGAAACACATCAGACCCCACAAAATGACAAAAGCACACTTCACACTGAGTGCCTGCTCACTGATGAAAGAGCTGGAAGAAGTCAGGCACTTCGGCTTTTACTACAAGGCAACACAGTGAGTGTTCTCGAAGGAATTTAGATGTCAGCTTTCACCAGATTTCATATATTTTTCAAAATCTGTTCTTTGTCACTCTGCACATCAGCTCCCCATGGGGATAACAGCCGTTTCCCTACCTCACAGCTGTGCTAAGCAGAGATGTACCTGCTGACGTCCCCAGTGCCACAGCTGGGGATGCTAAGGGAAGTGGACAGTGATGGGCAGGCTGACATGCTCTCCCTAAATATTATTCCCTAGACATATCCTCAATTTCTTTTTAACTTCTTTTTCATCTTATTTACTGGTTCAACTGGAACAGAGCTGCTGCCACCAAGCCAATCTTCAACCTCTGCAACTCTCCTTTTGGCTGGTGCTCGACCTTTCCCAACCATCAACATCCTCCCTACAGCCCCACTGGGTCGTGCTCCTCCTCCCATGGCACTGTCAAAGACTACATAGAGCAATGTTCTTATCCAGCACAACATTTGGTAGTTTCTTAAAACAGATTAAAGATTGGATGCCTATAGACACTTCTGGCTTCTCATCAGTAACACACATGTATACCTACATACCACTATATTCATATACTGACTGATGAGAAACCTGAGTAACTAATTTGTGTTTCTGAAAGTCCACCAAGGCAGCCCACTTTTCACATAGTGCTAAACCCTCAAACCAGGAGATTAAAAGGTTTCTGAATGGAAACATCCTGAAAAGTTTGAGAGTTGGGGTTGTTTAGCCTGGAGTAAGGAAAGCTCTGTATGACCTTTGAATACTTAAAGGGGGTTTATAGAGAAGATGCAGAGAGACTTTTAACAAGAGTCTGCAGGGACAGGACAAGGGGCAATGGCTTTAACCTGCCAGAAGAGAGATTGAGATAAGCTCTGAGGCACAAGTTCTTGCCTGTGAGAGTTCTGAGGCACTGGCACTGGGTGCCCAGAGAAGCTATGGCTGCCCCATTCTGGCAGTGTTCAAGGTCAGGTTGGACACAAGGGCTTGGAGCAAGATGCTCCAGTGGAAGGTGTCCCTGCCTGTGGCAGGAGCCTGGAATGGGATGAGCTTTAAGGTCCCTTCAACCAAAACCAGTCTGGGATTCTATGAAACTGAGACATTCACATCCTAGTTACTTCAGGTAATTTTAGGTAACATAAATAGTATTCCAGAGTTGACATATATAAAACCAAAAGTGAAAAGATCCATGTCTGAAGATTCCTTTTTTCCTTAAAATTAAGTACCTGCTGATAGTATAGGTACAATAAATGTTAGGGATTTCTTAATGCTCTAAATTACTTTTACTAAGTAAACGCCAAACAATAGCTTGTAATACATCCAAAACTAAAAGCCTTAAGAGACTCCTGCATATTTAAATACTTATTAGTTTATTCCAGCTTTCATTTGAAAGTTTAGTTGGACATTTTTCCTGGAAGTGTAGAAATAATATTGTGAGTATTATTACCTTTCTGGAATGAAAGGAACTTAGATAAAGAATAGCCTACTGTATCTTCAAAAAGTAGCATGTTTCTTAAGTTCCAAGAACGTTATATTTGCTATTTACATGGGGATTTGTAACAGCAGCACTGCTCCCTGGGTGTTACTTACTTTGGATGGACTTCTCTAAGGCTGAGTTTACACAGCTGTGGAAGGAAAACCTAGCCACAATCAATTAAAAAGTGCAACACAAATCCTTTGGACAGCATTCTCAGGCTGTCCTGCTGTTGAGACAGCTACTATTCTCCCAGAATAAGTGCTCTAACTGTATTAAACTTAGTCCTAACCAAAATAAGCTTTTACTAATTTTCACCATTTAAGGAACATAAAGACCTGCCTTTGTCATTTAAAGTTTAAGCTGACTAAGCCCCATAGAAACAGAACCTTAAGGAACTAAAGCAATTAAATCCATTTACAGAGGTCAGAAGAGCCTTTGAGTTTTAGACATGATGGGCTTGTATGGTCTGTGCTTCTTATTCATGTGAACTCTCAGATTATGGGTTGGTAGGTGGCATTAATAAGTCACCTTTGTTTTTCTCCTGATAGTGGAGTGAGGCTGAGCTGATCCTAACAGTCACCAGTGTGCTGGCATTACCTGCACTCCTGCTTACTGAACAACTACAATAAGCACACAAATGAGACCCCAGATGCCCTGTCTTTGTGTGGAACATATTTATTACCAACCTGCTGAATCCTACACACAAAGAAGGCCTCAGGGAATGTCGTATGTCTACAACCCAGTGCAAAAAGCACTGAGGAAAAAAAGAGACAAATAACCAGGCAGCTGAAAAGCCTAAAGTCTAACTAACTCACCAGTACATCAGTAATACAATAATGTCATAAGCCCACAGTGGACTCTGAACAATGTTTTTTCTGTTGTTCAGCTAATTAGTAAAAGAAGAGATTAAGGTCTTTAATGCTTTCTCTTTCTTCCCTCTTTTACCTGGAGGGTGTGCATGTATCTGTACATATATATTCCCTAAATGAGCAAAGTACATATGTTATGATGTTGAAAACACAAGGTGGAGTGTGAGTTTGGCTTTATTTCCAACAAGAGGGTCCTCTACATGATTTCAATGAACTGCGACTGCAAGGACTCAGATGTGTGTGTTACAGGGTCGGAGGGGAAGGGGAAAGCTGCACAGAGGATATGAATTTTAAACAGCTTTCTGAATGAATACAACACTGTATTTCTCCCTACTCTCCTTCGGATGACAATTCAGAGAGATAACCTTCTCCTTTGAAAAACCCTGAAGGAAAAGTTTGTTTTTACCATAACAAATGCAACAAAAGAAAAGAAGAGGGAAGCTGGGAAAAGAGGGAGGGAGGGGAAGTTAGGGGAAACAAATTAAATGTCAAACTTTCTCTCCTTACTTGGAGATAACAGCATAAAAGGAAACCTTCTCAGAAGCTTAACATACATGCAGTTAAGCCATTGCCAGCTGCAGTAAACCTCTCTCTCACCTTCCTTTCTCTCTTTCAAGATATCTTTGAATGCCTTCTCCTTCATCATAAATCAGACCTGTGAGCAATTATCACTCCAGGCGGATGGCAGTGGCCTGAATGGCCACTGCTATTCCACTGCTGTAATCTGCACTTCCTCAGGTTACACTACCCTTTATGAAATTTCACATTTCTTTGCCAACGAGCGCTAGCCTCTCCATTTAGGACTCATTGTCTTTGCAGCAGAGAGCTGTGAATCTCATTCCTCCTCTTGAAACTTGTTTTAGCAGCACTGTTCATCCATGGGGGGAGCTGAGCACCTTCACCTTCCCCCTTAGGAGTCTTACAGCATCCCGGAGCTCTGAGGGAGCACAACAGGGTTGTGCTGCCGCCTCAGAGACTTACCCTGAGGGCATCTCTCAGAGCCTCAGAGGGAGACAGGGACGCAGACACCCTCCTGAGCACACAGTACTGATGCCACTGTCACAACTCTCAAAGAAACTGAGTTTTCACCATTCTCTTCTCACACACCCTCTGGTGACAGGTTTCTGACAGCAATAGGAGCCTCCTGGATGCTTTCAGATGCTCACGGCCTGCGGTGGTTTGGGCCCAACTGGCTGCCCTCCCCTCACCCATGACCACCCTCCCAGAGAAAGGGGATTTGGGGTCAGTTTTCCAGGCAGGAGTTAAAAATAAAGCTTAAACAAAGCTCAAATCCCACCCCTGAAAAGGGAGAACACTCCAATCCTCAACTCACATGAAGTTCCTGATCTCTACCCATGTACCATAGTGGCTTACCCCTCACTAGCAGCCAGCACAAACTTTCATGAGGTGATTCACCCACCACCACCTTATCCCTTCTCCACACATCTTAAAACTCAAGCCCCAAACAGACCCCAAAGGGCACATGCGCACCCGCGAAAGGCAGTCAAGACAAGCAAGAAAAGTAGATATAGAATCACTCACCATTGGCGGCGACACAGAGGTTTCCAGAGCCACTTTTAACTAGGAATGAATTAGGGACAAACTCTTCCTCAGAGTCAGAGTCCGCGGCCGGCTGGGCCGCGCCGTTGCCCAGCAACCGCCCCGGGCCCTCATTGGCCGGCGGCGTCGGGGGAGGGGAAGGGGACTGCTCGGGGGGGGTGGAAGAGGCGGACGAACACCGCAGGGGAGGACCTGCGGGCCACAAGCACACACACACACAGGGACACACAGAGAGAAAAGGGAGGGGGACAAAACAACAATAAAACAACAGAATAAATAAAAATAAACGAAAAAGAACGACAAAACACAGACAGAGAGACAAACTTGAGCCGGGGCACGGGGGGAAGGCTGCGCCACACCACCACCCGCACTCCCCCCCCCCCCGGCGCCTGCCCCAATGGGGCAGCCCTGCCTGAGGGGCGGCAGACTGCACATAGCTGCTCGCCGGCGTTAAGGGGCTGGCGGTGTAAACGTCCGTTAAAATTCATATCCAGCCGGGTTCGTTATGTGATTTTAGCGTTTTAGGGAGCCCCTGGTGCGAGATGAGCTTCTTGTCACAGGGTGGGCACGCAAAATGGGCACAAAAAGTGGGCATTTAATCAACGAGGCAATGCGTCGATGCCGCGTTGTGTATTACCAGAGTAAAAGTTCTGCGCTACTTATTGTGAGGTAAATTATTTCAGCTTTCCTCTTAAAAGGGTAAAGCCCTTTTGGGGATTGGATTTAACCATCCCCTTATCGAGTTGACTTGAAGCTTCCCTCACACAGGAGGGAGCCAGGCATCGCTATGTGATGGTGAAGCGTGTCAGCGAGCCGACGCGCTGCCACAGGGCAGCCGCGAAGCTCCGTGCGGAGTCATTTCGTCGATTAAATAGTGAGAAATGCAGCAAACTGGGTTCTCTCTTGGGTGATATTTTACATAAAGCTGTGCCTGATGGAGGAAAAGCTGCTGACTGCGAGTTGGATCAGGTATGTGGAAGTTAAGTAGATCCAGTTAAAAAAACAGAATGGAAGTAAATAATAGTTATCAGGGTCTTATTCCCCTCAGGTTTTTGCACAAAACTGGGAAATTGAAACCTCGAAACTGGTGAAAAAAGACGTGGAGGTCAGGTATGTGCAGTGCCTCAATAAAAACAGAGGGAATGCGAACACAGACATAATAGGTTGAATACAGGACAATGCATTTAAACATAAGCTTTTCCCCTTGATACATTTGATCTGGAAGTCAGAATGATTAATCTCCTGTAGTTTCCCAAATGCTAAAATGTTATCATGCAAAACCCATCAAAATAAAAGACTTAAACAGCACAAGAAAACCAGCAAACTTAAAAAAAAAAAAATTCGTTTCTGAAAAAAAAAAAAACAACACATTTTGAACATAACGCAGCACACAACATAGCTGTACAGTATTTCTTACCAAACACAACATGAACACTTTAGAGAAGGACACAAACCCAAAACAATACAGTGGGTTTAACATTTAAATCCCCCGGAGCTGGTTCTGCTGAGTTTCTTTTCACCTTGGTCATTGTTTTTTCTCATGGTAAGCACTTGGATGTCATTTCCCTGGCATATGCAGGTCTTATAAATTGCTGATTATAATCAGAGCAGAGCATTGGAGATAGGGATAATAAAGGGTTGTACCTGTGCTCAGAGACACAGTGACTGTGGTCACCCAAAGGAGGAGACAGCCTCGATAGAGAGCCTTGGCTTTCCCGCATGAACTGCTGTGTGTTTTGTTACCATTAGCAGTGGAGTTGTCTGGGTCTATTCTTTCTGACAACCCTCCAAACAAGAGAAGTTTCTCCTTCAGGAATGCGGCTTTTAAGGCATCTGCAGCCCGCTTCACACTCCCTGACCCTTTTTACGGTGCCAAGGTTATAACCTTACCATTGTATTAACTACCGGTAGGAGCTGGAGAGGAGACAGCAAAAAAAGGAGCACGTGCAAGGGGATGAGCACTGCTTTCCCAGTCACAGACCCTGACATGAAAATGGAGATTCAGCCCTAACCCCAGTGTGCTCTTGAAGGAGCAAAGTCTCTGCGTCTTCCTCTTTGTTGCAGTGGAGATTTGATGAGCCCTAATGTAATGAAGTTTAAATCATGGCTTTGGTTTGCTGTGCTTTTGTCACAAAACAAGACAGGATGCATTTCTAATACTGTGTAGTCAGAGCTTGAATTCTAGCATGATGATGAATGAAATGGAAAGGAAGTGTTAAACTTACATCTTCCTATAGATCCATACAGTTTTTCAAGGTCCCTTCCAGCCCTAACCCTAGGATCTGATTCTATGATCAGGTGTACTTTGGAAGTGGAGGACACAGTTTTACAGCCATTGAGAGAGACAAACTTGATTTTAAAGTATAATTTCAAGCCTTTGACTCATTTATCTAAAGACCAGTAAAAATGCATGAAAAGGAGGTTAATGATGTGACTACTCCTTACAAAAAAAAGGTGCCTGGTGAATTACAGTGGACCCTCAATGCTCTCCCTGTGTTTTGGTCAGGCAGCTCGCTTGGCATATCTATACATAAAGCCTGAACATAAAGATCAGAAGCAGAATGAGCTGAATTTGGAATAATAATAGTAAAAAAGAAGTGAAATGTCAGTGATTTTCTCAGCCATTTCCACATGGGTGCAGGTTGAGGTTTTTTATATGAGCTTCCTCATCAGAAGTATTGCAGTATTGGCAAGGATAAAAGAAACCTCTTTAATGAAAACTTCAGATTTTAATCAGCTGCACCATTGCAGAGTGTACATGAGAGTTTCCCCTGGGACTTTATGGTTGTTGCATGCACTTGCAGCAGCGTGTGAGCTGACCTTTACAAGGGAGGGGTCCCTAGGAATTGTGTGTACCAACCGTGTTCCCAGTGGCTGTGCTGCTGTGAAAATCACTGGCATGTACCGCCGTGCTCCCTGGAAAATTCCCTTTTGGGCATACAATTGGGGTGGATGCAACAGGAGGTTTTACAAGAAAAACAGAAGGTATGTGCTACTCAGCTGTGCTGGCAGCATATGGTTAAAATGCATGGGGAGAAAAGTGAGTCCAGAGGAGGCCATGCAGATGCTGTGAGGGCTGGAGCAGCTCTGCTCTGGAGCCAGGATGAGAAAGCTGGGCTGCTTCAGCCTGGAGAAAGAAGGCTCCTTGACAGGAGACCTTAGAGCTGCTCCAGTGCCTAAAGGGGCTGCAGGAAAGCTGGAGAGGGGCTTGGGACAAGGGCCTGTAGGGACAGGCCAAGGGGAATGGCTTGAACCTGCCCGAGGGGAGACTGAGCTGAGCTCTTAGGCAGAAGCTCTTCCCTGTGAGGGTGCTGAGGCGCTGGCCCGGGGTGCCCAGAGAAGCTGTGGCTGCCCCATCCCTGGCAGTGCTCAAGGCCAGGTTGGACACCGGGGCTTGGAGCAAGCTGCTCTAGTGGAAGGTGTTTCTGCATGTGGCAGGAATGGTCTTTAATGTACACTCCAATCCAAACCGTTCTAGGATTCCTTTCTAACATGCAAGCAACTCTGTAAGATGGAGGTGTCTTACGTTGTGGATCCTTTCAGACACTTGCCTCTTTTTCTCTGCTTGGACAGAAACCCAAGAGTTAAATCTGACCTTTTCGCAAAAAAATAAACTGAGAGAGAGAGACTGAAGATACAAGTTTGTTCTCCCTCTCAGACCAGTATCTCATGGTGTTTGCTGCAGCAATAAATTCACTTGGAGCAACATCTCCAAGTGAAACAAGCACGATTCAGCCCGTAAACTTCCATTCCAGCTGCCAGAGCAAAATCTCTAATTGGTTAGTACAAACTGAATTCGCAGCACTAGTGGGTTGCTATGGAACCTGAGCAAGTAGGCCAAGTCACTTTGCGGTATGTGCTGTTTCTCCTTCAAAAATACAAACCAGAAGACCAGATAACACATTCATTATGCACACTCTTGCAATTTGGAAGCTAACTCAAAGGAAAACAAAAAGGATTCCAAGCATGGGCCCCTTGGCATCAATTTGTAACAATCTTGTATATCCGCTTGCAGTGAACAGTCAAAATTGCGTTCTTTGGACTTGAGGCAGAAATAATATAAGTTGAATGTCTCTGTATGAGTGCTAAGTTAGTTGTGCATATTCAGAAGGAAAGGGAACATAAACTTGTATTTTATCTCTGCATCAGTATTTCAGATGAAGATCTAAAAAAGTCGGGGGAGATACGAGTTTTTGTTAGATTTATGAAAATACTTGGGAAACACAAACTTGGGAAATAGCTTAACACAAAGAATCTGCTTCCCAACTTAACAGAGGAACTCTGTAAAATGCAGGGAATGGCTTTAAATTTACAGAAGAGACAACCAGAGCAGACTCTAAATAGTTAGGGGAAAGTAAGACAAACAATAAACATGCCTTCACTTTCTGCTGCACATTTGGCTGTCATATTTCAGAACACTGTGTGTTTCTAGAATTACTCTGTCTCTTGCAGGATTTGGCCTTCAGAGATCAAGAGCTGATTTAAACCGGGTGTATTCATCGTGGTGTGAATAGAAGGGCTGCCAGGAATTCAGAACACTCGAGGATATACTTTTAAATAAAGGACAGTAAATTGTTTCATACATGATGTTCAGTGGATTACACTCATATGTTTACAATTTGTCCCAGAAGGGGTGAAAAAGAGCAGATACACAAATGAAGATTTTTCACAGGACTCATACCACAAGACAACAGGATTTAGTAGTGTTCAATACAGAATCATCATAAAATCACAGAATGGTTTGGGTTTGAGGGGACCTTAAAGCTCAACCAGTTCCAACCCCTGCCACGGGCAGGGAGCCCTTCCACTAGAGCAGCTTGCTCCAAGCCCCTGTGTCCAACCTGGCCTTGAGCACTACCAGGTATGGGGCAGCCACAGCTTCTCTGGGCTCCCTGTGCCAGTTCCTGAGCACCCTCACAGGGAAGAAATTTCTAATATCTAATACAAATCTCCCCTCAGTTTAAAGCCGTTCCTCCTTGTCCCATCCCAACAGGCATTTGTCCAAAGCCCCTGTCAGCAATATACCCAGAATGGTATTATCTGAAATCAATAAATCATTAATATCAGCTTTTCCCATAGTACCTCCTTTTGTTGAGCTTCAACCAAGAATCTTTAAGAGCTTGACAAGCATTGAATAGGTAAGATTTGAAATCCTGTTATCAGATGTATTGGGATCTGCTATCAGATGGGCTGATCAAATTCAGTTGTCTGGGGCGCAGACTTACACTTCTGACAGATAAGGAAACTGAGTCTCAGAGAAATAAGTCGAATGCAGATTCTCTTATTTCTTGCACGCTCTATCTCTGGCCGCTGAAATAAGGCTGTTTGTCACACTCAGCTGTATTTTAAAATAGCAGAATTCCCAGCAGGAAGGAAGGACAGGGGGAGGCAGAAGTGCTGCAATCGTGACTACCTCAGTACAGCAACTGCAGCGGCTCTCATGTAAGAGCATTAAGTCATACAACTGAAAGTGCTTGGCCTTTGTACAACCTTAAAATCCCACAACTTCTGGCACTGGTACTGGTGCACCAGTAATGGTAGGCACCAGCTCAAACCAAACACATTCCATACAGCTCTGGCCTTTAAAACGTTGGGCTCTGGAGTGCACTGTGGTTCAGAGGAAGGCTGTGGAAGTGATAGCAGCGTGTGTTCTGCAGTGTGCTGGCTGGGTATATTATCCTGCTGAAGGAAAGCGAGTGTAAACAGATGCGCTTCTTTTTTTGTGTCTTCCCCTCACTTTGCACAGTAGTTTTGAGTGATTTTTGACATCAAAACTAAATTTTATTGGTCTGTATTAAAACTGGAGCTAGTTTTGTGCTGGAGAAAGCCACAACCTGCTTATACAACAGGAACACATAGTTACCTCTGTCTGATCACAGAAATTAATAAATACATCTAAAGCTCAGGCAGTTTTATCCCACAATGTGTCTGATGGATTAAACCCCACAAGCATGAAGCAGTACTGAAGGGTTGAGATATTCTTAAGTCAAAGAGCTTTATTTGAGAAGCGACAAGCAGGGAGGACACCGAGACACTCCAGGCAGCACCTCTATGATGGACTATTGATGCATATGACAAGGTGGGAAGGGCAGTGCCCTGCCTGCATGGCAGTGCGCAGTTCCCTATGGCATATAAAAGGCAGTGATTTGCTCCACTATCATTTCAGGGCATATGAGATCCTCCTGGGTTGAGGAGGGGAGTGAGAATGTCTGGTATTGTGCTTTTCATGGTGAAGGGGAATATATTATTTGGACAAATCCAGACTACTGCAGAATTAGTTGGGTTGGAAGGGATCTTAAAGCTCATCCAGTTCCAACTCATGGGCAGGGACACCTTCCACTAGAGCAGCTTGCTCCAAGCCCCTGTGTCCAACCTGGCCTTGAACACTGCCAGGGATGGGGCAGCCACAGCTTCTCTGAGCACCCTGTGCCAGCGCCCCAGCACCCTCACAGGGAAGAGCTTCTGCCTAAGAGCTCATCTCAGTCTCCCCTCGGGCAGGTTCAAGCCATTCCCCTTGGCCTGGCCCTACAGGCCCTTGTCCCAAGCCCCTCTCCAGCTTTCCTGCAGCCCCTTCAGGCACTGGAGCTGCTCTAAGGTCTCCCCTTCAGGAGCCTTCTCTTCTCCAGGCTGACCCAGCCCAGCTCTCTCAGCCTGGCTCCAGAGCAGAGCTGCTCCAGCCCTCGCAGCAGCTCCATGGCCTCCTCTGGCCTCGCTCCAACAGCTCCATGTCCCTCTTGTGCTGTTGCCCCAGAGCTACATAAGGACTGGGAGGTGTCCCCATAGCACAGCAGAGGGGAAGAATCCCCTTCCTCTACCCCGCTGCTCATGCTCTGGGGTTGCAGCTCAGCACACAGGTGCATCCCAGCCCAACGCACATCAAGCACACACTGAAACCAGTTTATGGGGAGCTTCTGATTGAAGACTAATTGTGCTTGGAATTTCTCAGCCCAGGTGTAGGAGCTTGCACTTGGCCTTTTTTTGAACTTCATGAACTTCGTTATCACACGGTAAAAGCCTGGTTTATCATCCAGGAGCTTTACTCCATCAGAGATGGAGAAAGAGGAATTTTCCTCAGGGATAAACAATACTCATGCCTTTCCTGTGGATAGCATAAAACACCTCTGGAAAAAGAGCAACGTCCTCGGGCTGTCTGGCAAAACGCGTTGGTGAATCATGGGAAGAAGGAATTGTGCAGATTTATTGCTGTTCTTTAACAATAGGTGGTCACAACTTTCCTAGCTCAACAGGGAATATATATCTTGTGTTTCAAATTGATTAAAAAAGCAGTCTTGGAAAACTACTCTTAGTTATTTATATTTCCTGACTTTCCACCTGCACTTATGTTGATTTTATTTAATTTCATTTTGTGTATTTGATTTATAGCTATGGAGCCAGAGGGGAAAATAAATGAAATAAAGGGGCAAATGAATATCATCTTAACAAGAAAAACCTGGGCTGCTGCCATCTCACCAAAATTAAGAAATTAATAGTTGGGTCTCAAATATGAGTAATAATCACATGCCTGGGATGAAGAGTGGCATACTGGGGGAAAAAGGGCCATGCAAGGTTAAGAAGGAACGGACTGGAGTATAAGGAACATATGTTAGGTGGACTTCACCTGCCTTGTGGGTGGTTTGTGTTACTTCCCCTAACCATGGGTTTTACCTCCTCTGTGCTGTGAAGATGTGCAGTGATTGTCTCTATCTGTTTGCCAGGATGTGGAAGTCACAAAGTCACTGTTGGCAGAAACAAAGTCACTGTTGGCAGAAACAAAGTCACTGTTGGCAGAAACTCTGGAACATGCCTGTTCATACAGGAGAGACCATGGGCAGACCTTCTGTTAGTGGAAAACGTCCAGAATGGTGTTGGTTCTGTGAGGGAAGATGTGATGCTGGGATATATAAAAGCACTACAACTATATGTCTGTATGATTGTATTTGGACTTAATGATCTTAAAGATCTTTTCCAACCTAGTTGATTCTATGATTCTATGCCTATTATCTGCCTCTGTCCCAGCACAGATAATGGACCATTTGGGCCCCACACTCTTATTCCCCAAACGAAGTAGAAGTTAGGAAGGGACAAAAATAACCCAGACCACGGCTCTTCTTTCCCCCGCCTCCCGAGGTTACTAACCTGACCCAAAACAGCAGAAAACAATTATCCATTGAGCAAGATGGAGAGGAGCAGGGAGGAAATTGTTCCCTTCTGAAAGGGAGCTCCTCAGGGGCTCGGGGTGCTCTCAGGCAGCACAGCCACACTTGGAATGTTTTTTTTGCCAATGCAAGAAAATAATACATCAGATTTCAGAAAATTACATGGGCAATTGCCTGAGCCGGATACTCGCTTTGCTCATTTGTAGGCACAACAGTAGAAACAGATTGTGGAAGTTAGTTACACCAGTGTCTGCAACATCAGTCTCCAGTGCTGAGATCGTGCTGTTACTCAAAAGCACAAACAGGTAATGTAATTTCCAACTACAGGTGAGATTGCTTCTATCTCTTTCAAAATCAAAGGAGGAAGGATCAAGCAAGAAAGGCTCTTCTGAGAGAGACAGTATAAACAATTCTAATCACCTCAGAATATTTATATCGTTCTTTGTGAAATATTTATGCAAATAATCCACCATCATCTCAAGTTTTGAAGGGAAATACAAGCCCCTAATTACGGATCAGCATTACAAAAGCCTTTTGCAGCTTTACTCAACCCCAACTTGTAAAAGAATAATGTAATCAGTAGGCAGGCTGATGAGCTGCCCGTGAAGTGGCCTCTCTCAATCTGACATTAATGCTCTATCTGATCCGAGACACCCAATAGAAAGTATGAGGTTCTCTGCAGAAGATTACATGCAAATCTCCTAAAAGGTCCATTTTCCTGTATTTGAACACCAAACCATAGGCTTTGCAGAAATTGCTTTCTCTAAGCTTAATGCTAACACGAAGGTTTACACTAGCCTAGCAAAACTCTGCCTGACAGGCTTGGTGAAGGCAAAGCACCTTTTCATATTCCTGCTAGCCCAGCAGGAAAGAGTTGTTATACGTGGGCCACTGCAAGACTTTTTCACCTGTTCCAGCAAAATAAAATTTACAGCTGAATCTTTCAGAGTGGTTGCCACTAATTCCCTAAAAATCACTGCCGAAATTATGCCAGAGGAGGCAAAACTATGGAATGCCGGAAAGCTACATGACATTAGAGCCCACCTACCAGGAGCAAAGCTAATTCATCCTATAATCACAGCACCAACAAAGTCCGTAAGAGCAGCAAGTGATCAGTAATACTCTTTGTGACCTTCCTGGCCAGTGAGGATGAGTTTTACATTTATCATAAGTAAAAAAATACATGGTGAGGCACACTGTGCTGTTAAGAAGCAAAATGTGTATTTCCCCCTGTTAACAGTCACAAATGAGCATCTCTTGAAAGGAATGAAGATTGCAGTTGTTAAATCCATGACTTGTTTGGAGAAATGAGAGTTTAATGTGACATTGTACAGCATAGGTCTTCCTGCAACTGAGAAGTACAGCTTTACCTTCCAGAAGCCACTTACTCTGTCTCCAGTTTCTGTTAGAATGCCTTATTTCTACTTTTTATAAGAACAGGTCATGATAGAACAGAGTGGAAGGGCTTTAACCTGCCAAAAGGGAGGTTGAGATGAGCTCTTAGGCAGAAGTTCTGCCCTGTGAGGGTGCTGAGGCGTTGACACAGGGTGCCCAGAAAAGCTGTGGCTGCCCCATCCCTGTCAGTGTTCAAGGACAGGTTGGATGGGGTTTGGAGCAAGCTCCTCTAGTGGAAGGTGTCCCTGCCTATGGCAAGGGTTTGGAACTGGATGAGCTTTAGGGTCCCTTCCAACCAAAACCAGTCTGGGATTCTACGATTCATTGATTATACAGAGAACCTTGAGTGTTTCTAACTGAGGTAGGTTAAGTGCAAGTTACATGAACCTGGGCTTAATGCTTCAAACCTGCCTGGAGATAAAGCAACCTCACATTGACATTTTTGGCAGTGATGTTTTGGTTTGTTCTGTAACAGCTAAGGCCCCATCATATGTGCAGACTTAACACTTCTCTAGCAAGCTCATAGACAAAGGTACTGTATAGTAGCAACGGAAGCAGAGACTAAGCACATAGGAAGCTGGAGATAAAAGTTGCAGAGAAGGAGAACTCTGAAGCAGTGATATTTTATGTTTCTCTTGGGAAGAAATGTAGTCTGCCTAAGTAAGTGCAGCCCAAGGAAAACACAGGGCTACAGACCCCTGGAGCCTAACAGAGTGGTATCAAAGCTATACTGCAGTGAGAATCCGGCCCCATCTATCCATAAGCTCCCTGGAGAGGAAATTTGGGGTGACAGGAATGTTGCCTGAATAAAGAGATTATATCTGTTCCTGTTTTTGTTCCTAAAATTACTGTTGGCTTTAGATTTCTGCGCTGCATAAAGGTAATGAACTTACTTGTTTAGCCTACACTTACTGGGACAATTTCCTCCTGATCCCATAATTTATCCCCATTAGGGTTGGATGCTTGCATCCCTAAAATTGTATGGAAGTCATTTTCCAGTGACTGTTATTTCTTACATTCTAGCCAATCTTCCTTAATTTCGGGAAGACCTTTTTTTCCCAGTGCATGATTTCAAACCAAGCCAACAGCCTCCCTTCAACATCTAAGAGTCATGGTTCATAAGATCGTTTTCTTTCTTCAACTGAGAAAAGAGATCAAGGCAACCTAGTGCTAAAAGTCTTCTTAGGTTGACTTCTAAAGGGATCTGATTAAGGAGAAAGGTTATTTTCCATAGCAATTCTTCTTGTGAGCCAGCCCTGGGGGTCTGGACTTGAAAACAGTAGGAAGTGTGAAGCTCCTGCAGAAAAGGAGGCAGGAGGGCTGCACCAGGATGGCAGAATTCTCTCTGCACCCAGGCTGATGGTAGGTGTCATTCCTTTCCCTTTGAATCTGAGAGAAATCTGCTATGTAACCCGGGAAAGAACTCTTCAGACCTGTCTGGTCTGATGCTTGTGCACTGTATTCTCTTTTGGCATCCACCTGATGCAGGAATGCATCTGAATCTTGTACATACCCTGTTCATTAAAAAATCAGGCTTATTCTGTATCCTCCAGTTATTTTGATGGTTTTTGTCTACTTATTCTGCATGCATTTTGAGACATGGGCTGCTGCTCCTTATGTGCATGTAGAGCTAGCAAAGCAACAGGACCTTGATCCTGTGTTTGGCCATTAGGTGTTCTGCAATGCAAGCTGTCAGAGTAGGGAAGTTGTGCTTGAGAAGCTGTCGTTATTTTAGAGACCTGTTCACAGTGTTCTGTAGACTGAGGGAGACTGAGAGCTTCCCCTTGCTGAGATCTGAGTCGAGGACAAGTTCTACATTTCCAGGGAGGTCCAAGTGAAGACCTTATGCTTACTGAAAAAGCTATGTAGATGTGTAGCCCTCATTGCTCTAATACAAATTTTTCCCCTTTTAAACCTGCATTTCAGCTTTGTTCCTGGAAAACCTCCTGAATTCTTGCTGAAGCAAAGAGCCAAAATACAGGTATGTTTCTGCAGGTGATGCTCTTCTCTCCAGTCAAAGATTGTTAGTCAGTGGTACTGACCAGGAAGGTAGTGCAGCAATATCATAGTATTGTGCCAGAAACAAACTCGTTTTGGACCAAAAACTGTGATTTGCTTTACATTTGTTTCGTGTGTAGAGCAACATTATCGAATAAAGTGCAAGTGACCAACAAGAGAAAAGGAAATTGGTAGAGACAAAGGTTTGGGTTATTGAATGGCGTTTCCAGGCCCAAAAGGGGAGCAATATTTTTGCCTCCAAAATAATAGAATCGTATAATCATAGAATGGTTTGGGTTGGAAAGGACCTTAAAGCTCATCCAGTTCTAACCCCCTGCCACAGAGCAGGCAGCAGGCCAAGTTGGAAATGCCATAGCAAGACCTGAGAAAGTTTCAGAGCCATCATTGATGTTACTGTTTTTTTCTCTACAGCTTTGATTAATATCTTTAAAGCTGCAATTTAAATACCTTAATCATTGCCTTACTGACTTCTGCCCTTGAGGAGAAAAATCTTTACCTTGACTTTTGTTCAGTTCCCCACTCAGTGAGAAATGTGAGATTGTTCACATCTCTATGCAAAGAAAGGTCCCAAATAAGAGAGATTCTCTGGCTAGAGGGGAGATAATGATAATTCGAAACACATAAAAGGCAGATGAGAATTATTTGTAAGAAAATAAATATTTCAGTAGTTTGGAAAATGATTCACAGCTGTGTGGGCTATAAAGAGTAGAGCTAAATACAGAGTAAAGTATACCCATGGCCTCATTCACTTAGCAGAGTCTCCGTCTCTCATTGCCCCAGCTTCTTGTTTTTCTGAGGGGTAAAGGAATTGGTTATCTTCAAGAAAAAGCCGTTTCAGAAAGACGAGGGCAGTATTAGAAAATAATTCAGTGCTCAATTATGGCACCTGGACCCATGTGAAAATGTGCTGCAGGCTTTGCCAGAACAGATCAAACTACTAGTCCACCTGATTTACCATCATTTCCCTGTTACTGGCTAATCCCAGCCATGCAGGGCTCCTATAAAGCAGTTCATTACACCCTATGGGATAGGAGGAAACCTTTTTATGATACTAATCAGAATATGATAGTAATCAAAGTGAAGCAAGAAAGCAAGATGCCTAATAGTCCTTATTCTTTTCTGACTGCTGAAACAGTGTGTGCTATGCTTGTTCCAGCTCATATGACATTAATTTTCCTCTAAGGTGTTTGCCCCCAAACTAACATTCAACAGGTAGTTTCACATCCTAGCCATGAAATATTCCCCACTTTCCTTTTTTACATGTAATGGCTTTGATTGTGATAAAATGCTAATGGGAGCAGAGGATCCTTATGGTTTGACTGACAAACAGCCCTTGTTGGTTATTTTGTCCATCTCTGAGGTAGCTGTACACTACACCTTTGAATTCGCTTCTATAGCAAGTCTAATTCTGAATTCCCAATCAATTAGGCTAGGCAGTTAGTCCCCAGAGTTTCAGGGGGCTAATAAAACCCACTCTCACACGTGCTTATGTTATAGTGCACTGAAGACTTTTCAGCATGCTGGTGAGCAAAGTAACCCAGTGGTCTCTTATCTCTAATTTTGATGATTACCTACCTGCCTTCTTTGACAGCCTTGACCTTCTGTACACTGATCAACAGTTTATACAGCTATTTGCTTTCTTACACTTATTCCTGAAGGAAAGATCCTGCTCTGCAACCCCACGCAGACCTAGCTGCCTTTCATCCAGTCCCCATGTGTGTCAGCCAAATGACTGAAGTGAAGCTCATGCTCAACAGCCCTTGAGACACTTCTGCAGACGTTACAGTGGTTCCACCACGCTTTAATGCGTAGCTCTGGCTTCAGTTTTGCCTTCACTTTTACCTGTTGGCTACCTCTACACATTCTTATGAGCTGTGTTTTCCCCATACTCTTTTAAATTTTGATTGCAAGGAGGCTTTTTTTCTTTTTTTTCTCTCCTGGACCATTTTTTGAGCGATGCTTTTCATTTTAAAGGAGAAACAAAGCCCAAAACAATAAAACCCAGGACAGAAAACTTGAAAAAGCTTAGAAGTGGAAAAAAGCTTTTGAAAATGTATGACCTTTTGGTTCTATATGTGATTAGTTGTCTTTTGTTCATAAAGTGTTAAGAAGAAGGACAGCAAAATGAATGTAAAGGATGGTCAACAGATTTGATCACTTCTAGGGACTACCCTGTCATGTAGGTTTCTGGGCTCGTCAAAAGTCTTGCTACTTAACCTGCTGTTTACCTGTTTGTTTTAACGTTAAAAAGAGCATTATCAGAGAGAGAAACTTGTGTTGGATAGCAAGAAACACTTTTTGGAGTGTACACTGACATGAAGAGCCCACTTAAATCCTCAAAAGGGCTAAAAGTAGCTGATCTCACCCAAACTGAATGGAGTCTAGAATCAAGATTTCCCACTTCTTGGAGGAAAGGCTCCAATTCCTAAATTATTTCAGAGGGGATGAGTGTTGTCATCACACATCCACCTCAGAAGATGGCTAGAAAGACTGACTCTCAAAGGCTTCCTATTAGTTTTACTGGAAGACTAAAGATACTCATTTAGGAAAACACTGGAGACACCCAGGCCTCCTGTGCTGTCAAGGTGGGAAGGGATTCCATATGGTGGGATGAATTCCTCTGCTTATATTCAGGGCCATCTGTCTCCTTCCACTTCCGCTTTCACACACTATGTATTAAAAGCAAAATGTAGATGCCTTTTCCATATAGACTGGATTTTTCCCAGTCTGCTGGGGGACCAAATTGTAGCAGGTTTCTTAGACTCTTAAGATACGTGTGATGCAGAAGATATGTGTATCCAGAAAGGTTACAATTTGCAGACCTCTGTCCTTAAAACTAAGAACATAAATTCATCTTTCCTTCAGACAATCATACAATCACAGAATGGTTTGGCTTAAAAAGGACATTAAAACTCATCTAGTTTGAACCCCCTTGCCACGGGCAGGGACACCTTCCTCTAGATCAGGTTGCTCCAAGCATGGCCTTGGACACTGCCAGGGATGGGGCATTTCATTAGTTAAACTGAAATGCTGAAGTCATTGAGCGTTGATGCCCTGACAGCAAGCAGGCCAGGATGTTTTGGTTACGTTGGATCCTGATTCTTTTCATAGGTGCCGAGAACCCAGAGCTCTTGGTAAAGATGATAAATGAATTTTGGTGTGTGTCAGTTTGTATAATCGACCAAAGTTATGCTCACAAGTGAAGGCTTGAAATCGCTAATAGACATTATCATAAGTATGGGTTATTTCCAGATGTATGTTAAACCTGCACCACAGAGTTTGCACAGAAAGAATGAGTTGTATTTTTAGTGTTACTGGCTGAAATAAGCTGCTGTCTATCCCTGTGCCTTTGGGCATAAACTAACCTACCACATGCCCATGGGAAAACAACACATATTTGGAGATGCTTTAAGGAAAACAAAAGCTTGTTGTTCCCTGTCATAGGCTCAGTGTATACAGAAGCTACAGTAAAACTCATTTACATTTGGGATTCTAGCAATGGGCAGGTAAAGGTGCTCTTGACAATCTGTTTTGCATCTGAGAGTTCCTGAAGGGGTTCCTTACCTAAGGCTCTTTCAGAGGCAGTTCTGGTTGGATCTGTCTGCTGTTCCACAATGGGGTTTCTTTTTTACTTTCCTTTTCATTTTCTTTCATGCTGAAGCTGATGCAAAGATAAATGTGAGAAGGCATGACATTTCCTTTTTGTTATATGCTTGTGATTTTTATTATGTGTGTCCCCAGAGGTAGCTAAAACCAGTACCTGGCTCTATTTCAGTATTCTGGCCTTCCAGTCAATGAAAGCTCTGGAATCTGGGAGCAAAAGAACTACTTCATAGCCAAAGTGGCCATTCTGGTGTGAACATTAAAAGTCCTGACAGACATACGCAAAAGGGTTCTGGTCACTGTTATTCCATGCCATTTATACTGCAACAACCATATGCAGCCATACAGGCTCTGTTATAAACTCTAAGCAATTTCTCTCAACTTGCACTTAGCTGTGAAGTCTGCTGCTTCTATTTCAGATTTAAAGAAAACTTGTCTACGTTTTCTGAGTACATCACTTCCAATAAAAGATGCTACCAGTGCCTGTAAGTGTTTTCTTGACTGACTCCTCAGATTATCACACCTACAAAAATATGCCACGAGGCTGATATTTTGAGGTCTCAAATGGCATACAGATGCTCACTGACTCATTTTGAGAAGTAGTTTTCTACTACAATATAGGTTTTAGAACTGTATTGGTAACAGTTATAATCATTTAAAGCTTTTCAGGTAGTAAACCACCACATTTGTCTTCATCCTCCCAGTTCTGATGGAGAAAACTCACATCCAGTAATAAAAGGATGTGAAAACCTGATGTGAATGACATGAAATAACCCTATTATTTAAAATATAAGGAAAGTCTACCACAGGTCTCAAACAGCACAGATAAAAAGAGAAGGTTGGTAAGCTGAATATGTCCATTTGTGGAAAGAGCTGTATTTTGTACACAGATTTAATTTGCAGCCTTTGTGGTATGGCATCAATGATAGCATCCGCATGAGCTTGGAGGCAGGAGAAGCAAAAGCCATTTGGATCACTTTGAACAAATGGGGACCTGAAGACTGAAAACCAAAGAGCACAGTGGCAGAGTGGGGAAGATCAGGAGCTGCTAGAGAAAGCTTGCAGGGTATGGGGGAGAGACACAAAGATGGGAGAATTTTGTGTGGCGCTGTGAAATAATGATGTTCAGAAAGGGAACTGATGAGATAATAGTGATGAACTTGGCTATTGAACTCAAAGGACGGGAAAGCATAGCATGTGCAAATGAGAGGCTGAGAAAGTTGGTGGGTCTGTTCAGCCTGGAGAAGAGAAGCTGCGTGGAGACCTCATAGCAGCCTTCCAGTGTCTGAAGGGGGCCTATAGGGATGCTGAGGAGGGACTCTTCATTAGGGACTTTAGTGGTAGGACAAGGGGTGATGGGTTAAAACTGAAACAGGGGAAGTTTAGATTGGATATAAGGAGGAAATTCTTTCCTGTGAAGTAGTGAGGCACTGGAATGGGTTGCCCAGGGAGGTTGTGAATGCTCCACCCCTGGCAGTGTTCAAGGCCAGGTTGGATGAGGCCTTGGGTAATATGGTTTAGTGCATAGTGTCCCTGCCCATGGCAGGGGGGTTGGAACTTGATGATCTTAAGGTCCTTTCCAACCCTAACTGTTCTATGATTCTATGATTTTCCATCGGGTCTACTCAGTAAAACATACATATGTCTACTGTGAGGTGTCCCTGCCCATGACAGGGGGTTGGAATTGAATGATCTTAATGTCCTTTCCAACCCAAACCATTCTATTGATTCTGTGTTCAGCAAATGTGTCATGGGGAAAAAAGCCTTCAAATGCTGTACCTCGTGAGCTGAGTCAGGTAGTAGAATAGAGATTGGTCTGTGGCTCAAAATCTCCACAGTAACAGAAATATCTGCTGCTTATGTTAATGCTGGGTGGGAATTGGAAGGGGCAACATCTTGTTTAGAGAAAGCAGTTATGTCTGATTGTGCACTAACACTAGTTTAAATCTCAAACAGGCATGGATTTTCCCTACCTGTAAAAACAACTCTTTAAGTCATTAACTTTTGCGGTCCCTCAAGAAACAGGTATATTTAACATGATTTCAAACCTGCATGGCCAGCATTGTGCAAGTTATTTCTGGTTTTCGTAACATACAAATAATACAAGCTCTGCTCTTGCTGTGGGCAAAGGCCAATTGGAGGAACAGGAAAGGTTTTATGATGTAATTCCATCCTTCATTCTTACTTGCTGTTTGATGATGCTGTGGAGTCAGCCAAGAAATGGATCAATGAATATCTTCTTTACACTTCCCATTTTATCCTTCCCCAGAGTACAAGGTGGCTGTTAAACCATGTAATGGAAAACTGGACTGGAGGAGTGTTTTCTGTACCCATCACTGACAGAACTGGAATGATAGTTGATCATAGAATCCCAGGCTGGTTTGGGTTGGAATGGACCTTAAAGCTCATCTTGTTCCAACCCCCTGCCAGGGGCAGGGACACCTTCCACTAGAGCAGCTTGCTCCAAGCCCCTGTGTCCAACCTGGCCTTGAACACTGCCAGGGATGGGGCAGCCACAGCTTCTCTGGGCACCCTGTGCCAGCGCCTCAGCACCCTCACAGGGAAGAGCTTCTGCCTAAGAGCTCATCTCAGTCTCCCCTCGGGCAGGTTAAAACCCTTCCCCTTGGCCTGTCCCTACGTGCCTTTGTAAAATCCATACGTATTAGAGTGAACTTTTCTACCTACAAGTCTTTTTGTAAAGGCCAGAATTTTAACCACTGTTAGCAGATAGCATACTTTTTTCAAAGGTCAATCATAAATGTGCTTATTCCACTTTATTATTCATAGTGGCTTCTACTTGATTTCTGCCAAGTTGAGGCTCTGGGACAATCTTAGTTGCTCAATGTGCTATTAACAAGTTGTGTTCTTTTAAGAAAGGACAAAAATGGCTGTTGAGAAAGTTCACAGAAGCCTTAAATAAAAGGCAAAATAATGGAAAAAAGTTGTCAGACGGGTCCCTTCCAACCCAAACCATTCTGTCATCTTATGATTTATAAGCAGCATGACAGAAATGTGCAGCTACAATGTGAGATTGATGGAAGAGGCTTAGAAATGGTCTGTGAGACACTCAGAAGGAGATGGAGACACACAGAACAGGCTTCAGACAGGTCATCTCTGGAAATGGAAAAGCCACATAGATATAAACAGGATGCTGCCTTGTAGTCACTTTCCCATGGTGTGTCCCCAGCTAAAAAGCAGTCCTTGGCTCTTTAGGATTGCCAAGGAATAGTGTCAGCAACACAGCCTAGCACCATCGCAAAGCCCTGATGCACTGTTGAATGACAGATGTAAAACCTCAGGCTTTTCACATCTCTAGAGAAGTACAGACCAGGCTGAGATTGAAATCCTTCAAGATGTCCCTATGTACTTTTCTGGATAAGGGCTTGGGAGGGAGGTGGATTTCTGAAATCCACAGTTTGAGGTCCACCATTGACAAGTGTGAGCATCTGAGCTTTGCTTGCCAAGTGCATAGAGGGTATCATGCCCCGACAGAGCTGATACCCAGGTTCACTTTCCACATGGACCAATCTTATTTGTTTTAATTGAGTTACTAATAGCATAAGGCACTGTTTAATGAGACCCAGGGAAATAGGGGGTTGGAAATCCCTTGTGTCCCAGATCCTGTTGGCTGTGTTAACGCAGAGGTACATTTATCCTGTGAGCAACCCCAGTGAAATCAGTGCCCATCCCTATAGAATAACTTTTTGCCCAGTCTGATTAAAAGAAAAAAAAATAGCTTCTTTGGATGAGAAAAGTGGCATAGAAGAATAGCATTATTTTCATACCCTTTCTTATTAATATATTAAACCCCACATCATTCTTCAGGGCAAATGAAGCACACCAGTGCTCAACATGACTGTAGGTCACAATCACCCATGCCATTCCCTCAGATAGATGGCTTTTACATGGTGTATCCTAGATGGCCAAAATATCAGGAGGGTAATTTGTCTCTGAATTATGGCTGTTAGTAATTAATCCTCTTTTGCTCTGGACTTGAGTGACCTTTATAAAGAAGCAGTTTGAATTAAAAGAATAAGAAATAAATAGGGGAAGAAATGAACCGTCTCTCCACAAACAAATACACATTTTGTCTTAAACTTGCAGTGGGAACTACAAAAAGACCCCAAAAGACCCCATCAGATTTTAAATATAACCCAGAAGATGTATACTAACCAACTTCTGCTATATTTGAGGATAACAAGCTTTCCCGTAGTGGCAGTGGGAAGCCTGTGACCTATCCAAGGCTTGCCAAAACCAGGTCATCTCAGTGATAAACTGCTCACTCCTGCATTTCCATCTTGAAAAGCTTCCTGATGAAGTGAGAAGGAAAATGTCCGGCCTCTGTAGATAGGGTGTTTCTTAAGACCTTGATCAAAATCAAATGTCTCCCTTCCCTTTATTAGGAACGTTAAACAGAAGCAGCTGTGCTAGGGACATATATGCTGTCAGTGTGACCTTCCGAGCTGGTACCTGCTCACTGGTAATTACATAGCGATAGCTGTTGATCATGTAGAAAGTGAATCCAACACCTTGTGGGAAATACCTCTGAGGAAACAAAGAGTCCTGATGAAATGCTGCCCTGCTTTATTGGTGTGAGTGAACGCTAGTGTGCATAAAAATAAATGACTACCATGACAGATAAGAAACAGACACCGTTTTTGTGCAAATTTTGTGCAGGCTGTTTCAGGTGAGACATCTCTGCCTGTTTATGTGAGTGTCTTGTATGGTTTTGACTTAGACCTTTCATTTTGTTAAATGAAAGAGGAGAGACCTCTCTGAAACTGTCCCAAGCGAGTAGAGAATGGCAACCTGATAACTTAGTTGTTCCAAAAGACATAGGAGAATGAGCAGAGTGGTTTGTGGTGAAACCATCCCTGTGCTGGAGCTGCCTTAGGTTTCCTGGGGTAGGCAATTTGGGTAAGTGAACAAGGCAATGAACAGGGGCCTGGTGAAGTTTAAATGGAGAAAACCCTTTTCTGCACTATTTATGTTTTCTCATCTGCAAACCTGGGAGCTTATCTAAAGAACAGTGGTGACTTCTCTTTCAGATACAGCAATCTCTTCCGTCTCCGCTTCATTATATGTGGTTTTAAGCTCTGTCTAATTGAGACTGCCTTATCTATGTTATTCTTAGAAGCCAGAAATTAATCCATAAGAGCTACAAGTTTATCTTTCTCCTTTCTAACCACATCTCAACTCCAAAAAGCCCATGCCATCACCCTGCTTTGCCTCATTTATCAAAATAATACGACAGCTAATCCTTCTGGAAGAGCATACCATGAGATACACAGGACAGGACACCCACATTCCCAGGGCTCTTTTGGGGAATTGGGGGCTGGGTGCCCATGCTACATCCCTGTGATGCCTGTGGGGATTGGTTGTGTGTTTGGGACAACTGAATGCTAATGGACTGTGATGGCCAGGTAGGGCAGAGCCTTGGACAGTATGGTCTAGTGTAAGGCATTGCTGCCCATGGCAGGGGTTGTTACAGGATTATCTTTAGGTCCTTTCTAACCCAAACCATTCTATGATTCCATGGGAGGGATAGCAGCCTGGTAGGACCTGAACCCACTCCAGATGCCCATCTTAAAGCCTATGCCTAGCAAGGATGCCCAGTGGTGATCACCTCTCCATGGGGACTCAGAAGACTCAGATGGTGTCCCCTAGTCCATCACTATCACCATACCCTGTCCTGTTTAATGAATTAATGCAAACCATCCCTTTTCAGAGCTGTCACCAGTCCTGCATTTAACTGCACAAAGCCCATCTTCTCTCAACACCCAGCATACTCAAACCCGAGTCAGATGCCCACATGGTGAATGATTATATTAAGTGTAAAGGTTCCCCTGGAGAACTAAGCCCTGTGTTTATTTGCAGAACAGGTGAGCTCTGCTATTAGGGTTAAATGGGAGGTCTGCAGGAAAATGTTTAAATAGTTCTGGTTCAGTGAGCACAGATTCCTAGTAAGCACCATAAAGAGGTGGATAAAAGGTGCTGAAAGTTAACTGCTTGGCCAGATTCAGGCACAACTTTAACCTCCTTTAGTAATTGCATTCTTAAGGAATTGTTTGGCTTTGTGAGTATAGAGTATATGAGTGAAGCAGGTTTCCCACTTGCTAAAGGAGAATGGTCACTTCAGGTTTTCCTTATACAGACGTTTGGGGGGTTTTTTGGTCATGACGAATCTAGACAACTATGTCACTGTGATGTGAATAGATACACGTACTGCATCCAGAGCTCAGAGCAACTCTTCAAATACAAAAGGACCAATTCAAATGTCTCAAACCAATTTATTCCCGATGCTTGTGATTTTCCAATTATTATGGCACAGAACATGATCCAAACCTATTAAAATATGCAGTCGTGGCCCACTGGAGGAGTGGGGTCATCTAGAGAAATGGTTAAAAAGCTTGTGTCAGGGAAGCTGTTCTATTGTCATGGTGGGGACCATGTAAACTTCAACATAATCCGAGTCCTGAAGCATAAAAAGTGCTTTAAGATCAGTGAGTTGGACAATGTTGTTGATCCCTGGAGCAAAGAGGAAAGGTTTGAAAGAGCAACAACTCTATGAACAGCCCAAGCATGAATACTGAGATCAGGTTCACAGAATCCGAGACATTAGAAATGGGAAAGACCTACAGGGGGAACCGTCATTATTCTGCTTCAGTTCTCTCTCCTGTGTTTCAAACTGGACACAGACTTCTCTGACCCAAATATGGGGTTTAATATGTGCCTTGTACAACCAGTTTGATGTAGGGTTCTGAGTCAATCTCTTGTGTTGGGGGGCCCAGAGCTGGATGCAGGACTGCAGAGGGGGTGTCTCGTGAGAGTGTAGTAGAGGAGGAGAATGCCTCTGCTCATTGCAGGGAGGTTGGACTAGATGGCCTTTAAACACATCTTCCAATTCAAACCATTCAACAATTTCTGTCTTTCTCAAGATCCTGATTGTGTTATGGTAGCTGCATTCTTAGCCTGGCTTAAACCTGAACTGCTTCCCAAACAGACTGATTTTGCTAGTGGATCCTAAGGCTGAGTATTCTCCCTGTTCTTCTCAGGGTCTCAGGCTAAGTACGTCCATACATACATTGACATAACCTTTTCCATAAGACCTGGGCTTGATCTCCCCATGCACCAAACTCATCAGAAGCAGTTTAGTCATGGACCTCTCATTTACTGTTGTTAGCACTGTGGTATGTTGCTGCATGGCTTTAAGGTTTACAACAGACCTACATGAGGCTGGCAGAGAACTAGGGTTGTGTGAGCTTATTCAACAACCCACTGTGATGTATTTACTATCTTTGAACCTGTTTAGATTTCCTTTGGATGGGAGCCCTTTGTGTGGGAGACACACTTGGAAAAGATACTGATTAGAAACTTGTTAAACAACCTAACAGATGACATACGTCTCCAGCATTGAAAACTAGAGGTGAAAAAGACCATTTGCATCTTGTTTACCTCTTCCTACCTAAGCTTGGCTGTGACTCCATCCTCATATATTTTCATGTACTTTACTCTGATAGGCTTTAAATTACTCAAGTGATAAGGTCTATACACCATGCAATACGCTCTACAGTAATTGTGGTGTTTTTTAAATGAGCATTTATATTCTAGATAGACTGATAATAAGACTATTAGTGATGTAGCTGAGGGGGTAGAGCACTACTCAGTTTTCATCAGGCTGGCCTTTAGTCAGATGAGCTGTAATTCTCATTAGCAAAAGCAACAGAATGTTGTACACAAGGTACTTAAACACCACCATTAAAGAAAGCATCTATCCAAATGCTCCTGAAGTGTACATCAAAAGATGCTCCTGTCACTGTGGCTAATTTCTAGCAAAGGCTGGACTGATTGCTGAAGAATTGCGCCTCACCTTGAAAATCATCTGCATAAAAAGCCAAGCTTCAGGGGAGCAGCAGAAGAGATTGCATCAATCAGTTCTTTACTGTAAGGGTGGCGAGGCACTGGAATGGGTTGCCCAGGGAGGCTGTGAATGCTCCATCCCTGGCAGTGTTCAAGGCCAGGTTGGACAGAGCCTTGGGTGCCATGGTTTAGTGTGAGGTGTCCCTGCCCATGGCAGGGGGTTGGAACTGGATGATCTTAAGGTGCTTTCCAACCCAAACTATTCTATGATTCTATGATCAAAAGAATTAAAAATAGGAATAAGTTCTGTCCAAGTATTTTCTTCACTGTGCTAAGGATATTTCAGTAATAGTCACATGTCAGGCATCGAGGCTTTCACAGAAAGTTGCTGTTCTTTGATGAGAATCACAGAAATGACTTTAACATCATTCAGGCTGAGAAAAGTTCTCTTTTCTGAGATCTGGCTCTAACTCTGGTCACCAAGTGCTGCAGGCTAATGCCACCCACGAATTAGCAGTGATATCTGAGGGGGAACCTACCCAAACCAACGCGAATACAGGTTATCCCATGTCTTCTGGCAAGCCACATGTAATATTCAGCCCATACCATTGAAAGTGCTCTTCTAACTTTCTAATTTCAGGTATTTGACACTCAGCCTGAACTCACACCGGTGAATTCTTTGCATCACTTTCCAACCTGCAGCACTGTGTCTGTTATCTGAGTTACTGTCACTACCTCTGTGAGCAGCACCAGGATCCATATGGCTGGATTTACTGCTTGACAGAACTGAATAAGCAGCACAATGCCCACAAAATCACTCTTTCTCAGAATGATCCTGATGATTCCCATGCATGTTGTAGCCAGTCCAACCGATCCACATTTCCCTCCCATTGAGCAGTTCTCCCATCACTGAATATACTGTGCACGTACTTGAGCCTTTTTCCGTGGCAGACCCCTGAGCTGATCCTTGTGCAGCCTAACCCCTAGAATACATCCTGTGTGCTTCCTGAATGTTTCATGAATCCCACATTCAATCTGCAGGCTTTGAGGGGCACCAGGGAGCTGACATATTTACCCTTCCACATCAGCACCACCGTTATCTTTCCTAAAGGAGGTACAGGAGGACCTTTGTTTTCCAAAATAGGTGTGGGCAAAGGAGAGACCGTGGTCCTCACCAGTCACTCAGCTGCCACATCATCATTCTCCCCAAGTGCATTCCTTATGCCATTTATTAGCATCGCTAATACCCAGCACCTCATTTTTATGCCGCTAGCAGCGGTTGTGAAAGCCATACTGAACTTTCTAATCCATTTATCTATTAATTTATTATCTAATTAAGGCTCACAATGACAGTGCTATTTGTTTAAAAATGCCCTCCAACTAAAGCAATACAAAACACACATGCATTCAAATCAATTAAAACGGTACTTGCTAATGTGTTCCTTAATCAGTTGGTAACTGTTCCACCAGCATTTAAAGGAAGGCAGGATTCATTTTAACTTCATCATAATCGTGTGACCTACTTGCACGGTGCCAAACTGATACAAATGGATGTTACTGTCATGTCATAAGGGCACGGAATAGCGCCAGCCATGAATTTTGCAAGAGCCATCCTAGGAATAAGGCTTTAAAGGGCCTTAGAACATTAGTTTGAATGCACTCACTGAAAGGCAAGCAGGCAAAACAGAGAATTCTGAAGAGTGTATTGAAGTTTATATCATTCTTCATGCTGTATCTTTGTGTGATTTTCTCTCCCATGAGCTGTGTCTTTTGCACAACAGCAGCAGAGACTAGTGCCACATAGAATCATAGAATAGTTCAGGTTGAAAAGGGCCTTAAGACATGCCTCATGTTTCATGTTCATTACAGAGAAATAAATACACCAGTCTTCCTATGTTGCTTAAACAAAGCCTGACCTCATTCCTCAGCTACTGAGCTGTATCAGAGCCTTTTCACCATGGCATCCTGCATAATAATACCTTAATGCCATTTGTTTCGGCCACCGACTCCAAAGGCGGTCATCCCCCTTGTTTGGATGCAGGATGCGCAGGCACTGCACATCCCAACCAGGTGCAGAGGTTACACCGTGATCTCCCCTTCCGATGCTGTGAGAGATGAAATCTGATGTGAACTGCTTACTGTGGCAGAGGTTTTCTGGGGCACAGCTGGAAGAGCTCTGCTTCCTCACCTCCCTCCCTGCCCCCAGAGCTCGCAGTAGTAACAGCACAGATTATCACGCTGGAGAGACTTGCTCCATTTGGTTATTTAGAAACATTATAAGAGCATCTTTCAAAGCCCACAGTAATGCACACTGACACCAGGGTCTGAAACTCAGATCTCCATGGAATTTAGTCTGGAAATGCATGGAGGGACATTCATTCAAACACAAGATTTGTGTTTGAATGTGATTAAGGACAAGAAGTGCTGGTTTTCCCCTCCTGCATGAAGCATCGCTTTCCCTTCTGCTGCTTATTTATACTACCGCATAGGATATTTGTGAGACGAGGAAAGGCAGAAAAAGCCAGATTGAAGCTCCATATAGCTGTAGTTCCTTCAACTAAGAATGGCTAAATAACATTTCTCAAGCAATTTACTTCTCAAAAAATGTGGTTTCTCTTTTTAATACTAAACAAGTATCCATAAGAAAAAGAAATGTGATAAACAGGACATTTGTACTCACTGCAAGCCAACATTCCTATTAGGAGAGTTTTAAAGCTCCGTTACTGGAGGACACAGCCATGTCTGGGATGGAAATCACTCGCTTTGCCTGAATCCTTGCCTACAAGGATGCCGGAGAGAGACTCTTCAGCAGGGACTGTAGTGACAGGACAAGGGGTGATGCGTTCAAAGCTAAACAGGGGAAGTTCAGGTTGGAGATAAGGAAGAAGTTCTTTACTGTAAGGGTGCTGAGGCACTGGAATGGGTTGCCCAAGGAAGTTGTGGGTGCTCCATCCCTGGCCGTGTTCAAGGCCAGGTTGGACAGAGCCTTGGGAGACATGGTCTAGTGTGAGGTGTCCCTGCCCATGGCAGGGGGTTGGAACTAGATGATGTTAAGGTCCTTTCTAACCCAAGCCATTCTGTGATTCTGTGACTCTACTTTTACTCAAGCCTTATAAAAAGGGAAGCAATAAACCTGAAGAAACTTCCTTTCCTTTGCAAGGCAAAACAAGAGAGTGGGGGAAGAGGATCTCAGGATCTGATCTTGCTCGTTCTGAACTTCAGAGGAGTCTGTGAGCTTCAAACCCTCACTGCCTCCCAGTGCAAGTGTCAGCCCAGAGGCTTGCAAGCTGGTTTTCAAGCGACAGCCAAGCCACCTGAAGGGTTGCTCTGCTTTATCAGTTCAGTGGGGATTTGTTTGATCAGGTTTACTGGATGATGTCTCCTGGAGTGACAGCCGTGGGTCTGAGTAGCAGCTGTGTGTTCAATAAAGCACGTCCCACTCCCAGAGCTTATTTCTTTCCTTTTGTGCTTTATTTACCTTGGCTGACATTATGACACTCAATTAGTCTTAATATTGGAAATGTTTTCTGGATTAGAGATTCCTGTTTAATAAAGCCTGGGAGGAAGTGTGAGGTCTGATTAGTGATGCCTGACTCAAAGGAAAATGAACTCCCACAAACAGCCTACTGACAGCTAACCCCCAATCCTGAATAATGCTGCAGTGGGAGAGGAAAACACCACTGCAAAGGGTTGGGATACAGCCCCTCAAATAACCTCAGTGACCAGGATGAACAGTGGCCACATAAGAAACCTCCTACTCATGTGGGTAACTGCTGGTAGCCTGAAGGTAAAGGTGCACTGCCTGTTTTTGGTAGCATGTAGCCAAGCCATGGCTGAGCTCTCCCTGGCTCCTCTTTCTGCATCATGGTTCCCTGTCTCTGTTGGCTGAGCTGCTCACTGCATTACTGAGATAGGTAAGATCAAAATCAGGCAAAAAATTATCATTTAACTATTATCGTGTCCCTTAGGATCTTTTCTACTGAAGGGATCTTGGCAGCAGCAGCGCTGCCCTCAGCAGGGAGAATATCTCTGCTAAAGCACCTCACCAGAGGAAGAGGAGGAATTGCTGCTGGCCTGGCAGGGAACAGGTTGGCAGCAACACCGTGAGCAGGGAGGGCAGGACAAAGTGTAAGGAGAGCAGTTCATCATCCCTTTTAAAGGGATGGATGGAGAAGAGCCTGGGGTAAATGATGATGGAGAGCTCCTGCTAGAAAGGGCAGGGTCTCCCCAGGAAAGGAGGGATCTTTATGCTCTCAGGCACCAGCACCTGAGCATTTTTGGGAACTCGGAAGTGGACCTTGTGGGTGCTACAACTCAGTCATGCCATGGAACAGTCAAAGGTATTGTCCTGTCTGGTCGCCAGTCACAGCTAAAAGCTCAAACTCAGGTCTATACCATTGGTGAATGAAAGCCTGAGAACACAACACTATCTTGCAACCTGAAAGGGAGTCCGTGGCCAGGCCCATGGCTCTGCATTCAGGTTTGGTGTCAGTACAGCACACAGGTTTGCTCTGGAGGACAGCCTCAGGGATGACATATGTCAAAGAATCACAGAATCCCAGATTGGATTGTGTTGGAAGGGACCTTAAAGCTCACCCAGTTCCAACCCCTGCCACAGGCAGGGACCCCTTCCACTGGAGCAGCTTGCTCCAAGCCCCTGTGTCCAACCTGGCCTTGAACACTGCCAGGGATGGGGCAGCCACAGCTTCTCTGGGCACCCTGTGCCAGCGCCTCAGCACCCTCACAGGGAAGAGCTTCTGCCTTATCCCCAACCTGAACTTCCCCTGTTTCAGTTTGAACCCATCACCCCTTGTCCTGTCGCTACAGTCCCTGACAAAGAGCCCCTCTCCAGCTTTCAACCAGTAGCAGAGTGCAGACTTACTTGGGGAGGAGGAATTATGGAGGGTCACATTCTGCTCTCCAATATAGTAAAATAAACCAACTTTTCACCAGCATTTAAATGTAATAATAATCTATATTAATAGTTTAATTAATTTAATAATACACTGGGGAAAGGGTTGGTTGAAGACTTGCAAATAAATAACTGCAGTGGCACATCCTGACTGTATTATGATCATTCTAAGCATCTATCAATACACAATACCACATCTATTGTACACAATTACCACTTTATCAATATCTTCTTATATCAATATATGGGGTGAGGATATATCTGAGAGAATCCCTTTCTAATATTGGTGTGGGGTAACTGCTGACAAAGAAATCACTGACACTTAAATGGAGTTTCTATACTGCAGATAATTCCAGGAATGTGTTATAACAAAAGTAATGATCTCCTGTTGTTCAGTTTTCAATTTTCAGTTAGATTTGTAGCACAAGTGATGCTGTGCTCTAGAGAAGCTGACATAAAACCAGGTTACAATGGGAAGTCCCTACAAAGCGTGCGGCTGGTATTGCTAATTCTGCTTTAAAACAGCTCTCTCCCTGCACAATTGTATTTCAATAAGCAAAAGGTTATTTCCGTTGTAAAGATACAGAATGGGGAAAACAATCAAACGGTTGCAATGTTATCACTGGAATTTATCCTTCAGCTTGACTGTGTTCTCAGTTACATCAGACCAAATGTATTAAATATCAGTCAGGAATGAGTATTATTACTGAGAATTTTTTAGATCTCAAGAATAGAAGGGGTTTTTCACCTACATTATGCTCAGTTTAGGAAAATAAACTAGAAACCAAATAAAAAGAGGTGAGAAAGAACAGGAAAAATCTCCATGCTATGACCCAGAGCCCAGGATTTCTATTTGCTATAATTACTATTGGTATTGTTACTGAGTATCATCCTCAGTGCACCAAAACCCTTTTACTGTGCACTTGTGCAAGTCACCAGTCACCTATGATTCACTTGCCTCATCATAAAGGGGAAATAAATGTCCTTCCCACAGCTGGGTCTTGTAAAGATGAGTTTGCAGGATTGGAACAACCACTATAAACTGGTTTCTCGTTCAGGGATTTATAAACTGTAATGAAAAAAGGCTGAGTAATCACCAACAATCATATCACAGAATGGTTTGGGTTGGACAGGAGCTTAAAGATCATCCAGTTCCAACCCCTTTGCTTTGGGGGTAGAATATCTTATCTATATATTTTATCATCTATATTCTAAATTATATATGATATAGTATATGCTATATGCTGTACACTGCATACTGCATACTATATACTATGTACTAGATACTAGATAATGAATAGATAATGTATATTAAAGTGCTATATATTTAAACTATGTTACATTATAATGTTGATCTCTTATCTGAGATTCCCCCTGTGATCCTCCTAGTTGCAGGAAAGTGACAAATCATTTTCCCAGTGTTTCTGATAGTCCAAATGAGTGTGGCTCTTTGTAAGAGTCACTTCTTTAACAAGCTTCCATTATGTCTTGCTCTGCTGAAATACTTTTGCTGCAGAACCAGACATCAAAGGCATAACGTAGCTCCGGACACTGGGGCTGCTTCACCAGCTGCTGCTCTTAGGTTGTCTGTAAGAGGGTAAAATATTGGTTTCTTTTTATGAGATCCTGTAAAAGGAAAGCTGGTACTTAGGAAAAATGAGATGCTGCGAGGAATATATTGTCTGAATTAAGTTCACCTCCAATACTTATAATGTCAAGGAATCTCTACCAAGTTTCAGTATAAACACATTGTGTTTGTCTGGGGCAAATCCATCCTCCTTCATCCATGCAGTTTTCCAGGAGAAGTTTTCTTATCTTGATGCCCAGAGTGTGCTCACTTCTTTACAATAAAATAAAGACATTTGTTGGTTCTGACCCATCTCACTGCAAAAATACCTGCTGATGGGCAACATTCTTCTGAAAGGTGGTACCCTCTGCCTTGTTAACAAGCAATCCCTAAAGCAATGTTCACCCAACTGCTTTGATTGCTCCTGTGTCAAGGAACAGAGCACAGGACTCGGTTTTTGCTTGGTTTAGACTCAGAGGCAAAGCTAAAACCTGCTCAAATCCCTTTTGTGAGGATTCGGTCAAACAAGCATCTCCCTGAGATGGAAGGAAAATGGATTGATAAGTAGCTCATCTCACAGCCCACTAATACTGCAGATGGTCACTGACCAGCTGTACAAGAGGGGGACTTGGAAGTGACCAAGACATGCATTTCCTTGGAGCAGAGAATTGATAACATGGAAAACATGGAAAACAAGGAAGGAAAACAAGGCAGGCAGGAAGAAAGAGAGAAACCAAGAAAGGAAAGAAAGGAAGAAAGGAAGAAAGGAAAGAAATGAAAGAAAGGAAGGAAGAAATGAAGAAAGGAAAGAAAGGAAAGAAAAGAAAGGAAGAAAGAAAGGAAGCAAGAAAGCAAGAAGAAATCAAGAAAGGAAGAAAGCTAGCTGATACGACAAGTTATGAGAGATTATTAGGAAGTAGCTCTGTACTTTGACAATTAATCTCAGTTATGAAGTTTTGGTCCATGCACCCAGTGTTTAGTTTTTGGTTTGGGTACATGTTTAGAGGGTGGAGGGAGGGAGATTATGGGATCTTCAACCCAGAATGAGAAAAAGTGTTAATAGGAAAGATTACTGCCGTATAATCCTTAGCAAATGGCATAAAAGCATTAAATACCTGCATTGCTACTACGCCTGCCTGCAGAGATATGTCACTGCCAGAAATGTAGTTGCTCTTTCCATGGCCTCTGTAGCAGCAAGAAAAATTCAGACTGAAGCTGTTATTCTGTAAGGTCTCCTTGCAAATCCATTGGATTTTGCTCACAGGACCATAAAAATTGCCATGCTGGGTCAGATCAATGGTCCATATAATCCAGTATTCTTTCTCTGACAGTGACTAATACTATATGTTTTGGTACATCACAGGAAAATGTACGAAACCTTTCCTGACCAATTATGGAACAGCCTTCCCATAGAGAAAGGCTCATCCTTACCTCCGGCACAAAATAGAGCTTATTTGCTTGAAGCCTGAAGGATTTCTATTAACTCCTGTCTAACTTGGCCTTGGTTATATTCACTCTTCATATAAATACCTGTTCCTCCTTCAAATCTGATTAAGTTTCATCTTAATGATATCGTGTTGCAGTGAATTTTACAGGTTCAATTGTCTTTAGAAGTATATGCCTTTTATCACTCCTAAACTTACTGCCCTTCAGTTGAGCTGGATGGTTCTTGTTTTGATTTTATGAGTGGGAGTAAATAAAGCTGACAATTTACCTTCTCTGCAGTACTCAGGATGTAATATACTTCCACAAAACACCTTTTTATTCACCTTCTCTTTAAACTAACTGTTCGTGCTCTTGCCTTTGCAATCTTCCTAGCGTATTCCGTGCTGTGGGAGACTTCTTCCACCTGAAACCCTTCTATTTCTTTCAATAGATAATGAGTTATTTATTTAGATCTGGTTTATTCTTCACTGTTTTATTTAAAACCATAATGACTTTGGCACTGAAAATCTGCATTTCTGATTCGAAATGCCCTCAACCAGTCACCGTATTCCTACCAGGCTCCTGCCACCATGCACTAGTGTGCTATTTGTGGGATTATGTTTACAATCCAGTTTCAGTATTCAAGCAGTGCACTCATGTTCCTAAATGCAGTTCTGCACTGAGCACAGGGGTTCCCTGAACTGTTGTTCATAGCAGCCAGCCATTTCTCCCCTGAAATCCCCCAGAATCTATCAATGTGCTTGACCCTCCAACCTCTGCATTCCCCCAGTGGTTCGGTTGTTCTCTGCACTGGAGATAGCTCTGGATTTCCTCCTTAGCACCTCTAACCCTGTCACTGCTCTTGTGTCACCTTCTCTCTTCACTGCTTTTCCATGTCGGTAAAAGCATATTAAATCCAGTCCATTCATACTCCTTTTCCTTAATATCACATCAGAGACTTTTTATCTAAGTCCACATTAAATACAATCAACTGTCTCTTTATCCCCTTTTTTGCTAAGTTCAAAATAGACTGGAAAAGACTAACAGAGTGGAAAAACATGTTTTAATCTGTCCCATCCTGTACATGGGGCTTATCAGTACTATTTAGAGCACTGCTTAACATCATTTCCCATTCTTGCAAACTGAGTAAGGCTCATTGGTCCATCATTCAGAGATCCCAGTCTCTCTTTTAAAGAAGCAAACAGAAGATATTCAGCCCACCAGTCTAAGCTCAAGTAAGAAGGTTCCTTTCCGTGACTGGCATCAGCTGTTTTTCCAATAGCAGTCAGACATATAGCATCTCTCTGTTAGGAAAGTCATCCAGTGCACTTGATTTTAGCTATCTAGTCTCAGCAGCAAGGCACAGGCTGTAATAGTAAGAACACAAATACTGTAGAACCTTTAGAGTGTGAGTTGTTCTCCAGGGCTCTTGTTCTGGTGGCATAAATCACCCTCTAGAGATGCTGATCTCTTTCTGCTGAATACCAGGACTGCCTAGAGGACCAATGTAATGACTCAGTTCTGCCCGAGTAAAGTTCCCTGAGATGGATCCTCCTCTAAGTGACCCGAGAATCTTTAATGTAATGCCTTTTTTATAGTCTGATATTCAGATTAAACTCTGATGCTACGTTTTAAATGTGTGAGGGACTGAAGGGCTCAGAAGACTGACAATAGTCTATGGAAGCTGTTAAGAAATGAAACTCTTACTGGTTGACCAAGTGATGGAACAGATTGCCCAGAGAGTTTGTGGAGTCTCCAACCTTGGAACTATTCAAAAGCCACCTGGTCATGGTCCTGGGTAACCAGCTCTGGGGGCTTGGACCAGATGATCTGCAAAGGTCCCTTCCAACTTCAACCACTCTATGACTTTGAATTAAACTGCCTGTGATGGCACATTACATTGGTTTGTGGACTGCTTTGTCAATCCCACTGTAGGAAGACAAGAGCTAAGAACCTGCCAGCTTAACTCCATATCTCAGAGCCTTGTCGGCAAGGGTTGTTTGAGTCCTGAGATCTGCATTCATCCTCTCAGAAATGCTGCCCAACTTGCTACAGAAGGACAAAGGTTTTAAAAGTACCATATTCTACTGTATGCAGTATATAGTCAGAGAGAGAGATATACTCCAGGAGAACATTTAGGACCCATTCCGTTTAAAGAACAAGAATTGAGCAATGGTGGTATTTGCTATATATAAGTGTATATGACGGCTAAATATCCTCATACCAGCTGTATAAATCTATATAAAGATTTTAAAGACGTTTCCTTTTGTTTCTCTATAAAAAAGTTTAAAACTTAGTAAGGTGTTTCATTGACTGCGAATGTTAAGTCCCAGCAGTCAGAAACGTGGTGAGGAAATTGTGTTATGCGATGGGATGAGAAAAACCTCAAGCTGTATCTCTCAGGAGAAATCAATGCACTGTGTCTTCTAATGTCATAAAAAATACCTCCCAGCAAGATGTATTCAGAGTAGTATTAGCAGAAAAGTGAGCTTCTAATGGCCTTTATTGATTAAGGCAGAAACAGCAGACGATTCTGAGGATACTGCTATTGTATGAAACAACTGGAAGTACCTTCACCTTACTGTACTCCGAGTAGATTTCGTGGGGATGCCCCAAACTCAACATCCACAGAACTGCCATTGGGATAACCATAGCCCTATGCTTCAGTGAGAAAGTGACTTACAGAGCTTGAAAAGAGCTGCCCTATAACCTTCTCTGAGATACTCCTCTGTCTCCAAATCCAGCTTTTTTCCTAGTGCAAACCATCCTTTATCCTTCTGAGAAATGGCTGAGGGACCTGGCGGGTTCAGTCTGGAGAAGGCTCAGGGGGGACCTGATGGCTCCCTACAAATGCCTAACAGAAGGATGGAGCCAGGAGGGACTGGGCTCTGCTCCCAAGGAACAAGGGATGGGACAAGAGGAAAGGGCCTCAAGCTGCACCAGGGCAGGTTTAGATGGAGCTGAGGACCAATTCCTGCCCCAGAGGGTGCTCAGGCATTGGAACAGGCTGCCCAGGGCAGGGCTGCAGTCACCATCCCTGCAAGTGTTCACACCCTTGGAGACGAGGCCTCAGTGCCATGGGGCAGTGGTGGCCTTGGCAGTGCTGGGAATCGTTGGACTGGATGAGCTTAAAGGGCTTTTCCAACATGGTTATTCTGTGATTCTCAAAGACTTCCTTAACCATCCCATTTCCCTCGTTAGCATCCATCAGAAGTTTGCATGGGGGAATGAGGACAAGAGTCCCTCTGAGGGACAGCAGCCCTAATGAATTATGCCATTCATAAAGAAAAAGTGACTGCTTTGGGGAATGAATCCACAGTGACTGCAGGACTCTCTCTAGGAGAGGACACACAGTCACATGTAGCTGAGTTATGGAGGCATAACAGTGTGGCATCAGCTGAGCTGCTGTGACTCAGAAGGGTGTGGTGGGAGGGGGACAGTCTCATGTGACACATTGGCTGATCATAGAGTCATAGAATGGTTTGGGTTGGAAAGGACCTTAAGATCATCCAGTTCCAACCCCCTTGCCATGGGCAGGGACACCTCACACTAAACCATGGCACCCAAGGCTCTGTCCAACCTGGCCTTGAACACTGCCAGGGATGGAGCATTTGCCACTTCTCTGGGCACCCTGTGCCAGCGCCTCAGCACCCTCACAGGGAAGAACTTCTTCCTTATCTCCAACCTGAACTTCCCTGTTTCAGTTTTAACCCATTACCCCTTGTCCTATCACTACAGTCTCTAGTGAGGAGTCCCCCCCCAGCATCCCTATAGGCCCCCTTCAGACACTGGAAGCTGCTCTGAGGTCTCCATGCAGCTTCTCTTCTCCAGGCTGAACAGCCCCAACTTTCTCAGCCTGCCTCAATACAGGAAGTATGATGCTGAGAGGGACAGAAATGCACTCAGGGTATCTGCCTCCCTGGTAAGCCTGTGCCTGTCTAGAGGCACTCTCCTAATTGTGAGATGGAAAATGTTGCTTTGCAATTCCTTCCTTGTGCTAAAATCCTTTGTTTTGCAGGGAGTGAGCAAAGATAACAGTGCCCCAGCTGCACGCTGCAAACTCATCCAACTGTACCCATTCACTGAGGGTTGACTGAGTGCCCACGTCCTCCAGAATATCTCCTGATGGGCACAGACTGTGTCGGTGGCCTCTTGACTCACTGCTTGGTTGCATTATTGAGATGAGAGCTGCTGAGAGCCATAGCCAACAGCATTAAGGGCCCTGCAGCGCATCTGAACACTGGCCACACAGTGCTGCAAATGGGCAAGGATGGACATTTTGGATAGAGGCCAGATCACCATCAGCTCCAGCCAAGGAAACCAGTTTGTGACTATTCCTTTGGTGAGTGCACATTTATTTGGTGCAAGATTAATAAACCTAAAGTAAACAGACAAACAGACAGGCTCTGGAGCAGTGTGAGGAGGTGGCAATAAAAAGGGATGATAAAGAGCATGAAAACATAATCTGCAGCCAGCCATAGAAATTCCCTGCTCCCCAGGGGCTGTTTTACAGAGCTGGTTCTCTCTTGCAAACTGTAAATAATGAAGGCAGGGTCTGTAGCAGGGTGCAGAAGCAGCATTAGGAGATGATTGGAAAGAGGAAGGTGCTAAGTACTGCATGGAAACAGAGAGCATTGCTGTTCCTCTGCTGCTCAAAGCACTGGAATCACCCCAAGCAATTGAGCCCTTGCCAAGTAATTCACCGCTCTATGGACAAGACCCTGCTTCTTGTTCGTGTTTGCTGATCTGATGCAGTTCCTAGTGCTTAGTGGTTTAACAGAACTCTTCAGGAGACACTCTATTTATCACTGATAAATCACTGATGAAATCTAAGGTTCAGTTATAAAGCGAGAGCTCAGCCACAGCTGTATGAAAGGCTTTCCTCTGGCTTAGAAATACACCAGTGAAGATACTCGATATGATAACCCTGCACAACACCTGCACTGCTCAGTGTTTCTTTCAGGCTTTTGCTCTTAAGGCATAATTATTGTTTCTGGATAATGATTGAAAAGATCTGTAGGTTCATCCCATGCAAGACCAGCATCACCCCATCCTCAGTCAGCTCTCTGCTCCTTTACACAGAGAGTGAAGCAGCTAAGCTCAGCAAAGAGTTTCTGTGTTCTAATAAGTTTTGTGTTTTCAACACTGCTGGTGCCATCACTTCCCTTGCATAAAGCACATCAGTGGCTGCATGCTTGAAGAAGTGGCTGTCTTAGTATGTTTCTGGGGTCCTTTCTGTCTGTTGTTCAAGCAATGTCCTAAAAGCAGTGAATTCACACCCTTTTCTGTGCTAAACCTTGGCAAGTCCCCTCATCTCACTGCACAGTGTGCTCCAGGTACAGGGATGGGGATGATTTCCTTTCCTTGCAGGTGTGGGTTGAGGAGAAAGCCCATGGAAAAACCTGAAACATTCATAACAATTCTGGATCTGCCTTTGAACCAGGACCTCCACCTGTTTTCTTATCAGCTGCTCAAATAACAGATGGCATAAACAACTGCTTTGCAAGCTCTTTTTTGAGCTGCACTAGACATGTAACTAGAACATGGAAGCATCCTAGTGTAGAGAAGACCACACTGCAAATCTTCTAGGTGATTTTCAAGGTTTTCTGGGTTCCCAACAAACCATTCTGTGATTCCATGATTCTTCCTTTGTGTATATCCATTATTTCCCAGTAATAGATACAGTGCTGATGATCACTCTGGATGGTGACCTCCACTACAGTGATACAATGCAACAGCTCCATTGACTTTCTCATTTGTGTTGCCCGTAAAGGTGATGCAGTACAAAATGCTTTCTGCTGTGCATTCTGCTTTCATTTCCATGCATTTCTTGCCTGATACCAGAGTGGAAGTAACACCAGCACAGTTCAGCCTTCATTTCTTCTTGGCATGATTTATGTACATCATACAGCATCTCTAGGACAGATCATTCTCATGTATACTATGCTCCAGCATATTTTCTCCTGAAACTAACTTGATGCCTCTAAACAGAAGCAACACTTGAGCAAAGACATGAAATAGAAGTTGAAACAGTGGGAAAAAGTGATTGGGCACTACTGCACTAAAAGGCAATCCCACATTAAGCCCATTTCCACTGTGATCTCTGTGAAGGGCGCAGGCTCTACATCAGTGGGACACAAGGAGTTCTGTCAACATAGTATACATGGGATTTGATTAAGAAATGCAAATGTATGGGTGTTATTTATGGCTTGTGTAGTGGTGCTGGGGATCTGGTTGGACTGAAGGTTGATGTGAAATGTGACACGAACCTGAATCTCACCTTCTTTAGTCAGCTTTGTGCTAAAGATTGAAGATACATGATGGTTTCTCTAAGCTCTTTAACACTTAACAGGCTGGCTGTTCTTATATTAAAGGGCATTTTACTTGCAATGACTAGTTTAGGAGTATTTAAATTCCAGTTAGTAGCTTAGGGTCATTTTAATTGCAGTTAGTCTAGGGGCATTTCAGTTGTGATGTACTGGGGAGCACTATCTCTGCAATACATTTTCATCAGTGTGGCATTACTTGAACGACAAGCCACGATGGGCTTATTCTGATTGAGGCAAATCTGCTCCTAAACAAATAAAGTTAACTGACAACAGGGTGCTCGTAAAGAAAGAAACAAAAACCCAAGGAAGAGAGCTACCTGCTAAGCTAACTTACTTTGCTTAATGGAGGAAAAAGAAGGCAGACAGGGAATATGCAGTATTTCAATTGGGTAAACACTGGAGAGAGAAAAACAACTGAGCTAAAAGAGTTTTTTGGCACTGGAGGAAATTAGTGTAAAGTGGTATGAATAATTCTGAGGCTGAAAATGAAATGAACGTATCTAAGCATCTGAAGGATGAAGCAACCATTCCAGTAAAAACCATGAGAGCAAGGTTCTGATTTCATAGAATCATAGAATAGAATCATAGAATAGTGAGGGTTGGAAAGGACCTTAAGATCATCAAGTTTCAACTCCCCTGCCATGGGCAGGGCGACCTCACACTAAACCATATCACCCAAGGCCTTGTCCAACCTGGTCTTGAACACTGCCAGGGATGGAGCATTCACAGCTTCCCTGGGCAACCCATTCCAGTGCCTCACTAACCTCACAGGAAAGAATTTCCTCCTTATATCCAGTCTAAACTTCCCCTGTTTCAGTTTGAACCCATCACCCCTTGTCCTATCCCTACAGTCCCTAATGAAGAGTCCATCCCCAGCATCCCTATAGGCCCCCTTCAGACACTGGAAGGCTGCCCTGAGGTCTCCACACAGCCTTTTCTTCTCCAGGATGAACAGCCCCAACTTTATCAGCCTATCTTCATACGGGAGGTGCTTCAGTCCCCTGATCACCCTCGTGGCCTCCTCTGGACTTGTTCCAACAGCTCCATGTCCTTTTTATGTTGAGGACACCAGAACTGCACACAGTACTCCAGGTGAGGTCTCGAAAGAATGAAGTAAAGGGGCAGGATCACCTCCTTCGACCTGCTGGTCACACTCCTTTTGATGCAGCCCAGGATATGGTTGGCTTTCTAGGCTGCGGGCACACACTGAGGCTGGCTCATGTTCATTTTTTCATTTGGTTTCAAGGCAAAGAGTTTATTGCTGTCTATAAAGTGAGTCTGGGTTTGGTGAGCCAGGAGGTATCTTTATGTCTCAGGAATGACAGGGTATGGGTCCCAAAGATTTAGGAGTTTCCTTGTTGCACTGTCAATAGAAAAAATATAGTCAAAGAGGGGAAAAAACAAACAAGGAAAAGATGCAGGGAAGGATGGAGGGGAGGAAAGAAGAGAGAGAGCAACAGAGATAAGGGGGCGGGAAGAAAAGAGAGAGAGAAAGGGAAGTAGAAAGAAAGAAGGAAAGAAGTAGGAAATAGAAAAAAGGAAGGGAGGAAGGAAGGAAAGGAAGGAAGGAAAGGAAGGAAGGAAAGAGGGAAGGAGGGAAGAAAGGAAAGAAGGAAGGAAGGAAGGAATGAAAGAGGGAAGGAAGGAAGGAAGGAAGGAATGAAGGAAGGAAGGAAGGAAGGAAGGAAGGAAGGAAGGAAGGAAGGAAAGGAGGGAAAGAAAAAGAAAGAAAGAGAAAGAAAAAGAAAAAAGAAAGGAAGAAAAGAAAGGAAGAAAGGAAGGAAGAAAGGAAGAAAAGAAAGGAAGAAAAGAAAGGAAGAAAGGAAGGAAGAAAGGAAGAAAGGAAGGAAAGAAAGGAAGAAAGGAAGGAAGAAAGGAAGAGAAAGAAAGAAAAAGAAAAAGAAAAAGAAAGAAAGAAAGAAAGAAAGAAAAAGAAAAAGAAAGAAAGAAAGAAAAAGAAAAAGAAAAAGAAAAAGAAAGAAAGAAAGAAAGAAAGAAAGAAAGAAAGAAAGAAAGAAAGAAAGAAAGAAAGAAAGAAAGAAAAAGAAAAAGTGTAATAACCTTTTAAACCAAAACCAGCTACACCTAAAGCCCAGATGATTTCAGAGAAGCTGATTTACTCAAGCTTTCTAACGTTTCACATAATCAATTGCATCTCACCATTGCCCGACTATTGTTTAACATACAAGTGCAATATAGTTCCAGACCTTGCTTGGGGCAGGTAATGATGGTGTGTTTGTGTGGGATGGAGCAGTAATTCATTTCAGACACGGAGGTAATTCATTGCAGACACTCTTTAAGAGACTGGGGGGAGAAAATAAAATGACAGATGATTTTACAATAGTTCAGGATTATTTTTTTTTAACTGCTGACCCTGGAACTGGTAATAGCAGGAAATGGGAAGATTAGCATAAAGAATGGTCATTGATACTTGGGGTCTGATAGCCATTTCTGCTGAGCCTCTCTACTTACTTTGAAAGGAATGAAGCATTAAACGCAGGCAAGGCTTGCTTTCTTGCACATATATGGTATTACAGCTCTTATGGAAAGTGTAAAATGGGTGAACAGGAATTATGCCAAAGGGTTTCACAGGAATAACTCTGAACTCACATAAAACACGACAGAGAATTAGATCTTTTCTGTTCTAAATTGAGTAAGACTTCTCAGAAACCTATACAGAAGCCATCATTTTCCATTAGATTTATTTTTCCATGGGAGAAGAAAGGGTGGAATTTGTTTACTGTCTGCTTAGCAGCAGAAAGTGGTTGTGTGCAGTAAATGAAAAAGCAGATATTGATATCCAGACAAATAGTCTAAATATTACTACAGAAAAGAGGTTTTTCTAGGGAAGTCAGAGATGGAGGTTAAGGGAGGGTACAGGGAGTCCACCCTAAATGTGGTAAGAACCAATATGACCCTTTAAGATGGGCCCTCAGAACTTGTTTGCATTATGGATATGTGACCTTTAAAGAGTATTGTAGGGATCATGATTAGTAAGTGAGGTTCAGCTCTGCAGTGCAAAAGTTACGCCAGAATTACTCTGAATTAAAGGTGAACAGAGGTGGATTAGAGCCATTCACACCCCATCTGCTCAATTCAGCCATCAGATCTACCTCCCACATCAAAGACTCCTGCAGCTCGAGTCTGAAAAATCTGTGCCTTTTCCCTATCAACACTCTGAATCATTGGACAGTTTTAATGATGCAACAGGTAATCCACTGCCCTTTTACATAGCTTTGCAGGTTAAATATACTTGAAAGATGTCCTTAATAAGCTTGTATTCATTCCCTTCTTCTAACCACTGGAACCTGGTGTGAAAAATGCTCAAGGAAGGATGGATGTGCCCTAATCTGGGGGAAATATCATCAATGGATGACACAGCCTAGATAAGTGTTAACAGTTGAGCTGAATCAAGCAGTTAACAACATTGATGTGATTGATAACAAAAACAGACAACTACTTGTGTGACTTTGGATTGTCAATGCTCTGAGTTCCTAAAGGAGAGAGCTGAGGAGATACTCTGGAAGGAAATGGGAACTGCTGAAAATGGCCATTTTTCATTTCCTGATAGCAATCTAGGAAACCCCTGCAGCATTCCCACCATAACATGGAAAATAAAGCAGTCAGATTTCATACTGCTGTCTTGTTTGTGGTAATCATGCATTGGTTCCAGACACAAAGAAGGAGGATGCTGCTGGTCCTTCATTAAAGGGAGACTGAGTTTTATGAGACATAAAAAGAGGAAACACAGTAGTGTGAAGACTTTTAGGGTTTAATCCTGACTGACGTGGAAGGTGAAGGTGTTCAGACTGGACCAGGCTTTTTGTCAGGGAGTAGTGGTGATGACAACACACTTTGAACTGAGGATTCACCGCAGCATCGCTAGGTGTGATGAATATAAGCTAACTAGGACATCACTTAGGAAGGGACCATGCATGCAGCATGACAGATCTCCCAAGAAACGTGGCAAAACATGTGTGCAGAGGAAATTTCTCCCTTTTCTCATACACTGTTCACTTTAAAGCCTGTTTCTGCGAACACTTGCTGCTTGACTTGCTTCCTGACACCACGAGGAGTCCCATTTAATTAACCTGGCAGCCTATGGTGGTGAAAATAGACTGGGGTTTGTAAGTGTGGAGATTGACAGGCTCTGCAAGCTGCCAGGGTTTGCTCAGCTACAGACGTTATTGTTCCTCTATTATTTTGATCATACAATTCCAGGTTGTACATCCAGTGGCTGGCTGCAGCTGCAACAGTAGTTGAGGATGGGGAAAGGAGGGGGAATGGGACTGTTTGACATGGAGCATCAGCCATTCACTCCCCCACGTCTGTGTTGTATTGGGTATTGAATCGCCTCTGGCTAATCACAAGCCTTCTGAACATTTTCCTCTGAGAAAACAGATGATCAAATGCAAGAAAGCCTACTCATTAAAACAAGTACTGGGAAGGTTTTGTTCTGTTAAGACCCATCCCTGTGTCTGAGTACCTAGAGAACCAAGCGCTCTTAGCTCAATAGCATCTGTTTACCATCAGCTTTGTCTGAAGCTTCTCTTCTTTTGTGTTTTTTTGGGTTTTTTTTCCCCAAGTTAATAAAAAAGGAGTTTGAAAACTGGTTCTGATTAAGCAGGTCAAACAGTGAAAACACTCTCTAAGGCCAGAATATTCCTGAAGATCCCATCATGGAGTAAAACAGAGCATGGAAATCGCCCAAAGAATAGCAGATCAAGGCAGACAGAAGTGGCTGACTGGATGCTACTGGGTTTGGAGATGCTGCAAATGGAGGTGCAACAATTATAGAATCATAGAATAGTTAGAGTTGGAAAGGACTTTAAGATCATTCAGTTCCAACCCCCCTGCCATAGGTAGGGACACCTCGCACTAAACCATATCACCTAAGGGTGCATTAAGTGCCAAGGCAGTCGCATTACGGCTTGGGGAGGACAAATACAAAGGACATATTGTATAGCATACCAGAGTCAGGGTGGCTGCATTAGAAGTTGATTTTCTGCATTGCTTTCTGCCTGCTTGTCTTGTTGGGGCTACACCATGCTCCTGTCTCCTCAAGTGAATGCGACACTGCTGTTTTCAGTGATACTTGAAGCAGTCACATCCTCTCGCTAACCTTATCAACAGCTGAGACAGAGTGATGGGCACACAGTCAATTGCTATACACCATTTCCATGAGAGTATTTTCTTTCACACTGTTATTAAGAGAAATTGCCTATTACCAAAGTAGCTGTAAGAAAGGGGGGAGAGAAAGGGGGGAAGTGTATTTTCCATCGCAATGCAGTTGGGTTACATTATAATTGGCAGCACAGTGGGTATGGCACTCCCACCAGGTCCCTTAACCTGATTGAGTCTGTTCTTTGTGTGAGATGCTGCTATTTGTGCTGCTTCATGTGACTTTCTCTTTTAGCAGGGCTGTCCTTCCATTCCTTGCAGGAGATGGACAGCCAGGGGGAAGAAAGGCAGTTCTTGTCTCCTTTTAGTGAAGTTACTACCACTGCAGTAAACGTGATTCCTTCCTATGTGTTTGTGCACTTTTGTGGGTGCTGCAGGCTGAGACTGTAAATTCTAGCTATAAAAATAAAACATGATGCACAAAGCAGGTGAGACAGAGTGAGCTGTTCTCTGCTGGTATTTGGCTGCTTGAGTGGGTGTCCATGTTCAACAAGCTTGTCAGAGATGTGGGAAGTTTGCAGCTCCTACTGTGGGGTACAGGGGCAGTGTCCAGTGGTTTTGATGCTAGGAATCATGAGCAAAACTATATCTGTTTCACCCGACTGCGAATGGGGTGTCTTTCTGTTAGGCTTCAGAGAGGGATGCCTGTATCCCAGTGCCTACTGATGTGGATAAGCCCATAGCCTGGCTCCTTATGCACTGGGGACAGAGAAGACCTGAAGCCTTGTATGGTCCACCAAGAGCCTACCCACACTTTGCACCTCCTCGGCACGCCTCTCACATTACCAGCTTGGTCCTGTTATGGTCTTCAATGAATCCCAGACTGGTTTGGGTTGGAAGGGACCTTAAAGCTCATCCAGTTCCAACCTCTGCATGGGCAGGGACCCCTTCCACTAGAGCAGCTTGCTCCAAGCCCCTGTGTCCAGCCTGGCCTTGAGCACTGCCAGGGATGGGGCAGCCACAGCTCCTCTGGGCACCCTGTGCCAGCACCTCAGCACCCTCATTTTACAGAATCTCATCCATCTTTGGGTGCTTCAAGCAGCCTCCTGTGTGCACTCTAGGCAGACCCTGCAGGGAAACGTTCCTCAGACTAACCCCATGAGCCATTTTTAGAGACAAGAAAGTTTGGCTCCCATCAAATCCACAGTCTGCCCCTTTTACATTAAGTAGCCTGGAATTGCTTCTTTCTCCAGCATGAAGAAAATAACTTTCAAAGAAATACGTGAAATAAAAGCTTCTTTCTCAGTATCTAATGTAGTGCAGGTTTCTTCACTGAGTTTGTCTGCGAGGAGCCTGAGGTCCCAGAATCTTTATCAGCATCTGACCACAGCCAGAATGTGGAAATGCTGTGGATTGAGTGAAACACAGCTTTGAGAAATCGTCAGATGCCTCGGCCAAGTTTTACAGAGAAATCTAATTCTCAGATTTAAGTATAAAAACTGGGTTTAATCCATTGCTGGCACAGACTCAAAACCAGGGTAACACTTTCTATATTGCCATACCTCCAACACACACACAGATTATTCCACTTTATAAGTGCTGCATATTTGAGAGTTACTGGGAGCTACAGAAAAATGCAGAGGTTTATCTGCCACAAAAATGCCCTCAGCATCTCCAGGTGGCTTTGGGAATTTTTAAAGGAATTTCTTCCAAAAGTTAGTGTTGCTACTTAGGAACTGATTTTCATTTGTATGCATAGAGAAATACAGAGCCACCAGGAAGGATCTGTACTGTAACGTACAAGGCGAGATCTATAGATATATAGCAACCTTCCGTATCTGTAGGGGGTCTACAACAATGCTGGAGAGGGATTTTTCGTTAGGGACTGTAGTGATAGGAGAAGGGGTGATGGGTTCAAACTTAAACAGAGGAAGTTGAGGTTAGATCTAAGGAGGAAGTTCTTTACTGTGAGGGTGGTGAGGCACTGGAATGGGTTGCCCAAAGAAGCACTAAATGCTCCATCACTCACAATGTTTAAGGCCAGGTTGGACAGAGCCTTGGGCGGCATGGTCTAGCATGAGGCGTCCCTGCCCATGGTAGGGATTTGGAACTGGATGATCTTAAGGTCTTTTGCAACCCAAACCATTCTGTGATGATTCTATACATAGGTGAAGTTGGATTATGAAATTCATATTTTCTGCTCTAATTGCTGGCATAAAATGGGGATACATACAGGAAAACCTAGTCCAAACTAAAGTACTATGGAAGAGATCTACAGGAGTCACGCAATGTAAGGACTTTCTATAACAATAACAATGGTAGCCAGTTCATTAAGTAAGAAGTGAATGTGGCATTTGATGTAATATATTGTACTACATATAATATATATGTAATATATTGAATGGGATTGGAAAGAAATCTCATCAAGTGGATTAAAATAGCCGCAAGCAGGGGTAGTTCAGTGTACTGCATGCACAGGTTTCTCTTTAGCCATTACTTGCTTGTGTCCAACAGAAAATAGGTTAAGAAAAAATTAACCCTTATTGTAAAGAATTATTTCTATACACAGAGGCATAGCAGCTGGTGGCATTGCTCTGATCTATTACTATATTCATGTCTAGGTGATCAGGTCTATGTATGCCCTTCAATGTAACTCAGAAATAGGATTTTGTTCAAAATTAAACCTGCCACTCACCAGAGTAAAGAGCCAAAATCCCCCCCAAAAAACAATCCTTGTAACTTGTCACAATTCAGGAAAATACACTTGTTTTCATTCCAGAGAGATGTCATGAGCCCACAAAGTAAAGGGCTAAATTCAAGGCTTAGGGAAGTCCATGGTTAAAAAACGAGCCTTCACTGCAATGGGCATGAAATCTCAGATGGCCATAAACAGCACAAGCAGTCCCTTCTCCAGCCACTTCAAATCTATGCGACGTATTTTTCTAATGTGCTAACAAATAAGCTTATCTCACATGGAAAAATCAAAGGCATAAACACAGCTATACCCGTGGGTAGAAGTGCTCTTTGCATCCGCTGTGGTCAATTGCCAGCCCTTGCACCCCATGCTGGCAAGAAAAGAGCTCCAGGAGAGAAACCCCTTATGCACTAAGGGAGTCCTGAAGGGTCTCCATCTCCCTCTCTGCAAAGTGAAAATCATCGTAGGAGGCTCTAATTATCCAGTGGCAAATTAAATGGCAAAGTCAGCATGAGCCTCGAAGAGTCTCTGTTGTAGAGCGGGGGTTCTGGTGGAGGTTTTGTTGTTCTGTTTTTATGGTCTGGCTTAATGCACAGCTCATCGTTAGCAGCCACTTGGGTTTAGCCTGTGCGCCGCAGTCTGGGTCAGGAATCACATGGATGTGATCAATATATTTTGCTTTGAAAGCATGGGAAAAGCAGTGTCTTCCAAGGCAAAACAAACAAGTAATGGAGAGAAAAGCTCCCTGAAACTCTAAGAACAATCTCAGCATCCTTGGGTTGAGTAAAATGTCATGCAGCAAACTGACGAGATCTGGTGAAGCCATTCAAACACCAAGAAGTCTTGAGAGATGGAGAGGTGGAGAGGGACTTTTTACAATGGCTTGTAGCGATAGGACAATTTAGATTGGATACAAGGGACACATTCTTTACTGTGAGGGTGCTGAGGCGCTGGCACAGGGTGCCCAGAGAAGCTGTGGCTGCCCCATCCCTGGAAGTGTTCAAGGCCAGGTTGGACACAGGGGCTTGGAGCAAGCTGCTCCAGTGGAAGGTGTCCCTGCCTGTGGCAGGGGTTGGAGCTGGATGAGCTTTAAGGTCCTTTCCAACCCAAAACATGCTGTGATTCTAGGATTCTATGAGTACAGGAGTTTACCAAACCATCCAGCACATGCTTGCAATTTGCTTCTCTTCGTTGTTCTCAAACCGCACAAAGTCAGAATCAAATATAAAAGCACATTTTCTGATCAGAAGAAACAAAGCATCAGGAGTTTGGCTCTGTGTTTGGCAGCTGTGTTGTCTCCTCTTCAAGGCTTTACAATCCTTTCAGTTTATAAGCTATCTATGCTGCCTGAACTGCTAACGCAAACTGTCAATGATCAAGTAAATACCTTATCTGTGAGACTTAACTTTTTAATAGAACATGATCCAAACAGTGAGCTTCGAGACTAACAGAAACAGAAAGGTTTTCATGCATATGTCAAGGTACAATTTCATATCTAAATTTAGCCACAAATGTGTGTTGTGATGGCCTAGCAGCATAAATTGCACAGCAGAAGCACAGCAGCCCCATGCAGGGTCCTGCTCTGAGCCTCCGGCATCAGTAGGTATTATCTTGTAGGAAGCAGGACTGGGCCCTAGTATGTAAGAACAACATGATACTACTCAGTCTGGCTTTACCAATGCTGAGAAACTGTCCATTCCATATGTGAAATACCGTAGAAAAGAGCAATTGAGATTCAGAGGATGTGTCATGGAGGAGAGTTGAGAGTGGGTAACCTTAGCCACTGAGCCAAACCTCCACTTGATTTTAGTCAATATATACCTTTTCCCATCAGATACTTGTAACAAAAGTGTGTGCTTTCACGTGTGCACCCAAACCCTTGTTTTTTCATACTAAGGGAATTTGGGCTTTTTAACTTTATTTGGTATTTTATATCCATAAAATCTGTAGCTGCCGCATCCCTGACAGTGTAAAAGGCCTTGGACGGGGCTTGGAGCAACCTGCTCCAAGTGGAAGGTGTCCCTGCCCATGGCAGGGGGATGGAGCTGGATGAACTTTAAGGTCCCTTCCAACACAAACCATTCTGTGATTCTGTGGTCCAACACTGGCTTTAGCTCATGCTTTTAAGGTAAAGAAGCAAACTTTCTCCTTTCCTCTCCTATCTAATGGTCCAATATTAAAAGGATTAATTTCTCCACTTTTGCTGGGTACCTTATAACTAACACCATGTTGATATTTGTCAGCTGTACACAGAAGAGTAATTTCTGGCAGCTAATGCATCTCTGCTATATGTCCCTGTCACTCTCCTCCTGCTCCAGGCGAGCTTGTATGCATGAGATGAGACAGTGCTGTAAACTCCCTAGTCCTTAAAATCTCAATCTAGGCAATGATCCCTTAAAACTTTGGCACTCTTTCAGTTGCCTGACTTTGTAGGATTTTTTTGTTGGTTAACAGGAGAAAGAAAATACACACTTGGTAAGCTCAAAAATCACAAGGTAAAAAAGGAAGAGGCAATCTGTATTCTCATTATGTTCGAGTCCCATGATTATAAAGTGAGTTTCATGACTTTTGAAAGGACGTTCAAGGTCTCTGAGCTTTGGTCTTTGGCAATGAAGGCAACAGTCATTTTAACCACTTGTTTGTGAAATAAGAGCAAGTTTCCCACCAGAATTTTCAACGTGTGGGTGGCAAAATTTCCTCTCTTTGAGGAGTTACGAGCTTCTAAGTTACTTCCAATCTATACAATAGGCAATAAAGTAAATCCAATAATGCCTACTGCTGTGTTCAGCGCTCCCATCCTCTTCCCTTGCAGTGCATAATTTAACATAAAGCTCCATCTACTACACGGTGTAATCTGGCGTGCCAGGAAAGTGAACTGTAGGATGTCAGTTATATAGTAAAGGCTGAAAGAAGTATGTTTTTTTTCCCCCTCTAGTGTTCATGATACCATTTTTACTCTTCTGAGGTGCTTGAAGTTCTCTTCTATAGAATGAGGCTGCAGTTTGTCTTCCCTAAGAGTGAAGGGCTGCGTTCCCCATGATGCCCTATGAGCCGTGTTGTGCAGAGGGAGAAAAATGACCCTGGTAATACTCAGCTCCCTCTGGTCAGCTGGCAATGACTCTTGGAAACAAAGCACAGATCAGAAATGATGCAATGTGCTTTTTCCTTAGAGTGGCCAAACCATTTTGCAAAGACATAGGAGCGGGTTTTCCAACGGCACAAACTGTTCTTGTCTCACTAGAAGTGTAGCTACAGAGACCAGCATCAGGTGAGGACTTGGCCCCTTGTCCTACTAGGCTTGGTTATAGGTCTCACTTTCCTCCCCTTTCCATCCTTAAATGGGAACTTTACCATTTCTTTATCTTGAGTTAAAATTCTCTGATCCATAATGAGTGCTCAGACTAATCTCTCACAGGATTTGGGAAGTGCCACCTCTAACAGGGGATGATGACCTAAGTGATCATTTCTGTCTCTTCACCCATTTTTCATAGCGTCATATCATAGAACAGTTTGGGTTGGAAGGGACCTTAAAGCTCATCCAGTTCCAACCCCCTGCCATGGGCAGGGACAATTTCCACTAGAGGAGGTTGCTCCAAGCCCCATCCAACCTGACCAAATTTGTTGACAAGAGCAGATTTCCATTTAAAGCAAACCAGAATGGAAACATCTGCTTGATCTGGAACCTGTAGTGACAAAGAGAAAGCCATGGGCTAACAGTGCTGATACCAATCTGTGAGCTCCTGAGTGCTCAATTCCCTGTTAAGTGCACAAGTGGGTGCCCACAATGATGAGCTCTGAGTTTTGGCTGTTGAGGATGCAAAGGCCATTAGGATGGGAGGGAGACACAGGGAAAAAACAATGAGAAACCCTCTATAAGGAGGTGGCTCAAAATCCCAGGGCAGGATGGAAACTGGTTGGATACAGTCTCCTTGTGATTTTCTGGGCTCAGGAGGAGGTGGATGTATGTTATGCCACTGTGTCGCAGCCTCTCCAACTGTGACCTTTTTAACAGTGAGCTGTTCTGAACTGTATATATATATATATGTATACATATATACATGAGCATTGATCTACAGATCCTGAGGTAATTTGGGAAGCGCAATAAATATACCTAAGTGCAATATAAATTAATTCTTCTGACTCAGAAAAGTTAGTAACATATGGTTTGGAAATGACTCCACAACATTAAGAAAAGTAAGTTCTCTGCTCCAGCCCTCCCACTTATCTTGAATGTAGAATTAGGGAAGAAGGTGTTGTAAGCCAAGGACCTTGAACTGGTCCTCTGAGGTCAATGCAAAACCTGCTCGTAATGTTCATAAAGAAGTCAAATATGATGGAGTTTAATATATCCTTAAACCAAGACATGTATTTGATTTGTTTCTGCACTTGTTGGCATCACCAGGGTGCTTGGGCTCAGCTTGTCTGATGTTGGCACCTATTAAAATACACACTTTAAAGGAAGGTGCTTGAATGGCTTTATAAATAACACGCCAGGCTGGCATCATTGAAATCTGATATATGAACAAGGAAAGTACACAAAGCCCCGGAGTAGGTAGGATCAAATCACAGACAGCATATTGTCTCTCTTTTCAAGTGTTCTGAAAGGGGCAAACCAACCAGGATGCTGGGCTAAGACTTTGATCCTATTTGTAACAGTGCTGTGCTTTTAAGTCTCTTTTCTGAGTGGCAAACCACTCATGAGTTAAGAAAACACCATAGTGCAGTCCAGCATGAGAAAAAACCCACAAACCCACACACCCCACAAGAAGATATAAATAATTCCCTGCTGCAGAGAAAGGCTGCAGCATTACAGGGTAAAGTTGATGAGAGAATTCAGTGGTCGCCTTTATAACTGTGGGCATGAAGGTTTTATCCGGTAGTTACAGTGGTGCTAACAAGAGCAAGTGCCTCTTGGGTGTGTTTCATGAGGCTAGGGAAGACTGTAAAAGGCCCTGCAGAGACCTGCAATGCTTTATTTAGAAGTCCCAGAATACAGCCCAGCAAATCTGGACTCTTGGAATAAAGGCACATTAGATTAAAAGAGCTCCCAAGTCCCATACGAGACAAAGGGAACATATTCCAGCAGCGTTCTTCCAAGGTATTGCAAGGACCTTGAAAGGCTGATGAGTAAAGAAAGCAAATGCAGTGAAAGGCCAGTGGTGGCTCTGAAAGGGAAGAAAAAAGGTCTAATGCAGAAGGGTCTCTAAGAACTCATCCCCATGGGATTGGGTGAGTTTTGTCTGAATAAATGAACTTGTGCAACATCTCTTGCACCAGGCAAGTGCCAGCATGCCGGCTTTGCAAACCAAGTAGGAAACCAAGGCACAGTCCCCCTGAAAGGCTTCAGTGAGGGACAACTGAGAAGTTAATGGCAGATCAGAAACAAAATCCCCTTGTCCTGAGTTTTCATCACAAGACCCTGTCCTATTTTCTTTCCTTTTGCACAGACAAGGGTAGATACCACATTTTTACAAGGCATTTAGTCACGTCGGTGTCTAAAAACACAGAAAAACCCACCCCAAAACCAACAGCAAGGCCAAGGTGAGCCTCATGGATCTGAAACACTGTATGGCCCAGATTGATCTTCCCACCTCCAGACATACTGTGAGCTGAAGCATCAGAAAAAGGGCAACATAACTTATTGTCACAACATTTTAAATGAAGTGTGAGGTGTCCCTGCCCATGGCAGGGGGTTGGAACTGGATGATCTTAAGGTCCTTGCCAACCCAAACCCTTCTATGATTCAATATGGGCATTTTTGGAAATACAACCTCTGTAGCACAAGACATTGAGCAGTTCTCTGCCAGCTCAGCAATGTACTGAATGCAGCTCTTCTAATCAGAAGATCATGGCTAATAGACTTGATAAAGAGGAATAAAAGAATCTCACTATTTATTTGTTTGCTCAATGGTGCTTTCTCTGAAGGCTGGATTTTGCAGCTAGAGAGCAAACTCTCTGGGCTACAGATTGCCCTTTCTAACCATGTGGAGCACACTCTGCACAGCAGGATCCTGGTAATTGCTTGAGGGCTTGAGGTGTTACTGAAGTAAAAGCCATCACTGAAGTGCCAAGCACAACAATTAACATTTGAATTATTTACACACTACAGGTGGTCTATCCATATGTATCCGTCCTTGCTTATACCCTGCTTGGTTTGAAAGACTTACATGTAGCTCTTTGGAAGTGGAAATTCTGCATCCATGGAATAGGTTTCCACATGAGCTGAAATGGTGATTCACATTTGAAATGGAATTAGCACTCGGATTGGCATTTAGGGTCACCTCGGCACTGCTAAGGCAGAAAATGATACACCATCACCCTCTATCCCAGGGGCTGAAAGCCTTGATCCAGCATCCCTGTATCCAGCCTCTGATTTCTGAGTGAGAAGAGAAAGCTGCAAAAGAGCAAAGGTGGGAATGGAAGGAAGGTCCAGCAAATTCACAACCAAGGCTGTGTGTTGCTATTTTCAACCCCCTAACAAACAAAATATACTGCAGCAAGAAAGAAAGTAATTGCTGTTGAGGGTAATTGTGCAGTGAAAAGCATTCAGCTGGTTCCACTTCAAGGGCTGTTAATCTGGGGGAGCAGCACAAGAGGTGTTTTCACCCTAATTGATAGATATTGCAATCTTTTGAGTATTGAAAGTATAGAGAGAAGCAAGGTCTATATGTCTGTGTTTGCAATACACGTCCATCATCCATCTGGGGTTTTGCCAGGCACCAATCACCATAGTAACCCCACAAATCCCTTAACACTCCCTTGAAACCATCCGGATCTGCAGGAAAACCAATGAGCACAACCACTGCTTCCCAGCTCAGCTCATAGTGCCCTGCCTCATTAACCATCAGGTAATGACCAAGCCGTAACTGCTTCCCCCCTTAAGGATATGAAGGTTGTTTCAAGCAGCTAAATACAGTGCTTGGAAACAACAACCCCACTGTAATGGCCTGTTAATGAATGATTTATTAGAGTGATGGCAGCAGCTTTCCCTGCGATCATTTCTTAATTAACAACCACTAACTAGTTGATGTCTGTGTGGAAAAAGAAAGAGAAAAAAGGATCTAAATGTATCGCTTATGGGGTGTGTTTTGTTTGCTTGTTTGTTTCTCCTAAGGTTTTAGAATCACAGAATCATAGAATAGTTTGAGTTGGAAGGGACCTTGAAAGCTCATCTAGTTCAACCCCCTGCAATGAGCAGGGACATCCTCAACTAGACCAGGTTGCTCAGAACCACAGCCAGCCTGGCTTTGAACGTCTCCATCCATCTCCTCCTGGGCAACCTGTACCAGAGTTTTACCTCCCTCATTGGTCTGTTGAGGTTCTGCTTCCATACTGGAACCATCCCGACCCCGGTCTGTCTCAGCTACACGAGAAGTGATCTGTGTTGTTTTCTTTACCCACGTTTTCATCCCTGTCTCTGACAGAGCAGGAAATGGATTCAAACTTAAAAAGGGGAAGTTTAGATTGGATATAAGGAGGAAATTCTTTCCTGTTAGGGTGGTGAGGCACTGGAATGGGTTGCCCAGGGAGGCTGTGAATGCTTCATCCCTGGCAGTGTTCAAGGCCAGGTTGGACGAGGCCTTGGGTGATATGTTTTAGAGTGAGGTGTCCCTGCCCATGGGAGGGGGGTTGGAACTTGATGATTTTAAGGTCCTTTCCAACCCAAACCATTCTATGATTCTATGAAATCACAGACGGATTTCTGATAGAGAGGCAGGACACAGACTTTATCCAGTGGGTTTTGTCCATTAAGTAGCATTGGTGCTTAAGTTGCCACTGAATAAAGGGGAGGAGAGAGGAAAATAGTGGGAAAGATTCTCCACTATCTCAGGTTCAAGGCCTGGAGCACCACAGCAAAAGGTGGAAATGTAAATTAGGTTGTAGAAGGGGTTAAATATTCCCTGCAGAGATGAATCCAGCTTCAAACAGGAGCATCTTGTTAAAGACAAGTCTCTGTATGAAGGTATCTGATTCAGCACTTTGATACCTTATGGGATAATTGGGATGACAGGCTTGGATGCTTAATATCAAGTTCCAAAATTTGAGTGTGCAGCATTAATAACCCCTGTTTGGAGCAGCTGAGAAAGGCTTTGAAGCACAGAAAAGTTAGTGCTAGGTGAGGAGTTACTACATGTCAGCTGCTGCCCAAGAATCTCCTGAAATCAATGCAACCCGGTTTAAAACTGAGATATCATCAGAAACCTTATGTAGGCAGTTGTGAAACAAGAACAAACTACACTGATACTCAGAGATGGGAAAGGGTGAATGGTTGCTTTGCCAGATTTCCATGAAAACATTGTTGGCATGAGAATCCTGTTCCACCAAGCATCTCCTGCCAGCTTGCCATCTGGCAGTGTTATCCCTGTCAAATATGGAATCGTAGGTATTTCTGACCAGACTGATGCTTGTTTGTTTCTGATTGTGCCTGCAGGGTGTCAGACCCACCAAGCTGAGAGGGGGAAGAGGGGTGGACTTTGCATTGCCAAGGTAGAACACCCTTTTTCACAGCTGCTCTTCTTCCAGAGGTCCTTCCTCTTACATGGAGTACGATGGACCCACCAAGTTCATTCCTAGAGGAAATCATAAGCTGCTCCACTATGCCATAAGGCATAAACCTTTGCTGAGGTCCAATGAGAGCTCTGGAGGCGTCTTTCTAGGGTTGCCTGTGATGTGGTTGGAGCTCTAGTGAATGCAACCTAATTTGAAGGGAGAGAGGATGCTGCTCTTTGGACAGTGCTGCAGAAAACCAGGGGTGCCCTGATTGACAGACCACAGACCAGCACACTTCATTTTAGGCATAAAAAAGCCTAAACATATGCCTAAACATAAAAAGCCTAGGCATCTGCATGATGTCTGCTTACTTGTGTATATGCTTATCCATCCCTATCAATACTGACCTGCTCTATTCACCCACTCCTCCCCACCACAAATCCCACTCAGGAAAACTGAAGAGTAGGCATGGTTATTGTGTGGGCACAGATTTAACACTAGAAGGTCTAGTTTGCTGCCAGTATGCAACCATTTGCGTTCCATCCGATGGAATGCTCTCATCTGCAGCTGCCTTTGGATTGACCTGGAGAGCCATTCCCTGCCCAAGTTCCCTTCTCCTGCCCTAACCAAACCAGCTACTGAAACCCAGGACACCAACCCTGCCAAAAGCCCTCAACCAGTGGTTTGCAACACAACAACAACAACAAAATACAACTCTGATGGGGGGAGAAAGGAGAAACCCTGCAAGTTTGGAAGAGAAGAGCAGCAACTGAAGTGTGAACCCAGTCTGCTCTTAATGGGAAGGGAAGAAAACCTGACTTCCTCCCACATCTACAAATGAAACCGGAAAGCAAAATGATGGGAAAAGCAGCCTTTGTGTGGTTGCTGGGACAGCCACGAGCTTGTCCTGAAGGCATGGTAATTGCCACTTAACTCTTTGCCTTGGGTTGTGTTGTCAGACACCAAAGCCGGTATTCAGTCACCCCATAGTCCATTGCATCCCTCTGCCATGGTTTGCTAACAGGGCCTGCTTGACATGCCCATCACCTTGCCTCTTGCTTCACTTTGTGAAAACCAGGTTATTTATTTTCTCCTCTCTGAATTGCATTTTGGACTATTTTTCTTTTAGCTCTGAAAGTTATTGATCAAAGGAGCCACAGCAGGGAAAGATCCCTGTGCAGGGGCCACTCGCAGCCACATCAATTTGCATGGCTGAGCATATTTCAAAGCACTTTGCTGTTGTTTGTATGTGGTACCTTGTACCAACCCTGGACAGATGCGCAGAGAGAGACTTCCTGCAAAAGGGAAATTCTAAGAGTTGCTTTTGCTTCACTCCTTTTCCTATTGTCCCATGGGTTGTGTCAGGTAGGAGCAGCTCTACAGCCCCTCACCCACACCATATGCAGCTTTAGTGCTTTGAAATGTTGGATGCAAATGATTTTTCTAGGGTCATGTTGTGACATAGGGGCAAAGCAAGGAAGTAATTGAGAATTCCCGATACGTCTTTCATGACCTAGCTGGAAAAAAATCCCCTCACTGCCTGGGAAAGGGCAAAAGGGGAGCTGAATTCCTCTTTATACCTAAGGGAGAAGGAAAGATCATAGAATCATAGCATCACAGAACAGTTAGGGTTGGAAAGGACCTTAAGATCACCCAGTTCCAACCCCTTGCCATGGGCAGGGATGCCTCATGTTAGACCATGTTGCCCAAGGCTCCAGCCTGACCTTGAATACTGCCAGGGATGGAGCATTCACCACTTCTTTGGGCAACGTGTTCCAGGACCTCACCACTCTCACAGTAAAGAGCTTCTTCCTTATATATATGTTGCGCAAGACAACATTGTTGAACCCTGGGAATAGAAGGTCTAAAACTAGAAACACAGATGCAGTCCTGTATGCAGGGAAAGGTGTTGGAGCTGGGAGAGCAATGCAGGATTCCCCTACCTAAAGGGCAGCAAGGTTTAGTGTAGGCTGGGGAACCTGGAATCTGGGAGCAGTGAGGGAGGTTGTATGTGTGTGTGCATGAGTTTTTGAGGTGACTCAGCCCTGCAGCATCAGCAGAGGGCTGGGAACAGCATGATTCTCTGCTCTTCTTCAGACACAGACTAAGTCTGCTCAGCAGAAAACACTGGTCTTGCTGTAAATGACATTTTTTTGACTTAAAATAATGCTTCTCCTCTTTTTGTTTGGTCTTTGGGGTGGGGGTGAAACCAACTTAATTTCTTACCTGGACCCACCACAAGTGCAAAATGCCTTGCAAACTTATCAGTTTACATATGCTGATAGGATGAGTTCTCAACGTGCTCCAGATGAGGAGAGCTTTGTAATACCAAAAAAAAAATATCCATTTTCAAGGACATTGTAAAATCACTTCCCCTGTAATAATGAGAAAAGGCCGTAAATAAATTGTACTTCCCCATTCTTATCTGTCACTTTGCATAGAGTTAAGCAAATGCCAGGGTATCTGAAGCATGGCATTTACTAACTGTGAAAAACCAGTATAGACCTAAACCTAATTTGTGCTTCCTTCATCGCCCTCACAAGGGCATTTGGATATGGGGTTTTCTTGGCCACGTCAAATAACTTAGAAAATGCAATTCTTCGTAGTTTTGGAAGTGCCTTCAACTTTTCAAAGCCTCTGATGTTAACTTCGCAGCGAGTGCTTGCAACAAGCCTCAGCTTCCTCTGGCACTGATGAGATAATGACCAATTTAAGCAAAATGAATGAGAAAATTAAAATTAACAGTCCAGAAAACTGAATGATGAGGGAAGAGCCTCTGATGAGTTAGAAACATTCAGGCTTTTTGAAGGATTATGAGTATTTGCCCATGAGTATGTATGTGTATAAAAATTCATAGCTTTCTTCATAATAACCATTATAACTCAATAATCTTGGGACTATATGGACCCTATGCCATGTATTGGCAATAATCTCCTTTCTCTTTATGGCTGTACACTGGAATTACATTCATGCAGACACAGGAAAATTATTTACTTTGACTGAATGAATCCAACAATCTTCCATAGAACGAAATGGTTTTCATTCCTTGTCATATTCTGACTCACACTGGAGTCTGAGCAGGTTGAAGACAGGGTCATTGAATCTATGGCTAAATGCTCTGAAAGAACCTCTTTAAAGAGGCATAAGAGTGTCTAAGAGACAAATCATTATCTATTAAAATGCAGCTGCTTCTGGAGTTAGAGACCATGTCTAGAACAGAGAGTACTTGAGATTAAGATAAAAAGCCAAGAACAATAAATGCTCAGTGGAAAAGAAATGAAGAAACATTGAAACAACATAGGGCAATGTCATCTACATTCTCACTTATTGTGTCTATTGTCGTCTGAACTTTACTGGAGGACACAAGAAATATCCATCATTTTTGTTCCTGAGTTGTATCTAGGAATGTCAGATGAAGAGGATCACAGAATGTGCATATAATAAGCCTAGTTTACAGGTCCCCTATGAACTTAATAACAGGGTGAACTGGGATGCCATCCAAGGCTCAAACACTCCTTGCAATTAAGCAGTTACCAGCTCCTAGAGGCGATGCCATGGCTTGAAAGCTGTTGTTGTGGGGCTGTTAAAATAGATTTCTGACTCTAAAAAACTCTCAAAACACCAAAAACGCAGGAAAAAAAAAAAAAAAAGGGAAAAAGGTGATTATCAGGCAGCCTTAGCAGATGTTTGTGAAAGCATTCAGTTGCAGTCCCAGCACTCAGATAGGGTTTGCCAACAATTGCTCAGAGGTTTAAGAATGCAGACTGAATCTGGACTAAGTCACAGTTACCTATGACTATGGAGGCAAATCATTCAAACGTGGTGTTTTCGTCTTACTTCAACAAAAGGTAGTTTAGCCTCATGGAACCTGGATGAATACGAACCTGCCACATGCTTTTTCCCTCCTCACCACCCCAGGTCTGTGAAACAGGTCTGAATTTATGAATCCTTCATGTTCTTCCCTGTAATCTGCACTCCTCGGGCCAGATCCTCAGCTAATTTGCCAGAGCACAACATATCCCAAAAGCCATTGACTTAAAAAAGGTTCAGACTTTATTTTCTGGTTCTTTGCAGCATGAGAAACCATTTATATTGGTGCAACGTGAGTTAAAATTGTGCTCCTATATCAAACTGAACCTGATTTTCACTAATATACAGCTAGTTAAGGCACATGGCAATGAAAAGCCTCTTTGAGTCTTTTAGGTTCCAGCTGGTAGCACCAGAAGAATCCTTCAGAAGTGAGGCTGCTTCCTATTCAATATTAACTTTACACATGGGAAGCCTGATCATGTGCTATTAAAGTCAATAGGATTTTTATCATTGACTGTAACGAGCAAACCATCAAAGTATATGTGTTCTTCTCTCCCCTCCATTCTGCTTCTGAGTTTCCCATAATCTTTCTTCAAATGACTTCTCCCTGATTTTCTGTCCTTTCTTTCCCCTCAAGTTTTCTGCCATCAATGCCCCATATGGAAAACCCAGAGGCTGAATAGGAACTGCTGCAATGCTGTGATTTACAACTGCAGCTGAAAGATCCTTTCCACGTTTCCAGGCAGAACTGGGTAGATTGTGGAGCTCTCAGCAGAGCGCCTTTGGAAGCTTGGTTTCCATTCAAATGAAATTGAAACGGGGCATGAACATGAGTGAAGGAGGAGCAATCAAACCCAATAGAACACAGCTGGAGAGGCCAGCTTGGCAAAATGCTGAATATCCTACGCTCTTGATGATTAAATGAGCCATAAAGTCTTTTGGCATCTTCTAACATTATGCTCTGATGTCCTGATCTTGCAGAGGACTTCAGCTATGCCTAATTTTAATCTCTTGCTTATCTCCCAATGAGATCAACAGGGTTTTGCTCCAGATCCATGCTATCTCATTAGAGGCACTTAACTGAAGCAGAGAGGAGCAGTGGTCCTCATCTTCACTGGATAAGGGACAGACAGCTCCAGGAGGTCTTCTGTGTTTTGCATGAGAACTGTTGAAATGCTTTACGTGGTGGGAATACTTATGAAAAACGATGATGATAAAGGACAAACCCAGATGATCTCAAACAACATCTCAGAACTTTCCTTCCTCTACTATTGTACAAGCATTAGTTCCCAAAGTGTGTACAGACACCGCTATGCCACGCACTCAGAACACTGCATCAGCACAGATAAAACACTGTAGTATCAGATAGCTATATACAAAGACATGGCATAATTCTAACATGAACCTGGTAAAAAGTGTTCATAATCAAGGAAAATCAATGTTTTGGCACAGAAACAGAAAACTAGGAAACCAAGCATGCATGCAGCCTCATTTTCTTGCAGGCTGTTCTTATCAGTGGAATGAAATGATCTAATTAGTTTATGGACAGCGTTTGTCCCTGAAGATCACAGCCTGGACTTGGGGGGGAAAAAAAGCCTAGCTGAAAGCAGCTCATGTTTTTCATATGCTAAGTGTGTTCTGATATCTCTGAGATGAGTTATGCAAAGTAAAAATAATACTTAACAAAGTCTGATATCCACACAAAACCTGGCTATGGTGGAGGAAATGAGGACAATCAGTTCCAAAGACTCTAAAAGCAGTTTGCAGAGGGACTTGTACGGATAAAAAACTAGACCCCTAAAGCTCTTATTTTTTTTTGGTATCCAGCTAACGATAAGACATACCTCTTTTTGGATCTTGCTCTTGGGAAGACCCAGCAGCTCAGTTCTGCACTTATAAATAACCTCCATGTGCTCAAAAAGGGCAGCCAGAGGCCACATTTTTCTCGTTGTGTTGGAAAAAGCAGAGTTTGACAAGAACATGAGAACCCAACAGAAGGGGTGGAATTGTCTCTGGCTGCTTCTACCCCTTGCTCTCTTTCGTGTTTCTCAATAGAGTTATCTTTATCACTCAATTAATGTGTCTAAATCTTCATTTCCTTATCTGTTCTCAACAGTGCTTCCCAAACAGTTCCAGGAATGGAGACGACAACTGGACCATTGTGTCACATCCTCTCTTAGTCTGGAAGGAAAAGGCAACAAAGTCATTTCCAAAGGGAAGTAAAACCATCAGATTTGGGGTTTTTTCTTTCTTGAGATTTTCTTTTTGATTGTTCTAACTGGAACCTGACAATTGTTGTGGTGCAGTTCCTGGGCCATCGTGATTCATGATGATGAGTCAGTTCTCGTTCTGATTTTGGCTTTCCAGGGTGATATCTAAAGATGCTCTTTGCACTTGTGCATATCCCTCTTTTGTGCGTTCTACTGTCTTGTTCTGCCTGCACCCTGACAGATCTTGGTAGCAAAGGGGAAATTGGTATTTGTAGGGTATGGAGGGCATGGGATTGCATTAAATAGATTCAGGTTGAAGGGACAAATCTGGCATTAAGAAAATCACTGGAATTGGGATGAGCCTTCACTAAATTCTCCAAGAACTGAAATTAAAGATGTTTGTGCTGTCCCTGATAAAATTAAGCAGCTAATCTCTGACCTGTAGATGACAGGAACTTGCCTAGGCTGTTATCACTCATGCTAGCATTTTACATAGTCAGACTTCAACAAAATGCATTCCATGTTTTCCAGCCACTCATATTTTGTATTTATAATGACTTTTTTCATCCTACCTTTCAAAGCCTTGAAAAATACTGGCATTTTTAGCTTCACATCAATTCTTTGGGTATTATTAGACCAAATTTAACACTGAATAAGAAGAAATGCTGAACTCCAGAGCATCTAGTAAGTCAGCTTCACAGCTTGGATGAGACGGCAGGAGTCCTGACTACTAGGCTGTTATTCTAACCACTAAACCATCTTCCCTTCTTTTGCCTTATGTCTCTTGGGAATCATCCATCAAATAACTTCCCTGCATTTCCTTTTATTGCTTCCCAGGTAATGTTTATTGCTTTGAAAGTAACTAATCGTTGGTTGGGCTCTGCTCAGATGCAATTAAAAGAATATTCCACCCCCCTCTCTTAAAATGCAGAGCATCTCTGAGATTCCTAATCATCTGAGTTTTATAACTCTGTTTTATTACTTTCCAAATATACAATGCTCATAAAAAAGGTAATTGGGTCTTTACAATAATGCCATTTCCTAATGTTCACCAATGAGGGAAAATTATCATCATGGAGGAGAATATTATGTTTTAATTGTTTTGCTCTCTTATCCCATGTCAAAAGTTTTGAGGGCAAACGTTAGGTATAAATACTAAGCCATCACTACTGAACAAAATGGTTGTCTGGGGTGATGACAATTCTGTTAGGCAGGGAGCATCAGTGATGAACGGGGGAAGATTTAAAAAATAAAAATATATAGAAACTGGGTAGCTTGAAATAGTAGAGGAAGAATATGAAATAGTAAGTGTACAGATTTAAGTCTTATTAGTAAGGAAAACTGAGATCCATGCTTTTGCTTCAGTTCTTTAAACTACCTAGTGCATACCACACAGTTCTGCCTAATGGAAGTACCTTAAACTCCTTTACTTTGCTCAGTCCTAGGGTAAGTTGAAAACAGCTTTGGCAACCAGCAAACACAAGGAGAAACGCACTGGAGCAGGGGTGTTAGGCTGGGTCCAGGAGTCGAAAGGTGTAAGAAGCAGAACATCAACATGCTTACTGAAAGAAAAATATGACCATTTTTGGTGTCATGCTTCAGGCTGAATTGCTTTTATTTTCAAAGTTGGAAATAAGATCGAGACTTTAAGGACCCAAACTGAGGCCATTTTTAGATATAGAAAGCCCTAATGAAGCCCCTGTTGCAATTCCCCATGTGCGAGGTGGGGACAATAACCTCTTTCTCTAGCAAGCACTGTAATTCCTTTAGGATAAGAATTGTTCCTTAACGTGGAATGAGCAGCTCTTTGCCCAGCAGGGCTCTGACTTCTCATTGAATGGCTCAAATTTGCAGTGAGGCAAAAATACATAAACCCAAAATATAACAGCACTTGCATAGATGAATTTCAAGCCGCTTCTGAGTTTCCCTTGTTCCTGTATTCCCATGTTGAATGCAGAGACATCCTTTCTGTCTGGCAGTGCTTGCAATTAAAAAAGCCCTCTGCTCTCCTGCATGGGAAGAAAGCCTTCAGATATGGCTCGTGTTTGATCCGTACCCACTGCTGTGGCTCACAGCCCTGTGAACCTGGCAGTGTGTTAAACCAGGGGCTGCTGGTGTGAAGAAGTGACCTGTTTGACACAGGCATGTTATACAGGACACTGCAGGCGCTGGATGACACAGAAATGAAAGAGGAACGTGGGATTAAGAGGGATGTTCAAGGTCAGCAACTCTCATCCCTCAAATGTAAGAGGCATTGTCCCACACAAGCCTGCTCACAACAGTCTTAAATCGACTTATTTTCCTCTCTAATCTGACTGGAAGGAATTCCAGAACCCGTTCTCTAAACAGTTACAAAATTTCTCCTTTCCTGTCTACATTTATTTTTGGCCTATTTGTAGTCATCTGTTCTTGTGCCAACATCATCTTTTAGCTTAAAGACCTCTGCTCCCTCCCTGGTGTTTACCTGGCTCATATATTTAGAGTCTGCAATCATATCCTTCCCCAGTCCTCGCTGTGATAGATGAAACCCAGATAGGCTTTGCAGTAACCCCGGGCTCCCCTGTGCCACAGCCATCCAAATTGCCATTTTTTTTCAATGGTTTCAGTTTAAACTCTATTTTCTTGAACACATTCCTCAGAATATGGGTGGAGGGAAGAAAAAAGGGATAGAGTCAGTATTGCCATGAAGGAAATGAATGTCCAGAAGGAAGAAGATATATGTGAAGTGGAAGAAGAAGGGGTAAATCAAGAGGACGCCAAACCCTGATGCCAAACCCGCTACCTTTAAACACTTATTCATGGCATACCTCCCTCATAGCAAAGGGTTATTAAGGTTTGAGACACTTGGATCTCAAAAGCAGCATTTCACCCTGTGATCTTCTAAGTCTCATGCAATTTGCTTATGAAATGAAAATCTAGCAGGAAGTGTTTGATGGCTGTGCATATTAATCTGCGCTAAAACAAGAGCTTTCATTATCATCTTCAATGCTTGCTTTTCCCTTTTGCCACCGAGGTAGTGTGAAGGTTACAGTTAAGGTCAACCTCAGCCCATGTTTATTGGTTTATTCCCAGATTTTGAGTTATTGATATTGAGCTTGTCCAGGAAATTAGTGCAGTGCAGTGTAAGGCTAATTGATAGCCTGCTTCTCCTTTTGCATATTAAAAAGATAACCTTATAGAGTGCAATAAGGGCTTAAGGGAGGCCTTCAATGTCTTTCTACTACCCAGTCAAAGCTTCACAGACTCTCGGGCAGCTGGTTTCATTTATTTCTGCACTCTCTTTTCCCTAAAGCTGTCTTTAATGGTCAAAGCAGGTTTCATTCTTTTCCCTTCTCATTTCTCCAGAATATGAAACAAATGCCCACCATGCAGATATTCAGAGAGTTCCCCTGCTTGGATTTGTTCCATGCCTATTGCTAGACTGTATTCCAGCTTTCTGGGTCCCAAATATAGACACAGCATCGTGGGTTCATGGAATCGGCAGGGCTATGGCCTCTGGCTGAATGCTGCTTCCCCTGACTATTGGTGATCTCCCTTACTTGCCCTTTGTTTAAGGTTCAGCTCATCCCAGTATATAATGGAATCCTAGAATGGTTTGGGTTGGAAAGGACCTTAAGATCATACAGTTCCAACCCCCCTGCCATGGGAAGAAATGCATCGCATTAGATCATGTTGCCCAAGGCTCTGTCGAGCCTGCCTGTTAGCGATGGAGCATTTATCATTTCCTTGGGCAACCTGTTCCAGTGCCTCAGCACCCTCACAATAAAGACCTTCTTCCTTATATCCCACCAGAACTTCCCCCATTTCAATTTAAACCCATTTTCCCCTGTCCTTGTTTTTCAGAACACCCACAAATTCACCAAGACTGCATTTATACTCTCACCTGCCCATACTGCCTCCTGCGCGGGTTTGGCTGCTGTGCGGCTCCCCTCCCTTCCCTGCCCTAATGTTGTTATAGGATATTGCTGCTTGCTGAGAAATGAAAGATGATATTTAAAAGGTTGCTAGTACCAGGTTGACTGCTGTTGAATTTCAGAGTCCCTGGTACAAATACTGAATTCTATTACTTTCATGGTAACGGCCTCCCCAAAGGATTCTCCTCTTGCCTCATATGCTCAGTCCCTGGTCAGTTCATATCGGATTGTTCATCTGTTAGATGTAATAATAGCGTCGTGCTGCAGCTCTACGGTGCCTTTCATCTGATGTGTTTTGCAGAGCCTGGGCAGCTGTTGTGGAGAGGCAGGTGGGAAGCTGAGTGCTGAGGCTCTTTCTAAAGTAATTTCGGTTGACATATATTTAGTGAACCCATCCTGCTTAAAGGATAAAGAGGTACTGAGTATATTAGATATATGTATATATACACACAGCTACATAAAATGACAGCACTGGCACCCTTCTTCATCACGCCCCCTTCCGTCCCCAAAGTGCACCCACCATACTGATGCTTCAGGACTTGATTTTGGTAGTCTTGTGAGGACTATGTATGATTCTATGACTCTGTGACTGAGTGCATCTGTCTAGACACAACTGGGGAATTTGGCTGTGGTTGCAGTTTTAATGTACTTTCAGTGAACCAAGACCAATGAGAAGAAGGATCCTGTTTGCTCAGAAATAAGTCATGAATGTGATGATTACAATAGCCATGTTACTGGAAGTGTAAAGGAAGAAGGCAATTGAAGCAAACAGGGGAGTTTGCATTTATCTACAAAAGAGCTGTGCTTTTGGAGGATAGAAAGTTACCTCAGACAAGCATCCAGAGACTCTGGATGTATCTGCTTTGCTTAGCACAGCTGAACTTGGTACAACTGGACTAACACACACATATGTGATATAACAGTGACCTCCCAGAATGCTATCTGAGATCTTCAAAGTAAAACTGACTGATCCTAGAATCATAAAATAATGGAATCATAGAATGGTTTGGGTTGGAAGGGACCTTAAAGCTCATCCAGTTCCAACCCCTGCCACAGGCAGGGACACCTTCCACTAGAGCAGCTTGCTCCAAGCCCCTGTGTCCCACCTGGTCTTGAACACTGCCAGGGATGGGGCAGGCACAGCTTCTCTGGGCACCCTGTGCCAGCACCTCAGCACCCTCATGGTAAATAAACTGTTCCCTATGTCCAGCCTCAATCCCCTGCAGTTTAAGTTTGAACCCTGGGCAATAGTTGTGACTCTTATTCTGTTGCTCTGCTCCTAGCAGTGTCCTCTCATGGGCACTGGGTGCTGCAGTTCTCAGTAGCCCAAGACCAAAGGCACAAACACATCTTCGGTTTTCTCAAACCCCAAAAGGCAAGTTGTTGTACTAAAAGGCAAATTCTGAAGCCTGAAGAGCTAGAAAGGGAATCCATATGAAATCGTGGCAGCTGTAACTAGCTACGCTGGGAGGAGGGTTGGCTGAAGTTGTACCACCACAGTCCCTGCTATCAATGCAGTGGTCTCCAATGAAATGGTCTAATGAAGTGATTTCCCCTTCCCATACAGAAAAAGGCTATTTTTGATGGGTTTGTGATCCATCAGTAGGGAGTGATTCTTGGAGAGCCATTGCCTGTTCTGATTTCACAGTAATGCAGGTGTGAGTGGCTGAGATGTGCTGGCCAGAGGGAAGGAGCAATAGAAAGTGAGAACCATGGTGACCTTGTCACACACTGAATGGCAAATTCGTGCTTTCTAAATATAGCCTCTTGCTTTTCCCACAACACCAACCTGCACTGCAGCTTCAGGTATGCCTGTACATCTCCTCTCAGTCACACACAGACCCACTTGATTCAAACACGATAATAAATCTGAAGTGACCTGCTCAGAAGTATATACAGGGTGAAACTTAGAGCACTGTTACACACTGACTGCTAACACTGAGCGTTGTATTGTGCCTCTCAGATGATACCTGTCCCACAACACCTTCCCAAAACCCTCAGTACCCCAAAAAGGGCACGACTTTTATCAGGTCTTATAGAGTTTTATGGCAGTGCTAAACACCAAGAGATTTGCCCCCAGTAATCCTAAAGCCACGTGGATAGGATGAACATAGAATCATAGAACGGTTTGGGTTGGAAAGGACCTTAAGACCATCTAGTTCCAATCCTCCTGCCATGGGCAGGGATGCCTCACACTAGGCCATAGCAGCACTGGCACCAGGATTCAAGGGTTATTTTACAGCAGTGCTGCTCTTACTCCATCTTCACTACTCCCAGTTGAAACACAGTTCTTCAGTGAAGACAGATGCTTAGAGCTTAAGACCCTTCTGTTGTATATGTGGGGGTGACCAGCGTGACTATACATTCACGGAAACAGATGGAACAGTTTATACTACAGTACTCATGCATATTTGGTTTGTATTTGAATGAAAGACTAACAGATGCAATGTGCTGTTTTATTTTTTAGGAAATATATGATTAGATATGGTTAATTTGCAGAGGGTAATGAGCTACATGCCCTTATTAAAAAGTCATATATTTATATACATTTATAGCAGAAACATATTTCTCTTATAAAAGGAAGTTCTCTGTTAAAAACAGAAAAGCTGACCTTGTTGGGTTTGTCTGTGGTTTACCTGCTCCTTCTATTCAGCCACTGCAGTCTGATGCATAAGAAACCCAGACAGGGGAATGCTGAAGGCTGAATTGCAACACTCCAGAAATGTGCTCTCTGCAGCTGGTTTGATGTTTTTCTCTTATGTGTATATATATATAGATGGTTTTATTTGGGTTTGAGAACATCTCCAGGAGAACTGCATTTCATTCTCACCATGTTGACAAGGTCTTCGGCATCTGAAACTTGGCTGGCCTTGATATTTCAGTCGTCATATAATGAGACATTAGGTGAAGTATTACTAGGTGACACCTTCTTTAAGGCTGTCACTTACTTGAGACTCAAGCAGCTAATATGATGCTTTTGTTTTCGTTAACAGCTACTTTGGAGTACTTTTTGTATCTGTGACAAAGAGCTGATATATGCGTTACTTTACCTCTGAATTCAATAAATTAGATTCAGCAACAAAACCCATAAACCTTTCTTTCCAGTCACATACATTCATGTTAGAGGTGTACACTATCGCTTCTTAAGTGTTTCAGGGGGCTGGAGTCAGTAACATCAGATCAATTCCTATTCACTAAGGATCTCACTAGCACTTTGGGTAGACTTAGGGGACTGGGTATGACAGCCCTGGGCTGTAGCCCCACTCTTGCCAATGACAGAGCATGCAACATCAAGCAGATATAATTAAGAGGGGTGGAAATACATCCCAGCAACCACTTCTGCTTGCATCTGTCCATGCACACACACACTTTGCAGACCTTAACATTGCCTCTTTGCAGCAGTTTCATGAGGTTTTACTTCTCTTAACTTTAAGCAGCAGGTAATTACTACTCTAGGATGCGGATGCCAGTAACGTTAAGCATGGTAGTCAGTTGGTTCAGCACCAACTATAGGTTACTTATAAGAAAGACGTCTTGGCACAAAACGCTTAGGTCAGCTTTCCCATTAAAGCACTGTGAGGTTTTTAACATCCATGCAGAGCAGATGAAATCAAAGTCTCCTTCAAAGCAGTGACTGACAGTGCCACGGAACCGTGTTTTCCTGTCCTGGTGGGATGAAAAGCCGAGCTGACTCTGCTGAGGAGTTCAGTCCAGTGGAAGTGTGAGTCCCCCCGACACTTGGCCCAGGCTTCATCCACTCAGTTCTGCTCCAGGAACAGCATTTGTGCCAATTCATTGAGCAGAAGGAACCTGGCCTTTATTGTGGGGTGCATTATCCGATCGGTTTGATCTCAAATAAATCACACCATCCCACACTGCCATCTCCTTCAACATACTCTTAGGGTAAAAACTCCATCAGCCGAGCTTACAGGCACTGAATTTGTGCAATAGATAGCTTGCCAGGGGAAAAAAAAAAACCAAAACAGAAAAAATACAAGACTTGGCATTTATATGAGAGATAGCTTCCTTTGTAGGATTGGCAAAGGAGGAAGGACTATGATAAACATCATTACTAGCAAGTAATTTTCCCCCTTCTGATGCAGCTCTGCAATAAGTTTGTTACCTGCCTGAATTAAAGATCTCTTCAAGATGTTTCTAGTCCCCAAGAAAGGGAGAGACTAACAGAGACTTCCCAATAATAATAAAGGGGGGAATGTCAGGAGGGAAAAGATGTCTCTCTTGTTCCTCTAACACTTGACAAAGCACTTTTCCCCCCCTGTTCCCAGCACTACTCTCCTAAGCAGTTTGGAAGTGAAATGACTTTGCTTGCAGATATTTTTTGTTCTCCAGCTAGAGAAACAAACGCATTCACTGAATATAGCTCTGCCAAGAAAATAAGAACATGGGCAGGACTTTGAATGGAGTCACTGATGGGAATGAAGGAGAGGAACAGTTTACTGTCTGAATTGCTCATCAGGAAGAAATGAAGGTGAAGAAAGGGAGGGAGGAAATAGAGTTGTTTGAGTAAGGATACTGAATGCAAAATCTGAGTGGAAGAAACAGTAAATGATGACAAGAAGCTGGATGGGTCTGAGTCATGCAACAGATTTTGTTCTTCCCTGAAGCTGTGCTAAACAGACGCTACAATAAACCACCTCGGAAGCCTTTCATGCCATAGGAAAATGACCCTGGGCAAGGTCATGCCTTCAACAGATGGCCAAAGTCAAGCTCTTCTGTTGTTCCCTCTCCTACCCAAGTGGGTTGAGATCTCAGTGGTTTCAAGTGGCATCTCTGAGGTTTTATGGCATGTGAGGAAGAGAATTACTTGACTGCTTCCTAACTCCCGGCAGGGCTGCATAGGGCCTTGGCAAATCCTAACTCCTGGTGTTCCCATACCAGCTTCCCTAAGACAGGGCTATTTTCTTAATACTCCCTGCTAATGAACTTCTGAATTCCATGTAATTCCTAACGGTCTTAAAAATAATAAGAGCCAAAGTCACTAACCAGTTTTCAGACAGCATTTTTGCAAGTGGTAGGTATGTCTGCATACTTCACAACACACGTACAGTAAAGAATATGTTCATTTTTAAGTTGGGTTTTTTTTCCATCCTATTCTGGAATCTTAGGCTTATCTGGACTTGGAAATGTACCAGTGTAATTATTCCTGGAAAATTGTTTGGAAGTACTCATTTCAAAGTAACTCTCTACATGGAATCAGAATGATCAGATATTTGTGCCAAAAGAAAGGGTGCTGAAATAATCATTTCATAAGAGCCCTATCAGTAAATTTCCAATTGGAGAGCAGCTCATATACACAGGAAGGAAGCAAACCTTATTGTCTCCCTCCTTCCTTACAGCCCTTGTTTTACAGCCGAATAAGCAAGAATGAGGCTGTAGATCTATGTCATCTTCTTCTTAGAATCCAAAAGGCTTTACAGAGTCTTTTGGATGAGTTTCAGCACCCTGTTCAAGTCCAAGGAGGAAATAAGCTCTTCCAGAAATCCACCAATCTTCCTTTTTTCTTCTTTGAGTCTGGCTGTAGCTCAAAGGAACCGAATGGACCATCTGTCCCCCCTATCCTCTCAACCCCCACATGCCACCATTGATAAGACATCAATCTGTGAAGCACCTCCGGGAGAGATTCTTTTAGTAGTTTCTCCAGGAAAGCATCTGAGTGATTCCTCTGCAGAATCTATCTGCTCTCTGTGTCTGCTGAGGAAAAGAGGTATTGACCTCTCCCCATCTCAGCTATGGTCTGGACATTCTTCTCTTGAAGGACACAAACGTATTTGCAAAGGCTTTAGACAAAGGTGAGAATGAATCAAACAAACCCATTCAAGGAGGACAGTGATAAACAGGGCATGGCTCATGAGAGTGTTCAAGGTTTGGAAAGCATTACTTACAGTGAGACACTCCAGAAGAAAAGAAGTAAAAGAAGGTTAAGGACTCAGTTCGTCACTGTCTATGGGCACTTAAATCTGTTGGGGTACTGCTCAGGGGCAATAATAGATGCTAGGTGTCTTTGGGAACACTTCCTGAATATCTTCTGTTACCCTTTGTGCTCATGTGGGACCAACCACAACCTGATGCTGAGAATACAAACCTCCATACCACTGACTGAGATAAAAACAATTTGGGGCTGCATTTGCTTCAGAGGCCAGACTGTGGCTTTTCCTAAAAGTATCAAAAAAAAAGAGCCTTCTGTTCTGAGGTGTTAAAACATCTCCCTGGGAAAAAGCACTAATTCCTTCTCAAATACACCTTTGGAAACTGATCTTTTCCATAGTCATGCTGCTTACAGAGAGAAATTACTCTCAATTCTTCTATAGCACAGCTGCTTTCACCCAGTTGTCCTGTTCCTTTTGTTTGTCTTCCAGCAAGACATCCAGGCCTGAGCTGAAAGACACCAAGAGATGCTGCTGAGAGGCTTCTTACCCTGACCCCATGACACTTTACAGAGCCAAGACCTCCAGGCTGTCATCCTGCTGTATACAATAGCTTTCCACTGCCATACAGCTGTAGATCATTGCATCTGCCTGCACTCTACTGTGCCTGTTTAGGCCCTGTCCTTACAGCTTTTTATTTGTACTGCTTTACTACTCTATCTAGTTTTAGTTTCCATGCACATTATTAACCATGATTTGAAGTTTTCTATTGGATAACTACTAAATGTTGGGAAGTATCATACTGAGTTCTAATACCTAAAGCCCAAATACCTCCCCTTTGGCTCCAAAAACTCTATCCAACAATTAATGTAGCAATATCTTTCTTTTCCACCCTTTCCCCTCTTTCTTTGGTCAAAACATTGCTAATTTTTGACCAAATAAGAATCTGGTTCATCCATTTATGCTAGAGGGGTAGGACTGTCCACTACTGTTTCACCAGTGCTCTGCTTCAGTTCATGAAAATCCCAAGGTCTAACAAGAGCAGAAAGAGGGGTCATAACCCAAAATACATGTGGGAACCAGCCTATTTGATACCAGCTCGCATGAAAGAAGATACCCCTCCACAAAGAGGCATGACCCCTACCAAAGGGAGTTATGAAAATATCCCATTCAGCCTTAATAGGAACCATGGAGTTTTTCTTTCTCTTTTCACAGCCCCAACCAAGGGAAGACAACCAAAGAAGGAAAACTTGCCATGATTTGAGGGCAGAGAGCATAACCATCAGAAGGGGTCCTATGCAGATAGAATGACAAGGACTATCCACAGGGTAAACCACATTTGATGAACAGTCAACAGCCAAACATATGCAAGTAGGGCTGAGGGACACTGATTTCAGAGGGGACAAGGAGAACACATTTGTCCAGCTGCTGTGTATCACATATTATATGGTTTAGACATATAATTTACAAACATATACATCTATATTCTGTTTGCATAAAGGTCTACGTCAACCTTTATCTAGATGCTTGAGCTAATGCCATGCAGAGCTCAGCACCTTGCAAACGTGCAAGTAACCCTCTTCTTATCCAACCACACTGCTAACATGCTGAAAGATGGATGCCTGATTTGCCTAAAAAGACCTGTTTTCTCTGCAGCTCCATCAGCAGGCATTTCTCCAAGCCCTTTCCCTGTTCTTGTTTGTAGACTGATCCCATGCCAAGTTTTCTGCTCTCCTGACACCAAGGGAAGTGTCTGCAATGCCCAAGGTCATCCCCTTCCTTTCCCTGAGAAGTGGCCCAAGATTAACACTCCTTCAGACTTCTACAAACACAGCACTCATTTCGTGGCAGTCCCCCAACATAGCATGGGTCATATCATCAGTCTGGGAAGCAGGCTGCTTTAGGGAAAGCTGAAGGATGCATCAACAAACCACACTTGCACTGCATTTACCCATCATGTCACCAAGAGGGAACACATATTAAATGATGAGGAGGAGTAGAACCAGCTACAGGTAAAGTTTTCTTTGTTGAGCATTAATAAAACTAATGGGGTATGTTTATGTAGCACCTTTCATTCCAAATGATCAAGTGCCTTGCTAGCCTTAATCATTTCACCCATCACTGAACTGCAGACACCTCTGGGGCGGAACATTAACAGCTGCTCGGTAGAGCACAGCAGCAAAACAGAGCAATTTAATGGAGAAGAAACACCTCGTCCAGCTGCATGTGCAAAGGGAATTTTGTTAAGTGGAATGTAATTATCCAAAGCTGTGGTACCTAAGAGAGAGGGGGACATTTCCCTTCATGCTCTAATATGGGGCGACGGCTGCTATTCCAGCCCCCAAGTTCCTAGGGAATCAGCATTGCAGCCTGGCTCTGGGGTTGCATTTGAGTCTCAATTTAATTTCCATCCTGAGGCTCCCAAAAGGAAAAGCATCTTGGAGATATTTTGTGGGATTCCAGGTTCCCACTCTTTCAGCTGAGGATTGACAATGGCCTATTTCAAACACGTAAACCAACTAGAATGAAATGAAGGACGTGTCTACAGATAGAGGCTTGGTCCATCCATGTTCCTTATGTTATATGAGAGGGATAAATCATTGTCCCTAAGCTGTTCGTGGCAGGGTGGCTTGAGCTAAAACATAATAATGGCTTAAACCAGCAAACAGAGAGCCTTGATTTAAATAATCAGTTTTAATCTTGTTTTGCATGTGTGCTTTTCAGTTATTTTCTTCTAAAACTGGTTGATTCTCGCTGATTGGTATAATTTGCTGCTTTATGCTAAATCAAAGAATATCCTATATCTATACATATTTATTTCGGCAATTATATAGTTTAGCATGCATTTATTCAGATTCCTACTTTTTACATTTTTTATGAAGAGAAAATGGTGAACAACAGATTTTTTATTCAGCACATGATTGCTGGAATTTTTTTGGAGGGAGAGGGGTTGTTTTTCATTTATTTGGAATGCACAAGAAGCTGCATTTAAATGGAAACTGGAATTCAGTCATAATTTTACCCCCCTCCTCCTGAACCAAGTGTAATAAAAGTACTTGAACCTGCTGGAGATAGGAGAAGAAAATAAGTCTTGCACAGAACATGAGCTGGTGTTAGCAAAGACAGTGCTAGCTGTAGCTGGGGAACCGGAACAGGGGTGCATTTCTAAGAGAGCTTGGCAGTGGTTCTTCCTGGCTGCCAATGCTGGCTTAAATAGCTCCTAGGGTATTTTTGTTATCCCACCCTCAGCCACTGCCCCTTACTTGACCCAAATGAGGTGGGATTTCTGCTACTCTGCCATGGGTCAGACTGTTCTCTGTGGGACAACAGTGATTGCATGGGATCCGTGAGTTCAGAGCTCTGTGTGCTGACACCCTGTCATGAAGAAACGATTTATATCACAGAATCCCAGGCTGGTTTGGGTTGGAAGAGACCTTAAAATGCATCCATTTCCAACCCCTGCCATGGGCAGGGTCACCTTCCACTACAGCAGCTTGCTCCAAGCCCCTGTGTCCAACCTGGCCTTGAACACTGCCAGGGATGGGGCAGCCGCAGCTTCTCGGGGCACCCTGTGCCAGCGCCTCAGCACCCTCACAGGGAAGAGCTTCTGCCTAAGAGCTCAGCTCAGCCTACCCTTTTTCAGTTTATTAAGTCTTGTCCCTGGTTTTATTCATGCAGATCTTCCTCTCTCTTCCTTTTCAACTTCTGCACATGCTCATTGAGCTACTTGAATGATGTGATGTGAAAAACATCTCCCTTCCCACCTGCAAAAGATGCAATTGCTTTCAGGCTCTCATCTGGCACTTCCACCAGTGCCACTTCCACCACTTCTTGCTCATAACGTGCAGCCAATCGTTACTTTGACTTTCCTGAAGACTTTGACATAGCTGCTTGTAAATGATCTAAATACTATTTAAAAGTCTCTAACAGATTATTCTGATTTTAAGCCTTTGTCGAGGCTGCCATAAATTCCCATTTTGTTTAAACCACTTCTCCATTAAAAGAAGACATGTATTTAACTTAAACAATAAAGTTAACATTTCTATCTATCTCCCCCCACTACAAGGCGACTGAACCAAGGCAGAAATCAAAGCACATGTCTCTGAATGCAGCAGAAAGCTGTCATTTTGATGAAGCAGTTCGCTTCTGAGTTTGCCACCGCTGAAGTTGGCTCTGGAAGCCCTGTAGCACTTCAGGGGGTCATTAAATACAGCAGCGAGAAGAGGGCTGTGCTCAGCATGAAAAGGTCTTGCCTACAGAGAGAGCTGCAGGAGGGGAAAACAGCCTTTGCCTGGGTGCTGCAGCGGGAGAGAGACACATTTCAGTGCCTTTCACACTGTGTTCAGCAAGTGCCCTGGGCGCCTGTGACCATCAGGGGACCCAGGAAGCTCTTGTGATCTCCAGGAGAGGTTTTTGTATAATGGCTTATGCTGTATTGTTTGACACTCACCATCTTGCAGCCCTGGCAGCAATAGCAAGAACAGAAAGCAGGTCTTTTTCAGCCCCCAATATATTCAGTGCCTGTTTGAGGGGCTGCCCAAGCCAGTATTTTAAACACTTCAGGGCTGAAAATTCACTTAAATATATTACTGGGCTGAACTGGTGTAGAGCTGCTTTGTCTGTTTATATCTATGTTTGATGAGAAAAAATTTGGGTCCACAACTTAAAAGGGAGTGGAGAAATAAATGGAAACAACATCCTCATTTGTACAAAGGGAACTGAGATAAAGAAAGAGAAATGAAGTGAGCCTGCCAAGGTTAAGCACTGTCTGTGGGAGAGTCATGGATTAAATGCCTTGAGCTGCAGTCCAGTGCCCACCCAAAATCAGCCCTTCTCTGAGTCCCATAACATGTCTGCTCCCTAAATATCTTTGTATAACTCAGTTACTCGTGGCAAAGACTTCTTATCAAATGATTTTGATTGAAAAATTTAAGCTTGTAAAATGTTTAATCAATGTGAACACCAGTTAGGAATTATTGTTTCCTCTTTATATACATTTTTCCAAATGAGCTGTGTTGGGATGGACAAAACTTAGAGCCTAGAATGGAAGTTTTTAGGGGCAGTTCAAAGCAGCACTGAAAACTTTGCAGAATTAGGGCAGAGCTGCATTTTCAATCACTGCCCTCAACTGAATAAAATGGCATTTTTGCTAAAAGTTAATCAAAAGCCTCTGAGAAATAAAGCAATGAGATTTTAATGAACAAAATTCTCATGGCAGAAACTGCGCTTTCCTTTATTTGGAGCTCAGCATGCACCTCTGGGCATGGGTAGGAAAACTAACATGCTTTTTTGCTCTCCCTTTGTTCTTGCTTATGGGTGGAGACACATCTTCACTGAAAAAGAAAAGCCAGATGCCTCAAGGGGCATTGGAGGAGACCAGACCAGATGTGAACTAACAGTCTGGATGTAGAATTGGATGTGGTGGTCCAAATGGGAATTCAGAAGTACAGATGTATCTGGAAATGCCAGAGTGGGAAATCATCCTTGTATACCTTTTCCTTGCATAGGTAGTAATGCTGTGCCTCTTTGAAGGGCTGGGATGGTGTAATAATGCGCCCTACCCATTGTATGTTGGTGTAACCCCTCTACAAATCCAGGATGAATCAGAAAGAGGAAAGGCAAAGGGAAGATAAGCTTTGGATCCCTGGGCTACGTTTAACCTTCAAGCTTAACTCTGCAGGGCTGAGGTTCTTTGACCCCAGTGATTGATATCAGATCATTTTGAGCCCTTAGCCATCACCCTTTCATTGTCTGAACTTATTGTCCCCTCTAAATCCTTTGCTCTTCTTTGTGATGTTTCTCCTGAACCTATCCCAGGAGGGCTCCAAACGACCATCAAGCTGCAGGTCCATCCTGACCCAAGCACTGATGTCCACACCAGCATTGATGGCCCTCAGTGGCCTGACCATAATCCTCACTCCATGGCATTAGCCATTCCCCATTGGCAATGACACACAAATTGCACCCCAAAAAGAGGCTGGAAGTCAAGTATTGCTATCAAAAGAGCAATAGGTCTTGCACTGCTGGACCTAGCTGTATTCCCCTTAGGGTGTTTGACACGGAAAGAAGTTATTTATGGTACTCGGAAATAGTATAAAAAATGCACAGATTTACTTCCAGAATACTTGGCAGCTCACCAGCAATATTAATAAATGCAATTATTTTCCTTTAAAAGAAATCTCCATGCCAAGACAGTTTATAGAGGAGAAGGAAAGGACAAAAATTAATAGCATAATTGAAAAGACCAGCAAATTCTTACCTGTTAATGTTGCTTCTACATGCCCTCTCCCCCCATATCCAAGCTATTAATGAGTTTCTAGAGTTTGGGCATTTTTTCCTTGCTTAATGATTTCACCATCATCACAATAATAATAATGTGAAACCTACACACTAACCTATATTGAACTGCAGTTCATTACAGCAGAATAGCATTGTGAAGGGTTTTAATGTCAGCATCCTTTCAGACACAGATTACAGTAACACAGAAAATACATTCTCTATGGGATCTACCACATGGGAATAAAAATAATAAAAGAAGAAAATGGAAAGACTTCTTTTCCTTTAGAGGCAAAGAGGCCAGTGATGAGATAGATTAGCCCTAGAAATCAGTGGGAATTCTTTCAACGTGGAACAAAATCAAGATACTGATCACTTAACACATCAACTGGAATACTGAATTTGGATGAATCCCATGTAACTTCACCTCCAAAATTGGGATCATGGATGCCAATGGCTTCTTTTAGGTCCCTGGGGTGAGCTAGATGCTACCAAAGGTATGATCTGCTCTCAAGAGGGTTGAATCCTGCGTGACAGACAGCACCGTCTTCATCTGAATTGCTATTTTACACCCAGTGGCTGAATGTGGAGGCAGATTAAGGGTCTGTTGCCCCAGACCTATCAATTTGGTGAAGAAGAGAGGTGGTTCCTCACCTTTTCACTTTCAAGATGTGTCTCAGGGCTAATATCTAAAAAAGAACAAAACATAAGAGGACAGAATATATGAGGAATCCATCATCAAGAATGTCAGTGGTTAGAAAGCAGGATCACAAGTAAGGAAGATGTAACAGCCTTCAAGGGAGCTATTTTTCAGAGGAGAATGTAGCATTTGGGATGGTCATGTACCTCAAGTCTCCTTTTTAGGATTAATATTCTTCATAGGAATATTAGTATCTTTACAGTCGGGGAGCCTTAAGGCACATTCCTTCCCCTGACCTTCACATTTCAAGTGATCACCAAGTCTCTGAACACCTCTATAAGGTGGTTTCAGTAGACTGCAATATCCCAGGTACTGTTAAAATGGAGAATATCTTGCAAATCCTATCTGGAAAGGAGCAACGTAAGAGTTTTGAGGAGCTCAAACAAGAAAAGGGGATAGTGAAAATTCCCTTCTGGATCTGCTACTCGTCTTTGTAGTTCTCCACTAACTTCTGCAGCTGATGATGGATATTTAGTGTTACAGGGTTCTGGCTAATTTTTACTTCAAGCTGAAACATCTTGTTAATATTAAGGTTACAACTGATCGGAGGCAAGTGAAAGATGACAGCCAGCAGATGCCTGATCTTGACCGGGTAATTCCAATTTATTCTTGTCTTCCCCTACTCAAAAGGCATCAGGGAAACTGAATAAAGTAGAACTCACAGCACATTCCTTTTGCTTTTAATTTATTGTGAAGAATGTGTGTTTTGGGGAAAAAACCTCTCCTTTCTGAATTCTCCAGACCCTGAGTATCACATTTTTACCTACGTGGTCTGCAGAAGAAGCATGTCTGAAGCACACACTCATTTACTGGAAGTACTTTATAAGGCACTATTTAATTCAAAGGGATAAAAAAATAGATGATGCTGCTGCAACCACGGTAATAATATTAACAAAGGAATGTATGAAGCCTGAAAGGAAATTACTCATCAAAACATGGTGATAAAAAGTCACCATGGATTATCAACTGGGATATGAACAACTCATTTGTAATGCTAAGATTACACAGTAATTCTGACACTGCTAATTGCACTGATAGATTGAATTGTATTTTGGGCTAGTGATTTGGGTCAGCATGATTTGGAGAACAGCAAGGGGGATGTAAAGAAAACTGAGCAAAAATCCTTCCTACGCAGAGGGTCAGAGCTATTTAGGCAAACCTTGCAAGGCCCTTGGTAGCAAGTACAGGCAATGTTGGGACATGAGCTCTCAACAACCAAAGGGAAGAAGAGAAACACACTGAAATCCTTACTGTTTGCCTAGAGTTCCCCTTGCTATTGTAAAACAGCTCTGAGGAGAAAATGTTTGGAAGAAGGTGATGAAACTCTGGACCATGTGGCTTGATCATTGAGCCTGCTTTCTGATTTCATAAGAAGTCAAAATGGATGCAAGAAATCAAGCAGCAAACAACAAGCTGTGTTGTAGTTAACCAAGAGTACTGGGGTTTACACCACTCTGGCATGCTGACTGCTTAGCAAAAACAGTTACCACTGTACACCTAGGAGCTGATCACCACCATACACTTAGTACATGATCTAACACTGCTGATGGCAACAGGAGAATTCAAATGCTTCAATGAGGTCTGTATCAGACACCTTTGAATGAGTTTCACTCATTAGTTAGATTTTTAACGACCCAAGAGAAATAATGTGATATAATTTCTTTGGTGTTCCTTGTTTGAAAGACTTGTCTTTCATTATTTCCTGCTCTAAAGTACCCCTGTGTTTCCAAATATCTTCTCTAAGCATTCAGTTCTACCAAGCCCTAATTTCCTATGCAGTTTCTTAAGCACTCTTTCCAGCAGCAGTAAATGGCTTAAGCAGTGTGGAAGCAGAAAGTGTGGCAGTTACTGCAAGGAATGCTCTTTAAATCATGTATTATGCCAATTAAAATGCCTCAGGGTTGGTTCTGTGATGGTAGAGCAAGCAGAGCTATCCTGGTTGCCAGTATGCTTCAGCTTTACAAAAGCCTATGAGGCAGTTTATTTGATGGGAAAGCAAAAGTTAACCACAACGTATCCACTGCCTTTCTGGTCAGGTTGGTAAGGCTTGGAGAATGGTTTGTATATTGGGGTGGTTGTTTGATTAACAGTTTTAAAACTCATTTAAATGCATCCCTGAAAAGTAGTGACTAAAAGAAAAATTATTCCTCTCTGTAGGATGTGGGTCCAGCAAAGTAAAATGAATTGATGCTCTTAATCTTGTCACCAGTGAGTAAGTGTCTGTACTGCTATAGTCACCATACCACTTTTGGCACTGACTGGTGATTTCAGAGGTGAAGCCAAAGACAAATGAACCTTGAGATTGAACTGCTCTTCCGAAACAGAGGTGACCAACAAATGCATGGTGGGAGTGTTGGGGCTGATCGTACCTGCATCCACTTCATTGTTAAATGGGAGACTTGAGTCCAGCAGAGCCATTCTCAGTCCTTCTGCACACATGAAACTCATGCAGAATTGCTTGCAGGATGTTTCCTACATTGAGTGGTGAAGATGGAAAGAAGCAGCACAGCGCAATTTGACAGCAAGGGTCCTGTAGCCTGAATTTTGGCTTCCAGGGTGGTTAGAACTGGAATTTTAGCTCATGTCTACTAATGTCTCAGTCCAGTAGATAAATGCCCACACTTCAGCAACACTTCTGCTGCAAGAATTTCTTTACACAATACATTACAGTTGAGCATCTCCAGCTTGGCTGAACTGTCTCAAGCCATCTGATGTTATTCATCCTGCCTGTGAGATCCTTCTGGCGGCTTGATACTGCCCACATTCTTCCCAAGAAGAGATGATGACAGAGAGAAACATCAGCTCCACTTTGCACATGTACACAACATAAATCACTGCTGACTTGTCCTGCTAATGAAGGAAACTGCTCCCCCTCTCTCCTGCTCTTTCTCATATTTAACCAACTATGTGCCTTAGTGGACATTAACACTAAGCCCAGATTAAAACTAAAGTGAATCCTTAGTTTGCCATAGCTATTTAGGAATAGGTGAAAGTTAAACAAGCTTGTTACACATTGAATGTAGGGAAAATAAAAGTTGGTTCATTGGTTGTTTTCTTTGTGGGAAGGGATTCTGTATGGGAATATCTACATTTCCTGCCAATCTTTCATTTGTGGATCTATGTGGGGACTGCCAGCATGATTCATAACAGTTTGGGAGAGTCTGGTGTAAGATCTCCCTTATAGACCTAAAGGAAATATTTATCGGTGCTTACACACAAACACTGTCCACCTCTGCATCAGTACAAGAGCCTGAGCTGCTCAAAGACCAGTCTGACCAGTTCTGCATGGCCCTGACGTCAAAGAAAGCACAGCAATGCTACAAACTATGGAAACTGGGGAAAGAGGGAGGCTTGTACAGCTGACAGAGACAGCATTCAATATGGACCATTCTCAGCAGCTATTGGTCTAGTTTACACTTACAAACTTTAGCACTGGAGCTCCTCTGACTGTCTCCTTCAGTGCCTAACTGCCTACGAACTGCTTACAAGGAGAGGAGGATCTAGGTGGCTTTTTTCAGCTGATAAAAGAGGTTGCTAAAGGGAGACCTCACTGCTGTCTTTTAACTCTTTCAGGTATGGTGATATATAGAAGGTGGAGTCAGAATGTCCTCAGAGATCCTCAGTGAGTGGATGACAGTTGTGGCAGTGGAAATTCTGACTGCCTATTAGGAAAATAGCTGTTCTCAACAAGCGTGGTCAGCATCAGAACCAGGACATAGAGGTGGTGGCCTCTCCATCCTGGGAGATACACACAGTGTAACTGAGCAAGGCTCTGAGCAACCCAATCTGACCTCAGTTACCCCTGCTGTAAGCAGGAGACTGGACTCAGCGATGCCTTCCAACATAAATTATTCTGTGGTATTGTACTTTTGCAGTACTTCTACTTCATAACTTTATGAGTATTTTGCTTTTAGTTTGTGACTGAACTGTTGCAAAGTAACTCAAGTTTCTGGAGGACTATTACCTTGTTCTCCTTCATTGTGCTCTTCTCTATATTAAGCAGTTGCTGGCTCAGTACAAAGCCTCTTCAGGGTTGCTTAAGGTAATGCCAGTTAACTCCAGGCTCAGATCCAAATGACCACCCACTTCAGGAACTTCTTTTGCTTGAATCAGTCTTACTGAGAAACAGTATGATCTAGTGTTAGAAAGAGGTTCCCTGAATACCATTGACTCTTCCAGGAACCAAACTCCTCCCTGTGCATGGGTGCAAACTGTTAATGGGAGTTCACAGTATCAGCTTAACTTAGATGGTCATATTGCAGGATAACGTCTTTGAAGTGACTGCTATATTGGCAGCAGAGAGTGACTGTATTATCCCCAGACAAGGTGCAGTAGCTTGAGTTGTTCCCTCTGCCCCCTTATTCTGCAAAGAGACCATCCAGATTGAGCAATGAGCAATGAAAGAGAAGCTACTGAGGCCGTTTGGGTATGCAGGATCTGAGCTGAAGGCAATGCCAGAGTTACAACTAAAGCTAACTCTTCGGTGAAAACAAATTCTTAACCTAGTAAGAGTATTCAACCTCCTGGAAGGCCTGGGAATAGTTTAGATAAAGTAGCGCATGGCTTTTCATGCCAGCTGCCTATACAGGTGATTTATGGACTGTAATATGCCATGGAACCAGAGCACTTCATTGGGTTACTTAAAGACAGAGGGGTGGATTGTGGCTGCACTTACTGTTCCTTCAAGGCATCACTACTCCTGAAGTAAAAGCAAACCTGCTTTTCGAGGGAGCCAGACCTCTCATTTTCTAAGAACAATAAATGTCTTGGTAGAATCGTGCTTTGACAACTTTGGATTTACAAACATCAGAAGTAAATTCTGATTATTTATTTTGGATAAATAATGAAGAGCATAAAAATTGCTGATGTTAACCTTCATTGGAAAAGTTGGTTTAATGGGCCCCATAAAATCTTCTATTGATGGCAGGTTCATAAAGCTCCATATTGACTTCAGCTAAAGGCTATAACTTCTATCAATACTGTCAACAATTAATATTGACTAATAAAAGTATCCTGTAAACTGAGTCATAGCATTATGTTACTTTATGCTGCCATTAGCAAAACTTCATGTCTTCTTGAAAACATTTCTCCTATAAATCTGGGATTTCTCAGAATAGCCTGTGTAATAGCTATAGCGGAGAGCCCAGTGTAACTGCTTACGTGCAGAAGGAGGAAACAGAGGGCAACCTTTGTGTTTGCTAAACCAAGCTTCTGAGAGGATCTCAGGCTTCATTTACTCCATCAGCAGCTTTCAGGATGGGAGAGGTTGATGTGAAAAGGTTTCTCACACCTTTATTTGTGCCAAATTACAAACCAAAAATGTCCACATTTTGTTTGCATTTGCGACTTTTCCTTATTTCTTCTTCTCTTCCCCCCTTGGACCGTTGTTTGGATAAATTTATATCACTGTTTCAACTGCAATCCCTATATTGGAATGATGTCTTTCAGCTCTGGGCAGGTTTTCCTGACCTGAACCTCGCTAATGTCTCTGACATGTACCCAGGGGTGTTTAAGCACCAGGTGGAGATCCCAAACAACATAGTTTGAATCATATTTTCTCTCAAGTTCCACCACCTCTTTTATTGTCAACTGCATACTGGACACGACCATTCTAGGTTATGCTACACAGACTGCATTTTTTAGTGTGATTTAGCCTTTCTCATTCCAAACGCTCAACATCTAAGACTGCAAATGCCTTGGGCCCAAAGAAACTCCTGCTACATTTGTAAAGCACTTAAAAACCCATCACGTATGTTCTCCACCTTTCTGTCTTCCCTTTTCTAATTGCTGTGAAACGGTGGTTCAACTGATGGTTAGCGTGTCATTGAATTTAAGGGAAGAGGAATTGAAGGTTGACTCAATCCTGACAGGTGTATCACTGCCTCTGTTTTTACTTTCAGTAAAGCCTTTCAAGGGTTGTGCTGTTGCTAATGTGTTGTTGCTAATGTAATTTCGTTTGTAAGTGATCTGTAGGTACAAAGTTGCATTTGCACATGTAGAGATAGCATTACAGAAAACAGCGATAAAGACTCCAGCAGCTAAAGTAATTCTTCCCGCTTAAGAGAAATGCTTTTCTTAGTAGGCATGGAAAGAAAAATGTATGGGATAGGATCACAGCTGCTCATACACCACCATGGACAGCACAAGAGAGAGATTCAGATACAGGCGAATGGGATGGATGTACAAGGTGTTTGCATTTGGTTTGTTTTCTAGCGATTGCTTGGGAATGTGCAAAACTCTAATTGACCGTGATGATCCCTCTGGGTTTTTATCCAGCCACAAGGCTTGCAAGGAAAACAGTATCATCTTGGCAGTGCATTCAAATGTCTGTTCAAATGGGTGCAACCCTGGAAGACACTACACTAAGTGAAAACATACTGTAAAGATAATTTAAAAAGACTCTTCTGTACATCCTTTGAACAGCAAGGCCGTTTGTCTTTGAACTTTGCCTAATATATCATTATCTGCAAGCAGAAACTTATTAAGCTTCTACTGTAATTTTGTTGGGAGTTAAACATAAAATCATGTGGGTGGTGTATGTCTCACCATGTCACGGCTTCCCAAGGAAAAGTTATCATCATTTGTCACTGTAATACTGTGGCAAAAAGCATAAAGAGAACAAGCAACACAGTCATTTCACATCAGCTTTCTGCGCTGAGCTCCAGCTCCCGATGACTTGTATTCAGCGGCTATATTAAGAAGCAGGCTGTGCCATAATTGAATTAAAGGTGCAAAGGCATATAGGGATGTGTGAACTCCCAGGTCAAGCTGCAATTGAATCAAAACCCTCTCTCCTCTCCTACACTGCTTAGCAGAACTGCTGACCAAAAGGTTCGCAGACCTACAAAACACAGGCAGGAGTCCCCGCAGCTGGAGACACAGAGTTAGAGAGATAAAAAATCTGTGACCTTCAGCTTTTATTTCACGCAAAGAAAGAGGCTTCTAAAAATATTTCACCATCGTTTTCCTTCAGAGAGCAGTCAGTTGATTTGCATAAATGAAACGGCTCCTGTCAAGGAACCAGCAAGGAAAAGAAGGAAATTATCTGCCCCGAAAATCTGTAGCAAAGATAAGAGCAGCATTGGCCAGAGAAGGGGAGATTTAAATGCTTTTTTTGTCTGAAAGGTCACTACAAAAAGCAAGGAGAGCATTACAGCCACTTAATGATCTCTGTCGCTGTGATAAATAAGCAGGATCTTATCCAGCAGTTTATTAACAAACACTCCGTAGGACAGTACAAAAGGCCACGACATGGGGCTATTAGAAGTGTGTTTTCACTGAGTCTGATTAATAAAACCCAACATGAAACCTAAGGAAGATTAAAGTGGAGTGGTAAGAGGCATTCCTGGTAGAGGCTGAGGCTGGCATCGCATGTGCTGTGACCACTTACCAGTTTCAGTGTTTTCATGCTCTGTGTCAGTGAGGGTGAGGTTGGAGTTGGCCCGGCTTGACAAGCAGGAGCTGCGTCCAGACTTGGTGTTGCGCCCCCAGAGCCTCACAGGATGCTCGGGTGACATGACCACGTCTGCCTCTGTGTCAGCATCTGAGCCGGTGCTGATGGAGTAGCCACAGTGCGGCAGCCCAATATCAGTCCGGTACAAAGTCCCGTGGGTGGGTGTCACATCTTCAAGACCCAGCTCTCGCAAAGAGAAGTTGGCTCCTGGGAGGAAACACAGCAACCTGGTTACTCTTGAATAGGGGATGGGTTCATATCACCCTAGTCAAGGGCAGAATCATTCAACCTCTGTCTTCAAGTGAGGCACAGCATTTCCTGTGTCCTGTATATCATAGAATCACAGAATGGTTGGGGTTGGGAAGGGCCTTAAAATTCCACAGGCAGGGACATCTTCCACTAGACCAGGTCCCTCAAAGCCTCACCCAACCTGGCCTGGAATAAATCATACCAAAGACTGAACAATATTATACCAAAGACTCCCCTCTTTTGTTGTCTTGCTTAGTGCGAGACCAAGTGACTATGACAAGACCAAAAATCAGCTGGATTCCTGCTTCTGGAACCTGACAAAAACACAGGGCATGTTCAATGAAATCATCAAATTTGAAAGCAAAGACAAACAGAGGAATGGTAGAATTATTTATGAGAGGCAAAAAGTAATCTTCTCGGGAGAGAAGCAAAATGAGGCATGCAATGATCAAAAGTCCTACCATGCACTTGGCAACTTTACTGCAATAGGAAATTTGAGTGAATTCTGCTCATTGAAACCCCTGAAATTACATACTGGGGATTTACATTTCCTTTGGCAATCTCAGTTTCCCCTTGCTGACCACTCACACCTTGACTCAGTTTAGCTATTCATTCTGACAGTCACAGCAGAGGTTATTTGGCTGTGAATACATGTAATTGCTGACTAAAAATACAACCTGAAGAATGACTCTTGAGTGAGTTCATGCCTAGTTACCTGCAGAACTTCAAAATCAGAGCAAATCAACGTGAAAAAGGCTTGAAACATTATCACACTTCGGAAAGTTGCACAATGGGGAGAGCAATGAGCAGCTCCACTTTAAGCCACATTTATTTATTAATGCATGCTTTTGTTTTTCAGCCCTGAATGTCTTTAAAAGAGTTTGGTCACCCCTGAGTGCCTTTAGTGGCTCTGTGCATTTATACAGCACAATGCACCCGTGATCCCGTTACACTATGCCTTGAAGGGATGGATTAAGGAACTGAGCAGTGTTTGCAGCACAGACATGCTTCAAAGGGACAAAGCCAAATGAGATCTCCAGCAAGGTTTGGGCCCAAACCTATGTTTGACCACTGAAGTTCATGTCTACTCATTACTGACATCTGTTCGTCAGGTCTGGACCTCGAGGTTGTATCCAAAACTGAGTTATGGTTCTCTCCCTTCCCAAAACCACACCATCATGTGGTTCTCCTCACATTTCCTTTTGCTGATGTTGAATATCACACAGTGGAAAATGTGTATCCAATAGAAACAGATTTATACTTTTCCAGAGTCTGGTTTAGCACTTGAGGAAACACCCTGGCTTTTTCCTGAGCCCTGCTGTGGGGAGAAGGTCTGTATTAGAGCACACAGGCATTGAGTGACCAGCTGGCCCAAAGTAGATGCTATTTTACTACACTTTTTAGTTTTGTTGACTTTGCAGCTCATAGCGAACAGGGAGAAGGTGTTTGAATGCAAGATGAATAATGGAGCTACATTTCTGTGTAAAGCTCAGAGAAAGAATTGTTTGCCATCAGGAAGAAATAACCAATGCTCAGCTAGTTCCAGATCTACAGCTGATAATACTCAAACCCTATAAAGCTTTTGTGAACTTCACACCTTTTTAATTGACTGAACAATACTAAAGCTTTCACACAGAGTGGACAGATAAGGTTGCTTAGGGCTCACACCTCCATCAAAACCTGGGACCTGGCTTGGGAAGCACAATGCAAGCTTGTGGCAAATTAATCCATTTAACTTGATTGCAAAGTGGTCTGAGAGAGTGTCCTCTGCCACTCCATAGCATGAGGTAGCAAATGAACTTGACCTAAGTTATTAACGCAAGGAAGCATTATCTCCCCAGAGACCTCATTCCTCTGCTCCAGTTTTGACTTTTGTGCAAGGCCAGGATAGTTTTTCAACCGTCCTCCATGGAGTACTGTAAAAGGTCATCTTTTGGTTTTGCTTGTGTGTTTGAGTCACTGATGGCGAGTTCCACCTTCCCGTGAAACAAGCCACATCATCAGACACGTCAATGTGCAGCATGACTGATGCTCTCCAGTTACAGCAGCTCATAAATTATGAAAAATGACTGCCACAATTAACTGAAAATCAAATTTATTTGCAATAAACAGCAGGAGATGCATCGATTTTCATATTCTATGCCCACCGTTGCCTTTTAAGCTGGAAGAACTGAAGTCAATAAAAGGAAGATAATAAATATCTGAGACTTTTAAATTCAGATCTGGTCTATTTTTTCCTGTGCTGACTTGCACGTTTGCTGGCACTCTCACTTGAGCTAAAACCATTTAAATGCTGACTTGTTTATTTACTGAATTTATTTGGTCAATTTGAAATGTTTCCCCCCTTCTGCCTCCCAAACCAATGCAGGAGAAAAATTCACTTTGCCTTGTTGATGTCAAGCAGGCTAATGAGGTTTGGTTTCAGGTGGCATGAGGCCAAGCAGCACCACAAAGTGAGGTTCATTCATGGCTTTCTGCCAGTGGAAAATGTGGCACAGAAAGTCTGCTAAAGGTGTTCAGGCCAGTTTTGAGGATAAACTGTGAGAAAACTATAAATTGAAGAATCTGTGGGTGATAAATCAGAAGCAGAACTGGTGCCCTGACAGGGTTAATCTTAATCTCTTCTCAGTTGATTTCAGCCATTTAGATCAGTGGTTTTTACTATTTCGTAGTACCCTACACAATTTTCCTAGGGGAATATGAACTTGTTTACAGCAAATTTATACTCCCTGTCAATAGACTGGCTTTATCTTATTTATCTTTTGTGGGCTTAGGAGGAGAAGTCCGTGGACCTGCACGGCCTCATAGACCTTCAGGTTGAAAACCGCTGACCTATTCACATCTATCCTGCACAGCGAATATATTGTATGAAGTGATCAAACTCAATGACCTAAAAGGTTTCCTTTTCTTTATAACTTCATAGATTCCTTAGTGAGGATGAAGTGTTTCAGAGTTGCTAAGAGGAAAACTCCTTTTATGATGCCAAAGTATTACTTTCAACACCTATTGGCCCTTTTGTTTATTATTGCTTGTTGCAGTTATCCTGAAACACAAACACCAAAACCATGTGCACAAAGATACTGCTGCAAGTCATTTTGCTTGTGCGTGCCTTCGAGATGAGTCTTGCACCAAAACCACAAGTGCATGGAGTTTGAAGAGTGAAATTAAGCAGCCCCCAAGTTAAATGAGTGCAGTTATATGCATTCCTTTTGGACAATCAGCTTCGCCAAGCTGCACAGAGAAGCCTAGGTCAGCTCTTTTATGTTCATTGTCTGGAATGCTGCCTACTCAATTTGACTCACTTTGCCACTTTGTGCTTTTTTTGATAGACTTCTAAAAATAATTTATGTGAAGCTCTGCTTGGTTTCTGAACTAAGACACTTGTGTCTCTATAGGAAAATGAAGATGAGGCTATAGCAGGGGCCAGAAATCTGCCTCACATAGGCAACAGCAGCAGTGAAAATATAACTGCATTGACATCAGGGTAGCAATAAAAAGAAGCCTATCTGGATTCTCTTTTAGGACTGTGGAGCCCATGCTGACCCTTGAACCTCCACATCTTCATAGCTACTGTGACCCAGAGTCACTAAATGGACTCCTGTAAGTCATAAAAATGGTTCTTTCCCACTCTTCTAAAATTGAAGCATGTTCCCATTTCAAATTGATGGCCTGCAGGCCGTGTACAATGCCAAGGGTGTTATTTTCCTTCTGCATCTTCCTTCTTCCATGTTTCTTGAGTTTTGATGTAGCCCAGATGGACAGTGTGGACAGTGGCACTCTTCCCTTCATTACCTCCTACCTTGGCATCCTTGCTGACTTCCTTCATGACATAATGAAATGGTCTCCTGAGCAGACAGGGACTTTCCATACCGTGTCAGTAGTGTGCAGCATGTGCACAGAGGGTCAGGTCTCATACTGAGAAGTGGCAAAGGGCTGTTGGAGGCAGAAAGACTAAGGCACAGAAAATATGACTTAGTAGATGTTAATGTTCCGTTACATTACATTCCATGTAGCATACTAGTGGTATCCCACATAATGACACTGGTTTGCACACATCCCATGTATGTGCAATATATGAAGATGTTCCTTTGTTCTCTCTTTTCTTGTATCTTGCTTTTGGGATCAGAGTCCTTCAAAGGTAGCCTCTGACCCAACCCCAGGTTAACTCATGCTCTTGCAGCAGCATCCACTAAAATGGACTCACCTGCTCGGCAGAATTCATCAGCCTCCTGGTGAACCATGTCTTTGACCCTGTTGCTGTAGGTCAACCTGGAGTCTTGATCATAAGCCTTCAGAGTCTCACTGGAGCTGTAGGACTTCTGTGGGACCTTGCTGTCCTCGCTTTCGGCTGAAGAGCTGGTGTAGCGGCGCTCAGTGTCACGGCGCCGAGTCAGAGATCGATACGGCTTCCTTTCTTTTACATCCATGGCACCCTGGTCCGAGTATTCAACATTAAAATAATGACGTCTGTGTGGTGGTCAGATTGGAATAACCTGGAAGAGAACAGGAAAAGAAATAGAATCATAGAATCATGGAGTAGTTTGGGTTGAAAGGAACCTCCAAAGGTCATCAAGTCCAACACCCCTCCAATGAGCAGGGACATAGAATCATAGAATAAATTGGGTTGGAAAGGACCTTCAAAGCTCATCTTGTCCAATGCCCCTGCATTGAACAGGACATCTTCAACTAGATCAGGTTTCCCAGAACCACTTCCAGCCTTAAGGATCAGGGCAGGATCTTTGGGCACCAGAAGGCTAATGTGCCTACTTAGAATAGAATAGTTAGGGTTAGAAAGGACCTCAACATCATCTAGTTGCAACCCCCCTGCCATGGGCAGGGACACCTCACACTACCATCTCACCCGAGGCTTCGTCCAACCTGGCCTTGAACACTGCTAGGGACAGAGCACTCACAACCTCCCTGGGCAACCCATTCCAGTACCTCACCACCCTAACAGGAAAGAATTCCTTCCTTATAACCAATTTAAACACCCTTTCACTGAACAAAAGAGATGTAACTTAATGGACTGCAGGAAAACCCTCCTTAGAACAATTACCAGTGAAAAGAAAGCCTCAATTATGTGTGACTCATTTAATGGTTGCCACAGCTAGTGGGACACATACAAGTGGCAACCCGCATCTGTCTGAACTGGGCACGCACTTGGGGATTTGAAACTGATTGTGATTTTCCTTGTCTTCTTTCCACAGGAAGTGATTCAGACACCTCCAGGAGTCACGTATTTGATCCATCAGTCACCTAATCTCTGGGAAATCAGGATGTGCTGAAATGTCTCCATTTGGGCAGCTAGAGAACATTGGAAAAGTGCTGTCTTCTAGTTTTAAAAGTGACAGATAGATTGTGAGGTCAGAATGAATGAATAGAAGAATGGGGCAGTGTAAGAAGACAAGAAGGAAGGGAGAGAGAGAAAAGAATGAAGGGGTGAGATATGAACAGAAATCAGATTGTAATGTCTTTTTACCCAGAGGGTTCATCTTTACTAAGCTAGAAATATATTAAAGCTTAAGCAGAGTTGAGAAAGTGTAAATAAATGATAGGGCTCTGCTTCATGTAACAGCATGAGCTGGGATTTAAGCCTGTTGGAAAACCAAAGTATATATATGCACCAGTATGCAAACAGACATATTTGCAGACAGAGCAAATATAGAAAATATCAGAAATAAAACATATATTCAAAGTATTTTTGTCAAAATTATCACAAAATTGTTTTTTCTTTTTATTATATGCAGCAGAAACCAAGAAGAAAAAGTCACTTGCAGCAAGATGGTAAAATATGTTTTTTTGACTATCTAAACTGGTTTATACTGGTAAAACCCGCAAACCAAACATTGAAACCTGAAATTACAGGCTGAGTTTCTCAGGAACTGAGTCCTTCTGACCACTAAAGAACAGAAACCGAGTCTCTAAATGCTGTACTATGGTATTGTTATTTATTGCCAGTACTTAAAATCAGAGAAGAAGATCAGAAAACCTATCAGTTCTTGGTTGTTTTCATAGCAAATACATATGGAAATGTGTTGGCAAGGACTGAATTGCATTGTGCTGGCATTTCTCTCTTGAAAGGCTGAATCCTGAACTCACTAATAATATCTTACTGCACTACGATTCTTAGATCCCAGCCTCAGATGCCGTGCCCTGGGTTTGTGTTGCAGCACAACACAGCTATGGTGCAGTAGTCGAGGATGGATGCGCTGTGAGCTTTGCAGGTTGGTTTAGAGGGATGTAGTGTAACAACAGTTGTGGCTGTCAAAACCATGAGCCTGACGGAAGACTCTGCACAGTTTCTGATAACCTACAATTCATAATACTAATGCAGAAGCTTGAAAACAGCGTCTTATTACTAATTCCTCACTTGCTCTCTGGCACAAACATAACTAAGCAAATTTTTGAGCTGAAGAAAGACTACGGGAGAGATCAAAAGCTGCTGCATGGCTGTGAATACACCTGCACCTGGGTGAAGAAAAAGGGGGTCCCACTCCTATTTTGGCAGTTCTAACTTTGCTAAGACAGGTTTTGCCCCTTTAACTTCCCAAATGAACTTTGCAATGACAGAATCCCAGTTCCAAAGACTTTTACAGTTTCTGTGGCACTCTTCCCGGAAATTAAGATGCTACCTTAAAAAAAAATCCACTTAATGCTCTCCCAATCTATACCAGCAATGGCAGCAGACCAAGTTCACACTTCCTATTTGTCAGCAAAAGGCATAGAAACTACTGAACACAACTGGAAGAGGGTAGTGGGGGGTAAAAGGTTGGAGTGTCTTGTAATTGAGCTATGTTTAAGTCATCCACAGATCTTTGAGTGCCACTTTGATTTTAAACATGTGTTTAAACCCACCAAACTCACTGACTTCGATCCATTCATGTAAGTTCAATACCAATAGGATTACTCACCAGCCAAAATTTCCGCACGTTAAATGTTTTGCAGAGTTAAGGCCTGAGAGGTGCAAAAACTAAATGCTGAATGTGGAAGCAATAGTGAAGGAAGTGGTTTTATGCTAAGCAGCAGTAGTAGTGTGCAAGAGATCTACCGAATATTGGTAGCTATTTTGCTGTATTGAATCAAACATATTGGCAATTTCACACTGGAGAGAGATAAAAGGAACAGAGCATCTGATTGTTTTTCAGTGAACTGTCTTCCTCCCTTAAAACAAAATCAAAGCTTTTTTTTTTTGGCTTGAAAAACTGTGACTTTTCTTTTTACAACAGTTATTGAATTGGTTTGTCTCCTTTATACCTTCTCTGTTTGTGTGAAACCCTCAAAAGGAGCAGGTTTGCTAGACCTTTTAATAAAACACCTTAAAATAGGCTCCTTCACAATGACGTTGTAGTCAGAGCTGTTATAATGAGCACTGAAATTGTGGTTTATTGTCACGGGGAATAGAGATAGCAAAATGTGAGGGAGAAGTGGTTACTATATAAGAAAGAAATAGGGAAAGGTGGCTTCAATCTGCTTACGAGTATTGCAACTCCTACCAAGGGCCAGTCATTTAAAACCCCTCTACTGGGAGGGGCACACAAGCCAAGAAAACCTTTCTGCACAGTTAGAGCCACAGGGTACAAGCAGAGTCTGTAATTACCATTAGTAACCTTGCGACATAGGAAATGGCCAAAAAACCCATCAGGAAATTGACTGAATTCCCACCAGATGAAGGTTTTTCTTTTTGAAAAGAAAGGTGCTGAAAATCTGAAATTCCTCCTACAGTTCATCAAAAATAGTCCTGTAAATTTGCACCATTCAAATTCACATTCCTCTATAACAGTGCTTCAATTCCCAAGTCATTCGTGTCTTTATAAGTTTAACTCTCCTTAGCCCTTTTCTTTCTCTGTCTCTCGCCACTTGGCTTGACTTTTCAACTAGAAAGGTCACCCCAAAACACATCATGAAGCATTCTTTTTATTGTTCCTTTTATTTAAAGAAGGCACCATGGCATTGAACTGACTTAAGTAAGTTTCCAGCACCTCTCCATGGACGTGCAGTTCTTGTCATTTCATTTTTATGGCCCAATTCCCAGACGGTTTTGATACCTCGCCTTCAATAGAGTTTTGTTGTCAGGGAATTTGCCTCACAGTGTTTCTGTGATAGATTATTATTTTTCTATCTGCTACTCCTTGTGTCTTGATTTCACTTCTGCTACAATTTCACCCGTGCCATCAACACCTCACATTTTTCCTGAGTTCTCTGGCACACGGTGAATACAAAGAATCACACTCGTCTCAGTTACATACTCAACCACCGGCTTCTTTCCGCCTCTAGCTCGTGATTGCTCCTCATAATTTTAAAAGCTTCCATAAACTTGCTGGATATAAAAACCCAAAGCTTCTAACATTGTCCTTTCCATCGCCTCACTCCTCCCTCCACAAAAGCACAGAAGCCTTCTGGGCTGAAAACTTAAGACTCAAATGCAGCTGATTTTAGGCTCTTTAATGTATTTTGTGTAGATATAATGTGATCTCAGTCCCTAGGTAATGCAGAGGATTATTACCGCATACCTGGAAGTGTTCAAGAGCAGGCTGGACAGGGCTTTGGGAAACACGGTTTACTGGAAGATGTCCCCGCCCGTGGCAGGGGTTGGAACTGGATGAGCTTTAAGATCCCTTCCAACCCAGATTGTTTTGTGATCATGCTCTGAACCATTTCTATTTAGGAAGAACTTTCTTGTCCTACAATGCAGTGTTTCTGGCTCAGTTTGATTCTTTCATCATACTGCTGTCTGCATAACATATAAAATTTCACCTTATTTCTTTACTCCAGGCCAGTTAATGGCAATAGCCATTCTTACTTCTGTCAGCCCTCTGAGTGTATGATCCCAGCTGGACCACAAGCTGGTTTGGAGTATAATCCACAACAAAAGGATCCTCCAGGCTTTATTTATTCAACTCAGAAAAATTCCACTGACCCCAGAAAGTGTTCTTCACATGCTAAAGCCTGTAAAATCAGACTCCTTAACATAGTTATATTTTTAAGAGGTGATGGACTCTTGTTGCATCCTTGCATATATGTCAAGAAGCAGAATGAAGAAATGAGTTTTCTAGTTCTGGTGCAGCAGTGCAGTAAACACAACACTTATTTGCAGCTCTTTTTATGTTGCTTTTGCTTTGGTTGGCTCCCAAATAATCCTTTTTTATTATGTTTTATCCTTTCTATCTATCCTTCTCATTCTCGGTTCTGTTGCTTTTTTTGTTGCTCTTTGGAGCTTTGATTAACCACACTGGCTTTGTGCTGCAGAATCACAGTCAATGAATGGCAAGGGGAATGATTTATTTTCTGAGTCACCGCTCAAAAGACAAACTTTCATCAATCAAAAAGCAGACAAGAGAGTATGACACCACAAAGAGATATACTAGGAGGTGCTTACAGCAAAAAGGACAGGTGGTCTTTGATAGCTGACTTACGTTGCAGGTCGCTAATCACAGAGATTAGCAGCAAGGTGATAGACAGTGCCTGTTCTGGAAGGCAGCGTGTCACATCATCCAATTTTCTGTCAAAATGTGAGGGTTTAAAAGCTAGAGATAGCTTTATGTGTTTCCTATATAGTTATGGCAATGGGATGATGAGAAACCTGGAAGAGTGAAATACATTGTCTGCATGAACACGTGAATCCTTGGTGAGTTGATTCGGTTCACCTTTGCGCTGCAATAAGCTAAGCAACTTCCCACAGTCATCGGTTTTCCTCCACAAAACTGCCTATGCAAAAATGGCATTGTCTTACTTGGCAGGGCCTGCTTTTTGTCTTCTTAAAGTAGATCTTCTCATTCCACTGCTTAAGGCAATTTTTTTCCCCCTATTTTTTATTGCTGCTGCCCTTTGTAGAATGACTACAGCCACGGAATACTGAGCAGCAAGCTGGATTTTATTTTCCCTTCTTTGAGCTCCACAAATCAAATCATTAACTAAGGCCTAATGCTGGTAAGTAGTGAGCAAGTATCCTTTTCTTCACTTTATAGAGGAAGAGCTGAGGCATGGGAAGTCCAAGTGACTTGCTTAAGGTGGTACAAGAAGAAAGCAGCACAACTGAGGGCAGACTCCTGATCTCCCAAGCTGAGTCTGATCCTGAGCCTTGGATTTGTTGAGAATCAAGTCATGTAAGCACAGTAGAATACTTAATTTAAGAATTCTTGGCCAATGCATGCCTGAAATCTTTGTGTGAGAGGAGTTGTATGATCCTCAGGTATTATTAACAAGATGCTCTTTCATGTTTGGATAGTGCCCTTCAGTCAGAAAGACTGTGGAGCATGTACAATTGCAATTGTACCTGACCAGTGAAGTCCCATGGTGAATGATGAAAACCCCACTCAGACTCAAAAGAAAAGAGTTTTTTGCCATGTGTGCATTAATCTTCTCCAAAACACCACTGGATATTAAGGTCAAACCAGCAATGTTAGTTGAGAAATTAGCTCCAACTCAGGACCCAAAGCAGCAGCTGAAGATGTCGTGAGTTCAGATGCTTAAATGACTTTTTGGCTCTGCCTATCACTTGAGATTTAACATCTTACTTGAAACAACACAGCCCACTGTGACAGTCCCACCACACCTTCATAAGGATGCAAATGCCTGCTTCAAGGCTTCATATTCTGGTTTCATGACACAAAATGCTGAACCTGAGAAATCTTATTTGGTCATTTCTGTTTGTCCAGAAAAATCTGTGCTATTGCTTGCCATTCCGCACCTGGTCTAAAGCACAAAGCCAGCAGAAAAGTAGTGTTGAATCTTCTGATATATTCAGCAAATATTTAAACATGTACTTAGGGGTGATTCAAACCAAATTTGTATTGCCAGGTGATCAGAGGCTGCGACGATGTGATCTTAGCAAATACCCGACCACGGCTCAAACAGTGTGATGTTATTTACCAGGTTTCTGGGAGATTCTTCTATAACATAAAAGACTGCTCTGTTCTTTATTAAACTTTAAGCTTCAGATTTATAACAGAGGTTCAAATCCCAGGAGGTCTTTCTAGGAAATAAATTAAGCTGTAGGTATAACATCCTCTCACATTTTTGGCAAAGGCTTTGGAAAGAAGCAGGCACAGGAGAGAAGAATGAAGAGTCGAGTTAACACTGTTTGGCTTCAACCCAGTGCTTAAAGAAACTAACAAAAACTCCCTTTTCTGATCCCAACCACTAAGCCTTTCTTTCGACTGGTAAGAGGCTTGCTAAGCAATTGGTGACGTCCTGGCCAAAAGATGTGGTTTTGTGACCTTTCCGTGAATAAATCTAAAACTGCAATGCAATGAGGCTGGAGGCCCAGGAAAGCTTGAAACAGTAGTTGAGATTTGAAGGATGGTGGGAAAACATGAAGAGGGCTGGAATGCAATTATCTCTGATTTGCAAACCCCTAAGTCTTTCCTCATGGGCTGCAGCCTTCAGCCTGTGTTAGGGGAAGGTTTGGGGGCCAGAAGTTTAAGAAGCTTGCAAATAGTCTTTGATTGGTATAAGCAGTTTGCTGCTGCAGTCATCAGAACCCTCCAGTGCCTTCCCCAAAATGGAAATTGCTTTGGGAACAATCTAGTCTTTATATTAAAATACTCCTTATGAGTCTATTAGCCATTCTTGGACGAAGTGGGTTTTCTTCAAACTTCAGTTTAATAGATAATGCATAAGGGTATTTAAATAATAAATGCCAGAAGAGCCAGCCTGACAATGTAGACTGATTTAGGTTCAGCCTGCAAATTGTTCCTGACTTGCTATGTCAGACTCAAGGTTTAGGTGTGTGGTGTGCCAGACATCCATAAACTGTGCAAAACCAGCTTGTGTATCGACGAGTCCCAGTGTGAGAAAGACCTGCATGGCATCACATGCAGGCAGTCACTGAATGAATCCCACTAAAGCATTCCCATTCTTCCTCCATCACATGCCATCTGCTAATCTGTGCTGCTTCCTGGAATATGGGAGACTAAGATTTAAACCCTTAATTTGAATTTTATAGGATGAAGTATTGAATGTGTCTCAGAGGTATCTAGGTGAAAGCCCTAAGTTTGCTCAGTCTGTTTGGGGAACTCTACTTTTCCCTCCAAAACCCCAAATCAGAGTCTGTGTTCTATCTGAAACACAACAAAATGTCTTTGATCTTCTCTAGTCATCTCCTAGACAATAAGAAAAGGCTGGTACAGGGCTCACCCAGGGTGATAAGCTTTGTGCCCACTCATGGGTAAGCTCTGTAGCTAATTCTTAGTGGTCTTCTGTGGCCTACAGGCAACCTTTATAATAACAGGGTGGCCCATATGAAAACAGCAAGAATCCCCAGACAAATCCCATGCACACCTTGTGCCATTCAACCTCTTCATCCCACCATTTGGCGAGGGAATTCCCACACTTAGGTACACTCCTGTATCCCTGCTTCTTTGCCAAGTAAACAACAAGGAACCTACATCTTTTTGTTATCCCTGTACTCAATGCAGTCATAAGCAATGTTTTCATTTCTATGAGCTTCTAGGAAAAATAGGAGGAAACAATGGCTTTTCTCTGCATAGGGGTGTACAAAGCAGAACTAGCAATCATGGTAAGGATTCAACTGAACTCTTTTTTACACAGGAAAACTTTATGCAGGGTTGTGCATTAACTGCTCAAATAGCTGACAATACTCAACAACTTCATGCTTGTTCTCTATATCTATTTGACCATCCTATGAAGTGCTCCTGAAATCATGCAAAGCAGAATGATTATACTGCTCAAGGACCATCAAGCTCTATATCCTGTCTCCCAGTGTTGAGCACTTTGGAAAAGAAGGGAAGAGTAGTTGGGAACAGTGATTTAAGGAATAAGGTTCACTTCTAGAAGTTCAGCAAATTTCTTAGCAAGACCATTGGATTTGACAGGCCTTCATGGTCCTGTCCTATGAGGCTTTCCCTAACCCCCTTTGACTCTTAAATGCTTTTGGCCTTTGTCAAATCCTGTAAGCAGTCCCCCAATGTGATTATGTGTTGTGTGAAAAAGCACACAGCCTTTGCCATAAGATCAAGGCTTTGAACTCGTACCCACTCTCGGATGTACCTTATTCATCACTATTCTACATTATTTCTGATCTTATGGGAGAGAAATGAATGAAGGCTGGGATTCTTTTAGGAGAGAAGGCATGTCTGCCTTTTCTCCCTTCAGTCAGCACTGCAGGCTCTAATCCTGCCTGCAAACAGACTGACACTATCAGGAGTGGCTGTGTTTGCTGCAGGAAAGCTAAGAAAGAGCAAACTGTTGGTAGATAAAGTTTAAAGCATAAACCTTGTCATGTGTCTGTATCCCTCAGTAAAATCATCACGTTGGTCTGCACCTTGGATGTGAAACAGAGTTCAGTGCACATCTCCTGTTCTCTACCCTTTGGATGCAACCCGGTGTCTGAGCTGCTTGAACGGAAGGTTGACAGCTTGACTGGAAGATTTGTAATGGGTTTTGGGGTTTTTGTTTGGCTTGGCTGTGAAAGTAATAGAATAAGAGTTTATGTTTGCATTGGCTTTTATTACTGCAATAGAATGTCAGGGGATGCCTTAGGCTCAACTGAGTTTGGAAGAATATACTCAAATGTATGCTCAAAAAACATTGCTAGGCAGAAATTCATTTTGTACCTGCCTATTTATTAACACTATTTATACAGACACTCTGCAGAACAATATGATGGGAAACTTCCTACAGCAAAGGGAAGCTCTGGCCTAATCAGGTAGGACAAACAGCATAGGGAAATGTGAGTATTACCATCCCTCTTCTGCAGGCAAAGGCAAGTGTCCTGTCCAGATTACAGGACCCAAGCAAGTAACACCCCAAAATCCTGCAGGACTAGTCACAGACAACCTGTCCTTGTCTTACTACAGTATCACGTGTAAAATTGCCCCTGCTCTTGTCACAGATGATGTGGTTCTGGGCAATCCGTCTTCACTTTGCTTCAGCAGGGAAAGAAGCAAGCCTGTTTTCCTGTTCTGATAAAATCCCCCAAAGAGTAAAACTTCAAACTCAGTTTATTAAAATATGAATTATCTGCAAAAAGGCTGCAAAGTCCCATGAATTGATTTCTGATTGTCTGTGGACTTATTTTAGGACTTCTCTGTGAGATAATCAGAGTGCATTGAGAGATGTTAGTGATTGATTAATCAGTATAACCCCTACTGCGTCCAATGCTTAACTTTCAATTACACATCAAGCTTATGCAGTAGGCAACGTATTTTTCTTAGGTAAAATGCTATGGGGAGAAAATAGAGATAAAAATAGTAAATTAGAAATAGAAAATAATCACTATTTCATTTTTTTCTTAAACAAAGGGCTCCCTCATTACAATAACAAGGAAGGGTATCACCTCTAAGAACATTCTAAGCAGATGCAATCCCTCTTACAAAGAGAACTCTATCCGGCATCCCCACAAATCCACTGTCTGCTTGACACAGACTATACTCTGTCAAGAGGACTTACATCTGGTTGCAGCTCAGCACTGACGTGTACAGGGTATGAACTTCCAAAATAGACTTTGATGAACTCTTCCAGATGTACAAATGCTGCAGGACTGCAAGATGGTAGGGCAAGGGGCAATGGGTTCAAGCTTAAACAGGGGAGATTTAGATTACCTATAGGGAAGAAGTTCTTCCCTGTGAGGGTGCTGAGAAGCTGTGGCTGCACCATCCCTGGCAGTGTTCAAGGCCAGGTTGGACACAGGGGCTTGGAGCAAGCTGCTCCAGTGGAAGGGGTCCCTGGCAGCACAAACATTCTATGATTCTATGTATTAAGGAGGGGGCTTAATAAGGTAATGACAAGTGGTAATGTAGCTCAGCTAAAAACATATACCGCTGCATTTATACTCTCCTTGCAAAAATCTGCTGTCCTACTTGCTCAAAGTATCAGAATAACAGCAGGGTTTATTTTTATTTACTTCTGGCCTTTTTACCACCATGGTAAAAACCCAGAAGGTAAAATTGAGATTCTGATTTTATGTTTCAATTGTAAATCTACATGGCAGGGTGAGCAGGCTGCCCATGTACATACAATTTGTCTCACCTAACTTCGGATCTAAGTCCTGCAAACATCTACAGCCAGTCACACTTGATTCCTTCTACAATCAGTGAAGAAAAACAAAAAGGCATTTATAGAGCAAGATTCATTAAAAACTATTTCAGACATCTATTACAGACACAGGTAAAATGTTACCTGCAAGTGACTCTTTCTCTATTGACTCCGAGGGGACCCTAGGTTGAGAGCACAGACAGGAAGGAAGGTGACCTGAACAAGGTCATGCAGGAAGTCAATGTCCAAGACTGCACAAACCCCAGCTCCTGCTTGCACTTCAGAAGCCTGTTACTGGAGTTGTTGGATTCTGTACCAGTATTCATGAAAACCAAGTGGCTTTCACATTTTTCAGTACAGAAAATGCTAGGTAAGAGATTAAGTGATTTATCCAAGTCCAAACTGGAAACTAAATTATAGATTATTAGTACTAAGACCACTTATTTAGTGACCAAGTGATAAGTCATTCAGTTTTCGACAGGAAAATGTCTTGTATTTGACTTTTTGTGTGGCAAAACAGAATTACTTATTAAGTAAGTCATTCTTACAATGAAGAGAAAGTTTGTATGCCATTTAATGAAACGAGTGGAAAGGCTCACTGTTCTGCTGAAGGAGAGCTTTGCTACCATGCCGAGGAATCCAGCCTGAGGAATATACAGCAAAAAGACCTTGTGGGGAGAAAAGGGAAAGGGGAGGGGAGGAGGCAGTTGAAGATGTAAATGGCTCTTCTTAGCCATACCTTTACTGACTACTTAGACCAAAGATTAGAAGTAATTGAACTAGCTCTCAGTCAACAAAAGATGCAAATAGATCGTAAAGCAGAGTAGGATTACATTAATTTACACTAAAGCAAGAGTAATTAGTCAGTGTTTGTGCAGTGCTTAGAAAGCAGAAAATGCTACATAAATGTTAATTATTACTATTTGTTTCAAATAGGTGCAACAAACACAATCTTTTATATGTCATAGGAGGGAAAAGACAACAATGCAAAACTCAGTAATGGGGCTGCAGCATTTAACTGAGACATAGCAAAGCACATTGGGAAAGACACACAGGTCTTATTCAGTTGCTATCTTTGAACTGTGAACGTTTCATTTCAAGTCATAAGATGACTTTCTATCTCTGGAAAGCCTGTTTTATGGAAAATGAAAACCAAAAATCCCTCACCCGAAACACCAGGGCTAGATGCTTATCGCGAGGCCACTACTTCTGCAGTGTACTGTGTGCATTTCTGACCTTGCACAAGGTTAAAAGACAAGAGAATTTAAGAGATGGAGGCCATGGGTTTAAGTAACGAGTTAATCATCTTCGTTTGGACCATGCAATCCTTCCTGAGATGAAGAGATAGCAATGTCTTCGCCACAGAAGCGAGAGTCTGGGAAACAGCACTGGTTTCCCTTATGCTTAGCTGTGCCACAAATTTATTGTGTGATCCTGGACAAAGCATTTAACCTTTTGGGCCCATTTTATGAAAAACAGATATAAACGTTCTCAGCTGTTTCACAGCCAAGGAAAAGGGTCCTATTTGATGCTTTTAAACATGTCATTTAAATAAATAATCTAGGGGATATGTATCACTATTAAGAAGATGACCAAGAGAGTCTAGGAGTCTAACAAGAAACTTATTAGGTGAGATCATACAGTTTCAGGATGGATTCTGGGCCATGACATGCTAATGATTTGCAAAGATTATTAAGCTCGTCAGAATCATGGACATAAAAGTGAAGTAAAATGCTTATCTGCTTTTTTGCAGTAAGTTCTTGACCCAATTTCCTTCCTACCTTGGCAAACACTTGCAGAGAAGAATGATAAATAACAGAGGTCCGACCATTTTGTGTGGTTTAGAAATCGCAAAGGATAATTCAATTAAAAAAGCAATTTATATGAGAGAAATATTTTGCCAGGATATGAGCTAATAGGAACCTATATTTAGTGCTCATGACTTTCAAAGCAGTACACAAATGTTAATTTATTAGATAACAATTATATCTGTAAAGAAGGAAGTGGCACACATGGAGACAGAGGAGACGGCAACATCCCCTCAGCCATGAGCTCCTGAAGCCCAATGTTTCATTGTACATATCATTGCCCAAGTGAAGCCAGATCGATGCTTACATCTGTTGGATGCAGAAATCAGCAGGCAATCCAATTGCCAAGAATCCTTTAAACATAAGTTTGTTTTTAGCAAAGTTCAGGCTCCTGGGCTTGTAAATGTCAACCTCAGTGGAGGGATGGTTCCACGTTTCAACGTTTCTGGTGACAAACCCAGCTTGAGATGTTCCCTCCTGCCAGGGCTCAGCCACCCTGCTGCTTGTTGCCTCCCTGGGGATACTGATGCAGCTGTTTGTAAAAGCACACCATAAGCAGATCAGGGAAATGGTCTGGAAATGAAAAGGGAAAAAGAACCCTTATCTGCCAAATCCTTACCTTCTTATTTTGAAAATCTACTCCAACTTTAATGGGGCTAGGTTAAAATCAATATGGTTGTGCAGTGGGCTTTCACAAGTATATAGGGGTGCCAGGGAGGGACTCTTCATTAGGGACTGTAGTAACAGGACAAGGGGTAATGGGTTAAAACTGAAACAGGGGGAGTTTAGATTGGATACAAGGAAGAAACTCTTTCCTGTTAGGGTGGTGAGGCACTGGAATGGGTTGCCCAGGGAAGCTGTGAATGCTCCATCCCTGGCAGTGTTCAAGGCCGGGTTGGACAGAGCCTTGGGTGTCATGGTTTAGTGTGAGGTGTCCCTGCCCATGGCAGGGTGGTTGGAACTGGATGATCTTAAGGTCCTTTCCAACCCTAACTATTCTAGGATTCTATGATGCTAAGCAGTTGCACTGACTCAGGCAAGAGGGCAATACACTGGGATGGGAAGGAAAAGAGATTGGGAAACATTCTTCCATCTAAACTGGAAGATGGATCTATATCCAGTTTAGGTCATGGCATGCAATATCTCACCTGATCTGAAAAATCTGCATTTCTAACCAGTTTCAAGCAGTAGAACATGGAGCTTCTAATAACCCTACTAATACATCTTTTCCAGCTCTGGCCCCTACCACCCAGATCAGATGCACATTTTATGACTCTGAGAGATAACATCACTCCATTTCTGCCAAGAGATCTGCTGCTCATGGAAGCTGCCTTGCTGAAACCCCTCTGCTTCATGTCCAAACCTCATCCATTTCCCCTTGCTTAGAGACCGAAGTTTCCCTGTTTTAATTGGAATTTCTGTTAACACTTTGTTGTCTCTGCCGTGGTTTTACCTCTCTTGAAAACTGAAGACAAATTGAAAACTGTTGAAACAGTCCAATGCAGTCATAATTTTCTTCCTGTTTCTCTTCCCTTTTGTTTCTGTATCAATTCTTGGTATCCCATATAGGAGAAATGGATGTAAAACAAAACCAAAGACAGATTTGCTCTTCCCTGAGTCTGAACGCTCTGCTTTGTAAATCATGTTCTAAGATACTTTATATTGTAAGATATTCAACAAAGCTGTTCAACTAAACACCTTTCTGCCCCTGTATTTCTGACCACTGACGAGTGAATTTGTTGTGTCATCTCCCGACTGGCATTGGGTTTTACACAGGCAATGGCTTTTGTGAACCGTGCATCCAATCCAGAGCCCATTAAATTACATGGAAGTATTTTCCATTCATTTCACTTGGGGAGTAAAATGGGGCTTTATAAGCTCAGCTCCCTGCAAAAAACCTTTTAACGTTCACATTTATGGCATGGGCTGCACTGCATCGTATTTCAGCCTTCGAAAGTGTCAGTGCTGGGGATGAAAAGGTATAAAATTAAGAAATTGGAGTCTTTTGGAAATCTCCTTCCCAGAGTGAACCAAAATGAGCCTATGAAGAGCCACAGAAGAAAGAATATGTTCACAGATGTAGTCTGTGACCTTGGGAACCTCTGGTTTGCAAGGATTCCCCCCCAAGGACCTGCAAGGGGGCCTGGGTTTGATGAAGAAGGTATTATTTCCAAAGTTAGGCTCCTTTCTAGCATTACAAGGACAGTGCCTGCTATAATTCAGGCAAGTTTGAACTTTCATTCCATAATTATATGTAGCTGGGGCCTGGGGCAGGTCGGTATTCAAGCTGTCACTAAACGCATTCAATGCCATGCGGGGTCATTAGGTTTACAAACAGGTTGAACCTAAACACTGGGGCCTGTGCATTTAAGCTGATTCCTTGGGTAGGCAAAGAGGTATTTGTGTTTTCATTTAGCTTGAGTGATACCAGCACCTGCCACTTGCTCCGAACAGAGCAGTTAACCCATAACTCCGTCAACTCCCGTTGATGGAAAGCAAAGCAGATGAATTAATGGCTCCCCTGAGAGGAGCGAACGGAGAAGACTCATGTAAACAAACACCTCACAAAATACAACTGTATTAATGGGAATGGAAATGACAGAGAAAAAACCTCTCCTCATCCTTGATAAGGCACAGCAGGCTGGAGGCAAACAGCCACAGTGATGCTAAAGGTGGGGAGCATACGCCAGGCACTTCGCAGCTCTTGCGGTGGCAATTAGTGCATCCCCAAAGCAGATGAAAGTCTTTTGGTCCTACTGATGGCTGGGATGACTGCAGCTCTCTTGAAGCCTACCGATGTGTAAATACAACCCCTGCCCCTCTTTTTTGGGCACACATGCTGGCAGATGCAACCTACATGCGGTAATTACAAGGGAAAGGAGGTGGAATATGTGATCCTTTTAAAAACCTGGTTTGCTCCTAGGGAAATACAGAGGCTGATCTGTGATCCTTGGCTTCTTCCCTCATCTGAGGGTGGGTTCAGTATCTTCAGGTGCTTGGTCCCAGATGTACGGGGATGTGATGCTGGGACATAAACTGAAAAGCATTTGATTATTTCTTCTGTAAAGGGATAATATAGAGACACTTAAATATCCTGGTGATGGCAATCTTGTAAAGAGCTAAATCTATAGGTCAGTCTTAGACTCATAGAATCAATAGTTAGGGTTGGAAAAGACCTTAAGGTCGTTCAGTTCCGACCCCCCTGCCATGGGCAGGGACACCTCACACTAAACTATGCCACCCAAGGCTTCATCCAACCTGGCCTTGAACACTGCCAGGGATGGAGCATTCACAACCTCCCTGGGCAACCCATTCCAGTGCCTCATCGTTTGAGCACTAGTCTGGACATGGATCTAATTAACAGACATTTTTCCATTCCCCATCTTTATGGTTTTCCTCTCTCAAATCTCCTTCTTCCTTTCTCCCTCTGATGGGAAACTCTGAATTTTACTTGCTTTTCCTATGCTTTCAAATGGTCCTGGGCACACAGGATTTGTGCACCTCACAGCCTTCCGAGGCAGGGAAATGTTTGCCTGGACACAAAATGAAAGCAAAGACCATTGCCTATCTCACCCTGACTGCTCATTTGTACTCACGTGTGTCTCCTTCCTTGAGATAATATCAGCATCTGTGGGTCTCTCATCTGGTATAAAATGAGTGCAGAAATGGAAATCAATCAAATGCGTCCAATGTGGTTCACTGCTGTGTGGTGCGTTGGGGAAGCGGGATCCACTGCTGGCCAAAGCTATGGTCTGAGGAAGGGTTTATGAGAGACAATAATGCTGTGTTTAGGATAAAGGCAGGTGCCACATCTCTGTCACCCTGCTGTCCTGGTCAGGACTGCACCGTAACTCCCATCTGCTCTGCATCCCCAGATGCTGCAACATCTGGATGGGGAGGGTGTGAAGATTTTAGCCAGATTGGAGGCTCTTAAGCGTGGTTTTGCCTCCCTTGCACCTCAGCTCATCCAGGAATGTGGAGGAGAAGCCTGTAGCTGAGCTTTCTCAGCTAAGCAGAGCTTGTGTTAGGCCAAAATTGTAATTGAGGGAAGGATCTGTGTAAGGAGGGACGAGTACAGCATCAAAGCAAGGAGCTGTAAATGGAAATCTTATTCACATGTGTTTTACCTCCTACCCTGGCATTGTTCAGTGCCTGTGCGTTGGCTTGGAATGAAGCCAATGAGTCAAACAACATTCTTCGTGTAATTATATGCTTAATGGAAACAAGCAGAGGTCTCCATGGCCTAGATTTGGAGATGATTGTTTCTTAAGTAGCTGCCTCTGAGGATGAGGGGTGGGGGGAACATGCAGAAGCCAAGAGAATGAAGTGTTGTTGGAAAGGTGCCGATCATGGTGGGAATACATGGTCTAGGGGCTCTGCTCTGCTCCCCAGCCAACTCTAATGGCAATCAGCAGTTGCTTTGGCACCTTTTTGGATAGTAAATAAAGAGCAAGAAGTTGCAGCAAATGGCCATCTTGCCCTGTTGAGAGCCTGCCATCCTGAGCTCTGAAAGCAGATGGTCACGTTGGTGCCAAAAGCAGTGACCAGGAGTGCAATGGAGGTGACCTGGCTGGACTTGCGGTGACAGGGGGTATTTCCACATCACCCTTTCTTCTACAGGTTAATGGTCCTATAAGGGCAGCAGCAATATATAAATGAATGTGCCTACCATGGAGCCTCATTGCTGTAAAGCCCAGCATTATAACCCAGTTTATTTACCCTGTATAAGCAGGGTTGGCATGAGGATGGCAGGCATGAGCATCCTTCCACCTTCCCTTCCACTATCTCTGATGCAGCAACAGCAGGAGAGCAGGCAGAAAGATGGGCTTGGTAATGGTTTAAGCCCCTGATTTAATGCTGCTGTGCAAAGATACTCTCAACGGAAGGGCTCAGCATAAATGTTTGGGGAAGGGGTGTTAAGATCACAGACAGACACCACTGTGATCCTGGCCTAAGGCAAACATGCCTGTAGCTCTCTTGCTTCATGCTTTTCAGCTCAAATTAGCTGATCCATATCAAACTGGGCAGTTATTTTCATGGGGGAAGGAGGAGAGAAGGTGTATACCACATATCTGACTCCAGGATTTTGGGAACAATGTAAATGTGAAGGGGAAAGGGCAGAGGCAATGGTTGGGACCCCAGTATTGAGTTCAGGCTCAGGGCAATGTTTTCTGCTATAGGACTACAGAGGTAAAAACACTCCAGGAGAGTACTTAAGCAGTATATTAACTGTGTCAATATTAGTTGCTATTCTCTCTGTATCCCCTCCTTAGCTAACAGATCCCACCCCTTTCCTGGCCTGTGTTTGCATTTTATAAACCAGTACAAGAACTACAGCAGCTTTCCAGTTGGCCCAGGGTTTATATAGGCTAAGGATGAAATAAATCAAAGCATTTCACTAAGATAAGAAATGGCCTTGGTAATTTGTAAGTTTGGAAACATGTGTTTAAACTTTCTTCATTAAAACAAGCAAACAAACACGCAAACAAGCAAACAGCAACAAAAGCTGTAAATGCCTTTGATGGTTACATTTACTGCTAAACAGGAGTACTAATAATGTATTGGTCCTCCACCAGATTTTACACCAGTCTAATCTGGGAATGGCTGAACTGAAATCAGAGACACAAAGGAGATATCTACACTAGTAAACTGAATATTTTATTACAGTAAATAACAGTCTGGGACTGTTCCCTGGTACTGAAGCCAACTGGCATGGAGAACCCTTCATCTATATAATAAATCTTCCTAGTATCCAAAACAGGGTGACTGGAGTCTTCTACATTTTGGGTCTGCTCCCTGGCCCATGCTAATGCCTGAGCCCTGCTTAGAAATTGGTTGGTCCAGGTGAAAACATCGCTAGGAACCTCTATTAACTGTTGTTTAGCTGTTATTTATCAATATAAACTGTATCTCCCTGGTATTGTTTCATCTACTACCATAAACAGAGCCAAACCTGCAGCTGCCCAAGCTGTAAGGAAATAGGTACCTCCATATTCACAGTAGCTTTCAGACTGTTTGGTAAAAGAAAATGTGATTCTTATTTTGACTGTAAATTAATTACACAAGCCATGAAATCAGTGTGACATCCTGCCTTTTAACCCGTGCTAGCAGTGCATTGCAGAGACCTAGGAAGAGCTAGGTGGTGGTAGGCTCACAGGCTTGAATGGAACAATAACTGGGACCTTGGATTTGGTTTTTAAGGAAATCCCTGCTCCTTCCCTTTCCCCCCAAGGTTATTGAGCAATGTAATTTTTCCTCAGCATTGAATTTAATGTTCTTTCTTCCTCCTCTTTCTTTTAAGAGTAAAAAGAACAAATGAAATGAAATGGATGTTTCATTAGAAGTCCATCGATAGAGCAGATATCATTTAGAGCAGGTTGTCTAGGAGTGAAGGAGCATGAGCCAGAGAAGATATATTGCCATGTTGCCCCCCCAATCCCTAATCTCTGGTTTCAAGCTATTACATGGAGCCCTACAAATCAGCAAACAATAGGAACAATAATGAAAGGGCATTTAAGAAAGAAAGATGTCATTTGGGGGGGATTACGGAACGCGAATTCTGTCTCTCCCAGCTCTTGGCAAAGAATGAATTGGAACCGCATTGTCGCCAAATCAAATATTCCTAAAGCACCCCTAGGGATTGTTTTGCAATTCTGTTAATATTTTAAAAGCATCCCTTGATCTCACCCATGCCTGCCTGCAGCTATGATTTCATTACGTGCTGAAACAGATGTCTTCTCTCTCTCCCTTCTCCCCTCTTTCCCCTCAAGTTTTCACCTTAGTACGGTGCATTATGAACAACTGATGCCGAGGCCCATGAGCACAAGGGATCCACCAGGAGACAGAGCCATGCTTGCAGGATTGGCCTTTTCACCAACACCGCCAGCCATCAGTGTAAGGAAGGTCTTGGAGGAGAAACAAGATAACCAGGCAAACTGAAACTTTCCCTCAGAGCCTTAGGGAATCCAGAGCCATGATTGTTCAAAGCAGCTTGGTGGCCTGATTCTGAAATCCCGTCAGCAAGCAGAATTCCCAACATAAATTGCCTATACATTGCCCATAACTCTCTTTTTTGAGTGAAAGCTGAATGAAAGCCAATGGATGAATGAAGGCCTGGGTTCTTTGTACACTTTGCTATGAAAAAACACTTAGCAGAGACCTAACAGGATCAAGGCTATCTACCTCAGCAGTATTTATGCTGCTGTTTATCTTCTGCATGGCTGACATAAAGGTGGGGTCTCCCTGAAGGTCAGGGCTGTGATTTTGCTTGACATCCGTAAAGTGCCATCCATCAAGTGAATTAATCATGAACCACAAGATGATAGAAAGTATGGCCAAAGCAGGTCAAATGCTCTGGCCCTGGCCAAAGAACAGGCAGCTGAACAGCACTATTCCTAGCAGTGACCCATGCTCCTACCTATCCATCACCATAAAAAAGGATTTGCTTGTTTTCTGGCTAAGCTCTTTCTTATTTAGGAGTTTCTGTTTGTTTTCACCAAGTCTGTGGTTCTCAGAAGTGGATATCACATCAAGGTGAACAGAAAGGTAGAATGATTAGAGGACTGTGCACTCATTAGTAATAGAAGTTTTCATGTCAAACCCTGTTATGAATAAAAATGACTTCCCCGTAAAAAAAGCCTACGAAATGACCACAGATGGTGTGTTGGAAAGCAGAGCCCCAGTTACAGCTGGGGAAGCAGAGGCAAAGAGAAAGCAAATCAAGGGACAAACCCATGTGGTGAATCACTCGATGCCTCAGCTGGCAGCAGAACCAGGAACTGAACAGAGATGTTCTGTTTCCTGGTCCAGATCTAGTCTAAGTCTTGCAGTTAGGCCAGTCTCAACTCTGAGATGTTTATGCTCTTCTGTCACTGTGGGGGAAGCATTATCTGCTGGAGAACACATTTTCATCCCAAACTTGTAAGCTTAACAGCTAAAATCGCTTCCTCCCTCCCCTTGCCACATGGCTTGGCTTCTTTCCTTCCTAGTTCAGTGTATTCAAATATGCAGATGCTTCAATGAACTCAGGAATGGATATTTCAGTGGTGACTTCACACGCTCCTTCTGAATTTGGCTATTAAGCCATTTCCTTTCTTTAACTGTCTTTTAAATAGAACAGAGATGGATTGTTGGACATTTTATCTGTATCGCTTGTAAGGTCTCATTTAATATGTAGACTGCAGGCAGCAACTGTCAGACATGTGTTTCACCTCTCTAAAAAGACACCAGTTTGACAGCAGAGGGCTGGGCAACCTCCTAAGTAGAAAGCAGCCTGATTCACAGAGGGAAATAACTGCTGCTAGTTCACATCTGATTAGCTCTAAAGACCATCTGAAGACCAATCTTGCCTCTGAGAGGCACCTGCATACACTAAGTTGGTTGTGGGGATCCTGCAGGTGTGGCTATATTCTATAGTTCTCTTATGTAGGACGTTGCCTAAAGGCCCTGCCTGCAGGACTCAAATCGCAGCAAGGAACATTTTCATATCATAGAATCCTAGAATACTTAGAGTTTGAAAGGACCTTAAGATCATCAAGTTCCAACCCTCCTGCCATGGGCAGGGACACCTCACACTAAACCATGGCACCCAAGGCCTTGTCCAACCTGGCCTTGAACACTGCCAGGGATGGAGCATTCACAACTTCCTTGGGCAACCCATACCAGTTGGACCCTAATAGGAAAGAATTTCCTCTTTATATCCTATCTAAACTTCCCCTGTTTCAGTTTGAACCCATCACCCCTTGTCCTATCACTACAGTCCCTAATGAAGAGTCCCTCCCCAGCATCCCTATCCTTTAAGGAGAGAAGTCTATGCAAAGGCTGAAGGAGGTTGCTTATCTGGCAGGCACGGAGAAATGAGAAGATAACAGTAATAACCAGGGGAAGCTAAAGGCGAACCTTCAATAAATGCGGACTCTTTACAGCAGCCACGGAGTTACCTTCCCTAATCAAGAGAATCAGCCTCCAGAAGAACAAAAGGAGCAAACAGGACTTGAAGGCACGGAGAAGCTTAAAAAATCAGAGTGTGCTCCAGTATCTGATATGTGAACAGGATTAAATTCAATGCTGGAGCTGTAAGAAGGCGTAAAGGTTGCCCAAATGAAGGAAGAGACAGGCATGGTGGGAGAAACACAGAGCTATGCATCAGGAGTGCTTGTGTCTTTAAGGTTCGAGCAGCTTGAGGCTGGCAAGCCCTAACAACCACTTGCGAGCTGCCTGATAAATGGGTCAGATGCGTTCTGTCACGCTTGGCTGGGGATGCTGGCCATGAAACAGAGAGGGGGATTTGTGTGGAGTAGAAGGTCCATGTAGCCCATGCTGTTTATGTCACTGCCCTGTGAGTCATTGCTGGAGATAAGAAATAGGACCTTGAAGAAGAGCCTGGAAGACTGTGCAGTGGAGATAATCAGTCTATGCCTGCTGCAATGTGATGCTCTTCAAGCTTCCCTTGCATTGTGACCTGAGCTGCTGAAATGCATGTCAAAGAGTGACAGCATGGTACTAGCGTAATGATCTTCTTAATTATAGCAGAAATATTGCAGATGCTTTCTTACTGCCTTAAAACCATAGCAGCAATGAAAGGTAGCTTTGTTCTGTTTGCTGAAGGTTGGGAGGAAGATGCACATGTTCCAGAATTTATTTTGGGAATGGAAGAAACAGGTAAGGGGAAGCTGGCTTAATCCTTGTTGCCTTGTCCCGGGTCAGTAAATGTTGACCTAGTCTAGCTCAATTAAGCAATCCCAGTGCAGGACATGTAAATCCAGACCCGATTATTAATAGAATTAAAACGGTTTCACTTTGTCTCTATAGCTCAATGCCTGCAAACAGCTGTCTGAAATTCTCCTTTTACCTTCCACACCTGTAAAACAGGAGGTAATCTCAAAAGCAGACAGAGACAAGGACTGCTCATTCCTGTATATGTGCTCCCTAGTGCAGAACACAGGCCATGGTTATTCTTTTTCTCCATGAATTGTTTCCTGCCTTTCTCTCTCCCAAAGACAACTGCAGTTCCAAAGACAATAACATCTCCACACTTCCTGCACTGTTGCTTGTTGATGGGTATGATTTCTGTTATGAGAAATGTGAGCATTAATCCCTTCAGGCTACACCAGGGTCTCTTGGCTCTTAGCAGATGTCCCAGCTGGTCTGCAACTCCCCAGCATTTTCAGACTAAACTGTGATGGGGTTTGTTCCCTGTGTTTCATTCCAACATCAGAGCCAAGCTATAGGACACCAGCAATTGTAACAGTGGTGGTGTTGCTTCCTACACTTGATGTGAGGTATTCCTGGGAAAGCAGATGGGGAAGGCAGAGTGTCCTCTTCTATTCAATTGTTAGACCTGGTGGCATCACTGTACGGTTTCATCACTGCCTCCCACAGCAGTGAAGTGTGTGTCTCTACATGACTCTGCTACGAGCAGGCTTAGAGTGTGACATATACCCTTAGGTGGTTGCCAAAAGTATATCAGTATGCTGAAGAGAGTGTGAGCAGAGGAAAGCTTAAAGGGAGTAGATAAGAAAACCTGTTCTATTAAACACCATGCAATAAGTGGCAAGCAATAGAGACAAAGGGGTTGTAATACTGAAGAAATCTGAGGGACTCAAGCATCAAGGCAGAAAAGGAATGGATATCAGTGCTACTAATTAATTCAGAAGAAGATTTCATTAATAAGGAAATTTCTGATTCATATAATGAAATCTTTTCCTAATGATTAGATCAGGGAAGTAGAATAAAATAATAATTTAAAAAATCAAACTTCTGAAATTGGACTTCCCAAGGCACTATAGACACAGGGTGTTGTGGATAAATGAGCAGCCCCATGTTGGATTGGGAATAGAATAGCTTGGTAGAGTCTCTCCCACTTCTTAAGTTATTGTATAGTTCACAATCTGGACCAATGATTGTAAAAGCCTATCTCTGTTTCTCAGTACCCTAAACCAGGCAGCTTGGGCCTGCTCCCAACCACTTTGCCCCACCCTGTATTGTCAGGGAAAAAGAAAGCAAGCTGTTTCCATTTAATGGCGATCCATGCCCATATCACAATGCTGTGGTACCCTCCACACAATCAGAACGCAATTCATTGACCCAAAGAAAACCTGAACTCATTGCCTGGGTGTCAGAAGATCGATTCTCTGTAAGGAAAACCTCTGGAGATGCAGACGTGCTGTACAAGCCTCTTCCCCTCCTCAAACATCTGCTTGTCATTTGTATGGAGTGTGGGCTAGATTCCTTACTCAATGGCAATCCCCAGCAGTTTGTAATGGGCCCTAAATAATCCTTAACTTATCACAACAGCTGCTGGAAGGCAGCCCAGGAGGGCGGTAGAGATGATAGTTTGACTGAAGGCAGGAGATGCTTCTCATAGCAGCTCTGACGGAGAGGAGGATCAGAGCCACCGAGTAACATCACTAAGCTCTGAAATATCCCAGCGTACTTGTCTTTGTGAGGCATATCCATTGGAGATCTGGAAGCCGTCAGCTTGTTCCAGCTTTGTAGTACCCTCAGGGAGGAAGCAAATACTCTGCTGACTATGAAGATGTGCAGCTACAAGTGCAGTAATCCAATAGGAACAGTGAGTCAGGAAGAACAGACCTACCGCTACAGACAGGACACCAGAATGGAGAGACTTATAACTGGCAGATGTGCACTGCTTAGCATTAGTGAAGACAAGGAAGCTTCACATTTGTGAGCATAAATGTGGACTTCATCTGATATACAGTATGTCTGCACCTTAAATTTCCTCTAGAGCACAGCTGGGTGTTAATCCCCTTTTCATGTTATACCCCTCTCTGGCAACGAATACACTTGTCAATTAAAATATGTTCTTTGAAGTTATTTCCAGCTTTCCAGAGTAAAGAACTGTGAAGTCTCAATATGACCCACAATTAATTAGGAAGGGACAAATTTGGTCTCGTTTATGGGAATGTAAATGTGTTGTAACTCTATTCCCAGCCTAGCAAGAGAAGCCATTTACTCTTGGTTGTTAGTTTTTGCTAATAACCTTTGTCCAGGAAAAGGTTTACCCTTCAGCTGGTGCTCTGTGCACTCCATCTTCCTGTGGATTTCAGTGTTGCATTGCTACAAATGCTTTCTTTTAAATGAACTCACCCTCAAGACAAGTTATCCGGATGGCACAATGTGGAATTTGCTGGAATATTTACAAAAAGAATGAAAATCTATCCTGTTTACTCTGTCTTTTGAAGTGTTTAATCTCTAGACATCTCTGACCTCACCTGCACTAAACGTTTTTGGTGTGAGATGGGGACAGAGTCGGAAATCCCATGTCCTTATATTCTGATTTGTGCTTTTATTACATATGCCATGCCATTAATTAACTGTTTATAGCACGTATATTGTTGTTCAAATCAATTGTTCGTATCTGGTATCTATTTGCTGTATGTTGTTATTTAAAATGATCATGACTGTACGTGGTGTCTCTTGGAGAAGAGAGCAACATTGAAAGTGGTTCTGCAACTGCGTGAAAGGTCTCACAGTGGACTGGTGACAGTCATAGACAAGTGCAGTTCAGCATCAAATGGATCACCCTCTGCCACATGAGTTGAAGATACAATTCCTCAGATACAAGCCAACGACTGGAAAGATTCATGATCGTTTCCAGTTAAGTAGTGATGGCAACCAGATCCTCACACTTGGCTACAGATGGAGTTCGCATGTGGAAAGTCTAAATGTGGCATGGAAATTTTGCATGAGCAATTAAAGATACCTCTTGACAAGCTTGCTAGAGTGTTACTGAGAAGACCTGGAGATCATCCCAAGGCCAGGTTGGATGGGACTTGGAGCAACCTGGTCTAGTGGAAGGTGTCCCTGCCCATGGCAGGGGTTCGGAACTGGATGAGCTTTAAGGTCACTTCCAACCCAAACCATGCTGTGATTCTACGATCATTTGAAGAAAAGGATGTAAGAGATTCTCCTCTAAACTGGTAAAAAAGGGAGAACAAAGTTCAGTCTGATGTTCAAACTATTTTCATTACCTATTTGAGATGTCTCCAGTCATTGGAAAAGGCTGGGAAGATGCTGGGAGAACAGGGAGGAGAGCAAAGCTGTGCAGCTGGTGTTGGCAAATACAAATGGAAAGCCTAGACTACCATTCCCATCTAATTGAGTTTTACATCATTGTACAAAAGAAAATAAGCACAGCAGAGGGGAAGTAGTAAAAAAGGGTTGATAGTATTTTACAGTAGAAATTCAATAGTACAGCAGTGCTCTTTCAACAATATAGAAAGAAAAACAGTGAGAAATCACCAGCTGAGTGTTTGGACATATTCCTTGACTATTTCATTAATCCACCTTCATTTATTTTTAGCTTGATAGTGTGATCCACAGCAGTTGATTAAACTGTAGAGAGCAGTAATTTATTCAGCTAATGCGAAGTAAATGAAAGACAAGCACACGTTACATGAGTCTTGCAAAACTTGATATAATAATCTCAAACTCTGTGTGCCTTCTTCAAAACATTAATGAAGTATCATCACACTTCCGTATTGAACTACCACCAGGTATTATTGTCAAGACATGGAAATGAAAAGGATTAGAGGATTGGTGATCTCCTTAGGAATATATCTGGAAAACAAAGTGCATCAAGAACCCTTATTCACCTTTGCATTAATCCTGGTTTTATGCAATTACTTTTTGTTGCTTTAAGAAGGTTGTGTAGATAAATGATTTCATTTGGTATTCCTGTTGCTTTCATCATTGCATTTTACTGCAATGAAACTGTAAGTTAGAAAACCCCAAACATGTACGAAAAAATGAAAATCAATACACCTCTTTTGCTATCTACTTCTCTGAGTGACACTCGTGAATATTTTAATGCTGTTTACTGATGTGGCATTCATTCCACCAGTGTAAATGCAGACAGGATCTGGCCCCCTGTTAGAGGATATTTGTGTGTATTAATTTTTAAGTGGAAGCTGGTGGAAGAAAAAAAATCAGTCCATTGGGTGACTTCAGATTTATTTCCAATGGGTCTCAGCACTTCAAAGTGCTTCTAAAATCATATTAACTGAAACTCAAGTAGAACCCTGTTGAGTACACTTGTGCTGCGGCAGCTACAATCGCAAGGCTTGAAGAACTGTGTTTCACAGACATACATACACAGCCTTGATGTCTCTGGTGCCCATGTAATGTTCTCCCTCTTTGTCTCTCCACATGGTTTCCTTCTCTTCACCCATTTTTCTTATTGTATTTTGTTTTATTACAAGGGAGAGGGGAGGGCAAGCACAGCAGGTGACTCTTAGAGCTGCAACATGGAGACACAAATCTCAGAGGTGGTCAAGGCTCAAAGGCTTGCTGGGAAGCCTGTGTCTTTTGGCTTCTGCTCCTTATTATTTCTTGATGAGCACTCATCAATATTGCCTCTGAGAAAAGAAAAGAAGAAGGAGAAAGGGGAAACGAGGGTCTGACCTTTATGTTGTCTAGTGGGCTGCCTTACTAAACGGCATCTTACATAGCAAGTCCCGTAGTAGTAGAAATGCAATAACTTCTTTGTGGTATTTCTGTAAAGGAGCAATACCCTATCAACATCAGTTTTCTGCAATGTAACAACAAGATCTGTTTTTTGGACCTTCTTAAAGCCTGTTTTTATTCTTTCCCTGCCATCACTTCTTTGTAAAGGAGGCCCTATTGCCCTATTTAAATCCTTTCCCTGACTCAGTATGTGTTTTTATATATTCTTTCATTACCTAGCTTAACTTGCCAACCAGAGCTTTGAGAAAGGTTTTCAAGGATGAGCACCCTGCTATAGGTGACCTATTGCACTCTACCACTGCCCTGATGTTTGACCTTGTGCAAATCAATAGAGGATGGATACTGCTAAAAAGCTGTATTTGCCAATATTTAATAGTGCATGCTATATAAATATCACCATAACTGCTGCTCGCTGACATGGGAATAGTCTGTTTAAACTATATCCAAGTAGCAATAATGAAATGGACAGGAACTTCCTCAAGTTTGGAGAACAACACAAAAATAAATGGGGGGGGGAGGGAGAAAAAAGGTAGGGAAACAATCTGGAGAGACCAGGGTTGGAAATGAGTCTCAGAAAGTTGCAATAGAGGTTAAACAGTTCCATCTCAATGAAGGGCAACCTCCAAAAGTTTGGGAAACAGTAAGTCAGGCCATAAATTTGTATTTGGAAATATGATAAGTGAGAGACTTGAAATGTCAAACTACCATGCAGAATACTAAACCACAGGCAGCAAAGTGAAGAGCTAGAATGCACTGTGCTCAGGAACTGTGTGTGGGTTTTTAGCACAGCAAATTCCCAAGATGTAAGACTGCAAAACATTGCAGCAGCTGGATCTCCACTGAAGGAGAAGCCTGAAATTGGCTGAGACATCAAACTCTGTGAGATGCTGAGGCTCTCTCTGGTTCCCATCCATCTGAGATGCTGTTTCCCTGGCCACAGAATGAGATCTGAGCACTGGCCTTAGTGAACCCCCGACTCCCAAAGCAAAAAGAAAAGCAGGGGAAATGGTGAAATATGAAGTAGATGGAAAACAAATTCACTTAGAAACCCCAGGCACAGATCTGATCACTCCTTTGGAGAAAAGACAGCATCCTGGCAAAACAAACTCTGCAGGGTTTGCGAAGCTTTTGTTCTGTTATGTACAACTTAATTGTTGGTTTTGCCTCTAACTTGCATTTCTGAGTCACTTGTTTTTAATTAGGCCTCTAATTGCCACATTTTCTGGGATCTTGCTATTGTGTCTCTGAAAACACCATCTATGTTCAGCGTTTACTTTCTACTGTTCTTACCCTGAAGAAGAAGCCGTGTTGTGGATGTATCCAACTCCACCTCTTTCTGCCTTGATTAGGGGAACTGACTGTTGAGTGTGAACTGAACACAACCCATTCTGTCTCCTTTTGGGATTATATACCATCCTTTCTAAAGGTATCTCTTGGCCAGATCGCAGTCTCCTAGGGTCCGATATACCAATCAGTGCAGACATTTACAGCAATCTTGAATCACAGAAAGGTATGGAAAAGCAGAGGATTTATTTGACAAAAGAGCCAGGTGCATTGGAGCTAATTCCCCACTAGTACACTATTATAGCCATGGCTTCTGCCAGGGATAGGCAGTTTTCATTCCCCTTGGGAGCTAAGTGGAAGCTTTACCATCAAATGCTGGAAAAACAAGGCAATGAACACACCAAAGATGCTCACTTTGGAAGCAATCCTGCCTCCTTTCCTACTATCCTGCAGCAGCTCAGAGCTCCGCATCGTCCCCTGGAGAATGACTGCCCATTGCTAGCATCCTATGCAACCTTATCACAACATCCCAGCCCTGAACGCTGAAGACCATTCTGATCCAAACACAGCCTCGGGTTGCTAACAGGACAAAAAGCAGCTCTGAAAGGGGAAAACCCAACATAAAAAGCTATGCTGGAGGAAAACAGAATTTGTGATCTGGTCTCTTCTGTGTATAGATGTAGGCTGGCTTGGATTTGCACACCGGCAAAACCAACGGCAACACATAGGTCAGGGGAGCAAACGTGCTGTAAGGGAGCACAAAAATAGGTTCATTGTTTTCCTCTGGCAGCACTTTGCAGCCACATCACTGTAGAGTACAGGATCCTGTGGAGCACAGAGCAGTAGAGATTTGGGTCCTGGGAGCCCAGTGCTGGGAAAGGACCTTTATCTGGTCTATAGATAGATGGATGAAACACAACATGGAAGAATATAAAACACAGCAAAGCACAAGAACAAACTTAGCTGTGCTTAGACAAAGGGCTTGTGGTTGCTTCCTTCTCACCTTCTCTCTCATGGCTGCATGGCAAGCAAAAACAGTTGTGGCTATAAATAGAGGCGACAAGGAAGGAGGACATATCCTGCATCATTCATGAACATGAGTCTCAGACGTTCTGCCAGAGCATAACTTAAACATTTACTTACATCAAAGTGGAGCACGATCAAAAACTGCAGGCTTCCCTCCAGGCTTTCATTCAAAAGAGAAATAGAAAGAGAAATGCACTGTACTTCTGTTACTAGATGCATTGTATAAATGAAAATTAGTGTAAACAGTCTGGAGATAACTAAATATTAAATGCACACAATTTATATAGCTTGAAGGAAAACAGTAATTGGTTAAGCTCATGAGAGAGCTAAAACTCCATATTCTATTGTTTCTTTAACAAACGCAAAAAGAACTGGGTAAAAAGGAGCTACAGCACCATTCCTAGGTCATCATTATCACCCTGAATACCAGAAGAGACTGCCTTCATGTCTAGACCCCTACAGTCACAGGCAATTATATCAAATGCTAAGACCCACCTAAATTAAGGCACTCGGGTTGATGTATCCGTCTTTCCCCCAGGGATCAGACATAACCCACATCAGATGCAGCAACCCCACCCTGAAGATGCCTGTTTTGGCAGGAAGGCTCCTAATGCAAACACTGAGTTACTCAGCAACAAAGCCAAGCCCTTGCCCACACAACATCCACTCGCACACACCAAGCACAGGTCGTAAATCACTCCTCCAGACAGTGTAACAATGCAAAGACCTTTAGTACCTATAACCACAAGAGGTAAAATCTACACTGGGCCACAAATAAAAGCCAGGGCAGACTAAGGGCATGGCCAGTGTTGTAAATCCCCTGTAAGGGTGGGAAATATCTTGTGCAAATGCCTCAATGGACCACCATCCCTCTCAGAAAAGCTTTGTCATCCCTTCTAGTATTGCCCAAGGAGAATTGTTTCCCAGTCCTTAATTTGGAAGACCCAGCATCCCTGGCACATCAGCCTGCTCTGCTAAAGCTGCAATCTCCAGTCAATCAGTTAATGCAGTTAATGAGCGATGCACTGCAAACTTGAGGAGAGCCCAGAGGACTTGCTTTTCTCCCTGGGGTGCTCCTGTCTACAGCCTTGCACAGCCTTCATGTCTGAATGCAAACCTCTTCCTACTTATGTATTCTTCAAGGCCAGATATAAGTCTGTACAGTGCTGAGCATGTCCAGGCTTTGGTGCAATTCTAATGCATATCTGCTAGGTTTTTAGCAAAGATTCCCACTGACTCCAGCAGGAACTTGAAGCAGAACAATAATTTCATCATGAAATAGGCATCTGAAGTCAGACTTAGGCAGGTTTTAAATGTTTATAATTATAGGTGCTTTTGGGGTATGATGGGTGAAGATATGGGTAGATATCCGATTCCGGAGTCAGCTCTCTTCCTGTCTGATACAAACTCAGTTGTGTGCAGTTCCTTGGATGTGTGATTTTTGTTCTTTTCCAGATGAGGATTAAAGTCTCACTAAAATTGTCTGGGTTTTGTGAACTTTAAAGAACCATAAACATCCTTCTGTAAAAATGTTTTTCCCTACGTTTGGCAAAAAATTCCCCATTTCTATCCATTTCTTTTTTACTTGTAAACCTTCTCACCTCCAAACTATGGCAGGTCAACAACAGTCAACGATCCCTCTCAGTCAGTATAATACATATAACAACAGACCTTGTGGCTATAGGTCTAGCCAAAAATACCAGCTTCTTCAAAGGGACAGCATTCAGCCTTATTGTAAATGATCCTTGCTGATGGTCAGTCTAGTGGTGTTTGCATTGTGCTATCAGGTCACTGTGCAACCAGACACTCATCACGTATTTGCAAATCCCTGATGGAATTTGCTACTGTTCCCCATTTAAATGGCTCAGGCTATCAGGTCATAACCACCAGAATTTGCCCTGATGGCAAAGATGGAAAGAAATGCACTTAATATCCTAGTATAATACAATATAGGCCAGAAAAGAACAAATACTATGAGTATCTCTACATTGTGTATGAGACCCAGAGAAATTAATTAGGTTGTCTTCAAAGTAACAACTAAAGCCTATTACTCCAAATACCTTTCTCTACTTGATTTTCCCCTTTAAATCCATATTTTACACCTACCTATAGATAGAGAAACATTATTTTTAATATTAAAACAATTATCCAGTAAACTCCAGCTGGTCCTACTCAACAGTAAAACTAAACCAGAACATAAATTGCTTGCATGTGTTAAATTGGAATACATCTGCTCATATTTTGGTGTTAAAGCATCTTTCTCAGGGTTTCTAAGCTCCAGCATTGTTGTTACCTGGCAAAAATAGAATAATCTAGTTCAACAATTCAAGAATATTGAGGGTTTTTCTTGCCTTTTAAAGAATGTCTCCTCATGAGCCTATAGTTCCATATAAATACATAAAAGTACCAGGGATGAAAAGGTGCCTGCCCAATGGAAATGGAGTTCTAAATTTAGAGTGAGTTAGTATTGGAATTGAAGGTTGGACAATAGGAAAAAAGATGGGAATTGTGCAGGGAAAGAGAAATTAAAGGAATGGACAAGGAAGCTGCAAAGTTTTGCAGTTTTGAAGGTGAGGGTAACAAGACAACCGAAACAATGAGGAGGACCTCCCTATCTTCCAGTAAGAACAGTTTAAAAAGAGCAACAAGTATTTATGTGAAGCCCATTCTGCAAAGCTAGAAGAGATATGATGAAATAACAGGAGTGACAAAGAAATCCAAGATTCAATCTAGTCAAGACTCCAAGGATTATCCAAATAAACTCTATTTATCACTGACAGCTGAAGTAGCAGTTGAAAGTGATTATGGTGATACTGCCTTCTTCCCTTGCCTGTCTCCCTGCTGACAGTTACACATAGCTCTGGTCTAGCCAGGGCAATTCATGTTATAATCAATGAGATTTGGCATCATGTAGGGTTTTTTTAGCTCCTGCTCATCTGAGCAATTCTCCACTGTGAATGGGAATAGAATCTTTGCCCCTCTGGGATAGAATAGATGAAACAGTGCATGACCCACGATGGTGCTAGCCATGACTGATGTGCATGCAAAGAAGCAACACCAGAAGTTACTATTCAGCTTTAAAAAATACTTTCTCTTATCCTCAGAAAGTAAAGTCCCAGATAAACTACCACACTCCAAATTTCAGATTTCTTTAAATGACAAGAACCTGCAGATAGACTTGGTCTTTCTGACTGAAATCCCACTGTGACAAGGATTCGGCTTCAGGTGCCAACTCTGCATGCAGACTGTGCGATATTCAAGACAGTTCTGTGTCCCCCTTTGGATGAAGATGTGTTCTTCAGCTGCAATAACTGCCCAGTTTCCTGCTCCACACCCTGGCTGAGCACTGAGGATGGACAGAGTGTAACCCAGCGGTTCCCAAGTTGACAGAGTAAATCAGATTCAGGAGACCTCACCTATGTTCTTATCATTTGGAGTTGATTTCTTGGCCAGTGTAGTAAAGATTCAGAACACAAGAGCAAAGAGGGAGTGTGACTTCAGGTAAGTCCTGGAGTATCATTACTTTTCATTGTGCATTAGCCTTGTTCAGAAGCAAAAGCCTCAAGGCAAGGAAGATGTGCATTTAAAGCACATTGGAAGTCATTAAATGCCATTTCACGGAAGGGGAGGAAGACTGCACCAAAGTCAACCTCACTAACCAAACAACTTCCTATGTTTGAGGAATTTTGCTTTCAGTCCTGTCTTCTCCAATGAATCTCTGCCTGACGTTTAATCATGCCCTACCGCAATTACTCATTCTGTATCAGTAACACTCAAAGAGTTGGGCTATGTTTGTTCAAACCTATAACTTTATTTATGTTTTCTTATCTCATCTGGCTGAAACAACATTGAACTCCACAAAAAATGAGCCAGCTCCATATTTTCTGTGCCATATAATTATTATTCCACATTCAATTTTCTTTCTTTATTACAGATGTATTTTACAACGTGTATAATTAGGTACAAATAAAAATCCAATTGGATCAATACCCAAACCATATTTTCCAGTTAACTGTACCAATAATTCTCCTTTGCTTTCTCTGCCTATGTCAGTGGGTACCTGAAAAAAAACAACTAATGCAATTTTGCTGCGGGACTAAATTGACTTCCAAAGCTGGGGAGTTTTCAGTGAAAATGTGATTTTAGGAATGACTGAATAAATCCATTGTTATTTAAAAATTAAGCTTACTCATATGAAGCTTAACCAAGCCCTGCCAATAACTGCTTGCCTCTAAAAGAGTATGATGATCATAGCAAGGTGCTGATAAATCACAGCCTGTTTTCTTTTCCATCGCGATGCCGTTACTCACCCATATTTATAACATGCCACTGACTGAAGTGTGCCTGTTTATAGGCTCTCTGGAAAAGTCTGATAAGGGCAGTGATTGGTGGTGGGCTACACTCCAAACGTCTGCTGCTCCAACTTCCTTTCCCCACCGATGCTGGAGCAGAGCGTTCTGCATCCTTCAGCAGCTCATTTGCTGCGCTCTCCTTGAGCTACGTGGCAGCGGGTGCCAAAGGAATGCGAAGTCATGCTCCTGCGCGCTGCCCTTCGGCTTCTTTATTTGCTTTGCACTCTTCTACCTGAATGCATAAGAAAAGGCTCTTTTAAAGACCTTTCCCTCCCTGCCTACTCATAGCAGGAGCCTGCTGCGTGGCAGTGTTACTCTAATTTAAGCTGGTAGGAGGGTGTACTCGATGGTTGCACCAGGTGCTGGGTTGGAGGGGTCTCCTCATTGCCACGTTCTGAAAAGCTTCATTATTTCTTCCCCTTCCTCCAGTGCTCACTTCCCCCTGCCTTTGGCATGGTGATGCTTTAATTGCAGCCCAGGCTTAACTCAAATTCATCCTGAAAGCATTTTTAGCCTGTTCCAGAGCTGCTTTTCAGTTATGAGGGCTGGATGGTAGCTTCAGTGACACACACATATATATATATATATCTCCAGCTTAGCAAAACACTAAGAAAAAGTTTCGTTGTGCTTTCAAAGCTTTGCTATTAAACTTCAGCTTCTGCCAGTGTCACAGGAATTTTTCCAGAGTATGATATAGCCTAAACAGCTTTTCCACTGATGGCTAATATGGAGGAGAAATAATTGTCAGGGATTCAGTCATTATAAATTCAGCATCAGGATATTGTGTTGGGTCTACAACAGAAAACCAGCCCAAAACTTCGGTCAGTGCTGCCAAAGTTTGGATAGCTGGACCGAGAGCTGAAACAAAATCCATGCTGGTATTCTGCTCTGCTGATAATGTCCTTCCATCAATTGTGTGGCCCTGAAGCAACCTCATCAGACGGTCGTTTGTCAAAACCAAATTTAGAGCCATCTACCATATGTAATTTACAGCCGTGGCTTGACAACATACTGCAGTTATCCCCAGCAGACACAACTGTTTACATTTTATACACATAATTGGGTCTGGTTCAGTAACATTTTTCATTGGTGTGTCTGCCAAAATTATTAAGCTATTAGTACACGCTGAATCGGTGCCAAGCCAAATATTTGCCAATAAAAATGGCCTTATCTGTATAAATGCCAAAAAGGTTTGTGTTTTTTGGTGTGCATGTGTATTTTTAAGACTCTACTCCATATAGATATATGGATATGTAAATGTTTAACAGTGCTATGACTTGACATTGATGTAGAGTATTAGATCAAGATAACCCAGCATTTGGATGTGGCCCATGGGTTCATGTCTCGTCTGCCACATTTTCTGCTGTGTCAAGTGGTAAAGCCCATGGAGATATCTTCCTAAATTACTTCCTAGCAAGATGTGGAGGACTAGGCATCATATCTATACGGAACTTGTATCCAACTTGTATTGAGGAAGAGGGATCCTTAAGTTGGCATCCAGACCCAGCATGCAACACTCAGCCTACCCTTTAAGCACAATCCTGCAACACTACTCAGTTCATCTCATCATAGCCACTCTGGCACCCATCCTTCTGTGTCAGTCCCCAAAATGGGTGTTTAAATTCGCATCCCATCTTCACTACCTACAAGGAATTACAGAAGCTCGGCAAGTTGGATTTATATGAGGGCTTTTTTTCACATGGAGTTTTGGCAATCTTAATGTGTGTTGCTTTTGTGACTGGTCACAGGGATCAACAGAAAAAGAGCAATTTTGTTGCTGGGAGTTAAGACTTCTCCTTCAGTACTATCTGCAGCTTCAACACTGATTCAGGGAAATGCTTCCTCCAAAGCACTTACCCACACTGCATCACAGCTTCCCAACTGAAGAGGAGGTGTGCTGTGTTATTTAAAAATTCTTCTTTTTAAATCTTGTGGAGAGGAAAATAGTTTGTAAGTGGCAACTCTTCAGGAAAATTCTCTCCCACCTCCTCAGGAAACAGGCTGCTTGCTGTCGATTCCCAGTTCTTCTTGTTCAGACCATCAAAATGTGGGTTCCTCAAACCCTTTAATTCCTCAAGCGCTTGCCTTCCCCAGAGCCCATCCATGGGAAGCAAGCAATGACCTGAACTCCCACAAACCTAAATAAGAGTCAATGAGGCTTAAATTTATGAGGAACGGGGCTGATTATTAGTAGTGAGGATAAAGAGAAATGCTAAGATAAAGAACAAAGGCAGAAGCTTTACTCTTTAATGTAATTGGACATCAAAGATGGACACTTGTATTTATTTTGGTTACAAGATACATAATCAACAGAAGAAAGGTAGACTGCAGAGCTCACAAATCTATGTGACACAATGATAACACCAGACCTCAATTCAAATAATGAAGAGGGTGCACGTTTTCCACCCCCATTAAAATGTCTGCAATACAGCTATTTAAATGGTTTTTACAGGTGCAATTCTTCTTATCCTAATGTACACATATAAAATAAGCAGATAGGAAAAGCCTCACGCTCACAGGCCCTCGTTCTCATGGGTGACTTCAACCACCCTGACATCTGTTGGAATGACGGTACGGCCCGGCACAAGCAATCCAGGAGGTTCCTCGATTGTGTGGAAGACAACTTCCTTCTGCAAGTAATAGAGGAACCCACAAGGAGAGGTGCCATGCTTGACCTTGTGCTCACCAACAGGGAAGGGCTCATTGGAAATGTGGCGCTCCAGGGCAGCCTTGGATGCAGCGACCACGAGATGGTTGAATTTGAGATCCTTAGGACAGTGAGAAGAGCATGCAGCAAGCTCACTGCCCTAGACTTCAAGAAAGCAGACTTCAGCCTCTTCAGGAACCTTCTTAGTAACGTTCCATAGGATATAGCCCTAGATTGCAGGGGGGCTTAAGACTCTTGGTTGGTCTTCAAGGATCACCTGCTACAAGCTCAGGAGTGTTGCATCCCAACTAGAAGGAAGTGCAGCAGGAGAGCCAGGAGACCTCCTTGGATGGATAAGGAGCTCCTGAGGAAAATTCAAATGAAAAAAGAGCTTTATAGAAAGTGCAAGCAAGGACAGGCGGCCTGGGAGGAGTACAAGGATGTTGTTTGGGAAGCTAGGAACCAGGTCAGGAAAGCTAAGGCCCAGTTAGAATTAAACTTAGCTAGGGATATTAAGGATAACAGGAAGGGATTCTACAGGTACATAGCAAATAAAAAACAGATTAGGGATAACATAGGTCCCCTCAGGACGCTCTCGGGTGAACTAGCTACACAGGATTTGGAGAAGGCTGAGGTTCTGAATGACTTCTTTGCCTCGGTCTTCTCTAGCAAAGGCTCTGACCGCACCACCCAAGTCTTGGAAGGCAGACGCAGGGACTGTGAGAATGGAGACCTTGGGCCCACTGTAGGAGAGGAATTGGTTCGAGACCATCTTAAAAATCTGAATGTGCACAAGTCCATGGGTCCTGATGAAATCCATCCACGGGTCCTGAAGGAGCTGGCGAATGAAGTTGCTAAGCCACTGGCCATCATATTTGAAAAATCATGGCAGTCAGGTGAAGTTCCTGACAACTGGAAAAAGGGAAATATAACCCCCATTTTCAAGAAGGGGAAAATGGATGACCCAGGGAATTACAGACCAGTCAGTCTCACCTCTGTGCCTGGCAAAATCTTCGAGCAGATTCTCCTGGAAGGCATGCTAAGGCACATGAAAAACAACAAGGTGCTTGGTGACAGCCAGCATGGCTTCACCAAGGGGAAATCCTGCCTGACCAATTTGGTGGCCTTCTATGATGGGGCTACAGAACTGATGGACAGTGGTAAAGCAGTTGATGTCATCTACCTGGACTTGTGTAAAGCGTTTGACACTGTCCCACACAACATCCTTGTCTCTAAATTGGAGAGACATCAATTTGATGGATGGACCACTCGGTGGATAAAGAACTGGCTGGATGGCCGCACACAAAGAGTTGTGGTCAATGGCTCAATGTCTGGCTGGAGACCAGTAACGAGTGGTGTCCCTCAGGGATCAGTGTTGGGACCGGTTTTGTTTAACATCTTTGTCGCTGACATGGACAGTGGGATTGAGTGCGCCCTCAGCAAGTTTGCCGATGACACCAAGCTGTGTGGTTCGGTTGATACACTGGAGGGAAGGAATGCCATCCAGAGGGACCTTGACACGCTTGTGAGGTGGGCTGATGGCAACCTCATGAAGTTTAACCATGCCAAGTGCAAGGTCCTACACCTGGGTCGGAGCAATCCCAGGCACAGCTACAGGCTGGGCAGAGAAGAGATTCAGAGCAGCCCAAGGAGAAGGACTTGGGGGTGCTGGTCGATGAGAAAATGAACATGAGCCGGCTTCAGTGTGTGCTTGCAGCCCAGAAAGCAACCGTATCCTGGGCTGCATCCAAAGGAGTGTGACCAGCAGGTCGAAGGAGGTGATCCTGCCCCTCTACTCTGCTCTCGTGAGACCTCACCTGGAGTATTGTGTGCAGTTCTGGTGTCCTCAACATAAAAAGGACATGGAGCTGTTGGAACAAGTGCAGAGGAGGTCACGAGAATGAGCAGGGGACTGGAGCACCTCCCATATGAAGAGAGGCTGAGAAAGTTGGGAGTGTTCAGCCTAGAGAAGAGAAGGCTGCATTGAGACCTCAGAACAGCCTTCCAGTGTCTGAAGGGGGCCTATAGGGATGCTGGGGATGGACTCTTCATTAGAGAATGTAGTGATAGGAGAAGGGGTAATGGGTTAAAACTTAAACAGGGGAAGTTTAGATTGGATATAAGGAGGAAATTCTTTCCTGTTAGGGTGGTGAGGCACTGGAATGGGTTGCCCAAGGAGGTTGTGAATGCTCCATCCCTGGCAGTGTTCAAGGCCAGGTTGGACGAGTCCTTGGGTGATATGGTTTAGTGTGAGGTGTCCCTGCCCATAGCAGGAGGGTTGGAACTTGATGATCTTAAAGTCCTTTCCAACCCTAACTATTCTATGATTCTATGATTCTATGAAGTAAAGAGCTCTGCAGTATTCTCTTTTCCTTCATGGACTGTAGATGAAGTCCAGGGTGGCTATAGCCAAAATGTATTGGGTCTGGCTGAAATAGAGTTAAATTTCCCCATAGAAACTGTGCTTTGTATTGGTAGCTAAAAAGGTGTTGATAGCACACCAATGATCTGGCTCCACAGCATCAAGGCTGCCTCTCCAACATTCCCCGTCACCAGTAGACTGGAAGTGGGAAAGGTCTTGGGAGGGGACACAGCCAGGCCAGTTGATCCCAACTGACTAAAGGTAATATTTCATATCATGTGACATGGTCTCAGCAATAAAAGCAAAGGGAAAAGATGAGGTGGGGTGGGATGTTTGTTATTTATGTTATGTTTGTCTTCCATGCTTGTCTTTCAGAGCAACCACTCCACATACTGAAGCCCTACTTCGTGTAAAGTGGTTGGACATGGCCTGCTGATGGGAAGCAGGAAGCTTGGTGGATGTCAGGAGTCCAGCCAACGTCAATCCACCACAAATGTGGATGTCTTTACTGCAAAGAGCTAAAAATTAAGGCAAGGTAAATTCTGTCTCTATGAATCGCCAAATGCTTTTTGAAATGTGCTGAATTTCTTGGGTCCCAAAACTCTAATGGGTCTTGTAGGCACTCAAGAAGCCCACAAGAGTCATTCAAAGTCTGTAAGATCAATGTGCCCATATTTTATTATCATATGAAAAAACATATTCAGTTTAATTCTTCCAGATCATGTATTTCCCTGGGATGAACATACAAATGTATGAAATACAAGACTTCAAGTTTAGTTCCTCTGTGTTTTTAATGAGCACGCTGAGAAAAATACAAGCTTTCATAACATCACATTATGGTATTTTTGCTGCTTTTTGTTTTTAGTCTTCTTTTTAAGACAATCTACACCGAGTTGCAGCAGTTCTCCTCTCTTTGGATGATATCCCCTTAAAGCCATCAGGCATGAAAGGATAACAAGTCAGCTTTGATCTCACCTTCTCTGTGTTTGAAATAGGGCCTTTATCTTAATGTCCTCAAGTTGTTTCTCCTGCTATGATTAATATACCCATTAGCCATCACTTACTTAAAGGGGTTTTTTTTTAAGCAATCAATGTGCAACACTCATCAAGAAGCCTTGAGGTAAATTTTAAGTTATTTTTCCATATGGTAACCAAGAGGCAGCATTGCTGCAGCACTGGCTGTGCATCTGTACAGTGTAAGGTGTGTAGCTGCACAGTAAGTAGCTTACACAGACTGAAAGACTGCCTTGGGGAATGCAGAGAACAGTTGGACTCAGTGAACTTAAGGGTCTTTTCTAACCTAGTTGATTCTATGATTCTGTGAAGACACCATGGCATTGTTGCATTCCTTTGGCCAACGTAGGGTTCAGCTTCATCTCACCTTCATCTGGCTGATGTGTCTAGGTGAGAAGATGGTTTGACCTGGATTTTCCTCCATTCCCTTTAATTGGTGCAGACAGAATGGAAGCTCTGAGGGTGGTTTCCTCATTAAGACCCATGAAGTTCCTATGGAGCTGTTGGAGGAAAGGGGATTCATCCCATGAGACAGGTGCCCCTTGCTAGTTTTGTAGACTCTCCTTATGTACAGGAATCAGACAGGAAGTTATGCTTCTCTGCTCAGTTTAACCACCCCGTTTTATATCTTCACTGAAGGTGAGAAGAACTGGCCATTAAAAATGTCTTTTTCTTTCTGAAATTTATAAGAGACACTGAAGGGTTTTTAGGTGAGATGAATACTGCCTCAAATAGGATTAAGTGGGTGATTCCGAGCTGTAACTCTTCTATTCATTATTTTACTGTATTGTGAAAATGTAAATTCATTTTTTTTCTCTAATCAGAAAAGGGTTATTAAAATCCTATGAAAAGAAGAAATGGTTATAAAAATTCCATGAAGCAAAGAACACGGGGCAGTTTTGCCGGTAGGGACTGCCCTGGCATTGCTCTCTTATTCATTACATCCCTACTTCTCCTCTTGCTCACTCCCAAGGGCTATGCAGCTGCTCTGAGAAAGAAGACACCACCCTCCATGCAAGGAATGGCAATCCCTTATCACTTCCACCTTTCCACCCCGACAGGTGCTGACCATGAAGGGAACAACCCTTGGAAAGGAACTGCCTTTATTTTATTGTAGCTTTTTAAACATCAGTAAGGGATAAAGCCCTCCACCTGCCATTGTGCGGCTGAGTTTCTAATCTCTGGTGCCAGCACAGCTGCTGGGAGCCCACCCTCAAGCAAGAGAAAGTGGAGTCAGGCACACATGGGGCAGAATGGCTGCGCTGATGTGATGTGACACACACATGTCCCCACAGCATCTGTAGAGGTACACCCCGTTTGTTAAGTGCTGAGCTCCTTACTTCACCCATGGCAGCAGCTCTGGACTGTATTCAGCGTGCTGGAAACTGGAGTCAAAGTTATTTTGCTTGGTTTTCCTATGGGAATACGTGGTCAGGAGGTTTTAGTTTTATTTTTAATGGTCAGCCATAAGGAGGTGGCAACTAATCCCTAGGGATAGCTCCACATGTCACTGCTGGCTCCAGCTATTGATAAAAGACTGATAAAAGAAACAGAATATGACCCTGCTCCACAGGCTCTGGAGCCAGTGATAATCTGATAATGAGTGCTACTTGTTAGGTGCTTTTCCATGTGTTTTCCTTGATTTAGAGTCCAGGCCCTAAATACCAATTTGTTCACATTATCAGCAAAACCGTTTGCAAGGCCTTTTGGAAACCAAGCAAGCAAACCCTTCCAGGCCCCTCTTGCATTTCTTGTTTTCCTGGCCATAGCTCATTTGTCTGCAGCACATTCAGGTGGCAAGCCTGAGAGAAAAGTCACCTTCAGCTTCAGAGCAAAGCCAGGCACTAAATGGACTCAGAAGGTGCTGCACATCCACCACGTTTTGCTGATTACCAGGGGCCAATACAGTCCTGACAATTAAGCCTGAAATATTGTGACAGCCACCACTGGAGCCTGAGCAAGGGGTGGCGGGATCTGAATGTCTGAGTATCAGAAGTGAAGGTAAAGAGCCAGAACTGTGTGGGCTGCCAATGGTTAGATCATTTTATAGTTGAAAGCAGCGAGATAGGTGCTTAACTGCAGACACCAGCTGGAAAATGACTTCAGTTTTCTTATCTTTAGAATAGGTCTAATTCTATTTGCCTTCCTCCAGGGGAGCACGATGCGTTTGGTTTGCTAATGGGTTTGGGTGCTTCAGGCTCCTGAAGCCTCAATGCTCAAGGGCTGTGAGTACAGGTGCACCCTGGCATATACATATATGCATCCGATCCACGCAAGATGATAATGCCAGATTAGAGGGGAAAAGCAAGCTTCCTGAATTAGGAAGTGCTATAAGGGTGTAGTGGAGATCGAAAGAATTTCATAGGATCATAGAATAGTTTGGGTTGGAAAGGACCTTAAGATCACCCAGGTCCAACCCTCTGCCATGGGCAGGGACACATTACCCTAGACCATGTCACCCAAGGCTTTTCAAATGCCCAAGAACATTTCAAATGAGGCATCAAACCACCTAATTTGGTTTGGTTATAAAAATCCCAAGGAATCTTTAACGGGACTGAAAGTGCTGAAGCTATCCCTTGACTTAATTATAAATTTGTTCATTATTTATGTAATAGTCTGGCCTATCTACAGCTTTCATTTGTGCATGTAGTTCTTCACTTAAAAAGGTGATTTTCTTCAGGGTGCGTTGTGCAGCTCTCACAGAATCACAGAATCCCAAGGGTTGGAAGGGACCTCAAGAGATCATCTGGTCCAACCCCCCTGCAAGAGCAGGGCAACCTAGAGTACATCACACAGGACTCTCCCAACATAAGTCCATTTTAATAACGGGTGCAACCCCACATGTTGAGATATTGGGATGGTCTCAGAGGATCACCTAACACATTTGTTTGTAAAGAATTCTCAGGCTGGTTAAACAGTCATGGATAAAGAGAGATGTTCCAGATTCTAGGATATGCTCTATGAATCCAGATGTAGCTCAGAAAAACATTAACCTAGCCACCAATGGGTGTACTGGTTTTGTCTGGGATAGAGTTAAGTCTTTCCGTAGTTGCTGGTATGGTGCTATGCTTGTCTACCCAAGTAACCATTATGTGAGTGGTTGTGTATGGGTTAGCTGCCTACCAGAGCTAAACCATGAGAATGGGATAACCTTGAAAATGCCATGCTTCAAAATAACTGTAATTTCAATCTTGAAAAACCATAAGGACACCAAACCTTGTCTTATGGTCAGGAACATAGTCACTGGGACAGTGGAGGGATTTATATATAACCCATGACACTTGTCATCTGATGTCCTTACCCATGTCTGCCTACAGACATGTTCCCATTATCGCTTACTAAGATATGCCTTCCTTTGGGTTCTTATCATATGTATATACCCATACATATCTGCTGAGAGGAAGGGAAACTTCCAAAGTTCCGAGTATCATAGAGTACTTTAGGTTGAAGGGAACCTTTAGAAGCCATCTAGTCACACCTCTTGCTCACAGCAGGACCAAGTCTGAAGTTGGATCTAATTGGGGAATTAGATCAAGTGGCTCAGGACCTTGCCCAAACCCGTTTTTAATATCTACAAGGGTGGAGTTTCCTTCTATGCCAGTAACTGATTAAACTCATTGTGAAAATTATTTTCCTAACCTCTAACCAAAATTATCCTGCTGCATCATGGACCTGAATGAATGTTGGGATGCTTCAATTTAGTTCCTTTAATAGGCTTCCTCTAGGACACTGTGAGAGTACAAGTCTCCTCTTCTTGCAAAAGTAGAAATAACCTTTCTTAACAGATGCATTTTTCTGTCCTTTTCATCTATATAGAAGAAAAGTGGGGATGGAAAGTTCAGCATTTAGTGCAAACAGTCTCTGGCATAATTCACACTAGCAAATAATTCCACACTGAAAATGCTAAGTGATCACGGTGACGAAACATGTATAATGGAAGCATATTTTAGATGGTTTTGCTTCCATTAAATTTGGCTACTGGAAACCCTCAGAAATTTAACAGTACATTCAAATCCACCAGGACAAAACTCATCTTGAGTTTTGAGAGAAGGTTTTAGGTATATTTTTAGTACAACCTAGTTTCCACATCAGATAAAAGCCCCTCAGAAATCACTTATGTCTCCACACTGAAATAACTTCAAAATGCCACACACGAAGCTCTCCACCATCATTAACTGATGTGCAGTGTTGATTTTCACGCAGCAAAATTGAATGAAAACAGGAGTTTATCAGTGAAATGCTGAAATAGCCTTGAATATGGGGAAGTGAATGAGTATAATTGCTGATGGGTTCTTTTTATTATCAAGAAGTCTGATTATAGCTTCGTAGACTTAAATTATGGCAAATCTAGGACAAGATCAATTTAGTATCTAGGCAAATATTTATATGAGGCTGGAGATTGGCATATATTGATCTGTTTATAAGAAACATAATTCTGTCTGCAAAATACATTGGCATTGAACAATTCCCTTTCTACTATGCTCTTCCTCAGCAGCAAGGAGCTGCAAGTGATGAAGAAAGTCAAATCCCAGTTGAATAGAGCTGTGAAGCCAAACCAGTGGTTAAGGACCACCCTTTAGATGGAGACTGATTCATGCCAGGGTATGTATTGTAGATGAATTGATAACCAGCTCATGTAGTAAGTTCGAAATCCAGCTTGAAGGGAAAGAAAGCATTCAGAATGTCTATAAGAGCCCAATTTGTCAGGTTGGCAGTTGGCCATGGGTAACATCACCCAGGGCAGAGCATCAGCAGCATCATCCTGAGTCTCCCAGCTTTCATGAGAGGTCGCCTTGATATAAAGTAGAAGAGCCTTTCTAACTTGTGGGATGAAGAAGGATCCCTGTGAAATGATGACCCTTCCCAACAAAGGCTGCTTTTGTTGGAGGGAAAGGCGGGTGTGGGAGCAGGGAAGAGAAGAGGCCGGATTACCTTTTGTTGCATTTGACAGTTGAAAAGGCCCTGGTGAATAATTACCCTTAAAACTAACAAACAAGGAGAAAGCAAAAAAAAAAAAAAAAAGGGCAGAAAAAAGAGAAGGAAAACCCCCTTGACCCCTCCCCCCCCCCAATAGCTCCATTTGACATAAAACCAAAATAAAAATAACTTGTAGCAGGAAAAATAATAACTTAATTTGACTTTCCTTTCTGCTTTTGGCAAGTGCGTGCACACACAGACACAGAGATATCATTGGAAGGCTCCCAGCGTCACATTCATCTTAAAGTTTCCTAGGCTGGATCCATTCAGCAGCAAATCTTCTGCAATAAAGAATCAAGGGGAGCTACAGCAGCAAAAAGCACACCCTTGCTTGAAGGCCCCATTGTTTTAGGCACAAAAGAATAATTCCTGGTGAGCAGCAGTTGTCATCTGTTTTGCATACTCCTTATTCTCCTCTTAATTGGCATTATGTGGAAACTTATCTAGAAGGCCATGGGAACCAAAAGGCATCCCTTGCCTACTCCTGCTTTGAACAAGCGGAACCCAATTAAAGCACAATTATCTCTCTTTTGCTATTAGCATCCTCATCTAACAGAGAGACGCTGAGAAGCGTTATTAGTCTGGGAGCTGCCACCTTTTCTTATGAAAATTCTTGTAAAGGTCATAAATAAACTAGAGGAGGCACAAGTGGTGCAGGCTTTGGTGAGCCAAAGTGCAGTGTTTTTCTAAAGTATTTGATCTGGGTCTGTGGATGGTTTTCTAAATACATTTCTGTTCACCAGGGAGTAACTGACCTAAGATCCAAAATGCACTCGTGGAGTTTGGATGCAAGCCTAGAAAAATCAATGAGATGGCCAAAGAAGAGCAAAAAAAAAGACACAGGTGTCTTCCCCAAAAGTCCAAGCTGTCTCAGAAAGCCAGGAACTTGACAGTTCCACCACTTCTCCTCTCGCATGAATATGGGAAAACACCACAGGGAAATGAAAAGATCCCATTTCAAATTAGGGCCCAGGGTGAACTACGGAATCTGTATCCTGCTGCTGAATATTGCAAAGCGAACACATGAGTTCCTGCAGCCCCTATATCCATATGGACCTTCAGCAATCCAAGATGGCCATGACTTGGAGAAGGTTCCAATTACGTCCCTGTGGCAGTGTTCAAGGCCAGGTTGGATGGAGTCTTGGGTGGCATGGTTTAGTGAGAGACATCCCTGTCTATTACAGGGGGTTGGAACTGGATGATCTTAGTGTCCTTTCCAACCCTAAGTATTCTATGATTCTGTAATTCTACATCACCCTTAGGTTTGTATTGCTGGTCGGGGGAGGGATTTGGTGCAATCTTTGAGGTGTCCTTGGAGAATGAACATCCACTGCTCATCCCAGTTACATATGTGCCTGGTTTTTACAGACTTCAAAGATAGCTCTGCATACCTTCCGTATCAGAAGCTATCCCCAAGTTAGCAAACATTTGCACTACCACTCATACTGACTCATCAGCTGCTACTAAGAATACGTATGTGTCAGGAAACGTCATGCATTTTATCGCTTCAGCAAGTCACACCATCACAAAGCAGTACATGTCCCAGTTGTATCCCTCAGTATTCCCCCTGGATGTAACTATAGGTTTTATAATCTGAAGCAAGGAAACAAAGTCCTTTTTTATTTTCCTTTTGGATATTCTACTGCTTTCTTTTCAAGATGTGTCAGGTCCAGCTAACATATTTCAGTGAAGAATAATCCAATGTGCCAATGCAGAAACCAGAATACCCCTCTTAGAGGTGCCCCAGAGGTGCCTGTCTGCTGCCCCACAGCATTGTCATCGGTATATTCAGTCATTCAGTATTGTCAGTCGAGTTCATTTCCAGAGTTTGTTCCAGTTAGAATCATGGACTGGTTTGCATTGGAAGGAACCTTATGATCATCTAGGGAACAACAGAACTGCACACAGTACTCCAAGTGGGATCTCACAAGAGCAGAGGGGCAGGATCACCACCTTCAACCTGCCGGTCATGCTCCTTTGTTATAGCCTAGGACATGACTGGCAAAGTAGTTCACAGAATAATGCCTGCTATGATGGTTTTTAGGATGCCATCAGCTCTTTGACCTCCCACAGCTGATCTCCTGCTTTTTTCCCTGGCAAGCTCAATGCTACAGCTACATAATTCTGCCCAAACAGAAAACAATGCCACTGAATAAGTGCTATCGCTGTTCTCATTACATGCATGCTTTTTGCTTTTACCACTGTTGGCTAGTGCAGTAGGAGGCAGAAAGACACTGTCCTCTGTCCAAGAGCCTCCTGGAACACAGGAAGCTGCTGCAGACTCTCTAAACAAGCAGGGCAGTTGCAAACAAGGAAAACAATCCCACTTGTACACTTCTCAATGGATTTGTTTATGATTTTTTGGAGCTTTTGATGGTGGAGTGTGCTTGCTATGGTTAAAGAGATCAGACAAGGTTCAAACAAGGGGGAACAACATGGAAATGATGTCAACTGTGTTTAACTATAAAAATACACCATTTCTTCTGTGCCCCCCATCATGTAAGACCCAGAGGCTGCTCTGAGAACGGTAGAGTAGAATGAGCAAATCCCTTACTTCCAACACAAAGACAAAACCTGGAGCGACACAGCTGTAGTGGAAAGGATAGAAACGAATGTCAAGCAGTCGATGAGATTTTGGTTCAGATTTTGATGAGATTTATTGCTGCAAATGTTTTCCCTGGCAAATGTCACACCATTAAAATGCAAAAAAATACCCCCAATAGAATTAAGAAAATGAAGTGAAACTCAGAAACTCTGTCCAGATAACTGGCAGCTTCAAACTCAGTCCTCACACTCTCAGGGTCATGGATGGCCTCCTCTGTAAGCAAGCGTGCAGGAGAAGTGCTAAAGAGTCCTTTCACCTCATCAAGGCCACCGCCTGTGACTGCAGAGCACACACAGAGAGCCAGGACATTCTGCCAGCATCCTTCATGGTGTGGCTGGCTCCATCTGGGAATACCACATGGAGCACATTCTGCAGCTGAGCACTGCCCAGCACAGCTGCAGCATTTTTTACACATGGTCTAATATGGGTGAATTAAGATCCTGTATAAAATAAGCAGGATAGTCTGCATCTGCCTGTTGAAGGAGCATCTTAGGGAACCTCTCCTGTTCTGTCCTTGATGGGACTGCCAGAAGAAGACTCCTTAGTGCCTTGTAATTACATTTAGGAGTGCCAGTTTTTTAGCACAGTGAAAATGGGGGATTCCAGGTGAATTGTGCCTTGAACAGGGCAGCAACTCTGCATGAGTCTAGCCAAGCTATATCTTATTTTCCCAAAAGGACTGAATGCTCTGTAGATCCGAATGCACGCCTTAGGCATGCATCCGCACCTTCTATTTAGCAATCTCTGGAGAAAACAAGTTGTTTCCATCATGCAGGGATAAAGAAACCTCCTCAAGCCAGATGTCCAGCTCAGACAAACACTTCTCACCCTTTGGATTCTCTGTTCTTGGGCTGCTGTTCTAATAGGCACCTGTATTTCTTGTTTCAGATTTGGCAGACCCTTGCAAAGACTTCAGTGTACTGTTGCCTGTTTTTTCTTAGCTGAGTGGTAACTCAGAGGTGCTGAACTCTGTATTAAAATCTAATGTACTCCTCTTTCCCAACAAGGCCACGTTAGGTTAATATACTTCTAATAGCAAGTGTTCAGGATAATACTTTCAGCTGAGTCAGGCTGTCCTTTCCTGCTAACAGGTTAAACGTGATAAAACGTTTGTTTCTTTGCCTAAACCAGATAAGAGTCATGTCCGCTTGGCATCCACAGCAGAAAAATAAACTAGACTTAATTTAGCAACACAGGGAAAAAGGTGACTGCTTCAAAGGCACATAAACCTCACCACGGTTATGATTGCCCATTATTATCACTGGTAACACTATGCTGTTATTACAAAACAGAGTCAGGGGAAGGATTTCACCTGTTGAAGCATAGTTTAAATTGCCTTCCTTATTTAAGCTTGTCCTTCATGTTAGGATTTAATAGGAGTCCTCACAGGAGCTAAACACATGCTGAACAGTTTTGCAGCAGCGGTACTCAAGGGTGCTTTCTTGTACCAGGTGAAGACAGATCCTATAACTCACTTTCATTTGTTTTTCCATACTTCTGTGTTTTGGGTTATCCTGTTGCATGAGAGATGAATGCCCCTACTCACCTTCCTGTTTGTTTTGCCTTGTGATATGCCCAGTGAGAAAGCACACAAAAACCCAGATGTCCCCAGAAGCAGAAGTGAGGTTAGAGTCATACACAGTTGAAAAATTAGCAATTAAATTAGATGGAAAAGCTCTGCTTTTTTCATGCAGAAACATTTAATGCTTTCTTAAGGAATGGAAACCGATGCTTACGCGCCCCAAAGTGAATTTCGCTCCTTCTCCCCACCATCCTCCCCACCCTCTCAGTCAAAGTCTAAATAGGGTCTGTATATTAAAACAATTCTACCTTGGGACAGCCAGAGCTTTTGAAAGCTTTACCATTAGCACATACAAGCCAAAGTAAACTGGGATGGAAACCCCTGGATGCAGAGTTCCCACATGAAATCAGCTCTCCATACCATGGCTGTGGGTGACCAACCAGGGCTTGCACAGTCTGTAAGGGTGTCACATGCTGCTCAATTAGAGATGCAAAACAAGGAGTGTCAAGGAGTTTTGGCTGCGTTACAGTGGGGTTCAGACTTGCTCCTGACAGTGCTACAATGCTAATAGGAGCTACATATCTGCTGCAAGGGGGAAAGGTATGCAGTGATGGAGAGGAAGCAGAGGATGCAGCAGCTGCCACTGCAGCATCTGTACTGTCCGGTGTCACTGTCTGTGGCTGTAGTACTTCTGATGTACTGGTTGCATTGGCCCTGTGGAAATCATAGCATATTAGGAAAAATCCTTCACTGAAATGATGGTCAAACATTGGAACAGGCTGCCCAGGGCAGTGCTGGAATCAACATCACGGTTCATGGTTCACAAACCGTGCAGATGAGACCCTTTGTGACATAGTTTAGTGATGTACTTGACAGTCCTGGGGTAACTGTGGGACTTGATGATCTTAAAGTTCTTTTCCAATCTAGTTGATTCTATGATTCTATGGTACTGGCTGCATTAGCCCCATGTGTGGCACTGTTAGATCTGTCTATAATATACGTTATGAGGTCCTGCAGAGATCAATAAGGAAAGAAACTCAAGATCCTGAAAGCAGTAAAACTGTGTTAGAGCGTCTAGATGGGTGCCTGTTTGTAGAGGTGGGTGGTATGTGTACAAGGTGGTGCACTGTGCAGGCTGTGGGTTAAGCCTATGTCATTAATACTTTCCAAATAGCACGTGCTTTTCAGAAGGAAGATGCTATGATATTTTTGTGTATTATTAAACCTACAAGGAGATGAGCAATAAGTATCCCTAAGGGGAAGATTTCTTCCAAGATACTCCACATCTGCAGCTAAAGGCGTTTCCACTGCTATGAAGTTACCTCTTCTTCCCAAACACAGTAATGATGGGATCTTTGTTAATGGCACTGCTGTTGTGTATCAGTTCTTTGGAGGGTGTGAGATCACATCTCCTACATGTCACAACAGGAGGAACAAAACCTAGGCTGAAAATAGCTTTCTGCAGCAAAGCAAAAGAAAAACAGTCTGATGCGTCCAAGAAATGCAGCTGCAATTTACTCATAAACAGGGGGGGGAAATGATTGACTGATAATGTACAAACAGTTCCCATATTAGACTTCTGATTTCATACTGGTTTCTACGCCCACCCTTCCATGCACCACACAGCCAAGCTGCTAATTACATCCTTCCTATTGTTTTGCCAATTCCTCCTCTGGCAGACAATGGGAGGGGACAGGATTATGGAGACCGATGCACTTGACAGCAGAAATAAATAAGCAAATAAATAAATAAATAAATAAATAAATAATGCCTCCACTAGTCACAGAGATGAGCCTATTTCATCCTTCCTCCAGTACCTTGAGCCAAACTTGAAGGGTTATCTAGGAAAAAAACATGATGATCTGGTGCCTCAGAGAAATAAGTATCAATTAATTCTTAATTAACATGGCATGACAGATTGATTTGAATAAATAGAACCTTTTAAATGAATGTCTTTGTATGTTGTGGGCTGAAACAAGATGCCTTGTGGGATAATGAGCAGCTCCCTATTATAATATACCATCTCTAGCACTGTAGCACCTGGAGGCTTTAAGTACATCACTAGCCCAACATATTTGATGTTGTATAAATACACAGTTGGTAAAGATGCTTATCTTGGATTTGTAGGGCAAACAAGAAGATATGCCATAGAGATCCTGTGACAGGTAGATCAAGTCTAAGAAAACAGGGAACTTAAGGAAACTTGGAAAGATCAGCCGTTTCTAATTAGCTGGAAAAGGGGATTTTGTACAACACCTTATCCCCCCTAACTTACCTATATAAAGTGTTTGTAAACATCAAAATAATTAGGAATTGCCTTATGGGGTATAACAGGAAAACAGATAGGAAGAGGGCACACAGGTTGCAGCAGAATGGCATGAAAGCCAACAAAAGCAACCAGTGTTTTCAAGTTGGGGAACCTAATGCCAGCCAGCTAACACTACCTTTCCTCAGCTGAGGAAAAATAGTTTGATCAGCAATGAACCACAGTTTCCATTGAGAGCTGCAAGTGAGCAGCAACTCTGAAGATCAGCCTGTTTCCAGATCGGTGATGGCTGTTCCAAAGCAAAGATGCTGGCTGAAAAGCACCCTGAGAAATACTTTACCTACCCTGAGGTATTTTGTTCCTTTTGAGACAGTAAAATTACAGCCCCTACTATTTGTACTGTTCATATTCACTTTCATTGCTTTTTGCAAACTTGATTCAGAAGTTTAGCAAAGTGTACTTGGGAGGTGGCTATCAACAGACCCCTTGAGATGGAGACATGATTGCCACACATGGCTGACTCCACTGCCCAGTTATACATAACTGAGTTAAAAATCTGTGATTCCATAGGAAACCATAAAATCACAGAATGGTTTGGGTTGGAAAGGACCTTAAGATCATTCAGTTCCAACCCCCTGCCATGGGCAAGGATACCTTACACTAGACCATGTTGCCCAAGGCTCTGTCCAACCTGGCCTTGAACACTGCCAGGGATGGAGCATTTACCAATTAATTAATTAATTGATTGATTAAATAATTGATTTGGGGTCTGTTATTGACTCTGATCCTTTGTCACTAATCAGATCAGTTAGCAGCAAAATGTTACTAAATGCATTAAAGTTAAGCAAAACTGAGCAGCAATCTTCTTTTCAAACAAAACTTCTCCAGGTTATGTTGACAAGTAAGAATTCACCTTCAGTAAAAAGCCATCTAGATGTGCTCTGTGAACTTATCCATCTCTTAGTAAAGAGAGTTTGTCATGTTCAGTTCAGCAGTTTGGGGAGTTTTATTTTAGAGATTTCCTCTCCTTTTCCTCACTCCGCTCAGTTTGCTGTAGGCTGTCACCTCATTATACTCTTACCACTTCCCATGAAAAGCTGACTTGGAAAATACTTCTTTTCCTGACTATTTTCCACCTCCTTCTTTTTTTTTTTTTTTTCCTTTGATGCATGGTCTTTATCTTGCAATGAGATCTTTCCCAGGATCAACTTTATGAATCCTGGCTACAGGCACAACACTTCAGCTCACACCAGCCCTAGTACTTCCAAGCAACCAAACCCCAACACACTGTATATTACATTGGAGGAGGCTAAATATGCATATATGTGTGTATATATGTGTGTATATATATGTGTGTATATATACATATCATATATATATAAAATGTATGTGTATATACATATAGGAGACAGGGTCTGAGTACTCAATGGATTGATACTGATCATTGCTGTTATGGAAAGAAGCTATTTAACTCCTTATAGCAGCAAGTGATTTCTCCTCAGAGTGAGGAACAAACTCCTGGACATAACCTTGCTTTGGGAACTGCCCCTTCCTGTTTATGTCAGTATCTGACCAGTCCTGGTGATTAAAACACTGGTGTTCACTACTTCCATCCTATCTTGCAAGTCAACATGATTCTGCTTCAATTTCATTTAAATATCTCTTTATATTCAAGGCAATGAGTTTTAGAATTCACTTGACCATACTCATCATTTTATTATTAACAGGCATTTCATTCTCTCCCTCCATCATTCATGTCAACACTTTCCAGGTTGAGGTGAACATTTCCTACTTCTTTACATGAGCCTGTAGGTGCCCCAGCCCTCTTCTGTAGTGCTAGGTGCTGTATGTGCTAGCCCTCAACTGTAGTGCTAGGTGTATGCACACCTTCCAGGTGAAAAGCTCTTAAAATCAGAATAAAGAAGGTAAGTATCAAAGAGATAACTTTGAACCCATGTTACAGATGGGAAATAAGGGCTTAGGGACATTAATTCCTGAAATCATCCCATCTAGCTTTGGAAAACATCCATGCATAATTCAGGTGTCTAATTGCCCTAGACAGTAGTCTACAAGGAAAAAGAGAGCAAGAGAGAGACAGACTTCTCTGCAAGCAGTTAATGTGCTTTATGGACTTAATCTTATAGAGAGATCCAGTGTTCTCTCACTTCCTGTACAGGAAGACTGGATTATTCAACACTTCATTTAGGTCTCAGAATCCACTATCAAAATATCCACACATCCAGCAATTTCCTCACCCATTGAAGCTTCCTGGGGAGATGTCTAACCACATCATCTTTCCCTACTTTCTCTGCTTCAGTTCTGCCTATTTCCTGTTTAAAATCCACCCTTGTTTTCTAGCCTAAATGTAGTTTCTGACAACTTTGTACCATTTTGACTCTGTCCTCAGGGGCTCCCTGGTCTCTTGCTGTCTCCATCTCTTTCTATGTACAGGATCTTACCAGTCTTATTGAGGTGAAAACTGTCTAACATTAGATTTGGAGTAGTTAGAATGGATTTATGAAGGAATCATGCTTGACTGGCCTCTGGCTGGACTTTGTGCTGCCGAGGCCAGCCACTGGTGATGTACCTGAGGGGTTGATACTGGGTCCAGTACTATTAAGCCTCTCATTAATGGGACTTGGATGAGGCAGAGTGCACCTTGAGCAAATATCAGATGATACAACACTAGAAGGAGTGGCTGATACCCCAGACGGTTGCACTGCTGCTCAGAGGGACATGGACAGGCTGGAGAAACGAGCCCACAGAAACCTCCTTATGTTCAACAAAGGAAAATGCCAAATCCTGTCCCTGGGGTGGAATAAACTCAGGCACCACTTCAGGCTGGGGACAACTGTCTGAAAAGCAGCTTGGCAAATAAGGACCCAGTAAGTCTTCTGGTAGACATCAAGAGCCAACAGTGGGCTCTTGAGGAGAAAAAGGCCAACAGTGTCCTGGGCTACATTAGGCAGAGCACTGACAGCAAGTTGAGGGAGAGGATGCTCAACCCATCGTGGGACGCATCAGGGTTCTGGGTCCCTTTCTGGGCTCCCTAGTACAAAAGAGACATGAACATACTAGAACAAGATGCATGGAGGGCTATGATGCTCTTTAGGGACTAGGTATCTTCTTAGGAGAAGAAGATGAGAGAGCTGGGAGTTTTATTAATGTACATAAAACCCAACGAACGGGGTAATGAAGATGGAGACAGATGGAGACAGATATTTCTCATGGACTTGGCAATCCTAGGGTAACAGTTGGACTCAATCCTTTCCAACCTAGTTGATTCTATGATGCTATGATTCAGTGGTGCAGAGCAACAGGACAAAAGGCTATGAGCACAATCCAAAATATGTGAAATTTCATCTGAACATTAGTAAAACCTTATTTGAACTGAGGGTGGTCAAACATTGGAACAAGTCGCCCAGAATGGAGTCCCACTCATTGAATTGCTAAGACTTAGCTGGACGCAGCAGTCTCCACATTGCTTTCTGTTAATCTGAGGAGTCCTAGCCATAATCTCCAAGCAGCAAGCAGCCTTCCTTCTCTGTCCCTGTGGATAATGCCACCATCCTGCCATATGCCCAGAACCTTGTTATCAGCTTCAACTCATACTTCTCTCTCAGATGCCACTTCACAGTTACAACCAAGCCTTGCAGATCAGTTCTCTATACCACACTTCAGGTAACACCTTTCTTCTCTATTTACCCATCTAGGTAAATCTTCTCTCAGGCTTTATCAGGCTTTATCTCAGGCTTTTATTGAACATCTTAATTACTGCAGAATCACTTTCATTTTTCATAGATGTAAATTTGCCCTGAGGATATTCCCTGGACACAAAGGCCATTTTTCCAGATATAGCTTTGATTCCCCTTCCCCATCCATATAAAAACTAGGCTGTCTGCATCCAATCAAGCCACACAACCATTTTCCACAGTCCATGTGCTGGATTTTTAAATGAGTGCTTTTGTATTTTCTTCCATGCTGTTCCTCATAAATATCTACAAAATAACCTTGTTATTCTCTTTCTTTCTCTGCAGTAATATCTAGAAAGCAGGGACAAGGGCAGGTTGCAGATGCTTTATTAGCATTGCCCGTCATACCAACTAGCACTTTCTTATTACATCCATGGGTCTCCATCTGTCTGTCACTATCCATGGCTTCTTGATTTGTACTTAGATGTAAATCATTTCACGCAGAGAATGTCTATGTTTCTAGAGTGCCTGACACAGTAACAAGGAGTCCTTGACTGGCACTGTAATGCAAATTGTCATTGTCAGATAATAAGAATAAACACAGATTAATAATAGATGTGTTCTAAAGAAATCACTGAGATTCCAATTAGAAATACACGCACAAGAAATATTACAACTGCCGTAATTTGATTTTAAACAACAAAACATCATTAATACATCCCAGATACTAGAATTAGTACTTACTTTTTGTAGTAACCGTCTTAGAAAGATCTAGGAATAATCCATCAAATACTTCTTGTAGGATACAGTTTTAACCTGGACATGTGTTATTCTCAGTCTACCTGTAAGAAGACAGAGATGCACACACAAAAATTAAATCAGTGGTTTTGTTAGCGATTTGTAACTTATTTGGTATCCAAAATGGATTAAAAGCACCTGCTAACAGGTAAACAAGGCACATAAACCAGTCATCTATACGCATGTTGTTCGAGTGTAATATTGCATCAGCATTGTACCGGGGTATACTTAGCCATCACATGGAAATAAATGTATGTGTTAAATGCAAAGTAAGGCTTTCTGTACAGCACTTAGAATTAAATGCCTACCCTTGGTTAACTATGCAAACATCCATCCCTTTGCCAAAAGAGTTATTTATCAGTTCCTCAGCTGTAGTTTCAAAGGTTTCCGCTTAACGTGGTAGTTCTTCCTTTCCTGTTGTGTGACTTTGCAATCCTCAGAATGCGAAAGGATTATTTTATTTATGTGATTATCCCAAATATTTCCTTCCTTAAATCCTTCACCTTTATTAGAATGAAATGACTGAGATCTTACACAGATGCTTCTCGTTGTTTCTACTCACATCAGTCAATTCTGTCTTTTCCGAGTTGGTTGTGGTATTGAAGAGCCCCAGTTTAAAAGCAAAGATGCATCTGTGACAAACTTGTTACAAGCAGGAGGTTTAAAGAAAGTGTAGCACAGCACTGGGGCTCCTCTTCTCTTACACCTCTTATTAGTCTATTAGCCTCAAGCTGCTGCTCTCTAGGGTCCTTTCTGTGTCTCAGGAAGACAAAGTCCGATAGGGACCGGGGAGGTGGAGAAGAGACCACAGCAAGTGCATGTGTGTAGTTTCACTGAAGGCCGCATTTGTCAGGGCCAGCAGCTTTCCCAGGATACGCATTTTGCTTGATATTTATCTATTTTACATGCACTCTGGTGCACAAGGTCTTGCAGAATTGGAATAAAATAAGGAATCTGAATGAACATGCTATTATAGAGGTGAGCTTCCACGTCCTTCCTTGGCAACCTGTTTCTGCATATATGGTCTGAAACTCCATTGACCTTTTAATCTTGCCAATTGTAAATGAATTTTGAATCCAAGCTGTCCACTGGAAAGGTGCAAAGGTCACCTTTAAATAGCTTCTCTGCTACATTGCCCTTTACTCCATGGTCCACATCCTCTGGCTTCCTCCCATTAATTCTGCTTCTTGAACAGCTCTGCTTTCACTGATTGTGTCCTTATACAGACTATTTCTTCCCCACATGCATTTTTCGGAGCTGCATCTCATTTTGGCATTTCCTGCTTAAGGTTTCTAATCTCTCTATCTTCACTGATTTATGCAATGCCTCCCAATTTGGATCATCTGTGATTTTAATTAACATGTACTCTTCCTGTCTTTTGGTTAATGAATGAAGATGTTTAAAGAAGACTGGACTCAAGACTGCTCCCTGAAGTTCCCCCACTAGAAAACTCATGCGATTCAACATATTTCCATTTATTATCTCACTTTGCTAATGGCCCTGTGGATGGTTTTTAATCAACATCACAGGGTCCTTATCTAAGCCAATCAGAATTAATTTTGTGAGTATCCTCCCTTGCTGGTGTGCACTTCAACAAGAGGGAAAACAAAAGAAGAAGAGGCCATCACTCACCAAAAGGCTTTTCTGGGAGATTTGAAAATGAGGAGGAGGTGAGAATAAATGGTTCATTCTCCTCTCTCAGGATTCTGGTACACTCATGGTCCCCCACTGCCATAATATCTATACTTCTCCTAATTTTTAATGTATGTATTTTTAAACTACTTGTCAAGGTAGGGAAATGCTATTATTTCCACTTTTATGAATAAACTCCAACACAGAGAGAATAAGGAGGTGGCCAGCACTTCTAGCAGTCATGGTTACAAATTGAGAGGTTATGGTTGCTTTTGCGTTTTCACCTCTGTGGATGCCTGCCTGTGTATCTCTGGGATGATTGAGCAAATGCACCATCAAACTGATTTAATTTCATCTTTAAAACACAAAATAAATTAAGAAATAGTAAAATCCATGTTTATGTCAGTATGCACATATCTGTATCATGAAGACAGGCTGAGAAAGTTGGAGCTGTTCAATGTGGAGAAGAGAAGCTGTATGAAGACCTCAGAGCAGCTTCCAGTATCTGAAGGGGGCCTATAAGGATGCTGGAGAGGGACTCTTCATCAGGGACTGTAGTGATAGGACAAAGGGTGATGGGTTCAAACTTGAACAGGGAAAGTTTAGGCTGGATATAAGGCAGAAGTTCTTTACTGTGAGGGTGGTGAGGCAGTGGACCAGGTTGCCCAGAAAAGTGGTAAATGCTCCATCCCTGGCAGTGTTCAAGGCCAGTCTGGACAGAGCCTTGGGTGACACGGTCTAGTGTGAGGTGTCCCATTCTATGACTCTATGACCTGAATACCATTTTGAAAGACTGAGACCAACTACATGCTAAATGATGCCAAAAACAATGAGCATCAGGCAGCCAGAGCACATAAGTGCTTAATCTAGATCACAGGATATAGACTAAGACATAGAATGATATCCGCTGTAGATCTGCAAGTTATTTAGACACTTCCTTCTCACTCAGTTGGGTGTTGAGATATTTCTGAAGACCTGGACCTAAATGCTTTCCATATTATACGGGAAGTTTGCACTGGATTTGAACCCAGATCTGCCAAGCTTAAAATGTGATCCCCACCTAAGGACGTCTCTCCTTTCCTATCTAGAGGATAATAATGTCATGTGATGGACATTTAAGCTCCAGTCAGTTTATGACTACATTCTTTTGTTCCCCAGAAAATAGGATCTCACCCTGTCCACATGCACAACTCCCTCCACTGTCACCTCCCTATAAACAGTTTTAATGTGGCATTCACATTCCTTTTGGATGAAAATAAAAGGCCCCTTTCTGCTACAGGGCAAAGGATTAGGAAAGGCGTTTGCAGTATGGACTTAACTTTAAGGGGGTTATTTATTTTCTGACATATTAGCTGATGTTTCTGAATCAGCTCTGAAATATCCTAAAAAACTTCAAGTTATGTGGGTTTTTCTCATAAATTCCAGCAAGATAAAAAAAAAAAAAATACAATTATTCCCTTTTCCCTCCTACCCCCCTCACAATCAAAACTCATGGGGGGAAAAAAAGAGAAGGAAAGAAAAAGAAGGAAAAGGACCAAATTTTTCCAGGAGCACCAGCAGCCGTAAAGAAACTAATCATGAGCTAACAAATGATCTAAGGGAGCACAGAGGGAGGTAAAAGCATGAAGAAGACAATTAGGAAAACATTTGCAGGAGCAAACTTTATAAATACTCATTACAGTTTTTAAACACATGTCCAAATGAATAGGTGTTCTTGCTTCTGCCTTTCCCACTAATACATTTAGTGCAAAAAGACACAGAGGACTAAATGTTTGTCACCAATACCCTCACGTGAGGAAATAATTACACAGTTTTTTTTCACTCTACATTTTTAAACACAGCCAGGTTGGAAATGAATTGCCTTTGACTTGCTAAAAATAAGCATAAGAAACTTAATCTGAGTCCATCGCTGGTGCAATTTATACCATACACAACTTCAGTGAGGTGTAATTAGCAGTGCATTGCAGTAATTTATTATTGGTTTAAACAGCCTGAACAATCGGGACCTTCCAGCAAAATGGGAATATAGGAAGCTATGTGCCAGACATATTATTCTGGTTTATATTAATTCAGTTATTTTACCTTCGGTGCACATTCATCTATCCATACAATGCGAATGCTCCATTGAGAAGGATGCTGAATATTGAACCTTTGGCTCAATATGAAGTATGAACTCTGAAGCATAGCTGCAATAATACTTCCATTTGCATTATGATGATTAACATTCCTCTGAATAGGAAGCATCCAGTAAAATTAATTGCAGAAATAGTGAGATTCCAATTGTCATAAATCACTGTGCGGTATAAAGCAAGCTCTCCAAAAACCTTATAGAAAAAATAGGTTTTGTGTGGGTTTTAGAGTTAATTTCAACCTCATTTTCACCAGGCTTTCCATTTGTGTCTGTTGACAAGACAGTAATTATGCTTTTCTCTTTATTAACACATTCTTTTCAGTAAGGTCCCAAACAGTTTTCACATGAAAGGCTGAATTCAACAGACCATGGTTTTTCTCATTACAGACTTAGCATTCACCCGTAGTTAATTTATCTCACAGATACTTCCTGTCTCATAGGAAGAAGGGTGGCCTTGGAGTTAATGCTCTTGATTTGATCAGAAGTTTTCTCCACAGCAGTTGAAATGAATGCCTTTTCAAATATGATGATTACTGAATTCATTTAAAGAGTGAAAATAGGGGGGTAATGATCGAATGGTATAGTTTCTCTACTTAAAGCTCTGATCTAAGGGAGATTTCACCTTACTTGAAACAATACCATCTCTAAATCTATACACACTTATCAAATCATTATCTATATATTTATATCTTTGTATCAAGTCGACATTTCCCCCTTCATTACCATATCTTTCCTCAACACTGAGCAAAATTGGCAATATTCATTGATGAATCAAAGCGAGCAACTTTGACATTTGGTACATCAGCTTTCATTTGTAACAGGCATACGATGCAGTGATTTATTTTGATGCACCACATTGTACCCTAAAGAGCATCCAAAAATAAAAATGCTTTCATTATAAGTGTTCTAAAAATCAGGGATCTGTATCAGGGACCACACACAAGGAGAGAATGATTTCTTGCCACCTGTGCTCTTTAACCCAGGCTTTTGATGGTTGGATTGCTTTGGGGGTTGCTTGCTTGGGGTTTTTTTGGATATGTTATTTCCAAATGTATCGTATATTCAGAAAGCAACTGAGGGTTCTAAGCAGTGTTCAGCCCTGGAAACAGCAGAGTTTTTCCTGGTAGCCTGCTGTTTTGGGCCATCCCTGATTACCTCACTGTAGGTGAGATGCCCCTAAATTACTGTGGTACCAATTGAATTCCTAATGACAGTGTCCACTTTGCCACAACCCCCCCTGAGATGGCAGTAATTAGTGCCATGCTCAACAGCACAAGAAGTGGTCGTAGATGACCTTGCTGCTGCTGGGAGGCTGAGGGAAGGGAGTATATCGTAGACATGTTCTCACCAAGGATGTTAAGACTAACTATGCATTTCTGGCCAGGAATACTGTATTCCTCATCTCTGTGCCTGATCTGAGGATGCTGCAAAGCACTTAGACATGTTCTGTAGTCCACTTCATCCCCAAATAATGCTTTTAGCAGACATTTACCATTAAGTCAAAGTTTAAGTCTCGCTGGTCTCAACAGAGCTTCAGTCTGTGCCTGAAGTCAAGTTCCCTCAGGGTGCCACTGCCAAATGGGAAGAGTCTGATGAGTTGGAGACACTCATGGCCAGGATTAAATAAATACATGCATGCATCAACTGGTCACTCCTGTATGCTTCTCTCCATCTCTTTTTCCATTATCCCCGTATGCTGAAAGCAATGACTGGGGGTTGGCTGTCTAACAGAACAACTAAGAAGGATGAGGTGGGAAGTGGAGACAGCACATGTGGAAATGAGCTGAAAATCATCCTCCCCAAAGAAGCCCTGCTCACAGGACAACCTGTCATTATTTTGTTCCCCCATGGAGAACAGAAAGTCATGGCTGATGCATTCAGAGATCTTAGGCATGTTCTAAAAGGCAGCAAATGAATGCAGAACAGAGTCTGCACTGGGTTCAACAGACCTAAAGGACATTTTTCTCTAAAGCAACGCATTCCTTTGCAATGACTGAAGCCTAACCACCACCACTTCATCGTTTTCTACAGCTACCTGAAAGGAGGTTGTAAAGAGATGAGGTCAGTCTCTTCTCCCAAGTAACAAGTGGCAGCACAAGAGGAAATGGCCTCAAGCTGCACCAGGGGAGGTTTAGATTGGATATTAAGAATTTTTTTTGCCCTGAATGGTTTGTCAAGCCCTGGACCAGGCTGCCCAGGGCAGTGGTGGGATCACCATCTCTGGAGGTATTGGAAAGACATGTAGATGTGGCACTTAGGGACATGGTTTAGTGCTGGACTTGGCAATGCTTGGTTAACAGTTGGACTCAATGATCTTAAGGGTTTTTTCCATCCTAAATGATTCTTTTATTCTATAAACATGCTCCAGACCTGCACCTCCTCTCTTTTAATACGAAATTGACACCACATGTAGAAATATTTATTGGCTTCAGCCTAATGTTTCATTGCCATATATGCTGACAAATTATCATCATGATCTTCATCCACTCAATGAGCCCTTGGTGGGGAATACATGGGGAAGATGGAGCTTAGAAAGGTATGAGGAGATCCCTCATAACCAAACTGTAACAGCTTACAAGATTTGCACAGAAGGCCATCGTTCCCAGACACTGATTCAGCAGGCAAACAGTTAAGGCTTATTATCCATCCTTTTTCTGGATAAAAAGGAAACAAGGGTAGACCATTAGAGGAAGGATGGAGAGTGCATCGCTCTGGGGGAGGAACTACAGGAGCACTTAAGCCTGGAGAGCTACTCTTTCCCTAAGCACCTCTTTCTGCTCACACATCAAGTCAATTTTGAACCTCCTCAGCCAGGACAGCTCCCATCGAGTGTTTTGCACATCCTAATTGGTTCCAATTGTGTCCTAGGGGCCATTTCACAGCATTTTACCTCTGCTGTTATGTGTTTTTTTTAAAAAGGGTGAGGCTGGATTTTAAGCAGTTTATAGAGTCAGAAAAAGCTGCACAGTGGAGGCTTCTCAGAATTAAGATAATTTTCTCAGTATGTAATAATTTCAGGTGAAAAAATGGATTTCTGGGAAATGGCAGCACAAGTAAAGGATGGGGAATGTGTCCTGTTGAGCTCCGGCAGAATTACATTTTAAAGTTCATCAAAGAATTACTGCCCTGTGCCTTTTGTAGACCAAGCTCTTCTTCCTCCCTTGTTGCCAGATCACCAGGTATGCTTTGTGCAAGAAGTCTATAGAACGTTCTATTCTTAATTCTGCCATATCTAAGTCTCATTTGCTTATATATGTTTTGGTCATCACAGATTTAACCCAGCTAACTTTATGTGTCTACATATTAATTATTAAAGAGCTATCAATCTAGACCCACTTAGATGTGTAGTTTTTAGATGCATAAGTCAACACTTAATGAGTCTCACCCCAAGCTGTTTTCTCACTGCAAATGAGCACCTTTCCTTCCAGCCAATAATTGTAATGTTGCTTTGATAAAGGCTAAGCAGCATTTTAGTAATGACACTGTTCAAAACATTACAGTTGACCACAATAACAAACCTCTCAATAACTTATTTTACCAAGCCAGGAGAATTCAAGAGAATATCCAGTTTTGGCCAACTCTAACAAAGAAACAGGGCATCTTCATCAGCCTGAAGTGTAGTGACCTTCTTTGAGTTGCTTCTGCTGTGGGAATTCAGTTTACTGAACTTAGATTTCACATGAGCTGGGCAATTGTACCAAAACACAACAGCTTCTCTCTCACAGTTAAAGTTGCTGCTATACTTGAAGGGTTTAAAATTAATACACCCATCTGATCAAGTCTTGAAAAGCAGTTTAGAAAGCATATATAAAACCTTTCTTTGGATCTTACCATTAAATTTGTTTTGAAATGCTCCTAATCCATATCATTAAATTCAAAGCATTAAAATATCACTTTTGTGCAACACCACCTCCAAAATAAATATTTTCCTGGTCTACTGTGAAAGAAAGGAAAGAAAATGTCTTTTTTGGCTTCTGGATCATTTTTTCAGCTACTCTTTTTTCAGTAGGAAACTGCTTTTTCTGTTGGGTTCATTTCATAAGTAAAAACATTTCTTCTGGCTTCTTCAAACTATATATTAAAAATGTCCTTGTAGAAGAAAGGATTTCTGTATTGCCTAGAAAAGCATCACAGTGTGTATCCCAGTACACAAGAGATGTGCCTATCATTGTTGCTCAATTGTTGTCCCTCTAACGGCTTCAGGTCTTTCAGCACAGACTTGACCAACAATAAAACATAATCTCACCATCAATACGCTTTCCGTTAAAGATGTTAAATGGAAGCAGCAATCTTTCACTTTATCCTGTGCTGATCTATAATCCAAACCCCCTTCAAACGCTTTGCAAGGAAGGGTAATTGCTGCCCCTATTTTTTTTTTTTGCATTGGATAGGTAAGCTGACATTGAGAAGTTTACAGGAGCACAAGTGTTGAGGATGGAAACCTTGACCCTAATAAAGGCTCTCAGTTGTGGACTGAGCTATATGGAGCCCTCATTTCTTGTAGCTGTGAACGCTCCTGGCTATCACCTTATGCATGCTACCTGGTCATTCTGTACATTATTTGTACAGCTGAACATTGACATAATTTTGTTTGAAAATGATGAGGAATATTGCAACTTCCTTGTAGCATTTTTATCCCACTTGCCACAGATAACACACAAAATCGCCAATGAGATATTTGTGTTTTCATATTTCTTAAGAGTAGAATAAGCATAAAAAATGCAAGACACCAACGATTAACAATATGTACAAAGCAAAAGCTCCTAGTATAACCATTGGAACAAATTAATGGTACATGAAATAGGTATTAAATAATCTTTTAACATCTTTTTAAAAGCTGTTTTGTTCAGGAATTAAAACATAATGTAGCTGCTGGAGTGGATCAACAGGTAGATTGGGTTAGATAGTTCTGCACTGCTTGAGGGCACATTGTGCCTGAAACGTGCTCCTGAAACCACTCCTTAGTTTGTAATTGATTTACTGGTGTAAATCAACTGGTTGTTGCATTAGTAAGACCAGTACTATGTGAACAGAGGGCAAGGACATTGTTCCTGAAGCTCAGTGCTTCTGGGTTGGGAGGATGCGCTCCTCACCATTGTCCCCTTGTTTTCTAGGGGTCTAATGCTGCTGGGGAGGTGTTGAGAAAGGAGTGAAATTATTGTGGACCATGTAGGGACTTCACATACCATCCCCTGTGCCTCTGCTGCAGCTTTTCTCCTGCAGCTCAATGGGATCACACCCTAAGACATGACCAGTCCAAAGAGGTCATGGATAGTGACCTCTGGGTAGTGGTTCCCCTGGGACTAGCTAAGGGTGCTTCTGACCTTGAGATACCACCACAACCTGAGGCATCTTCTGGGCTGGGAAGTCTGACAATACTAAAGAAAGAACTGCACCTTTCCAAACCAGCAGCGAGAGGCCATGTCGGATGTTCTAGCACATCTCAAATGGATCAAACCTTCACAATACATTCATAACTGTATTCTTTCTTTGCATCCCATCACATGCTACATCTACCCCATTGCTTCATGCTTAGTAGCCTGTCCTGCTGGTTACAATGCTGAGGCAAATGTAGGCATGCTGCGATGCCCTCTCTGGAAACCAGGGAAGAATTTACCTCCTGCCTTTAGGTGGCATATTGACATTTGAATGGCTTTAATGAGGGTTCCCACTGCAAAGGAGCAATCAAGGGTAGAGCTATGAAAAGGTTTCCATTATGACGACAGGAGAGGTCTGTGGACTCTGAATGACCTTCTGTCCCTTCATTCCTTGTCCTGAAAGCCCAGGGTGAATAATTTTGATACTTCTAGAAAGTTCCAGGAATGAGGTGGTATTAAAAAGTCAAAGCATACACTTCAGTTACGTGGCTGGACATGCACACACACATACATCTACATGTATCTACATAAACATGTATATACACAAGTAGTGAAATTTGCTATTATCAAAAGAACTACAAATACCAAGTGAGAACTGCACAGCTGGAGACAGATTGACATATTGTACTGTGCTGTAATGACTCAGCACAGGAGTATTTAATTTCCTCCCAGAGGCAAAACGTCTCTCCTCCACTGGAACGAATGGGGTGGCTGAGCAGCCTTTGCTTTTTAGTGATTGCATACTATGATACAAAGGGTTATAATTTAATGAGGAAGATGCTGTGGATCAGAATTGCAGCATTTTTCTTGATTTCCCTTAGAATAAGAACAAAACAGTGTATTCAGGTATTAGCTATGAAGAATAACCCAAACCTCGGCATTTCACACCCAAATGAAAAGATCCCATTCTCTGCCAGAAACAACTTCTGTGTCATGGGAAAAGCCCCATTACAAACCTTTGTTTTAGACCTTTCTACCCGGTCCCTTAATAAAATGAGAACACACCCTCTGCTGAGTGCTGGGACTGCAAGAAGGAACCTGTTTAATGAGATGCCTCAACAGCCTCTCAACCAGACTTATCACAAGTATCTTTACAGCTGTGATTGTACCAGGAATAGTTCACTGGATCATTTTCTATAACCAGCCTCATTATTCTCCACCTCCTGCCCAGTTAATAATCCCTATAAAATAACATTTCAATGTTCATAGAAAATCTGGAATTCTCTGATGGCAACAGCCACCCTCTCCAGGGTACCCCCTCAGAACAACACAATGAGCATGAAGGTTTGAATCTGAGATACTCTTCCTCATTTCATTATTTAATACATCTTGCAGAGGGCTTGAAGATAATGCAGATTGATTGGATCCTTGAGCAGATTGATTGGATCTTTCCCTGCGCAACAGAAGTTGAATAAAAGCAGAGGGTCCTCATGCATCCCCGTTGCCCACACTGCATCTCTGCTCCCAGACTTTCTGTCCCTCTTGACGATGCTGTGTACAGTAGATTGGCATTTTCCCACTTATCACTAGATCTCCATCATTCTGTGAATGGGAATGAAGTTCCTTCACAGACCTATTTTTATAAAGCAAACCTATATCCATAGGAGCAATTAGCCCCCTGCTGTGAGTTTAGACACGCCAGCTCTACTGCAGCTGCTCTCTGTTGCTGGCACTAAATTTTCCTCAGTAGTGGATCAACGTGTTTAAACACTTTGATCTTCTTTATCTCAGCGAAAAGATTTGAAAGCCTCCTGGATGAACAAGTTTTCTTGCGGGTACAACTCCATCTCACCCACCATTTCAACACTGACCTCAAACTTCTGTGCTTTATTTACTGGAGAGGCATCGTCTTTTGAAACGGCTTCTCACATCCTCTCAGAAAGACTTTCCCCCTCCTCAACACTGAGCTTAAGTAATGGTACTTCAAACAGCAGATAAGAGGCACAAAGGGGACTCAGTCTCATACACAGCAATTCAGAATCATCTTAATCTCTGTCACGCACTTTCTGATTTTCTTTTTAATCTCCCACAGCACAGTGTGCACCAAGCACAGATGAGAACTTGCTATTTAAGCTGCCTGATTACTGTTACACTATAAAAGCTTAACTAAGGTTTAGAAAACATGAGCACAAATAAACTGAAGCAACGGAGCACACATCTTGGATGTGGGTACAGTTAGATAGATGATGGGAGATAAGAGCTAGTGTCACCATCCTCTCTCTGATATGTCGAGTCTTACCTCTCAAGGAGTGAGAACTATGAGTGATGTGAAACTGATGAGTAGGAAAAAGCATGGGGTGACTGTCAGGCTTATTCCTTCAACCACTGCAGAATTACTGGTTTTCCTTCTTTAACTCTCTGCCTCTTTGCACACCATGGGGTTGGAATGGTGCGGGAATGGGGAATCCAACTCATATGAATGAAATTACTTCTCTGAGATTTGGGTTGTTTTACCCCAAACTGACCTAATTTACTGTTGCATAAAATGTTACCACCTGTGATAAAGGCAAGAGAGCTACACTGCTCAATAGAGCAGATGGGGAGGGGATGAAGGAGAGACCTTATTGTGGCCTTTCAGTTCTTAAAGAAGGTTTATAAGGAAGATGGGGACAGATGTTTTAGCAGGGCTTGTAGCAATAAGACAAGGAGTAATGGTTTTAAACTAAAAGAGAGGAGATTCAGTTTAAAGAGGAAAAGTTCTAGGATGAGGGTAGGGAGACATTGGCACAGGGTGCCCAGAGAAGCTGTGGCTGCCCCATCCCTGGCAGTGCTCAAGGCCAGGTTGGACACAGGGGCTTGGAGCAAGCTGCTCTAGTGGAAGGTGGCCCTGCCCATGGCAGGGGTTGGAGCTGGATGAGCTTTAAGGTGCCTTCCAACACAAACCAGGCTGGGATTCTATGATTCTATAAGGAACCTAGAGAGTTTGACATTGCAACTTTCTGGATGTTAGGAGCAAATTAATAGGGCTGCACTCTTATCAAAATACTCAGAAATGCAGGCAAGGCATTTTCCCTCACCCCAGTACTTGGTGCTGGCTGTGGCACAGAGCTCAGGAATAAACAGCACCATTAGAGAGGGTTTTTGCACAAAGGTTTGCTCACGAGGTGTGATTTTAATACCACAAACAATCAGAAGAGTTGATGGAGAGACAGATAACTGAGTCAATACTCAGGTGAAGGTTATTTCTGCTGCGGTTTGAGTGCTCCCACCCTGCACTGGCTGGTTTTATTACACAGGTGGATGGAATGTGCTCTGCTCCATTTCCAAGGCAGCCACACAAGCCCGACGTAAATCAGTCAGCAAGTACCTTGAACCGCACATATTAGGAATGCAAGTGAGAGGAATTCCATCATGAAGCGTGTTTAGACAAAGAAGCAATTATGGCATGGAGAGAAAAGGAGTGCAAAAACTTCAGCTGGAAGCAGGAACGGAGCACAGTAGCTCAGGGAGGTGGAAAGTCTGATTCTGTATTTATACAGCCTCGTAAATGGGGTGACTTTAATCTCCTGAATATGACATAGCAATATCCATTGGAAATGAATATCACAGACTGGTTCCCAGAAAGGATTTTGGAGAGTGGTCTTCTAATATTCATACAGTTCAGAGAGCTGGATTCTGGTCTCATTTACAAAGGGTCCGCCCAGGTGTGCTTTTATGGTTGTCAATAGAGTTACACAGTGCAATGCAGAATTGAGTAAAATAGTAGCTAAATATCTTGTACTTTCATTGCAGAAGAAGGAGGAGAGAACAAAGTGATTCATATCACTGCATGCTTCAAGTTTGACCATAAAACCCCTTTCCCAGTGGCTCAGCACCTGTTTAGATAAATGGCTTACTTGAAATCCACAATACAGTAGAGCTTGCACATTTATCCATATGGCACTAACATGAACTGCCAGCTGTGGCCAGTCGTCCAATATGTTCTCTCTCCATCTCTGACATACAAAACCATATGGAATCATCTATCCATTAGGAAGAGATCATTTTCAGACAGGAAGGCTTCCTGACACAATTATTAGCTGTGGCGTTCTTGACCAGGAACAGGCTGAAATAGGCAGGAAACAAAAAGGGGCTTATGTTGTCTTAAGGGGTCATGTGAAGAATTTTCTGTTCTTAAATCATCTTTCAAGCTGATCCTTTTTTCCCAAAGAGAGTGCCTTTTATCTCTCAGCTTCATGTCATTCCGCTGTATGGGTTGCTATTCTCTCCACCCATTCCTGCGATGAGTGATCATGGTGCATGAGAGCTACTGCTCTCCCCTGAGTTTGGGTTTGATTTGGGCCAGCAGACAAGTACGTGACTTGCTGGCAACAATCTGGTTTAGGAGCAACTGCTGCAAATGCTATTCCCAAACAATTGGTCCCAGAACTGGGACTGAACTGTATTTCCTTCCTAAGTGATGTTCTCTTTGCACATGCTGTAGGTTTCACGCTGAACCACAGCTAAACAGTGTATATCAGCATAAAATCAAAGGAAAACAGTGACAAACCAGAGTCATTGGCTGAATTTAATAATATCTTTATTGAGACAGAAAATCCTATTAAGGCAGTTCGCCTGCTCTCCATCTGGAATAACTCAATTACTCTTGATTTGCACCAATGCAAATGAGATGAGAATCTGCCCCCAGAACACTTGCTAGCTATGCTCATTGACATGATCAGAAGTACAGTGTTGCCTATAATCAGCCCTGGTTTACCTCTAATGGATATAAGCAGAGACAAGAGCCTCAGGCATTTCAAGCTCTGTAGTGAACAGCCCGTTCCTGTGTGGCAGCAGAGTATGCAGATGATGTGCCGAAAATCTGGGAAGCTTCTTTTGGAAATCGTGTGACCCAAAATGAGTTTAAAATCCAGAAATATTTCTTAAAAGTGGCACTCAGATATTGGACCTCTCCCTCCACATGCATTGTACCTCTCCTAAACTTAAATGGGGGAGACTTAGATTGGATAGAAGAAAGAAGCTCTTCTCTGTGACGACGCTGGCACAGGATGCCCAGAGAAGCTGTGATTGCCCCATCCCTGGCAGTGTTCAAGGCCAGGTTGGACACAGGGGCTTGGAGCAAGCTGCTCTAGTGGAAGGTGTCAGGGTGCTGTAACTGGGTGAGCTTTGAGGTTCTTTCCATTCAGTAGCTCAAAAAAGACAGTTGCCCAAAGTGCAGATTTTGTAAAGTGATCACTTGCTATCTCCTGTTTAACACAGCAATGGCCCATCTCCAGTCCTTTTTTCCCCTCTTTTTATAGGAGCTGGTCACTACTGGAAGGATCTAGTTAACAAGTTTTGTGCTGCCCTGCTGTCATATTGTATTCTGGAAAAGGGATTGACGACTGCTTGCAGTTAGGGCAGTAAATGGGAAGCCAGGAAAAAGGCAAAATATGTTGCTTTAAAAAGTAAACTTCACAACAGTAGGAGGGTCTCTGCAAATGTCCAACTCTTTGAGTATTTTCCATACCCAAATAGTGGCATTCACACAGTATTTCCTTTCTTGTGAGCTGCGCTGGTTTCTGTAGTCATAGACCTAGAACTGCCCACTATTCACTGTGATGGTTATAGAGCATCAGTGAGAAAACACCAACCAAGGGCCTTTGTAAGCAGGCTAGGATTTACTCACACCAGAACAGGGCAATTTAATGTGTAGTAAGTTGAGTTTTCAGACAACTTTTTCCTGGCTGGATGGCCATACGCAGAAGGTGACTATGACAGACACAGTAAGTGAGAATTCATGTACACTTCAGAATATTTTAGGCACCCAATTACATGCAACACAAAACACATGAATTGGGGAACCTAAATCCTCTGCCTACTTAATGCAGGCATTGCCAGATAAACTAACATTTAGCTAACATTAAAAATCAGACGGCGTGAATAAACCAGTAATTGCCCACTTTGCTGACAAAATCAACAAGGAGGTAATAAGAATCAGTCTTGCCTAGAGAAAGAACACTCACTGGGAAGCAGGATACATGGATTTGTTTCCTATCTATATCAAATGACCTCCATATGTTGATCTTTCCAGGGACATCAGCCTGTAGTTTTCTACTACTTTGCTGGCACTCCAGCTAATAAAGGATGCAGTTGTTCATCTACCAGTCACAAGCAATTGTACCAGCACTTTTATGCCCATGACCAGGGACATTTCTGTGATGAATCTGACATTGTGATAATCATTCTCCCACTTATGATTAGCCTTTGTTTGGTCCTGTAACTGCTTATACTTCATGTCTTTATCATACATCCCTGACCTATTTTGAAACACCACATGCAATCACCCCCCCACAGGAGCAGTTTAGCTCAATGCCATGCCACACCATGCATTGATAGTTCCACCCATTGCTTCCCACCTTTAAATCCATAGCAGGAATTTCCTCACTTGTATTTGCACCAGCTACCAAGTCAACATATCACTTTAGCTCTGACATATTTATCTCTGCTTTAGACTACAATCTGGATCAAATAGCTTCCTAAATATACAGAGTTTACTAAGACTGAAGAGATCATAATCAATCAGGAAGTGATAAAACAAGCTAATCCATATGCTTCAATACATCTATATGTACAGACAGGGGGTTTAAAACACACATACAAGTAAAAATATTTCATATAACTATCAAAACTTTAGAAATCAGTGTTTGCAGCTTTCATAATGTATTTGAACAAAACACCCCAGAAATTCCACAAAATTTAGAGTTTGCTGCTCAAACCTGGCATTTTGGCTAGGAATTGGTAGGATTATTTGCTTTGTTCAATCTTTCCCTATGCTTCTACACCTACTGCAAACAAGTGCTATGCCGTCAGTGCCAACCTAAAAGAGAGTATCCTAAGACCACGGTTAATGGTACCAGTATTTATCTCAAGCATTGTGGATATATGAAGCACTAACAAAGCCCACGTACTGCACAGATTGGCTACTAGTCTTAAATAATCTGTTCTACAAGTTGCCAGCCCAGTTGTCGGTGCAGCAAGTTCCAGAGCTGCCCATCAGCCCTTCTCAGAGCCGTTGCATTGAAATCCTAGAGAAAAGGCCATCAGAAGCTGACTGCTTTAATATTTGTCACACTGAGCCTTGAAGAAAATTAGGCAGGAGTGTTCATTTTCACACTTTCTCGAGTACCTCTTCTCACAAGTTGAAGTGACCTTGCAGAATGTCGCAGAAACTATAACTGTAACAGGACCTGAATTCCTTCTTATTTCTCTTTTAGTTAGTGATTGGGAAGAACATGTCTAAGACACTCTTCGAGGCAAATCAGGCCATAAATGCTGTTTCAGGCTGCGAAACTAAGGTGCAAGGCACCTACCTTTTGAGAAGCCCCTGGCACATTAACTCCCCAGAGCTGAAGATAAGAAACCAGACCTTTGACAGCTGATGCTTAATTAGAATTACCCTGGCTTTTCATTAACTTCAGTAGAGCTGCATTGACACTGATGGGGAATTAGAGTGAAGACTAGTTTGTTTCCTTCTGGCAAATGCCAGCCCAGACCCATGGATGAGGCATGCAACTTGTCCATTCAACAGATTTTTTGACTCATTTATGCCTCTGACCCCTTTCCCACTTGTTGCCTACTGAGATGTGATGCTTTCTGGGGCAGGGTCTATCTTGTACGTATTTACCTATGGACTGATGTTGCCTGAAACTCTAGCAGCAATAAACTGCCCCAGCTGCATTCAATTGTAAATACTCCAAATGACAGAAAAACATTTACATCTGCATCATATATTTCCTGTTTGGGAAGGGGAATAAGCTGCAGAAGTAAAAGGCAGGTTTGCTGTAATGCAATACTATAGCTTGTAGCAGTAGAGTTGTTTTAGTGGGATATTTATATTCTCAGCTGACATAGTTATACTGCTAAAACCTTCTTCCAGTGCTCACCCAGTGTGTGCTGGAGCAGAATCCTTCACAATGGTGCTGCAGTCCTGATTGGTACCTGTGGATGTTACTGTAATGCAAATAATGAATAATAAGAAGTAATAATTGGACATGAACTGCCTGCACTGTGCTGTCATGGGCAGGCAATACAAATTACTTGCAGAAATTTTTCCTGCTCCCCTCGATTCTGCTCTAGGTGACAAGCTGTTTGTTAACTTTTCCTTCACTGCTAGCAATGAAAATGTGCATATGTGGCAGCTAGTAACTCAAGCTTCCCATGGGGACATTCAATTCTCTGCTCCTTGGTCCTGCGCTTAGTTCCCTCAGTCACTTTTCCCCTACGGATCCAGTAATAGAGCAGAAGACATGCCAGAAAGAGAATGAGAGCAGTAATTAACCACAAGGAATGGAGAAACAGGACTGGTTAGAAAGAGCAAGAAACAATGGCATGTCAAACAGCAAAACATCAGTGCTTAATGGCTTAAACAAGGAGCATGAAAGCCTTGTTCTTTCTTGTCCAGTGACACAGGAGCCTCTCTATCCACAGAAATATCTCTCCGTTAAAGGATAACATTAAACAATCCAATCTTTAATAAGGCACTGGAAACCCAGAGGCACAAGACAGACCCCCTTTGTTTATCACAGACCTTATATGCTCAGAGGTCTTCAGATGAATGAGGTGCCAGACAGCAGTCTGGGAAGGCTGGGGGTGTTAACTCAGCACCCTCCATCAGCTTCACAGAGCCGTCAGACTCCACCCCGGCTTTCCCACAGTGGCTGAGGATAATGAGGAAATTATTCCAAAACTATAAGAAGTCTCAAACAATTCTGCTTCTATCTGAAAGTCAGGGTTTACCCCATGTATTTACTATAGGAGTGACATGCTGAGAGAAAATCTTAGCTTTGATGAATTCAACAGAACTCCAAGAGTCACCCACTTGCCTAAGTAGGGCTATCTAGTCATGTTTGAGACCTCCTGAGGTATCCCACAGCTTCTTGCCCATCTCATGCAAGCCTTTTGGAATACCTTGCAGCGCCTCATAAGGTGCTGAGCGCCTATGTAGAGGTACCTGCATTACTCTTCAGCTTGTACTGGGCTACGATTTCACCTTAAGGCTACTTTGTGATGATTTAGAGTTTGCAGAAAGCTTCCTTTTCTTGCTTGTTCACAACGGTAGTTAGTCCTTGGAGAGCAAAACACTGCAGAGGCAGGATGAAAATATGTGACAAGCATTGAGCTCATTTACCCTCTCTGGCTTGCAGCATGGGGAGCAGATAGAATCATAGAATGGTTAGGGTTGGAACAGACTTTAAGATCATCCACTTAAAACTCCCCTGCCATGGGCAGGGGCACCTCACACTAAACCATGCCACCCAAGGCCCTGTCCAACCTGTCCTTGAACACCGCCAGGGCTGTGTTCACGACTTCATCAGGCACCCTGTGCCAGTGCCTCACCACCCTCACAATAAAGAACTTCTTCCTTATATCTAACCTGAACTTCCCCTGTTTCAGTTTGAACTCATCACACTGTGCCCTATCGCTACAGTCTCTGATGAAGAGTCCCTCCCAAGCATCCTTGTAGATCATGCTTTTCAACCCACAGCAAGTGTTAGAATTAAAAAACTTAGGTCTGGATGTTAGGTCCTTAAGATTTTTCTTATTTGTAGGCTGAAGATTCAAAACTGTAACCTTCAGTAGGGATTTGCCTAATGCCTCATACAAAGGACATTGCCTTCTGCTCTAATAGCAGTTCTATACATGCATAACAGTTTTAGCTTCCCCGTTTGCCACTACTGGGACACCAACTCTTCATTAGCTTCATTGCAAGCATTAGATGTAGCTTCAGAGAGGCAGCTTTAAGACTTGAAACTTTTGAAGATCCATCCAAATCCTTGATTAAGACAAGGAACCCTCTGTTTAATGTTTCTCTTTCAGCAGCAAACTAACACAGAGGGGGGAAATGAGGCTTCTGTGCTTTGCATGAGGTCTGGGCTGGCAGGTTCTGCGCAAGGTTTTCTTCACATCAAGCTCCAAGCACAGGCACCTGGGAGTCACTTGACTCCCAGACTTGGTCAGACTCATGGCAACTTCCCAAGCAATCTTATATGCTTGTTCTAAGAAAAGAGACCCAGCACTATCTTTAAAACTGAAGCAACCCAGAGCTCTGTCCCATTAGCTCCACTGGACAGATAAGTTCAAAAGCACTTTGGCAAGGAACGTGTATCTCACACCTTTCCCTTCCATGATGCCTCCCCAAGTAGACTCCTAAGTTGAACTGCAGACTTTGATTAGGACACTTAGTAAAGCAAAAGAGGGTTTGGGAAGGTATCTGGCAAAAAACTGCCTGGTTGATAATGCACATTGTGCCTGGAAATCTCCTTTGAGCTTCCTCTTCATTAAGCTAGATGATTCTTTATGAGAAGGGTAATCAAAAAAAGTGACAAGGCATATGCAAATAAGTGAGTGAATCCCTGCACAAAGTGCAGCCCTGAAAGGTGTTATGGAGAATGAAATGCATGTGAGCTGTATGAAAATCCCTCATTTGCACCAGGATGAGAGCAGGTAACAGCCTCCTTTGCTCTTCCTCACTCCTCATGCTTGTAGAATAAAGACTCCCTAAATCTTTAAAGATGCCAGCATGGTGTTTACACCTTGCTACAAAAAGCAGCAGGGTTTTGATCAGGAAAATCTTCTTTGAGGTGAAATAAGCATGTGAAGAGGAGAGAGAAAGCAGGTTGAGTGTAGATGCAATAGAAAGAGATACTGTGATTTCTCATGAACTTACGAGTTCATGAAATTATGAGTAATTATGAGTTAATTTATGAGACTTTAAAGAAGAAAATCCCTGGCATAGGATGAACTTACACACAACCAGGTAGACCCTCCTTGTATTTTCACCTTGTGACAGACCCCTTAGGTGGATTTGCCAGGCAGATGGAGCTGGATGCTTTTTGGCATCATGGGCAGGGAAGGGTTAAAACCAGAGATGCTACACATTTGCAGTGATTCTCTAAGCCTCTGCATGCACACAAACAAGAGACACTGCTGCCTTTTAGGTTAAGAAAGATAAAATCAGGTCACTTAAGATAGGGAGAAGAAGGAATAAAACAAAACCAGAGCTCAGAAATCACCACTCAGGGAACATTCTCTACATGTAAGACTAATGCAAAGGGAGAAGTGATATTCCTGCAGTCAGACTCCACTTCTTGCACCCCCTCTGTTGCCTCTTTTTCCCCACCTACAAAAAGGGGTCAGTACTCACATAATCACTTTGCAAAGTGCACAGGAAGATTAGCTGCCTATTATTTGTCATATAAACAGAGCTCTGAAAGTGGGAAGGAGTATTTTTAATAAATAGCTCATTATAATTTAACTTCAGTTTTTCCCAGCAAGGTCAATCAAGGTTTGTTTTTCAGCCAAAAATAAAGTGCAGACCCTTTAACCATCTCGTCGCTGATAGGTTGTCTTTACCTAAAGTGACTTCCATACTATACATGCTTTTATAGCATGCACTTCTCTTGGTCAGTGATGTACATGAGTCACAGTGAGCAGCACATGGAACAATAACAGATTGATTTGTATTTTAATAATCTGACCTTGTTTTAGCTGGGCAGGCAATGGCGGTTTGCATCCTGTCATGCTGCAGATAGGACAGGTTATGGATCCCTGTCAGGCTGCTGTGACTATTGAGTGACTTCACACTTCTACCACAGAAACAGAGACCCAAATAACTTTAAACAATTTGCAGTGTTTCGATAACATGCAAGTGGCTGCAGCTTTGCTCTTTAGCTTTTAACCTCCGCAAGCTTGAGTGGTTTTGTGCCCTTTACAACTAAAGGACCAGGGCAAATTTCTGTTCCAGCATACCCAATGCTATTTTATTTGTTCTAATCAGATTGGCCTGGATTCACTTGGCTTCCTCCAAGCAAAATTCCCTGCACTGCTCAAGACAAAAAAGTAAAGCCCTCAAACTATCTGCCAGATGCAGTGACCCTCAGCTAAAATAAAAGATTTTCATCAGCATATTATGGTATTTCTTTAGCTGATTTGCTTTTGTCTCCTAAAAGCCTGCGGGACACAAAGACAGCACTAACTTTTCTCCCCATCACAATGCTCAGTGATAACATTAGCTGACCCACTTCAGCGCTGCAATGAGTTATGCTGTTGGATGACTGAAGGCAAATTGATTCTTCTGTCTTCTCATGACCTAAGTCTTGATGCATATGAAATTACTTCTTTTTATCATTATGAGGGCTTGCCATTTATCAAAGAGTGCTTTCTAGGGAGAAGGAAGCTGCCATATGACCTGTGTAAAGCTGGTAAATAGTAATTTAGGCAGTTTACTTTGCTTCCCCTGGACTTTCTCCAACAAGTTCACATCCTTATGTTGGGGGCCCCAGAGCTGAATGCCGTACCCCAGGAGTGGAGCTTAGGCATTATCCTGAGTTAGTCTTGTCATCAAATCTTACTGGGCTTCAAAGTTAATGGTTGCAAATGTGCTGCATTTGAGAAAAGGAACATGTAGTCGGGTCTACCTATATGTTCCCCCTTGAAGTCTAGAGAGATACTTGTCTGATGGGAGATGAAGAGAAAAATGGGGATGAAAGGCAACTGGTTTTGGACTCATTTTAAAGAGGCTTCCTCACTCAGTCATGAAATATTCTGATTATTCACTGCAGGGTTGGTTCAGATCTGAATCCATGAAAGGGATGGTCTCCATTCACTGCTTACTTGTAAATGAAGGGTCCACTGCATGATGGCATTTATTTTGGCAAAATAGAAGGAAGGGAAGGGCACCAGCTTGGTTAAACTCATTATCAGTCCACTGTTGATGTGGTTAATTGATGATTATGACTTAGTTTCTGTGACAGAAGGCAGTTCATGCTAACAGAGGGTTACAATACAGAGAGCAAGATTTCCCAGATGAAAATAGGTAAGTACTTATTTTGAATATCAAGCTGGGCAAAGGCAATGGGGAACTTCATGGGCTGGCAACTGCAACAATCAGGATGGGATTGCACTATGAACTATGTGCTGGGCAGGTATTACATAGAATCACAAAATGGTTTGGGCTAGAAAGGACCTTAAGCTCATCCCATTCCAACCCCCTACCACAGGCAGGAATAGCTTCTACTAGAGCAGGTTGCTCCAAGCCCTGTCCAGCCTGGCTTTGAACACTGCCAGGGATGGAGCATTCACAACTTCCTTGAGCATCCTGTTCCACTGCCTCAACACCCTCACAGAAAGTAACTTCTTCTTTATATCTAACCAGAATCTCCCCTGTTTAAGTTATAACCCATTACCCCTTGTCCTCTTGCTGCAGTCACTGATAAAGAGAACAGGGATCTTGATCATTAAGGGCTCACTTATGTTTAAGACATCTTTATGTATGTTTAAGAGCAGGTACATAAATAAAACACCTCCACGTTGTGGACAGATTGCATGCGCACATTTAATTCTATTATGTCTACACTTTCTTCACAATTCCTGTTATATGGCCCATTGATAGGATTTTAAAATTTAATTCCCCAGCCCCTTAAGTCCAAAAAGTACTTTCTAAATAACATATTGCCAATGCTGATCTGAATGAAGACCATCCTGTAAATGCTGTACCATGCAACTGATTTTGCTTTGCAGTATTTGGTATTTCCTTTTCTTTTTATTCTTCCCAGATGATATAAACCGCTAACTGCCTTTCTTATTTTGGTCCTCAATTGAGGAACAGGAGTAATACCTCTGAGGGAGTAAACGAACACTGTTAAGCAGTTTAAGAGCATAGTTCTAGCTTTGTGAAAGCAATGCTAGTAACAGTTTACAGTGCTGGAGTGCCTTTCGTTTCAGAAGATCCTGAAGATCTTTACAAATTGCAATTGGTGGAGAAATGTCATACAGCAATCTGAGTAACACTGGCAACTCCGTAGAAACACTTAGCAACAAGACAGTGAGGTCTATGGAAAAGGCTCTGTTAAAGTGCACTGTGAGTGAAATATACCCATCATCCTAAAATTAACTCCATTTTTTAAATGCACATAAGATAGATGGAATATCCAGTTTGTCCAATGAAGTGATTTTCATTTCTTCAGCAGATAAAAAATGATTGCTCTTTATAAATTTTTATAATTTGCTAAATTTTGATGATTTGGTCATTTTTCATCAAAAGCCCAGTTTCAGTTGTGAGCCATAACTTTCTAACTGACAATCAGATAGAAAACCATCAAGCAAAGCTGGTGATACATCATCACCAGGTCTATGAGTTGGTCATTCTTATTTCTAAACAAAAAGACTTCAAACTTTCTTTGCAAAGAAAGTCATAGGATCACAGAATGGTTTCGGTTGGAAAGGGCCTTAGAGTTCATCCAGTTCCAACCCCCCTGCCATGGGCAGGAACACCTCACGCTAAACCATATCACCAAGGCTCCATCCAACCTGGCCTTGAACACTGCCAGGGATGGATCATTCACAACTTCCTTGGGCAACCCATTCCAGTACCTCACCCCCTCACAGTAAAGAACTTCTTCCTTTTATCTAAACTGAACTTCCCCTGTTTGAACCCATCACCCCTTGTCCTATCACTACAGTCCCTGATTAGAGTCCCTCTCCAGCATCTTTGTAGCCCCTTTCAGATACTGAAAGTCTTAGGTTAGAAATTTGCTTAAGGTTATTCATAATATTATTACCCCTAATGTTTAAAAACTCTAAATGAATGGAGGCTTTTTAACTTACACCCTTTTAGTGGGATTTTCCCCTAAGCAATCTTTCATAGGTCTGCTTTAGGTCTGCTTAACACAATATTCCTGCCCTCTATTTTTGGAACATCAGTTGAATCCCAAACTTATTACACATCTGTACTGAGCTTCTTGCTTCAGGACAGGGTGAGCATGTCTGAACAGAGCCTGAGCTCTCTTCAACACTTCTTGGTATGCACAGGTGGCACATGAGATGTTGATCATTTGTTGCTTTAGCTGTAGAGAAGAGCCAGGCGTGGAGGAAACTGTGACTCAGAGATGAACACTTTAAAGTACTTCTTGGCTTCTTTAGGGCTGCTATAACCAAGCCATGATGAAGAGCCCTTGTTGAGGGCTGTACACTCTGTTGGGTGATGCTTTCACACTTGGTGGTTGCCAGTACAAACTCACTGAGTCAGTGAGTCAATAAGAGGATGCTGACTTGCACTAAGTGTGGCCTAGGCTCTTCCAAGTGAATGTAAGTCTTGTCCCAGCTGTCACATCTTGTTCCAGGACACAACAAAGTTGGGCAACAAAGCTGATGAAGGGCCTGGAGCACAAGTGTGATGGGGAACAGCTGAGGGACCTGGGGGGTTCAGTCTGAAGAAGAGAAGGCTCAGGGTGTACCTGATGGCTCCCTATCGCAGTATCACAGTATGCTAGAGATTGGAAGGGACCTCAAAAGATCATCTAGTCCAATCCCCCTGCCGGATCAGGAACACCTAGATAAGGTTACACAGGAACGTGTCCAGGCAGGTTTTGAATATCTCCAGAGAAGGAGACTCCACAACCTCCCTGGGCAGCCTGTTCCAGTGTTCTGTCACTCTCACTGAGAAGTTTCTTCTCAAGTTTAAGTGGAACCTCTTGTGTTCCAGTTTGTACCCATTACCCCTTGTCTTATCATTGTTTGCTAACAATATAGTTTCCCTATAACTGCCTGACAGGAGGATGGAGCCAAGGAACAAGGGATGGGACAAGAGGAAACGGCCTCAAGCTGCACCAGGGCAGGTTTAGATGGAGCTGAGGACCAATTCCTGGCCCAGAGGGTGCTCAGGCATTGGAACAGTCTGCCCAGGGCAGGGCTGCAGTCACCGTCCCTGCAAGGGTTCACACCCCATGGAGACAAGGCCTCAGTGCCATGGGTCAGTGGTGGCCTTGGCAGTGCTGGGAAGGGTTGGACTGGATGAGCTTAAAGGGCTTTTCCAACGTGGCTGATTCTATGATTCTGTGATTCTATTTACACTCTACCAGGAGTCAGGGACTGAGCTCCAACACTGGCTCCCCAACTGCTGGCACTGTTTGGCTGCTGTTGCTCCATAGATGTGCTTTGGCCCATTCCTGCTGGATGTCCTCAAAGCAAATCAGCTGTGGATGGAGCAGCAATGAGGACGTGAGCTTCTTTCCCTTGTTCTCCAGCCTATAGATAAGTCCCTACTTTATGTTTTCACAGCATAGCACTGCTGTAGAGATCACAGACAAGCCATGTTCTTCCAAGGGGGCTTTCCCTGAGCATGCATTTCTCAGTGTCATCCTTTCTTCTGATCACATTTATGTTTTCTTTCCCTTTTTTTTTTTTTTAATGCGTATCCTACAGAAGCTGCACCACTGACCTACTTTTTAAAATGCATCATAGAAACTCCTGGTTTTTTGAATGTTTTCACAGAGGATTTATATTGAAAAAGTTAGTCCAAGCAGGTAACGGACCAAAGCAAACATTTACTATAGTGTGTGTGAAATGAAAAAATAACAGTAATACATAGATTGTGTCAGACTTGTGAATAATAGAAGCAGTGAGCTGAGTTGTGTCAAAGCATAAACCAAGCAATTTGTTTTAACCATGCAAATCTTCTGTAGCCAGCTTGAAGTCTCAATCACAAAGCTTTTCCTGCACTGTTACAGAGAAGACCTTCCTTTCACTGCAGAGTGATAAAGAGGCACTAAGCCCTGCTCTGTCGTTAGTCACAAGTCATTTTAATGTGGGTCTGTAACATCGTGAAAGATGACCTGCAAAAGGCAGTTGGCAGGCTATAATTCTGTGCCTTGGAAGGTAACACTGGGATCTCCTAGCTGATAATTGACTTTCCTGTTATACACTTAGCATCTGTAACACTTTCAGACCTTCAATGGGTCCTTGCTAGATGCATGTGTGTTAATCCCTGCAACAGGACAGAGCAGTAAGATATCCACAGTGTGGAAACAGAGAAGCTGTGGCTGCCCCATCCCTGGCAGTGTTCAAGGCCAGGTTGGACACAGGGGCTTGGAGCAAGCTGCTCTAGTGGAAGGTGTCAGGGGTTGGAACTGGATGAGCTTTAAGGTCCCTTCCAACCCAAACCATTCTATGATTCTATGAAATGACTGTCCCTTCCTGTCTGAAAGCAGCAGCAACAAACATGCAGCTATGAACCCAATTCCAGTTGCCAGTCATTATCATTCCATTATCTGATAGAAGCTCTACCTGGCCTCAAAACCTACTGGAATCCTGTTGTAGAAACACAGTATAAGATTTTGTGTCTGCCCTGAAGAATTTATAACCTGATCAGGGAAAAGGCTGGAAAAGTATCTGGGAAATTCCACATTTGTTCCCTGTTTTCACACACCTCCCTAAGCGCTGACAAGTGGCTACTGTCAGAGACAGATAAGAGGCTAGATGGACCTTTGGTTTGCCTGGTCTGAGAGCTAAGAGCAAAGAGCAAATCCGTGCACTTAGGATTCAACTGATTTTGCCAGAGCTGGGTCAACAGCCAAAGAGGGCAAAGAGCTCAGGGGCTGCAACCTGGAGCCCAGCCTGGGAACTGCTGCAGTGCATCCAGATGGGTCTTCTCCTTTTCCCTGGAATCTTGACAATCTAATGAGGCTTTTATGTGCTTTGTTTAAGAAGGGTTTTCCAGTCTGTGGCAGGAGCACAGATCCAGACATTGCCTGGGCTGCTTCCATTGCTGCTCCTACACTTTTGACATTGCAGAGTGGCTGCGAAAGCCAGCCTGGTTAACACGGATAAAGAACTGATCCTCATGTACCTACACAGAGCAAGCAGTGATAGGTTCACATACCTATTCCAGTTACATCCCACTTGTGGAGTTTGATATTCACCTCTGTGTGATGAGACAGCCTTTAAAGCAGCGCTGCTGAAATCAGACTGGCCTACTCCTCTACAGACACAGGGATTTAAGCAGGGAAGGAGAACCACTGGGGTAAGCTGAGAAGACAAATGCATCTGGGAATGTTTGTACTGCTCCCTGTTAGCCTGGAGGAAGATACAACCAGTGTAGGAAGATAAGCCTGTGGCATTACTCAGTGCAAGAAAAGCACGAACACATAAATCCTCGGGTTTATCTTCCTTTGATGCCTTGATGAGGGGTGTCTCCCACCTGTGATTCCTAGTTTGCACTGTAATCCTCACCTCCCCTAGTCTGTATATTTTGAATGCAGATTTGAAAGTTGTGATGGTATCTGGTTTTCAGTAGAGTTTCTCCAGCCATACCTAGCAGGTAATGTGGCTCTGGTTTATTTTGTAAATGTGATACATCATCCTTTCCTAAAGCAACTAGGTGTGGGGCTTTTTGGAAGGCAGAGAGGGAAGGAGCAGACAAAAGAGATGGGAAGGTTTACAGAATCTGCATTAATAATTCCTAAAATCCACTAGATATACGGACATTTTTTCTCATTCCTTTTGGTGTCTTTAACTGTATAATGAACTGAGAGTGATTTTCATCTCATCACTCATTTGGGATGTCGAATATGTGGTGAATCTCAGAGCGTAAGTTTTGTTACTCTTATTTGCTATTACTAAACTGGGTTCCAGCAAAGCAACCTGATGGAGATAAAAAATGTGTCCAGCCACAGTTTGGGTTCTGAACTAGACCATGAAGTTATAAATAATAATGTCTTCTATAAGCCAGTGAAAATATGTCTGTAAAATAGTTCACTTTTGGGCCAGAGCTAAACTTCATCATCTGAATGTCATTTAGAAGAGCTGCATGTGAGTGCCTGTATGTGAAAAAGAATTGGAAGGTACCATCACATCTGTCCTCTTGGAATCAGGTACCTTAAATGCTTGTGAAGAAATTCAGCTATTCAAAATCATGATACCAAACTGAAAAACATCCTTTCACCTGGAATGCAAGAATTAATATTGATCCCCTTTGCCATGTGGTAGCAGATTTCAAGGTCAGTCTCTCACTGGCAACGTGGAGCCAGGATACAGGCTGCAGCAAAAGCCTTTTATTTCCATTTTTCCTATTAATCTGGAGTAAAATCTGCATGAGCTATATCCTGGCAATTGCCTTTTTCCCACTCAACTCACATAGCACAGTCCTGGAGCTTATCCACTTTCTCCCTTGATTTTTACCCCCTTTAAAATGTCCCATCTCCATTTATCTGTCTTCCTTCCCAGTCCCTTCTCTTTTAAACTCGGAAATTCCTTCACTTAAAACATGGCTCTTGATAACATTTCTGCCACAGCTTTCCAAGATTTTGGAATTCAGGTTCGGTCCACCAGTGGGAAAGATTATTTCTCACTGCTGTGGGCCAAAATTAGGAAAATATACTTGTACCCACAGAATCCAGTGCAGAGCCTTATTTGTATTATCTACTGTATACATCTACTTCAACCTTTCCATCCACTGATGTGTTTTATTATTGCCAAATGGCAAGCTAAGTCCTAGTTTCTGAAAAGAGGTTCCTCACAAGGTCAGTAAGAAGAGGAATCACAAAACCCAGTTTGGGCTGCCTTATTCTCATAAGGCAGAGCTCACTAGGAAAAACAGGAAGTTTCAGGGACTCCCAGATTCTTCTTGTGCTGTTCATTTGTACTCCAAAAGAATAAATCCACGTGAAGCTTAACTAACATATTGCATCTATAGAATTCTTTAAAGCAATATATAGAATCATAGAACAGTTAGGGTTGGAAAGAACATTAAGATCATCTAGTTCCAACCCCCTGCCATGGGAGATGTCTCACACTCTCTTTGATTTAAATGTATTATTTGGGGAGTTTTTAATGAATTGTCTATTTACTTAGGGAAAAAATAATGTCTTTAGACAGGATTTCACTTGTTGCAATGAAACAATGACAATTTGTGTTCATACATCCTTTGTCTTCTATAACTAAGTAGTCCGAGATGCTCTGCTCTGTTTAGGGGAACCAAACAGTGGCAATCATTTTGTTCTGTGACATAGCACTACCGCTTTGTGCTTTTGAAGATGTGGTGGCCTCAATTCAAGCATGTTTGAAGGACATTTCTGGAGGCATGAGTGAAAAAGCCACTTTCTTTCTAACTGAACTTTTTAACGGCACATGGATGTTGAGAAGACAACATGACGAAGGCACAGGACACTGGGTATGTCATTCTCTAATGCATATTAGCATAAATCTATATAAATATGCATTTACACATAGAAGGATATATATAAACTTTCTGTATAATGCTCTATGTACAGCAGTTGTCTGTGCAGGAATATGCTCAGAAATACGCATTTATATACGTAAAAATAGAGCATGATTTTACATTTTTAATCTATGCCATGTTGCCATGATGTAGTTACAACACCTCAAATCCCTTTTGTCACTAGCATAAAACCCCAGCATTTAGCTAATGCTAAACTGAATGGCCAAAATCATTTGCCAGGATAAACATATGTCTTCATAAAACAGGTTTGTAGGTACAGCTAAACTAGCAAATCTGTCCCTGCACAGACCATGCTTATGGCCTCAAAGGGAAAACAAGCCCCATGGATGCCTCTAAATTTGTGTCATGTATAAGTGTATTTTCTTTCCGTTCTAGATGAGGAGCCACATGGAAAAAACTCAGTCACAGCTTTTGAGAGGTACTTAAGAGGTTGTACATACCCATTCACTTTAATTCCCATTTACTTTAGTAAGAATGCAGATTTCAGCTCTGAAATTCTATCCTGCATTTCCAAAGCACCAAGAGTTTTTTATAAAGCAAGTCTTATTCCTTAGGATAACAGTTAAACCCAAGGAGAGGCATTTCAAGACCCTTGGAAATGTGGAAAGCAATCTACAGCTAAGAGCTACTACCTTAGGAGGAACACTTCTTTCTCTTGACCAGGATGGATTTGACTATCAAGAGGAGATCACTATGAGAATCCTGAATGCTTTTAAGCAACTCTCTCCAGCTTCACAGGAGAGGGCACTTACATGTCATTCATGGTACTCAGTGTCGTGTATTGCCCTTGAGTACAGCTCTTGGTGCTCAGGGGCAGAAGGGTTCTCCTGCAATCTACACAGGAGAGCAAGCAAAAAGTAGAGTGACAAAATACTTTGCCCAAGGTCACTCCTGCAGGTTGAGACTCAGAATTAGAGTGTTAAACTCCCTGTGCTTGTACCCTGGACAAGAACAGCTTTCAGATTTCACTGAAGCCCCTCGCTAAGCAAGAGAACACAAGAACAGCCTTGTTTCCAGTTAAAATCTCAACCTGGTCAATGTGCAGCAGTTGAATTCAAAGATGCAGCCAAGTTCTGAGCTTTCCCCATTACCTGATGCATGATTAACAGGTCACTTATGAACGCTTCATCAAAATTTTCATTAATTCTGAAACGAATTTCAGGTTAGATTTCATTTTCTAAGAACATCCTCATTCTCGACATAGAATCATAGAATAGTTAGGGTTATAAAGGACCTTAAGATCATTCAGTTCCAACCCGCCTGCCATGGGCAGGGACACCTCACATTAAACCATCTCACCCAAGGCTCTGTCCAACCTGGCCTTGAACACTGCTAGGGATGGAACATTGACAACCTCCCTGGGCAACCCATTCCAGTGCCTCAGCACCCTCACAGTAAAGAACTTCTTCCTTATATCCAATCTAAACTTCCCCTGTTTCAGTTTTAACCCATTACCCCTTGTCCTATTGCTACAGTCCCTAATGAAGAGTCCTTCCCCAGCATCCTTACAGGCCCACTTCAGACACTGGAAGGTGCTCTGAGGTCTCCACGCAGCTTCTCTTCTCCAGTCTGAACAGACCCAACTTTCTCAGCCTGTCTTCATACAGGAGGTGCCCCAGTCCCCTGATCATCCTCGTGGCCCTTGTCAGGACTTGTTCCAACAGCTCCATGTCCTTTTTATGCTGAGGACACCAGAACTGCACACAACACTCCGAAACATATCTAAACATACCCTTGTTGCCAATGAAGCCACTAAAAGAAAAGCTTATTAGCTATTTCTTAATTTGAAGCAATGAACCTCTTAAAGTTCTCAATGAAGTTTAGTGTTTGTTGCTTTAAACAGAGCTTATCACTCATAAGAAACACAACAGGGTGACAAAGCCATAAGGAAGTTAATGGATTTGTCTGGAATCCCTAATTGTACAGCAGCAGAGACAAGGATACCACCTAAAATCTCCTGATCTTCACATCACTGAGTTCTATATAATAACCCACATACCCTCTTGGGATGAGGACCATGCAGGACACATCCCTTGATGAACAAGGAACAAAGAGCTGTGAGCTCTTGTAAGGTCTCTTGCCAGACTCACATAGCCTCAACCTATCTAAGGCAAGCTCTGAGGTCCCTCACTAAGGTATGCAACCCTACTTGGGCTCCCCAGCCAACTCACCCTCTGCCACAAAGCCCTTTCTCTTTTGCTCCCATCCTTCATACAACAGAATTCATTTCCCCGTTTGGTATTTTATTTTGATGTTCCAGGCATAAAAAAGTAAATGGTTCCCTCAAGCCATTTCCTCTCTATGAAACTGTGAAATAGCTTTGCAATTTTGGAGCAGTTTAAAATGTATTGTTATATTGAGAAAGAAGGGGGGGAACTTCTTTTCTAACTTTGAGTACTGAATGCTATAGGAAAACCAGATTGAAATTCTTCAAATAAGGATTTCATAGCTTCTGCAGTTATCGAGGCGGATGGCTCCCCATTTGCATACTGCCATCTATATAAAAGAAATGAGACTCCATGGTTTTATTATAATTATATAGCTCAGGTTTTAGTATTAATAAGCCTATTGTTATCATCAGTGCCTTTTGCAAAAACCTCCCCTTTTTCTGTCATACAAACTGAAATTCATTTTTAAGGCACGTTCTAAAAAAGTAAATCCTTTCCAAAGACTTTCCTTGGTTTGTTGCTCAGCACTGAACTAGTTTGCTGGAGATTAGCACCAAGGACTGGGTTTGATCACTGGGTTTTTCAATACTCCCTTGCTTGCTGCTTAGATTGTGTGGTGCCTTATTTAACATTCAGGGAAAGGAGATGCATACTTTAAAGATGGTATCAGTGCCATTTTCTGGGGGACTTCAGGCAGCTCCAGGGTGCCTGGGCTGATGTTCTATGAAAATGGAGCATCCTTCATTGAACCAGGACAGAAGGTGACTGATAATTAAGGTGAAAATGCTGCTCTCCTGCCTATGCTGCAGAACTCTTATCAGACGTGTGAACTCTTATCAGGCGCCCACTTATCTCTCCTCCTGTGCATCCTGCAATGGAATCCCACACCGAACTCCCATTGAGATCAGTGGGAGCTCTATTCCCATTGACGTGAAAGCACAGTAGCTGCTGGAGTCTCCTGAGTGTGGCTCTGCAAGCACAATGTGGTCTTAGGGACATGGTAGATAGATAGGAAATGTAAAAGGAAAAATCAATGGCTTTTGTGGCTGACACAATATATATGTTTTTCATATATAGCAAAGGTGTCATGGCCAGAAGGAGAAGCTAAAGCTTCTGAGAAGGAGAATGCTTCAGCTTCAGATATTCACAGGGATACCTTCTGCTGGAGTGAAAAAAGGTTTTCCTCCCAGGGTAGAAGAATGTAAAGAAACCTGTGGCTCCGTTTGAGAGCCTTTTGCATGGGAAAAACATAAGCCTCACTTTTTCAAGCAGATAATACAAGGGAGCTTTGTGGAGAAGGTCACAGTCATAAAAGCAGGGGTTTATCTAAGCTAAATCTCTGCATGTCAGTCACTTCAACTTCAGAAATATCAGCAGGTCCTATTTGGCATCTCTGTGGTTGATCTCAATTCATTTCTTATGGGCACAGTGATAGAAGTGGGTCTACAGGGAGAGGTTAGAGAAGTACAGATATTTGAGGTATCTGGGAGAGGTAGGCGGAGGCTTTGAACACCACAAGAGGTTTGAGCATCAGGTGGTGTGAAAGGGAGCTGTCAAAAGAGATAAAAGGTGAATGAAGGAGAATGGGAGAGAGATGTTTTACAGATAAACAACAGGGAAATCTCTGCAGTGGGCAGAAAACACAGGTACATGATAGGGCAGGTAAGAGGATACTGTAATCAAGGGAGGAGACACTGAAATTTCATGGCAACTTTCCTAAAAGTATCAAGCCCAGAAGAAGCCAATTCTGAGCATATGGTTGAATGAAACTTTGATAATACCCTTTTGTTTGGATTTTACCCTGAGACATCACTTGTAGGCTTCTGGATCCTCTGAATGTTCCATCCCTGGCAGTGTTCAAGGCCAGGCTGGACAGTGCCTTGCGGGACATGGTTCAGTGTGAGGTGTCCCTGCCCGTGGCAGGGGGCTCAAACTGCATGATCATAAGGTCCTTTCCAACCCAAACCATTCTGTGATTCTATGAATTGCATATAAGCCTTGAAATCAGGCACAAGTATAGGAAATGCAGGCCTTAACCCTTTTCAGTTAATATAAACCCAATCTTTAAACCACTGAACCACAGGTACATTTTTGAAGAGCTGTAATGTAGGAGTTATTAGACATGTGACTCTTTTACACTGTTTTTCATGGCAACCACATGACTACAACACTGCCTGATGCTTGAAGATATTACCACTGAGATTTACTCCTCTCCACAATAACAGTTCTGGCTCATTCTTCACCTACCATGAAAAAGACCTCAAGTCTAGATTTATCATCTCCCTGTGTACATGTCAGCTTGCATTATCCTGACAGAATACAAAAATCTTGAACACATACCCTCTAGTAAAGAATTCACAGACTCCCAATGTGGGAAGGATTAAGCATCATAATAGCCAAACCAAACAGTTTCCTAGGGGGTTCATATAAAGCCTGTCAAACATGTTCCATAGCTCTGAGAAGAAAACCAAATGCAAATGTAAATCACCTCTAGGAAAAGCAACTTCTTCGGGGTGTCCAAATGAACTAAATCAATGGATTTATTTTCATTTAGGCAGAGTCCACAAGCTTTCACCACCTACAGGACCACGAGATGAGGGACAGCACTGACTGTGTTTGGCATGTTTGTATCAGAAGCTCCCAAGGCAGTTTACTAAACTGGAGGGACTTTAATAAAGAATCAACTCAGCTGAAAGAACTTGAGCAAGGGAAAAAATAGGATTAAGGTTTTGTCCACTGCCGAAGAAACTTCACCTTCCATAATCACATTTTGGGAATTATGTGTTTGACTCAGTGTGAACACTTGGACCCATACTGGCATCCAAAATAAACTATACTTGTTGGCTACACGCTCTGGAAGAGTTAGTGAAAATGAACACCAGACATAGAAACTTAACTACAAGTTGTATTGGAAGAATCTGGACCTACAAAACTGTTGAATTTCTCAGGAAGCAGCAGGTATGGAAAACTGGATTACTGAAGAAACTGTGCACAACAGGATAAAGAAGGCATTATTCCCTGACATGTTTCTCAGACACACTTAAATCAACAAGTTCCTTCCAGTAACAAAGAAAAGAGATGAATACTGTTAAGAGTTCTTGATCAGCAGTTCCTGTGCTCCTGCTTTCAAAGGTCTGTTCCTTCATTATAAGGGTAGGACAAGGGGTAATGGGTTCAATCTTAAACAGGGGAAGTTTGGACTGAATATAAGGAAGAAGTTCTTTACTGTGAGAGTGGTGAGGCACTGGAATGGGCTGCCCATGGAAGCTGTGGCTGCTCCATCCCTAGCAGTGTTTAAGGCCAGGTTGGACAGAGCTTTGGGTGCCATGGTTTAGTGTGAGGTGTGCCTGCTCACGGCAGGGGGATTTTAACTGGATGGTCTTAAGGTCCTTTTCAACCCTAACTATTCTATGATTGTATGATTGCAGGGTTAACTTGTATCACAAAGAATTATCCATGGTATGGAGTGAAATACATCTTCTAGCAGAGGAATTATCAAGAGACTGTAAAGCTTCTTTACTGTCTGAAAGCAGACGCTAAACTCAGACTCCATTTATTGTAGAACAGTGACAATAGTTAGGAACTTGACAAAAGTTCCAGTGGAGTACTAATAATGCCAGTTTTTGGCAGTGGATGAGAAATTCACCACCACACAAATACATAGTATGGGGTAGTCCAGAAAGGAAGTTGCTCAGGGAAGTGCTGTAGTTCTTGTGACAAAACACACATCAGTGGTGTGCTCCTCTGACTTTCTGGACTATGAGTCCTTTAGCTTGAGCAAGTCTATCAAGCAGAGAGCTCCTGTTCACACTCACTATTTGTTAGACCTTGAGACAACCTTTATGCTCCCTTCCATCTCTTAACCTGTCTTAGGTTGAGGACTCTTCTGAGGACACTATGTCTGTATATGTGTCTACACCACAGAGATGTGCTCCCGTTTGAGGTTGTCTATCTATCACTGTAATTTCAGTGGAATCCATTAGTAACACCTTTTTTTTTTTTCCTGTTCCTCCTCTCACTGGTATCTCTCAGCAACTTTCCCTATGTTAGTTAATGCAGCAAATGAGATTACACTATCTGCTACAGTTGATATGCTCAGACAGCATGCTGCCCATGTTATCGGTGTCACTCTCCACCATCCTCCCTCATACTTGCTAACTTAAACCTTTCAAAACCACCAACCAGCTATTCTTAATCTCTGACAAATCCTTTGTTAATCCTTTCTCACTTGTGGCCTGATCAGTTCCTACTAAAGCCAATGGGAATCTGACTCAAAAAGGACATGAATTTATGGCCACGATACACAGGCAGTGTTCAGATGTAGAGGCAAAACAGATCTAATTCTTGACAAACAGAATTTCAGTGAAATGGATAGACCAGGTTGGTTGTTACCTCCTAGAGGATTAATGAAACAATTGTTCATAGTGGGTGCTTTGTAATATGCTATTGTATGTAACAGCGCTTTTCTGGATTAGGGGAATAAATTCGCTATGAAATGTCTTATGCTGTCAGGATGGTATAGCTGGGACATGAGATGTGTAGGTATAGTAAAAGATTCACACTCTTTGTTATAAGAATGACGCAGCTGGCCCTGGAATGCACATCTTCTGTGTAATTGGAATTCTATGGCAACTCATAATTTGAAAGTTTAATTTCCTTTTCTAACCTATTTTTCTCCCTAGACTTTTAGTAAATATTTTTTTCTGGTTTGAAACTTCAGAAGTGTTTTCAAATTCTCAGATTTATTTGTTGCTATTTTTTTCTTCACTTTCCAGTAGCCACTAGGAAGAGCAAACTGGAATCAAGGTTTTCTTACTCTATATGCTGGACATACAAATATTGCCCAAAAGATTTCTGCAAACATTATGGGCTGGCTGGATCAGAGGGGAGATTACACAAACACAGGATAAAGAAGGGTGAAAATGAGGGAATGAGATCACAAAATGAGAAGCTGGTCTGGCACAAGGTTTCAATTGACTTTTCTATGCATTAATGCAAAAAATGTTATTAACAGTTACAAAAATCTCTGCTCTGAGAGCTGTCACATTGCTTTATTCAAGAGTGTAGCTGGTACTGTAAGTCTGAGTGGGAGTCCAAGGTGAAGGGCAGCCCCAGCTTCTTTCACTTTGGAGTTAATACTTTTGCAATATATAAATCATATCAGTGTGCCTAAAGACTACAATCTCCTTTTTTCTTTTTATAGATAGGAAGAAAATGCATAAGTTAAATGATTTAGCCAGGGCCACACAGGGAACATGGTGGTGAAAGTAGGATTCGAGCCTTACCCTAAAGCTAGTTCTTTATATTATGAGATAATACAATACACAAACAGTCAGTGGGGAACTCCCCATAACAATTAAAAGTCAGTCATGCTTGCCAAAGCAATTGACACTCCACATTTTGCAGAGCAGAGGGACTCTTTTAGGCATATGTGTTCACTTGCTAACTCATAGAATTTGTAAGACACAAATATTCCCTGTAATGTTCTGTGGTATTTCTCACTCACAGGTTTTTTGTTTCAACAAGGTAACATTTCATATGAATCACTGGAGGAGTAATTAAATGTGACTGAGAAGAAATCCTTGTGGTTTGGGTAAGTATTATCTTCATTTTACAGAGGGGGAAACTGAGGAATAGAAAAATGGAGTGTTAACCCCCATTAAGGAAAACATGGAATACTCAGCTCTAGAAACAAAACCTACTTAACTCTTTTCCTCACGTACTGTGCTTGTAGCAGATGTGTGACTGTATTGTAACTGACAAAAGACTTCTAAATAAAAGGACCAATGACAGTACTTTCTTCTTGATTAAAAGTCTAGTATTCCCTTATTGAAAGTCTACTGAAGTATAATTCGGTTTTTACAGGAATTATGGTAGCTGCTGTTTTAATAAAGAAATCCTTACTATAGGGCTTCTTAAAGCATCCTGTAAGATTCCATACAAGAGTTATGACTTCATGTGCACTCCAGAAAAGTATTTATTAAAAACTACAAAAGTAAAAGCACAGAAAGCAAGTAACATTGTATTAAATTCAGATGAAGTTTCCTACATGTGATGGATTGCCAAAAATCCAGGAGACCTCTTTCCTAAACTCTCCCATGAGAAGGGATCCAGACAGGAAGCATCTCTTCCTCTGTTGTATGCATTCCCAATGAATTAGCATTAAGCCCTTTTCTGTCCTTCCCCGTACCGCTGGGTTCGCTTCATGGGAATGGCACCTTGTTCTTGCCTCCTTATGCTGTAATGATCGGTCTTGACAAGGGTTTTCAAGGCGGGGGGAGCAGTCATAGCTATGGGCAAAATCACAGCTTCTGTACTTCATGCTTGTCAATAGCTGTTTTAGTTTGCATCACCATACTAATGTGCCTTACAAATATTCCCCAGGGCTCTACACACCACCACGTTGCTGTTGTCTTATTCATCAATACAGTCAAAACAGAAGCAGATGCTGTCAGTTAAGGTCAAGACGTGCTCCTTCCGGATTTCTGGAGGGAAAAGGCCTCCGTCCCATCTTATGAAAGAAGGAAATATTCTGTGTTCATTTAATAAGTAACTCTCAGGGCTCAAGAGTTCTATGATGACCCAAATAATTAACCTTACTGATATATGGATATTTATCCTTCATGACATCCTCTCTACTCTGCCCATTTTACTTACTCTTTTCTCCCGGAGTGTATTAATGCTGGCATCCAAGTGTCCCCACTGTCTGCAGACCATGCTGTATGAGGTGGCATCTAATGTGATAGGAAATGACAGCCCCGTCTTCATCCCAAATGAATGGAAACTCCAGTGAAAGACTGGAGTGTGAAAGCTTTGGGGAAGGATGGCTCCTACTTATCTACAGGATGGATGAGGATGGAGGTGCTGCTGGCTGGAGCTTTCCCAGCATTTCCTGCATTTCAAACTATATCACTCGAGACATTTCTGAAGGTGCTTACACAATTTAGCTGATCAGGTTTTACCCTAAAGCAGTGCGCTCACTTGGGACCGGCTTTTAAACCAAACTTGATTTCTTTTCCGCTTGAAAATACATCCTATTTTATACCAACAAATACAGGCCCAAAATTCCCACCGCTCTTTAACTAAGTCCTTTGAAAATCTTGCTATAAGCTTCATACTGGAAATCAGTGACTTTGAACATTATGGTCAGCGTGTTCCTATTTAAGCGTTGATGTGGGATTGATTCGGAAACCAAGGGGAGCCAAACGCTTCAAAATATAGCTCCAGGGAAGAGTCATTTTTCACAAAGTCCTTGGCTTTTCTGCTAAGAATAGTAACAGAGCAGACATTTGGCATGTGCATGGATTTCTGCCTTACGTGCACTTGTGTTTGTGCAGACCTGATGGCCTTGCCCAGAGATGTTGTCTTCTCAGAGCTTACCCTTGTGCCTCTTCATAAAGAAGCTTGTTTTATGAGTAACCCCTCTTCCTGCCTCACCTACCACCACCAAACTTACTCCTGAGCGAATCATGCCAGACTGGACAGGGCCTTGAGCAACCTGATCTAGTGGAAGGTGTCCCTGTACATGGAAATAGATGATTTTAAGGTCCTTTCTAACCCAAACCATTCTATGATTCTATGTTGTTTTATGGAGAAATTCTACTGCAGTGGATTATTACTTGCCTTTAAATGTACCTCAGCAGTTGTAAATTAGCAACTTGTCAACAACTTCATGTAGTATCAGTAACTCATACAGCGTAGTTTGATGGTCCCTGTCTCAAAGCACAGTGAACACATTTATGGTCCCCAAATTGCTATGTGCATATACCTAAAGGAATGGCTTGCTCTTATTTTAACACTAGTCCTCTTCTGCGAGAGACACAGCATGTCAGAGGAGTGAGATGGCTTCCTACGCAGCCAGAGACACAGCGATTGTCTGAAGACTTTAATAAAAGTGGCAGCAATAAGAAAGAAGTAAAATATAGCCTCCGTTCCTCTTGTAAGCCTTGTTTGATAAAATCTGTTGTCATTCAGGAAGCATACAAATCACAAAGACGACATGCTGAACATGCAGAGTGGGGCAGACTTATCTGCAGAGCGATAGCAGCTGCAGACCTCCAATAGCATTGCCTGGCCCTCTTTTCATAAAGGAAGACCTGTCCTGCCCCACTCCTTCCTTTGCTGCTCCGCAATCATGTAAGTCTGATTTGATAAACTGCTCTCTTCAAGATACCTGATTTCAGGAAGTCCTTGCTCAAAGTTTTCCCTTCAAACTCTGATTTTCTTGTGTCTGGCACGACCTCACTTTGATGGGGTTGTTGGGCCATGCGGAGAAGTTTGGTACTCATCTGGCTGCAAGTTCTATCATTGCACAGAGATAAGACGCTCATCATTCTTATTTGAGAGAAAACTCTTGCCAAGTGTTGATGCATGAAAAACATTAATGTTCACCACCCTTTGTGTCATGTATTTAAACGTATGACTTTAAGAAACCAACCTCACTTTCCTAAAACTCTTTGCATGGATGGCTATCAGCCCACTGCCCTATGGATAACAAGAACTGCTAAGAAAATAGAGCCACCAAAGCCACATCTTACATGGGGAGTGCATACCACACTGTGAATGGTGGGAATGGCAACCTCTGCAATCGCATTCCAACAAAGGACCATCTTAAAGCCAACTCAGGCAGATGTGTTTGGCTCCAAGGAAGCTTACAATGCTCATTCTTAATGTAAAGAACTGCAACATACTCGAGAAAGCAAAAATGGAATCAAAATATGCATTTGATTTAGTATGAAGTGGGGGTAGGAAAAAGAATGTGAAACTTTCCATTGCCTTATTAAACTCTCCTTCTTGAAGCTGTTTCTGTTCAAATGAAACACTTGCCAGTTTAGCTAAGCTGATAGCTTCGGAGCCAAATGTGTTTGGTTCTAGTGCCATCAAGAAGGACAGATTATAGAACTGCTGCTCATTTATGTGTTTGTTCTGATGAAATACAGACATTTATCTTTGTGGAACGCGTAAAACAATTGCATCATTTTCCACTGCAAATTGAATCAATGCACCCAGCGGCTGCTGAGCTAGGAACAGAGCTGAACACTGTGTGCTGTGCTATGCAGCAGCTCTGATGGTAGGATGAACTTTGCATTCAGTGCCTTCACCTTTCAAGCTCATTCTCAAGCCACTTTTAGCAACAAAAATCTTGAGTTCGGGGTGCTTTTCTTCTGAAACCCTCCACTTATGAGCCTGAGGGCTTCATACCGGTGGTCCTTTGTCCGAATATGAATTGCTGGGGAAGATTACTGTGCCCCCATGCAAAATACAGATCCCACCTGGAATTTCTCCCAACGCTTAAGAGACATTTGCCTCTGGGATTTTCACTCAGGTCATCTCTCCTTACAGACCATCAAACACTGCTCCATTCTCTTGTCAGACCCCACACAGAGCGAGCCATTTGGTAAAAAATCATAGCCGTTTATACAAACAAAGAAGACAAGGACACTTCCTTTGAGAGCTCATGCCCCCCGGGCAAGTCTAAATGTCTGGAATCGCCTATCAGACTGTAATCACTACCATAAACAAAGAAGACTGCTCCAGAGAGTACAGCTTTGTGCGGGGAAGGAAGCAAGTGCTGTGATACATATGGTAGAACTGCCAAAAAGCTGTCTAGAGAAGCCACAAATATTAGCTATAAATAGGTTCTAAACAATATTCCCATGTTATGATTATTAACTATTACTTATATCACTAATGTTCTTGCGGTCCCCAGGGAAGAACATCCAGGTGGATTACAAGCAGGGTATTATCCTGATTGGTTTCCATCTGCCACCCCACCGTGGATGTCTTACAAATCCTATGTCACAGGTATCATTTCAAGGTGCAAAGCTCAGATACTGCTGGACTTCTACAAAAGCTGGAGATAACCATGCTTATGCACCTGCAAAAATGAGAGACCCCTTCCAATGAGGAATCCTACCATTGACAAATTATATGCCAAGAGGTAAGAGATGAACGTAGGCAGGCAGAAGGGAGAGCACAAGAAAATGGTGATAACTCTAGCACGATGTTCCTATCACAGCTGGCCACAGCTGGCTGATGGCTGGGACTTCTTTAGCATCCAGTGAAGGATGGCAACAAAAGGTATCTCAAGTAGGACTGTCATGCAGTTGCACTTGTATCAAAGGGCAAAGAGACTATCAGCAGTGGAAGAAAGCGTGGAGGTATCTGCTGCACTGCTATGAGGATATTCACAAATGAGATAAGGGTTGAGATAAGGACAGGGAAAGATCACTCACCAACTACCATCACAGGCAAAGCATACTTGATGTGGGGAAATTAGTTTAATTTGTTACTAGAGTAGGATAATGAGAAATAAAACCAAATTCTAAAGCACCTTTCTCTCAACCCCTCACTTCTTCCCAGGCTCAATAGGGGTTGCGGTCAGTTTACCATGTCACCTCTGCTGCTCCTTCCTCCTCAGGGGAGGACACCTCACGCTCTTCCTCTGCTCCAGTGTGGCCTTCCTCTCTCCACGGGGCCACAGCTTGCTACCACTGTCACTAATGGGCTTAGCCTTGGCCAGAGGCGAGTGTGTCTTGGAGCCGACTGTCATTGGCTCTATCATACATGGGGGAAGTTTCTAGCAGCTTCTTATAGAAGCCACTTCTGTAGTCCAAAACCTTACCACGCAAACCCAAACAGACTCTAAACAGCATTATTGGTGCTGAATATACAAACCCATGAGAAAGATAGTGTTTTCCATGAAGGTGAATAGAGATATGGAGAAGATGCATCTGTAGTATAGAGTACAGCAGAAAAGGAGAAAGCTGTCATAAGGAAGGATCAAAGAAAACCAAGATTTGCAAAAGTGGTTGGTGTTTATAGGGCCTTAGGATTTAGCTGCTCCAGCTAATATGCTTCCAAAGGGGGTTGATAATATGAAACATTCATTACCATAAGCCTGCTTCAAGTTAGTCACTTGTAACACCAGGAACTGAAGATCTTACACTTCTAAAATATTAGACTTCCAGAAATTAATCTTCATCTAGCACTAATGATGCTCAATACTGGTTCATAAAACTCCACACATCAAGAGTTCACAGTCATGTTCTCTGAAGGTATTTCTAGGTATTATAAGAAAAACAAACACTGAAGTGAAAATATGCTTTGAAAGAAACAGCATTTGTGGAGAGAGATTTTATCTTCTATTAGTCTGACAGATAAACTTGCAGAAAATGAATGAGATTTTAGGCACGTGCTCAGGCTTGAAGCAGAAGCAAGAAAATTCAAGCTAAATCAAAACTGAGAGTAATTGCTCCAAAGTTGTCATTCTACAATACTTTGTCTTTGACAAAGACTTTGTACTCCTAGGCACTCGATCCTGCAGGATCCCGACTACTCTCCATTCCCTGAGTCGGGACAATGCCATCATCTGTATGACCGTGATTCAAAGGAGTGTATTAAACAATGCTGATTTAGTTATGTTTCCTTTTCTCTTTTCAATATCTGAATTGTTTGAGTGTCTGAATGCCCAACATGACCTACAAACAGCATAACAAAACAGGGCATCATACTCCACAGAATAAACGAGAAGATGGGGATAAGAATTTCTTAAGTGGCTTTAGTTTCAAGGGCAACATGCTGGGTTATTACACACAAGTTTAATTAATCTGTGCTACTCAATTAGAAAATTCAAGGGAAAAAAGATTGTCAGGGTCTTTGGAGCAAAGGCAGCTGCTGGCCAAAACAGAGATGATTTGCCTTGATAGAAGACAAACAAGGATTCATTTAGTTACCCAAGGGACTAGTTTTAGGATTGTATTGCACTTCATTGAAAACATTTGTACTATTCACCTGTGTCCTGCATTGAAATACCCTTCACAAGATGACAGTTCCAGGTCATTCACCAGTGCATCAGTAGGGCTTTGCTGCTCACTTCTACTTATGGTCAACAACATGAAGCTCTCACTGTCTGCCAAACAGCCCATATAGCAGAATATACCTGGCTCTGCTGCTGCTGCTTTTTCTCCCCTTAGACTGCCACAGGCTACAGACAGATGAAACGGGAAATATTATAGCCTTTCAAAAGGCCAGTGTAACTCTTGAGGGGAAATTATCCTTTGATTGTACAACAGAGATTCCTGAACACAGCTGATATTAGGAAACACCCATGTAACACTACCTTCAACAAAGAGGCACAACAAAACATAAGTGTTCCTCAAGTGAAAAGAATGAAAACTGGCAGCTTTGCATGGCTGCTTGGCAAGGAATACGAGTGCTCTAAAGTGGCTGGTTAAATGCTAGAATTATAATGGGAACTGGAAATGGAAAAGTCTGGAAACCTTCTAACTTTGGAGGTTGAGAGCTATTTTCTGTTTCTCCTGGCCAGTGTATAATGAGACACTATTGCTGCTCTCTGTGGCTGTTCTTTTGCATAAATACATGCCAGAAATAGGAGCAGACAGCTGCAGAAAAATCCATCAAGGGCTGTTAAACACAAAGATACCACCTCTGGCTCAAGTAGTCCCAGAATAGCAGATTGCTGGGAGCTGGGAGGAGGTCCAGGGGAATTGCACCATGTGTCCATTCTGTATCCGCATCTCTCTATGACAGAGGTCGGGTACCATGCTGGCAACTTCTCTCCTTACCCAGCACAGCTCTTTGTATGCTCTGGTGTTAAATGAGCACCTTGTGATATGGCATTCACTGGGCGCATTTTGAAACAGACATTTCACAAAGATGCTTTCATGAATGATTTTGGGCCAGTTCAAGCGGCTTTCAGAGAAAAGACACTTCCATATTCAGTGAAATTTACCCTTTGTAAGGTCTTACAGGCTGTTGTCTCTTATTTCACATTAAATCCCCACCAAATGCAGTTATTCAGCCAGAGGATGGATTCCATTGAAAGATACAGGTCCTAAAATAAAGTCTTTTAATGTGTAAAGGTATTTGCATGTTGGGAAGAGAAACCTCTTTCAGGTTACAAATTATCCATCTTTTCTGCTGTGAGGATTCAGGGCTCAGATCTCATCTCATACCCCACACTTAGCCAAGCATTTCACCAAGTCCCTGTAGTCTGTTCAGAAAAGAAAATAAAATAAAGCAGATCTATCGTATTTAGACAACAAGACACTATTTTTTGTCTTTTGCTTTTCCACATGTGAGAAAAAGCCTGAAAAGAATTTGTTTTCCAACCTGGGAGTGAAAAATCTCAGCATTTGAGCAAAAACCAATCTCAGAAAGTTCCATTTGATGCAATGATCTTTTCAGAAACTGTAACCAGAAGGGAAAAATCAAACAATTGCAAAGAAGAATCATCTGTAACCTGAAATGTAACAGTGGGCCTTGATGGGAAAATGTGGCTTCTATATTCGCACATGTACATACACACATGTATGCAATAATGTGCCAAAGTTACTCAGAAAATAAAAAGATCAACACATAAAGATGAAAAGGAAGAATTTTAGAGTATAGTAGTAGGGGGAATAAAAAAACAGAAGTATTTATCATGCCATCATCTAGCCATCATCTTTTAGAACTCTCGTAACATACCAATCACAGCTGGTGGACCTCGTCAGGTCAGTGGTCCCAAAACACAGAGTTTGGGGATGTTTGTAACCTAATAGGAGGCCTGTCAGTTTTGGACCCTGTTGCGTTTAGGCTGTATTTGGAGCATTCAAGAGCTATAAGTTCTTTTAATGCCCAGCTGCAGGTATCAGTGAGAAAGCTCTGTCCATTTATTGATCTTTTAGAAACTTGTGTGATAGTTTTGTCATATCCAGTGACATTTTCAAAGTTGAATAGAGTCAGAACAATAGACTTTTGGAGTCCATAGAGCTGCTGCCATATGGGAAAAGTTAAAAAAGAAATAGGCACACATATAAGACAGCATGAGAAATGATGGCTTTGCTTGGCCTGGGCAGTGCTTGTCCTCTCCTCGAAGGATTTCCAGCTTCCTGGGCAATCAATCCAAGCACTAAATTTGCCGCTTCTTGTCTTTGTTAAAGAAAATCTAACAATAAATCCCCATCAGAGTTTGTGCAACCCAGATCAGTCAGTTATTGCTCTCTCCCTCAGCATTCACAGCTTAACCAGCTGGCTCTCACACTGCCAGGCACGGAACTTGTTAGGCACCAGCAGCCAATGCAAGTTGCTTTCGTGTTGCATTTCTAGGAGCAGAAGCACTGTAAAAGCTCCCAGAATTTACTTTTTTTGTGTAAGAACAAATAAGCAAGAAAGACCCAAAGTAATTTGTTTTCTTTTATGCTAAACAGGAAGATGTATGGGAAGAGGAGAACTGCTTATTAATCCCAACCAAACAGTCAGCTCCAGCTGAGCAAACTCTGCCATTTGGTAGAGTGCATTTCTTAATCAGGAAAACATATGGGGAGGCAGTTTTCAGAATCTGAGACGGGAGCATTTGCAAATGCTTTCCAATTGGTGCAGACAGGAAAGACAGCACAGTTTGCATTAAAAAAAAAAGTAATAAAAAAAGGGAAATATTTTTGCTTTTTCCCTTGCACGAACAAATTAATGTTAAGGGAATTCAACAGCTTCCCTGTATTGTCATGAGTGCAGCAGAACTGGTAAAGATGGCTCAATTACAGAAATAAGAAAGTTGTATACAAGGCGAAAACCAAATGAAGCAAAACTAACCCATGCTTCTGTTCTGCTCATCCACCCACCCCAGGAATGTATGTCAAGAAAACAGCTCAAAATCTGGAATTTATTGTCAGGGAAAAGAGGCAGAAAACCACTCAAAGTAGCCCAATAAATGGCAAAACTAACTCCTTGAAAGGCAACTTGCTGTGTTTTCATAGAATCCCAGCCTGGTTTGTGTTGGAAGGGACCTTAAAGCTCATCTAGTTCCAATCCCTGCCACGGGCAGGGACACCTTCCACTAGAGCAGCTTGCTCCAAGCCCCTGTGTCCAACCTGGCCTTGAACACTGCCAGGGATGGGGCAGCCACAGCTTCTCTGGGCACCCTGTGCCAGTGCCTCATCACCCTCACAGGGAAGAACTTCTTCCTTATACCTAGTCTACTCTTTTTTAGTTTAAAACCATTCCCCATTGTCCTGTCTCCACAGGCCCTACTAAAACACCTCTCCCCATGTTTTTGGCAGCAGGTTTATCTAGACAGAACCATTTTTCCTCCTCCACGAAGCAGAAACAAATGTTCAAAAACAGTGTTTCTGGACACTGTGATGGTGAAGACACAATCTCTCAGAAGAAAAAACAATCTAACATTTCTGATCATGTATGTGATGAGCATTAAGGCCAACAGCTCTTGCTTGTTATCGAAGAGATTATGAGTGGCTGAAGCAGATGCTATGTTGATGATGTATTTTTGGCAGAATGATTCCTCTGTGCTCTCTGTAGCTCAAAATGCACCATAAGTGCCCCAGAACTTCAAGCCAGAGAAACAGGAAGATCCTGCAGGCCAATAAATATATGCAGGAGTGATCTCCTCAACTTACGTAGCAAAGGCCAGTCATCATAGTCCTGTAGTACATTAGACTGAGGGAGTATATGGAGAAGTGGTGGAGTCACCATCACTGGAAGTGTTAAAAAAACATGTAGCTGAAGCTGTTAGTGACATGGGTTAGTGGTGGCATTGGCAGTGCTTGGGGTAAAGGTTGGGTCTGATAATCATAGAATCATAGAATCACAGAATAGTTTGGATTGGAAAGGACCTTAAGATCATCAAGTTCCAACCCCTCTGCCATGGGCCTACCTGATTCTATGATATTTAAATACAGGACATTGCTGGGATGTAAAGTAGTCAGGGGTGAGAATTTAACTCTGAAATTTCATCACTATCTGATCAACATTTTTTTTTGTTGTTACTTATCAATATTCAGTTCTTCAACAAATTGTATATATTAAAAGAAATACATGTGCAAAGCCTTTATTAGAAGAGGCACAGATATGAGGCAGCTTATAAAGATATATGAAAACTGATGTTTAGCACCTCAAGAGATTCCTGTGATGAAGGGATGCTTATCATTAATCTATTCACAAACAGAAAACCCTGAAGGTGAAACTGAGTGACTAACTGGAAATGCCCTTCACCAGGCAAGGGTAGCAGGTAGGTACCTAGAATCTGCAGAGGGGCCTTGACTCTTGGATTTATATGTAATAAAACTACATATACAGCATTAATAAAAATCCAAAGTATGAATTGTAATGAACTCATGCACTCCTCTGTAAAAGCAGTTGAATTACTCGTTATTTTACCTCATCCAGGGAAGTTGTGTGATCTGACCTTCCCACAACGATATCATTCTCTTTAGATGCTCACTTACCAGTAGAAAAACATATGCTGTAAGAAAGCCCCAGCCTGCCTTCCTTTCCCAACAGTGTAGGATCAAGAGTAACCCCCTGCAGAGAAGTAATGGCCAGACCCCACTGTGAAAGAGAGATGAGTGAGGCCAGATGGATACCCAACACCATGGTGGTCACTAGAGGGATCAGGATGACACCAGAAGAGGGCTTTGCTGATCTCACCATGAAGTAACTGCAGGGAATTCTTCACCTTCTTGAGGCACTGCACCAACATCTGTTTGTCAGTGATATTAATACAGCAGCTTCACAGTCATGGCTGAATTAGACGGTCCCTTCAGGAGTCTGTGAAAACAGCCAAAAGCAGTAGCTGGCACTGCAAGGTGGTGAGGAATGGAATGGAGAGGGTAAGAAATATCCCTACCCGTTGACAAGACAAATGATGTTGAACAAAGTGGGAGCTACCTTCAAGGAAAGGTCATAAAAATGCAATCACAGACCCTAAAAAAAGCAAGTTCAGATGTTGTGGAGGAAAAAAAACCACAGTGACAAACCTGCTACCTGCCAACATGTCACTCCATCTTCATCAGGTGAGCCTCATCGAGCAGCAAAGCTATGTTTTACTTTTATTTGTTACAGGAACACACAGCACCCTGTTACTATAATAATATAATAATAATGGAGTTATTCTCTATTATTAGAGGACGTTACTCTGCCCTGGTGAGGCCACATCTGGAATATGTGTCCAGTTCTGGGCTCCTCACTTTAAGAAAGAAAAGGAACTACTAAAGAGGGTCCAGTGGAAAGCTATGAAGACGATTAGGGCATCTCTATGAGGAAAGGCTGAGAGGGCTGGGCCTGTTTAGCCTGGAGGGCTAAAGATCCCTTGAGAGGGGATCTTATCAATACGTACAAATATCTTAAGAGGCAGCACCAAGAGAATGGGACCAGACTCTTTTCAGTGATACCCAGAAACAAGATAAGGGACAATGGACACAAACTGAAACATAAGAGTTTCATCTGAATATGAGGAAAACCATTTTTGCTTCGAGTGTGACAGAGCACTGGAACAGGCTGCTCATAGGGACTGTGGGTTGTGGAGTCTCCTTCTCTGAAGATATTCAAAACCCATCTGGACATGATCCTGTGCAACCTGCTCTAAGTGAAGCTGTTTAACAAGGGGGTTGGACTAGATGATTTCCAGGGGTCCCTTCCAACCTCAACTATACTGTGGTTCTGTAATTCTGGTTTCTGATCATTTTAAAGTATAGGTTTTAAAGGACATTATCCATCTAAATTCAGTTGTAATGTTCAGAAGACTACAAGCTTTGCGGGTTTTGACAAGATTAATCTATCCTATCTTTAGACATCTACAAAGGACATCTCCACATCTGAGATGGTCCTTTGATATTCACTTTAGAGCTATGGAAGGTGCTTCTGGGGCATGATTCATCCCATCCAAAGGTAGACATCTAAAACAGGCCAAAGAAATCACACCTGAAAAATGCTTACTTTGCCCCTCCATTGACTGCAGGAGGTTAGCCGAAGAGCTCACATGCAGAAAACTACACTGAAATGTCAGAAGCAGGAGGAGACAAATCCCACCATAGAATTAATCTCTCCCAAGAGCTGTCAGAGCTCTTCACTGAAACTCTTTGAGGCAAGGAATTATTTAGACTGCAAAGCGTTAGGGGGTCTCTTTCTGTGGGCCTGAGAAGTTATTGACATATTGGAAACTCAGTTTCAGTGAAAGTCTTTGCACACTGTAGTGATGCTACCTGGTGGGAGTTTCTCATGATTCCTGTTTAAAAGAAAGAAGGAACACAATCTGCTGCTTGTTGCTAAACAAGTTGCCACTCTCCAGTATGCAAAATCCCTTAGCTAATGAGTCTGATTTTCATCTCAAGGGCCCTAATGCAGTGAGAAGTGGGGCCACCAAAATCTATACAATTATATTGGTCTAAACTGGAGAGAAAGCAAACCTAGAATCAGACCTGTTCTATTTCACTGTGATTTCCAAGTTTTTCCCTATGTTAATCTCTCAAAATAGATGATCCTGCCCCTCTACTCTGCTCTCATGAGACCTCACCTGGAGTATTGTGTGCAGTTCTGGTGTCCTGAACATAAAAAGGACATGGAACTGTTGGAACAAGTCCAGAGGATGCCACGAGAATGGTCAGGGGACTGGAGCACCTCCTGTATGAAGACAGGCTGAGAAAGTTGGGGCTGTTCAGCCTGAAGAAGAGAAGCTGTGTGAAGACCTCAGAGCAGCTTCCAGTGTCTGAAGGGGGCCTATAGGGATGCTGGGGAGGGACTCTTCATTAGGGACTGTAGCGAGAGGACAAGGGGTAAGGGGTTAAAACTTAAACGGGAAGTTTAGATTGGATATAAGGAGGAAATTCTTTCCTGTTAGGGTGGTGAGGCACTGGAATGGGTTGCCCAGGAAAGTTGTGAATGCTCCATCCCTGGCAGTGTTCAAGACCAGGTTTGACAAGGCCTTTGGTGACACGGTTTAGTGTGAGGTGTCCCTGCCCATGGCAGGCAGGTTGGAACTGGATGATCTTAAAGTCCTTTTCAACCCTAACTGTTCTCTGATTTTATGATTCTATGATTCTAATAAACCGAGGTGCAATGGCATCTTGCTGATAGCTGTCATGGCAAGGTAGAAACTGGAGATCTGTTGTACCCTAATACTAATATATGATACTTTCCATCCAGCTGGCATGTTACCACAGTGTTACAAAAGGGAGCATGTTCACGTGCCCTAATGATGTCAGGGAAACAAGAACCTAATGCAAAAACTGAAGCAAACTTCCATACTTCAGAGTCCTAAGCTCAGCAGTGTTCCTGCACATGTGTGTGTGTGTTTGTGTGTATACACACACACAAATACCCAATGAGCTGGATAGGGTAAATGATATTTTAAAGAATATAAAACATTACCAGCTTTTGATCCTCTAGAGCACTAAATATAGCTCATATTTAACAACTCTGGCTCAAAACTGGCTGAGCTCTGGGAAAGACACCTGTTGATTTCACACTGGTTATAGATCAAGTTCCCCATAGAAGAATGCAATTTATCTCATTAGAGGATGTTTACATTTAATTAGGTGACTGTATTCTTTATTGTGTGCTAATTTTCCCTGTTCTTGTCATTAGTATTTACGTTTACAATAGCCGTGAACACTTCAATAATACCAGAAAAATTCCCAGTGGAAGTTTATTAGAATATTCTTCCTTAAGCAAAACTAAACCAAACCCAACAAAGTCATTCCAAAGCCATCAATTACACAGGCTGCTCTTTGTGAGAGGCGTTTCCAAACGCAACGTCTCGAACAACTTTGTTCTACTGTTGTGACTTACGTTCACAGATTCTGTGGGGTCTAAATGAAGCAGAAGGATTAATTGCATACAGATGCTTTCCTGTTTTTGCTTGCCACTGGTTTTTATTATTCTTTTCTCTGTGTGTTTTTTTTAAACAAAGCCAATAAAAGGAATTTACATTATACTAAGAAAGTTAAATGCAACCTGTAAGAAGTAATTACAGGCACAAAACATATGGAAATGCCATCCCTTGTTTTGGTTCTATTTGCACATAATATATGCAGATCAAGTCGTGATTAGCAGACAGGAAGCACAGTCTGTGATTATGCAGGGTTTGGTAATTGAATCCACCAAGGATAATGATGCTGACCTTCCCATTCAAAAATAAACTAAGCATTCAAGTTTTAAGTGGTTTGCATTAATTCTAATTGTATAGACATGTCTAGCCAGAGCTGATGCTGGGAGGACATGGGACAGGTAAATAATAAGTGTTTTATTAACAACAACTAAAGCTATGCTGTTTACAGCAATGGTGTTTGGACCATGTAAAACTGAAAGCTGAGTATCTAGGAGCCATCATTTTCACTGAGGTACATATACTCATGCTGCATCAGCCACAACAAGAATTTACCCAGCAGGGTCTATGATTACAGAGTCTACTGCTTGCAAGCCCACACAGAAGAAACTACTGCCTAGTTAATTCATGAGAGATCCAGTTTCTTTCCCCTTCCATCGTTCAAGGAAGATAGGGCTCCCAAAGGTTGGAAATTTAATGGAATTTGTATAAATAAATGCAGTATTTATCCTGAAGACATGGCACGTTTTGAACTGCCTACCAAACAGCAGGCTGATGGGGATATTTGTATTTTCTCTCAAGGTGGATTGCTTTTGCAGAATTATTAACTTGGTTCTACTACTACGGCTCAAGAACAGAGGCTATTTGTCATGCAGAAACAGACCACTGGTGTGTTAAATCTGATATTTTGCCTCCACTACAAGGTGACCCAGTTCCGTTAGTCCAGGGAACCCACCCCCAAGTCCATCTGTGATGCTCTTTCCTAAGCCCTGAAGGCAAAGTTGCCTCAATTCAAAGCCTGCAGCATAGTTCTAGTTATTGTATCACCAAGTCTCTATTTCCCAGTGTGTAGTGTGATAAATTTTTCAGGGAATAGAGGAGAAAAGCAGAGACCAGTGGCTTAGAGAAAGCTGTATGGCCCCTATTCTCAGGGGTACAGCAAAAACACATTGCTGATTGGGACAGAAGTAACAGACATGGCCTCCTAGCTGTTGTCTCTGCTAGAGCTGTTGACTGTCTAGAGTAATATGGTTTTTCTTCTGGAAAACATAAAAAGGTTAAGGGGTTTTACATTTCTCCTGCATTTCTGATGTGTGTCAGCCCCAGTCAGACATGGGATTCAGTTGCCTGGCTCAGGTCTGGAAATTGCAGATGTTTCCATGTTGCTTGAACAGATCAGCTCTGTGGTGCAGGCACGGGAAACAAACATTTCCCCATGGAAATGCCAGACTTACACGTGTTCCATTGCCTGAGGCTGTAAAAGCAGTACACCCAATGCCTGCTGCAAACACCAGGCACACACAGGACTCACCTGGGAAGGTGTCCAGCACGTGTACTCCAAGTTCGATGTGTTCAGTAAGCATTAGGCTTATTGTATGTGTGCTTTAAAGCTCTGCACAAGCATTTATGCCTGGACAATGGCAAAAAGAGCTACTGCAGCTTAATTTCTGCTTTCCTTTACCCCCGATCCAAATAAAACTAAGCCACTGACTGATTTCCACCTGGCCCTTAAAGCTGATGACTGGTGTTTGTAGAAATAGCTCAGGGACTCAAGCACTCCAAACTGGGATTTGGTTTCAGTCATGGTAGATGTGTTCCAGATCTGCAAACAAGTGTGGTACCACCAGGGCAGACCAACTGCATCATCTCTGCTAGGACACACAGATGGGGATGATTATTCATTGGTGATTATAGAATCATAGAATGGCTCATGTTAGAAAGGACCTTAAAGCTCATTCAATTCCAGCCCCCTGCCATGGGCAGGGACACCTTCCACTAGGGCAGCCTGCTCCAAGCCCCTGTGTCCAACCTGGCCTTGAGCACTGCCAGGGATGGGGCAGCCACAGCTTCTCTGGGCACCCTGTGCCAGCGCCTCAGCACCCTCAAAAGGGAAGAACTTCTTCCATATATCTCATCCCAATCTCCCATCTCCCTTGTCCTGTCACTGCATGCCCTTGTAAAAAGTCCCTCTCCAGAATTCCTGAAGGCCCTCTTTAGGTATTGTAAGGTTGCATAGACCAATAAGCTCCCAGCAGTAGTAAGAAACGTGGATGGCTGTTCTATGGCAGACCACCAAGCTGAACAGGGTGTGCTTAGAATCTAAATTACTGAGAAACAGATAAGCTGAATCACATGGAAGCTCTGCAACTGCACTGGAATTAAGTTATATACTTAAATTTTGCATGTGTTATAAATTGGCAATATGTAATTCACAGGCTTTCACCTCTAGGTCGCTATCTTACTGCTCCATTATTTTTTATGCACAAACAGGAAAACATTATGTAGTCCTCACTTAGAGTGTATTTATGTCTCAACACCACTCAGAGAATATGTCCAATACCATTTTTTCAGCTCATTAGAATAACTGCAGGAGGGAACCCTGGTTGTCTGGGGTTTGTAAGGTGATGCAGAGGTCAAATCCATCCCAGGATCACTGTAACTAGAAGCTTTTATTAGTTACTTCCCACTTTCTGCTGTCTACAATATGGATTAATGATCTCAGTCCAAGTCCAAGTGGTTAGATACGTCTACCATATATCCTTCACATTGGAAGTAGGTAAAGAAAGCATAAAGATCACTTGCTTGTCTAGAAAAAAACCTCAACATCTCGTATCTTTGAGCACAGAAGTGAAGACTTCAGTCTAGATAATAGCCTTTTGGCCTTTCAGACAATGGAAAAGACCTTTATTGACTGCTCCTTTCACTCTTATCCCATCTCCAGGCTCCTGCATGCAAGCAGATTTAAGAACAACATCTCAACTCAAAGGCCAAAAAGAGCTTGTGAGAAACTGTATGGACACACAATGAGCTTTTCACTGGCTGTATAACGTTTCCTCTTCTCCTTTGCCTCTAAACACCAGGCTCTGCTTCCAAGGAAATTAAAGAGCAATGTAGGAGGGATGGGAGCTTGAACCCTGTGGACAAAAAGCAGTGATGACAGCAGTGAGAGCTCTGGCTAAGACATTGAACTGCCTCATTATGTGCAATGTTGGTAAAGATAAAGGGATGTGGCAGAAGCAGTAGGACAGCTCTTCACATCCACCATTGCAGGAAAGAAGCACACAGGCTCTACCAGCCCACATCACTTGTGATCAGCCTCAGCTTCTCTTTCACGAAAAAGGTCATTGAACCTGCTGTATCATCTCTAGCAACAGGAAGGAGACACAAGGACCAGAATTAGAGATGTTCCTTTCCCTTTCCCAGACTTCCCTGTCTACAAAAACATAGGCTAAAAGGAAATTTGAGTCATGACCTTCTTGCTTAGTGAAAGACCCCTGGGATCAGCTGTTAGAGGCAGCTTTGCTCTTTTCAAGGGTGATGAGCACCCAGAGTGAGTGCTTGTGATAATCAAACCAGAAATGAAGAGAAATAGCCACATGGAATCCCCTCCTGTTGCAGATGGACACCACGGTGCACACAGACAGACCTGGATCAAGCTGATAATAGTCTGCTCTTGTTCACAGATGAAGGAAAATGAGTCTCAGATTACCAGACCTGTCCCTGGGTTTTGATGCTATCATGCACACTGCTGCTATCCAGCCTCAAAGTCACAACAGGGGCAAGCAGTGTGGCACCAAGGAGGGACAACATGGTTCATAAGAGCACATGCAGACAAAAAAAAAAAAAAAGGAAAGAAAAGCACAACCTTTCTTATATCCACCATCCAGTTTATTTAGTATCGTGATCCTTATTTTCTTATGGTATCAAGTCACACAGGGCCCAAAATATTCCTTAAGTTAATAAGTGGTGAAGGCAAATACAAAAGCTACAACTATTCTATTAAATTAAACAGGGTCAGGGTTTGGGCTTGCGAACTCGAGTGTGACTGTCCACATTGTTTAATTTCAGCACCCTTTCTGGTTCAGGTTTGGTCCATAATAACAGGCAATCTCATAGACAAAGCCCAGACGTATTTGGGGGGATATATGAGACAGCAAATAAAGCCAGTAATAACGTGAGAGGATGACAAAATGCACAGCAGACCTATTGAGCCCTTGACTTCACTTTCTTCTCATCATCTAAATAGCTTGATGCTTGCTCTTTCCAAATCTCTTTCTCTAAATGACACTACTGAGGCATTCAAAGATCAGAGCGAGGGACAGTGAACTGGAACCCACAATATTAATTATGGCTCTGACACTGGTTACTGAAGAGACCCTTGGCAATTCACAACATTTTTGTGTTAAGTGAGAGAAGAAGATGATGGCAAATCCTTACCACGTGTCAGGAGGGAGAGACTTAATTAATTAATGCCCAGAAAGTGCTTTGGAGATTAAGTGTGCAACTCCTGATGTCATGAGAGCTAAATATTATCGCTGAACTCAGATTCATACATAAGGGCAGAGGTTCCCAGAAAGAGAAGCATCAAGGGTAGGAAGCGAAGACTTCTCTTATAGAAAAATACTCCATGTAATTAATTCTGTAGCCCTTTCCCAACAGCCACATGATTGTTTTCCTCTAGGTACAAGGTTAAAAGCCTTTCTGCTAAAGCCCAGGAATGTATCTGGCTTTAGGGATATGATATGGACCGCAATCTTCCCCAAAACAGCTCTCATTGTTAGTGGGAGTATATGTGTAGTTAACTGATTCATTAGGTGTAGGCATCACTACATGAAGTTAACGTTCTCTCTCTCTGGATCTTCTGAAGATCAGTCTTTGGCTGACAGCTAAAGAAATGCTGTTATATATGCACAGTAGACACCGTCTCTGATCGATTCTTATTCTCTTGCTTTTCTATCTGGTACAGTCAGAAAACTGTGAGTTCAGCTCAAATGTGACGGAAGTAGGGCCATAAAGGAGGAAATATGGGGGGATCCAAAGGGAGAGCTACCAGAGGCTAAAATGAAACCCCAGCAGTCAAAGGCAAGGCTTTTGCCCACAGCAAAAAGCGTCCGACAGTTCTTTTATTTAGTGCTTTGAATTTCCCAGTCTTTCTGGAAAATGAGCTATTTCAAAGGTCTACCTTCTCAAACAGGTCAATTCTTCCCCTGGTAGAAAAGGAGGCAGTGATGTGCTACTGCATAGGTGGCCACAGAAGAGAACTCAGTGTGAGGAGTGGGATGAGCTAACATAACAACATACAGAGGAGGGCATGGGTCTTTCATCACTGAAACTAATACGAATTTTACCACAGACTCTGAAAACAAGACACAGAATTGCCATACTCTGATTCTCAGATTTTCACGGAATTTAAAGGACCTTCACAACCACTGTTTTGCGTTCCTGCATAACAGCTTTGAACTAGATCCTATCTTTTAAGAAGATATCCTATCTCAATTTTAAAATCCCCAGTTATTTGCAGGATTTAATACAACCCTTGAAAAATTGGTACCTAATTTCAAGGATGAGGTTGTCTAGGTTCAGGCCACATCAAGATGTTCTCAGCTCTTTTCAACGAATTAAAGAGCCATTCGCAATGTTTATTTTATGAAAAAGTAAGGGCCTAATCAAGTCTCTTTCTACTTTAACTCAAACCATATTTATGGTATTCTGAAATCTTCCATTACGTTCATGTTTCTTAATTGCTTAATCATACTTTGGAATTTTGCCTGAACCATCCCCAGGTTTTTAACATCTCCTTCAACACCACATGCAATATTCTGGTAGCAGCCTCATCAGTGCAAAACACAAAGGTGATACATTTAGTTTCACTCAAGATCCCCCAAAAGCTACTTATTATCTACTTCCTGATTATCAGCACTGATGTTCAGTGAGTGATAAACCGGGAGCCCTCAAACACATCTCTGAATCACTGCCACTGAAAATAGAATAAATCTGTGGCTTCTGTTCCTACACGTTTGACTTTACCTTTGTCTCATACCCTGCTATCAAGCAGTCCAGATTGTTCTGTATTGGTGATCAGTCCTATTCATAATTTATCACTCCCTCAAACTGTGAAATTTGAAAACTTTACTAGTAATGAGTACATCTTCTTTCATGTTGTTCTTAGAAATACCAAACAGCAGCTCAGCAAATCACTTGTGCTAGGCCCTCTAGAAGCAGCCCGGCTTGATGTTCCCATTCGCAAACCCATTTTCAGACCTAATATTCAGCCAGGTTTTATCCTCATAATAAGTTCTGGCTCGAGCTTGTATCATTCTGGTTTCTTAATCAACATGTCATGCAGCACAAAGTCAAGCCTTATAGAAGTCTAAGTCTATTACATCAAAACTATTACCTTTCTATACCAAAATTGTAATTTCATAAAAAAGACATCATGATGATTTGACAAGATATATAGCTTTTTTCATAAAATTACATTGATTGGCATTAATTACATTACTCTCCTCTATGTCTTTACTATTTGAGAGCTGCATCAGCCATTCCATTATTTTGTCTGGGATCAATGTCAAACTGACAAGTCTGTAATTACCTGGGTTGTTCCATTTACCCTTTTAACACATTGGCACAATGCTAGGCTTCTGTAAGCTTTGTTAAGGATGGAGGGTTTTAGGGGAGTTTTCATATAATCTCTGCCCATTTTGACATCTCGAGGCCATGGCAGAGACTGATGCCTTTATGAGTGAAGTTCCTATAACAATAATTATTACTTTATCTCTTCCAGGCTTACAGAGATTAAAAGGTCAGCATTACTCTCCAGAACCCCAACTCTAAACAAGCCTGCATGAGAGGTTCAGAGCCATGCAAAATCTCATGCACTGAGAATGGTGTTGCTCTGATACCACATCACATGCTTCAGTCAGTGTTCCCCAACACTTCTCCTGTAGGCATCCATGTCTCACTGTGAGGTTCTCTTTCCCATTCTCTGGCCCCACACATTTCTGGCTGGATCATGAGCTAGTTGTGTGTGAAATCACCAGTGAAGAGAGGTCTCCAGGCCTGCACTGCCAGGGAGGTATGGCCAGTTAAGCCATAACTGGTTAAGCCAAGTGCCAGCATGGGAGAGATTAGGCTGAGATAGCAAAGAGAGGGTGAATTCATCACATTTCCCAGATCTCTTTATTGGAAGGGCTTATAAAAAGTCCTCTGAGCAGCATTCAAGGTTTCATTTGCAGTGAAGAATGGAGGTTTTTAGTTTATCTTTTCTGTTGCTCCAAAGGAACTAAGATGTTGCTACAAACACAAGGCTGAGGGATAGACTAGTATCCCACCAAGATACTGCTACTCCCATCAGGAGGAACCAGCCTTGGCAGCATCTCAAAGGTTTCCCTGTAGCCTGAAGAGAAAATCCGGGCAAAATCAGTGTTACCAAATCCAGCTGTATCAGACTTAGGTTCAAGACTGTGGCCAAGCTCATGCTTGGCAGAAACAGGCACTAATGCAACCCAAATCTCGCATGATCATTTCTCCCATTCAAAGACTGACCTGAAGAAGGGAAGCTGTGCTGTGCCTCTCTGGCACACAGCAGCTTGTGACAGTGATTCACAGTTGCATAAAGCTGTGTTCCTAAGACACAAATGTCAATATGCTTCCTTCAAACCTTCAGAAACAGGTCCTTTTTCACACCTCTTGTAGCTGGAGGTTCGCAGCACATCAGATGTGCTCCTTAGGAGAGCTGAGATTATGTCTGGCCATGACATCTGCTCCGGTCTGTAACCAAAGTCTCAGCTTTCCAGATCAGTTCTTTTTATTCTGCTCTATTATTAGGGAAAACTTTAAAATGTCTGCTTTATTAATTTGCTTAAATTATTAGAATCTGATCAGACTCTATGAAGCTACAAAAGTAACAGGTCATCAGCTACAAATTCATAGGCAATACATTCATCCATGTATATATCCATTATTTCATATACCAAGGCAACAATGCAGAGAGCTGTGCTCAGGGCATGATATGCAGTTTATATTTCAAAACGGTATGGTCTGAAGCTAGGCTTCACCCATGCTACTCAACTGTAATGCTCCTTATATCAGCATTTATCTGTCCCCCAAAAATGTGGGAAAACCTACTTTCTTGTGAATAAAATGTACCCTGAAACTACTCCATCTACCTGATAATGCAGAAAACAAAGACAACAAAGAGGGGAAGAATAAGGAGAAAGAATGCCCTGTGCACAATTAAATACGACCATACTGCATATAATTTAATTAAGACAATTTAATGTGCTCCTGTGTTCCTGTTGCTTAGTACCTGCACTCAGGCAGTGGTTAATTAAACATGCAGCTTAGCACTGGTGACTGCATCAGACACTTCTCATGCCTCCTGTTAAAATGGTATTTGTGACTCAAACAGAAAAGAGTAATTTGTTCAGTTTTCTCATCTCGTGTAAGTATGAGGAGCTGTAATCAATCCAAGGAGGAGCAATGTTTATGGGATTTAATAGTGGATAGGACCAAGAAGAAATAAGAGTATGCAGATAATACAAGATGGTTCTTTGGGGATCAGCTATGTAGGGAGAGAATAGATTCCAGTGCTCTATCTCATTTTTGTGTGGATGCAAAATAAAAAAGTTGAAATACGTCTAGGTTAGAAATGAAACATCCCCTTCATAATTCATAAATGAATACTTCTTTGTCTGCTGAGGACATTTTAAATACCGTTTGGATTGTCAGCTGTGTTTGGTGGTTTGTTTTTCTTCATATGGGGATGGCACCTGGAATGACTAAATACATGTAGCTGAATTCACAATGTAAATAAAGATCCATCAGTTCCGACAGATCCAGAAGCTTCCAATTTTCCTCTTTGCTTCTTCCCCATGAGCAAACACAGGCTCAAGCCTGGTGTGTATGAATATGTAAGATACTGTATAGCTAGCTTACCTGGTGTTGCACTTGTAATTACACCGTGAACACTTACACCTAACAGCATCTTCAAAATTTCCCTATACAGTCTTCTAGGATGCTTATTGACATGGTATCATCAAGAAGACTCTTTGGAATGCATCTCATTATAATGTATAGAAAGATTATTGCAAGATGATTCACTTAAGTGGCCACATATTCAATCCCAGGCAATTAACTGCCCAACACAGTCAATTATGTAATAATAAAACTGGACCCTTCAAGAATTCCAACTAAATTAAAGGGTCTCCTGCCGAAAAAACAGAGTGGCCATAAAACTCTCTGAGACTTAACACTGTTAGAGGAGGCTAAACATTTCCTGAGTCCATTTGGAATATAGATTTTTTCTTTTCTTCCCAAATGACCACAGGAAACAGGTTATATCATTTTAATTATTGCTGATGCTGCTCAGAGGTTCTGAGGCCAAGCCAATAACTCTGAAAACAGGTCTCTTCTGATATGGAATTCCTCTTCAGCAGACATTCTATTCCCACACTTAAACCTTCCATCTACCTTATACTCTGCCTTTTTTAGGGAAGCCTTGAATACAGTGCCCAACACACGAATTCTCCCCCTTCTCCCCTGTCTGTTAGTCCTCCCCCCATTGTTAGCTACGAAGTCCAGATTGTGAGACTTGCAGGCTAATGGAATGTCTAATGCAGAGCAGCTGTACATTTTTAATGCAAAAGGGGAAAAATAAAGGCAGCATATGGTTTTATGTAATCTTCCTATGAATTTTTAACTGAGTGTCCTAATTCATGTCAGACAGAAAGAGCTTTTTTACTGGTCCTGTGTGGTTAGAGCCTGCTAGCATGAAGCATGTAGTACGTTAAAGCCACAGTTAGTGCAGGTGCAGTAGATGCTGGTGTGGATGGCACTTGGTTTGTACTGACGGCTTTAAATATCAGAATTCAGTGACTGGAGCAACAAAGGGGTGTTAGAGCAAGAGGGATGAATCAGTGTCCTTTGGACATCGATGTTCTTGAGGGTTCTGTGGCATCCTGTATAAGCATTATGAAAACACCACCTGAGCATCTACTGTTAGATAAGTAAACTGGATGGTAAATCAGTCACAACATGGGAGCAGGCTTTATAAAATCCTTGTTCAGTTTTGAGCCTCCTATTTCAAAGAAGTTGTAGATCACCTGGAATGATTCCAGAAGATAGAAAATTGCCAGAAGTGAATGTACTGTAATGTACTGTAGGATGAAAAACATACAAGGTTAGCACAAAAAAAGCAAATTAATAATTTCTCATTCACATCCATTGAGGCCAGGAGAATAAATAGCTATGTAAAATAAAGCAAAAAAGACATTAAGTGACATTAAGAGTGTGCTGGGTTTTGCTGGAATAATTTCCTTCACAGTATCTGGTATGGGCTGTTTTGGATTTGTGCTGGGAACAGTGCTGATAACACAGGGATGTTTTAGCTGTAGCTGAACAGCACTTGCACAGATTCAAGGCCTTTTCTGCTCCTCACACCACCCCACCAGTGAGTGTGCTGGGGGTGCACAAGGAGCTGGGAGGGGACACAGCTGCTCCCAACTTACTTAAGGGATATCTCATACCATATGGCATATGTTCAGCATATAAACTGGGGAAGATAAAGGAAGGGGAGATGTTGGGAGTGATGGTGTTTGTCTTCCCAACTCATCGTTATGTGTGATGAAGCCTGTCCTGGAGATGGATGAACACCTGCCTGAACATGGGAAATGGTGAATTGATTCCTTGGTTTGCTTTTTCTTGTGTGTGGCTTTTACTTTACTTATTAAACTGTCTTTATCCCAACCTATGAGTTTTCCCACTTTTACCCTTCCGGTTCTCTGTCCTCCATCCCACCAGGGGAAAATGAGTGAGTGGCTGTGGGGGGCTTAGTTGCTGGCTGGGGTCAAGCCACAACAAAGAAGAACTTTCTATGAGTAAAAATAATACTGAGATAGATGTTCTAGGAGCCTCTGGAGTCTCCATCAAAGGAAGTCTTCAAAAGAAATTATGGAAACATGTGCCAGAAATGACAGAGATACAGTTGATCCTGCCTTGGGGTCTTTTGAGCCCCTTCCAAACTTATGATTCTATGATTCCTTCATTATTAACTGCCAGCATGGATTCCTCTGTTACTTAGCTACCACCCTCTAAATGTCCCTGCATTAAACAGACCTCTCACATTTATTCGTTTTCTTTGCTTTCAACTTCCTTCCATCCCTAGCTTGTTGCTCACTCATTTCTTCTAATGCTACATTTAAGACCTCCCTGCTTCACCTTCTTCTTTTCCGCTGGCCAGAGTGGCTGCCCTCCCTCTTTAACACGTCAGCTCTGCTTTTTCAGCAATCAGTGGTACCCAAAAGTGTTTTAGAAAGGAGGCTGTTTTACAGGTGAAGAAATTGAATCACAGACAGGGAAGTAACTTGCTAGATAGCCAACTAAGAAGCCAGGTCCCCTGCCACGAAATCCAGCAGGCAAGACTTCTTCCATTGTTTTCCATTAAGGGTGACCTGCAGTAATTTTCTTCTCAGACAAATGGACAGGAGAGCTGAGGATAGAGGGTGAGAAAACGTGAGGAAGACATGAAGAGACTGTTTGTGGTGATGTTGCCATCCAATAGGCTTGACGCCTTCTGTAATCGCAACTATAGGCCAAACAAATGGCATATTTTCTTACACAATGCACTCTCCTTACATCCATGCATCTTCAGGTGTTATCAGTTTCATTAAAAAGGGAAAAAAGAACCCAAAACCAACCAACCAACCAAACAAACAAAAAAGTGAGAAAGTTTTTCTCCTTCACAAATTGTTCCACAATTAAGCCATGTTTTCAAGCTAGTTCTTTGTGACTAGAAAAAGCTTTCCCTTTTTAAACAAATGTTGAGATCCTTGTCTAATTACCTGACCCTGGGAACTGAAGAATGCCAAATAAGGTTGGACTTGCAATAAGATTGTTAGCATTTTCAGTATTAACACCATTCCTCTGAAAAAAGCGTGGTGTCACATTTCCACCCTCAAACGATCTCATTTCATAATTAGTGTTTGTCTTGTATCACTTATATCACATTCATTATGTAAATGTCTATGCAAAAAAAACAACACTGGAGAGATTTGGCCCTGATTTTCATCCAAAGATGGGTTATCTGGAGCTCTTTTCACTAGAGTTATCTGCAAACACATATGGGGAGGTCTTCTGTGATCTCTCCAGCATTGTGCTCTACACCCCAAGCACCTTGATTTTCTACCTCATGGGGCTTTATTTGCTTTTACCATTAGAGTGAATCATAATCCAGTATCAAGATCTATACATGGATACTTAAGTTATAAATGCATATGAGGATGCAGTCCCATGCAATTATGCCTGAAATGAAAGATAGCCATTACTGACTTAACTCTAAGAACTGGATTGCATTGTGAAGGCTTTGCTGCTCTTATCAGTATCTTGTCATGGGGCTTAATGTGGGCTCGATTCTTTGTTACAGTGGTGTAAGTCTGGCTCTAATGCAGTAAAGTCAGTAAATTCTAAAGTTATGCTGCACTTACTTAGAGGAGAATGACACTTGCCATACAGCCCTGGGCCTCACTCAGCCAGAGGGTGTCAGGAATTCAGAGACAAGAAGCAAAAGGAAGCAATTAACAAGCAGGCTGCTGTACTTGGAAGCAATCAGAATGGTTGCTCAGAGAAAGAAATGTATAACAATCCAGTATGACTGATCCAAAGACTGAGTCTAAAGACTTATCCAAAGGCATATAAAACCAATCAGAACACATCCTTTCTTGCCTTGTGCATTTAGCAGTGATTTCGTTATCTCTGACTTTAAGGTCCTATGGACATGACATTAAGAAAATCATATTTCTTAGGGCTTTTATTTTAGAGAGGGCAAAGAGTCAAATAAATTCTGTTCTCCTTTCATGAGGAAAATGAAGACTTGTCTTTCATGGGGCGGTGTAGCCACTGAGAAAATAAAGAATTCATGAGAGTATTCACCATTACAAATTCAACCATTACAAATTTGCCTACCATAAATGCAGCGATATTCAGAAAAAACTTCCAAACCAACCCGATTTGCTATGGAAAAGGACAGAGCTTTGTTTCTCCTCCCAAACCACCTTTACATGGCCTAAAAACATATTTCAAGTATTGGAGGACAAGGCTGTATGCTGGGCTCAGCTGTGCATCCTCTGCCACTCACTGACTTTTCTAGTTATTTTATCTTGCCATCACTTCTTTCCCTCATGTGAAATGTTCTACTATTCCTTATTTATATTTAAAGGACTTTAAGATGCTTTGTAGATGCAGTTCGAGTTGTAAGCAGCATTAACAACTGAGTCACAGCAGTAGGTAAATAAGGCCTCTTATATCATTTTTAGGTTTGATGTAATAGCTTCTTGTGAAATGTGTTTTCATTGCACAACCCTCCCTACACACACCTCTTCTGCAGCACCCCTTTCTGTTACAGACTTACTCTTTCACTCACAGCTCTTCCAGTGCTGGCCATGCAAGCGGACAACTGTGTGCCACAGAGATCTGAGAACTGCAGGATGCAGCACAGATCACAGTGGAAGACTTTGCCTATTAAAGGCTAACAGAAAAGCTTTAGAAACAATAGCAATAATAAAACAGAAGTATTTGGAAAACCCTATGCCATGATGAAAGTTGCCATTATTTTGTAATTGGAATGATAAACCTATTGGGATTACCCTGAAAATGCTTCTCAGCTAAAATTGAAGTGCAATCATTTTTGCATACTACTAGTCTGATAGTTTACTGATTGTGCACCTTTAGCTTCTGGATCAGTGAATAACTGGTTCAAGTTATGGCAGGAATTCATTCATTCTTGATATCTGAATGAGTAAGGGATTAAAAATTCCAAAGATTTCCTGCAGGAAGGGAGTCTTTTCCCCCAAGACTGCATTTGTCAAAGTTCTATTGTCTGTTTTTAGCCCTGTTCTGATGACCCAAAGAAGACCATGAGGAGAACAGCTTTCTGCAACTATTGCTGCATTCATAACCACAAGTCTCATGAAGCCTAAGATGCATTAGAACAGCAGGAGTTCATTAAATGTGGTCACTATCGTACCACTTTATTCACAGGAATGTGTAAGGATTCACTAATGAGGAATGACTTCCAAAGGTAAATATACAGAATATGGCTATATGATGACAAAGAAGGTGTCTAAAGAGCACACAGGCTTTGGGAGATGTCAGCATCTTTTTGATGAGGGAGCTATTTAAAATGGTACAAAACACTTGGAGCATGGGGGTGTATTTAAGAAATGGTTATTAGGCAGGGAAGCCATCAAAATATTGATGATAAAATGGTTTATCCATAAAAGGTGACTTGTCAGTAGATTCAACTTCTCAGGGCACATTGACAGAGAATAGAAACTGTCTTCATTAGTGAAACCTGCCTTTCGGCCTTTAAGTCAAGGATGTCATTCAGTGAATGTCATTCAGGCATACAAGTGGGTTTACAAAGACTTCTTCATTTCTTTTCCCTTTGTTTATGTTTATTTGCTGTCTGTGCTTGCAGCAACAGTGCAGAGAGCTGGATGCACACCCACATGGCAGTAGTTAAACACTCCCTTGTTACTGCGAAATATATGTCACCGATTCCATAAACAACAGTCCTACTCTTCCCAACCTTTTAGTTTTAATGGTCAGCAGGGATTTTAGAAAGATATGACCTATATGCCAAGCAAAGAGCACCAGACTCATTTCTAGTACTCATCTCAAATGTCATTTGAGCCTAGAAGTCTTGAATCCCTGGTGGAACCCATTGCTGCAGGAATCCAGAAGATTTGAAATGGAGTAGTTTGGAACTGTTGGCAACTTTTGCTACCAAAGCCACCACCATCTTCCTAAGTCCAAGCATCTAAAAATCGTGAACTAGTTCTTCAAATATACTGAGTGCCTTAAAATCTTTTGTTGCCAATCTGGAATTTTAATCATTTCATCTCTTCATGGCCCAGTAGCATAACCTGTTTCTATTAGAACTGATAGCGACAGCTAAGTTGTGGTTGTATAAGTCATGCCAGCTGATTGGTTTGGGATTCCTTTGAAGCATCCTCTGTTTTTCACTTCTAGGGTCATGATAGTTAAAGGGGTTAACTTTGAAAATTGCTCCTTGATGTTTGGTTTTGGGGCTTTATTTTCAGTTTTTACACTTAGGTATATATTGTGAAAAGACAGGATGTGGGTAAAATGGGATCATTTTTTTCCTTTCAGTCACTAAATTCCAGAGTGTATATATAGGACTGGGCAGGATCTTGCGAGCAGATACCATACTGCTGTGCCTACAGGACTCAACTCCAGGTCAAAAAGTGTGACTCTATTGGCAGGGTTACAACTCTGATCTAATATATCAAATTAATAACTAGTATGGGTTTGGCCACATGTTATATGGTGTCACAGCTTCTGCTTGACTTGGAAATGAAGACCCTAGGAGCACACATCAGCACACAGTATACCATAACGAAAAGAGAAATACAGCCTTCTCCACTGGCAAGTGAAACTGGCACCAGAGTGTATTTGGAAGCATTATACTTCCCAAATGACAGAAAAAGAGAAGCCACCTCTTTTACATACAGAGAACACCAGAAGGCACACAATAACATGCAATGATGGGTACTCATCCCTTTGGAAGAGAGAATAATAATAGTTCCAAAATCAAGAGATAACCAAGGAAAAAAACACTGGAAGAAGAGCAAAAGCAAAGAGGATCTTACAGATTCAGAGTCCAGAAGAGTACGTTCGTGTTTATCCACTTACTATGGGGTTTAAGTGGCCTGCTACATTGCAGCATGTCCAGCTGGCATGTCCCCGAACACTGAGCGCGTGCATTGGCTGCAGGGCACATGGATTTCATTGCAAGATTTTTACCATTGCAGTTGGAAGGCTGTTTGTGTGCACATTTCAACCCCAAAAGTAACCTAAACTTTTTCAAACATCAGATAGTCAATCATACAGATAACAATTTAAAGCCTGAGGAGAAGGTTAAGGGTCACTGTTGGCTTTTTTGGGCTGCCAGCAGAGAACAAATATGACTTTCTCTGAACTGGCATGTTTCCCTATAATGAGTCCTGGTGCTTTTTCTTGACTAAGTGGACTGTGACCCTTAAGCCAGTGCTTTGTGCTTAGAAATGCACAGAAAATGGTCTGCATAATGCTGCAAAGAGTTGGGAAATTACAGATTGTTATCAATAATTAGTATGATTTTTTGCCATTTACCTAACAAAAAAGACAGAAAGAGGCTGGGTCAGTGGCAGTGGTTCAGGCTTGTCACTTTTCATCAGCTTAAGTGCTGAGAGCAGATGTGAATCAGGTTACAGCTAAAAGCTTTATACACCAGTATTCACAGCCAAGAGTGCATCAGCCGTGAGCATTTGGTTAACTTTTGTATGTTACAATTCCTAAAAGGGGAAGGTTCTTGATGACTAAGAATCCATTTGAAGTAATGAGAGCTCACTTGGAGCTAACAGGCTCAACTTCGTTAAGTAGTGCATGCAAATAACCTGGATCATGCTGCAAGCTATGGCAACAACTCAATAGCATCCAATGCAGACCTCCACATGCTACAGCAAACTTCAAAAGACAGCATCATGCAGCTCATATGAACATTTTCATCCTCTTTTTAAGCAGACAAGTCACATTTGCTGATATTAATCCCCAATAGATGACTATCTAATATATATAACACTCAGAAAACCCTGTTCATGCTTAGGGAAGGGGGCTTACTCTATGGAATAGCTCTTAAAATAGACTCTACATTTCTTTTTCCAAGCTAGCTCTTACAAATTTCCTGTCTCCATGTAACTGCTCAGTTAGCTGAAAACAAGCAATCATGTTAAGAAGATAAAGCCTTTTTGTGGCTTCTGGGATGCAAGCTCCCATTTTGCATTTGATAGTGTTTGGAGACTGCAGAAACATCAATCTGCCTGCTTGCCAGAGTAAAAGCAGCTCAAAATCTGTTATTAGAAGTCTTCTGTGTCATTCCCCTAAGTTTGCTGCACTGTATTAGGGCAGCAGAGAGGCACTAGTCAAAGCCCTCTAAGTTTTAAGTAACTAGATGGCCTAATTTTAACCATAATCTGGCATGGGGATGTGTGTATACATAAATCATGAGTCCAACACAACAATACCAAACATTTTATCAACTAGTTAAATGTGTCTGAAAAGTGTCATCATTTTTAAAGTGGTTCAAGACAAGTAATGTGAATTTGGGCCTTGTTCTGGCTAAGCTGTATCAGAACGAGCATATGACTGGTACATCCTTTCCACCATACGATAAATCATCCGGTCTGTGCACGGATTTGCAGAAGGGTAAAGAATAAATAGGATGTTTTTCTTTGTAATACAATATGCAGTCTGCATTAGCAGCTACATTTTAGATAATTCCTGACTGCAGCTGTCAAACAAGAATTCCAAATAACAACTCTACATTGGTTTAAAAGTGGAAGCTTTCTAAAATCCTGTTTTTTGTGTAGTTTCCATGTTTCTTGTCTTTTAGGAACTATCTTACCATGAGAAAAATGTCAATTGTCTCCCTGTGCAAATCTAGGATTAATGATGTAGTGAACAGATGCACAGCAGAAGCCACATACAGTAACATTTTTATGCCCAATGCAATAAGTTGTAGGCAGGGTCTGAGGCCACAAGTAAAAAGGATAGGAGAAGGAGATAAGGTTTTAAGAACCAGACTAATGGTTCTAAGTGTGATTCACAATCTGCTGTCCTCACCATGTGAAAACCTGGATAATGATGGAGACACACATATACATGCACAAATGCACACACAAAAATGCAAAGAAACGAAGCAGAATAGTTGGGTCTGTTGTAAAAATGCTTACAATGGCAATCACCATCAAATCTCCTAATGCTGTAGAGAAGCTTGGTATATCCTGGGTAATCTGAATGTGAGCAAAGGCAGTAAGGGAAGGTTAACAGCATCAAAGGATAATTTTCAGATAAACTATAAAAAAGAACAGTGCCAAAAATCACTGATCTCCGTGATTTGCTGATACACTGACCAGCAGGTGGAGTCAGGGAAGAGTAGTTAGAGGTTGTCATGGGATACAAATCATTTTATTTTGTTCTGAAGTGTGTAGCTGCAGTTGCTTCAGCTCTGGTAGAAGCAAAGGTGGGTTAAGGTCCAGATTCAGACACCTGAAATTAGACCTCTACATGAGAGGCAGGGTGTCTGTCTACACTTCAATTACAGTCAGAGGAGACCCAATCAGCACAGTCAGTGGAGTCTAGAAAGCCATTTTGCTGGTCACATGAGGGTGTCTACTTCAGGATCAGGTAAACAGCCTTCTAGATTCCATCACCTGCATTGAATAGATCAAGTTTAAAGGGAGCTTTGCCATCTACCTCACAACTCAATTCACAAGATACTAAAATTCATGTGGTTGAACATTCAGATGAATCCTGCCCAGTGCTTACTTTATTATATCTTCTTTTTTTTTGATTTAAGCAACTCCCAGGTCATCTGCATGGATGTGAGTATTAAGACGAAGCAATGAAAGAGCTCAGTCACAGTATGCTTATGACCTTATAGCAGCCTTCCGGTACCTAAAGGGGAAAAGATGGGGGGGGGACTCCTTATGAGGGAGTGCAGTAATAGGACAAAGGGTAACAGTTTTAACCTGCCAGAGGGGAGACTGAGATGAGTTCTTAGGCAGAAGCTCTTCCCTGTGAGGGTGCTGAGTCGCTGGCACAGGGTGCCCAGAGAAGCTGTGGCTGCCCCATCCCTGGCAGTGTTCAAGGCCAGGTTGGACACAGGGGCTTGGAGCAAGCTGCTCTGGTAGAAAGTGTCCCTGCCTGTGGCAGCGGTTGGAACTGGATGAGCTTTAAGCTCCCTTCCAACCCAAACCAGGCTGGGAGTGTATAGTTCTATGATTTACCTAAAGCAGCATTCTCACTGTGATGCAGGTGGTCTATCAACATTACAAGGCAGCCTAAAACTGCACATTGCTTTGATTGATTGCTGTGCAACTGCAGGTTTTCAGAAGGTTTTCAGAAGGATAATAAGCAACACATTCTTCCCAAACTGAAAAACATTTCCCCCCTTTCTACATCCTGATAATGCTCACATTCTCCTTCAAACCCATCTTCCAGCTTATCACAGTTTAATGAAATTCCTCCCATGCATACTTACAAATACATAGATAAGATGGTAAACCAAGGCCAGCGCAATGAAAGTGGAGTACTGAAATACAAGTACCTCTCCAAAACTTGCAGCAAACATGTAACACAATCAACAAAACCCACCTTAAAACAATCTAAACACTTTTTATTGTGTGTGAAGGGTTGTTTTGTTTAGTTGCCTTTTTCTTTTCAGGGAAATCATCTTTGTAAAACACAAAAGGCAGCAACTGCTGTCAAACGTTATTCAGAATAACCTGAACTCACAGCTTTTCATCTCTACTCACCTTGAATCAGAAAAATCTCAAGTGAGAGCATATTACGCCCAAACAGATTGCTTGACCTCCTCTAGAACAGTCCACCAGGAGGAAATGAATGGCAATTATCTTTAGTTCTCACAAAAGCTTATGCTGTCCTTGGACAAAGTGTGAGCAAGGAAGCATTATGGGCAATGAAACTGTTTATTTCTGGAAAGTCTCTGGGCCAATGCATTTTTCCACTGATCACATGGAATCAAAGGCAGCATTTTTACTAATGACAAAAAGGACCAAAATTTGGACACAAACTTGTCATTGTATTGACACTAAATCATGAGATGTGCCAAAATCTATGTTGCAATCAAAACTAAAGACCACACCACCCCATCCTACCACCTACTACTGGTAGAAGTAGCTCCTATGATCCCCATCCTATTGTTACATAGACTGCAAACAAATCATGGAATCATAGAATGGTTTCGGTTGGAAAGGACCTTAAGATCATCCAGTTCCAACCTCCTGCCATGGGCAAGGACGCCTCACATTAGACCATGTCAGCCAAGACACCACCCAGACTGACCTTGAACACTGCCAAGGATGGAGCATTTACAGCTTCTTTTGGACAACCTGTGCCAGCACCTCAGCACCCTCACAGTAAAGAACTTCTTCCTTATCTGCAACCTGAACTTCCCCTGTTTAAGTTTTAACCCATTACCTCTTGTCCTGTCACCGCAGTCCCTAATGAAGAGTCCCTCTCCAGCATCCTTGTAGCCCCCTTCAGAAACTGAAAGCTGCTCTGAGGTCTCCACGCAGCTTCTCTTCTCCAGGATGAACAGCCCCAACTTTCTCAGCCTGTTTTTGTATGGGAGGTGCTCCAGCCCCTGATCATCCTCATGGCCTCCTCTGGACTTGCTCCAACAGCTCCATGTCCTTCTTATGTTGGGGACATCGATAACTGAGACAGAGAGATGAAATCTCATGTGCTCCTGCATACAAACCTGCATTCGAATCTCTAAAAAAATAAAATAGAAAAGCCTTCCCCAGGTGATCGTTTTTGTGTCCTATTTCTTCCAAGGTGCTTTCATAAAGGAGGTCAAATATTCCCCTTTTGGTACGAGATGGAGCCCGTTAAACCTGGCATGTTGTAAAACAATGGCAATGACATTGTTAGCCCTAGTAATCAGCTTGCAAAAGCCCAACTTTCTTCAAAGTATCAATTCCAATTGTTTTAACAACCTTGTTGTTTTCCCACTGACATCAGTGTATGCTGGGGAGGAAAAAAAGAGCACAAGTGGGCGAACTTAGGCCTGTTTTGCAGAACAGCACCACAGAGTATAAGAGACTGCACACGTCTGTCTGACTAAGTAATTTCCCACCTGTCACAGGAGAGAGTGAAATCCAGTGCTTAAATCCTTGATATACCCCAAGGTTCCATCATTTCATCTCTCCTGAAACACCAAATTTTTCCTTTCTCATTAATTGTCCTTAATGCAGGGAGTTTGCAATTAAACTGGGAGTAGTGTTACAGTCCTTACTTTGTGATACGAGCCTCCAAAGATTAATAGATTGCTCGTAATTCCTCAATTGCCATCTGTGTTCTATTATGCTCTCATCATTTGTTCTGGTTGTGAAACCAAAACAGAAAGTGTCTTACAGAGAGCAGCAGTAGCTATCTGGGTCCCTTGGGGAGCTGTTTTGATGGAAAAAATGGCCAAACTCTGCTTGAATGCAATGACAAACCCAAAGTGAGTGCACGGAAACCTACAGCTCCATGGAGGATGCCATCCAAATTTCAGTTCCATTTATTAACTCCTGAACAATGCAATCCAGGTGTCTTTCTGCATGATCAACTTTGTGTGCTTTGACCTTAGTGAGGGTTGTTGTTTTTTTTTTGTGGTGCTAAAAAAGAGACTGGGAAACCCCCCACAGTTTCAGGAAAACATGGATTTTAAAGCTAAGTCTTCTGAAGAGACAATAGTAAAAGCATTAACTGTAATATATTTTCTTAAATAAGGCTTATTGTGTCATTAACCTGTGATATTTACTACCCTGCTTTTATCATTCTCTTTTCATATTTGCACTTGTTAACTACCATGCTAAGATTGAGTATCTGCTCTTAAATTTTACAGGTCTCAGGAAAAAGTAAAGTTTTTATCACAATCTTGTCACCAAAGAAAAAGGCTTTACTTGGATGTTAGTGAATATAATCCATTGTGTAACAGCCTCAGGTTGGAAAATAATTCCCCCCTATACAGAATCTAATCTATAATCATCTATATTAATGGTGATGTAACTTCTAAAGGAGCATTCAGCAATGGTGCATAGCCTAAGATGTACAACGAGATGGATTCAGCCCGACCTAGCAATTCCTGTCATGTGAAAGGGGGCTCAACAACTGTAAGTATAGAAGAAGTAAATAGTCAAACACCTGGAAGCTTACCGAAATGAAGTAAGTCCTGCTCTTCACACATCAGCACTTTCTATAACAAACACATAAATACATAGAAAGTACAAGGAGTCTTAAATTGCCTGAAAGAGAGCACTTAACATCCTGCCTTTAGCTATAGGTTTATCTACATCTCAGACCAGTGGTAACTCAGCCTAGATGGACAGTTAATGGAAGGTATCACTCCTGCTAAGATCACATCGAGTGTTACAGCACCAACAATGTCCAACATGGCCAGTGTACACCTCCAAGGCTCCACAAGATTATAGTTGTGTGTTATAGTTCATGATCACTGATGTTCTTCATTAAAAAAGATGGAGAGAAACTTTTTTGTCAAGGCCTGAAGTGAAAGAACAAGGGGCAATGGATTTAAATTGAAAGAGGGTAGGTTTAGACTAGATATAAGGAAGAAATTCTTTCCTGTTAGGGTGCTGAGGCACTGGCACAGGGTGCCCAGAGGAGCTGTGGCTGCCCCATCCCTGGCAGTGCTCAAGGACAGGTTGGACACAGGGGCTTGGAGCAAGCTGCTCTAGTGGAAGGTGTCCCTGCCCATAACAGGGGGTTGGAACTGGGTGAACTTTGACGGTCACCTCCAACCAAACTTTTCTATTATTCTATAGAATTAAGGGATTGATTTAATTTCTAGCTTAGCTAGAAATCACCAGTTAGGTGAGGGAGGAAAAGACAACGGAAACTATGTATGTTATGTGGCCATTCTTAACATTTTTTGGGTAGTCAGATACGTAAAGAACTTCCAAACAAACAGATAAGACCAAATATGTTATCAGTGCAGAATTCAGACAAGAAGAAAAAAATATCTTGATATATAATCCTATATATAATGTGGCAAAATACTTCTGAACTTCTGAAGATGTCTGAAGTACCACTTCATAACAGTGCATGTCCTCTGTACATCTAGAAGAAACAGGCATGCAGTAAATGCTATAAAGGAAGTCAGACATCAGCTAAAGGAAGAGGCAGCTGTGGTGGGTTGCCCCTGGCTGGATATCAGGTGCCCACTAAGCCACTCTGCCACTCTCCTCCTTATCAGGGGGAAGAAAACAAGATGGAAAAAGGCTTGTCAGTCAATATAAAGGCAATTAAATACAGCAAAAGCAAAGACCAAGCATTGGAAGCAAAGGAAAGCAAAAGGTCTATACTGTGCTTCCCATTAGCAGGCCATGTCCAGCCACTTCCTGGGAAGTAGGGCTTCAGTATGGGTAGTGGCTGTTCCAGAACACAAACATCATATTAACAAATGTGCCTCCTCCTTTCTCTTAGCTTTTATTGCTGAGCAGACATCATATGGTGTGGAATATCCCTTTGGCCAGTTGGGGTCAACTGTTCTGGCTGTGCCCCCTCTCACCATCTTGCCCACCTCCAGGGTGCTGGAAATGTTGAAGAGACATCCTTGATGCTGCGCAAGCACTGTGCTACCAACACCTTTCTAGCTGCCAATATAAAGCACGGCTGCTATAGCAAAACTTAACTCCATCTCAGCCAGACGCAGTACAGCATTCTGACTTTTTACTTCTGATATTTTGAGTTTTGGCCCATCTCAATTAAAATTGGTTAGAAGTCAATTTCACAGCTGTTGGGTTTTAAGATCTCACAAAAATGATAATTCACTGCTAGGCAATAATTCACTTCAGTGCAGCCATTCCCAGGATAAAGCTAACACATTTTAAGACACCCTCTCTCCCTCCCTCCCTTATATCTATCCTTTTGTAAACCAGGGAAAGGACAATGATCTTTCTTCTTCAAAAGAGTGGGGAGGAAGAAGAAGATTACAGATACATTTAACTCACCTACAGACACATCTCAGTAGTGGTAAGGTGAACAGGAGCAGTCCATGCCTTGTCTGCTGGGATCTGAACCCCCCTGTGCTTTACTTTCCCTACATTCAATATTGCCAGTAATGACATCCCATGGGAAGACATAGCCTAAATTCAAGTCATTCCAAGACTGGAGCTAGTGAGGTTTTTTAATATGAAATCACCTTTGTCTTGGTTGAAACAGTTGGACTATATTTACATTTTGAAACCTATCCTAAGCACCCTCCTGAGGGATCAGAACAAGATCAGTTCTTTGGTGGGATTTGTTTTTCAAGTTAAGGTTGAAAAACTTGTGCTGGAAACCTTAGACAGGTCTTCAAGTGGATAATTAAACCAGAGTGTCCCCAAGAGGGGTGGCCTTTAGTGCAAGCTGGTTGCCAGTACATGTCTACTTAATAGATTGTATGTTGTTTCTTTCAGGTTTATTTGGCTTGTCTTTGAGTGTGTGGAATTGAAAGTAAATTAGGTAATAGGCATTATCTAAAGCTATATGGACTTGGATAGCTCATGTAGGTGAGAATAATGGGGCAAATGAGTACAGTCTTGGCCCCCAAAACCAGCTTGGGGCTGCAGCCAGACATTACATTCAGTAGTGTGATGCAGAGCACTTCTGAAATGTAGTCAAGAGAAGGATGCCATAGACCTTGATTTGCTTCAGTGAGGAATATAGGAAGATTTGCCCACATCTAGCAGGATTCATACATCTCTTCAGAGAGAATCAAAGTCCAGCATTAAAAAACTAGAGCATTGAAACACTTAGCCAGTATATTACTGACTTCTGGTAAATTTTAAGCTTATCTTCCCTTTGGGACAAATTTCAGTTTATTTGTATAGCAAGTAGCAAAATGATGCCTTGATCTCAATTAGTTGCTAATCTTATATGAACACTCATCTTTCATAACCGTAGTCTACAGAGACCAGACAAAGGGCTAGGTAAAAGAGAATCTGGATTTAGTTCAATCCTGATGAAACTGTGTTTGTAATACCAGGTCTAAAAATCATCCAAGTTTAGCTTTCCTCTCCTAAAGACCATGTTTTCAACAGTAATGATTTAACACAGCTCCCACAAAACCTGTGGGATTAGGTATGTACAGAACTAACTGATATTTGAAGCACATTCATTTTCTTCAACATTATTTTCACGTTTTCCCTGGTGACTGGCTTCTGCTCATTTTTGTCTAAGTTATTAAAGTAGATCATATACCATCTGCCTTCAGCCTTACCCTCCGTTACGTGCACTTGACATGGTTAGGTCTGAAGAGGTCTACCACTGTAATTAATGTATTCCCAGTAATCTACCCAACATGGAGACAGCCTTTGTTTTATTATGTGCAGTGTTCTGTGCATCAAAGCATGTTTTGATGCAAATTATCAATTACTGCATCCCAGTGTAGCACTTGCAAAGTACATTTAGATGGTGAGGCATGAATGCCATTGGAGAAACATTTCTTCTTTATTCCTGTTGTGGATGAATATGCCTTAACTGTAGACCACTGCTAAATTAAAGAGAAAAAGCCATTTCAAAGAGTCAAACATCTGCCCAATTCCAAAGGGCAGCACCAGAGCACTTAAACAAAAACACAGCAGGGAATTTAATCATGAGAAAACTGAAGCGAAAGAAGATTTTGTATGAGCACAGCTAGTTTTAGTTCTTTCATGGCAAAAATAAAGGGGTCAGAGAGATCAAGAGGTCACCCATTCATGGGCTAAAAAAAAAAAAGGGAAAGAACAAAAAGGACTTTTCTATAGTTGACTATGCAGTGTTAGGAAATGTCCAGAGCAGGGTTTCCCCACCCTGTATTCTACCCACCTTGAAGAAGAAAGAAAACAAAATCCTTGGGCTTCAACCTCCCAGCCAGCTTTTATCATAATCCATATTATTCGCAAAATAGACTGGAGGTGACTTATGTGGTGACCTCTCACCACAATTCAAAACGAGTCTTAATGAACTAGGGTAATTCATTCCTCCGGCAGAGCTTATGAGATAAGGCAAGGCTGCACTGGTGGGCTCAGCAGACTGAAATGTTAATCTTTTGTAGTCTTTGCTCCAGAGGACCCCCAGGTCAAATCCTGGTGCTGCCTAGAAGTAGCAGTGCCTTTGTTTGGAGTTGGAGAAGCATGGTTCTTGATTTCAGTGTTGCCATTCACTTGGAGAATGTAGTGTGTGTGTGTAAGTAAAAACAGCCCGTAAAGTTATTTATAACCATACAACAGAACTATCTGCTGAAAGGCAGAGAGCAAGGTCTAGGGGGGAAGAAAAGGGGGAGTTTAAGGAGGCTGAAATGTAAAAAGACAATAGGGCTGTGCTCCCAACCCACATTTGTTGTCATTGTCCTCTCCGGGTCATTAAAAATCCACTGTGCTCTTGCTTCAGGAGTTAACTGGGAAGAAACCGCAAGTGAACTAGCTTTGGTTATTCATTACAAAACAGGAATGTATTCCTTTCTATCCTCCAGCAGGAAGATAAAGCAGTGGCAGCAGAAAAGTATGATTTACCTTATGAAATGTATTAGCATGTAAACATCTCATTCTCTCTCTTCCCTGCTTCTATACAAGCTAGCTGCCTCTCCACTCCAGTGTGTAGAGGAATCACTGGTATTCCTTGCTTCAAATCAGTAAAAAAAGCTATTGAGAAAGAAAAGGATGTGTTTTAAGTTGCAGTGGAAAAATATGGAGAAGTGCCCAGATCCCAAGTTTCTGCCCTAATCTTCCTGGTTGTTCCTTTCTTTCTCTTGGCTCTGGCAGCGTTTGCCAGGCAGTAAAACCAGTAAGAAAGTCCTTGGATATCTGATCCAAAAGCAAGGGTGAAAAAGGGAGAATTAGAAACAGGTTGTAAATAAACTAATCCAGAAGACATAGCAGGGAAAAGTTTAAGAGACTTACTAAGAAAAAGACAGTGGACCTAGAGTTAAAAAAAGGCTGATTAAATTTTTTGCCGTTCCCTATATTTTTCAAGAACATAGCAAGGTTGATGCACACAGGGAACAGCTTTTTTATACAGTAACAGCAAACTCCAGACTGCTGGAAAATTATATTTGGGTGGGGAAAATATACCTGGGAGCTACTCATAACTATCCTGACCACAGTAAGTTCACCCCGAATGTGGTACATCAATGGCTAGCAGAGACCAGCCTCCTGGCCAGGTCCTGGACCAGAGGACCACAGGAGCTGGGATGTTGAGCTGCAGTTGTCCCCAGTGAAATGTGTTTGTGTGGTGAGAGAGAATTCAAACTACTTTGACATATCTGAATTTATTAGGAAATGATAATGGTATTGACAGCTACAGCTGGACTACTTTTCTGTGGTCAGAGTTGATGAAGAAAGATCACGTCTGAGATCCTCTCAGTGTTTTCTGTCTTAAAGCCTTCCTTTTTTTCCCAGTTCTTCCTCTTTCCATGTTGAACTTGAGACTGTTTGGGATGATGAGCCACCCTAAACACAATTAACTGCCATGGAAACTATTCAGTTTTCAGCGGAATGTGATCAACACACTTGCACATTATGATTGTTGTTGTTACTATTACTATGAATTTTTAGAAGTAGACTGACTAATGCACTTCTATGTGTGGAAGTTATACAGAATGGAAAGACCCATTTTCCCCTTGGCTTCAGTTATAATGTTACCTTTCTCACCTTGGGTTAATTTCTGCAAACGGGAAAGGAGAGGAAAGCTGTTGCTTCCAGCCAGGAGAGAATTCTGGGATGGAGTTTGGACAGGGTTAAGTGCCACATTGGATCAGAGACAAGAAGACTCCTCTGAACTGAGTGTACCCTCAGCAAGTTTGCTGATGATACTAAACTGGGAGGAGTGGCTGACACACCAGAAGGCTGTGCTGCCATTCAGAGAGACCTGGACAGGCTGGAGAGTTGGGCGGGGAGAAACTTGATGAAATCCAACAAGGGTAAGTGTAGAGTCTTGCATCTGGGGAGGAACAACCCCATGTACCAGTACAGGCTGGGGACTGACCTGCTGGAAAGTAGTGAAGGGGAAAGGGACCTGGGGGTGCCAGTGGATAGGAGGATGATCATGAGCCAGCAATGTGCCTTTGTGGCCAAGAAGACAAATGGCATCCTAAGGTGCATTAGAAAGGGTGTGGTTAGTAGGTCAAGAGAGGTTCTCCTCCCTCTCTATTCTGCCTTGGTGAAGCCTCATCTGGAATTGCGTCCAGTTCTGGGCCCCTCAGTTCAAGAAGGACAGGGAATTGCTTGAAAGAGTCCAGCGCAGAGCCACAGAGATGATTAAGGGAGTGGAACATCTCCCTTATGAGGAGAGGCTGAGGGTGCTAGGTCTCTTTAGCTTGGAGGAGACTGAGGGGTGACCTCATCAATGTTTACAAATATGTAAAGGGTGAGTGTCAGGATGATGGAGCTAGGCTTTTTTCAGTGATGTCCAGTGATAGGACAAGGGGCAATGGGTGTAAACTGAAGCATAGGAGGTTCCACGTGAACATCAGGAAAAACCTCTTTACTGTGAGAGTGACAGAGCACTGGAACAGGTTGCCCAGGGGGGTTGTGGAGTCTCCTACGTTGGAGATATTCAAGGCCCGCCTGGACAAGTTCCTGTGTGATGTACTCTAGGTTACCCTGCTCTTGCAGGGGGGTTGGACTAGATGATCTTTTGAAGTCCCTTCCAACCCTTGGGATTCTGTGTGATTCTGTGATTCTCAGTTGAAACCTCAGTGAATAATCATGCAGTCTCACACAGATGCTTCCATTGGGTAACTTAGGGGAGCAGGTATAAGAACCATGAGAGAGGCACAGGCCTCCAGAATAAAAGTGCCTTCAAATTTAATGTCAATCATCTGCAGTCAGTACATCCTGCAAACATTGTTTCTTTGCATACATCCACGAGAGCTGCGTGTGCCAGTGGCAAATAGAACCAAGGCTCTTAATAATGGGTAATGGACTCAATCTTAAACAGGGCAAGTTAGGTTAAATATAAGGAAGAAGTTCTTTACTGTGAGGGTGGTGAGGCACTGGAACAAAGAAGTGATAAATGATGCATCCCTGTCAGTGTTCAAAGCCGGACTGGATGGAGTTTTGAGTGACATAGTGTAATGTGAGGTGTCCCTGCCCATGGTAGGGGGGTTGCAATTGGATGATCTTAAGGTCCTTTCCAACCCAAACCATTCTATGATTCTATGAGTTTATTTGTTAAGTATTTTCCCCCTTTTTATTATTTCTGTCTGTACTCAGCTGCAAAGCTCACAGACTCCTTCTCAAGCCTGATCCTGCAACCAGCTTCTGAATGGAAACCCAATTTCAGGAATTGTAATTGAGTGCCCATATTAAGAACGTTCCTCCCTTTACTTCTGCATAATTAAAGCTACTCATGGATAGATTTTGTGCAGCAACAAGGAGGCATAGTTTCAACAAGCTGATGATTATTTTCTTTTGCAGCCAAGCATTTGAAGAATATTTCCACTGTGAAAGCAACTGGTGTTTCAAGCTAGTCATGAGTTTGAAGAATACTGCTGCTCCAAAGGCTGCATTCCTATAAAATTATAGGGAAAGAATGTTCTTCTTCTTTGTTTTTATTACTTTCCAAAAATTGGATCTGTAATGACTTTTTTTTTTTAAAAAAAAAGACAGTGGAGCAATATACTTGCAGAGCTCAAATAAAATATACAGCTATGTTATATCAGAGTAAAGCCCTATAATTATATCCATTTCTTTATTTCCTACAAGTTTGTAGAAAATAAACTAAATCAAAAGGCCAGATCACTCTGCTACCTGGATCCTTTGCAGTCTATTTAGGCAAGGGTGAAATGAATTGAAATTCAGTGGCGATGTGCTGATTTACAAGCGGAGGATCTTTCTCAGAGTACCATAAAAGTCTTTTGCTTTTGAATGGATGAGTGGTTAGATTTAGATTAGAGAACTTCTATAAACACAAAAAGATAAACAGTTCCCATAGCCTTTTCTCAGATCATAAAAAATAATCGTATGTGGGGTTAGTTTTCTAAAAAGAACAATCTACAGAAGGAAAAATAAAGGAGCATCTTAAGCCGCTGTCACCGCGCTCTAAAGTCCTCACACAATAGATTCACTTCAGAGTGAAACCAGTTCTCCTTTTGGTTCATTTGCTGACTTTGTCTGATGGACAGCTTTGCTCTTTGCCAATAACGGCTCAGAAATCCTGAGTGAAAGGTTCAGAGCTAGATGGAGAAGACAGTCATTCATCCATCCCATGATCACAAAATTCACTGAAAGCCAGGGTGTGAGAAGGGTTGATTGCTCCCAGAACAAGTGCCTGAACTTGGGCCCCTAGAAGCATCTAACCAGAAATTTGCCTAAAGGGTCTTGTTCCTGTTTGTCTTTTACGTTTCCCTCTGTCTCTGAAAGGGATTCTTTTTGATGAAAGACTGCTGTCTGCCACCGTTCCCCTTCAGGTGAACCTTTTTGCCCTTTAAGCAACATTGACTAAAGACCAGAAAGTAAAATAAAAGAATGAAAAGGGAAAACACCTCTGGCAGGAAGTCTTGGATATCCAGGAGAGCAAACCTGGGTCTCATTCATTGATCAGTTTTTGGAAACACAAGACAGTGCCCTTAAACACCCCTGAAGCATTACATTTAATATTGCCTGACCAACACATAGAGGAACGTGCTAGAAGCTGCCTTGGCAGGGATGAATTCATGACCTGAGAAGCAGCTACCTCCGGATACCAGGTCTTTGTGTGAGCAGAAACCTCACACCATGTGAGTATCCTGCTTGCTGACCCCAACAGTGAGATGCTGCCTGTGACTCTGTGCCCACCTGGCTACTTTTCCTTTGTGTAAGTGCCTTAATAGGAGACACTCATCCTGGCAGGAAGGCAGCGTGAATGTAGGAGGCTTGGACCATAGGGATCTTGAAGTGAGATCAGGTCAAAATGTTGTTGCCAAAGATGGGCTTGAAAAACAAAAGCTTTGAGCTTTAAATCTATTTTGCTATTCATACCTAAGGTCCCATCTCAGTCGAAACAATAACAACCACCACAAATCAACCAAGTTTCTGTTGACTTAAGGCTAATAAAGAGACAATGAAAGTGAGCAGAACTTGGTCTTAACGTATCCAGTTGACTGACCTTACCAGCAAAATCACGTTTTGTCCCCTATCAACATTGCAGGGATCAGCTAGGAACGATGCGCTAAAAGCTATCCTTCCATGAAGAGCCAATATTATGTGAAAGGTTTTCACTACAGAGCTACAGAGCTGGGCCCTTCTGCTTGATATTCTGATCTCAGACTTCTTAGCTTTAGCATTTCTAAGCCACAGTCCCAGCCAAAGTATGAGCTGGAGTAACTGTTAACCTATTGTACTACTGCTCTCCTTGAAGACAAGATAACCAGCACAAAATGTTCCCTTCCTCCCTCAGGTCTTCCCCACCAAACTGAGGAGCCAGTCCTGTGTGTTCCCTTGCTCACTAAATTGGCACTTAAAGGAAGACACTGTTAAACATGGTCACCTCTGGTGATTCGCCTTCTGCACAGTGATGAAGTCATCAGGGGGCCACTAGATAAGCCAGCTAAAGAGGGTCAAGAAAGCTGTCCTCTACTTGATAGCAGCATCTTAATAGCTTTCTAAAAACAGTGGGCCATCAAGTACCCAGACAATTTAATTTCACTTCTCAGCTGGAAAATAAGTACAGAAGTTGCTTTCATTCAGAGAAGAGAGGAAAGAGGAGAACTCCTCTGCCCACTGATTCATTTGTTCACTCATTTCCTCTGCTTGCTTTGACGTACTGCAAGCTGCAAACTTTCAGAGAACTTCTTGAACCAATACATGATGACATTTTCCTCTACCATCAGTACTTCCCTTGACATGTCTCTGTGTCGTGCTTGGTTATCTTCTGATGCTATAGGAAATATCTAGATGATATTCACAGATGATAGTCATCGCTAGGCTATATTTCTGCTACTCTACCTGGTAGTCATACAGCTAATAGCATTGACGCGTGGAGCTGGGCAACTGTGTCTCCTCAAGCTTTTGAAGAAGTCCTGTGCTGAATTAGCTTTCAAATTTGGCATACAATTCAATAGAGTAAGAACAACTCATAGCTTGTCAGAGTCTCTTGCAGACTTGGACACACAGTGGCAGACTCACTGTTAAAGCCTATTCTGTAGTGAACATTAAACAACAATGGTAATGGTCCAGCTTTTCCCAGATTCTTTAGAAATGGTTCAGGCCATGCATTAATTTTGTCATTAACTGAATTGAAATCATATTTCATCACACAAACAGCAGTGTTGGAAGTTTTGCATGAAGTTGTGGTTGTGTGTATGTGTGTGTTTGTGTAGCATTTAGCAAGTTGCCAAATGACACAGGTGAAGCAGAGATTTGCTTCTGGCTTTGCTCAGCACCCATCACAGTAAGTCTGCAGTCCCAGAGCACAACCACAGGAAAGATCCCAGCCACTGGGCTCCCCACAGCAAAGCCAATGATTGTTGTGAGATTAATGTGGATTGGCATCAGAGCAACAGACAGTCTGGAGTGCAAAGAGAAAAACATAAGATTTATGTGCTCAATTTGGAATAGGTTGCATACAGCCACTTACAGTAGTATTTGAAGCATCTATTGCTCCAGTGATGAACTTTAGAGCTTTGGAGCCTTAGAATAGTTAGGGTTGGAAAGGACCTTAAGATCATCAAGTTCCAACCCCCTTGCCATGGGCAGGGACACCTCACACTAAACCATGTCACGCAAGGCTCTGTCCAACCTGGCCTTGAACACCATCAGGGATGGAGCATTCACAGCTTCCCTAGGCAACCCATTCCAGTGCCTCACCACCCTTACAATAAAAAACTTCTTCCTTATATCCAATCTATACTTCCCCTGTTCAACTCGAACCAATGCTTTAGTATACCTACAACCCTTCAGCCATGCGTACTAGACTTAGTAAGCTGAAGGCATGCCTTTTAAGCCTACAACTTCACGAAGAAAACTCATGTCTGGGATGCATGGAATTTACGCACAAGAAATGTTTCTTACTTGCTTCAATGTTTTGATTAATCAGTGAATGTCTATGCAACAATCAAAAACCTGAAATGAATCAGTTATTAGGGTGATCAGAATTGTCCCTTCCAGTTCTCTAATCTGCAACACATGCTTTTTAAAATCACTGAGTGTGAACACTCCCAGATAAGTAAAGACAGCCTGGAAATCCCTTAAACCATTCCCACCAATTTACTGGTAAAGTCTTTTATATTCTGTGCAACTTTGTAGGCAGAAATCTCATCAAGGTACCAAATTAAGCTGTCATGTGTGACTCTTGAACTACTCTTGAACTACTGGCACAACCTGGCTGTAGTGCATGTTATTAATAACACTAAGTTGTCAGAAAAACAGTTTCCAGGTCATACCGTGAAGGCATCTAATTGGTAACAATGAATGCCATATTCCCTTTAAAGTTGAGAAAATAACTGGATGTGCCGCACAATGATGCAAAATATAGAGGCGGCCAAGATAAAGACCAAGTTTTGGCACAGCGGTACCTTGCTAAAACCCTTCTCAAAAGCCAAACCAAAGTATTTGCAGAGGATCTTAAGCATCCAAAAGCTTTGTTTTCCAGGCAGGAATTAGTTGCAGGCAGCGTAGCAGGAGAATGAATAAATAATGTGGGTCTCAGTTGATTGCTATCGTTAATCTATAATAACTAGCTAACCAAACATGAAGTAAAGGTTAAATTTCCAGAGGTGTTGAGATATTATCGACAGGTTCACATGACCGAATTAACACCATCAAGCTGATACCTTAGATCCCCCTCTTTAACCTTTGGAGGAACAGCACTGCTAGGGCATGATTCCTCACATCTTAAAGGCAACATCTGCAATAGTTAGGACCCATCACTCCTTTAACAGTGCCTCTCCTTAGCACTGAGCATAAATGGAGCACAAGGTGCCTGGCTTAGATGGGGACATCTAAGTATAAGCAAGATGAGTCCCAGCCTTTGAGAATGAAGGCCACATAAGATGTAGTTCACTCAGAAAGATGAGTGAAAGAATGCACTACATATGTACCAGGTGGGTAAATTTGATAGCCAAACTGTCCCAGACTATGACTTCACCCTCAGTAGTCACAGCTTCATGAGCAGGAATAGCCAAAAATACCCCACATAAAGTACTGTTTGAATTTCTTTTGCTTAGCTTATTAAACCAACCTCCTACCAATTTTGCATACTAAGGTGCAACCTAAAGCCATCTGGGACCTGCCTTTCAGGCAGCCTCCAGGGACAGGGCAAACTCTTGGGATTTGAACATCTCCTGAGGTAAGTACCGAGCAGGGTGCCTGCATCCCATGAATGCACCATCACTTCTAGTTTGAGAGCAGAAGGGGATTTAAGCAGTACCCAAATGTATCCGTATCACTGTGCAGCAGTGTGAATTTCACCCTTAGCGCCTCAGCTCATCATCTGCAGAATGATTCAGGGATACACAGGCTCCAAGGCCAGAGGGATCTCTCACCAGCCCTTCTCAACATACAGACAAAGCCTCTGTTCCCAGGAGGTGGATTAAGCTTTCTTGAAAGATAGCTAATCTTGTTTTAAATAACCAGAATGAAGATGAGTCTGCATTTCTCCTGGTAAAGGTGTTGCAATGCTTAATTACCCTCACTGCTAGAAAATAGCACATTCCTTCAAGGTTGAATTTGTTTAACTTCAGTCTTCCAGCCAGTGAGTCGCTTTGTGCCTTAGTCTGCAAGACCTAAAAGACCTCCCTGTCTCAAAGTTTATCTAGGCATTCGTGCCTCAATACTGAAGCCAGGTTTCTGTCAATCTGTCCTTTGATAAACTGCAGGCAGTGAACTCCTTAACCTCCACATCACACAGGCTGCCTCCCTCGGTCTGAGTTTTGAGCTCTCAATTCTCTGAAGATCTCCTCCATTGCTCTCCAACTTGATGGAGGAGAATGCGGAGCACCCTGAGCTTGGGGCACACACATGAGGAATCATGTGGGTCCTATAAGGTTTGATCCTCAACATGCAAAACGGGAACTAAACTTGGTAGCGGGGTTTCACTTGCTGTCTTGACTCTTCTTTATCTCCATCCAGTCTTCATCAGGGCTTGCCCTCCTCTAGTAGAATCACACCTATTTTAGGGTAGATGACAGGCAGAGAGAGCTGGGCTGGGTCAGCCTGGAGAAGAGAAGGCTCCTGAAGGGGAGACCTTAGAGCAGCTCCAGTGCCTAAAGGGGCTGCAGGAAAGCTGGAGAGGGGCTTGGGACAAGGGCCTGTAGGGACAGGCCAAGGGGAATGGCTTGAACCTGCCTGAGGGGAGACTGAGCTGAGCTCTTAGGCAGAAGCTCTTCCCTGTGAGGGTGCTGAGGCGCTGGCACAGGGTGCCCAGAGAAGCTGTGGCTGCCCCATCCCTGGCAGTGTTCAAGGCCAGGTTGGACACAGGGGCTTGGAGCAAGCTGCTCCAGTGGAAGGTGTCCCTCCTCATTGCAGGGACAAGTTGGACTAGATGACCTTTAAAGGCCTCTTCCAACCCAAACCCTTCCATGATTGTATAAGGCGGAAAAAAGGCAGGTTTTTGCATATGAATGGGGTGCCTGTTCTAGCATTTTTGCCTCTCACTTGAGCAAGAAGGGAGGAAGGAAAAGAAAAAACAGTGCTGTAGATTCATCATTTCAGGTGAGATTGCATCTGCAAAATCTGCACAGCAGCAATTCCCAGGAAGCGCTGGCAGCAACACAAACCTGACTGGGGCTCTGCAACTCTAATCAGCTCCACGATGCTGTGGGCAATGCTGCAAGCGCCTTGCCTTGCAGGAGGAAAGCCATGAAAGTGATGGATGATTCCCCAACTGCTCCTACATGCACTGCAAGAAAGGCAGGAAACAGATTCTGAGCAGGGGAGGGATGAAAAAGGAGACAGTGGATAAATATATAAATAAAATCTGAGGAAGGCAGGCTGAGGGAATGATAGCCAAGTGGGGTTATGGGCTGTAACTGGGAGAAGAATGCTGTCAAGTTGCGACATGAATAGCCATAGATGTGCAAAAGATGAAAGGGGGAAGGAAGAAGACAGAAAATATTAAGATGACAGTGGAAGTGGAGAAAAAAAAGAAGAAATAAATACCTGGGTAGCAGAAATAGTGGGTTTTGTGAAAAAAGATACCACTATAAATTCTGGATATCCGGATTTGCTAAGAACAGTCTCATTCCCATCAGACAATATGAAACTAAGAGCTTGTGGAAAAGGGATACTTAAGAAGAAGATCTAGGTTCTCTTTTTCCTCTGATAATGCCTCTGCTGCTATGCAGTCGTGGACAAGCTATTCTAATGCTGTGAGTTTCATTTCTGTTTTGCATAAGAACAACAGTGTCAGGCACACCAAGCAGTTTATAGACATGACTTATGTTCACACAGTGTCATTTTGAAAGGACCTTACAATTATGGGGTTATTTAGCATCACAACACTGTGAATAAATTGTTGGGTTTAGAAACAGGGAAAACAAGGCACAAGAAATGTAAGATCAGAACTTTGGCATCCACACACATGTTAAAATCAATAGCTCAAGGCTCCTAATTTAGACTGGGTGCCTGATTGTTCAGCAGTTCAGTGCAATAATGTGCAAATCCCTGAAGTGGGATTCCTGCTCTACTTTAGAAAATGCCAAGGATGTAAAATGTGAATTTCTGTAGTTCTAATGCAAGTGATCATAGTCTGACACTGCATCTTTCTTAGCTCCGTCAATACCCATTGCCTCTTGTGAAGCTGAACCAGCTTGGATTTCAGCTGCAAGCCTCCCTCCAGTGCTCCCAAAGCTCACTGGCCTCAGTGACCCCAAAAGCCAGCACTCCATGTCCATATTTCCCAGACAACCAGCATCCTGTCCCCTCCTATGAGCAGCTCTGGCCTCTTTCATCTGCTTGGAGTCTTTCTGTAGATGTTTCCTGCTGGGGTGGATTGAATACCACATGCAGAACAGCAAAACGTGGCTAAGGCAGGAGGCAAGTGTCCCTTTGCATATGCTTCAAAGCAAGAAGGTTTTCTGCCTCCCACTGACCACCTGCAGCTCAAGAATTGGTTCAGGGCCAAACCTGACCTAAAAAGCCTGTCCTCAACCTCTTTCTTGCTCATGGGCATAAAAGCTGCCCATGAGGACTAACACAAGTTAATACAGGTCATCTAACATAGGTCAAGTGTATTTATGGCATCATTTCTCCCTGATGATTTAGCAGGCTTGCTAAAATACAGTGTGTGGTTGAGCTCACTCTACATGCAAATGTATGATGGAAAGGCACTGAGCAAGCTGTTAAACAGAGATCCCAATTACGAGCACTGGGATATCATCTCTAATAAGGAAGGAAGCAAGTGGCCTCCCTTCGCCTTGCCACTCACCTCATACCAAAGTACCAGCCTTTGTGTACACACACACTGGGCACCACTCGTCTTAATGACACAGATGATGAAAACTTATGCTGCTCTCAGGTAATGTGCATTAACACAGTTTTATCTGATGCAAATAAATGGCACTTTGCCATCTTTTTTAGTGTTTTCTAAAGTTCTTCCATAAAAAAAAATCCACTGGCTTGATTTACTGGCATTAAATAAAGAAAAGATCTGGAGAGGCATCTATCTATCCTTCCATCCATCCATCATTAGATGTAATTTAATACTTAATGACATTTGTGATCATCATGCCATGCTTGTAATTGAAAATGAATAATTGAAATTCCAATTACCACAGGGGTCAACGTAAGGGGAATTTGTATAGTAACTTGCTAGGCAATAGCCTAAATTTGCAGTCATGTTAGGACTGCAAACAATGTGTCTCATTCTTCAATTATTTATTGGGGAACGTAGTCTTAATTTCTCTTGGCTGTTTCTGTGAACAGTCAGGGCATTGTCCTGAAAGGCAGAAAATCCAGACCTCCTCATGCTCATTCAGCATCTATCTGGAGAGTCCTGGATCAGCATGCCTGTGGGGCTCCCCACTGACATTTATCCTTACTAGGTACCACCAACAGACCAAATCCATTTCAACACAGACCGTGCATCTTTCAGCATGGGGGAAACGGCAAGAAAGTGTAGAGCTGCCCAAGATGAAGAATAGGTGGTGGAGCTAACCCTAAATAATCGATCCTCGGCTTCAAACAACTTCCAGTGGCAAATCATGAACATAACAAAAGAGCCTCATTTTCAGGCCATTAGCTGCTTGCAGTTCAAGGAACTTTTCTGGCTCTCTCAGAAATTTGATCCCCTAATGACTGCAGAAAGGGCATCAGGACAGAAAATAATTACAGTCTGTCAGACAGTCTGGCATTCAACCTTCCACATGGTCCAGCAGACGGTGTCAAAGCTTTGACCTCAAGGGGCTTTAAAGCACGTTGTCAGAAAATACTCATCTAAATGGTCTACAGAGCATCCTACAGCTAATCAATGTCTTAAGCGAGCAATACTTAGCAGCTGGAATGTGTTTGATTAGTACATCTAACCCCTGATTGATTGGTATTTTAAATAATTAATTGCCTTGTTCGTGGGGGAACAAAATAAAACTTTAATAAGTGACAAGGATCTTAGTGTCTCCGTAGCAGGCTACAGGGATGTTAGCTCTACTTTGCCCTGGTTGCTTCAAATTCACTTAGGAAACCACCTGTATTTCCACCCAGAGCTGCATAATTTCACTGCTTCCTTACTACCTACAGATTTGGCTGAGTGGCCATTGCTTCACTTCCAGGAATTTTACATATTCTTTTCATTTATCTTTTAATCCAGCTGATGGAGAGGGACTCTTCATCAGTGACTGGAGTGATGGGACAAGGGGTAACAGGTTCAAACTGAAACAGGGAAATATATAAGGAAGATATAAGGAAGAAGTTCTTTACTGTGAGGGTGGTGAGGCTCTGGAACGGGGTGCCCAAAGAAATGGTAAATGCTCCATCCCTGGCAGTGTTCAAGGCCAAGTTGAACAGTCTTGGGTGACATGGTCTATTGTGAGGCATCCCTGCCTATGGCAGGGGGTTGGAACTGGATATCTTAAGGTCCTTTCCAACCCTAAGTATGTTGTGATTTTATGATTCTATGATCTTTCTAGAAAGGTGCAAAGTTTTCAGGCATTAAACCCTGAACATATGACTTTTAGCTATGAATACAACTAATATTCATTCTGCTTTTTAGACTAGGCTGCTGATCATCCCACATTAGACATCTGTGTATAAACTAGTCTTCCTTGGCTTTTCATTGCACCCACTGGAAACTGATACCTCCAGAAGATGACTCATCTGGTCTGTCTTAAGATACATCTCTTTTAAGTGGGTTCATGCGTTGACTCCTACCCAACATGTAGGACTCTGTGTGCCCAAACAAATCACAGACTGCCTTCAATCAAGGAACTGTGAAGTGACTCTGATCCAGGTTCACAAGTAGAAAGAGACATGCAGCCTCTGTTAACCAGATATAAAGTCCTTCATTAGTAAAATCTGGAGCGACTGATTATTTCTGCAAGCATTGAAATGTGTGCACAACCTGTCCTGAACTGGAACAACCTATATCCCTTCTACAGAGATACCGGGTTGAAGGGCAAGAGATAATCATACCATGGTCTGGTTCTCACCCACCCTGAAATGTTCTTCTGGCCTTGTCCGTCACTTCCTAGAAGGTAAAGGGAATGGAAGATCTGACAGAGTTAGCTGGGAAAGGCTCATCTGAGCTTGGAAATTGCTCTCCTGTGATTAAGTTTCTCCCTCGTCTACTCCCTCCACCAGCAGGGACCCAATTCCAACTTTAATCCAGTGCAGTGTCTCACCAAGACCAAGATTAATCTTTGCAGTAAACAGGTATTTCCCAAATATTCCTAAATATCTGTGTCCGAGGACATTCCCAAATGCTTTTCCCTATATGGCACTCAGTTAACCCTGTCCTGGTTGGAGTGTCTTGTCAGCATTGAATCTGAAGCACCAAAAGGTCAATCACTCCAGCTGGGCTCTCAGGTCCTGAATTGTTTTAGATAAAGAAGAGCAAGCCCCTCAAGAATCTACCAACATCCTTTTCTCTTTGGCACACCAATGCCACCATAGGAGACACAACATAGCCAGACTAAGTGCTGGCCAGTCCTGCATACCAAGCCAGCCCCTTCCACTGCAGGTCCATGGCATGGAAGAAGTTTTCCTGTATTGCAATCTCAACTTTAAAATCTCTTGGATTATAAATAGTAATGTGTTAAAACCATCTTTGTGTTGTCTGAGCCTGTGCTTTTTCGGTCAGCACTACCACACTGCCACTCAGGTCGCAATGTTGTTACTAGTGTCAGATTTATAAGGACCATCAGTGGGTGAAGTGTCCTTGGAGAGGCTTTTTAAACAAACCTGATTTCAGCTTATGGAACCAGACCACCATTATGTCTCTCACCAACTAAAGAATGAGTGTTTATGCAAGAGGAGGCCATGGGTCAGAGGCAGAGAGCAGAAGCACAGACAGTGCAAATCAATATTTTTAGATAGTTTACTGTTAAATAAACTGTAAGACCAGGCCCAGCTGGTTTGCATCAGCTTCACCACTCTTAGTATCAATGGAAGGGCAGTTTAGTTGTATTGGAGTTACGGATCTCAGCATAATTATAGATAAACTCCAAACAGTTACTCATTAAGAATTTGGAAGAGGTATTCAGCTGCTTGGCTTACAAATAAAGGAACTAAATAGTGATTTAGAGATGAAGGTGAGATCCCCTTTGAGCAATCAGGGACTTCTGAGTGTCAAACCAGTCACAGGATAGGAAAGGCTGAGAAAGTTGGGGCTGTTCAGCCTGGAGAAGAGAAGCTGTGTGGAGACCTTGGGTGATATGGTTTAGAGCGAGGTGTCCCTGCCCATGGCAGGGGGCTTGAAACTTGATGATCTTAAGGTCCTTTCCAACCCTAACTATTCTATGAATCTATGACCTTAAGACAGCTCCCAGTGTCTGAAGGGGGCTACAAGGATGCTGGAGAGGGACTCTTCATCAGGGACTGTAGTGATAGGACAAGGGGTGATGGGTTTCAAATTAAAACAAGGGAAGTTCAGGTTACATTTAAGGAAGAAGTTCTTTACTGTGAGGGTGGTGAGGCACTGTCACAGGTTGCCCAAAGAAGCACTAAACGCTCCATCCCTGGCAGTGTTCAAGGCGAGGTTGGACAGAGCCCTGGGTGACATGGTCTAGTGTGAGGCATCCCTGCCCATGGCAAGAGGGTTGGAACTGGATGATCTAAAGGTCCATCCCAACCCAGACCATTTTGTGATTCTATGAAAGAGGAAAGCAATTTCTTCATCTCTACATGCTCAACCCAGGGTCCTGCTTTCTGCGCGCAGACTCACATCCCTCCTATGCACAGCAAATGCCAAGAGGCAAAAAGCTTGATAGCAGAGAAATAGAAACAGATGCCACCCTTTAGCTGACAAATTTAGGCAATTTTTTCCAATATTTCTGGAAGGTTGGCTGCAGTGAAGTGGTGGGGTGGATGAGTTGTCTTCACTCTGCTGCGGAGGGCAAAAGGAATTTGAGTCCGACCACAAGAAATGTCATGCAAAATAAAGCTCCTGCCAGGCTTGGCAGCAGCAATACCATCAGGGTTGTTCACCTGCTTCCTTGTGAGTCATGTCCAACTTTTGAACATGCATTTCCATGTGTATCCAACACAGCCTGAGGTGGGAACTAATGAGAGGCCTGGTTTTGACATGTGTTGATATACACAGTGCAGTTGCCTAGCACAGATGCTGCTTTGCACATACTTCTGTACATGGGGTTTGTAAGTTAATGGGGGCTCTGGCTCAACAGCGCTCACTTGGGATCTCCCCTCTTCAGGCTTTGCATTCTGCCAATACCCTCCACAACTTTCATGAATACATTAAATAGCTATAGGTCATCTACCTTCTGGGAGGATTACTCCAAGCCTTGTCTGATAACATAGCCAAAGAATTATAAAAGCTCAATTTTTTTTTAGCTACTGAAGCTTACAATGAGCCTTTTTTCACCTCTCAGCTCTCCTGTCTTCTTCCTCCCTTCCTAGCTCTCCCATACTACTTTGTAAGGTTTAACTTTTTATTTGCTTTTCCCCTTATTGAAATAGTCAGAATTGACTTTGTTTTTTTACTAATTAAGACACAGAAACTCAAAGAAACAATCAAGTTACCTGAAAGCTAAATAGTATAAATAGTTCCACTCTCCCTTGAAAACCAAAACATGGGGTTTAATTGTCTTCTAAATCATAACAGTAAATGTTGATTCATAAGCTTGATTACATATCACATTCAATAGGAATTTGGTTAAATCACCTCACTTCTCAAAAACATAGAAAGGATATCCCTGCCCACAGCAGGGGGGGTGAAACCAGATAATCTTAAGGTCCTTTCCAACCCTAACTATTCTATGATTCTATGATATGTGTCTGATGGCTGCATTTTTATTATTATTAGAAGAATATGTTTGTGCTACCATAGAATATTAAATTCCTGATGGGAATTGCTATTAGTCCTACTCCAACTCTTCTGCAGCAAGCATTCTTCACATCCATCTGTAATAAGATACAGTCTTACACCACTTATGTGAATGCAATAATCAGCCTTTATTCCCCAACAGACACCTTACTGACTTCTGCTTCTGTTCTGCTGGCTTTTTGTCAGTGTTGCCTTCACTGTCTTTCGATTTCCAAGTTTTCCCTATGTATTTTCAGGGCAGCATTCCCATGTAGAGGACCTCACTCATGCAGTCATTCCAACAAGTTCATGCATGACAATACATTTTGGCTCAAGTTTAAGATAAAATAGTAACATAATTCACTGCAAAATTAAAACAAATACCAAACACTACCATTTGTGTTTGATCCTAGCTCTGTAATGGATGTTACAGCCATTGGTTTATGCTGCTAAAGGAGTTTTGCAAGACTGGCTTTGTTTCCCTTTTTGATTCATAAGCTGAATCCCCCAGAATCAAACAGAAGCAGGTATGTCTTGGGCTGACTTGAATGAGCTTTCTTACTGCTTTTCTTTTCACTAACAAAACAGCTACAAAATTGAACAAAAGAGAGGACACAAAGGAATGGGATCAACTGAAACATTTTACTTGGACTGATGTATCATGTTTTCCTTTCTGGAAGTTGGAGTTTTCCTTTTTTCTTTTACATCTTATTTCTTTAGGCCAACAGGCTTAAACCAACAGCTTTTACCAAGCCACTGAAATCTTTCATGTCAATGTTTTTCTAGTTTTTATTTTCTCCTCTCTGGGGGAGAGAGCTGCTAAAATATATGGATGTCACACCGCACTATGTGGCAAACACACTACTCCGAAATACTATACCCAATTCTATTTATATGGCCATTTAACTGTAACATCAGACATACCATCAGCTGTAGCAAGGAATTAAGACTCACACAGACTCAGTAAAAACTTATCCTGTCTATCTGTTGGCAGAGAAAGAATGAACTTATGGTAAGAAAGTCATCTCCTTCCTCTGCAACAGCCATTGCCAACCTTTACTCTTCTGTGACCGCCTATGGATTTTCCACTGCACCAAGGACCAATGTGCCATGTCTATAAGTCCACTAAAATGTATTTATATTTTTCCTTTGTTACTTTTTGAGTTCATGCAGAGAATTTACAGAGTCCCAGTTGTCTCCGCTCATATTTGTGGCTTAAGAACTGAAATGAATTGGTTCATCTCGAGGTTCATAGGTTGGCCAGCCCTCCTCAAACTGCATATCTATAACCTTTCAGTAACTCTCCCTTTGCTCTTCCAAGCCATGGACAATGGTGCAGTGCCCTGTTCCTCACTGTTTAATGCAGTAACATACTGACCTTAACTTTCACAAAAGGAATAGAAGACCTAGGTTCAAAACTTGCTTCTGCAAACAGAGGTGAGAAAAGATTTCTGCTAACACAGGACTTAAACTCTGCCCTATTGTCTGATCTCAGAACCAGTTTCAAGGCTGTGTAGAAGGGGATGCTCTTTTTCCTCCCTGTTGAAGCTTTTCACCTTTGCAGGCAAGAATGCAAGGCAGCCAAGGTACCTGCAAGAATGGGATCACCACCTTGTAGCTTAGCAGTGAGAAGACTAACTGGCAACCCTGATTTCTCACCTAAGGTCTTTTCTGCACAGTGGAGAGAGATCCCATTCAGATAGGAAAGAAACCCATATAATTTTAGTCATCACCAATGGGGGCTGGAACAAGACGATCCTAAAGATCCTTTCCAACACTAACTATTCTATGATTCTATGATGTCCATGCAAACTTGTTACCCGGTGCTCCTTTTGCAATCCTCAGAGTGAAGCAAACAGTTTTAGGACAAGTATTATGTGGTTTTATTGTAGGTGTGTCTTTTAAAATGAAAAGATTGCACCCTGGATGTGCTTGTTTCTCTCCACTGACTAAACAAACAGTGTGTGGTGACTGTCTCAGCTGTGAATATTTACATTTGATCGGATGCACCTAATCCAGGCTGGTTTTTCTGTATACTTTGTCATCTTCTTTTCCAAACAGTACTTGCATTTTGCTAAGAAACCTCTTTCGTACTATCTCAAAACACAATTCCATAAAACCCAGGATGAAAAACAAAATCAAATTAAAACCTCCTGGTTTTAGACGTTCATGTCCCAGAATAGACCCTGAAATCTAACCTCCGCTATTTGGGCAGCCAGAGGGAGAAACAGACTACAAACAAAACTGAAACAGATTTTATTGATTTTTCCCCATGCAGGCTAAGCCACATGCAAAATCCAAATCAAACACGGAATATCAATACCTAACAACAAGTCAAGTGCATTTTCAAATGAATTCTCTCTCTGTGGTCTAAGGCGTTCCTGCAGTAAGTCAGATTAAGAAAGATACCTGCAAGTTATGTTTTGAAGTGGATTATGCCCATTTACAGATTCATTTCAATATGTTTTCATGCTGATGACCTCCATGGAATAAAGAAAGTTATATTACCCAACAGCTGTTATTCAGGGACAGTTCTCTATTGTCTCTACATCATAATGGTTAAATGTTGTCTCTCACACAAAAAAAAGAGCTAACCTGAGGCTCCTAGTCTTACTCCAACACTTAACGTCTTTCCCCTGAGCTTTGTATTCACATTTCCAGCTGACTGATCCACCACACCAGGGCTCTGAGACCAAAAGTGGACCCGCAATTAGGATTTAACCTAGCAAGTTTTGGCAAAAGCTGAGGGCAAGCCAGGGTTACACAAGGAGACACAATGAGCTACTCTACACACAGGGTAGGATTCATCTCTAATTAAACTGTGGATGTTGAGGACACCTTCACATCAGCTCCTTTTAGTGCTGATGGAAAAAACCTACTGCTACTACTGGCTTCCTCCAGCTGGGATGAACTCCAATGTAGGAGTGCTTTGTAGGATACAGCCAAGCTAATACAGTTGCTGCAACATGATTGTTTTGAGCTCCAAATATATCCTCTCTGTGCAAGAAGATGCTTGAACTGGTGTGACTCCTTCCTCTGCTGAAAAACAGCTAACAGTGAATAACTCAAGATGCCATGAAGACACAGCCTATGGCTGTGAATCACAGATCCCTCCAAAACTGCTTGGATGGAAAACTTCTGAAGTATTTCACTACAATCCCAGACTCTGTTTATACTCTGGGCTGCTTCTGTGTCTTGCATTTTGACTTCCCTGGAATTTTTCATACAAGTAAATATCAGGAGGAAAGGACAATTCAATTTACATTTGGTGGGGTTCAAAGTCACTGTAATTGAATGATAATTTGCCGTGAAGCATGGATGTGAGTCCTCATGTTTGCCTCTTGACCTAAAAGGATATGGCTAGTGGAAATGTCTAGCAGATAATTACTGCTAGGTTAACCCTGAGGCTTGGCCATTATTCACAGGTCAATCTCTCCAAGATAATTCCCAGGATAATATTACTGGGGAACACACTCCCCCTGCATAATGGAACACCTGCCCCTGTCGTGAGAACCCCGGGAGGGAGAGCTGAGCTTTACCTTTGGTCTTTTCATTAAGCTTTCTTGTAGGGCAAAGGATGGAACCAGCAAAAGGGAAGAATAAGGGAAAAGTCACCTTGCAGTAGAGAACCTGGGGTGATTTTGTTTTCATTACTTATCAAGGCTGAGACTTCTTATAGCATGTGCAAATACAAGGAACACATATTCTCATGTCATGTAGCAGGGTCAAGTGTTGCTGTTGGAGAAAGGGACTGGTTTGAATATACAAAATATTTGCTAGCCCAAAAGCACTAACTAATGTGCCTTGTTATAGCCTATCATCCTCTTCGGTGCACAGGATTGTGCACATCTTTCAACATCAAAGAGAACACATCTTTTAGAGTATTCACAACACTGTGAGGAGACAAACACTATGTTTCTATTTATATGCTACCTCCTTGAATGCCAGAAAACCATTCGTCCTTATAAATTCAACTGCGGATGACCAGAACAAAGATAAGCATATTGAAAAGCGATCTCAGAAGATCGCTTAAAGTCATTGTTTTGTCCTCTTTTTGTCAAGACAAATATACTACCAGGACCTAGGGGCAGTAGTCAGATATATGCTGTGTTTCAGGCAGGGTCAGAATGCTCCCTTGGCTTCTACAGCACTGCAAGGCACACGAGCATGTGCCCAGGACAGACCAGGTCAGAATCATGCATGGGGGTTCTCCCAGTCTGCTTTATTCCCTTCATAGAAGTGTAGGGCCATAAAAGATCTCTAGAGGTCATCTAGTCCATCCCCTTGCCCCAGGGCAGGCTTAACTACGGGGAGGTCACGGCTGACAGATGTTTGTTTAACTTGCTCTCATAATGATGGAAACTCCACAACCACTGCAGATAATCTGCGCCTGGTCTTTTAGTGTCCCCATCACTAGAAATCTTTCCTTCCCAGTGTTATAAATCCTCTCTTGCTGTTGTAAGACAAGAAACAGTAATGATCAACATCAGGAAGATGTACAAGGAGGGGTAAAGTTATTACCCAAGGCAGAGAAAGGGGAATGCAAGAAAAAACCTACAAGGGTCCAATAGCTTGATCTTCACTAGTTCATTTTGCAACTCTGAAAGTAGCACTAAAGGGGAAAGTTTAGTGGTCCCAGTGCCAGCAATAAGAATAATAATTATTAATAATAATAGCTGGTCAAAGAGTTACATAGTAAAATCACATGATTAGTCTGATCAGCAACACAGAGAGGGGATAGGAAGAGGGATGTTAGGGTCTTAATTAATGCCACTTACAATGTTATTAATAATATATGATTAACTGTTTAAATATTAATATATTTTTATTACTTTCCTTTATTTTGCCATATTGCACAAAAGGCAAAAACATCATCTCTGCCTATAACAGCTTTTATGTAAATGTTACCTGTACATTTTCAACCCTGTATTGGAAGACCTAGATCTTGAATGTTCTAATATACACTTTATATATCTAATTCCACTTGTGTTAATTATGTCTTTCAGTTCCTTAGCTGAAAGAATTGGAAGTATCATATATATTAGTATATATTAATTAGAGAGGATTGTGTATTGTTTATTGTTTTGCTTCCAATTTGTTCATAGAGCTCAATGAACTGGTTTGTTCTGGAGTAGCAACGTAGCACGGAACAACTCCAAAAGATGCTGGTTTCAATTGGAAACAGTTGGGAAAGGGGAAATCAGCTGTCAGTCTCGACTTACTACTACTGTAACTGGAAACAACTTTACAAGTACGTTTGGTTAATTCATATTATTTTGCCAACACTTTGAAGTTACACTTTCCTCCCTCGTTTCTTAAGTCAGCAAGAAACGGTTATTAAAGGCATCTCTTAAAAAAAATGAAACTGTCAAGATGTGGCTTTGAAATCTTTGAAAAGATGCCTGTAACGTATAATGTGCTATAAGCACGTCTATTAAATCATAGCTTTTGCGGTTCTAACACAAAAATACCAGGAAAGAATTCTTTTCACATCGGATCAGTAGCTACGCAATAATAGGAAACACTTGGGCTGAAGGTAAAAATTGGCCAGACTACGCTCCTTCCCATCTGCTTGTTATCCTCAGCTGTAGGAGCAGAGCAGGTGACCCATAAATATGGGGGCTTTAAATGATAGCTTTTTGTTTGTGACTGTGTCATGATGAAGGGTCTTGTTTTAACTTTGTAGAGATATTGTTCAGGAATTCAACATTCAGTAGCAGCTGTTAGTAAAGAAAAGAGTGATGCTGAGAGAAAATGAAATGATTTTCTCAAGTTAGAAAAGAAAAAGTGTTTTAAAGTTAAGAATTTGCTGGGCTTTGTTGCACTAGAAAATGAGAAACAGACTGAAATCGATAGAGGAATTGATCAATTAACTTCCCCTGTCCCAAGTAAATGAAATGCAAAGAGAAGTAAAAGCACTGGGAAAGACAATTAAGAGAAAAATCTGTTTGGGTGCACAAATAAATCCAAGAGGAGGAGACAGACACCAGAGCGCAGTGTATTTAGTATTGAAAAGCACAAACCAAGGACTGAAAGGTAAAACTAAACAAATTCACACCATAAAACAGGTACAGATGCTGAACGGTGATTGCACTTAACCACTTAAGTACAGTTGCGATAGGCATGGGGGGATCTCTGTCTCTGAATGTGCTCAGTGGGTCTCTGGAAGATAAGAGTTGTCTGCATGGGAGTTCCTAGGCTCCAACTAGGAATGAATGAAATTCCATCATCCCCATTAAATGGGAGGTCAAGGTGGAAGAGCTAATGGTTTCTCTGACCTCAAAAAATCTTTGAAATTATGAAACCATTAGATTAGGTTGCTGATTTAATTGTCTGGGTCACTTGGAGTTGTGGGTTCTTTTATATAGGCTTTTTAATTTAATATATTGCTTAGTATAGTTGGAGTAGATACAAGAATTAACCTTTAGTTATTTTTTCAAGACATAACACAGCTTCTCATTTAGAGAAGAAGGCATGTAAGTGCTGGTTGGCATTCAGTAACTACAATGTGAAAAAGAACTTCAAAATCCCTTAATGCCATTCTCTACACTGCGTCTTCTTTTAAACATTTTGTCATCAAGAACATTAGTGAATTGTTAAATCAATTAAATATTTGTTAGTTAAGAGCAATAAAGAAAGAAATCAACTTATGTAATTATAAGTGAATGAAAAACAATGGAATTATTATTAATACTAAAGATTGGCATTCTTCCCAGAGCTCTAAATTTCATTTTACTTGCATTTTTAAAGCTAAATTCCTTCTCTGCAGTCCATCCAACAAAATTCTTGGTGTTTGTTTTGTCACCAGGGGGTTTGAGGATGCGGGAAAAGTGGAAAGCTTTTGCAGAGATGTGCCTTGCAGCCTAGCCAAATGAATGCAATGATTCAAAATTCTTTAACATCCGGGTTCTAGCAGAGATGTTTCATAACAAAAGAAAAGCAAAATTAAAGCAACTTTCTGAGGAATTTCCAACAGATTTGACCTGAGATTGTATGTAAGTATGATCTACTGAACCTTTAGGGCAGATCTGGTTGCATGTAAGCTTCACTGAAATAAAAAATACAACCAATCTATGAAATTAATACTTTTTTCTTGAGTTCAAGGATGCTCAGTTACAGGGTTTTAGTCTGTCCCATCAAACAGCTCTTTAAGTCAAACAGAATCCAAATCACCCTCATTTTCATGACCATCCAGGCCAGTTCACTGTTGAGAATTGATTTGTTAGTGCAAAATGAAGGCGTGATTGGAATAATGATATCAAGTAGAGTCTGCTCAGTGATGCTCTGTGATGGAACAGCATCTGATTTGTCAATATTCCCTTCTTGTGCTGGCCTGTGCTCACCTTAGCCCACATGTAAACCAGAAGGTTAGAGAAGATCAACAGCATTGCTCTTACTTGAGAATGAAGAGGCAGTAATAGAAACCAAGAGTGCCCAGACTACATGAGTGTGTCACTGCAAGTCATTAGCCTGAACACCTCTCTCACAGCACTATTTCATCAGGGATCATCTCTATCACCAGTGCTGCTGTACTGATTCCACACCTTCATAAAGGAAGGGCTGTGGGCAACTGAAGGAGCAAGGTGTTGGCTCCAAAGAGATGTGATTAGTCAAGTGGCTGGGAGAAAAGGTCAACGGTATGAACAGCCAGGCTTAACACAGGTTTAACTGAGATCCTGTTACATAGAAGGTGAAGGCACGTGTTCCACTGTTTTATTTTGGCACAACCCATACATTTATTAATTAAAAAGCATCTGCAGAATGGGGGAAGAAATTTAGCCACCTTTTTCTTTCATCCCCCAGGATCAGGCTTTCATAGTGTCTACCTTCTCCTTACAATCTCTCTCATTTCAGCTCTGGCCTTGCTCTCTTCGTTGTTTCCTTTTCTTTTGTTTGCTCACTTCTCTCTAACCCTTTTATTCTGCACTGTTCCTGCTGCTCAAATGTATTTTTTCATCTTTCATTTTATAAATTCAGCTGTCTTAAGTCTCCCTGTTTCATTTTCTGGTGGCCAGCAGTGCTGGGGATCTGGTACCTTTCACTTTGTTCCCTGCCTGTCAGCAGTACTAACATATGAAGCTTGATGAAATAAAAACAAACCTGCTGATAGGCCTGGCCAGGCAGTGCTTTGATGCAATTAAATACTAATTCAGATTCAGATTTGTGATGGTTTGCAACCAATCAAATCCCAAGGCCACTTTGTCCTTTAGATACAGTTATATAGCTCTGTCCTTAACAGCAGCAGAAAAGGCATGTGGCTGTATGTATTTCCATGCTGAATCATAGAATCATAAAATAGTTAGGATTGGAAAGAACCCTAAGATCATCTAGTTCCAACCCCCCTGCCATAATGAAAGTTATATTGTCTTCCTAAAAGCATCTCAGTCTCTCAAGGGGTCTGCTAGGAGACCTCCAGAGACAGTGGTGTTCTACTGCAACCCAAATACTCATCCTGAACCCTGAAAGACCTAACACTTTGTTTATCTCTTTTTCTAAAACAATTAGCTGTGGTTTTAAATGATTATAAAATGCTTGTGGAGCTGCAGCTCCCTGGTGGGATGACAGAACTGCATATTCCCATCACTGCTTTCCTGCATCGTATTGTTTCAGGCTTTTACAATCCAAGACAGTATTTCTTTACCTACATACCTTGGCCAATTTTGCAGGCAGTTAGTTACCTGTATGGCCACACTTATACAGAACTCAGTTTTCAGTTAAACCCTTTTAAAAGCATCACAACCCTCTGCACCTTATTCCCCTGTTGTAACAGGGAAGCACAGCAGTGGTGGCATAAGGAGTATATGGAGCACTGGCAATTTATTCCCACTAGGAAGAGATGCATGTCTTCACCTGCAGTGATACAACGGAAGCATCACACCTTTAAAGTGTGTCAAGATCAGACATCAGTCAAGATGCTCTAACCTTGGTCTCACCTAGACATTTTCCTGCTCAAAACACGGTGGAATACTCCATGTGTTTTACAACAAAGTCTAAGAATCAGTAGGACATTTTAGGGCCACTGTGAATACGCTAGTCTTGATTCCATCTTGGTATTGAAAAGTTTAACATGTGAGTGACTGTTAGAAAAAAAACAGGTTCTGATTTTCACTCTGATCTTTTTTAATCATTTTTTATTATTATTTATTTAAATATTTTGTCACAAGCTGTGAGTCAAACCAGATTTTTTCCCATGGAAATTTCTGCCTTCCTGACCCTCTCTGTTAAACAAAGACTGATGATTCCTGGTTAACCATTGCTAAACAGAGACCGATGATTCCTGGCTAACTATCCCCGCTCATGCTTAAACAGGATGAAATCTTAAGCTTTTCTTTGTTCTTGGTTTGTGTATGCTTGTGTATTTGTACATGTTTTTAAAGACCTTCACGTTCATTCACACCCCCACTCATGAACAAGGAGGAGAAGACAAAACACAGACTTCAGAAGCTGAGACCCTCCCAGCAAAATAGCTGTCCATGCTCTCATATGCAACCTTACACTGCAGCAAAAACATGCAGGTTTTCTGTGTGCTGACCCCATCCTTCAGTCTGGCTCCCTGTGCATCAATATCACAGCAATCAACGTGCCATATATCACTCCACAGATCCTGAAGAAAGACAGCTGCTCAATGTCAGTGTTCACCTCCTGAGTTAAAAAACACATTTGGGGAGTTATTATTATTTCATAAATATGGTTTATTAATCCGGCAGCGTGTAATGTTTGAATTGAAAATGAATCCTCCTGTCTCCCATGACTATTGATGGAAAATGCCATCATCAAAGATCCTGTTGCACGAGCTGGTAAGTAAATTGTTTTCTTGTGCATAATAATTATTCTGCTAGAGAAGATGCTCAGCAATCCTCTGGATACACACATACTTTCACTTATTGCTACAACAGCCTGCTTGATGTACTTAAACTGAATCCTTGTGAACTCCTATTGAAGTTGTGTACCAATGGTTTTAAATAGCAGCTACAGACAGCCGTGTAGCAGTGTGAGCATAACTGAGTATCATGAAATACAAGAAGTCTCAGATAATTAAACCCTAAATGCAGTATACCTGTTTACAGGAACACCAACACATGTAAAATAGCTTAGTATTTCACAATACAGTGAAATGAAAATGAATGGCAAAGTCAGTAGGAATATTGACTTTTATACATGTTCCAAGCCTGATCTCTGAAAAGCAGTGAGCATATCACTAAAACATTTCTACTAAATCCTTGGAAACTGTTGTAATGCCATAACTATTTAACAGAAAAGGAACACCAAATGTCCAGAGGTTAAATACTTGCTTATTTAGGGTTTGATTATTTTAGAGAAAAGGCAAATCAACAGTCAGATGATTGTAGAGTCTGTAGCATCCTGCATATATTTTGACAACTTATTAGAAACAGGGTATATATGATTTCTAATAGCATCCTCTCAATATACTCCAGGATTATTTTTTTTTTGCATATACTTTTTGAAGCTTTTCTTATGCTTTTGCCCCTTGCACCTATTAATATAGAATTTGCAACTTATTTGTCTTTATCAGCAGAGAAACTCAAGGATTGAAAGGGAACAGGTCCACAGTATCCTAGTTAAGATACAGCTTGGGATTTGTTTGTGTCCTTCCAGACAGATGCCAATTAAAATAAGGGTGGGGGGGAAGGTGTAACAATAGCAAAGTATTGATTGACAAGTGCTATTGAACAAGTCTTCCTTCAAATATTTTATGAAAAGGACACTGGATTTCATTAAATTCTGTTTTCAAAAGCCATCTCTACTGAAAAGAATGCATTCAGAGGAATTAACTGTTTCTGTCCTGCAGATCACGTACCATATTCAGAGTTCAGCTTCTCATGGCAGGAGGCCTCTTTCCCTCTTTACCCTATCTGCAATAGGAAGATAAGAGGCAGGTGGAAAGGTCTTGCATCCTTATTATATGCAAAGAGCAAAAGTATTTGTACAGTGCTGGGTGCATTTTTAAGGACCAGCTTAAAATATATAATTGCTTTATCTGCTGATACACTGAGGATTGTGCTATCGAGGCCACACAGGTGGAGAAAAAGAACACTCAGAAAAATGCTTAAAATACCTATTTTGCAAGCTGCACAGTGAGCCTTCTCACTGTGGAAACTTCCTTAACTCCTTCTAAAGGCATGAAACTTCGAATTGCTCCTATCAGCTGAAGGCCACCAAAGAGCAATGGAAGGTGACAGCAGAAGATTGAAGCTCCAACAACCCTTTGTCACAAACACCCTTCACCCTCAGCTTGTGTATGTTTTACTAATATATGGTGACAGGGACTCATGCAGCAAGCAGGGATTTGTAGAGGAAGAAGAAAACTTTTCACACAGCTGTAATAGTTGGAGCCACCAAAAATGGCACAGATGTAGATACAGAGAGGACAAGACAATGTGCAATTCTCTACAGAGCTGCAGTCAAGACATGATCAGTTTGTCTACGTAGATACAACTGCAGCAAAACGTGAAGAGAAAATACAATATAAGTATCCTACTGTTGTGAGGGTTGAAGAGGCTGAAATTCCTATTCTGGCTCAATGTAGAGTTACCTGTGAGGACATGGTAGGTATTATGGATATTATAGGTCTTCTACTCAAACCTCAGCCATGATACACACTCTCTTGACTTCCTACCTACAATCGTGCCTTCTTGTAATATGGAAACAAGGACACAAGCATAGACATTTGTTTCTCCACTCATACTACAGGTAGGAAAAGCAAGCAAGGATAAAGGAATAGGACTAAGTGGAGATGAGAAAGGTGGGAACAGAGGGAAGGAAAATCCTGATGAGTATGTCAATAGTGTCTGTATGGCCTATTTGTTGGCTGGCAGTCTGGCTTTGAGTTGAAGCAAATCACAGTGCACTCTGAGTAGGACAATTCAAGAATGGGAGAAGCCACTTGGCCCGTATCTTGACCACTCAGGCAGTCTGGATTTGGATGTGGTGTCCATCATATTGCTGTTATGAGCAACCTGAGTCGAGGACCCAGAAGGATTAACCTTCTCCTTTGCAGGGATATTCTGAAGTGGCTGATAACAGTTCACTTTACTGTTAATGTACAGCAACTGCACTGGTATTACATATGAAGGAAACTTACAAGGATGGAAAAGCCTTCAGCCAGGAATCTCATCCCACTTCTCTGCATGGGGATATCTAGTACAGAACAGGCAATGCTAAATCCCCACCATAAACGTGATGACATGGAGAAAGGAAACTTCAGTTAATGTTTATCTGAAGCTAAATGTGAGTGTCAGAAAATTCAGCTAACCTCTCCTCACACTCTTTCCGGGAGCTGTCAGAGAAGGTGGATTTGTCCACCCTAAGAAGTAGATAAACAGAGAAACTCCCTTTCCCACTAAGACACCTGTAGCTACAGATGTACCTTTCGATAAAGACAAAGATGTGCTTTCCAGATTTGTCTTTGAACTTTCCTTTTTTGATGGCTTTCATTCCTAGAACCACAAAACAATTCAGGTTTGACCAGGATCGCTCGAGATCTGTAGTCAAGCCCCTGTTTCTATCTCAAAAGCAGGCCCACTTAGATTAGGTGTTTCAAGAGCTTGTCTTACTATTTGGATGGAGATTACCCAGAAATTTGTTCAAACATCTGATCATCTTCATGTGCAAAAAGGTCAAAACACCCTGTTTGATAGTTGTTATTTTTTAACCACTTTGCACCTATTAAACAATTTATTCTCTCATAGACTGGCAATGGTAGTGACTTAAACCTGAAGCTAACACTTCAGGTAACTGTCTTGCTAATTCCATTATAAATATCTAATTTCTAAAGATACTTTTTGGTTTCTAGCAGTGCTCTATGCCTCACTTCACATAATGTAGTTATCCTAACAGGTTTATATCCAATGAAAAGAATTACTATGCACATCTGCAAATATGCTTTCTTGCTTGTTGCACCTCTAAAAACAGAATCAGTTTTATTTGACAGTCTTGTGGCGTTCTATCCTTTTCCCAAATCCTTCTGATATTTCATCATGCAGCAATGCCAACCATGCATTATAGAAACGATCCATGTCTGATGAAAGGGGTAGTGTACTAATATATTTTGAACTAAAGAACAGGGTGCTGGAAATCCGTGTGTATAGTGGAGGCTGAAAGGGTCTGAGTACATCACCTATTCACATCCTGGGCCCATTTTCTGGGAAGAGTGATCATTTGACCTCTCCTTAGCAAAAGGAACCACGACACTTCCCACAAACAGCGCTTGTACTGGCACATGGAAAATACTCCTACTTAGACATATTCTCCTCACAGAAATTCATCTGTGTCAAGAGCTCCAACAGCTTGAGAGGCACTGTTAATAAACATGATCAGTTATTGCTGCTGATTCTTGTCTTCATCAACACCCTACTTGTAGTAAGCAACAGATTTCACTTTCATAGGAGGTCTTTCAACCTCAGGGTCTTCGAGAACATGGCACCAGCAAAACAATAGCCTTGATTCAGTAGATGCCTTACAGGGATTCCATGTGTGTTTATTATGGAAGCTCAATGTGCCTAGTGTGCAACCAAAGATTATTTTTCTTCCAAAGGCCAAGCTTGCTTGGAATTCTGTTAATTAAATGCACTGTAGAAATGTCAGCCTTTACCCTTCTATATATATAGCATCCTTTGTCCTTCACATAATGATTTTAAAGTGTTCTTCAGACATCATTTGATAGAATAATAAGATATTATTATTGAATCTTTGTGTCTCCTATTGTCCCAGGAGCACTGACCTTGCTTTCCCAAGGCATAGGTCTGTCTACCAGGCTAATCACAATGATATCTGAGTACCTCAGAGTTAATGCTTATATGGCAATGTTTCTGCAGGAGCTCGAGTCCAGAGGTACTGATAAGCTCCGTTTCTCGCTCCTGTGCATTTCTGCAATGTTATAAGCTTATTTCAGATGTAAATCCCCACCCTGGTGACATGTGGGGAGATGCATGCATGGTTCGGGTAACTCAAATTCCCACCAGTTGTCAGAGTTCCACATACAGGTAAGCACTAGATGCGATTTACAATGAGAAAGCATCCACGGGGAACCAAGATGAATGAATCCCCCATTCACTCTTTTCCAGCAGATATATAGCACTGATTAATGTCTTTGAACTACTGAATCACTATGGGAATAGCCCTTCATTTATGTCCTTCGCTTTCTTTCGCTAGGACAAGGTATTAACACTGCATGTTTTAGCCACGGACAACCAGATATTAACACACCTTCCCACCAGTATTACTTGTTTTCCTTGACTGGTATGTTGTATAGACAAACCTACAAATACCCATGCACACAGCAGGGTATATGCAATACATCTGGCAGGGAATGGTTACCCCCAGCACTATAACAATTCTTAATATAATCTTGGCTTGTTTCCATAGCTGTCAAAAAGTCTGAGTTAGCTTGATAGGTCTCTTAAAAAGCACAGTTTGTGGCAATTGAGTTTTTATTGCTCTTTTTAAGAAAGTCCTGACACTTAGGAGGGCTTTCTCCTCCAGGAATAAGATATTTTAATAGCTGCTGAACAAATTATGATAAAATAGCTCTTATCTGGAGATATGAGATCTTTAATGGCATCCTCAAAATCCTTTGCATATCTGCATAACAAAAAACGTCCAAATGTTCCATTTTACCACTCAGAAGCTTTTAATTTCTTTTATTTTCTAAAAGGGAATCTGAGTGCTCAAGTATTGCCTCACCACACTTTTCATTTGTCCTGAAAAACCTTGTTTTTCTCTCCTAACACACTGAAGATGCCTAGGCTATGGTTTCTTTTATTGAAATCTCTCAGTGAATCCCCAAAACAAAAGGAAGCTTGATATAATGACATTATTGCTATACCGATCTCTACCAAATCAGTCCTCTACAGGCAGAATTCTAAACATTCCTTAAATACATTGATTTTAATAAAGACATATCAAGAGCCTGTCACTGTTACAATATGTATTTTCAACAATTTGCCCAAAGCTGAAAGAATTCATCCTAGTCTCATTACTATATAAACACAATAACCCGAAATATGTAGTTATAGCCTGGACCAAGGGAGGATTACAAGCATAAGCTGATTGTTTAAAACCAAGCGAGAATCACTACATCCGTGAAACATAAAGTTATGCTTGGAACCCTATCCAAGTAAAGACATTATCCTGCTCTGGATTTCAAAGCCAGAAGTGCCGTAGGACTTTTAGCTTTATCCTTACAAGTCAGGCCATTACTTTACAGCGCTTCCTGATTTGGTTTTGCATTTTGAAGTACAGAGTTCCTGACTTGAAGTTGTAAAAATAAATTTAATTGTATTTCTACATCTTTATCTATAGCTACTTAAAGTCTGGGTATATGTGCCACTTTAAGAACATTTCAGATTTCTATTAATTTTCTTTTGTTCCCTTTGAAATACTTTGGGATGTGCACTCATTTGTAAAATTGAGGTAGAGGATTCTGTGGCTGACAAGTTCTATTTATTATTTGTTAAGCACAAATGTCTCACAGGGCACATTACAGTTCTAAGGCATCTTGTGCAGCAGCATTAGATGAGTCAGAAGTAGATCCACGTGATGTTGTCAAATCAGGGGTGGTTAAGCTCATTCAGCAAAAGTGTTGGTGTAAGTCAAGATAAAGTTGTCAGTTTGGAAGTCAACATACAGTTTATATTTGTTGGGGGGAAAAAGTGTTATCTTTGCTTCCACTGAGAGTGTGGAAGAGTTAAAAAGTGAGTATTGGTAAGGTATTTGGTGAGCTGGAGTTGCTGGTAAAACAGAGAATGGGGGCTCTGTAGTAAAGAGTACATTATGCTAAGTGGTATACAAGCTGCCATGAAATTATATTTAGGTTATTTCTTATGTTTCAAATGAACTTCCAGAACAGCACATTAACACTGACAATGTCATTTGTTCAGGCTTCAGGAACTCGGGATCCTTTCTCGTCTTGATTCAATCACTTTGGTTAAATCTCTTGTTAACAATGCAGAAAAGAATGGATTTTCCAAGTGATCACTATTTATTAGACAATAAATTTAAAATGACACTGCAAATATAATTTCATGGTTTGTGCTCTTTCCATTTCTTTAAAGAAAAAACAAGGATGGAATCAAGAGACAAATAAAGATGCTTTAAAATAACACGAGGAATAGCTTGATTTATCAGCTCCACTTAAGTATAAACACACATTAAAAGAAAATGACAAATGTACAAATCCCACACCCATGATAAAGTTTTCTTTCTTTCTCTAATTTTTGAAAATACATAAAAAAAGATAGTGTACTTACATATTTCAGATCCTCATCTGTCTAAGAATAGAAAGCACTCAAGTCATGTGTCAATAACTCAGGTGGTCTCTTCTCAATCCCCTTTTTGTGTTCAGCATCCACAAAAATCAGTGCGCCACTGCAATGGTCCAGCCATTCTCACTACAGAAAAGGAGCCAGGTTTTGTGTGTCAGAAAAGACTGGCATGGATTTGTAGAGGTTGTTTGCATGGCAGCTGTCAGGATTGTCCATGTAGGTTCCTTCATGAGTTCAAAGACCCACATTCCCCCTGTCTGAGAGTACTTATCTAAAGTACCTACATCAGAAGCATGTTCTCCCCAGGCTACCATTTCATCAGACAGCAAGTGGTATCTGTCTTCATGTCTGTATTGATAGGGAGAAATGTCCATCTACCTTCATATCTACAGGACATCCATACCCAAGCTGCTTTCCCATGCTTTGATATCCCCAGGAACCTGGGCAACCAGAACAGAGTTAGGGCACGTTCCAGGCTAGCTCCTACCCAAGATATACAGGGCATGCCACCACCCATGGGTGGCTTTACAGTTTAGATATGGTCTCAAAGGCTAAATAAGGAGTAACTATGCACCAGATGTGAGTAGATTTAAATTGGAACTAAGTTACTATGCACATATACTTAGATATGGAGAAAGAGAAAGTATGTTTTTTCCATGGGACATACCTTTAACAACAGTTGTTTTCTTCCTTTCTAGATTTTGTGCATAATGCTGGCTATAAAGCATATTTACTTATTTTAAGATACCATTAAAATATTGAAGTTTTTCTAGACTTATATTGGTCTTCTTTAAGAAATTAGAGGAGAGAGACTCCTGTGTCAGACATCTGGATGAATCCAATTGTTTCAACATGCATAAAAAATGACTCTCAGTCCCACAGTCCATATTGTGCAGACACACTTTACATTTAATTTGGTAATATCCTGAGCATTTGGGGGGGATATTTAATGGGGGCTTGACACCAATCCTCAATTTTGTAGGCACTTAAATCTCTATATAAGTTTACTGGAAGGTATATTTCGTAATATCACGCTGTTTAATGACAACACTCACAGGTGTAATGCGTGGTGCAGCAATGAAAATGAGCCAGTATATGATCTTGCTAAAGGCCAACAGCTTCTGATAGATCACAGTTAGCATGGCCCTCAATGTTATCCAAAAATACCCTTGAAAAACAGGGACTGCAGATGTGAGACATGGCACGGCAAAGCTCTACACACAAAACTGCCCAGTGCCACTAGAGATGCCCTAGTTATTCTGATTGCCATCCAAAAAGACATGGTTTTCCTACACATCCCGCATCATCTTTGCCATTCTCCTAAATAAGTTTGGGCATCAAAAATGTCTTTGGGCATCTCAAATTAAGTCTGTGATAAAATTAATCGCACACTATATCACAAGTCATGCAGTGATAACAGGGCTCTTAAGATCCTCCCACCTTAGTATTGCTACTCCCCATCAATAACGCCAGCACACCACTCCTTTCCACAAGTACCGCTTCAGGGAATGGGTGGCATACCAAAATGCCAACACTTTCTTGTTATATGCTATTTATGCACATGCATGCATGCTATATAGGGGCTTGGTTGTTTTTCTGGTTTTTCTTTTTTTTTTTTAATTAATATTCTTGCTTTTTTTGTAAAAATTAAAGCAATTCCAAAAAGCCATTATGTTTTGATTGTTAGGAGCTGACATAAATGGATTCCAGTAGAGATAATGCTGTAAATGTTGATCATGTTACAAGTTGGACCACCTACTGTCACTTCAGGAAGCAGAGGTTTAAATATAAATCTCCTATTTTTAACAGAGTTAATATTAGAACTGAAGGAGGAGATGTTCAGCTGGGGTAAATAGTAGCTTTGCTGATCTAAGTGGCACTATGCTGATTTACAGCAGCAACAAAACTGTCAGAAGCAGTGTATCTTCTCTCCACCAATAGCTCCATTAACGTATTTATAATATGAATTCTATAATGAAAAGAAAAAATCATAACAAAAAGAAAAGATGAGATTATTCAAAGGTATCTGGTGAGCCATGACAAATTTCTGTGAGTAAATGAATGGAAATATGTGTCTTAGTCCACAGGATTGCTTCAAATCCCTGCGCTAAAATCTTCATGTTAAATCACTGTTTTGCTTACAATAAGCAGTATATTCCAGCTAAAATTAAAATAAAGAAAATTGGTTCTGGATACCCCTTGATAATAAAAAAATAATGTTAAAACAAAACAAACAAAAAAAGAACAACAAACCAACAAATGAAACCCCAAGGTATTAAATTAAAGTATTTTCTATCTACTCCAAGCATTAATTTATGTTTTCTTTTTGAAGTTGCATTTCCTGGAGTACTGTAAGTAAGATTATTATAAAAATGAGACCAGAACCGTCAGATTTTGTTACCAGATTGGAAATACAAAAAAAAAATCTGTATTTTGAAGAACAATAAAAAGAACAAAAACTCTGTGATGTTTAAAACTTACAGTTGTAAGTACCTTAATTTACCTTGAGTTATTAAATATTCTAGAGTTAGGTATTAATTTGGTGAGTCTACTCCACGGTGCTTGGGCTTTGTAATACTATCTAAACAAAATTACAAAAATGTAATCATTTTAACCCAAAAGGAACTTTGTTTCTTCTCAAAAACTCCAAATAAAGGAGCCGAAGTTGTGTTTTCTTTTTAAATGACTTTCTCTAGCCTAGGTGTTTAAAGGCTCCATAATGAAGCATAGCACAGAGGGCTGAGACTATGGGCTTTAGGGAGATTAAGGGCTGCAGAGCTGCTCACTTTATCTTACATTAACCTGCCCAAGAAAGCAATTCCCTCTATAGCCCCCACACCCAATCCCCATAAGTGGAGACATATGGCAGTTCTGTGATACAGAGAACACACTGTGGTAGTTTTATTGATACTGGGACTGCTTCGTAACCAGTGTAAGTCTTCTCTGCTCAGCTGTGAATTGACTCTTGGCAAAGGGAGACTATCCATAAAGGTTAATATTGCCCTTGAAGTATTCCAGTCAGATTCCTGCTCTGAATTGCCCTCCAGAGGAGCCTTTCTCCACTGACTCCAGGGATATTTGGTGATTAAATTTAAGTGATTAAATTTAAGCCAGAGCCTCTGCCGATTTGGTGGGATTGATTTGCAATTGAATTCTTTGGTCTTTGTGAAAAGCTGGTCCAGAACTCTCAGAAACCCATCAGAAGTAGCAACAAAAGTGGTGCAAGCTGTACATGGCCACCATTGCCTTCTCATCTGGTACAATGTCAAGACGAGCAGTCTCTCCCCATCTCCCCCTTCTGCCTGTCCGTTACCTAACTGAGAATGGTAACCATTAAAACAATTCAAAGCCCAGATTCCAACTTTTCCACACTGAATTAACATGAAATTGTTGGTTAACATGGACTACCCTGATTGGGAGAGCTGCTATGTGCCTTGGAAAAACCTTGCAAAAAGGGTTTTCAGCTCAGATTCTTGGCTAAAGGATGAAAGGCATTGGCTATGTGGCACAACATTGCATGCACACAAGCACACAGCACTCATTTCACATTTTCTCCTTCCCTCCTCAGATTTCTCTCCTCCAGCCACCAGCTTCTCAGCTAACCTTGAAACTGCAGGGAATTTCATTCTGTGGCTTGTGTTTCCTCCAAAGCAGAACTGCAGGACCTCAGTTACTCCCTAGAAATTATGTCTCCTGGAGTCATTATTCCCTCTCGGCCTCAGACCACTTCCTGCAATTTCAGAACCACTGAAAACATCAGTTTCAAACAAGTGATTAACCCATGAAGGTTAAACCAGCCTGGATCCACAAGCGTTCCTTAGACACGCATTCCTTTTCTCCTCTGCCTGAACTTTGGTTGAAATACGACCAAAGATATTCTTCCTCAGATGGGTTTTAGCGCATTTTAGAGTTGATCACCTTATTGTTCATTGTTTTCTTTCACCTCCAGCTTTCTGCTGTAAACTACTATTTAGCAAACCAACCTTCCTGAAGAATCCTGGTGAGCTGTAAAAGCTAAAATGTTAGCTATCAAAACCCTTGGGTATATCCACAAATGACTGTGTAAGGCTGGAGGCACAATGCCAGATGAAAAGACGACAGACCCATTTATCATCACTAGGAACAGGCACATTAATTGGCTATGATACAAGTCCCGTCCTCCAGGATTAACAAAAATCTTTTTGATCCTCAATATACCACCAGAACATCCTTTATTAAATAAGATGAATAGTACTGAGGCCAAGGGTTGCCCTGCTTCAGCTGAGAAAGCTCAATTATTTATGGATACTTCACTCACTAAGACACCAACAGGTTACCAAGCCTCATAAAGAGAGCTTTTTGGTCTATTGAATAGACACATATGCATCTTCTGTATCAGGGTATGAAGAGCAGAGAAGTGGAATCATTTGAGTTTTGTAAAGCTTCTGGACTGAGGGATAGTGGTTGAACTTTGAAACAGGCTACACAGAGAGGCTGTGGAGTCTCCGTCCTTGGCAATACTCAAAACCCAATCGAAGACAGCCCTGAGGTCTTGTAGCTGACCCTGCTTTGATTAGTGTGGGTTGGACTAGGTGATCTTGAAGGTCCCTACCAACCTCTGTCATATTCTGTGGTTATTAACCCTGAAGACAAAGCCACACAAGCATATTCCCAGGTTTCTGTCCCTGCACTGTTCTTCCATGCATGCACACAAAAGACAAAGTACTCATAACTGGCCACTGTTGCCATCTGCCTTTACCATGGAAAGAGAAATCTCATCTTGAGAGAATTTGATGCCAATTTTCTTGTGTACTCCCCACCTGGGCATGTGAAAAAGGAACCAGTAGCCTTTCCTTGGTGTTGTACTTGCAGAATTCCCTGCAGTAAAGTGAACTTGTCTGCAAAATGGGAACTACATGACCCTATCAGGCACAGCTGCCATGCAAATATTGAGTATTATTCCAGGCACACTGGGGTAATGGTTTCATGTATATTTCTTTCACTTTGGTAAGTCCAGGTGCAGTGATATAATCCAATAGCTGTGCGTAATGATGGAGAAAGTAAAACACTGGTAGTTTTAGGGGAGAATCAACCACAGATTGCAAGCAGTGAAAACTAAATGCTTCGTTCAAGTGTGGTTTTCGCCTACTTCTACTTCTGTTGGCAATGAAAGACCTATTTCATTGGAGGAGCTCAAAAGTAATACTTTAATATTTCTTGAAAGGACCAGCTGGGTCAGGTCCATTTTGACAGCGCCAATGAAGTTTTCCACTTACAATTTCTGCCATGTGGTTCTACCATGGCTGCAGTAAATACATATAGATGTTGATATTATCAACCCCCCTCCTTGCTGACTATTTATGTCCATGACATTATGTGTTGATCCTATCATAAACTGGTTGATGAGAAACTTAACATGAGCCGGCAGTGTGCTCTTGCAGCCCAGAAAGCCAACCATAACCTGGGCTGCATCAAAAGGAGCATGACCAGTAGGTTGAAGGAGGTGATCCTGCCCCTTTACTCTGCTCTCGTGAGACCTCACTTGGAGTACTGTGTGCAGTTCTGGTGTCCTCAACATAAAAAGGACATGGAACTGGCGGAAAAAGTCCAGAGGAGGCCACGAGGATGATCAGGAGACTGGAGCACCTCCCATAAGAAGACAGGCTGAGAAAGTTGGGGCTGTTCAGGCTGGAGAAGAGAAGGCTGCGTGGAGACCTCATAGCAGCCTTCCAGTATCTGAAGGGGGGCTACAATGATGCTGCAGAGAGGCTTTTCATTAGGGACTGTGGTGATAGGGTTAGGGTAATGGGTTCAAACTTAAACAGGGGGAGTTTAGGTTAGATTTAAGGAAGAAGTTCCTTACAATAAAGGTGCTGAGGCACTGGCACAGGCTGCCCAGAGAAGCTGTGGCTGCCCCATCCCTGGTTCAAGGCCAAGTTGGACAGAGCCTTGGGTGACATGATTTAGTGTGAGGTGTCCCTGCCCATGGCAGGGGGGTTGGAACTGGATGAGCTTTAAGGTGCTTTCCAACCCTACTTATACTATAACTCTATGTTTCTATAAATGACATTTCCCCCCTCCCTTTATCACCTGATCTTCTGATATAGGCAAGAGAATTTTTTCTGTCTCCCCAGGGGGCTTGAGGACATTTTTTCCCCAGAATGTTAGAAAATTTCCTCCATGCTTGGAATGAAGCATTTTGTTTGCACACAACGCACACTACTGGGGAATTTTCAGTGCTGACACTATGTCAGGCTGGCACGCATGCTTTATACCTGCCCAGCCAAAGGAACTGCCAGACGGTTGGTGACAAAAGGAGCATCCCATGGAGCTGCAGGAGAACCATCTCAACAGATCCAAGATTTCAGAGCCTGAAAGACTCTGTGCAACAGCCCAACCGTAGCAGTGCTCAGCATTCAGCCAGAAGCGAGGCAGGTGCTTAAAACCTTTGCCAGGACTCAGTGAGCTCAAAAGGGCTTAGTCTCCAAGCCAGAAATAAATCCAGCAAATGGGTGTGGATGCTCTTACAAAGAGATCTAAGGGCAACTGCCTGGTGTAGGACAATATCTATAACCTTGCCTCTGTGACTTTTTGATTGCAAGAACACAGACCTCTCCAAAACTGTCCCTTTCAGGACTCGAAGTAGGACAGCCTGTGAGAACAAAGCAGGGCAATAAGAATGCACAACATCAAACCAAGTGGTAGATCAAAGAGAAGATGTGCTACTCAGCAGGTCTCCTTTGAGCATGGCTCTCCAGGACCACAGCATTTGCCACCCCACAGCATTTGGTGCCAAGGGTCATCTCATAAGAGTCATGCAGCCATTTATTCTTCAGTGCTGCATAAACACACGAGACATAATCCTAGCTGATGAGGTTATGAAAAAGGGAGTCAAGACAGTTGAGCTCAGTCTGTTCGACTTGTCAGACCTGGATCAGTCCTTCTCCCTGCTTGACAGCTCCATATTTCATGTCATCCTACCTCTAGTAGGAAAGTGACATATTTGGAGTTCTTTCTCCCATCTGAACTTGCTAAAGAAAAATGCCATTTTCTGCATCTTTCCTTCTTCAAGCTGGTGGAAGACAGAGGAAGAAGGATACAGGTCTTCAAACAACACTGTTCATTTATCTTCTTAAACCCTTTTCCCTGTGAACTTTCCCAGTGCATGCCTCTGCTCCTGCTCAAAATATCCTATCCTGCAACTGCACAATATTGACATGATTCACAGTTCTTGTAGAGCAATGCTGAATCTGTCCAGAATATGTTCAGCCTCCTTCTTTCTACAAAAGAAATGAACTGTAACAAAGATCACTGCAGCTAATCTGTCTTTGGACTCAGGAAGATTCTTCTGTGCCTCTGCATTTCAGAAGATGACCTTTATCAGATGTAAAGCCTACAAATACGTTTTGGCTGTGTAGGGCAGGCTACGGATATAGGGTTTGATGTATAAATGTAACAGCTCTTCTCCTATCATACATCAGCCAGTACTGCACAAATGCAATGTCACAGAAAGAAAGGCATAAAGTAGAGGGAACAAACATAAAAAACTAGTTTATAACTTGCCAGTGGAGAAGAGGAGCCCAAGTAAAACAATTTATACTGAAGGTCCAATGGAGTACCGTGGAGTTTATCTCCCTAGAGAGCACAAGGGAAGCCAGGAACAATATTATCTCTCTAAACGCAAACATCATTTGAGAGAGATGGTGCTTCTGTGATCAGGCCAGCAAGAACAAGAAAGCTCTTTACTAAGTATGCAACTGGCCTTACTGGTATAGGAAGCATTGTACACACAGGTGCCCCAGGGCATGACCAGTAGAACCTGAGACCTGCTTCAGCTTTCCCATAAAGCAGACTAAGTTCATTCATCAAACCTGAGATTTCAAGGCTCAAAGTTCAAAAAGCTACCAGAGCTGAAGTCATTCCCCTCCTTCCCTTTTTTCTGGTCCCTTCCAAAACCAACCCCACTATATGCTTTTTTCTTCCCGATTGACTGAAATCACCTGGGGGTCAATTTTCTTTCTGGGATGGAAACCATATGCCATTTCATGTTCTTGCATAAGGTTAAGCTGCATATGATGAAACCGATCAATTAAATCTTGTGGGAAAAGAAGGGAGGATGAAGCCTGGCCAGGAGTTCACATTCTCATTTACTGACAACCTAATCTAAGGATCAGACCATACCAAAATTCACTTGCCTACAAAGAAATACAGGCACGAAAGTGCTGCCTGTGTCATAAAATGAAGCTGGGGAGCATTAAAGTGGGGAATATCCATGAAAACAAGATGGGGACATGCACTGCCTAAGACTGCTAAGACTTTAGTGGGAGGCGTCCCTGCCCATGGAATGGGGGTTGAAACTGGATGATCTTCAGGTCCTTTCCAACCCAAACCATTCTATAATTCTATGATTTGGGCTACTGAACCGTTTAAAAGACCCAAGTTTTCTGTGTGTTTTTTGTTGCTGTTGTTGCATGCAGCCTGGAGACTATTTTGAACACAGCAGATACCCTGCTGATGTGTATTCACAGAATGCAGCCTCCTATATGGGTCTATGCTTGTCACTTCACTTTAGTCCAGGAACAGTCCCCTAAAATGCTAGTCTGAATTTCCAATCTAACTGGCATGTGAGGTTGGTTCTTATCATTGCGGATGGTTTTGCTTCCAGCTAGTATATAGATTTTTTTGTGCTGGTCTGGCGGGGATAAAAGAGAAGAAGGGAAAACAGATGTGGAAGCTCCGAATCAAGTCTCACACTGGTAAAATTCCATGCACACAAAAATTGCAAGTGGAAATTAAATCTACAACCACACGCAAGCGACTCAAGTGTGACTCAGGCTAAGGCCTGTTTACAAATATATTCTCGACAACCCCTAAGCCAAAAACCTTGTTGCCCGTATCACTTAATTTCCTTGTCAAAGATCAACTTTCTCTGCGAGTGAAAAAGAATAACTCTGAGAACCATTCAATCCACAGCTCTGAAGGTCTTAGGTTGAATCTAGGGTAGCATTTCGGTGCACATACACTTCCTCAGCATCTAGCATTTGGAAAGCGTGTTACTGAAAAGATATAGGCATAAACACACACAGATGTCTACTGTTCTGGCTTCAAATAACCCTTGTGGAGAAAGAGGGGTGTATATATATATACGGGTGTGCACGTGTGTGGGCATGCATGGGAAAGCAAAGCGAGCTTTACTTTAATCTGAAGCCCACCTAAACAAAGATCCTAATGTTATCCCCTGGAATGAGGTAAGAAATATGATCATTTAGTTCCAAGACCTGCCTTAAACTACAGTTTTTGTAGCCCTGAATGAGCAGCAGCCAAAGTAAGAGAGATCAGATGAACTGCATTTAGAAGTGGTGCAGTGAACTGGTACAAGGGGAAAGTGCTTTTAGTGATCAATATGAAAACAGGGGGCTTTCATCTAACCACAGTGAGGATGGCAAAGAGGAATTTGGGCAATATAATATGGGATAAAAGGGTAGATAGGCTCTTATTTCAATCTAAAGACTTAATGATGCTTATTAAAAGGTTGTTACTTGGTTTCATGGAAGAATTATGGCCCTCTACTTCTCTCCTTAGAATGAATGACCTGACAGTGAAAGGCAAGGTTTTTTTAAGTCCTTGGTCCTTGTTAAAGAGGTGTTCTTCTCATTTCTCTGTACATTTGCCAAGAGATCAGCTCATGCAAGCAAACAATTCACACGGATGGTTTCTATTTGAAGGCCACTGCCTCTTGCCATGCACAATGCAATTCATCAGGCAGCACATTCATACAACAGCACTTTGGTAATAAGTTATTATGATTTGATTCACATAACAGTTGTTAATATTTGGGTCAACTTTACGAACAAGTGAGAGCTCTGAAATAACAAAACTGGCCTTATGCTTGGGAAAATGCTTTGGGCCAAAGTCAGCTCTGGAGGAGACACATTGAAGTCAGTGAGCTTCCAGCAGGTGAGCTGGGCTGCATGTTTCTGCTGGGCAAATCTTTTCACCACTGCAGCACTTCATTATAGCTGTCATTTTCTTTATGAATTATTGCCTTCTTGTCAGATTTACCTCCCCATCCATTTGAAAACAGTCATCTGGGGAATAGGCCAGCAACAAAACAAAACCTCTGGTAGGCTAATGTAGCAGTGACAACAGAAAAGCTGGCCTACCTCTTAAACCAGGGGGCTGAACCACATGGCACTTGCTCAGCTACAAGGATCCAATCTGTCTGTATCTGAATATAACAGGCAGCACTGTTTTTCTGGCACTGGATATCAACAAAGTGTTCTGAACTAGATTTTTTTAGATTACTTAGTGTGCTTCAAAGCCTTATAGTTCTTCAGCGGTGACTAAGAAACATAGTTCAGATGGATTACTGTTTCATAAGAAAAATAAAATCTATTAATCAGCTCTTCAATTCATGTTAGGAAATCCCATATAGCATTTAAATAGAAGTATAGAAGGTGCTGGCATTCCTGCAGTCCTACAGTAAGGAGACACAGGGCAAAGATATGCCTGAGAAGCACCAAACCACCCTTCTTCTTGTTAAATGAATTCATACCATCATCATAAACTGTCCTTTTGTGGGATAAAGAACTATCACTTATTGTAGAACAAACCATGGAATATTAGATAAAATAGCCATCTAAAATAAGATAAACTGGGCCAGACCTGTGAAAAGCCATGTTATTCCTGTATTCCACCTGAAAGTGTTTGTCTTACATGTGAAATGTAACTTCTGAGCTAACTAAACCGAACTAGTATCCAGAGTAAGCCTCTGGATTTCAATCCTCTTGGATTTCAAAACAAGATGTAGATTGAAAAACCTTTCAAATTGTAAAATGGGGGAAATATTTTTAAGTTAAATTATTTTCAGACATATAGAACATGTGAGAACCTTCCTTTAAAAATTAACATGACATGGAATCGAGCCATGGCCAAATGAATTAAATTAAAGAGCCTTTCTTCTGCTGCCTTCCTTGAATAGTCATTTATGAACCAGAAAGTAAATGCACAAAGGATCTTAAATCACAGCAAATCACCCCGGAAAACTTCTACACTCACTTCACACTACGAAACAATTTAAAACAGAACAACAGAAACAGGAGATCAAGTCCAGCTTTGCTGGAACAAATTGTGCTTTGAATGATGCTGGTGCGATGCCACTGGTGTCAATGGGAATATGACCTTTGCAACTAATGAAAGAGGTTCACTAAATTCACCCTAGTGAGCTTAGCTGCAGAGCCCATTTGCACATTCTATGCACAGCCTCTTGTTCCTTCTCTTAGGAGAACTAAAGAATTTTCACTTAAATTATAAGCTAATTAATGTGAGAGACACCCTTTTACAGTAAATCCTCCTGGTAACAAGGACAATACACTGGAAATTGTAGACCAGGTCTACATGAAAACTGATATAATGAACTTGACTTAAAAGTCCTTTCACTGTAAGATGTCTTTGCAATGGGGCAGATTTACTACAAGGTGTAGAGGGTTGGCAAGTGTTTTAGAGTGTTGCCCAGTGAGCCCTAGGTATTGCTTGTGCGACTGCAGAGCAACCATGGAGCAGACACTCATCCTTGACCTCCTTCCCATCCAGATCACATCTGATCCCAGCCCTACGTATGATAATGGGCTAAAGAAATTCCTGAGATGCTCACACTTACAATTTATGGTGTGGCAGACATTCACCTGACAATTCTGTCAAACACACATTTGGGAAATGATTACAGGAATGAGTTTGTTTATTCTTTAAGAAACAGATTCAGTTAACAAGGGGAAGGAGGGGGAAGGAGGGAGGCAGTGAAAATAACGAGGAATTAATGTAACTATCATTACCCATAAATATTAAAGCAGATTAACAGATTATGAGATAAAAAAGCAAATGGAGCTTCCACAGTTTAAGGTTGTAATAGCATTAAGGTTCTATTTCCTGTCAACTCGTTATAAGTTAATTGCCATTAATTTTTCATAGCTAAATAGCGGAAGAAATGAGATTCCTATATTCTTGTCCATACAGCCGAGCTGTGAAGGGACTCCATTGTGAATGGAATGTGGTGAAAAAGCCTCATCACAAGATAATTGAAATTATATCAGGAAAAGGCTTGCTAATCCATACTCTTGCCACTGCAAATTCTTCCCTACAATGGAGGTTTAAAAGCACCTCAGTGATTTAGAATTTTTTTGCTATTATGTGGATAAATTATTTTTTAAGTGAAACCTCTAACCATGTAGCCTTTAAGTACTATATGCTATATATCTATACATGATTAGAAATGTATTATCTATTAGAAAGGCATTTGAGCTCCATGCAAGTGACAGAGCTTACCCCTTCAGCTCACTGCTTCCTTCCCATTTTTACATTGATGCTGTTTTGTTCAGTTAATAACGAGGAGCTTGTTCAAACTATCTTCCTTAGATATCTGGCTTGGGAATCTTGAATACTTTTCTCACTGGCTACTTATGGAGTTTTGGGGTCTGAACAGACTTGTATAGGATAGCAGTCTATATCAGCCTTTTCTACCCTGATCTTGATGTCACAGGGAATACATTATAAGGTCTGGTATTCACAAAGGCTTTTGCATATTCAAAGCTTTTTTTTGGAAGACTGCATCACTACTACATCATCAACAAAATAACAAAGATTCAGGGCTTCCAATAGTGTAGGTATGAGTGAACAAGCCTATTCAGTGCCAGGATACATATTAACCTGTTCTGCTGAATAGAAAAGTGGGTATGTATAGTCTATCAGATAAAAGGCTGCAGTCAATTCATTAACCTTGAATCTTAGAGTCATAGAGTGATTTCGAATGGAAGAGACCTTAAGATCATCTACTTCCAATCCCCTGCCACAGACAGGGACACCTTCCACTAAACCAGGTTCTCCAAGCCCCGTCCAACCTGGCCTTGAAAACCGCAAGGTCATCATGATACATACAAAAAACCTAGCAATAAAGCAGTGACTCTTGCAGAATACCACATATCATCAAGTGCACAAAATGCACAATTTGAAAAATAGGTTATTGAATTTCATTTAATTTTAACAAAAAAGTTACTTGTAACAATGCCACAACAAATTACAAGCTGATTAACATTTTTATGCTGTCATCCCCTTTTAATTACATAAATGTCTTCCACCATATACTGCAGAAAACTCTTCAAGTCACACTGGAGCCAGAGCTTCTTCCTGCTTTGCAGTTCAAATTTCCTTTTGTTTGACATAATCCCATCATGCCTACCTTTGTCACCTTGGGATAACAGAAACAATCTTTTCCCTTTATCCTCCAAGTGCATGACTTTCTTTTTCCTACCAAGTCAGGTTGTTCAGCCCCTTAATGATTTTTGCTGCTGTTCTCGGAATTCCCTTCAATTTGTCAACATCCATCACTAGATTCAAGGTGCAATCTCATCTCTGCCATATAGCAGGAAAATCACCTCCCTGTGGACAAAGGAATAAAGACTCTGCACATACAGACTGAAATGAAACCATCCCTTTATGTCATCCTCTAGCTTTCCAGCATGCATACATATTATTTGCTGTCTGCTAAAACCCCAAGGTCTCCTTTGACATTTCTGCTTTCCAGGTATCTTTGTCTGACTTAATAACTATGTTTTAGATTATTTCCCCTCTCAGATTTATTAGCCTACATTTTTCTAGGTCAAATCTCATTTTGTTACTTCAAGCACATATTTCTGACATGTCCCATTCTCCTTGCACTATTTCCTAGTAATTAAACGTAGCTTACTATTTTGAGGCAGAAGTTGGAAGGCCCGTATTTAGATTTGAGTAGCAATTGATCCGAGTAGGTCAGTCTTTTTATCTTTTCATGGCTTGCCTTGATCCTGCTAAGTGCTATACCCTCGTTCACTGCTAGGACACTCATATTTTTATCCATGTGATTGACTGTACAGGTGACAAAAGGCAGCCCTGAACTCTCTCTTATCCTTGGTGGCTGTCCAGACAGAAAAATGCAACTGTCCTACCTAACTTTTGGTATCTATTGTGTTGACAGTCCACACCTGAACCAGTCCAAGCTCTCCCAAAATCAATGGAATAAAAAAAATGGATATAGACTCATAGAATAGTTAGGCTTGGAAAGGACCTTAAGATCATGAGTTCCAACCCCCCTGCCATGGGCAGGAATACCACATGCTAAAACAGGTGACCCAAGACTCTGTCTTACTTGGCACTGAACACTGCCAGGGTTGGAGCTTTCACAACTTCTCTGCACGACCTGTTCCAGTGCTTCCCCACCCTCACAGTAAAGAACTTCTTTCTTATATCTAACATGTTCAAGTTACAATTAGTCTTCCCCTGAAATAAGCATTAAGACTGTGCTTAACAAACTAAACTTGTTTCCTTTCAATGGCCATGGAGACAACCCAATAGACCTAGCTGTGCATATGTAAACAGATACAGACAACTGCAGACCATTGTAGACATATTTGACTGGCTTAAGGATTTACACTTTCATTTTTTTCTAACTACTAAAATGTAAAAGCATAAAAGCTTCTTTAGATTCTTTTCTCTTTTTTTTTTTTTTCCACATCATAAAGCTTTTCCTCTGTGTAACTTCGGAGTGGTTTTGATAATCCGTGTTTAACAGTGGGTTTTACCCAGCAGATGTCTAGGCAGTTAAAGTACTATATGAATACTCTATCCTATATTCAGCTTTCGAATAAGTGGTCTAAGGAATTTATATTTTCTTTCATTTCAAGCCCTGCAACAGATGCCTGCTGATGTCTTTCATCCTTTGTAATTGAATCTAAAGTATTCCGCTATTCTGCTATTCATTATCAAATTGTATCCATCTCAGTGGCATTGCAAACACATAAAACTATTCATGATTTCAGTGAACAGTGGTAATGAAAAAAAAATAAATAGAAGCAACACAAATAAAGAAACCAACCCTCTTATATATTTACTGCCTTTAAAAACTCTGTTATGTGGGATGTATTTCTCTCTAGGGTATAAACGTTGGTTTCCAAGTGTTTCTTGCCTTACTTCATTAAGAAAAGTTCAGATAGGTTACAACAACTATAACTGCATCAGTCAACAGGCCCACAAATTTTCAACTTCATCAATCTATTTCAAACTTAAGAGTTGAATGTGAAATCTGAAATGACAGCCTGGATTCTAGAACACAGCCATTGACAGGATCCCTGAACCCCATTAAACCTGCCAAATATGAAGATACTTGCCCACCATATGATACTGTACATTAAGTTTATTTCAACAAGAGAAATCTCTTTAAGTTTTATTATAGGAATAACTATGAGTTTTATTGTTTGTTTAACAACATGGAACATTCCATAAAGATCAGAAACCTTAATTACAATCCTCTACCTAATCCTCCAGGGAATTCATTGGAATGGCATATTAAACTCCTTTTTCTGGTTCTGGGCATGGCTCTTCTGTTTTCCATTGCCATTTTCCACCCATACGTTTTAGAAGGAATCAAATCCAGTATATTAAGTACCCCCACAAGCCAGTGGGATCCTGTTTTCTCATTAGCCTCAAACATTTACCTTTGCATGGTAAGCTGCACTTATTTTTTATATCTAAAATGTTTTTTGTACAAGTTGTGGTGATAGTAATATATAACATAATATACGGTGCTAAAATGAGCAATGACTATGCAGAAACAACACCATATTCAGCAGGTTTGTTCCCTCCTCTTACACCGTGTTTCTATTGATTTCAGTGATACCCTTTATTTTATAGCTGTGCCTGCAGTTCCAACATGGATGCAAACAAGAGTCTCTTCCTGTGCATGCCTCCTCAAAGCAACTGTTAATTATGCTCCAAGTAATTACACCGTTATAAACTAGTCTGCAGTGCAGGGGGTTGAATATCTATAATTTCAAGAGGAAGTATTTACCCAGGGATAATCAGGGGGAAATTATCCCTTTAAAGCAACAGAAAGGATGGAAGAATCATGTTTGACTGTGAGACAACCTGTCCTGCTTAAAAAAAAGCCCCTGGTGCAGAGTATATGAGCCTGCACTAGACTGACCTTCAAAATGGAAGGTATAGAACCAAATCAAAGCAGTGCTTTTTGTGCTGTTTGCTTAATTGCAATTGCAAAGCAGTATTAATGGCAGACAAAGGCATCCGGATGCAGGTCAGTATGTCTTGTTGAATTAATTAACAGTAGAATTACTGACAGTACCTTAGAAACAATGATTTTATTACTGGAAGTGACCACTCTGTAGGAAACTACTGTAAGAGTTTAACATTTTACCCGGGAAAGTGAATCTCAGAACCTATCCATTGACGGTTCATTTTGGGTGGTGTGGGCACTCAGTCAGCCTTAAGAGAGTTTAATAAAGGGACAAATGTTTCCAGGCTTTGGCTTTTTCTCAAGGAGTGAACATCGTGGGAGACCAGAAGGAAGGCTGGGACATCCCCCAGGACTAAGATACTCTTGGATCTGTGGAAAGGATTCATGGTGCAGGGTGACATGGCCTTGTGCAACTGAAACATCTAGTAACATCAGTGTGGTACGTGAGATATCATCCCACAGAAAAAAGAAACTTGGATCTTACTTATGGTATAAGAAGAAAAGTTATTCAGAAGGAAGTATAAAACATGGAGATCAGTGCTTTTACTATTACAATAATCAAACTAATGAATGTGGTTGCATTCTTTTACTGGACAGCAAAATCTGCTCATTATTTATAGATTTTGGTTAATAAATATGTGTATTTAGATAATATTTTTCTTTCAGGTACAAAATCTAAATAGAGTTGATCCTGAATAGTCAAGATTAGAGAAAAATCTTGAATACTAAAGACTAGATGCCTGCGGTTATCACGGGTGGTTCTAGGAAGCTTTAGAGCCATGACTGTGCAGCCTTTAATTTAGATTAATATGGATCTTAACTAGTATTGCTTCTTCATATATTAACAAGAAAATTCCTCTTCCAAGTATTGGTTTATTAGCTTTTAGCTGATGAGTTAACAAAAATCCATTATTTTCTCAAAAGATGGTGGCAAAGCATAGGTGGTTCTGGATGAAGCACAGAATGAGGAGAACATAGCACTGTGGGACAATAAAGAATATTCTATCCAATTCAAAGCAGGAATGAAAGTATAAGGGTAGTTTTGGGTTGTGTTTGAATGTTCCCACCTCACAGGTTAAAAATAGAATTGGCTTAAACCTGCATTCTGTTTTCCAAATATAATTGATAAATATGAGTCATTTTTCAATATTTATTGCCATTTTTCTATGGCTTTTTTTTTTCAAGCAAACCAGAAAGGAAAGAAAGGAAAAAGAAGAAATAATTAAACCAGCAACACAGATTTTTGGACCTCCTGCAGCTAACTGACAAAAACTTAAATAAATTGGGATGCCAAACAATAAAGCCAATAATATTAGTAATTATTCTAACAGACATGATGAAGCAGACTTGCAAGTGGGTGTCTGTTGCCATTTCAAAACCACAAAAAAGCAGGCTGCCAATACTACTGCTAAGTGAGAGGAAACAAATACACATGCAACTTCTCGGCACTGAATAGTAACCGGTATTTATTGCATTTAAGATCATTTTATCTGACTTTTCATTTAATTTTACTTTGCTCCTCATAGAGTGCATTCTATTAAATATTTACTATCTTGGTTAGGATGTCAGGCACACTTTAGTGTCTTATTAGATTACTGCACAGTAGTTCATGTAGGAATTATTTAGGGTTGCTGAAGGTGGAGAATTAAATGCAGTGGAGTGAAATTAGAAAAGGAGGAAGTAGAGACAGTTAATCCAGACATATCCAGAAAACCGTAAACCATTTCCCAGGGAAGAATTAGATGATCCCTTCCTTCAGATTCTTTCAAATAGATGAGACGGGCTGAAAACAGCTGCTTAATAATAAATATTCCTGCAAAGAGAGAATAAATCATAGTCATTGTTGTCTCGAAGCACAATGCTACCCTGCCATAAGTGGTGTACTGGGAATCAGAAGAGGGATTCCCAGCTCTGCCACTGACTTCCTGTAAGTTTGCTAATGACACCAATCTTGGTTGGCTCACCTCAGCAACTTCAATTTCTCTTAAGAATCTTGCACTCTTAAGTCTCTCAAAGTGAGGTTTAACTCCAGCTCAGGCTTGTCATTGCTGCGATACAATGTCATTGTCATTAGCTGCAGTGCAAATAATAAACAACTGGTGCATTTAATAGCAATGCTCACGCTCTTCATCTTGTACTATATCTTTTTTACAGGACATGAATCTATTAAAACAAGTCCAGATGAGGGCCACGTCAGCAAAGGGAACATTTAGATTAAATATAAGTAAGAAATTCTTCACTTGAGGGTGGTGAGGCACTGCAACATGTTGGATGTTGCTTGGAGCAACCTGATCCAGCAACTAGGCACAGAGAAGCTGTGGCTGCTGCATCCCTGGCAGTGTTCAAGGCCAGATTGGATGAGGCTTGGAGCAACCTGCTCTAGTGGAAGGTGTCCCTGCCTGTGGCAGAGGTTTCAAACTAAATGAGGTTTAAGGTCCTTTCCAACCAAAAATGTAAGACCCAAAAAGTAGAACCTTCTATAAACGAGCATTGAAAAATCACCTCCAGAAAATTGTAATTGTAAAATTATTTTCTGTATTAATAATCATACAGGAAGCCCAAGTGATTCCCCTAGGAATGATTGTAATAGGTTGATCCAGTAACTCATCAAGACAAGTGACCAACATAGACTTCTAGAAAAACAGGCAGGCAAGCATACTGAGAATTAAGTCACCGAATATTTTCCCAGACTCCAATAAATTGGGATCTCTTCAGGCAGAGAAAGAGATGTTGTGATTAGTACCTTTCAAGGGATATTTCACCATGATGTTGTTTATTTAAAACAGCCACAACCAGCTAGAAAACTGATTTTTAGGTGGCTAAAGTCAGCAAGAATCAGTAAATTCTGCAACACCTGTATTTTACCACAGGTTTTCTTCTTATTCCTGGTGGTATTGGATGATCCCCTTTTTTTTCCACAGGAGAAGAAAGCTACGATGTCACAAGAGCCGTCAGCCTGAATTCTATTCGGTAGCCTCTGGAAGGCAGGAGGGTGGGATATCTCCCTGGGAGAGACTGGATCAAGTGGTCAGATTACTTGCTGGGAGTGTAACTGAAGATTAAAGGCTGGAGGAAGAATTGAAGGATAGAGGGAATGAAAAAATATGTGGTTCGTTTCTACCCAGCAAGCAATCTTCCTTTCCAGCTGCGGCTTGGAGCCAGGACTCTCTTCCAAGTGCACCTCTGAACTTGGTCCACCACACTTCCCAGGTGGTTAATCTCATTAAACTGCTTCTAATATTCCATTGAAAACTGATAGCTTGTTCTGCTGATCTATAAACTCCTGCTCCATGCAGTAGCTGTCTTTTCAATCATAGGTTGGAGGCTTTCCCAATTTTCAACTTCTAAAATCTACCCAGTTGTCATATAACTCCTATTTTCTCCCACAGTTGTTTACAGTAGGCCTGGTTTATACTTGTTTATTTTGATTTATTTTAAATAAATGTGGATTTATTTTGATCCCAATGGATCACTGTCATGACATGAATAATATCTTCGAAATAGCAACCACAATCCCGTATATCATCATAAAACCACTCAGAAGATAGCAATGCAGCTCTTCTGTTTTTCCATTATAACTGGACCAATTCTGTTTGTAGATTCTCCCAAATTCAGCATCATTTTCCCTCTGATCATACAAAGACAATAGGAAAGTTCTGTTGGAGAACAAGAGAAGGGTTGGATTTTCAGTGCCAATAAGCAATCAAAGTTTCATGATGAGGATCACAACTGTGTAACCACCCCATAAACTTTCTACAGTCATTCTGGGAGAGACAGAATGAGATTTCCTTTTTTATTTTCCTTTACTATTTCACATCAAGGTTAATAGAAATCAATAGAAAATATGTCCTTGTGCTTGTAACAGAAGATGAGATCTCCAGTGGATGCCCTACCAAGACGTTTGATCAGCTACCAGTTTTCTCATGCAAAGGGATAGTCAATGCCATGCTTTTGGGTGGATCAACCCCTGCAGACCTAGCACATAAGCCATCTAGAAGGAACTTTTGATGAAGTACCAGTTGATGTTGATCTTGTGATGTTGTTGCACAGATTTATGATCCTTTCGGTCAAATACCTACTTGATGGGCTGAATTCCGAGCAGGGCAGGGTGAGAGTCTTAGTGCTGAAGAACAAGAATATCTGTTAGTGAATACTTCCGGGGAAAGCTGCTGACAGAATTCAAGGAAAAGACACATTGTGGGGACTAAAAGCAATAGATGGGAGTAATGAGAGGAAAAAAGGGAGATGCCAAAGGCAAGAAAGAGGAAGAAAAGCAATAGTTTTCAACTGCCAAAATGCCCAATCAACTGTAGTCCGCAGCTCTGTCAGATACTTTAAGTCCACATCTAGTGTCAAAGCTGAAGTGGAATCTGCTCAGTGCTCAGCATTACTTTTCATTAAAGAAAGTGGCTGCTGGGAGTATAAGTTGAGCAGGGAGAGGATCGAGGAAAGCTCAGAGAGAAAGAGGGAGAGCTAGAAAAACATAGGCTTGATTTTCCTCTCACTTAAAGCCATTAAACTTGTTGAATGAGCTGATTTCAGAAGAGCTACCCCACATTTAGATCAATATGAGAGCATGCAACCCAGTGTGTCCCAGAGGGATATATATTATGTGTACCATCCTTGTGTTCTTTGTTAGCCGTTTTCATAGTGCCGGAAAAAAATACAATAAAGAATGTAAATACATTGCTTTATAAAAATAAGATTTAAAAAATAGAGCAAATAACATGTTTCCCCAGAGTTTGCATTCACAGATCACTTATGGTGGCATAATAAAGACTTGTGAATTTGGATCAGTGTTATACATAGGTGATAACACAGTAACAAGTATGTCTATTAACAGGTCGCTCCCAAAAAACACTAATTCTCTATATAATGTAGAGAGGATGACTGTCAAATTTCCCATTTTGCCTTATCTAACAAGAAATGTCTATGTATTTGCAATCGAGAGGACCAGAGAGAATCATCAGTTTCGAGGTAAATGTTATAAGGTCGGATAACCCAGCTGTATGAGTTTTAAGGGCAAACGTTTTGTATGATGCTTTGCTTATTGAGTAGCCACATAGCCTGCAGTCTTAAAGGAGGTTCTGTTTATATGTGAAAGCATGAAAATTACTATCAGGGAAAAAAAAATAATATATATATATAAACATAGAGTTGCCTGGGTCTTGACAGTTGGGGCTATGGACAATATATTACATACAGATGTACATTTTGTAATGCTTTCATTTAAAAGGTTTAAGCTGTTTCCAAGGGGACTGCTTCAGCTCCCAGACAAACAGCCGCTTGACAGCTCTCCTAGTGCTCAAAGCTCTCATGCAATTTTGCTCAATACACAAAGTGCCAGACTGAAGGAAATTGCTGTTCCTCATCTGATGTTAAGTGATTGGCTTTCTATCTTCATTAAATGTGTGCTATTCGATGCCTCAAAGACATTTTACCTTGTCCTAGAACGTGAACTTTAGCAGCTTTGTGAAATACCCACAAGGGTTCTGTGGAAATAAGAAGAAAAATCCTAAAGTCCTGCCTGCCTATGCCCTTGGCCCTATTAAATCGATTAGAGCTTGGACAGATCAGACGTTGTCTCACTAGATGTACTGAGTTGCTCTTAAAAGTTGGGTTTCTGAATTAAAATGAGATTTTATACCCAAAGACCCCAATCTCATCTGCAAAGGTGAAATGGCAATGGAGAAAAAGGAAAGGGTGGAAAAGAGAGATTTTGGCTGAGGAGGGAGGGAGGGGGGAGTTTTCTATGTGACTGATTACAAAATTGAGGTAGTACCAGGGAAGCATCAGTGGTGGTTGTGACTATAGATATCTCTGTGCTAGCTGAAGTGCCAGGTGCCCTCCCTCTTATTTAATTCTGAAGAGAATTATGGTACTTAGTTTCATTAAAAATGGGTTTTAGCCAGAATATCTGAAACCACCCACTGATTTCCAGAGCATGGTGGGATAGGAGGCATCTTTTTGGAACACCCTTTGACCAGGCATGACAAAGAAAGAGAGATTAGTCTCTCAATAGCCATTACAGAAATGAGCACCCTTTTATTTATTCTTTTCCCCTCCATTTTGGTAATAATGAAGAGCTGCTGTACCTCTCAAAGCTTGAAAACATGACTGTGCTGTTGAAAGCCACTATAATGAGATCTCTGTTTGAGAGTCAGGTCTGATCAAATAATAGACCTTCCCTGTTTGTGTTTAAGGATGGGTAAACAACCTCAAAGTGAATCCTAACCAGAAGAAATTGCACGAGCTTCTCACATTTGTGCAGCTGGTTTGTTCCAGTGCTATTCAAAGCTTTACTGGTCTGTGGCTGGACCTAGGTCTTATACAAAGGCGCTAGTTATTTATGAAGAAAGGTGACTATTTACCCTGCTGACAATTCAGCATGCTAGAGAAAGACTGAAAAAAGCAAGATCATTATGCCTTGTGGCGAATATAATCACCTTTGAAAGACTGGATGGATGGTGGCATTATGAGTTTTTATCCACTTCTTCCTGTACTCCCCAAACAGTAAATGCCTGTGTGTAAAAGGGATGCAACAGCCAAAGTACCATTACTGGGAAAACAGGCCCTTTGGGCAGCATGAGGAATAGTCTGCTCCAGACAAGTATGAGGGGACAAATTTGTATAAAAAATCCCAGGAACAGAGTGCTGACAACATCCTAATGGAAATGACAGAGCAGCTTCCAGGTGGGAATAGTCCCCATAATGCTACAGAAAGGAAGATTGACATATACGTTGGTACACAAACATCCTCTTCCTTATTCTGAAAACATTCCAGCCTGCATAGTCTACATGAGCCAAGCAGAGTCTACATCAGCCATAATAAACTCACAAGCTGTAGAGCTCTTCCAGCCCAGGGATGAGGTTGACATTCTCTGGAGGCCTTCTGCACATCTGAAGACCTTTCCAGGTGGCTTTTTTCACCTTTCCAAAGTGAATAGCTCAAAATCCAGCTGAGTCTTGGCACTGGAGGATTTTGTGGGACAAATTCCTCTCACCCTAGCCCTAAACACTTGACTGAGATGATAGATCAAAAACATTCAGGGAATGGAAATAACCCATTGTCAGATGAAGGTGTTTCTGTCCACTGACTAAAAAAGGAGTCTAGAATAATTGAACCTTTAACATAATTGCTAGTTAGAAGCCAAAATTTAGACATAATTAATCCTAATTCTTTCCCTTGCTAGATTTCCTGCAAGATATCAACCACTGTACTTCTGAAGCCGTCTATAAAACTCCAGTATCCTCAGTTGATCTACCTCATGCCATAATCTTGAAATCAGAAAACCAGACACCAAATATCCTGCTTCTTTAAAAAATGAAAATAGCAGTGAAAATGCACTGAATGTTCAGTTTAATCATTTCCAAGGTCAGCAAAAGCCGCATGATCTAAGAGAGAAGGTAACAGTGCCCATGAAAAGTTTTCAACAGGGGCCCAACAATTATTTACAAAGAGGACAGCTGACTTTTTTTTTTTACTAAAAAATGTTATATCAAATAAAGACTTTTATTTAGATTTCAGATCCCTAGTGGAATATATACGGAAAACTGAGATTTAGCAGCTTGAGAGTGTTCTGTATTCGGTGCTTCATAAGGATTGGCTACAGGAGTACCTACAGGAAAAAAGAATGATGCTTTCCCAACATGAGTTGCACAGGAATAGGATAAACAACCAATCTGCTTGGAAACACAATTCCAGCAGCAGTTGTGTGCCGTTATGAATGTACAATCCTATCTTTATATTCCACATGTGGATATAAATTGCCAGCCTTGCTCTGCACTTACCAATATGTCATACCTGTGAAATATTTTATTATATAAACAAAACAATGTTTCACTTTATATGGGCCAGTATTTCTATGTAGATCTGACATCAAAAGGGGTGCTATGCTTCAGCGTTATTATATCGTCTACCAAGAAGCTCAACCAGTGTCTTTCAGCACACCGACCTGGGAGACAGCCCCTTCCACTCTTGTCTTGAGACAAAAAGCAAGGCATACATTCCTTCTCCTTATGTCTCTGTTATTAAATGAGGAAAACATCTGTTTCTTCCATGGAGTGGCAAATGTTTGTAAAGTTTTCAAAAGACTACATGAAATTATTAATGAAGAACATAAATATTAACAACTTGATTCAACATAGCAATCATCTGTCTTCCTTTAAGGCATTTTGCTGTTCTCCATCATCACAATATCTCAAAAGAAGAATAAAATACCACATAATCTTTCATGAGCAACCAAGAGACATAGAAAAATTCTGGGACTTCGTGGTGCTGCTGTGGCCTCTCTCTCTGACAATAATTCTTAGGTTTTAGAAAGGCGAATTTTCTTTCTTTTGCTCTTGCTTTGATTTGTGGTTTTGATGGTTGATTGATTTTACCGTGCAACTGATTTTATTTCCCCGTTATTTGATTTACTGCAGACACAATTGTGAGGGGTAGAGGGCATGTCCATGTTCTGAACAAACTTCAAGTTCTGCTGGAAGGATTTTTTTCCCCATGTGAGCACTAGGACATTTATAATGTGTAGGTAACTGTAGTTTTCCATTGGTCAAGAATTTGCATTGGCATGATGGGGAAATTGCCACAGTTACCAATAGCAGTACAAAACCCCAAAATGGAAACATTATTTGTCAGATAGAAGAGATTACAATGAATTCCACTAGAAACAATTCTGTAAAAGAAGTGTAAAATAGGGCTGAACCTAATCCCTGTTTCTTCACTTGCTCAGTACTAACCTGTGCTATGAGGTTGGGAAGATATCCCCAAGGTTTTGCCCTGTCTATGCTGATGGAGGAGGGTGACATCTGAACTCTGCTTATCCCAGTTATAAGGGCTGGACCTGGGGATGGTGCTCTCACATGGCTAAATTAGGCCATCTTCAGAAGTGATTTAAATGCACAAAACCCATTCATGAGCACTGAGGCCAACTGGCATGGAGCAGTGAGTGTCTAAGCTAGTAACCTCCAAAACAACACATATGCATAAAAAGAGCCTTGTGGGAGTGATCTCTGTTATTTTCTAATTCCTGCTCCAGACTCAGGAATTATCTGGGAGAGCACTACTCGATGCAGGCAAACACCATGTCACAGATGTTTCTAACAGTGAATCAGAAGAGATTATTGTATTCTAGTGCCTAGGACTGTTCCCAGACACTGTTTAATTTACTTGCTGGAGATAGTGTTAATGTTCCCATCAGTGAGATGAGCTTAAACATCTACTGTAGAGCAAGAAATTATTCAATACGTGCCCTGATTATGCCAGTGCAGGATGGGCTGGGAATATTAAAGTAGTTGCCAACCAGTAATGCCCCTTTTTTTAATTATTGAGAGCAACTCTGCTGTTGTCATAGATAAAAGACAAAGGCTTGGCAGAGAAAATTGAGATTAAAACCCCACCACCACCATCAGCAAAAACCAATAGGGAATTTGGAATCACCAGGTGTTTCTTTCCAGATGTTCTCTCTGATGATACTGTTGAGTGGATTTAACCAGAGCCAGAGGATAAATGTGGAAGCTACTGTTCTGTACCAATGCTTATCTGCACCTTTTTAGTACAAACAGCACAATTCAAGTAGAGGAGGTTAATGATTTCCCACACAATGTAATCTAGTTTATAGATCTGTATAAAGGTTTTATGGCAACACTTGATTATGTGATGTCCCAAATGATTTATCAGAGAAACTGATGTAAAAGACCAGCAAGAAATGCTGGGGAATTAACTATCTAATTCTTTCTGGGAAATAAACAAACACTCAGAGCCCTCAGGAAACTTGAAAGCCTTCTGGTGCAGAAAACATCTTGTAATTTGTTTGCCTTTGATGACTCTCCTTAGTCGCAGGTAATAGTGATAAATTCACAACTTGTGACAAGTAAAAAGAGGAGTGGGAAAGGCTCAGCACACATTAAAGTCATTTAAACACACACAGAATACGGTGTCTACAAAGCAGGTTTGCCTTAAAACAGCGCTTTACTGCTGATAGTGGGGAAGGGGGAAGGAAAAGCAGAATGTACAATGGACTTTGAAATAGCTGCTGAAATAGCAAAAGACCAGGAATGGCAAATAAAAAATGAAGATTAGCTGAGAGGAGTGTATCGTCCAAATTCCATTTTCCTTATGTCACCACAAAAGGCCGTTAATCAGGACCATCCCCACTACACAGGTTACCAGAACACAAACTGCATCTGTAGTGATTTCCCCCTATGTGACCAACATACAATGCTGTGCTCAGAGCAAAAGCTTCAGCCATCACAAGTCATGAGCTGTGATTGTGAGTGAGGAGTTCTCCTCCCTGCTAATGAACTCCTGAGGATGAAGCCATGCAGCAAAGATGGTCCACAGCTCAGGACACTCCTCTTTCAAGCAGTCCAGCAAACCAGTGATGATCCTCTGCTCTGCTGTCTGGACAACAGAAGTAGTAACAGATTCATCCTGAATTGTAAGCACTTAGATGAAGTATCTGAACGAGCAGTGCAGAGGTCCAGGTAGCTCCAGAGAGAAACATAGCTCATGTGAGATGATGAAGGCTCAGTTAACTACTTTTTTTTTAGCTTTGGTATCCATGGCTCTAGTTTTTAAGATCTTATTCTCTGTAAAAACAGAAGCAATCATACTTCTCTTAAAACAAACAAACAAACAAAAAAAGAGTGAAAGCACCTAGAATAAACAATGAAACAACTTAAAATTGTTCTTAAAATTGTTCTTGAGAAGATTTTCTATCCTGACAATGCACATAATGGTACATCTTTTACTAGTCCAGAAAAGCCACTATTAAAAAGATGGCGGTATATTGTTCTCCGAGCAATTCCACAATTCCTACATATATTCCTGGGACTATCTACCGTGGAAGGAGCAAACAAATGAGCACAAAAGCAACAGAGTATTGCCTAGGATCTGACTTTTTATGTCAAACACTTTTATAAGTGACCACTTGGAAAGTAAAGAACTATTCCTACAAGAAACAGAAATGCTTTTAGGCAAAGGATTTATAAATAAGGCTGAAAGCCTGACTGTTGGGTGATGTAAGTATGCTAGAAGACCCGTCAGTTTATTGCTTGAAGCCATTGCGAGATGAGGATCTATTTCTGACCTAAAAGGCCAAAGATGGTATACATACTAGCATGTAGTCACTAAAGACACTTCTTTCACAAAGGATACTTATTGAATCCAGAAGATTTTATCTAACTCAGCAAAATTCTATTGAGGTAGTGGCTTCATAGTTTTGGTCACAAGAAGCTACAAGAACTCTGGATAAATTAAAGAGTGTGAAAAGCATGATCATTAACCTGTGATTGTCCCCACTGTAAAACTGCTGATCCGGCTTCTGGCAGAGTTTTGATCCAGCACTTACAACTAATTTTGGGGAATATTTCAGGCTTGCATGGGCAAGGGGGCATTCCTGAGAGGGTGTGTGCAAAGGTTTAACTCTGAAAGAGAGTTTAGAAATAAATTCCTACATACTACAAGTTATCAGAAGTAATTCTTTCGAGTATATCTGTGCTGGTAGAGGTAACTTCTTCATAATAGCTGGTATGGGGTTATGGTTTGGATTAGTACTGGAAATAGTGTTGATAACACGGGGATGCTTTCACTATTGCTGAGCAGGTAGGTCTCTGACCCCAAATGACCCAAGGAATATCCCACACCGTAAGATGTCAGCTCAGCATATAAAGCTGGGGGAACAAGGAAGAAGGGTGGATGTTAGGAGTGATGGTGTTTGTCTTCCCAAGTCACTATTACGTGTGATGAAGCCTGTCCTGGAGAAGGCTGAACACCTGTTTGACATGGGAAGTGGTGTATGAATCCCTTGTTTTGTTTTTCTTGTGCACACTGCTTTTACTTATTAAACTGTTTTTATCTCACTTTTAACCTTCCAATTCTCTCTCCTATCTCATTGAGGAGAGTGATGGAGCGGCTGTGTCATGTTTAGTTGCCAGCTGGGGTTAAACCATGACAATACACGCTGATTTAATCTTCATGAGAGAAAAGTAAGAAAACCAAATCAGACTCCAAGAGGAAGTGCATTGCCTTGGTCATTATTAATTCCTGAGAGATAAAGAAAGGGATATTCACTGGAATGTTTCCAACTCAGTAAATTGTGGGACAAGTAGAGCTCAAGAGCAGAATCAACAATAACTTGCAATATTAAACTTTTAAATACCCAACAGTAGTGGAAAGGAAACCCACCAAAGCTGTTATGAAGAAAGGAGCCAATGCTTGACATCAGCCATTATTGTCTCTTAACTTTCAGCAAGCAGTTCATATAAACAAGAAGTCTCAGAGGCTGAGGTCTGTAAGACTTCAGAGTACAAGATCTTCCCCCGAAAGAACTGCAAAAAAGTGATCTACGGATATTCAGCCCACTCTGGTAGGACAAGATGTGTGTGTTAGCAGCATCACTTTTCTTCTTAGAAGCCCAGTAGAAGAAGGCAAAGGCACTTTGCTTGTGCCCTCACATGAAAGCAATTCATTCTTGTATCATAGCAGAGGCTGTTTATAAAAACTGTTCAGAATGGTGACAAAGCTACCACAACCATAGGATCATAAAATTGCTTTGGTTGGGAAAGACCTTTAAAGGTCAAACCACCCTTTAATGAGTAGGAACATCTTCAACTAGTCCAGGTTGCTCAAAGTCCCATCCAACTTGGCCTTGAGCACTGTGAGGGATGGGGCATCTACCACCTCTCTGGGGAACCTGTTCATTCATTACAAAAAATTTCTTCCTTATATCTTATCAAAATCTAACTTGTTTTAGTTTAAAGCCATTACACCTTGTCCTACCACAACAGGCTTTTGTAAAAATTCCCTCTCTTTTCTTGTCAGACCCTTTAGGCATTGGAGTTGCTCTAAGGTCTCCTTGGAGCCTTTTCTTTTCCAGGCTGAACAAGCCCAGCTCTCCCTGTTTTCATAGGAGAGATGCTTCAGCCCTCAGAGCATTTTTGTGTGGCCTCCTCTGGACCCATTCCAACAGGTCCTTGTCCTTTCTAAATGAATAACATCTCTGCAATATGTCTACAGCTGATGCAGTATTATATTCTTGGCTATGAACTGTGATCTCGCAGCTGTAGTTCTAGAAAAGGTAGAAGGTGAATCTGTAGCAGGACTTAAAGAGATTAAATAGGTGACAAAATTGGTTTTAATCAATCCTTAATGAGAAAATATTTGTTCAGCAGCTGCTCCAAGAAATACCCTTAAAAAACTTAAGCATTTTGTTGGACATCACAGACCAAATTGTGTATCTTCAAAACAGTTCCAAAACCTGTTTTGAATTTATGTGCTTTTGTATGTACTAATGTACACAAACACATACGTATATACTTATATGGACAGATATAAATAGTAGGAAAAGGCTGCTTCACTTAATGCTGTGAATGATACTTAGTGTTTACAAAAGACAAGAATTTGTGGCTCAAACTTGGAATAAAGCCATACTGGTTCAGTGTAAATTAATAGTTGCATGCCAAGAGATAGCTGGTCTGCGATGATGTTTGCAGTGGTTTATTGCCTGGATTAATTAACGATAATGGTTAAGAGAATGATAATCTACTGGCTTCCAAGGGGGAATTGGGCAGACTTCCCTGCTCAATGGAGTGTTAGAAGATTTGAAATATTGGAGGCACCAGAGGCTATGAGGAAGGTTTCTATATGTCAATGTTCAAGCTGCCCAGTCCTGGAAATGGGTAAATAGAAGGTTTCCTGGATCTTAAGTGGATATGATTGCTTCATATCTACTTTTATTCCTCTGTGATTTCTGGAAGCTTAAGGTTCTTCAAAAAGCTATGTAAATCTTTTTCTCTTACTTTTTAATGCATTTCGAATATGTTTGAGGTTGAGTTGTCATTTTCTGTTTCAATCAGTTATGTACAGAACCAGTTATTTCAAGTGCTTGCCTAAAGTATCACTACATAACAACCATTTGCATTCTCCTAATACATTTAGATTCTTTATCAACCTGAATATCTTGAACTTCGAAACAGCACTGGATACACTCTATGACAAAGCAAATCCATTTATTTTTCTTTCTGTATGACAGCAAACTCTTCACTTAAGATTCCTGGTTCGTAGAAACATACCTGCATATCCTATATTATCCGAGGAAGGCAACCATTCAGGGACTCCAGTATTTAAAGTCTTTGAGCCACAGATAAAAACAAGCATATTATGAATAAGGGCTCCAAAGTTATGGAATGGGATAGTGAAGCCACTTACCATTCTGTTTCTATTGTGTGACAACACTAACTTAGTAGGAAAATAACATTCCCTTAAACATCTATTAGAGGGAAAGTTTTCTGTTCTTGAGGTTTGATCCCCTTCATGACAACTCCACAAAACTTTGCATCTTTAATCTGGGAAGTATGAGCCAGGTGTGGAGCCTGTTTCTTGGCATGGACTTTTATGTTGATAAGTTCCCTCTATTTTTAATTTATTTACTCCTAGCAGCTGGTGCAGTAGATTTGTAAACCATTCCTGTAAATTTCTTGGATGAAAACCTTACACCCCTTCAAGGACACCCACAGGTCATGTATTGGCTTGACAGGGGAGGCTGTCAGCTTCTTGATAGTACTTTCAGTCCTTTTAGTTTTATCTTCTGAGAAACAGCCTTTGTTATCCAAGAGAGGCTGTTCAGTTCATGTTATGACTGGCACTGATTCAGGTACTGCTCTTCTTTTCCCTGACGCTAGCTGGTTTATGTATCTGCCCAGCCTTTCAGAAATAAGGTCTGAAAACACAGCCTGGAAATACTGTGCTAATCACATATACACATCATTTAAAGCCAGAAGAGTTTGCTAGAACATTTTGTTTGACTACATGTATAAGCCATAACACTTAAACATTAAACACCATAGTAATTCCAAACCTTCCTTTTGGCTAAACTGTGTAGATCTGGATTCATCCTACATAACACAAGGCACCCAATGAAATGCTCATCTTTGATCCTTCTTGGACTAGGGTCTATGGAAAGAAAGAAAGACTCAAGAGAACAAATGAGGCCAGGATATGAGCTGTCCTGTGGAAAAATTCCTTATCATGCACATAAGGATGCAAATTTGTAGAAAATGTCTTGTAAAATATGACCATGTGGTTACTCACAGAAATAAAACAACATCAAAGAAATTAGGACATACATAGAGAACAAAAAGAAAAGCATTATTATGTTGTTGTATAAAGTCACATTGTGTTCAATCCTCACGTGTAAAATGCAGATGGATGAAAAGTATGCCAAAAATATGTGAAAACCAGAAATTACAAGCGAAATGCAGATGATCAAAAGTATAGGTAAGCTTTCACATTAGGAACAACTAAATATACTGAAGCTCTTCATCTTGCTAGAGATAGCTGAGAAAGACTATGATTGAGACACTTTTGGGATGTTTTCATGGTCCCCTTCAATGCTAGAGTCAGCAAACAGCAAATGAAGCCAGGTTGAAACCAAAAGGAGGGCATTTGTGTGCACGTAACAATGCAGCAAAGCATGTAGTTGTGCTGTGGAACTGGGAAGTCTATTAAGGTGAAATAAGGAGCATTTATAATCTAACACTTCAGTCTTTCAGAAGTTTTTAAACAAATCTCACTGTTTAACTACCGTGCTTCCTAAATAGGAAACCATGTGGTTATTTGAGTTGTGCAGGAAGTCTGAATGACAAAAAGTGAGAGGAAAAAACTCACTGGCATGCAGCTATTGCAGCTCCCGGAACAGACGTTGTGTACACACAAACTAGCAGCTCAGGAGCGGCGATGCCTGGTGATGGGCAAAGCAACATCTGTCTGAGAAAAAACATCTGGACTGCTGCAGCATGCAGTAAGAAGCAAAGTTTATCTGGAAGATTTTCCCTGCGGACCTGGCAAAAAAATGCTTGTTATGTAGAGTTGTTTTTTTAGCAGTCCTGTATAACTGTACCTGTAATTATAAGGGCACTTCAAAGTGGCTATTGTAGATGCCTTTTCAGGGAGCTCTCCCATTAGCGTCACATCAACAGTATTCAGAACACTTCCAAAAGCCATTCGAGGGCCAGCCCCAGAGAGACCCTCACACTTTCTCAGCATCTGAGAGTTTGGATTCAGTCTCAGACATTGTCTGCTGCACTTGAGCACATTAAAATACTATACGAAGATGTAAGCCCACCCTCCCAGGTGCTCGTCGGCAGCCTGGTTGAGCTAGCTCATAAATTCAGAGTAGGGGAAGGCTGGAAAATGCTGTCTTCAGCTGGCAGATCTGAATGTCACGATGAATGGGACATATGTTAGAGAAGATCACAGACTGTTCTAACCTGTACCTGCAACTGGATCCAGGAAAAAATAAGCCTTTTTTTGCTTTTAGAGAGCTGTCTGTGTGCCAATAGGCACATACCAGAACTATAGCAGTTGTAACTCATTTCATATAAGCAAATTCTGCCTGGTTTGAAAGAATACAGTTGCTCCACGGCTGTGAAACACAACCTTTGTAAATTCAATCAACATGTTTTAAAACATATAGTGACATGAAAAAGGAAATGACTGGCTTTAGGGTATGTAAAGCATTACAACCCTGTAATGTTTAAGAACAGACAGGGAAGAAGAATAGCTAAAGTGAATGCATCAGCAGCTGGCTTATTTGTGCTCATCAACCAGTGGTGATGGGCATGATCCTTCCCTGCATGCTTGCAGGTGGATGAAGAGAGGTGGCCTATAACATAAAGGGTGCTGGAACCAAAAACTGAAGCTCTGATATGAGTTGCAATGTTTTCATCACCATATTGCATCAGTAAAGATGCTGGATTGCAGCAAGACATGAATAGACTGTGATAATTCTGTCGCTCTCGGCAACTTCACTTGGTGATTGAACAGCTCTCCTGCTTTTGATCATCAACTGATGAGGGCTGCCTGCCTAAGCAGGGAGACCATGCTTTTCATATCGACCATGATATCTGCTGAGATCAAACAGCAGAATCACCTTTCAGATCTAACATCAGGTATCCAGAGTCATTTTGGTATGACAAAAATGACGTGCATGACTTGTAATGAGGGATTTAAATTCATCCAGCAGAAAGTGAAATAAGACACATTCAAACTATGTACCAACATTTCTGTGATACAGCCCATGGGGAGGCCAGTCATACTCCATGCTCCACAAACGCTCATCAAGACACAAGACACATTGGTGAGCCTACGCCATCTGTAAGAGAGAAGGAAAGTTTCACAACCTTTTTGGTGTGTAACACCGGGGCCGCAGTCCATATGCACAGCAACTACTCTAAATCCCTCTTTCATGTTGCAACTCCAGCAGTAAGCAATTCAGATCGTGACTACTCAAAGCATCGAGACCCAAACCCATCCTCTCCACTGAAAGAAGAAACCATAACATCCAGATTAAACATTGACAGTAAGCTGTGTGATCTCATAAAAATGATTAAGGTTTACATAGTTTAAAATGGCTTCCTGAGTTGTGATCAGGAATTAGCACAGTCTTGTTCAAGCTAGAAAAAGATCCAACAAAAAAACATTAAAAACTAACTGCGCATCTATGTTAAAATTTGCCTTACATGGGTCACCTTGAAAAACTGGAAATATGTATTTGACTCAATATATGTTAGACTCAAATATATAACAGGCTCAAGTGGTTAAGCTAAAGACACACAGGAAATCAGTTGCAAAGCAGCGCTTCAGACACCGGGGCAATCTTCCCACCTACCTACAAACAGTAATTAAGATGCCCAGACACGTGAAGAAATGTTTTTTTCTCAATCCCATTAAAATTCGCTCATTACCAGGAACGCACTCTGTTAAATGCATGGTTTGCTCTAAGTGTTATGCTGTCGCATTTTACCTGGAATACTTAATTGTTTCCGAAGAATAGCAAATGGTTAACAGCTCTCTGAACAGGGGCTGTGAGCTCGCTCCTGTAAATCACTGCAGTTCCACTGGCTGCATTTACCGACTGAAGATCTGGCTTTCAAAAAAAAAAACCCCAAGGAAAATAAGAAATACATGCACAGGAAAAGCAGATAAGCTTTACACATCCTAAAAGGCAAATGTGAAACCAGTGAGTGGAGCAGCGACTAAGCTACAAAGAGGAAACTGTCTGCTGCAAGAGAGGGCTCAAAGTAACTTGGAGGCGTCAAAATACACAGGTATAGCGATACAGCTTACTCAGGTTAATGGCCTGATATTATCACTGCTGAAACCTGGAAAGCCATTGCCTTGACATCCGTTGCTGGCAGTGTTGATACAAACTCCACAGGGCTGGGGCTAGGGGTAAGTTCTGGGGCGCTGCATGCCAGGCTGATGAAAGAAGGGAAACCCTATTTCAGTGCTTAAAGAATGGAGTGGCTTTTGGTGCAGGAGGTCAGACAGATACACGGGTAAGTTGCTGTATAGGAGTAAGCTCAAAAAGGACTACTTAAATGAAAACCAGATAAGGGCCTGGAACAAGATCCCACAGTCTATCAATGCCCTGGGATAGTGTAAGAGAGACACATGGGAACTCAGACATAAGGAAAGCAGGGTTTTTTTTTTCAGTGTTGACAATAAATATGTTTGTTCTGTGATGGAAAATAAAAAACCACCCTTGGAACAAAAAGGCCTTGCAGGCTGATACAGGAAGAAAAGCCTGTTGTGGTGAATACAATGGAGAATCTGTTCACACCAGTGTAAACCCATCACTTGAAAGCTGAAGTCAGTGTTTTGTCTCTGTTCACTCCAAGATATTAAGTCAACCAAATTGGGCATTTAATCCCTCCGTTGCTGGGGAAATCCATCTACCTCCCCTCTCATGAAAAACAGGAAAACTGATTGCTGTGGGTGTATTTCCAGAAGACTTAGGCCTGGCAGGTACTGGATGTATGCAGCATCCCACCAATGGCCAACTGCATCTTTCAAACCTTCTGTCATCTCTCACAAGAAAGTTGCTCCATACCTGGTCCTCCAGGAGTATTTTCTTCATTTCAGACTAAATCCCTAGCTAGAAACAGAGTTTATAAATCCCTCTATAACATATTTTTAGATTGCTTTACTTTTTAAAGAGCTTTCTAGTACAAAAAGCTTTTCATGACATAGGGCACAATGAAGCAGCAAGACCTAGATGCAAAGTGAATCAAAAATTACAATCTGGAGGAAGAAGAAAAATGGCCAGTTTATTCTGAATACTCTACTTCCATGCAAATTTCAGGTGAAGATTAAGGGAAGAGGTAAAGGATATGCTTTTACTTTGGGCAGACCCCAAACCAGCACCAGGATCAACAGCAAAAGAATGAGAGAAATCTGGCTGAAATCACTACTTAAGCTGACAACTATGCAGGCTGTAGTTTACTGCTGGAGCTGGGCTTTCCTGGGTTGCAGGGACAGAAAAGAAAGTCTTTGAATTGAGACAAGGTTATCATACAAGTACCCAAGATCTTATTCCCAATTTACTACAAGCTCAATACCTGCTCCTTTGCTATCATTTGAGCATTCTCAGTTCTCCATCTCTGAAGGGGTTACTGCCTGCTTTCCAGGAAATGAATTGGGGCTTAAATAATCCACTGAGTTAAATAATTTAGGTGTCTAGAAGGAAAGCTCAGCTTCCAAGGGTTATTTTAAAATTAATAAAGCAGTGCAGGTATTGAAGGAGCAGCAGAAGCAATAACCCTATTCAGACACCTTGGTTTTGAGCTGTAGCAGAGGAATTCATAGATTTCAAAGCTCAAAAGGACCTGATCTCCCAGATACCAAACTGAAGATTCTACCATAGTATTCATCAGACCTAGTTCCAAACCTGATAGTACTCTACACCCAAGATCTTTACATGTTGCACGCAGTCCCCATGGACATTGTTTCTCAACGAGCAACCAAGAGGCTATATCTACCTCCCATGAGATAACGTCCAAAACGGTCCCCCAGTCTGGTTTGTACAAAGCCTCCCCTTTAATATTAAGGTACTGAGCATTGCATCAAATATTCCCAGAAGGGCAGAGCTGCTAGAATCTGGCTTCACTGGCAACCCTAATGAGCCAGGCAGGGATTACTCCACTGAACTTTTACCATCTTATGTTCATCTTCCTTAATAATACATCCAGAGAAATGTGGGTGTCAGAGACAGGATAAGAGGCAAGTGATATTGGTTGCAAGGCAGGAGGGATCAGGAGAAACCCAGGTAAACAGGAGGTCAGGACATGGGTGCAGGGCTTTATGGGTGTATGGCCGATGGATAGACTCAGAATGGAGAATAAAGGATGCAGTGTGGTTGTGGAAGATCAGAGACCTGGAAGAGGAAACTTTCACAGGAAGACAGCTGCCAAAAAAAATGATCTCAGAGGACTGATAAACGGCAGATGTGGGGGACAAAAGGTCCCCCATATCATATCATATCAATCATATATCATGAATGATTTGGGTAGGAAGGGACCTTAAGGATCATCTAGTTCAAATCCCCCTGCCACTGGCAGGACACCTAGACCTTCTGATCTGGCATGCTGGGAAAACAAGCGACAGATATAATGGTGCAAATAGGAGTGAGGAGGAGAGAGGAAGAAAACAGAGTCCTTGAAGAAAGGTGTAAGAATAAATTTTAAGCCAATGTGCAAATGGTAATAGATAATAGTAGTACTAAAATCTTATTTGAGATCTTGTGCTTTTGCTGGGGGAACAAGAAACTTTAGGCTCAGGAGATGTGCTGGTTTAAGATAGGAAAATCCCTGTGTAAAGCTGCAGCAGGCTCCTTCAGCATGGGTTAGATTTACATCCTATACAAAGATATATCTCAAAATAACGCCTATATAAGAATACCAAACCATCATGCACTTTATGTTGTGCAAACTCGGTAAGAAACAGGCACAGGGACAAGAGCAGCTCCTGCCTACAACAGCATTGCCACTGTTTTCACAGGTCCTGAGGAAGGACCAGAGCTCCAAAGAAGCTGCCCGAGGTGCAGTACATGAAGGACGCAGCATTATCCATTCTTGTCTGTTTGCCCAGAATCACATTCATCTTTCACAATCAGCAAGACAGCAGCAAAAGTGTCTGGCATCGCACCACGCTTCAATTTTTCTTCGTTTAATTGTGCTCTGTCCCACGGCATGGATCAACGAGCAAACAACAACATGCAGAAAAGAAATCAAGAGCTAGTCACAGGCCTGGATGGGGACATTCACTTCCCGAGAGCTGGGAGCAGAGCCAGATCCACCTGAATGTGGGACTTGCTAAGGGAGGTGGGAGCAGTGTTGAGTTTTTGTAAATAACCCCAAAAGAGGCCAAAAACCTGAAATCTGACAGAAATAATCTTTCAATTTCACATATTGAGCCATAAAAGTCCACATGGAGAAGCTAATTCAACTCTGAGCCGGCACCACACATCACTTCATCCTCCATCACGGCAGCCACAGCAAGAGATTTACAAGAGGCAGAGAAAGGCCAGGTTTCATATTTTTACACCCAAAGAAAAGAATTCTGTGGTTTAACCAAAATGGCTTTTCTGACATGTCATTTCTTAATTCTCACTTGTTCCTGCCTTCCATCCCTCTTCTCCCTCCCCCCAAAATCAGGCTGCTCCCATGAACAGCTTGCACATTCCAATGCGATCTTAACTTGATTTCCCAAATGGTGTGGAGTCTCTGTCTCTTTCCAGCATGAGCGTGCTCTACAGCAGTGATGACACTGAACCTGTTTTCCTGTGTGCAGGCTGTTGATGCCTACTCAGCCATTTTCTAACAAGGCACTGGCTTCTCACACATCAGAGAGACGTGAGGAAGAAAACATCATGCCCTGTGGTTAAACTCACACAGTGAACAAGACAGCAGCAAGGAGACAGAAAGATGTGCCCTTGGCATTGACTTTCCCAAAAGCTCCAGTAACCCTCCAGCAAACCCTGTGACAGCAGAGAGGTCATCCCAGGATGATGTCAGAGGCCAGACCACAGTGCTGATCTTATTTACTACAGGGAATGGAGGCACAGCATCCTGAGATAAACAACCATAGCTAAGCAAGATGATCAGAGGGCTGAAGCAGCAATCTTATGGAGACAAGCTGAGTTCAGCCTGGAGAAGAGAAGGCTCTGGGGAGACCTTAGAGAAGCTCCCAGTGCCTAAAGGAGCTACAAGAAACCTAGAGAGGGCGTTTGGACAAGGGGCTGGAGAGACAGAACATGGGAAAATGGCTTTAACCTGCTAGAGGGGAGACTGAGATGAGCTCTTAGGCAGAAGCTCTTCCCTGTGAGGGTGCTGAGGTGCTGGCACAGGGTGCCCAGAGAAGCTGTGGCTGCCCCATCCCTGGCAGTGTTCAAGGCCAGGTTGGGCACAGGGGCTTGGAGCAAGCTGCTCTAGTGGAAGGTGTCCCTGCCCGTGGCAGAGGTTGGGACTGGATGAGCTTTAAGGTCCCTTCCAACCCAAACCTGTCTGGGATTCTATGTTTCTGTGAGTATATATCTTGCCTATTGCACTTTTCCTTCATGAATGTCAGGAAACTTAAAAAGGCTTTTAAATATGGTTATCCCCATATTAAACAGTGATCAGCTGGTGCATGCTGAAGTGAAGTGAGTTCACCAAGGTCATGCAGCAATTGCAAAGCTAGGAGTAGCCAACACCTTGAACAAAAGCTCCCACTCAGCAACCATCCTGTGGCCTTGTTGACATCAACCAGATATTTTTGCAGTGCTCTTATTCATGAGACAGGATACTTTGAGGTTCCCTTGCTCTTCTCAATATGCATGGAGAGCTATTTAAAGATACAGGATGTGATGCAACAAGGCACCATTCCTTATTTCACCAGACCTGGATGGGACAGTCATTCCTTATGCTGAGAATGGAAAACAGGGAAGAGATGACTACCTGGCTAAAGGAGCTCAACTCAAGTAAGAAGAAATCAACCTGGAAGATCTGCAAAAGCACAGACATGTTGTTTTTATCTAGCAGAGCAAAACTCATCTACTATTCTGTTACCAACTGACTGGTTTTGGCTGGGATAGTTAATTTTCTTTCTAGTAGCTGTTACAGTGCTGTGTTTTAACTCTAGCCTGAGAATAATGTTGACATGGCAATACTATATGATTGGTGGTGGTGTTATTCCTTCTGTGAAGAAGATATCCTATATGGCCTAACTTCCTGCATCACACTCCATTTAGGTCTAAACCCATAGTTTGCCCAACAACCTTGTCTGATCTTGATGAAGTTTCCCTGAGCAGTGTGTTATGTATCTATTAAGATAAACCACTGCTCCATAGATATATTTCAGTGCATTTTTTCATGCTGCTTAGAATTATAGCTTGTGCTCTGGTGACAGATAAGATCACTTCCTTACTTTTATTACTGCTCAACAGTTATGATCTGCTGGTAACATCTAGATTTATGCATAATAAAGCAGGGCACTTTCACACAAGCAAGGCTGACTTTAGCAAAAAACTCTCTTTTCCATGCAACAAGTCCTTATTATCCATCAGGGTGTGCTTCAGGATCTGCTAGTGTATTTAGCCGTACTCTAGCACAGTAGGGGATGAAAACACTATTTCAGGATAGTTGACACTTTGTCAATGTAACTGATTGCAGTAGGTGGCTTTGTTCTATATTTTTTGATAGACTCAGGGATAAATATTTAAAAAATGAACAACAAGAGACAATTGGTGAACTGGAAGTTGATACTGCAAAAAGAGCAGTGTCAGGAAGGAACTGGGTCCACAGCTTTCGAGGGACTCTGTGTCTTCTGCAATGAAATTTGGCTTCTTGCCTCTTCCCTTGAACTTTTTCATCTAGACAGTGATAAGCTTGTGCTACTACCTCCTGACACAAGGAGAAAGATTGTAGCTCTCTCCAGATGAGATGGCAATGCTGTAGTAAATGACTGTCGGATGCTCTTGTACAGGAGTAGCCTAGCAGAAAGCTTCCATCTGATTTTTCCTGCTAGAAAACACAGCAAATAATAACCCTATCTATTTTGCAGCTTTATCATTGAAAGCAGTGATTCTGTGAAATTCCCCAAGAAAACAATGCTTGGTTTAACAAAGGATTTGTTAAGAAGAACAGGGATAATGTGGGGGATACACAAGAGTCAACCCTTTGGCTCACTCTGGGTAAGCAAGGACCAGAAGGTGAAGTAAGATCTGTCCTTTCTGGTTCCTTCTGTTGGAGATGATTTCAAACTGTAAACAGAAAGGAAACAGGGTGGAAAACCAAAGAGCTGGCTCCTTCATTCTCTCACTGTGTGTAATGATATTCGTTTAGTTGTCCCACTCGCACGTTACTTGTCAATTAGAGCTGACCTATGTAAGTTCCCCCTGTACTAGGGAGAATACTAGGCAGGAGAATTTCTCATTCTGTCTCCAAACACCCAATGTAACGAGGCAGGATGTTGTTAAGACAGTTGCTAAGTTTCACCCATAAGGTGACTGCACTACAGAGCATGGCACATTATACATTCATAGCTGGTGATGTCTGTAAAACACGACAAGTTCCAGACGGGGTTGTACGGATGCAAGCTCACAGTCATCATATCCAGGGTACAAGCTCCCTATCCTACTTAGCATTTGCCTGCTGATGGCTCCATAGGTTGTCATTTAAAAAAGAAATGAAGGACCCTCATCAAACCATTCCTCTACTTCCATCTATCCAGAGGGACAAAAATCCAGATCTGCAGAGAGCAATTTAAGCCTGTTGTTCTGCTATTAAACTAGCAGCTCCGTATTACAAGCAGTCATTTAGTCTGGGGAGGTGAATGTGTGGTCAAGTAAGGCTGAATAATTCCTGCTTGATTTATGTAAGAAAGTTATTTTGTTAATTCCTCTGTTTAATCCTGACTCTTTTCCTGCAAATGACAACATTATTATTAATGCTAATTACTATAGGCCAAGTAATATGATCATCCTAGAAGGAATGGCTTTGATGTATGCTAGTGACATCTAATGTGTTTTGCAAAATTGCTCTGTTACTACTCAATAAAATTATATTTGTGATGATTAAACACAGGAACTGGAACTCCAGTCCCATTAAGTTAATGGCAAAACTCCCAGTAACTAGAACGGGATAAGGATTGTTCAGTTTTACATAAATCCACTGATTTCACTATTTTTCACATCTGAGTAAGCAGGAGAAAATGAGGTTGTGCCACTGCCACTGACAAAGAGGTTTTTATCTCTTTTATCCCTGTCTTCTCTGACTTTAGTTTTAAAAGTCATATCTCTGTCTTTTTCACCCCATCATTGAGACACAGTGCTCAAGACAAGAGAACACGCATGTACCACATTACTTAAGTGACAAAAAACTCTGCTTCATGTTCTTACGCTGGGTCAGAACTTACTCCTGCTTGTTCGACTTTATACTGTTCTTAAATATCATAAATAGATTAAGCCAACTCTGACCCAGAATAGGAGCATGCACACTCCTTTTACACTGGTTTCAAAAAATCTGCTCATCTTAACCTCAAAAATTTAGGGGCACGTGCCTTCTTTTTTAACCAATATTTTCTTTAACAGATATAATTTGAAGACTTGTTTATTTGGCATTCAAAGTATCCACTATTGTGACTGAGAAAAGAAGTTTAATGAGAATAAAATGGTTGGATAACATCAGCTCTGTGGGTCCCTTTTGTTGGATAAAATCACCTCCATTTCTACTCACTATAAAATATCTGGAAATCCCAACTGAATCATAGAATCACAGAATAGTTAGGGTTGGAAAGGACCTTAAGATCATCCAGTTCCAACCCCCTGCCATGGGCAGGGACACCACATGCTAAACAACCATGTCACCTAAGACTCCATCAAACTTGGCCTCGAACACTGCCAGCAGCATTCACAACTTCATTGGGCAAACCCATTCCAGTGCCTCATCACCCTCACAGCAGAGAACTTCTTCCTTATATCCAACCTGAACTTCCCCTGTTTAAGTTTGAACCTGTAAACTAGTGTCTCTGCACTAGTGCAGGTCAACTCTTTGGTCAACGTACAAGGAATGTAACTCAGCTGGGATGCCCTTATCATTCCTTACGTACCTTGAATAACCCCTCATGTGTTAACAATAAGTCTAATGCATGCAGTAGGTATCAGACTTACTGGACAAATCTAAATATCAGCAGTACAACACAAGAGCTCAGTGTTTCCAGATACTTCAGTCCTATGATACATGGACTTCCTATATCCACCAGATATGACCAGTAAGCATGAAATGGGTGGGTTGAGTTTCCAGACTGTGTGCAGGCCATCTGTATAGACTAAAAATACCCCAGAGAGGAAGTTTAGCCTTGAGCAAACTTTCACATTAACCAGCACAGCTCTAAACACAGCCACCTCTTTGCTCTGCCTATAAAGCTTGCCTGACACTTTCTGTTGCATGGTGTATAAGTAATGTCGTGCTTCTATTCCCTGTCTGCATTGATCCACACTGACCTTTACAACTTCATCTTGGATGACCCTGCAGTTGAAGGTAAGACCTGTCTGCAGAAAAGCTAAGGAGCCAGAGCATAAAGCAATGTTTTATTATGTTGTGACTACCACCGTAACCTGCCTGGGTGCTTTCATTGAGTTATTCACAGCTCAGGTAGCGTTTTCTTACCTGAGAGGTCACAACAGAACTGGAATCACTTCATGCAGTGCTCTCTTTATCTTCCTTCCTACATCAATTCCTCCAAATCCTTTATCTTCTCTGAAAGGAGATTATTGGGTGCTTCATCTAGTTTATTTTAATTACCATAACATTTAAAGAAGATACATGATTCCTTTAATCCAAAAGGCTAATGAATCATTTTTAATCATACAAAAATGCCATGTCCTGTAGCGGTAAACAGCCTAAAGAAAATAGTAGGAGTTGGAATGCATATGCTGGCTTGCTCTTTCTGTAGCATGAAGTAAATGCATCAGCCTGCTGCTGGCTCCTGACTGCATGTGCCTTTCTTAACTTCAGGGAAGCAAACGCTTTCTCCTCCACTAGTTCTTCTCTCTTTGTCCTTTGATTGCATATTCCAGATGGGTTCGGTAGCCAGTAATTACTTTTATAACTAGAACTCACTTGCAATGCATCAGGTTAATGTTAATGGCATTCTGTACAGACACTCATAATCTTCTCTCTGTTTTCTAACTTCTCTCCCGTCTCAATGTAATTGTATTTTCTTAATACTAACCAAACAGTGATCTCTTATCTTCCTTCTGGTTTTGACAGCGGTATGTGGCGAGGAACAATTTACATTTTTCCAGGCTTTCTCCCCCTCCTTTGCTCTGTTTATTAAATCTGTATCTGTTATTTTTATGTCTTAATGCCAATGGATTTTCCTTTTAATTACAGCAATCTGATTTCAGTTTATTTAAATGCTGATTTATGTTTATGCTATCCCCTGGTATCAATTTCATTCCAACAAGATCCCAGTGTAACTTAATTACTTGTAGTCTTGTCATTCCAAGCTAATGCTAATTAAAACAGTTTTATTACTGCAAGGTATTAAAGATTAACCCCTCCACTGGTCTATAGGAAATGAAGCAATAAAGTCAAGGTGAGGAAATAGAAGGCTTACAAAACCAGAGAAAAGAGTACACAAAAATGGCCACTACATCAGCTTCTTTCTATCATCCAATGAGCTGCAATTGCCCAAGGTTCACAGTGTGGCAGCATTGCAATGTAGGCATTGAGATGTCTACAGCTCAATGTAGACATTGAGATATGCTTATCCTACATTGTATCCATCTCCCCTTTTTCAACCCTCTCTGTGGGCAAGAGATGCAAAAGTTGGAGATGATCTTAAGGTCCTTTCCAACCCTAACTGTTCTATGATTATGTGTTTCTATGCACACCTACCAGCCTCTCCTCTCCATGTCCCCCTGTGTCCCTCTTCCTCTTCCTCTGCCCTTACCTCTCTATACCTACTCTTAGCTGCCTCTCTCCTGCTTTCAAACTCCTCTTCATCACACATCCCACTCTGCCATTCCCTGAAAGCACACACTTACCCACAATCAAATAAAAACACTGTTTTGATCCAGTTGTCCTCCTTCTGTGCCTACAGTGCATGGGGATCTTTGTCCACACCTTGCCCACTCCTGCCTCTTGTTTCCAGAAGAGATGGAGCTGCAGGACTAACCAGCCTAAGCTTTTCATAGCAAGTACTTTGCGACCAAAGAGATGAATCCTAGACCATATGTACCAAGCAATAACTGAATGTGTTGCTATGAGTCTCCAAGCAAACTAGAGAAGTTAGTAGAACTGTAAAGTACCATCTGAGTGCAATTATGTCCTGGGCAATGCTTGTAAACTTTGTCACTACAGCACTCCCTGTAAATCCCTCTGACTGCAGTACAGTCAATGCACAGCCTGTGCCTCCCCAAAATCCCATCCCATCTCACACACAGCTTTATTTCCTTACTACCTTACTACAAAGTTCACATTTGCAGAAATGGCAATAAACTAACCCAATTATTTTAAGAGATTCCCTGAATCCTTATTCTTTGATATTAAAATAACTCATACATCTCTCCAGGTATATATATCTTATGCACATACATGCAAATGGGTACAGTATTGTACTCAGGTGTTTGGTTTTCCAGCACAGTTTTTCAGTTGGTTGCCAAGTAACTGGAACACTTTCGATACCTATGTGCAGAAGACATACTTAATTGTTTTTCACGTGCACCCAAATTAGGAGACAGTGAAGGCTAGTGAGGGTTTTTTTCCCTGCTGATGAGTAAGTGACATCTGTGGGAACACAGAAAGATACAGAGTGTGTCTGTCTGGGCTAATTGATTTATACAACGTGCCGACAGACAGATGTGAGCAAACACTCCCGACAAACAACATGATTATAAATTAGCTTCTTTTTATAGGAGGTAGGCTAAAAAACACACAGCGAGGATAAGTAATGGGTGCAGGAGACGTGTTATTTATTTTCTGTACCCAGTGAAGCACAGTGATTGTACTCCTGTTCTGTGGGCTGGTTTTCCATCAGGGGCTAGAAGTAAGCGAGAAGAAGCTGAAGAATGAGGATGGTTTCTACAAAGCAGAAAGCATATTGCAGTATTCCAGGGAAAGCAAGCTGCTAGGCAAGATGTAAATATGACCTCTCTTGAGCTCTCTTTTTGAACTTGTGTTTTTTAGCTAAAGGAAGTGGATAGGTCGTGCTGTTATTGAGGAATTTCAGTGCTGTCTTGCTTAACAAAATTCCCTCCTACGCAGCCCGAGCAACTCAATTGCAGAATTTGTGCTTTAGAGGAGAAAGGGAGTGTGAATTTCATCACATTTCTTTGATAAGTGAATAAAGTTGTGCAGTTGCTCTGAATTCTCTTTTAAGTCAATGGACTCTCCTGGTTTCCCCATGAGAAGAAAGGAGAGTGTGAAGCAGGGATGAGCCCATGAGACAACCAATGTCCTGTATGCAGTTATGTGGATGCTGAGAGTACTTTTCAAATGAACTAAGTGCTTTCTGCAGTGCCCCCCAAAAAACTGAACCAGAAAACCTCTCTAGACCTATGTTATTTCTGAAAATCAGTTCCACATACTACTGTCTAGGTGAGAATTTAACTTCATTTCCCCATATATAAGCAGGAGGAAATAAGAAATAGAATTGAAATTAACTGGGTTGAAAGCAATGGGTGAAATAAAATAAAATGAAGAAAAATAAACATGGCAACAGATGACAGAAATTTCAAACTTTTCCTGTATTATTTGTAATCATTGGTAAAGCAAGTGGAGAAATTAAAAATGAAGGTAAGGAAAAATCTTATAATCATCCCTCAAACTCCCACTATCCCCATTCGCACCCCACCTGGGTTCTGCTGGTCCTACTGACGAACACATGGCAGAAGCAACAACAGGGAACAACAGAGAGGAGTATGTTGTGCATGCATGCATTTTATAGACAGGGAGGGCTCGCTGTCCATCATCCCAGCTCCAGAGGGAGATGCAATCCTAAATCTTTCCTCTCTGATGCTTTCCACTACAATGCAGAGAAATCTCAGAGAGAGAGAGAGAGAGTGTGCTAAGTGCACAGGCACAAGCACTGAAATGGGGGTAGGAAATCATTACTTGTCAGTATTAAGATTTACAGCCGTCAAGGTCTGCTGTGAGGGTGGGAGCTGAGCAGAGGCAGCAGATGATGCTGCTTCTTAGCTAAGGCACAGCCTTCCTTGACTACCTGGCCCTGAGCAGGCAGACGATAGGGAGAAGGACAGGACTCCTGCTACTCATCTCTTGGGATGCTGCCCTTGTGCATAGCTGTGTGCAAGGAAGTTTGAGCAGCAGCATTTGGCCCCAGAGCTGGGTAGGGCAGTGACCAGCCAGCAGAATTTGGGGGGGTCAGTGAGGGATTTTCACGACAAAATTGCTGAATGCAATCAAGAAGGGGTATCTGAAGCAGTCCCCACTGCTGTGGTTTCTGGGAGCAGAAGGTGGTGGATACAGAGACAGACCCTTGCATGCAGAGGCAGGGGCTCATAGGGTTTACCCTGCTGAAGTCAGTGGTGCAATGAGGTTTAGAACTGGGGGTCCTGCTGCCCTTGGTGGCATTCAGCCGCAATCAGGAGGAGCACGTGCAAGCAAATTCTTCCTCCAGGTCCCAAAGCTCATGTGGATGCAGATGCTTAAAGTCCTGGCAGACACAACATGCCAGTGGGACACAGAACACCAAGCAGTCCCTGGAAGATGATGCTAATTATTCTTGTCATTAAGAGCAGCAGGAAACGAGTCTTTGAGAGCAGCTTGTCTCACATACACACATGCACGCATGCACTCATGCACAAGCCAAGGCAGGCTTTAGGAGACAAGGCTGCTGCTCAGTGTAAAGGAAACTAAGTCAATATTATCTTTTAATAACAAATTCGAAAGGAGGCAAGCTGTCCCAAAGAATGAGCCAACAGAAAACATGATTCACAGGAATATGACAGATCAAGGGGCCTCAGCTGAAAAATTAGCATGTGCAAATATTTGGGCTGATGAGATTTAAATTGGAGAGACCATATTAGCAAGTGACATCCCAAAGTTGAGTTATATAAAAAAGAAGCTCCCCCAGCGCAGGACTTGTTTGCCCTGCCTTGTTTTCTTGCATTTAAAAGAGAACGCTTTTTCCTTCATGCTGTGAGAAACAACCTTTTTTTTTTTTTCCCATCCACATGCTTGCTTCTCACTTTTCTGGTGAATGCTCCGAGTTTAATAAGGTGCTGTCAGACATGTGCAGTCAAAGCTCAGGGCTGTGTTGCTGTTTTCCCTTGTACTTGCACAGCACAATTCCAGCGGTGTCACTCCTGCAAGGCATGATGCAACCCCTCACAGGAACGATGTAAGACAAAAGCAAGGTGTTTATGGAGCGCTGAAGCATCCCTCCCCTGCTGTGGGACATATGTGCGAGGAGAAAAAACATCTCATGTAGTCCCTCTTCATCTTAAACTCACCTGGGTTCTTCCAAAGTGCTTCCTGAATAAACAGGACAGGAAGAACTATGTTCTATACACGCGGAAAATGCACAATTTATCCCTTATTTTTACCTTTCTAGATTTTCATTTTCCATGTTTTTGCATGTATAATGGAATAAATGCTAGGATCATCTGAATGGATGCCAAAGCAGGAAATGCAACACAGTGACAGAAATTAATTGTTTACTTTGTTCTGCTTTGATTTGGTTCTTGATCCCAAGGAGGGAGAAGGTGAAGCACAAGCCAAGTTCTTATGTTGCCACCTTGATTTTGCCTTTTTCCCTTTAATGCCACCAGAGCAGGGAATGGAGCGAAACAAAGCTGGTAATTCCTGTGCTCCCATGTAGGATTAATGCATGATTTCCGAACCATGTCATTAGCCTGCTACATGAGTAGCATGACATGAGTTAGAGGAAGGCACTTGCTTTTGTATTTGTTATGCTTACCTCAATTGCTATTCACAGTCTTTAAGCCTTCTCTGGCTGCCATTTTGTGCTGATCACTGTGCTAGACAGTAGAAAAGCTTATGAGCATATGGAAGCATTTGGCTGCTCACCCATTCTCAGGATTTCACCCACTTCTCATTGACTTTCAATGGCATCTGGACAATTAATGGCCACAGGCATCATTCAGAGCCTCAGATGGGTTACCCGGAAGTATGAAGGCCACTTTACAGTCTAACCACACAAAACTGCAGGTTCCCTGCCTCCAGACACTCACGCCCACTCTTCAATGCATATCCTTAAGTGTGGCAAAAAGTCAAGCAAAGCAGAGACATTATGACAAGTCTAAGGCTTGCTGTAATGCTTTGGGAAGAGCTGGGCTGGTACCATGAACATCTATCATCCCTCTTGCAGTGACCATCACCAGACATAGCAGCAAAGGTGCTGAGCAGCCTGTGCTTTGAGATGCAGGAATTACTTCATGCTCTGCCACTGATGTCCAGCAGAGCTTGCAATGTCACTTAATCTCTGTGCCATTTTTCTCTCTCAGCTCACAAAGTATTGGGAGCAGCAAACGGCTCCAGTTACCCACGTGCAAAGGGAGCTCATCTTTGAGGCACTGTTTGGAATCAGAACTGGAACAAGTCTATGAGAAATAACAGCAGCAAAGTATTTCTGTGCCCTGGGAAGAATTCTGCGGACTCATTTACACTCTGTAAGCTGATGGTACCCACTTAACTGACCTGTGGAAGTTGCTGGCCTTGATTTTGGCAAGCTTGTTTCTTTCATAGCCCCATGGTTTCCGCACAGCAGAGGAAATGCTTTTTGACCAAGATGATCCAGAACACAGGAAAGCAGCATGTTGCATAAACAACTTTCTGAAACAGGATAGAAATCTCTCTCCTCTATCCTAAAAAGCAGCAAGACCACTGCAGAGGTCAGAATAGCCAGGGCTGTAAAAGGCTTCTAAAAATCTATGTGCTGCTGTTGAATTGCTTTGCCCTTGTCTCCTGAGCTTCCCAGGGAATAGTATTCAATCTTGGGTTTTATGAAGACGAGCCCAATGAAGCTTTGGTCTGCAGCATTTCTGCCCATAGTCTGAAACGCTGCTCAGGATGTCTTTAAAGATTAAAAAGGAATTCAGCTTTATCCTTGCTTGTGTGTGATTCTGTTTTTTTCCAAACCACAGAATTGCTGAGAGGTTTTCATACCTTTTCTGATTTCTCCCGTCAAAGATTACAGATAGACTCATCACCTAATTGTTTTGTTTCCATCTTGCAAACAAGATCTGGAGAATAAGATAGCAAAGGACATATCTCTGCTTGCATCTTGCAACATGCGTCCACTGACAAAAACATTGTACATAACAAAATACCATTTCAATTTCCTGTAACAGGGCACCCTGTGAAAGGGGAAAGGGAAAAGAGGAGACACTGTTAGACACAGGCTGTACTGTGCTGTGAATGTTTGCAAAATGGAAACTTTCCGCTTACTGACATATGTAGTTATATTAATAAATGTTTGAAAATTAATCATAGAATCATAGAATCACAGAATGGTTTGGATTGGAAAGGACCTTAAGATCACATAGTTCCAAACCCCAGCCATGGGCAGGGATGCCTCACACTAGGCCATGTTGCCCAAAATTTCATCCAACCTGGCCTTGAACACTGCCAGGCATGGAGCATTTACCACTTCTTTAAGCAACCTGTGCCAGTGTCTCATCACCCTCAATACAAAAAGAACAAAAGTTCACACTAAAATATCCACAGATGTTATTTAAGCAAACTTTCCCTGTAATATGCGAAAACCAGATTTCTTAATTCTAAAAACCTGATGTATAAGTTGACTATAAAGCACAAAGAAAAGATTCTTCAGATGAGTTTGCTTATTACATCTTTCTTTTCCAAGTTCAATCAAAACCAAAGAAAGCAAACGTGCAAATGGGCACATTTTGTGTTAAGTTTTAATAACCATCATGGTTACTTTTAAAGAAAGGTAAGAAAAATACTTGCTTAGAGTATCATTTTAGTTGTCTGTGTTCCTTCAAGAGCAGCTGCAATAATAATGTACCTGCTTCATGTTCAGAAAATAACCCTCTGCAAACCTGATGCAATGTATTTTTCCCCGTCATTTCATAGGCTGGAAATCATCATCTCGTGATAACCTCTATGAAGATCACAGGTTTAAGGCAGATATTTATTTTTTAGGTAAATTTACTTTTTTAATATATTTATTTTTAAATTGGTTTATTTTTAGGCTCTTCAGATACGTGGTTCCTGGACTGTCTAAAGAGATCAATGATAACACCCTGTGGTTGGCAGCAGAAAGATGGGAAATATTCTAAATGGAAAAAAATGTTCCCCCTATTCAAATGTTTAATAAGGCAATTACCACATCGAAAGTTAGATTTTCTACTATTGCAGGTTGTATATATATGGAAAAGTGGGACAAAATATAAAATCACTCTTATTACACATGCAGCCTGAGGACAAGACTGTTTTAAGCAACATCATGAGATCCTGGAGGTCTGCAAAACCAGATAATGCATGAGGGACCCAAATTACAGGCACTTTAGAGTCTACTTAATAGTTTGGTTTTCCTATATAGCAAATATTCTCCCTTAAATGTATGGCTTCTAATAGGAAAGCACAAATGGCCTCTGATTTTGCAGCTTTAGGTTTTGGAAACAAGAAAGCATCTGAACCTTGATGCAGGAAGACACAAGAAGTCAGACTGATTTCAAAGGAAATCCCTCAATGTTAGGGCATCTTTAAGGCCTTAAAGACATCAGTGGGATTTCAGCACACATTTAAAGTTAATCATGTGCTTATGAATCATTTCTGAAGTGGGCCCAACAGCCCAATTGAGTCTTTCAGCAAGTCTTCAATCCGTACAGACCTCAGGATGTGGTTTCCTGTTTTATTCATTCCTTACCATCTTTCGTTGAGATTTAGGCAGCAATGTGTGTGTTACTATTGAATTAGAGCAGGATGAGAGATCACCCACTTTGGAAAACCCATGAGTTCATGGTGCCTGGATGTGTTGGGAGCTGGGGCTTTCTGCTATCCTAGATATCCCTTTATAAAGAGGATGTAGAGGCATTGGAGCCACCTGTCTGATGCTCTCTATTGGCATCTCCAGCTGCATGGACCTCAAATCCGTGCAACAACCAACCGCCTTTGCCTTCTCTTTATATAAAGTCTATACAATGAAAAGGGTTTCTGAATCAATAGTGCTCCTGTAGCTTTTCCTCCAACTATTTTTTCAGTTTTGCTTATATATTTTAAGTTGAAATTCAATTTCATTAAATGTACAGGTGAGCTACTAGAGTCTAATGAAGGCTGAGCATGGAAATACCTTTCCATGCTCTTACTCACCATTTCACCTGAAGATGAATCCTTTCAAGGCTGTAATGCATCAAAGGAAAAGGTGATGGGGAAGCCAGCTGCTTCCACTGCTTGCTGCCAAACCAGCAAGAAGTGAAATTGAGCTGTGAGGGCACAAAAGTAATGCAAGAGGGAGACATGCAGATCCATGCCTACAGTTCCTAGTGCATGTTCTCTCCTGAGCCCCAGGAAGGCATTATGATGGTGCAATACGTGGCACTAATTAAAACGATGAACTCTCTGGTGCTCTGAACACAACACCAAAAGGCAAAGCTTTACCTTTAGTGGTGACAATATAAAACCTCATCTATGCACAAGAGAACCAACCCCCCTGCATCTTTCTTACTAGTGCTGAGTAATCTCCTGTCCCATGGTGGGATTGAGTGCAGTACAGCACCTTCATGGACAATAAGACCAGCTGCAGGTTTAATTAATAGTAATATCGACACAAAGGCCACCAACCTATGCCCACCCATCTCCCAAGGCTGCAGTTAATATTGTCCTTGCTGCTTTGGGGACTCCCTCCTCAGTTTAGAAGACAGATCCCTTCTCCTCAAGACAAGCTTCCTTGCTTGCTTAATATCCCTTGTTCACCAGCAAAGTGCTTCAGTGCTAAAGTAAAATTAATAGTAGAAGCATTAACAGTAAATCTGATCATCTGTAAATGTGCTAAAGGAGTGGTTTAGAGCAAGGTGCACGTCACTCCCAGATGCAAGGAAGCATGCATTTCTGCTTTAAAATCAAGGGAAAAAGGGATAGAAGGTTAAAATGAATAATAAAGCTAAAAGGAATGATTTATAATTATTTTTTGTCCCCAGGAAATCACTACCTGGAAATCTCAGGGACAACGCAGCCACTTGAGTAATGAATAACGTAGACTGGTTTAAATGCAGTGGAATTGCTCTCTCCTCAGCTTTCTTTTAATCTTCTGTGGCACTACGAGGGGCCTTACAAGAGGTGGCCCTGTGACATGCTAATCTAGCAGTCCTCCAGCAGCTAAGCTTAATCAGTCAGTAGGAGCTGAAGCCACTATTTGCAGCAGATTTTCAAGCAGGAACCTCCAATTCCCTTTTTTATGGCTAAACACTTGTTTTTACATCTGCTGAATTAACCATAGGGGGAAAAAAACACCACCCAACAAACAACACTCACCATAAACAACTTAAATGATAAATCCACATTGTTAATAACTCCCTAATTGCTAACCTACAAGTCCATAACAGTCCTGATTGCTGACTGTCACTCAGGTTGTTTCATAAATGCATGTTGATTTTGAAACTGTAATGATGCTGAATTAGTAAATGGATGGGGCAGAATGGTTCTGTGAGTCAGGGGCCCTACATTATGAATGAAAAGGTTTCCCATCTGTGTAGCTTCTGGGATCTCTAAACATTTAAACAAAAAGTAATTCACCATCACTCAGAACGCCCTGGGAAGTAATCAGACATTTGCATTGCGCTGAAGTTAAAACCACAGCATTAACACAAACCCGATGGCTTGTCTCCTGCCACAGGTCCACTGCAGCACGAGGCAGCATTAAGGCCGGAAAGATGATTTCAATAGAAACTGATAGAAACCCATTTTTCTATAGAACTGTGTCTCTGTAATTAATTACCAGTGTGTCTAGAAAGGTGCAGACTCCAGCTGGAGGCACAGTTTCAGCTCTCTCTTGAGGTTACACTCTGCCGTGTTGCAAGTGGTGAGCTATTACTAAGCCCCCCTTGCTTAGGTTGTCCATAGGGTCACCTTCACCTCAGGACCTGAACAGTCTTTGGGACTGCTCTCTGACTGAGAAGAGAAGTGGTAGCAAGGGCACAGAGAAAAAGAGAAACATAATGCATATAAGAAGAGCAGTGGGATCACATTAACCTCATTTTTGAAGAAATTAACCTAAAAATAAGCTTTGTGTTCTATTTGTGCATGTCACAAATCTTGGCATTTTCCATTTTTTCTATTTTCTAATAGTGCAACCAGTCTGCAAGCCTAGAAGTGTGGTCTTTGCCAATGGACTCCTGTGATTGTGAAAGTGTCGCTGATTAGACTTCACTGCAGCAACAAGGATTTAATGTATTTCTCCCTTGCTGTAGAGAGCTTTCAAGAGAACTGGAAAAAAAAAAAGCTATAAACACTTTCAATTTCTTTAATCAAATGATACTAAAGAAACGAGGACAAAGTGTGCACAGTCCAAAATTGATTTTCCTTTAATGAATAAAAAAATAAGCCAGTTGAGAGCACACCTTCAAGGAACCAGCTTGACATTACCTAAAATGATATTACAGAGAGGACAACTGAATTCTGGCTTTAGTTTGCTTATCTATACATTGACCATTTGATCATCTTCACATCTCACAGAGGTGAAGGAACTCCAGTGGGACAAAATCAAGTTATATGCACCAGAAACGTATCCAAGAAGTCATGTTATTATTTAACCACATGGGTTTAGGGATCATTGTCCCAATGTCCAGGTGTGCTTTTATCCAACCTGTTATAGATGGAAAAATGGATTTCCATATGTAAAGGGTTGACCCGAAACTCCTCAGGAGAAGATATTTATGGGGTTAAAAGTCTCCTTGTCGGGAGAAGCTAACAGCTGATGAATATATTAGCTCAACTCAACTCCAGCTCCCTCCTGACTATGAAAAGAGGATACCCAAGATGGGAATCAATTACCCCTCGTTCATGTGCTGCTAAATATTCAGATCCCGTTGGTGCATCTCCTACTGTTTGGCTCCAGTTCTCTTGCAGGTTAGCAAGGAAATCAGATGCAAATCACATAGGTGATTCCTCTGCGGGAGGACGGAGCTGTGGCTGCCAAGGAGGAGGCAGGCTGCCTTTGTGTTTTTCAGAGTCACATAGCACTTAGCCACACGGCTCCCATTGACTTTCAAATGGGGAATATGTAGATGTGAGTCAGAGTTATGGAAATGTAGCCTTTCACTGTATCATTATTTTTTTGTTTCCACATGACAGAAACTCATGATTTATTTTGAATACTTAAAGTGTGCCAGTGCAGCTTTCTTTTGGGGGGGTTGTTTTGGTGACTGACATAAGCAATCACTACAGTATTGGCAGTGCAGTACTAAGAAGCTAACACAGATGAAGAACATTGTAAATGGACCTATTTTGCATCTCCTTTAATCTAATTGCAACAGATGTAGTGTCCCTATAATTGTAGGGCAGGAATATGGAGGTGGTCACCTGGGTTGTGTTCCTCCCTGCTGGACAAATCAATTAGTCTGCATGCTACATCTGTACAGCAGAAATAATACCTTAATCACATGGAAGTTTTAAGCCTTTGTCAAGGCCTTAATAGCACTCTGATATTTTGGGGTTCATTACAACATACTATGTCAGCCATATATATATATATCAGCAAGCTTGAGATTATTACAATTTCATTGCTTACATCACCCCACCAAGTACCTTTTACTGGTATCTTGGCCGACACATATGTTTGTGGTTTAAGACTGGGCTATGTGGGACACAGTCTACAGGGTTTTCTGTCCTCTTGTTAACACTAAAGAAAACTAGAAATTAACTCCACTGAAAGCAAGGCTACAGCCAGCTTCAAACTGAGCCACAGAGATGGAAGCTGCTGCAATATCTCTTATTTTTTATCTCCTCAAAGTCTTATGCAATCCTGAACATTTAGATTTAGCAGAATCCCTCACCTGATGGTTTGATTTATCTTGCTCTAGCCTGCAAAGCAGTTGAGCTACTTAGCAACTCAGCTGAGATTACTCCTGAAAACCACAGGCTGGTGTGCCTCACTGAATCACGGCCTTACTACAAGAACTACAGGGGCCACCACATGATCTGGCCCATGAGCTAAGATAGATCATTTCTCTTAACTAAGTTTTTCTCAAAGGGAAATTAATATTTGTATATTTTACCAGTTGTATTAGACTTTGATTAGTTATAAGGAAGGCATAATGGTATCTATCTATAAATGACCTACTCACAAGTACCCATCTATATGTTATTTTACTATTCAGAACAGTTCATGGGAGCCTTTGTGCAGAACTAGAAATTACTGGCCTCATCCTTCTCTCAATTAAGTAAACATAAATCATGAACAGTTTCACTGAAACCAGTGGAATTTCAGTGATGCAAAACTGATGGGGACAGACAAGAAGGCCCTTGAATTTCATAGCTCTATCTTTAATACACTCAGTGCAGGAGCCTTCGGCACACAGCCCCTCCCTACTACATTCCAATAGGGGTCTGAATTTCCATTTGGAAAACATAGGGTTAAAAGAGCTAAAAGAAAGGTGGTTTTTTTTTTTTTTTTTCTTGGAGCAGTGCTAAATACTCATAAATACAGCACATAACACATTCTTCCCAGTATGCATCTGTTAAACAGAGACCAAAGGATGATCCGCTGCTACATGGCCAGGACAGCTTGAAAACAAAGAAGTGTGCCCAATAATTTACTTCACATCTTGTCCAAGTTTACAGAAGCACTCGGGTTGGGACAGATATTTTTGGCAGTAACACAGTAGTGCTAAAACTCTGGAAAAGCAGCTGAGTGAAATGTTTTGCAGAGAAAACAGGCAGGTTTTTACCAATCTGAACTATTACCTGATCCGTCTGGTCAAAAGGCTTGGGACAGGCTATGAAAAGAGAGTGAGATTACAGAAGAGGGATGAAATTAATACAGTCTGCTTGTCAGGAGGATCCCCCTTCCTCCCTGAAGCCTTTGCAAAATCAACAATTTGTGATGACATTGAGCTGCCTTTTCGGAGGATCTTGTATTTCTTGGCTTCACAGGTTCCCAGATGCTTTTGTCTGGCATTAATATCTGTGATGACTGAGTCTCTTGCCCTAATAAGATATCATGGAGGTGGAAAAGAATTTCTGTCACTGATGCAAGAAGTGAGCTTTATGTTCAGATCCTGGAAATTCAGTTCTTTCTTATCCTCCTGCAGCAATAGGGGAAGATTGAATATGTGCATACAGGAGGCTGGACGGGTAGAGAGTAAGGGGACCTGGAAGAAATGGATGCACAGCCCCTGTTCCCACATGTGCCTGAGCCTCGAGGTGTTTATTATCACTACTATCACTAAAAAGGCTTTTCAAAACATGTTTTCACCAGGTTTTTTTCACTTCTCTCTCTTTATATTTTGTAATTTCTGCTAAATCCTAAGGGTACAACAGGAAAGTTCTCATAGGCAATCCTTTTGGAAAAAGTAAAATATGGGCATGTTGGCAGCAGTTTTGGGCATTGAGAACCAAAGGTGTTGAAACAGAAGGAAGGAAAGGGGAGAACCAGTTTTCAGGCTTGGAAATGCTAGAAACATAATCAAAAGGTTTGCAGGCACATAACCGAACTCTGCCGTTGTGTATGTGTTTTGTTATCCCAAACTGGAGAGGAAGATGAACCCAGTGTTTGCAATCTGGCCTTGCAGGTGCAGTCTGAAAGTTTCATCCCTGTGATCACCAATTGCTTTTCATCCCCTCTTTCAGGCTTTATCCTCCCTTTCCCTGGCGATGACAAATGGGGGCACAAAGAAATAGGGAAGAACAGAGTGAAGTGCTTCTCTCCAGCAGCCACTCGAAGCTCGAGCAGAACACTAAAAGAAGCAGTTCGAAAGAACACAGGCTTTTTCTTTCCCCCCACTTGCTCCTTGTTAAGCTTCACAGCTCAACAAGTGCCCTACTTTGACAGAGAAAAAGGAACAAAAATAACCACTCACTTCTCCAACTCACTAATTAACCTTTTTTTACCCCTTTCTTTCCCTGTCTACATTTCCTTTAGTGTTCTCTTTCCCTTTTCTGCCTTTTGTGAGACAAAATGGTGGAAGATGAGACAAAATGGCAGAGGGATAAACTGCCAGTAATTGACAATCTTTCCAAGAATAGCATGTCCAGAATATATGCAAAGGTGCTGCCTCTCTACTTAGATCATCCCCTTGACAGCAGGACAGTATAGACAAAATCAAACCGATGTTCAGAGATTTTCAGCTGCAGAGCTCGAGTTTTGGCAAGATTCTTTATTGGTTTTTGGGGGGATTTTTTTCCAAATGGGAAAGCAAAGGGACAGGGAATTTGAGAACATATGGTGATAGAGTAATAAACTGATAAACAGACTCCTTGCAGGCTGTGTCCTTTGTTGAACCCAAAAAAGAAATTAACAGTAACAGATTCACTATGATAATGATAGATATAGGACATGGTTTCAGAGACCCAAAGAGCCGCTGGAAGCGTCCTCAGCCTCCTTCTGTCAGAGCTGATGTACAATAGTAAAGTTCACTTAAGACACATAAGTCAAAACGCAACACTGAGAATTGTCATTTTGCTGCCTGGTGTGTTCCCACTAACTCCTGTTGAGCTAAGCTTCTGGAGATCCAACAAATCACTGAAAAGACAGGTCAAAACTCAGTTTTACCGCCAAAACACGTCTCTTATCTGCAGATGTTTCTTTCAATTCTAAATATGAATCTATAAAGATGATAACAAATACCAGAATCAACTTGTTTACTGAGATATTCTGACCCTGAGGCCATCATCATAACCATGTTAATCTAAACTTTGGAAATATATTACATGTTAAATTCAACTAAGAACAAAATAATGAGCACTATCCCAGCAAGTATTTGGTTACCTCCTCATTTGTATACCATGAGGGGACACATGGAAGAAGATCTGTTGCTGAACAAGTTACTTTCTTTTATTACACCAGTTGCCAGCACCCCTGAAGTTTGGAAAAATTAAAAAATGGGAAAAGTAATTAAAGCATGCTAGGCCTAATTACTTTCCTGCCTGTTTCAGCAGTGTTTTGTGGGAGAGAAATCATAGTACTTCAAACCCCCATGTCTGCTTAGGATCTGCAAACCCCAGGCCTTCTGCTGAGTAGAAAGCTGGAATCATCTCTTGTCAACTGGACAGCCTCCTGCTTTCATCAAGAAACTTGACATTTTCCATAGCCAGCTCCACATGGAACTCCTTCCACAAGATACCATTGAGACCCAGGGATTTGAAGAGGAAAATCAAAATGAGTATCTATGTCCTCGACATATTGAGGATGTTGTGAGTTGGATGCTGGTTGCTGAAGGATGCTGAGACTATTTAAACTTAGAGGGTATATAGTCAGAAATAAACAAGATTGTTGGAAGGCAGAGGGTGGCTCATGCTTTAACAGTTCCTGTAACAACCAATGGTTAGTTTAGAGGTATAAGGGTTGATATAGAAAGGATCTGAAATCATAGGTGAAGTGGGTGAATCTAGGGTGCTGAGGCACTGGAATGGGTTGCCCATGGAGGCTGTGAATGCTCCATCCCTGGCAGTGTTCAAGTCCAGGTTGGATGAAGCCTTGGGTGAGATGGTTTAGTGTGAGGTGTCCCTGCCCATGGCAGCGGGGCTGGAACTGGATGATCTTAAGGTCCTTTCCAACCCAAACGATTCTATGATTCTATAATTTAGAAAAACAAAGGAAAAAAAGATCTGAAAAGCAGTGAAGAAAAGGGAAAATCCAAAAGGAAAGAAAAACATTGGCAAAAAAAAAAAAAAACAACAGAGAAAATGAGCATAAAATGTCAATAAGGTATAGAACGGCAAACATGCAGAGTAGAAGAAATGCCTACTGGATTGGGGGTTTGAAGGTTTTGGTTTGGTTTGGTTTGGTTTGGGGTTTTTTGTTGTTTTGGGTTTGTTTTTTGGTTGGGTTTTTTTTTGTTGTCGTTGTTGTTGGTTGTTTTGTTGTTGTTTTTTTTTGTCCCTGAAAAAAAAGAGATTTGAAGCCAAGAAAAGAAAAGGAAAAAAGGGATTGGAATAAGGGAAAATGAATGTTTCAGAAGTACTTTTTTCCCATTACTCGGTGCTTATCCGGCCACATCTGGAATAGTACATCCAGCTGGGCCCCTAACAAAAGAAGGCTGTTGACAAACTTCAGGGAGTCCAGCATAGGCCACCAAGGCGGTCAGGAGGTTGGAATACATGATGTACAAGAAAAGGCTGAGAGAGCTGCATTTGTTCAGCCTGGTTACTCAGCAGGGACTTCATAGCTGCCTTACAGCACCTCTGAGAAAGTTATTAAGAAGATGGAGCCAAGCAGAGGTACATGACATGGAAGGATCCATCTGTACAAAAGGAAAAAAGAAAATCTGGAATGAGATATTCAAGCCCAGATAAATGGTGGGACTTCCATCCTTTGGGATTTTGATGGCCCAACTTGGAGAAAGCCCTCAGCAATCTGGTCTGAATTCAATGTTGACCCAGATGTGAGCAGAAGGTTGGGCTAGAGACATCTTGAGGTCCCTTCCAACCTACATGACCCTCCAATTCTATGGTAACTTCAGCAAAGACATTTTAGATCGAGTAATTTGGGAGATGGAAGGGGTAAAAGTTGGAGAGAAAAGCTGTAGTTACTGAAATATAGGAGAATCTGAGCACAGGCCAAAATATTTTAGCACTAAAATAGATGTTTGGAAAAGAAAAAAAAGACTTTGAAGACTATCAAGAATGGAGAAGGATATTGGACTAGTCAGAATTATAATCTGTGATTCTGTTCTTTTTGGAGTAAAGAATAAATTGTTAGGTGAAAATTAGGCAAGGTCATACCCATGTTTTCCTTTTGCTTTTACTTTTTAAATGATCACGGATGGATAGAATCTCCAGGAATTAATTCTTTCTTGTGCCTCCCTTTCTACCTTACCTAAATGATTTTGGGTACATATTTGGGTTTGAAAGAAGTTTGTATTCTTTGCACATAGATTTTATGAGCAAAAAAATCCTTCCCATAGTAAAGAGCACATATACTACATTGATGAGCGGTGGTATCTTGTGTCTTCAGGCCTGCCATTAGTCTTCATTGTACGTGAAATAGGTAATAAAAGAAGCTGAAATATGTAGTTGAAATGCTTGGATGGGTTGTAACCAAAGTTTGGGCAATACCTGCTTAACACAGGCCAGACCTGCTAAGGGTGTTACCACAATACTATAAACATTGGTTTGACAACAGGCAGCAGCTATCAAATGAAGAGTCCTTCTTGCATTGGGGTCACATTCTGATTTCTTATCAATCTCTGCACTTGAGTCCTCATCAAGTCTCACTGTTCCGAAGAGAACATTTGTACATGAAGGTTCTGCATAAGTAAAACGTGAAATTCCTGAAGGCAAAGGGAGATCCACCTACACCAGTAAATGGTAACATGTTTGATATTTAAAGAGAAAGTATGGCTCACACGTATTACAAGATGGTAGAGGCTCTGCAAAAGAAATTGATACTTCATTTTGCATCGCCTACTCTGTGTGTCCATTGGGTTAGTGAAGTCCTGGAGTTTAATTCCTTAGGACAAAAACTCAGTCACTAAATTTGATGCCATGGCTGCTTTACAAGACTTTCTATTGCAGTTACTTTGCTGTACAACTAAGAGATAAAATCAGGAACAAAAGATGGTACTTCCCACTCTCTGCTGGACCTCCTCAGACCACTCCATGCATCCTGCTTCATCTTAGCCCTTCTTTCGTCTGCCATTGGTTAGTTACAATGAACCTATTAACGAGATTGCGCTCACACAGAGAGCTTGTGAACCTTTAAGGGGACCCATAGACTGGCTTGATTAAAACATCCATAAATTTGGATTCCTGAGTTCTCTGCAGCCAATTTGATCTTTTCAAGATCCACAATGCCCTGAAAATGATTTTGAGGCATATTCCTGGCTGAAGAATCATGGTGTCATACTTGTAAGCATAATATGCAATGATATATCGTAATTCTAATGATAAAAAGCTAATCACCTTCCCCAATACGTCTTAATTTTGTACAGCCCTAGAGAAGCTCAAATATTCTTCCTAAGAAAATAAAGGCACCTCTTATACATGCTAAAGAAAATCCCACACATTGACTGACAAGCTCCCAATAATGTATTGATTATGAGCAAATGGGAGCACAGGAAACTATGAAGGGGCATTCATAGCCCTATTACCAGTCTGCAAGTCTTTATCTAATTTGCTGAGATGAAGAGTTTAGTCTAAGTGATGTGCTTTCTACTGTATTTAAGTCCATACCCCCAAGTCATGATAGAAGTAGTTGCCACTGTGTACTCAAGGGCAAGTGATCAGAGGCTGAAGATATCAGTAAATATTTGTACAACTGAGTAGCCTCACACTGCTTTGACAGAAGATTCCCTAAGAAGAACTTGTCACACTAAGACGTATATCCACCGTATTTCTGATGCCTTTAAATTCAAGATCTCTCTATGGGGTAGGACCTAGAAGCCATCTGCATTTTTGGAGACTTTCCCATGTCACTTATATCTAGGGATGCAAAGAACCTGGAAAGGAACACAGAGCCTTCAGTGCAGTGGAGAAAACCTTTCCCTGGGATTGCCTCCACTTACACTTTATAGTAGGTAGTTATTATAGAGATTTAGTTATCCTACAGGATCCAAATCTTATCCAAATGTGGACAGTGCTGACAGTTTGCTGGAAGACAGATAGTGACAGAAAAATCAGGACAGGGTATTCTGTGCTTCTAAAACATACAGGGGTGATTTGCTGGAGACACTCCATTTCACTACCCCATCTGACAGCCACCTTCATCTTTAACTTGTGAAGCTGAATAAAGTGGAAATGTTGCCTCCTGGGGTACATAGTCTACATGACTTGCTCAAACACCACTGAAAGCTCCAGGGCCCAAAATGTCTCATGATGGGCTGGGTAGTGCATGCAGCCACAACTGCTGTTCTGTTCCACACCTTACAGCAAGAAACATTTGCTGTTCCAGAATGAAAACCAGCCACAGTTAAAAAAGAGAAACCTCACAAGCAAAGGACACAGGGAATTAAAATTAACTCAGCTGCTTCATTTGGCATGTGAGATTCCAAGGGATCAAGAGGAATTATATGAGAAAAATGCACAGGAGACATACTGTGGATTGCCGTTCATTATCAAATTAGCACCTTTTATATCATGTTTCAATCTCCTCTCAGGCTTTGCCTTGTAATGCATGTGATTAGAAGCAAATTAATAATAGCAATAATGTGCCAGAGAGTCCATTTTTAGTGACTACTTAAAAACAAAAATGGAAAAGGCACTTTTACAATCTTTTTAAAGAATACTTCAATAAGTGGAGGGAGGTATACTAGAGACACAAAACTCCATGCCCATGCAAACACAGTGCAAGCACACAATTTCCACGCCTCTGCCTTTAATTGCATCTGAAAGTCATTGTTCCCCAAACAAAAGAAGTCGTGGGGCGAGCGTTTCATGTTCCATTGTGTCTTTATCAGCTTCCATCACTCAATATGAAAGAGGCATCCAAGTCAGTGGTGCCAAAAGATTTGCTAGTTTCCTACTGGTCTAGCTTCTAAGGTATTCTTTTTCCCAACTAATTTTAGCCATTCATTAATATTCTCCTGCCTCACAATAGGATGCATTCACATGGTGCTTTTTCTCTGATGACCTTAAATTCTTTAAGCAGTTTCTTTTACATCACTGTGTTGCAGGGGAGATGCTCTGCAGAAGACACAGAGTCAGACAAGTGGATTGCTCAAAATCTGAAGTCAATAGCTGAGCCAGTAATAATAATGATAATAATATTAATAATAATAATAATAGTTATTGGAAGGTATAACTGTGCATTTTATTTCTATCCTCCGTTGTGCAGAAACACAAGATAAATACATGGCATAACATTTGAAAAAACTATCCTCATCCCTAAGAAAGGGCATTCTGAGTTGTTTTTCTGTTTTACCAAAATGAGTCAGACAAAAAGCCTTCTAGAAGGTAGACTAGCAAGGAAAAGCAATACTTATCATCTCATTGCTGTTGTTTGAAATGTATTGGGCACTATAGGGAATAGTGCTTCTTCCTATAAATGAGAAAACAGAAGATATCAGACAGAACAAAGTTATGTATGAATAAATCATACATGCATGTGTGATTTGATTTCCACCATGGCTTCAGTTGAAGGAAAATATTCATTTTCCTCTTCTTTTCAAGTTCTTTCTTCAGCCCTCATTTTTTAAGATATAAAGAGAAAGAAAGAAGATAAAAAGTTTATGTTGTCCTCCCCACACGTGCGGATACAGAGCTCAGAAAGGAAGGTAACAAAATGAGCTACACTGATGCCCTTTAATATAGGTAAGTGTTTCAAAGTTTAGTAGGTGTCTGGATTTAGCAGAGCGTGGTGATGAATACAGTAATTAGGATTTATGATAAACATGAAATGCACACAAAACAGCCCAGGTTAAATTCCATCTGTCCCCTTCAGCCATGCAGATGACACATTTTGCTTTCAAGAAGGCTGGTGGCACTTCCCAGTATTGCCCCTCTGGCCCAGTACCTCCCCCTTGTCTTTCAGCATCAGTCCCCATGAGAAATCTAAGCAGAGAGTGAAAAGATCTAATCAGGAGCAAGAGGCAGGGACATCAGATATTCTGTGACGTGCACCAAAAAGGATTACCTTCCTTCCTTTGTTTCACAGAAATAGGCATTATAACTGTTAATGAATAAGCCAGATGATAGACCAACCTTTTTTGCTTTTGGTTCCCTTATTTGCTTTTTGATTGAAAACTTCTAGGATATTGCTGTGGAGCACAAATACATGGCACTGCTAGGATTATCCCTCGACTTTCTAGGAAAGGTCAGTCAGAAAGAGAGGTGCTGGGACAGGCAAATTGGACTTTGAAACATCTAATTAAAGGCTACGTTTGCATATTGATTTCAAGGTTGACTACCTTTACCCATTGACTCAGTATGGACCATATGTAAGCAGCAGCAGGATATTTATCACTGAGTGTTCTCCACCTATATAGACCTGTTGTACTTGTTCTTTTTCCTAGAACATCTTCAGAGAGTTGAGGCATTATCATTAGAAACTATTAAACAGAAACAATGACTTTCAGTTGTTCTTTTGCAGTGTGAAGACAACATACGTTCAGAAAGTGAAGAGCCATATAGGATTAAAGATGGGTTTGTGCTGGTTTTTCTCCCTGCTTAACACAGCACTTACTGTCTTTTAGATAAGCATCTCTTTTCTCCATCATCCCCAGAAATAAACTGAAGGTGATTTTCTTTTGGTCCTTCACACTTTCCAGGCTTCTCATTGCTTAAACTAATGCTCTCCTCCCCAGTCCTCATGTTTTAAAAAGCTGGAATGTCACATGAGAACTTTGAGAAACATTCTGGTTTGAACAAAAATCCTCCTCCCTCTATTGCTGCGAACATTCACAAACAGGAAAAAAAAAATAACTCTTTCTCCCTTTGCTTTGCTTTTTCTTTTCCAAGCTTCACTGCTTATTCTTTAATCACGCATACAGTGAACACAATTGTCAATTCCAGACTAGAGAGAACAGCTTAACACAGATTTTTTCTACATGATAGTGCTTTCGTTTCCTGAAGTCTCCTAAGTGCAAATCTATTAAATTTGCCATTTTAAACACTATTCTTCATATGTGTAAATAGAAAAAGAAAGTACGCACATACTAAATGAAAGTGCGTCCATACTAAATGTGCAAATGCAAACCAGATGATTGCTACCATAAGCATGACATGCACATAAATAAAACTGCATCTTGAAAATACATTTAAAAATAAAATAACTAAAAAGCATTTCCATTTAAAAAGGAACTGAGCCATGAACAGACATAAGGAAACAACGATATTGCACTGAAACCTGCTCTAACACTGCTCTGAATCCCAAATACTTTCTTCCTTTATGGGATCACCCCCATACATAGAAATGAAAGAGAAAAAAAGAATCTCTTTACTTGTTCATTTTCCTTCTTAAGTGTCTTCCCCAGAGCTGTGAAAAGGAGAGGCGAGGCAATATGTAACAAACTACAGCTCTGCTTTCCACACACGCCTTGCCAGAGCGTGGTGCTGGGTCCATAAACAATTCTGTGTTCAAGCACTTAACTAACAATACCACAGTGTTGGGTGGGCATTCGCTCCTGGCTCTACAGGCTTTCATGTGCTGGGAACAGGGGAGGAGGAAGCTGTCTCAGGGTACCACAGTACCACCACACCACCGGTACCCAATCTGGCATCATTCCCACTGAAAAACTGCTTTGCCTTTTAGAGAAAGAAAGGCCAAAGATTCTGGTCTCTTCTCAGTGGGACAAATTGAGGCTTGGAGCTTCTTCATTCTTGTTTAGGTCTTCAGACCTGAGGCGCACCTGAAAGTTTGCCAAAGGAACAGACCAAGGGGAAGTGAAACTTCAGTGTCTCCCAAAACACCCTGGTTTTTATCCTTCTTCTATACAAAGAAGCAGAACAATAAAAAACCATAAAGACTTTCCAGGCATTACAGAGATGGTGGCTCATACTTATCAGTCTCTTCGTTGCTGCCTGTGCACCTCAGCAGCTCTGGACCATGTGTGTAGGGTCCGATGATTCTTGTCTTTTATGTACAAATTCTATGTACAAATGCAATGAGATTCCCCAGGCAGTTCATTTTAAGGAATTACTGTATTTTTCAAGCAGTTAGTCACTTGGTCTTCAAGGTCTAATACTGTGCCTTGTGACGCACCACGTAAAGCCTCTCAGTAAAAGCTGGAAACAGTGCCATGTCCTAGCACTTGCGTGATGGAGAATGGACCCTTTGAAGTAGAAATGCAGTCTTCAGTCCCTTCCCACTAGTTCTGGATCCCTACCATTCTTCTCAGCCATCTTTATGTCTCCTCTTCCCTGTGTGCTAAGCATTTTCCCCATTGTCTCCAGAAACCTGCCTCTTTCTCCTCTTTCACTCACCATCTTACCACTTCCCCCCCCCCAAGTTTATGCTGCTAATAAGGAAACAATCTTCCCAAGTTGTAGATCTCCCAGTTTATTCCCCATTTATGGAGACATCTCTCCTACCGTCTTTTCTTTGGTCCTGTTGCCTGTCTTTCTATATCTTCTCTCTTTCCTTTCCCCAGTACATACATACTAATTAGCCCCTCTTATTCCCACCCTTTCAAAACCCTTCCAGAATTCATGCTGGGAATCTGATAAGTGCTTCTTTATTACCAAGTCTGCAGACAAAGTGGAAGTGGCCTGAATGAACAGACACTGGTCAAGTCCTTGATGGCAAGCCATGGGACAACTGTGCGACTCATTTAGGAAAATCACTGGGGATGCTTCCTAATGAGATGAGATATATTTTATCCTAGTATAAAAATATACCCTTGTAATTTCTTTGAGAAGATAGCCGAGGATCTGTCACTCCAGGATCTATCTGTCCCTGAGAAAAAATTGCTGAATATAACTAAAAAAATTCACCATCATCCCACAGATTTTCAAAACGCCCTGGTTTGCATTTTGCATCTTTAATGTAGATGTAAAGAGGACTAAATTCTGTATACTTTAGTAACAGTGAATTAGACAGTCAATTCAGAGTTTTATCTTCTTCTTTCTTTCTTCTTTTATTTTTCCTCCTAAAGATTATATGCAGCACTTAAACCTTCTTGTGAGATAATCAGACTTTTTGGTGTTATTATTATTTATGTTTAACTGTTATCTGAAATTAGGAAGCAAACAGGAGCTGCTCTGCTGGCTCAGCAAGCTGAGGGGCTGCCGTTATAGATTGGTTTGCACTCCAGGGACTGGAGTCTGATCTCCTTCCCACATAACCTATTTGGGTAGAAAAATCACAACCACTATAATGAGTAGCATCTTTATCTCCATGTGTCAGCTCAGAGGGTGCTCTTCTGGGAGAAAATTAAATGTGACCTTCCACTGTTGATGTGACACAAACACACATATATTGTACAAGCTTCTGGATCAGTGGCTGCTGCTTGCAGCTCTCTGATGTGCAGTGCCCCTTAAGAAGGATACAAGCCCCAACACTTTGCATATCCAACATTGTATTTAAGAGATTTTTGGAAGTGAACTGAATATGACAAACATTTTTGGATATATTCTGCTCAGCACAAACTGGGTGAAACTCTGCTAACTTCAGTGTTGCCTCTGGGCTTAAGATGTGATGATGATAGCAGCATTCAGTTCCCATTTTCTATGGTAATAAAGCGGTTTGTTAACTGCAACATCATGTGCTGCTCTACTCCTAGAACTACCATATAACTAAAGTTCACAGATGGCCCAACAACCACACTGTTCAAGATAACAGTATTCATTTTGTGGATATAAATCAGATACTTCTTCTGAAGTCAACAAAAGTTTGCAGAAGCGTGAAAGAGACCATAGTCCAAATCACTGGAGACCCAGCCCCCACCTCTGCCTCTGTTCCCTTCTCATTTCATCCCTGGGTTTGTTTACTGGTTTTGGCTGGGAGAAAGCCAATTTTCTTCATAATAGTTTGTTTCAGATTTTTGACCAAAACAGCGTTGATAAACAGTGTTTACTTACTGCTGAGCAGCGCTTGCACAGAGCCAAGGCCTCTTCTGGTCCTCACACCACCCCACCAGTGAGTGGGCTGGGGATGCACAAGGAGTCAGGACAGCTGACCCTAGCTGACCCAAAGGATATTCCATGTACTGTATGATGCTGTGCTCAGTATACAGAGCTGGGGGAAGAAGAAGGAAGGGAGGTTGTTGGGAGTGATGGTGTTTTTCTTCCCAAGTACCCATTACACGTGATGGGGTTGTCCTGGAGATGGCTGAACATCTGCTTGACCATAGGAAGTGACAAATGAACCCCTTGTTTCACTTTGCTGGCATGCACAGCTTTTGCTTTACCTGCTAAACTGTCTTTGTCTCAACTAATGGGATTTCTCACTTTTCCCTTCCAGTTCTCTCCCCTATCCCATTCATGGGGGGGGAGGGATGAAGCTGTGGGGGGTTAGCTGTCTACTGGAGTTAAATAACAACAGCTTGACAGATGGAATTATTTTTCCTGTGTAATAAGGTCCTATATACCTACCATACATTACAAACCTTTTCTTTGTAACCTTAACCCTTATGGTCATTATAGCACAAACACTGAACCAACCTAATGGCTCCCTTTAACCAAAGGTAAATACCTGGTCCACTATATGGCCTTCTGCTTGCATGAGGCAGAGACACTCTGTGAAGAAATGGTGGCACATTTCTGTTTCTCACAAATCTGCCCACAAACAGGGGACAGAGACAAAACAGAACAGTGATGGTCATTGACTTGATAGCATGTGCTCAATAAAGCTCTCTTTCCCATCACCTTTAAGAGAAGAGAACCCCTGACTCTGAAGCCTGTTTCTCATTTGCTATAGCAGACTCATAACTGCATGAGAGACTATATTGCATTGTTTATCATGGAGGGGTCTGTATGGATCAAAACTAAATTTCCAGGGTATAGGAATTTGCCGCTTGATAATACTACTGATAGTGAACATATAACTCCAGTGATGTCAGTGGAGTCATACTAGCCTACAACTCGACTAACGGGAATGAAAACCCATCCCATGGGTAAAGATAAAAAGATATATAGTATTAAATAAAAATAGACAGAATAACTACTTCAGCCTTGGGCAATATGTTGGGTAATAGCCCTTACTATTAGTTTTACTCATGAGAAATTTTACACAAGGAGGAGAGGCTAAATTTCATGTGGAAGAATCAATTCTTGGGACAAAGGAAAATGACAAAGATAAAGGCAATGACAAATATGGCTGAAGGTATCACAGAGAAACAATTGCTTTTCACATTAACCATCCCCTTTTTATATTGCCAGTGGCATTCTGTTACAGAAAAACAGGGTGTTTCTAAAATCAATGTATGAGGCATTTTGGGTCCAAATTTGTGAGAGTCCCTTGGAAAGGGAGGAAACTCTTGTATCATTCTTCATTAATTCTTCACTTCCTTAAGTGCTTTGGGAATTATCTGTTAAAACAAGAATGCAGTGAAGGAAAACTAAAAGAATGTGTGTAAATACATAAAGTTGGCCCCATATCAGCACAGCCTGGAGTGTGATAAGGAAAGCTTTGTGCAAGGGGCAGGTATTTTATGATGTCACAATTACTGGTTCGATAGTCAATTGTCAGGGGTTTCAAGCTACAATAAAAGCTATCGCTTGCCAACACAAACACTAAGAAATAAGGCCTTGAAGACGGCTGCATCCATGAGTTACCATTACCTGTATCTCATGTAGCTCATGAACCAATGATCTGCTAAATGTTGCAGAGCCCAACAGTTTTCTGGAAGTGAATAAATAACGTGTTCTCATAACACTGAGTTTGCAACTGCCACCTCAGCTCCCCAAAAGCCCATCCATTCCCATAAAGCCAAAGACCTTGTCCCACTCTCTCCCTGCCAGAAAATGAAACGCTGCTTATCTCTGCCTTAATTGGGAGGACTGAAATGGGAACAGATGGAAATACAAAGTGGGCAGGACTGGTGCTAGGAGCAGATCAGAGGCTCAGCTTCCATTTCAGTAACAATAAAGAGAAGAGCTAACACAGCTTTCCTTCTTCCTTACTTCTTCCTTTGCTTGGTCATATGGATTTGTTGTCTTTTTCTTCTTAAAACAAAAGACATCTCTGTATGATGTGAAGGCTGGGCCAAGTCAGAAAACTAAGAGAGCACTCGAGGCTGAAAGAAACAAATCTGGTGCATAATGGGACCCAAGTGTTTGTACTGAGATTTCTCCAGATTAGCAATGGATCACAAGCTTCAGATTAAATAAATGCAATGTGCTCATATCTGTGCCTTCTTCACTCCAAAACACTCAAACCCAGAAAAGAACCATCTTTTTATTTCCAGAGTTAGCCATTTTTAGCAGACTTACTTCACTTTTGTATCTACTCATAAATTTACAGTAGCAGGCACATTAATCTCTGCTGCTTTGCATTCTCTATCTCTTGTCACATACGGAGTATATAGGGATGTAATGTGCTATCAAATTATAAGAGATTTGTATTCATTTTGTACTGAAGCAGATTAATATGAAACATTTAAAATGGCAAACAATGCAGATGATTCTAAGAAAGCTTGCTTTTTTACATGTTCAGTTTCATTAGACTCATATTTAAGGGCATGTGAGTACCTGCGATCAAGTTATTGATAAGCAATAATAAACCCCCCCAAAAACCCAAACAAACCCCAAAACTACAATGGTTCTTGCAATCAAAGCTCTGCTCAGGAAATGTGGTTGTCACTGTATTTAAAACGTGCACAGGATAAAGAAGAACACCTCTATCCACATGGGCGATTCTAAGAATGAGGTCCTGAATATCAAAAGACATGCATATTATATATTCAGAAGTTATACAGATAAGAGGGACCACTAGCCAGACCTTTCATGTAATACACAATGGAGTATGTAGCTGAGTTAATTCCAGCTTGAACAAAAGCATATACTAAAACTCAACAAAACACAATATATTCCATGCCTAGAGAACCATTCTATTCCTCCTCAAGTTGTTCCCTTCAGAGTAAATAATACTTAGCTTGCCTGCTTTGTCTAGCTTCAGCTTCCTGACATTTCTTACTGATGCATCTTTGTTGCATATATGCAGAAGAGCCCTCTCCCAGTGAATTTCTGTTGGCTCTGCAAGTAGTCAAAATGATTATACCAGTCCTTAACTTGCACTGTGAGGAGCTAAACAATTGGAGTTTTTCCTGTTGTTCACTGTGTGATCTGTTACCAAGCATTTACTCATTCTCTTATCTGTTCTCTGAATTTTCTCTAGCTTATCAACATCCTTTCTCTATCACTGTTTCCAAACTAAAGAATTATCTCAACAGCAGTTAACCCATGCCAAATACTGAGGTGGGTTCCCTATGCCTACATGAGACTCCCTTGTTCATGTACACAAGTAACAGTTCCCATTACACTGAAAGCTCCTTTTCTACTTAATTATCCATCATGCCAGACAAGTGTTTTGCAATCTCTGAGTGCCTGGATAGAGTATCCCCAATGACAAGCATGCCTTGCTTTCTCTTTTCTTTGATATATGAGTTTATGTTTCACTACATTAAAGAAGAGATTGCTTTCCTGTACATAGCTTACTTAGATCTCTGTCAGCATCTCTTACTCTTTCATTACCAACTCCTTCAACTTTTAGATCACCTGCAAACTATTGGTAATGGCAGTATTTTTTATCCTGGGTCTCTGAAAAACATGGGCAGTAATGTAAATCATAACCCTGTCAGAAGGTAGCTGGAAAGACACATAAGGAAGTAAAAATACCCATAATAACTTATGGAGACTTCGCACTGTACTGGAACAACTCCATTTATGAATAAAACTTTAGTCAGAAATAGCCCTTCTTATACAGATAGGGATTGGATGTTGTTGCATCCAGTATACTTTATGAAGGATAAAAACCATATTGACTTAATGTGTTGGGGTTATTAAGAGTCAGCTGACACCTGCGGATAACTAAAGACAAGTAACAGGAATACTGAAACCATTATACGCTTACTCATCTCACAGAGGGGTTTTTAACCTCCTAGTTTTCTTCTTACATAGTTTGATTACTAAAGCAGTTTTCCCATCACCGTAAATCCTTGGCAATACTGGATACTGTGGCAATTCTGAAACTACACCCTTTCCTGTAAAACATTTTTGTAGGCTCTTTTTTTCTTGGTTGAAATATGCTCAATGTCCTCCTGCAAAATTCTACTTGGCAGTGCCTCTGTCTTTGTCTCTGACATTCAGTCACTGTTTCTCAAGTGGGAAATAATATGCCTTGGAGTTATTAATAATCATATGGAACTTTTTCAGAGAGTAGTTGGGGTGTGAAAAATATATACCAAGGACATACATGTCATTCTGATGCCTTCCTACCTAGATGTTATCTATCTTATCAGTTATAAAGTATTTCTAATTAGGACCATCAGGATACAGAGCCAATAACAAGAACTGAAAAGCAGCTACTGGCATTCTAGAGACTTTGAACACCTAGAATTTGACAGGGGTTTCCTTACAAAGCATGTGTCTGCTTTATTTTGCATATAAGAAAAAGCTACAGTGCGTGGTCTCACCTGCCTGTCCTACATTAATGTTCAGAGTATAAACTGACCTGAATTGCTGGCAAGAATCTAATTAGCATGGCTACAGTGTGAGCAGTGCTTCCAACATGATAATTTATTAGCTAGAAATCCCTGGGCCTTGGCCAATGCAAGCTTCCAGCCAAGGAGACCTGAAGAAGAAAGGAAGCTAACTCACAGGATGTTCTGACTCTTAGCACGACGAGTTTTGACAGGGAACCTTCCTTCACCCCATTCCCTGTATGTTAAATAGGAGGAGGAGAAAAGAGATTTGATACTTGTAGGGCTGCAGTAGTTATTTTGATTTCTATTAGTAAGCAGCTCCCTGGTGACCACAAGGCAATAGTCCCCATCAAGAGCTCCTGCTCTGTCCTTTATCAAAGACAAAAGTGGCATCTGCTTTGGATAGGTTCACTAAATTTTGGCATGTTTGCCTCAGGGGGGGTTTCTAATCTGTTTTCATCATATCTCCCAGTGCAGCTTGCAAGAAAAGATAGAGGTTTCTTGTGTTAGCCTTTTCTAAATATATTTCCCTACCCTTTTCCTCTTCTCTGGATGGTTCCCCAAAATAATGTCTAAACTAACAGTAATAGTTATGAGCAAGCTTTGAAAATATATAGGCTTTATCAATTTATTCGGGGATCATCCCATCCCTATGCTTCCCTCTGTTTCAGTTTGAAAAGGTGCTCTTCTTTTCACATGGATGAATCTGAGTCATCCTGCATGGCCCTTTTAAGTGTTATGTGATTTACGTGGCTTTAGTACATCAGTTGCACCAACCAATCTGAAGTTAAAGGAAACTTTTAGACTTGAGGAGTCTTTCTCCACCTCACTGAACCTACTTCTCCCAACACACTCAGAAAGGCAGAAAGCAGAGTGATACTTCACCAAACAGTTAAGATAACTCTATGTTTTGATATTGTTCTTCACATAGTCCTTTTGTAAAACCAGTGAAGACAAATTAAGGCAACAAAGGGGTTTGCTTTCATCTAGAAACTAAGGTATTTTCTGTATTTGCACTTCAATTAGTCTTCTTCATTTGGCATTTTCTGTCTCCATCCCAGTTTTCATGTGTAGAAAACACCCAAGTCATTGCTGACAAAACAAGCTGGAAAGTTAACTGTATTATTACCATCTATCAACATATAAGAAGACTATCTCTAAACTGACTTAATGCAGTAGATACATAACACTCTGCTAATGTTGGATCTGAGCTAGTTTTTGAATATTATTTCTCTTTTAAGATAACACTTGAGATAATGAAAAATTCAATAAACAAGGGCAGTAACAAAGGGTGATTTTTTACCCAGGTCTCTTTTGCCTTTTTTTACACACTTGCTGTCCTTTTTCTTCACTTAATGTATTTTTTTTCCTTTCCTAAGACACAGAATTATAAAATCACAAAATAATAAAACAGTTTGGTTTGGAAGGGACCTGAAAAGTTCATCCAGTTCCAAGGCCCTGCTATGGGCAGGGACCCCTTCCGCTAGAGCAGCTTGCTCCAAGCCCCTGTGTCCAACCTGGCCTTGAACACTGCCAGGGATGGGGCAGCCACAGCTTCTCTAGGCACCCTGTGCCAGTGCCTCAGCACCCTTATAGTAAAGTATTTCTTCCTCATATTTGTCTAAATCTTTCCTCTTTTAGTTTAAAACCATTGCCCCTTGTCCTATTGCTACAGGCCCTATTAAAAACCTATCTTCAATTTTCTTATGAGCCCACGTTAAGATTTGAAAGACCACCATAAGGTTTCCTTGAAAGGAACTTTTCCAGGCTGAACAACCCCAACCCTGAAATTACCACATTCTGATGTACGTAGAATCTGCATTCAGAAAATATACAAATATTGTCAGAATGTCCCAGGATTTAGCTCTTTTGCTGCAATATAGAATTCAGCTAGTTTTCAAATCTGGCGTTTGGAGCAATGCACTAAACACAGCATGTTATAGAAATGCTGGATCCTGCAGGCTCTTAACAGATAAATGGCCAACCATTTCCAAGTGGAAGTAACAAATCTCTATCTCATAGAAGACATAGGATTTGTAATTGAGAAGATCTGGCAAATTCAGACAGGGTTTTGTGCACGTGCTTGAAGAAACTGACACTTTTACAATCTGACCTGCAATCGTCTTCTAGGATAGCGTTGAAAGGATCAAAGTAAACGTATGTAGGAACCTAATAAAACTAAATGCCCAAAAGACAGGTCAACCAGTTTCCTACTTCCCAGTTTGACTGCAAATGTGATTTCTATTCAACAATTTTGTATCAAGAATGATGTGCTGAATCTCTGTGCTGCCAGGACAGTGCAGTGATTTATTAAAGGAAGAGAGGACGTGAGATGGAGTTGCCAGGACACCAAAATGATTTGGCAAAGAGGAAATAGCTAGGAATTTATTAGAAAACTTTTTCTATGGGCAGATAAATTAAGATGAAAATGCAAGTGGCTTCTCCTGGGTCAGAAAACAGAGCTGCAAGCAGATCCCCTCCTTTAACCTGCTTACTAAGGTCAAACTGTCTCTTGAATGACCATATACAACAGTATGCAGTTTAATTGGCACAGTCAAGAACTTCTTTATGTTTATCTTTCAAATTTCAGTTACACCTGGTGCTGTAGCATTAGGAACTGGAAGAGGAAGGCTGGGAATCATGTCCTTTAATGATGAAGTGAAGAAGGGATGCCTACAACGACCAAGAAACAGTGACAGAAAAAAGATCAGCTAACTTGCCCTGTGGGACACAATCTGCAGGCTTGGAGTTGTTCAGTGCCCTCCCAAGCTGTCTAGCACATATGCTGTAAAAACAAGTGTCAGCTAATGGAGCGTGCCCTTATGCTCAAAGAGAGAGCAAAGTGCATTGTGCTGCTTGTCCCTGTAGAATCAGGCTCTGCACAGTCAGAGACCAACTGCTCCAAACAGGCTGTGCTGAGTGTCCATCAGGTGTTAACTTTCAATATCAATCTGTCACTGCTCCTTCGTTTTCCCTCAAAGGTGGTCCTTCTGTTTGAGGGTCATTATTCCAAAATGAAACCTTCTTGGGTGTTCTCACTTATTAAAAGATAATGTCTATTCTCCTCTTGAGTAGCCTGCATCAAAATTGATCACAATCAAATTTCTCACTTATATGATAGGCAGAAGAATGGTAACCTTGGAGGGAATGAATCAACTTGATAACAGATAACCTTACAAAGCATTTCTCCAAGAAATCAGCCTGAAATCTACACCATAGGCATAGGGTTAAAGCCAGAGATGAATTACGTTAAAATCTCCTTGTTTGTCATCCCAGATGTAAGAATCATAAGATCATAGAATCGTAGTTTCTGGTTGGGTTGGAAAGGACCTTAAGATCATCCAGTTCCAACCACCTGCAATGGGCAGGGACACCTCACACTAGATCGTGCCAGCCAAGGCTCTGTCCAGCCTGCCTTGAACACTGCCAGGCATGGGGCATTCGTTACTCCTCTGGGCAACCTGTGCCAGTGACTCACCACCCTCACAATAAAGAACTTCTTCCTTATGTCTAACTTGAACTTTTCCTGTTTCAGTTTTAACCCATTTCACCTTCTCCTATCACTACAATCCTTTAGTGAGTTATTTAGTGAGACAGGAATAATGGAACCTGGTCAAACTCCACCAAGCAAAGAAGTCTAACAAGCAAAAAACACCATTTGTGGCAATTTTCCTGAAGTTAAGGATGACTCCCATGAAACCCCACAGGTGAAATGATCTAACAGAAATGACAAACTGCTTTGAAAATGAAAAGCCCCACGTCACACCAACCACGGCTAGAAAACAGGACCCAAAATGCCTCACCTCCTCCTGCTCTGACAGAGAAGTGGTTAATTGCCATTTTTGGTGGAAAACGTATTTAAAAGCATAAAATTGGAGGTTTAATTATATTTGGTATGTGCTTCTGGCAGAGCTTCATGAAATGATCAACAATTATCTTTCTCATCCATCAAGTGCTCAGGGATCACGCAAGGACAGGGAATTGGAATACAAAGTCTGTTGTGCCAAAAAAACAAAATGTGTTGTTTCTCTTGTAGCTTTCTTCATTTTTTTCTCCATATTTTCCATGCACATAATTCAGATTAAAGTATTTCTTTTCAGCGTAACTACTTTCCCACTTATCTGGAAGCAATCAACTCCACAAAACCTTTCCAACATCAAACTCTCTACAGGAAGGCGCAAGTTTGTCAGGACACAGTGGAGTTTCATTGTAAACCAAGAACAAATTAACGCGTTCCCATTTAACTTCAGCACTTGATTAACCCAAAATGAATAAAAGAATGTTGTTCATTGACATGCAAAACCGTCTTTGTTATATTGTTACTCGTAAAATTTCATATGCAATGCCACAACTGTGCCAAAACGTTCAGACAACAAAAACCAGCTTAATTTCTGAGATTTACACATGTTTCTGAAAGGCTGAGATATTTCATGCCTACAACCAAACTTTAATTAGAGCTAAAATTACAATACAATGCATCCCATCAAAGCAAGCATGCTATTTATACTGCATATTTAACTCTTTGGTTGTCAGGTGCTCTGTACATAGAGATCACTAACATCTTATTTAGCTAAGAAATTCATCGCTGGGTGCTTAAAACACAGCTGTAGGGAGAAGCACAATATGCCATGCTGTAAATGCCATCAGAGAGATGTGTAGCTCATGAACGGTGCTTTCATGAATACAACTTGCACGCTTATCTATTTACATTCTGTTTATTTCTCTTTGAGATACTCAGCCTATTTGTGAAGGACAAACAGTAGAAAAGCTGTTGCTGCAAACATGTGGATGCATTTAATGGGGAAAAACATTACTTCCAGGAAGGTCTGGGATTTCTGTGGGACTCTACACAAGCTTAAGTATTCGGCACTTACATAGAAGTCTCAGCAGAGCAGTTATTTGCTGATTATCACAGGGAGATGTTTGGAGTCTTAGCTTGAGGTCTAAGAGTTATCTAAATTCACCACATCACATGCACAGTTTTAGTTAACAACAGGGGATCACTCCACCTACAGCCTGACCATCACAACTGAAGCACAACTCTCACTACTATCACCATCCAAAAATGGACTTCTGAGAAGAGGGGTAACGTAATGGAAACGCTCCCTACCACTACACATTGAGTGGTCCCAGCAAGCACAGAAAGAAAGTCAGTGCTTGCCAGCCACTTGCGAATTCATCTTTGTCTAGGTTTTATTGAAGACCCTCCTCAGATAAATGAAGCAGTGCTTGAAGTCTGTCTGCCATCAATTACCCTCTTCCAAAGTAATTCATTCAGGTCCTTTCTATTTAGCTGGGATGAATTTGTACACAAAGGCATGGCAAAGAATGTTTCATGCAATGTAGAGGTGATATAGAGCACTATAATGTGGAACCTATAGCACATATTTTGACCTGAGGAGCCAGCTTTCACTAGCCATGTCACATATGCTGTTACCACTGCTTAGCTTTAAGGATCTCAAGATTATGTCAGTTGGTACCACTCAATAATGATAGGATGCTTTGAAAACAAACCTGTATCTTCTATTTTTAAGGACACAACAATCCAATGACAATTCCAAAAAAAAAGTAAATATTACATGATCTGACTGCCCCAAAGAGCTACTGTCAAAGGTCAGATGCATTGCTCATAGAAAGCTGGAATAACAGCAAGGAGAAAACTGTGAAATATCCAGTATCTCCAATGTAAAAACAAATATCAGTTTATAGACAACAGAGGCATGCGTCATGATCCCGATCTATAGGTTTCCTTTCAAAGCTGGATGTCTGCTTGCAGATATCCACTAAAAGCCCACACATTAATTACAAAAGGAGAAAGATAAGAGTTTTAATCATTTAATTATTCTGTTCCAGGTATTTCATGGCTGTCAGTCTGAAATTCTGAAAGAGGCCCACACTGAAGATATCCCTATAAACAGGATAACTTGGGATTTAGGGGAAAAAAAAAAAAGGAAAAATAAAAAAAAGGTATATTTCCCCCACATATGGTTCTAACAGATGTGGTTTTAAATTACCGTTGGGACATAATAATGTTTTTTGAATAGACTGCATGTTAAATAGTTGGCTCCTCCTATGTGACAGACATTAGCGCTCAGTGGTTTAAGCAGAAAACTCCCCATTTGTGCCTTTAGCTGGCATGTACTTCATTTTCAGCCCACGCTGGTCAGTATGATTTAATACCTTGGCCTGATGTCCCTCTCACCAGCAAGAGAAAAGATAAAATAGGATTAAAAGAAATAAAACAAGACAAAACCAGGCAACATTGCCCCTGCTCAGCAGACAATACCAGGCTGCCTGCATTGTTCCTTACACAAGTCCTGCGTCCCTGCAATGGCAACTCACTGGAGAGGACAGCTGAGGAAGGAAAACATTAAATTATTCAAAGCTACTAACATCAAGTCTGATGTAGGTATAAAAATAGTTACAAAACACCACTCTGCATGTTTTCGTTAGAGGAACTTTGGCTTACTTGGAAACATCAAGAAAACCCCAAACCTATCACCCTTCCAACCTCATACGTGCAATTAGTCTGGCAGTTGAGATGACATCCATTTCCAAACCAGCCTCCACATTCTTGCTTCTGCACTGGGACACAGTTCTACAGCAGGAGTGAAAAAGTCTGATCCAGAGCCTGCTAAAACCAACAGGAGCTTTCGAATTAACAGCAATGCTCCTTGGATCTGGCCCTGGTTTAGGTTAAAGTGTTGCGGTGATTTGGGGAGTGAAGCGAGATTTGGTGTGACCGGCTTTTGTTGTCTCCAAAAACCTTTGTTGCTGGGAATGTCCACTTCCAAACACTCTGTCTGAGACAGCAGTGCCTATTTTAGAAGGAGGCCTTCATAAAATATGCAAGGAAACATGATGCGAGGTGAGGTACTGTATAGCCTGAGTAAAGTTAACTCACAGGATTTTCATTTGAACAGAGGGGAGGAGCGAGAAATAAGCAGGAGTATTCGCAGATGAAGAATATGTGTGTCACACACATGCATATTTGATCAGCAGCTTTGCTGGGTTGGGTACGGGGAAATCACATAATCTTTGGCCTTCCATGTTCTGAAATAGGGGAAAAATATCCCAAGAAAAAGAAAAACAATGAAACCATCTTCACTGCACAGAACACAACACAGCAGCAGCTGCAGCAATCCAGCTCTAGCACTGAAAAAGCTGGCACAGGTCCCTGCCTTCCTGGTATTCCTTCATTTCCTCACGCCCAATGCTGCCTCTCCCTCCTTCCCTTGTTTCTGTTTCTGCTATCCCCTTCTTTCTTGTTACCAGCTTCTCAACTAGAAACTTCTTGTCTGATAATCTCAGAAGACCCAAAAAGCCAAAATGAAAAGGCAAAATAAATAAATGCATAGAATTCAACAAAACATTAATTATGCAGAAGGTATAAAATAATACAAAACTAAGCGATGCAGGTGTACAATAACGTTGCTCCCCAGAGCCCATGATCAGCAGCGTCTGGCACAAAGAGCTACAAAACAGATGACATTTTAAAGCGTATGAGGGGCATGCAGGGATGTAAGCAATGGTTTGTAGCTCCTGTATGAGTCATTTGTGCATCCTTTCAATCCCAAATAATATTGTGAACAGCACCAGCAATAACAAGCTATTAAAACCGAAGCCCTAAAGCAACCTCTATTCAGGTAGACCCAAATGCCTGTCAATAAACAGGGCTTTTGGTGACAGACAGATGCCTTTGTCTACTCACACCTTGCAAGATAAAAGCAAACTCAGGAGAGTATCAAAAGTTTCCATATCCTAGACATCTTTGCAGGGCATCATGAACATTGGAGTTTTGGATAGGAAGGAGTGAAATTTAGGAGGTGGAGATGCAGGGGAAACATATCAGGCTTTCTGAAGATGGTCCTTAAGCTGTCCCTTGGTTCAGGTGCTCCAGCGTGGATGAAGCAAAGGGCATAGTCTGCTGTTTGAGGGAAGAGTGAGTGCTCACTAGAAAGAAGCCTAAGAAAAAAGACTCAAATGGTGTTGATGAGAAGCAAAAACATATGAGCCACAGATAACTTCACAGTCAGATGTCACAAGACAGGCAGACTGGTTGTTCTTGCTTGATATTAAGTGTATTTTGTTGCTTGTATTTTTGCTCAGATTATCCCCAGGACAAGAATAAAAGTCAAAGTGAGAGCTTTTTTCATTGCTGGGCTTTCTGATTCCCTCTCGAAGCCTCCAATCATTACACCACAACCTACTCTCACAGTGATGAGTAACTAGCTGGGTGATAAAAACATCAGATGAAATTCAGTATCAATAAAAGCAAAGTAATGCATAAAAGGGAAAACCAATTCTAACAACGCATACACAATGTGGGCTCTAAATTAACTGTTACCACACAGGAAGGTGGCTGGGGAATCACGATGGGATGCCCTCTACAAATAATGGCTCTCTACTTGTGCCAGTCAAATGTGAAGGGAAAAGCTTGGGATATGATAGGAAAAAAATAGACAACAAAAGAAGAAAAATGTAACAGGATGATGATATACAAGCTGATGCATCTTAATGCCACATGCGTTTTGGGTCAATCCACCCCTAAAACATACAATAGAATTAACAATGTCAGAGGGAGAAGGCTGCAAAGATTACCGGGAACATGGAAAGAATTTTGCAGGAAAGATGAAGTACAAATAGGGATTTTCAGCTTTGAAAAGAACAACAAAAATAGGGAGGAACAGACCCCTATTAAATCATGATGCCTATAACTCACAAAGTAACAGTCACCTAATGAAATTACCAAACCGTGAGTTTAAAGCAGAAAAAAAGGAAGGCTTTTCCATGCACTGTATGATTCTAAATCCTGAAACTTTTTGTTCTGGCCACCACAGCTACACACTGGGTTCAAAAATACTCCAGCAAATTCTTAGAGGTCAATTGCTTCAGTGCCTGCTCAGCAGGATAGGATGCTTCAAAAGACTGAAGACTGTAATGAAAAAGTGCACTTTGTATTTCAATATGAATAAAATTAGGCTTCATATAAGCACGATAAAACTTCTGTAAACACTTGGAAACCCAGGAAAACATCTCCTGGTTAATCAGACTAGCATAAAAACTCACTTTCCATAAACCGGTTTGTACCTCCTTCTTTCTCCCTTCCCCTTGGCATATGATCCCACCACATTGACTCAACGTATATCAATAACTCAGCAGAAAAAAAAAAACAATGAAAGAGAGAGCCAATTTTCTCCTCTGTTGATTAATTAAATAATCACACATATCTGAAGGAGTGGAAGGACAGAAGCTGAGGACAGGGGACATTACAAAGGAATGAGAGACAGAGTGCAAGATCCCTCTCTTTCCGTGGCAACGGGTCCTGAGGTTGGCTCTGACTTGAAACTCCAGTCTTAGCAGCCAGTTGTGATGATGATAATAAAAGGAAAAAGCTGATCAGATACAAAATGCACTCATCTGCTCATGTAGTTTTAGGGTTTTCCTCCCCCCTCACCTTGTTTTTTTGGCTGTGATGTGCAATAACAATTGCTGTTACAACAGAACGTTGCCATACTAAACCAGAGCCCTTCCATCAGAAGGACCGTTAACCCAAAAGGTGGGAATTTGTGCGACTGCCTTGTCAAAGCAACATCTCAGGAGATCGTGTTGGTTTTCATCCCATTCTACAAATCCTGCAGTGTTGTAGCACTTTGATGTGGCTGTGTGGGATTCTCATTAATTGTATTCTCTTTCGCTTCCAGGAAGCTGGAGATTTCATCATCTGCCAACATATGCTGAAACGCATGTGCCAGTTTTATAATAAATTCCCCAATATATAAAAATACCTCTAAAACACACAAACATCAAATTAGTTTGTAACAAAAATCTCCAGTTCCCTGTTTATTAGGGAAAAGCAGAGTCGGGAGTACTGTCAATGATGGGAAGAGCGAGGCAGCTTTAATAATACAACAGCATTTGCAGTTTCTCATAACTATACTAAGCAAATTGTTTGAGCTGAAAATTTCCATGCCAGCTGTCTGCCTGGGGCTGAAGTTTTTTGGAGAAAATCAGTCAAAACAGTTCAGCAGATTCTGAGAACAAGGCTAGGGAAAAAATATGTTGTTTTACCCATGTTCAGAACATGCCTTTAGCCTTCTCTCTAAAACCTCCTCTGGGATCTTTAGAAAGAAGGACTTGAAATTTGCCTGGGAAAGAATTGGTTTTTGTTTCATGAATTTTGTGTGAATCTGTGTGAATTTGGCCAAGTTTAGAGATCTTTCATAAAAACAGGGTTGCTACATGCTCCTGGGTGCATTTGTACACATTTGCCAGCTTCCATCACTTAAATTTCTACCTGTGTGGGACTAACAAGATGCTCTGTGCTGTGAGATGTGCCAGTCTGCATCCAAGTGTCAGAACTGAAATCAGACACTCTTCAGAGCTCGGCATGATCTTCAGCTGGAAGGAGATGACTGTTGTTGGGATGCAAGACCTGAAGAGCAGGGATTAGGAGAATGGGATTACAGAATGGAGCTGGAAGAAGCAGGAGATGAGGAGAGAACCAGATTAAGTGGGAAGGACCAGGACAAATCTGTTCAGGGAAGCAGAATACTCTGTTAAACCAAGCAATGACACATACAAACACCAAAATGATGCAGTGAGGAAAGGCTTTTGCAAGACTTAAAAGAAAGTAATTCCAACAAAGATTAGACTAACAGACCAGTAATAAGATTTAAAAGTATATATCAGAGACCCAGAATTTGACAATGAATATTGCCTTCATCAAGTGCCCTGTCTGCCTTCATTACGATGGAGTCATTATTCACAAAACTGTCTTTTATCCAAGCCAGCCTGGAGATGAAACAGTGAGAACAAGGAGTAGAAAATGAGGTTTATGGTCCCTGTCTCACTCGTTGCAGAGCTGGAAGGTTTGTAGTGACTAAGCAGAGGGCTGAAGAATGAGAACAAATGTGCTTCAAATTAAGCAGCCAATGATGGCCCAGCACTGTGGGCAATGTTGGGCAAGTCACTTCGACCCAGCATTTCATAGCTGGGCCAAAGCTAAGTATGTTGCAACCTCTGGATGATCGTCTTGATAGCTCAGAGTCTGATGTGTCAAACGCCCACAACTGCAATTAAAGGTCGTGTGAACTTCTCTTTGCTTTAGCACTGTAAGTAACCCCTGATCACAGCTCTGTCTGCAGGAATGCATCTTGATATCGGCTCTTGAGATTCTTCTCTGCTTTCTAACACAAAAATCTATGCCAGCACCAAAAAGCTGATCACACCTTAAACCCAGCTGCACAAAGGGCAAATTCCTAGAAATAGCAGCATTTGCTTGCTCCTGGCTGACGGGATACACCAAGCTACACCAGCTACTACTGTGTGTATCAACAAGCAGGAAGCAAATTCCAGAGTCTTTCACACTCCATCATTTTTTCCAACCACTTCTAACAGTTCCTTCTGAAAGTTTTTTGATTGACCAGACTTTCCCTTCCTATTCTTAATTACATTACATAGGTGGGGATAAAATCGTTTTCAGCATCCAAAAACTCAGAGGTAGATCAAAAGGATTTAGCAGAATACTGAAAACTATTCCATCATAAAATGTGGGTGTCCAGTTCATTTAGAAGTTTGGACTACTGAAGTCCAGGAGACCAGTGCAAGAAATGACTTGGTGGCCTCTAGGACTTTGTTTTCACAGGGACAGATAGTATTTGAAGACACTTCTGCTCAGAAATTGAATCCTGTCTTCTCTTTCCCTCCACACAGCACAATAAAGAAGACCAAGACTGATTTTATGCGCAGACCCAATATTCCCCAGAAAGCACAGCCCTAGACTGAAAGTTTCAAGCAACCTTAAGATTTTCAGTGCACTTACTGGAATTTGAGGAGGAAAGGACAAAACCTGTCAGCCCCTATTGCATACGTAACACAAGGTTGAATTAACACTGAAATAAGACTTAACCCTTCTGTTTTCTAACCTTTGATTGTTTAACATATCAGCCTCCAGAATACTTTAAATATACATGAGCAGGCAAGAATTACAGCTTCTACTCGGTGTTTAAAGAGAAAACTGCACTGCATAATCACCTAAAACCTAAATCATCGGGCAGAGAGACATCTCCTGCCTTTACGTTTGCGGTTGCTGCCTGGGTAGCACATCTGCCACTGGCACATTACCGGTAGGTATGATGTTGAAGTAGGACTCTGGAATGCAGTGTTTTTTTCTAGTCTGTTGCAAATGCCACTTCACTAAAGCCTGAGGAGGTATGAGTGAAATCTAATTGAATCATCCCCATTTAAACTGACTGATAAATGCAGTTCAGCAAGCTCCTCTGCCTAAATCGACCACCATCAACTTCTCTTTCCTTCTTCTTCTTCCCTCTCCCCCCCACCTTGCTTTTTAGAGGAATGTTTTAGGAAGCAAGTCCTATTTGAAAATGGAAACTGCCAGCCCTGTTTCATTTCATAGTGCGTTTTCCTCCTCCTGGAAGGGCATGGATTCCTGTGTCTGCTGCTTTTACGGACATCTTTACATCAAGATCACCTCTGCTGATATCCAGCAGGACAATATGCGACTGAGTTTGAATCCCCGTACAGCACAAACAGCTTAGCTCACAGCAGTCTGGTATAAAGGCATAAGCGTTTTGGTGAGTAAGGCTCAAGCTTTCCAGAAACTTGAACTTTCTGTAAGAAGCGTTTGTCAATCCACATAGCCAAGGAAATGTGCCTTCCTATTCAGATTACAACTCTGCCATTAAAGATGCTCCAGGAAGAGTGATTCAGGACAGCTGGCAAAAAAAAAGAACCCTCCAAAAACATGTTTCTAGGAAAATCATTTGACTGTCAGCACAGCAACAGTGAAATGACACAGAGGAATGCAAATCATATACTTATCCCTGAGATAAAGGTAATTCCTATAGCCACACTACAGCACCACCCCTCAAGCTGTGCTGGTATAGTTAAGACATACAATTTCTCCATCATTCTTTTTCCTTTTAACCTACAGCAAAGAGGAGATACATTTATAATTTCAAAACTATGCAATTACAAGCCTTTTTCTGTGAAAAGCATTGGTCAAGGGTCCATGAGTACTCAGTTCACTGGCAAGTGGTGCACGTTACTCCATCAGAGTGCCCAGCAATGTAAATGTCAGCTCAAAGTAGAAAGAGTATTTTTAGTTACAATAAGGTATGCTGATAGACCTTGTAACAGGGAAGGTAACAGCCAGTCTTTAAATGTGAATTGACATTGATTTACACAGTTTCATTTCTTTGAATCAAGCCCGAGAGTTTCAAGATGCTTCACTTTTTGATATTACAATTACACATTTCTTACACAGAAAACATTGCTTTATAAAAGAAAAAAAAAATAAAGTCTCAAGTGCCTATGGAGATCAGATAAAAGGAGAAAGTGATGTTAAAGAAGATATCAAATGAGCAAGTTTTTGTCTCTTCCCCCCCCCCCCATAAATGTTTAAAACTGCCTTGATTTGAAATCCTAATAAGAAATCACATATGTCATACATCATTCCTGCAGCCAGATTTCTCTCATCCTGGTATAACTACACCATTTGTAACTTTTGATCTGGAAACATCAAGTTACGTAAGATCATGCTTCTGTTCCTTGCAAAGGATGTGATTCTGTTAGAGAATGAACCAGTGAAGCGGGAACTTGATCAGAACTGGAAATGACTTTCCCAGGGAAAAAAAAAGAAAAGGTAGTTTTGCTTCAGCTTCTCAGCTATTTTGAAGTGCCAGAACTCAATGTTTTGTTCTGCTGAGCAGAGAAATGGTAAACTACCAGGTTAAAAATAATCAGAGCACGCTCTTAATTGGAATAATGTACATGTTGTAGAGGGAATGAAATAACATTTTAGTTATTGTGCACACCAGGAAACCAATCAAATGACATAAAAGCAAAAAAGGATTCCTCACTTTGTAAAACAAAAGAGAACATTTTTTCCCTTGCCAGTGTACTATCTGCTCACCCAAACAAAAGGAAAGCATCTCATTTAAATGAGTCAAGGAAAATAATTAAGCTACAAGGACTTAAAGAAAACACAGTCTTCCCAGTGCAAATCTCACTCCTTCCCCGGATCCACTGAAACCAGAGCCACGTCTCCTTTCTTCCATCCTTGTAGTAAAATAAATCACTGCGGGGGTATCTCCTTCCCTCCCCAGCTAAAACCAGACAGAGCAGCTTTACCCTCTTCTCTCAGCAATTTTCCCCTATCCTTTATAAAATTAGAGAAGGCAAATTCTCTCCAGAAAAGCCTTTCTAAGCCAGGACCCCTTGCTAATGAAAAAGGAAACTACAAAGTTAACTTGTGCACCTCCGTTGTCCTTTTCCCCCTTCCCCTCCCAAAGACCAGCCTATGACCCTCTTTCAAAACCAAAGACCCTCTTTCTACACAAAACCACGGTATTTTTTTCTTCTGATCATAGACATAAATGACAGATAAATTGAAAATCCCTGCTTGTAAAGATGTGCACATACAGATGCACATATGTACAGGAAGGGAGGTGAAGCACAGAGGCAGGAGTCCCTGAAGGGATATAACACAACTCAGTGCAGTGGCAGTAATCCCCAATTTTGTTATTTTTTTGGGGGGAAATAGGTGAAAAACTGAAGCAGATTGTCTGCAAAGGCACCTCCTGTCTTGTCCCTACCCCAGCTTCGGGGTACAGCCCCCTTCCTAGCATGGTCCAGTGCAGAGCATCTCAGGGGGATGCACAACCAGGTAGCATTTTCCCATGCCTGAACACACACCATGACCTCATGCTCCCTTCTCCATCCCCAAACCTGCTGGAAACCTACACAGACCCTAATTTCCCTTGCCCATGCACTAACTTGAGAGTCACATTCAAAAGGGATCATGGCAGCAGGCAACAGTCATGGCCACAAACAAGCCTGCACCAGCAAGGACTGATCCAGCACCATGGCATAAGCTGGGAGCTGGGAATATAGCAGGAAAGGGCAGCTCGCAATAGCCACAAAGCAGCAAATTCCTACAGCCTTGTCACACAGGCAGAGCCAAGCAAGCTGCTTTTGAAGGCTCGTCTCACTGCAAACCAGTGCAAGAGATGCATCTTCCTGCCTTTATGGCTCCCACCACACACACCCCCTGCTAAATATACATATATATATACATGCTCCTTGTTTTTTTCCACCAAAGCCTATAAAAGTGCTACAGGCTGAGACATTAAGTGGGAGGCACCTGGCTCTGAAGAGGCCAATGGAACAAATTAAATACAAATCACTGGCTCAGCCCCAGCTTTTCCCAGTAAACCAGGAGATGCTGGGGTTTGTGATGGACGATACTCTGGCCAAGCTGGACCCAGAGAGCGGTTGGCATAGTATATAGGTGGTAAACCTTGGGTAGTGCAGGCACATATGGTGCACATGTTGGGAGCAGAGCACTTTCCATAGGAGGGGAGGGGCCACTCTACTAGTAATCAGTTTTATTAGGGTCAGTGAAGCAGGGAGAAAAAGGGTTGGGATAGACAGGGATCTGCTGTGCTCTCCTGCCCACTTCCCATGCCCCAAAGCAGGGAGCAGCACGGTGACAACCCTCCAGGCTACAGCGTAAGTTTACCTATAAGAAGTGCAGGGGCAACTTCCAACTTCAAAGCTTTGCTCTCATTTGAAGAGTCCCTCCCTTCAAAAAGGACTTTTATGGGGAAAACAAAAAGTAAAAGAAACGCTGCTATAAACTCAAGACTTCCCTTAAGAAAGTTAAGAGAAGAGGAAGGAAGAAGATGGGGGGGGAGATTATCTGATAGTCTGATGCAGGGTTTTGGTATTTGGGGTTTTTGTTTTAATCATATAGAACTGAACTTTCCTCTAAGAGCCATGAACAAATGCATCCAAGGGGCAGAAAGGTCTTGTCTATCTACTCAGTATTGCTCTAGTTCTGTTTTGGCTGTATGAAAAATGCTTTTCAGGCTGTGGATCCCATCATAAATATGGTTTTGGGGTTGGGTTTTTTTTCTATATCATGTGCTCACACGGTTGTAACCATTGCACATCTCTAAGCATGGCCATGGTAAGAAAGAGTAAATACACAGTGCCTCATGAATACTTTAAAAAGGGGGTTTTAATTATTATATTTTAAAGATTTGGCATTCCTCAACTACTACTTACTTCAAAGCAAAATATTTCAGATACTCTAGACCAATTTTATATACATATCTATTGCTCTAAATCAAAACAGCTACTAAGAAATAAATGCCCTTTGCTAGAGCCTGTTTTTACGTTCAACAGCCCCAAATTTGGATTTGGAAATGCAAATTGCTGAGAAAACAAGCAGAAGTCTGAACCACTGCATTTCTCCCAGGCGCTCCAGCATCTTTCCTCCACTAATTTCCTACACTGTTTTGGGGGAGAGCTTTTAACATGGGCAGGGCACGGGTGGAAGCAGGGCTTTAACATTTAATGCCTAAGAAACCCAATTGCCACTCAAGTTGCAGCCAAGCGCATTTTTGCTTATGTTTTCTTGGAGGCAAACCCACCCTCTCGTGTGGAAAATGGGAGACCCCTTCCCCACATCCCCGTCCCTATCGCAGATCCAAATGTAAACATACACACACACACACTCCCACCACGCACCACCCTGCAGCAGGACATGGGGACGGGGCGTCGGGGGGGGGGTGTCAGACGGAGCAAAAGGAGCCTTATGCGTATAAGGAATACAGAGGCACTTCTTGGTTTATCATTATTATTATTATTCCCCTCTCCCCCCCCCCCCCCCCCCTTGCTTTTACTATTACATAAATAACACCGACTGATCTTAAAGCTGCATCCTTGCTCCAGTGCCACCGAATCTGCACTGCTGCCTTTCCCCTCTGCACAGCCCCGGGTGCGGAGGGAAGGATTTGGATGGGAGCAGCCACCCCAAACACACCCCGGAGCAAGGGCTTGTCAGTCTGAAGGGTGCCTGGTCCCCACCGCCCCAGGCAGGAGCCTCCAGCAGCATCTTTGCCTCCTGCGGAATTGCTGCGAACTGTGTGGCGGAGGGAGCAGCAAGGGCTGGGATGCGAGGAGAGGAAAGCAAAGGGATGGTGGGGAGGGAAAAACCCAGCGATTCAGGGAGCTTCTCCCCAGCCCGTGTGCCCGTCTGTTTGGTGGGAAGAGGGAAAGGGGGGGAAGGGAAAACTAAAGGGAGGCGATCGCACAAACGCACTTTTTCAGAGCAAAAAAGCAAAGCTTACCATGTCTGCAGGCTTCCCCGCACCGAAATGCCACTTATGTGTCCAGCGATCCCAAAGTGGGCAACTACAGGCAGGCAGCGGAGCTCATCTCAGCTCGGCGATGAGCCGCGGCCACCCCCAGCAATAAAAAACCCAAATGAAATTAATAATAATAATAACAATAAAAAATTAAACGGACCGGGTCCAGCTTCTTTCCTGGCAGGAATCGTCCCTGGTAGGACTGCCCAAAATAAGCAGCTGCAATCCAAAGGCTTTATTTAAAGCTTTCCCCCCCCTCCTCCTCCTCCTTCTCCTTGCCTCGCTCGCTCTCTCCCTCTCTCTGTTACACACAGAGAGAAAGAGAGACACACACAGGTTACATGAATGGGCGGCAGGAGCCGGCGCTCCCGGGCTGGGAATGACAGGCGCACATGCGGCCCCGCTGCTCCGCACCGCCCCGCTCCGCACTGCTCCGCACCGCACCGCACCGCACCGCACCGCACCGCACGGGGGTGGTCCGGGCAAGGGGATGGCGTGCAGAGGGGATGGGCATTGGGTGGGAGGGCGTATGGAATAGGGAATAGGGGCATGGGCACAGGCATGGGGCAGGGGAGGACATAGGCATGGGTATGGCAGGGAATGGGCACGAACATGGGAATGGGGATGGACACGGGCATGGCATGGATATGATCAGGAGATGGGCATGGGCATGGCACAGGGAAAGACATAGGCGTGCAAACGGCATGGATATGGGGAGGAGATGGGCATGGGGCAGGGGAGGACAGGCATGGACATGGCATGGATATGGGGAGGAGATGAGCATGGGCATGGGGCAGGGGAGAACATAGACAAGGGCATGACATGGACTTGGGGAGCAAGTGGGCATGGGTATGGGCATGGACATGGCAGAGGCATGGGGCAAGGAGGATGTAGGCATTGGCATGGCATGGACATGGGAGGGGGCAATAAGCATAACCATGGGAGGACATAGACAAGGGTATGACACGGACATGGGTATGATTATAGCACAGGCATGGGACAGGAGGACATGCATGAGCATTGCATAGCCATGGCATAGGCATGGGGCAGTGGAGGACATAGGCATGGGCATGACACAGATATGGGGAAGAGCAGGGGGTGGGCATGGTGTGGGCATGGCTTGGATATGAAGAGAGAATGGGCATATGAAAAGCATAAAATCGATGTAGAGAAGGGAAGGTCATATGGAAGGGATGGGCATGGCCTAGGCATTGGGATGGGATGGACACAGTCATGGGCACAGGAACGGGAATGGGATGGAAAGGAAGTAGACATGGACTTGGTGTGGGGAAGGGATGGGCATGGGCGTGACATGGGCCTGTACGTAGGTATGGGCATAGGGATGAGATAGGCTGGGTCTGGACATAAGCATTAGAAGGGAATAAGGAGGAGTGAGGATATGCTTGGATATGTGATAGACATGGGTTGGGCTTGGGTATGAGTTGACCATAGGCATGGAATCTGCATGGGGATGAAATAGATTGGACACTGGAATCAGCATTTGAATGGGAGTGAGATAACGATGGAAATCACGACAAGATGGAGAGCTGCCTCGGGTGGTACCATCATACCCTGGCTTGGAAGAGCCTCTCCCTCTTCTTGGGGATATGTAATATGGAGGGGAAGGAAAACTCTGCTCCTCCCTTACCCCTAGCTAGGCAACGTGCACAATGTGCTGCTCTTGGGGTTAGAAAGGATCAGCCACAGCAGTGACAGGAGGTCCCATTATTATTATTATCATTATTATTATTATTATTATTATTGATTGTGTATTTGATAAGTGTGTTGTTTAAGAACTAAAATCAAATTCTCAGGAAGAGGGCCTGAAAGATTTCAGTTGCATAATTTATCATTACTTCTTGTTTGGGAGGAAGATCAATGATACCAGTTGCAGCCTTTGAAATATTTGTGAGGTTTTGGGTTTGTTTTGTTTTAAACCGTGGTGACAGGAAATCAGAGCTATTTAATGCTGCTGTTCAGCTTGGTCTGAAGTCAGAAAGGGGTGTGGTGTTGGTAAGGATTAGGCCCTGCTACTGCTTCATTGCCTGACCTTCGGCAAGTCCTGCAAAGTTTATCATCTCTTCTTGTCATTTACACTTATTTTTTCATTCACCAAATAAGTCCCCTTTTCTCTTTCAAGACCCTCCTCATAATTTATTTTTACAGAACTTTCCAGCAACAACCTCTCCATGGCTTCTGTTGGCGTCACAAATCTCAGCGCAATACTGGATAAGGTCCTAAAACTGTGCTGTAGAGAAGAGTGCTGAGCATAACAGACTGCAGTACTTCGTGCAGCACTTTGAGCTACACGGGAGTTGTCCTCCTCGTGCCATACCTTTAAATCAGCCAGGTGAAAGCTTGCTATGTTCTGCCTTTATTTCCCTCCCCAAAATTTCAATGCTTTGGGGAAATCAAAAGCTAAGATTGTGTTTTATTCTAAACTCAGATATCAGGTTAAAAAGGCACACAGCAAATCAGAACATAATCTTAAACAGCAGAGCTCTCGACATAAAGGTCTGCTTTGCAAAATAGCTGCTGCTGTTCACTTGTTTTTTGCAGTCATACATATTAAAAATGAAATACATTTGCATTGGCCTTATTGCCTCTGGAATATATTCCACATCAGGAATCTAAGACTCTAGACAAAGGTAATTTAGGTCTCTAGAAGGGCAAAGTTTAATTGAGAAATACATATATTGTTAGGAATAGACCTCATCCAAATTCAATGGTAATTGTATAAGCCTTTCAAAAATCATACAGTATGCAAGCTTCCAAAATTTCTGAACAAGAAACATTTCCATTTAAATGCCAAGAAGCAATTTTCCCTCTCTTGTTCAATACTAAATCAGTCACATGAGCCGTTTGCATTTGATTTGAGAAAGGAAATGGAACATCTTCACTTCCAATTGCATATAACTTCTGCTTTTTCTTGTTCTTAGTGCTCTTACTTGTTTGCGGCACTTTCCTGCAGTTTGGAAATGCTTCCATTCAATCCGCCTGCTCACTTCAGCCATTTATGTATTTGTTTTTTAAACTCCAGCAACATTATTATAAGGAAATGAGCAAACCCAAAGTGTGGAGGAGAATGCTGTTTCTTTGAATTCCGGTTGGTAAACCCAAGTGTAACAGATCAGCACTGTTTGTGTAATTGGCCTTTCCCTGTTAACTGAACTAGACAATGATGCTCTTGGAATAAGGAAAAGAAAAAGAAGAACAATAGTAATTTAATGGCAAAAAAAACCCCAAAACAACAAACAACTTTGCTTAGGAAAATCCCCCTACTTCAATTCACAGAGAATTACTACAGGTGCAGAAGCATGCTGCATACCAATTCAGAGCACATATTATGCAGACGTACATTGTCAATGTTCACCAGCCTGCCATGTCATGCCTGTGTCCTGCACCACTGCAGCTTTGCATGGTTGAAATGCTCCTTGTGAACAGAGACTATTAAGTCAAACTCTCTTCCAAACAGTGTTTCTGCAGAATTTGTATAGAAGCTACATCTGTGGAACAAGCAGGTGATTGAAAAGACTAATGCATGAGCCTATTAGACCTTGTGCGCTAGGGAGAGCAAGGAGAGCAAGTCCTGGAGCTGCTGCTCAAATTAGGACTTAATAGTCCTGATGTCGGGTTGTGTTTCCATGCTGACATTTGCTCCAGCAAACAATGAAAACACCTATCGTAAAGTCCCCATTCATCAAGCAAAAAAAAAAGTAGCAACATCTGCTGTGGTCAAAGGTTCCTTGCTGAAGATGCTGAGCAGCAGAAGTACCTTTGGTTGGTTAGGTAAGCCCTTTGCTAAGAGGTGCTGCAGTAGTTGACAGCCACTGCTAAAGAGATTCTTTTTTCCCCTACTTCCAGGAGAGTAATCCAGAGGGAAAAACTCATATATTTTAATCAATGGAAGTGAAACCATTTGCCTTTCAGAGACTATAAAATAATACACACCCCAGGGTTCAATGCTCTTTTCTACTCCTCCAGAACATTCTTAAGGGGAAATCACTCTTTTCTTGATGAATGTGCAATTCAAATGTGGAAATATGCCATTCTTCATGCTTTCTCCATAGGGAGCAAAATGATTTCTGTAATTAAACCCTTTTTGCCAGCATTTCCTGATGAAAATAGCTGCTTTTTTTTTTTTTTTTTTTTTTGTAGACAAGGGGAAAATCCAGGTACAAAAGGGTTTGCAAAACCAGGTCTGGAGTGTTTGACCTTTAAGCCTCTATTTGAATTGGTCATTTTGGTTTAAAGGTCCATGAGGGTGAGGCATGTGAGCAAGGGCTGAAGCTTAAGATTTCCGTCAGGCACTGTTGAAAGGATATGGCTACAGGACAAAGGAAGATTATGGGTACCAATGTTAGTCTAGCTATTAGGGATGATGTTATCACTGAAAACACACAGCCCAGTCTTCAGCACAATTTTAGTAAACCCAAGTGTCCCTGTTGGGCTCATACTGAAGTGTGTACCATGGTATCAGTGCTGCACTGGTTCCCATGGTACCTAGATTGAATAAATCCAGCCTCTCTGATATATGTTAGGCTGTCGTGGGCAGTGTAGACAAAACTGGAGTTAGAAAAGTTTAGCAGATGTGTGAACTTTTACAAGACTGGGATCTGAAGTCCATCACAAGTTCCTTGTCACTCTAGAGTGGACCATGTAATACAAAGACATTATCTGTACGGGACAGAGCTTTCAGCCACCTGCACAGTTGAGGGCTGAAACCTCATTCCTGAATGGTGGGTGGGAGGGCAAAGACCGATGCAGATCTGAATCCTAACGTTTCCACTCTGAGTTATGTTAATGTCATTCTGCCAAAGCTCTTGAGCAGGATGGTGGATCAGAAATCACAGGGACTTTCTATAAAGAACAGGATTTCCCTCTTCTTCTTCCCCTTTCCAAGGATGCCTACATCTTAAATCAGCCTGCCCTGACTCAGAGATGTCCACTGCTGGTACCATCAGGTGAGCTCCAGAGTGGGGACGGAAAAGTGTTATCATGCATAAGGGTCCTTCCTTTTTTTATCTGATTTTCAGCAGGACGCTAAAGGCTGGAGAGGATCATTCTATTTTGACTGTGCCTTTTTTAGCATCTCAGTGGCTTTCAGGGCTTAAGGAGGACAGAACTGAACACCTACCCACAGTAGTGGCTCTTATACCCTCCCTTTCCTTGTTTGCAAAGTACCAGTGCCTGTTGTCATACCTGAGAAACCAGCAGAGGCATACGATGGAGCTGAATCTGCTCCTCCTGCTTACTCAGGAAAAGTTCCCATCAAGTGGATTGGACATTTGCCTGAGCGAGTGTTGCAGGATTCGGCCCATATGCTTCTCAGCTCTTCTATTTGCATAGTGCGGAATATGCTTACAGTACAGTGCCAGTAAAACAAAACTATATACAGTAAGCACAGAAAAATCAAGAGCACAGTTAAGACCATTTGCAAACAGCAGCTGAGCTCTGCAGCTGATATCCAGGCTTAGAGCCCTGTCAGAGACCATGCTCTGTGGTGGGTAATATGTACAAGATGATTATTTATAGGCAATTAAGTGGAAGGTCCTGTAAGTGCATAGGTCTCTATTCTCCTTTCCCTCAGCCTATTATTGTCTTTTTTTCCCTATCCATTATTTATATTTTAACTCTGCAAAGGTGTCCTTTTGTTTTTTTAAACTAAGGAAAACATTCCAGGAGACTGCTTTCATAGAAAACAGTTGTTCTTCAAGCAAGTGCTCTGGTATTGTGTAAACGTGCTGCATACACCATGTGCTGCCAACTTCAAATGAGGTATTGTTTCATTCATTCTAATGAAGTAAAATGACTCTTTTGTCTCAGGAAATTCCACTGATGTCTTATGAAGTAGGAAGATCTTCATGAAGAAGGTTCAGATCATATCCAGAAGAGTATAAATTGTTCAGAGGATCAGATTGCACCTTTTCATGGATGGATTTTCCCCTCAAAAATCTAAGGCATTTGGGTTTTTTAATCCAGGAGATAGGATAGAATATTTCTTAAGCCACAGTACATGATAAAACAGCCACGAACAACTGTAATATAATACATCTTCAATGCAATTGACCATAAGCATATTAGAAGAACCTCCAACAAATAATTACTCCATTACTACACAGTGATTTCATACCCAGTTTTGCTCACCTCACTGTACAAAATGGATGGAATAGATGACTTTCATACTTTTATTAATAATGAAATGTTCAGGATTTGATATAGAAACCTGCCTACCAAGGTAATAGGCAAATAAGAACCTGTTTAGGTTCACCCATGGGTGAATGGGAATTGCTGTTAAAGTGCAATGACATACTGTAGTGTATCAAACAATATTTGAAATCAAATAAAACTTGGAAGGCCAATCTGCACTCACATTCAAGCCATAATCTCATTGTGAAGGAGACCTTTTCTGATGAAATCTGCTGTTATAGACAACTGTGTAGCATTTCCTTACTCTCTGATAAGGCCACCTATCTTGGCTAACTTTAAATGATTCACTCTAGATTTATGCCAATGCAATAGCAAAATTAACAGTCCCATTCATGTGCTAGATGCTCTTGGGAAATGTAAAACCAGTTGTCCCACTCATAGACAGTCCTGGTCTTAGTAAAGAACAGTTCTGAACTGGAGACATCTCTTTTCCCCTTTAAAGCATTACCTCTGTGACAGCAGAATAAAGCCCCCACTTCCCCAGCACCTTCACTTCAGGCATTTCTTTCCATGCATTGAACCAACTGACCTTTGAGATGGCAAAGTAAGCACATTATTGTATGATTACAGAGGGAAAAGGTGAACTTGTGGTGCCACACAGCAAATCTGAGCACTATTGCTGGCTCTGATACACATTTTCATCCCTAGTTAATCTCCAGGGCTCAACCAATAGCCTATCCCTCACCAGACAAGTAAATAGCACCAACACTTCCTCTGTCCCCTGCTTGGTCTGCATCCATCAGCAAACATGCCACCATCCGAGAACAGGGAGCAAGCAGGCTCTGCTTCTGCTTTCTGCTCTGTCCTCCAGATAAATTGTGTTAGTTTACTGGCAAAATCTAGTTTGTATTATTATTTGCACTTTAGAGTCAATATGGATATGGAAGAATGAACTGAAATATATGCCTTGTGCATCATTAATAACAGCGTGGCCTCTCCGTAGCTACGTGAGAATTCCCAAACACTTTATTTAAGAGTAAGCAATTTATCATGTCTGCTGTATCACGAACAAGTAGTTCAGTACCCCCAATTTACAAAGAGCGCTATTCTTTGTGCCTATTTGTATTGCTTAAATCAAGACAGACCAACAGTCTGAGTGCTAGCTTTCAACACGGAAAACCCAGGTTCAGTTCCCTGGTGTGGCAAAAAATTATCTAGGCTTCGGTTTCCTCTGTATAATATACAGATAAAAACACTTCCTCACTTTATCAGATGTTGTGAGGATAAATGCATTACAGACTGAGTCCCACCAGTATTACAATAGCCATAATTATCTCAAATAGATACATGTAGTGCAAGTACAGCGATATTTAATACATACCCTATGTATATAAACCATGAGTCAGGGCTGATACAAACACAAACTATGCTAAGGAGTTAAAAATGGTGCTTACTTGCATGTTCTTCCCGGGCTGATGCTCCATTAAAGTTTGTATATCAGAGACCAGCTTCAGCTCTCAGTAGTGATGGAGCATGTCTGCTAAAGTCAGTGTTTTGATCCCAGTCTTATACTCCTGTGGGCAGGAGCCCATTGTCTGGGCTGAGACACTCAATCTGGAAGAGAAAGAACAAAAGGGCTCCAGTGTGTAAAGTCATTCATTACAATCTGGAATGAACAAGGAAATCAGTGGGGTTGCTAGAGGTTAAGCAAGGGCAGAAATTGGTCTTTTATCATTAAAATGCCATAGGGAAAAAAAAAAAGAAAAGAAATGAAAGCAACAGATTTAATCCTGCACATCTCTACTCACATCTCTTGCCTTTATTCATTGCAAGGGGTCACAAAGAAACAGGCATGTACATTTGCAGGACCAGATGCAAAATTCATTTATAACAGAATTTCATAAGCAAGCAACTTCTTTTTTTCCTAGGATGGAGCTCCAATGAGATTTTGATACGACCTTTATGTACTTTCAGACAAAAATAAGATTATTTGGATTGCCATGCTCCGTAAGTAAATTTTCTACAGTAACCTGGAACTCAGAGACATGAGAACATCCCTTACAAGTCAGTGAATATTTCTGAAGATTGGACCTGATGGGTTTTTTTTTCTAAGAGAAACTTCTGCAGTGAAGGAAGAGGGAATGATTACAAAGCTTTCTGTACTGAAGGCACAACGGATTACTGGAAAATGAGGAGTGAAAGTTGTTCTGAAGTGCTCCAGCAGTGCTTATTTTATAGTATTGGAGACCCTTAGCTCTGGTGACTTTATGCATGGCATCAAAAGCATGAGATGCTTTCATAGATATCCTACAAGTTAAAACAAAATTGAGTAACACCATTTCAGTCAGAAATGCAGGTAATGACGTTACTTTCTGTAACTTTTTTTTACTTTCTCCATTTCAGGCTGCCCCACACTACAGTCAGCACCTACAGACAAGCTTCCAGCCTTCAGATGAACACAGCGGTGAGGACAACTCGAAGTATTCTTGCTGATCAACACCTGAAGCAGGAATTTGGGCTCAACCAAAAGTTACACTTGCTTTCCTGGGGGAAATCTGATAACCACTGGAGGCAGGTTTTGCTCTCATATCAACTCTGCACGTGATAATTATCCCAGCTATGGTATTTCACCTTTCTCTTCCTCTACACTCCCCACATGTCCTAGGATGCTGCAGAGGAGCGATGTCATAAAAGTGCCCCTGGCCATGGCAGGGGGATTGGAACTAGATGATCTTAAGATCCTTTCCAACCCTAACTATTCTATGATTCTATAAAATATATCATCTGCATCTAAGAGGCTGTATAAGTGCTTGTTCCTATAGACTTTAACTCAATCATGAGCCTAACAGGGACCAAACAGTCCAAAAACTAGACCGTTACTACTGAACCCCAGTGAGGGGTTGCAGAGGTTGGATTTCTGCTGTAGCATTTTCATATCTAGTGACTACAGCTTTAGAAAGTGATGTTCAAGTGGTGAGTTCAATTTTCAGTAGTCAGTAGCTTTTAAAAAAGGTCTTTTTTTTTTTGTTTGAAATCCCCAGATATAGGCTACGATGCCTGTTAGGCTTGATCATCCCTGACCCAGCCATTCTCAGAGTGCAAGTGGGTCAGAGGACAAGCTCAGTCATTTGCAAGATGTGGGACTACAGTCTTAATATGCTATTTAATTTATCCTGTTGGGCTGGGTAAGGAAAACCATCAGAAAAAGCTTTCATGAGCCTATTGGTTTGGATTAAGAAAAGCCACAAGAATGCTTTCAAATGACAATATACAAAGGAGTAATGGAGCTAGTGACAAATCTGCCTTCTTTTCCTTTTCCCTTTTAAATGAGTAGCTAGCACAGTTTGCTGTGAATCTGCCAAAGACAGAACAGGACTTAAACTCACACCTTCAAAACAAAATGAGGCACTTCACTTACTTTTCCTCTACATCTCTTTGCAGAAGTGCCTGACACATGACATCTGTTAATGAGGGTCATAATCCACACCACCCTATAACTCTATCCTAGTAGTACTGAGACCCAACAGCCTCTTTTCCTGAGGAAATAAAGCTTTTATAGGAGCGCTGTCTGTCCATCTGGCTCCCCATCTGTCAATCCTGCACCCAGCAATATACTCAGAACCTGGTGGCTAATTTCACCCTGTTCTCTAGAGGGGTGAAAGCTTAAAAGCTATAAATATCCCACATGTTTTATAGGAGTCAGTGGCGTGGGAGACAACGACAAAGCACAGCTCGGTTGAGTGAGAGGCGGTGGTGTAAGCTCGTTAGCTAATTGCATTGCTTGGGCTGCCAGCTGGCCAGTCAGCACATGCAAACTGGCCAGCTCAGCTACCTGTTAGGGACTTCTTGGATCTGCACACAATGCAGCTGGCCAGGAGAGGAGAGGGGACCTTTCTAGAGGGAGTATTAAGGAGGTGATCCTGCCTTTTTTACTCTGCCCTCGTGAGATTTTACTTGCAGCACTGTGTGCAGTTCTGGTGTCCTCAGCATAAGAAAGACATGGAGCTGTTGAAGCAAATCCAGAGGAGGCCACGAGGATGATCAGGGGACCGGAGCGCCTCCTGTATGAAGATAGGCTGAGAAAGTTGGGGCTGTTCAGCCTGGAGAAGAGAAGCTGCGTGGAGACCTCAGAACAGCTTCCAGTGTCTGAAGGGGGCCTACAAGGATGCTGGAGAGGGACTCTTCATCAGGGACTGTATCAATAGGACAAGGGGTAACAGGTTAAAAATGAAACAGGGGAAGTTCAGGTTAGATATAAGGAAGAAGTTCTTTACTGTAAGGGTGATGAGGCACTGGAATGGGTTGCCCAGGGAAGCTGTGAATGCTCCATCCCTGGTGGTGTTCAAGGCCAGGTTGGACAGAGCCTTGGGTGCCATGGTTTAGTGTGAGGTGTCCCTGCCCATGGCAGGGGGGTTTGAACTGGATGATCTTAAGGTCCTTTCCAACCCTAACTATTCTATGATTCTATGATGTATGAGCAAGGGTAGACAAAAAAATGGAAATGAAGGCCATGTTGAGGGCTGAGGTCATACAGAATACCGTGTAACTGAAGTGGAGAAGCAAAGGAAGGAAGGAGTGTATGATTTTGGTGGGGAGGGGTCTGTGATTTAAATTGCTAATGGAGAGACTTAGTTGTTGTAACTTCTGGGTTGGAGTTAGCTTCTGTAATAAGGACTTTCCTTCTCTTTTCTCTTCAGAGCCTAAGAACAATCAACCTAGTTAAATGTAAAAGTCCTCCTACTCCTATACCTTGTTTCAGATGCTTACCAATAGGGAAAGCTTAAGGAAAAGCAGAAAAGCAGGACACAAGCAGAGAGCAACCTACAGAAGGAAACTTATTATTCCCTCTCCAAACAAACAGAGGCACCAGAAGACAAACTGGATTAGGCTTCAAAAGTTCAATTTAAAATCCTCTTAGTAAAGGCATGCAGTAAATTTGCCACAGTGTCAAAGTCAGAGCATTCCGTTTCCAAACCTCTGGTGTGGGAATTTCCCTGGGAAACCGGGATGCATAAGTGGGAGTGGAGCTGCCCTGCTTACCTCTACATTCAGGAGTGAATTACTACCCATGGACCAACAGAGGGGAATGAAAACATACTTCTGCCTGAGTTCTACCATCGGTTAAGCAGATCCCACCACCACTCCTCTTTCAAACACATTTTGGCATCATTTAGTACCTTTCACTCCTAGAACACAAGGTTCCACCCCCTATTTTCTCCCCTTCCTTACCCTTTACATGTCCTTCTGTATGTAATGCACGCTCACACATACCATAAAAGATGAAGCACAGCCATTCAGGACAGACACCTAAAAAATCAGCTGAATTCAGGATTTCTAGTATTAGATGATAAAGTGCCCGAGTTAACCTACTGATAAAATATGTGGTAAGCAAACCCTGTGATCTACACAGACAGCTTAAGCTTCTGCAGTGCTAATTGCTATTACAACCTTAAGCTAATATTTGAGCCTTTCTTTTGAGCAAGGATGTGTAACAATTAGATTACAGGATTTGGGGCATTACAAAGAGAGATAAAAGCAGCAGTTTCGTCATGGTATGTGGTATTTTGTTTACATAGAGATAATAGCAGTGCTAATAATAATATTTATAGTAACTATTCTATTTAGGTCCAAATTCTCATTTCAGGTGCATCAGAGCAGATCTGGAAAAACCTTTTGCCTACAGAAGAACTATCCAGAGTTTACTTGGGATGAAGCATGCAGATCTCTACCCAGGGACTATTTTGCAGTCACTTCAGAGCCCAGCATGGTGTACGATGAGCTCTAGCTACTCACAGTAGTAAATAGTGAGCCAACACTTCCGAAGCAGGGCCCGAGCTTGCATATTTTACTGTACTTCTGTCGTGAGCATCACTGAGAGCTCTGACAGCATCTATTGCATCCTGCTCCTGATGAATGCATGACAACTGCAGCAATGAAAGGGACCTCTGTTTTTTTTGCTCTCTAAGATCTTTATGCTTTCCTCTCTCCCCCTACCAAACGTATGTGCATATGTAAAAACACAATATGCTTGAATACAGTGATCATTCATGGCATAGAGAAAAAAACAAACAACACTAGACTACAGAAACCACAGGAAAAAATCAGTTCACTATATAGTGACTTGTCAGATTTAATACATGTTTTGCTTGAGTATGCTTGGCTCTACATCTCTAGAACTTTCTGCAGTGTATTACAGAGAAAAGGCATCTTCTGGTGCATATTTTTAGGACATGTTTTTCTCTTTCACACAGTTTTTTGTTTCTTCTCCAAGGCACCCGAGGGGAAAAGAATCACTGCATGTCCATAAAAACAGCCAGCTCTTCTGATGGACCACAGAATTCCTTGCCTCAGAGATAATTCAACTTACACAAATGAACATTTGGCCCCTGAAATTTTGTTGCTGCTAAGATCCTGGAAAACAAATTCCAAACACCCCCCATTGCCAAAAAACAGATATTGAGATTTCCTTCTGCTTTAGATACTAAAATCAAAGTTCCTGACTAGAAAAGTTTTTCAAGTATTTACCACTAATGTCCTGCAAGTCAGAACTGGTTACTCAAAGCAAAGCAAATAAGTGTATCCACTCAGGAATATTAAAAGTGCTATTACAGCATTAAAAAATAAACATATCTGCTAGTAGTGGGTTTAAAGCAACTCCCAGCAGCTGAAAATCTGGTCCCATCGTCACACAGAGCAAACAAGTAAAGAAATTTAACAGAAAAAGACAAGTTTCCTTGTATTAGCAAGCCCTCGTTCCACTTTCAGTCTATCATAAATACATAGGAAAACTAAAAGCAGCAACGTAGCCAGACAGGATGATGATTTTTCTTACCCACAGGCACCAAGGTCCTTTAAGAGAACTGCATCCTGCAGACTGCCGATAGTTGCTTGAAAACTTGAAAAGCAGGTTTTAAGCAAAAACTCTTTTGAGAATTAAATCCAGACTCAAAAGGCCCAAAGCATCACTCGACACAGCCCATTTAATTTATTCAACTAAAAACCACACAGCTCAAGGACAGGTAAGTAGGTAAATAAGCCATTGCCAGCCCCTTCTTGGCATAGAAAGGTGCCGTGAAAAGCCTGCCTTCAAGTTGATCTCTGCATAGGAAATGAAGAAGCCTCCGGTATAGACATTTGGTTTATTTTCTCTGAGCGTGGCACAAGGGAGCGTGCAGTGGCTCAACCTGTTGTAATCAAACATGCGGGTTGCTAGTTGTTGCGATGATGTTGCAACAGCCTCTTCATTAAGGAGGCTGCATCTTTAGCAGCCACAATTAATTTCCTACATATGAAATCAAGATGTTGCCAGTGCTTCTGTTGATCTCTGTTGTTCCTTTAACCCTCTTCACCATCTTTCTTTTTCCCCCTTCTTTCTTTCTTGTAGTGAGCAGGAACGGATGCGGTGAAGGAAGGATAGGTACTTTAGGACAGCATTTCTGATTTACTGAGCTGACAATCCTTTTGCTACTTGATTTCACTTTAATAGGATCTTCTTGTTACCCACCTATAAAGCTCAGCATGGAAAATCCATGCATCCAAAAGGTTGAAAGCTGGAGGCAAAACTTGCCTCCCTGCAGCTGTAGATGGGGTGAGGGAGAGACAAAGTTATCTGGTTGTTTTGCAAACAGTATTAAGGCAGTTCAGGGATGCGTAGGTTAAGGACATCTTCCAGCAGGCTTCTGCTCTTTCTAAAGGCAGAGAAGCTAAGGGAAGAGCCAAATATACTTAAAAGATGTATAGCTGTCAAGGAGAAGTGGTCAAAGGTTGTCTTCCATGTGAGATATGAGTGCATTTTTGCATGGTTTGTGTAGGCATGTGTGCGTATTTGTGTACATCTAAAGGGGACCCTGTTGTGACAGAAAGATGTGAGTAGGAGAAGCAAAAGGGGAGGGAAAAACCTCACAACTATGTGTCTGTGTGTTGGTGTGCAGGAATACAAGTGTACATCCACATGTGGATTTACTTCTAGGTAGGGCTGGGACCACCTGTACAAGCCCAAGACATTTCAAAGGTGTCCCTGTCACCCCTGAAGATGAGTTTCAGAGAAAAGGCAACCCCAGCTTAAAGTAGCCTCTGTAATATAATAGTAAAACCTTACACTTCAAAACAAAACTGCTTTTGGAGCCCTGCTGCACCTGTGTTTCCAAGCACTTACTCTGAGACTTAAAATCCAACGTCTACATAAGTCTTATTGCATGGGGGGTGTATGTGAGGGTTAGCATGCTGACACCTCACTTCCTGCTCTGGGTAAGACCATTGTGGCAAGGAAGCAAAGGGGATTAAATCAGTCGTTCGTGCTGGCAGGGGGAAATTGCATCTTTCCTGGCTGCTTTGCTCTGTGTGTGTGTACCACTTCCCTCTGCTGGAGGCAGCCCAGACTGTTACCTGTTTCCCTCCAGCCGAGGATATTTCTATAAGGTACCGCAAATGCTCCAACCCCTCTCATCCAGCACAGCAGCAATAATAAAGTGGCCATGAATCATTCCAGTGGCTTTCATTTATACACAAATCTCAGTGCTAGCTGTGGGGTGGAACAGAACGGCTCTTACAGGACTAGAGCAAAGAGATGTGTGCTGCAGGGATTGTTTAAGCTGACACGTTTTTGAAGGAGCCAGGATACCACAGCCGGGATATGTAACACTTCTTAAGAGAAGAATGAAGTGTCTGATTGCTCACGGCTTTGCCCAGCCACGCTCATCCCCCATGCCACCAACACTCTTCACAGCATCAGTCAGGCTTTTTTAATACACTGACATCCATATAACCATGCACTGATAAAGCTTGGTTTGAGGCTTGTGCAAGATCGCAGGTCAAGGCAGTGTGTGGGGGGGGGCTGAATAAATTAGTGGAAGGAAAAAGAATCTACAAGCCATCTTCCCTGCTCCCCTCTTGCATCATCTTCAGGAATTAAAATGCCTAGTGTGATACTGTATAGCTGATAGGTTTCCCCATCTAATCCCTTACTTACAGATTGCAAACATCAGTGGGTTTATGACCAAGGTCAGCAGGAGGCTGTAGGAATTTATAGCCTAGATGGAAGTAATTTTTTTTTTTCTATCTGAGGTATGCAGAATATTTCCTAATGTTTAAGCGGTTGTATTTTCCCTTAGATAAATGCTCATTACTTGCTCCACTATCCCTGTGGGATAACAAGGCCAGGTTGGATGGAACTTTGAGCAAGATGGTCAAGTGGAAGGTGAACCTGCCCATGTCAGAGGGCTAGAACTGAATGAGCTTTAAGGTCCCTTCCAACCCAAACCATTCTATGATTCACAACAGGATACACAGTTGAAAAGGAAAGTGTTTATTACAGAACTATTATCTGTTAGAAAATACAGAAACAAAATAAGTTTATGTTTTGTGCACAAACCTTTCTTGTTTAGCTACCAGCTTCCCCAAATATACTGATATGTACTAAAGGATATGTACTATGTACTGATAGGTACTAAAGGATATGTACTATCCCCAGCTTTCCTGCAATCTTAATGGAGATGACCTCCTCAGTCATATTTACCCACACCACCCTGAAACAAGGCTGGGTCTGTGCTTCACAGTGCAGCTTCAATTGTAAATCCAGTCTCAGTAAAACATGCCCCCCCCCCAATTTTGTATGAAAAACAGGGAGTGAAGAAATATGAAGAGATTGCCTAATTTGTGATCATTTTTAAGGGGGGGGGGCATTTGCCTCACAAACTGCATTATGATAGCCACTTAAACCACCAGAGATGCTTGCTGCAAACAGGCTGTCCTGTCTGAATGAAGCTATCCAGATTCTTTGTTAAATAAGCAGATCAACAAAGCTGGAAACAGAAAGGTAACAAGTTTTCTGTGCCTCGTATGTATGCATCTACACTAGCGTTTTACTTTGCATCAGGAGGGTGCTACTGCAGCAGATCTGTTGATGGTCCCCGCTTGCTGCGATTTGGTTTGCATCTCAGAGTTGCCTTGGAGCAAGCTGGATCCCTTTCACATAGAAGTGAAGGAAGATGGGCTTCAGACGTTGACTTGACCTGTTTCAGCCACTAATGGGCATTTACCCCATGGGACTAGAGTAGAGCTAGCTCAAAGCAGCACACCAAAATAATTATAATAGGGGTGTCAGGTCTTCAGAATAGACTCCTTCAGTCTCTGAATCTGCTCCTGTTGTGCTTTACTATGTTTAGCTGTAGCTCACAAGACCAGAATTCAAAGTGCTCCTCTTCACCCAAGTACAAATATCAAGAAAGACGTGATAAAAATCAAAGTGACAGCCTTAGGGACATGCAAAAGGTGACCTAGGCAAGGTCAGCCCAAAGGCATCCTAGGTTGTGTCCACACTAGTATTTTTGCAGAGATTAGAGGGCTAAACTATTCCGATAGATCTTGTTATGTTGATGGAAGACAACAACTGAGAGGGACTATAGCTGTGGTATATCAAGATATTCCTATATGTCAAGGAAGAATTCGTCCTGAAGATCTATGACACAGATAAGAGGTTCCATAGAAAAGTTATCAAATGGAATTGGAAACATGAAGGAAAGAAGATGCTGATCTGTGTAAAGCAGTGTCCCTGTAGTTGCATGCTTTGCACCTGAATTTCAGTTGAGTTATTAGCTCACTTTTGAAAATAATGACTAAATTTATCCCACATACAGCTGCATGAAAGCAAATGAATTACAACAATGAGGTTAGTCTGCAGTGGTCATTCATGCCTTTGGGATTTAAATTTCATTGGGAATGAGGAGAATTAGGCTTCCACTTATTGTGTCAAATTGATGACAACCTCCATAGGCATTTCTTTATTTGCATTAAAAAAGAAAAAAAAAGAAATAATGAAGGAAAAGAAAAAAATAAAAGAGAAGAAAAAGAAGGAAAAGATAAAAAGAGGGGAAAAACCTCCCAAACCCAGAGAAAAAGGTAGCCAGACTGTTAAGATATAGATTAAACAGACTGTTCCCTGAATAGGCCCTATATGGATGCTGGGGAAGGACTCTTCATTAGGGACTGCAGTGATAGAACAAAGGGTAATGGGTTAAAACTGAAACAGGGGAAGTTTAGGTTGGATATAAGGAGGAAATTCTTTCCTGTAAGGGTGGTGAGACACTGGAATGGGTTGCCCAGGGAAGCTGTGAATGCTCCATCCCTGGCAGTGTTCAAGGCCAGGTTGGACAGTGCCTTGGGTGATGTGGTTTAGTGTGAGGTGTCCCTGCCCATGGCAGGGGGTTGGAACTGGATGATCTTAAGGTCCTTTCCAACCCAAACCATTCTGTGATTCTATGATTCTATGAATAGGAAACAACAGATTTTCTTCTTTCTTCATTTTTCCTGATAAAGAAATTTTGATTTTCTTCCTTCAAGCAAGGAAAGATAACTAAATGATAGAGCATACTGATAACAGTACAGACCCTTCATTTGCAATAGCATTTGGCCTATGTCTAAGATCCTGATCATCTCCCAGTGTATGCATTAAGCTGGCAATGAAGGTACTGGAAATGATACTGGCATTTAAATCTCTTTAACTAACTTTTCAAGTGGTTTCCATCTGTTTTTCAAGCATTCGCTGTTATTACTGTTCTCCCTTGACCAGAAAAAATTACAGGCATATAAATAAAAGCCAGAAAGTGAATACACTTCAACGGTGACTTCACAAAAAGGTTTGTGTTGGAAGGGACCTTAAAGCTCCTCCAGCTCCAACCCCTGTCATGGGCAGGGACACCTTCCACTAGAGCAGCTTGCTCCAAGCCCCTGTGCCCAACCTGGCCTTGAACACTACCAGGGATGAGGCAGCCACAGCTTCTCTGGGCACCCTGTGCCAGCGCCTCAGCACCCTCACAGGGAAGAGCTTCTGCCTAACAGCTCAGCTCAGTCTCCCCTCTGGCAGGTTAAAGGCATTACTCTTGCAAAGGGAATGAAAAAGAAAATGCTATTCCCTGTCATTAGAGTGACTGCCTTCAATAGACTGAGACTGAACAGGGGCAATAGCAGAGGGAGAGAACTAAGGCAAAGCAAGACCTGTACCAGGAGCTTCCTAGGGATTGGCACATTTGGCTGAGGACAGAGAGTTTGGCAGGGTTACAATCAGTCTATCATCCTGTTGGAGAAAGAATGAGGCCATGAGGCTGATTAGGGAGGAAACACTGACCTTAATTTTGTGTCCAAAGTTGCCGTTCCTTCCTTAAGTTGATTTGAAAGAAAAAAATAAAAAAAAACAATGAAACCCCAAACTTCTACATTTTGTATAAGTGTAATTACAAAATAATATAGCATATGTTTACCATATGTCAATATTGTATATGTCAATGCACAGTCTGGATGGTACTGTAGTCTACCCTACAATGAGTTACAATGCTCATAGTGGTCTGAACAGATGATGCTGCAGTGAAGCTTCATTCCTCAGACAAGGCACTTCCAAGCCTGTTTCTCTCATCCAGATGAGTTAGCTATACATATTTTCTGAACCCTTCACAGTTCTTCGACATCCTCTGCTAGAAAGAAGGTTAAATCTGCTGAAGTATTTAATACTAAAAGTTTTCTCATCCCTAGGAGAACGGGTTTCACAAGACTGCAGCATTTGACCACCCGCTTCATAAAGTTCTATCACACCTACAAACTGTGGAGCTAAACATGGACTTCATCATTGTTGTAGATTTTGGCTTTATATAATAAAATACATAAAGGTCTCTCCAGAGATGTCCCTGCTCAGGGCTAGGCTTTTCCTGAAGATTTTTCCTATTCATCTGTGCCTTGTGCTTTGCTCTGTACAAATGTTTGCCATGATTTGTAAGCAATCTATGCAGAGGTAGGCCCAGCTGAGAATTATTATTACACTCAGACAGCTTTATGCATTGACAGAAGATAAAATACACACATCTCCTTAATACTATATACACACTTTCTCTATGTATAACATTAAAGTGTCCTTACTGACATTCTAACCATAGGATCAGTAGCTTGCATTTATACCTTTTTTCCTTCTTTAGACCTACCACAGTAGTATTCAGAGTGAATCAAGGCAGCTTTGTTTAGTTTTTTTCCAGACTATATAGGTTCTAACGTTGCAGGGACACTGCAGTTCAGAGCATAATAACTCTTCAGACCAGGAGTCTGGACAACTGCTACTGAGTGCGCCCAAGTCTTCTTAACTTCTTTGTAAACTAAGGGGAGCAGTGATTTGTAAAGCTGCCTTGAGATCTGTGGCAGGTAGATGCCAAGTGTGACTATAAATATAACTTGGACAGCTTAAGGGGCCAGAGCCAAACTCTTTCAGAAGCACAGTTTTAAACTAAGGATGCTGAAAATCTCAGGCTCCCTATCTAAGCTAGAATGCTTTCAAAGGTTGCCAGACCATTAGCATTGAATTCAGTGAGGTAATTCAAGAAGGAAGGGCCATGGCCCCAAGCTCTCTTTGGCCACTAAAATCAGGCAGATTGATATTAACTATATAGAAACTGAGATTATTAGAAAACTGCATTCTTCATTTAGTAGAGATCTAGAACTTTCACAAGGGTTTTGGGCCAATAATAAAATGAAGAGTAAATATGTGCTTTTACACAAAGAAATAGTCCAGTTTGATTTCTTTCTTTCCATCACCACTGATTTCTGATTGGAAAGCCCAGAATATGTGTTAGCTGATGAAGCTCTGCTAAAGCAAAGTCACCACAGGCCATTGTGAGGCCCATACTTAGGGCTCAGTGACCGGTGGGTCAGTGCTGTTAATATGAATTTCTATGCAGATGTAGCCATAGTGTTAAATGACAAGGATGACAGTATTGCTAATTTACGAAGGCACTGAAAAGAGAACTAACCCATAATTTTGTTATGTTTTCAGGGCTTGACTTTTCTTCTAAATGTCAACAGGGTTTGCAAATGCCATACAAGTCTCCCTTAGGACTTGGCTCAAGTTCACATGCAGATACTTCTGAGGATGCCTTGGATTCGTGAACTTAAGAAACTCAGCTTAAATAGAGGAAAGGGAAAACAGCCTTGATAGATTATGGGTAAACACTGTAAAACTTCTATGTGTTTGTGCATATATGCACACATACGTGCACAAACACACACATACTTCTACTACACACATGCATACTATGCATGCAGGATCTCAAGATAAACTCATTGGCAAATTTAAACCAGTCATAAGTATAATTTTCCAATTTTCCTCCTTGGATTGTATTTCTGGCTGTTTTACTTGATTTTCACCATTTCCTATTTAATTAACATTTAAAATGAATGGAGATGTTGAAAATTTCTTGGAATGATAGCCCTGGAAGCTGTTTCTTCAAAAGAAATAGTATATAAGCACTGGGAGAAGAAAGTCCTGTAGACTTTATATAGACTGTGTACTTATATACTATATAGTATGTATACTATATACTATAGACTACTTATATACTATATAGTATGTATACTATATACTATAGATTGTATACTTTATATAGACTAGTCTATATAGACTATAAAGACCTCAGCCTTTTCCTGCATGGAAATGCTTATACATGTGAAAGACCCAATGACACAGAAGTTCTTATGCAGATCCCGCTGGGGCATGGCAGTGCTGAATTGCTTGGCAGGGGTGAATGCAAGTAGAAGGCCTGTGTAGATCCTCAGTGTGTGAAGATCTGGAAGGCAAAAGATCTTGACAAAAATATAAGGTATTTTAGACATTAATATTTTGCTGAATGTGTGGAGAATGTAGAAATGTTTGAAGAGAGAAGCTTGAAAGAGAACTTCTCTGAAGATCTCTGCTCTTTTGGTAGCAACCTCAGATAAATTGTCTTGACAGGGAGACTCTGATAAAATTTGAGTGAAAAGGTAAAAGAAGCTGAGAAATAGCAGAAATAGTTTAAGAATCAAGCAAATGTAGAGGTGAAGAGCATTAAATAGATGGGAAGTTCTGTGAACATTGTAGTTCTACTGGAGCAATAGAAGCAAGGTGCCTCTTATGGATCCACAGGGGCTTCGTTAGGCTACCAAAAACAGAAAATGGTTTGGTGGAGAGCTGGAGCACCTTTCCTACAAAGAGAGGTTGAGAGGGTTGAAGTTGCTCAGCTTGGAGAGAAGGCTCTGGGGAGACTGTATTGTGGCCTTTCAGTTCTTGAAGGGGGCTTATAAGAAGGATGGAATAAGACTTCTTACCAGGGCTTATAGCAATAGCGTGAGGGGTAAAGGTTTTAAGCTAAAAGAGAGTTGGGTTAGAGTGGACGTTAGGAGGAAATTCTTTACTATGAGGATGGTGAGGCACTGGCACAGGTTGCCCAAAGAAGCTATGGCTGCCCCATCCCTGGCAGTGTTCAAGGCCAGGTTGGACACAGGGGCTTGGAGCAAGCTGCTCTAGTGGAAGGTGTCCCTGCCCATGGCAGGGGTTGGAACTGGATGAGCTTTAAGGTCCCTTCCAAACCAAACTATTTTATTATTTTATGATTCTATTATTTTATGATTTCTATCAAAGATTTCGGACACAAACTGAGCAGTAGCCATTCTTCCTTTGGAACAGAACACAGTACTTCTCTTCAAGGCTAAATTCTAGTTTCCCTTCATTTCCATTATATCAAAACTTTGCAAGCTGACCAGATCTCCAATGTATTGGAACATTCAACACATAAAAACATTCTTATCCCTATTGAATTTGAATCACAAAACTTTAATTTTCCCCCATGCATAGACAGTAGAGTGATTGTTTCTCTACCATTTCTCTCCTGTTTCTTGACTTATCATTGGAAATGATACAGATCAGGCACCTTATTTCACAGAAACAAGCAGGGTACCAACATTTAGGAATTTGCTAGTCTGCCTGTTTGACTGTGTAAAATGAATTACACCTACACCCACGTCTTCACACAAGCAGTAAGTTGGTTGATTTACTTCATTAAGGAAAAGAAAAAAAAAAAAAGGAAATGGGGTTTGGCCAAACTGCAATTCCTAGTACTAAGTGTGGCTTTATTGCAGGAATAAACATTAATGCACTGCAGGAGGAGCAGTCAATGGCACGACATGAGCTTAAACAAGAACAAAATGCATTTTTTGGAGGACAGTTTTCTTACATCTTCAAATTGAAACCAAGGATGGACAGAGAGTGTTTGTACCACTGTCTTTCTCCCTTCCCTTGCTCTTTACTTAGAAACGTATAAAAGATAAAGTTATCTTGCACTTACACCTACATCTGAACTTAAAATAGAGATGTGCCTGAACAAAGCATGGGAGGCTCAGTTCTTCATAGAGGTTGAGATTATTAATGTTCAATTTAATCTGCAGTATCTGACTAGTATAGCAAACTTCTAGTAGTTCAGTTGGTTTGGCAGCTCTGACTTGTCATCACCTCTCTGCCAGATCAGGTAAATGGCTATTATACACATTAAGAAATCAATTATAGGTTCTTGTATTAATAATGTTAAAAAGATTAATGTGACCACACACACACATAAAATCCTTCTCCAATTATGATATTAGAGATAAAACATCATTTATGTTTGTGAAAACTAAGCCTTATTATCCACCATCCACCACCACCCTCTAGCTTCATCTCTTCCACTGTTCAGTTTTCATGCCAAGCATTCCTTATCCCCTTATCATAAAGTAGTGAGCACGTAGACTTATTTGAAGCCAACATCAATGCTGGTCTTTTTTGGCACCATACTGAGGGTGGTGCAGAGTTAAAAAGCTGCTGGCAATTACCTTTCCTTTCTGACTGAACATCACTTGAACATGTGCTATGCGTTGCAGCACGCAGGACGTTTGACATCCCAAATCTTTCATTGTCAAAGCAGGATCATCAGTAGCTGATCCCACAGATACAATGGCTTCATTCCTTACAAACCTGCTATCAGCTATTGTGTTTTTCAGATTTACACTGTTACAGGGTTTCAAGGTTGTCTGCTGAATGTCAGCATCAAAGAAGAAGCTGATTTTTATTCCCATATTTTGGGCTTTTGAGTTAAATACCCATTTCTGAAATGTCTTTCGGAGGCTTCCCTCACTAATGAGTGTTTTCAGAAATAAATGTTGGCTGTCACCAAATCCAAAATTGTTTAGCATTCCTGTTTCATTTCCTGTCATTTTGTAAACTCTTTTGAAATCAGCCATTCAAAATAGTAAACAGATGTTCTAATAACAATTAACAAGGATTTCTGCAAGTAGGGGCACTAACAAAGCCTGCAAACCTACGGGGCTCTGCTCTACTCTATCTGCAGGCTCCCTCCACTACAACAGCCCCATTTTTTTTCCTTCCTTCCTGATTTCCCTATGATCTCAGCTCTCACTTCCCAAGCCTGCAGGTATCCTGTAGATAATCATTTCCCCTTGGTACCCTCCATGCCTCCAGGCTCTCTTCTAAGCCTAGCAATTACCAGCTGGCAAAAGGCACCACATGCTGTGGCTGGTTCCATAATATATATGTGATAACTGGCTGATCAGTACGTATAGTGTCAGACCAAGCAGACAAAAAGTCCTATCACAGCCTTTCTAAGCCAAGGGTTGCTCCCAGGTTTGGAGGGTATTAATTTCAGCCTTTTCCTCCTCCTCTCCCATTCATTTTCATGAAACTTAGCAGTACCTCATTATATTTTCTTGGAGACTCCTAGCCCTTGTCCAACATTATTAATGCAACAATGATTTCAGTTTTGAGTAAGGGATAAACAGATGCACAGACAACTGTATAAGGCTTCAGGAGCGCAGAGTGAAAATTAGACTCTCACAAACCAGCTCTAACTAGCTCAGGAGAAATAATATCTGTTCATGAATTCTACTTCATGGCATCACCTCATCAGAGAGATAAATATTATTGTCCTTAATTTATGAATGGGTCAGGAGAGGCACGGATTGGTTGGGAGACTTCCCAAAGTCCTAGACCAAGTCTGTGGCAGGGCCAAAACATTGTACTTAATTGGGTCTTTAGTAAAGGTGTGGCTTTGCCATGAAGTAGGACGAGGAATAAAGGTGCAAACCATGGAGAACCTTTTGGGATAGCTGGTATGTCCTGATGTGTTGGATCCTTGGCCCATCCCTCTTACAGGCAGTAGGTACTGTCACCTAAGCTGCAGTCCCTGCATAAGGAGAGGAGTAGAAAGAGATAAAAGACACAGATGACATTTGCAGACTCACTAGGTTTCTGAAGGTTAAATTTTCTGCTCCTGGTGCCCATCTCACCAGCTCTTGGCTCCTCACATTTGTTTTGTGTGCTCTCAGCAGCCCATCTTCAGATTCTGCCACTGTCTCACAGCACAGCTCCTTTCTTTCCTCAGGGCTTCTCCTGCACTGATACTGGCTATGCCCAGCTTTCTCCTATGACTACTGAGACTGCCTTTGCACCACCTCCTCTTCATCAAGAGAGGATTGACCTCTGTTAACCCTTTCCTCTCTCGAAGCAGGTGACAGCTCCCTGCTGCAGGACACCCCCAAAGGATATGAGACTAGGGTGAAAATGGAATAATCCTCAGGAGGCCTAATATGAAATTCTGCTCCTCAGTGAAGTCAACAGCAAAAATGTTATTCCTTGACTCTTTCCATCATCCCATGATTCCTGTTGCTGGGAAGGGAAAGGGAAAGCAGAGGAAAGTGAAAGAGAAAGAGAAAGGGAAACAGAAAGAGAAAGGAAAAAGGAAAGGGAAAGGGAAAAGGAGAGAAAAGGGGAGAAAAAAGAAGGGAAGGGAATGGAAAAAGGGAAGGGAAGGGAAAGGAAAAAGGGAGGGGAAGGGAAAAGAAAAAGGGGGGAGAAGGGAAAGGAAAGGAAAACGGGAAGGGAAAGGAAAAAAGAAAGGGAAGGGAAAGGGAAAAAGGAAGGGAAGGGAAAGGAAAAAGGGAAGGGAGTTATTTATCTCTGCTTTTCTATCTAACTCAATGAGCTTTGCTGCTCATTGATGAATCAGAGATGAAAACAATAATAATCTTATAAGTTACCTACAGGAACCCGGATTCAGTTTCTCTCTGTCATGATGACTTCTGTGTGACACTGGGCTAGCTGTTTCCTTACCTTAAAAAGTAGTACAGAAACATATTCTTTCATTGTTGGCTGAAATAAATCATTAGCTCATCAGACAAGCCTTGTTTGTCACTATAGCCATGTATGCACATACGGTCCTGATCTCAACTGACATCTCTAGGTGCTAATGCAATGCAAAGACTGCAATCAAAACTTTGCAGTCAACTGTGCTAAGTCAATCATTTTGTGCAAAATAAAAGCTTTGAGAATCCCATGACAAGTAAATAAATAGATAAATAACCAGCAAACCCACCACATTTCAGATCATGTTTTGGACAGGAACAAGGATTCAGTAATGGTGTGAATAGCAGCTCTCAGTTCTCCCTTGAAATAACTGCCTTCCTGCACTTCATTTTTTATGACTGGAGCACAGCAACAATGTACTAAAAATAAAATGTATTTTCACCCAAGCATCTTGCCACGGGAGGATTCGAGCCATTTATGAGATGTGATAATCTCCTAACTACTTTTCTCAATTAAAGAGCAAGCTCCCTACTCTTCTGTAAGGAGGATTTAGCTCACAGAGCTGGCTGAGGTTGAAGCAGGAGCCTGCCACATCCAATTCACTTCAGGTTTTTCTAGACCAGCAATTCTTAAGTGCCTCAGGGCAGCCCGATTTGGCTATCAGGAGCTTTGTATATGTTCACTGTACTTCCTGATAATCCACATTATAACACTTCGACAATGAAAACCCATGGTTGCCATGGATTTGCATGTGACCTGTTGCCAAACACAACTGCTGGCCTGCAATTTTTGATAAAATCTCATTTTCTGTCCTTCATATGAGAATATGAATTTGTCAAATCTGGTGCCAGTCACAAAAAACCCACACCAGCCTCTCAGCCTAAACTTGTGTCAGAAAGGAAGCGATTTGGCTGCTGCTATGTGGTTGTGAAGCAGAAAGCCATTCACCCCACAAGACCTGGCTGCTTGATGACCAATAAGGTCCTCTTGCAGCTGTATAAATAATGAAACACTCAGTTGGCCAAGAAAGAGACAAGTTCTTTAGTTGCGTGGTTAAAACCTAATCTGGGATGTAAGAAATCTGTGCACTGAAATCCTTGCTCCAATAAGCATGTATTTATTCACACAAAGAGCTTGGGCACCAAAGGGTGAGGGAGACAACCTCTGGGAGACCAAGGAGGATCTTGATGTCCAGAGTGCCTTTTCTGAGCATCAAATCATAGAATCATAGAATCATAGTATCGTAGAACAGTTTCGGTTGGAAAGGACCTTAAGATCATTCAGTTCCAAGCCCCCTGCCATGGGCAGGGACACCTCACACTAAACCACATCACCCAAGGCTCTCTCCAACCTGGCCTTGAACACTGCCAGGGATGGAGTATTCACAACCTCCCTGGGCAACCCATTCCAGTGCCTTAGCACCCTTACAGTATGCCCATGGTTTTTTAACTCCTGTTCTAAAGAGAGCTTGGTTTGACTTTGCTATGGATAGTTTTGTGGGGGTAGGAAAACCATTTCCAAACCCACCCAAAGTTATGTGGCATCCGGCACCACAGAAGCAGACACTCAAATGCAAATGGTGCCTGTAAAGCATAAATTGAATTTCGCTAAGCAAAATTAATCCAATTAATCATAGGCCAAAAGTTTGTTAAAGAAAAAGGAAGGCTTACAGTGTGCTGTGAGAGCTGCCAGCTCCTGGGATTTGCAATGGTCCCACAGGAGCAGTGTGTTACCCTGCTTCTGCAATAGTGATGTTGAACACAGAGCTTTAAACAAGACCAATAGTGCTGCCATTCAGAGGGTCATATTTGTCTCAGATATCTGTAAGTTAACTCAGACTCCTCTACAATTCTTTGTTTTGTGGAAGCCTTTTGGTAAAGCAGGGTTGAAATTCCCTGAGGACGGACTGTTTTGAAGTTTTCCAGGTCTTTCTGCCCCCAGTCTCCTATAGGAGATAGGCTTCATCATAATATCTCCCACTCACTCCACCTCCTTTCCTCATGGTGAGAGCTGTCACACATGTACACATATATATACAAGTAAATGGTAGGTACACATATAATGAAATATTCTGACCTTCCCAGATGTAATTGCCTTTAAATGAGCATCCCTTGACTTTCAACAGTTTATTCTTTTCCACTGACCATAGTGAGAGCTTCAGTGGTTATTCTTGCAGGTATAAATATTCTACTTTAAACAGCCTTGGCTTTTTCAGACTGGACAGATGGATTCTGTATGGACCCAGAGAGGCAATGATCTTTCAACAACGCCATTTGAATAGGCGATGGCAAGCCAGGTTGGCTTGAGGAAGGTGGAATTCACACTGTTGCTCTCCTGATAGGTAACACCGTGGATGCCTGCCTGTTAACATGCTGTGAATGGTTGCATATGTGCTTTCTGACAAAGAGGAGTCCATGCCATAATGCCTTTGCCAGGAGAGCCTCTTACTGCACAGCTCAAATGATTCTGGATTTCAACCCAGCTTTGCTGCTGTGCAATGCAGAGATATTCACCTATATAATCCCTCCCTCAAACTCCCAACCTATCCAGATACTTAGAGATAGACAAACTTTATAAACAGAAAACAGATCAAGTGATTTGGCTCAAGTCAGCAGGTAGTTAAAAAATAGGGGTTAATTCTTCATTTATGAACTTTTTGGCTTCTTCTCAGGTTTAGGACCAGGACTGCCAAGTTCCTCATGAAGGATGGTTTGGACATTATTCAGGAATCCTCCTGAAGCACCATATACTAAACCCCACATTCCACATCCTAGTCAGTTTTGCAGACTCAGGATGTGTTAGAGGAGCCTTTCCTCTTTGAGATAAATCCAGCAAGCAATTACTGTGAGATATATTTTTATCCTGGCAGAACCAGTGGTGACTTCAAGTACCTGAGGATTTAAGGGACTTGCATTTTGGGCCAGACTTTAATCCAGTTTTACTTGCTGGAGAGCATACTGTTTCTCTGTTCTGTCCATACCCAGTAATTCTTGTCTCTTTTGAAGAAGGCTTGGGTATGAAAAAGTAAAAAATACAGTGCAATATAGAATGTTTGTTTCCAGGGATGGGGCATTGAACACCTTGCTGGGCATCATGTGCAAGTAGTTTCACCACCTTTATTGTGAAAAAAACCTCTTGCTTATATCTATCTACATCTACCCCTTTTTAGTTTAAAACCATTATCCCTTGTCCTATTGGAAGGGACCCCACTAAAAAGCTGTCCCCATCTTTCTTATAAGCCCCCTGTAAGTACTGAAAGGTCTCCTCTTAAGGTGCCTTCTCTTCTCCAGGCTGACCCAGCCCAGCTCTCTCAGCCTGGCTCCAGAGCAGAGCTGCTCCAGCCCTCGCAGCAGCTCCATGGCCTCCTCTGGCCTCACTCCAAAAGCTCCACATCCCTCTTGTGCTGCTGCCCCAGAGCTGGATCAGGGCTGCAGGGGGGGGTCTCCCCTTCACACAGCAGAGGGGCAGGATCCCCTCCCTAAGCTGCTGCTCATGCTCTCGGGGTGCAGCCCAGCACACAGGGGGGGGGGGTTCTGTGCTCAAGTGTACACTGAAGCTGGGTCATGGGGAGCTTTTCCCCCACCAATACCCCCAAGTGGTTCTTCTGGTCTGCTCTCAATCTCTTCATTCCACAGCCTTTACTGATACTGAGGGCTGCCCTGATCCATGTGTAGGACCTTGCACTTGGCCTTCTTGACGTTTAGCCTGGAGAAGAGAAGCTGCATGGAGACCTCATAGCAGCCTTCCAGTATCTGAAGGGGGATTATAAGGATGCTGGGGAGGGACTCATCATTAGGGACTGTAGTGACAGGACAAGGGGTGATGGGTTAAAACTTAAACAGGGGAAGTTTAGATTGGATATAAGGAAGAAGTTCTTTACTGTGAGGGTGGTGAGGCACTGGAATGGGTTGCTCAAGGAAGCTGTGAATGCTCCATCCCTGGCAATGTTCAAGGCCAGGTTGAAAATTCAGATAACACTAATTATGGTTTGATGAACCATTGAAGTGGAAGGAGCCAACCATAAGATGCTATTTAATACATCCCACATCTGAGCCATGCCTCTGCAGTTCCACAGGTATGCTTTCTTAGCTCTTAGAATCAACCTTTATCTCTTTAGGAAAATTTCCCATTGTTTATCTACACTTAGCTTATGAAGTTTTATTAAACCAGACCTTTTCACCTAGATATTTGTTTTCTAGTATTGCCCATAGTGATCATGTTCAATATGGATTCAAGTCCTCATTGCAGCAATATTTTCATTAAGAAATTATAAGCCCTCACTTCTCTTGACTGAATGCATCCCAGTTCTTCAGCTTTCCTTCATGCACTTCTTTACTGATCATGCAAATGTATGGTTTGCTCAACTAGCCAAGTTGTGTCTACTGAGGTGATAATTGGGAGTAATTCATGCCCCTGACATTCCCGTCTGTCTGGATACACATCCCAATCTGAAATTTTTTCACTGTAGTATATTGTTGGAAATTTAAACCTAAACTTGCTATGATCTTCAGACACAGACAGGCAGAACTGTTCCCTGTAATAGTGCAGCCAATTGCTCTCCCGTGGGCTCTTCACACTTGCCCTTCTTATTTCAGAGTATGCGAGAAGGTTGGTTTGAGTTCTACAAAGCTATCACTTTTTCTACATGTTTGATAGATCTCCGTGCTTAGTGTGTACTAAGAAGTCCAGAAGCTTTCCTTCCAATACCTAAAGGGGTCAACAAGAAATCTGGAGAAGGACTTTTTGCAGGGACTGGAGGGATAAGACAAGGGGGAATGGCTTTAAACTAGATTTGCTATTAGTAAGCTTTTCACTATGAGGGTGTTGAGGCATTGGCACAGGGTGCCCAGAGAAGCTGTGGCTGCCCCATCCCTTGTAGTGTTCAAGGTCAGGTTGGACACAGGGTCTTGGAGCAACCTGCTCGAGTGGAAGGCATCCCTGCCTGTGACAGGCGGGTGGAACTGAATGAGCTTTGAAGGTCCCAAGACATAACCACTGCCAATCCTCATGTGGAAAGTCTCTCACTAACAGAAAAAATTCTTCTGGCACATCCACTTCTGTTGCAGTTTCATCTAAGCCTAGCTTTGTTAAAAGACTTATTTCTCAGAGCCTTTCAGAAGCCTTAGTGAAGCTAAGGAAGACGGTTTACACTGGGAATTTATCACAGTCCCAGAATTATCAAAGATAACTATTAACAGAGCACTTCTGTCGATTTCTTAAATAGTCCATGAGGAACTACATCAGACTCTGCTGATTTCAAAACACCTAGCTGTTCTAAAGGATTCTTTACCATTCCTTCCTTTTATCGCTGTTGGTTCTCACTCTTTCAACCCTGGTATTAATTTTGTTAGTCATCCAATCACTGTTAATCTTTCTAGGGAAGACTAAGGCAAAAAGGCATTAAATGCTTCAGTCCCATCATCAGTTATTTTCTTTCTTTGTCCGTTGAGTAATGGCCCTACACTTACATTTCTTTCAGCAACAGAATTGCTTTAGGCAGCTCCCAGCCCTTCCTCCTCCTCCTCCTTTTCCCTTGCCATCCCTCTTTCCCTTGCTTTGCCGCTCATTTGTGCCAGTACAACAGTTTGCAGGACCGCATGGTGAATAAATTAACCGATTCAAGTAAAAAATAAACATGTTTTGATGGGTTATTCCTTCATGCTCTGTACTTCCTCTTCTTATTATTACTAATGCACCTACCCAATATGCTTTTATATTGCTGTAAATCCTTTGCATAACAGTCTGTCCTTTCTTTGTCCCAATGGGCTTGTGCTTATATTATTTCCTACTGATATGACCTATCTTCCACTTTTCTGTCATTTTTCTCCTGAATTTCATATAATGGAGATGATCATACATCAAACAAGCTCTTACTAACCTTCCTATACCTTCAACATGATCATTTGATCCCCAGAGCTGTCTCAGCCAGCTTCTGGGAACTCTTTCTCCCTAGATTTACTTCCCGTGAGTACCAATTCACCGAATTTATTGATGTCTCTTATCTTCAATCCTCTTTGCTTTTACTTTCTGATTCTCTCTTATTCATCCCAGGAATCAGGGTGTTCACCCTCTTTTCAGTGCCTTCTTATTTGATTTTCTCAACCAGTTCATACCTAAGAGTCAGAAGAGAACATACAAGAGCTTCTTATCACTCTAATTGCCCCAGCATCTGGGGGCAAAAGGCAGCTCCCAGAGCAACCCAAGAATTTGCTCTTCTTATGTTTCTGTCTTGGTTGATGTTTGGTGTCAATGTACCCCACTGACAACAGCCCCTGGACTCTGAATTATTTCAATAGCTATTTAGGGCATTCTTCTCAGTTGTGCTACTCATCAGCCCATCCCACCATTTTTTGCTGGCTTCCCTTCTACATCCACAAGATGGTTTGAGAAAGTCTATCCTACAGTGAATTCCTGCTCTCAAAGCCAATGATATAGCCTTGATCCATAAGCCACATCTTCTCTTTCGCACTGCCCTCTCTGAACAAGCCATACCTTTGTACATCAATATTCCAGTCATGAGAATTAGCCTAGCCAACCTCTGTTGAGCCAATTAAGACATCATTCTAATTATGTATCAAGATTCCCAGTTCCTCTAGCTTGTTCCCCGTACATCTTACCTTGGTGTATAGCTGTTTAAAATGTTCAGAAGTTTGAGCCAGTGTTTTTTATTTCATCACCCCTTTGTCCTTTTATGTTTATACTCTTTAATTCCTGACAAATTTAACTTCATCCATATCACTTACATTCATAACTGGTAAACAAAGTATTGAGTCATACATACCACTATTGAGGTAAATACTCAAATATTGCACTATTAAAGTATTAAAACTTTCTTAAGCACTTAAATTTTACAAAGGAAAGTATTTTCTGTGAAACAGCAGCAAAGCTACTGGATGTGTTAATACTGTTAGAATGAGAATGAGTGAGACAGATAAGTATTAGTCAGTGGAAACAAAAAAATCCCCAAATAAAAATCAGACAGAGTTGGAATGAGTCATGCAGATGATTTCTCATTAATAGGGAAATTTTCCATATCATGTCAGACCATCCCTACACCTTATCCTCACCCTAGGCTATCACACTACTAGGTATTATTTTAATCAGGAATAGGGTTTTTTTTTGTCTTGGAGAATATGTTTATAAATCATTATGAATAGCCAAATTCCACAGGACTGGTGACTGCTGACAAAGCAGCCTCTCCTTATATTTCCTACATTAAATATAAAGACTTCCATTGCTTTCTTTCATGCAAATCACTACCTATACTCATGCACATACATACTCAGGCACACAGATAACGCAGCCAGCAGATCAGCTATAGCTCCCTGAAAGATGCAACGAGGCAAAAGAAGGAAAAAGATGCCATGTTCAACTATAAAAATGACCACATTGCTCTGCAGCTGTAATAACAAATGATAATATTTTACTTAATATTTCCATAGCACTTTCCATCCATCACGGACTTGTATTTTGGCAGCAACTTTCTGTGCCTCTATGCTTTTTCTTGATGGCATTCCCCAGCGCAGGAACCCACTACGCCTTTAATCCTAAACACCTTAAGTCCCCTTTGGTCTCCTGGAGCACATGGTATTGGTCATTATAATAAATAAGCTACTACAGGGTCCACTGTTATCCTACAAAAATGCTACTGATATGAATCAGGCTATAAAATCTGGGTTAGAACAAATATATCAGTAATGCAGATTTCAGTTATCCTGTGCTGCAGGTCTCCACTGAATTAGATAGGATGTCATTATACTCATTTTACATATGCAAAACAAAGAGGAAATCCCAAAGAAATGAAGTCCCAGTGATCTCAGTTTGTGAGTATTCACTTTGTGAAACTTTGAGGCTGATGATCCTTACATTTCATTGAAAAGACCTCGTAATCTTACACCATGCAGTCAAAAAGTAAAGCATTGAAGACTGGAATTGCACAAATCACCTACTTGTAAGGAACAGACTAACTGTGAGTGTAAAGGTTTCTTTTGTCAGGCAATATAGACAGGCATATCCAATGGGAGACTGAGATCTTAAGAATTCATCATCTACAGACAAGCCCTGAGCCTCTAAAATCAGGCTGTTTGGTGAAATACCTGAAGATAAGAAGGGTGGATCCATCCTTACATGACTCATGCAGACACGCACCAAAGCCAGGTCTAGAAACAGCCTTTTGGCTCCTTGCCCACCATTGTAATGATCACAGTTTCCAGGAGAGCAAAGCCTGTGTGATGGACCTGCATGACAGGTATTCACAGCACCTCCCAAACTATTTCCAGTCCCTAACACATGATTTACTATGCACCACCCCTACCAATAAGCACCTTCCTTATAGCCCTAATTGCAAACATCATTAAAAAATGTGTTCAACTATACAGTAGAGAAATAAGCAGTCTCAGGGGGCAGCAGCCCTTAAATTATGATCACCATCACATGGTGGAAGTGGATGGTTCATCTCCCATACGAATAGTGAAATACCACAGTACTAATAAAATAAGGCCTGCTCACAGCAGATGCAGGCAGATCTTTCAGCCCACTCTCTGTGATAATAGATGTAGTAACGTTTTGACTACCGCCTCGTGTTTACTGTGGGTGTTAGCTGAGACATTTCCATGTAAATAAAACATTTATCAAGCTCACAAAAAATGTCTGCAGAGTAATTATTGCACAAGAATGGTGAGCACTGGAGAAGCAAGGCTCATTCACCCATTCCAGATACCTGCTTAGGCTTGCTGCAAAGAAGGATGCTGCATTCACGGATGTTGGAATCAGGTCAGGTCTCCTGTGTAGAACCTGTGTGGGCCAAGGAATAAGGCTTGGCATCAGGAGACCTGGTTCTTATTTGCATAGCTTCTGCTGAGTTACTGTGTGGCCTTGAGCAACTCTGCTGCTCCATGATGCTGCTTCCCACCCATCTGTAAAATGAGGTTAATGGCATTTACCAGCCTTTGCAAAGTACATTTGTGATGAAGGGATGAAAATTATGGTGACTGCTAATTGTTTTCACTCTCTCCATGGGGAGAAGCTCCTTTCTTTCCGGGAGTATAAACCCAAGCACATTTTCTGCTAGTTGTAGAGTTTAAGCTTTCATTTGCATTGATGGTAGCACCCTTTCCTACAATTTTTCACATATATGATGTGCAACATCCAAGATTGAGACTCTCTGGGGATGGATACCATATAGCCTCATAGCAATAATGGGCAACAGAGCTTACAATACAGAGATATCAAAACAGGGTAGTACAAAACAAGTGCTCTCCACAGGAACTGAGGTCAATAAGAGGTTGAGTTGCCTCACCAAGGTCAGAAGAATACGTTTAAGAAGCTTTGATGAAGTTCACATCTCCCATCTCCAGGTTAGTGAATTAGCCACAAGCACTTCCTTCCTGTCTGCAATAACATCCTTTTGGATTAATAATAGACATTGCCAGGAAACTTTTCCTTGTGGTTTAGTTTTCATTTTCAGAGTATTCACGCTCCCCAAATAACTCTTTTTCCTACAGAATGATCACTGACAACATGCAGTAGTGGGGTAAGTACCTGAAATCTTTTAGTTACTGGAAAAGAAGGGCTTCAGAAACCTTACCTTATTAGCACATTAATTGCAGCTGTCACAGACAGCAATTATTTGCTCAATTCTCCTCAAATTCATCATTTACTTAAAAAAACAAAACCAAACCCAAAACTGCAGTAATGAATATTCAGAGTATCCTGGCACTTGAAATCCTGTTCTCACTTCGTAGCTGGCTGTGGCTTCCTCCTGTCTGAATATCTTGCACACCTTTCAGGCATGTATGACTGACAGCTGTCCTGCATGCATAGCAAAATGAAGTTTAAGCCCCTGTATCACAGACAAATGCACTCTGACAGCCTCTTGTGTTCCTCACACTACCCCAACAGTGAGTGGGTGCACAAGGGCTTGGGAGGGGACACACATGGGACAGCTGACCCCAACAAACTCAAGGGGTATTTCATATTACATGGCATCACGTTCAGCGTATAAAGCCTGGGGAGGAATGGAGAATTCCTTGTTTTGCTTTGCCTGTGTGCATGACTTTTTTTACCTATTAAATTGTCTTTATCTCAGACCAAGGATTTTCTCTTTTAGCCTTCTGATTCTCTCCCTTACCCCAATGGGGGAAGTGAGTGACCTGCAGTGCGGGGCTTTGTTACTGGGTGGGGTTAAACCACAACGTTGCACAATGAAAATCAACTACCACTTTGGTCTTGCAGTAGTAGGAGGGGGAAATAATGCAAGCAATTCCTGTGAATACACCTTTCCTTTAACAATATCAACTAAAAAATGGCCAGAAAACCATGTTCCCTAGCTTTGGTGTTTTGATAACTGCAGCTCTAAAAGCTGCTTGCTCTCATAAATTCCATCAAGAGTGGAGAGTGCAGTCCAGGAGAACTACAGCATCCCTGGGAAACAGGTAATTCCTTCAGACCAAAGGGACCTCAGTTCTGAAAACCACTGTCAGAAGCCTAAATGCAGCTCTTAACAAACTCCATAAGGCACCCTTGATGTATGTGTGTGTGTACACACACACACATAATATGAATGAGCAATATTACAGCCTTTACATTGAGAAACGATGAGTTCAGGAGTTGATGGATTAGGCTGTAAACACTGTAGGGAGGGATGAATGTATGCTCACCATTGTGGTGCCGAGAAAGCCATGTTCTTTGTCCATTTGCATCAGGACGTAAAAGTGCAGGCAACATTAACTGAGCTGTTACAGCACATTCAAAATCAATTTGTTATGATGGAATATTTAGTATTGTTATTTAGATTAGTGCATTTTATCACTACATGGTGCTTTTATGACCATCTAATGTACCCTTCTATGTATCACCTGACAATTCTCTAACGTCATACCTAAACGGCTAAGTATAACGTATCTTTTAGAGAGACATCACATCTTGATTTAGAGCCTTCAAGTCATGGAAAATCTAACACCTCCATTGTAAATTGTTCCCAAGATTCATTACTCTCGCTGCTAAAATTTGCACCTTATCTTTAGTTTGAATCTGTCTGGCTTTGACTTCCAGTCACTGGATCTTGTTATACCATTGTCTGAGAGATGAAAGAGCCATATCCTATTGAAAACAGTCTTCCTGTGTAGGTACTTACACAATGTCAGCAAGTCTCCTCTTAAGCTTCTTTCCAACGAGCTAAGTACACTCAGTGTCAAATTATTCTTTCTTGAGGTGGGAAGATTGATGGTACCAAACTCAGGCAACTACCTGTGCCTACATGCCTACTTGCTGAGCATCCCTCTGTAATCAGTGGAGGCTCCTCAGAAGGCAGTTTAAGTAACCTCAAATGTGAATATGCCCTGAAGGTGTCTGTCTCTCTCTGGTATCTATTTCACCATTTTAGGGCCACTATGACCTTCCTTTGGGTGCCTCATCTAAGTGACTGAAGTTTGGTGAAATTTCCAGCCTTTAAACCATCTTTTATCTCTTCCTGAAATCTTTTCTATTTTGCTCAACAATGTTTTGCAAGGATAGACATGAGAAATGGAGACACATGTCAGCCCCAGCTCCCCTCAGTATCCTAATACATGATTAGTGTTGCCTCCATCGCCCTGTTCAACTTGCCTCCATTTGACCAAGAGCAAAATCAGCCTTGTCTCTTAGCCATTAGCTCCGCATTCACAGTTCATATTCAGTACATTGTCTGCAATGACCTTTCAGGTTTTTTTTTTTTTCAGAGCTTCTGCTTTCTCCAATACAGCCCCACATCCCCTAAGGCTCCGAGATACAGAATTTTCAATTTGGGCTTATATTAAAATAGATTTGTAGTGTACTCAGAGCTGCCAATCAGGATCAGGGCCTCACCATGCAAACACACAGTGAGAGACAGTCCCTGCCCTGAAGAATTTACACTCTAAATTAGACAAGACAGACAGTAGTACTGGGGGGGGAGGGAGTGTGCTTAAATGGAGAAGCTGAAGAGTGAAGTCCACAAAGAGATTTGAGGTTTCCCAGACCTTCCTACCTGCACTAGCTTATCAAAGGGATGCATGAGACTCGTTTTGCTGATACCCATTGCACAACTCCATCTCAGTATCCTTCTTGCTGCAGCCCTGCATAGCTGTGTAGGGCTCCCATTACTTCACCAGCTCTGTCTGACAGACCCATATACAACAGGAGGTTAAACATATTTCAGAGAAGCATGCATTGTATGGGCTGCAGGAAGCCCAAGGGGCAGGAGTACAGTCAAGATGAAGCATCCTACCAAGCCTTCTCCCAGGCACAAACAGTTCATTGTTGTGGCCAAGGCCAAACCAGGGCTCAGCAACCCCCAGTAACAATGTCCAGCTCTGCAGTGGCTGGGTTTCATAGAATCATAACATGGTTTGGGTTGGAAAGGACCTTAAAAGATCAACTAATTCCAACCCCCTTGTCATAGGCACCTTCCCCTGGCCAGGAGGTTTTCTTTGCTGTTAGTGTTCAACAGAATCAGAAAACAGGTGAGGGTAAATTTATCTTTCGAGGAGCAAAGCAAATGTACATTATGAAGTTCCACATGCTGGAGCTGGTGCACCTTCCTTCTCAAACTCTTCATGATGCCTTTATGTCCACACAAGTTTTCTACAGACTCATTCACTCCAACTCTTTGCAACAAGGACTTTGAAATGTATTCTAGAGACATAATTGAACTTTAAAGGGTTTTGGATTTAATCTATCTCTAAGCACAAGCTTTCAAGCTGCATAGTTTGCAGCCCTACAGCAAGAGATGCAGACATAAGACAACCATTGGGAATGGAAGAGAGTCATGGGGAACACTTGCTTTCATGAGTTTTTGAGCCATCTTGCTTTGGGCAGCTATGCAGCTTGTGGACATATGAACAAGCTGGAGGACATATGAACAAGCTGGAGGTAGGATTTGCATGGTGTAGTCTTCCATAGTTCCATTCTGCTTCAGTTAAAGCCCATGTAATATTTTCTGCCTTTACCAATGGAAGAAAGATTTGACCTTTGTTTTAGTCTTCCGTTTTTCTGTCATTGCCCAATTTTTATTCCTCTGTAGGTTAAGCTAGTAAGAAAACAAAATGAAGCAAAACAAAACAAAACTGGTTTGGCAATCAATTCCAGCCACTGAATGAGCAGTAAAGTACTTTCTTGGGAAGAAAATAATTTAATAAGGGTGTTAAAACACACTGTAAAATCATTTATAGAAAATAGCATAGCATTTGGAAATGGATTCTCTATGGTGAGAGCCTGCAAGTCACTTCTCACACGGCTGTGAGAGCTGAAGACAATCAAAGCTTAATCCTGCATTAACCGAAGTCAAGAGCAGTAACCCAAAGCATTCAGCACATTCTAGCAGGTATTCAGCTCCAGTGCTGCTGGTCTCTGTGTATCACTTTAGTTTATAGCAAATCATGTCCTGCTCAAAGTATCTTGCTAAACATGTCCTTTCCTTTCACAACTTCTAGCACTAACTAGATTTTCAACATAACATTGGAATAAACTGGCTAAATATAAAAAGTATATAGTATAAAGATATGCAGACTTTTAGTACAAAAGATATATAGACTTTTAGTATAAAAGACTTGCTTTCCTTTGTAATAATTATTCTCAATTGCTCCAGGTTGGGTTCAGGATCTATGTTGATCTTGACCCTATGACATCACCAAAACTGTAAGGTTGAAATGAAGAATGGGAAAAAGCAAAATCAGAAAGAAGTAAAGCATAAAAGTGAAACAGGGATCTGATGGGGCTGGGACAACAGCAAACAGGGTCTGTCAAGGGTAGATAGGGTGAACATGGGCCATAATATATGGCATTACAGTTGGAGGCACCAGGCACTGGGTGGGAAAATGGCAGCTAACACCTTGACCTACAGAAGGATATAAATACCAGTTAATTAAGTTTCCTCAAGGACAAAAGGACAAAACTGCTGAACACCTCCGAAAATAACATAGGCAAATTAATTTATTCTCTTCTAGTCAATAAGCCACAAAAAGATGAACATTATATGTATGTGTATATGTTTGTTATAATTATTTATACATACAAACAATTAAATCATAAGGATAAAAGAATCTGAGCACTCCCCAACTATTGCATGAAATCAGGAGTCAATAAAAAATCCCCTACCAATAAAACTTATGTACTTAATGAATACCAAATAAAAGGGACAATAAATTTCTCACAGTCAACCTTCATGTTGGATTTTGTATGCTATTCAGTGTTTGACTTTGAAGCATTAATAACATTGCGCCAGGTTGGATTAGGATGTGTTCTGGTTTTTGGTAGCAATGTCATCTTTCTGAATAAAGTCTTGCTTTGCCCTGTGCTCTTGGGGAGAAAAAAGAGAAGAGAGGTGAAATGAGATGTGCTGGGTCCTAATCTGATTGCTTAACATGTTTTTTGGAAGATGCTCTGATACTGTGATGATTCAAGCTAAATGAGAACTTGCAGATAAGTGCAACTGAGCCCCAGGTTGTCAGTAATGAACTTCAATTAACTCACACTGGGCCTGAGCCCAGTAGCACTGGGCACTTTTACCTACCACAGAAGGCAACGATAAGACATGAGTATGCTGATCTCCCTGCGGATCCAAGATATGGTACCACTTGCAGGCAAAATTACATTAGCTGCTCACTGTGCTTCAAATTTTAATGGTTCATAAGCAACAAGAAATTGCCACATTGTAAATTTGGAATACATGACAGAAATCAGACAGACTTACAGGGGATGCTCCCTGAGCTCTCAGCTGAGTTACACTTTATTAATATCCTGCTTTCTCTTTGTTTACAGCACCAATTGGTTTTATGAGTGGGTAAAATGCATTTGTTCATTTGTTTTGGTTTAGGGAATAGAAAGAAAGGAAATAAGGCAGCAAGAAAAAAAAAAAAGAAGGAAAAAAGGGAATCTCTCTACTGCTTTCCTCTTCTTCCTTCTCAGATCTCATACACATGCAACAGGAAGAGTTATATTAGTGACAGTGCAAGTGTCACTAAACATAGTTGTTGCTAGAAAGGTCCTAACACTGTTTCCTTGGCGACGTGTCTAGGTGTCATGGTGATGAGCGTGGTTGTGTCCTGAATGGGGACATCCACCCTTTGCTTTTTGCTTTGGATTTCCTCTTGCTGACACCTATGTAGGCATCTACCTGCTATAGCAGTTCTCCTATAGTACAGACAGGACTGCCCAGAGGACCACAGGCTGTTTGGCTGATGGCACACACACCCTCTCCTGTCCTCATTATACACACATGCTCTTAGGCAAAAAATTCCCTCTTAGCAGGGAGTTAGCCCTTTCTCCATGACCTCTTTTCAGTGAGTCTACCAGTTAGTGTAAAAGCAAGCATGAGCTACAACTACAATGTGTGGATCCTTCTCTAGTGCCCTGCAGGTGATGAGAAGACATCAAAACCTCCATGATGTGAACATCTCTTTATCATGCTGTGCTTGTAAGAGAGGTAAGTTGTACCTATAAACTCTTGAGTAAGTTACTTCAGCTATTTAGGTGAGCAGTCATTAAGTCTGGTGAGTATGGTTAATACATACTTGGTGAAACTATGCTGGCTGTCTTAAATCACCTTCCTGTCGTTCACATGCCTTAGCCTAGCTTCAAGGAGGACCTGTTCCATGATCGTCCCAGGCAGAGAAGTGAGGCTGATGGGTTCGTAGTTCCCCAAGGTCTTCCTTTCTATCCTGTTTAGAAATGGGTGAAGTGTTTCCCTTTTCCCAGTCACTAGGGACTTCACCTCACTGCCATCACTTTTCTTTAACACTGTAAAGAGGATTTGAGATTGTCCTCTGCATCCTGGGAACCCACATTCACACCACCTACAATAACATACATAGCCAGAAGTGCAGGCAAATGCTTATGCACAACTGCTTCTCAAGTGTATGCACCTCTAAATGAACGGGGTGAAAGTGTGATGAATTACATCCAGAGCAATAAATTTCCCTCTGTCTTACTGCTGCGCTCCATGCTCAGACGTAGCAATATTATATGCACAGCTTACGAGATGTGCACACTAATATTACAGCTGCCACTTCGAAGGGTAGTGAGGAGGGAGTAACAAATGCTGCATTGTCAGTCTGCAACAATAAAGAATCATTTTCATTCCTTGTGCACAAGAGCTCCAATTATAATCTAATTCAATTCAGATTAACTATGCTTTGATGGCATTTCCATTACATAAAAAATAAATTTATTAGCCAAGTGTAATGTGTTTTGACTATAGTTCTAATGCTAATAAGGAGGCTGTTTAACTGCTTTAATGCTGCATTTTAACTACAGTTATAAGCTATTTCTTCAAAATTTATAATCAGGGTGTGCAAATATTACAGTGGAAACTCACAGAAAAGGAAATTATCAGGATTTACAGGTGAGCTGTTACTAAATGCTTATAATCCCTTGGGTTTAAATCCCATCCGTTAAGAATTTCCATAACAGGCTTTCATCAAATTCTCTTTCTAGGTGCTTTGTCCCGGGCTAATGGCATGGTCTAGTGAAAGGTGGAAAACGTGATGGGATCAAATAAATGTAGCTTTATCTAAGGATTGTTAATGACTCATTGCAGGTCTATCTAAACCACAGGCACTTAATCTAATTATAGCACTAGAGCTGTGACTTTATGCTTTGTGAATTATCTCCATACCTTTTGTACTGCCAGCCTCTCCAGCAATCCTCATCTTCTCCCTGAGTTCCTGATAGGTTTGTCTTCTGCTCATTGGCCCTATTTTAATTTTTCTTCTTGGGTTTTAAGGTCAAAGTGCTCACCATTGCCCTCTCTATCCAATGTATGGATGGAAGGAGTCTCATAACTAATTTGCCATTCTGATGAGTGAAGCACATATCTGTTTCAACCCAGAGGTTTAGGTGATGTTTTTTAGCTATTACAAGTGGGAACACAAAGTAATCTTCCCTCCATCCTAAAGAAATCAGGAAGTTGGATCAGCTCCGTGTCACTTAGCTGGTCTTCAAACCATCATTTGCCTCTTGGCAGACTGTGCACAGGATGCTGGCATGGAGTCTTGGAGGCTGACAGCTCTGCTGTTTACCAAAATATGAGGGGCTCTACACAGCTAGAATAAACTGTGAAACTATATACTATAAGGAAACACGCCCAGTACACACTCACCCCATTTGCTGCAGGGAAGACCTAACCTGACCATTCATTTCAGGAGCTTGCAATGGAATTGAAATGGCCACTGCTTGGGCAGCTTGCTTTAGTGAAGAAACAGTTGTCTTGGAAGAAGCTAGTTCCCCCAGCTCTGGAAACACTCAGAAATGGATGAAGGAACAGATGGAAAATTCTAATTACTCCCAATTTATATCTATGGAAGCTCTATTTTAATTACATTCCACAGTGACAGAAAACCAGACCCCTGCTGTACTTATGAATTACTTTCTATTCAAATTTACTTCTCATTGATGCTATTAGTTTGTGTGAACAGAAAGTAATGTTTGATTTCCTTTTCTCTTTTACAATTTCTTTTCAGAACAAAATCACTTTCATTGGCAAATCATCATTGAATCAAATTATATTTGGGGGGAAAATAACAAAAAACCCACTGAAGAATAGCCCCCAGGTTTTGCAGTAATATCTTCCAAAAGGAGGGGGAAGACAAATGCGAAAGGAAATTTGGGACATTAGTCAGCCTTCTCCAATTATTTATGATGAGCAATTTATCCCCTCTTTTTAATACTCTTATGGGAAAAATGCATTTTCCACAAACAGATCAACAATTTAATATTTATTTTTCTTCCCTCAGCTTAAATCTTCTTTTTATTGCCTAGCACACATCTGTAGACAATATATCTAAGCCCCTGAGTTTGTCATTTTCTTTGCAAGTGCAGTTGCTTACATGGGTAAAAGATTTATTATAGCAATCTGAAAGATCAAGAAACAACAAGATCTAATGACTGGACTCTAAAGCTGAATTAATTGACTCTCGATATGCTGTGTACTTTCTTCTTTTCTTCTTTTTTGGTGCAGTAAGGGCTATTAGTCACTGGGATAACTTATCTAGAGATAAGACAGCCTGCCTATCACTGAAATCTCTGAGGCATGACTTTCTAAAATACATATTTCAGCTAAATCAGAAAATGGGAGTAACCTGTTAAATTTGTTGCCCTTTGTCTTGTAGAATGTGAGATTCTATGAGTTTAATGTTCCTTTTTGGTTTTAAAACTTACAAAGCATTTACTTCGGAGTTGATCTGTACTCGTCACCTAGGTCAAGCATTAGTGAAAAAGCAGACAAGCAGATGCAAGCATCACCATGGGGCAGAAAACTGCAGTCTTCATGTTAAGTGCTTCAGCCAGAGCCTCAAAATGCTGACCAGAAAGCTGAGGGCAACCTGCAGTTCTAAAACAGCAGCTCGAGTGACAATTTGAAGGGCAACAACCAACACTGGGATGAAATATCACCACTCGTAAGGGAGGTTACAGCTGGTGAAAATGTGCTCAAGTCATTTGCTCATTTCTAACCTGTAAATCAGGCATAAATTTGCAATTGATACATAACAGGAAGGAAAAAGATCAAACAAAACCCCAACCCTAAAAAGAAACTATTAAAACTTTATTCCAGAGTGCATTAACAGAATCGCCACCATGCTTCTGCGTAAGGTGGTAACAACCTCCCCTTTGTGCCTACTGCCAGTGACACAACATCTGGAGAGGTGTTCAGTTGAAACACCTCATTATCAGAAAGAGCTGGAGGCACTTCAGAGGCATCGACTCAAACAATTAAAGAGGTAGGAGGACTGATCTGGGAGGAAACAGCCCCTGAATAACTCGGGAAAGTGATGACTAAGGCGCTATGTTGGCTCTTTGTGACTTTTATGGGAGGTTTTGCAGAGGTTTCAGTGGGATCTTGATGAAGGACAAAGATATGCTAATCAATGGCAAATGTTCAAAATGTGCAAAAAAGAGGAGGAAAAGGAATATTTAGACTACGCACAGGGTTGAAATGAGGTAGAATTAGAAGGTAAAAAATAGAAGCAAAATTTCTGAAAGCATCAGAATTTATAACAGGTAAAAGGATGAAGACAAAATTGGTGGAAGAATCCCACAGAACAGAATATGTTTTTTGATGACTTTCAGCTAACTTCAGTCCTGGAAAAAGTATTAGGAATTGACATGACATAGAGTTCTGACCTGTTCAGAGGAAAAAGTGCCATGCCAGTTCTCATGTTTTGCCTCTTTATCACCCATTGTTTCAGTACTCCTATCCAGAATACTACAAATATTTAAATTATGAATAACGAGGAGTCATCATAAGGAAATCTATTCCGGTGTTTCTTTCCATTGAGATTAATTATCCTTATTTTTCTCTCATTCTCTCTAATATGTGTCTTTTTTTTTCCCATTGGTTTGGCTGTTTTGATTCCTATTTTGTTTTTTTTTTTTTTGTCTGGAGGGTCAGCACTGCAACAAAAAATGACCAAGTCTAAAAAGAGGCAGTTGTTATCAGCTTAATGATCAGTGAGTAACTGAAACCTGTAAGGAACTAACGGCTCTTGGTTCGACAAGAGTCAATGACTACTGCAGGTATACAGCCTTTCTCAGCACTGATCCTTATTTATACAATTCAGGAAAACCCTGCAAGCAGGAGAAAGCATGTTAATGGAAATAAGGTATTTATGGTCTTGAGAGGCTGCTGTTCCATGGAAGACTGTAAGTAAAGCCTCAAGTTTTCTTCTGACTTTGCAGCTGCTGCAAATGATACAGAACATTGACATTGCATACAGAAATATTTTAATAGCTTTCATTATAATACAGAAATATGTTGATCTCCTTTTATACTCATCTTCCCTCTTTTAGCACTTAGCCTTCTTTTTGTTCTTAGTGGAGGTGCTGGATAATGCATGTAATGTATGAAAGTGCTTCTTTCCAAAGAAAGACATGGAAGAGAATGCATGCAGAAGGAAAAATAGTGAGGCATGGAAAAATAGTAAGAACTGTATAACAAATTAAAAGAATCTTCTAAAATCATTTTATAGGACATAAAAAAGATAAAATTGTTTTATAAGTCAGATAGGACATACTCATGTCCATACTGATATCAAAACAATCCAACTGTATGGGTTTCATTAGCCCCTAAACAAGGAATAATAATTAAGCAATTAGAGTCTGATAAGGTAACAGCACCCATGCCAACTTAGCAGAGCTGCTGTGGACCTCTCTCTGTTTCATGTCAATCAAACAATACAGTCTTATTGGTATGTTTACACAAATGATGCATCAGGCTCTCTACTCCAAATAAGTGGTGGTCTTCTCCATGCATGATTCTCTAAAACCAGCAAGCACTTAACCCCACTGTACACTTGCTATATTTCCTGCTGCATCTGTATATCCTACAGCATATACAAACTCTCCAATCCTACACCTCCAAAAAGAATTCTGCCACACCATATGTAAAAGAAGACTCTGTAAGTGATGAACAGCCATGGTCATCTGGAAACTCTGGTGCATCATTGCAAGCACTTTCTTTTGTGCCATAGGCCAAGGACTGTCTGCAGAATGAACAAAGATGGGTTTTTACTCTGAAAACACTAGCTGTGTAGGAGCAGGATGCACTGAGGAGGAAAAAGAAAGACTTACATCCCTCTAGACTCAGGTGCCAGCGTGGGCTGTCACTTTGTGGAGCAGGAAAGTACTTAGTACAGGGCCTGTGACAGGCTTTATATTGCCTGGTTTGGGAGCTTACACAGCAGACCAATAGCATAAGAAATGGGCTGCGGAGAAACAAGAAGGAAGAACAGACTAGAGTGTGCTGAGCAAACAAAGAGAAAACCATGTAATCAGGGAGGAAAGGTATGGCCCTTGGCAAGACCTCTGGCAGTAAAATCTATGTTAACAATATCACCTTGTAAATTTGTTGAGTGCATGTAACTCTGCTTCCTCTGGATAATATTTTTATGATGAAAAAAGCCTTCCTCACAAGATAAATATGTTTCAAGGGAAGTCGGAGTGGAATTTTAACAGATCACACTTACACTTCTATAAAAAGAAAAGAAATGCAACATTCAAACAGTGCTTGGGGTACAAATGAGAAATTTGTGGCCTGCTGCAAGTCTTTTTATTTTCTTTTCCAAATTAACAACAAGGAGGCCAGCTCTGCTTTCCTGACATTATAGCCATGGAACATTTCTTTTCATGCAGGTTGACTGTGGCTCGGGGGGATATTAAACCATTTGCATTAATAATAATCAAGGCTATCTACCATCAAAACAAGTCGTAGACTCGACAGTCTGATTACATCATTTGAGGGAGAGGAAATGAAGTTTAGCGTTTGCTTAAACATAGCAAAATGAATTTAAGAAGTTGCTAAAATAACATTAAAACTCATCTCCAACTCATTCAGTTTCATTATGGATAAGAATCAGCAGGCTAAGAGAGAGGCAAGGTCTTAGATACCCTGACCATTGTGAGTATTTTGTTAAGAGTGACTCATTTAATAAGGAGTGTATTTCAATTCAGACCAATGCAAGGTCCTCCATCTAGGAACCAGGGATACAGACCATACTCAAAAGGCAGGGATATGCTATGCTGAAAAATGAGCTAAGGCTTCCTAGATAACAAACCAGAAAACCAACCCAAAATGTTAAAACCATGTGGTGCTGTAACAAAGAATGCAAAGTCTTTGTGTGCTTATGCATTGAGTTGGAGTACAGACATGCTGATAGTGATAGGACTCGTGAGGTTTTTCCTGCACTGTTTAAAGCAATCACATTTCCAAAAAAGATATTAATTAAGAAAGATTTTGGAAATTACCTGGAAAGGATAATCTAGGTTAGGGAAACATGCTTGTATTGGGGAAACATAGTTTCACAATCTCTTTAGTGTATTTGTAGATGACCAAGAGTTGACCTGGTCATATTTTATATCCACTTAGAGAAGGAAGAGCTTTCTGCCTGTAAATTGATCTTTAATTTCATAGAATCATGCAATCATAGAATCATTTAGGTTGGAAAATACCCTTAAGATCATTGAGTCCAACCGCTAACTCAACACTGCCAAGCCCACCACTAAAGCATGTCCCTAAGTGCCATATCTACACAATGTACAATTCGACAATGAATCAGGGATGGTCTTTGATCTATGGAATATTCAGGTTAGTTCTTTTTAGGAAATATGAGCACCCCATCTATTCATCTTTTAAATAGTTCAGGGATGGTGACTCAATCACGTGGGCAGCCTGTTCCAGTGTTTGACAATCCTTTTGGGTAAGAATTTTTTCCTAATATCCAGTCTAAACCTCCCCTGGTGAAGCCTGGTGCATTTCCTCTTGTCCTTTCACTTGTTACTTCAGAGAAGAGACCAGTCCCTGCTTGCTGCAACCTCTTTTCAGGTAGTTGTAGGGAGGGATGAAGTCTCTCCTGAGCCTCCTTTAGACACCTGAGGTGAGACCTTATTTAGTAGAAATGAAAACAAAGTGGACCAACCAGTGTTTGGAATATGAAACTAGATAAATTCAGAGTAAACCATTAACACAATAAGCTTCTCAAAGAGGAGCTATCTAGATTTCATGCTACTTCTTCATCAGTTAAATCATTTAAAGATTGAGCTGCAGTATACCTATTTGAAACGTAAAAGACTTGCAGCAGAGGCTGCAAAACTGACACAGAAATTACTAAATACTGTGCTGCAGGACAACACAAAATTGGAGATATACCTGAACATTAGGTCCCCTATAGATAAATGTATCACTGAAGGATGGACGGAGCAGGGAGGAGCTGAGGGTATGCTTGCTGCTCCGAAGCTCTGACAGATCATTCATTCCCCCAGCACAAGACTGTGCCTCTCCCAGTGCCTTGCCTGGGGTCCTCCCATGTCACACAAGGCTTAGGGAAGAGATGCTCAGCTCTCCCACTACCCACATGGTGGGTGACTGCCCTTTGTCTTCACATCCTGACTTTCCTTGTTGGAAAATCAGAGCACAGGATCATACTGACCCACATTCACAAGTTTTGTACCTTTAAAAGTTACAGTTTCCTTGCTCTTTCTTTTAGTCAGATATGGACTGGTTTATACTTCATGATTCAGCCCAGACTAGAAAAACAAATCTATTCAGAAAGCTACCTGATGTATAGATGCTCACTTTTTTCATCATCATACATTTAGCATTGACAGGAATTAGTACATTTTGAAAATGTGTTGTTTGGCTATAGCAGATAACACATGCTCAAGTAATACAATTTTTCACCTTTAGTCTGTAAAAAGGGTGATTAGAAATATGTTCATTATCTGCTGCACTCAGATGGTTTTTGTAGTCTAGAATAAAGCCCATCTCAAGCTCCATTTACAGAATGAACTCTAGTGAAGCATAGAAATTATGCCAGATTTTACATCGTCTTTATTCTTAAACACTGAGGTATCCAAACCAAGTCCGGTTGTTGGTAAAATCTTTGAAGAACACAGTTACCCTCAACAATTCTGGATGTTTGTGATTATAGAGTTTTCAGTATTACCAGAAATATTTCAAGTGTAAACCATTTTTTTTTCTCCCCTATTTGGAAAACAAAAAGGAAAATAAAGATTTGTCTTGTAGAATCATAGAATCACAGAATGGTTTGGGTTGGAAAGGACCTTAAGATCATCTAGTTCCAACCCCCCTGCCATGGGCAGGGATGCCTCACACTAGACCTTCTCACTGAGGACTCCATCCAGGTTGACCTTGAACACTGCCAGGGAAGGTGCATTTGCCACTTCTTTGGGCAACCTTTTCCAGTGCCTCACCACCCTCACAGTATGTATGTATATGTGTGTGCATGCGCACATGTGCAAATATATATAAGTACACATATATAATTTCACTTTTTCCTTCTTATATTTCCTATAATGGTATCTCTCCTATATAGATTTTTTTTTCAGGTTTGTAACTGACTATTAGTAATGTTAAATTAATCCATTACTTCATTCATCCATTGTGACAAAAACAAGTTTTACTGAATAGTGATGTGTGATTCTTTATTCTTGCTGGATAGAAGAAAAATGCTCAGACAAAAGCTTAACTCTCTAAGTATGAATAGATTATTTTGGTATGTCATAATAGGTATATTATGCAACCAGAAGTGATTATAAACCAGCAAAAAGTTTTTATCCACTTTAGCTAATCCTCAGTGATTCATTTGATTAGATTTGAGTTTCCTTGTTTTGATTTGTTAAAACCAGATTCAACAGTGATGGGTATGTTTTAAAAACAGAATAGCAAAAGAAGGATTGACGTTGTATATATAAAGAACCTGTAGCAGTTCCAAATACTACAAACACGTTTTGAAGAGATCCATTGGAAATGCTTTTAAGAATGAACAAATATGTCAATGCTTTTTTGTTGCAGACATAAGCCACTGCATTCAAATGAAAGAATGTATTATTTTACAAGATGAAAACAGCACAAAAGATTTTGACCTTCCAGGGGACACAGAATCACCCTGGGATTTCCAGGTCAGCTGCAACCTGACTCCCTCTCAGAGATTCAAGATGATACAGTCATTATCTTTATAACTTTTACCTACATCTGCACTTCAAAAAAGTGATGATCTATCAGCTTTCTGCTCAGTCACATAAACTGAATGGCTTTGCATTCTTTCACACTTGGCTCTGAATGGAAAAGCTGTTCTGCTTCTATACCTGCTGTATATTTTACAACTGCTATCTGTTTTCCTTTTTGCTGCGTATGTATATACAGATGTGTTATGAGACTATGCGTGTATATACGTGCACCATCAAAATTCATGTATTTTGTAGGTATTCAAAGAATTCTTCCACCAACTCTCTGAAAGGACCCTGCATAATTCAAAGAAGTCACTAAAAGAGGGTGGTGAAGGATCCCAGATTGTAAACCACCCACTGTTCCTTGCCAAGGGCATAAAACTTGTTAGAGCCAAGTGGAAAACTTCACTCTAGCAAATCTCCTGCATAAAAGAATTGTATCAATAGAGGGGAATCTAAGATGAAATGGACAATATACCCAGGTGAATCCTCTAGGCATATTGTCCATTCTCAGGCATTACTAAGTAGCTACTGCTGCCGGGACTGAGCCTACGGGCATTGCCTGATAAGACTGAAAATGATAAACACTGGGGTATTTTCTCCTACCTGGTTCTCTTGTTGATTTCATTCACCACTTGTTCCTTAATTTCATGCACTGACATTGCTGCTTCCATAAATTATCACATTTTATGGTTATATTGCTAGCAAAATAAACTTTGATGACATATTTAAAAGATGTCAAGGCTATGAAAATGAGTTTGTGTTTGCAGAATATCTCTGAGCTGTAGTATTTGCAATAGATTGCAGCCAAAGGTGGGAAAAAAAACCACCCAAGTGTTTAAATAAAAGTGACACAGCAAAGGTTATTCTGGCCACATATACCCACAGACACATGCAAAAATGACCTTGAAACATATCCCATCTGTCAGGTCTCTCCATCTGACTGAAGCAGGGAGTTGTTTTGCAGCCAACCCATGCTAAATAGAATGAATTCAACAGAAAAAAAACGTGGCAGGCAGCTTCTTGTCAGTCTAACTAATTAAAATAAAGCAAACAGATGGACAAGCAATGACTCTTATTTGGGCACTCTCAATGAGAAGGCACTGCTGTAATTGTCTTAGGAAATAGATCAGTTTCCGGGTTCTAGATGTTAAAGCCTGGTCTGTGTTTCTGTCTGTCCCCCTGCAAGACACACACACAAAACCACATACACGCATTGCTTTTATACTGGATTCTGCCTTGCAATGCATGAGTAAGGATCTAAGTGGCTCTTGGAGAAATGGAAGAGGAAAGGGTAAGAGAAACAAGAGCCCACAGGTCTGATTTAATCGTGTTGCTGCTCTTAATCTTCTGTAATCCTCGGTTTATATATTCAGCTTTTGCACTACTGAATTATTACCACATCAACGGTGACTGAGGGAGGGTTGCAAAGAGGGAGGTGATTGCTTCTCAGGACCAGTGAGGCTTAAAGTGGGAAAATGAAAGAGGAGAGGGAGTTGCGGTGCTTGAAGCTTGCTCTGAGACAAGAGTGAAACTGCATGCAACAGGCAGCACACATGAAACAACACGAGCTGAAATGAGATGCTACTGGGGAAGGCTCAGTGTGCTTCAAGTTGGTGCAACCAGATCCTGCAGCTGATTTTAAGGATGAAAAGAGAAGGGAGAAGAAAGGGGATAGTCTATACCAGGAAACAATGATGATTGCTTTACTTGAAACAGCTTGGACAGAGTTAAAGGGGGTTAAGTGAAATGGAAGTTACAGGAGCTGAACTGGAAAGGCGGTAGTTGAGTGTTGATCATACAATGAAACCTGCTTACTACTTTGTCATAGCAGGATGAGCCCTTATTCCACTGCATTGACATGAGAAGAATCACACACAACCTTGGATAGAAATATTCCACATGAGAAATAATAACTGAAATAATGGAAACAAATGCTTTACAGTGCATTTTTTTTCAGTATTCTGCCCATATAAACATATAAATAAATTACCTTATTTGAACTTCTGGCACCTCAATTAAAGACTTTACAGTGCAAGACATCAGTTCTAGAGAGAGTCACAAATATGTCATGATATAATGTTTGTAGGGCTTTATTCAGTGAGCAGCAATAAGCATGTGTTTAAGTCTTTCCAGGGCAGGGAGACTAGCAATCCCAGCAACTCTAGATCTGATGAGCTGAACTGCCAAAGTCATGAGATTTGGCCTGGAAGTTATTAACATTTTCTGTGTGAGCCTCCAAAATTCAGCTTTTTGAACAGCCTTTTCTGACTTTGAGCATACGAGCCAACTCACAACAGTTCCTAGTGAACAAGGCCAGCTTTCTACTCTCTTTGGGAGCCCTCACTAGAAGAACCAGCTGGGACTAAATCACAGAAAGCTGCCAGATGGTGTAGCCACCTTCTCCACTCCAACTGAAATGCCCAATGAGAAATAATTATGTACTTCTCTAGCCTGCTATCTGCCAGCCCACTGATACTGCAGCAGCTCGCTATGCATCTTTCTTCTCTCCACCATTTCAGTTTCAGCGTTTATCCATCCCTATGTCCATTAATTTTCCATTCTTCTCTTTCACACATCCTGTGTTTCAAGTCTGATACCAGCAAAAATAAGGAGTTAAGTCTGGAAGGAGCTGAAGGACCAGAACCTCCAACTAAATAGGATTTACCCTGAGCTCCTGAATACCTCCAACTAATACCTTTTTTTCTGTGCCAAGACCATCACCTACTCTTCCTGCTTTACTCATCCCAAACCTTCCTGGTAGCCCTGGAGAGGGAAGGGGGAAGAGGCATCTTTTTCCTTACAACTGCTCTGCAAATACTTGCAGTATGGTTAACCCTGAGTATTCTAGAATAATTAATTACTCTGCTGAGAATATAGATTAAAAATATACTAAAAAGGTCATATTTTCAAATATTCCTTTTATACATAACTGAAACAACAGGTCTTCAGACTAAGTTGTAATTTCTGAAGGTGTAAATTACAACAAAAATGGTGATCAAATAAATCGGAAATTTTCAATAGAGTCATGACAGTTACAGTGAATCTCTTGCCTGTGAAATCTCGTACACAAGTCTTAATTTAGGCAGATCAGTGATTTTCAACACTGGTCCACAGACCACAAAGGGATCTGTAGACAAGTTCTAACAGATCTGCAAAAGGAAACTGAGAGAAAACAAGTGAAATGTAAATAGGTGACATCTTAGAGAGGAATATCTCCAACTGAAGAATGTTAATGATTCTTAACTAAAACAAGCTTAGAAATCACTGGAATTGATTATTTTCTCCTTTACAGTCTGACTGCATTTTATTCTTCTTAAAAAACAAAAACACAAATCCCAGCAACCATATTTCAGGGGAAATCTGAAACCCAGATGTCCTGGTCCTGCTCCCAGTTATTTGAGTGTTAAGATGAGAAATAACTTCATGAATGCCAATGCAGTTCCAATCAGCATCAGCACTCTCATCTGTGGAGAACACAGCATAACAGAATCAATATCTGCAAACCTTGGAGTCTTATAAGTTGTGTCATTAGGAAATCCAAACTGTGAAATCCTTAGTCTGCTCCTACTTCAGCAAAGTTCTTCCTGACACACATGGGACTTAAGGGTTGAATTTGAACCACAAGGTTTGACCCATCCTTGGGGTCTCTGCAAAGCTCTTGAACAACCCTACCGATGGGCTTTTCAGGTTTATAACAGTTCTGTGATTCATTCTGTAAATCACACCCTCCCATAGAGCCCTGGATCTGACTCAAAATCTGCCTTTTCCTCTAAAAGTCCACAGACAAATCATCTATCTTTAGGAACTGATGAGTGCATGAGAGGTTAACAAACCTCCCCAGGACTACTGCACACCTCTCCATCTCTTTTTCAGATGTGGCTCTGCTGCACTCTCCAACCTAAACAGAGAGCTAGCTGTGTATTAAATATATATATATATATATAAACAAGGTGCACAAAACCCCCTTCCCAAACCTACTGAAACAAAACTGTCTCCTGCACATCAAACACTCCCACTTTTCAATGGGAGTGGTGATGGGAAAAGTGACAGGGAGAACAGATCTGGATGTGACAGATGTTAGTCATACTGCTTAATGCGCTACTGGAAAGCACTCAGATCGTGCAGTGATAAAGGCTGGGTATGAAGCAGAGCAGAACATAATTCGTTCTTTTCCTACCATGTTTTGGAGTCCACATCCTTTGCTCTCTCTCAAGCATGATGATCAGCTTTTTCTCTCATTAGGCCCAAATGCGATTTGACAAACATTCACACTTACTGATTTCATTCATTCACTCAGCTGAATACACAGGGCTAGGGAAATCATCCTTGGTGGCCCAAATCAAACGTTTACACTTCAGTTTGCATATATGAAAACCCTAAAAACTCTCAATTCCCATGAGACTATAAATGCACTGAATAACAAAACAACCTCACCTCTACTTTATGCTCTTTCTGCTCTCCTCCATGCTTTAGATGCTCACTGTTCTTGATTATTTTACTAGTTATTCAACAGAGTGAAGGTACTCAGCTTAACAAGGCACAAATACAACCGCTAATCCTGAAAGAGCTTAGTAAAAACAAGGATTACACATTGCTACAGCTCTCCTGACTTATGACATTTCCCTGCTTTTCTGTCTTGTGCCATGCCCTGAGTAATTAGTGAAGACAAGGTGCCACTTTCAACACTAACTGCATCATTACATGGCCTACCAAAGACTTTTTCACCAGTGCCGCATATTTTACAGGGCTGACTATGCAATCACTGTGAGAAAAAAACCCACCCCCAATAGTCTCAGTCAGGCAAAACCATTTTTAATAAGGCTGAATTTTCAACTGAGTGATTTAAATTTCTTTCACACCACATTTATTTCCTGACGGATTTGTTGTAAGCGATCAATGGCAGTATTTTTTGTTCTTTGAATGCCTTTAAATTAAAGTCTTATCCTCTGCTCCTATTACCCCTTTTTTTATGAGTACTTCTCATCACTAAATCTCCAAGTACTTCACACACAAAAAAAAATGTGTAAGAATCATTAGAGGTGTTTTATGGACAGGGAAGGTGAGGCAAAGGGTGTGAACCAAGTGAAACCTTGGATCATTGCACTACATGATCAGCCAGAAAAACCAGCTATAGAAACATCTCAGGCAATAATAAATGCCATTATGCTATGATTAGTTTTGAATGAACTAACTCATCAGCTTACTTTCAAGTTACATTTCCATCGCCTGGCAATAAAGGTAATGATTATACTCAGTGTTAGCATCACTTAAAGGAAGAAAATCTTTAGTTAATACCAGGCTTTATGTATAAATTCATGTTGAGCAAGTAAAATAACAAGGTATTCGTTTCAATATCACTAATGGGACATGCTAATTTGAGATAAAAGGGTGGTAACTCCTGTTCCAAGTGTTGTGTAGCAATAGCAGATTACGGTGGATTTATATTACTTTATTATTTATCTTATTAGATTTTATATTTTATTTTAGGAATTTATTTTAGCTTAGTTTTACTCTGGTTTGGGTTTTTTGTGTTTTGTCCTTTTAATTATTTTGGTGTGCTACTATATTTAAACTGTTTCACATGCACAGGCTTTAATTTAACAAATGTAACACTGACATAATCATACCACAGGGCCATCTTTAAGACAAAACTGTTAAAGAAGAAGTCCAGTTCTCCTTTACCACTAGCTATCATGAATTTGTGTCTTAAAATAGCTCTGTGGATTTCAGCCTTCCCTTCAAACCCTGAAAACACACAATAGAATATACCCACAGACAAACTAAAGGCAGATTCAACAAAGGCTGAGCAAAAAAGAGAGGTACCAGCATTGTAAATCTAACATGATATTTGAAAACATCCCCCTTTTCTGCTCATTTGTGCAGGAGCTCCTCCTGCCTCTTTCGCCCTTTATTTATTCAGCCTGCAAAGATCTTTTCTTTTCAGGTCAAGGTCCATGTTTTATTCTCGTTGGTTAACATAAGAAGGACCCAATTCAAGGCATTTTTCTAGTGTAAAGGAAATGATAACACTGCCTGTATTGAAAGGAGTGCATTTTCAGGAGGAAGTGCTGACAGTAACAGAGCTGCTCCATTATCTGTACTTCTGATTAAACTATCAGCAACTTGTTCTGCAGTGTGTGCGAATGCGGTACTTGAGAAACAGCATAGAAAGAATCCGTTTGGAGTCCCAAGCAAAGAGGTTGCTGGTTTTTGGCATAAGAGATAGATCTCTAAACACCCAATTGAATTCCCATGTCTGCATCTCCTGTTAGAAAACATGGACCAGCAGAAGAGGAGCCAGTGCCAGCCCCGGGGCACCCAACACCGCAATCTTGCTGTTGCACTGCGGTTGATAGTTTGTGTCACCCAATGCCTCTCCTGGATCTGCCTTGGGAACAACCACACTAAGACACATCCTGCAGCCTTACCACCTCACAGTTAAATGAAGAAGACAAAGCCCAAGACAGAGAAGAGAAAATGAGACAACCTGGACTCTTCAGCAGCAAAAAAAAGGCTGATGCAGCCTTTATCTGAGACTTGAGCTGCTGAAAGCGAGAGCTGCCGCAGAAGGAAACAAGGACAAGCCACATTTGGGATTGCTCCAGAAATTCTTATTAAAACCTGTGCAGCACAAAGTGCAGGAAAGCAGAAAGCAGGAGGCAAGTCAGTCTCCTGTCATGGGTTAAAAAAAGAGTTGCAAAGGAAAGGAGAAACACTTTGGGATCAGAGGGAAAAGATATAATGAGCAAATAGCAGACAACTGTATGTATATCAAGGGCTAAACTAAACTCTTCTTTTGCTTTATCTACCGATTTTAGTGGGGGGAGAGAATTCCTAAGCTTTTGTTTTGTTGTTCTTCCCACAGTGAAAAAGAAAAATTAGAGAAAGTGAGAGAGGCTTCTTGCTCAGGATTAATTATTGAGTGTTCCAGAGCTTTATGGTATATTTATATACTCCGTAGAGCGAGGCAAGATCTCTCTCTCTGTCTTTCTGTTTTACTGTGTCATTTCCATCCCAGCACTTTTCACTCAAATACCTTACGAGACCCTATGTGGTATCAAAAGACATGGAGGTGCTGGGGGAAATGCTGGGGGGGGGGCCCCCCCCCATACAGCTCCTATTAGTGCTGCTCCTTCTAAGGGCTTCCTGAGACCTCCTTCAAACAGCTTTGTTCTCAGGAGTTGAACAACACAGCTTAAGAAGCATACAGTTATTCCAAAGTCTAGTATTTAAACTTTCAGTTCACCTAGAAATAGGTTTTCCTGCCATAATTATTACCTTCTGCCACAGAATTTGATTATCTATGCATCTTTTCCACACAGTTTGCTTTTTCTTTAATCTTCACCCTCCTTCCCACTACAGCGTAAGAAGCAAAACCAGATTAAAATGTGCTTGAGGTTTGAAATGAGGGCAGCAGGAGGTGTTTGATTAATACCTGCCAGAGGAGAACTGATTTTATTAGATGTGAATGCTGCTAGACCACTCAGATGACCCAGAGCATGGTGCAGAGATTACAGTCAATGGGCAAAAAGTGAGGAGTAGGGTCACAAGTTCTGATGTTTGCCACTGTTAATGAGCACTTTGGTGGTACTCTGCCACTTGAAAGCCCTAAGCAAACACTAATTAACACATTCATTAATGGTTCTCCACTTGCAGAGACAGGGAAAGAGACGAAGAAGGTGAAGTGTTGGCCCTGTTGACCTCAGTAATGGTTGTTTTTGTGAAGCCAGAACTTCACCCCAGAGTGGTTTTCTATACACTGAAAACAGCTCATATGAAAAGCATCCTTGTTTTTCCACTATTGTTACAGTGGTGATAGTGAATACCGTGGTTTACATGGTCACTCAGTCAATTAGAACATCTACAGATATGTCTATATAAATGTTCTAGATGTTTGATTTACCTCTGGAGCTTGGGATGGCAGTAGAAAAAATGAAGAAACACAATTTTGGGATGAAGATGCTGTGAACTGTTTCCTTGTTCTATGCTTAGTGCTGTGTACAAGTGTCGTGGTTTAACCCCAGCCAGACAGCTTGTTCATCCACTCCCCCCCTCTTCTTGCCCTCCCCCTACTCCTGGAAGGATGGAGAGGAGAATCAGAAAGAACGCAACTCCCACGGGTTGAGATAAGAACAGTTTAGTAACTAAGGTAAAACACAAATCACTACTGCTGCCACCAATAATAGTAATGATAAAGGAAATAACAAGGGAAGAGAATACAACACCTCATCACCAGGTGACCGATAACTCGCCCTCCCAGCCCGACCAAGCATCGACCCATACCTCCTCCAACCCTGCACTCTACTAGCCCTTCCAGGTAACTCTCCCAGTTACATCCTGGGCATGACGTGCTGTGGTATGGAATACCTCTTTGGTCAGTTTGGGTCAGGTATCCTGTCTCTGCACCCTCCCGGCTTCCCCTCCTCCCTGGCAGAGTATGAGGCTCACAAAGTCTTTGGCCAAACCAAAACATCATTTTTATCAGCTTTGTTCCCAGCCCGAAAGTCAAAACACAGCACTGCACCAGCTACCAAGAAAGAGAAAAAAATGGCTGCTAGTGCTAAACCCAGGACAACAAGAAATACCTTAACTCTTCTTCTTTATTCTTTGACAGGCTGAGAATGTCAGGGCTGTTCAGCCTGGAGAAGAGAAGGCTGCGTGGAGACCTCATAGCAGCCTTACAGTACCTGAAGGGAGATGATAAGGATGCTGGCGAGGGATTCTTCATTAGGGACTGCAGTGACAAGACAAGGGGGAACAGAGGAAGTTTAGATTGGATATAGAGAAGAAGTTCTTTACTGTAAGGGTGGTGAGACACTGGAATGGGTTGTCCAAGGAAGTTGTGAATGCTCCATCCCTGGCGGTGTTCACGCCTGGGTTGGACAGAGCCTTGGGTGAGATGGTTTAGTGTGAGGTGTCCCTGCCCACGGCAGGGGGATTGGAACTGGATGATCTTAAGGTCCTTTCCAACCCTAACAATTCTATGATTATATGATTAAAATTGGCATGAAAGCAGTGAAGAAATATCTCTGAGACATTGGGCTTCAGGTCTTTGTTTGCAGTATTTCTCCTTGTAAAAAAATGTCCTGAATAATTACATTTTACAAAACAGTGACATGCAGAGTTCGCACTGTTTGTATGTGAAATCAGTGCTGGTCCTTTAACATAGACACAAATTGTAGTGACAGTACAGGGATATGTTACAATCTATTGAACAAATGGCATGAATTTCAAAATTAAATGATAAAACATTAAAGGATAACAGCTTTATTGATCTACCAAAACAAGCACAGTTTACAAGTTATTTAACTTTTGCATTTAAAGGTAGGGAAGCTATTGCACTCTGCTATCTAAAGAATATAGCTACGGTTACGGAGAAGGAATGCTTTCCCAAACACAAACTTCTACAGTGTGTAGATGCCTTCACCTGAGTTAGCCAGCCTGGGCTTCTCTTGTAGTTCTCTGACTTCATGTAGAGGAAATATACCTCCAGAAACAGAATCCCTTAATCTTAAAACAAACTTCTGAAACAAGTTAGATGAATCTTATCTTGTTTTTCTTGAGTCGGTCTGGGGGAAGTCCAGTCAACCAGCTTACATACAGTCACCTACCTACACTGTAGATATCTAAAGTTAAGGGAGGTAAATCTTCTACCTGGTAGCTTATGATACATCCCCAGCAGCATCTCAAGTCAGCAGACCTAATGTCTTTGGAAATACTTATCAGAGAAATAATCTAATCCAAAGTGGCCCATGGAGTGAGATAGCTTCATACAGACAACCACTCAGTCCAACCTTAGATACCATCCTATGGAGTTACATTTCTCTCTGACTAGATAAGATACTTAAATTTCACATGGCTACAGACAGGGGAAAAAAAATATCCCCCAAGGCTGAATGCCTTCCTGTGGTTCAGTGAACCAACAACTGTTTTCAGTTTAAGTCTATCTCACAATGTGTGAGGTGTGTGGAACAGTTTAGCTTTATCCTTGCTACACACTGCCTCTCTCACAATGGATGCATCTCAGTGACTGATAAAAAGTGGGGCTTTAAAACTAAGACTTGCACTACTTGAGGTTACATTTTCCAAACACTGGTGAATTGGGATGTCTCAGTTTTCAGGTGTCAGACTTAGATACCTGAAGAGGGTGAACCCCTCTTTGGCCCTGATAAAATATACTGGTAGTTATAAAGTTTTTTGGTCGGAACACTCAAAATAACTAGTTGGTTTGGATATGCTTACAGGTACCTGGAACAACATTAAATCCCACAACTCCCTGCAAACATATCAACACTCCAGTTACATCTGTTGTATGCCAGTGTTTTAAATTCATTCAGTTTTCAGACTCATGGCTGTATTCTGACTTAAAGACATGCTTCTTTCTAAGTGTGTTTAACGTCTATAGAAACAGTCTTAGCACAGATAGGAGAGGAAAATATTTTCAGTTATCATAAAATCAACATCAGAAGCCTGGTATCCCGCATGGGAACAAATCCTGAGGAACATGTGAGGTCAAATGGGGTAAAATAGGACCGTGCTCCAAAAAGTACTCCTGAGAGGCCATCACTAGCTGCCATAAGAAGCATTAATCTTTATATTAATTTTGCAGACAGTGTTTCAAGAATTCCCTACTGCCCTCACACTTCCTTCTCAGCATGCTTTCACCTTCTGCCAGCTGGATCTTGATGCAAGACTGAATTTAGAGCTTTGGTCTCTTAGTTTTGTCAGCCTCTGGTATTTCATTTGTCATCAGAAATCCCTTGCAAATCAAGCAAAGGAAGCTGCATTTGTCTTGCTGCAGGCAAGCAATGAAAAGCATTTTATAATGAACCAGTAGGTTGGTCCCCACTTGTGTCTATTAACCAGCTGGGATCAGGTTCAGACTCCACACTACCATGCAACAGTGAATGTCCCTAACTCAGCTGTTACCACACACCAGATTAGCGCTGCGCACTCCAATCCAGCTCAGAGTAAACCTTTACCATGTGTTCCTTTTTATACCATACTCTTTTAAGGGCAATATCATGAAGACTACTCATTCAAGTAAGAGCAAGCATGCTGCTACTTCAGTTTAACCTCCAGGAATCTGCATGTTTATGTTAGAGGGCAAGACTGTATTTAGCTACAGGTCACAACGGTAATCCCTTTTAATACTTTTCATATAGGAGGAGCACATCTATCTCCCATTCTGATCCAGCTTTCAAAAGCAATGTAATGTCAGTACTTCATTCCTGATAATCGTTTTCTTAATCACTGGGTTTTGCTAAGATGACCTCCTGGAGCTTTGCTTTGGTTTTGTGTTTGCTCAGTCTCCAACAACACAGCTTGTCACCTAACTGTATTTAGTCAGGCACTTTGCTAGCTCCACTGTCAGTAGGCTTAATGGCAGTGACCCATTCTCCTTTCAATTATAATTCTGGAGTGGATCCAACTCATGGAAGGACCAACTTCTGACTCTCTTTTCCCCTTCCCCGAATAGATTCCTTTTTCCATCAGAATTCTATAGTTTCGTGTTTCATTCAGTACTTCAGCTCATTGACTACTGGAAATAAAATAAAAAAGTAATCAGCATAAGAAGAAACATCAAATCCTAAGTACCACAAATAAAGTGAGTTTTCTGAGAAGAATTAACAACTAACTGTGCTGTTTTTTACGCTATTTGCTTTTCAAAGCTTCTATCTATCTTAAAAACACCTCAAAAAATGCCAGGCAGAGTTCAACCCATAACAACACAATTCACAACTCCAGGCAGAAGAGGCTTGCAGGAGCCAAAAAAAAAGCCTGATAGAAGATTTCATATCCTGGCTCTTGGACATGTCACGGCTAGCCTGAGCCAATATGAGGCTGAGATTTGGTGCCAAAACTGTCTCCAATGCTTTAACACCTCAGTTATTTCTTTGGCTGTAGACAAGTGGATCACCAAGGGTGATGTCCAACTTCAGCCTGGTTCATCAAGGGGGAAACTTGGGTTAAATGACCTTCTTAGCTTGTGGAAAACAGAAATCATACATCTGTGGAGTGACCTGAGTACAGACAAGTTTGTTGAAGGTGTAATACATCTCCCTGCTGAAGGTAGACCAATAGGTTGGAAGGAAACTAGTTTTGGATGGCCAGAAGTAAAGCACATCACTCAGTGACAGGAACACCTTGTGGGAGAGAGAAGCCCATATTTTCAGGTTTTTTTCTGGTGTTATGATTCACATTGATGCATTTCTGGCTGTACTACATGTATAAAATAGACTTATTACTGCGGGTGCAGCACAGTGCTGGAACAGAGAGAGAAACTCAGATTTGGTGCAGTTTCCAAAGTCAGGTTTCCCTGTGTCACTCCCCTTTGTGCAGTGTAGACAGCTTGTCGTTTGATTTGATTCCTGGATGACTTGAAGGGATGTCAGAACTGAAACTCAGCATAAGGTAGGTATTAGGTGCCTGAATCTTTTCTGGATGTAATCCTCTAGCCTTCACCTCTGATCATCCAATGTATGATAACATACTAAAAGAGGAACTGAGTGAATTTCCCAGTGTCTAACAAGGAGGCTGCAGCAGGAAGAGATTTAGGTGTTGCTCACTACTAGTTTCACGAACAAGCTACTGAGCTCTACCTCTTTATGAAGCTGAAAATGACACAATAGCCACCTAGGTCATGCAAAAGGACAAAAATTTGGAAAGAAAAAAGCACTGATTTTTTGTTTCAAAACAAAAATTATAATACAAATATGCCCAGTGCACTACGAAATAGGAATGATTTAATTTTATTCTCTTGCATAGATAAATATGGAGAAAGATTAACAAGATAATGTAAATATAAGGAATAGATTAATATATTCAGATCCACTGCCCTGGTTTGTGGGTCATTTGGATCTCAACCTAGGCTGATGGCTTTTTTATCATTCTAAAATATTCACAGCTGAGATTTTTTTTCCCAGTCACAGTGTTCCAAATATTATTTTAATCAGGAACACTTGACTCCATCCTTCCAAAGTGGAAACAGTGGTGCGAATTCAGTACACACCATTGGCTCATGGAACTTATTATTCTTTGTCAGCAATTTTAAACTGATTGTTAGGGAAGGCTGAATAACATTTCTGCTGGGGTTCTGTGAATCAGGGTGACAACTTTAACATTAACCATACTGATATTGAGGGTCAGTCATCCCCTATTGCCAATGAAATGCTTGTGTAAAGACCAAGAACAGGGTATTATCCAAATAAAGCACAAATCTATCTTGTCAGTTACCCTAATTTTAGAAAGCACTTTTACCTTTACAATCACAGTTTTTCTATTCTTCATTTTTCTTTTTGTGTCTTTCTTCTCCTTCTCTTTATCCATCTCCTTCTCTTTTTTTTGTACTTTCACACTTCTTTATTACAGCAACTCCTAGTTTCCCATTTTGGGCTTTATCTTTACCTCATAAAAGATCAGTTTCATAGTGAATGATTATATGAGAAAGTCTTAGACTCTAGCACAGCATCAAAAAGAAAACAGAGGTGAGAAATACACATATCCCAAAGACATACATTTAGACTGCTTATTCAGTAAAAGAAACTGAGTTTTGGGAAGCTACTTAGGAAGCTCTGTGCATTTGGGAAGTTTCTCTTCCCAACTAAAGAATATACTTCAGGTATTTAAAACCCATAAAAAAATCATCCCTTAGATTCTGCCAAATCTGAATGTGCATAAATAGACGAAGCAGAATGGAATCAGCCCTCAGGAAGGATGTTTAACACCTCTGTTCTTCATATCATCTTGTCTCTCCTCAATCCAGGCAAACTGCAAAAAGCTCACTGCCAACCTTACAGGACTCTTATGCATCTGCGTTTATCCAAGCATCTTGCAGAAATGATCTTCACAACAGCTGGGTGCTGTAGGCACACAACTGCTTCTTGTTTTACAACTGGGAAACTGAGTCATGGTGACACTAAGTGGCTTGGCCAGAAGTCACGCAGGGAAAACAGTGGCAGAGCCAAGTGTAAACCTGATGGTCTTGACTCTGTCTCTATCATAAATCAATTGACTATGTTTTCTCTATCTCTGCCATTCTACAAGGACACTCTAAACATGTTGAATTATGTTTTGACACTTTTGAAACATGACTTTTTGTACTAAGTTCTTATATATTCCATTTATACCATCTGTAGAAATTCTCAAAGCTGCAGTTTAACTTGGCTTTTGTTGCATTGCACTGAAATAGAGAAGCTTTAATGAAACTCATATTCCATCCGCTTCATAGTGAAGAATGAATCTTGCTTTATAGTACAACAATTAATATTGATTATATTACTTGAAAATGTAGGACACTGCACATATATATATTTTCCATGAATCAGTGTTCTTAGCAAGGACTTCTATTTATTATAGCTGCTGATATGATCAAAGAAGTGAATCTTTAAAGTAAATAGCTCAAAGTATGAAATTAAATATCAAGATTCATTCTTCTTAGAGGAATGACACTTCTATCTATACAGCAGAGAGTGGAGAGAAAGTCTTTGGTAAGGATAACTCTTAGTTAAGGATACAATTTGGAATATGGCATGAAAGATTTAATTCTTTGCTAAATGTTTGAGTCTGGGCAAATTACAGAGTCTCCCTGTTTCTCAGTTAGCCAAATGCAAGTGATATCTTACGTTACATCTTTAGAGGGAAGCAGTGTCAATTTACTCAAGAAATTTATGCTAAGTGTATGTAGCATACTCATTCTCACCCTGAGGAAGTTGCCTATGGTGCAATAAGGGACAAGTCTGAAGGTTCTGGAAGATGCCAGGGAGTGCACAAACAGGAGTGAAGGGTCCTATGGGTGTCAGATGCTGATGAGTTGAGTCAGCCTCAGCCCATTTTCCATCTCAGCATCAACACTGAAAGGCACCTGATCAGTTCACTTGGTGTTGTCACAGATTGTGCTACTTTTTCTCTCCCTCAAGTTTTTGTGCTACTTCTTCTTCCTTCCATATCACTTCATTTCCTTGACCTTGTCATCCTGCTGCATTGTGAGCTGCACATTCTAATAAAGCAGAACCAGCCATAAGGGCTTGTGTTAAGTGCATGAGCTTGGAAGAAACTCAGAGTCCCTCAGAAGTCAGTGAAGCTCTACCAAATTACTGTCTGCAGGGATTTTGTGGCATAGACGTAAATACAATGAGGTTGGGTTTTTTTACTAGCTACACAGTTTAACTGCATTTTGGTTGTGTCAATAATCCACGCCCAATTCATAACAACATAATGACTGCATTTCAGGCTGCCAGTGGTGTTTGAGATGTGATTTAATTTCACGGTGCTTTCATATCATACACTTACAAAACACAGACCAGTAAACAATTTTAATCGTGCTCCAAGGAAGCCATGATAGGTGATGTACTAATCTACAAAGATTAAATAATAAAACCTCAGATTTAATCATACCTTTTCTTATGGTTAGAAAAAGAACCAGCTTGGTGAAATTAATGAGGTACACATACAACTTAGTCCTCTAATAGCAGGGAAGCAAGCCACCATTCCATCAAAGCATAATGGGACTGGTGTAACAAAGGACAGGGTTTCTATCTGCTTGTAGGAAAACCATGTTTTGACAGAGCCAAGTTGATGTTGTCGCCATCAAGTAGATGATGCTACCAAAACAAGCAGTTTAGATACTGTCCAGAAGACATCAGTATTGAATAGATGCCTGTCAATCAATAGAATCACCTCTCTGCTGATAGAGGCAGACAGCATTTGCCAAGTGACGCAATAATCCAGACAGCTGAAACTCCAGCACAATGGCCATGAAACCATCCCATTTCTCTGTAAATCGAGTAGGAGAGTGTTAGGAGACAGGTTTAAAAGAAAGGTGGGGGGCAGGAGGGAGAGGGCATTCCTCCCGACAACTCAGATTTCATAGATCAGAGCAAAAAGAAGCAGGAGGTGTCTGGCTACGCTGCATTTAGATCAAAGACTCTGTTATAACTTATATGATTAATGAAAGATGAAGAGCATTCCAAAGATTAACACTTTTAATTCCTGAGAGAGTAGCAGTTATCTATGTGGGCAGACTGACCCCTAATCTCTGACTTGGTGCTGGACTGTGCCACTCTCATGTTTCCTCTCTTTCCCTCCTCCACCACCACCTTCACGCTGGCAACTGAAAGATGACATTGAGTAGGTGGGTTCAGCCCAGGAAGATAAAAACAATGTGTAAAGATGGAGATTGGGAGCTTATCAACAGGACACAGGATATAAAAAGTAATCAACTTAAAGCTCTTATCAAAATGTCTCCTGGGAACAGTTTTTCCTTTAAAAAAATATCTGTCATTGCACTGGAAAAATTCTAGGATTATTTTAAAGCCATTTCATCTGATATACTCTGTGTGTGGGGGTGTGTGTGTTGCCTGAAGAACACACCGCTTTGTAATTTGAGGTGTTTTAAGCCAAGGGAATCAAGTTATCATGTACAAAAGGAGTATATTTATAAGAGGAACCCAGACATGACATTTTCTGTCTTATTTAAAAAGTGAATGGGGAAGCACTGAAAAGGAACGCACGCGCTGCAATATGTTAAGAACTTAAAGAATTAACAAAATATTTAGACAAATTACATATAATTATGCGCTGAAACAAAATAGCTGCCTGTAAGATCCTCCCTACCAGGATTCTATAGGGCTTCATTTGCAGAAGTGCTGCTTTGAAAAGGTTTTGAAATCTTACAGAGAATCCCATAATCTGATTATAGCAAACAACTCCTAAAGTGGGATGTGTTTGGATTTGTGTGGTTGCTGGATTCAGCTTTCAGGATTAATAATTTTCAGTTGACGTGCCTATTCTAGTATGCATCCAACCTCCTCTACTGCTAAGAAACCAAGTTTCCTAATCTATTAAATATCATCCCACTCATCTGAACAGTCTCCTTCTTATCAGGGGTGTGGGAATAAATAAAATAGGTGATATTATTTCAAACATTTTTTTTCCAGCTATCAAAGGAAATAAACACTTCTACATTAGTTTGGGGTGGGTTTTTTTTTTGTTTCTAAATTAAAAAGCTGCGCTGTGAATGTTCCATCCCTGGCAGCGTTCAAGGCCAGGTCAGATGGAGTCTTGGGTGACATGGTCTAGTTTGTGCTGCCCTTGGCCCATGGCAGGGGGGGTTGAACTAGATGATCTTAAGGTCCTTTCTAACCCTAACTATTCTATGACTCTATGCATGTGCTGGTTTTAGCATGAGAGTAAAATACTTCTTAAGCAGACAGATAATATGTAAGCACTAAAAGAATGATAATATATAAAACATAGTAGAGAACCACTATCAAAGGGAAAATATTGCACTAAAGTCATAGAGATACTTTCAACGGTGAGACCTTGATTCCACCCTGATTTCATCATGACATTTGGCATAACATGCTTGAGGATGGGTTGAAGGCAAATTAGGCTTTATGCCACATTTGTACTCCAGCAATTCGTTTGGTTGCCAGCATAAATTAGAGCGGCCTTAGGGCTGCTCCAGTTTATACTTAGCTTCCTATGCCCAGATTCCAGACTGCGTTGTGGTTCAGATTCTGTGCTGGCCAAAAAACCCCTGTGCATTGGAAACCCACCAAAAACATAACAAAGTATGTTAGGGTTTTTTCAGTACTTAAATGAGCTCCTTAGTTCAGAGAGGTCTCTCAGCTGGTTACCACAAGACAATCATCTCTCTAGAGATGGGGACAGAACTCCAGCTGCCCCTTCAACTCTTCCAGAAGTCCATTTCTTTAGGTCACAGAAGGTATTTGCACAACACATATCACAGCTTCCACTGGCTTTTACTTACACACAATGAGAGGTTCATTCAGGCTTGAATTCAACAGTAGGTGTGTCTTTAATATTCAATTGCTTATGAATATTTAAAGGTAATAAATGTCAAATTAAATGTTTAACGATCTTGTTTACACTTAAAAGACCTTGAAAAGGATCTGGAAGAAGACAAGTTATCTAAATTGGCCAGTTATTGAGCTCTGAGGAACGTCTGCCACCGTTTATGTTGCTCCGGAGCACATTCTCTGTAATAGCAATGGTGGGTGACTTAAAAGAGGCAGGCACACTGATGTGCCTGCACTTACAGGCAACAAAATATCTGTGCTTTGGGCTATCCCAATTGATCCAGTTGAAGTGCGTTCAAACTAAAACAGGGAAAGTTCAGGTTCAATACAAGGAAGAAGTTCTTTACTGTTAGGGTGGTGAGGCACTGGCACAGGGTGCCCAAAGAAGTGGTAAATACTCCATCCTTGGCAGTGCTCAAGGCCAAGTTGGACAGAGTCTTGGGTGACATGGTCTAGTGTGAGTTATCTCTGCCCATGGCAGGGGGGTGGAACTGGATGATCCTAACATCCTTTCCAAACCTAACTATTCTATGATTCTACGATTCTACGACCCTGAAATAACGATGTAAGAACTGGATAACAACTTCTATGGTTCTTTTCTTACTTTTTTTTGTAGAAGCTCCAAGATTACTTTATGACTTCCTGACACATTGAGGTGTATGTAGTAGATCTTCAGTAATTTAAAGTAAATTCACTTGCTTGAACTACCCATTTCTATAATGCTTCATCATGGTCAACTTGGGTCTAAAATGCAGAGCACAGCTATGGAGAAGAAACCCTCCCCGTCTCCACTGTGGAGACACAGACATGTAGAAGAAGGTATTTTTACAAACAACTGCCTTATTGTACACTGTATTTTTTTTAAAGTGAGAGTTCAGGCCTCATTACTGAAAACTGTGGAAACAATATCCATAATCTCAACTATTAAGGAACAGGAAAAGAAAGTTAATTATGTACAATTACAGTTGCCTTCACCTTGGTGTGTTTAATGAACTACGGGAGTTTAATTCTGTACAGAGGTGAATACAACTGAGACAAACTTAGTGACCTGTGAGACTCCAGAGCGAGGTGGTGTAGGGGAGAGCAAAGGTGGCATCTGAAATCGTGGTGAGGGAGCACATTGTTTCTTAGCTTCTTCACATCTGGTCCCTTTTCTACTCATTTCTATATTGGCTTAAATTATTGTTTTCTTGCATTCACTTGAAAACCAGCCAAGCTTTTTAAACAGTGCCAGAGAAATATCCTTTTCATTTTTTGTTCTTTCTTATGGCTTTGGGTTTTTAGGTTTAAATGAAGCCAACAAAAGATAAGCAAGTATTCAACTCAGAGCCACTCACCCTATTCACACACCCCAGTATGGCATTTGCCTCCAGACTAATCAAGTTACTCCTGTTTTGCCAGTCAAAGACAAAGGTGAACCAAAGTCTCACTTCATTTAACTGAACCCCACTTACACTGTTCAACAAGAATTCAGACACTTGGTTTGTTATCACATTATCCCTGTATTACAACTACCTTAAAGTTCATATATGGGTTGACGATCCAGAACCCTAGATATTTCCCAAATGCATAATAAAAGGATAGTTTCACAATTCAAGAGCTTATTTTTACAAGTGAGATCTCTAGAGGACAGCAATGCTGATCTTTCTGGGCTTCCCTCTGTTGAGGCTTTGCTGGTGGAACAGTCTGTAACTGCTGCTTTCTCTTTCTGGCTTGTTTTTCTTTATCTAAAGTAAGTGCAAGTTTTCCTTTGTGCCTGTAGGAAACCTTTCACTGACCCATTTCCTGCACCGAGCAAACAGACATCAGCTTGCAATTGGGTGAATTAGCCACAGGAGAGAAAGCAAACTTTAAAATAATTACTCTTTTTCCTCTTTTGTATCAACTTTTTTTTTCCTGCAACAAACCACCTGGCTCCAAATATTTGCTTTCAAATCACCCAAATCCAAACCTCACCAGACAGCAGAGCCTGAAAGGTCCTATAGCGAAAAGCTGCTTGTCACATCAGAAGTGTTCAAACCCTATTCAAAAGGATGAGATTGGCAAAGCATACCCCCATACTGTGCATCATTCGGCTGGGAAAGGGAGCCCCCCTGCAGCTCAGAGCTAAGGAAGCAGGGATTTTACTCTTTAAACCACATGAAGTATACAGAGAGAACGAGGGAGGGAGTGAGGGGAAACTAGTGCTGATCAGAGGAGATACTAATGGAACAGAAGAGTTTGAAGATGTCTGATCTCTTCTCTGCCTTGACTGCAGACAAACTCTCAGATGAATTATGAAACACGCAGCCCTATCATGCCCCCCTGAAAGTTCAAGGAACAGCACAGTTGTATACTCTTCATGGGGTACTCTGCCAATCTGCTACTTATTTTCCACCTACTTTACAGAAAAAAAAAGGTATTTTATGTTTTCCTTAGACAATATATTCCTATTTCTATCAGTTTTCCTCCAATGTGCTCAGGGCAAGGATGGCTATAATATATTCTTTGGCTTTCTGCACTACAGTAGGGAGGCCACCAGCAATTGCTATACTGCAAGCTCTGCTCCAAGCTAAAGTCCCATGAAGTTTTATCTCCACCCTGCTGTGGAAGTCACCTCACTTCAACTCATCTGCAGTGTAGGTATATGCACACAAGATAGTTTTCACCTTCTCCTCTTTACAGTTACAAGAAAGAAGTAAGTCCTCCTAGGGAATGATTAATTTGACTGATTTCAAATTGCTACCTAATGGTGAGATAATTAGGCCTTAGAAAAGCCTAATTATTTCTGTTGACTCTAAAGGGAACCTTGAAAATTGCTAGACATACAGAAACTGCCTCTGGCTCAGGTATTTCCTGAGCTACAGATCATTGGGAGCTGTAGGAAAGACGGCTCCATGCTTGCCTTGTCCTTTTGCTTCTCCCTCAGCACCCGGCATCTACTGCTGGTTACTGGCCAAATGGTCTTGCAGTCAAATTAGAATTTCACTAAATCGTGCAACCCTTCTAGAGCACTCTCAACCTTGCCTCTATCCATGACATACAGGGAAAGAACTACAAAAACATCTTCAAACAAGCCCAGATTCTTCCCCTTTGGGAAGCTGCGCAAGTCCAGGCAAGGCAGGAAGCAATAATCTTTCCTTTAGGGCAGAAGGGAAGGGTGCAAATCTCCTTTTAGGATGTAGTCCTATGTAACAGTGCAGATATCCTCTGTGTTCACACTGTGTACGTGGGAAGCAGGGTCTAAAGGCATGCACAAGCCTATCTTCATGAAAGCTCTTCAGAGGGGCTGGTAGGTTGGGGCTTCCTACCTGCCTGGCTTTCCAATGGGCTAACACAAATAGACCATTTGTCCTTCAGATTGTTTCTGCCCGTAGCAGTGGGGGTTGGAACTAGATGATCATTATGGTCCTTTCCACCCCTCACTATTCTATGATTCGTTGGCCACCAAGACCAGGCCTCTGGGAACAAAATAGAAAGGTTTTTATTGACTTCCAGTAGTGGATTGACTTTGGTTTGCCAGCATATGCCCACCAAGCTGCCCTCTCTCTCCTCCTCAGCAAAACAGGAAGAAAACAATGAAAAGCTCATGGACGGAGATTAAGACAGGGAGATCATTTGTTGAGCACCTTCACAGGCAAAGCAGACTTCACTTGGGGAAACTAGTCTAATTTATTGTTAACTAATAACAGAGTAGGATAGTAAGAAATAAAAGTAAATCTAAAAACACCTTTTACCCACCCATCCCTTCTTCCCTGGCTCAACTTCCCCCTTCTAACTCTCCAATGAGCAGTGCAGAAGGATGGGTGCTGCAGCCAGTCCATTCACTTCAACTTTGCAGCTCCTTCTCCCTTATGCTCTTTCCCTGCTCCACTGTGGGGTCCTTCCCATGGGAGACAGCCCTCCATTAACTTCTCCAATGAGTTCTTCCCAAGGGCTGCAATTATTCATTAACTGCTCCAGCATAGGTCACTTCCATGGGGTGCATACTTCAGGAATGGACTAGTCCTGCATAGGTCAGTCCGTCACGAACCACAAATCCTGCCAGGAAACCAACTCCTTCTGGCCTCCTCTCCATGAATCACAGTTTCTGATAGAGGTTGCTCCAGAAGGGGCTCTCCACAAACTGCAATGTAGGTAGCTTCTCCAGTATGGTCCTCCATGAACTGCAGAGGGACAGCCTGCTTCATCATGGGATGAAAGCCCAACTCTGCTCCAGTGCCTGGAGCATCTCCTTCCACACCTTTTTCACTGACTTTGATGTGTGCAGAATTGTTTCTCTCTCCTTTTTCTCATTCCCCTCTCTCTCAGCTACTGAATAGCATTTTTTACCTGTTCTTCCATTTTACCACAGAGGCACCACTAGTGCTGCTCATTTGCTCAGCTTTGGAGAGTGGTGAGTCCATGTTGTAGTCAGCTGAAACTAGCTAAGCCCAGGAAGGTGGCAGCTCCTGGTGTCTTCCCACAGAAGCCACCCCTGCAGTTGCCCTACTATCAATTTAACTCCAATATACTTCAAAAGGGCCAGGATATCCCTCTGTGTCTTCCCCAATATTTGACATTCAGGCGATGTATTTTTCTGTCTATTTATCTTCACTTTTCTGCAGTCCAGACTCTCCTCTTGGGCATATTTTCCCTTACTCCTCATAACCTCAATTTAGGGCTATAGCAATTAACCACAGGTGCAAAGAGAGCAGTTTCACACTTCCTACTGCAAAGAAGAAAGTGATAAATTCAGTTTCCAGGTCTCTCCGTAATGTGCTTTTTAGGCTTCTTGTCAGAGCAATACTTCACCAGTGCTGGTCCCTTTGCTACTGTCAGTTATTTCAGGAATGCCACAGAATTAATGAGGCTAATGGGGGTTGTTTTTTTTTTTTTTTTTGGTTATGTTTTCTGTGTGTTTTCTTTTTTAAAAGTCTGATTTGTTTAGAGGTGCTTTCTAACCCTCATAGCTCCCATTACACAGCTCCCATTATATACTCTAACTGCCTATGGCCTTCTTATGAAAAAGAATAATTTGGGAAGCAGATCTATGCCATCAACCTCCCCTCTGAGGAAGGTAAATGAGAAATCTAAATGATGCTTTTTCAGAAGCACTTCAATGTAGAAATCTTAATATGTGAATTAACAGCCTGGGTTAATATGCATTTCACGGTGGCTACAAGAAAGTCTCAGATGTAACTTAGTGTCTTTAACCCTATTCCTGTCATTCTTGATGGATTGTGAAATAATTTTGCTTTAATTGTGCTTTTCATGCCTCCACCTTCTATATATACATCACATTTATTTGCATATGCGTATAGATTCATATATAAATTAACAGAAGCTTGAATATGTGAATACCTCTAAACAACATAATCCCAGGAGCAAAAACATGATGTTACTGCTAACTTCTTCACTTTTTCATCCAATAATTTCAGTGTATGGTGAATTTTCAGTAGACAAGACTGTATGGACTAGGGAGGGCATGTTGCGCATTAGTGATGCTAAGGAAGTACTGTGAGGAAGTCAGGGTTTTTCTTATCTGTACACCTATCCTTAGAATTAGTGACAGGTTTGATTTTGAAAGGCTGCTATCTTGACATCTTTTTATAGTGTTGCAGTTGTCATCTGTGTCGAATCTCCAAGAAAAACTTAACTAGAAGCCACTAAAGCTGCTTTTCCAGCAGAAGGAAGGGAGGGTTTTTGGAGCTGGAAGAAGGAAAGTAACCAGAGTTTGCATTAGGGTCCTTGTTCTCCACCCAGGACAAGCGGTGATGGGTTTAAAGAACAGGGGAAGTTCAGGTTAGATACAAGGAAGAAGTTCTTTGCTGTGAGGGTGATGAGGTACTGCAATGGGTTGTCAGAGAAGTGGTAAATGCTTCATCCCTGCTGGTGTTCAAGGCTGGGTTGGACAGAGCCTTGGGTGCCATGGTTTAGTGTGAGGTGGCCCTGCCCATGGCAGGAGGTTGGAATGGGATAATCTTAAGGTCCTTTCCAACCCAAATCATTCTATGATTCTGTGATTCCATGATTCCATATGGGATGTACTAAATTCTGTATGAGATACAAAAACTTTTATTAACATGGAGACTGATAGATGCAGTCAATGTTAATAATAGACAATTTTTAATGTTTGCTTCTTAACATGACAGCAGAGAAGAACATATTCTAGGAGACTTAGGCTAAAGCAGACACAACCACTCCTGCCTACAATTATGCACAAGCACAGACACAAGCATATACAACTGCTGAATCTTCCAGAAAAGTAAGCTGATTCTTTATATCAGACCTCTAGCCTGGCTCTCATCCTGTATTTTCTTTATCTTCGTATAGAAAAGTATCTGTCATTCTTGTAGAAGGTAGCATGCTCCTATAGAGGCCCTTACATGATTAAAGCCACAATAATATGAAACAAAGAACTCTTCCTTCCAGTTCAATGCACAATGAAATACCTCATAGTATATATACACACACAAATAAACTTATAGTGCCTCATAAAAATGAAATACAGACAAGTAATGAAGAAGTTGGGCAACACTCCCACCAGCTGTAGGCAGTGAGGGACAGATCCCTGCATCATTGTGTAAGGGCTACATAGCTACAGACCCATCTTACTTAGTTTTGAGCTGCATTTACTGCTGGAAAAAGTGAACAATCCACATTCCAAAGTCAGTGCTAGCTCCCCTTGAAAGATCTTCCATGGGAAGGTCTTTCTGCTCATAGATAGGAGACCCTCCCAGATATGTGTTTTGGGTTATGTGCCAATAAATTCACCTGACTAAGCACTTAAGACTTCATAGAGTTCAACCAAAAATACCATTTGGAAACAGTATTTTCCCGATTACCATTCTATTCAAATTCTGTTGTAACCTCCCTAAGATACAATTACAGTTGTAAGAGTGGGATTACAGTGCAGACACATTGCCATTTTAACCACTGGACTGTCAATCTGCTATGAGTAGATATCAATTGTCCTACCAAGACAGATTTGCCGCAGTGGCTAGGAACAGAGCTGCACCAAGAAAAGTCTTAAGGAAAATGATGCTGGTGCAGGCATGTAGGTGCATGTAAGTGCACTTGTAGTGTAGCAAAAGAAATTTCTTAGTTTCTTGATGTGAATTTTATATAAGGGATAACAGAAGATAAACAGAAAAAAAAGCCAAGCAGGACGTTGAGAAATTCCAACAAGGACAGTTTGGAGACTGAAACATTCTGAAGGATACAAATATACTATGAGAGGCTGTTTTCTGCAAGTCTTCCAAACCAAGATATTTTTATGTTATCTTCACCAATTTTAGCTGACTGCTAATCTGGGATGCAGCCAGAATTTAATTTTCCTTCTCTTGTGCCTACTAAACTCTTGCTTATTTAGTTAAAATGCAAATATTGTTAAGAACACTTTACCAGATGCTTCCCTGGGTTCAAAACACAACTGCCTTTGGAGGCTGTATTGGGTCTTTTTATCCTGCTTATGGTAATTTAGACAACCTATGTGATAGTAGTTAAATGCTCGAAGCTTCACTTCTAAGTGATATGCTCCAGGTCAAGTGTATCCCGAGAGATCTTGCCCAGGAAATCAAGGCTAAAAATATAAATACTGTAATCTAAAATAACATAAAGAGAACCTTACTGAGAACACAGTGTAAATCACAGCCTGGAACAATATACAGAGCTCATTCTTGTGTTATTTGTGCTTTTCCATCCATAAAGGCAAATGAAAGGAGTTGTCTGCACAGACCTTTGGATATGCAGGTCCCACCTAAAAACTACTGCAGGTTTTCTAACAAATATAAGAAACTAGAAACAGATATTTCTGTGCTGCCTCAGTCAGCTCGTTCCACTACACTGATCCCTGAACAGAAAGCATTGCTCTGGAGAATATTCATGCCAAAGGGTGACTACTTACAAGTCTAATGAAATGTCCTAATACTTCATCGAGGGAGGAGAAGGGAACCACAGAAACGTCACTGTCAAGAATTATCTTTCTCTTTACATGATATCTTTATGCTGAATTTTTAAGGGTCATAGGAAGGACTGCCAATTCAACTGCTGAATTATACTGAGATCTGATGTGTCTATCAATACACTTTCATATCAGCAGTGGACTGACAAGACAATGAGATGGCTTATTCTTTACTAGAGAGCTTCGCAAATGAAGCAGGTTGAGACAATATCTCCTCTTGAACTTCACAGCCCCAATCTGTGTTGCTGCTCTCAGTTTTACAGCAGAAGTGAAAAGGGCTTACAGGACCAGTCTGAACCACCTTATGCATTAGCAACATACTTGGGATATCAAAATACCTGAGAAATTCTCCATGACCTCTTGATAGCATATGAACTAACTTCTGAGGTAAGGAAGCAGTGTCATTTCCCTTTACAAATAAGAGGGCTATATGACAGAGAAATCTAGCTATCAGCTAAAAACCACACAAGTCTGATTAGGAAGAGGAGAACTGGAACTGTACTTGTAAAGGTACATATATACATACTTGTATATATGTACATGTATACATACCTGTACCTATGTCACTAGACCAATGATTTTCTCAGTCTCTGCATGTGCACATTAGTTATTCTCCAGTGAGAGTTTAATTATCCTAATTCCTGTAAGACAAGATAGGCTGAGAAAGTTGGGGCTGTTCAGCCTGAAGAAGAGAAGCTGTGTGGAGACCTCAGAGCAGCTTCCAGTGTCAAGGGAGCCTATAGGGATGCTGGGGATGGACTCTTCATTAGGGACTGTAGTGACAGGACAAGGGGTAACGTGTTAAAACTTAAACAGGGTAAGTTTACATTGGATATAAGGAAGAGGTTAGGGTGATGAGGCACTGGAATGGGTTACCCAGGGAGGTTGTGAATGCTCTATCCCTGGCAGTGTTCAAGGCCAGGTTGGACAGAGCCTTGGGTGTCGTGTGAGGTGTCCCTGTCCATGGCAGGGTGGTTGGAACTAGATGATTTTAAGGTGATCCTCAGGTCCTTTCCAACCCTAACTATTTTATGATTTTATGATTCTATTCTACATGTAGCCACTATGAGATAAGATGCAGACCAGGTATCCATCCTTGAAATTTAGGTAAATTATGGTAGCTTGTAGTCCTTGTTGTCAGATATGTATCTAATGGAAATAGGCAAACAATAATGACTGTCCCCTCCACCTCCTGCTCTTGCATACATATTTCACACCTCCATATTTCAACCTGAAAGATTACCATGTGTATTTTCTTAACGCCCGGAGTTCCAGACTGCTCATAAGATCTACACTGTTAAAGGATTTTAAGTTTTAGCTTGTGAGTATTTCTTTAAAGTATTGGCCATTCATGTTGTCGACATGAATCTTTTTCACACTGTTAAACAAAATATGCCCATAGTTGGAACTGCATGACCTGTAGTGATGTCCTAAAGACTCTGTGCCCTGCACTTTGAATCTAACACAGGCTTTGCCTTAAAGTAATGAGACCAAAGCAAAACTGATTTGTAGTTCCTATTATTGGTTTTACCCAGGAATCAAAGGATTAAACCCTTTCACTGTATTTCTTAGAAGCAAGGCAACAACAGTGCTGACCATGACTCCCTAAAGCTGGAGGCCTTGTTAGCAGTAATGTACAGCTGTGCTCCCAGTGGATGCCTACACCCTGGTCCAGCAAGATCCCAAAGGGTACATCCACACTTCAACTGCTGAGGCACCATTAGATTTACTGTCATAACCAGAAGCAGGTGCTCTGCAATGAATAAATATTGCTGCGGCTCTGTCACTTTCTGATTGCACCAGTTAACGGATGGACATACAAATTTGGGTTGGCACCCGCTACTGCACTATTTCCATCCTTGTTTTCCCAAAGAGAACTGAGTTTTGCTTGATCTACACCAGTGGGTGTGTGTAAGAGCAGAATAAGACCCACAAAACTCTTCTGTAAGGCAATGAAAGTGCAAGCAAAGATAATGGTTTGCACAGCCCTGGAAAACATCAGCTTAGATTGTTTAAAATACAAATAAACTCAAGCAAGTTCAAGCAATTAGCTTGGCACAACTCTGAAATGTGTTTAATGGCTGAGTGATCAAAAGGGTTTCCATCAACTTTAGCTGAATCAAACTGGCAACTAAATCTTTCCTTACACATAATTTTCCGAAGTCTGAAGTGACAAATTGGACTGAACTCAATTAAAGCAGCAGGTTCTATGCATTTAATTGCAAGCAGTGTCTATGATTGTGAAGGAATCCAATTCAGAATGAAAACACAGATGTGGCTGCGGCACAGCTCTGTAAAACACAAAGAGGCAAAAGCAAGTTCAATCAGGAAAAAGTTACAGGCAATGTAAAAATTAGGTATTCTGAAATACTTCTGGAGCACTAGCTGTAGGCAAGTATTAAAGTATAAAACTGGGAAATGTTTACCTAGCTATAGCACTGCAGTCCAAAAAAATGCCATGAGAAAAAGCAAGTCAGTATTTGGAAAGCAGTTTGACTGCGGAACGTGCATGAAAATACTAATGGTATTTCCAATTACTATGCAATGACACTTTACTTCAGAGAATTAATTGTATCATCGGTTAGAATGTATGAAAAGAAAAAGTTTGTGCTAAAAAATGGTAATTAAAGAATGACTTTGTAATAGGACACTCAGTCATTATGGGGGGAAGTGCTTAGAAGAGTAAATTTAGTATTGAGTCCTTCAGTGCACACACATGGCTCCCATTGATATTAATGGGAGCCATGCACACTTTCAAGGGCAGGTTTCAACCTGCACCAAGAAAACTAAACTAAAAAGGAAGCAAATAGAGAAGATACAGTTATTCCTAAAATTGACCCAGGCAAGCAAGACATGTGCTAGTATTTTAAAGCCTGCTCTCAGTGAAAATTAAAGTTGTTAAATAAGCAATGGAATCGATTTTAAGCAATTGCTGTGTGTATTTATGGAAACAGCACCTACATCAAATATCTAAACAACTAAAAAGGGAACCTATTACTGTTTAATTTTGGTCCTTGGAAGATGATTTCCATAGTAAGGCAAGTGTGAGAATCATTTTAAAGTCTCAGCGGGGAATTTCTGCGCAGCCTATGAGTTCCGTTTGAAATGGGGAGCTTTTTATATGTATCTGTGTCAAACTGCAGACCCGCAGACCTTATTTTGGATGTGGGTTTTTTTTTTTGTCCTTCCACATCACGGTTGGGGGTGGATTGTAGAGACTGTTGTGAAGGATTAACTCATCAAAAACACTAGAAAGATTAATCAAAAAAGGAAAAGAAAAAAGACCAAAACCCCCAAGATGATATGGTTAAAGATGCAAGGTGGAAAAACCTATTTGAACTGAAAAGATATCCCTCAGAAAGCTGAATGAAACGTTCCAAAAGAGGGAAACAGAAGAGAACTAGTTAAATATAAAAGCAAAATACAGCAGGAAAGAAAGGGGGAAAAACCATTTTGAAGAAGATATTGATAAAGCCATAAAAATGGAAACCTTTTTCCACAGGACCAGAATACAGAAATCTGCCAGAGAGTTTGTAGGACTGAGAGACGATCAAGAAGTAAAAGGATCACAGAGAGAAGATAGGCATATAGAAGAAAAGAGATTTCCTCCATGATCAGTATTGATATGTTTAAGGAGATTCTCCGAACAGAAATTTTCCTTAAAAAAAGATGAATTCGAAGACGTGTTTCAAATTGGAGTATCAGTAGAAAACTTTTAAGAGTGAATCAATAGAATTAACAGTATTGCATTGCCAGAACCAGATGGTATTCACCCAACAGTTCCTGAAGAACTCGAGTATGAAATTGCTCAACTATTAATTATGCTGAGTAATGTTTTACTTAATACAGAGTGCTCACTGCAAGAATGGGATCCCGATGTGGAAAAACAAAACAAAACAAAAAGATGGAAAAGAAATAAGGTATTGGAAACCACAGAACAATAAAATCACAGGGATCAATTTACAGAATCATAGAATGGTTTGGGTTGGAAAGGACCTTAAGATCATGCAGTTCCAACCCCCCCTGTCATGAGCAGGGACACCTCACGCTAGCCCAGGTTGCCCTGTCCAGCCTGGCCTTGAACACTGCCAGGGATGGAGCCTCTCCACCCTCACATAAAAGAACTTCATCCTTATATATAACCTGAACTTCCCTTATTTCAGTTTAAACCCATTACTCCTTGTCCTATCACTACAGTCCCTGGTGAAGAGCCCCTCTCCAGCATCCTTGTAGGCTGCTTAAATTTACAATAGAAAATGGAAATGGGTGACACATGGAAAATGAGAGAAAATGGAAAAGGACATTTTTTTCCAGGGGAAGTTTTGCCTTCTGGATCTCTAGAGAGCTCTTGGGTTTGTTTTTGTTTTTTTTGTAAGTGCTTTTTAAACACATTTTTTATTACTTTTATCCTCCTGGCAATAAGGGTAGAGGACAGTGAGAGAAATCTGCAGAGGAAGATACATATCCACAGGAAAGGAGGATGAGGCTTTCCATGGTAGGAAGAAGCAGTCAGTGACAGAGTGAGGTTTTGCTATTGCCCACACTGATAGGTAGCTCTGTGATCTCTAGAAGACCTTGGTAACTTGACTGAAAGGTACAAAGCAAGTGGACTTCATGAGGTATCTATATACATAATTTGCTCGTACAGGTCAGGAACCAACAATCTCTTGCACGACTATGTACTCTATAGGCATATAATTACCCTTAATGCTTCTAATATTATGGTGACTTTTTCTTTTTTAGATGTCTTTGGTGAGGAAATTTGACAAGGATCGATGATGCTGAATAAAGAAAATACACAAACTTGGCCACTTATGGCACTTAATGTCACCTATGCTTACCTGGCACCTACAATTGCTGTACTAGGGAAGCTGGAAGGTATATCTATGCTTATTCCCCTTGATATGTTCACGGATTTCACATAAATTTCTCCAGTCATTTTTTGACCCTGCTGCTGTTATCAGTCTCCACGACCACCAATGAAGAAAGTTAGTATAATTTGCTGCCCAGGGGCTCAAGAAGGGCTTTATCTGTGCTCCATCCATCTTCAGCATGCCTTGGTCAAGTGTCCCCCAGTTCTTGTATTGCTAGGTTGCAGCACTTCTAAATTCACTTTACCTACTGTCTTCTTGGCTTCAAAAAGTCACTTGGTCCCTGTGATCATTTTAGCTGTCATTTGCTGTTTCTAGTCCACGTCCACTGTACCCTTCTTGACCAGGAGAAATGAGACCTTTGCAGAGTATCCACAATGTGGGCACAAGCAGCTTTAGAAAGCAGCAAAATAATACCATCTCTTCTCCTTTGTCCCTTTCCTGATGACACAGAAGATTTTATTGACTTTTTTTGGATGTCACTACATGGTGAAATGATTATTTCAGAGAAACATCAATACTGACTCCAAGATTTCCTTCTTGCAACTGCCTTTTCTCAGTTCAGCATCATGTTTCCGTGTGTCAGACTATTTTCTCTAGATTCATTCATTACCTTGAGTTTTTATTTACATAGGAGATCATCTGCCAAATTTCAGCCCCTTTGCTCAGTTAGGTTCTAAAGCTGCAGTACCTGACTACCTGACAGAGCTTAATATAATTTGTAAGCATAAAGATTTCACTATTCTTTGCTTTCTCAAGGGCACTGATGACAACTATCAAATAAAACTGATGCTTACACCAGTCCTGGGAGTATCCCAGAACTGAATCCTCTACATCCTGAACAAAAAACACTAATAAACCTTTGCTTTCTACCCTTTAGTTAGCTTTCAGAAATTCTTTCCTCCATTCCCATAGCAACTCGCTTTCTTTAGGTTTTTTTTTCTTATTTATTTTCTCTTCCAAATCTAAATACCTTATGACCACTCTATTCTTTTTTATTGAGGTCCTTACAAATTCATGTTTAAATTCTAGCATGTAGTAAGACAGAATTTCCCTTTACAAAAGCCATGCTAATTCTTTCCCAGCAGGTGATGCTTATCTGTATGCTGACTTTATTCTTCATTTTGAAAATAGCATCTTGCTAGACATAGCGGTCAGACTTACCAGCCTGTAGTTTCCAGGGTCTCTTCTAGAGCTATTTGTATAGATGGATGCTATGTTTGCAACTCAGCAGTCAACTCTTGAGAGTTGTTACTTGTAAAGAGATCTAATGGTTATCAACTGGAAGATGGATGCTGGAAGAGATGACATTGAGATGAAAGAATGGTATAGAACTCCTTATAATGTGGATTATCACAGAGAAAGCATGGATACCTATAATATTTAATAGTTCAAGAGGTACAGGACATCACACAAAATGTATTGTTAAATGCAGTCTCTCCCCAGCCAGACAATCTCAGGAGTGCACTCCAGATCTGTTACTCAAAGAAGAGCTACAGGCATAAGATACCTCCCTTTTCCTCATAAAGTCAATGTGCATGTTTCATCATGTGGGTGACAGGGGGAACACTTTCACCAGGACAGAGATATATGGAACAGGAAAAGAAGGGGGAAAAAGGTAGAATAAGGGTGAAAAGCTTCTTTTCCCAGAGAGTCACTAAGAACTGTTGCACTACGCAGGGAATCTGCACCGTAAAAGCATTCCTGGGTCCCCAGCCCAGGGACAAGGTTGAGGCTCCAGGCTAAAAGTTGATGGTTACCAACAAAGTGTAATCTAAAGAAAACTCAAAACAAAATACACAAAAAGATCCACCTCAGATATTTAAGACCTGAGGAAACTACAGACTTGGTGATAAACTAGTCAACCTGTTACACTATGATATAAAAGCAATAATAGTTGCACTGAAAGAATGGTGGTATTGTTATTTGCTTATCATAGTTTTTGATCCTTTAGTAATTTAGATGCAACACTCCAAGCTTGCTACTGGAAATCAATTTATTTTGGATTTATTAGACACAAACCATAGTTCTGCTATTTCAAACCATTTCAGATTAACAGTATGACCCTTAATAAGTCATAAAACATGACCTTTATTTTATCTCTCTTGGAGTAGCTGAAAACTCCTTGATTGGATAAAGACTGTGATGCTTTTTACGACTTTATGACAACTAAACCAGTCCTAAATCTGAAGTAGTTTGTTTATCACTTATTTGGTGCACCTGTGAAATTTCCTTGTCAACAGTTTCTGCTTCAAAAGATGATACTAGATTTTAGTTGTGAATTTAGATATAGCTCATCTCTGAGGAAGATTATATTCAGAACTGAGGACACTTTACGTCTGAATAAGAGTTTCCACATGGGGCTTTAAGACACTTGAACTGCGATGCTCTAAGTTTACACCTCCAATTAATTTGAATTAATTTTCCTAAGTGTGTAGATGTCAGCTGGCTCCAGAACGCTAGATATAAACAACTTCACACTCTGGCAAAGCCTAGATGTAAACTTGACAGCTTGGATTCATTTCTATTGACTTGAAGCCAGGACTTGAAACAGACAGAGCAAATTAATGTGTGAAATACCCTTAACCAGTATTTGAGATTTCTGAGAAACAAGTTTTACCAAATACTGCTTGAGAAAGTCGGAACCCTATTTCAACAGTTATCATGTTTTAATAAGGTTTATCTAAGCTCAGACTCTGGAAACTTTGAAGTTTGCTGTCTCCTGATAAAACTTGTTTCATTCTGTATCTACACAATTCTGTAGCTTAAATGGGCTTGGCACACTTCACATTGGCTAATGTTGCATTAAAGAGCTGTACATGGCACAAAAATGTCAAAGGCAGCTTTAAAATGTAATGAAAATGCTCTGAATGGAGACTTGGAAAAAGATTCTTTTGCTCTTACATATTGGTACTTGTATTACTGAACCAAGAGATATCAGATCTTTGATCTTACACGCACCTAAAAATACCCAACTTCAACAGAGAACTCAAACAATTATTTTCCCTCACAATGAGCCCATATGTTCTTTGAGCACAAAGGAAAATTAGCTTTTACTGCTCAAAATGAAAAGCTGGAGAGCAAGCCAAATATAGGTCATTCTTAGCAGGGTTGTGATCTTGTTAGATAACATACAGCTAAGAAAGATCAGGTCCGGGCAGCATGCGCATGGATGACAGCCAGAGGGTTGAAGAAAGCTTTCATTTGGTAAACAAATTGGAAATGAACCAAGCAATGTAACCAAGTATTGAATTGGACCCTTCCAGTGATGAAATTCAACTTCTCACTCCAGAATCAGGGAAGACTGTCATGACAACTCATGGCCACTAATGATGCCATAGCACTTGTCCAAGAAGAGTTTTGTTAGTCCTGGCACCCAGATAAATTCCAGTTTCAGTAATTATATTCTACTGACCTACATTTCCCTTCAGTGTGAGCTGAATGAGGCTTTTCATCCGTTTGTGTCTCTGTGACAAGTTCATTATTGCTGTGTGTTGACAAACAGATGCTACTTTCTACTAGGAGATGAGTGTGCACCGCACATACCCTACAATAGCTGTGATAGCTGTGCAATAAGCCCCAGAACAATGGCAGTGAAATGTGTGACTCTACACCTTTCTCAGCTCATAATGTCTTTTGTTACGTCTGTATGGCATGATGGGGCCAAAATCCATGTAAGTGACTTTCTGGGTCACTGTCTTATGGAAACAATCCTATCGCATTTAAAATAGCAGCAAGAAGAGCCTGTATTGTTCATTATCATTTATTTTTGTGTAAGAATTCCTGCATGTATCTTAAACACAGGACAACAATTTTGCCTGTAAAAACAGTACTTTCACCTGTATCTTCTACACAGGTAAATAAAGGCACAAACAGCTTCCAGCATCAGCTCACTGTTACACTCCCATACCTTTCAAGCCAGTCCAGCAGCTAGGGTCTGACAGAACAGTAGTCATTGCCTATGAAAGAGGTTTGACATGGGCAACAAACTGATTGTCAAGACAAAGGTGAGGAAACGTACTTGCAGTGGCTTGAGAGCAATGAAGCATTACCAGGTAGGAATAAGTAAGAATATAGAAGAGAATAGGGAAGGCAAGAGACAAGAAAGATGAAAAAGAGGGCAAGGGGGTCTAATGAAAACTTAATGGACTTGTGCTCGTGAGTGGTGTTTCTCTGTCACAGCAATCCTCAGTGTGAAGCAGCAAGACTTTTCTTGCTGTAGGTAATCGTGCCAGGGAGAGCACATAATAAATAGGAATAGACAAGGCTGTATGAGTTCACAATAAAGCCTCATTCTTTAATTTCCCCTTTGTGGAAAACAGCAACTCAGAAGCTAAGCTAAACTTCTGGAAAGGCTGAGCTTAAACACCAGGAGTACTCCCTGTTAATGTGGAACATGGAGCCACAGGGGCTTGGATGGCTCAGCAATATGATGCAGAATCTCCTCTCTTTCTGTCAAGAGTTAAACATATCTTCTCTGCTGGTTGAGGTGGTCCCAGGTGGCTACCGTTAACAGGGTGTTTGAAGGCTGACATTAAATTAATTCATCATCCTAAAACAACAGCAGGTCAATCGAATGCCTCTCTCCCATGGTGAATGATGCAAGACATTTTAGAAGGAAAAAATAAAAGGGATATGGAGCACCTGTCTCCATTGCAAAAACAATGTCTCTTGTGGGACATTTTCAGTGCCAAATGTCTACGTTTTCCACACGCACAGGCTTGGAAAGAGGCTTCAGCTTACAGTGGTGCCACAGCCAAGTATGGGGAAAGAAGGGAAGAAGAAATAACATGGGGTAAAGATAAATGTGGAGGTAAATCCGGAGGATGCAGCAAATAGCCATATTTTCTACCACTGGTCCCTTGGTTTAGCTGAGGTATGTTTCCATTTGAGCTGCACTCCAGAGTGTGACCTGTCTGCTCCTATTACATCGTTTTCTTCTAGGGAAATGAAATATTAGCCTATTTTCTTAACTTCTGTATTAAGAAGACAAGTTAATTTTTCACCCCTTTGGTGAATTATTGTATGCCGATTTATATGAGAGATGTCCCAGGAGTGAGAAAATGAGTCATAACTCATGGGAGGTGAAGCTACAAGTGAGTAATGAAGAATATGAAGATCATTCTTTCCCCACAGTGCTTGAACAGGCTTGTTCTGCAATTAAAAGGGCAGGGAATAGGTAAATACACAGCTGAGCTACGAGTCATCTCTGTATGCTGTGATCTTTGGGAAAAAGTCTTACGAAGTTTATTTTTGTTGGAAATGAGCATGTGCAGCTATAAAAATACATTAAAACCCTTCACTTCCTACCTAAGAGCTTCATTAAACTGCCAAGCAATGGAGCAGCTCTTACAGAAGAGTTTCCTGAAGACATGACCGAGCTCTGTTCCTCCCCGTCGCTGCATGCCCACCACCTCTTCTTTGCAAGGTTCAGAAAAGGTTTACTCTGCAAAACCAGCTTACAAGAAGCCCATTGAAAAAGGTCTCCAAGCCCTTGTTTTTACGGGTGTGACCTGTGTGGTACATGTGGAATGGAAATACATTTTTGAATGCCTTGACCTGCCTTACTTCTCCATCATCTGCCCTCAGGCTCCCTATTTTCACTGCCTCAAATATCTTCCTTAGCAATCTCGTTGCTTGTAGCACATAGCAGTCAGGTTCTGACCAGTTCTTGCTGAACATTTAATTCTACAAGACACAAAGATATGTTTTCAAGATCTCCACATTTCAGCCCAGCCCCTAGTTGCAATGTGCAATGCTGTAAAGAAGAGTCTTGGTCATAGAGCCACAGAATCATAGAATAGTTAGGGTTAGAACAGACCTTAAGATCATTTAGTTCCAACTCCCCTGCAATAGGCAGGGATGCCTCACACTAAAACATGCCTCCCAAGGCTCTGTCCAACCTGGCCTTGAGCACCACCAGAGATGAAGCATTTACTACTTCTTTGGGCAACCTGTTCCAGTGCCTCATCACCCTCACAGTGAAGAATTGCTTCCTTATATCCCACCTGAACTTCCCCTGTTTAAGTTTAAACCCATCACCCCTTGTCCTATCACTACAGTCTCTGATGAAGAGTCCCTCCCTAGCATCTTCGTAGGCGCCCTTCAGATACTGTAAGTTTGCTCTAAGGTCACCTTCTCAGCATGCCATTTGTTTTAGCATGAGCAGAGGTATGACAGCTTATGCACCAAACCTGGTCTCTCATGGAAGACAGTGTTAGTCTCATGAATCAGCTTTTAGTGGAAAAGCATCTGAAGTGAATGTTGGCACGTACAGATGAAGTGGGAAGTCCTTGTGTGGACAGCAGCTCATACTGTAGAGTAGGAAGTAGTGGAAACCCTCAGGAACAGCAGCTGTAAGGTGCATTCCCCTAGGTCACCAGACATCTGTAAGATTTGGTTTTTGATGCTTTTTTTTTCAGTTATGTTGATATCTGGTGAAATTATCTTCTGACCAGACAAGGTAAACTCAAGGGCATCTAGCTTTCTTGCTGTTACAGTGTTTGGGATGAAAACTCTGTGATCCCTGGAATTCAAATATCCCTGAACACTTGGAGAAATGTGGCTCCAGTTATCTTCAATTTCCACAGTGTTGAAGCTTCTAATGACACTTCTTGCTACCTTCATTGCTGTACTAGCTATATAGTTTACCATAAAACTCAAGGAAAGATGCAGATGCAAATGGCCACAGAAGCTGGTCATCTGCAGAGTTAAATCTTCTTCAGAACTGAATCCAAATAAGTCCATTTGCTCAGTCACTGGATGCCCTTTTATATACCATGCCACAGTATGACTATTGGAGCAGGAGAAGGAAAAGGAACAGTAATAACACCTTCTGAAAGACAAGCCCCAGATTGGCAACAAAAGCTAGAAACCTCACATCTGCCATCACCATCTAAATACATGCTTTTGTCCTTTGTGCTGGAAAAAGCCAGCAGCAGCTCTCCCCCTGCTCTGGGAATACGGAATTAAACAATTTATTAGAAAAGGGACCTCTCTAAATCAATCTAAAAATTGCTATCAAAGTTCTGGAAGCAGATGCGAAGTACAAAACTTGACACCATCAAGTGTACAAGGGTTTGTTCATTCTAATGATGCCTGGGGGGGATTCGTCCTCAGCATTTGTAAAGGTGCCCGAACACACTTTAAATGGCAACATTTCAACATCATTGATTACACAAGGCAGTTTCCTTCTCCTCTAATAGATCAGACACTTGGTACATTTTGGAGACATGAACAAGTAATACATGAGAGCTATTTTTACCCTTGCTCTGCAGAGTTGGACTAAATCTATGCTGATACATATGCACTTCGACGTTTTATATTATACCTGCTCACACAGACAATGCCTGAAGGTCATACATGGACCCTATAATTTCTCAGATACATACTGTTTGCTAAACACATTTTTCTTATTATATACCACTGATTTCAGTTCCATTCCTCACCAATTGCCCCCTGAGGTTAACACATACAGTAAGAATCACCTACTTGCAGTAACTTGAATTTTGAAGGCTCCTAAAAGCAGCTTCCACCTGACCTTATGCTCCTATCTGTACAATCAGTTCTCCTCAAAGTCATGCTTTTCACTTTCAAACAGCCATATTTTAACCCTGCATCTCAAAATAATGCAAACAAAAAGGTCAGGAACAAGCAAAGCCTCATCTCTTCTTTAGTAGGGTCATCATACCCGGCTCGGAGGTCACACGAAGTAATACTTGTAGTTCATGCTGGGGAGGGTTGTATTAAAATATCAAATGATACAAAAAAAGAATGTTCCAATTATTCAAAATAAAAAATGGAATAAAGAATCCCACTGTATCCATCTTTGGAAATGAATTTATGCATCAGGAAACATATGTGTAACTGAGGGAAAAATTAAAGTTCCTCTAAGAACACTACATATGCAGATGTTTTTTAGGAGATGACCTAGCCAAAATCTATAATGACTACTCATGTTTCTCGGAGTACCCTGTAGTTGTGGAGGCTGGTTGTTTTATTGGGGGATGTTTCCTGAACCTCTAGTGAATGACAAATTCCAGCACCCTAGAAATGAAGCCTTATAAAATCATAGGAAAACAGAGTAGTTTAAGGAACAATTTTTCCAGCTTTAGCAGCCAGCAAACCACACCAAGCCAGAACACAATACCTGCTATCATGTTAGTTATTAAACAATCTAAACTGGGGAAAGATATCGTGAATATCTGACTAGTATGAAAGTTTCACTCTTACTTTTGTGCTATCTCAAGCATGAGATAAGATTTCATTTATTCACTGAGAAGTAATAAGATGCAAATTCTGCTAGTCTTTCCCTATCAGTTAGTTTCTAACTTATTCTCCCAAGTGTATTTTCTAGTTTCTAATATGGGGTTGACCTAAAATCACAGCCTTCCTCACAGCAGGGGGATTTTTAGGGCATCACTCTATTACATAGCTGTTTATTTGCATGAATCCTATTAAGACTTATACTTTATCTCTCTGCCAAACTTGTCTCAGTTAAGCCAGTCTGTTCTGAGGCCACTAGAAAGCAGACTGAAGGAAGGAGCTGACATGCAGCATGACTACAGCAGACTCATTCCTGAAAAACAAGACTTATACTGCCCCTTGACTCGCAGACACTGTCTGGTTTACATCATGATGCTCTGAATTACCTCATTAGTGTGTAGGATGCAGTGACACCAAGATGGTGCTTCCTGCTCCAGAGAGATTACCAGGGGCCCAGTATAAGTGCAACTAGCAGAAATTTTATAGCCTATGTTATAAAGGAGGTAAGACTTAAGGGTTTGGCACATGAAGGAGTTATAGGAGGCTAGCAGGTTACTTTCTCTTAGATAAGATGTATTTTTGGATGGCAAGAGCCCATGTGCATGCTCCTAATCTGTCCCAATCACAAGCTAATGTGACTTAGCTTAAAGCTCTTTGAATGAAGTTTAAGCTTCAATGCATTACATCACTTTCGGGAGCGTGCCCCACAACTGTTCCTGTGGCTCACAGTTGGGGATGATTTGTTAAACCATGGCAAAGCAGCTGCAGAGATGTGAGCCCACAGCCTGTGATCTAACATCAGTATAGCCCATGAATCAAAGCTCTGTACGGACACGTAAAGGGAAAGAATAATGGAACAACAGGGTGACCAGCCATGCTTTGCTGGTGTCACAGCTCTTCCCTTTCATTTTGGTTTTTCTATGGACGACTGAGGTACTTTTTTCCAGCAGGATTCAGTTTTTAATACACTCTTGCTAGGCAGCATGAGCTCCTCATGCAGATGCACTTCAACTGATTTAACCACTGTTAGCATCTGTTTTGCTTACCTTTGTCAAAGCAATTCAAGTAAGGTTTAAAATGTCCCTATATGCATCTGGTCTGCACTACTGGGCTAGCTCATTTTCACATTGAGTCAGTTAAAGCAAAACAAGTTTTCTGGTCTTTACAAGATCTTAAATAATTGAATATATATGTTACTGAGACTATACAGTTTTACTTCTACTTTGCAGATTAGAGCCACACTTTCTATAGCCAAAGGACTCCATATGCTGTACAATACTATTTAGCGTTTATTTTTTCTTCTCTATTTTTCTAAATGAAAGTCACCTTGGGACATGAAGGAGGTAAATATATACTGAACAGTAATAGACATTAATACAGCCCTTTCTTCTTTCATCTTTTTAAGCACTCATAGCATCTATATCAGTTTCAGAGGGCTGCAGACACAGCTAAAAGCTCCATGGGAGGATAGGTATGATCTAAATGGATTGTCAAGAGATTCAGCTTCAACATGGGAATAGGTTAGATCTGTTCAGATGAATCATTCTTGGAGTTAATCTTCCCACACACCTTTCCCTCTCCTTGCAAACAGCTCTTTTTTATTAAATAAGTAGTTTATTTCATAACCACTGTTGTTGATTCAGGGGATGCTTTACTGGCTAAGGAACAGTTGTGCCTAATCCACATAGAGCAGATAAAGTCAAAAGTTTTAAAGTTTGTACTGTTTTATTAGAAATAAAATCAAATCCAGATGTGAGGAAGAATTTACTGAGGACACTGCAAAGGTATTTCACAGTAAAAAATAATCAACATAATATGACCATCCTCTGTGTTTTACTCAGAATTTAACATCTATAAATGGTCATGAGAAGGTACTTGTCTTCTGCCGAATTATACTAGTCATATACAGAGAAAAGAAAGAAAAAAACTAAAGAAATATTGTTATTATACGTATCCAAGTCAATGAATATAAAGTTAATCAGGACTCATTAATCCTACAGTTTTGTGCCTCACTCTTGTGTAGATGGGAAAAAGACGATATATCTGACTTATGATGCAAATTCAGATGTGATAAACCGTGAAGAGAGGAGAAGAATGGGAAGTATTTGGTGAACCTTACTACTGTGAGGCTTTTTGGGGAATAATGTGAAATTAAAGAGAGACAGAATCTGGAAAGTGGTATCCTACTGAGCAACATTTCAACAAGAGAAAATGTGCACAACGAAGAGCTAACTCTCTATACAGCTCACTCTGTCATGAGAAGAGAGAGTCCCATCAAATTTAATAGGGCTAGAATGAATAGAAATCTCTAGAAGGGATTAAGACAAAATTAAGACAGAAGACTTTAAGAGATGGAATAACTTTACATGAAACACTGAGATCCTTTCTGTGCAATTTTAAGTTGGTCAAAGGAATTTAATAAAGATTACATACTTCAAAAATAATTTCTGTAAGGAAGTTTAACTTTCTATGAGGAATTTAACATTCTCTTGTTACTGTCCACACTGTATTTCCATAGAGGTGAAGGGAACACGATTGTTAAGATAAGTGAAAATGTAATTGTGCAGCTTTGCAAAGTAATTAGATGTAGCTCACATACACAATGTAGTTGCATTGTGTAAGCAAAGCCTCGTGTATACAGCATTTACACAACAGAGAGAAAACAAATTTGCATTCTGTGCCTTTAACATCCTACCCTGCAAATGCAGATAACTATGGTAAACAGGACAAAGTCAAAGGTTTGGCTGGTGAGGAAATTAGGCAGAGAAGGGTGCAAGCTTAAACGGAATGAGTATTGCTGCAGTCACCTCTTTCATTAAGCAGGATAAATCAACTCCCCCTGCATCTATCCCAGAGCCCATTGGCGGGCTACTTGGTAATCTTTTCCCTAATGTTTTTCTTGGCATCATGTATGTTGACTTCCTAAACTTTTTGTCCAACACCAAAAAAGGATGTGGAAAAATCCCCACCACTTTTATGCTAACAAAAGGTATCCTTAGGTAACCCATTCTTATTCTCTGTGTTTTTCCAGTCGTACTTAGGTTATAGAATTATTGGATTAGGAAATAAAAATGTTCAGGAGGTATCAAATCCCTTACATTGTAGCTGGTGTCTTTATTTCGCTTGATGTAATACAAGCGACTTCTCTGTTTCAGTTGATATCACATTAGCTACTTTCAGGTTCATCAATCTTCTATAAGTTGAATAACCCACAATTAACACTTAAATTACAAAATGCCTTCTGCTTGAATTTCTCTGGATCTGGAAGGGGATTTGGTTAGCTGCAGTGCTGCTTGTTGTTATACTAGAGTCATCCACAAGAAAATAAAGCAGCAAAAAACCCCAAGTGGACATCAATAATCTACAGACTCTGTAGTTCTAATTCCCACCAAAAATAGAATCATAGAATCAATGAGGTTGGAAAAGACCTTTAAGACCATCAAGTCCAACCATTACACCAGGACTGCCAAGACCACCCCTAAACCATGAGTTTGAAAACACCGAAAGGAAAAATCAATATTAGAAGTAGCAATTACTATAGCAGTGTAGCTTTTTTCTGAATGAACTTCATACCACCTCATGGCAACGGGAAGTATCAGCTGTGTAAGTCAAAATATCTACAATATTAGTCTCCAGCTGTGCAGACAGAAGAGGCAGGTGCAAAATTAGTAAGGCCTGATAATATGAGTAGTGCCAGAAATGAATCACAGTCTGCATACTTGCCCAGCTAATTATATTGGCATTCAGTAGCACTACCTAGCTAAGGACCTGCCAACATTTCTTCCAGAATAAAACTTATTTGCAGGATTTTATAACATAGCTGTAAGGAAATCAGTTCTAGGCTGAATCTTGACACACAGAGCTAAGTATTTAAGATGTATTGGTTTCTACCAAACAACAGGCAAACTGCACTCAGCATTTAAAGGGTCAACAGCAGCCAGCACAGCAAGATTAGAATAATACAACATTTCTTTCTATTTACAGCAGGAGATAACTGCATTAACTCTGCTATCTTAGGGGGATTTTTAATGAAGGAAAGCATCAGGTAAATAAAATAGTTTTCATAGGCCACTTTTTATTTATATGATAAGTAAATATCCTTTTATATATATGTGTATATATATATAGAGAGAGAGAGAGAGAGAGCACAGAATCATAAAATAATTAGGGTTGGAAAGGAACTTAAGATCGTCTAGTTCCAACCCCCTGCCATGGGCAGGGACACCTCATACAAAACCATGTCACCCAAGACTCCTTCCAACCTGGCCTTGAACACTGCCAGGGATGGAGCATTTGCCACTTCTTTGGGCAACCCATTCCAGCACCTTATTACCCTCACAGTAAAGAACTTCATCTTCATAACTAACCTGAACTTCCCCTGTTTATGTTTAAACCCATTACCCCTTGTCCTATCCCTACAGTCCCTGATGAAGAGAATACACACACACACACACATATATATATAATCATTGATTATTTCCTGGATGCAGGTAAACAAATTAATCTAGATCATTCTTCATTCTCCTGCCTTTTCCTTTCTCCCCATCTCCTCCCATATCCTTGCTTTAATTTTTCAAATCTAATAACAAAACATGGTATATAAAGTGCTGGTTAATGTGCTGGCAAAATGATGCTGAAGTTAGGCTCACAAAGTTAAATTTCAGAATTCATGTCTTGCTGATAAAAAAGCTTTAGCCTGGAAGAAAACACCAAGTGCAGACCGTATCATCCTCTTGTTGCTACCAATCTGTTCAAATCTACATCTATAAGCACTTAAGGCAAATGCCAAGCTAGGAAAAAGCAAGTGAAAACAGCAATGTTTCAGACACGTGATAATGAAGAGCTATGAAATAAAATGTTAGCTGGTTTAGTAACAGGTGCTGTCCCTGTGCTGCTTTACATTTCAGAAGCTTAACTCTTAATTTATCTCTCAGTGGTACTTATGCTATTTATTGAACAAATTCATGTTTCTGTGTGCTCAGGACATTTATTAGTTGCATTTTTCATAGAAAGCAAAGTAAGGGAGCCTTGCTACTCTGCTGTTCAGTACCAATCACCAAAAAAAGAGATATCATCTTTTACGTGATTTTGAAGTGACAGTCAGTGATGTCTGCTTATCTATATTCATGCCTGTTCCTAACAATGTATTTTTCAGTGATTTCTATTATTTACATTCATTATTTTTTGAGTGTAACAGCGTTTCCTTTTAATTTTCTGTGGTAGTAATTTCCAGTGCCTTGAATTTATTCACTAGGAAATGAATTGAAGATATGCCTTGAACTCTTGCTTTGCAGAGACAGCAAGACCCTTTTCCATCTGGAATAGTCCTTGCAGTATGCAGAACACATTCCTATTGTGCAAAGAAAAACAGTGTTAATTTTTACATATGGCTTCATGCAATGGCAGAAACGGAAACACACCCCAGGTATTAATTCTGAGAACAGCATTTATAGGTTATCTTTCTCAGTAGATGGTATTTGCTAGAGTTGAATGAAAAAGCATCGCCAGCTTTTGGCAAATCACATTGGAAATCTTACTTTTTCAGGGACTCACTGAGTTTTCAATGACAGGAAATCCAAAATAAGCTTCACTTTGCAAAGCTGAAAATGCATTTCCCTATTTATTTTTCTTATTCCCCTTGCTTGTTCTCCTATAAGTACACAGAATCAGATAACAAGGATTCAAACTTTGACCTTGAGTAAGTGTCACCTTTAAGAAAGTAATGCTACCAGCTCAAATTAATAAGACGCTCATTGTAGGATCTGAATGTAACCTTTTCTTTAAGTTTCTAAAAATGGAACCAACAACGCAAATGTCTCAGACTTGCAAATTTCCTTGAGGTTTTTGAACAATTTTATCTCTTCAGGAAGCATTTCTCAGACGTTCCATCAGTTTTACCCCCTGGCTCCCTGGAGACTGAAGAGCTAATTGTTATTTGCACTTTTAGCAGGGCTTGTACTGTTCTTCTGGCATCATAGTTGTGAAGTCTTATTACATTTCTTGTTCTTCTTTTCTCTGAGACTATCCCAATGGTCCCCAATGGGCGGGTAATGAATGATAATACACTCAGGTTGCAGCCAGCTTGTGCATTTATATATACATATTTAGAAGACAGCTTGCAGTACAGAAGATTTAATAACATTCACAATGCTCTGGCTTCTTCTTTGACCCATGACCTTGAGAAAGTTACCTTCAAAATTCTATTCCTAACTCTTCCCATCTCTATTCTTCCATAACTTCTGCTCAAATATGCAGAAACAAGAGGTGTTCAAAGACAAGGTTGATGAAAAGTGTTAGAGATTTTCAATCAACATGGCTGTAATGTCTCAAAGAATGAAACAATCCCCAGCTATAAAGGTCTTTAATGCTTTTCAGGGAGTGAAACACAGTTTCATTAAAAAAAATTGAAGGAATTTTGGCTAGAGTTCCTGGAGAATAGGTATGTTTTAATGTTTACACTTTACCTGAAGAGAAATTCATGTGGATGCCTTTAATTTTCAGAATACCAGTTTTTTTTAAAATGCAATACTTTTATAAATAAGAAAATCATCTGGAATACATAGTAGCAATAATAGAGAGTTTGCATGACTGCTTTCTTTGAATTAAGTATATCCAAAATTGCAGAATAGCTAAAGCTGTGATACAGAGAGTGATATTTTTGCCCCCCTCTTCCTGCATGTTCCTATTTCCATCTATAAACTGTGTTTTACCATTCCCATTGCTGTGCTTTAAGGACTGCTAGGGGGAATTAACACTATTTTTGTCTGAGCAGGAGGATCCTGAGCTGTCATCTTCTGTCTTTTGCCAGAGACAGAATACAGGGCTAAAGGGAAGGATGGCTTGATCCCATATGGTCATTCTTATAATGACCTAACTGGGCTGGAAACATTCTGTAAACCTTTCTGGGTAAAGGAGGCTTACTTTTAACCTTGCTCATATGAGTCATGTAGTTTCTATCACTCCCCTGATGTAGCTGTATCAGCAGAAGCAGCAGGGTCCAGGGGGTGGATAAGCAGTGATTAAGGGAAGAGGAGGAAGCTGTAAGGGTGTGAGGGTATAGAAATGTCTCAACCTTCAACATTAAGTCATAGCTTCATCATATAAAATGCTTCATGGCCAAAAAAAATCACAGTCTTGCTCCATCCCAGTTCTGCTACAACTTTGTGTTTCTCTACTATGGTAAAGCACTTCTGTCCCATACATCACCAGCTGTGACAGCAATTGGGATGGATGGATGAATGATACAAATTTTAGAAAACAAATTAATGAAAACCATCTTTGCTGGGCTTTTTTTTTGTTTTGCCACTAAATGGGATGCATGGTTGGATTCCCACTTAGAGCAGCCCCACAATGGTTTTGGCACAGCTGATGATACGCCTCAACTGAGTCCATAGTGAATATGTTAAGCTCATACTGAGACGAAACCTTTGAAAGGTGAAACCTGCCACGTGCATATATCCTTGAACAAGCCCATTTACATCTGTAACCAAAACCATCCTCATCAGCTGTTTTACAAGTTGAGAGATTTCCTATTCATGGAAGAAGCCCAAGGATTTCTGTTTTAGTTGAGTCATATCTATCTCTGCAAAAGATAATGGAAAATCATATGCTTTTAATTACTAAAAAGGCTAGATAAAAAATAAATAACTGCCTTGTCCTTCCAACATCTGACTCCATAGTGACAGGCTCTTTGCATTCAGGCATCAGCCTCTGATTGCATCAGCTAACTGAAGAGCAAAAAACAAAGCAACATCTGGCAAATTTCAGTTATTCTGTAATAAAATCCTTATAATGACCATTAGCCAGAGCTACAACTGGCTACACAGAAGCCAGTTTTGGCTTGTATGTGCTCTGTTTGAATTCAGACCTGACCTACAAGCACAACATTGGAGACAGAGCAGGGAATTCACCTCATCTAACTTCAGCACTAAAATTCAGTAGCAGAGTAGGACACTTGGCTGTAAGATTTTACTGTTGTATGAGGAATTTAAGCTCACTGTACTCAGTGAAGACATAGAGCTGAATTAGGTTGCTCATGATTTCCCATGCCATACAACACGTCCTACTGTGTACACCGAGGATTTGTGGACATGCCACAGGCCTTGTAGAAGTGTTGTGTCTGCTGGAGGAGCAGTTGGAAGCCAAATGAGACTCTCAAGGATATCACAGACAGTGTGAGATCCCTACATGCAGGGCTGAATGAAGCCTCTAATGATACTCTACAAGCAGCAATATATTTGTTTTAAGCTGGAGCTGAGTCACACTTTAAATGTCTGCAAAAGAAATCTGTATATCTCAAATATGAGCATATGCTGAGATTTGTCTAGGTTTGAAACACAGGGACAACATGTCAATAGACTTCACCAAAGGCAAGCTCCAGGCTAAAAACTAGGTCATACTCAAAGAACAGATAGACTCTATTTCATATGTGTTATTGAATGTGTCTCAAAAGTTTTCCAAGTTTGGTAAACTTGTGAGGGCTTTTATTTGCAGGGTGGCGACAGAGGGTATAAGAAGTAGATCAAAATCCTTCCTCTGCAAGAGCAAAAGTTATTTTGTGTTCACAAAGCTAGAAAAAGGTATGTGCACTACTAACCCACTAAAACCTTTGAATCAGGGATTTCAAATGTGAGCTAATATTGCCTTGGTCTTGTTCTGGCTCTGGTATGGACTTACGCAGTCAAACAGGAAGGAGGAAAGCTCAGTGAAGAGCTCCTTCTTAAGCACTAAGATTCTTGGCTATTCCTAGACAATAAAAGCTGACTTAAAATCCTTATAATGGGTGTCTTGTTTATTCACTGTTCCCATGAAACAATACCTCGTTTAAAGCAATTCACAGCCATTCTCTTTCACGCAGTCATATTCCACTCCACTAAGATCAATGAAAACATTTCTGCAGCTTTTTAAAGTGGAATTAGCACAATGTAAAGATTTCTCCTCTCATTTCTGTCTGGTCCAGCAACACAAACCTATTATGAAGCTTTTTCATAATATTTCTCATTCTGGTCTGAATACTTTAGCCATGACATCACAACTCTTAAAACAGAACAGGCTCAACATTACTCCCTCCTCACACATAAAAGGTCCAGTATATTCATCATTGCACTTGAGTCATTTCTTGGTACCTATTATTTAAAGGTTCTGCTCTTTGACCACTCTATTCTTCATGCAATCAAGAAACCTTTTGCTAGAACAATATCTATGGCTTTATATAATGAATCCTTATCCAGACAAGCCAACATATTAGACCTCTTTTACTGCAGCTGCAGTAAACTGGATACAGAATGTAAAACACTGGCCAAGACATTGGGAAAAAAAGGCTATTTTGTGTGTCCAACTTGACATGCTTACAGAGATCTGAAATTGAGAGAATGGGTGGATAAACTATTGTTTTTTGGAAGATGGACACTCTTAAACATCCCAGGCTGAGTGTCAGGTGTGAATTGTCAGTTCTTTTTCATATTTCATCCTAATTATAATGCTATGTGAACTCTAGGGCATTTGGACAGTATCTGGACATCTATACATTCAAGTGCATTTCAACTAATGGAGCATTAAGAACACCAGGTGCTTTGTTTAGTAAGACATGGCCCTACTAATGCTGAGTCTACTTTTTGACATTGCACAGAATGAAAGGTTCATATATAAGAAGTTGAGGCTCAGCAGCTGTGGGAGAAGGAAGGGGATGCATCATATACAAAGGCTCCAGCAGTAATCATCTGTCTGGATGTGCAAGAGTTAAATATCTGCTTGTTTCCTTTGAACTGTGTTTTGGGGAACAGACCCAATTACCCTCTCTAACCACAGAGCTCTTGTTGTGCAAGTCAAAGTGGGGACATGAACTGATTCAGTCATGGTGGGAAACACGGATTTCTGATTCCTGTTGTATTTATACATTTTGTAGGTGATTCCACCTTTTACTACATGGGTGGGGAGGACTTGTAATGGACGAATGAACTCCTAACATGAGCACTTGAAGGATTACATATGGTGACATTGAGAAACGTAGTTTACAGTTTCCCTATTATCTTTGTAATCTTTTCAGTATAATTCCAGGAAAATAGTTGCATATATGGAAGCATCAGTCCTCAACTTACACTTTGGGATCAAGGGGATATATCGGATTCCTTGTGGTCTGTGGTTTTGATGTATTACCTTGAGGACTGTGGTCTGAAGGCATTTTTATATCTTCTTGAAACACGGGTTCTTTTCCTTAGTCACACAATCCTTAAAAAGCTAGATGGGTAGTTTACTCCAACAATAAATGCGGTAGGTGACTTAAATATGTCACCCATAAGCAGCAATGGACCATGCATGACCAAGATGACTAAAGGTCAGGATATTAGGCTGGAAAATGAGTCAGAGTATTAAGGAAAGACATTCTCTATGACTTAGGAGGAAAAGATCTTACTTAATGCAGTGCAAACTATATGTGGAAATAAGTATTATTTAACTGTATTTAACTGTTCCTACCTTAATACAATGTTGAAGGATATGCTGTTCTGGAATCACTCTTGTTAATATCTATCTCTCAGCACTGCCTCAATGAATGAGATGCTATACACAAAAACTCAACTGCTGCTTTAAAATGTAGTTAACGATATAATGAACAAGGGGTACAAGAAATTTTTCTGTCCAATTCTCTGATCCATTTTTCTTCTCTGTTCATGTTAGAACACCAGCATCATATGTTTGGATAGATATGGCACTAATAGCTGTCTATGTATGTCACATGAGAACCGGGAGCTGTGAGGTCATGGGTTTCCCTGGACTACCTGCCTGTTCAAAGCCCATGTATGAAAAGGATGTGAAAGGCTACCACGCTTTCTCACAGACAGTCAAATAATCAGGAGATGGTATTAGGAGCTCTATTCAGGAACCAGTCATCACCAGAGAAGCTGTGGCTGCCCATCCCTGGCAGTGTTCAAGGCCAGATTGGATGGGGCTTGAAGCAACCTGTTCTAGTGGAAGGTGTCTCTGCCCATGGAAGGAGGTTGGAAATGGGTGAGCTTTAAGGTCCCTTCCAACCCAAACCATTTAATGATTCTATTATTCTAGGATTCTTGGCACAAGCTCAAAACCCCATCCCACCTGGCCTTGACTTCCAGGGATGTTCTCCTAAACATAATACATCAGACACACAGGTATCATTTTTGATTCTTTTAGTAAGGCACAGGTTTTCCTCCCTTTACAATAACCAGTGCATCTTTCCCTTTCAGCTTTGCCCTGACATTCTTAGTGAAAAAAACCCAAAGTATCTCTTAACTCTCACTTTTTATATAAGGACAAATCTCCACACAGCACGAACATGAGCTTCTTTTAGCTACATTTGTCATTCTAACAGCCTGCTTATTCCCAGGAATACACTTCTTAAAACTCTTCTCAATTCTAGGATTCAGCAAAGGTAGTTTTATTGAGAATATCATTAAGTTGTACTTTCATTCCTATATTATTTTCCTCTACATTAATACTACATTTTTTCTTATTTTTATTTACATGTACAGTTAAGATACATATGCCTCTAAGGAATACAAGCTTTCAGTCACTTTTAGCTTATTTACCCTTCTAATACCTGTAGCTCTTCTATTAAGGTTTGCAGAATGCTTCTATCAGCAGAATGACTTCTGTATTAACATCCATCTTTAAAAGTTTTATATATCCAATGTAATTTCTGTAATTGATTCAGCTTGTGTCCCAGCCCTATCTACATCTAAGGGCACAACCTTAATATTGTGCTGTCTGCAGCCAAGTGCAATGATGGTGCTTGAAACTTTCCAAAATTGGTGAAATCTGTTACACCTTATTGCATTTCTCCAAGCAAGACACCTGACATTGTCTTAGCTTGTGCTGGTCTTCAGCACTTGCTCCATGAGCTGGTTTTGTTTGTCTCTACATTTCCCACTGTTTTCCATGTCTTAACAATACTGATTCTCATCCACATTCATGCTACTATCATCAATATCCTCCATATGCTGTCTTCTAAACTGAGTCACTTTTTTCTTGGAAAATTAACATAGTCTCTTGTAGCAGTTTCTAAGTGATTTTGTTCCATTCATAATCCAGTCTTTTATCAGAGACCAATCAAAACCCTGCAATACAGGCTCCTCAGCTTTACCTTTAAAAGGTTTATTTAAACAAGCTCACCCTCCTTTTAAAATCATTTGAGATATTTCATATTTACATAGAGTACAATGCATCCTTTTCATTTCTGAAGTGAAATAGACTATTTTCATAGGTAATAGTTGAATCAGAAGGATGCCAGCAAACTCAATTCAGAAAGACAAAACCTTCTGAATTGTTTTTACTGTAGGCAGTGATTGCTTGCAGGCAGTGTTTGTGGACTAAAAATTCCACATATTTCTGTCAGTTTCTGTATTTCTAGACAGTTTTAGTTCAGGTTCATCCAATTATAGAACACTTTGAAGTCAGGTCAGGTTGCTCAGATCTTACTGAGCTTTAAATATCTGAGAGGTTGGTGATTCCACAACACATTGGGTGTGAGTCAATGGTCTGTTCTTGTAGTGAAGAAAACCAGTTCTGGCTCCTTCCAGGCTCTTTTCCAATATTTCACTATCTTCATGGTGCAAAACCTTTTCCTTATATCTCATAATAATTGCCCCTGTTGAAATTTGCTTCCATAGGCTCTGATCCTAATGTTGTAAATATCTAAGAAGCCCTATCTGTCCTATTAAGTGCTTTTGCAGAGCTGTAAGATACCTCTTTTGCCTTACCTTTTTAAGGCTGAACAAACTCAATTTTCTTGAGATCTTCTTGCATCTCATATCCTCCAGCCATATAAACTTCTGTGTGGCCTCCGCTGGAATCATTCTACCATGTCCATGTGTTTCTTGTATTGCGGAGCCCCAAACAGGACACACAATTCCAAAAGAGGTCCTGCAAGCATTGAATGGAGGGAATCTCCCTCTACCTACTGACAACATTACTGTTAATACATCTCAATATGCTATTGGTTTTCTTCACCACAAGAACACACCATTGACTCACACCCAACATGTCATTCACCATGAAGGTCTTTTTCTGCAAAGCTACCGTCTACTCAGTGTGTACTGTTGCTCTGGTCCCAGCTGAAACTCAGGGCGGTCCCTCATGGGTTTCTGCTAACTAATTGACCAAACAAGCCCAAATCTGCTATACTGAAGTCAGGAGCTATGGTTCTGCCATTTGTCTTGCTTGCTTATCTGAATATGGTCGGGTTTGCCAAAGCTGACATCTATTTTCATGTCCATTAGTGAATTCATTCTTTTTGGTGAAAGGCACACCCAGCAGTGTCTCCCCTAATCAGATTTCTGTTTTCTGAAAGCCTACCCCATTTTAAATGGCTTACCCTTCTAGGCAATGTCAGAATGATTGACTAGGACCAGTGATGCTTCTTCCATGTGTCTAAAGAAAGTTGTATCTACTCTCACTTTGTGATCAGGTGATGTGAAGCAGGTGTCCTCCATGATATCACCACTGCTGGTCTCTCCTCTGATTCTTTCCCATAAGCTCCTAATCCTCTTGTCATAAATTCTGTGGCACTGGCTCTGTGCATTCAACCTACTTTTCAAAATGAGAAGGGTGTGACACCTTTTCCTTGTCTTTCTGCCTCTCCTTTTAGGAAGGTGTTATCCACCCATTTCAGTTCTCCAGCCATAACATCTACCCTCCCTAGACCCCCTTCTCACCATTTGTGAGATCATAGCCCTTCAGCTTGCAGCCTAATAACACCTGTTTTTTCCCATGCTGCATGGGTTCATGTACAGACATCCGAGATGAATCTATCATTGGTCTTTTTCAAGTCAAGTGTGAGACCCATGACTTCAGGCTGCCCCTTGGAGCTTCCCTACTCCTTATCAGTCTGGGGTCATCACCCTCTCACACATTCCTCTTTGATCTCTCCTCATTTGATCAGCAAGCCAGCTGGCACAGATGCTTTTGCTGCCTGAGTTTATCAAATAGATCCCACCTCTCCCCAGAAGTCCTTTTTCCTCCAGAAGGATCCCATAATAGTTAAAGCTAAAGTCCTGCCTGGAACACCAGCTCTACAACCAGAAACCTAGTTCTCTTGATTAACATGCCTAAAGAGAGGAACCTCGGGCCCTCATGCTCCCTCCTTGGGGACCGTAGTTACTCTTTATGCATTCACAGTCACTTGATACTTAGCAGTATCAGCCTAAGTGGATGAGCAGCAATGGGCAATCATTTAAAGTTTGGATGGATTTCAGCAGCGTCACAGATTCAAGCCTCAACAAGTGATGAGCCTCCTGAGACAAGAAGTCTGGTTGGCAGATGAGTGTTTCTGTCTTCTGTAGAAGTCTGCAGCCATGGCCATCCGCTTTCTTCTAAATGCCAACATGTAGATCAGTGTCTGCTGGCCCAGATGCCTCCCCTAAGGGAGCCTGCTCCTCCTCACTTGTTACAGGCATATCTGCAAGTACACATCTGACATCTGCAGGCATTTAATTACTAAAACCCACAAACTTTCATCCTTCAACCTGACAGTCTCAATTCTCCTCTCATTTAGACATAGCCTCTAACTTTCCCTCCTTCCAAGCAATATGAGATTTCCATCCTGCTTCTCCAAGGTTTTCGCAAACAATATGCTATACATTTTGTCCTCCTTGACACTACAGTCTGCTCAACTCACTTTGTTCAATAGTCCTTTTACCTCTTAGCTCACTGCCTCAACCAGAGCTCATCTCCCACTTACAAGACTGAGACCCTGCGAAGTGCTCCACCAACTGGACCATTCCCTGTGACATCTCATTGCCTCTTGACAGTTCAGCACACTCCTGAGCAGTTATCTCTTTCACAGCTTTGTTTATATAAACTACTGTGTACTGCTATACCTTAATCTACATGTATTTGGCAGATAAAGAGTTTGTGGTACAGGAGACACCTCCTCGACAGCTATATTAAGTTCTCTTGTAGAAAGGACTTTGTTTTGATTTTTCTTATTTAGTGATATCCAGGAAGCCACAACATCCCTACTGGGATATGGAGATTTTCCATGTTATAATTTGTTAGCAGTAGTCCAGAAACGAGTGATGTGATCTGTCTGGGCATAACTCTCAGAAACTTCAAAAGAGTGCAGAATAAATCAGATTCCCTCTTGTAATTACTTGGTATCAGTGTGCCACGCTCTGCTCTGATAATAGTTACAGTCCTTTAAACATAAAGTGGTCTGGGCTCCAACCAGCACAGGTTCCCCTCTGTGTCCTGGCAGAGTATTTAAGATCTTCTCTTTTCCTTTTCCCTTGATGACTAAAATTTCAGTCCACAATAGGAGCAGATGAAAATTCCCACAGCCCACAGTTGTCCATATTTGCAAGACTTAAAGCACAATGCAGACTGTACCTGATGAACTGCCTGATACTGACAGTGTTAGATAGCATCTTATATTTTGGATTATGGGCTGAAGAGCTATGACTCATCAGCTTATTTTACTGATTATAATTTCACTACTACCTTCTGCTTCCCCAGCTGTTGCATTCACTGGTAGCTGCTTACCTTGGACTTTAAGCACTTTGGGGCATGAAGTACCTTTTAGGTACTGTTGTACAATGTAGGTCCAATCTGTTTGATGAGCTATGGGCAAAAGTTACTCCTGGGGAGATTCCAGTTGGATACAAAAGGGAAATATTCACCGTGAGAACAAACAGCCATTGGAATAATTTCCCTAAAGAAGTGGTGGGCTGCCCAGCACTAGACATAGTTAAGATCTGGCTGGACAGGGTGCTGTGCCATCTAGTCTAGGTCAATATAGGTTGGACCAGATGATTCTTGAGGTCCCTTCCAGCCTGGGATTCTGGGATTCTAATAAGATACCCTCTTTATGTAGCAGAAGATAAGTGATTATATTAGTACCTAATGTTTCACGTTAGTTGTCCTCAAAAATCTATATTTACAATTATTATTTACTGAAGGACCTTTCTCGTGAAAGCATGTATTAAAATAACCTTGGATCTTGCAGAGGGTAAGACCTTGATCTCATGAAGTCCCTCGGTAGTTCGAGACTGCAGGTATTTCAGGTTGAAGTGGAATGGCCTAAAGCCCAACACAGCTCCCAACAAGTTTAATGAAGGGTGGAGGCCAAGGAAATCAGAGAATGCAGAACCAATTATTTCTAATGATAAAATGGTTTGGGTTGGAAGGGCCCTTAAGGCTCATTCAGTTCCAACCCCCAACTCCCTGCCACAGGCAGGGACACCTTCCACTAGAGCAGAATGTTCCAAGCCCCTGTGTCCAACCTGGTCTTCAATACTGCCAGGGATGGAGCAGCCACAGCTTCTGTGCCAGCGCCTCAGCACCCTCACAGGGGAGAGCTTCTGCCTAAGAGCTGATATAAATCTACCTTCTAAGTTTAATGAGGTGCAGTACTGCAGAACACACAAAAATCTCAAGTGCATCACGTACAGATGAGTTTTAAAAGCCAGGATTTCAAAACAACACAAACATTTCAGTAATACATCCTGAAGTGCACTTTTCTAAATATGCAACTTACATTTCCCTTTTCCTTTCATCCTTGCAGGACTATGAACTTTTTTCGCTCTCCTCTTACTTTCCCTTACCCATTTTTACCTGAAGTTCTTTATAATTTTCTGGGCATTATTTTGGATCCATACTTTATAAGCTTTACATGTCAGTTTTCTACCACTGTCTTTCTCTCCACTGATTTAAAGCTCTATTGCTACTCTCATCTCTTCTAAGTATCCATAGTGCACAGTAACTTTTTATGCCTCGGGGCTTTTAAACCTTATATTTAAATAACTTTCTGGAGATGGACTTGGTTACTGGAAGGCTTGGACTTAAAAAGATGCACTTTCCTGTCAGAGCAGCAAGGTTGAGTACAACTAGGCTGACGCTCTTAGCGCTTTAAAACTGATCTCATTAATTGATGACCTAATATACCATCACATTTTCCAGAGCATGTTTCCAGTCAAATATCAGACACAGTCAAAGTTCATTTTAGGCTTATCAAGCTGAAGCATGCCCTACTAGGATCACATTCAGCATGCACAGAAATTACTTACTGAGGTTCTCATCAACCCATGATGCACGTACCTACAGGGTCATCAGTAATATAAATAAATATTATATGGAATATGCTTAATGGTCGCAAACATTCATATTCCAGTGATATTACACTGTTTATGAAAATATTCACAGTTACATTAGAGATGTTGAAACTAGGAAAAGGTTATACACTAAATGTAAGTCAATAGCTAACTGGTGGGAATTAAATTTGCTTAATAGGTTATTCCATGATTGAAGATTATACATTGCTGATATTTTTAATGTCTAGTATTAGCCATGAAAACAGCTGATACTGGCCACTGCTACAGAAAAGAAATAAAGCACTGGGTAAAACAGATCAATGATCTGATTCAATGCACTTAACCTTATATAAAACTATGTATTGAGGTGCTCTTCTGAGTCATGTTAAAAAGGGACATGGTTGCCGTAGTATTATAATGGCAAGTGATATATTCTGTAATGGACAAAATCTTCTTGCTATCTACCATTTTACAGAACATTATGAAAGAATAAAGTATGACAGGAATAAGGGGGGGGGGGGGGGATTGGTCAAAATTGTAACACTGGTTTGGAATGACAATCTGCCTTCCTAAACTCCATCTGGAGTTTTCCCTGAATAAATATTCCTTCCTTCTGAAATTTGTGAACTAAATTATTCAATGATACTGCTTTGTGATGTTAAACAGCTGTTGTGTTTCACCCTGAAAGTTCATTTCATTGATGGGTGAGGCAATTCTTTCATTTAAGTAGTATTTAAAAGATGTGTTCGGTACCTTGAATTAAATGCAGTCTATGTGTATAAGAAAATGTTGTATATTTTATCACCTGTAATGAAAGTAAGGTCTTTTTAGATGACAAATATTAACCCCATAGACACCACTGAAAAGGTTTTTAATATAAGAGTGTTCTGGAAAAGATTAAACCAAGAATAACTATACAACGATCTGAGTTGCTAAAGTGAGCAGCTATCACACAACACATACAGGACAATCAGGTGATCCAGTCCAGTCAGCATGGGTGCATGAAAGGCAGGTCCTGCTTGATTAACTTGATCTCCTGCTATAACAAGGTGACGCACTTAGTGGATGAGACAAAGGCTGTGGATGTTTTCTACCTAGACTTTAGGAAAGCTTTATGGCATTGTCTCCCATAGCATTCGTAGGGAGGTTCCCTACCTATGGCAGGGGGGTTGGAACTAGATGATCTTAAGGCCCTTTCCAACCGCAACTGTTCTATCATTCTATGATTCTCCTGGAATAACTGGCTGCTCATGGTTTGGATGGATGTATTCTCTGGGTAAAAAACAGAGTGAATGGCTGGTCCTTACAAGTAGTGATGAATGGAGTTAAATTCAGTTGGTGGTCAGTCACAAGTGTCTGATTGGCACTGGTGAGGCTGCACCTTGAATACTGTGATCAGTTTTGGCCCTTTCACTCCAAGAAAGCCATTACAGTGCTGGAGCAGGTCTCAAGAAGAGCCATAAAGCTGATGAAGGGCCTGGAGCACAAGTGTGATGAGGAACAGCTGAGGGGCCTAGGTGGGTTTAGTATGGAGAAGGCTCAAGGAGGACCTTATCACTCTCTACATCTACCTAAATGGAGGTTGTAGTGAGGTGAGGGTCAGTTTCCTTTCCCAAGTAACAAGTGATAGGATAAAATGAAATGGCTACAAGTTGCACCAGAGAAGGTTTAGATTTGATATTAGGAATGATTTCTCCCCCAAAAGAGTGGTCAAGCATTGGAAAAGGCTGCCCAGGGCAGTGGTGGAGTCACCATCTCTGGAGGTATTTAAAAGTCCTGTAGACGTGGTGCTTAGTGACTTAGCTTAGTGGTGGACTTGGACTGGGTTAACAGTTGGACTTGACGATCTTAAAGGTCATTTCCAACCTAAATGATTCTATGCTCAGTCTCTGGCAGTGTTCAAGGCCAGGTTGGACGAGGCCTTGGGTAATATGGTTTAGAGCGAGGTGTCCCTGCCCATGGCAGGGGGATTGGAACTTGATCTTAAGGTCCTTTCCAACCCTAACTATTCTATGATTCTATGATTTTATGATCACAGAGATACAAGTAAAGTTACTTTACTGGGAAACCACCTGCTTTTATATATTGATGAGCTATTTCACACAGGCATATTTTGCCCTCAGCCACTCATCCATAATTGAAACTGATTTCAATAGAAATTGTGAGTGCATATTTGGTTGCTTTTACTGAAACAGCACTCTTGCAGAGGTTTCTATAGAGATTCCACAGCCAGATTTGTCTTTAACATTAAAATCCCCATTTTACACTTGAATTGGCAATTTTAACTTCCATATCTGACAAAGTTATCCAGAGGGAAATAAAATCTCCCACTAAGAGCTGGAGCCTGGCAAAGTATCCTAGAAAGAGTATCAGCTTGCTCCCTTCGTACACCCTTTCCCAGGCATCTGATCCAGACCACTTTCAGAGCCAGGATGCTGAGACAGAGTGACCTTCATTCTAATCTGATAAAACTTTTCTTATTTTGGCAGGCAATGAAGGTTTCTTCAAATGAGTATATTCCTTTAAACATAGCACTCTCCTTCCTTTGGTAAACTTTGATTTGTCGCTCTCAGTTTCTTATTGTACAAACCGTGAGTCACCATAATCGAGAAGTACCTCCTTTCCCAGATAAAACACAGATACAAGACCTTTACACCATTGTCAGACCACGCTCACTGATGTTTTTTTACTGTCCTTTCCCTAATTTTCCTTTTAATACATACAGACCACTCCCAGTCCACATTGACTGAGTATCCATTATCAAGTTAATGAGTGGGGCTATAACTTTTCATCTCAACACATTCTTCACCTCTCCAAGCTTACAGCTGGGGACACCAGAGTGAAGTAATATACAGGAATGCAGTCTTAATTACAGTAATTGTACAAAAAGAGAAAATAGGCTGAAAAAGAATCAAACTTTAACTTCACATGTCTCAATTTAAACTCTTCTTAAAGCAATTTTGGCCTAGCACAGAGATGAAATGTAAGACTGAAAGAAATACTTGTCTGTTCTTGCTGTTTGATGGTTTCTTAGCTATGCATTTTCTTTGAACAAGATCAGTTAAAACCACCCAGTCTGACTTTCTCCACTTAATCCAGCATTGGATACTATCCCCAGATCCCACTCCACTCCCTGTGTGCTATTATGGTATGTTTTTACTATATCTTACCTGAAAGCTGAACTCAGTGGACTTAGTGAGACCTCGCCACCTGAGTATTTCTTTGACATTACTCTAGGTCTCAATAGAATCAAGCTATCCACTGTGACCCTTATCTCTTACAATTGCACCTCAAATTCAATCCACAGTGGAACACAACAGGTCATTTGAGATGGAATGTTGACAGCCCATGGCTTAATAAGTTCCTTGGGTTCTGCAAAAATAAAGACTGCAACAACAACACTGTTTCTATGAGCTTGACATATTAAACAACTAAGAATGCTCTAAGAATGCCCTAAGAATGCCCCTTGATAGTGCAACTGGCATGACTAAACGAAGAACTCACACCTGGAGAACCCTTATCTGTCTAAAACAGTCCACTGATGGCTATCACCATATCAAAAGATATATTTCAAATCTATTCATTATCTAGATTTTAATTCAGTTTTATGTGTTGAATTGCTTAATATGGTACTACCTAGACCACTACGGATATGCGTAAGTTTACTAATTCAGATTGGCCAATTTGTGTATTTACTGTAGTGGTCTCTGACCTCTCATCCTGCAAGTATCATCATAGATAATAAAGTCCATTTAATAACATTTATCGTGTGAATTTAGATATTTTGTTCCAAACACTGTCCTTACAAGAACATTTTTCTATCAGCCACTGAAGACTGATATCTTACCTAATTCTACCCATTCACTTCCTTAACTTTAAGCAATTTTTGATTGACATTCAAATTAGATTACATTTTAAGCTCTACCATGTTTCATACATTCCTTTCTATAAGGATGGTAGATTATATCTGGCAGTCAGTTGATTTGGTACTTAAACTTAACTCAATAATCATAAGAAACTGTGCTATTGCAATCTATTTGTATATGGAATATTCTACCTTCCTGAGTTCCACAACAACATCATCAGACATGCTGGAACTTTATTGCCAAAGGTCAAATGTCTTGTTACAATCAACTGCTGGATCTTGCTTACCATGGGCTACTTTGATGGAATTTGAAAAGAAAAAAGTCTAGCCTGAAGTATATCCAGGGTCAGAGTGAATTTCTGAGATTTACTATAATTGATCTTAGGTTCAGGATTGGTATCGGTCAAAGAACAATGAAGGGAACCCACCACAGTTTTCTCATTTTGCTTATATTTATTGCTCCTCACAAGATATGCACACTGCAAACTACTAGTATTAAATCTGGCTTCTCCTAAATACAATAGGTTAAATGACAAGAAAGACAAGGTGTTAAGATCTGTTCATGTAAAACTTTCAGTCAGTGATCATACCAGATGATTTGGTCTCCAAGATATCCACTAATTCGATACTTGATGACTGCTGGCTATGAACGTTAAGCTAGATGTGAAGCATGACTACTATATTCTCCTATTCACTGTAAGCTACTGTTTTGTTTGAATTGTTTCTGCTTTAAGAAAGGAGGTTAACCTGTGTTGTTTCTTGGATTTTTCTTCAGTATTCTGGCACTGTTTCAGTGACAGGAATTACCTTTTAGCTAAAACTCACAATACATTCTCCTACTCTTTAGCTTTCGGACTCACAATACACTTCCCTACTTCTCCTTGTCTTTTATGGCAGCATCATTGCATGCCTGTATCTAGCTGTTGGCTTTGTAGTCAAGCAGGACCCCAGAACTATTCAAGACAGGAAATGAGACCCCCCCTGCTTTGTCAGAATAGAAAGGAAAAGAAACAAAATTATCTACAGTTCTGTGCCTAGACACCATTACATTACACTCAGGAAGGTTTGGACAGTGAATACAACATACTATCTAGCAGGTGAGTAAAAGGAATGGAAATCAGATTTACTGTGTTCTCTGCTGTTTCCAGTAGCACTGATGTTGAAGATGCTGATGAAAACTTTATCTGTGCCCTGATTTATCCATTTATGTTTTCAAATATCTCTGAAAACTTTATATTCAAGCCACATAATTGTAACCTACGGACTGTTATTAACCATGGAATTCGCTTAGGCACATTGCTGTTGTCCTCGAGCAGCTCCAAGCTGCATTCCCCTTCACATCCTAGTGAGTCTTTCTTTTCAACTTCTAATGACTCTGAAAGAGTCATGCATAATAAATACATGATTCACAGACAGCTATTTAGCCTGCTGTCTAACAAATCTCTAATTTGTTATCTAGTAAATATAGTAACACTTAAAATACAGAGACTTAATCAATGGATCTCTCTCTCCTTCTCTGGAATACACAAAGTGTGATAGACTGCTGCTATCCATGGACTGGCTACCTCTGATTAGAATATATATATGCATGAACCATCATTAAACAAATGTACAAAGAGTGCTAAAATGCTGAAGCAATCAGCCATCCGAACATATGAGCTTTCCTCTTCCTTCCTCCTCCCCTGTGATGTGCTATGACTGTCCCCCAAAAGGGAAAAAAGGGAGTTATCTACAACAAAAACCTGGATCTAGACCAGATTTCAGTGTGTGTTCCTTTCTTTTATAACAGGTAACCCTATTTCAGGTTGACAGGACAGAGAACCATGCAGCATGTATAAATACTGTAATTATCTGATGAGGACACTGTGAATAACAAGGTAAAAGTGGGAAGCTACAAAAGCTAAGTACCCCAGATGGGGGTAATTGAAGATGATCTAGTCTGTGTATAGAATTCAATAGAAATATTCTTCTGTATTCCTTAAAAAGTATTAGGAAACACAAAATCTGTTTCATTTGGGGGACTAGTCATGACTTCTAGTGGTCCCTTTCAACCTCAACCATTCTGTGACCTATGTGGTAGCATCTTCCTTGAGTTTCCAGTGGTAGGCTATGAGTCTATCGCTATGGCGAATTCTGATACAAATCGGATACCAAATTCAAGAAATCTGAGCCCTGCAGATGCTGATTACCCTTACCAATGAGTTCCTTCAGTAGGTATTGTGCTGATCTCTGCTTGTGGTAAAGACGACACTGTATGGTACTTGATAAAACACATTAAAATTAAAACATGCTGCCTTCCGTGTGTGGTAGGGATGTTCTTAAGGTTGATATTTTTATCTCACTATTTGGTTTCATTACTTTGAATAGATCATCTCCAGGGAAGTGGTTTTACACAGCTCAGAAATATCTGGTTTCAGGAGTACATGTGAATATTTTGTAGGGTTTTAATCTGCATGGGTTTGCGATCCTTCCCCTCTCTTTTGTTTGAGTTTTGGAACTGAAAATAAGAAAACTTGTCAAAGCCTTTGTTTTGCCTGGCTTCATGTCAAACCCATGTAGAATTCTCCATTCAGTATCTCTTTTCATAAGATGACCTGGGTTTTATAAAGTTAAAAAGATTTGTCAGCTTTCAGAAGATGTGCAGCTGAGATACGAGTTTGCAGTTATATCTGAAACGTGAAGTCAGCTGGGCTCACGTTTCATTGAAAACATGATTCTCAGCACTGTGTCTTTAAAACAGTATGTTTTGCCAAAGAACGCTACAAATGGTCTGTTTGAGATTAAAAAGTAAACCAAAACAAATTAAATGAAAAATCCCATACAACTACACAGCCTGATCAAACTTTTTTCAGTGCTGTTTTTACCATGATCCTCAAAATACTCAACAGCTTTCTACAACAACACCAGTCACTCTTCAGAGGTCAATTATTCTCCATTATCATTCAAATTCCTGGAGAAGGCTAATTATTATGGGGAAAAATGCAATTGAGAATAAGTTGAAAAAATCCTCAAACAAGCCAGTCACCCCTTTCCACTGCTTGGGTTTTGGGTATTAGGATAAAGAATAATGATAGATTGGGTAAGCATCTAGGAAACACTATGATCACTTGATCTGAACGCTCAGAGAGTCTTCTTTTTTCAAATGAACGTTAATGAATGGAGTTTGGTTGCAAATATTTCAGGTGTTTTATTTTGTTTTGTGTTGGTTTTGTTCTATTATTTGGGTATTTTTCAGCTTTTCAGAGAAGCTAGGGAGGGAAATCTCTCCTAATTTTATTATAAATAAATCATTACATGATAAAAGCATAAATTTCATTGAAGTGTGTAAGGTAGAAATGCGATAGAGTGGACGATGACTAACATTTCTGAAGTTCTGAATTAGACTGAAAGGTTCAAAGCAGTAAGGAGTAGTTTTGTGTTTATTTTGTGCTACCAAAGAGCTGTTTGCTTGCCTGTATCATTTTTTTCAGGGTTTATATAAATGTCTTTATGATAAATCCAGGTCCACCTGTAATTGATATAACCCAGAATTCCCATATTTGGAGAAGTTCATTAGTTATATTTAACAGGAAGAGAAGCTTAAGATTGTTGATTACATGGACACTAAGGGGTTTTCCTGAAGTGGAACACAGCTGTAAACAATGAAGAGTGTTAATGTTGATGTGGTGAGATTAGAAAGCCGTTAGTGAAATCCCCATTTTAGAGTACTTTGTGTACTCTGTTCTGAATTCCGTGTGGTGGGAATCTCTATACCCCAGAGAAAACTGGTTAGTTTACACACATATATATTTATAACACAAGCACACCCATATATACCTTTATGTATCAGCTTTCTGATAGACAAAAGGAAGTCAAACTAGAATGTAAATGTAACTTTTGGCACAGAGATCATGTCAACCCAAACAGACTAAAATGACTTGATGGTTTTCCAAGTACAAATTTACATATAAAAAGAACAAAGTAATTGGAATTCTACATTTGCTAACTAGAGACAATTTTACCTCAGAGGGAAGAGAAACTCTTGACTATGAGTCTGGACAACTTTGTTGTCCAAATTTTTATCATTAGGAGAAACTAAATGAGAAAAAGATCTATCTTCTGTTTTGCCTTTTACCTGATGAGTAGGTTGCAAATTCTGTATCCTTAAAATAGTAAGAATCCACTAACACAATTTAAAGTTAGAAAACCATGCTGTTTCTTATCAGGAAACTGGTTTGGGGTTGATTTAAAGTCTGCTTTAGCAACTGTGATAGAGAGTTGTGTCTGACATCCATCCTATCGTGTAGTTCTGTGTTGCCACTAAAGAGACCTTTCTTCATTAATGGATGTGTGATACAACCCTCAATGGTGTATGCTTTGTTCAGGTATACAGCAAGGTACAGGGTTTCCAGTGTTCAGCCTTTTATTCCTTTCTGTGAAAAAGTTTACAGAAAAACAAACACCAAAAAAACCCAAGCCCAAAAATTAATTCCTCTGGTTTAGACAAGAGGAAAAGGTCATATTCATTTTTCTTTGAAAGGGTTTAATGCGGTTTCAGGCAATTCTTTCCCACTGTAGAAATAGATTATGAAATTCAAAGTTTGAAGTGATTTGTAAGGATCAGTCCACTTTTTTCAGCACCCTTGAATCACAAGATGAAAACAACAAATGACTTGCAATGAGAAGGAGTAATTGTGGATGCTCCACTTTATCCACACTAGATATTAATTGTAAATCCTCTCTTTGATAGTGTCTGATCCAGCATTGACTGAAGTCCATGGAAGAGCTGCCATTGACTTCAGATGTTATTAAACCATCATATAGATGCAGCATATGGTAAGGAATGAGTATACTTCAGATACCAGTTTTATATTAACCTTAGGAAGATAATTAGCCTTTTCACTCCCATTCCTGCAATAACAAAAAACAAGGGATTTGAATCAATTTTCCTGTGCTAGAAATGCTATTTCTTCTAGTCCTAATTACAGTCGGAAAAGGAAACATGTTGTCCTATTCCCAGCTTCTTTCTGATTTCCTATTTTCTCACAAATGTACATTGGTGTGTTTCACCTTGGTTTATTTGTTATTTAAGGAATGACACACCATACTTTTACACACCTTCTGTGCAAGTGACATGAAACCTGTGCCAAAAATCCTACTTAAATGTAATACAAGAAGATAAGCCTCCTTGGAACTGTCCCAGCTTTATGTCAAAAACAGAGCACAGCTGAGGAGAAGGGTGTTGTGTATGTGAAGGAGAAACTACAATTTTGGCTTTTTTTCCCCTCTGTATTACTTACTCACATAAAAACACACATGCACAAACACAGATTTGGGAGGGCATCACAAAGGAAACAAGAGAGCTTACATTTGATCTAAGCATCTCAGCAAAATCTAACTCATTCAGATTGGCCAATTCAAAGTAATTTGAATTGGCAAAAAAAAGAAAGCCCCATGACATAGTCAAACCCCCCTTTGATAGGTCCATTCCAGACCATAGGTAAAATCAAGGAAAAAACTATTAGGCAGCAAACCCTTAAGTGCAAACTGGCTGATACTGAGTTACTTAAATAGAGCTTTTAGAGTATTTTTTTCTTTTCTCAATATAAATTTCACTCAGAAGCACTGAATGTAGAGAATTTTTCCTGACCCCAATGTTAAGGATAAAACAAATCAGTTTGCTGCAGACAGTAATTAGACAAAGAATCATTAGTAAAATCCTGCTGTAAATTGTATGCTTACTGGAGGAACAGTCAAGGAGCTTCTTCAGTGCTTTGCAGAATTGCTATTTCCTTTTCCTTTTGAAAACACATTACCCATTTTCTTCATCCATCTATCAAAAAGACTCCCATGCACATACTGAGTGGATATTTACTATAGTCTGCCAAACCTCAGCGCTCAGCTCATGGGAAGTACACATCTGCTTGTGGAATGTGAGGATGCTCAAGTGATGATGGGGTTCTTGATAGAGTGATATAAGGCAGTGATATGCTTTGTCAAAGTATTCCATAAATATAATGCTATAAGCAAGTGAGCATTGCCTTAATAAGAGAATTAAGAAATGACTGTACACAGATTTTCCTTGATTCTGGACTTTGAGTGCAAGTACATAATTTTGGCTGCATCACCATAAAAATACATTGATTTATTCAAACTTTTACTTTTCAAACCCCAAAGCACTTTATGAGCTGTGCAACATACACGGGAGCACTTTCATTTATGACTAAATGCAGCAATCTCTGCAGTGGAGCTCTGCATCTGTTAATTAAGGTACATGTGTAGCCCAAATTTCTTTTTACAATACCCTCGTGTGCCATCTCCTTACCTCAGGCTGAGAACTAAGGTAGTGAGGTGGCCATTAATCTCCACAGGCTCAGAATTTCTCCCAGGAAGATTACGAAACCAGATTAAATCTATACTGAGATCTCAAGGCAGTGCAAATAGTAGACACATGTCAAAGTCCTGTAGTGAGAAGACTCCTCTTCCCTATCAAAACACCAAGAAGGTGCTGGTGAGTGGCATTAAGCTTCCAATCTGCAACAACGATCTGCTTTATTCTGCTAGGAGGTAAGAGTGACATTTAGCCTCTGAAAATGTTCATTGAGTACTAGGGAGGTAAGGCTTTTCAAGCATCATAATTGATAGATTTGTAATTAACAAGCTATGCAGCAGGAAGAAAATCATTACATGATGACTCGATTACAAACCCCATCCTTTCATCCTGATGCTTGTGATTTCGCAATGGCTCTGATTGTAGCTTCTCTGCCATTTACATATCTTCCTAACCATTTGAGGTGCATGCTGATTTCATGTTTTCTCTCATTTTGATGCGTTGCAGGTGCTTGTCAGTGACTACCAGAATTTCTATTACAGTCAGCTTTCATTTTACTGAAATATTTGTGCAGAATAATACAACACTGGAGCATGACACGATTCCACCTTAACCCTCCTATGTGGAAAGACTTACAGAGGGCATTGAATGGACTATACAAGAGAGGAGTTCTGGTCTGATGGTTACAGGTAGATGGGGGAGTAGATCTTTTACTGCAAACAGCATATGGGAGAGGATTTCAGAGTGGTTTTGCATCCATTTGTATTCAGCAGGCTATCTATGCATATGATTAATGTTGCCTCCCCTCTCCCTTGGTTGCTGCCTTTGCCTCCCGATTAACACCAATCCAGTATCTTGTCACCACTGAGGCAACAGTGGGACTTCAGTATGACAGATGCCCTCATGGCAAGCACACTCAAGACTGACTGGAGCTAAAAGCCCAGTCTGCAAACTTAGGAAGTGTTGACAGCTGTGGAAAGGTATCATAGGGTACCATGTGCTATTAGGTTATTTGATCTTGTGCTTTGAGGTAAAATTTTGGGCTGATGACTTAGGACTATTACTCCAACTCATTCTTTGTCAGGTTTCTTCACTTTGTGGAACCTGGGTTTCTTCACCAACACTTCTTTACCAAGATCAAAATATCCAACCATTTGATGTATGAAACCTTATTAATTCAGGTGTTTGTAGAAATTTAGGACCTTTCCATGACATTACTTGTATAAAATTACTAGCAGGCATGTAAGCGTATTTTCATGAAACAGCAGTACAGCAAACATCACATATTATTTATTTTAATGGTACTTTTAGCTTATGTTCCATTCACTTTTTTCTATTTGTTATTTTATGGTTCAGTTCTGCAATGACAGATAGAGAGGCAAATCACTCAGACAAAAATCAGAATGATCTATTTAGATCTTCTTTTGGGACAGAAGAGCTTGGTACAGAGTGATGATAAGTGGGCATTCATGTAGTATAAAAAACTATACAAAAGAAATTCTTCACTATCACTGAAAAAATATTCCATGTGTTCAAAAATGTGACTGCCCAGCTTACATCATATAATAAAAATGTTGCTAGCATAAGCTTCACTTTAGAGGAGTCATGAAAGCACTCCAATCCCCCTTTTCCTACCTTTTGACTAATAACATTGAACAAAATGTGAATTACCAGCCCTCAGCACTATATTTTGTTGTTTTCCTCAGTCCTAGAAGGGCCTTCCAATAGCAACAGGGCTCTGACTTTGAGAAGGAATGAGATTAAAATCAACTTCAGCCATCTCAAATTCTAATATGTGGTTGGTCTATATGGGAGGATCACAGTAACTTATTACATGTGGATTATGCCACTGTATACGATAGCCAATGATACATGTTACCATTCTTCCTTTACTTTTTCACCTTTTTGTTGAGGCTGGGAAAGGGCTGTTCTTATTTTTCCATGTGTGATTGCTAGCTGGTTTGTGATGGTTTGACACACAGGTATAGCTAGAAATTTGATGGGCATTTTCAATCTACCCATCTATCCATCCATCCACCCATAAATCAGTTTGGTTACCCTAGTGAGGACACTTGCTTTACAAAGACTGGCATTATTCTGATCTTCATATTCAGATAAAAACATGTCTTTTAGGATATTTAAAGATTTTTCTCATGCATCAATAACAAATGACATTCAAATCAGCAGTTCAAGTCAGCTATCACTTCTAGGAATATTAGTCTTTTATTATTTTTTTTCTCTTTTATTGTGCTTTGTGGCCATAATGAAGAGTGAATTTAGTTATACTCATGCCATTTGTATTATTAGCCAAGTAGAAGGCAATAAATGTTCATATTTCAAATCTAAAACCCACCTCCATATATTGCATATAATACTTAAAACTCTTTTATTTTAGTAAGGATAAGAAATATATTAGAAATGTGGCTTCTTCATAAGAAATGGCATAATTTGAAAGAACAGGATTATATGTTTTTTCCTGAAGAAAATGTCTGTGATATAAAAATAAACCTTTGATTTTTTTATGCTCTGCATTAATAATTGCTCCTAGAAAGAATACAAATGGTTGTGGTAGCCTATACATCATACGAACTCATTTCTAAGCAAATCTAACTTTATATATGGGAATTATGACAAAAGGGAGGTCTTTTGCAAAATAACTCATTTTTATAGAAGAAATAGCTCAGATGCATTTGACAGGTTCTTGAAAACAACAGAATCAGACTTTGTCCACCAGCTTAACAGGGATTTTTGGCAAGCCTAGCATTGTAATTCACAAGGGCCAGCTACTCCCTCTGCCACATGCGCTGCACAACAGTAAATGAATTAGGGATGGCTTTTATTTGCAGGAATCAATGACAGTGCCAGGACCACTGAATCTTTAAAAAGAAGAAAAACCAGGGTTCTTTGTGTGCTCCTGCTTTAACGTGCTAACATGCCAGCGTCACTTTAACAGCTTAACAAAATAATGTTAACAGCTATTGAACCTGCCTTTTACATGCTCAGCGATACATTTTCAACCACCCACTCCTAGCATCCCCCTTTATTTGCCTGCAGGATTTAACCTCACACACATATAGTAAATTTGAGGGACAACTTAAGTTGGATTCATTCCCTAACAGGGTATTACATCAGCCAGCCAGATTCAGAGTATCTGCTGCCCTGCATCTCACAAGGAAATTGTTATACCTATGGAGATATTTCCACAGACTATGCACCCCATCATGTCTTGAAGCAACCTTTCTGTCCTTCCTACTCATTTGACTGACCCACACTCATTTTCTTGTCTTTCCCCTTTGTCTCCCTGTAGGTACTTCCCTCTGGAGCTAATGTCCCTTTGAAAATATTACTGTCTTTAAGTTTGAGCCTAAAATGCTGTGTATGACTGGGTTCACTGCTATCTTCAAGTGTGCATTCATAGACTATCTTATTGTTGACAGCAACGATACATTATTTCTCCCTTTCCTATTGTTCTCATCATTTAGCTGTATTTTTCAAGAGGCTGAGCTGTATTAAGTACTCAGTTTCTATTACTAATAAGGCTTAACTTGGAGATACTGCCACTCATCTCAGTGCTTTGGGCTCTATCCTCTGAGGCAGAAAACATCATAGTACCACTGAATGATGAACTTCAAGCACTGATTACAAGTGTCTTGTTGAATGCCACAGATCCCTGCAAGAACATACTTAGTGCTAACGGTACGTGACCTCTGTTTTTGCAGTCAGAAGTTTGACTTTTTTTCCTGTCTATTATTACAAAGGTAAGGAAATAAGAAGATGAGTTAAATTACATATTTATGCTCATCTCCATCTCCCACAAGGAATCTGAAAGGTACTTAAAATGCAATTATTTGGTTCAGATACTCTGTCTAGGAAAATGTTTCCACAAGCGTTTTACAGACTTACTGTAAATAATACAATCACACGCTTCAATCATAAATAAGCAAAGAGAAGCAGGAGAGAGAGAACTGAGGTATAAGCAGAGATTTGAAGCCTGGTGTTGAATCTACTAGACAGCAGAATGCAGAGTGTCTGTTCCAGGTGACAGACAAGAAACCAGGTCTGACAAGGATGATACAGTGGAGAAGCTGGAAGTAAGAGACAAAGCCAATGCAGGAGGTTCTATTTTGTTTTAATTATGTGGGGTTTTATTTTTGGTGATGGTAATTGTGCAGGTCCTATGCTACCTTTTAGGAATATCTCAAACATGCAAGACAACTTTTATTTTTGTCACATGTTGAAGTGAAGGTGGGTCATTTCATAGCAACAAAAAAAAATGTTTTGAGTGCACTCCAGTACCATGATCATGGTTTTTTTCTTGTTATATAGAATGAAAACAAGGATCAGCAGACCACAGCTGGAGAGATAGGGGCAAATGTTCATGCTTTTGTTTGATCCTGAATGCTGGTCTCCAGAGAGCTGCCTCTTAGGGTGGTTTTAGTGACAGGGATGGGTGAAGTCTCTCTGGAAAATGAGATGGAGAAAATTGGTAGCTGTCCTAGGGGAAGCACAAAGACTTGTTTAGGGGAAGTATAGGTATGCATAAATACAACACTATTATCGTCCTCGTGTCAACTCAAGCCTAATGAACATTCCTAAAAAAACGACGTATAAATACATACATTGCCAATATCAAGACTCATCTAGATCTATCCAAAAGTGATCCTTGCTCGGAGGCCAACAGGAACATAAAAGCCCATGTTTGTGTTACTAGGTTTTCCCAGCCTCCAGATGAGAATAGCTGTATGCAAACTGCCTGTGGTCCCAGATGCACAACAAACACTGACCCATGCCCACAGACAGTTTTGGGGAATGGCAGTGTGCTTAGATCCCAATATTACCGTTGTATAATAGCACAGCTGAAGTCCAGTGCCTGGGAATGTTTGCCCTTTACAGTTTATTGCCATATATATGGCTACCACAATCAGCCCTAGTGCAAGGCAACTCTTGAGCATTAGATGCCATTTAAAAACATGTACAGCATTAGCTCCAAACCAGCAATCTACAATGATTTCCATATCCTTAAAGGATTTTCTATGTCATATTTGGCAAGGTATAATCTACCTATCTCAGACCAAGACACTGAGAATTACAGACTTCAATCCTCTGTGTTACACCAGTATTTTTCTAACCTGTGACAAGTCTCTGACTCAATTTCTCTCCTTATGGCTGTTTGTAAAAATTAAGCCATTACAGAGGAGCTCTTTGAAGATAAGAATCCTTTGTAAGAGCTATGTGTAATTATCCTTTTTTATTTTAAGCTGAGTCAATGACACCCTGTCTATAAGTCTGCTAGAGTAACCTGGTTACAGCAGGACTGTCTTGGCCCGATTTTACCCCTTTGCCTAACCGTAAAATGTGCCAAACTCGATTCTGGTGACTATTATATGTAAGGATTTTGAGGTGCCTGCCATAATTCAGCCTTCATCAAAGAGTGAAATACTAAGATCAAGGTTTGGTATTTGACTGAACTATTGAGAAGGCTCCAGATAATATATCCTGAAAATTTCATGAAAGTATCTTATAGGCTTCTGGTCACAGATGGCTTATATAGGCCATCACTTTTCCTCAGATGACACCCATTTCTGTATCTTCCTTGACTTACTCGTCTACCCTTCAGTTTCCCATTTATCTGCGTCTCAGTTCTGTCAATCTCTTGCCTACACCGTAAGTTTTTCCTACTGAATCCTTCAAAGCCTGAAGGCATAATATGGATAGAGAGTTACTGCTGTCCAATGTCTCCGATGTCTCTAGCTCTGTGATTGTTATTCTTCACTTTGCTTTCAGGGATGGAAATTCCAAGATTTGCCCTTGACTTTGAGGTTGTTTTTTCCTCTCGCAGCTTTTCAGCCTCTTTCCACGCACAGAGCTTTCTCTGGAGTGCTGCCAGAAGTTATCTTTATCCCATCACCCTCCTGCTGTTGCCAAAACCCTTACTCATATGCCAATTGCAATTCAATCATTTATAATCTCTCTTAATTTTTTATACATTGCAATTTACAGGGTGATGCCAAGCTACCGTCAAAGAACATCCATTTCCAAACCATAAGTGACATCAGTGCTACCCCCACTGTCTTGCTGTCATATAATGACTAGACTGTCCCCTGACTAGAATGCAATAACCAGATACAAGCATTAAAGGAAATGAAAGAAACTTTAAAATCAAATACTAAATTAGTGGACTTTCAGACTTCAGGGTCTCTGCTTGCTCCATAACTATAAGTTTCTACCTTATCTATGAGCTAACCATCTTGGAGATTACCAAGTCTTAACCAGCTTGGGTACCTACCTCCTGCTAAAAGGCATTTTCAGTTTAAATGTATATATTGTAGTTTAAAACCACAACAAAAGGTTTCCATGAGCTGAAAATAAGAGAAGTAAAAATAACAATGCATAATGTGGAAGTCATCCCAGTGTCTGATGTTTCCTGCCACCTGGTGGAAAGGTTTGTTAGTTGCACTTTTATCTTGGTTGACTTCCTTAAAGGATTTTTTGGGGGAATTAACAGGTTTTTTAATGTGCAGTGCAGCCCAGAAAGGTTAGATACAACTAACTAACTATCTGTGTTACCTTCGAGACCATAGCAGTGGGTCCCAGAACAGCAGACTGGGAAATCTGCCTGATGTCCAGGGACACTGATGGATACTCACAGTAGGCTTCATAGTGACACTGCTACCCTAAAGCCTGGATTGTCTTAAAGATGGCTTAAGCCTGTTTCCATGAGTCAGCCACTACATTTTAGGCTTACTATAAGTTCTGTTATGTGCTCATTTAAAACAGATTGTCCTGTGGCTGTTTAAATTGCGACAACAGTGGGTGTTACATCCTTATTGATTTTAGCACCATTGTTCGCCTTGTTTGTGCCCTATTCTGTAAAACGGGAAGTGTGGCAATGCAAGTGAAGGTCCTTTTCAGTGTATACTGTATATTCTCTTTTGAATTTGCTGCACACTGAATATCATGGTGAACATTTGCTATGTAAAGATGCTACGTAAAGATGAAGGTCTATTGAGAATGAAGGTCACGCTCCACCTTCAAGTTAACTTCAGGCCTTCAGGCAGATGAGGGGCTTAGAGATTACAGGCTCTAGTTACTATGTTCCATTATGCCTAAAAAAAGGTTTTGTAGCTGATTGTGAACCATACAGATATGAGAAGTCATATGAGAGATACAGCTTGAGGCAAGGGCATTTTTAGTTTCTGGATTGTGGTAAGGACATTTTTAGCAACATGCTAAAGATACAGATTCTGCATTTTATCCAGTGGCTCCTGAAGGTAAAACATAGCAGCTATTGTGAAAGTAGATATCAAAAGTCAAGACTGACATTTCCCAGGCAAGTATTTCCTCTCTTTGGGATGCAAAGCTATGCTTCATCTTGTCTTCTTTTATTTGACCTACTGCATTCCTGATTGCAGTGTGGTACAGGCTAAAACCAGCAATAGATGTTTCTCTTTTCCCACCTCAGTTCCAATCTCAGTTTTATCTCTAACCTATAATTATTTCTCCCTTTTGGACTGCAAACACTTGAGATTTATTTTGGAAAGAAGCTACCTAAGCCATGATGAAAAAGATGAGAAGCACCTCACCCTACTACAACTGCCACCACCGACAGTGACGCTAATGACTACTACTACTACTAAAAGTTTCTTGTTCTTGTGTCTAAATCACTAGAAAACATGGTGCTTTCATATTTGCAGCAACTGAAGAAAGCTGTTGTACTGCCTAAACTTCAGATATTTGGCAGAGCAGTGAATTTAGGACTCCTTACAGAGTAACTCTATGTAGCTACTAAACTTCATTGACTTCCAGAATTTCACTTCAGATGACATTATGAACACTCAAAATCAACTTGCTGGAGCCAGTAACGAATTTTGTAAGCATTAAAACATGGATAGACCTAGGAATCTTAAAAGAAATCTGCTTTCACTAAGACCTATGAAAATTACACACCTGAATCCCATGGAAAATCTGACTTGAAAGTGGTGGGAATGCTGTGCTTGAAAAGCAGAACTGGATCCTGGTCCAAGTTTCAGGCCAGAGACATAACAAGATATCTCCCTCCCCAGATACTTTCTGAGGTGAAGACATCCAAAGTCTGTCACAACACTGCAACCCGTAAGTTAAAAGTAAGGCTTTTTTCATGTTGCGCCCACTCAAACGTCAATCAGGAAGCCTCTATCATCCTACACTGAAAAGAGGTGTCATGCAGCAGTGCCTCCTGTAAAGGATTGTTCATTTCTTCAGCACGTTTCCTTGATTGTGAACAAACAAAAAACCTTTTCTAACTTCCTGATTTGTACTTCAACTAAAATTGCCCTCTTCAGCCAGTGAATGTTGAAATATTTGTGACATTATCCATGCTACAAAGTGAATCTCTCCAGTCTTGAATGCTTCTCCACTGCGATAAAAGCCATCTATGTTTACTTTCTATTTTAATTTGGGGGGAAAAGAAAAAGGAGAAAAGAGACTACACTGGCAAAAAATAATCCACAGCTAATTTGCAGATATCAAATATCAGCTAAACAGAATTATTTCCTTTATCAGCACAAAAGGATAAAAGTCTATATGAATAATCAGTGTAAAGTAAAATTTTCTTTCCAATGTCCCAAAGTTTACTTAGTCTAAGCTGTCCCTACAGTTATAATTACATTTGTTATTGATGCTTAAGATAATTACCAGAAAATAAAGTGAAAAGAAAGCAGAAACACACAAATAATAATAGAATCATAAAACAGGCAGTGTTGGGACGGACCTTAAGATCATCTAGTTCCCACGCCCCTGCCATGGACAGGGATGACTCACACTAGACTATGTTGCTCAAGGCTCTGCTCAGCCTGGCCTTGAACACTGCAAGGGATGGGGTATTCACAGCTTCCATGAGCAACCTGTTCCGGTGCCTCACAGTAAAGAATTTCTTCCTTATATCCAACCTGAACTTACCATGTTTAAATTTGAACCCATCACCCGTTGTCCTATCTTTACAAGATAAATAAATTCATCCTGATACAAGTTCCATTAAGCTTTTTTTGTTGGCGAGTGTGATCCTCTGTTTGCTTGCCTCTTTAGTCAACCTTACTTAGGAGATAGCCTAAATTATTCCTTTTACTTAGTAGATTTATCAGTTAAATGCTACATTTAATATGATTTGTTTCTTTCTTTCAGTAGACTCAGAGGTTTTAGGAAAAATGCAATAGAAGCCCCACATACCTGAAAATGGTTAGTGAATGGCAAAATCTATAGATCAACAAGTGGACTGTGTTCAACTGGACCTCTCAGTCACTAACAACAGGAAAGTGCCCTGCAGACTGAGGTCTTGGAGGTACACGTTTTCGTCTTTATTCTTTCTGGATGGACAGTTTCCCCATAGAAAGAGCTGTGTGTGCCATCACTGGAAAATCAAAAGCTTCAGGTAAACACAGAGGGATTTTCCTTCATCTTTATCATGATTGTGCAGGTATAAATTTACAGCAAGATTTTCACAGCAGTGTACCTTCAGTACAGAAATGGAAAACTCTCCAGAAAATGAAATGAGGGAGATGCCTGCTGCAAACGGAAGTTTTCAGAGGTATGTATTGGTTTCCATTGACTTTGCAAAGTAGTTAAACTCTGCAGGAGAACTGGGTTGCTGCTTCATCTGTATAAGAGTTATCTAAAGTTCAGATGAACCTCTGAATTTTTACATGATAAAGAAAAAGAAAAGAGGAGAGACGCAAGAAGCAGGAATATAGAGAATGTGTCTTAAACAGGAAAAAGCAGGAAATAAAGTTGCTTGGCAGGTGGCTGCTTTATTTACGTGGGAAGCCAACAGCTGTAGAACCAGGCTGGTTATTAAGCTGTATCTAAGACTGTTCCGCTAAAGTTAAGCAAAGCTCAGCATGACTTAGGTCTTCGATTGCGTATGCAGTGACAGAAATCATGAAGCAAAAGATCACAGAAGAAACATGTGCTTGATCTTCAGGAATGATGAATAACAACAAAACAGACACGGGGACTTATGCATTTAAGTCAGTGTGAGTACCTGCACCTTGAAGAGTTAAGAAAAGAGTTAGTTTTGGGGAAATCTGAAGATGTTGACCTCCTAAAGAAGAAAACAAAAGGGATGAAGAACAGGCAAAATGAAATCAGGATAATGCAGAATGAAAGACAAAATCCAAGTTAATTTTATTAGAACTACCTTGGTATTCCGTTTTCATCTCAACCACGTATTAGGCACTAGGCTAAAGAAAAGTGGTTTTGACCTTTTAAAAATTAGCTCAGCTTTTATGCCATTCTACCCATGTTAAATCCAAGTTATACACTAAATATATTAGCTTAAAATTAAACTTTGTAAACTACTCTGCCTTTTCTCCTTTCTACAGGATCTGTCCACACTCTTATCTGTGCCATCTACCAAACACATATAGAAATGTCTATCTGCTCAGCCTGGGGCCACAAAATGAAGCTTGATAAAGTTTTGACAGTCTAACAACTGTCCTACCTTTCCCTTGATGCCCTTCACAAAAGACCTATGCCAGTGTGCACCTGTCCACCACCCACTGTCCACCACCAAACAAATGTCTGAAACTGGGAGCATTTTCAAATACAATTCAATGACACAATAGGGGGAAATAAAAAGACTTGAATTTTCTTCTCTATTTATGAGCACTATTCAGATACTTAAAGTTGCTCTGAATTGGTAAAGCTTTGGGTACATGTGCATTCAAAAATACATTAGCTGTCTTTCAGTGATGAGCAACAGACTTTTTTACATCTGGGTCTTATGGAAGGCCAAATTTGTGTCTCTGGCTGATGTGACTGATGTTTTGTGCATGCTGTGTACCGAATTAGACACCTGTTAGAGTCCACAGGATGACATCCTCTGACCTTGAGTAGATTGCCTTAAGTTGACTTTACTTATATACTTATGGATATATAGAAAAGGGGGAGAGAAAATTCATTTATATTATGTAAAAAGAGACAAGGTAAGTCCTCAAGCACAGTGTTTCCTCAGGAAAAGTAGTATTATCCTTAAAACATGAGTATTTTGAACAAGTATTCTTTCTTCTAACTACTGAGCAGAAAACCCAATAACCTTGCATAGCTCACGATGCTGATGTTTTTGAGACTGTGCTCTTTCTGTCTTGGTCTCTGGTCTCACACAGGCAATCTGAAGTGGCAGTGAAATACAGTCAAATCAATGGTTGTAGCAATTCAATTCCATTTTGCATTGTTCTCAGACACTAAACAATATGCAGTCCAAACAATGAAGAATCACATCCTCTTTCTGTATGAAAACCCTAACAGATTAAAGCTCAGGAATGACATTAACAAATGTTGACCAGTAGTAATGCTTGCCAGTAGTAAGTTGAGTTTCACCTACTGTTGTGAAGCTGCACCTATAAGAGACAACTACTTGAAGAAACACTGTATTTACATTGAATTGCATAGGGTCTAACCCAGCAAGGAAATGATAGTGAATGCTACTATAGGCTACTGCAGCATTTTTACTACACTGAAGTATATGCAGTGTTAATGCATTTGTATATCTTAAGGGCACTGTATGATTCTCTTCATCCATAGGTACTATTTAATAATCAGGCCTGCCTAGTGTCATAGGCTAATCTTGTTCCATACCTCACATCACCTGCACCTATGAAAGTGATCCAGGGTGACTGAAAGACAAGAATCCTGCTCCTCATTATGTTTTCTTTCACTTAAGTGACTTTTAATCCACTGAAAGGCTTCTCCTTACCTTGTAGAGGTTTATTCTCTCCAAGACTTCCTGATAAAGAAGTATCAAAGCAAGTTATGTCCATTGAGTCACCTTTATGTACTGTTTTATTAACATTTTCAAGGAATCTGAACAGGTCAGAGGGGTGCCATTTTTCTTTGAAGAGCTTATGACCCTATTCTCCAAGCACTGTACAACTTTCTCCTTAATTAAGCTCCTACTGTTTTCTTGTCCTTTTTATTTCCAATTTACACTTCAGCTGAGGTAGTTTATGTTCCAATATATTCACAGGTAGGACTTCCAACTCTTTAAAACAAGCTTTGTGGTTTGCTTTCATTTCCTCACCCAAAGACAGGACGCAATATATATGCATTAACAATGCAAAGAAACTCATTTCACAGCAGGGAAATTCCAGCTTAAAAAGAATTATTGGCTTGGCTAATTTTCCTACTGAGATTCACTGTGTTCAGTGGGGAAATCTGACTTCAATAGATTCATAGAAAGGATGTCTGGAGGGGACTTCTGGAGTTCTCTGGTTCATGTTCCTGCTTAAAGCATTGCCAGTGTCCCCATTACTAGGTGAGGCCCACCCCCTGACTTTGTTTAAGAGAGTCTTGAAGATCTCCAGGAGTGGAGATTCCACAGCCTCTGTGGTCAACCTGTTGCAGTGCTACCTTCTCAGTGATGTTATTATCCTTTTTTACTCATGTCTGATCTGAACCTCTAAAGTCACAGCATGTGGTCATTGCTCCTTGTTTTACCATCATTCACTTCCAAGAAGAGTTTAGCTTGATTTTCTCTGAAACTCCTCTCTGTGTAGTTCTTGGCTGCTATTAGATTGACCTGATTGCCTCCACTTCCTAGACTAAACAAGCCCAGTGGACCTACGGACCACTCATGTGCCCCTAACCTTTGTTGCACTTTGCAACCACTCTGTTATTTTTGAGTTGAACTGAATACTCATCAATGTGGAATCTCATCAGTGATGGGAAGAGAAAGGTAGCTTACTTTGATCTGCTGGCCATGCTTTTCAGTAGCCTGATTTGCAGCCCACCCAGTTGCTGGTAAGAGCACATTCAGTAGCTTATGTTCTACCTTGGAGACCATTGCAATCACCAAACCTTTTTCAGCAGGGCTCTTACTCTGCTAGACACTTCCCATCCTGTGCTGATGCTTAGGATTATTCTGCCATAGGTGTAGAACTTTCCACTTTTCCTTGCTGAATCTAATAATGTCCTTCATATAGCATACCTCAAGTTTGTCTAGGTCACTGTGGATGGAAGCTCTGCCATTTGCTGTAAGTCAGTCTCAAGGTACACTTGATCCTTGTCTAAGTCTTTGATGAAGATGCTGAACAACATGATGCTGAACCTCTACTCTCTGAGTCTGGTGATCCAGCTATTTTTTCCCCACCTTACAGTTTGTTCAACCACCTTGTATTTCCTTCGCTTCCAAATGAAAATACACTGGGAAACAACATAAGAGAAAGCTTTTCATTTGCATACCTGAAATAAAACTGAGTTCAAAATGAGACAGGTTCCTTGCATCACTTCCTACAAACCTCAGTAGCTGACATTTCTTTTTGTTACACTTTCTCAGGAGACCGTTAACTATATGCCTCAGTTTAATACTTTGAAGATTACCAAGATAAATCTGTATCTCTTTCTGCTGAGAGTCAGGTCCTACCCACCAGATTTCTTGGGCTTTTCTCACTCACTAACTCCTGTGTGATGATTTACACAAGTTTCTCAGTGAGCAATGGGGCTAATGAAGCTTATATTCCTACAAATGTGTGCCCAGTAACTCTCAATATGCCAACACCTCAGCTGCTTTCCTGTTACTTTCAGAGTACTGCAGGATGTAGGGTTTCAGTTCCTCATAGCATCCTTGGTATCTTCTCATCAGGATGAAAACTCCCTTTCCCTTCCCATGTTAAAGGGACAGGAAGCAAGTTCTGTGGCTAGTTCAGATACATGCTTGTAGGTGAGCCTCCACACTGGAGATGTAACAGACATCCCAGAGCTTTCCTTTGGTAAGGACTTTTGTGAAGTTTCCTTTCTATACCCAGACACCAGTTTTCACTGAAGCCTACAACTTGGTATCTATTTCTTCTGCTGTATAGATCCTGTATAGATTAGATTTGTATAGGATGTTAGGAGTGATGGGAGATACAAGCGGGGAAATGTGATAAAACTTATTCCTCTAAGTAACCACACTAAAATGCTTTAAAGCTGCATCTCCCCTAGAAAAAGAAAATCAACAGTTGACTAAATTATGTCTGTTTTGAGTTTGTCTTTTTTTTTCCTCCTAATATAAACTTAATACAATCCATTTCTACTTAAACATCAGAGTCCTGGCCATTAATCTAGACAAAAAACGTTTGCACCACATTTTGCTTGCTCTTTCTGTTATATCTCTGACCTTGAAACTGCAAGCTTATCATGGAAGGCAGGCAGACGCTGATTCTGATTTTCTGCAATACTGGACAAAGTACTACTTATGCTGAACACTAAATCCTCCCTTCAAATGTTAGGCCACATTGATCCTAAATTGTGTTATCCTTGTTTCAGGAGACTGTGAGGTTTTCTCAGGGTGAATGTGATTTTACAGGAAAGAGAGACCAACACCAAATATCTGACACCAAACCAGATTTTTCCAGGAACATTCATCCAAGCACAAATTTTAGTAGGTATCAAACCCATTTTAATGAGCTGCCTAGCATGTAATAGCCAAGAAACCAAAGCCTTCACTCACTCTCTACCAAACTAAAAGCACAGTAATATGGTCTCTATATAATGCAAACTCTTCACCTTTTTCTATGCAGATAAAGCAAAGTAAAGGCATCTAAAGGACAAAAGACTTGAGTCCTTAATAACTGTAATAAGGATACTGTAATCTTGCTCCTGATATATAAACTCCTTAAAAGTTACTGTTCAAAGCTTGTTTCAACTCCTAAACATGCATTTTGCTTACATAGCTTCCCTATTTCTGCACACAGACCCACAGAAACCCAGTCCAAGCCACTGGTAGCATTATGTCTGACAGCTGGAACAGTTTGGTATTCCACCATTTGCAAGTGAAAGGTAGTTAGTGTAATTAGTAAGAAAGATACTTAGCAAATGCCCGTACATTCATAATCCTATGCAAGCACCAAGATAACTGCATCCCCACAGTAACTCTGATGACTTTCATATACTTAGAATGGATTTAGCTCATCAAGAGAAATGCTAGACATGTCTCACTCTTTAAATATATTCATTTCCCTTTGAAATTGATTTAATGAGGAGGCTGATTTAGCCTATACAATCAACAGAATCAGACATTCAAAATGCATATTATATTACATTATATATATGCACTCACAAGCAGATACACAGCTATATTTAGGTATAAGCGTATATATAGACAAACACTCTGATTCTGCTCCATTGGCTTTTCTGATCATCTTTCTACAGAAGACAGTTAAAACAAGTCCCTTCATTCCCTAAATAAACCCTGGAATATGGCATCCCTAATAATTGTTTATAACACCCAAAGCCCTGAAATTTAACAAGGTTTTCTGTATTAAAAAGGAACTCTACAGCCTTTTCTAAGAGGATAGTTGTGCTGTAGCCATTGTCTACTTAGCAGACACTATTATAAATGCACTCTCACCAAACAACTAAAATAAGCTCTGTCCCATTGATTTCACCTACTGACACATCCCTTTCTGTATCTGAGAGAAAAGGTTAGGATCTAATGCAATGTGTCTACAGGGTATTTAGAAACTGCCTAAATTTTAGAGGAAATTTGTGCAGTTTGTTTTATGCTTGCTCACTTTCGCATTTTACTTACTAAGACTGAACGATTTTAATTTCTTTCCAGGGGAATAAGAGATCTGTAACAGTAATAGAAGCAAACCAGTTTCAATTCCATAATTACCAGATAGTAAAGTGGGCAGGAGGAAAGTTTGGGAAGTATTTGTTTGAGGCAGTGTGTGCTGATTAAGTCAGAACACAATTGCTGAGAGGCATTAGCTACTTTCTATGGGCCACCTGCAATTTTTATGCAGAAGATGTGCAAAATGCAATTTTTCATATTGTGACCATACAAATCACCTTTGTAAGCAATTCATTATCTCTATTCTCACATTTTGCATAAGTCATCTCTTATTTGCAACACTCGTTTACATGTGATAACCTAAAAAAAGCATAATCTAATACCCAAGAACTGTAGTCACCACATGACTGCTTTCCATTCCTGTTCCATTCACTGTTTTTAATAGCAACATGCCTAGAAAAGTGGAGAGGGGAATGATAACTGCCTGCAGCTATTTGAAAGGGTTTAGTTTAAAAAAAAGGGGAAGAATTAACTTAGCATAATAATGGGTATGGCTCTGAGTTAAGGGATAAAATTGAGAAATGGAAGATAATGGTTGAGTGTTGAGAGAAGTGGGAAAAGAAGACAAAGAGGAAAGAGTGAGACCTATTAATCTATAGAGTAATCTCCAAAGGGGAATATAATATAAGCCCCATTTCTTGACATTTAAAAGTAGCCTGAACAAAAAGTGATTAAATGTACATCAGGGAACAATACTGCATTATCAAAGAGAATAACGAAGTGATCTAACAGAACTTTGCTGCCTGAGTGTCCACTGATACACAGCAATAAAGATCTCTTTTGATGAAAAAAAAAATGTTAGCTCTGATCAGAGGTTTAGACCTGTCATTCCAATGAAAAATATTCTAGCCTTCCCCTGCTCCGTTCTTAAACCCTTTCCTCTACCACATCAGTGTCTGTTGTGTGATGAGCTTCATCATAATGCATCAGGAATAGAAGAAAGAAGCCTATAACCCTGGGGAGTCAATAGTACCAACCATCCCTCTGGTGCGTTATGGTACTATAAGAAAGCCTGCAGATGGTAAAGCATCATAGATGGCTGTACTACTAAAACTTTCTCAATGTATTTATCGCATAAAGTCATAATGGACACTAGGCTCAACAAAGAAATGTGCCCTCCCAGCTTCCTGACTACATTGGAAGTGCCATGAGCAGGTTCAAGGACATGATACATCCCCTTTGCCCAACAGTGGTGAAGGCACATCTTGAGTGCGCATCCAAGTCTGGGCACACCAGTAAGAGAGAGACAAGGATATACTGGAGTGAGTTCAGCAAAGAGCAATGAAGGTAATTAATGTGTTGGACAACATGATGTATGAGGAGAGGTTGAAAGACCTGGGACTATTCAACCTGGAGAAGAGACAGCTCAGGGGAATCTTAATATGTATAAATACCTGACTGGGTGAGGAGGGAAGAAGATGGAGTAAAGAAGAGATGAGGCTCTTCTCATTAGCTCCTAGTGAAAGGAGGGAAAGCAAAACTGAAGTACAAACCATTCCATTTAAACACAAGAAAACACCATTTTCATTGTGACAGTGGTTGAACACTGGCACAGGTTGCACAGAGCAGTTGTGGCATGTTCAGCCTCGGAAATAATCAAACTTGGACTGGACACAGACCCTGAGCAATCTGTTCTGGCCATCTCTGCTTTGAGCAATATGGTTGGACTGTATCATCGCCAGCAGTTGCTCCCAACCTCAGCAATTCATGATTTCATGGTTCAAATAATTCACATTTGAGTTGCTGAGAAAGGAAGTTTCCTTGCAGAGTGTTATTCACCAAGGGAACTGTGAAGTTTTCCTTTCACTTTGCACTGCAAGCGGCTCTAACTTATCCGCTATAAGACATTTATAGTGTGATGTCATTTTGAACAACTATTTGAAATTTGTATGAGATTGATATGTAAAATATGTTTCCCTCTGCAATCCTCTCAGAAAAACGCAGATGGATAAAATCAGTATCCTAGACACGTTTTTTTTCAATGAAAAGAGTGAAACAGCCTTTCTGCCCTACTTCTGGATCATACAGCTGATAGAATCTAAGACAGTTTGAACAACAATAAAAGTTAGTAAAATACAGTTTTCTTGTTAACAGCCTTTGTTATAAATAGATGCGATTTTGTGTGCAAGATTTGCAGACAGTGATCTGTAGCTAAGGTTTGGCCCTTCCCCCTTCCTAAGGCAGCATCCTTAGACATGCAACTTCATTATCAAAGAGGGGCAGGGCTATAGAGCTGCTAACACAGGGAACTGGTACTACTGCCACAGACCAAAGCAGTTACTGCAGTGAATTGAATACAGTTGATATAATTCTAGCCTCCATGGGCTTAGGTTCCCATCCTTTTCATCAGTTCAAAGAAATACCTGGACTGACTAGCCCATCCACATTTTTATTTTAATTATTACCATTTTTTTGAGTTTTTAAAGAAAAATTTTCCCTATTGCACCCATCATCTAGAATAACTAAAATCACCATATAACTCTGATTCAATAGGAAGTTTTTGGTAGATTTGGTTTTATGCCCACAACGGGTTTAGTTTGCTTAGAGAGCTGCATTCATAACTGCCTTTTGAGGACGGAAAGAAAAAGGGATACAGAGACAGACATGCAGGTGTTCACACATGGCATACACACGAATTAGAGTCAAAAGAGAAAACAAGCACCTTATCCAATAATAGCAACTATGTATATTTTGGTAAGGAGATAGGTCTCTTAAAAAGAGGTCTGCCACAGGATAATGACTTCACAAAACGTGACTGACAGTTACTTCACTACCTCTTTAATCATGCTCTTATTTCTATCAGGAATGCCTTATACTTTCATCACGTTTCAAACACACATTAGAGCTGAATGTGCTACTGAAGCTTCAAAGGAATGAATAAACATTCTGTGAGCTAAATGGGCTCATATGTTTAGTGAACACATGAAAAAAAAAGGACCATGCTGTACCATACAGTCACACCAGTAGAAAAAGCTGCTTTATCTTCTGTAGCTGGTGCTCCCAGAAACAGCCTATCTTGTGACATTTTAGATTGAATTTATTACTTATGGGCTTCTGTGTTGAATATCTGTTGCAATTATTTACCCAACTGATGTATCAGACCACGTTCTTACCATAACTGGTGTGGTATGGTTTGCTTTGGATGATGTCAGTCTCAGACCTCAGAAGACCCTTCTATCATTCTCAAGAAATAAATCATGACCAAGACTGATGGGAATCTGTGACTATGTGGATATCATAGGTTTGGCAGCAAACTCCAAGCATTAAGGTCATCCAGCTCCAATCTTCAGGAGATTCCTATCCCATCATGTTTCTATTTTTTTGCTATTGGTTCTCCAAGTATGAAGCAGGGTTACATCAAGCACATGTGCATTAGACGCTCCCCAAATGTCCAGTCCAACTTCTATAGCAGACAGAGAAGCCTTGAGCCTTTTTACTTTAATTTCCTACAGTGGAACTGCTTTCAGCCCACCAGTTCTACCACTTGTGCTTTATCTGCTACCCACAGTTTCTTTTTCCTGCATTGAAGAGACTACAGAGCCCTCTTTGGAACTAGGATTTCAAGTCCTTCAGTTAGAACTGGGAACTTAAATATATTTGTGGGTTTGGCTTAATATTTCTGAATTTTGGCATTTAAAATTAGAGCAAAGCCAAATACCATTATTCTAAAACCATGGAAATGTACATGTAAATCATCTAAAGAACTACTTGCCCCTGTTTTGGGGAGAGGAGGGGATGTGGTTGTGGTGTTTGTGAATACTTAAACTGATACTACAAGTGATGCCTCTTCACAATACACTAAACATTAGCATATGAGGTGTTAATGATTCCCCAATGACAGATTTAATTGAACATCCAACAAGAATTCACAACAGAGTAGAATTTGTCATAATTGGCTTTGATGATCACAGTGAAATAAGAACTGTTGAAGCTTGAAGATTGGATTGAATTTTAGGAATTTCATATTTTAAAAGAAATTTTAATTGGGAAAGGGCTGTCTTGTAGGTGGGCTCTTGTATTCAGTTACACTGGTTTTGTTTGCAATATAATATGGAACTAGAATTCCAAACTATAGTTTGGAACCTGATGATCTTAAGGTCCTTTCCATCCCTATTCTATTATTCTATGATTTGCAGTCCTGGTCTCCATGATCTCCAGACTATAGGCCACACTTTAATTTTTTCCCCCGCTGTACACGCATACATTATTTCAAAGCAAGGTAGGAACATGGAAAGAAGTTTGTGTATCCAGGTCCCATCCCTACAGGGATTTAGGCTATGAACAACCATGCAGCTATTAAAGATAAGAACAAATAAGAGAAATTCTGAGGAGGTTGTTCATCATGAAACTCTCTTTAAGAATGTTATTCATCATCCTCTGTCAAAGGACCTAGAGTAATGGCAAAAAAATACCTTCAACCTTAAAACAATTTATTCAAACACAATCACTGCACAAAATAGTGTATTTTAGCTGCATGGGAAATTGAAAAGGACCACATTATTACAATGATAGAAGACAAAATATGAAACATGGCTGTGCTTTACAAAGATTAATTTTCAGACTTTCAGAACATTTATTGTGTATATGAATGTAATGTCCCTGCCCATGGCAGGGGGGGTGGAACTAGGTGATCTTAAGACCCTTTCCAGCCCTAACTATTCAATGATTCTATGGTTTAACCCCATCCAGCAGCTAAGCACCACACATTGCTTACCCCCAGCCTCACTCCAGCAGTATGGAGAGAACTGGAAAGATAAGAGAGAAAACTCACGGGTTGAGATAAGAACACCTCAATAATTGAAATAAAATATTGTACAACAATTATAATGAAAAGGAAAATAACAAGGAATGAGAAATAAACCCCAAGAAAACTAAATGATGCAAAGGAAGACAATTTCTTACCACCAACCGACTCATGCCCTGTTGATCCCCCAGCAGCAGCCTCCCTGGTCTATCTCCTCCCAGCTTTACATGCTGAGCATGACCTCATGTGGTTATTACATCATATGGTTTAGAATAACGCTGTGGTCAGTGGGGGTCAGCTGTCCTTCCTGTATCCCCTCCCAATTCCTTGTGCACCACCAGCCCAATCTCTAGTGGGGTGGTGCGAGGAGTAGAATAAGCCTTGATGTTTAAGCACTGCCCAGCAATAAGGAAAATATCCCTGTGTGATCAACATTGTTTTCAACACAAACCCCCAAAAAGCCCCGTTCCAGCTACTGTGAAGAAAATGAACTCTACTCCAGCCAAAGGCAGCAGAGTCAGTGAAATAAGATCTGTAACTTTGGGAAGATGCGGTACATTTTTCATAGGTAATACAGTGTTTCCGTTTCAAAGCATAAAAATTCAAATCAAGTGTAGTTATAGAATTCTGGCCTGTGCTTATGGTAGAAAATAATTCTCCTTCTGAATCTTATTTATAAATAGGAAGCTTTGGAAATTGTGATCTTTGCCAATGTGTTCTAATAGGAAATGAAGAAAATACTGAGTGATTCAAAAGAAGGGCAGTCCTAATTTCTACAGTGAAGATTGAGTGTCTGTTATACCACAGGTATGAAAACACTGCAGATCCATCATGGCATTTTGAACTCATCCCCCAGTAAGCTCCTAATCTCACACAATTTGCAGCTCAGGGACTTCTGAGACCTTTCTGCCCCTGCAAACACAGCCAAAGATGTCTCAGAAGAATTAGGACAATCTGGTAGTATCTCTGGAGGTTATCAAGAGACAAATGTAATTTCCTCCCTGTGCTCTGAATTTCAAAATAGAAAAACTTGTGTTAGAAGGTTCATATTTAGTAATTTTTAAAAATCACTATAATTAATCCCACAAATCATAAGGAAAACAAAAACTCACATCCTTTTCACACTAAAGAAGATTGGTTCATATATGGTCTTGAAGGTACCATTTTCTCTCACCACTTCATTCTTTATTTAGCATACTTATGAATGTAACTAGACCAGCTGGCCGAATGTAGTAGTAAGTACTCTCTTCCTGATAATTTCCTCCTTCTTTCAACTTTTGCCTGCCAGTAGCTTATGGATTTCTTAATTTTAATTTTCAGCTAATAATAATCACAAAAAATAGAGTAAATAAAACTTGTATTACTATGTTGGTTACAGTATTCATTTAGGCAGCAATCAAAACAAACAGCATGCATCTGTTCACCAGCAGGATGTATCTTTCTTATGTGTTTTCCAGAGGAATATATTTCTTGCTACACATGAAAATAACTGTAATATATACTGTTTTTTTTAAAGCCTACTTTAAATTAGCACATTAAATAAAGCTCAACAACTTTGATTTGTTTGTTTCTGGAGGTCAATAAGCTCAATGAGTAGATCAGAGACACAATGTAGAAGATAGCAGGAAGTAGGCATGTAGAAGATACAGCAGGAGTCTAGAAGATATATGAAGATGTGGCAGGCACACACAACTGCATAAAAAAAATCTCTTGTGTGCTTTGTTTCAGCATATGCAGAAATCCTTCTCTCCCTCCCCAATTTTCTCCCCAAATAGACACAAACTCCAGTTTTGAACAAAGTTCTTTTAGCCATGTTTAAAGGCATAAAAAATTATAGGTAAAGCAATCATTATTTTGTATACAATGCCTACAATCTAACTACACAACCATAGTTTAGTGTGAAACAGATTGGTCTTTCTCTATGTGATTAGATTTCTTTTTCAGACCTCATGTGTTGGCTGTAATTTGCAGACACGTAAAAGTGTAGAAGCACATCATATATAAATTAGTAAAGCCATGAAATAACAGGCCCATTTGGAACACTTTCATTCTTACCAATCACTAATCTGAAACCTCCCATCTAGGAGATGTACAGGAGTTCAAGCAGCATATTACTCTGTACAAACACCTTTTTTACTACATTCTGACAGCTTTTGACAAATGTAACACAGAGCAAAATCATTTGCAATGGCTGCATCTGCCTTTTTAGAATCCCTGATTAGAACTGCAAAGACTGGGTATTTATTTAAAAGTCAAGACTACGTTCAGCAGATTTTGTGAAGTGTGAACAGTGAAGTCATTTCAATGACATCTAAGTAGAATTCAAGCAGTTTCTACTTTCCTAACCTATACCTTTGGTATTTTAGCTTATTCTCAAAGAACATTTGGCAAGTAACTTGTGGTAACAAACCCTTGTGAATTAATGCACAGCATCACCTCTGAAATAATGTTCTGGCTTGTTTTGCCTGGGTAATGTTGTTACACCCTGACTGTATAACAATGCTCAGGGTCACTTGGATTGTGAATACTTCAATCAATGCACTTGATTAAATATTCTGAACTTAGTAGTTGACTGAACATTTCTACCTCAACACAAAACTTCTTAGGTCCTTCTGGTGCTGAAAAATGGTAAAATATTTGCACTAGTTGGTCAGCTCTAGTATTCAGTCTGGGTGATTATGATGAAATTAGTGAGTCAGTTACAGAGAAAAAAACCAATGGATTCACACTCCCAACATTTAACATAAAGCTTAACATAAAGAGTAGATGTCTCTACTAAAGCCAATGAACCAAGTTTTCATGAACCACCTGTTTTTCTCCTTGTAAGGTCTCAACTAGGTGTTCTCTTGTCAATAATCATGGAATCACAGAATGGTCTTGGGTTGGAAAGGACCTTAAGATCATCCAGTTCATCCAGTTCCAACCCCCTTGCCATGGGCAGGGACACCTCACACTAAACCATGGCACCCAAGGCTCTGTCCAACCTGGCCTTGAACACCACCAGGGATAGAGCATTTACCACTTCTTTGGGCAACCAGTGCCAGTGCCTCACCAGCCTCACAGTAAAGAACTTCCTTATATCTAGCCTGAATTTCCCTTGTTTAAGTTTAAACCCATAATCATTATCAGCATCTGATGAGCAACCAATTCTAGAAATAAAAACTTCAGGCCCTTTGAAATTAGACTGCTGAGAGATGGAAGCAACACAGCTTTTATCCAGGCCACTAGTATTAACCTAGTTCTCTTGCTTATTTCCTTTTACCTACTATTTTCAAAAGGTACCTTAAAGTACAAGAAACAAATCATATTATCTGATTCAATATCCTCAGTCAAGTTGCTGTTAGAGACAAAACAGCAGAATTATCTCCATTATCTGCTAATTTAATCATATTGACCTCTTTTTCCTCTGCTTCTTGCTAAGGACTCTACCATTTAATAGTTTGCCTGAGCAGATAGATGCCTGTGTCTCCTATGCAGCACTTCCCAGCTTCAGGGCTATACCTTGCTGAGATGATTCCCTATTATCTTTTTCCAGAAGACAATTTCCTTCACAGCCTTGAGATGTTTTTGTGATGCGGGATTCCTGAGGAATACTGCAGGCATCATTCCTTACATTTTATACTACCTGCAACACCCCCAGCCCTCAAACTACAGTATGCAGAAACACAAACCCTTATTCATTATGGCCAAAGTCAGCATGTTTATCTTTGAAACCTGCTCTTCTATATCTTTCACAGCACTCACTGCAGTAAATAGGAAGTTTCTCCTCTACCTGAGAACAGAAAGTGGCCTTTTACTGATTTTTTTTCTTTCTGGAAAGGATGAAAGTTTTTCTAATTACCTGGGGTGTGATCCTGTAATCAAAGTCACACATGTTACAGGACAGATAAGAAAAAAACATGGGTTTAACGTAGAGGAAGAAAACTTGGCTAGAACATGGAACTGAAAGGCAGGAGGTTTGGGATTTATTCCTATCATTACTATTTGCTTTTACATGATCACTGTCAAGTCATTTAACCTCTGTGTCTCATGTTTCTCTATATAGAGCACAAAAAAAGAACATTCACTATTCCAGTTGGCTATTGCATGAAGTGAGGCCTAATTAAACCCAGTAATGTGTTTTGAGATCCTTGGATAAAAGGTACTATAAAATGCTCCAACTATTAATTGCTTTCCACTCCCTAGTAGGTTTTAAGTCACATATCTCTCAGAATCATGGATCTCTATTAAATAAAGATTGCTAACAGTGTGAAATCCTGCAGCTGTTGGCTTTTTAATTTCAGAAACAGATGTCTTGTGAGATAGAGCCATCCTTGCTTATGATCAAACCTAAAATCTCAGCTAATACCTTCAAACTTCTGAACAAGAAGGGAAACAACATGCTGGCAACACACGTTCATATTTTTCTCCACATTCTTCTGGCTTTCTGTATTAAGTCTGCCACCTTAGAATACATGCTTTTGCTGAGGTGGATTAAATCTAATCTAAAGTAGGGGAGGTTTTGTTTGTTTTGTTTTCCTCACATTCTGGCTAGAGAATCTTCAGGAGGAGATGAAGTGTTCATTGTATAACACCTTCTACTTCTCAGATTACCAAACTGACATGCTTCACAGAATGGTGGTACTACAATCAGCACAGTCTTGCATGAATCCCTAGCAGTCACATAGTTTCTTCTAAGCTTGTGCATGGATGTGAACCACTGTGTAACACAATCAGCTCTCCTTTGGTTACCCTTTCTTCCTACAGGCTACAATGGTCAAAAAAGCACACAGTGACCCAAAACCTGGGTTAAGCTTCTCCTTAAATGAGTGCTTGATTTCTTGCCACTCTAGCAAGACCTGACCTATTTGATTTTCAAGAGAGCCAGGAAATATATAGACTATGACCTTACCTTCCAGCAGTGTCTAGAAAGTTGCAGGTATCTGTTTAATCACTGTATTGTTTTGAGCTGAATGAACAATTGCTTCTCAAGAAGGCCCAAACACAAATCCAAACACACCTTCAAAGAAATGAGCATTCTGGCATTGTACCATACACCCATCATCCCAGACTGACAACAGCTGGGTTTTTTAATACATAACACATGTCCAAGAACAGTGTAGCTTGGAAAAAATGTTCTACAGAGCTATACAAAAGTCCAATATTCTTCAAGCTGAATTCAGACTCTTTGATGAGCTGGATTTGTGCAATGAAACATGAAGGCAGAAGAAACACCCCTTTGAAAATAGGCAAACCACACTGTTGCTCAGTTTTGAAACCAGCATTGATACTGTGAGCCCCCTTTAGCTACCTGAGCACAATTTATAAACATGTTTTGGCTAAACTATTGCTACAGGGACATGCAGTACTGCTTTAGCTGGTATCTTTCATCTTCCCCATTAACCCCAACTAAGAAACACAGCTTGCACTCTGTGTAGGTCTACAGCAAGCAGGACACACCACTGGTTGGTGGTATGAGGATGTGCAATGCCAAAGCCAGAAAGAGCTTCCCAGCTTGATTTAAACAACTGCACAGGTACTGCAAGGAAGATGCAAAAAGTCAAGTTCCAAGTACATTTTCATGTAAAATGGATTTCTACAGGTGATTCTGGGCTGGCGAAAGAGACTGTTCATCACTAGGCAGCAATCGTCCACAGAGCCATGTCAGAAAAACATCAATGATGATGAATGCAACTTTTCTACAGTAAAACTGAACTTTTAAACATTTCCAGGGATAAATTATACCTTATTCTCCAGCAAAAGCAGGATTAATCACTTCCCCTCGACCTGGGGTCTGCTATAAAATAGGAACCAGCTTGTAGTATTCAAGTACTGGTGAGAGTTCCCAGCCTCTGCCCTGGGCTGTATTTAACTCTTTATTTATTGAAAGTTCTCCAGCTGCAGCTGGATCTCTCTGTTCAATATTTATTATTTTTTTAAACCATAAGGAAATGGGAATGCTAAAACCATTTTTGATCAACGGATTCAGCCTTGAAAGGTTTCAAGGTGTGGCTGACTGTGATTTCTGCAGAGTGACTCTTTTAACTCCATTCTCCCATCATTAGCAACTCAAAAGTTTTCTGGAAGGAAATCTGAACTTTCAGTTTCTTTGTTAGCACTGCTGCTACAGCTTCAGTCCTCAGACAGTGAAAGACCAGAACACGATACATATGCAATCCTGCAACTGCCACTACATAATGTAATAGTAATATTTTCAAGGTTACGAGTCCTATTTCAGTGTTTTATTTCAAGCTGTTTCCAGTAATTACATAGTAGAGCACCTGTGCTGGATGAGCATCAAGGGTTTTAAGGCCAGAAATTTTACAGACAGAAAGAACACTTATTTTTATCTTAAATTGATTTATTTTCTTTTTTTCATTCAACTAATCTATCAGAACAGTCAACACTCAAATTTGTGAGTATGTTTAGACATGAAAAGGATAAAATTAAAAGGTGACTTATACAGCAGCAGCTCTAATTGGCATTATTCAAGCTGGTGAAGTACAGATAAAGAGCACAGAAATGAGAAGCTGGAGCTCAGTTCCAATGAACCCTTTTCAAGCAGGTTTCAGATTCTACTAGTCATATAGAAAAGGACTATTATAACTACTTACATTTCCATACAATTGAGATATATGGAGAAATGTGTCACTTGTCAATTCATACACCCAACAGTAAGGCATATAAACAACAAGGTTATTTACTAAAGAGTTTATGATTCCTAGCGTGTGGAAGCAGCTGCTACTTCTTGTAATTGATCTATTGCGCTCATCATAGTTTTCTTCCCAGTCACTAATTTCTTGTCTATCCCAAACAATATTATGCCCACACATGTAGTACAGTTGCTATGTATGTTCATCACAGCTATTTTGTGGTATGCTTAGACGCCTTCAGATCCCCAACATGACAGTGTTTTGCTGCTAAAAGCATCAATCTGCAACCTAAGTCAGTTGATACATCAAGTCTCATAATGAATGCAATACAGGGGCTGTTGATTTTGAATGGGGTATCTGAGTCACACTGTTTTAGAGGAAACAGGGTAACCAGATATTGTCTTTATATTTTTAACACATTGAGACTGCAGTTTGAGTTTTATGACGTAAATGAGAGTGTCTTATCAGTGATTCGGCTTCCACCAAACAGAAGTTGATACTGTCTATTCCTAATTTAGACAATAAAGACTTTACCTGGTGCAAATTGCATTGATTGTTCACTATAATGTACACACAGAAGTGTGTTTATCCACTCTCTCGCAATCCTTTCTCCCTTCCCCTCACCTCCCTTTCTACACAACCGTTTCCTTTAGGAACAGCAATTTTACATCTGATAATTGATGCTCCAGATGCAGGGGCAGCCAATTAGGGACAAGCAGGGCTAGTAGAGAACCCAGGAGAATCCAGGCCTTTATTCCAATGTTATACCTGACAGAAGTTTCTTCAGCCTGGTCTGAAAGTCCTCCAGTGACCATCTCCAGAACACATCCAAGCTGTTTACCCCAGCACCTTGTTTTCCCAACCTGGCCAAGCTTTCTGCTGCTACCTGCCTTTAGTTTAAATTCCCTACCTTTTGATCTGTCTAGTAGGAATCCAACAGAAAGAGATAATATCTACTTCTTTTTCCTAACAGCCTATCATGTATTTGAAGCCCATCAACCCTCTTTCACCATAAATCATCTCAACACTTCTCCCTTTCTTATAGGTGTTACTCATGAATCTCTCATAGCTCACCCTTGTTTCACCTCCGAGGTCTATATCCAGCTGGTCCATAGCTTTCCTAAATTGTCCCAGGGTGAACATTCCCTGAGGTTGTACCAATACTAAGCAGAGCAGAAGGATTACTTAGCAGTTTGCAGGCTGTACTTCAGATCACTGTAAAACGACATTTGTCCTTTTTATGGAAACCTACTATTCTTCATTCATATTCACCTGTGGCATTTTATAAGCCCCTACCAGGGAGACTGGACAGAGTTCCCTCTGTAAAATCAGTCACGATTCCCCAAGTGAGCTTCAGTTTTGGCCAGCATGTGAAAATCTGTGCCCTCCAGTGATCAAAGCAGTCAGTGATCACACAGACTTCTAAGAGCAAGTCAGACTCTAAAACAAAAGCGTTTAAAGGAAAATTTGAAAACCACAGGACAAATCATATGCACACCTATGGTATTAGGTACCTAATTATCTCCCACAGTTGGACCCTAACCTTACTAAAGAAATCCCTCTTTCTTTTTTCTGGCTCCTCATCTTCCCTCAGCACCTTTAGAACTCAGCTGGTCTTGTCCATTCTACAGTAAATCACGCTACTTCTCTTGAAGATTAAATATGTTCACACGTGTACATCATCTAAAGTTTTCTCATCATCATACTTATCGCCTAACTACAAAGGCTCACAGACGCTTAGAATAAGTGACTTCGGAAGGGACCTCCAAGTGCCTAGTCCAACCCTTGCCCAAAAGCAAGTCTAAGTGGATGAGGTTGCTGTGGGTTTTGTCCAGTTGAATTTCAAACAATATCTGTGGAAATAAATGCCCTTCTGCTAAGTAAAAGTTTGGATCCCTTCTTCCTAGTACATATCTAGGTGATATGTGAAAATACAGTGCAAAGACATTTTGTCTCTCCTTCATAAATACTTAACAGAGAAAAACAACTTGTTTTAAACTAGTGACATTCAAAGTGGAAGTTTTTCTGTGGCTAACATCAAATAAGATGTCTTTTTTATAGGTAGAACATGTACTTCCTTATGGAACAACCTGGCAAGTCAAATCTGGTGATTTCACCTTGAGTTTCTCTGTTTTAAAGCCATAAAACTTTGCTTCATCATCAGATACAAAATCCCTAACAATGTTTGAAAGGCAGATTTTACCCCCAGTTGGTGGAAGCAGCAATCAGCAGTGAGGACAGTACTGGAAACACGAGAGTTAAAGCAGCTCCATTAGAAACTAAAGTTATGTTTTATATTCTTTCATTTTTATTAAGGTTTTTTTTTCTTTTTAAGAAATAAGTCTTATAGGCCTTAATGGGTTTTAGTCATTCTTAACAGCTACCTAATGAGCTCTCCAATTATGTAAAGAAGAGCAATTCAGTTCTACATTACTGTATCCCCTCACAGAAACCCAGTTCTCCCTCTTCAGAAACAACTCATGCAAGGTCATACAATAAACCAGAAGTAGGAACAGGACTAGAGCTCAGGTGTTCCTGAGTAGCAACCTTATAAGTAATGCTTTAATTGAGGTGTGATTGTCTTAATACTATTTAAATACTTCTAATATCTGACACACATTAATCAGCTACAAATAAAAACTGCACTCATGTTTATAACCCCACACTTTTTGACATCACAACAAACCAAAAACACACCAGTAAATACCAATAAATTACATAACAGTAAATTAGAGTAAATACAACCCCCAAACTAAGAAATAGCAAGAAGCTTTCTGACTCCTTCAGAAGCCCATGAAACTGATGTTTCCACTTTTCTTATGATGGAACATCTGTAGATAAAACAACCTCCAGAACATCATGACACACAAAGGCACAAAATAAAACTGAAAACGTGTCTCTAAATGGAGGGAGGAAACACAGTCTAATAGTACTGAAGTTATTTGGTAAAGGCAAAGGGAACTGTAAATATTTAAAACATCATTTGTTTTCAGTAAGTAGGTAATTGAACATGATCGAAGCCTTCCTCTGCATAGCTTGACATAAAATATTGTAAAAGTGAAGAAAACTTATACAAGTGGCTTACCAGCAAGGCTGTTTGCTAGGTAGGTATTTCATCCAATATTTGTATGATACTCTATCTCCAACAGAATCCATATACTATTAACAGGGTCCTATACAAAGATAAAGACAAAACACACTGTAACTCTTTGAGGAACCATGTAAATAAGAAATACGAGTAAAATATTAGTAAGAAATACTGTATGCTACCAAAATTTCATAACATGTCTACTAGAAGAGTGTAGCTACTATTATAAAGCATTTCAGCTACGATAAGTATTGGGAGAAATTACATTTGAAAATAACATAGCAAATTACTGACAGATAGGTAGGTTTTATTTCATCAAAAATGGTTGATAATTCTGTATTATAAAAAAATACATTCATGCTATGAAATGGATAAAACCCACATTACATCCATCTACTAGAAAGCAGAGATTTTTCTGGTGCTGTTTGAAAATTGAATGCCAATCTCACTAGAAAGCTGAAAATTAGTTGAGAAAGAAAAAGCATAATCTGTGTTGCTCTGCTTTACCTCCTTAAACCTTAGTCTCAGCTAGCTATTAGACTCTACACTGAAGCTGGTATTTAAAGAGCAGTACCTCTAAAGCAAATGACTTGTGAGGATGCTCCTCCCTTCACACAGGTTGTTTAAATGGTCAGTTCAGAGTGCACTTAAAGCTTAGTCTCAGCTAGCTATTAGAGTCTACTCTGAAGCTGGTATTTAAAGAGCAGTACCACTAAAGCAAAACACCTGTGGGGATGCTCCTCCCTTCACACAGGTTGTTTAAATGGTCAGTTCAGGGTGCAGTACCAGCAAGTTAAGTTAGACAGTATGAATCCTATCCAGAAAGTGTAGGGAAAACAAGAAGAACAAAAATATATATAAATGAAATTGTCCATCTTAATCACAGCGATGTTTAACTGTCTCCAATTCCTGCAGTCTGCAATGTGGCAGTGGTTCAGTAAGCAGACTCCTTGAAGTTCTGCTCTCAGATGAGAGTTCAGGCTTTAATGCAATTAACTCTCCCTAAACAAAACCATGGCTTTAGGATCAGAAAAATGCTGCGAATTAGACTTCAGGCACCTTTCTGATGCTCTCCACTGATATAATGAAAGAAGTAAATGGCCCAACTGTAAGACTGCTGTTTCAGCATGCACAGACCCTTATTCAAGACCCCTATTTGAATGCACTTTTCATATCTTAAGCATTAGTAGGACACATAAAGCTCAATGTTTATTAAAGAAACTGCAGTATATGCAGGGTACAACATAAATATTTTACAAGTGTGCAGAACCTGCTAAAAAAGACCTCTCACTTTTAGGAATGCATCCTTCCCACCAATAACCACCTCAGCGCGTGTAACCACTTCATGTAAAAGCAATAATCTTGCCAAATACGAGATGGTTGCTGAGATACAGCCTGATCTGCCCAACAAAGAGCAAATGTTTCAATCTGCTTTTAGTGAGTCCAGCAGCATCCCTCGCCCTAAACGCTCTTTCAGAGTATTTTCCCTCTTAACACACACCAATTAGAAGCAGGAAAAGCAGATGGACAAAATAAATTAGAGACTGCATACCAGCACTGCCTCAGATCAGCCCCATTGGCAGATCTAAGCAGCACCAGTCATTCAGTAGTTAGAAGAAGTATATACATGTTTTTTCCTCCATCCCTTTCCAGAACAAAACTGGGGAGGCATTGCAACTCTTGGAATATTCAGTTTGCAGGGCTGAAGAAAGCAGAAACATGGTCAGGGATGCACAAAACTTGCAGATAATATTTTGATTCCTTGATCTTTATATTGGATATAAGGAGGAAGTTCTTTCCTGTTAGGGTGGAGAGGCACTGGAATGGGTTACCCAGGGAGGTTATGAATGCTCCATCCCTGACAGTGTTCGAGGCCAGTTTGGACGAAGCCTTGGGTGAGATGGTTTAGTGTGAGGTGTCCCTGCCCATGGCAAGGGGGTTGGAACTAGATGATCTTAAGGTGTTTTCCAACCCTAACTATCCTATGATTCTATGATTCTGCAAACACAATGAACACTTCAAACTTCCAATGATGGGAAGGGCGTTCATTCCCTGCACTAATTATGGTTGCATAGTATGGAGATCTTACACATATGTTTTCCTCATATACATTGCTGAAAAGATCCAGCTGTCACCAGCCAGTAGAAGCTTCAAAGCTACCAGGTTTCCTAGGCTGATAAAGGCAAGGAGAACATCTTGTATAGTTGCTAGAAGAAATTGGTGCGATGACTTGTGGGAAAACAGGAACAACTGCACAGCAAGAACCTTATCATCACAAAGGATCAGGATAGTCATTCCTTGTAGTTGTCCATCCCTGAACACCCTATGCCAGGCAGACTGGCAACCTAGCTTTTAGCATTTGCATTGATGTGTAACATGGCACCTATGCTATCATCAAAATAAGTCCTAAAGGTGATTTTTAGGTTGGTTTGGTTGGTTGGGTTCGGTTTGGCTGGTTAGTGTTTTATGGTGATGGCTCCAGATCCTCCATGGTGTTGTTATTAATGCACAGTAATCCTAGTCTGCAATACAGTGTCATGGGCTGCACACTTCAGTGACACTGGGGCACAGGAGTTGGGTAGGTAACTGGTGAGGAGCAAAATATCTTGTACAAGAGGAATAAAAGGCTCAAACACTAAAATTATACCCAATCCCAATCAGTCCTCTACAGGATTATCTCACCAAAATGAGAGAATCAGATTGGAGAAAGCTGGAAAAAGCAAAGCAAACCAGTATTTGAAGTCATATTCGGGCAAATGAATTCAGGACCTTTGAACCAAGCAGTAGAGTGGCATTCAAGCCTTGTCCATGACTGAATTCAAATGAATGGCTAGATGAATGAAATCTATCAAAATACATATTGATCCAGTTTCTTGAACTATGTAAAGAGTACAGTTCTGCCTTCCCTGTGATGCCGCCTCGAATGAGTCTTATACATGACCCTTGTTCCCTTACCTAAGAAAATGAAAGAGCTTATATAGAACAAATGATAAGTACTGAGAAATGTGAGGAATTTGTTCCTCCTGTGCTGGCTGGAAAGTGCAAAAAGCCTCACAATCCTTGCATAAAAAGTGTGCATCCCTTTGGCCATAAGAGCTTGATGAAGCAAGTGCACAGATGGGAATGTGGAAGATAAAAAAAGAAAGAAGGGAAAAGTTACAGGCATGTGTGGTGGAGCAGACTCACTGCAGTGGTGCAGGCTGAATACTGTCTATACTCAAGCCAAAAAGGACTTCATAAGGCAAGAAGTAATGGCAGTCAGCTTTAGATAGAGGAGAAGAATGGAAGATGAAAGGCAACCAGAATAAGACAGATTTCAAATTAATGAGGATAGCTCGTTCCCCTCCCCTCCCCTCGACTGCAAGGTAAGGCATGCATCCAGCACAAATCCAAAGGAATAAGACATACTAAGGCCCTTTTAAAGATGTCCCTTTACCAGGCAGTCTGTGACATGCATTGTGGAATAAAATGGGATATTAGGGATATCCTATACATTAGAACGTCTGAAGCTTTGTTGACGAAGCAGATGTGCCTCTGTTTCCATAAATTAATCAAACAACAAGCACAAACTTAATCAATCACAAATTAGTTATTGAAAGATCTAAATGCACAGCTTCATTACTGAACCAAACAAACAGATCCACCTCTACAGATCTCAAATGCTAGGCTCTGCTTTATATGTTTAAAAATGACCTAAACAAGGTACAAAATGCTAAGACATCTGAATGCTGAGTGGAACAAGAGAGATCTCTGCCATTGCAGAGCAGTTAAATATGCAAGTGTGCCTGTAAGGTTTTGTTTGGTTTTGTCTTTTTCATCATGCACTTTAAACTGAAGACAAATCACAGGCCACAAATAGACACAAGTTATCTATCAGCCCCTTTACATTTTCATGCAATATTTTTATTGCCGTAGGTTTTTTCTTTCCTGTTGCACTACTATAAACTGTAAATACTACATGCTCCATCTAATTGACACAGCTGCTTTTCACATGTAAAAAGTCAAGCATTTTGCAGTTCAGCATTGAGTATCAAACATGTCACAGGTATTGTAAGACACCATTTGTTTCCAACATGAAATACATGAGTGCGTAACCCAGTCCCCGCACAGCTAGTGGCTATTGTGCTTTCGTATGTCATCCTGAATGTCTTTTATTTATGATAAATAATTCTTGTTAGTGTTTCCACTGTTGCTGGAGGGTTTCCTACCTCTATATTCTACTTTTCTTGCCAGTCTAACAGATTTATTCAAGAGATTTATTTTGTGAATACATTATTTTTGCACCTTAGACTTCACATTGGTGACTATATTTTATGGTTGGGCCAGTATTAAGTAGATGGGGTTTTACTTGGGATAAATATGCGTCAAAAACTGTTTGCCAGAGCTCTGGGAAAGCCTTGTATGTGGGAACCTGTGCGACATATCGCAAAAGAATGGATTCATGCAATTCAAGCATTCCCAGATATCCACTTTGGTTAAAAATAACTTTTTACAGCATTTGAGCTTTTTCAGGCTTGCACAAATCTGGGAATTAAAGAACTGTGGAAATATCATATCATTGCATATAACACCATTTGAATTAGAGTCCTGCTGTGTTAGGCATTGCTCGCAAATTACATCCAGATTGCCCTTTAGCCCTAATTGCTCTCAGTTTTTATTTATAGGTTTAAAGGAGGAGACAATCAACCATACTAAGTTCTGGTCTTCCTTAATAATTACTTACAGATACGTCCCACTGAGAACAAAACCAGCTACCATTTTCCATTATCTATGACAATCATTCACAAAAGAATACAAAGACATCCTCCTAAAATAGTACCTCTAACCTTCAGAGCAAGTGGAGATTTGCACCAAAAGCTTAAAGTAAAAACTAATGCAGTCACCTGGAGTCCAGAAAGGGGTGGAAGTGAGTTTTAAGTTGTATCTCAGCAATAAAATTGCAACTTTTGCCATGAATTTCAATAGTTACAGCAACATAACTACAAGAAACCTCAAGATTTGTTGTATGGAATGTGTTTATTGATTGTTTTGCACTAAAATGTCATGACTTACAGACAGTGCTCTACTGAAGATGTCTTGTTTTGCCATGTGGACAAGAACAGAAGGTAGAGCAGGGTTGGGAAAATGGACAGGTAAGTCTGCATAATGGTATCATTGCTAAAATAATTTTTTCTTGAAGTAAAAAGTCAACAACATGTGACTTCAGAGGGTCTAAAAGGCAGTTCAGTTGACTGGCCAGTGGAGACTCAGCCCAGTTGCCTTAGCATACTGGTCCTCTGACATGAGAAACATAACAGGGTAAACCAACTGGCCTTCAGCTGCTGTTCTTAAAGAACATGTCTCTCAAAGATCCTGCTTCATAACTCCCAGCATCACGTAAATGACCTGGATGTACCTTCAGTACTTCTGGAATGGCAGTGTTCGGAACTCTGTATCATAGAATCATAAAATGGTTTGGGCTTTAAGGGTCTTTAAAGATCATGTAATTTCAAACACCCTTCCAAACACCTTCCACTACAGCATATTGCTTAGTATCATGCCCTAAATGTCTATTTTGTGGAAAGTTGAATAGTCATTTAGAATCATGTCTGCATTTATTAGAGGTGAGATCCAGAAGCCCAGCCATCGGTAGATATGAGATGTCCAACTATATTCTGCTTGGTTTCCAGATATTGTTTCAGAAAGCTGTAGGCCCTGTTTACAGTTAGGTGAGTCAAATGGTGCTAGAAAGCTGGATTTAGGCAACTGAACTGAACCACTGATCTCCTCTACATTTGGAGCTTAGACATATAGCTCACAAACAGGTACTAACGGGTAGGCACATGATCTGATATATAGATATATAAACGTGCAACTAAATCACACTTGGAGAGCTTGACTCAGGTTTGCCGTAATAAAAACACCTAGAATCAGCTGAGAGATTTAGAGTACCTACACTGCAGTTACCACATAGGACCTACAGAAAAACATCCTCTTGGAAAAGCAGCTGAGGACCAAGGCATCTCCCATGATCAAGACATTGTTAGACAGCTACATAAAAGATGTACCTTAAACCAAAAGAGATGATTTCCATACTTTTAAAAGTCTTTATTGAAAAAACAGCTGAGCTTAACAGTCAAAGAGGAACAGTATGTTTCCTTTCCTACTGGGAGTCCATGATGGTGACTGCTAAAAAGGCTTCTCTTTTTGCAGATTTTAAGCATTTATTGAACAGGCATTGGCCTGCCTTTCATGATGATGGACAGACTGTATTTCTCCTTTCTGAACTAAGAAAAAACACAAAAAACTTGCTGGAAGAAACTGAGTAGGATGTTAGGGATGCTGCTTTCCAAAGAAATAAGATGATGTTAATCAGAAATCAGAAACTCCCTAAATGTATGGTGAAACTCCTGGTTATGCTGAGTTTGCAACAGCTGAAAGGCTTTTGAGGGAGCCTTAATTTGGAGGACCATGCTAGATTTGCTGCATGTCCTGTTTGATACCTGCATGCATCATTTTTAAAGGTATATCAGACTTTCATAGTTTTTATCTAGGATGGGGTTAGCAGCCTCAGGTATCAAGATGACTCAGGATTTACAGGTGCTGTTGCAATGTATAACACTTTCAACTATTCATAGTGACTAATTAGAGAAATCAGAAAACTATTGCAAGCAGAATCTGTGTGTAGTTACTGTTCCTCAGGAAGCTGGAGAGATCTCTTCTATGCCAAAGCCAAGCTAATATACCTTTGAGCAACACTAGAGATAGAGCTGATACTTGATAAATCAGGCCTGCTTGTGGAAGATGTCAGTTCTCATTTTCCTTCCTGTAACCTTTACATAAAAATAAGTGACATTCTGGCTTGTACCAGAATCTCTAATGAAACTGAAAGGCTGTTGAAATAATTACCTGGCAAATCAACGTATATATATAGAGAAAGATCATTCTCCTGCAACTTCTCACTTAGGCACCTTATTTCTCCTATCCTTTTTGTTATTTAATCATAGACACGGAAGAGGGAAAAAAAAGAAGACAGATTAGGAGTACAGCATGAAAGACATTAGACTTTTAAGGCAGATGTAATGAAATGAAAATCTAGGCTTAAATTCCCTTCTTCCACACAGTTATCTATTGTCATTCAGGTTATTCTAGGGACCCAGGTCACCTGCACTTTGATCCTTTCTCAGATCTTTGGCTGACGAGGGAAATATTAGAACTCTATGCATTTTAAAATGAGTTTATATTTGCATCCATTTTGCCTATGTATTACAGTAAGTGCGACATGAAAAAGCAGTCACTGTTAAAGACCCTAGCAATAAGTATTTACACATATTACTTTCATATTTCACAGAGGGATATTCACAAAGGCTAACTTCAAACTTGGACAGCTAATTCCCCAAGCTTCCATTACAGTCAGTTCAGGGAAGGAACCCTCCAGAGAATGGTTCAGATTATCAGACTAACTTCTGTTAGCTTTCCTGACTGTCCCCCGAAGAGTATCATTTTATGACTAATTGACGTCCTCAGTCAGTTCTCTTGCAAACATTTACCTCAAACATACAGACCACATGAAATTGGTCTCTTGCTGGCATTCTCAGTGCTCTTTCACAGTAGCATCCATTCCTTTCAAGTTATTACAGTTATATTGCAACATGCCACTTTAACAGCAGGGTTACTGTATTAAGCAGTGCTCCGTTCTTGAATCACCACTGCCTTTCTTCTTTACAGCATCACTGTATTGAAATGTCATACCATGCTCTATACTTGTCTAGATGGCCCACATTTGGAGATTTCAATGTCCAACCAAAAGCCAGGTTAAGGATGATGCTTCCTGAGCTAACACTACATGGAAGACAAGATCTTAAAAAGCCACATTAAAAGGGGACTGGACAACTCTAAAAGCCAAACTCTTACACATCCACATGGAGAAACAAAGAAGTGTATCTTCTTTGGATAATCCTTGGGAAGGTAAAGAACAACACACTCTGCGAAACCCCTTCGCTGTGCTGTTGCTGTTTCTTTATATGAAAAGTACGTTTTCTCCTTGGAGTCTCATATAGCATGGTAAAATGCTCCTGAGCCCATCTCTGCTAAGACATCTCAAAGCCATTATCCAGTAATGTGACGATTCATGTATTCATTTCCAGCATTCATCAACGTTTTAAACAGAAAGGCTTGAGCTCCTTGTCAGCAGCTCAGATATTCTTATGACTGTTGTACAGATTTTAAAGAGAGGGACTGACAAACTGCATGTGGTAATGTATCTTGTCACTGCAATGATTCAGTTATGTATTACTAATTGGCACTGCTAGGATCAGTTAACACCAAACCATACATAACATGCATTTACTGGCAGATAGTTTCTAGTTTTCAGTAGTTAGAAACTTGTCACTCATGCGGCAAAGGGTAGGAAAGTAAGTTTCTTATCTTATGTGGTACATATTTACAAAATGAAATCCAAAGTCCTACATTTCTTAAGTTACTAGTATTTTTTTTTTCTGTATTATTTCTCTGCAAAAAGACTAAAGCTCTGTAGTTTATGTCTGCATGAAAAATAGCCAAAAAATCCATGTTCTAAGTTGGAAGAAATGGCAACCTAAAGACTTTAGGTATTTGAAAATATTAGGAGAAGGATTTCTATGAACACAGTGGAAACTGAACTGAAACTTACTGCAGCAATTTTACATCTGTCTCTGGGCATCTTTGCATTTTTTATCATCCCAAGCATTGAAAGTGGGAGAATAATAAAAGAGTGTTATTGCAAAATGAGATTATGTCCAATCCATGAAAAACAGATCTGGATTTTTGAGTAGGATAACAGTGCAAAGTCTACAACAGTGTGATTTTCAACTCAAAAGCTCTTTAATCACTGCTCACAAATGCTTGAAATGGCAAAAGTTTTATAATGGTTTAAAGCCATAAAGATACTGGGCTTTCTATAAGGCTTATTTCCAAGTTTTCGGTCTAAAGGAGCTTATTTCTACTTTTAACAAGGAGGGACAGCAGAGACCCTGGAGAGAGATTCATCACACCTAAGTTAGACATCTGCATCTGAGCTAGTCACCCTAGGCTCCCTTTCCAGTCAAGAAGAACGAATAGCACTGTTACAGTATGAGACATCTGTCTCCTTTAGACCACTTCTTCAAGATGACATGTTTTTCACCCTAAAATCCACTGTTTCTCTTCTTTGATTTTAACTGGAGTCTGTTTAACTAGCTCAGATAGCAGATGTTTAAAACTGGATGTGGAAATACTACTTCTGCTGTGTCAAAACCCTTCCAGAGTGAGCATGGTGTACACGTATATATGGGCTATATTCCTCTGTATCAGCTGCCACACTAACATATAGTAATGTATCACTGAAGTCAAAATATAACATTTAAGAAAAGCAAAGAGGTTAAGTTCAATGCAACTAAGTGCTTAATAATAATATTTAGCTAAATAAATGAAAGTAATTTTTGTTGTCATATTTACTAATGGTTTTGATGAACAGACACTGAGGGGACTTGATCTTTTACAGTATTTTGGAGATCTCATTTAATGGATGAGAAATTTCTACTCTTAAGTAGGGGATATATGTCAAGAGTCCTAATGTTTATCCCTCAGTAGCTGCTTTCACATCTATAACTCACAGTGAGATTTTCCTTCTCCCTATTTTGCATGATCTTGGTGGTTCAACCCTATTGAACACAGGTGAGCTGCTAACATGTCTTGTAACTCTTACAGATACCATTATCCTCCTTCTAGACTGCTCACAATTATATTTATTGTTAAGAAATGCTGGTTTACATCCAAGCCTACAATGAGGCACAAAAGATTGTGTCTTTGATAAATAAGAAAAATGCTTCTTGAAGAAGCATTTGTAAAAAGTATCTTTTGTGACTTACTAAATAGTAACTAAACTATAAACAGATTCAAGAAATCCCCTCAGCTGAAAAGTTATATGCGTCAGTTCCTGTAGCTACAAAATGGACCTAAGGAAGATTGACATTTCCGTGTGCAGGTGAATCTCTAAACTCTCTATCCTCTCTGAGAAAAATGAAGAGTGAGTAAATTAAGTGAGCAGAATGTTTATGCATCGATTGAACTGATCTAAAAAATGCTGTACTGTATTCTTAAACAGAAAGGTTATGATGGATCCTGATGGATATTCTTGTACGAAGAAAAGACTTACTGTCTCTTTTGCTCTTTCACCCAGACACTGTAAATAAAAAGCAAGGAAAACATCTAATTCCATTGATTCAGTCTTAGACTGTGTATTCATCCATCATTTCCAACACTAACCTCATGAGTGTTACTTCTTTTTTTCTTTTAAGATTAGATACATTAGCAAAAACAAGGAAGAAGAAAAAAATACAGACTTACTGATCCTGGCTTTGTAATAACCCCCTCAATCATTACTTTCTGTGTCAAATCTACTGTTTCCAATTACATCCTTTTTCCTCAACGTGAAAAAAGGAAAACATGGCAGGGATTACAGTCAAAGATATAGCAACAGTGTCCAGAGCTAAATTCAGCAATGAATCAAGTGACAGTGGGAAACGAATGTTAATGCTTTCATCCATTCATCCTCTGTATTGTGAAGACTCGTGTATCTCTCTTACAGTCTAGAGAGTCATTACAAGAAGACTTAATTCTAGTGTTCCAGATAACTGTGTTGGAAAACAGGCTCTGCAGGGTAGAGATGTGTCACCTCTTTTGTCTGGTACACTTTGTCTTGTGCTGGTGATCTCACGCAAAACTGTTGCTGCTGTCTCATTCTGTGCAGCATTATGGGGAGTTTCTGCATAATGTAAAGAAACGTTTTCAGCATTTGTTTAATCTTCATAGATTTCAAGTCAGAAAAGACCATTAAAATACAGTCTGATCTCTAGGCATATACATAAAAACTTCAGTCAATAATTCCTATATCACATTTACAGCTTCTGTTTGTACTATCACAAACTTAATTGATGGACAGCCAGTCTCAACTTTGGAGCTTCATGTGGTGGGGAATCCACCATACACCTAAGAAAGCTTTTTCAATGCATAAATTGCTTTGTTTAGTTTATGTACCTCATTTCTAGTCTGGGTTTACCTAGTATCAGCTTCTACCCGCTGAAACTCATTATGAATTTCAAGTAAATTAAAAAGCCATTACCATCAGATGGTTTTCCTCACTTAAGTGCTTGTAAACCATAATGAAATCACCTCTTAAACTTCATTACAAAACAAATTGATTGAGAATGTTTGCTATATCTACTTAAAATACATTAACTGCTTGTTGAAGTTATTAGGTAGCAAATATACCGGCATGCTGTCTAAAAACTTTCATAAACTCTCTAGTGCATCATAAACCCAATATTCAGGAATGGCATTTATTTCTTGGAACACAGGATAACCCAGAGTGAAAACAGAAATGTGCACTAAAATGCTCACACACCTTGTCAGTGTATACAGGGATTTTCTCATAGCCTGCACTGTGTTTCAGAACAGAAAGGCATGGTTTTACATTCTTCAACTGTAAAATTCTTCCTCTCTTTCTCCCTCCAGAGCCTAACGGGTTGTTTATCAAAACTCCCAAATGAACCAGTTCTTGTCTTGTAAGTATGGAAGCTGTTAGGCTCTCTCTCAGAGTTTCTAAAATCTGCACAGAAAATCCAGTCTGTGGCTCCCTTCCAGCTAGTAATGTTTGATCTTCTGTTAATAGGGGAATTTCCCCTTCTAGTTTTATAAATAAGAAACATATCACCTAAATACTAAAGGTTTGACACATCTATATATGACAAGAATCCAATTCCTCCATGCTGCAAATTGTTATCCTCTCTTGTTATCCAAACAAGTCAGATATATAAATCTTTGCTGTTTTTTTCTCTTGTGAACTTAGTCAGAACCACAGCGTTAAACAGTTAGCTAAGAGCTACAGTTAACTTCAATAAGCACTCTAGACTCCTTCAGCTCACTCTTAATCCATAAATTGTTGCAAAACTTGTTATTCTGGAATGTATCCTCCAGCAAGAACATGCTTTAAGAATGAAAAATAGTTGTCACGAGTTCTGAGATCAATTCATGGCAGTAACAACATATTCCAGCCTTGAATGGCATTCAGCTAAGGCTACCCATTGCTTTCAATGCCTGTTACTGTGTTTGTTATATACCTGATTTGGATTGATTTGGTTTGGACCATAACAATTCTTTTAGATGTATCTATAGCAGTATTTTGTGCCACTTTCTATAAGAAATGAGAGGATCAATATATCTTTCTCCTTTGTGGTGGTATAGCACAATGACAGCTAACTCATAACAGTCACGGTTTGCTGATTGCTGAATATTATGAACCTGTAACTCTATGGTTAATGTCGTACACCTGGGAAAGATGCTTAATTCTGGGCAGTCCTGGCTAATCTCTATGGGTTGAGAATGTCAGGTCTGAAAAAAAAGACAAGTTCCATAATCCAGAAGCTATTTTCATCTTAGCACTTTATCATCATTCAATATGTTTTAGGATGGATCAGAAATATGAAGCCAGAATTGCACCAGCCTCTGCCTCGGTTCCAGAGTGGAGGTGACAAAGTGCAGGTTTCACACTGGTGCAGTCATATCAGGGTTTGAGGTTTCTAGGTTCAAAGGTAGAAAATAACTTGCCCTTCAATGCGTAGTGCTGTATTGGTATTTTGATATACAGGTAGTGCTTATTCTATATGTTTGGATAAGGTAACAGCTTCAAGTCCTCCTTCAAACTTACTGGAGATTTCAAAAGTTGTGTTATGATGCCATTTGACAGGTAAATGGGGTGGATTACATTTGTATAGGGGTATTCAAATATTCAGTATATTCACTTTGTTCCTCAGCCTTGCTTTACATTTGTTTACTAGGTTATTACGTGATACATCTATTCATGCAGACATGAGAATGGTAGCGCAAATAGTTATTTGTGTGGATTTGACTTGACAATCTCTCTTGCTTCCTGTATTCTTTTTTGTTCCTAGTATTTTTATTTCTTTTATCTATTTCTCTTGACACAGCTCCAGCTACTTCTTTCAGCTTCTAAGTCCCAAAGCTACCATCTGGCCTGTATCTTGGAAAAGCTGTTCTCAGTGTAGAATCCCCCTTATTTGACACTCCATCTATGGCTTCTTATACTCCCTACTCCTACTATCCTAGGCATGCTAATAAAAAACAACAACAAATACTACTAAAGGAAACTGAAGTGAAACTTCTATGGCAGGAAATAATTCATGCCAATGATGCTGAATAAATTTGAATTCACTTCAAATACTACCAATCTGCTTACTTGGAATAAAGAAAACAAAAACCAAAACCAAACCAAAAACACCCCTTCAGCCCCAAATATCAAAAATCCCACCTGATGTGATTCTGCAGCAGATAACATGTCAAGAAATACCCTCTCCATCATGACACTACAATACTTAAGCTGACATCCTACTTGCTGCTGTTATACTATAGAGAATGACAAAAAGACCAGTTAGCCTTTCAGTTTCTTACAGGAGACAATAAAGCTCATGATTTTTTCTTTAGAATATTTGTACCTTTATTGTGGCATACCAAAATATCACCTTAGCTTCATTTTTTATCATTATTTTAAGAACAGTGAATGAATCATTTCTTAGAATGTAATATGCTATAGTAATTGTAGAAATTTCCCTGAATTAAACACTTTCCAGATCTGATTTGCTGAACTCACACTCTGAACTTGATTTGTCAAGAGCTAACTGCACAGCAGTACAATAGCAAGCAGGGGCAGAGCAGCAAATCACACTAATTCAATTGTGACAGAGACTGGTTGAAAAAAAAGACTCTCACAAATTGAAATTTCATATCAGAAGTAAGTTTCACAGAATTCTGCAAGAAAAAAGCAAATCTAAACACTAAGTGAAACTTGAGGGGATAAAAAGGAGACCTGAGTGCTTTTTACTCTAGCATTTTACTATAGTTTTTTTTAATAGCTTTGAATGCTCTATTGATTAAAATCATAGAGTAATAGAATCACAGAATACCAAGTTGGAAGGAACCTCAAAGATCATCTGACCTAACCTCTTTTGGCAAAGGATAACCTAAACGAGATGGCCTAGCACCCTTAACAGTGTCCGATCTTAACAGTGTCCAACACTGGGGATTCACTGGTTCCCTGGGGAGATTATTCCAATGAGTGATTGGTCTCACTGTGAAAAATTTTCCACTTGTGTCCTGTCAGAATCTCTCAAAGACTATCTTGTCCCCAACATCCTTTGTCTTCTCCATGTGACTCCTTGTAAGAAGGGGGTCCCCATATTCTTTGTAGCCACCCTTTCAATCCTGGCACATGGGGATAAGGTCTCCCCAACAGCATTCTTTTATCTAGGCTGAACAAACCCAACTCTTTCTTTCCCCATACCCGGGACAACCTGGCGCTTCTCTGGACAGTCTCTAGCCTGTCCAAACCTGTTTTTGTATAATGGGAACCAAAATAAAATTATAAGATTAGAAGACATGAGGAGAGGCTGAGGAAACTGGATTTCCTCCATCTGGATTACAGAAAAGCAAAGGGAGACCTTATTGTTATTTACAACTACCTAATCAGAAAGTATAAAGTGGATGAAACCAGACACTTCTTAGCAATACAAAGCAGAATAAAAAATGGTGAAGGATAAGCTGCATCTTGGGAAAGTATGATTATATATTAGGAGAAACATTCATCAGAAAGGTAATAAAATGCTAGAGAGGGTGGCATGAAGAGCTTGGCAGTCTCTATTCTTGATATGTTAAAAATCCAACTGGAAAAGGCTCCAAGAAATCTGATGTAACATGCTCTGCTTTGAGGTGCAGACTGGACAAAATGTTCTCCAGAGGTCTTTTACATCTTAAATCACTCTATGATATGACATCATGTCTTAGTGATTTAAAGTCTAAAAAGCTACTGTTGTGTTGTTGTCTTATAAATTCTTCTTCTGCTTTAGTTATAATTTCTAGATATTCTTGTTGGCAATAAATGCAGCTCAATTCTTCTTGTCTCCAGTCATTTGATAACAGAATTCTATTTATGTCAAGCACAAGTTTTCCCTTGGATGTTCAATCTGATATCCCATTCAACATTCAAATGGCTATTTGATTTGCTTGATTTCATTTCATAGTGTTTTGGACTTTTTTTTCTATGGTAGAAATTCTATTTTTTGTTTGAATTTTTCCATGTTGCTCAACTCTCCTAAGTCTTTTCTTCTGCAGTATTCAGTGTGAGAACAGTGGTCTACTCTACATTTAAGATGGGACAGCACTGATATGTAGAATGGCATAATCTATGCCTTGCTGTTGTCTATTACTTTCCTTATTTATTCAGAAATCTTTTGCTTTCTAACAGCAGCAGCGCTTTAAGCAAAAGGTGCTATGCATAAATATACTATACATAATTAAAATATATTAAGGCTGGATTTCTAAGACTCGAGACTTTCATTAAGGATAAGAGGCAATGGGGGATGGGGGGGTGAAGATCTGTAATTGTAAGGTCCATCTGTTACCTACAGGAAAAACAACATCACTTTCCATTGAAAATAATTCCTGGCTCAGAAACTGGATGCAAAACCATAGCACAGTCTCAGCTAACTGAAGGTTATTTCTTCTTAGTATGAAGATGTATGAATACAAATCTGACTTGACTGCTTGGGCTTTAGTGATCAGCAGTGATTCTAGCCTAAATGAGAAGTGTTATTCTGTGGCTATTCTGTTCTTGTCTCCAATATTTTAATTTCTCCTAGACTATAATTCTTATATTTCTATTAATCACATTAGGAATTCATGTTGTGAAGAAAATACAAGGTATAAGTCTTAATAATTTACACACTAGTCTGGATTTTCAAGAGACTTTGAGTCCTCATCACCATCAGCTAAACTACATTTGTTTTTTGTGAGCTCCGTAAGGTTGATCACACCTCCACCTAGAAGATAGTTATATATTGCATAGATTTTGACAACCTAAAAACTACTTATTGAATGAAATCACATTTTTCCTAATGGTCTGAGCTCTGCAGTTCACAGGTTTATATGAAAGAGTTTTGGGGAGATTGTCAAGTAAATTAATCACATTTGCTTGACCATGGCCTTGGTAACTACAACTACCTTTGCTGGGTTAATTCCCAAAGGTTTAGGTTCCTGTTAGATCACCTGCGTGAGCTGCATATGTGAGGCTCAGGAAAATAAGGAATGCAATGCAATTATCCAGAAATAAGACCCACCTGAGCTGTTGCACCCATGTACCATGGTGCAACATGAAGAGTTTCCAGCCTGAGTTTTGAAAGTGGGATTACCTTAATAAGCTCACTGTTATACGCAAGGAAAAATATAAATCAATTGAGAACAAAAAGCATGAAGCCCTGTAATCTTACTCCCCCCCTCTGAAACTGCTCATGGCTTGGAAAAATAAGGTTAAAATTGCCCAGTGGATTTTTCCTGAAGGTAGATTTGAGTCTGTTATGGCAAATTTTATGCATTTTTATGTGTATGCACATATGTAAAATATTTACGTTTCTTAAAGTATTTTTTCTACATATTACACAAAGTAGTAACACTTTTTTTTTTTTTTTGCATGAGGGCACAATATTGCATAAAATCATAGAATCATAGAACAGTTAGGGTTGGAAAGGATTTTAAGATCATCAAGTTAGGGAAACCTCACACTAAACCGTGCCACCCAAGGTTTTGTCCAACCTGGCCTTGAACACTGCCAGGGGTGGAGCATTCACAACTTCCCTGGGCAGCCCATTCCAGTGCCTCACCACCCTCATAGTAAAGAACTTCTTCCTTATATCCAATCTAAACTTCCCCTGTCTAAGTTTTAACCCATTACTCCTTGTCCTGTCACTACAGTACCTAATGAAAAGTCCCTCCCCAGCATCCCTATAGGCCCCCTTCAGATACTGGAAGGCTGCTATGAGGTCTCCATGCAGCCTTCTCTTCTCCAGGCTGAATAGCCCCAACTTTCTCAGCCTGTCTTCATATGGGAGGTGTTCCACTCCCCTGATCACTCTCATGGCCTCCTCTGGACTTGTTTCAACAACTCCATGTCCTTTTTATGTTGAGGACACCAGAACTGCACATAATATTCCAGGTGAGGTCTCACAAGAGCAGAGTAGAGGGGCAGGATCACCTTCTTCAACCTGCTGGTCATGCTCCTTTTGATGCAGCCCAGGATACAGTTGTTTTCTGGGCTGCAAGAGTACACTGAAGCTGGCTCATTTTAATTTTCTCATTAATCAACACCTGCATGCCCTAATCCGCAGGGCTGCTCTGAATCTCTTCTCTGCTCAACCTGTAGCTGTGCTTGGGATTGCTCCGAATTTAACGGAGAAAGTGACAATTATTATGATGTCATGGTTTTTTGACAAGCACAATCTCTTGCAATTTATTAAAACAGGGTCAGCTCAAACTTTACACTGCTTTTCCTAGGAAATGCCACAAGGTGAGAAAGTCTGACAAAGCATATCTGTTGATGTTATAGCCATGCTGTCATAGAAGAAAAGCGAATTAAGCACTCAGTGCAAAATGTTACCATAAATGCATATGTAGGATTTCTATTCATTGAGAACTATTGAAGAATGACTTGATTCCCAAGTAGTAAACTTCCATTTGTCTTTATAATCAGGTGATCACATCCACATAGTAACAATCCCACACACAGGATTTTAGCATAAATACACCTAAAGTTATTTAGGGAAGAAAACATTTTCTCATTTCATTGAAGCTCACAGAAGGTAAACACATTCAAAGGCTATAAAAAAATATAACTGTCCTTTGCTCTTTTCCCTATAATTTGAGTCAAACTGTGGTCATCTCCTTCAAATATCTTTATTTGTTTCAGATGTCTACCATGAATATCCTGGTGCATTAAATTATCAAGTTGGAATATTTTAAGTAGTTTAGTCCCTTTGGCTGGGGTGCTGTTATTGACCATATGTTGTGGTTTAACCCCTGTCAATAGCTAAGTACCACGCAGCTGCTCACTCGTCCTCCAAAACTGGGTGGGAGGAGAATGAGATAAAGGTAAAACCCACAAGTTGAGGTAAGAAGAGCTTAATAATTGAAATAAGTTAAATAATAATATAATAATAACAAAAAATAATAATAGGAAAAAGAGCGGAATAAACCCCCAAGAAAGACAAGTGATGCACAATACAATTGCTCATCACTCACTGACAAAGACCCAGCCTGTTCCCGAGCAGCAATCAGCACCTTCCAGCCAAATTCCCCCAGTTTATGTACTGGGTATGATGTACAGTGGTACAGAATGTCCCTTTGGCTACTTTGGGTCAGGTGTCCAGTCTCTGATGCTTTCTGACTTCTTCTGCTCCTCCTCACTGGCAGAGAGTGAGACTTAAAAGTTCTTGATCAGGGTAAGTGATACTGAGCAACAACTAAAACATCAGTGTGTTATCCGCATTGTTCTCAAACTAAAGCCAGAACTACACTCCACTGCACCAGCTACAAGGAAGACAATTATCCCAGCCAAAACCAAGGCACCGTACATTATGTAGTTGGTGATGAGAAGTACACAAAGTTACTTTAAATAATCTCCAAGTGACAAAAAATGAGGTATCAAGACAGCTTTCAGGGAAACATAGAGAGCCCTGCTCTAATCATGTTGATCTTGAAGTGACTATTACAGGCACAACCACAGGACAAGCTGGAGAAACAGTGGGTTTTTATCTGGACAAACAGGCATAAGTCTGAGTCTGTCATTCCTCAGCAAATTTATATTTAATGGTATTTCCAAGAAGAAAATGTAGAAGGAAAGAAGCGACAAAATGTTGGGAATTAAAAACTAACCACTCAGCAATGTGGTGAACATTAGGTAAAGACCAGTCAAGCGAACAAGTAGTTTGCTGAAGGGGGAATTAAAACTGAACATCAAAAGGAAGAGAAGAAACAAGTAAGTGGAGGTGGATCATAGTAATAAAGATGAACACATTGCAATTAAATATTGAGTATAAAAAATCAACTCAGAGATGAAGCCTCTGCCCCTAAATAACAGTTCACATGCACATTCATAAAGGAAACAGTTTTTAATGAGAAATTACTTCAACTCCTTTCATTAGGAAATGAGAAGTTTAATTAGAGGAGTATTTGGTGATATTTTTTCTTCTCTCCCTCCCTTCAGTAATTCAGCTCCACTCATGCCATGTTCCACTTTTGCAATTGGTAAATTTTCCTATTTATCATAAAAGAAGCAAGACACCAAGTCTTACTAACAGAAGAAAACTGAGAGGATTAAAGTAGAAAGGAACTTTGCTAATACAGAGGGAAATAGTAAGAAAGAGTTAATGAAAATTCATACAAAAGAGGAGAAAGCACAGGAATGGGAATACAGTGAGGATCAGAACTCTAGCATGTTCAAGGGCTAATAAGAAAGATTTCTCCTCAGTTTTGGGAGGTTTTGTTTTGGTTTGGTTTAGGATTTTTTTCCTCAAAAGTTTCTGTTTGCAGAGGACACATATGCTAAAATATATATATATTTTTAAAGGTCATTGTTTGATATTTTCACAGAAAAAATGTAAAAGAAGTGAAAATATAATTTTTGAGCTGGAAAGGGCTACTTGGGTCAGTGATCAGAGAGTGAACATATGATAATACAGCAAATAAGCCAAGAAGTCAGAGCTAAACCACTATTATTTCTACATTAAAGGCTCGGATATCCAGCAAGCAACAGTTATATCAAAACAGTATATTGAAATGCAATACAGGCTGCTGTACATGATGAATTGTGTTTGTTTTCTCTCTTCTCTCCAGGCTTTATCTTACACATTTTCAGCTACAAGAGAGAAAGGTAGCCCACAGAAGACCCCAAGAGAAAGCCAGCTGTGGTATCGGCACAGTGACTCTGATCACACTGAAGACTGCAACTAAGCATCTAATGTAAAGGTTGGGAGGATAAGGCATTAGTCAAAGGGGCAGTAGGTCTTGAATAAAGTTTAAATCAATTTATATATGATATTCTGAATTAATCTTTATAAACTAATTATAGAATGACAAACCCAGGATGAAAGAAGAAGGAAAATGCTACAGGCATTAAAGGAAAAAGACACTAAGAGTTATTTGCAGTTAGGTTGATCTGTTTATGATTCTGAATTGAAATATTGTCTCTAAGGCAATAGTAGCTATTGACCTTTTTTTTTTCCTCCCTGTAGAATGTGTTGAAATACACAAGACAAAAGAAGTATCTGCCTTGTCAGACAGATGATTTCTGAGTTCCTGATCTAATCCTGATCAATAATAGCTCACTGAATTCCTATAACGTCTGCATAGGAAGAGGTCAAAGTATCAGGAATACCATTGTGTCTTATAAAGAGAAAAACCTGGATGAGCAATTACTGCAACTGATATTTCAAATTGTTTAGTCAATTATAAGTCCTGTGTCTATTATAACAAGTTAAGTTCAAATAAAAAAGTCAAAATACTTAAGTGAATATCCCAGAATAACTTTAAAACTCATTATCAGAGCTGTCTTTCAAACTGTAAACTCCCAACTCTTCATCTACCCACTGGAACTGCAACAGCCCTAACTGGCTACGTGCATAATTTTGACTAAAACATCAGCATTTGCACAGTATTTCAGAAAAGGATACACAGCTTTTTTGGGGAAACGAATTATGCATCTTAAATATCAACAAATATTTATACAGCTAACAATCTGCAGCTTAAGTGGTCTCTAGAAATTTAAAGAAAGGGCATATTGTAGTACTCCATGATAAACTCAATAATAATTAGAATTCCTACCAGGCTGTTAACTAATGCAGACATATTAAAGCATATTTTTAGCTGAGCTTAGTATGTTCTAATAAAATTTAAAGAAGCGTAGCTGAAGGGGAAGAAGTAGCAGCATCTGGTCTATTACCAGCTCTGCATTCTGCTGTGCCATTTAGACACTGCCAGTGTGTATGTTTTTGAAATGCTGTAATGAAGTCCTAGATTGAGCCACTATTACTGCTTACAAATAATCTGCACATAATCCTCTGCTTTTAACTTCTGTGATGTAGCTTTCCTGGAGGGATGCAGTCCTGAAAGTAGCATCTTAAATTATGGACCCAGCTCAACAGAAGTAATGGCACTTGATCCTTATTGCAGCCTGCTCAGAGAATCACAGAATCACAGAATCACAGAATCATAGAATCACAGAATAGTTAGGGTTGAAAAGGACCTTAAGATCATCCAGGTCCAGCCCCCCTGCCATGGGCAAGGACTCCTCACACTAAACCATGTCACCCACAGCCAGCTTCCACCACACCTGCTCCTGAACATAGCTGCAGTGCTGTCTTTGATATCCAGGTTCATTAAAAGCATATTTTAATGTATTTAATTTATTTAATTTATTTTATAATTTTTTTTTTTTTTTTTACATCTAACCTCTAACTACTGCATGAGTGATGTCCATTTCATGGCCAGGAATCTCTGCTGCTCAATGGAGGTGGTACAAATGTCAAATGGAAGTTAACTAGTTTTGAAGTTACAGATGTTCCTTAAGTGGTAAGTGGTATGGATTGCTCTGGAGGACATCAGATCTCAAGGCAAAGAAGAATCTGGGGGTTTACATAGGATTTTAAGGAATTATTGCTGCATTCAAAAACAGTTCTTAAACACTTTGCCAACAGAAAAGTCACTTGCACACTTTGACTCCTCCCTTTACACCTGCTTGCAAGCCGATAGAGTCAGGGAGTCTCTCCAGTAGCACATCTAAATTATGATGGGCTTACTTTGCTGGGCATCACTGGTGCTTGACAAGGTGTGAGATCTGAGGGCACACTGGCTTGTGGAGCATGTTGAATAGCTCGGATGGTGTCATTCAGACACCTGGAGGAATGTCTCCCCTGCGTTATTTCACAGAAATTGTTATAATCTGAGAAGTTGTTCCACCAGGTTTGATTTCCTTTAGGAATCAGGAAGAAACAGAATTTAGTTGACTTCAGGCTTTCATGTTGTCACATAAGGGCAGCGGAAGGAAACAGTAGTCCTAGTCCTATTTACTGAGCATGGCTTGATTTAGGCAGCAAGATGATATGGGAAGGGGTCTAAATCACTTCTGGGAAAGCACATGCAGAGAAATCATTTTAATGATATGTGAAGCATTAAAAATAAATATTTTAAACCTCTTTTATTTTTAATAATGTCAATTATACTTAATCTATGGTGTACATCTATTAATGTAGCCCTTTCCCTCTAGGGATTTCAGTACATGAGCATCTTTTATTACTATGTAATTTTCATGTAATAGAGAAAAGAAAGAGGAAGCAAAAGGAAGACAAAGGAAGGGAAGGTATTGAACAAGGCATCACCGAAGCAGATCTGGGAATACCATTAGTTATAAGAATGACTGCCCATTACAGACTGCCCGTGGGGACACAAAATGAATGCACAAAGGTGGATTAGAGGGAGAGCTGCTTGTCAGTGCAGGGCTAGGATAAAACTTGTTAAGCTCTCCTCATAAGACTGTTTTGAAAACCTGACCAAGCAAAGCATCCTAAAACATCATTAATGCAATTAAATAAGAGCCTAGCAGGAATGTGATCCATGTCGTAATGCAACTAACAGATGCCTAGAGACAGGAGAATTTTTAAGTCAGAAAATAAATGAGGAGGTTATTGATGACTCCTTTCTCTCTAGAGAAATGATCTTCAACATCTTTAAGTTTCAGCATGATTCTAATTTTTCCAGATAGTCTAACTTAGAATATAAGTTTCTATATATTAACTTAAAGTTTAATGCCAATAGACTTGTTTTTTAATTGCCTTTCAGAAGAACTTTCATAGGAGTGATTCCAGGAGACCCCCAAGAGCATTGAGGTAGTATTGTCTGCCCACAGATGACACTAAAAGAGCAAATATCCCAAGTAATAAATCCATGAAAGATTACAATATGTTTACAATTTCTTAATATCATTACACTGCTGCTCAATGCGAGAAAGTAATTCCACAACTGTTAGCTCTTAAGTAAGAGCATCCCTCCCAAGGAGCTGTAGCTTTTCTTCACCCTTCCTCCTCCTGTGCTGATTTGTCCCTATGCTCACTACCCACCTTAAGTGTGCTTTGTTTCTCAGAAGGCACAGCTTCTAATTGCTTAAACCAGAAATATCTACTTTTTCATATTAGATGTTTATATGTTAGGGCAAAAATTATTATAGTTGTTTAGTGGAAAATTTGACCTCAGTTTCTATGAGGCTTCACAAAGTGACAAGTAATAGAGGTATAATAAATTATTATAGAATCATAGAATAGTTAGGGTTGGAAAGGACCTTAAGATCATCAAGTTCCAACCCCCCTGCCATGGGCAGGGACACCTCACTCTAAACCATATTACCCAAGGCCTAGTCCAACCTAGCCTTGAACACTGCCAGGAGGAACTCTTCATCAGGGATTGCAGTGATAGGAAAAAAGTAATGGGTTTAACCTGAAACAAGGGAAGTTCAGGTTAGATATAAGGAAGAAGTTTTTTACTGTGAGGGTGGTGAGGCACTGGCACAGGGTGCCCATAGAAGTAATAAATGCTCCATCCCTGGTGGTGCTCAAGGTCAGGTTGGACAGACTGTTGAATGACACGGTGAAGTGTGAGGCATCCTTGCTGTTGGCACTGGGTTGGAACTCAATGATCTTTAGATCCTTTCCAACCCAAACCATTCTATGATTTTATGTTTTTGTATTTTTCTAATGTTTATGTAAAGTATTTAGAATTTACGGTGTACTTTATAAACAAGTTTAGGGTTTACAGTCATATTTTTTGTCTATTCTACAAGTTTATATAAATTCTATAATACCTCAGGGTCTCAAAGCTCTTTGAAGTATTTCATAGAATCATAGAACACATAAAAGCCTTATCTTGGTAAGACAGGAGAAGAAAACTATAGTGTTATTATATTTAGGTAACAAAGGAGGATCAGAAACCCAAACTCTTTTGACACAAATATCTACATCTCGGTTGCAATTCTGTGCACATTAACCTGTAAGGATCTAGAAAACCAAGTGGACACTTATGTTTTCAGGGCATCTGAATGGCAGACTATGCACCTCTGAGCTTGAGTTGATTTATATCTGTGATGCCCATTGATTTCACAGACCAGGGTTGCTTAAAATATGCCACCAAAGCTGTCTCTGTAGCTCAGCTTTCCCAACAACTTTACAAAAAACAGAGCCCTTTTTGGCATTTTAAATATTTATAAAGTCTTTAAATAGTTGACTCTATTTTTCCTGCTTTCTCTACAGCTGGATGGCACCTCCTAGTACAATACTTGCTGTTGCTCGAATATGCTTATTTATATTTGTCTGAAGACATTTTTAACCAGTCTCTGAACTGAAGAGATTCAAAGAACATAATTTTTTTTCCCTGCATGTTAATTGGCTTGATAATTTTGTTTATTTAAGCTTATAAAGGAACCTGGTAAATTAATACATGGCATTATAATATATCTTTCAGGTTTCCCACAGCTGATTACTCGTAAGGCTGTTTAACAGTGCAGCGTGGCTCATGGAAAGATAGTCTTCTGGGATTTGCAAATCACTGAAGGAACAGGGTTTTTTGCACAAGTTATATCTGTGGCTCACTGAATTGTGTGTGAAATAAGGTGTTAATTGTGTCAATAAACAGAATGAAAGTGCCTTTCACAGGCCCCAGGATAACCACTTTTGCCTCAGCTGGGGTTCTTCAAATGTTCTTAGTCTGTATTTTTCCACAGTTGACTTGTACCACACAGTTGGTATTTGTCCCTCAGTCATGCACCAAGAGAATTGGAACTGCTGGTGAGACAGCCACAAGGCCCATTCTGCACCCAGCATAGAGGGAACAACCAAAGAAAACCGGTAAGTTATTCCCGCAGTCCACCAATCAGCAGTAAAATGGCATTTTCATCGGTGACAACATAACCTTTTTGCATCCATGCAAAACCCACCTCCATTGCAAATTCATTTGCCTCTGCTATTCCTTGTTAAAATAGTTTTAAGCTGTAAAACTAGATTCCAATTTGCACAGCCTCGGACTTATGAGGGGGGAAAGGCAAAAGGATACAGGCAGCTTTACATCTATGTGAGTTTTATGAAGAGTTCCTCCTGAAATGAACTCCAAAGTAATCTGCTTTTTGCATTATTCTCTTTAGCAGTCCATTACAGTTTCAACCACTTCCAAGATCTCCTATAATTGGTTGTATTGAATCAAGGACGTATTTCAGAAGAGCTTAACTTTATATCTTAATGTTTTAGGGAAAGCACTATAATAAATGGGAAGTGAATGGAAATACTGTTGGTTATTGTAAATAACACTTTAAATACTTGCAAAGGTCATCCTTACTACACAGTGATTACCGCAAAATTGCACTACACCTCCTCCTTTTATACCTGGTTAGATGACATTGACCTAAAACACGTATGTAGCAACAAAGCTTGCAAACCATTATGGAGGAAAAATATACTCACTGCTAATCAAGTGCTAAACAAGAGCTAAATTATTCTCAGTCATAGCATAAAGCAGAGATTAACAAACCAGGTGAATCAAATAGGAGATGAAGAAGCCACTACAATCCTGTGACGAGTGGTGTTCCTCAGGAGTCAGTACTGAGACTGGTGCTGTTCAACATCTTTGTCGGTGACAAAGGGGACAAGTGGGACTGAGTGCAACCTCAGCAAGTTTGCTGATGACACCAAGCTGTGTGGTATGGCCAACATGCTAGAGGGAAAGGATGGGATCCAGAAGGACATTGACACACTTAAGAGGTGGGCCAATGCCAACCTCATGAAGTTCAACAAGGCCACGTGCAAGGTCCTACGCCTGGGTCGGAGCAATCCCAGGCACAGCTACAGGTTGGCCAGAGATTCAGAGCAGCCCTACAGAGAAGGATTTGGGGCTGTTGGGTGAGGAGAAGCTCCGATGACTTAACAGTGAGGTCTTGCAACCCAGAAAAACAACCAGGTTCTGGGCTGCACTCCCAGAGCATGAGCAGCAGGAAAAGGGAGAGGATCTTCCCCCTCTGTTGCACTCTGGGGAGACCTCTCCCTGCGGTCCTGATCCAGCTCTGGGGCAGCAGCACAAGAGGGACGTGGAGCTGTTGGAGTGACTCCGAACAGGGTCATGGAGATGATCAGAGGAAATTCTTTACTACTATGGGAGTGCTGAGGCACTGGCACAGGGTGCCCAGAGAAGCTGTGGCTGCCCCATCCCTGGCAGTGTTCAAGGCCAGGTTGGACACAGGGGCTTGGAGCAAGCTGCTCTAGTGGAAGGTGTCCCTGCTTGGAGCAGGGGGTTGGAACTGAATGAGCTTTGAGGTTCCTTCCAACCCAAACCATTTTATGATTCTATAAAATGTCACTCAAAAAGTTATTTTATTAAATTTATGTTTTACCTTATTTTATTAAATTTATGTTTTATTATATTTTATGAAATTGAAGAAATTTTTTTTTTATTAAAGTGATGTTTAATCATTTAGGAAGAGAAGGCAGCATGGTTATCCTGGAGCCCAGAATATTTGCCCATGTCGGAACCTGGGCTGAAGTTAAATGGTTACACAAAGCCCTGACTGCCTAGGTCTGATGGCGACCATGGTCCTCTCTGACCTTTCAGATGGCTTCCACAGGTCTCTTCCAACTGCCCCTCCTTTGAACTGCTGATGCTGTGACAGGAGTGGGAATGACCCACATTTAAAATCTTGGTTTCTATGCAACTGGTTTTGCACGGATTTACCTTTTTTATTTCTCTTATAAACCCCCTTCAGTCTCTTTGCTAATATTGCCCATCAGTTGTCACTTAGTGGAGAACCTGTGTCAGTCCTCCCAGCATGAAAACATAATAGCTTTTCAGCATGCCTTCTCCCATGTCAGAACAAAAAGGTATTAATCTGTTAAAAATGCAGTTAATTGAAAAGCTGGTTGGCTATTTTGAGTTCACTTTGTTGGTTTTTTTATTTCCTAATGTTACACAAGTCAGGGAAGAAGTCATGGTTTAATTCTTTCTGTATTACACTCCAATCAGGACTTGTTTAAATTGCTCCCATGTGGAACAATAATCCATAAACAAAGAAAGAGAGGAGTGGATCTTGCATTTCAAGGACAACCCTCTACTACTTTGAAAACTGAGGCAAAAAAAACAACTCTGTTTTTCTTTCCATCAATAGGAAAGCTTGCAACATACATAAGCAATGTACAACCTGTAGAATGTCTGTTCAAATGGCGTTAGGAACATTACACCAAAGCAAAAAGAGAACTGTGATGTTTTTTTTTCTTCCTCCTTCACCTATAAGGAAAGCTTGCTATATATGATGTAAAGAACTTGCATAGGAAAAATCTATTCAAATGGTAATATGAATAACATGCTAATAGAGAATTCACTTTCCATGCGTACACGGAAATAAACCAGCTGCCTTCGCTAGAAATGGTTGGGACTTATTGTTAATCTATCTGGATTCAGAAAATCCTGACATTTCCCTCATGGTAGAATTTCAAATATATACAGTGGGGAAAAAAAGAAATAAAAACAAAAACTTTTTTTATGCAAAAAATCTTATTTAAAGAACTTAAAAATTCCTTTTCTTCTAAAACCTGCTCCTCAGAGTTACAGAACTGATTATTCAGTGCAGCTCTGGACACCTGATGATATTTAATATAGCAGAAAACATTTGTGTTCTGCTCAAAAAGAGAAGTCATCTCCATGTGGGCTTGAAGACAAATACCAATCAACATGACAGGCAGAAACAAACACATGCTATGCTGTATGCTAATGTGTCCTAATTCCCTCTTCATCTACAATGATAGATATTCAAAAGATCACTGAAATCTATACTGTTCTTTAATGATGAACATAGGTCTTAGGTTATTGCAAAAGCGTGCACTTCAGCAACAGGTATATTCAGGAAACTGATAAAAATAAAGGATGAATTTTAAATTGCTCAGATTATATGCAATCTGTTCCACTTTATATAATGTTGTGAGTTTACTGAATGCAATAAGCAGTGTATACTGCTCAGTAATTCGTATTTTCCCTTTGACTGAGTTTCTGTGATATTAACAATTTCTATGTATTCACATTCTAGCACACTCTGAAGGTATCAGCATACAAAATTAACTCAAAAGTATAAACTAAAAGCATCTATAAACTACACAAACCCTGGGAAAAAAACAGCAGAGGTTGAGAAACTAGATATTATGAGACATTTACATCATAATAGGGAGTAACGCTGCGATTCTGCTCCTAATGAACCCCACTGGCATTCTGTCAATGACTTTTGTAAGAAGAGGACTTTGCATAAGAAAGACACCATTGTATGGCCACTCACTATAATCTGCATAAACACCCCATAAAAATCATTCTAATAATATCTTCATTGAGTCGCTTCTCATTAAGCTGGAGTATAATCTTTAAATCCAATTTGGGCATAACATTGTTAGAATTATAGATTCAATTCCAGGTTAAATATGTTTTATTTGTTTCTAATTTGAGTTTTTGTACTTTCAACTACCAGGCGCTTGATCCACCTGAAATACTCTTCTGGCATGAGAAACCTTCCACAGTCTTACACCACAATTACTGTTGTTTTTATATTGTCTAGAATATATTTGCTAAAGCAAGATGGGTCAGTGTAAATCAGCTTCTTTTCCACAGTAAGGCTGATTCTTAATTGTATTATGCATCCCTTTCAACAGTTGGGCAACGCAAAGGGATTTTAAGGACAATGAGCATTCGTATGGTCTCCCTCACGCAAGTTAGAAAAAATTCACAAGAAATACTGTTTATCCATGTTAATGAAATCCTTAGTGGATTTGGGTAGGAAAGCTCACCCTTCCTTCTCCCATATACCAAAGAGGCATTCTTATGATAAGGAGATCCAGAAAAATAGCATTACATGCAGTTGCAGGTTTCAGTATAAGCCATTCTTCACAACACCGCTCTTAACGTTATGTGCAGTGGATATAGCTGCATTTGGGCCAGTAACCCCTGACTGTCTTTCCCATCAGCAAGAAAACCAGACCCTGCTAAAGTGCAATTCATATCTCCTAAAATAGGCATCTGAGCTCAGACAGATAAACTGTCCCCTAGATGCACCTCTATCGACTATAAATGGAAGCCAAGGCAATAATCTCAGACAGAGATATCTATAGAGGGGATGCATACAGTTATGTCAAGTTAATTCCACCCTCACTGTACTGCTTTTGAAGAGAAAGGTTAGGAAACAAAATCCTGAGCACATTTTTAATGTGGAGAACAAGGATATTTAATAGAGAGTCCCTGCTCCTTGAGAAAACGAATGAAAGTCCTGGTTTCTCAACAGATCCTACTGAAAGAATAGAGAATCTCAGGCTTTCGACAGGGAATTCATAATGGCATAAAGGGTCAATATGATAATATGACTAGATCTTCTATTTTTTTTTCTGTGTGAAATTTTATGGAATTATCACAATTATTAAAAATGTGATCAACTCACTAAAGAGCATTTTTTTTCTTTATTTGGGATTCCTTTAGCATTAGTAATGATTAGAATCAGTTAATGGGGTATAAATACAGATGAAATACCTCGGTATTTAGGATTCTAAGTTATTTGCTTTAATCACTGGGTTTCTTTTGGGGTTTGGTTTTGTTTATTTTTCCCCAGAAAATCTGTTTTCATAGATGAAAACTTTTGCTAGATGCAAACATCCAATGTCAAAATCATACAGAAATCATGGTTTAGTTCTGGTTTGCTTTTATTTTTTTCAGTGTTTCATTTTCATGTTAGGAATCCATTATTCAGAGTTAATTTATGCAACCAGGTTTTAAGGTATTTCTCTCCAAGGCAATACAATGAACAAACTGAAGAAAACACTTTTTCCTCACAGGGCCAGTATAATGCTTGTGTTAGGTATATTTATATTTATTGCAAGATCTATTTAAAACAATAGGGACTTTATATAATCAGCATGTTAGATGTATATAATGCTGTATATAATCAGCATGTTAGGTGTATATAATAAGTGTGTTAGCTTAGAAGTACACAAAGAAGCACAGCATTACTTGGGATGGAATAGATATTCTAATTACAGCTCTTTCCTTCTATCCAGCTTTATCCTTTATATCTGAATCACAAAAAATACAGTATTGTAAGTGAACCTATACAAAGTAATTGAACAATAGATACAGAACTAAAATAATAAATAAATTATAAAACCCCTCCACAACCCCAAACAAAAAAATAATTGGAATTTGTTAGAGATATTTTGTCATCATACTTTGATGTTATTTTTGATGAGATTGATTAATAGAAAAATATTGTTAATTTAAAATATTGGACTTCTACAGGACATTTGACATGGTATTGTGAGATATTCCATTTCGTAAATTCAGATCACAAAAAATCCAAAACAATAAAAAATACATGACCTATAATATGCACATTATGTTAAAAACTGCCTAAACTATAAGTCAGAAAGCATCATTACTAATATCAAATCATATATGAGTACCCGTGTTTCCCTTGGATTCAAGAGAGGACTTTGCTGCTCTGTGTTATTTGAAGATGTTAAGAATGTCTGGGAAAATAATATTATCACCAGGAAAAATCTGGTGGTGACATGAGAGGAGGAAAAGTGAATAATGAGAAAGGATATAGTTTGGTTTCTGTGAAACAGTATCTATTTCAATATGGCCAAGGTCCACGTATATAGGAATCAAGAATGTACGCTACAATAATGTTATGGGTTTGGTAGTGACTCGGAAAAGTACTTAGGGCCATTGAGGATAATCAACTCATAATGAGATCCCAGGTGACACTGCAGTCAAAAGTAACAATGCATAGAAATATGGAATAGTGAGTAGGAGTTGTGAAATCATAATACATATGCATTTGAAAATAATGAAACCATTCAGGGAATAATTTGTCCATTTCTGGCATCAATGCATTAAGAGAGATGCTAAAAACATGGAAATAATTGTAAGGGGAGCTGAGGAAGTGACTAAAACCTGGATAGCAGCATGGTGTCCTGGGGGACAAGAAGTACTCCATCTTTTCAAGGAGAAACCTACTTAGAGATACGTGATGGTGTCTCTAAGTATCCACGTGGACCATGAAAATTCAACTAAGGTATTTTCAATCTAGAACAACGAGGCAAAACAAAACCAATATTGAAAAAAGCCAACATCAGTTAAATTCAGCAAGAAAAAGGAAAAAATAATGAAGAAGATTAATTGGTAGAGTCACTTTTTAGCTTTCATGGTGAAGTTCCCATGATTAGAAACTATAAAGTTCATAAGGCACCTTTATTTCAACTCTGGCTATTGTACTTTAGGAAGGAATTAGTGCATGTCACTCCTATAGTTTGAAGTTGTCATCAAATCACTGTTTCCTTAAGCACACCAAAATCTGTGAATAGTATTTATTGATACTATTCCGGCACTTCCAGATTTAATTTGGAAGACTGACTCGCATTGTGAACAAAAAAAAAATCCTTTGAACTTTTATTAAAGACTCAATTTTACAGCTTTTATATGCTTAAGTTATTATGATTAGCTGGAGATTGAGGTCTCAGCTGCAGGCATGACTTGATCTTACAGATGCTGCACATGTGAAAGATGCTGCACACATCAAACTGAGAGGATGGCAAATCCACACATGCTTTCAGCTTGGAGGGTGAAAAATGTGAGCAGCTCTGGTCCTCATACTACTGAGAGGAAACCCTGCCTAAGCCAAGGCCTTTTAACAAGAGTATTAATGTAGAAATGGCAGTGTGGGATAGCAAATCAACAGGTTTTGACACAGACCTCAATAATCTAGGAAGACACCGAAGCTGGTGACTTTACTCAAAAAACTGACACCTGATTCCCCTTACATTAGGGGAATCAGCATTTAGAACCAGCACTTTTGACTATGGCAAGCTCAAATGCCTTCTGCTAACACCAGCTGGATTGCAGAATCTGTCCCCTTTGTAGGAGCCCACAGTCTACAAGAAAGAGAATGATAGAAAATGCAGCTTTGGAGGAGAAGTTGTGAATGCTCCATCCCTGGCAGTGTTCAAGTCCAGGTTGGACATAGCCTTGGGTGCCATGGTTTATTGTGAAGTGTCCCTGCCCATGGCAGGGCGGTTGGAACTGGATGATCTTAAGGTCCTTTCCAACCCAAACCATTCTATGATTCTATGATTCTATAATACTATACATAAGCCTTGGCCATGTGGAAAGACCAGTCTGATTTCACAAGGTATTATTCTACTTCTTGCTTACTATGCCAATGGTTTTGTTCCCAATACCTTTCCCCAGGAGGCTGAGCCTGAACTGTATTCCAGGGGCAATCCAGAAACAAAAAGGCAAGTTGAGTCTTACTTTTGAAAATTAACATTTAACTTTAATTGTTCCTTCCCACAGCACTTTGGAAATTATTCCTCTGTGCAAACTGAAGGAGAAGGGAAAAGGTCACGTTCGATTGTAGATCTTAAAAATCCCTGAACTTTAGCTCTAGTTTACCACCTTGTCTTCATCTTAAGAAACAGCAATAAAACCCAAACAAACCTTGTCTTCATGCCTGCTTTACATTAGAACATTACAAGGGAAGTTATAACGTTGTCTGTTGCCCCGCTGAAAAGAAAAATAACCAATTTACTCTTGTGTGGTTCAGGAGAAAATAGCCTTGAGAAAATATTATTGATGCAGTGTATTTATGTAGGGTTGCAAGACAAATTATGCCATCAGCAAATAAGGTCAGAGTAGCAGAGTGAATTACTGGCAAAAATAGGTTGCTTGCAAAGGACAAAGGTTGTTTCAACTGCATGTAAACCTTGAAGCCAGATGAGAAAAAAAAATAACAGACTCAGTGTAGAATTTAGTATTTTAAAGCTCTACAAAACTCAAAATGAGTTTTTTTTTTGTGGATAACTACTACCTGTTTTCGAAGGATGAAAAGGGCTGCATGCTAGAATATCTGCCTGTTATTATTGGGAGCCAGTTTTAGGGCCTCCTGTGAAGTACAGCACAGCTGCTTCAGTCAGCAGACTTTGGACCCTGCTTCAGAAAGGAAAATGCTGCATATAGGGATCTTCTCCTAATGCTTTCTCATGCTGTCCTAAAGAAGTTCATGTTGTTTTCTACAGCAGGGAAGAAGCAACACATCAACAGATGCCAAGCAACCTGCTTAACCACAAGTATACACAGGAGTACACTGTAGAGAAAAGCACACTATTTAGTTTTTAACAAAGCAGAATTTTGTTTCACAGTTCTGGATGCTGTCTGTAATTCCTCATCTGTCTGAAACATGTTTAACACAGGTTCTGTTTTATCCAGGACTGACGACTGCCAGAAACTGGCAATTTATTCCTAGGACACTTCAAGTTTTTCAGTTGCTCATAAAAATGAGCTTTGAAGGTTTATTTCTGGACCGGTTCTGGGCTAGCCAAATTACAACATCAGTTCTTTAAGAAAAGAATTGTTTCATTAGTTTGATAAATAAGCTTTAAATACAGCAACATTAAGCATGTTAATATTGCTTTGCAGTTGTAATTGGCATTACCTGCATTATTTAAACAAACAAGCACGTGGCTAGATACACCATGGGCATTAGTTGCTCTCATGCTGCATATTTCATACTTGCCATTGGTGACAATGCAACTTTTTGGAGAAGAGATCAGAGGGGACATCTTCCTTTTTTTAGGGGTGCCCTAACTGCTGGGATAGATCGACGCACAGGATGAGTGCACAGGTATAGCCAAAGCTAAGGCTCTACTTACACCCCTTATGCTGCCTAAAGACCATCTTGCCCATGATGAGCAACACCTCAAGAGGACTTACCCTGAAGAGGGTGAAATGGCCCAGAGCAGAGCCTGGGAATGAGCTATCATCATTGTGAAGGTCCCCATGTCAAATCCAGTTCTAAGCCCAACCCTGAGTGGCAGCATACCTTATGGCTGTATGTGTACAGTTGTTCCACTACATGCAGGCTGGACCCCTTGCATGTTATGTTCTCTTCTCAGCATGGTCCCATTCAATCATCCCAGGCAACAACTAAGCACCGTTCATGGTCAAGTACACTCCAAGGACTGGGTCTGATAGGCAGTTTGGGTATCAATAGCTTATTTTCAGGGCATAGGAGACTTGCTTGATCATCACTGGGCTATGTTTGAGCCTAGGTGGGATGGGATGAGACCTGGCTGCTGAGACCCTGCCCTGCTGCCTCTGAGTGGATCCCTGTGTTTTCAAGCACTCCAAAAGCCACCAATCCTCTTGCCCCCAACTTCTACGGTGCATGGCCATAGTCTTAGTGGGCAGTTTGGAAACATAATCTGGAGTCTTTTCAGCTGGAGTATTGTGTGGAGTTCTGGTGGACATGGAGCTGTTGGAACAAATCCAGAGGAGGCCACGAGGATGATCAGGGGGCTGGAGCACTTCCTGTATGAAGATAGGCTGAGAAAGATGGGGCTGTTCAGCCTGGAGAAGAGAAGGCTGCATGGAGACCTCATAGCAGCTTCCAGTATCTGAAGGGGGCCTATAGGAATGCTGGAGAAGGACTATTCATTAGGGACTGTCCTGATAGCAAAAGGGGTAATGGGCTAAAACTTAAGCAGGGGAAGTTTAGATTGGATATAAGAAGGAAATTCTTTCCTATTAGGGTGGTGAGGCACTGGAATGGGTTGCCCAGGGAGGTTGTGAATGTTTCATCCCTGGCAGTGTTCAAAGCCAGGTTGGATGAAGCCTTGGGTGAGTTGGTTCAGTGTGAGGTGTCCCTGCTCAAGGCAAGGGGGTTGGAACCTGATGATCTTAAGGTCCTTTCCCACCCTAACTATTCCATGATTCTATTCTTCTATGATTCTATAATCAATAATCATAATTCTTTCCAAATACAAATTTTCTCCTTTGAAAACTTTAAATATCTGAACCAATCTATCATGACTGTAAGTCCTACAGTATAGTCACCGATGTGAAACTGACAGTTACAGCTGCTTCTTCATGCTTTACATTGCTTATATTTAGCCTTCCAAGACTTTATTTTGTAATTTCACCTCTTACTTCCCGGGCACGTGCAAAACATTGTCACTTCTGCTTTCCCAAATGTTCCTCACCAGATAATAGGAAAGAACAGTTGTGTCCTTCTGTTAGTGGTGTAAGAAAAAAATTGTGTGAAACAGGTTTCTACAACAAGAAAGTAGAAGAGGACTTTAAACAGTGTGGTTGAGAAGGAATTATCTTCTATAGGAGGTAGATGCTCAGATATATATACTTCACAATTATATTAAAGGAAATAGTAGAGCCAGAGAGTTCTGTTGTGGATCAGTGGTTAAATAGCCTGTGAGACTAGATTTCTTGATCATTATCCTGCTCCATCTTGATCATTATCCTGTTTCTAGGCTAGTGGCATGTAAGGTCTTTTTGAACCCAATTCTAACATCTTTTAAGGGTGATTTACACAGATGTAACTCAATTGATTCTAATGGAGTCAACCTTCACTTTACATCAATGAAAGTGAAATCAGGATATGATTGCAGTCTCAGTTAACTCACCTACCAAATAGATTCAGTCTATTGATTAGGGCTACGGGAGAGTTTAGAGCTGGAATTTGCATTCTCTTTTCATAAAATACAGCTTCTTGTAATTAAAAAATTGGCAGGAGACATGACATTGTAGTTATTTGGTAAGACACGGCTTAAAAATAATGTGTTGGACTCTTGAACTGACAAAATGCATCATTTTGGGTCTCCAGACCTCATATCATTTAATTGCCTGCCTTTAATTTGGGTCCACTTGTGATGACATGGACCTGGTAGGTTGGATAGGTTACTCATCGAATGCAGAGGTAAATGGTGTCAGGCCACACAGTGCTGTCCTCCATCGCACAGCACAGAGGGGAGCTCTGCAATATGTTGAGTAGCTGCTGCTATGTTAATCCTGCCTGGAAGACAGAGTTAACAGGCAACCCAAATTAAAATGCAAATGCAGTGGAAACAAAACATTCTGTATCAGTTAAACATAAATTGAATGTTTTAATTCACTAATACCATCTATTGCCTTTCAATATGAATTCAGTTCTGCAGATTGCAAAAGACAATAGAAAACAAACTGCTTATGGGACACAGAACAAATTCAGTGCTATCTTCTAGAGGTTTCTTCCTTAAATCCACTGTATATAAAAATCCTTAACACCTTCCTCACTCCATAATTTCCTCATATATACATGCTATCGACCTCCAACTGTGATTATTAATTTAATGTCTATGTTGTAAAATGTCATTGCTTTTGAAACAGAAGCATGCTGCCTGGCCAGTGAGGACCAATGTCTGATAAAGCAGGAGATGCCAAAGAAACAGATGACTGCTGAGCCCATGCTGCAGCTCCTCTTCTCTGTGGGACGCTTGTTTAAATTGTTTCTGTAAATCTGAATTAAACCTATATGTTGCCAGAGGATCCATCAGCCAAAGGACTCAAAACTGCTCTGGGGAGGAGGAATGAAAGGTGGATGGAGGAGCAGACTGATTCCAAAGCAGTCAAGGAAATGACAGAAAATCACATATTTACAGAATCCTGATTTATTTTTTCTTTTAAGGTTGTGTTCCTTGAGAATTCTTTCTCTTTTTTACTCTTTTTTTTTGGTTTGTTTGTTTCATTTCCCATTTCAAGATGAGAAAAAACAATGAGATATCAAAATATTCCTCAAGGGAAAAGGTTTAATATTATTTCAATCTCTAATGCTTATTTACTTTACAGAAGTATTTTGAGACTCAATTTAGGTCTAAAAATATTACAAAATCTTTGGGTAAAAAGGGCTTAAAAATTGCTAAGCCTGAATTTTATTACAGCCTCCATTAAATACCAGTTGTTTGTGTTCACCCTTCTAGCTTTCTTGAATGCTCTTAGGACTTATTTCTATCATGTTTCTATACCCTTTAAGCTTCATGTTTGCTTCAGAAGTGTTATATATATTGTGATGGAGAACCTGGCTTTTCTGGAGGAAAAGGCAGTCAAGGAAGGAGGTGGACTTGAGCTTTTCACTATGCTTGTGCATCTCCAACATGCTGCTATTACAGGTCTGTGTCTGCCTCATCCTCAAGTGTGTTGCAGGGCTGCAGCCCAGCCACACCAGGTATAGCCCATTATAGAATCACAGAATGGTTTGGGTTGAAAAGGACCTTAAGATCATTCAGTTCAAGTCCCCCGCCATGGGCTGGGATGCCTCCCTCTAGACCATGTCACCCAAGACTCCATCCATCGTGGCCTTGAACACTGCCAGGGATGGAGCATTTACCACTCCTTTGGGCAGCCTGTGCCAGAGCTGCAGAGTGGAGAAACCTGCCCCTGTCAAAATATATTTCTGAGACAAACAGGAGTTAATAAAGCAGGAAAAACTAACACAACATGTGCTGTGTTTGGCTTGTTTGCAGATACCTAAAGTGTAAATCTGCAGTTTTATGCCTGGAATGCTCTGTGTTGGTTTTATTTCTTTTAACTTCCCTAAGCAAGCTGCAAGTTTTTACATCTCCACCTCAGCTGCAGGAAGAGTTGGAAGCTGTTCAGATTTCACTCTTCATGTTAAAGAAGAAAGGACAAGCCTGCATATCTCAACGTGAAAGGAGCTATCTCATTTGCATTCTTAGTTATAAGAACCTGTCACTGTGGTATATAAAAGCAGCATTTAATATATTTACTCTCCATGGGAGTAGGTAAGTACTTTATCCCTGTTTTACATATGGCAAAGGGAAAACAGACAGACTGGAAGCTAGATATTCAAAATTTCAAATGACTAATTCTCAGAAAGCCAAGCTCAGGTGTCTGCTAAAATTAGCCTTGTTTAGGTTTATTATTATCATTATCATTATTATGATGATAATGACTGGACACCTGCTCAAGCAGCAGGTTAAATTGTATGAGTCAGTGTCTAAATATATGCAGAAAATAAAATCAGCTTCTGACTACAGCGCTTATCATCTCAGGATGAAACAAGAAACCAAACTGAGATGTGGACAGACTGAGGAACTACAGAGGAGTGAGACGCACAACTACACAATGTTTCCAATCCAACATTCCCAACAGGCATTATGGATATTTTAGGAGCTATTTGTGCAATCGATCTAAGATTCCTAGTACGTTACATATATAAATATCATTATTGATGGGTGTATTTATACATAAAAATATGCACAATGCAATTTCGCAAAGGTTTGCAAGAAACTCTTTCCACTTCTGATGAACAGCAGATGAAAAGCAAAAGGCGCTTTGTTGAAAGTACGACACGTAACTGCTGAAGGTTTGAGCAAGTCCAGAGAAGACCATGAGGAAGATCAGGGGCTCGAGCACCTCCTATAAAGACAGGATGAGAAAGTTGGGGTTGTTCAGCCTGGAGAAGAGAAAGCTTCATGAAGACCTCAGAGCAGCTTCCAGTATCTGAAGGGGCTACAGGAATGCTGGAGAGGGACTCTTCATCAGGGACTGTAGTGATAGAACAAGGGGTGATGGGTTCAGACTGTAACAGGTGAAGTTCAGGTTAAATATAAGGAAGAAGTTCTTTACTATGAGGGTGGTGAGGCACTGGAACAGGTTGCCCAAAGAAGTGGTAAATGCTCCATCCCTGGCAATGTTGAAGGGCAGGTTGGACAGAGCTTTGAGTAACATGGTCTAATGTGAGGCATTGTTGCCCATGGCAGGGGGTTGAAACTAGAGGATATTAAGGTCCTTTCCAACCCTAACTATTCTACGGTTCTGTGCTCTCTAGCTGGTAAATAAGAAACAGTGGGTAGGCAACAGGTCATACAGATTCTTGAATCTGAAGACTGATAGCTTTGTTCAATGCTATGCAGGAACAAATGAAGGAGTATCTGCAAGAGAACTGAGACTACCAGAAAAAAATACCCTAAAATATTTCAGGAGAAGGGTAAGTGAAACAACGTCTTTAAAAGCAAAAATTATCAGATGGTACTTCATAAGACCAAAAAGGTGGCTATCAAATAATTAAGCTGTGACATGAACTCAGCAGGCAGGCCTAGGGATTGTGCACATGTTGAGCACAAGTCAGTGTGTTTGCACTAGGAATACAGCCAAACTGCATCATTGGGCTCTATTAGATCAGGAAATTAAAATCAATTAGTATCTTCCTTCACTTATTCCCAGTGAGGCCACACCTATAATGGGTCCAGTTTGTGACCTCCTTAATTCAAGGAATGAAACTGGATAGGATGCTGCAGAGACCTGCTAAGATTATTACTGGCCAGCACAAATGACTTATAAGAAGAGTTTGAGAGAACTAGGCGTGTTTAATCTGACAAAGAGGAAGCAGTGGAGAGGTTTAATAGCAGCCTACAGCTTTTGAAAAGGGGTGGGGAAAAATAAGTAGCTACCCAGGGTGGATATGGAAAACAAATCCTTGGAGTTTTTTGTAGACTTGCCTAAAGTCATGGCTGACTTGATCTGATGTTGGTGATAGTCCCAGCCTGGATGGGAAATTCAACCAATAAACTCCAGAGGTCTCCAGACAGCATTTATAGGAAGACAGAGCCAGCAGCTATTTTACTGCCAGTAGCTCATCTTTTGCAGGTAACTAGAAAAAGTTGTCTGACCTGGACATCTGCATGTAAGAACAGTTCTGATTAAGGGCTAAAAATTATGAGAACCATAGGACTGGTATTTATTAGAAGGTTCTAAACAATCATTTGGTCACATAGCATTCATGTGTTTAAAGGGCAATTTACTGATGTGCCACAAAATCCCACAGTAACATTACTATTGAAATGCTTATCAGGTATGGGTAAAGTCAACAGAGAAAGTGCATGGGCTTCTAAAGACAGTGGTACCCACTTAATTACTATGAGTTCCTGATCAGTTCCATCTATCAATAAAATGTAAAAAGAAGACCTGCACAAGTCTAAAATATTGGAGAACTGCACAGTGCAGGGAACTTAGATCTGCATTGACTCAAAATGGAGGTTTGGGATATTGAGTACTTGTAAGAGCAAGCAATAAAGAAGTTAATTCTTTATGTCTGGGAGTTTTAAAACATGGTTGAACATCTTTGTGGGAGATACTAATGAAGCACACTGTTAGTGACATATTTACTGGGGAAAATGGACATAGCGGGTGCATCTTATGATGTTTTCTTCAGGGTTTATGTGTGTGCAGAACTATTAAGGACATGTCTAATACAACGTAATAGCATCAGCTAGCCATGCAGGCCTATTCAGGATCTGGCTGCTAGCTTTTAAGTCATTTCCACTCAGTGGCAAACAACACATAAAGAAAGTGAAAAAGTGGCGCACAGAACTTGAAAATGAAACCTCAACAATGTGAGAACAATCCTCTGACATAAAGCTGAAGTTTCTCTTCCTGCATCACCCAAAGAGCACGATAGCCTCTCAGACATCTCTTTCCCCAGGGGCACAGGTTTTAATTTGCACAAAGCTCCCAGAAAACTCAGTAAAGTATCACAAAGCTACTAAATCATCTGGGGCTTAACCAGGCCCCAGTGTAACTCCCACTGGGTACAAGGAGAAAGTAAGTGATAATTAAAATAGAATGTGGGAAAGCAACGAGCATCTATTTGAAATGGTGCCTAATGCTAGGAAAAGAGGTTTGTTACTGGCCCAGGAATGGTAATAATATTCTTCACCAGAAGGTACCCTTGAAGGACAGCTTTCATCCATAATGGAATGGAATGATTTACCTCTAATGCCAATTACCAATATTAATTAGCACAGTCCTTAAAAATCTGTTTCTTGAAGAAGCCCTTTAGATGATGTAACATGCCAATGCTTCCTAAAGCATTCACCCTCTGTTCAGTGCTGGCATTGCCAGGAAGAGATAGAGCAGCAGCTCTGTAGGTGTAAACTCTCACTAGCAATTAATCAAAGGTTGGTAAGAGGTAAGGAATGGCCTTTTCACATAATAATAGCAACAGCATTAATAATAACCATGGTGGTGATAATCATGGTGGTGATGAGAGATGAACTAAACCACGGGAAAAAAGTTCAAGTAATGAAATATGCCAAAGCAGGAACTAATAAAGTGAAGAAAATTACAAGAAATAGTTGAGGTGGCAAAACCGTCTAGGCAACAAACTACTTTGCCAAATTTGGACTTCAGGAATGGCTTCTCAGTCTTGAACCATTTCTTCATGCATACTGCTGGCTTCAGTGGAGGGTTTATGTATCCATGTGGGCATGTTTCTTGCAGGTGTCTATAGATGCTGTATTTCTGTTCAGAGAAGTGACAGTCATGTTTGGTGTATTCGATAGTTTAGGGATGAGTCAGTTTTACAGTACTCATGCTATTGAATTGCACATCCAGCCAAACATTTCTCCTACACTTTATGGATGTGGCAAACTAACTTTGCTAAAGCCAGTCCTGTAAGTGGGATGCCTCCAGGAAGCACTACACTTGCTGTGTGCAAACAGATTGCATGGTTGAGCTCTACACAGTAAGAACAGTTTAGCCAGAACTTCAGTGGACTGCCAGACACCTGCAAAACCTTATTACATATGAAAAATGGGATGTTCTTTCAGGTTTGAAATTTGTCTCAGTGACAGAAGAGGACTTGGCCATCAAAACATGAATGCTTGCAGTCTATATTTGTGTTTCTGAGCCCTTGACTTCTGCATGTTTATTATTTAAAATGAAAACCAGGAATAACTTGGGTTAATTTTAATTTTAATTTTTAATTTATTTTATTTTACTTTTCAATTTTAACTTCCTGGAACAACTAATTGCTATACAAGTGCTCAGATGCTAGTAATCTATAGGTACAGAAGTACTGATAGAGATAAAAAATAATAGGTTTAGTTGATGAAATCTTACATTTAGCTAAAGATAGACATAGGTGAGAAGAAAAAAGAGAACAGAGAAGCTATTTTATGAGAAGGGACTAAACCAGTATATTTGCTTAACAAGATGAAAGTAGATATGGGATGTGATAGCTACATATACAAAATATCCTTTTCCTGTCTTGTTCTTTATAATTATTCAAGCAAAAAACAATCCTAAAACAAATAAACTGGTTATCAGCATCTTTGGAGTGGACACTAGTCAGATATTTATTGGTTGAGGAGTAAGGTGTCATAATAGATCTCCAATGGAAAGACTAAAAAAGGGAACAGAAACTAACAATGAACTCAGATCTTTAGGAGTAAGTACACTGCAAAATCCAAAGCAGCTCCAGGAAGGAACTTGACCACAGTGACAGGACATCCATTTCTCTATTCTGCCAAATTATTGTCAAACCCTAGGATCTCCAAGGAATTAGATTTTCTTGTTTGATGTGCTTCAGTTTGAGGTTGAGCTAGAGCAGAGAGAGGAGATATAGTTTTAAGCATAACACCGAAAAGCAGCAAACAGTCCATGGGGACCTGCATAATCTGAGTAGGTTTAGCTGTGCTATCATGTTTTCTTCTGTCCCTTGGATGGCTGATGGATGACCTTATTGGTCTTTTCAAGACAATGCCATTCAAAAGTATTCTATTTAGAAAATACTTTTTCCAAAAGTGGCAATGTTTATAATTGCTGAACTTTCAAAGTGCTTCCCCTTTGCTGTCTTTGTTTCTGCTCTCTTTTTTCCTCATCTTTAATATGATACCAAGAACCTCACACTTTCAGGACTTGTTTTTCAGATAAAGTTCATATAGCAGTGCCTAAAGCCTGGAAGCTCTTCAGATCTCACCAGCTGAGATTTCTCTTGGCATTCTAACATCCCTTGCTGGCACACAGTCAATGAACCCTGCTAATATACCATCAATCCTGTCTGGCCCTGGAGAAAGGAGAGTGCCGGGACTTGGCCAGAATACTACTGTGTTTGGCTTATTCCCAACTGGAGTTGTTTAAAACAGTCCCCAGGCTGCTTTAACGCATGCCAAAGACAGCTTGAAAATCAGTGAGTTGACTCCCTGAGCCACCCCATTTCCTGCACCTTCTGTGCCCGATGGTCTCTGGGCACATCAGGCAACAGGGACCAGGCAGCTCCTCTGATCCACTGCCACTGACAAACTTCAATACCATCAAAGCTTCCCTGCATAGCTATCACACTCTCAAGTAGCTAAAGTATTACTGCACACATGAGTAGATTGAATTCTACTGTGAGGGAAACAGGGTTGAAAGTTTCAGATATGCAAAACACTATCTTTATACCATTATGCTTTAGAGTGCTGTGAAATGAAATTATACCCTGAACTCTGCACACTGCTGGTGCATATGTGTGTATATCAGCCAAAACCTCCCCATTCTTCAGATGCATTGCCACTCAGTGATTTCTCTCTTCCTGCAATGAAATAGAGGTGTGTGTGTTACCTTTTATCAGTTCCCTATTTTTCCACAGTTACTGTGGAATCTGAGCAAATCCAGCCTGTGGAGTTTGAATCTTGTTCCTTGTAACCCTGGCTTGGTAGATGTCTCTTTAAAAGGTGCAGAACAAGTGTAAAAAGCTGTTGTTCCTGTCTGTGAGCGTTTTACACTCCCTGTGCCCTCTCCACATGATTGTAAGCAGTGGCATAAGGCAACAAGGTGTCTTGGCTGAGACTTAGCAACAGAATATATTCAAAAGTCATTAATTCCCCTCCATTAAACTCAGCTGATTTTTCCTTAGATCTACTGAAATCAATACAAAAGGCTATCTTTTAAATGGAAAAAGGTCTTTTTTTTCAGACACTGAGCCATCACCATGGCAGTGTCCATTTTCCATGCTCAGCTGAATCCGTACATGCCTGCCTGGCAACTTCCCTGACTTAGCACGGGCAGGGAACGTGCACTTAGCATTGTTGAGAATGGTTATTCGGAACATCATTGCAGGGTTTTTTATTGCCAAAGAACACGGGAGGGCTTGTTTTTCCTGAAGTTCAACTTGCCACTGAGCTCAGGGATTAACTTTACTTTGTGAGTGGATTTTGGCAGCTGTAACTGGTAATTCTGCAGCTTTTGTGGTTTTGGGTTTGTTGGGTTTACTTCTGGTTTGGGGTTGGTTTTCTTTTTTTAACAAATCCACAACAGTGTCTTTCTTGGTCTAATTCAGTCCTGGTCTTATGAAAACAATCTATTTAAAGATAGCACCGTAGTGTGCTAAATAATAGGGCTGGAGATGTTAAGATCTGTCTAGTATTGTGATGTATGAGGAGAGGCTGAGAGAGTTGGGTTTGCTCGGCCTAGAGGAAAGAAGGCTCAGGGGAGACCTTATCCCCATGTTCTAATATTTAAAGGGTGGCTACAAAGAAGATGGGGACTCTGCAGACCCAGACACCATAAACCTTTCAGGGCACGGACCTTGTCTTCTCCTATTTGCTTTTTCAAATTCTGAACATGTATAATATTAAGATTAAAGAGTGGCTTTGACCAAACACTATTCGGTATTCAACACTGTATTCTATTTAAAAACTATTACAAAATCTTTATCAATTTCTCTTTCATTACGTATCTGTGCCTTTATTATGTTGTATCTTTTTTTTTTTTTTCTATTAACCTTCCTTTGTTTTCCTCCTTTGATTCCTCCACTTGCAGGAAACACTCCTGAGCTTTGACCACACTTTGTCTTTGAATCTTTGGGTGAACCATTTGCCCTGCACACATCTTCAACGCAGATATACCCTGAATGCTTTGACGTAACAGCACTTTCTAGAAGGACAAATAAGCTAACAGACAAATATTTAAAGAGGGTTAATCAAACACATGGGCATTTGTGTCTTAATAACCTAAGCCCTAATTCAGTGTTGGCACAGCTTTATGTATTTACATACTACTATCTCCACATGATAACAGCAAATAGTTGGCAAAAATGCAGCTTGGTCTAGTGGAAGGTATTCCTGCCTGTGGCAGAGGGCTGGAACTGAATGAGCTTTAAGGTCCCTTCCAACCCAGACCAGTCTGTTATTCTATGATTTGATGATACATATTACTTTGCTTTTGTTATATGTGCAATCCTGAAATTCCTCATATTGTTATCTGGAGAGAGGAGTCAGGATAAGCCTGGCTGTATGCATACCTTAACAGACACAGTCAAAACAACGTCAGGATCTGCAGGGTGAGCAAGAGGAATAATTATGCAATCATACATAAATACATCGCTTTCAGTACAAAGGAGTTTCTGCTCTGGGTCAGACCAGTGACTCATTATACACAGAATGCAGTCACTGGCAGTAACAGACACATACGGCTTTTGAGGAAAATATAAGAGCTCTTTCACAGTATAATTCCCTTTATTCTAACAGATAATGCATAAGCTTTTACCCTAAAGCAGAAGTTTTGTATCCAAAAAGAATGGAGGTTTGCATGCAGCTTGGTCTCCTTCCAGAACACATTCAGACTGTGGATAAGGCGTGCACCCAGCCATGGAGCCAGGCTTCATACCCAGTCCCAAAGATGTTCTGCTGGCAGTGTGTTTCACAGGCCACATATCCTCCTTCTACCACATGCTCTCTGCATCCTTTTCATTTCTTAGTTTTCTCCCTTATTCTCTCTTATGTGTTAAGGCACTTTGAAACATGTTTTACCTTCCCTGTGCCATTCATTGTTTTATGCTTGCAGCCGGTATTGTACATCTCTGAAAACATAGCTTACCAAGCCCTGCCATTTCACAAGTCTTGAAGTTTTCACATCCAAATCACAAAGTTAAAGTTTACTTACACTGTGCTTTTAAATCACAAACCAGGTGAGGAGGGTGAAAGAATCCATACAGCATAGGAAACAATAAGAAATTGCCTCTTGGGAATAAATAAATACAGCCATGAAGTGTGGCTGTGCTTCTTTGCAAAGAAAAAGGCCTTAGAGAAACATGGGCTTGTGGCAGTTAGAGTCATGCAATCTATGTCTGGCATTTGATGGATTATCTATTATGCTTGTTTGAGTAAATACGATAAATTGTGTTTAAGAACTCCTTCCAAAACTACTTCTACTTGAAGTAGAAAATGGAAAGAGACAGCAACCAAAAGCTGAAACTATTCTGTTCTGGCAGCCGTGAAGCCAGAAGACTTGTGAGCAAAAGCCAGCAGGCAAGGAACATAAAACATGGGAAGGCAGCGATCATCATACAAAGCTGATGTGGTGAACTGGAATATAGCATGGTCAACCATGGGCTGCAGAAGCAGTGGTGCTTTGAGTGCCACAGGCAGGCATTTGGGTAGCACTGTGGAGCACCACACAGGAAAAAAGAAATGCAGGCTGCAAAGAGAGTATTGTGAGACAAGAAAGAATGATTCAGCAGAAAACCCAAATGCAGGGGTTTTCTTCCTATTCAGCAAGGTCTTTTAAAATAAATTAGTAGGTAAATGGAAATAAAACATATAGAAAGAAGTTGGACAAGGTAAAGCAGGCTTTGTGCTTCAACTCCCTGTTTCTTCACACACAATCTGCATGTGAGTAGGTCAGTATTGAAAGCTTGGACAAAGGTATGCCTCATAAGAAGCAAAGCACTTCTGTTTGAAAAGCTGTGTGAAGACAGGCTACCATGAATCCAACCTTGGTGGAATGCAGGGTAAAGCGGACTTGCTTTCAAATACTGCTTTTGGGTTTTTACCTATGGCTTCTAAGGTTATCGCTGGGACCCTCCAAAGCCTTTTGGCACCGGTTGATAGCCTGAGCAAGATCTCTCAGGCTACTTTATGAGCTCCCTGCTGGGGCATTGGTTGTCACCACCCATTTTCTTCGCTGAAGCAACAATGGTGTTCTCTGTGACCTTCCCTACATCTCCTTGTACTATCACTTCCTCAATCAAACACATGGTGCTCACTGGTGATACAAAACTAGGCTGCAAGGAAGGTGTCAACTGCTTGAATTTTGAGGAGAGACAAAGGTAAAACAGGTCCTAAAATTACTAACCCAGAAATATCAGGTCTGTCTGCTGCCAGCTCAACTATCACCCATACAGACTGGAAAGATAATACCAGTAACAAAGGCTGTAGATCAGATGCATCACATGTAAAACCTAGTAACACCAATGAGCTGTCTAGATCAGATATTCTTTCCCATCAAGGTAATAATAGCCTACATTTAATGGGACATTCACTGCAATTTCCATTTACTGAATTTTAATGTCCCTCCTGCATTGTGCTTTTCTTATGACTAAATCCTAAATTCTTGCTTGAATCTGTGTGGTTTGGTACTTCACTTGTACAGATTTTCTGCCAGCCTTCTTTTCTGATTGTACGTGATATTCATTTGATGAGGTTTTCCATGTTTCTGAAAGCCAGGAACATCAAAACCCACCATGATTCTTTGCAATATAACAGAATCTTGAACAGATAATAACGAAATATCTCATCATTATAGGACAAAGAGAGAGGGAATTCCCTTATTCATTCAAAAGCCTCTGGGCCACCCTATCCAAACAGAATTGCTGGCCAAAACTCACAAGAAAAAGGAAAGAGAGCTAAGAAATCCCTGAAGGGTTTTCCAAGGTGGATTCAAGCAGTTTCCTTGAGGCTCTAGGGTTAATATGTTTTATTAAAAGTCTGGTCAAGGCCTCTACATGAATTGTCCCTGCCTGTTGTTGATTGTGTCCCTAGATGATTAAATCACTTCACTGCTTCAGTTGTCTGGGTAGCTTTATAGATGCAGCTGTCAACCCCAATACCGGAAAGGTACCAGCACACTCTATCTTAAGCCAAACATTAAGTATGTACTATGGGCCCCAAGGTGCTGAAATAAAATGCACACTCAAACACCATCCTGCAGATGCTCAGTGGATGGTCATTCCTGTGGTCAGAGCACTTGGCTGAGGCTTTATGAGCAAGCAGTAGGCAGGGTGAGGGACATCATCAGTGGAAGGCTCACCTCATCCATCTCCTGTGACACTGTGTTCATTTATCTTCAAAAAGAAAAGCACTATCAAGTTGCAGAGAGTCCTTAAATCATGCTGCTTTTTGGACTAGCCTTCACCAGGGTGCGTAAATGGGCTCTGTTTGTGTTGCTCCCATTCAGAATGCACCCAAAGACACCCATGCTAGTATCTATTTCGTACCAGTACATATTCATGCAGAGCACTGTAGCTAAAGCTTTTTCTGTGCCAAACTGACATGGGAAGAGCATATTAGCAGTTAGGGGCAGCAGGCACCTTCCATATAGTTATTGTTACTTGTTTCTCTGCTCAGTGAGATTCTCATACCAATGGTCTGTCTGCAGCCTCAGATGTTGCCTGGCTTTCCAGGAATAAGGCATTTTTCATCCTGAATTCCCCTTATCACTGCTGCTCATTCAGCCACATAATCCTCTCCTGTTTTGCCTCGTACCCACAACCAGCAACCGACAATCTGCAGCTGGTCCCAGACTAAGCCTTTCTCAAGTATTATCAGGGTATTTCTTTTGGCAGCTGGCAGGCATGGAGAAGGGAGGCAACATAGCTTTGCAAATGCTGCATAGCACAGCATCCCAGGTCCAAAGCCAGTGGCAGTGCTGCAGCAGTGCTCCCTGCCACTGCTTACTGCAGCAGGAGAAGCCAGGGAAGTTCCATGCGGTGCAAGGAATCAAATAAATTAAAATCTAAAAATAAAATAAATAAAATTAAAATTAAAAAAAATCAAATAAAATCAAATAAAATCAAATGAAATAAAATAAAATATAAAATAAATAATCAATGGCTTCCTGATTATGGGAGCAAGAGTGAGAAAGGCAATGCTCTGATAAGGCGTGAGTCACATAAAGTGAAGCTGAAATCTCTGGGACTGAATGACAATGCCCATACTGCATTCAACATTGCTCTTAACAAAATGTCTCAAAACACACTAGTGTAAAAAAAACCACATCTTTTTTTCCTCGTCTCCCTTTGACATGTTGAAATAACACATGTTGATGTAAGAAACATCAGTGCCTTGTTACACTGATGGCCACTGAGTAGAAGGCAGCTGCTTCATCTGTGCTTGTCATGGTGCAATTTGGTGATATAGGAATATTTTTGCCTGTTTTTATGTTATTTTAATAGTATATTAGCAATAAAACAAGTTATCCCTTTTCCATCAGGGTTGATACATGACAGAGTTAATAAACAAATGACAGTATTACTGGTGTAACGTATCACAGATTCACAGATTCACCTGTAATCATATCTCTAAAAGGAGACATTAAGGTTAGTGTAATTCACTAAAGGTTCTCCATTGCTCACACCCTCCCTCAAGCATGTGCTGCCAAGATTTACTTTCACATGCAGCCATTTTAAAATTTCCCCTGTGTAAGGACATGAGAAACCCATACTGGGAATAACTGCCAAGTTGCCAGAAACCAGATGGTGCCCTTGCACCCTGTTACAGGTAGCCTTAATCCTTAGCAACACATCCTCTCTCTCATGGAGAGGTCAAAGCATGCATGCAACTGTTGTGTCTCCAACTTCCTTTGCAAATGTTGGCCAGAGAGCTATCCCAGAGCCAATAAAAGCAACATGGGAAATATTAGGTGTTTTGGAAGTTATCCATAACACAAGATCTTTTCTTGCAGCTCAATGTCAAAATCTCAGGCTCTCAGTTTTAAATCTTATCTGAAAGATAAGGGGAGCCCTTGCCAGGGCAGAGTAATACAAGCCAGCTGAAAAAGCTGAGATGTGATTCTGGCATTACTTGAATTTCAGTTTCTTATCATTTCTATCCCCCTCTTAACTGTTTTTGATAAGTTTGTGCACTGATTTTTGTTGTTTTTCTCTCTACCCATCTCTCCTCCCATTCAACCAGCAAAATTAATCACTAACATTTAGAGTTTTATGAGTTTATGACTTCCTAGTGGAGGGGAAGCCTTGCAGCAGTAAATTCCACAAGAAGGACCAAACATGACCAGTATTGGTTTTCAATCAGAAACTGGTCACTGATTTATGAACACTTTCCTTAGTCATCCCACATCAATCATGCCTTTTCCTACTTTCCCTGTACCCAGCTAACACTGATCGACCTGCATAGAGCTACTTCTCAGCAACCTTTCTTATCTCTGTTCCCATTATATGTTTAATCTTTGCCTTTCCTAATCACCCATGTTCTCTAACACAAAGATGCATTTTACTCTATAAATACCTCTCTGGTAAGATCTTCCTCTCAGAACACAAAAACACGAGGGTGGGAAAGGAGAGGGCATTTTTGTCATGGGTCTAACAACACACGATATCTCTCATCTCTGGGGAGGTGCAAGAGCCAAGATTTTGGGGAGCACAGTGAGGAAGGTGTTTTGAGCAAGGTCTAAGGGAGGTAACTTGTAAGAAAACTCTTGTAAGTGTGCTAGCTGTGTGCTAGCCGCTGAGGCATAGCAAGTCAACCCATTAAGGAGTTGGGTTTACCATTGCACTCAATGATCTTGAAGGTGTTTTCCAACCTAAATGATTCTATGATTCTATAATGCAGAAGAAACCTCCAGCTGGAAACAAAGAAAGTGGTTTATAGTGTTAACTGTTGTACAGGACAAAAAAAAAAAACAAAACAACAGAGTAAAAGAGATATTTCTTGTCCCGTGTTGAATACATGTGAATTAAATTAAAAAAAAAAAAAAAGGGAAAAAATATATGTATTTTTAATGTAAAAACCAATAACAAGACAAGCAATGACATCATCTGTATCTAGGATCATCCACTAGGTTACACAGAGCACTTTGGGAGGTGGAAGCAAACACTTTCTTGTAAATTAGGCAGCAGTTGGTGCCCACACAGCCTCATGAATTTAATGGAAACACACTACAGATGTTCCGAAAGAGGTTAATTAAGCATTTTATTCAGGGATTACAGAGTTCAAACAAAACACGTACCAAGCTTTAAATATACATGGAACTTCACGGAAGTTGGGCTTAATTTACTATAGGTTTTGCTTCTCTGCCAGGCAAAAAAGGAAAAGCTGAAATGCAGAAATCAGATACAGCCTGTTTATAAGTAATAAAGATAATTATGTGGTGTGAATGCAGCCATCCATATTACAGTGAGAGGAAAACAGACACCCAGAATAAAGAAAACCCTTTGGAGTTTTAACTCACAGCCTCGACCCAAGGCAGATGATTTATCTCCCAGGATACACATTCTGCTGACATGGGAGACTAAAACTAAGTACTGCAAGTGTTAAATTAGGTAAAACAGGAGAGGGAGAAATTTTCTCTGTGTAAAATGACATATGAGCTACCAGAACATCCTAAGAATCATACAACAGTCACATCCGAAGGGACTCGAGTGACTCAAACTAATAATTTCACAGTTTGCATTAACAGCTCTATGGCAATGTAAGCTCTAATCAGTTATTTTAATCCTTCAATATTAATTATAAAAGATGTTCACAAAAGAAAGCAGGAATGTATTATGCATTTTTTCATGTTGAGATTCAATGTTTGAATAATTAACCATGTGAAGTTACGGTCAATTATATACACGGGGGTGAGGCAGGAGGAAGTCGTCGCAGTTGTTCCTGTCATGAGTAAAACTCATTAAGCCAGAAGGTTTGATACTGTTCCTTTTCACTAATTTGGCTTGCCCTGCACTATTCTGTCATGTAAATTCTGCACGGCATAATTAACTGTGTACATTTTTAATAAGCAAGGATGCACTTTTCTACATCAGGCTTTGAGTTTCTAGAAGATTATAAAGTCATTTGGTTTTAAATAGTACATTACAGCTTCTATAACCCTGTCTATATAGAATCATAGAATAATTAGGGTTGGAAAGGATCTCAAGATCATCCAGTCCAACCCCCCTGCCATGGGCAGGGAGGGACACCTCACACTAAACCATGTTGCTCAAGGCTCTGTTCCACCTGGCCTTGAACACTGCCAGGGATGGGGCATTTACCACTCCTCTGGGCACCCTGTGCCAGTGCTTCACCACCCTCACAGTAAAGAAATTGCTTAGATCTAACTTGAACTTCCCCTGTTTCAGTTTGAACCCATTCCTCCTTGTCCTGTTGCTACAGTCTCCTATGAAGAGTCCCTGTTCAGGATCCTTGTATATGCACAAGTATTAAAGAGAAAAACTTCTAGCTATATTACACACATACCCTGAAAGCATTCTGTTCAGAATCACCTTGTTAACTCACTAAATGAAAAGAAATTAAACTTATTATGGAAACTTTCTAAGGAGATATGCTTTTTTTCCTGGATTCTTCCAACAGTAAACAGAAGAAATAAAAATTCATGAAACCACACCACCATATGTACTGAAAGTTTCCAGATTAAAAGGTTTCTGAGAGCTGAAAGATTTTATTTTGACTGTTGAATGCTTTTTGGCACCAAGCACTTAAGCTTATTTCCTTGTTTGCTGGTTTACAGAAGGTGTGTGTAGTATTTACTTTTTAATACAGTTTATGTCAGCTGAACAAAACCATTTAAGCATCATTTTTACTCAGGAATATCCTGAAGGAATGGTTTAAAATGGTATTTTTGCTATGTATAGACTAAATTGTTATTTTTTAATCTATTGTTTGCTCAAGGATTTCAATAAGACTTTGCACGCATTTCTTAATTAAGTCTCTTAGTGAGTGCTCTTGGGTGAGCAGGCAGGTAGTATAAGAGGAGTTTTGTGCATGAGGAACCAAAGCGGAAGGAAGATAAATCAGCAAAGCTGTCCATGGCACAGGCAGGATGGCAATCAATTCTAGTGAGCACCTATCCTGCAGCTCAGGCACAACAATCTGTTTTAAGTATTTCATTTAGGAAGAGTCATTTTCCTGACAGAGCAAAGCTTGGAAAACCACTGGAGTTCCCAGGCCACTTCTTGCAAAGCTTGTGTTTTAATTAACATTTAGCTAAGGGAACTCGTGCAAGTATTTTTATGGGCATAGCTAAAATCCTCTTGCCTGATGACTGATGATATTGCATTCCTCTTCAGCAGATGGATTAAATGGGAGGTATATTGGGATTCAAATGACTATCTTGGCTTCAGAGTATTAACTATTTCATACCTAATATAAAGATTATACTGCTTCACTTCCCACTGTCTTCATTATAGAAAACAGTAGGTGGATATACAGAATTTTTCTGGGGAAAGACCTTTGAATGAATAGATAATGAGAAGAGGTACAATCAAAAATATTGATCCTGTCGGATCTGTTTTCTGAAGCCTGTATTCCTAAATATAGGATGGTAGCACTACAGGGACTGGCTGATATTCAAACTTTAATACCAATTTCTCCAAGATTATAATGTTATTAATGGATTAAAGACTAAAAGCTGCCTAAAAAAGTGGAAAGCAATATTTTTGTCTGAAGTGTGTAGATTCAGGTTTTCAAATTTACTTACTTGTTTCTGCCAAAATCTAACCTCACCCAATCCAAAAGCTCTAAAAAAGTTGATTTTGGGTTGTTTTTTTAATGATTTTTTTCAACATTAAAACAATATGCTTTGACTTTCCAGTTCCAAAATCTGTTTCTTGCCAAAATTCAGCTCATTTTTTTTAGAGAGAGTTTAAAAAAGGGTTAAGAGAAGCTTGAAATGAAAGGTGATGTGATCAGTCAAAGAAAAAGATGTTTTTCTGCCTGACATGTTTCTTCTCAACTTGTTGGAAACACCAATGAACCAAATCTGTATTTTATTCATAAACAGATCTACTCTACAAAATGCATAGTCTTTAAATATCAAAGGGCTGATTCTGGCAAGTTACAGAAGCATGCAATAGCCCATTGACTTTAGCAGGATTTGGCATCATCCAGTGTCCCACTGGAGGACAGAAAGAGTGAGATAAAGTGTTTGGGGAGGAGGTCACACATGGAGAGGGATGCTATTTATTTATTTATGTTTAAACTGACCTGAGGGAAAACTTCATATTCTGAGAAATCTGACTGTGGCCTTTGATCATGGCATTTGAAACTGAAGTGTACTGGTAAAACATAATACAGGGATCATTCCTGTAGTAGGAGCTCATGAGGATGAGATGGAAGACTTTTCTTGCTTTGTTTTCTAAACCACTGTATGTCACATACAAATTAAATAAATCATTCCTTTTCATCTATTCATGTCGTTGTTCCTACCCTCATCAAATTGAGCAACATCCAGGAATACAACAATTGATGATGGCTCGGCTTCTCGAGCGAAGATTTGGGAAGAGCTTTAGCCACACTTACTACAAGCACAGTGACCAAGGGCATGCAGGATATGCAAATCTGGTTGGCAAAGGGTACTTAGGCAAACAGAGAGCATGCAACCAGGACTGTCATCTCCTGAGTAATCTCGAGCTACCCATGCGCTGCTTCGCCTGCATGCAGGGTTGGATCTGCACCTTCCCATGCACTTTGTCACCTTCCATTTCGACCCTTGCCTGTCAATACAGACAAGCGAGAGTAAGGCCTTCCAGCCTGCGCAGTGGATTTTTTAGGGGAGGTGTAACTTGTGCAGACCTGGTCCCACCCTTTACACCTGAGGTTTAACTACCATGGGCAAGCTAGGACGGTGACAGCAAAGTCTGCAGGTCGTAGGTTTTGTAAGAGTGTCCTTCTCTTAGATGGAAGATCATACAAGGCTAGACGAGCTCCATCAGGCCGGGTTTGAAGATAGGAGTTTTCCTTCTCCTAGGAGGAAAGCCTGTCTTCGTCAATGAAGATTAAGGAAGGGCTTTAACCCACACAATTCTGAGCAAGACTCTCATTTCCAGGGTCGTTCTCGAGCAACCGCTATCGTGAGCCCACCGAGGCACCGGCAGCACTGCAGTATCACTACATCTAGGCGAGATTCTGACTTAGAGGCTTTCAGTCATAAGCCCACAGATGGTAGCCTCGCGCCAGTGGCTCCTCAGCCAAGCACACGCACCAGGGCTCTGAACCTGTGGCTCCTCTCATACTGAGCAGGATTACTATCGCAACAACACATCATCTGTCTCACGATGGTCTAATCCTAGCTCATGTTCCCTATTAGTGGGTGAACAATCCAATGCTTGGTGAATTCTGCTTCACAATGATAGGAAGAGCCGACATCGAAGGATCAAAAAGCGACGTCACTATGAATGCTTGCCCGCCACAAGCCAGTTATCCCTGTGGTAACTTTTCTGACCCCTCCTGCTTAAAACCCAAAAAGCCAGAAGGATCGTGAGTGAGTGAGGCCCCACTTTCACCATCTGTATTTGTTCCAAAAATCAAGATCAAGTGAGCTTTTGCCCTTCTGCTACAAGGGAGGCTTCCGTCCTCCCTGAGCTCGCCTTAGGACACCTTCATTACGCTTTGACAGGTGTATTGCCCCAGTCAATCTCCCCACCTGCTGCTGTCCCTGGAGTGGGTCATGCTCCCCGCCTCGGGCTTGCCCCCCCACCTTACCGGGTAAGTGAAAAAATAAGACTGGTATCTCTGGTTTCATGACTGACATCTACATATGACACAAAGTCAGCCTTTGTATAAGGAATCAGCATCTTCATGAGACAATTCTTCCAATCGAATGCAGAAATCCTATGAAATACACCTTTCATTGTTAATTGTGTTGATGTAATTTACTCAGCTGAAGGCAACATGAAATATCACTGGCTTATACATGCAACCATAGGAACGCTTTGCCAAGTCAGTAAAATGGTTATATAGGCCATTAACATATTCCATCTATGTGTAATCAACAGTGCTGTACTCTGTGCTGATGAAACAACATGGTCTTCCTCTGGATAAAACAAAGTATTCCAGGAGAAGGATACTTTTGCCAGCAAAACCTGTGGCTGCTGATGGTGCTTCTGGCCTTGCAGTTGTGTCAATCAAGGACTGAACACCTTGGGCATCCTTGTCAGACACAACTATGCTGACATCAATCTGCAGCTCACAGATGACTTGCAAGATAGAAATAACTTCATTAGATGTGTTATTGCCCCAAGCAGAAGTTGTTTCTCTGTTGGATAATTCCCATTGCCATCTAACTTGGCCTGCTGACCCCAAGCGCTTAGAAACCTGGAGAACTGCCCTGGTTCCTCTGCCTTAAACCCAGCTCCACAACATGGCATTAATAAATACAGACCATTCCTCTACAAAGATGATCATAGCAGTCCCTTTAAATGTACCCAGCTACAAATTCTTGTACCTGTGCCAAACCCTGCTGTTTAATGAGATGTAAAAAGGCACAAGTAAAACAATGTAATTGAATTAAATATAGGAAAGGATTAGGTTGAATACATGGGAAAACTTCCTAGTGTCAAGAAGCTGACTCAGAGGGTTTGCATATGGGTGTGGAGTTTGAGGCACTGGAGAACTGGGTCCTCAGGTACAAGAAAATAGAAGAGGGCAAAATAAAGTCAAGTCTAATTAGCTTAGAGATTCACATGGGAAGCAGCCATATGGGTCTGTGCAGCTATAGCTCTTTGAAGTGAATTAATTGCTTTGACCTGGTGCTGATTACAGCTTTTAGAGATGGTAGAATAAGTCTGGGTTTTGGGGAAGTGACTTAAGCAAGGAAAATGCAGAACCCTGAAAAACTGAGTGCACAAAAGTGTAACAGGGCAGAGAGTGACTTTAAATCCTCATACAAAGCACCTTCAGTAATTTAGTAATTAGGGTGGATGGTGATATATAATCTGTCCTCCTACCTCAGTGATCTAACCCACTTCCAGCCACAGCATCCCAATTCTGAATGATGCTGCAACTGCTGTGTCATCAAGGACTTAGCTATACTTAAGTCTTTACAAACGTATCACTAAATTAAACCTTTGTACACCTATGTAAGTCTTTATTTGCTTAAAATAAAGACATGCTGCCTCTGTAATGAAGACTGCCTCAGTTTTATGTAGTGAGGTTTAGTTTATGGTATTATTATTATTCTTACTCCCAGCTCTGCCCAGTATCAATTCTTCTTGGCCAGACTGAGACTTATACAAAATAATCCAGGGACAATCTTCTCACCAAATTTACTCCTCCTCAGTTGCTGGGGTTGTTCTACTGTTGTATCTAGCAAAATGAGGAGTGGATCATACGTTGATGGGAACAAGAAGTGTTATTTCAAATTAGAACTATCACACTGGCAAATCTGCTACTGCATCAGGCTGTCTGAGACTAGCTTAGTGATTTCTTTTAGAAACTATAAGGAACACAGTGATTCCTGTTAGCATTTGATCAAGCTGAAAAAGGAATTATAAAGAGTTTTCTTGGATGTTTTTACCAGGTGCCCATTTTTTTCCCAGGGAACGAACCCCATTATAAAAGGGCATATTCACTATAATCTTTTGCAAAAGCACATCTGAGGAGGGGAAAAGGTACTATTAAAAGCTTAACATTTGCACTTGCTTTCATGCATATTTAATGTTTGAACCAATTTTGAGCACAGCCCAATTCTGTGGCTAGTTTGGTGGATAGTAATATATTTTCTTCAAGAGCCTGTTATGTACACCGGGTAATAACATTTAGCTTTTCTGTTGTGCTATAAGACTGTCAAAATCTGATTCTCAGACCTGATTCCTCCCTGGTTTCATCTTGATTTGGGATCATCCAGTTCAGGAGAGATTTCTTAATCCAGCTGTGGCCTCTTCTAATTCTCTTAACTCTTAAGCTGGCATCTTCTAATTCAGTTTCATAGAAGTACCTTATTAATAGGTGATACTTTAAGGATGCTGCTGCATACAAAGTGCACTTCTCAGTTTACCATTTCTAGGAAATCATACTTGGAACAACATGCACATTAGTAAAAATATCATCTCAAAAAGGATTGATTTAACATTCCTTCTCATCCATACTTTTATCTATTTCTACTGTCAGATGCATGGCACAACAGGACTGTCTTGTGCTTCCCAGTGAAATGAGGTCCCAAATTCAATGGGGTCCCTGATATTGCTGGTGTAAAATCACTGTGTAAATAGTAAAATACAGACTCAGGGAGGTGAGGAGGCTGCTTTCTGCCACAACAGAGGAAGTCAGATTCATTCCACAGTGAAACCTGAGTAAGCTCACAGTACATGATTTCTGTATTAAGTGTATTAAGTCATGCACCCAAATTCCTTAAATCATATTTCTCCGTTATAGGCAGGGCATTAAAATCCCAAATCATGATGTTAATGTTTAATAACCCATGTGGTTTCCTTTCTTACTATAAGCTTTTGTGGGGGATTATTTTGGTTGTTTGGGTTTTTGGTTGGTTGGTTGGTTGGTTGGGTTTTCTTGCCATTGGTACTCTATTAAGAACTTCACTTCTGTGAAGAAAAAAACCCACCACCAAACTAAAATAAAAGAGAAAAACTGGAAACTAGAAAAATATTTGATTTCAATAAAGACTATTCATCTAAATCCTCTATCTGGAATTAAGTAAAGTGGAAGACAAGCATCAGTTCATGAGTTACAAGCAAGACAGAGACTTGACATATCCCAGGGCACATGTACCTTCAAAACCTACCACATATTCCATGTATCTATTGAGCGAAAGTTGTATAAACACTGTATTATTCCACTAATCTACCTGTTTATTGTGCTATTGAGACTATACTACACTGTGACGTTTTTCAGTTAATTCCCACAGTGTCTAGTTCTAATGCATACCCTACAAAAAAAAAAAACAAAAACAAAAAAACAACTGTCTGCTTTTTCCCTTGTTGCTTACTTTTGCAGCAATCAGTATTTCTAAGGTGTGAGTTCCAATACTGTAATTCCCATGACTGCTCTTATTTCATGCCCACCTGCTTTTGGCAGATCATCCAGCACTGTTTCCACAGAGCTTTTATGATATATGGGAGAAATACTTGAGAGTGTTGCAAGCCACAGAGTGAGAGTATAAAGCATACTGAAGGTCACACAATTATAAAGGATAAAAGCAACTAGCACCTAAATCAAGCAAGGGCTTGGATCTGCAGAGCTTCTCTTCTGGGCTCAGCTGAATCCAGCCTTCAGCAGGACCAGACCTGATGCAATCAATAATGGTGCTGGGAGACAAAGGGTTGCATAGGATAGGAACTTCATGGCACATGTGGGAGAAGGATGTGACATCCATTATTCAGATACTTGTCCTTGCTCCTTCTTAGTGGCCACTTTGCTGTTTGTCAAATTGCTGCAGTCACTGTGGCTGCTGTAATAAAGTGGTAACTGCTGGAAAGAAGGAGCTGAATTCTTCAAGTTGCAAGGCTATGTCTGTATGGTTGTCATAACCAACAGTAAAAGGGCTATTAATGCAGTCCATCATGTATCTACTAGCAGAGGACTTGGTTTTACAGCCCATGCTGGTAAACCATCATTATTACTGACCTAGTTAGACTAATGTCCATTCATGTTGTCAATCTGCTGTTTAATTATATGATCTCTGTTGAAATAACAAATGTAAACCAGGAAGACATTTCAATGATATGTATAACAGGACCATAGAGGGCAAAGATGTGCAAAATGAAAAGTAATCTCACTGAACACTTACAAGTGGGCAGTAAAAGGGCTTCTTCTCATAAATTGTTAAGAGTTAGAGACAGCTATTTGTCCAGGCTAACCACTGTTAAAAAATGAAGCTTGTTTAAATATAGCATAAGTGGTGGGGGGGAAAGCCTGGCTGAGACATACCACCCCAGACATGAATATATCAGTCTTCTCCCTAGGGAAGAAAGCCAACGTTTAAACTTAACATTCTGCTAGTAATTTAATGGAAAATCATAAAGAAAGGAAAAATCCTTTGTGCTATTTAGGGCAAAGAGCCAAGTCTTTATTTAAAAGGAAATACATAACAATTGTAATTCACAAGAGGCTGTTTCTGTATACTTGTTCAATACAATGCCTAAAGCAGCCCTCAGAAACAAAAGAATGAAAATCACTCTTAACTGTTTTTAGAGCTTGTTGTCTTCTTTCTTCTCTTTCTCTGAGAATGAGATACTCCTAATTCTGCAGTAGGGAACTAATCCAGAAACTTATTATAGAGTGGGAGCCCTTCCATTGACTCCCACTAGGCACTGGGAAGGTGGATCTGGTCCTCAGTTCCATGAATCCAAGAGTATTGTCCAGCTATAGCATCCATCACACAATGAATCCCATCATGTCAGACAAGTATCTGTTTTTGCTCTTTAAAGCAAATGCATCATAATTAACAAGAAATTCCCCACTAAACACTGAGACATGCATTAAACCCTCTCTTGGGCCAAAAACATTGCTGCTCTTTATGTGAAAGAGTCAACCACCGGTATGGGTTCAGATGTGCAACCTGCTTCATTTGGAAGGGATAATGCAAGCCTTTCATGACAAAAACACTACATAAGTTGAAATAATTACACTATTGCCGTATCTTATATGTGAGGTAACCGATGACTCAAAACTTCTGCCTTGTAAGCCACCCTGAACAAAGGACCCTTTTCTTTTCTGAAGGCCACTAAACCCAGTAAACACCATGCAGCTTCCAAAGACCACCTATATCAATATTCCCTTCTTTAACTGTGGGTCATTTAAACACAGTGGAAAGTAAAGGTGCAATTGGCAATTGCTAGCAAGTATAGGCAGACACCTTGTGTGGCACTTTCTTACCTCCCTGGTGAATTCTCCCCTGCAATGGTTAAGGCCTGACTTCGTTGGAGTGTCAAAACAAAGAAGACAAAATCCATGTAATTAAAAAAAAACAACAAACCCTGCACTTGCTTCGGTGAGTGATTTGAACTATCCTTGCTCTCACTGAGACAAATGGAAGAAGAAAATCTCAGATTCAGGAAGAATCAACAAAACAGCCTCTGTGAAATCTCTGCACCATCAGTCAGCTGCTGTAGTCCATCTCTCCATCGGATTTATGTCTGCTATCCACCCCATGTTCAGAAGTGTTATCTCGTTCCCTTTTGGCGAAATTCCAGAGCACAGCAAAGAAAATGCTTCAACAGATGGAGAAAAAAGATATCTCCTCATCTGCAGAAAGCATTTTTGCTCACTGATAATAAAGAACTAAAAAAAACTTTTGTAGAAGAAAGCACAAGAGTTACTGGTGAAGGGTGAGGAAGAATAAAACCTAGCAAGAGGACTAGCTTCTTATTGAGATTTTGTTGGGGTTTTGCAGTTTGTTACTGGTACATATGACTTCTTGCTTTACAAAAGATAGGATTGGCAGATACAAATAATTTACACTGAGTGCTTAATGAGTGACTGGAGCTTTTTATTTATGGACTTTACAGCAATTAATAAAACAACTTTTAGTTAGCTAATGACCTTTAGCAGGCTTAGATAGTTAATGCTGCATATCCAGCCTTATTAAACTTGGTACTGTAGGTTGAGCCTTGAGTTTTGCAGTGAAACACAGAAGTGGCTACAAGGAGTTCATTCCAGCTAACGGTGACTTAGAGACACTGCTCTAAGACTTTGGGGACTTCAGAAAAGCTTATTTACCAGGTAGTTTATTAAGCCTGATTAAGACCATTTTTACGCTTTTGAAACTGATACTTATGAGTTTGGATAGCAACCACAACCTCTTGCTGGATAAACAAGAGGTGCAAAGAAACACCTCTTCCAGCCTGGCAGAAGTAGGCCTATCAACCCTTAAATCTCTGCTGTGAGAGTGTACAGGTTCACGAAGTCTGATTTCCTGCTCAGCAGCAGCTAGTTCACACCATGCCCCGAAGAACTGTGGAGTGGAGACTCCCTTGCTTGCTCCATTTCTTATCTGTTCTTCACACAACCTAGACCACAGTGGTGGAGAATGAATCTTTAACCCATCTTCTCCAACCAAAGCCAAAAAAGGCTTTTGTTTTTATTTCATCTAGACATATTGTGCTAAATAAATATAATTGGCTATAAAGAGATAATGCATGGTCAAAGGCTCTTTGCACTTACTACAAGCAGTAACGACTATCTGGCTCAACATTGACTAGAGACTTGCAGACTTTGTTGGTTTTCGCATGGTGTTTCCTTCAAGCTCTCTACTCTTTGTCCTTCACACCCTTCCCAGACATTGCCCCAGTAATACACTGAGGAGGAATTTGCAGACCCAAGCTCTAAGCTTTCATTTATCAGACTAAAAAGAGAAATCTTGCCCCAAAATATTCAAGATTAATATTTCTGCAGCTGGGCAATCAGATTAATGTCAGGTTACAAGAGTGTGTCAGGACAGAAAGGGAGAACCACAGCGCATGGAACAAACAAGACTACCTATTTCAATATCAGTGCTGGTTTCTCCATTTTCACAGGATTATGAATCTATAAGACATCACTGGAATAACCAAGTTGAGTGACTACTGGATTAAATCACACATGTAGGCCATCCAGCAAAATATATCACAATATATAGCAGGCTGAAAATGTCACCAAGCAGTACTCACTGATGTTGTAAAAACTGATCAGATTCTCCTTTTTCCTGATGCTTTTTCTTGTCATCTCTTTGTATCTTGATCTTGGGTATTGGTTTTGATTATTCATTTTAATCATTTTGTACCAATAGAGTGGCTCTTATTTTCCCTTTCATTACTTACATGAATAGCTTTCTTGGTTGCTGTGGATCATGCATAGTATATATTGCAGCCTATTGCAAGGGCAGAAAATAATACTGAAAATTTGAGATGCTTCACTGTTTTTATTGGTAGCTTGAAATAATGCTACTGGCCTCAGTTTTTCTTCTTTTTTATTGTATATGAAACCACAAAAAATCAGTAATAAAATATTCAAGTTGTATGGAAGAAAATCTGAGCCCTCAATTAAAAAACACTGCATGCACTCAGACATTTGTTATGTTTCTTTGGGTTCTGATATGCTTTTGAAAGCTGCTTTCCTGTTCAGTCCAGGCACAAGACAAGACTTAGTTCTACACTGCATTGCGTTCTCCATAGGTTGTAGGAAACATTAAACCTCAGATGGCTCACATACGTCTTTGAGTCTGAATTTTATGGGTTTAGTAGTTGTTGCTGTTGAATTCCCTAGAGTTGCAGCAATAATTCTTCTCCACTGGACTAGGCATCATCTCAAACCCATGGTTATGCTTTAAATTTAGAGCACTGGGTTGTTGGATGTAGAAGGCAGGATTAAACAAAATTCTGCAGCATTGCTCCTATTGCTTTTTATGGAGGCACTCTGCTGTTACTCTTTTATATTAAAAATGGCCAAAAGAATTTTCTTTCCTCTTTTTGGCTTGTGAATCACTGGAACCTAGGACTTAAAGAGTTAAGCAGCCATTCATAAACATGTTTTCTGAGTGTACTAATTTGAGTTGCAAATGACAGAAAACTCTTCCTCTGGATTTAAAATATTTCTCTGTATCTAAACCCAATAAATTTGGAGGAAAATAAACTAGACTTTCTTTACTGACTGTGTAAGTAAGAAATTATGACATAGAAAATATTTTATGAAGTGAATGGAAGATGCTTTATTTGACTTACTTAAGCCCATTTCAGGGAAAAAGCTAAATACCTACTGTTGGAAAAAAAGACTTTCCAGAGCCTGTACGGCACCACATGCTGTTAACTGGTAAGCCTTTAAACTCAACTACAATGTGATTCTGATTCTTTTATTTATTTAGAGCTTCTAAATACCTTTGTATAAGTAATGATAATAATAGTCTCGGTCACACACTACTGAAGTTAATGGTACAGATCCCATTACTGTTAATAGTAAAAAATCAGGCTTTCTACTGTTTCTACTGAAAAAAAGTATCAATGAATGTCTAACTATGCAACAGAGATATAAAATTATTTTTAGGAAGAGGTTGGCATATAATATTCCAAAATTAGGATTTCCCATTTCATAATGTCTGTATTATTTATCTATGAGTTTACACGTACTTCCGTCCCTAACCAGAAATACTTGCATTTTCTTCTTTTATGATGTATCCAAGATAAACATGTTTGCTCCAATCAAGAAAGCATATTTCTATACAGTCCTAGAAGTAATTTTTTTCCTTCTAATCTCCATAAAATTGTGATCATTAGAACTCATTTTATTTGTTCTGAATAAATTATTCAGCTGTTATTTACTAGATTATTAAATTTTAATTGTTCTATTGCATTTCCTCAAATGTAAACAAACCTGTGTGAGAACAAAACATGGCTTAATTATGGCAGCTTCAATTGCTCAACAAAAGAGAGATTTCAGAGAGGAATTTTTAAATTGCCTAACTCTTCCCTAAGGCCAAACTCAGCTTCCTTAAAGATATCACTTACCCCATTTTATTACATGCCCACAAAGGTAAATTTTCCAAAGAAGATCTTACAAAAGAGAACATTTAAACTCTTTTTTTTCAGTGAAGATAATTGCATATTAGTAGAATTTGCCTTTGTTTAGCACTGCCCAAAAGCCTGCCTTGAAAGTGATGAGACATTCATGCGGGTCTGTATCAAAAAAAAAGAACACACCAAAAATAACCCCAAAATACTGTAACAGACTGGCTTGAACTGGCTGATGTGGATTTTGACTGGTGTTTTCACTTGTGTACTTCATTGTCTGGGGATAAAAAACTATGGCTTGCAAACTGCACCACTCCTTTACAGTGACGGCCGTGGGATATCCCAGCAATGTGGGAATAGAAATGATCACCAGGCTAGCACAGGAACAGAAAATAGCTGTGTTTTGGCTTTGACAACCACTGAACATGTGCAGACCTCATATGCTCCTTGATACAAAAACCGAAGTCACAGCAAAGACTGGCTGTACTGACACCATATCCAACATACCAAATCCATTCCCGTGCTGGAACAAAGCACAAGTTACACTCACAGGGCTTATTGTAAGGTAAAGCCTTACACAGGTAGCCTACACCCAGCAAACCAAGCCAGCATTCCACCCCAACTCACATAACACATGGTTGTGAGCTTTCCAGCCAAGACGGTGCATGCAAGTGGTCATGCAGCCCTGTAAGATGAAGCAATCATTTATTTATTCTTGCATTGCTTCCAGTAACAATACTGTAATGACTGAGGATTAAAACCTGGTCCCAGCTATAGCTGGTGAAGGAAACCTCTGCCTGCCCCAATGGGGTCAATCATGCTAGCACAGCACTCTCCAATGGTGGAACATGAGCCAGCAGAAGTCTGGGTTTGACTTAGGTGTGTAATTACAGCATGTGCTTCAATGGGTAAGTCCTCTGAAAGCATTAAAAACAAGAGAGGCCACAGTGGGACTCATTAGTGAGTCACAGAACTCAATCAATGTGTTCTAACAGTTCCTGGGCTGGCTTGGCCCACAGGAGGAACTGTCATGCAGCTCTTGATGACATTCCTGTAGAAGTCTCACTTGCACTGACTACCAATGACTCAGGGCCCTGGGGTGTTGACAGGTCATTTGGAATTTTTTGGTATAAATGTTGAGAAATATGGGGAAAATAGATGAATACTTCAGAGACAGAGAAGGAGTATTGTTATATATGAAGAAAATGAACAGTGTGCTACTGGAACAGGGACTCCAGCCCCTACAACATTGTTTTTCGCTTAGTGAGTTATACTCCCACTTCATATGCCTCAAATTATCCACAATGGAGAAAATTTTTGCTCATATTTAGCAATGATTGTAGAAGGAAGAAGAAAAGCCAAAGATGCTGTCAGTAAAATCCAGCTGTAATCTTGCAATCACAGCTTCTCAGAAATAGTCTCTTGCACTATCGGAAAATACATGTGTGGTCTGATCGTAGCCAGAATGTTTGTCTGGAATTTCTCCACTGTTCTCATCCATGGCTAATGTTTATGACTGCTTTTGCACAGCCTTGGGGGCCTTCTGTCCTACCAAGTATGCCTTTTTCGTGATGATAAGCTAAAGGACTCTAGATGTAACCAAGTGGTTTGGTATTCCATTTTACTACTGGTGTGCAGTACATTTCTGATAAAGAAAATACACCTTTTGTGCAGCCAAAACTTGTATTCCTTAATTTGTTGAGGAAACAGCAGAAGACTAACAGAGCTGCAGATAACTGTCTGCTCAGCATTCAAACCTCAGTGAATACATGACTGCAATTCTGTGTCATTCTGATCTGCCTTTGTCACTCACCTGTATCAAACAAAAGGTCTAGTGAAAAATGATGTACTTCAGGGCTGGATCTTCAGGTACAAGCTCAGAAACAACTAATACATGGCTCCAAGTGAGACTTAAGTGCTTCAGAGTATTTAGCAGAAGTAATCTAACAAGAGCTACTGAGAGCATCCAGGAGGTGACACCCTGCAGAGCTGCAGGAGCCCTTGGGTGAGTTCTGAAAGCAGATTACTGCCACTGTGATCTATTCCAGTCTGTGAATATGCAAGTTAAAGTAAAAATGTCAATTAAAAAGTGTTTTGTAGCCCCTCACTATGCAGTAACACTTGCTATTCTTCTTTGGATTACCAAGAAAATACAAGAAATTAGAAGAAACGCTAGAATTAAGATCAGTTTGTGGGGCTTGGTCTAGTTTGTCGCTTTCCTAAGGACTGGGGGAAGTAAGGTGAGGACCTTAGAAAGCAGACTGACCTACAACCATCAGTGGCATCACTTCTAAAACAAATAAGTATCCACAAATGTCCCTGCATCCCCATGAGCACTGCTGTTGTGCTTAAGCCCCAGGGCCATAAGATAATATAACTGCATAAAAGGTTAGTTCAAACACCAGGAAACAAAATCATCTTCTTTTGCTAAGCAGTGTACCAAGGCTAAACAAGAGGTCTGTGCTGTCAGTTGAACTTTGAAGTTTCCATCTGGTCTTGGGCAAGGCAAATTTGTAATGGCAACTTCACAGCTAATAAATGGCTAACAAGCAGAGCTCTAATTATCTATATTATATATAGATATATATAACATGTGCAGGACATTCAAATCTAGATAAGAAATATTCATTTCAGCCCCTTTACAAGCCTGAAATAATCTAAATAGCTGTTCTCTGCCTGCTGTATTTGCAAATCTAAGCACACTGCACCAGTACGTGGGGTCTGAATTGCATCTGAAGAAGAACGCAAATCTGACCTCAGGCCTTAACCCCTTCTGTAATTTCTTTTTGGAGTCTGGAATTTGTGTCTGTACAATTCCAATTACAAATGACCTTTCCCTGAAACTCTTCAAAATTCAAGTAATAAACAGAGCTGCATGACTGCTGCATTTCTGAGGCTTAGTAATTGACAACAATCCAAAAGCTAAAATGAGAGCAGAGCTTAAAGATTATTTTCCATGTAGACTTTTCTCCTAAGTATTTCACTATTTAAATGTATATTGTATCACTGTATTCTATTAATACATTATTATCATAAATAATATTTATAATAATATAAAATAGAAAAATATGTATATATGCATAATATATATTGGATATACTACATATAGTATTATATTATGAAAATATTAGTATTATTAAATACTATAAAACATTATAAATAATGTTTACAAATAATATTTATAAATAAGCAGAAAAAAATCCTAATAACTAAATCAAAATTTAACCAAATTCACAAATGCTTCTTCCTTCCCAAGTTCTATTTTCAAAGCAATCTCATACTGCTCGATGATATTCCCTAGAGCTGGCCATGTGCACCTGCCAGACTGGCATTTTTACGTTAAAACATGCAATTTTAATCCCATGTACTCGGTAATGCTGAACTCAGGCCATAATTTATGTTGCTAATAATGCTCTCCTGTAAAAAACAATACAAGGTGAAGCTGAAGGAAAGGTCTGGTTGTCAGATGTCACCGCAGCGAGCGGAGTTTGACAGCAGGGAGCAAGGGGTGAAGAGAAAAGAGCCGGCTGTTATTAAGTGTTATGCTCCTCCATGAAAGGCGGAAGATAGACCAACTCCTGCAGTTTCAGCTATTTCCCTCCAGCCAGGGCGCTTCTCCTTGCACTGTGACACCGAGCCGGGAAGTAATGACATTACTTTGCAGACTGGAAGCTCAACAGGGCAGGGACTGTCTTGTTATTTGTACTCATCCGGCACTCAGCACAACAGAGGCTTGATAGAGACTGTGGCCTCAGGGTGCTGCAAACAATCATATAAATAGCTCCACACGCACAGGGAAGCCTAGCTGGAAAGTTTAATTGCTGTGACAGTACCAACATCTGCTTGGGTAAAAGTCTACTTAGATTCCAGCACTGCTTTAGCAATCTGGGACAATTCTCATTGTAAACTGGCACCTAAAGTATATTTTATGTGGGCTAAAAAAAAAACCAACCCCTGCTGTCAAGTATTTCAGCTTTGCTGCTATCCAACACTTTTATTCTAGCCACACATTTTTAAGTGCAGCTGAGGCTAAGCGACCAGCAAATGTGATTACTGCCAGCGTACAATGCCTGACATCCTTTATGCACTTGATTCTTGACTCAACACAGTGGGGTCTAATGGGAGCTGTGAGGCTAATGCCCTGTGTGGCAGGTGGAGAGCATGGCTATGAAAATTAACATGGAGGCTTTCCATCTGCATAAGGCTAGCAATGATAGTGATGGGTGATGGGTAGCATAGGGAAAGGTCAGAACGTGACACCATGGCACAGGCAGACACCTGTGACACTACTGCAGAGCTTCTCAAGGACTTTAGATATTGGGAAGAGGACTAAAAGCCTGACTTAGTTTCTCAAGAAATATATTTAATATCTTTAAGAAAAACACTGATTTAAAAAGGAGGTGATAGAGAATTATCATAACAAAAGAAGTTTTGGTTTTATTCATCACAAAAATGATGCCTGTGGGGGTAAAACAATACACTGGGAGCTAGAAGATTTGTTCTCTGGGATTTCCACAGGTTCCCTTAGCAATCTTAAGGACAGGCACATTTCTTCCCTCTCACCCTCCTGCAGGATGCAGTTAAATCACAAATTCTTCAGGGAAAGGGTGTTCCCTTGTTCTGTGTCTGGTACAGTGGCACCCTGGCCCACAAACATATGCTCGTATTTTTAATATCTCCACTGTGAGATTTGTTGTTAGAATGGCTTGGTGAGAACATAATGCCTGCACTGTGTGTGTGGGGGGGTCAGAGTCGATAATTTTAATAGGCCCTCCTGAACATGAAATATATTCTCAAACAAAAACACAGAGATAGAGGCAGCAATTATTTTCATAATGAGAATTGGTAATTGTATGGACAGTGTGGAGCAAAAATAAATGAGAGCTGGGAACTAATAGCAGGCTTCTGCAACACTGAGAGGAAAAATATTTCTGTAAACAGAATTAGGACTTCTAATACTTTGTATTCACACAGCATTTCTCACAGCTTACTTCCATCAGGAGCAAGCAGGGAACAGAGGTGAAGTTGTTGCCCAAGGCCATGCAGTGATGCACAGGTGAGGGCTGCTGGACCATCTCTACCAGCTCACCTGACCCCATCAGACCTCTGGCATACCTGAAAGTGTCAACATGCACAGCACCAATGAAATGCCACTCTCCTGACCCACACTGATCCTGGGTGACACTGTGGGTACCTCTGACAGCCACTTTCCCTCCCATCAGTGTGGACCTGCAGCAAGTCCCTCTAGCTCCTGCAGGACCCATTTCAGGTGGGGAGGGATCAGGTCAGGGCAGGTTGGACAGAGGGAGCTTTAAATCAGGCATGTGGACTTGGAAGTCCTGGGCTTGATCCTAAAGGTCTTTTCCAACCTAGTTGACCCTATGATCCTGTGATTCCTATGTGATGACCCTTACCTACAGCTCCCTCCTACCTTGTCTCTGAATGCACCCTTTTGACAAGCCCTCTCTCAGAAATTGCCAACACTGGTATGCACTTGGGGGCATCAGGGTGCAATTGTTCATGTCAGCATGTGAAGAAAGAAGAGAATGACTCAAAAATACATCTTATTGCCCTATTTGTTTTCTTACTCGCTCTTATGCATTAACTGAGTATACACTGGCTTCTTTTGTTTGGAAAGCTTGTTGCTTCTGTGATTTTGGATAATTTTTTGCCTTTCATTGGTAGGCACACACTTCCTCACTGGGTAGTTTTCTACTTAACCTCATTGAGACAAAATTCACAGGCATCTATATGGCTAGGAGGCAAGTTTCAAGGAGATGTAAATAAGGAGAGTAGCAATTTATATCAGCAGATTACCTGTTATGGCACTAAGTTTCTCCTTCCTCCTGTCCCTGATACAGAACGCTCTGTCTACCACATGCAATAACAGTAAAACGCTGGTAAAATTAAAGGCCCATTCTAGTAACCTTTTACAGTCTGATTTACTAATTGGGCCACAGGACTCACAAAACTGTGATTCTATCTCAAATCCTAATTATCTGGCACTCAAATCACAAATTAAAGACCTTATCCAGATGACTGGAGTCTTAGTGGGATGTGATTCTCTCCTGTCATTTTAAGGCGACAGACTTTTCATATACTGTATGTACAAAAATGGGAAGAAGATGACAGGAGCAATTTTGCTTCCTTGCCATTAACATTCATGACACCCATGCTATCCAGGAAAAGAAATAAAAAGAAGAGAAAAAGAATTATACTACAATAGCGATGTTTTGGCAGTCTGCGAACAACTGCACTTATAAAGGGCTATTAATAGATTAAGATCGTGTCTACTGTACTCCCAACAGTTACCTAAGGATCTTGAAGTGTACTCGTAATAATAGCAATGCTCAGTACTTAAAGTTTTACATCTCCAAAGTACTGTACAAACATTAACTAATTGATCATCAGCGCCAGAGTGATCTGTCAACATTAATCAGAAATACCTTTTGAAAACCAAACTAACCCTGTATTTCAGTTGTTCAGGTGGCGGATCTATTCTGTGAAGAGCCCTATGCTCTGGAGGCTGAATGCCTTTTGTACTGCAAAATTAAGTGCTACAAGAAACACTTGTCATGGGTGCTCTATCTTAGAATCATAGCATCATTGAATACTTAAAGTTGGAAAGGACTTAAGCTCATCAAGTTCCAACCCCCCTGCCGTGGGCATGGACACCTCACACTAAACCGTGGCACCCAAGGCTCTGCCCAACCTGGCCTTGAATACTGCTAGGGATGGAGCATTTACCACCTCTTTGAGCAACCCATTCCAGTGCCTCACCACCCTTACAGTAAAGAACTTCTTTCTTATATCCAGTCTAAACTTACTCTGTTTAAGTTTTAACCCATCACCCCTTGTCCTATCACTACAGTCGCTAATGAAGAGTCCCTCCCCAGCATCCTTATAAGCTCCCTTCAGATACTGGAAGGCTGCTATGAGATCTCCATGCAGCCTTCTCTTCTCCAGGCTCAACAGCCCCAACTTTCTCAGCCTGTATTCATATGGGAGGTGATCCAGTCCCCAGATCAAATGATGAAAAAATGCATTCATATAAATCTATAGTAAACATAACACTGACAAAAATTTATATAGTGTGGGGTCTGGCAATTCTTGCTTTGTAGATGCCCATCCTTCAGTTGTATCCTTAGATGACTGCATTGCACAAAAAGAACAAAATTCTTCACTAGTTGGTACCTTTCTATCTTCAAACTAGTTCCCTTTGATTATGAAAATGAAGTGGACTTGGAAATAGGAAATGTATATTTCTTGGTTTTTTGACTTTTGATGGATCATGATCTCATTTCACTGTGATGCCAGAGGGAGGCAACTCTCAGTTTGCTTTGTGCAGTTAATAACATTTCTGTGGTTGTGGAGGTGTCTTTTTTAGCACAAGACCAAGCTGTTGCGTCTGCCTCCCCATACCAACACTGATGCAGAAGACTACCCCAGAAACTATTTGCAGTTGTTGAAATATGTTATGTATCCCAAACAACACAGGAAACAAAGTTCTAACCACTATTTATTAATGCTGAACTTAGTAACGACTCGTAAGAGACATACATACATGTTCACACTATCTGTCCTCTGCATCCCACTGAAAGGATAATATTAACAAACAGAAGATCAAGGTCACCAGAGAATTTTAGTTGCTTGTGTTGTCTTAAGTAAACGTGTATACAGGTCTTTAGTTATGTGATCACGTAGTATTTTTCTGGATGACCTGGTCTCATGTGGTCCAGAAATGCAACAATACAGTATGCTGTTTCCTCTTATGCAGTGTGTGGCTTTATGGGCTTGGTTTTGTTTTGTTATTCCTGAACGTTATCTAGCCAAATTTTCCTGTTGATTTCCATATGGGATTTTCTGCCTAAGTTCTTCAAAAATATTAATGAACTCCAGCTGTATTCCAGTGCAGGGTGGAGGGTGAGAACAGAATAAAATGATTTAAGGTTACTTGTGCATTCAACCATTGCATGCCTGAATTTGTAATCTTATTATAATGATGTTTTTAGGGAGAAGTTTTGTATTTTGTTTGCTAGATGTTCAAGAATGAAATTGATAAAACCCCAAATTTCATTCCTTGGGACAGTATTAAAACCTACAGGATACAGTGGTAGGGCTGGAAACTTCAGTTACATTTCACACACTCCTGTCACTAAAACAAGGGATAACTGCAATAGGAGACAAGCTTCTCTCAAGGGGGGGTTGGCACACATTTTGCAAGCCCCACGTGGCTTGCAGAGTTCCCACTGGTGGAGACTGCAGGATGTGAAAAGGAAGGAGCAGTATGATAGTAAATCAACTGCTGAGGGGTGTGCAGACTATCAGTGTGGGCTGATAGTACCAAGCACTGATGATTCCCCATTCAGACAACACCATTACTATGAGTGGGTTGGCTGGATGGCCAAAAATATCAGCCTTTCTGAACTGATGTTTATTTTTCTATTTTTCTCTCTCTCTTATGACTCCAGTGATACAAGGGTCTTGTTCCAGTCTTTCCTAGTGCTGCTCCCAGACCTCCAGCCCAGAGAGGCTATCTCCCCCTTCTGTTTTCAGCCTTGTACTTTCTCCCTTTCTTACTCAATTTCAGTATATCCTCTTAAATCCTCTTCCCAGCCTCACCCCCCATAACTCCAGATTTGCTTTCACACACTTCTTGCTATTGCTAATCCTATTCAACTATTTTGATTCTCCCAGTTCAACTTATTTCCTCTTGCTTATTATGTGACCTCAGTTTCCTCACCAACCCCTGCACCCACAGTATTGTTATACCCTTCTCCTCAGTCCCACACCTCTACAATGCACAGAGTACCAGACTCCCTTACCTCCCTTACCTCCCTTACCTGTCAATCTACACTCTCCATCTCCCATTTTCAGGTCCTTTCTTTGTGCTGTAATTCCCTAAACTGTCCACTTTCCAATCTGTTTTTGAATCAGATAAATATCTCTTCCTTCCAGCTTGGCTACTGATAGAGATAAAGCTTTTCAATTGGTTACAGACCCTGTATCATACCAGATTAGGAAAAGATGGACATGTCCTTAGAAGACTATCTAGTTTACACCTCAAGGGCAGTGGAAATTCTGAGTATGCTTGCTCTATGTTGTGTGCAAGACGAAAATCTCCTCAAGTTGACTCTAGAACTGAAAGCAGTAGGACAGCATTAGCAAGGTTCTGATACGGAGGTTACCCTGAACTGTTTCATTATACCTGCTATTCCCAACACGTATCTTCTCCCCAACTAACTCGGAGCTTGCTTACATTTCCCCAAAGCATCATTCAAGCCCCATGTTCAGATTTGACCTCAATATTCAGAGGAGTTTGAGCTATATATTACAACAACCAAGGGAATGTAGAGACACCCAATAAAGGCTCTTGGCTCCTCAAAGGATTATATAACTTTCAAATTACTTGTTTTAAGTTAACTTTCAAGCATCTGTTTTATAATGTCTTGGTATATACTTGCGTACTAATGCCACAAAGAAAGAAACGGTGCCCAAAGACTTGGAGTCAGTACCAATTATTAGACATCTCATGAAGGTCTCCCTTGTTCAGTATGTAGCCAAATAAACAGTGATATTTAAATAGGCTTCCAAGAACTGAGCGTCTCCTATGGAGCACATCCAAATCTCCCAAGTCTGAAGAAATCTCAAGAGAAAGTGAAATTCCTCACAATTGTGTGAATCCCAGCTCAAATAATAAAAGATGAATTAGCTTTACTTCTTTTCTAATCCCAGATATGGACTCTGAGAGTTTCTTCATCAGGGACTGTAGTGATAGGACAAGGGGTGATGGGTTCAAACTGAAACAGGGGAAGTTCAGGTTAGATATAAGGAAGAAGTTCTTTACTGTGAAGGTGCTGAGGCACTGAACAGGTTGCCCAGAGGAGCTGCGAATGCTCCATCCCTGGCAGTGTTCAAGGCCAGGTTGGACGAGGCCTTGGGTGACATGATCTAGTGTGAGGTGTCCCTTCCCACGCAGGGGGATGGAACTGGATGATCTTAAGTTCCTTTTGAGCTCAAACCATTCTGTGATCCTATGATTAAATGAAAATTAAATGAAAAACTTTCTACTAGAAGCAAGAGGTGGCTGTATGTCTGAGACACCCTTGGTGAGTCTATTCGTTATTTAAATACATATTTTGTCCATCTCCTGGGAATTATCTATGTATCACTTACAAATTCTGGTTTGACTCTATGAACTTTCTGTATTTTTGTACCTTTGTGCTATCTTTTGTGGTTTTGTTAGATGAAGTCACACCAAGTCTGCAGGTGAAGGAGGAAATGAATGCAGATCTTCTGAAGGCCAGGTCAAACCTCTTTCCATTAGACAGCCGCTCCACACACTGCCAGTAAAAGCAGATTTCTTTTGCTCAAGCAAAAGTGTCAAAATATAGGTCACTTCAGTGAAGCAAACCCAAAAGTTTATGGTATTAGCTTCTGAATTTCTCAGCTCTCAGAAATGAAATGGACACTATAAAACTATTTTGTTTACAATCCTGTAACATGGGGTAAAAAACAGCTTAGTGGATTTTCACAGAGAACAATGCAACAGAAGCACCTTTTTACTTGTAGTCAAATGATTAGCTGGCCTTAAATCTCAGAGTCTGGGATGTATATAAAAAACAACACACAACCAAAAAAATGTACCTCAAATCAAAAAAATCGAACCACAAAACTGCAGAGAAACAATTATTTTTCTAAGAAATAGTCTTCCTGCCAAACAAATCTTTCTGTGTAAGTAACTCCTGGTTTTAGGGATAAAAAAATCCAGGACAAAAAGAAAACGAACACTATCTGTTTAGGTTTTTTTCTCTGGAACACATATTTTGTCTCCGAGTACATTGTGTACCCATTTAGTACGATGTTTTACTAACTCTTTCAACTAATTATTCCTTCTTCTTTTCCCTTCCTTCTTCCTTTGAAGCACATTTCCAGTTGGTAGGTAACTGTAAAGAGCAAACTAGACACAAGCTTGCAGTGGCAACACAAAATACCTGGGTAATTTCAGGAAAGTTTACTGTCACATTCTAAAGGAGCTGCATTGTGATACAGAAAATTGCCTCACATACATTCCTATTTCTTCTCTATAGCCAATGCAGACACAGAAGCAAATGTATTTTAAATGGGGTTGCTTCCAAGCTGCTATAATACATATTTTATTGTGGTTTCCACTGTAGAAAATGCTGAGAATGAAGCAAAGGAAGGGACTGGCAGTGCAGAAGCACTCTGTATTTCTGCCCTGTTAAGGAGAGGTCTGAGGTGACCCCTATAAGACTGGGAGTAAGGAATTGCAAGCTGGCTTTTGTGCTGATTTCCTTGAGGCTTTAGGCAGGAAACAGGTTTCATTTTTTGCCTTAATTACTCTTACTTGTAAAATGAGCATGAGAACTTCTTTTCTGCTTTAGAGGCCAGATATGAGGGTTAAGAACGAAGACTAAAGATTGAAAAGCTGAGACTGAAGATACAGAAACAACAAATATCACTCTCCTGCCTCAAGCATCCTATTCCACTCTTTGTATGTTTAAAAATCAGCTTTGATCATTTCAAAGCTCATATCGCAACACAGGCTGCACTTCTCACTATGCAGTCTTAAGAGATGCTGAGATTTGACGGTGCAGTTCATGGCTGGGCTCCTAGTGACCAAGAGGAGCAACTCTCAGACCTCATGATCCCACCAGGATCTTTTCCAGTGAACTGAACCACATGCTCTATTTCCAGCATGCGTGAAGTATCCAGCTCTGGTGAACACCATTTCTGCTAACCTTCTGTTAGGGACCCTGCTAAGAAACTATGGCTCTTTGTAAAATATTTGCTGTGTTTCAGCTGTTATAGTAACTAAGTAAATCAAATCTCTGTTCTTGGATGCTTTCCCTCTCTCTATCCCAAACTACTCTTTCAACTCGCTCTCCCTTAAGGATCCTATTTCAGTGTTAATATTTTATGCATTTAACTATGATAAATAAAGAACATAAACATGGAACAGGAATGCATTCCTGCAGGATAAAACAGCACTATGAAACCCCAATTTTGTTTTCATTTTGACAAATTATTTCTTATGAGAATAAAAGGTGTACCTAAGGAAATGCCTGCCAGTCAAAAGTTTAAATGAAAAACAGAGCAGGAAAACATGCAAAGCTTTAAAGTTCTAACTTCACCCAAAAGACACCTTGGGGAAGTAAGACTGCTATGTACCCATTAAAAGATGCACATGTAACCTTTGATTTCTTTCTTTGCAGAGGACTTGGAGATGATAGGAAGAAGATGTTAAGAAAATGGGATTATATCAATCATACCGGGACTGAGGAAGAATTTAGTCACTGGAAATGCTTGTTTTTTGGTGCAAGATGTTTCAAGTGCTCTGAATCTAGTAAACTCAATGCACTGAAAAAGCCTCAAAATAGTAACTGCTGATATATTTGAAGATTTTAATCTGGATACAAGTGGAAAATAAAACCTGCAGAAAATACCCAGAACACTTTACATAGTACATTACGAGTAGGGAACAGAGAAAGGTCTCTATAGCCTTGTCTCTTCATTCCCTGTGACCTAAAAAGAGCTCTTGGCTGTCTGGTGGAAGATTTCCACTCCTTTGGAGGCATGGTGAAGCCTGGACTTTTAGTTCAGGTCTAATGCCAGTGTGAGATTCTAATGCTGCTGCTTCACTCTGCCTATTTCATGCCTTCCCTCCATCACTTCAGAGATGAGGAAGTCTGTTATTTGTACTCCTCAAGAAGGTGAGCAGCCGGTAGTCACAGCCAAGATCATATTCCAGAGTACAGCATCATTTCTATCATGTCATAGACTTGTTTTTAACAAGGGCAGGAAAAAATCCTCAGATATTATGAATTTTAATAACAAAGCACCACCTAGGACTCTGTAACTAATACTAAAGCCGAACGAAGACTTTGCGTTTTACATTATAAATTAGTACAAATGATGCCACTTATAGCACTATGGCAGGCTTCAGCAGGAGGCTTACAAATGCCACTCGTAATTAATAAAAACTCCAGTCTCAAATACATTTCATAGTTTATTCCTGGGGAGAAGTACTTTGCACTTTTTGAACTTCCAGGCTGATGGGCTGAGTACACAATTGGTGCAGTTGCTTTTCAAGTGGATAATCCAGTACGTGGCTGAGCAAATGACAAACCAGATGCAGAATGAAAGGTACCCCTCAGGGCTTGGAGAACTGGAGAAACAATAGAATCTGCAGGACATTTCTAGTGAATCAGACCCTTGTTCTCCTCCACAAAGGAGTACGGGAAAAAAAACCATGGTGACACATAAAACATGTGGCAACAAATTGATGGCAACTTCTACAAAATGGGAACATGAACTACGTGGCATGTGGATAAAAGAGAATGCATCTGGAAAACATGTGAGGGAAATTGTGAATATAATTCTAGCAATTATGATTATAGCGTTGTATATGCTACTGCACTTAATTATAATTCTCTGTTCTTTTCATGCTATGGAAATGGACTAAATGGACTACAAAATATATCTCAAAAGACAAGCAATCTGTGGCATGAATAGGGACGTCCTTTATCTTAATACAATGAGGCCTACATTTCACAAACATGGCAGCATCTCTGTGATAATTCTTCAGAGCACGATTTTGATTACAAAATGAACATTGTGGAAAAAACTTAGCAGCCTTTATTATTTCATCTGTGAACATGAATAGGATTATTAGGAGTATAAAGAAGAGGTTTGTTGTGTTTTATAAGAGTAGTTTACTTTGGAGCTACATTAAAATGGAAATTCTTCCTTTTCTTAAAAAAATTGTTATTTTATTGAAAGATGGTTGGTTTTAAAACAATCTTCATTTTCAAGCTTAGTGCTTTCCTCATTTTTTTTCACTAAAATGAGGTGTGCAAGCAGTGTAATACACACACGCCCACTTAAAACAACAGTCCTAATCATTAATCTTTAACTATGAACCAACACAGTTCATCTGTGTAAATACTTTGCACAGAGTGAATTCTGTTTAGGAACATTGGTTCAGAAGGAATCCCTCAGGGAACTGAATTAGTTTTCAGGGGTGTTTTTTCTGTATACGTTTAAAAATGTACACTCATGCTTTAAGTGTCCATTTCAGGCAGTTCAAATGCTCCACTGAATTAAATGAGCCAGTGCAGATTGACAGGACCTGAAGAAGTAAGCCATTATACATACTGATAGGGGAGCTATACACAAGCATGCTGTTGTATGGCATAAGGCTTTCAGTGGCACGGATTTGGGACAACGGCATACTTGGGAATAGTAAAGCTGAGAGTTACATGATTCTCTGTAAAGACACACTGATAAAGCTTGACAGTTCATTGCGCCATCATGTATACTGCAAGCCTCATTCATTTTATAGGTTTTTTTTGAGTGTTTAAGAGTGCAATGAGTTGGATAACTTGTCTCCAAATAACTTAGGTATTTTGGATGTGTGTTCAGAGTCACAAACTTTTCTGGATAGCAAAGCTGCTAGAGGCTGTCAGGGCTGTGCCATGTATCTCCAGGGTCAGGGAATGTGTTGGTGAGCCTGAATGACTCTAATTTGGATGGGGATAGACTGAACAGGGAAATGGGTGAGGGCTGGTGGAGAAGCTGGTGGAGAAGTACCCTGAAGTTTCAGCAATGGCAGAAGAAACTACAGTATTGGTACAGCTCTGCGTAAATAGAAAGGCTGTGAAGGTATGTGTGTGCATTTGGCATGTAGGGGAAACCAGAAGATCCAAGACTATGAGTTGGGAAGGAAGAAAGCACCAGGAAGTGTCAAAATTTGGACGGTTTGGTTTATCTAAAGGGGAAACCCAGAAAGGGAGTGACTATGGAGAAGGGAGAGGGAGTTATGAGCAGGGTGGGGAAAACACGCATCTTGGAGAAGTTGGATGCAATTGCAGGAGCATATCAACCTAAAGCCATACTGACCATATTGGCTATTCTCAGACCTGTTACCCAGGAACACTCAAGAAAGTGAAGAAACTGAGCCAGAGATATGCACATAAATGTGCTTATTATGTCATTAAATCATGATTTTACATGGGTTTTTTCTACTCAGAAAGGTTTATGAAGACTGCAGGAAGTTATTTACTATCAAATGAACTTTCCTTCAAGTTTCATTCTAAAGCAGCGCATTTACCTACTACTAAAAGCAACTTAAACTAACAGGGCTTCACTGAGCTCTCTAGCATCCTTGAGGGCCATGAAAAACCGGGATCATGCTTTTTGAAGTGCAAGATGTAAGGGTATCAAAACCAGCAAGGAACAGTTTCCTAACACTGCTAGAGTATCCTGGGCTTGTGAATACCCAGGTCTAGTGAGCTACCAATCACACCTAGACAGCTTGTTCAGTGCCCACCCAGCAAAAGCTCTATGTGGGCTGTGTCTGAGTTGGTAAAAACTGGGCTAAATTTATTTCTTAAACACTTCATTTTCACTATAAATCCAAATTCTAGATTGTCTGCAGAGTTCAGCTGGACTCTGATTTACACCATCTATTTGATTTGACTTAATTTATACCATCTACTATAATTCATTGGTAAAGCTGGTACTCCTGTGTATGACATATAATAGAAGAACCCTTCTTCTCCTGGTTGAATACAAGCTAATTTAGACCATTCCAAATCTCCAATATTTACACCAAAGAATTACTTAATATGGTGACTTCCCACTTACCACTTGTTTATTTATTAGCACTTTCTTCCTTAGTTTTCTCCTCCAGACATCTCTTATATGAACAAACTGGTCCATGTTGCTATAAGTTATACAAAAGCTAACATCCTTGCTTGTGGTCGTCTAACTGAGCATTTCACCCCCTACTGCTTTCCACAACGCCTTTGTCTAGACTTAGAAACCCTATCTATGCTGAGATTGATTTACCCAGTCTGGACAAGCTATACAGGTCTCAATCTCAAATTTGATCCCTTCCTGTCTGTATTTTCTTGGACTCATCTTAACTCTCTCTCTGTAACCAAGATAACCATGTTTCACTACTGAAGAGCAGTACTCCAGAATCTACTACACCTTTTCCAGTGTTTGATTAAACTTGTATTTCACCAACAGTGTAGGAAGGACTGCATTGCCCTCCAAAGATTTCTCCTTTTTGTGCATTTTGAGAGTATTCTTTTCAAAAACAGAAAATTCATCCTCTGCAGCACTTAGTCCTTGATAATAAACAAAGGAAAGTGCCTTTTCTTCTTTTTCGCCATGGACAGCCACATCTCTGAAGAGGCTGACTCCTAAAAAGTTACTTTGAGCATCTATAACAAGATTACAATAATTTAATTAAAGCCCATTTTAAAACCCTAATGTTTATTATTAGCTTGTGTATTTCCTATTTATAGGCTTTTATTTTTTATGGCAAGGATCCAATCATTAGAGATCTGTGGAACTTGATACATATACAAGCAAAGAAATGCATTTGCAAGCTTTGTTTAAAGAGAGAATTGTCAGAAATGTCAGAGCATAACATTTCACAAAAGGGAAAGAATAACTTTGCTTTTAATGATATAGTGCTTCTCTTCCTTGTTTAATATATTAAAGACTACATTACCTGATTTGGAGGGCAAAAGGGGAAAGAGGACTGCACTTAGAAATTGTGGGTCTGTGTAATGTCATTGATGCCAAGAGATTAAGAAGTAAAATCAATACGTCAGTGTTCACCCAGTGAAACACTACCCCTATCCACAAAGAAAAAGAATTTGACTGGTTTTGAATGAGTAACAGTGCATAAAATGGGACTTCTGAACACAAACATTTTTCTAAAGACTTTCTGGGACTACTCTCTAAACTTAACTGGGTAGTATCCTTATATCTGAATTCATGAGTTAAAGACATAGAACCCTTACAAATGCAGTAATGTCAACTAAAAAGGAATCCGCCGTGTCAATACAAAGGGTAAATTCCACTAGTTCTTACTTCTAAAGAGCTCCTCATATCTCAATATCATCCTTGTTCACTCTGAAATCAGTGGAATTTAAGAGGCATGTAATGTCAGAACTAAGCATTTCTCACTGTTTTCTGCTTAGGAATTGCAAACAAATAGCACATACACAGCTTATACATCTTTAAATCAGGGTTTTCTAGTCTGAAAGTCAAACACAGGTGCTCTAAAAATAATGATACTATAGTTACCTGGGGATTCAACCCAAGGGGAATCAATTTTATTGTAAAGATCATGCTTTTAATCCACCTCTACCTGAGTGCCAGATGGTCAAACCAAAGAATCAACACATTAAGCAGATGGACCTGGTATCTGATTCCCAATTACTAGAGTTGCTTCAGGTGGAAGGTTACTTCTACTGATCAGAGAAAATTATTTCTCCCCAGATGGTGGCAAAAATTTGCCCATTCTCCTCTTTTAGTATTAAAGGTTCCCACTTATCTTTTGAAGTTAGGCAGTAGCATCATAAAGATTTGATATAAGGCTCACAAAAGGTAGTTATTGAGGTCAGCAGGTTTTGGATCAAGCCTTAAATGTGGATGATAAATACTTAGGGATAAGAAGTAGTTAAGGTATGTAAGACAGGTGACTAGGGTCTGCCCTAATGTTGAACATTAAAAAACACTGGACATGACACAAAAAGTCATGGAAATAACAAATTACATAGCGAGAACTTGCAGGGGTGGATGGACTGCATGGGTTGTTAAAGAGGACTTCAGTAAGAGGCAGCCAAACACCACAAATACATGAACAGGGGTGCTGAGGGCTTTTGGGGAAGCAGAGTTGTGCAAGGGCTACACATAGTGCCCACATAGCAGGACTAAGAGCAGATAGGGATGACATTATGTGAGTAACGATACTAGAAATATCATATTTGAGTTCAGATTTAGAAAAACTAGGACCAAAAAATAGATGCAGGTTATTTGCAAAGAGGGAAGGTCAGAGAAAAGTTTGATGGGGGAAGAACCAGCCATCAATGCTGTTGAAATCTTTGCAATGTTTTTCTGCTTCTGTTTCTGCAGGTGTTGGTAAAGGTGTGGTTTCCTGTTTGTGCTGATCTGAACGACCAGCTGTGGTCATACCTAATGTGTGCACTGGCATTATGCATTCAGCCCTGCTCATGACTGGACCCCAGAATGGGAAAATCAGCATCATTGCATCCAGCAGTCCAGGCGAGCAGGAATCCTAGGGTCTTACAGACCAGCAGATGTGTCTTTCCTTTAACAAAAGTGTCAAAAGTATTTAAAATAATCTCAGTAGATAATATAGGACAATAGAGCTGAAAACAATAGAGCTTTATGAAAAGCAATAAAGCTCCATTAAACCTTGTTCAGGCTTCTACACACAACCATGCATTAGTTACCAGCTGTACATAACTATTTAGTCAAAGCATCTATTTCAGTGACAATTCCCCATCAAAGGGATAAATGGAAGCATTGTTGTGATGGATTCAACAAGTTGGCTCTGTAGATTTCTGCGAAGCCAGAGGTTAAAAGTGGGTATTGTTCTGAACGTAGTTCATGCCTTCCTAAAGCTAGCAACATTAAACTGGATTCCCAAGTCCCTTCCCCATCTGTTGTGCTCATGACATTTGTATTAATTCACAGCCTAGAAACAAAGACTGTTTGTCTTGCTACCCAGATAAAATAAATAAATATCCCCAATATTCTATTTTGTATCTGTATATCCATACATATATACAGATATCTATATTTGTATCTATATCTATATATATATAAAATTACGTGTATGTATATAAACCCATATATATTCTAAGTCAAAACAAAATGCATACTTCTTGTCAAGTAATAAGTATTTCTTTTGAAAACAACATTCAGGCCAAAAGAAAACATCCAAGTGAAAATTGTACTGTTCATTTTAATGTTGTTCCACCATTACAGATCATGTCCCTATTTTTTAATCTTTAATTTCTGAAACAGAATTCTAATTGCAAAACAAAGAATTAAAAAAAGACACAACAAACTAGTAATGAACATCAGTCCTTGGATCTTTTAAAGGTTTTTCCCTTTCTGTTTTTGACTGTGGTCATTCCTTCAAATTGTGAATCTCATTAATGGAATCATAGAATCATTGAATAGTTAGGGTCAGAAAGGACCTTAAGATCATGTAGTTCCAACACACTGCCATGGGCAGGGACACCTCACACTAGACCAGGTTGCTCCAGGCTCTGTTTATCCTGGCCTTGAACACTGCCAGGGATGGAGCATTCGCAGCTCCTCTGGGCAACCTGTTCACAGTATCACAGTATGTAAGAGATTGGAAGGGACCTCAGAAGATCATCTAGTCCAATCCCCCTGCCGGAGCAGGAACACCTAGATAAGGTTACACAGGAACGTGTCCAGGCGGGTTTCGAATGTCTCCAGAGAAGGAGACTCCACAACCTCCCTGGGCAGCCTGTTCCAGTGTTCTGTCACCCTCACTGAGAAGAAGTTTCTTCTCAAGTTTAAGTGGAACCTCTTGTGTTCCAGTTTGCACCCATTGCCCCTTGTCCTATCATTGTTTGCCACTGAGAAGAGCCTGGCTCCATCCTCGTGACACTCCCCCTTTATATATTTATATACACTAATAAGGTCACCCCTCAATCTCCTCTTCTCCAAACTATAGAGACCCAGCTCCCTCAGTCTTTCCTCATAAGGGAGATGCTCCACTCCCTTAATCATCTTAGTTGCCCTGCGCTGGACTCTCTCCAGCAGGTCCCTGTCCTTCTTAAACTGAGGGGGGGGGAGTCTGAGTGCCTCAGCACCCTCACAGTAAAGATCTTCTTCCTTATATCTAACCTGAACTTCCCCTGTTTCAGTTTGAACCCATCACCCCTTCTCCTATCACTACAGTCCCTGATGAAAAGCATATAGCCTCAGTCCCTTACAAATTATGTAACCCCACTCACAAATCTCTCTGTAACCTCAAAAAAAAAAAAAAAAGCCACCATCTGTACCACCTGTTTATCTGCAATCTTTGCATCTGCATCTTTGTTCCCCTACAATTACCTACAGGTGAGCAAAGACGCAAACTTCCATGACTGTTGGATAGGACAGCTCATTTAACATCGGGCAGATGCACGTTACATGCTTTGGGGATTTGTATAAATAGCAATGAAATTTTACTCTCCAGCCCAACTGCTGAACCTGGTCGTGTTGTAATTAAATCCAACCTTTTGGTTGTTCAAACAGTTCAGGTTTCTAAACTACATCAGTTTCATGGACTGATATTTCTGTTCAATGACCAGGTTTAGACAGGCAGTAACTGCTGCTTCTCTTTGTCCTAAGGGACTGCTTCAGTTTCATACAAATATGGCCTGTGAAAGTAAAGGATAAAGTAACCTTTTTTGCCAGAAAAGACTGGAGAAAGTCAATTCCCGTGTGTAAATAAGAGGTAAAGACTAAGTTATTTAGTTTTTTTGAGGAACAGTTGCATCTGTTTCACGTGCATCTTCCAGCAGAGATAATGTTAAATGAAAGTACTTTGCAACTTTGACAATGATATTAGTTATAAAATGCTGCAACACAAATACAATAGGTTGGAAAATCTGAAAGGAAATTGCCATAATCAAGAATGGAAGAAAAACATTTTTTGCATTGCAGATGTGTATTTTCTTTGGCTAAGTATCCTACTGAAATCATCTTCGCACAGTAGCCAGTGCCAGTTTATTTGTGTTAAAAGGAATACAATAAAGAATATAAATAGTAAAATAACATAATTTGTTTTTAAATGTAAACTACTTTAGAATTGAAATAATTAAGACTTTTCTTATAGAGAATAACTGGAGAAGCAGTGAGGGTACAGGGCAATGCTACAGCTGCATGACGGAGACAGCATCACCTCGCAGATTTACTGCACCACACCACAAGCAGAGAGAAGAGAAATGCAAACGGCTTTTTAGGTGAGCGAGCAGGTGAGACATGACATTGACCAGACACTTTAAAGATAGTTTACAAAAAGAGAGAGGATTGGTATGACCTTTTCCTGACTCTCATGTTATTTATTCTGTAACAATAGGTTAGTGATTCTCTATGGCAACCACCCCAGGTTGGTTCAGGAGTACCCGTGGCTCCCGAGAGACTCACCTGAAACAACCCCTCTTTCTATGTAATCATTCACTGTATCTCAGATTGGTGTAAGACTATGAGGAAGACTATAGAACAAATATGATAGAAGTGTCATTGTTTATATCTTCATTCACAAGCAGACCTGACTTCTTGGGATACATGGGAAGGCAAAAGAGATCAAGGCCTGACAGGCAAAGGAAGGGGAGACAGGGAGCAAAAACAGTGGAGTGACAAATGGACATATTTATTGTGGCTCTGTGGCTTTCTGCTTCAGGGGGGCAATTCTCTCTGTGGGCCTGGAAAGTGTCTTTGATGACTCCCAGAGCCAGCCAGGGCTTTGAGCTGGGCCTGTCTACACCTCCTCCTTAAACAGAGGGGCCCTTAAAATGCCAAAAGGTCAACCTAGGACTCAGTTCCATAAGGTTGTAAAGGAGATCCTCAAAACTTTGCAGAACAGAGAAGCCACTGCACTTGTTTAGTAGAAAAGTAAGAAGGCTTGAAAGAAATCCCCTCCCCATCCAGTTTCTCTCCTAAGAGTTCCCTTTCTTCCCACCTTCCCTCTACAAGCTCTGGATCAAGAGTCTTCTCCTTTCCATCACCCCAACCCTTCGTTGTGTCTTTCCCGCACTGGCTCCCAGTGCTTGCAGCAGCTCATCCCTCTCCCCATTTGCCCCATCCTGCTCTGTTGCTCTTGTGAAAGAAGTAACCTTATCCCAGTCTAGAAAGCAGCATCCTCCTGTCCTGCATCCCAGCTATGTTCAGTAAAAGGACATAACAGACATTAAACACTGGCCCCCAACAGCCTCTGCAAGGATTCCTGACAGGATACTAAGTAGCAGATGCCTTCCTATATAGTCACATGGAAGACATGACACAGGACACCCTGACCCCTATAGAACAGGGCCAGAGTCAAGTTGGGATACAATGCACAGCTAACGTATCACCAGACACCTATACCCAGGTAACTAAACCCTGCCCTTCTGTCTTCGGTTAAGCAATGCGAGTGCAGCATTTTCTTTCCCTACATTTGCTTTACCCAGTTGATTGAAGTTGGATAAAAAGAGGTTCAGTCTGTGGATTTTATTTTCTTGGTCATTTGCACATGTCTTTCTGCAGTGTTCATGCATTTTGTGAAACTGTACTCTGGTGTCGTGGTTTAAGTGCAGTCAGTAACCCACACAGCCCACTTGCTCACTCCCCCTTTTTTTTCCCCCGTCCCCCCCCCGTCCCCCCAAACTCCTGGAGGGATGGGAAGGAGAATCAAAAGAATGTAACTCCCACGGGTTGAGATAAGAACAGTCCAGTAACTAAGGTATAACACAAACCACTGCTGCTACCACCAATAATAATAATGATAAGGGAAATAACAAAGGAAGAGAACACAATACCACCTGTTGATACCCAGCCCAACCGAGCAGTGAACGAGCCCTTCGGAGTAACTCTCAGTTTACATCCTGGGCATGACGTGCTATGGTATGGAATACCTCTTTGGCTAGTTTGGGTCAGGTGTCCTGTCTCTGCTTCCTCCCAGCTTCCCCTCCTCCCTGGCATATAGGGAGGGAAGGACAGTTTTACCTTCCTCAAACCTAGCTGAAGTCCAAAGCCATCTGATAAAACTGTTGCAATACTGCAAGTACTATAAAACTCATAATTACATAATTTCCTGGTTTAATCCCCACTCTTAAAGGAAGGTAATAACTGGGCATGCTCTGAAAGCCTACATTTCTCTGCACACAGTAGCATATGTGTATAATGAGTATATGAGAAACCTCAAATGTCTCTCAGAAACTTTTTGCATGAACATTCAGCCATAAGACGAGGACAAAAGAGAGTGTACTTTATATGAGAGGTAAAGTATGACTGCAAGTTGCTTGTATGATGGTCCAAAACTCTTATTATTTTTGGATTTTGGGGGGTTTCTTCTTCCCACCCTCTGTAAATACAGGCTTCTCATCATTCAGATCATAAATTTTATTGTCGATAAGGATGCTGTTACATCACTGGATTGGAAAAGGGAAAGGATTCAATTGCCTAAATACTGAAGTGGTGCTTTAGACACGCCAGGGTATCCAAAATGTTCCCATGAAGCTGGTAGATACAACTGTGTGTCTTCTGGAGCAGCAATTTGAGACCAAATGGGATATCCCAGGGACTTTTAAAGAATACTAGACAACTAAGTTTAAGCAACTGAATCGCATCCTGTGGGACATGGGTGAGAAAGCTGTAAAATGCTTTGGCTAGCTGTAAAACTCTCCTTAGCATAGGCAATAATTTAACACTTCTTTTTGGAAGATATTTAAAACTTAAAGCAGATGAGGGTTTTTTTGTTTGTTTGTTTGCTTTTCCTTTATTATCAATAATCATGTCTAGAAAATGTAGGCTGAACTCTCTTCTTCATGGAAGGAGACACTCTCTTCCAGGAGGTGACTCAGTACAGTTAAGATTTAATTTGTCCTCTGAAAGGAGTTAAGGGTGACAATACTACCAAATGAAATGCTGCAGGCAATGCCAACAACGAAGTTCTGTGATTTCAAGACTTCATGTTTCACCAAATTTCATTGAAAAGTAGGACTGGATGCAACAGGTTAAAGAGTGAAGATGCTGTGAGAGAAAAAGGATAATACTAGTAGAGCATTTCATTCATTGTTGGTTTTGTGCATTTCAGACAAGACTGCTGTCTTTCTTCCAATTGAAGGAACTGTGTGCAGTTCTGGTGTCCTCAACATAAAAAGGACATGGAACTGTTGGAACAAGTCTAGAGGAGGCCATGAGGATGATCAGGGTACTGGAGCAGCTCCTGTATGGAGATAGGCTGAGAGAGTTGGGGCTGTTCAGCCTGGAAAAGAGAAGGCTGCGTGGAGACCTCATGGCAGCCTTCCAGTATCTGAAGGGGGCCTATACGGATGCTGGGGAGGGACTCTTCATTAAGGACTGTAGTGATAGGACAAGGGGTGATGGGTTCAAACTTAAACAGAGGAAGTTTAGATTGGATATAAGAAAGAAGTTCTTTACTGTAAGGGTGGTGAGGCACTGGAATGGGTTGCCCACGGAAGTTGTGAATGCTCCATCCCTGCCAGTGTTCAAGGCCAGGCTGGGGAGAGCCTTGAGTGACATGGTTTAGTGTGAGGTGTCCCTGCCCACGGCAGAGGGTTGGAACTTGATGATCTTAAGGTCCTTTACAACCCAAACCATTCTATGATTCCATGATTCCATGAATAATTCTGGCCATTGTCTCCCCCCTCCATTCTTTAAATGCGCTCTGGGAATATATCAGTAATTCTCACATTTGCTAAGCAGATATTTTTGCTGCAGAACAACAAAGAATCACGTAGGGGGGGCAGGAGTGTTTCACTGATATTAAAAAGTAAATCTATGAAAACAGATTAAATGGATAAATAGAACTTTTCTGAAATTGGTGATAACTATATATTTTGCCTAAATAGTAATATACCTGCAATGTTTGGACACAATGGTCTTAGTCAAAACAAGCCATTAATTGATAGAATGCTGGTAGCTGTATTAAACATTTTACTGTTATTTAAGAGTCTTTATGAAATTGTCCTCTGTGGATATAGAAATCCAAGGAAAAAATTAAAAGTTTCAGACAGAAAACTTATGCTCAGCTTGCAGCTTGATTAACTGCATTTTGGTAAAGAACTTAACACAATCAGAAGAGCGTCTTTTTACCCTTCTCTTCCCTACCTGTCTTTGTCAGCAAATAAAAGGCATAGTTTTGCTTTCAGTACACAGAATGGCCAAGGTATAGCTGTTACGGCAGAATTACCACAAAGGTACTGTGCGATTGACCTGTATATGTACAGCAAATCCATAGTTATCTTGTTATATAAGACATGAGATTTTCCAGGTTTTCCCAGATACAAATGTAAGAGTAATCATAGACAGATTGAATACATTCTGTTTCTTAGGGACTTCTCTTCTGTAGTCCACATGGCACAGTGCAAGGTGGAACCAGAAGCTACTGCATGATCTTCTAATTTATGGCTAGGATAGTGGTGTGTGAAGGTTAGCACATAATGTCATCAGCCCTTGTGGTGGTAGTTTTGATACAGAACTATTAAGTACTGAATAATAATGGTAAATGATTTCATTTTAGTCAGTACTTAGTAACAGCTCATCTGTGCTAAGCAAAGTCTGAATAGATGACCCTGCAGCATGAGACATGTTTTTCTGGTCTGTTCTACAGTCCATCCTGATCAGAAACTGGAAACGTTTCCTTGTTCATATTTTTGTTCCCATTGCAGAAATATTAAATGCCCATCTGTAACTTTTCCACAGTATAAACTCACTTAATTACTTCTGAATAAGAAATCACTATCCTTGAAGCTTAATGAGATGTTTTACAGACCACAATTGCAGTGTGTTCGTTTCTGTAAGGAAGACAGAAAGCACTGTAAAACTGAAGGTAAAATTAGACTTCAGACATACTGAACAGTTCAGTTTGGGTTATTGAAGATGAAAGGCTGAGACTGCAGTCCTTTCTTTGTGTCCATCTGGGGTGTGTCTGCACCTTAACTGATGCAAAAGCTCTTCTTTTTTTCACTGCAGATTTTTCTATGCTGTAATTCATCTGACCTTTTTTATACGTCTGAGATAAGATGAACCAAACCCTCACATGCTGTGAAATGAACCTATTGCAACCAGTGCAGGTGCACATACCCACACTCCGAGTCTCTTGTGTTAGTTGTGCGAATCCCTTCCCCTGCAATAGCTTTACTTGCTGGTGGCCCTGTTCCAAAATCCACTATGGCATATCTAGTGTCCCAGCTGACCTGAGCCTACAGAAACAGCTAGATGTGTCTGGTGATAGAGGACCAGGTCTTGTCTTGTTTCCTCTTCCTGATCACTTAGTGGCAGATTTGCACTTTCAGTTTTCCTCCTTCTTTTGCTTTTCCCTGGTATCTTTGGATGCAGGGGCTGTCCCTTCTATTGTCGCATGACAAAAACATAAGAGCTGAAGAATGTAAAAAATACATTTAGCAAATGAATCACTAGAGTTTTTGAATTTACCTAAGGGTGAAGCTCTGGACTCAGAGTAAAGAAATGTGGATTTGCATCCCTCAGGTTTTCTTTTGACCAATAGTTCTTTCAGCACATTGGGAGTAGATGTGCCCATTTCACTCATTTCTGCAATAAGCACATGAGAAATAAAATTAAAAAGCAGAAACCTGCTTCTTGAGCACGGCAACTTTTCTAGGTACAGATCCTAGACTCGATGCTAAAATTCCCCCTTAAACTGTCCTACCCATTGGCATAGGAGATTTTGCTCTTTACATACAGGCTAGAATTCTCAAACAAACACCTTTGCATATCTTTTTAAAACATTTTATAAGGGCCTGTAGGGACAGGCCAAGGGGAATGGCTTTAACCTGACAGAGGGGAGACTGAGATGAGCTCTTAGGCAGAAGCTCTTCCCTGTGAGGGTGCTGAGGCGCTGGCACAGGGTGCCCAGAGAAGCTGGGGCTGCCCCATCCCTGACAGTGTTCAAGGCCAGGTTGGAGCAAGCTGCTCTAGTGGAAGGTGTCCCTGCCCGTGGCAGGGGGTTGGAAGTGGGTGAGCTTTAAGGTCTCTCCCAGTCCAACCCATTCTATGATTCTGTGTTATGATGCTATGATTCTGGGTTATGGCTTTTCATGGTACCAAAGAGAACTGTCACTTCTGGAAGGCTCAGTGCTCGTCACTACAGCAAAAAATCAGGAAAACTTGTCCAAATTACATAACTATATGGACGTAAAGTGACTTAAAGTAAGATAAATTATATCCACATTGATTTTCTAATAATATGTATTTACATTGCTTCGTTAAACCATTAAAATTAATTTGGAATTAATTTCCTGCAATCTCCCATGCAAACAAATTCTCACGGAAAGATATGATTGCGTCTCTTTGGGCTGGCATAGATCTAATCTGTCTGCCTTGATATTTAGCATGCAGTCATTCATGACATTAAGAACTTTAAAAAAATTCATGTAGAAAAGAAATGAAGACAATAGTTTTATCTTCCTGTGCTATGTACAAAAGTCATATTCCAGTGCTTGCCATAATTCAGTAAGTACCTTCTAAGTCTTACAAAGAGGTAGCACTGCCATGGCCCATCTCTACCCATGCTCTAATACAAAGCATGTAAAAGTCATTTAGAGGAACTAGCCCAGGGTCTGTCCTATGCTCAGTTTACTCAAACTTTTTACTATTCTTAGTAACATCAAAACAGATTCTAGCCTTGAAACAGTTCACTTTCCCATAAGCAGTAGGTGGAGGCAGTTTATTTCTGTCTGAACCTAGCAGCAGATGCACTGTATTAATTAGAATTTGGATTCATAACCACCTGGCCACAAAGCTTTTGGTCTGCCTATAAATAAGCAGTGTGTGTTTGTCTCCACACTCTGTACTGTAAAACATACACAAGCAAGGGATTTAAGCAAGGGAGAACTGCAGCTAAATGGCGAGTAGCCAACAGGTCACAGGCAAAGCAGAGTTGCTCAGACTTGAAAGGAGGACAAAGAACCTGAGCAGGTGTAAATTACAGCCACAGGTATGGGGCAAATGAAGGCAGAAGGCCAAAGAGCTGGGACCTGAAAGAGTTGAAGTAAGAGGTGATGAAAATCTGTACAATACACAAGTTTTAAAGCAGGGAAAGACAGGTCTGAACAGGGGTTTGGGCTTGCACATTTGATAGGAAGGTCAATGGTAAAAGAAGTCAAATATCAAATGAAAGGCTTTTATTTTTGTTTTTCAAATGAAAACTTTTTTTCCTTCCTTCCTTCCTCCCTCCCTTCTTTCCTTTCTTCCTTCTCTCCTTTTCTCCTTCCTTCTTCCGTTCCTTCCATCATAAGAGGATTAGAGCTTCAGCTGCCTTACCTCCATTGGGTGACTGATTTCATCAGCCCTTACGCACATAAAGTTGGGTGAAGCAGGTCATCCAGAGTGTACTTTTCAGGTGATGGACAGGCAATTTTCAATGGCAGAAAGGGTCTACTGTATTTTCTATGTCTTTGACTGAAGCAGTGAAGATGATGTTTCACTGATGTGCCTCCCTCTCCTTTCAGATATGCCCTTGCAGGCAGCAGAGCAGAGGACCTGGCTTGGGCATCGCATTCGGTTCTCTTTGGTCTGCTATCCATTTGCAGCACATTTGAACGCTTTTTACCCTTCACTGGTTTTGATGATTCCCAGTTCCCTTTTTTCTGTTCTTTCTATATATCCTCCAAAGGACCCTCCTCACTCTGGATCAGCTGATGTATTGTTTAGTGTCCAGTCTCCATTAGCCCCCTGCCAGATACACAGAAGACATTTTTTTATACCCTACCACACAGCCTGTTTAGCTAATGAAATTCTCTACTGCCCTCCAAGTCCCTTATGATTTTACCATTTATGACTTTACCATTGAGCCTGCTGAGAAAAAGAGACCTCAAGAAATTGCCCATTGCAGACTGACCAAGAAAGAAAATGTTTCCTTGTGTTGTCCTGTCTCTTTGCATAAGGCTGTTTTCTCCCGCCTTATGCTTTGCATACAGGCTCTCAGGGACAGAGTGTGTCATTTTAATCCAACACAATAGCTCATGACGAGACTTTTAGGCATCACAGTAATATTAACTGCAGTAAGAAAATAAATACGATGGCTTTTACTAAGGAGTGGCTTGAGAAGAACTACCTGGTCACTTCACTTGTCTGGACCTTTGTTTGTTCAAGGTCAAAGAGGTTAAAAAAGCAAAGCTTTCTCAGTAAAATCTCTCAACCTTTCCTCACCCAAGTCATTTCTGCAAGCACTTTTTATTGTTACTTGTCACATTACAGTTCTGCACAGTTAAAAAATAGCGTAGAAGCTACAGTTATTATAGTTATTAACATTTTATGGCCTTGTTATTCATACCTTAAGCTCCTTAAAATGAAGTGGTGCATTTTAAGAGAGCAGCATGTATTTAATTGATTCCACTGTAAAAAGGTTGCCCTACTTCAGTGATTTCCAATCTTTTTTTCCTTGGGTTTTGCCTCTATTAATGATGGAAATATGAATTTTATCTCTTTAAGAGAAACGGTACAAGACAGTTCGCATTTTCTTATTGTGCTGTATATCTGTGTTTACTTTGAACATTTTCCCTTCTTTCATAATCAAACACCATGGAAATATCTGCAGTGTTCTGAGCTATCTGTTCATGCACATATCTACCTCTGCAGAGTGTCTTGGATTCATTGGCATTATAACTAATCTTGAATTATAGACATTTGCTATGGTGTAAGCACATAATCTTGGAGAGCTATAAGCAAGTTTCTGATGTCTATGAGAGAAGTTTATCTCACCTAACTTTAGACGGCTGTAGAGTAGATACTTATATTTGCAGTAACTTCTTTGAAATCCACTTCCAATCACCATAGAGAAACAGGAATGCTCACTTGAAAAATCTTAGGCATATATTGCACCATAAGATCAGTTTTTCTATAGAAAGCCCCCTTTTTCTCTCTTGATTGAGTGGGAATTATAGAGTAAAATAGTCAAGGAGATGAGATCCCAATTAGTTCTTGTAGGGTGGAAGCTTTCTTGCATGCCAAAGTTCCTCTGTTTCGACTCCCAAACTCTAAATATATAGTACATGTTTCCCTTCTGTTTTGTACATTGTCTCTATCAAGAGATGGGCACAAACTGCCTCTAAATGCTTATATGAGGCAAGCACGGTGGTCTTTATTCACCACAGGGGATTGTAGTCATTGAAACATAAACCTAAAAGAATTCTGGTCACTTTGGAGTACAGAAAAACAGCTTCCCTATCTTTCCTGACTGAAAGAACTTCCAACAACTGCATCTGGATGATGAAGCTTATATTTCAATGGGGTCAGGAAGGTCAGAACCCAGAGAATGAAAAAAAACAAACCATAGTCAACTAAATTACAGAACAATGATAAAGTTGAAGTAGTATAAGTTCACATTATCTTACCCTGACTACATGAGTCATTACAATTTGGATACTTCAGTGTCCTGGCAAAGACTGATGGAATAGGAAATGGCCACTCATAAATTCATTGTCATAAAAGAGTGTAATGAGAAAGAAAATCAGTACAAATGTAAAGCATTCTTCTCTACATCACATACCCATACACCTGGCACATTTCTGCTCTGCTGGCAGCTTCTGCTCTAAAAAGAGCCAGAAGCTGAATGTGATATGCCCATTGCCAAACACACTGAAAAGGACAGAGGTGTACTGTAACTTAAACAGCACAAGCAGAGTGCCAGGACAGTGTCTGGAAGGTCACATAACATCTGCCTGTGTGTTAATCTGAACCCCCAAAAGATGCTTAAAGTATGTATTTTATTTTTTTATTTTTCTATTTTTAAGTCTTAAAAAAAAGAAAGGAAAAGTAGAAACAGTACAAAACTCAGTAATTGTGATGGCACAACAACAAAATAGGATACAAGCTTTGCAGGACCATTGATCTGAAAATCTCAATATACTTTCAAATACAGGAAAATTCTCTTCGGAAGAAGATGGATTTTTTTTTTTTCCTCCTTATTTTACACAGACACACAAAATAAAAAAGGAATAAAAAGTGACTGCAGTGTCTGAGTTGTGTTTCATTTCTAGACCTGAGCTGAGTTGACTTGCTCAATCCAAATCAGAGAAAGAAAGCTTACCTAAGTAGTCTTCTCCTGAGCTTCCTAATATAATGAATAGTTAAAAAAAGGAATACAAAAAACCATGAGGAACATTATGAAGAGCCTGGAGTATTTAGATTACGAGATTATAGAATCATAGAATAGTTTAGGATGGAAAGGACCTTTAAATGCCATCTAATTCAACCCCCCTTTAATGAACAGGGACAATTTCAACTAGACCAGGCTGCTCAGAGCCCCATCCAACCTGACCTTGAATGTTTCTAGGGATGGGAAGCATCCAAGATCTTGTAGCTCTTCTTCTTTGACTACCTCTGCTTATTAAAAGAATATCTATACTGATTGTAGGCTTAGTATTGTTGCCTACATAAGACAGTAGTGAGAGATTCATAACTGAAGGCACAGCTATAAGAGAGATGCTGACTGCTAGTTTAGTCCTCTATTTCCACCACCTGCTTGGATACTAGACTGATGACTTCAGTCCTCTCAGGTGTGGGGCTCAGCCATTATCAACAATTGCTGTCAATCTTACTGATCCATCATGCAGCGAGAAACAGACTTGAAGCATCATAAGCAAATTATTTGGTAGCTAGAAGCCAATAGTGGCAGAAGCTCTTCTCGGTGTTTGGTCCTCCATGTGGTCCTCTCCACAACTGTAAAATCAATCTCCTTAAAATGTTCATGTTGCTGAAACTATCCTCAATTCAGCATTATATTATGGACCATAGATTGCAGAGTTGCAAAATTGGTGGTGACTTCTGCAGTGGGAAATCATTGCACCTGATTTTATCCAACTGAAAGTCAGCTTTCTATCCCCACCAGGGGAATAGAAGATCCATTCCTGGGTCCTCCCTTGCTGCAGGTAGTACTCCGTTTTCATGATTACTGCCATTAATCCTGGAGGCCATCCCTTCCTAGTAATGAAACTATCACTATAACAGTTCTTTTGGCCTTTATGAGGCGAACATGAACAGACCTGAATTCTTGCGCAGATTAAATAGGGGGATAGCTAAAGCATGACTTGGATTACCAAAGGTAGATAAAATGAAGTAATCTCAGAGGTGTCAGTGTTCAAGAGTGTCTCTGTCCCTCAGCTTAAATATGACTGTAATCCCATTAATCTTTTCCCATAAACTTTTCCTCCTGGCCCTCACATTTTTCATCTGTTCTTCTTTGCTGTTCCTAATTTGCTCTTACTTTATGTGAAAAAGTGAATAAGGAAGGCCACATTTTTTACAAATAACTGCAAGAAAACAACATTTTTTTTTTCAAATGCTATAATATAGAATATAATGAGATTGAAAACTCACATAATTTCTCCATACTTTTTTCCTCTTACTTTTCATTGGAGTATTTCATGTATACAAACTACTTTCTTTCTCCTTCCAAAACGTGAGTGTCATTGTTTGCTGGTTTCTGCCTGTGCTTCAAAGCCCTTCTTTTATTTCTATTTTTTTGTTTGTTTGTTTTTCACAACTTTCTCCAAATCTGTGCACTTAATCCTTGTTCACCATCAGTAATGAACATGTTAATTAAAATATTGAAACACTTTTGAGCTTGTTTGACACCTCTGCCGTATCCAGTATGTACTGCTACTGACTTTGATACTAACAAACATCTGCTGCTAAGTGGCTGATCATAGCTTGGAGAAGTGTAATCTTCACTGGGTAAGAAACTGCCTGAATGGCTGGGTCCAAGGAGTGGTGGTGAATGGAGTTATATCCAGTGGGTGGCCAGTCACAAGAGGTGCTCCCCATGGCTCAGTACTGGGGCCAGGTGTGTTTAATATCTCTGTTAGTGATCTAGACAAGAGCATTGAGTGCACCCTCAGAAAATATGCAGACAACTCCAATTTGGGGGAGGGAAGGTTGATCAGCTTGAGGGTAGGAAGGCTCTGCAGAGGGATCTGGACAGGCTGAATCTACGTGGTGAGGCCAATGATATGAGTTTCAACAGGGCAAAGTGCCTGGTCCTGTACTTGGGTCACAACAACTGCATGAAGCACTTCAGCCTTAGGGAAGAGTGGCTGGGAAGATGCCTGTTGGAAAAGGACCTGGGGTGCTGACTGACAGAGCTGAACATGATCTGGCTTGTGCCCAGGCAGCCAAGAAGGCCAGTGGCATTCTGGTCTGTATCAGCACCAGTGTGGCAGCAAGACCAGGGCAGTGATTGTCCCCCTGTACTGGGCACTGGTGAGATCACCTCTTGAATCCTTCATTCAGTTTTGGGTCCCTCACTACAAGAGAGACATTGAGGTGCTGGAGTGGGGCCAGAGGAGAGCGGCAAAGATTGTGAAGGAGTCTGAGAAGGAACGGCTGTGGGAGCTGGTGTTGCCAAGCACTGGAACAGGCTTCCCGTGGAAGTGATAGGGTCACTACTCCTGGAGGTATTGAAAAGACATGTAGATATGATGCTTAGGTACATGGTGTAGTGGCAAACTTGGCAGCGCAGGGTTAACAGTTGGACCTGATGATTTTACAGGTCTTTTCCAACCTAAATGACTCAATGCTTATAAACACACTATTTTTACAATAGCTGATGTTTTGTATTATTCATACACTTGTAGTTTTTACAGGAAAAGTTAAATAATTTAATACTATTTTACCACTTGTGCTCTTTCCCTCAAAATAAACAAACTGAAATGATTAACTCCAAGTGAAGTATATTTGTGTATTCCTGATTCTTCTGCGAGGCTATTGCATAAGCACAGTGGGGTCAAAGAAGAGAGCTGCTAGGAAGAAAAGAAGCGTCTGCCAAATATTGTTGAGCAACGTATTAACATTATTGAAATTCCTTTTAAAGAGCAGTCCTTCCCCCCACAGTTCCTTCTTGACAGGTGTCAGTTGATGAAGAGATGACTGCGGGGGTGGGTGTTCTTATCTAAAAGGATTTTAAATAATGTTACTGACATTATTTGAATCGAAATTACTGCCTAAGTAATGCTATAAGGGAGTTTTGTCTTTTAAAGCGTATTCAATTGCATTGCATTGCTCAGTGGCCTCACCTTTCAAACTCCCTTCTTCCCTGTGTGGGACTTAGGTGTTAAGCGTTTTCCTGAGGTATAGCATGCCGTAATGGCATTCGATCGGTCACCGTTATTAATCGGACATTTCACAAACATTGGTCTAAGGAGACACAAGTGAGCTTCAAGGGCTTGGTTTGCCATGAACCTGTGGCAGTCTGTTTTGCAGCTACGGAGTGATGGGGTCCTGAGGCACCGGGTATGAGCTATTTGGTTTACACTGTGCTTTAAGAACAGCTGAAATACAGCAGAGGATTTCTAGCACTATAGTTCTGCTCTGTGCTCTTTCTCCCCCCTGTTTTGCTTTCTGATCTATTTAAAAAGAAAAAAAAGTGTTTTTCAGTCTCTCTGTGTGAGTGGCCTCCTTTGAAGTAGAACTAATAGCATGTTTTTGCCTTAAACTGGCTTTAAAAGTAGGAATAATAAATCCATGATGCATCTATTGAACTTATTTGTGCATATCTTTTGAGATGTCAACAAAGAGGCTGGCAGGGTTTTAAAGAGTGGCAGATGATGTGTTGCAGGGAAAGTTTACATTTTAATAACTGTGTCCAAAACTGGCTGCTGTTGTTGATAAACACAAGAATTGTGCTCTTCTCAATACATTACAAGGAATAATTAGCAGCTGAAATGAGGAAACTAAGAACATGATTTCTTTTAATTCTTTGTCTGACTCTACTGGTAACTCATTATAGAGTAGCTATATAATAGAATAGATTAGCTTTTGTTCCCATAACCTCTGTGAACTGATGGAGCAGTGTTAAAGGTGCTTGCAGGATGACTCCAGGTTTAAAATATCTTTCCTAATAAGGGTCTTCAAAATTAGAAATGCTGTGAATTGTGGGTCTTTTTCAGAACTTATTCCCTATATGTATGCTGGAAAATAAACATTAAATAGTCCTAAACTGAGAAAGAATCAGCAGAGTATGATAGCCCTGTGGGTATAGGGCTATCAGATAATAGCAACTAATATGTAACCTATGCAGTCACATAAGGGTTCGTGACTGAAGAGTTGTTAACTGAACATTTGATGAATGTTGGTATATATAGATGTAACTCACAAACCACAACAAAAGTTAAATAAAATACTACCCCAATAATCAGAGAATTATTGAAAATTTAAATGTTTGTTTGTTTTTTAATTTCCCTTGTAAAATCTCAGTTCCCTATAGTAAATTTCCTGGATATATAGAAGAATCCTCCAATCCCTCAAAAGGGAATTTGATTCATTATGTATTTCTTTATTCTATATTGAATGAATATGGGAAGAAAAAAAAGCTACTAGTACATTTGTCCTTCCACAAGCTGAATTTCAGGGAGGTTTTGAGATGTCCTGCAACCTCTTCATGTTATTTGCACTATCCTGGCTGACTACATAAAGAGATCAAATACTATTTCTACATATTTTGTGTGATTTAGAGATTTCATTTTTAATACATATGTAAATATTTATCATATAAATGTGGAGGAAAAAATCCTAGAGCTGTTGTGTTTTTCAGCTAGATAAATAACCACATAGACAGGTAAATATGCTATGGCGTGGCCAAATATGTAAAGTGGTAAACAAAGCAATAAGCAGAATCTGGATTTATTTGAAAGGAGCAGGCCTAATACCTGTTTTTATTCTGTTTCTGCAGAAAGGTGCATAGGCAGTAAGGTTTTCTATTGAGAAAATGAGCTGAAGAGAAGCTGCATGGAGACCTCAGAGCAGCCTTCCAGTATCTGAAGGGGGCCTACAAGGCTGCTGGAGAAGGACTCTTCGTTAGGGACTGTAGTGATAGGAGAAGGGATGATGGGTTAAAACTTAAACAATGGAAGTTCAGGTTAGATATAAGGAAGAAAGTCTTTACTGTGAGGGTGCTGAGGCGCTGGCACAGGTTTCCCAAGGAAGCTGTGGCTGCTCCATCCCTGGCAGTGTTCAAGGCCAGGCTGGACAGAGCCTTGGGCGACATGGTGTAGAGTGAGTAGACCTGACCAGAGCAGAGCATTGAAACTGGGTGATCTTAAGGTCCTTTCCAACCCAAACCATTCTATGATTCTATGATTCTGTGATTACAGCATACTCTAAAATGTAGAACTATTTTGGTTAATTTTACTTCACCTCTTCATCCTCACTAATAGCTGTTTATATAGAAGCCTATGTTTGTGAGATTGTCTTCAGAAATGATGAAAAAGACATGATCTCTGGCTTAAAGAAACAAGAATCAAAACAAGAGATGAAGGAAAGTGGGTGGGAGGAAGAAGGTTTATAACAAGTAGAGGTAATTAGGTGGTAATTGCATATAGATTTCAGCATTTAAACTTCGAATCAGGACAGAGAGAAGAAGAAGAGTGCTAAAAATTACAGCTCTGGAGAAGGCATTTGAAAACAGGTAGAGTTAACTCCCAGCTCAACAGAAATGAGTGAGATACGAAAGCGTATATGGGAAAAAGTGTAAGATAGTGAGTTTCCAATGGTCTGCACATCTCAGTAGGCCAGAAAATTGTTTAAAGACTGGAGTAAAAGATGTGATTTCAGATCTTTAAGTCTTTGTCTTATATATCCCTCCACTCCACCGCTTGTGTTTAAATGTCCTGCTTGGTATCTAGTGCCTGGAATTGCAAGAGATTGACAGCAAGTCAGTGTTTAATCTATGGGTCTGTGATAATTCATGCTTTTTTGACTGCAGCAGATCCCAAAGAATAACAAGGAAGGCAAATGGTCTTCTCTGAAATGTCATGCACAAGGGACCCACACCAACCTGTCCTTCACACCAATTTGCTGCAGAGGAATTTAATATCAGCTGAAATGTTAAGATTTCATTCAGAGTAATGTGGAAAAAGGTTTAGGAATGCATAATGGAGAGGAATAGCTTTGGTCAGTGCATCCATCCCTCTGCACACTCTATTTCAGAGGATTCCTATTGTGAAAATAAGCTATGTCTTAAAATTAGCTCAGAAATTATTTCTCCCCTACTGCTCTGGCTCTAGACTTTCTCTAGTGTTCAGGTTTTTTTCATACTTCTTACTGAAAACACATTTACAACCAGTTTATGACCCGTTTGACCTCGTGGCTCTAGTTCTATTTCTTCTCTGATACTTTCCAATCCAGAGTATTTATAAAGAGAAATCATAAACTTATCTCTTTACTTTTGAAGTAGTCCTGTTGTAGTAGTAGTCCCATAGTAGTAGTAGTCCTGTTGTGCGCGAGCACATTCTCGTGCTCAAGTTCATATTTGCAGGTAAGGGGTTTTCTTTTGTAGCACAAACGCTTTCTTACCATTGCAACACATACCTCCCTGTAACTATCATATTATTCACCCTATCTTCTTGGACTTCTAGCACCTGAAAATCTTTTCCATGCTTTCCCACAGAAGAATGCAGTTATGGTGACATGTGCATTTTTCACCTATACACTGCACTGCTGTTTTTCATTGCATATATTGCTGAATGGAAGAAAATAATGTACAGCCTCAGCTGGTTACTTATCTTGTCCATGTATCAAGATGAGCCATAAATGTATCTGTTGCTCCCTTGGCTGTCGGTGAACTCTGCTCATCAAAGCAATTCATATATAAGGCTGCAAATACCCCCAGGATTCTCCTTTTAGGTGCCTCAGCAACTGCTGGAATCATTTTTGATTATTTATGATTAGCCATAGAGCAAAAAACCATTTCATTGGAGATGAAAAGGTTGACTAAGCTTCCAGAAAATATCAGCACTGGATTGAACCACATGTTGACCACATCAAGAGATTTCCTTGTTTGAGCAAAACTTTCCATAATAAACAGAATGGGATATGTGGCGATAACCCCCATATAAAAAATGAACTTATCTAAAACAGAAATTTTTCCATCTATTAACTGCTAAACACTCAGATATTCTAATGCTGGTAAACAAGACAAAGACCACAGAAGGATAATATAGACTCTATTCATTTGAGAACTCATGGTATTTCTGTTTTTCAGGTCATAGAACCATAGAACAGTTAGGGTTGGAAAGGACCTTGAGACCAATGCATTTTATTTCACAAGCAGCATGAACATGAATATTATTGTAGTCCATGACATTTGCAGGGATGTCCAAAATGGATATTTATTAAAATGAAAATAAAGCTTCTCTGGAGTCCAGTTGGTGTTTATTAAGCTCTTCCTTTGAAAAAAAAAAAAAAAAAAGAAATACTTGGACATTTTCTTGTTTTTGCAAGATGAAATAGAATGAAGATACATAGCCAAGCAGGAAGCAAAGAGAAAAGAAATTTAGAAATTCTTATATTAAGACAAAATTAAAGGTATTTTTTCCTATATCTTTTTTCCTGTTTTTCTTAAACCAAGAATTTTTCTTTGAACTGAGGTGATATTTGGAGTGAATTTCAGGGATTTTTTAAGTGTTATGTATCTTTCTTTGATTATTCTTAACAGAAGATGACAAAGTAAATAACTAATCAGTAATGATCATGTGGAAGTCACTGCCACAAAAAAAACCCAGCCAAGCAATAAGCAGGACTCCTAAGGACATGCCCTGTGTTACAGGCATTCGGTGTTGGAAGAATATATAGTGTGCACATATGTTTGCAAGAATGGGTGGTAAAAATGGACCATGCTGCCTGCCACCTAGCAAAATAGTTGAAAGATAAGAGCAATATAGTTCCCTTCCTGCCTCTCATTGCAGGGACAGCAAGTAGATACCTACACTTGATGTGTACAGATGTTAATGCCCACAGCTGGGGATTAGGTAGGTACTGGTGTGGGTACCAGTACATGTGTACTGGAATGTGGGTACCCGCAGGGGTACAGGCATCACATCTTCAACAAGAGGGGTGTGAAAATAGGGGAAACAGCTCTGAGAAGAAGGATGTGTGCTTGTAACCCCCACATCCTGGTGGGAGTTGTGTGCATTCAGCTCTGTGTCTTTAAGGGTGCACGTGGGTGTGATTACAACCTTTGGGGATTAGTACAGGAGGATGTCTTGACAAGCATAGGAGTTCATTATAATTTTGCAAGTGTCTAGTATTGTGGTTTGTTTTACTGCTGTCTGTATAGCTCACTGATTGCAACATAATGATGTGTTGTTAATGAATCGACATACCTCCTTGATACTGAATTGATTTAAAACACATGAATTGAGGAGGGATTTTTTCCCCCCTGCCACACCTAGGAATGGAGGCACTGATTTTAAGAGACAATAATGAGCCAATATTGGGCCAAAAATCAAATTTAAAGGGAACTTCTCATAAAAACATAAATTTATTTATTATTTATTTGTTATGGTTTATAATCATTGAACTCATTTCCAAAGTAATACCCTACGACAGGATGCTTCCAAACCTTTTCAACTCAGCTAAAACAAGCAGCCTCTCAGAAGCACTGGGTTTGTATAATCAATCCATGAGTCAAATTTGCACGTGCAAATCAGGAAACTTTAGGGGAAGTTTAGATTGGATATAAGGAAGAAGTTTTTTACTGTGAGGGTGGTGAGGCACTGGAATGGGTTGCCCAAGGAAGGTGTGAATGCTCCATCCCTGGTGGTGTTCAAGGCCAGGCTGGACAGAGCCTTGGGTGACATAGTTTAGTGTGAGGTGCCCCTGCCCATGGCAGGGGGTTGGAACTGGATGATCTTAAGGTCCTTTCCAACCCTAACTATTCTATGATTGTAAGTGGCTTCCCAGGACATTTCTAACTCAATATCACAGCAAGAACTTCAAATTTCAAAGCATTCAAGTCAGCTTCTGCCTTTCTTTTTTGGTCAATCACCTGGCCTCCTAGCTGGAGAAATCCAGACCAGATTCTGGATCAATAATCCCTTTCATGATTTTAAGTTTATTTCCAGTTGAACTTCAGAAGCATATATGGCATGAAGGATAATTAGTAGAGACTAACAAAAAGACACTGATAAATATGAACAAAAACCTCTCTGTGATGCTTTTCTGCACATGAACAAAGTAAATGAAGGCAGAAAGCTGTGAGATACACACAGAATGGACTGTGCAGTAGGTATAAGAATGAAAAGGACAGCAAGAGGTGGTGGTGCTGTCAGAGGAAAGCTGTGGGAAATAAATAACCATAAGTATAAAAATACATATATTGGAGAAAGAGAGAGAGTAAAAGAAGCTGAGAATTCACAAGTATACCAGAACACCCATTGAGTTTGTTTTGAACTAATCCAATCTGGTTTTATTCTTATTTCATTTTCTTCTTTTGGTCTGAAAACTCTAACCACTTATTCTCTCCTGCTGGTTTCTATGTCTCTTTTAGCTCCTTTAAAAAAAACTAATCAAAGAATTACAGCACAGCACCATCTATGGTTGCTAAAAGTCCTCGGAACCATAGCATTAGAGGCACTGGAATGTGTTTAAGAAGAAAATGGGTTTTTACTTAAAAAATATATCAAAGAAGAGCTGAGGGAGCAGTAGCAGGGGTGAGGGGGAGTCTTATGTATAAATTCTGGATTCCAAAATTATCCTCTGATGTTGTTGGGGCCACATTCCAGGAAGGTGAGATAAAACTTCACAGAACCTGTAACCAACTGCAGTTTATTTAAAGAAAAGGAGGATGACAATAATTCACAGACAGAGGGGAAGAGTGAATGCAGTACTAGTACGAGCAGTCTCATAGCTACAACAGATGATCAGCAGTCAAGATAGCATTTCACTGCATCACCTCAGAAAAAGATAACCTTGCAACCTCTGGCTATAAGCAGAGATCCTCTATATTGTTGGACACTTCAGTGAGAAAATCACTTCTTAGGAGAAAGGTTATTCATATGCAACATATTCATCATATACAATAAGCTCAGAAATGATAAAACCAAAGGATTAGTTTATCTAAAAAGTAAAAAGCAACAGTTTCTGAAACACAAAGATAATATTCTTGGCAACACACTTTTTTCTGTCTTTCCCTTTTCTCCTTAACCTTTTCATTCGTGCCTCTAAGATGATGTATACGTGACATGCCCAATATACATTTTGTAGTAGTTGTTAACTTTAAAAAAGACCTAATTCTGCTCTTGCACAAAGAGTTATTTCTTGGTTAACTGAATTACACCTGCTTTGCTTCAGTGTGAGTGGAAGGACTCTTAATTTGCTTCTCAGGATACTACAGAGGCAATAACAAACTCCTGCAATAAGGGTCTATGTGAGACAGACAGACGAGATGTCAATCTGCAGATCCTGGCAGAGGAGGTTTCCATGGAATCACAGATATTTCCTAGATGTGAAAAATGCTATTTTGATGTCTCTTGAATTGGATAAGGAAATATTTGTCAGTAAGGCTGTGATTTACTTCATCAAGGTTTAGCTTTTTAAAGTTAGGCATTATTCAAGTCCTGCCTGTGGAGTAAAGGAGGCATCCTCAGAAGGTCTGGTCACACTCATTATGTTGAATAGTCGGGTTAGAATGGTTTTGTAAGTAGCATCTCTCTCCTGAGTACTGAAAGAACTCCAGCTTAGCCTACATACCTAATTTTTACAGTGAAATGGATTTTATATTTCAACTTATTTTAGGAGGGACTTAATTAGCATTGTAGGTTCTTAACCTCTGAAAGCTAAACTACAGCAAAATGGAGTTTGTTGGGTCTCAGATAATCCATTTCAGAACAGAATCCACCCATTACTGACCCGGGGGGGACTCCATGTCCAGAAAAGTAAAGCACCTCAAGACTGACACAGGATTTAAAAAAACTGCAACTCCCCTCCCCAAAGTGTGACAAGATTGGGGTAAAATGTTCTCTTACACTATGTTGAAAATGTTATTTCAAGAGAACTTACAGTCATCCTGAAAAATGAATCAGATACCAAACACTAGAATGGCAAACCACTATCTCTTTCCATTTGGGGCTATATTAATAACATGCTTTAGCATCAAATCAGATTTCAGCCAATTGTTTTAACTGTAGCTCATCTCAGAGGCAACTAAAGTTTGTCACAGAAGTATGGGTTCAGTTTCAGGAACCTCGGAGAATGACTGCTGTAGTTTAGTTGGGGAGAAAAATATTTGACTGCTTTTGATCAGTCTAAAAATACAGAAAAATCCAGAGAAAGTGACAGCCTTGTTCATCAAACAAAGACACACAATCTTCATTTCAGTTAACGATGCCAAGTAATGGCATGCCGAAGATCATTTCAGTGACATCAAAAGAAGAGAGAGAATACTTCTATTGTTAATTACAACAATTAATTTCTGATGGATAGAACATTTAATGGAACAAAATAATTACAGGAGGATTGCCTAACTTAGTTGTTTGATTATTCACAATTTTGAGAGAGGAGCTTCTCTACTCTGCACAGTGCACTGTCCTGCTCCCATGCTTTTCTAAGCTTTGGTAGTGAAGCTGAACACACTGGGGATTTGGTTCTTCTGAGGTACTTGAGAAACAGGAAAGTTATCCTGAATCAGTAGCTAGGTAAAATAACAAGTGGGTGTCTGAGCTTCTCAACCACTACAAGATGGGAAATGCCCAGTCTAAAACAGCCTCTTGTAGTGGGAGGACCCTTTGAGATCCAGCAGTAAACAAGGCTGTACAAAACGTCTGCTGAGTTATAGCTTTAGTCTGGAGGGTAAAAGAAATTCAGTAGTATATTTCTGTGGGCTATCTTCTCATAAGTTGTGAATACTCCACGCCTGGCGATGTTCAAGGCCAGGTTGGATGGAGCCTTGGGTGACATGGTTTAGTGTGTGTGGTGTCCCTGCTCATGGCAGGGGGGTTGGAAGTGAATGATCATAAGGTCCTTTCTGACCCAAACTATTCTATGATTCTATAAGATGAGAAATAGCAGAAAAAAACTAGGTGCCCTCTCACCAATAATCACAGTCACCCCAATTAAACAGAGGTAAAGTCTAGAAAGTGTATTCTGCTAAAGTGAAAATCATGTTGTGTTTATTTAACTTTGAAGCTTTTAGATGGCTAAACTTGACATAAAAAAAGACATAAAAACAAAAATCAAAGGAAACCAAGTAGCTAGAGAACACCAGGGAACACAGTGAAATCCTTTCTGAACAAGTGATTATCAAATTACAGACCTGTCACTACAGTTTCCTGAAAAGGGTCAGCACCTTCTCTTGTTCCTGACAGACAAAGAAAGTGTGACAGGCTTGATCAATGTTTCAGTTGACTAAACAGCTGGCTAATAACAGGACTTATGACAGACAAAGGTTTGTTTCAAGACAATAAAATAAATGTCTTCTCAAAGGTGTGGTGTAGTTTCTGTTTTCTCTTGTTTTCCTCTTCTTGCTTGTTGAAAAGCTTTGCATTGATCTGAATTTTCCCTCTTCGAGCTTGAGATTTGTGCCTTCAAAAACAAAATTGCAAGAAAGCTAAGATGTGGAAGAAAAATAATCAGAAGGCCATGTAAATTAAAACAAGAACATTTTCAGTTATCTGTCAGTTTTAAAAGGACAACTATGTTGAAAGGGGATGTTAGCGCGTTAAAAGCGTTCTTATGTCACTCATCTGATGAGCCCTCTCCACATCTGACTCATAGCAAGGAAAGCCTGGGGGTTGCAGGACCAAGCGGGCAGAATAGAAGACACTGAATTGTTTTCCTTCTATTAGTGCTGTTTGAATTACAGTTGGTGAAACTCCATAGAAACTTGAGGACTTTTACAATACTTTTAAATCTTGCAATGACTTGTCTTAACCTAGCAGCAGCCTCCTTTAGAAACCCAATCCCTTTCCTTTGGGTTTCTTAGGAACCTCCCATGGATGTGAATTTCAGTGCAAGGCAAATGTGATGGAGTCTGACCATGCAACTTTCTCCCTTTGAAGAAAACTATATTGAGGGAAACAAATGTTGCCCTCGTTGTAGGGGCTCCCAAAATGGAAACGTATGCGTGCACCAATGGTGTACCACAACAAGAGGCGCACTGAGAACAAAAGCAGAGCAGGCCTTAATATTATCCTAAATACTGCCTTTGCAAACTATTTCCCTTAACTGCTGCCCTCACCAGCATTTGTTCTTGGGTCAGTCACAGCTGGATTTAGGGGACAGCATCAGAGCTCCAGCCTATTCTGCCACGCACAAAGAATTCTGAAAAGGATTATATTGCAGATTTCTCCTTCTGTATAGTCATAACATTTAAAATACCATTAAACCTTTGCTTTTGCTGCTCTGTGGGTTCCTGTACCCTACAGCTTACCACATTTCAGAGTCTGCAGGGGTTCATATTGTACTCCAAGCTTTGTGTAATGTTGTAATGTTTCTATAAAGCCATTATGCAGAAGAATGTTGCAAGCTTTGTTTCTTATTTTTCTATGGCAGTTTTGTGTGACACTTATTTATACACCTTGTTATGTATCGTAGTCCTTAGTGATCATTTTTCATAGTGATCTAACTTGTCTGGTATTCTTTCCCTAAAGGCCCTGAACACAGTGGTTCTATATGATCTTAAGGCTTTAAAGCCGAGCTGTTCTGATACTTCATTCAGCAGCTAAATCTTTCCACTTGAGCTATCATCTTTGTGTGCAGAGTGCCAGCTGTGGCTGATATAACCCAACACTTCGTGTGACAGAAGATGCGCTTCTGGAAAGAAGAACCACCCCAAAAGATGCCTTTCGGCAATGACACACGTAGATCCGGATGAACACATTAGGTCTATGCAAGGACTGATGTGGCACAGTGTTCAGATAGAAGATTGGTCCCATTCTTAAACATTTGAGTCCAAGCTTATTATAAGTAGATGGAGTATTACCTTAGCAATTACCTTTCCAAGATGTCCACTATATATTTCTTATTTTTCTTTTTTTTTTTTTTGTTATACATTATCATGCTAAGCACCTCCTAACAAGTTGATGCTGGGGTGAAGGAAGAGAGCTGAGAAGGAGGGGAAAACTGCAGCTTACATTTCAGTGGCTTCTGTTTGTGTTTATGTTCCCACCCCCCATGGACTTTACTTAATGCCTTGAGAAGCCTTTTATCAAGCCAGAAGAATGCCAGCCTCAGCGGGTTCTGGTAGGGCTTATGCTGTTTGATTCAGACTCACATGCTGATTCAAATTACTTTCTACCACACATCAAAGAAACATCCAAAATTTGGCATGTTCAGATTACTGCACTATTTCTGCGTGTTGTTTATTACCGTTGAACGCTCAAAGTCTTCAGGCTCACATTAGCTGTTTCATTTTATAAGTCTTTAGCATCCATGTATTCATGGATTCATCCCTACTTCCTTGTAGATTCTGAATGCTGTTTTAACCAAGGCTCTCTCTGAAGTTTACACTCTTAAACAGCCCAAACGAATATGGCTTTCTGTGAAGCAAAGCATTCAGTGGTTGTTAAAGTCTTCTGATATTCACTAGACCTCAAACAGGTTTTGTGGAATCTCAATATCTCCTTGAAAGCCAATCTGCCTCAACTGCCGTTTATTCTGCCTAACTTTGGTCATAAAAATATTGGGCAGCTAATATAACTGAATTGCTTAAATTCCCTGTGAATGCAATGAAGAGATAGAGGCATTGGTACTGAGTAATTCATTCCTTTCAAGGGTAGGTGTCTGTGATACGTAGGATGGATTGCCCATAGAGGTGCTACATTCTCTGTGTTGGCTGTAGATAATTACCTTTGATGAGTAACTTTCACATGCATAAAATTAGAGGATGTGATGATGGAATGACCTGCCAAAACAATGGCTCCCAGTACAGGCTATTTTTTAAACCTATGAACATTTTGTTGTACAAATGCTGGAATATAAACGTGAGACGTTAGCAATAACAGTGCTATTTAAATACTTCAGGTTTTTTCAGACCACTTGAAAACACTGAACAGTTGTTTTTTTATTTAGTCTTTTTTTGCTGTTTTCTTTCTTTTCATGTTGTTCGGTTTGGTTTTGCTTTGTAGTTTTTTTAAAACTTGAGGTTGATTTAAAGCTCATCAGAAGAAACAGACTGGAGCTAACAGCTACATCTCCAGGCCTACACTACTCACGGACGATTGTTAAAGCACAGGATGGCAAGACCTTGAGTGAGGTGGAGCTCTGGGAAGGATCTGCTACAAGTTTTCCTTGAAATAAGCATTCAGAAAGCAACACAAAGACTTTGGTACTTTAAAGGAACTTTTAAAATGTGAAAAAACTAGCAGAACAGTGAGGTTTAGAAACAGAAATGATGCATACAAAAGAAATGGCTTGAATGTAAGTCTCCTCTCTGCTCATTGTGCCCTCTCATTCCTTTCCCCTTATAGAATATTTAGGGTTGCAAAGGACCTTAAGCTCATCCAGTTCCAACCCCTGCCATGAGCTGGGACACCTCACACTAAACCATATCATCCAAGGCTCTGTCTAATCTGGCCTAGAACACCACCAGGGATGGAGCATTCACAACTTCCTTGGGCAACCTATTCCACTGCCTCACCACCCTTACAGTAAAGAATTTCTTCCTTATATCCAATCTAAACTTCCTCTGTTTAAGTTTTAAGCCTTTACCCCTTGCCCTATCACTACAGCCCCTAATGAATAGTCCTTCCCCAGCATCCCTATAGCCCCGCTTCAGACACTGGAAGGCTGCTATGAGGTCTCCACGCAGACTTCTCCAGGTCGAACAGCATCAACTTTCTCAGCCTATCTTTATGCAGGAGGTGCTCCAGTCTCCTGCTTACTACCAAACAATATCTGATTTTGTGACATTTAATAGTATGCAACAACCTCCAACACAATCCCCTCAAGGCCAGAGGGCCACAAGTGCCCCATCCCTTTTGTTGGAGAGAAGAAGATGGGAACCCCATCTCAGGTTAAGTTAATAGAGCACTTGATGTTCCCCAGGGTTCCCAAAGTATGACCCTTCCCAGTACTGTTGGCATTTCATCTCGTTTAGAAGGTATGGCTAGTACTAAGAAAAACAGACATCTAGTAAAACCTTTTTAAATTCATATTATTGACCTGTGGAATACTATTACCTTAATCTTACCCAGTAATAGACACAGTTCAGAATTTGTTGACCATTTGTTTGATTTTTGAAGAAAACAAATGCTGATTTCTTATCTTCTGTTGCCAATGACAATCCAATTGAAAGAAAAATAACAGCAGTATAAAATACATGTACAGTGGTTAAAAAATAACCATAGTGTGAGTACTTGAAAGCCTTGTCTTGCCTGTCTGAAATGCAGATTCAGAGACTCCAGGGAAAACTGTCAATGAAGAATTCCAGCAGAACTAAGGGGGAAAGTTAGTGTTTGTCACAGACCTAGCTGAGCTGTATGAAAACTATAAGGAAAGAATAAGAGAATGAAAAGGGGAAAGCATCCTCACATGACCACAGATATCAGGATTTTTCTGTCCTTTAAGTGGCTGGATTAAGTTTCCTTTGAATGATTTCCATACCAAGAAACTTCTGAAGCCCCTGCCTGCTTCTGATTCCAAACTGACAGCATTGTCAAGGATTTCACTACATTTTGTTGGTTCTGTTAGCCTGTATTTCCTGGCCCCAGTGCAAAGACATGTATTTGGCTTTGTGATGAATTGGGATGATGTGAACTGCCTGGCATATGATCTAAGACACAGTATGTGATGAATGCATGGGTATCAAATAGTCTATGACAGATGTGAAGTATCTGACAGGGTGAAAAAGATGTTCCATATCACAAGAGAAGATTCTGCATTATTTCTCCTTTTATGTTTTCATACCCCATCTTCAGAATCTCATGTTTCTCATTGGATATTTGATGCCATATTCAGGTACTAGCAAATGGCAAGAAGGAAGAATCTCATTGATGAAAGGAATCTGATCTGAATACAGAACTGGTGCTAGCAGGCAGCAGTAAAGTGTATGTTTGTTCAATATCAGAGTGGGAGAGTGGGTTTTATGAATGACTGCAAAAAGCCAAGTAACCTCTCAGAGAGAAAAAATAATCTGAAACATTCATAATAGTGAATCCTAAGAGAGACTTTTTATCTGGTATGGGGTGGCAGAGAAACGTTAACAGTGCTCAAAGCATTGAATGACTGTACACATTTGTAAAGTTTATTCTCCAAGGTTAAACTTCAGGCTTTCCTAACAGTCCATAAAATATGCACCTGTTTACTCAGAGAAATAATGCAATGGAATAAATATTAAGACTATTAATGCAATCATTCTTATTTAAGACAAAAAAGTGCTTCACCAGTTTTGGTCTTTTAAAGATAATATTTGTCTATATTTACTACAAGTACAATGTAATCACATAACTTCAGCACTTGTTGTCCAGAGCCCCTGGTGTTAGGTGAGACACAGACAAAAGGCTTGGTAAATACCTTAGCTTTTCTGTGCTATTTTTCCCTGAGATATAAAATGGAGCAACAGCAATTTCTTATCTTCCTAGTAGGATGCTGTGAGTAATAACTAACAAATGCCTGCAAGGTTCTAAGAACTTTAATCCCATTTACCAGAGAGGTCAACCTCTTGTTCTTCCAGGAGGAAACAAAGATTTTATAACATGAAAAAACTGAGGCTTGTTCCAGTGCATGCCTTAAGCCTGAGGAAAGACAGATATCCTTCTGAACTCATGGCAAAGAGATGTAAAGTGTGGTAGGTAATTTGATGCATCTTTATGTGAATTAAGATCATGCAGTTTTTGTTTCTAAACAATTTGTTATTCAGACCCATGGTTTTTTTTGCAAGGCCATGCATGTCTATGTATCTCCCCTCCAGGACAATTACATAAAATAAGCTAAGACTTAAAGGTGCTTCTGCTGTCAGTGAAGTCCACTTTATTTCTTGGAGAAAACAACCTTGTCTGTCAAACTATCTTAGAAAACAGAATGAACACAGAGTGTATATTTATATGTATACATATATATGTGTATACATATGTATATATATACATATACAAATATAAAAGATCCATGAGTCATATATAAGTGCTGTTATTTAGACTGTAGGTATGTCTGGATGCATAGTGGGTGTTTTGAAGACCTCTGAACTAAAATACAGTGGTGGTATTCACGTGCAGCCTTCATTCGTGCACAGTATAACTTCACTTTTCGTGCTAATCAGTTTCAACATTTTTAGAGGAACAATAAAAAAGGTCCAAGAGGGTCATATGGGAGTGTTTTGTTTATTAGCTCTGGGATAGAAACCAGTCCTCTCTCATAACCCCTTATAATGGTAAAATAGCAAAAAGATTGTTTATGATGCAGGTAAAGAATACAAACAACTGTCTATGTGGCCGTCAAAAGCTTAGTAGTGATCGTGTCTGTTGGTCAGGAGACCCTGAAAGTGTCCCAAGTCCTGTAACTTTTGCCCATACACTCAACTCAAGAAAATCCCTCCAAGGTAAGGCCCCTAATGAACTTAATACACTCAAGTTACATAAGAGCTATATACAACCTACCACAATAATTAGGCTACACAACTCTTATAAAAGTAATATTTAATCTAAGCTCCCTGAAAGCACACTGGTAAGACGATAGACTGTATTACTTCTTAGGTATTTGGAACAGCTGCAGTATATTGTCATCTCATCACTTTAGGTTATTTTCAGTTGCGTACAGGCCATCAGAAATGAAGGGTAAAAACCCAGTCTAAAAGCAGTGTATTCTTTTTCATTGTTGTCATATCACATTGTGTCATTTCATCTGATATTTAGAGTTGTCACATCATATTATGCTGTAGGTCAATAAATGGTAATGTGATGGGACACACCAGATACAGATAGCAGGAGCCCAATCGGAATTAATTTGCATATCCGCATCAACTTCATTAGCTGGTTGATATCTCAATATGATCACAGTAGTTTTCAGAAAAACAGAACTATTTTGTCTAAGTACACATAGTCTAAGTGGGAGTACTGAGAAATTCATGACCAAAAGGAGATTTAGACTACAAATATTACAAATGTTAGTTTTAGATAAGCATATATAAATATATTGTGCACACACACACATGTAAAATGCAGAATCTTATGCTGTGAGAGAAATTTCTTAAATAATACTGGCCCTAAGATAGCTTTTCATGATCAGTAACTCCAAGAGCTTTTAGTTTAGGAAATAGTTCTCTAATAGCCTTATCAGTGGAACCCTGCCAAAATGGATGCAAAAGACAATAATGAGAAGAGTAACTATAAATGCATTGAGATTTTTAAAGTAATCTGACATTTTAAAATCCATTGATAGGCTGGGCAACATATCTGTTGTGTTGTAGTTGTCGTTGGGTTTGGCTGTTTCCTTTACTTTTAGGGGTCTTTTAATAAGCATGAAGTTTTAATGTGCCCATCTCATGACTAGTATTTCTGATACATATATGAAAATTTCTTATATGTGACAGTTCCCTTCTATGGCTTAAATACTGAAGACAATCTTATGTCCAGAGAGTTTAAATCCCTTCTGAATGCTGAGTTGACAACTGAGATCAAGAAGATCCTTGAAATATTTAAGCATGTGTTTAACTTCCAAAGAAAAACTTACATCACTGCACATGTGACATAAATGTCACCATTTCCCCTGAGAGATTTCTGAAGCAAATAATATCCATCAGCAAAGAGTAATTGCGAATCAGATCTTCTGACAAAGCTGATGGGAAGTCAGACAAGACATTAAGGATACAGATAGGGGATAGAGATGATTCACACAAATGGAAAACATGTCAGATACAGGCTAATTTATTCAAGGTTTTAAGCTATCGCTAACATTCTCAGATGAGGTTACAAGGTCAGATTTAGGTTTTACTAAGCACTAAGACTTTAAGATCTTCTTCCTATCAAAGTACAAACATTTGATGTTTCGCCAAATTACAGTTTCAAATTTTATGTTGGATGATACAACAATGCATGCAAACTTCTCCACATAAAGCATCTGGAACTGTAGAGCCATAATCTTGGTTCAGTTCTATAATTTACCATTAAATTAACAATGAGAGTAATCAGAGAATACTGCAGTAGTTATTAAAATGCTGTTTCACTCATGTTTAATGTAGTTTTGAGGCTATTTTAAGTCTGTGTCTCTTGGAATATTGTTTCAGATGTGTAAGAGCTGTCCTGTCTGCAATTATTTTTTAGTAAAAAAAAAAAAAAAGGAAACCTCTAAAACCCAGCTTCTGTCTGGAACTTTGTTTAGCTACTGCATAACTTGATATTATGTATGTAATATAAATCCCCATTGCAGGAGGGTTGGAACTAAATGATCTTAAGGCCCTTTCCAACCCTAACTATTCTATGTATGTCAAGTTGACTTTAACTTGAGTCATTGTGGAAATTTAAGCATTGTGGAAATTTTTTATCCTGGCCACTACCTCTCTAGCCTGGAGAGTGTTAATAATGTGCCTTCAGTAGAGCTCTTTTCAATACATGCTAGTCATAAGCAGCTTCTTTACTATCCTATAGAGTAGCCTTGATAAAGTACCCCAGCATGATAAAATGATGCCCTGCTTAATTCCTTCTCTGCTGGATGGGGATTCTGGCTCTAGGGTTTTACGTTCATGGTTGACTAAGGTCAACTTTCAGCAGAAACAAAGCAGACTTCCCACGCAACATAGATCTAGAACCTCCTAGATGACCCTTTTCCCCTCTAGAGTATTGGGGAGAGGGGGGAGGAATCACCTGAATAAAAGCAATTGTTACTTGTTCTAGACTTGATGCTATTTTATTTGGTTTAGCCACCTCTTCAGTGAGTCTTGGTGCATCTCTGCCTCAACATTGTGTTGCAAGTCTACAGTGCAGGAGAGGAAATGTGATCAATGTAGGAGTGATCTGTTCTGTGCCTCTGTGCCACATAATGGCTGCTGACAGAGCTTGGTACCTGCTGTAGAGCAGGGTTTTGTTTCTTTCTATTTTCTCTTAATTCTTTTCAGTCTTTTTATGTGTATAAAGGTGTCCTTAGGCCCTACTTTAGTTGCAAGTTTTTCAACCCACTGATACAGGTGCTTGCGCACATTCCTGCATCAGCTTTGAGATGGATCAGGTACTGCAGCAAAACAGAAACACCCACTCCACCCCCAAAGCTGTGCTGAGGTGCCCGAAGCAAGATTGCTTTACTTGTGGTTTCAACTGTCGGCAAAATGACAAGAGGCTTTGTCATCTTTCTTGAGCAAGTTATTGGTGACTAATGGTCCTCTTGATAATCACTGAAACACTGCACCAAAATAATTTTGCTACTCATTTGTCAGATCTGAGTATTCTTCTGAGTCATAAGGAAATTAATTTTATTTGAACATCAATTAATAAAACAAGGAGGAGGGAAAAGAGATTTAAGCTTGATAAAAGACCTCATTAGCCTATTAATATAACTGTAAATAGACATTTTTTCTCATCTTGTTTAAATTTGTTATAAGGATTCTATAAGAAGAGAGTTTATGTTGAAAAAAACCCCAAACACAAGTCTTCCTGTGGAAATCTCTGTCTTTCTCTCTTTTAATTCCTTCTGCCTGCCTGTCTGCCTTCAGTGCACCTCCTTTCTCCACACCATTCTCCCAGTCTCCCTTTTTCCTTCTTTCTCTCTTTCTCTCTATCCCTCTTTCTCCTTTTCTTCCTTTCTTCCTAGCCTATTCCTGTGGATTGTATGAGTTACTCTAGACACTCTTAGGGTCTTGGGTACCATATCTGGCTGCCTCCTTGAGGGTCTACTGAGGAGCTACTACGACGGCACTGTTCAAGTAAGCAAGCAGGATTTGCAGGTATCCTACTCTCCACAGGCAATGTTAACAGGCATGTATGAATGTTTCAATAAGTAGATACGTTACATAGCACACTCAGTGTGGATATATACAGCCAGCCCTCAAAATGACCTCATCACACTGAGCTCTGCTATTTCTCAGCAGCAGCTGCTCTACCCCATGTCCTGCTGCTTTTCTGTCATCGTGTATCCCAAGTGCACATCTGCATGTGATGTTTGTAAATAAAAATTACCCCAAAGGCTCCTAACCTGCCCTGTAAATATGGAATTTCCAAGTTGGGTGTGTAACTCCTTGTTCCTCAGCTCTAGTAATGGGGTTGCCTCTTAAAGGACTAGAGAAGAAGTGGATCCTGCAATAAAGGAGGGAGTTGTTGTCTGTGCTACATATCTTAGACCCAATTAACTGCATGGCAAGCACACCTTGCTTTGTCAGATGTGTCTGATCCTGCTGCCCAAGAGCTCTCAGGGATAATTGACTCTGGCACTTCTATTACTACCCAGAAACACAAGGGCATATTTTTTACAGTCGCTCAGGCAGTAGTTTGAGAACGGTTTTCCTACAGGATATTGCTTACACTACCTATTTGTGCCTTCAATGAGACTGTGCAGACTTGGCACTCTCATACCACAGTGATGAGCACAACATAAAAGTGATAGATTCAGAATGCCTTTTATTGCAACTTTTTTTTTTATTTTTTATATGTCTGTGCTCTGTGTTTGGTCAATGAAACAGCCTTTAAATTACAGAAATTCTTACTACGCCAGCATCAAGGAAAAAGGGATCTGTTATTTATCTGATATCTTCTTCCTTTCCTTTTATTCTCTATACTTTTCTTGCTTGTAACTAAAGATGGAATGGACCAAGCTCTGCAATTACAAAATGGCATAGATTTCACAAAGGAATTATTCAATTATTCAAAAGGAATAAATACAATTCCATATGTACATTTGTAGAATCACAGAATAGTTAGGGTTGGAAAGGACCTTAAGATCATCCAGTTCCAACCCCCTTGCCATGGGCAGGGACACCTCAAACTAAACCATGGCACCCAAGACTCTGTCCAACCTGGCCTTGAACACTGCCAGGGATGCAGCATTTACCACTTCCTTGGGCAACCCATTCCAGTGCCTCACCACCCTCACAGCAAAGAACTTCTTCCTTATGTCTAACCTGAACTTCCCCTGTTTCAATTTTAACTCGTTACCCTTTGCCTTATCACTACAGTCCCTAATGAAGAGTCCGTCTCCAGCATCTTTCATGAGTAGCTCCATCACAGAAAACTTGTGGCATGAAGAGATAAAAAAATACACACAAATCCTATACATTGAGTATTAGCATTCCTGGTTGCCATGTCCAGCTGTGATTGTACACAGAGAAGTGATTGTGCTTTGAGGATTCAAGTATAGGGGAAGAATTGTAAGAAATGTACTTTCAGTGATTATGTATAGATAAGTGTCCCAGCATGCACTTAATTTTCCTTACAGTTCCTTAAGACAGAGAACTTATGAATATAAATATTATCAGTGGGTTTTCCATGAAGTAGAGGAAAGAAAAATAGCAACATTATACCTGAGCAATGAAAACCTACAGAAGAAAAATATTTTCCAAGGCTGATAGTCTAAATATTCACAAAGTTCTAATTCAATTTCAACTGCAAATCTACATGCAGTCAGTGAACTGCATATGTGTCCACAAAAACTCACTTATACTGAGTTTCTTCTATTAAGTGTAGGCATGAGCCTGTTTGCTCATAAATAATTGAAGCTGGGTTAAATTTACTGCAGGAAGAATGTGACCATGCTGATAGATTTAGTCCTTGCTGAGATCTGCTGCTATGTGCCGTTTGAGTTTAGCACAGACTGCTCATTCAATGCTTCAGCTTGAGTGGGTGAGTTCAAACACTTGGAAAACAGATGTTTGGGAACAGAGGACTGGGAAGAATTTGACTAGTGGACATGGCCACTGAATCCTCATTTTTAGTTGCCCAAATAAGCCTGAGCGATAACTAACCTTTGTAAACACCTCTGGATGAAGCAAGCCCTTTTTGTAGGTTGAAACTAGATGAAGTTAAGGTCCTTTCCAACCCTAACTATTCTATGATCCTATAATTCTACGATTCTATGATTCTATGATTCTATGAAACAAGCTCTTTAAGTTCTTCAACAGCATAAAAACCACAAGCTACTTGAAAATATTGGTCCATCTCGGAAAGATGGGCTAAAAGCTACTTTTTTTGCACTTGTCTTGCAGCGATTTGAAATGTGGGATGAGTAAGGTCAGAGGCACATGGAAGATACTATAAACCACTTATTTGAGTAAGTGCTTCACTATGACTTGGGGTAGTTGTTTGAAGCTTACGGTTCCCCTGCTGTCTTAGCCTTCCAGGCTATTTTATCTCTACCTGTTGTGCCTCATAGGGTATGACAGAAGATGCTACATTAGCATCAGTATTGCCAGGGAAATTGGGCCATAAGAGAAGCTGTGGACTGAGAGCATGGGCAGCAACACAATGCTATAAAAAGCATCCTCATCTTGTTTTTTCCTCCCTCCCACCATCCCTGAACCTCGACACCCACACACAAGCTTGCTGAGCAGGGATCAAAGGAAGAAAATCTCTGCTAACTGTGAGACATGTGAAAATTACACATGCACAGCCAAGTACTCATTTTCTTTTTTTTTTTTTTTTTTTGTAATATTGAAGGCATTTATGTCTGTTGATAATTAGAGATGTTTATGACATGCATTAATAGTAACTCTGCACACTGCCTCTTTGGAAACATGTGATTTCATGTTAATGGCTCGAGTTTGCTAACAATTTACAGGCAGACACTTACCACTCTAATACACCACTTACTCATTTGTTCTTCATATTTTTAATTTCATGTATATCCCAGCCTGAGCTCCAGAAATGACTTACTCCATCACCCACACAGCTTCTCCTACTTAAAGATGTAAATGGGTCCCAATTGTACAAGATATTTAGCATATGCTTAAATTTAAGCAGATGAATTCTCCCACTGAGGTAAATGGGACTGCATACTTAGATTCAGGCTCACATTGAAATTACTCATTCAGAGCTGAAAAAAACCACATATTTGGCTTCCTGATGCTTGCATAGTCCAATGTTACCCCAGATATTTGTTGTGATTTGTGACTTAGTAGCATGGTTTCTTGTAAATCCTCTACTGAACAGTTATCCTGCTAGGTTCCCTCTGTTGTCTCCTTTGCCGAGGTGTCAAGCTTTGTGTTTGCCTGTTTGCAAGTGTTTTATCTAAAGCAGCTCCGAGTGAAGAATCACTCCCAGACTGGCACCCAGCTGCAGGAGCACGGCATTAGCTGTTGTTACTACAGGTGTTATCCTCAATGTGCCATGCACGTTGCAGCGTGGTTTTTACACAGCAAAGTGCAATCTATCAAAACAGTGCTTTTCTCTGCTTTTCACACTTTTCCTCCAAGCAGCGGATGCTTTGGTTGATGGTTTTATGAGCAGTGATGTCAGCAATGCAGTCTGGGTGTATCTTAAGTGCTCTGCATACAAATACACCTAAGTCTTTGAAAAATGCAGTCAGACGACACAATCCTTGTTTTGGGAAATTTGACCCCAAACTGTGTTCCAATTCCCCAGAGACTTGCTCTTTTAGGAAACCTGAGTCTGTTCAGAGACCTAGAGAGAAAGAGCTCCCCTATTACCCTTAATGTTTGTTCTCTGAGGATCAAAGCGTTTATACACCATCTCGTACAACTCTCATATACAGAAAAGATTCTTAAAAAGCCCTGGCCATTTATTCACAACTTCAAATCCAAAATATAATCCGAACATTTGAAAGGGTATTTGTCTAACCCTTATAATTTTTCCTTTATGCATTTCAGTTCTATTCTATTTGCATTTTATAGAGTAGGGAATTCTCTTTTGTTGTGTTTTTATATAGGACAGATAATAGGAGCTCTCTTTTAAATAGGAGCTCTCTCTTCCATATACTATCATAATACTTGGGTCTTTTAAACATGAACTGAAAACAATTGCAGCATCACATGATTTTTATTTTTTCACAGCTTTTCACATGTGCTTCTGAAGTGCTATGCAGAACTAATCCTTACTATAATATTCACAAAATGATGTTTCTTAATGTACCTGTCTGCTAAAATAGTCTCTGGTAAAAGAGATTTAACATCTCTAAGGAAAAAAAAATATGAATTTCACAATGTCTGGATCTATTAAAAATAAATTTTCATTGGAAAAAAAGAAGATATCTTGGAGGTAATGATAGCAGATAAGGAGGAAGGATTATCAGGTAATATATTCATGTCTGAAAGCATCAGTCCTTGTCTTATTTCTGCAGATAATCTTTTATATGAAATAGTATTTGAGTCATTTTACATTTCCTTTTGAATTGGCTCCCAAAGACTATCAACCAAGTAAAAACAACGGCATTCTTCACACTACTCCATGTGCTGAGTAGCACTGGAAACTAGACAGAAAAAGGACCAGGTTTTGCCCAATGGGAAACTCTACCATTAAAGCAGATGATTGGAAGGACAAGCTTATTTAGAATAGCAGTCACCAATCCCTCTGAACTCCACAGTGAAATCCCACAGCCCAAAGACAGACAGGCAGGCATGGAAACAGGATAAACAGAGGAAACAAAACATGATTGAAGAAAGCCTCATTTTAACAACTGATAGTCGTTGAATGGTTTAACCTTAAAACATGCATAGGTTTGTTGAAGCTCTGTGGAAGTTGAGGGTGTCAAACATATCTGAGGCTGACATTTTTGAAAGTCAAATGGCTGATTGTAATCACACTTTACTCTGAAAATCAATATCTCCTCTTAATCAATTGAGCACGTTTCATTTAAAATACGTGCAGATGGGCACAGTTCAAACTCACAGTGGGACAAATTGTGTAATAGTAACATGTTCAATATCTGGACAAATGCCTATCTGATGTATGAAAACATCACCTAGTGTGTTGTCTCCAGGTTCAGATTTCAGCAGAAAGGCATAAATGTAAGTGTCAATGATATTGCTTTTTTACTTACGTATATCCAAAGTGATCATTCATTGCAACAACAGAGAATATGTGTTATTCCTTTACCACATATATACTCTGGAAACACTCTGCTTAGCTGGTGAAGAATTCAGAGTCTGTATTTATTGTTCAAGATAGCCATTTCTTTACAGCAAATGGATTCTGGGAAAACACCTCCTTAGGATTTAACTGCTGGCTGCAGGTGACTCTGAGAAATAGGATGATGCATCTTTTTTGAGTACTTCACCTGCCATAAACAACCTTCAGATCTGTAGCTAAAACCTATTATCTTAGTGCATTTGATTTACAGAGCTATTAGAACTGATTCTGTATTTAGCAGGAGGCCCCTCATGCAGTACAGGAACCTGCTTCACCTGCCTGACATCGATCAGAAGGAGCTAATAGTGATTGCAATGCCCATGTAGTGGCTTGGACAATGGTGCGATCAAACTCTGAGGAGAAGATGGGTTCACGATCTGCACCCTCTCATTCTCCTACTCCTGTCAATGAAACTCACGTTTTGGTAAAGTATATTCTTTTTTTTTTTACATAATATGTGTTAAAAGTGGAGATGAACTACAGTGCAGTGATGATTAGCAGCCTGCAGCTCATTCAGACAGCACACAATCCCTATTCTTCCTCCTTAGAAAAGAAAGTTAAAGCATCTGATTTATCCACAGGTTAAGGCTGGCGGGCTGCTACAGGCACAGCCCACCCACCGAAATCAGTATGAATGTAATGTATCAGGTTTGCAAGAACAAAACCTATAAACTGGCTTTTATGGGTGGCTCTTCCTTGATTGTGTTGTTCCCGTACATAACCAGCCACAGCTTTGAAATTAAAAAAAAAAAAAAACAGATAAAGGAAATCATCCCCCTCATTATAGGCATTTAAATAAATGCTTTAACTATCCATACTCACTGACAAAAACTCCAATTAATGGATTCTTATTCCAGTTCTATATGTCACTATATCCCTTGGCAGTAGATCATTAGTCCTGCTGAAAGCTACATTGAACAGCTCTATTGTGACCAGATGCAACTGAACTCTAGTACTCGTGGGATACACAAGCCAATAAATACAATAAGTGAGAGATCTATACCCAAAATATTTGTCTACTCAACTCCAGGAATGCTTGAACACAGCCTAAAATTTTGGAGACTCATGTACATAAAAAAACAGAGACTAAAAACTATTAGAAAACATCAGAATAACTAATGTAAGAGAAGGAAAGATTTTGGGTGCCAAGAAATGTGGTTTTCTAAGGCACTGATTCTGGGTTTCATTTTATCTGAGTATTTCTGCCTGCACTGCACATAGAATAAGTGATCAAATATCTCCCAAAAAATGAATGTTAAAATTGTACAGGGAACCATAATGATAAACACACAAATGTATTTGTGCTTGAATAGATTGAGTCTCTTTGTTGTCAATCATGAAAGCAAAGCCCTATGACTGATTTAATAAATCTCTGCTAGGCATCTAGCAGGATATTTGAGGCTTGCTTTTGTATACAGAGAGGAAAAAAATCTCCTAACTATGTCTGAAAAAATATGTGAGTAAACTCATCTACTGGAGGATACTATTATATGAATGGAAAAAGAAGATAAATTTGTCTGATAAAAAATTTATTGAGACTTTTAAAAAACATTATATTCAGCCTGACCAAAGGAGATCATAACTGAACTATGTACAGCTGAGACATAATGAAATGGCTTTTGTTAGATATCCAAAACATATACAAACTTATTTAATATTTTATAGTCCCACTATGACATTTCAAGAGATCAGACTGTGTGCCTTGCACGGTATTGAGTGTACTGCAAGAACAAAGACAGTGAAGGAAAAATGCAGTAAAGAAACCAGAAAAACTTCCTTAAGTCAAAATACTGTAGCTCTTCTATTGACTGGTTTTGTGTAAACACACAAAAAAGAAGACAAAATTTAAATGGAGATGTCAAGCAAAGTTTATCATGTTTCAAAGGAGGACAGTACCTGATCCTAGTGAAGATTGACGTAAGCTTGAATATATCATCTAAATCAGTTCATTCTTTCTTAATAGGAATAAACCTCATCAAAAACAATAAGAAAGATTTCCCACTCTATTGTAATAGAACTTCATAATTTGTCTTTCAAAATGAAATAATAGCTGAGCTTTCAGTAACATGAAACTAAATAGCTATAGGATGGATTTCTTGTATTATCCTACTGGCTAGACAGCACAAAGAATTTCTCAGTGCATACTGATGAACTCTGATTCAGGTGTGATCAAGACTCAGCTGCTTTTGTGGAATCATGCATTCTTAAGAAGGTTTAAAAAGAAATTTTTTATATACATGTATAAAAAGTGATTCTGATGAGAAACTAACAGAAACCATGAGAGATGGTTTCTTCTAGTTTAAGAAAGAAGAACATTAGTATTCTACTAATAGATAAAATGTCACCCGAAAGTTCACCTTTCTTCATAATACTGTAATTAGTATTTCATATACTATAATTTTACTCTTGATGAGATAAGCACTTTCTGAGGAAATTTCAATATCTATATTGCTAGTGCTGGTGAAAAAAGCAATTTAAAGTGACAAATTTTAATACCTAATGGAGGTCTGAACCTTCTGATACAGTGGCATGAATATCAAATATTTTGGGTACCTTCAAGGTTTTAGTGACTTTATAGCACTGCAAACAGCCTTTTCTAATCTTCCTCTATTTTCCCTATTTCTTTTTTGTCGAAGTCATCCTCCTGCTTGGCTCAGCTTTTGTAGAAAGAATTCTATTTTCTTTACCCTAGTCTGAAAGACTGTCAGATTTGTTCTCATCTAAAGAAATCTGAGAAAGCCACTCAGAGCCTCCTTTCATCAGCAGGTGTCAACTGAACAGAAAGAAAATGCCACAGAAAACCTTCAAAAATCCAGGGTTCATATTTGTGTAAGAAGTTGCAGCCAAAGACAATGCGACATATTTCCTCTTATCTTGGTGACATGCAGGGACTTGTGTCTGTAATTCCCAGACATGCTAATTCTGTTCCCAAATCCCAGTTCATAATGACTGAACCATACCTTAAAGCATTTTAAAAAGACTCGGCTTGCTTTGGTACTTTGCAAGGCCTAATTAAGTTGCCACAAATTTAAAGACAAAATAGGGGGGAAAAATAATATTAAATATACTATTGATATATATATATATATATATATATATATTTAAAACATGTTAGAGATGAGGAAACTATTCTTACTTCACCTCTGAAAAATTCCTGCAAGGCATACAGGAGCCATTCAAACATTTCATGGGACTGGATTCTGGTACAGATCAACCCCAACTTACCAAAAGGGAAATAAAAGCTCTTAAAATATTCCAGTTAAATATGTTTTAGCTTAACCTGAGACAAGCTTCTGGGTTTTATGTCCAAACCAGGTGGGTGCTTTTTGACTGAGATTATTATGAGGTTCGTCATTGGTTCAAAGCCAAAACCCAAATCTAACAGGTCTTCACCTCCCTGACTCAAAAGAAACTACATTCTTGCTTTGTCACAATGAAGATAAATCCCCAGATTTTACAGCACTGGAGTGGCAAATCTCAGATCTTTGCTCTTGTGAAACACAAAACAGAGACAGAAACAGGCACTTTCTTGCTGGCTAGGCATATCAGTTGTACTTTTCAAGGGAAAATGTGATTTTCGACTCTTAATTCACTCCAGAAACAGCTTCCACCCCCATGATAGGTGCTGGGGGACAAAGGGTTTCTCTAAAGGGTTAAAATGGGGACAAAAGTCATTTCTTTGCTCTGAAAACCGGGCTCTGCTCCTACCATTGCAGAAAAAGCTCATTTATTTTCCATGCGAGTCTTTGCAGGGGTACAGATGGCCAGCAGTGGGGAGCAAAGGGGCAACTTTGCCAAACTAGGCAAATCTGGGTTGTACAACATGAGTAAGAAGGTGCTAGAGTACTGAGACATCCCAAAAACTTTGTGCCAAAAATCCTGTTGCCAGTGTAGCCAAGAGGAAGTTCACCAAGTTGGCTTCAGTGAAACCTGCATGGGCGATTTTATGCAGCTCACTAAAATACATTACAATAAAGATGATGTGGAGATGTAAAATGCTTCCTGACGTGACTTGTAAAACTCAGATAACAATGTGATAGGAGACTTATTATCATAGAATTGGTAAATGCTCCATCCCTGGCAGTGTTCAAGACGAGGCTGGATGGAGTCTTGAATGATGTGGTCTAGTGTTAGGTGTCCCTCCCCATGGCAGAGGGTGTTGGAGCAGGATGATCTTAAAGTCCTTTCCAACCCAAACCATTCTATGACTCTATATACTATATGATAATAATGTTATATGAAACTCGCACAAGTTTAGTGACAATCTGAGCTGACCTAAACTTCCTAAACCTCTCATGTTTGTTTGCATGTTTGCTTAAGGAGAAATTACGTACATGTTAAAGAAACTGATATCAAGGGCTATCAGGCACACCTCTCTACAAACATGACTTATTTTAAAAGTCATCAGTTTAACAAGCAAAAAAAAAAAAAAATTAAAATGAAATGGAGGCACATTTTCTTTTTACATATCAAACATCCCTGGAACTGTGTGTCCTTGCAATTGCTTAGGAAACAGCTTCAAGCGTAGAGAGGAAATTAGTCATCGCACTTGGCTAAAACTGGCCCACATGTTTTGCCAAAAATACTACTGAAAAGATTATTTATTTAAATTCTTTGTGAATGCAGATAATAAAAAGTAACCATTTCAGGAACATTTACTTTATTTTGGAATTAAAAAAAACCCCGATAAGTTATATAATACATAAATATCTTGAGTCACTTGCCTAGATGAACACCTTCAAAGTGGGGCTCGTGGCATACATGGGAGGTTCCTGAGCTATGGATGAGCTCCTCTATAGATACACAGGAACAGCCACACGTTCACAAGACCTGCTCTTCATGGGAGACTTCAACCACCCTGATAACTGTTAGAGGGACAACATAGAAGGACATAAGCAACCAAGAGGTTCTTGAAATGCATTGATGATAACTGTCTTCTCCAAGCAATAGAAGAGACAATGAGGAAAGGTGCTATACTGGACCTTGTTCACACCAACAAGGAGGAGCTGGTGGGGAATGTGAAGCTCAAAGGCAGCCTCGGTTGCAACGACCATGAAATGAAGACCTTTAGTGCAGAGAGGAGAGTGCAGAGCAAGTTCAATATTCTGGACTCAGAGGGAAGAGGTAGAGTGAAGGAGGAACACAAAATCCCAGCCCAATCCAGGCTTATCATCTCTCACCCCGGGCTTGATATAGAAAGGGGAATATAGCTATAAAATATTGTTAATTGTAGTCTTATCTGAAGCAACCTCTTTCCTTGTCTTCATTACATTTAAACCTAAGGTAGCCAGCAGTTCCAAAGACTGAGTCCCCTAGTCGAGTTTAAGAGAATCTACAAGTGCACAGCCCAGCTTTCAGATGCTAAGAGCTACACTCAGCTTGAAGTCACAAAAATAAGACGTCCAAGAAGGATAAAACTTCAATTTCACAGTGAGAGGTGTTTTTAACTGTTGCAAACACACCTATAACTATGACCATACTACAGATACCTGCATGTAAATACACGCCATATAGAAACATGTGCCATGCCAAGTACACAAAAATAGCATCCTATTACCACTGCAGAACAGCACATCCCCTGCTTTGTGTGAATATTGTCTCTGTATAGGACGTGCATAAACTTGCACTGTTACTTTTACATTAAAATAAACCACCAAAACCACCAACCCATAATAAGATGACAAAGAGAAAAATAAATTACAAAGACATAATTTTAGTAAGTTCTTGACAAGCACTTAATGTCTTCCAGTCAGGCAAGAACAGAAAATATGTTAGTTGCTTTTTAAACTATTATTCCAATAAAAAGTAATTATAGTGATTAATTGCATAATGATTACTGTAATCACAGCCTATTCTTAGTTGATTAAGAAAGACAGAAGCAGCTCACAGAAAGCTTTCCACTAAAACTATCTGTGTTTATTTTATTTGCCCCTTTGCTGATTTTCTTATCAAACCCCATGAATGGCAATATTGCACAGACAACCTTGCCAGTTGCTTTGAGACTAATCCACTGTCCATCGATAAAAACTCCCTTTATGAGACTGACAAATGTGTTAAGTGTTATTATGGAAACAAGAAATTCTTTGACCTATTGCATATATTTTTTTCCTGCATTTTAATGGAGTGTGTCTGCTTCACTAGAAGGTTTTGAAAGAATCTGCATGCACTTTCAAACACATATAATTTTTAGCATAATGCATACATCAAAACTAGTGTATGAACACTCTGCAAATATGAGTGGGGTGACAGAGGTTGGATTTTACTGGGGGTGTGTGGAAATCTTGGATGCTGGGAAAAACCTTCACATTTCTATGAGATTGGATGGAGTTGTCAAAAGCGACTCCATTTAAGACTGCTCTGTCATGTTCTGCCTCACAGCCCATTGGGACACTGGCTTTGTTAATTTGGTGTGTAATGAGATCAAATACTACTGTGACAGTCAGCATCACAAAACCCTAAATAGGCTGAGTGATGGACAGAGATCTCAAAATATTATCTACTCTTGACTTTCATTGGAAAATTGGAAGAAAGCAGCTAATAGACAAGGCAGTTACTTTAGTTAAAACTTGTCAACTGCAGGAAGACTCAATAGTACATAAGACCCATCCATGGTCTTCGTGTGTTCATCGTACATGAGATTTTTTGGGGCATGGAAGTACAGAATTCGAACACGCTCCAAGGTTAAATGGATGGGATGTTTGAAAACCTTTGTGACAAAGGTCTTAAAAAGGCTGGAGATGCAAAACAGAGAAGGACTTCTGATATAGGAGGACCATACTGCCTAGAAGGGAATCAGGTCATTCTTTGCTGTGGATTACCAACATAAACTTGACTCTCTAAAAGCCCTCCTGAGCTAAGGATACAGCTCAGATGCATCAGCATCAGCAACACAGCAAGAATCCCTGTGAAATTGTCCAAAGATGCTCCCCTAAGATGACTCAAGTCTGTAACAAGCACAAAATGAACTCACCCCTCCTAAGTCTCATCCCAACCTTTCAACCAAGAGTGTTAGGTGTCATCTCCAGTTCGAGACAAGCTATCAGGCTTTCTCCAACTTTCACTATGCTGACTATAGACAATAATGCTGAAGTCTGTTCAGATAAATGTCAGTGCACAGATTACAGCTATTACAAAGGGAAAATACTTTCTTTTGTATAATTCCTCCACCTGGTGGCCAGGTCAGGGATTTGGCTGCTCCAGGTACTGGACACAGGCTATTTCCAAGCTCAGTCGTACTTGCCTTTGTCACTGAAGGTGCTTGCAATTAATGTGGCCAAACAGGTAAAGTTGAAAAGTTATTACACACTTAGGGGTCAGACCTTTTGATTTCTGGAACTGGACAGATAGCCCCCATTTGGCTAGATCTGTGCTTTACTGATACAGGATATCATCATCCAGAAATGTTTTAGTTTTTGGTTTCTCTAATATTCTTCGAAAGTAAAACCATTTACAAAAAGGGACCTCTTGCGAAAAATACCACATTTCAATTTTAAAGGAAATATATCATGGTTTGTAATTGTCAAATGTGCCTTATTTTGACATTTGAAAATGAAAAGAAACTTTGAAAGGTCACCATCAAAACAAAATGCTTACAAATTTTGAAGTGAATTCTTAACGTGATTTTATCCAAAGGGTTCTTTTTTGGGTTGTTTTTTTTTTTTTTTGTCTCTTGGGTTTTGTCTCCTCCTTATTTTCCAGACATTTAGTACCAGGACATCTGTAAAGCAGAGACATATTTAGACATCCTGTAGACTTTTCGAATATACCAGGATGCAGAACTGCTTTTGTAGCTAATGAGAGCAAGGAGCTTCTTTACATCCTACATCTCTAAATCCTGAAAGTACTTGGAAAACGGAAGACCTGCTTCCCACCTGGCACTCGTGCATATATTCCATCACACTGTTTTATGGCCCTCTTGAGTTGAAAGACATGCAATTATCACAACTGCTTGTTATTATAAATTCATACACACATTAGAGGTGCATTTCTCTCTGTCTCAGTCTTTTTCCTTTGGCTGTAGCTTTTCAGTTTGTTCTCTATTACTTTACGATTCCATTAAATATATCTTTTGCAGGGAGGATATATTGAACCTGTCAAGTTTATTTAAAAAAAAGTTAAACTGGGGTTTTAAACAGGAGTGTGTTGCTTGGTCAGGGATGGTAAGGTATTCAAGACAAGGCCTTGCTCCACTTAGCAGACTACAAATCCTCCAGATGTCGAGGGAAGCACAGAAAAGCAGATGATAAATGGCAAGTGAGAAACTGTACATTGATAAATGAGACTGCAAAGGAAGAATACATCTCCAGCAAATCCTTCATTGTTGCCTGCAACTCTGCTGAATTGCAGAGTGCTATTTATATAATCAAACCTGCCAGTAATCAGTCAACGAGAGGCATGGTCCTACATTTGTATGACTCCAGAAAGTGAAAGCAAATTGTAACAGAGAACAAGGGGAATAATCAGGTTGCTCCCATCCCCCAGCAGAGATACATGTTCCCTGTCAACTGTGGACTGAGTGTCCTTTAGGGAACAGACAGGAATTAGGGAACAGACAGGAATGATAAACCGTGGGATGAAAACAATCAAGGGGAAGGTGTTTTGAAGACTCCAGTGCCAGCCACCTGTTGTTGTATTTTTATATGTTATTGAAGAAATGAGACAAAGACTATGATTATTCCATAATTATATACTTGTTATTACTTGTTGTGTGGTCTATAGAAGGAGGTCATGCTATAGATAGGCTAGAAACATGTTGCAAGAATTGGGCTGTCTTTCAGCAACCTTCAATGAGGCTTCTCTATTAATTTAGTCCCTGAACACAGTAACATTTGAGTGTTTAAGAGGAAAAGAGAGTAAGCAGAGAAGTGCACCATGACTTAAGGAAATCAGATTCTTGCATGGAATATGTGTACGTTTCTTAGCAGACACCCCCTCTTTGGAGCCAAAATCTGCCCCCACTTAAACATAGTTTGAGTGTAACTTTGTCATTGATAAGTATGTTTTTCACCAATAGATTGATCCAGCCCCTGAAATAGGGAACTTATAGGGTTACATAAGGATTTTCTACTGGTGTATCTTACATCCCTTAAAAGGGAAGGGGTCATTTTGATGCAGGCACATTTATATTGATACAAGCCTCGCTTGCATGACTGAAAGGCTTGAGCTATATGGGATACATAAAGAAGTTTAATCAGGATACAGACAGATTTACTCTATTGTTTATAGATATCTCTACCCACAGCTGCTCCATACTGAATGCATCTAACTGGACCTTGATGATAACTGTATGGGGACCACATGAAAATCTCAGGTGCTATAGGACCAAGCCAAATACATGAGTGAACATGAAAACACAAAACCCAAGTGGGTGGAAAGTTTTCCATTAATTCCATTGCCACTGCTGAAAAGTGGACAGGAACAAAAATTAAACTTTTCTTTCCATATGCACATATTCACCAGTCATACTGATATGTATATAGATGTATGAGCTATGCTTCATAATATGATACCTTTAGGTCTTAAAAACTGAATTATATGGCTCTTTGTTTGTAATCCTGTTGCTGAAAGACCTTCAAGTTGCCATACAGAATGTGCTTTCATTCTTCTATAATTCAATTTTAAATACCATCAGAAAGTTTAAACTGGCACATAATATGCAAATTATAGTTACTCTGAAGCATCACATTGATTTACATTGTAATTGTTCCATTACTGATTATAATGGAAGTTGGGTGTCCATGAGTGCTTGTTCTTATTAGGTAGAAACTCTTCAAAATAGGCTGCCATTGCCTTGCTTCTGCAGCTCTTATTTCAATGTGAATGGAAGAATCGTAACACCCCATCCATATTGTAAGATATTGAAAAGGATTATGGAGATAGTGTTATTTCTTAGAGGTTTATTATTAGGCAAAAAACCCAAACACAAAATAATAAAACCGTCACCTCATCTATTCATAACTTCATGACCAAGTACAATAGTTAATATTAAAATACTAATGATATACTTCATGTCATAAAAATTTATAATAACAACAAAGCTATGGAAAAAAAATCTAATCTAGGTCTAACTAGTTCTGACATTGCTGCCTACATTAATCTAGGAAAATATGTTTGGAATGGAATTTTTTCTCTTTCTCTCTTTGCTCTTTCGTTTACTGTTTTTCTGACTTTCTCAGTCAATGCAAGACAGTTCAATAACATTACAAATGGACCAAAAATAGGCAATGTATTTGGCAGACATTCTGGGTGTAGACTGTCAAATCAAGAAATAAGTGAAAAAGGAGTTCGAAAGAAACAACAAAGACTTAGGAAATTGTTTACATAGATTAAGGGAGAAGATTTTTACTTTCAAATTGGTGGTATGCATACTCAAGAGAAAGTAACAGCAAAGGCAAAAAAGTTCAGAGCTTCTGGTTTTAATTGGATAAGCTTGAAGATAAATTTTATTTTTAAACTGTGTGAAACACAATAGAAGCCTCTTATTGTGTTCATCTTGCATTCATATTCACATTCCTATTTGAGAGTCAGGTGGAAATGGATAAAGCTTAGATCTCTTGGCTTCTGTATTCAGGTGCAATGCAATGATGAGTTTGATCTTTGGAGGATGAACTCTGAACCATTCTGAATAATGATTCAAACATTGAGTCCCTTGCAGTCTCAGCCAATTCCTTTGATTTCCATGTGTCTTGAAGATTAATAGTTACTATCTGTACATAAGATGATGATGTTATTTTCATAGAACCATAGAATGGAATAATATTGGTTGGAAAAGACCCTTAAGATCATGGAGTCTAACTGCCAATGTAACACTGCAAAGGCCACCACTAGACCATGTTCTTAAGCACCTCCAGGGATGGTGACTCAACTACTTCCCTGGGAGCCTTTTCCATTGCTTGACACCCCCAGTTCCCTCAGCTATTCCTCATAAGAGTTTGGCTGTAGACACCTTACCAGCTTTGTTGCTCTTCTTCAGACATGCCCCTGTACCTCAATGCCTTCCTTTCCCCCTATGAGGGTCCCAAAACTAAACACATTTTTATATGAAATAAACGTGTCTGTGTCTATATGTATGTTTGTATGCAAATAAATCTGTGCTTCTACTCACTTACTGGGTGTTCGTTCGTTTAAAAATTAGCTATCATTAGAAATTATAAATCCTTAACCAGGTAAACTATAATAAAATGCTAGCAACTCATGTCAGACTTCTGTAGCTCAGCTAATAAGGCTTAAACGTTACATATATGTTTGCTGGATTCTCTTTCAACCAGGATCATGCCTGTAAAGAAAATGCTGACTTGTCTCAGGCCTTGAATAAAGCTCCACTCACAGAAAAGGAAAACAACTTCCCCAGTTTATGATGTAGAACAGGGTTTCCCTGGGATATTTGTGCTCTGAATACGCAATTCTATTCCATGTATTTTCATTTCTTTGTGAATTAGCTATGGACTTTGCTCGGGGTTTTCTGCTCTATTTTAACATCAAGCGAGTTTTTTGTCACTTTATTTTTCCCTTTCTTTTAGAGAACAGGATCCCCAGAGGACATGATCCTCAACAGCTAATCTGAATAATGGAGAAAAGAAAGGAAAAGACAAATTCCCACAGTACTTTAAATGTCCATATGCTTCACAAAGTCTGCTCTTTGGTTTTGCCTTAAGATAGTGGTAATTTGCTACAAATATATGTGATGATAAGAGCAATTAGTCTGTGTAGAAGAGGCCTCTCTGAGTCACTCCTGCCTCTTGCTGAATTCGTTTGTGTTTATGTAAGCAAAAAAATGGCATGCATTATCTTTTTATGAGCCTTGCGATTTATTCTGTTTTGTTGTCAGGCCTTTGGGAATGCATTCTATAAACTTTATTGAGACAAAATATCTAGAGGCGTTTGCATATTTGTGAGCTCAGCACAATATTACTTTTTAATGCTCTTTTGACTTTGCATGGAGAAAATAGAGTAAGAAAATGTAAAACAGCAATATTTCAGGTGTTGGGATTTTTTATTACCTGCTTTTTTTGTTCCTCGAGGTTAAAAACAAATAAAGACTCAATCATTTAAGTGTAATAAACACAGAGATCTCATAGTTTAACTTCTGCCTATTTCTGTGGCTAAAAAATCAAGTTACTAATCGAGGCCTCCAGTCAATAAAATAATAATGATACTGCTAGCCCGAGTATGTATTTAAGTATGAGGATATGACATATTTCTTGAATTGGACTTTATAACACATATATGTTTTCAATAATAATCTTGAATGTTTTTTGTTGTGTTTTTAATTCTCTATGTTCTATCTGATATTTACCCTAATTTCCGTGAGCACATCTGCAATACTGTTATGCACAATATTCAGAGCTCCAGCAGCAAACTATGAAGATGGTCCAAGGCTACAGCATGTGTGAGGTACAAGCAAGAAAGAATTGGGTTTGGACAGACTTTTAAAAAGAGAAGGTGGTCTCTAGCTACCTACTGGGAGAGTTAAGAGAAAATGTAGCTATGACCTCAGAAGCATGCATAAGGACAAGAAAATTCAACAAGGAACAATCTGATTAGATATAAAGCAAAATCTATTCCCTGGTAGACAAACATTGAAAAGGTGCCCAGAAAAGCTGTGATTTCTCAGCCCCTAGGAATAAGGTCTTTGTCTATCTGATCTACTTGACCCTGTTCTGATCAGGATATTAGACTACATAGCCTCCAAAGGTCCCTTGTAACTTAAATTACTCTAAGAGCCTGTGAATACATGAATTTCTATTGACTTTCAGTAGCCCATAATTTACCCTTGTGCTTTTGACAGTCTCAGCCTTAAATACTGACTAGAAATCTTATAAAATCGACAAAAATTCATGTATTGATTACAGCAAGGTTGAGGTAATATATCATACCCTCTTAATTGATGGAATACTTAAAGTCTTTTTTAAAGGAGATCTTAAATTATCTGTACTCATTTTATTTTAGATACTTTATTTACATGAGTGGTTTATCATTGTCAGAAGAACAGGCCTGGACTGTCAGGTTTAGATACTAAGCATAATTAAACACGTATTTGGTTTATATCTATTCTTTGCACTTCAGTCTATGCTGATGTCTCAGAATCCTCCAAGGATGTCAAGGCTTTAAACAATGGAAGATTTGCCCTTTCTGGTTTCTTTCAAAGGACAGCATTGGGAAATGAGTCAAAATAGACTCAAAGTCCCACTGTCTTCCATCTTTCTCTTCCCTTCACCTCATTTCTCTGTCATGATTTGTTCCTTTTTTTACTTGAATTGTCCTTAGAAAACTAGAACTTATGAGCACATTAGTATTTACTGAAAATATCCTCTTATAAAGAAACTTGTGATAGAATGGAGAATGAGAAGTTACAGCTATTATTTAAACTCTTTATGGAAAGATTTCTAACTTGTTGCATTTCCCTTCCCCAGTAAATCACTTGATGTTGAAATAACACCTTCGTTGACAGCTTGGGTACTTGGGTAAGTGACACAAAGCATCCTCTCTCCATGGTGTAAAGGTTCCCCTGAAAAATTTCTAAAGAAATAAAGAGGCCTTTTTTCTCTGCTGTTCTAAAGGAGCTAAATGACTTTTCTACTCTCTCCATAGAAAAGAAGGGGCGTATTTGGCTGCACTGACACCCCCCAATTTACCAAAAAAAGGTTGACTTATCAGATGGGTATTCCTGTAGTTGTGATACTGGACCATGTTGTGACACAAGTTGTGCACTTGTTGTAAACTTGTTTCATTATGTACACTGAGGAACTTTAAAGCAAAAACTAAACGAGCAGTTTCTCAATTTAGACCCTAATTCGGCAGTGCAGTAAATGCATACATCATCATTATTCAAGAAAACATGTAAAAAATGTGCTGATGGATGTGCTTATTAAGAAAGACAAGCTGTAAAGCTGAACAGCTCATATTTGGAGAACCATGTCCCCGTGGACCTCAAATGTTAATGTCAAGTGTACACTGACATCATAGGAAACTGCAATAGATGTTGTAACTTTGCAAATAATCATAATCCCTAGAATGGTTCAGACTTTGTTATTTATCCCTGGATTTTGTTGAGGGTAGAAACACATAGGAGAAAGGCAGTAACATACTGGAGCTTGCTGCCAGAGGAGATTGTGGAGACACAGAGTACCAGGAGGTTCAAAAAGGACTGGAGAAATTAGGCAGACAAATTAGATGAGACAAATTAGATATTAAATGGGCAAAGTCAATACTACACTACTGAGTGACTGACAAATAAAGAAGACTCAGTGTAAAGGGATTTTGATGAACTGTAAGGCTGAGTGAGCAGAAACTTCATGGAGTTTGACAAGGAGAAAAGTCCTGCACATGAGCAGAATAAAGCCATTTATCATTACAGCTGGCGAACAACAGGCTGAACAGGAGTTCTGCTGGAAAGAACCTGGGCACAGTGGGTGGACACAGAGTTTAGCAGAAGCCAGGAGCACTGTCTGTGAATAAGGTATGCTCCATATTTATATGCAGTAGGAGGAGCGTGGCCAGAAGACTAAGAATTGGCATTATTCTCCTCACCAGTGCAGATGAAGCTACAGCTGAAACAGTGTCCAGTCTCCGACCCCTCAAATTCAGGAAGAATGTGGAGAAACCAGAGGCAGCAGAGAGTGACCAATGTGATTTATGTCCTGGAGAACAACGGAGTAGAAGGTACAAGTGAGATGCAGATGTTTTGTGTGACAAAGATGAGGGAAAGAAGTCATCTAATGACATCCTGCAATTACTTCAGGAAGAGTTACAAAGCTGATGGAGTCCAATTCCTATTAACAAGTGGAATGGACACAAACTGTGGCTTGAGAGGTTCAGGCCAGATGTTACAAAGAAGAGAAGGCTGCACAACACTGAAGCAGGATGAAGAGAGGCAGTAGAATCTTCATCCTCTGAAGGCTCCATTTGCTGTATGCCTATATATGTAATAATATTTATGCTCATATAAAAATCACATTTTTTCCTACATATAAAAGCATATTTATGTAGATATACAATCGTATTTATAAAACATATTTAATCATAATTATGCATATTTATAAAGTCAGTGTTACTGCTTTTCTTCCACATCTGATGAGAGTCAAAAACATTTGGAAGAAGATATTGCTGCTTTAAAGCTTACTCTGCAAAGGCTCACTTGGTCTTTATAACATGTGAAGGAAAGAAATCCACAGTATTTGCCCAAAGCAACATTCAGCTCAGGCCTAATGGCATCACATAGGAAAAGTCATAATCATAACATAGGCCTCTTCCTTGCATACTGATGCCATTTCTTATATTGTACTGGTGTATTATATGTAGCCAATGTGGAAGTGAAACATAATGGCCTCCCAAGCAAAGCTTGAAGAAAATACATTTGCAAAGGACTTTGAGGAAGTCAGGTTATGGAGATCTAATGTAATTATCTATAATGAGTACGTACATAGAATCATAGAACATTTAGGGTTGGAAAGGACCTTAAGATCATAAAGTTCCAACCCCCTGCCATGGGCAGGGACACTTTCCACTAAACCATGTCACCCAAGGCCTCGTCCAACCTGGCCTTGAACACCACCAGAAATGGAGCATTCACAACTTCCCTGGACAACCCATTCCAGTGCCTCACGATCCTTAAAATAAATATTGCATACACTAATACATACAATAATTTATACTATTTCAACTATCAGAAGCAAAAAAAAAAAAAATCTGTAATGTGTTCTCTTGCATTATGTCTACCTACAAAGGGTCCAGGACCATTATGAGCAGAATAAAGTGCTCAGGCTTACAAACTTCTGTAAGACTATCCACAATGTGTCCTTAGGTTATCCCAGAAGCAACCTACCAGAGTAACTATAAAAGAATCTAAAGTTTTTTGCTTTGACTTAAAGGATGGTGACAGAAGTCTTGGAAAACTCAAGAGTCTTTGCAAATGATGGGTTTGCTGTGCATCTTTGATTTTTAGTTGATATATCTTTTCTGTCCATTAATCTCCTTCCCTCTCCCCTTGAAGGATCGCCATGGCCCCTTGCTGCTGATCTGGCATTCCATACAAGATCAGTGCATCAGTACAAAACAGAATGGAACTTAATCTACTACTTGCAGATAAAAATGATTTTATTCCACAAGTAAATCACCATTACAATAGAAGTTCAATACACTTATCAAGCAACGCTAGCCAGGGCTTTGAGCATTCAGGTATAATGCTATCAGCCTGATTGCCTAGGGAGTACAAATATATTAACAACTAATAGGGTTATTGGCCTCCTGTCCCAGAAATGAAATAATTCCAATTTTTCAATTCTGCTCTAATTGTCATAAGTAAGAACTCTTTTCCTGCTTCTTTGACTTTCACAGGGAGTAGATGTATGTACTGAAGAGAAAGACATGTACGTACTTGCTTTGTAAAGCCGGAGGGGTAATAATAAGAATACAGCACGTTGGCAACTGGTGTGCAATAAGTAGTTCAGCAGTATATTTCTTCATAGAAGAAATGGAGTTTAAGAAGTTCCTTGCCTGCTTTATTTGTGCTGTTATGCTGCTGCCCTCATGCAAGTGCTTACTCCTGTTGCACTGACAAAAATACCCGTGGATCCCACAAGGTAATACAGGCCAAAGAAAGGACTCATGTAATGTAAAACATTATTTTTATACTTATATTTTTTTCCTTTTCAGTTTTATTCGTTTTCATTTGCTGGACCTGATTTACAAGATTTAAAAACACAATTTAAAAAGTATAAAAAGAATCTGACACTCTAGTTATAAACTACAAATACATGTCTGTTGTTTGCCATATTGGCTTTGATCAAGATATGGCTTGCTTCAGTATCAGGGTTAGAATAAATGTATGGAGATGTTTATATGCATTTTATATATATAATAAAACATGCTTAGTGTTTCTTCCTTGGTTATTCCTTATTATTTAACCTCATAAAGTAAACCAGACCCATTCTTTATGAACTATTCTATCTTGACAATAAACAGCAGAGTCCTTTTAAAGATATTAATCACAGGTCATCTTCCAATGTGCTTATTAAGGTTTTCTAGCAGCCACCTTCACAGCTGACTTCACAATTTTCTCCTGTATTATGCCACAGGCTGGGTTTGGCTTGGAACGTCCCAGCAGAACCTGAGAATAAGACTTTTTCATAGGTAGGCTTTTTAACTGCAGGAATGGTTTCCCATGTCATACACTGGAAAGAGCTGACCCATTTGTCACCTTGTTTTTCCATGCAGCTAATGGATGTATGCATTCACAAAAATCCTGAACAAGTCAGAAACTTCACAGTGATGGATGAAAGGCAGGTTTACATGGGTGCTCCCTCCTTCCCATTTCTTTCAGAGATATCTTCCCATTTGAAAGAAAAAGGCAAGAGAAGAGAGAATGCAATTGAAAGATTTCCTTTCCTCCAAGCTGGAAGTCATAGAAGCATAGAGCAAAAACATTAGCCTAGAGTAGTCTTATAATTGCCACTTTATTTGAGATATCCTTCAGCCTCATTTGAGAGATAAGTCTCCTATTATGATTACTGTCACCCAGTGGCCATTTCCAGTGTCCAAGGGAGTTTTGAAGCCAAAAGTGGATATTCAGATGTAGAAGGGTGTTGCTGAAGAAACCTAGACACCTGCTATGGTGATGATAAAGACATAAAATCCTGTCCAGTTATAAATAACTCGATAATTTATTATATTTTAAGAAGGCAAAAGTAGATATACTTGAATCAGGAGGATAACTGAGAGTGAAGAAATCAGAAAGGTGGTTTTCCTTCTTTTCTGATTTATTCCTTTATTTTAATTGGCCATGTAACATATAACGTGGTGGAGGCAACACCTCTGAGCAGGACCCCAATGATGGAGGTGAAGCCATTTTTTTATCGCAGTTTACTAAATTTTAAAGGTGATGAATGGGGAATGATTTATTAAGTCACCCAGTCTGTTCTCCAGTACTCTACAGTTAGTTCCAACAGTGTTTATGCCTGCTTAATGGATAAATGCAGGTCACTGAAGTTTATTCATGAAAGAGAAAGTAGGCTCAGCATTTTTATTCCAAGTAGTATGTGAAAAAACCCTGCATAACAGGATTCAGATTGTATTTGGCAGGAGCAGGACCCAAGAGGACTCATTTGCTAACCTTTGCAGCACACCCTCCCTTTCACACAAGTGGCAGGAACGAGATAGTTAATGCAACTCTTGCTTTATGCTGAAAAATAGCAGCATTTTTAACAATACACAAAGGGCCAATTTTAATCAGAACTGCATGACCCAGACCAGCACGTATTATACAATAAATATTGATTTTAAAAGTTTTAGAAGTCTACATTTTTGGAACAGGAAAGAAGAAATAATCAAAACCCAAATCTAAAAATAACTGCGTTTTCTGAGTCTGTGCTGACACAACAAGAGTTTTGTGGTGCAAGTTTATTGGTTGCTGTGTTTTGCTTCCTTTGGTGTAAAAGGTGTCAAACAAAAAGAAGACAAACACAGACCTGAATGTTTATCCTCAAAATGGACGATCTTGAGGGCATGTGAGTAAAATGATTGGAAAGACCATATTAAACTGTTTAAAGATTTTTTTTTTCTAAGAGTAAAGGAATGGAATAACTAAAATATAGCAAAAACAAAATGTCACAGTTTGTGGATTTATTTTTAAAGCATGTAAATATTTCAGGGTCTGCTACACTGAAAATAAAACTCTCAGAGGACACACACTAGATCATTATATAAAATAAGCTACTGAGAAACATCAGAGAAGAACAAGTGGGAAACGCATTAACAGCATGAAAAAGAAACCCCCTTTTTATCTCATTTCTTTGCTTTCAATACTTTAAGAAATAATTTTTCCCTTCAGATTTGCAAACCAAAGGGATTTTAATAAATTCTGGATCACTATATTTTCAGTGTGTTGTGTGAATAAATAGAATCATAGAGTCATAAAATCATAGAATCATAGAATGGTTTGGGTTGGAAAGGACCTTAAGATCATCTAATTCCAAACCCCTTCTATGAGCAGGGACACCTTACACTAAACAATGTCACCCAAGAATCTGAAGGGTAGGTTTAGGATACCTGTAATTGCCATTTTGTATTTCTAATTCTTGGTTTTATTGATCCATAATCATGAAACTATCAAAATAATGATAAGGACTTATTACCTAATCAGTAAATTCTTAAGTGTTAAACCACTTTACAAAGTATTTTAAGGCCAAAAAGGGATGGAGTAAAAATGAAACTTGTGATTCTTTCTCCTTTTCTAATCATCAAATTTTACCCATATGGGTATTTGGAGAGATGACACATCTGATCATCGCCCCTTCTTTGTTCCTCAAGTGGGAGCAGCATTTTTATTGCCTCCAGAGCCTTCCTCTACATGCTTATACACAATAAAATGACCATTATTTTTTCATGCTCTATGACATGTAGCACTCTTTATACAACAGCCATATCATCTCACTTTGGTCTGCAAAGAACAGTGTGACCAAATCAGAGAGCAGAGTATGCCTACAGCAAGTATACTTCAAATTTATCTTGAGAAGGAGACACTTGACATCAAAGTAAGGTCATTCACTGCAGAAAACAAGAAGTTTCTACATGTTAGTAGTGTTACTTATTTTAAATGCCATATTGCTTATAATAATGTTAGTCCCATCGATTACAATATTAGTAAGTACTGAGAATGTGCTGTGCACTGCTGTTAGGGACTTATCAAGAATACTTAACAGAACACATAGCTTAAGTCAGGCAGACAATAACTAGACAATTTCTCTAAAGGATGCAATTTAAGAAATAATTCTGGAAATCCAGACATATAAAACCCCCATTGACATTACAGCTCCTGAATTTAATCCAGCCCAGTAAGAGTATCACCCATTCATCCCCAAGGAATATGGAGAAAGAGATTTGGAAGTAAGTTCTTGTTCTTCTTTCAAGTAAGAACGCATATGGGAGCAGATGAGTGTGGAAAGTTCAGGGAGCTGCCCAAATACATTACTTTTTCATCTTTCATGGTAGACCTTAGTTCAATACACAGTCAGAACACTGTGCTGAGGGATGTTCTGGGACACCTGAGCTAGGACAAGAGATGCTGACTTATTCCTTTAACTTGTTTTATTTATCCCATTCTCTTTTATTTGCTTTTATTCTGCCCTACACCTCCAATAGGTTGGAAAGGACTCTGAGCAAGTAAAAAGGATCACCAAGAAGACAGAGAAACATCTTGCTTTTCTTGGGGTTCTATATAGGAAGCTAAACTCCAGGAGAAGTCCTTCATCCATCGTTCAGGGTGGCTGGCTGGCTGTGTGGCACTCAGTCACCTGGACTGCCCAATATATAGGCAGCCCAAAGCAACCCTTAGTGATTTTTAGTGCAATGTGATAATTGCATCATTTCTGGACAACTTGTTCTGGAAATCTTCGGAAAGGATTTAAAAACAGAAGGGGATTAGATATAGATGCAGATATAGATATATAGATATATTTTAAATAGCCAGAAACAAAATGTAGAGAAGTCATCCCAGTATGCAGTGGCAGGAACAGCAATCAAAATGTGTGGAATTCTTGTTTTACAAGACAGTGTGTATAGGCCCCTTCAGCCAATTTAAGAGGTGCAGTCTACAGTTTGGAATCCTTAATAAAAGGAGAATTAACATATTCAGTTTCAGACACCCATTTATAGTGTAGCACTGAATAATATTTTTTGTTTTATGTGTTGACATCTATTTGACATATGGAGATTTGTTATGTTTATATACATTTGTTATTCATCACTGCAAAAGATAGTTGCATACGTTTGAATAAAAAATACACAAACCAATTTCCACTTAAAATAGTTCTAAGTGGGATTTTGCATCTTTTTGGTATCTTTTGGATTAATAACCCAGTGGTAAAACTAATAAATCTACAGCTTTAAACAACGTATTTTTTTTTGTTCTTTTCCATACTGAAAGGAACACAATGGAGGAAATAATGTAGGAATATAATTCTTGTTTCAGTCATGGAGTTACACTGAGAAAATACAAGAATTTTGGTAGTTGTGAGTATTACCATTTCTTGTTTGAGCATTAAGTATTCTTATCCTGTCAATCTTCTGGAAATGAAAAAGGTGTGGAATAGGTGTTAGAAATTAAAGCCATTTCATATAATAATTAAATATGCCACTCCATTCTGAGAAGGGTGCAGCATTAAATGGGCTTTATTTGATATTAATCAAACTTTCCTACCTGAAATGCTTTCTAAATTCAATGACTCTGGCCTGCAGTCAAGTTTAGCTGTTATTCAAATACAGTCTATGGGAGGATATGTCTCTCTTTTTTGACTATATGATTACTGTATACAGAGCCAGAGAAAGTTTCATGGAAATAAAATGTAATTATATGAGATGAAAGATAGAATAAAGCTGTTGGAGAGAATAAAGGTATATCATTCAATACCTCATATGTTCGCTGTCATGGAAGCTCTGCATTTGAAAGAAGAATGATGATTTACTAGGAGTTACATTCTTGATTTGCTAAAGCAGCATTGTACTTTTACAGTGCATGCCATGTAGATGAAACCACAAAAGGAGAAAACAAACGGGAACAAAAGTTTCAGTGGCAGAATCTCTTCTATATTGCTTTAATAGGACATTGCATAAAGGTCTGCATTGTAAAAGATCAGTGTCCTTTACAAAAATCAAGCATCTGAAAATGTGAAGAGGTTGCTATAAATCATCTGATATTCACTGAAGGCAAGTTTTCACAGGAAAGAAAATGTTAATGATGCAAGTGAAGTGGATTTTGCTGATTTACATCCTTTGAGAATCACAGAGAAACAGATTATGGCAATGGCTTTGCCATACATACCACAGGGAATTTTTCCTTCGTTTTTTTTTTTTTTTACCAATTCCAGTGAAACTAAGCAAAAATCTGCTAATTTTCTTTCCCTGACTGAAAGTAAGTATAAGGGGCAAGATGAATCAAATACAATATAGATTTGAATTGCCTTTTCCTGCAGAAGGAGAGAAACTCTTTTCCTACTTACTGGTCTAAAATCAACCTGATGCTCTTGGGGTGGGTGTGTGAATAAAACATCTCATGCCCATAGAAATGGAGCTCATAAATGAAGCACGTATAAATGAAGCAAATGAAAGAGCAAGTGTGGACTTTGTCCTTCAGTTGCAGAGGTAAAGATAATGGACTGCATGCTATTTCTTTGTGGTTCTAGTCCATTTCAGAATTTGTATCCTTTTACCCAGCTCTGTGCTCTCTAAAATAATTCTAACTCATCAAATTGCTGTTCTTCATCTGTAAGTTGCTTAGGGACAACTGAGCCCATAACATCTTCATTAATGCTACTCCCTACAGCATACAAGTTCCAGCTCATGGGATGTAGAAGTGACCAGTCCCGCTCCTCCCATACTCACAGCATGGCTCAAATTTTTATATTAAAGTTCCATTTATAAAATTAATTAAAGTTATAACTCTAGCACAGGAAATTGAGGATGTTAATAAAAGAGATGGCTGGAAAAAATCCATGCAAATATTTTTCTCTTATTCAGTGCTATTCAGAGAAAAACAGTTAAATGTGAAATTATATCAACTTGGACAATATTGTATTGTATAGTAGTGTACAGGAAATCAATCACTTAAAAATGTTATAAGAAGACTTTTGATTTCTTGGAACAAAAAACTTTCATCATTTCAAAGTATTTTCTTTTTTAGGATGAATATTGCATTACAAATGAAATATTAAAAATATGAAATATCAAAATGGAATTATTAAACCGATCTGTTAAATCTATAAAGGGAATTCTACTCTAACTTCAGTTGAAAATATTTTGATACCTTAACGTTGTACTACTGAACAGAAATCCATTCTTTCACCTTGCTTAGTTGTGTTCATTCTAACTTAACTGTATGAACATATGGGAAATGTAATATATACCCTGATTACATTACACCTGTTAGTAGAATTCCTTGTCCTGGAAGTTTATCCTCCTCCTGATGTTTTCTTCATATTCTCCACAACTTTTTGGTCATATCACTGGCTCCCCTTGTCTTTCCATCCCTGCTCTTCTGCCTGTTTCCTGGCTGTTTTTAACACCATCATTCCTTTTGTGTTTCATTTTGTGAATGTATCTTCCAAAAAAGTGTAAAATTCATGCAAGCAGAATTATGGCATTTTGCCATACTTATGCCTTGGGTGATGTTGTCTAGTGGAAGGTGTCCCTGCCCATGGCAAGCGGTTGGAACTGGATGAGTTTTAAGGTTCCTTCCAGCCCAAACTAGTCTGTGATTCTATGATTCCACGTAATATTCCACATTTTCCATTAACCTTTTCCCTGCTCTTCTGTTTAGATTGTGGGAAACGTAGGGCATGAATGTAAATCATCCTGTCTTACCAGTGCCCAGGACAGCACAGGTATACATTTCTCTGGTTGGTCCAAAAGTTGTTCTGTAGCAAATATAGTAATAAATAATAGCATCGCTCTGCATCATTTTATCCTTACCTACAGAATATTACTTAGCAGTAATTTTATGTAGATTTTTAAGCCAAAGTCTCTAAGAAATTCTTTCTTCCTTTTAGAATGTTGTGGTTTAACCAATGCCAGACAGCTTTTTACCCACTCCCCCCCTTTCTTGCCCTCCCCTTACTCCTGGAGGGACGGAGAGGAGAATCAGAAAGAATGCAACTCCCACGGGTTGAGATAAGAACAGTTTAGTAACTAAGGTATAACACAAATCACTAATGCTAACACCAATAATAGTAATGATAAATGAAATAACAAGGGAAGAGAATACAACACCCCATCACCAGCCGACCGATAACTTGCCCCCCAGTCCGATCAAGCACCGACCAATACCTCCTCCAACTCTGCAGTCCACCTAGCCCCTTCCGGGTCACTCTCAGTTACATCCTGGGCATGACGTGCTGTGGTATGGAATACCTCTTTGGTCAGTTTGGGTCAGGTGTCCTGTCTCTGCTTCCTCCCGGCTTCCCCTCCTCCCTGGCAGAGCATGAGGCCCACAAAGTCCTTGGCCAAACCAAAACATCATTGTTTTTCAGCTCTGTTCCCAGCTGAAAGTCAAAACACAGCCCTGCACCAGCTACCAAGAAAGAGAAAAATGACTGCCACTGCTGAACCCAGGACAAATTCCCAGTCCAAAAATAAAAATTCATGGTAAGCAGTAAGACAACTGCAAAAGAATGTATGCTTTGATTCACTCACAGGTGAAATTTTCATGTCTATGTTTACTTATGTTTTGTTTTAATTGCATTGTTCTTTTAGGTCTCCTCCAGTTTTCAAACCTAATATTCCTCCAAAATCTGCAGCAACTTTGCAGACTGACTATCCCAAGAGATATGTTGTCATAATGGGATTAACAGCCTTTCCCCTCTGTTACACCAGTTCAAACACTGTTAAGGTCAATAATGACAGAATGTGGTCATTGTTTTCTAATAGCTTTCGTATAAATTAAGTGAGCCAGTGGTCCCAAGCCAGATCCCATCAGTAGAGCAAGCATATAAATACAGTGAACATCACTGCTGTCAGTCTCAGGAGACGGAAGTATGAGTGGACTGATATAAGAAATAACTTGCTCCTTCACTTTGCTAAGCAAGCTCTACAGGTATGGAGCAAAGGAAGAGTCTCTTGTCCACTTGCGCTTAGATCCCTCTGTGAAGTAGCTCAGTTTTCATTACATAGATGTGACAACTTAAAACATTTCACAGGGGAAAGAGATCAGAAGGGAAATAACAGGTAAACCAATCCCTGAAGTGTTACTTCATTTTTCTGGTTATTAGAAAAGATGTATCTTTGTAGACTGGTTAATTCTGTGTTTGTACATGGAAATCTGAGACAAGCCCTTGCCAGAAAGTTCAACTGTGGGACTTAAATGCCAAAAACCTAACAAGTGTTTGGATCTCTGGTTACAGGCTGAGTTTACTCTTAGCAGGAATTAAATATGCCTTTAAAAAACCTTTACTATGACAAATTGACTGTGGAGATCAGAACACAGAATAAATACTTTTCTGAGGCACTTTCTTAAATTACCACCAGAAGATAATGGGAGTAAAAAAAACAACCTAGAAAATATATTAGTTCCCTTTGGACAGCAATCTGGCTTTTTATTCTCCTTTGATCACAGCCCACTTTACATGTACAGAGTATATGCCTGGACCAGGGACAGGAATATTTCTATCAGTCATAATTGTCTCACTATTTGTGGCATGGGAATGTCAAACTGAGGGTTACAACTGCTATGGAGGTATCACCATAACAAAAAGACTTCTCTTATTTCATAGAATCATAGAATCATGGAATAGTTAGGGTTGGAAAGGACCTCAAGATTATCAAGTTCCAACCCCCCTGCCATGGGCAGGGACACCTCACACTAAACCATCTCAGCCAAGGCCTCGTCCAACCTTGCCTTGAACACTGCCAGGGATGGAGCATTCACAACCTCCCTGGGCAACCCATTCCAGTGCCTCACCACACTAACAGGAAAGAATTTCCTCCTTATATCCAATCTAAACTTCCCCAGTTTAAGTTTTAACCCATTACCCCTTGTCCTATCACTACAGTCCCTAATGAAGAGTCCATCCCCAGCATCCCTATAGGCCCCCTTCAGATACTGGAAGGCTGCTATTTAACTGTTATATGTAGTTCGGTGGGAGTAGTTGGTCTTACTCAAAGGGAATAAATAGGTAGGGTGATGAAATGAGAAATGTCTAATCTGATCTGTCCTTTGCAAAACATCTGCTTTTCTTAACATAGGAAGTGCAATAGATTTAATTGTGGCTTCAGTGCTGTACGTCATAACCGTTATATGTGTAATCGATGTAGAAATTGGAAGAAATTAAAAGGTAAGCAAAAGGCTTGACAAAGACAATCTGGCAGAGAAAACAGGCAAGAATGCCCAGAACTGCCTGTTTTAGGAGTCTTACAAAAGCTTTGTTAATGATCTTGGCACCAGAGGTTAAATGTGAGCTCACAGAATTTACTGCTGATTCAAAGCTTGTCAATACTGCACAAAGAAAGTCTAAGTATTGTGAAAGAATTATTAGAATAAAGGAGAAAAATAATAGAAATAAAATTTAGGATGTCAAGTAGCCAGGAATAATTAATCAAAATTTCTTGAATGAACTAGAAGCTTTTTGCTTAGAAATGGCACAAGAAACCTTAGTTCATCTTTGGATGCTTGAAAGATGTCACTGTAATGCTACCAAGAGAATGGGAAATTTGGAATTAAAGTGCATTAAGTAACATATGTTTGTAGAAATCAACATGTAAATTCAGGAAAACCAGACTGGTTTAAGAAAAAGATCAGATTATTTTACCACAACAGACTAAAATGCTTGCCTTATTTCATCAGGCTAAGTAAAGAATGACTAGGGAATATAATTTCTTTTTGTAAGGACATCATGAGAAAAAATAATTACATCAGCTGAAGTGAGCCTGGCTAAAGACAAAAAAAAAAGCATAAATTCCCCATAAATTTGGGTGTTTTCAGTTTGGTTTTTTTCTTTTTTTTTTTTTTTTTGTTTGGTTGTTTCTTTTAATTTAATATAATGTCTTGGGTTTGGCTGGGGTAGAGTTCATTTTCTTCCTAGTAGCTGGTGCAATGCTGTGATCTGGATTTAGCCTGAGAATAATGTTGATAACACATCAGTGTTTTAGTTGTTGTTCAGTGGCACTTATCCTGATCTAAAATATCTCCATCTCTCATGCTCTGTCAGTGAGGAGGGGAACAAGAAGCTGGGAGGGAGCAGAGACAAGACACGTGATCCACACTAGCCAAAAAGGTATTCCATACCATAGAACATCATGCTCAGTATGGGGAGAGTTGTCTGGGAGGCACCAATCATTGCTCAGGTACATGCCAGGTATCTGTCAGGAGGTGGTGAGCAATTCTATTGTGCGTCATTTGTCTTCCTGGGATTTACTCCTCTCTTTCTTTTTTCCCTTTGATTACACTATTATCACTATTATTAGCAGTAGTAATAGTAGTATTAGTATTAACTTTATTTTAATTATTAAACTGTTTTTATCTCAACCCACAGGGTTTTGCCTTTTTATAATTTTCTTCCCCATCCCACCAGTGGTGGGGCACTGAACAAGCAAGAAGCTGCATGGGACTTAAGTTGCTGGATGGGGTTAAACCACAACAGGTTCCTATGCTAATTTAGTAATACAGAAAGGACACTACTAAATGCACTTTTAAAAACTAACACTGCAGCAGATACACATTCTGTTGCTATTTCTGCCTCTGAACTGCATATTCATCATGTTTTCAGACTCGTTTTATTTCCCACCATGTAGAGGCACTTAATTAAAACACCTAATTTAAGGAGACTTATAGTTTACTAATATTTTATGGATATTAATATTAATATGGGGGTCTAAATTTATGAAAAAAAAACCAAAGCTCAAAAAAGTTTGGGAAGCAGTGATTGCACAAGGGACTAACCACTTCAGATGATCTTCTTTTCAGCTGCAAAACACGGGACGTATCAAAAACCTGTTTACGAAACACTGAGATTGCTATCCTGTGACTTAGTGTTTTCATATGTACCCCGGGCTAATATACAAAATTAATATCTCTTTTTAAAATATCTTCAAATATTATTTTTACAAGTTTGTTATCTTTCTTATATTTAAAAGAAGGAGGTGTTGAGGTATAGATATTCCCCTGCAAGTAAATCTATTCCTTCCTATCCTAATCTTTCCAAAACCTAGGGAAGAATATTCCTTATTTTTTTATTTCACATTAAAAGTAGCTCTTAAAAAAATAACTCAGGTATTTAGGTTTTTTTCAATTTTAATGAATTCTCAGACCTATTTGGAAATATAAAGTAAACAGACATGGATAATATAATTACCGATGCTGTTTTCCAAATGATTCAATTGCAGGGAGAAGTCTCATGGGAGACAGCATTTACATACAGTGATGACTCTGATAAATATTTTCTCATTTTGGTTTAATAACATAGTAAGTTCTGTATTTCACAGGGATACCTGAAAGATGGTAATTGGTACAGCATTATTGCTTTGTCCTTTATATCCTTGATCGTAAAGGATAAATTTCCCTTGAAAGGTGATTGAATGAAGAATCATTAATGGAAGTTATGAGAGCTAATCAGACTGTCAGTCTGCATTTTTTGGTGTCCGGAAAATGAAAAGCAAGCAAGACACTTACTGGAACAAGTGAGACATGCTTTTTACTGTGATAAAGATGCAATCCAATACAAATCTACTGAATGTCATCTTCTCTTGGAGTCAGAATGACATCTCTATTCTCCACACTTTTAATCCTGAGGCACCTCACAGCAGCAACTGTCAAACTTGTGCTAATTCAAAAAAAGCCCTGGAGGTGAAAACGTTTGACAGCCTCTCTCACTTATCCAAATGAAAAATCAGGTTATTTCCCTTCACCAACCTTTTTGTCCACTTCTGTACACACTTCCTTCAATTTGGCTGTCATTTTCTTTGTCATTGATTCCCCCAAATTTTTCAAACTTAAGATTCCTTTTCCTCTGCCGTTAGTGATTCAAATATAATTATCTGCAGTGCAACACAAGAGAAGGTGTGAATCACTTTGCACAAAATGTGAAAGTACCTTATTTTAAAGCTGTAGATCTCATCGGAAAAGAAGAAAACAGCCTCAATCCTAGCTCTGTTTTGCGGGAGGTCTCCCAGCTTCTTGAATACATTACTTTACATAATTAACATTACACTTAAAGTCAAGTAAAGATTAAGTAGATTTGTTATTGACAGAGAAAATGCGAAACAATCTTCAAGAGCTTTGGCTGGTCTTAGGTTCTAATTCATTCTGTACTAGGTCTCTATTAGCTATTACAAAGACATGAAATCTGGACTAGTCCTTTAAATATCATGCATTTATGATCATTTTGCAACTCTGTTTCTATGAACATAGTTAATTTCATAGCAGAAATTAAATATGCAGAATAATTGCTTAATCACTGTAAAGGATTTAAGGTCATTAAGTCACAAGATCATGCCTTTCATAAATTACAAGTCATTGGGTCTCACTCAAAGACCCAGAGACTCTCATTACAGAGAAGTTTGCCAGCGCCATGTAATGTGGGATGACATAGAAAGCCCCAAGCAAATTTTAACCAAATTAGTGTGGCTGTGACATGCAGTGCAAACATTCCAAGGTGGTTCCCAAAAACACTGTGTATGCAATGAACCCTAAGTGAAAAGTCTGTCATCAAAAAAATTGGTATATGTCTGCAGTTCTGTATTTGGAGATGGCTTAGGCATCACAGCAGTGTGGCATGTGTGCAGCCTCATATTATTCTTCTCATGGACCAGGTCTGATTAGGCACAGAACAAGAAAAGCCAAACTACCATCTATGCTTAAGGCCCCTCTCACGGCTGGGATGTGATTTGAATAGGTGCCTAGGTAACAGTCATATCTCAGAGTTCCACAATTGAACAATAAAATTACTTTATATCAAAATCACTTCATTTATCAATAAAAATAATTGCTTTAAGAAGTCTGAAAACAACGTAAGGCCTGGAAAGGAACCAAATTTTTGTGTTTCTCTTGTATCTTAATCAAAAAATCAAGATTCAATAGGACAAATTTGGCCAAGTTTCCCAGCTACTGAGTGAAGTCTGACAGCTCAGACAGATATAGTTGGATGTATGCTTAAGACTTAAGGAAGAATCTTATATCTAAGAAGTCCTTGTTGGGGATGATAAGATAGAAGCAAGCTGCATACATTTTCACAAACACTACTGGTTTCTTTTTCTTTTATCAGTAATTTTTGTCATAGCCGAACTAGATTGACTATGGAGGAATTAATTAATTATTAACACAGCTTAACATTATTATTTTCAGAAGATCCTTTATAGAACTTTAATTCAAAGATCAGTGACATCAACAGAAGTGAGATTATCCATGAAACACAGTGAGTTCTGGATCATATTCCATGTGTACAATCTTGTTTATAAGGTTGATATTAAGCTGTGAAGAGCAGGACTAAATTCACCATCTTAGAGCCAGTTGGTTATCTCCAAAAGGATGCCATGGCTCTGATTCATTCATGAAACAAGGTTCACACAATCTGTTATGTATTACAGTTTGCCTGGCTAGATTTTCTTGTTTGTATCATGGCCAAGACATTTCAGTGTTCCTGTTCCTTTGAGACCCTCTAGTTAAGATATGAGTGATTTCCAATCCAGAAAATTATTACTGCAATTAATCAATTGCCAATCATCTATTAATAAACCCACCACTGAAAGTCTAAGTTTTGGAATAGTGGTCAGGCTTAACTTTGCATCTTGCGTTTTGCTCCTCTGGACCTACCACAGGAAACAAACAGGGATAAGACAAGCAGGGTAAGGGCTTTCTGTAGCCATCTCATTCCAGACAACCTTCCAAAAAGGAAATGATAGATTTTATTGATCGAAGTGAAATTCGTAATTCACAAGGGAATGTCTCCATTGGACAACCTGGCTCTGCTTCACTGACACAGTTATTTACCTTCAGTTTGTTGTTTCCAAGTGAAGGATGAATTAATGTTCTCACCCTTTAAAACAGACTGCTGAGAAGATGCATCATTCTGCATAGATGATTCTTGCCTTTGGAAATCAAACTGGTTTTTAAGGAGGAGTTCTAAAACAAATCATCTTTTCTGTGTGTGAGGCTGTATGTGCAATGCATTCATGGCACTGAGCAGTGTACTAACATGCATGTTGCATTTAACTCTCTTTTTAACTGCCAGAACCATAATGTTCTTTGATTCACTGCCATTTTTATATTTCAAGGGGTAGTAGAGTCCTTGAGGAGGCCATTCAGGCTGAGCCCTTGTGCAGAGGAGCAGCATTATTGCACATCATCCTGCACCTGCAATCTTAATATCCTCTTCTTGACGTCAAGGCGATTACCCATTCTGTGTATATGAAAATCCATGAGGATTTCTCATTTGCCTGGAAATGTATGTTTTGGCCTCGGATAGCTAAGCACTGAATCTTGATTTTTTCCCAGAATAACACGATTGGAAGAACAACTAAGACAAATAGTACTGATTTTCTCATTTTATTTTATAAATACCTCACAAATGTCTCATTCCTGATCTGCATGTACTATCAGTTTTGAAATTCAAATGTTAGAACTCATAGAAGAATAAAAAAAACCCCTAATTCTACTCAATACACAAGTCTAATATCACCCCAGCTACCAAAGGCTGATAGAATTTAAATTTTTCTGCATAATTCTGTTATTTCATTCCTCTGGCAAATTTGCATAGAGTAGAAGCAAAGCTGTCAAACTCCTTCTTCAGCATTGGCAACCAAACTGGGACCAGAGCCCAAGTAATGTCATGGCACTTACAACTGGGACCATAAATCCAAGATGAATTTGACTGTAGAAGTGAGGTTAACTGCCAGAAGAGCAACTGCAACTCGAGAGTAAAAGTGAAGAACCACCATGCAAGGGATGTTTTACATTTTCTTCCTTAGAGGTGTCATGTGGATATGTTGACAGATAACCTGGAGCTGTGATAAGAAATATTTATTTGACCATTTAGAAGTCACTAACATCCTTTCTTCACACATTGCTGTTCTTTACATATTGCTATAGATGTATTCTTCACAATTCCTGGCTAAGCAGTACTTCATAATCTTGATTTGGTAACTAAAATCTCAAATAATGGAAAAGACTTGTCGGGTTTCTAAGGATCTTTCCCAACATCACAGTGATCCACAGTCTTGCAAGAGTAATACTCTGAACTTTCACTGAATTTAGGATCTTGGGTTAGTTATTTGTCTAAGCAACACCTAAGTCTTGCCAGTTGAACTGATCTTTTCAGAATAACTGAGATAGAGTTTAAATGATAAATGATAGATTTGAGAAAATTACTTCAAGCACAATGAGCAAAATGATTTAGCAGCACTACAATAAGGGGGAAGCTTGTCATTGTGTTGCTTCTGGTATAGCAGAGGCAGGAGGTGTTAGTGTCATCCTGACTAGAAACATCACCACAGCTTATATTACTTCACTGTGAACATTTCTATCAACACAGCTTACTCAGTTTATTAACACAACAGGGCCCTGTATTCTTGATATTGTCTACATTGTAATGACAGTGCAAAACAATATATATTGCCTAAAATCTTCTCACCCTTCTTAGCTACATCTTCCAGATCTTTCAGATCTTCTGGAATTATGGGATATAAAGTGTTTAAAATAAAGGTCATCCATTTCAGTGAAGTCTACTTTGTCAAGCACTCTCCATTCTAAAGTTTATTTTCTGATTAACTGTATAAAATAATTACTGGTTTTGTAGCATGTTTTAGTTTTCTTTCAGGCAGTTTGGATATTCATTGCCAATGAAGCTGCTTAAAACTACAGAATCCTTATGGGGTTTATTCATCACTAAGTCTTATTTTCTCAAGTAAATTAATGATTTGCTATTCCTAGAGACTTTACTGTGCTTATCACTGCATTAACTTGAATCAAAAAAATCACACTAAGCCGTTTTTCAACCCTTGACAAAAATAGCCTAGAGACATTCTGGTGAATGGAGGTCTTGAGGGAGAAAAGGCAGGTATATTTTGAATAATGGAAATGCACTCAGCATCCAGTATAACTGACAGAGGCTATTGCTAGCATTCAGAATCAGCCCTCCTTTTTACAGACAATTGTCAGAACATAGTGAGAGATGACGTTGAGAAGATCTGCATAAAGAAAAGCCATGTTTAGCTGTTAAGATTTTTGGCTTCATTGTGAAAATCGCCTGGGCGTCAATTCACATTGGCATTGTGTAGCAGACACTTGGGAGATCCATTTAAGAAATCCAGCAAATGCTTGCACCAGGCAAGAAAGAAACATCTCTGAGATCTATCTCTGATGGAGGAAAGAGTGTAAATGAGAGAAAAGCTTTTGTGATATACAAGTATTCACTTAATAAAGCCAGAACCTGGAAAAAAGGCAAAAATGAAGGACAGTGTTGAACAACTATCAGCCCAAAAAAAAAAAAAAAAAAAGAAAGAAAAAAGTACGTTTTTTTTCACAGAAAAGGAATATTGCATCCTCTTTTTTCTTCCGTGAAGTAGAAGTTAAAAGCAGCACTAAACCAGATCTCTGGCAGTCTAATACAGTTGGGGGTATTTTTCCAATAGAAACCAGCTTTGTGATGGATATTAACAAGAGTCAAAGAGCTGAACTGGGAAGAACAGGTGGTTTTAAGGCCATGTCTTTAATTTAAAGATTCCTAGGGGAAAAAAAGTCTTTGATCAGCTGATTTTTTATTTCATACAGCCCCCATCTGTCAACATCCTCCTTCTTGCTTGGTTGGTCAAATACGTTTCCATTTTGCATTGGAGATTAGATGGGCAGGTTCACTTTAACCACCACAAAATCCATCACGTGGCACTGGGGCCACAGCTGCTGTTATTTGTTCTGAGGGAGGGTGTTGTGTGGGTGTTTGTGGGTTTGTTTTGGTTGGTTGGGGTTTGGGACTGAAGCTGAGTAAAGACTTCTAAAGTTTTTAAATAACGTTTTCCTCCCCACATGCTTTTACCTCCCCTCTTGCATTTCATCTAACAGGCCTAGGGATACTGAAAGCTCCTTGTAGCAAAAACTCTTGTTACAGGTGTGTTCGATGGGTGGTACAACACCTTGTTTCTCTGGACTGTACTGTAACAGGAAGATTAATTCCTGAGCTACCACATGTCAGAGAGAGTGAAATAAGCAGCAACTCATACAGACTAGCAAAGATACGCAAATTTCAAGAGATGTGGACAGCTACAAAGCTATAAGATTGGCACAACATAGAAAAAGAGGTGACTTCAACTTGGACTTCACCTACCGCATTCATGTAGAGATTGTGATGTGCGCTCTGAGCACTAGCTGAAAAACATCAAAAAGAAAGTCAGAGAAGTACTTGAAAATAAGTAGGAAAAAAAAAAACAACAAACACCAGTGCTTCTGGCACCTCTGGAATATTACCCTGAAACATTTAATAAGCAGCAATAATTAGAGTTAAATCTTTTAATGTAATGCAACAGACAACAGGACAAATGCATCTTCACTCGAATGTTCTTGTAATCGTCTTGTAGGGATGCTGCCCAATTTGCTGCTTAGTAATTTCCAAAGATCCAGTGAGAGTGAGATTTATTTCCTATGTTACAATTTCCTTGAATTGTAGCTAGGAAGAGCAGTTGGGTCTAAGGAACTTGTCAAATTTGAAAATTACATTGTCCTACATGAGGAGAAATAACGGGTTGAGAAAGTTGGGGCTGTTCAGCCTGGAGAAGAGAAGTTGCGTGGAGACCTCATAGCATCTGAAGGAGGCCTAAAAGGATGCTGGAGAGGGACTCTTCATTAGGGATTTTAATGACAGGACAAGGGGTGATGGGTTCAAACTGTAACAGGGGAAGTTCAGGTTAGAAATAAGGAAGAAGTTCTTTATTGTGAGGGTGGTGAGGCACTGGCACAGCCTTCCCAAAGAAGTGGTAGATGCCCCGTCCGTGGCAGTGTTCAAGGCCAGGTTGGATGGAGTCTTGGGTGACATGGTCTAGTGCGAGGCTAGGGGGTTGGGACTGGATCATCATACAGTCCTTTCCAACCCTAGCTATTCCGTGATTCTATGTTTAAATATATCCCTGATTCTTCTGTTCTTTATCAGGTTTTCTTTCTGTTGGCTACTGTGGTCAATAAAATGAAAATATAACCAAAGTCCACTGAAGTGAAAATAAATTACTGAGATTACTGTGAACGAATACTGTAATTCAGATTTATTTTAGTGCATGATCTGGTTGGTTTGTTTTTTTTTCATGAGATATACAATACATTTTCATGTGGATCTGGTTTCAACAATACAGTTTGGATATACTGCAAGAATGACTGAGGAGATTAAATGTATTTTATCTCTCAAATCAAGTTAAATGTATTCAGAAATTAAGACTGAAAAAATAATAATAATGTATTCCAAGAATCTAACTGGAACACTGAAAAATGAAATGGTCTAATTCATGTGTCTCTTATGGTTTGTAGCATTTAATGTTTCCCTTCCAAGTTAATTAGTGGTATTTGAAATAGAATACAATTAGAAATACAACCTAAAATGCAAAGAAAGGCCCATATGATTGCTTTACAATTCAGAGAATTATCTGTATAATCCCTTGTCTATGATTTTCACCCTTGTGGCTTGGTAAATAATTTCTTTGTCATTTCATACACGTGCCCTGATTAACAAAGGATTGATCATTTCCTAAAACAGTTTTGTAATTAATACCAAAGTCACATCCCATCCCCCTTGTTGATCCTTGCCTCTACATGTTTCTGATAAAATATAATTGTCTTAATTCTCTCAGGATTGATTAGGTATAATGTTCAAAGGGGAATCTACTTTATTACTGACCTAACATACCTTTGTTAATAAGAATTTTTTTACTCTGCACTTCAAAGCTGAAAGTTTCTTAATTAACAGCAGAAGCTTTACTGAACCAAGTCTATTACAGTCACATTGCCATTTCCTGGGGCTCTATTATTTTCTTTATTAACAAAATCCATTTGAGATAAAGGCTTTAAAATAATATTTAGACACAATGAAAAGCACACCCCCCTTAACATCACTCATACTTTTAAAATCAAAGTTTAAGAACTAGAGGTTTGATGTAATGAAGAACATTTCAAATCTGTTCTTGGAGTGGAGTTCACCACTTAACTTCCATTTGGAGGATTTAAATGGGACTCGAGTGGTGCACATGCCTCCAGATCTGCAGGGGGCAAATTTCACCCTTAATCAAGGCAATTTTCACTACACTATATGAAAAGTGATATTTGCTACCTCTGAAAATTTCTCTCATTTTTGCTTTCCTCAATAATGTGCTATTTTTAAGGTTACATTTATGGTAGTCAAGGTCAAGAAAAAATATTTGCCAGGAATAAAACTATTCTGTAACCATTTAAGCTATTATAGCTTAACAGTCAAAACATTTCATAGTATGCCATGATATTTTGTATAATCCACCAACAAGGAAAATCTGCCCAGAGGCCCTATAAATATCTTCTATTTATCCATATTGATATTTACTTGACTATTTGTTCTACCTGAAGATTACATAAACATTAATGGCCCATCTTTAACTACTGCTACTTTAGTATTGTCAACGCCCACTGTAAGAAGAGAAATAAAAGCCAAATGATGTTCCTTATGATCATCTGTTGACATAGGAATATTTGATTTAAGCATATCAGCAACACACATTCACTCTGAAATAAACTACTGAAAAATTGAAGCCTGGGGAATCACAGAAACATAGAATAGTTAGGGTTGGAAAGGACCTTAAGATCATCTAGTTCCAACCCTTAATAGAGACATGAAGTAAAGCTCCTGGAGGTAATACCTGTTTTTCAATACACCATATTGGCAGCTCTACTCACTGACATTAGTATTAATTAGATCTGCAAAAGATTGCAAGGAGCATTAGCTATCACTGAGCCATTGAAGCCATCCTAAATTTGATGACTGACACTAACCTGTACACCTCACAGAATTTAGTTGAATTACGATCTCCTGTTTCAATATGCAAACATGAGGGAGAGAAACCTGAAATCCTCACAACTGAAGTAGCTAAGTGTTTAGTAATTTTATTCTGATACTGTTGAAAGAGTTGCCAACAGGTTTTAAAAAGTTCTCCTTCTGGGAACATAAAGAAGAGAGAGCTGTTTGAAAATGGATTTTTATTAGTTTAGAAAGAGGACTGTTGAGCTTCCCTGAGAGAACTGAAGAGATTCTTTATGGCTGAACATTTCTATGAAATACTATGGGTTTTATACTTTTTTCTTTCTTTTTTTTTTTTTTTTTTACTAACAGAGCATTAAAAAGCAAGGAAAGAATAAAGCAAATATTCACTGAAAGGAGCCATAATGTACTGGTTATCACATTAACTGTACATTTCATAACTAGGAATGTATGTTGGACACTTACAAATAAAAAGAAATTCTGGAACATTGAAGACATTTGGAATGCCAGTGAAATCGATCAGAAAAATAAAACAAAATGTATAAAAAGCCCTCTGGTTTTGGAAAAGGAAAATATTTTGAGAGTATTAAAGATACATATGGATGCATTATTCATATGTATTTTGGTCACAGGGTTTGCCTTTTTTTATCTCTCAGAGTACATGTTAGCACGGAAAATCACTTTGTTTTGTTTTTCCTTCTTCTTTTTTCCAGGGTTTTGAATTTCAACTACCTCTATATCACTGGTACATTTTAATTTAGACACCACATGCACAAACGCAAAGTGGAAAAAGTCTGGGGAGGCAGCACCTCCACAAAAAAGAAACTGGAGATTAAGAAAGCCAAGTACAAAGATATGCTGTCACGCGTATATATATGATTCTATAAAAGTAACTTCAGACCAAATTCATAAACAAATTCAGAAGAGTTATAGTTAGATTACATGAAACAAGTTCAGTTCCAGTCAATGGCTTTTTAGTTGCCTGGTCTGGTATATCAAGTTGTGATTGTGTGTTCCAAGAAAACTCTAAAACACTTAGATAGTATCCAGGAGAAAAAAAAAAAAAATTAAAGGAATTTATCTCTAAATTAGAGAGACATCAATTTGAAGGATGGACCACTCGGTGGATAAAGAACTGGATGGATGGCTGCACACAAAGAGTTGTGGTCAATGGCTCAATGTCCGGCTGGAGACCAGTAACGAGTGGTGTCCCTCAGGGATCGGTGTTGGGACCAGTCTTGTTTAACATCTTCGTCACTGAAAATGGAGAGTGGGATTGAGTGTGCCCTCAGCAAGTTTGCCAATGACACCAAGCTGTGTGGTTCGGTTTATACGCTGGAGGGAAGGAATGCCATCCAGAGGGACCTTGACACGCTTGTGAGGTGGGCTGATGCCAACCTCATGAAGTTTAACCATGCCAATTGCAAGGTCCTACACCTGGGTTGGAGCAATCCCAGGCACAGCTACAGGCTGAGCAGAGAATAGATTTAGAGCAGCCCTGAGGAGAAGGACTTGGGGGTGCTGGTCGATGAGAAAATGAACATGAGCCGGCTTCAGTGTGCGCTTGCAGCCCAGAAAGCCAACCGTATCCTGGGCTGCATCAAAAGGAGCGTGACCAGCAGGTTGAAGGAGGTGATCCTGCCTCTCTATTCTGCTCTCCTGAGACCTCACTTGGAGTATTGTGTGCAGTTCTGGTGTCGTCAATAGAGAAAGGACATGGAACTGTTGGAACAAGTCAGGAGAAGGCCACGAGGATGATCAGGGGCTGGAGCACCTCCCGTATGAAGACAGGCTGAGAAAGTTGGGTCTGTTCAGCCTGGAGAAGAGAAGGCTGTGTGGAGACCTCATAGCAGCCTTCCAGTATCTGAAGGGGGTCTGGTATGCTGGGGTGGGACTCTTTATTAGAGACTGTAGTGAAAGGACAAGGGTCACAGTATCACAGTATGTTAGAGATTGGAAGAGACCTCAAAAGATCATCTAGTCCAATCCCCCTGCCGGAGCAGGAACAACAGGTTCAAACTTAAACAGGGGGTTTAGACTGGATATAAGGAGAAAGTTTTTTACTGTTAGGGTGTTAAGGCACTGGAATGGGTTGCCCAGTGAAGCTGTGAATGCTCCATCACTGGCAGTGTTCAAGACGAGGTTGGACAGAGCCTTCGGTGACATGGTTTAGTGTGAGGTGTCCCTGCCCATGACAGGGGTTGAAACTGAATGATCTTAAGATCCTTTCTATTTCAACCCTAACTATTCTATGATTCTATGAATAAAAGCCTCATCTCCAAAAATGACCATGCTTGAGTCTATGTAAGGAAAACCCACATAGAGACATCCTAATGATCTTCATATACTTTAATGGCTCCACAGAAAAAGAGATAATAGCATATTCTGAATACCTACTGGGAAGAAAAGTGCTGCAATGGGGTTAAACTGCAGCAGAGGAGGTCTAGGTGAGGTAACACGAAGAAATCTTTCTAATGATGAGAATAATTAAACATTGACATCTCCAAGGATGGTAGTCAAATTCCTACCACTTGAGTTTTCAAAACAGGATAGAAAAGTGGCAGATGACAACGTGTCATTATGATTCTACCTACGGCCAGAGAGATCAAATGATTATTGAAGTTGTCTTCTACATGTATTCGAACTCGACTAACCTAGGACATTGCCCCTGTGACTTTATAGGCATCAGATTTTTGTGAAGATGCTCATTAACAACCTCAAAACACAGGATGTGAAACTATTTCTGTTGCTGAGAGACAACTAGACAATAATGTCTCCTTGTATGAATCTCTTCAGGCAGTGACAGAAAGGTAAGGACACTGCAGACTGTAGCAGTAGTGCAATTTTCTTAGGTTTCTGAAAAGACAGAAAGCCAGAATGTATGTTTTTCTTGCCTTGAAACCATTCATCAGCCAGTAGCTGTACAGAAGATGATCTACTCTTAAGCGTGATAAGGAACTGGATTGAAAATAATCTTCCCGTTGTGTTTTCTCTACAGAAACAATTGAATACAATTAGTGTAGTGCATTTGCCGAACTCAGGGGAGACTATATGATGGCCTCAGTAGAAAAGGGGAGGTCACAAAGAAAAGAAACTGTTCAGAAATGCTGAAGTCAGGTTCATCAGCATTACTCCTTACTAGGTTTATAATTTGGAGCTATTGCTTTGTCATGTTGATATTCAGGCTTTTGACCAAGAACTCTGCCATAAATTAAGAAAGATATATGTTGTTGGAATCTAATTTTAAAAGACATTAACAACCAAAGGTTGTTGTTGACTTCTCAACAAATGTAGGAGAGCAGAATGTAATTCACTTGCTGTGAGTAATTCATCATAGGAACAATATTACATGTTACAAAAAGATGAAATAGGTTTTCAGGTACAAAACACAGAATTTCAAAACCTAAAACTCAAAAGTTTATTTGAGCTTAACAGATCGTAGAGACATGAAAAATACCTATTCATTACCAGTTTGATTCAGTCTTTTCAAGGAGTTGTAAATACTTCATCTCAGGCTCAACTATGACAGACAAAATCTCTTTCTATACTGAGAATGGCAACGCTACTATTGCTTCTAGTCCCTTCAGGTCAAGTCCAAATGTGACTTTATTTGTTTTACATGTTAGGGTTGGTTTTATCTTGCTTAATTTCAAGTTTATAATACAATTCCTAAGCCCCTAATTCCACATTTTAGTCAGTGATGGGATAATCAACACAGTAAATGGAGTCCAGAGAGAGATTCAGCCGTCTTACTAGTAGGTGCTAGATTTGGTTGCCTTATAACAGCACCTTATAACAGCAGTATCATTTAAGATGCCTTGGGATGTCTCATCTGACCTCCACCTGCAAGTCCAGAAAGACATCATCTTCTCTACATTCTGCATCATGGCCATGCCCTCTCTAAATAACTCAAATAGCCTAGAGTATCTTCAAGTACCTATATGTAAGCAACTGAACTGAGAATCAGGTGTTTAGTTTATGAAGACATAAACTGGTTTCTGAAGTCGGCTGACTAGGCCTCCACTGTTCATAATGGAAGATTAGACACCTGTCTTCTCTTCAGGCACCTCTACTGATGGAATCCAAGTATAGATGAATTAATTTTCACATATTGTGTATTAATTCTAACCTCCAAATGGCTAGTACCATTTTTCCTGGAAGTCCTTCTAATTTTATCCCCCCCCCCCCCCCGGGTCAGTACTGTTGACCCCGTGAGCACATTGAAAACCCTTGATTAAAGCTTTTGCCTTAGGGGAGAAGCAGGTTATTGGGCAAGGGCTATATTATATTGTGCAGCTGAGTCTCTTTCAATTTACTTTTACGTCAGTCAACCATTACTCGTTGCTCTTAATAATTTACATGTGCACCCAGAGAGATCTTGATGAGCATAATTCTTAAAAAAAAAAATTGATAATGAAGTGAAATAAAGAAGTAAATGAATGAGGATGTCATACTGAAAATAATCTATTGAGGATGATGTATACCATAATGGGGAAATCAGATACTGAGTTCTTATATTGTTAAAACAAAATGACTCCTCCCCAGTCATGTAAAGCAATCTGAGGCTTCAGAAGCCTGAACTTAACATGTGAGGTTTTCTTTATTCACATTTAGGTTGAATAAGAGAAAATATTTCCACTGATGAGTCAGTAACATCCTCTCAGTCAACAGGTAGAGTAAGAGTCCTGTCATAAGGATTATCACAAGAATTGTCACAAAGATTACTTAAAATTGTGTCAGGCTAAGCACTGTTGAATGTACTACATAGAAAAAGTGTGTACCAGCGAATAATGATAATTCCTTTTTCAGGTAAGTATCATTCATTCAGTACTCAAACACATGAACACGTTTAACCTTCTGTGCCCTCAGTAGCCCCACTGAGATTCATCCCATATGTAAGTGTTTCCAAAATCAATGAATAATTATTTTAAGTTGAAAAACTGAGAACAAGACAATGATAAAACATAAACAAGAAATGGGGGCAAAGGAAGGAAACAGTACAAAACAAAGATGTTATGTGTTTGGCATCAGTTCATACATGACTTTGTGATTCATTCATTTTATAAGTATATTCATCTTCATATAAACATAGTTTTTCCTTAAGCAGAATATATTTTAACTGCTTTTGGTATGTGACAGTTAATACTAAAACATGATTGCTGGAGATTCAAACTATTTAATAACAACTCTTGTCTGACATTATTGCCATACTCCTGTTCATCCTGTGGACTTCATTATTTACCATCTAATTTTTCACTATCTTTTTACAGCTTCGCTTGTGAATAACAGTTCTTACGTATTCCTCTTTCCGTCTTGCACCTATGATTTTTTTTCCCCTTCATTCATATGTAAGATAAGAAACTGAGCAAAACAGGAAAAGTAATGTATGAAAGCTACTATGTCCTAAGAGGAGAACCAAAGTATACAGATACAGATGTAGGTATAAGGATTCAAGATATATATGTACATATATGATCATTGTACAGAAATACGAGTACTCACACAAAGAAAAAACTCCTTACATTATTTTCAACATCACATTGCAAATACGTATATGCATATACCATATAAATATTTTAAGATATTACTTTAGTGATATGGGAAAACTCCATCTCAACAGTGAGGGAAGAATTGACTCCTTTGAATTTCTATTCTGCCTTCTGGAAACAATTATTTCCAGCATGCACAGACAATAATGGGACTCAAGCACTGAGTGGTATGCCACATTGTACAAGACAGTATGATAATGTACAACACCCTGTGCATTCTCTTCTTAATTATTAGTATTGCACATTACAACCAAGTCATATAATTTTGTAATGATGGTAGAGCCAGGAAGGGGAGAGAGCAAACATAAAAAGTCAAAATATTCTGTAGATGTCTCATAAAACAGCATATATATGTATTAAAAATCACAATTTTAAGATTTATTTCTAGTTGTATCTTCTTTGTGGATTAACTGTGTTCAAATCTTTTACAGACTTATGATTCACACATATTGAAACAGTCTGAAGAGGCAACAAAACCCTTAGGGAATCACCCATACAGTAACCATTACCCCAATTTGACACAGTCCCTTTTACAAAAGCCATTATATATGTCAAACATCTGCTGTTTCATTCCATCTTCAATCCCAGCTGCTCTGTGTTAAGGAAGAGTCTATGAACTGAATCTACACCTGCAGTTTCTTGAAAATTAAAATGTTATGCTCCATCTACTATGGGTATCAATGGCATCTTTCTGAGAGGTTAACGGGGCTACTAAAATGTGACTCCTCCTAACTGCTAATGCATTAAAGAGGAGAAATATTTAGTACCGCAGTGCAACAGGAGTGCATACATACTATATAACAGATTTTGGCTGCAAATGACCAGAAAAGGCTCAAATACAATGGAGTTCCAAAATACAGCACCAATTTGCACAGCTGTTCATTTTCTAAAGGACCACATAGCGCAGGATAACTGAGGTGAAGAAAGACTGGAATGCTTGTACTGTTGACACTGGATGGCAGAACAATGCCTCGGAAACCCTCTTGAAGCTGATGCCAAGGCAGTTTTCTGTGATACATGTGGTGTATGAGGTAGTCACATCAAGTGAGGTAATGTCTAGAATACAAGTCTATCATTTCTGGGCTGAGCACCTGACTCACTCAACTGCTGTATGATAAAATAGAAGTCACATAATAAGCTTTTTAAACTTCCTCAGTGGCCTGGGAATTAGAAAACTACTTGCCCACCCAATAAGAAGTTGCAAGAGCCCTGCAGGCAGAAAACAAGCATTTTGAAGCACTCAAGATAAGTTGCAGATAAACTAGAATATTAAAAGATTTGTGCATCAGATTTAGACACGTTTGCAGTTAGGTAGTCCTAGAAAGTGAGTGAACTGGACTGGTTGGTGATTGCTGGTACTCTTAGGTGTTTAAATCTTATTTTACATGTAAGAAAGGTGTGCTTCATCATAGTCCATGAAAATTTAGGAGAAAACAGGTACATTCCAGGCAGTATGCAGTCTTAGAACTGAAACAAAACCTGCCATTCCAACTGTGCCCCTTCCTGGCTACCTATCCATACCCCATGGGGTGTTATGTTACGTATTTGGGAAGAGATGCATTTCCACATTTCGAAAGGATGATAGATGAAAAGTAGACCTTGTGAAGGGAATAAGCATCAAGTGCAGCAGACAAATGTACTCGCAAATGTTCTCAGCTTAATGTTTGATGTGAAAGTTCACAGAACATAGATTTTATACTAAGAAGTAACTAAGAAATAATCAAATTAACGTTAAGGCAGTGACAAACCATTAAACTTGTTTGTATGCATGTGATACATAAGCAGGTATAAGACTTCATTGCTTTGAAAAAGATTGAATAGATGAGAACTCCTTCTTTGCGGCACAAATAAATGGCTTGCTGTGGGGCTGTTGTGCTGTAGTCTGTGCATGTACATAGCCTTCTACTGAAATCCTTACAGGGTTTTTTGACTCATTTCCTGGTCAAAGTTTCCAAATTTTCCTGCTATATGGATATTTTCTGCAACTTTCTTGTTAATTTTTCATTTCAGCTTGGATCTGGTTATTATTTTTTTTTCCTTTATATTCTCATTTTGTTTTGCTGTTCTCATTACTAATCTTTTAAGTTTTATTTAAATTATAGATACTTTTCTTTTGTGGCGACTGAGGTGCAAAGAACCTTCTTGGAAAAGTACATGAAGAGGAAATCCTGCCTGGCCAAACTGATAGCACCCACTGATGGGATGGCTGGCTCAGGTGATGAGGGGAAAGCAAAGGATATGGTTTCTCTTCACTTTAGTGAAGTTTCTGCCCTATCTCACACAGCATCTTTATGGACAAACTGAGGATGTACAGCCTAGAAAACTGAAGACTAAATGAATTGCCAGGCTTAGAGGGAAGGGACTTCAGTGGACCAAACACCACTGGAGCCCAGGCACCAGTAGTGAACCCCAGGGGTGAATAACAGGGTCAGTACTATTCAATACTTTCATTAATCATCTGGACTGTGAGACAGGCTGAAGAAATGGACAAAAAAAAAGAAACTCATGAAGGTCCACAAAAGGAAACACCAAGTCCTATACCTGGAAAGAAATAATATTAGGCACCAAGACAGGCTAGAAGCCAAGGGGATGTAGAGCAGCTTTGCAGAAGTGGACCTGGTGGTACTGATAGATACCAAGTTAAGCAAAAGCCAGCAATGAGCCCTGGTGAGAAAGAGAACCAAAAGTCTCCTGGACTGTACCAGAAAGAGCATTTCCAGCAAGTGGAGGAGATTACATTTCACCTTTGTGCAGCCCTAGTGAGAGATATCTGGAGGGCTATGTCCAGTATTGACTGAACTTTTTACTGTGATGGTGATCCACCACTGGAACAGAAGGTTGTGGATTCCACTCTTTGAGACATCCAAAAGACAATTTCTTAGACACAGCTTTGGGTATCCTGCTTTATATGACTCTCTTTAGTAAGGAAATGCACCACAGACTTCCCAAGGTACTTTCCAAAAAGTCTGTGAACTTATGCTCAGCTTTTCCCCTGTCCTGACCCAGATTAATTTTTGGAAAAAGTTAAAACAAGTGAGAAGGTTTTATCTTAACATTCAAGAAGTAAAGCATCAAAGGCTCCAGAGACTGAGAAATGCAATACAAGGTGAAAGGCACTCTGGAATCTAGGCTCTGTAAAAACTCTTATGCTGGAACTGAAAGCACACCAAGAAGTATTAGTAGGTCCTTGTTTTCCACAAGCAAACCATGCTGTTACACCCACCATCTAATTCTTACCCAAATCTTATTTTATGATTCAGGATCCATTGAAAGTCTAGTAACAGTTTCCAGGAAATATCCTGTATTTCATATTTGCTGTGTTACATCAAATGGATGAGCAGTTCCATAGACGCTTATTAAGATCCTGGCACTGAATAACACCAAAACTAGAAGTAATTGTTAGCAGAGTCCTTGATATATTGCTTCAGGAAATAATCATTTGTTACATCAATCATTCCACATGCCATCAGCCAATATCTCAAAGGTTTCTCCATAATTGTTAGGGAGGCTGAAATCACCCATAATCACAATCTTACCTGTCTCCCTTATCTGATCGTATAGTATTTCATTCTCCTGCCTTTCCTGTCACGTTAGTCTCTTGCAGTCCCCTGCTATTAGGCCTTAAAACACTACCTATGAGCTCAATCCAATTGATTCTCTGGAGTTACAGTTCTTTTATGTGCCTTTTATTTCTTCACAGAGAAGGGCAAATCTTCTATTTCACATATTTTCTGTGAAACATCCTATAATCATCTATTCAATATTAAACCTTGTTTTCAGGGGAAAAAATCCCTAAAAAAGAAACAACAAAAACCAAGGGTCTCTCTGTACTGTCCTTTCCATGCATTTTCATGCACATAAATTGTTAATAAACTGTTACTCGTCAAAACATGTTTACATCAGCAGTGTACTTTTGCATTTTAACGTGTTCCACATCATGCAGTTTTAGCCTGGTTCCATAAGCTGAGGCATTAATGGGATATATATATGAGCATGTGCGCTTGTCTGTGTGTCTGCGTGTCTGCATGTTTACACGACCTTATGTCAATTTGGTTTCCAACTGTTTTGGGTCATCTTGCTGATTTGAAAGTGAGTTCAACAGTTAGAAACAGATCTGAAAAAAAAGAGTCTTCTTTACATTTCATGAATCATGAAATCATAGAACGGTTTGGGTTGGAAAGGATCTTAAGATCATCCAGTTCCAACCCCCCTGCCATGGGCAGGGATCCCTCACATTAGACCAAGTGACTCAAGGCTCTGTCCAACCTAGCTTTGAACACCGCTGGAGAGATACCCTTTCTAATGCTTCTACTCAAAGTTGCATGAGCTTAACCTACTACATAATAAAGAATAGGAGATACCATGGAAACCTTGCCCTAAGGCAGAGTAAATTCTGCTGGTGTTAGTTATCATACTTTGCTTTATTTTCATTACCAGATTTCACTCTTTTTCATTCTTCCCTTAATTTTTTTGCTAGAAATAGATTGAAAAGAAAAGAACATTGTAACAAAAATGTTTTCCACAATACTTTCTAAGGGAAAAAGCCAAGAAAACAACAGATTCTTTTTCATTCCCCCTTATTCCACTGTCACTGTTTTTCAGGTTTTTCTGTCAAGGACACAGACAGTCCTTTCTGATGCTGGCAGCAGCATGTAACAATGTAATGCAATTGCTGAGGGAGGGTATGTCAAAGCACTGCCAATCACTTTAAATTCATATCAGTTATTTGCTTTAGATACTGACAGAAAGCAGCAATCTAACACAAAGATAATGTCATTTTAGGTACACTTGGACTGTCGTAATTGATCTCCTCTTAACATATGAGATCTATAAGCAGAAAATTTGTTGTCTCCTGCATTCTTTTGAGAGATCACATGCTATAGATGATCTTAAGTTCCTTCCCAACCCTAACTATCCTATCATCCTGTGATTCTATATGTGAAGCTAACACAGTTGGCATGGCACACAGCTGAGGTTTCTCCCTTGAAGGCACCTCTTGGTGCTTCACCGGCTCCTCAGATCTTTTCTGAAGTCCTTCAAAGACATGCAAAACAGCAGTGTGTGCATGGAGAGCTGATGTGGTGCTGGATGAGTCAGTTTGCTTCTGTAACAACACAGAAAGATTCTCAAAGTGCTGTCTATACTCAGATACCCTGTTCTCAGTTATTTCATCCACCTCTTGCTACGACACACCTTGTGTGCTGAGAGCCTTGGGTCAGCTTTAAATCTGGGACTTCTATCTATCATGCATGGTGTACATACTCTCAGAACTCTTCCAAGGATTCAGTCCCATGGTGTGTAAAAGTCAGCTCAAGTCAGCCTAAGACTATTACAAGGAATTTAAATCTAGAGATAAACAAGATAGAGACGCAGGCAGAGGAGAGGGTGCCTAGTTTAGGTTTTCAGTAGATTTGTGATAATCTCTGAGTTTGGTCATAAAACACTGCATTTAAAGAATTCAGTTGAGCTTTTACATTGCTACGTGCCTTCTTTTCCTTTTGTTTATCATACCAACTATCTGACCAAGGCACATGTCTTGATCTGTTCAATAACCATTTGGCTGAACTTACCATCCTCATATTCAACACCTTCAAGAGGAACTGTTTACCTTTGCTTAAGTAAAACTGAACCCTTTTGTCTCTTGAAAGATATCAAATGTTAAATTATAAATCACTAGAATGCTGAGATTTTCTTTCTCCTGTGACTCCTTCATCTGTTGCTGTGAGAAAAATAAACAATGGGCAACTTGAAGTTGCTATAGTTCCTCCACTCTTGGAAAAATCCAGAAAGCCCAAAATTACATACAAATTAATTATTAAAAGTAATACTCTACAGTACTGTCATGGAATCATGGAATGGTGTGGGCTGAAAGAAACCCAAAAGCTCATTCAGTTCCAAGCCCCTGCCATGGGCAGGGATGCCTTCCGCTAGAGCAACTTGCTCCAAGCCCTGTCCAGCCTGGCTTTGAACACTGCCAGGGATGGGGCAGCCACAGCTTCTCTGGGCACCCTGTGCTGGCACCTCAGCACCCTCACAAGGAAGAACTTCTGCATAAGAGCTCATCTCAATCTCCCATCTGGCAGGTTAAAGCCATTCCCCTTTGTCCTATCACTACACACTGTAGAATATTTTTCAGACAAACCATGTCTTGAAAAGCTTTTGGAAGTAGTACCACTCACTTTAGAGATCCAAATAATAACAGTTGAAAAGAGAGAGCAAAAGGGCAAGAGATAATAAGTGAATAATAACAGTTTCAGATAGAGTTTACAAATGGATGGAAAAGCAGGGTATGATGCAAGGAGCATTTGAAACAACTGGAGCAACAAAATGTAGAGGCAAAACTGTAGAAAGACACCGGAGGCAAGCGCCACAAGGACGATAAAGGGAAGACACTTGGGGGAACAATGCTAAAGTACTCTGATATCAATAAAAAGTTAGACTGTTCCCTATGGGCTTGTTCTTTCAACAGTGCTGGAAATGTGCAAGTAGTTTTGTTGGAAGAATATGTCACCTAGATGGTAAATATTTTAAGTATTTCTCCAAATTGTAACATTTTTCCATAGTAATACATAATTATGGGGAGCTTTCCCACAGAAAGAAAAAAAAACATGAAACCTGTTGAAATCCAGATTTTTGCTAAACATTTTTAATTCACTTAGCTTGTAGTAATACAATAAAAACTAGTTCCGCATGCTGTGAAATTTATGAGGACCAGGATAAAAGTCATCTCACCTAAATCATGCAACTACAGCAGAGATTTTGACATCTGAGCTAGCCACTGAGAGGTCTTTTTATAGTCACTGAAGAGAAACAGACAATTTTGGGTCATGATTCATCTCTCTCTGGCCATCTAAAATAGGTCAGATGAATGGTGCCCTGAACTGATTGATTATTTTTGCTCATACAGAGGGCAGTTTATTTGGACTTCAGCACCTACACTGAAAAGGTCTGTAGGTAGATGAGTTTAAATTTCTCTTAGGCATCACATGCTACATGAATTGCTTGTTTCCCTCATTATATACTGCCTGATATAGCAGAAATTCTAGCTGGGCTGTCTCATGTTTGGACCCATATTTTGGCAGGATTCAGGTCTTAATATACTGTAGGGAATAACAAGGAAAAAATGTGTCTTGGATGAGTTCTAGTACTGTTTTTAACATGATTTTCAATGCAAAAAAAGGTTGCCTGACTCACACATGGACTCGATGAACTGTCTACAGATCTGAATTTTTAATGTTAATCAAACTGCTTTCCTATCACAATACAGTATCTGATCACTGCAGAGCCTAATTTGACATCTGTCTAACTCTGCTGACAGTCACAGCTCTGGAGTTAACAGTGGGGTGCACGAGAAAAAGACCCATTAGGTAGGATAAAATAATTACTGGTGACAGACATTTTCATTTTAGTCTGTGGTCTGTTGCCTTGATACTGATTTTCTCAGGTTCAGTTGTCAATTAATAAAATAAGGGTGGGTTTGGGGTGTTTTTAAGATATTTTGAATGGTTTAAATTGCATTTACTTCCTTAGGTTTCCACAGTGACAATAAATGGAATAGTCTTGATAAAATCTCTTTTTAAAAGAATTGGATACTTTTAATCCTGAGACTGCTTGAACAGAATTCATTATAATTTGTCTTATATTCATTAGGTATGTGTGGTAAAGAGAATACTGACATTCAGAAGCTCCATCTGAAATGATTTAATCAAACCTTAAGACAAGGATTTCTGACAAAATAGATCTGCCTTTTCAGGTATGGACTGTTATACTCTACTTGCATACAGGAAAGTGCTTTGGGATGTTGGTCTAGTTGCATACAAATACATAATAACTAATGATAAAGCTAGACAATGTAGCATCCACAAATCCAAGACCTCTTTTACGTCAGTCTCCACATCTTATCATGACATGGTTAAGCTCTGACAGACAGGACGCACAATCTAAAACAATAATCCAAAATGATGCTGTGCATATTAAGAGCATTTATTGATCATTAGATGCATTCAATGACCGAGGTAAGAGTCCTGTTCTAAAGTGTTTGATGTTGTAGCCAGAGTTACTTGGAGTGATCTGTGCCTTTCTTTGTGTGGCACACCAAGGGAAGTAATTTGTGCGTTTGGGTATATTTCAGTGCTCTTCTTCCTTCAAGTTAACCATTCAGATAGGAGTATTCATTCAGTCCTATACTGAACAAATATATTTGAGGATAAAATTATAAGCCCCTGCTTGGGACGTGAAAAGCACAACCTTGACTGCTGTCAGTGAGGACATGAGATAGAATTCATCCTGATTCATCTTCAACATATCACCAGTGAACATCAAATTAAGGGCATAGAGAGAGGATTTAGCTAGAATTCTGGTATTTATCAACTGGCAATTCAGCTTCTACTCCAGAGAAACTAATGCCACATGTAGGCATAACTACCACTAGTCTCTCAGTTTGACTTTTCAGAGAAAACATTATGGATTTTGTGATTTAAATTTCCTCTGACACTTTTTATTACACGGTTTTGAAAAAAAATAAATGCCAAAGGTAAGAAGAGAACAATGAGCAGTGTCAGAAAAATGGGGGATGTCAGGTAAGAGGCAGTGATTTGGGCTTAAAGGGGAAAAAATCTCTGCCACTTTAGGTATTAGAATGGTGTGCATTAAATATTACTTAAGGGGGAAGTAAACAAGGATTCTCAGCTGTTATTAAGGCTGCAAGACTGAGCAACTGATAATGATTGCAAACTTAATTCTGTGTTTCAATTCACTGAATCAGACAGAGACCCCCCCCCGTCACCACGTAGAAAAATGTCTATGTGACAGTTAATTGACAATGGTCTTACTGCTTCTCAGAGGGAAAAGAAGTCACTGGAATCCCTCATAATGAAATGTGTTAGGCAACCTAAATGTACTGATTGCTACCAGCTTCCCCTACAACTGATTATATTTGTGGGATTGTTAGAATATCGCTTATAATGAGAAATCAACTCAACCTTGACAACAGAAAGACATTAGTTTCTCTTTAGTTAACCTCTGAATGTTTTGAATTATTATATAGAGAGATATTCAATTGTCATGCATGCAGGTCAGATCCTTGCTTTTCTTATTTTGTCAGTCGTTTCCAGTGCATCAACTTTATACCTATTGGGTTTTTTAAACTACTGTGTGAATAATTAAATCAAACTGTCTCCCCATCTCCTCCCATGCAGGACTGAGTAACAAAAGCGTGTTTGCTATATAATCCATATTATTTCCAAAGCTACTTTAAGCAATGTAATTCTGCACAGAGGGTTTCTTAGAAATGTTTTTCAAGCTCTTCTGACTTTCCATAGGATGGTAATGTATTTTATAACGTGTATCAGTGCATATCTGGCATTTCAATATACAAACAGAAGCTTTGCTGTGGACTGGACCTCAGGACCCAGTTTTCGAAAGACAGCTGCTTTGTAATTTGAGGTTTTGTTCATTTCACAGGCTAGAAGTATGAAGCTATTGCAAAACTAGATGTGTTTCATGTACGGATTTCTTCCTGGAATCTCTGATTTTTCAAGGCTAAGAAAACCTTTCAAAAAATAGATCTCTTTTTTAACCAAACCTTTAAAGAACACCTTCTCAATAACAAAACAACATTTGTTTAGTGTGCAACATAAGTTGCACAGTTTACACACAATCATTTTTAATTCATGCTTTAGGGCCAATTTAACTACCAGATAATACCAAAATCTGACAGATGTTTTTGTAGTATACTGGCCTTGGCATCACAGCACTGTGGGAGTATATCACTTCAGTCAGAGACAGACACCTCAAGAGGAGAGTTGCAGCAGAGATTTATTGTCCTTATCTAGAAATCTGCTATTGATGTTGTACCTCCACAGAATGGTTAGTTTTGTTCCAGTTTAACAGCATCAGTGCAGGAACTTTAAGGCTGAGGACATTACAGTAGTTTAACTGAGAGAATATATATTAGGTTCACCTTTTAAAACAGTGATAACAAGGAAGAAAAAGAAGAAAAATTGAAAAGGATGTTCAGATGTAATTTATTTCAAATACCTTGACAATTCAATTTTATTTTGCCATTGTTCTCAAACTATTCACTGAAAAGTTTTGTCTATATTTTTTATGTTTTTATCAGTTTTAAAAGAACAAGCAGAAGCTATAATGTTGTGTGTTCATAGGTTCTGAAGAATTTTCTCATCTGTGTGGGTGTAGAAAGACTGAGTTGTAGTAGTCTCCTTCACCAGGAGTTACAGTGGTAGTCAAATAGAACATATGCCAATGAGAAAGATCTTTTTCAGTACTGAATATGACAGTTTCTTATCTTTTTTTTTTTATTATTACTGCTGTAGTAGATTAGTGTTTCATTGAACACCCACGTAAACTTATTGAATAAATAATAATCAGCCAATCTGCAAGTCAATTTAAAGTATTAGGATGGTAAACTTCCATACTGGGTCCAAAATCCTCCCTGCAACAAGAAGAAAACCCAAATCCAACTTTATTAGAACAAAACTACCTCTCATAGCAACGCTAGTGGGTGCAATTGTAATATTATATTAACGAGCTTTGGGAATTGATGTTTTTAGGATTCCTATCCTTTCAGCTTTGATCCATTAATGGATATGGATTCAGTGAGAGTTAGCACAATTGGAAAAAGCTGCCTAAGTGGAAAATTGATCCTGGTAAGTGCTAGCTTACTTGCTTGACACATTAATGTTCTCTGGTTTAGTGCTTTGAACTTTTGCTCTGTGATAATGCGAGTCAAAGTCCCACTTGGGATGTTGAACTTTCAGTAAAGACTTAGAGTGAGCATGGGGGATCTGTCATTCCTTTACATTTTAATTAAAAAACAAAGCTGAAACTAATGGGGAAAATATAATGAAATTATCGTGATCATCATCTACCTCTGGAACTAGGAAATAGACCTTTTCTGTCACTTAGTCAAGGGAATGGTTGGCTAGGGAGTTAAAGCAGGTGCTGACAAGTATTGAAAGGTATTACATCCAAAGTCTGAGCTTTTTAGTCACTGTCTCCCTTTTTGCTAAGAAAAAATAAACCCAATGACTTTGAACAGTTTGCACCTCAAGCACTGATTAATCAGACAGAATATAAATAAAATGAAATAAATTGTTAGTTTCAAGAGCACCTTCCAGACTAATTAAATGATTCCCATAGAACTTCTGGGACATGTGCAATTAAGTGATTTCCCCAATAGATAATTTGGAAAAGTTGGGTAGAGGCAAGAAGTAGAAAAAGGCACCCAGGGAGTCAATGTTAATGATAATGTGGAACTTCCTCAGGCCCCATCCTGTGCTTAGATTAGTTGAGTGAGACTGAATCTACAGAGGAAAACTGCATTTACCTAGGTTATTAAACAAGCCATGTACCAGGAGGAAAATAATACCCCTCAAACCCCATTTCTAACCTCAGTATAACATAATTTAGCCCTGTAATAAGAGAATGCTTTGAACCCTCTCTGAGGTTGGTACAGATACTGTGCGGTGTCATTTGATGAATTTAGCACAGAAGCACAAGATACACTGTGTGCCTGCACAAGCTTTTGAATATGAATTAATATGAAGATCTATGGGTATGAAAATTTTCTGCTTAAAAATATTACACAAATTTGAGGACAAAAAATTACAAAGGTTCCAAATTATTTTAAAAGATAAATTTTAACTTTTGTTTTACAGTTGTTAAGGAAGGCACAAAAAAATCACCGAGGTTCTGGTTTGCTTTGCAGACTCTTTAGGTCTGGATAAGTCTTTGACCTTCTGGATGTTTGTCCAAGCTGAGCTTGAGGTTTTTCTATACCTCATAGATGTGCTACTGCATGGAAAAGGAAATAGATTTTGAATGTATTGGCCACTGGAAGCTTGTATTTCTATTTGTAAAATGGTCAATGTTGAATGATTACAAATTAGTAACGTAAGCACTGGTACCTTTTGTTATCTTCCTAGAAAGATAACGAGAGGAAATGAAAATAATTGCTTGTGATTAATATTGTGCAGAGCACTTGGTGCATTATCAATTCCAAAAAGACAAATAAGCCCCTCACTGATTTGAAGGCTTAGCCTTGTTTTTAATGTCAATTTTTCTTCTGAAATAACATCTTTCAGCAGACAGACATAACTGTTGATGTGCTGCTCTCCTCACAACTGCTTTTCCTACACTTAGGCCAAGAGCTCAGAAACAGGCTCTAATTAGATTTCTTTCATATTTATAACCACTTTCCAGACTTGTCTCATCTGATAATCTGTTGCCAAGCTCATAAAATTCATTTGACTCCCATTGCTCTAGAAATTGGTGGATGTTGTAAACAAAAATGACAAACTAGTTGGATCCCAGGAAAAATGTCTGAGCAAAAAGACTGTGGGAGGAAAATCAACTAAAATAAGTCTCTTCCTTCCTTTATTTTAACATTAGATCCTAGGGCAATATGAGTTCAATCATGCTACCCATTGTGTGGAAGGGCTGGAAGCGGCACTATGTGCTGTGGGACTAACCTGTAGCTATCAGCTCCTTGCATAGCAGCTTGGTATTGCCCGATTTTCAGCCTGTGTGAAATCCAATCAAATTCAATGAGAAATGGTTCACATTTACATGGATCACTGCCTCAACATTAAAGCTGGCTTTCTGCTACCAATCAAGACCTCTTCCTGAACGTTGCCCATTTGACATACATAAATACCCAGGATTATCACCCAGTTTAGCCATCTCAACTTTATCTAGTATTTATTATCAAGCTTTTCGGGAGCATGGGGAAGAGTTTGCTCCAAGAACTTCAGAGGTCCTGTTAAAGAGAGACAACTATACTGAACATTTAATCCATAACTGCTCAGCAGAAGATAGTTGTACATTTAGGTCTATGATGATTATAAATGCTAAACTAGCATTTATAATTTTTGCTAAACTGCACTAAGATTGGATATATAACTAGTGTTCAATGCCCAGGTAAGTATTTCCTCAACCAAAACCCTCTGGTGCTGTTTACAGTGATACTTAAACAAAGCCTACTTTGCCTCAGGTAGTGGCTATCTGAAAAATTAACTGGGTTCCCAAATAGTGGATTTAGGACATCCCAAAGGAGAACTGCTCCCACAGCATTATGAATGATAATCAGACACAACCTTTCATTCCTCCTTTTCATCCCAGAAACTTAACTCAGACCCTTGCTATTGCCTGATTAAATGAAATAAAATGAATAAATAACAGAAAACAATCTGGAAGCCCTCTGCCCTCTGCTCCCAGCTAGTATTTGCTCACATTATCTGACAGAAAGGCCAAATAGAGAGAAAATGAATTCCTGGTATCTGATAAGTAAGTGGGATTTATTTACACAAATTTGTTTAATTCTGATCTCCTGCTTGTCTGCTGGTTCATCTGCTCTATTTCACTCATTTCATGCAGCAGAGGGTTTTTCAATTATAAATCTGGGCAGCACAGTGTATTTGAGCATTCTGTCAGCTTGATTTGTTTTTACGCCCATAATGAATTTTAAACTCTCTCCCCAAAAGTCATCGTACGATTTGGAAATAGAACTTCTCTGGGTTGTTTTCTTTTGCTGGGATTACAAATACCCGGAAAAATGGGAAAAGTCTGAAGATAACTAAATCAGCCATACAGGAGCTGGTGATGAATCCCAATAGACTGAGAAGAGTAAGGAGTTCCTTCTCGTGCGCTTTATTATACTCTCTGTCCTTCTTAGTCCCCTTCTCTTTCTTATTTAATCCATTTTATCTATTAACCAGTCTTTGATCATTGCTTATATGCTATGTTGAATGCGGCATTTGTTGCTTGTAGCACTCTGTGTAAAGGCAAGCAGCACTTACCTTCAGTAGTCACAAACTCTGAACTTGATGATTTCAGTCAATGGAAACCAGGCTAAATCACAAAAGGCAGCCAAATCACCCATGGGAAAGAGCAGGGCAAAGTGTCTACAGTTCTGACTGGATAAAGGGGCCTTATCTATGATGCAGCTATCCCAAGCTGAGAAGCAGATAACATCAGGACGGTTTCTCCTGGAGGAGACCACGACTGGGCTCTCCAAATGATATGGGGATACTTCCCCATGTCCTTTCTCTCACCTCAAGCTGCAGGAAGAATGGAACTTGCACGTAGTGTACATACATACTGTTGTAGGACTATTCCCTAAGTAAGGATTACTCAAGATCTAGAGCTGTATTTACAATGTATGTCAAAAATCTGTCAAAGAACTGAAGCAAAGAGCTTAATCAGAGGCAAATAATTAAAACACAGCTTCTAAACAATATTTATGCTGCTTCTGAAGTCTTTTAGCTTCCTGTGAAAATCTCCCTGGTACCTTATAAGCACACAATCTCCTCAAATAAATACTGAAATCCTTTTTCTATGTAACACTTCTCTCACAAGCCTTCTATAGGGTGAAGGCTAGCTATATGAAATACTAGTGAATATGCAGGGCAACCTGACCCATTAAATCCCACACTGGCAATCTGACAATGTCCTCGGGTTCCCTGTGCCTGACAAACAAGGATGTATTTTTCTAGCTAGACCTGTTAAATGCATTGACAACCTTAAGCAGCAGAAAACACACTGCTGTTTTGAATGCTGAGTCATTCCCAGGACAGTCATCACTAAGTGGCTAGCAACCTGAATGGCAGGACAAGTCTGTAAGTAATCAGAGATCACCAAACATTCAATACTTGCTGGCTGGAAAATGGATAGCTGAGAGCTTTGAGAAATCAGGTAATTCACCAGAACTTCTCTCTTGTCAATAAAAAAGTATTTATGATGACAAAATACTTTGCTACACTCTAATACTGTCATACCATTAGCACTGGGTTTGCTTGGCAAGACTTGGGTAGCAGAAGGCCTACAGGGATGGTTTCTGTGTGACACAAACTTCCCCCATGTCCAATAGAGCCCATGTGAGCTAGATCCAAGAGGAACCCACTACCGGCAAAGGCTGAGCCCATCAACACCAGTGATAGTGCCTCAGGGATATGATGTTTAAGACGGAAAAAATGCACAATAATCTGTAGCCGGAGGAAGGAGTGAGAACACATGGGAGAAATAGCCTGCAGACACCAAGGTCAGTGAAGAAGAAAGGAGGAGGTGCTCCAAGCACCTGAGCAGAGATTCCTCTGCAGCCCATGGTGCAGCCCATGGTGAGGAAGGCTGTGCCCTTGCAGCCCACTGAGGTCTACAGTGGAGCACATATCCACCCAGCCCATGGAAAGGTCCCATGCTGGAGCAGCCTGTTCCTGAAGGATGCACCCCATGGAAGGGACCCACATTGGAGCAGTTCATGAAAAACTGCACCCCATGAGAAGGACTCACATTGGAGGACTTCATGGAGGACTGTCACCTGTGGCTGCACCATGGAGCAGTGGAAGAGTGTTAGGAGTCATCCCATGAGGAGGAAGGAGAATCAGAGACAACGTGTGATGAACCAACCACAGCCCCCATTCCCTGTATCCCATGGCACTAGAGGGGAGGAGGTAGAGTGCTTGGAGTGAATTACACCTGGGAAGAAGGGAAGAGTGAGAAGAGTGTGTTTTTAAGACTTGTTTTTTATTTCTTCTTATGTTACTCTTATTTGATAACTAATAAATTAAACTAATTTGCCCAAATAGAGGCTGTTTTGCCTATGATGGTATTTAGTGAGTGATCTCTCCCTGTTCTTATCTCAATCCATGAGCCTCTCCTTATATTTTCTCTCCCTTGTCTAGCTGAGGAGGGAAGCGGCTTTAGTAGGCACACAGCATCCAGCCAGGCCCAACCCACCACGGTTGGTCAAAAATCACAGAAACAGAATAGCTAGGGTTGGAAAGGACCTCAAGATGATCTAGTTCCAACCCTCCTGCCATAAGCAGGGACACCTCACACTAAACCATGTCACCCAAGGTTCTGTCCAGCCTGGCCTTGAACCACCACCAGGGATGGAGCATTCAAACTTCCCTGGGCAACCCATTCCAGTGCCTCACCACCCTCACAGTAAAAAACTTCTTCCTTATATCCAATCTAAACTGCCCCTGTTTAAGTTTTAACCCGTTACCCCTTGTCCTGTCACTACAGTCCCTAAAGAAGAGTCCCTCCCCAGCATCCTTATAGGCCCCCTTCAGATACTGGAAGCCTGTTATGAGGTCTTCATGAAGCCTTCTCTTTTCCAGGATGAACAGCCCCAACTTTCTCAGCCTATCTCCATATGGGAGGTGCTTCAGTCCCCTGATCATCCTCGTGGCCTCCTCTGGACTTGTTCCAACAGATCCATGTCCTTTTTGTGTTGAGGACACCAGAATGCACACAGTGCTCCAGGTGAGGTCTCACGAGAGCAGAGTAGAAGGGCAGGATCACCTCCTCCGACCTGCTGGTCACGCTCCTTTTGATGCAGCCCGGGATATGGTTGGCTTTCTGGGCTGCAAGCACACACTGAAGCAGGCTCAAGTTCATTTTCTCATCGATCAACACCCCCAAATCTTTCTCCACGAGGCTGAAAAAATAAGTAGCTTCTCTTCATTGTGACAGAGGTAACAGCAGTCTCCTCAAATCTGGACATATTTTAGTGGTTTACTATCCTAAAAATACTGACATCTTTCAATCTCTGTCTTTCCATATAACTTTGAGTTTCTGAATGTGCATATGAATAACTGAAAACAAACTCTGCAGATTACTGAGCTCTGAAGGCTTTATTTTATTTTCCTGAGTTGAGTCTCTACTTTAACCTTTATATAAGTTCTCAAAATCATTCTTATTGTAACCATGCAAAGAGTTTACTGGCCCTCTGATGAATTTTGTTCATGTTACAATCTTTCTTGCCCCCTGTCACCAACCCTTCATGTTTCTTGATTGCTGCTCCAATTAAAGCAACGGCCACAGGGAAATTATAAGGGAAACCAGTGCTATTTGGAGTGTTGGAGGAAGGGAGAAAGGCAGGAATTTTGGACTGAGGAGCTCTGTGATGCCAAGACTCCACTATGAACAGCAGAAAGGAGCTTGCCTTCTTCTAGGGCAACACTTGCTGGGACTTTGGTTTTAAGGTTCTGGGAGTGTGTGCAGCACAGTGAGTTAACATGTTCTGACTGCTACATCATAGATGCCCTCCAGCTAAGCCAGGAAAGAAAACATTACAGAGACATGTCCACCTTGAGTCTGTGCCACTTTTCACAAAGGAGAAAAAAAAGCTCCTTTCACATCCTGAAAATCCCTAGATTGCCAAAAGACCATAGGTGGCTTAACTGATAACATTAGGTGATTAATTTTTAGGTACAGTTACCTGACTGGAATCCCACTGTGACCAAATGAGCAAACTCAGGTCACGAGAGCATGGTGTGAGTGAAGGCCTGTTTCAACAGACCCTTGTTTGCATATAGGACTTTCATTTACCTTGAGAACAGATGAAAGGAGTATGTTTTAAGCCTGCCAGAGGAAGAAAGGGCCTGTCAGCAAATGTGCAAATAAAAGCGTAGATGCATCCTGACAGCAAGAGATAAGTGACCTTGTCATTCTGATTTTTTTCACTAATAAAATACATTTCAAATATATTCAGGATAGAAGCACTTATTCTGTAGGACAAGATAGCACTCTACCTGCGAAAACAAATATAGGACATCTATGATGATATTGAAGTATCCCTTATAGACGCGCTAACACACGGACGAAAGGCAGACGGATAGACCTCTCCAAAAAATGAATTGGTACAAGGTAATCAGAAGGCTCCCAAAACACAGTATAACTGAGCCAACCGACACGGGGCAAGGTGTCTGGATGAGAAACAAAATATCCAGGGATGCAGTAAGATGAACAGAAGCAGAAAATTCACTTTATAACACAGAATAAGCTTTCCCCTTCCATTCTTTAAGGCTTTCAACTCCAAGTTGGATCCCCAAATTTTGCTCTTTTTGAGTATTGCTCAAATGAGAAATTCCTTCGTTTGGTCCTTATTTCCTTAGCTGCCCAGTTGTAAGTGTGATTTGGCAGGAGCACTAGCTCTGCTCAACACGTGCCCAAAGTGCTAATATCATTTTTTCTGGATGACTTGTGGGAATAGGGGTCAATGAACCATCTGATAAAACCTGGCATGAAGCATACATTCAATCCATTTAGTGCCTCATTTTACTGAGGAACTAGCTTTTGAATGCATGTAGGCACCTGTCTGTACTTTGGGTAAGTTTCCTGCTTTAATATTCATATAGTAAGATGGAAATCATATTTTAATTGAAATGTTAGTTAGTTTGATCTCACCTAAGTTGGTAAATGCAGCTACTGTTCCAACACTTCATAATATGATTTTGTTCCCAAACTATTAAAATTAAAAAATGTGAATATTTTAATGAGTTAAAATTTAACTCATTAAATTGCTCAGGCTGGTGTGGGATTTGCTGGGTTTCTTGTTAGACTTGTCTTCTTTTTGGCTATTTAACTATCACTATGATGTTGGGCTGTAGTTCACACCAAAACTCATCTGGTAAACACTAGAGGTCTCCATAGATGTTCCCACCAGAGCTAATCATGCTCAATACCTTTTATTAGGAGAGAGAAGCAGGCACTTGAATGGCATGACTCTTCACATCCAGAACAGAGGGGCCATAAGAGATCCTATTTCTGTTCATTACACTGAAAAGGGCTCAGCTGCAGACATCCATGTTGTTGATATCTAAGAGTAACTGAATAATCCATGAGATTCCCTTCAGCAGACAAACTATGGCCTGCAGAAATTACTTTAGCATCTTTTATCATTTTCCCAAATGATGAAATTAAGACCTGATTTAGGTCAAATCAAAGGTCCAGTTGGATCCATATTCTTCTTTATGACCTGGATATTTTTGTTGCTTTCTATGCATATCTGTTAGTTTTGAAGTTAAAGAGTTCTTAAAGGTATAAAGCTGTTGGAACTTCCACAGCTGAAATGTCTTCAATGAATGTAGTCAAGAAGATAAATGTTTTAGTCTTAAATGGAGAGTATGGATTCGTTTTTCTTATCTCTGTTACTGAAAGTGCTATGAGAGGATTTTCCAGAAAGGTGCTATAAAAACAAAAGGTGATTGATTTATTCAAAGCCTACAGCTAGGAAATATTTTCCAGGAATACTTAAAGGAAATGCATGGTGGTCTATGAATAGCAGCAATTTAATGCATGAAAAATGATGGCCAAATTTACAGGGATCTGATACACTTGGTTATGGCAGTGACAGATATGATAAAACGGTAACATTTTTCCATAGTCATTCCTTCCTGCTATGCTGAATCAGAAGATGAAGTTATCGGAACTGCAGACTGTCTCAGTGAGATTCCCTAATTATACCTTTCAAATGTTTAAGTCTATAGAACCATGTGAGTATGTGTGCAAAACTACATAAAAAGGTTGATTTCAGCTTGCAGCAAAATCACTAAAAACCAGGTCTGCTAAAAGGAAAGTACCTATCAGTCTACTATTTGTCACTACAGTGCTTTTGCCAAAGCTTAACGAAAGCGAGGAAAATTTGTCCTTTGATTTCAGAGCTCTTTGAAACAGGCTGTATCTGTTCCTAAAACAATCAGTGTCTAAACAAAGAGAGGAGTGTTACTGGTTTTGTGTCATATACTTAAGTGGTAGGGTAGAAATGAAATGCTAACAGAACAAGATACTTCAGGGAATTTGCCTGGGCAAAAAAATGATAAGGACAAAACAAAAACCTCCCTGAATTTTTCTCTTCCTGATGTTGTCAAGCCTCCTAGGATATTGTTCCTGTAGCTGTATTTTTTACTCTTCCACCAATCTATACTTCAGTTGGCAGGTTTAGATGTCCCCAGAGCGTTTCTTAAGAACCAATTTTACTAACTTTTTTAGTTAAACCATTAGTTATTCTCCTGAATCATAACAACTTGCTTCTAATGTAAAAGGTTGTCCCTTTTGACCTTGCTGAGCTTTAAAAAAAGCACAACTCCTGGCTCACTGACTTCACCCTCCCACTATCAAAAGCACAACCTATTTTTGAGGTCTTCTAGAAATATATTGAACCTCATTTAATTCTGCCCATGATAATACTACAGCTCCAGAACCTCAGCCTTCTAAAGGTTAGACATCATCTTTTAATTGCCAGTTTAAATATATTAATGATCAATTTATACCACGATATTTTTTGTGTCAGTTAAACAGACCCTTTTCCTTCCTAACATAAACACATTATTTGATGTATTTAAAAGTCCAAAGCACTAGGTTGGTTATCTGAACTCAGACTTACGTGAGTACTGTAATGAATATAATTACATTCCAAATATTTGTAATGCATGAGGAAATATTCAGTAACATTTATAGTGAACAGAGGAATAATAATAATTTTTAGTCAAATCCCATGTGCTTACTCTAGAAGAATATATATATATATATATATATATATAATCAAAACTCCAGGATAAAGAGAAAAAAAAATGGGTTAAAATTTTAATTGGTTAAAACTTAAACAGGGGAAGTTTAGATTGGATATAAGGAGGAAATTCTTTCCTGTTAGGCTGGTGAGGCACTGGAATGGGTTGCCCAAGGAGGTTGTGAATGCTACATCCCTGGCAGTGTTCAAGGCCAGGTTGGACGAAGCCTTGGGTGATATGGTTTAGAGCGAGGTGTCCCTGCCCATGGCAGGGGGTTGGAACTTGATGATCTTAAGGTGCTTTCCAACCCTAACTATTCTATGATGCTAAACCCCACAACGAATGAAACCCATTTATTCTTTAGTGTACTTCACAGGAAAACTCTGTCAGTTTTATTGATATGGGTGAATAAAGGTTTAAGAAGAAACATTATCTTCTGGTAAGACATTATTTCATGGTTAGTTAACAACATGATGGGCATTGAGAAAACACTAGGATATATAGCCATCTAAAAGATGTATATACAAATACATAATATAGTTCTCTTCCCCATCTTTATATTCTTATTTATGCCATAGTTTTTCTCTTTACTTTCTCGGTAGTGCTGTAGATGTCTGGATAGGAAACAGGATTTTTTTATTTCCATTTTTATGATAAACTGTGCTAACTTTAAGCTGAAGTTTGTCATAATGAGGAATAGGAAATCACTCATTCCTCTTACTGGTATTACTGCAATTCTTTGCATTACTGTCCGTTCCTGAGGCAATATGTCTTAATCTGATTATTTAAAATGACACCATTAGGTGTGAATGTATAGGCTCAGGAAATGAAAGGATGTACCACGTGTCGTGACTAGATGCTCCTGGCAACATGCAGGTTTAAAACCTTTGGTATCTTTCCCTTCACAGATATAGTTCAATTCTCCTGGAGTCCAATGTAACAGATGTTTAACACAGATGTCTTAGGTTACTTTTATAAAAAGAAAATCCATGACAATAAAGAAGAAATCAAAACCTTAAAGTATCTAGTGAAATTCTGATTTTGATAATAGCAAAGATGACAGGATGATCAGGGGACTGGAGCACCTCCCATATGAAGACAGGCTGAGAAAGTTGGGGCTGTTCAGCCTGGAGAAGAGAAGGCTGCGTGGAGACCTCAGAGCAGCCTTCCAGTATCTGAAGGGAGCCTATAGGGATGCTGGGGAGGGACTCTTCATTAGGGACTGTAGTGATAGGACAAAAGGTAATGGGTTAAAAATTAAACAGGGGAAGTTTAAATTGAATATAAGGAGGAAATTCTTTCCTGTTAGGGTGGTGAGACACTGGAATGGGTTGCCAAGGGAGGTTGTGAATGCTCCATCCCTGGCAGTGTTCAAGGCCAGGTTGGACGAGGCCTTGGGTGATATGGTTTAGAGCGAGGTGTCCCTGCCCACGTCAGGGGGGGTGGAACTGGATGATCTTAAGGTCCTTTCCAAGCCTGACTACTCTGTGACTCTATGATTCTATGACACATCAGTTGGGCTCATTCTGAAAATACTGCTGACCATGTTAATCACAATTGCTTCACTCTTTCCTACTCCTCTCCTATGCATGTTTCTTTTGATGCACTTATAACCTCCAGTTTAGGCTATAAAGACTTTCTAGATGGGGCTAGTACTTTGTTTTATGTATATGCCCTGGGCTCAGCTGTAACAGCTATTTTAGCACTTAGAATTTTGGGGGGATAATAACAGGAAGCATGAGGTAGAACCTTTCTGAAAATGGGGTATCAGACTTGATTTTTCCTTGTGCTATAGATCTGAAAACAAAAAATGCACTTAGAATACAAAAACCTGTGTTGCTTTACAACTGTTGCACGTACATATTTCTTGCACAGCCATGCTGGACTGCTTGGAACATGGGTCTGGTGTCAATGGCTATAAGAAAAAAGAGCACAGAGGCTGTTGCAGAGGGAAAAACTGGCTTTTGGCACCCATTCACTTTGTAAATCATTGATAGAATAGATTATATTCATGGCCCTGGTGCTCATGCTTCCTCGTTGCTGCACTGACTGCATACTGAAAGGTATGAGTTAGTTTAAGCTTGTCAAGTTGTTCCCTCTACAGAAAATGAAGAAAAGAAATGCAACTCATTCCATCTTAGGTGTCTAAAGTAAGGGAAGATGAAAGGTAGCCTTAGTTTTTAAGTCACAAAGGAGAGAAAGACAGGAATACTGCACCAGACATCCTAATCAACCCCAGATCTAAACAATATCTTATTATTTATGGCCAAACTTTTATTATATATATATGTATAAATACATATATATTTATTTCAAGTTAGGCATTTTTTATAAATTATTAACATATTATTAATAACTTAGCTATTGTCTTTAAAGAATTCTCAACTTAGCTGGTGTAATGATGTTGTGTAAGATTTGTACACAAAGTGAATCTAAGAGCAGAAAAATTGCCCTTAACCAGGTCGTGTGCTTTATTGTTATGTAAGGTAAAGCTTAGAAGCTACAAGGTTAATTACTATAATTTGGAAAAAGACAGTATAAGTAAAATGCAGATGCTGTAATATCTATGTAATTAACTTGTAATTGCAGCATAATTGCACAGTGGTTTTGATTTGCAGTAGGTTGCTAAGCTGAATTTATACAGTTACTTATGATTGGGTTAATTATACAGATTTTGACATCATACTAAATTTATTTTTGTGACAAACTTCCTTCAAATTATCAAATAGGGAGTGCATATTCTTTTCCATTTCCTCCTCAGAACATTTAACTGTATTTGCATGTCCCATGTAGACAGCACGCAAAAGTTGCTATAAGTTAAACATGGATCCTAAGAGGCTTTACTTTATACATTATGCATGATTCCTCATAGCATATTCCTTATACAAAATATGTATCACTTGGGCTGATAAAGCTGTAAGCAAAAGAAGAAAGACTGAAACAGGCAAAAAATATTGTAATGAAATGCAATTAACTACACAACAGATATAATAATCAAGTCACTTTAGACAAATAGCAGAAGTGACACAGTCATTCAGTGTCTCATGTGCTCTGATACCCAGATACAGGGACTGACAGACAGCTGCATCACTGCTTGTACTATCACTCGTACTACAGAGGAAACAAACACTCTTAAGCATTTTCTCTTGATGTAATAGTCATCTCAGGGGTAAGGGAAAGAAGAAAAGAGCACGCTATCCCTTGAGCAAATAGCAAAACCTACAAGGTGGCTTCAGAAGCTTAGCAAAATGCTGGAGCAGCTAAGGAGAAGTTTTAGTGTTAATTCATATTTTATTCATGCAACTACTTGTTTATTCAATGTTTTGGGCTAAATATTTTTTTCTTCTCTGTGGAGTGACAAAGATGATTCTGATCATAGTAAGGAAGTCTTCTGTCATGATTGCGTTGAGTCCTAAAACTGAGCTCCTTCAAAAACAGCTGACAAAGCAATTCCCCAAGATGTTCAGCAGGTCACAGTGTTGTGCCTCTAACTTTAGGGCACAGGTTAATTAGAGAAATACAGACATCTGAGGGCATGTGATGCTCACCTGCAAGACTCTCTGGCTTGTGTCAATGCAGCAACGAGTAAGCATGAGCACCAGGGCCATGAATATCTATTCCATTATCCTGAATGTGCCCAGACTATCCTTGGGAAGAGGCCAGCTAGCGTGAAACAACCTTCTGCGTTGCATTAAACCTAGTTACCCTCCTGCATCCAAACTGCATGCTGGGAACCATCCTTAGCTGTGCTAATTCCCCAACACTGCCTCAAAGCTGTTGGACAGTGTGATTTGGTCAGCCCAAAACTAACCAGTGTGTCCTAATTCTTCCCATTGTTCTTATATGTATAATATATAGCAGAGACTACAAGACTATTTACTGATACAGTAAATCATAGAATCATAGAACAGTTAAGGTATTTTGTATTGTAAAGAAATTCCATGTTCTGGGATACAAAGCAAACAGTGTAAGTGTGATATACAGTCTTAGTTAGTTATAACTAAGGAAACAATTCTTTAACACTTTCTTTGATAGAAACTGAAACACCCAAGAATGAACAGCTCAAGCAGGTATTTGTGTAGGATATTCACTCATCAAATAATGGAACTCTCAAATTCAGCACCAGCTTACTCAAATGGATTAAGTCATCTGTGCAAATCATTTACACTGGCACTTAATAAAAGCTGAGATTTGCAAATTGTGGAGTTTTTTTCTAGAACACTAAGTGCATCTGCAACAGCAGTGAGAGTCTGGTGGGTGCCAATGAACAGTACCTCAGGAACAGGTGCACAGGGAAACTCATGATGCAGTTTGAGCCAGCAGCTTTGGCAAGGTATTGCCATAATGAGGTTTTAATAGTAGTAGTCCACACAAAAAAATTAAGAAGAAAAAGCCAGGGTGAAAGCTCAGTGGAAACTCCTATGCATTTTAATTACTGTACCCAGGGCTTCCATCTAAAGTTTCCATACGAATTCAGTGCAAAAGCAGCATTATTTATCACGTTTGAGCCCACTATGAAGCTGAGCTTGTACTTTTAGCTATCTTGAAGTTAACTTTGGAAATACCTTGGTTTGGAGGAAGCAAGGCCCCCTGAAACACTCCATCTGTCAGAGTGAATATATAGGCCCTCTTTGCTATCATTTAAGTATTTTAAAGAAGAAAGAAATCTGAAAATCAGAAACTTATGAAAAAGCTGCCCTTTGAAGAAAAGAAAAAGCAGACAGATAAGACATTATTGCCTAACAAACTGCATTTGTGAACAGCACTGTAACTGATGTCTCCCTTTAAGTGCAGTCATCACCTTCTCCTGTCACATCACACAGACACAAGGAAATAAACAGGCCTTGGAAACCTGATTTTCTATCAGGCAGTAATAACTTTAGCCACCTTTAAACATTTTTTCTTTCATAGCAGAAGATTCAGTACATTCTTACAACTTTTTACCCGAATTGAAATTCTATAAAAGAGGGCTCCATTTGCCCGAAAAAAAAGTAGCAATAGCTATTCAATATCTTTTAGACTAGGATGATGCTGAAATTCAGAGGCAAGAACTGGTATCATTTGACCTACAGCTCAATAATATCCTAGCAGTTAGACACTCAATTATCCTGCTTAACTGTATCATAGCAAGAATTTACCAAGCACACCATGAAAATACCAGCATTTCTTGACAACCATATGATGAAACCACATATTGAAAATACCCAAATTCTTGACATGAAAATACAACGTAAAAGCATTGGAAAAAGCTGATTTTACACACTAAGGATCTGTCCCAGCATACCTTATTTAACTAACTTTACAGACTTAATCATAGAATAGCTAATATTGGAAAGGACCTTAAGATCATCTAGTTCAACCCCTTGCCATGGACAGGGACACCTCACACTAGGCCATGTCACCCAAGGCTTTGTCCAACCTGGCCTTGAACACTGCCAGGGATGGAGCATTTGTACTTCATAAAGTACAAATGTGGCAAAAGGGCTGTTATCTTCAGCTAATTCCTTTTTTTTTTTTTTTATCCCTTTTTGTGTCTTCTGTGCACACACACATAATGGAATTGGTTCCAGATATTGATCTGATACTGCCACTCTCCATATCTTCTTAAATATAGAAAATGATGACTAAAAAGCTACCATTAGAACTAAGCAGCATATGAACAAACCTCATGAAGAGAAGCACAACAAATATTCCCTTAGAAAGTACACTAAGAAGGCTTTTGAATTGCATATATAACAATGGAACAAATGAGAACATAGCACATCTTTGTTATAATATAATCACGTCTCTTATCTGTGCAAAATTTCATACAAAATTCAAGGGAGACAATGACATTGCACATATACTGTGATTTGATTTAATATCTGAGATGCACCTAGTACAACATACCAATTATCATAATGTTTTTTTATATCTATATTATTTATAATGCTACTGCTGTATAATGAATGTAGGAAGCTAGAAAGGACTAACTAGGTCAGAAAGTGCAATTCTAGATACTGCCAGAAAATCACGATGTAGATGCTACACAGTGGAAGAAATGATAGACCTGCTACAGTGAGGCTGATAAACAAACCAGTCAGCTGGATAGGTGATCTGCTAGCTGCTATGACATGCTCTTTGATTTTATCACACCACCAATAAACAATGTTGTTTTTCTGGGGCAATGACTTGCTTTAGTTCAGTTTTAAATGCCATACAGTTAGTTCATTGCCCTGCCATAGCTGAAATCATCATTTCTACTAATAGCCACCAAATTAAGTAACAAAAAAGACAAACCCCCCCCCAAACAAATGAAAAGGCCCATCATAAACCCCAAACCCTTCAGTTATCCTATTTGGAAGCTGGCTGCCATCCCTCAAGCTGCAGCTCACTAGTCCCTCCTTATTCAGAAACAAACAGAAAGATAAGTTTGAGTGCCTTACAACGTGCTTAAAGAATTGCTGAGCAAGGGATTAGCTTGATTGCCTCCCTTAATGTTTTTCTGAAGTGACCTCCATAGATTCAGGTATTTTAACACACTGAAGGCCTGGCCTTCTTTGGGCACATCAGAAAGAGACCAAGGAAGCCATCTTTTTTGTACAAGATCATAGAACGATTGGGTTGAATCTGGCTTACAGTCATGCAAAAACCAGTTCTCCAAAACTGGTCATCTTTGAGGGCATCTCAATGCCTCTTTAACTGGCAAAAGCATCACTTGCAACCAACACAGAAAAAGGAAATCTGACTATTCAGGCCTGTTGCTAAGATCATTTTTGAATGGAGTTGAATGTTGAATAAATACTGTTCAAAGAGAGATTTTTCTTAATTCTGACTAGATAGAAAGAAAAAATGATATAATTGCTATGGAAAGGATGCCGACTGCAGCTCAACTTTGGTCAAACTAGCTTCTTTTGCCAAAACTTCTTGTTTAATTTCTGTTTCATTCAGTAATGTATACATTTTAATTCTTCCCAGAAAACTATGTTCCCCTCTTAATGCATAAAACTATTTTGAAGCCAAAATAAATATGGTATTTCTAAGCTTCTGGGTTTCAAATAAAGAGTACTTTCTCGTGGAAAATGGTTCCATCTATATTTTCTTTGCCAAGTCATCACAATGTTATCGGTATGCTATATTGGTAGCCTTTGTGTGGGAAGGACCGCAACTCCATACATGGTCCATTCCCTTTGGGTCACAATTAGCCTTTGGAAGAGCTTTGAAAAAGCAGCTGCTTAATTTCACAGGGCACAATGACTACAAATGTTGTTGGCCATAACATGGGGAGGAGGGCTAGGAGGAGACTCCTAGCATCTGGGAAATGAAATCCATAACATGACCCTAGATAATATGAACATGAGAACAACTTATTCTTGATAAATAGATAATGACTACAGAAGGATAGCTTATTGTACAGAAAAGTTGTGCTGAATTGTTATATATAAATTAAAGAAAGTTCTTTTTTTGCTTTGTAGCTTAGATAAAACATAGACAAAGTCAGAAGACAGCCTGAAGACATGAGTTTTATTGTTACTGGGTTCCAAATATCAAACAGGCTGTAGTTTAGAGTTATTTTACTCACAGAACTGCAGGGGATCACCTCTGGAGAAAGGTATCCTTGAATTACCTGTGCATCTGATAGATTCCTTTCCTTGTTTGTATTGTTCCATTCTGTCAGTGGCCATATTTTTAGGAAGAACTACAGACATCTCTGAAGTGTTACATGGTTTGTTTTGTAATGGACCAGATGGCATCCAGTGACAGATACATTCAAGCAATGCATTCCCAGAAGAGGACACTTCTGTTCCTCTGACAGTACCTGAATGACATATACTATCCATAGCTTCATTAAAATATCCAGAGATCCTCTAGCACTTGCATGCAAAACTTTTTGTTTCTGTTCAATAAGAAACCAAGTAATTTGGTGGTGTTATTTTTCTTTTTTTTTTTTTTTTTTGTTATTATTTTTTTTGTTTTGATTTGGGATTGTTGTCATTTTCATCTTAAAAGGGAAGAGGAAAATAGATTCTTGGTCATTTCTCTAGAAAAGGCACATATAAAGTCATGTCTTCCATCAATCCCAAACAGCCTGGATGTATTGTACCATAATTAGGCTTTATTTGGTGATCCAACCTTTACCTTAAAACAATCAGGTGTTATGATTATATGTGTACTATATTTAGTGACATCTGAGTGGGATCTCAGTAAACAGGCTGTGTTCTCTTGTCATGCCTTGCCTTTAGCAAAAATCAAAGCGCTGTCATTCACAGTTATGGTTGGGATTCAGGATTTTTAGAAGCCTGGCAATAAAACATATTGAGGCTTGAATGCATTCCTTCCATTTGTGTCTGAATGCCTTCTAATCATAAAAAAGTCCTCTAAATAGTCTCTACCAGCATAAAATAGGGTTTTGTTTAAAGTCTGAAATGGTTTTTATTTTGGGAATCGTGTGTTATTTTAGTTCCATAGTTCTGATCCTGTTCCATATTCAGAAGCAATTTATTTCTTAAGGAAAGTCTAACTTAAGCTCAGGGTTTAAGAAAATAATCAGCTGCAGCTTGTATGATTCTGCTGAATGCTATTTCAGGTGGGCAGGCAGGACTGTGCTCAAACCCCAGAGGTTACATCCATTTTATAGAGATTACTTTTTAACCACTCTTTGAAAGCAGCATTTTATAAATCTCTGATGTTTCACTAGTTCACCCAGCTAACAAGAAAGATTTTGGTTTTGCTAAAAGGAAATTGTTCCAATTCTCATCCTATAATTAAATCCACATTTTGTTCTGTTCTCATACTTTCAGAAGGTCTCATTCTGTGTCCCATTAAATATGAGCTTGTAAACTTAGCCTTCTCTCTCTTCCATGATAATACTAGTTTGCCATTCAAACTTCTACAGTAAGAGCTAGAAGTTACTTATATGTTACTTGAAAGAAATATAGTGATATGTGTTAGAAATAGTGGATTTAAATCCATGCTTAATTTTAGCAACCTAAGTCCAATAAGTTGAGAGTAAATTGGTGTGAAGATTGTATAATGGACATAAAAACCAGGTATAACATAAAATGATGCTTTGATATGTTTACACTCAAAGCAACATTTTCAGTTTCACACATTACATGTACATTACCAGATATCACAATGCTGTGAAGAACTGATAATTCAGAAGCTGTGGATACAGTTCAACAAGGAATGACAGCTTGTTTTCTCACACAGAAATACAGAAACGTTATCTAACATGTAGGCATATGCTTTGAAATACAGAGTAAGAGAAAAAGATTCTCAGCATCTGCTAACAACTGTTAGGATGCTTGGGTTAGATCTTCAATATAATCTGTCAATTTGCATCAATCAAGTTAACTTACACTTCAAGGTGTAATGAAATGTGATCAACAAAATTAAACACAGTAACAGCAGCAAAAATTTCTTTATGATAGTGGGTAAAGAAGCTGTAGTTTTAGTTTAACTCAGAAAATATTGCTTAATATTTGGAGCATTTTTAGGATACAACATAGTCTTTGCTGAAGGTTTTTGGCTGTGCTCATATAAATTTAAAAGGGCATGACTAGGGCATTTCAAGCTATTGCATTACTGAAGATTTAATTTGCAATTAAATAAGGAAAAAGAAACTGTTCATCTGCAACTCTGTGCAAAAAATGTGTTCCACCATCCTATTAATACAGATTGCAACCTACAGACTGTATAGAGGTGCATAGTATTGCTCATATTTAAACACATTTACACCTATGTAAACTTAGATAGTTTTGTAGAGGTCTTAATTGAACAAGGATGACAGATTTCTTGACCAGACTTTCACAAAAACTTCAGTATTTTATTCTGAAGCCAAAACCTTAATGAACTTGTGCCCTGACATCCATTAATACAGTAATGAGAACCATGCCAACACCACCCAGAGAAGTTGATCCCAGACAACCGCAGGCAGAAAAACAGAGTTCTCACTAATTCAGCTGTAAAAAGATTAAATCTACAAAATTCACCTCAAAACAGGTAAGTCTTTTGTGTGATAGAAATAATCTGCTAAATTTTGGTCACATCTTACGTATCTCTAGATATTGCTCAGTAAGTACCACTGATGTTTTATTACTTTGTCTATGTATATTTGCGTGTAATACTTAAAATGTTTCTTCAGGACATGTGAACAGTGTTTTAGTTGTACAATAATTGCTTAATAATCACCTGCTTTTCTGATCAGTAAATAAGTGACTGATGTAAAGAAAAACAACACTCCTACATCTTTTCTCTCGTACCAGTGCACTGCAATCTGTGTCTGTAATGAGTTATACAGAAGACTGAGCAGGCTGCTAGACTAGCTCCATGCTACACATGCCGGTGGTAACCCGGCCACACAAAGCGTAAGAGGTTGGTAAATCCATTTGTTTCTGAGTACTGGACTCCCATCAATCCTGTGCTTATCTTAGATTTAATCATCTGATTTGATTCCAAATGCTGCTTACAGCAAGGATCAGCAAAAGTGCTTACAAGAGATAGCCAGCTCTGCTCCCGCTGGGTTTTGTTAGTATTTGTGCACTTCACTCCCTTAAAATACTCCAATTTCATGTTTGTGACTCCATGCCAATGGAAAGAAGTGCATAATTTTGTCTTGACACATGAACATTACCTATTCAAATCTAAGATATACAAGAAAATGCGCCTCAGTGGGAAACAATGCAACCTAGAGATCAATCCTTAAATTGTTGTAGGGTAGAGGGACCAAAAGCCTGTAAATCCCATAAGTCTTCTTTTCTTAGAGTGGGAGTTAAGGGTCCTAGGTTATATAGCTGTTTTTGAATTTTATGCCATCTATAGACTGTTCAAAATCCAGATTTAGATCCTCAGGCCTTAAAATTCCTGCAGGGTGAATTTCCTTATAAAGAATTGTTTTCTGTAGAAAGCCAATCTCTTCCCACAGGCCGGCACAATTTAAATCTATGATGCATCTCTAACAGCAAACCAAAGAAGCCCATGGGTGCTGTTTTAGCTAAATAAGCTGCTGTAACAACAAACTCTTTATTGCATCAAAAAATGCAGCAAACTACTTTGAGTTTATAAATGAAATATAAATACAGAAAGAGAATCTCAGAGACCACTTCTTGAGCTACGAGATGCTGCAAGACTATGAAGTTGTATAAAATTTGAAGTTTTCTCGTTCTTACCTTAGTTACAGCTTTCTATTGATGGCCCAGAAGCAGAGAACATCCCGTGTTTCAAAGCAAAGGAATATATCCATCCTAAAAGAAGAAAAAAGGAAGAAATTGGGAAAAGGCCTGCAATTTCAGAAAACTTGTTTCTCTTGTACTACACTGCAATTAGAAAGTAATAGTGAGATCATATTCAGCGCCAGAGGAAAGGAAGTTTAATTGTATGTGCTATGAGTAAATCATAGTTATGTGAAGCATTTAATGAGAGTTAAACTGAGAAGCAAACGCAACAGGACTAAAGACTCTTTGTGTGTCACTGATTCAAACAGCTTTTAGAACATCACCGTCCTTTTACATCATTCATTTATACAGCAGATTTCTGGCCTGCTATTCACATGCCACAACAGTACAATTATTCTAAACATAGTGTATTACACTATAAAAGAAATGGATATATTTGCCTATGATGAGGTCCGTGAGACCCTATTCCTTAGCTAAAACATATAATTAGTGTTATATACACTCAAAGGAAAAAGCTGGTCCAGGTATACATAAGTATTAAAACATGTATCTTTAAATATGAATGTTCACCTTTGCTATCCATCCCATTTCCACCAGGCCAGCAAAGATACTCCATCACTTAGGGGTGTAATACTTAGCAATCACCACACACAAACATGTATTGCACATATACATAGTTATATACATACATTTAAGATGGCAATATAGAAAGGAATGAAATGTAAAGCGGAAATATTTATTTCAAGCCAGGATCTTTCTGATATTATTGCACCTTCACAAACTGCCAAACCACCATAGGAGATGGCCTTGGTAGAAGAACAGAAAGGGAAATCTGATGCATTGTTTTCACAGATCTTTTTTGTAATATATATGAGTGTAAAGAGGGTGGAATATAGATGACTTTCCAGCTTGTTTTGTATCTGCTGGACAGATAAACAGCAAGGAGCAATCAATTGCTGGCTCTAGAACCACAGGGGTGAAGAGTACAGAAGAGGACAACAAACTCGCCTGCCTACAGGCTCACTGGCTTTTAACACTTAGTCCCATATTCTGGCTAAATGCATTATAAACACACTGTTTTCTCTTTTGTGGAGCAGACGAGTATTTGCTGTTTTCCCTGAAATTCTCAGAGCAGAACGAAGTCCTTTAGTTTTGGCTATTTATGGAGTCAACATCATAGGAACACTTATTTCCTATGAAGTCTAGAAATCATATTAGCTCATCTGCTGTCATTTGTGGCTGAAACAGAAGGTTTTGGTGCTGCTGACTCTAAACCTACATCTGATCTGGGATGTGGCCTTAAACTTAACCATTGCAGTTCCTGAGTTTTAGCACTTATCTAGAAGTAAGCCAGTCCTCTCAGTGTTTTAGGCTCAGTTGCACCTTCACAATGCTGGTCACACGACATAAATTCATGGGTAAAGACATCTTGAAGCGGTTGGCTCCAGCTCATTCTGCCCGTTTCCCAGCTGTTCTGCTTTAAGCAGCACGTTATTGAAACCCGGTAGTGGCAGTATAAAAATGCCCCAAAGACAAACTGCCTGAAAAAAAGCAGCAGCTGCAGTTTAAAGTGACAATATTTGTCACTGAAGTTATGTGGATTGTCCTTCACACTTAAAGGGACGAGTCTACCTGTTGCCTTTGCTTTCAAGAGGAGGGTGATGAAGGTAAAAAAAGACAAACCTGTAAAAAAATGTGTCTAGAGAAATAGATTTCCTTTATGGAAAAATTGCAAATATTTTATTTTTCTTCTTACAATTTTACTTATTTGACATTTTTATTCTGAGTTCTTTGTATTTGCACTGCACGTATGAATCATGACTGTGTCAAGTGATTACTTCTGACTCGGATTAGTAGTATGAAGATTAGGGTTGGCTGAGTAGACTTGGAAAGAGAAACCCTGATACAGTCACATGTTAAGATACTACTAATACATAGTAGATACCAATACATACTAATACGTAGTAGATACTAATACACGCTAATAGACAGTAGATACCAATACAACCCCATAGAAACCCTCTTTCTGTGTTTGGCTGAATTTTCCTCCTACCAGCATTTACATGGTTACTGACTTCTATTCTTTTATTCATTACCTGAAAAAATGCAATGTAACAGTCAGGAAAATATGTAAGCCAGAAAACCATCTCAATAGAATGTATTATTTATCTTGCCCTAACACAAATCCTAGACAAGAACAAGTATAGGAACACACACTGAGGAATGTGATAGAGTTATAACAATTTAATGAATTACAGCTTATCAGTGGAGTTGCTATGAATTACTGTTTGCATAATTTTCAGCTCCCCTCTCCTTGCAGGTTAATGTAAAACTTCAAATGTGAGAGGGGATTCTTTAACTAAAATAGCTTGACTTTGAACACTGCATGCCTATGAGTGAACATGCTGACAGTTATGATGGCTTAGCTAAAAGAAAGATGTATTCTGTTAAGCCAAAGTAACTGAAGCCTGTAACTAAAAGAAACATCATGGATTTTTTCATCATGGATTTCCTTGAAACTACTCCAGCTTGCACTAATACGAAAGAATGGGATGAAGTTACTTATGAAACCAAGGGGGGATTTCCCTCTTTAATTTCTACCATTACATTTTCTTCTCTTTAATTTCTGTTACTCTGACAGTGTTTTCCTCTTTCAACTTGCTCTTAAAAGTTGACCTTAGTTGCTTCTTGCACTGAAACAGGACTACACGGCTGTGCACCAGTTTAATGTTAATGAGTAAAAGGCTCCAAAGCCTAACAATAATTAAATGGGCACATGCAATTGATGAGCACTTGGGGGGAGAATGCAGTTCTTTAACTCAGAGAAAAATCAAATCCTTGACCTGGGTTTGGAACAGGAAAAGTTGAAAACTAAATTGAGAAATAAATTTCTATCAGAGCAGCTCAGAAAAAAAACACCCAGAAAACAGAAAACCCTAAAAAATTAAATAGAATAATTTTGAAAATCTCTGCCTAAATTTCTTGTTTTACCTGCAACTATGGAGTCCTTCCTGGAACACAAGATAGTTCTTCCAAGAATTTGCATTCACACAATATATCAGAGTTAAAGAAGAGATGAAACTAAAAACAAGCATGGCAGGACAACCCTATCTTTACAAGGAACAGGTACTAAAGCCAATTGTCCAGAAAAGTGGCAAACTCCTATACCCTGCTTCTGATCTCATTCTAGCCTCCTTGCTTCTGATCATTCTCATCATTCTCTTCGGGTAGCTCTTTCCCTTGTGAGGCATTTTGTCATGTAATAAGGAGTAATTACCAAGGAAATAATGGTGAGACTGAACCAAGCAAACTGGACTTAGAATCATAGAATCATAGAATAGTTAGGGTTGGAAAGGACCTTAAGATCATTAAGTTCCAACCCCCCTGCCATGGGGGTCATTCCTCTTCTTTACCCCAGATAAACTTCTTGTAGGGAACAAAGTGACTCTGCTGATATGTCTTTAACTTCCTTTCTGCAACAGTAAAATATATGAATTGCCTTAATACTGAGTACTACAAATCAGAGATCATAAGGTACTCACTCAGTGTAGACTGCAGTACCTATCTGATCTCAAGAGCCTTGTAATATAGACACTTATGAGAAAAAGGAAGAAACAAATGTGTTATGTTTCATGCTGTATGTGTGAAGTTTTCAACTGATGATCTCTTCCCACAACTCCCTGATCACACTTTTTCATAACAGTGGAAACTTTTAATTTACAGACAAACTGTGCCTGCCATAAGACCTTTGCACATAAGGTCTTAGTGCAAAGCAAAAGCTCCAGCATTGAACAAATGCAAACAGTCTACCTCAGGTTTCTCACCGTGGCTACAACTGTGGTTGATGATGAACCTTCTTAAATGTATGACTTAGAAGGGGTAAAACCCAAACTTCTCATCATCAGCCCCATGGTACAGTATATCACTGTGGCTCCATGACTAGAAATCTTTAACAAAATACTCCATGGCAAATTCAAACAGTATTTCAGGTTCTCTAACAATAAGCATCAACTATATAGGTTCTTTCTCCATAAGCCAACCAGCTATAAGAGAAGCCTTGAAGACATTCAAGGTGACATATTTTTGCATCAGGATCTCGGATAAATGCAAATACCAGCCCCAGGAAATCACAGTGTTTGTAAGAAGCACCTTTCTCCCAGTCTGCTTTCCATTTTTTTCCCCTAATTCTCTTTGGAAAGTTGAATGAGGGGAAGCAACTTTCTCTTGCTAAGCCATATGTTCAAGTCAGAGCCCATCTAGTTTTCTGTTATCTCTGCTATGATGTTTTCAGATTGACAGACTGCAAATAAAATTAAAATGGATCACTATAGAACATCCAATGTGATTTGGCCCATAATGCAGGTTAAAAATAACCTCAGATTTGATTATTAAGTACACTAAAATCATCTGTTTAATAAACTTCCCTTTGCAATTATTTTTCTTCATAGTTAGATGAACATTTGGCATTACACTGCATTTCTCCACTACATTATATTCTTGCTCCTCCAGTTTAGTCACAATCATTAGTGGATATACCCTATTACAGATGCTTCTATAAGCATCTCAGAGCTGAAGCTGGAAATCTAGGTCAATTTTTTCACTCAAAAGTGAATCAAATTTCTTTCTGATGATATTGGAATGTGTGATAAGGGAAAACTCTAGTCTGTACCTTGGTAAACTTCGACAGACTCCTAAACCTTGATCAGCATTACTAACCCATAGCATGAAATCACACACTTCTGTGTGCAGCAGCTACTAATAAATGTTCATCCAGCTAATGCATCATTACAGGTTGTGTCTTACCAACTCTAGGAACGACATGCCATTCTCATTTATGTCTGTGTACTCCCAAATTCTTTCACCTCTATGATCAGGCAGGAATGTGAGACAGAATTCAGTCCCATGAGTCTATTTCACAGGGGAATTACATAAGTAAATGAATATCACTGAAAACACAGATTAAAAGAATCTGAAATGAGGTGTTAAAAACCCGCTGCTCTCCTGTGCAGTTTCAGCAGCTTCCCTCTATTAGACTCTTGGTCTGAACATCTTAACAAAAATAGCATTCCTATGAGGCTGCTGTGATTCTGGTCATGAAATCACTATCTAGGGTTCATAGTGCTTTATGGGGGGCTGCAGAATAACTTTTGGATTTCACTAATTTCATTTAATACTACTATCTTGTTTAAAAGCTTGATGAATTGTATAGGCCAGCACTGCTGTTTTCATGCCTTACATTTCCAACTTTTTAATCCATAGGAACAAATGGATGCATATAAAACCTTTGCTATTACTCAGAACAAAGACAAGTTACACATTCAGAATTATTGATACATCTGATGCTGTCTAGATTATAGGATAATCTCATCAAGTGGCTTGCTTTTCCCCCTATTTCTGCCCTTACTGATGATGCAAGGAGCACAACACCACTGTACTTTGGCTTCTTTCTTAGTAGAAGGGGCATAAAACAATTTCCCTGCTATCCCTTGTGCTGTTCTTTGAGGTCTTCTGATGAAAGGTACTAAAATAAGCACTATGTATTATTCATATATTAATTCACTCTGGCATATTGGTTTCAGGAAACTTCATTTAAGTGCACTGGGAAATCAACATCAAAGAAATGCAGAGTTACACACAGTGAATACACTCAGTGGTGGAACAGGCCAAGCTTGACACAGCTCTGAAAAGCAAATAAAACCTGAGCATAAAAACTCTGTCATCTCCTTGTGACCAGAAAAAAGAACAAATACAAAGCCTTATGATACTTTTTATACAGCTTTTGGGACAGTCTTGTGAAGCTTAGTAGTGAATTAGACTCTATTAATAGTATTTTGTAGGGCAGCCCGAAATATGTATGGAAATACTTGAATTAAGAAAGTGATAGTCCTGAACAAAACATTCAGTGATTAAGAGTACATGGTTTCCTTGGCTTTTAGCCTGATTTTTAGGGGCAATTACATGCTGCTTTTCTCTGTCAGTCTTCAAAATATCTTCAGTGGGACACCCAAAAACTGACTACTTCAAAGTCCCACATCACTTCTGATGGAACAAACTACCAGCACAAGAATTAAAAAACCCTCTTCCTTATTAATTCACTTGGATTTTTCTTTAGGAGTATTTATTTCACTATTTAAAAACCTCCAAATTCATATATATTTATAAAGTAATATTTCTTTTGGTTTTCCTCATGTCTCTCCATCACTTTGAAATACTTTTTTCATATATGCATATAAAATGGAGCATTCTGAACTCTGAGGGTAAAAGCAGAAATTCACCAGGCGGCATTGAGTTATTCCCCAAGATTTTATAGCATAATTTCCTATAATGAACATTGAAGCTTAAACTCTTGATTCCATAAACAAAGTGCAGTATATGTGCACTGAGGGAAGACAATTCATAGTCATTTTGTCAGCAAGATTGTTACAGTAAAGACCTAAGCAACACTTCATCTACCTGTCACTTGTCTTGAAAGGGCAGATTACTTTTTCCTCAATCTTGGCACATCCAATTAAGGTAGACTTACAAGCCAGGCAGGTGCAAAGTGCAAGCCAGCACTTGTTCACATTAGCAATTATCAATGGAAAAAATACATAAGTGCTGAGGCTTGGCACAACAGTTACCTTGGCAACCGTTAGCACTCAGAGCCTCAGCAGAGACTAACATGACAGTTTGACATCTTTTCCCATAAAAAAAAGGATGATTGCGTTCTCTCTTTCTCTCAGTGATTTTTTTTTCTATTCCTTTCTTTCCACGTTGTTTCTCCAAAGCTCTCAGCAGTGACCCTGCCTGTTTAACTCTCATTGCTCACCTATCAGTGTGTAGGGCACTGAACTGAACTACCCTCCTCTGACAGCCATTAGAGCATCCTCTGTGGAAACCAAGCATGTTTACTGTTTACTTGGCCAAGCCTGAAGAGCAGGAAGGAAGGGTAGAGAAGCTGCATTGACCTAAGATAGCCACAGACCTTGTGGCTAAGACAAGTTCACCCAATGTTATCCTTATTTATGCTGGAATACCCAGTAAGGCACACCATTCATCTGTGGCAACTTGCCTTAGGATGTTGACCCGTCTCGCTTATGCATGGACCTTTGCAAACAGTTCTCTCTCTACTCACTAACGTCTCAAAAAGAAAGAGAAATTCAACCAGAAGCTGAATATGTGTATTTTGTGCATAGAGGAAAAAACAATCATAATTTCTACCAAGAAATTCAGTCTAAGCAAGCTCTGCAGAAAGTACAACTTCAGAAAGTGTTCATAGAATCATAGAATAGTTAGGGTGGGAAAGGACCTTAGGATCATCCTGTTCCAACCCCCTGACGTGGGCAGGGAAACCTCACGCTAAACCATGTCACCCAAGGCTCTGCCTAACCTGGCCTTGAACATCACCAGGGAGGGAGCATTCACAACTTCCTTGGACAACCCATTCTAGTGTCTCACCACCCTCACAGTAAAGAACTTCTTCCTTATATCCAATCTAAACTTCTCGTTTCAGTTTTAACTCGTTACCCCTTGTCCTATCACTACAGTCCTCAATGAAGAGTCCATCCCCACCATCCCTATAGCCCCCCTTCAGACACTGGAAAAATGTTATGAGGTCTCCACACAGCCTTCTCTTCTCCAGGCTCAACAGCCCCAACTTCCTCAGCCTATCTTCATACGGGAGCTGCTCCAGTCCCCTGATCATCCTCGTGGCCTCCTCCTGACTTGTTCCAACAGTTCCGTGTCCATTTTATGTTGAGGACACCAGAACTGCACACAATACTCCAAGTGAGGTTTCACAAGAGCAGAGCAGAGGGGCAGGATCACCTCCTTCGACCTGCTGGTCACGCTCCTTTTGATGCAGCCCAGGATACAGTTGGATTTCTGGGTTGTGAGCGCACACTGCTGCCTCATGTTAAGTTTTCTCATGACCAGCATCCTGAAGTCCTTCTCCGCAGGGCAGAGCAGAGCCTGACGTTCAATCAATAGCCTTTGAGGACAGAAGAACTTGAAAAAGGCTCCAAATCATTTTGGAATAGGCTTTGTCGTGGGGGATGCTTGTGGACAAAGTTGTTTAACTTGTTGACTGTGTTAGCTATCAATTCTATTGTTATTTTTATGTCAACTAGATCTAAACACTGATACGTTTACATCAACATTTTGTTATTTAGTGACTGTTTCACTCAAGTTGAGTTGCCCATTGCTGCTGCTTGGGAGCTATTTCTATATGTTCCAGTTGAAGGATGGCTACAAGGAAGATGAAGACTCCCTTTTTACGAGGGATCATATGGAAAAGACAAGGGGTGATGGGCACAAGTTACTCCTGGGGAGATTCCAACTAAACGCAGGAGGAAAATATTTCCCAATGAGGAAATACAGCCATTGGAATAATCTCCCCAGGGAAGTGGCAGTCTCCCCAGTGTTGGACACTGTGAAGATTGGACAGGACAGGGTGCCTGGACATCTAGTCTAAGTCACGATTTGCCTAAAGATATTTAACCATATGATCCCTGAGGTCCCTTCTCAGCTGGGATTCTATGATTCTATGATTATTTTTGTTTTTTTAATGTCCCTTTTCAAGACAGCCTTTTGACATCCACTGTTTTTCTTCAGTCTTACTTTATTTTTTTTCACATCTTTCAATTTTAGAAAGATAAAATCTTAAAGATCTTTATCTCATCTAGTTTTATTTTCAGTGGTTTATTTTCTCCCCTCTTCCTCCCTTGATGTATGTCGTTCTTGTCCTTCAGCTTATCGTATTGTCACTCACTGTCAGCTCCAAATGGAGAAAAGTGGAAGGACTTGGGATAGTTGTCTTCTTTTCTGAGCAGAGGGAGACAGCATTTGAGAAGCTGGGTATACAAACAAAGGTTCCATGATGAAATTGAGCTGTTGGTCTGTTCCTTACCCTTTGATTCTAGACAAACTGAACACATACTCTCAAAGATATGCAGAAAATCAAAGTAAACATCTCCTAGCATTTACAAGAAAATTCTGCATTTGCTTATTATTGCATATGCTTCAACCTTAGACCTCACAGAGAGGAGGCTTTGGCTTTGGAATAACATTGACCTGAAAACTCAAGATGTGGGGCCAAATCTTACTGCTTATGGTCCTGTGATCTGTTCCCACTAGCAAAGAGAATCCAAGCTTTAGTTCTGTCAGCAGGATGAAGGCATACTAAAGAAAGGTAATAAACCATTTTAAAACATTAAACAATCTTTCACAGCTAGTCAGCCTGACAATTTTGACCAGCATTCAATTTAATGGAATGTTTCTAATCATGAACAAGAAACAAAGTCATACTTCCTCTGGTGTAGTTGCATTGATTAGAAGGGTGAACCAATAAACATGACTACTTTCATGTAGGCTAGCAGTACCCTATTCCTTTCCCTGCTCTTCTGTGGCCTGCATTGCAATCAATTCCAACACAACGTAATTTAATTTAAAATCATGATGCTATAAGTACTTGAGAAGCAGTTACAGCCATTCAGTCAGAGAAAGGTCATGTTAACATAAATATTGAAAAGAATGATAATTACTCAAGAAAACCAGCAAAACACATTAAAGAGAAATGAGGCACTTTTTAAATGTTAACATCTCCATTCAGAAATGTTTACATTACATTTAATGGTTCCATTTTCAATGAGCATTCCAATAAAAAAAAATTACTGAACAAAATTATGGAAGAGAATTACAACTAAAAATGACTTTGTGGACATTTCACCATCTTGAGAGAAAATGAACTGTCTGAACCGCATTCAACGCAACTGAATTCAAATAGTCTAAGCATGACTTGTTGCAGAATAAAGCAAAGTACTCTTTTATTAAGAGAAAAATACTTAATCTTTTGGTGCTTGTTCATAATTTAAAATTTGGGATATTTGAAGTAGTTACAAAAAATCTAATTGTTTCTCTAAATTTTCCAACCTGTGTCAGATTGGATAAAGGTAAGAATATCATAGCGACATTACCAGTACCATAGCCTGAAATACACTGTTACTGCTCCTCATAGTATTGCTTTCCATGTAATCCAGCCTTGATATCAAGAAACACACACTTAATGGCACATTCAGAACTCCCAAACAGGCTAAACTTGTTGTTTCAGGGTGACTTTCAGCTTACTGATTATGCTTTTCAAGTTTAATTTTGATGGTTTTATCTTAATTAAACACATTACAAGAAAACTTAGTACTTTTGTCATGTATTCCTGGTTTTACACATGCTGACTTCATTTTTCTTCTCACTTATAGTTGTTGCCGTTTGAATACATTCATTTTTAAAAACAATTTTAGAGTAAAAAACTTAAAATTGCCTCCCAGGAAAACGTGAATCTTTCCAGCTAGGTTTGTAATCTACCTAGACACCACAACCAAAGTCAGAGTGCAACTGTACTGCAGCAGGAACACCACAGTTGTCGAAACAAGATCATTGTTATACAGCTAAACAGGGGTGAAAAAGTATAAGGATAGACAGAAGCGTAGAGCAATAAGGAAGTGGGCTTGTAACTTTTCTTGTTCTTTTATTCTTGGTGTATTTGCCACAATATAAAGCCATCCAGTTTAACCTGCACAAATATCAGGGCAAGGAAATACTTCTGGGTTTGTTTAGTTTTCTGTCAAAAGGACAGGGGGATTGGTAGCACAGAAGTCAGATATTAGGAAGAAGTGGTTAAGAAATCGTGAGAAGCAACAAGTTTAACTAAGAATTCTTTCCTTAATTACAAACTCCTACACCCTTCTTTAAAATGGAAATGTATCTACTTAAATCAATTTACTTCCAAAGGGCTGTCAGGTGAGACCACCCTTATTTGCCGGGACCTGGGAACCTGAAATTTAGAGGAAAAAAGCTGAAGGAATTTCAGAGAGCTTGGGGCTTTAAATGTATATTAAACAGCCTGACAAAAATGTGTTCCTGTGGTTTTTCATTACCAGGGGTCAGCTCTCTTGCTCTCATGCAGCATGTCTGCCAACAATGTAATGTCAGCAGACATCAGTATGGGCATCACAACAGGATCATGAGAGAGTTGCTTGCCGTTGTTGTAAACAGCAGGGCTGTGATATTAGCAAGCAAAATCCCAGTTATCAGAAAGTCCAGCTACTGTCAACGAACCTTCACCGCTTTTCTCTCTAAGCTCTTACATCCAAATTTTATCAAAAGAGGACAGACAGAAGGTGCACAAAATTATAATGAACACATGAAGCAGCAGCAGCAGAAGCAATAAAAGCCATATCAAAAGTGTGGCTCTATTTTTCCCCAAGCAAAAAGCTGATTTTGGGGTTTGACCAGATTATATCGCATGACAAAGCAACTAACTGCATAAAGGTTAGCAAAAAATGTACTTCTACTTTTCAGCTGTAATCAATTCAATTTGGGATGGAATTGATCTCAAATTCAATCCCAAATTTCTCAGCTCTGCTGCTACTGGGAAATAGGGTATGTCTGTCCCTGGGAAAAACTAGAAAAGCAGAACTTTATAGGAAACGGCATTTAAAAACAAGATGTAAAGCAATTATTCCTTGATAATGTACACAAAAGGTGGGAAAAACTTTGCCTGGTCTATGTTCTGGCCCTTTCTATAAACTTCTCTGGGGTGAGGCCACAGCTTCCCAAGCAACCTAGTCTTGTGTTTTGCTTTCCTTTTAGATATGTCTCCCAGAAGTTTCACCTAGACCTGTCTGATGCAAAGCAGCCTTTGCTTCTTAGTCTGTTCAATGAGGACAAAGAGAATATTTTACTCCTTTTCCCTTTGAAAGTCTTTTCTGAATGTTTGGAGATGATTATCCTGTCTTCCTTCAGTCTTTCTCATCTCTAGACTAAACAGTCTCAGCTCTTTCAGGGATTACACTGATTTCATAATGTCTGGTTGCTGTTTTTGGAATTTGAATGAACTCAACAGATGTATAATGATACTAGGTTGACCCAACAAAGTCTTTGAAATGTAAATATGCTTTACACACTAGTATTTGTTGATTCTTGCAGAGGAAATTCTTGTTGACTAATACTGATAAAAATAGCAAAGAACAAATGGTGTGAACTGACATGGATAACGCTGGTCAGTAGCTTACCATATTAATTTAGTGAATCAGAACTATTTTTACTACATATCAGAGGTTAGTTCTTTGGGTGCTATCATTCCTTAGCTCAACAACATTTGATGGCCAATATATATGCAATATTCAAAAAAGGAACTATTCTAGATCTTCCTTTCATGTGTTCATCTATTTCTGGTATGACAGCGATCGTAAAAACCCTTGAAGAAAAGATTTGTCAATGGCATCTAATTCCCTCCTGAGAACTGGCCTGGAGTAATGATACAGATCCTTAAAACCTTAGCTTTTACGCTCATTTTAACATCAGGATTTGGTGTCTGCACAAGCCGTTTGATATGGGGAAGAAGCCTTTTTCCAAGGGGATTGACTATGCACACAACAACTTAAATCTGTGAAAATGAATCAACTGAGTCAGCTGCCGATGACTGCAAAAATGGTCTGGGTGCTTTATACTGTTACCTTTTCAAGCAGGAGCTTGAAATCAGGAGAATTATAGCAAAACTGTCATTGAGGAGAGATCGACTGCCTGGAATTCGCAATGCAAACCTATTCTTATCCCTTATGCAGGAGAAAGATAAGTGTGTGTGTGGAGGGAAAATTAACGGCCATAAGAGTACTCTCCCAGTTGCAGTTTCATCTTATTTATTGTTGCTATTTATTTATATATATATATTTAAAAGCTTAAATGATTTGTTAGCTATGCATCAAGCTAACCCATATAAATGCATGTTTTATTGCAACTGCTACAGCTTTTAATATTCTTTATTATCATCCTTTTAGCACCTAGAAACTAGTACCACACTTTAAGGCTTCACTATGCAAGACTCCATGAGCAAGTCAGACAAAGGCAGATTCTGCCCCACAGGGCTCAGAATACAGGATTTTCAAAGGATGAGGTATGTGAGCAGACAGACATCAAGAGGGACTGGGTGAGGTGAAAAGGTGATGTAAAAGTCAGTATGTTTACTTCAAGAAGCAAGCTTTGCAGCAGAGATAGGAGAGTCAGTGCAGAACAGAGTACAGGGGGAGGTCTTTTTCTTCTACTGCTTCTTTGTTCTTTGTGTCACATTTGCTTGTTGCTTTGTGGCTTCAGACAAAGCCCTATCTTGTGACTGTCATGTCCTGGGCTCCTCACTACATCTGTATGAAGCCAATGATAGAAAGAAGACAAATTACTTCCAATACAGACAAGCTCTTGATTCACCTGGCATCACTGGGGAGACTTTTGCACAGCCAGATTAAAACATAGATACAAATACCTTAGATTAAAATTACCAGCATCCGTCTTGCACTTTGAGCATTTATTCCCTAAATGAAAAAATATAACATGAGCAAAAGAGCTACAAAACCTTCACAGCCTTAAATGATCAAAGGAAAAAACTCCAAGCAAACACAAAGAAACATATAGCTGGTTAACAGAAACAGGCTGGAAAAGCAAGCACTCTCCTGAAAAGCCTCATATAAAAAGCCTGTCATCTGCTTCTTCTTTTTCAATACTGTGGAAGCTCTAGCCTGGATTCTGTGTCTTGATTGTCATGATACAAGAAGTGATGATTTATTAGCTGCTCTTGACCTGCCTGAGTCTTTTTAAGTTAAAGCTAGCATCCTGGTTTCCAATGACTCTCTCAGAAACGCACATTCCCTGTTTTGCAGTTTCTGATGTGAAGTCTAGTCCATTGGCAGATGTGTTGGTTGGTGTTCAATATTTTATTCAGATGGATTTTGTGTATGCCTACGTATATGCTGCAATCATGTAGTATCTCAGTAAACCATCCCAGGGTCTGAGGTCAGCTGAAGTGTTTTCAAAAGTAGCTGATGGACAGAAAAACAAAATAAGTGCTGGTATCTTGTGTCCTCAATGAATGGGCTCCCAGCTATGCAATTTAATCCACTTCATCACCCCCGACCTCTCCCTAGCACCACCAAGGGTTACGAGTCAACAAAATAACAAAGCATTTACAGAAGTGCCATTTAACTACACCTATTCTATGCTGAAGTTTAGCAGATGAACTTCACAAGGTCATCTGTTCAATGAGAGAGAAGACAACATGAAACAACAGCTTAGTGAGAACTACAGGGAACAATTAAACATTAAAATTACAGTCTGTTGTCCAAAATAATAGTATACGCACTTGACTGAATAGCACAAACTATGGATAGAAGCACTATTTTTGATTTGGGGGAAGGTATGATAAAAGTTTATCATACGTTATCAAAAATAGTGTGCTGCAAGCTGTGGTTGGGATCTCCCACCCTGCTGATCATGCTGCCTCTACAAGCCAAAAGTACAGGGGCTGCCAAGACTTGCATTTGTTATTGTATGGATGCTTATTGTGTTGAAATATGTAGCTTTGTAGTTTATAAAAGGCAGTCTGAATTACTATTTGATTTTGCTTCAGTCAAAAGAGCCCATGTCACTCTGGAAACCAGAAGTGTTCACATGCAACATTTACATGTAGACAAGGAAGGTGTCAAACCCCTAGAGACAAGGCAATAGACTGTGGAGTTGGTATTCATCTCCTAAAGCACAGTCCAAATCATGTCAGTAAGATAATATCCCAGGTACCATGACAGTCAATTTAGTTGTAACTTAGATACCTAGTGCCATTTGAGACGTTCTGGGCTGTCCCATGTGATCTCAAGCAGCCATTCCAGACAGGAGAGGATACACCCTGTGAGAGGAAGATGATTTCAGTTTCAGAAATTATGCTGATACCTATACTTTGACCCCTGAATTGTGTCTTCTTGATTGCATTGACTCTCCATTGACTGAAATGATAAATATCTAGCATGCAGGTAGACACTTGCCTATATTACAGACACATAACAGACATCAGAAAGTAGTTAGCTGAATCTGAAGCCACACTAGGTGATAATCAGAAGCTGCTTTAGTTTATTGTTGGAAAAAAAGCCTTCACCTGAGTGAAGCTATTTACCAGCTGAACAGCTGAACAGTCTTGATTGAAACTAAGTGATAAGAAAGCAATGAAGAATATTCAGTGCAATGCAAAACGCAGATAGACTTGGACAGTATCTATGAATGACATTATCATAACACCCGTGCTAACCTGAGATCCTGAGAACCTGAACCACTGTGACAAGTCTAGAGACAAAAAAAATCATCCAAATTCAAATGAAAATAAAGTTACTGAACAGTGGAACAGAAATTATTGGATGCTGCCTAGAGATACAGTTACTTGGATTGACCCTGCTGTGTCCTTGAAAATAACAGACTTTGCAGCAGCAGATGACAAAAAATGCTATTTGGGTGGAAGAGAGGATTAAACTCCCTGAACTCTCAACCCATCTAAAGCTTTGTCACCAGGTGAATACCCAAGTTTCTCTAGAAATGCACCTTTTTAAAGCAATTATGGCTATCCCATGATTTTTTTTTCTGTTCAGTCTATAGCTGAATTGGATGGAAAAATAGAGATTGTAGACCACTAGCTTAGGTTGAATGCCTGGTATTTAGAGTGTGGTGGGATGAATCTCACTCTAAACTGAGACTTGGATTTAATTTTTCACTATACTTAAAGCATCTAACTTAGGGCTGGATGCCCATTTCAGTGGACAATGATTGTAGAAGATCTAAGTGTCCACTCCATTGTGCTGCAGTGCATTGTCTGACCAGTACGGATAGTCTATCTAATGTAGATTATCTCCACAGTGCAATGCTATTGTAATGGATAAATATAAAGACATTATTAAATGCGTATTGAGGTAACGGAGACTACCTTGGCACATTAGACAGGTAGCATCATGAATTTATATGAAAATCAATGCAAACATCCAACCAGATTATGTTTTAAATGGGAATGTTATTTGACTTCTGCTGGCTATGGTAAGAGACAGAAACTTGCTGTAATTGTTTAATCTCATCATCTTGGTCTTTTTTGCATATTCTGTTCTCATTTCTGTAAAATCTCAACAACAGTTTTGGATTTACTGTCCACTTAAACTCCTCTGTGAACCAAATCCAGCTCCTCTGCTCAGCCAGTCAGTTGAAACTGCTGTCATTTTTGCTACTCTTTTCCCTTGCCTTAAGTCTAGTACTTAAAGTACATACTAATGGTAACCGGACATTTTTGAAGCATCTGAGAGAGACTGGAAGGGAAGAAACATTACATCTTCTAAGTCAGGTCTATAGCCATTCTAGAGATCTGTATTATCTTGTAACTTTAATGGCTCAGATTCCTTATCTAGTCTGCTCCACATATTTAGTGAAGTGCACAAATGTTTGCCAAATGACTTTCCTATTTTCTTTGCTACTTTCCTTAGAATTATAGAGTCTAACCCAATACTTCAACAGTTTTTAGTTGCTCCAATTATTTTATTATCCGATGTTGGGCAACAGGAGATCTTTTAAATATCTTCATTTCCCTCAGATGTGTTACCATAACTTGTGCCTCCTTTGTGAATACTAATGACTAGTTTAGGTCCTCAGTGACATCAAACTAAATCTTATGTGTGTCCTTCAGAGGTCGGGATTTTGCAGTATTGACTATTAAGAGATGACATTTCATGCAGATGATGTTCTTCGACTTTACGTCTGGAAATTCTGGGAACATACGCAATGTTTTAGTACATATTTGTACCTAATTCACCTGGGTAGACTGTGTTGGACAAAGACATAAATGAGGCTTTCAATGACAGAAATCTGTATTATCCGCTATATCATTTTTATATGTTTGGAAACCAGGCAACACAAGTTATCCCAAAAGCTAGCATGCAAGTCCATATATATTTTGGCCATCCCATGATATTCTATCCACAAAATGCCTGAAACTATGCACATGCTAGAGATGCTAAATCTTCTCTTTTAGCTGATTAGTGGTGCAAATTTAAAGCACACTGTCATAAATCATCATCACGCATGTGTTTTCTGGAATTATGCTTCTGGGAATGGTTTCAACAAAAGGCATAATCATCCATATAGAGAAAAAGAACATAAAAAGAAGAAGAGGAAAAAAGCCCACAACAATTAAAAAATCCATCCCTATTGCATTTGCCAACTTTGTTCTCAAAAAACCCTATTATGTTTTGTTCTAATTCTGTTGTGGAAAGTGTTGAACTTGAGCTTGATAGACTCAGCTCAATTCCCAGCCATCCCCTTGTCATCATATGTGACAGGATTGTGGGACTTCCTCACTCTTCTGTTGTGGGAAGGTCTTCCTTAAAGAAATGTCCTGGATGGAGATGGAGGCAGGGCTGTGACACTCTATAAGAATAGAAGCCACAGCTAATTGTGGTAGAAAAATGCACTCCTCCATGGTCACTGGCTTTTTCTATTGTTCCAGCCTTCAGGACGTTCCAAACTTTGAGAGGTTTTACATTTAACAACTTCCATACTGTATTATCAACTCTTGTCTCTGTGGCAGAGCTCACAAAGCTTTGGTTTCCTGGGGATTTCATCTTGTGGTATATCTGTTTCCAAAAAAAATCACTGTGTTCCTGACATGTAAGTGTGCCTTATTACCCTCGTGGGAACCCTCATGGAAGAGAGGTTTGCCTAGTACCTTGGCAGTAGGAAAGTCTTCATTTGATGTTCATGACTTATTAAACACAAGAAAATTCACTCTGAGGTCAGCAAGGTGCATGCTCTGGAGTGTGAGTGGAAAGTGATGGTTTTCCTGTGATTACAGCATTCATGATGCCTTCTTGTGTGTGAACCCACTGGTCTCTAGTAAGGACTGCAGTGCTTGTTCTAGGATATGAGAGTGGCAAGTTTCATAGTCTCAACCTGTTAGTTCAATTGACACTGTAAGAACAAGAAGCTAACTTTCAAATTCCATGTACACTCTTTAGAGGAAGTTCACTTCAAAATACACACAGGGAAAGAGAATTAAAGATTAAACACAGTGATCTGTTAAACAGTTTGAAGAAAAGAATGACTCCTGCCTGTGGAAAGCAATGAGAGCAGGAAGGAAAGTGATGATGCCGACTACTGATAGATATCAATAAAATCAAGTACCATATACAAAAGGATAAGTGGATGATGACTTTTAATTATTTCCTTCAACAGGGAAACCAAACTGGTGCCAATCTCATGACAAGACATCAGGTTTAAAAAGCAAAAGAAAACAGTTATTGATGTACTATACAGTTACAGTTTAAAGCTCTGTTATGACAGGCCAAAAAGTGTAATTGAGTTAAGACACAGACCAGAGAAATTCATGTAGCTGTCAAAGATCAGGGTTTGGACATGATTTCTGACTTTGGGAGTTTCAAGATGTTGACAGCCAGAAGCTGGGAAACTAATAATCCCTCTATACATGCCCTATTTCTCATTTTCATCTTTAGATGACTGTTACTGCCTGTTTATAAAGACAGAAATTTGGCTTGGTGAACCCCACAGTTTGACACAGGGTGATGGCTTTTATGTTCTTCAGCTAACAGATTCACTTAATAAAACAGTGAGAACATTGACGATTTCTAGCTCCAAAGTGCTCCTTGTGAGTGTGAAATGCTGTAATTTAATGTGCACCCTCATTTCAGATGGGCCATGAAGCAGTACCGGCAAGCTCGCACACAGCTGGGTATAACTTGGGTACCTAGAAGAGTCAATTGGTGCAGTTATTCATTTTGCTTTTTTTCTTCTTGGGCTTTTAATGCCTACTTCTGTCAGTTTGGTTAAATATGCATTTAATAGATATATCTTAAGTTAACTGCAGATGATGCATGACCCCTTCAAAGGGAAATTCTCTGTAGGTGGTCTTCTGTGTTGAAAAATGCAATTAGATGAACATTTCCACTATCTGAAAGCAGCATACCCCCAACCGTAAAGGCACATTAGCAGCTAAGAAAAGGAGAAAGAGTGTCTCTTCCCAAGGGAAAGGCAAGGTGGTAAAATAATAGGAAGATGAGGATACACCACCAGTGGGGCAGGGGGAAGGCTTTTGCATAGCAATGAGAAGGAGATGAAATGATTGTCTATCAAACTGCATGCACCATTGCAGTGAGGGAGCCTAGCACTCATCTTTCTGCCTCTTCCTTTTCCTCCAGCTCACTGAAGTCATTCTCTTCCTGGTGGCAGCCACAAGTAGCAGAGCTGAAGCTTATCTCCAGTCTCTTGGTCAGTCGTTGTGGCCCCAGTTGCTGTAGCTTTCCCTTTCTTCAAGTCTAAAGTTTACTAATTATATATATATATATATATATATATATACACTAGCTACAAACTCTTTCCTTTTTTACTGAATCTGCAGCCCTATCCTCATTTTCCAATTAGACAATTCATGAGAAATCTGTTTGAACTTCTTTTCATTAGTATTTTTCTCTCTTGAAATTTTGAACGCTGCTTTCCAAGGTTCTTTTCTGTAATGGGGCAGTGAATAATGAGGATTTATTTCCCTTTCCATAAGTAATTAATAAACAAAGAGAAGATACTGCTCTCCTACTAAATCAATAGATTAATAGAACATTTTCTTCCTGGAAGCTATAAAAGAAATGTGAATTAATGCAATGCTAATTCTCAGAAAATAAATATATTAGCCACTTGAAATAATGTTACATGTACAATAGAGAATTGGGAGCAGCTCCTGGGCTCTCTACAGGAAAGCAATAGGTGTTGTGGTAATGCAGAGGTGCCTTTGCTTTTTAGAGAATACTTTCAGTAATATACCAGTATATATGAAACATGCTTGCTAACTGCGTAATCAATCAGCTTTAATGGTCAATTAAGAAAGACCCATTTTATTCATTCTGAGGTCCAGCTGATGGAAATAGAAGTTGAAGTAAGGATAAACGGTCAAGCAATATATTTTGGAGAACTAGAGGTTCTTCAGAGTGTTTGCTATGATTCTAATTGAAGTGCATGGCAGTGTCTGTGCACCAAAGGAGTGAGGGTATAGGAATCGCAAGGTCTAAGTCAGTTCAAGAAGAAAGGAGATAACAGAGTCAGACTTTATATATGCAGTGACCAGACTTGGATTTTAAAGTGCACTGGAAAGAGGTTTTAAAATGAGAAAAAATGTGTTTGCATGGGAAATCTAATGCCATAGCACTGAGAGGTATTAAAGGGCAAGAGGGAGAGAATGCAATCTCTCCAGTCAAAATTGCAATCTTGAAGTAATAACAGTAGGCAATAATGTTCAGTAAACAATTAGGGACAGGACCAAAGACAACTTAAAAACAATTAACAATCCATATGAACTAGAAAATAGAAACACAAAGTGAAGGAAGAATGAAAAGGAAACAATTAATTGTGCCTAGAAGAAAAAAAAAGAAATAATAAATAACAAAACCACAGCAATAAAAGTAACTTGTTTAGATTATGATTTCTGTTTTCCTTTAAAATTGTACACAGTGAGAATAGTTCACACGCTCAAGTAATCAAAAATTCTCCTGAGCAGGATAACTAAGAGCTTGGTCTAAATTACCTATCAAAACTTGACAAAGGGACAGAGTCCTTGAAGACTGTCCATCATATTTAAAAAAATCATGACAGTCAAGTGAAGTTCCCAACAACTGGAAAAAGGGAAATATAACCCCCCTTTTCAAGAAGGGGAAAATGGATGACCCGGGGAACTACAGACCAGTCTCACCTCTGTGCCTGGCAAAATCTTGGAGCAGATTCTCCTTGAAGGCATGCTAAGGCACATGAAAATCAACAAGGTGCTTGGTGACAGCCAGTATGGCTTCATTAAGGGGAAATCCTGCCTGACCAATTTGGTGGCCTTCTATGGTGGGGCTAGAGAAACGATGGACAGTGGTAGAGCAGTTGATGTCATCTACCTGGACATGTGTAAAGCGTTCGACACTGTCCCATACGACATTCTTGTCTCTAAATTGGAGAGACATCAATTTGATGAATGGACCACTCGGTGGATAAAGAACTGGCTGGATGGCCACACACAAAGAGTTGTGGTCAATGGCTCAATGTCCGGCTGGAGACCTGCAACGAGTGGTGTCCCTCAGGGATCGGTGTTGGGACTGGTCTTGTTTAACATCTTCGTCGCTGACATGGACAGTGGGATTGAGTGCACCCTCAGCAAGTTTGCCAATGACACCAAGCTGTGTGGTTCTGTTGATACGCTGGAGGGAAGGAATGCCATCCAGAGGGACCTTGACATGCTTGTGAGGTGGGCTGATGCCAACCTCATGAAGTTTAACCATGCCAAGTGCAAGGTCCTACACCTGGGTCAGAGCAATCCCAGACACAGCTACAGGCTGGGCAGAGAAGAGATTCAGAGCAGCCCTGCAGAGAAGGACTTGGGGGTGCTGGTCGATGAGAAAATGAACATGAGCCACCAGTGTGCACTTGCAGCCCAAAAAGCCAACCGTATCCTGAGCTGCATCAAAAGGAGCGTGACCAGCAGGTCGAAGGAGGTGATCCTGTCCCTTTATTCTGCTCTCGTGAGACCTCACCTGGAGCATTGTGTGCAGTTCTGGTGTCCTCAACATAAAAAGACATGGAACTGTTGGAACAAGTCCAGAGGAGGCCTCAAGGATGAACAGGGGACTGGAGCACCTCCTTTATGAAGACAGGATGAGAAAGTTGGGGCTGTTGAGCCTGGAGAAGAGAAGGCTGCATGGAGAACTCAGAGCAGCCTTCCAGTATCTGAAGGGGGCCTATAAGGATGCTGGGGAGGGAATCTTCACTGGGGACTGTAGTGACAGGACAAGGGTAACGAGTTCAAAATTGAACAGGGGCAGTTTAGACTGGATATAAGGAAGAAGTTCTTTACTATAATGTTGGTGAGGCACTGGAATGACTTGTTCAGGGAAGCTGTGAATGCTTCATCTCTGGTGGTGTTCAAGGTCAGGCTGGACAGAGCCTTGGGTGATATGGTTTAGTGTGAGGTGTCTCTGCCCACGGCAGGGGGGTTGGAACTGAATGATGTTAAGGTCCTTTCCCACCCTAACTATTCTATGATTCTAAGAGGTCCAGAAAATGCTGTAATCAGTATGCAGCTGTGCTACAAAGGCTGGCACATTGCTAGGATGTGAAGGGAGGAAGAATCAGATTCTCATTTGAAGTCAGTTTAAAGGGGAGAAGCAAAGCAAGAAGTCTGCAATTTGGATTTTTATTTTTGGAAAACTAAATGTTTCAAAATCTTGAATTCTACTGTAGGAAGATTGACAGTAAAAGTCAGGTATCAGGTGAGTAGAAATGTTTCATTTAAAAAAGGAAGATATAATGCTGCGTTCTGATTTAAAGCCATTTCCACTCTATATTCAAGTACAAAGTAAAACAGGAGAAGTGAAAAAACCCCAGAAGCAGCATATTTTTGAAGTAGAAAATTCTAAGCACTCCAATACAGTCAAACTGAAACCTTTGCACTCACCAGTGTACGTCTCTCTCTGAGCACTGCCCTTGCCCTCAGTGCTAACCTCACAGTGCTTGTTTCAGAGCAAAACATCAAAAGCAACAAGATTTCCTCTTGAACAGCCTGAAGCAGCTTCCTGCTTGCTTCTTGATGTCTCCAACCCCACCTGGAGGCATCCAACCTTCTCTGGTCATGCCATCAGGAACCCACACGACTAGTCAAAGCTTTCTGGTTTTGCTCCAGCTCCCAGATGTCTACATCCCTTTGAGCCTTTGCCTCAAATAGCTTCATGTTTCTCTTTATCTTTCTGTAAAATGGGTATTTCATAACCTACATTTAAAGTGCTTGTGAAGGAAGAAGACTGCTATTCTTGTGCAGTATCATAGGAGCAAAACATGGCATGTACTTGCACACATCTGTGGTGATGTATGACTAGATGCACATATACGCTTGTACCATCACAAAATGCTACAAGTAATGGCTAAATGACAAGAAAGTGGGAATATCACTAAAAGGATCAATTTAGCAGATGAATGACTATGCTAATACATAACTACACAAATCAGTATTGACAACTGGATATGGTCATCTGGGTGTCAGATCTGACTTGCACATTAGAAAATGAAGATGAAATAGGACCTAGAATAACTTGGGTGCAGACCAAGGAACCAAGAATATGTTATTGATTTGCCTAACATAAAGCAGCAACAATTACAAACTTTTCCTGTTTAAAAAGCATAAGTCTTGCAGCAAAAACTAAAAAGACAGAAAAAATATATATAAAAGAACTTGCTTTAGGCAGTTGACCAGGAAATATATTTTTAAATTACTGCAAAAAAGACTCTAATACTCACTCAAAACTGCAGTAAAAAGGAAAACAAGGCGCAGGTCATATTTAGGGACCACAATAGATACCATAGAAGATAGTGGCTCTGCTACAATAATAATTCAACACCAGTTTCCTGATAAACTCAAGCTTTATCGATAATCGGTTGCCCCAACATACACTGAAAGATGAGAAGCATTTCTAAAAGGACATGGTATAGAGCAGACACAATTTCAGTCAAAATACTGACTTTTAGAGAAGCCAGAGTACAGTGAAAAATATACAAGTACTGTCCCCATCCTGTTCCGGCTGAGGGAACTGAGAGATTTATCTGTAAAATGCTGATGAAGGAGATTGATAAGCATGCACTTGGGAGGAAAATATGCAAATTAAATCACCAGGAAGCTGCAATCAAAGCAGCCGGGGCTGTGCGGTTATGGGTGCCGCTTTCAGCACTACTTCCTTTGTAGCCACACCAACTCTTTAATGCAGTTCACTGCATGTTCCTAGGCTGTTGGACCAAGATCCAAAAGGCAGCAGAAGAAAATAACTAGATGGAAACATGGAAAGAACCTGCAGGCAAAGACAGTGTCTGCAGAAGTTGCAACTTTCTATGTACTCTTTCCATCACTACATCATTGTTCAAGTCTGCTCAGGACACTTCCAGGAGCCCACTACTTTAAGAGCCTTCTCTTTATCAGGGACTGTAGCAATATAACAAGTGGGAACGGGTTTAAACTAAAGTAGGGGAAGTTCAGGTTAGATATAAGAAGGAAGTTCTTTACTGTGAGGGTGGTGAGATCCTGGCACAGGTTGTCCAGAGTGCTCCATCCCTGACAGTGTTCAAGGCCAGGCTGGACAGAGTCTTGGGTGACATGGTCCAGGGGTGAGGCATCCCTGCCCATGGCAGGGGGTTGGAACTGGATGACCTTAAGGCGATTTCCAACCCAAACTATTCTATGAATCTATGAGTCTATGATTCTATGATCTCCCTCATAAGGAAAGCACAGGTGACCAGCTTGCAATGGGATAAATCTAGATATCAGGTGTCTATCATGAACCTGAGCTGGTCAGCAGCGATGGTGGGATACAGTAATGTACATGTGTGTGTATATCTGGAGGAAAAGATAGCTCAAACCCCATTCATTTTTCACACACTCAGCATTTAGCAACAGCTGAATTAGACAACAGGAAATTTGAAATATCAAAACATTGCAAGCAAATTCACACTGATAAGAGGATATGATCAGCTGGATGCTAAGCGATACTAATCTCAAGTGTGGAACAGGTTTTGCTTTATTTTTCTGGCAGTATGTTCCTCTGTTTCCATTTTAATTGGAATTTTCATACGTTCATGCTTAAAATGATTCACAACTTCTTTTCTTTTTTTCCCTCCTGCATAAAATTCTGCTGAATTATAAATGCAAGCAGATAATTTAATTTTATTCACTTTCAGCTCTCAGATTAGCAGCAGTGAGACACGATCACGAACGATACAGTTGGGATAACAGCTTCTTTGGGTATTTTTATTTGTCCCTTACCTCAGGCTATTACTCTTCAAAGTTGCAGGATATTGTGGCAATAATGAAAATTATTGGATCTTTCACAGCCCACTGGACTAGGTGCTTATACAAATCTCACCATCAACAAGAGAAAGAATTGTTGCTATAGTTCAATCCATCTCAAAGTAAAACACAGATACTAATGAAGCTACAGCACACGCAAATAAAGTAGTTTTAAGTAGCTTCAAAGTAGCTTCAATACCATTGGAAGTGGGCATGCACAACCCAAAACTGTTACACATAGCACAACATTTTCCAGCACAACATTTTCCTGCCTAACTAAAAGAGAACAAAGAGAAACATGGCAAAGATTATTGCCATGCAGTAATAGATTGTCTTTTTAGGTGAAAGGGTTTCTTTCAAGATCTTTCTTAGGAGCAAAATCCACACCAAATTAAGGCTGTGCTTAGCTTTAAGTATGTCTTACTCATTCCTCCAGTGAACAGAACCTAATGTTGCTTTAATTATGTGCTTTGCCTTTCTCCCAGATAATACTAGACCTTGGTTATTCTGGTAGTGGGGAAATAACCAAACAACCCCAAAACTATATTCATTTTCTGTATGCCTCCCTGTTTCATTTACAGCGTCATTTGTCTCTGTGATGATGCAGCAAAAACAAAGCCTTGCTTGGCTAGTTTGCATTGCATCTTGCTGCGCCAGAAAGACACTCTGTGCTTTCCTTTTGATTTACAGTATCTTGTCTCGTCCCACTACATCAATCACTGCATCTCTCACCACTGAAGGAACAGTAAAGGAGGAAGATGTAAAAGTGGAGGTTGGGGAGGAGGGTTAAAAACAAACTGCCATGTAAAGAATGGCTGGTGTTCAATTTCTGTCTGCAGAGATGGGGAGATAAAATCTGGCATGTGAGGTGTCTTAGCTGCGAATGACTGTTCTAACTTCATTAAACTGCGATTACTGGATTCAGGGTGGAAATGATGCCTCCTTTAAGGGAACATATAATCACTAACAGAGCTTTTTCCCTAAAGGGAAATCTGTATGACAAATAGCTTGCAAGATAAGTGTGGTATTTCTGTAGTAATTCTATGTTGTCCTCAACAGTCCAAAAGTAAACGCAGGTAACTATAAGGTAGATGAAATACAAGCCTGACATTTCAGCTGGTTATTAGCTACATGCGGGATATGCAGAACATCCCCGAAATACAGATGGTCCCCGCTTCTGTGGGCTTGCAAAATACCAGTTCTCATTCCCACATGGAAGTATGGACCGAATGTTGCTCTTGATCTATGCCTTACATTTTAAGTCAGCTTTCCTTTCCCACTGTGGTATTGCCATTTCCAATTAAAGGCATTTTATGCTAAAACATCAATTTTTCAGTTTCTCTTCTCTGCCAATCACTTTTCCCTCACAACAGTTAACATCTGTTTTCTTAATGCTTTGCTTCTTTAAAAACTAATTATGGGTTTGGACAATATTCCCAGTGCAGATATCCTTCCCCATCTGAAACACAGTGGAAATGCAGCTCTGGCTCAGAGATTTGGAGCTCAGATTTCTCTATTATGATATGAGAAGTGGAAAGTCAACACATAAACATGCTTGAACTTCAAGTGCATTTTGTTTTCCTAGCATTGTTCTCAGTCTTATATGATTTTTAGCTTTGTTGATTCCAATATAAGTATTTCTGGCTTACACTATCATAAGGAAAAAGGAAATAAAGATTAATGTAAAAAGCACAAAAAAGTCTAAGATGCTTTGTTACCTATATGGCCAAACCCTGGAATCTTTTCTCGATACTTAGTAATCCCGTATTTTATTGAAATGATACTGCTTTGGATCAAGTAAAAATTAAGTAAATAGTTCCTAGATTTGCATACATATACACACACTCTAGACATTGTTTTTCTCCTTGCCTACAATAAAGAGGAAATCATAGTAATTTTTTCAACTCTTTTGTTTTCCTCAGCTCTTCTATTCTTTTTAATTGGCATTTCCATTATGTTACTTAGAAATTTAAGTATTCGTCAAAGAAAACTATCAACTTGGTTTTAGTCCCTCTCTTCCTTTCTCCCATGCATATGCATAGATACATAGGATACCTGCGCAAGAAGCCAGCCCAATTAGGAATATGGAATACACTTAATCAACTAAAAGAATGTCAAAGTTCACAGTAAAAAACAAAATTCCAGGATGTGAACTACATCATATTTTGTTTGTCTGTGCTTAGACAACTACTTATGTGACTTTTATGTGTCATTTGTAAGAAGAAACTGTCATAGTGTCCTCTAAGGCCAAGTTGGACAGAGCCTTGAGTGACATGGTTTGGTATGAGGTGTCCCTGCCCATGGCAGGGGGGTTGGAACTTGATGATCTCAAGGTCCTTTCCAACCCTAACTATTCTATGATTCTATTCTAATACTGAGAAGTAGGAACTTAGGAACTGATAATAACAGGAACTATTATTTTGTAGAAATAATATGAACTACTCAGTTTAGGACAATGAGCCATATCTGACCCTAAACATGGGGCTTCTGAGCTCAGCCTATGGGATCACAACAGTAAGCGATACAACTAAAGCAAAATGCTGGCTTAACAAGAATTTCAGGATCACAACTTGTATTGCTAAATAATAAGGACCCTGGGACAAAACAGCTCTGACTGGCTTGTGTCCACATTGCTCAGGAGCACCCCCCTCCAGAGGAGATTTTTCTTGGCTAGAGTTAACTGGAGCAGAGCAAAGAGCCTGGGAGAAAGCTAACAGTTTTGCAGTGGGCAGACTGAAGGTCCAGACTTGCTCCCTGGCTTTCTGCACAGAAGTTCAGAGGTAGCCCTCCAAAATGGTTCTTTTCAATGAGCAAATCATAGCAACCCCACTAATAAACCAAAAGGGAAAACAGCATCTGTACCTCCCATGTTGCATTTGGCAATGCTGTAGACCCCAAAATGGTTCATTTGGAGCACTGCCATACAAGGAACTGGAAAGAACAGTTGACTCAGTAATAGAGAATGTGTGATTTATATGCAGCCTAACCCAATATTAGCAAAAATAAGAGCTCAATAATTTGAAAGCTGAGGAAGGAGAGAAAGGGAAAAGGTGAAAAGCATGGCGTACTTGTTAATCAAAAGCACAAGAGGTGAGCAGTCATTGTAGACATTATGGTAGATGAGAGCCTGTGACAAGGCAAAGAGAAACTGGCCAGGTGGAGCAACTCAGCATCTGTAGAAGGTAAGAAGAAATATACCTTGAAAGGCTACAGATGGTTCAGAGGGAAAGCAGAGGAAAAATAACAAAAGAAGGGAGATCCATTACACCAGGAACATACTTTAAGTCTATGTTGTACATGTTTTGACTGGAAAAGGCCTTTGGGCTGTCATTTGATAGCACTTCACCACTGAACTCACAATGCTGACACTGTGTTTTTTGATCCATATGACCCTGAGCAGGTAGAAAGATTAGGATTGTACTTGTGCTAAAATGAAATTTCCCTTCCTAAAGCATATGTTTAAGCCCTAACTCAGTTTGCTTGACATTCAAATGTTTTCTGTAAATTCTTTTGCCTCCAAGGCTTAGCCATGCTTCTCAGGACAGTTCCCTTAAGCAGCTGATTTGTGGAGACTTAAGAGCTGTGAAGCAGAAGGTTAGAGCTTTACATAGCATCAGTCACACAAGTTCATAGCAAGTCCATTAAGCCCTCTTCTCCGTGGATCCTCATCTTAGACCTAACCCACCACCGTGTCCCTCCCGTTCTACACTAGCATAACCTTAATGATATCAGTGGGGAGTCGATGATGGAAAAGGGATTCATGCAGTTAAATTTCACTCTGCAGACTATTGTGCTTACAAGGCGTGCCGGAGTTATTATGAAAATGATGGATTGTGACTAATCCTCAGGAAACTTTGGTATTCATAGTCCTCCAGCCACATATTTCTTCTTATACTCAGTTAAAATTGCAGGTGTTCTCCCTGTAAGTAGAACATATCAATGTCTGTCTGTAATTTCTCCAGGACATGTCGGCTGTTATCCCTGTACTTAGGTGGAGTAGGAGTAATGCCTGGGTGCTGTTGATCATACAAAGGAGTTTTAATGTCTGTAATAGTGTGAAAAGGTGGTCGTGCTCTGAGAAGTGTAGTTAGTTAGAATTCTTGCTAGCTGAAATAACTTAAGTAGGGTAGCCTTGACAGTGGAAAGTGGGTCTTGCTTTTGTTTGTTTTATACAGCATCATGTGTGTTTTCTGGATTAGAGCATGATTAGGAGATACCTTCACAACAAATTATCAGGCAGCATGGATATTTGGCTTATCAAGAGATGACAGACAAGGTGATGTGGATGGCTAAATCTGGATGTCTCAATATGCCTACAGGAGAGCTAGATTCCTAATTTCTCATTATATTCTGTGGTAACCAACACAATGGAAGGAGCCTAGAGAGCTGCTCAGCTCACTCTAATATAGATACATTGAGCTAGGCTCCACTGACTGCATTAACTAGCTCTTCATTAACTAGAAAAGTGAATTAAGTGTGTCTAGTTCAACACCTGCTCCTAGATGTCTACAATCCAGAGCTAAGTCCCACGCCAACAGTGTGATGCTACAATTAAAGTGATATGAATGCACTGATGTTTAATCACTGGGATAATCCTGTTCTTGCAAGCAAAGAAGGTTGTGGGTATAAAAGGGATGTCAAATTATTAACAAGGTTTCCCATTGCAAGAATGCTTTTCTAACACCAACAGTAAAGACTGGTAATTTCATGCTCTCAATTTCTGCCCAAGTAAGCCTAAAACTTGCTATAATAACTGTAATAGAACTGGACACCATCTAACCTAGTAGAACTAACAAGTGCTAAATTAAGGCTTGAGCAAATCCGATCATCAACACAATTGGCATATTGAGAAAAGAATGAAGATTATAGTTCACAGTGTCGATATCCATGTCTGAAATATGGGTTAGACACTAACTGCTGTAGTGGTTATATGTATTAGGGCAGCTATTATTTCAATTCACCCAGTAACATTATAATACATCTCAGTTTGCCCTGGGGAATTTGGTACATAACAGCTTGTTACCTATTGATTCTTTGAGAAAAGGAAAAAACTAGCTTCAAACAAATCTAATATTATGTCTAGAATCACAGATATAAATTATTGGGAATCTTTAAAGGGAAAAACCTAGTTCAGTTCTAATAAGCAGACTATTTGTACTAAGGATAGCATGTGTATATATATGACATGTTGCAGATATTTTATGATGGGATACAGAAAAGAAAAAGAAAAATAGTTTTGCCTTAAATATAAAGTTATTGAATTAATTTATAAAAGGTTCATTGTTTCATTTAACTTTCTTAACTATATTTCTAGAAAGAATTCAAGTCTGTCCTTTGACTACATCCTATTCTGTACAGCAACTGTTATTTTCTCTTTTTGGATGTTCATGGCAAGAGAAGACTTAGCAACTATGACATCTGTTTCAGTAGTCAATGTACTTCTGTGCTGAAGAACAAAGAAGGAATTGGGAAATATCCCACAGCCATAAATATTTGTTCTCTGACAATGAGTCTGGGATTGTACATGTGCTCATTCAGGATAGGTACACCTCTTTAGCTTTGCATTTATCTCTTGTGTAATCAGTGGCTGAGGACACTGAGACATTGAAGAACAAAAGAGGAAAATGAACTCAACAAGTTTGGAATGGCAAATTAAAGAGGGACGTGCAGCTGGAGAAGGAAGGGAACTCTCCAGCAAATATTTCTGTGATAATTTATGCCTTCAGTGACAGACAAGAAGCCAGAACACACCTGGAATAAAATATCAAAACCAAAGAATATCAGTTGAAAATTTTCCTTAAAATGCTGAGTATGTGCTCTTATAAAAACTGGTTATTTTCTAGGGAGCTAAGATAAATAATGCAAGTAAGATCAAACAAAGGGGTCACAATGACAATCAGTAGCACCTTTAAGCAAAACTTCTGTTTCATTTTGCTCAGACTGGACAAAAAGACAAATGGAGGGAGGGAAGGTACATCTGCTACTCCTCCACTTGGTGACAAGAATTAACAGGTAAATCATGACTGCACTTGTTTTGGTTTTGGAAAAACAGAAGTGGACACCTGGAGGTTGCTCACTTGTAAGCTGGCTGGCAGTTACTAATGAAAATCCGATGCAGAGCATGTCTGTGTTAGCAATTGGGAAAAACAGGAGAATCAACCATAAATGCTTTTTTTATTTATTTTTTTTCCAGATAAATTTACCAGGAATCCAAATTTTAAACAAAACAAGGTACCAGAACTGCAGTTTGGTGTAACACAGACAAGAGGAATATAATAATCAGGACTGAGTTCAGAGTTTTTGTATCAGGATGACTTCATGGGGACTGCAGAGCAACAGGAGATCACAATATCATAGTCATTTTTGGTTCAGGGCCCTTAAAGAAACAAGAATAAGTAAGGTCAGGCCTCCTGGACTGGATCAAGCATGAGCATAAAAGGTTCACCTATACGGACACAAGAAACTTTCTCAGGGAATTGGTCTTTATTCTAAAAAATGAATGTTGGAATCTGTTTCTTAGCCTAGGTCAAGATTTGACAATAGAAAATTAAAGTGGGAAAAAGAAACTGTCACAGGCTAGATATAAGGAGGAAGTTCCTTATTGTGAGGGTGGTGAGGCACCGAAATGGGTTGCCTCAGAGAAGCTGTGGCTGCCCCATCCCTGGCAGTGTTCAAGGCCAGGTTGGACATAGCCATGTGTGACATGGTCAAGTGTGACATGTCCCTGACAATGGTAGGGGGTTGGAACTGAATAATCTTAAGGTCCTTTCCAACCCAAACAATTCTGTGATTCTATGATTCATAATCAGGCACTAAACTGGGGTGTAGGTGGTGGCTGTCAAGGACACTCAGCTGCTTCATTGGGAGTGAAGATGTCAGCTAAAGCCATCGTCCTCCTGACAAGGTGGCATTTCTGAGGTGCTCTGTAGTGGGAAACCCAGGTCCTCTCACAGTCGTATTAAATATTGATTTCTACATTATATATAGATACAATATATGTAATATTATTTTATATACTATATCTGTATATAATATTATATTAAATACAGTACTCACTGTGCTAAGAAAAACAGATGAAAAGGCTATTTTTTTAAGCCCTTTTACTTCAGAGAGGATAGTGATCACTGCAAATCCCCCTATGCACTGAAACATTCAGTAGAGCAAGAAACACCCTCAACAGCAGCAGGCGAAAGCAGTTCTCATCTGAACATGGCACAGCTCAAACCAAGCTGGTGCACAGCCCTTCTTTCATACAGGAAAATCAAACCTTGATTTGACACTTTATCAGACTGGAAGAGAAATGAGCAATCAAAGGGAGAAAATACCCAGAATCCTGAATGTTGTTATTGTGGTGTGCAGTGTGCAGGTTCATTTAAGAATTTGCAACAATCCCTGTTATTGCTGTATTGCATGCAACTCCTACTTTCTGCTCTATTAGGACATATTTCTGTGTTATGCAGCTGTCTAAAATCTGTTTTTGCTTTAAAGACAGATGCAAACAGCTGTTTAATGAAGCTGTCATTTCCTTATCTTCTCCATTTCTGAAGTCTGATTATTTCTAAGTGCTGCGCTGTCTCTTAGAGACATTTCTTGTAAGAAGACTAAGTCACATTTTCTTCTGTATTTCTAATATTTGTGTCAACTTGGGAAAAATATCCTCTCAACTTTAAATCTTTAGAACTATAAAAAGAAAAAACAAAGCAAGGGAATAAGTTGATACATTAGGCATTAAATCTGATGTGATGTTTTACAAGTTTGATCTCACAAGGAGCATGTTGTCAAAGGAAATTCTACAGCTTGTTCACATGCTCATGAACTGAATGCCATTTCACTGCTTGATGGAAGCAATTTAGAATAATATGTTAAAATGCCATATATCATTGGCGAGCAGTTTTCTCTGATACCTGCTGCATACAGTCTAGACTGATTTTAAAAGACGCTGTCAGTTACTGCTATAGTCTAGTACTCCTCAAGTTGACATATTCTGAATGGCAGATTGAGGATAAGAGTGAAATACATTTAAATGTGAAGATAAAGGTGGAAAAAAAAAAGAATGAAATTGCAGAGAAATTCAGGGAGTATCTAAAAAGCATTCAGGTCTACAAATTGCAATCAGGATGAGAACCATAAGAAGCCTACTAAAGCACGGCCAGATAAGTTATATGTAAAACCCTGAGTGAGTGAGTGATATGTGCGTGCCATCTGCTTTCCAAAAGGTATAGTTGAGCAGTTGTAAGAAAGCGAGCTATACTGCGAGAAAGCGATAAAGTTTGATTTTCAGTTTAGGATTAGTGTTGAGGTCTTTTTTTTTTTGTTGAGAGAATGTGAGCATAAGCTTTGAAATTCCATTTCACTGTAACTTGGACTCACAGTGTGTTCCCAACTTTAAGAACTGTATTTGAATTACAAGCTTTGAAGCAGAAATGAGCTAAGGGAAAAAAACATACATGAAAACTGGATTCTTTCTAAGTAATCAGTGGCTCCCCGATTAGATGCAGATGGTTATTGCTTTTGGGTGGCCACAATCACACTGTCTTTGGGTGCTGTCAGCAAGATAAATCAGTAATACAGTTATGCCTCTATCTCCAAGTGCTCTGGGGCATGTAGATGCAATTCCTGTCACCCGCAGTCATTCAAACATTCCAGAGTACTCATAGATTAATTAAATCAGTTTTAACACGTTTCCTATATTTCAGCTAAGCTCCACATCAGTATATAGAGAAGTCCTGGTGGGATCCATTCTCATATATTTTCCCGTCCTGAGTGCAGGCAGGCTGCAGCAGAAAAGCCTCTACCCTTTCCAGCTCCTTTTCCATTGTTGCCAAATCCTTCCCCTCCTTTGGCCAATGTGCTCTTTTCTGATTTTCATGGGACAGGCACAATCTTGAACACTGATTTTACCCACGATATCAGTAATTCTTATTATCCTGCTGCTTATCTGAATATTAGAATCTTTCAATATAGCAAACACTTGCAATCCCAGTGGAGATACTGAGATTACTCACAGGGGAGTTGTTAAAACAGGGGCTTATCTTAATTTTCTTTCTATGCAAACTTGAGGCCATTATGATCTGAAGGCAACCGCTCCCCATTGAAAAACTAGAACAACAAAATCAACCTCTTAAATACAGCAATAGTATTGAGTAAAATGGGTATGTGTACACACTGGCATGTATTATTGGGAAATATCTGGAAACTAGAAACCCAAATATTTCATTGTCTATTTGTGTGTGTTTGTGTGATGAGACTAGGAAGAGTACTATGAAGTTATACACAGTTAATGGCTAACACAAACAAAAGATGTTTGCCCATGCAATGAACTGGGACTCATTTGGCTTATGATACATGATATGTTTGGCTGCTTCTACATGGCAGGTCTTGAAATCCTTTGTCTCAATTTTTAAGTCTAGGAATTAGATATCTAAAGCTAAAATAATCCACCCCCTTTCCTCCCCTGTAGTCAGTGGAGATAAGGAATCACTTTCAGAGTGTGATCTGTCTGACCTGTTCTCATCATGTGTTTTGATAAGACAGTTTAAAAACTCTTGTCCCTCTCCTTGGACTTTAAAAGCAACACGAGGGACCAGCTCGGATGCAAGCATCTGTAGGTTGTTCAGATGACTTCTATTTCAGGTCATCATCTAGGTTAATGTTACTGTAAACAGATGTCCTAATGAGTGGAGATATTAAAGATCTTGTACTAGGAAGATTATGTCTTGAAATCTCTTAGACTTTAAATTTGATTTAACTGATACAAGAGCATCAAAGAATTATATATAAGAACTGCTCGGAAATACATATATGTATATTTCTAAGACCATTCTTAATAAATTGGGTTATTTTGCTAAAGTTTTATAATATCTATTAATATATTAAGTTATATTTTATTTTCTTTATTCAGAATATTATAAAATTAAATCTCCAAATTTTCTGTTGAAGTAAGGGTCGGGTGTTCAAAACAGAGAGTTACTGATAACACAGTTTTCCCTAAAGAACTTTTTCAATAAATGGATAGTACCCAACATAATACTTTCACATGGCAGGCTGCAAAGCAAGCATCAGGATAAATCCCATGCATGGAAATAGATGAGGACTATTGTACAGACAGGAACAGAGTTGTGACTTTATCCCCAGATTGCAGTGAAGCACTTACATTGACATAATATACCACTAAGTATGTAATTACATCATCATAGCAGACTCCTTCCTTCCTATTATTAAATGGTTCCAAAATACTTAGCAGTATTTTGCTGAAAACGATGAATGAAATGGTCTGTGCTTTATTTACTTATTGGCATAGGATTTTCTTATTGACATGTTTCATGAGAATTGAGAAAGTTTTTGAAATTAAATTATGAAAGAAATTGAACTTATGAAAGTAACAGCTAGAAGAATTAAAAATACAGTTTTACAAGGCAAACTGAGGAAAGGTGTTGACAATGGAAGGAAAAGATTTGTGGCTAGCGCCTTTTTTAGAGGCTCAGATGTATGCTGATGCTCATTAACATTTAAGGGGTCTGGCCTATACTCTCCATAGATTTATTCTCATCCGTACCATATGTTTCCTGGAAGACTTTCAACAGACCATTTTCATGCCTTGATTTCCATTCCGGATTTTCTTGATGGTGCTGTTAGGCACGACATACATATATGTCTGGGGATTTTGGTTGCTAAATTCACAGAGCATTTAGAAATGGAGAACCCTTATGAACTACCTAGAAAGAGACGTACCTCCAGACTCTGGTGTTATTCTACCAGTTATAGTCCCACTCATCCCCCAGTAGACTCATTTTAGCTGAGAGCTTATTTCAAATCAGTAAAGAGACTGAAAAAAAGACTGGATTAAAAGAGAGTATTTAAATTATTTGTCATTCTGTTCTCATCGATCAGAAGGAGTCTCTTACTAGAAATATTCCTACTGGGAAATGAATGCGGTTAAGTTATTTGTTCATAAATATGCTGCAATAAAAGTAAGGAAATTATATTTTTAAGTCCTTTGAAGATGCTGACATATCTAAAGAGTGGGAATTGCTCAGCAGGGGAGTTTAGGAAAATACATCTATGAGTATCCCCAGTAATATGTACAACAGCTTTCAATGACACGCTACATTTACTCTTTTATTAGTCATCCTTCTTGTATGTCAGAAACTTGTAACACTTTAGTTACCAGTTAAGTATTCAAAATTTGCATTTGTTTGAATTTCTGTTGTCTATTTTTGTAGTCATTGGGTTTATTTTCTGCAGGAGTGGGAGGCAGTAGGTCACTATATAACATTTATAAATACTGAAATAAACATATCAATACAGAAATAGAATACATTTTACACTGTGCCATATTAGCACAACCGCATCTTTTAAACTGTTACTGGGAAAACTTATAAAATTGTTGATTTAATATTTCAAGAAAAATCTGGAAAAGGGAAAAATACATGATTAGATTTCTATGTAAAGACCTGGTGGTGCTAGTCGATGAGAAAATGAACATGAGCCGGCCTCAGTGTGTGCTTGCAGCCCAGAAAGCCAACTGTATCCTGGGCTTCATCAAAAGGAGCGTGACCAGCAGGTCGAAGGAGGTGATCCTGCCCCTTTATTCTGCTCTTGTGAGACCTCACTTGGAGTATTGTGTGCAGTTCTGGTGTCCTCAACATAAAAAGAACATGGAACTGTTGGAACAAGTCCAGAGGAGGCCACAAGAATGATCAGGGCACTGGAACCCTCCCATATGAAGATCGGCTGAGAAAGTTGGGGCTGTTCAGCCTGGAGAAGAGAAGGCTGCGTGGAGACCTCAGAGCAGCCTTCCAGTGTCTGAAGGGGGCATATAGGGATGCTGGGGAGGGACTCTTCATTAGGGATTGTAGTGGTAGGACAAGGGGTAATGGGTTAAAACTTAAACAGGGGAAGTTTAGATTGGATATAAGGAGGAAATCCTTTCCTGTAAGGGTGGTGAGGCACTGGAATGGGTTGCCAAGGGAGGTTGTGAATGCTCCATCCCTGGCAGTGTTCAAGGCCAGGTTGGACGAGGCCTTGGGTTATATGGTTTAGAGCGAGGTGTCCTGCCCATGGCAGGGGGGTTGGAACTTGATCTTAAGGTCCTTTCCAACTCTAACTATTCTATGATTCTATGATTCTATATCAGCTTAAATCCTTGTCTTCCTCACTAAGGATGTCAAATCAGAGCAATTAGTTCTATTTTGATTTACAAGAACTAAGGAAAAGCAAAGTCTACATGGCCTTCCAGGTAGCTAAAACTAAGCCACAAACACTAGGCAGAAGGGTTGCCTTGCATGGTCTCAGACTCTAATCTGCGGTAGTGCCTCTCAACTTCTCCCTTAAACTCTACAGTCACCACTCAAGATAACTCTTGGAAACCGACAGTCCCAACATCAGTAAAGAATTAGTGCACAGCTTTGAGAAAGGGCACATCAGTAACTCACATCTCTGAGCCACTAACTCAGACTGAGCAAGTGGTTTCATTACACTTTTAAGTTATTTTGCTCACACAAATCTCGTAAGGTTTTGGCTGAACATTCCTCCAAATTTTACAGTTTTATAAAGGAAACTATTTCTCTTATCACTTCCAGCCACTCTTTAATCCAGGGCTGCACTTTCTGTAGGACCAAGAAGCAAATATTCAGAGTTTCACAAGTGGGCACCTTATTCCTGGGTGCTGTCGGTACTGTGGGTTTAACAAGTAAACCCTGAGGCTTCTTCTGTATTTGTTCCATGACCAGCTGATCCATTGCAGTGGCTTGCCTCATCATTTCCCATCTGGTATCTATTTTCTTGGCTAGTTGAGACAGCATGTGGTTTACTTTTGCACATGTTCCTTGTTCTTTTTTTATCAGCAATGACACAGTGTCATAATAATAAGAATAAAAAAATAACTGCAATTCTCCCGAAAGTGAGAGCGCTGATCTCTTAACTAACAGATTCTATTGGCTTAATTTGCCTAAGATACTCTGCGGTTTGGTCCTGCTGACAGTGCTGGGGGTTTTCCAGATGCAGAGGATTAAGAAGCCTTGGACAGCATTGCCATTTCCTGCAGTTTTTACTAGGAAACCTACAGAGCTGACATTACTGAACAGCCCAGGTCTTGGAGTCATGTGAAAATCTAATCTACTTTAAAAAGCAGTTTTATCTATGGAATAAACAAGCAGTACTGCCTCTTAAAGTACCTCTTAAAGGATACCTCTTAAGTACTTTCTGAAAAGGTCTAAAGCTAAGGGTCCGGAAGGCATTATCACTATGATAATTGCAAATAACAAACATGCTGTGTTCACAACTTTTCTTGTTCCATTTCTTCTTTTTTTTTTTTTTTCTGACTAGAAATCAAAAAATCTTCCTGTAGAAATTATTGTTATTGTTTGTTCCTTCACCAACCAGATTGATTACAGTCACCATGTTGGCTCAGACTCCTCATCCACATTAGTTCTGCATCCCAAGTTCTGCACTAGCCAGTGCATGTTAACTGGGCAATGTTTTAGCTCCCTACATCCATTCAGAAAGAAACAAACAAAACCCTAAAAAAACCCATAAACAACCACATAAAAACCTTGCTTCAGTCAAAATATGGTAATTCAATTTTTTCTTCAGACTTCTTGAAAGTCATGAACACGTAGGTCACTTGAAATCACCAGGAGCGAAAAAAGAAGAAAACACAAATTTTGGCCAAAATAATGAGTGATTTAGTAACAAAAAATAAATCCATATTAATGAGCATCTTGTTAAAAAAAAAAAAAAGAATTCTACATGTTTTTATTAACTTGTATCTCTTACTCCAGGGGAAGATACAAGGAATCTAGAAGGAGTCATATGCAGGACTCAAGAAACACTATAACAAGTTTTGGCTCTCTAATCACTTAAACTGTGATGGCTGCTATTTTCAGTAAGTTTTGAAGACAGAATTACAGCTGGTGAACATTTGTTCTCTGCAATCTTTGGAAATATAAATAAAAAACAACAAACTGCTTGGCTGAAACCTGAATGCCAAGAGAGAATGGTGGATGCCACAAACCAGTATTTACAACACTAATGAGGCGGCAATGACTACTAGCTCAACGAGGCTTATTTAAGAGTCAGTTCACAGCTGGTAATGTGATTTTATAACAAAAAAAACTCCACACAAAATTGCAAAAATTTTGTACATAAAAATCAAAATTTAACAGGAAATTCCCAACATTGTTGTTTTACAAAGTCTCAAAATAAAAATTTCACGGAAAATTCTTAATATTAATGTTTTTCAAACTTCTCAAGAAGCATTCTGTTATCATTTTATTTCTAGAGTGAGTGCTGGTTCCTTTGTACTTGGTTTCTTGGGCATCCAGATTTGAATTCATTAAAAATTAGGTCTTAATATGGTGTTGAAACTGAGTGAGTTTGAATCATATCGTGCAAACTTGTGCAAACAGAACTATTATAAAGGAATAATAGATTTGAGTTCAGATTTTCTTACAGGTTTTCAACAGTTAAAGTTTCTCTCATAATTATTGAATCCTTCCTCATATGCTCATGGTTAATTCCTTCACTTTGTTTTTGCAATTTACTTTTAGAAGTCATGTTAACATAATCATGTCCAGTAAATAACATCTAAAAGGAAGCAGGTGCCACGCGTAAAGAACTTCCAGTCTCACAGTAGCTGAAGTGGAAATGGTTTTGGTCTGGATATTTGAATTAGTTAAGAGGAGATAAACTGGGAGATAAAGCAGGTATTTTCAGTAAAACATTTCCAGATCCACTTCGGGATCTTTCAAACAGCTGAGATATTGTTCTCTTTACCTCTCTTTCTGCTATTTCTTTCATCATTGTCTGTGTAAAAGAATATTTGCTATGTGAGAACATGGATGAAATAAACTGTTTTCTTTCGTGCTTGAGAACGATGCCAGAAAAACATCCATGGAAACTAAGACCTTATTAATTCACACAGCACATGCAGACAGGCTGAAATAGGAAACTCCAGTTTCTCACTGTACCTTGCAAGGGATTAATATTAAATCATTAAAAACCCAACAAACAACCACCAAAAATACCAAACTAAAAAGAACTCCAAGAACATCTGATCTAGACATTTACAGTTTTAAGTATGTGCAAGGGTTTATGCCTGGCCTGACAATAAATGTAAGCAGAATTCCTCAGAGCAACCAAACTTAGTTGATATTCTCTTTCAGACACCCTAAAAAACATTATAAATCTACCTTCTAAGGAGTCAAGCTGTGAGCAATATAATTTTCAAAATGGGAAAGAAGGGTGTATATTGGTTATAGGTAATCTGTTCTCGCATCTTCAGTAATCAGCCAAGATGATGAGCTATGGCCTTCCTCATTACAACAGAAAATCAGATTTCCCTCTGCCAAAAGAAATAGTAACACTTCGCATTTATATAGCTTTTTATCTCTTAAAGCTTTTTAGAAATATTAACTAATTACAGGCAGGGTTTTGAAGTTTCCTGAAAAGAATACCACAACCTAAAAATTCTATGAAGGGGAAATAAAATATGTACAGGGAAAAGAATCTTATTTATATTTATTTATACTTAGAAAATTACATCAATCCTGCTACAACAATGTATTTAATATTTGCAATTGCTCTGTAATTATTTCTCATCAAAAGAATCTGGTCATGAAACTATCAAAAGGCTATGAAAAGGGTGACCTGACATGGTGCCTTTACCAAAATAAGTTTGATTTGGTCACTCAGGATGGGTTGTTTGGATCTTTTTTTTTTCCAGTCAGAGAAGAACTACAACTTTGCTGGTACAGTCTAGTGGTTTAACTGCTCTTTTAAATCACTGGAGTGGTTTAATGCTCTACGATGGACAAACTTTCCAAGCACAAGTATTAAAGGCAGAAATAAAACTGTTAGGGTAATAATTTGTAATAAAAATTGAACTATCTCAGCCAATAGATGGCATCCTCCAGAAACTTTCCAAATGATCATTTGGAAGCAACTTCCATAAGGAAATTCTGGGGTTAGAAAGAACTTTGTTGTGGTTATTTTTTCTTTTACGTGTAAGTAGATTTATGTTTCTTATTAGTGTCTCTTATTCCATCATAAGCACTATCCACCTGCTAAGGGGTTCTGTAACAAAAAAGCTGTCATTTATTTTCTTTTTATGTAGTGGATTGTTATAATATTTTTAGTTATTTATACCCTTCTTCCTGTTCACATCTTTGAAAGCAGGCCAAAGGAATATCATTTACATTTATATTTCTTCCTCAGTCTTCCCACTACCGTGCTCTCATAAAGGCAATTAAAGTACCTTTAAAACAGAAAAGAGATTCCATTTGTTAAATAAGTAGACTTATCAATCATATCTTCATCCTAAACCTTTAGGTGTTAGAATGTGGCTGGGCATTTAGTACTAAAAGTAGGTTCCTCAGGTAATTCATGCTTAAATCCAGCAGTGCTATAGTTCATGTGGATAATAGCAGTATTTATGGCTTGGGTCAGGCTAACATCCAGCTAGAAGGAAGTAATTTTCTAACGTGACAGATGTCTTATTCATACACGTTGCTATATGAGAGAGCAACATCTGTATCCAGAAACATTTCTAAGACATTAATTCATTGCAAGCCTATGTCTTCAGCCAAAATAAACTATTACTTTCCTGAAATTTCCTTTGCTTGTCACATTAATCTCTCTCTTGCTTAGGTTCACCCAAATATTCTTTGCTTAGAGATCAGTCTTATTTGAGCATTACTTTATGTCAGTTGTGACATGGTTGCATCTGCTGAAAGACTGGGAGTCACTTTGCCTTATGTACTTCCGTCAGATACTTTTGTTTGTGCATCCAAGGGGGTACTTGGTCCCTTTCCATAAAGCCAATGTAGATCTATTTAACTTTAGGTACTGCAAGAAGAATGATATTTATCAAACTTTAGCATAAGCAGAAACCACAATGTCAAAGGGAAACAAAAAACAACGTACAATCTATTGGCCTATTTTCCTTGAATCAAGACAACCCCCCCAGTCGCCAAAATCGTAATGTGCTAGTGATGCAATGCTCTTACAGTTGCTACCAGACAAAAGAAAGGTTTTAGGAAGTATGTGAAGATTTTGTTTTTACTTGTTTCCCCTATTTCTTGAATATAAGCTCTGGGCAGGAGCTACATAAATTCTTGGCTATTAGACACCACCAGAGTTTCTGAACATCTTGCAGATGTTACGAGTTCAACTGTTCTCAAAGACACTAATGAAGTAAAATTCCTGTTTATCCGTTCTAAGTTCTGTTTCCATAATCCTATATAATTCCAAGTAGAAAGAAATGAACAATGTGAAATAAACCCCATTAGCCTTATATTTGGGCAACCTTACTGTAGCCTATGCTTTTCTTTTGAATGACATAAACCTTCTACAGAAAATATAGTTTTGGTGTTTTTTTCCCCAGAAAAGTTTAAATTTATCTCTAAGCCATTGACGGGTTTGCTCAGAGCTGGATCTACACCAAAGAAATACAATATAAGGGTAAGGAACAGCTGTCCCAGGCTTTATTTGTTCTTGCTTTAGTAATTTCAGCAGTCAAAATTGCTACTGGAGACAAAAATATCCCAAGTTGGACTGGGAGCTGCAGGAATTATCTGATCATGAAGCCTGACAGATGCTTCATTTCTTGGTCAGAAGCAAATCTGTGGTCGTCAGTTTGAGAAACACAATGTTTTGATTCTATGCAAATGTTGCTGTTGTATTATCCACAGTGAACTGCACTGGCAGAGACCTACAGTGTGCTTTAGTATGTATTCTTTTCCATTGTTCTTTATGATAAAATATTTTATAGATCCAATTGAATGGTTACCCACTATCAAAATGTGGGGGAAAATATTTTTATTTACAAAAACTATTAGCAGGAAATATATTTTTCTCACAATTTCTAGTTATGAACTGAAAATGGAGAAAAATCTATTTCTCAGTGTAAAGGTTTTCTTCAGGTTCAGAAAAGAACACAGAAAATGCAGAAAAACTAGAAAAAAAGTGGTTATTTGCATTAATTCCATGGTACCTTAATAAATTCCATGGTACCTTGAATACCATTAATTACACAGTAAAAATTTTTGACCATAAGTAATTGCTAACAAATGGTTTCCAGATTCCAGTGAGCTCAAAGGTGCTTCTTTTTGTGTGATCTTCATGTGTTGTATACAGGGGAAAAAATAAATCAGAAGAACCTATAAGAAAGAACAGGATATGCTGTGCAGACGATTTTCTCAAGGCAACTTAAGAACTTAAGTCATAAGGTTAATAAGGCCATGTTAATGCCATTGAGGATAATATCCTTGGGGGTATTAAGCGTAGACACATCCTCCTTTTTCCAATTTGCTCAGCCTTAGTTTGACTTTGCTTTGGAAAAAAAACAGATATATCTCCTAATCCACTACTGAGAGCTTATCACACGTATAACATTTAATATTCATTTTTATGTAGTTAATGTCAGCTCTTAAAGGACACAAAGCTGGTTTCACTGAAGTTGTGTGTTCTCTACTCTAGGGTGACAGAGGACTTTTAGCATGATCCTGTATGACTCAACATAGCGGGAGTTTCAGCACTGACTTAAATGGAATGGGATCTATTAATCTGAGTTAGAAGAACACTTCAGTAAACCTTTAGTCTCTCTCTGGTTAAGAAACAATGCAATTAGACATTGTTCTTCCTCCTGTGAGGGTACTTCTCCTGATCTGGGATTTATCCATTCCCACTAGTAATACCATTAACAGCCAGAAACTCTCATCACTTCATGTCATATTGGGTGTTCTATAAACACACACGCACAAAACCAAAACCAAACCCACAAACCTGACTGCTTATTCTCAGTGATTTACAAGATATAAATCTTATATTATTTACCCTTATATTGTACATACCATTGTACAGCATCTCCAGTACATTAGTGGTGTTAGAGACTGAGGGCATAGACACCTATGAGAGTTCTCAAACTACAAATGCCTATATTTTATTTCCTTTTCCTGCTGATGCTAAGAGCAAAGCTTATCATGATTTGAGCAATGAAAGCCTAGAGAAAAAGCTGTAAGGAAAATCAATTTAAATCCCCAAAGTCTGAACAAACTACAATATACAGGGGGGAAAAAGAAAAGAAAGAAAAAGGGAGGAAAATAAAGAATTCCTAGCCTGATTTTCTTTACTGCTTGATAATGGGGCTATCCAGGTACCATACACTTCACATAGTACGAAAACCTACTGATTAGTGGGGAGATTGGCATTTGCTATAATGTAAACTAACTCTGCTGCTGCTGCAATTAGCCATTTCCAAACAATACACTTCACTGAACAATTTCTGCAAAGCTTTAATGACCCTTTCTATTCCCACCCATCTTTTTCTGCTTCCTTATGCTCTGTTATGTCATGTTATGTACTGTTCTGTTCTCTTGCGTTGTTATGTTTTGTTATTTTCTGCCCTTGTAGCCCTTTGGGGATGTATAATGAGAATAGCACCACAAAAGATAAAGCAGAAAATACAAAGTTGTGAGCGTAGGTTTAGGTAAAGTGACAGCTGCCATTAGAGATAAGGTAATTCTACTAAAAGGCTCCAGCAGAGATTAAAAACTAACCCACACTGCCAAGCTGCCAAAGAAAGAGAAAAAGCTTGCTTCTAGGTGTTTTCTCTGCTGTTTTTTCCTCCTTTTGGTGGGTGTAGGGAGGGCTGGTGAAGTTGGTAAAGAATTTATCCTCTTCTTTAACTTACATCCCCCTGTCAATAACTGAGGATGGGGCAAATGAAAAATTCTATTTTTCTTTTAAAGTATATAGCTTCATTTCTCTGCACTTGTTCTCCAAGCCCAGCAAGATCTTGCCTTTTCATGTCCTGCCGCATGGAAAAACAAAGCACAAGAAAGAAAGAATCACAGTACACAAACATGGTAGAATTTAAAATGCACATTTATCCTTTTATGTGTCATACAATCACAGAATGGTTGGAGTTGGAAAGGACCTTATGATCATCCAGTTCCAACCCCCTGCCATGGGCAGGGACACCTCACTCTAGATCATGTTGTCCAAGGCTCTATCTAATCTGGTCTTGAACACTGCAAAGGATGGAGCATTTACCACTTTGTGAGTGTTTTAAAATAAGATAAATAGATCTACTGAAAATAAATCCATGAACAAAATCCCCATTAGTTATTCCATATTTGGCTGAATTAATGACTTCCCCTTCGGTCTCCCTTATCTTACAAATAAAACATGAAAACCATTCAGTTATTACACATTTATGTGGCTCTTGCCCAGCTCACTCTTCTTACAGAACAGCTTGAATCATACAATCTACCTTGATGTTGGATAGTTAAATCTGTAATATTGTTCACGAAAAGACAGTCCAAGGACGAGATTTGAGAACACAGCACTTCTTGTGAGATCTTGGGTAAATGTGTTATCCACATCTATCTCCATCTTTCTGTTTGTACAATCAAGATAAAATACCCCTGCCTGGACCATCCTCTGCTGTGCAGACTGATTTTTAGAAGAGGCAAAAAAAGTAAAAGGTGACTCATAAAACACACTGATGACAAAGTTGCCACTTGCTGAATATATATTTACAACTCCTGCAGGTAGTTCCCTGTGAGCCATCTCTGGGCTTTTTGCAATGCTCCTGCTGTAGTAGATTCAGTAGCCTTACACCTCTATACTCCCCGCTAGCTAGTGATTCATGCATCCTTAACAGGGATTAATAACCTGGAAGTTCAAGCTGCAGCAGATAAATACGAAAGAAACAACAAACTGATTAAGTTAATTGGAGCTGATCTGCCCATCAGTGTAATTGGCTAGGATTTTCACTTTGAAGACAGAAACTTTAAGCAGCTACATTAAAAGACCAAATTACCTTGGAATAATAATTACTAAGAATGCTTAAAACACAATAAAATCTAACTTTGATCCGATTTGAATACTGTGAAGTTAGACTCTGATAGGAAGGAGCAATTAATACACACTCTAAGGGGGAAACTCAAGGCAATGAAGATGACTGTGCTGCCTGGAATCCTCTTAACTTTAAATCCCTAAATATTATTACCTCAAAGTCTCCTGATTTCTGTTTTTTTTTTTTCTGTGGTTTGTTTTCCCTATGCTCTTCTATTATTCAGACATTTTACTATTATCTTAAGTACTATGTCTGCTCTAGTGCACTGCTGCCAAAGAATCATAAAATCATAGAATAGTTAGGGTTGGAAAGGACCTTAAGGTCATTCAGTTCCAGCCCCCTGCCATGGGCAGGGACACCTCACACTAAACCATGTCTCCCATGTCTCCATCCAACCTGGCCATGAACGTTGCCAGGGATGGAGCATTCAGAGCTTCCTTGGACAACCCATTCCAGTGCCTCACTACCCTCACAGGGAAGAGGTTCTTCCTTATATCTAACCTGAACTTCCCCTGTGTATGTTTGAACTCATCATCTCTTGTCCTATTGCTATGGTCTTCGATGAAGAGTCCCTCCTCAGCATCCTTGTAGCCCCATTCAGACACTGGAAGCTGCTCTAAGGTCTCCACGCAGCCTTCTCTTCTCCAGGCTGAACAGCCCCAACTTTCTCAGCCTATCTTCATACGGGAGGTGCTCCAGTCCCTGATAATCCTTGTGGCCCTCTTCTTGGACTTTATCATGTACTTTATCTACCCATCACAGATGAATGTCTGTAAAACTAACATTTTTCTATAGTTTTTCAATACAGAATTTTACTACAAGAAATACGTATGTATCTGATGATGAGGTACCTCATCCATAAAGAGCACTGACCTGAAGTCCACCTTAGTTGAGAACTTTGACCCGTTAGACAAATAAGACCCTTTGATTATCAAGGTTGGACAGAGCCTTGGGTGACATGGACTAGTGTGAGGTGTCCCTGCCCATGGCAGGGGGGTTGGAACTGGATTTTAAGGTCCTTTCCAACTCTATTTTATGATACTCTATGATATTCCCTGCAGTTTTGTCCAAGGTGGACATCACGTACACCTGTGTACACACTCAGAATGATAACCGACTGAAAAGCATTTGTAAAAGGTCATTTGGGGGTGATGTAAACAAAAAAACAAAATTCAAGGAAATGGAGCACTCAATTGAAGAGACCAATTTAGTACTCTTGTACTTCAGAAAATTAGCCACTCCACTGCCGCCATTGAAGTAGTTTTCAAGTGGGCAAACACCTGGATGGCACATTCAGAAGGCAAATTTAACCATATTTAGCTGTCACAGCTCTAGACCCAAGTATTTTCCTCTTTTTTCTTTTCATTTTAAATGAGCAAATTACTGAAATGACCTGTTTGCCAATTTTAATTCATCTAATGTAAAAATCACAGGATCATCCAGCTGGCTTGTGCTTTAAACATATGCACATATATACATACATACATATATATGTATGTATGTATATATGTATATATTATATATATACATATATACATATAATCATATACATATATATATGATTTAATATTATTCTTAAACCCACAAGTCTACGTTATGTATCTGGTGATAGGACAGTCCCATCTTTTCTAACTTTAAGGAAATGTAGAAGATGGGGAAAAGCTGCTATGGGCAATATCTTCTGCTGAGACACATGATTACACATCTGACAGGCTTGAACTGGGATAGTATCCCCAGGCAACCAAACCTATTAACCTTTTTCCAGCAGCTGGCTACATCTAAAAAGCTCAGGAGTTATCAATTTATACATTTGTACAGTCCTCAATGAAATGGAAGTGGAGTGATTCAAAAGGAAAATCATGTGCTGATTTACAGTGTAATATTAATGGACAGGCTTGGGAGAAATTGTGCAGAAATATTAGTATGACTACCCTGAATTAGGCATTTGAAGATAATTAAGGCAAAAATGGTATGTACAGATTGCTGGATATCCTCTCAGATGATGTGAATGTGTGTAGATGGTGGAAATATGATAAAGAAAAAAAGACATGTAACCAGATGTTTCAGGAATGACAACTCAGACAAAGCAGGTAAGAAATTAAACCAGTGTAACTATATATATGTAAAATACATAGTTCAGAAGTTCTAGGCTTTAGATTGACTGACATACAAGTAAGCATTTTAAAAAGGGCCTTGTATGCTGCAGTGACATGACTACAATAAAGCAAAAGGGTGACTCAAGTGCTAAAGGGTGAAACCTGACCCAAAATTTTAATGTTATCATCATGATAGGACAAAGGATGATGGGTTTAAACTTAAACAAGGGAAGTTCAATTTGGATATAAGGAAGAAGCTCTTTACTGTAAGGGTGGTGAGGCACTGGAACAGAAGTGATAAATGCTCAATCTGTGGCAGTGTTCAAGGCCAGGCTGGAGAAAGCCTTGGGCAACCTCGTCTAGTGTGAGCTGTCCCTGTCCAAGGCAGGGGGTTGGAACTGGATGATCTTAAGGTCCTTTCCAACCCAAATATTTGATGATTCTATGATTCTATTTCACATCACACATGCAAACAAAGGGAAATGTCAGTGAAACAAATGACAAATCGTAAGTGTTCAAAATTAAGAGTAGTTTAATTCTAAGCTTTTTCTGCATATAATTAAGTGCTGGTAAGAGAGAAATACATATATGGTTTTGTTTTCCTTCCTTTTCCCAAGCTTTTTCTTTCCTTTCACTTCTTCATGCCTTGCATACACCTCTGAAAATGAATCATAAAGTTGAAGAATTCCAGCAAGGAGCAAACAATAGCCTTACCCATTGTGTCAGTCAAACCAGTCATGCTCTTGGTATTTCTGAGCAGGATTTTTTGGGGGGGGGTTCATTCTTCTTTTTTTATGACAGCTGATTATCAGCTCTGATTATCATTTGTATTCTTTGCTGCTAACAGCTGTCAGGCTTCTTATTCTCAGTACGGATGATCTCAAATAGCTAGCAAAGGCCTATCAAATCAGTTTTTGAAGTCTGAAGAGCAAGAGATCTGCATGTGGCACTCACACTTGCAGACGTCTGAATACAGAAATTGATATTCTTGAGAATGTAAGAATGCTGGTAGGCAAAAGTGAGTATCTACCATGCCTTTAGTGATGAGCTCTTTCTGCCTTTCTACCCACAGTGCCAGGACACCAGCCCATCTTCTTTGGACCTTCACGCAGCCATAAGCACTGCAAGAAAAGCGCTATGCTTAAGTCTATAATCCACAGGATATACAAGATAAAAGCACTGTAAAGAATTGGTCTGAGCCTTAGTTCCTTTAAAACAGGAGAACCTGGGAAAAAGCATCAGAAAGAAATGATGGCCTGGGGGCAATAAATTACTTTCTTGCTATCTTACTGCTCACAAGAGGAAACAGGCCTCTGATGATTCATACAGAGGAAAACGATGAGTTACAACTCCGATTACAGCAAACCTGCTGCATGTTAACAGATGTGGTGTTATCAAGCATAGCAGAGACCACAGAGCTGCTACGTGGTGTACAGCCGATGAAATCTATACTGAGTCCTGCCGTTATCATCCCCAAGTAGCACCGCACACACCTAAGCCTGTTTCACATCCCTGTTCACTACAGACAGACTACAGTCAGTGTAAATACCAGTAGTTAAACTGACTCGTTAAAGGTGGTGCAGAGATGCTTCAGCCAGCTCTGGTCATTCTAATTCTTGAAGAAAATCTGTGTTGAAGCAGCAATGACTTCATATTTTGGCTCAGTACTGAAGCTGTCCTAAAATCTGTTATATATTCAAGATTACATATATATATATATATTTAATCTGTTACATATTCAAGAGACCAGCATTTTATCATCACACAGTGATGATACAAAAAAAAAAAACAACTAAGCATGAAGTTATGGTATAAACACTATATAATGTATAAACTTCAGGTTTAGATTAGCAATAACTTGGCAACTGTACTGACATTTACGACATTAGGTGGACATGGACAACTACGTTTTTCCTTTCCTATATTCTTTTAGCACTGACTATATATAAAAGATACAGCAAGAAGCTTATGCATAGATGTCCACATTTGTTCTAATGGCCCCAATAAATCACCTCCTGCAAATGATGAAACCCTACAGCAAATCAAAATCAGTATCAGATGTCAGATGTTTTGTGTCACTGTCCCACATCTAACGCAACAGATCACTGTGATCTTAGACCAGTCCTTTAATCTGTGTTTCTATTTCATGTTCACACGTTAATGGACCTGAATGAAACTGCAGTGAAATAGAAAATAGTTTGCTATCATTCTGAAATATTCCTGCATTAAAAACATTTAACATAATGATGCCATAAAAGAACTGATGTAGGACTGCTGCAAAGCTGGAACACAGATTTTTGTGATCACATTGCCTATATTACTTAGATGATACCTTGAGGGTGCTTCCTGTTTATGAGGTGATAACCATTTCCTAAGCTATATAACTCCAAGGTTTATTATGCAAGGACACAAATATTCTAGCGTAACTACATGAACTCAATGAAGTCTTGGTCCTTCTTTTCATAATTGATCATACCTTCTTCCATTCTTTATTCTCACATCATTGCTACAGAGATTGTGTCCCTATTGTTCAGAAAAGCTGAGGAACACAGGAAGAAAGAGACAGATTTTACTTTGAATTTGATTTAAAAGGTCCATGGAACAAGCTGCATAATGTTGCAGCACATACAAGGTTTGCTGACTGAAGAAAACTTGTGTATAAAGCCACATATTACTGAAAACAGATGTACAAATTCTGGAATAAAAGGACCTGATCCTTTGGAAAAAATGGCTTTTATAGAGCCTAAGTGGATAGGATGATCACAACTTTCCACTTCACATCTGAGTTTAAGGCATTACATGGTAAGTTAAAGTTCAATTTAATATATATAGAATAATACTATCTAGTGAAGACTATGATGACTCTGGCCTGGAGGAAAGGGTGTTTTCCAGAGAGCAAACCTGATTTATCTTTGTATCCTGAGTACACTCACACATTCAACTCTTTCTTTTGGTCCCATATGATACAAGAAGGGAAAGAATTCCAAACTAAGGTATGGTAGGGAATTTTTCACCCATATGTACATTTAAAATAAGATTTCTACATTGTTTATTAAAAAAATATAAAAAATAAAAACTTCAGAAGTTCTATGATTGAAAAAAGTGTTTTAATCATTGCAAGGAATCCTTTACCTTTATGTACTTATCAGACTTCCAGGAAATACATTTATAATGCGCATTATTTCACTGTGCCTGGTTATTCCCTTTTGAAAAGTATCTTACTCTCTAGCTTTCAGGTAGGAACACTGAAACCAGCTTGTTGGACATCAGTACCAGTGGCAATACTGAACCCGATCTTTAGCAGACTTCAGACAAATGACCTTAAAACATCTTAGGGTGTTTTCTGTGGCTGCTGATCTGAAATCCTGCAGGCTAAGGAATCACAAGGCCACATCCTCCCATGTCCTCTGCTGTCTGCCTTTCTGCCTACAGAAAGGTCTGGGCAGGAGACTTTCATGCCTCATTTAAAGGGATAGGATGCTGAATGCAGTTTTTGTTTTAGAGGCTCTGCTGTAGTTCTGCCATAAACAGGCACAACGCAAGACACAGAACTCAGCAGCAGAATGTCAGTTCGCCTTAATACTTAATGTCAGAAACTTAAAGTGTCTTTCATGTCTATAATGTATAATTATTCAGCTTTTCAATGTGCCTGCATTACAGAAAAAAATATATAGGGACTTCTATAAGAGTAAATAGTGACAGGCCACGGGAATGGCTTTAACCTGAAAGAGGGAGACTGAAATGAGCTCTTAGGCAGAAGCTCTTCCCTGTGAGGGTGCTGAGGCGCTGGCACAGGGTCCCCAGAGCAGCTGTGGCTGCCCCATCCCTGGCAGTGTTCAAGGCCAGGTTGGACACAGGGGCTTGGAGCAAGCTGCTCCAGTGGAAGGTGTCCCTGCCCATGGCAGGGGTTGGAACTGGATGAGCTTTAAGGTCCCTTCCAACCCAAACCGGTCTGTGGCTCTGTGATAATTCTCTCTTTCACCACAGTATGAATTACAATCTTTTAAATTATACCAGCCCAGGAAGAACTTTTTCCTTTTCCTTCTTTCTGTGTGAAAGTTTACTCGTCCCTTTTTAACTTGAAGGGCATGAAAATGTAGTGCAGATATTTGTTCCCAGGGTAGACTTCTTTCTCAGCATACAGTGATGTGAAACTGAACACTCATTTGATTATAAATTCACTCAGAGGAATTGCAAAAAGAATTCCGCACCAAAGCTCAAGCTGGCTTAAATTGAAACCTAAATCATTCTCCGTTAACAACAGTTTTCCCTTAGGAAATGCACCTGCCAGGCTAGCTTGCATGTCAGTGGATGAGACCTGAAGACCAGCAGCAATAAAGTCACAGCCAGATGCATTGGCTGCTCTGCTCCTTTGCTTCCTAAGTGAACTGCCAAGACACTTCAGCATCGGACACATGATCTGAACCTAAGGCAGGCAGGTAAAATTTCAATCCTAACTGTGAATGCCACAGTGGAAAAGCAGCAAAACCAGGATAAAAATAGTCCATTAAAACAAAATCTTGTTGTTATAAAACATTAACTTAGCCTGGTAGTCATCTGTTTTATGTGCAAGCTTTTTGGCAAGCCTGAAAGAAACAATAGAGTTTCCAAATCTCCCAAATGACCCCTGATAATATATACTAACTTAAAATAGGAAAGAAGGGGTTTAAGTCAAGAAGACTTTTGTGCGGCAAGACAGCCCAAGTTCTGTGTCATTAGCTCTGAGAACCACTACATTAAAATGAATAAGGGTAAAATCTCATTTCATTCTAGTACTCCGTCTGGTAATTCTGTTGTAGAGAAGTCTTGAGATGCTCAGGCCCTGACTAAGAGCTGGATTAATGAAGAAAATAGAAATAAATCATGGCAGCTTCATTGCAACATAAGCAATCCTTGTGCTGAAATTCCAAGATACAAGCTCACCTTGACAAGAGCCTAAAGTAAGGTAGAGTTAACAAATCCACAGAAATTTGGTGGAGTTATCTGATGGAATGAGTTGATGGGCTGAAGCAGAAGCATTTCAGGTGTTGTCCACTGAACCATTGTAGGAATGCTCACAATAGGTCTGAGAAATTTCCCCAAAGTGCCCATGTTTTCAAGGAATGATACATACAGTTTAATGGGATTACTGCAGATATGATAATCTCCAATAAATATAATGAATACTAGCGTTAGTATCAACACTGTAAAATACAATGACTTACAGGTTTGGTTTACGGGCATTTAGGCACCATTTTTTGTTCACTTTCCCATAATTTTATTAGAGTCCTTAAGAACAAATCGGTTTATAGATTCATGGAATAAAATCCCTCAAACCTCTAAGTAAAATACAGCTGTGTTTATGAATGAAAATAATAAGTATAAATTAACTCACAAAGTTAAAATACTCATTTAAAATGAGAAAACATACATGTGACACTCGGCTAAGTTGTGAGTAGACAACAGGTCCCAATACTATGTCAGAAAATAGACAAAAATACACTTCTGAGCTAAAATTGCAGGGACTCTAAAGCCGCATGAAGGAAATATGAACTAATGTGCAGTTATGCCTTTGAAAAGGCATGACAGGAGAAAGAACAGAAGTGTACAAATGAAGTTTACTTAAAGAAATAAGTTTGGCCAAAGTAATCATCCTGAGTTGTAGCAATAAGTGCAAACACAAAAGCATGTTGACAGGCATGTAAATCTTCAGTCTTCAGGATTTAGGGCAATTGTGTTGGGGCAGCCGATTGGTAACAATTAAGAGCAAGGACTAAATACTTCCTTGAGGCAGTTTTTCTCTGGAAGTGTCTGGGCAGGTGTTACGAAAGGTCTCCTGCGGTAGATCTGGACAGTCATATGCCTCAATAGGATGCTCATATGCCAACTCCAGCCCAAGACAAGTCAACAGGTATGCAGTGAGCATCATTAGCATGCCACTGAGCTAATGATGTGGGAAAGCCAATATAACTTGATGGGCTGATGTAAATTGAGTGGATTTCTTTGTTATAATGTGTGCAACAAGCAGGCAGTCACCAGTTGATGCATGACCGTATGCATGTGAAAGTACAGAATATCATCAGGTATTGACCATAACCAGTAAAACTTTTCAAGTATCCTGGGTGTAGGATAGACTATTCCTCTTTTCCTGTCCCTTTCTTTCCTCACTCACTGGCAATCTGAATGAGAACTGCTGGATACAAGAAAAGTATAGTTGTTGGACAGTTATTAAGCCCCAGGCAGTGGCAGGAAGGTGGTTATAAATCAAAGAGTCTTCTGGCAAGTCAAAACATACTTTAGTAAAGGAAAAGGAGGCATTTTGCTGCTGTGCAAGGAAGCAGGTGTGTACATTGCTGTGATGCTGGAGAAACCAACTGCCTATAGAAAGTGCTATATCACTCAGTAGCCAACGAGGCTCAGTGGCTGGATTAACCTTGACCCAGATTAGTTGTGGTTAACCTCAGCTGCAGGAGGGTCTAAGCCTCTGTGAAACTCTCCTGCAGGCACCACTGTTGCTGTCAGGGTGCTATAAATGAGTATCTATGTGAAGGACTTCTAAGGAAATGCTAGATAAAACCCCCCATGGTATCTGTCAGAGACCTCAAGACCCTTTTTCATTTGCACACAGACATCAAGACCACAATTAGTTGTTAGTTTTCCCCAAACTGACAGTTTGGTCCAGGAGGCCAAGACCCCGTTTGAGAACTCTTATCTCAAAACTGAGTACAGGGCTGGGCTTTGTTTGCCAACTCTTCCAGTTGTATGAATGCAAGAGGCAAAATGATGGGTTGGTGCAGTTACTGCAGTCATCAGCCTTGTTCCTGGCAAGACTGAAGCATGTAGAAAGGTATTATTGTAAGGAGCTGTAAACTTACTTATTGACAGTTTGATGCTTGAGTACTGGAGATTCTTCCTACTCAGAGATCTACAAGATGGAGAGGTATATCTGATAGAGATGTCCCATGTAGTTACGGAAGAGATGCAGAGACTTTTAGGATACCTAAAAGTGGTTGAGTGAACTACACTGAGGAAATGCCCCTTTCTTTACCTTGACTGGTGGCCGCATTGAAGAGGTCTAAAATGCCACTAGATATTTCCACATCAGCAATTTTTGAAAGCTCTGGATTTCTTTTTGTCTGTCTTAAAAACATTGTGAACATAATCCTGGAACAAACTTCGCTTACTTTATCTTCTTTGTAATGGACTTCCTTTTCTGAAATGTACTTTCAAATCAATTTCTGCCATTAGTCACTTAAAGCAAATATGATATTTGTGGAAAGTAATTATTCACTGTTGGCACAGCATCTGTCTATGATCATTCTTTTATTTAAATGAGATTTTAAATTATTTGTTAACTGAATGATTGCACAATATTACTGGCTAATGACCTTAAAGAAGATAAGGTTCTGCTTCAAGGGACAAGAGCACAGGAAGTTTTAGTCAAGGAAACAGAGAAGATGGCTGTCTTCCTCCAAAACAGGGTCAAAGGAAGCAGTAGTTAATGTACTACTGATTAATATTAGGGCCCAAAATCTTCATGTATGTCTCAAAATACAGTGAGTTCACACATTTTTCTATGAGCATTTCTATTGCAACAAATTTTTACTATTTGTTGTTGGCCATTTTGTATTGGGTTTGGCTCAGCATGAATTTTCATCATAAACACTCGTATGGAGCTATGTTTTGCAGCAACAGAATAAGGGGCAATGAGTTTAAACAGAGTAAGTTCAAGTCAGGTATAAGTTCTTTACTATGAGGAGTTCTTGTGACACTTAGGACACATATGTTGTACCAGCGTGCATAGATGGGGTTAGGAAAACTGAAGCTGACCTGGACTTTAATCTGGTGAGGAATTTGAAAGGCAACAAGTGGGGCTTCTGTAGGTATTTCAGGAACAAAGACAAAAGGAAGGAAAACATCTGCCCCCTGCTGAACAGGGAAGGGACTCGGTGGCAAAGGACATACATAAGAAAAAGCAGTGTTCTCAACTCCTTCTCTTTGGTAAGCCTTGCCTTAGGAATCCCAGGTCCTTCAGACAAGTGGAAAAGTCTGAAGTAAGGAAGTCTTATACACTGGTTATGGAATATTTAAACAAACTGAGTCTACTCAAGTTCATGGGACCTGATGAGATGCACCCATGACAGCTGAGGGACCTGGTGAATGTCATTGCAAGGGTACTCTAGCTTTGTAGAACTGGCAGTTAGGGGGAGCTCCTGAGGATGCTCCATCCCCGGCAGTGTTGGACAGAGCCTTGGGCAGCATGATCTAGTGTGAGGTGTCCCTGCCCATGGGAGGGGGCTGGAACTAAATGATCTTAAGGTTTCTTTCCAACCTAACTTTCTATAATTCTGTGTGAAGAAAGCAAATATATCCTAATAGCTGTTTCAAAATATAACAGTGATTACTAATGAATTCTAATCCATTCCACAGTACCAGTCACCTATATATTTGCAAAAGGCTGATCAGGCATTTAAAAACCTGTGAACATCCCTTTTGATGTAACTCAGTATATAGCACTCTCATGTGCTTAATATATACATATTAATATACTTAATAACTTATTATACATATATATCCAACATATATATATATAATATCTATACTTAATAACACTGTCATATAATGCTTCACTTCTGAAACTTCAGAAAGAGCAACAAATGACCCAAGGAAGTTCTCACACTGATTATAATCAAGCTGCTTTCCCAGCGTGATTCAAAGCCAGAAATAAAGGAGAACTAATCATGTGGCATGCAGAAACCAAACTATGGCTGTCTGTGCCTGGGAGCTACAAAAGCGATTGTACTCTCCAGGTATTTTCACATTCCAGAAGCCACAATAGGCTGGAACAACTTACATTTATTGAGAAACTAGCCATCTTGGTCAGATTGCTCCCATAAATGAAGTAAACAGACTGGTGGCATCTTCACTGCTTTTTGACAAGGAATAGGAAGCAAATCATAAATATATGCTTTAAGAAATTGTACTTTAACTTTTTTTAGATTTTGATCCCTTAAGTTTTGTTTTTTTCTTGAAACCGAAATGCTTTTGATAATTCACAAATTGTATTGCGAAAGCAGTGCTAAAGACGTTTTATTCCTTACATTTGTTCAAACATATTGAAAAAAACAGTTTTTAGTGATTTTTTTCTTCTCATTGCCATTTTTGTCCTGTATATTATGATTCACGACACTAAAATATCATGTTTCTTTTAAATTTAAATTACAGTTCAGAGCAGATATTCAAACATAATACATTATCCTTGTAAAAGTGAAAAAAAAAGAAGCTATTTTTGTTTCCATGCCATCAAAGACAAAACAAGGAGCAGTGCAGAAGTAAGCAATTAACAATCTAATTTGGCCACTGCAATCTAATGGAATGAATTAATTTTAACATGTCTGTTTCTTTCTAACATAAATAGGCATTTTAAAACAAATGATGAAATTTCACCAGGCACAAAGCTATTTATTGCATAAGTGACATTAACATACCTTTCTTCTCTCCCTTTATGTCTTAGATTTAAAAGGAAACAGAGGTAAATGAATGAGGCAAAGAAAATGCAGTATATATCAGCTCAGATTCTGATTTTTCCACTCACAGCTAATTACTCAGAGAGTAACCCTGCTTATTGGTATGAGAATACTTAAAGGATGGAAAATGGTATCTTTCAGTGGGCAATTGAGAAATAATACCAGCATATTTATTTCTGCATGAAGTCATCTGCTCATAAGATTCTCTTATGAAGCACCTGCCATAGCCCATTTTCTGGCATGTAGCTCACTTGGCATTATTTTTTGGCTTCAAGGTCACTCTGTTATCGCTAACTATATCATCTTCTGTACTGCAAATATATTCTCTTTACACAGTTTAACCCCACTAAGGCTTACAGGATAGCTTCTGATCATAGAATCAAAGAAGAGTTAAAGTTGGAAAGGACCTTAAGGTCATGCAGTCCCAATCCCCCTGCCACGGGCATGCTCAAATATTATTTCAGTTAATGGCAGTTAAGTAAGTAAGGAGCAAGTAATGAGTACTTTGTTCTTTCTCTGTTTCGCTATTTACCCTTAATGGCTATTTACTTAGAGAGTTAGATATTTTCACTTGGGCATTTGGAAACATAATCTATCCTTAACTCAATAATAAGGTTTGTGATGTATAATAGGGTTTTGAATGTGCATCCAAAGGATGACCTATTCTTTGTTTGGCTGCTTAAATTGCCTACGACAGGTCATGCAAAGCAACGTTATGGGATAAAAGCATGTTACAAGACCAAAGAAGTCCTATTTTCCACCAAGCTGGTAATTTTAGTTCCTGTCATAAATTTCCAGAAGTAGAAAAGATTGTTGACATTGATTCTGCATATTTGCCATTATTATATCATCCTACTGATTGATCTCTTATATTCCCTGAGCCTTTCCTGGACTGTTTCATTGTCAGGATCAGTAAATTTCTCAAGGCCATTTAACTCAGATTTCTATTTATCTTATTTGGAAAACATTTTCTCTCCCAGTTGCTGTAAGATGACATTTGTTTCAGAATGTATTATCTTAGTAGGAACATTTATTGATGGTTATTTGATAGACTGCTGTGTAGTGACACTAATAAGAACAATGGGGGTAGGCAACTGCTGACAGCTTATGCACCAGAGGAAAAAATGGTGGAATAAAATACTGGATATTGGACAAAACAAAGGAATTAAGAAATTCTGCAATCAGAAGCAGAGAACTCTCGGACAGAGTAGATAAATACAGTCCAGACAATGTTCTTTTTTCCATCAGATCTCACCATTCACATGAACAGATTACAACAGAGACCTTTGAGTTTTGGTCTGGTTTTGGCTGCGTTTAGAGTTCATTTTCTTCACAGTAGCTGGTATGGAGCTAAGGTATGGATTTGTGCTGGAAACTATTGCTAATTCAGAGATGTTTTAGCTATTGCTGAACAGTGTTTACACAGAGTCAAGGCCTTTTCAGCTCCTCAAACCACCATACCAGCGAGTGGGCTAGGGGTGCACAAGCTGTTGGGATGGGACACGACCAGGACAGCTGACCCCAACTGACCCAAGGGATATTCCAAACCACAGGATGTCATGCTTATCATGTAAAGCTGGGGGAAAAAAAGAAGGAAGAGGGGAATGTTGTGAGTGATGGTGTTTGTCTTCCCAAGTCACCATTTCGGGTGATGAAGCCTGTCTTGGAGATGGCTGAACACCTGCCTGACATGGGAAGTAGTAAATGAATCCCTTGTTTTGCTTTGCTTGTGCTCACAGATTTTGCTTTATCTAATAACAGCTAGAATCATAGGATCACAGAATGGTTTGGGTTGGAAGGGACCTTAAAGCTCATCCGGTTCCAACCCCTTGTCACAGGCAGTGACACCTTCCACTGGAGCAGCTTGCTCCAAGCCCTGTCCAGCCTGACCTTAAACACTGCCAGGGATGGGGCAGCCACAGCTCTCTGGGGACCCTGTGCCAGCGCCTCAGCCTCCTCACAGGGACGAGCTTCTGCCTAAGAGCTCATCTCAATCTTCCCTCTGTCAGGTTAAAGATACTATCCCTTGTCCTGGTTGGGGAATGAAAGATCTGAAATGTGTCTGAGGAAAACAGGAAAAAAAATAACCTTGAAAACCATTGTGAAATGCTTTAAAGAAAAGAGTGAATGGGAATAGGCAGCTTTAATTTGATCACAGATATTAGATGATCAAAATCCAGACTCATGTTCAACTAGGCAGCTGAAGGTCTTTCTATGGAAAAAAATGGATCACATTTTTAATCCACAACTATAGGCCTGGCCATATGACTAAGATTACAGTTTACCTTTTTTACTCTGATGGCAATACAAGCCTAGAATGAAAAGGAGGGTAAAATACAGCATTTATAGCACTTATGTTGTTGTTATTATGCTGTTATCATTGATTCCCAACTTCCCTGATACCTTATTGACCTACTAAACATTAGTTGCAAAAACATGTTTAACTGATCTCAAGGCTAGAAAAGACCTTCATGATTCTTCAGTAGAGGTGCCTGAAGAATGTAGATTATAGAAATTCATGGACTAAGCTAAAGCAGCAATGTCTCCACCTTCTCTGCTGTTATTCACCTCTCTTTCTATGTCTTCTCTGATTCTCTCTTTCTTCCCTTCTGCTAAGCCCATGACTTCTCATTCTACTTGTTTCATTCCTTAAGTCAGATGCTACACTGAATACTAATGATCAGCAGTTCGTTAATAAATGATGACATCTGAGTGTGTGAAAGAAACACAGATAGTGGGGCCACATCTTTCAGCTACCTGTAGAGCTAGAATGACATAAGTACATCAATTTTCCTTTGAAACAATAAGGGCTGGGATGCTTTAAATTTATTAATTACTTATGTATTTATTTTTTAACACAAATGTAATTTGGGCCACTGGGAAAGATTAAATGAGGTTAATGCCTGACCTACCTGTTTTGCAGTGTTCAGTTACAACAGATGGGTCTCATATCCAGCTCACTTAAACTGTTGTGACTTGTTGATGAAGTTATACACGTCAAGACTGGCCAAGAATCAGACCTATTTTTCCTAAGACATAATAACATTCTCCAGTGATATCAGTATCCAAAAACACTAACACATTCCTCAGCAAACTAATTCTTGCTGGAGACAAAGTAAGTTTTTCTGTAAGTGTTTAAGTGAAATGAATCCTCAGTTTTTGAGCATCATATATCTTATTAAACCTAAAGTTATCTAACTAATAACAAGGAAGTGGTGATCTCATCATCTGCTAATCCAGAGGAACAGAACTGTACTGGTGTGCCTGAATCTTCTAAGAGAAGTAATATTCATACAATCATAGGTCTGGGTTGGAAACGACCTTGAAGAACACCTAATTCCAGCCCCCTGCTATGAGCAGGGACACCTTCTTCTAGAGCAGGTTACTCCAAGCTCGTGTCCAACAAGGCCCTAAACACTGTCAGGGATGGGGCAGCCACAGCTTCTCAGGGTAATCTGTTCAATCTGTGCCATGGCTTCACCACCTGAGGCATATTCTTCTAAGAAAGAGCATAGGCTGATACATAGGTAGATAAATAGCATGATATAAGGTTCGTTTAGATAAATAGAAGCAACAACAAGGCCATATTTTATCTTATTTTCACCTTCCCAAACTACCCACAAGATCACCTGTTTATATCAGTTCTCTCTTTCATAGCCAGGGTATATTTCTAAAGCGAGGTAAGGATGATCTGATGCTTAAAATAGTGCACAATTCAAATGAAAGCTTAGAAGACTGTTTTGTTTTGCAAGCTCTGTTTTGTCTTAACATTCTAGATGCCTTGTTTTCCTTTTAGAGACTGATACAGAAAGAGAGTAAATGGCAACACACAAACATACAAATCTCATGTAGACTACAAGTGAAGCAAGAAGGTTGCAATCTTGAGATACCAAAGCAAAGAACATGATTGCAAGAAATGACTGTAATGAGAGAGACCGTGGACACAGAACTCTATGTACAAAAGATACGGGCAAAAATGGCTAAAAACCAGGGTTGGTGCAAACAACCTGCAAATGGCTCCCTGCCTTTATAGAGATGATCGCATGTGAGGAGAATACAAGGTACCAAGAGAGAAAAGAAAGAGTAAAGGTATGTAAGACCAAAATGAGACTTATTTTTCCCCTTGTGATTAGATAAGAACGCCTCAGGAAATGCATCTCCATTCTCCAGAGGGGGAGAAAGAGAAAAAAAGAGAGGGAAAAAAGGAAACATTATGGCAGAAGAAATACAATAGTTCCAAATCTTTATGATCCTTAAACCAGACACTACCACCTTCAGTATTTGCCTGCCTCTAGCACTAGAACATTACTTAAATTTAAGTAGTTTTATTGCTTGCTTGAAGAACAGAGGGCACTGAAACGAATACTTTCAATGATATATGCAGCTGTCCAGAGTCCAGAAATATTATTGTTGGGGCAAAGGAAATGGAAAATAAGACCTGATTTTTCATTAAGAGACAAGCCTCCTTTTGGTGTCTTCATCCTATTGAAATCTGCCAGAAGGTTTCAGGTATCAAGGAATCTGTTCATTATTTTATTTTCCTTTTTCTTATTTTTAATCAGTGATTATTATAGATTATTATGTGAATATTATATATATTATTATATATTATATATTTTATATGTATATTCTGTATGTATTATAATATGTATAGCTGATTCCAAAAGGCAGTTCCTCTACATATCTTCTCTGTTCACTCATATGATGTGCCAACGAATACAGCATTTTGTTCTCAGTGCTTTCTGGAAGACATCCAGAGCACGGAAGTAACTGGAAGTGGAAAGAGCAGAAAACTGTGATGAAAACATTAATGTCTGGTGAAAAAGATACTTGAAATCTCCAAAACCACTTGAGTGGCAGTGGATCCAACCACTTCTTACAAGTGATATGGGCAGAAAGCCCATAAAGTTTTGGGACTTGTAACATAGACACAGGCCATCCTATTCTGGCTTCACCAAAGACATTAGCTCTCCAAAGCAGTAAAGATTTGCTGAAGGGCTTAGGATGCATCCTGACCCTGAAAAACTAGCTGATGTCTGAACACCACATATCAGCCAAATGTTCTTCTAGATCTGTGCTGGCAAATTTACTCGCCTGGGTCAATCTAAGTTCAGTGTATGGCGCGTAGATATATTCATTAACTGTAAAATTCATCAAAACCCCCTATTTTTATGTTTTCCCACCACTTCAGCCAATTTTGAAAATGGCTGTGCAAAATCAAGTGTTTTAACTGTTCAGTTGTCAGACTCTGACATGAATTTGGAAAAGGCCAGCTCCCTTCCAAGGAGTGTCCAGACAGATCAGGAACTAGAATAGGCCAGGGACCATTCCCAGGAGATAGTCTGAATGCAGCTTTGGGTTACAAAAGGACATTTAATATGTTAATGTAGATCTATTTTATTTGACCTTTGTCAAAGCCATTGTTTCTTCCATTTTCCTTTCTGTAATAGAATAATAAGTCTCCCAACTCTCCAAAATATACAGATGCATCTCTAAACAGCTGGCTGATACATAGCTAGGAGGGTGGAAATGGGAAAGTAAGGGTGATTTGTATCACTTAAACATGTGGGTTTTGAAATGAACTGCTTGTAAATCCACATTGGAAAGCAGGGAAGAGCTAAGCCTTTCTGAAGACTGCATCCTATTCCCTGTTTGTCAGTTTTCTAGCATCAACAGAGACACCGTGGCCCCAACATTTCTGTCCCTATCAGCTACATGCACTAACAGAGCTGCTGTATCAATAGCTGGGGGAGTCTGTGGATGTTTTGGAAGGCACTGAGGAATTCCAAACTTTGCTATAAATAACAAAGAACCATGCACATTTTTGCCTGCTGCTGGCTTCTTCTGAGGTCTGCATATCATGTTTCTTAACAAGATTAAAAAGGATGTGTTGTTTATAAAATAAGCTTGTCCCACATGACAGGTTCTCAACCAACAGGGCTAAAGATAAACAGTCTGTGCTGAATCTAGAGGGAAAAAGCACCAAGAAGTGTGTTTTCTGTAGGTTTGCTCCACAGCTGCCTGACACTTTCTACTTGCACATGCTACAGGCAAACATGTTAAAAAAGAGCAAACCCAGATGTACCTCTGGGCATCCCTGACACATAAAGCAGAATACAAAGGTAGCTGTTTGAATACTTCGGGATATCTTTAGATTGGCTTATATTGTGATTTATTAAAATATATCCATTTAAGGCAAATTCCCTTTTACATACACTGTAGCTCACCCATTGCCCACCTGGATATGTCAGGGGAAGAGGTGCTGCTCCTCGCCATGTATGGATTCCAGGACCCTCCTGACCCATTACTGATCATAAAATCATAGAATAATTGGAGTTGGAAAGGACCTTAACATTGTCTAGTTCCAACCTCTCTGCCACGGGAAGGGAAACCTCACACTAAATCATGTCATCCAAGACTCCATCCAACCTGGTCGTGAACACTGGCAGAGATGGAGCATTTACCACTTCTCTGGGTACCCTGTGCCAGTGCCTCGCCACCCTCACAGTGAAGAACTTCTTCCTTATATCTAACCTGAACTTCCCCTGTTTAAGTTTGAACCCATCACCCTTTGTCCTATCACTGCAGTCCCTAGCGAAGAGTCCCTCCCCAGCATCTTTGTAACCCTCTTTAGATACTGGAAGCTGCTCTGAGGTCTCCACCCACCTAGTGGCTAATAAAAAAAAAGCTCCCACCTTTCAACCCACTGAACAAGAAGCAGTGTCCGCTGGTGCTAGCAGCCTTTTACAAATTTATATTGTACATGTTCTACACGCGTCTCAGTTATTACAAGCTGCCTGCTTCCATCAACAACAGTAATTGCAACCTGTTTCTATCAAGTCCCATGAATTGGCACGTTTCAGCAATGCCCCAGAAGGAAGGCTACTCCAACTACTGTATATGTTCCTGTGCCTTATGAATCAACTTTATGATTTTAATTTTGAAACTGTTATTAAAGAGACAGATTGCATTTAATAACAATTTTACTATTGCCTGCTGCTCTTACCAGCAAGCAATAAAGCAAACTGAAATTAAAACAGGAATCCACTGCTAGGAGGCAAGCACATACAGAGGGTGGCAGTTGTTGCTCTAACCTCCATAAAATATCAGCAGGCATAGTATTTCTGTCATTGTGGTGCTTATTCTTGTGGCTACAAAACCAAGCTGCAACATCATGGGAATCATTTTTTCCAATTAAACACAAAACCCCCTTTCTCTGCCTCTGTCCTGTACTTAAGATTATCATGTAGATTATCTGCATGAATCTTGTACACTCAGGTCCATGCATGCCCAAACTGTCTGTTATTTTTGCATGTGGTTTTGCTCACTATTCAACAGAAATACAGGATTTATTACAACAGAATGAATTTCTGAGTGGTTGGTGCTATACATAGTGATATTCTGTCAATCACAGAGGTTCTGAATTAGCATTTCTTCATTGACTCAGCACTAAATGATATAATGGAAAAGGTTTTTCAGAGAACATTCTATTGTCACAAATCATTTCATTGCCTAATCCATATGTGAGCACTAGTTTCCTGGTACATTAGATAATTATTATTAGAACCACTGATAATGTTTATCTTTACATGCTGCCTGGTGACTTCATAGCGGCTTTCCAATATCTGAAGGGGGCTTACAAGGATGCTGCAGAGGGGCACTTCATCAGGGACTGTAGTGATAGCACAAGGGGTGATGAGTTTATACTAGAACAGGGGAAGTTCAGGTTAGATATAAGGAAGAATTTCTTCCCTGAGGGTGGTGAGGCACTGGCACAGGTTGCCCAAAAAAGTGGTAAATACCCCACCCCTGGCAGTGTTCAAGGCCAGGTTGGGCAGACTCTTGGGGGACATGGTCTAGTATGAGGTGTCCCTGCCCATGGCAGGCGGGTTGGAACTAAATGATTTTAAGGTCCTTTCCAACCCAAATATTCCATGATTCAGAATATTTGATAATCTTCAAGAAGCTTGGTTTACCTAGAATGTATAAGGATTAACAGACTTCTACGAAAATCTGATGAAAGATCTGATGGAATAAGTCTCCCTCAAGGTTATTGCAATGTTACTATCAGGCTAAGAGTAGGATCTAGGAAGCCCAGTTTGGTTTGTTTTCACACCAGGGTAGAATTGAGCAATGATACAGTTTTGCCTGAAGTCAAGTCATAATCTTCCAAGCGCATCCAAAAATGGCTGGGGACTTAGCACGTGTAAAGACCGATTGCAAACATCACCTGATGTGTTAATACCTTGCTTGGAGTGTAAAAGTGTTCGAAAGTATGGACAAAGGTTATTCTATATTTGTTGGTTAGGGCACCAGAGGATGGTCCTGAGACTATTTAAATGGTTAGAAACTATTCAGTCACAGAGCCTTTACATGATGTTGTCCTCACTTTATTTCATGCATTTTGAGAGTAGCAAAAAGTCAGTTTGTAATCACTGGAAAATAAGAAATGAGCCTTGCTAAGTGCTGCAATCTGTAGGGTCTAAAAGGTGAGGTAAAGAAATATAGCTCTTTGTTGTTGTTTAATCCCTGTAGAACCCTAATCAACACTGCCCTGTGGACAGCTATATTAAGCAACTAATACACTACAGAAAGCCTTGAGCTTAACTGTTTTTAAGTGTCCAGTGCTACACACAGCTATAGGAAATTAAATACTTCTGGATAGTGAGCTACCTAATAGCTGTGACTGGGGACCACTGCTCTCAGGGTGAGGCAGCCTGATCTTCACACAATATCAAACAGCTCTGGGGATGCTGTAACTTCCAGAAGCCTCAGAAGGATTTAGGGTGAAAGTGAAACTTGCACATGAGTGATAAAGCTAAAATTGAACAGAAGACTTCTTTTGTAGTCAGAGGCATGAACAAAGAGTGGCAGAAAAGTGCAGCTGAGGTTAACCAGAATCTCCTTTCTCCATTTGTGACCTCAATCCCCTGCTTCATTTGGGAAAGAGATGGTGTTTCATAACTGCTGCTGCAATGGAGAATTCTTGAACTTGAACTGCAATGTTACCGAATGATTAATGCAAGGAAGAGCCTCTCCTTTAAAGCAAGACACTGATCTCCTGTGCTTCTCTATATGCATATATATGACTTTTAATTTCCCATTCTCTGTTTGCCTATAATAAAATTTCAATTAGTGAAAAAAAGAGAAGGCTTCTGTTTGCATGCACATTTGAGTAATTAGTGAGAATAGGAAGGGGATGCAAGATAGTTTAATAGGGGATTTAGCAAAATATTATTTTCTCTCAGTTCGCCTAACAATGGAAATAGTTCTTTAAGCAAATATGAATTACTATACTTGAATAATTTGTGTACAATTTTATTTTTGAGTCAGGATTAAAATATGTAAATATTCTAAATGCCATTCTTCAAAAGGGAGAAACTTGCATTCACAGAAACCCTTTATTCACTTGGAAATTGAGATGACACAATGTGGCATGATAATAGGAACTTGCAGTGCTGCAGTTGCTTAAAACTGAAAAGCAGAAAAGAAATGTGCTTTTTGATTCTTCTGTTGTTCTGGTTCTTTTTGATAACAAGACATCTTTCCTTTGTGCAAGAAAAGCTAGGGTGACTGATGTCCCAGTTGGCACACTTTGGTCAGGGGCTTGTGCTGTTTTCAGGGTGAAGGTAATTCCAAAGAGAGGGATCTAATAACCATAGAATTCAATGGGAGCTCTTTAAATTGACATCCGTAGGTGCTGGATCAAATCTTATTTTAAATGAGTGGCAAATAGTCAGGCAAATCCTTGAATCAATAGGTTGTGTTGTAAAGCCAGCTTTGGCAGTCTCTTGAAGAGATGCATCTACTGGGGTCAGCAGGTCCTATCTCACATGACAAATTCAACAGCTGGCAGAATGAGCTTGGTTGAGACAGATTAGATTTACTAAAGGTCCTTGAAAGCAAAGGTTTTGTGGCTTTCACTCATGTTTTCCAGTAGAGCTGATAAGACCCTTACCAAACAAAGCATTCAGGAGAAAGGGAAGGACTGCAACATATAATTACTACTCAGTGCATCAACACATCTTCAATCCAAATTGTGCAAGAAAGATACATTACATTAAAGCATTGAAACAATAAGGGGATGTTCAGTGAAGCTATTCGTGCAGTCCTAATTGCTTATTCTAATTCTTTCTCTGCCTGCATGGCCAGGTTCCCTTCCAATGGAAACCAGACTGGAAGGAGATGATCCTACAAGTCTCTGATATGTTATTTACTCAGGCTGTACTTCCAGACCTAAGAAAAGCTTCCAGCTCTAGCACTGTAAATATGACGGTAACACTGCTCTTACCAAACCATGCTAAGTCAGTAAGTGATACAGGACATATATCCTTCAATTCTCAACTACTTTCTGGGCTGAATATGGTACTGTGCAAATAGATCGGCTCAATCCACCAACAAACACTTGAGTACTTCAGACAAAAAAGTGTTCTTAGTCAGCGTACTGCACTGACAACTTGGACCATGTCTGCAAACATTATCCTTTAAATTAAAGGCAACCCTCACTACTGCATGGCAAAGGAAGATGGATGCAAACTGCTCATGTGTTCTATGCTAAATTACCTGCTTCCAACAGACTGAAAAGGAAGTTTCCTACTGATTGCAATGGTGTACCAGTAAAATGCTGGGTTTGATTGGCTGGGGGCTGCTTTTTAAATTGTCATTTATAAGTATGTCTTTTCCTCTTAAGGGAGAGAAATCAGGTATTGTGTTGAATGGGTTTAAAGACTGAGAGATGCTGAGTGCAACCATGAGATGGGGAGCAATAAAAGAAATGAAAACCATGACATGGCACTGTAAAGCCTAAGAACATGAAATTGAAGTCTGCCTAAGAACAAGAAATCAAACATATTTAAATGTTATCTAAAATCCATTCACAGGCATCTTGGCTGAGAAAAATATGCCATTTGATGGGACAGCAAGTTGTGGGAGACATGAGTCATACATCTGTATCTTGCTAGTAGAACAGTGCTGCAGCAATCAGCTTCGCCAGCTGAGATACTGATTAACAGGTGACTTACAAACAGATGTAGTACGAAATCACCTCTCAATGTTAATACCAGAAGATACCAAATGCCCTTGAGCAAGACAAGTTGTTCACACAGCAGGCAGCTCATGTGTCATTCTATGACAAGTTTATGTAAGGGTTTCATAGAGACTTGAACATAGTGACACACCTTCATGCTCAAAGCTCAAGTGGCAAGAAGCCCCAGCCATGCTGAAGCACACAGCAAATCTGTGTTCACACAAAATTGAAAAACCGTAGGATAAAATACTCCAGCTGAAGTAAGTGGCTTCAAAGTCAAGAAGAGAGAGAGAAAAGGAAAAGAGGGAAGGAAGGAAAGGAGAAAGGCGGAAAGGAAGGGAGAAAGGGAAGGAGGAAAGGAAGAAGGAAGAGAGGGGAAAAAAGGAGGAAGAGAAAAGGAAGGGAAGAAAGGAATTTTCTCCTCCATTATTCTAGATCTGTACACCAGCACAACTCTTAACCGATATGGTTTGGGTGTTGTTGGGACTGATCTTTCCTAGTCTGGCCACAAACAAGAATACGAATGCAATAAGTATGTTACACTGGTCATGGAGACCTCACCTTCTCATTTTCCTAGATATTCCTTCATCAGGATACAGTCATGAAGCCTGTCTTGACTATTATGTGATTGTCTGTCACTGTCTTGAATGAAGGTAGGACTTCCCTGGAGTTCCTCTACAGAGCCTGATTTTTCTGGTGTATATATAGTCTAAATGGCATTAAGCTTTCCTTAGTGAAGGATTTATCTGTAAACACATGGTGTGCCTGTGTAGCAAAATTCAGCAGCTTTGATTGTGAGAAGACAACTCAACCAAACCAATCCTGACCTCACTATATCAAAATGGTGCTGCTCAGTCCATCAAGAAAGTATGTTTGGCTTTAAGGTTTTACCACTGAGGCCAGGTTCTCCAAGAAACTCTACCATAGTTTCAGTAAACAAAACATAAAAAATAAGATTGTATCTTCTATGTCATGTTTATGTTATTTTGTGAAGTGGATAAGGCGACAAGTTATTATATCCCTATCAGAATGAAGTCAAGGCTACGGTGACTTCTGTACAAAGACTGGAACAGGAAAACTTGTAATAATGTTCAGGGGTCTGATAAAAAATGTCTTTGCCCCTGATATTTTAAGGGAAGTGATAAGAAATTCTGTTCATATATTAACAAGGGCCAACCAAAGTCCAACTCATGATACTGCCATTAGTAGGACAATGCTGAGGGTGCTGCTTGCACCAAGAACACCAAACCCACTTCTCACAAAGGAAATCTGGGGAGATAATCTCTAGGTTTAATCAACAGTTAGAAAGAGGATATGGTTTGTGACTTAAAGAGCAGGATAGTCATCACTGATTTAATTCTTTGAGATGTATTTTCCATATTTGAATTTAACACCTATCCCTCCTTCCTGCCTTGCTCCTTGTAATCTTTACATCTTCAGGTTAGAGGCTGAAGTGAGACACTTCAGTCCTGTGAACATCTGTAGGGCAGAGAAGAGGATAGGTGGAGTTACTAGGACACTTAGAACTGCTGGATTTAGAATACCTGTAGTGCACCAAACTGGTGTGGACTATGCAGCTCAAAGGGTTGTTAAGATGGGTAAGCAATATATGTGTGTGTATATATATATATTTATTTTACCCATAGTGGAAGGTAAAACAATAAAACATTCTCAGCATCATGAGAACTGCCATGAAACAGCGTCATTATGGCTCAGACAGCTCCTCAAGAGACCCCTCACAGATCTCAGGGGTGTTCGTGCACTTGTACTGACACCTGGTGGCAAAAAAACGAGCAAGAGGAAACTGAATAAAGACGGCTGACAATTTGTTTTCCCCGGGATTGTGAAAATAACCAGTTTCCAGGTTATTTTACATGTCCGAGATGAACATTATGTTGATCAGATGCATTCCGGCACCTACTCTTTCTGAAGCTTGCATTGAATTCCTTTAAAAGTCATTTGGCAAGACAAACACATGCATTCTTTTGAGTAAAACTCTGAGACTGGTGGTTATGTTTCTCATTTTCCATATTATCATATTACAAGTGCTTGTGATCAAGGTGAGATTGATTGCAACAGTTTTGATCAACAGACCCAGTGCCCCATTTTCCTGCCACTGGTACACTTAGCAGTATTTACAATATCATGTTTGTAGAGCTACCTTTCTGGAATACATGTGTGTTTTTCCAAGGGCTGAATCCCAAATCTTTGTCACATATTACATGTTGTATTCTCTATTTCTTGGGTTATTTTATTTTTTTTCTTTCTCATAATTAAATTGAACTTGGGATTCTGAGACTGATGGTTTCTTCTCACTGGAGAAGCAGCAAAACGATGCCTGAGAATATGCTAGGGGTAGTTTAAATTATATATTGCCAGTGGAGCTGGAACAAACCCAGTCATAGAGTGCTTGCAAATTCTCAGTGCATTCCCATCATTGTTTCCTAGGAAGCTACTTCATCCTAAAATCTAAATCCATGTGTAGAGGAATAAACAAAGGGCAGTGTCCATGAAATCCCATAGCTGGCAGCCAAAGCCTAAGCAAAACAACCCCCCTTTACTCCTAAATATGAAATATGTGTCCCATTCAGTAACTTCTGCCATAATTACAGAAGCATTTAACCTTTGGTAAATAATTAATTTCAGCTTGCTCCAACAGTGGCTACTTAATGTAATATATGCTGTGCAAAACTAAAAATGACATTTGTCTCTCTTGTTCAGAAACAAAATCCAGCATAATTAATAATTCATTGCACTTTCATCAGCACTGTCAAAACTGAAAGGCTGGTGTGAATTTGAACCACTACTGAGCACATTTGTTTTTCTGAGCTGCTATATTCTATAGAATGATTGTAAGCTCCATGGAGAAGGGAGTATTTTCTGACTGAAGTTTGTGAGATGGTTGTTGCATGGTGTATGAACAGTGTAAAGCATTACTGCTGAACATGTAAATAATAATTACATGCTACAAGTGTTCAATGCCAGGCTGGACAGGGCCTTAAGTGACTTGATCTAGTGGAAGGTGTCTCTGCCTGTGGCAGAGGGTTTGGAAACAGATGATCGTAAGGTCCTTTCCAACAGAAACCATTCTGTGTTTCTATGATTCTAACATTTAATAACCATCAGATTCCATTTTGAAGTAACCTTATTTTCCACTGTATCTAGGTTTATAAAGAATTGGGTCTAGTATTAGCTCTCATAATGAGCTGAAATTGTAACTAATTAAATCTACTAACTTAGTACCTTTTCTATGAAATCTATGCACATAAAATGTTAAAGGAAACAGGAAAAAATACACACCTCTTATTGTAAGTGAACAAACAAAAAAGCAGTCTTTTGACCAAGGGATCACAAAACAGATTATATTTCCAACTAAAACCCTTATCACAAAAGCTCAGTGCAACCATTTTCTTGTTTATTCTGTGTTTTCCTGGGGAAAATGAAGGGCGATAAAATTATGTGACGCAAATGACAAGGAAGTTCAGCTAACAGATTTACCTTGCTTTGCTTCTCCCCACCCCACTCGGTTTTGGGCTGTAAGAAAAAACACTGGGAAATGAAATAATTTGTGAACAGGATTAAAATGCTGACATTAAACACAGTAATTTTATGTTTTAAGTAATTTTTACTGTCAGAATTTACTAATCATTAGCAGGTACAGAGCAGAAAAGTTTGCAATAACAAAAGCATCTGAAGACTAAGAATTTCCTCATGTTTGGAGTTGTATGTACAGGCAGGTATATACAATTTATGCTTATGAAAACATGTAAGTGGAAGGTCTAAATTCCACATATTACAGGCCTCAGTCACACACATGGATGTATCCTACAGCTCTATATCTTCATCAACAACAGTTTAAGCTATTCCTAACTCTGTAGAGCCAGTGATCTGAGTCACTTCTCCATCTGTGCCATCCTTGTGGAAATGTCAGTGGCAGATGCTGCTAGTTAAACAGGATTTAAGTTAAAGGATTTAGAACAAGATATCAAAATACTTAGCAGTGATTTCAACTGGCTCCTGCTCTCCTTAGAGTATATGTATTTTGGAGTTACCCCAGAATACCATTTCCCTCATGTCATCTGTGGGAAACACAAAGTTCCTGTCAATCCTGGTGGGATAAAAGGTTGACACTTAAGAGACTTGCATGCTTGATGGTCTATAAGAGCTTCAGTGATTAGAAATCAAACATGAAACATTGGTGGGAACAGTATAATCTCCTCCAACACTTGGAAAAGGACTTCTAGTGAAAAGAGGTGGCTCTTCATGGACAATAAGAATGGTAACGCTGCCTTGTGAGCAAACCTAGAGGACAGCATAACCTCTGGGCCTATGGCATTGGATAGCATTATGGACATCCCAGCAATGTGTCTCAGTCCATAAACCTCCACAGCACAACCCTTCTGAGTTTCTTCTAACAGTGTTGGGATGCAGCAAGTGTTTGTGCTGTTGCTGCGGGATCAGACATTTCCACCTTCCAGAAGAGCATCTTAACCACCATATCTGAGGCTACTCTGAGCTTGTTAAAATGAGATCTCGCTATATAGGGGAGCACCAGATGGAATCCAGAAACCCTGCTCTTGCAGGCATGTCATACACTGAGGTGCAAAACTCATTCTCTTTTCTGCCAATCCAGTGAGTATAAAACTGCATTAAAGTAATCCTGTATTTCCAGGTTGTCCTAAAATTGTGTTTGTTCAGTGATGTACACATGAGTAAGACTGCTTGTGAGGAAGAGCTCAAGAAACTTCCCACAGCCACCACAAAAGACAAAAACAACCCATAGCATCACTCTTACAGATTTTACTGTAAGAATGATTCACGTTCTGAATGTATATACATATTGTTTCATTAAAGTCCATAGGCAGAGTTACACCCTGCAGTTAAGATATTTTAATTGGCTTTCCCGTTGCTGACAGCAATTGTAGGATCACCAGGATCTTTCACTTCCCTTACATGCCTCAAGAAATGTAAACTCCTTTGAAGTCCAAAAACTTTTAGTACAGGGACACAAATACTGGAGTTGTGTTGTTAAGGCTCTTCAAGCAAGTTGCAGATGCCTGAAGTGTGAATTAGCACAAGACTGGGAGTCAAGAACTATATGATCCCGAAGAGGTTATTTAAAAACCTTTGTGTTGTTTTCCCATTGGGAAAATTGTCTCCCTTGTTACAAAGATGTTTCTTTCAAAAGCATTAAGCACTTACCTAGAACACTTTAGGTTCATTTTATTCTAATGAATTCTCTTTCACCTTTGCAATACCTAAAGGCTCTGCACCTTTCTTTTTGGTGTTAACCCTGGCTCTTTTAGATCTGTAGTGCTGTAAAGCCATGGAGAAGTTTCTTTTAAGAATAAGGATTTTCAGAAAGTAGCATTAATAAGGTACTTGTAGGAATTCATTATTTCTTCAGCTGTACCTGTGTTATTTGTGTTTCAGAGGGATAAGATGCACTTCCACTGATACTCTTTCAGTGTGACTCTATATTTTTATCTACTGAAAGTGCTGCAAGACAGAGATCTCTCCAGAAAGATAGCTGAACATGTCAAGTTATTTATATGATGATGAATGTAACAAGGATCTTTTCTCTCCTAAATATAAGTACATTATTCCCCCTTCACTAATAGAAATTCCACATGCACATCAAGGAGCAGAAGACAAGCTTGTAACATTAATAAAATCTTATATAAACAGATTTTACGTGTAAAGAATCCCTACAGTTTTACACAATCCCCATGTCATTTATTCGACAGCCGTTATTGATAGACCAGGTAGGAAGAACAGGCAATATTTAACTGTTCCTAGTAGGATTCCACAAGGATATCAGAGCTCGTAGCTTTACCATTTCTTATGAAGTCTTCAGCTCATAGGAAGTATATGTAAAATCATCCAACAGGTTTATAATTATTGCCCCTTTCTTTCTAATTTTAAAGTTAATTACTAGCCTGGAAGCAAGGCTTCTCTTCCAAGGGCAAGAAGAAATGAGATCACATCTGTGCACATTCAGGTTACTGTCAGTGATTCTTTCATTTATCCAAGTTGAACAGTTTGGGGAGGAAAGATTAAGGGTTTCTCTTGGAATTCTGTATAGCTTAATGGGCAGGGGGATTTGTTGCAAAACCAGACTTTGAGTGGCAACAATTTCAGTAGAGCCTAGAATCTGTACGTCTGCACACGAGCATAAGTAGCCATGAGACAGCGTCACCATGCAAAGGTCAAGTTCCTCTTGCAATAGTCTTCTACATGTCCAGAACATGTCAGCTTAATCATGTGTTCTTTTTGACTTAGGCATAAGGTGTCTTCTTAGGCAAAAGGTACTTGGCAGCAGAAAGAAGAATACAAGGAACAGAAAGAAGTGTCTGTGAGCTTTACAGGACTTGGTTTAAGGGCAACTCCACTGTCATGGTTAGGATGCTTTGGACTTTACTAAAATGTAAGTTAGGCAACACTGGCTTACAAAAATCTTTTTTTGTAGATCGAGCCACAGCTGCTCAAAGGTGGATTTTCACCTCAAAGAGAGACTGGAGACAGAGGTTGTGGAGGTGAATACAAATAAATACTAATATCACAGGGAAAAGACAGTGCTTGATACGGCCTTACAGAGGTTCAGAGAGTGGATATTTTTAAAGCCAGTACAAATACCTTCATTACCTTGACTACGACCTGGAGATTTCTGCTTCAGCAACTGAAGAGCAGTCAGCTGTTAATTCAAAGTTAATTCAAACAGCCAGAGCCCTGACTGTTTACTGAAAGGAGTCTGAAGCATTTGGAGCAGGACTGAGATTCTTCTTACAGCTTTGCACCACCCTTGCAACACACACTACACATAACAGCCATGTCACAGGTTGGTTTGGGTTGAAAGGAACCTTAAGTTCATCCACTTCCAACCTCCTGCCATGGGCAGGGACACCATACACTAGACCATTGTCACCCAAGACTCTGTCCAACCTGGCCTTGAGCGCTGCCAGGGATGGAGCATTTACTTCTTTGGGCAGCCCATTCCGGTGCCTCACCACCCTCACACTAAAGAACTTCTTCCTTAAATCTGACCTGAACTTCCCATGTTTTAGTTTGAGCCCATCACCCTTGTCCTATCGCTGCAGTCCCTAATGTCATGTGAGCCTAGATTCAGTCTGGAAATGATCAGAAGCAACCATGCTTCGATGTGTCTCAAATTATAGAAATGTCACTTTCCCACTGGAGCCTTATGTTTAAACATGAATAGAAACCAAAAACAAAACAAAACAAACAAAAAAAAAAAAAAAGAAGAAAAAGCTAGAAGAAAAACACCAGTTGGTTTAGATTTTAATATTTCTCTTTTGTTTGCAATTGTCGATGGTTTTCAAATGCTGTTTATAATATCATCAGCTATTTACAGTACTTTCTAAGTGAATTTAAACTCTGGTTTAATTGTACTTGTTTTGCAAATTGACAATTGCCGTTGACATTTGCAAATTTATGGCTATTTGTGTGGTGACTTACTCATAAAATAGCCCTGTGGTTTATGTGACATTTTACCGTAGCTGTGATTGTTTAATAGGGCTTTTGTGCCTGAAAGCTTGTCAATTTTTTCCCAAGCATACCCGTCAGCTTAATAGAAGATCACAGAATTTGGGTTTACAATAGTTGAGGTTGAAGAGACCTTTGAAAATCATCTCGTCCAACCCAGTGCACAAAGCAGGGTCAGCTACGGCCAGTTTTTCAGGCCTGTGAGCAGTTGAGTTTTGAACATCTCCAGAAATGTAACATCTGTAATTTCACTGGCAAACTTGCTCCACTCTTTTACCACCCTCAGAGGAAAAATGTGTTTTTCTTATGTTTAACAGAAGTTTCCCATGTTTCAGTTTGTACCCACTGAAACTTTTACTGTCACTGGACATCGCTGAGAAGAGTCTGTTTCTGTTACTCCCATTATATTTTTATACTCATTGACAAGACACCCCTGAGTTTCCTTTCATTCTGGCTGAACAATCCCAGCTTTCTCAACCTCTCCTTGTATGCCAGATGCTCCGGTCCCTTCATGTTCTTCATGTTCTTGTCTGGCCTCACTCCAGATGCGTCTTACCAGGGCTGACTGGGGGGAAGGATCATCATCATTAGGCAATACTCAGCCTAATGCAGCCTAGAAGACTATCGACTTTCTTTACCATAAATGGGACATGGAGAACACTGTGTCTATCTGGACCCATGGGTCCTCTTCTACACAAATGTAGATGCTTTGGAGAGGCATCCAGTCCTGCTGATTTCACAGGTGCTTGAAGCTTCTCCATCATGCCGTCCTCTATGCACTTTTTAATGTGAACGTGCTTAGGTTTAAACTTAAACAAGGCAGATTCAGCTCAGATATAGGGCAGAAGTTCTTTGCTGTGAGGGTGGTGAGACACTGGCACAGGTGGCCCAAAGTAGTGGTAAATGCTCCATCCCTAGCAGTATTCAAGGCTGTGCTGGACAGAGCCTTAGGTGACATGGTCCAGTGTGAGGCATCCCTGCCCATGCCAAGGGTTTGGAGCTGGATAATTTTAAGGTCATTTTCAATCCTAACTACTCTATGATTCTATGAAATGGAATCCCTTCAGCCTCATTTCGCTCATTACAACATCTCCCTCACCCACATCACCTTTTACTTTCCAACCCAATCCATCACTTCTTCAACTTGACTGTTTGTCATCTCCCTCCCTTATTGTTCCTAATTTAACCCACCCTCACCAGCCTGGCAGGACTGTTAGCAAACCTGATGTTGCCCTGCTTAGTAAGGCACCTTCCTCATTAGCTTTCCTGTGCTCTGTGATGCTGGACCTACAATCCAAAGATTATTTTAAAATATAAACCCTGAAAGATGCTGAAGCATGAACTCATCTAAGACACTCGAGGACGTGGCCGTAATAGTTATGCATAACTAATGTAAATTCGGTGGGAGGGATTTTTAATGAATCTGTAAATTAAAGAAGTAAGTACTCTGCCTGAAGAATGGCAAACATAATAGGCTACACAAAAAGGGAAAATAAAGGTGATCCCTGCAATTACAGGACTCTAAATTTGATGTAAGTGCTTTGTAAAGTATTACAACAGTTCTTGAAAGAAAGAATAATTAAGGACATAGAGACAAAGGAAAGCAAGAAAATTACCCACATGGTTTTATCAAAGGTGTCAGCTGAACCTAACACCTGTATTTTTTTAAGCACTGGTATCTTAGGTATGGTGGTGCAGTGGATTTAGCACATTTACATTTATAAAAAAAGAAAAGAAAACCCAAAAAACCCAACTATTACCTATCGTTTCCCACAGGAAATTACCGCTGACTGAGAAGATGATGAACTCTAATAGAAGAACAGTAAGCTAATAAAGAGCTGGCTAAAGAGACTCTAACTTATATTTAAAGGGGTAAATTGGACAGGTGAAGCACTGCTACTTGTATTCTTTAGTCATCAGTATGAGACTGGTTCCACTTAATTTAGCAATGAACTAGAAAATAAAAGAAGTAGGTAAGTGTTCATCAAAACTTCTGGCTGGTAAAATTGGAAGGCACTGCCAATATTAAGGAGGGCTAAATCATCACTTAAAGCAAATTGGTGAAGCCTTTTGGAAAGTCTAGATGGAGAATGACATTTAAAAATGCAGGTAGAAAAGTCATGAACTTCAGCATCAACAGGGAAGACACTAATTGAAGGCAGAAGATAAGGCAGGTTAGTGTCCTGCCTTGTCCCTGTCTTCATGGGCCCATGCCCATCACCATGGACGTGCCTCCTTACGCCCACCGCTATGAGGCAGAGTTTGCCTTGTGGCTGCCCTCCTGATATGAGTGTGGTGGGACAGATCCTGGCTATGAGACCCTACTCTGTCCCATTTTGCAGCCCCCAGGAAAACACTGTCCTTCATGGCACCCTGACCCTGAATTGCAGTACTGAGCATAATTTTGGTCCATCTGGTGATTACATCTGCTTTATCAGTAAAGGTGTATCTATGTCTTCTGACAGTTTCGATAGTTTCTAAGCAGGTAAAATTACAACAAATGTTGTATGTCTCCAATAACAATTACAAAGTTTGAGGACTTTTTTATACATTCAGGATTTAGTTGTCTCCCCTTCCCATAGTTTTTCTTCAATGGTAAGGGCTAAAGATGCATTCTGAAAATCAATCTTGAGCTAATCAAGAGTCTAACACTTGTGGCTCTATCAAACATAAGAGTGAAATATCACAAAACTCAGGATAAGAACCATAAGAACTGACCACAAAACATTTTTCTCTTGTTTAATCTGAGTCCAAACAAGTCCAATAGCTCAGTCTCACCCAGCACAGCACTGATATGTTTGCATATAGCAGGGAATAGCACTCATTTGACTAGTGATAATATCAGGGTCTTACTTGAGATGCATAAATGTGGAGGTGCAATCAGGCTCAGCCTCAGAAGAGTGAGATTAAATTCTAAATGACTATGCAGGTAGGCCACATGAGACAAGCTGCCAATTTACACATCAGAAACCATCAGAAGGAAAATTTGCACAACTTTCCATTTTCCATTCCAGGCAAATTGAGAAAGGCCAGGTATGGAAGTTCCAAATCACCTTGAGATTCAGCCAGCTCTTGTAAGCATCTCAGCCAATTTTTTATACTCAAGTTATTTCAGTAATACCAGAGATGTTTGCTCCACAGAATAATTATGAACCGTATCTTGCTTTTTACCTTTGTCCAAAACTCATTCCCATTTCCACTCAATCAGAATGTGTGCTGAAAACGAAGCCTGTTTGTTAAAACCAGAAGTAAAGGTGTGCATCAGTGAAAATTATGTAAATGTCTTACAGTTTGAATACTCATCCTCTAAAACCTGCTTTGCATATACCAAACTCATTTCTTCTCAGAAGAATCATTGGGCTTTAATCAAACTTCTCAATCCTCAGTGGGATTTGAACCACGAAACTGAGCTGCAAGGTTTTGCATCTTGCATTAAACCTCAGGACATATCCAGTCCAAAACATTCTCTCCTATCAAAGCACGGAATTTTGTAATGGGATCAGGAAATGGCATGACAATCTTTATTAACAAACCAAATTTAACATTCAGATGCCTAGCACAGGCACAACTCCATGCTGCGATGGTTTCACCTTTGTGTTACTCTGTGTGCCAATCTCTTCTTCTTCATTTACATCCCCTCTCTCTCAAGTCAGAGAGGCTGGAGAACTAGGGAGGGTACCCAGACCAACAGAAAGCCCTGGAAGAGGTCAGCTTTTCAAATTTGCCTATTACCTCCTGCAAAATGTACAAGAGATTTAAACTGTGGCACCTAATTCTGATGAAGATTGTAATACAAAGAGGAAATGAACAACACAAATTTGTTCTCATGATGAAGATAATAATGAGAAGACAAAATAGTACAAATACACTGTAAGTTCATTATAATTTTAACTCTTATGGTCTGCATAAGGTGTACTAGGGGTAGGTACAGTATTTTATAACATCAAGTCCATTTAATTTGCCCTAGAATATGGAACCACAATTCAAGATTTAATTCAAATTCTGACAGAATTCTTGACTCTTTGATTACAATTTCAATTACCTGCATTTCCTAGCTGTTGATTTGCACTTATTGCTATCAAGTTCTTTGCTTTTCTATTCATTACATATAATTGCTACTTTCACTTTTCCTCTTATTATGTTTTTAGCCTGGATTTCTACAGGAAAAAGCTTCTGTAATCACTCTGTGATTGTGCGCTTGTAGAGGGAATATATTTCAGGTATTGCTAAATAAAAAATATTTTCAACCCATAGGTCATCCTGAAATATATTTGACATCTACATAAAGGTTTCATTGTTACTAAGTGTTAAGAAATGGAAATTTGCATAGAAGCTAGGCCGTCATTAAGAGAAAAACTGGTTTATACATCCATTTCCTATCAGATACCAGAAAATCTTCGTTGTAGAACACCTTCCTGAATGACCTTTGAGAAAAGTTTCAGTCAGAGATTGCAGTGTTTGATAAAATGTCCTGGAGAAACCAAATTTCATCAGATCAACTGCTTCTAGCTGAGGGATACCTTTGAAGGTGCAGAAAAATATAGTGTTCTTTTCTAGTGTATATAAGCAAAATGTTTTCAACACATCTTCTACATTTTAGAAGAAGTCTTATCTTGTCTAACTCTATCCCATATCATACCATGACAGTTACCACTGTAGCTTTGGAGCCAGAGACCACCGCCAGGTGCCTCCTAACAGAAACTTTGTAGTAAGCACATATTAAACATATTAAAATAGAAGAGCCTTTTTATCTGTATTTCTCAGTCTCGAAGAGCAGCTTACAAATCACAGAACGGTTTGGGTTGGAAAACACCTCAAGATTATCTAGTTCCGACCCCCCTGCCATTGGCAGGGCTGCCTTACACTGCATGTTGCTGTACTGGGTTTAAGAAGCAAGGGTTTGTTAATGAGGGGGGCTGAAGGGGTGACCTCTGAGAGAAGTGAAGCTTGTTTTGTCTCTCTTGGCAATTGGTATTCAACGTCAAGGTTATCTTGCCCCGCAAGTTTTTCATGTTATTTTCTCCCCATGTTCTGTGGAGGAAGGGCAGTAAGACAGCAGTTTGCTCAGCTGCCAGCCAAGGTTAACCCAACACAACCCTTCTCTATCATGATCAGTCTGGAAGAAATTATGGTTTCTAGGAAGTGTTCATAAATACCTAAAATTACAGAGTATAAACAACCCCAGTCATCACTGAGATAGTCAGGTTTACACCCTACCCATCCCCAACAATCATGTTCATATATATATATGAACTGCTTGCACCTTTTTAATATAGGCCTCTCAACGTAGACACTGATTTATTTCATGTACTGTGGTTTTATATATAGTAACAAATTGTAATTAAACTGCTGGACACTTCAATTCTAATGGACAAACCTAAAGGTTTGATGTGTAATTAAGTCGAGTTCTACTATAGGGTTTTTCTACAAGTGTTCACCCAACCCTAGTATCCGTAACCTGTTGTTACAAACTTGGTGTGTTTTATATTGAGCAGTGGGAAGAATTGTACCTGGCCACATCAGCATGGTAAAACAGTAACTCTAAGAGTTAGGTTATTTACTCTGTTACATGAAAGTTCATCACTACATTACTTTACAAAACAACAAAAAGTTGTTCCTGAGCCACCAAATCCAGTCTTTCTGCCATTATCATGGGGAACCACATCACATAGCTTTGGGCAGTTTGGTTGTTTTGGTTTATGCTTTTTGGTCTCAATCAGTTTTAGTTCCCAATATGCAACAAAATGATGTCCTATTGACATTAGTGCTAGTCCTATCACTGTCTTCAATGGACCACTTTCAGACTCAGAAAGGCATGGAGAAATAATCTGAGGAGTGAGATAGGAAAAATGGTATTTACTGCAAAACTATTTCAAAACCCCCCTCAGTAAATATAAATGGGAACTTAATTAACATAAAAAATGAACAGATGAATTGATAAGAAATGTAAAATCAGTTTTTATATCATTATTCTGAGTAATACAGAGACAAGCAAGAGAAATGGTGAAAAGTGGTGTCTGAACACAATTACTTTTCAGGTGTCCTTAAAACCCTAGCCAAAAAAGACACAATGTAAGCTTCAGAATTACCATAATGAAAATTACTTGTTTTGCAAAGTATAATTATGATCCTATCCCTGAACTTCGAAGACAAACAAAAACAGAAGAGACCTAGAATGTATAATAAGAGATTGCAAACGCACAACAGAATGCTGTTTAAGCATCTCATTTGAAGATGATACTTGATCACATTCACAAATGCAATTACTTCCTTACTTTGAAACTAGTCTTTTCTTAGCAAGCTGTACCTCAGGAAGAAATGGGAATTACAAGTTAACTAACATTTTTGCTTTAAGAAGAGTAAAACTTGTTGCATACCTATTGGTTGGCAGCTGCCCTCTGTGTATAAAATGATTAAGTCTTCTTCATGGTATTGCTTCTCTCACAGAAATTCAAGTTTTGTCCCAGAAATAAGATTTTAGCTCCTAAGCTTGCCTGAATTCACATTTATTATGTGAATACTGGGCTTCAAACATCCTTCAGAAGCTTTCTTTGTTTTGCTTTGTTTTTTCCCTTTCTATTGTTATTGTTTTGTTATTAAATAAAAGAAAGGCTTTAAAACTTAAACCCTAATATAAATAGTTCTATAGGACATTAATATAATCTGCACAAGTAATCTGGAAGGTTGCACGTTCCTCATCCTGTCAACATTCTCATAATATATAGAAATAAGATGCAGGGATAAGGAACAGATGTTTCGAGAATTGCATCTAAAAATCTGTGCTCCCGTGGTTGGTACACCATGATGAATGTAGTCAGGTACTTGGGAATTGCTAGCCACACCTGCAGTAGGATCTCAAAGAAAGAAATAGATAAGAGAGAACAAGGACTATGAGCCCTCCTTTGAGATTAGTATCTTAAGTGTTCGCTAACTCATTTCATCTCTGGCCCAAAGATTCACAAAGTGCAGAAGACTTTAGGAGGTTCACAGACTCATTTGTTCTGTATCATTTTTTGCTTCAAAGCAATCAGTATAGAATCACAGAATCATAGGATGGTTTGGGTTGGAAAAGACCTTAAGATCATCTAGTTCCAACCCCACTGTTGTGCTCCCTGGAGGAGGAAATGGGGTGCAGCGTGACTATAGTAAGCAGCATGCTTCAGTCACTTGTTGCAGCCTTTGCAATCAAGTGCAATTTGTGGGTGCCTGGAGGCCATTCTAACTGGGGAAACACAACCAGTATGCCTTGGAGAGGCACAGAAAACTATCTTGTAAGTACACTCCTCTTGTCTGCTACACTAGGGGCTTTTCTTCCAAGCCTGCAATAAACAAAACTAGCCCTATTTACCTCTTACCTTTACCCATTAGACCCAAGTATAATATCTAATTTCATGTAAGCGAGAGAGAATCAGACCCACTATAAGCTCCATAAATCCCCAGAAACCCAAGCAAAGTGTAATTTAGTACAAAACTAGGCCTTTTACAATTGCATACCAAGTTTTATACATTTCAAGACCCTGATTCCCTACTGCATTACTTAGCAATGCTGCTGTCAAACAGCAGGAGCACGGCTGAGAGTCATTCCCTAGGTGTTGTGTTAGCTCCATAAAACATGCCTTAACAACTGAGACCCTAACGCTTTTGTAGCACCATGTGCTACAAAATGGAGAGGGACACTGAGGGCCAGCAGGTCGGCATTAATCATTTCCTCATGGACATTATGAAGCGATACTACTGATATTAGTTAAATAGCTCACAGAAACAACCAGTATGACAGAAGTCTCTCCAGTGTTAGACCAGATCCTTTAATGGAACTGTCAAATATGTTGTCTGATTCCTTGCTGCCTGGCACCTTGATTAGCCATTTGTGCCATGAGTTTAGCAGCTGTAAACAGCCATAAAATCAGACCTCGTCATTCACACTGGTGCAATGTTTTATAGCAGTAGCTGCAATGGAAAGAGCTGTAGGTTCAGGCGTTACAAGCTTGTACATTCTTTCCCTTTTACCTACAAGATAAATGGAAGAATAGAGCAGAACAATTTGTGTTTAATCTTATGAGAGCCACTGTAGCTCTCTAGTGATTTAAATCCTTCCTTCTAAGCAAACTGTGTTGAACATATGCTAAAACTGCAGCATCACTGATGTTATTCTTAATTGTCTCCTCTGTTACTAAAAAGTCTCTTTATGAGCACTGCTGTGCTGTACGAGGACTCAGACTCTCAAGCCCCATGCTGGGCTATTCCACTACCTGTTTATTATATGTAATTAGAGAATGCAATACTGACTTGAAATTGCTGGAATGCCTTGAAAAGCACAAATATATTACTTCTCTGCTTCTGAGCACATAGGCAGTAAGTTCTCTAATTTTCTTAATTCTTAGCCCTTTTTTGTTCTTATTTCTTCTTTTTTGTTCATCAAATGAACATGAATCTCCTACAGGAATACGAAATGTTTGCTTTATGTGCGAGCTTTCATTTCTTTTCTGGCAGAAAGCTAACAGGAAAATATCACTTTTGTGAGAGTAAGAGTACAGAAGCACACCTATATTCCTATATTTAACTTTGTTCAGAGCAAACCAAATGAGAAATGAATGCATAAGAGAATGTAATGAGTTAGGCAGGTTTGCAGGGTTTCTAAGAAACCATTTTAGATAACCTAGAAATATGTGTAAAACATCATACGGGTATGGAGCTGCAACAGCTCCAGAAGACTTTTAATTTAACAGCCAGGTATATACTCTTTGGTATATATAGTGGCATATGCAGTGTGGGCCTAAAGGTGGATAAAGATGTAATCCTGATATCTTTATGACCTGCTTAACATGTCCATAATAGTGTAAAGGACATATAGTCAATCTCTGAGTTTTCTGCACATTTACGTTTGTGAATGTGAAGACAGCATAGGAATATTTCCATTGGAATATTGTGGGGATATATGGATATCCCATATGTTTGACAGAAGGACACCCCCAACAAGAGCAGTCTGCAGGAGAAGGATCTGTATAGCAATACATCATTTTGACAGTTAAATGCAGACAAGTAAGGAGAGGTGAATGGCATAGAACAAGTGTTTGCTCACTTGTAGAAGGATGCACTCTTTCAGACACTTATAAAAACCCTCTGATAAGTATATAAGCAATATTGCTCTTACGTGAGTCCAATTTTCAACATTTTTTCTCCTGATTGTGGATGTTCATGCATATGCATGACTTTCTGATATCATTTCTTACTTTCTAGCACAGGTACAAGATGCCAAATGCAGTCTTTGCATTCTTTGGCCATAGGTTTTTCCCTTCAGGTTCTTAACAGTGATTGATTCCTGATGTCACAAGTCAAACACAGAAGGTTCTTTCAGAAACTACCAATGCAACTGCATGTATAAAGCTATGCATCAAGCACTGTCAGAAACCTAAAATGGCAGAAATAAATGAGGTCCAAAATAAAACTTTACAAGGACGTGAAGCTACATTCTCCTTATGCAGGTGACACATATTATGACTCCAAGAGCAAAAGACTCTCAAAGCGCTGTACTTCAGTAAAACTCTTAGTTCCACAAAACACAGACCACCACCACTATAGGAGTCCTGCTGTAGATACAAACTCTTCTGTCCTTTCCTTTCAAGACATGTGACTCACAGATGTCTAATATGGCAGAAGAATTCCACCTTTGATGTCATCAAGAAGTGAGATCATCTTTGCCTCGTCCATGGAAGTCTTCAAGTCCAGGCTGGGTGAGACTTTGAACATGGGACTTTGAGCAATCTGCTCTAGTGGAAGGTGTCCCTGCCCATGGCAAGGGGTTGGAACTGGGTGAGCTTTACAGTCTCTTCCAACACAAACCATTCTATGGTTCTATGATCTTTGTCAGCAACATTTTGACATCCAGTTCATATGGGCATGATAGGTTACCACATAGCGTACAAATTCCTTATTTGTTTCCTTTTGCTATGCCTTAATATTGTCTATGTAAGGATTTCAACCTCACAGCTGCTATAAAACAGTCATCTCAAATATCTTCAGCTCATATAATAGAATGACTTAAACATATATGACCTCTCCATGCCACTGGAATATTATTTCCATTATTTGCTTTTTCAGTATTACATAGCTGGTTGCTGAGGAATCTATAAAAATATAAGGAAGGAGGAAACACCATAGAGCTGAATTAAAATGCCACAGAATATATATTATTATTTCAAACATTGAAATTCTGTTTACAGGGTGTCAGAAATTTGGTGTCCTCAACATAAGAAACATGGAGCTGTTTGAGCAAGTCAACAGTAGGCCATGAGGACGATCAAGGTCTGGAGTACCTCCTGTATGTAGATAGGCTGAGAACATTGGGGCTGTTCAGTCTGGAGAAGAGAAGCTGCGTGGAGACCTCAGAGCAACTTCCAGTGTCTGAAGGAGGCTACAATGATGTTGGAGAGGGACTCTTCATCAGGGACTGTAGTGATAGGACAAGGGGTGATGGGTTCAAACTGAAACAAGGGAAGCTCAGGCTAGATATAAGGGAGAAGCTCTTCCCTGTGGGGTTGAGGTAATGGAACAGGTTGCCCAAAGAAGTTGTGAATGCTCCATCCTTGGTGGCATTCAAGGCCAGGCTGGACAGAGCCTTGGGTGACATGGTCTAGTACATGGTCTAGTGTGAGGTGCCCCTGCCCACGGCAGGAGGGTTGGAAATGAATGATCTTAAGGTACTTTCCAGCCCCAAAATTCTATGATTCTATGTTCCATCAAAAGAATCATTACAACTTCTTATTCACAAGATCCATATTCACTAACAAAACCTCTCTCTTTGCAGTCAGTTCTCAGAAAATGTTTTAGAAATGAAGATGTTCAGTTTAGGGCCTGATCCTGAAGAGTGTTTAAATTTCAAGATGAAAAATAAAGGAATATCAAAGCCTGGTAAAAAGTTGCCTTGATCTGCATCTCATTAGTGTGTAAACATGAGCTCGATTCTAAAATCCAGAGTCAGCCAAGTTTAGAAATGAAAAGGCCACATTAATTCAACACTGAATCCAAGCTTAAAGGCTAGTTTTTTCTGGACTTCAAGCAAAGCAAAGGAAAAACTTGACAGTTTCAGATGTATTTTTCTGTAAGTTTGAGCTCTTTAAAGTTCATATCACATAGATGACTAAGTGGCGGAAGGTTGATTTGCAATCTTTTCAGCTGCCAACTCTTTCTCTCATGAGGCTTTTTTTCTTTCTTTTCCTTCTGTTTTTTTCCCTTTTCCTTTTTCTTCTCTTGTTTTTATTTTTTCCCCTGCCAGATTGTACAAATCAATGCTTATTCCAAACATGAAAAGCATTGTTTTGAAAACCAGTTAAGGTTGCCAAGGAAACTACAGTGTTGTCACTCGCACATCATTTACAAAACCTATGCATTTTATGGCAAGGAAATGAATAGTTAAAGGAATTATAAATCTTGTACTGACAAAACAATGAACACATGCATTATTTTCCTTGGGAATATCGAAATGGAAAGGCAAGACCTCTGCTCCTAAGAATCCAAGAACATGGGGCTTTCTCTTGCAACCTAACTGTAAACTCCTTTTAGCTGTGAGCTATGAATAAATGCTATTTCTAAGTTTCAGCGAGCCAGAAATACATTCAGAAGAACTTAAAAAATCAGTGTTTTAAAGAAAATGACCACCCAGCTAGAGAGAGGCCTTCTTTCTTTGTTCAGTAATGCTGTGAATATGCTTCGATTATGAAAATTAAGCCCAAGGCTTCTCAAGCTGTGCAGCCAAATTGGGCTGCCCATGTTGGCTTAAATTAGAGCCCACACTAGAAAATATTGATAATTGTGCCTGATCATATTTCCACTGAAATAGCCAGTGAAAGAAGAATCTGACTAACTTCAAAGAGAGAAATCCTATGCCCACACTTCCTACCAAAATCTTTGACAGCAAGATTAATTCCAAATGCAACAACATTTTCCATTGCTGTAGGGCAGTAGTTAAACTACTGTGATTGTCTAAGACAATGCTATAGGAGGAGAAAAATCACATTTTAAACATTACCATGTTTATGGAAGGACTAATGCTTTTCTGTTATAGTTCTGAAGAATATGCACAACCCTCAAAGGCTTTGTTACACCATTTTTCATGTTTCCCAGATGTTTACTAAGTGAAAAAAATAGTATTCATATGAACTTCTTCCTAACACTTCTCCACATTTCATTCCCATACCCCAATCTTGGTTAAAAAATTAAATTCTTTTCAAATTCAGGTCTTTCCTACATGATATTTGTTTCCATCCAATCTCAGCTGTTGAACTCCTCTACTTCTAACCTTACTGCTTTAAACTCTTTCCTCTGTATTCAGTCTTGATTTTTAACATCAAATACAAGCAACTGAGACTTTACCCCAACCTTTGCTCTATTTTCCTTCCACCTTTAACCTCCTTCAAAAAGTTCTTAGAAAACAGATCATCTTTTACCAAGACAGACATTCTACTTGCTGAACTCTTTGATATAACCTGAAATTTGACTAATGTCGACAACAAATGGAGCTTCTACACAGTAAACTGATACGAGGTGTAATGTTACCTGTGCTAGCCTAATTACCAGCTGCACTTTAGTTCTATGAATCATTGCACCCTTAAGTTTCTACTTTGGTTTGCTTTCATATCTGACTTTCTGAGGACTTGACAGAATCACAGAATAGTTAAGATTAGAAAGGAACCTAAGATCATCTAGTTCCAAACTCCTGCCATGGACAGAGACACCTCACACTAGACCATGCTGCCCAAGGCTCTGTCCAACCTGGCGTTGAACACTGCCAGGGATGGAGTATTTACCACTACTTTGGCCAACTGTTCCAGTGCCTCACCACCATCACAGTAAAGAATTTCTTCCTTATATTCAACTTCGAAACAACAGTAATATTTATACCCAAGCAGAGGTAGGATCATCTGTTTCTTATGTTGAAGGGGACTCACCAATAGGCTTTGGCAGTAATGGTGTACAAACATACACAACAGCTTCTGGGGAGCTTACATTTCTGTTTCAATGGAGCTCAACAGCAGAGCCATTCATCACAATGTTGTATTACAATTTATAGGTGTTGTTCCATGGGGGGAGCCTGCAGAAATACGACTTCCTGTAGTCAAAAGTGCTGAGACCGCTGTAGTTAGATCTTAGAATCTTAAACTGTTAGGGTTAGAAAGGACCTTAAGATCATCCCCTGGTGGTTTGAATGAGGCAGTAATTTGCACTTTATTTTATTTAGGTTTTTTCTTTTTAAGTATTACCGCCATTATCTCAGAACGTCAAAAACCATAACTGACATTAATTTCTTAATTTAGAGCATTTGGAGGCAGCTTTGTTGAAGAAGTACTCACAGTACATTTCTAGACCTGAAGCTAATGATAATTCTCAGCAGCTTGCATCAACTTTTAGATTGGCAATTAGCATCACAAAAGACAACACTGCTCACCAGACGTGGTACATAAACTGAGAGTTGACCTAAACCTGCAATGCATCATGGGAATGATGCTGTTTTCCTATCTTTGAAGTGTCTTCATAAATAATGTCCTTATTTGTGCTTAACTGCCACCTCAGACAGACAAACAGAAGTCAAACTTTTGCTTACTGGTTGTTCAGCTCTTCCGTAGTTTGTGGAAGGAGATTAGAACGTGTCTGCAGAAAGATGCTTTAGCAGTGCTTTCTGCCCTGTGTGCTAATATGCATAACCCTTAGATGCCAAATAGTAAAAAAAAAAAAAAAAAAAAAAGATAAGCTGTTGATAATGGAGTTTTCCACATGGCAATGAAGATTACAGATCACAGTAATTGATTTGTGGAAAGTTAGAAGAATGAACATAGAAAACAGGATAAATAAGAGCAAATAATGTTGAAAAGGCTCAGTGCTGAAAAAAAAATACAGCACAACAATTAAAATTACTGGATGCAAAGCATAAATGACAAATAAATTAACTGGAAATACAATGTGATTCTGAATACGAAATCACAGAATGGTTTGGGTTGGAAGGGACCATCTAATCCAACTCCCCTGCAATGAGCAGGGACATCTTCAACTAGATCAGGTTGCTGAGAGCCCCATCCAAGCTGACCTTGAATGTCCCCACAGATGGGGCATCTGCCATCTTTCCAGGCAACCTGTGCCAGTGTTTTACTACCCTCATGATAAAAAATTTCTTCCTTACTTCTAGCCTGAGAACTGCTACTGCAAAGTTTAGTTTAAGCCCATGAATCCTGGTGCACAAGAATAGGAAAGTGTCTACTGAGCACGTTTCTACGTCCAGTAGAAGCATTCAGTAGTTGCATCCAGTAGATGCATTGGTTCATATATCTCAAATGTACATAGATTTTTGGTTATGAATTGCCATTGCCTGTACCAGGAGCTTCCTCTCCTGAAGTTGCATAAGGAAAAAAGAAATCAAGTATCAAGCCTGGAAAAATGAATTTAAGAGACTTTTAAGAGAAATCCAAAAGCACGTCTACTTAGATGGAGTCTTGACACGTGGAGCTATGGAATGAATTATCTATAGCACTTTACATTAATTCACTCTAGATTTGTTTGATCAATGCAAATGAAGTGTGGCATTGTGCAAAAGGCAATACAGCTGTCAGCAGTGATGTATTTAGTAGAGGAAAGTCAATAGAGATATGTGAAATGTTACTGAGCAATATATGTTTCACCAGATTCTTGAGGTATTCAATCTGTGCTTTACACAGAGGCACTGTATATATCAAAAAGGTGGTCCTGAAAGTAAAGTGTTGAGCTGGGACTGAAGGAGATCTGACTTTAGCTTCTGGTTTCACTGCATGTGCATCTTTATGTTGGTCATTCAGGCCTAGTTCCACAAAGACACTTTTCAAGTATCAGACTCCCTGAGTTATATAAATATCACCATAACAGGAATATTGCAGGTTACATCTGGGAAGGGTTCTACTGAACTGTTTCACTTTTTCTTCTCTACTGTACAGTACATGGAACATTTCATATTATTGGGCCATCTGTCTTTCCAGCATTTATTTTTATTTTGGAATATTTGTGTTTAAGAGTACTTTGAACAGCTTTCTGTGGAACTTGTGGTTCAACCCCAGACAGCAGCAAAGTACCACACAGCCACTCACCTCCCCCCTGCTCCCACAGTGGGACAGGAAAAAGGACTGGAAAATGGTAAAACTTCATGAATTTAGATAAGAATAGTTTAATAATTTAAATAAAAGGATGATGATGATGATGATGATAATAATAATAATAACAACAACAACAGAGATACCTAAATGAGACAAATAAAACCCAAGGAAAACAAGTGATACACAGTAGAACTGCTCACCACCTGCTGATCAATGCACAGCTCAATCAGAGCATCATTCCCTCCATTCCACATGACTCCCTCAAGTGTCTATGCTGAGCATGATGTGCTGTGGCATGGAATACCCCTTTGGCTACTTTGAGTCCTGTGTCCTGTCTCTGCTCCCTTGGAACTTCTCATGCCCCTCCTCACTGGCAATGCATGGGAGATGGAACAGTCCTTGATCAGGGTGAGTGCTACTGAGCAACAACTAAACCATCAGTGTGTTATCAGCATTATTCTTGTACTAAATAAAAAACCACAGCACTATACCAGTACCTAGAAGGGAAATTCACTCTATTCCAGTAGAAACCAGGACAAAACAGAATCAAAGCAATGAAGCACATGAGGCTGTTGTCAAATTAGGCATTTAAAGCTAACAATGGGAATTGAAAGCCACCTATAAACATCTTCCCAATCTATAGTTAGTTCCATGTTGACTCAAAGAGGAAGCTTTGCACTTTGACTAAGTAAAGCATAATGATGTTAAACACGCAGAGACATTCTCTCTGAAATAACTGCTGAAATTATTTACAAAAGCTTCAACTAACCCAAAGTCCTAGCATTTTGCACAAGAAACCTGCATATCTTGCTGGGTGTTTGCAAGGTTTCTGCAGAAAAAAGGGTAACAATTTTGGTTACCATTTGTGGAATGGACAGTAGTACTTTTCTTCATATCTAGTGAAGTGACCTAAAGTAAGCTATAATCTTGGCTTCCTATAGTTTGTATGGAAAAACAACTTGTATAAGTAAGGCTTCAACTGATGGAATGTGTTGTGTTATTTCTTCCCATTGAGTAATGAGTTTGTCTGGGCAGCTGCCTTATAAAAGATGTCTAAGGACATATGGGAACGCTTCTGTCACAGAAGAATTCACTAATGTTAAAACTTCAATATATTCCATTTAGTATGAGTGAAAAGGGTCTGTAGTTGTCTCAGTGCATGTGAAAAATACATAATTGCTTATCACAAACAGTAAAGGACAGCTATTTGAAAACAATGAAAGTGATGGAGAGAAAATGTGTAAACTTGTTATACAGGATTTTAAATACAATAATACCCCTACTGGCATGAATTGTGTATTTTTAACCAAAATACACATTGCAATTTTCAACAATTTAAGTTAATCTATACAAAAATAAGTTTACGGAAATAAAACCGCAATACACTTTATAAACATCTCAAGAGAAGATAAATACAAATGCCACAGAAAATGTCAAGAGGCAAGAGAAATGTTGTGTGAACCAACATTTTGTCATCAAAATCAGCATTATGAATACAGACATGTTTTGCAGTGCCTGCTCTATCAGTTGTAGCAACAGATGTGAATTTACTGAAGGAATTTAAAGTAATTAATCTTTTAGGCTGTCCTGCAGTTACTGGTGTTGCAGCATTCACCCTCATATCAAGTGATGCAACAACAGCCATGTGCTACTGCCTCTCAGAAGATCCGTTTGGCACTTTGGAGCAAGCTGCTCTAGTTGAAGGTGTCCCTGACTGTGGCAGGGGTTGGAACCAGATGAGCTTTAAGGTCCTTCCAACTCAAACCAATCTATGTTTCTGTGATTCTATGTTTCTATGATTTTACCTCCTTAAAAGAATACCCAAACTGGGGGAATCTCATTGGTAAATATTTGTCTACTAAGCTTTAACATCCCTTCAGCTTCAATGAATAATTAAAGAATTGCACTTTCTATATTCAATGTTAAAGAATTTCATCTTATGCCAACTTTAGCAAAAATGCAAAATATTCTAGCTGTATTCAGGCTCTTCAGCACAACCTAGTTAAATGTACATTTGACATGGTACCCATTAATCTTAAAAGCACAGTCTTGAGTTACTCAATCTTGTGGCATAATGGATTCTTTTCCTACACCTTGGATGAGCAATCACATGGAGATTGACTTTCTTCATTTAGCAAAATAGATTTATCTGAGCTATGTTTCAAATGACTAGATTAAGTAGAGCAACGTGGGCTTTTATGTGTGAAGAAAAATCCATTTAATAGAACTGTTCCTTTGATTTTAGAGTGAGAATTGCTATCAAAATACTGGACTCTTCCCTCTGTAGGTTTTGGTTTTGTTATAATGATCTATACAGTCTTATCTGCCTGTACAGCAATTGAGGGTATTAATACTCCTGTGACATGTGTGCAATATAATATGTTCTTGAACAGAAGAGACAAAGAGACTCCCCACATGAGGCTGGTTGCGTACTATGGTATGCTTGGTGATGAGGACAGTGAAGAAAGAAATGTCCTTTTGTTATTATGTCACAGACATGATTTTCATGAAGGATTAATTCATTAAAAACAAAAAGACATTTTCTTTACTTGCTCATAATTAATTATGGGAGGACAAAGGTTCTGTGCAATAGAAAAGTGTAATTAGATTGCAGCAGGGAATTTAACCACTCTATTGCACTGTGGAGGTGTTAGACAGACACTCCCCAGCCTGTGTGTGTATTCTGGAGCCCTCTGCTGAACCAAAGGAAAACCTTTCAGCTCTGTCAAGACCCTATTACAGTAATAGACAATGCAATGACATTTTATCAAGAGGAGAATCCCAAGGGCAAGAAAAAGAAAGTTCCTCGAGATTCCCCTGAGCCTTTCACAGAAGAGTAGGGAAATCTGTACTTATTAACTCAAGATGAGTCTAATACATTTCATTTCAGATTATAGGTGGATTTTGATTTGAAATGTGATCACAAGAGATATTCTGCATTGTATATAAGGACTCTATTAGAATCTTAGCTAATATGAACACAAATAGTAGTTACTTTTCCTAAGATTATATTTTTTCATTGAATTCACCATTCAAAGCAGATGATACTAAAATACATTGGATTTTCCTTTTATTTTTTTTTTTCCATAATGTTAAAATAGAGGAAAACCAATCTGTTTCTCATCTAACGTTACAGAATGCTCTTAGAGCAGTAAACATTGTACTCAGCTCAGAGTTCAGTTTCCTGAGTTCTGACTCATGTTGTTGTTGAAACAGTTGGTTTGTGTGGAAAGCAGATTCCAGCACTTAAGACCTCAGCTTTGTAAGGACTTCTAGTCCATATTCTACTGTAGTGTCAGGGAATAACATTGTCTGACATGTGGTAGACATGAGAACACTTAAAGGGTTGTCCAGTCTTAAAACTGGAACTTTAAGGCTGTGTGGCACATGAGAAGATAGGAAGTGCTGAATATTTCTACATCCTGCTCCTTATGATTTTCTCTTGCCTTTCTAGATTTTGGTGTTCTAAAGAAGACTTTTGTGGGATCTCTGGGAAGAAGGTATTTAGCAGATTATCACACCCACATGGGCTGGAGAAAATACAGAAGGAAGTAGTCAATCCATGGCCAGCTGAAAGAATAGTTCTGGAATCAAGAGACCACAAATAATTACCTATTCTGACATAAAATGTGATTCCAAATGAATTCGTAACATCTGGGTGTTAGCACAGTTGCCCTCTCCACCCCCCCAAAGAAAACCTGTCTGCATCTTAGGTCCCTGTTCCTCCTGACTAAGCAGAGCTCACGATTCTGTAAAATCCAGGGTGTTCCAAACATCCAAGGGAAGGAGCAATTCTGCATCAGAGGTGATAATATTGGTGTGTCTTGATTCCAAGTAGAAAATTATCAATGATTCTAGAGAACAGCCAAACAGAGGGAAGGAATTGTTTCTAAAAAAAAAACAGTTTCTTTTTCCTGACTTGTTGAATTAAATTAATATTTTTGCGTAGTATAAGTCAGATACTAAAAGTCAATAAGTCGGCTATTAAATCTTATTCACAGCCTCTAAGATGGAACCTACCATAATGTTGTATTCTAAAACAGCACAAAAAATACTCTCTTGTAATATTTTATTCATTACTGGGAGAATGTTATTACCTAGTAGAATACAAAGTGCCAGATAACACTTGGTTTTCCTCAAATCTTACCCTATTAAGTCAATAAAGAACAATCTGAATAAATGATTTATGTTTCTAGTTAAGAAAAGCTCCAGCAACATTACCATAAGCCTGGAAACATATGAGGAAATCATCATTGATTCAAGTGAGCATCTATATCATCATCAAGTTTTCCTTTTAATTGTTTCTTTAAAGTACTGAAAAAATCTAAATCTACTTGGTTGACAAAATCTGAAAGTATTATGTTTTGGGGAAATAATTTCTAACTGAGATCCAACTTTGAAAAAGGACCTGTTCTGATTGGTTTTGGAGGGTGGGGATTGATCAGATGACTTCCAGAGGTCCTTTCCAGTTTAAATTGTGATTCTATTTTCCTTTCTTTGGCTCTTCAGTAAGCATATAAGGACAGGCGGAGTGAACCTGAGACTTCTAGTGGAACATATAACCCAGAAACCTAAACCTGCAGAGAAGGAAGAAGATAATTGTTTTCCTTAATAGCCAATACTTTATTACTGTCATTTAACTGTAGTTAGGGGTGGAAGGTCTTTAAATCATACACTTGAGTGCCCTTAGCATCACAATAGGGTATGTGGTCAGAAAGATCGTATACTACCTTTCCTTTGCAATGGTAATGAGAAGTCTTTTTGCAGAGAACACTATTGCCTGTATAAATTATTTACCAGCAGAATGGGCTGTATATAGATTTCTTAAAAGGAATATTTCATTAATATGACAAATTGTATCTTTAGCCCTGAAATGCTTAGTTACTGCAATGAATTTATTTGGGAAAGACACACCATATTATATTTCACACTGTGGCAGTGTATTCAGTACAACTATTTAAAACTCCCAGAATCCGAGCATCCTGAAGTTTAAGCATGTAGAGTCCAAGCATTAGTTAATTTAATTTTATGTTACTATTAGTTTTCCTGTCATATAATAGAATAAAGGTAAGTATCTGTTGACTTAATTTTCTTTCTGGTTTTGTTTTGTTTTTTAATACAAATGGACTTTTATACTGAATTTAGAACATTGGGGTCATTGACTGTATTTATCAATTTGATATGAAAAAAGACAATGGAATTAAAAGAAAAAGTAATATGGAATTGCTGCCTTATATGTGGCTATTATTACCCAGTCACCTTAAATTTGAGTACCTATGACAATGTCCCAGTTTTCTTAGTGATCTGCTTGTAGCACCAGCTATGAATGGAACAGTGGCATTCTTGGAATTTAGATCTTCAGATACAAAATATTCTTTTTTATTATTATTATTTCTTGTCATTTTAAGCTGTGCATAGTTCAACTATCCATAAACCAGCACAGTTTTAATAATTTACCATGGGTTTATTCTCATTTCCTCCAAAAGTGAAGGAAACTCCATTTACAGACATCTTTTTTTCAAGTTGAAACCAATGCATTTGGTGGCAGCTCAGATTGTATGTCAGCGTATAAATCAGTTCCAATGACTTAATTAAAAATGGTAGCTGTGCACACTGTTGTATTCAGCCCTCATGTAGTCCCATGCTCATCTCCTCAATTTATGTCAGTGCAGCAGTATACTGACAGTTTTCTAAAGTTTAATCAAGCAATGCTTCCTCGGCATTTGCAGATGTTAGATGAAACAGGAACATTAATGGAAAAAGCTTTTACTACTACTATTAAATGAAGTTTCATTTGCCTTTTTTGAAGGCGTTTTAAGGGTGTTCTGTATATTCTGATTTGAGGAGCACTCAGCACTCAAGCATTTTTATCACGCAGGTTTTGTGTAAAGGTTTGCAAGTCTCTGAAAAGGTTTGCTGCTTCTGATGTAATGTGTCATTGTTCGCTTCCATCTGACGCGCTGCTGATTTAAATACTTTACCCATGAAATGCAGGTCAAGGTGTAGTGTTAATTACAAAGACCCCATTGTTATTGCCTTTGAAAAAGCTCTGTAATAGAGAAAAAGATGAAAGGCAATGCAGCTGGCAGCCAAATAGCATGAAAACACTGTTTTCCTTCTTCAAAGGCCTTGTTTACAAAATGTAAGGTCACTTTGGTTGAAACTGAAAATACAAGCACAATAAGGGAGCTCCAAGGAATCATTCTGAAAGCAAACTAAACTTCAATTAAATGCCTTTTTTCTTTCCATTTCTTTTTTCCTCCCCTTTTTGTTTTGGTTTTGGTTTTCTTTGTTCCTGGAATGAGAGCAATTGGAAAACTTGTGGAACAAAACAAAACTTCACATCCATTTGCAAAGTGGTTTATGTAGATACATACACAATGCATTACAGTTACCAGCTATGGAAAATAAATTGTGACAAGGCTTGGAACCGTAAGTTTCACCTCATATCCTTGCTTCAAATCTGATGGCACAGTCATTTGAAAGCCTTCAGAATTGTTTGCCTGTGTTGGCTGAACTCTAAAAGAAATCAGTATTCTGATTATACAGCAAGTTAAATTATCTGTTAGAGCTAAGCACTCACCAAATAATCAACCTACTTTCTTCTGTGATTGGCCATAGCAGCAGATTAAGTTGCTAATATAGAAAAAGACAGATGTCAATCACTGCAGCATCTCAGCAATCTGCTAATGACTAAGCTTATGTACTCAAATAGTCCTGCTTATTTTAATGGTAAGGGGTGGAAAAGCTGAAAGAAAAACTGATTAGACCAATGAATTGCTTATTTTCAAAGATGTGATTTTAGCATAAATCTATTTTTTATACCATCTTGTGCTTGACTGCGTATTCTTTTTGTTACCACTGTGGTAATTTTAATTAAAAAAAAAATGCAACAAGAACAAAGAAACAACAAAACCAAAACCATCAAAAAAAACCAAATCACAAATCAAAACCACATCAAAAGGAACAAAACAAACCCAAAAACCAGCTCAAAGGAACTTTCTTTGAAATATAAGGAAACATAGTCTTGTCTTCTCTACTTTTTATGATTTTTAAAGAGAAGCAATGTATTAAACTCAGGATTCCCACTTTCGATAGTCAACATAAGCTTTTTATAGAATCACAGATTGGTTTGAGTTGGGAGGGACCTTAAAGCTCACCCAGTTCTAACTCCTGTCATGGGCAGGGACACCTTCCACTAGACCAGGTTACTCCCAGCCCCATCCAAACTGGCCTTTTAGTACCAAAAGAATATACATGCCCCTAGCAGAGTGATTATTCAGTTGAAGTATAGCAAGTAGGATGTTGGAAGCAGTAACGCCACTAACCCCAAGTTTCTATAACACAGTTGCAGCAACAGCAAGCCTTTGGTCACCTCCTTCTGTATGTTTTATAGACTTTTCCTGCAGCACTACAGATGCTCAGAATTTTGTACATGACCACATTACACACGGGTATTTAGACATATGTGTATTCGTATTATGCAGGGCTCTGCAGGCACTTAGTGGGAAATATTGCCTGACAGAAGAAGGCTTAAACATTACTGATGCACAAGGGCCTGGTTAGGGGCTGTGCATGGACTCTCTATCTGCTGTTAGTCCAGAAAACCAATTCTTCCTCCAAGGATATATGCTGAACAGAGCTAGTTTTGTTGGCCAGATTGGAGGTTCTTCATCTACTCTGCATAGGACAGCAAATGTTTTCAATCTGATCTAATGATTACTTCTGTCAAATGACTTCCAAGCCAACTCATAAGCTATCTTAAGTACGTGGATCAGAACACTGGACTTCTCCTCACAGCTGAGTGGCTTTATCATTTCATACTGTAGCCTCCTTCTGCTTGAACAGAAATTCAGAGGAGTCTCACTGACATATTCTTTTGATTCATTGATCTGCATTCCACTCTAACCTCCTTTTACGTGGTAGGATCACTCTGCATAAGTAATCTGTTATATAGAGTATCTATCTCTCTATGCAAATATTAAATATTTATATGGCTCCAACTGATTGTACCCAGAAAGAGAAAGGTAATAAACAAAACTAGAATGTATTACTTACACACTTCTAAACACAAACTTCCCAAAGCTCAGATCTGAAGTCTTAGTTATGTGCCTAAAATATCTCCAAAATGTGAATCTTATGATCCACCTCCGTGCAGTCATACAAAAGTATGCAGAGTAGGGGATTACACAGAGCAGAGCCACATAAAGTGGATTCTTCATGCTATAGCCACACAGGGGTTAGGTATCTCCCCCCCCATCCCCAAACTTTCGCAGATAAGAAAGGGAAAAACATAGAGATATCACTTAACTCTAGTGGGGTGCGTAAACCCCACTGTTTAGTTATTCTCCTTAGTAAGGCAGACTAAGTAGCAAACTTGCTGTCTTAGACCAAATGTTAGTTAAGGCAAGTCAGGGTTTTACATGTCCCAGTTTTCCCTTCTCTAAGCTCATGCCCCCCAGACAAAGTCATTATCTACCTATGCTCCTATTCCATATCCTCATCATGCAAGAATAAGGTCATAAACACTTGTGATCACCTCACAAACATTAACTCATGTGTTATTTAATATTTGATGCAAATTTCAACCAGATATACAGTTGGATATATTTATCCAATTATATATACTCAAACTATATGTATAAATATACACACGTGTGTGTGGCTACTCTTTCTACAGACAAAATATATTTATAAGACTTACCAAAAATATTCTGCAAGCAGGAACAAAGCCTTTTTGTTAGTTTATTTTCTCCTGGCCTGGTCCAATACAGAATTGAAAGACCTTGTTTGCTTTTTCTTGTGGGAGCAAGAATCTCTGAATTCACAGCATGCCTCACAGAGAATGAGCCAATTCCCTATCAGATGACTGTAAGCATCAGACTCTGGCAGAGAATTTAGGGTGCAGGAAGACAATTTCTCTAGAAACTCCCTTTACACAGAAAGGCAGGATTGTAGGAAAGTCAAAAGAACAACAGCATATTATCAGAAGGTGGGAGAGCTAAGTTTGAATGGAAAGATCTGAAAAACATAAGATTAGACTGGCAACGCACTTCCCAAGGTAACAGAATCATCCAACCTGGAAAGACAATGTCGAGGCATAAGGGGTTTAGTTGTTTTAGAAGTGAAACACAGCAACTAGGAGGTTGGAAATAGTAATGCCATTAACTCTAAATTTCTTTAAGGCAGCAATAGCATCCAATTAGGCCCCTCATTGTGTACGTTTTACCAACTTATCCCATAGTACCGCAGATGCTCAGATGTTCACATATCATCAAATTTCTCATGAGTTTATTGTTATTGAATCTCCAGACTGCCTGCAGCCCCAGTTGCTACCAGGTCACTCCATAACCTGAAACTATCTTATCTGCTCACTTCCCTCCTAGATTGGTATCACCTGCAGACTTGTTGGCAATTGAACTGACATAAGAAGAACATCCCTAGCAAAGAACAGCATGAAGAAGGCGGCTGCCTTAAGGAGATGAGTAGGTCTAAATGTCACAGAGGAACTCAAAAAATCTCCAGTTTATCTCAACCTCACTTTTTTGGTACTAAGTCATTTCCTTTTAAATAACGATAAAATCAGCATCAGTGACCACAGCTGAAAAACCTGATGGAGTGAAGCTATCAGTTACTGTCAACTGCACAGCCTGCTTCACAACTGTGCTGTGTTCATCCTTTCTTGGAGTGAGCCAGTGATGTTTTCAGCTATAAAGAATGAAGGGAGGTGAGAATCTCAGAGCCTCTTGACTTTTTAGATTGTGTTATACTGCTCTGTCTCTTAATTACTAGTTAAGTGGAAGCTGATTAATGCCATGAAATCTGAAGCTTAATAGAGATAAACCAAATGCTATGCATAAAATGAAAAAGCAGTGAAAGCTCAAAAACACACTAAATCTTCTTTGCTACCAGTAAGTAACCCCAGGCCCTGTGTCATCACTAAGTGTCCCTAAAGATTTCAGCACTGATTTGTTTGACTTTCACTTAAAATTAGGCAATCAATATCTTACCCTAGGTGGTTGCTTAAGGCCACTTTTATTGCAGATCCAATTTGCTCAACTTCTCTAAAGAGTGTATTACCATGCATTAAATATTGGGCATGTTATATTTGGAAATTATGGTTCTGGTTCTTTCCTAATTTACTCTGAATTTAACTATTTCAGATTGACATATTGGTATTTCATGTCTGCTTATGTTTATTTCTTCTTTACAACATAAAATACCAGTTATTTGGCTTAAAACAAGAGTATGTGGGTTGTATCATCTGGTTTTTGCTATATGGAAAATCCGATTAGGTGATGGCAATTTTTCCCTTTACAAGCTATGAATATTTGGAATATCTTCCCTTGTAACAAACCAGAAACTATTTACCAAAAGTCTGCAAACATAATTCCTTCTGTTTGAACAATGATATATGCAAAACAAATTAAGATTCCTTATGGCTTTTTGAATATTCCTAACTGGAAAGCTAAATTCTTCCTCATATTTCTACTTGTTTGCATGTTCTCTCAAATACAGAACGCAGAAATAAGTAAGCAGTTAGAGTAGATAACTTCCCTCCCTTCAACACTCAAAGTAATATTAAATTCCAGGAATGGTTCCATATAATGCAGCTAAAAGGCTGACTGCGTGAAGATTTCAGGGTCAAACTCTAATGCTGTTTAGCTGACTTTAATTTATCTTATTTCTAAGTTCACATTAAGTAATTAACTGCTTAAATAATTGCTTCATTTGAATACTTACATTTTAATATTAATCAATTCAGTCATTTTTAAGAAATATAACACTCAAATTGAGATTCAAACACGACACCTAAGCAATTTATTAAGTAATTAAAATTACTACTAGATATGACAAATTACACACTTTAAATAATTCAATTAAAATGTGATTACTCTCAGTCTAAAATGTTAAACTACCCTACACATTCTGCCGTTAAGTAATATATAAATAAATGTAGAAATAAGTGTATAAATAAACAAGCCCCCAAAAGCCAACCATAAATATTTAGGTTCTTTCTTGCTATTGCCTTGGTGCTAAGAGTTTGAGGATTTACTTTCTTGCCATGGATTTCACTTCTTTGAGGCAGCAAAGTTTTCTGTAGATCAACAATGGAAAAAGCAAACAACATTTCAAATGAGAAATACCAAATGCTTTGTGTTGGTTTTGATTGGGATAGAGTTAATTTTCTTCACAATAGCTGGTATGGGGCTGTGTTTTAGGTTTATGGTGGAAATAGTGCTGATCAAACACGGGTGGGGACATAGCTAGGACAGCTGACCCCAACTGACCCAAGGGTATCCCAGACCATAGGATGCCAGACTCAGCATGCAAAGCTAGAGGAAGAAGAAGAAAGGGGAATGTTGGGAGTGATGGCATTTCTCTTCCCAAGTCACCATTACCCATGTTGTAGCCTGTCCTGAGATGTCTGAACACCTATGTTCCAATGAAAAGTGGTGAATTTATTCTTTGCTTTGCTTTGCTTGCATGTGCAGCTTTTCTTTTATCTATTAAAGTATCTTTATCTCAACCCATGAATCTACTTATTTTTACTGTTCTGATTCTCTCCCTCATCCTGTTGTGAGGAGTGAGCAAGCAGCTGCATGGTGCTTAGTTACTGGCTGGGTTTAAACCATGACATGCTCCAAGAGCTTCCTTACTACAGTTTGCTGTTCCCCTAATAACACATGTTGTGTTGTGGATCCCCAAATGGACTGGTACCCAAACTGCTGATTTCACAGGTTGGAGACTCTGAAAAATGAGCAAAACTAACAGACCGCAGGGGATAAGGATAAAATTCCATGTATTTCATATATATTTGTCACTAATCACTATTGAAAATGAGCCACACTTGGTCTGTGTGAGTTGCAGAGGTGAGATGTAGTCATGGAGCTACTTGAAGCAGAAAAGGAAGCTTCACAGTAAGCACTTTCTGCAGCATCTCCACTCCTGGCTGTACTGCTGTGAGGTTAATGATCTGGAGTCTGAACTTCTTCCTCAGTTGCTAGCTGAACTGATTATGGCTGAGATACACAAACAGGTAGATTTGACTGTAGAGCAATTTTCATAGCAGCTGCTAAGCATGTGAATACACCAGCTGGGATTCAGCTCACTGAACTTTACTTGCTGAAAATGAACATTCTTTAAAGCCGCTGTATGGGTTTTCTCTATGTGCAGGCACACCTGGGCCGTGGGTTGTCTCATCTTGCAATACCATACAACAACAGGAACAGCCGTGACGGCAAACATACAGCTCCCTAGTTTGCTCCCTGATTGTACACTTTGTTGAATGCTATATTCCCCAAACAAATCTTTTTTTAGTAAAGTAACTAATTAGACCTAAGAAGAAGCTTGGACATGGTTACACAGAGAGTTTTCCATAGGTCTTGCACCTTAGAGGTGCAGTCTTTGCCTTGTGCACTCAAATGATTGCTCAACACTCGTCCAGGAGCCCATACACATTGAAGACAAGTCAGAACACTCTCCAAGGCACAAAACACATGAGCACCAGGCCGCAGAAACATCACCCTGGCAGACTAAGAAATAGTCCTCCTTGTCTTTAGGCACATGGGAGTTTTGTGACAAAGGGTTTAATGCTTCAGGAGAGACCATGTCATAGACAAGTTGCTAGTCTGTTAGCTAGCTCTGTACAGTGTAATTACTAGGATCTTTATAACACTTGGCCTTGGAGTCAGGAGTTACCCCTTCTGGGTAACTGCTACAGATCCAGAGGGAAGAGAGAAAGTTTTTCTCCGAAAAGAGTTTATAAAACTATGTTAGGTTAGGTGCTCAATGTCTATATAATCTAGTTAAAAGCAGAGCTTCTTACCTTGGCATCCAGAGGGAACTGAATCATAATCCTCATTTTTTCCTCCCTCTAAATTAGTTCATGAAGCACAACAAAAGAACTCTCCCCACAAATAACGTAAGCTGGGTCACATAGCGTGCAGGTCCAGAACCATTTAGCACTATAATGTCCAACAATGGTCTGCTGCGCTTGTTGTCTGACCAGTTACTGCTCAGAACTGAGCAAAATGAAGCATTACAAAGAGCAAAGTGAAGTTCAATTTGCATTTTAATATGCAACTTTACAAGAAAGCCAGTTCTTTAGATTTTGATAAGGAGAATATAAACTTTGTGCGTGTATGTGAATGTATATGTGAACACATATGTAGTCTAAATTCTGAATAGAATTATAGAATAGTTAGGGTTAGAAAGGACCTTAAGATCATCCAGTTCCGACCCCCCTGCCGTGGGCAGGGACACCTCACACTAAACCGTCTCACCCAAGGCTCTGCCCAACCTGGCCTTGAACACTGCCAGGAATGGAACATTCACAACTTCCCTGGGCAACCCATTCCAGTGCCTCACCACCCTTACAGTAAAGAACTTCTTCCTTATATCCAATCTAAACTTCCCCTCTTTCAGTTTTAACTCGTTACCCCTTGTCCTGTCACTACAGTCTCTAATGAAGAGTCCCTCCCCAGCATCCTTATAAGCTCCCTAAATTTGTCTGTATTTGTCTGCATGAGTTTGTGTATACACATATGCTTATATATAATTAGAGGCATATGCATTTATATATAATTATATATAAATTTAAATAAATAGATTTGATTTTGTGAAGGTTTTTTCAGAGGTATTCCACAGATTCCACAAATTCCTGTATAACCCTATGACTAGCATTGGTGTTGACTTTCTTTCTTGAATAAGAGTAAGTACATAGATATTGATCTTATTCTACTAGAAAATTCTAAGGAAAATTACAAGAAATTACAGGAAATAACCAAATTAATTGAAATCTAAGGAGTTCAGCTGGATCTCTAATGCTGCCTGATTATACTTCAAGTACCAGCTTTAGCTGGGATTTCACCATTACAAATGATCTCAGAGCTGGATGCATTTTCTTCCATCTACCTCCATGTTCTAATACTTGTAATAACATGTAGGTACATGACGGAGGCTCCCAGAAGGCATGAGAGATGTTTTAGTAGTGAGAAGGAAAAGACAGTTTGAAAGGGTCTTAGCAGGTAAACAATGTCTCTGTTCATTGTGCAGGTGACATCACATTACATGGTTTAGTGCAAAGTGTCCCTGCCCACGGCAGGAAGGTTGGAACTGGATGATCTTAGGGTCCTTTCCAACCCTAACTTTTCTATGATTCTATGTAGTTACTTGCCTTCAATCTTGATAAGGAAAATATTTCTCCAAAAGTTATTTATACTTCCATTCTGGGGAAAAGAACTGTGAAAAAGATGGGAACTACTGCTTCATGAAGTCCTTCATTCAAGTAATTGCTGTTTACATTCAGACCAAGCTTGTGGTTGTTCTTTCGCTTGACAACTTTCCGTTTAAACGAGTGACTGTGTTGTCAACAACTTTAGGTATTTCTAAACAGCTTTATTTTCACCTGATAACAATAATAATTTCTTTTTCTTAGGCTCTGCTTCTCTTCTCAACTGCATCAGCTTTCCTCCATTGAGTTTTTGAGGTTAGTCCTATGTTGAATGATGTGAATAAAGGAAAAATTGCTACTACTACCCTGTTGTGACATAATTAAACAGATGCTTATATTGAAATTCCAACTTACTACAGTATACGTGATAGCAGAATAAGTTGATTGCAATAGTATAATACAGGGACAATCTGCTAGGTATACCTGCATAGGGCAACGAAACACTTTGGTAAAGATTTCTGAGATAACTCCTACCCTGTAGAATATGTCTGTGAGTTTGTAGTCGAATCTCAGACCCCAGAATCAAAATACCAAGCCAGTGCTGTACCTAACTACCTAATACAATAATTTTTACCTCTCAGCAGAGATAATGAGTTGAGGTGCAACTGTACCAACAAGACCATAAATGCTTATAGTTCCAAGCCTACATCTCCTTAAAGGCAAATCTTTTACATGGATGGAAATCATGACACAGATATTCCTGGTGATGTCAGGCATTGATGGAGCTTATTTACATTGAATCCTCAGTAATAAAAAGAATTAGACTCAAAGAAGTGGTAAATGCTCCATCTCTGGCAGTGCTCAAGGCCAGGTTGGACTGGGGTGACATGATCTAGGGTGATGTGTCCCTGCCCATAGCAGAGGGGCTGGAACTTAAGGTTCCAGGTTGAAGCTTAAGGTCCTTTCCAACCCAAATATTCTATGATTCTAAGATTCTATATTATTTAAATGAGACTATTCCCACCAAATTGTATGCATTATACTCCACCTTTAGGGTGAAAATCTCATTGGAAACATACTAAAACATTAATTTGAGTTTGAGGCCAGAGTTTCACCTGAAGCTTCAATATCTTCTGTATTTGCTTCCAAAACTTTTAAGTTTGGAAAGGTGACAATAAATAAAAACTTCTAGAACATATATTACGAACACTGTTCTATTAAACTATTTATGTAAAATTAATAATTCAGAGTTCAGCCAGACCTTAGATTCAGCTTATTGCTGAATGAAGAATGATGTAGTATCCAGGCTATGATGCTGGAATAGTTACAGCATCATAATTGTGACATTGGTGAAGCATGAATGTTGTCTAATTCTCATAATTGAAGCTCTTGCAATTATGCTGTCATTTCATTTATAGTAACACATTCGGTCGAGGTATCCAGGTTCTGTAGGTTAAATCAAGATTTACTTTTCTGCATTCATTTCAATAAAACCATACACTTTGGCACATACCTGCCATTTAAGTGTGATTAGTGAGTGATTTTCACAGGCAGGAGGCATTCTGCAGGAATGGTGACAATAGCAATTTGAAATCTAGCCCGATCCTCATTCTCTGAGGTATGTCATAACAATAAGCCTGGAAGATGCTTTCCCACCCTTTGGTTTATTTAGATGATATAAACATCCTTTTGCCTACTCATCACAGAAATGCAAAATCACATCAAGCTTTTTCATACCAGGAGCAACTAAACCTCATAATTATCTCAGTGCTGATTATTATGGAGTGAGTGTGTTGTGCAGAACTCCAGTTAAGTGCTGTCCTATGAAATAAACACCATCACAGAAAGCATTACCTTGGTGGTTATTTGATCGCTTGAAGAGAGGTGTTTTACTTTCTGATGAGGTAACAGCAGTTTCTGTGCTCAGGCCACAAACAGAAATGGAAAGGCTAATTTTTAAAGGGTGTTTCTAGATTTTTAAATGGAGGTATTAGAGCTGTGACCTTTTATAGGATGACTATAAAATGCTAATGTGTGTCATCCCACTGTTTTCTTGTTCTCTAGTCACCCTTTTCCCTCTGTGGCTTCTTGTTGCTTTCTTGCTTGGCTTACAAATGGACACTAGCTCTTCATTTTATGAAAAGCTGAGCACATAAAATCTGTGATCTCTCACTGTAGTTCCTAGGTAATATCACCACAAAACACTTTGGCAGATTAAGGCATTCATATTTTCAATATACTCTTGAAAATGAGCCTGCACATCTTTGGAAAGCTGCTCTTAATAGGGTCATAGTGTTTGTTGTTCACTGTAGTTACCTGAGTCAAAGTGTAATATGGTTAGTAAGAGTTACACGGGATCAGGAAATGCCTACTAATTGCATTTACAGTGGTAAATTGTATTCTTGAGCTCTAACTTCAGGCAACCTGAGGTTGACTTCATTGATACACCATCTTTCAGGATGATAGAATTAATTTCCTGATATTGTGAGAGCTATAAATTGTTGTTGGAAATACAGAGCCACAATTTATGCAGATGTAAGAGTTGTGACATCAGAGGGAGAAACAAGGCAAGGCCGGAAAATAAGAGGTTCCTACAAGTAAAGGCATTTCAGAGTTCCAGTGCACACTTAGAAACCCTTAATAACTTGAGAGAAAAGAAGACAATAGAAAAAAAAATTAATGTTAAATGTAAATGCTATGATCTTTAACTTCTATCTTCTGTATGGAAGTCGTAAATAGGAAACTGAATCTGTATTATTTTAGATGCATTTGTCTAAGGTCAGTGTTATGATGATGAACCCAATTAAAATCTTATGTCCAGAAGTCTATTGTTTTTGCCACGCAGTGCTCATTCCAGTTCCTGTTCTGCTAAAGTAGCAATTTAATTTTTTATTGCTACCCAGTAACAGGAGGTAACATTAAGATAAGACTAAACCAAATAATCATAGAATCGCTTAAAACCTTTGAGTCCAACCATTAACCCAGCACTGCCAAGCCCACTATACCATGTCTCGAAGTAACACATCTACACATCTCTTCAATACCTCCAGGGATGGTGACTTCACCACTTACCTGGGCAGTCTGTTCCAATGCTTAACCCTTTGGGGAAAGAAAGTTTCCCTAACACCATATCTAAACCTGCCCTGGTGCAAATTGAGAGCATTTCCTCTTGTCCTTTCACTTGTTATTTAGGAGAAGAGACTGTCCCCCCTTTGCTAAAACCTCCTTACAGGGAGTTGTAGGGGGCCCCAAGGGCTTCCCTGAGCCTCCTGTTCTCCAGGATAAACAACCCCAGTTCCCTCAGCCATTCTTCATAGGACTTGTGCTCTAGACCCTTCACCAGCTCCGTAACCCTGCCTCAGCATCTCAATGTCTTTCTTGTAGTGCGGAGAACAAATGAGAACACAGGGTTTGAGGTGCGGCCTCACCACTGCCAAGTACAGGGGGACAATCACTGCCTTGGCCCTGCTGGCTACGCTGTTTCTCATACAGTGTAACATAAAAAGTCCTAAGTACAGTTCCTCTCATCCTAAATCAGGTATCCTAATGAAGTCAGGCTGGATGCGCATCTAATTGTTCCTATTCTTACCACTAGTTCTGGTGAGATAGTAGGAAGTAAATCAGGTAAGATGAAAATCACCCAACATTTTGCTGAGGGCATTTCTATATTTGATTTAAAACAAGGATCCAAGTGATGATTTTAAAAGTGTTGTTTTTAAGGTAAGAGGAATATGTCTCCAAGATGCTCTTTTATCAGACACATGCTAATTTCTGCTCAGCTGTCCAAAATATAGGATGGTTGGGTTAGTACCCGACCAAAAAAACTGAACTTTAAGAAGAAAAATAGTCAAGAAGTGCCATAGGCTTTAGGTTATAAGTGAGGTAGCTGTGAAGGAGGATGAAACAATATGCAAATAAAAGGTAAAAAAAGGAAAAGAAGAAGAAAAAAATACCTAAGGTGAAAAGACCTGACTCATCCGAACAGTGATTAAATGCAGAAGAGTGTAAATTTGATAGTAACCCTAACCATTCTATGCTACAAGTGTCCCTTGTATCAGATGGCAGAAAACAAAGGAATTTTAAAGCTTTTGTAAGGGAAAAAGTATATTGGTTAAACTAAGATGTTCCTCTAATAACAGCAAGGAAAGCAGGAACTCTGTTTCTTGAAAGCACCAACACCACATAAATTCAGTGATAGTTAAATTAAGGGAAATAGGCACAATTTCCATTTCTGTGTTTTGCAAGTGTTCAAAACAAAGCGACGCTGCAAGTAGTACCTGCCAGAACAGGATTTCTACATTAGCCTTGAGTACAGACTGCAAACTACTCTGTTATTTTTCTTTGTTATTTGGAGGGGTGGGAGATTTTACCTTTGCTTTTCCCGTTGTGCTTTTAGAGCTGTCTTAGTAACTGAATTTTTTTGCTCGAATGATCACAAAGACTAAATCCTAAAGTTGAATATGCCTGAAAACTAAGTGATTTTTTTTCAGTAAAGACACTTCAGATTTCAATTCATGTATATGCCATTCAAAGATGAATATGAGTCTGTTAGTCCAATCGGGGAGAAAAACTCATGCTTAATAATCTATGTCTAGGAAAGCATAGCATCCTTTTAAATCTGAAACGTCTTCATTGCAGCTGCACACAATATTCACCTACCAATACCAGTTTTTCAAGTATGTATTATAGAAAGAACATGTAAGCATATCAAACAAATATTCTTGGAGAGATTTAGGAACGGAATAGCAGGAATCTGTAGAATATGAAGTTTATTGAGAATTATAATACCAATAAGCATTTACTTATTATTATTGGCAGAATAGCTTGTTTTGTTTTGTTTAGTGAAAATGCCAGCATGTTCCCATACCAGAAAAAAACAGAAATCGGAATGCTCTGTAAACCTCTAACTGCGTTTGCATGATACAGCATCCAGCAGTTATATGCCCCCCCAAAAAACCCACCAGAGGCAAAAATGCAGCACAGAATTTCTGGCTTACATGAAAGACAACAATGTGAGTTAATCAAAGTTGCTTATGATTGCTATTGATTTATCTGCCTGATGTGAACATGCACAACCACTGACTTGCTTAGTTAATTGTTACTGCAGCAGGATGAGATATCAAAGTGGTAGCTAATAAACACCAGCATAATCTAGGATTAGATGTGGTATATATTATATAGGAACACTGCAGTGGAGGAGAAAAGGCAGAACAGCGGCAGTTTTGCGCACAGCACAGTGGGGAGCTGGCACTCAATTGTAGGAGAGTGGCAGCAGTGAAATCCTCCTTTAGAAGCTGATCCAGTTGACACAGCTGCTTAGATGGACCTCAAGAACGAATGAAAGGACCTAATACTGATGGCTTCTATCTTAATATCTGGACTCCACTGTATGGGGTTTTTCTGTGTCTACAGAATCATAGCTTCATAGAATAGTTTGGGTCAGAAGGCACTTTTAAAGAATATTTAGTCCAAGCCCCCTGCAATGAGCAGGAACCAGCCTGACTTCAGTGTTTCCAGGTATGGGGCATCTACCACCTGTCTGGACAACCTCTTTCTGTGTTTCACCACCTTCATCACAAAGCAGTTCTTCCTTATATCTATTTTGAATCTATTCTCTTTCAGTTTAAAACCATTACCCCTTGTCCTATCACTACAGGCCCTACTCAAAAGCCTGTCATAAGACTGACTTAGACTGACTTAAGGAGAAATACCCAAATCATAGAATCAATCAGGACATGTGTTCCAAAGATCAAAGATTCGAATTCCCAGAATCCAGGATGGAGGAAGATCATTTGTCCCTCAGTATGACCCAACCTTGCTATATCCTCATCCTGTACTGGAATTGTCTGGTTAACATCAAACCTAACATCTATTAAAGATGAATGAACTGCATACATTAGTCTCTTTGGCATGTTTGTGATAAATGCAACAGACCATGTATGTATTTGTATGAAAGTGGGGGGTGTGGGGTGTGAATGTGCATAAAAGCCACATACAGAAGTTTATCTTACATCTGTCAATCTGATGAAGTTATCTCATGTGCAGTGTGCATCCGATATCTTCAGTCAAGTTAAGGAAAAAGGCAGATTTTTAAAGGGTTCTTTCTTCTTCTTTTTCCCTTATCTTTTTACTGTGTGGTCAGAAGATGACTGTGCCTCAACGCATTAACATTTCTAAAACTGAGCTTCAGCAACTCTTGGGGAAAAAGAGTTGCTAAAAACAGATACCTTGATTAAATATTGAGTGTAGGAAGAAACAGACAAAATAAAAATCCAATGGAAACCTTAGGAAGAAAAGGTGAACTTATGCACAATGTAGCTCCAGCTTGAGACTAGAACTGATTTAATTATCCAAAACAACATCTTGCCTAAAGATCAAGTTATTGTACTCTCATGAAAGCTGTGAACATGTTCTGATTGTGTTTTAGGTGGATGAACTGCAGATAGACAACTGCTGTAGTTTTCAATTTATACACCCGTCTCTAACAATAGTAACTGATTTATTAATCCTTGCACTGCTATGATTTTACTTTTAAAGTTGTTGAGAGATTTCTGAATGCTGGTGAGACATTATTTCATTTGTAAAACTGGGAATGTTTTTGATAAAACCCCACAGTATGGTTGGTTTGAAGCTCACAACTCCTATTACAAAACTGGGGAAACTCAGGAGCAGGCAGAAGAATTTACCACCAAGTTATACGAGCTGCTCATAGCAGCAGGCATCTTCTAGTAGTAAGTGTTAATGAATGGCTTTTTGGCATGCAGTGTGTATTGTGCCTGAAACTCAGCAGCCTCTATCAAATTGTAATAAATGAGTCTAAAATAACATAGTTAAGCCCTGACCTTGAGTCTTGACTACCCAAGTGGTCCATCTGAGTTGAACCACCTCGAGTGGTTCTTGTCACCAGGCTGACCCCAGCCCTCAGGAAGAACCTGCAGGAGATCTTTCTTTTAACAAATGACCTCATTCCAAATACACAATTAATACCAAAGGCACCAGTCAAGCACTTTGACAACACAGACCTTTCTGTACGGTAACAAAAGCTTTAATATCACCACTCCAGCAGGTTACTGTACTTGAAGAGGGTCAAAGAATAGACAGATAAGCCACTGATTAATAAGACAGTAAAAACAGAAGGTATAATGCTATGTAATGGACATCTTAATTTTCACTTTACGGATAAAAGGACCAAATCTTGTCCTCGCACTAACAAAATGCCACAGAAGTCGTCTGCACTTTTCATTTAAGGCTACACCTGAAGCTGCTTTATGTTTATTATCTTTTTAACTGTCTTAAGTAGAAGTTAATCCTTTGTGAACAATTGTTGCCTAGCAATTATAATTCCCCTGTAATTTAGTGAGCACGCAGGTTCTCATTATGCACAAATTATTTTTGAATCCTCGTGTTGGTTCTTTTTATCATTGTATCTTCATTAGTAGTGAGCCTAAATTGGGATGCAAGCTAAATTTCTTCCCTTCTTTTTAGTGTAGGAATAAGTCAAATTAGGACTCAAATATCTGCCACAGGAACACAGACAGTTTGCTCCTTGATCTGGGTCAGTCAGCATTTGGTTTTCTGAAAAGGAGCCACAAGGTCATCAAAACTGTCTTGTCTTCTGAGAAGTAATGACATCTTGCTTGCTGGACCCATGGTGTCTTAGGTTTTCCACTTCTGGGAAAGAATTTGCTTGCTATCAATGAAGGGTCAATATGGCAGTTCAACAACACATACAAAGAGAGATATAACATGTATAGAAAGAAGATAAAATCATATTTATCTTGTTTCTCTTGGAACCTGGACAATTATTATCTTAAATATGTATGTGTATGGGTACACAATATCTAGTGTTAGGTATCTAAAGAGGCTTGAACAGGTTGTCATCCACAACCACAAGGTATGAAAAGCTGCCCTTTTTCCACTCCCATTCTACAGAATGGGAGAAGACACAGCAGCATCCTTTAACATTCAGGCTGTTCGAATATATGGAGCTCACCAACCCACAGGTCTTCTGGGTAAAATAAAAAGAATTTAATGCAAATGCTATCTCTGTCTTCCTGAAGTGCATCACACATACTCTACCTAACATGGTTTAAGCCCACTAGGCAGCTAACCCCCACACAGCCCCTTGCTCCCTGGTGGGATGGAAATGGGAATCGGAAGGTTGAAGTCAGAAAACTCATGCACTGAGATAAAGACAGTTTAATAAGTAAAGCAAAAGCTGTGCATGCCAGCAAAGTAAAAGAAGGAATTCATTTACCACTTCCCATGGGCAGGCTGGTGTTCAGCTATGTCCAGGAAACCAAGGCTTCCTCACATAACAGCTACTTGGGAATATAAGCACCATCACTCCAAGGATCCCCTTTCCTCCTTCTTTATCCAGCTTTTATTGCTGAGCAAAATGTCATTTTGTTTGGGAGATCCAGATAGAGATGATAGATATAGAGGATATAGATTATGTAGATATGTATATATACACACAGATACAGTTATATACACATAGGTAGATAGAGATACCGATATAATTATGTAGATATATAGATATAGATCTATGATATAGAGATAGGTAGATATATAGATGATATAGATATGGATGTCTGACTCTTTAGGTCAGTTGAGGTCAGCTGCCCCAGCTGTTTCCCCAGTCCTTGTGCACCCCCAGCCTACCCACTATTGGGGCAGCATGCAAAGCAGAAAAGTCCTTGGTGTTGTATAAGCACTGCTGAGCAATTGCTAGAATCTCTCTTGTGTTATCAACACTGTTTTCAGCAAAAATCCAAAACATAGCACCATATGAGCTACTGTGAAGACAAGTAACGTTATCCCAGCCAAAACAAATGCAGTATATTTAAAAGAAAAGAAGAACCTTTAATCTTTTAAGTCTGGCTCCTCTGAAAATTTAATAGGATAATAATAATCCCCTGCATTCCTGAATTTAGTGAATTGGGCATTAAGTATATGCCGTAAGTCCAACAATATCGCGAATTTCTAAACTATTATTATGCCATTATATAAATTGATGGCATGTCCTCCCTTGAATCCTGTGCTCAATTCTGGTCATACTATCTCAAAGCAAGAGATAACGGAAGTAGAAGAGGTCTGTAGTAGGGCAATGAAAATTATCTGAGGCATGAAAAGACTGCCATGCGAGGAGAGATTAAAAAGATCAGACTGTTTAATTTCAGAGCTAAGTCAGAGTTGGATGTTAGAGGGGTTTATTAAATCAGAGATGTCATGCAAGTCAGCTGAGTGTTTCTGTTTACTCCTTCATATAATGCCAAAGGGAAATATAAAGGAAAAAATATTTCTATCATCCAAAATGAAGAATAAATTTTGCACAACACAGTTTAGAAAGAAGCCAAGGAATTCACTGTGCCGAGCTACCAAATGGCTCAGAAACAGAGCTCCAGTACTCTGAGAAATTAATATAATAGATTTAGTGACATTGGACAGAATATAAAAGTGGGAAGAATAAGAAAGAACAGAGAAAATATAGGACTGAGTAAATCAGGGACCTTCCTAAGGCTCATCCAGGCTCTCAGCTTCACACATATGATATGTACAAGCTGTGCGTTGTTTATGCTTTTCAGCTATTTGCACACAATTAGAGGGTGCATCTGGTACAGGTAAGCCACAGATGTTGAGTCCTACTATTCTTGCCTCTTAAGTCATTGCCATCATACTAATAAGTCTGTTGCTGGGCTTTATATATGCTTTAACAACTGTTGTTTAGAAAGAGATTTTCACTTCCTTACAGCCTTCTGTGTTACATTTGCCATCCCAGCTTACTCAAACTGCTCGACAAAATTTACTTCTAAATCTTTTTAAAATATAAACCCCCTTTCAGACAGATAGAGCCTGACTCAAACAAAGCAGCAGGAATTCTTTTATGCAATGATTCCCTACTTATACTTTGCTTGAAAACCAAGGTACAGGTATGTTAGGGCTCAGCCATCATTTTGAAAAAGGACAGTTTTGAGGCAGCTTACACATGGCACAGATTCAACCAAATTACTGTGTCTTAAACATATTCACACCGTTCTCTTAAAATAAGCTAAGAGCTCCCCAGAAGAGATTCTCAACTGATTGATATTTGACTTCAAGTGAGCAAAATAAAAAGACTGAGAGAAGAGAGAATGGTGGCTTGAATGGTAGCATATTGCCTATAACTATATAAAAAAGATGTATCTCAGGTATGCATCTTCTCATTACCCAAATCTTAAAAACAAACTCAAATACCCTTTATCAATCATATTTATTGCAGCTAGTTTAACTTCCAATGATGGTGATGGTTAAGACTCGATTAATAAAGATTCAGTCTTGAGGAATTACTGCACTGGGTTTTGTAAAGAGACAGACAAACAGGCAGAGCCATGACATGAACAACTCTAGAAAGGTGCTTATTATTCCCAGAAGTGATTGAATAACTGAAAGGTGCATGTTCTAACTTTCAGATTGTTCTTTTAGCTTACTTTACCTTTAATAACTAATTCCCTTATCTTTATTTGGTACATTTGGAAAGCTGTTATATAAATGTTAGTTGTTGTGTTTCACATAAATTAATTAACAGAATGTTTTTATCTCAAAAGTTGGAAACGTACTGTGAATGACAAGTCATAAAGCACAAGGCAAGATTAGTCAGAAATCAACCGCACTATACTGAAAAGGTACATCTCTAATGTGGAATACTAATTAAAATAGAGAACATCTTAGAACAGAAATAGAAAACAGTGAAAAAAACCAACTGTTTTACTTTTCTGTGCTAGAAAAACATTGACTTTAATGGCAAGACCAGTCTCAGCACACCATGAAGGGAAGCACTGATGACAAACTGGCTCAGATATTACAAGCATTACAGCCAATAGTCCAAGTGCAGCACAGCATATATGTGGTATACTACTCTAAGACATGAACATCCCTCTGTGGTACAGTTACAGGGTGTCTAACAGGTTATTAGGACCTAGGGCAGGGATCCCACGTTGCTATAGAGAAAGCAAGAAACAGCAGCCTTCCAGTAAATGAAGAAAACCCTTAAAATATCATTTGGATCAGTGCGAGAAAGTTTGTTGAGCACTACCAATGAATTAAGTTTACTTATTTTACTGGGATAATGCAATTATATTGTATATTTTAGTAGGTTTTAAACAAAAATGTAAGTTAGAACGAGTAGGAAAAGACCCGAGTTCTCATCAATATACGTTTGCTCTCACTCAGGGGAATATTCTTACATTCTTATCAGTAACTAAGGTTAAGGTACTAGCTTTGCTTTAGTAGGATTTGGGATTGTTCACTGCTGTCCATGGATCAACTATTAATGCTTTTAACAACCCTGGGCTCACATGGTCATTGAGCTATTTGCAGAATACTGAAGTAAGACTCCCAGATAATTTTGGGAATAAATTACTAAGATTTAGAATTTGCAGCTACACTCAGAGGTGCAATTTCTGTTGACAGCCTTCTACAAGGAAAAATATAAAAGCAATTGTAGCTGTCATAAGCATTTGTAGCCAAGCTTCCCATAGAAGTGTCCCGATAATCAAAGATTCTGCCTTTTCAAATGTTTATTCATTTTGATACATTTTAAGCCTGTCTACCACTTCCAGAGAAAGCTGACTGAATGGATGACACATCAAAGATAAGCAGGAGTGATGGGAGAAGAAAGAGATATTCAAGTGGCCATGCTGAGGCCAAGGCAGCAGCCTGAACTCACTAGGTTCCAGAACATCCATAGCAGCTCAAGAGCTTATAAATATATTAGTTTCAGGTGCTTCAGAGTTCACTCCTTCCTGAAAAAGTAACTTAAATATGAGTCATCAAGCAGCAGGAAATCAGGCTCCCTTCACGAGTTTGGGTGCTCATTCTTGCCTTTTTATTTTCTGTTTTCCTGCATTTCACTCTCTTTTTTTTTTTTTTTTAGCTTCATTTTATTCTCTATTCCAAACTATCAACCATTTCTTTACACCATTTAGTTATGTTTACACATCATGCAATCCTGCCTACAAATATCCACTAATGAGACATTAATAATGAGATACTGATAGCGTTTCATGGACTGATTCACCCACCATTCCTCAGCTGAAGCATTTCAATAACTGGAGAGTTAATAGGAAGGAAAAAAAATCAAAGATCAAATATGACAAAAGATTTGCTGAAGGAGCTCCTTCAGGAGGCAGAATGGATGATGCATGTAAAGCTCATTACAAACTTCTAAGTTGTCTTATTAAAGGAAGAGCAAACAAGTGACTGCTGTAGCAGAGCACAAATCACACCATATAGGCTGGCTTAGTGCACTGTAGAATTTCTGAGCTGTAATAAAACATGGGGGTTTAGGTACATTTTTTTCTCCTCATGGATTTTACAAGAAATGTGTGACAAATAATCCCCACATTTGACTTTTAAAACAGCACGTTAGCTCAGAGAAATGCTTTTGTGAGAAACTGGAGGAAGCAGAGTTACAATTGACATTGCCTGCCCTGTCAAATCCTTTTTGTGTTTATATTAAAAGCATAGAAACCTAGTAGCTGCAAGGAAGATTTTGCTTTGTTTTATTTTTGTTGTTTGTTTTTTTTTTCTGGTTTTGTTTTCCTAGTGTTACATGAAGTTTCTTAGAAGGATTTTATGCATTACAAGATGTTTCTATCATACACATCGCTTTACATTGCTGCAGCCTTTATGTTCACTAAAGTGAGAACTTACAGCTCTTTTACAATGCAGAAGACAGACACATATCTGGCAGTTAGTATTACAGCTGTTTCCAGAAAGGATTTGCACTGCTTTCTATGTTGAATTAATAGGTGGGTTTGTGAAGATACTGCATACAAGCTAGTAATAGGGGCCTTGTAGGATGAATAAGAGGGAGTTTAGGAAACCTCCTGAAACGGGTTAGAAAAGACTTTTTCACTCATGACTATTGCTTCAGCAGGAAAAAATTCAAAAAGCATTCATTGAGATTTCATTCTGTCTTAATGTACTTCATTATGTGTTCCCTTAAAATGTTGGCTTTCTCTGGCAGAATCTGCCTTTGGCCACAAGATTTTGCAGGGGCAAAACTGATAAGTGCCTGTAAACAGTTGACCTTATCTGACTGCACCATGTCAAACGCTGCAATTTGTATGAGGATGTGTCTGCACATGTGATTCATTGTATGCATAAACTACTACATATTGTATTTGTCCTGAAGAGACAGAGAACAACTGCAAAGCTATGCAGTGAAAAAAAAATCTAATGAAGTGTCATGCTAGACTGAAAGCATTAGTAAGTCATTACCACTGTAGCTGTAATTACTATCAGTTTCTTCAAGTACCATGATTTGATTTCTAATTTCTTTTTCTGAACAAAGGTCCAACTAATATATAATCAGTCAAAAACCCTTGAAGAAAACAGGCCACCATGAGCTCAATTAATCTTCATGTTCCTTGCACTCTTGGGAAGTTTATATTTCCTACTGAAAACTCCACACATCAAATTCCTGTAGTTTCTGATTCATTCTTTATTTAATTTACATGGGATTTAAACCTCTGCAAAGGCCCGTTTATCTCTTAACACCCATTTAACCCCACCAGGGTAAATCTTACCCTTAAGGCATGACATCTAAATAAAGCCATCTTTTCCTTATTCAGATTTTCACTTAGATCTGTAGGAGTTACAGAACTAGGCTCTGTTTTTCCAAATGCTAAACAGTTTTAGTTAATTTAGGTTTTAGGAAATTTAACACAAGGCAAGGTGTTTTCATGTTTTTAATTTCAGGAAGTTTTCACACCATCTATCTCTAGGTTTCTAATGTAGGAGACTACACAAAATTAGACAATCCTCTGCACAGCCAGTAGTCCTGATTTGGAACACCCATTTGAAGCTCCCACTGTTTAGGGCAAGTCCTAGTGCTCAATTAATGCTGAGCATCATCAGGGAACGTGTTGCAAGCAGAAGAGAAAACATCATTTGCCACAGTATAAAAGACATATGTACCCACTCATTGGATCTGATCTGTCCTCCTCATCTCAAGAGAGATGTTGTGGAGTTAGGAAAAGATGCAGAATAGCTTAATCACAATGATCAAGTGGATGGAGCAATTGCCCTGGGAGGAAGGTAGAGCTCTGGACAGGAGAAGGCTGAGGAGGAACACTGGTCATGGTTTACAAAGTCAAAAGGGAGAAGATGAGGGGAATGTAGAACTGTTTGTTTGAGTGTACTGTTGGGTTTATTTTGTTTTTCACCCAAAATTCACAATACAAGAAAGATGACACACTTGCAGGCGATTAGTTTTTAAACAGATAACTGATACTCCTCCTTACACAGAGTGAACCTCAAAAACCTTATGTCAAGAGAAACTGGTATAAAAAGACTCAAAAACCCACACATACAGCACACCCATTAAAAGAAACTGAAAAGTCAGGAGTGTAACCTCTAATATCTCAAAAACTACAATTCTGGATGCTGGAGAAATGCAAGGGAAGTGGATGGCAGACAGTAGTCAGGATTTGATGTTTTCCACAGACACCTTCCCTTACTGCCTCTCTTGGAAACCAAATACAGGGTTAGATGGTCATTTTTTATTTTCTATTAAATACTGAAATCAAACTTATTTCAGAAATAGAAGTGAAATATACTTATGAATGACTGGTAACTGAGGAAAATGAAGGTACTTGACAGTAGTTTTGCCTCTGACCTTTCCTCTAAAAAGTCCATAAGGAATATGTGAGAGAAATTAATAATTATATTTAAATATCTCATTGGATACCAGTGCTTTTACATTAGGGGTCAAATGGCCGTGTGTAAAATATGTCACAGAATGCTTGGCCATTTCTGTGTATTTATTGCATATCATTGGCAGTTAACACCCATTTATGACATGATGCATTTAAGATATCTACCTTAAGGCACACTGAATCAAAGCCTGAAAGTGCCTATTTGTCTCCATTGAGAATAAGATGTGGATTACTAACTCTGACATAGACATTCACACTGGAGATTGTTGCAGTGAGGTGAGATGAACCATAACAATTCAGTTTAAACAGATGCTGATTTAACCGGATAGACTGTCACTCCTTGCTTTGGAAAATACAGTTAGTTTATTCTGTTGCAAGAAGACACACAAGCACACGAAAGAAAGTAATCATATCGAGTCAACCAAATTCCCATCAAGCCCAGAATCCATCTCCAAAAAAGATGGCCATGGTACTACAACAACCATTTCTAATAGCCTCTGTCTTGGACAATGACGACCTTGAGAATCACAAGAATAATGTTTGTGCTCAATAGTGATGTAAAGTTTGCATCTATGAATTAGACCACAGAAATCCCCACCCTTTGCCATTCTTGTAAGAGCTAATGTAAAGCATATAATATATGTATGTAGTCTGTACTGTATGCTGGTGTAGGGTCTGGGACTACTACAGCTTTTTGGAGCACCTTGAACTGTCTGCCTGGTCAAAACTCAAGTTAAGGTCTGTAAGCTAAAGAAAGCATTTATCAGGCTTTAGTATAACTTCATTGATGGTTTCTATCTTTTTCTGTTCCAAGACGCTTAGTGAAGAAATAGATAGCATAGAAAATCTAACTCATTCACTTTCTTGTTTCATCAATGTCATGGTTTAACCCCAGCCAGCAACTAAGCTCAGAGGGTTGTGATGAGTGGCACAGAGTCCAGCTGGACATCGGTAAATGCATTTCAACAACTGTCCCCCAAGGATCAATACTGGTGGATGAGCCTGGTGGCCCCTTCCGACCTCAACCATTCTATGGTTCTTTAATAGACAAAGCAAAATCTGCACATGCAACCAAAGCAAAACAAGGGATTCATTCACCACTTGCCATGGTCAGGCATGTGTTCAGTCATCTCCAGGACAGGCAGGGTAATGTGTCACGTAACGATGACTTAAGAAGATGAGCACCATCACTCCAAACATCCCACTGTCCTCGTTCTTCCCCCAGCTTTATATGCTGAGCATGACATCAGACAGTACGGGATAACCCTTGAGTCAGTTGAGGTCAGATGTCCTGGCTGTTTCCCTTCTCTACTCCTTATGCATCCCCAGCCCACTTGCTGGTAGGTGGTGTGAAGAGCAGAAAAGACCTTGATTTCACATAATGTCGGTATTATACTGTTATATTTTCAAAGAATGAAATACAAATTCTAGGGGGTTGCATTTTCTTGTGTATTTACATGGCTTGTGTGCTATAAAATATATCACTATAACATCATAACCAGTACACTCATGCAGTATCCATGCCTTTTATCAGTTCCTCATTTCTTTTGTGAAGCTTCTATTAGGAAGCAAATATTTCAGAATGCACGTTTTTTTTCTGAATCACTGAACTAAAAAGTATACAATTTGATTTAGGATTCAAAAGCCTTTATCTTTTCTGACTGTTCTTCAACTGAATAATGTAGATTTTTAAGTTGTAAAAATCACAAAATGTAGAAGAAAAAAAAGTGGGGTGATCACACTTCGTGTTTTTCTGCCTTTTTTTTTTTTTTGAGGGGAAAATATGTCATGAAAAAAGCTGTTTGATTTAATTAATTTGGATCAGAACTGGAAAGCACAGCAGGAAAAAAACCCTACATTGAATAATGAGAACTTTTTGATAAAAAGTTCAACTTTGAGAGATTAAGTAGACAAAGAAGTAGCTTTCCAGCTTTATTTTCCAATTGCAAGTCATTGCTCTTTTATTATTTATCACTTTATTATTATTTTAACAAATGATTATGAATAGGAACACCTGTTTCGCTATGACTAAACACAGTCCTTCTGTTTCTGTTCTACTCCTTTTACTTTGAAGCTATTTCCTTGGATTATTATTGTCTGCTGGCCTGGAAATGCTGAATAAAGTAAGTTAGCTATGCCCTTTAACAAGAATTACTCAAAGAGATAGTAACGGATCCCTATGTACATATCTGCTAACCCACATTTAAATTGTCATGACCCACCCATAGTCATACTGGAGAAGAAACAGGTTTGCTTCTCAAAACTATTCTACTGCATCAGTTGTCAGTCTCTCCTCCCAAGTGACAAGTGACAGGACAAGAGAAAACAACCTCAAGTTGCATAAGTGGATGTTTAGATTGGGTATTAGTTACAAATCCTTCTCATAAAGGGTTGTCAAGAATTGGAACAGGCTGCCCAGGGCAGTGGCTGAGTCACCATCCCTGGAGGTACTGAAAAGACCTGTAGATGTGGCACCTGGGGACATGGTTTACTGGGGGACTTGGCAGTTCTCAGTTAATGGTTAGACCTGATCTTAAAGGTCTTTCCCAATGTAAACTATTATATGATTCTATTATTCTAATTTTTACTTTAAAAAGAATGGAGTTACTATTAACCAATGAGTATCGACTTGTCACAATTCATTTTAGAAGTTATAAGAACAGATACAATACAGAATAAAGTCACAATTGGAAAAAGCATCTATACTCCTGCAATAGGTGAAGTTTTCATCCATTTAAGTATAATATTTATCAGTACAAAAATATAAACATTCATTAAAATCTCAGGTAGTACATTTAGCAGATTATGAATTGCAGGTAGAGCTGCTACTGCCTCAATGTAATATCTGTTAAATATTGTCCTATTCTTGGTCTCCACGAACTAATCATGAGTCTGTTTCATTATATACAGGTATATTCATCATGTCACAAATGCTGTTACATGAAACCTGTAAATATGTACAGGCATGATTCTAACAAATTTGTATGTAATATATTGTACAACTGTACAACGTTTGGAATTTATTATCAAAAATTGAAGAAAACTTTGAGAGAAACTGTTGGAAAAATAAATTAAAAGAAAAAAAGAACAAACTTGTATTTTATAACAATTTTTAAAGCAGCTAAGTACATGCAAGCTACATGACAAGAAGCCAAATCAAATGTCCATGTAGTTCAATAGCTTTTTTTCCACTTGTGACATGGAGCTAAAGTTCATGAAATGATCATTTCCTAAGCTAAAAGATATAAATGATTCTTTCTGTAATGTCCTCTTCCACATTCCAGAAGTAAATAGCTTAAAGCCTTCCTGGGAATTGTAAGTTTTAAGATCCACCAATGGAATTCATCTATTCATAGTTTCAAGGGTGAAGGGTATATCCTACTTATCCTGAGAAGTGATAAATCTACATTTCCTGCTGTTTTGTGGACCTCATTTATGACCCTATCAGCCAGCTTTCACTCATCTCTTTTTCTAAGTGAAGAATCCTTATCAATTTCCTTCATGCAACCAATTTCATTCTTCTGGTCTGCATGGCATTATTCTCACTACTCTTCAATTTCTTCTGATTTTTGTTACGACATGTAAATGTCGTACATGTGTTTAAAAATTCATACAAGAAACCATCCAATGACATAGAGATGTTCCTTTGTTCTCTACACCTTTTCTAATTATGGCTTAATATTCTCTCTTCTGACCATATCGAAAACTGATATTAGTCTTAAAGAAATACCTACAGCAATCCCATGATCTCTTTCCTGAGTATTAATGACTAATTTAGACGTCCTCATGAAATACAAATTGTTAAAGGGTCCTTGATACTTTGTTTTCCTGTGTATTGATAATTTTGTGCTTTTCAAAATAAAAGCAGCAAAAAGCCACAAAAATTTAGTCTACAGAACAGCACAATATGCTTCACAAGAATTGGGGCACAATTCATACAAGCTGAAGAATGAATAAGCAGACAATTACTCATGAAATGCAGAAGTGTAAGCTTAAGGCAAAATTAAACCTGTGGTTTAGAAGAAAGTGTTCAGGATATATAAGAAAAACATCTATTGTCTACTAAATGGATAATGTTAATAGCAAGGTAGGTAAGTTAGAATTGATAAAAATTTTGTTCTCTATTTGTAAAAAGAAAATCAGGATAAAATTCTGCAATACAATCTAATGTTTTCCATTCCATTAATAACCAAGGAAGATGTTAAACTTCTATTAGTAATACCTATTTATTACCAGGAAGCCTGGATAGCAATTTACATCTGAATTTCACACAAAGGAACATTTTTAATTAGTGCCCTGAGACATAAATAGCTCCTAATGACATTCTGAAAATGCTTAGAGCTGAAGTCCATCTCATTTTACTGGAGATAGGTGCTCATGTACTTAAAATAAATCTGATGAGCATATACCTGCATTTTACACGCCTAAATACTTTACAATTCTAATTAAAAATCTTTTGCAACTAATAATTACAGCATTAACTCATCCCTTCTGGTGGCTAAATTGAACACCTGCCTTTAATTATGATGACTTGGGAAAGAAAAACAGCCTGAAGATTACAGGATTGTAGCATCGGAAATGCAGTGTTGCATGAGTACATTTTGTTTAAATAAAACCATCTTATCAGACAAGTGCCCAATTATCATTTGTATCAGAAAATATTTAATTTTACTCTTATTTGCTTTCATCAAACATTAATTTCAGTGCAGGTGATGGGGAGAAGCAGTGATCCTGAAAGCAGAAGTCTCAGTTATAGATGATTTAGAAGCTTTTGGGGAATCGAAATGACTTATCTCCTGATTGACATTATTTCTGTTTTCTGATTATGCTTGTAAACTCTGAGCAAATGCTCAGAAACATCACACTGTAGTAACTGGTGAGCAAGGTAGCATAGTAAGACGTGTACTACAGAATAGAAACTGACAAACAAAACAGAGCAACTTAACAACCCCAAGCACTGTTGTGAAAAGTTGAGTAAAAAGTACTCACAACTTTTGGCCAAATGTTTTAATCCATCCTAGGAAATTTTAATAATACCTGATTTTTTGAAAATCAAAAGCTGGGTGAAGAGTTCTGTCAAACCGAAATCACTTACTCCTTCTATATGATGTGGTGGGCTGGATAGATAGAATTATAGAACAGTTAGGGTTGGAAAGGACCTTAAGATCATCCAGTTCCAACCCCCCTGTCATGGGGGGCAAGATGAAATACAAGATGCCTTGTATGAAAGTAGCACGCTCAGTATGTTTGTTACACCACAAACATTGTCACTTTTTAATTAGAATATATAAGAATGACTTTTGAAAACATTTATCTCATCTTAAATTATGTGCATCACTAGTGACTGTCATAGGTTGACAGAATTATAGGCTACATCTGTAGTATCTCAAAAGTAAAAACTAGGGGCTCGGACTTGGCATTGGCAAAAAACCATGTACATGATTATGTTGTTAGCACAGACCCTCTCATGTGCATATAAAACAACAGGTCGGAAGGGACCTCTGGAGATTGTCCAGTCCAACTTCTCACTTGGAGAAATGCCAATTTATATGTTAAAACACTTTGCCTGGGCCTCGCCCAGTTGAGTTCTGAAAACCAACAAGACTGAAGATTGTGCAACTTCTCTGGGCTCCTTTTTCAGTGCTCAGTCACTCTCATTATGATTGTTTTCCCCCTTTATCTTTATATTTAACCAGAATTTTCATTTTCACATATTTTTTTCACAGTCATTTGCCCTTTACTGTGTGCCTCTGAGAAGAGCCTTGCTTCTTCATTTCTATAGCTCTCTGTTAAGTATCCTAAGACAAAAGTCATTCTCCTGTCACAGATGAATAAACCAGCTCCCTCAGCCTCTTCCTATATTTCTTAAATCCTTTTGTTTCCCTTGCCATACTGAATTGCATTTACTGATGTATGCCATCACTTGCAGTGGTAGGTTCTCTAGACATCATGCTCTTAGCTGTGACTAACTTCCAAACATCCTTCACTTGGGAAAGTTTGCAATCTAGATACAAGACAACACTTTATGATTGTAAAATTCTATTAGGACATCTGAATGAGAGCAGAAAGCATATTTTGTTGCTTCTAGGTTAAAATCATTTGAATTTCACCTCAGCCTGGATATCTTAACTTTGAAATATGCAGTATTAAGCTGTGTAAATGTCCTTTGCAGTGTTCAGCTTTGCTTCTTTGTCAGCTGTCTCTTAATTTTCCCTTAACTCTCTATTCAGCCATGGACTTCTTGTTTTATTGTTCAGTGCTTTGATTTCTATTACTATGAACCCTCTATTCTTCCCACTTGTCCTTCCTTGTTCTAGAAAGTTTGGAATACTGGATCAAATGTTATAAACTCAATATAAAAATATGATGAAGGGGTTTTATATATTTCAGTAATCCATTACTTCCATGAAAATGAGGAATATGAGGAGACTTCAGAGCAGGCTTCTAATATCTGAAGGGGCCCACAAGGATGCTTCAGAGGGACAGGGGAAGTTCAGGTTAGATATAAGGAAGAAGTTCTTTACTGTGAGGGTGGTGAGGCACTGGCACAGGTTGCCCAGAGAAGTGGTAAATGCTGCATCCCTGGCAGTGTTGAAGGCCAGGTTAGATGGAGTCTTGGGTGACATGGTCTAATGAGAGGTAACCCTGCCCATGGCAGGGGGATTGGAACTGTGTAATCTTAAGGTACTTTTCAGCCCTAACTGTTCTATGATTCTATGATTCTGTTCTATGAATAGTCTACAAAAATAATATTAAAACCAGAAGCAAAGGCAAAAGGAATATTCTAACCAAAGGTGAAGCGACTATATTTTACCATTTGATGTTTTATTGGTAAATCAGCTAATCTGCAGAATAAACACAAAACTTATAACAAATGTTTCATCCACCACTTCAAACCTACAGAAGTAGCTGATAATCTGAATCAAGATCTGAATTTGTCTATTGCTTAACATCTTAAATAATAATAACAAATCGCTGAATGTTAACATTTAAGTGTGGAAGATTCAAAATCAGGGCAATGATCACATCTCAGTGACACTTCTAGTTAATAAGTAGGATTTTGATCCATAGTTTTTAATTTAGCTTAATGTGACTGTGCTAAAGATGGCATACCTGGCCCTGCGCAGATGTCCCTCAGCACTAGAGAATCCCTGGATGATGAGGAATGATTGAAGAGACACTTTTAATTAAATCATTCCCCATGAGAGGGAGGATGTTTGTCCTCAAACCCAGGAAATTCCAGCTGTCGGCATGAAGGGATTACTTGCAAAAAGTACACACTAGACAGCTGCTGAAATCCAAGTTTACTCCTGAGCTGCATATTTAAGGTTTAAAACATAAATGAAGAATTAGTCCATTGTCTTTATGCAATCTCATCCTTCAGTGACAATCCAGAGAGTTGCCACCTGAGCCCACAAAAGATAGACAAACAAAAGCATTGAAACAACAGGTTTGTAAGGATGTGACAGGAGATGGATTTGGGATGTGAGACCTCGCTCCTATGGAAGGTCAAATTTGCTGGGGTAAATTCCTTGGTTCTTTTTGGTTTGTGCTGGCACATCATCCCCTTTCACAAGGTCACTTTGAATTGAATCACTAGTGAATTGCAGTTAGAGAAATGGAAGGAAAGTAAGAAACTGCTTCAAAACTTGTTGACCTACAGAAAGTGATGAGCATTGCAGCACACGGGGCTTCGAACTACATGATCGTAAGGTTCTTTCTAACCCTAACCAGTCTATGATGACAGTAGAGGGAACACAGTGTGAAGTTTCAGTAGAGAAACCCAAAAGGAAATGTAAGAAAACTGATTACTACTGTAAATCAGTAGGTATAACATACTGCTCTTCCTTCAAACAAAGCCACAGCACACTATGATAGAAATCCCAAATATTAAATCTCATTACAAAAAAAGCGTAAATCACCACAGGTTTTCATTTCTAAACCCAAACTCTAAGAAAAAGAATAATTAAAATCCACACAGACCATTCTGCTGCAGCCCACCTGAAATATTACATTGATTTCCAGGGTATCATAGAGCCTGGCAAAAATTAATTCTCAGTAAGAACCTTCAAGAGAGGAGACTGAACTGAGGGCTAACAATATTTATTTGTGAGACATCCCAATTATGTTTAGCTTCATCCAAAGGGTAAAGGCTTTTCATGTAATATTTCTTCCTAGTATGGTTAAGATAAGGTGAAGACCTTGAATCAGCAATGCACTTAATAGCTGGTTTAAAACTTCTTTGTAACTTAGGGATGGATTTTGGCTTCTATTTGTGAATTTTGCTGAATTAAAAAGAAAATTATAGGAGTACTTAAAAATGTATGAAGTTATGAAGGGGTCAGAGTACCATGGAGAAAATATTTAGGATGTCAAATAAAATTTACATAAGGAAAAAAAGTTGAATATGGAAAAAGAACATGGAAAAATTCAGAATATAAGACATAATATATGATAATCTTTAAAGCAGGATATTAAGCAATGGGAAATATTTTATTCTGCATGGAAAAGTAATAATCTAATAGTAAACCATTTATTTCTTCAGATTAAATGATATATGAATAGCTGTAGTGATATACATCTACAGATATTATAGACAACACCTAATTCATACATTTTTATATTAATTAAATAGGAGCTGCTATACTCTGGAATTTACTCTGAAGACTGAATACTAACGGAAGACTAAACAGGCACAGATACGGGGAGTGTTAATGTGACCCCCTGAAGAGATACAGATGGGTGAATTTTGGACACTGAGTACTGAGTCAGTCTAGCCTGTCTTTATAACTTGAAGAAACTCCATCTCAAAAACAAATGCTTACAGCTGCTGATTAGTGGTTTCTGTATCCTTACTACCTTGAGATGACCGGTCCCACTTCACTGCTAAAATGATTCGTAATCTCCTAATTTCCATATACCTTCAGGGTTAGAATTACTGACAGCTAAACACTAATCAGAGATGCCTTGGGGCTTTCTGGAAGGCACCAGAAGCTAAATAACCTCCAGCTTACCCAAAGATTGTTTTTCCATAGTTTTTTGCTTCCCTTCTGTATCTAGGATATCAGAGATACTCGTTTTGAAAGCTCAGTGAGCAAACTGTTCTGGCTGCAAGGTTTTTATAGGGAGATTGAGGTGGGCTCTGTGACCCAAAGTTAAAAGGACTGATGCAGTGTGAAATTAGAGTTGTAAGTGATTAACACAATGGAAAAGTTCTGCCCTGTAACTTTTCAATGACCTTCAGCTCTGATATGTAAATATCTGGTAAAACTGATCAAGGAAAGTTTGTACGGCTAAGATGGAAATTCTCTCTCACATGGAACACAAATTATTCAAGCACTGCTGAGATCTGTATTTACCAGTCAGCTACCTCAGCCTTCTTCCCTCACCGGTTTTGTTCTCTGCTTCTTTGGAAGGCATTGCTTGCTCTGTCTGAGGTAGTAAGACCTTTCCAACAACACATGCCCATTTCATTTTCTGAATATTCTTCTATCAGCCACTGTAGTTTGATGATGGCTTTATTGCAGCAAATACCTTTGATTTTGGATGTTTTAAAGAGGCAAACCCTTCCTTCTGTATCAACAGAAGATTATCATAGAATCATAGAGTAGTTAGGGTTGGAAAGGACCTTAAAATCATCTAATTTCAACCCCGTGCCATGGGCAGGGGTGTTTCACACTAGACCATGTCATCCAAGGCTCTGCCCAACCTGGCCTTGAACACTGCCAGAGATGAAGCATTCACAACTTCCTTAGGTAACCCATTCCACTGTCTCACCACCCTCACAGCAAAGAATATATATATAAAGCACACAAACATATATATATGCATATATATACATACAGTTTTATACACCTGAGTTCTCATACTGACTTCATATACCTTGTTTTAAATCTAGTGCAGAGAACAGCAGGACTCTCCTTGACTTCTTTCAGATGGCAATAGGGATTTGATTTTTTTCTGGAAGTGCATTAGGCATAAATCCCCACAACTCAGCAAGCTTGGCACCCTCTTATGGCTCCCTACTTTCTGAGATATCCTGAAACACTGATATGTGCATTAAACATGCAAACACTGACCTAATGGTAATAAGAAAAAGCAAGCGAAGCCAAGGCTGCAACATGGAGTCCTTGAATGGGTCGATGGACACTATTACCATACTGAAGCCAAGCAATTTCTATTCAAAACCAGAGTTTTCTATAGCAAAATGTTAACTGAGTAGGTGCAAGAAGATAAACTGCTAGATTAAAATGGCTTCAAATAGTAGAGTCTGAGTATAAAACCAAATTCAGATTTCATTAAAGTGGTCTGGAAAATATTGTTTCTAACACAATAATGGTACAGTCTGAGCTGAATTTAAAGAGTGACATTTTGTCTAAGTAGACTGTGCAAAGCAACAGCAATTTAAGTGCATTGTAATGTTAAAAACACCTTCACTTCTACAGTGATTTAAATCCTACAGAAAAACATGTTCAGTAAAAAGCATGATTTCAGTTAAACAACTGTTCCTTCTCCTTCACTTTTATCACCACTGATAGCATAATAATAATCAGGAAGCAGATACAAAGGTAAAGCAGAGCTTTTAAGAAGCTAAATCACACAAAGTAATAGTACTTTCTGCGTCTGTCCCTTTTTACTAACAATTTTTATTACCCATAAACAACAGCACTTGTGCAGAAATCAGTAAATATTGTGAAGATGTTTCCATAAACGTTCATTCACCATCAAATGCATCCACAGTGTTATTTCTTGCCATGGCGGGCATACTCTCACAAACAACTATGTATTAGTATAATGCTGGAGAAAAGGTAATTTTCAGGTTCCTCAATTTGCCTTAGAATAAAAGAATTTAAAGGAAATCAAACAGCTTTCCTACAAGCTTACTGACCAATGAGTAATAGTGAAATTATCAGGTGATTTATGGAATAGCTCATAACTATGTATAAACACTATGATAAACCTGCACAGTGAAATGCACATGAATAAAATGCACTTGGCTAAGCAATAAAGGAAAATAACAACCTGCTGGGTGACATCTCAAGCACAAATACAAGCTGGGAGGAGAGGGACTTGGAGCTGTTGGTTGATGAGAAGCTCCCCGTGACCCAACTTCAGTGTGTGCTTGAGTTCAGACACCCTTGTGTGTTGGGCTGCAGCCCCAGATCATGAACAGCAGCTCAGAGAGGGGACCCTGCCCCTCTGCTGCACTCTGCCGATCCCGCCCCTGCAGTCCTGATCCAGCTCTGGGGCAGAAGCACAAGAGGGACATGGAGCTGATGGAGAGAGTGCAGAGGAGGCCATGGAGCTGCTGCGAGGGCTGGAGCAGCTCTGCTCTGGAGCCAGGCTGAGAGAGCTGGGCTGGGGCAGCCTGGAGAAGAGAAGGCTCCTGAAGGGGAGACCTAAAGGGGCTGCAGGAAACCTGGAGAGGGGCTTGGGACAAGGGCCTGTAGGGACAGGCCAAGGGGAATGGCTTGAACCTGCCAGAGGGGAGGCTGAGATGAGCTCTTAGGCAAAAGCTGTTCCCTGTGAGGGTGCTGAGGCACTGGCACAGGGTGCTCAGAGAAGCTGTGGCTGCTCCATCCCTGCCAGTGCTCAAGGCCAGGTTGGACACAAGGGCTTGGAGCAAGCTGCTCTAGTGGAAGGTGTCCCTGCCCATGGCTGGGGTTGGAACTGGATGAGCTTTAAGAATCCTTCCAACCCAAGCCAGTCTGGGATTCTATGATTCTATCTTTATTTTTTTTTAGTTCAAATTCAGCTATGCAGTTCTCAGGCAATAAAACAAAACACGAGTGCATTTGTATTGAAAGGAGTCACCATGATACGTATGATGAATGGAAACGAAGAATAAGAGACCAAGGCAAAACCTTTCACAAATGTAATGACAGTATCTGAGTTCAAAGAATCCTCAGACCCTATAACTCCTCACAGAATAAACATTGTTTATTAGCTTTTTCCCTTTACATACAAGATACAATCAGCTGTGACTGTCTCCAGGTCCCCAGCTTACAAAGGTAATGATCATCCCCCCTCCAAGTGCACCGGGGGAAACTCAGGGCATGTACCATCTCCTCTATGATTTGTTCTCACAATAAGAATCTTCTAAATGAGTTTGTGTCTCACAACACTACAAGTCAACCACTACGATGGGAGGTCACAGAAAGACAAATTTGCCTTAGTAATCAGAAGCTTTGAGACACGGTGGCGCATCCAGCATCTTCAGACCCACTTTTTCCAAAGGCATAGCTGGATTTATTCAGATTATCCCAGTTTAGATCATGGGATGTACTCAAAATCCCACCCGACAAGTGTCAGCCTCCCTAAGGTGACTTAATGGGGATCTTGCAGAAGCCACATCTCTGATTTGCAGTTTAGCTGCTTAATAGTTGCATATCCTGTTTCCCAGGACAGCAACTATGAATTTAACAGCACAACAATTTATGAGATGATAAACATTCTACCTGGTCAGAAGTAGGTTTGAACAGAAATAAAATCACTTCTAAGTTTATAATCAGAAGCTCTTCCTCCCTTCATCAGCTGCAGTTTAGCTTCAACGTCATAACTCACTGTGTTGGACCAGCAAAAGTAGGACACTTTTGCATTAGGTTTCCCCGCTAAGCTGATATTTTCAGATAAAACGACAGGGCAGAAATTTAATCCTGATGCACACTGCTAAGATGGGTATTTCTGAGCCAAGTCCCATGCCACACAAGTTGCACAGTCATTACGTCAAACATAAAGTGCTGATGCTCTGGCAGCTTTTGACGCATGCTGCCCAGGACTGGGCTTCTGGCGGTCCAGGATGCAATCTGGGAGCACACCTGCTAAACAGCAAGATCCAACATCTCAATATGTCCCTCAGTTCTCTGTTTCACTTTTCTTCCTCCTGACTGATCTGATATTCTTTCCATTCCCTAGTTAATGCTTTAAAATGAAGAAACAGTGCTACTTCCTCCACTCCTACTTTAACCTAACTGAAGCTAGTAATAATATTAAAGTAAGTATACATTTTCTTCACAGTGTCTTGGTTTTTCTCAGTACCTTAGCTTTCGATATAAATTTGTAATTTCTTCTAAAAGATGTAGTAATTGGCAATGAGCACATTATCATGACTATCCCTGCACCCAAAACCTTGAAAAAAGAATAGGTAGTGGGGAAAACAAAACTAGCAGATGATTGTTGAAACTGGATCCTAATGTCTGCTTATTATTTTTCTAATGCCATTAATTCTATCCCTTCCAGTCTACTGATGTGATTACTTACTTGTGCTTTCAACTAGGGAATTTAAGAAAGAGGAGGTCGGTCCTCAAATATTTTTTTTCTTATTAGAGACTACAGAGATAATCCAGAATTTATAGAGTTTTTTGGTCTTTGAGGGAGTAGCTACTGACGGATGAAATGTTTTGTGTATTGGAAAGGCAAGGGAAAGAGACAGAATAGAGCAATGCAGTTCTGCACAGTCTCTTAAGCGGAAAACATAAATGTCTGGTTATTATTTCTGATTTGCTTTTAACTCTTCAACTCAAGTTGAAAGATGCTACAGAAAGATTAAGCCTTAGAATTGTTTCTCTCAGATGTTACAGATGTAAATGTATTTCATTAAAGGAGGAATATGTTTAAACAGGACAAGTAATCAAGTCAAATCTCAGCTCACAGACATCAATGGAAGCTTTCACTTTGCTTTCAGTGGAGCCAGCTTTCCACCAAGTCATTTCATTTAAATATCGAGTCAAACCCACTTTCTTTTTTCTCATGTCTCTGTATTTCAGTAAAGAAAGAGTCACTGAAGCTCACTGAAGAATTACTGAAATTCCAAATGAATCTTATTCAACTCTGTAGCTGTGCCAGTGAGACTGAAAAACGGGTTTGGAAAATTCCCTGCATGTTGTTAGCACTATTATTCGCTGTAGCCCCTAGATGGTGCTGCTACAAACAGTCTTGAAAGTCAATCAAATATAGGCAATTAAACCTAGCAAAAAAAGCTATTTATCACTTGTGGGTATTTTACACTAGCATATACCTTGTTCTTTATCTGAAAGTCTGTGCTTAATGCTCTGGAGTTGTTTCGTTTCCGTGTGCAACCAGTGTGCAAAAGTCATGTTAATGAAAATAATATTAAATGATGTTAAATATTGTCAAACTACACCAGAAATGGGAAAATAGCTGCATCAACTTATGAACCCCATTTAGCATTACAGAATGGTTATAAGGCATAACTGGCTAGAAGCTCCCACTGCAGTTTTTCTAAGGGTAGGATTGACCTCGTCTCACTCTCAGAGAGGGGTCAAGTCCATACTCATACACCAGAGCTTATATATCTCTATACAAACTTCATGCACTGTCTTTCAGCTAGTGCTCCAACGGGGTGCAAATCTCCTGTGTTATATCTGTGATGATATACCATGAGGATGCCTCAGGTATACCAGGATATCTCAAATAGTACAAGAAACCTCTATACAGACAGCAGAATCGTGATACTGACATTAGGTTAAATGGATTCTACATGTAATTTAAAGAGGGTGAGGAACCAATGCTATGCTGGAGAGCTTGGAAATCAATGGCATAAGATAGCAAAAATGAATTCATACCTACCCTAAACAGAAAGTACTTCATAATTCTTAGAAACACATTATGCAGTGATATGAAGTCATCAGCTCTGACTGACTTTCCCATCTCCAAAACTGTAAGGAGCAAGCTCAAGAGACAAGCTGACTTTAAAAGGAGTCTGGACAGGGCCTTGGGCAACATGGTCTAGTGTGAGGTATCCTTGCCCATGGCAGGAGTTTGGAACTAGGTGATCTTATGGTCTTTCCCAACCCAAACCATCCTATGATTCTTTTAAATTTACTTGCAGTCATCTCAAAAGAGAATAGCATGCAAAGAAACCAACCTGTAACCATGTTCCTTGTAGACAGCTTTAGGATAAGACACCATCACTGTCACAGAAAGTTAAAGAAAGGAGAGACCTTTGCATTGCAGAAGATAACTCCTTTTCCATAGCTGGCTATAAAATTAGATTGATTAGGTAACAAATCTTTAGGTAACAAATTTTCAACTGTAAAGGAAGAATGTGTTAGTATTTGCCAGCAGTAATTGAGGCATCACAAATTTATGTCAGAAAAAAGCCATTCAGAGGAAGTCCTAGCTGCTAATCCTTTGGTCTGTACATTATTCACCTGCACACAGTGAATGCAAAACAAATGGAAGATATCCTTTTCTTAGTTGAAGCGTTTTTATAGCTGGTTTACTGGTTATCCTTACACAAGGTATTGGGGGAAAAAAGGTCTACTGTATTAAAATCCATCATCCACAGGCTCTTTATTTTATACCATTGCCTCAGAACACCAGAGGCTGTAAGTCATAGTTGTCATCAGTGTCTTAGAATACCTGACAGGTTTCTCTGTTCTTTCTCCAGTCACATTTTGACTTTTTGGCATTTCTGTTCTGATGTGTGAGCATGTAGGTGAATGAGAAAGCCGTAAGATAAGACTGAGCAACAAGAGCAGAAGCCATCAGTTCAGCCTCCTCCTTCCTATCTATAAAAGCATAAAGCAGTCTGAGGATGATTTGGTAACATATCTACCATACGAAATACAAAAATGTACCAATAGCTACCATGTATATAACTAGGTAACTCAATTTCCTATGTAATTGAGGAAAAAATCCCTAATATTAAAAAGCACAGATATTTAAATAATAACAATATTAAAAGAAATATCATCAAGAATAAGACTTATTCAGGAAGTAGATCTAAGAGGTCTGAACATCTCACGTCTAACAAGAAATACAAATGGCATCAAGTGCCAAAGGAAGGAAAATATCTAAGAAATCTATGCAAACATCCTATTTTTACAGGCTGAGCTAAAAGAAAACTATCATGTCACACAGCCCATCTCTACCAAACCCACCCATGTGAATAAGGATTAATTCTGGAAAAGTAAAAAAATAAAATAAAAACTAAAGGTGTCTGTAAAATTCCTTTTTTATTGTTGTTGTTGCATATCCTGATGTAATTTCCGTGATTTTAGGCATTGTTACCTTTTCTTGTTCTTAAGTTTTCCATAACAAACTTGTAGCCCCACTTAGAAGGGAAGTGAAAGACAGGAAGGTATAAATAAAAGTGACAGGAACATGCCAAAACTCAAAGGATACTACATGCAGCATCCATACAAAGGTTTTTAAAGCATTTTCTAAAGGCTAAGCTGTCTCTAGTCCCTTCTCCCACACTATAATGTTGTCCAAACAAAGGTCATTCTAGGTGAGCAAAGGGCAAAGCACCAGAAATATTTCTTTGCAGTATGATGGGTAACATAGATTATGTTTTCCACATATCAGGATGCATTGTGTGAGATGAAGATATATCAATATATACCCAGTCAACTCTGAGCTAGAGCAGCATCACAGCTTCCCTCAGGGAAGCTCTCTCCAAACAACATGGAGAACATTTCCTGGCTATGTCTCCTGGTGCAGGCTGGTCCACGTGTCAGTCAGAGTCAGAGCATCATTAAGCATATAATCTGTGCTGAGTAGTAAAGTTTAACATTCCCAGCATAACCCCACAAACTGTTGTTACGACTAGTGCTTTGAGATAGTAACATACTATGCAGAAAACCCAGCCTGGCTCACAGGTAATCCATACCAGTGCAGAGATGCAGATAATCATAAAATCATAGAATCAGCTAGGTTGAAAAAGACCTTTAAGCTCATCAAGTTCCTCTGCAAGCTTCCTTGAGGTGGCAAAACACAGGACAGAGCATGGCTGACTGTCCTGTTATCCCGTCCCTTGTATTTTTCAGAATCATAGAATCATAAAATCATAGAATAGTTACGGTTGGAAAGGACCTCAAGATCATCAAGCTCCAACCCCCCTGCCATTGGCAGGGACACCTCGCTCTAAACCATATTACCCGAGGCCTCATCCAACCTGGCCTTGAACACTGCCAAGGATGAAGCATTCACAACCTCCCTGGACAACCTATTCCAGTGCCTCACCACCCTAACAGGAAAGAATTTCCTCCTCATATCCAATCTAAACTTCCCCTGTTTCAGTTTTAACCCATTACCCCTTGTCCTATCACTACAGTCCCTAATGAAGAGTCCATCCCCAGCATCCCTATAGGCCCCCTTCAGATACTGGAAGGCTGCTATGAGGTCTCCACGAGGTCTATACGCACAGCACAATTTAGTATTGCACTCCAACATGTCAAACCAGCAAACACAATGATAAGACTTGATCTCATTCAGCTAGGAGCTTTCACTTCTTGAGCTCTTCCTGTTTTGTCTGCAGTGTTCATCCTATGAAGCATACATCTCTGGGGTTAACTGGGTTGCACTCCAGCAATAATGCCACAGCTACTGCATGTGCTGCAGGCAGGGTGCAGTGTGGGTGAGTTACAGCATGAGAGGGCTACAGAGTGCTTCAGGTCAAAGCTCTGCCTTCCCCTTTCCCCTGTTATGGCTTCAGCTAGGGTCAGCATTGAATATGCAGAGAGGAGTAAAAAGTAGGTCTGTTATAAGTGATCCTTTTCCTACACCTCTCAAATTCTGGGAATCAACAGGGTTTAGGATTTCCTAGATAATAGGTAAGGTCAGTTTTAAGGATATAAGATTTGAGATATTTTTGTCTCCTAGGTCTCTGACACAGATTATAGTTAATGTCAGCAATACAGCAGAATGAAATGTAGGTCTATGTTCCATCATTAGGAGGCCTGTTTTTCTGTATTAATTTTTGACACTGTAGGAAGCCTTTTTCTCCTATATCAATTTTTGAGTCTTAAGTGTGACTGGCTCCTTATTAATGACAGGAAAAAGATGTTACACACATGGCCACATGCATAAAAGAGCAAATTTTCAGGGTGGGACTATCCGGTGGAAGATTTTGACAGCCAGCTACAAATACTATTTCAGGTTGAAGCACCTTACATCCCTCCACACTGTGTAACACTGAGCAGATGAAGCTCTGTGTCCACAGTTGTAACTCCTTTCTGTCTGCTAGAATTATTAAGCAGTTCCTACCTTCCTGTTGTAGCTGCCAAAGCTGAAAGAACTTCTGTGAGTCATGCAGCTAGCACTTTGATACCTGTATACTCAACCTCCACAATACTGCTAACCAAAACCTACAGATTAACTATCAACCTTAACCAGGAGAGGCTCATGAGATGCTGACATTCTCCAAAATGAAAGAAAAAAAGAGATGCTCCCACAAACATTAGATGTGGTCCTAAAGCAGTACGTAGTTCCCTTTACAGAAACCCCACCTGAGCTGAGGTGAAATAAAGAAACTTGTTCTCATATGAGCTGTTCACTTTGTGTACAGAAACACACGGCATACTGAGTTCAAAGACAGGAATATGATTTTACCCGAACACACTAAGGAAGGATTAGTGATGGAGTCTGTGTTTGTGACAGCATTTATAAAATGAAATCAAATTGTTATTACTTGGTGTTTGTAGAGTAAAAAGGAAAATACATTAGGTTTTAAAGTGATGGGGTCAGACTTTTAAATACAGACATCTAAATTACACATTACACTCCAAAATAAACCCCCATCAGTGTATACAATCTGAATATATGAATGTGTATGTATTGGTTTTAATCTTATTTACATACGTACAGTGTTCTTTAAGATTATACATGTTATGGGCTCAGAAGACCTTCTTCGCTCATCTGCCTAGGTATTATACTGCACTTACTGTCTACTACATGCTAAAGGATATCAGTATCGCTACTCTGTTCTGCTGGTCCCTCTCTGACAAAAACATATTAAGCCACCAAACCACTCAAATGGGAACCCTAAAGCTCAGATGGGCATATGAAAAAAAGAAGGAAAGAATAATAGCTCATATGGTCTGATGGGATCATTCAGGGAAATAATATGCTTTTTCTTTCCCAAGGCTCCAAACAGATATCTGTTACACACACAAACCTGGCACTGGGTCTACAAGATCAGAGTCATTGAGTACCAAAAGGTAACCCAGATTCCAACCAGTTCAGTCAAGTTGAAGGTGTGAAAGAACCAGGAACTCCAAACCTAGTATCAAGACAGCATCTAACAGCTACATTATCCATGCCCCTTTGGCTTATACAATATGAATATAATTTCAAAGTAATTGCAGCAAAGAGTATCAGGAATCTGATGTAATTTAGAATAGTAAGAGGGACTCAATGTGTAAGAATGTATAAGATTTTGCTCCTGTAATTCAAATTATGCGTACTTAGTACGGCTGTAAAATATTCAGTTTTGATAGAGGGAAACTAGAACTTTCAAGAGAAAGTTAAGTAGACATTCTAAGAAGTCCAAGTTGGAATACCCTATGAGACAATTCATAACATCAGTGCTTAAATCTTTGGTTTAACATGTTAGTAGAATGCAAACCTGGAACAAATAGAAAATCAGATCTACTTCTTGTTATCAAAGCTTTTCAGGAAAATAGTACAAAATGATGACTTATCAGCACATCCTGGAGACCATGGGAAATCACTCAGGTAGCACAGTATGACACTAGCTTTTTAGCACCAATAGCTTAATATAATGTCACTTTACACTATAGGCAATAGACACACCTATCATTTTAAGAACCAATTTGCCTCAGCTCTTGTTTACCTACTAGTAAGATCTAACTTGGAACAAACACTAAAACAATGAATATACAGATTCCATTAAATCTGAGTGAGTAAAAGGTTTTGATAAACTGCATTACATTAAATTACTGTGATTATTCCACTTACAAAAGCAAATCTGCAGCTGTTTTAAATGGGAATGTGCTCACAGACACCACTGGAAGGCTGGATAGACAGATCCTGTGCAAATGACACAGCCCTCATAGCTGTTTATCTTCAGTAAATGTGCTAAATAAACAAGTGGCAACTGTTTAATATGTAAGAACTTTCTTTTCACTGTCTTTTAAAATAAACTGGAATGCTCATTAGGGAACCTAAACTGAGATGTGTTAATAGGAGTGTCACATTTTCAGGCGATAACCCGACCATTAGCTCATGTCACTGATACAAATCTATTTGTTAAGCTACATTCTAATTCTGAAAGAACATGTAACCCTAATAACAATAAGCCTTCTTGTAAATAAGCTGTTTATTTGTAACTAGGGAGAATGAGGGGATGCAAATCATGCCTTGTTAAAATGATTTTGGACTTTCTTCCTGTTTTCTGAAATTTAAACTATCCCAGTATTATGTGTTCTGAGATATTTAGTCCAACAAATACATTCTGAAAGCAGCTGCTAGTTCACATGTAATATCAACAATCATGCTTCATTTTCTGTGCCAGTGGACTTGCAGAAGGGCTAACCTCAATTAAGGGTGTAAGCTTCTAAAATTATATTGGAGGAGACATGAGGCAGTCAAATTCCTGACTGTGAATGCCCGTTACTGAATCTGAAATCACTGCATTTCAAATGAGACCGTATCTCATGTAATTCCAACAAGGTATACAACAACACAGATTTCTGAAACTCCCTAACTTTCTGTTCCCAACCATATATATTTGCTTACATATATATATATTTAAATGAAAGAACTTCTTCTGGCATGGAATATCGAATTTGCCTATCAACAAAGTCCCCTTGGCTTGCTGGCAGAAAAAATATCAATATAAAATAAATAAATAAATGGATTGACAATTAAATATAAATTAATTGACCCCTATGTCAGAACCCTGAGAACATTAATTACCGTTAATTGCCCTGACCAGCCTCACCTGGGGCTGTTGGATTGAGTCCAGAGGAGGCCATGGAGATGCTGCAAGGGCTGGACCAGCCCTGCTCTGGAGACAGGCTAAGAGGGCTGGGCTAGTTCAGCCTGGAGAAGGCTCCTTAAGAGGAGACCTTAGAGCAGCTCCCACTGCCTAAAGGGGGGCTTCTAAGAAAGATGGGGACAGATCCTTAGAAGTGCCTGTTGCAATATGACAAGGGGCAATGGCTTTATAATGGCTTTAAACTGAAAGATGGTAGATTTAGATTAGATATGAGACAAAGGGACACAAAACAGAATACAGAAATCTTTAGAAGAAGCTTTAAGTAATGTTAAGTTTGATGGCTTTGTAACAGTAGCAATGGAAAATTACTGAGGTGCAGGATACATAGAGAAAAATATAGAGAGAAAGTGCAGCTAGAGAACATACTAATTCTCACAAGATAAATCATTATAGTTGGTATAGCTTTAAGAAAAAAACAGTCTAGAAAAACAGGACACAGGGATAAGGGGTATCTGGGAATTGCAGGTGTCCAGGATGGGCTACAGTTAAACTAACTGGTAAGTAGGAGGATAGGAGGATTATTATGTATCTGGTGCTAACGAACCAATTAAACTGGTATGAGCATCTACTGCAGGTGCTTCAAAGACTGCCAGAAGTGATGAAGATTGTTGGAAGAAGTAAACGACCCTCAGAGACCACCACCACAGCTCTGTACGCATGCGGGGAACTCTCTGGAAAATGATGTAATCCATATGTAGCCTCATGAATATGTATGTATGCCCAGGGACTATAAAAGGACGGCTTGTATAGCAATTGGGGAACACACGTTAGGAGGAGCTATCCCCCATGTCTCCCGGCACCGCAATAAATAATACCTGCTTGTCAGCTTGAAAACTTTGTTGGCAAGTTTGTTCCTTGAGTTTTCTCCTAATCAGTTACTAGCAAGAAATCTTCCCTCTGAGGCTAGTGAGGCACTGTCACGGGCTGTCCAGAGAAGTTCTGGATGCTCCATCCCTGGCAGTTTTCAAGGCCATGTTGGTCAGGGCTTTGAGAAACCTGGATTAGTGAAAGACATCCTTGCTAGTAGTGGGGGGGATAGATTAAATGAAGTTTAAGGTCTCTTCCAACCTAAACTATTCTATGATTCTATGACATGCAATGCAAAAGTGGCACATTGACTTATGTGCTTCATTTGAGAATATTACATGACAAGTGGAAATGATGTAACTCCCCTTGTACCTGCCCTCCACTGAAGTAGTCTGGTTTGTGCATCAGCTCTTCATTATAAGGCACAACATGCTAGATTTACTGCATTTTTAATCTGTTCAAGTATCTCATAATCTTACACAGTGATAAATATAATTTTTTAATTAAATCAACTTTTTGGAATACTTTGAATCCTGTGCAAATTCTGTGAAAAATTCTTCCTGTGTCTCAACACTCAACATAGCTTAAGGCTTCTTCTCAGACTCTAAGCTTTGCATAGAGTGAATGTAACATCAGTTTAAATCACAGTATTGATTAAAAAGAACATTCAGTTATGTTCAGCTGTTTAGATGCCACTGGAGAGCTCAAGTGGCCATTCTGCAGCTAGAAGCAGATCTGTGTTGATTTGCCAGGCCGATACTTCTCATACTGAAGAAACAGGCTGAATCAGTGATACATGATTCATAATTGGGGTGTTTAGCTATGTCTTTTGTTGTATCATTTCTTAAGCTAGATACTGGATAGATATGATTACTTTTTCAGAGAAAATATTGTCGTTCTGCATATACATATTCAAGTGCAGATCAGTCTGTTTGCAGAAGAAAAACACAAAATATTTCTATTTAAGAGAATAATAATAGAGAGAAAAATACTGATAAACAAGTTAGCTCCCTTGCCTGAGATATTCCTCTACATCTAGCCACTTCAGTGCATCATTGAAGGCAATGTCTTCAGGGAGTTCTGACTTTTAGGGGAACTTACAGAGACAAAAAAGATGATTGAATAAGTTTAAACTCAGCCTTGTACTATAGAGTCAGAGTAATGAAGTAGGAGATAACCCCCCCCCTTTTAAATCTTGTTCCTTCTCCCTTGTTCCTACCGCAGTAATATATGTTTAGTGAGTGCGTTATTCTTTAACAACTGCAATGCAACTGAGGCAGGACCTGAATTTTCCTTTCACCTATTTTTTTACCTTTTAATCCACACATGTAATTAAAGGGATGGAAAAGTTATCTGCATGGCTTTCTGCTTTTCCTTTCCTCTCCTTTGATTCATCTTATCTCCAGGGACTACCAAAGAGTAGACAGAACTGAGATGGTGTAAAAGACCCCTGGAAAGTTCTCGTGTTTCCTAACACCACTGTGCAAATGTTTTCTTATGCATATTTCCTGCACTGATTCCATTTATTCTTTTTGCCATCACTGGTAAACATTATCAGTTAATATCCTGTGTGCATTTTTGTCAGGCTGGGATAAATGACCTCCTCAACTTTATGCTAGGAAACATCCAACCACAATTTAGGACATCCAGACCGACTCCATCCCCTCTGCCCTCTCTTTTTCCTTTCAATCTGTACAGCAAATGTGTTGGAGAAAACTTTTTCTTAGGGACTGATGGCTTCTCCAAGGCTGAGAAGGGCTGGAAACTACAATCAGCATTTGGCTTTCATGAACCCCTTGAGAGCCATTTCTGTCACACATGAAATCAACAGCAAATAGTACAATCCCTTGTCTTAGAATAGTCTTAGTGGAGGTGACAAGTCTACTGGAACAACATAGGGCAAACAGCATGGGCATGCCCCCTTGAAGTGCAATTTGAATTCTCTGTTGGTAAGAATCAGCATTGTTTTATCTGACTTCAGTGGGGATATTCCTGCTGACGGCTGCTGAGCTTCTGGCCAGCAGTTTCCCAATTGCTTGATTTGACAGTAATTTTGGAATCAGAGATGTACACGGATGGTCCACAGAGTTTTCCCTTCCATTTTAGTAAATCCTTTAGTAAACCTGAATAGAATTCCTGTAAAAAAACCAAGAATTCAGTATACTGACTGTTGCTATCCTGCAGATTTACATAGGAACACAATGCACTACTCTCCCTAGGTACTCATTTGATATAGTCATGAAGCAATACACCCCAGAAATATCTTTTTTTCTGTCATATTTATAGCAATTATGTCAAATAGTGAATTTAAATCATTTGAGTTGATTACTGCTGGTTTGTGAAAACACACAGTTTGACGTATTCGCAAGTTTCAATTACTGTATGGGAAATGTAATTATGTGGAGTACAAAGCTCCAGGGGAAGCTGTGTTTGCTAAATACACCTTGTCTGGAATGCAGTGATTCTTTACTTTTTCCCCCAAATCTGAAAATATAATAAACTGTGTCAATGAATTATCATCCAGCAGATCCTGTATTTAAAAGCTGAGTAGACTACTAAGTAGAAAGAGGAAAAAGTAATTCAATTTTGGCTTATATTTTTCCAGCCAATGTTCAAGACCCTCCCTGAGTACTGTGCTTACTCAGTGGAGGTTTAAGGTGCAACATCATTTGTTTCAAAGTAAGTCTTTGTAACAGGAAACTTGGGTGTACAGTTCTGGTGTCCTCAAAATAAGAACATGTAGCTCCTGGAGCAAGTCCAGAGGACAACATAAGGATGATTGGGGCTGAAGCACCCACCATATGAAGATAGGCTGAGAAAGTTGGGGCTGTTCAGTCTGGAGAAGAGAAGGCTGCATGGAGACCTCATAGCAGCCTTCCACTGTCTGAAGGGGGCTACAGGGATGCTGGGGAGGGACTCTTCATTAGGGACTGTAGCGATAGGACAGGGGGTAATGGGTTCAAACTGAAACAAGGGAAGTCTGGGTTGCATATAAGGAAGTTCTTTACTTTGGAGGTGATGAGGAACTGGAATGGGTTGCCCAAATAAGTGGCAAATGTTCCATCCCTGGCAGTGTTCAAGGCCAGGTTGGACAGAGCCCTGGGCAACACGGTTTAGTGTGTGTTGTCCCTGCCAATGGCAGGGGTTTGAAAGTGGATGATCTTACGGTCCTTTCCAACCTTAACTATTCTATGACTCTACGATTCTGTTATAATGGTAAATTTTCAGCTGGTTCATTAAGATCTCTTTAGGAGTCATTTTCTTAAAGGTATTGTAGTGTGTTTAGTGTCCAGTTAAGACAAAAAAGCAAACTATCACCTCATCATCAAGTCCTGTCACCTACAGCTGCAGAAAAACTACAGCAAATATACTGTCTTCTACATTTATTCTCCCAAATCCCACACAGCCCGTAACTTCCATAACAAATCATGGACAGAATGTGCTACAGAAAAGAAGCCAGAGGGCTGAGGTCTATGAAAGCTAGGAGGGGATGGAAGTCAGCATTTTGTCATGGTACTGATCCCAGTGTTTATAGCATATTTCCCTTTTGTCCTTGTGAGATGCCGCTTGTTAACACCAGTGCCGCAAATACTGGCATAAATAGCTGTATTCCTATGAGCTCTGCAGCTCCATCCACAGAACTTCCCATATGGAAATGATGATTAAAATTTATACTATGCCTTTAAATACACAAAGTTTCAGAGCTGTTAAATCTGATCCTCCCTAAAGCATCTTTGTGTGTTTCATTTGCATCTCACAAAAATAGATCAACATTAAAATCCATTTTATTTGGGATGCTGCAATAATCCCAAATAACCCTAAATTCCTTCTGTTCATATTTGCTCACATTCATGGCTTTGGAAACTCCTTATCCTTTAGATGCCTTTCCTTGGTAGTGAAGCTGTTTTCATATCTAGTTTGGAATGCATATCTGTTTACTTTATTCTTGGTAAATAGTGCAAGAGATATGAAAGAAGACATTTACAATTACTCTCCTCTTCAACAGTTGCATGTCCTTTCTACTGTGCCGTTTATCAAACCAATTCCAACCATTCTCATTAAAGTTTCAAATTTCTATCTTCCGAAAGAGCTTAAAAATATGCTTTTGTCAGGTTTGACAGTGATGTGATTTGAACTTCTGCTTTAAAGGACCAGTCAGAGCATTCTTCAGTATCTGGGTAAATAGTACTTTCATACCCACAATAGGACATTTTAGTCCTGATTAACTGGAGTTAGGTAAGAAGCGAGAGAAGCTTTCTTTTTGCAGTAGCTTATGTATGCCTCAGCTCTACCCCATTACAAGGCAGCATCTTCTTCATGACTAAACGTCTTACTGCATACATATCTAATATATACTCTTAAAAAGGAATCAGGGTGCCATGTCAGTTTCTAATGTGACCACTGTACCCCAGTGTAGTTCTAAAAGTATGCGGCTGTCAGGTACTGCTCACATTGGTGCTGTGCTTTCAAAAAGATCATCATAATAGGAAATCCAAGCTGGAAAGTGAAATGTATAATAAGACCATTTAATTTGAGAAAACCCTGAATTAGATTTAAAATATGGCTAGAAATTGCCTCACCTCTTGACCATTTCTTACATAACATAGATTTTGTTTTAATCTTTTAGTATGAATTTGTATGAGAGGAGTTTATGTAAATAAGAATATATTTCCTTTCCTGAAGATGAGAGCAAGGTTTACATACAAGTGTAAATAAACTTCCTTGTTCAGGCATTTAGAAATTACAGAAACACGGAATGATCGTATGAAGAGACAACGAGCTAGTGCCACTTTCATTTACACAGCATTTTAGTCCACATAATGAAATTAGTGCAAATAATGACCTGACTACGTGATCTTTACACTCACCTCACATGGTAGTATTTTTCCACTAATTTCAGTTGCTGAAGAATTACTTAAACACAAAACAATGAATACATAAGATGTGTGTTTCTTGGTTTCTAATAAAGACAATAAACAAACTGATACTTGAGAATTAAAGGAGCCGAGTAAGCTGCTGCATGGTACTAAGCTGTGGCTTAAACCACAGTTCTGCCCCATCACCGACAGTGTTAAAGGCCAGGTTGGACTGGGCTTGGAGCAGCCTTGTTTACTGGAATGTGTCCCTGCCTGTGTCAGGGGGTTGGAACTGAATGTGCTTTAAGGTCCCTTCCATGCAAACTATCCTAGGATTCAATGAAGAGGTCCGAGATGTCAGTAATGTACTGAATCTGCTGAAGCCTTCCTGAAGTCTGCTGAACCAAAGTCAACATCCTGTTTTTTTCCTCCAAATATCATTATATCTGTATTACAGAAGTTTCCTTTATCATATTCTCCAAGGCAACGCAAATACCAAGTGTGTCCAAAAAGGAAAACTCGTTCTTTGCCTTGGGAAAAATCTCAGGTTCCTGACTGAGTGGAAATAGCTGCAGTTCACCATGCTGTCAACCATTGTCAATAATCCCAGCAGCAAAGCTCTTCAGGCGGTGACTCACAGATGAAGAAGCTTTTTCATCACAGGACTTCCAGTAGGGTTCTAACTACAGCTTACATCAATCAAAACCCATTAGTTACAGACTTATACATTGCACATTTCTAAATAAAAAACAACCCAGCTCAGGGTAATTCAGGTTACTTGTTACTTTTCACTCTTGTGTTAGAAAAGAAGTAGGTTGTTGGGTTTTTTTTCAGTGGTACAAAACACTGATTCATCTGCCTGTATGGTTAAGTAAAGATTCTTTAGAGATTAAGTTTCTGCTTTTCCTTTTATACAAGCTCCTTCTCTTTGTTACTATATACACAGATCTTATATCTAGGAATTTCCCCTCCTCTCCTGTCTTCAGATCCTTACTAGCAGCTGGAGAGCCTGGCTCCTCTGTAATGGATGCACAATTTTTGTGTTGTTTTATTATTACATTACAGTAGTTGGTGTGGAACAACAGCATCAAGTGTAATGCTATTGGAAGATCATATCATGGCTTTTACTTTAAAGGATCTAGTGAATTAATTGAGGAGCAATGTCAAATACTAAGCTAACTTCATATTTTAATTAACAAGAAATGTATGTTATAATTAATGAATTATCTTAGAGGCATAAATCATGTAATAACTTGGAGCTTAGAGATCAATATACACAAAAAGAGATGTAGGTGTTGAAAAAAAATGAAAGGTTTAAAAATAGGTAAAACTTTTTCTATACATGCAATAAATCCATGTTTAACCTCCCTGATGTCTAAAAGCACTTCTGCCACTGAATAACCAGGCTGTTTATGTGAGATGAATTGATAAACCCAGCCTATCTTTTCGGATCCTTGGACTAGAGAATGGATTTCAAGAGACTTCTGTTCAGCAAAAAAAGGTCTGAAGGAATTGCATAGCTATAACATCTTTAGTGAACACAACTGCTATTAAAATTTCAGTTAAAAACATAAAAACAAGGCTAACTATTACAACAATTAACAGATGTGCACCAGGTCCCAAGAATAGCAGTTATTTCATTTTAGAATCCACCCCTATTTGAATTGCAGCTAAAACCTACTCAAGTCACTGGAAGCTTTGAATTTGCATCATGAACTTCGTAACATGCCCATGAACAATCCTTTTGGGCTCAAATTAATTTCATCTAATTTAAGGCAGCCGAGATGGCCACACTTGAACCCGGTTACAAAATGCTACAGAGAATGGTTTTTATACTTTTCTTTATGGTGGAGCCGTGACATTTCTAAATGATCCTAAACCAGATGTGAATTCCCCACAGACATGCAAAAAAATGTGATATATATGTTGTACTAAGCTACTGAGATCTGTTCACTGCTGCCACAAGACAGTTCAAAGGGAGACATTATTCAATTAATACATACACTGACATCACAGGCTATCAAAGAAAGAGAGAAGTTAAGCATTTGAAAGAAAAAATGAAATATTTTTGGTTATTTACTCAAAGTAATAATATTTAACAGGATACGGGACTATCAACAAAACCTGAGGACATTTGCATTGAAGAACCGAATGGGGAGAGGGGGATTCAAACTACTATTGAAAAGTCCAGCTACCTCAGCTTAAAGACCAATTTTCTCTGCTAAGTCCAAATGGAGTAGTAAAGCTGAGATTCTTCACTGCAGAACAATTTAAGATGTTTACAACAGGAGACCAGGACTCCTGTTTGATCAACACGTGTCTCACCTAGGGTTAGTCTGAACCCACTTTTACTGATCTCTATAAGAAGTAAGGGTCACACATCAAACTTAGTAAAAATCATCCATTTTTTAACTATTGAAACTCCAAAAATTTAAGCAAAAGTGTTACTATAAACAGGTTGAATCTAGACCAGATCTCCTAGTTAAGACAGTTGAGGTGGTGCGTGACCATGCTGATGAATGCAACAATATGGAAACAAATGATGTTCCACCAATGCAGAAAGTGGAGACAACTGAGACAGTCCCTTCAAATGTTAATCTTCCTATGAAATATAATTAGGATTTTAAATTCCCGATTAACAGTAGATTAATCAACAACTCTAGATTCACCCTTCACAAAATCTGAAACATCTAATGGAAATCTCTCCAAGCAACTTGAGCAGTTTTCAAGGTGAGGCAAGAATCCTTCATATACATAGGGTAACACATATAAATCTGAAAGTTTTGGGTTTGTCCATCAAAATGTGATTACATTTGATAGTGAAAGTCTCAATGTAGTCCTGAAATGCAACTTCATGCACAGGAAGACAAAGAAGTCTGAATTTTTCCACTCCTTTCATTTCAGAACTGCATTCAGTATATTAATTCTAGGCAGAGAGTTTGAAGAGCTGCTTTTGTTAGCTCAGGTTTTGGATTCTTTCTGGTATAACTCATGGCAAATCATGTAATCACAGAATGTTTTGGGTTGGAAGGGACCTTAAAACTCATCCAGTTCCAACCCCTTGCCATAGGCAGGGACACCTTCCACTAGGGCAGGTAGCTCCAAGCCGCCTCTAAACTGGCCTTGAACAGTGCCAGGGGTGGGGCTTCAGCACCCTCACAGGGAAGAATATCTTCCCAATAAATAATCTAAATCTACCCTCTTTCAGCTTAAAGCCATTCCCCCTTTCCCTATCACTATCCTTATGCCCTTGTAAAAAGTCCTTCTCCAGAATTCTTTCAAGCCCCCTTAAGGTATTGAAAGACTGCTGTAAGATCTCTTCCTCCTCCCTTTTCCTCTTTCCTTTGGGTTGAACTTGAATTTGGTTTTCAGCACCAAAGCAAAGACTAACCCCCTTTCCTTGTTTCCAGTCTCTCACTTGGCCCCAGACCTCAGTAAGTGATCTAATTAATCTGAGTGCAAGTGTTAACCACTAAAGACACAGTTAACAACAATGTTTAACAGCAGCAAAACTACAAGACATCTCCTGTTTAAAGACTGTGGTAGTCTTTGTATTGTTGAGCCAGTGTCTCAGCAGTGTTAAGAGCCTGTCCTGATGTGGTCTGGTCTATGAGTAAGTTTTCGACAGCAAGGCATGAGCTATAATTTAAACTGTGTCTGACACACGTTACATACAACTGTGTGTATAGGCAGGTCTGGCCCAACCACACTCCTTGTATGAATTAGGACATCTTCCAAACTTCATAATATAATATAAAATAATCTAGAATATAAAAAATAATATTATATAATTTTAATAATATTATATATATATCATATATAATTAATATATATAATAATCTAGACCATAATAATGATATAGATTATCTGCCCAACATAGATTTACTCTTTGATGGGGAACAGTTTTTTGACTATAAAACTTCAGGTGAAATTCAGATCTCATCCTCTGCTTTAAGATAAGTAGTTTCTAACTATTTATTTTTTTGCAGCATAGAAATGAGCATTCACATTTAGGCCCTGCAATGGTGATCAAAAACATTTGTGTCTAGGATAGTCCTTAGATTTTGCACAGATTTTTGCTTCTGGTTCCCAAATGAGCACAGGTAATAATCTGTGGCTTATTAGAAAACTTCAAGAAACAACATGTCTTTTCAATCTGCCTACAAGGTCAAAAAACCATCCAGCAGTATTTAATATACGTACACAAGCTTGATGTATTGAAGTGCTGTGGTTTTTTTTACTATGTTAACAGTTTGATGAGGATATCAATTAAACATGACTACGTAGTTAAGATTTCCATCTCCAAATGCAGCTGCAGCAAGTAACCGGACTGCTAATCAAAGCAGTGTTATAATTTAGCGCTGATGAGGAAAGCAATATCCATCAGAAGGGAATGACAGAAAGGAGGCAGCTGCTTTCATATCACTTTAGTGTCCATTCCTTTAATGAGCCTGAGGAGACAATTCCCTGCTGACTATTCATTAATTAATGGGATTTATGAGAAGAGCTATCAGCATACAAACAAGTAGAGAACAGGTGATGACAGGCTCCTGTTTGCAGGGAATGACGATATTTAGAAAAGAAAGCTTCTGAATAAAGTAAATGATCTGAAAGGGATATTAAAGTAAATGCTAAGTTCTCAATTCTTCAGCTGGACAACAATGAAGTGTGGTTTACAGCTTAATAGAAGTATGTCATTCAACTCAACCTCTGAAATACCCATGGACAGATCAAGAAGAAAGGAGGTAGCAACCCAGAGGATTCAGCAGATGGTTCTTTCCCATTCTTAGTGAATAGCAGCATTTTGCCCTGATTTGTATGCATTAATAAACAGTTGGATAGATCCTTCTAGGAAACACTATCTCCTTCTACCGTGGTCTTTCAAAGTTATCGTAGTGGCTTGCCCTTTGCTTGGGAATTCTGAGATGCCTTGCATAAGTTTTGCAAGACAAACCAAACTTTGTCCCAGCCACAAAGATCCCAGGGTACAGAGGAGATTGTGCCAAAACCAACCTGCAGAGATTAATAGAGGGAAGACAATATCACAGCACTGGGCGTCAGCCACCTTTCTATCAGACTAGAGACCCTTTGCATATGTATGTCATTGTAGGGTAGCTGAGATTGCACAATTGATTGTAGTCTCAGGTATCAGTTCACAAAGCCTTTTGCACAACTTGAATTCATGTAATATTAAAGACCCTCAGGCCAGATTCCAGTTCCTCCCCTTTGTTCTGATTAGAAAGTGTAAAGTAGCTGGATTTATAATTCTATGATTCTATGATTTAGACATATTTGTACTGAAGAAAACTCCCTATAGTGCTGATTCTGTCCATTTTCTACTGGGGGATTTTGTGTAGTTTGTGTGAGGGATATAGTGGAGCTGAGGTCTGCAAGCACAAGCTCCTTAAAAGCTTGATATTAGCAGCATATGTCAGAGCAGCCATAACTCCACTGTCAACAGGACAGACTGAGGCAGCAGAGGCTGGACATGAGAGATAGACTCCTATTGTAAAAGCTCCAAACAGTATCACACCATGTTTTGAGGATTTACATTAGAAAGGCCATAATGACAATCACACTTGTACAATATGCCACCCTGAAAGTCTGTACCACACATACTTGCATCTCTTGCATATGCAGCAGCTAAACAGAAGGATTTCATTCTTGACACTATATACCACACATAAGCTGTTCCACATATGTTCACAGGGTGGGTAGCTGTAGCACGTGTTTCTTCTACTAAAATATCTAAATGTCAGGCACGTTACATGTTTTTTCTCAATGGCTCTTCTATTGAATGATGGAGAAACAACCAACTAACAGAAAGAGTTGTGCAATTTTATCCAAGGTCATAAAGAGTGACTTAATGCAAAACATATCTGGAATGCATCATGAAAGAAACAAAAACGCATGGCAATCAATAAGAGAAAATATGGAACTCAGGAAGCCCCCTTCATATGATATTGTTTTATCAAATGTGTGATATTGTGGTGGAGGAAAAAAGGGTTTCAATGCCATCATGGAGAGGGAGGTAAATAGGGATAACACATAGATAATAATGTCCTTGATTCCATCATAAGTATATATGAAATTATGTCTTTAATTTGTCTATTAAATATTCTTTTTTTATAGCTTACTCACATCTCTTTGCATTTTTTTCAAAAAACTGTAGCTCCAGAAATCCTATGAAACCCTAATTCTTTATTATACATAGGTTATAATTCTAATAATAATAACAAAAATTAAACCACAAAACAAAAAAAACACCCACCAAACCAAACCAGAAAGATGGAAGTAAAAATGTGTATTTTAAAACATTGTCTTAATGTTTAAACCAGTCTCCTGTTTCTGTTTGATTTCTTTTGTATTGCAAAGGGAAATCTGTTCAACCCCTTTTCCTGACTCCTTGGAATGGCAGTACCAGCTTTCTGCAGGAAAGGACTGTAGTTATACAACATCCTTCTGCTTGTGTGAAATTCACAGATTGGCTTCAGTCTGGTCACAGACTTCAAAATTATTTCAATGCAAACATGAAACAACAGAAACTAATAAGAGTAATTAACAAGTAAGCAAATTATAGTAGTCCCCTTCTCACTGCATTCATGGAGGACTGTAGTAGAGAATGGAAGCCTGTCGTGTTTCACTGCAAAATACTCCATTGACTTCTACTAATCTGCATCTTTCTTGGCCCAGCCATTTCATTCGTGGGGTATCAAACCACATGCTGGTAATTACAGTTATTCAGATTGAACTTTGGCTTTAATATTTCAATGAGAGAGTTTGAACATTTTGACCATTTATCTCCTTTCATGGCTGGAAAAATTCAATGTCATCTTTAATCCAGCCATTAGTGAAAATACTGCACATAGGAAACCATACGCCTTTCAAATTAGCTGACATGGGTATTATAGCAATAGTGTCTATCAGAAAAGATGGGTGGATTGTCCAAGGCAACATACACCAGACCCTGCTGCAAGCCTGCCAAACCATTACAAGATTTGCCATACCCAAGATGGCAAAACTAGCAGAAGTTTAGAGTGATGATTTCCAAAGGAACCTGAGACAAATCCATATACATATAAAAAGGATTCCATCACTGAAGTTATAACCAAAACCGTATGAAGATTAATAGGTAAGATGGGAGAGGTGGTGTTTTTAAGGAGAGAAAGAAGCAGAAGTATTGTTTTCCACTTTTTTTTCTTTTTATACCATTGAACTCATCAGCTGAACAGCTCTTTCACACCTGCATGGCCTGATTGTGCTGACAATCTGGTCAGTACAATGGGAATGGAGCAGCAATAGACATACAAATGGGTGGTGGATAAGGAAAACCCATCCTTCCCTATCTCACAGTCTGCAGGCACACAGAATACACAGAGTACCCCGATGGTACTCGAACCATTCAGCTAGCGTACATAAACTGTGCCATAACGTCCAAAACCAGCTCACCTGCTTGTACCACACTAACAGCTTTATCCACTCCTTTCATTTGACAGTTTTTCTTCTCACACAACCTATTTTCTTCCACACAACAAAGTCATCCATAAACAATGAATTCTTAGTTGATTTTGTACTCAGTTTTACATCAAATTTGATGATGTTTTTTAAAACATACATTGTCCACATCTAGTGCTCTTACCTCAATAAAGCCAGGAGGATGTCTGAACAAATCCTATGAAAATCAAACCAACTTCCTAAGGAGAAAAAGAAAAAAAGGCATATATTTCCATAGATAAAGACTATGATGAAAATTATGATTGTGGCATATACGAAAACAGTCAGTCTGGTGAGAACGTTGTATGCCAGCAATACATCAAGACGAACACCCTCCTCCCCAACCTTTGGTCAACAGCATCTTTAGATGAGTATTTTCATATTTGCTGCTAATATTAATTTTCTTGTCCCAAATCTGATCTGAATATGAATGTTGCGTATATATGGCATCAGAAACGACAGCGGAAATTAATAATGATTGAAATGCTTTCTGGTCTTATCTTTTATGATATGAGTAATCGGACAACTGATTTCAAAACAATAGCTGAATCTTCTCTCTGGATTTCTAGAAGATTTTGTTGTTGTTCCATGGCTTTTATCACCATTTATCATATTATTTTCATATTTACTGAGAGCCTGAGACTAATGCATCTAAAAACTTCAGATTCTTAGAGGCTAAAATAAGAATTAATATTAAAAGTATTAAAAATAATTATCTTACTGTACGTCATGCCAATTTAAGACAATCAGTAAAAAATACAGGCATATAACTCCGAGAGTGATGAAAGATCAACCTGTTGCCAATACTACTCAGGTTTTAGTCATAAGAGGAAACTGAATAAAGTTGAAGGAAAGAAGATGTAAAACTTGCTAAGAAACTTACTTTGTCATAAGTTTCTTATTAAGTTTCTAAAACTGAATGGTACAAAATATGTCTGAAACCATACATGACCATCAAAACAGAAAAGAAGCTTCATGTCTGGCTTCAGAGAAAAGTAAAAATCAATGTGCTTTAAGCCTTGCCCCTGCTGTCTGAAGAATTCTTTCAGTTCTGATAGGAGAACTTCCACTCAGATACCTTGACCTCCGTGTTCCTAATGAAATGACCAAAAGAAGTATTGTAAGAACCAGTTTTGAGATTTTTTATACTACTACTACTAGGTTTGCTGTCAATGATTTAGACATGCATCACTGATTGTTCTTGGATGGATGAAAAAGCCTAAAAGAAGTTCAATTATCACTTCTTAACCTTCAGTTTAATTTCACAGATACTACCTAAGAGACTGAGAACATGAGTCCATAAAAGCAAACCGTATTGTACTTCCTGCCCTAGTTATTATAGAATAAGCATCTAAGTTACAGCATCCATTTCAAGACCCTTTTATAACATATATCTCCTGGCAACCAGTAGCTAAATACAAACTGCAATCTTGACCTCCTCAGATTTACTGCCCAGAGATAGATCCAAATTCCTGCTTCCCCTTTCACTCCTCATTTTGCCTTAATTGTGCAATTCAGAAATACCCTACTAGCACCTTCTCACAAAGTCGAAGACCCTAGACAAAAGATTTCTCTGATGTCACCTGTTACCTTCCTACACAAATTGTGATGCCTGCTTGTCACTTACAGCGTGTTAAGTGTGCTAAGGCATTGATTTCTGGCAGCTACACCATGGAGAAACAGTAATTAAAGGGAACATGAGCAACAAGGATGTTAAAGCTATAACTGGAACCCATAAAATATCCTGAGGAAGGAAGCTGTGGGGAAAGCACATTCATCAGAAAAGTTTCTCCAGTTACATTAACTCCAGGAGGAGGAGGAGGAGGAGGGGGCAGGACCACGACTGGTGTATTTGAAACAGATGTGGATGGGAATTAAGCTCTAAACACATTTCTCTAAGGAGTAAAGATGGCATTAACCATGTTTTCCCTATTCTATCTAAGGCTGGCTGCATTTTTTGTTTTGCTTTTCAGTTTCAGGTTTTTTCCATTTTCAGCTTCTAAAGGAAGATAAGGGGCTGTCAAACAAACAAGCAAACAATACACCTTTTCTATCATTCCTTTTCAAGATTCCTGTTATTAGAATTGTAAATCCTGGAGGCCATTCACTCAAGAGGGATCAGCAGGTGCTGCATATATGAAATCTGCAATGCTTTTGTTTGGTTTTCAACATAAAAAAGTAATTTACTGTAGATCACAGATTTAACCAGTAAGAGATGAAAAATAGTCCAATCACACCTCCAACACTGCAATTCTGTATTCTGTGGCTGAATAATGAGATTCTTCTAACTCAACACTAGAATTTACAATTTACACTACTGTGTAAATTTCAGGTCACTATCCTCCCCCCTTCCCTTTATTTTTAGCATGGGTATAACATTTTAATGATTATGTCAAAAATAAAATCTGATTCCACACAGATCAAGTGAATACACTTTATGAATCAGTTTTGGGAGGCAGCAAACTTAGTCCAGTCTTCTTTAGTGACAGGAAAGGGGGTAACGGGTTCAAACTGAAACAGGGGAAGTTTAGGCTAGATATAAGGAAGAAGTTCTTTACCATGATGGTGGTGAGGTGCTGGCACAGGTTGCCCAGAGAAGTGGTAAATGCTCCATCCCTGGCGGTGTTGAAGGAGAGGCTGGACAGAGCCTTGGGTGCCATGGTTTAGTGTGAAGTGTCCCTGTCCATGGCAGGGGGTTGGAACTAAATGATCTTAAAGTCCTTTCCAACCCTGACTATTCTATGACTCTAGTTGTTTGCAAGAAACAGGGTAGTCCCATCCAGAAAACTTGCTATCGTTTCCTCTTCCTGACTCATGTTAGTGAATGTTTATATGTGTTTTAGCCAACATATGTTTATAACCAGTAAGCTCAATAGCCCTAGTATTTGCCACAGCTTTCCATTCAAATGCATTTATTAATTTCAGTTGCTTTACTCCCAGTTCACCCTGATGCTACTGGGAAGAGAATCATGCTTATAGCTCTTATGATGATTTGGGATATTTTCATGTAGATGTGAAGCAAAACACTGCTGTGTGCAATTTGATATAATTTATGCCTCATGTTATTATTTTTCTTTCTTTTCCATCTATCACAAATGTACATGGCTTATTGGAGACATCAGTTCTTGGGAAGAAATAACCCCTCATAAATTCCACTACGTAACAAACTACTTCAAGTGGCTGTATATTTGAGTATCTCATAAATATGCCTGATTTCAGCACTAGATTTACTATATTTTTAATTTTCCAACAGATTGGCCATAGTTTCAAAGGTTTCATCTGAAGTTGTCTGCCCTGTTTAAAGGACACAATGTACTTAACTATTCAAAAAGGCACTTGATCCCATGAATGCACTTTCCTAATAATGGGATAGTCATTTTCCAGGCCAGTAAAACGCTATTACTCACTGGAACACAAACAGATTGTGAGAGGAGATGCTCATGCTGATGGCTGGCAGCCTGACAGAGGGAAAAGGGAAATATGGCCCTTTCCTGAATTAAGTTGCATTGACTCTATCTGTTCCAAACATTTGACTGAACTCCTTTCGTCTCATGATACTTATGACAATAATAGGATAACAGATTTATGTCATGAAGGCACTGACCTTTGTCAGAGGAACATTTTGACAGGAAAAGATGTGATATGCTGCTACGCTCGATAATTTTGACAATGACTGACAGTGCGGCTGCATAGCGACATGGTAAAGCTTATGCTTATGTTTTTACATTGTCATCCTTGGATTAATTCTGGGGTTTTTTAGTGTATTTGATCACACAAAACTTTTTTACTGAAACTGCTATATGCAAACAATTTATGCCACTGGGAAGCCTTGACTGACCCCACACCCATACAAGTAACTTGTGCTCTAAGGAAAGATGCTTCTTCTCTTCTTCACTCCAGGATTAGGATATTCTCACTTAAGAAAGGTTAGTTTATATTGCCTACTTTGCTGTTGAATATTGTATGTTGACAATGAACATTTCATTCTGCCCATTCTTCTGTTGAAGAACTGGATTTGATGGAATGTGAGCAAATTTTAACTTTGAGAAAAGAGGCGTTAGTGCATGGAGTTTAAATACTTAGGATATAATCAACATATGGATGAAATTATTTTTGCTTCTCTTCAGGATTGGTTTAGTAACAACGTAGCAAAGAATGCCACCCATAAGAAAAAGTCATATAGTAGTTGGACAAGGTGAAATGGAAAGAGTCACAGAAAAAGCCATATGTCCAAAGATAGGGTGCAAATATTCAGTATCTTTCTTGGTATTGGAAATTATAACTTCCAACGTACACTTGAGTAGTCAAACTGAACTATTCATACTGCCCATTTTTCCTACCTGAGTAATGACCTCTTATTCTGGAGGGACTGCAGTATAGCAATGTCATATGGCATGAGGTGTTCAACTCTGGTCTATCATGAAGAATATCTTCAGTGCTGTACAGTGCAAAAAAGAACTGACAGTCTCTGCCCTAGAGGATCTTATCTTGCAAACTCTTACACATGAGTAATTTCATTCACTTGGACTTTATTTCTGTTCCCGTTGAAATCACTGGTGAAATTCTCACTAACTCCAGCAGAGCAGGATCAAAACCAAGAATATTAACACTGACTTATGTGAGAGCTTTCAGAGAACAAATCAAACCAAAATATAATCAAAGCAATGAAAACTTGTTTTCCATCTTTCACCTTCCATGATTTAGGTATACAATTGCCTAGATGTAGCATCACTTTTCATTCAGCTCTCTGAGTGACATATAATGAGGTTTCATTGTTCACTATGACACTTTGACAAATGTTGTGTTACTATTGCTCTTAAGAGTGACTATACAAAACAGCCTCACTCCGGAAGCACAGCAAAAGTATAGTGAGAATCCAAATGAATTATGCATGAAACATGAGAAAGGAAGCAAATGTTAACTAATTTGAAAAATGGGTCAAAATCATGACAATTTTGTCAGTAACAAGTGAAGTAATTTTTCTATTATATTAATCAGTTATGTGCCTTCTGCTAGACTGATTTGCAGAGCAGAAAAGGTCATTTTCCAGGCAGATGGGGAAATTTCCAAGCAGAGGGAAATTCAGCTTCTACATGCCAGATATAATGAGAACCAATAAATTAGGCAAAGCTCCTGTTTACCTAAGCTGAAATATTGATGGCCAAGCCCACGAGAATGCTAATGTCTAGATTCATCTTTCTTTTACGTCTTGAAATTCAGAGCACAGTAGCACGTGTTGTGATAGACCTATATATCACTAATACAGTAACATTAGAAAAGATACCAATCACAGAAAGCAAATATAATGCATCTGAATAACATCCATTACTTGCACACAAATTTCACTTCTGTCAGCTAAGAACCCGGATGTAAAGCAATACTAAGAACAAGCTTTATGGCTTAAAGTATTGAGAGCAGATTAGATCTTTTCACTTTCATGTTACCAGTGACGAGAAGTTGGTATTCAAGCTATGTGACATGATCCAGTGGTCTCCATCCAGTTCCCAGATTGTGGCGCCATATGACTCCTTCATATGGCAGTATAATCCAGGCACAAGGATTATAACAAACTTTTCAAGACAGAAAGGTACTATATGACAGAAAATAGCAAATTTAATAGCATAAGTTAAGAGAAATTATCTCTGTAATTTAAGGCCCTTAACTCCAGCTTCTGAAGAAGGTGTTCTGATGGAGAGAATTATTTAAGTCATGAAAAGAAGCAGAAATTAGGAGAAAATACAATGCATATTTATCACCAGAGCATTATATGATGATAATCTGGTAATTCAGACGAAAAAAATGACCTTTAAGAACCTCTAGGCTCAATCCCAAAAAAACATCATCATATGCAGGGGAAATCAGATATAATGTTTTTCTTGTAAATTTGTGCATAACTGAACAACTATGGAGCCAATGGCAGGATAACCTGTAAAACTGGAGTATGGTGGTGGATGGATACCAGGATGGACGCCCATGTGGAACATGTCTGGATGGAGAGCATATGTATGGATAGAACGTATCGAGTTCTGCAAATGTGATAAAGCCAGTTGAGAACTTTTGGGTCAGGATCAGAGGGGAGGTCACAAGAAAAAAGGAAGCTGTGTCATGCATCTGCTATAGACAGTCTAATAAAAAAGAGATAATGAATGAAACCCCTTGGAATATCCTGATCACTGCTCTTGGTTCTTATGGAAGATTTTAACCATATTTGATAGGAGGGTCGTCACACAGCAGGGCTCAGCAGTAGCTTTTATTGCACAAGACTGCATGTGGCATAAGAAATAACTGGGATCTGGATCTGCTACTCATGAATGTAATACTGATTCAGGGATGTAATATAATGAATGTGATAATACTTAGGGATGTGACAGCTGGCTGCAGTGACCTTGAGATCATAACATTTAAAATGCTGAGAGAACTGAAAAAAGTGAGTAGCAGAATGTAGGCATTTCGGACTTCAGATCAAACTACCATTTTTCAGACAACTGTTAAGCAAGATCCCATGGGACAATGTTCAGAAGGGCAAAAAAGCCCAAGAATTCAGGTTGATCTGGTTCAAAAAGGCCAAGTCGCACCTGCATCAGGCAATCTCAAGAACAGCTACAGGCTGGGAGTAGAATGGATTGAGAGTAGCCCTGAGGAGAAAGACTTGGAGATGTTGGTTGGCAAAAAGTGAAGTATAGCATCCTGGCAGGAAAAACGTTGAGAAGGCAATTTGCAAGTAAGATTGAATATTGTATAATGTGATGGGATACAAGGCAAGTAAGATTTAATATTGTATAATGTGATGGGATACAAGCTATTTTGATCTAACCATTGAGTCTCGGTATAGCTCCTTTGCATTGACCTGTTATCTTAATGCTGAGCTAGTAAAACTCCCGGGAATTCTCCTTCTGCAAAGAAAATCCTAGCTGGCAGAGAAAGCAAATATAACTGGCTTTGCTCCAGGGTACTGAAGAGAAGGCCACTTCCAGAGCACGGGTGAGAAGCTGAAATAACTCATTATAATGGATACTGGTTTTGACATTAATGAAGAAGACTACCAACTCTCTAAGTGCTTAGTGCTTAAGTACGTTGAGTAATGAGACTACTGAAAATAGATATGCATTCCACACTATTTGGGGCAAAAGTTTCAGAATCACTGTTTTTTGGAAATCTTAAATTTACGAGAATATATTGATACTATGAGATTATGCTAAAGGAAAAACTACTGATATTACTTTATTACTTACAGGAATTATTTCTTCTGTAAGTTGCATTGTTTTCCATAGCAGTAACTGAATGCGACGCTGGATTCTGATTTTCTTAAAACTATATAAGTAGCATAATTACTAAAGTATTTGTTATGAATAACATGGTTATCTGAGATGAGAATTTATTTCATATATTTTCAGTCTTCAATAACAAGGGATAATTGACTCTAGCACAGAAAGAAATAATATAATCAGCATTTTAAAGGACAACCCCTTTGAAACTACAGTTCTAAACATTCAGCATCACATTTCATAAAACACACAAAAGAACTTATTAGCTGAGACTAATGAGAAAACCATGAAAACTCTATAAGTCATTTATGTGGATTTTCTTAGGACATGCTGCTGAATTCTAGACAAAGCCTTTCCTGCTAATAAATTTTATTTATGAATAATGTCAGCTTATAAAATACTGCACCATTTTCAGTACAACCTGGAGACTAAAAAATCTTCCTCTGCCATTTATACTCAGCCTAGTTCTGGATTCCAGATGAAATTCCAGGCTGGAAGATTTATACAATGTACACAGAGTGCATTAATCCACTGCACTACAAAGTCCATTAATTTTGAATACTGCTATCAATTGCACTACATGACATGGTGATAACTACATTATTACCTTTATAAAAATGCCTTTCCTGATATTGAGGGCCTCATTTGTACTCTCTGGATACTTTGTGCAGTTTTGCACATGCACATGGGCAGGCAGAAATCTCACATACACATGCATGTATGTTACATATTTGCATTAATATTTATAACATTTTTATTATCATAAGGTTAAGATCCTCATATAATTAAATTAGAGATCCATTATCTTTTTTGTTTTTATTTTTTTTGTTTACTTGTTAAACATTGTAAATTAGATTATTTATAAATAGAAACTAATGCAATTTATTACCAATAATAGAATCATAGAATCACAGAATGATTTCAGTTGGAAAGAATCTTAAGATTGTCCAGTTCCAACACCCTTTGTGTAGGCAGGCACACCTCACACTAGACTATGCCACCCAAGGCTCTGTCCAGCCTGGACTTGAACACTGCCAGGGATGGAGCATTTATCACTTCTAAAAAGATCACACTATGGATCTAAGGACAAATGCTGGTTCTACTGGACCATTCAATTTCATACAGTCAGGATGCGATTTTCAGGTTTAGAAGAGAAACTCACATTGTTTAGATTCAGATACTTAATGGTATTTATATTAAATGACAAGGGGAGAAAAGAGCCGAAGCATTTAACTGTGTAAATCAGCTAACTGAACATGATCGGAGGGATATCTTCAAGGATTTAACTTTTTCCTGGTTTTTAATTGGAAAGTGGTCAAATATTGCAGAGGGTTTTCCAGGTAGTCTGCGAAAACCTTTGCCTTTGGGTGTGTTCAAGACTTCACTAGAGCCAGTCCTGAGCAACCTCATCTAACTAGACCTTCTTTGAGCAGAGTTGGACTAGAAGCCTAAATTATTCTCTGGTTCTGACTTTAGAAGAGATCATATTGCCATTGTCAGCTAGCAGATATATCCTTATAGTCAAGAGAAGGCTGTGTGCAGACATCACAGCAGCCTTCCAGTACCTGAAAGGGGCTAACAAGGGTGCTGGAGAGGGATTCTTAGAATCATAGAATAGTTGGGGTTGGAAAGGACTTTAAGATCATCAAGTTCCAATCCCCCTACCATAGGTAGGGACACCTCGCACTAAACCATACGACCCAAGGCCTCGTCCAACCTGGCCTTGAACAGTACCAGGGATGGAGCATTCACAACCTCCTTGGGCAACCTATTCCAGTGCCTCACCACCCTTACAGGAAAGAATTTCCTCCTTATATCCAATCTAAATTTCCCCTGTTTCAGTTTGAACCCATCACCCCTTTTCCTATCACTACAGTCCCTAATGAAGAGTCCCTCCCCTGCATCCCTATAGGCCCCTTCAGATACTGGAAGGCTGCTATGAGGTCTCCACGCAGCCTTCTCTTCTCCAGGCTGAACAGACCCAACTTTCTCAGCCTATCTTCATATGGGAGGTGCTCCAGTCCCCTGATCATCCTCGTGGCCTCCTCTGGACTTGTTCCAACAGTTCCATGTCCTTTTTATGTTGATGACAGCAGAACTGCACACAATACTCCAAATGAGGTCTCACGAGAGCAGAGTAGAGCGGCAAGATCACCTCTTCGACCTGCTGGTCACGCTCCTTTTGATGCAGCAGAGGATATGGCTAGCTTGTCTGGGCTGCAAGCACACACTGAAGCCATCTTATGCTTCAGCACCCCCAAGTCCTTCTCTGCAGGGCTGCTCTGAATCTCTTCTCTGCAGAGTCAGGACAAGGGATGATGAGTTCAAACTGAAACAGAAGTTCAGGTTGGATGTAAGGAAGAATCTACTGTGAGAGTGGTGTGGCAGTGGCAGTGGTTGCCCAAATAAGTGGTAAATTCTCCATCCCTGGCAGTGTTCAAGGCCAGGTTAGACAGAGCCTTGGGTGACATGGTTTAGTGTGAGACATCCCTGCTCATGGCAGGGGGGTTGGAACTCAATGATCTTAAGGTCCTTTCCAACCCAAACCATTCTATGATTCTACAGTATGCAGTAATAGGATAAGGTGAAAGGTGGAATACATGAAATGTAACACAAATATAAAGAAAAACTTCTCTACCCTGCTGATAGACAACCACTGCAAAATAAGACAAGTGGAATTGCAAAATTCCATGCTTGGAGATGTTCAGAACATGGCTGAAAAAGGTCATGATCAACCTGATCTAATTCTGAAGTCAGCCTGGCCTCCATCAACTTTAAGGCATTTTCCAGATGAAATCACTGAATGATTCTGAATGTATAAAGTTACCTTAAATTTTATGCTTTTTAGATGTTTGCCTGAGAAGTTGTCTCCAGGAACTCTGCAATATATATATATATATATATATATATATATATATATATACACACACACACAAATATCTACATTTGCTTGCAAAAACATCCAAAGGAAATTTTTCCCTTTCCTCAAACATACAGATACTGTATATTATTTTTTAGGAATTTCTGATTAATGATGGTACCTGCAAAGTCCCTCTGAAAGTGTGGCTGCATATATAATCAAACCCACACAACGCATGAGCAGGAATTAACTATAGATTTTTGTTCCACTTGTCAATGAGACAGAATTAGTGGCGCTGAGAGTAATCAATGGTTATACCTACAAAAATGAAATCTGCATGCTTTTCTCTGCTCTCTGTACTTAAACTGTATGACAGATTTTCTGTGACCTCTTTGGCATGTTTAAAGTGAATTAAATGTTTTCTGTCCATTGAACAGAGTACTTTAAAAGAAGGTGTTACATACCATGGCAGGGGAGTTGGACCTAGAAGGTTTTTAAGCTCCCCTCTAACCCAAAACATTCTATGACATTTGGATGATGTCTGGAAGGACCTCCTTCATATTACTTCTGCTACTGATATAAATTTTAATATCAAATTTATTTTTATTTATAGTAGTATGAACCTGATGTAATACAATCGACTGCAGTGAATTTACCCTGGACTTTCAGCGAGTAGAGGATCTGACCCTTGAAGATCATTGAAGTTGCTCCAGATTTACCTCACAGTAATAAGTCAGAGAATGAATCTGAGGTTTGTTTACAAGAGTATAAAAGGGTAAGTTTGCAAAGGACAATACAAGGGCCAATTTAATTAACATCAGCAGCATCCTGGAGAAACAGTTGGCTGGGCTTTTATTTGCTGAGAACATTTTCTGTACAAGCTGGATGAATTCTTGTAAGAATGAAGAGTGCAAAATCTCATTTACAACACTAACAGTTCATTGTCATATCTCTGACACACTTCTATTAAAGTATTAAATACAGCTCAGCCCTTAACAAGACCTTCAACAAAGAACTGCCAGTTCAAATAGCCATACTGAGGGTCTTGTGTGTTATTATTTTTCCTGTGCCATCTCGTATAGCATAAAATATTACTTATCATGTAGCAACCTCAGCAGCTATTAAAAACCCATCTGAAACAAATAATGAAATGAGGCAGCTACACCTGTTTATTATTTCCATTTATGTATGGCATTGGCTACCAATCCCACCCACTCTCAGGGGCAGAAAAAATCTTTTTAATTTAATGACTAAACAATAAATTTTGCTCATTTTTAATAGTGTAACATCTAATAAACACCCTCTAAGCCAGAACTTGGAGGGAGAAAATGATTTCATATTTCATATTCATATAATATTTCCTATTATTCACAGTGAATTGCTTGTGATATTAATTACACAACAGCAATGACATTGAATCCATTGCTCTTTAGGGTCCACTGTGCCCAGTACCCTGATCTTCCTTTTACTTTTGTAATGTATCACTAGGGACTGTAGTGATAAGACAAGGGGAATGAGTTTAAACTGACACAGGAAGTTCAGGTTGTGAGGAACTGGAATGGGCTGCCCAAGGAAGTTGTGAATGCTCCATCCCTGGCAGCGTTGAAGGCCAGGTTAGACAGAGATTTGGGCTACATGGTCTAATGTGAGGTGGCCCTGTCCATGGCAGGGGGCTGGAACTGGATGATTTTAAGGTCCTTTACAACCCAAACTATTCTGTGATTCTATGAAAATATGATAGTTTTAATACAGAGCAGGATATGTACAATCTGCCATGATCTGAAGCAGTCTGTAAGAGTATCTCTTGAGCCACAACTAACAGTTCTGTGTTCAAGACAGCCTATCAATGGATGAAAAAAATCACTAACTAATGGGAAGTGTTGATAAGGCAAGAGAAATTAAGGAACTTAAAAAAAAAACAAACCCTAGATAGCTGCATTCCACCTTAATCAAGTTCTAGTTTAATTTTTCTGCTGGAATCAATGGTGTTTTCTATCAAAATATGCTTGGTATAGTTCTTAACTTATAGTAGATGCTGCAATATAAACCAAGCATAATTAAAAAAAAAAAAAAACCACAAACCAATATTCAGTTTTTATTCAAGTAAAGCAACTGGTTTTGACAGCTCTTGAATTGTGAGACACTGGGAGAAAAGGCAAGAGACATTTAGAAAAAATCTAAATAGGGAAGATGGAGAATTTGAAGAGTTTTTAAAGCAAATTTAGAAAGAAAGTGGAAATAAAGAAATAAGGGATGGGAAATTCCAGAAAACACTTAAAGGAAATTGAAGAAGTAATTTGCCTACTTATATACTAAAACAAGCTTTTTATAACACAGATAAGAAATGAGTTTTCTTCTGGCAAAACAGCTCTGTCAAGTGAGGAACCCTTGCAAAGAAAGGCAAATGAATTCCTTGTTATTTTACTCTATAATACCTGTATGCAATTGAAGTGGGTGAACCACTCTCTAGAAGGAGCTACTCGAAATTATGTACACCGGTGACATACTTTCATATTTAACCAAGATACAAAAAAATCCAGGAAGATTTCCCTATATTGTGAAACAAACAGTTTGGGGGGTTTTATACCTGAGAAATAGGAATGCTAACCTCCATAATTTTCCTCTAAAAGAGCTGAAAGATAGTATTATATCTACAGAAAACCAGCCATGGATGCCAAAGTATAGAACTTTTTTTGCTGAAAGTCTTGGAGGTATTTGGGGTGAGTTAATTGCTCGTTTTTGTAGAATGATCCTATAAAACATTGTGAAAGAAGGATAACTATGAATGTTTCCCCTGTGGAGTTCAGTATGGGCTGACAAAGAGGCAAGGACTCTACAGAGACAATGATCTTCTCCTGTTTCTTTTTCCAGAAAAGATGCACTTCTTTAAACTGCTGCATTGTGTTTTTAAGGTTTAACCCTCCTGGTTGTGTATTGAAGGGAAGATGAGGTTCCTGAGCCCTATTCAAACTCTTTCCATCCCTCCTCATTTAGATAGCATGAACTAAGAGAAACCACAGTGTGGAGAGCACGAGAATTTATGAAGTCTCACATTAAAATACATTTCAGACATTCACTCTCCAAAAACAGCCCACATTCCTTACACAGTGATGGGAAAATTGAGGTTTGCTGGTTATAAAAAGTCTGAGAGATGTTTATGTCAGTTGCTCAAGACATCATAATCTATGTTGCTGCAGCCTGAAACTTAAATGTCACAATTTACTAAGAACTTCAACTGTCAGTACTTGGATTTGAGCTTTGTCTCTTATGTGTGCACTTGTAACAGTAAGGAAGATGAACCATTTAAATGGATATAACACCTATCATCACACTAATCATACATGTGGAAAATTTAGACAAGCTACTGAACATCCATGTCCGTTTTCTAAGCATCAAACTGGAAAGCTAAGAAAAGATAATGCTCAGTTTACTTAGGTATAAGTTAAGCCATCCCTGAAATTAGCACAGATCTAAGACAATATTAGTAGGGTCATAGAATCATAGCTCTCATGAGAAACAGGGAAACAGGTAAGTCACTGTCTGTGGTTAGTTTTGGGGATGGCTATTATAATGTGTGAAAAGATCAGTATTGCTTCTGGTACAGAACTAAGAATTTTCAAGAGTTTTCATTTCTGTGTTGTTTTAATTCTTCAGTGAGAATCAGGACAGAGGGAATGACTATTCTATGTGTTGCCTTATTGACAGTGGGGTGTTTCTGATCTCTCTTGATTGCATGAGTTCATCCTGCTATGTAGGTGTTGCTTGGTGTGTCCTGTGTTGCAACCATGAGGACAGCTGCTACCTAGGATGAAATCTGTTACATCCCAAGACATGCAAATGCAAGATCCATAAATGCTGATGTTTCTATTGTGATGTTATTTAGAGTGGCTGTCAGGGAGAGCTGGTGGCATTAAACTCTGATGTCACAAAAGCTATAAGAGTCTCTTATTTCCTAGGAAATAACTATTTTATCAACTTTCCTTAGTAACATCCCGTAGACACTGGCTTTTTCTCCTTCAATAGATACACATCAAATTAAACCACAATCAATTGTTCCTGGCTTGAATTGAGGTTTGAAAGTTCTTGCTTCTACTTCAGATACAAAGAAGGCCTCGTGTGCCTGACAACTCAGCTGATGTTTCTCTTCTAAGAACTGGTCTTGTGTAAAATAAGACCTCTAACTGCAAACCTTATCTCACTAATATCCTTGAACTTACATCCAGAGCAGGCAACAAAGCTGCTAAAAAGGCTGGGAGGCACGTCCTGTGAGGAGATGATTTCTTCTCCCTGATATCCCATGATAGGACATGTGGGAGTGGTCCAAATCTGCACCAAGGGAGGTTTGGACTGGACATTAAAAAGCATTTCTTTACCAACAGGGTGGTCAAAGACTACAATAGGCTTCCTAAAGAGGTGGTCAATGCCAAGCCTGTCGATGTTTAAGATGTATTTGGAAAATGCTCTTAACAATATGTTTTACATTGGTCAACTTGATTCCAGTCTTGAAGAGGACAGGCAGCTAGACTAGGTGATAACTGTAGCTCCCGTCCAACTGAACTAGTCTAGTCTACTATAGTCTGGTCTAGTCTATTCCAGTATATTCTATTCCAGTCTATCCTATTCTACTCTAATCCTATCCTATCGTGTCCTTCCTGTCTTGTCCTGTCCTAGCCTAGCCTGATTGTTATTAAATGTATTCAGATGGCATTCTGCAAATTTCCAGCATCTTATTCCTGTCCTAGCCTTTTCCAGCCATCATCTTCCTGTTTGCCTATACCTTTTTCCACTACACTTGCAAAGAGAAAGCCATCAAGTTTTATATTTTCACCAATTTCCAGGCAGCAAACTGTTACTGAAACTAAGCTCCATAGCTAAATTAATTCTCATAAGCTATATGTGCTTTACTAGTAAAGATGTTTTTCTGTTTGGGAGGTCTATGCTATTTCCTCTCTCCTCATCCAAAAACCCTGCAGCACATTCCAAATTGTTATTCTTACAAAAGGTTCAATGTCAATGTGATTAAATCCTTCTTTTCCTGTGCAATACACTTGATACAGCAGCACATCTACTTCCAGTTTCTCAGCGATGCTTTAACAAATGAGATTTTTGTTGAAGTTATGGTTTTAATTATTTTAAATGTTTAAAATATATTAGAGATTTTCAGTTTTCCTTTTTCTCTTGGCTGTCAGTACTGCTTCTGTCAAAAAAATCTGATGTAATTAACTCATAATATTATTTCATTTATTTATATATTTCATTTGGGAGTTAGATTAAAACACTTGCAATTCATACTTCCAGACTAATATAAACTGAGTAACCTTCCACAGATTTCAGGGCTCAAACATATCCTAAAATGTTTAATGGCATATTTTTACACAGTGTTTATTTAATTGGAATTTTATAGATTTAAAAAATATGTATTAAGCTAGCAGAAAGGTGGTCTGGCTTAAAGGCATCAAATTATGCCATAGTGAAACAGAAATTAGCCTGTGAAGTATTATTAAATTTACCTTATTATGCTTCTGTTCTTTAAAACATATGTCTATGATCTTTAATAATATATATATATTTATCTGTTGCAATAATAATCTCCCATCATACACTTTCAAAAGAAGAAAGACAATGAAAAATGCTATGTTACTTAAGGATCTGACTCAACATTAAAAAAACATGTAGAGTTTTACTAACCTATATTTGCTTTTGCCATCAGTGTTCAAAGAACCTTTTAAAACTCCATAGTCAAAGGAACAAGTATGTTATTCTTCTATATTGCTCCCTCATGTTTATATGCCAGTGTCATAAAGAGTATGCTTTTCTTGGAAATCCAGTTGTGACTGCCATAAAATTTGAGTTGAGACATAGTCCCCTTCCAGGGATCTTGATTTGACACAGAAAATAGGTCAGATTAGTTTTATCTTAACAGTGCTGCTTTCCTTCCAAGTCATCCAAAGGAGCCCAGATTGATGAGTTAGGGTAGGACACCTACATTTTTAGATAAGTGAATTGAATAAGATGTATTTCCATAAACTATTTCCTAAAAGCAAGGTAGGAGACTCCTGTTTTTCAGAATAGATAAATAATCATGGATCCCTTGGGTTCTTTGTACTTAATCTCAAAACATCCCCAATTGTACTCTCTGAGGCAATCATTCCACTCACTTAAGTATATTGGGTGCCTTCAAACCTGCCTCTGGAAAGCATTTTTTTTCATTCAACAGCTGGCAATCTTTTTAACACTTCCACTTTCGTAAAAGATCAGTTTTGCTTTAGCAAATAAAGGGATAGGTTCTATAAGATCAGTGACTTTGACCCCGTCAAATGGGATTCAAAGTGCCATTAGTTCACTGCAGTGTTATCACAAATTTGTGCAGAAGGAAACTGGTTTGTCATTTGTATTCAGTATAAAAGACAGTAGCAGAACAGCCAGTAATACTTCCATTTTTTCAGGACTCTTTCCTAATTTATCATAGATTATTTTTGAGGACCCTAAAAATGTTTTAATCCAGATTGGTTCCACATTTTTGGACCTGAATGACAAGATCAAAGACTATTGGATAGAGAAATGTTAGCTGAGTATAATCTGCTTATATGTAAACCAAGACACCAAAATCCAGCTCTCTACCTTAGTTAAGCAAGGTACAAGCAGCCTCACTTTCTCCCTCTGGAGTGTACAGGCCATGTCTTGACACCCAAGTACTGGAAGCAACTAAGATGTTTCTGAATTAAAAACCCTATTCCCCTCTATATCTAATTGTTCTCAGTAGGTCATTAACAAGAGTTGCACTACCCAGGAAGAATCAGCACTTGCCGTTCTCATACTTTACATCATGTTGTACTGTTGCTTTCAGTAGTGAATTGAAGAAGTGGACAATAGAAACAGGGATCATTAGTTAAGTAGTTATCCTAAGTTAAACAGGATCCTAAGTTAAGCTCATCTGAAAGAAAAGTTTATAACAGTAATGCTATCAGAAGTATTTAGTTTTGTCCTTTTAAACTACTTTTGTTGAGTGAATTAATTATGTTTTAGTTTTATAGCTAACAGATGTGTAAGAGTTCTGCATTATCAGTTATGGAAATAATGGTATTTCCCACCTATATACTAGGTTCAACTGGTTCAATTGAGAATAGTGATGATGCTGACAAAAGTCACTGAAATGGGCTACTTATGAATCACAGAATTGTTGAGAATGAAAGGAATATCTTGACATTGTCTAGACCAGCCTCGCTACTCAAATGATGTCAAATAGAATAGGTTGCCCAGGACCGTGTCAAGTTGACTTTTGGATATTGCTACAGATAGAGATGTTATTTTTTTGGCATTGATTATAGATCTGATGTGCTTGATGAACAATGCACTTCTGGATTCTGCTATACAGTGTCTGGGTTTATCTAGGTGATTTGCAGATAGGAAGAAAGAAGGCTCATGGTAGCTATCCATGAACGAGCACTGAAGTATTGCTGAAAACTACTAGCAAAACATGATGCTTTGAACCCTACTTAGTCTGTAGTACTCCTGCATAATTGCTATTCTTGGGAATAATCCAGTTTTTAGACATAAGTAAGAACAGAATCTTAGGGTTAAGTGCAATGAAAAGTAGATGAAAAACAGACAGTGGTCAATGAGACCTGAGAGTCTGTCTGTTCCAAAGGATTTTAGCATTTTTGTCCACTTTTTTTGAGCAATGGGTTGTTGGATTTTTTTGTTTGATGCTGTAATGTAATTACTGAATTAAAAAGAAGAAAGAAAAGGCAAGAAAAGAAAGGAAAAGAGAAAGGAAAGGAAAGGGGAAAAGAAAGGGAAATTGAAAGAAAAAGAGAAGGAAAGGGAAAAGAAGGAAATAACCAGCATATACCATCCTTCATCCTTTCCCCATAGGGAAAGACTGCAAATAATCAGATTGTCTCAGGCACAGGAAAGCTGCTAACACAGAGGGCAGCAGAGCTCAGATGTCAACAAACCGCAAGGACTCTGATCTAGAAGAGCACTTGAGCACGCAGTACAAATTCAACTAAAGGGACTGGAAGCCCATTAAAACCACTAGGGGACATAGAAGTGCCAATTTCTGATGTGTTTAAATAGATGCTGAGCACTAAGTTAGTATTCCCAGTCAGTGAGCTCCTAAACATCTGAGGGATCCAACCTTTGCAATGGAGACTTACTTCCCATCACTAAGTTACTATCTTTTATAAATTGGGGATGACAGCATTGCCTACATCCTTTGTCTGCGGTCAAGGTTCCTCAGGACAGCAGTATTTCTCTAGCATATAACCTCGGCATAATACCAAACAGAATGGCGGTAGTCTCTGAATGTAGATACTCATATAATCATAGAATAGTTAGGGTTGGAAAGGACTTTAAGATCATCAAGTTCCAGCCCCCCTGCCATGGGCAGGGACACCTCACACTAAACCATGGCACCCAAGGCTTCCTCCAACCTGGCCTTGAACACTGCCAGGGATGGAGCTTCCCTGAGCAACCCATTCCAATGCCTCACCACCCTCACAGTAAAAAACTTCTTCCTTAAATCCAATCTAAACATCCCCTGCTTAAGTTTTAACCCACTATCCCTTGTCCTATCACTACAGTCCCTAATGAAGAGTCCCTCCCAAGGATCTTTATATATACTCACTGCTTAATAAAATATAAGTTTAGGTCGTTGTTAGCCAAAAAACTCTTCCTGTAGCTCTAATATACCAACATTTAATTCTGTTATTGAAGTTTGCTTATTTGTAGTGTATGAAGAATTTAGAATGTAAATGTGATATTTACCTTTGCTTTCACATGGCTTTAATAATAACTACTAAACTGCAAATCTACTGTACATGAGAATCAATTCTTATACCCTTACAGTAATGACTATAAAATAAGGAACATAAAATCACACAGCTAGATACACAGTAATTACAAATAATTCATCTTCATCTGCAGCATTCATAGCAAAGGTGTTAGTTTGGGCTTAAAGAGCTTAGGTAGATCAGTAGCTGAGAGATATTTGAGCCCTTCTTGCCTGTTTTATTCATGCTTCCATTAAACATAAACTAGTAGGCAGTTTGTAATTGCATGAATGAGACACACTTCCATTGTTAATAGTGCATTTCTAACCAATAAAATACAGAGACAACATTCTAAAGTATTTGCTAATAGCTGGACGAATTGAGCAACATTCTCTAAGTTTTCTGAGTACTACCCAACAAGCACAAATATAAAGGTACATCCTCAAACAAAAAACAAGGATGGACTGAAATACCCTACTAATCTACCTCAGGCAAAAGCCTGTCTGAACAGATGGGCTTTTCTCTATGCCTTCAGGTTTTGCTGCAGTACTGGTGGAAATTAGTTCCAGAGGGGAGAGCTTTCCCTTGAGAATTTGTCAACACCTGCCCCAAGATATTAAAATCAGTAGCACAGAAAGAAAGAAGCTTTTCCTCAGAAAACTAGGACCTAAAGCATCTTAAGAGAGTAGCATGAGTTTATTGGCATGTGGTTTGCAGGGGGCTTTCTGGAGCTGTAATGACAGCTCTTGCTGTCCACAGCTAATTCTTCCTTTGCAAGTGGTGTGGGAGAAGCTGTCCTGAGCAATGTGCTCACAGTTGTTCTCTATTCACAGCATCATACCCCAAGACTAGCCACAATTAGTGGAAGAGACTGCTAAGAAATTTGAGCAGCTGAGAAATGTGGAAACCTTCTCTTAGGTTCAGAGAAGCTGCATACTGCCACAGAGGAACTAATTTCGCTAAAATGAAAATACTTCTAGTTCCCCAACTGTCCGTAAGTTTTAATAATTGGCACAGTATATAGCACCCATTTGTCATAGTCCTTGATCCTGTGAAGATCATGTGGCTTGGTTATTTGCTTAAAGATAAAATATAAGTGGAAGTTGTTGGTCTTTTATGTGCATCTGCCTGAGACATTTATGTTGAAGCAGAATTATTTATTTCTTCCTTTTAGTTTTTCACCAAAGTTCTCATTATACAAACATGGTCTTACTGCTCATTTTATATACAAGTTATTCTGAGCGTGATACCATTTTAATTAATGGCTTTCACAAAAAGGGGAGGCCATAGCCAATTAGGGCTCTATCAAAAAGCATTTTAAAGCAAATACAATCAGAGTAACTTTTCAGAAAATCAACTCCTTTTCAGTAAATGCTGTATTGATTTTAGAGCTTCGCATGCATATTGTGTCACTTAGAGAAAATGTCTATTCCAAGTGTCTGCCTACTCCTTGCAAACACGCATCTGAAAAGCTAAATAGTTTGCCAAGGTCTGGTCTACTTTATTTACATTACAAGTTGTCAACAGCAGTAGGTGGCAATCAGCATGGGACCAAAAAAAAAGAGGCACTTTGAGAGCAAATATAAAATGGTGAATGAAGATGGTGTTTGCATTCAAGAAGAAAATGGGCTGTGAACGGATTGGACTGAAAACCAGAGGCAATACTTGGGATCGATTCTGACTTTTATTAGTTCATTATGAGGGTGAAACAGCATTTTCAGTCTTAGTAGAGTTCACTACTCACCCTATTTAAAAGGCTGTAGAATTTAAGAGAGAATGATGGGAGTTTTATGATAATGTGAGCTCTGTGGTCTGGCTGCCTAAGAAAAGTGGCACCATTGCATGTGGCTGAGTACCAGATTCCACAGCAGCAGAAGTTACTGTTACTTTGGAAGCATCTCCAAGCTGCATGGGGTCAAACCCAGGTCTTGTATGAGTAGAATAAACAGAGACCACATGATGAAGAAAAGCACTTCAGGAAGAAACCATGATGCAAACATCTGTTGTACCTAACTGGGATCAGGGATAAGAAACTGGAGCATATTGCATGTATCAGTTAAAGATTCAGGCATCTAAGCTGTCAGATATACAGGCTAACAAAGTTGGGGCTGTTCAGCCTGAAAGAGAGGGCAGCCTTCCAGTACCTCAAGGGGGCCTACAAGGATGCTAGAGAGAGACTCTTCATCAGGGACTGTAGTGATAGGACGAGGGGTGATGGGCTCAAACTGAAACAGGGGAAGTTTAGATTGGATATAAGGAAAAAGTTCTTTACTGTGAGGGTGATGAGGCACTGGAACAAGTTGCTCAAAGAACTGGTGAATGCTCCATCCCTAGTAGTGTTCCAGGACATCCTTAGGCAACATGGTTTAGTGCGAGGTGTCCCTGCCATAGCAGGGGGGTTGGAACTGGATGATCTTAAAGTCCTTTCCAACCCATATTATTCTATGATTCAATGATTCTATGATACATTTCTATCATATTCTGTGAGTTTAAAGCTGAAGAACTGAAGCAGAGAACTCTTTTCAGCTCTGCCATTTTGCACTGTAGGGGACAAAGCCATATACTCAAAGCAAGGCTTAGCTTAGTGCCATGTTAAAGAGCTATATTAATTTAAAACTAGGAAACAGAAGGTTGGCTTTTAACCATAACATGAAGTTTTGAAGCCATACCATTTAACTTCCATGGTCTTTTTTTCTCACTGTTAACCTCACAATATAGGCTTTATTTTCTCTTCAATTTTTATTTGCATTAAACCAAAATGTAACTCTGCTGGCTTTGGTGGGCTCATTCCTGAGTTATACCCTGGAGTAATGAAGCAAATGACAACCCAATATGGAATATATGATTGCACAGAGTGAATTCCACATTGGCCTGCATCCTGCATAATTGCATTGAAGTCAATCTAACCTGTGTGAGTTATTGAGGATTTTTTTTGCTTGAAAGTAAAATAAAATGAAAGAGCCCATGTCTAGCTTTGTGTTTTATCCTCAGCCAAATGCGTAGACAGCTTGCATTTGCCAGCGTTCTCAGAAAGAGCCTAAAGGGACCTGTTTGCCAACATTTGATTCCCTGGCAGCAAGCTTTTTGTACTTCTGTTAATTAGTTAGCACAGGGTGTTTTCAGTTTCTCTGGAATACTCTAGGCAAGGGCACATTCTATGGACACACATCAGAAAAAAAGCCACTGACTCTACAGAAATACACTGAATACTCCCATACTCATTGCTTGAAGGACTGGAACAGATGCGCTGTAGAGAGGAGTCCAGGAACACAGATTTTTATGTATGGTTTTATCGCAGTTTAACAATCCTATAGTGGCATTCGTTTGACTTGCCAAGCAGAAGGCGATACTTTCATCTGTATTGGGCATTGAGACAGAGCAGCTTGTTTGTTAGATATTATAAACAAATATGCTACAACGAAAGCATCCTTTAATTTGTTAGAAGAAGGGCTAATTTTGTGGCAGAGCAGCCTGAAATATCAGCACTTATTTAATGGAGACAGAGATGCAGAAGCACGCACGTTTTAGAATGCAGACACCTCCTTCCACACAAAGTTAGCTGAAATACTGAACTACTAGCCAGCAGTACTCTGTTGCTTATGACATGGGAATTCAAACATCCTGCCTAATAATCACAAAGAACACAAGCTATGGGAAAAGCATGAATATATTTAACAGGAAAAAAAATCATATTCAACTTTCTGTTAATTTCTCAGAAATTACGTCTCTTTAGTATATTCAAATCTGATCTCAGTACATTGAAACACAGAAAGTAATATATATAGAATAAAACTTGACACAAAAGTGCTGTACAACTGCTGAAATGCCTCATAAGCTTTCTCAGATTCAGACACCTAAAAATGACCAAATCAAGCAAGCCCACTAAATTTCCCCAAAAATGATTAAAGTTCAGTGGATTGCAGGAAAACAATAAATAGCCTTCTACACGGTGAAAGCACACCTGCTAACATTATTGATATGTCAGTGCTATCTGGTTTTCAATGACTGTTATCTGAGCAGCAATGTTCTCTTCAGAGGAATAAATAGAGAGAAAAAAACATCTCTGAAAGATTTAGAATCTCTTAGAAAATAATCAGAGTGAAATGGAGGTTTCTAAAACATGCATTTAAAACAATCCTAAAACGAGACAATTTATTCTGGTCCAGGTCTTCCCACTGTTCCTGTGAGAAAAGAGTATGCTGAATATTCCATATTTCTGACTCCAAAAGAGAAAAAGGTCTGTTTTTCAATGAAATCCACTCTTTTCTGTATGCACACTTTCAAATACCTGCCATTTTTTTCCCTACACTCAGATTTTAATCTGAAGCTACTTTTCAACATATCAAACACAAAGGGGCCGATCATCACTTCCAATTTAATGCAAACTTCACAGCCAAACTGTTGCAAACTTGATGCCATTGTTCCGATCACTATCACACTAATGAATTGACCCCAACTGATTAATGTTTTCTTCCACCTTTTTTTCCTAAAGGAATTTTGCAGACAGGAGTGAATTTCAGCTGCTACAAATGACCACATAACTTTGCAAGAACAGTGATTTTCTGAGTAACAGGGATTGTGATATATATAAGTGTACTTTGCTCTATGTCAAATATAAGGAGTCATGGTATTTCACCTGATTGTACATCTGTTTGAGAGATAGAAGTGAAAAGCAATATACAGAAGCATACACCATAACAGGCCAATGGACCAACTAAGATTTTGACTTTGACAGTGACCTGTAAAAGTGCTTCAGAAGGGGATCTAGTATCTTTGTGACAAACTTCGTGAAAGAACATGTCAACAGAATTTTCCTCACTGTCATCATACTGCTGGTTAAAAAGTATGATTTTTATGTTAAACAGTTACATAAAATCCATAGAGAACAATTAACTAAAGAACGTTCAAGAGAAAGCACAAAATCTATTTTGTCTTTGATTTATAAATCGTTTGTATCAATTAAAATAAAGGAGTTTGAACTTCAAAGATATTAGAGCATTTCTACAAAAGCAATGAAAAAAGACCAAATATAAAAATCATAGAATGGTTTGGGATGGAAAGGAACTTAAGTTCACCCACTTCCAACCGCCCCTGCCGTAGACAGGGATGTCTCATTCTAGACAGCGTAACCCAAGGCTTTGTCCAATCTAGCCTCAAACACTGCAAGGAATGGAGCTGAACCGTGAGCATTCTGTGTCTTTCAGCAATTCATTTTCCTTCCCCTTGAACGTGCTGTATCAGCAGCACTCTACATTGATAATTACCAGAGTCCTGGCCCTGGAGTCCAGCTGAGGTTGCAGAAACTTTCAGCAAGTTCAGGGACAATGGCCTAAGGGAAAGCTCAGAGGCTTTTTTCTGTTTAGTTTTGCCTCTTTATTATTAAGATTTAACTGAGCTTTGTTTCAGAGTAGTGGACTGTGAAACTAGGATGGGAAGATTAGACTTTGCTAGGGAAAAGATATGGATGAAATATTACTATGACAAGGTTGTGTGGATAGTTTGTGATGTGTGAAATGAAATCCCTACTCTATGTGCCTAGGCAATGCAATTAGTGCTATCCTGGTCAGGCATTTCTTCTTAGAACTGAAAAATGTCCTGGCTTTTGGCTGTCCAGATTTGTGTGTATTACCTGGCTCTGCCCATAAGCGTAGGCAGAAGACAAAAGTTGGCTATGATTATCTTTGACTGAAAACATAAAAAGGGTTGAAAAGGTGATTAAAAATAATCATAATTAAAAAAAAAAAAACTTTTAAAATTCTTTAAGAACTGAAAACAGAGTTAAAATCAGAGTCTACAAAATCTGAATTTCTAGCCAACGCATGGTAAGCCCATGACTCAATTCTTCGGGCAGCCTGGAGAGACAAATACTCATAACCTACAAAGAAGTAAAACACAAACTCAAGTGGAAACTAGTCTAGAAAGGGATTGTGCATTCTATGTTCATCAGAACATTCTGAAATAAGATCTGACATGAATAATCTAATTCAAAGGTTTACGGTTAGATGAAGAGAACACGTACTTTGGTCAGAATAAAGGTTAATTTTTTGTCCTGTGTAAGTAATGTATTTCTACGTCTTTATCTTTGCGTTATTGTCAATGATATATATTGAACAAATGAACAACCAGGAAGGCCTTTTCATAACACAGATTCTTAAAAATATAAGCTATATCCCCTTTACCTGACTACATTTAAATACAGGTCACCCTACCTCTTTCTTTCTTTTGCAACATCTTCTCAGACACCTGGATTAGAAATTATCTACCAAAAACTATATTTTCCTTACTGTGCAATGCCTACATCAGGAGACCTCTGATTCATATCGAAACCTACAAATGGATTACTGCTACTAATATTTCTTATTTATTACAAGTTTTAAGAGCATTATTATCTTCAGATTAATATAATTTCATTGTAGGTTTAGATTCTTTGAACTGAACTAGATCTCAGTGACTGTGTTTGACCTAACACAACCTGTTTCGCATTTCAGCTGGATCTTCAAGATAGGTGGACCACTCAGTGGATAAAGAACTGGCTGGATAGCCACATGGAAAGAGTTGTAGTCAATAGCTCAGTGTCCAGCTGGAAACCAGTAATGAGTGGTGTCCCTCAGGGATCAGTGTTGAGACTGGCCTTGTTCAACATCATTGTTGGTGACATGGACAGTGGGATTAAGTACGCCCTCAGCAAGTTTGCCAATGACACCAAGCTGTGTGGTTCGGTTGATACGCTGGAGGGACGGAATGCCATCCAGAGGGACCTTGACACCTTGTGAGGTGGGCTGATGCCAACCTCATGAAGTTTAACCATGCCAAATACAAGGTCCTACACCTGGGTCGGAGCAATCCCAGGCACAGCTACAGGCTGGGCAGAGAAGACACTCAGAGCAGCCTTGAGGAGAAGGACTTGGGGGTGCTGTTTGATGAGAAAATGAACATGAGCCAGCTTCAGTGTGCGCTTGCAGCCCAGAAAGCAACTGTATCCTGAGTTGCATCAAAAGGAGTGTGACCAGCAGGTCGAAGGAGGTGATCCTGCCCCTTTACTCTGCTCTCATGAGACCTCACTTGGAGTATTGTGTGGAGTTCTGCTGTCGTCAACATAAAAAGGACATGGAACTGTTAGAACAAGTGCAAAGGAGACCACAAGGATGATCAGGGGACTGGAGCACTTCCCGTATGAAGATTGGCTGAGAAAGTTGGGGCTGTTCAGCCTGGAGAAGAGAAGGCTGTGTGGAGACCTCGTAGCAGCCTTCCAGTATCTGAAGGGGGCCTATAGGGATGCTGGGGTGGGGCTCTTCATTAGGGACTGCAGTGAGAGAACAAGGGGTAATGGGTTAAAACTTAAACAGGGGAAGTTTAGATTGGATATAAGGAAGAAATTCTTTCCTATTAGGGTAGTGAGGCACTGGAATGGGTTGCCCAGGGAGGTTGTGAATGCTTCATTCCTGGCAGTGTTCGAGGCCAGGCTGGAGAGCGCCTTGGGTGACATGGTTTATTGGGAGGTGTCCCTGCCCATATCGGGGGGTTGGAACTTGATGATCTTAAGGTCCTTTCCAACCCTAACTATTCTATGATTCTATGAATGCTAGAAGAGAAGCTGGAGTGTGGTATGTCTCTAATGACTCGCTGGGAATAATCCTGAATCCCAAAACAGGAGGAAACGCAGTTCAAAGCCATTTGAAAACTGGAAAACTAATAAACATTCACATGAATCTTGCTTTGGGAATTAATTGCACAGCTCTTTGAAAGAAATATTACTACTGAAACTATAACTGTGAAATGGTAATATTTGTAAGGAGGAAGAAATGTTTGACATGAGATTACAGACCTTAATCTAACACAGGTTTCTATGGTGGCATACTTACCCGGTAGTTGAATAAATCTTTTACAAGGAACTATTTGCAAGCTTGTGACCTTTCTCCTTCTTTTCATTCCCATTTCACTAAAATTATCACTATGAATACATCAAAGAGCCTCTCAGCAATCTGATAGGCTCAAACTACATATTGAATAGAGGAAACATTGATTGGAAAAGGAAAAGTAATTTCTTAGAAGTTTTACTCCGCAAGGATTTTGTGTCTGGCAGGAGTTTAAGAATTGACATGCACTCAATGGAAACACCTTCTATGCAAAGAATAAAAGATTCTATCAATAGGTCGTTGATTGTATGTTAATTGTGGGGTTTGTACTTTGCAAATGTTTTACAAACAAAGATTTTAAACATGTAAACTAGAGCTAGCTATAATGTTCTTTGATTCAAGTGTAATTCAACAGTATTTAGTGTTTGATAAAAGCTTTTTTTCTTTGCCTTTTTTTTCCCCAGAAATTACCAGCATTTGTTAGAAAAGAAAAAAAAAACAAATACACAACAAACAAACCAAACCAACATGCTCCAAGTAGATAAAAATTGAGAAATGTTCATTTTTCAAACCCTAAAGTGGTTTTAATTGAGTTTCTCTACTGTATCTCAGGGAAATCACCATTCAAACCATCACTCTTACAGGACTGTTTCCTGCAAAATGCCAAACAATCCTATAACTAGCAATGAATACAATTCATTCTCTCCCTGCCTCTTGATCTTTTCTACATCCTTCCTTTCCTGTAGGTTACGTTAGAGGCTTTCCCCTCAGGACTCATAGGGGAAAGCTACAGACTGCATGTGCTAAACCCTATATAAACAACTGCTATTTTCAAGAGTTAAGATCTCACTAGGGGATAGCACAAGTCTTTTATGCATAGCTTGTCAGTGCCATCAAATAAGACTGTATATCCTTTCAGCTAATCACATGTAGGTGTTTACTTCTAGAAGAGCAGCATAGTTCTCTGAACTGAGGCCACTGATTATACTGTCCTATGTTTTCTTGAAAAGGACAATATTTCTGCAGAACAATTCACTCTGACTCTTGCAGAATCCCATTTTAGGATGGAACTAATTAGTTTCTGAAGATATCGTTCTTCCAATCAGTTGTAACAACTAGTTTAGAATAATGTACAATTTAGACAGCTGGAATTATCAGGTTTATTCCATCTCCAGTCTACGATGTCTGTTAAAACAGCTAGCAACGTGGACTTGTGGCAGTTGTGAACAGTATAGCAGGAAACTCTGAGGTTGTTCTAACTTATGCTGACAGATTGGGAACAGGTTGCCCAAGCAAATTGTGAATGCTCCATCCCTGGCAGAGCTCAAGGCCAGGTTAGACAGTGTCTTGGGTGAGATGGTTCCGTGTATTGGTGTCCCTGCCCATGGCAGGGGACTGGAACTGGATGATCTTAAAGTCCTTTCCAACCAAAACCCTTCTATGATTCTATTAAACTAACGCCCAGTTCTGGGGGAGCCCAGGCTGAAATGAGAAAGGAAAGATGCTGAACTAAACTTCTGGATCTGTGATAACACAGAGAGAGTGAACAGGCTTTTGTTTTTATTTTATATAGGTCACTACCTTCATATTACATATTTCTGAGGTCACTGGCAACGTGGGGTAGATTTCAACTCATGTTAAGAGGTTTAACATCTCAGTACCACCCCCCTGAGTCTCACTACATTTAGCTTTTTAGCATTCAGACTTATTTTTCTGTTTTCCACTTTTTTCATATTTGTTTATTAGCATTGCAAATGTGTTTATAGTACAAAGCTTACAACTTCTTTCACTGTGCTTCAGGATTGTCTCGAAGGTGTCTATAATTATGTGAAAACAGACTTCTTTTAACAGTTCTTGTTTCAAGAACAGAAAGCATTTTCTGAAATGGAAGGTTCCAAAGGGACTCGTGTTTTTTGAGTGATAAATTACATGGCACTTGCATTATACATTTTGCAGCACACCTTGTTTTGTGTTGAAGGAAGATAAGATTGTCTTTTCATTTAAAATATATATTTTTAAGACACACAAATACATAAGGGTAGAGCATAGGTTTGGCGTAATTAACTGCTGTTTAAAGTTGTCCCCGTGTCTCATGTTTAAGAACTGTTGAAAGATTTCCCATGGCATGTTGCCTGAAGTACATTTTATTTTAAATGCAGAGATAAATAAATGGCTGGTTTTTCCCCTGTAGTCTTTTAAGAAGCTGCCAAAGTTCCTAACAAAATGTTTTCACCTCTACCTAAAAGCTGTAAATATTTAGGGAGCAGCCAAAATAGCAGTAGAACATTTGCTGCAGTAAACATAACCTGAAGCAATATTATTAATGCAAAAGTACTTATTAAAAGGTCTGATTGGAATAAATGGTCATAGAATCACAGAATCATAGAATAGTTAGGGTTGGAAAGAACCTCAGGATCATCCAGTTCCAACCCTCCTGCCATGGGCAGGGACACCTCACACTAGACCATGTTACCCAAGGCTCTGTCCAACCTGGCCTTGAACACCACCAGGGATGAAGCATACAAAACTTTCTTGGGCAACCTGTTCCAGCACCTCACCACCTTCACAATAAGGAACTTCTTCCTTATATCTAATCTAAACTTCCCTTGTTTAAGTTTAAACCCATTACCTCTTTTCCTATCACTACAGTCCCTGATGAGGTGTCCCTCTCCAGCATCCTTGTAGGCCCCCATATGTTCAAGTTGTAGAAGTTTTATTTTATCTAAAATAAATACGTTTATCTAAATATCTTTACAGGCCTTGCAAACAAAGAAAACTAAAGTCTGAGAAAGAAAAAAATTGACAGATTACACTTTCAAAAATTAAATGACAGTATTTATCTGAAGATAAAAAGCAGACAGATGGCTCAGGTGTATTTGGCCTAGCCACTGTTGTTGTTCTGTTTCCTGGCTACTAGAAAAATATTAAAATACATAAAATGTATATGGTAATGGGGCTTGGTAGATAGAGTTTGTCTGCTCACTCAGGGGCTATTTATTTAAGGATCCCTTGAGACTGAAACACTGGATCATTTTCTAAGAAAGATTAGAATCAGCAGCGTGTTTCTCTCTCCTTCATGTATCCTGCTTTTATCAGCAAAGTCTTTATTGAAGAGTTTGTGTGTTATTTTAAAGTATTCAGGAAAAATAAATAACTTACATTTGTGAGATCTAATGCAAAACCTCAGAATCACAGAATGGTTTGGGTTGGAAAGGACCTTAAGCTCATCCAGTTCCAACCCCCCTGCCATGGGCAGGGCACCTCCCACTAGACCATGTTGCCCAAGGTTCTGTCCAACTTGGCCTTGAACAGTGCCAGGGATGGAGCCTTTACCACTTATTTGGGCTTACCACCCCCTGAAAGTACTTATATGCTCTTTGGGTGAGGCAATAGCTGTTAATACAACTGTTCCGTGACCAATCCACACTACCTAAACCTACAGACTGTTTCAGACTGTCCATTTTCCTTTCTAATGGCTGGTGTTTGCATCATTATGAAGTTATGAAGGTAACTGTAATGACAAATCATGAAATATGAGAAACAACAGGGCAAGCCAACACATGTGAACTCTGGAGACTCTGGTACAAAAGGTAGATCTTCCCTATGGCCAGGATTTAACTTTTTCTCCTTGGTGAACATAAGGTAGATTTCAGACTGTTTTTTTCAGCCTGCCAGGTCCTTCTGGTTGACAACACAACCATGTGGTTTATCAGCCGCTTCTCCTAGCTTTGTGCCATCGACAAACTTCCTAAGGATGAACTGTGTTCCATCATCTAGGTCATGAATGAAGACAAAGTACTGGCTCCAGTAGCAACCTCTGGGGTATACCAGTCATTACAGACATCCACTGGACATTGTGCCATTGCCAAGTGTTAAAAGCCCAGCAGTTCAGTCAGTTTTCAGCCCACTTTGGGGTCCACTTATCTGCCCATGCTTAATCAGGTTGTCTGTGAGGATGTTACGGAATACAGATTGGAAAGCATAGCAAAGTCAAGATAAACTACTACTGAACCACTTCTGTCTCCTTTTCCTGTCATCTACATTCAAATTGCTTATCTGAATTCCTGGCTTTACCGTATACTTAAGATTTTGTCAAGATAACTATTTAAGAAAACATAAGCATTTTGATATTATAGGACGTGCAAGCACGCAGAAAATTATTTTCCAGGTTAAATGGATTGCAAGAATTACATAGGTTTTTAATATTTATCTGCAAAGGTTTAAGACGGTGAGATTCAAGACACTTTATCAATGCATATGCTGCTTTGATCATGTTTCATACTGGTTTGTGGGTAAATCTCTCACTGTAATGAGCTGTCACACTTCTTAATGTGTGCTCTTTAGGAAAAGAAATTTCTGTGAGATAAATATCTCTATAAACCTACCATTACTAATGTGAATTACTGTATATGGGAGAATGAATACATTAAGAACAAAAATCTGTCATTCATACACTCCCATCTCTTTTTTCACTGCCCTTTTTAGAATGGCAAGGAGCCCAGATTGAATAGCCCTGTATCTCTGTTCCCTTGTGTGATCTTGTTTGCTATTTCCACATACACTTTACTTGAGATTGCTTATAATTATAGTGTTAGAATAATCTATCCTCCCCTGAAAATGTGGTGCATTGTGAAGCAGTGTGGAAATGCATAATAAGACCTGACTGCCATTGAAACTAAAAATAGCTGTCAATATTGTTGGTTGTAGCCACAACCCTTTTTCTCTGAACATCTTTGATTATCTGTATTTGAAGAGCAGTCAAGATATAGAAGACTGAAATCTGGTCTTGATAACACTGATTTAAATACAGCGCAACGATACTGCATTTAAGTGTTCTTAACAAAAGGGCTGAACTTTAATTTGGTTTCCACATACAAAATAAAATGTATTTCACTAGCAACCTGTGAGGGTGAGGCTTTGGGATTCCTTTTTTTTTCTTCCCACTTCTTTGATTCATTCCTTAAAAGTATGTTTATTTATGCATTCACAGCTCATTTTGCATTTCTCTCATTGGGATATCATTCAAGCATAAGTCAAGCTCTGACACGTATTGTCAGATGGTTTAATAGAAAAGATTACTTAAACACCAAAAGAACAGATTAGAGAAAAGCCCTGGTGGATTTCCCAGTAAATATTTTTAGAACATTATACATAGTTTATAATGTTTTGTTAAGAACCATAGACACTGATGGGCTGTGGGATAGATGAAGTTCAGCAAGTCAGGCAAAATCTGGACAAAAGAATTCCTGAACCCAGATGTCTGTTCACATAGACCAGAGCTTTTATTCTCTTTCTCTTTCATTGGCAGGACCTGGAAGATAACTTAAGATTTTCTGTTCCTTCCTGAATATGGGAATTTCTGCTTCTCCAGGTGATGGACCAGATCCCAAGCCATACACTAGCACAAGCAGAGAATTGCTAAATTACCCTACGAGTTCTAGCTCTCAGGAAGAGCAAAATTCATATTTCAGCTGCATGCCACAAAACGGCTGGAAAGAACATGGGCAGTTGCAGAGTAAGGTTGTACAGGACATGTAGGTACTTCCGTTGGTTCCAACATTACTCCCATTTAAAAACACCATCAGCAGCCAGCCGAGAAGCAAACTATTTAGTAAGTGCTACCCACACTGAGTTCAGTGCTGGCATATGAACTTTTCAGATCAGGATTTACTGAGCCTTTTGCTGGGAGACTTGTCAAAACAGACCCTCGTTCTATATGGTTTGAGGTTTCTCTTTGATTGTTTTCTCATCTTTTATGTATAAAAATTGCTATGGACATAGATTTCAAACCCATACAATCCAAGTCACTAGAAAAATGATGTGAGGGAAAAGAGCACAGGAAAGTCCTTTCCAAACGGGATCAGAAGTTTGTATATTTGTGTATTCTGTTTTACTGCATCAAATAACAAATAACTGCAAAAGAGCCAAAGAATAAGACACAAATATGACAATGTTTCCACAGTATATTTCTCTAGTGATTTCAAATAATCTATAGCTTGGAGAGTTTTTGAGCTGCTACTATCTTTTATTTATTAGGTCTGAAGATATTTCTTTTCTTACGAATCTAATTGCCTTTTCAACACACATAAGCTACTGGCACAAGTTTCTGTGGCACTGAGTTCCACAGCCACACTACATGTTTTTATTACAGCACATCTGGTTTGCTTTAACTTGGCTACTGAATACGAACATCCAGATTTAGTTATTTCATATACATTTTTCTATACACGTTATGATTTCATGGTACTCTATCATGCATACACTCCATGGGCTCATTCAGTCCAGAAAACTGGTCAGTTTAGTTCCTTTTGACTCTTCACTACTTAAACTTTGAAGCTATTCCGTATTTGGGATTGACTCATCCCCCTTTAGCTTTATCTGAATTTACAAGGAGCATCTGTCTCACAAATGAGTTCAGTAAAGCACAAGCAACCAGGGAATTTGACTATAATAGAAAACAGAACATTCTGGAACTGGGATATGAATAAATATAGATAATATATAAAATTACACAAGCATGTACACACACCAGGATAATTTTCTAGTAGATTAAATGGGCCTTAAAGCACGCCACATCATTCCTAAATTCTTCAAGACGAACTGGAGTTTCGGATCTGCACTACAAATAGCTTTGTCTCAAAACAGCTCACACTGGTTAAAATACAGAGGCCTTAGCTTGAAGAGCAAATCATTTCACTGTAATGATTCTTATTTAAATAAAGGACACTGAAGGATGGAATTCAAATGATTTTATGACCAACTTTGAATCTGAGTTTAGACCAGTTCTTAGAGGAAAATCATGACCTTTACTCCCTATTCATATTGCAGGTTCATGGGATGAAATTCAAGAGCAACTGGAACATGTTTACTGATTTGAACCTACTGAAAAATAATGGATGTTTACCACATCCTATGGTGCTCTTAACCAGATCGTTCAAGCACAGACTCTCACAATTTTGAGCTGTGTGGATAGGCACTTATGAGATATGTGGATTGACTTGAGGTCCACTGGAAGAAATTCCTATGTCTGATGTAGTCATGTAGAATGTGCCAGCTGGTTGAACTCAGTATGAACTTGGATCTCTTTACTAAATCTTTGCTTTGGGAAAAATCACAGACCTAAAACTTGAAAAGGACTTATAAATCATAACTTTTAAATATGACAGCAGGATTTATAAAGTTGATTATTATGGCAGGATTTCAGAGCACATTTATAGCCTAAATCAGATATATCTCAAGGGTAAAATATGGTGAGGTAGCTGTAATCTTTCTATTTAGAGATTTTTAACATGATTTGTAGGTCTGTCATTGGATTATTCTATCTTATTTGAGAAGCCAAAGAATAGCAGATGAGTCTGTGAGTTTTTAAATACACTTTTGAAGAAGTCAACTGGTTTAGAAATTGTTTTAACTAAATATGTTTTTTTAAAATAAAAGTTGCAAATTAAAACACATTCCTGCATATCGATTCAGAAGATTTATAAATCAAAACTGAGGCAATCTTTAAGAAAAACATGTCCCGAAAACATTTATTGTTTTAATGTTCCCATGTTTAAAATTATCTGGCTTATTTCTCTGATCATCTCTTAGTTTGAGACAGAAATGAAACAAGTGTGTTCACTCCAGTTACAGTCCAAATCATCAGTATAAATGTAATTATGAATTAGGACACTAATTTCAATTAATATTAACTGAGTTCTCATAATACTGGAGAAGAGAGACTAAATATTCCTTGAACTCTCGTGAAAACACTTCATGCTGCCATTTCTGAATGGGCTTGTACATTTTGCATATAACACATTTTTACCTTACTTTCAGTATCAATTGCATCTTATAAAGGGAATGGACCCTATTCTGCTATAGTTTAAAATTAAATCTCAGCAGAGCCATGAAGAGATGAATGGCAAAAAGGAGTTTATAAAATCATAAGAGTTTCAGGTTTTGATTTTTAAACCCACAGAATATGATAAAAACGTATCATAGAATCATAGAATAGTTAGGATTGAAAAGTACCTTAAGATGATTCAGTTCCAACCCCCTGCCATGGGCAGGGATGCCTCACACTAAACCATGTCACCCAAGGCTCTGTCTAATCTGGCCTTGAAAACTGCCAGGGATGGAGCACTCACCCCTTTTTTGGGCACCCTGTGCCAGCACCTCACCACCTTCACAATAAAGAACTTCTTCCTTATATCCAACCTGAAACCCTCCTGTTTCAGTTTGAACCCATCATCCTTTGTCCTATCAGTACAGTTCCTGATGAAGAGTCCCTCTCCAGCACCATTATAGGCCTAATGTACTAATTATAATGAATCTGCTGTGACACTGCAGCCAATTCATTTTCTCTGTACCATTGTTCATCTTCTCAATTTGTACTTCTTTCATCTATTTAGATGAAAGATATATCTCCCCTTATAGGGCAGAGACTGTCTTTCATGCATTTATGTCAGGGCATAAATGTTCATACACAAAACAAAAATAAACAATTGTATTAAACATTCTGCATTCAACTGAACTTTGAAATGGGTCAAAATCTTTGGCTGATGAATTAGTCTGCTACAGATAAACTCACTTTCTGCAATAGCAGATAATTCTTATCTTGAACAAGTTGTAATATCAGCCAATATTATCATTATCACACTTCAAAAATAGGAGATAGCTGAAAGAAAGTAATTTAAAAACAAATAAAGTGAACTCAGAAAGAGTGGCAGCAGCCTGCAAGAGTAATTATGAAGCTCTAGTCAATATTGCCTCTGTATATCTCAGTTGGTTGATTGACTGGTAAAAAATATTTTTAGCTACTTCTGTCATTTTAAATTTATAAGTATTTTTCTTTTCTTTCCACATATACTTGGTACTGTTTCATTTGTGTTCCAAACTTTCTTTTTCCTAAGGAGATCCTCATCTGGCAAAATAAGTAATTGTAGACCAAGCATTAAGCAGAACATTATTGTTTCTTTTTGTTATGAGGTACAAAACCACTTCTGTGAAGCTGGGTGTGTGCAGAACTAGGTGGGAAATAGCTCCAAAAAAAATCATCCATGTAGCCCAGCTAGTGTGGTGAGCTCAGGGCAAAACCCAAATCTTTCAGGGCTGCCATTAGACATATAAAAGTGATCCTGATTTCAGTGACAGTCTCTTGCATTAGAGGTGTCAGATATGGGTTCAAATCCATGATTAAAAGAAGAGAAAAGCAAAAGAAAAAAGAAAGAAAACCCAGGGAAAAGCAGCCCCTGAATATAGAATTCCTAGTCATAGAATTATAGAGGGTTTGGGTTGGAAAGGACCTTAAGAGGATCTAGTTCCAACCCCCTGCCATGAGCAGGGATGCTTCACGCTAGACCATGTCACCTACAGCTCTGTCCAACCTGGCCTTGACCACTGCCAGGGATGAAGCATTTTACCATTTTTTTTAGGCAACCTGTGCCAGGGCCTCACCACCCTCACAGTAAAGAATTTCTTCCTTATACCTAACCTCGTTATTTGAACATCTGGTATGGGATGGGGCTTGGAGTGCAATTTCTCTACCTTGGTAAAACCTAAAAAATACCAAGGACACAAAAAAAGACCAATACAAAATAGTTGTTTGTTTGGGTTTCCCCCCCCCCCCCCATTCTTTTCATCTCAACTGAAGGTGTTACTTGAATGTGACTTAATCATCAAATTGCCAGCAATAACACAAAATGTCTTGCAAAGATTCATCTGCAAGTTCAGATTCAGAGCTTCAGATTGTATCAAAACTAGATGCGACTGCATCCAGTTCTGAAGAAGGGCTTCTCACAAGCCCTGCAAGAGGGAAAAGTAAAAAAAACCTGAAGTGCTCCATTGGTTTATGCATCAGGATACAGAGAAGTCCCAGCTAAAACAAAGCATCATTAGCTTAATCTAACAACTTGAGAGGTGAATACATTTCAGTGACAATATCCATAAAGAAAGTATAAATGTCCTTAGGTAAAAGATGGTCTGCACTGACTTGTGAAGCACTGCTTGGGTGTTCATTGACTTAAGAGCAGTGACTCTCAGCATGGCCCAGGCTTATCAGCCGCAGAGTTGAGTCCACTAGGAATTCCCAGTACATGCATACACCATGCAGTAGAGCACAGGAATGGGCTGTGATGTTGATTTGTTCTAATAGGGGAAACACTCCTGCAGTGGGAACTGTCCAGTGGTTACCACCGAACTACTGTAAATGATAATCTTGTTGAGAACACCAATTTATACCTCAAAGGACAGGGTGCCAAAGGGGATTTGCTCCACTTGTGAACTTGTGTTTTATTTGTTTGCTCTTCTCCTTTAAATAATGTTAAATGCAGAGAAGGCTAATCAACTTAGAAATATATTTTTTAAACGTACATCCATGATGGCCATGCAGTAACGTAGTTAAGCACAGATTATACTTTAATGATATTTCCATTGAAATAGTCCTGTTGAACCCAGTAAATCTCCTCATGCTCTAAAATTGAGGAGATTTCAGAAGTTTTTTTTCTAAATAAAGGACAAAGAGGACCAGTGTTAGTTTTTTTTCTAAATACCTAATGGTGAAGTAGGTTATAACATTTGTTACACTTGGTGGTCATTCTTACTTTCTCACTTAGCTTAGCATGGCATACCTACTTTGGGACTACCTTCATTAGAGAGCAAAATTCTTCCCTTTGTATCTTATTGTCTAAGACAACAATGGTGAATTTACCACTTGAAAAGTGGGTAATTTCTGTGAATGAGACACGGACAATAGTACAATTTCTGCAGTTGAGAACATAAAGTCCACTTGCATAATTAACATAAAATAATGCATATTTTTAAGCATTGGAGACACAAGAAGAGATTTAATTTATTAAACTGAAATGAGATCAAATTCTATTCTCATCTGCTATTTCCTAGTTGTAACAGTTAATAGAGGGAAAACTAATTTAATTAAACTTCAAGACAAGCTAATCCAATAACGTCACAAAATGGATTTGCCTTGACTACATGTCAGGAATCTTCTCCCATCCTGCTCCTCTGAAATGAAACTCATCTTAACATTCCTACAAATTCTTTTACTGGAGTCATGCAGGATTCGGACTGGAGGGCCTTGCTGAATCACCAGTTTTTATGGAGATGCACCTCTGACTTTAAGGCCATGTGGCTATGGGGACTCTTCTAATGACAAAGAATGACTCTTGCAGGAGTACAACACAAAGATGGTCGAAATGATACAATCATTCCAGCCCAGAGAATTATAGCAGCTCAGTGACCTTTACAGGCTCTGAAGTATGATATCTAGGCAGATCTACACAACTATCCACATCCTCTTTTTGTTCCTCTAGACTGCATTGCATCTCTCTATGATATGTGTAACTTGTTATACAAATAGTTTTGTTGTATCTGGAAAGAGTTGCTGTACATGTAGAAGATTTTATAAACGGGGAACTTGGTCTATATATGAATGATGAATAATAGGAACAGACAGGTTGCAGTTACTTCATTCTCACAGAGAAAAACTGGCTGTATTTCTTACCTTTGCTACATACTTTATGGTAACTTCCCACAACATCTTTTTTTTTCTGTCTTTAACGAGTACAAAATTATGATATTAATACAAAATACCTATTACTTACTACGATGGAAATACCATTGTCTTAAGCATAGAGCAGTACTGATACTGACAAAGCATATGCTACTTATAAACATAGAGCAGGACTGCTACTGCATTCCTGCAGGACTGGGACTGCATTCCTGGTACCCCAAACTTCAAAAATTCAGGTTTATAACACATGACAATAGGATAATGTGGTGGCTACTTACTGTGCCTGACAGCTGTATTTACTACTAGAAGACCAAGAACTTTCTTGCATTATATAGGGATCAGTAGGTGCAAAGACATCTAATACCTCCATTATATATGTATATTATAGTAATATATTAGTATAGACATAATACACAAATATATTAATTGGAAAAACAAAACAACAAACAAAATCCACCTTTAAAACATGATTATTTCTTAGTAACTAAAGGCAAGCAAGAAACAAAACCAATATGCATGCACACACCACTAGTTCATATATTTGCTAAATGAGACAGATTGAAATAATGAAAAATGCTGTTTTTTGCCCAATAATCTTGACAAGCATAGGTGAAAGTTAGGGCCCTGCATAGAGTACATGGATTCCACCAGCATTCAAGGTTAAAATCAGCAATGCCATCCCTATTTTGTTTGTGTAACTTAATCTACTAATGCTTGCAAAGCGTTTTTGAAATCCAATCATTACAAACACAACATGAAAATAACCTAGCTGGTTCTTCTATTGGTGTTAAAAAACCTGTGCCCTTTCTCTGACTTACTGTGAATACCATTGTATTCAAATGAGAACAAATATATAGGAGGCAGTTTTGGAGGCACTGATATAAGGACAGTGGATAAGCGCTGAGAAATAAATATTTAGGTTTGTGTCAGCTGTTTTGTCACACAATGAGCAGAAGGAGAAAAAAAATCATACAGAACCACTGAGCATGTGGGAGCAGAGGAACAGCAGGCCCCTAGTGATGCAGAAATTATCAATAGGAATTAAAAAAAGAGAAAAAAAAAAAGAGAGGAGTAAAACAGGTTTGCAAACTTATTCCAATTACCATGCTACTCAGAAAAAGAAGGGTTTAGCTTAAAATGGAAAAGAATGCTTAGAAGGAAGGCCAGGTTGGATGGGGTTTTGAGCAGCCTCATCTAGTGGAAGGTGGCAAGGGTCTGGAAATGGAGTAGCTTTAAAGGTCCCTTCCAACCCAAACCATTCTATGACTTTAAAATTCAAGAAGAGCAGACAACCAGAAGCACTTGTGTTCTAGAAGGAGAATTTATTAAACTCATTTAGAATAAAATAAAATTAAATAAAAAAAATTAAAAAATAAAATGTATAAATAAAAAGTAAAATAAAATATAAAAAATTAAGTAAAATAAAATATAAAAAGTAAAGCAAAGTAAAGTAGAGCAAAACTAAACAAAACATACAAATCCGGTAGGTATATTATAGTTGAATTTATATTAAAAATTAGTATAGTATCACATAGCATTGTGATTAGAATTTAAATTTTATGCAAGGTGAATGGATTAAGTCCTATGGTAGAGGGATTAAATCTTCCTTTACTAACAGAGTGCAATATGCAACTGTTAATTTTGTGCAAGAGGAACTTGTTACACAAGGTCACCCAATAACAGCACTATTGTTCCAATGCTGTTTAATATTCCTGCTCTTGGTTTAGGTGAGAATATAACGATATTTCCAATTAAGTGAAGGGATAACACAAAACCCACTGGGTCTGTATAAACATGAATGAAGCTTGGTTGCTTCTATGAGACACTCTGAACTTCCAAGTCCAGTGATCACAACCCAAGGAAACATAGATTTGCATAAATAAATACATAGGGAAACAAGGGAAAGCATCTTCTAGCTGGGAGATTATGGCTTGGACTGAAAATACTGTGCAGGAAAAAAAGGGTTTGATTACAACTGGTGATCCACCTAAAGGCCTGGCAGATGAACATCTCATTGTGTGTGAATCAGAATCCACTGTAAGGACCAAGCGTTAATCCACACATTTATTCTGAATCAAGTTAAGTTAGATGGCCACAATGTAGAAACAAAACCTAGAGATTATATGTCACCTAGAGGTTAAGCACCTAGTATTCTTATTCCCACAGCAATTAATGGAGGTAGTAAATCTGCCTCTAGATTTGTGTAATGAGGACTTCTGCATAATGCTGAGCTTCAGTGTTTAAAACCAATAAACCTTGTATAAGTCCTCTCTTTGTGCAGAAGAAAATGCAACATGAACTTGTTTGGGTTTCTTCATTTGTTGATGAGGTTCTAGGAACTATTTCTGTGGTGATTGTCATCTTATTTCCAACTGCACACCAGATGGGGTGTCTCCCAGTGTATCCTGACACATAAAAGGATGCATTTGCAGTTTGTGATGTAAAAAGTAGACTCCCTAAAGAGCTGATAAATATCCTTATGACAGGGAATAGACGGAATTGCCAAACTGAGAGAAGTGTTTTTCTCTCCACTTGTAAAGAGTACACAGAAACCTACATACATAGAAACTTAGTGTTGAAATACGCATTCTGTATAGTTCTGATTGCAACCTCCTCTGAAATGTTTAAAAATTACAGTCTTTCAATACATTATCTTTCATATTGTGAATATGCTTCTTTGAAAAACATCCTTCTCAAAAAAAGAGAGAGGTGGAGTAGAGGGGTATTTTTCTTCTAAATCACTTATCTCTGACTTGTATTAAAGAGAATTCTAGGTTTCAAATAACCATGTAACATCCTCTGTTAAAGAAAAGCCTTCTTTCTATCTAGAGACTTTAATGATGACTTTAATGATTCATTTCATAGAAATAAAGCACCTTGTTTCCCTGAAATCTTTTCTTGAACTGGCATCCTCTTTTTCAATAATGCTTTCTACTGCTGCACTACAACAGCTTCAGAGTATCATAGATGATTGACTTTTTTTATCTGTGAATTCAAATCATACAGTGTAAAGCTCTTGTTACCTATTTACTGAATTTATCTTTCATTATACCGAAATGGTTTTAGTTTGTATGTCCTGATACTCACGCATTCTTAAGTATGACAGCAACCATAAGGTTGAAATACTGAAGGACATCAAAGAAGCAAATGTGAAATGCTCATATCTTTAAGCACTTAAAGGATAGGACAGGTAATAAAGCAGAGGACAAATAAAACAAGTAATAGGAAAGCAACTAGATGCATCTCTGAAGGAGACTGAAAACAGCACTGAAGCTTACGAACACAGGGAAATGGGGACACCTGAATGCAACTAAACTGATTTTACTGAAACTATGTTTTTCAGTGGAACAGACTGATTTGTAGAAAGCAGGATATTATATTTGCAATTCTTTTTTCAGGCACACAGCAGTTTCCAGGAAAGGTCTGTTGGAAATTCCTTCAGGAAGTGGGACACTGACCTTTCAAATCCTAAGTTACAGCATTACTGTAGATGAATTCTTGAACCACATGCTTGCTGATACCCTTTTTTAACATGTGATTTAGGTACCTGCCTTCTGCAAAACATGAGCTTTTGGTTTACCATTTAACTGTTTTGCTTTGCCTTCCCAAGAATATTTCCTTATGTTGTTAAGATAACAACAAGATAACTACATGCCTCTAGTACAGCCCTATCTGGTACCACCTACATGGGGCAGATGTCTTTTGAAATGTCACCATTCAGCCAAAAATGTCTCAAGTCTCAAAACTCATCTATAAGAGCAAGCATCCAGTAATCATTTTTGTAGGCTAAATTTTGTTTAGTGCTGTTAAGAGACGCTATTAAACACTATTACACCTAAACCACCTTAGTCTGCTCAGTTCTGCTCTTCAGGCAGGAAATTATTTGCATATGAGATCTTTACAGACCTTTGAGATACTGAATACACACAGATAAAGGACCTAAAAATAGATGTCTTCACTACTGAAACATCAGGCTCACATGACAGCTGTAAAGGAAGGCTAAGCTGTTGGGGGCATCTAATACATTTGAAATTTGCACTCATAGTACCACGTAAAATTCCAGCTATTTTAACAAATGCAAACAACTATGAACATGGTCCACATGGACATTTTTTAGGGTCGTATTATGACTTAAGTTCATTTATGATGACTGTGAAAGTCTTCTGTAAGATCCTGCACTGCTAAAAATACCTTCATGCCGGCACTGGTGACACCAAGTTGGAAAAGAATGGAAACTATGGATATTATCACAGGCCAGTAAAGTTGATTCTTGGCTGTGGAGTAATTCTAAAGTTTAAGGCACACTAAATTTCATATTAACTTACTGGAAGACATCTCAAAAATAATATGTTGTTTCTTCATTTCTGTTCAGAACATAAAGATACACATTCCTGATGTTCAGAATTTCCTATGTACTTGAGGCCTTCTTCAAGAAGATAAAAACACGTGAGCATTAGGAAGGACAGTCAAGTAGTACAATTTGTCTCAAATTCCTATAATTTCAAAGCTCAATAACTAGTTGCAAAAGCACTTGTAATACTTTGAGTAACCCTGAACATGGCTAATGTGAGACTAGGGAGGATGTCGAAGTTTTATTAGTGTTCAAGTGTTAAAAGCACCCTGGTCCAGAGAAAACATATTCCAACCATGAAGAAAGAAACTCTAGTCTTATCAGGTAAACTACTTCTGGGGCTTCATTGCAGGCATTTCCATATTGTCGGGAAAACACCAATACTTGTCTCCTCACTGAAACACCTCAACTGCTTCTCAATGCATTTGTAAAGCTTTCCATGGTTAAGTACTATTTTCCATAGGCATCTTACACAAAGAGAACTGCTCTAAGAAACCCACTACTTGATGAAGACAATAAAATGTAGCGAAATAAATTATTACATTCATAAAACTGGTCATGACCTCATTAGTAGCTGTAGGACAGAAACTGGAAGACAGTTGTCAGCTCAGAAAATCACCAGTTATATAAGGGTGCAGTAAGACCTTATTGTGGCCTTTCAGTACTTAAAAGTGGCTTATAAGAAAGATGGGGAGAGACTTTTTACCAGGGCCTGTTCCAATAAGACAAGGGGCAATGGTTTTACACTAAAAGAGGGACATTCAGAGGGCTAGATGTGAGAAGGACTAGATGTGAGGAGGAAGGGCTAGATTCAGAGGGCTAGATGCGAGAAGGAAACTTTTTTAACACTGAGGGTAGTAAAACATTGCCACAGGTTGCCCAGAGAGGTTGTGGATGCATCATCCTTGGAGATGCTCAAGGCCAGGCTGGATGTGGTTCTCAGCAACCTGGTATAGCTGAAGATATCCCTGATCATTGCAGGGGAGTTGGACTAGATGAACTTTGAAGGTTCCTTCTTACCTAAACTGTTCTATGAATGTTATATGTCAGACACCAAGGTGTTCCCAAATGCCAAACATTTTCCATGCAGCCTTGGCTGGGAGTCCTCCTTCTCCAAGAGATAAAGATGACACATTTTTTACACTTATTTTTTGACAGCTTAAAGGAGAATTAGGAATTTGTGGTAGCAGAACTTTAGCTCCCATGAGGAGCAATAGTTTAAAATGGAATGGTTTAAAAGGGAAATATTTCGACCTTAACCAAAATGTTTCAGTTTTGAATCTTCATTTTCTACAGTCTTTGTTTACTGCAAAAGCTCCAAGAAATTGAGAACTCAGAGCAATGGTTTAAAATGGAATGTTTTAAAAGGGAAATATTTCGACCTTAACCAAAATGTTTCAGTTTTGAATCTTCATTTTCTACAGTCTTTGTTTACTGCAAAAGCTCCAAGAAATTGAGAACTCAGAGCAATGGTTTAAAATGGAATGGTTTAAAAGGGAAATATTTCGACCTTAACCAAAATGTTTCAGTTTTGAATCTTCATTTTCTACAGTCTTTGTTTACTGCAAAAGCTCCAAGAAACTGAGAACTCAGTTTTCCTTTAAATAAAGCAGGAAAACATTCAGCTAGTTAATTCTATCTTGTGCAGCTATTTATAATGTTTAAGGTAAACAATGGCTACTGTAAATGGAAAAATTATTACAAAGTTCATTTTGTATTTGAATGTTAAATTAAGACATAGAATGTAGACATAATGGTATAGTACACTACAGGTGAGTAGAAGTATGGGTCCATTCCTACCAAATATGCTGCCCAGGGAGGTTGTGAATGCTCCATCCCTGACAGTGCTCAAGGCAAGGTTGGACAGAGCCTTGGGTGACATGGTTTAGTGGGAAGTGTCCCTGCCCATGGCAGGGGGCCTGGAACTAGATGGCCGTAAGGTCCTTTCCAACCCTATCTATTCTATGATTCTATAATAAGCCCAACAACACAGGACCTGCTCTCTGCCAGTCATGTAAATGAAGACATGACAAAAAGCAGAGGCATCACACCATAAGTGATGTCTCTTCAGGTCCTTCAATTCTGCTCTTCATCAGAAAGATCTGAATAAATTGCAGGGTTAGCCACTGTTTGCTCCTTTTGCTATAAATGTTAATGTAGAGGGCTTCCAAAAGAACCACAAGCATTAGTGAAATAAAACATTAGTGATCTGTTCTCTCCCTGGTAGAACCTGACTGATTTATCCCTTGAAATCTAGTATGGATTATTTCAAATAGAACTGACAGCATCAGCCAGCTGTGAACAATCCAACAATGTCTAATTCCTCTGACCTTTTCTTGCAGTACCAGCTGCCTTGGCAACTCTAGTCAAACCTCATCAGAGCCTTTACCCAGCTCCCGCAGATGCTCTAAATCAATCAGATCCAGTAAAGGCAACATCAGCCTGTGTGTTTCTTTCTCTGGTGCTCTAGCTTCTTCTTTGGGAACTTCATCCATCATTAACACATTTATTGCAGAGGAGACTGGGTAGCTCTGAAGGTTATTAATGGATGACTGAACTTTTTAGGTCAGATATGACAGATTTTCAGAACAGATTAGTGGCAGTTCAGCTACAAACCACAGAAAAAGAGTTGTTCTCTAGATCAAGAATATTTGCAACGTAGGGTCCTCCCAGAGGTCTTAAAATAGGTAAGCCAAGGCTGACAGAAATAAATTGTGATTTCTTTTAGAAGAACTAATAAGTTTGGGAATAACAGACAGGTCTTACGGAGCAGGTCTTCAGGGGTAGTATTCCATTAGTCATTATGTAAAATGCAAGCAACTGTTTATATCTTCCTGAGGGACTCTTCATGAGGGACTGCAATGACAAGACAAGGGGTGATGGGTTTAAACTGAAACAGGGGAAGTTCAAGTTAGATATAAGGAAGAAGTTCTTTACTAGAACAGGTTGCCCAAAGAAGTGATAAATGCTCTATCCCTGGCAGTGTTCAAGGCCAGGCTGCACAAAGTCTTGAGCAACATGGTCTAGTGTGAAGCATCCCTGCTTGTGGCAGGGGGTTGGAACTGGATGGTCTTAACACCCTTTCCAACCCAAACCATTCTGTGTTTCTATGATTTTATATTCTCTTTTCATACAACCTTCTCCAGCATAGTGCATGGTTTGATTACAGATTTTGAGAGATATCACTACAAAACAGAAATGACAAATATATTACGGTCACTTATCTAAAAAAAAGGTGTCACTAATTGATGATTGTTTTGTGCCCAAATGATACTATTAAATTTAAAGAGCAGCCTCTCATTCAATTGCCCCACTAATGTAATGTTTTATTTATCAAACAATGGACTTGATCAACATGCTTGTAGAGCAGGAGTGGAGTGCACTCCTAGAGAAAATGACAAAGTCTAGAGTAATCTCATTTATAAAATTTTTTTTTGAAACAGATTGTCTGAATATAACTTAACATTTTTTCTTAAAAGCTGTAGTAGATCTTAGTACTGGTTATAACTGATTTTTATATTGAACTTTGAGAAATAATTATCAGTAAAATATTTTATAAATATAAAAATTCAGCTTATATTTGATGCATGCATAAACTCACTTTCTCACACATGAAAGTCATTCTGTATATAATCATAGAATAGTTAGGGCTGGAAAGGACCTTAAGATCATATAGTTCCAGCTCTCATGCCATGGGCAAGAGCACCTCACACTAGACCATGTTGCCCAAGAGTCCATCCAACCTGGCCTTGAACACTGCCAGGGATGATGTATATGTATAAATCTACATTCTCATGCACAGAAGAATGCAGATTTACATACATGTCCTATGCAATTCTGTATCTGTGTGCTTATATGTGTGTTAGCAATTGGAAAAATATTCCTCTGAAATAGGAATACTGTGATACTGTGATACTGTGATACTGTGATACTTGCTTGTCTGGACAAGAAATATCCAAATATACCCATGAGCTGGTGAATCCAGAGGAGACTCAAGTGCTTCCACTTCCTCGGGGCAGACACAGATGTACTTTGGTTTACAAATTTACCTTTCATTCTCTATTTACTTGATATTGGGGAAATTCTCATAAGATAACAAGGAATAAAGGCATATAAAGGAAAGTGATCAAAAAAAGTTATATAATTAGAGCGGTTTTGTGGGAACTGGGAAAGAAACTATTAATAGTTTCAATGGTGTTTCTCTGGTGCTCATCACCATAGTATCTCAGTCTAACATTAATGAATCTTCTATATTCTTAATGTCCTTAGGCATAGTAACTGTACAGAACAAAAAGAAATAAGTAAATAAAGCCCCTTCATTCTTTAGAACATCTTTTGAAAATGTCTTTACTCATTTAGCTAAGGATATAAATCACAAGCATCCACCTGATTCCTAACAAAGGACTGAATCTTACAATGATACATGGTCATTATCCACTGAAGGCCTTTGATTTATTCATCTGTTCTAGCCCTCTAAAATACAGAGGTGATACTATTTCTACTTTATGAAGTTTTTAAGTGGTTGGTTCAAGGTGACCCAGGAAAACACTACGCCACCTTACCGAAGATGGTTTAACAGATCCCTTAAAAGAGGGAGTATGGAGCACTTTTGAGGAGATGGTGCATGAAATCATAACTGAAGCATTACTTCTGATAATGGTACTGACCTTTTGTAAGCGCTGTGATAAAACTGAACAGGATCTGGAAAATATCTGCAAGAATCACAACTCACCTTGAGAATACCTCTTCTAGATGTCTATGTATAACCCTGTTCAGCACAAGCTGCCCCCAAAGAGGATACAGCAAAGAGTAAGACAAGTATGGAAATGTGCTGATTTAGTATTATGACTATGCAGCCTCCATATGAATTATTCCTATGGTCCCTTAGAGATGTTCATTTTGCTATGTTATTCTTGCTTGGAGACAACCTGATGAAAAAATTGCTTTGAACAGTATATAGCAAATAAAAGTCCAGACAAGCAGACTGTGCTCAGTGATACTATTCTGGACCTATGATATTCATAGAATCACAGAATAGCTTGGGTTGGAAGGCACCTTAAAAGATTATCTTTTTCATGACAAACATGAAAAGTCTCATAATGTAAGATTTGGTTTTTCTTTTATTCTATTGGGGTTCGGGTTGCTTAGGTTTTGGGGTTTTTTTACCCCCATAAATACATCTTATTCCTATTAGATCTTACCCAATCCTTATGAAACAGGAGAAAGCTTGTTCTAGGCTTTATAAACTCAAAGCATAAAAAAAGCAAGGAGACAAAAGTAATTTTGTAGTTTCACAAGGCACACTCTTTATAGCCCTTCATTCTTGCTCCTATAAAAGGTCCATTGGAAGTTTTTTTTAGCAGTGTCACTATAAAACATTATCAAATGGTTTAATGCAGCAGAAATTTTAAGTTGCTCCAAGCAGAATTTCTTATGCATCCTGTTCAGTCAACACCCCAGTTATTTATCTCAAAATCTACTGCACTCTAATACAATGAAGTGAAATTTTTCTTCGAATGATCTTGGAAATGACTAAAAGTAACTTTTCCTTTTCCCTCAGAGAACAGTGTGCCTGTTCAGACACCACTTCCCAAAATAACTAAAATGCACTCAATTAGAACAGAAACCACAGCTTAATATTTTCTCCTCTCTGAAGTTTTCACTGTGGAGGGGTAAAGAGGTTTTCTCCGCTTTGGACAAGGTAGAGAATACATACAATAGGAAAGGTGCAGACACATCTACCACAAAATACATGGAAGAATTGGCATCAGTTTCTGAAATAAAAGGTTATTATTTCAATATATGGCTTTGTGTAAGGGATTATGGAACCTTTTTCAACATATACTATGTGAGAATGATATGGACTTCTGGAAAGTCCCTATTACCCCCTAATATATAAGTTCATATAAAGCCTATTCAAAAATAGTTTCTGATTTAATGAATATTTGATTTGACCAATACAGTTATTCTTGTAATTCACTGGAAGCTCTGAAGAACTTAATCTGGGAACAACCTCATTTGTCAAATTTGCAGGTTTTCTAATGAGTAATGAAATCTATATTACGTTTACATCTTGGGTGACAAAGAATTTACAAAGACTTTACAAAACAAACTTCTAAACTACCTCAGCAACTTGTCATTAGCGCTTTGGTAACCAAGCACTGCACAGATTCACAAAGTACTGCATTTCCAATAGGACTATGAAAACTTACATTGAGCTGAATATTTAAGGGGACCATTTTAAATAAAAGATTAGTACAAAGTAGCTTTGAGGTGTTGCACATTCCTGTTCTTTGCTCTCCTGCTAGTTTTCCATGTGTCACCCAAGAAAGTCACAAAACTTTAAGACCTGAAGCTACAACACTCACCACATGTTTGTTTTCGAGCAAAAAGAAGCCTTGTATTAACAGGGCTCCTCCATATGCCAACCATTCAGAGTTGATGTGGTTGCTACACATGCTTGCAATCACTGGATTTGAGCTAGGCAAGAGAAAGAATAAATATAACTTAATCAGATGCATGAAATACCCAGTGTCCAGCACCAGCATGAGGAGCAATGGCCATAAACTAAACTACAGGAAGTTTCACCTCAACATGAAGAACTTCTTTATGTTGAGAGTGGCACAGCCCTGGAACAGGTTGCACAGGGTAGTTGTGGAATCTCCATCTGTGGAGACATTCAAAATCCATCATGGACATGTTCCTGTGTGACCTACTCTAGGTGAAGCAGGAGCAACTTGGCAGGAGGTTGGACTGAATGATCTCTGGAGGTCCCTTCCAACCCTAATGATTCTGTGGTCGTGTGAAATACACTTGTTAAATGCATGGTTAGATTTACTTTTCCTTTATTCGTTTAGGAAGGAAACTTTCTAAGAACTACTAAATCATTAAACAGTAGAAATAGAAAACCAAACTGACAGCATCTCTTTAAATGAACCTGGTTTGAAATTTAGAATTTTATTCCAGAATGCAGTATTTCCTCTGTACATCAAATTGAGTTACACTTTCAGTGTCACATTTTACCTGCACATCTTGGCCTGATTCCTTTTCAGAGCTCTCCGAGTTACACATGAGACTGAATAACCTGGTTTTGGCAGAGATAGAGCTAATTTCCTTCCTAGTAGTAAGGTGATCTGTTCTGGATTTAGCATGAAAATAATACTGCTAACACACTGATGTTTAAGTTGTTGCTAGGTAGTACTTACTCAAGGACTTAGCAGCTTCTCATGCCTTGCCAGCAAGAAAGCTGGAGGGCACAAGACATTGGGAGGAGACACAGCCAGGACAGCTGACCCCAACTCATGCAAGTGGTATTTTATACCATAGCACATCATGCTCAGTATATAAACCATGGGAAAGCTGGCTGGGGGCAACTGCTTCGGAACTGTCAGGGAATTGGTCAGTGGGTGGTGAGCAATTGTACTGTGTGTCACTTGGCTTGTGTCTCCTTGTATCATTATTATCAATATTTTCTTCCTATTCACTAAACTGTCTTTATCTAAACAGACAAGTTGTCTCTTTCTTTTACACTTATAATCATAGAATAGTTGGGGTTGGAAAGGACCTTAAGATCATCAAGTTCCAAGCCCCCTGCCATGGGCAGGGATACCTCACATTAAGCTGTGTCATCCAAGGCTCTGTCCAACCTGGCCTTGAGCTCTGCCAGGGATGGAGCATTCACAACTTCCCTGGGCAACCCATTCCAGTGCCTCACAACACTTACAGTAAAGAACTTCCTCCTTATATCCCATCTAAACTTCCCCTGTTTAAGTTTTAACCCATTACCCATTGTCCAAATACCCCTAAGATTAAAAACATTTTGATGATGGTTGGTCTGTAACTGCAACAACCTGGATTTTTCTTCCCCAGGTCTGAGGCTCAACAGTGTTGATAAAGACAGAGGTAAATTTGGTGGCCTTCTATGATGGGGCTACAGAAATGATGGACAGCGGTAGAGCAGCTGATGTCATCTACCTGGACTTGTGTAAAACGTTCAACACTGTGCCACACAACATTCTTGTCTCTAAATTGGAGAGACATCAATTTGATGAATGGACCACTCGGTGGATAAAGAACTGGCTGGATGGCCACACACAAGGAGTTGTGGTCAATGGCTCTATGTCAGGCTGGAGACCAGTTACGAGTGGTGTCCCCCAGGGATCAGTGTTGGGACCAGTCTTGTTTAACATCTTTATCAGTGACATGGACAGTGGGATTGAGTGCGCCCTCAGCAAGTTTGCCAATGACACCAAGCTGTGTGGTTTGGTTGATATGCTGGAGGGAAGGAATGCCATCCAGAGGGACCTTGACACCTTGTGAGGTGGGCTGATGCCATCCTCATGAAGTTTAACCATGCCAAGTGCAAGGTCCTACACCTGGGTCGGAGCAATCCCAGGCACAGCTACAGGCTGAGTAGAGAAAAGATTCAGAGCAGCCCTGAGGAGAAGGACTTGGGGGTGCTGGTTGATGAGAAAATGAACACGAGCCAGCTTCAGTGTGTGCTTGCAGCCCAGAAAGCCAACCGTATCCTGGGCTGCATCAAAAGGAGTGTGACCAGCAGGCTGAAGGAGGTGATCCTGCCCCTTTATTCTGCTCTCATGAGACCTCACTTGTGTGCAATTCTGGTGTCCTCAACATAAAAAGGACATGGATCTGTTGGAATAAGTCCAGAGGAGGGCCACGAGAATGATCAGGGGACTGGAGCACCTCCTGTATGAAGATAGGCTGAGAAAGTTGGGTCTCTTCAGCCTGGAGAAGAGAAGGCTGCGTGGAGACCACATAGCAGCCTTCCAGTACCTGAAGGGGACCTATAAGGATGCTGGCGATGGACTCTTCATTAGGGACTGTAGTGATAGGACAAGGGGTAATGGGTTAAAACTTAAACAGGGGAAGTTTAGATTGGATATAAGGAGGAAATTCTTTCCTGTTAGGGTGGTGATGCACTGGAATAGGTTGTCCAGGGAGGTTGTGAAAGCTTCATCCCTGGCAGTGTTCAAGGCCAGATTGGATGAGGCCTTGGGTAATATGCTTTAGAGCAAGGTGTCCCTGCTCATGGCAGGGGGGTTGAAGCTTGATGATCTTGAGGTCTTGTCCAACCCTAACTATTCTATGAATCTATGAAAGAACGCATTGAGAACCTCTGCCTTTTCAGTGTTATTGGTAACTAATTCTCCTCTCCTTCTTAACAAAAGGCTAATATTTTCCTTCTACTTCTGCTTGTTGCTTACATACATGGAGAACCCTTTCTTGTAGTTTTACATGTCTCTGGCCAATTAGAGCTGAACTTTTGCTTTTCTAACTGCATCTCTGCACATCCTAGCAATGCCCTTGTAGATCTCAACATGTATTCATCTGCTTTTTCATCTCTAGTACACTTCTCTTTTGGTTTGAGCAGACTCTTCCCAGTTCTATTTGGAGGGGCTCTGTAGGGCTTAGTTGCCAGCTGAGAATTAACCATGACACTAAGCTATATATTTCATTAATAAGACCTAAGAACTTCTGTTATTCTGAAAGGGAAAATATTGTTAAGAGCTTGGACTTCAGAACATGACTTATAGCTGCTGTTTGCAAAATCTGCAGTGCATTTTTATCCTTGAAATGAGTCTCCCTGTGATCTCAAGGAGCTACAAATTCATAGCCTGACAGCCTAATATCAGCCGTGATAGCCTTCATTCTGCCACACTCCCTTGGACAGGGTAATTAATATAAGCATACGAGAAACCATAATTGACATTCCGATCAATAAATGTCTGCTTGGCAAACTTGCCAACAACATTGAAGTGGGTTCCCGGGAGCTATTCAAATATCAGCAGAGGGGCACAACACGTGAATGCTTTCAGCCTCTCTGCTACGGTACAGTTGGACATTAGGAATCAGATATTTTTACTGTCTTACAGCAACTGCTACAGTGGTTTCTACCTGAAGAAAACAGCTCACACAAGTTTATCATTCAAATAATATGCAGACATATATTAGTTTAATGAAATGGGGTTTGTTTGCCATTTAACTCTGGATTACAACAGCCAAATTATAAAGTAAAATCATTAAAAGAAGGAAGCACTCCACTATTCTAGCTGATGATTTAATCTCTTCTCCCCTGGGACAGTGAATTCCCACATACTACAGGCAATATATCCCACAGAACACCTATTTCAATCTTGACTCTGACCACGAGAACTTAAAAGCACGAATACCCATTCTTAAAATCTAAAGGAGATGCATGACTCTCTCTAACACGTATTTGTCATCAAAGGGTATTAATTTAGTTTTAAAACTGGCCACCTATTGTTTGTAATGTGACAGAAAGGATTTTGGGAAAGGTAGGTCTAAAAGATGAAATACCAGTGTACATAGAAACTTGACTAAACACTGGTATAACAGCATTAAACAATACAACCCTCTGATCTTTCTGGGTGCACTGAAAGGTAACCAAGAGACTTCAAATTCTGACCATTGTAAATCATGCCCATATCCAGAACTCCAGTGGTTTTAGTGAAATTATACTGAAAAAAAAAAATCAAATATGGTGTATTATACAACTTTCTTTGGATTGTGACTCTAGGAAAGCACCTAACTAAGGCATTAGGCCTCCTTTGTAAGCATGTTGGCTTTGGCTAAGATAGTTGATTTTCTTCACAGTAGGTATGTTTTGGATTTGTGCTGAAAATAGTGTTGACAACAGAGATCTTATTTACATTCTTGAGCAGTGCTTACACGGAGTCAAGGCCTTTTCTGCTCCTCACACCACCCCACCAGCGAGTGGGCTGGGGGTGCAACAAGGATTTGTGAGGGGACACAACTGGAAGAGCTGATCCCAGCTGACCCAAGGGATATCCTACACCATAGGATGTCAGCTCAGCATGGGAGAAGGAGGAAGGTGGGGACATTTGGAGTGATGGTGTTTGTCTTCCCAAGTCACCCTTGTATAGGATGAAGCCCCACTTTCCTGGGATGCCTGACCACCTGCCTACTGATGGGCATGGATGAAAGGATTGCTTCTTTTGCTTTGCTTGCACACACAGCTTTGCTTTGCTTGTCTTCCCTGTCTTTATGTCAACCCAAGTCTTAAACTGTCTTTATCTCAACCCAAAAGATTTCTCACTTTTACCCCTCCAATCCAAGTCGGGGGCAATAAGAGTTTAGCTGCCAGTTGAGGTTAAATCACAACAATAACTACCTAAATGTTTGTTAAATCAGGGCCCTGACTGATTTACTCAAGATCACACTGTGAGTAAATACTCAGCAGGGAACCCAGACACAACAATAACTTAATTGGACTTGAAATAAATGAATAATGCTATATATATTTTTCTCTGCAGTGAACCTGCACCTTAAATCAAACAGCTGCATTTGATAGGAATAGAAACCTCTTTTTTTACAGCACATAGTGACAGAGCTAGCAGCTGCATAATATGCTGGATAAAAAAAAATTGTTCTCTTAGTATGCAATTCCAATGCTTTACAACATACAGGGTTACCTTTTTTCCTTGTGTGCGCGTGTGTCTTCCAGGAACAAGGACATAAAGAGAAACTCAAGAAATACACCATGTAACATGTGTCAAATCCCAGGCTGCTCTTTAGCAGCAGGAAAGGCTGAGGGCATAAGTAGGATGAAAGCTACGCACAGTGGAGAGGTGTTCATGACTTGCACAGTCTCAGCAGATCTCTGTGCCAAGATACCTTTGACTGTCCTTACCACTTGCTTTCCATACAACCTCAGCCTGGTACCAAACATACAAATGGTCAAGGGAGCAGTTGTTTTGGGGATGATGAAATCACAGAGGATGCAAATAACAATCAAACAGATGGAAAATACACAGAACAGGATTTGACTAAAGGTATAAGCTTGTCCTGAAGCAGTCTGGGAAGTGTGGGAAAAGGGAATGTAGAGCAACAGATGAAGAGGGGTTCGGGGATTCCTCTGGGTGATGCTCAGGCTCTAAGGGTTAAAGAGTTGGTTGCAGAAAGGCAAATGAAGTAACCACACATAGCAGAAAAGGAATGCAGCGTTACTTACTAGGCATAAATCAATGTCTCAGAAGGTCTGCTGGCCTTCCTTGGACTGGGAAATCAAGAGTCTCTTTCCTCTTAGATTACTGAAAAATGGCTGGTGTCTCAGTCTTTACAGGGTCACTAAATCCCACACCTCGAGTCTGCTGCTGGAGCTCTTAAATACCACTAAATTGAGAAAATTGACATTCCTAAAAATAGGGTTTTACCTATCCTGAAATAATTACAGCCCAGGAGAATTAGAAGCATTAAGCATACATGAAGCCTCATGATGCCCCTGGGGTATGATTCATCTTGCAATAACCCCACCTCTCGCCTGTCTCATCCCAGCTAATCACCATCTCCCGGTTTCTCGGCCTCCCTGTTCTTTACCCCTCTTCCTCTCCCTGTAGGGGATTATCCACAAAACCAAAAGCTAATAAAAGAAATGAGAACAATAGCTTAAAAAAATCCAAATGTTCCATTTCTGGTGGAACAGTTTCCGGGCCTTATAGAGAAAGAAAAAGAATATACCCAAATGCTTCTCTGTCTCCTTGTTATCAATCTCACAGCTCTGAAGTGATTTAGGCATGGTCGGGAGTAAATACAGAAAATGCTAACGAAGGATTGACAAACAATAAGATAAGAGATGGGGAAAACTAATTGGAGTTTCATTTTAAGGAGGGATGAGAGCTGACTTCAATAGGAAACACTGGCAATAAATACTTTTTAACCAAAACTTTGTCTGTACTTGGGCCAAATTTCTTCTGAAATTGAAGATTTCCATGGAAGGAGAAGGTATTTTTATTTCTCTTATCTGAAGGAAGCCTATCGCTTTTATGAACCAGCAGTATGTGCTCGCAGCCCAGAAAGCCAACCGTATCCTGGGCTACATCAAAATGAGTGAGACCAGCAGGTCGAAGGAGGTGACCCTGCCCCTCTACTCTGCTCTCTTAAGACCTCACTTGGAGTATTGTGTGCAGTTCTGGTGTCCTCAACATAAAAAGGACATGGATCTGTTGGAACAAGTCCAGAGGAGGCCACAAGAATGACCAGGGGACTGGAGCACCTCCCATATGAAGAGAGGCTGAGAAAGTTGGAGCTGTTCAGCCTGGAGAAGAGAAGGTTGTGTGGAGACCTCATAGAAGCCTTCCGCTGTCTGAAGGGGGATTATAAGGATACTAGGGAGGGACTCTTCATTAAAGACTGTAGTGACAGGACAAGGAGTAACAGGTTAAACTAAAACAGGGGAAGTTTAGATTGGATGTAAAGAGTAAGTTCTTTACAGTGAGGGTGGTGAGGCACTGGAATGAGTTGCCCAGGGAAGTTGTGAATGCTCCATCCCTGACAGTGTTCAAGGCTAGGTTGGATGAGGCCTTGGGTGAGATGGTTTAGTGTGAGGTTTCCCTGCCCATGGCAGCGGCTGGAACTGAATGATCTTCAGATCCTTTCACCCCTAATTATTCTATGATTCTACGTTTCAGAACAGAGAACAGCTTCTAAAATATTGGGGCTTGTCTTTAAGGTCAGCTCCTTTCTATGCTGGCATGTGGGACAGCATAGCTACTGCATCTTATACCAGAAGGCCACATATGACTAAGAGCAATATGAATTGCAGTGATTTTTGTGACTACCGATTCCAGTTAAAAAGTTAATGAATAGAAAGACATGACTTTTGACTGCTGGCTGGGAACATAACTGGTCAGCAGCATCAGCCATCAGTTACCATGTATTCCTCCAAATTCTTTCAAAGAGTTGTTCAACTGTTTATTTATGAAGCAGATTGTGACATTACATGCCATAAAGCAAAACTGCTGCTTGGAGTCTAACCAAATTCTAAAGGGATAAGAGGAGAAAAAAACTACAATTACATCAGTAACATTAAGATTTAAGGACAGACAGCCTTGTCGTCAAGACAGCAGTGAATCTCCCTGAAATGGAAATCCACAGTTGTCTGTTACAGTGATTTGGTACTTGCCTCTGAACTACCTGCCAGTGGCTATAAAGGCAAGTGGCCACAGTGACTAGAAGCAAGATACTGCATTAGATAAACTTATAATCTGATCAACAGTGATAATATTTTTCCTAAGAAAAATTAATTTTGTACATATTCATCAGCTCAGCTGGATGCAAGAACTTAAGAACTTATTATTACTGTAATATTAAAATATACCTAATTAAATCCATCCACTCCCTTTAATATCACATATAATAATTACTTTAGTGTTGCACAAAATTGTTACATTTCTGAATCTAATTCAAAAGCTAACTTTTGTCTTCTCTGCCTCATTCTTATCCTCACCCACATGTTTATGAAGAAGTATTGGCAAAGTGTTTTTCTAAGTTCTTAATTAGACCACTGTGTACAGAATATTATTCCTTCATTACAGGAAATTACAAGAATGCTCTTTTCCAGCAGAGAAAAAATAGTGACTTCAATGCACACTTTCCTCTCTTGCTCACTTTAGGAACAGTTTTCAAAACCCAGAGGAACAGGAAAGTAGTAACATTTGTAATGCAGTGACTTTGCAGCTGGACCCGAATTATCAAGGATTTATTACGGAACTCAAGCTGAGGCTTAGCCGTATATGTTCAATAGCCACATATCAGATGAATAACTTTATATTACTTGTTTATATGATCTTTCAATCAGAATGGTTAAGTAATGCCACCTCATTAAATTAGGAAGAAGACACTCCATTCCTATTACTGGAACCTCCTGCAAGCCTTTGTGAATAAGACTGGGAGCAAAGTGACAGTTCTGAAATATTGGCATTTACACTAACTTCAATATTTAAAGGCAATGTCTAATTCAAAAGTTTCCCCTCTACCAACAACTGAAAATACAGTAAATAAATTCACTACCTAAGAAACCACAGATGAAGAAAGGTGGGAGTTTTTCTGAAGATAACAGCTCATATTAGTCCTGCATCTATACCCAGATTTAAAACTAGATAGATAAGGTTCTATTAAACAACATTCACATATTCAACACATATCATGTTTCCCAGTCTGAGTTTGTGAGAATGTGCCAGAAAGGTTATGCCTTAAGAACTTCCTTTCCATATCCATTCGTATCAACATTTCCTTTCACATGCCTTTGTTTTCCCCACCAAGAAAGTTGAGATAAAGTGGTGGAACACTTGAAATACGACTTGAAAGTTCATAAACTTGAATACAAAACAGAACCAGTTTGGAATAACACAGAATTTTGAAGGGCTGATTATTAGAGGTCACCAATCCAAGTCTAAATGTCAGTGTGAGAAGTGACTTTCATTACCAACATATTAGACAAAATCTGCATTAATAGTGAAGGCAGAGAGTGCAAAACAAGTAATTCCCCTGTGATGGAGACCTTTTCTAAAAAGAAACTGAATTTTGTTGCTTGGGGGGTAGAGAGACAGAAGGAATATCTTTTAACTTACAGGACGTGGATTTCTTGTCCTCAACATCCAAGATTCTTCAGCATCCCCAGAAGCTTATAAAATCCTTCACAATCATTTGACTGAGTGTTGGATTAGCTCAAAAGACAGGAATGTGCAGGGAAAAATGGCATTAAGAAAAAAGCCCAAAGAGGTTTCTAATGGTTATCTTGCAAACTTTGGGATAGCTATACTACTTTAATAAAGGGTAGGACAAAATTTATTTAACGCATTGCAAAATGAATGGGCAAGTCATGGGTTCAAACTAATACAGAGGAAATTCAGGTTAGACACATGGAAGAACTTCTTTACTGTGAGGGTGGCAAAGATCTGGAACAGGTTGCCCAAACAAGTGGTAAATGCCCAATCCCTGGCAGTGTTCAAGGCCAGGTTGGACAGAGACTTGGGTGACATGGTTTAGTGTGAGGTGTCCCATGGCAGGGGGGTTGGAACTTGATGATCTTAAGGTCCTTTCCAACCCTAACTATTCTATGATTCTATGAAGTCTCAACATATGATTTTTCAAGAGCACACATTAAGTAGTCACTTGAAGCTGTGTTCTCTGACTTTCCCTTAAAAAACTTCCCTTAACGTTTTTATGTACAAAGACTTTATTAGAGCTTAAGTGAGTTAACAGCTGGAAAAGAGAAAATAAGTAGTCAATCAGGAAAAAGTAACTATATATAAACAGGGTTACCCTGAGTAACCGGAAGCAGTACCTCAGTTCAGGAAACCTTCTGCATGCCTAACCCATTCAAGTGTTAATTCTACCTCAGCAGGAGGAACAGAATTAGTTCTGGATCAGTCTGCACAAAGTGCCAAGTGCAGCTGAAGAGAGCCTAGAGATTTTAAGAGAAAAGCAACATTATGAATTGATAAATTTTACAGCTAGCTCTTTTTCTAGATGTGTTAGCTGTGTAGAAAGATTAGAGTTTTAGGAAGGATTTATAAAGCCCAAGGAATCAAACAGCTGTTCATATCCATTGGCTGCTTTTGCAAATCTCAGCCGTAGCTGTTTCTTTTTCAGCAGGGGTGTGTGCTATGCTCTGTTTACATTCTGAAATCACTGGTAGAAAAATACTGTTTATTTTGGGCCAGAGTTAAGGCTGCAGCAGTATGATGAAATATGTATTTCCATCTGTTTGATCAGAATAATCCTCTTCCATCTATAATGTATTCAGCATAAGCATTATGATATCTTTAGCCATTAATGCCCCTGACATCAAGAGTTTGGGATTTAAATATGAGGCAGCAAATCAGTGCATAGCTACACTTAGTAACTACATTTAGTTTTTAGCAAAACTGTTTGGGGCTTTGTGCTTCTGGAATTCCACAGATTTTGTTGCTTTCCTTATATTAAAGAATGACAAACCAGTTTATTGAATCAAAAAACCCTGATGTAACAGTGATAAGGTTTATTTTATTCCCTCTTCTAATTTTGACGTCACCCCTGGAAGAGTCCATAGGTTAAAAGGTACCAGCCTGCAAGTATAAAGCCAGTTTGCACCAGTAGGATTACAATTGCAAGAAAATATTCATCTCCTCAGCATCAATACTTTTCACTGCTGAAAGACTTCATCAGTAGCACAATCTCTTCTCCATTGCTAGCATTATACAATTTTAGTGCAAATATGTGATAGTGCAGATACCTTCCCATCTCACCTCTCCAAAGCACTCTTAATGATATCTTTGCTCTCCAACTTTAGAGCCACCTTCCTTCTTAGGAGAGGGACTACTCATTTTACTTCTTAATATTTATTTTCAAGCTGCTGTCATAAAACAGGATGTCAGGATTTTCTCGATTTATTGACTCAGTTTTCTTCATTCTTTTTTTTTCCATTACTTAACTGCATTACAATCAACCTCTACACATCTTTAAACACAGCTTCAAGCATTCATAAGCTGCTCTGCCATAATTTCCTCCTCACTTCCCATATGCTTCTATTCACCCCATCTCTTTTTTTGATTCTCCTGCTGTCCTGATTTTTTTTCCTGTTGGTATCCTTCATCACAGGTGTTTAACACCTTTCAATGGAAAATCTGTCCTCTTACAGACCAAAATCTTACGCAATTTACCAAAAACCCAGGATAGGAGTGAAATCTAAAAGCCCGATTGACTTGAACTTCCACATGTTCACAAAAAAGTCCTCTTGTTTATTCTGAAAACAAAACAAAACCTATCACTCAAAGGCCTTTTCCCCAGAAATCATTTGCATTTATAATTCAGTCTCTGCATTCAAGGACATAGAAAAGTCACATCATTATGTGAGGTTTTGAAATCTATGTCACTTTAGCATTAATTGTAGTCATCAGAATGATTCTCAGAGTGTTCTTAGCACAGTCCTGACAAAGACAAGAAGCTGTATAATTCATTGGCAGGATTGCTATATTTCCTTTTTGTCATGGTGTAAATGAGGCCTTTCGTGATTTTAACAACACATCTGCTCCTTGCCAGAGGACATGAAGTTGCAATGAGACTGGCCCCCAAAACAAGTTGCAATTCCCTTTTTATTCTACCTGAAGCATAGACAGCATCATCAATAATGTCAGCACAGTAATGGGCTGTGTTAGTTAACTTCTGCTTCTCTGCAAGCTGACTGGTTATGAACTGGGCAAAGATCTTAATGTTGCCCATAAAGAACAGCTATTAAAAAAAAAACTCTGTTGACAGTATTAGTGTTTTAAACTAATAAAGGTAAGCTTTATCAGAACAAAGTATCATATTCTGTCCTGCCACTGGAAGATAATCCTGTCTAAAATAATTACTTTAATGTAGCTCCCAAGATTTCCAGTGCCATCTCTTATGGATTTAGTTAAAGGTCATATGTGGTAGGTGACCAATTTTTACTGGTCTCTTGGGTAATGGTTTAAGATAGGATTTGCTTTGCCAGACCAGGTAGGTCAGACTTGCAGGGTCAAAGATAATTGTTAGTCTCCTTTCGGAGAGGGGCACTACCAAAGAATAAAATATGGGTTTGTGAACATAGCTAAGAGACAACATGTTAATTGCCTATTATTCAAACTAAAGCACATTGCTTGCCTATTAAGTCCACACTAAAGAAACAAAATGGATTCACATATGGAGGGGGTCAGAAATTTTACAACCCTCCCTCTTAAACTGTATGTCACAATATTTTATTTGCTTAGTTTACAAAAGCAACTCAATCTAAATGTAACTCCCCTTTAAAAACACCACTTTACAAAATTCTACTTACTCTTGTGATAGGAAAATAAACTAGCCTAGTTAAATATGATTATTAAAATACTAGACCAAATATTGTCTATTATTATTGTGTCAATCTTCTCAGCAAAATCTAGACAAGTATGTATTTTGCCTAGGCAATTAAATTTTCACAACCATTTCTTCAACACTGACTTGCGTTTATAAATGCTAAATATTAGGTGTTACTTATATACTTCTGAGATGATAAAAGATGTAACAATGCAGACCCTGTCACGTACTGACTAAAGAAAACACTGAAATTCCTCTATCACCAGCTTAGAAAAAGGAGTATAGTACACCTAGCATAGAGATTCACCAGTTATATAAGGGCTCAGTAGAAGGTGGTAACTGTATTAGGAAGCCATGAGGAGAAACATATAATATCTACATAACTTACTATTAACAAAATGCAACTGAATCCAGTATCTTACAGCCAGATCTTTGAGAACAAATGCCTTCTCTCTTGGTTTGAAAGTCTTAAAACTCCACCTAAATGTCACTTCATTCACACGTGCTCCAAGTTGCATCTCACCCTGAGCTTCTAAGAAACTTCAGAGCATTCACATAACGTGCCTCACTGGCACCTAATATGCTCTGTCCTCAGCAGGCCAGTGTTAGTGTTCGACTTTGCTTTTGCAGGCTTGTTTCTTTCACTTAACATTAACTGCGCAGATTTTCTGTTCAGTGAATAAAATACATGCTTGAATCTCAACAGAAACACCAACAAGTATCACAAGAGAACAGTAACTGACAGAGCAGGAACATGTGGACCAATGCTATAGGCAGCTGGCTTCTGACACCCTTTTGTTCTCAGAATGAGAACTAAACCACTGGCAAAGTCTTCCGGTTGGTGAAGGAGCCAACTTGGAAAGTTTCCCTATATGAAACATGTTGCTTGCAGCATGAAACAGGAAACCTAAGCAAATGGTCTGCACTATAATTAAGTTTGAACAATAAACACTCATGGCTTGATCACCAGCTAATTCTGTCCAACTTGTAACTTGCCATAAACTCAAAAGCCTTCCAGTGTTGCTTCAACTGTGAGGAATATGTTCTGTTCTGCTGGAAAATAAGAACCTCTGCTCCAAAAACAGCAGGTCAAATTCCCCTCTGGCATAACTCTAATTTCAAGGAAGTCATACTGGAAGACAACTTGACCAAGAAAGCCTAAATGAGAATTTAAATTAGATGCGAGACTTCAGTAAAGCTTTCTAACTTTTTGCCTTCCCATCACTCTCCAGGGACTAGATCCTCAGCAGGTATAAATTACTATAGTGGCACTAATTTCCAACTGAGCCACAACAATTTGCACAGACTGAGGATGTAACTAGGTAGTGATATACCTTTCCAGGACTGAACAGAGGAACTCTCCACAGTGCTGTCAGAAGAAGCTACATTTTGTTAATGTGAGGTAGAGAGAACTGTAGGACACATACTGTCACAATGCTATCAGTTAATAACATTGAAAATTAATCCCATTTCAGAGAAATTAAATGTTTTTTTGATTTCCCAAGAATGACCTTCCTAGGTAAGATCACAAGCCTGCCTAATCCAGTATCCTGTTGCAAACTATAATGAAAAGTGAAGATGTGGTAAAGAATTGGAACAAGAGGATAAACTTCTAGCTATCCTTCCCCAGAACAATTTCGCAGATCCCAATAGTGTGGGGTCCAAGAACAGTTCAGGCCAGAGGAGGTGCACTGTAAGAAAGTGGAATCATAGTAGTTCTAAGTGGAAAAAACCTCTAATCAGAATGAATATACGTAATTAAATCTCTACAATACAGTCACTGTAGAGTTTTTATTTTACTGCATGCTTTCAACAGAGTTGCTTATTTTTATGTCTTGCAGTTTTTCCCCAGGCATACGATAACAGAAAATAGCATTTGGCATGAGTATGTTATTGAAAATGGTTGATACAATTAACTGATGTTACTGACATACTTGAACAAAATGAAAATTCAAACTAAGTTAACACAACACAAGACTGATTATGAAGTCCTTTCTCTCTGTTTCAGTGTTATTACCATTTTATGTTAACAAGCACTCTTTAGGTAACGTGTATTTAACAGCGTATATCAAGCTGTTTAACCACCTAAAATTCTGGGGAAAAAGAAACAGAAAAGACAAAGCATCCCCCAAAATCCAGTATGCTTAAAAGTGGTGAACTCAGGTAATTAATATGTATGTAAGTCTTAATGTTTCCTTCTGTGATTGTCATCTGGTCCATACCTTTTGGCCTTTCTAAGGCATACTTTTACGAAGTTTGCAGGTTTGGAAATCCATCATGCCCTTTGTAGGTTCTATTTTGTGGGAGTTCAATAGACAGCAGTGTCTCATGAGCAGGATGACTAAAATTTCTCCAGGTTAGTGGAAATTACATATAAAAATGGTTGTAAAATTTGATAAACACAGTACCACAAGTAACATGATGAATAATCAGTAAAGGGAAAACTGGGGGCAAAAGGAACTACTGGATTGGGGAGGGGATTCTTTGTGTTCTGTTTTGCTTTTTCCATTTTATATGGTAAGCTCACTTGCAGCAGCTCAGCAAATTTAGGGAATTTAGAGTGAAAAAGTTGTCTATAACAAGAAAAATAAAGTTAATAATGGTAGAGAGCTGTGGAAACAAAACCTGAAGCCCACTGTTATCCATGGCAAAGAAGTGCATCACTATGGAGGGCAGTAAGATAATGAAGTGTGAGAACTAGTTATTTGAATTAATTCAGCCAATTTTAACTATGTAACATTCTGCCAGATTTTTCTTTCTTTTGGAAAAAAGCAAAAATACATATTCGGTAGATACAAGTAACTTTATTCACTTTCCATTTGACAGCCTAAAACTCAATGAAACTGGAGAGGAAAATGATATATAGGCCCTCATGCGCTGATAATAAATGAGACTAGAAAAATGTATTGGCTGTGTTAATATTGCTTTACAAGTTAACATCACCAGGGCTTGACAAGCTTTTGCAAGGTTACAGTCAAAAAAAGAAGTTACTTCCATCAAGGAATGCACAGCTTGCTGAAAACGATACAATAAAACAGTTGTAAGTGAAGGTAAAGAAGGAAAATATTGTACCTGATGCTGCATGACATTAACTGAATGATGTTCACATTTGCTTTAAAATGTTGTAGCAAGACAGTATGCTATTTTCTGATGTACTTTTAGGAAAGTACTTTAGAATTAAGATCTTGATGTGCTGTTTCAGCTTTTTGGGTTTCCATACAATTTTAGGCCAAGCACCTGGGATTCATTATATAGGTAGTATTATATCTATAATGCCTTACCCCCTTGCTCAGAAAAAAATTCCTCTTGGCCAGTATTATTTGTCAATGAGCAATTATTGCCATCAGCTATTTTCCTACTGAAATAGTTCACTGCTGACTGGAAGGACTTTACATTTAGAAGGTCTTCAGCAGCACTGGGAAATAAAATAGCTTTCACTGGAAGACTGCTAACCGGAAAATGAATATGCTGCTTACTATATCATTATTATTTGTGTGTCTAGGGCTGTATTGTACATCAGAATACAAAAATACTGTATTTTAGCATGCAAAATATAATTGAAATTTGTTTAATTAAAGAATACAATTATACTTGTTCATGTTCAAAAGGGAAAATAAAATGAGGCATTGTAGAGGACTCACTGATCTGCACAATGACAGAAGTCATTAACTGAGCTGTGGTTAAATAGCACTCATCTGCTTCCAGAGGAAATGGGCCCGTGCTGTTGGTCTGCAATATATTTCAAAGTACTTTGCTTTTCGTACATGATATATATATGGAATATTCATTCTGTTGACTGGTAACACAATCAGGAGGACATATTTTGACAGCTAAATGGCAAATTTAAATGTGACTTTCTTTTTAGTACTCTGGAATTTTGTCTCTTCTTCTCCTGCGTGTACAATATAACCCTACTGAAGGTTTTAAATATCCCACATGGCTTACCCATAATATATCATTCACTGCATCTAGATAAGTGTCAGCATGCACATTAAGTGTAAGTTGAACGTGCTACTCTGTTATGATGTATTGTCTCAGGAATGTCTTCAGACTTCATCTGATGGTAATTGTACCGATTACAGCTGGAATTCATAGACCAAGCAAATTCAAGGGACTAGGGACTTCTTGTTGGAGAGAATGGAGCATATTTCATCTTTAAATGGCGAAGGCAGTTAAAATGTTTAACTTTGCATGAAATTTTGTTTGGAGGAAGCTTCAACTCTACAGTTTTAGTGGCTAATTAAGAAAAATCTGTTAGAAGATATTACTCTGCACTTTCATAGTGCTCATTACTGAAGGGTTTCCAAGCACTATACAACTATTGGACTGGTTCCCCAGTTAGCAGGAACTGCTTTCATGCACAGATTTCATGGAATTATTTTAATAGACTTTTAACAACATTATAACACATTTAAGAGACCATCCTGATGTCCGTCTGCTTGGTATCATTATGTCTATCTTACAGAAAAGTGGAATGAGGGAGAAAAAGATCAGAAAGCAATACTAATTCACCTGGGTTTAGGGCTGGGATTCAGTTTAAAACAACTAAAGTTAATGGGATCCCATATGGGGCTTAGTTACACACACATATAACACTTATAATGCCCTAGGATACGAGTTTTCACAGGGAGTTGACGCAGGAGTGAGGAGTTACCTGTTTAAATGGTACCCAATAATGATGAACTTCAAAGGTACTGAACACATGTTTGGGATGTGATTATTCACTACAAATATCTTCTGTACACTAAGCTGAATTACTTACTGGATACTACTGACTATATGCTCAATGCAGTTGCCCAAATGCACACATCTTGTGCCAATTTGGCTGCACTTGGGGCTTCCATCTGGCACACAGCTGACACTGCAAAGTCTAAGTCTCCCTCAGTCTGTCATTTCTGACAGTTCCTTACAGATTTCCTGGACATCCTAAGGCAATTCAATTGGTTGTTTTGCATTTTGCAGTTGACACCTATCTTACATGCAGACATCTGCATTTAGTACCTGGAGCTTAATCCCATCCTAGCTGTTTACATTTGAGGCACCCAGTTTGCAATCACTTTGCAGTTAATGGAGAGAAATAATTACATTTGGAACATGAATCATCTGTACAGCTTACACATCTACCATAGGATGAGAAGAATCTTAAGTCATAAATTGTATCCCACTTAATTAAAACATCATCACAATTCTCTGACAGCTAAACTTCTGTGTGACCTGCTATTTGAATTGAAGAAATGTCTACCGCAAACTATACAGTAACGCAAAAAAGGACAACAAAACCAGAAAATCTATAAGGGCCCTACTAAAAGGAGATGAAAGGGAACTGAACATGTAAGTACATGTGGCAGCAGCATGGCCCAGGAAATGAGAATAGACTTTAGAATAATACAGTGACTGCAAATACAGATGAAGAATTCTATAAACAGCTTCAGAAGTTACTACCTGCAATCAGTAACAAGGTCTTATACCTAAGAAAACAGACCTTAAAGCTTTAGAGAATGGTCAGTCAATTGCATAACCTTCATACCTAGCCTGTCTGAAAGTTTAAAACCTTTCTGCTTGAGATGCCTGTAAGCTCCAAAATAAACATGACCAGATTCTTCATTACATTTGCCTAAATCTGTCTTGTCATAATGTGGTTATGATTACATTCGATAATTGTCATTACCTCCTTGCTTCTGTAATAAAAAGTTGGAATGTAGGTAGTGTACGGGGAACACCATTTTCAAATTATACCTCTTTGTTCACACCAAAGCAATAGTAATTACATTAATTTTCATGTTATTCAAAACACTGTCTTGTTCTTACAATACAGTGCACCTTAAAAGACTCATTGCAGAATTTATGTGAGGTCTGACTCTAAGACTGGTCAAACCACAAGCATTTCTTCAAGAAAATTAAAACCCATAATTATTGACATCCTGGAAGACAAATAGTTCCAAAGGCTTGCAGCTGATCTATTGCTATAGACTAAATCACACAGCATTTGCTTATGTTTCAGTTACGTTCTCAGGCTTCAAAAGTGAAATGTGTATTTCCAGATCTTTAATTATGCATTACCTATCAGCTCAGAAATTATTCAGCATTGAAGACTACGCAGTAAGGTTGTGGTATCCAACTTTCTAGTAAGTAATGAAAAGAACATGATATATACAGACTCTTAATTTGCAGGGCTACGGAGAATCTCCATCCTTCACTGAATGCAGGGGAAAACATAATGACAAAGATGAGGAAAATGCTGAGGTTCTTAATCCCTTTAGTCTTTAATAGTAAGATCAGTTGGTCTCCAGGTACCCAATTCCCTGAGCTAGAAGACATGGCAGAGGAACAGAACGAAGCCCTCTGATCCAAGGGGCCCACAATTCTATAGGGCTGGGAGGGATCCATACAAGGATCAAGGTTGTCTAGCACAGAAACAGGCTGCCCAGGAAAGTGATGGAGTCAGTGTCCCTGGAGGTACTGAAAAGATGTGCAGATGTGGTAGTTAAGGACATGGCTTTGTGGTGGTCTTGTCAGTTTGTCCTGGTTTCAGCTGGGATAGAGTTAATTTTCTCCCTAGTAGCTGGTACAGTGCTGTGCTTTGGCTCAATGATCTTAAAGCCTTTTCTAACCTGAACTATACTATGATTCTATGACAATAATTTTAAGATTATCTCAGCATCTCAGGCATTTTCTGTCTGTATTTTGTAGGCAAGTAGAATCTCCTTTGAATACACAATAAACAAAGTCTTGGTGCTACCTCGGAAGGAAAAAGAGAACAGGCTTGAACAATGTTAAAGAAGATTAAAATTATATTGAATACACATAGGAAGATAAGCTTTCATCATTATTATTGCAGGCTGTTTAGGATATATATTAAGAGGAAAGCCAGAGGTAGGAAGCCCAAAATGAATATATGTAAATATGCAGGAAAACCTATTCTTTGGGCACATCCTCAAGTCTGTTCTGATGGATGTTGTTTCCACTTTACTTTGTAAATCTTTCCCTACCAGAGAAAGCTTGGCTGAGATTTATCCTGCCTAGTTTTAAGCATCAACACTATAAACATCTACATGTGGTACAGTGACATGCTGAGGGTGCCTGACTTCTTGTAGTCATTCACATCAATTGCCTTCCTTGACTTTAAAGGTAGCATAGAATGATTAGCATACATAGTAGATGTCTGAATTTCATCACATGAATCTCGCCCTAAATAATGAGAAAGACACTAACCACAGTACATATATAATACCCAATTTATGAAAACCATCCAAAAAAATCACTGAAAAGAAGAGCTATAGGTGTTCCTATTTGGAACACAGGCCTATGTACAGCTGTTCAAACTGGTGTATGCTGTGTGATTGTGTCAGTGTCAGCCTGTGGCTTTATCTGTTGGTTGCATTCAGTAGAATGCCCTTAACAAAGGTGAGTAAACCCTGATGGAACAGGCAGCAATCAGGGGACAGTATCTGCTAGGTACTGAGAAGTCATTTAAACCCATAAAAGTTTAAAACACAGGGTTAGTGCTTCAGTACCTAGCACTGAGAGCATGATCAGCAGAGATGGTCTAGGAAGGAAGGTTATAATTTGAGCGTGTTATAAGCCAATAAAGGTCCAGAATTACTCTCTCACTACTGCTATTTTATGTCTTTGGTTCTGACTTGCTAAGCACCAGCCTAATTTGAGTTTGACTGATTTGTCTTTTCCAGTCATTAGTAGCCCAGCAATGATATGGAGTACATTTACAAAAAAGTTTGCTCTTTCTCTTGTTCTTTAGGAAGGGTTGAAAGAACAAAGATGAAGCAATTAACAAAGAAGAAATAAAACAGTGTGTGCTTTGTCTCCCAAACACTAACAAAACTACATCATCTAAAATGAAGATGGGGAGAAAAAACAGTTTAAAAGGGAGAGTAGAATAAAACTAATTCCCACCCTAGTCTTAGTGGGGAAAACAAAGATACAAGAAAGCACATCATTGCAGGCCACAAACAGATTGCCTCCAGCTTTGGAATTCATTAATTTTTCAACTTAATATTTTTGTTTTAGTTTTTTTTTTAATTATAAAATACTTTAAAATCTGCAATAAAAACCATAACATGGTCAGTTCCTAAAATACTTTGAACCCAAGCATGTATAGCACTCAAAGGTTTTTGCTTGTCCCCATCAGTTTTTTTAATATCACTCAGTTGGTTTCTGATAAATGATAACTTGTGAATCACCATAATTTTATCATACACCTGACACTTAACTCTTCCAAATGCATAGAGCACTTGAAAATACTGCCTTTGTGTCCCCTGCCTCTGAACACTCTTTCTGACTACTTGTTTCTTTACCTAAAACGCAGTCTAAGGCAGAAAGAAACAAGAATGAGACTAAAATAAAAAGTGAATAATACAAATATAATTATATATTAAATATAAAAATATAAATTAACATAAAGTACAACGTTCTATTAATATCAGACTAAATCCTCAAGCACATCAGGAATTACTGGCCTTTTTAACAAGTCTGGTATTGTATTTTAAAAGGGTCTTACAACTTGGTAGTGATATACTTAAAATTGTTCTGCTAATCTTAGAATAGTAGAAATGGGTAATTCCTAAGCAAAAGCTTCTACCTTCTTATGGGTATTACCATGAAATGAAGCTTTGCAGAGTGCCTGCTCCTGAAAGGTACTCTCTGACTACAAGTCAGATATTACTATTGACATTTTGATACTGCAAGCCTACATTTTTTGCTCTGCAAGTTTACTGGTGCCTGTTAAAAGACTACTGTGAAGCAGTCACCTGCAGTTATGACGAGCTTGAACAAATAACTAGCTTACTAGCAATAAATGCCTCTTATTGCAATCAGTTTAATACTCCCATGTGCTACAAGTAAGTTAATGTATATTTTTTCTAATAAGAAATTAGGAAATGCAGGTCTAATTATTATAATGTAATAAAATTCAGTGTCAATAAATATGAAAACTGCAAGAACAAGGACATTCTTCAAATGGTTTTGTTTCAGAAGTCAACCAAAAATGCTCTTCATCTAAGCATATATGAATTTTTCTCACGACTAATATTATCACATGCAGGGAAAAAGAACAACTCAATAAAGACTAGTATGAAATGCCAATTTCTTACCAAAAAGCCTTCTTGGTATGAAACAGTTGGACTTGATCTTAAAGGTCTTTCCTAATCTAGTTGATTCTATGAGTCTATGTGATGTTCCATTTATTTTCTTTAAAAACCTATATCTTTAAGTGTCTTTTCCAAATCTGAGTGCCAGATTAATCTTTGGAACACATATCTTCCAATTTTTAAAGACTGACATTTTCTATTTGACAGACACAGGAAAATCTTCTGTTAGCTTTTAGGATTTTGGGATGGAAGAACCAATGCATCTGGTGATGGCAATCACTCCTCAAAGTTCTAACTCTAAGAAATTCAGGAGTCAACCCCACTATTATCTCATCCTAGCACATAACAGCAGAGGTGCTTTTAGTTCTGAACTGTACTAGAAGATAAACGCCGAAAGCTCCTCTGGTAGCCTTTGTGGCACTGGTCTTACCAAGTTCCCCACAATTTGTTCCTTGAACAGGACTCAATCAGTGGTTCTGTCAGGAGAAGACATCAGAACATGCCACTCAGCACTTCTGTTTTGCTCCTAATTTAATTATCCAAATGATAAATCAGCTAAAGATGCATAAAAGGCAGATTAACCATTAAAATTACTACTAGGAGCTGCTGGTTACCTTACTGAAGTTCATGACCCTTCACTAGAATTAACATCACACATACAAAGCTTTTGCTACCATTATATAGAATATGTACGTAGTTACATGCCTGCACCACAAAAATGTTTTTCCAATATTTCCTTCAAATTTTGAAGAAAATTCTTTTTTTTTTTTTGGCATTATTTTCTTATTTGTATTTTAATTTACTGAGGGAGGGACCTTGAGAGAGAACACATTCTCTTTTCTTTAGAGCATAAATACCCCCTTAGCAATCATATCTACAATATATTGTGCAGCAAGATAACATGCATGTATCTTTTATTCCTGCTTCTGAAAAAAGATACTTATGTTGTACCCTTCCAAGTGACATCTATGTCAAATGACTTCCTTTAGCTTAAAAGGACTGAAACTGAAGTGCTGATTATTAGCCCTTATACTAAATTGCTGCTTTGCTTTTCAATCAGCCTTTTCTCTAGAAGAGCTGCTGATGAAGCCTGACTGAAGACTTTAACAGCTATTCTATTTAAAAATAATTCTATTTATATACTATATGATCATATTTATGCATACACGTGACAGAACCTGATTTTTTGTAATTATTGAACCTTGCATGAGAACAGGACTTTGCTGTTTCTGTATTTTCTTTTCAGTAAAATCTCAGATACAAAACAGAGCCCTCTCCCTCTCTCAAGCCATTATTATTTCTAATGCTTCAGTAAAAGAGAATGATAGTGATAACTACCAGTGGGGACGCAGATAGAAAAATAGTAGTTTAGACATACAGGGCAAAAAAGGAGGGGGCAAAATAAATACTGTTTTCAGATCTACAACTATTCTGTACCAAAAACCTGCTTGATAATATGAAAAAGAGGGGCAAGTTAGGAGGGTTTGTTAGCTTTTTCTTATTTCTGAAGTGTTGAGCTTCTACTTCATATTTGGTCCACAACATCTGTATGATGGTACTGAAAACCATTATACTGTGTCCAACCAGGGTTCAGCTGCAGCAGTCATTTTTCTCCTTCCTCGTAGCTGGTTCAGTGCTGTGCTTTCAACTGCAGGCTGAGAACAGCACTGCTAACACACTGATGTTTTGATTTGTGGCTAAGTACCCCTTACCCCAATCAAGGGCTTTTCAGTCTCCTACTCTGCCAGTGAGGAGGGGCATGGGAAGCCAGGAAGAAGCAGAGACAGGACATCCAACCCAAACTAACCAAAGGGGTATTCCATACTACAGCATGTCCATCCAGGATAGAAACTGGGGGGAGCTACCCCAGAGGCTAAAATCACTGCTCATGTTGGGCTGGATATCGGTCATTGGGTGGTGAGCAGTTGTATTCTCTTCCCTTGTTATTTCCCTTACCATTACTATTATTAGTGTCAGCAGTAATGACTTATGTTATACCTTAGTTACTGGACTGTTCTTATCTCAACCCATGGGAGTTACATTCTGTCAATTCTTCTTCCCATCCCTCCACGAGCTGGTGGGGGGAAGAAAGAGGTGAGTGAGCAAGCAGCTGTGTGGTTCTGGGTTACCAGCTGGGCTTAATCCATGACAAGGTCTTAAACTTGAGCTCAGTAATAAAATTCATAGCCCTTAGTTTAGCAAGTGTTCCCTGTACAGCACATGGTGAAAGTGAGAAAACTAAGAAGAAATTATTTCCTGACAAACAGCTCAAATAAATTAGCTTATTAGGAATGCTTAAGACTTTACTGTATCTTTTCTTATATTTCACTTATAGTAAAAGGTATTTAATATACCAAAAATGAAAGAAAAAAACACCAACAGCAAGATTCAACAAGCAGAACTGGAAGCTAGAAATGATGAAGCATGAACACCAATACAGTAAAAGTATTGATCATTAACAGGGAAAGTAACCTGAGGTATTGCACCTTTCCACTTGTGAGTCTTAAGACCAAGTCTAGATGTCTTTCTAAAGGACATGCTCATCAAAAACCTCCAGACTAAAATCTACTAAGTAATGATCTGATCAGACTACTCTGCCTTAATTTCTTACATGTATATACTGAATTTCAACCTTTCTGAACTCAGTGGAAGAAGTTTGTTGAATGCACTGGGACCGTTGTTACTCCTGTAAATTATGAAGACTCCTGTGCCTTCATAGACTTCTACTGAATAGAGAATATTAATTATAGTGTAATTAGATACAGAAAGGAGAAGAGGGTATGTATGCACAACACAGTAAAATTACATTCATACTTCCACAAAATGGTTCAAAATGCTCCTTCTCATAAGCGATACTATGAAAAAATATAATTGAGAGAACATGGATTGATTTATTGATATAAAATAAGAGGTGATTTCATTTGGCCAATCCAATTTTAACATCAGCAAGATTCAAAGATCAGTGTAATACTGATCACTATTAATTTTATAAAGAATATTTGAACAAGTTTGCATTTTGGAAGGCAATAAAGGATTTTTTGGAGTGGTGATTCTTGGCTTTTTGAAGGTCAGAAGTATTTGTAAGGAAAATAGAACTGCCTACAGAATAGCATGGTCATGGGCAGGGCAGAAAGACTAGAAATTTGCTTGGATTTAGTCCTTTTCAACTAAATTTTGTCTTTTAACACACAAATGACTTGGCATAAAGATACATGACTGGTGAATCTTAATACGTCTGGTTGGATTAACAAATCACTATGTTCCTCTGTGAGAAATCAGCTGTTTTATATCACAGATAGAACAAGGAAGACATTTCTAAAACGGATCATGAAACACATTTGCATGGACAAAGATCATCAAAATTGTTTGCATGATTTAAATTAAATTTAGCTGCCTATTCCACATCCTACCAGAATAGTACTCATCTAAGAAGTCCCCAAGTTCTGGATATTTGACTACAAATAAAGATCAAAGTGTAGCCTGGTGGCATTTGACACCTCATTTACTATGAAAGTTCCATCAACATATATGTTTTGTTAAAACAGATGGGAAATGTATGGCTTCATGCACATAGTTCTCATTAATTTTGTCAACCACAAACAATTAAAACAAGAATATATGTACAATGAATATCTTAAAACAGAATGAAAATCATAAACAGAAAAAAAACAACTCACTTTTCCACAGTGTTTAGTACATAGATAAAACACTTTGTTTGTTTTAACATGTTGTAGAAGCAGCATAAAAACAATTAAAAGCACTTATATTTTCTATTAGAAAATTTCAGACAACTGTTAAAAACATTTTTTAAATTATTTTTATATTGAAACATGGGGGGAAATATTTTTATAACTTCCTATGCTCACACATTTTAATTTTTATTTTAGAAATTCTATTATTCAAACCTTTTTAAGACTTTATATGCATCCACTATCTACACAGAGAATAAAGGTTCGCATATAACTTTCCTTCCTATCGCCATTAGCTAGAACTGATAAAATTGAAGAGTTGTGTGAAGCTTCATGGTGATGTGACAACATGGGAAAAGACAAAATATGCCCATACTCCTTTGCCTGTGTCAAACTGTTTTGGAGGAATGACCAAACTTCTGCCTATGCAAATACCCACATAAGTAAAGCCACAATATATTTTGCCAGTCTTAGTGAGCTAAGAGGACTGGGTATCTCTAGACATACAGATTATCAGTGACTGTCAGTTATGGTTGCCCTGGATGCCCCAGCTCTTTCACAGACCTTAACTTCGGTTATTTGTAAGCCTCCAGTGCTACTACAGCCTTTCTGCAGCCAAGCTTGGGAGCTGCACTTGACATACTGCATCAGACACAGCTCCTTAGCCTCAAGTCAGTCTCTGCAGTCTTAACAGGAAAGGAGTTGATGGTTATGGTGTTCCTCTGTCTTCGAGACTTTCTGCTGTTTCTTACAGCCATTTTGCCTCTTGCACAAGGCCTGGCCAGCTAGCCAGATGGTCATAATATCTGATAAATGTTTTCAGTGAATAGAGTGGATACTGCTGTGCATTGACAACTGAGCATCTGATGTCAAAAGTAATCTGTGTATGCACATTAACTAGGAGAGAAGGAAGTATAATTGCCGGACAGAGAGAAACAAGGGGGGGGTGTCTACAAGAATGATAATGAGAATGACGAAGAGATGAAATAAAACCTCCTGCATGAATAGAGATTGCAAAGAACACTGTCATTTCCCAGAGAAATTAAACAAGTAAATGGGGATCTTAATATTGTTAAAAAACAAATGCTGTGTGACATGAGGAATGGGGACTACTGTTCCCGCTTGGCATAAAAAGGGCCTTCAATCAAAACAAGAAGGGACAATTGCTGATTATTTCTAGACAATGAATAATTAGGCTGTGCATTACACAGCTGCATGATACAAAGGGAGACTGGACAGCTATATGACTAAAACCACAACTGACTTAATGATCCAAGTTTTGGGTGGTGACATGAAACCCCATAATTTTGACCAGTGCCTGTTAGCTATTAATAGAAAGTCTTTTGGAAGTAAGTAGGCTTTATCTTTTTTTTCCTGCATAAATTTTTTGTAGCTACTCCTTTGAATCTATTACTGAAGACAATAGAAGACAAGATGAACCATGTACTTGATACCTTAGGACTTGTACTACAGCCTATTTCACTAAAGTATGTGATAGTCTTCTGATTTTGGGTACTGTTCATTGCAAATATAGTGTCCTGGGAACAAGATGTAAAATGATCTAGTTCTGGTAAAATTATGCAGAACCTAATAATCTCCTATTAAGTCTCGCACTCAAACTCTTAACTGATCATCCAGTATCAGAGACACTAATATCTCCAGAAGCAGCACTTTCTGCCATAAATTTTATAACTAACAGGGAGTGCATGTGCTAGACATGCAGAAACCAAGCCTTAAAGGTTTTCATAGTCCTCCTTTTTCAGCTTAATGGGCTGACACTTCTACAGCACTTGGCTGGCTAATGGTACTGCTGTCCTGATTTGACCTCCAGACCACTGCAGTTAGCTCCTGGTTTGCTGTCTGATACTGTGCAGAAGAAGTCAACTTCTGTACTGCCTCTATACTTCAGACACACTGTAAAGACAGCCAGTGTGGGAAAGCTGAGCACAGTCTTAATAAAGTCCGCTGTTTTTCCTGTTGTTCCTGATATTTCCATATTCCAGCAGTTCCAGAAACTGTGTTTCGCATACCAATTCACATGACAGTGTAGTGTAGCTTTCCCCAAATACTTCTGTTCCTGCAACAACTCTTGTTCAGCAGCAATTTAAGAGTCAAAAAGCATCCAGGAGATGCAGAGCAGAAGATTCACCATTTCAGGGATAAACATTACCATTCACAAGCCATGCACTTGTTAGACAACAGTCATGCTTCCACTGCTTGCCCAAAAGCAATAGAGCAGTCTAAATCCCTGAGAATTAGCAAGACCTTTGGACAGTGAAGCGTTTACTAAGTTGGCAGGACCATACACCATGCTGGTTTAACGCTGTAGGTGTCCAGCAAGCATAAGTCCTGTAGAGTTAATCAACTGGCAAGCTTCCACAGTGCTCTTGTCCTTGAGTAACCTCAAATGCTTTCCTTTGGCCTTATTCCTTAAAGCAGCCTTGCCATGGGGACAGATCTGAACCTCTTTCATAAATGCAAGGAGAATTAGCTCTCTACTACAGCATTTGCAGGTTGTTTCAGTGAGCTTCATCTCAGGGGACAGAGTGGTTGAAGCAGAGTTTATTAGGGCTTTATTACAGGTCATATTTTTTATCCTTCCTGATCCAAGGAAAGCTCACTGAAATATCACAGAAAGTACCAGCATGTTAATATCCATTACCTCTTCCATAGAGCACATTTGGTCAGCACTGCACAGGCTCACATTTATCACTTAAATAGGCTGCTCAGGGAAGTTGGGGAGTTCCCCTCAGTGGGGATATGCAAAAGTTGTCTGGACACAGTCTTGGGCAAGCAGCTCTAGGTGGCCCTTCCTACGGGTTGGACAAGATTACTTCCAACCTCAAGCATTCCGAGAGTCTAAAAAAGAAGTGACATTGCAGTGAATTATAGCAGTTTCTTCCAATCAGCACTCATGTTTAAAACATACTGGGTTTTTATCATCACCTTTTACTGTCTAGGTGGTGACTGCCCCAAAGCTAGAGCCCAATGTCAGAGTCAGTGCCAAGACCCCTTATCCTTGTAAGGCTAAGGCCAGATTAGTAGGCTAACAATTGCCTCTCTGTCACATTGGCGGTTATAGGAGCAGGGCAGAACCACGCTTTACATCCCTTTCCACACCAGTTGATTGCACATGCATTTCCACTCAGCTGTACGATGCTCCTACACAAAGCCAACATTTTACCCTCCCTGAAGCAAGTAAAAACCATCTCAGTAGCTGGGAACCTGTTCTTTCCACTGCTGACTTCTGTCCAGAAGAAAAAGGTCTGCAGGAAGGGGACACAACTACTGCTCATAAAGATGACTTCCAATTCAACTTCTTCAGACAAAAGGTAGAAAACTGTGTAGCCCTGAACAACTAAGCCCTAAAGACAAGGACATCTTATACAATGGCAAAAAAATTACTGAGCCACACAGGTAATAATATACAAATTGGTATTTGCTCCACACTTGAAGAGTTAGCTAGCACCAAGAAGTGGAGGCAGTATTGTTTTATAATGACAACTTCCAAATTGCACTTTTTAATCAGTAGTTTAAAATCCAGAAAGCATGAAGGCATTCCATCTTCTGTACAATTGCTCTAATCAAAACCACGTTTTCATACATCTATATACATGTAAACAAATGATTGAGATCTCTTAGGCACACATCCTGTCTATTATGCAAAAAAAATCAATGTTTTAGTACAAAATATTTGGAACAAAGTTCTCATTAAACAGCAATCATCTGGGATAAGTTCGTTTTGAAAGGATGAAATACACAGGTTTCCTTGATGGGAATGTATCTCTCAGTAATTTGACATAGGATTGAAATATCTAATGACTACTTTGTTGTTTTGCAACAGTAGAAAACTACACTGAATATAGTGTAATTGGGTGTTCTGGGCTGGGATCAGACAGCATGGATTCACCCATGTCCTCTGACCTGCTGTGTGTCATCTAAACAAGATGCTTTGCTTCCCCATGACTCTCCTTCTAGACATCCTTCCATGTCATCATATTTTTTGTTCACTTTCCCATCTATCCCACCTGCTGTCTTGTTTCACTTGCCATGCATTTAGTATTTATAATAAACCCTACCATTTTTAGGGTATAAATCCATTTTCTTTTGCAAAGCAAACATAGTTCAAATAGAAGAGTTCTAAAGTCCACTATTAATCATCCATCATGAATTACAAAAATACACCTAAAGACATCTAAACATAGTATAACAATATATAATATATATAACAACATACATATATTGGGAGGTATGGGAAGTAGTGTACTTTCAGGGTCAAACTGGGGAGTGGAGAAGGAGAGAAAAAGAAGCCAAAGAAAGAGTTTCTTCCATGACTTTTAAGATTTTATAACATGCCTTAAACAAGACCTTGATTTCAGTAGAAAATGGGTATTATTTTAATATAAGTAGTAAGTACCATTAATTATACAATCTAAAATTACTTTCCAGATTTAGTATTTTTAGCCTATAAATGTAGTCCTGGTGATATTTTTTCACTGAATATTAAAGCGTTTAGAATCAACTGCAAGAGCAGTTTTAGCCATTGACTGGAAATCTTCCAGAAAGGTCCCTATAAATAAACAGATCTATAAATCATGGCATCTTAATCCATGGAAAGATGCGCCATAATGAGAAGCAATGCCAGTAGCAAATAACTAGGAAAATGACATTTATTTATTAAATGGAAACAACACCAAAAAATACATTATACTTGCTTGAACCTTGCCTATTTTTTATTAGTGATCCCTTCTGCTGTAAAAAAAAAAACAAATATATATCTTTTCTTGGAGAAATGCATTACAAACATGTTAATTTTGTATTGATTATTATTTTATCATGTTTATGACCTTAAACAGTGTTTGGAGCACAAGCACAGTTCTGTATCCTGGGCTTTAAATGCTTATTGCAGGAGTGCACAAGTACTACTCTGTGCTATCTTAAAGTACATCTGCCTCAGGAAGATCAATACCACAAAGGAAAGTAATAGCGATTCTTTGGTTTTCATGATATGTCTATGTAGGTCAGCAGGATGGGATTTGAAGGATCACGGCAAAAAGCATTTCGTATATCCTAAAGAAACTGTGCTGCAGCATAATCACTGAGGAGTTGTGAAAAGCCTGCATTATTTTTACCTGAGATTACTAAAGCAAAGATACAAATTAAGTATTAGTGGGGGAAAACAGCAAGTTTATTATCTACAACAAGTTCTCGTAAGCCCTACACACAGCAGAAGCACTTTAATAATGCAAAGACCTCAGTGCCTGAAAAGTATTCAACATGACTGACACAGTGATATGTGTTGTAAAAGCACAGTTACGTGTGAATGTATCAAGTCTGATCAAGCTCTTTTCATCCTTGGTTCTGAATACAAGGAGTTGTTTGTCTATACACCTTTCCCAGTAATACATCCTTTTCACAAAACCACATGTCAAAATGAATGCATCCTCAACAAGTGCACGCACATATGTATAACAAAGCTTGGCTAAAGACCCTTTGTGGCAGGGATTTGGGGCCATGGAGCAGCAGCAGCAAGTAAGCTGGGTGTTTCAGTCAAAACCTAGGCATTAGGTCAGGGCATGTGTTTAGAGTTCAAAACTTAAAGTGGTGGTGATTGTGACAGATCATGGAACCAGAACTCTTATTTGACTGACAGGCAAGTCAAAGCTTCCTTGGTCAAAGTGGAGGAGGCTGGAGCTTACCCCACAGAACCTAATTAACCATCACCACCTCCCCAACCTTTATGCAACCCCAGCAAGATCTGGCACCAGCTAAGACAGGATTTATCAATCTTCCACTCACCCATATCCCCTCTTAACTCCACCTTCACCTGAAGAAGTGAAGAGATAAGAAATCTCCCCTTTCACACCAGTCTCATCAGCAGAACTCCACATTGTACCCCTTGAGCCACATTTCTCTCTAACATACTGGTCAGCCTCTGAGATATCCTGAGGGCATTGAAGCAGCAAATGCAGGCATCCCAGCAGCACACAACAAGGTCAGAAAGAGCACAAAGAGCAGAAGAAGAAACATTTAGCATAACCTTACTTGCCCAAAGATGCTAAGAACACCTCTAGAAGGTAAGGGAAAGGGAAAGAGATAGTCATAATCTATTGTTTGTTACCACCTCTGTGCCATCTGTCATCCCACCAAGTCTGATTCTTGCCCTTCAGTGAGAACCCTAGTGATCATTATCCTTTACACAAAAGGCAAAAAAATGACATGGGTACCAGCTGGAACATTTGGGAATGGTGATGAGGACTGTTCCTGCAGTTGCTGAAGATACTGGTCCTTACTCTTCTGCAATCTCTAGAGGTTTTGCAGGGTGCAGCCAGCATCAACTACTCAGAGGGCATTTATGACAACATGACCAAGCACCCGCTTGCAGGAAGCTTATCAACTGCATGTTTCCACATGGCACACAAAAGAACAGCAGCAAACTTTGTTCTGTGCTGACCAGGTATGGTAACATCAAGCAAGAGCAGCACAAGGGCAGGCAGCTGTCCTGACAACAGACAGGTAACCAAGTGCTATGAAAGGCTAAGTCCTGGCATGGAAACAAGCAGTAAATTCAGGCTGAAAATAAAAACAAACAAACAAACAAACAAAAAAAATCACAATAATTAGGCATTGTAACTTCTCCTGCAGAATCTGCCTGAGTTTCACCAAGACCTCCAGAACATACTGCAAGGCCTGTACTGAAATAAATTCACATCTGCATTGAGTTATACTGAAGTTCATACCAAACAGTGTTCATACATTTCAGAAATGGACCCAAAGTAAAGGCCAGGTGGCTTCTTAGCAGGAGAGCTCCATTTTAGAGGGAAATGGATGTTGACAGAGACCTTATCTGGATGATGGTTAAGGAGACCTCAACCATCCTGACCACAGCCAACTTGCCTATCTTAATTTAGCTAATCATTAACCAGTAGGTTTCAAAGACCACAGTTTGGGAATCTGTGAAAAATCATGATTTTTACCTTAAATAAGAGCTCCCAAAACTTTGCTCAGCTATTGCAAAGTTGTGGTGACAGCTTATAGCAGAAGCCTCAATTTTGCCTCTCTGCATCTTCCAGTTCTGCACTGTGGACACATTTCAACCAGCTTGAGTTCAGCTCCTACATCCATACACTTCCTGTCTGGGACAGGGCAATACTTTTGAGAAAGTGCAAGAAGAAAAGCTGTAAAGAAGCTTTGGGACACTGGTAACAAGTCTTCAAGAGCTCCCTTCAAACCTCATTTAAAGGTCCCTTGCAACCCAAACCTTTCTATGTAATTTTATGATATTCTGCATACAAGTTACCAAACCCTGCTCGACCTGCTTTTGTCCAGTGACCAAACCAGGACCTTGGCAGGAGAGGGGAACTGGGTGACAGTGACATGATATTGCTCATGAATCATGAAGAACAAGACAGATAGCATCTGGAGCAGAGAAAAAAAAAAGCAGGACTTCATTCCAGAGCAGAAATGAATCTTGATTCTACCTTCTAAAGGGAATGACACTAGAAAGAAGAAACAATGAAACCACACACCAAACAGCAAAACAAACAAAATCCTACCATCAGCTCCATAAGATGGATGAAAATGCAGCATGACACTTTTAACGATGAACTGCTGAAAGCTATCCTGTTCCAAGAGTAGATATTCAGGGACATACTTTTATTTTGGCTTCAGGCTATATGTCCATTGGGGATATTTTGCCCACAGATCAGAAATAATCTAGGATAAAAACTTGAAATGCTTGAAGCACATACATTATATTTTTGATTCCACCTCTTTCAAGCCACTTGATCTACTCTTGCTGTACCAATGAAAGCAAATCCTGGCCATCAGTCTAAGATGCTGGGCATCACTTTCTGCATATTGCCTAGTTTTCAGGCTTAACCTTTGAAAGAACCAGCTAGTTCCCTCTGAAGATAAAGTCAGAAGTATTTCAGATGATCGTCCTACTCTCCCACACTGCTAAGAAGTGACCCACAGTGCTTCTTCCTCTCAAAAATCCCATCCATCTGCTGTCACAATCCACACATACAATATGTACATTTGGCTTTATCAAATCTGGCACTGCTGGCAAGTTGTGGCAGAGGACTTAACCTTTCTGGAGCACACTTTGAGCTGGAAAAGTATAAGATGTCCTCCAAGTTCACTTACTAGGACCTGGAGGAGATCCAGGCCAGGTGTTCTATGGCATGAGCACACACTTCATGCTCTACAAGGAGCTACACACCGAGTATGTGTAAACATGCAATTCTGCACCATGACACAAATAGCACAGTTACAGATACCATTAGCCCTGTCAATGCTTGCTGCCTTCTTATGCTTCTTGTCTTCATCTTCCTACTTAAATAACTGCATCAACATAAAACAAACCCTGCACACCCACAAAGAAATATTTCTAAATACCTGAGTTTCGGGAAAAGGCTCCAGTGATCTGTTTCTAAGGGATTAATCATTTTCTCTATTTTCCAGTCTGGAAAGGAGAGACAATTTTCACTTTAGTTTGCACAACTAATATTTCAGTAATTCTACACACCAAACTCCAAATTTTAACTCAGTTCCTATATGTAAAAGCTTCACATTGTTTAAAAAGGCCTTACATGATAGTCTTTAGTATATGTTCTAAATACGTGTTTTACATAAGGTAGACACTACATATTTTTATCCATGTATACTGCCCGTACAGAACTTAACTTACCAACACTATCCTTTTGCTCAGTCTACTTGCGTTTAACCACCAATTTGCAAGGAATCAAAACAGACACAATAAAATCATTACTATGGCAGGGAACTCTTTTCTAATGACTTTGCAGGAGCCCATGCTTTTCATCCACATTGATGGTCACTCAATGGGCAAGTGAAAAGCAGGGGAACCTCTTGAGGAAAAAGCGTAATTTGAGTGCCAACATATCTCCTAATAAGTACATTGCAATTTTACACAGAAGCTGGGCACCATAATGAATGTCCAATAAAACCAAATTGCTGTATAAAGTGCACAAGCAGGCATTTGAAGAGGCTCTGAGTGGATGGATACTTGCCAAGAGCAAGGAACAGGGGAAACAAAACACCCAATGATACTTAAGAGAAGTGTTTGCATGGGGTTGGACTGTCAAGTTCTGTGCACTGAAAGATTTGCCATTCTGTTGAACCTGCTGCAGCTGCATGACCTGATGGCAGGAGAAGGTGCTCTGCATGCCCAGTGTTGATTCCCCCCCAGCTTCAGCTGATTACTTCGCCAATCAGTCAGATGCAATTTACAATCAGTTTTAAGATTGCTCATCATTTTCTACAACTGGCATGCTGACTCTTTGACAGAAAACCAAATTATGGTCCACAGCAATCAACAGCATAAGCCAGTTTCAAGCCTGCTCCCTTTTTTAAGCAGTGACTTGTATTGCCCTTTCTCTTCCTGGAAAAGTTGGCCACCCTTTGACAATGGAAATGGACATAATGGAAGTTCATAAACACCCACAGCATGAGTTATTGGATACATATATGCTTACCACAGTATCTACACTTAAGGCAACAGTGATAAATTGAACTTTCCTAAACCAGTTCCATTGTTTCCCAATAGAATATAAAAAACAGCGAACTGCTCTAAGCAGCAGCTTGAGAAACAACAGTGGGGTATCTCTGACTCCCTTGGCTGGAAGCCATCTTTCAGCAGTCTTGGTTGCAAGAGTATTTCAATTTTCTTTAATCCCATACACCATAGTACCCAATAATGGTCATGATGGATGCTATTAAGTGCATGAGCTGATGCTTTCAGAAAATCTAGCCCAAGACTTCACAGAGAAGAGGACCAATAGTCACACCCTCATGCATTCAGCAAAACTACTAGTATGACCCTACAGCTAGGATTAAAATATTAACATTTTGAGTACAACTCAGTTTATCACTGTCATTCCTTACAATATCATACTCTTAGCACAAATGCCCCATGAAACAATAGCAACCTGAAGTGGTTACCCTGCCAAAAATCTGGCAAACTCACATTAGAAGCAATCATTGTGAGAAGGTGCTTCTATAATTGACCAGGATAGCTTTTCTGAGGACTTTAAATTGTTTTACATCTACACAATGTTAAATTCATGGTACTTTCTTCTACTGCATTCAAGCTTTGGCTTATTCACTGTGTAAGGAGACTGCATTCATTGAAAGGGGATTTTCGTCTGAACTGTTGGTTAATGAACAAACAAACATCTCTGCCATTTCACCTAGTCTCTTATCCCTTTTTTCCTGATTCTTTATTTGCTGTTTAGGAACCTTCCTCCAAGCCCTAATGATTCAGATTACTTAACTGATTAATTTGTGGTTTAAACCCAGCTAGCAACTAAGTACCACACAGCTGCTTGTTCACTTCTCCCACCATAGGATGGGGAGGAAAATCATAAGAAAAGCTAAATGTCATGGGTGGAGATAAGAACAGCTTATAAATTAAATAAAATAAATAGTAATAATAATTGTAATGAAAAAGGAGGCAACAAAGAGATTAATAAAACCTGCTAAAGGAAAGTGATGCACCTTACAATTGCTTGCCACCCACTGACCAACACCCAGCCCAGCCCTGGACAATGACTGGCCCCTCCTGGCTTCTCTCCAGTTTCTGAGTACAGTGTCCTGTTGTATGGAATACCCTTTTGTCTAGTGTGGGTCAGGTGTCCTGTCTCTGCTCCCTCCCACTGGCAAAGCAGGAGAGACTGAACAGTTCTTCATCATGGTAAGCACTATGGAGCAGCAACTAAAACACTGGTGTGTTATCAGCACTGTTCTCAAGCTAAATCCAAAAACACATCACTGCACCAGCTACTGGGAAGAAAATTAACTCTATCCCAGCCAAAACCAGGACACTTCTTCAAAAGAAACCAAGGTTCTGATAGAGAAGGCAGAAGTTTCACATCATTTAATTGTACTTCAGTCCTCTGATCTGCTTTTAGAATCCTGGCAATGCAAGAAATTCCTTGCACAATGAACCTCAGCTATGTGGCAGACTACCCCAAAACAGTCAGACTAAAGCCAAAACTTATTCAGGCTCACTAAACCAATTTGATGCACTGGTAAGTATTTGGTACATCTGCTTTATTTGCTACAAATGCTTCAAGCTGCAAGTATGCCAGGTACAGGTCTCTCATCACACCCCTTCACCTTATGTATGCAAAGACACACTCCTTCAATGTGTGTATATATATGTGTGTGTATATATATATATGTATATATATATGTGTGTATATATACATGGCTCGAGAGAGAAGCAGAGCATGAGGATGCTTCAAACACTGAAGGAAGCTCCAGTGTCCCCTGCCTTCCCAAATATCAGCAATAACAACAGCAGCTGTGTCAATGGTCAATCAGATATTTGTCTAACTGAATGTTAAGCTGCTTTCCTTTACAATTGTTATGCAGCTGACTGCTTCAGATGTTTTTTTGTGCAACTGTTTTATTTGAAAAGGAATTCATTATTATCTCTGCATTTAAGATAATTTCTCTCACCACCATATGGACAGGATTTGTTAAAAAACCCACCCCTACAATGAAATATCCTTTAGAAAACAGCACTTTGTTTGAAGAAGCAGTGCAGTAGAAGAGTGAAATATCCTTTGTTTTTTATCAGTAGTTTAACCAGATATTTTAATCAGTTTCATCCAGTGGTTTAACTTCAGCTGGAGATTTTTAATAGATTTACGCAGAAGTCATGTGATGCTTTGAAAAAATCAGTGTTTTCTAAAACCAAATCAATCACACTTAAGAATTCCCTGCAAGAATGGGAATCTTGTTACTCCAGACAAGAATTGAAAATTAAGCATTCAAGTCCCTATGACAAAGCTTCTACATCTAACTGCTACAAAAAGTCTAATAACAGAACAAAAGAAAGGAAAGGAGATGTTGCCACAGAGGAAAGGCTGTACTGTTTCTATAACAGCATTTAAAAATGTTCTTAGTATTTACAAAGACGTTTGGTATTTAGAGACTCAGAGAGTCAAGCTGGTTGAAATATTTCCCTATCCTTCATATTCTTTAGTGGTATGATCTTGGGCAGATCAGTCAGCATTTCTATGTTGCAGCTTCCTACAGGTAGGACAGAAATGCTTCTCTCAAGGAAATGTAAAAAAGACACATACACTTAAAGACACCTCAGAATAAGAGTAGCAAACTCCCTATCAATATAACATAATTGAACCTGTCAATTTAAGCTAGTTGAGGGCTTAGCCAACCTTGCCACTGTCATAATGTGGAAGATGCACCTACCCATTAGGAGAACACCTTTGCAGTCATATAAGACTTGCTGTTACCTCACATAAAACAGCTACTCAAAGGGGAACTGAGAAATAGTATCTCTCACATCTGAATGTCAAGAGTCTTTGCCTGCTGTCTTCCAAGGATCAATGTCTGGATCAAGAGAATATCACACCAGGTGCATCTTTTCTGTACACAAACAGCCTGCTGTCCTGCCCCCTCTCAGAAGAGGATTATTGCCACCAGGCAGGAGTTAGATACAAGTATTAAAGAGTATTAAAGTACTGAAGAGTTTTTAGATTTTATTTTTACATCTTAAATGCAATAGAATTCAAAACATGGGCTCATGCTAAATTTCTATAACAATGAGTATTCTTGTTTCTGTATTAGTAGTTATTGCATCAAAAGCAACATTAAAATACACAGTTTCTCAGTACAACAGTACAATACAAAGCTATCCATGCCTCAACATGCAAGTCACTGCAGAGTGCTATCTCCTAACTCTGTACTTCACTGTGCAAGTGTTTTAACATGGAATATAATTTTTTCTAACCCTAGAGATGAGTTCCTTTGTTCCATAAACTTTCAGATGGTAGGGACTATGGGACACGGCAGGACATCTATGCTACATCAACTACATCATTTTCCAGATCAACTCAATCTTATTATTTCCACTGCAGCTAATGTTATAGACAAGCCAAAAAAACTACTGATACCAGTAATAATTCTATATCTCCCACACTCTGTGATCAAGTCTATTCCCACCTTACAGCTTTTAACACTATTTTTCTTTCAATCTATTCTTTCATTCCATGTACCCCTGAGGCATCTGAGAAGCACTCCTTGAAGGTTGCTCCAGGATCACCCCAATGCTAAAAGCACTGTTTTACCCTCAGCCATCCAACCTTTCAGCTCCTTGTAATTGGAAGTCTGAACCAGAAGGCATTCAGCTTCTACTTTAGTCATTCAAGCATGAAAAGGTGCAATCACTGCAGAAAGCTGAGCATCCTTGTCAGAATCATCACAATCCTTTGCCCTTAAAATGTTACCATCATGCCACTGTCACGTAACCTGGACTCCAACACACCCTGATGGGTTGCCTGGTGTCCTGGCAATGCCCCAGTTGTATTCAACAAGGCTAAGAGACTTCACATGTTAAAAATCTTCATTTTAACTGGTGAGCATTGGGTCATCTTCTGCTGGACTTGGTTTAATTGATTATTAAGAAGTGGGAGCAGCAGTCTATTTGTCAACTATAGCTTTTTAATGATCTTCATCCAAATACAGGCTTTTCACCAGCTTATGCATAAACCCCCTGCTCCTTAACATTCACCACAACACTCTTAGCATTTATTGTGTAATGGAAAAGGTGTTTATTGTTGGGATGAAACAGATGATCTGGCCATCTATGAAGATGGATCTCAAATACAAAACAGGATGAGACATCTATCCTTCCAAGATCCAGGAAACACTAGATTTCTCACACCTTGACCATGCCTTTGAGATATTTTTATGTGTTCAGAACTTGATTAAATGTTATTTATTTGTTCTTTTTAAACAAAATTCATTGAAGTTGGTTCATTGGAGAAAAGGATCCCAAATGCAAACAAGATTTTTCCATTGGCACTCATTAAATGCCAATCATTCCTGCTGAATTCTTTGCTCATTAGAATACAAAAAAGTCGTATTTGAAAAAGAAAAAACCCTGAATGATTTTATCTACTGAATTTTAGCCAGCAAAGTTTTCAAAAGGTATTTGAGTAGCACAGGTGAAATTCCACATATAATATCAATAGTGTAATATGCTGGCTGGGGTTCAGCTTGCTTTTTCTGGTGCATATTACCTGAACGATTTTAAGTTGGTTTGTCCAAAGAATAAAGTCTTTTACGCAACTAATTATATAAGGCTTATAGTTGAAATTCCTGTACAGCAAAATAGCAGAATAGAGTTCAAGAAAGTGATAAGTTGAAAAAACACCCGTGGAAAGATGCATGAGACTAAAAAATTAATGAACGGATTTCTCAAATCTTCAGTTCAAGAAGAAATCATCTATTTTCTTCCCCCCGACAAAATGCAGCTCCAACAAACACACTGAAGTCAGGAAAACCATTTTCTGACAGCTTCCTGAAAAGAAGGTTACACACGCAGGGGAAAAAGTAAGAATAAAAAAAAAGCAAGTCCTTTGCAGATTAATGTATAAACAAAACGACTTACAGGTAGAGGTAAATTTGATAGAAATCAAACCTACTCAGACAGAAATGTTAATTAAAATCAATACGTGGTTTGTGAAAATGTTTGAAAGATCTAAATAATTACAGCACTTGATGTTGTTGTCTTAAAGGAAAGTAGAAAGGTCAGCTAATTAAATTGTCTTAATGTGAACAATCAGGAGTAGAAGCTACAGCTTTTAAATGTGTTTGAGTAGTACAAAGACAAGTGTGAGAAAGTAAATTATTCAATGCCAAGGAAATTAAACTCAGAAGGGAGAGCCCTGTACAAATTGACATTTCTTGAAGCACACCTCATGCAAACCCCTAACAAAGCAAATCACCAGTAAAATGAAAATTGATAGCTTGCTTGGCTCAACTGATTTGCAGTTCATCCCATACTGTGGAAAAGTACATCCTAATTTTCATGTGCAGTGGCAATTAACAAAGACACAAGGTGCACTGAACCATGTAGGGGAAAATATAGTTAGCCCCATGGGAGATAAAGAGCATCCTTTCATTTGCAGTTTCCCAGTCAGTTTTGGATGAGACACAAACAGTTGGGAGATAAAGGATGGTGGGATTTTGTTCTCCCTCTGGCAGAAAGCAATATAGAAAGAAATGTAATCATCCTTTAAGAGGGACTTTACTTTTCACTGTCTAGCCTTCTTCTAATATTCAGCCCTGTGCACACCAAACTATCCCACCTACCCTATTCTCACCCTCAGATGGATTAACATACTCATGAGAATACAAGACTTGATTGATAATAACAGGATGTCAGCATTAGTTTTAATGGCTTAAGTTGGTACAACCTCTCTTTTGTACCAGTTTCACACACACACAGAGGAGTCTTTTGGCCAGAGCATACTTTAGCTTCTGCTACCTGGTATCATTTAGCAAAAAGCCATTGACAAATACTGACTTAGGTGTCTCTGAAGGAAGAATGCTTAGATTTAAGCCTGTGAATTCCTTGGTACATTTGAGCTTCATTTCAAGAGCCTTATGAATACAGTTAATATACAATACATACAAACCATTACTACATTCTGCAGTAAAATGAAAAATAATCCATGTTTGTTTCCCCAGGTATGATTTTTTTTTTTTTAATATAAAAAAACACATAATTCCTTTACCTGAAGACTATGTCACTTACTACATATATGCAGTGGAAAAATCACTATATCAGTTACAGCTCATAAAACACCTACCTATGCATGAGTGAAGATAAGGATATTTAGGCTACATTTAGAAAGCATGACCTGTGAATTTAGTGGTGTGCCCTGGTGTTCTACTCTACTAAAGATGTAGGACTCCCACTAAAGGAGCTGCTGAAGCACCTCAGGACTCCCAGTTTTTCTCTATAGCTTAACTTCAGAAGATGTAGGCTTATCAACTAGGAAGCAACCCACTGCAAAAACCTGGTGTTGCTCCTTTATCATGAATTCCAACACTTGACTCTGCTATTGCAAGACCAGGCAAGACAGTTTGTTACTCAGACTTCAAGCTTTGATTAAAAACAGGTATCCTTAATTTGGGAAAGGGGAAATTCAGCATCAAAAAATACTCAGGCTTGAGACCTCACTTGGAGTATTGTGTACAGTTACAGAATCCCAAGGGTTGGAAGGGACCTCAGAAGATCATGTGGTCCAACCCCCCTGCAAGAGCAGGGTAACCTAGAGTACATCACACGGGAACTTGGCCAGGCGGGTCTTGAATATCTCCAACGTAGGAGACTCCACAAGCCCCCAGGGCAGTACTGGTGTCCTCAACATAAAGAGCCCATGGAACTGTTGGAACAAGCCCAGAGGAGGGCCACGAGAATGATCAGGGGACTGGAGCACCTCCCATATGAAGATAAGCTGAGAAAGTTGGGGCTGTTCAGCCTTGAGAAGGCTGCATGGAGACCTCATAACAGCCTTCCAGTATCTGAAGGGAGGCTATAGGGATGCTGGGGAGGGACTTTTCATTAGGGACTGTAGTGACAGGGCAACTCATAACGGGTTTAAACTTAAACAGGGGAAGTTTAGATTGGATATAAGGAGGAAATTCTTTCCTGTTAGGGTGGTGAGGCACTGCAATGGGTTGCCCAGGGAAACTGTGAATGCTCCATCCCTGGCAGTGTTCAGGGCGAGGCTGGACAAAGCTTTGGGTGAGATGGTTTAGTGAGAGGTGTCTCTACCCACAGCAGGGGGTTGGAACTTGATGATCTTAAGGTCCTTTCCAACCCTAACTTTTCTATGATTCTATGATTCTAAATTTCCCCTCATGGATCTATTGAATTGTCACACAGCATCTTGTTGACCAGCATGTCAAAATGCCAATTAATTGCTTAGAATGTTGGAAGTAAAAAGCCAAATCAATATCAGGAAATGTCACTCTTTCGATTAAATAGGTATAGTTACTTACAGATTACTGGAAAGAATTAATTACCACAATAAAATGAAGGTTGATTTCTGTTGGCTTTTTGCTCAGAAAACATTCACTCCAGAAGAGTTTCTACACTTGAGCTATATAAAAGAGGTTCCATTTCTAAAAATAATATACTTTAAACAAAATTATGAGTACCTCTAATCTGTGAGGAAAGGGAAAGTTTTTTCAAACACTTCAGTCAAAGCATTCCAACAGTCCCTAGTTTTGAACAATGATACAGTACCATGTTCACTTATAACAAATTCCTGCCTTCACATGGCAAGTGTTTTATAACATAAAACTTTCTGAGGAAGTGCCACAGAACTGATCTATATGTTGTTAAAAAATCTCCTGAGCAAGAGAATAAGAGATTTAGGGCAGGATAGAGAAAAAAAAATACCCTAGCAATCATCACCAACAAAACCACCAACTTGGCTAATAAAAACAAAACAAGAAGTCCATCTCTCAGAACGATTCAATGCAACACAGGATAGCATGATGCAAAAGAAAACAGAGAGCCAAAGTGACACAGGTGATTTCTTTTTTTTTTTTTTTAACCTGAAGTGGGAAATAAGGGCACCTGAATTCTCATTTCTTGAGGCTTAATTCTGGACAAGCCACGTAATCAACCCTGCCACAAACCTCAGTTGTGCCTTACTTGTCTCCTCTCAAAGACCTCCTTCTTTCTTGTCCTTTTCACAGGAGAGAGCTGGAGCACCTCTCCTATGAAAACAGGCTGAAGGAGCTGAGCTTGTTCAGCCTGGAGAAGAGAAGGCTGCTTAAGGGGAGACCTTAGATCAGCTCCAGTGCTTAAAGGGACTGCAAGAAACCTGGAGAGGGGCTTTGGACAAGGGAAATGGCTTGAACCTGCCCGAGGGGAGACTGAGCTGAGCTCTTAGGCAGAAGCTCTTCCCTGTGAGGGTGCTGAGGCGCTGGCACAGGGTGCCCAGAGAAGCTGTGGCTGCCCCATCCCTGGCAGTGTTCAAGGCCAGGTTGGACACAGGGGCTTGGAGCAAGCTGCTCTAGTGGAAGGTGTCCCTGCCTGTGGCAGGGGGTTGGAGCTGGATTAGTTTTAAGGTCCCTTCTAACACAAAACACCCTATGCTGTAACATTCCCTGACAAAACTATCAAATTAACTGGAACTGACTCACAGTTTATAAAGTTACTGGACAGAAGTAGGAAATATTCAGTGTCCCCACAAGCCTTTTCCTCATGGAAAAACAATAACATCCCATCACACCCCCTGCCCCCTGTTGTCCAGACACTACCATGAAACTTCACCAGCAATCAGGAATATCCAGACGGAGATTAAACTCACCACACAGCAAAATGCAGAGGAAAAAAAGACACCAGCAAATACCTGAACATCACAAAATGGCATACCGCAAAGGAGTAAGAGCTTGATTTTTTATCTGCCAGAGCACCCTCAAGTCCACAAAAGAACCGTGCATGTCAAACTAATAAATACTGAAAACAGGTTTGTATCTTATTATACCTTTTAGGTCTATTTTCAGGCACATTTAAGTGTTCAATATCAACTCTATTTGTATATTTGAACTCACTGCTACATATCTCAGCACTTGAGAGCTCTGAGAAACGAGCCCTACATATTGATTCTGTGATTATTTATTAATAAACAATTATGTATCATAAAGCAGAAGTAACATGATATAAATAAAGATTACCAAATATGTTTAAGTTCAACAAAAAGTTGCATCCATGAAAGTTTAACTACATTTCAAAAAAACCTGAAACAGATCCTTTCCTATGTCAAAATGACAGAGGTCTACCAAAGTTTTCAGACTTAACTGTGTAAGAACTCAAAGATATCAATCACAAACAGTAGAAGACATCCCTTTTTACTCCAACAAGACTTCTTAACCAGGAGTCAGGCTCCTTATTACCTCTTTACCTTCATCTATTACTTCTAAGCATGCAGCCATACTAAATGAGAACATTATCAACGTAATCACAAACCTTCAGGACTGGGGTTCCTCCACAAGGATGTGTAAGCATGAGTGATAACTCATCACAACTCGGGCAGAGGTGACAATATGACCACCAAGCATATCCTCCTAGCATACCTGAGCAAGATGATCCAATTCTAGCTCTGCGGAGCTGCCAGTAGACACATTTCACCAACAGCCATCACACAAATGAGAGGTAACAAGCCACACCTGACATCAAGGATTAATAAAGAGCAGAGCTGAACACACCTGTAACATGGATTAAGTCCCAGGCCTGAGCTTAAATAGGACTCCTGAGCAATGGGCAGATGGTGCTTGGGTGGGGGTCCCAGGTGAGCCTTGTCAGGTTAATGAAACTCCATGGATACTCTTAGGGCCCTGGAAAACACACTCAGGTGCAAGAGGCTTAAATCAGTATACAGAAGAGACAGCTTGTTTTATGGTGTATCAGATTGACAATCTTTACTAGAGGTCTGTCTTACATAGATGTATTTTCCATCATATTCACTATCACTCCACAAAACCTTGAGTATTCGCTTCTTAAAGTTCAAAATACCCACACACCTATGGACAAGAATTACAGCATCTGTAAATAAGCCTATGTAATGCAGCATTTTGGTATAACAATTCCAATACACAAGGACATTTAATATGAAGAAAGTCTATTTGGTTATTTATCACCCTGATGAAGACACTGGCATTTCATTTGCATAAGATTTTTAGACATCTATTATGCCTTTGCCACTTTTATAGAAGAGAAAAAGTATATACTGTTCTCATTTAAATTGTTCCAATCTCCTGCTCTTTCATTACAGATATGTTTCCTGTTTTGTTCATGTTGAGGAAAGCTGTGATTGATTGGAGGGTGCTATCTTCATTCTCAGACCTTAGAGTAATTAACCCTGAAACACACAATCAAGGCTTTCAAATTAATATGTTATAGCATAGGTCTGTATTTCTGAAAATGCTGTACCCATTCCCCTACAGTTATCCTTGACACTTCATTAACAACAGGCACAAATATATAAAGAGGGAGAATGAGCTTGCTTACACTTATTTTTGTGAGAAGATCCCATTCTTTACGTTTCAGCCCATTTTGATCACCATAGTTTAGTGTGGTTTGGCTTGTCTGCCTGAACAGCAGCAGAGAGATGCAGGCTTGATACCTGCCTCTGAAGGGCATGGTAGTGAACCAGCCACATCTGGAAGTCACACATCACTGAAGCAGTGTTCTCTGATGCCCTTAAGGTTCACATATGTGCACTAGCATCCATATGCAATTGCCAGCTCACATCTGGCTTACAACTGGCCATAAGCCACCTATCTGTGGGATGTATAACCCAGTAATCAGACTGTTCTGAGATACAGGGGTCTAATAGACTGGCCAATGGTGAACACCATAACTCCTTAGATTAGGAGGCTGAAATTCAGCTATTACTGTGTGGTGCGTACGAAGGCACTGATGACATCAGGCAAACAAGAGTTCATAACCTTAAGTAGTAATACTGATTCTTTACAGAAAGCAGCTGGTGCTATTATGCTCTGCAAGATAGCTAAACCATTGTGAAAAAGAGGAATTTGGGGGTTTGGGCTTTGTATACATACATACATAGATACATGTTTGTGTTTTTTTATGTTTCAACCTACACTATGATAACAGCAGGACTAATCACCAGATTAGTATGTTATTGCTTTGGAAAGCTCAGTGTATACATTTGCAATTCTGAACAGCTTGCAGTGGGCTAACTATGAAATTCATAGATACTGTCAGCTTTGGGGAAGGTTAAAATATATAACAAAGAGAACCCTGCTTTTTCTGTCACTTCTGGGTGTTTCAGGCTTGTTCCATGCATGCTGAAAGTGGACAGTCTACTTTATTCCTAAAACTGAAGCTATTTATTAATATTAATATTAATAGTTATTACAAAACTGTTTCTGGAATGAGGAACCCTGTTGTTAATGATCTGAATCTCTCAATTTTTATCAAAATTTCCAGAGAAAGAAAGAGTTAGAAACCAGTCATAGACCATTAGATTCTTGATAATTTCCTATGAAATACCTCATAGGTATTGATAGCGGAATAGACTCCACAACTTGGTTAAAGTTGTAAAGTAGGTATGCTTTATTCAGCTGAAGACGCACGGGGGATTGGTCCTCCAAAAGGCATGCGTGCCTCAGTGCCGTTTTCCTTTTACATTTATCCTGTAAAGTCATACATAGGTATTAGGTCGCACAATACGCCTATACATATTCATATTCTATCCCCGCTTCTATTTCTCATAGGAAATGATTCTTATTATAGTGATGGGAATTAACACATTACAATACAACATAAATGAAACACTTGTTTGTACTGCAGAAGGGCTCTGATGTGTGTAAGAGTTCTCCCTTTGCATATTGTAAGCTTGCCTAGTGAGTTGGCTTGTTGGGAGCCTGAAATGAAGAAGAGAAGGAGTAGCTGACTAGGGAGCATGAAGGGCCATCAGACATACAAACAACCTGTAGCCAAACAGAGCACCATCCTTCTTTTTGCTTTCGCAACTCATTTTATAGAGCTTGGTAGGCTAAAATTCCTTATCTGTAGCCATCCTATAACACCGATATGATTCCGATTCATTCAGTGCTTTTGTAAAAGTTGAAGCTAGTACATTCTTCATGACTGAGGAAGGAAGACTCCCCTTGAATTCATGTTCTAAAGTACAGGATGAGAAGCAAAAATAAATGGAAGAGAAAAAAAAGGGGGGGGAGAGATGTGGAAAAAAACATAAAATATAAATCCTATTCCTATACCAACCAGAGCTGAAGATCAAAAGGGATTTTCATGAACTGTAAATATGACAAGGGCAACAGGCTGTGCCTGGCCTCATGAAAGCCATGTAAGGGGCCTTGAGAGTTGCTGCACTTTGGGATAACATGTTGGGAAATAAGGAATTTTAAAGAAGTGATACAGTAAGAAAATCAATGTTATAATGGGAATGGTGAAAGACAGCATAGTAGTACCAAATTCTGATGTCAGAAAAAAGCAAATTGGAATGGCTAAATAACAGGGCAATCTGCAGGTGTCTTCAGAGACCCAAAGCTCTTTTGTTCATCAGTTTTCCAGACAAGTATGTTTTTAATAGAAGTCCTACTCATACCTTTTAGAAGGCAGTGAACACATTAAAGAAACTAGCTGTAATTTGTCATTTTCTGTCCATTTTCATGAGTTAAGTGAGGATAATGGGAACTGATAAGAGAGCCAGTTAGTAAAATTTGAAAATCATAGAATTAGCATTAATCCTGATTCCTTGTCTGAGGCTGTCAAGAAAAGAGCTTTTGCTGATCACAAAATGTTAGTTAGCGTAAGAGATACTGCAGTTTGTTAATGTTCATTAACTCTAAAGGGTTAACTCTAATAAAAAAGTTAAATGACACCCATTATCATAGAATCATAGACTCAGAATGGTTAGGTTTAGAAAGGACCTTAAGATCATCAGGCTCATATGCTTATCTTCAAAGGTTCCTATAACACTGCATCTTGCTCTGCTTTATATATTGCATGGTTACTCAACATTTAAGTCTCTTTAGATTTAAGGGCTAAAGGAATTTTATTCACACTTCATACTGAAAAGAACTGTCATTATCAAAGTGTTTTATACTGTTGATGTTTACTGCACCACATCATGGCTTCTTTAGTACACTTGGTATTAACACATTCCAAGTCACTTTTCACCTTTCAAATTGTTTGTGTTTGTATTGATTTTGCAAGTACTTTATCAATAATTTCTCATTCAAAGACCTCAGGAGGTACTAAAAAGTGTTTTGAGAACACCACATCTAGCACTTATTAAGTCATGTATTCATGGTTTTGCTTTGCTTGAAGAGATCCTGCTCTGTTTTACGGAATGTAGGTAATGAAAATTAACAACAAATTTGTATCTGACAAATTGTGCTGGGAAGTACTAAAGTTGGTAACATTTGAGAACAAACTGAAAGATAAGGTCCTTTCCACAAAACCTCTGAGAACCATTTAAAAACCCAGACATTTTAACCTATGTTAAACAGAGTGATATTTGAAATCTTGTTTTGTAAGGTTTGATACAGCTTTGGAGATACTGAGAACAGTATAAAACAACATCTATTGAACTACCTGTGTGACTGATCATCTGAAAAAATTAGGGGAAAGCTTTTTGTGAAAGACGTTTCAGACGTCAGAGAGCTTCAGAGGCACTGATCTCTGCAGGTGCAGGGATTATAAAACCAGAATGGAAAGGAGACATAGATAAAGTCAATGGAAAGAAAACTAGGCATGGTGACAAGGAAGGAGGATAATGACAAGAGGTTTTGCAAATGCAAAAGTTTGAAGGAGTCCTTTGTGTAACACCTAGAGACAGACAAAGGCTGTCTCAGACATATGAGATCCCTGCAGGAATCAGCCACCTAAAGTATATATCTCAGTGCTTGGTGTATGATGCTTCTAGGAGTGAAGATATTAAGAGTATAGAAAGGATATCCAAATACCCTCAAGGCAAACCAAACCCAGTCTAGAAGTACTATGGATAAATGGGGTTTTTAAACCACGGAAGAGCCTTCAAGAGAAAAAGTCTAATCTAGCCCATTTCTTTAAAATATTCCAAAATCTGCATGTGTCTAAATTGCACTAATAAGCTCATGAAAGTGACTTCACAACTTTTAATATTTAGCTGCCCTCTGAACTACAGGGCTTGGGTAGACCAAGTGAAGTATGTGTTATGTGCTACTCTTCTGATGTTCCTGTACACAGCTTCTTCTCAAATGCATGGTCATTGAACTCCTACCCCTCCAAGTGACCCCCAAAACCATACAGCAATACTACTCTGTTATTTTAGTACATTACTGGAGGATGGAAGTGGAGATGGACAATATTTATCTTTTTGAAAATATGAATTGAACGTATGAATTTAAATATGAGAAAATGTTTCAGGCAGGGCTCTGTTCTGATTGTATCCTAACCATTTAATCTATCCCATTGCATCAAAACCCATCACATGTGCTAGGAGTGTTCTGCTGTGCTGTCAGATGCTTCAGACCCTGACATTGTGAGGATGCTGAATTGGCTGAAGACGGTTAGTAGAGGCATCTCCACACAAAATATCTCTTTTTACTACATAAAAACTTTGGTGAAAATCATTCTTATTTCTACATCTCACTTTTTACTTGCTGAGAGACCTTGACCTCTATTTATAAAGCAGAATATAGAAAAGCCATCAATAGAGGGCTTATGTAGCCAGACCCAATGGCGTGACTCCGCACGTTAATGTTTTACATTCATTTCACAAAAAAACCCTTCAGTCACTATGGTCTTTGCTTAAGGCAAAGCATTTTAGAATAAAATAATAAGCTTTAAATTCATGCTAATGGAAACACATGAGAGAGGCTCTTTTCTAACTTGGCTACAAGTAATTGGTGTTGTCTTCTTCTTTGCTGTTTTTTCTCATTTACCTCTTAAAACACAGTGTAGCATCATTAAATCTGCTCCATTGATATCTGCTGTTTCAACAGCATGTTAAGCTGTATTTCCATGAAGTAAATGCAAAGCTTTTAATTTTCTGTTCCTCAGTGCAGTTAGTCTCAGAGGACTATCCTGTGTCATCTTTTCCCACAGAGTGTAGTAACTTACCCTGCAAATGAGGGCATTTTTTGTTTATTGTTTATTTTATTATAGATTTCAGCAAACTATTGCATTATAAGAGAAAGGCTAGAGGAGTTTGGGTGCATGGAAATCAGGTTCTCTTTCATAATAAGAACAATTTGCATTTTTCTGAGGGTTCTTCTTTAGGTTTTGTGGCTGTTTTTTTCTTGTGGATTGTTTTGGTCAGAGAACTATTTAAAAAATCAAGTTAGAGGTTGCTGAAAACTTTTAGTAAGAACAATTTTCAGTTAAAAAACCTGCACAGCTCTGCTTGAATCAAAATGGGTTTATATCAACATTTCTCTTCAATGACATTTTCAATCTTGACTGTCATTGTTCGTAGCCTGTGCTGACACAGTAATATGGCTTATTTTAACTTCTTCTTTTCAACAGTTTGGAAACTTATATATTTATTTTATATATATATATATATAATCTTAAATTGCAATGTCATATAAAGCATTTGCTTGACTGCTCCATTTTCCCTTACAGAAATCCTGTACCCAGAAAAAGAAGTGTGAAACAGAAAAGAAACAGTTACCCTGACATCTAATAAAGAAAAGCATTTCAATTATGAGCAATGTTGAGAAAGCAAACTAAGCTGAGACTGTCAGGGTCACATCCCCTGTCACAGCTCAAAGCTACAATAAGGTCATCTATGATGTGAAGAAGTCTCATGGAAAAGAGATGCCTTTTAAAAGTCTATGAAAGAAACACTGACCGGTGTGATTGTTGTGACAGAGCAGTAAAATCTTCTTGATGGTGAACGAATGAATAGTGACATACAACATTAAAAAGATATCAGCACAATCTTCCATAGCAAGGTCATAAGATGGCTAGCTTGCTGCAACCCAGTCGAATCAATTACTACAGCCCACTTCGGAGGTCAGCTCCTTGCCCTCACCGTGACCCAGGTCTAAACTGCAACGCTACACACGGAAATTGCGTGATCTGAGACCACAGTATCACAGTATCACAGTATGTTAGAGATTGGAAGGGACCTCAAAAGATTATCTAGTCCAATCCCCCTGCCGGAGCAGGAACACCTAGATAAGGTTACACAGGAACGTGTCCAGGCGGGTCTTGAATGTCTCCAAAGAAGGAGATTCCACAACCCCCCTGGGCAGCCTGTTCCAGTGTTCCGTCACCCTCACTGAGAAGAAGTTTCTTCTCAGGTTTAAGTGGAACCTCTTGTGTTCCAATTTGTACCCATTGCCCCTTGTCCTTTCATTGTTTGCCACTGAGAAGAGCCTGGCTCCATCCTCGTGACACTCCCCCTTCATATATTTATATACACTAATAAGGTCACCCCTCAATCTCCTCTTCTCCAAACTATAGAGACCCAGCTCCCTCAGTCTTTCCTCATAAGGGAGATGCTCCACGCCCTTAATCATCTTAGTTGCCCTGCGCTGGACTCTCTCCAGCAGGTCCCTGTTCTTTTTAAACTGAGGGGCCCAGAACTGGACACAATATTCCAGATGAGGTCTCACCAGGGCAGAGTAGAGGGGAAGAAGGATCTCTCTCGACCTACTAATGACCCCCCTTCTAATACACCCCAGGATGCCATTGGCCTTCTTGGCCACAAGGGCACAGTGTCGGCTCATGGTCACCCTGTCGTCCACTAGGACCTCCAGGTCCCTCTCCCCTACACTGCTCTCTAACAGGTCGTTCCCCAATCTATACTGGAACCTGGGGTTGTTCCTGCCCAGATGCAGGACTCTACACTTTCCCTTATTATATTTCATCAAGTTATTCCCTGCCCAACTCTCCAGCCTGACCAGTGTGAGTATTGCCTAACAAACAACTCTATGAGCAAAGATGTCAGTGTAGCACCAAACAAAACACAACGACAGTTGGAGAGCACAAAATTAATGGGGAGGCACCAGAAATGATGAGCAGGATGACTCTTGATCTTCTCCAGATCCCACATTGTATCCATGTGTGATATGGTCATCAACCACAGTCCTTAAATACTGTCTTCATAAACTCAAGCTTTAGCATTTCAACTGCATCACTTTTTTACCAGGTTTCAGCCATTCCTTCTGAGATATGGTCCCCAGACACCTTTGAATTATTCAAGATAGAAAACAGGTACCTCACAATGTTGTATGTGTCATTCAATACCATTTACAACTTAGATGCTTGCTTGGCATGCTTGCTGGGAGGCAAGATGTTATTTTCCTAGCCAGATCCTTGATCCTTTCAAATGAAAAGAAAAACTCATAGCTTGAGTTTTTGGCTGAAGTTAATTTCTAAACTTTTTGCTACTAAAGCAATGTGAATGCTAAAGTACTGCAAATGCTCAGTAATACTGAAGTAATCTGGAATTTCAGAAGCTGTTCCTGATTCATGCTGAATGAAAACTGTCAGTCATGCATGGCTTTTGTAACCAGGTTTAAAACATAAAAAGCTGAAGAATGCATGTGCAATTTGTGTCCACTGTGTCTGCCAGGATTTAGAAGTGCCATGTAAAAAGCAGCTACTCTCTCCCCCAAGGATGTATATATTGAATTATTAATAACACAAATGCTTTCCTGCGCTATTATTTTATATCAGTACTTTTGCATAATTATCAGAGCTCTCACTGCCAGTTTTTTAAAGCTCAGCCATGCTGTGTATAAACAAACAGAACATTGCAAATGCAGTCTTTGGGAATACAAATTGTGAGCTGAGTGTGTTATTTGCTGACACACAATGAAAACTCTCTGCCTAGATGGGGTAGTGATAGATAAAAGGTACTATGCAATGGAATAAGAAAATCCCAATCTACAGTACTTTAATAAAAATATGCACTAAGGCATATTTTTAAGTGCAGTTTTAAAAATGCATTATTCATTCATGTATTAATGTAGAAAAAGTAAAATATAACTATTGTAAAGTACATTTAAAGTACACACAGTGTATTTACTTGATAATGAAGCTATCCATAGTGTAGCTAGGAAATGCATCTGGTGATCTATAAACCTGCACTGATTTTTCTTCCCTTCTTAACTACCTTCACCACCATTTAACTTAACAGTCAAAAAGGCATTTAAACTAGAAGAAACTTCTCAGAGTTTCTCAGTCTACATCTCAGCTTAGTATATTTAATGTTTTCTTTCCTTACTTAAGGCAAAATGAACCTGAAGGAGAAACTATAGCTTCACAATCCTGATTTCAGCAGATTGTGCACCTACAAGAGTAATAACATATATTGCAAAAAATTAAGTGGCACTAAAGAAGCTTGTGATGACTGGGTTAGCAGGAACACACTAGTCATCCACATTTCACAGTAACATTCAACTGAAGCATCAGGTACCATCTTTCCGTTGGGCATGCTCAGCATCAAGTGCTCTTCACTTGCTGATTGCTTGGTCAGGCAGCCCATTTGCTCATCAGTGTAACCACATTTTTTATTGGTCTATAGCTTTTACTATCTTAAACAGGATACAAAACCAGAAATAGAATACTAAGCATTTGGGCTGTACAGGGAGTTATATATTCACGGCCTCAAATGATCAATATATACTTAAAGTAGTTTGGTGGTTTAAGTATCATTCTTTGGATGAAAATGAAAACTAACTGTTGAGAAAAAAACATGAATTCCCTTGAGCAAAGTTTGTCAGCTTCAGCTAGGTCATGATGAGCTGGGTGTGCTCAGCCCTTCCTGAGCTTCAATGCTGTTGATATAACCTTGTCCTACAAACATTTTCCTTCCAAAGCTGTAACTTGAAGAGAACCAATGGAAGAAGTGCAGTCAGGCTATGAAGAATTCCCTGACTGGCATTTGGATGCTGACTCCTCATCAGGGACTGTAGTGACCAGACAAGGGGTAATGGGTCCAAACTTAAACAAGGGAGATTTAAGCTGGACATAAGGAAGAAGTTCTTTACTACGAGGGTGGTGAGGCACTGGCACAAGTTGCCCACGGAAGCTGTGGCTGCCCCATCCCTGCCAGTGTTCAAGGCCAGGTTGGACAGGACTTGGGGCAACCTGGTGTAGTGTGTGGTATCCCTGCCCATGACAGGAGGGTTGGAACTGGATGATCATAATGAGCTTTCCACCCCAAACCATTCTATGATTCTATGACTCTATGAATACATACAAGTGGATGAACCATTCAGACATTTAACTCTGCCATTTACAATTTCCGCACTTCATTCCAAATCATTCGTCAGACACATTTCTCCTAGTTCTTGCAGACACTCAGCTTGTGGAAATACAAATCCCACAAGGATAGGGAAAAAATGCTGGAGTAACGAGTACATGTAATTTTGTTTTCCATGCTTTAAAAGTATCATAACTCCAGTGGCACTCTAGTGAAAGCCATATGCGTCTAAACACAGTGTCTGTGTGGAAAACATATTAAAACCTAAATGAGCCACAGACAGAAATAGGCATCAAAGAGATTTGGAAAGCAAAAAGGAACGCTAATGAATTACATGCAGGTTTTCCCTCGTAAAACTGAGCACTGTGTTGGAATGCTGGCCAATGCACTCTGTATTTCAGCCGATCCTTGCACCTTAAGATCATTTGTTAGTTTTACAAACTCCAGGTATACATCTCTTTAGCAATACGCAATCCTCAATACAAAACAGGGCAGGTATCATGCTGCTCCTGGTGACTTAAAGTTCAGTGGGATTTTTTCTCCATTTCTTAAATTCACAATCTAGTTGAACAGATATAAATCCTGAGCTTATATCCACAGGATTCTTACCACTCTGTTGCTCAGACTACTTAATAAACATACATTTTAACTAATACATGTGAGGGGAATATTTGTGTCCCAGAGATTTAAAAACTTGATCCTTTGTAGAAATTTCATGATCCAAACCTCCCGGAGTCATTAAATGCTGATAAAACCCTGTTGTGCTTAATCTCACACATGTTCACAGAAAATTACAAGAAGAACTGTGGAAGAAACTTCCTGGAAATAGAAGTTTAGCTTTTGAAATGAGTTTGTTGTTAGGGGACGGTTGGTTGGTTTGGTTTGGGGTTTTGTATTTTATGGATCATTTTAATCTTCTGAATGTAAAAATATACAGCTCAGTTATAATCCTAATGAAAAGAAATCTGTGGGATTTGCACAAGATTTTCATTACAGTGAATTCCCAAGTCAAGTGTTTGGTTTTCTCCTCTTTTTTCTGTGATAAGTGATTCTTTGAAAACACATCTGGAACTGTTGTTCCACTGTTACTTAGTGGCAGAATGTCTTCTTAGCTACAATACAACTTTTTTCCTACAACTCAGAAGAGGTTTTATTTAGTGGGGATAAGTAGATATTTTGAATTAACAATTAACAATTTTGTTCAAAATCTTTGTCGCTGACATGGACAGTGGGATTGAGTGCGCCCTCAGCAAGTTTGCCGATAACACCAAGCTGTGTGGTTCGGTTGATAAGCTGGAGGGAAGGAATGCCATCCAGAGGGACCTTGACACGCTTGTGAGGTGGGCTGATGCCAACCTCATAAAGTTTAACCATGCCAAGTGCAAGGCCCTACACCTGGGTTGGAGCAATCCCAGGCACAGCTACAGGCTGGGCAGAGAGGAAATTCAGAGCAGCCCTGCGGAGAAAGACTTTGGGTATTTGTCGATGAGAAAATGAATATGAGCTGTCAGTTTGAGCTTGCAGCCCAGAAAGCCAACCATATCCTGGGCTGCATCAAAAGGAGTGTGACCAGCAGGTTGAAGAAGGTGATCCTGCCCCTCTGCTCTGCTCTCGTGAGACCTCACCTGGAGTACTGTGTGCAGTTCTGGTGTCCTCAACATAAAAAGGACATGGATCTGTTGGAACAAGTCCAGTGGAGGGCAACAAGAATGATCAGGGGACTGGAGCACCTCCCATATGAAGATAGGCTGAGTAAGTTGGGTCTGCTCAGCCTGGAGAAGAGAAGGCTGCGTGGAGACCACATAGCAGCCTTCCAGTATCTGAAGGGGGCATATAAGGATACTGGGAATGGACTTTTCATTACGGACTGTAGTGATAGGACAAGGTGGAGCAGGTTAAAACTTAAACGGGGGACGTTCAGATTGGATATAAGGAGGAAATTCTTTCCTGTTAGGGTGGTGATGCACTGGAATAGGTTGTCCAGGGAGGTTGTGAATGCTCCATCCCTGGCAGTGTTCAAGGCCAGGTTGGACGAGGCCTTGTGTGATATGGTTTAGAGCGAGGTGTCCCTGCCCATGGAACTTGATGATCATAAGGTCCTTTCCAACCCTAACTATTCTAGGATTGATTCTATGATTCTATGAATGAATCACCCACTAAACAGATAGATTTTGGGGTTAGATCTGAAGTAATTTACAAATTCAGACTGAGTTTAATGGATAAATCATTGCAGACTGACGGAAAATAATCCTAACCATCCAAAAAATGCCAACCCAACACTTCAAAAGTAATTTATAAAATGAGCAAAGCTTATTATTCTATCCAGTAGCCTACTGAACAAGACACTTACTTGTGCTTACAAGAGAAGTATGTTCTAAACCTGAATGTATCAAACCTACACTTGGAACTACTTTATGTGATATTCTGGATAAGGCAGCTTGTACTTCTTTCCTTGAAGCTAGCAAAATTCAATATGACTTGGGATAGATTTAATAATCTGATAAAAAAATATACCAGTGGGGATACCCAGGTTTCAGTATCTCTTTTTTTTCTGTGGAATATTATTTTTTCCTGAAAACCACGTGGCTAATTCACTTTCTTTATTACAATAATTTTGCTCAGTTCCATAAAATTTTGAATAAATGAAAATAGAGGTATTAAATTTCCTAAGGAAAAACCCAAAATGGATAAAGAAAACCTTGTTGTTTATTTTTGTCTTTTCAATCTGAAGTTTGTGATAGAATCAGGTGGAAGACTTCAAATAAAATTATAATTTTTTTGTGAAGGACTGTGATTTCTTTGGGTTTATTATAAGTCTGTAAAGCACAAAGGACACGTTTGATGACAGGAAACCAACAAAGAAACACCTAATATATTTTGCTGCAATATAGGATCCACAGACATTTGGCAGCTAATACTGATTTCCAGACAGTATTGTCTTGATGAAGAATTGACAGTAATTCCATCTCTGTTATCTGATGCTGAAAAGCTCTTCAAAATCAAAAAGACTGACTTTAGATGGATCTTTTTAATTATTCTGAGTGGGGAACAAAGTCTGCTCTTCTTTATCTTGCTGTTAAGTCAGGGCTTGGATACCTGCTGGTTGCTTGGTTCGCTGACTGCTTCAAGGAAAACTTCAGTTATCTTTGAGTTTGCAATGAGGTATATTAAGAAAGAGATTGAAATAACTCTTCTGCCCCATTATTAGAATAAACTAGGCAGATGTAAGAAATGAGGAGTGTTGGAAGGAACAGGCATACTGCAATGGGTTGCAAACCTGGTAGAAGTTGGGAAGGGTATGTCTGGTTTTGATGCATTTTAAGAGAAAACGGTTAAAAAGGACAGTTTCAGATGGCCTCATTACAACTTTTTAGCACACCATTAAAGTATGTTTGGTTCTGATTTGATGTGAAATAAAATCAAAACTATTGCTCCACTAAAGCAGAAATTTTAATTGTTAGAAAAGTTAATGATGTTGCTATATATAAAAAAAGTTTCTCTTCCCAAGTTTCTGTGGCCTCTCTGTATTTCTAGACTTGTAATTAATTAACTTCATTCCATCTCCATCTCTAAAATGGGGTGGATCATAATAACCTGATGTAAGACATGCACACAAGCAGCGCAGAGAAGGAAGTCATCTAAGTACACAAACAGCTAGGTACACTGCACTTACAAAAACATTTAACAGGAAACCTAAATCCAATCTAAGAAATTGGACTTCTGAGTTAAAAGTCTAATTAATCTTTGTATTCATAACTGTTCCAAGGCCTCAAGGGGCTGGGGAACGGCAGATGGGAGTTTTCACCACTGTTATCGGCAGTCATCTTGAACACTGACAGACAGTTTCTGTAGGCTATTTTTCCCCTTTTCTTAATTACTCAGGTTTTGTGAAGTGGCCTTTTTTCTTTAAGCAATCAAGGGGTATTTCTTAGAGAAAACAGACATATATTGGTACAGATGTAGGAAAAAGATAAGCACAGTGCAAAACACTTCTTAATGTATCACATGGAACTTTTCAGAAATCTTTTAAGAATAAAATAAAAGGCCAATGATAGGGAAAAAATAAAAAGAACAGGGAGATAGGAAGAATTTAATAGAGGCAGGATGTCCTTCTGGGGAGAGGAAATATATCCTCATCTATCAGCCTTCTGATCAGCATTGCTTTTCTTCCCCTTCTCCCTGGAGGGAAATAGGAGATTTGCTCTGCTAAAGCCCGTGTGTTTCACTGATAAGTAATGCTTACCTTGTCTCACCACTCACTGCTCTCACTGCTTTAATAGTGCAGCTGTTTATTCTGTTTCCACTGCAGGGAAACAAAGACTTTGGCTAAATTTCCTTTGATGTCCTAATTTAATCACCTTACATTAAATGCTTGCATTTAGTAAGCAAAAGAGAAATCACCAATGAATTGCATTCTCGTTATGTTACTGCACAAGTAAGAAAACTCTTTGTAAATTAGATACTCCTTTCACAATTAGAAGGAATCTTACCTGTACTCTAGTTGCCTCACCAGCAGACAAAGTAGCCAAATGTAATGCTATGTACAGGCAAATACTGTAATTTTCCAATTTTCCTATGAGTATTAGAGAAACAGAGAAGGCATTTCCCAATGCTTTGAACTAGTTATTTCTTATAATGCACAAATTATTACACAGCTTCCAAACGTCTGTAAAAATTCACACTTTCCCAAGGCTGAGATATTTTGTTCTAATTTTAATTTAATTTTGCATTTTCTCTAATAATTATGCACATATTTTGTAAATGAAAAGGAACTCAACAATCAACTCTTTATTCTTCTGTATGAAATCTACATTCCATCCATGGCAGCACAAAACAGTTGTCACCATACATATTTGTGGCTTATTTCCATTCAAAGGCACAGGTTTCTCACATCTGCTTTTCAAATTCATTTTAACATCATTATGCTTTACCATGGGAAAAGTCTACAAATCATGATGAAATCTGAAGTAAGGTTTTATGTGACTTTTATTGAGCAGGATAATGGATAACAATTAAAGTGCCACAAACTTGTCTCAAGTGAGGCAATAATAATAATGGAGTACAAACTCTCAAAAAATGATATTTGGAAGGACTAACCTGAAAAATAAACCAAACAAAACTACTAAGTGCTCTTTGTGTTTTGCTTCCTTGAGCAGCAACTACTTTGCTAAGTTGAAGAAGAGAAATCACACCAATGCTGACGTTATATTAGACAGAAATGATTGTATTCAGCTTTTCTCCTGGCTGGACCTGGTGACACAGAGCTGTGGCAGCCTTGCCTCTGTTGGGGTGCTGGATTAAATAGTTCCTAACAATCTGCCTTTAGTTTGGGTGGTTTCACGGTCTTTTTGAAGTTTGGTGCCCAGCAGGGGTTTTCAAAGACTTTGTAGGAAGAGTCTGTGTCTTGTAAAATCATATAAACCATATAAAAACTTGCAAAACCGCATAAAAACTGCAAATAATGAAGAGAAAATTCCAGTCTTTTAATATTAAAACACATTTTTTTACATGTATGGATTCACAGAATCACAGCATTGTTAGAGCTGGAAAGGACCTTAAGATCATCTAGATTCAGTGTGTCCTTCACGATTGTCCATATACAAAACAACTTAATTGTCCTTATACAAACAGGAAAGTGGATAATCCCAATCCTCAAGAGATTTTAGCATAAATTAAACTGTTATAATTCAGATGACAGGGGATAATGTGTGAGACTAAAGGTAAACAGTACCCCATGGTAGAATGACTTTTACTGTTAGAAACAGCATTTTTAATGCTAAAATCATAGAATAGCCAAGGTTGGAAGTGGCTCCCAAATTCTGTGGGGAAGGCAGCCTAGATGTGATTAACTGGCACCTATTTGTTTCATTCAAACCACTTTCTAGAAGAACTAAAATCATGCAATGACGACTTCAAGATAGACCAACAGATGCTATGGAGTAATACAGTATTTTGTATATTTCATTATACAGCTTAAGCAGTAAGCATGAAACTAGAAAACTTTAAAATGAAAGGCTGCAGGGAATCTAATAATGTCTACATTATTTCAAACATCACCAGGATACTGCCTCATAAACACTGGTTTTATTATCTGCAAAGAGGACACATTCTGATTTCAACAATAACAAAATTTCCCAGAACTCATATTCAGGTATTTTGGGAGGATAAGTTAAGTTTATTAAATTTTAAAACACAGTTTTCCTGCCATGTTATTGTATTAATTATTCCTTTAACTGTTTTGCTTCTTAAAGCTTTCCAGAACTGTCATACCTTCCATTAAAGCTGAGGCTTAATTGACCTTAAAATATTTAAGATGAATAAAAACGTCCTTGGCAACGAAAATGATTGAAAATGAAAAATTAATTTAAATAGTCTTGGATGTGCACAGTGTGTTACATGAACCATAGACTGGATAAACAGGACAGAAAACAAAGGATGGTTAAATGGCACTATTATGTCTTTAAAGTTTGTGTGTCAGTTCATTACATCAGGGATTGCATTAAGCTGCCTGTTCTCATTTGATCCAAGTAGAAATTCATTTTACATCAAGAGTTTCATCTATAATGACCTATAAGAAAGTCATGGAGCTGTTAGAGTAAGTCCAGAGTAGGCCATGAAGATGATCAGTGGCTGGAGTACCTCCCGTATGAAGACAGGCTGGGAAAGTTGGGGCTGTTCAGCCTGGAGAAGAGAAGGCTGCGTGGAGACCTCATAGCAGCTTCCAGTGTCTGAAGGGGGCTACAAGAATGATGGAGAGGGACTCTTCATCAGGGACTGTAGTGATAGGACAAGGGGTGATGGGTTACAACTTAAACAGGGGAAGTTCAGGTTGGATATAAGGAAGTTCTTTACTGTGAGGGTGATGAGGCATTGGCACTGGTTGCTCAAAGAAGTGACAATTTCTCCATCGCTAGCAGTGTTCAAGGCCAGGCTGGATGGAGTTCTGGGTGACATTGCCTAGTGTGTGGTATCCCTGTCCATGGCAGGGTGTTGAAACTAGATGATCTTAAGGTCCTTTCCAACCCTATCTATTCTATGATTCTATGATAAGGAGTTCTTATCAAGGTTTCGTTTCATTTCATTGCTTAGTAATGAACAGGGACATAAATATCACCCACAGCACTAAACTGTGAATTTCACATTTAGCAGTGAGGACAGGTGAGTAATGCAAAAAGGTCCAGAGAGATCCAGGTAAATCAGGAAGTGTCCTGATTCTACCTCAATATTTGAGGCCCAGGGAAATGTTCCTTCTGCTTTAATGTTTCTGTGAGTCTGAAAGATGGTTAATACTTTACTAAACATGCAGTGTCTGCCCATGGCCCTATAAAAGCTTCAACTGGACTTTTAAATACTGATTAGTCCAACATTCTTGTTGGGCAGTGCCCGTAGTTCAATATAGTAAGAAAATAATTTATCTTGTTTTATCCAAGAGTCAATCCAAGTCAGTCCAAGCTGTTCATGCAAAGGTGTTTTATCCCTGATGGCAGAGGAATTAAAGACCCCTTTGGGGAGTGATTTGTCCCACCATCAGACAGATGCTCTACTTGACAGGAGTGACCCACCCGCTACAAGGATTAATTTCACTCTGTTGATTTAAGTGGGAATTTCTACTATGTGGCAGCATGCTGTGTTTAATAATAAGTAGATTTGTTATTACACAACACCAAAAAAACGTGCATTTAGCTATTTAATAAGTAGACCTAAAAGTACTTTCTATTTATACAGCACATTTCTCTAAGGAGGAAGGGAGGGTGGTTAATTTAAAAAAGCCAGTATTGTCAATATTTCTCCCAAATTACTTCTATGCCATCAAATTAAAACGAAACACAAAAAACCTAAAACAAACCAAATAACGAGCCCTAATCCAAAGACATCTCTCTGGCTGATATTCTGTTTTGACGATTTCACTCAACTCCTCAAAGGAAATGTGTTTTATTCTTCTCCCCAGAGGACAGAAATCTGGCTGAGGTTTGCAGGGCAAATTCTCCCATGTTCAGTCCAGCCCTTTACTTTATAATAATTTAACCTTTTAATATGTTTTTCTTTCCTTAATAATGAAAACAAGATGTGTTCATGGAGAAAAAGAAAAAAACTAACATATTTTAGTTTCATGGGTCACTTAGGGAAGAACATCAGAATGAGACTAGATCCTTTATTTAAGGATTTACTTCATCCAATGATCATTTAATGGAAATGCATAAACATGCTTTGAATCATTTACAGTTATTTAGGAGTTTTTTACTCTAAGGCAGGAAACCACTATCTACTTGCTTAATTCAGACTCGAGTATGTGCTGTAACCACTGGGTATACTCACAATAAAAAATGTGAATAACTGCTCATACCCTATCTAAATTCCTTGGCAGCCAGGCAATGAATGAGCATCAACCGCATTCAGAGCCAGGGTATACCCCTGTCTCTGAAACAGCTCGGTGAAAAAGCTCAGTGGCTGCATCATCAAACCCAGAGCAGTGTCCTGCCTGAGAGGATGCATCTTGAGGATGTATCAGATGCTAAACTGCCCATTTGATTCCAGCCAGGTTTCAGCTTTATTTGTCTCACGACATTTGCAGGTGAACCCTTACTGAACTGCTTACCCTTACCAAGGTAAATCTTCCTCTGTCCCTGCTGAGGGGAAATGAAGTTTCTTTTCCTCATGTAAGACAAACAGCAGCATCTCCATCCCGTCCTCCACATCCTGGGAAACAAAGCAATCATTTCTGCTATTACACTTGCCATCAGCACAGCACAAGTCTGCCAGCTTCCCCTTTTCACCTCTCTCAGCTTTCTAGTTTCTTGTCTGAATGCACTTCATCATTTCCAAATTTTCCTTTTGGTGGCTTCAATACTCAAATAACTGTTTGCAATGCACATGTAGTAAACCCCAGTTCACCATTCAATGGATTTTCTTCATTTTCTGAGGAAAAAATAGGATTTCATTACATATCTATTTATCTGTGTGCTTGGTGAAATGGAATATTATTCCAGGCAGAATCTGGGCTATTTGATTTGTTTGTTTGTTAGAGAGAAAAAGTGGAGATGGGTGGGTGATTAGAAGGCATTTTGGAAGGAGGGCTTAATATGTCATTATAAGTATCCATTTAATGTACACTTTAAATCTCCAATAAAAATTTTATATTATATATAGGCTTTTTAAGAGTACTTCAGGGTTATATTAAAAACCAAAGTTAAATAATATTAAAGTGTTCAGGTGAAAAGCTAACTGAATTCAAAACTACAAGATGATGCTTCCTTTTTGTTAACCCATAAACCCCATTCCTTGACATTAAGTGCTTTCATGTTGTAAAAGTAGTGATAAAAAGTAACGCAACGTAAGGTTTTTCACTTTTTTTTCTTTTTGCTGCTGTTCTTTTTCAGAAAGAATTAAGGAAATTTTTCTGACACCAGGAATAATGTTTCAGCTCTGTTCTTGGTGTCAGTGACCCCAGTTTCACCTAAGGCAGTTGGGCTGTTCAGCCTGGAGAAGAGAAGGTTATGTGAAGACCTCATAGCAGCCTCCCAGTATCTGAAGGGGGCCTATAGGGATGATGGGGAGAGACTCTTCATTAGGGACTGTAGTGATAGGGCAAGGGGGAACGGGTTCAAACTGAAACAAGGGAAATTTAGATTGGATATAAGGAAGAAGTTCTTTACTGTGAGAGTGATGAGGCACTGGAATGGGTTGCCCAGGGAAGTTGTGAATGCTCCATCCCTGACAGTGTTCAAGGCCAGGTTAGATGAAGCCTTGGGTGAGATGTCTTAATGTGAGGTGTCCCTGACCATGGCAGGGGGGTTGAAACTGGATGATCTTAAGGTCCTTTCCAACCAAAACTATTCTATGATTCTATGATCATCAGTTGATAGAAGAAATGAGGAATGAGGTTAACAGGAGAGACGACCTTTCTTATGTCTGGACACATTTAGAATCACTGTCATTGAGGACAAAAAGAAACCACAGACATTCTGAAGGACACATTTCCAATCATAAATTCTTGTAGTAGATTTTACTCCACCACTGATACTGAAATAAAACCCCAACTGCCTCCTGGAAAAATTGGTTCAGCATCATGGCTGATGTCCTGATATGCAGGGTGTGAACTGCAGGAACCACTGGAGATGCTGGGATGTGTGAGAAGGAAGGAGGAGGAATAAGGCTATGCCTGAAATAAAGTAAAATATCATCAGAATTAACTATTTTCTTCCAAGGATGCTTTGTGGTTTTTGTATAAGAACTGCAATAAATGAGTTGATCAAAAAACAAGTTAAATAAAGCAGGATGGGGTGGAAATAGCAGTATGTCCTTAACATATCTTCCAATCTTCAGAAGCATTCTATTGTAACTTCATATGTCTTTGGTTTGCTGCAGTATTAATGCTTTCTATACTAGGTAAGGTTTAAAAACCTGCAGTCCTGAAGAAGAATCCAGTGATAATGAGGAAGTTATTCTTACAGGTAATTAAAAATCCTGATAGGATTTTGCAATAAATTCTGAAGATGAAAGCAAATTTCCAAATTTTCTGATGAAAGGAGACTTTTAATATTTTGGGGGGATATTTCTTTTCATTTTAAGTTTACTTTCTAAATAAAATGCAAGTTTTAAATATTTTTTAATTAGCTTTGTACTAGATTTATACTGTGCTATAAAATATAAGAGAATTGGTTAAAAATATCCAACCTCATACTAATTGAAGTCATATTTCTCGATGTTGGAAAAACACATATTATACTGTGGAAAAGCAGTGATTAACCAAGATACTTTTGTTAGCTTACATATTTTCATGACATGGATACATCCTTATATTGGAGTGACAGCACAGCTGCATGGCCAGTTATGCATTGCAGGGTTTACTAGTATGTGTTCCAGTTTGCAAGAACCAATAAAGGACCTGATAAAAGGGACCATGGGTCAAGAGGGAAATTTTCAACCCTCCTTTGAAAATACACACCTCATTTTCACAGATTGTTGTTATCTTCCCTGCCTTTTCCCGCCCCGTAGACACCCAGGGATAACAGTCTATATTTATTTATAAGTCAGTATAAATAAATAATAATGATGCTATAAAGGGTAGACAGACATTATTTCCAATACATTAAGTTGGCTGCACTATGTTATTAATACTCACATGCACACAGAAGGAAAACCAAAAGAGAATAAAAGGGTATTTTGGGGAGAAGTGAATGGAAAAAAGACCAGGGAAGCTACAAACCACTAATATTCCGCAAAAATCTGTGGCTTTCTCTGTGAAACAATTATAATCACAATTTTATATTCTAATGTGTTGGCTTTTATTTGGTGTATAAAAAATTTAGTTGATGTAGTCATGTAATTAAAAATTAACTTTTCATAGTCTTATTAGTGAAATTAATGCTAATACGACATAATGACATATTACTGCTAAAATAGAATGTTCTTTCTATTAACATGATAATGACATTTCTGAATATACTGAACATCATGAAATGTCGCATAAAGCAACCAAAACTTCAAGTCTCTCTGGGTTCACTTTTGTGTGCTTGTGTGTACACAAAAGAGGAGGATTTTCCCATTATTTCCCCATTTTCATTTGGAAGTTTTTGGCACTCTGTGGCTGACTCCTTCAAAAAGACCTTCCAAAATACATTAATTAAAAGAAAGAAAGAAAAATAAAAGCTCATTTCACTAAATGGGCTGACTCATCCTGTACAAAGCCAAGAACTTTTGAAGTCTTTCTAGACTTCTAGAGCTGGGATCTTGCAGTCAGCATTGTGTCAGACATGAGAGGCAGCAGATGTGGCTGCCTCTGTGGCTGGGTATCCATATCCCTCATTTCTGTTTTTATTCTTTTCCATTCTCTTTTCTCATCTCCATTTTCCCTTTTTTTTTTTTTTTTTTTCAATGGCTATCTTTCAAGGGAAGCTTAATTCCTTTCTCTGTAAGTTCCCTTTTCTCTCTGTGCCCAAGTGGCACACATGGGCACATAAACATATGCTCTCAGGATAAATATATGCACAATGGCAGGGTACCTACCTGAATCCTGTTGCTCCGCCTTGGAGTACTAACATTGTAATTCTTTTAACATTTGCAGCTATTACAAAATGCCACAGCAAAATCTGAAATGGTATTTGTTACTTTTATATCCCAAGCATAGTATTTACACTTGAATATGTATGTGGTTATTGGTCACAGAGACTACTCTCTATGCAAAGGTGAATGGGGCAAGCTAACTGTCTTTACGTAATAGTCAACAAATGAATGGCTCATTTCCTACATTTAGGATTGTGGCTTGCTGTAGTATCTCAAACCACACATAAGGAGAAGAAATTAACTTAAATTGTAACCACTGACTTGTCTTTGTAAGTCATAGAATCGTAGAATCATAGAATATTTAGGGTTGTAAAGGACCTCAAGATCATCTAGTTCCAACCCCCCTGCCATGGGCAGGGACACCTTGCTCTAAACCATATCACCCAAGGCTTCATGCAACCTGGTCTTGAACACTGCCAGGGATGGAGCATTCACAACTTCCCTGGGCAATCTATTCCAGTGCCTCACCATCCTAACAGGAAAGAATTTACTCCTTATATCCAATCTGAACTTCCCCTGTTTAACCCATTACCCATTGTCCTATCACTACAGACCCTAATGGAGAGTCCCTCCCCAGCATCCCTATAGGCCCACTTCAGATACTGGAAGCCTGCTATGTGGTCTCCACGCAGCCTTCTCTTCTCCAGGCTGAATAGCCCCAACTTTCTCAGCCTATCTTCATATGGGAGGTGCTCCAGCCCCTGATCATCCTTGTGGCCTCCTCTGGACTTGTTCCAACAGTTCCATGTCCTTTTTATGTTGAGGACACCAGAACTGCACACAATACTCCAAGTGAGGTCTCATGAGAGCAGAGCAGAGGGGCAGGATCACCTTTTTCAACCTGCTGGTCACACTCCTTTTGATGCAGCCCAGGATACGGTTGGCTTTCTGGGCTGCAAGTGCACACTGCCGGCTCATGTTCATTTTCTCATCAAATATTTTTTTCCACCACAAATAAATACCATAAAGGTGAAAATACTGACTTTCTTTCATAAGAAAACTCCAATAAATCCTCTTGTTCTGAGCTTCTCTCAGGTATGAAATCTCTGCAGAGAAAATTTTTGTAGCTTAATTTCCCACTGGGTTTTCCTCATGTGCATTTTGCTTCTGGAAGCCTGGGTTTGCTGTATGTGAAGCAGTGGTTCTCCTTCATCTAAGTTAATTGAGTAAGATTTAGCAAATTAAATTTGCTTAAAACACAGTGTTATAGCAGTTATCTGGGTGACCTAATGATTCTTAGTATATATAGTACAGATATGAAAAAGGAAACAAATTAAGGTTGACACAGAAACTCAGTATGTCTAATGTAAAATGGTCTAAGAAGATTGTTTTTACTGCATTTTCATCAACTCTTTCAGGAGAGATTACAAAGTTTAACACACTTACAAAAGGTGCCACTTTATTTGATGTCATCAAAACCAAAAAACAATCCTCATAAGCAGCCCTGTTTCAGGCCATTTGTTTCATTTGTAAATGCTATAATGTCCTGGTAAGAGGCATTTGGGTTACTAAAGGTCTATTAAGCCAGGACGGCATTGTACCTTTCTTGAACATAGTGCTTTACTGTGTTTTTTAGGGTAAAGGAAATAAGTGCAAGAAACTTCCAAATGAAAAGAACATAAAGGATATCTCATTTGCTTAGAATTTATGACACCATCTGAAAGTCAGCCAAACTGAGAATAAACTCAAATAGCAAAGATAGGATTAAGAGAAATATTATAAGATGGACAGGAATTAAAGAGAAGGGAAAATGAAAGCTACTGGGTTGGAAAGAACTTATCGGAATACCTCAAGGTCCAGTCTGGAAATAACTTAATTTAATATTTCTAATCAGAGCATGACCTAAAATAATTTGTTAGTCATATCTGCAAAATAATGTAAAGTGAGAAGGCATCATCAGTACAAAGAAGGGGGAACACTGTGCAACATTAACTGAATTGTAAAGCCTGGAATAAGAGAAATGGGGTGAAATTTAGCAGTATAAATAGAAAGGTTTACTTTTGAATAGAAAATAAGGTAGATAACACTGGGGGAAAACCCTGAGATCCTAAATACAGTGCAATATTGTGATTTCTCACACTTAGGAATGATTGATTCAGACCAGAATAAGTATAGAAAGGGGTTATTAGTACATAGTATGGCATCTATAAGATTACTATTTGCTAGTACATAGATGGGAAAAAATGAAAATGTAAAAAATTGAACAGAAAGCCATAAAATAGAAGGTTCTCAGAGGACATGATGTCTTGCCATATAAATAAACGTATCAGGGGAATAAACACCCGAGATGTAAATGAACTATTTCCATTTAAAAGCCAAGAACAGTATTTGGCACAGAAAGAAGACTGATATAAACAGTCTGAATAAATTTAGGATGAAGATTAGAAAAAAAAGACTTCTATCAAGGGAACAAAATTCTGGGAGAGCTTTCCAGAAGTGCAAGAGAAAAGAATAAAGCATAATCAACTTTGTAAGAGATTTTACAATGCAGATAACTGGTTTACGACTACATGATGTAATTGCCTGGCGCAATGCATGACTAGACCTGAAGTCCTGTAGCCTGCACTGCCGAATGTTAAAGCTCTTATAGCAGCATCATATTTATTATGGAATCACAGAATTGTTTGGTTTGGAAAGGACCACAAGATCATCCTCTTCCAACCCCCCACCATGGTCAGGGACATCTCACCCTAGACCATACCACCTAAGCATCTGTCCAGCCTAGACTTAAAACACTGCCAGAGATGGAGCATTTACCACTTCTTTGAGCAGGGAGTAAAATTCAGTCCGAAATCCAAAAATAACCATTTGCAAAGCAGATACACATGGTTGCACTAACTTTCAGCCATGAGCTGTCATCAGCCAGTTCTGATGTTAGGAAGGGGGGATGAGTTTGGCTTTCCTCTTGGTTTCCCTGTTTTTTTTTTTCTCCCTGTGCTTTCTTCTTCCTTCCTGAGAACACAAGCACTCAGGTCAGTGTGTAGTAAAACAGGCTGTTAACCAACTTGGATTAAAATTAGCCAGCTCTGAGTGTGTTTGTGTTTAAATAGGATCAGTTCCCCAGAACACTATACTAGCTAATTATTCAAGTGTTTGCCAACTTCTGGCAAATGAAATTGCTTGTGGAGTTATTGAGCTAGATTATATTTGCAGTTCTGTTGTCCAATTCCTTTCAGAAGTGGTTAATTTATACAAAATTATTTCAGATTAATATAGGTTGCTTTACACTGTATCTAACCAACTCAATTTACTTTGCACAAAGCCCTTCTTGAAAAGTGCCCGTAAATTAGAACGTCATTATATTTGGAAATGAACTGCCAACTGCTCTAACACAAATCTTTCCGTCCTGAGTCTCGAGAGCTTGCAGCATTTGAGGTTCAGATACGGTGTCGACATGGTCAGCAATAAATAAATAAATGAAGAAAAATGGTATTTTAATGTTACAGCATGATGAGACCTACTGAGAGTGACCAGCCAGGACCTTGTTAAAGTTGTACTGAGCTCAATCAATGAAATCAGATGTTTTATCAGCAAACTCTGCAGTGTGGTTGTTGGGCAAGCCCAACTGGACTGCCTGCATGTCGGCTATTTTTCAAAGTGACAGAAATAGTAATGGATCATCTGGAATGCTATTATTTAGTACTAATGAGTGATTGTTTAGAGATGGAAGAAAAATCAATTATGACAGCTGTGAGAGCTGCTGCCCCCATTCCATTATTCCAAAAATAAATAGCAAGGCTGCCTGGGAAGGTGGGAAATAAGCTAGCATTCCCTGTGAGAGGCAAAAGTTATAGGCGAAGAAGCAACTCGAACGTGTGTTTACTGCATGTAAAAGATGGCAGGGCCCCAAGGTGGAAGCAGAAGTCCTTGAACTACTGGAAAAAAAACAACTTTTTCCTATGTGTATTGCAAGTGCTCAACCCTTCCCAACCCCAACTATTCTATGATTCTAACATGCTTTCTGTCTCCAGACAACTTTCCCTTGAGCATCAAGCTTTGGGTTTTCTGGGAAACCTTTGTGACTGATCCAAAACAAACAGCAGCTGGGATGACATGATGGGTGAGACGCTATTATATTTGGTACATTCTATTTGGATTGATAGGAATTTAAGGAACAGCAAAGGTTTATAAATCAGCAGAACCATAATTTAAAATAAAAAGCAATTCTATTAAAATACTGACAGAAAGCCACACATTTGTCAGCTGAGACCCCATATAGGACTGTTCTTACTCTAAGACTAGCGAATGTGTTGCTTGGGGCAGGAAGTCCATGCAACTAAACACAGCTAAAAGCCAAACGAGAAACGGTTTCAACAAAGGTAGGATGCAGCATGTTGCTCCCCTCTAAAAAGACTACAGTTAAAGTAAACTAAAGACTCCTAGGGATTTTTACATGTATCAATATGCATATAGATAGATATCAAGTACAGGTAGATATGTAGGTATAGATACAGGCATAGACATAGATGTAGACATAGATACCAGAGTTATCTGACAACATCCCAGTTCAATCTCATCTCATCTCAACTTCCATCAGTTTCCCAGGGCTGAGAAAACCATTATTCTTTCCCTGAGAATAGAAGGAAATGTGATGATGAAGCCATCAAGCTAGATTGTGTCAAAGCCGACATCTGAGTGCTGAGTGTTGGTTACCTCCTTATGGCCTCCTCAGACTCAGGAGACTGTTGTTTTGTTCAATAGCAGTATACTGCTGTCTGTGCTTCAATTCTGTTTTCCTGTCCTGCCTGTGCAGAGTAAGATCAGGAGGAGAATGCAAAATGGATTGAGTGCGCAGGCCATGCTATGTCCACTTATTCATGGCAGTCTCCAGCTATGAGGAGTTGCCTTCTATATGTAATGCATGAACTTGTCCGAAGAACAAAACATGTATGTATAGTCAGAACCTTCACAAGACTGGTCTAGGATCCACTAATTGAGCTGAGACCTTCCTCTTAATATTAACACACTTTGACCAGTGTCTAAACGTATTGTTCAGACATGAAAAAGCAAATTGTAACAGAAGATAGCTAACCGGGTGACCACTGATAAATAGCAAAGGAATAGGACAGAGAAGAGAGAATATGCTAAAAATAATGTTTATAAAATTTCATGAAATGAAGCAAGTTTAATTTGTGAATTCATTACTCCAGTGACAAGTGCTAACACATCAGTTGTACTAATGTGTCACAAAACTAGAAACAAATTGAAGGAGACTAAACTTTCCATTATCTAAAACTCCCCTGGTAATGGAACATGATTATTAAAGACAGTTGCTAATATGTCTTACTATGAATTTATCTGGGAACTAGTACCTTTGATTACTAATTGAAATTAGTGGTTTAGTTATGTTAGTTCAGTTCTATGTGACAGCACAGACAAGAGGAGCCTTACCACTAAAGTCAAGAGCAGCACCAGAAGGATACTGGTTTAGCTATGGTACTTTTTGAGGGAGTTATTGCAAACTTTAATAAGCATAATATATAAGTTAATTATGGGAAAAGAATTCTGGAAGGATACAAAAACTCATGGTGCAGTTGCCACAGCAATCTCTTCAGAAAAAGGTGGAACTGATTATACAGCATCTGCCAAGCCTGGAACTACCTATGTCTTTCTGGAAAACTCACCTGGTTGACAAATGACTTATTATTTGGGGGGGAGATGTAACCTAACCTCATCATTCTTGTTATAGGGACAGCAGGAAGTGACAACTAGCTCACCATATGGAACTAAATTTGTTGCAAAATATGAAAACTGGGGCTATTCCTTACCCCAATCTATGATTTCCAGTTATGGAAATCATAAAGAAATAAAGGATATTTTTCACAGCATAAAACTATATAATGTTGTTACAATGTGGAAAAAGTTATTTTATTCTTTGGCAGGAGACCAATGGTATCCAAAGCAAAACAGAAAAATTTATTCAATTATCTTGGGTCATTCTGGTGGCCATAAGGTCTGACAGATCCCTTTGACATTTTACAATAGAAGCCCAATGACAGTGAAAGACAGGAGAATTTGACAAAGAATACAGGGGAATATGCAATGCAGCTTCATAGCTAGAAAAAAGTATTCTGCAGGCCTACTGAGGATACCATTGGACATAGAAACATAGAATAGTTAGGTTTGGAAAGGACTTTAAGATCATTCAGTTCCAACCCCCCTGCCATGGGCAGGGACACCTCGCACTAAACCATGTCACCCAAGGCTCTGTCCATCAGAAACATCAAAGACATCTTTGAAGACACACAATTAATAGCCAAGAACAACTGCAGATCTCTTGCAGGCCTTCACTTCCAGATAGGATGAAAGATCAAGCTCCTTCTTCAATATAATTTTCTTGCTCCTAACTTTCCTTAGAATCATAGAATCATAGAATAGTTAGGGTTGGAAAGGACCTCAAGATCATCAAGCTCCAACCCCCCTGCCATGGGCAGCGACACCTCGCTCTAAGCCATGTTACCCAAGGCCTCATCCAACCTGGCCTTGAACACTGACAGGGATGGAGCATTCACAACCTCCCTGGACAACCTATTCCAGTGCCTCACCACCCTAGCAGGAAAGAATTTCCTCCTTATAGCCAATCTAAACGTCCCCTGTTTCAGTTTTAACCCATTACCCCTTGTCCTACCACTACAGTCCCTAATGAAGAGTCCAGCATCCCTATAGGCCCCCTTCAGATACTTGAAGTCATTTGTCATGCTGTGGCAAGCTATAGATAGGTTACTGAGGACTTATGATTTTATCAGATAAATATAATCATGGTAAGTATAGTCCAGGTTTTCTTACAGCAAAAAAAAAAAAAAAAAAAGAGGCAATTATCTTCTGGCTACAATATGCTAAAATTTGAACCCCTAACTGAACTGACAATTTAAAATAATCTACTTGATATTCACTGTATTTTCCATTTTCAGTCAAATCACAAGTTTTTCTCAACCTAAAGAATCCTGCCATGTTTTTGGTGTTGTAATGTTTGAATTAAAAATGCCTATTTGTCTAGATTTAGGAAAGAAATCATATTTAAGCTTTAGCAAACTGGGAGGTTGAAAATGTTGAACTGCAGAAATATTGCAACATGAAGCAGTCTTCCCTCTTGCTCATCTGTTTGTTGGAATTAGTGCACATTTGCAACCACTTTTGTGAAACATAGACAGGAATTTTTTCAGTGAGTAAAATAAACAACAGTTTGGAAATGTTGTCTGTTTGTCTATTATAGAATTTGCAAATTCTATAAGCATTAGCCATACCTTTAATGTCGTTTATTAGTACTGTGTGTCTCTGGTTGGAAACAAACGAAAAGTTATTACATTGTAGTGCAGTTCCTATTCCTAGCTCCTCATCTAGGGTGAGCTTTTGGGGACTAGATTAATCCATCTAACTTTATAAACCTGATCTATTAACTATTATACAAATGTATTCACCTCATATGTATAATGTGACAGAACACAGGAATGTCCTGAAGACTGGATCTCAAGCAGAATATCTGGGCTCAAAATAAGAAAGTGCAGACATATCACAGGCTCTAAAATACAAGCCAAAGGTCTTGGCAGGAAAAAAATGTTGAAAGGAAAAAAAAAATGGCCTGAAAAGCTGTTAGTAGTTCTCACTATGATATTGAATTCTATGTTATATGGTGCAGAAAGAACTCTGCTGTGATTGCTGGGGAAGAAAAATTAAACTGGAAATATTAATCTTAAAAAAATAGCATCCAGATGAAAAATAATTAATCAGATGTCTACATTTAGAAACAGCAACAATGATAAACTGTTAGGAATTCAATAGGAATTGATGGAATAATAAAATATGGAAAAGACTATGCAAAATTAGAGGCAACAGAGCGGAAATTACCAAAATCAGATGTTGATAAGGATACGTTCATGGAACGTGCTTCTTTGGTCTCCCACTCTAAACACCACACGTAATTTGTGGCAAATACAATACAAGATGCTGCATACTTGCACAGCAAACATAAATAAGATGTAAAGCTTCACCCTCATTTTTGCTAGAGTCAGACTAGCATTCCTTGGATAAAGCAAAACCTTGAACAATTTCTTATGCTCAAAATCCCTTGGGTTGGCAGAAGAAAGTTGTTAGGAAAGCAATTTCAAACCATACATATTCATTTATGGATATATATACACAGAATATGTTAGAATATCATATTCTACTGGCTAAGCATTACATTTACGTCAGATCAACATTAATGAGGGTTTGAGGGTCACCAAAGTATCATTATCAGAGCTTGGCCTGGCAAGTATTTAAAAATGGTTGGTGTCAGCATAGATTGATTTCATAGCCATCTTGTAAGGATACTTGATGCTAAAACATGCCTATTATGCAGTCTATGAACATTTCTAATCTAACAAATCAGTGCATTGCAGGGCTTATTGCCTTATTACCCATTTGCAAAATCATGATAGTTCTCCTATGTTCAAGGTAAACCCTGACATGAGATCTTACATATAATTATGATATATAAATGATAAAACTCTTAATCAGCTAGGTCTCTCAAGAGCCTGATTGCTTCTGCCTACTTAACGAGAAGCTTTAATATAGGCAACAGAGGAGCGTGTCTAAATATACACCCTTAGGGAAGAATATTTTTCCACACAAAGGTTTTGATCACAATTTATCTCTGACAGATTTTCAGGGGCCATAAACAGGATGGAGAAGGGTAGGTTTGTTTCAGGAGTTAATGTGAAAGTTGGATTTTAGTTTCCCATCTACTACTGTGTGAAAGCCAAAAGCCAGTTTACGATTCAAGTGTTCCAAATGGACAAGTTGGCTACAAGATTAGCATGAAGCTGTGGAGATGGAAAAAAATAGAAGGGATCAAGGTACAGATAATGCTTTCTTTCAGTTTATACCTTCCTTGATATTGAGTCTTAGAATCATAGAATCATAGAACAGTTTTGGGTTGGAAATAACCTTAAGATCATCTAGTTCTAACCCCTCTGACATGGGCAGGGACACCCAAGACTGTCCTTGTTTTACTAAAACCCTCACAGGCTGTGATAAGTTATGTGGATGGCTTATAGGATATTTTTTTATGTCTGCTTCTTCCGATATGAAGTCGTACTGCTTCTCCTAAGAGTAATCAGAGTTTTTTTTAGATGAATCAGAGTTTTTTCACTTTTGCAACCAAAACTAAAGTGATGCACATGGCATCTTCAAGCTCTTTAAGCTGTTTGCATGCTCCTTTGAGAACTGCAAAAGTCCTAGGCATGGTGTATGAGGTTTGAATACAGGGAAGAAAGGCTAGGAATGATCCAGGGGCTCAGAATGACCATTTCTGTTGAGATGCCCAGTCACTTGTAGACAGTCTGGTCAGAGTTAATGTTAGACAAACCTGCACGCTATGCTGTACTGCTGGAGCAACTGGTATTGCTCACTGGCAGTCTTTGTGGAGAAAAAACTGAAAGTTAGCCTGGTTTCATCTACAGTATGGTCTCTTTTGCAATTTAAATGGGCTGTGTGATTAATTTTCTGAGTTCCAACCTTACTTGGGTTGTTTTGCTGTAAACCCAGTTCTTTTAAAGAATGTTTCATCTACCCTAGGAGGAGAAGTAGGCGAAAAGGGAAAAGAACAACAAAGAAAAAAAATTCATCATGTCACGATCTACGTCAGAGCCTTCTTTCTTTTTTTTTTTTTTTTTTTTTCCCCTGAAAAAGAGAAGAAGGCTCAAATGCCAGAAGCTTCCAAGAATAATCCCATGATTGACAGGGGTACAAGTTGATGGCTGTCAATCTTAAAAAGGAGATAGCAAGGTTGCTGTGTTTCGTAGCCAAATTTTCTTTCCCTGTAGGCAATCAGCAGCATCCGAAGGATGCTTTCAAATGTATGTATGAAAAAATAAACAATCTGTAAACCTGCATTACTTTCAGGATTAATACTGGAAGTCTCAATGCCATTATTTTGCAGCTACAAAGCTGAAAAGATTGTAATGTAAACCCCTTGTCTCTCTATTCTGTCTGCAGTCAAGGAGCTTCTTTGCATGATAGATGCTGTGGACGTGCCTACAGTCTTTTCCTGGTGTTTTTATTCGAGGCACAGGGAGGCATCAATGAAGCCTCACCCATGTATTTTGCTAGCTTAACCATGTCATGGTTTAAACCTGATCAGCAATACAGACCCATAGACACATCTGTCGGGAGGTGACACTTCCCAGTCTGATTTGCTAACATACTCCATCATATAGTTCATCCCATTTCCAGTGAGAGATGGTTTCAAACACTGATCAGCCTAGTTTGAAATATTTTGCAACACTGAGAATTCCCTGGAAGGAAGATTTCACAGACTAATAATTTTCCTACTACGTACAAGTCAGCAGGTATTCCAATTACATTTTTCTTTCCTCAGTTCCACATCTCCTAAACTGTGTCTAATAAGCAGCGCTGCTTCTCATCATGGGACCTTGGAGAGCTGAAACAAACATTAACTAGTTTGCAAGACCTCAGCGGAGCTGGAATTTAAATATAACAATTGAGTGAGATGAATAGATAAGAGAGTTTCAAGGGAAAATATTACTAGCAAAAGTATTTAATAGCAAGAAAATATTCCTGGAAAAAATGCTGGAAACTAGGAACAAATATCTATTTTTTGTTGTTGAAAATGTTTCTTGGGGGTTTTGATTAAAATACTTACAGTGTGTACAGAGTGGATGCTTGGAGCTGGAAGAATTCTACGTGTTTCCAAAGAGAAAAAACAGATTTAATGTAATTTTGGTATAAAATTTTAATGAAAAATCACAGTGATCCTGAGCTTAGGTGCCTTCCCGAACATCTTAGAAAGAGTATGTGTACTGTAAAGGCTAGGAAGCCAAAGCTGGCTCTGTGTCCCCACACACCTGAAAGGAAGAGAATGAGCCACAAGAACCAATTAGCTCAATGACACACAAATGCACCTTGCTGATCTGCTGTATGAAAGATTCACAACAGTATGAAGGATGGATGCATTGCATAAAAGCAAAACTAGCACAGGGGTCTTTGCTCTGATCTCACTGGTGTTGGAACACCCAGAAGAACTTGGTAACATAACTGACAATAAAGTATAGGAAGAGGTGAAGGTGTCCTTATTTTAGTTAATGTCGGGTTAAACTCTTCCCCAGAGGAGCGGTAGAAGGTTTGATTGAAGAAAGAATTATTCCGTGTATGGACATAATGATGCTGACAGCTTGGACATTACAGCAGTCAGTAGAGATGACTTGGAAGACACTTAAATATCTCCTTCTCCTCCTATTAACTCTGAATTGGTCTTTCCAGTATTCATTCCTCCAGGAGATAATATCCCAAGCCCTCTCTAGACTCAGCAAGATAACACTACACTGGGGTAGTGTTATCTGCTCCAGATGTAGGATCACCTGGTATGGACTTCATCTCCCAACACTGCTTCTTTGTGGAAGACCTTTAACTGCAACTGATTGCTCCCAAGCCATACAAGCAAGGATTCAACTCTTTAGTGAGTTATCTAATCCCTGGGATTACCTGTTTAGGCTTCAGGAGATAAAACTGTTAGCACCACCACTGACCATAAATGTCATTAGCTTTAATTAAAGGAAAACAGATAAGGATCCCAATAATGAACCGTAGTGCTCCAGTTAATAAAATAGATTGTATCTCCCTCTGTACTGTGGCTCCCACGAAGTAATTTCATTTCTATTTAAAGTACAGATTACAGATTAGAAAAGAAGATAAGGAAACTATTTTGCTTCTACAGATAAAGTTCAGGTGTCACCCATCTTTTCTCCTTTACTTCTCCTAGATGTCCGAATAGAGAATCAGGCAGAGCATTCAGCAGCAGATGACGCATTGCAAGTAATTTCCTGCTCATCAAATTACTCTTCACAGGATATTAAAATTACATGTAATTAGCCTTGTTTCTCAGAGATTACAGTCCTACTGCTCTGCACATTATTTCTATCTCTTCATTTGTTGCAACACCTCAAACTAATGCTGATCATTCCACAGATCTTGTAAAAAACCCCTATGACACTTATATATTTTTCCTTGTTTTCTGGAGTCCACACATGTCAACAAGGGTGTTACCACTGGCTTCTGTAAACTACAAATCAGTTTTCATGATCAAATGCTAGTCTTTCAATCATTTTAATCTGAATGGCATTTAATTAAAGCAAGTACAGTAGATAGAGAATGAATCAGATGCTCAGTTAATTTTTCTATAACAAATGTTGAAGCTTCCACACACATTTCAGAGTGAGTAATAAAAACAACCCCAAAAATTTCTAGAGGAAAAAACATGTCTGTCAACATGAGTTTTAAATGTAGCCTTAAAGAAGAGCAGAGTGAATGTTTCTTATTGAACAAGTATTATTTCTTCTCCACTAGAAATCAGGGTGCCTGATGAATAGAAAGTGCTCAACATTTTTTAATTAAACAATCCAAGTATTTTAAATCAACAGTCATAAAATCTGGGACAAACAGAACTCTCTGAATCTGCACTGCTGATCTTTAACAGGTAGGGGAACAATAGTGAAGGATCTGTGGGGACCAGAAATAAGCTGCTAATGTGGCAGCAACTAAGAAAATATAAATAAGGATTAATTAGGCCATTTAGCTTCAATTCAGTCTCGAACATAATCATATAAAACAATGTGGGATGCCAAGCACAAAAGCTCATATTGATAATGAAATCAAAACCAAGTAAATGGTTTTATGTATGTCACATGCTGTCACATAATATTATTGCTTTTTATGAGATCAGAAGTTTGGTTTATACAGAAATACTGGGTACAATCCCTCAGGATGTTCAAATAAAGCCTAATGTAAAATAAAACAAGTGACAAAATATAAAATCCAGAGACAAAAAATTTAGATTTGAGAATGTCACAAGAACTATCAGCCACTGAGAGTGCTTGAATGGGATGTCTCAGAGGGTTTATTTCAGCTTAGTGTTATTCATTGCATTATCAATTCTGTGCAACAAAACATAAAACAACAGCAGGTAGAATTTTAGATGAACGAGTAATTAAAGCTTGGCAAGTGGGGCTTGCAATTTTGAGGCATATGAAAAACTGATCATTTATGAACAATTACTATTAGCTACATTTTCAAGTTAATGAAGACCCCAGAATCCTCATATTTAGTGAGTTCAAGAGGTCACTAGTGCTCAAAAAAACCCTGTAGACCCTGGTATATAATTTGTTGAATTCTGCTGTATATACTTGAAAGGGAAAAGTGAACATTCAAAACAGCTTGAGAGAAAGTAGAAATACAAAGCAAAATAAACCCCACCATGGACTGATGGACACGCCTTATAATGAGAAACTATTAAGTTCTATTTAAAAGTTAAACTACATCTATGTAGCAGTCTGTGATCTCTAGCAAATAGTACAGTGAAGAGATTTCTGACAGCTGATTATTCTTCACAAAAAGAAAAAACAGAAACATTGGTAAATTCTACCTGTTGAAAACTGAACTTAAACACAAGGATGTGATAGACAGGGTGCACATATTTTTACAAGAGTATATACCACCTGAGACTCCCTGTTTAATAGCGTCAGTGCCTGGATAGCTTTCATGAAGGTAAAATCCACCTCAAAAATACTTACAGGCTTACTGCAGAAGAGTTTGTGTAAGACCTTTTGGCACATTAATGAAAGGATTAGATCAGATATTTGTGAGGGTCCTTTCCAGGCTTAGTTTCACTATTCTGTATAAACTGAGTGGTCTGACAGATGTCCTAAATGCTACCAAATTCGACATGAAGGTATGAAAAAAATGAGATTATGTGACAAACTTACACGTTCTAAGGTAGATCTCTATCTCTAGTCATTGAAATGAAATGAAATGAAATGAAAGAAATAGGGACATCAAGACATGTTTCAACTCAGTGAATCCATGATGACTCAAGACAGTTAAAACATCTAACCCAGATGCAGAGTTCTGCACTATAAATCAGAGAATCACGGAATCACAGACTGGTTTGGGTTGGAAGGGACCTTAAACCTCATTTTAAAGCTTAAAGTTCCAACCCCCTGCCATGGGCAGGGACACCTTCCACTAGAGCAGTGTGCTCCTGGCCTTGAACACCGCTAGGGATGGGTCAGCCACAGCTTCTCTGGACATCCTGTGCCAGAGCCTCACCACACTCACAGGGTAGAATGTCTTCCTAAGATATAATCTAAATTTACCCTGTAAATACATACAAATTTGTTATATGAAGCAACCCTTCCAGTCAGAGAGACTAACTGCTATGATGGAAGGATAGATGGGATGAAGACAGCACTCAGGACAAAGGTTTCAGGAAGAAACAATTCACTGCATTGAACCATGATGGCTTCTAACAGATGTGATGTCAGTTCTCAAACTTGTCCCTGTTGGGACAGAATCCAGCAAATATGTTCATGTCTTCCAAATCTTCTATTTCATAATCATTTGGAGCATCAAGATACTGACCCTGAAGTTGTGCTTGCTTATTGTTTTCAAGGTTATCTCACTGACCTTCAGTGCAGAAAACATTCTTCAAGGAACTTCAGCTCCTGGAGAATAGCTTTTTAACTCCATTCCTGACAGTGTTCAAGGCCAGGTTGGACAGAGCCTTGGGTGATATGGCTTATTTTGAGGTGTCCCTGCCCATAGCAGGGGGGTTGGAACTAGATGATTTTAAGGTCCTTTCCAACCCTAACTGTTCTATGATTCTATGAAACCTCAATTCTATCAGCCTCAATCAAGATACCAGCTCATAAAAGTAATTTAAGACTTGAAATTACATGGTTTCAAAATTCACAGAGAATCAATCATTACTCTCAGGACTGCTCCTATGTTCTGCAAATAAATACTTCTAAAGCATTTATTTATGTGAGTTTTCATGTTTTATCAGTGATGGATCCATGAGTTTATCTCTCATTCTTTTGTCTCTCAAGAAGCTGCTATTTACACAGACTAATTGACATAGCCATAGCAATAAAATGGTGTCAGTCTAACATTCTCACACAGTTTTCTATTATGACAAATTGCCATGCTTAAGGATAATGAGAGAATTAATTTCAAGTGGCATATTAAGCATGTGGAAAAGCCAAAGTTATCATAACTTAACATTTATGGTCACATGCACTGTACACCTCTCCATCTGTATCATTGTGAACTGGCAAAGTTATATAAAGAAATCCAATCGCAAAACATAGCAATATTTTCTGAGGTTTCCCTAAGGAGTTGATGTGGTCCATGTGGATCAGGTAAAAAATTGCAGTGCATAGAAACACACACAAGAATAAGTTAAAAATCCCTAAGTAACACTCCAGAAAACTATATTAACTGAACACTGTTATGATCCAAATTCAGGCATTTGCTAAGGTTACCTGAAGTATTCAGACACCAACATCACATTAAATTTATTTCATAGACAGTGATAAGCTTTAACCCTTATCCATTTGAATATTCAAAATAGCCGTGAAATCTTAGAGACATTAAAATGCATTTCTAACATTCATAAGTGTTCACAAAAATCTTCCTTGCTTACATTTGTGCACATAGAAAAACCGCAAAGATATGAAATAGAAATCTAAATAAATTGTAGTCTCTTTTCATGGAGCCTGATAATTTGCTGGACCAGTAATTATGCAAACCCCATCACAGACAGGGAAAACATCTAAATATATGCAAAATGCTACATCATGCATCAAAACATGTACGTTTTCACTCAATCATGGTAAAACAATTTTAAAAGGGAAAAATCTCTTAAAATAAATAAATACATTTTTATTAAATTATAATACATAATATAAAATGACACACGGATGGGGGCTTCGATTCATCATTTTATTTTGAATTTAGATTTAAAAGAACACTAAACCAACATCAGAGTAGAAATGATCCATATCTGTGTTGTCACTGGAAATGTTTCTGTTTGTGCTACATGCATACATTTATGTGTGGGCTTTGTTGAACACCTTTATCATTAATTTATTCTTTTTATTCCTCTTCAGTCAGTCATTCATTTATACTCATGGTGCTTAATCTCTGAGGTGTCAAAATCACATTGAAAGAATAATTCAAGCTACAAGGTTGTACCTTTGTTTTCCCCTTGCAGATATATGAAGGGAAACAATGAACCAGCAATGAAAAGTGCATGTTTTCATTAGGTTTGAGAAGTTTATCATTAACTAATTAGGCTTTAACCAGAAAACAAAGAAAGAACTTTGTTTCTTTGTACCTAAATTGTAGAAGTACAGCTTATTAAGGTACTAATTTTCAGGCTTTTGGATCACCTTCTGTGGCAGATGTCCTAGTACCCTCTTGCAGGATGCAGATGGAGGGGAACCATAGAATCAGGGGTCATTTAGGTTACAGAGAGACTTTGAAGGCCACTTCATAGCACTGAAAATCCCCAAACTAGACCTATTTTGTAAGATGTCCTCTCAAGAGTGCTGAATAGTAGGAAACGGGCACTTCCCCTTCTCTGCTGGATATATTCTTACTAGGGCAGCCCATGGTTTTGTTGGCCTTCACTACTGTGAGGGCACACTTATGGCTGGTGGAGTCTCCACTGCAAATGCCTGGTTCTCTTCTATAAAGCTATCATTTCCTATCATTTCCTAACTTGTATGGGTACACAAGGTTATTCAGGCTCAGCTACATGAGTCTACATTGAATTTCATGAGGTTTCTGCTAGCTCGCTGAAGCTCCCCAAGATAAGAGCCCTCCGGTGCATCAGTTGCTCCCTACAGCTTGATGCACGCTTTTCCATCATTCAAGTTGTTTATAAAGACAGGAATTAATTCACAAGCAGAAACTTTGTGTTGCTCTCAAGTCATCCTTTGGACAATCTAAGCTCCAGCTGCCTTTTGGAGGCCTACAAGGGCACATCTACCCAACTAAGCCACAGTTCAGAGATGCAACACTGGAGGTTTACCCATACACTCCAGAGATAACTGTGTACAATTAAAAGAATACGCAACTGCTTAGTAACTCAGAAGTGGAGAGGAAGAGGAGTAAGGATGACTCTACTGAAGAAGGGCTTTGGGAATAATGCCCCAGAAAAATACAAGATTCCTAAATGACAGCAAAGACAAGAAGGAAAAAATCCTGAAGAAGCAAAAATCCTGAAAGCCACACTAAACCAGAAACCATAAAATAAAGGAGACATCCCATCCTTACAGGTAAAGAGCTGAAAACAGAACACATTGAGTATATGATTAAAAACATATTTTAAAAGCCCTAGTAGCATGGTAATACAGTTTCACAGGATAGAAATTTGTCACACATACTTGAAATGCTCCATTGGGTTGAATAGGTTGTCAGTCCAGATGCTAGAAGCCTTTTTTAGACTTTAAAGACAGGGAGAGCAGGAAAATCTTTCAGAAAATGACTGAAACCTTGCCTTGTGAAAGCAAGTCAAAGGAGACTAGACTCCTAAAATGAATGTCTCAACAAATTAGTCCTGGGATCATCTAACCTAAACAACCAAATCACCTTTTCACAATAATTCAGCTATTCTCACTCATGGCCTCCTTTCACCTAAACGTGATGTACACATTCTTCACAACTGTTTTAGAAGAACTGAACTTTAAAACTCACTCCATGTAGCAGCAACAGATATAACAAATGTGCAGCTTCAACCAGCATAAAAGATACAGGAGCTTCTTCTGAAATCCTGTCATGAAAATTAAGTTTCTGCATTTTTCAACTGGAATTTCTACTTTGTTTAAAAATAAATAACAATGGGATTTATAAGATTAAGAAATCAAAGTTTTAAATAGTGTCATTGTTATTATTATTATTATTTATTCTGGGTGCCACCTTTAAAACTAAATTTTTAATAACATTTCAGACTCATAGCCTTAGGGAAATAATTTTTTCAACAGTAGTTCAAAGGTTTAATGTTAAGGACTTTGAAGTATGATGTGATTCCTTATAGAAAATTAAAGGTTTAAAGAAAAATAATATATGAAAGTTAAAATACTATCGAGAAAGAAATACAGAGTCCAGCACCAAAGCAAGACTGGAGGACGGGAAAGTAAAACTCAGGTATGACTATGCTTTTGTGAGGTTTCCTCCTCTGTTTTCTATATTGTAACAAAACAAACATGTTTGAAAACAGCAAGCATGTTCCGAAATCTTCACAATCAGGATGCAAATATTATGATTTAGGAACATGAGAGGGAGAAGCTACCGTAACTTTACCTCCAAGTGAAGGTTAGGCAAAACTTTGACCTTGGGACCATTATCCCTCCCCTCCATCCCATGGCCAGTATGCAGCCCAGATCTGTTATGGTGGAAATCCATCAGTGAATATAGAAATACACTCAATGATGAGGTACTGTAAGGCTTTGGGAGGTTATATCCCATTCTATGTAATATAGTTGGGCTGACCATAAATGTCTGCCTTGCACTAAGTTTTCTCAGAGGCTTCTTATTTGACCAACTTTCAGCAGATATTCAGTCACTTATGGTAGCTCTGCATTTCAAATGCTGCCTTTATTCCTCAGGATAAGGTCACTGTTATTTGTGAAAGAAAGAGAATTGTTTCATGTTTCAAACCCCTTTCCAGAAAATTGCTGAACCACTTGGATTTAAATTGTCTGTAGGATTATGCTTTCACTGTCAGTTATTGATGTCCTATTTTTTTTCCCTGAACAGAGAAACAGTCCCACTAATTAAAGTTTTCACATGCCGTAAATAAATGAAAACAGACCTTTAAGAGATTTATATGGCAACTTCTTTAATAGACTTCAGATGTCCTAGAAATATTTAGTCAGTCCATTCCAGAGTTGATCTACACTCTAAATGAAACAAAACAGACTTTGGTTATCATGATACTGCTCATATTCACGTGAAGCAGGCTGGATGACAGTATATTGCCCAAAATAATAACAACAGTATAAAAATGATAAGATAGACACCTGCTTCGAGTTGAATGCTGAAATATTAAATGCGTGCTCAGCAAGAAAATAGAAATTGTGAATTACCCTTCATATTTTCTTGTCTCTCATATTGATTGTTGCATAATTTAAAGTAATAATTATTTGACAAACTTTGATGGCAAAAGTGGTTTCACATCATTCATGCGAGTGGTAGTGATCATGCACCAAAAGCCAGTGCACTGCTGTTCAGTTCCAAGATTTATGTATGGCTTCTTCCCCCTCCCTTTCACTTTCTATGTGGCAAATAACTGACTCTAGTATGGATTATCTACAAATCTGTTAGCACTAGAACAGCAGGAATGTCTGAAAAACAAGTGTAAATCGTGGGGCGACTGCCGCCTTTCTCCTTTATTTGAACTGCTAGCAAAAGCTATGCAACTCGTGCTAAATAAACGAGAGATTTCAGTGCTTATTCAGAGCTAAAACCAGTTGACAAACAAATGGTTGAAGACATGAAGACGCATTCAAGCACAGAAAAGGGAATCGTTTTGGTCAGTTGGATTAATACTGTTCCCACAAAAAGACTGCATAACCAAAGATAAACAAAATAATACTAAAGAAGATATTAATAGCAGGCTAACACATTGCTTAATTTATGAAATTATTATATTCTTTCATTTATTGTCTAAATTTCTGCACATTAAACAGAAGAAGTCATTGTTTTCAGCTGAACTGGGCTCCTTCATCTTTAAAAGCAAGATATAAATAAAACCCTCGGTCTTATGAAGACAGGCTGAGAAAGTTGGGGCTGTTCAGCCTGGAGAAAAGCAGCGAGGAGACCTCACAGGAGCTTCCAGTACCTGAAGGGGGCTACAAGGATGCTGGAGAAGGACTATCCAGATCAGGGACTGTAGTGACAGGACAAGGGGGAATGGGTTCAAACTGAAACAGGGGAAGTTCAGGTTAGATATAAGGAAGAAGTTCTTTACTGTGAGGGTGATGAGGCACTGGCACAGATTGCCCAAAGAAGTGACAATTTCTCCATCCCTGACAGTGTTCAAGGCCAGGTTGGATGGAGTCCTGGGTGACATGATCTAGTGTAAGTTGCCCCTGCCATGGTAGGGTGTTTAGAACCAGGTGATCTTTGGTCCTTTCCAACCCAAACCATCCTGTGATTTTATTTGCAGGAGGGTTTTTTTGCCATTGGGGTTTTATTTGTTTGCTTCTGTTTTTCAACTAAAAATACTTAAATCCTTTGAGGTAACTGAAAACAATTTCACATTTTTGTTGTTTTATTTCTTTTTAATTTCTCCAGGCATAAAATAATGAAGGAGGAAAAGGGAAGAAGAAAAGACAAAGAGGAGAGCACAAACCAAGGAGTAGTGGAGGCAGACTCATTCCATCTCTTTTGGGATTAGAAGGAACAACCTGTGTTTCCATTTAAGTCAGCAGACTTCCTGTCTAAATCCCTTATTATTTCTGCATAACAAATTTTTCCATAGAAAAACAGTATTAACAAATAATTTTGGTTTTTTTTCCATGAAAAAGTTTTTGTTCTTTTAGAGCAAGATATTAAACATGCTAGAAAATATGCTATTCCTAAACTTCTTCAACACATGAAACACAAAACCAATTAAATATTCGGCTTTTTAGCAAAACCAAAATAAAAATAGATTTTCAACCCAAACTTTTCTTGATGGAAAAATATCAAAATTTTTTTTCACTTTCTGTGAGCAGGTTTTTCATCCTGTTTACCCTCCTGGGTCTCTTCCAGATGGAAACAAGTGGGATAATCAACAAATGAAACTGCTCAGCATGGCTGCCAGGCTTTAAATATTAAAATCCAGGCCCAGCAAGGGAAATTATGTGTACACATGTAAGTGTTCATGAGTAAGTCCCAATGTTTCAGACACTGCCCAAACTATCTAGTGCTACTTTATGCTTGAACATTACCCAGCACACCTGGCATTGGACATAGTGCACAGCCATGATTTATCCACAAGTTTGCCATAGTCACTTTTGTGGTTAACATAACCCACTATATAGACATAAATTTACATTCTGTGACTGCAACCAGTTGCTGATAGAAAGAAAAAATAGGGAAAAAGTTATATATGGAAAGCATAGCTAGTATTGGGGGGAGGGGGGGTGAATGTATAAACCAGAATAACCCAGATCACATTAAGAGCTCTGGCAGCTCTCCCGTTCAGCTCTCTGCTAGTGAGCATAATCTGATATGGGGGACATAAGCAACTGATTAAGAGTTTGCATCTCACACCAATCTTCCATTACAAATATCTATGAGAATCTACTGTATGTTGAAGAAATTCCAAGATATCTTATGTAAGTTGATGAAATTCATTGAATGGACTTTGGAGTAACTGAAGACAAGCCAAATGATGATCTCAGAAGAACTATGTAAACCTTAATGGCTTCTCTGGAATAACCTCAAGTTTACACGAGTGCCACATAGAGCAGAATTTCATATTAAGTTTGACATTTTTCAACACAAAATCATCCAAGAAGAAAAAAGATCTATTTCTTTTGATCACCCCCTACACAAACACAAACTGTACTATTATTTTACAAACTCATCTTAGCTCTGCATCCTCTTTTGCAAGGCCATAGAGGAGGATGGGTTAGATAATTTGCTTCAGCATCAAATGGATCAAGTATGCAAAGCAAAATGAGATGCATGCACTTCTTCTTAGACCTCTCCCATGCTGTTTCTCATGACTATGTTTAAAGAATGACAGAAATAAACAGCAAAAGATGTGTTTCTGGCTCAGTGAGATTCACCAAATTCAATTATTCTGCCCACAACATTTCAGGGAATGCAATAAAAACAAAAGCATAAACCAGACACACCTCACCAAAGCTATAACATACAGTTACTCAGCATCCTGCTGTTCAACATTCTAACCGCAAGTAATCTACCAGCACAGATTGCTATAAGGGGGTAATGTTTTTACTATCTTTTTCCCAGTAGAAAAGTTCATGCTTCTCTGATCATCTTACAAAAGGGCAAGATTGTCTACAAAGAAGGTCAAGTTTGTCTCTTTTTCAAGCTTTGGCTATTCAGCACAGAATTTCAACTAAGTAAGCAGATTTAAAAACAAGCATGTGTCTTTACTCCTCTACTGCTGCATGCATAATGATTCTCATTGTACTCAGCATCACAGCATGGTAATCATTTTACCTCATCTATTTCTAGAGTGTTTTGAGAGATGCTCTGAGCTCAGAGTGGTGCTACATAAAACTGTCTCCCCACTCTAAGGGTAGCTGACAATTTAAGCAATATAGCATGACTGCTGCATATTGAAAAGAAAGATAAATCAGTAGTTAGAAGGAGAATGCAGCAGAGGGGATTGTGTGGTCTCTTCTCAGTTTTCCTTGTGCCTTGGTGGCTGACTGCAAGGAATTTGTATGGAAAAATTAGTTGTGGTTTCAACAGTGAAAGACTTCAAAATATGTCCCTACACTTTCTATCACCTACAGAGTTCACTGGATTTGTCTGAATGGTCAGAGAAAAGGGGAGAAATATAGCTCCTGTCTCCAATGAAAGCATCAGCTAGTAGACACTGCTTCCATTCCCACTGTGCCATGGTGCCTCTCCAGTGTCCTTTATCCTCCCTCACTGCTCAGCACATAATGTTCAGATATTCTGCACTGGAAATCTTTGTATCCCTGGAAATTTATCTTCAGGATGACTATAAAGTGTCAACAGATTTTTTTCCCATGCTTATTTCCCCATGTAATCTCTGAGAAGTAAAAGACAAATCTGAATCCACTTCTGTATTGTTCTTCAAACCCATGTTCCCTTTGGACTTTTAAGAATAAAGACTATATGCATCAGATTCCTTTCAGTAAAGTCTTAGATCTTAGAATACAAAAGAGAAGTTAGAGGATTATGGTAACTCTCATGGTTTAAGCCCAGCCAGTAACTCAAAAGCACGTAGGGGCTCACTCACTCCCCCGCTTTCCTCTTCCCTTGCTCCCGAAGGGATGGGGAGGAGAATCGAAAGAATGTAACTCCCACGGGCTGAGATAAGAGCAGTCAAGTAACTAAGGTATAACACAAACCACTACTGCTACCACCAATAATAATAATGATAAGGGAAATGACAAGGGAAGAGAATACAACCACTCATCACCCGCTAACCGATACCCAGCCCGACCAAGCAGTGATCTAACCCTTCTGGGTAACTGCCCTCAGTTTATATAGTAGGCATGACATGCTGTGGTATGGAATACCTCTTTGGTCAGTTTGGGTCAGGTGTCCTGTCTCTGCTTCCTCCCGGCTTCCCCTCCTCCCTGGCAGAGCATGAGACTCAGAAAGTCCTTGGTCAGAGTAAACATTACTGAGCAGCAACTAAAAACATCGTTGTTACCAGCTCTGTTCCCAGGCTGAAAGTCAAAACCACAGCACTGCACCAGCTACTAAGAAGGAGAAAAATTACTGCTACTGCTGAACCCAGGACAGTAACATAACATAATTCAGTACTCTTCTGCAATGGAATACATCTCTTATATCTCTTATAAAGCAAGTTGTTACGAATTGAGAGGAGGAAGGAAGGATTAAAGATGTAACAATATGACCACAACTTTAACTGAGACATAGAAAACCCACAGAGCAAAACAAAACAAAACAAAAGCCAAAAAAGAAGCAGGAAAATCTCCAGTGTAAAAGATGTATTTACCTCCCCTAATAGCACATCATATTATGTGTGCTGGAGAGAGATGCAGCTTCAGCTTTGCTTCAGTAGCTGTAGCTTCATCTTTGACATATTCAAGAAACACAGACCAAGATTGGTGACATTGTAAGGGTGAAATTATGGAGCATAAAGCATTTGGAATGAATATTGTTCCTGACTTGCATTGGAGTATGAAAAGTGTAAAAAAAGGTTACAGTTTGTCTTGCATCTGACATTTTTCTCCCTTTGGGACATCCTCATCAGCAGCAACAGCACAATGACCTTGTATGAGAATTTTTAGTAGAATGATGGAGTCAAAGGGTACAGTGTTCATTCAAATGCAGTTGTAAGTCAATTACATATGCTTGTGCTTGCCTAGATTGCTTCATCAATGTTCACATTAATTGCATACAAAAGCTGCTTTCCTTATCGGGTTTTTTTACTTACTTGAAAAGAGCAGAAGCCTTCCTGATGTATGAGTCACTACTATACACTGTCAGCTAGCAAAAGACAAGGAAAGAGAAAAAGCATTTTGCCATTCTTCTGCTCTGGATTAGTTTCAGAGCTTCCAATTAACACCATTGTCATATAAGTAAATGCCAGCTTCTGTGAAGAGTTTTATGTATTAGCCTTTTGTCCATTTCAATATTCATTTATAAGGGAATGTTTGAAGTGTGACAGTCACGTAAAAGAGCATGTGGCAAAGCATAGTATGAACAAAAATTAAGTTGCAGGAAATAGGACATTAACCTCCTCCACATATATACTGTATATTAACATTGATTTCTCTAGCAACCTGCACTTTATTTAAGGCATTCAGCTTCAACTGTTGTCTTACAAGTATGAAAATGTTAAGATAATTTTGTTGAGTTTCTAGAAATGAAAAACATCCACAAATCACAAGTTATGTCTGTAAGTCTTGGTGAGAACAGCTAAACCTTTTCAGCACTCCCATAATATTGGTCACTTTTGCCTTGACTTCACTTAGCTTCTCTCCTTGCTGTTCCAGAGCCTTATTTTCAGCCCTGTATAATCGTATGTCTAACCATGGTTGTTTATTTAGTGATTGCAGTAATACAACCTTAATATATTGAATGTGATCACTGAATCAAAGACGACTCTTTTCTCCTGAGGGAACATTTCTTAATAAGAGGGCTGCTTGCCCTTCTGGATAATCTGAATATGTCGACAGCATGTCACCTTTCATTTCCTCTCATTTTGCTAATCTGTAGTGGTGATGACATAGAAGTATGTGCCTTTGGTTTGAAAACCAGTCCTGTGTTACAACTTTATGATTGTTACATGTGATGTTTTAGAATTACAAACGCAATTAAAATTAAGAATAAATCATGATGAACCCATAAGTTCAATCAAGAACTGAGTTAAACATTTTGTTTAGTTTTGTTTTTTTTTTTTTTATAGACTAATCTTTAATTTGGTATAGTAGTTTGCTTTAATGTGTTTAGTTGCTATTAAAAGTGTTTGACTGCATCAACATGCAATGCAAAAATTAACTCTAATTAGTTTTCTTCTATTTACAACCAATAAGGTCTTCCCCTTTCTTGATATAAGAAACCAGTTGGAAGTCCAGGCACTGTATTTTGTGATGTGTATTTAATTATTAGTACAGCTAAATGCTCCTTTCTGTCATACATTACAGCTTCCCCATATGTTTTTAGCCTCAAATTCGTAATTCTGGCTATAGTAGTACCTCTTTTTTGACAATGGATCACAAAGATTGCTATAGCCCTCAGAAATAAATTGGTAAGTCCAACATGAATGGCAAAAAAGCAAAAGGTGGTCAATACTGTGTTCCTGAGAACTTACAGTACTTTGGATATTGCTTCCTGCATAGGTCCTGCTCCTAAGAAATATCTCTTGGCCACAAGCCTTCTACCAAAAAAAAAAAGCATTAAAATGCCTCTTAAGAAGATGCTACTCACTTTGTAAACAGAATTTATCTAGGAACTGTTGTCCTCTACAGAAATAGGAAGTAGTAAAGTTTTTAACAGAGCAACTTTTCATTTTCCTTCCATTACTCTTTAAGGATCCACATTCTTTTCCACATTTATGTACCATGATATCCTGGTGATCACAGTGACTAGCTAGGAGTCCAGTCATATCCATGAATACACTACTACACAAAGGCAAGGAGTATAGAAGGATGACCCATCCGTAACTACCTCTAAGATCTTTCCATATTAAGAACAACACCATAACAAAGTTATTACTACATTGGCAACACTCTTTTTATACATACAGATAAAAATAACATTTTTATGCATAGCTTATGTATATATAATATACAGATAAAAAAAGGGGTGCTGATGTTTATTCATCAAGTTCTGTTTAGGACAGAGATATGATGTGACAAAGAAGAAGCAACTTACCTGACATACTTTGATTCTTAAGTTTACTCCCAGTTGGAGCAATTTTCTATGTTTCCCTCAAGGCAGATTGCAAGGTACTGTCCTAGATAACATGGAATAAACATTTCTTTCTCATTGAGTTATAAATATGTTCTTTGAATACAGAGAGAAGCTTTAGAGTACTAAAAGCAGAAGAGGTACTGCTCAGTGCCTTCATTAGGAATGACTGGCTTCTCTGGCTGTCAAAATGTCGAGTTACTTGCACTGAAGAAACTAACAGATTCCTGTTTGCCATGTCGTTAGCAGAGACATAAGCTAATTTGAAGAATAAACATTTCCTTTTGCACATTTTACTTGTTAATCTTTCAAGTTCATTTCAGGTACTTATGCTGTTGTCATTTTCCATAGTCAAGCTGGAATGGAGCCAAGTGATTCACTTGTGCCTAGGTTTAGAATTTCTTTTTCTTTTCAAGATGAAAAGCAAAGAATATTGTTTCTACACCCATAGAAGAGCATCAGAAATTCTAATTTCCCAACTAAATTGGTCTTTGAATACAATGAAATTTACATTTTTAAGTAATTCTGGAAAATCAAAATTATATATTTAAGAAAAAAATAAATCAGCAGAATACAGAATGTTTTATTTTTCATTTCAGAAAAAAGCACCAAGACAACAGAAAAAAAAAAACACACAATACAAAACCAGACAAAGCAAAATAGTTAACAATTTGATTCTTCCCCCCCCATTGCAGATACTTCTAATTCAAAATTGACCTTATTTTGAGTGGTTTTAGGTCACTAAACAGCCATGGTAACGTGGTAACAGTCATGGGTACCTTCCAACAAAATCCAGTCTAAGATTCTATATGCTCTAACTATGAAACAAGTCTACATTTAATTCTTAATTCACTAGAAAATTAGATTCTTTTTCTTTTCAAATTTCAGCAGATGAAATAACTGAAATTTTCCACCAAATACATATAACTCCATAATTTATGAACCAGAACCAACCTTGATTAACTGATGGAACACACAAAATGCTTTAGCCAATAAAAAAATAAACTTGTCACACATGAAGTTATATGAGAAATTGTATATTCATGAACCTGAGATAATACCCTGAAAGTCCAGCTCAAGAGAGCAGAGATAGAACACCTTTGGTGGGCACCTGGTGTCCAGCCAAGATCAACCCACCACATATACAATAGCAACATTTAGACTGAAAACCTTTCTGCATGAACCAGACACAGCCTGAAGACATCAGTATGTTCAATATTGCACAAACTATTTCACTAGATGAGGTAACGACATAGCTGGGGCCACGTAGTAATATGATAGATTAGGATCCCAACAAGGCAGTGGAAAGGAGAATGCAATCATTGTGCAGCTACATATTTTACCTTAGCTTATAGGATGCTTTTCATACTGTTTTCCTCAGTGGGGTTAACTTGCAAATACAGTTTATGTTCTCTCTCACCTACCCTTCTGACAGGAACTTTACATGCCAATAAACTTTTCCTCTTCCCTATCTGTCTTCCCTTTTGTGCTCTACGCAAAATTGTAAGATGACTCCATTTGTACTGCTGATAGTTTATAATGCTCCAATGTTGTCAAGTGAATTATGGCATGGTTTGACCACATTTTTTATCCATTACATTGTCTAATAAGTTAAAATCTCAGTGTAGTCAAATAGTATGAAGTATTCCTTTTAACTTTTGATATAGTCTCTGTGAAGGGTCTTGAAATGCAGAACCAGATTGCATATCCCTTTGGTTCTGTATTCAATTTTTTTTTATTTTTTTTTTTTACCCTCAGCAAAACTCAATTAAGAAGTACTTATCTGACTGTTCCAATTACTTTGGTACTTAAGTGGAGGATATAAAGGAATATTTTTCTAGGACAAATGCTATAGAGGTTTGCTAGTGATCTGAACAACATTATAGAGGTAGAAACATAACACTTCAGAATTTCAAAGGTGAGCTTACTTTGTTTCTTTAAAAATACAAGTGTCACTCCTTCTCCTGGTTTTACAACAGGAAAAGACAAACACTTCACTGGTACCTTTCTGAAAATTCTATACAACAGCAGAAGAGAGTTCAATACAAAATCCTTGAGCTAAGTGGAGGGAGACATGTTGTTACCCATTTCAGTAAGAAATGCAACTGGAAAATCAATCCAAGATGGATTAGAGAAAACAACCCAACAGCAGCTAAAAATTATTTGATAGAAGTTATCAAACTAGGGATTTTTTCTTAATTAAAAATTATTAAAAAAAAAAAAAAGCTAAAGAAGAGAGGCATTTATTTAAGAAATTGGAAAGGAAAATCACTAAAACAAAACAGTGTCTCAATCAATTTTGTGTTCCTTGCCTCAAAAGTTAGAATTGATTTGTGTTCCCAGTCTAGGTACAGCTGTGCATTTCAGCAAGAAAGGTTTGAAAAGCAAAGAAGAACTTACCTATGTCACCAATTCCGTAACTGCATCAATCACGTCTTTGCTTCAGAGTCATTGACAGATTAATGCTGTCTGGAGGAATACAGTGTCCTGTAATGACAAGTTATAAATCATATAAAACAGGAATCTATCATGTTCAGACAATAAAAGCATAGAATAGCCCAAACTGGGATCCAGAAAATTGTGTTCATCTGCCATTTCTACACAGATGCCTACAAGGCATATATTACTTTTGTGTGTTGTATCTACATAACTAAGAAGTGGAAAGAAAATTTACACTGTAATATATATATATACATATATAGGTAAAATATATTCAAAGGTTAAGTTTTAACCTTGACATTAAATTGCTTATTATTTTACAGGCGCTGAAGGAAGCCGAATAATCCAATTAACATATTTTAATACCCCTCATTTGTACATGTCATGCCATGATTTTGAGATCAGGTATCTTGAAGTCTTTTTGTCATTTTGATATAAAGTCCAAGTTCTTCTCCTACCATGGTAGTATATAAAGATCATAGAATTATAGAATGGTTTGTGTTGGAAGGCACCTTAAAGCTCATCCAGTTCCAACCCCCTACCACAAGCAGGGACACTTTTCACTAGACCAGGTTTCTCAAAGTGCCATCCAGCTTGTCCATTAAAAAAAAATTGAATTTAATTGGATCTCTGCTTTCCTACCATTAGTTCCAAGTAAAGAGCAACTTCTTACAGTGTTTGTACAAATTGTGGGTAAAATGGATAATACTAGCTATATTAATGACATGTTATATATTGTGTCAAGTTTAACACAAGAGACCTTGAAAACAATGATGTCAATTCCTCACTTCCAATATCAAGAGATACCAATGATACGTAAGAGACTAGATATATAGCATGGGCCTGGAGAGAAAAAAGAACAGGGTACAGATCTTTGAAATGGTTTAACTGATATAGGGGACTCTTCTAATTGTCACCTGAGGTTTTAACATTGGTCTTTGACATTTATGTTAAGTGCTCCAACAGGGAGTTGATTAAATATTAGGGGCTGAAATTCAGCAGTTCATCTGTCTGCCTCTTACACACATGTTACGGAAATTGATTCTGGGCTGCAGAAACCTGCCAGGATAAAAGTTTTGTTAGAAGTGGCTTATTTAAATGGAGGACTTTGTCTTAGTGGAAACAAATTTTCTTCAATGGGAAAAATTATCAAGAAATTTACAACCAGCTTTAAAAATGAAGCTTCAACTGATCCCAAACCTCAAGGCATTCTAATTGAACTTCAAATAATGTAATTAAGATTTGGCAAGAACTTTACATTCGTGACAAGCGTGGTACAAGCAAAGTTCTTCCTTTTGGATTTCTAGAACAATCATAGGGTTACAGCAGACCCTCCCTTTCTCTCCTCATCTACCTTGTTGAATGATCAATTTGGCTTTTTGAAACCTCCACTAATTTAACATCTCATTGTTTATCTAGGAGTTTTTAATGTTATTGCAGAACTAACCCTTTAAGCCCAGAACTACAAAGTTGTAGAACGTTATATGTTGGAGGTCAACTAATCCAACCTCAGATCAGGTCCTGCTGCAAAATCATTCAAACTCAGCTTCCTTTATGGTACAGTACTCTACAGATTTCATGAACAGTCCATTTATATTGTGCACACATTTAATCACAGAGCACACATACTATTTCACTACTTGGAAAGTATAATGCATCACAGGATTAAGAGAAAAATGAAGTACTGAAGCACAGAAGAGAATATTAGAAACCAAGAAGCAGAATTATTTTAACCTTTAAAAGTTTAATAAAAATTATCCTGAGACTCATGAAACACTCCCCAGGTCCATTTGGGACTTTGGGAGAATATTTCCTGGATTTCTTTTCCAAAATAAAGTATACTTTCCCCATGTTTTGACCAAATGATTTAGATTACTCATTGGCTTGTTGACTTTCTGTCAATACTTCCCTATTGGTTTTGACCATATAGAGATCCTAGAGCTGCTATGCCCCTACATATTGCCATCACCTTCAGATGATACCTTTAATTAGAAAGGATAAAACTGTGTCTTATGTCTTCATGAACACTTGCATTCCATCTTATTACATAGGCTAAAAAATCTGAATGTATTCCACATAGTATTTTTTCCCCCCCCAGGTATTTTTGCCATTGTACAGTTCTAGAATACTCCCAAGCATACAGATTAAGTTTTTCAGTGTATTTTCATTTCTTATGTAACTGCCAGATACAAAATATGCATAATTTTATCAAAACAAGAAAATAACAACAATAAGAAATGTATCAGTTTCCAGAGGAAATATTGGAATATTGATTAGGAAGATAAAAAGTGAATTTGGACAACACCAATAAGTAGAATCTACATGTTTTATTATTTCAATTGAGTAAAGAGTACATGCACAAAATACAAGCTAGAAGAATTATTCTGTACTATTCTGTGATTTATATGGCTAGTATTTCTTCTTCAATTTTCTCACATTTTGGAAAGAAGCTTATTTTCCTTCTTTCCATAATCATTGAAATGACTCTGAGCAAACTGCTGTGCATCATATCGTAATGTGGAGGCATTTACAACTACTAAGAACAGTGCCACCCGTAGAGAAGACTGCTGTTGAATTATGTAAGAGCAAGCAACATATTTCAGCCTGAGTGAGAAAAGGAAGAGCCAAGTCGGGTATTAAGAAAACATATCAGGTTCAAAGGTCTGCAATTAATCTTGTCAGTACATGAAGCAGGCTAACCAGTGTGCAAGAACACAATATCTTGGCACAGTTCACATCTGTGAATGCAGAGCCAATCATGGACATCTGGGATTTGAATCTGTCAAAGTGATTGGACATAGTCTTGGTCAAGTTCTTGAATATTATACTGCATTCTTAGACATATTAAATATTTACATCATTGGTTCATAAATGTACAGAAAAGAGGCAAATGGAATGCATTTTTATTAGCTACAAGGAATAATACATGTATTTTTCGACTAGAGATCCATTGTACTATGAGTGGAAGCAGAAAAAATTGCTCTGCAGTTGATCACAGTGTGTCTGATTGATGGACAGAAAAGTCAATATAGTGCACATAAATACATTTTTAGAACAACATTGTCCTTGTTTTATGCAACCAGTGCAATAGCATAATTGAATACATTTACCTCCAAAACCTGTTAACACTCAAAATGCATGTAGTGAAATTGACTGAAAACAAATGAAAATAGATTAGTTTCTTTTACTGGCCTTGACAAATGTACAAATACAATACAGGATGATTATGATGATCCTCATGCAAAGAAAAACTATAACCACACATGCTGCAGAAGCCACCGCCATTGACAGAGCTCTCCCCATTGATTATATGAAGCCTTCATTGAGAAGTCCAACAGAAGGTATTTTTTAAGGAAATTGATTGCAGTGATTAGAGAGACGTAAATTTCCCTTTGATGTTTCATGAAAGAAGCATTTTGACTGAAAATATAAGTGACTAGTTTAAGTTCCTTAATGGGAACAAACGGGTACCTCAACAGGACCATTCATATTTAGAATTTTCTATTGATTTAAGCATTCTGAAACAGGGGGAACCTAAAAGATAGGATTAGGGAAGGCATCACACTGCTGGTGGTTAAAGAGAGATGTCAAGAATGCTACTCATTCTACTTGCACTATTTTTTCAGTAAAGATACATTTAAAATGATACAGCTTGCATGTGTCAGTAAGTTTTTCTTCCCTGGAGATAATTAATCTGAAAGTTCTAAGTATTTCGATCAAAAGTTTTATTTCTAGCAGAAAGCAAAACTATTTAAAAAGAAAAAAGCAAAAGAAGTATAAAAACATGGAAATAAACATTCAGTTTCTCTCATACTTTAAAATTTTATATTCTAGTATAAAATAAACTATAACAACTTATGTAGCTTTTATCAGAGTATGATGTTTAATTGAGTCTACTCTTCCTTCTAAAATCAGATACAGTTTACAAATCTTGAAATCATTGCCAAAACTGTAATTTTCAGAGTACATAAGGATTTCCTGTGGTGATGTTCTGGACATGGCTGGAAGGTGGACTTCTCAATGCCATGACATTCTCCAGTGTCTCAGGTAAATTATCTCAAGACATTCAGCTTCCCACATGACATAACTTGGTGTATTTGAGTTTTTACCCTTACATGGATCCAATGAATCAGTATAAGCCTCTACTGAGACATTCAAGAACTGAGTAGAGTAGAAAAGTAGTTTTATAGCTTTTTAAATTAGCCAGCAAGATGGTAGGATCAGACTTTCCTGGTCCTCTAAGATTTCATGCAAAGGTAACATTTGTGACAGATCCTGATAGCTGTAGCCTTTGAGCACATAATAAGTCATCTGAGACAAAATCAATCTTTTTAGATGAACTCCATCCTTCAGGACTGCCAACCTTATAGAACAGATTTCTATTTAAAGTTCTTAGGTGCCATTTTCTCCAGTTCTAATAGAGATAATAAAGTGAAAAGCGAAAAAGGGAAGGCAATTACCACTATCCTTTCTCAGCTTTTAGAACTGGTTATGGAAGTGCAATGTACCACCTGTTCCAATTATTACAGTGATTCTTGGTTACAGCCTTGCATGTATAAATATTTAGATTAATTTCATAATTTGGGGAAGAAATAATACACTTCATAAGCAATGACACATTTTTGCACTAAGATTAGAACTGAACCTTGAGTTGGATTCTCTTGCTTGTTCTCACTGGTTTCAGTGGAAGTACAATTTCAGTTTTCTTGACACATTGGTCTGGACAGCCACACTCACCCAATAACAGAGGACCTCGGTGTAAGTAACATAAATCTCATTTTTTACAAATTAGACACTTTAATTTATCATTAAGTGAGACCATTGCATTTTGGACTAGATAAGGGGCAAGGAAAGAGGGAGATGGGACATTTGAGGAACAGCCCAGATCCTCTGTTCAAAGAACCACACATGATGCAGTAAAGCTTTTGCCCAGCAAACCCACCAGTTTGCCAATCACTCCTGCCCATAGTTAACAGCGCTCTCAAGTTCAGAAGGAAAAACCTGAATATAGAAAGTTATCCAAGTATTAAAGTGATGTCAGAGACCCCACATTTGTTTGAGCTCTAAGCTGCCCAAATGTCACATCAAAAACTCTCCAAGCCTTAAAACCATTTTGTTTTGTGAGAAAGATTTTAATGGCCCAATTTCTTGCTTCCACAAACATGTTTAATAGCTTCTGAGTTTCTGAACACAGAAAAATACACTTAATGACCTAAGACAGCAATTTAAATAACAGTTTTAAACTTTAGCCTGCTCTCTACTGTTTCTTCTCAATTTAATTGAAGACTTCTTACCTCATTAATTATTAAATGAATGTATTTTCCTTATAGCTTGGGAATCTTTATGACACAGCCTACTGGAATCTAAAAGTTGCAGCAACTTTGCACATGGTGATAAAAAGAAGTTACAGATTGCAGAGCTGACATTGTGTTACAGGAAAATATTTCCAAGTGGGATTGCTTTGTCACGCCAGTGATCAAGGAGCTCCAATAGCATGAGAGCTCCAATAGCATGGGGTAAGTCTTGATTTAGATTTAGACTTCATAGCAATCTTCCAGTATCTGAAGGGAGCCTACAGGGATGCTGGGGAGGGACTCTTCATTAGGGACTGTAGTGACAGGACAAGGGGTAACGGGTTAAATGTTAACAGGGGAAGTTTTAATTGCATATAAGGAGGTAGCTGTTTACTATGAGGGTGGAATGGGCTGCCCAGGGAAGTTGTGAACGCTTCATCCTTGGCACTGTTCAAGGCCAGGCTGGACAGAGCCTTGGGTGACATGGTTTAGTGTGAGGTGTCCCTGCCCATGGCAGGGGGCTGGAACTTGATGATCTTAAGATCCTTTCCAACCCTAACTATTGATTCTATGATTCTATGATTTTAGGAATGGGAACTCTTTATTCGGTGCATGAAGTAGACAGCTGTACTGCAGAGAGATGGACCTCAAAGTCATCATATGTAGAACTGATATTCAAAAAGAATAATTGTAAAATGCATATATGCAGTTTAATAGAGATGCATTATATTCTTGCAAAATGAATCCGTTTCTCTGATCAGTGCTGTAGTTTTGAGCATTTTCACTGAAGCTGGGTAAGTCACTGAAACAGAATCCTACAAGCAGCTCTTTAGTTTCCATTTTTTTTTCATGTAGATGGTGTGTTTTTTCTAGTAAACAGCTAACCAGCGAAACAAGGTGTCGTGGCTTAAACCCAGCCAGACAGCTTGCTCAATCACCACCCCCCCACCCCCACCCCCCTTCTTGCCCTCCCCCTATTCCTGGAGGGATGGAGAGGAGAATCAGAAAGAATGCAACTCCCACGGGTTGAGATAGGAACAGTTTAGTAACTAAGGTATAACACAAATCACTACTGCTACCACCAATAATAGTAATGATAAAGGAAATAACAAGAGAAGAGAATACAAGACCTCATTACCAGGTGATCGATAACTCGCCCCTCCAGCCTGACCAAGCACCGACCGATACCTCCTCCAACCCTGCAGTCCACTCTCCCTTCCGGGTAACTCCCAGGTACATCCAGAGCATGACATGCTGTGGTATGGAATACCTCTTTGGTCAGTTTGGATCAGGTGTCCTGTCTCTGCTTCCTCCCAGCTTCCCCTCCTCCCCGGCAGAGCATGAGGCTCACAAAGTCCTTGGCCAAACCAAAACATCATTTTTATCAGCTCTGTTCCCAGGCCGAAAGTCAAAACATAGCACTGCACCAGCTACCAAGAAAGAGAAAAATGACTGCTACTACTGAACCCAGGACACAAGGAAATCAGATAATATTCTTCACACTTTTGCTACATGCTCATCTAAATTACAGGTCACTTTAAGCATAGATTTCCAGGCAAAAGAGGAGCCAGAGATAAGAGGACGTGGTTTCTTCACCATCTTCAAAGTCCTTGTACAAGTTTGCTAATTTGCAGACACATAAAGTTTGTAGTCAGGCACCTCTGTAAGAACCATATATATATATATAAAAGAGTGTTATATACTGAACTTATTCTTTTTCCCTTTTTGGAGGGAAGGCATATTCAAATAAATAATATTGTACGTTATGATGTGTTGTTCCCTCTTAGTAACTGATCTTCTTATCCCCAGCTCCTCATTTAACAAAATGGACTATGTCATGACAAAAAGTAAAATTCCCTTTAGGAGTCACATGACACAATACAATACAGGATACAATACCTAAGGGACATGAGCAACCTTTTATGATTTAATATTATCCTAAGTACCCTTTGAGATCCCAAATCTATCCTGCAAGGCACTGCATGAATACACTTTCAGTAGATGCAGTTGGAGATCTTCCTGACCCAGAAGCCATATACTCCAAACAGGAGAAATAGGAGCAATAATACATAATAATACAATTATTGCCACTTAGTAACTCAGCAGTGGGACTGGAACAAACATCAGTTGTATCAGCTCAGATCAAAAGACATACACTCTACTTGGACATGTAATAAAGGATGTACACTAAGAAACAGTCTAAACTAGTGCAGGTACGACAGTACTTTTCTACAGTCATCCAGCCTCCTATGCATCAAGGACTTGCTGATCCACAGGTGATGTTTTTGTGTTTAATATCCCTGGACTAATTTTTTTCTTTAATAAATAATTCCAAATGAATCACTTTAAAGCCCATGTAACCTTTAGAAATACACATTCCCAACACCCGGATGAGTACTACATAAGCTAACGAGAACTGTTGTAGATATGAGTGCAGTATCACCCTGGGATTTCAGTACCTTAAAGACAGAAGAGCAGGACTCTGCCTGCTGGTAACTGATGACTATTCCTTTCCCTCAAGTGCCTGAATCCCTCCTCACTATGTTATGCAAAACACCTCCTTAGTAGTACTTGATGTGATGATACAGTCAAGGATCACACTGGTACTGTAGTTGATGTTGAACCTTTTAATACTTAAAGAGTATCTGGAATACTTCCCGGTCTATACATCTGGCCATCTAATTTAGATTCTAGTGAATAAGGTTTCACTGGGATGTTACAAGGATGATTAAGAACCTTAGTACCAATACTACACCACTTCCACTCTCTGTCAAACCACCTTGGGCTGTACTTTAAAGAAAAGCAGGCAGATGGCTGGATGGTCAACAAATATGTGACAAGACACTTCCTGTAGATATTTGCAGTTTAACATGTGCTTGTGTTTATCCGTCTGTAAAACAAGCCACCTGCCAGTTGTTTGAGTGATATGACTGGCTAAGCATTGCTAAGCACTCTAATAACAACAGCAATAATACTGCTGGAAGGAAAAAAAAGCTGTATACAAGGTATACACACAGAAAGAGCAAATATAGACTGAGAAGAAAGCAATCTTATGCTAGCAAAATATTTATTCATGGCATGCATTATCTGCACAATTCAGAAACACATACACCACTACCACATTACACAATTTGCTGACAAGATGTGGAAAAGGCTATAACACTACAGCATCTATGCACTTTCTTCATTGCTATGCAGAGGTAAAAGTACACACATACATTTTCAAAACTAGTTATAGAACTGATTGTCAGCAATTCATTCTCTAGCATTTCTGCTGCATATCCTTCATTCAATTAACCCCAGAGCCATCAACATTTGGAGGTAAATGTGAAAACATCATCTTTGCAAAATGCAATGGAAGCAGATATCATTTAGTAATACGTTAGTCTACGGCAGTAATGATACCTCACTAGAAACATCATCTGGCCTGAAATCATAAACAGACCTGTGACATTAGGTAATTCTCCTTGTTCTATTACAGATTAGGTGTGTATAAAAGGCTTTAAAAATCCTCCCAATTCTTATTTTGGAGAAAATTTATTGAATTCTCTCCATGGTGTTTTTGAATTAACTTTGAAACTTTAATTACGTTAACCATTTTTATTTGTATTAATAAAATTCTGTATCTGTATTCATAAAAGAAAAAGCGTTTTTATTTTCAGTCATTTTTCCTCAGCGTTTCAACATTAGTGGTGATGTTACCAGATCATAATTGCTATTCACTACCTAAGAAATGTGTAAACAAGGATTTTTTTGGAGTAGGTGGTGTATAGTGGCATTAACAGCTTCCTTTCAAGGGTAAGCAAGGTATGTCAGCCTGAGCAAGCAAATCACTGACACCTTCTTCCAAGACCCTAGCTTCAATGTCCCTCTTGGGCTGCTATGCCCCATATCATGGTTTAAGATCCCTTGTGCTAGAGTATACAAGCATTACATATTCTTTGTTTAGACATTTTCTGCACTCACAGCACATGCAAATATTAACAAGTTGATGCTCAGTGACAAATCTGGAACACTTCCTCCTCTTTCTTTTTAGATTGCATTGAAGATGAAATGAACACTGCCCATCTCCACTCTTTCCTTAGAATAAGGAAAATTACAGACAGAAAAATGCCTAAGAGACATGTAGCGCTAAAAGCTGAGTGCTATAGCAAAGCAGACATTGGGGTTTCTCTAGTGACATCAAATCAAACACAGTGCATACAGGTTCATTTAGATCTGCATTCCCATAATCTTTGTTTGATACAGGTGCCCTGTGCCAAGAATGCAAGTTGTTCAGCTCCCAGAAACAGGCACCCACAATATGTTCAAATGAAATCTTGAGAAGCATTGGAAAAATAAAAAGTTGTTTGCAGGCATTTTGTCTTTTTTTACTATCACTATTACTGCTACTATTACTACTACTACTACTACTACTACTACTGTTACTGTTACTTTTATGTTGTTATTTGTACCCACTCTTGCAGAAAGCATTCTTAGCTACAATTCTCTACCAGTAGTTTCCTTTCTAAACCCTATTATATTTTATTCATTACTACACTCAAAGCTACCAGTCCAGACATTATTATGTCTTAGAACTGTGCTGATGATTTTCCTCAATTATCTGAATTCAGAGGTATGGGGGGGGGAAGGGTGGGGGGTGGGGTGGGGGGGAGGGAAACACTTGGTTGCATTGCTAAGTTTCTTGCAGTGCAGAAGGTTGCGAGGCACGGAAAGGATAGCTTAAAAAATAGCTTGAAAAACTGAAGTCTCTCCCCAAAGGAAGGGATGAGGGATCTGGGTCTGCTTAGCCTGAAAAGACCGAGAAGTGGTCTTACCAACACATACAAATATATTTAGGGAGGGTGTCAAGAGGATGGGGCCAGATTCTTTTCAGTGGTGACGGGATAAGGGGCAACAGGCAAAAACTGAGACTCAGGGAGTTCCATCCGAACAAGTGGAAAAACTTCTTTACTCTGAAGGTAGTAGAGCACTGAACAGGCTGCCCAGAGAGGTTGTGGAGTCTCCTTGTGGAATGGTCTGAGGCTGGCCCAGGCCAGTGACATTTGGTGATGCCCAACAGAGGCAGTAGAGCCCCCTTCACCACCCACTACAAATCCCCCAGGAACTGGCCTTGGACACACGGTTCACCCAATAGGTGCTCTTGGATGCTTGTTCTTTCTGGCTACCTCACCCCTAGAGACAACTACATAGATACACATGCAAAATCAATCTGAGGGGTATCAAACCTGGACAATGCTCATACTCTTATTATCTAATGCAGTGCAATTTGTTAAGTAAATGTCAAAAGGATATGTTTTCTGTATATAGCAACAGAATAAGATTTCAAGTCATAAACATCAGCTACAGGGGAAAAAATAATTAGATAATATAAGCATGAGCGTCTGGATTTGTTTCAGACTCAGAGAGCTGCTATTAAGATTCTTCAAGAAAGAAAAGTATTTATGATAATGAAAAACATATTGAAAATGTTTAGTTTCATTTGTTTACTGCTTTCACAAACTACTCCAAAGAACTCATTAATGGGAACTAATTGGAACAGGTTTTGTGTCCATGTCCAGTTTCTTCTCTAATTGCTGAAGTCACTGATTTGGCATGAAACAGCTCCTATTTAATCTGTCTGATTAAAAAGGACACTTTCTCTTGCTGTACTCAGTGGAGTGGAAATGAATTGTTCGCTGTCATGCACCAGGCTGTTTCCCAAACCCGAAGGATTAGGCAAATTTAATCAAGGAGTCTTGAGGACTCTTCCTTCCTTCTATTTCCTTCATACCATGAGGTGAAACACTGTACTGATTATGAGACCTCTTTTTAGTTTTTTGATTACATGAGTTAATTGGACTATCAAGCTGGACTGAATTTATCCAAATAAATTCTTCAGTAGATTATTTTCATGTAATCATGCTCCTTATTTGAAAAGAGAATGCAAACTCCTTTGTCTTAAAGAAAAGCACAATATAGAATTGAGCTTCTTGCACAATGTAAAAAGGCGTTTCCTTCATGGATATCCCTTCTTTCATGATGAAAATTAAATGTGTGGGACTGGAAAGCCCTGGTCTGCTACTGTCTGACAAATGATTTCAATACTAACAACTGCATGATGTTGGAGAAAACTACTGGGTTAAAGTGGCAGTGCACTGTACCAGTGGTACTGGCTGCAGACCTGGCAGGGAGCATGGAAAGGTCAGGCCTGAAGAAGTTGTGAAGTTATCATCAGAGCGATTCAGCAAATCTACAACACAGTGAACAAGCAAACTCAGGCTTCAGGTGTGCTATTTATACACAAAGGCCATGCACTGCAAAGCACTCAGGGGAAGAAAAAGCTTCCACACAAAGTTCTGCAGTAGAATGCACCAGAGGCGTAATAAACCTGCTTCTAGTGCCTGTGCACTTCTGGGATGCTCTTGGGACTCTGAAGTCCTCTGCAGACAACTTGTCTTTATGTGCTCACAGCTCTGCCCTGTACCATCCTCTCTCCTCCTGCACTATGTTTCAACCTTGGGAACACAAACAGCAAGGCTGAGGCTGCACAGCAGCTTTCTGTGGTAGAACTTCATACAAAAAGGTCCAAATCACTACCATTAACATGAGTAAGAGCATGACACTGCATCACTGCAATCACCACTTGTGCACATCACCTCTGAAATACGGAATAGGCAATCAGTCCTTTTAGGGTGGGTGGAATAGCAAAACTATAACACTTTCAACCAACTTTAGCTTGTTTGCTTGCTTACCATTCTGATAAATTAATAGGGGGGGATTTTTTCTAGCACACAGATACAGAATGGTCCCCCTTCATTTTTAACTCTTCCCTCCAAAACAAGTCATGATTTCCATGCCTAAAAATCACAATTGTGGGTCCATGATGCATGGACTTGCATCCAGAAAACCATGCAAAGCAAACACAATGTAATTTTAAGAGGTGAGCTGCCTGTAGCAGCGATGTGGGACCTACCAGTTAACATCCCAAGCATGAATTAGAAAGGAGTTAATGTTATTTCTGGCAGAATGCCTCTGCCTCGGCATGATTTGATAAATCACTTTCTCTCCTTAAAATAAAAGGCCTTATCTTGACTTTAAAGATTCAATTTACTCTGGTGTGTCAAATGTACTTAGAATATCACCTCTCCTTTTTCAAAGCAGCTTATCAGTACCCCAGACACTGACTCCTGGAGACAAGAAGTCTGCAGTATTCAAGCTGACTCATTACTGATCAGGACTAAAATTCAAGCTTTCTAGGAACTGTGGTTGCATTTGTTTCATTGGAGATAAAGGGGCCACTAGACCACTGAGCTGAGGATCCTGGAACACCAATCTAAACCACTGTCACACTTTCCAGCAAAAAGGGGCTAGAAGCAGAGACAGATTTAGTAAAGCAACCCCGTTCTCTTCTGAACACTCAGGGTATTTTTCATCCCTTTGAAGGAAATGTGGTCACAGAATGCTCTGATGTTTTGTGTTTTGTTCTGCATTATTTGCAGGATAACTTGATTGTGAACACAAATCCTGACAACTGGGAACTGTTTCATTAGAATCACAGAATGGTTTGGGTTGGAAAGGACCTTAAGATCACCCAGTTCCAACCCCCTCCCATAGGCAGGGGCACCACACACTAAGCCATGTCACCCATGTTTGACTGAAATTACACAGCATTCATTCCTTTGGGAAGCCACCTCAAACTCCTCCTTGCAAAGTTTTTTGCATAAATGCATCTTCCATGAACCTATCCAATCACAGTTTATTTGTAGAGTTAGATAAAAAAGAGAAGACTTTATCTCTTATACTCATCCCCAAAAATGCCTTTTTGCCTAAAGGGGTGAACAGAAGATAGACTGTAACCAGTTTTCCTGTTCAACAAAGGTGCCAATTCCGCAGCGCATCACTTGCTAGTGAGATTCTTTCTGAGAGAGGCATTAACAGTTTTGTATCCCTGTGCTTGTTTTTCCCCATCCTGACAGATCCTCTCATGAACTATTTTTCTCTTCTTTGTGCTCTTTGAATCCCTAAGAAAAACAGGAGCAGAATCCCATTAACGTGTCAGGTCATGCCAGAAAGTCATGCTTAGTATTTCCAATTGGGTACTTGTAGGTATCTCTGGGAAGCTACATCTCACATAAGCTGGAATAGCTAAAGCTTCTGCCTATTCCAAACCAAGTAGAAGAAGGAAATGCTCATGGCTCTTAAACCCCCCAAAAGGAACCTTATCTCGAGGCAGTAACAAGCCAAACTCTGCAACATTAGTAACAAGCTGTGATATTGTATAAGTTAAAGTGCACTGGTCCTATCTTATCCTTATAGTTTCAGGAATGATTTCTCCTAATAGAGCCCCCCTCCTGCACACCCTTGCGGGCAATAAAGCTGAATGAGTTTTCAGTAATAAGCCAGTGGGCTACAGTTTGTGTTGCACTGAATGTCTCCTGCTTTATTTTTATCTGTTCTTAGGGCAAATTTGACCCCTAGACCTTCTGCAATTCCACCAAAATCAATCGGACTGCCTGATGAGCAATTCAGAGTTGAATTTAAACCTCTGAGACACAAGTGATCCCTGACTAATTAACCTACAAACATTATTCTGCACTGACAATTTGCCAAGGTACAGTCTGTATTGAAGATCCAAATCCATCAACAATTATGAAGTTTTCTCTTTCTTGCTTAAATCTGTATTCTCAAGTACAAGCCTTCTCCCAGAGTCAGTGCTGGAGCGAACCAGCATACAACAATGACAGGCAAATTTTGTTGTAAACCTCAACACCATACCTGCCTTATCTCTGCACATGCACGGTATTTAGCAGTGAAGCAGTGAAGTGGCATCTACGACCCCAGACTCATTTGTTTAACACTGACCACACCATCAGCAGACCAGTGAAACCTCAGTGATTTGAGGAAGGATCACTGAGAGCATCAGTCAAAAGTGATGGTGTTGTAGGAAGTACTTTCACAGGCAAAACCTGATTCTGAACAAGGATCCAGTTGTCATCTTTATGGACTGAAATACATTTGTGTAGGTGTTTAAAAGGTAGAGGAGGGGAAAGGGAAACAGCACTTTCAATATGATGAAGGTATATATTTAGTATGGTGCATAGTATGAGCCAATGGCACTTTTTTACTAAAATGGTTTTCAGCAACTGCTCTTTTAGAGGAGAACCCTAGGGGGTTTATAACATTGATAACTCTTTATATGAAGACCTCACTTCTTTTAAATTGTGACATACTTGTTCTTCAGCAAGGAAACAGCTATTGAGTACCACTCACTTCAACCCTTTAAAAACTCTGTTCAACACAAGCCCGTTTCCAGCATTCACATTCAGATCCATCACTCCTTTTAGTTTTGACTCTGCTGTTGAAAACAGAATTATTATATTTTAATTGACAGAGATGAGGATACCAGTTGCAGCTGTTAAATATTTGCTAAGTGCTCAGTATGCAAATTGCATGCAAGTAACCTCTGCTTTTTGGTCTATTTAATCTCTTGGGTTTTGGGTATGAACAATACAAAATGATTTCTCCCTACTGAGCAACTTTAAGCAACATTCTAACATCTGGAGATTCAAAACTTTTAGATGTTTAAGAAATTAATAAATTTGTATCCATTTTCTTTCTTTACCTTCATTTTTTATTTTCCTCATAAAATACAATTTCCTGAAAGTTCTTCTAGTTCTCACCTGTGACTTTTTATTTATTCAATTGGCAAAAAGAGACATTCTGATTTAACCTTTTATTTGACATGTACCATACATTATACCATGTTTCAAATCAGTCTAAAGATCTGTCTTTTGGGGGAAGGGTTGTTTGTTGTTGTTGGGTACTTTTTCCCCTAAGGAAAGTTATATAATAGAAGAAATGTGAACAGTTAGTCCAATTCTGTAATGATGGTATGCTTCAGAGCTTGTCTAGCTGCTTTTGCCTATACCTTATAATAGCAAGGTTGGGTCAGAATAGACAACAAAGGAATGCCATTTTTTCTGTAAAATATTATTTTGAAACCAGATAACTGCATAGGCAAGACCTGAAGCTCGACAGTTCTGGACCTCGGTTTGCACAACTGAAACCAGTTTGAATTTTGGCACTATCCAAAAAACAACAGATTAAAATGATTTCATCATCTCTGATCATTGCACTGGTAAACAATAAAATGCTTCTTTGGTATTGCTGATCTACATTTACATTACATGCCTAACACTGAAGTGTGTCATAGCTTATCAGTGCATCTTTCTCCCAGGTTTTCTGATACAACAGTCCCCCTAATGCCAAATGTAGCTATTTTCAATATTTATACAAGTTCTCCTTGAATTATCATGTTTTGCCCCCAAGTTTGAGAAGGGGGAGCTGAGAAAAGAAGAAAACAAACAATAATAATCAGGGGAAGACTGTTAGTACAGTTTTACAAGAATATTAAACTCAATAAAATATTTACAGAGGATAAGCAATGCTTTTGGTGCCCTACGCAATTTACATTACAAGTAGGAGCAACTAATCTTCCACACATTCTGGTTTGTAATAGCGAAGCACGCACACACCAATGGAAGGGAACAGAGTTTTCATTATGAAACTATTTAAAAATAAATGTGTGAATATAAATGATCTATTTGTATCCAAGCTCCAGCAGATCTAAAATGAAAGCCAAAAAGCAAGATGGTGTTGAACAATATTGCTTTCAAGAACTGATTTATGTTGGGTTTTGGTATTAAAGTTATTCTCAGCTTATGAGTCCTGCAAAAGAACAGCAACAATCTCAGCCTAACAACAATGAAGATTTCTGCTTACTTAAATGGCTACTTACTTAATTTTCTTTTTAACAGTGTTGCTGATACCAATTAAACACAAGCACACATTAACTGCTATATAGATGCTATTAGTTTTTCTTTTCCAGTTGGTAGCTCAAGACTAATAGCCAAGCTGCAGTTGTAAAGATTACTGTGTAAGTACATGATTTTTCAGCTTGCTGACAATTTGGAGCAAGTGAGAATAAAATTATTTCAGTTGGCATAAACATATGCTAAACTGATACACAGATTTTACCAGACACCAAATTTAAAACTAAAGGAGCTCACATTTTCAAATGAATGCAGTTTCTGTTTGACCTTACAAATGTTTTGATTTTAGGCACTTCTTAATTTAGAAGGGTAAAAAAAAGATAAGAAAAGCTGTGAAAAATTAGATATTCTGGAACAAAAGGAAGCATTTCAAGTACAAAAATAGGGTTGCTCACTTCTATCCGGTTTTGCCATATTTCTCTTCAATTTACACCAGCAAAATCACAGAATCATAGAAGGGTTGTAAGGGAACTTTACAGACCATCTATTCTAATCCCCCTTGCCATGAACAGTCACAACTTTCTCTAGATCATACACTTAGGTCCATGTCCAAGGGGAGGTCAGTGATGAGTCAGTATTGTGACTGGCGCTGTTCAACATCTTTGTCAGTGACATGGACAGTGGGATTGAGTGCACCGTCATCAAGTTTGCTGATGACACCGAGCTGTGTGGTTCGGTTGACACACTGGAGGAAAGAAATGCCATCTAGAGGAATCTGGACACTCTTGAGAGATGGGTTAGTACAAACCTCATGAAGTTCAACAAGGCCAAGTGCAAGATCCTGGATCTTGGTCAGGTCAATCCCAAACAGAAATACAGGTTGGGCAGAGAATGGACTGAAAGCATCCCTGAGAACAAGGACTTGGGGCTGTTGGCTGTTGAAAAGCTCAACATGACCCAGCAGTGTTCACTTGCAGCCTAGAAACCACTTATGTTCTGAGCTGCATCAAAAGGAGCGTGAGCAGCGGGTTGAGAGAGGGTATTCTCCCCTTCTACTCTGTTCTGGTGAGACCCCACTTGGAGTCCTGTGTTCAGGTCTGGAGTCTCCAACATAAGCACACGTACATGCTTGAAGGAGTCCAGAGGACAACGAAGATGATCAGAGGGCTGGAGCGCCTCTCCTATGAAGACAGGGTGAGAGAGCTGCAGCTTTTCAGTCAGAAGAAGAGACGGATCTAGGGATACCTTACTGTGGCTCTTCAATACCTTAAGTAGTATTGAAACCTGAAGGTTTCTGCAACAGGGCAGGGAAACTGCACTGCTGATGACACAGTGTAAAGTTTTAATACTGGTTTTAGATGATCTAGATTTGATTTTCCCTGCTGGAACCTACCCAGGAGCTCATCAGGTTCACTGTTTTGCTGGTTTTTAGGCCTACCTTCATTTTACTGAGACAGCTTTTGTGTGGTGCTGCTGACCCAGCTGTGTATCTGAAGATCTTCACTATCACAGGTGTGAACCCCCAACATTTGTGCTAACAACCACTTTCCAAATACAGCCTTGGCTTTAAAGTGGACACCACTGCCATTATTCTTGTGTTAGTTTTTCTTTCACTTTGGCCAAAATACAGAAAATCTTCTAGCCTTGTTATAAGCTTTACAGGCTCTCACTTCAATGCTTTCCCCTTCCACTCAATGCAAAAGGAAGTCTTTCTGAAAAGGCAACATGAACATTTTCTGGGATCTTTTGCCTGAAATTTCATTTGTCAATAAAAAAGTCATTTCCTTTAGCCACAACTGGCTGTTCTTTCCCAAGTATGTATTATTTATGTTTTGTGCACACAACCTCACAAAGTCCTGTGAACAACAAAATCCCACCAGGAAAAGCCTGCTCCAGAATCTTCCTAGCATCATGAAGTGAGCACATTTTCCAATCCATATGTAGTCAGGGATACTTTCCTATACTACAAGTTTTCCTTTATGGGGATAAAGCTACAGTGAACACTTTTTTTAAGAGGTTTATTTCCCTTTTTTTTTCTTCTTCTATTGTATACATAAGTGCCAAATGTTTGCTGCCAATAAAAATAATAAACAAACAGGCTAAACTGTATGGAATAGAAAAGGGGATAATTGCCCTTTTTAGTCATATAAATGAGTGGTTGTCTTGCTACAGGGAAGAGATAAACTAGACTGGAAAAGACAAACTAGACTGGAATTCATTTCCACCTCCCGTGCTGAAATCTTTTATAGTTGTTTTTCTGTGCTACAATGGTGGAATACAAAGGCTAAGTCACAACAAAACAATAACGCCGCATTGATGCGTTCCCAGAATTGAAGCCGTAGCGAGCAACACTACATACTGACAGGCCCCAATTCAAGTCTCCTTACAGCCCTCTGGGCATTTCCAGACTAAATAGCTTTGAAAAGGGGAACAGCACATTATGAGCCCCTCTGAGACGATCTGAGTAGAGTTACTGCATAAAAAACAGTTTAAATTATGGTAATAGAGCTGCAAGCTGCAAAGAAATTATTTATCAGAAGTAGTACAAGACCCTAGAGTTTATGCATTTTTTACATCACTCTTCCATTCCCTTGTTGCAGTCTTGGGTCTTTCCAACAAACCTCTATATGCCACCAGCAACAGGAATCTGTCATTTATATCTGTGCTTTTAGCAACTGTGGTCTTTAATGCCATTAACACCAGAGCTTCTCTGTTCCCTTGAGTTCATCAAACCACTCTTTGTGCCCAGAGTGCATCAAAGCCCTCAGTGCAATCCCAGCATAGCCATGACATTGTGAACAATGAGAGGCAGATGGCATAGACCATGTCCTCACTACTGAGACACGAATGGTAAAATGCTTCAAAGGAATTGCTTCAAATGCCTAAATGGGTGCCATTAACTTGGTAAGATAATTCTTAAATATTTGGGAACAATGACTACCTTTTCACTGCATGTTAATAGTTAAGAACTTGACCTTGGAGCACCAGCTGTATTATGTGATAAGTGGCCAATCCCAGGCTTCTCTCAGTAAATATGTATGCATCAGCCACCTTCATGGATCAGATAAACAGAAAATACCAAGAAGAGGGGTGAGGGAGGAAAATATATGTATAAAGAATCAAAATTGACCCCCAAAATGTTTAATTGGTTTGGTTCTGGGACAACTCTACAGCACTCTCATACATACAGCAGCTTTATGCCAGCTTCTGCTGGCAACAACTTGGGTTTAAAAGAAATAAAATTATATTGTCTCCATCCCCATTTCATCCTCTTGATTTCACAGAGAGCTCAGCTGTCTGAAGGAAGGAGAAGGCTCAACAGAATGCTGTCTGAGATGAGTGAATGGTATTAATACAATGGCAAGAGGTTTGCATTCAAAATTTCATCAAGACAGACTGCTGCAAGGCAGGATGTGGTTTCTGTCTTGCTAACAGCAGCTCAAATCAGCAGGAAGCCAATAAAGTCAATAGACTATCAAAAGCAGTGGGGTTAGGCCCACATTAAATGTGTGTGAAAATCAGTGGGAAGAGATAATGGCTCAACGTACCTATGTGTACATTTAAACTCACCATTCACGAAAATACTGTGCGTGAGAAAAATCAAAGATAATCTCAGATTATAAATGGGTCCATTTAGTTTTGACATTAAAAGGTAGGTGTCATATTCCTGGCTTTTAGATCCCTAATACTTTCATTCTGCTTTTCAATAATTCATAGCCTTTCAAAGTTTATTGAATTGTTCAAGACTATTCACCCCTTCTTTTCCATCCTTTTATTTTAGTTCTAAAATGTGTGTGTGCGTACACGCTCAGGAAGAAATGTAAAAGAGCTGCTTAGCATTTGAAGGGGTGCTGCAAACAGTTATTTCAGGCCTTTTGTTCTAAAATGAAATAAAAAGCTAAGTGAGGAGGTTTTTCACATTTGTTTCAGAAGAGTTTTTATCGCTCAGGTTTAAGAGAAAGATTTTTTCCCCTGGCATCAGCCATCATCTATCTGTGGCGCTGCTCTAATTTACACCACCTGAGGATTGGAAGTGACAGAAAGTGAGCAACTAAAAAGAAAGAGACCACACGTGACTAACATCTGTCACATCGCTTAATATACCATTCAAGAAATGAGGTGACAAGAATTGGTGTAGTGCCAAAAAACAGAGCAGGAGAAAAGCTTCAAATTCATATCTTGCTGCATGTTCATTCCTCCTACAACTGCTTCAGAAAAGCAGCAAATACAGAAATTCCTGTTAATACTAGCAAAAAATTGACAGTTTCATCGTATCTTTAAAAATGGACCACTGCAAGTGAGTTTACTGAACAGCTTCTGCAATTTCATGCAGCCCAAGGATCTCTTCTAGGATCTTTCTCGTGGTAACTTGTACTTTGTTCTATTGACTCATAAAGAGACTGCAAAATCAAGTGTTGGATACAATAAGAACATAGGGATAGTGCATACATGCAATGGCATGCTGAAGGGGAGTCTCACAAGCAAAACTCCCCTCCTTACTTTGGGGAATCTATGGGCAGAAAGCAGTCTCAGTGTCCATATAAAAATGTAGAACATTGCACAGGACACCTCGCACGTTGCTTTCGAAATTAAGCCTTAATCTTATGGATACTACAGGGGAAAAGGTTATAGAAGTTTAACTGGATATTCCAGAAGTCTCATAACCCCAAGAGTCTGCAGGCAGAAATCAATGTGTTGATCATTGAAGCCATTACTCTCCTAATTTCAACATCTATAGTGCAATGCTTAGTGTTCACACGTTGTTAACAGAAGTTCTAAATGTAACACTACATGGTACAGTTTCTCATAAAACAATGTATGAAGTTGTACGGTATGTCTTCAGAGTTTTAATAGAAACATCAACACTGAAGCATAAATATGTAATTAAGATTCTTGGTACTTGTACTAGTAATTGCAGATTTATATTTTGAAGTAAACATATTATTTTAGCCTTAAATCTTTTGAGGATGGAAGATACCCTTCCCTGACCTGACACAAAATTCCATATCCATTGATGGAGTAGATGAACTTTATAGGACCCTTCCAAACCAAACTACTCTATAACTGTATGATACAATGTCGTGAGTCTTAAAAATAATTTAAAGAGTCATCTTAGCAAGTGTCAATCTGCTTAGCATATATTGCAAGGGGGAGCAGTGTGCGCCAGCACAGAAGCGTTGAATAGACTGGTCTGAGATCTGCTGCCATGGAAGTCAGAGAAGAGAGGTCCTTTGGAAATCATTCAAACTGGTAAAAAAATCTTACAAGTAATTCTTTTTTCCCTTTTCTCTGTTTTTCTTTCCTTCAGGAGTAGGAAAGAAAGCAGAGAGGAATAGGGTATGCTCAGCACAGGGGGAATGGACAAGTCTTACAAGCTGATAACACAAAAGAAATGAAGCCTGTCTTGCTGCATTTAAAATTCTACAACAGAAGATAGAGAATAAAGGATCTGTGTGTGTGCATGTGTGTTGTCATTTACTCCTAGAAGAGCACTTAAACTCTTTCTACACTGCAGCAACAAGGACTTATCAATAAACCATAATGAAAATAAGAAGGTGTGTAAATGTTCCTGGGGGACAACTGCTTGTTGGCCGATAGGAAGCATCAATCTTGTGTAGGAAGTATCCAACATTGTGCAGTATTTTCTTCATGCATCATATGAAAAACAATGGAAAGAAAACCTGGTTAGCATTACTTGGGCAAATGTCAGAACTATTTCATGCATAATTTTCTTCTAAACTATTTCCTTTAGGAGAAAAAACTCTAAAACCTATTTGTTCGTAGTCAAATGAATCTGCAGAGCACTGTTAATCACAGGGTCAAATCAGCCACAATAATCTTATCATTCTTAAAATACTGCAAAAATGTTTAATTTATTCATACAACCATAGAATTACAGAATAGTTAGGGTTGGAAAGGACCTTAGTATTTAGTACCAACCCCTGCCATGGGCAGGGATGCCTCACACTAGACCATGTCACCCAATCTGGCTTTAAACACTACCACGGATGAAGCATTTACCATTTTTTCTGGCAACCTGTGCCTCACCACCCTCACAGTAAAAAACTTCTTCCTTATATCTAACCTGAACTTTCCCTATTTAAATTTGAACTCATTATCCCTTGTCCTATTGCTGCAGTCCTAATGAAGAGGTCTGTTTATTGAAATCCTGAAGAAAACTGGTTTGAGTGACACCCATGGTTATTTGGCCATAACCCTGCTATGAAAGAAGAACTATATAAACGTGGCTCTTACTACTCCAAAGTCATAGAATTGTAGAATCTACTAGTTTTTAAAATACATTGAAGATCACCAAGTCCAACCTTTACCCCAGGACTGCCAAGTCCACCACTAAACCTGGCTCTGAAGCCAAATACAGAACTAGCATGATGGGCAGAACAAAAAGCAGATAGCATGTTGAAAGTAAATATATAGAGAAAGACAAATAATCCAAAACAGAAGAATCAATTATTTCAGTCTGACACACGTATTGTTGAGCATCATTTATCAACTTCCCAGACTTTCAGACATGTTGGGTCCATGACAGTGATACAAGGTGTTGTCCTCTATCCCCTGATCACCCATACGGTATTCATGGCTTCACAGATCCCAAAATACAGACAGACACTCTCACCAGCAAAATGTAAGTATGTATTACATGTAGCAATTTCCCTTTAAACACCCCATGATTGTGCAATGCTATTTTGATGCGCTTCTTTTATAACAGAGTATGGGTGCCCTTCTGCAGGCTGTTCTGACCAGACTGTTCAACAGATGACAAGAAAAAGTCATATATGTCCTCAGCAGCTCACCCATATGCAGCTTGAAAAGAGAATGCAGAAAGCTACAGTAGCATGACAGAATCCATTACTGGCTTTTAATCCTGATAGTGATGCAGAGATGAGCCATGAGCACAGCTATATGTGCCTTCGGGAGAGCACTTTGCCCAGCTCTGGTTCAGAAACAGATCATTAGAAGTAAATCAATATAACCTGCCATTCTTCTTTGCTCTGTCCTCTTTCTGAAAACTAATCAGCAGCACAGCAATGGATATTGAGAGCTTTATTCTGGCTGGACCAATTCACATCACACTGAAAAGCAGAAGAAACCAGTGGCAGCAAAAAAAAAAAAGGAGGATTTATTCTTTCTAAAGAAAGTGAGGGTAAAAAGTCACTTGCAATGAAAATTATCATGCTCTTTCCAGGCTATGAATACCATGATGTGACAACCTGCATCAGTTATTTTTGTGCAGGAACAAAGAGCCAGGGCTAGATTTTATTTTGCTAGTTCAAGCATTTGAAGTGTGCATATAATACTGTTTCCAAGTTTGTGTGCTATTAGTAATATTCTGTGTTCATAATAATCACATCCATTATTTGTGATGCATAGTAAATGAGTAGTGCCATAAATAATAGTTCTTTTACCTGCTTTTTGTTCTTTTTCCTGCTTTACATTCTTTTTTTGAAGAGGCTAGATGGCTGTGCAAAATACCTATCTGTCAGTACTGTGCTGAATCACAGAGCCCTGAATGTCAAGCGCCTGCCCCAACCATAGCATTATCCTTATCTTCCAGATCTTGTAATCCTACAAAGGTGTCCATTGCGCTGAGATAGACATTTTTACCCTATAGGAGAAAGATGTTTCAGCAGAAGATGTAATAAACTTTCAAAGTTACTCAGTGAGCAAGCTCTGAAGCTCTTAAGAGCCCCCCCAGCCATACTGGAAGAGCAAGCCAGGGAACTTCTCAGTAAATAATGTCACAGTTGAAGGAAGAATAATTCTAAAAAAATAATAAAATTGCTCGTCAAAGCTACGTGGAAATGAAATTCCATAGTGTGTCTTGATGGTCCTGAGAACAAGCTTCTGTATCCTGAAATAGATTCCTGGCAGCCCTGCCCAAGAAAGTGCATTTCCACTCTGGGCTCCTAAGGGTCTCACCCTCAACTCATCTGCAATCTGCTCGGTGATGTTCAGCAGACTCACACCACTAGCTGCAGGCATTGTAGGACAAGAAGTTTCTTGGAAGGCAGATTGGTGGGTGATCTGGCAGGGAACCAGGCAGGTTTACTGTCAGCCTGGCTCCACTTGGAATCGACAGGCTCCCAGGGAACACTTCGTTTTGACAAATGGGCGTTTTTCCAATGGAAAGCATTCTGTCAGCAGATTTCTGCCCACTTCTGCTGTGTCTTCATCCCTGCCACTCTTTGCCCCGATGGGATAATTTGACTGCTGAGTTTAGCACAGATCGGCCACTCTTCTCTCCAGGCATTGATGTTGAACTTGATCTTCCCCTACCCCTGCTTTTAAGCAATGTCTGTAGGATGTGACATAGGAAAAATACTGTATTTCTCTGCCAACTTCTTTTTATACTACCTTTCTGGAATATTGGCTACAGAAGAAGCATACAAGTTGTGTTTTGTCCCTTCATAATGTCGACGAGCTTGTGTATAAGAGAACAGAGGTTGGAGGTGACGCTTGTTTACAGTCTCTGGTGTAACACACTATCACTTAGATGTAATAAAATGCGAGTGCATTATTTTTAAACACTGCAGCAGATTTAATTACTGCTCCTTGCAAAAATAAATGGCACTTGCTACCACAATTATCGGGTACAATAGCAGACATCAAGCACTCTGCCGTTCACACAGTTTTAATGAGAAGCAGTCACTTCATTCAGGTTCCCTTTTTCCTCTAAAACACAATTAACAAACAGTGATTAGTTGAGCCAGTTCCAAATTTTATTCAAATGAAAGCAATTTGGCTGGTTTGCAGGTCCAATAGGTGATAGTTTCTGAAGTCCCTAAAAGAATTAATTGCATGTTTCTACCCAAACATGTTCTCGGGAGGGGAAAGATAAAAGTTCTCTTTGATATAAAGGCTTTGTTTTTGACAGTGCAAATCATTTTGCTATAAAAGCATAGCCAGGACCAGCCTACAAGACTGCCTGAGAAATCTGTATCTCCACCAGAACTTTTCTCTTCTTTGGAGAAAATACTGTCCCTTACAGTGCAAAATGTTCCTCTTCAGCATAACATGACATGGTGTTCTGGGTTCAGCAGTAGCAGTCCTTTTTCTCCTTTTTAGAAGCTGGTGCAGTGCTGTGGTTTTGACTTTCAGCCTGGGAACAATGCTGATAACACCGCAGTTTTTTGTTATGCTCTGCCAGGGAGGAGGGGAAGCCAGGAGGAAGCAGAGACAGGACACCTGACCCAACCTAGTCAAAGAGGTATTCCATGCCACAGCACATCATGCCCACTATATAAACTAGGGGCAGTCACCCAGAAGAGTTAGATCTCTGCTCAGTGGGGCTGGGTATCAGTTGGCGCGTGACGCCAGTTATATTCTCTTCCCTTGTTATTTCCCTTACCATTACTATTATTGGTGGTAGCAGCAGTGATTTGTGTTATACCTTAGTTACTAAACTGTTCTTATCTCAACCCGTGGGAGCTATATTCTCTTGATTCTCCTCTCCGTCCCTTTGGGAGCTGGGGGGGAGGAAGGGGAGGGAGTGAGCAAGCAGGCTGCGTGGCAGCTGGGCTTAAACCATAACACATGGTTCAGTGTGAGGTGTCCCTGCCCATGGCAGGGGGATTGGAACTGGATGATCGTAAGTTCCTTTCCAACCCTAACTCTTCTATGATTCTATGATTCTATAACCATGCATCTGAAACCCTCCAGCTGCTGACATAACAAGCTTCATATAAATAAAGATGGTTTTTAATAGTGATTTCTAAGTTATGCCCGAATCTTGAAAAGAAATATTCATGTGTTCTAATAATTTCTAGTGACTGATAAATCAGTGATAGGTTTCTACGGATGTGATTTTCTTATCTTCTTTGCAAAGCACTTGGTTGGAGATCTCGGCTTCACAGTAAATACAGAACATCACTGCAGTTTAATTTTCAAACAAGTTCAGACCCAGAAACTGTGGCAGCATAGCGATAATTCTGATGGCAGGATTAATGGCTTCAGCTCCTACCCAGAGCGAGCAGAAAGCTTTCTATTTATAACTGCATTATTTCCATACCATTTATTATTTCTCAGGTATCCCAAGACATAAAAGTCTGAAGAAGAAACTGCAAAATACAAGTAACCAAAAATACAAGGGATGCAAAATGCTAGAAACAGTAACTCCTCCAAACCTCCTATGGACTACTTCCATAAACCTAACAGGGTCGATAAAAATCCCACTGTATTTCATGCAAGAATAATACTGTTTTCTTTGGAGTCCTGGCCAAATTCTAATTACATTTAGCTTACCTGGACATCTCCCTGAAGCATTAATAGGATGTGGTTTTCTTCACTTTCTGTCCTAAATTGCTGTAAAGTGCACTACTAAACAGCTGCCCAAACCTGGCTATGTTTTATGGGTGAGCAAAATAATAATGGAACTATACACAGCACACATACACAAGCAGTAGGCATGCTACCCAGGTGCTAAAACACTGTCATCAGAGGGTGTTATTAGCTGTGGGGATTGACCACCAGCTGTCTCATAGCAGATACAATAAGAATTAATAATAAATGCAAGGTTTTCTTTGTGATTAAGGATATTTTACTTGTTTGCATTGAAATTTATCCCAGGATTTGCTTGTGACTCTGCTTGCATGACAACTAAGTCAACAAAGCTTCACTGAAGTAAAAAGCGGGTCTGTTTTTCTATGCTTTTCCCCTCCATAGAGACACAAAAGCAGCTGATCTTCATTCAGCAACCAGTGAGCATGAAAACTCACTGCACACAGTTGAAAAGTGTGACATAAAAATACTATTTTTTGATGGTATTCTTACTGAATTGTTCCTATGTTGTAATGAAGGCTACAGCTAGAGTTGCAATAACCAAATTGCAATAACCAATTACTGCTTTCCCTCAGTGTATCTGCTCATCCTTCTTGGACTTCCACTCTCAAGTCACGTCTCAGGTTTTGCAATTTACACAGATGTATGAAATAAAGGGCCATCAAATGCTCAGAGATTTGTCTTTTGTTTTTCCAGTCCTCATCACTCATTAATGACACTCACAGACACGGCTTTGACTGTTTTCTCTTTCTTCCTCCTCCACTCCCCCTATTTCATGTTGCACAAAGAGCTGTGAAACAAAGACTCATCAAAGTCATCATTACACTACATTTATCTGCACGGAACTGCCTTTCTCATCTATTAGCCTTTTTAAACATTCCAAGTCCTTGTGTGCCTGGATTCCCTCTCATTCTTTTGGCTTCCTTGTCACTCACTGTTGACTATTTCTGCAGTTGCCCTCCTCCTCCTTTCCCCACTTCTTGATTTTTTCTGAACCAAATAGCACTATGCATAATCTTCCATTTGTTTGAATTCAAATAAAACAGCACTTTCTGTTATTGATAGCAAAATTAAAATTGTAAATGAGTTATTGTTTGCATTGATTTTCATCTGTACAACTTATTAGTCCCTTTTCTCCACTTTCAAATAGTGAAAAAACTTTGCTGGTCAACCATTTAACTGTATTTTAACAAAGTGTAAATAAGAAACAAACATCCTCTGTTTCAATTTCTGTGCATCAGATTAAGTGCAGAAACCACTTTACAGAAGTCTTTTGCAAGACTCTTACAGATGAAGAGGAAGAAGTTAGCGGTGAAGAAGCAAAAATTTTATATATATATATTATATATGCATACACAAACACTGGTACTGTTGCCCAAATTCTCTCATAGTCCATCAAAAGGAGAATGTCCCAAAATTATTCTCTCCCATGACTGAGCAGCTCCTCCATGGAATGCTGATGCACTGGCTTTTGACAAGCTGCCTTTTAAGACCTTTGCCATCTTTAGGCATCCTTCTCCTAGGACGTCCTTATTCTCCTAGGGATATTCCCTGCTCCACATTTACTCCCTGCAATTGGATATTTTTACACATTGTTAAAATCCCCCCTTGAGCTTTCTCTTCTCCAGGTTCATCAGTCACAGCCCTCAACCACTCCTCATATGTCAGGTGCTCCAGTGCCTTAAGCAGTCTTCATGGCCCTTCACAGGGCATGCTCTGATATGTCCATGTCTCTCTTGTCTGGGGGGACCAGCACTGGATTAAGCATCCCAAATGTGTCTCATGAGACCTTAACAGAAAATCACAGTGTCACAAAATACTAGTTTGGAAGGAACCTCAAGGATCATCTGGTCCAACCTTTCTTGGCAAAGCATGACCCAGAGTAGAAGTCCCAGCACCCCATCCAGCCAAATCAAAGTAGTATCCAAAAAAAGGATCACTTCCCTCAACCTGTTGGCAATGCTCTGTCTACTGCAATCAAGGATGCTTATGTGCCTTTGCATGAATGTGCATTCCTCACTCGTGGTCAGCTTGGTGACCCTCTGGACCTCCAGGTCCTTCTCTGCCAAGATGCTTTCTAGCTGGTTGGTACCCAGGTTGTCCTGGTACCTAGGGTTATTCTTTCCCCAGAAACAGGAATTGGCATTTCCTTTTGCTGGACTTCATGAGATGTTAGAATGCTTTCAACAACATATCGGCAATGTTAGACTTTTTTTAACTCAGCCTTTTTGGTAAAACACATTGGAGTTAATTCTAATTCCATTTAATAAAGAAAAAAAACGCCCAGCAACAACAGAATCTGTAGCTTTGGAGATAACATACAAAATTAAAGCAGTGTGTAATAGGATTGTGACTGGCCACTTCTAGTCTAATATAACATACATGCTGTGTTGTGTTCTCCACAAGTTGAGGGAGACATACTTTTGGAAGATCCACTACAAAGGATTGTGAGCATCAAGCCCAGTATCTGCTGACACAGTGATGTCTGTAATGCAAGGCTGAGATGTACCACTGGGAAACACAACAGCCACAACAAAAATACAACCTACTGCTGGCTTGAAGCAAAGATATAGACAAAATGCCCTTGTCCTAAAGTCTGTTATCGTACTCCAAAAGATCCTTTCACAGTGCTGCTCTAATTCAAGGCTTTGAGACTCGTCAGTGTTTTTTGTCTGGAGCCAAAAGCACACATCAGTTATTGCTACATGCTGATGCTTCCTTGTGAAAAAGGAAAAGGCTACACACCAAGGCTGCTGAAATAACAACCAGAGCACATAAAATAATATAATTATTTCTTGCTGCCGATCTGTTTGGTTTTGCTGTGCTATTTTGTAATCTACAGGCAGCCAAATGTGCAGGATTGATACCATCTGCATACTTAGCAGAAGTCCCATGGGTTTTCGCTTTCTCCGCATGGATGACAGGAATCCCAGACTGCTGTCACAGAGGGTGCTAAGGCTCCACAGCTCTGGGGAAGCTCCAGCACCCTTTCACCTGCGCCTACTCTAGCATGCTGCAGTTTGAGTGAGATGGTTTCTTTCCAGCATTAAATGAATACAGAGAATGTGGTAGGAACAGAATTATGCCTAAAAGGAAGATGTTTTGTCTGTGTATCCAACTTGCTTGTCAATAATTAAGAATGTGTTTATAAGCTCACCAATTTCATTTGCTCACATTCAGACTCTAAAAAACATGACTGTTTCTAAAATGTTTGTGAATTTTTCAGGCTACTCTTTTTCCCCCGCATTGCTTAATAAAGCTTAATAGCTCTTCTCAAATTAAACTAAATTAATATGCCAGCTGTACCCAGTTTTGAGCACACAAAACCCCCAACAGTTTATAATAAATTAATACATACGGTTATGGTACATCTTAACATGAAACTCTCATTTGCATGTTGGATGCCAGAATCTATTAGTTTTGCTTCATAGTTCTTACATTAAGTTTATCTCAAGACATCACTCTCCCTGCCAATAAGTACAATTAACTACATATTAATTTGCCCTAAGTGGATTTTCATATTCTGGTTTGTAACCGATGAATGCATGTTTACTAGAGAACTGTTCTAAAGTCTAATATTTTCTTATTGCCCCAATACACTTGTAATCCCTCTCCCCTGTGGGCTTCCATTATGCAGCTGTGACTTGCATTGATTATTTTTGCAGTTTAGGACCTCTAACAGCTAACACAGCCACTGTCTGCATTTAAACAGGCATTGGTTCTGTTGCCATATGAACTCCAGGCTTGACTACAATTAAGCGAGCGCATACATATTTAAGAACCAGCATCTCAGCAGCAACCTCTCCTTTTCATTTGCCATCCACTAAAAAGAAACACTGAAAGCACAGATAGTCTGAGCCTTTTACTGAGCTTTAAGTTCTAGCAGAGACCAGACATGAAGGCATCATGACTACTTACAGGGCAGATGTCTTCCAAGATTAGGATGAAAAAATCAGACCCTCTTCAGTGGTTTGTATTTCATCTCTAGGTTCCATTTCAGACAGGGATGTCTAGCACAATTTCTCATATTGTAAAATACAGTATTTGGCTCTCAGCTTCTGTGCTATAACTGCCTGACTTGCATGGATGTATCTTAGATTCTATGATGATTCTCGGATGGCACCAATCAATCATGCATGGGCAGCAGAGTTATCAGTGGGTGAAAGGGAGATTAAGGGTAAAAGTCAGCCTGACAGAGACATCTTAATTTGTGTCCAAGTTCCCACTACAGTCAAAGGAGGGTTATTTTTCAGAGATTAATTTGCCCCAACGTAGGTCATTAATGTTATTTTAGAAATAGTGGGTTATCCTTCCTGACCTCCCTGCTGCCCCAGATGATCATTCAGTGTAACATCTACCAGCCATCTAAGGTGCATCTAAGCGAGTGTGTATCTAGCTTACTTAACTAAGGGAATCTAGAGTGAGTGTCATGTTCATGTATCTGAATCCCAGCCACTGATGCTGTTCAGCTCCATGCTCCATTGGCTAGACTGACATATGGGGGCTGGCTGGGATGGAGTTAACTTTCTCCACAAAATCCCCTACAGTGTTCTGCTTTGCTTTTTTAGCCAGAATGGTCTCAATGGCACAGATCTTGATGACACAACAGTGTTTTGGCATCTGCTAAGCAGTGTTCCACAGCATCAAGGATGCCTCTCTAGTCCCACCAGCCCCAGTGGCCGGCAGGATGGGGATGGACAAAAGATTGTGAGAGGACATAGGCAGGACAGCTGACCCAAATGGACCAAAGTGGTATTGCATATAATATGACACCATGCTCAGCAATAAAAACTAACACAAAGGACAAGCAGTGGGGGAATTAACTATTTAAGCATTTGTCTTCCAATGTAACTGCAACATGTACTGAGCTCCTGCTTCCCAGGAAATGCCTGGACATCACCTGCTGACGGGAAGTAGAGAATAAATCTTTGCTTTGCTTTGCTTTGCTTTCGTGTGCAGCCTTTGCTTTTCTTTATTAAACTGCCTTTAACTCAACCCATGAGTTTTTAATCTTAATTCTCCCCCTGTCCTGCTGAGGAGGAAAAGCGATAGAGCAGATTGGTGGGTCTGGAAGCCAGCCAAGATCAACCCACATCAACTGAGTGTGTACTGACATGTAGAAATTTAAATGCAAGCCTACAGCACTAGGAGTCCATATACCTTCAAAGATTTAGCTAAAAGCTTTATGCAGTATGTATGCTAAAGATGTGTTAAAGATCTATAAATACATATCTATGATACACATATGCACATATAGGTGTATACATATACATGCATATATGTATCAATAGAGAAATAATACTTTAAATTAACCAGATTTAACTAAAAGATATATGTGATGCATATGCTAAAGGTATACGTATTAAAGCTCTATAAATACTTATCTATAATATACATACACACCAATAGGCATATATATATGTATCAATAAAAAAGTAGATCTTTAAATTAACCAGAAGCTTACATGCCTAGAAATGTCCGTTTTGACAGAACAGTGCTAATAAAAATATTCATCACACACCATAATTATGCTATACCCATATGCAGTATCTGGGAGTCCATGCAGGGTATTAGCAGATTAGTGTCACCTTTCCTAAATAAACGGAATCCTAAACAAAATACTATGAGAGTATTTTTGTGAACCTTAATCCCTATCAAATGTGCCTCACTTCTTTTACAGACAGAGGTTAGAATATACCTACATATCCATCAACTATCTTTGAAAGCTTCATGACAGCTATAAAAGATATGGGCAGTCAAACAAATTAAATACAATTAGTCTATTTTTTTGAGTATTAGCTTTCAGTGACAGTGAATTTCTATTGTATCATTATTGGGAAAAGTATCTATAATACGGTTACAATGCCGCCACTCCTTTTTATGGGAACCACAGAAAACATTAAGTCAAAACTAAACTGCATGGATTTGCCCAAGATGTAACTGTGATTAGGATATATTAGGCATTTTCAGGAGAAGTAATGCCTAATTCATTAACCAATTAGACAGCTTAATACTTGTTCCAAATATTGTATCATATCTCTAATGGTTTATGAATTTACAGCATCGAGATCAGCAGCTTTCTCCTCTTTAGAGGGCTCAAGGCAACTCTTCTGGAACAATAGGCATGTTTGCAGGTTTCCCTGGAGACTTCAAGAAAAGCTATGCCTTTTTTTTGGGAACCAGCAAGCCACAAGGAATTCAACATGTGATTCAACAGCTGATATTGCAGAGCTGTTAAACAGAAACATCATAGTAAATATTTTGCCTATTCAACAGTTTTATATGGTGGATTGTATTCCCTGTAGAGAATGAAACTGGACTTTAAGGAATAGGACCAACACTGGTCTGATGAACAACCTATCAAATTTGGAGAGGATTCCAGAAAATCTTTGTGCTCCTATTCCCTGATCCAGTGACTTCTTATGTATTTAGAGGGAGTCATCAGGTAAAATAGCATCAGAATAAACCATTGGGACCAAGACTTCCTTGTGAAGATGGCCTAGTTTCAAATGACTTCCAAACCAAACCCCAGGTTCCCTCACTTCTGATCCCATAAATTTCTTTCCATTCTGTTTGCGGCCAGATCCATAAAACTTACAGAGAATGCTATCACCATTTGCAGCTTTTGGATAGGCACTCTACAGGCACATGTGAATCTTCTCAGACTAAGAACTACATTAGATCATGATACTTTTCTTTCTTCCAATAAGTGTGAAGAGCAGGATATTGATCCAGAGAGGGCTCCTACATGAGTGACTGTAGTGATAGGAGAAGGGGTAATGGGTTCAAATTTAAAAAGGGGAGATTTACATTAGATATAAGGAAGAAATTCTGTACTATGAGAGTGGTGAGACATTAGAACAGGCTGTCCAAGCAAGTCATGAATGCTGCACCCCTGGCAGTGTTCAAGCCCAGGTTAAAGATCAGCCTTGAGCAACCTGCTCTGGTGGGAAGTGTCTCTATGTTCCTTCTAGACCACAGGAAATGGTCTTAATTTCTACCATCCCTCTGTTTGGTAACCTTATTATCAGTGCCTCAGGTGAAGGCAGCTGGGTGTCATCACCTCAGGGAGGCTGGCCAAGAATGAGTTACAGTAGGAAGATGGGAAAACAACACTTTTGGTCAGGCTCACCTACACAAGTAAAAGAACTTTTGGTGGAAGCTCATCAGACTTTACTAAGACTTACCAAGAAAGAAGTAATTATACTTGGGGAGCTGCTACGTTATGAGATTTCCTGTTGTTCATCTAATAGCAGCAACAATTGAAAAGGACTGTTCACCTTTGGTATCTATTCCCTATAAATGCTCAAAGGTCTCCAAGGTGGAAGTAATATATCCCTTCCAAAACGAACATAAGCTGTTGTGACCATATCGATGTTATTCTCCACTTAGTCATTGCTTTCCCACAGTAATCTGGGTTTTGTATTAATCGCTTTTTTCGCAGCCCATATGGTTGAAGGGTTAAGCCCTTCAAGCAGACATGGTCATTCTGCAATTAGGAGGTCTATATACTGTTAGTTACCTTGCAAAATAGCTACTGGGCAATCCAGTAGACATATCTGCTAAGTCAGGAGGTATATTCTGAAAGAGTGAGATTTTCAGCAGGACAGCAGTATTTTATGAAAAATTTAAAGGATGACAGAGGTTGTATTGAAGGACTTCCTTTCTGAGCCTTGGCAGCCGATTCTTTCTATTCTGGAACATCTGCTCGTTCTGTGGTGTTTAATATCTATACAGATGGATCTTTTATAAATCAGAATAGAAAATTAGTCACATGCTTTCTAAATTTCACATTTTGACATGACAAAGGTGAATAAAAATATTATCTGTTTGTTATAGCCGTACAAATGTCATTGTATATAAATTGTACACAGCAAAAATATAGGTTTGAAGCTAGCAGGTAGGACAATGGAATCTAGTAATCTTGTAGCCTATGTTCTTTGCCATTATCATGATTCAAGGGATGCACAGGAATGCATATAAAAATAAATTGCTGTCTCTATTGAACTGAATATTTAAAGTGAAAGGTTTCTCTAAAAATACTAATGACCTACCTGTGATAGAACCAATATAACTGGCCTTGTTCCAGCACTTTGTATAGTTTGAGTTTTCCCCTAAACCACTAAATTTCATCTGAGTGATAATGACTCTTTCAACACCAGAAATGTGATTTTTAAGACTTCCACTGATTCTCTAGGGAACAAAAACACTTCACATGCCATGCGTCTAAATGCAACAGTTTGAATTTTAAGCAACCAATATTTACAAGGAAATGAAATGCAATCTAAAGAGCAGAATTTTTTTCAAAGGAGTTATTTGCAGAATAATAAGGCTTACTGGGAAATCCAATGTGCTCTGGGAAAACCAGCAAATAGGAGAGAAATTCACTGAACGGAATATTCATTGTTTGCTTAACTCTAGTCACAACCTCTCAAATTCTGCTACACGAGTGAAGCACTTTTTAGTGTCCATTGACATTAGACAAACCCCATTAACACAACAAACCTTCAGTTTTAGGGACGTTTCATAGACAAGCACTAGATTGAGGTTAGTGCGTAAGACACCCTTCACAGTTGTGGTTTCAAGCTTTGGATCTTTTGTGACAAAGAGGACCATGATTAATGCAGCATCTTCCACAACCTGACTGCTCAAAAGAGATGGGAAAAACTAAGTAATTTCCTGGCCCAATGGAAATATTTTATTAGGTCCCATCCTACCTCTATTTTCTGATCAAGCTGAGCATTTTAAGATTAGTTTTCCAAACTACTTCTACTAAAGAGCAGCTTCAAAATTCAACTCCTCTAATGAACTCCTTCCAACTTTCTTTTTTCTCTTTTCATGAGCTGTTTGTATCTATCTGTTCTCTTTCCAGTGCTGTGCCTTAGTTTAGCTTCTACTTTTCTTGCTGTCCTTGCTGTGCAGGGCTGAGCACATTCATATCAAAAGGCTTCAAATTAGCAAAGTATTAAATTCTGCATTTAATTTTAATGTGGAAGAAACATGTCTAAGTTAGAATTTAAGTACATAAAGCTTCATATAAATAAACTGAAATATGAGGGGGGTGTTAGGGCAAAATTTTATCTGACAGTCATGCCTTTTCAAGTACCTCTTTAATCCAAATCCACACTGAATCATAGAATCATAAAACAGTTAAGGTTGGAAAGGACCTCAAGATAATTCAGTTCCAAGCCCCCTGCCATGGGCAGGGACACCTCACACTAAACCATGTCACCCAAAGTATAACATATCCCCATAGATGTGCACACATCTCTAATTCCTCTTGCTTGTTCCCCATGCTATGGGCATTTGTATCGAAGCATCTAAACCAAGCTCAAAATGAAGCCGGCTCATTGCTCAGAGCATTTATTATAGGTGCTGGCAACTGACTTGGAGTTCTGGGGTGAAATGATTCCCCCCTTCCCCAACACATCTGTTTTAAAGCTTTCTTGACCAGCCTGGCAAGCCTCCTACCAAAACAGCTCTTCCCCTTTCATAGACCAGCTCCACCAGCCTCCAGTAGACCTGGCCTCCCAAATTGAGTCCCATGTTCTAAATACCCAAACCCCTGAGTATGGGACCACTGTTCTAAACATTTATTAACCTGGAAAATACGCCAGGTTAATAAACTGCAAACTGGTGTCAATACCCACACCACTGCAAGGAGAAATAATATACAAGGATCATATTTTATTTTATGGATATTTTCTAATGCTTTGCATTTGGGCTAAATTCTCCCATTGGATTATATGACTAAAGGATCATCTTCATGAACACAAAGGGAATACTGGTAGGCACATGGTTCTAAATAAGCCCATCAGAGACATGAGCCCCTGGTCCTGATCCCTCCCAAGGCTGTTAAAAGAAGCCTTAGCCCATGGGCTGTGGGTGACAGCACCACAGGGCCAGAGGACAGCATGTTATAAGACTGATGAGGTCGCTGCCTATTAAGGTGGTGCCTATTATTCCCCTTGAAGGAGAACAAGATTTTGGGACTGCATAAGGTTTACAAAGGAATGTCTATTGGAGAAACTAAAGGTGTGGACAGAAGGGAGCAGAGAAACAAATGTAAGAAAACAGATAAGGGAAGAAAAAGGGCCAGTAGTCTGTAAACAGTGCATGTGTATGTCTGTGCCCCGCACATGATAGACATAGTCTATCTTGTCTTCTCACCTAACTCCATTTCCAGATACTTTAGTGGGTGAGAGGCTTTCTACTCTGCATGTGCCCAGCTACTAGACAGACTGGGTGCCTGATCCCAGCTGCCATGGGAATTGACACTGCATGTATGTGTATATATATATGTATTTTACACTAACAGACCTTGATCTTGATGAGCTGGAGGATTAGGCTCTGACTGTGTTTGTCTGAGTGCTGCATTTCCTTCTGTGTTGATAACTGAAACAGGACATATGCGTAAATGCATCAAATATATGTGTATCTCTGTGCCTGTATGGAATAACTGTTCAGCCCTTCTCCTGGCTGCACCTGGGAACAGAGTTGTAGCAGTCTTATCTCTCTCAGGCCATTGAGTTAAGAAACTTCCACAGGTCTTTGATTTACCTTTAAGAAATGTGCAAAATAATCAAAATAGCAAATGGGGAAAAAATATGTGACATCTTTAAGGCCTAAGGAAGACGTTAGAGAAAGGCAAATGTGGGTTTTTTTGAGATATTCATTTCGACATTGTTTTCTCTAAATAGCTAAATTTGCCCAACATCATGTGTTCAAAAGCCAGACAAACCCAGTATTTTCCTCAGACAACACTGAGCACAGTATATGGGTATGCACATGAGCAGAAAGGCTAAAATAAATACACTGAGGGTTGGACACACATGTATCTGATGGATGTTGGGAGAAGCAGGAGCAAGGGTTCTTGCAGTGCATGACCCTGAATAACTGCAGCACTGGACATAGGGGTGATTACAGCCTCTGCAACCCCTGGAGCAAATCTGCACTTACAGGCACCAATTCATTACTGACCCACCAGAGCTTTTAAATATCTGGCTTGGCGAGAATAGCAGCATTTGTACCATATGTGTCACTTTACTAAAGTGAAGAGATACTATAGAGGCCGTTAGGCAAACACCAGGTTTCTATGCATTAAACATACACGCAAGGTGCTCAAGGAAGCTACATCGCTATTGCAGTTCTGCAGCGTCAAAAGCTGTCATGTAGCAAATAGGGGACAAAATGGGAAAAGCATTAGTAATGGTGCCATCTTGTGTTGGAAATCAGGAACTGTTGCATCATTTTTTTGTCACAACAAACCAACTTTTATGAAGCTGGAGATTGCAGCTGGAGTTTAAGTTGATAGAGAAATCAGGTTTTGAACCTTTATTCTGCAAAACAGTTTGTGTTTCAACACTGTGTTTCAAATGAATGTTAGGGATGATTAATCTAAAAGAAATAAGAAAGTACTAGTTGTGATTTTATCAGTCTCCCAATTAAGAAGTCGTTGCCCACATCATCTTTTTTGTATGTATTTTAAGCTGTGTGTAGCATTCCAAATTTAAACTCCATAGAAATTTTGCTGCAATGGATTGGTAGAAACTTTTCAAGAGAAAGACAAGTAAATGCAAAATGTTAGGAATATCAGGAAGCGCCTAAAAATTGCATGATTGTTTCTTTCCTTTTCCTCATTCCTAATATGACATAAGAAAGGGTAAAATCTTTCAACAAAATAAAGCTACCAATTTAGCACCAGGGCCACCTGGATGCAAACAGACAGGAAGTCACAGACACTACTTGCTTTTATGATGGTGATTTTTTTTACTTTAGGCTTAAAAGATGCAAACTGTTCAAAGAACTATGAAAAAAAAATCTCAGCATCTAGATATGCTCCATCATATATGCAAAAAAAACCCAGAAGTATTTCAACTTATACACACATCACCCCTAACACTGAGAGATCTGACCAAAGCAAAGGTATACTTTTTGGGTACGTTTTCAATATTTTTTATACCAGAATGTGAAATATTTTCCATTTGAAGATTTATGTCATAATTTGCACTTACCTTTGTCATGCAAACACCAGCTTCAGGATCTCAAAGCATGCAAACAGCTTGACCTTAAATACGAACTTAACCAGACCTCAATGGAAACAGCTTGAGGTCTATTTTATTTAGATGCCTACTATTCAGCACGATATTTCAGTTATATCAAGTAATTAATTACACTGTGTGACAGATAACGTTGCATCAGCTATTGGAAAACAAACAAACACCCAAATCAGCTTTCCTTAAGGCCTTAAATTAAATAGTTACTTGCTAAAATTTATAATGACACGAATTTGTTGCATACAGCTTGCTGATGGATTCAGGGAAAGAAAGAACAGCTTATATAGCTTTTTTTTTAATGTTAGCTGTTGAGGTTTGAATTGCAAATCTCTGCATGCAAAATATTTTACAATAACTGCTGAGCTGCGACATAACCTAAAGGAGGCTTTCAGTGTGGCAATAAAAAAGTATGTTATCCTTGATCTGACCATATACTCCAGTTGGACAGAGTTCAGTAGCATTTGGCTGGGCAGTATTCTCATTTTTCATGGAGTAAAACCTGACCACTTGGAAACTACAGGCTTTAATTTAGCTCTTTTCTACTGTTGGTAGATACACTTGGTATATCCTTGCCATCAACGTTTTATTTAAATATGCATTATAAAACCCAATCCATTTTTCTATTAATATTAATAAGAACATGATTGCAACAACTATGGAGCAATCCACATGAGCTGGTTTCAGTGACAGCAGCCTTGATCAACTGCTTCCCTATCACTCTCACAGATGCTTCTGGGTATTTTCCCATAATGTTCTCAGGGCATGGGGAAAAACCTGTCTTGCAAGTGATTAACCTGATATTTTCCCTTTTCTTAAAGCTGTCATGACATCTACAGGTTACTTCAGAATGCCAGTAGGTAAAAAACTGATGAGTATTACTCCAGCATGTACTGTAAATGCTGCTTGTTAGTGCCAAATCCCCTTACTCCATCCCAGTTTGACTCAGTACTCACCAGCTCCCAGGTCCACAAATTCCTTTAGTCCCTTTATCTGTCTATGGAGGGACTGCTTTCACACTTTAAAATGTGGCTAACACTCTCAATTAAAAGTGCAAATTAAGAAGGTACAGTTTAAGGCAGGATTTAGTTTGGGGTTTCTATTCTTTTCCTTTTCTTGAGGGGTTGATGTTTTAAGGGCCCCTCTGCCTTTCCCACAGGTCTGACCTTCCAGCAGCTTTCATGGATGCTCCTCCTGGATTCTTGTTCTACTCCAAGCTCTTCTCTTTAGCCGTTATCCTTTTCATTTTTCTGCCTCTTAGATTTATTTCCGTAAGCTCACCCACACTGGTACCTACCAGAATATATTTAGGAGATCTGGTTATATTTATAACTTATTTCCAGACCAGAAACACAAAACCAAGGGGTCATATTTTTATGAAACTAAGTTACATTCTGATTTTGGAGCTGTGATTCACTTTTTGTCAGGCTATAAATGAAAACTACATTTGCGGATAGACTTTATTTTGTGAGTTATGGTTAAAAAAAGTGGCTATTTGGAATGTTTTGTACAACACCATTTACAGGGGGAAACTGAAGCTTATATTTCTTTAAATAAATTATAAGCAAAATATTTAAAGTCTTTCCTTGAGAAAACAAACAAATAAACAAACAAAACTAAATATAAGGAGCAGGAAAGAACACCTCAATACTATGGCATGATGGAATTCATTAACTAACTGCTAATATTTGACCCTGCAACCTGGAGGAAGCCACTTAGACACTCAACAGATACGTAAGTTCTGTGTTTCTTGGTGCTTCAAGACCTGTCTGATTTCAGTAGGCAGGAAATGTTTAGAAATTACAGGTGTTTGGATGTCTGGAGCCCTTCAGTAGCTCTCCAGCATCTCTAGGACAAGGAAGAGGTTATATAAATACATTCAGTACTCAAATGGTGCCTGCTGAAACACACCTCAACATAGACATGAATGCTTTTGTAAAGAAAACAAAGAATGACCCAGAAAGTTTGGGCTTTCTAAACTGCCTTGAGAAATTCATTCAAGGAGAAAGAACTGAAAAATCAATAGTTGAATGTAGATATGCATGTGAAAATATATTTTCACAACATCTTCTACAAGTGGACCTGAAGTCATTCCCCAGGAGGAATGTTTTATGCCTACATGCTTGTGATGTAGCCCAAGGAGATTTAGCAGACATTATACACTAACTTCCCTCTGTACTTCGCTGCAACCCCCAAAGTCCACATCTTTTATTCCTGCTTCCTCAAGCTGAAACTCCAAATGAACTTCATTCAGTGGTTTTGCAACTGATAGATGCTGTGAAGAAATGCATTGGCAGAAATTCTGCTCTGCAGATACTTGAAATGCCTGTTTTCCTTAAGCCCAGGTAGGACATAACTCCTCTTGACTGCAAAAAAAAACCCCAAATCTATGAGTTTTACAGCAGCAGAAGAAATAACATTGTTCTTTATGTGATCAAAGTCAGAGAGATAAACCAACAGGTATTGGGCATATGGTGAAAAGACTGAAGTGAAGGTGTATGTACAGGGCCAGAATTTTGCTTCTCAAAATCTTCTGCATTTAAAGAACAAATTGTGGCAACCCTCTTTGCCACTAAACTATTGGAGGCTGAAAGCTCTCGATGCGATGAAATGTGTTAAAGTATCAGCCTGCTGACTCATGGCTACATTGCATCGAAAGGATCTAAATATTTTATGAAGCATAAAGCGAGCAATGAACTGTGCAGCACTTCAACACTTGCTTACAATTCCAGCAACTGGGAACTCAAGCACAGCAAACCTTTAAAAGGGGGAAGAGAGGGAGAGAAAGAAGAAACACCCTAAACCCTAGTACCACTGGCTAATAGCTCCTACAAAGCATTCTGACTCAGTCCATAGAGAAGCAAACCCTAGAAGATGATAGTAAGAGGTTGCAAGGTGGCAGAAGAACCTTATATTAGAACTACAGCATAAAACAAATTTACTAGTTCAGGGCAGTTTTTGTGTCATCAGACTTCAATTCCCCTGAGTGTTAGGGTGAGGTATAACAGGGAAGACACAGGCAGCTCTGGTGAAGATCTGGTGCAATGTACACAAGTTTCTTTGGACAACAAACCATGCCAGAAGCCATAAAGCTTCATGTTGCTTTCTTTGATCACCATCACTATGGTGACTGAGACATGACTACAAGCATTGATCAAGGTAATAAACTGGGTTCAGACAGCACTTCATAAGTGAGTGTTTTTATCTTAGCCTACTTGAGAAACATACTGAAGCACGATTTTGGATTTGGTTTCCCCTTTTGATGTTTTTGATGAGTCTTTTTAAGTAACTGAATGATCAAAATCACTCTGTGTCTGACATTTCTGATACAGTCCCAAATCCCTCTTCTCATTGTGTGCTTCAGCCAAGTATTACACTAAGCTCTGCAGCTCTGTGGCAAATTAGGATCGAATCATCCACCTGAGTTTCAGTTGCCAGCTCTGCTGTAATTAGCCACAAAATTCTTCAGTCAAAATCACACCAAATGACTCCAGATAGAACTACCTCCTCAATCTGCGTCTGGTAAGGACTTTTTTCTAACTATGCTTTTAACATCATCTGCAGAACTTGATTATGAATAACAAAACCATGGACTTAGAAACATAGACTAATGTAATTTGGAAAACAGCATTGCCTAATGCTCTCAGCCTCCTAACATCCTTGCCATCTTGGTGGTCCTTTATTAAACTGTCTCCAATATATTAATTTCTGTCTACTATAGAATCCAAATTGAGGAAAATACTGGAGAATAAGTCTGAGGAGGGATGAGTGGAGGGAACTATATGAATAAAAACAGTGGCTACCCAACAAAGAATCAGAAAACCAGCCAAAGCCAAACCATCTTAAAAAAAGATGGAAGCTTGAAGCTGCAGTTCTTCTACAGTCGTAGGAAAGCACAGTATGAAATTTTATACCAGCAAAACAAACCCCAAACCAAATAAATCACTAAATAAATAATTATTTTTAATCAATATTTTTTTAAATGAATTTTTTAAAACCAATATTTACATCCAACACTCTGATCATGGGAAGCTAGGAAAGGAGAATGAATATGCAGATCTACTTTAAATGCATCAGGGGCTCAGTTCCCAACTCTCATGGCTATAGCTGGCAATAACATCCCTTTCCTGATGTTGCTTACCTGAACAGCAGAGTCCATTTGGCTGCAGAAATCCCACTGTAACCAATATTTTGATTGACATCTGAAGACTGATTTGGCTCTGGATGGGTAAGGTGTCTCACAGACTTCCTCCTCACTTGCCATGTTGGTGCTGCAGTATGACAAACTCGCCCATCCTTTAGAGCATGTTTAGATATCTGACTTGTGTTTGCTTTGCAGTTGTGTATAGACATGAACTGTGTACAGCCAGTGAGGGGGATATAAACTATCCTCTGAGGAAGAATATATGCTATATTTTTGTATTTTCCCCCTTCATATTTCAGATTTCAATACAAACAAATAGATGTGAAGCTGGTTGGTCTGTAGCAGGTTAAAAGGCTGCACTCTACTGTTCAAAAACGATAATGTGCAACGTTCCTAAAAATCAGTCTATTCTTGAACACTTCCTTTCTTTATGCAGCTAAATTTGCATATCCTGCAGCTGAAAAAGGCATAATTAGTAATTTGTGATTAATTTAAGCAGGAGCAGCTATAAAAATCTTAGGTATTTACATAGTTCTCATAAATTAGAGTCACAAACTGTAATTTGTTAAATTGAAATTCTGCTAAAAGCTTGAATTTACATAGATGTTCAGATGTTAAAGTGTTGACACGCATTTTAAAATCAACACTGCTGGCACATTCATAATTCATGCCAGTTAGCTGGAAGGGTTATTTGGGAAGTTATTTGGACAGTAAAATTATGATGGCCAGTAAGAAACTGCAGTTGTAATCGCTCTCAACCAAAGAAAATATACATCTTCTTTTAAGAGTTAAAGATGATTCTATGGAAAATCTGCATACATGACCCTTGCCAAAAACAGATACTGAACTGATTGATGTAGTATAGTATCTCAGGCTGATTCTGTGGTCCTGCTTCATATGCGCTATTTATAAGCAAAGAGATTGGGAAATGGGTGCAAAAACCTTTCTGGACATTTCAACCCTTGGTATTTGATGGAAGTTTGCTGCTGAAGACACCAAACAAGGTGTTCACTTTAAGAATGGAATATGTAAAATGTAAAAAATCAAACTTGTCTCATCTTAAGAACTGTGCCAGTGCATCTGAATTCAAATTGAAAGGTCATGTTAAGGTCTGGGAAAGCTCTTTTCTATAATGTTGCAATTGTCAGTGGTACTAATGCAAATAGCGAGATGGTTAATGGACTGAAAGAGAAACATCAATGCCAGGTCACCCATTAGCTGGCATAAGTCAGCACAGACCTACAGCTAGCTTTATGTCCTCTAAGAGTCTGTCATCTAATGTACTCAAGAAAAACCCTAAATTTTACTTCTTAGCCCTGAATATCAAGAGCCCCCTTGATAGATGAGTGATTTTATTTTTTGTCTTCAAATAACACCCTATGTAACTAGATGTGACTAACAAGTGACTATTCATTCTAACATTTGTACATCTATGGAGAAGTAAGATACCATGGAATTTCCTCCTAAAATGTCAACATGGTTCTGGAAGGGCAGAAATGGATATAAGAGTTGTGAGGTATCCCTGCTCTATGGATAAGCTAACTGTGGCAAAAGCAGGAAAAGTGGAACACCTTATCAATGATTAGTGATAGCAGCAGGTAGGCTGTTTTGCTGACTATCTGCAGAAATCTCTATGAAAACACTTTTATCTGGTACTGCTATTTATCCACACAGAACAGGTGAGGCAGCATCCTCTCTCTTGACTCAGCAGAGGATTTGAACAACATTGCCTAGATTCATCTCACTTGGCCTCAAGTGCCTACACTGGGAACAGTGTTGCTTTTAATACGGTGAAAGGTGAAGACAGACCACTGTAGTACAGGTAAGATCACAAGCAGGCTGAAACTCCTTTTTTAATCTCTCTCTTGCAGAGAATCATCTCTTTTTGCTATCCAGGTGCCTAAAGCCTGAACCAACACCATTGTACTTCAAAGAAAACAAGAAGTATGAGCTCTTGCCCTACTTTGTAAACCTTTCTTTCAAGTTTTTCCCCCCTCTTTGACCTTATTTCTTGTTTAAGAGCTTCATATGCGCATCTGTGGCTGGACAGGGTGCTGGTCCATCTAGTGTAGGTCATGTTTTTGCTAAGAGAGGTTGGACCAGATGATCCTTGAGGTCCCCTCCAACTTGGGATTCCGTGATTCTATGATTCTGTGATTTTATTATCTCCATATATTCTAAGCTTTTACAATGCAATACAACTTTATATCTATCTTTTTATGTCTGTCGATATTTATATTTTATTGTAATGCCCAGCTCAAGCTTGATGACATTCTGCTAACACTGCACCCATGTCTGTGCCTATACCCAGAGGCAAACTTCCAGCAGGATAATCTCTCTCTTGGGTTCCATTTCTGCCCAAATGCTGTGCCAAAGACTTTGCAACCTCCAGCAGCTGCACAGTAATCTATCTCTACTGAATACATACGAATTTGTGCCTGACTCCATTTCAAAAAGCACTGAAGCAGTTGTTTGCATACTAAAGTCCCATCAACGTTTGCTTGAATCTGATACTCTAACATTACACCTCAAGTATGAACTAAAGCAATGCCCTGGAAATGTGTTGTAACAGTGAAGTCCTGATGGATCCAACACTATGGATGAGTATCTTTCCAGCCCAACAGCAGTGCAGTCTAGTGCTGCGCACTGCAGTATTTATCATGGTGTCACTGAAATCCAGGAAAATAAAGTCTCCAACCAGAATGACAGGTTAGAAAGCTGACACAATGGAATGCTTGTTTAATCCAGTATCAGTGGGGTTAAGCTACCCATAAGGTTTAACAGATGTATGTGACAGCAGCCAAGATGCTGATTGTAGGTGCTGAGACTACATGTCAATAAAAGCAGAAATTCAATAGAGGGAAATATATTACATTAGACATAATTTTCAATGTAATAATTGTCTTATTTTATTTGGTTTTATTTACAAAGTATTACATTGCATTTCTTACTCTGTGGCATTCAAGCTGAGCTTGAGTCCCACAACATAGTGTGCTGTAAGCTCCTTAGAGAACAGCAAATTATGTTATCAGTGCTTAATTTTCGTGCACAGCTTGCACAGTGACTAGCTCTCCTTAGAAGAGAAGCTGAGTTATTTGCTACTGCAAAGCATGCTGTTGATAATAAGATTAGATTTGATGCATGCTCTTATTTTCACCCCTACCAATAAAGCCCAGCTCCTATGCATTTAACTGTTCACATCTTCACAGTGATCTGCTTTATAAAATGCCAGGCACCCAGGAGTTTCCTCAGAAGTCAGCGCAAGAAGTACTCAGCAGCTCTGAAAATAGGTTTTGAGACCAGAATAATCAAATAATCTAACATTTTTCATCCTATTGGCCCCATAAAATGTGTTTAGATCCCTACAAAAGCTTTTAGAGGCTTTCTTACAGACATTTGTACCTTTAGAGAAATGAACATTGTCTCCAATTTGTAACATTGACACTATTAAATACTGTTACAAGGATCTAGGAACATGCTAAAATTTATATGTATATTTCTTGGGGGCTGCATTGCATTAACTGGCTTTTGCATCGTTTGAGTTGTGAGTTTCACATAGTCAAAACAGTATAAGTTTATCACCCTTTTTTAGTTTTTAACTGGTTACTTAAGCACAGTGGTCAAACCCAGAATGCCAGAGATTAAAGACTGTTCTGATAAGAAGTTAGGACTTCTGGAAATGTTTGTTATAAAGAAAAGAACGTATAACATACAATACAGAGTGACAAACACATTATTCAGTTTAAGAAATCTGCAGCAAACCCATTTCCTTGGGTGAAATAGTCAATACTCAATAAGAACTAAATAATATCTATGTATTATTTATGTGTCCATATATCATCGTATATTAGCTATTTTTAAGTCACTGTTATAGTTTATCTGGAGGACCATTAAATGTATCAGTGATTACAGCAAGAAGGAGATTAACCAAATTTCCATCATGAATGATTTAGACTGAGCTGATCTTGGGAGGGAAAGGGGTAGATATAGGAGAAATGGTCACTGGAAGTCCATTTATTAATAATTATGCTTCTATTAATATATTTTAATAAAAGGTCAGCGTATGAATACCAATGCTTATATATATCCCTTTATATATGAGATTCTCTGCTCTTCTGTAGGCACCCAAAAGGCAGATGATTTCAGTGAGCAATGTACATTAATGTTTTAATGCTCAGCTGGTAAGAGCTGACACTTGCAGTTGTGCTGGTGATGAGGTTTAGCATACAGGACCACACAGCTAATGATAAATGTGCTTACAAAACATATTAATTGACACATATTCCTGCCTGCTCTGAATCCATCACATTGTCAATACCTAGCTTAGCCTCTTAGCCCAGGCACAGATTATATTAACAGCCTAAATTCATATTCTTCTATCTCTAGTACCTCTGATGAACAAGCAGTGAATTGTACTGTTGAAATGCAACAGCAATTTGGCTATAGCATTTGTGGTGCCAGAAGCAAATCACACACCGAGACCTGATTGTCTTAAGCAAGCACACTCTGGAAAATACCTTAAGTCCCCCAGTTTAGTGGACATACATGTAAACCGAAAACTAAGGGAATAGTTTGGCCAGGTTTTTGTCCCTGTTCCAGTGTTTTATTAAGTCAAGTACAGATGAAGACAAAAACTACCAAGTTTCAAAAATGCTTTAGCGTTTTCAAAGATATATTCATCAGTGATTTAGATGAGGGAATTGAGTGTACTATCAACAAGTTTGCTGATGACACTAATCTGGGAGGAGTGGCTGACATGCCAGAAGGCTGTGCTGCCATCCAGCGAGACCTGGACAGGCTGGAGAGTTGAGCAGGAAATAACTTGATGAAATATAACAAGGGAAAGTTTAGAGTCCTGCATCTGGGCAGGAACAACCCCAGGTTCCAGTATAGGTTGGGGAACGACCTGTTAGAGAGCAGTGTAGGGGAGAGGGACCTGGAGGTCCTAGTGGATGACAGGGTGACCATGAGCCAACACTGTGCCCTTGTGGCCAAGAAGGCCAATGGCATCCTGGGGTGTATTAGAAGGGGGGTGGTTAGTAGGTCGAGAGGGGTCTTCCTTCTCCTCTACTCTGCCCTTGTGAGACCTCATCTGGAATATTGTGTCCAGTTCTGGGCCCCTCAGTTCAAGAAGGACAGGGACCTGCTGGAGAGAGTCCAGCGCAGGGCAACTAAGATGATTAAGGGAGTGGAGCATCTCCCTTATGAGGAAAGACTGAGGGAGCTGAGTCTCTATAGTTTGGAGGAGATTGAGGGGTGACCTTATTAGCGTGTATAAATATATAAAGGGGGAGTGTCACGAGGATGGAGCCAGGCTCTTCTCAGTGGCAAACAATGATAGGACAAGGGGCAATGGGTACAAACTGGAACACAAGAGGTTCCACTTAAACTTGAGAAGAAACTTCTTCTCAGTGAGGGTGACAGAACACTGGAACAGGCTGCCCAGGAGTTGTGGAGTCTCTTTCTCTGGAGACATTCAAAACCCGCCTGGACATGTTCTTGTGTAACCTTATCTAGGTGTTCCTGCTCCGGCAGGGGGATTGGACTAGATGATCTTTTGAGGTCCCTTCCAATCTCTAACATACTGTGATACTGTGATATTTTAACACATTTTTTAAATGGATGGGGTTTCCAAAAAGCCCAATCCAGCAAGAGATTTCTGAAAGCCACAGATTATTGCCATCAGATCTCCCATGAAACAGAGATACACCTGTTTCCTTTCCAGGGCAGGGGTGCCCTCAGGTTGCTCAACCAGAAAACAAAAGGTGCATAGGTTCAATCCCTCACAGCCTCCAGGCATTTATAAACAGTTTGCAAACTCATGAATCAGCAAACCAGATATTTGGCTAAGAGCACGGAAGTTTCCATTCCTTCCTGCTGAACTCCTGCTCCTAAGGAGAAGAGAATGAAGAAATCAAGCAGCCAGAAAAATAGAAGGAGAGGGACTCAGCAACTAAATATAGTTATAATAACTTAATATATAACTTCATATAGTTCTAAAAGTCTTTTGAGATCAGAGAGTTTTGAGAGTCTGTTCCTGTTCCTAGGACTGTTCAATTCTTTCTGTTAAATTGAATTGATCAAGGAAGTTAAATATTAACACCTACCATCTACTGAGCCTGAAGATGTTTCTCCATCTTAACCAGTTAAAGCAGAATCCACACCACAGATAAATATCTGAGCTTTTGTAAGATTGTTGGACCCAAAGAAGTCTTTTAGGTCTATACCTGGTGAAATGCACTGAAAGTGTGGTGTTAGCATCTAAGGAAGGCAAAGAAAAACATCCCAGTTCAAAAACTAATTAAAACTGGGAAAACTCTGTTGCTATGTTAAAGGCAGTGCAGGTTCATAGTGGTAGATGTAGCAGTTTTCTTAATAAGGTGTATGCACCAATACCACTGCACTTAATTTATGTCTCATACTTGTAAATCTAAATTAATTCCCAAATCCAGTCACTTCATCAGGAGTTTGCTCAATCCCTAACCGGGAAACTCCACCTCCATTCAGTCTTCCCACTCAGCACATCATATCTTGAGTACTGTGCACAGTAACCATACCCTCCTTCAATATGCTCATCTTTTTCATTCGATGTTATTATTTTCTAGCTTAAAATAAAAATCTTTTGGCCTATGTCCCTAGATTAATGAATGCTGACATCCTCCACCTCCGAGTAGCCATTCTTAGTGTCTAGGTCCTAGCAAAGATTACAGTTACAATATTTTTATCTCCAGATTCCAACTCTTCAAAGTTGCTTCTGCTCTTGGGAACATTAGACAATCTCATCTTAATTGGTCATATGCTATCTTTTAAAGGTCATACCCATGATTCTTATTCACTCGAGAGCAATTCTTTTAAAGGGCAGGCCTGGGTGCAGATTTATCATCATGTTCCTGCATTATTGCCGGATGGAAAATAAGAGAAAACACAAGCAATCCTATAGGGAAGTCAGCTGTCATAAGATTTCCAATCCATAAGTCTCTCAGCTGAGTTCCAGACAGTTTTTCAGGGAATGATCCAAACTCCTAAATTCTTCTCCATGCTTTGAAACTTTGGACATTTATGCCTAGGCACATGAATTCACTTTTATGAAAGTGATATTACATCCCAGGGCTGACTTCTTACCTGTCAATCAAGCAGTTCTTTTAATATTTGAAAATACGAAAGGGCATTTATTTATCCTTTGAAAGAAATAATTTAGGTCTCAGCAGATGATTTGCATATGTCACCAGTTTAACTAAGCAAGGATTAGCAAATTAAAATGCAATTAGGTTTTTTTGCATAATTTGTCAAAATTATATGCTTTGTGTGAGTGATAGGTGGGTGGCAAAGCGTTTAATACAAAGTGTATTCCAAAAGTTCCTCTGACTTTGCAGGGACTTGGGTGGAAAAGCAACTTTATTTTATCATTTTCTTTTTGTGGATATAGGTCTGTCAGAAATTCCAGGTTAATGTAGAAAATTAGACAATAATTAATCATGTTTGTCTGAACTGTAAGACAATTTACTTTTCTCTAGCAGCACTTTAGGTCCTTATCCCAAAAAAGCTTGGAGTCTCATCAGGCCAGACAAACACAAAAGAAATGCCATTACTATCTTACTAGTGGAAAACTATCACCCAAAGGGATTATGCAACTTGGTCAAAGTCATGTAACAATAACCAGGTGGAACTGGATTTTCTGGGTCTCAGAGCAGCTCCTCCACTGCAGTCAGTGCCTTCAAACTCATCTCAGACTGGCTTTCTCTGTCACTGCAACTCATTCAGGTTCATGCAACATTCAGAACTATACAAACAGGCGATTTAGGCTATGTCACCTAAACAAGTTTATGCAGTATTAAAAATATATAACTTTATGATTTTATATAGTAATCTGATGGGATATCAAAATAATGGAACATCGAAGAAATTATTTGGTAAATCTTATGTGAGCTGTCTGTATTTGGTTACCCTTCCTAGAAACTGCTTCATCTCATATATGTGTGCTCTCTGTTTAATATGTTGACATGAGATATTGCAAAAAGGCACAACTGTAAGGCAGACAAAAGGAGAAGGCTCCGGCTTTTATCAGTCACACAGTCATAGAGCATCTTCTACATTGTAGGACATCACAATGCAGGGTACTTCTGCAGAGGCTTCTTAAATTTGACTAATGAACTACCACACAAGTATTAACATCTACTCATTATTCAGCTGATCCACCTGAAAATTCAGGTATGCTTGATACTGAGGTTCTTAAAGCATCAAATGTTGAAAGTATTGCAAAGAGGTCCAGGGAAGCCTCACAGTATTTAGTCTTTAATCGCTCTAAAATGTTTATTGTTCACAGTAGTGCATCTACTCAATACTTGCATTGCATCATTTTGAGAGCATAGGGAGAAATGCATGATGCCCTTATAAAAGGAAAGAATAGGATGGAAAATCTGCTTGGGCTCATGGCCTGATCCAAGATGCATCAGAGGTCAATGGAGCATGCACTGATTTTAGTGGATTTAGGCTGTGTTCTATGATGAAAGGAACTCTAGGGGAGCAGTCCCGAATATTACAGATTTTAGCACAGGACAAAGTGCAAGGATAATGCTGATGGCTCATTTTCTTGATTTGCTGCCATCATGTCTCCATCAGTAAGGGATGCTGCATTAATTCAACCGAGGTTCTACAAAAAACACAACTGAAAGGAAATAACAAAAAAGGTTTCAATGTTTTTCACTGGCTAGCATGCACAGGGGACATCCTAAGAGTTTTCTGTCTACTTAGGTATGGAAATGAGAGAACACCAGCCACGGTTACTGTATGTCCACACTGATCCAGCCAGCAGCTGTAGACAGGCAGGTATTCCTACCTGTTTTAAACTAATAAAAGTAAAACAATGGCCTTCTTCTGAAATACATTATATTATTACATGGGCTAGATTTACTAATCCAGAAAGCCTCCTTTGACCTTAAATGTCAGTGTAAATAGCTTAGACTCATACATATGTTTTGGCTGATTGGAATCTGAGGAAGTTTCCAGTAGAGTTTGCAATGTGGATGTAGGGTACTGTGAAAATGCCTTGTATGCATCTAGGAGTAAGATTCAGATTTACACAGGCTAGAAGCATGAGACATATCTCCTAAAATAACTATTCACTTGCTAAGGGTTCCACTGAGGCTTGAAGGATGACAGAGTGCCATTATAAATAAGCTGCTGTCTGCTCAGCTTTGGATGACAAATTTAGGTGCTACAATGCTTTGCCTTTTGCAATACATCATTTTCTTAAAGCATGCAGTGGTTTAAGCAAAACTCCACTCAGGTGCTAACAATCCACAGGACAATTAGCAGAAGCAGGACAATTGTATCTGACAGTTCTAGAATCATACAAACCCTTCTGAGTTCCCTAAAATTATAGTGGCAAGTGAACCAGAGCCATTTCATATTTGGTATTTGTAATTTAAAGAATAACTTACATTTCCTAATGTATGACAGCACTAGTAAATGTATTTTCTCAAAGATGCCTATTTTCATCACTGGAAAGGGATAAAGAAGTTGTGATTGGAGAAGGGAAAATAAAGGTTTTTAAAAGGGCCACCAGAGGCAGCAGTCCCGTGTGGCTCCTTGTGCAAGAAATGGTAACGTGGCCACTTTGTAGCAGAGCACCAGTTCTCACTTAGATTAGAATCATAGAATCAACCAACATCAGGTACTTCTACATCTGGCAGTCTAAATAATCATCTGCACAAGGTGCAGAGGCTGCCTTCTAAGATACTTTCCACTCTGGAATAAAATGAACAAGCAATCCTCCCTATGCTCAGTAGCATTGTATACAGGAGACCAAGGGACTGTATGCAGTTGCTACACTAACCAAAACCCAAACACTTAAAAGGAAAAGAACAGGTATAGACCCTGAGCTTCTAGCTCAGGGCTGTCCTGGTGGACAAATTGATATGCCTGCAACCCGGAGAGATGCAGTTCAGCTCAAGACTTACGGTTTTACTGTTTCTCTATAGACAAGCACTTTGACTTTAAGCAACAGGTTACCTAATGTCATGCTTTGAGCCTTACTCCGAAATACCCACATCTCATGTACCGCAACAGGAATTAGCATTTTCACAAGGGTCACAGGGGATCACGGTCCTTAGAGTTACTCAAGTTCTTCATTGTACCTAAATAACTGGATTTGGGTGCTTGATCCTTCAGTAGCTCCTGTACACCCAAAAGGAATATAAAAGTGTTACTGGCACACCATCTCTATGTCCACAGTCAAATACATGTTTAAAGTCGTCTTTCTCAGGGAAACATTTAACGCAGTAAGATTAGGAATATAATGGAAAAGAAGGGAAGGGAATAAAAATGCTAGAAAATGTTTTCAAGCCATTTATCAGGAGGTATGTCTGAAACTGGTGAAGGGCAGCTCATCCATGGGCAATGTAGAATGAGTTTGTAAATACACAAGGAGAACAGCATAGTTTATATATTTTGAGAAGTGCACACATTTAAATAAAACGATAAATAAGTTTACAGTCAAATCAGATATATCTCTTGACTGACCAAGAACTAGCAGAGACTTTTTTTTTTTTTACTGAAATCCCAAGAATATATAAGAATTCTTCATTACAAAATGAAAAAGGATCTGGTAAAATAGTAATAAACTAAGATGTGTTAAGAGTTGTGAGGACAGGAAACACAATAAAACTAGAGGACATCAATTATCCTCAGTAACTATGTAGACGTCGCATCACAGTATGATGATGAAACTGCATGTTAAGTATTTTAAGGGCCTTTTTCAGGGATCAGGTAGTTAAGAATACCAAAGGGAAAAAGCAGCACTTGACGTGATCCAGGGTAGAAGGAACTGATTTAAAATATTATTAAAGAACATCTTTATTACAGTGCATGTGAGTTGTTAACAGCTAAAAATCCTCATAAGTAAATCAAGAACCAAAATCTACAGAAAGAACTCTTAATTTCAAAAAGAGTAGCTGATGCACAGGCTTGTCACAAAGGAACTAGGAGCTAAAAGGATTACGGACATCACTGTCTGCACTATAAGCAAGTGTTACGTCAGGCAGAAAGCAATCAAAAACACTATAGAAAGACCATAAAATGAAATAAACAAATTAAAAAGCAGTAAGATGGGACAGAAGGACAAAGGAGGCTATACAAGTTTATGACATTCCTCAAGAAAGCTATGCTCGTGTTCAACCAAGGACATAAATATAAGCAGGAAAAACATAAAGGCCAACCCAGTTCTGAAAATGAATTTAGTAAAGGCATAAAAACTCAAGTAGCTTGGTTGCTTGGTTTTGGCTTTTCAAACACACCCAAAGCAGAAAGTTCTGCTAGCTGCTAGAACCAGTAAGGAATTCAGATATCAAAGAAGCACAGATAGGTTGACAGTATAATACTGAGCAGAGCTAGTGGATACATGTAAAATATGATCAACAATAGGTAACAGGAAACAGACTATGCCAAATGCAAGCATGTTACAATCTGCAGTTCTCTGAAAGAATCAAGAAGCAGGCTACTAAGAGAATCAGATGTTATCACTTGTCTCCTTGGCTGGCCAAAGCCTTCTGATAAATCTTCCATTAATGATTCCTACAGAAACTAAGCTTCTGTCATACAGGAAGAAAAAAATAATCTTCTAAATTAATATAAATAGGTGAAAATACAGAAAACAAAGTTTAGGGATAGATTATCAGCTTTGAGACCTCATAGGGAAAGTCCTACAAGGTACTAGAGACCACTAGAATGTTAGAGACTTGTGCTAGTAACTTACACTGGTTGACATCTTCATAAACTACCTAGGAAGCAGTAATGAGGTAATAAAGCTTGCTGATCAAACTAAGCACTTTAGAGTAATAAAACTGAAAAATTGATTGAGAACTGCAGAAGAAAAACCATAATAATGAGAGTGCCATTTATCTGACCAAATCTGCGCATCTGAGTGCATGGTGGCCTTTGCTCCCTTTCTACACTACATGGAAAGAAATAGGTAGGTTCATGGAGCCACTTATCTCACTGTAATGCAGGGTGGGATAAATCATCCTTTAAAAATGGCAGTTTGTTTCCACATTGCTTATAAAGACAGCCAGTGGTAAGGACCTCAAATGTTACCAGATGAATCTCACCTTGAAAGACCTGGACATAAAATGTCAGATGGGATATGATATAATTATCTACAAAGAGACGTATGGGATAAACAATCCTGACTGCATACAAAACATGGAGTATCACCTAGCTATTACTACTCATTAAAGCTGCTCTAGAAACATTTTGACTTGGTCACAGTACTCATATAATGTGTTCAATAGCAAGCTTGATACATAATTAGCTAAGTTTTATTTATTCCTACTGAAATCTAGTGGTTCTGAAAGAACACAACACCTGGCTAGGTCAGGCTAAAAGGTAAGTTACCACAGGCACAGTTTCACTTTTTCTTTGGCTGAGAGTGATTTGAAGAGGATTACTGTTCTAATGAATTCTGTAGATCCCATTAGATTTACTAGAGCTGTATCCACAGAGCTTAATATCACACTGCTTGCTAGAAGTGGCTTTGTGTGCACCTTGTACTTCACATCACTAACTCCATGATCAGACGTCTGCGTTTCCTAGAACATTTCTTTACTGACCAAATAAGAGATCACATACTGAGGTGTCTTCCCTTGCCACCCTGCTCCTGGCAGGGGAAATTGGATAGAGATAAATCCCCATCTCTCTCTCTGCCAGAGGCTGTTTTACCCACAGGTTGGCAGATATCTGTATGGAGACCCCTGAAGCGATGTGCACTTAGGACTGATCCTTGTCACAGCAGGGCAGCAGCCAGACATGATGATGCTCTTGCAATGGAGGGAACAATACTAATGGGTTATCATCTCAGTCGACAAAGAGCATTCAAGAGATGACCAGAAGAAGGGAGCAGATAAAAGGAACGTGTAGTCTGTTTGCGGAAGGTTGTGCTTCCTCCAGAGTAACAGCAATGTCTTTTCCTTTTGTTTTTTTTTTCCATTTCAGTTTGATCACAACCCGTGCAGATGTTGTTTTACGCTTCAGGTGTTTAAACTGACTAATTTTAAGGATGTCCATGGGGCATGCATCTTTTAGCACTCTGAGCAGCTTTTCACACTTCTTCTCTCTATAGGCTTTGGGAAATACTGATTTACACTCGATGCTTTTGTTAAGTGGCCTTGGAGCAGGAATTCTGTCCTGTCATTTTAGTAAATTTAGACCTAGCTGAAAATAAGGAAGCCTTGAGAAAGACAGTTTTTCCAGTTTTAGAAACCTGTCATATATTTTCTTTCTGATTAGTTAACATGAACAGCATGGATAATTCACAATTGAACTACATATGTTAAAAGCTCTTTCATCAAACTACATTTATGAAAGCAACTACCTTACTGAAAAATAGGGGGAAAAAAGTATTATCAGGACACAGTCAGCAGGAACTAAGACTCCTACACTTAAACAAAACAGAGATGCATTAACTTTTCTAGAGTATTAAAAAATCTAAATAAATTTCAGTTACGATATTAAGAAGAAATGATATACAACATACAAGTAATAATTATACCTATAAAAAACAAGAAATACCAAGTGAGCAGAGATAATCAGTTTGGGATCAGAAAATGACTGCTATGTGGCTGGAGACTGAACTGGCAGTGACTTTAGCAGCAACTCTGAAGTTGAGAGCTGTTCTGAAAAGTGTTGGTACTCAAGTTTTCTGGATATAAATTTTATGTAAGAATTAAATTTGTCAAAGGAATAGAACAGAAAGTCAACAGATGGTGGTGGGAAAGAGAAGGAGGAATCAATACTAAATTTCTGTCTTCATAGAATCATAGAATGGTTTGCATTGGAAGGGACCTTAAAGCTCATTCAGTTCCAACCCCCTGCCATGGGCAGGGACGCCTTCCACTAGGAGCAGGTTGTTCAAAGTCCTTCCAACCTGGACTTAAAAACCTTCAAGGATGCCACATCCAGAACTTCCCTAGACACCCTGTGCTAGTGTTTCACCACCCTCAAAGTGAAGATTTTTTTCTCCCAATACCTGATCTAAATCTACCATCTTTCACCTTGAAACCATTACCCCTTGTCCTGTCACTACATGCCTTAAAGAAGTCACACTGCCAGTGGTGAACACAGCTTTCTGGGCTGTGAGCACACACTGACGGCTCATGTAGAATTTCTTGTCAATCAACACTCTCATGTCCTTCTCTTTAGGGCTGCTCTCCATCGAGTCTCCACTCAACCTGCAGCTATGCCTTGACCCAGGTGTAAGACTTTACACTTGGCAGTGTAGAATTTCATGAGGTTGGCATTGGCCCACCTCTCACGTGTGTCAAGGCCCCTCTGGATGGCATCCCTTCCCTCCAGCATGTCTCCTTTGGACCATGGAGAACAATGAAGTCGTCTATATAAAAGAAAAGATACTCAACTTTCCAGGAAAAAAAGAAATAAAATCCACTTCAGTGTTTTCATTTAGGTCATGTCTTCTGTTGTTGATCATTGATGGTTGGTCTCCTCTGCCTTACTTGTCTACACCTGTGTTAAGGTATGTTTCCTAACATTTGAGAGAGTGTTTAAGTGCCAACTGAAGCAGAATAATTACTTGAGACCTATCTGACAGTCTTATATTTTTATTCTTAAATATATCTCATCTTACTCACAAAGCTATGCCGATAAATAAAAGCAGAATAATTACTTTTGACCTCCTGAAATTCCTGTTAATTTGTCTGTATCCACAGATACAGACTCGCAATGATAACACATGAAATTAATCTGTATCAGAATTTCAGTTTGGATGAGGAACTGAGAAGTGAATTTCCAGGCATATGTGTTTATTTTGCTTTTTACTATCATCAGAGAGTAAAACTGAATTCAGTAAAACTGAATTCTCTTAGAATGAAACTCACTGAAAGCTTTGCCCAGCAGCACATTTAAGCACCAGTGATTCAGCTGGATTTAAAATCACAGAAACGAATAATTTAGCCCCTCCTGGAAACACTTTTTGCATTGACTTTTTGTTTTCAACATTTTTTTCTCAGTCAAAATTATTTACTCTGGGCTGCACTACTTGTTGATGTGAACACAGCAGCTATTTTGGACTTCTGCTTGTTTCAGGCATATAGGCATATTTGTATCAACATCCTCTCCAGTCTGAAATAATCCTACATCAAAGCTCCACTGGGGATCCATGTTTAAGTGACTTAGTGTTACAATGGAAGTTGATGGTAGAATGGTGACTTGAACACAAATACCCCAAATCATAAGCAGCTAGCTTATCCTTCTCTTTGTCACACTAGCAAACGAGACCTTGCGGGGGTTGGGGAGGGGAGAGTTGTTTTGTTTTCCTCCCTCAGTGCTGTCAGATAAAATCAGGTAGTCATATCCCACATGATGATCTGCTAGTGCAGGGAATATGCCTTGATTGACATAGGTTTTTGCTATTAATTACCTTTATTGTAATCTTTCTTACTGTCGAGGAGCACTTCCCCTCCTTTTTAATGTAATATTAATTTTGGTCTACTCTCTGTATCAGGAGACAAAGATTCAGTTATTTGAAATAATATTTTAATCGAGAATCTTCCAAAAACATAGTTGTGCTGGACCAATCTTTTATTAGTCAGGTACCATTAGGCTACTGGAACAGTAATCTGATTTTGTAATATAATATAAGCTGGAGGAAAAGTAACATTAAGTGTTGTTTGTCAAAAAGAGTGATCTTTATTAGCTCTGACCTTTCTCGAAGCCAACACAATAAAAAGGTGAGTGTCGTTTTTACACTTGCAAAGATTAGTTTTGCTTACAGTAAGCAAAAGATGAGTCTCTCAGGGGGGCTTCAAATTCTCGTTGGAAATAATTGAATCTCATTACCAAGCATGCTCTGTGAAGCTCTTATGATTCACCTCAATTGACTATTAAAAGCATGTTCCTACTTAGAGCACTACCTTTCCAACCTCTGCTGCTACATAGTACTAGTGAATTGACCTTTTGTGAAGACTTAAAATACCATGTAATTAACTTTTTTCTATGTACAGAGTTAAGACTTAATGAAACTGTGAGGTTAAATGTCAATATGTCCTTTCCAAGCTTTTTTATATTACAGTTCTTGGTATTCAGATGTTAATGACACACTTTCTGTACACATTTGTTTTTAAAAACAAACAAAAAAAAAGTAGCAAATTTGCACTGCAATGCACAAAACAGTCCAACTTCACTCTCTGAACAACCCCAGTCATCACAGAATAGCTCTGAAATGCAAAGCAATAAGATGTGTTGGAGGTTATTTTATGATCCTGATCCAAAATCCATTGTAGTGATGGAAACATATTGTACTTGAAGTTGCATGGCTTTCACATACGCAGTCCTGTACAGTTTCATTTTATCATCCAAAGCAGCTGTGTGAGACCTCTAGATGGTCATCAACATCTTTTTTGTAAGACCAGGAGCTGATTTGCACACGTCTGAAGCAAAGTGATTACCCTAGAAATAGTCATGCATAGATAGCAATTTCATCAGTGGTTTAAAGTCTTATTAATGAGTTGAGTGAATATTGTTTTCCGCATATCTGAGTGATACTCGAATCTCCCATTTCTCACATGATTTTTTCCATTCAGTGTCAAGATCTCTCCCTGAATGTAGTATTTATAAGGTACAAATGGGTACAAATGCTCATATGTTTACCAGGGCACTCTTGGTTCAACTAGGAGCAAGTTGAATCAAGCACACTGACAGTTGCTTCCTCTTGTGCACCACAGAAGCTGAATGTATTTCTTGATTAATTAGATCCATAAATATTAGTTTTTAAACTGCAGATGCTATTGTGTTCATATCAACTTAATAAACCTCCTGTACCTAGACTGTGATGCCTAAGTTGACATGCACAGAGTTTAACAGACAATTCTAATTAAGACAGTGAAGAAAGATCATGTTTCTAGGACAATTTTGCATATTGTTTTTTGGTTTTAAATTCCAATGACTAATACATGTAACTAGAATTAATGAGATCCACACTCTTATCTTACCAGCTGGTTCTCCTCACATATTTTATAATATATAGCAGTGATTTTTATTCACATCTCATCCTAAAAACCCCACAAAAACCATGCTGCAGAGCTTGCCAGACCAGAGCCAAACCCAGTTTTTCATATGCATCAGGACAGCAATCAAAAGCGTATACAGAAATCAGGAGCAGTGAGTTGTTACAATGAACTCTTTAAAGCTACCTAGGAGGCAACAGGATACAGGCCAGAAAGCGAAGGGTAGACAATAATCTGCCAAGTCCCCTTGACTTCATAGAATGAAGTGACCTTCTGAAAAAAAGAAGAAATAAAAGGAAACAGATTTTCTGAAACAGCTAGAAAGGAAATCTTAAATTGCATGGAAATTGTGCTTCAAATATCTTCTAGCCCATGGTGCCACAACATATGAAAAGGCCAATTGCTTCAAAATACAGCCTTCGTGTTTCCAGGGAAAACGGCTTTTATTATAAACAGCAGTGGGGAAGTGGTTTTGGGAACCTTTACAATACAATACTCACACACCTGTCTCCAGCATATGAATCAGGTCCCAGCAATAATTACAAAGTGTTAGGGAAATAATATGGCAAATTATAGCTAATACATTGCTTATTGGCTCCTGGAATTGCAGCCTCCGGAGGGATGTTGACAGGCTTGAGGTTTCACTGCTCATCATATCATCATGTGCTCTGGAGCCAGGTTGAGAGAGCTGGGCTGGTTCAGCCTTGGAGAAGGCCACTTAAGGGGAGACCTTAGAGCAGCTCCAGTGCCTAAAGGGGTTGCAGGAAACCTGGAGAGGGGCTTTGGACAAGGGCCTGTAGGGACAGGACAAGGGGGAATGGCTTTAACCTGACAGAGGGGAGATTAGGATGTGCTCTTAAGCAGAAGCTCTACCCTGTGAGGGTGCTGAGGCGCTGGCACAGGGTGCCCAGAGAAGCTGTGGCTGCCCCATCCCTGGAAATATTCAAGGCCAGGTTGAATGGGGCTTGGAACAACCTGCTCTAGCATAAGGTATCCCTGCCTATGGCAGGGACTTGGAACTGGATTAGGTTTAATGTCCCTTTAACCCAAACCAGTCTGGGATTTTGTGATTCTGTGAAATTACTTCTGGGTTAGAAGACTCTGGACATCCAATGCCTATATACTAGGCAGAACACAATGTCTCATGCAAGAGGAATCCTATGCCCTTCTTTCTTTCAGAAAGATGTCCATCCAGTTTGAAGCTTAACGCTTTCTTCTGACATTGAGCTTGATACATTTAATGGTTTGGCTTGCAATTTAGATGTTACCTGTGCATTTCTTTCTGTTCTATGTTAATACTCATGCCAATGGTGAGAGTTAGAGACCATTACATACATAGGCATTCTGTAATCCTTTATTTTAGGACAGAATCTAGGGAGAGGTTCCATGCTACATGAAGGATCTGATGGAGACCTCAGCTACAACACTAAAAAGCAAAGAGTCTAATACATAATTGAAGGATTTTTTTCCATTCTTCCCTGACTCTGTTCCCCAAGGTTGAGATGTGGCTTTTACATTCAGTCTAATCTCATTCAGTCAGTAGCTAAATACCAAGCCCACCTAAACCAGGTGACAATGATAAGGTTACAGATCCTGAGACAGGAAGTATCTGTTAACTTTCACAACAAAGTGACAGTGTCTACAAGGGACACTTAAACAGAAATGAAAGAAGTGCTCTTGTGTCAAAGACGAATGCAGCATTTTTAGCACAATGTGAAAGAAGTTTACATTGCATCAGAATAGATATTCTGGATTTCTGGAAGTGTTTGGTTTTGTGTTTGGCTTCTTTTTTGTTATTTGTTTTAATCAAGCAAACAGTCCAAATGAAACAAAAATCTTCAAGCATTGCTACCTATTTTTATCTATTTCTACTCTCTCAGAAGAGACATATGAATATTAATATTAATCTTCTACCAGTTAAAAAAAAATTAAGCAGCAAGTGTCTATAAGCATATGATTTATATACAGAGGCATAGTATTTATAGACATCATAAGCTCAGACTGAAAAGCAGACAAACCAGGTCACATATAACATAAGTGCAGTCAAGGAAGCTCCCAACACATACTGTAGTCTGACCCTTTTTTATTCCCATTTACCTACTGAAGATTTGAACTTTTATGTAAGTTAATCCATAAACTCTTCCAGTTTTTCACCCATAAATCAAACTTTATTGTCAGAAATATTTTGCTTTAGGGTCACATTGCATCAACGCAAACAAAGGAATGTTCTTATTTCTGTCTTCCTGAAGGAAAACTGCTGTAGAATATTGTGCCTTATTCTCTTTATTAATCTAGTGGAAATCTTCAAGAACTTCTTTTGAATGTCACTAATTCCTTATTAGAATATGAATTATAAATGACTAAGAAATCTGTTGGAAGTGAACTTAAAAACCCAACTTGATATAAGTATCCTACAAGAGAAACAAGAAAGCCAGGCAGCGAAAAAATTATACCAAACGTTATCTCTGACAGCAATTTTCATCTCTACATGTGAAAATTCATTACAAAGGAAGTTAATTATCATTATTACCACTTTCCTTTCAGATTGGCAAGCTTAGTCAGAAAAAAAGGTTATGTAACTCAACAGAGATCCAAGCAGAAAAGTGAGGGGAAGAACCTGTGTCTCTGCCTGAATACCTTCTTGTTTGTTTGTAACTCAGCCAACCTTGAAATAACAGAATGAGATCTGGGGAATGGAAATGTAACAGTCAGCCCATCACAGCGCACATGTCAAAGCATGTCCAAAGTGGCCACCTTTACTTATACCCCTCCATCTTTCCTATGTCTGAAGAGCCAGCTGAAAGAGGAGGCCACAGGAGGCGGTTTACAGTATTGTACTTGGACCAGCTTTTGATAAAACTGTGCAGATAATACTCCAAAATGAAATAAAAAGAATTATTCTTGGAAATGTTAGTGATTTTCTTTGTGTTATATATAGCTTCCCTTTATATTTTACTTGTAATGTGCAAAACGTTTTTGATTGTGATTTTAAATCAGTTGCTGCATCTCTCTAATTTCCTCTGCACAATTGCACGGTGTTGCATAGCTTAAAAGATCAAAAGCTACATAAGAAGGGATAGAATAAACCTACTGGCTTTTTTCCTGCAAGTTCAGCAGTAATACCTTTTCTTGATGCCATTCCTTAGACAAGAGAATTGTTTCTTCTGAGATTAATAGCACCCAATAATACAAAGCCACAAGTACAGGTGTTATCAGAAACCGCAGACTCTCAAACCATCCTGGTTCTGAGCATTTATGTTGCCTCCTTTACTTTTAACTGTCTTTTGTGGACTGGGAATTGTTCACAGTCTAGTTACAAAGGCAACTTTCCTTCTGCAAAGCCATTAAATGCTGCAGTCTTCTAAAAACTGTCAGAAACCATTTAGCAAGAACTTTGGGGTTTGTTCTCATTGAAGTGTAGTTTCAAATAAAAGTCTTACAATTAAACACCAGGTTGTAAGTAGACCTTGATTATGTGTGTATAGGTATGCCTGTGAGTAGAGGCACACTATAGAAGAGATTTGCATTGACCCCAATTTAGTTTGTTAGTAGATCTCTTCAGAACAAATCACTTCACTACCTGGTGTCCTTTCCCGAGAGACTTTTCTTTCTACCTCTCTTTCCCTCTTTCTCTGGTTGCTTTTGTCTTCCTTTTCACCTGTTTTTCACATCTTTGTCCCACCATTTTCTCCTCCTCATTCATCTCACTGACATACTTTCATTAACATCACACCACACACTGTCAGATGGCACGTTACCACTGTTCGTGTTATTAAAGCAGTAACGATACTTTTAATCTTTGCTTTCTGTAAAAACTTCTGGGAAGAAAAAGTTCTCATGTTCTGAGGGAATTAAATTGCTCTGTAAACTGTGACTATCATGACTTGTGTACTCTGGTATTCATACCTGCTGATCCTAATAATACTGGTAAGTAACAAAATACTACTGCAGATTCAGATCTTGGAACAGCCCTGGAATTGTCCACTGTATGAGCACAGAGGTTCCATATTCATGTTAGTGCCATGGAGATCACTTGGGCTTTCTCACCGCTTTCTTATAATCCAGGACTGTTTTGGAAGAAGCAATGAAAAAGTATCAAAATACTCACACTAGCTGATGATAAGAAGCAGAACAGCTCGAGCTCTCGTCACATCAACTGAGCATCCAGGCACTTTCACCATCAGACTGAAGCTAAGCTTTACTCGATCGCCTGTTAACAACGTTTATAAGCTGCTTAAACACTCTGAGGTGTACAACAGTATGATTTTGAGAAAGGCACTTTTCAAATTGTGTCTAGCTACGAATCAAGCAGCTTATAAAGTGTTCAGCAGTGACTTCAGTAATCAATATACAGCTCTTGTGAGCAAAGACTTTTGATTAGAAAGTCTTATTACTGGGGGAAAACATCTGTTCCTGAGAGCAACTCAGGCTTCAGGAATAAATACTACAAAAGGTAACAATCCATAAAAGTTTCATTATTCAAGAGTTAAAACCAAAAATCTTTTATTTCATTATATTCCTCTACCTTGACACAGGCACACACAAGTTCCGTTGTTTGTTCTCTGATAGTGTCAACAGGTGACATTTCAAGAATAACCTGAGAAATTAGTTCACTCCCACAGGACCATACCAGCAATTCCTATGGGTCATCCAAAATGAGGGCAATTTTGAGGGGTCTTTTTAGTTCAGTTTTATTCTGGAGCTTATCCTCTGGCTTCATGGTCCCACCTAAGTAACACAGTACTTCTGCAATAAGGAAGGACTATCTTAAACATACTGACAAAGGTATTTTACAGGCAAGTACCTTCTCATATATTCTAGCTACCACTAGCTAACATTTGTGGACTGTACATCTGCTGTCAGGAAGGGAGCATGCAATGGCAACAGAAGAACAGTGACATTGTTTTGAAGAATTTGGAAGAGAAGAGGAGCTTTGTTGCTTTTAAAAAGCAAGATAGTCATTTAAAGGATATTTGAGCTAATTAAATGTACCATTTGTGGGAAAAAAATAACCACTAGGAAAACCATATAGATAATTATAAATGAGATTCAAATACTAATTTCAGTAATAGAAATTCACTTAAATCTTATAATCAGTTTTATTGAGCCTATGTGAAGAATAAACATAGTCTGCACTTTTAGAAAGTGACAGCATTGGCAGCAAGTAGTTCACAACCCCAGTCCAACACTCACTGTTCAGATTCAAATACTAATTTCAGTAATAGAAATTCACTTAAATCTTATAATCAGTTTTATTGAGCCTATGTGAAGAATAAACATAGTCTGCACTTTTAGAAAGTGACGGCATTGGCAGCAAGAAGTTCGCAACCCCAGTCCAGCACTCACTGTTCACTGCTTCCAGTTTATTCATCTCAGTGAGGCAATTAACCACAAACCCCCAAACATCTGTACTAGCACAAGAGAGACTGAGGCAAACAGCATCATAGGAAGACAGGACTGTAGAAATATCCTGAACTGTCTTTGTATGCCAAGTGAGCATCTTGTGAAACTATATCCTAAAGCAGATCCATAGAGGAATTTCACTTATGGTGATAAATTGTCTTTACTAACACTTTGTGGCTGCCTGCATCCTGCTGTGAAGCCTGTAAAGCTCTACACCTCATAGTCTGGTCCAGAAAAGGCAAACGTTAACCACAAGAGTGTTATCGTAAACCCTCTACTGTCTCCTGAGCACATCCTGGGGCTCTGTTTATATGTACTGGGCTGGAGTTAATTTTCTTCAGAGCAGACATGTCAATTTTCTATGAAGAATTTCTGTAAAAGCAGTTTTCCCATTCAGTTTTGTTCCTACACTCCATGTCTTTATCCAGTCACTGAAACTCTCCATTTGCAGAAGGACTCATGACCAACTTCATCAGAACAGTGATCTTCTAGTGACTGCAAGTGCAATGATGGGCAAGATGATCAGAGCAGGAGCTTTGAAACTTTCAGACTGCACCATTTTAGAAAAGAAGAAACCATCTTCTGTTTTGGTATTTTTAAGTGACAGTACTCTTGGTGCTATGAGCTGCAGAGATCCTGATCCTTCCACTAGTGAGGTTAAGTTTTCTTTGGTAGACTTCCCCAGGTGCCCTTCATGCAAGGGACTTCCTTGGCTGGTGTTTCTATATGGCGTAAGGTTGGTTGTAATCACTCATCTTTATGTGGGTATCCAGTGGTTTAATGGGGTAAAGAAGTTAAGAGCAAATAAACAGAGTGCCTTCTGGCTCCTCATATGTAGATATCTATAAGGAAAATCCTAATCCTAGGCTCCCATATAAAGACACGGTACGTTGTCACATCCTAAAATAGATGTTTAAAAGAGACCAGGTGAAAAACATATTGCTAATTCTTCCTAAAACAGCCCCAAAGCAAGTCTACTTAAAAATTGAAGGTATTTTCATACCACATGATTAACTACATATGATGAATGTCTGCATTTTATTTACTGAGAGGATCAAATTATTTGGCTGAACTTTAAAAACAAAACCATATCTGAATGGTTCATTTTAAAGCCTTGCCCAGAACAGCTTTTAAGCTTTAAAGAACTAAAGTCCTTCTCTAATAAATATCCCTGGGACTCCAGTTTACACTGTACTGAATTGTTGGCTTTAAAAGCACTACTTTTCTGAACTGCAAGTTGAAATCCAAGTGCTCCTTTAGGGTCAACATGTCCCCCATGTAATGTGTCAGCATTCCTGTTCAAATTCAGCAATAGCTCAGTGTATATATACAGTAGCAAGGGCAAAATTGAACCTTGTATGAACACTGTGAATCATATTTAGTGTAATATGCACTGATTCAAATAGTAACACTTCATTATCAGAAGAATCTGAAACACGGTTTTGAATATTTATCTAGATCTTTGTATCTTGTGTAAAACCAGCATGGCACCAGCTCACACACAGTGTTCAAACTAGCTTCACTGTTTTATTATTCGACCACTCTATGCAGTTATAGTTCTAACCTATTCTCTTTCATCTGTATTGCACTCATCAAGAGAAAAATATCTGGGGACTCATGTGGGAATTGTCTTTTTCTCCACCACCAGCTACTTTAAAAGCAAATATTTCCCCTAGATAATAAAATGAAAACAAAACAAAACAAAACAACTTCTAAACACTTTTAATAGGCAAAGTAGCAATGCAGCATTTTCTTAAAGACTGGCCCTAAAAATCCCATAGTAAGCCTCAAAATAAGCCAAGATTTGTATATGATGTTACTTATTTTTTCTCTTTAATGCAGTAGTATCAGAGTGTCAAGGTATCCTGACACATGTTCTGAAATTCTAGAAAGGATATCACAGTTTGAAGGATAGGGAGGTTAATGTTTTATGATAAAGTGTTTGTTATTACAATGCAATGAGATTTTGTTTCTGGGTTTTTTTCAAACCATCTCAAACAATAAATGCCCACATAAGTGGCTTATATCTTAAATAATCCACTGCTCTTGAGGTGTTTCTATAAGAGTGGCTAGCTCTTTCATGTTTCAGAAAATACTGACATTAATATGACAGTTTCTCCACTAGTTTCCTCTTACCATTTCCCTGAGTCATGGTGGCTTTTCATTTACTCCATAACTGAGCCATAGGGATTAAAGGGGTTCTGGCCAACAATTCACCTACGTATTGACCTGGTGCTCTCAGAATCTCTCCATTTCTGTTCAGACCCTCCAAGTGGCAGAAAAGCTTTCACCTTCTATCAGAGTCTCTGCCAGTGACCCCTTATCACCACCTTCAGAAACAAGCACTTTATCTGTAGTTTGGATTTATACAGCTTTCAGGTCCCAAACATGGGATTGGGTATCTTGAAGGACATCTTTTGTTTTCTTGTATGAAGATCAGCCAGTACAACCAACACACAATAGAGCGATCTACTATGTCAATAAGGCATTTATTTGGGCACTGTTTTTCAATTAACATGACAAAGTTTTCTTTACATTTATGGTGTCATGTAAATGCCTGCCAGTGATGAAGAGAAATGGTTGCTTGATCGTGGCTTCTAAAAGTCTATATGGGAGAAATACTTTTTATAGCAGAGGGGGTTTTAACCTAGGAAGGAGAAAAAATGAAACCAAATGAACTAATTTCAGGCTAGAAATAATGACAAGAGTTTGCTGGTTAAATTATTAAAAGTACATCATGCATCTTTCAGCACTTGAGATCAAGACTGAATACCTACTTCAACACAAAGAAGTGTGCTTTGCCAAACTCTGAGCTTGAAAGGGGAATGTTTGGACGGATATCTGTTCCTGTGCTGTCATTGAAGCAAGTTCAATAACCAGGATGGCTCCTTTTGATCTCAAATTGTTCAAAGAATAGAACTACAGTAAAAGATAAACCTGGATGTCAGTATAACCTATAAATAACCCTGTCACAATTTTAATTTGCCAAATTTGGTTTTTTTGGTTTCTTTTTTTTTTTTTTTTTGCCAATAAAAGAGGTTTCTTTAACCATAAAATGAACAAAAAAAAAAGAAAACCAAACAACATTATTCTATTGCACAATTCATTTTGAGTTGTGCTGTTAAATTACCTAAGTGAGAATAGTGACTGGTAATTCCATATGTCTGTTACCGCATTTGCAATATTGACTCATTTTTGTTTTTAAGCAGCAAGGATGAAAGCTTAAAAATAAGAAAAAACACTGAATGCCAGTTCAGCCTGGAGAAGAACACCCTGATGTCAACCTGTGAGAATTGTTCCCAGTTTTGGGAAGGCTGATGGAAAACTCTCTAGAAGATAGTCAAACCTTATAGTTTGATCATGAACCCTGGATTCTCCATTCTGCTGATACCTAGCATTGCATTATTAGGATGTGCTCTGTCATGATCAGTACAGACATAAACAGCTCTTAAAATAGTAGCTTGTTTAAAAGGACCAAAATTTCCAGTCAATTCTCTTGCTTTGGATCTCCTGTGTTAACCTGATGTGATAAACTGGAGTGGGATGTCGTCGCACAGAACAAAGAGTAGAGGTCCCTACGCAGTGATTAATCTCACTAATTCATTATGAAATAGGTTAGAGAAAAGAAAAATCAACAAACTCTGTTGTCTGTTTCAGTTCACATCTCAAGAGGATAATAATTGCTGGATCATATTTATCCTTCTTTAATGTGATATGAAAAAAACTCCAGTGTTTTAGGGAAGATCAGAGTTAGGAAGGAATACTTCTTTGAATGAAAAATCTCATTTTATGAATGTAGAAAATACTGTGAAAACTCCGATATTATGCGGACATTAAAAACTACCCCAGACATAGAGTTTATTGCATAAATATACCTAAATGAAAATCATTTTGGAGGGAATTTCTTCCCCAGTACTAATAAACTCTAGAGTTAACAGATATGAGAACTATTACTTATGGCAACATAAAAAGAATATTCCTGAAGGATGTGGTTCTCCCCCCCTCTGATCAATCCACCTCCCTAAATGTAACACTTGATTTCACACACAGAACTAGTTTAAAGTTTGTAAGGTTTTAAAAGTTTTCAGAACAAGAAACTTTCAAAAAGTTTCAAATAACAACCAAAAGTCATCTTATGTGAGCTCCTTTCAATTTTCTATATTCAGAAGTTTTCTAGGCACTTGGAATGGCAATTCGTGAAATCACAGTAATAAACATTGAAGAGAAAAATATTGGAAAAACCCCTCTGGCAGGGGCAGGTCAAGAAATAATTTCACAAACCATCAGCTCAAGATTTGAAAACAAAAATGACCATACCAAATCTGCACTATGAATCTGCTTCTGAATCAACAAAGTGAATCAAGAGGAAATCCAAAGAGCTGTATTTAACATACAAAGACACAGAAGAAGAAACTATTTCATCTAAGTTTCCGAAACAGAATTTATGATATAACCTCTTCATTTTAAATAACTGCTTTCTTTTTTTCCTTCTTAAAATAGCTGATTTCTATGATTCTATAGTTTCATTCCACAATTTCTACTAGGTCTGTCTTTCATCATACACTCAGCTCAGACATTTGTCTATGCAAACACAGAAAAAGGCATAGATATATATGCTTATGATTCCTTAAAATAGCTAATAGAAGGACTGATAATAGCTTACAATATCACTACCTCTCTCCCTAAATTTTTGCCACTATTTAAACATTATAATATAATCTAGTTATTCAATTGCCTTTTGTAAAGAAGTGCATACACTGAAACCTTTACTATACAGATAGTCTACATCTTGGAGCAGGGAGACGAAGGATTTTTTTGATGGAAAAACGAACTGTACTTGCAGGAAGACATGAGAGAATTGGTGGATCTATTATATATATGAAGCATTTTCAGTAAAGAATCCGATTTCTGATTCAACCTCTGCCAAAAAGGATTATTATTTTTCCCCCTTTTCATTTCTAACTAAAACCACAGTATTTTTGCTTTCTTATTACTACTTCATGGTTCCACATCTTAATTTGCTAACCATATGCTCCTCTGATCAAATCAGCAGATGTTTCTCCTCCTGAGCTCAGCCTGTAAATATCTCAGCAGTGTCAAAAGAGCTGTACGCCAGAAGCACTAACTAAACTAAATGTAATGGTATCAGATAAAACCCTTAACATTCAAATTCCTAGGTTATTTTTATTATCATTTCATAGCTATTCTTAATCAAAACATATCAGAAATATAAACTATAAATGTGGCCTCAGAATTTTAAATTCTACTTGTTCACAGCACCTGATCCTGTTTATTATCTCATGTACTTTAAAACCGAAATCCTAGAGTTTCTTAACAGGCCAGTCAAGCTCAGCACACTCCTTGGGGGGGTTGTTTTTACACCATTTCTGACCTTGCATACTAGGCCTGTCACATCTGTCTTATCCCTATCAATACGCTAAAGTATGTATTTAACATTTCACCCTTGTTTCCCTTCACCCTCTTTCACTCCCTTTGAGCCAACAATCTGTATGTAGCTGTAGTAGCTGGTTCACTGCATTATTTAGTTTTGTTTGCTTCATCGGTGTGCTGGAGAGCATACTGATGTGCATGGTTGTCTTACAGTTCTAATTCATGGGCTGTATCTCTTCATGTACATATTTTAGAGTTGGTGACTATGTCCTCAGGGATTTTTAAGTAATATTGGTTTCCAAAATGCTATTCTTTTTTAGACAAATCACAAATGAGTCTAAGAAACGGTAGTTCATATACTTACCTACAGAAGATGAAAATGACGATGGTATAACACCTTCAAACATCTTCACTTTTGTCTTGAGTTGCTGACATGCAGTAATCTTACTCCCGAATTCACTGAGGTTTTGCATTTTATTTCTTTGTATTTTGGATACTTCTGTACTGATGGTCGTATTCTACAAGTTCTCAGTTCAAGAAAGCCACATTTGATTTTATTTCTAGAAACACTCTTATCCCAAGACCACAAAACATATACAATTGACTATATGTTTATGTATATGATTATCTGTGAGACCGGATTTTCCAGCTGCTGTAAAGGATGCCATGTCCTTTTCCTCACCTATATAATAACGTGCCAGGTACATTAGAACATAAATGTTATTGTTCTGTCAGGACCCTTTTAATCACTCCTACAGTTCTACCAGCAGCTCTGTCTGGTTTTAAAATGTGCAGGGTAGATGGCTAGGAAAAACTTAAAAGTGGCATATATCATGATGCTTCAATCTATGCCATAGTCCTAAAGTCTGTTTAGCTTAAAAAGTAAGGATATTCTAAGACATCCAGAATCTCATCTTGAATACATTTGAATTTTTTTAATCATCCAGGAAGGTTATAAGATGGTAGGGGGGGAAGAAAATAGAGGCAGATGGATCTTGATGGATGCAGAAGGACAACTAAGCAATGTTTCTAAGGGTTTCTAAAGTCCAGTTTCTTTAAGTAGTGACACCTTATTTGCTTTATTCAACACCAACCCTGTTGCCTTCATTCCCATTTGAATGCCTCAGCAATACAGGTAGGTTTTATGTTAACCTTTTCCTGGTCATTTAGCTGTTGTTAGCCATATCTGCATGGAAACCCAAGCTAACCCTCCAGTGAAAATTTCTCTCTTGTCTAACCCTCTGTTGCTGGGTTTGGGATTTGGGGGGCTTTTTCTGTTTGATTGTGGGGGTTTGTTTGTTCGTTTGGGAGGTTTTTAACTCTATTATTGAGACAAACACAAACAAAGCTTCCATCATTTGGTCATTGAGAACTAATCAGTTTGTAGAGAACTATGTTATGATAATGATACTAACTAAAGACATAACTTGTCAGCATAATCTTGTCAAAAGCTCTATTTTAGAATCAGAACATGTCCTTCAAAACCTTATGTATATCTGGCATTTTTCATTAGTTGGGAGTTGAAGGCATCCAGATCTGACTGGGGAAGAACAGCTATGAATGCCAACAGGTAAGTGCCGGGTCACCATCTTACTTATTTGGATATTGTGGTAGGCTCAGCTGAGCTGAATTGAGCTGAAGTTTTGTACATATTACAAAGAGTTTGAAAATCTTAATGAAAAGGCACATTTTTTCCTGCACCTCCAAGTACCTCACAAAACAGAGCTCTGATCAATAATTAAGGATATAAGAATAGATTTGACAGAACTAATAAACAGCATTCGTGTGAAAGGTGCTGTTCTTTCTTCTTGGAGTCATTAACGGCCACAGATTTTCCTCCTCATTCATAACATGTACATCAATAATCAACCCACTCACGAAAAAACCCCAACAAAGCCCAATATACAGTTAAATACACAGTATTTCATCTATCACAAGAGATTATACTTTGCCAGAAAGAGAAACCGTCAGCAAGCTTAGAAATGACAAATACAATTCAGTTTATTCACAGTGAGATGAGCAGTTCACTTTTGGCAGTTTCAGGTTATTGAACTGAAGAAAATGGACACAGTTCCTTTCAAAGCTAAGAAATGCTATTTGACAGGTGATTAATATGACAATCAAAATAAGCACCTAAAAAAAAAAGGACACAAAAATTGGGATTGGATGGATCAAAACTTTTATGCTATTTCTAACCTTGTAAGTCAAGGGTCAGAGCTTGCAGTCCACTGGGGTTTAGATGGGTGGCAAAGACCTAAAGTGAGTAACAGTGAAAAATAGTGGGAGAATAGTGGGTTTGGTCATCATGAGATTAATTCCTTTGACAAGTATAATGTCTTCTATATCTTCCGTTTCATGGCTAAACATTTTTGGTGTAATTAACTTTCTACAACAAGGGTTGAGGAATTCTCAGACCATGTGTGCAACGTTGATTGTGATAAAATGCACACTTCACCTCATAATCACAGGCAATTAAGAGGGCAATTATTTTAATACAGAAGGACTTACACATATTTAATTTCCCAAATGTAAATAAATGCAAATAAGATGTTTTAATCTAGTTTGGTGTTCTCAGTTTTCTGAGAGATTGCAATATGCACTTCTTCCAGGGTAGAAATTGAAGCATTTTAATAATAATTTTATATCTTGTTATGAGCATTTCATCTCTTTAATGACATGACCACCATGCAATTAATGCTAACTAAAATAGAACCCTCTAACTTATTAGCTGCAGATCGAAAATAAAATCAAAAGGATGATGCTGGCTGACATACTTGGCAGTCCTCAGGTTAAAGATTGGACTTAATGATATTCAAGGTCTTTTCCAACCTAGTTGATTCTATGATTGTATGATTTCATGACAGTGACCCTACTAAGAGCTGTTATACATTATCCACCATCTGATAACTACATCTACAGCACCTACATCTGATAACAAAATCAACTTTTTTCTTTATTCATTTTTCTTACTATCTTGGTCTTCATTTTCTGACATTCACTTATCTGGTGTCTTGACCATAACTCAGCTGCTCAACAGCTGAGTTACCTGTATACTATTTACTGACATCTCAGTTCACCTCTGATGAGGTTTAATACCGAAATACTAACGACAAGAAGAGACACTTACCCATGCATCTATTTATATACTAAAAGACAAATAAAAAATAAGTCAAGAAAGCCAAAGGCAGCTACACATAATAAAATTATTGAGCTCTCGATGTAACTGGAACCTTACCTCAGGGCAAAATAGCAATAATGAATGTATTTTTAATGTTGTTATGAAGAAATTTAGAAAGGTTAAATAATGTCACATTCTTACCCATTGCCATAAGTCAATGGGAGCACACCTTACAGGCTTGGTGAAAGGTGGGGCACATTGTGGGCTGCTGGAAATACAGTCTTTGGCTTTTACAAGATTCACCATGAAATATTTAGGAGAGCATTCAAAGGTAAAGAAAGGGAAGGGTAAAGGTAAATAAATGTGGGGAAATAGAGGGAAAACAGGAAAAGGATGGTTGAATGTGAGCAAGTTGCTGGTCAGATCCTTGCAGCTGGTAGGTGCAGACTTTCCTGTCTTTACATTGACCTCAATTTCCAGCTGTTTTCTTGGGTGAGGATCTCTCTATTCTGCATGTGTGCATGTGTGTGGAGCTCCTAAGTGTTACTGAAAATGGTAGGACCTGGCGTCATAGGGGCCCATGTGTCTGTGGTATGACAGGGGTAACTGGGGTGACTGCAGTACGTGCATATCATATGGGTGTGTATGTGTCAGGGGGTGATCACTAGCAACCATCAAGCCAGACCAACTGGCAAGTAGGGTTTAACACCTGCAAGCCTGGGTTGGCTATAGGAGGGACCCAAGGCCTGTAGAAGGGACCAGGGAGTCCCAGCCAGCAGCTGTGGGGTCTGGGGTTCAAATGAGAGACCTGTTTGCATGCGCTAGGCACTGCACAACTAAGAGGCAATTTAGGGAACAGTGAATTGTAGTGTTATCTATGGCCATTTAGCAGAGGGGTCCACAGTTTTGTGTGGGTGTGTGTATGTGAGTGAAGGGGTCTCTACCAGCAGCTGCAGTGGGGTTGCATCCTGGGAAGTTCATCTGTTCAGGTGCCAGCAAAAGGGGAGAGAGACCTGCTTGAGCTTCTCTTTAGTTGGTTTAGTTGTGAAAACATTTTCTCTAGTAGACCAGGTGTTTATATATGATTTGGAATACTTTGGTTTATCTTTCTATGGTATGACTATAGTTTTATATAAACAAAAATAACAACCACTTTTTCCATGTACAAAGAGATACCTAATGACTGTAACATGTTGATGTAGTGTAGAGAAACACAAGATTGGTAGGATAGCAGAGGCCTTGAGAAAGGGGAGACAGACAACATGACACAGAGGAGCAAAAAAAAGAGATGGGCACAGGGTGGTGTTAATGGCAGCTCACGCACAGTTAGTTGAAAAGATCTGGAGCTGAACAAAACTGGGCTTCAGGGTAACAAAGAGAATGAAGTCATATCTGACATAGCTACCATACATAGTAAATCTGGATGTAATGTACAGCTGCAGGTAGATGAAGAAGGCAAGGAAAAGGAAACCATCAACATGAACATTGGTGGACTCCAGATACTGTTTGCTACAACACCCTCCGTAACAACCACCACCAGAATTAAACTGCCAATCCTGGCTTCCAGAGGAGAAGGGGAAGAGTAAGCACAATACCAGGACAAAGCATAGAGAATGAGAAGTGTGTTTTAACTGCATAATTCCTTCTTTTTCTGTAACATTTAAATCTCAATAAATAACAATTCCTGGATTTAATTGTTGAGATTTCACTTATACAAACTATAAATTCTTGAGTTTATACCTATAGTAAAAAAATGTCCTTTCTCTTTTCCCACAAACAAGATTTTCAGTATAACATTCTCACACTGAAGTTACTACAGTTACTGAATTACGTTGACTGGAATGAAATCTGTATTGTGCCCAAAACATGACATATGATTTGGGCATGATTTCCAAAAAATCCCAACCAAAGTATGAAAGAGAATTAATCTTCTAAAAGCCCAGCAAGATAAGTAATAGTAACTACAAGAGAAGCATTCTAAGAGTGATATTTCTCATGTGGTGCATCACTGATTTTAAATTTGATCTATAGGCAATATTTTCAACTCATCTTTAACTAGGCTTCAATTTTATAGATGTGATGTTGTGGACACAAACAACTACAGATAGTTTTTATGCTTGCTGTGATACAAGGAACCAAAATCAACTAAGTAGCTCATGTAAAGCACAGAAAAAGGAACACTAATATAAATGGAGAACACAATAACCAGTGAGGCATGGATAACCACAGGTTTAGCTCATTCAGACCTTTTAACACCGTGTCTTTTCACCTGAAGACAAAAGCTGCCAGTGTTTTGCTCTCACCTTTGAAAACAAGTGTCAGTGGCAGGAGATTTAAGGCACCATTCCTTATTTGAAATGCTGGCACTACTCATGTGAACTCTCTCCATCCATTGTACCAACAGAATAAAAATGGGTGAAATGCAGAAGACAATGATGATTTCTTTAAAGTAATATATTTAATTTATATTGCAGTTCATTAAGGGCATGCCAAAAGGAGTTATTCAGGCTCAGCTGAAGGTTGGTAACATTTTGTGAAAAGGGGAAATGGCTTCCTTGAATGTTCCTGCTTGGTCACTTGTCCCCATCTAATCATGTCCTTAATACTTGTTTAAATCTATTAGGGCTCCATATAAGTGGCAGCAACTCATTTGCGCATCTTAGAACAACTCGCATATTCAGTCCTAGTCAAAGATAGTGATTTAGACATTTGATTGAATTTTCTGAGTAAACACAGACATCTTGTGCCATCTGAAATGCTCTTGCTTCCAGCTGTCACTTAGGGGATGTGTAAAGGGTCTTCCCTAAACCCAATTTTGTGTTTGCCAACCCACGCGGGTGCCTCAGATACATCAGGATACCCCTTATCATACTTAAAAATGTCATTACATACCACTGTTTAGACACCTTAATTACTCCCACGTGGTCTCAAATCACTTAATGGAAATTAATAACAACTTATAATGTCAGAATAAAGCCTCAGGAAAATGATTATTGCTGGAGCTGAATCCTGATTGTGCTCTCAGCTACAACTCCATGCTTTAGGAAAAATGCCAGTGAAATCACCAAAATTATGTCAGTAAGAACAGGATTACGTCTTGGAATTCTAAAATAATTTTCATGATATTTTCCTTCATAGGATACTTCAGTTCTTGTTTTTCTGCATGTCATCATACTGCTTCAAGTTGCAACTCCTTTATATCATTTCTTGAAAAGCTTTCAAACAAACAACAGAGTTCTTTTCCGTGCTCTCCTTCTCTCCAGAAGTACATCTACATATATTTTCCAAGGCTATTATCTGCCTCTTTGCTTTCAGAGTTCTGTTAATCTATTTTTGCTGCTACTGAACTTGCTTCTTTCAAACACATCCTCTGCAGAATATTACACAATGAAAGAAAAAAAGAAAACTCACATCACATACAGTAAGACCAGTAGGAAAAATGTGTGTGTCATCAGCTCACTGTATGCGCTTTATCAGGCACCTTTTGCTATACTCGGTGATGTCAGTGTCAACAACTCATAACTTGTATAGGGGTAGTCAGGTGAACATAAATATGGTTTTATAACCTCTCCACTACAACCTCAAAGGAATCACCCTAGATGTGGACTGGGAGACTGAAATTTTTATATGGGTGCCTATTCTTCCTGTAGTGCTGAGATAAAGGTTAAACGGACATGAGATGTAACTCTTGTGTGTGTGTGTGTGTAATTATTATTATTATTAATCTTATTGTTATTATATGTTAATATCATACCTACACTAATAGTCCTTTAAAGTACCCAGGAAAAATCAAAACTCAGTTTTATACCAGTCTACATAAGCAAAAGAAGCCCCAAGTTTCCAAACCTTACGCTTTAATATGGTGAGAAAGAAAAACCAGTGAAAAAGAAAGCATTATGAATTACCGTTATATTCTGCAGTCAGCAGCAAAGAGCTTCAGAGTTAAGGATGTGAAAAAAGTGGAAAAATTTTTTTTTAATATATGTGAAAAAATATATGTCATGGTTGTGAAATGAACACTGTTCTATCAGTCCTGCAAAGATGAAGATGATACAAACCTCATACCCATTACAACAGTCCAAACCATATTGTCAAAATAATAATTATGATAACGATGATGATGGTAATAATAACAGTAATAATAATAATAATAATAGTAATAATAATTTTGCTGAATCTTTCAGCAGGAACCTGGACATGAGTGTGCTTTCTCATCTGGTCTTATAACCACGCGTTTCCTCCCTGAAGTATAAACACTTCAGCTCACTTCTCTTTCCTCCATTTTTGCCTGAGGCTGTGAACTGTGATAAAATACAGAGAACAGGGATTTTGTCTCGTCTTTTTCAAATATGGCAGGTTGACATGCACAACATGTGCGCCCTCATCCACATTGATGGATTCATGCAAATGTTCATATATTAATCTCATTAGTACCTAACTTGATAGCAAAAGTCATAACAATTTTCAGCAGTGCAAAATTCCTGGAAAAACTGAATGTTGAGCAAAAATAGACCAAGCAAACGGCAACTTCATACATCAGTCAATTTAATGGAAATATGGTATTTGTCCTAGTCTCTATTGAAAGCTGTAGTTGATCTTCTGCCAAAGTCAACATGGTGTCAATTTTGCTTGAGGCTGACATCGTATTGCTATCTAATCCTCATTTTTCCATTCCTATCCTTTTTCATTCATGAGCTGTCACACTGGAATTATTCCTCCCTTAATCTTTTTATTGAGTAATAGTTGGTCATTACTGTGAAACTGTGAATTGTGGTTGCCTGGAAGTGAAATATCATTTTTCTCTTGCTCTATTTTTGATTTGAGTGATACATGTCTTTCCATACACTTAGGAAACAGTTGTTCAGGAAATCTTGGCATAATCTCTATTCCGTTCCAAAACAGAGAAGTAGTTGTTGTTTTGAAGTATCTCTACTACAAATCCCAATAAAACTTCTGACTGCTCTGACAAGACACCCCAAAGAGCCTTGTGAACATGCCTGCTTGTTTCTAAATATCCCAGCTCACCTCAATGGGCTGAATTCTTAGCATGGCACTGGCAACTTTAATTCTCCTGAAATCAATGAACCTATAATCACAGAATCATAGAATCATAGAATAGTTAGGGTTGGAAGGGACCTTAAGATCATCAAGTTCCAACCCCCCTGCCATGGGCAGGGACACCTCGCTCTAAACCATATCACACAAGGCCTCGTCCAACCTGGCCTTGAACACTGCCAGGGATGGAGCATTCACAGCCTCCTTGGGCAACCCATTCGAGTGCCTCACCACCTTAACAGGAAAGAATTTCCTCCTTATATTCAATCTAAACTTCCCCTGTTTCAGTTTTAACCATTACCCCTTGTCCTATCACTACAGTCCCTAATGAAGAGTCCATCCCCAGCATCTCTGTATGCCCCCTTCAGATACTGGAAGCCTTCTCTTCTCCAGGCTGAACAGCCCCAACTTTCTCAGCCGATCTTCATATGGGAGGTGCTCCAGTCCCCTGATCATTCTCGTGGCCCTCCTCTGGACTTGTTCCAACAGATCCATGTCCTTTTTATGTTGAGGACACCAGAACTGCACACAACACTCCAAGCGAGGTCTCACGAGAGCAGAATAAAGCTGTAGGATCACCTCCTTCGACCTGCTGGTCACACTCCTTTTGATGCAGCCCAGGATACGGTTGGTTTTCTGGGCTGTGAGCACACACTGAAGCCAGCTCATGTTCATCTTCTCATCGACCAGCACCCCCAAGTCCTTCTCCGCAGGGCTGCTCTGAATCTCTTCTCTGCCCAGCCTGTAGCTGTGCCTGGGATTGCTCTGACCCAGGTGTAGGACCTTGCACTTGGCATGGTTAAACTTCATGAGGTGGGCATCAGCCAACCTCACAAGCGTGTCAAGGTCCCTCTGGATGGCATTCCTTCCCTCCAGTGTATCAACCGAACCACACAGCTTGGTGTCATCGGCAAACTTGCTGAGGGCGCACTCTATCCCACTGTCCATGTCAGCGATGAAGATGTTAAACAAGACCGGTCACAACACCGATCCTTGAGGGACACCACTTGTTACAGGTCTCCAGCCGGACATTAAGCCATTGACCACAACTCTTTGTGTGCGGCCATCCAGCCAGTTCTTTATCCACCGAGTGCTCCTTTCATCAAATTGATGTCTCTCCAGTCTAGAGACAAGAATGTTGTGTGGGACAGTGTCGAATGCTATACACAAATCCAGGTAGATGACATCAACTGCTCTACCACTGTCCATCAGTTCTGTAGCCCCACCATAAAAGGCCACCAAATTGGTCAGGCAGGATTTCCCCTTGGTGAAGCCATGCTGGCTGTCACCAAGCACCTTGCTGTCTTTCATGTGCCTTAGCATGCCTTCCAGGAGAATCTGCTCGAAGATTTTGCCAGGCACAGAGATGAGACTGACTGGTCTGTAATTCCCCGGGTCATCCATTTTCCCCTTCTTGAAAATGGGGTTATATTTCCCTTTTTCCAGTCATCGGGAACTTCACCTGACTGCCATGATTTTTCAAATATGATGGCCAGCGGCTTAGCAACTTCATTTGCCAGCTCCTTCAGGAACCACGGATGGATTTCATCAGGACCCATGGACTTGTGCACGTTCAGATTTTTAAGATGGTCTCGAACCAATTCCTTTCCTACAGTGGGCCCAAGGTCTTCATTCTCACAGTCCCTGCATCTGCCTTCCAAGACTTGGGTGGTGCGGTCAGAGCCTTTGCTAGAGAAGACCAAGGCAAAGAAGTCATTCAGAACCTCAGCCTTCTCCAAATCCTGTGTAGCTAGCTCACCCGAGAGCTTCCTGAGGGGGCGTACGTTCTCCCTAATCTGTTTTTTATTTGCTATGTACCTATAGAATCCCTTCTTGTTATCTTTAATATCCCTAGCCAAGTTTAATTCTAACTGGGCCTTAGCTTTCCTAACCTGGTCGCTACCTTCCCAGACAACATCCCTGTACTCTTCCCAGGCTGTATATATATATATGCTAACTAGGAGCTAGAATAGCACCCGTTCTAACACTACAGAATTCAGAACAGCAACATCAAATGAAGTATCTTAAATAAGACTTCTGCATTAAAAACATGTAATTGTTGATCGTATTAAAAGTAGGCATGTATTCTAGCCTTGTCACACAACTCCTTGTACCACCAACAAGTGAGACTCCATACTGAATATGATACTACCACATAAAAGATGTTTTAAAAAAGCAGAAGTGATGCACTATTGTCAGTCAATATATTTTGAGGAGTTTTTATGTGCCTTCCAAAGTAATGACCTCAATCTATATGAAAAGCTTGAACTACCTTTTCTTTTTTAACATGGACTTTAAGTAAATTCTGCTTTGAAGGGAAAAGAAATTCTTTTCTTGAGAAGAAGTGCACAAAGTTAGATGGAAAAAGGATGACAAATGTTTTTAATGGCAGGGAAGATGTCTTAGGGACATCTTATTCCCTGCACCAAGCACATGCTAAGTGGTTTCAAGTTAGTCACTGTGACCAGGAGAGAGAGTCTTGAGTCAAGAAGAAGGAAATTATATGGTGAGAAAAGTGTCCCAAAAGCACTTGTAAATGATGTAAATTAATGCTGAAAGCTTCACTAATAACCCAGGCCAACATGCTCTTCCACTCAGCTACTAGAAAGAGAGAAGTTTTTGCATCACCAGGCTTTTTTAAATGTCACATTAGATAATAATGAAGAGGTGCAGGATTTACTGAAAATGCATAAATTACATCTCAGTGTAGAGGAATAGGGACTTGTTCTGAACTGCATCCTACACAGACCATATCAGCGCAAATTGTGCAAAATGCTTAAAGCTTTAGCACAGTAGTGGGGCTTGATCTTTAAAGTGCCTGAACACTTCAGAAGAGTTTAAATCATCACTAACTCTGAAGTATGTGCACAAAGAGGAGGGGAAAATCAACAACACAGTGCCAGGCAAATGTATTTGAGTGGCTTCTGAACTAGCTCAGCCAGAAGGAGCTGTTTGTGTGATACCTCGCTCAGTAAAATTAGAGCCCGCAACAGTGTTTTGGGACATGAGATTATTCAATTCAGATAAACTGCTTCTGGCATCCCAGCTAGCAAAACAGGACACTTTGTGTTTGGACTAACAATAGCTCTCAGAGCTTCAATTATCTCATAGCATGTTCAGTGTCTCAAATGCACATTGATTATCAAACTATACATTAAGCTGTCTCAACTCTTTCTGGTTCAAGTACATTGCTTATGGTTAGTACCTACATCATACTATGTACATACAGCTCCAGACTGAAAGGTGGGTGGGGTTTTTTTCAATATATATATCTAATAAAATAAAACTTCAGTAAAATTATACCATTTACAGGAAAATACATTTTGAGTATATTCAGTGATCCAGATGATAGTTTAAACCAGCAGAGCCTCAGTTATAAAGAAAAAGCTTTGATCTATCAATGATTTTTACAGCCTGACATGACACACAGGGCAATGTGAAAGCCCATCCCTACAATCTAAATGGAAAATCTGTTATATCAAAGTCCGATCTTTTATCATCAATAAGCGTAGTTCATAAGATGTTAATTAGAATTAACATGTTCTAAAATGAAAGTGGGAATTCATTCCTCTTTCCCTGATTCAACATCAGACACCCATACAGTTAAAGCTCTTCATGCTCTTTATAAATGGAAATAAAAATGACATCAGGGAAAACCTACTTTTGAAAGTGTTTATTTTCATTGTTCTCCTGGAACAGCTTGAGGTGAGCCTGACCTTGAAGAGCTTCTTAGGGGAAGCACTACTGGCCAAGGAGGCCACTGCTGAACCATAGCTGGTGAACTCAACAAGCACCAAAGGGTGTTGATGACTGTGGTGTGGGAGCACTTATAATACAAAACTCAGAGAGGCAATAGTTATTGGTACTGGTGAGGCCAGGAAGATCACCAGCCACTGAAGAAATAATATGCTCCGTTTATAGAGATTAATATGCTCAAGAGTTAGACTTGTCTGAGCCTGGACAAGAAACTAAGAGTGGACTGAAATTGAAGCAGGGAGAAGTTACAGATTGAGACAGCGTTTAAAAAAATTACTGGCAAACCCAGACAATGGAACAAAATTTGCGGTGTTGTGAGTTGAACCTTGGAGAAAGGGTCAGGTCCCTTATGTATTCTTCACTAGGAAGGGGTAGAACAGGTTTATGTTAAAACTAGGATGCTGAGATTCTACAGCTATATTCCTATTTTATGTATATTGGTCTCCAGTTACTTCAATATAGTAAGAAAATCCTGCCCCATATATTAACGTATTAATAATCTATCAAATGATCATTTCCATTTTGCAGCAAGACAGCAAAAACAGTGAAGTTAAGCATCCAAATTCACACCAATAACCATATCCAGATTGCTAGTTTCTTAATGACAAGACTGATGCCTTAATCACTTTTCTTCCCTGATTTCCATTTCTCCATATGCCGCATTTTATGACCATCATCAAGCCACTTGACTTATGTGTGCCATCATTTAACCATCCATCATTTGAAATATTTGTCTCACAAAGGCTGCTGGAGACAAACATTCCATGAATCATTAAATAGTTTCATTGAAAATCACTCCAAATGCTACTATTATTATTAGCGGTATTAATAATAATTAGTAATGGCCATTAGAACAGACATCTGTAGTCGTCATGATTCTTTTCACTAAAAAACATCTGTCTTTCAGAGAACTAATGTTAAAAGTTGTCAGGTGGCCTTAATGATACACATTTATACTGAGGTGATAATGGACCATAAAGCAAAGTTCTCCAAAATGCTATATCTTCAGTGTAAAATGTTAGCTTTGTATTTCCAAGACAAGTTTAAGACAGTAAAAATAAGTGTTTAATAAGCATTAAACATATAAATATGTTTCTTGCTTTCTGGAAACCTATAATAATATATCACCCATTAAAATCAAATCAGTAATGTGTAACAAATGAAACACAGGTATTAGAGAAATTATAAGATATATAATAAAGTATTTTTCTCTTGACATATAGTCACAGAGCACTGAACAACAATATAAATATAGAGGGGTTAAAATACAATTGTTCTATGGAACAGGACTTGGTTTTGTTAATATGATTTGCTCTGTCTAAATAAGCTCAAATTTTGCATTGCAGCAAGCAAACTTCTCCTTGAAGCACCATCAATAAAACTTCCAGCTGACCTTTTCACGCCTTCTATAAGGAAGCTAAATGTTACCCGCTTTTCACATTCAATAAAAACTATTACTGTGTTCTAGTTCAATGCCTATCTGTGTCATAGTCACATAGTCACTTTGCACTATGTGTTAATCTTGCCTTTAAAGTTCATTTCCAAGCTTTTGGGTTGCTAAACCTGTCACTTTGGTTTATTCATGAGCCCCACGTTGAGTGTGACAAAGTCACTTGAAGTTCATCTGAAGGTCTTCAGATGTTTGGGCCTTCACATCTATTTGTCATGAGTTTTTTTATTTTTAAGAAATAGCAAAAAGCAACCAGAGGATATTCTGCTTTTAGCCTAATGCCAGCCAGAATTGTATTGAGCGTCAATAAAAATTGATGGTTATTCAGGCCCAAACTTCAGCTGGTGCAAAGTGATATAGTAGTACTGTCTTCAGTAGAGATGTATTCCCCAGCTAAGGATAACTGGACGCTTACGAGGTATCTCTGAATAATGATCCCGGTCAACATTTTCAGTGACTAAAGTCAAGGTGCAAAGTTTGAATCTTCCTCAGATAATTATATCTTCATCAGATTTCCCTTAGATGAGACCCTCTATTAGCCTCCAGCGATCTTAATAATAACACATCGCATATGAGCATCTTTCTAAACAAAATACTCATAAGAACACTGATTATACGATTATTTTTTTTGTTGATGCAAGATATGGCTGAAGGCACAAAGGGTTAAAAGCTAAATCAGAGAATCATAGAATCATACAATGATTTGGGTTGGAAGGGACCTTAAACCTCACCCACTTCCAACCCCCTGCCACAGGCAGGGCCACCTTCCACTAGACCAGGTTGCTCCAAGCCCCTTCAATCCTGGCCTTGAACACTGCCAGGGATAGGGCAGTCACAGCTTCTCTAGGCAATCAGTTCCAATGTCTCACAATCCTTATAATAAAAAGTAATTTATTCCTTTTATCTACCTTCTTCTCTTTAAAAACTGCTGTCCCTTGTCTTGTCACTACAGCGCTTGGCAAAAAGTCTCCTTCTCTCTTATAAGCCCCCTTTATACATTCAAAGGACACAATAAGGACTCCCTGGAGCCTTACAGGAACAAGACAAACAAAGATTTTACATTCACCGAAGGCAGGATTTCTCTCATATGGACTGGAGATATCTACTTTTCAGCTACTTGCCCTATTTTCCCTTTATACCAATGAAAAGAAATAAGTGTCTTTAAACATACCTAGTTTTGATGTGTATTTTTGGCTGAGATAAATCACACCCTAGAGGTGTCTCTATTTCTCAGGGACTGTGAGAAAAACCATTATAACTATCTCCCGCCTTGTAAGCTTTTCCATTGCATCCATTAGTAGTTAAAGGTAGGTTTCAGAAAAGTTAGAAACTATGGAAAAGTCCCTTTTTCACTGCAGCTTTAAGGTTCCTCCTCTTGCCCTATAGCAGGAAGCCTTTTAGAGCTGTTTGTTATAAGTTAGCTACAAGAAGACCTTTGACAATTTTTTGTGTAATTACAATATTGCTCAAAAGATGTTATGTGTTAAAATCACAAAAGCACGGAGAATTGATATCTCAAGTTCTTAAGACTCTTAACAACATAGAGACATTCTAGCTTACATTCTCCTAAAATACCATCCCAATATCATTCTATTCATTCATATGATTGAAATTGTTTCTATCATACATGACATGCAGTAAAATATAGGAAGAAGTTAAAAAGATTTCTTAGAAGTACAAACCAGGAGTAGTTAATATCTCAGGTGTCTGCATTTCAGTTGTTTAGTTAAATAGTCAGAGATATCCTGAAAGCTGCAAAGAACAATGTGTACCAAGAGAAAGTATGAAACAACATAAATCTTCTAGAATATCTAAATCTATGTGAATGCTTATGAAATAAGAATTCTATTCAGATTTTTTTTTGGAGGTCTGTTAACATGGTGAATGGACAGATTTTCAAACACTTGTGTTTACCTGTGATAGTTAATTTTATTTCAGTTGTACTGATTACTGAACTTTGATTGGAGTTGCAAAGGATACTCTGCTTCAACGGGCTCTGTGCAACTTCATCTCCATATCAAGGTCCTTCCTGGCATCCAACCCTCACCTTCATCCAGGAATCCCAAGGATGGCAGCATGAGCCACTTTCTGGATCCAGCCCATGTGTGGAAAAAGCAAGTGAGACAGGCAATGTGCATGCATAGAGAAATTTAAAGTCAATAGGGAAGGCATAAAAAATTCTGTATATGTGTGTGCAGATGGAAGATTTAGATTTCGGATAGAAAAGCTGCTTTTTATATTTCTCATTTAAATTCTTGATTCCCTTTGGAAGCAAAAATAAACAAACATCCTTGTTCTCTCTCACTGGGTAGAAATGTCAATGTTTCCTTCTGCAAAGGCTACCCATGCCTTGACATTTACTCCATGTACCCAAATGTAGATGACGTGCCCCTTAGGAAAAGTCAGTTAAAGGAAAGAGAGAAAGGCAGAATCAAAAAATGTGATATCTACGGTTCTTCAGTGTGTGTGTAACTGCCTTTTGGTACAAAACAGAAGTCTGAACACCTCAGATTTCTGAGAAACACTCTCCCTTTGGTCCACACAGAGCTACCGAAGAGCAGAACCTGCCTCCTTTTGTACTTAGTTTTCGTCTCTTTGAAAGCACCTTCATAAATTGTTGATTTGGAGGTGGCCTCAAGCATATACAGACAATATCAAAAAGAAAATACCAAAGTTATGCCAAGTGCCCTAAACAGAGGAATTTTTTTTTTACTAGTTTATTCCAAAGAGCACTGAACAAACCAACTACCAAACAAGGGTTCAAATAAATTAAGAAAAATATGAGCACTTCTTATATGCACAATAAAAGGGTTTTTTTTTCTTCTTTCCATAGAAGTTCAATGCCTGATAACTTAAGAAATATAAACCATAGTTACACTGTAATCATATTTTCACCAATATACAGGGCCTTGAGCAACCTGGTCTAGTGGAAGGCGTCCCTGTCTGAGTTAGAGGGTTAGAACCGGATGTGCTGTAAGTTCCCTTCCAACCCAAACCATTCTATAATTTGATGAGCAGTAGCTGGCTAATGTCAGACAAAGCTAAAAGAGATATTCATTATTTCAAAGAGTATTCATTCAGATTATGATGAACATCAGTAAAACCATCATGTAAGACTAAAATTTATTTCTCTTTTTTAGCAGCATGTGCAGTGTAGAAAGAAAATTCTCTCACCTCCTGTTATATAGTGTTATAGAATTAAATAATAGCAGTTCTTCCCCAGCAGAATAAGGAAGTTTATGCAACTGAAACTGACAACTCAATATCAGATGTCTCAATGCAAAATTTCATCCAGGTTCCCCCAAAAGGGCAGTTTCAAGTTAAAACACAAATGGCAGATCTGGATGGGATTTCCAACAAACCCATCCAGTCTTAATGGTGATGTTTTGGAAAATCCTTGGCTATTTACTCCTCCTTGTAACTCAAATCTTCATTCTGTTCCTTTCCTCCCTTCCTCAGCTCATTTTTTTAAGTGTTGATTTAAAATGCTGAGTCACGTGTATCTTACATTTTCCATCCTCTTTACCTCCTCTAGTATAAATCAAAATAAACCTTGAGTAGTCCTCTATAAAGAAATACATCAGCCTCCTTTTTCCTGTGGCGTTAGTCAGAGTGGTTGCAGTGAGCCTGTGCCAGATTTACAGGCCCAACTCCTTTTTCTTGTACCACAAGGAGGAAGGCATTATGGCAATACCATTTTTCAGCCTCTCTGCTTAGTTCTGAGTACCAGTTTAACTATTTCAACCACAGAGGGGGAAAAAGCTTCGTTAACTTCATTATTATCCACTAAATATTATACAAATTTAAATAACAGATCCATGCTTTTTAAATCCTCAAAAATTCTTATAAGCAACAGAAGACACTCTAATAGTATTAAAAATATTTAAAGTTTATTAAAGCAACCAGTGATGTGTTACATGTATTGCTCATGGAGCGGTTCATCCTGCTTAACAATAGACATCTGAAAGGTATGTGTCTCTGCCTAAGATGGTCACTAGATGTTCTTTGTATCATTACTGGGAAAAAGTAGGTTCTTGCCCTGTGTAATCTGGCCAACTTTTTCAGACATACTCTAAGAATTACATGAAGCATGTCATAAAATTGCTGCGTTTCTTAACTGGATTCTCAAAAAGGCATGCAGAGGCAACAGCACTTGGTCAACTTACACCTTCAGGCTTTGAGAAGAAGGGAAACTCCTCCATTCACCTCCAAAACCACCACAGTTCCAAAAGAACGGCTCTAGGACCTTAACACGGCCTCATTCTAACTTATGGATGCAAAGCAGTCGATTCCACAAGAGCCATTGAAACAAAATCTATATATTGTATCATGAATGATGACACACTGGGACACAGGCATTTGCACACAAAATAGGAACACACACAGTTCATATACAAGCCATCAGCTGAATTGATATGACTGTCTTTATCTTCTGTATTCACAGCTTTCCTTCTCTAGTAGCAGATCATCTCAGAGATGCACAACCCAACGTTTTCATTGTCTTCCTTTGAGTCTCAGAAATAGAAACAAAGCAAGTATGAAGCCCATGGGTTACATGTGTAACACTTGCAAGTATGTTTTTGGGTACCTAGTTACAAATGCACATCTGAACAAAAGACATTTGTAAATGTTGCAATGCTTGGCGTATTTTGTCACATATTTCTACTGTAATAAAACAGTGTTCAGATTTTCTGGATCACCAGCAAACTTTGGGGCATTTTCTGGGGATAAACAAACAAAACTGAAAGTAAAACCAGGTGAAAAAATATGAAAGCAAAAGCAGATGGACATCAGGTTGTGAACATCACCTAGAGGTCACTGCAAATCCTTATACATCTGGAGCTGTTGTAGTTTAACCCCAGCCATTAAGCGAGCACCACAGAGCTGCTCGATTGCTCCCCCTCAGTTGGATGGGAGGGAGAATCAAAAGAACATAAATGAGAAGCTGAGATAAAAACAGCTTAATAAGTAAAACAAAAGTCACAAGCAAAGCCAAACAGGGGAATCATTCACCACTTCCCATGGTCAGGCAGGTGTTCAGCCATCTCCAAGACAGCTCCTTCACATGTAATGGTGACTTAGGAAGACAGACATCATCACTCCCAATGCTCCCCCTTCATCTTCACCCAGCTTTATATGCTGAGCATAACATCACAGAGTATGGGTTATCCCTTGGGTCAGCTGGGGTAAGCTGTCCCTGCTGTGTCCCCTCCCAGCTCCTTGTGCACCCACAGCCTACTCACTGGTGGGGTGATGTGAGGAGAAGGAAAGGCCTTGACTCTGCATAAGCACTGCTCAGCAATAGCAAAAACATCCCTGTGTTATCAGCACTGTTTCATCACAAATCCAAACCATATCCCCATACTAGCTACTATGAGGAAAATTAGCCATCCCAACAAAAACAGCACAAGAGTATATTCAGTTGGGCGCAACATCCAAGTTGTGAGTGTTAATATTCCAACAAGAATTTGATTTCTTATATAACATTAACACTTTGCCTAAAGATATCAGACTTATCAAATAAGCATTTATCATGTTTTCAGGTTTCTATTTAACTTCCTGTAGCTCCAGTGACAGAGTAGTAAAGTGTAAAGAATCAGTAAAATTAGTTCCTTGGCAACTAAAGAATTACATCCTTTTGTCCACAGCCCCATTCCTAATCATTCAGAACAGAGAAGCTGTACTTCAGAAACAGCAGATAGAGAAAAAGCTCAAAGTGTCATTCCACTTGCTTACTTCACGTCATTCAAGTGTGTTAGAGGAGAAAAGCAGCAATTTCTTTCCCAGTGGTGCGCACTTCTGCAGCTGCAGAATGCAATGCAAACAGTAATGAAAATATTTCCACAGCTCATCCTTCATGTGGCGTGTATTTAAAAATACCCCAAATATTAATAACATTTTGGTTTGTAATTGCAAAAACATGGATTTTAATTGCCAGGTCTGAGGCTCAACAGTGCTGATAAAGATAGAGGCAAAGAAAGCATTGAGAACCTCTGCCTTTTCAGTGTTATTGGTAACTAATTCCCCTCTCCTGCTTAACAGCAGGCTAATATTTTCCTTCTGTTTCTGCTTGTTGTTTACATACCTGAAGAACCCTTTCTTGTAGTTTTACATGTCTCTGGCTAATTTGAGCTGAGCTTTTGCTTTTCTAACTGCATCTCTGCACATCCTAGCAATTCCCTTGTAGTTCTCAACATGTATTCATCTGCTTTTTCATCTCTATTATCCTTTTCTTTGGTTTGATCAGATGCAGAAGCTTGCCATTCAGCCAAAGCAGTCTGTTCCTCTGTCTACTTATAATCACAGGATCATAGAACAGTTTGGGTTGGAAGGTTCCTTCAAAGCTCATCTAGTCCAACACACTGCAAAGAACAGCAACATCTTCATCTAGATCACGTTGCCCATAACCACATCCAGCCTGGCCTTGAATGTGTCCAGGGATGGTGCATTCACCACCTCTCTGGGCAGCCTGTGCCAGTGTTTTACCAACCTTATTGTAAAGAGTTTTTTTCCTCACATCCAGCCAGAATCACCAGTCTTTTACTTTAAAACCATCACCCCTCATCCTATTGCAACAGACCCTAATAAAAAGTCTTCCCCCATCTTTCTTTTGGGCCTTTTCAAGAACTGAAAGAACCAAGTACTTCCCTTCCCTTCCCTTCCCTTTAAAGAGAATTAAATGCTTTTGTGCTTCCAGCAGTGTTCCTGAAATTCTCCCAGGACTCTCTAGCTCCTTTATCCTCCATAGAAGCTTCCCATGGAATACCTCCCTTAGCTATTCTAAAATCTAAACCCTTTGTCTTAGAAGTTAGTTCAGCATTCTCAGCTGGATCCCAAACCCCACAATATTGTGATCACTGTAGCCTATGCGATCAGTAACTGAGATGGATATAATAATAATAAAGGAATACATCATGAACTGCGTCAGATTTCTACTAAGCCTGATAAACAGATTTCTGCAGATAAAAAGTTCATAGCAGATGTCCAGGGTGGACAAATTGAATCAAACAGCATTTGAGAACATAAATAATAACTGAAAATAGTAAGTTAAAGAGAGATGACCGTCTATTATGACTATGTTATGAGCTGCATCAATAAACAGAAAATCCCTCTGCTGAACATAACAGCATGATACATTCTGATCTGCGATTATCTCACAAAAAAGCTGTCAGCAGGTCCCCAGAAAATATTCTCTCAAGTACTACATTTATTGATGCTAAAGACTTTAACAAAGGTTTTTTTCTCTTTTTATTAAGGTTTTAATAAGTTTATTTTCCTTCAGAATTAGAAATCTTGCATTTAAAAACACTTTAAAGGATCACAGGTCGAGATGTCTCTGGTGGATCTCATTTTACACACAACCACCTACATCTGTGAGGGTAAACAGATAAGTTACTAATGTCTGCTTCTCAAGTAGTAACAATAAGCCATTTAAAAGTATCTCTGAAGAGGTAGTGAAAGAGTTTTATCCATGCCTTTCTTACAATTCTTGTGACTGACTAAAGAAGGGAAAGGGATTCAATACTCTAGTGCCCATAAGAGGTGTCATGTACCACAGCACGTATCCTGAGACCCCATTTTGTAAACTGCAGAATACTCTCAAGTAATGTGACATGAAACACTTCCTCTTCATCAAAGCTATTCATCAAATGATATTTCCTCCAAAACATGGAAAATGGCTTTTCTGAGGAATGAATTGACAGTATTTTTGCCTAGCCTCTGTCTACCCACTAAGTACACAATCTGGTTGCAATCCGTCTGAAGCATCCAGATGATCTCTGGTACTTCAGCAAATGGCAAGGCTAAAAATGAATGAAACACAGCTGAAGATCAGCCCATATACACTTGTCCCTGGTAATGGCTGCTGGAGAAGACAGTTCAGAAGCTTCCAGTAACACTCAATCACAGGAAAAGCAGATGGCTTAGTCCTTCTTAGGGCAGAGACCTTGCCTTATATCATAAGATATAATTGCGCAAACCCACATAAAACGGTTATGACAAGTAACCATTTCTCAATAGCTCTGCCATTTCTGATGATTATTTCTTTCCTTAGAGAGCACTGAGTTTGTACTGCTAAAAACATTCACAACCTCCTTGAATGGACCTGACCCTCCTTGGTATCTGGTGGCTTTTACATCAGTATTATTCAGTTCAGCATTGTGCTGCCACAGATTTCAATTATTATTTTTTTTCCAAGATCTTTCTGTGCTCAAGAGATTACAAGCAATGAGCATAAACATGCAATTATGATGCTAGATGAATGAGACCAGTTTTGGTATTTTGGCCTAAATGACCCTTCATTGCAATTGTTCCAGGGAATGAATTGCTTCTTAATGTTTGTTAAATGCCACTGATAGAAGCCTATAGCTGCAGCTGTATATAGCAGAGAGCGAAAATGATTTCATGTTTCAAAACTATCTGGAATTCACACTGTGGCTGATTTTCTCTAATCGATTTTTGACAAAGTAATTCAAAGTTATGTGTTATGACTGTGTTATGCCACTGGCTCTGGAGTCTGCCATTGTGGACTGGTTCTGCTGTGTGCTTGCAGACAATGACACAAACCCGATCATCATCGAACAACTCATACCCGATCTCATTAGCTACACAATCTTCTGCATAACAGGAAGTTTTAAAATGCAAACAAATTGAAGAAGAACAAGTATCAGAAAAGAAAGAGCTGGTAGAAGGCATTATTTAGCCTTGAAGATAACAACAACAGCAAAGATTTAGATGTCAAATAATCTGCTATCAGAGATGATCTGGATTCATGAAAGTTATCTAAGACTGACTGAAATACATTATGAAAGGCCAACACTGTATTCACTTGTCCATTTGGGCAAACAAGAGTGAGTCTATTTAAGTTTATGAACATTAACATTACTGAAATGTGAACTTGGATTCACATCCCTGCTTCTACTGATGTAGATAGTTCATCTTATCTTTCCCTCAGTTATCAGAACCCTTTGGTTTGCATCTGATTCTTCACAGATACTTCTATAATTATGTTTGCAAACAGTGAATCAATGAAAAAAATCACTGTTCTTTTTAAAAAACATTCAATCAGGTCAAGTTGTGAGACATCCACTGCGAGTTTTGTCCTATTACCCTGCTGCACTGGGTATCTGTCTTGCTCACTATTTCACATCCATAGTGACAATGTGAACTGTGATTGTAAAGGCCGCCACACAAAATGAGCCCTTGAGCTCTATGAAAACTTGGACCGATTAAAGACATACAGACAGGAGGAAAAACATAAAACTATGAAGGTGAAGCCATTTGTACAACAGATGACAGCATCGGATCAACTTCACAAGACCCGGGACTGAACTGAAGGGCTGTCTCCAAGGATGCTTTTCCTTCCTTTTGGTCTCAAACCTCATCCTGTTTGCAAACAGGGAAATGTTCTTCAAAGCAGCTCAAAAGTATCTTGGGATGTATGAGTTTTGGCAGAAAACCTTCTAAAAACCAAACTGTTGACAGTCTAAGACTGACCTCCTCACACAATTAATAGCTGCAACAGTAAAACAACATCACACCACTTTAGAGATATATAGTACCTATAATCCTTCATCAAGAATACCTTACATCCTAAACTGTTTTCAGTGATCTGGCTCTCCACACAGAAGACAATGTTATGCAATGGCATAAAAGTTTTATTACAACAAATCTGAAATGGCCAAGTGAATTACGCTGCCTAGACCGAACTTCCCCCAATAAAACTCTTTATAACTCCATCCTGTATTTTGCTTAAGCTTTGCATTTTATAGAAAACCTATTTTAGGGGCATTTTTATAGAGTCTTAAAAAAATGCATCGGCACCACAATTTGTATTTCTATGCCTGTAAAATCCAGGGTACCTTGATATGATGCCTCTAACTATACTGTCAATAAGAAAGAAAGAAAGAAAGCATTGATTTTTTTTTAGGCCTGTAGAAAACATTTAATATCATTTTAGTCCAGATTCTATGCTTTCATTCTGGTGTAAATAGAGAAGTAATGCCTCTCATGTCAACAAAAAGATACTAGCAAAGAACGAGAAAAAGAGAAGGATCAGTCCTTTTTAATATAAATCAAAATGTCACTCCTGTTTTAAGGTTCAATATTTCATCATCTGCCCGGTTTCTAAATAAATGCTGCATAACACTTCATATAACTGAAAAGCCGAAATTCCCATCTCCCCAATGAAACAGACAGCCTATTTCTAACCCTGACATTTCTCAGGAGATTGAACCTTAAAATTATCAGTAGAAAAGGGCTGAATACTGTATTAATAGAACTTTTAGGAATATAATTGCTGAGCTCTACTTTTAGTAGACTCATCACTGAGGAAAGAAAAGGGAAGCAAGGGAAAAAGATGGGTAAAAAAGACTAGGAAATAAACCCACCACCCCCATATTGAAAGGTCAGTAGGTATATATTGAAAATCTGGATTATATCTGTGCACACACATGCATGATAGTTTTTAATAGGGGATTGGCAGACAAAGGGGCAGAAATTGTGTAGGCTTTTAGATGTAACATTATCTTTTTTAGTGTTCAGGTACTAAAACATGCAAAGTGCCACTTCATAGAGAGATGTACATTGCAGTACAAGAATGAGTTGAACAGAAGGAAAAGAAGCTGGAAAATAACTACAATTTATTTAATGTTCCTTCGATATGTTTTTTGTCAACTATTCTTTTACATTTACTGTTACATTTCTTTTCAGCCAAGTCTCAGGGTGGGATCCCCTCCCCAAATATTTATTTAAATGCTGAGCTGGAGTTTTTATTTTCAGCTTCTATCACAGGGAAAAATGTGGTCTGGGGAGGTCCAGAACTTCTCTCGCCATGGATGCAGAACCACTACCTGTGCTATGGAGCTGTGGTACTACTATACTGTACATTACACGACATTAGTCCATTGTACTTTATAATATTTTACCATTCTTTTTTTCTTCAGAAGGCCCCATAGAATTTATTACACAATGCTGTCTGTAGCCTACTATTCTTTCAATGAGAAACATACAAGAGAGTACATTAATATTAAAATCCTACCAAGGAATGAAGCTGGGGAGACCAGCAGCAAGTGCAGTGACCCAACAGATCTAATTCCTGAAATTAAAGTCACATCAGGTTCTCCAAAACACAGGGTTCAATGTTTCAGGTGTGTGGCAGAAGACTATAATCAAGATATCCTGATTCCAGGTGTCTTGTTTTCAATATAACTGGTGTTTGTGGGCATGGATGTATGACCTGATATGGGCCATTGCCTATACTTGACATAGACTGTACTGATAGGTCAAGGGGTGATGGGTTCAAACTGAAACAGGGGAGATTCAGGTTAGATATAAAGAAGAAGTTCTTTACTGTGAGGGTTGTGAGGCCCGGCACAGGGTGCCCACAGAAGCTGTGGCTGCCTCATCCCTGGCAGTGTTCAAGGCCAGGTTGGAAGGGGCTTGGAGCAACCTGGTCTAGTGGAAGGTATCCCTGCCCATGGCAGGAGGGTTGGAATGGGATGAGCTTTAAGGTCCCTTCCAACCCAAACCAGTCTGGGATTCTATGATTCCATTATATGCTCCACAAATGGCAGACATAATGTCCTGTTATTTTACTGCTAAGCACACAACAAAATTCCCTATAGAAGAACTGGGGAGCAAGATATATATCATTCATGCCAACTTTGCGCATGTTATGACATAAAACAAAAAAAAAGAGGAAATATATTTTAAATACCTATATTTAACTATCCGTGATCTTATCTGTCCAAAAAAAGGTCCCCTGACTTTGATTTTGTTAGGCTGCTTCTTTGTGATATTTTATGAACTTAGACAATCTAAATGTTGCCTTAATTTCAGATAAAATGTACCTATCTGTGTGAATATAGGAGAGAGATATCAGTCAAAGGCTTCAATGACTTAGGAAAAGACCAAAAAGACGACTAATTAATGAAATAAAAAATTTCATCATTTGCCCTTATACACAAGATTAGATATGTATATATTGATGTATGTATGTGGAAAAGATCTATCATAGTAATCTCTACCACCTACAGTGAAGTCTCTATGTCCACACTGAACAAGCAGATGACAGCAGCCACAACAGATCAGTTTTGGAGGATAAAACCAGAGGAGAAACAGAGCAGCTCCATACTGCCAAATTAAGGTCAGACAGTATATGCTTCTGTTTAGAGTGCAATATATACCATTAACAGTACCAGCAGACATGGTATATGCAACTTCAGCTGACTGCTGCAAGTGCCGTACCGTGGAAGCACTCCAAGTCCCAGTTGGGTTATGTGTTTATGAATTTAGCAGTGCAAGATACTTAGGAAAATAAAAGCAAAATTAAAACCAGGGAAATTGCAATCACAAAAACAAGCTAAAACTGTTTACTGCTGATCAGAAGTGCATTAATTCAAATGAAAATATGCTATATTACAGGCACTAAACAAAGACTATCAACATCCTGGAGGTTTTCTGCATTAACAAACTAAGCCACAACAAGCCCTTGCCAATGGAGAATGCATCTGGTTTGTAGCCAGCTCTTAAATTAATAAATCAACTGTCACATAATTGTGACTCCTACCTGAACAACAGCTCCAATTAATTTTGTATTGGTTCCCAGTGTAGAGGTGAGGTCAAGGTATCTTTTGGCTGCATTCCTAAATTTAAACACCAGACAATCCCATCCTTCCGGTTAAAAATAATCAATATTAGCAATTTATCATAATTTGCCTTGTGGTGCACACTTGTACTGTTTAATCAAGTGTCCTGCCTGATTTGTTTGTTCACAGTTGCGTGAAAGACAGTCACTGAACATGAACATTTTTCTTTCTCTCACAGCATCGCTACAGTGCCGGCTGCCCCTTGATTCATGCTCTGAATTCCTGGATGACACATGGAGATTGGCAGAGACTAGAAATGAGGCACCGCTCTAAAGATCTCATGATAAATGAATTATTCTTGGCAACAGGTTCCCTGACGAGAAATAAATAAATAGATACATAGATAGCTAGATTAGATAAATTTGAATAAATACATTTAAATAAGTAAATAAATCCCTCCCAAAACACCCAAAAAAAGCCAACCAAAACCAACCAACCTCTTGGATTAGAAGCAACCAACTTGGACCAGAAACTTTCTTATCTTAATTGTAAATTGATCTTCAATGAGATTTAGTGGTAGAATAGCAAAGATTGTCAAAGTTATCATCTGTGACTTTTCACAGTTAAAGTATGAGTACAACATTTCTCCTTAAAGAGGTTGTCAGTTCACCGTAATGGTGTATACAGACTCTAAGGATCAGGAAAGCAGCTAGCTCAGCTCTTTGATGAAATGGCCAGAGTATAATTTCCAACTCAGGAATTTAACTGTGTCCCAGCCCAGGGTGAGGCAATTAGATGATGCACAGAATAACTTATTTCATCTCATTTCTCCCGCAGAAGTGCTCCAGAAGCAGGTCTATACCAGGGATGCCTGGGGGACATAAGGCATGGCCTTGGATGCTGTCCATTTTGAATCCCTGTTGAAAGTAATTTTCTTGGATGTCTTTTGGGTACGGGCTTCTTTGGTTTGGAAACTGAACTGTGGGGAAAGGAAGGGCAAATGTTCTAGTATTGCCCTTATATGAAGCCTGGACATAGGTAGAATCTATCCTTAGATCTAGGAACTAGTAAAAACTACCAAGTTCATTTAAAGTCATAGCTAGGAAGACTTCATGAGTGAAGCATCTCTACCCTAACAGTAGTTCTATCATAAGATGTATGAAATGAAGGCTTGTCTGACCTATGGTTAGTCTGCTAAATACAATTTAAGCACGTTTTCATTAGAATGGCAGTAAGTATCCTTGCCTGTGTCCTAAAGGAGGAGTAGCCTAGATTCACTCAGTTGAAACCTGAATAACTGAGATTGTGCAGAGAATTAGAAGCTGTTCACTGTAGTGTCTTGCAGTTTGTCTAGTCATTGAGAGTTGTGCTACATGTCCAGGAGCAGAGGCAGCTGCAGTGGTGGTAGGTGGGATATACACAAGTATCTTATGGTGTAAATTAATTTCTCCATTACAGAAGCACCAACACTGTTGATTGTGTAGGTGTGTGACCACAAAATATCCTCCAAAAATGGGACTGTACCTCCATGACCAGGGATCTCTGCTGTTGCTATAATCCAAATTGCAGGTGCAGTCCTCACACACACAAAGAAAGTGGGCCAAGAGAAACAGGAAGCAAAAAGTGTTAGCAAGAAATCATAAAAAATCAGCTTTTACTGTATTTTTATACGAAATTGTATGATTTCCCTATTTGCCTCTCTAAGCTGTTTTTTGGGAAGCGGGTTGGGGGTTGATTCTTTTAACTGTCTCTCTTGCGGATTTCAAAGTATTCATATTTCTTGAGAAAGCTGGGGTTAGCAAGAGGTAAAACATCCATAGATATGCTTCTGTTTATGCATCCCTCTTTGAAGGCATCTTTCCAAGTTTCCCAGTGTTCCCTTGCTTTAGATGAGGATGATTGCCTGTGGCACCATGCCATCAATGGGTTGAGTCTGAAAGCTGTCCAAGGTCAATGCTGTTCTATTCTGGAAAAATATGTGCTATATTTTACCCTCTGAAGTTAATTTGCACAAACTACTAACACTGTAAGTTAGGGCAGATAGTCCGGAAAGCATCTGTGAGCATCTGAGGAGATGCAGCTTTACTAAAAACATGCATAAAATAGTAGATGAGCATAGTGAATGTTTGATTTCATTAAACTGTGTGTCTGTTTATTACTTGCTCTACATGCTACACTAAAGCCAAAACAAAACATCAGCTATACTCCTAGCTGGGAACTAATAAAGACAGTAATTTGCAGGACACTATACTTACATCTTTCCATTGTAGATCACTGTAAATCATTCAACTTCTTTTGGCTACATCTAATTTTAACCAAAAAGCTTCTGAAAGTACTATTCTAAATTTATATTAGCTGGGGAAAGCTTTATAAAATATATCTCTAATGCCAACAGTTCGGGGAAATTCATGGTTTACATGCCTGAACAGACCTCATAGCAACCCATTATTTTCCAGATGTCTCTAAGACATCTCTAAGCAATGTGAGGGTATTAAGGCATAATGATTCCTTAGAAGCAACAAACTGGATGAAGTGCATGTGAAAATATCAAACCTATGTCCCTCTAAAAGGGCTAGAGAGTACTCATAAAAGCACAAGAAAATTATATATATATATATATGATCTGAAACGATTTGAGTTTGATTAGTGTAAAGAAAGCTCAGAAATATTCACAAATAAAAAAATACCTAGGGCAGAGGAGTATAAGGATGTTTTTAGAGATCAGTCTTTCATTGTAAGATTAACTCAGAACTACTGAGGACTAGAAGGGTATCTCCTTCACAGCCATGATTTCGAGGAGCAGCCACTTGCATAAGGCACAATTAGAGACTGCTGGCTGGATTTTGGTTATAGACACTGAGGACTTCACAGCAATGAAATTAAGGCAGGGAAATGCAGCCATGGAATTTATTATTTTTGTTCATATCTGTACATCTTTTCTGATGCCTTTAAATTAAAAAAGAGCTTTGATCAGAAAACTGCAAAGTCTTTCTGTCCTTTCCATTTCTTAGCTTTTCACAGCTAAAGCAGAAAACCAAAGCATCCAGAAACTTGGAGCTTTGGTCACTGTGGTCACTTCTGGGTATGGGATATTCATGGGCTGCTGGGCCGCATTCCAGTCCCATGCAGAAGTAGCATCCCTGGGTTTTTTACCACGAACAGGCTACAGATCATCCAGAGACGATCACTGGAACTTGCTGGGATCTAGACACTGTAATAGCTACAAACACATTGCACAGAGGCCCAAACACAGCAGTCTGGTCAGCCGCCATCCCTAGAGGACTTAATCTCTGGTAGACCTGGCAGGAAATAATTCTTCATCTGTTAGTGCATTTTCCACCCTGTCAGTAAAAATCTGCACTGGTCTAGATCTTGAATGACAGCCAACCATGTCATTTCTGTTTGTGAAGCTAATTCCCAGGAAAGCATAGATGTTTCAAAGTCTGTGCCTCAACAAAGCCACGGCCATGCAGTTTGTACCAATAAACCTGCATTGATGGGCAAAGGCTCTCAGGCTGTACTAGGAAAGGAGCAGTTTCTGTAAATCATCTTTTTGCTGTCTTTTCCATTCCACATAGCTTTGCTCAAACCAGCAACAGCAAATAGGTTCACCAGGTAAAGAAAACTGGGCAGCATAAACAATTTTAATATGAAACCCACACCTACATTTGAAAATGAAGATATAATCTGGAATGGTGGACTTTTAAATCTGCACAAAAAATGAGCATATAAAGCCATTTTTCTTTAGAGTTGATTTTCTTTTTATAGATTTAAGACCTGTCTGAAGCAAAGTGAGAGTTTTTCCATTTCAGTGGGCTTTAGATTGCAACCATAATACACAAAGCAAGCATATGCCCTTTATAATAGAGGGATAAAAACTGCATCCACAGAGCAAGATTACAACGCTGGAATCTCTGTGCAAGAAAATTCCTATTATACTCTTTTCACTAATAATTCATGATTCTTTTAATGAGATCTGCAGATGATAAGGGAAAGACATTATTTTCACTGATGACAAAGCAATTCTAAACATTAACATGCCCTATACTGCATCCAAAAGGAAAGACAGATTCACAAACTTCTTCTCATAGATATGTCTCTTCCTCTAGGCTTGAACACTAAATCACAAGATTCACAAACCAAGGCTGCATCTGATTATTAACAATCAGGAGAACATGAAATACAGTGGATTTCTGTATGAAAGCACTCAGCTGTGCTCTGTCTGAGCCATTAACCTGCTGAACATGATTGTATTATTAATACTAGACATTTCTCTCAGTGCTGCTTGTAACCCTGAAACATAAATTAAACCATACAGATTTTTAAAGACTTCAGGATTTAGGAGGTGACGATCATATTGAAGGAATGTGTCACAGAAAACACAGGAAGGAATTCAAAAGCAAATGCAAAAGATTAGTTATGGGTTAAACAGAGGAAAGGTACTTCAGAAGATATGTTATCAGGAGACTGAAAATCTCTACCTACTGCAAGAGATTCAAGCAGTAAAAATAAGTATTTACTTTTGTTCATATTATTCCTCAAGTTCATCAGCTGAATATTTGCCATGTGAGCAGTGGGATGTAAACATTACTTGAAATGTCAAACTACACAAAATATGTTTCTATGCCTGTGCTCTTAAAAATACTAGGGTTCTAGACCATCTGTTCAAATCATGATCTGATCACTATATGCATAGCCTCTGATTTGTTTAAGATTTTCTCCTCATGCTCCCATCATTTGATTGGGGGTATATGTGTTTGTGTTTTTACATTAAACCTTACCTTTTTATATAGAATCATAGAATGGTTAGGGTTGGAAGGGACCTGAAGATCATCAAATTCCAACCCCCCTGCCATAGGCAGGGACACCTCCCACTAAACCATATCACCCAAGGCATCGTCCAACCTGGCCTTGAACACTGCCAGGGATGGAGCATTCACAACCTCCTTGGGCAACCTATTCCAGTGCCTCAGCACCCTAACAGGAAAGAATTTCCTCCTTATATCCAATCTAAACTTCCCCTGTTTAAGTTTTAACCTATTACCCCTTGTCCTATCACTACAGTCCCTAATGAAGAGTCCATCCCCAGCATCCCTATAGGCCCCCTTCAGATACTGGAAGGCTGCTATGAGGTCTCCACGCATAATATCCAAGGCATTAACATAAAATCACTGGTCTTGACTGAATGCTTTTAGAAGTGGATTAAGTCCCATCCATTGGGTCAGCATCAGGTGAAGGCAATGTTTGTGATGTGCTGTTATACTGCTTTTCAAATATCTTTGCACAGAGCACTTTTTAATCCATGCTGTTCTCGTATTCACTTCTGCAGAGTGGAGAAGTGTCCCTTGATACGTGAAAGTACACTATTAAGGGTATTATCCAAATGCCTTTAAAACACTGGCAGGCTTGGAACACCAACCACCTCCCAGGAAGCCTTTTCCAGTGTTTGACCACCCCTTCAGTAAATGAACACTTTCTAATATCCAGTGTAAACCTCCTGGTGCACCTTGGAACCATTCCCACACATATGACTGTATACCAGGGATCAGCAACCCCCTCTCCACTTCTTCCCTGAGGTCACCCTTCAGCCCCCATTTCTCCAAGCTAAAGAAACCCAAAGTCCTTAGCTTCTCGTTATAGGACGTGCCTTCCAGCCCTTTCACCAGCTTCGTTGTCCACCTCTGCATGCCTTCGAGGACCTTAACCTGCTTTTTAAACTGTGGAGCTCAGAACTGCACACAGTAATCCTGGTGATGTTGCACCAACACTAAATGACTGGGATAATCACCTCTTTTGGTCATGCTCTCTTTGATGCACCCCAGGACGCGCTGTGCCCTCTTGGCCAGCACGGCACACTGATGACTCCTACTGTGCATGATGCCGACCATCACCCCAGATCCCTTCCTGCAGGACTGTTCTCTAGCCAGTCCCCTCCCAATTTATGCTTGTGCCTCCTGTTACTTCATCCCAGGCACAGAATCTGGCCCTTCATCCTATTAAACATAGTCCAGTTCTAGTGCTGACCTCAAGCAGTCTGGTTGGATTTCAGTTTGAGCTCCAGGTAGTTTTTCTTTGTACTGTTGGGCAAGTACATAATTTAAGGGGTACCTTTAGCCCCTCACATACAAAATTAGTTCTGACATATTTACACCTGAAATAATGTTTTATTAGTTCTTCTACTTGAGTATATCCTGAACAAATCCTCAGTAGTGTTGGCATGAGATACTCTCATCAGTTCTTACATCAAGAAGGAGGGGGTGGGGGGGTGGAATCTTGTGATTTTAATGAAACAAGGAAATAAAGGGACTTCAATCAAGGTTTCTTATTCAGATGCTGTCCCTTTAGGACACTTTTCCCTGGGGTATTTCAGAAATCCCTGGGAATACAGGGAAGGGCTGGAATACAGCACTTTCATAGCGCAGGTTGCATGTCGCTGCAGTTACTGTGGGCTTTTTTAAAGCAAAGCTGCAAGTTATTCGTCTGCTGATGTTTTTAAAGAAGTTCCATGTTGCAAAGACTGCTCCGCAGGGAATATAATTTATCCTGTGGCTGTATGAATTCTTCTCTGCTGGATACACAATGGGGTGAGTGAGCACCTGCAGTGCTTGCTGCAGCACAGACAAACATACGCTCCACAAAGATGCTGCTGCATTAATAATTTGTATATGAGATTTAGGAAAGAAAAAGATTTGTACAAACATGAAGAAATCCGCTAGAAGAAAATGCTAATTCTTACAGGCTTCTGAGGTTGCCCTTAGGGAAACAGCAAATATATTCATAAGACATTATATCTCGGATGTTTAAGGCCACTATTCTGAATACTGTTGAAATCAACTAATTGTCTGGGACAGTGAAACAAATTTGCCATGACAGGCTAAAACGTAATAACTTGTTTACTAAAGTTTGGAAGTTTACACTGAATGAGTTGCCAGATGAATAAGAAATAAATCAGGCAGGAAGAGCTTATTATGATGGATGCCTCCTGTAGGGCGCAATCACCATCATCTGAAAAAGTGCTGTCTTCAGGCTTTATGAGAACTTGGGAAAAAACATCTATAGATAGGACTTACGCCATAGTCAGCATGCCTGGCAGTCAGGCACATACAAAGCTTTATGACTGGAAGACTTCTCAGTTTGTCCGCAGACACTGAAATAGTAGCAAATCCCCAGATAAATGTATTTGCCAGCGGCAGCAACTTTTTATTCATTTTCATAACTCTTCCTGAGGTTCTAAGTTCCTGTTGCAATTGCAGCTAACTTCTGGTCAGCTTTCCTGTCAACCCATTCAGTATCCCTGAAATTTTATGCTATGTGTGGTGACTCTTTAGTTGCCAGAAAGATTAAGCTCTGATTACTGACCACTGTGCCTGATAACATCCCCTCCACCCCCCAGTCAGGTGATGTCAGATAAGCCATTATCTAAACTTCATATAGGTGACAAAACCCACAGGACTCTAACAGAGCAATCTGATGTTTTGTGGATGTTTTTAAAGATCATACAGTGCTTCCTGATATAATTCCTTATAACTTATTTTCCTTCTGCCACTCTGATTCCCATCCCCATGGCAGTTGTATGGTGTAGATAAACTTAGCCCTTTTGTATAGGTTTCTTGTTCCTGTTATGCAGAATCATAGAATCATAGTTCAGCAAGTTAAACCATTAACCTAGCAATGCCAAATCCAACACTAAACCATGTCCCTGTGTGCCACATCTGCAAATACCTGCAGTGACTCTACCACTTCCCTGGGTAGCCTCTTCCAATGTTTAACAACCCTTTCAGTGAAGACAATCATAATCAATCTAAAACACACCTGGGGCAACATGAGGCTGTTTCCTCTCATCCTCAGAATATAAAGGCAAGGGATGTTGAATAATTACATGGATATACTTGAAGATGTGGGAAATATCCATGACACTGAAGTTGAAGGATCTAATTTAGCTGCATTGCCTGCCTAATATTCCTTCAGTTTATAGTCAACGCGGCAGTCAAATACTTCCAGATTCAACATCCAAAACTTACCTGAATGAATTGCTGTTTAAAATCTTACACTAATTTCACCAGTAAGATGGAGCTCATGGAGATGAGGCAGTGGAATTACCTGGATAAGATGGTCACATAGAGATGGCTGAATATGCCTCTAGGAGACTTTGTCTAACCAACAGTGATAAAGCCTAAGGCTGAACAGACAACAGCCATCAAAGTGCTGGTTAAAACAGCAGCTAGTTCAGCCTCATGGTAAAAGCAGGGCTATTCCCAGCAGCAGACTGGGTAAGCATGTTTCCATCTAGCAAAGTCGTGAAAATAGCCAGTAAGTTTGATTCCACAGCAGAAGACCTGTACCTGCTGAGAAGATGAACAGATTGGGAGTGATGAACAACCTGTCTGCACCTTATTCTCAAAAATGGCAATTCTTGGTCTGAAGCAATTGTACTGCCTGCTGTATGCAGAAGCATGTATTTACATAAGCAAACCTAAGGCCAAAGAACCAAAAGCAGTAACTAAAGAAATTACTAAAGATATCCTTGCATGAAGATTTGCAATGAAGATGAGACTTTATTCAAATAATGAGCAAATGAGCATCCAAGGAAGATTTCTGTAAGGAAGAGAGAGAAATCTGAGTATTTCTTTTCAGGCTGCTAACACTTATGACGTTAACTAGACTTTTAGAGCCAGAAGATTCTAAGAGCCATATATTTTAAGGTCAACATCATGACCTGGCAGAGTCACATATTCCTCTAATAACTCTTAAGTCTATGAAAACATATTGCCTTTAGTCAATGTATATATACTGAAAATGTCATAAGACAATACAGAATGGAAAAATTTAATACAATATTTTGGGGATACTACATTTCAATATACTCTAGTGAGAATATACTTTCTTCATCATTTTGATTATAAGGATCCCTAAGCATGTGATGAATGCCTTTAAGCAGAAACCTGGTTTTCAGAAAGACACATGAATCACCATTGTACTGAAACAATTTCTGTTTTAATTTGAGCTCAAATGTAATAGCTGAGAGCTCTCCTGTCTTATCTCTACTTCAAATGTCCCCTCACTTTCTTATATCCTCATTATGGGGAAGTGAGAAGCATTTGCTAAACAAGCTTTTTCTAAAATTCTTAAGGAAGTTGGAAGAAGGCTTTCAATACAATATCCCTGAAATTTAGCCACATCCTTTACAAAGCAAATAGTAGAGGTAACAACGTCTCTTGCCTTATAAAGTGACTTTACTTGCCAGTATGGTTTCTTAAGGAAATAGTCTGGATAGTTCTATATGTGTTTAGTTTTAGAAGGCCCTGAATTACTGGCTGACTAAACTCATAACTAAAACTAAAACATACACAATAGCAAAGGGAATAAAACTGTTCTGATTTACTTATTATATGTAGTTTGAGGCTGTCATACACTCTATACTTGGAGATTTTCAGAAATGCGTCTGTACTGTTCATTCTTATAAACAGTGGATATTGTAATCATATTTTGGATGGCTGAAACATATGAGGCATTTTCAGACAAATCCTTACAGCAGAGAGCCATAAGGGTGATAAAGATGAGGGTGAGATGAGGTTAAAAATAAAAATTAATATTTAATATTCATTTCTGGAAAATGCAGCTGTTTTTTTTTTTTAATTAAAGGCTTAAATTTGTTATGTCAGTTTCCTAAATCAGAAAATAAACCAAATGAAATATTTCACTATACACAGATTCTTTTATGTCGTTAGAATAGAACCATCAATGTTCACTTGCACTTGCTGTTCAATAAGCTACAAGAAACCTGCCCTGTTTTGTCACATGGCTTGTTCCTGCCTTCAGCCACATCTCCATGAATAAATATGTTCACATTAGCTTTTGTGAAAATAAAAATGGCAAAAAAGGAAGCTACAATCAATGCAGAGAACCTTTCAGAGACTCTTGATTTCTTTCTGCAAGATCCTGTTATGAAGCTTCTTCAAAATGCCAAATTTCATACAATCATTAAACATGGAGCTAAGGCTCATAGCAGTCTTTCAGTACCTGAAGAGGACCTACAAGGATGCTGAAGATGGACTATACATTAGGGACTGTAGCGGTAGGACAAGGGGTGATAGGTTCAAACTGAAACAAGGGAAGGTCAGGTTAGATATAAGGAAGAAGTTCTTTATTGTAAAGGTGGTGAGCCACTGACACAGGGTGCCCAGAGACATGGTGAATGCTCCATCACTGGCAGTGTTCAAGGCCAGGTTGGACAGAGTATTGGGTGACATGGTCTAGTGTAGGGTGTCCCTTCTGATGGCAGGGGGTTGGAACTGGATGATCTTAAGGTCCTTTCCAACCCAAACCATTCTGTGATTCTATGATTCTATGCATTACCTTATGGTTTTAAAACTCTTTGGCTTAGATTATGACAGTGAACAACAATCATTACAGTTCACAGAGGAGATTTGCATAGAGGTGTTCAGACAGATTTATTCTGCACTCATTCAAACTTGAAATAAACCATATCAAGAGCACACAAAGCAGAATATTGTCTCCTCTTGGCTAAAGGTCACTGGTGCACCTCCGTTAAGACATCTAAAGCAATCCTAACAAAGTTGTCATACTTTCAAGTCATATTTACCCGACCTAATCTTCTTTGAACCATGTCACTGCTGCTGGAATAAACAGGGACATGGTTGTCAAGGACTTTTAATTTTCAGTGACAGCTGTCAAAGGGCCTTTCTTAGACACCAGTCATATTTTAGATAAGAAAATAGAGTTTCAGGCTGCATGCTGGCCGCAGAACACGAGCAGTTGTGATTGCATACAGTCTCATTTCCCTATTTTAATTTGAAATCGCAAATGGTAAATTGGATTTTATGGTTGAAATAAGATAGAAACAGAGACCAATTATCTCAGTTTATTTATTATTTTTATCAATCAGTGTTTATTTCATAAATTAACTGACACGTTGCCCTAGCTCAAATCGGTAAGATTGGACTGTTTTTATAACCTGAATCTCATATGCACTTTGAAAAAGGAACAATGGACTACACAAGATCAAAGCCAAGGCTGTGGGGTATCAGTTGAGTTTGTAGGGTCTCCCCAAGGAAATGATTCATGGTGCACTGGAATAAAGTGACAGATGACTATTGACCTTAAAGTATTTTGCTTTACGGTCCTAGAATTGTTTCCATGAACCATAGGGAAGGCACATGATGCAGGATTTTGCTACAGGCTCAAAGACTGGTGCATGAAGCTGGGGAAAGCATGTTTCTCTTGAGCTTATTCATCTTCTAACCTTAGTATGGGAAATAAGGGAAGTAGAGCCATTTTCAAACAAAAATTGGGGGGGGGGAGGGAAGAATTCAAATGAGGTAATACAAAGCAAGCTTTTGATGGCTATGAAATAAGAGGGTTTTATTCTCATCCCTCACCTTCTGTCTCTTGTCATCCATTTTTCTCCCTTTCAGCTGACTGCATCACTTCTAGGTTTTCAAAGTAATTACTAGTTTTTGAAGGACTGCAGATATACATCACAGAGGCAAAGACATAAGAAAGACTGAAAGAGACTAACAGAGCAGTCCTGAAGGAAGATTGGACAAAGCTACTTTCTTCAGCTCGGAGTTAATTGTTTTGGGAAAAGAGGAGGCAGCATTATCCTTAAGGCTCAGTGTTCCTCAGACCACATATCTGAAACAATGCTTTCTACAGAAGACCTTCCTAGCTATGGCTCCAATGACCTTATACTGGAGCAGGGAAATAGTCACATCTACATTCTTTCCACAGCTTAGTTCTTCTCTTTATATTCCATGGAAAAAGTACCTCTGAGCCTCAAAGGGAACTGTGGAAACCGAGCTCTCAGAAGAATCACTCAGACGCTACAGTGCCCAGCCTAGAATAAAAAGAGACAGACCTTCTGGCAGACATGACTGACTTTAATGTCTAAATCATGCTATAGATCGATCAAGACGAGAATTTGCATATATGCAACTGAACAAAGTCATATATTTGAAATGCAAGTTCTAAACCCATCTTTAAAGGCAAAATTATTCTTTAACTAACAGTCTAAAATATAGTAAAATATAAGCTTCTAAGGAAAATACAGATGATATATATTTTAGCTGAGATATTGACTGAGATTCTAATGAGAAAATCAAAGCCCAAGTTTGGTCTGTTTTCCCAGAAGCTCTGTTTACAAAGATCAGAAGGAGACCTCAGTCCAATAAAGTTCTAAGAACACTGTTACATTCCTAGTAAAAAAGAAGAAAAAACCCAAATACTTTTTATTGTTTTTAAATCAGGGCTGTAGTTTTAGATTTCAAATCATAGACTGCTTTCTCAGTGTTAGAAGGAGCCCTCTCCATCCATAACACAGACAAATATCTTTTAGGACTTTTGCACCCTCCTCCAAAGCCTCAACTATTAGCTAGTCTTTGAGAGTGATGTCTGACTGTTAGATCATTCATTAAGAAGAATACAGATAATTATCCATCTTATCTGATATCAGCTGAGTGAAGTTCAGTGTCCTGTCCAGGCTAGTCAATGAGGCCACTATTAAAGAGTTATTCATTTCAGTCTTGGATTGCTATTTAAGGTGAACGGGATGAAGTTTTCTGAATGTGGCTGTTTCATTAAAATATAGGAAGTTCAAAAACCAGGCTAGACCAGATTGCCAACCTTTTATATCCAAGGTGAGACAAGACCTGCTGAATAGCATAAAGATGCCCAGTGCTGAGGAGTCAAGTGATTACAGCTATTCTATCTCTCTATTTGTCCCTACTTCACTATATAGATACTGACTAGAAATACTCCCACGCTGCTTACTGCCTGTATCAGTTTAAGACCATAGATTGCATGTCTTCACATGTCCTAAACATTTGTCAGTGAAAAAAAATCAACCTCACTGCTCTAGTAATATGATTAGAGGTTTTATATATAAGCCATGATTATGATATTAGTTGTATTACAAAATTAATGGAAATGCACATCACTGGGAGTTCCTAGGGAAGATGCACAAAAGCAGTAAAATTGTATTTAATTCCTACTAATTCCTAACAGATTTAGTTAAATATTAAATGTGTATATATCTATGGTGTAGTCTACATATACATTACACCATGTTCATTATGGAGTACGTGGGTTTTGTCTGGGAACATAGCACATAATGCTGTGGTTACCAAATGCTAAGTCTTTTGGTAAATCTTTCTTCTTAGTCTTCTATCAGTTTAGTGCTTTGATTTAGTCCAAATGCAACTACCGAGCCAATTTCTGTAACAAAAAGCATGCTGATACCATGGCAGCAGAAAGCAAGCTATCAAAAGTCACTTCAGTAAACTCCATCAGTTTGTCACATTCTGCAGAAGGTACATTTTGCTCTTCTTTATGTACTGGGGAGGAGTGCTTTTGACTCTACAGAACTATCTGCTCCCTCAGGATGAAGCTGAACACCCATTTAGTTTCACAGGGCTGACTGAGGTGTCTTCATTCTGCAGGCTTCAATGAAATCTAGCTGTTAAGTGCACATATGCATTCAGAGACCCAAATCCCATAGTATATTTAGTGGTGTTCAAACTGTTAGTTATAGAAACCAGAATCTCTTTGCAACTTATATTAGCTCTTGCCCTGGGGAAGTTGTTGCTAACTCAAAGCTCTCATCTGCTTATCTATTCATGGTTTTGTGCTTTGTTATTTTGGGTGTTTCGTTTTGTTTCAATTTCGATAAGATAGCCTCCTCTCTTATAAGGCTTTGATCTGTTTCCATTCACCAACCATAAGCTGGAAGAAGATAAAGATGACATTTGTGTTCTGAAATGTTATTTATAATAGCTTTATTACTATCAGAGAATAAGGCTAGTGTTTGGTATGCAGAATGTCTCATGGTTTCAGTTCTTTCTCCAATTTTACTGGAACAATTTTGAGTAGATTTTCTTAGGAGGAAAGATAAAACCCCATAAATGATAGTCTTTTAAGAATAGTCCTAATAATTCTAAAGTATAATCCTTAATGAGATCATTACATGTTATAGTCAGTGATGGATTGACTAGTTATGTCCGTGCTTATACATAAAGTTTCTGTATTCCAAAACACTGGGCTATTTTGCAAATGAATGAGGTCAAAAGTATATTCTGCATAGACTCACATACTTTTGACGTTGTTTAGAGGATTTTTCAAATGTAAATAACGTATTAAGCATCTTATTTGCCTGTACCTGTGCGTATTTCAAAGCAACCATAAGCAAGAACATACTTTATTCTTCTGGGACAGTCATGTTGAATTATGGCCACATTGTGCATCACTCCTATATAACACTCTAGGGTATTAAAAGGTAAGGAGTGCTCTTTAACTATTCACAGAAGTTAAGGAGCTGGGAATTAGTAAGTCACGATAGGACAGGTATATTGCTATGAACTACCATAACTAAGAGCTGTTTGGTATGCAGTATGCTGTAAAGGTGTCTGAAACTCAACAGACTCCCAGCTGATCTCCTATACTTTATAATACAGGCAACCACTATAATTACACTACAGAGAAGTGTAAGATATACTATTATACTTTTTGATAATAACCCTACAGAGTCTGTTTGTGAAGACAGAAAGAAAACTGAGAATGCACAGTGTAAATTAAGGGGTGTAAATTCAATCTTCATGATTGTATGAATTACTATTAATCACTTTTCATAAAGAACCATTGTAGTGCTATAATTCTTTTAAAGCAACACTACTGCAAAACAATTACAATTGTGCTAAAAGTATGTTAAAGTAATGCCATTAAAGCCACCAAGTCAAGCACTCAGAAATAACCATTTCTAGCACTACACTTTGCACACAACAGGCTTAGTTTATGTGAGTTTAACTACTTTTCCCCAGAACCCATGCACAGTTTAGACAGTTCTCAATTAACACAAGGGCCTAAGCAACCAAAGATAACTTTGAAATTGGCCTTGCTTTGAACGTGGAATTAAACTACATGATGCCCCAAGATTCTTTCAAATTTAAATTATTCTTACGTTCTTTGCAGTACTTTTCCTCCAATCTTATTCTGGTTGTAAAACTCTAGATTTTATTATAAAATAATAAACCCACATTTAGAATAACCAAGCTTACTATTATGATATGCTCATTATTCCACTTTTATTCATGGGAGATCAAAAATAGAAACACAGCCAAGACCAAAAGAGATATATGCAAGAGAATGAAGGGAATTAATTTATCTCCAGGTAATATCATACCTACTGTTTAAACCACACTCAGCTCCAATACACTTTATAGTAGCTTTAAATCCAGATCTGGTTTTAAAAGCTGAATGGCCCCAGGGTCCTCCTTTTGGAAGGCAACAGCATGCTTTTACAGATCTGTTAAGCTTCTGAAAATTGTCTTCCATACAGTTATGCAGTGGTCAGAGCTTCCAATTCACAATGCCAAGAAGCTCCAGTTTCTTTCTTTCACTTTTTAGGGATTTCCTGGCAGCTGCATCCGTACATCACTGTATTCTCCAAGCCCAGCCAAAACTAACCAAAAGCTATGATTTAGGATAAATTTCAGCTAGATAAATAATCATTACATTGAGTGATCAGATTCATACTGATGGGAGTCTAGTGAAAAACACTAGAAAGATTTAAGAATGGGAAGCTTCGCCAAGAAAGTAAGCAAGATTCCAAGTCTTTCCAGCATCCTCTTGACAGAATTATTTGACTCTTTTGCTATTCACTATTCTTATAAAACCTCAAATATTTAGTTCAGAATTATCGTCTTCATGTATTTCATGAGTACGATATCCACATACATCTATATTATGGTTTTTAGAAGAATCTTAGTTCTACTTATAATTAGAGCAACACTGAGAAAAGTTAGCTACAACTGCATCATCATTTTCTAAGGCTCTGTGAAGGAATGCAAAAATTGACAAGTAGCTTCTATCTTTATTGTCTCATGGCCCCCACCAATGAGAGAGCACTGGCCTCTTGAAATGGCCTGCTCTTCATCAATGCTACCCTAGGTCGGGTTTATGTGGAGCAAAGTCCCCCCACATACTTTAGCACTTAGATCTAAACTCCTTTTAACTCCATATTAGAGGTTAGTAGCCTAACCTAAGTTAATTCTTTTATGTATCAGTTCAAATCCTCAGAGCAATGAGATGGCACTTGTGCATTTGCTTTACTGATCTTTCGTAGCATGGTATTGAAAGTGTAGCTCATTGCCTTCTTATGATAGAAACACACGTTGAGTATTCAAGTGTCCATGACTTGCTAGGATAGACCTGGAGGACTCCTACATGAAGGGAGCTAAGTATAGTGCAGTCCTCATCCAGATTGTTTAACTAGAGAAGCTTTTTGAACAACTGGCTGAGCCTGTGTGTCCTTACAGAATGAATGAGCAGGCTTACTCCAGAAGTGACTGTGCAAGCCAACCAGAAAGAAGCTTACTTTGTGGGTCATCAGAGGACAAAGGATTTGAAAAAGGCCAGGAAAAAAACAGACCACCTATTCAGATCTTGAAGTTGTATATATTTATCCGAAAAATAGACAATTGTGAGCTCCTTTACATACTGTTGAGATTTATTAATTACAGAAGATGAGCTTAATTCAAGTAACCTGGAAGTATTTCAGAGGTTTCTATCGACTTAACAAGGTCTGACTCAGGTCTAACTTTACACTGAAAACTTAATATTGCCACCCCAGAATTCACTTAATTTTTTGCAAGTCTAATTTGGTTATAGTCTGTAAAAGATTCACCAGGGTATACAAGTACATGCAGAATATTATGTTCTGTATCCCAAGTAAAACATGACCTCCCCACAGAAAGGTTTATAAATGTTTTATAAGAAAGAGTTAAAGGTTTTCATAACTCATTTTGCATATGGGCAATATGAGAAATACTGATGTCATGCTGCAAAAGGTATAGAGATATGAATAAGCAATTATCTTTTGTACTGTCTTAAACAACTTCTCATGTCACTTAAAAGCTTACTTTAGCTTCCCTTTCACCGTGCCGTCAAAATACACTCTTTCATTTGCTCAAATCTGAGAGTTTGTTAACCTACTGACCAGCTGAAATGCACTTTTAATTACATTTAACTATATTTTTTATTAAGAATTTAGCACTATTCTCACCCTGCCTTCACACAAGAGAAGTATTAACTAGCTGAGAAGGTTCACTAGCTATATAAGGCCCTTCATCAGTGCACGTGTACCTTTCACTCTAAATCTTTCTCATTCCCTCAAAATGTGCCTAACGTTCTCCACCATTAAACCAAAGAATCCGTAGATCTTTAATTCAGCATCTTGTACTATAGACATCAATTATGTATTTGTATCCAAGACACTTCTGATTAATAATTCAATACAAGTTCAGGCTGTGCAGCTTGTATATGAGCAAGGAGGTCAGTGCTCAAAAGGCTAGTCTCAATGAAGAAGTGACTCTAAAACAGAATACAATAGCCTTAGCACCCTATGTAGGTAGAGACTGTGGAACTTTTTCTTCACTGAGCTTTATCCATTGCAAGCTACTGACAAACATTGTGTTAATTACACATGTTGAAGAGCTTTAAAATACTTAAACAATTAGAATCACAAAAGATATTGTAATCTAAACATGTCATCGCACATTTTGGGTTTCTTTTGTTTTGTTTTCCCTGCATTTGTGGTTGGGTTTTGTCTTGCTTTGTTTTGGGCTTTTTTGAAGCCATCAAGAGGACTGATTCAAGGAATGGTACCAGAATGTTCTTTTAAGGTAGTCCCTGATCATAGGTAGAAAAAAGGAGGGTGAATATACAAGCATACATTCCCACTTCCAAAATTAGTCTAATCTTTGGTTTTAGAAATCAGGCGCAACTGCAAGTGAAATGGAGTAAATACATCTGAGATGAAGGCACACAATGTAATCCTCAGGGTATTTATTAGGTGAACAGTATTTAAGCTCAGAAGGGATTTTAGAAGTCATTTTCACATGACAGCACAGGACATTTTGTCCAGGCACCTCTGCATTAGCACAAGCATCTAAACTGTCAGTAAATGTAATCTTAAAACAGCAGGAATGGATGTAACACATAAGAGGATGCAGTCTGCTAAAGGAAGGCAGCTGCATCACTGCAGTGGTCAATGTTAATTGTTATCTGAAGGAAACAACAAAAACCTAAACCAGATCTGATCAGTGGTATGAAGAGCTGTTCAGCTTTGAATAGCTGATGATAATTATTCTAGTTAACATATTTAGATAAGCTACCAGGTATGAATTATCTATGACTGGCAACTGTGAACAACTATGTATGTGAACAGAGTAAGTGTCTTGAGGATCACAGAACTAAAGCAAATTCCAGGTTTTACAGAATGATCCACCTGTGGCTGTCAGAGGGATACTCAGGAGCAGTCCTATGCTCCTGGTTTTTGCCCAGCCCCATGCACATACAGGTTTTTAATTCATTTCACTTTTATGCCAGGTTTAATCTGCTGATGGAACAGTTCCTCTTGACTGATACCAGTAATGAGTACAAAAGGAATGAGTCCTGCTCTTCACTGTTAGTGAAACAAAATAAGCATGAAAAGCAGTAAATAAAGTTTCATAGATATTTGCCATTTATTCATTTTTAGAACTCTTCACTTTGGTTTTGCCTGAACCAAAGGCCAGCAAAGTCACCTGGCTCTCAGTACCTGCAGGGGATCTGGACAAAACAAAGCCCTATGGCTCCTATAGGAACATAGGAATTGAATTATACATCTATAAGGTCTATTGGACCATGGTATCTTTCTGGGAATTTTCAAATTTCCAGACAGTTTCCAGGGCATTTTAAGACTGAATCATTTAATTTTCTTTATTACCTGCCCCGTCCTATTTCTATGCAAGGCGCAAATGTACTGTTATGTTTTTATGTATTTAAATTATTGCATTAATAGCAATAAAAATAAAGAGCATTTAATGCCCCCTGCAAAAAAAAAAAAAAAACAAAAAAAAAAAACACCACACACACACAGAAAAAAAATACACCAAAAATCCCAAGAAGATCTCCAAATATTTACTGTTAGACTGTAGAAGAAATTCAGCCCAAGTTTCAGATCCCTCTGAAGGTGCTTTAGAGAGTAGCATAAGTGTGGAAAGGTCTCAGTTGAAGGGTTTAATTATTTATGCTCAACTCTCTTCCAGATGAGGAAAACCAGAATGAACGAGGAGGAAAAAAATATGAGAGAAGGCAAATAAATACTACTGGAAAAAAAAAACACTTTCTTGGAGTTTATATGGCAGTTTAACTAACAAAGAGTGTCCTTAGACCTGCTGGCCCCATAACAGAGCCAATTTGTCATGATTTCAGAAATACACTTTATTATAAAATATACCAAGCCTTTCTGCCTTCTCCTATCCCACTGGCCAAAGGGAGCTGGTAACTAGCTTGTTGTGTTATGCTTCAGCAGTTCACACAGCATTTTAATTCCTCCTTTGGTTTCGCAAAGAAAAACCATACATGATGTATTTTATTGAGGGATGGGAGGAGAAGGAGACTAAGAAGAATATAAAGAATGGCTGAAGGGAAAACAGAGCAACAACTGGAATAGACATCTAGAAAAGGCAACCATCCTTTAAAAGAGACACTACAACTGAGAGGCCAGGCAAAGGAACAGTTTACTATTATTAACAACCAGTAACATTTTGGTGATTATAAAAATATCCTTATTATAAGCTGCAAGTTTCCAGACCCTTGGTAGAAACACATGAAAAAGAACTGAAGCAAGGTTAGTATTGCAAACACAAGGCAGGAACACAAGGTGATTTTTGGTTTATGATTTTCTCAATGAACAGTGATTAGAGCCCATTACAGTCAGAAGTTCTGTAGGACCTGTGAGATCCAAAGGAAATATTCCAAGAAAGATAATATGTGGATATTGCATAATTTCATTACGTACCTATTTCTAGAAGAAAAGTATATTTTTTTGCCATTTGGAGAAAACAGTAGGATATTTAATTTAACCTGGTCTTTCTGATAATGGCTGTATGGAATGGAAGGCTGTAACATTAGCAGATCTCAGAAAGTCAATTTTTGTGCAACAGAATTACACTTAATAGGCATGAAAATGACCTGTATCATCTACTAAGTGTGTCTGGTCTAGTTATTAAGTTTCAAAGTCAGTGTGTAAAAAAAATGCTTATCTTTTTATAAAGAGGAATCAATTCTTTTCATGTGATCTGAGCCCTCAGAGGTTAATTAGAAAGCGGAAAGAATGAAAACTAATCTTCTATTTTTTATGAGAGTGTGTTATTGTTTTTCATGGGGAATATTTATCAATGCATCTCAAACTGGCTTGTTTAAAGACTACAACTGTGAATAACAGAGCTATGGGCACCAAAAACAATCTTAGGGAAACAGGGCCACTCACAACTTGGTAAAGCCAGAACTGGTGCAGTCAAAAACTCTGAGTAGGTGTGAATTTACAGAAAATATAAAGGTTGCTAACAAGTTAAATACTTTCTGATGTCAGTTCTGCCCCTTACAACTTAAGAAAGCATATTCCTTTTTAATATGAAAACTAAATGTTTTCTGCAGCTGAAAGTATCACAGGAAGATAACATTACTTCTGTAGATGGTCTCTTTAAAAATCAATGGAAATCATATAAATAAAGCGATCACTAGTAAATAAAATGGTGCAATTTTTGAAACAGAAAACACATCTAAAAAATGAAACTATAAAGACAGCCAGATCCTCTGGGTTTTAATACTGATGGCCTGCAGCCATACTACCTCGGGTTATGATCTTAGAGTCTCTTAGGACTAGCAAAGTCAGAACTTGGTGATGACTCAAACAGGACACCTACAAAGTAAATTCAGGTTCTGCAAATCAGTGACACCAATTCAGTAGCAAGGACTTTTCTTATGTCTTGAGCATTCAGTCACTGCCACAGGCATGGTCATGGGGGTCATGCCTCTCCTGGGAAGTGCTGCTTTCTGAACAGTTATAAAACTGCAGTCCTGACTACTTGAGGGCATTAAGAAAATCATGTCAGTTCTTAAAGTGCTGAGGCATTAACCTTGCCAGCCTGTCCAGGTTTCAATCAGATATTAAGTATTTCAGGCTGTTTTCCCTGATTAAATATATATTCTATTCACCCCTTCTCTAAAGAAGATCTTTATTATTGCTCTCCAGATGCACACACACTTGATAACAAACATACCTTTGGGCATTATCTGGTTTAAGGATTCTTTGTAATTAGAAAGCAACATATTTTGGTCAGAGGACTAAAAAAAACCTACACTAATAATCACTAATGATATTCCAGTTTTACAACTATTTTAATGCAGAATTTTATTTGCTATTTTACTCTATTAGTATTTTTCAGTGGTGCTTTGAAAATACAAATGATTACTGTAATGCTTTCTGAGCATGCTTTCTGACTCAACTTTTAATCTTCTTTCTATGGTATTTCCTACATTCAGAGTCCTTTTGCTTTCCTGGTGTAGTGGGGACTTTTTCAAGATCTGTCTTCAGAAATCACTTCCTTTTTAAGAATCGTCAATGGCAATATTTTGACTAGCTCTATTTAAGTCTTATAGGACTGGTTCCAAAAAAAACCCAGAATGCCTTTGTCCCATTCCCTTACTGTAAGGCTTAGGTTTCCAAATGCTAGGTAGTTTCAATTCAGACAGATTGTTTATTACACTACCTAATTTAGGCACCAGAACTGCTAGAGTTTCCAAGTTGGAGGTAGTAATGAGTAATCTGTACAGCTCCAGAAACAGGCAAAGTGCCCTGGTCCTAGCTCAAGGGTCATGTTCAGTGATATGAATATGATGTTAGATGGTTATGGTTAAATAAGAAGACTCTTTTCTAGTTTTCACCCCTTTGTGTATTATGAGAACTTAAATTTCCTCTGAATTAACATCACTTAAATGAACACTGTGACTATGTGGTTTTCTCACAGTTTCTAACCTAATACTAAGCATAGAAGATGAAAAGGAGGAAACCAAACTTCAGAACTGTTATGCATAAGGCAAGTCCTTTCCTCTTTACAATTCTCTCATTCTGTATGAAGGTCCTTTACATAAATAACAGTCATTCCCCCAGTGCAGTTGATTTTTTCTGCAGAAGTCTAATTTTCCAGACCTTTTATTTTGGCTTGTTTTCCCAAATGATCCTCAGCTAATTTTCTTGTAGAATCATTGATTTGTCTGTAATTACTTCATGAAAACATCACATGAAACAGTGTCAAATGACACAACTATTGTATCTTGTAGTCAAGATATGACATCTACTGTTTCTGCCTTATGCATAGAATGTGCTGTCCTATCACAGAAAGAATCAGTTTTTGCTGTATTTGTCCTTGGCAAATCCTTACTGGGTGTTTGTCCTTTCCTTGTCTTTATTTGTTGTTGTGTTTTCTTTCTTTTTCTCTTATTCCCTTAGGCTCTTCCAAATCATTTGTTTTGTTCCATGTCTCAGTTAGTTTCCAGGAACCAACAACTGAGCAGAAGTGAACTCAGTCTGAGCATGGTTTCTTCTTGTTGAAGTCAACAGAACTGAAACTGGTATGTAAGTGCTTTTCTGAGTAGAAATAAATAATGACAAGAGAGAAAGTGTCTGTACTAAGGACTTTGGGGAAAATGACAAGATGCTAGCCTTTTTCTCACGGGACTCCCTGTCTGGTGGCTACTACAAAACCATATCATATATTTACCCGCAGCTAAGAAAAAGTGCTGTCTTTATGGACCAGTGTTTAACTATTGTCAGGACAGTAAAATAATAAGGAAATTATAGTCATAGTCTGATTTGCAGTCAAAAAAAAAGATGTTATAAATCGAGAAAATACATATGAGAATAACAAATGCTATAACTATACCATAGAACTTCAAAAAGCAGTTACTCAGAGATACATTTTGGGTCATCATGTTTCACAGAGCACACTTAAGAAACAATATGATCTTTGGATATAGAGTAAGTAGCAGAATATCCCCCCTCTGATAGATAGAAACCTGGTTCTAATGTCCTGACAAAATTTATCCATAGCCAGTATTTGTGCTAGTAGAGTTTTAATCTCTGCTGACAATACATAAAGAATCATAGAACACTTAGGGTTGGAAAGGGCCTTAAGATCACCTAGTTCCACCCCCCCTCCCCCCAGTGTAATATTCCAGTGTGTATTTCCTTGTTTGATTTTTTTTTTCTAAATGAAATAAATTTATATTTGAAAAAATATACCATACTAGGTAGCAGTATTAAACACTAAAAAGGTTTATGGGAACATTGGTGGACTCTTCTCCCAACACTTAGCATTTTTAAAGTAAAATTATAGTATCTACCTTAAAACTGCATTTTAACTTAATGTCTGTGTGCATGAAGGGAGGGCTGAACAGGTGGATGTGATCATCTCTTTGGCTAAGGAACTTTTTAATCTATCAATTTTCCTATTAGTCGCTGCTTTCCAGAGTCTCAGAGAAAAAAGAATCATCTGCACTGCCTCCCTCATATGTATAAGATTTGAAGATCTGCACTTCATAGGCTCCCTACCAGGATTATGACACTTATTTCTTTCCTTCTTTCACCTTCTAAATTTAATATATACATATTTTGAGGCTGATCTCTGCCAGCTTTGGAAATTGGCTTGTATTAGAGCACATCAACAAGTGCACACTCTTGCGGCATTGAAAACTGACTGTTTCTGGTGTTTGGCTATTCTCATTCTGTCTGAGCCAAGCTGACATGCTGGATCCAGAAAACATCTACTGTCAGTTCTGGGGCAGTTTGTTGGCAGAAAGGGGAAGAGGGGTTGCTTTCCTATGTAACTTGAAGAAGATAACAGCTGCTATGTGCAGACCATACCTGATGCATCCTTATCTGCTCCAAATATTTTGGGTACTGTGGCATTTAAAGCTTACCCAGGTCCTGTCTGTAATGTGCATCTTTTGGCTGCAAGGACTCAGATTATTAGGTCTAAATTAAATCTCTTGCTTAGTGTATCATATTTTGATGAAGCTGTCAAGGTAAAACATCTGGGAAAGAAACCTTCTACCCTTTAACTCAGCAAACCTTAGTTGGAAATACTGTGTAGAGATACACAGCGGATACTCATCTTTGGTTTTCATGAGAAACCTGATTAAATCCAACTCTGGTTTAAAACAACATGAAGTATCATATCACGTTACTAACATACTTGCAGAATGTGAGCAGTCCAGTCCAACTTGTAGAGGAAACTTGTGGGAGCTTCCCTTGAGGGTTTTAATCCTATCCTGAGTACATGCAATACATCACACAAATGTATCTTGGTGAAAGACTGGAAACCCCACGTTACTATTCTTTACATATAAAAGTATAATATATGATAAATTGCATAAGCCCTCTTTAATAATCCAAAAGACACTGAACACATCTTTTAGCATAATTTTTTAATATAACTCAGTTTGCCCATTTCTCTGGCTAATCAAAAAGCGTATCAACTGACTTCAGTGGAGCCATGGTATTTTATGCTGTCCTAAAAATATTACTTCCTCTGCCCTAAGTGGTCCATTCTGCAGTTGGATCTGATAGTCAGGTCTCATAGTCATCTTATTCCACACCATATATATTACAGTTGGTCTGGCAACTGTGAGAACTAAAGAGAGGAAAACAGGGATGAAGAGAGAAGATGAAGGAATGAGAGAGAGGGAGTAAAGGAGAAGTAAGGAAGGGACTTTATTGGTGTCTCACAGAAGATGACTGAAATACAAACTGAAATGCTAAACATAGTGAAATAAATTATGCTGTACTAAAAATCAAGTGGCCTAATAGAGGAAGTGTTAACACTTCACATTTACCTATCTTGTTAGCTCTGGAGAAGGTTTCAGTTTCCTACTTCATGTGCCCCAAACTTTTGTGAGGTCTCACATTTCATGGCCTAAAGATTAATACTGTTTGGTGTTAGCTTGAATTTATAATAAACTAGCAGTGAAAATACCCCTTTATATATTGCATTGTGGATCAGGAGGGTAGGCTCAAATTACAGTTTCATAATTAATATTTCATTTTAGTTAACACAGGCAAGCCTCATATTTTTAACATGCCACAAAGATAATCAAGTGAGAAAAACACCTGGTAACATTCCATCTCTTATTTTGCACTACATTTTTTTGTTCTTTATCTTCTTTACCTCTTGTCCTGGGTTTAGCAGTAGCAGTCATTTTTCTCCTTCTTAGTAGCTGGTGCAGTGCTGTGGTTTTGACTTTCAGCCTGGGAAGAGTGCTAATAACACCGATGTTTTTAGTTGCTGCTCAGTAATGTTTACTTTGACCAAGGACTTTCTGAGTCTCATGCTCTGCCAGGGAGGAGGTGAAGCCGGGAGGAAGCAGAGACAGGACACCTGACCCAAACTAGTCAAAGAGGTATTCCATATCACAGAATGTCATGCCCACTATATAAACTGGAGGCAGTTATCCGGAAGGGTTAGATCACTGCTCAGGTCAGACAGGGTATCGGTCAGCGAGTGGTGAGCGGTTGTATTGTCTTCCCTTGTTATTTCCCTTACCATTATTGTTATTGGTGGCAGCAGCAGTGATTTGTGTTATACCTTAGCTACTGAACTGTTCTTATCTCAGCCTGTGGGAGTTACATTCTTTTGATTCTCCTCCCCATCCCTCGAGGAGCTGGGGGAGGAAGCAGGCAGAATGAGCGAACAGTTGTGTGGTTTCTGGGTTGCTGGCTGGGCTTAAACCATAACACCTCTATACAATCTTTTATCTGAACACACATACTTTTAATTAGGACATATTGCTGCCAAATCTGTTGGACGTCTGAATCATGAAGACACAAGCATATAGAAGCCAGGAATTTTAGATTTGGGTTTTCAACTGTTTTTTTGCAGCCAACACTCTACCTGAGACTGATGCTATTATGTTGTGTGTTGGAGTTGGGATATCCTGATATGACTGTAGAGTCTGGAGGAGGAGGAAGTTGGCATTAGCTATTTCACACAGGTTTCTCTCTGTAAAGGTCATTATCTGTATAAAGCAGGTTTCCATAGTCAAGAACAAGACAAATATGGCTAGTGTAAGTTATACGCTGAAGGATAAGTTTCTAAGAAATCAGATACAAATTTCTCTCTGAATATCTTTAGACCTTTATCTTTGACTGGACACCCACATTTTAACTGGTAAAAGTTGGCTGAGATAAATCTCAAAATATTTATCTTCACTAAGCCAGTTCTTCAGATATGTGTTATCCTGACATCGCACTGCTGAACCTAACTTCGATTCCTTTGACAAAACATTCTGAGAATCTTGCAGAATTTTAGTAACAAACATTGATGTTTGCTAAACATATGTCCTATGCCCTAAATATTAGATATCTCTGAATTATTATTGTCAAACTAAGAGGTCAGAAAATTCCCAAACAAACCCAAGCACAGTCTGCTCTTTGCTCAGGAAGAAAAGCCAGATCCTGGTACTCATAATGATCAGGGGAAATAGTGTCATTGTCTTAAGAATCATAGACACCTCACACTAAACCATGGCACACAAGGCTCTGTTCAACCTGGCCTTGAACACTGCCAGGGACTGGGCATTTATCATTTGTTTCTGGGCAACTCATTCCAGTTCCTCACCACCCTCACAGTAAAGAACTTATCCTTATATCTAATCTGAACTTCCCCTGTTTCAGTTTGAACCCATTACCCCTGGTCCTTTCACTACAGTCCCTGATGAAGAGTCCCTCTCCAGCATCCTTGAAGCCCCCTTCAGATAGTGGAAGTTAAAGAAGTCAGCAGAAATACTTATGGAGTAAAAGAGAGCAAAGAGGCAGAATAGTAAAGAAGAATCTGGACTTTTGGATTTAAAACTGAGACATCAAAACTGAGAGCCTATAACAATTAAGCAACGAGAAGCTCACAGCAAATCAGGGAGCTGTCAGAGCCAGCTCTCCCACTAGGATTGCTCCAGTTTGCCCTTTTTGCAAGAGCTCACTGTCTCACAGTGCTTAGGAGGCTTGCTATTTTTCTCATCTGCCAAGAATGTACCATGAGTTACAGGTAAACTGCTTTGGGTCACCTCTTTTGAAGTGCCAAGTACCCTCAGTGCCGCTTTGTAACAAGGAGAACCTGACTAGAATGCAAACCTGTTATTTTCTTATGCTGTCTGTGCAGTCTAGGAAACAACAACATGGTCCCCAAGCATCTTGGCAGATGAATCGCACCAGAGCTCTCTCTTGGCAATGCATATCTCTGTTAGGGCCTGAAACTCTTTGAACAATTCAGCTGTCAGTTTGGAGCAGATGAGCCAGCCGTTATCCTGCTCAAACCCACAGGCTTGATTAGCACCTGCACTGTTGCTATTTTATCTGCAAGGAAGCAACAAACCTGTTCAACATCTGCGTAGCTCAAAGTATACCCTGTGGTGTATCTCAGCATCCTTCTATTATAGAGAGCAATACTCAGCAAGCACAGCCCAAGTCTAATGAACTGCTTAATGCTTCTGTCTTTGGAGATGACTTTCTGGTGTCTACAGGAACTTCCAAAGTATTTCTTTTCCCATGGGATGCAGTGACAGGTCTTTCACTTAGCTCTGAATGAGTTTGAACTGGAGTCACATGTACCAGATTTGTGAACAACACCAGGTTAAACCAAACAAGGCTAATTAATGCACGTGCAGTGCTATGATGAAATGGCATATACCTTCTGCAAAACACATTCATGTCTACACATGGCAATGTAATGAACTCTGTTGACACAGCACCCCAGTGTCTTACAGGAAAACATTACTGTACTGTAGGCAGTTAAGGAGTTTCATGGTTACAGTTGCACAGAACAATTCCCCTTCCTAAATTAGCTACTTCAGAAAAATATTTAAGGATTTAGTAAAATGAAATCTATGCATAAACTTACTGTAGTCCAAATAAATAATGAAATTCTGTGAATAACCATTATGATAAATATACTATAACAGTTGGATTGTATAAGTTGACTGGTTTGTGGTTTTCCTTAAGAAAATAGCTCAAGTATTTCCTACAAATCTCTACTCATGACAATGAGGTACTCATACGTTAGTAAAAGAGTTTACAAAAGGTATTAAAGGTTTTCTTTCTTTATAAAATATTGGTAAATGCCCAAATAATAAAAAAAAAAGAAAGAAAAAAAAGAAAAGAAGGTACTACAAATTGTTGGCTTGTTTCCTGGGAAGAAAAAAAACTTCAGAAGGTGAAAAAAAAATGGTCACATATAGCGTAAATTGGTCATTGAGAGTTTTTAGCTCAGATTTTCTCTAAATTGCTCTGCAGCAAAAGCCATTCAAAGCCATGGAAATGCCATTTCCGTTAGATTTGTAGGGAAGTCTTAGATTTAACTCCTACAATAAGAACAGAAAATTACTGTACAGTGTGGGTTTTGTGAGCCAAGTTCTAACAGTGTCCATTATTTTATTTCTTTTGTAGCAATTTTAACATTGCTATTACACTGATTTCTGGAATAGGCAACTCATAGTCCCTACAGGTCAGAAACAAATTGTTCTTCATGTTACTCTGAAATAGCCTAAGAAGTTTAATCATTCCATTTGCTTATATGCCGCAATACTCTGTAATTCAATACGGGATTCACCATCTTTGGGCTCACGCTAAGGAACACATAAATCCCTGATCAGAAAATCTAGATCCTAGAAATGGTGAATTTCAGAAGCAACAGTTATATGACTTTCAGATGCACAAGGATGTTTCACAAAGAACTATCCTTCCACAGTGGAAATGTTTTAAGGGTAGCAAATATATTTGACACTTCTTTACACTTCTCTGCATTGAAGAAGTACGTCTCATCACCTCTTTAAAGTGGTAAACTGATGTAACTTTGTAATTCTCAAGTCTTCCATAATTTACTCAATCTTACATCAAATCAGTCTGTGTTTATTTTTATAGCATATTGGAAAGCTGCACATAGGTATTTGTGTTGTAATTCTGACATAGTACAGAATAGTTTCAGGAATAATGTGCAAGACTGTAGTACTCTAAGAAAATCTCACTAATGGTCTTTCCCGTAGTTGTAAACGTAAATTGCCAAAGTATACTAACAGAAATTTGCATATAGCAAATGACATTTTTCCTATTACTTACTAAATTGCACTGTGTGTCTGAAGCCAGCCGTAAGAAAAACACACTTTAATTGTCAATTTAAGTGGGATTACCGTGATATTGTTTCTAAAACCCAGTGTAGACCCTTCTAATAGAATTCATAACAGCGCAGATATACATTCTTATTTGAGATGAAATTGCTTGTAAACTATTCTGCTCCAAACAAAAGGTTTCTATTTATGTTACTTGCTTACTTCAACAATGGTGGAACAATTTGGAAGTCTAGCAAACTTATCTCCTATTGTGTTATTAGGCTTTTCCATCTCTACAAACATTAATCTAAAGCAGGTACATGCACTGTTTCAAACTGTGATTCTGTTTCTCGCCATTTCGTGGTGATATATGTAAGCTGCAGTCTTTGCCATCTCTAGCAGATTTTTCTTAAAGCTTCTCACAAGCTTTATTCATGTTATGAAGATCTATCTATGACACTCTCCATACGGTCCTTGACTCCAGTCCTTTTGAAAGGATGCAGTAAACCACATACTTCGGTCAGAATCAGAATCTTTCAGGTTGGAAAAGACCTTTAAGATCATTGAGTCCAATCATTAACCTAGCACTGCCAGGTACACCACTGAACAGTGTCTTTAACGCCTCTTCAAGTCTTTTAAATATCTCCAGGGATGGTGACTTTAACACTTCCCTGGACAGCCTGTTCCAATGCTTGACAACACTTTTAGGGAAGAAATGTTACTTTCCATTCTTTCCATTAGCTTAATAATTCCAAGTTCATCACAGTGTTGCAAGAAGAATTTCATTACTGTTCTCCACATGGAGTAATTCTGAAATTCCTGAACACCAGGAACCTCAAAGCAAAACCTATTACCACTAACTGGTCTCAACAAGAGATTCTACATCTGAGAACCACTCAATGACGTGTCAGCAAGAACAATAAAACAGTGATTCATAAACTCTTCAAAAAGAAAAGACAGACTCAATAATATAACACTTTTCTGCAAAGGACTTACTCAGATATGAACAGTATTCTGAAATCCAGTAAGTAATAACTACAGTCAAAGCAGTGAACTATAGTGCAACGTGTAGTGCTTAGAAGAAGCATGTCACCTGTGCTTAGACTGCACAATAGATCTACAATGCTAAATGAATGCAGTCTGTCTCTCAGAAAGGCTTAAGCTCTTCTCCCACCATTTAGCTCTGCTCAGACTCAGTAGAGAGTTCTCTGCAGAGTATCACTTGAGAACACAGAGAGTTCAGATCCCTTTCTAGCAGAACAGTATTTCATATTGTTCTTTATTACATTCTTTGATCTTTCAAGTTCTAGAATCTGTGACTCTATGTGAAACACTAAGACGATCTCATGTGGAAGAGGCAAACAAAAAGAGATAGACAAAGAAGTTATTCAGAATGGCTTTAAAGAATAGTAATGTAACTGAAAATCAAGTCCTTCAGAGTCAAGTAATGGATCATTTGCAGTGATATAGCATAAACAGTCCAACAAACAAAAAGCATGAACTCTCCCAGCATGGGCCATTAGAGTTTATCATCCACAGTTAATTTACAATGTGGTTCTCCAAGGGCTTCCCATAAATTGCATAAATGTTTCAGACCAGGTCTTTTCACCTTTTTAATTCAGAACCCCAGGATATATTTTCTTTTCAGGAGATTCTGCTTCCTTCAAATTACCTTTTACATATTGGTAGTGTGCAGTAGAGAACAGACAGCAGCGGGAAGAATCAGAATGTATACCTGAACAAAGCATATGCTACTGGTAAGCATCTTCCTTCCTAGTTAAATCTGTTAAACTGATTTATGCTCAGGGCAATAAGCAAGTGCAGGTTAAAAAAGTGACTAATTTCCTGTTGGCAAACCTTTATCAAATACAGTATTTGTAGAACTAAGCTAAAATCAAGTTCGACAACACTCACCTGACCACTAGGCAACTATTATCACTACTAAACCAAACTAAATCCTCCCAGTCCCAGTAGGAGGGAGCTCCCTGCTGGCTGTCTTCAGTTGCATTGCATGTCTTCCTGATAGATGGATCTCCAAAAGTCTGCAGTTGCTTCCAACTGATTTGTCAACCATGTGAACTGATGCCTTATGAGCGCAGTTGCTTTCATGCTGCCAGAGGATACTGGGTTCTTGCTCAAGACAATCCTGTCCTATACCTTATTTTCCTGGCCAAGTAAGACAGTTTACATCACTCTAGACTACAGATAAACTGTAGATTATATGAATTCAAGAGAGTCTGAGCTCAAGCTATAGTAAGAAAGTAAAGGGATGCCCTTAAGTACCGGTTCTCCCTCGTAATAGAGCAGTACTTAAGTATCTTTCAGGGGTCATGTGAAAAAAAAAAGCTGTTTAAAGGCTAACATGTCCTGTATTTAATAACAAAGACTCTATGAATAACAGGAAGATAGTCAGACAAACCAACTTCTCTTACAGGATATTAAGATTTTTAGTTGGGGAGGAGGAGGAAATCTATACCACTCTTAATATTAGCAGGAAAAAAATATCTCCCTTCTGGTTTTAAAAACTAAACACAGAGTCTGAGATCTCAAAAGACCTGAGAAAGGGGAATCAAAAATAATAGGAACTCTATTAATATCTCCAGATATTTGCTGGGCTTTTAGAAATCAAGCCAGATTGCCAGTCTTGCATAAACTGGATGCCAAATACAACTCGATAAACAATCACATATATTTAGCAGAGATTTGAGTGGTCCTTTGTGGTAGATTTAGCTCTTACGGGATGCCAGCGCTCTCTGCCTGGCCCAAGAGTAACAAATCTCACACATCTGCCTCAGGTTTGGGGTCTATCATAAGGAGTTGCCTAGTTTCAAGCAAGATGGCAAGGTAAGAGAAACCATATCATGCTCTGTTGCTTCAGCCACATTCCATGAACAGGTTGTTACTACACTTGGAATTGAAAATCAGAGAGATATCTTACCATGAAGCATGTGGGAAATACAGGATTTCCCACAGTTACAGCTGTCAGCCATACTAATTTCAAGATGTTCAGTATTTACTGTGTCACTGACTTATTATTATTTAAAGGATCAAGCTTATAGCACTAAAAAGTACACAGAGCAATAAAATTGCTTTTGAGGTTGATTAAATACCTGAACAAAGCATATGCTACTGGTAAGCATCTTCCTTCCTAGTTAAATCTGTTAAACTGATTAAAAGGTTAATTAAATTTAAACTTCTTCTCAGTGAGGGTGACGGAACACTGGAACAGGCTGCCCAGGGAGGTTGTGGAATCTCCTTCTTTGGAGACATTCAAGACCCGCCTGGACACGTTCCTGTGTACTTATCTAGGTTCCTGCTCCGGCAGGGGGATTGGACTAGATGATCTTTTGAGGTCCCTTCCAATCTCTAACCTACTGTGATACTGTGATACTGTGAAATACCTCAGCAGAATAGATGTTCGTTCCCTTGAGGACTTGTACAAAGAGACCAAGACTAGATGAAAAGAAAGGATTTAATCAACATTATTTCAGGATAGGAGCTAATTTCCTATAGGGACTGATCCCTTTCATACTATCATCACATTTCCTTTGTGTAGAAACTTTTCATATCATTCACATAATCTTTCTCATCTATGAACTTCCACTGTCATAAAGACAACCCAGCGAGTTTTCTATTTTCCTCCTCTCTCTTTCTTTCTCTCTTGTAATTCATGTTCAAACACTTTTGACTGTAACAGTTCTGAAGAAATTCATTAAGAAATTGTTGCATTTTGAAGAAATGCTAAAAGCAGGTGGAGGATGTTTTTCTTAAGCGATGAAAGAGCCCCAAGAGAATCTTTCACAATCTAACAATTTGGGGGGAAGAAAACCATACTTTTAAACTCAGAAGCCTCTCATCTTTTAGGATGGCAGGAATTCAGGTTAGATATAAGGAAGAAGTTCTTTACTGTGAGGGTGGTGAGGCACTGACACAGGTTGCCCAAGGAAGCTGTGAATGCTCCATCCCTGGCAGTGTTCAAGGCCAGGTTGGACAGAGCCTTGGGTGGCATGGTCTAGTGTGAGGCGTCGCTGCCCATGGCAGAGGGTTGGAACTGGATGATGTTAAGGTCCTTTCAACTCTAACTATTCTATGATTCTATGATTCGAATAATATAATATAATTGAATAGAGAGATTAAATGGGAAGGCACTTGGTTTAATTTGCTTACCCTTAATGCTGACGTTTCTCCAAGGCAGATGTTTTCAAGAGACAAGGGGGAAAAACCAGATGAGAAATTAAGTTGTTCAGCCAAAGAACTATACAAATTACAAATTGTGAGTCAAACTCCTGAGTTTTCTTAAAACCTCTCAGATGCTATCACTGGATATGATCCAGCTGTAAGTCAAACTGACAGAGTAATTTCATCTCCTGCTTGCCCATCTCTCAATAATAGCTGCAAAGACCGGTCTCCCTGCCATTTTGTAACTACATTCCAGGTTGCAAAACTGAACTTCAGTACTGGATATTGACTTTGAACATTGCATACAAACTGCAGAGTGTGCAACACATAACAGAAGTGAAGCATAGAGTATTTTGCACATGCTCCACTGGTTCTCAATTAAAAAAGGTTCAAACCCAATTCATTGTGGCTGTTTTAATCTTCAGGGCTGAAGCACCAAGAATTCACTCCTTCCTTTGCGAGTCATCTAGACAGACGGAAGACAGGGCACAACTCTGAATCAGAAATGGCTTAGTGGAGGAATGCAGAGAGTGTAACTCCTTATCACAAGAAAACAGAATCAGCCTCAGCCTGGCAACCCTTAGAGCAGAACACTCCTCCTCCTTCTCCCCTTGAACAAATTATGCTACAATAATGAAGGCTAGCTGCTTGACAAGGGAAAGGACACAATGGAGAGGGAGGGGAAAAGCAACTGAAAAAGAATGAGTGAATCAAATAAAAGGACAAGATGGTCCCTTTCTGGCAGATTCTGTGCAGTTCTTAATTTTGTGGCGGTAGTTTAGCAATGTTATGGTGAAGGAGGTCTTAAAGAAACCAAACCAGATATGCACAGGGTATCTGAACACCACAGTTCATAGCGAGGAACAGGAGAGATAGATATATCTCTATCTCAGATGGGAAAGCATTTTTCTTTCCTCCTTTATAAATATGAGACTTTCAGTGCCTCACTGATCCTACCCAATATTTGGCACTGTGCATTACAAGATCCAGTGAAATAGGATCTATGTTCAAATTATACAAAGGGATTGTATTAGTTATCTATTTAACTCACAAAGAACTGTAGTTTGCTCAAGATAAATTTATGATCTTCCAAATAAATATCTTGCTGTGAATCTTAAGGTATTGTTGAACCCAAGCAGCAAAGAATAGTTATGTATTGAATATAATTATAGTTCTAAATTATATCTAGAATTATTGATGGAAAATTGACCCACATAGTGCTCATCTAATAACAAGTTCTTATCATCTATACTTACTAGTTAATAAACCCTAACAATGTATTAACAGAACAGTAGATGAAACTGTAAATTCAATCTTTTTACCACCCTATATTTTATTATATTCCATTATTTTGCCATGTGCAAGGTCAAACCTGAAACTTACTCAGCATTAGTTTATCCAAGTTACAGCACACAGAAGAATTTCCAGACCATCTCCAACTTTAAGACAATTAGCCTCAGCAAATCTATCAGAGTCAAGGAAAATGTTTTCTTGTGGTCTCCACTGAGTTACAGAAACCACAAAAGCAATAAGATTAGTGAAATGAATACAGCACTAACTGTCTTTGATGACTGCATTTCTTTAGCATGAAAACTACTAAGAAATGTATCTTTTTTTTTTGCTATGCTAGCAAGGAACTAAATTTCCTTTCATTTTATTGGCATATAAACATAACAGAATCACAACAACTGCTTCATTAGCATCTCCTGATCAGATCCTGATCTGAGCTTGCGGGGTTCCCAACTGGGAAAAACAAAACAAGAGAAAAATCGACTGGGCACTAAGAAACACCAAAGCTTTGCAAGATTGCAGCGCTAAAACCTGCTTTTTGAGGTATAAATTAACAAGATCACTCCGGAGCCACTGAAGAATAATAAATACGATCACAGTATAAAGTACTGTGCAAATGGGAAAGTAACTTGCAGACACCAAAGCATTCTAATTAATATACAGCTGTGAAGGTATTACTGAAGATTGCGCTTTCATATCTCTGCCTTTGCAAATATGTATCTAGATATGCATATATATGTGTATATAAATTACTTTATGTGTATAACTTATACAGAAAATTTTTATTGTATAACTTACAGATATACCTAAATTTATGTTATTTGCATATGCTACTGCATTAGGAGCATTTAATATTCTGTACTCGAATTATAGCTCATTTTTTGAGGCATAATAGTATTGTATGCCCAGTTACTAATACTCCAGAGACCTTACAGCTCAAAGAAGACAAAGATATGAATTCAAGAAGGTGAAAATATCACAGAGAGAAGCAGCTTATGGGACTTGTTCACACCATCAATGAATGTGACATGGACACAGGTGACACCACCTGCACCTTATGCACGTGAGTTGTTTGCCAGTTCTTTTTCTTTTTAGTAATCACAACACTCCTTAGGTTACATCTTATAAAGAGGTGATGAAGATGAAAAGTTCTGATAAGACACATTTATTCTGGAGTCTCTCAGCATTATCACTGTAATATGTAATAAACCTCACTCGATTCTGATGAGCATGCAATTGGGTCCAGGAGAGTTTATCTGCAATGCATTGGTTGCGTGTAGGTCCTTTCCAGCTCACCACTGCAGCTACCAAGGCTTTGTGACTGGAAGACCAGCAACGCAACAGGGTTGTGAAAGTCCAGGGAGCCACAGATTGAAGCAAACCCTTTTTTTTCTCCACTTAATAACTTTCTTTCTGTGGAGAGTGGCAGTGAAATTGCATGGCCTTTTGGCCACTCCACAAATGCCTGATCAGTTTGATTTCTCATATTACCTCATGGACTGAAGCGAAATTGGTGAGATTCAGGACAATTCACTCAGCAGTTACTGGGCTTTTGAAGTCCGACGGAGTGATGCAGTATATTAGAGCATGAGCAAAGATGACTGGGATTACCTGCCCTTTCAGAAAAGACACAATTCCTTGTGGTTAATAGTGAAACAATGTGAAATATCACCTGTATGACTTTTTGGCTTATTTGAGGAAAAGGCATTTCCAAAGACAGAAAAAAGTTAGGCTTCCTGGCCATTGTTAATTGCAGCTATTTTACTGTCTGCATCTCCAGCAATAAACTATACCCTGGGACTCTATTCACTGGGGGAGGCAGACAATGTATATGGATTAAATATTTCTGCACAAATAGCAAACCCCATCACTGCACCAAAGTTTGTCTTATGTATATGCCACAATAGTTCATCAGTTATCAGGCACAAGCCTAAATGCCTCTTTCTCCCCCAGTTGTAGGATTTCCCCTTGGAAATATTATCCATAATTACAGAAAAATTCATTTATCATCTCAAAAAAAATAAGATAAAAAGACTGACAAGTAGCACATGAATCCCTGTGTAAATACTTTGCTCATACAAGTACATGCAGAAACACACGGAGAAGGTTTGGCCAAACTGTAATACACTGCTGCAGGATCAAACAGAGGTGTGTATAGCAATTCTATGCTTTTCTGATCCTCAGAGCACTGTAGTGCTCCTTCTGAATTTAAAGTTATTTCTGACAGTAGTAGTTCTATTTTCCTGTAAGGATCCCTATGAACAGAGATAGTGGTGATAGCACAGGAAAAATAAACAGTTGGCTTCTTTTAGGCTTCAAGTCCTCTGCAGTGTGATACAATTTAGCCTGGTGTTATTATAAGAGCTGATTTAATCTGGGACAGATTCTGGCTTGTTGGGTAGCAGAGAAATAGGAACTAATTATTTTATGAGTGTTAATTCCCAAAAACTCGCATTTGTTTCAATCTCCCTTTCAGGCAATTGTCAGAAGATGTCACTTCTTATTTTGAGAGCAATGCAAATAATTTATTGTAGCATTTGCAACCTCTAAATTACGATACCACTTGGTTTAAAGAAAATAAACCACTAAACCAATAAACTACCGAGAGCTGTCCAAGGCATTTGCAAAGAAGGGTATCCTGCAGTTAAATTTCTCTAGTGACCTTCTACAGTGAAGCTCCATGCTACATAAATCAGGAGAAATCACTTGGATATAAAGAGGAATGGTGTGATATATGGTAACTAGAAAAATTATTTATAAAGAGAGCCATATGGGAAAATGTCTTCTGCATGTTTCCCTATAAATAACTAGATATTTTGCATCATGGAGACAAATAAAGGCTTACACTCTCAGTCAGAATTCTCAGACCCATGATCTCTGTCAACCTCTTCTTTTTATAGTAATGAATTGATTTTCAATTAGAAATGAACAGTGTTCCTTCACCTTGATTTAGGGAATGTGACAAAACCAGGAAACTCAGAAGGTTCTCCTGGGTTTTAAAGTAAATAGTCTGATTTATAGCCTTTGAGGCTATCCACAGAAACTTATTCCCATAACTGCCATAATTTCACACATGTTTATACGATGCTGGTGTAGGAGAGTCTTCCAAGTTATTCGCTATTCTGTTAATTTGACTGGCTCTCACTGCATTTTCCTGATGGTTTTTAGAAGCTAAAGTCTTGGCACAAAATTAAACCAAAAGGAAGAGGGCCTTGGAAATCCTGGACTGCAGAAATGGAATCTAAATAACTAAATATTGCTGGCTGCTGAAATCAAGAGAATTTGAACCTCATATCCAAATATAAACAGGTTAGATCCTTCCTAAGGTATTGTTCCAATAAAGAGTATGAAGGGAAGATATCATATACATGATACCTACATCTCATATATAAGTAACACTGGGAGTATATTTTATGAATATCATTGGGTTTTTTTTCTGGGGGGTTGTTCGCTTCTTGACTAAGATGAGGCTGATGTTCTGTTAGGATTGCAATTAGCATGGCAGAGGCTTTTAGAAGTAGGTCCATCCCTATGCATCTGGGCACAGTTAATTACTGCTCCAGGCAGAGAAAAACAAGTATTTCAAACTGCTTCATGCGATTACAAACCAGAGACAAGAATTTAATCTTGTCTATAGAATAAATAACAGGAGTCCTTAGAGTCAGAAGTTAATAAAACAGAAGTTCAACAAAACACTGCACATTCTTTGTTTGCATCAAATTAGTTGCCTACCTACCTCTAGCTATCTTGGTATAAATTTGATAAGATACAAAGAAAAGGCAGTTTCTGCTTTGATGTTGCTGGTAGTCCTGATCAGTTTTGTATTTTCCACATAGATTTAATTTTAGGAAGCAAAACTTGCCTCTGTCTCCAACAGGAACCTGCAGCATGATATGTGTTTCAAGCCCAAAAAATCCCACCTATCTACTTTGCAGAGGGAGAAAGGCACAGGTTACAACACAAGAGGTTATTACTTGCTGAGACTGTGGCTATTTCTCTCCATGGATAGCTAAACCTATGGAAACAACTGCTGGATGCCCTGTTTTCATGTAAATGTCCCCAGCGATAATGGATTGCGAAGCAGAGCCTTTGGCCAAGGCACAAAGACGTAAAGCAAATCCCCTGCTCTTCTATCATGCTGACATCCGAAGCACCCAGCAGAGCAAAAGAGAAAGTGGCTTGTAAACAAATTACTTTTTCATTTATTATCTGGGCAAAAAATGTAATGGAAGAGAGAAGGGAAGACATATTCAGTAGTATTTTGGGGCCAGCTGCTGCTGTCGCACGAGGCTTGGATGGTGCTGAGTGAGATATAGAGCAAGAGCTCAGTTCTTGCCCTGCTTCCCCATGCTCTTTCTAGATTTCTATAGAAGCAATGCTGAGGTTGTGAGGGGTGAAGTACAGCCCGAGTCCTAACTTGCCAAGGGGATAGTGACATCCTTTCTTTGGGATGGGTCATGATGGAAGTGACACTTGATGATCACTGCTCTGGTTGGAAGGTGTTTCATGGTGCTCCCATGCCCAGGGGAATGGCAGTGGTAGTTCAGAGGGTACTGAATGGGGCTTGGAGCAACCTGGTCTAGTGGAAGGTGTCCCTGCCAGTGCCAGAGGGTTGGAACTGGATGATCTTAAGGTCCTTTCCAACCCAAACCGTTCTATGATGCCATGATTTGGGGGTTCAGATTTCAGCAAGCTGGGCATGGATGGAGGATTAGCACTGCAGCTACCTGAACACACAAAACCACCCCCTATATACCCAAACAGTCTGTACAGAAACAGGCAGTCAAAAACACCTTCAGTGAATCCTTCCCTTTAGGGTCCCCATTTTGGCTTCCAACATGCACATCCAAGAGCTGTTATTTCACACACACCATCTCTACTGTTAGTGATTTTTCGTGGCTGAGATTTGCATTCATGTTTCAGAGCTGTGTTAGGCTATATGTGCTGTCCATGAGGTGGCTTTGAAAACTGCAGGTGTGGTCTCAATCTGAAAAAGAGAAAAGACTGTTTACAGAGTTCCCAGCTCTCCAAGAGAGTGGTGCAAGCATTTTAATCACTGCTAAAGCTCACATGGACATGAACTAAGCCACATGAACCACCAAATTGCTTTGGGCATTATGCAAAAGAGCTAATTTACATCAGCAAAACATATAGCCCAAAAGATTAAATCAGGCAACTGTTGCCTGTGGGATGGGAGATTACTCCTGCCTCTGTTGTCCAGTGTTGTGAAAGCACATGGTATTCAAAAGTGTGCTTTCAACCCTAACAACACCCAATGAGATATTTGCTGGCTCTTACTCAGGAATAACTGCTGTCCTTGTAATCAAGGAAGCTTACTAAGCTCAAACACCCATTTATCATACCATTAACTCTGTGCCCACTTTCATAAAGAGGAAAGCAGCCTTATGAGGGGGACTCACTGCTGAATTAAAGCTCAAACTGTTGTCCATTGTTCATTTGCTACAGTTACACAGGTTCCTGGTGACATTCAGCTAATGAATTTTCTTGATGATTAACTACCTGTTATATGTGGCCATTGTAATGGAAAAGTATTAGTTCCCCTTACAAGTGAGCTGGTTGTGTCATTGCCGCAAGTGAGCTAGTTTTGTCTTTCTTTGACTCCTCCACCTCCCTTTCCTTATACTAAGCCAAAGCAAAGCAAAGCTTGGGAAAACAGCAACAAAATTCAACCATTTGCTGAAAAGAAAACTCTGCTCTGCTGAGCAATAAAATGTATTTAAATGCAGCTTTTTCATTAGCTGTTGCATTAGAAGGAAAAGTTAAATGCAGACATGGGTGTAAAATAGGTCCTTTTTGGAGTTTTTACATTTATTTTCATTGTAATTATAGAGAGCGTGATTAAGTCAAAAAGGAAAACGGAAAAACAACGTGTACACTTTGTAGACATATTTCTCTGAGAACAGGTCTTATAATTAACTGTGGATGTTCTCTTCCTTTGCCGGCTTTCAATGCAGTTCACATCCTGAGCTAACTCTGCTGTTGCTTAAACTGCACTGACATCTTGTGGCACTGGTAGGATCCTAAAGGCAGAATTGTAAACCACCATAAAATATGAGTTTCCTTGTTTGCCTTCATGCAAATGCTGTTGTCTTTAACTCTAGAGCTGGTCAGTGTTCAGCTTGCAGTCAGAAGAGGTGTGTGTTATGTATGTAGGGCATGAATGCTGTGGCATGTGTTAAAAAATGCATTTACCACTGCAAACATAGGTATTAATGAGAGAAACTACCCACAGTTCTGTGGATACTCAAGAGCATTCACCAGGGCAGTGAAGCTGCTTTAAGGCTGGGGTTATTCTGACAAAAACTACCTGAAACTTTGAGACATCATAACAGCATAAGATTGTTTCCTATACAAGTAGGTGTATGTGAAGCTTGTTGACTACAAAGCCCATGTGGGCAAGCATGCACACTCACACCCTCTCTCACACACATGCACCAAGAGAGAATACCATTAATTTCTGACCTGGTGTTTTATCACCTTGACAACAGCAAAGCATTTAGAATAACTTCAGGCCTTTTCATCACTGAAAATGGAGACAAGATACTGGCAGCAATCATCAGCTGAATAAAGATTTTCTCATGAAAGTCCATGTACAGAATAGAGAATTCAGCATCAAATTAGGCTCCAGTACACTCCAAAGGAATATATTTTTCATCTTTTCAAAAGGCAGGGAAATAGTTTATGATGTAGAGTTTATTGGAGGCAAAGTGGAAAGCAAACTACTGCTATGTAAAAAGTAGGTTTCAAGTAGCTGCAGCAGGTTTTTTGTCTGTCATTGTATTCTTCCCCCACTGAATGCTCCTAAATCCTGTGAGGATTATCAGAGGTTGTATACTCATATCAAAAGAAACTACATCTCCCTAGGAAACCATAAGAACATAAGCATAGACATAAGCACTTAAGATGAAGCAGTTTCCATCAAACCCATGTTTGTGTTATCCACTACTGTAGCATCTGAAAATTTCTTGTAAATAACTTTCTTTTAGCTGCACAAGACCCTTTTGAGATGAAGAAATATTATTATACTTATTTTAGAGATGGAGAATTGAAGCAGAGGAAAATTAATCTGGTTGTCTAACAGGAGAGAAAAAGGATGTGAGCAAGAAGGCTGAGAGAAAAAGGATGTAAAGTGAGAACTTTAAATGAAGGAGTCAGACGAAGGTGAGCTAGCCAGTCCTTGAATTAGCTGGCACATTGTTTGCCAGCTCAGTTTTTCCTCTCATTGATTCTTCATATAAACTGTCTAATATATCTGATCAAGTGACATGTCCTATGGGGTCTGCACAGATGCTGAAAAAATGAAATCAAAACTAATTCCCATTGGGAAACTAAGGAAAAATAAAGGGAATACAGACTGACTGAAGTAAAACACAATAGTTTGATTCCTGAAAGTTTTGATTTCCCAAAGCACTTGGCTTTGGGAAAAGATTTTTTTTAGGCACATTTTCTGACTTCTGCTTTCAGTTCTGTGCACATCAACTGTATTTGAACTTTCGCGTGAGGTTTCTATACATGTAACAGAAACTCTGCTTTATTTCTATGCGTTCTTGAAGAAAGCAAATAATGATGACAAATGGAGCTTATCAGCCTATGGGACTGAGATTTTAGCAAATAATTGGTGTCCCTGCCCATGGCAGGGGGGTTGGAACTTGATGATCTTAAGGTCCTTTCCAACCCTAACTATTCTATGAATTCATCACATTCATGATGCCAAATACTGATTATTGGGTATTTTTTCCTCCCTTGAACATACTATATAGCAATACTGCTAAGAATAGCAAAATTAAATTAGGCCAATTACTTTCTTAATTGTTACCATGCTTAGTTTTTAGGCTTGATTTAGCTTTTTTGCTTCCATATTCCAGATAGAGCAGCCAGTAAAGACATCCGTTAGCATCTCTGAGACACAGCTTAATGGGACCTGTGGTACTTAATGCAGCATGAACAATTTTTTAATACAGATCACAGAAGCAGCTGATAAAGTATATCTATTGTTGTATGGGAACATGGCCTCATTGGAATGTGTCTTATAAAACAAGACCTTTTATTAAGTACAAATCCTCTGGCTTACAAAGTTTTCCATTCCCAAGGATGAAATCAGAAAAATTTTATAAGATCTTGGGCAATAATTCAACAATGAAATATTAAAATGGTAATAATCTTCACATATTGATGTGTTGATTTACAGAATTCTGACACCCTAATAAGTTTCTCCCAAGACACAATTATATTATTTCTTTATTTCTCCTCTAGTGCTTTGATTCCTTACTGCCATTAAATGTTATCTCACTCCATGATTTTCAGTTCACCCCTGTTTCCATTTAAACAACTCACCAATTATAATAAGAAACAGTAAGATAAGGTCGTACTATATAATCTGCTTTAACAAGTTTAACTAATGTGATAACATTATTTTAAGTTAGAAACAGGAAAACCTTACTTTGACCACTTCCTTATATTTAACTGTTTGTCTGGACAAACTCAAAGTCCTGCATGTGGGAGAGTTAAACACCTCCCACTCCCAAATATTATTGGTTGGGGATTGACTGCCTTAGCAGTTCTGCAGAAGAGTCTTGGTACATGAGCCAGCAATGTGCCCTGGCAACAAAGAAGAGCAGCAGCATTCAGAGCAATACGAGCAGGAGCAGATCCGTAAGATCCCTTTATATTTAGTACTTGTGACATCATACATAGGCACTGCATCCACTTTTGCATACCCCAGTGCAGAAAAGACACTGATAAATTGCAGTGAGTTCATTCAAGACACACACAGGTGGTTGGGGGTGGAGCACTTGCCCTGTGAAAAGATGGGCTTATTCAACCTGGAGAAGGGACAGCTTTGGAGACACCTAGCAGCAGTGCCCCAGTGCCTACAAGGAGATCATCAAGAAACCAGGATGAGCTCTTTACAGCATTGCAGTAGAGGGACATGAGACATCAGCTTGACTTCATAATGGGGAATAAAAGACTGAGCAGGTTGCCCAGACGAGCTGCAAGACATCAATCCGAGGAGGTTTTCAAAACCCAGCTGCACAGTGCTGTAAATAACATTGTCCAATTTCATTGTTGGCCTTTTTGAGTGGGTGGTTCCCTAAGTCCATTCCAAATTGAATGGCTCTGTGATTCTATAGATATAAATATTTTTTACTTGCCTTTCACCGATTGCTTAAAAAATCTGTTATGCAGTAGTGTTCAGTAACCACATTTACAACTGTCTGTTGATAATTTTAGATGGAAATACACTGTGTTATTTTAGGAAAGCCAACATAGAATCATAGAAGCATAGAACAGTTAGGGTTGGAAAGGTATATTGAAAGAATAACTGGTACTTTAGTTAATACTCAGCAAAGTAACTATACATTTCAGCACTGATTCTGTAGCAAATAAGTTTTCAGATAGCAGGGCCTCTACAGAAGGTAATGACTCCTTATGGTGGCTTCAATTGCTGGTAAGCTTAGAAGTGCAAGGATATAGAGGCAACTGACTCCTCTGCTTTTGGCTTGGTTTGGGTTTTACCTATGTTTTCATTTATGACATGATCATACTCCAACAACTATCTTAAAGAATTATAAAGATCAGAAGAAGAAATACATCCATTTTGGACCTCCCTTATCTCTTCTTGCAGAAATACAGAAGTAAACCAGGCTATAAAATCAGTAAAATAACTACTATTCATGAAGAAGAGATTTCAAGAGACTGTGTTATTTATAATTGTAATTTTCTAACTGGAAAGATCCCTTTTGCAAGAAAAGGGGTGCCAAAAGCCCAGAAGGAAGGTTGATTTTGCATTGCAAAGCAACCCTAACCAACCTACTTAAGTTCATCTTGGGCCTTGGAAGCCTGTGTTCCTCTATGTGTTTGATGTAGATTCTTGGGAAGAAATTGAAATCTGTGTCAAGTGTAACCCTCATCTACTTTAGACTTCTACTGAGGTCTGAAATCAGTGGGATATATTTTATCTGTCTTTATTTCATGATGAGTAAAATTCTTACATGTTTCTAGCTTTCACTACACATATTTTTGGAGTTTCCACATTACATTGGGTAATTGTTAAAGGTACCACTGCTCCGCATAGACTGATATTGTCCTATACTTACACCACTGCTGCTCTCAATGAGACAGCTTTAATTCATCATTCTTCCCAATCCACCATAATATGTTACATTCTGTTTTCAAAGAGATTAAATTAGGTTATTAAGTAAGTTATTTGTCATGTACTTTTAGTCTAGTTTAACAACATGAATGTTCCTGTTTGCTACTACTAAAGAGCTTTTAGTGCTATTATAAGGATATTTCTAAGAAATGTAAAAAAAGTCAATATAAGGTCATAATAAACTGGAAAGACATTCATTATGCTCTTAATTTACTCCAATTAATATAGTATTTCAGATTTACATCTAAAATAGCAGGGAAAAATAATTTGTTCTTCTGTTAAGAATACAAACATCAGTGGGTTTTAGAGAGGTAGTTTTAATATTTTTGCATTTTTCCGCAAGCATTGATATTATTTTCATTCCACTCAATTAGATAATGATTTATTATGGAATGAAGGCTACAGGCATTGGCAGTGGTGTTTTATTCATTACTCCTTCAAAGACAAAGATTCAAACATGCAGAGATCTGATATCCTGAGGAAATGGTTCAAACATTTACCGTAACGTGTGCCTGAAGATACTTTTGCAACAAACTTTATCAGAAGGTTTTGCCTTCCCAATTTGATACAGTCCAGCTTGCTGCACCACTGCCAACTGATTCTATGTAAAAACACATTTGATTGAAGTATAGAAGGTTTTTATGAGCAACAAAAAATATTCCAACAAAAATTATACTTGTGAAGATAACGGCTCAAAAGTTAAAAGGGGATGCAAGAATACAGAAAAACAACAGAAAACCAAAGATGTTAACTGTACTGATTCCCAGGGTTTGTCTTATCACAGTGGACTATCATCAGACTCAAGCACAACTTATTAGAAGTTGGGAGGAATTCAAAGAACTTGATTAAAATTATCTGGTTTTGCAGGCATCACATTTCTTGTCTATTGTGATGTCTTAACAGACAGAATTGTAAAATCATCTGCTTGTTTTCCCATAAAGAATCGTATCTTCTTTTGACAGTCATGTTTCCCAAATTAGTGCCTTGTGTTAGAAAGCATTTTTTAGCAGCAGTCTTAAACCAACAAACTTTTACAGTGACTAAATTACACCATTTTTCTTAAGTTTTTGGTTACTTCATCATATCCTTTGTAATTATAAAATTCAGTGGATAAGGAGGTTGTTTTAAGACTAGCTGATAGTATAGAAACTTCAGTTTGATGAGGGGTTTTGTCTGATGAAGGTTCTGGAGTGGGGTTTTTTGTTCTGTTTTTGGTGGGTTTTGGTGGTTGGTGCTTTTTTGAGATATTAGAGCAGTTTCTCAAAATATTAGTCTGCAGGAGTCAGCCATGCAGTTTCACACAAGTAATGAAAGGAGGCATCAGCCAAGCAAGGATCCAATTTGTAAAAGCCTTCACTTTATCACACCATTCTAGAAGGATGCTCTATGAAGTGACTACATGAACCATTCATAATAAATGACCCTGAGGGGAAAGTGATTAATCATTTTTGCAGTTGTTAGTTTAGCAAGGTGAAACATCCCAGTGGAAGAAGATTGCTTTACTGATGCATATTTAGAGGCATGAACTCAGTGGCCAAAGTAGCTAGGTATAAAATCTAGAGAGCTGAAAGTTACCTCAAGAAACTTATTTGTAAAAGGACGGCTGTGGAGGCTTCTTTTTAAAGCACAAACAAATGAGCATTAGAAAAGAGTGATCTGTTCTGGAACATACACGAACTGGTCATATGGCTGATATATGCAAGAAGCATAGGATGACACCAAACAGATGCCACGCAAAACACTTCCTTTTTTGCTCTACTTCCCAAAGGAGAAAACAATTGACACACAAGATATGCCATTACATATTGTCACTGTCTGCTTTGCATTTAGCTGGAACATTTAATAATATGGTTTGCTTGAAATGGAATGCTATAAACCAGTCTTGAGTGCAGAGGTCTCCCCAACAAATTTTCCTTGGTTTCTCTTTGCTTTCTACTTTCTTATAGCAGGTTAGTCATTTTGGACAAAGTTTTTACTGCTGTCAACTCAGATACCAGCTTATACTGCATGAGCTTCATGGTTACTCTCTCTCAGCAGCCTTTTGCAGTGGTCCATAATCACTCATCTCACACAATGGAAGCATAACATGAGACACAAATCCACTTGTGTATCTAAGTAATAAGCAAGACATATATATTATAGCTTATGCTTGTCTCACTGTATCCTGATACTATTATTGTTATTATTAACCCCTTCATCATGTAACAGTAATATGTGATACATCAAAGTCATCTGTTATCACTCTGTAATTGTTACTCCCTAAAGTGCTGCCTTTTACCTGTGATAAAAGTCCTGCATTAAATTTTCTTCTGGTAAGATCCTTTAAGCCATTAGTTTGACTAAAGAGTGCTACAAATGACCAATGACGAGATCTTTCTGTTTTAAACCCAGTCATTAATCCCTATTTGTAAGTAGGTAGTTTTTCTATTTTAATTGTAGTTCTGTTTAAAGTGTTACAAATACACAGGGTGAGAACTGACTGGGTATTTTTTCCTGTGCATTAAAACATTTCTGAATGCACAATGAGATTATCTGTTAGATTTCTACATTTATATATTTCAGTTAAAAGGATGGATTGGTTTTGGATAAAGACACTAGTGAGAGAAAGCACTACCTACATTATCTTAGTCATATAATATATTGTGTCTATGAGGTGTTTTGGGCTTATTTTCCCAACTAAAAATTGAGACAGAAATAGAACTTTTTCCCCAGCTTTTGTCTGATTTTTCTATTTAGACTAGGAGGTCTTTGTGAGTAGGATCTTATTATTACATCTAAATATCTTAGGCCTCTTTTCCTTACTGGACCCCTACAGATCTTTTTAATACAAAATATATGGCATAAATAATACAAAACTAGAGAGAAATGCATCATCACTTAAAATGCAGCACATGACAGTGACATTGATGCAGCTTTATCATTATCAGGGTAGTGTCTGTAGAAATAAGTTATTAAAGCCAATTAATAGAAATGGTAATCTGGGATGCTTTTCATGCCATTAAAGCAAAGTCAGCATAACTAAAGAATACATTTTAATAATTTTACAAATAATACATATTGAAAGTCATTGGAAATAGGATTAAGACATGGCTACAGAACATCAAAACAGCCATTTATGTGTCAGTTTCAAACTTCTTGCCTTTGTTTTCAAGGTCCTGCATAGCTTATTCAGCTTATTAAGAAGAAGGTTGAATGGTGACCTGATGACTTTGTTGAAGCACATTAATAATGATACCTATTTTGGGGATGTTCTGCTTGACAAATGCCTAACAAAGCCATTTATAACAGTGGAAGCTGGAAAATTAACTTTTGAGGTATTTTACCACAGTAAAATGGAGTTTTGGGGAGTAAGAGAATTATAATACTTAATATTTAACCAGATAACTCAAGACAGAAGCCTCAGCATCCTCTTGTTTTGTATAAAAAATAAATAAAATCAAAGACAAATGTTGCACACAACCTTCAAAGAAAGGTTGAATAGACAATGCAAGGAACCACAGACTGGTCATCCTCATCCCATTCCCTGGGAAAACCATGGAGGTGGTTCCTCCTGTAACACATTTCAGTGTATACAAAGAAAGAGGCTATCAGGTCAGCACAGTTTTGCCCACCATAACTCATAGTTGACCCGATTGCCTTCTATGATAAAAATGATAGGATCTCTGGATGAGCAGAGTGCTGGCTGTCACTTACCTTGTCTTCAGCAAGTTTTTTGGCCCTGTCCCCTTTCTTGGAGGCTTTCAGGTCTCTTACTGAACAACTTGGTTTCAAGCCAGGGTTGACCAGTCTTTGAGGAGGAGATTAGGCTAGAGACCTCCTGTGCTCCCATAGAGCCTGAGTTATCCTATGATCCTCAGTAAGTTCTTGTTCCACAAGAGGACTGAGATCTAACATGGGCTGTTATTCTCCAATGCCTGTAAAGACAGTCACTGCAGTCCTAATTTAAAGGAGTTCAATGTAGTGCCTAAGTTAGGTGGGATGTACACAGGAAAATCGAGGCAGTCCCTAAGAATGTATTAAATTGTGTTACGTTTTTGTTCAGCTACTAGTAAGTTTTCTACAGTTTGAGAGGTGAGAGTCAGGCTAGACTGTAGCAAGTACTCACTCTGGACTTGGTGATTATAACTCCTATTTTACATGTCTCCCTACAGACCAGGATTTCCAGGTTTCTTTTAAAACACTGATGCTACTCACAGATCTGTTCTAGTTCATATCTCACAGGGTGGAGAATGAGCACAAGGGAAGACCTAACAATAGGCCAGTGAAAAACAAAACCCATTTCCCAGATTTATTTCCATACTACAGGTGCAATGCTACATACTAAACAATTGTAAGCACAGATAAAATATAACTGATTATAACTGGGATTATATTTTCCAGTATCTTGTTGCTTTCGTGTTGAAAGAAGTTAGAGAGAGAACACCAGGAAAAAAACACCAAAATCTTATCATCAAAATATCTTGTGGGTTCATCATTTCAATTCAGTTTTATACTTTCATAACACAGGACAATCATAGCAGATTAGGATTTGTCATCACAAGCTCTGTATGAGCTGCACAACAATTACCTTGTTATACAAACATCACAAGGTTTGTTAGTGCCTTAGGCAAGAATCCCTCGCGCTGTGTCATTGTGCCTTATCATAAATTATACTCATTAACAGTGTATAAATAATGGTGGTTTGCAGTGGTGACAAAAGACCCAGATGATATTATGCGTTATTTAGAACCTATCTGTTTACCTTATCTCCTGCTGGACATCCAAAGGCCTAATAAATCATACTAAATGGGTTATTTTTCAGTTTGTAGCTGTTCCTAACTGATGTTCAGCTTACAAATCCTTCCCCAATGTATTAGAAGCATGTTATGGAAAGTCCTGGTCATGCAACTAAAAGGGAAGCAACAGGAAAGGCAGCAGTAGTTAGGACTAGGACTCAGGAGTGTTGAGCACTTTCTCATAGTCTCTATCTTATTAATCTTTGTGTTCCCACCGGTCCTCCCCTCTGGAGAAAGGATTAGTTAATGAGATATTGGGACCTTAAAATTATTAGTCCTAATTAGAACTCCCCAGCTCCCCCCAAAACACACTAAGAAATAACCAGGATTCCCTGATAAGAGCTCACTTCTTCCAAAGGTTTATGTCTTTGCAATTCAGATACAACTGCAGAATAGATTAGACAAAAAATGCATAGTTTTTCTAGAGCATGGTATATGTACTGAGTTCTGAATGCAGAACTGAAGCTTGATTTGAAATGTTCTTTGTATTGTCTTCCCAGTATAATGCTAAATTCCCATCTCAAATTAGATATTACACAGCAGACAGTAGAGCTCACTTAGCTGATTCATAGAATGAGTTTAGAGAATGGATCCATAGAATGGACTACATTCTTGCTTAAATAGCCTAGAATCACTAAATGCTTAGAGTTGGAAGGGACCTTAAAACACATCTAGTTTCAATCCCCTGCCACGGGCAGGGACACCTTCCACTAGACCAGGTTGTTCCAAGCCCTGTCCAACCTGACATGTCCAGAAATATTACTTACAATTACATTGCAAGTTATTTACAGAAAAGAACATTCATAAAAAACACATGGCACCCAACTTTTTTCAAACTAGAATGGATTCTGGACAAACCTCAGTCATCCAGACTGACAACCAGGTAAATTATCTGATTTCACGATGTTTGTAGTCTCAAAAAAAAACCCATCAGAAAGGATCTTTTCAGATTAGCTAGAAAGGCAGAAAATATGCCTTAGAGAGATCTAACCCAAAAATGACTGTGAAGTTTTAGTAAACCATAACATTATACAAATGGTATTTTCATCTACACATCAACTATCCTTGCTTCTTTAAAATTACTGGAAATAAATACACCAGAAGAGGTTGGTATTTTCCCTTTTCCAAAGTATATTATTTGAAAGTATATTCTACTGTAAATACTATTTCATACACATTGATCAATAGACTTGTTTTTCTGCTGCTTTTCATTGGTAAGACTCAACATGCATTAGCTGCACCTAGCACTTTTGATGTCAAATACTGCTAACAACAATTCTTCTTTCCACTACTTTTTGTGAATGTGACAAAGAAGCAGGAGGTTATAAAATCTATTTCCATTGCTAACATAGATCCACAAAATCACACACAGCACTGAACTTGTCTCTTCTGAGTTGCTACTGATTGATTACATTATTTTCCTTCTTGAATGTACTGTATAGGGTAGGTAATGACTATAGAGTCATCCTGAGTATCAGAAAGATGTGCAACATTGATTTGATCCTTCTTTAATGTTGCTTTTTAATAGGTTAAACTCGTTTCATCATCATTTCTAATCTAGTTGGGATCATCCATGAATCCTGTTCACAGATGCTTGCAGATGTATCAGAAAATCACCTCATTCCACTTATAAATGAAAATCTCTGCATATATGGTTTGAGAAATAGATCTTTTCTTTGGGAAACACATTCCAAAGCTGGCTGTGTGTGATAACCATTGTGCCATCTACGTTATAGAGAATGGGAGCAGAATTCACTCTATCTATAAAGAAGTGGGAGTCAGGTTCCACAGAGATGCTCAGCAAGAGACAATGCTGACAGGTTGAAACAAGAGAAATTTCAACTGGCTTTAAAGAAAAAATGGCTCACCACAAGAGAGATGATAATACTGGACAAATCCCTTCAGATACACAAAGCACCCCTAGACAAAGCACTGAACAACCAAATCTGTCTTTGAAGTTAGTCCTTAGCTGAGTACTGCTTTGGAACAGATGATTTCCAGAAGTCCCTGCTCACCTCAACTCTTATAATAGAATGCCCGAGTTTGTGGTTACTCACCTGTCCTAAAATCTCATTATTTTGAGCTATTAGCAAGAAAATGGTTCAAAGCTTTTACTGAAGAAACAAAACCCTAACAAATGATTGGCAAATGTTAGCAATAGATGGAGATGTAGAACATACTTCACCAGATAAAAGTAAGTTAGAAACAAATTGAAAACTGAACTTGATGGTCCAAGGTTAATACAAGAATACTAGAACCCATCATGATCACTAAAGTTATTCCCTTTGTATCTGAGAAAACATTACAGAAGTCCATACAAGTATTAATCCTTCCAGTAAAAGTAGTTTCAAATCTTAGTATTTTTTTGTTAGAAAGATTATTAGAAATATATTCTAATATTATATTTTCTATGCAAATATATACTAATATTTTAAGCCAAAATGTTATGAGTGTTGTATCAAAATCTTCACTCTTTTGAGCTTATAAAGGCTGAATTTCTACCATATTATATTAAAAAATGCTTTGGAGAAGTTAAGCCATCTAAAGAAAATGCAATCATTAATCCTTTACACAAAACAAATACAGTTCTTAAAAGACAATTCATTTTGAGAGAAAGTACAAATTTCTATTCCAACATCAACTTACAAATGCCTTAAAAATGTATACAAGAGCTGGTAATGTTCAAGCATAAATGAAGAGAAAGTGGGAGTGTTATGAATATAGTGACATGATTAAAAACAGCAAAACACTGTGTCATGTTTATGAACCTAACTGTTAGAAGGAAGGCTTCAGAATTGCCCTGTTTATCTGAGGAGTCAGTGGGAAGGGTGAAGCAAATCCACAGAGCAATTGTTGTGTCTCACCAGGCGGGTATGGGGAGAGGTCATCTTTTACAATAGTCTGCATGGTTCACAGGAGAAACCACATGCTCTCCAGAGGTTAAAAAATGGAACAACAACTATTGTAAACTTCCCTAAAACTGTGTCATGAGGAACAAAAGTTTTGGCAAGTTCTTATTCTTATATAAAATGCAAAGTAAGAGAAGAAAAGGAGAAGGTAAAGAAAAAAAGAGGGAAGAAACCAGAGAAATAGGATCACCACCTCGTTCATCCAGTGATGTCTTCTCTCTTTCAGTTGTAGCCCTTGGAGTTCTTGTGGTCCTCGTGGTCCAGGTGGTCCATGAGCCCACTGCAGTCTGGGATGGAGGGATGCACGCCACGTGGTCGAACAGCTGCTGCCCTTTTATAGGGCCAGGCTCTCTTGGACCCCTCCTATGGTACAGACTCATCTGCAGGGGACCTGCTGAGCCCCAGACCCCTGCACTGGTGGAGCAGGATCCCTGCCCTGCCCCTCTGCCATTTGCCCAAGCAATAATGAGCTCGCAGTGCCTTCTTTTGAGTTGTTTTGAGACGAACACGGGAGAGGTCTCTTGACCATCACAGCAATTCACGCCAGAGATGGTTCTCTAGACCCAGAAGCTAAGAATCATTACTCCTCATTTCTATGAGTTATTTCCTATGTTAGTTGAAATGAATCCAGGCTTAACTTACCGTGAGGAATAGCTTTTTTTCTACTTCAAGAACTGAAATGAGCAGAACAAGCATAAAGCAACTCTAGAAATACTAATGGGATAAAAGCTGAAATGGTTACCTAGTTATACAAAAATTATTGGCAAGAGCCCTGCGACATTATTCAGTAAAATTATAACATTAAAAGTGAGTACAACCATAACAGAAATGTGTGACATAGCAAAGGCTAGAATCTGAAGCTAACCCTTTATTTAAGACTATACCTATGAGTGCACCTCCATCAGCAAATGGAAGGCATCAAGGGCCATTTTCCACTACAGACAGCAAGACCCACAGCACACTTCATGCATTTCTTTAGTGAAATAGGATGATTTCTACCATGCTGCCAGCTGAGAGCATCCTGTGCTTTGTGATATTCTTCAGGTCATGGTGGACATTTGTTGGGAGCAAACAACACACAACAAAGTATATGACACAGCCCAGGCCCTTTCTAGCTTAATAATACAGATGGCTCATAAAACTTAGTTTGACAGGAAGTGCTTGTACAGAGATTGTTGAATTGGGATGATGCACTGCCACAGGTTTCTCTACATTACACTGGGTGAAGTCAAGGCTGGGGGAGAAGATCTGTGGTATTAGCTTTATTAGCTTTGGACACCTTGCTAATCAGGTCCTAGATTTTGGTAAGCCAGATAGGAAGATTAAGGCTCAGTGTCCTCACATGAACAGCACTCTTTCAAAGGAACTTTTCTTGTCTGGTTTGGCAACGTTTTCTGTTCCTTCCTAAAGTCTTTTGTAAGCTCTGTTCTAGGGGAATAGCTTCCTCATATAAAGGCACTGTAGCTGCACTGGGGACCAGTACCTGTCTATAAACTGGAGGTGAGCACAGTGTAGGCTAGAAAGAGGCAGAGACCAAGCCAATAACAGTATATTATTCACTGCTTGATTTGATTTCTGGTCAGTGGTATGATTTCCCCAGAATGAACTGTGACATTTCCTACAGCTGCCTCCTCAGCATATAAAACAGGGTTCTGCTAAACCTGGGACTGCCGCAAGGGAAAATGTTTGCCAGCTCTAGCTCTGTACACAATGTAAGAAAGAAAAGAATCAAATTCAGCTACGTGATACAGTTCAATCATAATGATTCCCTTTCAGGATAACAGAAAGAACAATGCATTTAGAAATGCTTGGTGAAGCCCCACTCTTGTTATCATTCAATAGTTTGATATAAACATAATCTGTTCTCAATATGAGTTTAAAATTGCAATCTTATTTTGTACAGATGCTGAACTTAATAGAAAAACAAGGTTAAAACCAGCATCATCCTGATGCTGTTTCTATGTGTGCTTTAATAGTGCCACCTGTGTTACCTTCCTTTTCAGTTTATTTTTTTCACGTGCATATAATTTTATTCCTTTGATTTGGTTGACTGCCTTCATCAATCATTTCACTAGGAGAAGAGTTCTAAAAAGATGAATAAAACAATAGGGATTTTGAATAAAATTGCTCCCTAATTGAAGCAATTTCATAGAAGTAGTTCTATTGGGTGTTTGTATAGCATATTGCACCTGATTTGTTTTTCTGGCATTCATTTAAAATAGGGTACATCTCTCACAGCAAAGTCATATAATGCTATCTTATGCAAATATTTTGTCACAAATCCATAGGCAAGCTAATTTGATGGTCCTTATATGGCATATAAGCAATTTTGAATTAACATCTTGCAATGACAGATACCTCGAGTTACAGGTGCAAGAGCAGCTTAAAAGAGCTGTTTTTGTACCCTGGCATGGTAACATGCAGTATTGTATATTAAACTGCAGAAACAAGTTGCTGAATACCTGTTCAGCTTCTCATTTATTATTAATTATTTCATTTGATAGACTTTTTAGAAGTTGTTTACATTGAATAATAAGATAATGATTTAATGGTCTATGTTTTACTTTCCATTACATCAGCATACAACAAAACACAGTAAAAACGATATAATGATAAATGGCTAAATCCCTCAGTGCTAACTCTGGGAGAAAAATTTCTGTTGGAGATAACAGGGGTAGTTTCAGTATAGTAATTAAATACATTAACACTCCCCAAATTGTGTGTCAACTTTAAAGCAGAAAGACCCAGCTGCAACTGAAGTGGACAAAGAGTTTTCCTTGAAATTGGATGGAAGAAAACCTGGTCCTGAAACGCACCCTGACACCTCGCCAGCATCTCTAAAAAACACCAGATTTGGAATTCTGCATGGGTACCATAGTGCTGACACCACATAAATATCTGCCAGTACAGAGTATGAGTTTTGGGAATGACGGATGAACTGCACCGCTGAGAGAAGTTATGCAGCCTCATTTCCAACATGTTCAATTGACCTAAACCCGAGGTATGTTGCAAAGGAAGAAGGTAAAAGCTAAACTGTTTTCCTCTACTGTAGACACCCATTTTCAAGGGTGAAGATTCTCTTGAAACCATGATTGAATGTTATGCTGGTATTACAATGAATTGAATCAATGCTTGGATTAAATTGAATGTTATTATGGTATTAAAAGAACAATCCAAGAAAAACATTGACACATAATAAATTGAAAATATTAAACAATAATAACTTAAAACAAAAGGACTTACCAATCTCTCAGTAGTATTTTAATGTCAGTTTTCTTAACAGCAATGGGAGCCTGGGGAAAGAGGAAGCAAAGAGATTTCTCTCAGTGGCTTTATACAGCAAGGTAGGAGTCAGAGGAGGGTGGCAGTGAATCAGATGCCTCAGGTCAGTGGAGTCGCCTCCAGCACATCAGTGCAGCTTCCTGAGCCCTCTGGTATGATACAGATTTACACCATAAGGGCATCTGAGAGCAAGTATTACTGCACATATTCATGGTTTTGCAGTCTTTGGTCGATGGGAAAATGAACATGAGCCAGCTTCAGTGTGCACTTGCAGCCCAGAAAGCCAACCGTATCCTGGGCTGCATCAAAAGGAGTGTGACCAGCAGGTCAAAGGAGGTGATCCTGCCCCTCTACTCTGCTCTCGTGAGACCTCACTTGGAGTATTGTGTGCAGTTCTGGTGTCGTCAACATGAAAAGGACATGGAACTGTTGGAAAAAGTCCAGAGGAGGCCACGAGGATGATTAGGGGACTGGAGCACCTCCCATATGAAGACAGGCTGAGAAAGTTGGGGCTGTTCAGACTGGAGAAGAGAAGCTGTGTGGAGACCTCATAGCAGCCTTCCAGTATCTGAAGGGGGCCTATAGGGGTGCTGGGGATGGACTCTTCATTAGGGACTGTAGTGATAGGATAAGGGGTAATGGGTTAAAACTTAAACAGGGGAAGTTTAGATTGGATATAAGGAAGAAATTCTTTACTGTCAGGGTGGTGAGGCACTGGAATGGGTTGCCCAGGCAGTGTTCAAGACCAGGTTGGACGGGGCCTTGGGTGATATGGTTTAGTGTGAGGTGTCCCTGCCCATGGAAGGGGGTTGGAACTTGATGATCTTAAGGTCCTTTCCAACCATAACTATTCTATGATTCTATGTTCTATATGTTTTTCTGCAGATATCTTTATGACATATAAGCTATACATTTTATAAACTATTATAAAATGTCACTAAACTACACAAAATTAGACTTCTTAAATTTATGTGAGATAGACATTTTCTGTTAGAAAAATTAAAGTCAATTGACTAATTGCCTATAATCATAGGAGATGTGGGGCAAGGCACAGAATCACAGAATCATAGAATAGCTTGGATTGGAAGGAACCCTAAGGATCCTCTAGTTCCAACCCTCCTCCCATGGGGGCAGATCACGAATCTTGATTCAAGTTCTATTTGTTAGCTTCCATTTATCAAACAAATTCAATAAAAATATATTAAACACAGTAAGACTTTTATGGGCTTGTTGTCATAGTTTAACCCAGCAGGCAGCTAAACACCACTCAGCTGCTCACTCCCCCACCTCAGTGGGACACAGGAGAGAATCAGGAAACAAAGCAAAACCTACGGGTTGAGCTAAATAGGACATAAATGAAAGGGATAATGACTACAACATAATCAACACCATCATCACCAACAACAGCAATAGAATAATAATAGAATAGTGATGATTATTATGATGATAGAATTAGAATATACAGCACAAGTGATGTACAATGCAGTTGGTCACCACACACTGGCCAATGCCCAACCAGTTCCCAAGCAGGAGCCCTGGCCAGGTTTCCCCCTAGTTAATATGCTGAGCTTAACATCGTATGATATGGAATATCCCTTTGGCTAGTTATAGTAACAGAGTGAGACATTCCTGGCCCATAGGACATATGCAGTTCTACTGGGTCTAATCTCTTATTCCCATCTCTTTAGGCTCATTCAACTCTCCACAAAGCTGATGACAGACTGGTAATTCTTTTTATTGGAAAATTAATTATAATAATAATAAAAATAATATTCCAAAAAGCTGGTTAACATTAGTTTATTAGTAGTGCACAGATACCCCAGAGAGAATCAAGCTCTTTCTTTGTTTTCTATAAAGATCTTCTATTCAAAAACTGATCAGCTTAACCAAAATTGATGTGACAGATAAGAAATCACAGCTAAATTCAACATGGCTTTAGGCTGCAGTGAAATATTTAAATTAACTGAAACAAAATTAATGAGACCAGTGAAGATTCTAAATGTTATTAGACTAAAATGACAATTATTTGTAAATGCAATGGTACAAAGGCTGTTACATGAGAAGATGATATTTTCTATGTATGAGGAGGCTAAGTAATATAAAATGATTATGACACTTTAAATAGTGACACCAGTAAAAAATGACATCTCACACAATGTAATCTCAGCTCTGTCTTCCTTTAATACCACTCACTGCATTGGGCCTGTACTCTGTGTAGAGAGGCTTAATATTTTATCTGAAGAAATCCCCCTCAGTCTCCTTCACAAGCAGATAATGACAGGAAGTATTCCTAACAGCATTAGTCATTCACAAACACTGGTAAGTACTATGGGATTTTATCCCAACATCATTTTATGCTGCTGTGATTCAGAACTTTAATGAATTAGATTGCATTTTTAGTAGGAGGCTCTATGGGAGAAGAATGTCAAATAAATACCTACTTAAACTGTATTTTTTGAGCTTTTTACAAATTCTTCCCTTCAAACAAGCTGATCAGTTCTTAAAACCAGACAGATAAACATAACCAATTCATGTAAATAACATTTTTTTTCTGGCTATTAACCTAAGTGCTAAACTTTGATTCATTATTACTAGTGATGGCTTTTTCTAATCAGGACCAGAGACACCAAATTTAAAGATAACATCAGTCAGGTTTTTATGCAACTATTTGGTTTGTATCTACCATCCATTACATTTTAATTTCAAAACCTACTCTGAAGTTGTATTTCCTTACTAGATGGTTGTGGTTCTGTGGTGTTATCAATCTGAATTTCTCTGCAACTCAAACCAAGCAGTTCTTTCCATTTTTACCCCCACTACGTAGTTATTTTCAAAGAAAACTACTGCTTATTTTCAGCATGGCTAGCCACACACTGAAACTGATGGAGCAGGAGTAGCATCAAACAGAGGGAAGAACCATCTAATAAAATAGAACAGCTTTGAACAGAGGCATGAAGGGCAGAAGGAGAGAACTTACACAAAAATTAAGGAAAGTAAATAACATTGAGGGACAGCTGGTTTATTGATGGACAGTGGGATATTTCCCAAAAGGAAGCTGACCAGACACATGGAGTTCCCAAAAGGAAGCTGACCAGACACATGGAGTTCTCAAAAGCAGAGCAGAAAATAGCCACATAAAGTTTTATTGAACAGTCTTGTTCATCAAGAATTGGCCTAAGTTTCCAAAGAGTGTTTTCTGTCTCTGTTTTGATCTATTATGAATATAATTAATAATAAAAAAGTAGACTGGAAGAATTAGCTCCTGCTGTCATAGAATTATAGAATAGTTTGGGTTGGAAAGGACTTGAAGATCATCCAGTTCCAACCCCTGTCATTTGCACGGCCACCTCACACGAGACCATTTCACACCATGTCACCATGCCTGTCCAACCTGGCCTTGAGCACTGCCAGGGATGAAGCATTCATGTCAAATTATGAAGAGTCTGTGTTTTGCTGAGTACTCAGTAAAGCCATGGAAAGGGTGGTTCTGAAGTACCTCTTGGTTATTACTGTTATTATATGTAACTCAGAGGAAACAAATGTGTAGTCCCACCATTTTGTCTTTTCTTTCAGCTTTTGGATTGTGTCTCACATTTAGCTGTTAGTAGGAATTGTCAACCTGTTTATTCATGCAGACATATTTTCCCAATATACCATAAGCATTACGGGGATGTTCAAGTCAAAGTTATCACTCTTTTGCCTTCTTCTGCAAATGCTGACGTTTCACCACTAGTGATGAAAAACATATTCTTCCTGTAAATTTACAATTACTAAAATAGTCTCTGTTCAAGCCAAGTAAGATCTAGGACTGAGTTATATATTGATGATACACAAGGTTCATAGGTAAAATAGCCACATCAAAAATGTGTTATAAAGTCTAAATAGAGGAAGTTGCATTTGGCCCATTTCAATGATGAGGAAACAAGCCAGTTGGGTGGAGTGAGCACGCTCAAGGTTAATATATCACAAAGAAGGATATTCGACTCTCTCTGTGAAAGTGAATCCAGTGAAAAGGCAGAAGTACAACTCCAGCCCCAAATAGTGTGTCAGAGTTATGCAGCAATACTAGTTCTGCTTCAAATGGTCTACTGTTTTATCAACAGCACTATACCTGAAGTTTATTAACCACACATAAGAAGTATTTAAATAGAGAAACTGGGAATTTTACAGCTAAAATATGCTATGTTTCAGGTTGCTGATACAACCTTGAATCAGTCTCCATGTGCATGTGTATTATGAAGGTCCTAAATCACACTATATGAGCTTCTTTCAGTTCGCAGAACGAACAAGGGTAAGAAAGTACAGTTACTTTTGTGCAGGCTCAATTATTGATGTTTTCAGACCACTCATCCAGCCTGCTGTGCAGACAGAATAGTACATTATCTCTTTATCTGGTTATTCTGAATTTCTGAAGACATTTTGGTGATGGTAGGAAAGCTCCAAGCAGTCATTCACTTCTTAAACTATGTAATCCAGAGGTCATCTATTTGCACTTGGAAGCCCAAAGGACTGGGATTCATTTCACATGCCCTTAGCCACATAAAACTTAGGCTTTAAGTCTAAACCAGCTTCTAATGTCTCTCTGTAAGCAATGGAGATAGACTGAAACTTCCAGATTCAATCCTAAAATAGACAACTAAGATAAATGAAGGACTTCCTGAACAACCCTGTCTCACCATGATTGGCTTAAGCAAGACTGTTAAACTTTCTATCGTTAATAAAGCAAGATTGATTCTACTTCAAAATACACAGATCTCACTTTCCTTCCATGTTCTACCATGTATTCGTAAGGGAGCATTAAGTGTCCCAATGAAAATGAATTGTAGGCTTTTTCATAAAGAGAGAGCAATAGATGTGCTCGTAAAACCATGCTGGAAAAGTGATGAAGTCCCGGTCCATTTGTCAGCAGGGGGCATGGCTATTCCACTATATAACAGTTATTTGGTGTTCGAATTAAAACTGAATAATCATCTCTAGTGAAAAGAGTATGTAATTATTACTAATCAGACAGTCAATGATCCTGGTGTAAGCCTATTGTAAGCTCTCAGTGCTAAAGAAGCACACAGATGTAAAACTAAAATGCAAATGTATCAACGCATAACAAGTAAAAGGAGGGTTTCTGCATATCATTTCTAATATACATAAGTAATTAACAGCCCATTACTAGCTAATTAGAAATAATGATAAACTGTTTAACAAATCCTCAGATTTCAAAGGGGGGAAAAAAGGTGTGTAGCCATGAATTTTGCTAAAAGCTCAGTCGGTTTCCAGATACAGGTCAAATTGCCTGCAGATTAAATTGGGTTGCTCATGCATGACTTCAGTTCCTTGCCACTAAGCTGCTGTGCCATCACATAGCAGCCCTCAGGGGAGGCGAATATAGCCATAGGGACAGGCTTCAAACATTTTTGTCACATCCAAGAAGGTAACATATGCTTTCAGGATGACTGTGTTCACAAAACTGCACCTGAGTAAGGGAAAAACTATTTCTTAGATGCCTGAGATCCACATAATAAGCCAATAAACCCATTGATACCTGTAATAACCCAAGTGGCATTCAAGAAACATAAAATCCCCATTTAACAGCAAAAGTTTTATGGTGTGGGGATGCCTCTGACCAAAACCAGAAATTACATCAAATGAATGAAGCAGCATAGACAGTGGTTGTTTCAGTGTTATGTATCTTATCACAAGTTTTGATGTGATTCATTTAATCAACAGCAGGCTTTGTTCTTCAAATCAAAATATTGACCTAGAAACATCCCTGTTAGAAAGGTGTAAAAAAAGAAATTATGAAGTATGCTCTTTGCATTTACTAGTACAGGAGTAGCCTATTTTAAATTGATGACCTTCAAAGCCTACAGCAAGAATGAGGAAATGCAGAGTGAAAATCAGCTGCCCACAGCAGGTATGAAAACATGTCTAATTTGATGCAAGAAATTACTGCTGCTTAGCACATACAAGCTCATAAGGAATAGCTTATGTAAACAACAGAGAGAAGGAAGAAAGCAAAGCATGTTGAGGCCTACTATTAAGGAACAGCAGCTTATCAAGGCACAACACAAGTCTAAAACCACAGAAATTAACATTTTCTTTAGTTACGTAATATCTGATCAAATCTCCTTTATAGCTTTGCTTATGTATAGGTGTGCAAATATTTGTAGGCTCGTACCTCCAAGCAGATATTCCCTTCCCCTTATCCTTTGAAATGAGTGGGAAGACATTGGTCCTCTGCCAGCAGGGCTGATAATGGAATGGCAGCAGATCCCAGTTGACATGAAGCAGATGTAAAAGCCACTTCTGCAAAGTACTATGACGTATAAAGCATGATTTATCTCACTTTGTTTTTGATGTCCAGAGAAAAGGCACCTCCATTTGAGTGAATCTCCTGATTCTCCACTCTTCACACTGGAGAGAAACAGGCACTTTCAGAGCTCAACTACCTTGACTACCTTAAACAGGTGTTTCTCACCTTGGGCTCATGCAAATCTGTTCCCACTTTTATATTTAATTTTTCTGTTTCCCACCTTAAAAGAGCAGCTGTGTCTCCTGCAAAGCAACAGACAGAAATAGATGTGGACTGCCAAAAAGCTTATGGCTGTTTTACATTTATTTATTTCCTCCTACCACCACAAATAAAACACCCTAGTTTTGTTATCCTCAATTCGATAATCAATGCTGATCCAACAGCAGGCACTTTTATAGTTTTTGTGACAGCCTATTCAGCAAAAGTAACTCTCTTTCTCAAAAACATTTTTAAAGGACTTGAAATGGAGCTTCACATTGGATTTTCACCCTTTTACTTTTCATTAGACTTTTAGTTCTTTCATGCACTAAATCTGGTTCTGTGCCTTGAAGCAGCAATGTTATCTTGCCAATGGAAGTGTTGTTTACAATTTTCCTTCCTCTTTTGCAAGCATTCAAGGAAAAGATACAAATACCTTATAAAGAAAATGCTTCCTTGGGAGTAAAGCCTGTACCCATGTAGTGGGTTTTATTCCAAATGAGATTAATTCTCCAACCTAGGGATTTCTGGAAGTTGCTTCTTATGACTGTATAAACTTTTACACAGATGTGTTTGATGCTTTGACTGCTTTGGAGTTTTATGTGTTTGGTTGCAGTTTTTTGGCAGATATTTTGGGATATATGTCTAATTGATATTTTGTGTTGTTTCACATAAGCTTGCCTGTGCTCCTTTAATATGTTCTTGTTTCCAGGGCTGTGTAGCTTACTGCAGGACCCTGAGGATTGCAAGTTCACCTCACTCTGTAAGCCCTCGTGTGTTTCTGGAGTATTTTACTGTAAGAAATAGAAAGTAATTGGTCCCTTTTGGTATTTTTCCCACACCATGAAATATACATATCCATCTTTTTTTTTATCTATAGGAGGATTATTTCTTGTTATTGGCCTAGTTATCCTCCTCTTCATTATCATCAAGGTAGCTGGAGGTTTTTGCTGAAATGCCTGTGCATAACCAGTTTACTGCCAGAAGATAAGAGAAAAATTCTCACCCTGAATACTTTTCAGTCCTCTAAGAAAGAGCAGGGGAGGAAATGGTTGAAACAGGAGGACTGGGGCATGTTTCAACTGCAGATCCAGTGTAGCATAGGAAGATGTGAGCTTGCTTTAAACAGGCTGCCTCAGATACTACAGCAGTTTGGCCACAAGCATGTGGAGAAGACCAGGAGCTAATTTTCTCTATTGAGAAGTAAAGCACATTAGCCCACATGTTGCTCACTGCTTCCATGGCTCAACTGTTTGCAATATGATGAGCAGCACCGCAGCGCTGGCCGAGCTTACTGCCAATAGAAAATCACATATATCCGAGCACAGATAGGAAGAAGACCTACTGCTGAATCCTGTTTTCTTGCTGGGAAATGTTCAGAAGGAGAAGTCAGGCTGCAGGGATCTGAAGAACAAATGCAGTCAGTGTGTTAAAGAAATGCCTTTGCCCTTAGTGCTCTCTAGGGCCTGATCCTGCAGCAAGCTCCATGTGGTGGTTCTCCCCATTACAGAACGTAAGTCAAGATAGCAAGTGCTTTCAGCAGGCAAAACACAGGTGTACCGTGAGCTTATGCTAAAAGTACCCATCTGCCAAACAGCTGTGTGAAGCTGAAAAACCAGGGAGAAATCCAGGCAGATTTTGCCAATCTTTAGTGCTACAGTTTTAAGTCTTTAGGCAGCTCCATAACTACAGTCAACTGTTGATTTCTCTCTAGCTGTTGTAATTGATAAGCTCCCCCGTTACCTGTTGGTCTTTAGTTATTACTTCTTGATTAAAAAAATAAGGACAAAAAAAGGTATTTTCTATTTCAAGGATAAAGTTTTGCATACCTGAGTTATGAAGTATGTTCAACATCACTGATTTGCTGCTCTCTCTCAGAAAATAACCCCTGCCTTAGTAATGCATAGGTGTAATAATGCAGCTCTTTCACACTTTGTCTTTCAAGGGAATATTTAAACAATAAATGACTGTCCTAAAGGATTCATAAATTTTAAGGCTGCAAGGGACCATTAAACTGTGACATCTAAATGCCACAATTTCATCCAGTAAATTTGTATGTAGCACCATTAATTATATTTAATTAAGTTATTATACCAGAAAGGCACCCATTTTTGATTCAAAAACAGTGAGATGCAAAGAATTCAATACTTAATGCTATTTTTAGAGCCCTATGGCAGTGACTTCCAAATTAATACAAATAAATATAAATTTTACCTTGTGCAACATCATCTTCTATGCATTTTTTACCATTACAGATCTTGAGTACATTGCATTACCAATCAAACAAAAGTTTAGTGAAGACTATAAGTAACTTTGCTGTCCCCAGTTTCACAAACACAGTAAAAATGGGATTATATATGTTGGTTATTTTCCTTTTTAATACTTAAAGTTATTACTGGTTGTTGTGTTGTTGTTTTTTTTTTTTTTTTTCAGGGGGGTTGTTTAAAATTTCTACTTTATAATTCAACTCTTCAGAAAACGAAGCCTGCTAATACCAGACTGGGTGAGGGCAATCTGAGGCACAGCTACAGGTTGGGCAGAGAATAGATTCAGAGCAGCCTTGCAGAGAAGCACTTGGGGGTGTTGGTTGATGAGAAAATGAACATGAGCCAGCAGTGTGCACTTGCAGCCCAGAAAGCCAACCATATCCTGGGCTGCATCAAAAGGAACGTGACCAGCAGGTCAAAGGAGGTGATCCTGCCCCTCTACTCTGCTCTCGTGACACCTCACCTGGAGTGTTGTGTGCAGTTCTGGTGTCCTCAACATAAAAACGACATGGATCTGTTGGAACAAGTCCAGAGGAGGCCACGGGAATGATCAGGGGACTGGAGCACCTCCCATATGAAGATCGGCTGAGAAAGTTGGGGCTGTTCAGCTTGGAGAAGAGAAGGCTGCGTAGAGACCTCATAGCAGCTTCCAGTATCTGAAGGGGGCCTATAAGGATGCTGGGGATGGACTCTTCATTAGGGACTGTAGTGATAGGACAAAGGGGTAACAGGTTAAAATTTAAACAGGGGGTGTTTAGGTTGGATATAATGAAGAAATTCTTTCCTGTTAGGGTGGTGAGGCACTGGAATGGGTTGCCCAGGGAGGTTGTGAATGCTTCATCCTTGGCAGTGTTCAAGGTCAGGTTGGACGTAGCCTTGAGTGACCTAATCTGATAACAAGTGTCCCTGCCCCTGGCAGGGGGTTGGAACTTGATGATCTTAGGGTCCTTTCCAACTCAAACCATTTTATGATTCTATGAAAATAACCTGCTTTACTCTGTAAAACTGGTAGCCTTTATTCTGTTAATATTAACATGCTTACTCACTGATTATTCACAGTATTTATTAATAGAGCCCAGGGGACGCTTTTGAGATTAGCAATGTGCTATGATTCATTTTCTATCACAGATGGGACAAAGCTGCTGCTGCTAAAGAGTTTTTATCTAGATACACAAGACAGCACTGAGATGTGTTATCTAGATTTTAGAAGAATGGACAATGAGGGAATTAAGTAACCCACTGACTTCACACTGAAGCAGACCTAGTTACTTTTTTCTTTATTCTGCCTCATTGCTGCAGCATTTGAATACCTAAAATCTTTAGATAGGGTAGTGTGTCTACTCAGTTCATGTGCTTGGTGGAGATGTACAACTGTCCTCAGTTTTGCAGAGAAAGAGAAGTGGGAGAGAGCGAAAGCAAACAAACAAAAGGTAGGACCAGTTGTCTGAACAAGAATCTACTTTAAGAGACGTGAATTTTTGTCAAGTTTCTATAGTGACCTTAAAAAACTATATGTTGCTGAGCTGCTCCAGGGCATTAGCTATTAATGTATGTAACACACGTCACAAGACTGGAACAAATATCTATTTCATCTGCTTTGCATTACACCCGCTGTTAAAAACTGGCAGTGGTATTACAAATATTTCTTATTTTCTTCATTTGTAGCTAAATTCATAAATCTCAGTAACTATAAATGTATTTCAAGGTCAGAGTTACTACAATAACCCATTCATTTTGTTTTCCTTTCACTAAATCCATTATCTGAACAAATCATTAGGTGACCTTTTTAGTTACAGCAATTCAATAAAACTTACATTAGATGAAGTTTCAGGAACATTAGTCTAATGTGCTTTAAAAGATCACCTTCTCTGAGCGATATAATAAGTTTGTGTGAAAAGCATAAAGCATGTAATACGTAATAAAATCTGGCCTTTAATGAACCATCTAGAAAAAACTGACTTGTGTTATAATTCAACAGAATACCGCTTCCTTAATTAATGGATAAGAATCCAACAGTAGCTGCTGAACGTTTTTTGATTATAGATTCAGCTTGTTTTTCTTAGTGAATGTATGCTCCTGATTTATGCTGCTCAAGAAATTATAGTTTAAATGACCTTGGTTACAGGAGTAATACACTATGAAAAGCAATACTTAGAGCTAATTAAAAGGGCTCTCTGATTAGTAGTTAGTACCAATTGCACAAAGATACTGCATAATTTTCCAAAGTGGTAGTCATTCATGATTGTAAATCTATTAAATGGGCTTAGATATTTGATGGAAGCTGATTTTCTTCAACAGACACAAGACTAGAAAACACCTCATGGCCAGACAGATAAACAGTAAATAAAACAGATCCAACTACCAAGCAGGAAATTTGTATCAGGGAAGATTTTACAGGCTCACTGAACTCCTTGATTTCCATTAAGACTGTAAGGCAGCAATCTGATTTTCCTTGCATGTAAAACAGGAATAATCAGTTAAAAACCAGCTGGAATTACTTACATTTTGTGTTTCAAGACAAGTGCCAAGAAGAAAGCTAGGTTAACTTTAATTTTGAATCAGTCTAGATAGGTGGGTATGCAGTAATAAATTTCCACTAGTCCAGCATCAGCAATTAGTCATTTCTCCTGCAAATGTATGCACACAGGAACATAAGCCAATTTGAGTAAAGGTCAGGATACATCACAATATTGACCTAAGTAAGTTCCTATTGCTATTAGGGTTTATTGAGCAGACCTGCATTCAAGCAGGCTGTGGGCATTTAATTTAGCTCCACAAGTACTTGTGTGTTAGTCACCCATTAAACCAACTGGGTCCCTATAAACTTTTCAGGATCTCAATATAAAAACTAAATATGTTTACTTATATCTGAAATAACCTTAAGTTATTTTCAGGTTGCACCATTAGTTACTAATTTGCTGAGCCACATTATAAGGTTAGGTTCACCATGGGGCCATATTGCTTTCAAGAACAGATACACATTTCTTTGTTTCTGTGGTGAAGCCAAATACAAATGCAAGTCATCATTTGACCTTATCCACAGGCCACTTCCAAATCACCAAGCAGTGCCTTTAGATAGCAATATTATATCCCTTTGAATGCGCTATCAGCAACTTATCCACTGCATTTTTGTATACCATACTCTTTTGAAAATCAGAAGAAGAAGAAGAAGAACATGGGTTCTTCTTATGTATGGATTTGATAGGAGAAATCAAAGAACTGCCTGGTTTATTTTCCTATCAGTAGTCAATAGCTATTAATTAAACAAAGAATGCTCTGTTTTCAGTTAGAGATCTAGTTCATAACCTTCTTTTGCCCTAAGAAAGCTTTGATTTATGGCTTCTCAGGTAGCCTTCTGTGTCATTTTTCCTTCTAGATATTGTGCTATTCTTGTGGGTTTGCTTGCTGTTACCATGCAAAATATTGAAATATGTTAAATGATCTGTTAAGTTTACCTTGACGTACTGATTAATTTAAGAGATTTAAAGAATTGATTACTAAATAACTACCAGTGACATACAACTGTTTTTCTTGAGTGAAGAAATACCAATCCACATATGTAATACAAACAGCATTTTCTTTATCACTTGCTTCCTATGTATTTTCCCAGACCATAGACAATCCAGTATAAAATTAATTGGCAATGTCTTATTATCTAAGCTATCTTTATTTTCCATTAATATCTAAAATATTCATATAATTTCACATCATCCTCTTTTAGCTCATTAGAGAATTAATACATCATAGCCAGAAGTTCTCGTTTTTTGCTTTTTCTTCCTTGTTCCTAATAATAGCAATTTCAATTAGAAAAATAATGGTCTCCTTTAACTATTTTCAAGTCAACCATTTTTCCCTTGCTAGATAAATTCCTTAAGATTATTAATTTGTGTAGACAACAATAATGAAAAGCTGCATCATTTTAATTATATTTATTCTCCCTAGGCAACTAGGCAGTTAATTGTTTGAATTGCTGTTAAAAAGAAATGTTAAGTAACAGGAATGCCAGCATTGCCAATGACTTCAATGGGAGCAGTACTGAGCTCATAATTGGCTCTTTAATTGCAAAACTCACTCACAAGGCCTGTGAGCTTTTTAAATTTCACTTAAGTCTTTAAGACTTTTTAATGATTCTTTTGCATTATAGAGGCTTTGAGGCAGCCGACATATTTCCCCTACATAAAGTGTATTTGATAGGATTCAAAACATGTTTTTATGCTGGTTTTGGTGGAATAGATGTTCTGCATTTCTGAAGGCTGGGAAGTACACTGAGCATTCATAAACAGTGCAACATATTGCAGATTGGTGGTGGTTATTGGTTAACAGTGCAACCAGCTTTCCAGTCTTCACGTCACTGTGACAGAGAGCAACATGACATATGCTTTTGTACTCATATCTGGGAATTTTCGAAGTGGTTGCCACACAGCAATAATTTAGTGCTGGTTTGCAATTCTTTATATTCATTCATAATAGAAAAATAGGAAAATTCTTTACTTTCATAATTGAATAATTATTGAGATGACTGCAGTGGTACTCATGCATATATGCTTTGAATTAACTTCCCCACAGGACTGAGATGTCATTGAGTTAGGAACAACAAGTGCTTTTTGGGCACAAGTCAACCATTTGGTATTGCTTTGTTGAGTTCCTTGTAGAAAATATTTTTCTACCAACTCTTCCTTCAGAAAACTCTAGTCATCAAAACTGACATTTTACAATTGCATCTTTAACCTTTTTGGATTATCTTTCTTTTCATGGGGAGTTTTCTCCTGGTACACTGGAATTTCTATTAAAAAGGAAAGCCAGAGAATGATATGCTATTTTCCCAATAATTTAGTAATTTTACACCAATAAGAAATAGATTCTCAAAACTGTTATATTCACTGATACAAATTTGACAAACTGGATTTCTGATATCCTAGGTTAGTTCTGCAGACAAGAGGTTACTAGGAAGGTATTCTTTTTAGTTATAAGAGAAAAAAAAATTATAATGGAAAAGGTCTTAAATATTTCACTTTGGAAAAATAAGAAAAATCTCAGAATTTCAAAAACAAGTCAGGGTAAAAATATCTGTCCTGGTTTCCACTTAGAGTTCAATTGTAATAGCATCATAGCTTGAATGAAATAAATGAGGATTAACACAGTATATAGCATCTCTAACAACTATCACCAACTAACTATTAGCAGCTAAATTCAAAGGCTGTATCCTCAAAAAATATTCATGCAGGAAGAACTCAAATATTACCTTTCAGCTGTAACCAAACAAGAGAAGAACCATAATGCTTGTCCAATATGAACACAACCTGTTTAAAAGCATCCTGAGATATTTTTCCACTAACCTCATTTTTATCATTAGAATAAATTGGACACACACACGGTTTGGAAAATGCATTGATAATTTAAGTTCTGCAAATAGTTGCATATATAACAGAGGTGCCAAGGAAACAAATGTTACCATCCTCAAAGACTTTGCAATTGTTGATCCAAAACGCAAAGTGTTTGGCAACTTAAAGGATGAAGCTGTATTTACTAATTTTCTAGCTGGGAGGTTAAATAAGAAAGAATCAGCTCTGAAACATATGCAAGCAGTCTGGCTTACCCACTTTTGTAAGTCCCCAAACAGCTGGCGTGGAGAAAACCTACTGTTGTGTGTTGCTGAATCACTGCTGGGGATGAAGAAGAACAAAGTCAGTAATAGTTTCCAAAGATCTCTCTTGTAACTATGTGAAATAAAACTCTTTGGGAAAATTCTCCATGTGGCCTGGCCTTTTACTGGAATCAAGAATGATTAGGGCTTTTAACAAGTGCCATAGTGACTAACGATCCCTACAGGCTGATGGAAATTAATTTCTGCAGTTCATATTAAGAAGTGGATAGGCTTTAGAGGGGTTGAGAACACCCACTTGGACATCAAAGAAAGAGAAAAGCCTGGTGTAATTGGCAGAGAAAAAAAGAAGCATGAAGAGGTGATGGTGATGGAAATGTAGGGAGAATATATACAATTTACAACTTTGAATGCAAACTCGGGAAGCTGGGATTTGGTTTATATGTCAATTGTACATTTAGAGACAAGCACATAGACAAAACAGGAGCCACTACAGTAAAGAGACAGTGATTTGACTAAGCTGGACAGGGTCGTCAGTATCAAAGGACATAGTATTGATACAGATGAGGCAGGAGACAGGAAGTTGCAGTAGAGACCAAGTCCTTCTCTGTGTAGCAGCATGGGGGCTTACTTCAGAAACCAGTCTAATTCATAAGAAGACCTCCTCCAAAGATAGCTGCAGGGTTGAGACATCTGTGCTTTGTTACACAGTCCTAATGAAGACAGATACAGACATGTTTTATTCACTGAGACCAATTGCACATTGAATCACTGGAAAAGTGCTGCTGGTTTGGGTGTTTATGGGGGTTTTGTTGTTAAAAGAAAACCAACCCAAAAGCCAAAAACCAACAACGAAAGAAACAAACAAAGAACATCTTCAGAATGGCAATTTCAATTTCACTTCTGTGACCTCCTTATCAGACTCTCTGGCTAAAGTTACACCACACAGATCACAGGTGAAACTCCTCCAATTTATTTCCCACCTAAACTCTCAGTGCATTCAGTAACTTGCAGTAATAAAAACATTTATTTATGTAACAGTCCACTAGATTCGATAATCTCCTTTATGCTTACCAAATGGTATGGTCTGCCTTCTTGCTTTCCTTCTTTCTTTCTCTACTTCTTCCTTCTGCTGCTTTCTACTTTCATGTCCCACAGTTTGCTGTCTGCGTATGCATTGACTATGATATTTCCTATAATTCTGTACATCTTTTGGACCATGCTAAAATACCAGCTTTTGATAAGTAACCCAAAAGCACTGTCATTACCTCATAGTAGTTATATATGTTCAGAGTTTTCTGAGTTGCAGCTTCTCTATCTCCTGAGGTTTCCAGGAAGCAGAATTAAACAAGAAATAACAGAGGCAAGAATTTTAGAGAATATTTCTCCCACTCAATACGTACTTCATACCTTTGCTCTTCAGTTATCACTATCTAGAGAATCATTTCTTCCTGTATTCACTTGCTCAAATACAAATACCAAGGTTTCTAAAATGTCAGGACAGAACTAGGCATTTTATTACTGACAGCACACAAGTGCCTGTTTCTAGGTTATAGCAGTACTTCTGCACCTGGATTTAGTACTGATGCCAAAACACTTTGCAGCAATAAAGCCTTTAATTCACAACTTTGAGAATGCCATTTGAACAATATGCATCTGAATTAGGTAGAATAACAGACTAATTTAGATTGGTAGGAAACTATGATGTCAGCTACGGCAGCCTTAGCTCCAAGTAGAGCTCATTTCAACTTTAGGTGGAGTTGTTCAGGGCTTTTTCCACTTCAGTTCTGAATTATTTCCACAGCTGGAGATGCAAAAACTCTGTGGGAGATTCTTCCTTCCCTTTTCCCTGTCGTGATTTGTGCCTCTTGCTTCCCATCCTTTCACTGTCTCCCTCAGAGCCTGGCTCTGCTTTCTGTCTGACCCGCTATTGGTTGTTTGAAGATAGTGACAAAACCTCCCCATTACCATCTGTTTTCAGACTGATCAAACCTGGCTCCCTCAGCCACTCCTTGTACATTGTGTACTCAAGCCCTTCAGCCAACTGGACTTGTACCAGTTACTCACTTTGTCTCTTATGCTGGGAAGACCCAACATAAGCAGTACTCCAGATGCAGCCTCAGAAGTATCAGAGAGTAAAATAATATTTTCTTTCAACCAACCGGCTATGCTTTTGTATATACAGACCACTATGGAGTTACCTTTCATCATCCCAATGTGACTTGTATTCAGTTTGTTGTCCACCAGAATTCCCAGGACCTTTTAAAGGAGATGATTTCTAGCTAGTTGTCTCCCATTCTGTATTATTGTATGGGATTAACTCCAGACACAGAACTTTGTGTTTACTTTTGTTAAACTTCATGTGGTTTCTGTCAGTCCATTCCTAAAGCTTGCCAAGATCCCTTTGAAGAGCAACCCTGCCCTCCAGTATATTAAGTATCTCCCCAGTTCGATGTTATCCATGAGCCTGATGAAACTGGTTTCTGTCCTGTGGTCTAGATCACTGATGATGAGTGACAGACCAGTATCAACCATTGAGGCTGATACTGGTGCCACACGTAACTGGCCACCAGCAAGACTCTGAGTCCTTAATTATTACCCTCTCTCCAACTTGTTCTTCATCACTTGCTCATTTGCTCATCGGGAAATACAAAATGGCTCTGAATTGCTCTGGTTTTGTCACTATGTTGATATTTCTTGCTTTGGATTGCTATTTACCTGGGTCATAATTCTGTCTTTGAACTTGAATTTTCAATTCCTGACATGTACTTAAACATTTATGTCTATGCGAAAGGTAGGAAGAACAGAAAGTTCCATTTCACTACTTGGTTCCTGAAGATACATTAGACAACAAACACCACTTTCCTTTTTCCTTAATGCTAATGTATTATCCCTAAGAACTTCTGCTATTCTCTTTGCAGCTCTAGCAGTGCCTTGTTTACCTGTTTCATAATGATTACCTGCTGCTTTTTTTCATCAGGTTGTCTCACCTGGAACAGAGAACACATACTGCTTATTTTAATTAAGACTAAATGAAGTACTATGCATTTTCTATTTGATCCAGTCTGGTAACAATCAGGGCAATTGACCCCTCAGTTGTGTACCTGGTGCGGCACTGCTTCAGGGCAGCACATGTGCCTCCAAAAGTTAGGCAAAAGACCGCTCCAAGACAGAGGGTGGGAATGGTATCATTTGGAATGAAAAATTATGGGTCTGGATAAACAAGGTCATGCAAGACCACCACACATTTTTAGGAAGCTTTCTGTGAACAGTCAGGTATCAATGTCGCATTACATCTCCCAAGCTTAATAGTAAATAATATTTTCCTCTAAAAAAGACAAAGCTTTTCTTTTTCCTTTTACCCTCCATCCAGAGAGATCCAAGGTCTATTTCTTGAATTGCAGTGTAAAGGACGTTAAGTTATCAGTCAAAGCAATCAGTTCGTACACTGAAAGTTAGATTTTGCAGGAAAAGATATTACATGAGGTGAGAGATTTCTTTGAATGCTCTTTTATGTGTTGAGACAAGGGGGTACAAAATCACAAAATGGAATATATAAAAACCTTTAGAATCAGTTTTAAGTAATATTAAGTTTGATGGCTTTGTAACAGTAGCAATGGAAAATTACTGAGGTGCACAATACATAGAGAAAAAAATAGAGTACAGCTAGAGAACATAGTGAGAATTCTCACAAGATAAATTGTTATAGTTGGCATAGTTCTAAGAAAAACGGTCTAGAAGAACAGGACACAGGGATAAGGAGTATCTGGGAACCACAGGTGTCCAGGATGGGCTACAGCTAAACTAGCAGATAAGTAGGAGGATAGGAGGATTATTATGTCTCTGGTACTAACAAACCGATTAAACTGGTATGAGCATCTACTGCACATGCTTCAAAGGCTGCCAGAAGTGATGAAGATTGTTGGAAGAAGTAAACGACCCTCAGAGACCACCACCACAATTCTGTACGCATGCGGGGAACTCTCTGGAAAATGATGTAATCCATATGTAGCCTCATGAATATGTATGTATGCCCAGGGACTATATAAGGATGGCTTGTAGAGCAATATGGGGACACATGCTAGGAGGAGCTATCCCCGTGTGTCTTGGCGCCGCAATAAAGAATACCTGCTTGTCAACTTGAAAACTTTGTTGGCAAGTTTGTTCCTGGAGCTTTATCTGAATCAGCGTACCCATGCAAATTTTCTATGTCACAAAGAGCTTAACAAAGCTGCTGTTGAGAAATAACCCAGAAAAGAAAATCTACCAACGGCTGCCTTCCATATGTTTGTAGCATATTTATACCCCTCCACAAAGATCAGGCACACCAATCCAACCTGCTTAGTCTCCCATATATGTAAATCAAGAGATGGAGAGTCTGATTTACACATTAAAGCAAAATAAAGTCTTTTCAGCCTAAAACAAGACTATTGCCTGCTGCATAAACTTGGGTCAGACCACAGTTTTTCACTGCAGTCAGTGACAAAACTCCTGTCTTCAACAATGGGTTCACATGCAAATGTCAGCTCTCCATCACAGAAGGGAGGCATCATACTAGTCCTCCAGCCACCTTCTCTCTCCACCCTCCTTTCAGGTAGTTGCAGAGAGATAAGGTCCCCCTTGACCTTTCTCTTCTCCAGACTAAACAACCCCAGTTCCCTCAGCCTTTCCTTGTAAGACTTGTGCTGTAGATCCTACACCAGCTTTTTTGGACCTGCTCCAGCACCTCACTATCTCTCTTGTAATGAGGGACCCAGAACTGAACACAGTATTCGAGGCACAGCCTCACCAGTGCCAAGAGAGATCATTTATCATAGAAAACACCTTTTCAACCCAACCTAACCCATTCCGGGATACTATGATTCTAAGTGAATCAGGCATTCCATAGTGTTAGTGTTAAGGAAGATATCTGATAATAGTGACAGGTCTTTCAATATTGTTGACAATAACTAAGATGTAATTTTTCTAGCAATAAAAATACTTAGAACAGGTTATGAGTAGAAAGCCTTGGCTTTTCCTGGAATTATTAAAGTCAGGTTATTCATAACGGGAATATAGAGATCATAGAAACAGGATTAAAACATACACACTATGTAAATCACAGATGGATGATATCTTGGCCAAAGGTAATACTTAATCTTGAATATACAAATCATAAAAGCCTTGTGCATTTGTTGCACATCATCACTTTTTGTTCCAGTTTTCTACAGGACATATGCAACACTTTAGCTCATTGTGGACAGACAGGGTTTTGTCTGCCCTTAGCTATTGTAGTCCATGTAGTTTAAATCTGATTAAATTGAATGTGGATTACATCTTAGCCTTGAAATTCATAAATATCTGATCTTTAGAAGAGTATTTAATCAAGGGACTATCTTCAAGCACATATTTAAGAGTTCAGAATTAGTCTGGAGGTAATATTAGAAAATTAGTCAGAGATAGGCTCTTGGCTCAAATACTGGCATTAACAGTGACAGGATGACATTTCAGTTTGAGCCATTAACCAGTCTTGGACAAGGGAAAATTATGAGGAGATGAAAAGCAAAAGGAACATCAATAGGAAATACGCAAGTCTCTTTCATTTTCATCAGAACCTATTTTGAAACAAAGAAAAAATACCCCACTCATGTCTACACTAAACTGGTAGCACTTTTTCCCTAATCTAAGATGTGAAACAAAAAAGTCTGATACTTGTAGAACCAAGTATACTAGAAGACGATGCTCTTTTTTTATGTTATTGTTATTTTTACCCTCCTGGGGTTTTTTTTGGGTCAGGTATTACCCCTGAAGGTTTCCCTACGGAATAATCACATAACTGGTTGGAATACAGTGCACATACTAAACACATGCACATACAGTACACATATCTGTTTCGGCTACTAATTTGTATGCCATATCACCAAGCCATATTTTTCATCAGCATGTGTCAGACACTGATTCCTGCTCCTGCAGCTAAACTGCATGCATGGATCTGTGCAAGTACTTTGTAACCCGTCCTGATCCATATCCAGTTCCCACCAATTTCTTTCAACAGTGGTGGAAACTATGGCATAGAAGCAGACTAAGAGTATTTGTGTTGTCCAGCACTACAGTTTGGCTGGAAAGACTGTAAGGTATTAAACTCCTTCAGTCAAACACACAAAGAAGTGTCAAGCTGCCTGTTCAGCCAGCTGAAAGCTTAAAGAAGGCTTTCATATGACTCGATAGCCATTAACTTGTATTCATTTAAGAAGTGAAAGCTAGCAATTTACACTACCAAACAGTGGGACACGGGTGATGAATAATCTGACTTCAGTTCTAAGGGGAATTTCTCTATTTGAAAAAAAATACTTATTCACACCAGAATTTGGCAGGACATTAGAGTTAATCACCACTATTCTTCATATAATCTTTAATGATCACAAACAGTCACGACCTCCAATTTACATCTCATTTACAAGATGGCATCTTTTAGCAGCATGGGACTTCCTACCACCCTCTCAACCACTAAATGATTAAAGACTTATTCTTCCAGTACCTGGATTTTCTCGATCTAACTTTACTTACATCTTCTGCAATTACAACATGAAGATGCGTAGCCTGTACTTGCAGAAAAACAAGGATGTGTTTACACTTCAGGAGGTTTTTTTTCCTTCAAGAAGCTAAAATTGAACCTTATGAGGGAGAACAGCCTCCTCGGCTTTCCTTCTGGTAAAATATGACAAAAACCACTAGTGCTAGTCTCTGTCTACGAAGCTCTCTCCAAGGAAGCAGATGAACCGACCAGATGTACACAGCTTGTCTGATACCTTGCTGCTTCAATAATTTTCATTACAGTAATTGTTGCTTAATGCTGGTATAATTTGTTGCTCAAAGGAAACAATTCTTGTTCCCTTTAATGCCATTACAATGATGTCTGCCTGCTCTTTTCCTGAATGACCAAGGACCTCTCCTACCCACAGAGCAGCTTGGAGGTGAAGCTGGTTTTACAACCCTGAAAGAAAGCAGAAAGCTAGGTACGTCTGAGCATGGGGTCACTGTGAAAAGGTATGAGAGCACAGATAGCCGTAAGCCTGCACAGCTCATGCTGTGCATCAGCAGACATCAACAACTGGCAACTACTGGAGTAGCAGTTGTATATTTACATGGCATGCAACTCCTTTACATTGACAGCTCAATTTGATCAGTGGTAGTGAGTGATTGAGATGCTATTTGCATAAAATACACTTTGCTCTAAAAGTAATTTTATTTACCAGAGATATGCATGCTTTAGAAATAATGCTTGTAAGGCTATTTTTATTAGGAAAGAATATCCGAATACAAGTAACAATATACACATATAGTGTGCGCATATCTCCTCCCCCTCAATTTAAGATCTTTTCAGATGTTCAAAGGCCATTTTGTTGTTACTGAAATCTTCCATTTCAGCTCATGGCATGAGAATTTTAACGAACATTCTATTCTGAGTGGCTGTGTGATTTGAGGGCCAAGTAGGATTTCTTTCCTGGTTTGGATGAGGCTCAGGGCTTTGTCATTCTATAACATCCCCTAGAGTTTATCTATGACAACACGGAACTGGTGATTGTTCCAGACAAAGACCAGTGAAACTAATCCCCAAAATAAGGAATTGTTCAATACACTCATGGGACTTTTATTCTAATAGTCTTTGTGGGCTGATGCATCCCTTCTATCCTACATCTGTTTTGGAAATCCTCTTTTGAACAATAGATTCTTTCCTTAAAACTAAATCCATATCCTATACATATGTACTAAATACAATAAGCCTGTATCTTGTACCTATGTATAGCCCAGTACAATGGCCTTTTCCTCTCTTGCTGCTGTAATGCAGCATCACATAAGACCTAAAGGTGAGTATGAGAAAGAAAACATACGCAGTTAGCAAAGACATCATTCGTTGGAAAGCTTCTTCACTACATGTTAGTGCACAGCTCTCTTAATACACTATTTCCACCAACTAGATGTTAGTCTATAAGGCAAAAGGGAACTTGGAGTTTACCAGATGAGAAAATTGGACACAGAGGAAGATAAAAGCAAAAAAGGCAGATGCTGGGAAGGAAGCATCTAAGACAGCAACTTCTGTGGATAGCACCGGGAAGTGTGATGTTATTCCTGCTAATGGGCAGTTTTTCCTCTTATTTTTTAAGGCTCAGAAAGTTATTAAATGCTTTAGTGGCAGAAAGACCCACTAGTAACTATTGAACACAATGATAAAGTCTTGTACACTGGCAAAGCTACCGTATGGGGACAAGACAGACCTTTGATCATTTTAGTGCATGACTGTGTGGAGACCTGTATATTCTCATTAGGAGGGAAAAATCACACCAGAATTGGAGATAAGCACATTAATGTTTTGTTTGATCTTCATTTCAACCCTCAAAGCACCAATTTTACTAAGGGGCTGTCTTGTCAAGCAGTATTCTTGAACAGTGTAAAAACCCCACAACTCCTCAAGTGCAGTGAGTGACTTTGTGCACTAGTAAATGCAGAACAAATGAAATCTGATAAAACAGATAGTACTGAATTAAACCATTGCTGTCGCATGAATGAGCAGAGTCATATATATAAGCTCAAATAGTGTGGTTTGGGTCATTTGAGATCTCGCATATGAAATATTTCCTCTGCTGTTAGCCATATGTATGTTTACTGTAGTGCTTTCCTGTGCACTAGATTAACTACAGGAGAATGATAAATATGAATGTTATTTTAAAAGATTAATCTCCTCAACCTATAAAAGCCATGAACTTCAAAGTTAATACAGGCTTGACAATCTGTCACTTACAGGCTTGCTTTTGCTCCCATTCCCAAAAGAAGAGCATTGTCTCATATTTAGATATGGGATTTATCTGGCTTCTTAAATTGTTGGGAGAATATTTCCATTATATAAATACAATTTTCACATACAAATACTGGTCATTCCTTGGTTCAGTGCCCAGAAAAGATATTCCCTGTAGCTCTCTGATTTGCTTAACAAGTGGTCTTTTAAGCACACTGCCCCCTTCCATCACACCGTAACCTTCAGTAAATCAGGATAATTTACAGTGTAAGTTCTGCTCTTGGAAACCTGGTGCTTGAACAGAAAATTCCAATGCGACGTGGTGGAATTCTGCTAACCGCAGTGCAACAATGTGAATCGCCAAATTTGAAATGAATGAGCCTTGTAATGCCTCAGGCTCAACGTTTTAGTGGCTAAAGAATTTGACATTACATGCATTTTGAGTATCTATAATCCTATAGTTAGCCTGACAGCAGAGGACCTCTGTGCAATAACAGTATCTGCACAGAGGAAACTGTTAAAATATATTGCTTATATACAGCAAAGAAAGTAAGCTTTGAAACTGAGACTCTCTATTACATAGTTGTAACATGCCATTACTGGAATCAGTTTTTAGGTGACCCATATATTCTGTATTTTCCTGCCGAGACCCTCAACAGATTTCATACTTAAATAACTCAGCTCTTTAAGAAATGAGAAGGACTCCAGGAGGTTGGGTTTTCTTTCAGACATGCAGATTCCTGGGAGGAACAGGTTACACTGAAGACATTGGAGTTGGAGCCAACATAAATGAAAACACCATAAGGCAATTAAATTCCATGAAGAATGGGAATAATTTTGTATAAAGGACAACTGGGAAATCTTCATCAGTTCTGTAACCTATACAAAACTCACCTCTTCCCTGTTCTCCTGTGAAATAACTTTAGCCCACAGTTTCTCTGGGCAATAGCATTCCATTATTGTGAAGTTTGTATTTAAGGACAAAACAGAATTGTACAAACTTAGAAGATGCACAGATAGAATTATTCACATTTTTACCTTCAAAACAAGCATGGAGAACAGAAACACTTTTATCCCCATAGATGATGTTTGGGTTTGGAGTTTAATACCCAAATCCCAGCTAAATTCAAGGAACTGTGAAGCACCTAAAGCAACCCTGTAGCTGTACCAAATTACAGTCAGAGTAAAGAATCAGTCAGAGCCAAAGGACAATTCAGCACATCTATTCTCACTGCTAATTGCAGAAGTCTAGAGTGACTGCACAATGTATGAGATATGTTTGTAGATAGTGGTGTTTCCATCTTCAGAAAAATCTCTTGCCTCCTAGAACTAATGTTAGGCAGATGTGGACTTCAAAGGTCCACAACTGAGATGAGAAATGCACTATGCAGTGGTCATCGATTGATGCCACCATCGAGAACTGGTGAGAAGCTCTCCCTAGAGTAAATTTAGGTGAAGAGGTAAGATGAAAGAAAGAGCAACTGCTCTCCATGTTGCATATTCTGCCTGTTTTCCATTAGCAAAAATTTTCTTCATCATGCAGGCTTGAAAGAGCTAAAGCAAAGCATATGACAAGCAGAAGTCTGCTTAGATTTATTTTATCTCTCAGCACTATACTAAAGACACACCTCTTTTCCCTAACTGTACAGTTAATAGGTACACCTCAACATAACTTTTTATTTCTTCAAATAAAATCAATCCTGCATGTTCTGCTTCTTCCTCAACCAAAGCTAGGCTGAGTGGGTTATGCCACCACTAAAAAAGAGAGCACTTTGGATGCAGGGGTGTCTCTGCTGGTGTAATAGTGATTTACTCACTATTTCATTGTGCTTTGGCACTGATAGTTGGAAGACACCATGTATATGAAAAATCATGAAAATAAAGTGGAAGATGACAAATATCAGGTTCAGCGCAATTAATACATAAGACAAGAATTGCAGCATCATTCCCACCCAGGATAAAATACAAAAACTAAAAGAAAGCCACAAAAAAATGCTTGTTGCAGCAGGGAAAAATCAATAACTACATAATAAGAATTGTCCCTGCTCAAATTCTCTATGAATGGGTACCCAATATAGCCACAGATGTTGGGTGAACTGCATGAGGAATGAGAAGAAAAGGTTACTAAAATATCATCCAAATAAATAAACAAATATAAATATCCTACCACAAAAATAGTAAAGGGAATGTTCCTCTTGAAAGAAAATACAGGAACATAAAGAAAAGCCAGTAGAAAGAAAGACCAGTGAGCTCTGATCCAAGGTAATTTTGTTTTTATGGCTAAGTTTCCTGTTTTAACTCATGAAGGAAGTTGAAGATTACTCTTTCACTTAGATATTGTTGGGGGGTTTTGACTGCTCCTTTACCTGCAGAGATGGATCTTAGAGCTGTATAAACTGCTTCTGTGCTGAGCCAGCTTCCATTAAAGTCCTTCTTCAGCACTAAAGACTCCATTGTGCCTTATTTACTGTTGTTTTGTTCCTACATAGTGCTAACAGTGTAATAAATAAGGACTAATTTCTTTCTGTTGTTTCACAGAACCCTTATTTGGAAAAAAAATCAATTAAAAATTAATTGCATATTTAATCATATTAACAAGTGTTTAGATGTCACGTGTTTGAACTGAGTGGGTGTTGGCTGACTTGGAGGTGTTGGTTGATGAGAAACAACACGAGTCGGCTTCAGTGTGAGCTTGCAGCCCAGAAACCAGCTGTGTCTTGGGCTGCATCAAAAGGAGCGTGACCAGCAGCTTCAGGGAAGTCATGCTTCCCCTCTACTCTACCCTTGTGAGACCTTGGAGTATTGTGTGCAGTTCTGGTGTCCTGATGGTGAGACACTGGAAGAGGTTTCCCAGAGAAGTGGCAAATCATAGAATAGTTAGGGTTGGGAAGGACCTTAAGATCATCAAGTTCCAACCCCCCTGCCATGGGCAGAGACACTTCACACTAAACTGTGTCACCCAAGGCTCTGTCCAACCTGACCTTGAACACCACCAGGAATGAAGCATTCACAGCTACCCTGGGCAGCCCATTCCAGTGCCTCACCACCCTCACAGGAAAGAGTTTCTTCCTTATATCCAATCTAAACTTCCCCTGTTTAAATTTTAACCCATTACCCCTTGTCCTATCACTGCAGTCCCTAATGAAGAGCCCATCCCCAGCATCCTTGTAGGCCCCCTTCAGATACTGGAAAGCTGCTATGAGGTCTCCACGCAGCCTTCTCTTCTCCAGTCTGAACAGCCCCAACTTTCTCAGACTATCTTCATATGGGAGGTGCTCCAGTCCCCTGATCATCCTCATGGCCCTTCTCTGGACTTGTTCCAAAAGTTCCATGTCCTTTTTATATTCCATCCCTGTCAGTGTTCAAAGCCAGAGCGTTAGGCAGCATGCTCTAGTGTGAAACATCCCTTCCCATGGCATAGGGGTTGGGACTGGATGATCTTAAGATCCTTTCCAACCCAAACCATTCCATGATTCTATGATTCTGTGACTTATTTTTCAGCTGTTCACAAATCCAGTTGTTTTAGATGCCTGAAGAGATTCCTCAAAGCTGTTTATTAGCCAGGTCCCAGTACTAACCATGCAATTTCAATTATTAAATTAGAATAAATGCTTAGGAAACAAGTGAATAAGGATAGAAGAAGGCCCAGACCATCTGAGTCTCTGGAAATTCTTGTTGGGTGCAGTGGGTGTTTGATTAGGACCCAGAACAATTAACAGCATAACTCCCAAATCAACACAGAAGAAGATGCACAGCAGGTAATATTTGTGTCAGCCGTCTTCATTCACCTGCTAAGTCTTCTTAGCTCTACTATTTTTTATATGTGATTTTCATTGAGTTACATCATTGGAAAATAATCAGCTGGGTGTATTTTACCTTAAATTCTCTCTGGCCTCGAAACCCCTGTGCTGCACAGGAAGAACATCACAGGTAGGCTACCAGCCATCCCAGAGCCAGCTATAAGGAGAGAAAGATGACTTCTATACTCAAACAAGGCACATATCTGACCCAGGTGCCTGGTGCCACTGTCTTCATTGTGGATAATTGCTGTTCATCTGGTGATTTTCCTCTTTCATCTCGTAAGCTCACAGGCACTGATCTTAGATGCTGCATCTGCCTTTTCCCAGCTCTTTCAAACTCTGTAGTTTGTAGAGGTGTCATTTACAGACAGTGACTTACTAGGAAAACCAGTCCCCATACACCATGTAATCCAGTGGTGACACTTCCCTCTTCCTCCCCACTGCACCATACTGGGTGAGTTCAAGCAAAATAAAGTCATACCAAAGGACAGTAGAAAGCAAATTCAGAGATATTGTATAGATCAGAAACCAGGCTCTAAAAGCCCATGCTGGCTTTGCTTGCTGAAACAATGGCATGCCCTGAGCTGCAGCAGTGCATTCATTACACTCATATCTACTAAATCTTCACAACTATGAAAGACAAGCTGTTAACACTGCCATCCTTTATCTTAAGCCAAGACACAGACACCAATTTAAGGACTAATACATTTAAACACTTTTCATTTGAAAATGTATAAATATGTATGGATATTTCACTATCAACTTCTGCAACTAATTTGGAAAAGAACATACAGAATTGGATTGGGGGGGGGGTGCTCAAGAATAGGATCAGGTTATATGTTATATAGCTAGTGACTTGCCTAACAAGATAGCTAGATGGTGCTGTAACACGCTTGTTGCGATGTTTTACTGCTGGTTACACGTTTTGCAATAGGGTGTTTTATCTCTCTGGTAGCCTAAAACTACATTTATGTACATTTTCATCCAGTAACTTCCTGAAAAAAATTCCTGGGAGGTTTGAAAAACTTTCATATTTCTATTCTAAAAATGAGATATTTGAGATGGAGAAATAAAAGAACTATGATCAATCAGACTTCTTGAGTCACAGATGAGCATGTGAGCCACAGGACTATCTGTCCTTTCTGACGTCTGCCTCTGGAGCAAAATCCACCAGTTTACCCATGAGGCATGTTAAACAGGAATTTAGATCTGAAGAAAATGGGAATTCAGGGGTTAAACTGATTGCATGCTATAAATCTAGGCATCTGAAATACATGTAGCAGTTATGAGTATTGTGTGAATATTAACTAATAATTTTTAAATACAATTAATAAAAAATATATGTAACCTGTTACCTTTTTTTCAACCTTGTATTTATTTAAAGAAGAAGTGGAGAATGAGTTTATAAAGAAATCCAGATTGCAGGTAACATTGTCTTTTCAATACTAAACTTTCCTTGGTGAAGTGTTACCAACTAAGTAAACAGATTTCATTTTGTCCCCATTAGAGTCTTTCCTGGAGAAGGCTGCTTGCAACGTAAATTAAATAGTTAACCTGGAAGTGAGGAGTATTTGAAACAATCAAATAAATGTATTTGCATGCACTGCATTCATGTCAGTGTCATTCATTCATGTCAGGAATAGTCTTTACTAAACCCATCGTAATCTGCTTCTCTCAGCCACTACATTAAGTCAGCCGCATTATTTACACCACCTCCTGCTGCGAAGCTGGTCTACATTAATGAATTAACTCTGTTTTCTTTCTTTAGTGTTTTCAGATGTCCTCTGTTATAAACAGAAATGTAAAAATCCAGCATTTTTATCAAACTGAGTTCAATTTGGGAGGGACTTAAATAAGTGATGAAATCTACAAAGGCTCATCCAGGGTATGCAGCATGAAAAGCAGCAAGAGTGACCTGCTCTGAGCAGCAATCTTCTTCATGTGCAATTCCCATCTGCATCTTGTGTCTGGAAATTCATGGATGTGTGTGTCCCACACTGCTGTTGTCTGCCACCCTACCCATTTTAGGGAGGGTTGGAGGTGTGAGATGTAAGAGCAGTTTGTTCCTAAGTAATCTACCGAGTTTGAGAGTGCAGAGTCCCACGCTGTGGTCTCTGTCTGTAAATCATTCTCTGAGAACTGCAGACAGACTGTGATTTTTAGTAAGAACTTTTTTACCTGGTTGCACTATTAATGTTTTTAATGACAGGCAAGCTTTTATTTGCCAGATGAGTGAGGAAATGCCCCCAAACCTGGAATACTACCTTGCTTGACCCTTAATTCTTGAAAGGAATATCTCTTTCTAGAAGGAACGTTGTCTATACTGAGATTATTTCTTTATCAATCTACAAAGGCAAAGCTGGAGCAGATGGCTCCCAGAAGACTAGCTAGGGAATCTACATATTGCTCTTATTCACACAGCAGTTTGATCTATATCTACCCAACTGTGGCAGAAGAACACCTTCCACAGATTTTCCTTTTTCCCTGTATTTTGTGTTTTCCAACTTCTGCTTGCCTAAAGTGCAGGGACTATGCACTTCATCACAAGAGTCTTGCATCCTTTCTGCTTTCTTTTATGATTGTGAGGGTCTGTGAGGCTCCTTGTGCACCTCATTCAGTACAAGCACACTGGTGACCAGTAACCTGGACCACTTGCTCAGCATCAACACAGAGGCAGAGAGAGAGACAAGCACACAACACAACAAAATGCTGAGGAAGTATTTGTGACTGCTCTCTCACCCTGATCTAGTGGAAGGTGTCCCAGCCCATAGCAGGGGGTTGAAAGTGGATGATTTTTAAGGTCTTTTTCAACCCAAAACATTCTATAATTCTATGAAGGTCCCTTTCAATATATCTTGCTCTTCACAAACACTGGTACATGTAAAGGTGAAAGAGCTTACCACCAGTGGAGAACAGGCACAATGATTTCTAAACTTATAGTATTTTTGCTTTGGCAGTGGATAACAGCAGATACTTGAAGGGCAGATGCTAGTGTGATGTGAAAATTATGAAACTTGTCCCATTTTAGAATCATAGAATCATAGAGTAGTTAGGGTTGGAAAGGACCTTAAGATCATCCAGTTCCTAATCCCCTGCCATGAGCAGGGACACCTTCCACTAAACCACGGCACCCAAGGCTCTGTACAGCCTGGCCTTGAACACTGCCAGGGAGGGAGCATTCATTGGGCAATCCATTCCAGTGCCTCACCTTTAGGAAGAGCCTGTGTGATGTTGCTTTTATTTTTGTTTTCTGATTGGGTTTTATTTTCCTTATTTTTAAGGCCTTGTTTCACTTTCCTATTAAAAATGTCTAAATCCTTACAGTAACTTGTTAAACTCCTCAGTTCTCTGGACATTTTCCTACAGCCAGGTACTGACAGCTGCTTCCCAGGTTCACCCGTGCTCCTTGCCAGAGATGCATGAACCAGATCCAACTTAGAGACATTTCAAACATGCTTAATGACCTTTCTCTCTCAGCAGGGCTCATTAGCATCAGTACAGGCTGGCTGCTGGACTGGAATGGCCTCATGCCTGACCAGGTTGCACAATGGGCAGAGCAGGGCATCGCAATTTGACCAAAGTAAGAAGTAAAGTTTCCTATGCTTTCTGATACAGAGCAGATGTTTTCTTTCATGGGTGCTAAGAAATGCCACCTTCAGGGCAGAAAGCAAGGTTTAGCTAATAAAACACAGGAATTTTTTCAATGAGAGTATCCATTCAATCACCTGTTAGAATTGAAGGGACTGGAAAGACAGATGGCGATTTCTCCTTTCAGTTCCTGCAGAGATTTGGGCTCGAGGCGATGGATTTCAGAAAGCAATTTCCACAGGTGATGAAATGTTCTCCTTGTCAAAACAAGGCTTTTTTTCTTCACAGATGATTAGCTGGCAATTTGGCTAGCAGATGCTGAGTGATAAGATCTCACAAATCAGCAAATCCTGCCTTCTCCCATCCACACCTGTTCCACTATCACCCTGATGAGTGCTGAACCTGAATGTGATTAAATTTAAATACCTCCCTCAGGTGCTTATGGAAAAGAAAAAGCAAAACACCACCGGTTTTGAGAAGTAATGCTCTGGTTCAGAAAGGGGCAAATTGAGCTGCGGGAAAGCAGCATCTTGGCTTTTTAAAAGTTCATTTGATCCTGCTGTTTATACCTCCCCTGAAGCCACATCACCCCAGGGGTTCTGACATCTCAGCTGGTGGTTTTTTAAGAGCTTGAGATATCAGATGGATTATAAACAGCAATTCTGGTGGCTTTGTATAAACTTGCCCCTAGCAAAAGAAGGACACAAGCCCTATTGTTCCTTAGAAAATATACAGCAACCAGAACTCCTGATTTCCAAACATATAAGTACTTATCTATTTATTTTCCTATTAAAGGCTTATTTTGGAAATAATAAAATTCAGATTTCTTCCCAAATATACTAACATTTCGTTCCAATTTCTGAATTTCACTAAAAAATGCCTGTTATTCAATAGCATGCAAATGTAAACTTAATGGTGTGGCTTTCATTATACATATTTCAGAAAAGCATATGAACATGGAAGCCATTATCTTAGCTCCCAAATCCTAGCAACATACTTATCCTCAATTCCTTTGCATTGCTAACAGGGTATCATTTATTAGTAAAGTAGCTTCAAGCTGCTTTATTATTTACTATGAAGCATAAGAATGTGCTTATTGTGATTCACCCTGGGTCTTTACTTAGAAAGTTTATGTCTTTGAAATGAAAGGATTTGGACAACTTGCAGAAGTTTGGGTTAAATAGCTCAAAAATACACCATATTTTTATCCTCCTAAGCAAATATAACAAGTCTGTTATCCTGTGCTCTCCTGATTCCATTAAAGAAATATCAGTGGAGTTACAGTGGTATTAGATTGGAGTAACCAAGTGGTGAATTAGGTCCTGTATATTTCATTACAGCACCATAAAGCAGGTGCAATGTGCATAGAGTTCTCTGATAACATGACCACTGAAAGAGAAAATACATTCATTCTAGTAGTCTATTTTCCACTGGTGGCATATATATATATATATATATACACTTCATATTGGGAAATAATAAAAAGTTTATAAAGCTGCCATCACAGTGAGCTCACTCTGTTCATGATTTATATCAAAGTATATTCAGATAAATCTGTACTGCATTAGGTTAAGGTACACCATAAAAATATACATCAATTGGAACAATTTGCTCAGCTTTTTATGTCAGCTCAGTGCTGGACTCATGCAAATTCATTTACATCTTCAAATTTCTCCACATGTGCAGATGAATTCTCCTGCTTTATCAGGAGTCACATATAAACTTGTATGGGAAGCACTGATGAAAGCCCCTGATTGTCAAATCTCAGGGCATGTGCTCCGTGCTAATCCTTCCTTTCTGCTAGCAGGCTTTTTGGTCCTGTGGATTATGGTGAATTTCCTGTCACTGCGTATTGATCTCAGAGCAGCTTCCAGTATCTGAAGGGGGCCCACAAGGATGCTAGAAATGTACACTTTGTCAGGGTCTGTAGTGATAGGAAAAGGGTGATGGGTTCAAACTGAAGCAGGGGAAATTCAGGTTAGGTATAAGGAGGAAGCTCTTTACTGTGAGGGTGGTGAGACACTGGAATGGGTTGCACAAAGAAGTGATAAATGCTCCATTCCTGGCAGTGTTCAAGGCCAGGTTGGACAGAGGCCTTGGGTGACATGGTTTAGTGTGAGGTGTCCCTGTCCATGGCAGGGGGTTGGAACTGGGTAATCTTAAGGTCCTTTCCAACCCTAACTTTTCTATGATTCTACTTTGTAACCATGCCAGAGCTTACGTGGTTCTGGTCACCTTCTGACTTTACATGCTTCATCGCTAGTTTCTCCTTTAGAGTTCAAAGGTTTTTTCTCCTATCCTCTCTTTTATTTTATAATTTTGATTGCATTTTGTATTTTCACCATTTTCATTAGAATTTTATGCCAAGTTGACACTACTTTACTTGCATATTCCTGGCCAGAGGAAGATGTGTGAACTCCATGAGACTATTGGCTGCATTATCTTGATCTCAGAAAATGTGTGAAGCCTCTTTGTGACTCCAGGCACAAGAAAAAGTCAAGGCGAACAACAATGGCTAAGAACAAAAGTGTATCTCTTTATCTAATGTGAGGCGTCCCTGCCTATGGCAGGGGGGTTGGAACTAGATGATCTTAAGGTCCTTTCCAACCCTAACTATCCTATGATTCTGTGTAAGTTATTAAACTGGAAAGTGGCAGATAAGTAAAAACTTCCCACAGTGAAAGATTAAAGGTGTTATATTTTAGAAATCTCTATCTAAATATTTGTAATATGCCTAGAAAACAAATTGTCCCATAGAAATATATAAACAAATAGCAGAGGTGCTTGGAAATTTTCCATCAGTGAAAAAAACATATCTTCCGTAAAATAACTATTTTCTGTGGAAAAATGCCTGTGAAACTGACATTTTCCATTAGAAAAGAATCTAAATTTCTATTTATTAAACTGAGCGAAATGGTTTTGAATCAGTAAATAAATTGTTTGAATAGATAGCTATGTACTAGTATCATGGTCTACTGATCTGAAGTTCAAGATGAGGTAAGCAGTAAGATAAGGATAATGCTTTTTATTATTTCTTTTTAATTTAATGCCTAAAATAGGTGAAGATTAGAGAGGGAAATATATATATATTTGAATGAATTGCTGGGCTGAGCTGTCTGATCAAGGCACAACAACTCGGTCATTATTTTCTTGTGGATTCTTCTTCTCTTTCTACTTTTACTTCAGAAATTACCTCCCCAAAAAAGCATTGTGACCTGTAGAGAATGTCACACCTGAAAACCTTTACCCAGGCTTTTCTACAGTCTACAACAACTATGTATTGCCCATACTTCTTCATAAGGCCACACTGAGGGATAAAAGGATACAAAAGACTATCTTTACAGAGTACTTAAGGGAGCTTTGCAAACCCATTGCAGACAGACTCAGGCTCTTCTTGCCACTGTCCCAAGCCATCTGGGTGGCAGCCAGATTTAGAAGCTACATCTGCAACAGCATGCTGCTGTGCTTGAGCTAATTAACTTTCTCAGCAAGATAAATTAGCTCGAACACATCTGTACAACATCTACGTGGCTGAAATGGATTTGTCTGCAGGAAAATACTGGCCCTTGGGTAAGCATGGGTTAAAACATAACTAATTATGGATTCCCCTACCTTAAACCACTGATCCCTCGTGAAGAAAACCTGAAAAACAAAAGTCAGTTTGTATCAGGGAGACAGTGGTATCCATATACACCAGAAATTTAACACTTACACCCCTGGGAAAACCTTTCTGAATGTTATTTGCCTCTGGCACAAAGCATCGACAGTGCCTGTAACACCACCAAGCCTGGCTACCCAGCACACTTGACACACAAGAAAATGATATATACCATGCCTGTCCTTGGAGATTCCACCAGGTAAAAAGTATCACAGCTGTCAGTGCCTGGCAGATATACAAAGCCTTCTTCATCCCTGCTCTAATCTTTCTTAAAGATTCTTTGTATTTATAAGCTCCTGGTTCAAGGTTATTGCTAATTGCCATGCAATTAGCACAATAGCTTCTGGTTTTCTTGAAACACAGGCAGAAAGAGATCGCATCTGCCTGTTGTTAACTCTCTAGGCAAACCTCAAAGTGGCTGTGCACAAACATACCTAAGAAGCTCAAAAGAGTAAGGGAAGGAGAAGCTTTCCTACAGTCAGTGCCACTTGTGCATTCTGTCGTCAGAACACAGTTTACAGAGCATACATCATTGCTTTCACTCTTTCCTTCTCAGCCTGCTCCTCTTCCTGCACTCCTTTACCAGACTTTACTACAGACATAATGAGCAATGTTTAATGAGGTAATTATCAGGCAAGGTGACAGAGTCTTGTCATGTCCAGAGACCACAGCTGGAAAATATTCTTTTACCAAGAAAACTTCACAATGTGGGAGGGGAAAGTGTCTTTCTTTACTCCATAACACATTTAGTCATCTTTGAGCAATAGAAGACTAAAGCATTGTTGACTTCTCAACAACCTGCTCTTTTTCTCAGCATTTTGTTTTGGTAAACCAGTTATTTACAGTGTTTGTACAAATAGAATAGGGTGGAGTTTTTTTCCCTTGATAGTAAATACACAAAATAACACTCTCATCAATCTGGCTAAGTCTGTTCATCCTGCTTTCAGCCGCAGAATGACCTTTTCATGCTGACGGAGTAATGTGTCCCTTACATGGTTTGTAACAGATATAGATTGCTTATCTTCCCCGTCTGCTTGACGACATACTGATTAATAGCACCATGAGAACTATCTCCTTGTGATCAATTAATCATCTGTCATAATTGTTCAGTAGCTAAATAATTATTAATTTTGGGTGCTTCTGATAGTGAAGGTTGACAGTGTTAGAGAGGGAAATGTGTTCCCTTTGCTTGACTGGAGACTTGGGTCTGAAAACCCCATAGAAACAGATACATGTCAAAGCATTTTATCCTTCTGTAATTTGGATTCTAATAACTGCTTTCAGGGAATATATCAAAGTATTCATTAGATGTCAGTTGCTGAGAGAAACTGATAATGGGAAAGCAATGCCTTTCTTGGGAACACTGATAGTTTGAAGGCTGTCACAAACATTCCCCGCTGTGCTGCCCTACTTCAGTAGTAGGATTCGTGAGTAAAATTATTTATCTTCACTCACTACTCAATGACCTATGTGCAAAGAATTAATCAGATTTATTATCTCCTGCTAGTTATCAGTGAACACAGATCAGTGTTTGAAAACATCTAACTCATCAGAGGTAACAATGCTGAATTAGGTTTTGACATAGCCTTCTACTCCAACAGAAATCTCTTGTCCTATAGGGAGCCTTATCTGGGAACGTGGCAGGACGATGTCCCTTTAGAACTCTAATTTGACCTGTCACATGTTAGGGAGTTCATAGCAAAGGAGAAATCTGGTTCAGCATCATTATATACCAGAGTGCTCAGAAGACAATAGCCAGCCACATTATGAATTAATGGAGAAATGTGATAAGAAAACTGACTTTACCACATTTTGCTAACCCGTTGAATCTAGACCTGTATATAAGTGTGATAGTGCTATGCAAATAGTTATATCTGCGGCATTATACCCCCCAAATTATTTCCATTCAGAGAGCCTTTATATGTAAAGGTTTCCTTTATAACTTGCAAGAGCCAGGATTACTTTTCTGTTCTTCTAATTCATTAAAAAAGCACCTCCCCCCAAAACCAAACACAAACCCTAAATTTTAACTAGTTCTTCACTTTGAATATATATCCTAAGTGCAGTGTTTCGAGGCAGAGGCAAGGAGGTTTTCTAAATAAATAAGCATTGTAGTGGTGCAGATTCTGAAGATGGTATTCCTAGCCCTGATTCTTAATGCTATTCCAAAGGACCTTGAATACCATGTATAAGAATATTAGATTTTGGAGGTGGGGTACTGTTCCCTTACTCTTCTGTGCACTCCCAACAAGAAAGATAAGATTCATGGCATACAAGCTAGGGCTTCAGAACAGACTTATGGGATGACTCATCTAGCAGGCAAGCAATTTTCTGCTCCGATCTGAAATAAGTGTTTCGTAAAATGAAGGGACAAGTAATCTGTGACCAAGAGAACTGCGCGTCCTATTCACAAGACCTCTAATTTTCAGCATTCAGTAATTGCTGGAGGAAAGAAACGGTGATGAAACTTTGACATTTTGGGTTTTGTTTGGGCATTGAGATTAGACAAAACAGTCTTGAAAGTTTAGCAAGTAAAAAATTGTTTGGTTTTGGCTTTTATTTTTTCAATTATAAGAAGTGAAGCAACTACTGTAATGTTCATGAATGCTATCCCTATCATTTGGAAAGAGAGTGAAACATTCTTGGACACATATAACAGCATCCTGTTGTTTCCCAAATGCTCAAGATTAACCTTGTAGCTGTTGTAATTTCAAATAAGGACTTAGTTACCCTAAAGATAACCAATTCTTTATACTTTCATGCATTCGCAGTGTTTCACATAAAAACTCAAGAGGTTTGTGGTGGCATTTTAAATCAAACCATGACTTCAGAGTTGCATTAGTAATATTACTGAAAAAGTAAATGATGTTAGAAAGTAACTGCTTTGTGTGAAATGAGTAGCACTGTTGTCAAACTACTCTCTCAAATGATAGTAGTTAATTTTATATTTAATGATAACTCTTGCATGTAAAAACCATATGAAAGCAAAATAGTTCTGTTGTGTTGCCTCGAACAAATGACTCTTCTTAAAGACCAACTTGAGGATCACATGTATGCAGTTGCCAAGCTTGACCAAAAAAAATTCAGCTTGATTAATGGTCTTTGACTGCAGAAATTAATGATATGCTTTCATAAAAGGTTAACTCTCAGGAACTGTAGGTCTAGCTCTCTGAGATTCTTTCATTTCTGTATATTTATCTTTGATAGCTGACATTTCTAATACTGCACAATTGCTACAGAATGGATTCCTCTACAAAGTATGAAGCTTAATTCAAGATCATATCTTCAGTTCCTTTGCATTTTGGGAACTCTCCAGATTCATTCAGATTTAGACGAGATTGGATTTTATTATAGCAGCTTCCTCCTTTTTCCTTTGAAGTTCTTCCTTTTCTCCAAGTTGTTTCCATCTATAAATTTACAGGCAGATGTTGATATGTTATGCTGAAACTATGCAAATTAATTAGTAAATTAGGCTGCATTTGTTGAAACTAGGTAGGCTGTCACAACAAAATTCTCCTACTGGCCTGCAAAATGTACAGAAGGAAGAACAAATAAAAATGGAACTAGCACCTTCTAAAGACAGTTTATATAAAGCCTTAAAATAAATGAATTGTAAGTCAGGCTATCCCTCTTCAAAATTTACTTCATCACCATTATTAAAGAGTAAACCAAAGTCAGCTTCAAATTCTGAGGATTTTTGCATTTTCAGACCTTGCAGAACATTGTATCTCAGGCTGGAAATGTGCTTGCAAGCAAGATTTTCAGCTTTCCATTTCTGATTCTACCTTTGACCTGTATAACTGGGAAAAAATCTTGGAAAGCGAAGGAAGGTAGATACTTAGAACAGTTACAAGATTCATCTCATCTGCTCTTACAGATCATAGAATAATAGAATAGTTATGGTTGGAAAGGACCTTAAGATCATCAGTTCCAACACCCCTGCCATGGGCAGGGACACCTCACACTAAACCATGGCACTCAAGGCTCTGTCCAAGCTGGTCTTGAACATTGCCAGGGATGAAGCATTCACAACTTCCTTGGGCAACCCATTCAAGTGCCTCACCACTCTTACAGTAGAAAATTTCTTCCTTATATCTAATCTAAACTTCCCCTGTTTCAGTTTGAGCCCATCACCCCTTATCCTACCACTACAGTCCCTAATGAAGAGTCTCTCCCCAGCATCCCTATAGGCCCCCTTCAGATACTGGAAGGCTGCTATGAGGTCTCCACGCAGCCTTGTCTTCTCCAGGCTAAACAGCCCCAACTTTCTCAGCCTGTCTCCATACAGCCCCAGTCCCCTGATCATCCTTGCGGCCTCCGCTGGACTTGTTCCAACAGATCCATGTCCTTTTTATGTTGAGGACACCAGAACTGCACACAATGCTCCACGTGAGATCTCACTAGGGCAGAGTAAAGGGGCAGGATCACCTCCTTCGACCTGCTGGTCACACTCTTTTTGATACAGACGTCTTAAATCACTTAGTAGTCCCTAGTGGAAACCTAAATTGTGGGAATGTTCCTTTTTGATCACTTTATTTCAGATTTAAATACATGTATTGGGTGATTTGACTCCAATTCATTACAATGTCATCCTTTCCTGATATTTGGGATAGTAGTTAACTACTTAGAAGCATGCAGAGGTGAGTCTAAATACATGGAGAATCTCTCCAATTTAGAGACAAGAATGTCGTGTGAGACAGTATCAAACGCTTTACACAAGTCCAGGTAGATGACACCAACTCCTTTACCGCTGTCCATCAGTTCTGTAGCCCCATCATAGAAGGCCACCAAATTGGTCAGGCAGGATTTCCCCTTGGTGAAGCCATGCTGGCTGTCACCAATCACCTTGTTGTTTTTCATGTGCCTTAGCATGCCTTCCAGGAGGCATCTTTTCATTCATCAAGAACACAAGTGTTCTGATTCTACTCAATCAATTTAAAAGTAAAACAAGTATTCCTGGGTGATAAAATAATGATGATGTGTTAAAACCCTCCATTATAATGATCTTATTTGTGTATTATTGTCTAAAACCAGTATTCAATATTTTGCACTACTGATATAGTGTGATACTTTTGCCAATCATGACTATTTGAAGGAAAAAACTACAGAATAAAAACTTTTCCTATGTTGCTATGAAAAATGTTTTATAATAAGAGGTGGGCTCTACTAACACCTTTAATTAGTTTAGCTTGATTATTGCCTCCTCAAGTCAGTCAGCTAGAAGTCAGTGTTAACATTTTAGACAAAATGAATGAACTGATGACAGAATATGGAAGTAAAACAGGATCCAGCTGAGATGTGCACAAGAAGCTGACAGGTTGGCAGAATCTTTCAGTTTAAACTTCTAACAAATGAAGAACATTCCTAAATAGCTTTATAAGGGGTTAGTTCATCTCAAAAGGAATGGATGGTATCACAGCTGCTCTGAGAATTTACCATGAATTCATGCATCAAACTGGTACATATAAAGGTCTTTTGCAACCTAAATGATTCTATGATTTTATGATACAAAGTTTTATTATAACTGACTTTGCTGGTGTGGTCAGTAGAATAACTCAGTCCAGATGCACTCTGAGTCTGGATGAGGACTAGTTGGCTGTAGTTCAGTCTAGATAAGTATAGATATAGGTTATATTGGATTTTGGGGAGAAGACACCAGCAGAGCAACTGAAGATCACCATATTCTTGCTCTTAACTGAAAGCCTGTTACTACAACTTAGAAAAGAAAGGGCTAACCCCAAGGCTGTGGACATCAATGGACATTTTTCATTGCCTTTTTTATGGATTTAAGCAAGGATGGCTCTTTGATGAATTAAGAACTATCATCTTGGCACTGATATTATTAAATATATTAATATGAAATATATTCTTGTGTCATTGACACAATCTTTACTAATAGAAAATATATTTAAAAAAAGGAACGAAAATCTACTGTCAGTTGAGTAAAATATGTCAACTATGAGGAACTGGATGATCATGGAGAACAATGTGGTTGAAGTTGAATGGACCTCTGGAGATCTAGTCCATTCTCCCTGCTCAGAGCAGACCGAGCCAAAGCAGCTTGCTCAGGGCTGCACGTAATTGGGTTTGAGTGTCTCCAGGTGTGGAGACTCCACATATCTGGCCAGCCTTGCTGGAAATGAATTTATCTTACCCTTAAGTTGAATTTCTTGTACTTTGTGTCCATTGACTCCAGTCCTGACACTGAGCACTACTGAGAAGGGTCTGGTGCCATCTTTTCAACTCCTCCCCGCCAGGTTTTATACACATTCATAAGTTTCCCCTTGGGCCTTCTCCAGGCTGAGCATTCTCAGTTCTCTCAGCCTAACTTTGTATGGAAGATGATCCAGTCCCTGAATCATCCCTCCTCCATCTGGTTGACTCATTCCAGTATGTTTATAACTGTTTTCTACAGAGGAGCCCAGAAAGGGACACAGCACTCTTAGATGTGTCCCACTAGGGCTCAGTAGAAGGGAAGGATCACCTCAACTCAACCATTGGTCTTCTTAATGCAGACTAGAAAGCTGATGACCCTCTGGGGGAAAGATGAGAAAGTAGAAAGGAGGAAAGATATCATGGTTAGAGGATAAGCATGCTTGTAACATTAGAGATATTTTGTATGGTACAGCTTGCAAGCTATAAATCTTACTTTACTATATGATGGACTGTATGTAGTATGCACATATAGATTTTGTATGATTGCTAAACTTGTTCTATTGTCAGATAAAAGGAAGTGCCAATAGCTTCCTTCTACCCTCTCCACCAGTGTCTGAATTGCTTTCCTTGTTATGCGACACTGCAGCAGGGTTTGGTTGTTACTGTGCATACTCTCTAAGGATATATGCAAGTAGCTAGGATATATGCAAATAACTAGGAAAGGCTTTTATCAGTCACTTTGAGATAAACTTTTTTTTTTTATTGTCAGAATGATAAATTGAAAAGAGTATGGATACAAAGCATGGCTACAAAACATTCTGACCCTTTGCTGGTAGCCACAGTTTTTGCTCCTGGACAAGGAAACAGCTTGTGCAGGAGCACTAGTACTTTCCACAGATCAAAACTCAACTCTCTCCTGATTTTCCTGAAGAATTTAAGGTAATAGCAAATATAATGTAACTGCCAGGGCAGTCCGCATTCAATTTCTTGCTCCAGACTTTGCCTCAGGAAGGAAATGAACCTTGGTGAAATGGCATTTGGTTCATTGTTCAATTTCATGTAAAGGTTTACCTGGCCACAATCACTTTGGATTAAATCATTTCATTCAATACAATCACATGTACAATCTTACCTGGTACAAAGCTGCATGGTTGAAATTATCCTGCAGGTATTTTTTCAAGGGGCACACTTACTCCAGAGCTGAACTAGATGCTCCATTCAGGACTGCTTTTAAGTGTGTCCTAATGCTAAATTTAGAGTATTGTTCAGTGAGCAACCGAAGCATTCACCTATCCTGACCTGACATTTAAAGATGCTTTCATCAGCTTGACCTGAAAGTTAGGTTTCCTGCAATCCCCTAAAGTTCTTCCTCAAAATTAATTTGTGACAAGGATAGGAAAATAGCTATCAATGGTACTGACGTGCCCCAAGTATATTCCTCTCTCTCCACAGAAACAAAATCCAATGTACTGGATATGCTGGTATTGAAGCCTAGAGTTAAAGCCAGGCTAACATGAAAATTAACCTGTTCAGGGAAAAGTGAGCTCTCCTTCACTGCATGATAACCGAACTATCTCAAAGTGTATTCAGCTTTCTCACTTGCTTCTAAGCATATACAAGTTTATTTTAAGAATGCTGTGATATTTTATTCAATCAATTAATAGGCCATTTTATCAGTATATCCACACATTTCTTCATCCTCCATATCCTTCAGCTAAACACATTGTAATTATGAACATTTTTCTCTTAGAAGTGTGAAAATATCTTAAGGGGAGGCACCTCTTTAGTGGCTGAAAATATAATTTTATTAGTTATTTTATTAGATTAACTATTAAATTGATCATCTATTACAGTATTTGCTGAATACTTTTGACCACCAGACATCTTTCAAGGATTTGTCTATATGTGTTTGATTTCTGATTCTGTGATTTGTGTCATGTATAGCATTCAGTTCGACTAAAGATTATTGGCAGACTGCTGGCTACAGTGACTTGTCACAGCTCCAGTAGTTTGCATGGAGTTGTTTGCACAGAATATAGGTGACACTAATTGAGCTTGTGTGATATGCTCATAAGTGTGAAAGTAACAGCATTTTATAAAGAAAAATATGGTTTTGTTGCTAACGGTCATATAATGTATAGTAATGTCTTGGCTCTCTAAAGTTTATGGCAAAAATACCACTTCCTTCCCCAGTGTCAAGACTTCTGTCAAGATAATTTTCTGTAGTAAATGATCTTATTTTAGTGTTGCTTGCTGAGATACGGGTCACATTGCATAAAATTGGAAAAGGAATAGTAACTGTCAGATATAGATGTAAGCCACATGACAAATATGGCAAGTTAAACAATAAGCTATCTCTTATACATTAGAAAAAAAGGAAAAAGAAGGAATGTGATACTCTTTTAATTGGTTGCTCATTCATAAAGAACAAAACTTTTCTCTACTTCACCCATCACTGCCTGCTTTTCTGTTCCTTCACCTTTGAAGGTTTGTGCCCTGTGCTGCTGTACAGCTGCAGATGTTGATAACTTCCTCTCAGCACATTGTGGTTCAGGTTCATTTTCCAAACAAAGCAAGCTGGGGCAGCAACACTGAACTGATTTGCTGTGCCTGGGCAAATCTTAGCCTAAGATCAAGAAACTTGAGAGTAGATGCTTTCTGTCTGCAGGGTCTGACTCTACCATGAAGACTCTCTTCAAAGGTAGAGAAGTACTATAGTCCCCTTTCACAGACAGAAAATAACATCAGGAGATTTCCAAGTGTTTCTGTTGCTGAGATATCACTGAATGGTAATTTCCATGTAGATAGCCATAAAAAAAAGATTGTTCACAGCCCTCTGAAACATGAGAAGCCTGTGACAAAGGCACACGAAAGAAACACAAAGTATTATCCTTATTTTCATACCATAGGAACAGTCACTAAACCCCTGGCACCCCATCTCCGTGGTGGACAGGGTTGCAAAAGCTTAGATCACATGAATTATACAGTAAGCACACATTTAATCCTTGGAGGGCTGGGCTTCTGCACACAGGTATTATTTACATTTAGTTCTCAAAGATGAGGAGTGAAGGAATTAACTTGGGGGATAAAACAGAAATACATCTTGATCCCTAAATCTCTAGCTGCATCCAGAAGGATAGGAGCTGTAATGAGAGTCTGCTTGTGATGCTGTTGAGAGAGCCTGAGTTTTTGAAGATATAACCTGACTGCTACTTCTTTGTCTTGCTTTGTTTTCACTGAACTGAAAGCAGGCAAAATAGTGGTCAGGAATAGGTTTTGTAATAAGCTCTTAACAGTAGAGATACTTCTTTGCATTTCTTCCTTGGAGAATCTGGCAAAGAAAGAATGGTATTGTAGGTTCTGAAGGTGAGCAGCAGAGTTTTGCCTTGTGAATCTGTTGTACAGGGACAGCAGCTGTAATACAATGGGTTAAACATCAACCTAGGAGACTGCAAGCTCCAGTCTTCTCCTTGAATCCTCCCCTTGACAATGACATCAGTTTGCCCTGGAGGGTGGACCCTCTCTGAACATCAATGACCTGCCTTATCTGTACAACATGGGAAGCAAATCTGGTATCTAAATATCAACAGGCAACAGGAAATCAAAATTATTAACAAAACTGGGTTTTGTCAGGGATTTTCTTTATCACATCTTTCTTTCCCCTCCTGTATTTGAATATATGATAACTGCATTTAATGAAGGAGAAAAAAAAATACCTTTTCGAGAACACAGAGTTTTTGTTTGAAGATTCTTTGGGTTTTTAAATGTTTTTTGTTTTGGCTGGAGACAAAAAATTCAGGACTTTCCTGAGGATCTGATACGTAGGCACATTCCTCTCTGTTTTGTTTGAATTTTGTTTTCACAGTAGTCAGCTTTTCACTTGGAATCCCTACTTTTCCACTCACATTTTACGCTGCCCTGTTAACTGCCTCAGCTTTTCAAAGAACCTTCTACTTCCAAAATCCTCTCTTAGGTTTTATATTCACACATAACAACAAAAGAGAGACTTTTCCTGTAGATCACTTTAGCAGTCGTTATTAAGAATGATTACAGAATGTCAGCAATATGGGAGATTCTCATTTACACTGCAGTACTAAGCCTCATCCGATTCTATGTATGCCTGGTATAGCTCTTTTATTCAAGGCTGTACTCAACAACCATATTTCTCAATTCTCAAGCTCATGGAAAAGTTTACCCTGTATTGTTGACTTAAAGTCTATGGCTTCTCAACTTCTCTTTTAGTAATAGTAACAAATAAAGTCTGTGGATTAACTGGAAACACAATGAAGTTGGGATTTTTTTTTCAGAATCAGCAGAGAGAATTGGACCCTCCAAAATAAAAAGGGTATTCAGGTGGAAAGAAAGAATACTGTTGTGTCCTTTTATCCCTATTCTTACACAGATCTGCTTGTATCACAGTCACTTTCTTACCCTCTATAGCCATATTCTTGCAGAACTACCCATAGCCCCGTTGACTATGAAAAACCTAAGCAAAAACCAAGGCTAGAATACAGGACTAATGGATGCTGCTCACCAGGAAAAAAATGAGCCATGTGCCTGACTAATCTTGTGACCATGTAGGATCCCACTGTGTATATTGAGTTTGACCCTGGAGAACAAGAATCTATTTCTCAGAGCCTGAGAGTTGTAATGGTGATTGGAATTTACATCAGGGTATGTGGCTATAATGACAAATGAGTCTTTCACTCTGTATCATTTGGAGCAGAAGAACACCTGTATCAAAAATACAACCTCATGGTGAGTTGCAGCATAGCTTAAAAGTCCTCAGATGGTAGCTAATCCATCACAATTTAATGTAGTTTGCTCCAGGGGTTTAGTTACACTTGAAGATAAAATAAGGAGCTTGTTCCTAGTCTAATTTTGTCTTTCTTTATCTCCCAGGAACTGTATCTTATTGTTCTCCTCTCTACCTATTTAAAGAGCCTTTCCCACCAGAGAACTTTTCCCTATGCAGGAGATACTCTTGACTCTCTTTTTGATAAGATTTATACATAGCCTGAGTTACTTCAGTCTTTTAGTCTTCTATGGAAATGTTCTAGAGAGGTGTTCCTGATATTTAGTCAATCAACCTCCTTTCTGAACCTTTCATTTCCCTGGTCCACCCCAAAATAATTCTGCACAAAGTGTGATGTCTTCAGAGCACAGCTATAGTAATCAGTGAACCATGGGGAGCAGGAACATACCACCACCACTCTTTCATTCCGTCTCTTTACAATATTCTAATCTCAGTTGTTTTCCTGTCTTTGATCAGAAATAATGTCACAGATGGAAAAGAGCTGATTGAAGGGAAACCTCACAAGATTTAAACTCTTAGGTTTGTGCATATTTTCATCAAAATTTGGTATGTGAAAATACACAGCACATACAGGCTGAGCTATATGGCTGAAGAGTATAGGGTTTATTTGTCTGGGTTTTTTTAAGCTTCCTGATATATGTAGAAAATACTCAAAAGAAGTTTCTCTTTCAAAGCTCTTTGGGGACTTTGTTGAAAGGCAAGCAAATCAATTGTTTATATAGGAACCTCACTTCATTCCAGGCATGGGATGAAGCACACAGTTATTTAACAATAAATCTGCTTCTTTGAAATGTAGGTGAACAAAACAAAACTAAACAATAAAATATTTTGCATCTATACATCAAATTCTATGCACTGCTTTCAAGCAAATTTATAGTGGTAGATGAAAAGCTTTTTATTGCTGCAGGACAATGAAGCACAGAGATGGTTAATGAACCCACAGATAAGAGTTCTAAACTAAGATGAACCTAAGGCAGGAGTTTCTCTTGCCCTATTTACAATGCTTTTTTTCACAGAAACTACTAAATCTTGTGATGATCACAGCTACTTTAATTCTTTTTAAGTTCAGTCTGGAAAGAAGTTATTCCATAGCAATGTTGGTTGAATAATGTATTTGGATGAAGACTGCTCAACCAGCTCTATGAATGTACAATGTTTGAAATGGAATGTGAATATACGTTGCAAGAACCTCAAATACTGGAAGTAGTTCATGGGGCTGTTCAGTGGGCTGTTCAGGGCATGCAATTATTTTTCAAACCCCATGACAGCAAGGTGTATGATCACAACAACATCAATTCAATGCAAAAGATGATTTTCTAAAGGAATAGTGAAAGTTAGTTTATATGTAACTATCCTAAACCCAAAGCTCTGATGGGAAAAAAAAAAAAATGCCTTGAGTGAGCTATTTGCCTTGCTATTTTGATAATTTAATAACTTAACTCTTGAAAACTCAAGAGCTTTCAGCAAAGACCTTAAAGAATGCAGTGGGATTCATCATTAAACTAAAATATAGGCTTATATATAATTAATGCCCCAGAAATAAGTGAGGAGAACATGCTGCATAGTCACTAATTTTGTGTCGCTTTTTGTCACTAACCTTTTCCTCAAAGTACGGGTGTATATGAACAAGGTCAACACCAGAGGCTTTCCTACTATTTTTGTTTGCACTAATTTGTATCACATTCCACTTAGAATTCACCCCTCAAAATGAGGAAGGCTCTGGACAAGAATTTCCTGCATGATGGTGCCTTAAAGAAAGATAGCAACACTGAATCAGTGATTCATTTTAGATTTGTAATAAACTGAGTACAGACTATTCAAACAAGAAGCAGTGATCCCTAAAGACAATGCGGGTAATCTTGGTGATTTAGCTGTCACAGTTGAATAACAGCAGTGTGATATCAAATAGAAAACTAAGAACTTGCAAGAGCTTGCAAGGAAAGGGAAAAGGCCAGAAATTAGATGATGTTTTCATGCACATTTGTCCTGGAAATCCTGGGGTTGAAGTCTTTCTCTCTCCTCCTTCTGATAAATTTGAGGACAGAGATAGTTGGGTAGATTACATCAAAATGGAATGATGAAAGGGAAGAACATCCTAATGGTGTTCAGCAGAATAATATCAAGAGCTGAGGAACCTCACCATCTGCTGCCCTAAAGTCTGTGAAATGGCTCATTACTGAAAAACAAAAGTAAAAGCTACAATAAGCCAAAGTATGAGAAGAATTGACAGAGGAGACCAGCAATACTTCCCATTAGAGAATAATCCAAGAGTTCTCAATTTTTCTGAGAACAACAGTTTGGAGCTACAGATGTTCCCACCGGTAAAGATTTTCAAACAGAACAAAAATCCAAAACCAAACAGAACTAAAAACTGGTAACCATCTTGTTCCTTAACCTGGTAACTCATGCAAGACTTTTTCTACAGTCAGCAAGAAAAATGAGGCGTTTCTGAAAGCTTCCAAAGAGCAGCTTGAGACTTTATCCTTTTCCCGCTGAGCTTGGAAAGAAAATCAAGTCACCTCCGTGCCAATTAGATGCAACAGGCCAAGGGATGGCGAAGAAGGAGAAGTTTGGGTAAACCCACCATCGACACTATTGAAACTTCCCCTTCCCAGTCCCTTGGCCTACTGCCTACATACATTATGAACTTTTATACAAGTGTTCAAGCAATTGCAAAACCACAGCAATATCTGAGTTCTCATTTAATTTCAAAAAGAGAATGTTTTGGAGCTGCCTTTTGGAATTACTGACTGCAGTAAGTGCCAGGAGGCAGGGGACCTAAGATCTTACCTCTTTACAGCTTCAGAGAATTTAAGCTAAGAGATATTATATCTCTCTATAGGTGGAAATACTTTCAGGAAGATTTCTCTCCATCCCTTTTGCTTGAGCAGAGCCACAGTACATGAAAATGCACAAGCTCACAAAGAGAATGAATGAAAAAAGAGACTGGCTACAGCTGAGGTCCAAACATGACCTAAGAATGACAAAGAAAGAAAGGTTGAAAGGTTTTAGATGATGTCTTTTCTTCTTTCTTACTGAATTTAGCTGAGAGATTGATATCTAATTATTGAGCAGGGACAAGTATGTTGCTCTAACATGTCCAATAACAGTATTTCAGATTCTTAGAGGTGACCCAGGGTATCTCAAACAAGACAAACACAATTTCTTTGTCCACTGGCACTCAGATTATACCTATATGACATGTTAAGTGACTGTACTTCTGTTGGTTGAACACCTGTATATAAAAATTCATCATGTATTTCTTATAATTTACCAATCTATTCACAGTCCCTTTTATATGTCTTTCTTGGGGGAGTTAAGTTGGTCCTCAGTCAAAAATAAAAAGTTTATTTCCTTCTGCTCTGATGGTGAGAGTTCATTATAGTAGATAGAATTCTATTGTCTTCTTTCAGAAAATGAGCATGTTTATAAATACTTACTTTTTCCAGATGTTTCTCAGGATGAAACTATGTCAAATAATTTTAATCCTAAACATACAGTGATTGAATAATCTTCCACATTGCTGTTTGTCTTTATGCAGCTACATTTTCTTTTATTTATTTCTTATCTTAAGCCTAAGCAATGACAATATTTGGATGGTTGTCTCTACTCTAGAAGGGAAACAAACAGTGTAAACATAGGAATGAACAAAAATATTTGAGGAACTAAACGGTGGGGATTAAAATTGAAAAGAGAAAGGAGAATCAAAAAAGGATTTAAGAACAACCTTAAAGGAGACAGGGGAAAAGGAGAAAGAAAACAAATGGCAATCTGTATAAGAAAAATGGATCAGCATTGTGGTAAAAGAAAGGAAATGATGGGGAAAAGACAGCAAAGCAGAACTGACTGAATTGGTATTTAAAAAGCAAATTCCAGATATAGAATCATAGAATCCCAGACTGATTTGGGTTGGAAGGGACCTTAAAGCTCATCTCGTTCCAACCCTCCTGCCATGGGCAGGGACACCTTACACTAGAGCAGGTTGATCCAAGCCCCTGTGTCCAGCCTGGCCTTGAACACTGCCAGGGATGGGGCAGCCACAGCTCCCCTGGGCACCCTGTGTCAGCGCCTCAGCACCCTCACAGGGAAGGGCTTCTGCCTAAGAGCTCATCTCAGTCTCCCCTCAGGCAGGTTAAAGCCATTGCCTTGTCTTGCCTCTACAGGCCCTTGGCCAAAGCCCCTCTCCATCTTTCTTGTAGCCCCTTCAGGCACTGGAGCTGCTCTAAAGTTTCCCCTTTAGGAGCCCTCTCTTTTTCAGGCTGAACAAGCCCAGCTCTCTCAGCCTGTCTTCACAAGAGAGGTGCTCCAGCCCTTGGAGCATCATATCTGATAAAATATCTCAAGGTTTCATCATGTGGGATTTTTTTTTGCCACCTACACAAGAAAAGGGAGGGGGGGGTCTTGTTTGTAATGTTGTCACAGAAGAAAAAGTATAGATCTGCCAAAACCGATAAGCTATCTTGTAATGTGTGCTCATTAGAGTAAAGTAAATATGGGAATGAACCCAGCTTGCTTTCATTAGCATGCATTTGCAATGACATCAACAACACGGGCAAAACCAGCCAAGATTTTAGAGGAAATTATAGGAAAAAGGGGTGATAAATAAGGAATTGAAGATTCTTTGTTTCTAGAAAGGAAAAAAAGACTCCAAAATCAAAGAGAAAAAATAAAAGAAGATATAAAGCTAGGAAAAAACTGAAATGCCAAAATGACACTGGGAGAGGGTGCAAGAGAGTGAAAGGAGATAAAAAATCTAGTTTAATCGCCTACCAATCAATTTTTTAATTTATGAATTTGCTCATCCATGTTAATCTCATCACAATATCACATCTGAGTGCCTAAAGGCCAGAAGGGTTTAATTTCACCCCTCCTACCTAAGAGGCAACTGAGGGATGATGGTATCAAGTTATTATTCCTGTTTAGCAGCTTGTTGCTGCTTTTCCTGCGATAACAAAAAACCTAATCTGCAATGGAGCATTCGGTGCATGGATCTCAGTTCAGCAATATCTGCTTTTGGAAGGGTGTACCATTGCCCAGGGTTGTTTACCTGCACTGTGAAAAGGGACCAGCCAAATTCAATGGCATGGATCTGTACGACTTCTTCTCTCCTTTCTCAAAAGCCCACATAAATCACACTGTAACCACCATTTATACACTGTTTTGTTTTCTAATGATGAACTGTTGTCTCTGTCCTTACACACAGATAGTCTGAATGCTAGAGAACAGATACGGCCTCTCAGGGTGGAGATGAATAACGTTTTAGGGATAGTACAAAACCCTCTGATCTCTGAGATGCTTGTGAGTGTCAGGAATTCTGGTTATGAGAGTGTCTGTGCTTCTTCATTGTATCTTGCCCAGTAATTGATACCCATTATCAGTACTTTGGCCAATGTAAAGCTCTTTTGAGTCATTACAAATGCATGGGGAATGGGAAAGACAAATGGCAGTTTAAAAATAATGATTTTAGCTAGAAAGTTATACTTGCATGCAATTAATTTATTTTTTCAATATTCATGGTAGTCAAAACCAGTTACACATTCATTTAGAAACCAAATCTTTTTTTCTTTTTTTGTTTTTGTTTTTTCTTTTTTCCTCCTTTTTTTTCCTTTTTTTTTTTTTGCATTTTTGCTATTTTTTTAGTAATCCTTAAGACTCATATTTGTATGAAGAGTTTACCTAACAGATCCATGAACAGTATTATTTGTGCACCTAACTAAGCTCCAATGACCTCCCATAGAGATGTCCTCCAATGAGAAATAAACAGGGTAAGAAATATTGAGGGGAAGAGGGATTAGCTTCAAGAAGTATTTTGTAACATTGAAGAAACTGTCCTTGTGATATTTATGAAGGCTGAGCATTACGATAGGGAAGACAATAAATAAACAGAGATAAAAGTAATCCCAGTTTATAATCCTATTATAAACTCTTTCAGGAGGTGGAACTTTTCTCCAGACCTTGCAGGAAGGTGGGAAGCCATGTTTCAAGAAAAGACATCATCGTCATTTACACTTATTTTAATCTTGAAATGAACCAAAATTAATCAGAATAAATTAGCATCATGGTGCTATCATGTGCAAAGAAGGTCAAAGGCTTCATGATCACTGATAGAAAACTGGCAACAGAGAAAATGAGAGCTTTAGTGGTGTTCATAAGAACATCTGTTCTGGGATCCCTGGAGCTGGCAGTGCTGCCTTGTGTATCTCTGCTGAGGGGTAATTAGCACCATGGAGAACACCAAACTAACAGAAGAGATATTAATATTAGAGATATTGGAATTCATTATCCACCACCCAGCTGCTGGTTTCTTCAGGTACAGGCTGTGATTAATCCAGGCCAAAGAAAGACACAGAAATCAGATCAGCAGCTGAAACCCAGAATATCTGTGGTACCTCTCCTTTGTGATTCACATGCTCGAAGACAGGTAAGGAAAACTTTGCTAGCTTCATGAAATTGCTACTAAGATTTTAATCAGAAGTCGCTTAATTCCTGCACAACAAAATACTGCTTTTCCTGGACAAAGAACTGTGATGAATTTTGGCTTAGAAAAGCAAGCACCATGACAGTGACAACATAGAAAGCTGAGGGAGGAGATTTGGTTTTCATGCATGACAGTATGAACAACTGCAGTACTCACCTTTCTTATCATCCTTATGATGATCATGGTGCTGCCATATAGCTACTCGACTTATATGAACTAGAGGCAGTATTTTCTCATTCATGCTGTCTACACTTCATGTAAGTCACAAAGTTCCATGGGAAACGTACTAGTGAACTGACTCTTAATTTCAATCACTATATAAACACTTCTTAGACAAAGACATGTCAACAACTTCTTTTTGTATTTTCTTTTGTGCCAAAATAGTAAATACTAAAACATTCATCCGATTTATTTAGAATCATAGAATAGTTAGGGTTGGAAAGGACCTTAAGATCATCAAGTTCCAGCTCCCCTGCCATGGGCAGGGACACCTCACACTAAACCATGTCACCCAAGGCCTCATCCAACCTGGCCTTGAACACTGCCAAGGATGAAGCATTCACAACCTCCCTGGGCAACCTATTCCAGTGCCTCACCACCCTTACAGGAAAGAGCTTCTTCCTTATATCCAATCTAAACTTCCCCTGTTTCAGTTTGAACCCGTTATCCTTTGTTCTGTCACTACAGTCCCTAATGAAGAGTCCATCCCCAGCATCCCTATATGCCACCTTCAGATACTGGAAGGCCGCTATGAGGTCTCCACGCAGCCTTTTCTTCTCCAGGCTGAACAGCACCAACTTTCTCAGCTTTCTGGGATGAATGAGATATAAAATCCATCTCGTTGTAACTTAGAATCATCAAATCATAGAATAGTTAGGGTTGGAAAGGACCTTAAGATCATCCAGTTCCACCCCCCCTGCCATGGACAGGGACACCTCACACCCAACCGTGTCACCCAAGGCATTGTCCAACTTGGCCTTGAACACAGCCAGGGATGAAGCATAAACTTGGTTCATAATATTTGGTTGTAAAATAATAATCAGAATGCCTTTTTAAAATGTACCAGAAAAAGAAGGCTAGATTTGCAGAGAATACAGATAATGATTTTAGGAAGGTGAAGGTTGAAATCCTAAAAGCAGGGCAAGATCAAAAAATAAATATCTACTCTTGAAGAAGACATGAAAATAAATTGAAGCTTGGGAGAAGGATGGAAAGGGAAAGGACAAAACTAATAATTTATTTACCAATCCAGTTATTTTAAATTCTAATTTATGTACCCGACTATCGCACCCTATGCTGTGTGTAACAAAACTTTCATCAATACAATATGAAGACATCAAGTGCTTGAGCTTTGTCCTCCTCTCCCCTGGAAGCACTGAAGGATATTTTATTAATCATTGCTTCTGCTTCAGATCTCCCAATCCTGCAACTGAGGAGGCAGTGAAAAAGCTGAGCAGGGGTCATTATTTTCACACTTGTCTTTGATCCTTTTCCCTCAGACTCCCACTAGAAATTGGTTTAGAAATAACTAAAGAAAAAATAACTCATTCGGGAAATGAATTTTATCAGAGCTTCCTGATGAGGTTACAATATAACCCAAACACCACTACAAACAGCAGTCCCCCAAAAATCCCCCAATAAAACCATCAACAAGGGATCCCTCATTTCTTTCAGGAGGATTTCTTTTTATGATGTTGCCAACCGGAAAAAGGACCAAAAAGAACTACTGCTGTGTGACTCTTCTAATCTTGGTCCACGTTGGCAGGGCATGCAGCAGCAGAGCAGGGTGGTGCTGTGGCATGAACACAGTGGTTCCCATCTGCTTCCCTGGAGAACTACACAAGGCAGGGCTCTCAAGGGACTTTTGGGTCTCTCTTAATGCAGCACTGGATGTTACAGTAGTCTTAGTTTTACTGTATGTTGTACTGCACCTCCAAAAGATGTGTTTATGTGTTTAGTCATCCTCTTCTCCCACTGCTCACACATGCCAATGGTCATATCACTTCATATCACACAGTGCATTCATTTATGTCTCCTATTAACATATATTTCATTGGAGAAAGTACTTTAAGATATCAGTTAAAAACATTATATTCATCCTTTACCTAATATTGTCAAATAGTAACTTCAAAGCACTTTATAAGGGTATTACTCAAATGATTCCAACACTGAAGATGATACAGTCCAAGACTAAGTGAATCACTCTGCTCATTAATTTTATAGATGGGACTGAAACTTTTACTAGAGTGATTTATAATGTAGCGTTATCTAAATTCCTATAGAGGGGATATACAGCATAAAAAATCTCAGCTGAGCTGAGAACTTCAGAGTAGAATCATCTAACAAATTGTTTGGTAAAGCATGATAGGATGTGTTGAACGTATTTCATCAACTTAATGCGAAGTTTCATGGTAACATAAAAAAAGAGAACAGACTTAGAAATAACTCACAACTCAAAGCTACAGCAAATCATGTACAAAGGCAAATTTTTCATCAGAGTGGTCAACTTGATGAGATTTTCTACAGTGGACAGATAGATCGAGGTGCATGCATCTATTTACATTGTAATAACCACCTAGGTAATCCACTTCTGGGAAAAACAAACAAGCTGGAATCCTAGCACAAAGAAATCTGATTCAGAATGTAATTTGATTACATTAATTGGTTGCATGTTTCCAAATCTGAATTTTCCCTTAGGTTATCTTTTAGCTAGCTTCTCATGTTTTGAGGCATATTCTGTTTGTATGTCACATCAGCCATGGTTTGTACAACATGTGTTTAAGCCAATTTTAAGGTTCTCAGAGGAAAGATCCTTTGGCAGAGAACTGGTATTTGTGAGCTCTGAAAATTTTGTCTCTGTTTTAGCCCCATTTTCCTAAAATCAAAGCTGTCATAAAACTGTCTTAAACTGAGAATCTGAAATCACAAAGCATCCTGTACTTGATTTATCATTTTAGTGCATTGTTTCCTCTCAGTGCATTGTTATTCTCACTCTATCCTAAATAAGACTGAGGGAGCAAGAGTGGTGTAGAAGAAAAGGCAAAAATGGATGTTATTTCAGATGCTCTGAAATGTTAAGGTAGTCAAATCACAGGAATCTATGGAAATTTAAAGTTCTTGATTAAGAAAAAAGACAGTGAAAAAACTCACTCTTTAAAGTCTCAATTCCAGATGTGTTACTGGAGAGTGTTTCTCTTGAGCTGTAATATGGGGCGTAAAGTCATATTTTACAAATGGCACTTTAAATGCTGGCAAAAGATACTAACCACCAGTTTCAGTTTTGAATTCACTGTAATCAGGATAATAGAGCGGATAGAAGGATATGCCCCAGCTACAACTAAGGATATTGCAACTTTCATAGCAGCTTTACTTTGAGAAGTTTGACAGTATCATCAGAATTTGAGCTATGAAACTGCAAAGATATAGGATCAAGAAAGAAACAACAGATTTAATGGCAGTTAGGTGAACATCTATCAAAGGATCCCTGAAAGTATCTACATAACATTTCATCTTCTTTGTGTGTCTCCATAGAGAAGTAATTAATAGGGATGAGGTTCCCAGAGAGTACCAGAGGGATAAAGCAACCTGCACAGTAAAGAAGCAGGTAAAGATGTGAATGATCCCAGTCAGTGATATGTGCTGTCCTATTTTCTCTACAGTTCCCAGTTGAGCTTCAGAGGTAAGTGCTGGGTGTAATCCAAGGAAGTCACAGAAGAGATCACTGGTGACCCTAGAAAAAGTCATGGGACCATCCCAGCTACTCTGATCTTGATTTGTAAGAGCAGCCATTGGGTGACATTGATTTTACACCGTACAGTGCATACAGCCAGGTACTGAACCACAAACTGGCATGGTTTACAAACATCCAAACAGCACCAAAAAGCTTTGTATACAGAAGCTAACCTAAACACATCCACAAAGTAGAGGCAATGAATGTGCATCAGTATGGTCACTTGCAAGATAAATCTTGATGTGCTCAGAAAGATCAGGATCATATCAGTGGAATAATTTTTTTTTTGCTTTTGATCCAGTTAATGATATTAACCGCTGCAATAAACCCATCCCCAAAAAATCCAACAGCAACTTCAATATCTACAATAGTTATAAAATCATAAGAACTAGTGGCAACATATCTTGCTGGTTTACTCTCCTCTGCCTGGTTAGCCTGGAAATGTGAAAGCGGTTGAGCAGACCTGATGGCATCTGAGTAGCTCCAGCTCCAGCCTGCTCACCTTATATCTAGGAGCAAAAAGACACCTGGAAATGATAGTGGAAAATGATTGTTGATGTTCTTCCTGAACGTGCAAATCAGAGAATTATTCAATAATTAATTCTAACTTTTTTTACGTGCACAAGATTTGCCTATTTCTTTTCCTTAGGGATGTGGGATAGCCAGCTGAATTTATCTCCCCATCTTTTGCCCAATTGTTTATATTCCTACCTAGAATGACAGAAAACTCTCTGAGTCTCTAGTTACAACTGACAATGTGGATGGGGATGTACCATGCAACTCACCACAGGCAGAAGCATATGTCAGGAGACAAGAGCTCTTATGTGGTAACTAATATCTTTAATACTGTTATGAACATCTAGCAATTATAACTAGACCAATTAGTTGCAACCATTGTAACATGGAGAAAATTATACAGGCTCCAAGCTTATTCTAGGGGAGCACTCCAGATGACAAAGATGTATTTACCCAAGCATTATTGCTCCATATAGTTGATCATTTATATGTTAGATCTTGTGTTAATTACATAAATGGGATAAAAAAAGGATGTGGAAAAACAAACAAACAAATTAAAGTAAGATTACATTGGCATGCTTACTTTTTCTATCATGTGTTTCACCAAAAGTATTCACAAGAGTAGAAAAATCACGTCTTCTAAGGAAAAAATATAAAGGAAGAGTAACTCAATGACTACTGTGTAGTTTGAAGTTATATGTATAGCTTCCTGTACACAGGGTATATATTGCATAATTACAGTAGTCAGCTTAAAATGTAGTTATTAAGTTATTCAAGGGAATCTCACAATATCACTTTATGCACTTATAAAAAACACAGTGGCAATTATAAAGCAGAAGAAACTGCAATGGAAGATAGAATCTAGGAAAATGCATGACTAGAATGAATTCTCATTTGTTCCAACAAACAGTTGCAAAGTTCTATTCTACCTGCATTATCAAAAATGAGAATTAAAGAGAAACTCAAATCGAGTATTTACCTACCCATTTCATTTTCCTCTAAGCAAAGCCAAAAAATAGGAATGACTACTTGAGACACAAAGGAACATTCCTTCCTTGAGGACTAAACCAGCTCCTTCAGAAGGAAACCATCACACAACCTGTGTACCCTGGAAGCATTCAAGTCTTCATGACTCAGGTAAAAGAAACAACCTGTCCCTTAACTCTGTCAGTGGTCTATGTCTAATGTGCTGTCATCTTCAGGGGCTCTCCAGAGGAAAATAAGTCCAGTCATGGATGATGGTGACACATGCCTCCAAGCACCAAGATACGAATAGCCAATTTATTGGCAACAGCAACCTGATGCTGGCTCCAGACAGTGATCAGGTTGTCCAATAGACATTATCATAATCTCATCTCCTGCTATTCAGCTCCTTGAATTCTCTTGTTGTCCTGCTTGCTCATTTTAAGATAGGGTTAAGAGCACATTAGTGCTCTTCAGTAGACTTCCTTTTGAGCTACAGAGTTAATGGTCATGATCAGAATGGGTTTAATAAGCAGAGGAGACACAAGAGACCCTAGAATATGTCAGAGTTCTTTGAACTTATCCTCTGGGAGAGGATCTGAGTGAATTTAAAAAAGTACCTGAACCATGAAGTAGAGACTAGTAATTCTTAGGAATAATTACAGGACAATGTTAGCATGATGTAAATAGTAAACACTAGAGAGAAGTGTCTGAATTTATACAACATTTTGCCTTGCAAGATAAATCTTGCTGTATGCAAAGAAGTCAGATTCGGCTCACAAGATAGCATCTTTTTTCTTTTGATTCATGTATTCTAATTAGCAATGGTAATAAATACACTTCACAGTTCCCACAACAATTTTAATTGCTGAAGTAGTTAGAGACATTATTACAGCAGAGCAAACAGTTTCCAACTGTTGTAAAACACTGCTTGTTGAGCTCATACAGAGATCCATGGAGCAGCGATTAACTGGTATCTGGTTAATCTTTTGGTATTTTACTGTAAGCAAGAAGCATATAAATGTGATATGGGAAGATTTATTTCTGTCATTGTTCAGGAAGATGCATATCTTGGAAATGTCATTGATGAATCATAAAATCATAGAATCAAAGAATAGTTAGGGTTGGAATCATCCAACTATAGTCACTGTTTCACAGGTTTTAGTGAAATTCAGTTGTCTGTAGCTGGATTTAGGTTAGAAAAAGTTCAAACATGTTCAACAGGACTGGCTTTTTCTTCTCATAATGTAATTGCTACTATTTCTAGAAGAAAGCTTTGATGTTGGCTTCACGTGACAGGTACTCAGACTGCCACCACCCTTCATTATCTTCATTCATCTCTCTACATGATGAAATTTGTATTTTGGTGCCCTCATCAACACCAATCCAAATTTTGGATCAAATTTCAAAAGGTAAAGCTTTGTAATGTGATAGCTCCAGCATATTTGGAAAACAAACCAAAACCAAACCCAGCATGTTACAGGTGGAATCTAGAAAGCCTGTACAGCTTAACTCCCTGTATAGCTGAGAACCAGGGTTCTAATCTCATGGAGACATGAACTTGAAAGAGATAGTTCATGTCTCAGAATGAAATGAATATGAGGTTAGGGTGTTTATCTGAACTTGAGTGTGAAGAAGCAAAAAAGTCCTGGCAATTTAAATTTACCTGAATATTCTATTTTTGTTAATAGCAGAGCTTGCCATATTCTCACTTGTAACGGGGTTTGGATGACCAGCATAGGTATTGATAGTGTATCTGAATTGTGGATCTCATAAGTCATAAGCCAGGAGTACTCTATTACCAACCCAATTGCAATGCTGGGATCCTGCAGTCTCCCTCCTGTCTCCTATCTAAAAGTGAAAAAAGAAAATACCTGGCTGTAATCCTGGAATTTCATTTTTGGGATTATACCTGGAGAAAAAAAATCTTGGAAGGGTTTCAACTTTTTGCCCACATTCTACTGATGTTACTGGTTTGTGTTTGACAAGTGCTACCCGTGTGCTGACTGCTAGTGTGTTATTCTACCACAGCTGAATTAGAAGACTTGTGAAACATCCAAGAACTCAAGAATGAATATTACCTTGGCAGTAAACATTCATATTCCTAATGAAAGGAGACAGACAGATGAGAATAACTTACTCTTGTTTGCACATACTGTGTGGTAGGAAAAAGCAACTAAAAATGGTTTGTTTTGAATTAGATGAAGGACACTGCTTTGCAGGCAATTAGAATAGAGATTTACAAGAGCTACAGGACATTTGTTCACTACTACACCATAAACTTCTTAGCAAATAAGCTTTTTACAATCTGTAGTAAATTGCACACAGCATTTATAAAGCATTTTATCATAAAGTCCAGCTCTGATAGAAATCTCTGAACAACGGCATAAGTCAGTGAAGTACTACAAGATCCTTAGAGTAAACGAGTTGAATAGGACAAACAATGGGATCATACTTCTTATATAAGATGCAAAAACAAGCCTACAAGAGAAAACTTTAAAATTATATAGGAGAACCATAAACATGTGTTTAAGAAGTATGCACAGAAGCCGCATTTTTGTCTCTATCACCAGCTGTTTGCATCCCTGACACTTTCCAAGATGGTTTATCAAGTGTTCCACACATATTTGACAAGGTATTTGTGAACCTTAATAAAATACCCAGTATCTGGTAAACAACAATAAATTATGCTGCCACTTAACACATTCCTGACTTCATGCTGTACAAAGAAATAATGTTGCAAAATATCTCAGAAACCTGTGTGAAAGGGTGATAATCTATTTTATCATTAATTTGCAAGTTGTCACACTGCTGTCATTATCGTAACGGAGGTAATGTACTGTTAATTTCAGTGCGACACATTTTATATTTATCTTTAGCAGAAAAACATTGTCAAAACGGAAGACCCATCAGACACAGTTAATGGAAAGAGTCCTCTGAAATACTCACAAGAGGTCAAAAGAGATCAAACAATATAACAATGAAAAGGAAGATACAACTTCAATTTTTAAGGAAGTTAGAATGTACATACACCCCAAAAGGAAAGAGCAGGCAACAAGTTAGTGATTATCAGTTGCTCCTTGCCATGAACAGAAGCAGTTTAATATACACCTTTATTAACTCAAGACAGTACTTGCAAAGATGAGTTTATGGCTTACACCATGCAAAGTGTGAAAAGAAATGTGTTCACTTTCCAAGATTACTTGGAAAGATTACTATTAAGCTGGATGCTACCTGTACCACTTCCTCTCATTTCCTCCTTCCATTGTCCTCTAATTTATTTCTTCTCTTGCCTAAGAGGAACACCTTGAATACACTTGAGATTAATATAATTCCCTCCCAATTCCTTTTTTCCACAGGGCCTTACGAAAACCTTGCCCCATATCAGTTTGAGACAAGACCTCTCACATGTCCCTATTTAAATTCAATTAATAAAAGAACCATCTTCCCACCTCTACTTAGGTCTTCCTCAGACCCAGACAAAGGGCTACTCGAAGCTTTCTCTACTTTAGGGATAAATACTGTATTAGCTGAGCCAACAATAAAACTTTTTGTTTTCATCTCCATATCAATATTATGAATTATCACTGTCTGCTGCCACAGTTGCATCCTTATCTGATCCTCCTTACTCTGACTGACAGAGGTCCTCTGGGCTGATTTAGCTTCATTCTGTATTTCACAGCATCAAGTCAGAAAGCTTGATGAGTTATAAAATGCAATAAACATTGGTTTTGAGGGAAAACCTTTTCATGGAAGCATATTGATCCTCAAGTTTCAGTTTCAATATTATATGTATTTTTTCTGCCCTTATTAAAATAAGTAAAGACTTTTAAACGTGACTGAATAATTTAAACTTCTTAATTTGCCATTTTCATGGAGGTTTCCTTGCACTCAGCTGAAGACCTACAAAAATTTTAGTGATCACACATAACACTCAGAAGAAAAATCTCTAATTACATTAGTCAGAGCAATAGACCGTGGTAAACCTGTACTGCCTGGGGAACACAATGATATTTTATGCTTTGAGAAAAACCAGTGATGAATCACCAGGTGGACTGCTACTTCAATGGTTTTTCTTGAGAAACAAGGGAAAACCTAATGATGGCAGGAAGTTGATAGATAAAGCAAATCATAAGGAAGCTAAGGTGCGTTCAATATTCCTCTCTCCAGGCTACAAGCACTTTGGAAGACCTCATCTCCATATCCTAGTGTTTTCAGACTTTAAAATAACCACTGACCAGTATCTACTTTTAAGGAATATCCTACTAATGTAGGTTGGTAAGACTTTCTCCAATAACAGCATGTCCTGCTATTCACAGAGTCACTGCATACAGTGGAATGGAGTTGTTTACTGAGCCAGATTACTCAAGAACCACACTTTCTATAAAACAAGATTAAATAAAGACAATGCATTTGGTTACTGTATTAAAGAGAAAGTTAAAATATTTCATTAAAACAAGACAAAAAGTTTCAAAATTATAGTATAATTACCAAGCTTGTGTTTGACAATGCACTTTTCCTGATTGGTCCAGCTTCTCAACAGATTTAAGAGATTTTCCTCTCTATTTTCTCCTCCTCCAGGGATGCTTTATCCTGAAGTCTGTCTGGCTATTCCGTTGCTAAAATTGGAATTGCTTTTCACGTGTTTCTTAACAAGACTAAAGGGTTAGAAAACTGCTTTTCATTTCTTTTTCTCCAAGACATAACTGCAGAAACAGCTGTCTTATTTTCCATGTCCATTACATTTTATGGTTAGTGTATTCCTTTTCACCCACCTGAATTTTTCTGTTCACAAAGTTGTCAAAGACTACAGTGAAACTTAATGCAAAGTGGTCATTACACTAGGCTCAGCACTTAACAATTAATGTTTAGCTTTACTCAGAGAACAAATGCATATTTCTAATGAAGGTGCCAGGTTTTGGAGCACATTTCATTCTATCCTATCATCTTGTGTTAGATTTCAAATACCTTCGCCATCACCAACAGTTATCCATTTCAAGATCCCAGTTTGGAAATACCGTTCTTAAAACTTGTCCTTATTCATGAAGTGAAGGCAGATATGCTGCAAGGCTCCACAAAGATCTATCTCTTTTTTTTGCAGCAGCAGTTGGGAGCAACAGAGGATGCTTTTATATACATAGGCATCTAAATTAACTCCTATGCTGAGACTGAAGGCCACCTGGCTGAGGTGACCTCCAGTAGCTGTTAGGTCTCTATCAAATTTTGAGGTATATCTGCCAGCTCTCTACTGAAATCTAGAAATCTGTAGCTGATGGCACTAGACTACCACATTTGGTCAGTGAAGGAAGCCCCAGTGTGAGTCGTTGGATATATTTGAATCCCAGATGGACTTAAGAACCAAGAATTAGAAAAGCTACTGAAATTAAAAAGTTGAATCCACTCTTATGTAAACTATATTAAATAATGTATCAAAGAAAAAAGCCTATTTATAATTGGGGTTAGCATCTGGGTTTGATTTTTGTCTTCCTTTCTTTTTCATAATACTGCCTTTTAAATCTTTAAAAACATGTTGATGTTAAAAACTTATCCTCAGTTTCCAATGCACCCAGAATACAAATTTACCTAGTGGCAGTGCTTTTTAATGTTTAGATGAAGTAGTTCTGTTTAAACTGCTTTATATGTAATTTTACATTTTAAAATATGGTCTTTGCAATCCATTTATGGATGCTCCTGTACAGTTTGTAAGCAACAGCTGAATTCAGCAAATAGAACAGTGCTTGCTGTTGCAATGAGTTTATCAGATGGAAGCAGACAGTGATAAAAGCATTATGTGGTGATAATACTGAAGATTGTAACACTGAGATGTTGCATAGGCAACCTTACATGAATATTTTTTAATTATAAAACTTTAAGTGCTTACTTTTGCCAGCTCTACACCTTTAATGTAAATGTGCCTTTATATAGTGCATATAAGTACAAACACCACAATATCATTTGCAGGCCATCACCATTTCAGCACCATTAGCAAACAGCCTTACACTGATCTGATGCTGGATTCACTTGTGTTTGTACAACCAGTGTGCCATTTTGACAGCTGACTGCAATTCAAATCCCTTTGTCAATATTCTACACCACCTGTGTATGATGAAAATTTGAATTAATCCTGATTTTCATTGCTTACTTACACTTTTTGAGCAATGCAAGTGACACATGTCACAGCAAATCCTGCTCACTGTGGAAGTCAGCAATATTTCTGGCACTGCCTTTAGGAGAGAGGAAATGTTATCTGTTCAGAAAGATTCACACAAGGTATCTCTCCTTGTTCCTACCTCTGTATGAAAAAAGCAAAAGTCAATATTCTGATAATCTTTTGGGGAGTTTTGATGCGCACATTGAAGTTACAGCTTCTGTGTAACAGTGGAGTTGGGTTCACTTGACTTTTTTAGTCCAGGTTTCCAGCCATAAAAATAATAAGAAATCATCTTCAGTTCGATCTCTTATTTATTTTGCAGTTAAGTAGATGTCACATTGTTGTGAGCATCGCTTGGGATAGCACAGTCCATTACCAGCATGCCTAGGTCCAGACATTGTTTTTCAATATCCTATCAGCTTTTTAAATTTGCATGAGTTTTCATTAATGTTACGTTGTGTGATTACTATAGCAAGGGGTGAATGATGCATGAAATAAAAAGCTGTCAAATCCTTGAGAAAGTGCTCAGCACAATGACACACGTCTGCTTACTATATTCAAAGAGTTCAAATGATATTCTTCTCAAGTGAGAAGCACTGAAACAAATGAGTGTCACTTCATAGGAATGACTTGAAAGTTATTAAAACCCACAAAAATCTTGTGTAGATTTTTTCTATGCTTTGGGAAATATAAAGTCAATTTATCCTGTTGTGAATTAATTTCTGCATATGCATGTTTCCTGGGGAAGTTGTAATCAGGATTGCATAAGATGGAGTACTAACTAAACTCTTCAGTGTGGGAAAATCGACAATTCTGGACCATACGACCCGTAGGCATGTAAAAATCTCTTGCATGGAGAAGGTCAATAGGATAATGATTTACTGCCTTTTCCAGTGCAGGATATAGGTGGCGTCAGACGAAAGGAGAGTTGAAAGCAAGCAGAAGAAGGTGGTTTTTGACATAACACATAGGGAAGATGTGAGACTTCTTGTCAGAAGATACTACAAGGGTTAAAATTCTGCATGGATTCAAAGGATGAATGGACAAGCCCATAAGAATGAAATCAGTTGGGTGTTACTTAAATACATAAACCCCATTTGTGGTTCACAAAGTCCTGTAAAAGTTTAATGCCTGTGATCGTATCAGGAAAAAGTAGAATTTATGTTTGCTCAGTTGACACAATCTTCCCCAGGCTCTTTGCTGCCATCGAAAAGGGACCACTGGTCAGACAGACCTTTGGTCCCAACCAGTACAACTGAATTAATCTTAGTGAGTTGTGTTGTTTCAGGATGCCTTTCACTGTGCATTTTATGAATTATGATAATTCTTTCATGGTTTTGATTATGTTCAACTACAAAATACTGCCCCCATGCCACAGCTGTTATTATTTGTGCCAGTGAAACACTTGCATCCCAGAAAAGAATTGAATCCTGTTTTGCCAAAAGCTGTGAATACATGCACAGCAGTAAGAGCGGTTTTGTCCCATGTAGCATAAGGAGAAAATTAGTTCCAACCACAGTTTTATTGGATCCAGAATGACTATTCAGAAGGACTCACATTGCTGTTTCAACTTATGACTCTTCATAGTAATAAAGCAGAAGCACAGGTCTGATTCAGTTGTATCACTTTCACATGACTAACACAGTAAAATGACTCCACTTGCTTTTGGTTTACAGTGTAGTAAACAAGAGAATAAGGCTCATTTCAGAAATGACAATTAGTTATTCACTTCACTCCCACTTAGAATAACTGTTATAAGTGCTTTTTATGGCAAAACACCTCATTCTTGTTTTAGATCCTTACTGTTATTTGTGACGTTGTTCAGCTATTATGTTTTTACCTATACTATGCAGATCTGACTAAATCAAGGTAAAGTCTGGCTTTTCCTGGGAAGATTAGAAAGCTTAAAAAATCAGGATTTTTGCGACAAATTTCATATTACCTGATTTAAACTTTTTAAAATTATTATTATTTAGGATGAGGAGAAAGAAGAAACACTGCGAAAATATTGTCATTTTGGCAAATTCTGAACATCAAAACTGTGATTAGATTTAATGAACGGATCTGATTGTCAATATCTTCTCAATGCATGTAGGTTACACATTGATGATTTATTAATTTAAAGTGGAATAAGGGCACATTTCAGTGCTACAGCTGAGACAGTGCAATGTCTCCCTGCAGCAGAGAACGGGCCATCCTGCTCCTACCAGCTGCTGCTGGTTTGCTTGTGCCAGATCTGGTACCCAGTGGTCTCTATCAGGAGTTGTTTTGTTTCACTGAACTGATGGAAAATCAACACACCAAAACAAGCCTGCTCATTCTGCAAACTTAGAATATTAAATCAGCTCATTGAAAGCACAAAGACGAGTGCCAGGGGCAGCTCTTATGTGGTGGGAGAAGAGTTGGGGAGGGTCTGGGAGGAAAAAGGGCTAAACTGCTCTTTACACACACAGCAAATAATAAGGTGGATAGAACTATACCACACAGATACACAGAAACAGGGTTCCGGCAGGTTGCAGTGCAATCCTCACAGTGTTTCATAAACAATTTCACATACTAATTAACGATTTCATCTAAGGATCCCATGGGGCCCAGAGAAGAAAATGCTCTGTGGTGTAGATCCAGCCAATCTGCTCTGCATGAAGACACCAGGTTGTTTTGATTATTTTGCTATAGGGCCAGGGATCCATCCATGTGTATTAAGCAGCTTAGGCCAATATATTCACATTCTGGATGGATTGAAAGTAGCTTTATTTGTAAAGAAACTATTAAACACTGGTTTAAGGCTAGCCCTTATAGCCTCATCAGTCTGTTATTCTAGATACACCTTCCATCTATTCTGTGATCTAAGTTGGTCAAATACTGGTCTACATTTAAAAGCTTGTTTATGCAAGTTTTGAAATAGTGTTAGTTCACCAATCCAGTGGTTTAATATTGACTTTACTGAATAAAATGTGTATCAGAAGTCACAGGAATGCTGTTTCTCCCCTTCTTTCTGTCACTCTTAAAGAGACATGGAGTGATTTAAGGACTAACTTTTCTATGTGTATTGCGTTGAGATTTCAATCAACTCAAAATTTATGGACTGAGAGCCTCTAGACTTCTTTTGTGAGAGACTATCAGCATGTCTGATATAAGCTATAGTTATCACCAACCCACAGGTTTGCTTGACACTCAGACAGCCTGTAGATTATTTTTCCCCCCTTTCTGCACCTTGATCATGAATATGATTCTATCACACCTCCTTCATTCAGGAAGAGCTTGTGTCTGACTACTGTAGTTGTCATTGGTGATCAAATCACAGCAGCTACATTCTCCTCTTCAACTCCCACCCCCCCCCCCCCCCCCCCCTTTGGCTGAGCAAGAGAGTCAGTATGATGACTAAGGGCAGTAAAACTCAATTTCTCATTCCGCTGTGCTTCACCAGGCTGCCTTGTTATTTTTAAGTCTCTCCTCTATATGGTGGCATGCTCTTGTCCCCATATTTCAGTGCCTTCCAGAGAAGCACCCACATACTTCTCTGATACCACGTTGCCCCCTAGTGACAAACACTTCTCTCATGCTTCACTCCAGCTCTTGCAGTGCTGACTTCTTTTCTTGCAGCATTCCCAGTTATTTGGGTAGATGGTTTTCGTTTCTGTTTAGCTGGGGTTTAGAACATGTTCTTTTCTATGCTGGAAAAAAGTTTCTTAATGCTATTCCCCTGGGATATGAGTTGAGTCAGGCTCATTTTGGCTCTAGTCTGACAGAAGCACCGAAGATTCTGTGCTGCTCTCAACCGCAGCTACTTATATATGATGGGCTGAGTTCACGCAGTCAGGATTTATGCCACAGGGCTTTGTCATTTCAGAAATGACCAGTGACTTTGCCTCTATCAGCATTACGGCAGGTCATGATATTTGATGATATTACATGACATTACACACCAGTGATACTTGGTATGTAGAAAATTCATAGCAAAAGGGAAGGCACAGCAATGATGGGAGAAAAGATGTTGATCTAATCCCATTCTCTAACCTAATAATCTAATTCCTCCACCTTGCTTTCCTAATATCAGTACTGCAGAGATAATTGGCAAGACATTCTTCCATGCACTAATAGAAGAGTTTGGAAATGTGAATCAAGAAACTGTCTGGATGATGTGGGGGTTTGAGCTCTAAGAGCTTGGTGGATGGCTCATGCTACAAAGCTTGAACAGCTCCTGAGTCTCCTGGGTAGAAGAAAGGGATGAGTGTTGTTGAGCAATTTTACTTAGGCCAGTAAAGGATTTTTAGTCCTGGATGTACTTACAGCACCAGACTGAAGTGGAGGAGACCTCTGCAAACTTCTCACCTCTTCAATTGTGACTAAAGAAGGACCGTGCCCCATGTGCTTCTCATGCTCCTTAATACAGTTGACTTTCAAAGTCGCTCTCACCCCATCTTTGGAGGGAGGAGGGAAGGCCTCAGAAAGCTATTGTGGCACCTACAAATTATTTCTGTGTTTAAAAGGGCAGGTATAAACTAGAAAACTAGGCAGAATGTCACCTGTTGCTCCTGATAAACTCACTAGGATGGGTTAGACTCTGATTTTGGCTTTAACTGAGTTCATCCAGGTACTGTCCACTTAACGTCCATTTAACAGGCTTTTATAAAAACAACAGAGAGATCTCCTGTGTTCATGAGAAAAGGTGTGGTAGGACCTGATCATTATTCCTTCCACATAAAGAAATAATTCTGATTCTACTCTAAGGTGAGAATTTGCACAGCTTCTTTCACTTAGGGCTCTAATTCACCATAATTCTGTGCATTAAGGTAATGGTATTTGCTTTGGTTTTGCTTCATTTAGTTTCCAAAAGTGTTAACTTCTATTGAGACTTCCAAAAGCCCCATCACCAATACATGCAATGACTGGACTACGCAATCCCTCAGAAAAACTGCTATATGGGCTCTGAGCAGGTCCAAAGTGTGTCATTCAGTTAATGAAGTAGAATTTGTTCTTGCTTGGCTTGGACTCACTGTTTCCCTTTTGTTCCATGATCACCTTTTAGACCCACTATTATATGAGTGGGCTTCACAAGTTTTGAGGCTAGTGGTAAGCATTACCAGAAACCACTATATACATTAACATACCAGTCTCACACTACTGCGGAATCAGAGAGCACATGGATTTTCAGATCCTGAACATGAGGGTGAGCAAGATATCTCCAGATTTTCAGGAATAGGCTCTGGAGCTTTTCATTATGACCCAACAAGCAATCATCTCAGTTATATGTACCAAAGCAGACTTAACTAACAGCTGCTGGGGTTTGGGTTGTTCTGGTTTTAGTGGTTCGTTTGTTTATTAAAAGAAATAATAAAGGTAGATCTCCTAGTGTATGATTGGTTTTCATTGGCTTATTCTGGGGGAAAATGACAGATGTATAAGCTAAGACTTTCTAGGACTGTGGAAGAGTTGCTTTAATGTACTAGTAATCTGAAGTCACCACCTGATGAAAATGGACAGTATCCTTTGCTGTCATCGGTAGACAAGGAGTAGCTGCCCTGCACACGTGGTCTTGAAATCCATATACAGTGCATTATTAAGGAGGGTTTGCCTACAATACAGGGTGACTTTATACACAGCCTCTCTGCTCCTTGTTGCTTTTCTTCATTACAACATTAATGTCACCTTTTCCCAGTAATCTGGGCAGCCTTCTAGTTTCAGAAATCTAATATACAACTGTATTGTTTCTGAGGTAAAAGGTACTAATAGCAGTCCTGAAAAAGACATGCAACTGAAAACAACATGATCTGTTGCCAATTTCTAAACTTCTCTGCTGGTTTGCTGCATAGCATTATTCTCTGTGCCACGACATTTATCGCTGCTCCTGAAGGATATGCTGCATGGGGTTGCCAAAGATGCTATCGGAGAACAACACTATTAATGACTCCACATGGATGCTACCAGACAGGAAATTTAACATAGTTTGCAGTCACCAGACCATAGTTCTTGGAGGAAAACTGGATGGTGGCAACAGCAAAGAAACACAAAAATCCCAGCCCTCTGCCTGGAAGGGAGACAAACATTTTCATGAGCATAGGAAGTAATGTGGAAGTGTTGTAGAACTGGGGCTTAGGCAAATCTGTTTTCCCACACAGATTCATCCATCCTTAATCAGCAACCCCAGCTGTCCCTGCTGGGAAAGTCTGCATCTCTTTTTCTGCTTGTCCCTGGATGTGATGAACTGGCATTTTCAAAAGTAATTACCTCATGAAGTGTATCCAAACACCCAGAAATACTAAGAATTGCTAACTGAGTGCCAGCTACACTGACTGACCATGCTGAAAGTGCCGGTTCAGCTCAGCAAGTCTTGAGGTGACAGGGGAAGCCAGGTCTTTGCCAATAAGGACAGGATACTCAGGAGCCAGATAGGGAAGTGGTGGCTGTCTCTTTATGAAATGCAGATAGAGGACACTGTCTCAAGCTACACATCAAAGAAGTGCAATGTAAGAGAAAGAAAACTCTATGTGTGTGTATGCAAGGACAGTAGCAGCTATGGACACACCTGATCATGTAACACAGCACTAAGCAGCTGGAAAATGAATGCTTTTCTTTACTGCAAATTATTTTTAGTGGCAACACTCAAGTATTTCTTGAAATAATTTGATTCACAGCCGATCAGTGGCCTTGGTTAAATTTAACCTATAGTTCCAAAGCAAAGATATATTAGAATAAGAAAGTAGCCTACAACACTAAAATCAAATTGCATTGCAACCAAGTGATGTTTAATCACGCATTGAAATATTATCTTCTTTCCACAGTATTTTACCATTGCCAGAAGTTATGTCTATCCTTTTCAATAAGCTCTTTCAAGATGGCTTGTTGCAGCTGATAAACATACAAGTGATTTTGGGTCTGTTCTTCTAGTGTTGTTTCCTGTATATTAAAATTAAGATAATCTATAGTTGAAGTACTATTGATGTCTACTCTTTGCCTAACATTATGCACAACATTAAGATACATTATCTTTCATCTTGAAGGATCTCAAAGTGCAGTACTGTCTGTAACTGAAATTACTTATTCTCCACTGAAATTCAGCTGTCATTGAGAGAAGAAAACAGCACTTGTTAATTCATTCTGCTCTTACCTCTGTGTGAGCTACAGGGAGCTTCTCTAATTTTGAGCTTTTATCAGTGCTGTCTATTCATTATTATTTTATTAAGATTGAAGTGGGTAAGCACCTTACACAAATATCTGACATCCTTTTATTCATTAAGAATGAGTCATTCTATATTTCTTATTACCATCATCGTTCCAGCACTTAAATGTGGCTAACAATAGCAAAGTGCGGCTTCACAGTGTATCTAACATGATGAAAAGACAGTAGAACAGTAGCAGGCATCTCTGACATTAGCTGTTAACAACATATGTACAGTTTTGCCTCAGATACCCTAGTGTTGAATACAGTTCTGCAAGCAGAGTACATTAATTTTGTCCAGTGAATGAATACACACATCAGTTAAGCTGAGTATATCCTCTTTTCTGCTTGAGGGGCTGCTGGGAGCAGTCCTGCAGTGAAATCTGGCTGGGAGAGCTATCCCAGCTATATAATAGCAGATATCATGGCACATGGCCAACTTACCCACTCCTTTGCATCTGCATGGTGGGATTTACATGTCTGTAAAGTGCACAGTAAAACACTGCAAAATCCCTTTGTCTAGGTGGAGCGACAGTGAATGAAGTGCAATAATACGGTCTACTCAGTATCCCAGCTAATTGTAGTTAATACATGTAAGGCAGTTTTGCTTTCATCTACATCTTCTGAATATCATTAATCTCAATGGGAGATGGGCAGTATTGCCTGTGAGGTTTATACGGCCACAGTAGGCAAACACTTTAAATCAAATTGCAGCTCAGAATATGATGGTATCGTCTGCTCTTATTTCTATTGTTTGAGCGTGATGTGCACAGTTATTATCACCTCACAGAGGCTCAGGCACCGCATCGTGGAATTTGCATGAAAACAACAGCTGTCAAACAACAGTAATTGCAAGAAAGTACCGGGGTGAAAAGAGGCAGCTATGAATTTTCTTTGGCAAAACTAGTGAATTCATCAGAATTAGCTTCTGCATGACCAAATGGGATAGTATCACATCTACAAGCATGTGGGACCTCCAAGTACATAAAAGTTAGCATTAATTAAAATGCTTATTTTCCATCTGTACTTTGCAATCCATTTCTATCCAGTCTGCTCTATGTGTGCATTCCAGCAGAAACTTTGCAATCCAGGCATTTCCATCAAGATCTTCTTTTTCAATAACAAGATGTGGCACTCAAAGAACAGTCACAGCTGGAAGCAGGAGACATCATCACTGTGGGTGCAAGTAGACATTTGCATGCCTCTAAGCTAGTTATGTAGAGAATCAGCTAAAACACCTCAAGAACCACTGAACTCCTGGCAGTGGCCATTGGGGATGTTATGCTTATATGATCAGTCATAAAGGAAGACATCCTTGGTGATCCTTGTAAAACAGAAATGGTGACAAAGCAAACAAAGGATGTACAAATGGACCCTTGCAGCCATTCCCTGGTGTTCTGTACTTGTGTTGGTAACTTAACCGAAATGACAGATGTGGAAAGATGGGCATGGATTTCTTTCATCACACCTTTAGGACATAACTTCATATTTATTCACTGACAATTTAGGTACTTCCATTACAATTTATCAGTGAGACCAGGTGAATATCAAGTTGTTTGAGTTTTGTTGCTCTTTTTTTTTTCAAATTTCATGGCTTATAATATTTGCATGCTTATAATAGCTACACTTTATAGTGGATCAGGATTTATACACAACATTTAAATGAAACACAGTAGGATACTTGAGGAGGTAGCAAGCAACAACTTAAAATGGATATCTAACAGAAGCTACCAAAAGTTTGGAATGGGTCTGATAATCCTTTTATACTAAATTCTGCATCTGATACTTTTCATTATGCTTATTGAATATCCTTTTATTTCTATTTATTTTGTTTTTATAATTCTGTTTTACGTATTGCACTTATTATCTTCTAGTACTACAGAATCATACCAATAAGAATTTACGAAGGATTAGATAGTCCCGACTGTGCTGGGAACCACCAACTGAAGTCTCTACTTCAGCCTAAATTCAGGCTGCAAGCTTCTTTTCTGGCTGGAAAAAATTGAGGCCTCCAAGGTAAGACAATGAATAATCATATCTTCCTGATGTGACCACCACAGAGGGGTAGGTGCAGGTGGCAACTAGTGCTGGCAGAGAAGATTACTCTCCAGGAGGAGGTGCCATCCTGACCTGTAGCAGTTACACTCCAGACTCAGCTACTGTATTGCTTGTGGTATGATAGATATAACTTCAAGAAAATTCTGGATAAACCATGCACAGTAATTGAGATACAGTACTAAATGTGGGCACTATAGAAACATTGTACAAAAACCAGTGCCCTCACTGAATGTATTTAGTGGACTGAGCTACAAGCTTGTTAACTCCCTCCATCAGGTAATCATGGTAGCTGAGCATGGGCATACCACTAGATTTCTGTTCTGTGGGGTAAAATAAATTAACTCAAACCTCTCTTTTTGGCAGAACAGTATTGTGAGGCCAGGGTAAACTCAGAGTACCACGCTCAAGCAGTTTCTGCTGTAGTATATTGTTCATTTAGTGTTCAATAAGACAACAGACTCCCCTAACCTGACCATGTCTGAGCCTTATGTCAGTTCACAAGCTAGTGTTCTTTTTCAGGACATGATCATTAGGGACTGTAGTGATAGGACAAGGAGTAATGGGTTAAAACCTAAACAGGGGAAGTTTAGACTGGATATACGGAAGAAGTTCTTTACTGTGAGGGTGGTGAGGCACTGGAATGGGTTGTTCAAGGAAGCTGTGAATGCTCCATCCCTGGCAGTGTTCAAGGCTAGGTTGGACAAAGCCTTGGGTGACATGGTTTAGTGTGAGGTGTCCGTGCCCGTGGCAGGGGGGTTGGAACTGTATGATCTTAAGGTCCTTTCGAACCGTAACTATTCTGTGATTGAATCTTTAAAGCCTATGGGCACAAAAAGGTAGTATTTTCATTGCTGGTGGGAAGTTTTGTGCATCTGTAAACAGTGTATATCGCTTGCTACACATGCGCATACAGCCACTCTCCTCAGGCCACAAAAGTAGTAGTGCATCCATACTCTTTTTCCACTAAGCTCAGAAGTTGCTGCTGTGTTCTTCAGTTTTCCAGATTCCTGCTATCAATCAACTGGATTTAATTCCACTTATTGTTTAAGCTTGATAAAGTTTGGTTTTGCCAAGCAAAGAGGTCTCAGCTCTGGAATTTGTTCAGGATATAAAGGCAACACAAGCTTTTATTCCTCAGAAGGCTGATGTCCTTCTGGAATAGCTGTGCTTTGCCCAGAGAAGCTGTGGCTCTCCCATTCCTGTCAGTGTTGAAGGCCAGGTTGGACAGAGGGCTTGGATCAACCTGCTCTAGTGGAAGGTGTCCCTGCCCATGGCAGGAGTTGGAACTGGATAAGCTTTAAGGTCCCTTCCAATCCAAAGCATCCTGTGATCTTACAATTATTCCCACCTTAGCAAAATCCCATAAACCTGACCTAATAGCTTTCACCTATATAGTGTCCCATGAAGCAGTTTGCACCAAGCAACTGGACTTCCACAAACTATATGTGGCCAGTGTAGCATTTTAAGTTAAATTCAATGAATTAATAAATAAATCAGAACACTTTATTTTAAGGCTTAGTACACCTAAAAAATTCTCCCTTAATTTCCTATGAACAGCATCAGTTTTTTCCATACCTGAAAGTTAATACATTGGATTTTTTTAAATCCCATCCCAATTTCAATCCTTTTTCTTTACAATTTTCTAATCTTGCCTGTTTTGTACAGTCCTGCTTTTTCTTTTATTTTAATTGCTCCTCTTCTGCATAATAAAAAATGAGATAGCTAAGCTCCCATGTCTGTCTCTGGTACTCCAGCAGTCTGCTTGCAATTCCAATGAGCCCCACGCATCTGTCTCTTAGGGCTTAAATTAATTTCTCTTTGACTTAACAGCAAGAAAAAGCCTGATCCTCATGCTCAGGCCAAGCTGGCACAATCAGTCCCAAAAAACCCTCATTTTATCTTTATTGCTGTTTACTTCAGGCAGCAAGCACTAGAACCAAAGCTATGATCGTTGTTGCCAAAGGCTCAAAACACAGCTCCAGCAAGCACTGAGATGCTTAGTATCTGTGTCAGCTATGAAAGATACATGTGTGAGGAGTAAGGTTGTTCTGTGAGCAAAGTTAAAGTGGGTTTTGATCATCTGATCAAAGAGCACTGTAAATCAACATAGGCTTTAATGTAGTGAATATAAAGTTTTGTTCCTTCATGAGTGGAAATGACTTGCTGTATGTAGGGCAGGGCTGTTTATAACATAAGTGCACTGTTTCAATTGTCATTATGCACTCTGTGCTGGGAGGCTTCAAAACAGCGAAAAAGCACTTGCAAATAAATATCTTTTCAACTCTGAGTGAGCTTCATCTGCATAAGCAGGAACGGGAAATCTGTGTTTCTAAAACTAAAACATTAAGCTTTAATTTTGATGGGGTCTAGTTTTTCAGTGACTGTAATTAAGAGACCCTAATGACATGTGAGGTCCATTTAAGCACTGACAGACTTCTAAATAGGGTCTATCTCTGCTCGAGAGCTTGCTATTTTATGTGGTAGACCTGAAAGGTATGTTGCAGGAATTGAACACTACAAATGCTTTTCTCTCCCTCTTGACTAAAGGGGAAAGTTATAGTGATCTGTGTAGATGGAGTAGATAGATTGGCCACATTTAGCCATTGCGACCTGCACATTTGACCTTCTCAGAGACCATGGTTCTGGCTGCTAATACATTCTCTCTGGAGGAGAAAAGCTTGCATGGAGACCTCATAACAGCCTTCCAGTATCTGAAGGGGGCTTATAGGAATGCTGGGGAAGGACTCATCATTAGGGACTGTAGTGACAAGACAAGGGGGTAACGGGTTAAAACTTAAACAGGGGAAGTTTAGATTGGATATAAGGAAGAAGTTCTTTCCTGTAAGGGTGGTGAGGCACTGGAATGGGCTGCCCAGGGAAGTTGTGAATGCTCCAGCCCCGGCAGTGTTCAACGCCAGCTTGGACTGAGCCTTGGGTGCCATGGTTTAGTGTGAGGTACCCTTGCCCATAGCAGGGGTGTTGGAACTGGATGATCTTAAGGTCCTTTCCAGCCTTAACTATTCTATGATTCTATCAGTGACAGGCATGAGTCTCCAGGGATGACTTACTGCACCAATGATGGGGTGCTCCCAAACTGGCTGCCAGAACCTGCAGTTCACGTGCAGAGACTTATTATTGCAGAGGAACCACACATCCAAATCTCTATGTCAATTGTAATGACACAGTAAGAGGTTGCATAAACCCCTAATGTGATGCACCATGTTCATATGTACTCTGCCTTTCTCATTCAGCTTAAATCCTGCAACATAAAGCAAAATGAGGTCAGGGTCCATGAAAGTAAATAGTGTTTAGGAACCTCATACAGGCCTTCACGTTGCTCCACAGCATGAGAGTTGTGCATGCAGCACCACGTGCTAGAGGTCTAATTCAGTGTCATGACCAAGGTCTGTCATGCATGAATTACCCAGAGAATTTCAGCTGCCTAACCAGTGTTCTACCAGTGTTAATGCCTGTGGGAAAATTGTTTGGAAAAGCAGAGCATAAAAAGAAAGACATCTTTTTGCTTTTAATGTAGCAAAAAGTTGTTCTAAATGGTGAACAGCACAAACTCCATATACAGAATGAAGAGGTGGACTATCAAACAAAAGGAACAGGAAAATGATTTGGACACTAAGTTTCAAACAAAATCAATGAATCCCTATGCTGAAAATAAGCTGGTTTATTGCTGCAGAGTTTACTTTGATGTCTTCAGTGCATGCGTTTATGAATGAAATGAAACAGAAAACACCTACCCCAAACCAAAATTCATTATAATATCTGTTCTTTGAATTAACTTCTCAATGTGCTATTTCCACTTCTAAGGATCCAAAAGAACATGGGTCATTTTAGAAATCTCACTAGATAACAAAAGGAAAACAAAGAAAATGAAGGCACAACAAAATTCAGGTTCTACATTATACTTCATGTAACTATAGCCTCATTTTGCAACTCTAATTTTGATGGCCTTACTAAGATTTATAACTTATATGTAAAATACATGGCAATCTTTTCACCAAGTGGCTTGTAGTTTGGGGTGTTCAGAAAAGACTAGCGGCAAAGCACTCCTTTACTGCTGTCATATCACAGGAAGTCTGCTCAGTTATGTGAATCTAGCATGTACTTTTCCATCTGCATACTCTGCTGGACCAAATTTCAGTGTATTCACCTCTAATGTGCCAGACAGTAAGAAAATGGAATCAGGAATAATATGCCTACAAACATATACGTATATGTATACATAGGAATTGCTTTAGGAGTGGATGCTGTTTCCTTAAATATGGACTCTAGCTTTAAACCTCTGCTGATGTGCACAAAACAGAAGCCAAAGCCCTCTGCTGTAGTTTGAATGTCCAGTCACAAATGTACAAATAAACCAAATCTTAATGGCCTGTTACCGGCTGTGTACTTAGCCTGGACCAGCTCCAGAATATGGTTATCTAATTATTGTGGCCAAAGTAAAGTGTGAATACAAGGCTTGCAGTAATTAATTATAAATCCATTACAGCTTCTCTTGAAGGAACTCTCTTTTCAACTGACTTTCACCAGTCCTAAATTAGCCTGTAAGACAAACACAGTAAGAATAAAACAGGAGAAACAAATTACTTATATTTTTAGGGTTTGCAAGCACTTTTGTCTAGTTGTTGTTTTTCAGTGAAAACATTTTTGTTTAATGTATTCCTGACCATCCCTCTTGATGTGACAAGAGATGTGGAGTTTAAGTTATAAATAAGATATAAGGATGAAAAGATCATTTCAGCATGGTCTTTTTGCATAGTTAAGATAATCAGGATCTAGTTGGTAGGTAGTTTAAGATACTCAACGAGATGATCACACAGCACCTTGAGCTAGTTGAATATAGGAATTCAGCAGAACAATGTTGTTGGAAGTCTTGTCCAGCCCTGGTGGAGATACCATTACAAAGGCGATTACAACAGAGACTCATCACCACCCACAGGACATTATCCTGTGAAAAGATCACCCTACCTTAGGGACACCGTCAGCAACATTCTCTCCATGAGTGTCTGTGCAACATCTAAACACATTTACTCTTGTCTCGAGGTGCATGCCTTCAATATGGTTCATGTGCAGTCACATCAACCTGTGTTCAGTCATGTGGGAAGTTATGCTTTGCTTGCTCCATAATGTTTCTTTTACAGAAATCCATACAAAAGCTCAGGTGAAGTACAACAATCTGCCTCAATCAGCCTTGCTGTGAAATCAAAAGCAAAGGCACAGAAGAGTTTTGTAGATATCTTTCATCCCCTCTGATTTCAAATACATGGGATTTCTTTTAATTCTTTACTCACTGATTGCTTTAAGCATCTTAAAACACTTTAAAAAAAAGAGAATTAACTCCAGTATTTCTACAGAGTACTAGAATAAAGAGTATTTTTGTCTATGATCGTCTTAGAGTTTCAAGGATGCACGCAATAAGAAATAATTGTAGAATCAAGGTGGGAGAAATTGCCTGGGTAATAGTCTTTTTAGTTGGCATTATAAAGACTTCAGACCTGCAAATGGAAGAGTAGAATAGAGGGTTCCTGCTGGAACCCAAGACTAGATTGCTTAAGTGGGTAGTTCCTAGTTTGTTATAAAAGTAAATGAGAATATGCCCTTTTTGGCACACAGGAAGAAAAGTGGGAGCTTTGTTTTTATCAATTTCATTTGGTTAATTTTATATTGGATGGAATTATCTAATTTAATATGAATCTGTTGTAATTCTCTATTAATTGATTTTTTTAGCAGTTTGATTCATGAGCAACATTTTAATGAGTTTTAACAGACTTAAGTCCATAATGACTGCATAGTGTAGACTTAATGCAAAGTTTTATGAAGCGTAGTGTCCATGTGCAATACTTGCAGTGAATAAGAGCCTCTAATCCTTGCAAGATTGATCCAAACAAGCTTTTGGGTTCAATATTAATTGGGTTTTCTTTCCTGATTTTTAGCTAATTGGACAAGGACTCACTAGCAAATCTTTTCCTGTGCATCTTATTTATTATTCAGTATTGAGTATTTTATAGAATCATATTAAGCTTGTCATAGTTTTCCTTTAAGGGAAATGGACATCTTAAAAACAACAGACGTTCACAGAATGCTGTTCACAGAAGACTTACAAATTAAATGCCATAAACGTTAAATAATTAACGAGGGAAAACAATGGTCTTTTTAATTCACAGCCTTCTATCAGATGCTGATAAGACACAGGCAATGAATTCAAAGAACAAAAGACCCATTTAGAAACCTTTCTGACACCCACTATTTTGAGATTATAAATGGGACAAAACAATGCTAAGGTACACAAAAGGACAATTAGATAATGGCAAAACAACAAAGGTTTTTTTTCTATAAATACAGAAAATGAGCTTATATTGGGACTATTAAGAACTTCTGAATACAGTTACATTCTTCTTGATTACTGACACATGGAACTTCACCTCCCTTTCAATAAACAAAACTGCTTTCCCTAGTCTCTTGCACAGAACAACTTCCATTTCATGTGTGTCAGAAATACAAAATGTGTCAGTCATGCGAGTTTACCCATGACTCCCCCAACCCTTTTTCATTGCAGTGCTTCTTAGATTTTAACTCTAACTACGGCAAAAAGGAAACCTTGAACCCTCCTTTGCAGAGTAGTGGGAAAGAAAAAAGTCTATGACACCATTATCCCTGGGCTGGCCATTATGACTGCCTCACTGGGACAGTTTCTGTCAACCAGGATGCTGATGTTAAGATGATCTGTCCTTCTAAGTTTCAGTATCATTTAATACTAAAGCAGCAACCTCATCCTTTTCTTTGGACTGCGACTAAAGGCATAAGGTAGCCCTTGGTAAAGATGACACAATATTTGTGATTTAGGAGTTTTAAAGCACACACTGCAAAGTGTAGTGCAGGTCCAGATCCAGTGGCATCACAGCCATGCCAATGGGATATTATGCCTTGGGTATTAAGTATAACTCAACGCCAGAGTTCATTGGCACATACAGCATCACATTAACTTAGCTGTTCCTTCTCTGGTCCTAAGGTTATCCATCTAGCAACACCCAGATTAATATTTGTATGGCTTTGTGCTGCTCCCTGATAAAACAATATATTCAGAGTTCAGATTTCAGTGTGTTTCAATCTGATATCTGGACATATGCTTAAACTACACCATATAAAAAGTTAATATAAAGAACCTCAAGCGAAATACACATAATATCATGACACCAACATTATATTTCTTCTGAATTCCAACTACTTAAAACATAACTTTAAACCAGTTACTATGTGCATGCACTAATATATAAAGAAATAATGTTATATTGAAATATAATATTATACATATAGGCAGTATGCACACATATTCTTTCTTTAGAATCTTAGTGCATTTTTATGACATATACTTGGGGAGGTTTTGGTAAAGAAAGCACCAAAGAATATTTAGTCAATCTAGAAATTTCCTAGCTTCACATATATTTCACTTTATATCATTTTCGGTAGGACTGACTAGTCCCCCATACATATATAGCTTAGTTAGTTAGTTGTTAGTTAGTTAGTTAGTTAGTTAGCTAGTTAGTTAGTTAAAGCAGAAAAAGAACCTTGCTGTGAACATGCAGAGATAGAAATAGAAATTTACATTAGCACCTGCACATGGAAACTGGTATGGAGAGTTTTATATTTCACAGTCTGGATCATTGCAGATGCTAGGAAGTGTCAGCTCTGTACGTGGAGATTTTCTGCATCTGCATGTGTTTGATCCGCTATCTGTTACCTCATGAGACTGAAGTTACGGACATACCCATATCTGTTTTCCCTCTACAGCCCCCGGGTATGAATTCATGAAGCATTCTCCATTGAACAGATTGGCTGCTCAGATTGTTCTCTGAGGACAGGATTTAGACTCAGCTGAACTTTTCATGCAGTGTGCAATTTATAAAAAAGAACTGGCTTTCAAAATAAATTATTGCTCTATGTTAGAAAAATAGAAATACGGTGATCTCTTATCTGGCTTGTCTATATATTGACATGGCCTCTATGAGTATTTATGCTGGATTAATTGGCTCTGTGTGTGCAGAATTCTGGGATAGATATTACAAGTGGGAGGTATATTATATCTAATAAAAGACAGGAAATCTGATTACGATGGAGAAAGCAAGGACCTGCATGCAAAAGTTATGCACTGCTCCTACTTAATATGGGAAGTTTGACCTTCCCACTGAGAAAACTATTTTTTTTCTCAAAATCAATGTTGAAAAAAATCTTAAACCAGCTGTTGTATCCTACCAATACATATATAAAACTATTGGATACTTTTACACTGTTAAATAGTTTAGAACAAAGGTTCTTTCAGGCATAAGACCTGTTGCATAGACTGGCCACATCCATAGTACCTAACATTTGGCCCTGGATCTTCCCTGAGGTGCAAGTGCTGCTGCAGCCCATAGAGTATTTTCATAAAATGAATCTGGAATCATGCACTGTGTCCTCTGAGAAGGAGGCTGGACTAGATGACCTGCAGATAATACCATCCTGAATTGTCCTATGATCTCATAGTGCTATCAGGTGTGCGAGGATAACCTTGGAATGTTTGAAAGTATGAAGGAAGATTTGATAAGATGAAGGGAGACAAATTTAGTTCAGGTTTGGGTTTTTTTGCCTTTTTTGGTTTTGTTTGTTTGTTGTTTTTTTTTTGTTTGTTTGTTTGTTTTTTTTCCCAGATTCCTTTTGGAAATGGTTATTGGTGCAACTTATTCCATGTAAAACGTCTTAGCATTATGTTGGGAAGACTGGTCAGCATCACTGTGGTGACAGAAACAGTTATGTACTAGGACTGATTAAGGGTCCAGTGTTTGAACTAGCATCTTTACTCTTTACTTAGCATAGTGTATTCAGGCATGGAGACTACTTTCTTATTAAGGTAATAAAAAGAGAAGGAATAAGGAAAAGCAGCAATAGAAATAATAGTGTTCTCAGAGTGAAATGGTGAAATGTACACACTTTACAGAACCAAAGATGAAAGTTAATCTAATGATTCTTTCTCTAATGACTATGAAATTATTAATGGAAAATTTAACACACAGAATGTGTAAATTGTCCAAAATTATGTTAACATATTACTTTGTTCTCATATGACACCAAGTACACTATACTGACAGTTCTTTGATGACCACAAATTTTAGGTTCTTCAAAGAAAAACAAGTACTGTTGCCATCATTTTTATCCTCTTCTTGTTTTAATTTATCCACTCTTTATTTTTCTTTAAATTGATGTATTTTTTTTTCTGCCACTGTCTGTCAAAAGATGGCATCTTTGTCTGAAAGGAAGATGAGGTGTGACAGAAGATGCTGTTGAAAAATCTGTCACAAACAATTCAAACAAAACAGAAATGTTCAACAGATATTTTAGTTTAACTGCAACAAAATGGGAGGAAAAAACATCTCTTTGAAGAATAGAATGGAAAGTTCTTCAATTCTGAGAAAAGAGCATGAGTATTTTCAACATAATCAGTTGACTTGCAAGTAAGGGTCCTAAGAAAACTAGCTGAAGGAGATTTCTGAAATCAAGTTTTTAATTTGTAATGGTATATTGGTAAATTTTAATTGGTAAACTGGTGATCTGAAAACACCTCCAGGGATTTATAATAATCAATGTAATTACCTTGTCTGAAGAGAAGAATATCAGGGAAATGTGAATGTGTTTAACTGATATCAATACTGTGACTAAAGTTGTGTTTAATGAAGCTACCAAAAAAGAACTAAAGGTTTAAAAAAATCCTAATGTTTGTGAGAATTAAGAACAGCATATTTCATAAGGAGATGTTTTCTGGCATCAATTTGTTAGAGAGCTGTTCAGTAAATAAGCTATTTTAATGTTCTCTAGCTGAGTTTTTCTGCAGCTTTCAGATAACATTGTATTTAAAAATTACATCAAGAACTCACGCTGAAGTATAACTTAAGAATTAACCAATAATACATCAACATTGTTTATCTAACTATGTTGTTTGCCACTTCCACGTGTCAAATGCAATTATGACAGAACAGGCTTTCTATAACATGTACCAAGACAGTTTTAGCAGGTCTAAAGAGTTGAGATTTAGTCCAATCCACAGCATTTTCAACAGAAAATACGATCTTTACTGATGGTATATGGAGAGGCTGTACATCTTTGTAAAGCAACTGAATGAGGGGTAGGTCACTGTTTCAGTGAGTTAAGTGATCTGCTCCCAGTTCAGAGAAAAATGATGCAATCGACATAAGTGAATAGGACCGAGAAAACCCACTACAAAACCTGGGAAAACATGGAGGAAAGGTATTCATAGAAGTCCTATTTAAGACATGAAGTGCATAGCTTAAGCTAAAAAACTTTACAATTTCATATCAACATAGGAAAGCGGTTACCATGGGTAGACATTAATATTATTTTCAGTCAGCAACCTTATATTGAAATGATGTATCTTTGGGAAACACATCCTTTAACTTGGCTCATTCATGGTAGTTCTTGAGATCTGTTAAATTCTATGTGGAATTGCTAAGATTGCAGTTGCCTTTTTTGCTTCTTAATTCTCACACTGTCTTTATGAAAACACTAATTACCTATATACTGCATGTTCCCAGTGTCACACACAACCTTCAGACTCTTTACCAGAATACAGGGCAACTGGTTATATTTGCTCTATCCTGTCAGGATTTTGTGGTGAAGTGTGATTGAGTTGAATAGAAGTATCCAGTGCTGGTTGTACATGATGGAATTGAATAGAATATTGGGGTTCTTTTTAGTTCTGTTTAACAAAGCTCAACAACTTCTTTTGCTGTTGACTACATCTTGTGCAGATGTCTTCAGTCAGAATAACAGCCTCATTTGGGATAACGAAGATCTTTTTCCTGATCAAAATGTCCAAAATCCTAAATATTTTTGTTGCAGGCACTTTACTTATCCAAACCCGATGATATCTTTGACAATATGAATTCCACAACTAGCCAAGGAAACTTCAGAGAAGGAACATGTCCACGCAAGTCCCCTGGTTCTACAGGCAGAAACCATACAATACCTTTCATACACCTTGCAGGCTTTATCTGCAAAACTGTTGTGTTTTGTTCCACTTTTATTACCCCTAAACTGTCAAAAGATATTATGAAGTTGTGGAGACAGTGTTCTCACAGGAGAATGGATAATTGGTACATAAACTCTGAATAATCCTGAAAGACACAGCAAGGCTGTGAGAGGCCCAAGGAAGCCTAGACAAGCAAGATAAGAAGAAGCTGTAATTTGCTGAGTTATGAGAACTGTGGGCTGTTGGCAAGCTTTCGAGGTCAAGTCCTTACACCTGTGCTTAACCAATTATGCGTTAGTCGCTAAGGGTCTTCAAGACATGTATCCAATCATAATATGCCAAATCACTGTAAGTGCCTGTAAGAAATGGTATATAAGGAGTTAAAGCTTTGTAATAAATTGGCATTTGCTGATCATATTGATTGTCCCTGCGTTGTCCGTGACTCTTGCGTCAACATGAAGAAGCCATAGTTAGAAATAAGATAATAAAAAAGTTAAAGTTGGACAGGGTATCTGGAGGTCATTTGATCCAACTCCTGATCAGGGTCAATGAGAGCAAGTTTCTCTGATCTTTCTCCAGTCAGGCTTTGAAAATCTCAAGGATGAAGATCCCACAGCCTCTCTCAACCGCTGGTTAAATGCGGTTTATATAGTTTAATACATCTTTCTTAAACACATATCATCATACGTGAGATCACTTTTAGATCCTAGGAGCATGTTTGACTTTTTCAGTTGGATTATATTGAAACTTGAACAATCTCTCACTGGTGAACTCCTATGACCTCTTCTACCTTTTTCTAACTAATGTATTCCTAGACAACAGAAGACAGATTTGAAGCTAGTCTTCCAAGCTGATTTTATACTATCCTCTTGCGATTTATAAATTCATCCTGTTCCTATTACTTCTGCTTTCAAGGTCAGTTAGTTCTTTCACTCTGATGAAGCAATACCTTTCTGTCCTCCATATGATGCTTCCCAATTTTTGCTTTCCTGCCAAGATCATAAATAAAAACATTAAACATAGCTATTCCCAAATTGATTTTTGAGAAATTTCTGTTGCAGCCTCCTTCTAGGCTAACATTTCCCCTTCAGTTGAGTTTGCTGTCAACTCACCACTTTTGAAGTTTCTACAGTAAGTGCTATCACCTTGATCCTAAATAATAGCTCGAATGTGCTTTCATGCCAAATTCCTTCCTTTCCATTTAGCAGTATATTTATTTTGCGTATTAATTAATTTTCAGTAAAAACCATCTAGTGTGATATACCCTACCCCCAAAACCTTATACTGCATTGCCTCTCTTTTTTTTTCTATGCAATGTCAGTCATTTTTCTTTCAAAATGATTGAATTGGTGGCTTGCTGGTTTTGTGTTTTAGTAGCTTATTATATTGTGGAAAAGCTGTAATTAAAAAAAAAAGTAGTGGGCTCAATATGCAGTTATTTGACATATCAGAAGTAAAGATACTAATTCAGTAGTGGCTTCCAGCATAAATTCTGTGAAAGTGTGAAAACCAAGAAAGAGCTTGGGAAGATGCTGAGGATGAGGTTAAAGCTTCTTACACAAAACAAAACAGGAGAAGAGTTTTAGTGCCTCCTGCAAACTTCATTTGCAAATTAACAGCTATTGGTATCTGAAAGCTTTTTAAAGAAAAAAAATATTAAAACTTCAAAAGAAAATTGATTTTCTTTCTCAAATCTTCTGTTTGATCTTACCTCTCAAGTGCTTCTAATCTTTCTGTATTCCAGAATATCTACATTTCCTCCACAAAATAAAGGTGCTAAAATATGGCCACAATATAATATAAAAAATACAAAACACATTCCTGCTGTACTTTCTCTGTTTCAGAAAACAGGTTAGTGTCAGTTCAACAGAATAACTGTTAGGTAAGTGAGCTGAAACTAGGGGTTTTTAAATTCTCAAGACTATTACTTTGTAAGGTTGACTTGCTAACATTTTGCCCCAGTTTATTGTACATGCTGTTAACGTTCCCTGCTGAATCATTAAGATCAAGAGGTACAAATGTAAAAAGAAAGCACTCTGTCTTGCCACATCTATGCCTCTGTTTCATATATTCAAGTATAGCAAAGTGAATAAGGAACTAGAATTACATAATCTAAATAATTCCCCTTTTATTCTGACTGTGAAATTTCCAAGAAAAAAAATATCTCCAGTCTTGGAAACATTTATGCTTAATTTTAAAGTGCTTAAGAGTCCCAGTGAAGCCGGCAGAGCTACTTACAATGCTTTGGACTAAATATGGTTGTTTCCCTATGAGATCTGTAATAGGAAGGAGTTAAAATACCTTTGGTGTAGAATTCCTCTTCAGTAAATTGCCTAATAGATTCAACAACATAGCTCATGCTATTGTTACACCAAGTGGCCTACATCCATAAGCACTCTCCCTTTAATTGCAAATCACATATTTTCCTCCAAATTGTGATTAAGATTGTGTTTATTTGGTATGTAAGTAATCATAGCCTGAATCTATTTCTGGTGATTTAACTCATACAAATAACTAGATAATTGCATAAACACCACAGTAGGCAGAAACTGCCATGCATATACATAACATATACACATCCTGCAGAGCATCTGGCCTTCAATACAATGCAAGTACATAAACTGCAAATCCCACTAAGTCACAAAGCTGATCTATATCCCAAGAATGGAAGAATACTGACCAATGCACACACTGCAGTGACACTGTAGAGATTGCCCCTGAGAGGCGATGAATACAAAAAATGGATTTTATTATTTGAACATTCAAATACTATATTCATTTTCTCACGTATCCTGCTATTAAACTCTTATGCCCTGAACAGTCCTGGAAAGGGAACTGGGATTGCCTTTTGAATTTGAAGATCTTGCCCTCCCCATATAATCCCTATAACACACCTTCATCTCTATCACCTATTTTCTACTCAGTCCTAATTATTCTTTTTCTCTGACCAAAATGAGGGCAGCAGGTGCTTCCCACATCCCTTTCTTCTAAAGCAGTGTGTTTTGCTTCACTTCTTACTGACAAGGGAGAGAGCGAGACAATTTCAAGGAGATAATGCATTTGACCTCTCTGTTAATATTCAAGATGCTGGTCAAGAAGGTTAGGAGCAAGCACCAGCTTTCTTTCACACCCCTTAGCTCATTCCACAAATTAATAACATCATACTGTGAACAGCCTAGACCCTGTATAATGAATGTTAGCTGTAGTTCCTGCTGGCTGCTTCTGAGGATGCATTTATTTTTCTCATTATCTTACACACAATCTCCCAGCTATTGTCTGCTACCCCTGCTCACTCAGGAAACCTCAGAAAGTGCTAAAGATGTCAAGAAGCAATAAGCCTCATTTATTTTTATGGCCTTCATCAGCACTTTCTTTTTTGCTTAAAGGCCTATAATAGAATCCACTGATTAGAATCAGCACCATATCAGAATATAGATATGATAGTCCTTTCCTGAAGGTGAATGGGCTACTGAAGGACACGTTCTCCATTTGATGCTTCTAGAGGATACTGAGGCTAAACAAAATTAATTGCGTTATTTTGTTTCTTCTTTGCTTTCTCCTTCTTGCTACTTTCCCAGACATTTGGAAATTGATTAACTAAAACATTAAGGAAGATAATCGTAAAAAGTCCAACTAATTAAAATAAAACTATTCAACTGAAACAATACCACAAGATAAGCAACTGGATCTGATAGCTCTTAATAAATGGTACAAATGAACAGAGAAATTCCCATTTGTTAAGTGCCATATTTACCACAAAATTAAATAAAGAAACAAATAATTGAATTCTGTTAGACTTTTTCACTTTAATTTCATCCACTTAGTTACAGGCTAATGTTTGATAAATAAGTTTCTGCTCTCTTCCGTGAACAGGTCTGACCTGAAAAATGTTCTGTTTTCAAACCCCAGGTATATAAATGCCATATGAACACTGAAAAAGAAGAATTAATTTCTCCTTAGAACACATTTATTCTCCATAGACAATCATAACAAGTGAAGGTTAGCACACTTCTAGCCCATTTCTAGTCAGCAGTTTCACTTTATTACAAACTTGACAGTACTTTTACATTAGAATTACTGGCACAAAAAAAAAGGACAGAGACAAGAATGCACAAAAAAAAAAAAAAAAAGGGATATGTGGGATACTTCCAGTGCAAACACCATTCTTTACAAAACTATTGTGTTCATACACCTATATGTGATTTTAAATTGTTGTTTTGTATCTAGAAAGAAAATTCAAAAGACTTCCCAAAGAATTCCTCAGTGATAGATAACAACATCCATACAACCTGTTTATATGGAACAGGCGGTGTACTTTCTTTACACTCTTCTTATTCTGTTTTAATTTTCTTTGAGAGGCATTACCTCCAGGTCATGTTGTTTCCAAGCGTTTTCTAGGTAAACCTGTGGTGTGCAAATTTACTGCCAGCATTGTCTCATTTCTGAAGAGGTAAGATTCAGGCTAGTAGAGGGACTAGTATTTTAGGAATAGGTTTTTTCTTCAAAGAAAGAAGGCACTCTGAATGTAAGAAATTTTCCATCCCAGGACTGCCCATGTAGAGGTGTACAAAAACTATTCTCTCTCAGTAAAACTTAATATATGGTGGGCTTTTTAAGCATGCAGCTTGCCTCTCATATATACAGCACTCTATAGTGTATTTTTCACAGGCGTGAAACGTTGTTTTGTCTGGATAATCAGGGAAATAGGGAAAGTTGCTTGAGAAGAATAACAAAACAGCAAACTTACGTGATATGAACAGATTTACTGCACTTTCACAGAGATTGCTTCACATTAAGACCAAGGTTCAGGAATTATACAGAAATCACATTTGCAAAAACCTCACATATGTGTATCCTAAATCCATCATACTGAAAAAATAGCAGAAAAATGTGTTACTGTACTTGAATCATCCAGTGTAAGTTTTCATTCATGCAGAACTAATAATCATCTATGTAAAGAAATAAAAGCTACTTATTGATGCCTAGGACTATTTTACAAACCAATGTACTATAACCACGATTTACTGTACTAAAAGGCATCTATGACTGTAATGGGCTTTCATAATTTTTGTGTGTTCATTATAAGTAACCAGCTTTGCCCTTTCTAGATGTGGCTTAGGATACGCATCCCTAATAACGTGTTTAAAGTTAGTAAAATAGCATATGAGAAGTTACTAAAATCATGCTGAGCTGAAACAAACAGTGAAAAAAATGGGAAATCAGTAAATGCAATCACTCTTCATGAAAGATGTAAGAGGAAGCTATATTCAGCACAATAGCACAAGGGGACCATTTCTCTAAAAACCTTGTTTATCCTCCATGACAGCTTTCACAAAGGGATATGGAATATTTACAGCCAGCTAATGGAAGTGGTCAAGCATACATGATTTCCTGGTTCCAAGGAAGTGGCCCATAAAGAGGTCTGCCTACATCCCTGGCATGGAGATAAGCAGAGCAGATAAAAGACTAAACATCATGTTTGGACACTTCAGCCATTAGATGGACCTGTAGGAATGCAAACCTACAGGCATGCACACACTCACACAGACAAGCATCACTGTGCATATATAGCAGTGAAGAAATATAGTCCATTGGTATAGCAGGATAGGCTTTCAGGGGTTATTATCTATGGCAACCCTGAGCTCTTTATCAAGGGCCAAAGTCTTCAACCTTGCCACATTAGTAAGCGTTGCTTTTAGAAATAGCTCTTGTTTCCTTGGTCATAACAGCTGTACCACTCAAGTATATTGAGTGTGTTGAACTTTGACACACTGTGTTTAAAGCTGTTTAAAGCTGCTTCTTCTGGCATTGAATTCTACTTTCTGGTATGGGTTATACTTCTATTGGTGCTCTCCAGCATGAGACTTTTTAAGATACTGGCATAACTGATGTTTATATCTAAAGATAATCAATTTCTCCCTTTCTTCCTAACCTTGCAAATGTAGTGCTGGCCACTTGAAAAATGCAGATCATGTTCTTTCACATTCATTACCCATTAATACAGCCAAGCAGGTCCTGTGAGCAACCCCGAAGCACTTCTCAAAATGCAGTGTAGATGCTTGAAACAGTGAACCCAAGCTTATAATGCACGTGGGTGCATTCTGGGGGAATTCTAATTCCTCATGCTCATTTCCCTGCTTTGTTATGCACATGGTCACATTAGAAATGTGCTGTCATTGCAGCCAATCTCTAGTTCCCAACAAAGTTGAAATGCAAAGGTTGAGTGCTAAAGCTGCTCACCTTGCCTGAACGAGCCATTAGTTGGGAGTATTAGGGGGCTTGTAAGCATCCTGCATGGATGGGTGACCTAATGGAAATAAGAAAGCCAAACTTTTGGTGCGAGAGATTATTTTACTAGGAAAAACAATCATTGTAGCACTATATATTGCAACGTGAAGAGAAATCTCTTCAAGCAGTTTTGAGCAGAAATTTTCTAATTCTCTGTAAGGGTGTTATCCATGACTTTCACAAAATATGCAAAACTTTGGATAATTTCTGCTTTTATGTGGTTTTCTTACAGATTTCATTCAAGATAGATGATTGGGGAGGATTAAAAACACATTGAGCAGAGTTTATAGTTCTATAATTCAGGGATAAAAAAACCCCTAAATTCTTACTATTCCTACTTAGAGAATGCTTTTCTAGGCGGAAAGACAGACGGATAAATAATTTTCCTGATATATTTAAGGTAATAATAAATTAGACAGATTGAATAGTTCAATATATAAATGAAGGTGGCATAGAACTTATTGAAAGTACATTCCAAGTTCCTCTTAAAGTATAAGCAGGGATTTTAAAGCATAAGCAAGAGATTTTCAACCTTTAAAACAGGCCGTACTGTGATGCCATACACTTAAAGGAAAATTAATAAATAAAGGTGTGAGATTCAACAGTGACTTTTAGAAACTGTACAAAAGACCCAGATTGCATGTAAATCACTTGAAAGCACTGAGGACTACAACTGATGTCAGCCATCTCTTTCGTATTCAGAATCATTAATCTCTTGGACATGACAAATCTTTTTAGCAGAAGGGAATAAATTCAAGATAATAAGTTTTAAAGTAATGAATAACTCTTGCCTATGAAGTGCTTTAATGACTCTCCTTGTCAGAATTCAGATTTTATTATTAACTCTACAGAATGGAAGCAGCCTGGAGAGATAAAGTTACAAATCAATTTCACTGCTCTTTCATAACGAGTCACTAATTGACCTCAATTTCTGATGGAGTCACATATTTCCTCCCATACTTTATTTTAATGATGTGTATATCAAGGATTTAGCGACCGGTCATAAAGGAATTTATTTTAACTCTGTGTTGTCTTGCATAGGCTTTTAATGACAGAAATAAAAAATAACTTTGAAAGCAATAACTTTAATGGTTGAGATGCATTTTAAGCCCTTTTATAGTTCAGATGATCATCATTTTGTTAAAATATATGCTTGATTTATCTACTTTAAAATAGGAAAAATTATAGTGAAGAAAGAACGTTCAGCTTCTCCATAAAACAATAATGATACAGACTATAAAACATTTTACTTAACTTTCACAGGATCTTGAAAAGAAATGACATTAGAATTGACAAATGGCTTTGGCAAAACACTGTTTACTACACCCTGTGTACTTATGAAGTAGATCCTTACAGTTCAAGGTATCTGGATAATGAATAGTGAAATATACCTTTAAAATTCCACTGCATCCGATTTTTATCTGTCAGAAGGTCAAACACTTTTCCACATGTCATTGGGTGTTTGACATACTATAAAATGAAAATATCTGGCCCCTCCTAAACCAGAGAAAATCTAATGCAAATGCAGATGCTTTAAATAGAATTATTGTACCAGTCACATCTGAGACTATAAGGTAAAAAGGTCAGTATAGGCTTTCAGAGGTCATTTGATGGTGTATTCACTTTATACCTCCTTCTGGACACGAAGTGCAACAGAGGAGAATGAAGGGAGTGGAGAAGAGGAAGGAGGCTGCAGGTCCATTTAATTATCACACCAAGCTTTCTACCTGGTGGCCATGGTCCATCTCCATAGGTCTGACATCATCCACAGGAGACATCCATTAGGGTCCGTCCACTAGTGACTACATTGTTCTGCTGCACCAGATGAGGTGCAAGTAAAGCACAGGTTTCAGTTATGTATGGGCATGTGTGTGTGTACTGGGAGCATCTGCTGCTGTCTATACCTGGAACACAAGCTGGGCTTTAGGGGCCTGGCACAGAAGGAAGAGCCAAGGTCTGCAGAGCTGAAGAGCACCAACTTCACAAATTGTGTCACGTAAAGAAAGCAAGAAAATCAAAATATTACTAAATACTCATGTCCAAGCCTAAACACATATCAAATACTCTAATTCAGACATGAACTTTCAGTGTTGATAATTTTTCATTCCTATTGCTAGGAAAGACCAGCTCTACGGATCATAAACATTTCAAACCTATGTTACATGAAGTCAGACATATAATGATATCTTTTAACCATCAAATCTACACAATTACTGTTGCAACTCAGTTGTTTTGTACACGTAAGTTTAATGAAGAATAACTATTCCCAAAAAAAGAGGGGGAAAACCCCCAACAGAACACACCACAAAACACCTGTAAAGGCAAATGCAAATATAACTACCATACAGGCATTTTTAGAAAACAATATTAAGCTTTTCAACATCCCATTATTCTATAAGGACACCAAAGCATATATTATCCAGACAAACATTGCCATTTCCGTTCATATAAAAATTCAGTGTGTTCCTTTCATTGTCTTTACTTGCTGTAGTCCTGTCACTGTGCATTTTTCTGTATATTTCAAAGCAAGTATTAACTTTGATGTCAGTGATGGTGGTAAACAGGGGGCAGGGAAGTAAATCGTATTCTTTACTTCACTTGTGAAGCACAAAATATCTCTGTGTTTGCTGGGACAAAACTGTCTGTTCTTTTCCAAGTATTGAACCCCCCACCCCCCCAAAAAAAATAAAAATCATAGAATCATATAATAGTTAGTGTTGGGAAGGACCTTAAGATTATCAAGTTCCAACTCCCTGCCATGGGCAGGGACACCTCACACTAAACCATGTCACCCAAGGCTCTGTCCAACCTGGCCTTGAACACTGCCAGGGATGGAGCGTTCACAACTTCCCTGGGCAGCCCATTCCAGTGCCTCACCACCCTTACAGTAAATAATTTCTTCCTTATACCCAATCTAAACTTCCCCTGTTTAAGTTTTAATCCTTTACCCCTTGTCCTGTCACTACAGTCCCTAATGAAGAGTCCATCCCCAGCATCCCTATAGGTCCCCTTCAGATACTGGAATGCTGCTATGAGGTTTCCACGCAGCCTTCCCTTCTCCAGGCTGAACAGCCCCAACTTTCTCAGCCTATCTTCATACAGGAGGTGCTCCAGTCCCCTCATCATCCTCGTGGCCCTCCTTTGGACTTGTTCCAACAGTTCCATGTCCTTTTTATGTTGAGGACACCAGAACTGCACACAATACTCCAGGTGAGGTCTCGCAAGAGCAGAGTAGAGGGGCAGGATCACCTCCTTCGACCTGCTGGTCACGCTCCTTTTGATGCAGCCCAGGATACGGTTGCTTTCTGGGCTGTGAGCACGCACTAAAGCTGGCTCATGTTCATTTTCTCATCAACCAGCACCCCCAAGTCCTTCTCCGCAGGGCTGCTCTGAATCTCTTCTCGACCCAACCTGTCGCTGTGCCTGGGATTGCTCCGACCCAGGTGTAGGACCTTGCACTTGTCATGGCTAAACTTCATAAGGTTGGCATCAGCCCACCTCAGAAGCGTGTCAAGGTCCCTCTGGAGAAATAATCTAGCAGTACTTATTTGATTGGAAGATAATTCAGGCTTAACTGTCATAAGGACAGATTTGACATGCAGTACCTTAGTGAAAAAAAGGGAAAACTTGATGTAAAGAAAAAAGAAAGAATAAGACAGACATATAAAGCACTCATTATTTGTGCCAGAACTTCTAGTTCTAAATTAATACAAGTCGGTGTGAAATAATGCAACAGCTGCAACATAGGAACATGTGGGAAAGCTAAAAATTGCCACTGGAGAGAATGAAAAAAGAAATATGAGAGCTTTTCGACTTTAAAGAATCCTATGAGAGCAAAAACTCCACTCACTAAAAATCATTGGGCTATTTCCACATAAATGGTTCTATTTTTTACAGGACAAAACACAGAAAGAACAATTTTCTCAAGCATAGTAAACCTCTTCTCACTTTTTCTTATGCTACTGTGTCAAAGGGTACCCACCACACATTGATGGAAAAGCAGGAAAAAGATAAAATCATGGCTCTGTTACCTTACATTGATGTTTTGCAATGTGAAGGAACAGTCATGGTTTAGCCCAAGACAAGCAAACAAATGTCAAGATCTGGCTTGTGCTGAATCTTGTAATCATGTTTTCACTAAGTTATTTAAATTCTTATATAGAATAACTGTATTAGACTCTAGTTTAGACCTCTCGCTTTACAGTATGACCATAAGAAAACACTCTTCTCCCAGATTGCAGCCATCCTAGAACAACCACTTATGTTCTGTCATCACTGGAATTTACAAGTCTTCTGATGTATCACATCCCTGCTGAAAGCTCTAGTGCAATCAGGCCCTACTTGTGAAGAAAAGCAGGTCCAAAGTACACTATTTCACAGCTTTAAGTACCTTCTAAAGATGCTTCAAGGACCTACAGTTAATGTGAGATGCGTCAGGTGAGGTTGCTATTTAGGTAACTATTATGTTAATTATATATCCCTATATATGCATCTACATACATACAACACTAAATGCTCCTCATGTTGCTTTTCTTAATAGAATCATAGAATCATAGAAAAGTTAGGGTTGGAAAGGACCTTAAGATCCTTAGTTCCAACCCCCTGACATGGGCAGGGACACCTCACGCTAAACCATGTCACCCAAGGCTCTGTCCAACCTGGCCTTGAGCACTGCCAGGGATGGAGCAATCTCAACCTCCCTGGGCAACCCATTCCAGTGACTCACCACCCTAACAGGAAAGAACTTCTTCCTTATGTCCAATCTAAACTTCCCCTGTTTCAGTCTGAACCCGTTACTCTTTGTCCCGTCACTACAGTCCCTAATGAAGAGTCCCTCCCCAGCATCCCTATAGGCCCCATTCAGATACTGGAAGGCTATTATGTGTTCTTCTTGTAGACCTGTTTGTTTTCCTTTCTTTTTCTGCACCATCTTGTCCATATAAATTAAAAATAAACCCCTGAGGGTTGTCTGAACATGGATATATTGATTTCATACACACATCACTTATGTGTGCTTGCGTGGTGCTTGCATCTGAACATGCATTCAAAAATATGAAGTCGGGCACACTTTGAAGCATTCTTGAGCACTACATCTTTAACAAGAGTATAGGCTGTATTAGGCATAAAGTAGGGGTTGGCTTTTGCTTCATGCTCCATTTTTCCTCCTTATATATTAAAAACGTATTAAGATATTTAAATTGCAACCTCAAATCATGGAAATGACGTATAACACAAACTTCAGCTTAGCTTCCATAAGTGTGTGGATTTGCATGAGCTCAAGTTACACATTTAGAGATTTATTACCCATAGGACTTTGCCTCATTTAAATAACAGTCAGTTATTCCCAGTTTCTCTGTGTATCTCATTTGGTGTATGTGCCAGACATTATTTAACACAAACAATTTAAATCTGTCAACAGTTCAGCATCATTAGTTTCTTAATGGCTGCATGGATGGATGACAGACAGCAGGAGAAAAGAAAGTTGTAGGCAAGGTGATGCTAGCGGGGCCCAAGCAATGCAGAGGCAGAACACTGATGGTAGGTAGCATGAGGGGCGTTATGTGACTAGGACAGGACAGGACAGGGTAGAATAGGACAGAATAGAATAGAACAAGACAGAGTATGGTAGAACAGAACAGAACAAAACTTTACTATCTCAGTTAGAAGGGATCTATAATGCTCACCTTGTCCAACTGCATGACCACTTCTGGGCTGACCTTAATGCATTATTAAGAGCATTGCCCAAATCCCTCTTCAATACTGACAGACTTGGGGCATCAACCACCTCTTTAGGGAGTCTGTTTCAGTGTTTGACTACCCCCTTAGTAAAGAAGTGCTTCCTAATGTCCGTCTGAACCTCCTCTTGTGCACCGTGGAACCATTCCCCTGTGTCATGTCACTGGATACCCAGGAGAAAAGAGCAGTATCTCCCTCACCATTTCCCCTCCTCAGGAAGCTGTACAAACAATGAGGTTGCCCTTCAAAGAGAACCCTGGCTGAAGCAGAAATAACAACAGCTCCTAAAACTGGGGAGCTGCAGAAAGGTTTTGTTTCCTTTGAGTCTGAAGATAGCTTTGTGCCAGGTAAAGTTCACACTTCAGTGAAGACAATTTTTCTCTCAGCAGCTTTAAACACACATGCAGGCAAATGGATTCTCACAGAAAGCTGCAAAATTCATTCTATGTATTTATTTTAGGTCGTGATTTCAGAACTTGTGTTTTTTTGCAGAGTTTTTAATACAGAGGTTACTTGCTGTAATGTATATGCTTTCTGTTCACATCAGCTCAGGTGACAAATTGACCTTAGCGGTTGCTGTAGCACTAGAATTGCCCATGACCAGAGTACCTACCACAAAAATCGTATGCTCGCCTGAACAGCACTGCTCTCACATATTTAAGGCACGTTAATACAAACCAAAATATTTATGTCAAGAGCAGCTGAGCATGCTTAAATTAAGTAAAATGTAAGTCTATACCTACAAATTCTACTCTCAAGTAAAATACTTTCTAGAGACCTTTTAATATTTTATTACTTAATTGTATGAAGAATTCAGTTGTATTTTTCCCCTAAATCTTATATTTCATAATTATGGTAATACAGCTTTAATCTTTTCTCTTGCTGTCCCTTTCTTAAGGATTTAAGACTATTTAGTGATCCCAATTAACATGCTTGTGATTTTGGTGTACGTTTGGTTGTTTTTAAATTTAACTAATCCTCATACGTAGCATTTTTGTGGGATTTTTTTCCACTGTCTCTCTATGGTACATTCATTGATAATGTTAACGGCATTTGTATGGAAACATACATTTCACAACTTTGATGTGTGTTTAAAAATCAAGAAAATGTAATTTAAGGGAGGAATATAAGGTATGGGATACACAGTCTTGTAAACAGATCCTGCTGACTTGGAGCTGATGATTGCCTAAAGAGTCTATAAGCACAGTGTAAGGGATTCATCTCAGTTTTAGACATCTATGATATATTTTTTGAAGCTTTCCTTCATTATTAGGTCAGTGAAATGGGCACTTCACCCATCTTCTGCAGACAGTTACATTAGGGTGAGCTGAAGCAAGCCTTACAAGGCTTATTTTTCTCCACAGAAGAAGAGATGCTTGGGAAACTGTCTGAGATTTAGACATCTGCATTACAGTCAGATAAGATGAATTACATCCAGCACCCCTAGAATGCTTTTGGATCTTTATCATTTCATATCTTTAAAGAAAAAAAAAACAACCCTAATTTTATAAAACCCGCTGAGTTTCCCAACTACAGGCACTTGGGAAATTTTCCAGTGTAGATTCTAATTTTCAGGTGCATCTGATGGCATGAATTACAAACGAGTCACCTGTCAGTGTGCACAGGAGCATTTTCAATTGATAGGTCAACCTATATTTAATAGGCAGCATAGTGTGTCTGGATCCATAGAAAGCTACACTCAACATTAGATCTTCCCTTAAGCCCTGTCACTGTAGTACTGATAAGAAATATGAACCTTCAGTTCGGCAATTCAGTAGCCTCATGCAGATTTAGAACCAGCTGGATTTACTTTGGTTTGTGGGCTACTGATTTGCATCAGCTCACAAGGGAGCTGCCTGGTGCCCTGCCAAAAGCACTGCTTGATACTACCAAAGAGACAAGATTGTCCTGCAGGGAAGGAACGGACAGCCCCATGAAAGCGTTCCTCTTCAGACAAGGATAACTACTCCTACCCAGGTGAAGAAACTGAAATCTTCACACAAACCCCTCCTATAATCACACACTGACAGAATGAGAAATAAGCTCAGTTCATCTTTAAACATATTCTTTATCTGTGCATCACTAAGAAATGTAGCTGCAACGTGTATGTTTAGGTTCCTGCCAAATACTGGCCACATGAGTTATACAAATTCCCTATTTTAGCCAAACAGGTTACAAAGAAAAGAAAAGAAAAGAAAAGAAAAGAAAAGAGAAGAGAAGAGAAGAGAAGAGAAGAGAAGAGAAGAGAAGAGAAGAGAAGAGAAGAGAAGAGAAGAGAAGAGAAAAGAGAAAAGAAAAGAAAAGAGAAAAGAAAAGAGAAGAGAAGAGAAGAGAAGAGAAGAGAAGAGAAGAGAAGAGAAGAGAAGAGAAGAGAAGAGAAGAGAAGAGAAGAGAAGAGAAGAGAAGAGAAAAGAAAAAAGAAAAGAAAAGAAAAGAAAAGAAAAGAAAAGAAAAGAAAAGAAAAGAAAAGAAAAGAAAAGAAAAGAAAAGAAAAGAAAAGAAAAGAAAAGAAAAGGAAAGAAAAGGAAAGAAAAGGAAAGAAAAGAAAAGAAAAGGAAAAGAAAAGAAAAGGAAAAGAAAAGGAAAAGAAAAGAAAAGGAAAAGAAAAGGAAAAGAAAAGGAAAAGAATGGCCTCATATGTCAAAGGTGCTGAGGACTATTTTATCCACAAAGAAACCTACAGGTACTTTTTACATCTACTTCTTCAGGTATGGTGGATATACAATCATAGAATCATAGAACAGTTAGGGTTGGATAGGACCTTAAGATCATCCAGTTTCAACCCCCTGCCGTGGGCAGGGATGCCTCACACTAGACCATGTTACCCGTATGCTTGGGACCAGCCCAGCACTAAGGCTGGGTAACACAGAGAGCCCAGATTTTAGCGTGCTAGTAAAATCTCAGCCTGAAGACGGCAAGTCTGCACAGAAAGTGCCTCCTGGGTGAGGTCCCTGGAAGGATCCTGCTTCTAAACTGAGCTCAGGAGATATTTAAGGGGGTACGAGCTGGCAAGGGCAAAAATCCTGCATGGAACTGCTTGAGCAATTTCACAGTCTGTGCAGTCACATTCCCATGCCCAGCAATGTTCTCTGGCTCTGTCTAATTTACTGCCATAGATAGAGCCAGACCATCTTTCATCTTAAAAGGTGAATCAATCTTCCATCATCGTGATGTTCCTGTCATACAGAGGGAGGAGGTGAGAGGATGTATGTCCTGTAAAGTGTAATAGCCATGAAAAGGAAGAGCCCTTGCAGGGTATTCTGTAATGAAAGCTTTTCTGAAGGCAATAGCCAGCACTGTCTTAATGTTCATTGCTCAGCCTGATTAGGAAAAAGATCCAGCTGATACCTTGCAGACACCTGTATATCTGGAAATGCTACCCAGATTGTATTACATCTTCATTAACATTTGTATGATGTTAAACACAGAGCCCTGTGGTACTATAAGAGGACAGATTTTAATGGCATCTCCAAAATAACATATTCTGTAAGTAATATACTCCTATAAAAGGCCTAGAATATCTTATCAATATAACAATCATTGTCTTCTCATATTCATTCATCACACTTATGTTCATTACAGAGGAGGAGGAAAAAACAATCATTTTTATATCACTTGCTGAGGGTTAAAACTTTGTGGTTTATAAACTGAAGAAGTAGGAAAAGGTGGAATTTCAAAGTTGCAGGACAACAGAGGAGAAGCATTTATATGCACTGACAACTCTATATAAAAGCAACTCAGCACCTCCCTCAGCCTTCATTTATTGGCCTTAAATTTATTTGATGCAATAATTTCTGACAAAGTTGCATGTTCCCCTGTACTCCCACAGGCCCCATCACATTCCTTCGATCATATTTCTCAGTTTGGTAATGTTTCTTGTGCAAAGTTAAAATGGATGTGATTCCCATTAACTCTTTATAATTAGTGTGAAATCAAACTTCGAGTTGATTTTTATCTTACCTTATACTTCTAATGTAAAATTCAGCATTTGCTGCATTGTCTCAGAAAGAAACTGAAAGTTAAAAATAAGGTAACTGACATTAAAAACAAAAAAAAACCCCCAAAATTGGGGCTGTACTTTATCATCTATTCCATTTCCAATCTGAAAATAACAATGATAGTAATTTTGCACAGATTAGTTTCTGGAGTACCAAGCTCCATCCTTTCCCCTCCCTTTCCTTCCTTTTAAAATGCAGTTAAGGAATTACATGCTAGAATTATAGGAAGAAATATGCCAAGTGACCAAAAGCAATTGGCTGATGGATGTTTGGAGATCTCGACAAAATTAGTGTTCAGTAAGAGATTGGAGTATATCCAGGTGCATTATATTCCTCCTGAACAGCACTGGTTTATATCAATGTGGGTAATGAAATCTCAGATTATTTTCCTGCACAACGCGGCTGACCTATCACAAAAAGAAATTTAACACAATTATGTTTGTTCTGCAGAGGCAGGAAACTTCATTGGGAGGCAGAGAAGGAAAGCAGAGATGCAAAATATCTTGGTATAAAGGGTGAGGCCCAGAAGTACCTCTCACATCCTGGGGCTTATTGTACAGTTGGTGACCTCCATTTGGCATGGTGGATGCATGGAGGATGCAGGCCAATTTCTTCTCTCTCCTTCTCTATCCCACCAGCTTTCCATCAGAATGTGGCTGGGCCACGGTGAAGTGCACCAAAGATGTCCCTGAGTTGGGCAGTTGAGGTAAACACCAAACACCCACGACAAAGCACATGTCATAGAATCCTACAATGGTTTGGTTTGGAAAGGACCTTAAGATCATCTTGTTCCAACCCCCCTACAATGGGCAGGATGCTTATCAAGAGTATGACCACATAGTGTTGTATGTCATGACTCCAGAAGAACTTATCACTGAAGTTTTAAGCACCCTTTTTGCCTCCTTTTTCAAATGTCTGACACGGAACAGGCACAAAGTTTTGGTACATAACAGTGCATAAATAATAAGGAACAGTAATGAATGCTTATTAATTTATCTCTTTAATAAAGATTAACTCCTAAGGATAACTACCCTTGTATTAATTTCTTAAGAGGGGTTTGGAAGCAATCTCAAAAATTATTTATTTTTGTTTTGATTTTTTGAATTCTAACAAAGGAAGAAATTCTCCAACTAAGTTTTTTAGTAACTGCATTTTAGCATATGTCTTTTCCAGACTGTATTACTACAGCATGTCAGTTGAAGGCAGGTCTCATTACCCAAGGTTACAAGAGATTATCTGTATAGAATCATATAATCCTAGAATCCTAGAATGGTCTGTGTTAGAAAGGACCTTAAGATCATCAAGGTCTAACTCCCTGCCATGGGCAGGGACACCTCACACTAAACAGTGTCACCCAGGGCTCTGCCCAACCTTGAACACTGCCAGGGATGGAGCATTTACCACTTACCTGTTCCAGTGCCTCACCACCCTCACAGTAACAAACTTCTTCCTTATATCTAACCTAAACTTCCCTTGTTTGATTTTGAACCCATCACCCCTTGTCCTATCACTACAGTCCCTGATGAATAGCAGCCTATGTGCCAGAAACGTCTCCTTGTTTGAACTGCAGGTAAGTAGGAACATATAAACTGTGTTCTCCCAGTTACTCAGCAGAGTACTCAGATTCAAAGTTTCCATCCAAATTATCATCCTGCTTTAAAAGAGGGAGCACCAGCCAGATCTGTAAGTGAGATATTCATCAGGGCTGTGCAGCAGCCTCACTGAGAGAAGCTTTGCAGAAACTGCCTGCTGCCACCTCCCTGCTGATCCATGGATGAATTTCAGGGCTGTCAGTCGGCATCCTCATTTGCATTGCTCACAGATGTCCCTGGAAAACCATGCATCCCAGGACCATTTTTATGACACAGGATGTGAAATGACTGTTCTGTGATTTTAAATTAAACATCTGCAGATTTTCTGAGGTATCTAGGTTTCGAGAAATTCTGCTTCCGTTTACAAGTCAATTCAGTTTAGTTCATTCAAATTCTATAAGAACATTGAAGATCTTTATGTCTTGCAAGAACATAAACTGCCATAAATCAAGTAGATCATGCAACTCTGGCCACTTTGAAGAAGATCAGAAATAGCAGGAAAGAAACAAGAAATATTACTTCAGTATATATTCTGGTAAAAGCAGAAACGGTACAGCCCCATAGTTTTCAAATCACTATGCATATTTATCAGATTTATTTTTTATTGTCTTTGTAGCAAATTCTAGTCTTTAAATTTTGCAGCCTTTCTCTTAATTAGCATCAATACAGTTTCTATATCTTCAGGTAGGAAACAGGCCTAAATTTATCCTTAATATATGGATACAAGTGATTAATGTTGGTACATATCAGTAACTCCAGAGAAAAAAAATCACCAGGGTTCATACACTTTATGTAAAACTGTATGTTTTAAAGGCAAGTCCTCAAAAATTTCATTTCCCTCCCAGGTTCCCTGCTCATGTTTATGTATTCAGAATATGCCACGATTATTTTTTTATAGTTCAATAAACTCCCAATCTTCAAGAATATGTTGCAATGGGGTTAAAGATTGTGTTATTCATATTATTTGCAGTGATGCGCAATACTTAGCAAACTGAAACTCAAGGTACGTTAATGCTGTTTTGTTATTACAAAAATAAGCTCTGGTGACTGCTCTAATTTGACTATAGGTGTAAGAACCACTCATTAAAATTGAAAGTCAGACTCAAAGCAAGCACGAACTTTCATTATGCAAACATGAAATGGACTGGAAAGGCTAATGAGGGTAGAAGCATTCCCCAGATTTCGACATAAACCAATCTACTTCTAACATAGGCCTTCTTCTGGGAATTTCACCCATCTATAATAAAGATCTTGTTTACTGATACCCTAGTACTTGTTAGGCTGAAGAATAATGAAAATGTAGTAAAAGAATATGTTAAATCTCAGGCATAACTTATTTCTTAACTTAATGGTATATTTAACTCAATGATAACTATCGTCCTTGTTCTTCTCAAACTGAATGCAGTTTTAGCCAGCATTATATACTCACTGTATACTAAAAACTGACAGAGTAAAGGAGACTTATAGATAGATTTAATGTTCCTTTCATATGACTGCTTCATGTTCCACAGAACTAATTCTTCTGCTTTCTTATTCAAAGAGAGTCACAGTTTAAATACACATTCATGAAAAAAAAAGATGGAGTAGGGACAGATTTGGGTGATGTTCCCAGCTTTGAACTGGAAACAGTTTTCCTGCAGATGACCTGAAGCTGATCATATGCCCTCCAAATTATCAATTTGTTAAATTTTAAGATGAGAATGTAGCCAAGTAAGTACAGAAACAACCTCAAAAGCTCACCTTGTTCATCTTCCATTTTGAGAAAACTTCACTTACACCGTGAAAGTCTCCAAGAGATGTTTACAGAATCATAAAATCATACAATGGTTTTTGTTGGAAGGGACCTTAAAGCTTATCCAGTTCTAACCCCCTGCACTGGTAAGAACACCTTCCACTAGACCAGGTTGCTCCAAGCCCTATCCAGCCTAGCCTTGAATGCTGCCAGGGATGGGGCATCTCCAGCTTCTCTGGGCACCCTGTGCCAGGGCCTCATTACCCTGACAGGGAAGAATTTCTTCCTAGTATCTGATTTAAATCTACCCTCTTTCATTTTAAAGCCATTCTCCTTGTCCTATCCCTACATGTCCTTTTAAAATGTTCCCCTCCAGCTTTTTTTTAGGCCCCTATAGGTACTGGAAGGTTACTCTAATGTCTCTCTGAAGCTTTCTCTTCTATTCTTTATCCTACAGTGTTAAAAGCTTCCAAAACCTACTTTGCTAATCTGTGGATGATGGGACTTCTTGTCTATTTGTAAAAGTGGTTTAAAAGTTGCTAATTAAAATAACTCTACAATAATAACTATAATCTTAGATGTCATAATAAAGTTTGTATTATAAATTTTATATAAAGTGGCCCAAGGGACAACTGTTGAATATTAGAAAGCTCAAAAACTTTGGAATGGAATCCCAAAGTATTTGCTATCAGCTGCAGACTTTATTATCTTGTTTCTATTCTTCCACATTTGCTGGAAAAACTTAGGAAATAACAAATTAAAGTACATGGTGAGTTTCAGAGTAACATCAATTTATTTCAGTACAGATTGTGATCTTGGCAATAAGGCATCACTAATCCACATCTGTTCAGGATAGGAATATAACGATGATGGAAATGCTTTGCTCCTGTGTCTGTTTGATATTTGCCTTGGGAATGTGAGAATACATTTGCATTTTCTAAGAGGAATATAATGTGAATAAAGAATAGTTTTCCACCAAGCAGAGTTGTAAAATAAAGCTTAATAAGGGGAAGATTTTTCCTAGCCATGGTACCTATCAGCATGCAAGTGAGCTTACCTGTTAAGGAAAGGTGTACAACATGTGTTCAAGCTATCAAACTATCACATGTTTAATCTGAAACTTTATTACAAATCTGGCATAAATTGCCTTTCTTATGAGATATGGCATGACCTCCATCTCCCGAGAGCCCAAAATGAATTCATGGACAGCCACATACGTTCCAATTAATGCTGTAAGAGACTGTAATTTAGGGAGCCTTACACAATGTGATAGCATGAAAAATCAGTCTGAGCTTTTAAACAAGATTTAGGATAAATGAGTATAAAACCAATATATTTTAAAAATACTAACATTGCTTTCTTAAGGGTACTTGGCATTTATAAAGGAGATTGCACAAAATAGTAATGGTTTTTCATTGTTTTTGCAAACCAATCTGTATAATGTGAAAAAGATAGCTTGAGACACAAAACTGCAAGACAAGAATGCCTAATACTTCCAGCACTGAATTTCTTTGTGGCCTTTATGTAAGTCACAATTTGATGAAGAGGTAAACACTAATTCTTGGCATGAGAGAATTAAACCAAAACCATTCGCTGAAGCACTAGGGTCTACCTTCTTCACTGTAATTATGGCAGCTTTATTATGAATATCTGCAGAATCAATATGAAAGTAGACCCCTATGTGTTATTAAATGCCAGCTTTTCCCATAAAGAGAATTTAAGTCTCAATTTAGTAAAGTACTTCAGCATATACATAACTTTCAGCAAGAGTAGTTCTACTGCCTACATAGCAAGAGGCAAGCTAATCAAATTTAGATATTAACTAAAACCTGTCTTGAAATGGGCAATAATAGATTGCATAGCTTGCACAGTACATTTTTTATTGGTAATCTCTAGTCACTTTGCAAAAAACAAAAGTACAGTTATGACTCTTACAGGTGAGAGGAGTCACACAGCAACAAAGTGATTTGGCTTAGGTTATTTCTAGGTCACTGGTGGAATTGTGGAAGCATATCAGACCAATGTGGAAAGCCCAGTTTGGTTGTCCACCCAATAGGCCATGACGCCTAACAAAATTATAACAACAGACAGCATTACTGTCTTACCCTAAATTTGCTTTTATGGTAGATTACCATGTTGTGAGAGGAATATTTCATCCAAGGGTAACAATATACACCAGGTGTAACCATGCATTTTCTACTACATATAGAAACGTAACTTCTGACTAGTGGTTATGTATATTAAATACAACCTCTAAAACATGACAGATTTTATCAATATCTCAGTAAGGATACCCGAATAGAGTGAAGATCTAGTTAAACAGATTTCTTTCCCTTATTATCATATCCTTTGTAGCCATCTAGACTCCCAGACTCCCAATGAGATAGAGAAATAGTCTTATTGCTTTTGAAATACATAGTTACTTAATTTTTACAGAAGACAGCTAAGTTACTTAGGAAAAAAGAAACAAAAAAATAAAACCCAAGTGTCATAAAAACTACGTAAGGAAATACAGATCTCTGTAACCATTCAGCTCATGGTAGACTTCTTACGGATTTCATGGAGGAGGAACACTGTGACACAGTGTGTCCTAACCTAAAACAGGTCAGAGGGTTTGACCTACCTCTCCCAGCTGAACACAAAGCAAGCTGAAGATGAAAATGTAGAAATCTAAGCTGTAAAAATCTAAAGGTAGGAGTGACAACACATCTGACTTTTACAGATACTTCAAAGATGCAGCCTTAAAGTTTTTCCTTGAGTACTTAGAGATTTCTGAAAAAAAAAGCAGAAACCCTTTCATTTACACTGGCAATAAATTTATAGTTTAATTTATAGGAACGTGTAAAGTCATACATGGAGTTTGAGTCCTAAATCCCAGGATAGTATCACCATCTTCCCCACAAGATAAACCCAAGATTTGTCTCCTCCCATTGTAAATCACCTTTCCTCTCTCTATAACCCTATTTAAAATGTCATAGGTTGGAGGTCCTTGTTTAATTTTCTGCTCAGGTTTTGACCAGCTACAGAACTTGGTAATTATACTGGTAACAGGTTCATGTAGAGATGGCTTGAAGTGGAGAAGAATGAAAGAACCTTAGTTCCTCTAATCCTCCAAAATGAACGGCTAAAGTAATTGGTGAGGATGACAAAAGAAGGAAAAAATGTAAAAATAAGTCAGTAACTGTAAACTTTTGCACTGAACTTTACTTTCTGTGCATGGAGGGGTGATATTTATCATTAATTCACTAAAATACTTTTATACTTAAAAGGGGTGAAGGGCAGAGAATGATGACACAACCTAATATAACTGCTGAAGTATATGTAACATATACGTAACAAATATATTCATTCATTCCAGAATGTGAATATTAACCTGGAAAGCACAGATGGCCTATATCTAATGGGCCAGTTAAACAGGGTTTGAGCCTGAACCTTAGCAGGCTCATGTCTGGCTTCCAGGTCTACCTCAATCATGTGACTTAATGCTTTAAGGTTTTAAGGATACATCAGCACTAAATAATACATCATGACACAAAGCATATGTTTATACTACTAAAGAGAAACCCAAATGATATAATTTCTGACCTTAGCCTCATGCTCTAACCTGTGATTTATCTTAGCAACATTTATCAGGACACTACATCCCAAGTAGAGAACAGGCTTCTCAAGTCCCTCTAATTATATTAACAGACATTATACACAAGCTGAAGTAGCCATCCTGGTCTTAGATCTGAGGTAGTCTCATTGGCACTTGTTCAACGGTGTCTACACTCGTTCATTTGTCTTAGAAATGCTATTTGAATGATCTGAATTTCTTCAAATCCAGATTGCTTGTTAAAAGATGGTATTTGAGCATCCAAATGGTATTGTCAAAATAAACACGGAGGATTAGATACACTTAGGAGCTGTGATAATGGAGGCAGTATAAATAACTAAAATAAATTCTTGAACAATAAATTTTAATCTCTTTCAGTAAACACAATTAAAGGAAAAACTCTTACTTACATTTACCAGGAGTCACTTTAATCCATTCCTTCAAAAAACTAAATATGTCATTTTTATGTAGTTCAAAGAAAGCTTTTACTTGTAAAGATTCCTTAATACAAACTATTGAAGAAAAGGGAATGGATTTTTAAATCAATTCAGAGTAATATGAACTCATATTCAAAAGATATAAATGTAGACATAGTGCAACAACTGGTAACTGTTATTTTACTAATTAAAAACTTTCAGCCAGCCCCAATACTGAAGTTGAAAATTGTTTTCATTGACATTTTATCCTGAAATGTCAGACTTTAATATTAAGTATTAATTCTATAGACATACGAGTAGCTTAAAAATTAAAAAATAAAAGTTTCAATTGGCAAAACAGATGACAAAAATATTTTTGGAATTGTCTTTCAGAGTTTTCCTTCTCCCTACATGACGTGCCACAATACATAGAATCATGGAATTACAGAGTGGTTTGGATTGTAAAGGATCTTAAGATCATTCAGTTCCAAGCCCCCTGCCATGGGCAGGGACACCTCACACTAAACCATGTTACCCAAGGCTCTGTCCAACCTGGTCTTGAACACCTCCAGGGATGGAGCGTTCACAGCTTCCCTGGGCAACCTATTCCAGTGCCTCACCACCATTACAGTAAAGAACTTCCTCCTTATATCCAACCTAACCTTCCCCTGTTTCTGTTTGAACCCAGTACCCCTTGTCCTATCACTACACTACTACCCCAGGCTCCGAGTGATACTAATCTCAGGTAGTTCTTCTATGCAATACTACTTATAAATTAGAAATGTCCATGAAATTTGTTTTACGTGAACAATATAAGGGATTTTTTTCGATTTCAATATTTCATACCTTTTTTCAGAGAGAACTTAGGCTCACGTATGTCTTACTTGCTTTTTACGTGTATACAATGTCAAATGCAAGTTTCTTCACAATGATGAATTAATCTAGGCTTGTCTTACTTGTAGGATGACATTATGGAAGCTTTAAATCCCTTTCTATAGCAAGGGATTGCTTTCTTTCTCCTCCAGTGTCCAGCGATTCATCCAGTTTACCTTTTTCATCTGCCACAGTGTCCCTGCATGCACTGACCTTTGAAGCATGAGCTGGAACAAATTTATGAGCAGAAGAAGGGAATTTTGTGCTGTCTACACTATACTTTCATAGAATCATAGAATGGTTTGAGTTGGAAAGGACCTTAAGATCATCCAGTTCCAACCCCCCTGCCATGGGCAGGGACACCTCGCTCTAAACCGTATCACCCAAGGCCTCGTCCAACCTGGTCTTGAACACTGGCAGGGATGGAGCATTCACAACCTCCCTGGGCAACCCATTCCAGTGCCTCATCACCTAACAGGAAAGAATTTCCTCCTTATATCCAGTCTAAACTTCCCCTGTTTAAGTTTTAACTCATTACCCCTTGTCCTATCACTACAGTCCCTAATGAGGAGTCCATTCCCAGCATCCCTATAAGCCCCCTTCAGATACTGGAAGGCTTTTGTCCTGGTTTCACCTAGGGTAGAGTTAATTTTCTTCCTAGTATGTGGTGCAGTGCTGTGGCTTGGCTTTAGCCTGAGAACAACGTGGATAACACACCAATGGTGTTTTAGTTGTTGCTCAGTAGCACTTACTCTGATCAAGGACTTTTCAGTCTCTCCCGTTCTGCCAGTGGGGAGGGGCAGAAGAAAGCATGAGGGAGCAGAGAGAAGACATCTGGCCTGAACTAGCTAAAAGGGTTTTCCATACCACGGTACTTCATGTTGTGGCTTCTTTGGCTTGGTCCGTACTGGTAAAACCAGCCTTCAAGAGGGGAAGTCTGGAACAAGGAAGACTTATCTGTGTTGGAAAAGGATCAGGTTAGGGAGCATTTAAATTAACAAGACATGAACAAGACCCTGCAACCTGATGAGATGTGCCCACAAGTGCTGATAGAGCTGGTCAGTGCCATTGCAGAGTTACTATTGACTATCTTTTAAAGGGCATAACAGATGGAGGAGGTTCCTGAAGGCTGGAAGAATGCAAGTACTGCCCTGTCTTTCACCTCTGAGGCTCTGCATGCATCTGATCACATGGAGGTCACTCATTCATTCATCTCTGACCTACACAGCCCCCTGTGAAAGGGAAGAGTACAGAGAAGGCTTGTTGTTGAACCAGAAGTCATTGTCTGAACCCATGCTGCTACATCCTACCACTAATCAAGCCAGCTCTTAAAACTGCACTTTAGTCCTTTGTAGCTTCTTATAAACCATTCCTTGTTTGAATACATTTTCTCTCGTTTGATTTTTCACCTTGCCTTTATGCTTTACCTTATGCTTTTTTTTCAGTTAGAAGGGGAAAAGAGGAAGGATCACTCTAGTGTTCATTCCAAAGAACATTATCAATGTGAAAGGGGTTTTGATGCACACAGCTGTGATAAGATAGTTATATCCCTTCTCCATCATCCATATTGCAGTTATTCAGTATGCAGAGAAACCTGACAAGAGGTAATGAAGTGACCCAAAATGTCTTTATCTTCATTACCGTGGAACAGCCCATTTTTCACTCACATAAACAAATATACAGCTTTGCATGAAGGTATTTTCTTCAGAATGTACCCACTGCAGAAGAAGGGGTTAAGTGCTTGGGATTTGTTTTGTTTTCTCTTAGAGATTTGTTTCCATCATAAACCCACAGAGGAGTTCCAAAGTGACTAAACACACAGTGCAGTTAACATGTTGAGAAATGTAATGCGCACATGAAAAGTATTTTGTTAAGAAATCAGCCTCTGCTCCTTAGCTACTCAAAGGGGCAGAATGGTGGTCCCTATACCTATAGGTGGACCATTCTTTATTGCAGACACGAAGCTACGTGGTGCAAGGCAGAAGATGATCCAGTTAAAAAGTTAGTGGAAATATGGCTATGGTAAGTGTCTATTCACTCCCCTTCTCCCTCATGTAGACAGCAGCAATGCTCACTTGCTATAAACTAAATTAGAAAGAAGACACAAACAAGCAAACCTAAAAACAGCCATACAATTTGGTACTTTGGTAAGGAAACTGTATTAGTGTTGTATTACTATACCATTGCATACATAATTCAATTGTGGAATGCCTTAGGATGAAATATAATTAAGTATGCTACAGCTTAAGGTTGCTTGGTACATAACAAATCCAGGCAGCTTCAGAATTTCCAAGTCCCCTAGGTATTGCCTCCACCAAGCCTGAAACAATTCACTTGTCATGGAAAATCACATGCCATAGCGGATGCTAAGCAGGTAGTCAGAGGGATTGTTGCACCAGACAGCAGAAAGGAAAACAGAGGTGAAGGAGGAATTTGCACCAGGGAATTAAATGTGTAATTTTTTACAGAATTTCTGTTATTGCTCAGGAAGCTTAGTATTGTGTCTGCTGCTGCTTTGTGCATCTTACCTGGTGTGAATCCTGCTAAATGGATTTTGTTAAACAGCCTTGTATGGTGTTATAGAAATCCCCTGAACAAAACAAAAGCAAGCATTTGCATTGGGAAACAAATAATATGCCAAGCAACTTCCTCAAAATAAACATTTTTTTGGCCCTTATTAGTGTTTTAACATAATAGCTATATATATATGTATACATATATAAACACTCCTTTTTAGGTTAGCAATAATTTTATAGAGCAAAATAGAGTCCTTTTAAATAAATTTTCAAGTTTTATTGACATGTATTCCAGCGTAATGTGGTTTCACTCATGGGAAAATACCATCAGTTCTTCCATTCTTGGCACAAAAATAACCCTGGAAACACATTGCAAGCAAAATCCTGTGGGTTAACTTTTCTTAGGAATTAAAACATTAAACTAAAAAACTGCTTAACAAAGAGAAAAAACATTACTAAGTAATGATAATAAGGTCTCAGTATAAAATACCTAAAAAAACCCCTGAAAAACTCCTGCATTTTCACCTTGTTGCAGTTTTAATAACTACAACCATTTTCCTGGTGACACTATGCTGTCACCTACTGGTTACAGAATCCCTTTTTAAAGTATAGTCATTTGAAGAAATATAAGAAGCAAAAGGATTTGCTTTGGAAGATCTGGAACAACTTTTTCACTAGTGAAAACTCATAGAATTCTCTTTGAAATCAGTAGAATTTGGCTAGTTTACAGCAGCTGGGTGTCTAGTGCTGGCTGCAAGAGAGAAGGTTTGATGTACTTTACCACCAAATCCCTTGTGGTATCTCACCTTAGAATTCATCATGGGGTATAAGCTTTCATATTAAAACAGCTTTCCTCCACAGATTTTTCCTGCTGTGAATCACTATTGCTTTAATGCATGGAATAAAGCCCATCCTGGGACTGGTTACTGAAGGGCTGTCTCTATTCCTTAGCAGCATTTAAAGACTAGCACCTCTGTTAAAGACTAAAACCTCTGTTAAAGACTAAAACTTCTGCTTAAGCCTAAAAGCTTGCTTTTCCTTCCTTTTTATTTGTGTGTCCTCTAATATGTAGGGTCATCCTGACTGGCTGTCACCTACTTATTGCAACCCTCGCGTTCAGCCGCAAGCTCTCCTTTGCTGGTTCAGCTCATGGGGTGATTGCTTGTTTGTGCCATATGCTTCTGATTACCAGACAGCCATGCCTTGTGTTCAACATGGTCCTGTGCTGATGGTCTGGACTCACTGCCCTCTGGGAAGAGGACTGTGAATCAGCCCATATGAAATCATGTTGCTCCAGTGTACATGGGACTCCCTGAGCAAGGCAAAGGGGAGGGCTTCAGTGAAACCTCCAGACTATGGCTAAAGGAAACAATAATAGGAGAGCATTTGTAGAGTTTGCAGCAACTTGGAGAAGCAGGTTCAGATATTTGCTGTCCATGATCCTGCTCAGCAGATGTAAATCATAACCCACATCTCTAACAACCTGCCACTGCAAAATAAAACCCTAGAGGGGACTGATCCTTAAGTCATCTCTGGAATTACAAGTGTGCATCCTCCTGTCTTCTGAGCTTTGCCCCATCTGTTATTACTCCAGCCGCTATCTCTTCCCATTACTTGTTTCTAAAATACACATTTGCGCTGGAATGTAGGAAAGGGACATTCTTTCTTTCTGCTTTTTTTACAAAGATACAGAAACACACAGCTATCACTAGAGATTTATTTTATTATCCCATCGTGCACTTTCCTACCACAATGTTTATCAACTTCTTGGCTTCCTGGTCATTTCTCCAGTGAGCAGCTTTCCAATTTCCCTGTATTGATGACAGTACCACACATGGAGAGTAGATGAAGAAACAGCGCTTTCAACACAGCAGCGGGGCAAAAAAGATGCATTACTCAAACAGTTTACCCAGATCTCAGCTTCGTTAACACGATGAGCTTTGAGCCAACACAAGATACAGGATATACCTGGCGAGTCATGCACACCGCTTAAAGAAAAATATTTAAGGCGTTGAAATAATTAATCTCCCTTTGTGCTTCTAAAAAAAAATCTATTTATTTTTCAGTGCACTTCATGTTTTTCCTAATATGTGAAAATAAAATTTAGGACTAAAATAGAGTTATAATCTGCGCAGAATTTGCATGGCAGTGAATCTCATTCATCAGCCAAATACCTGTGGTTAGCTACCTTTTTTTGCCATCTGGAGTATGATTTCCTAATTTACACATTTAAACAGGATCTCCCTCTGTGTTTGGAGACACACCTTAGGGTAGGGTACCACTTCTTTCAGGCAGTGACAGAAATGTGAATACATTTTTAGATAGAGCATTAATGCTCAAATATTAGCTGCGCGTTCTTCACTTTTGCTCACCAGAAGGGAAAAGCCTGTACATATCAGCATCTTACATGTATCAGCTAATCTCAGAATGCCTTAAGAAACTCTGGTCCTTATTTTGATACACTATTTGAATCAGTTTTGATGTGTCAGATTTGATCAGTTGTGAATCAAAAAATGATAATCCTACCAAAAGTATAATAAAAACATTACTTTCTTCTTCATTCTCTGTCTTATGTCTACACAATAAAAAGAAAATTATATCAATTGATCAATCAATCAAATACTTTGTAACAGAAAAGGTACAGCATTATTATTTTGTTAAAAATACAATAGCATTTAGAGCAAAGTAAAAATAGTTGAAAGGCAATATATGGTCAGTTCATACCCACAAATTCAACCAAACAGACCAGATCTATAAATAATGGTTTATGTGATAGAGTGACTCTGCTTTCCTCTGTTGTCAGAGGACATCACTTAAAGAGTACCATAGCTCACAGGGTTGTGCTTAATCTCAAGTGGAAATCTCTCACCACCTTGAAATTTGTGCAAATGTTTCATAGAGATCAAGATGAAGTTCAACCTTCAAAACAGGACCTACATCTTGGAAAAATGCAGACCTATTCTTTCAACACGAGGTATAATTTTGATGCACTTGCTCCTCTGTCTTTACATGTGTTACCAACACTTGTTTAAATTGAATATCAATTTTGTGAACTCAGTGACAGATTGCAACGAATGATGCTTTTAGGACATATATATATGTATGTATGACATATTTTAGGGATATAATTTCTAATGGGATTACATCAAACTCCCTGAGTAGGAAGCAAACCCTTGTTCTTTCTGATTATCAGCTAAAGATCTGAAGTTCCAAAAGACAAAATTCTAAGCCTACCAAAACAGTAAATGTGATATTTTTGTTCAAACCATTTTTTTTTTACTGGAAAAGAATCTCTGGAGTGTGTGACTCATGGGACAGGTGAAATTGACAGCTATTCAAAGTTTAAGAAAAAGAACAAGTCCTAAATATAATTTTTCTGGAGCCATAATCTCATCAAGTTGTTAAACTTATTGGAAGAAGTACTGGATGAAGTAGTACAGACTTTTTTACTGAGGAACTCAGAACTAGATCACTTTAATGGGTATTTCTGGCTTTTATAGTCCATAAATCTATTATATGAGAGCGAAAATGTTTTAGCTCATATCACCTGATAAAATACTGAAATCCTTCTATTAGCTCAGATGCTTTGGACCAGCAATTTTTGTGACAGAAATGAAAGATGGATGGATTTTTAGTAATATGATGACCAGGTTTAAGAGTAAAGAGATGTTTATGTTTGGGACAGGTAATGTGAATCAAGGTTAAGGCTTTAAACTGTAAAGCTCAAAGTTCTCTGTATAAGGGATAGAAAATAGCTGTACTTTCATTCTGAAGTTATGGCAGACTGTTCTTTTTGGGAAAAAAAAAAAAAAAGAGGGGAAAAGGACAGAATTTAATCACTCAAAGATTGTTTAAAAATAAATTAATGTGCAGGTATGGATCCTTAAGAAAATGAAGGAATTTGCTACTGGAAGATATGCAAAATTATCATAATAAGGAAACTAAAAGGCTTTAGTCAGAGAATGATGTCACTATGAAGAGGATGCTACTTCATGGTTGTCAAATGGGGCTGAAAAACTCTAATCTCAACACAGCAAAATGTAAAGCTCAGAAATGGTGATCTACTGAGAGCAGGCCATTGAAAGAAATGGTGGCCACTTTGTTTGACCCAAACCCAAGACTTCTGATTCAGAATATGTAATGGTTTTTAAATATTAGAAGGCTTTATGCAAATTTGCAAGGAAACAAGAAAGACAGAGGCAGGGAAACCCCAGAAAGGACTGTATTAAGCAGCAGAGCCCCCAGGTATAATTTCTATACTGTCTGATCCAGAGCAGGACTTGATCTTGGAAAGATACAAAATCCATGTGAACTCTATAATCTGGCATATGTTTTGGTAATGGATCTATCCATGTTTCTCTTCTACCATGGGGCATATATTCTGCCCATGATTTCAGAATAGAAAAAGCTGTCCAAACAAATACACATTCACAGTGTCCAGTCCAACACCAGTCTTTTTTTTTATCCTGTGTATAAGGGAGTTTGAACAATCTTGGCAATATGGCTTGGATAGAAACAGATGATACAATAAGACTGGGACTGTACACAGCATATATGAATGTAACATCTGAAACTGCCTGACAAGTTGTTTTCCCCAAAACTGATAACACTGAAAGGAAATTAAAATGACAAAGTTGCATAAATCAACCACCAGTCATATTAAACCATATTACCAAGTGTCTTTCTAAGCCAGGAATGTGTCTGCCTGAAGAGTAAACGAAGCATGAAAATTTGTGACTATGGAAAGATATATTGGAGTGGCAATCAAGCCAAGAGTGACACTTCCAGAAGATATCCCATTGGTATGATGATCTCCACCCAAAGCCTGATAGTGTCCTCCCTGCCAGGTACCATAGTGAACCTGCACCCTGCTGATGGGCTGACAGTGCAGGGATAACAAGAAGGGATCCTCACACCTGGGGTGTGAGGATGTCAGTGTATGAGAAGACCTTTCTTATCAAGAGGTAGATGAGCAGATTGTTAAAGCAACATAGGCGTATTTGAAGCTGGAGCATTAACGGCACCTATAGAAGAGGTGAGCAAGTAGGAGATGTACAACAATGCATAACAATATGTGGTTGCAACCTACTCTTTGGTGGGGCAATGTGTGTGATTACAGGTTATGGGGAATTAGTTGCAGAACGATGTTTTGAAACTTGTGCTTATTAACATTTTGTAAGCATCTGGTAACGTGATGTATCTGTTGGATTGCTGATATTGATCCTGGATGTATGGTTCACTGGTTGCCAGTTAATTACATGTTGCTAATATATCAATACAACACTTTGATTCTGATCTAATGCAAATCACATGAACAGTTTTGACTGCATCAAAAGTCTTCGAAGTGCACAGAGCAGTCGGTGTTCTGAAAGTGTTAACATTACTCTTTCCAGATGTTTTCCAGAAGGTTAAGTGTACCTTATTCGTGATAAATTAGAGATCCATAGGAACTCAGTACTACAGGAAGAGAAGACTCTTGGGTTATTAATTTAAACTAGTCAAGTTCATTAAAAGTACTGGCTATAGTTTTCTACCTATGTGCTACAGAACAAAGGTGAAGCTCTTTTTAACAGGAATGCTACTGAAGTTCATGCATCTGCTTAATTCTGTTGGCTTGGGCTCAACTGATGGTCTGTTTTTCTGGCACCACACCATTTTTCTGTAGGCAAAATATAAAGAAGATGTAGATCTGTGCACAAAGAAATGGCAGCTTTCTGACAGCAGCTTTCATTCTCCGCACACGATCTACTGCACTCAGCACATCTTGTGGAAAAGAGTAGGCGGTCAAAGGGTTGATGCATAGAGAGCTGACACTATTTGGTAAAGCCTCTGAATTAATAAAACGTTAATATTCTTCAATGAATCTAATGCTCTGAGCACAATATTACTTCTAGTGTTCTTTTTTTTCAGTGGCTTCATTTCACATCATCACTGGTCTAATATCAAATAACTTTGATATTAGTTAATAACAATTTAGCTGGGCTCCCAGGACTGGAACTAAAATATCAAATGAACATTTTCTTGTACTTATGAATCTCTGAGATTAGAGATTGCCCTTGTCATTCCCTGTGTTTTTTCCCTGACTTAAAACTCTTGGACTGTTAAAGCAACAAAAAACTTTGTGACCTGAAGTGAACTGACTGTGAAGAAGCCATGTGTCAGGAAAGTATGAAGACAGTGGTGTACATCAGTCGCACAACTGTTGTAATAGTTAACATATAATATATCCAGCTACACCACATAGAATCACAGAATCACAGAATCGTAGAATCATAGAATAGTTAGGTTTGGAAAGGACCTTAAGATCATCAGATTCCAACCCCCTGCCATGGGCACGGACACCTCACACTAAACCATGTCACCCAAGGCTCCATCCAACCTGGCCTTGAACACTGCCAGGGATGGAGCATTTATCACTTCTTTGTGCAACCCATTCCAGTGACTCCCCAGCCTCACAGTAAAGAACTTCTTCCTTATATCTAACCTGAACTTTCCCATGTTTAAGTTTGAACCCATTACCCCTTGTCCTATCACTACAGTTCCTAATGAAGAATATTACAAAATACAATTAAGCATGTGTTGTCTCCTTTGTAAAACTGAAAAATAAGGCACTGCAAAAAGTGGGTTGAAAGACTTGCGTTGCCCACAATTTCCAAACATTTTAAATTTATCATATAAGTAGTGTATGTTTTCATATTTTTCATTTTCAGGTTTTACTACTGTGCCATTACTGTAATTACTAAAAAAAAAAACAGACCTTAAACCCCCTCCCAAAGTAATTCCATGTATGTTGAATTTTATCTGTGATCTACTTATGGAATACATTAACTTGGGGAAAAATTGTAATGAGTAACATTACATGAATTAGAAAGCTGCTTAGCAACAGGGTGCACAGCTCTTACCTCTCTACCTTAAGAAAGGAATGGCAGTGATCTCAACTACTGCAAACCTACAAATGTGACCTCAGTGGCATGCAAGAGCGCAAAATGTTTTCTGAAGAGATAATGATTACAGACAAGCTAATGACTGAGAAATAGGCTTGCTGAAAGCTGATTGTACAGACTTAATCAGTATCATGGATAAATATAATATTTTTGAACTATATTTTGTATAATATTTTGACAAAGTAAGTGCAGTAGATCTAGACTCTTCCAAAGCAGTTAGCGGGAAAATCCATTTATTAGAAAAGGACAAAACTCTTAATCATATAAAGGGATGATTGCAAAGACTAGAAAAACGATGATGAAATGGTAACCTTGGTAAAAGAGATATTACCACAGAAGCTTTTCAAGGCTCATCTTTTTCTGGTGATATGGGTACAAAATGACAGTTACAATAAAATTTGCAGATGCCAAACTGCATCAGCATTTCTCTGTAAGAGAAAAAGTGTCAAGTGCTAGAGAAAGTACTGAAATTTAAGTATTAGTTTGACATGAGAACTCATTTAAGTATATTTAAGCTGGAAATGAAGAAGAGATTTATAGCCAGAGGAATACAAAGCTGAAAGAGATCACCTCATTTTACAGTATACAGAACAAACTGATCCCTTTGCACAGCACACATTGGAAAATGGAGGAAAAACTGCAATTGTATTTTAAGTTTTCAAAATTGCAGTCCCACTATAATGCATCACTAACACTTTGAATCAGACTCTGAAACTGCTAACCAGTGATTAAAACACTCGTTTCATTAATAACCTGAGAGAGATGTTTCCTCACTGGGCTGTGATTAGGAAGTTGCTATGCTTGTGTAGTTCAAATTAAGATCATAATTTTGAATTAGCACAATTGCAATAAATTGCTCAAAAAAAGCTGCATTTTTTCTCCCTGTTAAACTCTGACATGATTTCAAATCTTGTTTTCTTCTTTTTCCCCTGCTTAAATATAAACACATCTCACAGAAGAGGAAGAAAATGCTTATTGATCTACAAGATCATCACAATAACACAAAGATCTCTGAAGGTAAAGAAGAGTAATAAGTATCATGAGATTCAATGGCCTAATCCAGCTCTCTGGATTATCCTATGATCATAAAGAGCAACAGAATCCCTACCGTAACTCTGCAAGAACATTATTAGCTCAATTTTAGTACCTAAGTATATTGATTGCTTATCACTGAGGCACACTTTGGTATGTGAAACATCCATTCCACAGGCTGAATGACACAAGCCAAGGGCTACAAATGAACCCTGCCCTGAAGGACTGGCATTTGTGAGTGAGATGGAGTATCCCAGAGCATCTCTTATAATAACAGATAACTTTCTTTGGACAACTGGACCCATCCTTCTGTGTCTGTTGTTCTGCCTGAGCTCTATCATGGTTCCTGGAAGACAGCCCTATGTATTACAACACTTTGCTGCTCCTAAAGTTGAACATAACAGAGATCATCTACACGCTTCAGGTTTTCAAATAAAATGGTAGGTGACTAGACAAAATGAAATCTCTCTCAAAGTGCATATGCCAAGATATGAATTGTATGGGAAACTTCCATTGCGGTGTTCTTATGAATGTTAAATATTCCTCTGTAAGCATTGTTTCCTGTTTTTTTCCTTGCATCCCAGTGTCTCTGCTTTGCCACTCTTGTCTCTAATAATTTTTTTCTTCTGGCTTTTGATCCACACTCTGTTCATAGTTCCCAGTTTCAGCTTCCAATTCTTTTCTTCTTCCCTTTAATTATTAACTTCTTTTCAAATATTTAATAATGTATTTCTAACCCTGAGATTTTCTGCTTTTATTGTCTGGTTAGATGCAGCCACATGGGACAACATCTCCACCCAGGCCCTACCCCTTCTCCCTTCCAACAAGAACTCCACACACAGTTAATGATAAATTAGTTCCCATAGTTTCCTTGCTCCATCTTTTGTTTGTTTGGTTTGGCTTTATTTTAATCTAGACAAGGCAGTGCCCCATGTGCATAGACATGGATGAATTTTTAGGGAATTACCCTTACCAGGTATGTCTAAGAATAGTTTTAATCCGGTTTTATATTTAGCCAATTTTTCTCAGATTCTCTTAGGTGTAACTGATTTCCTTTTATCCTCCCAGATTTAAAATGCTTGAACTAAGACACCTAAAACAGGAAAGGGGAAAAATAAAAAAGATAAACATCTGAAAATTTTAAATCCATGCTCCCCTAACTGTATTCCTGTAAAGAGTTTGATTAATTTTTAAGAATAATTATTGATCTTGGAGAGCAAAATGAGAGACCATGTGAAGATCTTTCATGCTACTAAACACATCTATTAACTAGCGTTGAAAAAATTGGATGTGGAGTGTGTGCTGATCAGATTAAACAAACAGCCCCAAAGTAATCTTGTTTTCATTTATAAATAATGGGGAGGAAAGAGAGGAGGAAAGAATGCAAATCCATACACTCAGCAGTCTTTGGATTGCTTTAGCAACTACGAGTCCTTGGAAAAGAGTTAATATTTATCAGCTTTCCAGTTACTGCATTGCACTGTGCTCTGACTTCATATTTCTTGTGCTGCTCTTCTCATTTTTACCTTATCGATCTTAGTGTAATAACATGAAAGGCAAAAGTGTAGCAACCCTTCATACCCATTTCCTCTCTTTTTTATCTCAGAGTATTTGGTGTCTCATGATCTGCACACTCATTCCTGTTGCTCAGCCATGTAAAGGATACATAAAAATACCAAATACTTGAATGTCCCCTGTACCAGACAAAGGAGTAAACAAACACATCACCTCACACCTCTGTAGGGTGTGATTCTGCACCACTTCCCTGATGAAAAATTTGACTACAATGGACTTAAGGTGAAAGTTAACTGCAAGGCTTGCATTTGAAGTTCAAGTTTTAAATTAACAGTTAAAAGATGATCATACAAGCTATCAAGTCTCTTGAATCTGCAGTCCTTGAGCTGTCGATCTTGTGAGAAATGAATCATTGATAGAAAAACATCTTGCATTTCTGTTTTTAGTCAGTGATGGAAACTTAACAATAACAGCATGACCTACCAAGTTATTTTCATGTGTTGTCCTGCCCAGACACTGAAATAAATGAATTTAAAAAGACTGTATTTCAGTATCAGCCTAAAAACCTTTGGTTTAAAGGCAATTCTAAAGCTGGAAAAATTTATACTTTTTTTTTCTTGGGTTTCATTTTCATTGAGTTAAACAGGTCAATACGAGCAAACTCTTAACATCATAGGGTTGGAGAAGAAACAGGAGAGGTGCCTGAGGATTGGAGGATGGCAAATGTCACACTAGTCTATAAGAAGGGCAAGAAGGAGGACCCGAGTAATTATAGACCGGTCAGCCTTACCTCCGTCCCTGGAAAGGTGATGGAACAACTTATTCTTGACTCCATTTCTAGGCATATCAAGGGTGAGGGGGTTATTAAGAACAGCCAACATGGTTTTATGAGGGGGAAGTCATGTTTGACCAACCTTATAGCCTTCTATGAGGAAGTGACTAGGTGGAGGGATGATGGTAGAACAGTAGTTGTGGTTTTTCTTGATTTCAGTAAGGCATTTGATAGTCCCCCACAGCATTCTCATAGATAAGCTAAGGAAGTGTGGGCTTGACAATCGGGTAGTGAGGTGGATCAAGAACTGGTTGGAAGGAAGAAGGCAGAGAGTTGTGGTCAATGGTGCAGAATCTAGCTGGAGGTCTGTGACTAGTGGAGTCCCTCAGGGGTCGGTGCTGGGACCAGTGCTATTTAATATTTTCATCAATGACCTAGATGAGGGAACAGAGTGTACTCTCAGCAAGTTCACTGATGACACTAAACTGGGAGGAATGGCTGACACACCAGAAGGCTGTGCTGCCATTCAGCGAGACCTGGACAGGCTGGAGAGTTGGGCGGGGAGAAATTTGATGAAATTCAACAAGGGCAAGTGTAGAGTCTTGCATCTGGGAAAGAACAACCCCATATACCAGTATAGGTTGGGGACTGACCTGCCGAAAAGTAGTGAAGGGGAAAGGGACCTGGGGGTCCTGGTGGACAGGAGGATGAACATGAGCCAGCAATGTGCCCTTGTGGCCAAGAAGGCAAATGGCATCCTGGGGTGAATTAGAAAGGGTGTGGTTAGTAGGTCAAGAGAGGTTCTCCTCCCCTTCTATTCTGCCTTGGTTAGGCAGCATCTGGAATATTGCATCCAGTTCTGGGCCCCTCAGTTCAAGAAGGACAGGGAACTGCTTGAAAAAGTCCAGCGCAGAGCCACAAAGATGGTTAAGGGAGTGGAACACCTCCCTTATGAGGAGAGGCTGAAGGAGCTGGGTCTCTTCAGCTTGGAGAAGAGGAGACTGAGGGGTGACCTCATCATTGTTTACAAATATGTAACGGGTGGGTGTCAGGATGATGGAGCTAGGCTTTTTTCAGTGATATCCAGCGATAGGACAAGGGGCAATGGGTGTAAGCTGAAGCATAGAAGGTTCCACGTTAACATCAGGAAGAACTTCTTTACTGTGAGAGTGACAGAGCACTGGAACAGGTTGCCCAGGGGGGTTGTGGAGTCTCCCACATCGGAGGTATTCAAGGCCCGCCTGGACGAGTTCCTGTGTGATGTACTCTAGGTTACTCTGCTCTTGCAGGGGGGCTGGACTAGATGATCTCTTGAGGTCCCTTCCAACCCTTGGGATTCTGTGTGATTCTGTGATTCCAGGGACAGCAAATACAGGGAAATCATGTGGAAGAATCTAGACTTCCTATTTCTCTGTCCCTGTGCAGGAGATGCCACATGTCAGTTCAAGTGAGGATGCAGTGGGTCGTATGATGAAATGTGGCAGCTCTCTCCTCATTTGAAAGTAACCTCCAGGAACTATGTGGGTCTTACTGCAGGACACAGGCTTCTATGTAGAGTTTTGTTGCTATTGCCCATGGGCTTTCCTGTGCAAGGTCTATCACAACACACAGTAGGACAGAAACTGCAGTGCATACAACAAATATATTTGGGTCCTTAGAGCATGCAGAACTGTTACTTCTTTCAAGGTAAGAAAATTAGGAAATTAACTGTAAATGCAGAACCTGAAATTTAATCCACTTATCAAATGTCTTATTTTTAACCAAAATATTTCTCCTTTCATGGTAGCCTTGAATAGCTGAGTGTACATGAGTGTACATATCATGTTCTGTACACTATACGTAGTATATTCTCTATATATTGTATATGCAATGTTCAAAATAAGCTTTTTTTTGTTTATCACTAGTATCAGTAATTCCCGATATCACCGGATAATCTAAGAATTTACATAAGACAAGACATATGTATATTACTTGGAAGGTGCTATAAATATTATAACCATAATTCTATATTATTTCTAAGATATGAAGTTCTAGTCAAACTAATTTGAGTGGGAACATGGTTTCCAATTCCCTTAAACATTTAGGAAAATTAATGGGAAATTTGATTTTGATGGCAATGAGGATCTTTCTTATAACTTTGAGGGAGATAAAGGGTGGAAATGGGGGACAGGGGAATGAAGAAAGTTTTCTTTTGTTTTCAATTTCGCTACAATGATAACATGTAAAACACTGAGAATTAAGCTTCTTTCTTCTAATTCTTAATTATTCAGAGACTAATATTTTCAATAAAGGGGTTATTATTTTGCCTATTGAGTTCAGTTTACTTGAGTCAAGATTTTGCCCATTATGTTACCTGAACTGCATTCTAGGTTAAGGCAAAAATAAAAGCACATCCCTCTAAGCCATTTGCAATTCAAATGGGAAACTTCCAACAAAACTGCGGTGCATCAACCCAGAACAAACAACTCATCAAACCCCATAAACATGGCATGATCCCAGTAATGAAAAATGAGCTTTGCAACAGCCTGTAATTAGCATGGGAATGACAGGCATATTCTAAACCTTTCTGAACATATGGGTAATTATTGAAGAGCTATGACAGTAATGCATCAACACGCTGATCCATCTTACTGCGGTTCTACGTTCTGGCTGCCTCTCAGTGGATCTTTACATGACATTCACTAATTTGGTGCAAACCTCACCACCCAAGAGCAATGATAGGCTTTTACTCATAATGAGAAGGAAAATTCTAAGAATCATCACTTGAAAGGAGTGTTGAGATTCCAGATAAACACCCTAAACTATTTTACATTTCCAACCTGCAATTTTTCCAATCTGATAATTCATTGGTGGGGATTTCCAAATTTCTGCAATAACAGGTATTTGCCTATAATTCTGCAATAACAAAGTGGAGGAGGAGAAAGAAAGACCTGTACAAAGTAAGACAAAGATGATGACTGTGGACTTCATCAAGAGCCTTACAATTGTAAATCTACTGCTCCAGATGCTTTTGGATCTCTAAAAGATGGAAATTATTAATGATTTGTATTATGTCAGCATCTTGAGGAGAAAGAAGAAACCTTAGTGATGAGTGCATTGCCCAGAAAAAAATAAATAAAACCAGAAAGCTAGGTTGGAAGCTCTGAATGAGCCAAACAGCACCTAGTAGAAAAGCATATCCATTATTATTACCTACTTAGAAAACGAAAACTGGCATACTGGAGGGCAAATTGTTATTGATCTGTTTATTAATGGCTACAGAAATAATCTTATCCTGCCATCAACGTTAAAGTTTTGTTTATACTTGTCAGCTAATTAGTTGGGTTTTTTTAACAATGGTATTGGAAGACAGAGATTAAACTGGATACTGAAATAAGAATCCTTAAGTCTAATTAATCAAGCTTTTTGCCCTAAAAATCCTTTCTACAACTGCTAAAGCTTAAAAATGGCTTGCAGTTTGACTTTCATTTTAGATGTGTAGAAATGGGGGTGGAGAAGGAGGGGGGGTGAAGAGAGAAATAGAAAGGCTGGGGGTGATATTCACTTTCACACAAACACTTCTCCTAGTCTAAGCTATATAGAAGAAGAAAAGACAGGATTGAGCTGACATCAATCATCTTGATGGATCTTCTGTTTTTATTCATTGTTCTATTGATCTCTTTCAGCATTATTTCATAGGTAGATTGCAACAAAAGTAATTTCTTATTATGTCTCCATTTCAACTCATAAAACATATGACACAATAGGTTTTGAATGAAGGACAGGTTCCCTAAGAGAGAGAAAAATATCCCAGGTAAAAACACAGATTTATTGATCTCTCCTTCAATAATAATGATTATAATCTAACCAAGCACTATTGCCTTAATAAATTATTCAGCTCTCTCTCTTCCACATTCCAACTGGATGCACTCCAAAAAGGAAAAGTTTGATCACTAAATGCTGAAAATACTAACTTCTTCATGCAATGAGCCATGAAAATGTTAAAACCACGTTAAATAATAGCATATTTAACAGAAACAGAATAGCATATTTAACAGAAACAGAAATACCCTGGCCCAAAGCCCAGCTGACCAGCAACTGGGGAAAGAAAACAACATATGTCCTGGAAAGGAGGGGAAGAGGTTTTGTCATCTTTTTCTATTTTCTAGGCAAATTTAAGGGCACTTTTTCCCTACTCTGCCACGTTTTCTCTTACAATGGAACAATGGCAAATGTTCTCATAACTGTAACTTTCTCGTCTGTATGACAATACATCACTGTGGGTTAAACTGGAGGCTTACTCTTATTTATCAAGTGCCTTCATTTCACCCCAAAACTCAGGCATGTTTCATTGTCAAGGCATTTTCTGCCTAGGGCTGTTCCTGAGATATCCTGCTCTGAAGCAGAGATTTCTGGAGCAAGGAGCGCTGTCCACAGGTATAAAGCTGGCAAAGGACCAGTTTGTTGATCAGCTTAAGATCTTGTCACTTTGTTTTAATTTGTTGAAACTTCCATGCTGCTGTTTCGTTCAAGGTTCCCGATAAGATTAACATATACTATATGTTCACAAAGAATGAGATACACACCACAGAAAGTAATCCTTTATGCTTAGTATGCTTATACATTCTAAAGATCCGAATAATTCCTCCTTTTGAATAAAAACTTGAGGAAAGAGCAGGAAGATCGGCATAAAAGCGATAACATTTCTAGACAGTGATGATACATTAAAAAAAAAATTTTCATGTAACTACTCTCATATTAACCTCTATGCCACATCTATAGTACATAATTATGTATCTGATTGTTAGGGAAACACTCATCTACCAAGATGACACTAGCTGAAGATAGGAGTGTATAGAGCCTTCAGTCATTTAAAATAAGATTAATGACTTAAACTATAAAGGTCTTGCATTAACTTTCCATAAAGGTCAAAAGAATCATATAGGCAACAAATTTCCCTTGTGGTTTTCATTCATGTTGCTTTAAATCAAGGGCAGTGTTTAAAAGCATGCATGCCTAGCTTGATATAACCTGATAATGAATTTTTAAATAAGAGTACTTAAGAGAAGTTACCTTACTTTACGGAAGCAATTAGCTGGGATATTTGATAGATTAACCAGATGAGATGATATTTCTACAGACTGCTAAAAGTAATGTTTGCTGTTAGTAGGTTTTGGTGTATTTGCGTTTGCGTATCAAGGTTTTGACAGCAGGAGGACTGCAGGGATGGTTTCCGTGAGAAGCTGATGGAAGCTTCCCCCTATATACAATAGATCCAATGCCAGTCAAGTCCAAGACAGACCCACCACTGGCAACGGATGAGTCTATCAGCAACCGTGGTAGCACCTCTGGGATAATGTATTTAAGAAGTGAAAAACAAAACCTGCTCAACATCAGGAAGAGAATTTGGGATTAAAGTTGAGCCCAGGAAGAAGGAAGTGGTGGGGGAAAGCTGTTTCAAGGTTTTTTTTATTTCTCATTATCCTACTCTGGGTTCATTGGTGATAAATTAATTTATCTATTTTGCCTGTGATGGTTATTGCTCTCCCTCATCTCAGTCCATGAGCCTTTCATCATACTTTTCCTTCCGCTGTCCAGCTGAAGAGGAGTGATAGAGCAGCTTTGGTGGGCATTGGGCATCCAATCAACATCAACCCACCACATTTGGGAACTATTCTTGTGATTTGAAGTCAGTGCTATCAAATGCAAGTGTAGTTTGCTTTAAGCATCAGATAAGTCCACAGAGTTAATCTAACTTTCTGTTTAAAATACTCAGAACCTGCTCCTTCAAGTCTGATGTACAATAAATTCAAACTCATTGTAAAGCAAGAATATGTACAGTTTTAAATGCCTTCTTTTGAAACAGTCAAAACAACTTTCTGATACTAAAATCAGCAGGGCATAAATAAAAATTCCCTCTCAAAACCAAACTGCATCAGTGTTTCACAACCTGTTGTGATGGGTACTAAAATAGCTTCACTTAGAAAAAGCAGCAAACATGTAACAGGTGTATGACTTTAACAGTATGCAATGCAATAAAGCATTTAAACCTCGTTTCATACACACAGAGCTTTACAGTGTGTGCATGTGCTCCACGTGCAACTTGTACTGATCTTTAAGTCTGTCAGAATCGGTCTCAAGTATAAACAGATTCTTCTAAAACACAAGTGGCCACAAAAGTCCAGCTCTAATTCAGCATAGCATATTCTCCTTTTTGCTGGAGACAGATCCTAGATGACCAAACCAAACAGCCTATCTCCATAATATTTATATGCCCAAGCACCTTCCATCTAGCCCCATATAAATGCCACCTTACATGGAAATAAAATGTGCTACAACTGATTTCAAAATGCTTTCTAGCTTCACTTCTCCTGGTAGGGATTGACAGGGAGAAGCAATTGACTTTCTAAAATTATAGTGATCAAAACTGGAAAGAAAAAGAAGAAAGAGAAAATAGGCTCAATATAGTTGTTCCTTTCTTGAAATACAAACCCCTTTGAATTTGCAGGTATTTTCCCACATTCTAACCAGGACCAAGTATCTTTGCAATGCTATTGTTACTGGGTTTTTTGACAGTCATACTCAGAGTATGCTGATAGTCAGACACTATAGAAACCCTAATTAATCTATGGGAAGATTACATATAAGATAGATTTTATGACATATGAAATGCTTGCTTCCCTTGGAGCAAACAGCTTCCATATATGAGTCAAAACAATAGATGGCCCTAGACATCAGAGAACAGTGAGTACCTGTTTCGTACCAGTGAAGGCAGAAAAAGAATCTTCTGCTTATAACATGAAATTACTTTTACTTATGAATAGTAATACAGGGTGGGGTGGCCTGCGATAGCAGGGAATTGTATTTGTTGTAAGGTTTCTTCCCTGAAAATAGAAGCTTTGTTGTTGTCTCCAGTATGTACCTGATAGCATGTTTTTGCTGCAACTCTGTCAGCAACCAGATCTATTTGAAGATGTCCCTTCTCATTGCAGGGGGGTTGGATTAGATGACTTTCGAAGGTCCCTTCCAACCCAAGCTATTCTATGATTCTATGATTTATTATGAATCATGGCATATTCAAAAATTCACAAGCCCTGAACCAATTAGATTGACACTCCACAGTTAAAAGAAACACTTAAAAGAAGAGTGTCCAGTACAAATTCAGAACGGCAAAGCTGTTGTGAGAATCCTCTACAGTAAAGATAGTAACATTACAAAGCTGGCTACTTCTGCACCTAGTTTTATGTCTGTTATTCAACATTGTTTCATCCCCCGGGATGTTCTTTCAAAGCCAGTTCTAAGATGCATAAAACTGCATCTTAGATATTTGAGCCCTGAAATTCAAACGCAGCCAAGGAGAGATACTGGCTGGCAGATTCCTCAAGGGGAGTGTGCAATTATCCAGAGTGAAAAGCAAGATAGAAGATATTGACAGACCTGGACTATTGAATTTAGGAGTAACTGGGCAGGCAATGATATTGACTCTCAATAAAGTTTTCACTCAGGGCAAGATTTTATCTGGGAGAAAACCAATCTTAATGTAAAGACATATGATTTAATTGTTTGCCCAACAGAAAACCTCAAGGCACAAGAGTAAGTGAACATCCTAAACCTCACTGAACAAGCACAGATTCAAGTTTTGAGTCACTGCTACTCGTTCTCTCCAGCACACACCTTCTCAGCCTATGTGAATTTCTGCCCAGCAGTTAGGACATAGAATTGCAAATGGGACTCTGATTTCTACATACAATCTGGCACCTCACAGTAAATATTTTATACTTTGCATATGTTTGTTTCTAGGAGAAAGGATTTAATAAGCCAGTATTTTCGAACTGAAATATGTTTCAGGTTTTAACACATTTTACCAGCAAAATTTGCATGCTTTTTAAGAGGAGACATGGATTATCCCATAGTGGAAAAGAAAGTAAATCAAACCAAAGATCTTTGTCCTGGTTAATCCTGCAGGTTTACAATGGTGTTAGGAATGGAGAGCAGACCTTCCAAGTCAATCAAACCCTACAGTTATCTCTGCCTTTCAGGTAAAATTGCTTCCCTTAAAGGCATGCAACATTTTGCACAAGAAAAAAAAATCATGTTTGACAATACTATAAATTTGAAATTACAGATTTGCACATATTAAAGCATTATAAAATATTTTTCAAAATGAGTGATCAATAAATGCAGTTTCTGGACAACTAGAAAATCCTGACATTTCCATTTTGCCTGTGTGTACATTGGTATACACTACTAAGAGTAAAAGGACAAGAAGCCACTACTAGCAGAGTACACAGTTCTTCCAGATTTTGAAACGGGATAGTTAATTGCCCAGATGCTGAATAGAGTCACACCTACTTGCAGAAAGAATGGTAAAAAAGAGGTAAAGTCCAAAACGCCACCTTTGTATTGCATATTATCTGTAAGGCAAAAAGTAGAAGGCATTCCTGAACCATCAGCTTAGCAACCTTGGATTCTGCCTTTAGGCACCCCACCTTCTTCTCTAACACTGGGGTGAATTTAGGGAACTTTGGAGACAAGTGTCTTTCTAGGATGCAAAAAGACTTCAGTGCCTAAGCCTCCTTCTAAGTCTAAGGTAAAATGTTTGGCTCAAGGTTACAAGACAGTTGAGGAAAAACAAAGTCTTCAAAAAAAGGATAATAATTTGAATGGGTTGCTATGCATTGGCAAGCTGTTGGATCAGCTCTTTTCTGTGTAGATTATTTCAGAAGATGGGAAAGAGTCAATAAGATTCCACAGTGAGCTGTTTTAGAATATATAATCTGATTTTTTTTTCCTTATTGCAATTTGGAAAGGAGAACTGTAACGTTATTTTGAATTGCTTTAGAAATTTCAGTGATTCATAAACTGCCAGTGTGAGGAATCTGAATTTATTATGGAGAACTAGGTTGGTTCCTGCCCAGAACAAACCCCTATCTTATGTCCAGGAAAATCAACTTGAGACTTGGAACCTTTTTAAACTATTTATTGAAAAATAGTTTATGCACAGACATGTTGTATACCCATGAATGCCTACCAGAACAAAAGACTCATTCAAATAATAAAGTAACAAACAATTTTATGGTAAAAAAAGCTTTCATTTGAAAAGCAAACTATTATGATGAAAAAGATATCTATCTTACAGTGACTAAACATAGTAGGTTTCCAAGACAGCAATATATCTTATGTTTTTCTTGCTTTTGTTTTGTTTCATTTAACAGAAGTAGAGCTTAAATCAAATTCAGAGGATGCATGAAGAACAGTAATAGCATACACAGTAACCTTGCCATCCAAAGATTTGCTTCCCTTAGCTGTCTCATTCTAAGACATATCAGTCTAGCACTGCAAAGAACAAAACAGTTCAGTGAAGAAATTTAATCTTTACTCAGCCAACTAAATCTGAAAAGATATTTGCTGTGAGAGTGGTGAGGCCCTGGAACAGGCTGCTCAAGGAAGTTATGGATGCTCCATCCCTGGTAGTGTTCAAGGCCAGGCTGTACGGGGCTTGGAGCAACTTGGTCTAGTTGGGGGGAGGTCCCTTGTCCATGGCAGGGGATTGGAACTATGTCATCTTGAGGTCCTATGCAATCCAAACCATTCTATGAATCTATGATTCTATGATCTAGAAGACCTCGTTGGAGTGTTTAAATTGACACAGAGAAAAATTAAAGGGGGTCATCTTGTCCACTTTTTACAGTCAAGTAAACAAGTTAGTTTGGTATCATTATTCATTGTAATGGTAAATTTACAGAAAAACAAAGAGGAAACATTTATTGATGTACTGAGAATTTGGTCACCTTGAGGAGTCTACCATTTAGACTGGTCCTAAACAAATGCTTCACATGGATTGAGAGCATGGGTGTGAGGTGTAAATGGTAAAAAGTGTGAATAAGATTTTTATACTTTATACATTCACTAGATGAAACTTCAGGCACAGTCTCCTGCATCAAAAGGATTTAGGAAAAGTGTCTTTCACAAATACTCCTACTCGTTTCCTCTGCCTCATGTTCCTCAATGAGTCTTCACGGATAGATAAGAGCCAATTGCCACTGTTAAGATAGATAAGAGCCAAAAGCTGATATCACAGTTGCAGTCATTTATAATAATATGATTCAGGCCTAACTAGATGCAGTTGTGAATGACTGAGCTACATGCAGTTGGTTTGGATATTCTTAAAACACTTGCTTCTGTCCTTGAGGTTTCAGATGCAGCAGAGTCAACCACCTTATATTTGTTTGCAAATTACAGGGCAGTTATGCCTTTAAAAAGCTATTTAATTTGTGCCTTATGTATCCCCTTACATGACAGGGGATGAAGAAATGTTTTCAGAATGAACTTCTAGGTCTTAAGAGCAGTTGGGCCGTACAGGCCCTCTACCTTTCCTACATCAGAAAATACTACAAAGATTTAGGCACGTTCGGAATTCCTGAACATATAGAGGAGGTTTCAATACAGTCCTGTTCAGGTATAGCAGGGAATGACTAGAAGAAAGAATTAACTTTCAAGAGAAAATAGAATTAGATTTCACTAGAGAAAGGGAGTCCTACTTCAAGGAAAGTTTATTCGTGAATGTCTTTTCATTCACTCCCTTACAAAGACCATCTTTATGAACAAAGATTCTTCCACGCAAAATTTGCCATTTCAATGCTTTCTAAATCTTAAAAGTTCCAAAGTTGGCTTTACATAGTTGTTAAAAATATATTAAAGGCCAAATTTTTGAAATTAAATCTTTGGTTAGAAGCTTTTAAGGTGGTGATTATTAAGGTGAAAAGTGTGAAAACTTGGAAAGTATGGAAAAACTTTATTCTAACAATAGGTTAGGATAGTCTAGAAGAATGACAACACTCTCTTGAACAGTGTAGTTTTCCCCAGGGTTGTAATTACCCTCAACACACCATTTTGGTCCTAATGCAATCCTAAATTTTAGGACGATATTATCAACTACATGTTCTGATGTCCGCAACATAAAAAGGACATGGACTGTTGGAACAAGGCCTAGAAAGCCAACCGTATCCTGAGCTGCATCAAAAGGAGCGAGACCAAGCAGGTTGAAGGAGGTGATCCTGCCCCTCTACTCTGCTCTCATAAGACCTCACTTGGAGTATTGTGTGCAGTTCTGGTGTCCTCAACATGAAAAGGACATGGAACTGTTGGAACAAGCCCAGAGGAGGCCACGAGGATGACCAGGGGACTGGAGCACCTCCCATATGAAGATCGGCTGAGAAAGTTGGGACTGTTCAGCCTGGAGAAGAGAAGGCTGTGTGGAGACCTCATAGCAGCCTTCCAGTATCTGGAAGGGGCTTATAGGGATCCTGGGGAGGGACTCTTCATTAGGGACTGTAGTGATAGGACAAGGGGTAACGGGTTAAAACTTAAACAGAGGAAGTTTAGGTTGGATATAAGGAGGAAATTCTTTACTGTTAGGGTGGTGAGGCACTGGAATGTGTTGCCCAGGGAAGTTGTGAACTGGCGGTATTCAAGGCCAGGTTGGACAGAACCTTGGGTGCCATGGTTTAGTGTGAGGTGTCCCTGCCCATGTCAGGGGGGTTGGAACTGGGTGATCTTAAGGTCCTTTCCAACCCAAACTATTCTATGATTCTATTCTATAATTCTATGTTAAATCTCATCTGGGATGATTTCACAGGCATAGAGCTGATATGTGAGAATTTGATAACTCCTTTTAACTTGGATGTGCAACTGAATGCTTTTCAGACCCATTGGGTGTTTGTGCTATGAAATAATAATTTCTTCCCTTTTGCCCTGTCCTAGCACTCTTTGGTTTGCAGGCTACATGTGCTCTGTAGATGATCTTGAGTGATCAGAAAGCCTGTTACTACAAAATCCCACCTTTATTCACCCAGAGGTTTAAAGACACGTAGTGAAAGAAGAGTGGGAGAGATTACAACCTAAAGAGCAAATTTCTGTTCCTAACAGAAGGAAATTTTCCATGAAGTATTGACAAATTTTTTCATCCATTCAAAGTTTGCTGTTACAACAAGAGTTTTCCTTTTCTGGGCACCCATTCTGAGTCTATGTTGGTGCTGTACCCACAGCTGCATTTAGAGGTGGTTGGAATAGTTGTCTGAACAGAAGTCCTACTGCAAAAAGGGTACCTTTGCTGAAAACAAATAAGTATGTATATGTCAGCTGGTGACCCAAGGAGGCTGATATGTTTAGTTAGTTTTCATTAAAATCTCTAAGCTCTAATGTACATTTGTAAAAAGAGAGGTAAAAAAGCTCCACACTGACCATACAGTAAGAATAGCTAAAGCCTGCATCACATTAATTTCTAGGGCCTTGAAAAGGGAAAACACAGAGGCAACCAAAACTAGATGAAAAATGTGCTTTTTCTGATTGAAGCATACGAGGGGGAGTGTAAAGTAAATTTACACCCATCATAAAAAATAATGAAGTCTTGCATAGTCCCTGTGTTTTTCTGCTTTGCACATGGAAACTTGCCAGATTCCTAAGGGCTAAGGAAGCTAGAGGTGGTAGCATGTGACCTTTTTTTTCCTTGAGAAAGGGGTCACAGTGTGGTAGACTCTCTACAAGTTATCCTTATATTATCTGATGACTAATTGGTAAGAATATCCTGTGGTGTTTATGATGGGAGAGCTGCTTTCAGGCTTACGACTAGAAGTTGACCTTTCAATTTCACTTCATGCTAACTATTTTAATCTCAGCTGAAAGAAAGTGAATATAAGTGATTGGCATTATGCATTCAAGCAAAAGATTTCAAGGTTGCTACACAGGGATGCCTCTCTCTTCACGACCCTCCACACTCACTGCTCTGGAGTATTGGGCACAGCCAAATATCAATGATAAGGTTCTGTTTGGAAAACCACAACTCAAGTAATAAAATCCCAGGTACCTATGAAAAGGAAATAAACCAACATCCCATCTCTCCAGTGTGAAAAACAAACATACCTAATATTCAAAAGGAAAAGCCATGATTTTATTTGTAATATACCAATCACAGAGAAACCAACTAACATGGCATAAACCAAAGATACTGAATTGAAAATGAGCAGGGTTTGCCAGTGATTCAGCATCATTCAAGTGAGCTTTACACAGAAAAGGAACATGAACTGAATTTCTCTGGAAAATTCCATTTGGATAGGCAAGTTAAATAAGTCTTTTGGAGATGCCACAAGCTTTATTCTTCGTATCTTTGGTTGTACTGTTATCATTTTATCTTTTTTCATTTATTTTCTCAGTAGTCCTTGTAAAAAATAGAAATAGTATCAGTAAATGTTCCTAAAAAGCAAAGAACTGTCACAAAAAACAAGAACAGATTAGTGTTCTGAATTCCAAATTGCAGGTCATACCTAGTGTTAAAAAAAGACTGATTATTTCCATTAAACACACTATTAGTTTCTAAGATTTAAATTTGTTTATATGATGCTGTTAACTCCCTAAGGTAAAAATGCTGTTAATATTTAATTTGCAATTATATGAAAAGATATTATGTATGTGCATAAATGGAAAGAGATACATCTAACTGGTCATTTCTCTGGATCAATATACAACACGAATAATAGAATACTTAGGATGGGAAAGGACCTTAAGATCATCCAGTTCCAATCCCCCTGCCATGGACAGGGACACCTCCCACTAAACCATGTCACCCAAGGCTCTGTCCAGCCTGACCTTGAACACCGCCAGGAATGGAGTATTCACAACTTCCCCGGGCAACCTATTCCAGTGCCTCACCACCCTTACAGGAAAGAATTTCTTCCTTATATCCAACCTAAACTTCCCCTGTTTCAGTTTGAACCCATTACCCCTTGTCTTATCACTACAGTCCCTAATGAAGAGTCCCTCCCTAGCATCCCTATAGGCCCCCTTCAGATACTGGAAAGCTGCTATGAGGTCTCCACACAGCCTTCTCTTCTCCAGGCTGAACAGCCCCAACTTTCTCAACCGATCTTCATATGGGAGGTGCTCCAGTCCCCTGATCTTCCTCGTGGCCCTCCTCTGGACTTGTTCCAACAGATCCATGTCCTTTTCATGTTGAGGACACCAGAACTGCACACAATACTCCAAGTGAGGTCTCACAAGAGCAAAAGGGCAGGATCACCTCCTTCGACCTTCTGGTCACACTCCTTTTGATGCAGCCCAGGATACGGTTGGCTTCCTGGGCTGCGAGCACACACTGAAGCCGGCTCATGTTCATTTTCTCATCAACCAACACCCCCAGGTCCTTCTCCGCAGGGCTGGTCTGAATCTTCTCTGCCCAGCCTGTAGCTGTGCCTGGGATTGCTCCAACCCAGGTGTAGGACCTTGCACTTGGCATGGTTAAACTTCATGAGGTTGGCATCAGCCCACCTCACAAGTGTGTCAAGGTCTCTCTGGATGGCATTGCTTCCCTCCAGTGTATCAACTGAATACATGACTTTCCTTAAACCTTTTTCATCACAGACTTAGCTAAACGGAGTTATTTCTCATTTGTCAGGGGTTAGCATTGTATGTGCAGATCGTAGCAACGGTTTAGCAGATATATGGTAACCCATTAAGGCAATTAGGATACCCTTACTTGAGCATGTGTCTAAGCTGGTTGCACAAGAATTCTTAAGTGTTGCACAGCTTTACTTTGGAGAACTTAGTGTTTTTATAAATTAACAGAAATATATATTGTATACACACACTTATTAATTTTATTACTGCTGATCAAATGGCAACACTTATGAGAAACAAAGCAAATCAAATGCAATTTGAGGACTCATCTATTTCTACTCTACTCAAACCAAATCAGCCTGTTGAGAATTGCAGGGATTGTATGGATAATTAGCATTGTGATTGTTATATTTGTTTCTTTATGAGATTGTAATGTGTTATTTGTTTCCCCCACTTCTTCTTTCCCTCTTGATATTTTAATATGAATTATTTAGTCAAAACCACTTTAGTGAATCTGTGAGAGTAAATGAATTGTAAACTATCCACCCACTTCGTCCCTTTGTTTGTATTATTAGCTATGACTGTATTCATTAATACAGATTGTTTCTCTGTAAAGGAGAATGACTGATGTTGCAGTTGCATCTGTAGACACTGAAAAGCTTTTAGTGCAGTATAGAAAGCGGATCTAACCCTAGAGGATCTTCTAGTACAAAGTACATAGCTAAGGCATATCAATTAATTGTGCATGTCACACAGGATTCTGACCAGAAGCATTGTTTATTTTTTCTTTTGGAGCTTCTTTTGTTAACAGCATTTCAGTCAGGAAGAATTTGGATAGCTTATCTTCTCGACTCACTGCAAAGAAGCTAGTTCATCATGCTAAAAGTCTTCACTTTCCCCAAGCATCTTTCCACAGTTGAAGAGTTGTTAAGTGATTTTTCTTAACAGTTTTGAAAATTCAGTTTAATTATAGGATGATATTGTGCAAGTGTGCACCTTTGAGGAAAGTCTGAGAATATCAAAACAGAGAGTCCAAGAGGGCTAAAGGACTCTGATTTTCCACTGTGAAGCCCAGGTGTTCACTGCTGATCTGGAATGCGGCTGAAGCCAAGGGATGTGTGAGGGAATAACTCAAATGTTTGCTACGTCAGGTATTTCTTTTTCACATTGAACTATTTTGTCTGGCTATTGTTATTTCCATTTAGCAGAAGTTTTAAGCTTAAGCTCTGTTACAAGACTGAATTCAAGTTCAGTTTCAAAGGTCTCCAGCATACTGTGCATTCAAATCTATCTATAGGAAAACAGCAAAACCAGTCACCTTTTATTTAAGCACATACTTACATCTTGTCATATTCCAATGATATTTGGAGTAATTTGTATGCTGTTAGGGTCAGTGATGATCCATTTCAGACGAAAACCTGCTGAGAATGAGCAGATGCAGAGACTTCAGGTCCTAGGCACTTCTGAACACTCAGATATTTCAAATTTAAGTACTGAAATGTTTGCTTTTTGTTGAAATCTGACAAAACTGTTTGAAAATGTGCCAAAGTACCTAAGAACTTATGTTATTCCCACAAACATAAGTAAATGATGCAGTCCCCATTGGATTTCACACTGTTCGACCTGGACAAGATTTTTAGCTAAGAGGAAAACTTTTCAGCTTAAAATTAATCTTTTTTTCTCCTCTCATCCCCAGGCTTTAGGGGTTCATGACATTACATTTCATTATGAGTCTTGCGATACTGAGGGAAGTCTGGAAGAAGCAAGCACCTTACGGTACATGATATTTATGTCTCTTCAGTTCCAATACTTACAAACTTTGGTGGATACTATAAAAACGTCAAAATGAAGAGTTTCTGTACTATACTTAAAAAAATGTTTTGAATTTATGGCAGCAATAAACACAATATAAAAGCAACAAAATGAAGAAAACACCCGTATTTTCACATGTTCACATTGCATTTTTAAGATTTAACCATGCTCCATGATTAACTTTTGGCTATACAAAGTGTACCAGTAGTTCCGCATGGCAACAACAGCAGTAATAAGGCTGTATAGTTTTGTTCAGAAGATGTAGTACTCATTTCCAGAACCATACTGGAGGAAACAGAACTGACCCAATACATAAATAATAAAATTACACACACACCATGAGAAAAAGAAAGCCAAACCCCAACACCCAACAATAAAACAAATGGCTTTGTCGAAGGCAAGGCAACACATAGAGGCTGATTGAAGGATTACTTAGAAAATGTCTGAAAAGCAACTGTAAATATAAACCAAGATTGAAACAGAGTTTGCATCAAAAAGAGAAAAAAGACTGTAGAAACTTGACAGTTTATCTCTGTAGGAGCTCTTCATATCTTAGAGACAAAGCAACCAGCATAAAAACCTAAGTGGAGCTCAGGTTAGAGCTGTGCTACAGTCAACCCTGCCATGTCTCATACACAGCTCGTTCTGCTCATTTTCACTCCTACAGTGAGCTCTGATGCTCCCAGTCACTGTTCCAAATGTTCCTCTCTCTTTTTTCACATGATCACATACACAGTACTATTCACTGGAGTTCAGTTAAATAAACAAAACACTCACAGAACTGAAACCTAGAACAACTTTCATTGAGGATGCTGCTGCAGGGTCCCACAACTCCTCATGTATATAGTAACAGTTTTGCAATGGTTTGAGAATTACTCTCTGTTCTGCTATTGACCCTTACAATTATTCTAGCTCCTCGGTATCTGCAGCTCTACACTATGTGTAAATTCAGTGGTGGTCATTCTTGGACAAAGCCATAACAATGCCCCTCATTACAAGTCTTTTTCCTCTGTTTTTCTTTTCTATTTGAACCACTGCTGCCTTTTTTTTTTTTTTTTTTTTTTTTTGCTTTTACCAGTTGTCTTGTGGCCTTTAAATTTAACAGGCCTGACTGCAATAAGAAAACTTGGTGCACAATTATATCAAAAGGGCTGATCGCTGCCTTGGCACAGAAGCCTGCTGACCTATCAGTATTCCAATCTGGAATGATAGTGCTACATTTTCTATAGCCATGCAATTTGACTGTCATGTTCTTTAATAGCTAGTTATATAGTATCAGAAAGATTCAGTCCAATGTATTTCAGTTAATACCAATAAACATATGAACGCTAATTATGCACTAGGTAGTACTTAGTTGATTTTTACAGCAAGAAAACAGGGAGAAAAGGGTTTTAGAAGCCAGGAAAAAAATGTAAAGTAGATTTTCATGTCTCATCAATTACATAGAGACAAAATGTAAATTCCCCTTCACACCGAAAAAATTGAACATACCAGACATTCTGTCATCACATCCTATCTGCAGTAATTATTCTTAGTATGTTTTTGGCCATCATATCTCAGTTTATGCCAATTTTTTAAGATGCAGATAGAATTGCTGTTTATGCTAAACTTGAAATAAGTCTTATAATTCTCACTTGCACAACGACAGAAAGATATGAATCTACAAGCTTTTGATCATGTAACTGCAAAGAGTACCTTTACCATAACCAAATATTGAACTAAGATCTCCAAGGCTGAAAGGAAGAGCTTCTTCAGTTTGACTGTTGTAATAAATGTCCAGGTACACAGAATGAGTGCTAAAACAATGACAAAACCTCCAACAGTTATAATCAGCTGCATTATGAAATCTACCGGCAGGCTGAGTTAGAATGAACCAACCCAAAATGCTTAGGAGATGATAGTCTCTCCTGTGTGCTCAGTCATCTCTGGATTCACAATCATCAAGTTTCCCCTGGAGATAGGAATATAAACCAGCCCTTACTTACAGATCATATCTGGAAAATTAGAAATAATTTATCCTAAACTAATAGTCAGTAATTACATGTCTAATACATGTGTTAGCTAGAGTATTCTAAAATACTTCCTGCCCTAGCCAGCCTCCACATTTTTGTTTGTTTTGGAAGAATTAAATATTCCATGAGAGACAGAAAAATAAAGGAATCCAGACAATATTGGATATTTGTAATTTTATATTATATATTTACTGAATCTGAACTGACCTCTAGAACTCTTCTTTCCTACATACTTTAATTAAAAGGTTATAGAGTTGGCTACCCTGCCACATTTTCTCTTTTCCTAGACAGGAATATTTAATGTTTATCCAAAGCAAAGTCTTTGGAATGAGTGATCCAATTATCAGAATACTGATGAAAGCACAATGGTAACATTTCCTAGCTAATAGGACATACAAACACAAATAACTGAGGCAGAAATCAGAACTGCTGTGTAGTGTTTCAGGTGAATTACTCATTTCTAGGACACTGGATGATGGATATGAGAAAAGCTCTGTTTGTGGTTTAGCAGGGTTCAATCCATTAGACATATGATGCCAGGTGGTTTGCATCCTTTGGGTGCAACCCCTGAAGAAACATCTACTGTATGAATGCCCAGAGAACACCAACTACACTTCACTAGTGTAAGCATTAGATACCTGAAGGTATGACCAGACCAGAGCTGTAAATACAAAGGAGACTGTTAAAAATATATCTCCCCGGAGGCACTACCTGCTTCCAGTTTTAGAGCATAGGAAAAGGAGACTATAAGAATTTTGGCTTTGTCAACCATGGGTACAGGTACACAAAATGCTGGGGTTCTTTTATTTTGTCAAACTAAAAACTTCAGTTATGTAGGTAATAGCAAAGTCTGAACACCAAGGTGGAAAGATATACCTTGGTGGATGAGACAGTAAGTTCATCAAGGGCTAGCCAAATACAGTTTCGAGGTCTGTGACCATGAAGCAGAGAGGTTTGACTGACGTTTCTGGCCTTAACTATATATAAAACAATGTATTAAATTGTATGACTCCATGTCTATAAAAGGTGTTCCAACAATTTTCAAATAGATACTAGCAGCTGTAAGAATGAAAGCCCTGAAATGATTTTCAAGCCCATTCCCTATTTTCCCCAAAACAACTTGAATTATAATTGCAAAAGACTGGACACCTGCTCACCTTGAAATGTAGATTACAGCTACCAAATTTAATGGGAAAATTCCTATTGATTTTAACAATTCCCTTGAAACTTCAAGGTTCTTTGAACTGTTCTACCTCTAATATATTCATAACAGTAACTTCAAAAGACTTTCAACCGTGATTATCAATTTTTCTAGAGGAAAAAACAAAATCTTGCAAGAGCTACAAGATAAATCTTCTTGGAGCTGTAGTTTCTTTTGATATTATTGATTTGAATCGGACAGCAAGAGGCACATTTCCCCATCACTGATACAACTCTGAGGCAGTGTTTATTATATAACAGATTCCTTGATAATTTGAATTAGAGGAGGGAAAGTGGTAAGTATGCCTTCTAACTTTAATGACAAATAATAATGTGCTGCTTCTTAGCTCAATTAATATGAATAAGCATTTAAAGGATTACTAAGTGTCTTTTTGAAATCATTACCCTGATTAGCATACATTAGTTTGCACACAACTTGAAAAATAAAATAAGCATAAATTCTTGGTCAAAAGTGAAGCCTAAATTTCTTCATAATAATGAAAGAAACAATTGACGGTTGCAGCAGTCAGGTTTATTTGCTAAATTCACAGATTATAGAATTCACATGATCTTAGCTACTTTGTCTTGCAGGCTTTTTTCACACAAAATTTTCACTTGGGTGTCCTTATAAATCTCAAAAATGAAAATTTTAAGCTTTTAAGCCTGTAGATTTGTTCAGGTGAAAAATCTTGAAGATTGTGATGGGCTTTTTGTTACATCAGGTGGACAATATTTCTTACAATGAAACACTGATCTCCAGCTGAAAGCTACATGTACTGCTGTAGGTCAAAGATAGGTTGTTTTGCGTAAAAGCAAATTTCAGTAGTAAAATATGTTCTAGAAAGAAGGTGAAATAAATGGTTGTGGAAATAAAATTAATATAATCAGAAACATAGCTCAATTGGTAGCGAAAACGTAGCCTATTTGGTTTCTCCTCTTTATGAAACTGAAAACCACTCATGTGATTCAGTATCTTTCCCAGAACTAAAGGAGTGTTTTTCAGTAATGTATGATTTACTGTGCATTTAAATAGACAAACTCTCCCAACCAGCTGAGATTAGTTCAGGGTCTGTTGAACAGAGCATAGTTGTTAAACAACGTTCTGAATAAGAACTTGGATTTATTCCTTTAAAATGTACCTTTTGCTCTTGGTGAAATTTGAAGCCTATTTTTCTTCTCCTTACTAACTAATTATCCTTTTCTAATTTTGTTAACAAATCAACTTAATAATAGACTCAACTGCTTACCAAACCAAGGAAGCGGTTCAACAAAGTCTGTTAAATGGTGCTCAGCTTGGAACATGTGAATAATAAGGATCTCAAGCACTGTTTTAAGATAAAATAAATTCAGTAGGTAAGAAAGAGAGCATGAAATTTTGCATGAAAGCAGGGAAGGTTGAATTTTATCTCTCAGAGGAAATAAACAGATGTGCCTAATACATAAACAGGATCAGTCTCATGGGTATTTCTGATGAAACTAGAGGAAGTAAAAATAAGAGAAAGAATCAAATATGTCCTTTGCATTTTTTTTGCTGAAATATGAAAGTATTGATGTGCTAGCATCCTAAGTCTGTTCTCAGGACCTTTGCTTCCAATTAGTGTGACTTATTTCACAAAACCTTGGGTTGGGAGAGAACCCCAGAGGTCATCTAGCTCAAATTCATTCCCAAAACAAGTCCCATTTAGGGTTACTTAGGATCTTGTCCACTCTAATTCAGGGTATCTTGGAAGAAGGATATGCCACTGCCTTAGTTATATGAATTAATATTTTGGGGAGTGAAGGCTGGAATTCACTTAATCTTATATATTAATTGTTAATGGGAATCTATAATCAATAGTTTTAAGAACCATTTTCACTGATGCATTAATAAAAAAGTCAGAGTAATTCCCAAACTTTACTTTAAAAGACATAAGGCTGGCAATGATATTGTGTTGTCTTTAGGGTTACAATCAGCTTTGATACTGATTTAATCACATAAAGTAAGATAAAATAATCATGGGGGAGATTCAATCATGTTTGTCCACCTAGCCACTGCAGGTTTCACCTTCATTACCTGTTTCTCAGTGCCCTGATTGCTGCAGTTTACCCACTTGTTGACTACCTGTGTCCCATAGATTCTCAATTGAACAAAGGTCCTCTCTCTTTTCTTGCAACTACAGCCCTCATATAAAATTATTATTTTCCTTTTTCTTATGTTCAGAGATGTTTTCTCATTCAGAAATGTCAAAATAATATTTGGAAAGTTGATAGTGAATATAAAACATCCTTCTCCTGAGGGCTTATACATCTTCCTTTACAGTTAATGATGAGACTCCCATTGACCTCCATCATCAGAATTAAATGTTTAGTCATAAATTAGCCTTTTAATTACTCCTCATTATTCAGTCATTTCAGACCCTTAATCATGAGCTGTTTCCAGCCCGTTCCATGAACAGCTGCCAATTTGACTAAGGTTTATTTGCTGTTGTCTGGTTTCCTCATTAGGTGTTGACAGGAATGGTCTATACACAGTATTTCACATGCTGAGCACTACCCAGAGAAAACCAAAGAAACCTGATCCACCCCTGGCAACATTCAAGGCCAGGTTGGATGGAGTCTTGGGTGACATGGTCTAGTGTGAGGCGTCTCTGCCTATGGCAGGGGGTTGGAACTGGGTGATATTAAGGTCCTTTCCAACCCTAACTATTCTATGATTCTACAATTCTCTCTGCATACACAGCTCTCCATCTTCTCTTCTGTAGTGTCACACTACAAGGTACTGCTCAATCTAATTTAGCACTGATGCCATTTGGTCTCTTTGGCAGTACTGTGGCATCTAGACTTGCAGAATTTAGGTTCTTTTTCTTGACAGACCTGTTAGTGTCAGTTTTTGCAGTTCAGGAGACAGCTGAGGAGTTGCACACATGAGTAGAGATGTCACTTGTCAGCATGAACTTCAAGCCAATGCCACCACACCATTTGCATGTGCTGATTGAAATTTAATACAATTTGTCATGATTCAACCTTTTTGGCCACTTTTAAGGCTGGATAAATTGCATTTAGGGTCTTGTCATGTGTTTGCAAGAAAGGCAAGTACCCTCTTCATTGGTTTTTGTAACTTATTTTTTGCCACAGTGTTACCACATTGGCTGCCAGGGTTCAGATGGTTTGAGTTAGAAATGCAAGACATTATTATACCTGGAGTCTTAGGAGCGTGCTCAAGTTCTTTTTTCCTCACTGGCACTCATTTTTGTTTTTCATGGTCTAACATGATTTTTTAATTCATGTCATATTTTATTTTATTCACCTGTGGGAAATCAATCCTAATTTCCTAGAATTTTCCCTTTTTCATTTTGCACATGGCCCTCTGTCCTTCCCATCCCATTCTTCAAAATGTCAATGAAGGTGTCCTTATAGCACTAAAAACAGGACTGTTTTCATGTTAAGGAATTTTATCCTAAGCAGAATGACTCAGGTCTCCCTGAAGTGGCAGTACCTTCTCCATAAACAGTGAACCTACACAACGGGTTAGTGCAGCAAGAATATCATATTTAATTTAAACCGCAGGTGGAATTCAGATCAGCAAAGCATAATTATCTGAACCAAAGCTCTTCCAGGACAATTGGGTTATCTCCAGCTCTCACAGAAGCTGGCATGGGACCATTAGTGACCACATGTAGCCAGAACCTCATTTTCCATCTCATCTGAAAGGTATCACCTCCAGCAGTACACAGCCAACACACATGCTGGGGCACAGATAGAGCCAGTCTATTAACGGATATGTTGAAAGTACCCCTCATAGCACCTTGCTGTTTGTTGGGTGCCTCTTCCAGCATGACCCTGATTATGTGCCTGTAGGTAAATAATTTATAGGCTGTATTGGATTTCTGGGACTGTGCCTTCAGCAGCTTCTGTTCTCTTAAAATAGTGCCTCTTCCTTAAACCTATTCCCTCTGCTCTGTGAGTTCTCTATCCTGCACCTAAGGAATATAGGAATTTGATCATTGCAAAGAATCCTAAACAAAATCCTGTCATGTAAAGGCGTTTCATAAGTCAAAATTGCATGGTCTTACTAGAACATAATCACTTATTCCAAAGCTGTCTTTAGTCAGTATATAACCCATACTCTTCACATCCCATGTCCCACTCTTTCCACGTTCCCACAGTAGGTTCCACATCCACTGGCAATCAAGTAGTTAAAAATTAAGGTTATCTTTTTTTCAGACATCATAGCCCTGTGAATTCCTGATTTCAGGCAATGACTGTACCAGTTACCTAGTTACTTGGGCGCTCATATATCCAGAATGTAGTGTTTAATTAGAGCTATTCAACCTGTTGGATATCTGCACTGGTAGAGAAAGAGGAAGATTGAAAAACAAAACAAAAAAGCCCATGCAGTCCCCAAGGCAGGTTGAAAGGGTTGAATGAAGCACATCTTTTTCCTCACACACTCCTGTGCTCCTGTGAATTTGATGCAGTTGTCAAACAATGTCACTTTGACACATGGTAGCACCAGATAATCAGATTACAATGAAAACAATAAAAAGGGAATTGAGCTGGAGCATTCCTGACCCACTGTCATTCACCCTGGGGATCTTTCAAAGGTATCTGATGACAGTGCAGCCAGAGGGCGATGTCCTTGAATAACTCAGCAGCTGCATCAAATAAAAGTCAGCTCTGCTTTCATTCTGTTGCAGTATTTTCCATGCAAATCTCATGCCTGTTGTACGTTTGTCCTTCCCCGACACTTACCCTTTGTCAGCCTTAAAGTGGAGGAAAACTATAGATGTGAAAGTGCAAAAACTATTCTCATCACTAGGAAAATGCAAGAGGGTTTTATTTGCCTTAATAACTGAGTATCAGCCCTTAGGGTATTGGAAAAAAAATCATGATATCTTTGCCAACTCTGGATTTACTCGGGGATGTGTTTTTCTTTCAGCAGTGCAAATAATTGCTACCTCATTGGGTATGCAACCAAGGTGGGGTATTCTGCATATTTTTCTTAAGAAGTGAATTTGGGCCCCTTCTAGGGTGTCAATCAAAATTACATTCTCAAAACTGGATTTTTTTCAAGTAGTTTTGTTTAAAGCCCCGCACCTCCCACAAGTAACACGTCTGAAAACCAACATCCAACTAGTAATATAAAACCCCAACCCCACTCGGTTCCTATTTCCATCTTTCTGTGTGAAAGTCATTGTTATATTTGATATTTTTGCATAGTCAAGCAAGTTCAGGTTAGACATAAGGAAGAAGTCCTTTATCATGATGGTGGTGAGGCACTGGAATGGGTTGTCCAAAGAAGTTGTGAATTCTCCATCCCTGGCAGTGTTCAAAGCTAGGATGGACGGAGCCTTGGGTGACGTTCAGTGTGAGGGGTCCCTGCCCATGGCAGGGGATTGGAACTTGATGATCTTAAGGTCCTTTCCAACCCTAACTATTCTATGATTCTATTATTCTAACTCCCCATCCACAAAGCCACGGGCATGGCAAAACAGTTGCTACTACTGATTTATCCAGATTCATTTATCCAAGCAGCATTGAGGTTGGGTCCCTGGGGATATGCCCTTGCTGTACAGTGGTTTCTTCTGTCCCACACCTGAGTGTCTCAGAACTGTCTGCTTTAACCTCAGGTTGAAATTGCCTAAAGCAATTTGGGATGATCCTTGGATTTCCAGTGTAGTCAACAGTTTGTAAAAGAGACTAAACTTACAAAACTCTGAATGATCTAGGATCACAGGATGAAAGAAAAGATAAAAGAAAAATACCATGTACTGTATTCCCAGGATAACACTGAATTGTTTTCTCCAGTCTATGATCTTAAGGCTTTCCTTTTCTAGTTTAAACTAGTTAAACCAGCAGTTTTCTCCCTTATGCTATTAAATTTTATTGATGAAAAATGAGACTTTTTCTGTTTTAAATTCACTCTGCCACCAATATTTCCTCTTTTCTTCATCACATAACCTTCATTGCAATTCTTTTTGATACTTTAATATTCTTACTTCTAGGTGGCCTGTAAGACATGCCATGTATTCCACCACTTCTCTTATTTCTAAACACCTTTTATTTTATTCATATAGATGCTAAAAATTTATTCCATAACCATTGCCTTCTGCTTTCTGTAACAAGAATTTGTTGACCTTGACTCTATGTAATATATCCTGAAATAGGTACTTAGCCCCTAGCTCTGTCACTAGAAAGTATACAGAATATAGATCTAAACCTCTTTTTCTTGCTGATCGCATGGTTGAATAAATAGAAACTGAGTGACAGCTGCATCAGAGCATTACTTCCTTAGTTTACCCCTGTAAATGTCCAATTTTTGTATATGCTACACCTCGCTGATCATTTTCAAAGGAAAATATTGTTTGGAAAGTAGATTAACTTCTCATTCAATACTTTAGAATTTTTTTTTAATAAATCTCTTTTTTTTGTTTTTTAATTATCTTTTTTGCAGATCCTTCTCATAATTACAGAGCTTATGTTTTACTGGCAAGGAGGCACTTCCAAGTCCCCACTGTTTCTTAACTCCTGTTAATTCATAAAGGCAGCTTTTCGATGAAGACTGTATCTGGGAGATAGTTCAGGTAAGCCACTCCTATTAAAGATTATTGAGGGAAAATATGTTGGATACATCAGGAGGGATTTAGTAGTCTCTGAAGAGCCTTAATAACATTTTAATTTTTGTTCAAATTGGAATCCAATGCAGTTTTTTAGGAGTTAGGTATTTGGTCAAACCTTATAAATTTCTAATTTTCCGTTTCTCAGCTTATTTAATAATAATATCATTGTAGATAACTAATGGCTAACATTCAGTTGGATTGATTTAACAATGCAACACGAACTGTAGATCACTAGGGACTGAATGTCCTTTGTGAAGACATGTCAGCCGCACCTGGACACAACCAGGTCTTGCAAGTGAAGTGCTCTCTGCTCAACACACATCATGACAAAGAGATAGTTTCTGGCCAGTGTTAGATCCCCTCAGAGGCAACAGTTTTAAGCTGGAAGAGGGGAGGTTTAGCTTGGACATAGGTAAGATATTTTTTTATAGTGACAGTGGTGAGGCGCTGGCACAGGGTGCCCAGAGAAGCTGTGGTTGCCCCATCCCTGGCAGCGTTCAAGGCCAGGTTGGATGGGGCTTTGAGCAACCTGGTCTAGTGGAAGGTGTCCCTGCCCATGGGAAGGTGGATGGATTATATGATTTTTAAGGACCCTTCCGACCCAAAGCATTCTATGATTTTGTGACTAGTGTCACTATTCTGACTAGTCTAAAGGCTTTTGAAGTTGGTAAAATTCCTGCATCTACACATGTATTCCCCAGACCCCCAGTATAACTTCTTTGCTGTACTGTTTGGCTGTTCTCAAAATTACTCCATCCTAGCCTTAGTTCCCAAATATCTTTGTGAATTTGTGTTGCTTCAGCCATTTTCCACTGCCCACCCTAAAGAGTTGAAATTATCTCTTTTACCTTCCCCTGTTATTTGCACTTAACATACTGTTATACAGAGAAGATTTGAATGCAGTTCCAATTTTTATTCCTATTCATCCACAAGCAACATAATGCTTTTCAGTCTTCTTTTAAAGGGTTTTTTTCTCGCTGTTCTCTGCCACATGAATGTCAGTCCTCATACCTGCACACCTGTAAACAGATAGTGCTTTATGAGAATTGTTATCATGAAATAGGGAAGCAATTTCATGTTTTGTGGTGCTTTAACCTCTTATCTCCATCTCATAAACTGGTTCAGGAAAAAAACAAAACAAATGAAAACATAAACCTATTCATACACATTCAAAAAGGAATTAAGGAATGTTTAAAGTGAAATGAATCCCATGTGGCAGAATTGTACAATGGTTGACCTAATAGAGCCTAATGTTTCCTAGGAAGCTTTTACATTTTATTATGCAAATCTACGGGAACATGAATTGTTGACCAAATAGTGTCTTCTGAAGCTGCTGTCAAGTCAATGAATACTTAGGAGCTCTTCACAGTGCTCATGATTGATGAAGCAGACAGTAAGAGCTTCTTGGGAGCACTATTGTCTATTGTGCCAAGGGATCCTGGTGCTCATACATGCATAAGTTATCTTTTTAATTTGCTCATAAATTTATTTGCCACCTTTTCTTAGAAATTTGCTTTTCTTTTCATTAATCTGATAACTCAATGCACTTCCATTTGTTTCTTGTAAACTGTCAACAGAAGAATGGCATGATAGGACCCTATTTAAACAAAAACACTCTCAGAAATAATGAGAACTCACTTTCTTCAGAGCAAATCATGAAGTTTCAAAGCATGTATTCCAAGAGGCCTGGAAATTAGATGATAAGTGTTATACTTCAACATCACAAATTATCCAAGTACGCACTCAAAGTTTTCAGCATGCTAAGTCAGAAGTGTCAAAAGCATTACTTCTTTCTCATATAGCATCCTGAAAGGTTTATGTTGATTTGCTCTTTCCTGCAAACAGTGCAATATGTAGTGTTAAGAACAGGGCCTGGCCTGCAGCAAAGAGCTGTTTGCTTTCTCGCAGCTGCTTCATTCTTGGCCAAATTGGAAGGACCGAAGAGAGGAATCTTCCACCTCTACATGAAGGCAATAGAAGATGCCCATTTTGGGGAGGATCTCTGGAACATAGAAGATAAAGTTTGGGAAAATACAGTAAGAAGGAGAATGGTAGTATGACCAGAGATCAGGAGTTCCTGACAGGAGTAAGCATCAGATGGGCTAAAACATGAAAGTTTCTTCCTAAGGTTGCAGAATTAGTTAATAATTTCTTGCAAGAGTATGAGCCCCAGAAAGCTGTTGGTTTGAGAACAAGCCTGAAAAGAAGAACCCATGTTTAATCATTTGTGCATGGACACAAATTGAATTACAAGAAACTTCTTAAACAAACAATTTTTCCTTGTAATGGTGATTGGCGTTGGGATAGCTTTCCCAGCAAGGCTGTGGGGTCTCCATCCTTGGAGATAAACGAAACCTGACTATGTATATGTGCCTGGACAACCTGCTCTAGCTGAGCATGAATTGAGCACGGTATGGACTGGATGATCTCCAAAAATGCTCTCCATCCTCTACTATACTGTCATTCTATGGGTAGCACAGAAAACTGAGGCAAAATTTTTGTTTTGAATATATAAGCTGTCTGTGTCCTATTTTCTCTGTGTCAGGGATTTGTGGGTAGGTTGTGTTCCAGTAGGAGTCAGGTTTAGAGATTCACAGCCCTCTTAGGAATATTTATGCTAATTTATGAATATCTTACACTGTTGTTTAGAATATTTTTGTTAAATTCTGCTTCAGGTTTATGCAGATCTGTTTTAAAGACCTCTTTTTTCATTTTAAATATTTTTTTCTACAGTGAGGCTGTGTATTCTAAGACTTTAATAGAAAACAGCAACAGATCCTTAAATGCATCAATGCTATCTGGCACCTATAATTAGCTCCTGCAGGGAGCTAACAACATTATCATTACTCTAACTAATAAACTATGTTTCCCTACCTGAGCCCACAATGTCCATTTGATAATGCCAGTAATGTTAATCTGTGACAGCCACCCTAGTTTTCTTTCAATATCTGTTGTACTAAGGCTCCTCATTGAAACCTGCTATGATTGTTGACATGCATTATAATGTCAGCTTAATTAATAAACTAAAATGTGCATTCTCAGACATGCTTAGAACTCTGTAGTGTTTCCTTTAGGTAACTGATAGCAACATAAACCAAATGCTTAATATGTACTACCAAGAGAAAGGCAGGAGGAAATTTGAGGGTTTCCTTTCAGTCACTTTCTAGCATTTGATATTTTACACTATGAACTCCAGTTTTGGAGCAGATTAGACATTTTTTTTCTAGATTTATCAATGTTCACTTAAGAATTGCTGCTAGAAGTCCCTTTCTTTCTCATTTCCACATTTTAGTGATAGATAAATCAAATGGCAAATGCAGATAGAGAAGTCAGATGTTACCTGTTGTTCATATCATCATTAATAAGTTAAAAACAAAGCAAAGAACACTTTATAGGCAATGACAAGGTATTCATGCATGCTCAGGAGTTAAACTTTGATCAAGATAATCAACTGAAGACATGAAAAATGGTTCCTGTTCTATGCAGCTCACATATTCCTAACAGCATCATGCCATTAGTGTGCGCTATTGGGAAGTGCAGAGTGACAGATTGCTCAGAAGAGGATGAGTACATTGACTTGTACCGTAACCTTGATGTATTTCTAATACTCTTTTGCCTCAGAAATGTAATCCTAAGCGTCTTCTTGTATAGATTTATAACTTTCAGCAGGAAAATATATATAGTTATATGTAAAGAGATGGAAAAACATGATATTTTTCTGGAAACAAAAGAAAGTTGAGAAAATATGATGTAAATGAAGACCTGGTGTGAAGGTGTATTAAATGAGCAAACTCCTTACTGGATGCACTACAACTGTCAGCAAATAACAAATGCTTTATGTTCTTCAGCAACATATTACAATTCAGAGTGTGAAACAAAACCAGTCAAGACACTGAAAAGTGCTTTGCTGAAGTGTTTGGCATAATGAATTTTTCCCTGCACTTTGGCTCCAATGGCAAATCATTCAATTTCAAACTTATTTTACATGTCCAGCAAATTAGCTAAAGAGTAGGGAAAAAACTCTGTGAGGAAGCTTGCAAAGGATTTGTCTGAATCCTGCTGCACATATTTCTGTTGTTTTATTTTGACAGAGTGACTATCATTCCTTTCAATCCAGAAAATGAGAACTATATGCGCAATTCCCCAGTTTCAACTGAGAATGTCAGTGATTTCTTAGGTGCTTTTAACTTTGTCTGCTTTAACTTTAGCCCCCTTTCCTCTCATAACACAACACAAAGAGTAATTTAGCCTATGTCATCTAATGATTTTCAGTCATTTACTCATGAGCAGTCCTTAATTACAACTGTAGTAGCAGTGCTATAAAACTGTGAATGCTACGACTTGCAAGCATTCTTTTGTGATGACACTATCACTATTTGGAAACTCACTCTTTTGTGTTAGATGAATTTCAAAATTTAAGTGCAGAGTTAAGTGCTCAATCTCAAACTGTAGAAACTCAGCAAAACCGTGTTTAGTAAAGTAACTGAAGGAAATAAAATGTTAGACTGAACACAGTTTTGGCCTTATACCTTTGCAATTAAATTCCCATTTGCTTCACTGGAAATTCTGATGAATCACAATGATGCTGAAGAGCCACCAGGTAACATCCAACAGTTCACATATATGCACAGACAACTAAACCCAGAGGTTAAAGAACCACACACTAAATTGCTTTCTTCACTTCTGAATGTTCAAATGCTGAAAAGCATTAGTCAAGTATGTTTTGTAATAAAACATTAATAAATCTGAACACTGTCAAAATATTTAAAGGTAAGAACTCTTTTCTTTCTTCAAAATACTTTCTTATTCTAAGACAGGAAACTGAACCTTAGGCAATCATTTCATTATGGGTTTTATAAAAACAAATACATCTTTATTACTTTGAAACAACAACTTAAGTCATGTGGTACTGCAATTTATACCTTCAGAGAGTACTATCTGGTGTTAAAAATCCAGTACTACAAAGACTCACACCACTTTCATCTGCTTAAATGGCTTTAAGGTTTGTGATTTTTGTCTGATTAAACTTTACTTTTTTTTTTCTGGGCTACTGACAATGATGACTTCCTCCTGTCTGCTGTAAGGAAAATGATTTTATGGACATATGCACACAGTGCTGGAAAGAGTTATGAGATATATCAACATGTCTATTTCTGGAATAGTCTGGAACAGTTAGGGAGATGCTATTTCAAACTTTTTAGGCTTTTAATAATTCAGCAAGAATAGAAATTGTTATTTCAAATCATAGTTGTTACCAGAGTTGCTACACTGATGAATTTACCATAGTTTGGTGGTTTTCATTGCATTTGAGAACTTCCACTGAACCCATGTCTTTGAAACACATACTAAATTTCACATTTGGTTTTGTCTTCTCTTTCTTTTGTCTTTTTACCTCAAATCACAATGACAGCATACCACGCAGCATGTTATTGTACAGAAGTGCTACCAACTTCATTGATTAGGAATATACCAGGCTACCTTGGCAGGTACAGGTGGTTAGCAGTGTGGCTGTTCAGAACATGAACCCCACAACTCCACAGACTTAACCTGGTAGCTTCTCTATACCTACTCTATTGAGAGAATTCACATCAAACAAAATAATAGCCTAATACTCTGTGTGGAACATTCAGTGCAGGGTTGTGCTCACACATTTTCAGGAAATTATATCTTTCTAAAATGGGTTGGTATCACCAAGCTTCCTAAGCCTTCCTAAGGCTTTCTATGTGCTAACAGCATCACCGCTGTAAGGTGTTTATCTGCATCCTTCATTGAATGGAGTGACAACAGTGCACATCTGTATAATTAGGCTTATGGTCACAGTCTGGCAGTTTAGGACTGGTTTCTGCTCAGGAGGAAGGGTCCTTTTGCTCTTGGAAAATAACATTATCAGCTGCTAAAAATGGTTGGTTGCTCTGTCCAGTCTGCTCAGATATTTTGAGATAAACCTTGCTCTTGCTTCTAGCAGAATATGTATAGAGGTATGATGCTTATCTCACTAACTATGGGTACTTGCCTATTATCTTCCTTCTGTTAGATAACAAGGACATATATGCACAGCATATATGAGTAAATTATGGATTTCCACTGAGAAAGAAAGGTACCTAGGACTCTAGATCAGGTAAAGATGTCTGCAACAATATCCTCTATATTTACTACTCATGTTGTCCCTGAATCTTTAGGCAGGCAGTTTTTCTTCTGTTACTTTCTAAGACGGGTATAACAGATGGTATTATTTTTTGTCTGCATTATGTTCCTATTCTATTCCTGTCGATACGCACACTTATGAATGAATTCCAGGCTGTCAGCCTTGCAGAACAGTGTGAAGAACATGAGTATTACAAATAGGTACTGATACTCATTGGCATCATTTGTTCATTTATCTCAAAACAATCATAGTGCATTCAGCTAACGTACATACATACCAAATTAATAGACAGCCTGCCACACATCAATCAAAACTGTAATATATCTTTTCCTCACAGCTATTCCACTCTCCCGCAAACCTGCTCCCTCACTTAAATCAACTCATGCCCCTGACACATAGTGGAAATGCATCTAAAGGTGAATTTAGTGCTTGAAAATCTGTGTTGTGCTAAAGTCATTTTGCAGCATGCTAAGATTATCTCTTTTTTTTTATTCTTAGGACCTGCTAAGCAAGAAAACCTTTTGCTGTGCAATACAGACCTGTGCTTGTTTGAAAGGCAACTGTCCAACAATAGAACCATGCTCTGTTTATGAACAAGTTTCATCTGAATATTTTATTGTTTTGTACTTAGCTGAGAAAACAGACACAATTATACAGAACAGGGCTTCCCTGAAGGCAGGTTCTGAATAACTGAAGCTCCAGTTCTTGCTAAAGGTAGCACATTTTACTTTATAAAATTCTAGAAGCAGGATTATGTGGCTGATCTAACTCCTACTTTGCTATTTCTTGGTAGCTTTCCCAGGAGGAAACTGCAGCTCAAAGTGTTATTGATCATTTATTTTCCTCTCTATTTTCTTTTTTACATATCCCTGCTCAGTGGGAATTAGTTTTCCTGACCAAATGATGAGTCTAAGTTATCGCTCTTACATCTAGAAGTCAAGGATCCTCCTATTCAACATTCTTCATACTTATCTCTTCCAAAAGAAAAGTACAGAGGTATGCATCATGCTGGCTGTATAGGATTTAAGTGCAATACTCTTATTCTTCCTCATAGTCTTACAGGAAAATTCTAGAGCAGAGTGGTTTTGATTTGGCTTCAGATAATTTTGAAAGGGTTTGGTCATCTGACCTAATATCAATCCAAGATTCAGGAGATATCTAGTGAGATTTAGCTAATCAGGTATGGATTTATACATCTGAGTTATCATCTCTTTATAGTTGCCAGAAAGAAATGGGAAATTCCATAGTAAAATTAACCTTATCTCCCTAAAACAGATATTTAACAATCTTTTCATTGACCATAGAGATTTACAAGAATGGGCAATAGAGGGTAATGAAGATACTGCCACAGCTTTGTAAGACAGATCCCAAACCTCCCATATTTTCTTAGTTTTGCTTTTTACAAGTGGCTTTTTCCCTGTATTTCCCCAGTAATTTGTAGCACTATTTTTTACTCAGTGTGGGGTCTCTTCCTCTAAATTTTCAACTAACAACACCATGATAAATACCTTCAGTGCCTGTAGCCTGGCCATTCTTTGTGAAATAGTATATATTCTTGCTTATACCTACTCATTCTTTAATTTACTTTAACAAGGATCCTATGTTCTTTACTGGTTTTGATGCTACAGGAAACTGTTCTGGTGGTAGATAAGTTTTGTGTATCCTCCTAGAGCAAAAGTCTCTCCTGTTTTCAGATTCCCTTGCAAGGAGTTGAATGATTTGGGATGTAGTCTTTGATTATCTTCTTCCTGTAGCATTAATAGGGTGCAGCTTCAGGCATGGTTAGCTCCCCAGGCCTTATCCTAAGACAAATGCCAAAATAATAATAGAACAGCTTCTTATGTCACTTTTCCTCATTTCTATTAAAATGTCATCCAAAACCATATGCTTTTTCCCCCTTGCCTCTCCCACTTAATTTTTCTCTATTATTTACCCTATGACTAAATTCTTCATTAATTCTGGGTACATTGTGTTTACACATTGTTTTGTTTCATGCTGCCGTCTGTCTCATTCTGGTAGGTGAAGCATTTGGGAACAAGAGCTTCTATCAGAATCCACTGCTTAGAGAAAGTCTGTGCTGTGCTGGTGCAATACTCAGCTTGTAAAATACATCATTCTACACAAACTATACAAATACCAGAGAAACAGAGGTCTAAACACTCTTTAGCAAAATCCAAGTATTCGTATTGGTGTGTCTGTTGCAGGGAAGAGCAGGAAGCAGAAAAAACCCTAGGTCTCTTGCCTATATTTCATGCAATTAACTAAAATAAGATCTTTAAGAACATTGTAAATGTGATTGAATAGGTTCAGGGTTCTAAATAAGCCTCCTTTTGTTACTGACTTCTAACAGTTAATGATTTTGTCAAGTTTCTGCATGACATGACAACTGTTCCCCCCACCTTTTCAGGTGTTTCTCCATTTCTATGTTTGCATATGATTGCACTGCTGACCTTTAAAAAGAACTGGATTACAGGAGTGCATTAATAACTTATGTAAAGATGTACTGTCATACAGCTGTATGCATTTCTAGTTCTTTAGGAAGCCGTGTGCAATGAAATATGCGATGTATTAATATTGCCGATGACACAGTTTAAAGAATTCTCTCCTTCTTGCATGCCCCGTCTCTTTCACCTTATAAAAATGCAAAGGAGGAAAAGTTTTATCTGTTACCATTGAGAAGAGACAAGTTTTACTCAAAGCTGATTCCTTTACAGTCAGAAGTCCAACTGCCTGATCCTACCTGAGCTACATATGATCAACAGGTGGAAGGAGGTGATCCAGCCCATTTAATCCGCTCTCATGAGACCTCATCTGGAGTATTGTGTGCAGTTCTGGTGTCCTCAACATAAAAAGGACATGGAACTGTTGGAACAAGTCCAGAGGAGGCCACGAAGATGATCAGGGGACTGGAGCACCTCCCATATGAAGATAGGCTGAGAAAGTTGGGGCTGTTCAGCCTGGAGAAGAGAAGGCTGTGTGGAAACCTCATAGCAGCCTTCCAGTATCTGAAGGGGGCCTATAGGGATGCTGGGGAGGGTCTCCTCATTAGGGACTGTAGTGATAGGACAAGGGGTAAAGTGTTAAAACTTAAACAGGGGAAGTTTAGATTGGATATAAGGAGAATGTTCTTTACCGTAAAGGTGGTGAGGCACAGGAATGGGCTGCCCAGGGAGGTTGTGAACACTCCATTCCTGGCAGTGTTCAAGGTCAGGTTGGACAGAGCCTTGGGTGAGATGTTTTAGCGTGAGGTGTCCCTGCCCATGGCAGGGGGGTTGGAACTGGATGATCTTAGGGTCCTTTCCAGCCCTAACTATTCTATGATTCTAACAACACGTGTAGGAAGAGATCCCTGTTCTCTTGTCTTCAGAAGGAAGCCTTTGTCTTGGAGAAACACAGGACTAAGCTTCATAAACCTGGGTTCTGTGCTTGTCCCTGGGAGGTAGTGTAACATCAGGGAAGACACCTTAATTCTCAGGTTTTTTGCTTGCAGTCCATTTACAGTGTAGCTCCTTTTAAATAGGTGGTAGTCCTTTATAGCCTTTGCATTGTGAATGTTTGGATGATACTTCTGCAAGACAATTTTCAGTATGACATCTCAAATGACAGCTGAAAAGCGCACATATATATTTCAATTTTATTTTCTCATTAAACCTCAAAATACCCAATGGCCAGTTAACTGTTGGCTTTATTTGCTTTTTAGGGAGCGTTCAGATTGATAACTGCCATACTCAATGTGTGCCATTATAGAAAACTAACATGACAGTTAATTAGCTGTGTGAACCTCTCACAAGTTTTTCATCATTTAAAACTATTCATGTATTTCATGTTTTGCACATGAAGCCTGGAGATATTTGTCTGAAGTGTTCAGGGGCTTGGAAGCTGAGAAAAAACTAAATTTATAACTAATGTCGGCAAGCTTACTCTTCATTGTTGCTGTTTGACTGTAGCTGTAGATAGAAGGAGAGAAATTAATGGTGGAATAGAGTGTGAAGATGGGTTAGTGCAATGGCAGCCTGGAACTGATAGAGTCCTGGTTCTCACAGTGTTCCTGAAGTCATTATGGTAGGTGTTTCAGGAAATTGGGCAGAATCAGAGGAAAATGTATGACTATATCTTCTAAGAGACAGAACTGAAACCTGCCTGTCCCATAACTTAAGCAATTTTAAGTAGTACAAGAACATTCATAAAGAAAAAGAGTGGGGCAGGGAAGAGAGAATATCAGGATCGAAAGAAGTAGTCTGAAGCAAAGAGACAGTATTTCAGACACTAGCAGATTATATTTACGGCTGAATGAGCTTGTTTTGGTTGGGCTGAATTCAGTTTTCTTCACAGTAGCTGATATGGGCTATGTTCGATTTGTGCTGAAAACAGTATTGATCACATAGGGATGTTTCAGCTATTGCTGAGCAGAACTTAAATGAGTCAAGGCCTTTCCTGCTACTCACACCACTCCACCAGCTAGTGGGCTGAGAGCGCACAAGGAGTCGGGAGGACACACAGCCAGGACAGCTGACCCCAACTGACCCAAGAGTTATCACCTACCATAGGATGTCATGCTTAGTATATAAAGCTTGGGGAAAAGGAAGGAAGGGAGGATGTTGGGAGTGGGGACATTGTCTTCCCAAGTCACCATTACACACGATATAGCCCTGCTCTTCTGGAGACAACTGAATACTTGCCTGACAGGGGAAGTGGTGAATGGGTCCCTTGTTTGGTTTTTGCTTTATCTGTTAAGCTGTCTTTATCTCAACCTATGAGTTTTCCCCCTCCTGCCCTTCTGATTCTCTACCCTACCCCACTGGGGGTATGTGAGCAAGGGACTGCGTGGGACTTGGTTTCCATTTGGGGTTAAACCGCAACACTGAGTTACTGCAGTGAAAGAATATAGTGCTGTCAGGGATTAGGAAATGTACAAATCAGAATGGAAACAGGCAGCTCAAGGGACAAGATAGAGCTGAAGCTTAAAATGTGAACAGCCAAAGAAAAATCTTTCAGGGAGAGCATTTTTAAAGGACACTCATGGGCTATCTTTACTGGTATATAAAACAACATCAGGGCACAGACCTAAGCAATGATGCACTCTTGCATGTACCCAGGTCTATATATAAGGACAGAGAGCACACCCTACATGTTTGGAATAATGACTGCTATTTTTAATGGTGATCTGGAAAATAATTAGACAAACACTTCAAGCAGAATTTCAAATATTAAACCCAGAAAAGACTAGTCCTGCTTATTGAAGAATTGGGATGATCCAATAAATCAAATACCACTATTTTAATCTATCTACCAGAACTGAAGGAAATCCTAGCTCTAGATGAAGATAGACAAACCATCTTTGCAAAGAATGTAATTATGTTGTGGAAGGCAGTGACTGTGGAAAGGACGTGTTTTGCTGGTATCTAAGAAATTAGTATGGTTTCCTTCTGTACTACTGTAACAATCAAGGCTAATGCATTTCTTGGAAAATATTAACAGGATTTGACACAAAGACATTTTATTGTAGGAATCACTAATACCAATGGAAACTTTGTTGACCAAGGTCTTCAAAGAATAATTCTAGTTTGATAAAATAATATTTTTTTTCCCCTTTATGCATTGCAGTGAAACTATGTTTTTGCACAGCTATGTAGTGAATAATAGAAGTCGGTTATTCCACGCACATATTTCCCTGTTAAACTTTCCTTCAGTCAGACACCAGGGAATTTTTCAGTAAAACATGCAAGATTTAGTGTTGGTATTTGCACTGAGATGATGGAGAGAAAGAGTTCATCCTGGAGATTCTGGCTCATTGGTAGTTCTTGTTAAAATGATATGAGAACGTAGATACATTGGAATAAATAAGAATTGTTACCTTGCTGGAAAGTAATGTGTTTACAAACACAGGACACGGAAAGATGTGTACTCCTTTTATTTTATAAGGGGAGGATGCAGAAAAAGCAGAATGGTTGTCACCCAACTAAAAGAAAGCTGAAGCGAAGAGGCCAACAAATAGTTAAACCATGTCTGTCACCAAATCCTTATATAAGATTATGACTTTTTTTGTGTATGTCTGTATTTTCCAAAATCTACTAACAAGATGAGATCATTCAGTTCTTATTATCTTTGCAACAGATAACCATCTCTGGCAGTGTTCAAGGCCAGGTTGGATGGGGTTTTGAGCAACCTGGTCTAGTGGAAGGTGTCCCTGCCCATGGTAGGCGGTTGGAACTGGATGAGCTTTAAAGTCCCTTCCAACCCAAACCATTCCATGATTCTATGATTTTAACGCTCTGTTTCTATCCCCATTGTGTAAAGTACATTTGCAGTGATGCTGTACTGAATCTATACTGTCAAATAACTGTTTTATTGCTAAACATTAATGTTGTCTGTAGTCTTCCTAACTAATTGCAGGCATCTGTAACCATAAATCGCATTGGGTGTTTTTCTGCTACAGTGTCATGTATAAAATACTTCTGAATTTTCTTCCCTTCCAAACTTTGCTGGTTTGTCAGCCAACCTCCTATATATGAGTATGATTTCACTGAGCTTATTGGAATTCCATCAAATCCTGTCATCAGAGAATTGGCTATGCATTTGGCTTTCATTCAGTCTGGATAGTCAGTCTGGCTTTCATTGACTCCAGCTCATTTTATGTAGAGCTTTGGCATTAGCAGGTTAAGCATTTACACCTTGCCCTCTTGAAACCTCTGCTGCTTTCTCAAAGCCTTAATTATCTGACTCCTGGGCTGTGATACATACAATATATTAAGCTTTGCATCTCTACAAATGTTATGAATTCAATAGTGTGAGATCAAATAATTCAGTATTTAAACAGATTTCACTAGTCAATTGCCCAACAAAGGTGTGGATTTACATTCATGCTGGAACATGGCCTATAAATGCAAAATTACCTTTATGCATATCAGATGAATGAAACCATTAAAGAAATATAAAAGTAAAATTCTTTCTTCATAAGTTTCAGACCAGAGATCTTTGTGATCAAACAGAGAAGGAAAATGGATGAGACTATGCATTTAAAAAAACTTTATAATAAGATAAATAATGCTAATGGTATCAAAGGATATTTCACTCGATTAGGGCTGCTTCCATACAGTAAACAGACATTCAAAGGTGTCTCTTTACCAGTTGCACCAGATTATTTAACAGCTTCTACACAAAAAAGTACACATAACAACATAGCCCAAGACAAAGCAAACTACTCTCTACTTTTTCTGCGGTCTCCTTAGAATCAAAGCAAACTTTCCTTTTGCTACCACTTGGATATGAGCAGTAAAGTAGATTTTTTTCCTTTAAACTGCATGCAATCTGTTCCATTTATATGACCCTTCTTTGGAAACACCCATTTTATTAAATAAGTTGGAAGTTAATTGCAGTCATTATAGTCTCCTTAGATTCTTTATAGTTTAATTTATGTTTGTGCATGCAGCTGTTGGGATTGACTGAAAAAGCACAAACCCACACAGCCTTACACAGCATTCTCTTGATTAAGAACTGATGTCTCCTAAAGTAACAATAATGGATGAAGGTGGGGGCATCTACAGACAAAAGACCATATGCCTGAGATGCAAGCAATGCTCAGAAGGCACCAGAAAGGTTTCTAAAGTAATGAAGAAAGAGTTTTATTGTCAAGTAATTACTTAAGAGAGATGAAAACAAATTCAGCAACTGAAGGAACTCAGCCACTCATGAGAGTAAGTAGGTGTAGCAGACATGCCATTCTTTCTTGTGCTTCTTAACAGGAAGGAGAAAAAATAGACCTTTACACAGTGACAAATCACTATGAAGCATAGAAAAGATAAAAGAAAAAGCAGCAAGTGGCATATGTAGTGTAATTAGGAAGAGTTCACACTGTGCAGACAGCAAGCCAAATTCTACCCTTAGTGACAGACATGAAACTCCTCTGGAGGGTAGCCAGCAGTAAATTTTTAATGCCTCCAACCTGTACCTCCTGTCTCAGTCTGCAGTACAACTGAGTCATGCTAACTTTTCCCAAAACATGGTTGTCTCCTGAATGAAAGCATTCTTGAGCCCTGCATTCTGGAGTCTGATTTGTACTGCTTTCTTGTTATGCAACACCCTGCCTTTTACTGGCAAACTCTCCAGATTTCTCTGCCTTTTCACCCCCTTGAGATGCCTAAACAGTAAATTCACACTAATAACATTGGGTTTAATAGTATTTTCTAAAATATCTCAAGGCCTCACCACTACTGAAATTAAAGTGAGTCAAGCCGATGAGAAACTTAACATGAGCCAGCAGTATGCGCCCGCAACCCAGAAAGCCAACTGTATCCTGGGCTGCATCAAAAGGAGCGTGACCAGAAGGTCGAAGGAGGTGATCCTGCCCCTTTGCTCTTGTGAAACCTCACTTGGAGTACTGTGTGCAGTTCTGGTGTCCTCAACATAAAAAGGACATGGAACTGTTGGAACAAGTCCAGAAGAGGCCACGAGGATGATCAGGGGACTGGAGCACCTCCAGTATGAAGATCGGCTGAGAAAGTTGGGGCTGTTCAGCCTGGAGAAGAGAAGGCTGAGAGGAGACCTCATTAACAGCCTTCCACTATCTGAAGGGGGCATATAGGGATGCTGGGGAAGGACTCTTCATTAGGGACTGTAGTGACAGGACAAGGGGTAAAGGATTAAAACTTAGCGGAAGTTTAGATTGGATATAGGAGGAAGATCTTTACTGTAAGGGTGGTGAGGCACTGGAATGGGTTGCCCAGGGAAGCTGTGAACTCTCCATCCCTGGTGGTGTTCAGGGCCAGGTTGGACAGAGACCTTAGGTGACATGGTTTAGTGGGAGGTGTCCCTGCCCATGTCAAGGAGGTTGGAACTGAATGATCATAAGGTCCTTTCCAACCCTAACAATTCTATGATTCTAAGTAACTGATGGCCTTAAACAACTGTGGGGTTTCTTCCATAAAGATGCTCGACTTTATGTCTTCCTAGTTGCTTTAAAGCCATTAATATTATGGATCACATTTTCTCCTAATGTAAAGTGATGGGATCTCCTACAGCATGTGTGAGTGACCTCATAGCAGAACATTGTTGTTAATAACTCTAGGTGTTCAGCCATCTCCAGGACTTGTTCCAGCACATCCAATGCTGACTTGGGAAGGCAAACGGCATTAGTTAAAATGTCCCCTTTCCCCTCTTCCCCCAGCTTATATACTGAGCATGACATGCTATGGAATGGGATAACCCTTGGGTCAGTTGGGATCAGCTGGCCTGGCTGTGTGTCCTCCTGACTCCTTGTGCAACCCCAGCCCACTTGCTGGTGGGGTGGTGTGAGAAGCAGAAAAACACCTTGACTCTGTGTAAGCACTGCTCAGCAACACCTAAAACATCCCTGTGTGATCAATCCTGTTTCCAGCACAATCCAGAACACAGCTCCATACCAGCTTCTGCAAAGAAACTTAACTCTATTCCAACTAAACCCATCACACTTTGAAAATCACTTTACATGTCTATGTACTTCCTTAGGAGAGCAAATAACCCAGTCTGAGGGCAGAGGGGAAAGGGAGAAGCAAAGCAGTGAATTTAGGCATTTCATATTTACTGGCCAGATTAGCTCAGAACTGTTCTTTGTCACAGAAGTAACAAGCCTATGCACCAGGCTTGTTATTACTTCTTTCTCCTTATATCACTTCTTGATTTTATCACTATCCCTCAGGATTCATCCCATGCTCGAATACTTTGTTTCCTGAAGTAATGTCCACTGATGTGCTAACACTTTCGTGTGATAACATAAATTCAAGTATCATTTTGGCTAAATCACCCCAGCTTCTGGCACTTCTTTTGTTAGACAGTCTTTCAAAGACAGGTCTATTGCTGTTTGTGATTCCTGTCTCTCCTCGCTACATTGATGGTGTGTTTACCTCCCTGTGTTTCTCTCCCCCTTTCCACTTTCACATAATCTCAGAAATGCATATGTTCCAACTGTTAATCCTTGAGCATTTTCAGCCATAAAATCTGTGGTAGGATTGTGAGATCTGAACTCATCATGTGCCTGTAAATCTATGCAAAAATGCTAAATACCTGACCTGAAATTCGTCTGTCATCAGCCTTTTGAGGTTATTGCAATGTGTTGATGTAGGATATTGCAATATCCTCTTGCAATATTTACCCCTAAAAATACTTTGGCTTCTAGCTGTCAAAGTGCCCCTTATGAGGTCTAATGATCCTCCACATGTGAACATAGTCAAGGTGAAGAACCAAAGGATGGGAAGGAAAGGTAGGCCCATACAGGGAGTGTTGTTAAGTAGCCAACAAATTACTTCTGATTAGCAGGAAGGGTACTACAAGGTGATACTTTAAGTGCTGCATTAACATAAACATAGACAATTCCACGCCCTACTCCATCTTCAGTCTTTCCCTTCCTTATATGCTGGTGTTGATTATGGGATCAGATGCTCAGTAATGCTTAACTCCCATTAAAATCACAAATCTCTGAAAATATGCACCTCAAATGAGAATTCCTGAGTTTCTGCTCACCAGTAAACTTCGCCCAATCCCATATACAGGAGAGCTTTGAAGATTGTGCAGACAGCAGATGGATTTGCCAAAGCAACCCTGCCAAGTGTGGGTTATTATTTTGTTTTGAATGCATGTATTCTCTTAAGGTTCTATAGGACTCCACAAAACCATAACAATGTACGTTCTTTTTATGATGCGTGTTTTAATTAAACATTTCCAGCTCAATGAATGAATTCTGCATAATCTCTCTAGACAATTGAGCTCTGCATCCTTAATTGCTGTGCTATAGGTCAAGCAGATGATAGCGTATTTGCTGCAGTGGAAATAAAGAATTTACTCCTTGTTTCAAGCATTCAGGTCCTCTTCATAAGCAAGTGTAAAAATCTCCACAGTATTAAAGCAGTATAATTAGATAATTGTTGCATTCGAAACTATTTGCCTCAGATTAAATAAAATCCTAAATAATTTCAGTTTCTGCACCTGTTAATTGGCAACTTTTTTGTGTGTTTCATTTAAACATAATGCTAGGACCAATTCAGTATTTTCACCTCTGGGACTCCATTTGTTATGTGCTGGTTCCTTAGAGACCTAAAGCAATTAAAAGTAAATTGAATTTATAGCTTAATCCTTCTCTGAGAGCTACAGGACAAAAAATATTAGAGATTTCCAGAGGTTTTCTTTTTTTTAGAACAATCCTGTTCACTGACTCCAACAAAACTTTTCTTACTTGCAGTAGCAGTAAACTCACTCCTTCCAGCGTAAATAAGTCATTGTTTTCCTCTCTTATTGTCAGCTTTGCACCAATCAGCCTATTGCTTTTTCCCATTTAAATACTGACTTTGAAGAGTACAGTGAAAGTCATTATGTTATGTATATGCATACTAATTCTATTCATGTTTAAGGTGGACCTTACCATGATCAATTATAGCCTCCTGGTGATAAGAGTATATAGACTAAATGTTTAGATTTTAAAATGGGCATTCTTTTTCCTCTGTTGGTTTGTGGTAGCTGAAAATACGAAGCCGATAAGAATCACATGAAATAACCACCTTTTGTCTTCCTTTACAATCAATGCAGGATAAATAAGCAAATTAAGGCACAATTCATCTGGCCTAATTTAGATGCCAACATCAAGATGAGATGAGCATGGAAACAGGCTGCCCAGGGAGGTGGTTATGTTACCATCCCTGGAGGTGCTTAGTAGTCATACAGATGTGGCACTTAATGACATGGTTTAATGGTAGACTTAGCAGTGCTAGGTTAATGATTCGACTCAGTGATCTTAAAGGTCTTTTCCAGTATAAATGATTCTATGATTCTCTTCTATGAATCCCAACCCATCATAAATGGCTACTTCCCAGCCTGGTATCTCTAGATATGTTGCTTATGTGTGTTTGGCAAAAATTAACATAATTCATAAACTTTCAAGCCACAGAAAATAGAAATGGAAATGTTATTTTTCTTTTTCTTCTAAATGTAGCTTCCGTGCAAGAGGATATAAAAGCAAAGGATGTAGGACGTCCTTGTTACACAGTCTCTTGTTCAGAATTGAAGTAAAGATGTCTTTATGTGTGACTGCCCCATTCCAAGAGGGTCCTACTCTCTTTAGTAAACTAAATTATATGAATGGCAGCACTAAAAAATGCTTTTTAAATTACCCTAATAAAACAGTTATAGAAAAGTTTATGCTGTTTGAGGTATTTTAGCTATCCTTCAGAGAGAATTATTGAAATCATATAAAAATAAGTAAAAGATTGAAGTTGATCACTCTGAGTTATACATTAACATTTAAGCAATGCAGGAAAGTTATAGAGAATATTAATAATATCTCTGGAAAACTGTATGCAAAATCATGTGATACGGAATAAAATGTCCATGTTTTAACCATAACAGGAACAAAATGAGTCCTAGAAATGGCCTACATTCATTACTAGCTAAGGGGGATGAGACAATGAGAAGGCAGAAACATTCTTTTCATTGTGTGTTTGACACTTGGTGTATTTGGCAGGAGGGTGGGTGAGGATTTCATGTAAATTCATGCAAATGGAGTCATTATTTTTTTCCAGTGTTAGTTAAAGAAAACTCCAAAGTTATCTACTGATGTCGCACACTGTAAAACTGTTTTTGCAGATAACTTGGAACTGCAATGCTAATTTTTTTGAGGTGAATTGAAAGAAAACCAATTTTCTATATATTTTTAAAAGATCAGGTGGGATGATTTGACAATTACAGGCTGACTGGCCTAAAACGGTCCCTAAAAATAGAAGTCACTGGAACAGAAATCTTGTCTAGTCAATGTCAGTCTGCATAATATGTTAGGAAAATAAGTCATCAAGCAAATTTCACAGGGCTTTTGTAAAAGTTATGGATAAAGGTAATTGTAACGATACAGTACATTTAGATTTCTCTGCTGGATTTCTGTAGCACATCCTTTTGTATAAGCACAATGCCATTAAGCAGACAAAAGCAGATAAAAGGCTATTCATAGACTCATAGAATCATAGATTATTAATGATCAATAAGGAGGATATTGGATTATATGTGTTCCTGTGTATGAGCTGGCAGAACATAATGTAGGTTGTGATCATGATAACATGCATGAATTTACTTCTTCATACAAAGCTTCACCTATTTCACTATGGAAGAACACAGAGAATAGCACTTTAACACCGCAGTGTGTAATCTCTGAACAGTGGATGGGTCCCCTGGGAGTTTAAAAAACACAAAACTTAATTAGCTCATAAATTAAAATTATTTTCAACCAGGTCTTTAAACAACTGTTTGCTGGTGTCACACAATTTTTTCCTCAAAATGAACCATAAATAAGATCTCCAAGGATGATGTATTTCCAAAATGCATTAGTTGAATTGAGTTCTTTTTTTCACTTTCATTATTCACTACTGAATTTGTCCTTTGAAATTTTGTTCTTTGAAACAAACCTCAAGGAGGCAGCTTTCTCTGTAAATGTCTGGCCTCCCCCATTATTCTCAACATACTGAATCTATTAGCAATGAAGGTGGGTTCTTTCTTGATTTAATCCTCTTTGGCATTTTCCTCTTCTGCTTAAAACCAGCAGTCTCCTTGTTCTCTAAAACAAGTTGATTTAATTCCTGCCCGTTGCATTTTGAAGTAAAAAGTAGCTTTTCTAGACACTGTTTCTGTTCATGCTCCCAGTCAAAATAATGGATAATAGCTGCTGTTTGTACCAAACCAAAGCCTCAAAAACCACTTATGCTTGCTTGCTGTATGTATAAATAATAACACTCAATTTAAAGAAGGTCCTATGTGAGCTTTTTACTAGTCACCAAATATAATGCTAATTGCTTTTGAAGTAGTAGAAAGTTGTATTTCTTGGAAAAAAATATAATAGATTCCTTTTCCACAAAATAGTCACAAGTATTTATATCAAAAGATCAGGTAACTCCTGGAGTGCCTACATTTCTCCTACTCTGGTGTGTCCCTCATACCTCTTTTTGTGGCTGTCTTCCTCTGCACAATTTAGTTCTGTTTCCAAATCTTAATGCAAATTCTAACATAATTAATGTGGTGGCTTGTTAATGCCATGAAAGCAGGAATTCTTTCTCCGCTCTGGTCTGTTTGTCCCTGATACAGAAACTTTTCCCATGTGTTGTGCAGTTACAACAGTCCCCTAAAAATCTGTGATTTTTTCTTTTTTTTTTTTTTTTTTTTTACAGCTTCATAGAATCATAAAATCACTGCATAGTTCGGGTTGGAAAGGACCTTAAGATCATTCAGTTCCAACCCCTGCCATCATCAGGAGCACCTCACCCTACAACCTGTCCTCCAGGACTCTGTCCAATCTGGTCTTGAACACTGCCAGGGATGGAGAATTTATCATTTCTTTGGGCAACCTGTTATAGTGCCTCCGCACCCTCACAGGAAAGAACATCCTCCTCATGTCTAACCTGAACTTCCCGTGTTTAAGTTTTAACCTATTTCCCCTTGTTCTATTGCTACAGTCCCTGTTAAGAGTCCCTGTCCAGTACCGTTGTAGGTCTCCTTCAGACACTGGAAGCTGCTCTGAGGTCTCCATGCAGCTTCTCTTCTCCAGGATGAACAGCCCCAACTTTCTCAGCTTATCTTCATATGGGAGGTGCTCCAGTCCCCTGATCATCCTCGTGGCCTCCTCTGGATTTGCTCCAAGAGCTCCGTGTCCTTTATGTTTAGAAACAAGAGTCTACGCGAATCTCATTAGCAATAAATCTCACATGGTTAAGCCAAGCCGGCTTCTGTAGACAATATCTTGTCAAGTGTCACATACAGAACATCTCATTATTGCAGCTCTTAACTGTTACCCAGACGACAGATTACTAATTTTGTATTGTCACCTGGTTGACTCCCACACATGCTGAATCATTACAAGAGCTATCCCACAAGGCACCCTAAAGTATGGGCATGTGCTGTCACTGTCTCCTCTACTGGAAATTCATTGATCAGAGAAAATGGGTAGATCACTGAGCTCCAAGAAAAGGGAAATAAATTTTTACCAATGGATCAAACAAGAGACTCAGCTTCATTGAATTGTAATTATTTTTCCAGTTTTGCTTTCACTTGTGCTTCCTTTTACATTAGATCCCACTTCCACGTAAATGAATGATGCTATGCAAGATAAATTCATTTGTCCATGTCAGGATGAGCTGACAGCTGGTAGGGCATGTATCTCACCATCCTAGCCCCCAGCAAGTAAGTAGCACAGATTTGGAAATGCTACCAGATTCAATCAAAAGCCCAGGCAAGATCACACAAATACAAGATCATGCCATGAAGTCAATCCGCAGCTCAGAGTCCAGATCAACTGGGTCCATGGCCAGACATGGGCATGTTTGTGAGGGATCTGGACAGAGGCATACCCACAGCACACTTTTGTCAGGGACTGGCAAGGATGAAACAGGGCTCCTGGGACGATTGTGCAAAGCATGTGGGAGAAGCCCCTTAGTGAAGATGATTAGCAACAGCAAGGGCTATTAGCACCCATTTGAACCTGGGTGATGAATTCTTTGCCTATATATCCATCTTGACTACTTCCTTACTGCTTTATCTAAGTGATGGAATTCCTCAAATGACAAATTTTCTGAAACTAGCCAGCATTCATAATGAAGAGGAAATCCTTTACCAGAAGCATCAGGCCTTAGCACTAACACATTTGGGCCCAGTGTACTGGGCTTGTTTAACCTGGAGAAGACATGGTTAGGGAACCTAACATCAGCTGTTCAGTAACAGAGAAGTTTACCGAAAAGCAAAGTCGCTGCACTAAATTCCAGAAGATAAATAATAATCATAAATCAAAGCGGTTTAGTCCTAGTGGGATACAGGGAGAGGAATTCCTACTATAAGGATAATTGAGCACTGGAATGGTTGCATAATGTTGTGTGGTCTCCATCCTTGCTTTGAGCATCCTTTGAGTTAACCATTCTTTGAGCAGGGGTTTTGACAAAAGTCCTCTTGAGGTCCCTCAAAATCTGAGGGATACCATGGTGCTACACCATTCACATGGGTAAATGCTGCTGGATTTTTGTTCTTTAGCTGCCTAAAATTCACCACTCTGAAACAGTTTTAACTTCACATTTCTTTGCTCCCTTCCCCTTATGCATAACCTCGTACATCTGTTCCATACTAAATTAGGAGTTCAAAGAAAAGAAAAGAATGTGTACAGGGATTCAGGAGAAAGTGGGAACTACTAACAGGAGAAGAACTATGTTTAATATATCTTATATTTTAACTGTGTATATATAGAGAGTTTTACTAGCCAGCAAGTAAAGATGAAGGCTTATGAGGAAACCAACACCTAGGTAGAAAATCTCTCCAGAATCAGACCTTATTCAAGAGTAAGGCACTGTTCTAAGTGAGGCCATGTTTTTAACAGAGCCCAATTAGAACTGAACCCCCAAACTATAGCTAATGAAATGCTTTGTAGTTTTTCTACTTCATAGCATGTGAAATACCCTTCCCTACCTGTGCTTTCATGAATATGAAGTGTTCACACACAACATTGTCTCAAAAATTTGCCAATTTTGGTGCTACCTACAGAGCAGAGCAGTGTCAGGAAGAACAAAAATGATCTCTTCTAATATGTGTTCTTTTGGCCATTATGCAACTTATCTATTAATTATGATGCATTTAAACTATGACTAAAAGAAATTACCAATGCAAATCATCATTCGCTGCACAGTTCTGACTTCTGAATGGAGAGCCTCACAAATTTGTGAATATAGGTAGGGAGTCTTGTCTTTGTCTTCTGGATTTCTTTCCAGTTATTCCATCACCTGGGCTATAAAATTTTTGCTCTAAAGGCAAAATCACATGCCAAGTCCAAATATCTCTCTTCCCTCCTCTTACTCCTGTCTGTCCCTCACAATTTATTAATCTGTTCTCGTTTTTTTACATTGCAAATCATTTGGAGAGTGAAAACAGCAAGAAAAATGAGCAATCCTTGCTTGCAGGGCTTGACAGTGTTCCTGCGAGTGATGCATGAGAAGGCAGGAGGTTTCTGAAGAGTGTATGGCATATCAAAGATTTCTTTTCTCTGCCGCAAGGTAGCACTCATTATCAAAAGACACATGAAACAAGGACTGCTTCACATTTGTGCTGTTAGGCAGATGAATCCAACCAGTTACTCTACTCATTCTTCAAGATTAAAGGGAAATATGATAATATAAAAAGATGATAATGTGTATTCTTTCATGAAGACCTGACTATGGGTATATAGCACATTTTACAAAGACTTTTGTAGATGACTGTTTGTTTAGGTCACTATACAATTTCCCCAAATTAAGAAATAGTAAAGTATCATATGCAAGAACTCAGCAATAACTTTGTCCTAGAACTATGCTTGAATATCTTCAGAATCCACATTTGATAAACCAGTGATGTAAGATTGAAATCATCATTGAGGAGGCTATATGTCATTATATATTATGTATTCGTGGTCTTTATAGAAGATAATAGGACCTTGTATTTTGAAAAGCAATAGTGTCAAGCAGATATGAGATTTGTGTGATCATAGCCCACAGTTCCATAACTTTCCATGGACTATCATAATGCATTTTATGCCATTTACTCTAGAGAAACCCTCAGCTTTTTCTAACTTCTGGTGCCTTTGATGCCATGATTTCTGAAAGATGCATCACTATTCAGTGATACAGTCTAAAATCCAGCAGACACCTTTTCCTTCTTCTCCCTATATACCTCACCTTTTTTTGACTCATGTAGGCAGTTTGCAGGTTATCATACAGCTTTTATGGCATGTTTAACTTTTTTAATGTACAGAATCAGGCCTTTTGCATATTTAAATATAAATCCATGCCTTATTTCTTATCAATCAGCTTAATGATCAAAACAAGAATTAATGACATTTTCTAGTTCACTCATTAAGCTCACCAACAGCATTGCTACTCTCTGCCTACTAAGTCTGGGAATTTCAGGTAGTCCCACTGAATTATGGAACAGAGCTGGAATCTACTTAGCTTCTAACATCAGTAAAGACAGTTCTGGTCAAAGAAATGCAAGCGCACACAGATGTCTACAAAGAATGAATTGACTTCTTTAAAGTAATTTATGAAATTTCACCCAAACTCTTTCTTATCCATAATTGGGGTGTATGGTTACTGCCTAGCTCTGTTCCCCCCCCTTACCTTATACAGTATTACTTAATAAAGGAACCCTTGGTATGGCAGCAATTGCGGCATGTCTCTGAATTCTGCAGATGCCAATTTATGTACATATGTATGTATGCGTGTATGTATCTATATATCTAATCTATCTATAACCTATCTATCATCTATCTATCATCTATCTATCATCTCTATCTATCTATCTATCATCTATCTATCTATCATCTATCATCATCTATTTTGCTTGTGTGATCTTACTGGATCTTATAGAATTTGTCTAGGCATCTCAATTAAAAATATGTTATATATTGTAATCACTACTGTTCATCTGACTAAGTAAGGAGTGAAAAAGGACAAGTGTTATTCATTTGATTGTTTTGGTATATTTACACACCAGGAAAAATTTATGTCAATTTAAGTTATTAACTACTGAGTAATAATCATTAATTTCTAGTAAGATTGGGCCTGTGCTTGGATTATTCCTTTCTTTATATCTCTAACCCCTGGTAGCCCTCAAATTCTGGAGTAAAATCAGAAAAGCTTTTTATTGCTTTTATGGTCCAAGTACAACACAGAAAGCAAACCCATTACCCATGCTTTTTCTATACATACCATACACTTTATTAAAACATAACACTGTAATTTGGCCAGTATATTCCTATATCTGGAATTCATAAAAACTTAACTGAAAGCCTTCTGTTTAGGTTCACTTGTTTTGGCACTGAAAATATGAGTAAGAAAGTCACAGAAGCTGTGACTTTCAAAAGAGCCAAGAACTGGCCTAGTCTGTTCACTTCAATGTCAGCAGGATGTTTCTTATTGATTTCAACAAAAGGTGAATTAAGTTAGTGCTGACTGCTCCCCCAGAAAGCAATGCAGTGTCATCTTCTGTTTTGGTTTGGTTATTTCAGCAAAACAGCAAAGCTGATGGCATGTTTTGGAGTCTGCATACCAAATTTCACATATGAAGCACAGTCTACTGTGCTTCAGTTCTACAGTTTGCTGTCTTCCATTTCTGATCAAAAATATGCACTTCTAAATTAAATAAAAAATAATTACAATTAAAGAAAATAGAAGATATTTTGTTGGAATGGTGAAAAAAGCATAACAAACCATGTAAGAATATTACATGCAGTAGATGCATTTACCACCAGCTATGCAGTCTTCTATTAAACTCTCCAGATACATTTTATGTAGGTGGCAATACAATGGAGCAGATCTGATGAAATGAAACTTTCTCTGAGAAGTGGGAGTGGAAGCTCTGATCTAATCCATTGAACAAAACAAAGACATTTTTTCCAAATCAGATATCTAAAATCTCATATGACAGGTAAAGTTCTGTTGAACTTATTTTGAAAGAAGCACCCATTTTCTTTGTCTGATTGGAAAAGTTCTGTGATTTATCAGCCAAGACTCTGCCACAATTTTAGACTACATTTCTTGCCTTATCTGACAATACTATAATACAACTATACTGATATGAAAGTCTTATGACAGATCTAGTGTATATTTAGTTTCTGCTCATGGAAATGAAATACAGATTCAAGACAATGATGCGCAATATATTTAATGAACTATATAAACTCTCAATGTTGATGAAACAGTATTGGCTAGTTTGTCAAAGGATCTGAACACGAATGTATGGTGCACTCAATATAGACAGTAGTACCAGTTTTTGCCATGTAAATTAACAGCAATAGCCCAAAGCATCTATTGCAATACAGACAGAATCTTCTATCCTTGAAATTTAATGTCTCAAAAGAATCATGCTTCAGATTCTTCACCACCAGTTCTGTGGCAGCAAACTAAAAGGAAATGCAAGGAAGAAGGCAGGTACCTCAAGCATATTGTGTTTAGACAAAGTGATCATAACATTCACTATGAAAAGCTAATTTGTGGAATGTTGCTTTGCAGTCAAACATTAATCATGGAAATATTAACAGAAATCTCAGAACTTGTGGGTAACAACAAGAAAAAAGAAAAGAAAGCAACTACCAAAAGCCCAGAATTTTGCTGGTTCAAGTGTATTTTCATCCATTCTAATGAACCAAAACAACCTCACCCACACAGTGTATTTAATGAAAAATGGGAGTGATGATAGAGTGAATCAAGCTTAGTTGCTTGTAAGAACACTGGAGAATTACTGTTAGCAGCCCATATGAGACCAGGCCAGGAAATGGAAGGAGTGCTACCTAAACTTTTAGTTGTAAAGCTGAGCTTGCAAAATGAATTGTTAAAGACTAAAGGCAGCTTTTCAAGTACAAAGTAAAGACCTAGCATCTGCTGTACTGAGGAGTTTAATTTTCATACCCTGCTATAGCTTCATTTTATATTTTTTTATTGTTGGACTGAGGGGAACAGTGAGATTTCAAGAGCAGCATGCAAGAGAGCAGGAGGATTGTCCTATGTGATCTCCAGCAGTCCCCTCCAACATCAAGTATTCTGTGATTCTGTGATTTAACCTTTTAAACTTCATGATGGACTTTAAAATATGAAGCTTACAATGACAAACATGAACTTTACAATTATTTCAGCCATCATAATTCAGAAATCTTCCTAAATATATAAGAATATTTGATTTTCACATTTCCAGGCTTTTCACCTAATAGTAAAGTTTTTCATAATCAGTACTTATACACAGTCACAGCTTGTCTTTCATTCTATTCTGTGTGCCTAAATGTGAATTTTGAATGTGATTAAATATCCATTTTTTAAACTGAAGAAACTTTGTAATATATTGTTATTGTAGAGCAGTATTCAGATATTGTCATGAGGAGGGGGGAGAGTGAAAAGATCAACATTCCACAACTGTAAAATATCCATGAGTACTTTTGTAAGTGTTGCTCATGTTTTCATCTATTTAAGTTCCACTTTGGTAGCTCATAATCCTGTAAAGGCACTTTACCTTGAAAAAGGTTATCTGAAAGCCTACACAAATAAAACATACAATAAAAAGGAAGGAGGAAACAATAGAAGAGGTTTATTGAGAGAAGTGGAGCAATCTGTAGGGAGTTAGTGTAAAGATGCTGTGGAAACTGGGGGTTGGGCATACAATGCTCATGCTTCTGCTGCATCTCCTTTTTGTTTTGTTTTTAAAGATGACCTGTAGGGTATATGCTTGGAAATAGAGTATCTATATTAACATTCCAAAGAGACTCACTAACCAAACACACGATTCTACATCATGATTATGTAGTTAGATATGACCATCTGTTTCAGACTCCTTCAAAACTGAAAAAAAAAAGAAAAAATATAATGAACAGAAAAGGGTATGTTGAGAAAAGGTGGGAGAGTCATAAGCATCATCTGTGACAGTTTCTGCTTTGGAAAAAATATGTGCTGGTTGATCAGAGTCTTCTATATAATGTTGAACAGGAATCAGTTATTTATATGTTCAAAATTACACAACAAAAGCCACATATTAAAATTGATTGTTTAGAGAGTTACACACTTCACACTTCTGATTTTTAATCCCTCTAATGGTACTTATCTTCTGTGAGATGCTAAACTCTTCCTTGATTCAAGCCCAGTTTGAATGGAGTTTGGGTGACATAGTCTAGTGTGAGGTGTCCCTGCCCACGGCAGGGGGATTGGAACTAAGTGATCTTAAGGTCCTTTCCAACCCAAAACATTCTATGATTCTGTGATTCTATGATCCTATGATCTCACCCCAGTTCCCAGAAAGCTAAAATAGGCAACTGTCCACTTATGTAAATAAATTCTGTGTTAGCTTTTGTGGTCTCAGTTTCCTTGGGTTTTGTAAAATTGCACCAAAAGTAAAATTGGTTCAATATCTGCAAATAAAAATAAAAATGGGCACACGCTGTAAATAGTGGAACAGGAGCAATTAGTACAGAAAATCATTTTTTTCCCCTTCAGGTTGTATCTTGATTCAAACACTACCTGATCAGTTTACAGATAAATATGGTACAGAAAACACACGTGCTGTTCAGATAAATAATTCATTCTTACAATATGGTATGCATTGTACCAAGAAAAGTGCATCCTGTGTTAGAGATCATAAATACTACTGTCAAGAGAAAAGAAACACTATCAAAAATTATCACTTTGGTTCTTTGAAGTCATACTGTGCTCCCTACTCTGTTCCTACTAGAATCACTTTGCACCAGATTAAAACCAAACAAACCAACCTAATATTTCATCACTGTTCTCATTAGAATGTCATGTGCTTTCCTTCCCCCAAATTCCTTTTCCTATGAAACCTGATTTCAAGATAAATGTATAAATAAAAGCTTTCTTTTTTTTTTTTTTTTTTTTTTAAATTTCTTAATGTTCCCTCTATTCAAAACTTCTTCAGACAGGTCATAACAGGGGATTGATATTGGTCTTATCACCATGGGATCAACTTGATGTCATATATAGCTCCCATTTAAACCCACTCATGTTTTGGAGTACAAGAATGTTGCTGTGCTGTTCTGCTTTAAGTATAAAGGGGGAAAAAAGAAAGACATAGGAAAGTCTGTAAGTATTTACTTAGATTGATCAAAGAAAAGAAAGCAAGGCAGCTCTCATAGATGTGAGAGAGCCACAATTAAAACAGAACAATCAAAACCAGTGATGACGCTAAGAAAATTCAACTTTTTTTTTTTTCTAATGAAAAGAGCAGTTTAAGAATCAATAGCTCTTCCAAAAACTGAAACATTCCTTGTGGCAGGTTTATCTACAAAAATTGCAAAGAATCCTTGCTTTATAACATCAGAGTGAGAGTTATCTCTTCAAACTCTGGGATCGGATCCACCTCCTCTATCTTTAGACATGTAAACTATAGATACCTGCATCTGAATTTCTTGCCTTAATTTGAAATACTGGAGTGAAATAGGAATGACTCATTTGAGTTATCTTTATTTTCTACTTTGAGTTGGTTTCTACCTAAATTTCATAGTTTTTCCTCCACTGAATCAAAAGTCATCCTAAGATGAATAACCCAATGTACATACTCCAGATGTACAAAGTTAGGTGAATTGAGTCCCCACCTAACTGGGTAAACTTTATTTATTTAACACAAGGTTGTTCAGAATCTAGGCTTGTTGCCTAGGATTTCAGTGTCAATGGAGAAGGTGTAAGGTATTTTTCTAAAGTTATTCTTCCAACTTCTCTTAAGTTCTCAACTCTTCTGAAGGTGCCTAGCTCTCTCCACTAGCTATAGAGGTGTGAAAAGGTAGATTGTGGGCTGGACATCAAACACTCAGGTGATTAAGATCAGGGTAGCATCCACTTTTGCTTTCTGATCAGGAAATTATAAAATGGGTTGGGTTGGAAGGGACCTTAAAATCATCTAATTACAATCTCCTTGCCACAAGCAGGGACACCTTCCACTAGACCAAGTTTTTCCAAACCACCATACAACCTGGCCTTGAGTACTGCCAGGAATGGGAAAGCCACAGCTTCTCTGGCAACCTGTGCCAATGTCTTACCACCCCCAGAGTGAAGAATTTCTTCCTAATGTCCAATCTAAATCTAAACTCTCTTTAATGGTTTAAAAACTTTCCCCCTTGTCCTATCACTACATGCTTGTCACTACACAACTAACAACAGACAAGGATTTAGAGCTACAAATAATTGCTCTAAAAAGTATTAGGTTTTCAAAATAAGGATTTTTACTTAGTTTTATTTGGGGTCCTTCATGATAAAGGAATTTATACTGAGTCAGATGACTGTTGCTGCTACTGTAATTCGAAAGTAAAAAAAAGCACTAAAAGAAGCATTGAGCAGAAGCATCACAAAATCACAGAGTAGTTAAGGTTGACAGAAACCTTTGGAGATTGTATACCCCAAAACCTTGATCAGCACAAGGTCAAATAGAGCAGATTGCTCAAAATGAAAAATAAAGACCAGAAGACCGTGCTGCAAATTACAGAACTCCTCCTTTATGACTGGAGATTTGGCCAGCAATGCTACCTTTGACATATGTTTGTTTATTCTGTCTGTGGTCAGTCTGGCAATAAATCAGTGTGTTCAGAATGGGAGGAATGTCCTAAGGCAGTGTCCACCCTTATATTTTTGATGGGGAATGACAACAACATCACTGAAGGCTTAATTTGTTTTGGTACAATGTAACCACCACTACATCTAATTATGTTGTAAGGCCAAATACACTTTATTGTCTATATTCTTGAAAGCTTAATGAACTCTGTTAAAAATTATATGAAAACCCTCAGCAGGTGTAGATAGGTATAAGTCAGTTGTAACGAAAGAATATATAACATTTTCAAAATCTGAATATCCACCTTTCTTTTTCCTTTATCCATGATCCACAGAGAACTGAAACCCACTGGGATGGTGCCTTGAAGTGTGGCATGCAACTGTCATATTAATTAGAAACTGAGCTTCAAAATACTCCTTGCTGAACCCAGACAAGTCTGAACAGATTGTTTGGTTTTGTGTTCCTAAAGTGTGTCAGGATGCTTCTGGTTTCATTCAAAAGGGAAAGGAGAGATGTTAATTACATGTCCTTTTGTATCTGTTGATATTAAAAAAGATGTGAAGCAATCCTGAAAATATTATTAGACTTATGGCAGACAAAATTATACTCGTTTTATCTGTTGGAAGGCTGTCATGTAGGGGGGGAAAGTAGTTTCTTTCAACAATTTTTTTTAATTAATTTGGTCTACCTGGAATATTTTGTGATCAATATAATTTTCCTATTGCTCAGCATGTCACACACGCGTAATGGTTATAGTGCCAAAATTTCAGCCCTAGAAAAGCGAGTAAGCTTTGTTTTATAGAAACATCAGATATTTCATGTTTCGGATTTATAGAATGATGCTATAGAATGGTTAAGGTTGGAAGGGACCTTGAAAATCATCTAGTTTTAATTCTGGTGCCCAGTGAAAAATTGTAGAGGTTTTTATGATGTACTTCTTCTTTGCTATTTATTTTTGTTTCATTTGTTTGTTTGGGTTTCTATTCCTTTAGAAATCTCCCCATAGAAGGAAAGAATGAATCCACCAGCTAATTTCAAACTTTATTTTACTTTCAGACACACTGATGTGATCCACACAATGAAAACAAAGTCAGACTCCAGCTCTAAATCATGCTTTCTATTAAGCGTGTTCTTCCTGTCCTCTTGCTCTGCTGTATGTATAAACCAAACTTCAATAAATGAACTGAAGTATTTTTTATTTCCAACTACAGCATTTTATAATCTACTATTGCTACTCTTGTGGAAAGTCAAATGCATCATAACATACATATTTATGTATATATGAATATATATGTACACGTGTTCATGAACAAACTCAAATACCCTGTCCTCTCTGCTCACGTTTCTCTGCAAAACTCTGCTTGCTGTGAAACATCTGTGTATAAAATTTAAATTCATATGATCTGTTTCAAACATATCTAATATGATGTCTTTTGTGGTTGCCATCTGTCATGCAACAACAAAAGTGTTTTTTTTTCCCCCAATGGAAAGAAAAAACATGCATAATATCAACAAGGCTCTTCTAAAAAAGTTAAAAGACCCACAGTAAACACATTCAGTAGAAGTCTCAAAGGAGGTATGATTCTTCCCGAATCTCCATATAAAAAGGCTTTTAAAGTTTACCAACATTTGATTTGAATTATTTAGCTTAAGCTAAACTGATACATTATTCATGTTAAGTGAAGCACATAAACAATGCCAATTTTCTTCCCAAAACTGTTTTAAAAGCTAACTTGATATAGCTAGCAATTTATAGCTGAGGCTTTACCAAGCAAAACTGTGCAAGAAACTTCTGTCCAGTTCAGCAGAAAATGAGTTGACAAGTTATTATATGTGAAGGTGACTGCTAAATATATCCCCTAACATTAAATAAAACCATCTCAAAAATGCAGCCTTTGAGCACACATATCTAAAAGTACACATACTCTCCCATCAACAAGTTCTGCAGCCTGAAGTAATAGATGAGTTACATGCAAGGACTTCAATGTCACTGAACTATTTTCAGCATGTTTGGTAAGTTCTGGTCTTTGCCACCATCTTTTAAACTATTTAGAAGTATAACCATCATTCATGAAAGCATGTAAGAGATACTGTTATCACTGGAGTACTAAACATGAATAGGGTTGGGCAGCTTATTAACAAGGAAATAATTCTAAAGGTAGAAAATGAGAGTTCTTGATATTAACATGTAGTATGGACCAAGGAATTAATATCTATTTTGAGCCTTCAACCCAAAATCTCAGAACTGGATACTGTTGTCATTTAAAACTAATACAGCTCTTATGTAGGGCAGCATTCAACTATGCTAGCAGTTAAATCAGTAGACATTGTCTACTTCAATTTCTTTATGCATAAAATCAAGGAATATCTTACCTCTGCAGTGTTGTTGTGAAGCAATAAGGTTACCACTAACTGATGCTATTGCTATTTCTGTTTTAGCTGGTTTCCTATTGGCCAGATCAATCGATTTCATCTCTGCATTTTAGATAGTTCCCTTAGAATTACCTAGACAAAAGTCATAATTGTCTCCTCAATTTACAGTCCCTAAAGACTCATCAATTGCCCTTTTAGCCTCTTCTTTCCTTTTGACCCTATTTGATTACTAGCACTGACAGAGATGATAAGGAACTATCTAACTTATTTCTTCATTGCATAGAATACTGTATTTTTGCCCCCTTTTCTCACTCTGACAGAACATTCAGATGTGTCTGTTGTCTCCAACTTTCTTTCCTTTTTTCTTCTCTCATGCTGTGGTGATGATACATGTGATATGGATTCAATACCCTTTCCCTTTTATTACCTGTGCTAAGCCAAACTCTTTACAAACCTTTCGAGTCCCTCATAAAAGGCCCTATTCATCAATACACTGAAGTATGGAATTAAGCAGGTGGTTAATTACATATCTGATATAAAGGAAATTTGCCATTTCTCTGTTGTACTTCTGTAACTAGTTATACTTCCCAATGCATTGATTTACTGAACCTTGGCATGATGGTCATTTAATTGCAAATTCTCTTCATGTATTTAATCTTTAAGTGGCTCAATCCATACAAAACAAAATTAATTCCAAACATTCACAAGAAACAGAAAACAACACAAACCTTTTCCAAATTTTACATGAGATATATTGGCAAGTTCAATATAAACATAAACATACAGTCTTGTTCACACTTGCTCATCTGGACTCTGTTACATACTGGATAAACAATCCAGTGTCGTGAAAGAAGGACTGTTCCTGTACTATTACCCAACTGCAAGGGTGAAGCAGCAGCACTGTGGTACGAAAGCCTGTAATTTCATAACTTTCACTATAATTTTATATTTTCACAAGCTTGAATAGCTCTGATCCAGATAATTCAGTGGTCAAAATAATCCTGGAATTCCAGGAATGTTTTCCAGGCATTAAGTCTAAACATATTGCAGCTTGCTTAACTATTTCTCTCTGCTTATGGAAAATGGGCTTATAAATATCAAGAATTTATTCCCCAGAAACTATCTGAAAACATATTGGCCATTCTGGCAAGAGACAGCACTACCACATGTAGGCTGGATTCAGCATAATGCAGCAGGGACAAACAAAGCTTTTGGCAGATCATTATTAAAGGACGACCGATCCTGTGAAGACCATGAGAACAATCTGGGGACATTTCTGCTGCAGAATATGTCTTGGATGCTAAATTTAGGTTCTACAGAGAAAGGCTTAAAAGCTATCTTTCTCTGTCTCCTCTTTCTCCTTGTCTTATTTCTTTCTCTTTTATTCTTGCTTTCTCCTTTGTTTTTGGATTTGCTACCTCCTTTTATTCTCTTTTACTTCCTTCTCCTTCCTTCTACTTTCCTTCTCCTTTCCTTCTCCTTTCCTTTCCTTTCCTTTCCTTTCCTTTCCTTTCCTTTCCTTTCCTTTCCTTTCCTTTCCTTTCCTTTCCTTTCCTTTCCTTTCCTTTCCTTTCCTTTCCTTTCCTTCTTTCCTTCCCTCTATTCCAGCTGGAAATGCTGCACTGGCGTAATATGCTGTTTATGATTATCAGGCCTGTCCTGTGCACTGTCCAAAATACCCAGAGTAACCAGCAAATCATGTAACAGAAATTAAAGCTGAACTGGGGGAGGAAGAAGTGAGAACAGGCATTTTGGGAGTTCAAGAGCAGGACACAGTAACATAATAAACACCTGCATATTTGACCATACACACAAGTAAACCGGAATGCCTGGCACTAGTAAAAATACAGTCACCTATGAGGAATGTAAAAACGTTGCTTTGAGGTGCTCCGAGACACTTTTACACTAAGCAAGATAAAGTGTGAGGACATTTAAACATGAGGCTCCAGCATCTTTGTTGTAACAGTAATTAATTCAGCAGTCAGTGTTTCACTATTCCTTAATGTCAAAAAGCAGCTGCACAGAATGATTGGACTGTCTGTAGGAAAGTACTAAGTTCTCTTTTCCATTGAAGTGCCTCTCTCTCCAGTTGTGATGGCTTTTCCACCTGAGTGCATCATTAATGGATATTTTCGATAATCCTTGAGAAAGTGGAGGAATTAAAAGAAAAAAATAGAGTCCTAGTATTTAAAAATGTCTTGGGATTATTGAGTATTTAAAATCCTTCAAGGAGAAAACATTTATTTGAGAAAGTTCCCAGTTAAAAAGATAAAGGCACATTATTTTAAATCTATCTGAAAGTTGATGCATATGGGAAGGTGAGTCATCTTTTCCAAAGGACTGTAGGAAAACTCCCAGGGAGAGGAGGAGATTAAGTGTATAATAATAAAAATGTTGAGAGAGAAATGTTTCTGTATCTCTTTTATAAAACTTAAGTACTTCTGTGGGGTTTCTTTGAGTCTTGGTAGACTTTTAATGGTGTCTTCTTGGGGAATTTAAGCATCTGAACAGCACAAAGAATATTTTGCAGCACAGAAGAAGCCATCCTCTGCATGAGCAAAGATGTACTGCGGTATTTCAGTCTGTGCTTCTTTCAGAGTTAGCTCTAAGAGCTTCACAAAGTCTTTGCAGACAATCTCAAAAAGAAAGGAGAAAGCCAGGTGAAATGGAAATAAAAGAAATTTGGAAAGCTCTGTTGAATCTTATTAAATATAACTTTATCTCTAGTACCAACAGCCCCAAACTACCATTATAGGCTGCCATATGCCCTTGCTTATGGCATAAAACATATAATTGAAGAAAGTATTTAAACTTTTCATATGATGTATGAAACTGAAAGGCAGATTTTCCTTAGGAACCACAAATAGCAGAATACCTGTACCCTCCCAGCTGGAATTCTCTCAGCAAGCGCATACAGAAACAGGAATTGTAGCCAGTCTGTCCTTCACAGCTGTGTGAAACATCTGAGTTGGGAGAATAACAAGGGCATGCAGACAGCAATCTGCCCAAGCTGATAAGAGCTGTCAGGTGCTTCTGAATGCTCCCAGGTGTGGAGGAAATATCAGCTGAATCACAGCTTATCCAGCGTGCCTGGGGCCAGTCTCTGATGAAAAGCTCCTCTTGGAGGGAACAGCCATGGTATTTAACCCTCTCACCTGCTTGAACAGAGGGGCTGTAGGATAGATGCCTATTGGAAAAGTTTCCCTGGCCTTTACTAACTCCAAAATATTTGTCCAGAGGATTATTTGGGAAAGGTCTATTTGGCATAGCCCAGTGTTATCCAAGGGAGCACTGGAGTAACTGAACAGAATCACACCGGGATTCCACAGCCAGAACCAGCCTGGTTTAGTTCTTCTGTCCATAAACATAATAACCACTTCCTCTTCCTTTCTGCTTCCTTTAACAGCTTCTGAGCCGGTGTCTATAATCCTTAGAGCTAACTTCACTCTCTCTGACTTTAGTACAAGTCGCAAATTCTACTTCCCTCGCCTTGAATTCACTGGTATGAAGCCTTTGAGACTCCGTTTCGTGCATTCTCCAGCACATCATTGATCAGGATCTCCTTTTTTAACTAAACTACTGATTGCTTTTAGTTTTCTCATCTGTTCAGCTAACTATGCCTCTCTGAGCCTAAATTTCCCTGCACAGCTATCTCCTGCAGAGAGAGACTGCCCAGACAAGGAAACGGCTGATATTCTCAAGGAACCAGAGAGAAAAATCAATAAAAATTTCTGTGTGCTTTTTTCTTCAATACTTGCATCTTAGTTGGTTCTGTTTCACAAACTCTCTGCTCTGTACTTCAAAGGTAACTTTCCAATGCTTTCCTTGAACTTACAATTCCCTTTCGGCCACTGAGACAGCTCTTTGCTTGCATTGTCCTCAGTTAGTTTGAGGATTTGGGTAAATATGTTAAGGACTCAGAGTTTCAGAGCTTTTGCCTGTGTCTGTAGTAATAGTATCCCCACAGGTATTTGTGAAAGAGAATCTTTGTAATGGATGTGACATGGCAGACTAAATATATCCAGCTTTAAGAGCCAAAACTCTACCTGGGGAGTGGTGAGTAGTAATCTCATTTTGTGTCTATATGGCTTATATAGTGCATGTGTGTGAAGGGAATGTATCAAATATAGAGAACACCTATACTTAATTTCTCTATCTGTTTATGCCTTGCTAAGACACGAGCAATTTGCCAGTGTTTTAAATGGGTTGGGCATTCACCCTGTCTCAAATCATGTCCTGGAGTTCATTGTTGATGAACGCAGCCAACTAAGAATGGAGATAATTGCAAAGAATCTTTTTCTGAGGCAGTAAGGGGATAAGAATGATCTTCCCATTAAATAGAACGAGTTCATCAGGATTTATTCTTTTTTCTTTTGGGGACCATATTAGTAATTAGCCTAGTCAGACAAAGCCTAAAACTAACCCAACATCTATTGGAGTGCCAGAAAGATCCAGTTCTATAAAGACCAGTTTCCAGCCTAAGGCCAATCACTAAGACAATGATAAAAACTTTGCCTTAACTTTCAACTGCCTTTAGCACTGGGAGAGAACTTGACAGGGCTACAAATGAAGCAGACAGGGAAATATGCAGTTTATTTTTGCGCTGATTTGATTTTTTGCTTTGTGTTGATGTGAAAGATACGTACGCTGACAATGTGATCTTTCCTCATCTATGAAAAGAGAAATGAAGCTTTTATACACACCTCAGAAAGAAACGCAGTGTTTGAGTAAGCTAAACCTATGCCTCTGGGCTGTCCTGTGACACATCTTCTTTCATTATCCATTAATTTAGATAATACTAGAAAGCAAATCTTCTATAGAACTCTTTATCTTCAAATCTTCAGAAGCCTGGGAGTAAATACAATTCTTTCATTCTACAAATTAAGTTGGCAAGAAACGAAGGGCAGATGTGAAGGAGGACTGTGTGCAGTAGAATAGAGAAATATGACTAAATTTTAAGAACTTACTCTTACAGACTGCTGTCTACATTTCCCTGCCTCATCAGACAGCTGCTTACAATACAAATTCACTTTTAAGCTGTGCAGTTTTTGAGAAAACACTACAAAATAATCTAGATCAGTCTCTCAATTACAATTTCACCTGTAACTAAAAGGCTGCATTTAATCACTAAAACTATGCTCTTAAATAGAGATGTGGTAGACCAACTTAACTATAAGCAGTGTTATCATGATTTTCTCCACCAACAATTTATCTTGTCCTCGAGAAATCAAGCAAGTGAGGGTTCAGCTAGAATTACTGGAATAACTGTGTTTCACAGGAGTAATGTAGCTTTAGCATCCTATTTGCTTGGTAGCATTGTCCATTCATTCAGGACCATTCATTATCAATTTCTTGTACAATACTACCATCATAATAAGGTAATGCTGTCATCAGTAGAAGCAGCATTGCCACATAACCTCATCATTGCTCTTTGGGGGAACATTAACTCATGTTCTGCTTCTCAGTAAAATCTCTGTCCTTCAGCCTGCTGACAAGAGCTATTTCCTGCAACAGAGCCAGAACTCCTATTTGTCAACAGCAATTAGTAAGAAGAGAACACACATGTATATAATATACAAATAAAGAATTGCCTAGGGACAATCTAACACTCCTAAAATGACAGTTTGCTGTGTTTTGTGTCCCAGCTTATATAAGACCTGCATAGAATCACAGAATAGTAGCATGGTCTGAGTTGGAAAGGACCTTGTACTGACCTCCCTGTCATTGCTAGGGACATATTCCATTAAACCAGGTTGCTCAAAGCCCCATCCAACCTGGCCTTGACTATATTTTCTACCTAAGCCAGTATTCCTTCATTGTATTAAGGTCTGATCCTTACAAGACAAAGATTGTGATGTCTGCAGAAGGGCAGTTCAGTTCCTGTATTCATCTTAAAGCTCCTGTAAAGTTTTATAAAGAAGTTAAATACAACCTGAGATGAATTTGATATTCAGAATGGTGACACCTAATTTAGGATACTAAAGTAGATTAACATCTAAGGCCACTGAAATACTAGATTAAATGCGATGAGAATGAAGAACAAATAGAATCTTATTTAGGTTTACTTTGTGAGAACCATCGGGAGTATCCAAGGAAGAAGCCTGCCATGGCATTTATATTGGTAGTGGTGATATATGAGACTGATAAAAAGAAGGACCATGTGATCTTGTAGTGTGCATTCATGCCAGGCTGCTTTTATTTTCAATGAATAAAGAGAAGCAACTTGCAAAAGTCCTTATTAAAGAATCATCTTTTCTACTGAGCTAACTTAAATTAGTCCTAGCCTATGTGACATAAATTTATTTTGGGGTGTATCAATTGATTTCAGTCATGGATGATATTTAGCAGTGATGCTCTGTAGCTAGTTTATACAACAGGGAAGAGCTAGTCATTGCACCTGGGAAAATTCCCTTGTAACTTGTTCCCTTTCTGCTTGCTTTAATCCTCATGACCAGTGTTTCATTTAGGAATGGATATTTAGCACACAGCATTGTTTAAGTTTCCTCTTGAGTAAAAAGTCATCTTAAAATCTTCCTATGCATTTCCACAAATGTAAGAAAAAGCCAGAGTTATGAAGATGTGTGTTGTCCTCTGTGAACAGTCTCTGAATTCCAGATCTTTAGATGCTTTACTAGGGAAGATGCATCTAAGTACATTGAAGTACTACTAGGCTGGAATTAAAAATGGATAGCATGTAGTCTGGGTGCACACTGATGGGAATTGTCAGGTATACAAGGAAGAACTGTCATTATAGGTCTCATGTAGAACAGGAGTCTATATGCACCAAGTAGCATTTCATTCTCTTAAAGTGGTGTTTATTCCTGCTTTCTCAAGGGAAATATATCCCCAAACTACTTTCCATAGGTCTGCTTCAAAGTCTGAATTAGGCAGGACTTTTCCGCAACCTGTAAACCTTATCCATAGGTAATTCTGGCTTTTTCAAGGTATTATTCAGTTTGAAACATATGCACCAAGACTATTTAAATGAGTTGTTAATTAGTCAGTGCTTAAACAACAACACATTTTCTCAAGTGTACTGTTCCAATACTAATAACTCAAGCTCTTCCCATCTGTTTGAATCCACCTGTTATCATTATTTTAAACCAATGAAGAAAAGTCTGTAATGAAAGAACCAATTTCATAGTATATGTTCATGCCCAGGAACAATGATAATACTTTTTGCTGTTATCATAAGGCGAATGTTACCTATTTTCCTTTAGTGTTAATACTATAAATTGAAATTTATACCATAAATGATTTGCTCTGGGGCAAAGAGAATTTTATATTTTCTGAGGGGGAAGAGATACTGGAAATAAAAATTTCCATATGACCACATCATTTCATTAAAGTAGCTATTTTCACTTATATTTCACTAAATAAGACTCAGCATAATTTACACCAGCATCACGAGATGAATCTTCTGTATATCTGAGCATCTTCCTTAGTATATCCTTAAATGTCGTGGATGCAGAAACCTGCAGATGCTTTTGTTCTTAGTAAGCATTTTTCTAAGGAAAGTGATTTAAGGCAGGGAAAAACAGGTAACCCAGGGCAATGGGAGCCACGGTTCTGAGCCACTATTGCTGTTCTACAGCTTTCTGCTGTATCTTAATTCATCCCTCCTATATTTCTCCTTTCTTTTCCCAAAATAAAGTGAATAAAGGGGTAACATTTGAACTGAAATATCAGGTATACAAAAATATACTTTAGTTTATAAGGGTGTGTGTGTGAGAGGAGCTATGCCTCAATGGACATCCCCGACTTTACTAGTTTTAATACATGCAGGTATCCAGTGACATCTGAGACATACCCACCACCATGGGTCTCCAGTTTCCAACCTCTATCTCCTGCAGATGAACCAAGTAGCTCTCTCAGTCTGAGGGATCTCTCACACCAGGTACCTGTGTACTGAATAAAAGCCCTGGTCAACACAGCAACAGGACCCAAAGGAAGCATTCAGATGACCAAATGTAGGTGTCTAACACAACCTTAATCTTTCAGCAGTGGCTATGAACCTGCTAGAAGAGTGCAGCTATGCCCTCCAGTGCTCTGACATAGCATGATTGCAAGTCTAGATATCTCGCAATCTGCAAATCAGTGAGTGAACTTCAAAGGATAGACTTGGAGCATTCAATGAACTCTGACTGGTGTTGGGCGGTTAGGTAGCAGCATAAATATGTAAAGTGAAATGTGTTAGACTGTTGGCATTAACGTAGGTGTAAAAAAGGCAATAGGTGGTACAACAGTCATAACTCAGTTAACTTCACTAAAACTGAAAACAGAATTTTACCCTATGATACCAAAAGCACTTCTCAAGATTCTGTGGCACAGAATACCAGATAACTGAGATCCTATTTATATTATCCTCTTCCCTTTCCCAGCAAGAGCAAAGTGTATGGGAACATACACCCACAAGATAACACAGTGTTACAGATAAACAATGTACATAAACAAACAGGCACAAAGCTGATCTGTGCCTGGATCCGAGGCTGCTAGAACAGTATTCACAGAAGGAAGGCAATAATCCCACATGCACATGTTCTTACAGTCTGTTACGGTGGCCAACACCATAGAGCTATGGGTTGCTGCCAAGTGAACTCCACACAAAGTTGTTCCTCCATGTGAATTCAGGAAAACATGTAATCAACACCAAGAAATTGCATTTATCTGTTGTGAATCTGACTGGGAGGTTGTATATTTTGTTCAAAAGTTGAACCACTCTTGTTGTACTTTTGCATATATAAACAAGCACATGATACCATTCTGCGGGAAACTGAACATAAGGTCATGAAAGTCATGAAAGAAGCCAAATCTTGCCTTTACATTTAAAGAACCACCTCTCAATCGCACACCCTACAAAGCAGTTAAATGCTGTCTCACCCTGTATTTCTGACCCTTATTTTCCATTGTATAAAAGAAACTTAATATTCCTTTCCTTTATGCAGGTGCTGTCCACACACATCTACAGTATTCCTGCTCTAAAACCCCTCCATGTTTCTAGAGTGAGAAATTTAATCATTTCATATGTTTCCAATTATTTAATATCATTTGCAACTGATGCCACATTTGGTAAGCTTGATCAATGCATATTGAGCACTATCGAACATACCTCTCGTTTGTTGGTAAGGATGCAATGTGACATATCAGTCAGTGTTAGTAGAGACCCGTCACATACTGTTGTTTCTGTTTCAGGATCATTCGGGACTAAGCACTTTGGTTCACTTTTCACTTTGCAAGCCACATGGGATAAAGGTGACGTTTTACCCAGTCAAATTTTGATAAGCAATTTACAGTTAACTTTGCTGTTTTCTCCAGAGATTCAAAACACAGCTAATCAGAATGAAGAACATTTACAGCCTTCATGTTGTTTTACAACATTACCATAATGAACCAAAGAACACTGATTTTGCTATTCCCGTCTAACCTGCAATGAGACTGAAGATACAAGCACTGTCATACGCAGAATATGTCCTGCCCCATGGAATTTGTAGCTGAGATTGAGACAGCATGCAGGCAGCAGCAAGGAGCAGGGAAGAGTAAAGATGCAGTAACAGCAGTCAAATTGAACAGATAGTGCATGTTTTGACAAGCTAAACTGTTAAACACACTACACAGAGAATAGTCAGGCTGCATGAATAGTAGGAGCATTTGTTGTTTTTGCTATGTTACAGTATATTTACAGGGTGATATGACATTTAAGAAAAGTTTAAGCTGAACTGAAAGTGCTGTAGGTGTATATAGCACAATGTAGTCCTATCTGACTGGGAGCTAATCTGGGTCTAAGAATAGAGGCTGTAGGAGATACTTTGGCCTAGGAGTAATCCTAAAAGGCATTGTAGCTCCAAGAAATGCCTTCTGAAGTCAAAATTTGTGCCTAATCTTCCTGGCATTGGGGAATAACCACTTAACTTCAATGGAATATATATATGGAATAGTATATAGTATCAAACTGAGTACCTGGAAAACAAGTTCACACAAACCTCCACCTTCACGGCTGTTTGATTGTCACGTTTTGGTCATGGGAAGAAACTGAGAACAGGTTCTGCTCTCCAGACTGTACTTTAAGCCCAAATAGGTAAAAATTTACAGTGTTCTACTGGTAAGAAAAAAATAACACACTACTGAATTTCTTGTCCACCTCCATTTTCAAAAGCACCAAGAGAAGAAATCCATGGAATCCACAGAATACCATTACTATTACAGTAATGGTACTCATAGTGGTACCTAGGAATGAGTCCTAAAGTGTCTTCTGTAGCATGCAGTTTCACTAAATTTTAGCCTGCCTTTTTCTGCCACATGTACATGTGTCTGGGATTAAAAAAAAAGGAGAATAATTCCACGTAAATATTGAAGTAAATTAAGGACTGCAACACATGAACTCTTCTGCTGAACAGGACTTGTGCAAAGCATTTGATACCATCCCTCACAACATCCTTGACTCCAGACTAGAGACATAGACTTGATGGATGGACCATTCAGCAGATAAGGAACTGAGTAATGGTCACTCTGTTGTCAATAGCTCAATGTCCAAGTGGAGATCAATAACAAGCAGCGTTCCTTAGGGATCTGTACTGGGACCAGTGATGTTTAACATATTCGTCAGTGACATAGACAGTAGGATTGAGTGCTCCCTCAGGAAGATTGCCCACAGCACCAAGCTGTGTGCTGCAGTTCATACACTGCACAGAAGGGATGCCATTCAGAAGGATCTCAACATGCTTTAGAGGTGGCCCCATGCATACCTCACAAAGTCCAACAAAGCCAACTACAAGGTCCTGCATGTGGGTTGGGCTAATCCCTAACAAAACTACAGGCTAGGTGGAGACTGGATTGAGTGCAACACTGAACAGAAGGACTTGGAGGTGCTGGTTAACAAGGGGCTCAACATGACTCAGCAGTGTGTGATTGCAGCCCAGAAACCTACTGTATCCTGTGCTGCAACGAGTGTGACCAGCAGGTCAAGGGAAATGATTCCCCCCGTCTAGTCCACGCTTATGCCCATGGAAATGTTCAAGTCCAGGTTGCCCAGGGCTTTGAGCAACCTGACCTAGCGGAAGGTGTCCCTGCCCTTGGCAATGGGGTTGGAACTGAATGAGCTCTAAGGTCACTTCCAAACAAAACCACTCTGTAATTCTATGAAATTCTCTAGTATTTTCAGTATCAAGACTGTAAAATTTTAGAGTAGACTTTCTTACTGTTATATGCAATGACTGATATTATGGGTTTCTACACACTCTTACAGTTACTGAAAACCAGTGAAATATGTGAACAACAGAAGAAAATCTGAGAATATGTGGACTTTAAATATTAGTCTTTCTCCCTCAAGAAAACTGATAACTCATAACCACAGTGAGATCCCTTGGGAACCACACGTCTTCCTTCCAGTGAGTTTACTAAAGTAAAAAAGGAAAAATTTTGTGCTAATCCTATTAAAAGGAGCAGAGTGTGGACTGTACCACCTAATCCTGATCCTGAATGAAATGAAATCAGTGTTGAAACTGAGCGAGACATTTAATGCAACTGCCACAACTCATTTTAGCTCCTGTGGGCTCCTCAGGTGAAAAGGAAGTTTATACATCATCTTGTCCTCTAAGCACATACAAATGGCTGAGACAGCCTCCAGAATGATATTTTGGTGAGCCTGAGGCATTTTTTGCCCCAAATCGGTCTGGGGTACAGGTCAGGGTTAAAAAGGTACTACTGACCTTTGAGAGCTACAGCCTGTGATTTTGAAGTCACACCCTTCAGCTCAGAACACCCTGGTTTTTAAATATCAGCTACTGAAAAGCAGCAACTAGAAAAATCTTACTTTGTTTTAAACAGCTCTATTTCTTCACCCATTTAAGGATGATAAGTTATTACTGAAATAAGATTTCCTGGAGTATTCTTCTTACACAAAAGGAAAGAATTGCCTTAATTTTTCTTGTGGAAAGTGGTGGGGTTTTGGTGTGACCAGCTCCAACCAGAAATGTCCATATGCTTCATTTGAATAACCATCTATAAGAATCTGCCAGACATGGCAGTAGATATTTGTAAAATGAAGAAAAAGAAATCAATACGGATTTGATTTAAAATTTTGTTTTCTTTTTCTCTCTAAGGGAAATGGTTTCTTGGCTGGAAATCATATGGGATTTTAATCAGTTAAAGTCTTATTAAATGCTTTTTTAGCCCAGCTACTTCAATAAATATTAATTATGAGACATGAAAAGAGATATAAAAAATGTTTTGCAAAGGGCATAATGGAAAAATGTAAACGTTTGTGGGTTTGGGGTTTTTTTGTTGGGGTATTTTTTTGTGTATGTGCTTGCAGAAATGCACACAATGAAGCAAGCTGTTCTGCATCATGGTTTGAGATTATAATGGTATGTTTTAAAACAGAATGTGTTGCAGGATATGCTCCAACAAATTTTGGGCAAACAAAATGCTTGATGACTCTGGCAAATTGCTATAACTTCTAAGAGAAAGTCCATTCCAGTTTAGAAATATTGATGATGAACATGTCACTAGGAAAATATGTAAAGTGAATAAATATGTTACAAAATCTAATTTACATAACTTATAGAACAGCTAAAACATGAGTGCTTTCCATGCCAAACCTTTCTTTACTCTACTTACTGAAATTACCTAACTTCACACACCACAATACTTTACAGCAACTCTGTTAAGTTAGGGAAAGCAATCATCTCTATTTTACAGGGAATAGAAACCCATATAGACCAGTGAAGTTAAAATCATGTAGAAAATCTCTGGCCACTGAAGTATTTGATCCAGGACCCTAAAATTTTAAATCAATAACTTCATTATCTCAGTTGTTCATTTTCCTCCATTCTAGTAGAGTAATGAATAGGAACAATTTATGATGAAAATAAACTTACCCTCCCCCCAAAATTTTTCTGAGTATAATATCATAAGTACAATACATAATATTCAAATCCTACTCTTTAAAAAAATTGAATATTATCCAACACTAATAACAAAAGCCTGATATTCAGACTGTTACTAGCTGGCCACTTGCTCAGTTAAACAGTTTGGGGGCCTAAATTTCAGAAAGTGACTGCGAATGCATCTATTTTCATGTACCACTTTCTCTCTAGAGAAGCCTGAAATTGATCAATCTATCACCTCTATTTCAGGTTACAGTGTCCCATAGGTGTACGTATAGCATACATAACTTCCTTGGTATAGAATCATAGAATAGTTAGGGTTGGAAAGGACCTCAAGATCATCAAGTTCCAACCCCCCTGCCATGGGCAGGGACACCTCACACTAAACCATATCACCCAAGGCCTCGTCCAACCTGGCCTTGAACACTGCCAGGGATGGAGCATTCACAACCTCCCTGGGCAACCCATTCCAGTGCCTCACTACCCTAACAGGAAAGAATTTCCTCCATATATCCAATCTAAACTTCCCCTGTCTAAGTTTGAACCCGTTACCCCTTGTCCTATCACTACAGTCCCTAATGAAGAGTCCATCCCCAGAATCCCCATAGGCCCCCTTCAGATACTGGAAGGCTGCTATGAGGTCTCCATGCAGCAGAAGCATACAGACCCATAGAATTGGATAGAATTTAGGCACCTGAGCACTACTACAGTTTCGAATCATCAAGGAGTCATCAAAATTCCACCTAAGGACTCGTTAGGTGTATTCTGAAGATACTACATTTACTCCATCAGCTTGAGGTTTCCTCCAGCACTAGCTCCCAGCTGCAATAGAGGTGGTGCCATGCACTTTTTGAAAACTAAGCACAAATATTCTTGACCTTATAAGATGAATATCAGCCTCAAGACACATGAACATACAGAGACAGCCTTATAAGTGATTCAGAGTAGTGAATGGACCATCTCCACATGGCTTGAGTTCTTCATTACTGGACAGGGCTGGACTGCATATGCTGGATGGTCTCAAGACCTGCTAGACACTCCAGCCTCCTTATGCCTTGCTGTCTTGAAAATGGAGCCTGTAACTAAGGAAAATACTGGTTTCAGAAGTCTAGTAATGTTTCTAAAGATCACTGAATTATTTATCCATTTGAGAACCAATCCCAGTGCTTATGAAGCAACTAGCAGTAACATAGGCTGTAAATATTTTCTGCAATCAGTTTTATCCCTCTGCATGATTCAACGCCCATTTTTCTTGTGTGTCCTGGTTGATATTCAGACAATAGCTTTGCTAGAGTTATCAAAGCACAGAATCTGGATTTCTAAAGATTAGGTTAGGATTTGGTTCAACCTCCTTCAAAACAAAGCCCTTTTCTGCATGCTGTAGGTGCAATTTTTCAAGCATTATATATGCTGTGAGGAACTTTGAAGTTAATAAATATTATTGCATCAAATAAAATAAAATAAAGCCTTCTCAGTGAGACAAAGATCAACTTCAGTACTATATAATATATGGCTTTAGCCCCTGGCAGCAAGTTGTAGGAGCTACAGCAGTTGAAAGAAATTTGAGAGCACAGCAGTGGGTTTGGATTACAGAGTATCTAAGCTACAAGAGAAAATTATCTTCAAAAAAGAGGATTTATGAGGTGAAAGAGTTATGTAAATGGTCTTTTAAACTTGTAAGAAGAAAAAGTTGTAGTGCATCAGAACTTGATGGAAAAACAGAGGGGCAATTTTTCTTTGTGTGTGCTTTACAGCTATAACAAGATTTGATTTTTCTTTTCTGTCCAATAAAGCATATGAGAAATGGAAAAACTTTAATCCTTTGTTACATGTTATGAGTTTCCATCAAATTTGTGAGTCCTTTATTTGCTGCCTATTACTATGAGAATGAAAGTTGTTAGCCTCTGCTTTTGCACCATAACCTTACTCAAGGTGTGAAAGGAGGAAAATACAACTGCTCTGGAGGTATCATGGTTCCCTGTGAAGCAACAGCTAAAAGAGGTAACACATTTGAGCGCTGACAGGAGGGACACTGAGAATAGAAAGGAAGGTGCCATTTGCAACTGCATAAAAGCTTGGCTACCATTTAATAGGTCATCTCTGCAGAGCAGGAGTGATATATTAAAGAAGGTATAGACTGGAGTTACAAAATGACAAAGAGGACAAGCCCATGGCTCTATGAGGAGAGACTAAAGAGTTAAGGACTTCATTTAAGAAGAAAGATGAGGAAAGATTGTTCTAGCTTTACATCCTAAATGTTGCATATGAATAGACTGCAGAACCATTAATGACCACTCACACAGTACTGCATACGCTAAAGGGGCACAGTGCCTAGGACTGGTACTATCAAAGACAGGCTGCTAGCCTAGGTGAACTATTGCTCTGATGAAGTAGATAAATTCTTATGTTTTCTTCCAGTTGAAGGCTGAGACTTTGTGTCGCAATTCCTAAGGAGACATCATAAGGAAAATTGAAAGACAAATCTGTAGTTCTGGTCAGAGTTACAAACTAGAGTTAAACGTATGCACTGGAGTGTATGTCCTTGCATGTGTGGGAGACATGAAGCAACCAAGAGCATTCCACTTCTACCAACAGCAGAAGGGGCCAGACAAAAGAAGTGGTTTTGAACAAACATGTAGTGAAAAACTTTGGATATTTTCCCTACAAAAATTTACCCCAAGACATGGAACTATTGGAGTAAGTCCAGAGGAGGCCACAAGGGTGACCAGGGGCTGGAGAAACTCCCGTATGAATATACGCTGAGAAAGTTGAGGCTTATCTGCCTGGAGAAGAGAAGCTGCGTGGAGACCTCAGAGCAGCTTCTAGTATCTGAAGGGGGCCTACAAAGATGCTGGAGAGGGACTCTTCACCAGGAACTGTAGCAACAGGTAATGGGGTAATGGCCTTAAACTTAAAGAGGGGAAGTTCAGGTTAGATGATAGAAGGAAGAAGTTCTTTACTGTGAGGGTGGTAAGGCTGTGGAACAGGTTGCCTGATGAAGTTGCAAATGCTCTGTCCCTCATGGTGTTCAAGGCCAGGTTGGATGGGGCTCGGAGCAACTTAGTCTTGTGGAAGGTGTCCCTGCCCGTTGCAGGGGGTTGGAACTGGATGATCTTAAGGTCCTTTCCAACCCAAACCATTCTATGATTCAGTGATCAATGCTTAAGTATTTAAAAATCTAATGTTAAACTGTAAGGTGTCATCTTGAGTTTGATTAAAATTAAAATCAGTGGATCTTTAACTATTCAGAGTGGATTTAAAGATTCAGTTTGGATTTTTAATTGTCTCATGAACTCTTGCATTGCTAATTTTCCTTTCTTTTTTCTAGGAAAAGTGGAGCATGATATTAAAGAAGGCTCCATGTAAATGTTCTAAAGATAAGTTGAAAGAGAAATGGGTTATTTCAGGAATAACAACATTTATTCTGAAAAAATATCATTGTTTAGCATTGAAAACAATGGGCAGCATTTTTTTCATTCATACAACATTATTAAATGTTATTAATGTAGAAAAAAGACCCCCACTTCAGTCATATTCTAAACTGTTCGAACACATTTAGCTTGTGATGGCAATAATTTCTACATGTGAGCAAATAAGGGACTCATTATTAACTCTTAGATCTTTTTTCTTTTTCCCTTCAATATGTGGGTCACCTTTCCTCCTCAAAAAGATTTATCAAAACATTTCCAAATGACAGTTCAAGTCTACTGAGAGACATCCAATATTAGTTTAAGGTGAACACAACAAAAAAAAAAGTCAACCAAATTAACTGAGTTCAGCAAAGCCCATCTTGTTTTTCTGGTTCCCTTCAGCAAGCATATAGATGATTGAATTCCATCTTCCTGAAGCTTTGCAAAAATGTGAAACGTACATGTCTGAGCCTTCTAAATAGGCATTAGAGACAGTAATGATTTGATACAAAGCAGGAGACTCTTTGACACAGGAAGGGCAGAATGTTCTTCAAACCCTATGCTATATCTTCTGTATATGAGCAATTAAATAATGGCTTCTACAAAGTTCTGGGTAATATATCTTATGATAAATTGAGTTTCAACAGACATATTTAGCTAAGGTCTAAGAAGAAATTTTTTTTCTTGTCTTCCAGAGTTAAACTAACTTCTTCAAATTCGCTTTGTGAAGACAAAAGAATTGCTCTAGTTTAACAGAGAAGAGAAATGGAAAGATTCCAGTGAGTAGTTACTACTTACTGGTGTTATTCAAGTCTTGCACAGATATCGAATGTTGTCACAGGGCATACATAAACAACATTTTAACTTTTTTAACCTAGTGTTAAAAGAAAATACAACTTAAAAAACAGATACACTTGCATCATCAAAATTACAGGTTGCCCTTCAACAAAACTTGTGACCTCTGTTTTTGTTGTGTAACAAATCCTTGTATCCTGTCAATTCAACATGCATAGCACTGTATGAGATAAGGCAAATTGTGAATCAAATGAAATGGAAGATACATACATTAGCTGCTCCTGATATGGACAACCAGTCTATCCTTTTAAATATTCAGTAGCATTTTATGTTACAAGATTAGTACCCTATGTTCAGCATGTCATTAGGCATCTACCGTCTCTTGCACAGATATTGACCATTTAAGAAAAGTCAGAGGGGCATCCACCAACTCATGAAACCATTTCAGAATTATTCTGTGATTTTGTATCTTTCTCAAAATATTTTTAAACTGGAAACAAACAAACAAACAAAAAATAGAGCAGTGCCATACTACATCCATCCCTGATCCACAAGTAAATCACAGTAAGAAGCAACCAAGATGGATGGATTCTGAATGTCTAGCAGCAGATGAAGGAAACATAAAAAGGCAAGCAAAGTTTTTAAACAGCATTCATTGAGGCAGAACTCTTTCTGAAATTCATTCAATTGTGATTTCAAGCATGAGAACAATAACATAAATGGCTGTAGAGTCTCCAGCAGACTAGCTCATTTACAAGAAAAGTGCCCATGGATTCCTGCTTCTTATTTCATTGTTTTTTGTTTTCTCACACTTTCTAACTCATGAGAAAGCATTGATTTTTTTTTAAACAATTCTTTACTTTAAAATATTTATGCTGAATTTTAAAGGATTTTCTGGCAATTAAACATTATTACAATTCAGTTTGGTCTTGCATAGAAAATAATTGAACATCAACATCAAAACCTGGCAAAATCAGTAAAATGTAGACTCCTAGTTCTGCCTCTAGTCAGGAAACACTTCCTTACTTTTCTAAAGAATAACAGTAATACCTTAAGAACTAACAGCATTTGCTTATTCAGAAAAAAATCTCTTACTGTTTTTGCAATCCAGTTAAAGCAAAAATAATGCCAGTTCCTTAGTTTTATCGAATTTATGGCTAGACTATGGGGGAATCAACACCACCATTTACTGAATAAGAAAAATCTTGTTGCTTGAAAGTTCAAACTGATGCTGTCAGAAAGACAATCTTTTTTTTCTATTGTACTTAGTGGTACAAGAGCTACAATGTTGGCAATCAAGAAACAAACATACTTCATCTGAAGTTTAAAACACAATCTCCCACCAGTCTGCTATATATAACCAACTGTACTGGTAAATTACCAGGTGGATAAAATAGAATAATTACTAACAGTACATCAAGAAGGACAGACATTTCTCAGTAAATATTTGTATATAAGGAGACTGAATAATGCAGCCCAAAAATATAAAGTAAGTGAAATGCTTTTGACTCCAACCATAACTAGAAACAATATTTAGCAAAAGTTGCTAAAACTGAGGGTTTTAAGATAAGCAAATTCAGATTTAATGTAAGCAAATCCAGATAATACTTGTTTAAGAACTTACAGCATATGGCCAAAAAATTCCCTGAATCACCAGTGACAACTTTCCAATAAATTCTGGAGATCTGGAAGTGTTTGAGAATAAAACCATGTTTTGAAAATATATTAGAAACTGTATTTTTTTTCAGCTGGAAAGCTACAGATCTGCAGATGCAACAGCGTCCCAGGGAGAATTATAGAATCATAGAATGGTTTCCCATGAGCAGGAGCACCTTCCACTAGACCAGGTTGCTGGTTAATATAAACCTTAACCAATAGGAATTAAAAGAATGCAGGACTCTTAAAGCTATTTGACATTCGCAGAAAATTAAAGTATATTGGCATCGAGTTGCTTTGTTTACAATTTTGTGTGATGAAAATAATGGCATTGCTGCAATATATTTCTGTAATACACTTGACTTGAGACAACGTAATCTCCTGAGTGATGAAGCTTGAACAACTTAACTTTCACATATTAAATGGATTAAAACTCTTTAAATAATAAGATTCAGAACACAGTTCTAACTTACAATCATTGTAAACCACCTATATTTCAAGTAGAAACCCACTGAGATTTTTTTAGTTCTTTTTGGCTCTTATCTCTTAATCTTTTCATCAATGGCTTAGAAATAGACATATACATAATAAAAAATATGTACAAAAGACACTGATTTGATGATCAAATGCCCAGAAAGCAGTAAATAAAGGAGGATGACGCATCATTCCTATAGCCTGTAAGCAACCAATATGTATTTCAAATCTAAACCCATAAATCAAAGTCAAGAATATATATAGGTCTTGATAAGGCAGTGGCAGACTGTATCTTGAAAGCTGTGATCCTGAAATGGTCTTAAGATGACCAAGGATAATAAACTGAAAATAACTTCCCAGTATAACTTTGTAGCCAAAAGGGTTAATATGATCCTAGCATTATAAACATGGAAATATTCTGCAGGACAAAAGAACCAAACTGTTAAAGTTATAACTCCTGCTGTAATTCTGGCCTCAGTTCTGGTCTCCATATGTCAAGGAGGTTACTAGCACCCTTGGAAAAGATTCAGAAAAGAACCACTGAATGACTGATGGACTGGAAAATATGCAAAATAGTGAAAAAATAGTTGAGATAAATCCTGTTATTTTATCATATAGACCACAAGGGAGAGACTCTATCACATGCCATATGCAACTATAAAAGAAACAGAACTTTTACAACAGATAAATTTCCGGTCTAGGAGGCAAATATGTTAAAAAGGTTACATGTGAAACAGATACATTCAGAATAGAAATAAATCAGAAAAATGATAATGAGGCAAATATGGCCACAGATGATGGATATTTGTTGTCATTAAAACTATTTACAACTATGGTGTTTATTCAGTGACTTTTTAATACATAACATTGCGGGCACTGAATCTAGAAAAAAAATCTTCTATTTGAACTCATACAACTTCATGTAACTTACCAGAATAATTATCACTACCAAGTCCACCAGACAGACTATATCAGAAAGTATTGATTGTTTCTACTTGGATAATAAGTCCCATTTTCTGATGCTTCCTCCACAAAAACAAAATCTGTGGGGTATTCTACTTGTGTAAAAGGCAAAGTCTATCCTGACCATTATTTTCTTTTCAGTCTTTTGGCAAATAGATCCAGAAGTGCAGGATTGCAGGTTAGAAATACATTTCCGGTTAATTCCAGTTTCCTGGTCTATGAAAGAAGGAAGATGAATATAACATTTCTCAGAAGGACTCTAATGGGATACATCAAGTCATATCCTTGGACAAAATAGTATCAAGAAAAGATATAAGAATACCTTACATGCCACTAGTCAGATTCATACACTTGAACCAGCAGTATCCTGTAATCATCTACTACATCTCTTACCACCCTCATGAATCTGCAACTGGACATACCACCAACATGCACAAAATGCCAGTTGGTTGAGGAGGTACTAAGTAGAAAAGTGGACTCTCACTTATTACAGCACATACGGTATATGACAGAAAACAAAACCATCATGAAAATAAACATCAGAATTTGAAAAGAGAGAGATTGCTTCTTCATCTTTCTATACATGTAGGAAAGGGACAGAACTTGTCTGTTTCTTTTTCAGATTATAATGGAGTAATGATATATTTGATTTCATGGCCCCACACATCTATAACAAATCCAAAGCCCTAATGGATAAAAGCTGTGTAGCACCTCTTGACTAAATCTGTCTGCTACAATAGTAGTCTTCTTTTTATGCAGAATGGTTTTCTAACTCAGCTTTGAAGCAGAAACTTTCCTGATACCATCAAAACTAACGGGAATTCTCACCTCTCCAACAATTCTGCTCTAGTTACAGTAAGGTTAAACCTGAACATTTAAAAGTGAATACACTATTTTGCGCTTATTATCACAAGAACAATTCTGAATGGAACTGGTTTTTATTTGCTTCGTTGTCGCTTTTAAGGAAAAAGATTTTCAGACTGATACTTTAGTTTTCAATTTTGAGTTTTTATTATATAGAAGACTCGTATTTTCAAGCTTTGCCTCAACGCTCTGAAGGCTGCAAGCGTTTTTCCCCGATGAAACTTGTGATTCATATGTAATGACTTGCCTCCAGGAGTGAATGCTTTAAGAACAAGCCCATATATCATAGAACATGAAATGTCTGATCAGTTAACTCTTGGGAGAAAGGATGTTGACTGTTCTTATACCTAGAAATGAGCTTATTGTCACCCCTGCTTGGTTTCAAGTAGCTTGGAGAATTCTCAACAGCCACCAGTTGTGGCTTTTTAGCTGTTTCTGACTTTCATTGTTATTTTATTAGTGCCCAGGATCAGTCTTTACAAAGTTTATACTCTTTAGCAGAATCTCAGTATCTTCCGCTCATGCAAAATCATGCATAGGTCAAATGAAGCTCTGTTGTTTGTGCCACACCTAGGTTTAACAAAATCATCATTGCAGTCATTTCTTGCAATACTACACAGAAAAGGACTCAGCATTATACCTCTGAGAAACTTTGCTCTTGCTGAGAATCCTGACCCGAATGATTAAATCTGGTCATTTACATACACTTATACTTCATACAGTGTTTGAAAAGCTGCAGCTGTAACTGTTGTTGCTCAAATATATGAAACTTAGGTACCTCTGGATCAATCTGTGTACTTAAAAAAAGGTCAAGGTGACTGAGTAGAGACAGCAGCAAGTGAACACCTAGCACTTGTGGACCCTGCTCCTCCTCATGTCATGAGCAGTCAAGGTTTTCTTTGCAAAACCTCTCCCCATACCATTCACTTTTCTCTGATGTAAAGTATTACTATTAAGAAAGGCATCTCCTGCAAAGTGCCATGAGACTTCTCAGCAAATATCAAAGAGGAAGTTCTGCATATTCATTAATTTAGACATTCAAAAGTAAAGATATCAGTGTAAATTAACAAGTGTATAGAGTAAGGGTAATGAAAACAGTGGAGTGGAATCTGTGTCCTCAGAAAACATAGTTTGTATCTGGAATAAGATCAAAGTTCGTTGTAATAAATAATGCCTCCCTCAAACATTTGTACAACGACTACCCAGGCACCCATGCAGCAGCCATTATTTCCTCAGCAACAGCGTAAATGCAGTCCCAGCTTCACCCAATACTAGATTTGCCTGATTTTCTCTCTCTTTGAGATGTCATCATAGAAACAGTCTTGATTACTTAATGTTCCTTAAAATGGTTCTAGCTTAGCTAATCAATGCTATTCTGTTGTTAAGCAGGATATTTTTCCTTTGTGAAGCAATATTGATTACCTAATTATTGCCATTAAAAGCACCCCAAACCAACACACATTTAAGCCAGTGATGGCACTGCTGCTGCTAAAGCTCTCACCAGTGATACTATTCTATTTCTATTAAGTTTGCAGAGCTTCCCTATTTTTGAATGCCTTCAACTCTCTCACTGTCCTAATATTTAGCAACTTTCCCCCTGCCCCAGCTTCCAGCAGCAGATAGTGCAAAATTAATGACAATCAATCAACAGGATCCAACAGTTTGTTCCAGAAAGAAATGATACAAGACACAAGGAAATGGATGAGGGAGAGGATACAGACACAACACCTGCTTCTAGTTTTTAGAAGTTAAAACTTAATTCCACCTCATTCAAACTTATTTTAGAAAGCAATTGACAGCAGGAAAAATTATAAAATTGGCACGAAATGAAGACTTGGGTGCTGAGAATTAAGAACTTCAAACTGTAAATTAGAATATATATATGTATCTATATATACTGCTATTGCATCATTAGGAGAATTTGGCTCTACAGCTGTATCTATGATTATTGAAGGATTCTTCTGTTTATATTTAGCCATAAAATTGCACATACTGAAAAGCTCTGATACCTCTTTAGAAAAGGAGCAGCCAAACTGTCTGTATCTGTAGTCATGGGGTGTTTTAACTCAAAACACTTTGTAGGATTTGCCCTAGATGACAAATCACGGCCTTCTGACTTTTCACTGTGAATTGTGTGTTTTACAAACTATGCATTGTATATATGTTTGCGTATATGTTTGTGTGTGTGCATTCCCTCATGTACAGTGTATTATATATGTTTGTGTGTGTGTGCATTCCCTCATGTACAGTGTATTATACATATACCCTTTTCAATATTTATATATAGACAATGGAGTTATAGTATTTTTTTCTTTAGTTGGTGCATGGCATATATGATAAGCAGTGGATTCACATTGCAGATACAGTCTGCATAAAACATGTACTGTATAACATCAGAGGAGTTTTTTAAGCCCCAGCTGTGCAAATAATGCCTGCATCAGTCTCATGGAAGTCCAGTAACTTAAAAAAAGGAAAAAAGTGATGATCTGTGAAAAAGCAATAAAGTCTTTTGGCTCAAACATCACCAGAAAAGGTAAGTAGACATGGTCTGACACTTTCTTGGTGAGGTCTGACATGATTTCAGGGGTGTGCAGCTTCATGATGAGATGTCAGAGGAACTAGATGATCTTAAGGTCCTTTCCAATCTACGATTCTATGACTTAAAATAATAGCCACAGAAAGTTTTCCTCCTATGTGGCCTAAGGTGTGGAAGGTAGAGTGAATTCATGGATACACCTCAGAGCATGCTAACTAGGGCCCCAGTTGTGCAAATACATGGCAAGTGATGGTCCTTACCTGTACAGCTGCAGACTAGGAGCTGCACTAAGTTTTGGTGCCTGAAGGAGACAGAAAGCCCTGACTACATCATGCTTGTTTTGCTTTCTCAGCCTCACGCACTTCAGCAAGAGGGACAGATGAGACAGGCTTATAAGCAGTCTAAATACAGACCTGAAGGACAAGGTAGAGCAAAAAATATAGCAAAAGAAGTCAGAAAAGAACAAAAATGGAAAGGTTTGCAGCCAGGCAGTGCTAGTTGCAAGCCTCATCCTAACAAGCTTCAACAACAGCTTTCTATATATTCAGTGGAACTGGTTGGCTGATAAGCAATATGAAAGTCATCAAATTGAATTAAATTAAACTTGTTTAAATTCAAATAAATTATTTTGATTTTTGAGTTTTGTTTCTGCTGGAAGGACAGATTAAGTAAAAACATTAATTTACTGTGATGTGACAGTGTTCTATGATAACCTTAAAAATGTCTATATTACTGCTAACACCAAACAACCTAGAGACCCAACTGGGTACCAGAAAAGGGAATGGATGGAAAGGATGACAAAGAAAGAGGAAACTCTTGCGTTTTTTTTCTCCTTGGTACAGTTTTTCTTGCCAAGAATGGACTTAAAACTCAATTTGCTTCTTCCTATGGGACCTGGAATACTGCCACATATGTGTTCCTGCTCAGAAGCAGCATCAGCATGCTGGTCACAATCTACTTCAAAAACAAATGAGGTCCAAAAATATCCTTCTCTCTAAACAGGTTGTCTCTGAGTGTGTGTGTGTGTGTGTGTGTGTATGTGTGCTTGTATGCGTGATTTATGCAAAATATCCTGTCAAAATATTCTGGTTCATCAAAAGTCTAATTTACATACATTTTTGGGACACTGTAGAGGCTGATTAACATGACGTATCGCAATTCAGAAGGAATGTTGACCGAAGCATTTTAGGAGCCTGGGATGTGGGAGCATGAGGTAGATAAGCATATGGAGCTCAGTGAATGAAACAGGAGGCTGCCTATTCTGCTATGATTTATCTTCCTCAACTTGTGAGAACTTGATGGCTTTCTGAGATAAGAGATTTTGTTTAGAAAAATCTAGTACAATGAAAAAATCATTATAGAGCTTTCCTTACTCATCTTTGATATGACCGGCTACATCATCCATCACCTTTTTACAGACACCAGGATTTGGGTTTTATTAAAGAGAAAAACAACATTATAGCCTTATTTATAAATAGTAAGTTAAAACATTTAATTAAAAGCATTATTTTTTTTCTTTTTATCACCTGGATTTAGAGAAACCATAGCAACATTCATCCTGCAAAATAAAATTGAACGATGTCTTATATTAGGTCTTTTAAATTTATGCGATAACTTACCCAAGCATCTGAACCTAGATTAATTTCACATTTTCCCATTATTTATTTAATTCCTCTTATTTAATTGGATACTGACATTTCTCCAGAGTCTTAGAATATGAAAGAATCATATAATTGTTCCCTAACTGCTTTCTGCATCACCAAAACAATGTAAATACCACTCTCTTGCCATGTCTGAATCGCCAACTAGTGGAAATGTTTGCTAGTAGCCTTTCTGAAAGGAAATCATCTCATGCATTATTCACACTGCTATAGCTCTGCTAAAAAAACCCAGTATTTCACTGCAATAAGTTATTCCTCCTCACCCCCAGCAACATTCACTACAGTTAATTACTGGTTTGCAGAGGTTGATAGCCCAGAGCACAGGAGACAAAGAAGGAAGTACTCACCATCCCAATGCCAAATTATCAGTTGACAGGAGACAGAATTCCACGTTATTATGACATATGGGTTATTGTTTTATAAATTTTTTTTAATTTTTTCTTCCTTTTTATAACAAATGTTTAATATCTACTGATATCCAGACATCAGTCCCGGGAATGAGAATTGGCAAGTATGAGTAGTTCCAATAGGACAGAAAAGATGATATTTTTATCAGTTAAGAATTGTTGTTCCTCAGGAGATCCCTGGGCCATAGTTCTGTGTTTCTTCATTTCTGTCAGGGCGTAATTTCAGAATTACATTCATTAAAACAGCTTGTGATGCCCTAAATCCTTTTTCACCTCTACAAGCCCTTTGGGTACATCCAAGCAGTGGCACTTTACCCCGCTTTCACTTCAGGCATTCATTTATAAATATTTTGGTTCAAATGCCACGTGGTTTTTGGACCATTTGTTGTGATGGTCTTAACATGAATAGTTAGTTTAGATATAGGTGTACCTGAATGTTAATCATCGAGCCTATGTTAAGTAAGCACTGTTATTCCTTTTAATTCAGTGGAGAGAGACAACCTTTCTAATAAAGGAAGATGTATTCAGCTTAAGCTATCCTTCGTGCCTAGTAGAGAAGGATTGGATCTTTGCAAGGATCAACTGATGGCAGCAGATACTCTGCCATTTTTATCTGAGTGACCATTAGGGCTCATTTGTGTTTCTTAATGTAGAATGCAGTGTTACAAGATGCTGCAGTATGTGCTCTGTGCCCTCCTTTCCACCACAGAAGCCCTCATGTCTCCCATAGGTGCTGCATTGTATCCTCCCTATGGATACCTTGCACCAGAAGACAAAGCTCCCATTCTAGCCAATAATGATCTGGTCAATAGATTCATCAAAGCCTAGAAAACTATTTAGATGACTGGACAGATGCTTATTTTTAGGTTTAATCTGGATCTTGGTCCCACATCTTGCTTCTGATTACTCTTTCATCAAGGTAGCCCAAAGGAACTTTCAGGCTAAGCAGAGAGACATATAATGTCATATAGTGTAACAGCTCAGGCAGTGCTAGATGACAGATGAACTGTATCACAGTCTGGCACTTGGATGTGGTTTTTTAATTCCCATTTCAACAGGGTTTGGGTATACCGATCATGTGAGATAAAGGCGTGGGACTTGCTGTTCATTCCTATATGTTCAGGTTAGAAACCCACTTAAGCCAAAATGATCAAGAGATGTTCTGGAGACAATTTTCTTATATGATATTTCTTTTAACAATTTACATTCAACTGGCATCACATAGTGACAGAATCTGAGAGTAAAAGGAGGGAGTCACAAGCCTTATGTTGCCTGAAGTTGAGTTTGTGACAAGATGTCTGATGAGGAAGCAGCAGAAAGTTATTTGCTAAAGGGTAGTATTGTGGCTAGTCTCTGGATATGATATGAAATTAACGCTGCTATCAGCTGCCGGAGTGTTTCTTTAGACTACGCAGCAGATGTGTTTCTCCATGAATACAGTCTTCTGTCTTCATCTCACAGAGGCATATAGCAAGGGTATGCACAGATTGGCACTCACTGCAAATGGGTGCAATGCTTTTGTTATCTAGGAGGTGAAGATTCCTGATAAATTATTAAGATCCTGGGGTGGCACTTTTGTTTATCCCTGCAGTTTGCATGTAGGCACCCATGAGGTCCCACTGGCCAGCTCTCTGATGCTCACTGTCACCACAGGGTGTCTCACCGACCAGCTTTTTGAAGATAAGGACAGTGATGATCATTGCTGTGGCTGCACAAGGATGGAAGGAGAAATTCAAGCACCAATGGCAGCTTATGGGAAGATAGGACTGGATCTGCATGTTACAGGGAGAAACACAACTGCCTGACTTCCAGCCTCCAAACGGGATGTGGACACCAACTCAGGGTTTAAAACTTCCCTTCATTATTGCAGCTGCATTACCAGAACTTATTTCTGAGTAAAGACACAGCCTAGAAGAGTGGAAACCTGTTCTCCCTCCAACAGGTTAATTCTTTTCCTTTGTATGTACATCATCTTGGCTTCATGCTTTGCATGGCCGTGTGAATGATGTGGAATATTCTTTGTTCCACTTAAGAGTTCAAATTGATGCTATTGATCATGCAATCAGTTAATTAGTTCTAATGGGCTAACGGCAGTGGAGAAAAGTTCTCCTGATGGCAGACAATGCCAGAAAGCACACATTTTTATGGCATTACCTTGCAGAAAAGTATCTCACTGAAGAAGCAATAAGGAAAGACAAATTAAACAGGAGAGTAGTAGCCAGGGAAGTCTTCAAGTTAATCCAGCATGTTGCTGTAAAAAGGCTCCCTATCTGGATCCTAGTTTGCTACAGTGCTGATGCTTCATGGCATTTTCCTTCCCTTCATCTTTATTTTCAGGTATCACTCATGAAAGAGCTGGAAAACCTGTGCAGTACCCCAGTGTTGCAATGTGTGTGTGATACAAGATGCTGTGTGGTACCCCAGTGTTGCAGTATATCTATGATATAGGATGCTTTCAGAAATCCCTGCTAAAGTGTGTGAATAGACAACTGTCTTCTACAACAACGTTGCATCTGTGCATCAGTAGCTTCTCATAGACTCACAGCTATGGAGCAGTGGTCATAGCAGAAGTGCTGACCCTCCAAAAGTACATCAAATCAGGCTCCCTCTATTTCCAGGCAGAAGGGTGGATGCTGTGTCACCTTTCCCAATCACTCCAGATTCAGGTAACTTCACTAAGCGTCTGGGAGCTGCTTCAAATCCCCCTCTTTACCTCTGGAACAGACAAGCAGCAGTTAAAGGGACCTCTTTGCATACAATACCTCAAAACACTAGAGGGCCAGTTGGCTAGGTAAGCACAGCGCTGGGGCTGAGAGAATGTAACTTAACAAAACAGCTCTGGATGCTGGCTCAGTGCAGAAGAGAAACGCACCAGCAACTGCATTTTATGTGATCCACAAATCTGCTCTGAACAGGCTCAAGGGTGAGGTGGCCAAGAGGGCAAAATGAATTACCTCTTGCCTCCTCCGATGTGGTGGTGGAGGTTGGGAAGGAGCCTGACACACATTAAAGCAGGAGAGGAGACCTTGTGTGTCTTAAAGGGAACTAAACAGAGAGATTTAGTTTTGTTGGGTTTTTTTTTCTCCTAGGCTTTGCTGAGGGGAAAGATAAAAGGTGTTTGCTCTCAAATATCTGCAGTTGTCATTGTACACAAGGCAGTTATTTGTTCCTACTAAGTGAAAAGAAAAATTCTCCATTTTGACTACTTTTCCTGGAATAAAACCTTTAAAGGAACAGAGCCAGGTCCTTGGGTCACAGAAATTCAAACAGCACCAAGGGAAAGTGAGATTTTATACCAGTTTGCACCCATGTAAACAACTTCTGTTCCTGTAAACAACTTCCTACTGTTTTCAGGAGGGGAGTCTGATTTCCTCTCCCTGGAAACAGAACCTGACCCATCCAATCGGGGTGTTTTTTTCTCATATGTATTTAAATGTATTTGATGCCTGCAGTCCCTGCATATCCCTAGCCACAGCACACTGTACCTACTATGAGGGGAGAATAACCAACCAAAACAACAGAAAGTTTTCACCTAAGCAGCTGGCTGATTCATCTGTCATTAAAAATGACAGATGAAAGGGACACACAGTTTTTCCCCATCCCTTAAGAAGGAGACACTAAGTGACAGCCCACTGCAGGCTGAGGGCTGGAGCTTCACAGCTCTCCAGCCAGGCTGACCTTGCCACCGGTGAGCAGCATGGTCCAGCCTGAGTGAGGACAGACTGCCAAAGATGTGCCCCTGGACATCAGGAAGCTTAGATTCACTTTAAGCACGCATGGATAGCTCCGCTTGTCACACTTTAGAGAGGCAGGTACGCTGCGGCTCCCGACGCTTCCCAGATGCTGGGAGGGTTTTTAAGGAAACAACTACAACCAGCCTCAAGAGGGTTTCTGAAGGGTTTTTATATGTCACAATTCCTGTTTGGCTGTTTTATTCTGCTGTGTAGTTACTGAGATCTGCAGCATGACCCATTAATACGATATTTTTAGTAATGCAGAAGTCATTGAGATCTACAGGCAGCCAGGATTAGTTAAGTTTTTTAGACAAATTATCTCTAGAAACACATGCACACACACACACGCTGCCTCTGTATTTTCAAGACCATTCTATTTCTACCTGCAGGGGAGGACCATCTCTGCTGCTTGTACAGTTTTGATAAATGACTATCAATCAGGAGAATTTTCCTAGGGGGAGATCATCCAAATCACTTTCCATCCTTAAAGCACACGAGGCTTGTGGTGGGCTTCTCTGTCCTTAGCAACATCCCGAAATAAGTTTTCAGTCAGTGCAAATACAGGATGTACCGAGTTAAAATTTAATCATCATAACATTAGCAATTTCTCGGATATGCTGAGAGGAAACTGGATAGCATTAGGGAAATAACGTCCCATGAGAGAGCAGTATCTGAGCTGTACTTCATTTTCATAGCTGATGACCTGTTAGCAAAAGAATCCACAAGTATAAGCAACAGACCAAGTTGGCTGTGAGTAAATAAGAGGTAGAGTCAGCTCTTTACTGCAGTACATGCTTGTCTGTATTATGTTTATTTGATGAAACACTTATAAATTGCTTATTATCTGAACCTGCAGAATTCTTTGATCTAAGATCCCATCCCCTTGAAAAGTCAGAATTATCATAAAAAACCTTTGGAGCAAAAATCCAAACACTATGAATATTCATTCTCTTCACAGCTGTTACATTTATGGAAATGCAATAACAGCAAACTTCTTGGGTTTGGCAAAGACTTTCTACCAGATGAATACATGCCAGTAAAAGAACTTAAGTGAAATGAAAAGCCTGGCTCACTCCTCTTCTCTAAAGAAGTGTGCTGCAGTCCAGAGCATTTTGAAAGTTAATGAAAGAGTCTCCTTTTTTTCAGGTTTCAAAACATGCATGCAGATTTCAGCTGGCAGGGCATCCACAGACCATATTTAATAAACACATCAATTTGGAAGCAATGTTCCATGTCCACAGTTAAACAGCTGGTGAATGGAATTTTTGCCCTGATAGAAATAACAGCAGCCTATTTGCCTGTAATACAGAATGCAGTCAGAGTTGTCCTCTTCCCTGAAAGTTGAATCCAGTTGTATAATTTTACCGTCTAACAAACAGTCTGCATGGTTAAATAAGGGCAGTGGGGGGAAAAAAAGTTACCTGTCCATTTATTTCTATTGCTTTGATTTGCTAAAGCCCTGCTCCAGCAGCTCTCAGTGGAAAACTGCAGAGACCAGGAATGTCTGCAAGTGAGATGCACAGACAGAAACATTCAGCACAAGATGTAAGGTAAAGAAGACTGCAACCTACCTTCAGCAAGGCTCTCCTTCCTTCCCAGCCAGCCCGTTCTCAAGAATGTACAATACTGATGGGACGAGGAAAGTAATTGTAAATGGACTACTAATAAGTCGATTCACGAAACCCGATGTGACAGCAGGGTGTCACTAGGTCCTTTTTAAACTTGCCTCCAGTGCTGTCTCCTAGTTCCTCCAGACAGAATTAGACAGTTGCTGCCAGGATCAGAGCTGAAGAAGCAAGGGTGCTTTTTGACTGCCGTTGCTAATGCTCCACTTTCAGGGAAAGCGCAGAAGTATGTGTGTGCCTGCACTAACTGCACACACTCATCAGCCTGCTACAAGCAGGGAGATGTGATATGCATACTGAAAGAGCTGTGCAGGGAGGAGTAGTTCAGAAGCACACCCAAGCCTGTTCTGCTAGTAATTGCACCCTACTGACCTCCCTGAGCTGGATCACTGCAGTATAATTCATCAATAAGTCTATCATTCAATAAACAATGGATCCGAAATTGTGCATAAGGGGAGGGGAGGGGACAAATGCAGCTTTAAGCTTTCAAACAGCAAACTTTCAAGATAGCTGGTTTACATTTCTCTGCCCTTAATGTTCCCCCTGCAAATGTTATGGCCCATAGGTGAAGGCGATTGGATTTAATTTTAATCAATAATCTGAAGGAGGATTTCTTTAGCCATGATAAAACACATTTGTAACAGGAGTCCTTAATGAGAACTATTATTATTCTAGGGGCTATAGGAGTACCAACAGATCCCAGCTGTGAAGGTGGCCCCATAGAGCAAGGTGGTGTACTGACTCACACTAAAAAAACAGGACTTAACAGTCAGATTCGTGATGATAAATGCAAGAAATACCAGTATCTTTACTTTTCATGGAATAAAATGAGGTTCAGAGAGGGAAGAGCTATGCCCAAGGTCAGACATGGAATTTGAACCCAGATCTCCTACACTGTTCCCCAGTTTCTTACAGTAAACCCAGACTGCTTCTGTAGACACAAATTACCATAACTTGAAGCAGGCACAGCTGCAGCTAACAACAATCTTTGGTATGAGCCAAAGTGGCAACTCTTCACCTTCTGTCTTCATATCTTCTTTTTAAATGCAACATTTTCACATGAATTTGACCACGGAAACCTGACAGGTAATTCTGTTGGATTGTGCTCCAGCCCCCTCCTGGAAAAGTGAGCTGTCACGTTAGCTTGCACACATTCTTAAGAAAAACTGTTAGATTAAAATTGCTTTGGGTAGTCAAGTTCCACCTTCTCTCTATTGAAAGATCTTCTTCTAGATTCCACAGTGGGGAATTGACATGATGGGGGGAAATAACATAAAATGAGTAATCAGCACCAGGGTCTAGCAGCACTGGAATGGTGTTGGAGATCATCCATCCCAGGACTGGCTGTATCCTGCTTTATCTGTGAGCTCTGATCAGATCACAGCTCAAGGTGGTATGGCTGCAGACTATAAACAATAGGATGTGAAAAATCTCCCTAGACTCCTCCAGAGTAGCAGCATGTCTGCAGGGAATATTTTCTGGGTTAAGGGAAGGGTTTCTTTTTGGCTACTGTTATTTACAGACTACTGGGCAGAGCAAACAGCCCTGAGTCCATTGTATTTGCAGCCTTAATGAACAAGCAGTAGAAGATGGACACGCTGTAGCACTGCTTGCAAAATGCAGTGACATTAAAAAAATACACTAAAAAATACTTTAAAAAACCCATATACATCTTTATTATAAATGTATTATTCTTAAATACTATTGCAGCATCTCAGTAAAATCACTCAGTGTTATCTTAGTTCAGGTCTACATTGATGTTACCGAGAATTTTCATTCTCCAAATTCAAATTCTCCCTTTTCCAAATTCAGTGAGAAGAATTTCGTCCCTGAAAATCAGTTTTGGAAGTCCAACAGGAATAGTTACATCAGCTGTTTCCAGAGATGCTAAAAATGTCTGATTTAATTTGATTCTCTATCAGACTTAGTTGCAAGCAAACACTTCACCTCTTACCCTGGCATCAGACCTATGCATTCTGGACAGTTGTGTTTTTATGTTTAACTTTTTTTAACTCCAGAAAAGGAAACACTTGAGAAAGCTCCAGACTCATAAACATTTAATTAAACAGGCAATACACAAGACCAGGACTAGGCCTGGAAGCAAAATCACCACTTATGAATGTTGAGTTTTTATGGATATCTGAAATGTTCACATTATGTAAGGTTGTCCTTATCTGAAGACTGGCATCTAGAGATGCAAATAAGTATTGGATAGAGTGAAATGGATAACTCTGTAGGAGAGGAAACACCTGCACAGAAGCATTTTGGGCAACTGGGAATACTGCAAGGAGCAAGGATCATGAAGAATGAGAATATTGTGGGCGGAATAAGAGATGCTTACAATGGGTGTATGTGCCATGTGGATAGGAGTACCTCTACATTTAACATAGTGGTAAAACATGGATCTTTCTGTCCTCCAATTTCCCCAGAAGTCATATGAAGGGTGGAAGCTCTATCCTCCCTCTGAGCTGATTGTCATCTCCAGGAAAATCCATTCCCAATTAGTGCTGCTCATCCTGCCTGAACTCAAGAGTTGATGTAAATTTATGTGGATATTGTCAGCATGGCACCATACTCAGGGCAGTTAATGTTGCCTTTCAGTAACATAGACTCACCCAGGCTCAGTGCCAGGCTAATCACGTCATGGATCAATGTTGCTCTGCTTATCGTTACAGCTTGAAATAATCAAGCAAACAAAAACAGTTAAAAAAAAGGGAATAAAGGAGAAAGAAAAATCTGAGAATTGGCTATTATTGCATGTTAACTTGGGTTCACAAAGGATTCTAGAAGTTCTGGGATTTTTGCCAAATCTACAAGAATCTGACAATACTTACAAGTCATACTAAACAGTAAATAAACTACTAGTGATTTTAGAAAAAAAAAACACACCACCAAACAAATCTAAACACTCATTGAATCAATATTTCTTTACAGAATAAGCAAACACTCAAAAAAATCTTTTCTTTCTCTTCAAGGTAGGCATTTTTCATGAAAAAGAGCAAATATCCCACTCTAGAGCAAAACTGTATCATGCTGGTGCACAAGCATATATTGTGCTGTGATACGGAAAGATCCCTATCATTGCTCCATAGAACATTTAACAAACCAGTGACAACAGCAGCTCCCTACAATTTTCCTTCAAAGCACATAGAATTTTCCCTGCAAATACGTTATCTGAGATGAGTAAAAGAAAAAAAAAAAGTGTGTTCTCATTGTTTTTAAACAAATAAGCAATGCATCAAAAAGGCAAATCATTTCATCAATGTTTTCTTTTAAAAACTTCTTTTGGATGCTTAATTTCAGCCAGTTTTTTTTAACCATGATTTTACAGAAACACCTGCCTGGAAATAAAACTCTTCCAAAACAGTGCAAATAAGGTACCCAAAGACAGCATTGGTGTTGAAAAAGGTGACTTTTAAACTTGTTATGTTGGACAGTTTCAAAATATTTAAAAACATAGACACAATTCTATCCTAAATAAGGTGGCTTTTCTCAAATCTCCTTAATAAGTAAGGTCTGGAATTTACATAGGAAACAAAATAACAGGTACCGCTCCTGATTCTTCATTGACATTAGGCTAAATCAATCCCAAATTAGTATGTTAGGAAATGTACTTGGGGCTAAAATAAATTAATAATAAGAAAAAGGGTGGATTAAAGGTCACTAGTGACATTTAATAACAATCTATATAAAATCATAGAATAGGTTGGGTTGGAAAGGACCTTAAGATCATCCAGTTCCAGCCTCCTGCCATGGGTAGGGACACCACACACATGACCATGTCACCCAAGAGTCCATGCAGCCTGGCCTTGAACACTGCCAGGGGTGGAGCAGTGGGTGGGAACCCAAGAAAAGGCAAAAAATAGTTGAATAACAGCCTTTTATAGCTAATTTTGTTTTGTTGGAAGATTCAAGGCTAAAGGAGATTTGGAAGATTGTATAGCAGCAAGCCCTTTTTTGAAAACTGAAGAAGGAATAAGACAAACCCTTGAAGCTGTAGGTAACTGGAAGTAGAGGTCATACAGAATTTATATAAGACTCATCAAATCCAGAGTCTACGATTTTTTGATAATTCCTAATTGAGTATTCCATGGCTGTTCTAATACCCTCTTAATATAAACCAAAAGGACTAGTGTTTTTAAAAACAATGTGGCAAGTAGGCAATCTGCAGTTTAAAAGATTCAGTTTTTTGAATGGCCTTTATTTTTGTCATTCCATAGTCTCCAGTCTTTCTTTGTCTGTATTGTAGGTCCTTCTTCCTTCTGTTCAAACTAGACCCTTCCATCCTCTCAGCTCCCATGAAAATCCCAGTTATAATATTTAGAGGTGAGCTCACACATGTTCAATTAAAAAACATTAAAGCCTCTCAGCTAGGAATATTTCCTCCTTCAAAACCAAATCGACACATGTCTATAAAAACAAAAATTTCAGTATTTGTTGAATATATAACGTGTGAAAAGGTCCTGACACCTTCCCTAGGTCATAGAAAGTGATTTTCTGCAAAGATGCAATGATTCCCATAGCAAACATGCTCAGGACAGAGTCAAGAGCAACAACAGCAGTCACTTCAGGTGATAAAATACCTGTAAACCAAAATCTCTCTTAAGGATAAGAAGAAAACCCTTCTATATATTATATCCTTTTTATTTGTTTGTGTGTAGATACATGTATGCATAATATTAATGGTCTGTTACAAACATTCTGGAAAACTGGGGATGAGTATATATGTAGCTATATGTACATATATACATATGTGTGTATGTACATATTTAGTTAATTTGTTTATAAGTATCTCACATGTGCGTGTGTGTTTATGTATGTATGTGCATGTATATGAGTGTATGTTTTCAAATAATCTCCCGAACTGACGTTTTGATATTTGTTAACTTGCCTTACAGCAATGTGGAAATATTATTGCCTGAGAATAGATGGTATTTAAGAACTTAAAGCCCATATCTTGATACTATATTGCTGTTAGCATTCCACATTTCACATTCTAAAGATATTGACTTTTTCTCCTCATACTTTCAGAATGAGGGTATATGAATGTCATTTGAGCTAGGCTGTGTATTTAACCTAGAAGACACATTTTGTCTTTAATACTGAACATTAATAATTTACCCTCTAAGATATTAGAATAGAATCAAATTCCACTTATATTTTTGCAAGATTGTATGTGACAACTAGTCTTCCAAGTTCTTTTCTTGAGCAAAGTTCTTTGAATGTGGTCTATACATAAGAAATCGTCCTTTCTTAGGTTATGAATAATAAGTGCCTTTAATACTGTATTTGAGTTTTCAGTAACATTTGTATTTATGAAAATTAGTGCCTGACAGAGACCTGTGAATTGGAATTCACACCAAAAGTCAAACATTAAAAAAAAAGAAGATATAGAGAGAGAATGTGATGTGACTGCTTGATTACTTTGTCATTCTTTTTATCTGCATTTATATTTTGCAGTCTCCATTTTAAAGTCAAGGTGAAAGTCAATTCAGACTGAAGTCACACGGATAAAGAAGCTGTAATTTAGAGAACCAATTCTGATCTCCTTCACAACTAACTTCAAAGAGGCATAATGTTTCAGCTTTCCTATATGACACTGTGTCTTGTCCAACAAGAACTGATGAAAGACCAGGTACTGTTGATTACTAATGAAGATGGGTCACAGTCCTAAAGTAGTTGTCCATTTATGAATATATTCTACAAGTTCTTATTTCTGATTTAAAGTAGCTTCTCTGAAGCAACCAACTGAAAGAGATTTTGTGTTCTGCGTTTGCCCTAGCTAACGTTCATTAACATATGTTTTCCTGAGTAAGGCAGCCATTAGAGGCATATATATCAGACATGAAGAAGATACCAGATCATACATCCTCTTTAACAATGACGCGCACACCCATCTGTCTCTTCCATCTCTCTGTGAACTTGTTTCTATGCTTTTGAGACAAAAACTGGATGGCATTACTATCGAAGAATTACTGTATTGGGCTGTGAAATCCCATGTGTGTATATGTTTAATTAAAAATGTAGATAGGAAGGATACGAGGAGTTTTGGTGCATGTGCAAACTTTCAAAAGGTTCATTGATGAGGGAGCAGAGATCCCACTGATGTGTAAGGAGATGTGCTCCTAAGTCATGTGGGCTCTCTAATATGCACATCTTAATTACCCATGCTTAAACTAGTTATTAACCAGAGATTGAATTTGAAACCTGGCCAAAGTACATTATCTTTCAAAAATATTTTCTTCCATGTACATCATTCAAACAACAAATTTTAACGTTTTTCTCTCAAATACCTTTTTGAAAAGTAAAATGTAAGCAAAAGTTTGCTCCCTTATCCCTAATAGTCAGAAAGTGCTACTGTCTCCAGCCACATTAATTCAGATGAAAGCAAGCAGATCTTAGTGAACAATAGCCTTTATTGCCGATTCTAACTTTTCACTGGAGTTATATGTGCATGTTTGGAGGGGGAAGGTTCTCCCCACCTAATTTGACTTTGAAAAGTTGGATGAGATCACAACCCCAGGCTTTAAATAATTTAATATGCTACAAAGCTAAAACCACTTGATCTGTGTCTGCCTTGCACTAAAAACAAAAGGTAGATCATACTTATCCTCTGACTTTGTTTCTCAGTAGTGTTCCATGACTCCTTAATCTAATGGGCATTTTCATCCCAAAGGAAAAAAAAAATCCAAACATTTAACAATCCTCTTAAAAAGCAGTAACCACACTTATGTTGGCTGTTATTGTGACACAAATATGGAAATCCTGGCATTCAAACTCATGGTATGAAGCCTACCAATTCTATTGCCACAGATTGATAAGCTGCAGTAGAGTATTTCATACATTGAGAATCATTCCACAGTTACCATAATTTCTTTTTATATACATTTATATGTGTATTCAAACAGCACAAGTATTCCCAGCACCAATGGATAACCATAGAATTCTAGTTTACTGGTGGCCATATTAGACCTAGATTCATCATTTTTTTTAATGCATTTGCTTTCTTTTAAGCAAGAGACTATTCTCATTGCCTTCAGTGGATAAGGGAAGTATTAATGGGAAGCATCACTGAGTTGGTGTAAACACTGCTGGGTCAGAGGAAAGAGGCAACCACAGCATAGTTAGTGAGGTGCTAATTTGATAATGTGGTGAGAAACAGAGCTAAGTACAGAGGAAGGGCAAGAGGCTTAGGTAACTAGAACAAATGTGAGGCTGAGCTTTAGGAACAGATATAAGAGGCAAAAAATGGACTCAAAGCTTGTTTGCTGTAGTAAATCATTACACTGGAAGAGTCTCAAGGGAAATGGAAAAGACTGAGTGTTGTAGACTACTACAGAAAGCCCCAGACTGGACTTGTCTGATGACTCCTTCATTAAAGCCAAAAGAAAAACACCTACACAGCTCTTCTGAAAAGCAAGTTGAGAAAACCAAGCCTAGTCTTTTTGTGGCCTAAATGTGAGACCATTATTTGACAATGTTGTGCCATTGATATTGAGAATTGTTATTCTAAAGATGCAAGAACCAGTCCAGTCCATGCTGTTTAAACGTGATGCTTAGCTTCCTTGACTTGGCTTAAGACTCCCCTCTATGAAGAAATCGAGCAGTCAGAGTGCCACCATGTAGAGCATAAAGCCATTCCCAGTGTGCCCATGTTACACAGCCCAGCAAGTGGGAGGCAGGCTTGGAGTAAAAGTTTTCAGAAGTGGTTGGGTCTTATACTCCCTGTCATGAAGACATTTCTTCCTTTCTTTTAATTTTGGAGTACAAAAGCAGATCTTGGTCAAAAGACTTCAGAAAAATGAAGGAAAACATTATGTTAATTCTGGTTTTTGTTTTCTTTTCCTGAGAGTTTGGTAAGATTTTAGATTGCCTCCAGAGAAGAAACACGGAGGTTTCACTGGTCTGAGACACTTCAGACAGAGCTGGAAAGGCATGATCAAGAGTATTCAGCCCCAGGAAAGGACTGGGTGAATGGGTACGTACTGCCAATCTCCAGTTAAATTTATTTGAAATATCCCTGTTCATGAAGATTCGTGTCCTGTTGCTAAGCAGCAAATCTGTGCTTTCCTGGTTCATCCTTGTCTCAGAAAGGACCAGAGCAATGCCTTGTTTGCCATCAAGGAACTCCAGAGATCAATTAGCTTTCTGGGCTGCCCTAGGTATAGCTTTACAGTGCTCAAAGTTACAAGCATATCCATGAAATCAGACACTTGTTCCTATTTGTTTTGACTTGGCACACAGAGCTCAGCTGAAAGGAAGGAAAAACAAGTTAGGAGGGTTCTTATTCTTAAAGATGTCACAGTATCTGTCCTCAGACTATTTTTTTCGCCTGAGAATTGTAAAAGGAGGTTGTTAAAAGCTGTCTTATAGAATTATACAATAGTTAGGGTTGGAAAGGACCATATCATCCAGTTCCAATCCCCAGCCATGCACAGGGACATGTCACCTTAGGCAGCCTTGGACACTGCCAGGGATGGAGCATTTACCACTTCTCTGGGCAACCTATTCCAGTGCCTCACAACCCTCACAGTGAAGAGCTTCTTTCTCATATCTAACCTGAACTTTTCCTGTTTAAGTTTGAACCCATCACCCCTTGTTTTGTTGTTACAGTCCCTGACAAAGAGTCCCTCTCCGACAACCTTATAGGTCCCCTTCAGGTACTGGAAGGTAGCAACCTTCCTATGCAGAAGGCTGTGTGCGATTCTTGTACATAGGAAGGGGGCTACCGATTGAGGCACCATGTAGTAGGAGCACAGTCAGTGTATCATTGAAAATTCCAGCCAGGGTCCTACCCCATTTCCACAGCAAGCAGAGTATAAATTCTGACTCTGCCCAACTGAATCCATCACCGGACTTTCAGGTTTCAGGTCCCTACCATTGCATCTCAGACCAGACTGCTTCTTCAGGGCAAAAGTTTTAAGACTTTCACTTAGGAACTGCATGGAAAATGGGCAGTGATTTGTCATAGTTTCTGGAGACATTGCCAAAACAATATCCCTACAGTTTCTATTTTATGCCTTCCTTTTTCTGAGAAATGTGATAAACAAACACAGGTATGCATCCAAAAGAAAATATTTGTGACTCACTCCAAAATTCACCTCTATGTCACAGGGATTCATTCTCATGAACCTGCCCTCTAATTGGTTTTTAAGGGTCTTTTCCTAACAGGAAAAACCACCAACAAGATCTCACTGTATTTATGTGATAAAAGGACAAGACAGAGAGGTATAAAACCAAGGTAGCTTGCAGAAGACAGAAAACAACCCAGCAAATTTCCAAATATTGCCAGCCTGATCAGAAGATCCCAGAACAGCTTTTAGGTAAATGACCACAGATAGCAGCATCTGCATCCATAAAAACTGGAAAAGTCAAAAAGAAGGAGAAATAATTTGTTTTCCATAAGAATATGAACTAATGAGTTCTGGTTTTCTACAACCTGTGTCTGGTAGCCAATTGCTAGACCTGGTTGGAGGGGATTTTCCACAGCTGGTCATTTACATGGTGTCTTGCTCGTTTTATGTCTGCTGTTCAATAACTTACGAGATGATGCTGAAGTCTTCCCCTCAGCCAGGTATTTATAGGGCGATTTGTAAAATTTCTCTCACTTATTACATACCCATCTTTACAAAACTTATAATAACTTCAGTACCTCTGATCCCTTCTAAACTACTATCAAATCTGGTTAAAAACAAACCAATGAATTCATAACCAACAACAAACATGGATGTTTGTAAGTATGCACAAATATACTATGGGAAGAGTAAGAAAACCTTAAGGGAGCATTAGATAAGGAGGAAGAGGTGACAAAGACTGCACAACCCCATGAAAGTGAGGTTGTCCAGCTCTGAGACTGATATCTGAGAGGCTGAGGATCCATCAGGCTAATCAGGGCTTAGAAGATACTAATTTCAGAAGTAGCTGTGGGAATGACAGAAAACATAACAGTTCTTAACAGCAGTTTCTACCAAAAAGACAACATGGCCCTGACTCACATATGCAGAGTAGGAGTCCATAGCGTTGAAAAAACATTGAAATATTTCAATCAGACACAGAGATTTCATATTAGCTACCTGCATATGGTGCAAACAGGAGATTCAGAAACTTGCAGTTCATATTTGTCTTATAAAAAAAAAGAATCTAAAAAAACTTTAAGGGTTTTTTTCCACTTTTCTTCCAGAAGAGAAAAATAGACTAGAGCCTTCAAATGGCATAAAAATTGCAAGTAGAATCTTATCACTCAGGGAATATTCAAAGCTGGGAAAAGTGTATGGCCATCTACACATGGACTTGGATGCTGGGTCAATGCTAGTTGGTGTTTCTTCTCTGTGCCTAAAGCACTCGAGGGATGGGTAAAACAGGCATTTTCCAAGGCAGAAGGATAAATCCAATCAGTTATATTTGCCTTGTGGGCTAGAAGTGTGGGGAGGAGTGTAGAGCAATGTCAGAATTTCCACATCTGGGAGTGATATAATAATATCATTGGACAACAAGGAGATGTATTGTATCCAGGTTACCAGAAATGAAGTCTTAGGCTGCTTTATACTGAGCAGCTTGCATAGCATGTGCTTTATAGCATTGTGCTATATGATTCTATGACTCTAGTGTCCTGCCTGGCTTCAGCATGTAGTACTTAGGGCTAAAGCTTCTTGCAAACTCACATTTGTCTAACTGCACAGAAGGGGTAGTTACTACAGAAGGCCCTGAAAGTGTATTACTAAAATGGTTTTACTAGACATGAGAAACACATCACACATATATATATATATTCACATATATCATGCATTTCCTTCTGTTATATGTTTCTGTTTGGCAAGAGGTTGAATCTCTTATGCCTTCACATGGGAGCCTACCTTGATGTTTCTACTATATCAATGCTGAAAGATCTTGGCCACAGTGTACAGGCTTCTTAGCAGGACATTCATATCATTTATTTTACTCAACTAAGGTGCCTAGGAGCTCTCAAATCTCTGTAGCGCCCCTCTATAGCGAACAGAAAGAGATAGGTGCCTTGAGAGGCTGATTCAGAGGGAATAAATCACACATTTGTCAGGACCTCAGCTGGAGTGCCCTGAATTCTCTTCCCTGAGAGAAAATAACTTCCTGGGAAAATTGGAGCCTTGTCAGGAGATAGGGGGAAGTGTTCAAAATGGCACTGCCAGGTTGGGGGAAAAAAAAAAAAGGATAAATCAAACCATTTCTGCTCAACCCCCTGAATGTTTTGACTCCAAACAAACCTCTTTAGTTCCAAATTATGCATTTGCAGTGTCTTGCAGGAGCCATGGTTCAGGCACTCCACATCCCTAACTTCATTTTTGGGATGAATTCCCTGACATAATGCATCACAGTTCTCAGTCTTGGTAGGAGGAGGTAATGCATCAAATATGATCTGAACATCTGTCATGTATTAGGGGAGATAAAGTCCTGGCTGTATAATAGAAAGAGACCAAAAGTAACAGAAACTAAAGTTCTTATGACAAATAGGGCTGGATTCATTTAACCTAATTTTAGATATCTGCAGTGTACATGCCCCCATTTGAACTAGTCATCTAGACTCTATTTACAGGCAATGAGACAGAAACAAGCACTTTTAGAGTGAGATTCATTTCATTGTAGACATCTATAACTGGTCAGGTGATTCCTCCATTAATTGAATGTAAGGAAAATTCAGGGGACCTTGCGCAGTAGGGGTCATAATTAGGTGAAGTGAATCTCATTCATTGGGACAACATTCACAGGAGAATATTTCCTCTTCCTTTTTAGAATTGTTCCATCTGGGAATAATTTTGTAAAGGAAAAGCAGAAACTTTCTCTGCAGATAACATTCTATTCAGGAAGAGTGCGTCTAATCATAGACCAACTTTTCCATCAGAAAGAGCTTTAACAGAACTTATTCTTTAGTCTTCTACACCTGCAGGTAAAAACGTGAGGATTATTTTTCTTTCTCCGTCAGACAGGCCTACAAACATACACTTAAGTATAACAATAATACTGCGTTCTTTCCAGATTGTGCACTATTATTATTGCTATTATTATTATTAAATGGAATTCTAATTATTTTATAAGTTTATCAGATGACTTTTATGACTATTGCATAATGGGTCAAATATTCTTACTGTAGGGCAGAACTACCTAATCAGTGTTTTGGCAGTTCACTTGCCTGTTTATCCCTAGCCCACGGGAAAGACTATTTTCCTTCATGTAGGTAACCACCCCCACATGGTTGTCATGGAATCATAAAATAGTTAGGTTTGGAAAGGACCTTAAGATCATCAAGTTCCAACACCCCTGCCATGAGCAGGGACACCTCACACTAAACCATATCACCCAAGGACATGTCCAACCTGGCCTTGAGCACTGCCAGGGATGGAGCATTCACAGCCTCCCTGGGCAACCCATTCCAGTGCCTTACCGCCCTAACAGGAAAGAATTTCCTCCTTATATCATAGAATCATAGAATGGTTAGGGTTGGAAAGGACCTTAAGATCATAAAGTTCCAACCCCCTGCCATGGGCAGGGACACCTCGCTGTAAACCATATCACCCAAGGCCTCTTCCAACCTGGACTTGAACACTGCCAGGGATGGAGCATTCACAACCTCCTTGGGCAACCCATTCCAGTGCCTCACCACCCTAACAGGAAAGAATTTCCTCCTTATATCCAATCTAAACTTCCCCTGTTTAAGTTTTAACCCATTACCGCTTGTCCTATCACTCAGTATTTCCCTGATTTCTGGGACAGCTGATGTTTAACAAGTCAGGAAGAGGTTCTGTGATCTTGAATCAATCGTTCTTTTTCATTGCAATGCTATGTCTAAAAAGAGCTAGCTGTCTGAAGGCTAATTTGGGGATAAGTTTTGTTCAACCTGGAGAAAAGAAAGCTCTAGAGAGACTGAGGAGCAACCTTACAGTACCTAAAGGGGACAACAAGAAATCTGGAGGGGACATTTTACAAAGGCATGTAGGAATAGGACAAGGGGGAATGGCTTTAAATTGACAGAGGGGAGATTTACATTAGATATATTAAGTATTTGGAAGAAGTTCTTCCCTGTGAGGGTGCTGAGGTGCTGGCACAGGGTGCCCAGAGAAGCTGTGGCTGCCCCATCCCTGGCAGTGTTCAAGGCCAGGTTGGACACAGGGGCTTGGAGCAAGCTGCTTCAGTGGAAGGTGTCCCTGCTCATGGCAGGGGATTGGAACTGGAAGAGCTTTGAGGTCCCTTCCAAACCAAACCAATCTGTGATTCTATGATAAAACTATCAATATTTATTATTCCACTATTCTATTCTATGTATGCTATCCTATACATGAAAGAAGACCCTGCTTTTTAATACAAAAAAAGTTTTCCTATATCATAACACAGATCTAAAGAGACATTTATTAGGTTTTGGTGTTATTTTTGCTCAGAAATAGTCAATTTCTAAATGTCCCTTATTGCAAATTCTCTTAAACTTTAAGGTTATTCAAACCCAAATGAAACAAGGTCCAAAGAGGTAGTCATTGCAATTCAAGGGAAGAGGCCTGTATCCTGTATAATTTTGTTCCTTTTTACATCTATACCTAGTTGTCTCATTTCAGAACCCCAGGTCCTTTTCAGGAATAATGAACCTCCCTTGTGTTAGGGAAAATGCATTTCAGTCTATTGCCTTTCCCCAAGATTTTAGAGATGCATCATGTGATGAAAAATAACCTTAGAAGCTGTAGTGACAAGCTTTGAGTCCACTCAACTTCGGTATCTGAAGTAGCCTCTGTTTAAATAAATTGCAAATTCATAAATTCTCAGTTATACTGATCTGATTTAGAGTTCTTAAGCCAGAGATCTCATGACACCTCACCCCCTCTGCTTCTGCAGTGTTTTTTCCCAAACATTGATCTGGGGTTAAAGCACTAAACAAATCCTGAAAGAATCGCTAAGTAAATCTGACATTAGTCTTTTCTTTATTAATATATAAATCAATAAGCATAAAGGAAAACATTGACTAAGAACAGGAAAAATGTTATAAACCAGATATCTTAATTGCAACCTCAATTAAAATTACCCTTCAGCTCTGGATGACCTCTTCCATGTAAATCACTAGATAAACTCTAGTCTCCTATAACTCAGAAAGAGCACAAGTCCTTCAAATTACCAGTAATGAGACTGGTATTTTTCATAATCTCTGACATACTATCTAGAAGTAAAGGCCATAGAACTGGAATGGACATCTGAGCCATTAAGCTCAGCATTCTGATATTGCAATAACCACGCTGTATAAATCTTTCCTAAAATTATTAACATGTGTCACAGAATTAGTTTTTGCCCATATCAGAAAGTTTTTCAGGCTCTAGCTGCTCTGTTTCATGTCAGGTTATGTCTATTTATTTTTTATTTCAGACCTGCATTAAGGCCTTGAACTTAAACCCTCTCCCTTCCCTTGTTCTGATTCCTCTGATACATTAAAATTATTTTCCAACCTTATACCAACCAATACAGCTGATATCAGATATCTGTCCCTCTCCTGTGCTATTGATGTTATTAACACAGGGAGTTGTAAGAACAGGCTTTTTCTCTTTGAGACTCTTGCTTTCTTTCTTTTGATGTTACTTGGTATACTTCCATCCTTGTTTCACAGTCACATGCAAAGCTACTCTAGTCAAGACCTGGACTTTCATATTCTTTCCTACATTAATCTTTACTAGCAGATTTCCTTGGACATGTTGATCTAGGTGCTGCAATAAACACACTTCATAGACTACTCCCAGTGAATACATGAAGACATTGTTGTGGCTACAGCTATGGTAAACAGATATTAACCCTGCAGACTTAGAACATCACACAACCAGCTGTGAAGTCATCTCCCTTCTTCCAGAACTCAAAAATATATGGTGCACCTGGAGAGTGCCAGGCTAAAAGTAATATACTGCTGATTCATGCCACTTAAAATTTATCTCAACTTTGGTAATGAACTCTATGTATGCATGTAGGAGATAAGCCAAGCTTCAGAACACAAACTGATATTACTTATGCATTTATATGCAGGAATACCTCAGAACTCCAGTGTTTTACGACAGGAACTAAGAAAAACAGACATAAAAAAAAAAAAAAGGAGCTCCAACATATTTTTTTCTTTGCATCTAAGAATGGAAAGGAAATGGTAAGGCAAATTCAAGCACTATGACAGCCTATGGTATCTTGAGTTTAATGTAGGCATCATTCTAAAAAAAGACTTGGGGAGCATAACAGAATTGATGTCATGAGCATGATGAGCCATACAGGAAAAAGCACAATAGGTTTTTGGGGAACCTTAGTCACTTTTTCTAAGATTTGCAGGTCCAAGAGCTGGAACTTTGGTTCATGCATAGGATCACAGAATGGTTTGGGTCAGAAGGTACCTTAAACCTCATCCAGTTCCAACCGCGCCATGGGCGAGGACACCTTCCACTAGAGCAGGTTGCTCCAAGCCCTATCCAAGCTGTCCTTGAACACTGCCAGGGATGGGGCAGCTACAGCTTCTCTGGGCACCCTATGCCAGCGCCTCAGCACCCTCACAAGAAATAATTTTTTTCCTTGTATCTGATCTCAGTCTCCCCTCTGTCAGTTTAAAGCCATTCCCCCTTTTTCTATCCCTACAGGCTATTTTAAAAAGTTTCCCTCCAGGATTCTTGTATCCCCTTTAGGCACGGGAGCTGCTCCAAATTCTCCCCTTCAGGAGCCTTCTCTTTTCCAGGCTGACCCAGCCCAGCTCTCTCAGCCTGGCTCCAGAGCAGAGCTGCTCCAGCCCTCGCAGCAGCTCCATGGCCTCCTCTGGACTCACTCCAACAGTTCCATGTCCTTCTTATGCTGGTGACCCTAGAGCTGGATGCAGTTCTCCATGGAGTGGACTAGAGGGGGGGAATCCTCTCCCTTGACGTGATGGTCATGTTCCTTTTGATGCAGCCCAGGATAGAGCTGGTTTCTGAGCTCAAGCACACAATGCTGGGTCATGTTAAGCTTCCCATCAACCAACACTCCCAAGTCCTTCTCTTCAGGGTTGCTCTCAAAGCATTCTCCTTCCAGCCTGTAATTGGCTGCCTGTGGTTTGGATTGCTCTGACACAGGTTCAGGACCTTGCACTTGGCCTTGTTGAACTTCATGAGTTTGGCATTGAACCACCTTACAAGTGTGTCAAGGTCCCTCCGGATGGCATCCGTTCCCTCCAGCATGTCAACCACACCACACTGCTTGTGTCAGTAGCAAATTTAGGAGAGGGTGCTCTCAATCCCACTGTCCAAATTGCCAACAAGGATGGTAAACTGCACCAGTCCCAATACTGACCAGTCCAGTTACACCCCTGCACTATTCTCATAGCTATGGGAACATTATACACAGATTTGTTGTTGTTTAGATCCTTTGAACCGAAAGTGCAACAGTATACATTGTGCAGCTCTATCATTTATTACTGTTATATCTAACCCACTGGGAGCTCTTAGCACTCACTGTTGCTTGTATTATTATGTAGTCTTCTTTACACTACTGCCTTTTCCTTGCTGCTTGACTTACCTCATCATTCTTGTAATTAAAATCTCTTTTGATTCCATTTGGCTTTTCACCATCTGCACGCAAGGAAATTCCTTGGAACCGGCCTGCCTGTGACTTCACACTGTCCACTAATTAAACTGGGTTTTAATCGAAGATTCTTAATCACCCTTAATTTTCTGACAACAAGGTGGTTGGGTCTGCAGTCTCTTCCCCAGTGACTTCGTAAAGGATGGCTGCACAAATGAAAACTGACTGCACAAATGAGATTTCAGGGTTCCATATTTATTCCTTTGCAATAATTCCTTAGCATATTTGCTCCATTTACAAGAAAAGCCATTATTTTCCTAGATGCTACTTGGGCAGATGTTACCTGGAATCCAGAATTCAAGCTGTGTTCTTTGCATATGCATTTTCCATACAGAGAAGCAGGAAGCAAGGCAAACAAAGCAAAACAAAGCAAACCAAAATGAAACAAAACCCGCTTCAAGAGACATTGTGGAGGAAGAAAACTCTTTGTTCCTGTTTTTGTGTCAGCATGGAAGTCTTTTACAAAAATGTTCTGGATTTGAGCAGAAACCTCCTGCAAACTTTTATTGGTATTTTGGAAACTGAAAACTTTATATAAAACATGGAAAAGGATGCAGAATAATGTTGCAATTAAAAAAAAGTTTAGCACATTATCACCTGAAAATAATTTTTTCCAGGTAACTTCCTTTTCTTTACATGATTTAGAGTTTAATTCACTGGAGTGATGGTAACTTTATATTGTACTAAGAAGGCTCCTTGACAGATGATTTGATCAGGGTGGAATCTTACTGTAGTTGCTTTAATCTTACAGACAAATAAAAATTATAAAAGGAATAATACATTGGGTATGCTCTTGGTTGGGAGGTATCAGTATCCAGAGAAAACTGCACTGTTGGGTTCTCTTCTCAGCTGTGTGATGCTGAATAAATAAATTCCATTCTATTCCCACTGTTCATCCCCCTTCTGCTCTATCTTCATCTTGTATTTTGAATTGTGAGCTCCTGATATATTTTCTTTTAGCTTGTTTACATATTTGTGTTATCATAACGGGACACAATTCATTATTCAGGTTTATAGTAACTGTTCTATAGGGAATCATTATTATTTTCTGATTCTATTTCTTTAAACAACTGTAGTTTATAGGATTGTAAAAAAAAGAGTTCTAAGAATGTCGAAACCACTCCATAACTGATTATATTGTCCATCTTTACTATTCTGGCTCATTTTTCCATATAAGAATTCTTGGTCCATCTAGAAGTTGTTTGCCACCTCTTTCTAGCACACTGCCTGATCATTGTATAGGCAAATCCTATCCCAACTTTTTCAGCATTCATTTTTTCATGAGTGATGTGAGTGCATTACAGTTCTGTTGATGACAGTCTGTTCTGAAAAGACATTCAACCCTCCCACCTCTTCTTTGTAATGAAACTTCATCTGATGCCAGTGAATGACAGAAATGCATTTCCTTCTCCTGACCTTTATTTCATGGCTGGGATACTTGCTGCTATATTCCAGGTAAATCTTGTTTTCATTCCAGCTGCCAGTGGGAAAATGTTGAAATTCACCCCCAGTACATTACATATGATATTAAAGACACAGTAAATACCAGCAATCTGATGACTGTGGCTTAGATTCTCTCTTTCCATCCCAGAGGTCCTGTGTTTGAAACTCTGGGAGTGGTCGTATAAAATGTTCAAGTAATAAATCTAAGCAAGTCAGGCTCAATAATAAAAGAGAGAACATAGTTTTAGGATTTCATACTTAGATTCAGTTTCTTGCCATGCCTATAACTTATTATTTAGGATTGTGAGACTTACAGAGAAAGGGTCAGGCAGGCTGCTTGTGTCTATGCTGATTAAATAAGTAATCATAGAATTATAGAATACCTGGAAAGATCATCTGGTCCAAACTTTCATGGTAAAGGGAGCCTAAATGAGATCATCTATCACCCTTTCCAATCTCATCTTGAAAACCTCCAGTGATGGCACCCCACCATGTTCCTTAGGAGGTTGTTCCAGTGAACGGTTGTTCTTACCCTAAAAAATTTCTCTTATGTTGAGGTTAAACTTTTTCTGGTACAACTTTTACTCATTTCCCCTTGTCTTCTCCATGTGGTTCTTTGTGAGGAGACAGACATCATCCTCCTTGTAGCACCAAAGTCCCTGAGACTTCTCCAGGGTGAAATGGCTTAACTCTCGTAGTCTTTCCTCATAGACACCCATCTCATGTCTCCTTTGTAGCAGGCAGATGTGGAACTAAATACATTCCAAATTAAAAAGTGCTTGAATACTACTCCAGAAAGTATGAGATGAAAGAGTTCATTTAAACTCTGGTCCTAGCTGTTGTGTGTGGCAAGATACTTGCACCATGCAGCAGCCTTGCACTTCGACTACATCCGAGATATATCCACCTTACTCTCCCTCCATTTGGTGCTGTTTTCAGGGTTATAAATTATGGACTATGGCTTAGCAGTGGGAGGTCAGGAGCTTTATTATGTGGGGCATGAACTTTAAGAGCTGCCTCCTGTGGTGCAGGGAGCAGTCAGGAGGAAGGAAGTGTTTAAGAAATGCTCATTACATTATCACGTTGCTGTAGGTGGTGGGGTAAAGAGTACATTGATACAGCCTTGTATTAGCACATTGAATGGGGGACAGCTCAAAGAAAATAGAAAGAAAGTTCAAAACCAGTGGGGATTATACGGATGTCAGAAAAAAACCAGCCCTCACGCTGTCTGTGAACAGGAGGAGATGTGAAATGTGGGTAACGTGGCTTATTGCACATGTCAGAGGCAGAATTAGCACTGAATTGCACATCATAAAGATACGGATCATTGGCAGGATACTCAAAGAATACTGGTGGCTTTATTGATGTCATTGTTCTCCTCCTCCTATTTCCCCAGTGTCTAAACTCGGGAATATCTCATTAAACCAAGTCTTTTCAGGGAACGCCGGGGAGTATGAGAGTACAAAAAAATGATAGTAAAACAAGAACTACCCACTGAAACCATCAAAATCATTATCAGGAAAGGTTTCAAATGCCGCAAGTATAACAGGGTCAGTTCCGAGTGCTAATGAGCATCCAGATAGGACAGGCATTTTCTCACCCCCTGAGGAAGGATCAAAACTAATCTGACAAACTCAGTGTGCCGCAGCATTGGAGGAAGAACGCTCATGAAATGGTCCACAGGTGTCAGAGAAAGAAAATCTGTTAAAGTATGCCTAAAACTCAGACAAAGTCAGGACTGGGGCAGTAATACACACACACATACACATGCACATATATGTATGTATATGCACGTAAACATATACAGGTAAAAATGCATTATAAATCTGTGTAGACTGTTTTCTGTAATACACATTAATAAAGACCACACTTTATAATCAAAGATTTTAACTGGGTTATATGAAAAGAGCAAAAATAAAGAATACCTTCCCTGCTGCCACCTTACTTGTAACTTCTTCCATATTTTCAATACTTACTGATTGCATCATCATAGCATGGGAATCATCTGTTCAGATGTGGCTGTTCACTGTGTTCATGTCAGTTTAGTACTTCAAGCCATTAGACCTCCATATCTCTTGCAGGATCTTCCACTCTCTTACTGCAGTGACTTCCCTGTGGCAGGACTCGTCTAAGCAAGACAAAACCCTATGGAAAGTCGTCTTTCACTACAGGTTCTTCTCTCTCCTTTATGACCTATTACAGTTAAACATCCTGATGCTGAGGCATTTGCCATCTGCGTTTCCAACTTGGCGACTGAAGCTATTGACTGGTAGCCATCTTTTCTCATAATGGTCCACCATCATGAAGCAGCAAGATCTGTAAGTGCATAAGAAAATCTTCCCAGTGTCATGCTCAGAGAAGACTCTTTAGGGCAGTTGTTTCAGAACTGCTTTATTTTCACCTTCCAACTTCTCCTTCCCTGCACACTTACACTCTCATATGAAATCCATAGTGGAGCATAGTACACTACAATGTCTCTAAGCATCTTCCACCCTTTTTACCCTGTTCCATCATCCTCCACGTTCCTCTCTGCAGCTCACATAGACTGAGATCAGCAGAGACTGCTTTATCTGCACTGAAGTCATGGGTGCTGTCTCTATTTTTGTACCTAAGGCCTTTTAATTTCTCTCATCCTAATCATAAAGAAGCCAAAAAAATTGTAGACATATGATTGACCTAGCAATTCTGCCAGGAACGTGTAGCACTGCACAAATAAATTGATGGTTACCCCTAGACTTCCATAGATCAAATGTTCCAGCTCAAATCAAAAAGGGTTACTCACACACTTTGGATTTCCAAAGCTTTTTATATGCTGTCACTGATCAGGATAATGTTCTTGATTCTTGTGACTTAAAATGAAGCTTATCCCCGAACTTTATTTGGGGGAAGGAAGCAAACAAAATAAACCACAGAAAAACCCTCCAAAACCCCTCAAACAAAACCCTCCTCCAAGTCAACCAAACCAACCAACCAAACCTAAGAAAAAAGAAAGAAAACTAAACAAGACTTTGGAATTGAATGCAGTGAATGTGTTCTTGAACACATTTATTTAGTATTCATGCAGTCCCCATACCGACAGGGAAAAACAGCTACTTCCACTACAAAACATTGTATATAAGCACCAGCTTTTCTAGTACTTGAAGACCAGGTTTTATTTCAGAGAATAAAGCAGCTCTGTTAGAATATTTGCTATAGTTGAGTATACTTTTCTTAAGCACTACTAGAGATAAAAGGATAGCTTCTAAATTGTATATTCTTCTCTTAGCCAATATCTTCCCATCTGGCAATTCACACAAACCTGCTTGTCAAAACTACAATAACTTTATCTAAAGAGTGTTGGTGTAAACCCCTGAAAGCCTTCGCCATTACCATTCATTTTATAAACTGTCATATAGCTTATATAATGTCTGCATAGAAGTAAGTGCTGCTCCTGCTATTCATTGTAAGATGATCTTCTCATTTGCAGGAGAATGTGTGGTGCCTTTCAAAAGTTCTTACTGTATGTGATGGTCCAAATATTATAGTACTTAGGAAACAAGCTTCTTTTTACTGGTCCAATATGCTTGGCAATTATAACACAGATGCTTTCTACATTTGCTTTATTAAGATGTAAGAACTGGCTGAAATGGATACAATATTCAATATTTCCTTGTTCTGCTGCTAAGTCTGAATTATTCTTATTGTACAATAAAGAGGATTCACGCTTTTATAAAGGAAAATTGTTAGTTGAAGTCAGAGGATGTTTTATCAAGGAAAAGATTTCCTGGGTGGCTCAATTTTATCTTGTATTTGATGAATTTGTATCTAAAAGTAGCCTTCAAAAATACATTTTCTTTCAAAATTGTAATTAAGTCACAGTGTGAAATGCTTATGACAGTCGACATTTAGGTACCATGAAAATCAGGGGGACTGGCAAATTCGCAAAACATGGATATGGAAAACATTGACAAAGCTAAGTTTTCCATTTTTTGCATGAAAACTGCACTGCAACAGCTGCAGCTGCCAGCCAGAAATCTTGTGCAACCCACTTTGTGTTCATGTATTATTTGTGCCTGTCATGTTCCATCAGACATTTTATCTGATGTCGTTGATGCACCAAATGTGTACCTAAGATAGGGGTTGTGTCTTCATGTCTCCTGCTCTTTCTATTAGTACATCTTAGCACATACAGAACTCCATGAGTCTTTATTTTGTCATGTAGCTGCTTGATTTTTACTAAAATTGTCTTCCCACACAGAAGTTTGAGACATGTTTCTCTCCTGGCATTAAGATCACTGTTTTTCTGCCTTATGATTGTGTTGATAGCACTTTTTCAAGCATGGCTGTTCTTTCAGTCAAAAAAGGCTGACCTCTCTATTTTGACAGCCCTGTTCTTGCACCTAAGAACATCAAAACAGTAGAAGGGTACTCCTGACAATGAAAGGAAATGTATGCTTCTGAATCCTACAAAAGACTGAAAGTGCACAATAAATAGCATCCCTCAATGTCATCTCCAAGAGCACATTTCACTGGCTTCAGTCATTCTTCCCTCAACCACAGAGCCCTAATTGTGGTAAATAAACATGTGCCATTACACCTTGAGAAGCAGAAGCTCAGAGCTATTAAGTAGCTGCACAGGAACTCTGCCCCAGTGTTAATAATTGAAACTGTGATTTCTACATGACAGTCCATGGCTTCAGGAATACAAGGTTGTTTTCTTCTTCCATATAGCAGGATAAAGTGGCTTAGCTGACACTCATCCATAGGGTTGATGCCACATAGAATTAGGAGGACTGGTAGGAAGGTGTAAAATTCCTATCCCAGAAGCTCAGAGTACTTCTCCATGGGTTTTAAGACCACAGGAAGCAGGGAATAACTGAGAGCTTTAGTAGACAATGGTGACAGCATCTGCAAAGCAAGGAAACAATACTCTGAATTTGGATGCAACTTGACTGAAGCAGTCTTGGCATCAGACAAACCGGAGTGATGCAAATGTGCCACAGTCATGAAAGGTTGCTTACCTGGCCTTGCAGCTTGGATTTCTTAATCTTTGCTGTTTCTCCTTCTTCTTTACCCCTTATCTCCTTTTTGGCTTTTCTCCCTCTCTCAAGAAAAAACACATAGAAATGCCAAGGTTGCAGTTAAGAAAAGCAAGTATTCTAGATAGGAAATACTTGCTTCCCAATCAGATCTTCACATAAAAAAAAAAAAAAGGAAAATAAAGAATAAATTATTAGAGTGAAATCATTTACCTAGAAAGAGTGGTGAGAAAATAGAAGTAAAATAAAAAAACCTACTCGAGCTGACTTTTGATGCATGAATAACTGCAGATACTCCTGTCCATTGGATAACAAGTACCATACAAGGGAAAAGGTGCCTCATAGAATCATTTCTCACAACGTGCTGTCACAATGCCAAAGCAGATGCCCATTTCAGAGGAGGCCCCAAGCCTATTTCAGCTCCTTCCTAAAGACAGGAGTCACCAGAAGCAATAAAGCACCATTGAGCCTCGACTGCATTGAACCTAGCTCAGTGTAAAAGGTGTTCAAAGAACACAACAGTCCAAGCAAATTTCACAGAAACTACCATCCTGATTGAAAATGGTTTGAAGTCAATACAAATCTCTGTAGTGACTTGAAAGGGCTGAGTACAAAGCCCTCAGTGTATAATTTCTGCTGGAGATATTTGAAGATTTAGGAGCTCTGTAGCAAAGACAGGACTGGAAAGTATCCCTTAGGTCATCAAGTCCAGTCACACATTATTTCTGATATCTCATTCTATACCCTCTTTCATTACCATATCACTCTCTATCTGTGAATGTCAGAACAAAGGTGCAACAGCCCAATATTCCTGTGATGAAGAGGAAAAGGCACAAGAGATAATAGAATTGGTCTCTTTAAAGCCAGTTAAATATTTAACCTACAGTGAAACTGAAAACGAGTTGCTTATGATCACTCTTATGAGGCTCATCGTATTCATATTAAGCACCTAGTGACAGCTGGGAAACCTGGAAAAGGAACATTTTTGCATAGAATTTACTGAGTGAAACTGAGTAAATAACTACACAAATCAGGATGCAAAAGATGGGATACAGAAAAGATCATTTTTTCTTGCATATGTCAGTGCTGCACAGTTAAAAGACATGAAAAGCAAGGGAAACTGTATCCAAAGTCATCTGATTTGACTCTAAGCTCAGAAAAGGGAATAGGACTGCTAAGAAGAGGTTAATTTTACAGTCTTCTGTTTTTCACTGTAGAATAATAAGTTAAAGGACTTACGAGCAAAAATTAGGGGCATATATGCATTATTTTCAACTTAGTGCTTTCTCATTAAAAAAAACAAACCAACCAAACAAATAAACAAATGGCTAATTTATATTATCTGATGTATTTATTACATCAGCGGAGAAATATAAACCCAATTCTAAGAACAAATGCATAACTTACATCTTACTTTTAAAAGAGTATATTTTGTATGAAGTTCTTGTGGTTTTAAAACCTCTTTTTCTCCAGTAGGTTTCCCTTTTCTATATCTGTCATTCTTTTCTTTGGATAGATATTACATGCCCTAAAAAAAGACAAATGAAAGATTCATAATGGGTCATTTATAGAACCACATTTTCACCTTCTTCTCTTTGCAGTTATATATGAAACTTCATTTTCTCAATTTTTCATGGAAAATTCTTGTTTGCCAGATTTCTCATGAAGATATCTGGTGCTTAAAATTCAGGTCTGGTTGTGAGTTACGAGACTATCCTGTCACTGAAGCAATGAAGCTCTGAGAGCTAGATCTGCAGTGCATATCTACTCATTCAAAATTTGCCCATTACCAACATATATGCTTTATCCAGGCATTTTGGCAAATGTCCTTGTAACATTTTGGGGAGTCACCAGATGGCACTAAAACATTGTAAGGTGCCAAAAAATCATTACATTTCTTGTCAACAAATGCATCAGTTTGCAATAATATAATTCTCTTTCTACTTCAGATGCGACTTGGACTACTGTCTCCTTTAAATTCTACTGAACTAGAGACACTGGCACATGCTCATTGAGACAGAGAGCAGCAGGATGAAGTTAAGGATATAGGTATATCATCCAAATTCATTACTCCAACAAAAATATTATTATCATAATTTTAACCTAGAGATTATATTCCTTTTTTTGGAAATCTGATTCTATTAGAGAAAAAGGGCCAGTTTACTACATTAGTACAGGCTCAACCTGTTCCTAAGGAAGCTCTTGCCCTTTACTTGGTGACTTCAGTTACAAATCTATCTTTCCTTCTCATCTCCATTGTGCAAGGGAAATATTGAATATTTGAGATACTGCTATACTATTTAACATGAACCTCTACCTTGATTTATAGCCACAGCAGACAATGACTGACCAAAAATTTCCCTGTTGCAGTTTCCTGTGTTCAACAGTGCCCAGAATCTCCTATTTAAGGGTGGATTTTAAAAAAATGAAAACAATTTAAGTCTTATTCAGAGATTTTAGAATACCACAGAAGTCTTTGGCAAAACTTTGTATTAAATTTATCTACTGTAATTTGGTATCTATTTTATGCTGTAATTTCTTCACTCTTTTGCAAACCCTTTCACTAGCATACAGTTTTAAATCTTCTCCTATGTAGATTCATATCGTACTCTGCCTGTGTAAATAAAATCAAATATTTCCATAATTTTTCTTATTCTCTGAATGTATGTAGCTGATCGTACTCTTTTTTTTAAAGAATGACTGACAAATATTGAAGGAATCTGTCCAGATCTACTTCAGAGGCAAATACATAAGCTGGGGGACTGTATCATGTGTATATAGTCCTCCTAGGATAACTCAGAGAAGAAATACAGTAGCATAAGTAATATTGAGTGTTAGGAAAGTTCCACTTGACATGCTGGAATCTCCCAGCCTAGCAACATTCATTTTGATAAGATATTTGCTTTACATTTTCCCCTTCTGAGCATGGTAAGGACAGAGCAGTGAGTAGAACAAGCACAGTAGTTTGTCCTAAGGTCCTTCTTTTGAGAGTCTGAAGTGGGGAGAAGAAGGTTTTTCAAGTTAATAAGGTTTTTTTCACTGAAACCTGCTGAAACCTGCCTAAGACCATTTGGTGTGGGGATTTTTCAAAGGGCAAGGAGAGTATTCAGTTTAGTATTGCTGCAGTCACCACTTTTGGCTCTGCGTGAGTCATAGTTCTCCAAAGGTTCAAGGGGAACTCTTGACATAATGCCCCGGGGATAGTGACAGTGATCCTGAAACAGCTAACTGTAGCAGGTAGTGAGTGGCTACCTAGAGAGGAATTTCATCTTTATGATTCATGACAGCATGGACCCTGCCCCAGAGCTTACAGCTGCACTTGCTTACAAACTGTCCCATAAAGCCAAAGTGTCCCAGAGCCATTCCCTGATCTCCCAGTTCTCATCTCAGGGTGAATACAAAGCCATAATCTGGCAGCAGTCTGATATCCATTCATCACATCCTGAGTTTCTACATTACCTCATGAGCAAAGTAAAGAGGCAACATATTTTTCCCCAGAGAAAATTCACTGTGTGATTGATGGAGCTTCACAAATGCACCCTCTAGAAAGCATCCAATCAGTTAAAGAACTCCCACAACCAACCACAGTAACCTTGAAGTATTTTGGAATATTTGATAAATCTCTCTCCAACCCTCAGCTTATTTAATTTTCATGAAAAATCATGACTAGAAACTTTGCTTAAAGTTGGGTAAGTGCTTTGCAGACCTTCCATCAGGTACTTCGAAGTTGCTGTTAGACTGGATTTCTCTCAAGCAGAGATTGCCTTTGAAAGGCTGTCACCTCCAGCAGTGCTTTTACAGTGTAGAAAAACACCTCCTGGAAGAAACCCCCTCTGTGGCCTTCTGTTTCATCTTCCCATTTGTGCTTTCTACTGCAGGTGGAATTACTGATTGCTGTTTTGCTCCTACAGATGCAACTCTTACAGTCTAAATATGGCAGCACTGAAGCAGTTCATAAACATTAATTAATGTATCCTCATTACATCCCTCCGAGGAGAGTGATGATAGAGCGGTGAAGGTGTCTTGGTATGGATCCAGAGGTGCGAGTTCATACCTCTCCCTGGACTCATTCCAAACATAACTCCCAGTCAGCTCGGCTATAAATGAGTACCAGAGCACTGGGGCTGAGGAAATCAAAGGCATCTGGATGGGATATTAGGCACATCACTCCCATGCGGGAGGTTAGCAACAGAAACTGTTGTCCTTGCCCAGATGAACACAATTAGCCCTTGTGACAGCTTCTTTCCACTATGTACAGAGGTGCAGATATCACCCCTCTGACAAGAACATGTGGGACAAAGAGGGAAGAAGACCCAGATCTTGAAAGACGATTGAAGCTCTAAATCCCATAAACTCAGTGACCATTAGACACACGAACCCTTTGACTATTTTCTCATAAGTGTTTGTCTCAGTTCTGCAGCCAAAAAGAAAACTGACTCATAAGTCCAGGCAACTGGGATATTTGTTTACTCGTCTGCAAATCTTTATTAGTAAAAGTAATAATTACTCAAGAGATTTATCCCACTGCGTCAAAGAAGAAAGTCTTGAAAATACATATGCATTGTCACACAACTGGGAATAAAGTTTGTTTAGTCATATGAGATGAAAGCTAATAAACGCTGCTTTGCATTCACTGTCAGTTGTATTCATTATTCTTATTAAAAGATCCAAAATTGTTTTCAACGTGGGACAAGACAATCACTGCCTTGAAGAGCATACATAAAACTTTACATTGAAGAAACTCATAAGGGGTTTATAAACAGTAATTAATTAAATCAGTGTAAATTATGTCTTTATAGGTGGGAAACTGAGGTACAGAACTCACTGTACCAATAAGAGCATCACTTAACTGATGCCCAAATGGAAATAAAAAGCGCTGTTACAGATCTCTTGTCCTGTACTCTAATCACCAAACCCTTTTCCTCCTAATAAATAATTGAAATTGTTTTTATTTTAATGACCTATAAAGAAATAAAAATCTGTTTAGATCGCCCCAAGGTGAGGGGAGATAAAATGGCAATGCAGATACATGGCCTCTGCCTTTCCTCTAAGGGCTTCATTGTACCCTAGAAACAATACAATGGAAAATTTGAAAATTGAATGCTCCATCATTAGCTAAATAGGCAGAAATAACTGTCTATATGACAAATAACGTGTTCTGGCAGCATCATTTAAAGACCAAACTACACTGAAAAGTATCTCCCTTTATCAGATATTTTTTGGACTCTGCTAGATGTGATGGAACCAGTGAAGCAATAAATACATCAAAATACGGAGGTAAACAAAATCATAAAACATCCAACAAGACAACTGAAACACCCATGAGCACATAAATATTTATGAAGCAACAGGTACTTCTGAAGCACCCAGCAGGTTTGATTGGATTGAACAGTCCAATCAAAGCATTGCGTGTTCACATGATTAAGGAAATAGAAATTATGTGGCAGGGAAAGGAAACCATGATTTTTCAGTGTATTTCAATTAGCTTTAATGTTTTTAAACTTCCCAGTGCCAAAAAAACATACAGTCTTCATTGTGATTTGAACATAAAATTATCAGTCTCCAGGTAGAATATTCCAAAGGAAATTTCAAGAAACCCAGTACATTTCTGAATGTCATCTAATCTGTTCATTCACATTTAGAATACTTTTTTCTAGCTTACACTCCCAGAGAAATCTCTGAATGTATTTTTGAATGGCAGCAGCAGAAGCCCTCAAAAAAAAATGTAACTAAAATACAGGCTTTTGAGAGCATCCTTTTTTAGCTATCCACAGTATTTGCTTGACATTGATAGCTTTGTCCATCTGGATGGAGATCCTCAATCTCTTCTTTCTAACAGATGTTTGTGTAGGTAGCCCAAAGACATATGGCTGGGAACTCTTGCCCTTGTTATGTATAAAATAAGACAACAGCAGCAGTTTGCAAACTTTTAAAGGCTTTATGTAATGAGATTCCGATTGAATAAACATGGAAATTGAACAGGATGGGATAGATCTGCATGCTTCCTTCACAATTTTCTGATATTTCCAAATTTAAAGGCCATAAGTGTCACTAAACCAGACTATTTAGTAGATTCTTGTATGTATTAAACATACAAGATATTAGACATCCTTTTTCTGGTGACCACCAATAGTACATGAGGAAATGGAACTAAGCTGTTTGGGGAAGTTCAGATAGGATGTTAGGAAAAAGTTCTTCACTGAGTAGGTGGTCAGTCATAGGAACAGGCTCCCTAGTGACATGGTCATAGCAATAGGCCTGTCAGAGTTCAAGGAGCATCTTGACAATGCCATATGATTTAGGTTTAGGCAGCCCAGTGCGGAGCAGGGAGTTAGACTCAATGATCCATATGGCTTCTTTCCAACTGGAGGTATTTTATGATTCAGTTTTACATCATGTCCTGTAAAGACCCCAGCGACTTGTTTCTAAAGCACATTTTTCAGAAAGTTCCATAGCCTTATTCAAAAACACTAAAGGATGAAGTATTCAGTACTTTCTCTTGTACCTTGATGTCATCAAACTAAAATTAGTCATCTCTTTCAATGCCCCCTCAGAAGCAGGAACAATGCTGCTGAAGGCTGCCTAAAGAACTGAACAAAGTAGAATAAACCAGAGAAAAAAAATAGCTTCTGTATTTCTGCACTTTCGACTTAGCCTTCCTAAAATCTACTGCTTAGTGCTATTAATAATGTTCTTTCTTAGGAGCTAAACTCCTAAGCTAAACTAAGAATATGACCCAGATATATTGACGAAGACCTGTAGCTTCAGGGCTGGAGTACATTTTACATGTAATAGGTGTTACAATAAAAGTATGAAAACATAGCTAAGATACACAGGTTGAAATCTACTGATGTTTCCCTTTCCTCAATATCACTGTGACCCGGCATTGTGATTCAAGATTTCTAAATCCTATATCTATGTATGAAACTGAGCTGCTTTTTACTCATCCTGCTCCAGCCAAAGGTCTCAAAGGAAGCATCACACCTAAAATTATCTGTAATCAGTGCACATCATGACATAGTGGAAATATTGAATGCTTTCCCACCAATGTGGAATGCATTTAGAGTTGCATGCACAGTTTTCATTCAGAAGTCATTTCCATCACAGGAATCAGCTGAAATACAGTAGATTTTCTTGCATAAAATGACAGCTTGTACTTATTTTTGAGGACTGTTAATTCCATTTCTAGATAAAATGCACAACATATAAGTAGTCTTACTATATTTTGGCTTAATAGGCACATTATTTGATGGATAAGAGCAAAATTTGTAAATTAGTTTTCTCTGGTATTCAACCAGCTCTTTCATGTGAGATCTGAATATAAATAGAAGGATGAAGTCTGCAACCCTTATTTATTCCATGTAGCCTTTGCAGAACTAGTACTGTCATTATCCCTTTCTGTGATGTCCCAATGGCCTTATCTGTACACCTTATCTGTACACTCATTCCAGTACAATTTTGTCATCATTTCAATGAAATCAAGGGGCAGAACTTACTGTTATAACTTTAACTTTAGTAAACAGAGAATATCATAAATGAAGCTTTGCAGATTCTGATACTTTTGTAGATTTCAGAATCTGGACCAAAATTATGAATCAAACTGAGACATCACAGGAAATTAATCCTTCCCCAGGACTTTTTGTCTCAGGATGTTAGTTCTGAGTCTTTACTCTCTCTGCACACTGCAGGATGCTTCACCGTGGGTCATTTTGTTTTGAAGGGCTCTAGTTAGTATATCACCATGGGTTTTCTAAACACTATCTTTAGCCCTGTAGATCACTTGCAACAGCGGGAGGCCCCCATGCTCCCCAGCCTGGCTGAATATAGTATTTTTAACACTTCAGCAGCACTTCAAGGAGACTTCCAAAGACAAACAAATTAGTGTGGGAGGTGAGACACTAAATGCAAGTATCTGTAGTAATAAACTATGCTTCCATGGGACTGATCCTGCCTGGCACTGAGTACCTTAAAATAAGCTTTCAGGTGTTCAGGCAGGTCATAGTGTGTCTCTGTACAGACGCCAAGAAGCAAAATACTGATATATCTGTTTCCCTTTATAATTATCCCTTTAAGTTAAGTATTGTATAAGAGACTCACCATGTCTGTCAGATCCACTGAACTTCACTAAATGAAGGATTGAAGAAAAAGGTTAGATTCAGTACCTCCAGGTGTAGGTTTAATGTTGAATACGTTACATGGCCAAATGTTGCTGGTCTCTTTCTAGGATGTGTTACCAATTGACTAAAAATAGCTGCAAGAGTGTAGTTCATTAGAGCTGCAGGTCTCACTAACCTACTCTTGGCTGGCAAAATGGTAGGCACTAAATTCCATGAAAGGGCTGCGAATGGAGGACAGAGGGAACAGTTTCTGTCCAGCACTTCTGCATTGCACAGCACATTTACCTGGGCTGTCAGGAGAAGGGGACTGCATACTAGGGACTGCTCACAAGCTGTACTTCTGAAAAGGAGTACCATCAGATTCAAATCTCTGGAAGAACGACAGTGCTTAGCATAGGATAGGACAGGACAGGACAGGACAGGATAGGATGGGATGGGATGGGATGGAATATACAGTAGTGTAACTTAGTGTAGAGTAGCGTTGAGTAAAGTAGAGTAGGGTAGGGTAGGATAAGATAGGATAGGATAGAATATTTACATTTGTCAATGCACTAAAATCTGTCTGTCCTACCATGGCTCCTGTCTTAGATGTTTATAGCTGTGATAGCCTCCCTCTGAACAGCAGCCCTTCTGTGTAAAGCTCAGGATGGTTGTTTTCTATGTGTTACTGCTGCATTTTATATATATATATATATATATATACGTATCTCTATATATATATTTATGTGTGTGTGTTTGCAGTGATAGGAATGACATCTGGCCAAGTATCAGATAAATCATTTGCAAGTGAAATCTTTGGGGGAGGAAGAAAAAGGAGTCCACAGAGACTTGTTTGTTTATTTAAGCAGTAACTCCTCTAAGGCAGTGTCATCTCAGCCGTGGGATTTAAAATGGGAGTGCTGCTTTGTGGTTATATATGCTGCTTAAATGTCACCTTTTATTCATCATGTTTATTTTATATCTAAACTAATACTAGGTCTTCTTCATAAAGGCAAAAATAAAACATTTGAAAAAGGAAAGCTTGGAGCTACATGTTGACAGCTTACATGGAGAATAAGTAAATATTCTTTACCAGAATATTATATTTATCAAGTGTATCTTGATTTTACTAGAATCTTACAATAATAAAGCACTTCTATTCAAGGAACTTTTTAAACATCCTTTATCTAGAAAAAAGATTAAATTATAGTGTGCTGAAGCTGCATCTGTGAAGGTAAGATGAATGTAGAGTTGCTTCAGGATTAATGGAGGTTTTAAAACAATTTACAGTCCAAGAAAGTATTAGCACATGTTAAAGATTCTATTAAAAACTAAACAAGACAGTAATATCATACAGAGTATAAAGGAAAACCAGACCTGTGAAAAGAAAAACAGATTTGAGGTTTCAATAAAAAAATCTTTGATGCTTTGAAGAAGTAATATACAGATTATTGAATTTTTGCAAGATCTTGATGTTTTATACAGCCATGCTTAGAATCTTCTCCATTTCCTAGGTCATCACTATAGCAAAAATGTTGTAATGCAGTGGCCTTCTTTACATAAGCTAGGATCTCTGCTGGACTATAGAAGACAAGAAACAGTATATTTTGGTTCATTAACCTCAAAATAAAAAAACCCAACCCATTGTCCCAGATGATGACATAAAGTGAAGGTAACCAGTATGAAATATGACATACTCTTTACTTAATAGCTATATTCCGCTCAGCATTTGAAGAAGAGGTAACTTTGCAGGGATGTCCATACCGCTTAAATGCGAGATTTGTGCAGTGTAGACAACCAGATGTGAATCAGCCAGTCTCACCTCCCTTTTCAGTCAGAGAAAGGAAAGATGCACAAATGGAGTGTCACTTGGACAGCAGTTTTAAGGTGACACAAACAGTGTGTTAAAGATCCTCCATGGACTATATTGGGAACCTAGACAACTAGCTCAGTTGTACAGCTATGACTTTCAACCTGAGTCTACCTACAATAAATCTAAAGAAATTTTTCTAAGCCATCTACTGCAAATCTAGCCAACCTGTCTGCTGTCCTGTTGTTTATGCATGTCTATAAGACATGAAGATCTACAGTACAGCAAGGAAGACGGCTCAACCGGTATTCATCTCTACCTCCTATGATATTAGAATTACCTCAAACACCTTATTCATAATATTCAAATTATTAATTTTAGACCACAGTAAATACAGGAGAAAATTCTATGGAACTGATGGAATTCTATTGAAATATTGCATAATAATAAATATTTTATCTTATTCTAAGGTAGAAATTTTATATCTTACTTACAAAACAAGGTTAATTTTTTAATATGTAATTAAATAAGTCACTAATCATTTTCTTGCACAACCAGGGTTTCACTGGTTATATTTCTCGTTTCTAAACTAGTTTATACTGATCAGTCTGTAGCAGCCAGTACTCAGAAGTCAAGAAATATCAAACGTATGGCTTCACAACCAAAATGTGTATTGATTCCATGCCCAGGTCATTACTGCTGCTGTAGCTTTAGATTGTATTACACAGATGGTTAATTGGCTAAGAAGCATGGAACAGAGTGGTAGTCAGGAAACACTTTTCTATGTAGCTCACAGTCTCACCTGAGTAAGGCTGTTGTCAATGCACTGATTGATCTAGGACACCTAGGTGTTGTGTCCACACATCTGAAAGGCTTTTCTGCCCACAGGTTTCATTTCCAGTTGTTTGGGTCAAGGCCAACACAGCTAGGGAGTTCTCTGCATTTGATATCTCTGCCTAGTACTGGTGACATGACAGTACTACATGGAGAGATGGGTTACAACATCACTGCGAAGCTGGTCATGACATGCCTGACATGCCTGACCTGTCCTTATTGCTGGTAGGCGCATGCTGGGGTTCTTCCTCAGAGGTTGTATGGATACAGACTTTCTCTGCTGGTGTGCTCCTCAGATAATCTCAAGGTTGTACCTTAATGTGACCTCTCATTTGTAGTCTGCACTCATGAAGAGAGTATTTGGAATGCAGCAAAGGGCTGGAAAGCCTTTCTAGAATGCACACATACCTCATGAAAGTGCCAAACAACTACAGTAATATTAGCTAGGGTGCAAAATTAACATTAAGAACCATCTCATGATTTTGAAAGTTATTTCACTTATGGGACAGTAAATCCTGTGAAAGATGCTCAGATTTTTATTTGATAAAATCTTTTCTCACTGAAGCATTTGATTCAATAATTTTATTGTCAGCCTCATGCTACACATTTATTAAGATTTTATTCCCCCAAAGAACAGTCTCTTTTCTATGCAGTAATTTGCTGCTGTAGTAGTTTATCAGACAGGTATGCCTAAATATTTGTTAGCAGTGCATGTTTTATATAGCAGTATCATGCAGATACTCACTAGCAAGAACTGAAGATAAAGCAAGGAGGTTTTACTCAGCTACATATGAGCAAAACAAGTGGATTAATGAACAAAAATTACTCCTAGATTTCAACCTACTTGTTGCAGTTTAATGAAGAGGTTTTGTGAGGAACTAAAAATTCTGAAGTTGCAACCTACCTAATATTTCACTAGGCTAGTTCATATTTCCAAGTGAAGCTTGGAGTTAATGGTTAACAGTTAATTGTTATTAGAGGATCTCTTTCTCCTTAAGGTCCTCACCACAGATTTTTTTTACTGTTTGTGCCCCTCTTTTTGTCTTTATCTCCGTGAATTTTTGTTTCAAAATTTTATGCAGTAGCTTTTAAACTTTTCAAGCATCACCAGCGTTCTGTAACAAAGATTTCCACAACTTGACACCGAGCCATACAAAGAACTACATTCAATGATTAATTTTAAACATGCCACCTTATTTGGTGTCCCAACTTTTTATCATGAAAGAGACAATGAGCAGCCTTTTTCCTGTAAACTCCCTTTGATTTTGTAGACCTCTGTCATGAAAGACCTTTCAAAGAGTTTACCCACAGTGAAGACCCCAGGTGTACTTGGGGTACCCCTCATACAGAAGTTGTTTCACTTCTTTGATAACCTGAGAAAGAAACCCTTTCCTAAAATCTTTTTCAGGTTTACCAAATACTTGGCAAATAATATTTCATTTATCTTTTGAAAATAAGGAAGCAAAAAGGGGAAATAACTTTATGTGGTATTTTCATACACAAATGTATGGTGGATTTCCACATTTGTCTTGTTCCCTGTTCCTTTCCTACTACTCGATTTGACAGTTAATGGCTGATATTTTTATAGAAATGCTTGCCTATTACACCTCCAAGATTTCATTCCTGAATGATAATCACCAGCTTGTAGCCCATTACTATGGGTATAAAGTTAAGACTGGTTTTGTCTTGATTTATTTTACATCTGCCTACACTGAAATTTATCTACTTGTACTAGGTTTGCATGGCAAGGTTTTGGTTGCAGAAGGAGCTCCAGGGAGGGGTTCTGATGAGGCAGCCCATGGTGAGGCAGGCTGTCCCCCTTCAGACCATGGAAGTCCATGGTGGAGCAGATATCCCCCTGCAGCCCATGGAGGACCATGGTGGAGCAGATATCCACCTGCAGACCATGGAAGTCCATGGTGGAGCAGATATCCACCTGCAGTCCATGGAGGATCCCATGTCAGAGCAGCCTGTTCCTGAAGAACTATACCCCATGGAAGGGACCCAGGCAGGAGCAGTCCATGAAGAACTGCAGCCATGGGGGGGACTCACATTGGAGATGTTCATAGAGGACTGTCTCCTGTGGGAGAGATCCCATACTACAGCAGGGAAAGAGTGTGAGGAGTTGTCCTCAGAGCAGGAAGGAGCAGCAGAGGCAACGTGTTGACAACATTGACCACAACTCCCATTCCCCATCTCCCTGCACCACTACAAGGGAGGAGGTAGAGAATTCAGGAGTGACGTTGAGCCTGGGAAGAAGGAAAGGGTGGGGGGAAGGTGTTTTGAGATTTAGTTTTATTTCTCATTACCTTACTCTGATTTGACTGGAAATCAATTAGATTTTCTTTTTTCCCTGAGACAGTAATTGCCGACTGATCTCCCTGTCCTCATCTCAACCCTTGGGCTTTTCATTATACTTTCTCTCCCCTGTCCAGCTGAGGAGGGCAGTGACAGAGTGGCTTTGGTGGGCACCTGGCGTCTATCCAGGGTCAACCCACCACGCTACTACATCATTACTCTTGCAACACTTAGCAGTTGGCCTTGAATAATTTAGGACTACTAGCAACATTTTTCACCTCACTCTTCACACTTCTAATCACTAACTAATTTGTTGAAGAGCAGGGTCCCTGAACAGCTTCTTTTGGTCATGCAACCACCTGATCTCATCTTCTCTGTCCTTTTAACCATTTCTTTGAATATTACCGTTGGCCTGGTTTCTCTGAGCATCTGTGGTGAGAAGCCTTGTTGACAAGTCTGGAAATCCACATAGATGCCAGCAGCTACTATTGCATATGAAACCCATTAGTAGGATTTAATAAATGTGTAAGGCTTAAAATTATTCCTATTTTAGGGGATGCTGAGCACACAGCTACTATTCATATAGGGTAAACATTCATATCACTCTGCTTTGTAAAAATACTTACTGTTCATCAGCAACTTGCAATTTTATGTTGAGGAAGACAAAAATCCTATTTCAATGAAGTAATTCATAGTAGAGATGTTGATTCTGCACAAATACTGACCAAGAAGTCTTTGTTTACTTTTTAGTAATCTAGAGTATTCATTAAACAGAGTAGTTATAGTTATAAAAGACCATACATATGCATTAGAGTTTGACTAAAGCTTACATTAGATTAAATCATTCCCTGGTCTGGATCTGCCCCAGCAGGACCTGATGAGCAGTATGCTTTCAAGAGCATCTGCCCCACTCCTTTGTGGACTTCTAAAAAATGAAATAGATGTTTCAGTACTGTGTAAAAGCCAAGATTCTGCGGTCTGTATTCCTATGGCAGTCTAGAATGATGATTTGATCAGCAGATTTTATTTCAATTCTCATACTTAAAAATGCCATTGGTTTCACAAATGCTGGACATAAGAGGCAGCAATCAGTAAACTTAAACGTAGCAAACATAAAAGACCTCACAATAAAAGCATCCAAGCAAGATGCAAGTGCATTGATTTTACAGTAACAGAAAAAAAAGGAGTAACATTTTCTGGGGCTCGGTTCAGAATATTGGAGCGAGACAATCCCCATCTCTCTCTTTTCCCAATTTGATCCAATTCTGTGCTGACCATTACTGTAGAACTCTTCGATACAGCTGCTCTGTCTTACCTGGATGATTGACACGTATTCTCTTCCACAATGGACAGATCTTCATGAGGAAAGAGAACACTCAGTGTTATGTACAATATAAGGTCAACTCTTCTTATCCTTTCCAACATTCTCCCACCATCAAAAGAAACCAATAACTTTTTTTTTCTCCTTCTGTAATGCAAGATTAAAATATATTCTTTGAGTTCCCATTTCTATTTCTTTGCAAAGAGAAATTGCTTATGGTTCAAACTTTCAAACTGGGGTGCAGATTAGTTTGGATAAGGATTTCAACCTCAGAGAATTGAATTAGGAATTAAAATGGATTAGAGGTAAGATAACATATGTTATTCCCCCATTTTTGTATAAAACGTCGAAAAAATTTCTTGTGATCACTTTGGAGGTGTAACTTGTCATTCACGTCTGGCTTAAGCACACTGTATCTGGATTATGAAATCACTCCTGACTGATACAGATTTATAAAGGGTGCATATTCCAGACTGGTGGGACTTCATTGGCTTTTTGAAGGCTCATAAATATGAATTAACCCTAAACTCTCTAGAATCTTTGGATTTAGGTGGGTTCTTTATCCACCTTACTAAGCAAAGAGTGATTAGCTTTCATATGAGAAGGTAAGCAATAAACATAGATTTGATGGTAACCTCACAGGACAAAAACAGAATCTAAAGAGGACAGAACAGGGCAGGACATTTAGAGGGTAAATGCTAATGGAGGGGAATTTTAGTAGAAGATGAGAGATGAACAGAAGGTCTACAATCCTCTTGGTGCATGTTACCAGAAAAACTTGGAGTTATGCCCAGGAATCCGGAATCTTTCCTACTTTTTCATGAAAAAATAAAAGGAAAGAGATCCTGGAGAAGAAGACAATATGTGATCAGGAAATTAAAACTGTATCAGAACCTGTATACATACAAGTTTGCAACACACAGTTATGGATTTTGTTTATATTTCAGCTTTCTTGAGAGGAAATGAAGAAAGATAACAAAAATATAAGAAGTAAGAGATTTACAGAAGTTTCTGTTCTCTATGATCAGTACAAAAAGAAAGTGCTATCTGATTATAATATTGTGAGAAATCACCATGGTCCTAGACAGCAGAAATTGTTTCTTTAGGACATTGCTGAGGTCAGGTCTTTAGCACATCCCAACAAAGGCTGCATTTTTCAATAGATTTTAGAAGGACATTCAAGCACTAGAAGAAAGCACAAGAAATAAATAAGTATTCCTCAAGCAATCCCTCCAGGTCTCAGGTTTTAGTATGTATTTAATATCATATTTACTTCTTGCATAACTCCATCTTTCTTCAGCCTTTTGATGCTCGCCACCACCATGTGAAATAGTTTTAATTTTTATAACTATAAAATAATGATAAAATAACTACCAAATTATTTTTATATTTGCTCAGCACTTACAACTGGAAAATTATATGAAAATTAGTGCCATGAGTCAAAGCTGAAAACTTTCCTTTCAGAAGATCTCTGACCTTCCCTTTTTTTAATTGATATTTTGAGTTATAAATAAATAAACACAAACAATTTCTTATGGAAAAATATCAAGAAGCAAAATAAATTAGCTTGACTCTTACTCAAATTTTATGTTATTTTGGTATCTATGAATGATATAAAAAAGTTAACATTTTCACTATTATGTCCCTGTATGCTTTGCATAATTGGATGGACATATCATATCCACTGTGCTAATAAATGTTACTTTAAATGCTAATTAGTTTTGAAATTCATAGTCTAGTGGATAAATTGGTGATCTCAATGGCCATTTCTCATTGAAAACTTTAAACTTACTTTTGTGATAATTAATTTAGGAAAATTAATCTGTTAGTGTTGATGAGCCAACAATTTCTATTTAGAAAATTGTTCCATAGCCCAGGTCAGCTTCAGCTGCCAAGCTACAAATCTAATCCACCTTTTGGAGCAACTCCAATGAGGCCACAGAAATGCTCTGACGGCTGGAGCAGCTCTGCTCTAGAGAAGGCTCCTTAAGGGGAGACCTCAAAGCAGCTCCCAGTGCTAAGGAAAGTTATTGGCTTTATTTGGGCTGATAGCTACTGGAACACAAAATTGTGGTATCACAATTGACGGAAGTAATGCAACTTTGTACATATTTAGTGTAAACTTTGTTGTAACTGAGATTCTGATCAGCATAAAACACTTTTCCACAAATGATCGTGACCACACCAGGTCGAAGGAGGTGATCCTTCCCCTCTACTCTGCTCTTCTGAGACCTCAGCTGGAGTATTGTATGCAGTTCTGGTGTCCTCAACATAAAAAGGACATGGAACTGTTGGAACAAGTCCAGAGGAGGCCACGAGGATGATCAGGGGCTGGAGCACCACCAGTAGTAAGATAGGTTGAGAAAGTTGGGGGTGTTCAGCCTGGAGAAGAGAAGGCTGTGTGGAGACCTCATAGCAGCCTTCCAGTATCTGAAGGTGGCCTATAGGGATGCTGGGGATGGACTCTTCATTAGTAATTGTAGTGATAGGACAAGGGGTAATGGGTTAAAACTTAAACAGGGGAAGTTTAGATTGGATATAAGGAGGAAATTCTTTCCTGTTAAGGTGGTGAGGCACTGGAATAGGTTGTCCAAGGAGGTTGTGAATGCTGGCAGTGTTCAAGGCCAGGTTGGACGAGGCCTTGGGTGAGATGGTTTATTGTGAGGTGTTCCTGCCCATGGCAGGGGGTTGGAACTAAATGATCTTAAGGTCCTTTCCAACCCTAACTATTCTATGATTCTATGTTAAAGAACAGAAATCAAGTAACCCTGTGTCATGAGTTTTCCAGCTGTAACTTTGAACAATGAGTATTTATAGAGAAGTTAGAGGAAAAAACTGGAAGCTGAAAAGTATTAGAGAAACAGTTATTAACAGTTATTACAGCAAAAGAAAAACCATGAGAAGTTGCAGTGCTAATTAATTTTAATGGATGCTCTAATTTAAATGGCAGAGTACCTAATATATAGATATATGATGAAGTATAACAAAGGAAAGTGTTCAGTATTGTTACATACAGGGTATCACAGACACATTTTAAGAGAAGAAATGTGGGTGGTTAACTATATGGGAATTTGGGAAAGGAAATCCCTGAAATTCACACCAATTCTTGCTGCCTAACTACTCTTATCTTGCCCCAAAATATGCAAATAATTCAAGTTTTTGGTTATTTCATTGTCGTTTGTCAAAACCAGATTTCTGTTGCTTTGCATGGCTTTGAAATAAAAGTTTTCTAAAGTTATATTATCAAGGTTTTTATTGATGTAATAACATCTGCAATAAAGTTTAATAAGACTGAATTTACCATATCACAGATTATTAATTCTAGCATGTTGCGTAACTAAAGCATGTCAGATTAGACTGCACAACACATATATTTTGTTTAAATGCGGTCATCATGCCTTATGAAAAATACTTCTCAGTTTAATAAGGTACAATCTTCTTATGAAGATTTTAAAAAGATACTTGGTGTCATATATTAGCAATTAATTATTTCATCCATCATCACCCAAAATAGAACAGAAATTCTCTCGCACCAGTATTCAACAATACGAACCCCCAGATGTGCATATGATTCCATCAGAGATTCATTCAGTTATTACTTTCCAGGAATACATTAATTCTGTATTATCCACTAGCATGAACATAAGTAGGGCTCCTTCTGATGTATATGAAAGCCATAGACTATCCCTCTCTATTTCCTTTTTTCTCCTTCTGTTTCCATTGATCTACTACTTAAACGCCTTGTGCTCTTTACCTATGTTGCCAAGCTTAGCTTGTTTTTCAGGTCTTATTTTGCAAGACATAAATTACTCTTTACCCCACATCACATGTTTGTTTGAGAAATTTCATAATATTAATCTTTCCTACAATTCAGATAATATTTCACATCAATATCTTGCAGTACCATCTTTAAAGGAATTGGGGCTGATGTTGCATCTCCTATGGAAACTATACAGACCTGGCGTAATGTATATGTCTACTGACCTCAATGCAGACACGTAAGATTTACACCATTGCTTAATCTCTGGGTCCCACAAAGAAGCAAGGCCAGGGGATTAAGTTTAGGGAAGAAGTAGGCTGTTAATAAACATGGAGTTAAGCAAATTTATGCTGTTAAGACTCAGGTGAGTCAATCTCTCTGTGCAAAAAGCTAAAAGGAATTGACACAATCTCTCTCCTTTTGTTTTAGAAACTCTATATCTGAATAACTAATAGCAAAAAAAATGTTACAACCTCCTCCTTTTTTTGTTCACACACACTTATTTCCTGCATTCTCCCTTTCATTTTCATTAAAACACAACAAAGAAAAGGAAAAATAAAGTAGAAGCTTTCAAAATTCCTTTGTCATGTACACACAATTTTTACAGTGGTTCAATTAGTAGCTATTGTTAATGTTGAACCAGTACAGGAAGATAGTCATCTGTAATGTTTCTATTTTAAAACATTATATGCATTGCAGATAGTCATTAACAGGAACAGGAATTAGATTGTATTAATAGGCTTAAATGAAACATGATGGGACAAAATGGGCACACCGCTCTTTCTAAAGGCGTTTGTTATTGTGCTTCAGTTTTTATCAAAAGAAGTTCTTGAGAGAAAACAAGTTCCACGAAGAGGTGAGCACAAGCAAAATGAGAGGTATTATGGAATTAAAAAAACACTGCATTATAAGAGTTCTTAAGGTGACAGTTTACTCTGGGTGCTACATTTATGACATTATTTATTTATATAGTGTTATTTATGATGTTTAAGAGAGATCCACACAGAAACTCTCACTGACCCACGTATTAGCTTTTTCATTTATAACTTCTAATGATATGGACTACGGTTCACAACCTTAATTAGAATGCATAAAGATCTTGAATACATTGATTCCTGGAGGACAGTGGTTAAAACAAACAGATGGAATGGGAGTGAGTCAACGAACTCCTTCCATCCTCAGTCCTTTAATCCTTGTTAATTCACTTGTACCAAAGTCTTACTGCAGTTTCAAGGACCTGTCTCAATGTTGCCAATAATCTTCATTGAAGGGAGGACCTGTAAAACTACCCAAAAATGTCCCAAGCTTGTCCAGGAAATGCGACCCTCCTTTTCCCTCTGTTATATTTGAATCACCTGTCTATTCCCTCACCATGAGGCCAGAGACATGGGTTAAAACAGGGCTCTGGGTCCTCCCTCCTGCTTTTCCACATTCAAAGTAAATAAAATATTGCCATTCAAGGTATGACATCACCCATTGCACCATAACCTACAAGTACAATGGGGACAGAAAAGGGATCTGCTTAGTAGGAACAACTGACTTATAGGTAAGATCCTAGGCATGGATTATTTCCTTAACTGAATTCCGCATTTACAATTTAGACTAAATATTTCCAGAAGTAGATCTAGTTTTCTTTCAGTTAATAACAAATTTGGAGTCTGTTTTTGTGGCTGAGTAATGTAATAATCAGGGGTTTACAAATAGAAGATGTGAGGTCTAATGCTGTGTAAAACTGTGAAAACATGGGAGACACACAACCACGCTTGCACAAAAAGTTAGATAGAGGACCAAGAGTGATGTACCTCGTGTGTCTGACAGATCAGCTAACACTGTCTCAACATATTCTGACCCACACAATGAGAGCTCTCAAGCTCAACCAGAACAGTATGAACTCTGATAGCGCTGTTTATGCTCCACAGAATTCAGTGTAACTAAGCTTCATCACAAAGCACAGTCCTGCTCTGTTCTCTTACCTCCAGATGTAGGTTGTGTGGGATTTAATAGCTGTTCAGCTACAAGGTGAGTCAGTTGAGCTTGATGCTCAAATGAAAAGCCTGGTTTAGCTTTATTGTTTTTCCATCATACCAGTGAGTTGAAGTATCTCACTGCAAGATTGGCCTTTCAAAACTTAAAGGGGGCTTGTAAAGAAGATGGGGACATGATTTTTAGCAGGATCTGTGGTGATGGGACAAGGGGTTATAGTTTTAAAATAGAAGAGAATAGATTCACACTAGTAGAATCTTTCTTGAATGAGGGTGGTGAAACACTGGACCAGGTGCCCAGGGAGGTGGTAGATGCATCAACCATGAAAGTGTTCAAGGCCAGGTTGCATGGGGCTTTGAGCAAACTGATCTAGTTGAAGATACCTCTGCTTACGGCAGGGGGATTAGACTAGATGACTTTTAAAGGTCCCTTCCAACACAAATTACAATTCTATGATTGCTAAATATATTACCAGAAAAGCTCCTGAAACATGGAAACGGGAAGAGGGATTGGAAAGGGGTTAAAAGAAGTCTTCCACTCAAGCGCAGCAGATATAGTGTAATGTGAACATACCCTCTGAGTAGTGTTCATCAGCTGCTAACCTGTGCAGTGTCAAAGCCCTGCAACACTTAATGTCTGCTTGTCCTTTTATGCTTTCCTATATGGCCCAGGATTTCTCTGGACACCATCTTTTCTTTCCATTTTATTATTCCCTATTTCTCAAACAGAACTCAGGTACTAGCTCAGATCAGCCACTGGCATTCAAAATCTGCGTCCATAGGCAGCTTACGGTATATCACATGTTAGTCACCCATAAGTTCAATTATGAGTGACTCTTATAGGCCCTGGTGTGTTGGCTGTACAGCAATATCCCTTTTGTGCTAGGAAAGACACCCCAGTGCTAAGAAGGAAAATTAATGCTTGAATAATTTTTTCACTTGATGTTTAACTCCTGTTTGGGATGGATCTTAGTTCTATGCTACAACTTGAAATTGTGGTCTTAAAGAATATAAAGTTGAACAGTTAAGGCAGAAAGAGATTTCTTATGGCAGGCTGTATAAAATACTTTCATTTTTATCATTTTATGATTTTGCTATTTAATTTTATAAACTAATTAACCTTAATGAAAAGGGGATACTTTGATAAAGATGCACATGCCTTACTGTTGCAAGTAATGAGAGCAATTAGCTACAATGCTTTGATATCTGGGGATACACAAGCAATAAGGCCCATGATTTTAGAGGCATTTAGGCATCTAGACATGCAAAATTGTGACTCAGGAGGATAGTTTGTGAGTGCTGAGGCAGTGAGCTTCCTTTGATTTAAGTGGCAGTTAAGCACTGGACTGTCTCAATACTTTATTTGAAATTTAGCAGTCATATGATGAATTTCATGGGAAAACAGGTTCAAATCAAAAGGAATTTTAGTAAAAAAATACCATTCTTAATAAATATTTTTATAACACCTGTGTATTTTTGGCCCTTGGAGGAAAGGGGAGAAGAGGGAACCAGAAATATCTCTTTTCTGTGTAAAATCCCAGTTGGTCTGAGCATTATTCAGGGTGTGAAATACTTAACCACAGTTCCCATATATGGATGAGGTGTTTGTGCACACACCTCCACAACTGCCCAAATTTCTCATCACTCTAAAAATTTTAATAGTGGTTTCCCTTAATCTCTCCTTTTGGATCATCTACAGTTTATGTAGAATTTGCTAAATTACCCAAACCAAAGATCAAGATAATTCAGCAGCTCTAACACCAGGCTTTCTGCTAGTGAGAGAAATACCTGCATTATCACCCTTTTCATTATATCTTTTTGCAACGAACTGCATTAACCAGAGGCTTAAATTTCTCACCCTTTTTTCCCAATATTAGTTTGCTTCTCTAGACCCATCTTCTGGAACGCTGAGTATGAGATTTCTCAGATCTCTGCATACAAAGGTAAAAACAGATTTGAGGATTTCCACAGGCTAGGCTAGACTTTTAATGGTGAAACATCTGTCAAAATGAACTATTAGCACCTCATCCACTGCATTTCATAAATCTAGACCTCCATTTTAAAAAATAAAATAACATAAAACGAATTAATCAAGATAATTTTTAACAAGAGTCCCAAAGCAGCCTTAAGTAGTGGGTTTGGCTGATAAGAACCATTTGTCTCCGGAGGTAAGGTAAAGGTCTTATTTCTCTGTCTCTAAACATAGAATGATCACAATGCTGGCACATTTAAAATGTCACTGCAAAGGAAAAATCAAGTAGGAACAAAATTTGAAAGCAGAGCATTTCATTTCAGCTCCTTTGCCTGCAGCTCAGCTCCTGTCTCCCACAGCAGGACTCAGGAGTAAAGCAAACCCAGAGGAGACCTGAAGCCTTGCAAAATCTGTCCTTTGCCTGTTTGGCTTCAAGGTCTAGTTTTTGGTTTCAATAATCAGAAAATTTAGTTCAGATTCCCTGAACTAATTGCTGACAGATAACAGTTGATTTTTCCCCTAAGCACATAAAGAACTAAGACAAGAGGAAGACTGAAGCTCTCATCTGGGAATCACTTTTGAGAATTCCCTTTCCTGAATTTTGTAAACTGTGTGAATAATCTATATCTCACTGGCTTCATTTCATGGGCCGTAGTTATTGTGCTGGAGGACAGAGCAAACAGATGACCCTTATATGTGGTGTCCATGTTATTCATGATATTGTAGTGTTCAGTGGAGCTCCCTGAACATGTTCACACAGTGCTCAATGTGGGGCAAACTATGTTTTTATGTAGATAGCTTCTAGTTCGTTCTTTATTCCTTTCTCTGAGAGTAATTTATGTATCTTTTTACTTATGTATTCAAGCTGAAACAGATGGATTCAAGGAATTATCTATCAGCCCTACGGTCTCATTCTCCAGTGGCTGGACTGAGTTCAGAATCCATCATTCTGTATATGAGGTTACAATTGTTTTACACATACATTGTTTTGCATTTATCTATATTTATTTTTATCTGCCATTTTCTCATCCAGTCACTGAATCTTGTAAGAGCCTTCTGCAATTTGTCACAATGGACTTCATCCTTTCTGCCTTAAAGAACTCTGCAACGTCAGCAAACTTTGTCACAACACATCCCCTTTTCCAGGTCATTTATGATTGCTAAACAGCAGGTCCAAGAACAGCTTCACTGTTGACCTTCCTCCATGGAGAGGGTTGATCATTTATTTACCCCTGTTCAGTCTTCCTGAGCTTACAACCCTTCCTATTTTCTTCATTAGGATGCAAATTTCCTGGGTTTTTTATTAATACCTGCTTAATTCTAAAAAGATCTGTTTTAACTTTGTTCCTTAGACACCCCTACTTTCTCTCAAGTCCATTGAAATACATGGAGTATGCAGGCACTGTATTTTCCATGCAGTGTCCCTCAAAAGTCTCTACGTTACATGCTTAATTTTGTCTTAACATTTTTAGCTTCTTTTTAACAAATGTCCTCATTTTTATATAGATCCCCTTTTATAATTTTAGCACAACTGCATTGTTTTTTTTTTTTCCTTTGTTGTTTATCTGGAGAATTCTAACTGTCCTGAAATATATTTTCAGCATTTTAATTACAAAAATATTTTAGTCATTATAGAAATAAAAGGAGGTTTCAATGATCTGCCTTCTACAGCCCAGACAGAAATGGCAATGACAAACCTCAGCAAGACAACTAGGGAAGAGGAGGAATGTAGGAGATTTGCATGCTGAGTGTATTTGTGTACACTCAGCAGGCAAAAGCAAGAGCAAATAGATGGATATACCTGCAATGCCCTGTGGACCAGAGTATGAGTAAAACTGGAGTTCCTGCCCTTCAAATATCAAGACTGGAAACTAAAGTCTGGAAACTAAACTATTACATTAGTACCATGCATACAGAAGAGATAAAACAGTCCTATTGAGTCCCTTAGAGCAATGCTGCCCCACAGAAATCACCCTTTTTTTCAGTTATGGAATACCAGGTTGGAAGGAACCTCAAGGATCACCTGGTCTGGCCTTTCTTGGCAAAACTTATTTTTTTGCATGTCAAGTCCACACTCTTTTGATGTGGATCACTGTCTGTCTGTTGTATGGATTTTCTTTAGATTATCGATGCTTTTATCAGGGATTGCTTGTTTTTATATATTTATTTGTTTATTATTTTGTATTTCCATTGTAAAGATCCAGATGTTAGCAGACACTACTGTAATAACATAAATAATCCTGAAGTGGGCCAGAGATGTGAGTCTCCTGAAATGTGGGTCCCAAATGTTCTGTAAGAGAACTACTTTCTTTGGAATGTATGTTTTTGCTTTTATCCTTATTTCAAAGAGGAGGACCCATACAGAATATATGTCATTTTTTTACTGTAGGGTGAGTCTTGACTCTGTATCATCTGTATCTCCCTATGAAGTCCTGAGTAACTTCCATTTGGACAAAAGGGAAACAAATATTATCAAAAGCAGTTTTACTATAATGCACAATTGTAGCATTAAGTAATATTCCTTCAATTTTTGGTATAAGCCAAAATCATTTATACTCCAGAAGTGTTCCCTTTCAGAAAAAGTATCACTGGCTCCATCTGTTCCTGCTACTGTGGGTGCAAACCCCATTTACTGATGAAAACATAGCCCTAAATAAAAAGCAAAATACCAAGTACAAAATAAATTTGTTTGGCCTTAAAGGAATCGTCTACTTTTTGAAAACCTCATACTGAGCAAACAAAAGCAAAAGTATCTGTTGATGTAATATTTATCACTCAAATCAGTAATGTTGCAGTGATCAAAGAAAATATATTTACCAGTAGGGTGCTGGGTATAGATGTTGTTAGAGTTTGAAAGCAGAAACAGCAAAATATTGAATTTTGAATATCATTTTAATACATTAGACTCATTTGACAACAGCTTTGCCTTGTTATAACTCTAGTAGAAATGAAAATATTAAAGTAAGGAAGGACCAAAAGAATAACTTCTGAAGGAATATTCTTTTCTAAAGAAAGACAGATAAGGCTTTGCAATATTATGCTTTCATGAAAATTTAGCAATTTCTGTGCTATGACAAAACAACAAAAAAAAGGAATATCTTTTCTTTGAACTTTTGCTTTCATTTTATGCAATCTAAATGTATCAACATTTAGTAAAGAACAAGGAACTCTTTCCGAAGGACACACTCAGTTTCTGACTCACCATGGTAGATAAACCTCAACCAACTCTTGATTTAGTTTTTTCTCTGCTTCAAACACCTTTTCCAGAGAGGGTAAGTGAGCATTTGTTTACAGCAGCATTTGCATTTTTGAATATGAGTCCTTGATGTTAAGGAAAACTTGATGAGTCAAGGGGAAATAGCAGGTTTGCCCCTATTTATCTTGAAGTATTTAACACAAAGATTTCTCCAGACCTACAGTTTTGGGTTTGTTTTTTTTTTTTTTTCATCTACCTTTTCTGTAAGCTTAAAGCTGGTACTCGGTGAGAGTAAGAGGCGGAGGTTGCATATGAGAATGTGAACTTGTTCTGAGTAATATTTATTGTTCTTTTTAATCACTAATGAATAGATTTCATAGAGAATGCAACTACCCTGACTACCTTCACCTCTCCTTGCGCCCAAAGGAACTGAAAATATCTCCTCAGATCATTATTTTAAAGCTGACACTGCCCATCTTTCCAGCTTCATGTCAGGCAGTCATTATGCCTTTCACTTTCCAGGAGTTTTAACTTCATCAATGTAGTGATATTCTCTTGTTTCAGCCTTCAAGTTGCCATTGTTTTGTTTCTCTGAGTTTGATCACTGAATGGAATGAGAATTGCATTCATTTGGTAGAGATTGATTAAATTCTCTGATGTCCTAGAATCATAACCTCACCGAGAGTATCTGTGGGGGGGATTTTGACCCTCAGGGTCTAGGCCACAAATTGAAAATATTGAAGCAGCTGCAGTGGAAATACCCAGAGGTCCTAACAGTGTAAAGATTGTAATTTCTGCAGTTCCAATCAGAATTACAGGTGCTTACCAGCTGCAATGCTGAATGACCCAATATCTCCTCTTCACACTCCTGTTTACCCAGATTCTAACAAAGCTAAACACTAGTTTAGTGCTGCAAAGATGTTAACCAGGATCTTAGGATTTATTTTTTTTTAATCATAGAAAAACCTATAATCATGACACAACTCTTTTTTTTTTTTTTCCCAAAGTTCCAGTAAGTCAATAATCAGATAAATTTCATTAGCAGCAAATTGTGATGCCACTGAGTCAAGATAGGCAGAGCCAGGAATTTCTTCATACTTTATCTCTTTTCACTCTCATGCAAGTAAACAGTAAGGATGATGCTACACTGCCAAGGACCCAAGATATCCATAGGATTTTTATAAAGATTTATTGTTCCCTCTGGTTTCCTTAAGATTTTATCTCTCCAGTCACAAACAAGCCTGGAGTACCCAAGTTTCAGTGCAACTTTTCCATACTTCATTGATTCTATTATTACTGAGAAAGTCATATGACTTCCATTCAAAATGGCATCATAATCCAGAGTAGTTGAAACAATTAAATGTCTTTCTAGAACAGAAATTGAAGTAATAGATCCTGGCTCCATGTGTTTGATATAGCTTTCTATTTTACCCTAATAAGGAAGGTGCCACTTCTTTTTGGATGGAGCAGAGACTTTTATTCAAGTTTTTAAAGTACCTCTTTGTCTGGTGGTTGTTCCTAAATCTAATCCTTCTACTCTTTTCCTCTGTCTTCCAGATAATTTCAGACATTAATGTTTGACCATGTTGTTGTTCAAAGATGACTCTTTTCCTTACACACTGAGATCAAAACATTCTTACTCTGATGTCAGTTGATTTCACACCCACTTTTCATTGGGCAGATCTGATATTAACTTCATCCACCATTGTTACATGAAAACAACCGTAAGAGCCATAGTACCATAGTTATGGAGCATCTTATTATTTTTCTTTACAATGCTCCTGAGGAGCAGCACTGGTGTCAGTTTAGGGAGGCACCACTCCTGAAAAGCTAAATGTTCACCTAACATTACACAAGAAGCATATGGTACATCCTAAACCTGAATTAGAAACTTAACCACCCTTTCTATCATAGCATACATGTCATGGCTAAGGAAAATGTTCTGTCAATAAATTTCCAAGCTTACAGCAAATAACGTTATTGTTAAATGTGTGTGTGTGATTTCAATTTGTTTCTGAAGACTAAGACTATGAGGCTCTTAGTCCTAGTGTAATTAAGGGATGGATAAGTAGATGATCCACAAGATGTGAAAGAGGAAGAAAAGGATCACTGACGTATTTTCTCATAGTGATAGAGAAATAGAGCCAACACAATTTGTCCCTCTTCAGCACCTGATGATATTGCACCCATTATAACTGAAGTGGATGGCAGGAACTTATGGGGAGTTCCTTGCAGCATCAAGTTCTGTGTCATCAAGTCCTCTACAGTGTGCTACCTTCTTATGAGAAGGCTTCCCTTTGCCCAAGCAAACAAAACCGTTCTACACTATTTTATGGCATCCTGGATGCCATTTTGTCTCTAGGAAAGGCACTTAAACCAAAGATACCTGTTTATCTGAATACTTCCTAATGTCACAGCACTCACAATGGGGATATGATTACATGCCTTCTGTTCTCCTCCCCAGGGATGGCAGGAAGGCTCACGCTATCTTCTCGTCACAGCAATAGTGGCATTTTTTCTACAATGCACGGTAGATGTTGCCTTGCTGAGCACCTGGATGAAGCAATTGCTGCTTAATATGGCAACCTACTGTGAACCACTCCCACTGTTGCCTTGGTTAAAGTCAATGTAGGATGCATTTTGAGGAAGTTGGCAATATCAGCCTCACAGATAGGGCTCTGTTATCTCCAATCTCTATCACAGCAGTTAACCTAACTATCAGATTTCTTATTTTTTATTCTTTAAGGAAAAAAAATATTAAAAGTATCATGCTGTTAGACTGAACACAAAAGTTCAATGAAATGTTCAAAGACATTACACAATTTGCTCTGCTTCTAAGTGTTAACTTGGCAAAACCATGCAAACTTTTAAAATAACATAAAAATGGAACTGAACAGGGCCATAATAAAAAAACCTTAGCATTTTTATTTGCAAATACACCTTTTTTTTGTAGGTTTTCCATGGCTAGACACTAAGCATTTCAATCATCAAATGGAGCAATATTTGCTATTCTGTTATTATGTCATAGAATCATAGAATATTTAGGGTTGGAAAGGACCTTAAGATCATCAAGTTCCAACTCCCTGCCATGGGCAAGGACACCTCCCGCTAAACCATCTCACCCAAGGCCTCGTCCAACCTGGACTTGAACACTGCCAGGGATGGAGCATTCACAACCTCCCTGGGCAACCTATTCATTCCAGTGCATCACCACCCTAACAGGAAAGAATTTCGTCTTTATATCCAATATAAACTTCCCCTGTTTCAATTTGAACCTGTTACCCCTTGTCCTATCACTGCAGTCCCTAATGAAGAATCCCTCCCCAGCATCCCTATAGGCCCCCTTCAGATACTGGAATGCTGCTGTGAGGTCTCCACGCAGCCTTCTCTTCTCCAGGCTGAAGAGCCCCAACTTTCTCAGCCTATCTTCATATGGGAGGTGCTCCAGTCCCCTGATCATCCTCATGGCCTCCTCTGGACTTGTTCCAACAGTTCCATGTCCTTTTCATGCTGAGGACACCAGAACTGCACACAGTGCTCCAGGTGAGGTCTCACGAGAGCAGAGTAGAGGGGCAGGATCACCTCCTTCAACCTGCTGGTCACACTCCTTTTGATGCAGCCCAGGATACGGTTGGCTTTCTGGGCTGCAAGCGCACACTGAAGTCAGCTCATGTTCATTTTCTCATCGACCAGCACCCCCAAGTCCTTCTCCTCAGGGCTGCTCTGAATCTCTTCTCTGCCCAGCCTGTAGCTGTGCCTGGGGTTGCTCCAACCCAGTTGCAGGACCTTGCACTTGACGTGGTTAAACTTCATGAGGTTGGCATCAGCCCACCTCACAAGCGTGTCAAGGTCCCTCTGGGTGGCATTCCTTCCCTCCAGCGTATCAACTGATGTGTTGCTGGTTCACATCGTCTGGTGAGGCACAAGAGAAAAGCTATCTGCGTTTATCCAGGATGCAGAAACGCAGTGAGGGGTATGTTTCATAGCAATGCACACTGTCAAGTGGCTGTCTTTTCAAAATAGACAGCCACAGTCATGGGTTTTGCTTCTAACTACTTGGTTTTTCTTATAATTTCTTCTACATGTTACCATGAGTTAATTAAATGTTTGTTACTCATTTGTAAAATTCATTTTGATTTATGGTATGAATTTTCAGTGCTCTGAGCTACCACAAGAGCATCCAAATATGTTCTGCTTACTTCTTGGTTTTCCATATGGTTATTGATGATTTCTATTTGTTTCTTTCTTCTCCTGCACCATGCTTAATGAGTGAAATCCCATTCCTAAAATGTTCTTAAATCAAATAACTGGCAGTCTAAGAAGTCTGGGAATCTGAAAAGCGAGAGCACAGCCAATAACATTTAGCTAACTTCTTCAAAAGGGAAGCACAAGGCAATGAAGAAAGAATCTACCTATTGGACCCCTGTTTGAAATGGACCTCAGTACCCTCTTTCTCAGCAAGCAAGCTCTGACAGTGCATAGAAAAGAGTTTTAAGACTGTATCATAATGCATATATACAAAAGGGATAAGTGCTCTTCTAATGACCTAAGGTAGTGACAAATTACTTCATTCTCATGCCTAAGCTCCAACTCAGCTTTAGCAGCCACTGCACTGGAGAACACCATCAAAGCTTCAGGCATTTCATGATGCACACTTCACTGCTGAGGAAGCAGTGGCCTTTTGAAAACCATAGTCCCCCTTGATCTCTGATATCCAAAAAGAGACCTTTTTATAAATCCCTGAACAGGGAGTAGAATAATGCATGGAGTAAAAGAAAAAGAAAGTGTTCTATCTTTTTATCCTCAAAAAATGCCATTTAAGATTGAATAGAACTTGTCACGAATCTCAAGTTTTAGTGATGAGATGTGAAATTTTACAAATTACACACTTTAGTTAAGAGAAAACTTTATTTTTAAACTGGCTTCATTCACTGAAAATGATGCAATGAGCATAAAAAAAGAATATGGGTTTCTTGGTGTTTTGATGAATTAAACTGAAAAAATATCATTCGGGGTCAACTAGAAATAAATGTATTTTGGTGTGCTTCTCATCTGTATCTATAATAATCACAAAAGATCAGTGAGCTCAGTTATTTTTATGTTTCAGTTATACCCTCAGCTTCTTTTTTCTCCTTTATTTTTTCCCCATTTCCTTCCATTTTACTACATTGTTTCCAGATTTGTCCTTTTTTGCTGCTTTTTCTGCCTCCCCTCACAGACTCTTTCTGCTTTTTCTATGTAACCAGAACCTAAGCAATGCCTCAATCCAACTTTTTGAACTCTCAGTTCGATCTAAGTTACATATCAGGAAAAACAAGCCATTTACCCCATCCTTCTTCAAGCACTGCATTGCTGCTGCAGTAGAATTACATTATGTAACTGAGACTGGTAAAAAGCAGTTAACACTGGAAAAGAAGTTTCTGAATAATAACACAGACCTAATAGCATCGTGCTGACAGATCCTGATTGACAGAAAGAGACAGGTCCTTCCATTAACAGAAAACATAAAAGCTAGTGAAGATGACAGTGGTAATAATGCTCTAAAGCTCAGCTTCTGGCCCTTTACATTTTAGAGATACAAAAGCCTGTGACTTTTTTACATATATATATATATTTATATATTTTAGAGTTTAAACATGTAATCTAATTAACTGCTTATCCTCAAAGGAACTCACTTAGCATTTGTATTAAAGCTTTTTCAATCCATTTTCACCTGCCTTTTTGGAGTATCAAAGATTCTGGGAAGAGGCAAGGGACAAGAAAGCCAGTTAATCCCTCAATAGTCTTCCAGCATCAAAGTAGGATTTACGTGACCTCAAAAGAAACTTAACAGGACAAGTATCAAAAAACCTAAACCTTGGCCAGTGCAAAATGGTTTAAGTAGCCATATATACATGTATATACGGATAGAGCTAAATTACCATCCTGTCTCTGATCAGTTGTATGCTCATATTTGCATGAAAATTGTTGTCTTTGTGTATATCATCATATCTGCTGATGATAGGCAGAAATGGTTAACTACTGGAAAAATGCCATTTTTCCACCTCCTAAATGAAACATTTTGATTTATTTTGTGTGTTGAAGCAACACTTAATTGCTAAATTGAGCTAATTTTAGACAATCAATTGACAAATTGCATGCTCTCTGAACTCCACTGACAGATTGCATTTATACCTGCCCACATTTTACACAGAGTATTATTTTTATCAAGGCATGAGGCATTGTCTTATATTAAACAGTGTCTTTAGGCTAGTTGTAGGCAAACTGTTATCCACTCCTGGCTCTATCCAGAGTAGAACTGAATTGTTATTCCTTTCTGCCTCAGTTTCCCCTTTCCCTATTCAGAGTTTGATCCTGAGAGCACAGATTAACTCTCAATATGTGTTTCAATAACACTTGTCACCCAGGTGGCTCAGTTTTGGCTGACTCACTGCTTCCTGATATCCTCTGAATATTCTAATATCCTTGAATATTATGAATTTCCAAAATACAACTATTGACAACTGGGCTGGAAATACTTATTCCATAAATCAAAATCATAACATAAGCAACGGGCTTGCCATAAATACGCTCATGTCTGCTTCCCTCCTTCCTCAACTCAAAGATAAGGAGAGAAAAGATTGTCTTTGCATTATGCTCAGAGTGCCAATAAATCTGGATTATGCAGTTCCAGTTGGAGTTTGAATTACAAACCTGAAAATGCCCTTCCAACAGTAGCATCTTCTTAGTACTGATGGAGCACCAACATTTCCTTTATCTTAGCTGGCCCATCATGCAAGCGCAGCTGAGTATCTCTCCTTCTGTGATGCCTTTAATTGCACTTGCAGAAATCACTTAAGTGAGGTAGAGTCCTCTATTTTTCTGTAGAAGACCTAGTGAATTAGGAAAACCAGTTTGAAACCTGTCTTGCGAAGTGGGATCTCGTGCTTTGTGTAATTCACACCACCCAAGTTTTGACCTCAGGTTGTTGCTGAACACATTTTAAACTTAGTTCCTCCTCTGGTAGACCTAATGTCACCACTGAAGGTATCCAAGAAACAGTATAAAAGCCAAAATCAGAAGCTCCTCTCTCCAGTGATGCTTTAGGTCACCTAAGTACATCAATAAGTCATTTATGTGGCAGTGCAGCCACTTCATCCCTGATACAGGTGGACTCTGGACCTGCTCCTCTGAAAAGGTCTAAGGAACAAATGGGGCAATTCTAAGGAGCAAATGGGGCAATACAGACTTCCAAAGCATACTTCTCATTAGCAAATTTTTAGACATATTCGTAAGTTTAAATCAGAAGAACACAAAATGTGGAACAGAACAATTTTGGATTCTGCATAAAGAAGGATCCAGATCACAAGTCTAGAGCGTTTTATCTCCTGTTGTTCTGCATCCCTGAGTCTGTCTCTGTGAGCTGCAAGTCTTCAATGTGAAAGATTATAAAGGTTGTCTCAAATAAAACACCATGATCAGGAAATTTTCTTGGGATATGGAGCTATAGATCTAAATCCCCCTAGCTGTGAAAGGCCTACACCTTCTTCTTCCTAAGCAAATGTCCAGGAGCATTGCTATATGTGAAGGGCAAATGACCCACTAGGCATTTGGATAACTTCAGTATGCCCTTACAAGAGATAAAAAGATATAGAGCACAGGACACTTTAAAGGCTTTTCTCGATGTGATAGATGAAATTCAAGTGCATTTCAGGCCAGAGGATTTATGACACATTCTTTATGGCTGTCGACACAGAACTTCAAGCAGAGAATATATTCATCATTAAAGAATAAGTGATATTAGAAATGTTTCCTGAGACATAAATACTTCACAGACTTTTCTCCTAATACAAACAGGGCTCACGTTCGTTTTTCAAGTGTGGCTGGAGTTGCCAGAGCTATAAGACCTTCATAGCTGGTACTGGCCTGCAGATAAAATATGGTTCTTCAGATACTGAGAAGCTTGGACCTCATTGCATGACTGAATGAAGACCTTCCAGGTAGTGAGACAATGAACAGAGTCAAGGCCTGACCCTACAAAGAGCAGAGAGCTCGTAAAATACATGTGGCACAGACATATGTATCTGCACTGGGATATCCAAGGTACTCCCTTTGGCACATTGCAAGAGTACTGTTAAAGGATTCATTTATTTTCTCTAAGTATTATCAAAGCTTAGCTCTCAGATCTCCACTTCAGAGTGCTAAGAAGTAATTACCCCTTACAGGGGCCTTCTGAGCCCTATCTGCTAGACACTTTTCCCTTTCTTCTGCAATTTGGCCAATATCAACTTAAAGGAGGAAGAAAACCCCAAACCCTTGTTGCAACAGGAGTCAATTAACCCATTTGGTCTGTTTGGCACTCTCCCTTGGATCCCACCCTCCCATGTGGATATTTTAGGGATGAATTGGCAACAAACAATTTATAGTTACTGGTAGGAGTACTGCTACTGCTTCTAATCGGGAACTTGAAGTTCCTCCAGGAACTTGTCCTGGATTCCTGGCAATGATTTTGTTATTCATTGACATATTTGGGATAAAGAAAAAAACAAACATGAAAAATGTTTTTGGAATTTGCCTTATTCTACTCTCCATTGCCATCAAAATGTTACTTCATCTGTTCAGGTCCATACACTTCTCATTTTGGGAAATTGAAGGACTACAGTGTTAGCTCCCAAATTCAAAGGATTAAACATATCAGAATGTTTCAGGGAGGGTTGAACATCTTGACTGTGAAACATAGATCAGTGTGCTTCATAAGACTAATATGAATTTAATTGAACCAGCAGAAAATATGGCAGAAGAATAATGCGCAGAATGTCACAGCTGTTAATTCTTACACTCTTGTGCTTGATCCAATTCTCACTCAAAAGGAGTCTTTCCAATTAGTTTAGCAGAAGATGGATTGGACCCACAGGGTTGATCCAAATTACAATGAAGTGCCCAGGAAACCTTTGCTGATTTCTGTAAGCAGTAAATAAGCTCTTTATTTAGTACAAATAAAATTGATACTGAAATGAAGTGGTGGACAGGCTTTCTGTCGGTCTTTGGAGAAAACTGAATTTTATTTTAGATTTCTCTTTCCAAATCGACCAGTTACATAAAAACAAGCATCATTGTTCAGAAATTCAATTCATTTTGTAGCAAAACCTGGTAAATATTCCATTTTTATCAGAAAGAAAATCCATTTTCCAAGTTTGAAAGAACAAAATGTTCCAATAGTTGCAAAGATTAGTGAAAATCGAAGTTAAAAATTCTCGTTGAAACTTCCCTTACATATCCATCAGTCTAAGCTTAATTAGGTAAACTATTTTTTGTCTCTCTACTTTTTAGCTGAGATAAGCTAGAATAACAATCCTTAACAGGAACATAAAAGAGGATGATGAAAGTTGGAAGGATCAGTGTTTGGAAAGTTGGAATCTGATCTCATTTCGTCTTTCGTTCACAAAACTTTGAGCAAGAATCAGTCAGACAGACTTAGATGTTTACAAATGTCTCTCTCTGTCTGTCTTAATAGATCTATATGCCTGCATACTTTTTATAGGCAGAAAAAAGACAGGAATTTGTGGAACATTGGTCATCTGAGCTATGTTTTACCTTTACCTTAGAAAAGAGCTTAATTATATCTCCATAGTGCCTAATTCTCCCTAATAAAGGCTTTTTGGTCAGGCAGCTGAGGTTTAGATATTCATATCCACATGTGTAAACCCTATTCAGGGTAGGCTCCTCCAACTTTTTCATTGTTTTATTCCTCTCTCTTCTCAGAAGTTCACCTGATCAAGACAGGAATATGTTTAGCTGAAGAGAAACTTTATCTTGTTGAACTTTACAGAGTCAATATTCTCAGCATCCATACTCTGAAGTATCTGCAGAGATTCAGCAGACGTGTTATTTCTTTCCACAAAGGACATTCCACTGCTTTTCCAGTTGTGTCACTTGGATACAGCTATTATTAGCTTTTAGGCTTTCCTCTAAATTTACTATGATCAGAGAATTGTGTTGGTTTTCCTCAGGATTTCAGTCATAGGGTTGTTGTCCAGCTTTGCTATATTGCCCTCCTAGAACTACATAACCAAGTTCTGTCCCTAAATTAGCTACAAACTTTTGAGAAGTACGTTACCTCTCATGATCAGTGTGTTTGTCCTTTTGCTCACCTTTCCAGGGTGCTCACATCAACTGAGCTGTGCTGGTGGAAAGATACTATGTCATTCAACTTCTCAGCTACCTCTTCCTCCATTGGTATACTGCACTTGCTTTTCTTTTCCAAGCCTTTACCTTGTGCTCTGGGGAAATAGTTCCAACAATCTCCCCAAAGCACAAGAGTGTCAATGTATATGAAGAATACCTCATTAAAGAGTAGGCTGTGTAGAGTACAAAGCCATGTAGGGGAGCATGTACCTCCTGAAGCATTCCTATTTCTTAGCTCTGGATGTTTGCAGCATGCTAAGTACCCTATACTGCGTCATAAAAAGGTACAGATCACTCCTGCACCATTAATGTTTACTTGCCTCCTTCCAGCAAAAGCATCTAAATCCCTGGTCACTCTGGCTTTTTACCTATACTCATCTTTACATTAAGTTTTACAGCAAAAGTCATCTTCATTGGTCATTAAGGCTGAATCAGTGTTATGGCCTACAAGTTAGAGATGGCAACGATGTACATTGTGCAAGTGTCTACTTGTGTTGTATATGTGATTAACTGTTATGGTGAGAAAGGAGTTATTCTTCTATCTCTTTCCATATCGACGTATTTTATAGGAACGGAATCTATTCCTTCAGCCTCTTTCACACCACATCAACTTAAGCCTTCCCTGACCACGTAATAGATCTTTTCCAAGTCTAATTTCTGAGATTTATTTGCTGATGCCTATGGCAAAGGAGGAGCAAAGCAGTAAGAATGATATATGACTGTTGAAAAGCTGGATTTCAATGCTAGTCATGTTTGAGCATTTTATTGCTGGATAATAATAACTTTTTATGAGTGTTTGGAGAGAACATATGTTTCATCACCCTGCTCCTCACAGGGTAGAACTGTAAACAAAATATTTTATATGGATACCTGCTATAAAATTTAAAATAAATCAAGTTCCTCTCTTACCCTGGTTAAACATACCCTTGCCACAGGTTGGTTTCAGTTCTCCAGGATAAACTTCCCTCAAACTCAGTCTTAGCTTTTATATTGTAAAAGGTCTTCAAGCTTTTGAGAGTTTTCTGGAGAAGTAGGGCTTACTGATTTGGGCACAGAAATGAACTAACATCTATCTCTTGCACTGTAGATGGTTTAGAGTATGGGCAAGGGAGCTCTTATCTCTTTGCCCCTGTCTGAGTAGCAATCTGTTATCACAATTCATTTTCTGGCCTGGCCATCAAATGGTGGAGCAAAGCAAATTCCATCTCAAGTCAACTATGAAATCCCAGCGTAACCAAAGGATTCTGATCCAAAGCTTTTTGAAATCCAAATTCAGCTTCCCTTGGCTTTGATGGCATCTTAATCAAAACTCTATTTCACTGCTTTTACTTATCCAGAGTTCTCTTGGATCCTGAATTTAACTCTGTGAAAATGCATGTATAGACCAAAGCATGATTCACCTCTACCAGTGATAGCTCTGGTTCCTACTTAGAAAAACATCTAGATTATTTTGACTGACCTTTTTCAGATGGAAAGGTAAGAGTTGACTTTGAAGGCTGCCACATTGGTCCCAGGTCCAAAAGGGACAGATGTATCTTGATTTAGTTTAAGCAAAGTCAGTACTTGAAAGTTCTTAAAGTTTTTGCTGGCTCAGATTCAATCTGTTTAACTTTAGGCATGTATCTAAAGAGCTTAATTGGTATAAGTTCCACATATAAATAATTGACAAATACAAGACTCTCTAGAGGGCAATGGAGACCTGTTAAGTTCCTAATTGCTTACTGATGGTCCCTATCTGTCTACAATACCTATATGAAGTTAGTAGAGTGAAGACAGTGTAAGCACCTCAAGCTGATGCACAGTTTTTCATGGGACAGCCCTGGCTGCAATTTTAGATTTATCATCAGGAGGCATTAGACAAAAATCAATTTATTTCACTTCTGAGGGAGCAGCAACAAGGGGTTGGATTGAAAAAAAAAAAACAAAAACAACAAAATCAAGAATCATTTCAGCTATTCCTTCAGAAACTAAAAAAATAGTTTCTGGCTAAATCATAGAATCATAGAATGGTTTGGGTTGGAAAGGACCTTAAGGTCAATCCCCTGTCATGGGCAGGGACACCTTCCACTAGAGCAGGTTGCTCCAAGCCCCGTCCAACCTGGCCTTGAACACTGCCACGGATGGGACAGCCACAGCTTCTCTGGGCAAACTGCGCCAGTGCCTCAGGACCCTCACAGGGCAGAACTTCTAATATCTAACCTAAATCTCCCCTTTGTGTTATCATTGCATATCCTTGTCTAAAATCCCTCTTCAGATATCTTGTAGACCCTCTAGGAACTAGGAGCTTCTCTAAGGTCTCTCCTTAAGGAGCCTTCTTTTCTCTAGGCTGAACCAGCCCAGCTCTCAGCCTGGCTCCAGAGCAGGGCTGCTCCAGCCCTCGCAGCATCTCCATGGCCTCCTCTGGACTTGCTTGATTAGGTCCATGTGCCTCTTGTGTTGGGAGCCCCACAGCTGGATGCAGTTCTCCAAGGAGGGGTCCAACAAGAGCATAGGGAGAAAATCTTCTCCCCTGACCTGATGGGCAGTCATGTTCCTCTTGATGCAGCCCAGGATAGTGCAGCTTTCTGGGTTACAAGCAAACATTCCCATGTCATGTTGATGTTCTTATCAGCTAACACAAGTCCTTCTCTTCAGGACTGCTCTAAATCCATTCTCCTCCCAGCCTGTATTTCTGCTTGGGATTGCCCCAACCCAGGCTCAGGACCATGCTCTTGGCCTGGTTAAAATTCATGTCACCTGTTCCTGCTATAATGTTATCTGCTGTCCTTGCCTTCCCATTAGTCTGGCCTATAATCTCTCAGTCAGCTCCTCATCCACCATAGGCAGAGCTCCATGCACTCAAGAGAGTCACTGATGTAGAGGGCAACACCCCCTACCTCATCTCCCCTGCCTGTACTTCCTAAGGAGCCTCTATCCTTTCAAGCTCCAAGGGAACTCCACAACCAGGGTCTCCTACATAGAATCCTGAACTCTCAATTGTGGAAGAAATGGTACGGTGTTGTAGCAGGCATGATGTCTGAGAATAAAGCCTCCAGAGAATAGTAGGCAAGACATTGCTGCTGGCTGCAACTCATAAGAAACTCAGTAGGACAATTTAACATGGATTTATTTTCCAAGTTTTATATCTTATATTTAGCTATTTCTCTCACATATGAAATATTCTGCCACTTTTTCATTTTATTTTCCTTCTTGCCATAAGCCTTATGTCTATGGTGACAGAATCCTGACTGTTGCTCATCAAAAGGATTTCTATAGCAAAAGAGACATTTCTGTTCTGTTGTTCCTTGCTTCCACTCAGAGCACTAACAAAAGCAGAATAGTGAATTCCTATGTACGTGTAATGCCATTCTTCCTATAAGAATGAATATACAGTACAGTGCTTCTAGCTTTCTAACAGCGACAAACTGGTTTTGTATTGATATCCTAATATATCCTCGGCATTTTTCATCAATTCTCAACAACAAGCTGTGTCCTACACTCATGTTGTTATGTTTTAATCTCCACTGGGAGCAGAGTAACGTGATGTGCAAAGAAGATCAAAGCCTCTGCTGTGTCCATTTTTACATTGAAATCCCGTTTCAATGCTTCCAAGAATCTAGGAAAATTGTGGAACGCTATATACTGAAAGACTGAAAATTCAAGGGCAAGGGAAACAGATGGATGATCACTGACTTGGATGAAGGGATAGAGTGCCTCCCCAGCAAATTTGCTGATGATACGAAACTGGGAAGAATGGCTGGTACCCCAAAGTGCTGTGCTGTCCTTCAGAAAGATCTAGACAAGCTGGAGAGATGGGCAAAAAGGAAAAGTTAGGAATTCATCAAAGGCAAGTACAGTGTCCTGCACTTTGGGAGGTATAACCCCATGAACTAGATCAGGCTGAGGGATGACCTGCTGGAAATCAGCTCTTCAGAGAAGGACTTGATGGTCATGGTGGACATCAAGTTGTCCATGGTCCAGCAATGTGCCCTTGTGGCCAAGAAGGTCAGTGGTCTTGTGGGGTGCATTAGCAAGTCAAGGAAGGAAATTGTCCCTCTCTACTCAACCCTGGTGATGCCTCACCAGGCAACTGTATCCAGTTCTGGGCTCCAAAACAAGAAAAGCAACAGGTATAAACTGAAACACTGGAAGTTCACCTGAACACAAGGAAGAATATCTTTACTGTGAGGGTGACTGAACACTGCAGAAGAGAACCTGTGGCTCTTGAATATCCCTGGAGATATACAAGAGCAATCATGACTCAATCCTGAGTAATGTGCTCTAGGTGACTCTGCTTGAGCATGGAGGTTGGACCAGATGATCCCCGGTGTTTCCTTCTGGTCTTAACTATCCCTTGATTCTGTGAGGGAGAGAAACTGTATGTTCCCTTAACTTCATTCTTGGCTCTTTTCCTTAATCATACCTAAATTCTGATATTTGCCTTGTTTTGATTTTGCATATAGATTAACTGCAGTAAATTCAAGACCAAATCTATCAGGGTAACACGTGGATATGCTGTTTATTTAAGCCTAACTGTTCAATTTGGAACCAGTAAAACCTTCAGGAATCTCTAAAAATTATTATCATCAAGTGTTCACTAATCTGAAGTAAAGATGGCAAAATCTGCATCTCATTTTCTTTTCACAATAGATACAAAATCATAAACCCAAGGAGCTTATTGTGAGGACACTATGTTTGTTTTCATGGCCATTTCCTCTGGCATCCCATAAAGTATTTGACTAAAGGTTTCTAAAGCCACCATGTTCTATGCATCTGAAAAGTAAACTTACAATCCCCTCAGATAGACTAATCTGATGGGAAATAAAACGTCTTTTTATGGCTAGTAACCCCATCCTGGGTAACATCTGAGGTACTCTGAGGACCTTTGCATTTTCCCTACTGAATTCTTCCATTTGCCCAAACCTTCCCTGTTTTTACCCACATCTAATTATTATAATGAGAATACTTGAAGTGGAAGGATGAAACAACCCCTTAATGTGTTTGCTTAAAGGTATTTGCTCTATTTTCCCCCAAAGTTTTGCAGTTTTTTTTCATAATGGTTATTAGGATCTCTTAATCAGGCTGCTAAGAATAATTAAAATCCATTAAATAGATGAAAATATATTAAACCCTGTACATTTAGGAAACTTGAATGATAATGTGGTGATAAAATTTTCAAGGAAAGCAAGGCAATCTAGCTTCACTGACATCAGTGCAACTGTACTGATTTATACCAGCTAAGGGACTGGACCAATATGTTAAATCCAAACACAACATGAATTTTATGTGTATGTGGTCAAAACATTACTCTGTTCCACTGCAGTGCCTGTATGCCAGTGTATACATATGTAGTTCCTATTTGATTGCACAACAGTCAACCTGCTCACAACATTTCAGCAGGCTTTATTATTTGGTGACTAGAACGAATTTGAAACTATATGCAGCGTGTTTGAGTTACAAACTGCTGATGATTCAGCTCAGGTTTTCTGCTTCTATTGCTGTTGCAAGAGGTATGTGAGAAAAATCAACAGTTTATCTCAGAAGGAAAAGGAAATATCTTTTCAACTCACTAAATTGTGCTTATATGAACTGTCTGATATGGCTGTGAAAGCTTATAACTGATCACAATAAGCAACCTTTGTCGCTAGAATTCTACATCAAAGTCAAAGAACAGGATTCATGAAGCTAACAATTTTCAGATCACCCCCTCCACTCTTGGATTAATGTTATAAATGACCTTTCAGGAAGACTCCTGTGACTCCGTGACAGTCACACAAGCCAGAGAACTTTCCTCCTGCATTTCAGTTGAGCAATATCAGGTTACTGCCTAATCCTGGCCTATCATTAATCACTGCAGAGCCAGCTACAGGAAAAATATTAGCAATGAGATAGAAAAGTCTGGAAGGAAAGAGGCTGTGATGCCTGACAAAAGCAGAAGTAAGTGCTCTGTCAGGCTGTTCAGCTTTGGAAAGCCCTCTTTGTCTAGCCATGCTCTCACAGCAGAGAGGATCAATAGAGAAAAATCAAATGCATTATCTTTGTTTACATCCTAGGCACAACAGTGTGAAAATCCTCACCAGGCTAAGGAGCCTGATGGTGTGTGATGGATGCCCTGTTTAAATGATGCCTTTGAAAGCTTTCACAACGCTCTGACAGAGGGCTCACTGGAGAATAAATGACTTTCCTTTAAATTACAAGAGCCTGGGTTGAGAAGACAGACAGTGTGAATGTCACACTGTAAATCCAGTATATTCAGCTGTTTCTGGTGCTAAAGAGCAATTCTTAATGGTGAAAACACGTTCAAGATTGGTTTTGACCCCAGGAAGTTTTGGTTATCGGTAATGAGAAAGCTCCGACGTTTTATTTTGAATTATTTTTTCTATTTGCAGAATAGGCTTGCAATAAACAATAGAAATGTGCTCCAGGCTTGAATGTGCTATGCTGGCAATCCGTATAAAAATAATGCATAAAAATCCAATGAAGCACTCAAGTGTGCATTGTGTATTATTCTTAAGTGCATACTGACAGTGTACCAATACAGCTATTTGGTATATTAAGTGTGTTATGAAGCTTTGGAATAATAGCTGAAATATCTGCAGAGGGCAATATTACATAAAAATAGCTTTTCTTTAGATAAAGTACCAATATTTCATGCAAAGTACATGGGGTTATTGGTAAAGAAAAGTTTAATCTTTTTGTAAAATGTGCACACTCATGTTCTCCCCTATATATTACCAAGTTAAGAGTAAAGAAAACCTCTTTGGAATAAAGTAGGTGGACTGGCAGAAACACTTTCTCTTGTGGGTCTCTGTTGGTTAAATAAACCCATGCTAAGCAAGCAGAGCTCTTTCACCTCCAGGCTGGACCTATATACACTTACATTGAGATTACAGGATACCATACCTGGAAAATCACTTTCAAGAGATTTCAGCCACCACTTGCACATCAAAATAAAAAGCTGATTTGGGAAATGAACCCTAAACATACTGGGTTTGGCAAGGTATTTATGTTCCCTGCTGAGGTGACTACTTCTCAAAGCCACTACACTGAGCAACCATGGTGGAAAAAATGCTTCATGGTGTAGTGGCTTTCAAAGACCAGATTCAGTAAAGACTGTGAAACATCTCATTACGGAGAAGACAACAAGTAAAATTAAAGTTTTCTGTTTTGAGGACTCTTCTCTAAACTGTTTAGGAGCTCTTTTTTTTTTTTTTTAACAGTAGAACAATCTATATATTCCATTTCCTACAGCTTTTTTGATAATAATAACTTGCTAGTAGCTACCTTAAAGGTTTGGAAGTTCTTTAGAGCACCATAATCTGTGCAACATATACCCATGTGCCACATTGATCATGCATCACCCTAACTGCCATTTTGTATAAGGGAAACTGAGGAAGAAAGACACTGAGAACTCACAGGAGTTACATAAAATCAGAAAATATTAGTCAAAAATGTGAAAAAAAAAAGAAAAAAGAATTACACCCATGGATAGATTATTCAGCACTCATGTGACCTTATACTGCTGTATTCTGCTGGAAAAAGGAACAAACAAAAATGGAATGAAGTTGCTTTAGTACCCAGTTACTATGTGCAAACCCAGGATTTTGTGTTCACTTCTTGTTGGATTTTAATTTATTGCCAAATGAACTGCTTAGAGTCACCACAGAAAGATGTCATAATATGAAACTGGAAAATATGGGGGAAGTTTCTTTTTTTTTTACTTTTTCCCATTATTTCTTTCTTTTTTCTATCAGTCTCATGGAATTTTGGAAAAAAAAATACTTTGTTCAAAATTTGGCTAAAGAATCTCAAGGTGCTGTATGGAAAAAGAACACTAAATACTCATGAAAAATGGAGATTGAGATTTTCCTTTGACCTTTACTTCCCTGCTCTTACTCTCTAGGAGACTTCCAAGTGTCTGCTGTCTGCAGTCTCCTTCTCTGCATGGGGAAAGAAGTGCTCTAAGACAACTGAGTGAGATTCACAGTTCTTACTCTTGTACTGGATTTCCTAATCTGTAATTTTGAATAGTGGCTGGTATAAATAACTAAGTTTAATTCAGTTTGAATGTTCTCCAATCAGTAATCAACTTTGCCCTGAAAAAAAACCCAAGCCCCTTAGTAAATGAGATTTTTTCTTTAATCACTTTGTACCTTGCCTGAAACCACACAAGCAAGAATAAAATTGTGGATTTTGGAGATGCTATTAATATACCCCAAAATCTCTGAGTCTTTAAAAAGTCAGTATAAGTGGGTAAACCTCAGTTCAGTGTAAAACTCACAAGAAATGGTCAGTTGTTGACTTTATATATGTTAATAATCTTAGTTTTTCTTCAGTTATGCATATCAGAGTGCACATTAATAGGTTAGAAATCCACCCTCTGTCAAACACATACTCTGAAGGCCAGAGCATTTTCATAGAAACGTAGAATCACAGAATCATAGAATAGGTTACATTGGGAAAGACCTTCAAAGGTCATTTAATTCAAAGCCCCTGCAATGAGAAGGGACATCACGTTGTTTCCTGCTCTTCAATTTTCACTTAGGTCACAGGGTGGACCAGAACCTTAATCCCGATTTTAAATTCTCTGTTGGACCTCACAACCCACTTTAGAGTTGACATCAGCATTCTCAACCTAAGTATGAGAAAGCCAAACCAGGTAATGTGCTGACTCTGGCAACCTTTTTGCGTTGCTATCCTAATGGAGTTATTGAAAATGGAATTGGGTGTCTCCATTTTAATCAAAGGTGAAAGCAAGACAAGTTGGAAAGGAGTGGGAATGAGCTGTGCAATGTGTTGACTACTGCAAATCCTGATCCATAATTATATTCCTTTCTATGGGAGTTATTTGAATTCACTTGGTAGTCAGAGCACATCATTTATAAAAAAAAATAAATATATATATAAATTTACAATGGAAGGTAATGGGATGTTAATAAAATATAAATCTGGTGGCTGTTGAGGCTCATGGATAGTAAACCAGACAATTATTGCTCTGAATGTTCCAATGAAAAATAAAAAGCTGTTGTTTTTGGAAGTAGTTGCTTAAACTGTATTATTTTGTTTGCTTAGAATTTGCAGAGCTATTATATTGGAAAAGGATTTTTTAAAGCCAAGAATTAAAAAGGTTTGAGTCCCGAATTATGGGAGACAAACAGAAGACACCCATCAAGCAATGCAGTCTAATGATCTTAGATGATGGTCTGCCTAAGCAGTATGTGTTTTCTAGCTCTTCGGCATGCTGCGATCATAGCTGTGTTAACCAGTAAGTGCCTTTGCAAAATTGTGAAAGTTTAAGTGTGGGATTAAAGAAAAAGCAAGGAAATCAAGGTTACAAACACAGTGTTTGGTCTTAGTTTGTTTTTCTCATCAATTGGCCAGAGAACTGACAGCAAGATGTAGTGCTTGAAGTTGAGAAACTGAGTGATGCTGGGATCTGGGGGTGTTGTGCATATCTTCCTCTCCTAGCTATCAGGGAGCCCTATTATGTTCATAAGAAATTCTTCAGTCCTTCACCTTATTTGTACCAATCTGGCAACTTGTATTTTCATTCAGATTTGTTTGAAAATGTATTAAAGTCACCATAAAGAGCAGATGTATTTCTTCATCCAGCTTTTTTCGTTTTAATAATATATAAAAATAATCTTTTCAAACTCAGCATTTGTGAATGAGGAGCCATGCCAAGGGTATTTCCACCCTGAGAATTCTGGTATACTGTTGTTTCTGTGTATATTAATGAATATAACAGGGAGGATTTATCATAAGAGTGTGTAAAAGTGCTACACTGTCAAATCTTTTATGGAGTATGAAATTGTAAGTGTCAACACAGTAATAGTAAGATGGGGGATGTAGTATAGTAAGAATGATCAAAATCAATAAATACACACGACTGTCTGGATGCGTCATAAAAACAGAGTTCACAATGTTGCCTCTCCACACCAAAATGAAAATAAACCAAAGAACAGGAGATAAACAGCTATGATATTTTAGGGTCTAGCATCAACATCCAAGCAATGTGCTTCAGTATTGGAGCGTTGCCTATAGCAAAGCCCACAATGAAAGGTCTTTAAAGACAATGTGATGCCTTCTTTTGGACTACGTATTTAAAAAGAGAAACAAAATGTGAGACATTCTACACCAGTTTTACTCTTAAATCAATCTTAAAGTTCAAAGTCTCATTCCACTAATGCATTTGCTAGTCTACAGAAACAGTGGAGCTGAAATATGTCTTTGCTTACTCTTTATTTCAATACCAAGTAGTTTCTGTGTCACTACAGTCCACTGTCCTGGCACAGAGCATGAACATTGCACAGTGCAGAGAAACTCTTCAAAACCTTTGTTGATTAGCCTTTATTAATCGCATGATGAGGGTCTCTAAGAAAAGTGATTTAGAATCCCATGAAGCTAAACTTGCAAAATTTGAAGTCTAGATATTGCAGTTGGGAAACAACTGTTAAAAGGTGCTGACAAGCACATGACAGTGCATGTAATATCCTTTTAATGTGTACAACATTTATTTTTTTGTGTTAAATATATTTGTAATATATATAATATGTGATAATTTTTGAAACAAAAAGTGACATGCCACGCTTCCATTTTTCCGTATTCCATTTCAGATGGACAAAATGCAGATATTCAAGTCTTATGACTTCTTGTGAAAATGCTGCTTGTTAGGACCCCTACCACCAACTTTTTTTAGCATGAATTTAATTCAAATGCAAAACCACTGACAGTATTTGCTGTCTCAAAGTTGGACATATGCATAAATATTTTGCTGAATATGTGTTTCATTTTGCAGTGCTTCACCAGGGATCTAACATGCATTCAAAGGACAGACATTAAGGTGTGCAATGGTCCAAACTAATTTGCATTTTGCCAGGGTGTATTCACACAATTTAAACAAAACTCATCCTATGCATGAGGTCTTGTAGAAAAATGACTTCAATGGGTTAAATTTGCAATAATGGGAACTAAAGATATTCTCAATGTGCAGGGGCTCATTTCTTAATGTTGGGTGGTTATAATTAAACTTCCATAGGCAATTGTTTCATTCCATTTCCTCCATCTCACTACTGCCCTTAGATAAATTGAAAATCTCTTTGCGTATGAGCATAGAATTCAAACATGGTGTAAGCTGAGAAACCTTCTTTCCGTTCTAATGCATAAAAATGGAGGAATGGCATTCATCCATTGCCTTCAACAGAATTAATCTGAGAATTTAGAACACAAATCTATTTTTCCATATATGCCATATTCTTAGGCTCGGGTTTCCTTAAAACTGTGCATTAAAACTCTTCATAAGCAGACATACTGCAAAAAAATCACATTCACAGCTATTCTATTTATAATGCCAAAATAAATAACACATATTTTCCTCACTAAAGAATTCAAAGCAGAATTACAAATATCCTGTACAGAGCTGTACGAGACTGCTCAGCTCAGTCTACCACTGGTGATTTCTGTCTTTGCATCTGGGCAGGAGCTGGTAAGGTTTGTTTAATTATTACTTGCACTATAATATAGTCCACAGAGAGAAATTAATTGCAAAATGTATCCATCTTACAGGGAAAGTAATATCAGCGAGGATAAAAGCTGAAGCTTTTCCAATTAAAGCTGCTGTCAGTAAAGTGGAGGATGTGATTGCAAATGCAAAAAAGCAGTTTAACTTTAGCTCTCCTGCAAATACACCGTGGATTGGGTATGTGAACACCATCTGTCCAAATACTGGCCAAGCTGATCTTTTTAATAATTATATAGACTCAAACACAGCCACCATGACATGCAGTGTAATCTTGCTTCAAGGTTCTTTGAAGACAAGCAAAACCTCTACATATCCATAGAGGACAAAAAGTCATGAGTCACTTTCTGAATGTTTATTCAACCCACTTCTATTGCATTCATTGGTTGCTCGTCTGAATATGGACGCAATAGAAGTGGTGTTAGAGGATGAGCAGAGTTATCTGCAGTGCTTTTAAACCATAATCTCATTTTGGTCCCAAGAAAGAACAAGTTCCATGTTTTTAATATCCATGTTAGAGGTATTAATTCCCCTAACACCCATGTTGCCATTTTGACATTATAAATATGGTGTGATTTATTAGTTAGCTGATTTATTAATTTTTAATCAATTATGTTCTGAAGAAAGCAAGCTACTGGACCAAATAGAAAGTTATTGGCTGTTTTAAGTCAAAATTTATTCAGAAATGGTCATGAAAACTAGTGCCTGGCTTCTTTAGAAAAGTAACAAGCTGATTGCTGCTATTACTTTAATGTATCACTAAAGTTGTTTCTAACCTGCCTGCTGCCTTCATATATCCTTTAATGAGAAAACAACAAAGCTGTTGCAGTAAGAAACCTTCTTCTGCAATGTTGTAAATCCAGAAAATGCACCTGTTAAAAAAATATCCTTTTGCATAAAATCAAGGGAATGAAAGCAATCTGACATCATCGTTTACCTGGTGAGGCCATTATCCAGTTGCAAAAAACAGCAGTGCTATCCTTTGATCATTATACTGTAGAATAAGGACACAAAAGCTTTGCAAAGGACTTCATTCCCTTATTACTTGCTGTTCATCCATTATCTTGATTAAATTATTAAAATTATCTTGATGTAATTCTGAGGTTACTTTTTGTTCACCACCAGTTTAAGGCTTCTAACGCATACATTGCTTTTCTGTATTTTCAAGGTATTTCAGTAGTATTGCACATCTTCCTTCCCAATCCCACTATGCAGTACTGTGGAAATAAATTAGCAAAAACAGCTGGGGCATAACCTCCAATCTTATACATAATTTATATGGTTCCATAATTAATAGCTGTGTCTTAGACACAAATTAGTCATCCTAAGTAATGAGACTTTTCTTAAGAAAAATGTGTTTAATCTTACAGCAATGCTTCCAACCCTAACTATTCTATGATTCTATGATTCTATGTGTCATTTGAAAGTATTTATTCCTTTTAAATGACCAGTATGTAAAATATTTCATAAGAACCATCAGTTTTTAATCCTTTTAAGATTATTTTTATATACTTGTTTTCACGTGTGGTGGTTCCATCTTTCTTTTGTTGGTTATTCTCTCTTTTATTGCAAATAAAAATATGTTTGGATAAATTGCACATAAAGTTGCTTATTGCTGCTTAAATCTTCTGGAGGTTTAAAAAGAACATATCCTACAGCAATTCTCATTCAAACTGGGTGAAGTTCCCACCTCTTGTTAAAATCTGTGCTTTATTTCTTCTACACCAGCATCATGCAGCACAGACAATAAACAGAATGACCCTGAAACTCAGGAGAGGTTTTGCTGTGTTGTAGCTCCTGTTCATTGACATAGATCCAGCAAGCATGAAACTGTGCTTGTTTACAGGTCATGAAGGCTGAAGACACTGCTGAATTTTTTATTTTCAGCTCCTTTTTTCATTTACAGATATGAAAACGTCCCATGGAATGAATGCTACATGATTGAAAGACCAGGTCAATATATAGACTAGTAAATAAAGCAAGCTGCAGTCCTTCGACCTGAGGCCACTCAGTGTGGTATAGCTTATGTAAATGTATTTAAAATCAAGGAGGCCTCTTCCCTTGTTTATGGGAAAAGTTATTGCCCCTGGGTTGTTCTTGAAGAAGTGATGAGATTATTATCCATCATCAGCAAAAAGCCATGCCAGAGGCCAGTGGTAACACCCCACTTGTGTTTTATTAATTAGTATAAAGTTAGTCAAAGGATTTTGGGTTAGGAACCTGTCTGACATGCTAGGGTAGCAAGATCAGTGATTCCTGCCCCAAAGAGCACAAGACTGAATGTGAATTCAGTTGATTTCCCAGTGAAGGGGCTGCAGATCCTTTGCTTGCAGGAATGAGAAAAGGGAGGAATGTATAAGATCTCTGCTGAGGAAGTTTAAAACGCATGTCTCCAAAGGGACATAATAACACATAATCTTGAATGGAACAGTTTAGTTAGTGCACGTTTTGGCTTATGAAAAGCAAACATATTCTATATATACACTCATTCTGTATTCTTTCATCTCCAAAGGTACATTTGAGTAAACTTTTCTGCTTGGAAACAGGCATAACTGTTGCTATGGTGGATGGATCTCTGACCTCTGTCACCTCGTGCAAAATACTGATTTAGCTCATATGAAACAGCAAGATTTTCTGACCTATGATTTGCTTTAATTTCTGGGTGTGCATCACAAATGCATGAGCATTTATACAGCTACTGAAAAGTAAATCGTACTCATGGGAAGTGGTTGAGCTGGGTCACTGAAATCAACAATCACTTAGGAAAATGACAGACAATAAGTAGAGCTAACTAACTCTAAATACTGTTCATAATCATTTCCTGACCTTTTAAATACCTTGTTTTGCAACTGCTGACTGCTAAAAAATCAGCAATGTCAAACAAACAGAATAACTTATTTCAAGATTTTTTTCCACCGTGCCTGATTTTTTGCCCATTGAAGTCAATAGCAAAATTATCTTGGATTTAAAGGGCACAGGATTAGGTCATTAGTGTCTCTTAATCCATTTGTCCTAAACCTGGAAAGAGACAAGTGCTGTAAGTGTAGAAGAGAAGACATTTGTTTTAATTTTGCTTATTTGAGGTAACAAAATCTGGCACCAAATGCATTTGTGTGTCTGGGTATAATTATTCTCCTTTCAAAGAACTGCTCTCTCGCCTCAGGACCATTAAGGTGTTAAGTACAAAGACACTGCTTGATGGAAGTAGGCTCCAGACAGTCTGAGATGTGAAGAATCAGCCTGGTGAGAGTTACCACATCAGACTGTTGATTAAACAAAGGTAACTCAGTACCCTATCACCAACAAGGAGTGCAAGGAGGGGTGGGAGAAAAAGAACAGATGATACAAGTGGAAAGAGACAGAAAACCCTACCCCTCCTGTTCTTCACAAAATTGTTTCCCATTCATTTTCTTCTCCCTTAACCTCTCTCAAGTCTGAAGTTTAATGTTTCTATTGAACGTAATCACAGCTTTTGTTGCCTGCAACAATTTATAAGGTAGAGATACACAAAGACAGGAGGTGGCTGGAAGGTTTCCATATCAATAGCTGCTCTGAAAGTATGATCATGGGTTTGCAGCACTGCCACCCACTCCCTCCACCTACTCTCCCATTAGGTGACAAGGACAATCAGTCACCTCATCACAGAAACAGACTCAGGAAAGATGCCTCTATCTTCACAATAAATTGACCTGGATATTAAAATGCAAATCTGTCATCATAAACCTCTGGAAATCCACTTGGGTAATAGCAACAAATGTGCAGGTAGCTTAAGGCTTTGAATAATGAATTTGAAAATAATATTTTTAAAGTTTTTTCCCCTTTTTTACCTGCTTTCCATGAATTTCATGATTCCAATGTTTTCCTGTATCCTTCAATAACATCTGCAAGCTAACCTTTGGCAAGTGGAAGGAAAGAAAAGAAACAATAAGATGCTCTGGAGCTATGAATCAGGACATGACCAGATGGCTTCAATTGGAGCAGTCTAACTTGACCTTGCCTGATAATACTGGACATTTGTACTGTCACCTCCTGTGGTATCTTACCTGGGGTGTTTTTCTGGACTGAACAAGTCAGTATTCATAGCTGGATATGTATGATGCCTGATGCACTCCAGCTATCAGCTCTGGAATATCTCAGTCAATCTGTGCAGACGGTCTAAAAAGAAATGTTAAAGATATATTGAACTGAAAGGAAAACTTCAAATTTCCCCATGGGAAAAAAAAAAAATAAAAATTATAATTTGCAAAAAACAGGCTTCGAACTTGTATACATGAGGGATGGTGCTGTTTTTAAGACATAATTTTAAGACTAATAAAGCTTTCTCTCAGAAACACACTGGGAAGGGATTTAGTCATCTTTCATGATTGAGTTTGTTTGCTGTTTGGTGTGTCTGTGGTCACAAAAAGTGACTTCCTGGCTTAAATATAGATGTGGTTGTGAGAGGTTCGTGGTAAGCAGCTTTTTCTCTTCTTTTACAAGAACTGATAGAAAAGCAAGCCCATATGATATGAGTGGAGGTCAAAAGGCTATTGCCAAGATCATGTTAGATCTTCCGTTAAAAAGTTTATAACCCAGATAAAAATCTATTTTTACCACGGTAAAACCCAGCTAGACAGATCTCATACCTACAGCTTGTTTCTGATAACCTTTGGAAACAGCTGTCCATCTGGACTAATTTTAGCTTGCATGGAATGTTGCAAGAATCCATATCCATGGAATGACTTTCAGGATCTGACTCTAAATCAATCAACTTCTGTCTATTCCTTCTCGCTTTCACTTTCTATTCCTTCTCTGCTCACTGCAAACTGTATTAAAGACAACAATGTAATTAGTTCTGAAATCACATCAAGACATAAGTAACCCTTTTCTGGTTGTTTTTCATGTTAACATTACAGACCCTCTAATTTCTGATTAATTATGGTACTTAGAAGTCCCATCAGTAATGTCCAAGACACCATGCCTCCAAAATATGTCTTCCTTGCAATTACAAAGGTTGTTTGTTAAAGGAAATGGAGAAAAATATGGATCTGAAGAAACATGAAATCAGGATGGGGAGGAGAAGGGAAGGATAAGGTGGGGAGGGAGCTCTGGCATGTAAATGGTACTTAGGGAATTTGGACCTCAACTGTGATTAGAAACAATGGATATTATAATACTTTGGTAGGAGCTCTATGTCCTTTTTACATAGAATAAGGAAAACGATAAGAGTTCACTTACAAAACATTATTCTCTTTGATTCATCAGGAAAGCAACTCTACAAACAGTTTTCATGATTTCCCAGGGGAAAATAGGTCTCTGTAGGTTTTTATCAAGGAAAAGTCATCTTTTCTCCTTAGCACTGTACATCGTTAAGTCATCAGCCCATCATAACAAGGACAATGTGAAGTGCTAAATGATGGAATGCAGGCTGGGATCCCACAAACAAGAAGTCTATTCTCAACATGCTGTGGAGTGACCAGTTGAGCAAAGACCGGCAGCATACCTGTCCTGCTGTAAGCTGATTGATAACCGGGGTAGATTATTTATAGCAAGTTTTATGATATGACTTTTCATAGAACTTCTCACAGGAGAATACAAACACTGCCCATTATTTTTTCTCGTCCTGAACCAAGGCCCCACATCTAGAATGCTATTGTTAGTGTGGATAAAGATTCTATTCTCAAGAAATATCACCCTCTGGCAAACCTGTTTCTCCCTCTGTGGATGAGATCTTACTTCACTTGGCTTGTAAAAAAACATCAGTACCCAACCTTGAAGGAAGAAAGAGTGGGCAACTCAGGAGGACTACAGGGACATAGTGAGGTTATGAAGGGAGAAAATTAGAAGGTCCAAAGCCACACCAGAACTGAATCTGGCCACTGCCATAAAAAAAAATTAAATAAATCCAAACTAAAATATTTCCAGAAATCTATTAACCACAAAAGGAGGGATAAGAAGAATCTCCATCCTTCATTGGATATGAGGGGAAACACAGTGACAAAGGATGAGAAAATGACTGAGGTACTTAATGCAATTTTTGCCTCAGTCTTTAACAGTAAGGACAGTTGCTGCCAGTATAATCCAAGGTGAAATAGTGAGCTACCTGCCATACCACTCATATGCACACAAATCTATGGGGCTGGATGGGATCCATCTGAGGGTACTGAGTGAGCTGTCAGAATTCTTCACTGAGCTATTGCTTGTCTCCAGAAAAAAAGAAGAAAAGATCATATTTCAGTGATTAGTAAAATTGAGATAAATAGAAGGAAGGATCTGAAATCAAATCTTATGGTTTGTATTTCCTTTCAAGCAGTGTGAGTTTTATGAACTTTGCAATATATGGAGATGGAGTCACTTGCAGTTAGCTATTCTGCCGTTCAGCCTCCCTGGGTGCTTTGCCACAGAGAATTCCAAATAGTCTCACTCTCTTCATAAAGAAAGCAGAGGGAGCTACACTTGCTTCATCTACAGCTGTAGGGTAATACTATGCACTTTGTTGTTTATGGGTTTTTTTCCCCTAAAACTTTCTAGATAAGAGACACTGCAATTCTATAGCTCATGAAAAGAGTAAATCTTGTTTATCTTTCTCTTCCCAAATTGTGTGTATCTATGCATACAGAATTTATGAAGAATGTTTCCATTATTCTTTCTGTATGATTTACAGTAGGCTCATTCTACTCCCAAAAAGTGAGTGTGCCAGACAGTGTACAGTGCCACAATAGACTCATGTGAAGATATGTAGATAATAGAAAGCTGTAGAAAGAAAATTTCTTAGCAGCATATTTAGGAGTCAGGAACAACCGTGAAGAGGGTAAGTAATTTGGCTAAGCTTATCCAGGTAATCTTAGTGAAGAGCTGAGACCTGTAGCTAGATCCTTAGCTTGAGAAACACTTTCATCCTATATCCCATCTCTGTTTCTCTCGTGTCTGTACCATTGGTTAGTCTCTGTGAAAACAGCTAAGTCTTGAAATGTGTCTCAGCCTACTGTGCTGGCACCAATCCAGTAGTTAGGCTAGTGCTAGAGGCCTGCAGTTTGACTTTAGAATGCTGTTATGCTAGGGATATAAGTATTGTTACATAAAGCATAATTAGTCATCATTAAAAAAAAAAAACAAAACAAAAACAAAAACAAACCAGAAACAAAACAAAAAAAAAGTAAGAAAAAGACTTAAAAAAAAAATACCTAAAATCACCCCAAACCCAAACACATAACTGGTGGAAATCAAAATAATATATGAATACTTGCTCAGCAACTCATTTCACTAATCAATGAACAACACCTGAAGGCCATCCACCAACCAGTAAAAATCAATTTGGAAGGTGGTCTCCAACTCATATACCTGATTCATCGTTGACCAAGGCAGTGGTAACATGACCCTACCTTTGTGGGTACCTGACCATGGAGAACCTCCAGGGACACCTTGGATTAAGCTTGCATGGCCAGAGCTGACAAGGTCAGCATCCTGATCTTCCTGACCTCCAAAAACCACCACTCCAGCAAACAGGGAACCTGGAAATAGAGGTAACCATATTTCTGCAACTGTCCCACACGTTAATAGTCACTGTCACAGAGACAATGCTCAAAATCTCCTTCATATAGGTACTGCTATTGCACAGTATATAATGCATGTGATGAGTCTATCCTGACTGAACTTGTGACAAATGGATGTAAGTGATCAAAGTTTTGACTAGCATACTCAGCATTCTTTACCAAAGATATGCACAAATGTCTAATTAAATATTGAAATTAAATTAATGAATTAGAACATGTCACTTGAGAAACACAGCATCACTCATGAATGGATACTTCATTCTGAAATGATGTAACTTATTATTGAAAACCACAGAAAATTAAGAAAAAATATTATTTCATGGAAAAAAATAAAACAAACTAGCACCCCATAAAAAGTGTGAGGCATTAATACTGGTTCTGGACAAACAGTTGCTGTGCTTTGTCAAATGTTTTAGGTTACATTTTTCTCCAACTGATGTAGACTTAGCTAAGGTATTTATACAATCACAATTCAATTTTTAATGTCTCTCTTTTATAGAACCTCCTCTAAATTCAAAGTATTTTTACCAATATTTTGTCCAACATTGCCCAAGATTTTATGTAACAGCCTTTGGCAATGTAGAGTAAACTTGGTGGGGTTTTTATGAGTAGATTTGTCCTAACTTCCATAGATGAAATGCTGCATAAGAGAGAACAACAAGAGGCTGTGTGTACAGTGAAGCCTCACTTCAAATAAACCTGGATAATAATCAAGTTTTTTCCTTCAGGAGATTCTTCTCTTCAAACTGCCTGTCCAAACGGCACCTTCTGATTCGTCAGAGAGATGTTCTTTATATTCTTATGAAGGGCTCAGAGCACACAAATCATCCAAGACTGACATTTCACATAACTTTAACCACTGCAGTTTGGCGTTAACCCTAAGACAATGAGCTAAGATCATCCAAAAGTCAGTAGCATGGACAAGAAATTTCTGAAGGATGCTTAACTGCTTCCTAAAATAGTTATGCAGCTCTGTAAATACCTTTATTGACTAAAGACTAGTCTATGGACCTATCTAGGTAGTAAATCTATAGCTGAGGTCAGGTGTAACAATCCTACCTTAAAATGATTTTTAAACCCTACATGCAGGCCTCTACTGTTGTGGATGATTAGTGGCATAAAAATGTAATTCTTGGGGTCTCTGGTGGTGTCTGCAAAGCTGCCATTTGGAAAACTAACAAACATCTTTTTACTTGAAAGCAGAATGTGTTTGATATGGAAATTATTGACAACAGACTCTCATTGCTATTTTTACAGAGTAACATTTCCAAAGCAGACTATGCTTTAACAAGTAAATAGATTACAGGCTGAAATTAAAGATGCTGCAGATATATTTTACATGAAGAAGCCTGATAAGTCCAAAGATACAGGGTTTGGGTCCTGCAAATATTTTGATAAGCACTCTCTACCTTTCACAAAATAGCATCAACTTGCTTTTCTAGGTAATTCCTTGAAATATTGCCTCTCCTATTTAGAAATGATATTATGTCAGCACCGTGGTAGCCTTATTAAAAGGGCTGCAAATAAAAGAATTCTTATTATGCAGAAATCAGCCTAAATTATGCTGAATTAGGATTCATCAGTCAACTGCTTCAGCATCTACAAAGACTAATGGCGCTTCCTAGTGTTTAAAATGTCACCAATCTCATGAATACAACTCCTTCAGTGTGAGCATCTGCCATTAGCAGAACCTCTTCTGAAGGCCACTATTAGCTCAAGGCTTTCTGAAGAGTCAGGTAAGGGCACTTTTGCTGCCATAAGAATGAGGGGCTGAGGTAAAGCTGCCTTTGTCAGCAGAAGTGGGGAAGAAAGAGCAAACTTGTGTAATAAAACAGGAAAAAAACAGTCCAGGAAAGTCTTGCTTGGAACACCACTTCACTGCCAGGGTGGTCAGTGGAGAGGAAAATGAGGAGATTTAGTCAGATTTCCTTGTTTGTAGCATTTAGACACCTTCTAACTAGCCTCCCAATCTGAATTTTCTCAAAAGCAAAAGGAAGTGGGTAACCTCCTAGAAGGCTTCTGTAAGGGCATGGCGAATGCACTTTCAGACTCTCTGGAATACTGTTTCTTCTGGTTCCTCCACAACTTTAAACATTGAAGTAACTGTAGATAGAAAAGAGAATAACGTTCAAAAGCTAATTCCATGGAAATGCCTACATTTGAGTGGATCAGTCTGATAGGCTTGTGTTCTAAGTATAGCAAGATCCCTTTTAAATATAAGGCCCTTTGAATAAACAGTTATTAAAGACAGCTGATGTTCCGTGATCTTTGCATAAAAATGTCTTGGGGTATATAACAAAATTCAGCTCAGTTGTGTATAGTTACAGACATGATTAAAACTTTGAGATTACAAACATCTTTAAAATTCAAGAGTTCACTCCCAGGCTTAACATAATTACAAGTCTTAACCCCAAAACACTTACTGAAATCCCTGCCATAGGTTAGTGCAAAATCAAAGTAACTAAAAGTAAATGAGTAGAATTTTACCATTAAGATGCACAAGCATTAAATCTGATGTTAGACCTTCAATTTTAATTATGTTAATAGAACTAAAATTCTATAAGGCACAAGTGATGAAACTAACTGAAGGAGTTTGCATCATTTCACTGGCTGCATGCATACTTTTTGAGTGTTCTGCCTATAAATCTGGATGATACATGGTACTGAATCTAACAGCATCATCTCATTTTTCATAAGCAATTTGGAGTTAATGTGGTAAGTAATACGTATGTATGCAAATCGGAGTTCTTATAAATGAAAAAAAATACATAATAATCTTTATTTAAATAAGAAAAACACACCTGATGCTGTTTTCCTACACATAGCATTTTGCTGCAAGTAAAATCAGACAAATAAGATGTTTCCACTAGCACTGCATTTTACAGATAATTTATTTTCCAAGCATTAATGCAAAGCCCCAGCAAGATCTCTTATTTGATATGTATTATCCATTACCATTTCTATTCAGGCTTTTTTTCCTCTCACTGTAAGTATCTTAATCATGAAGAATGTCTTCCTCCCATAACCCCTCCAAGTTGTCATTGAATTTGAATATAAATATTTTAGAGTATTTAGTATGAGCTGCCATTTCAATAAGTTTGAAGAGTTACATGTCCTTATTGATCTCTCATAATACTGATATTTAAGTCCTTTATTTCTTCAGTATTCACAGTAGATAATCATTATCGAGATGTATGTCAGACACTGACAAAAAAGCCTGAAGAAATAAAAATACTAGAAAGCAACACTGAGATGGAGTAGAACTTTCAAGACATTTTTTAATTAAACAACCTAAAAAATAAACTAAACAAAATCCTTTTGCTGATCCTGAATGATTTTGTTTCATTTCACATCTCTAGGTTTTTACAGACTTTCATTGAGTTTAAAAAAGAGTGTGGAGGGAGTTCTTTCTGCCTTCCTGGTGTCTCTGTTCCAGAAATTGAAGACTTTGAAGCTCTTTAACACTGATATTCTTGGTAATTGCTCAAATGATAAAATTTGTGATGAAACCATAAATATACATGAAGCACTCCATGATTCAGGGAATTTCTAATTCACCAGAAATTTAAAAGATATTCCGACCCAGAATAAAACTGAACCAAAACCAACTGTATATTTTTTAACGAACTGGAAATCTAAATCATCATCTCGTCATTCAAGAAGAAAAAGAATTGTACAATAGTGTTCAGCTGAAGAAATTTTGGAAATCTTATTGTAGCTTTTGGAACCATAGTATTTAACAGATTGCAGAGAAATAAATAGGAAGAAAGGATTAGCTGAAAGATGAAGAGATGGTTTTACTGATTTTAACTGAAAGTTCTTCCATATACCCTTTTAAAAAGAAAAAAAGCAAAGGTACTACCAAGACATACAGTCTACTGCATTATACAAGAAAGAAAGGCTGTATATACCAAATATGGGTCTGTTATAAAAAAGTAATAGGTGGGGCTGATGTAAAGTCTTCAGAGGTAAAGACAGAAGTCACAGTAGAGTTTGGAGATGATGACAAGGACATACCCTGTCCTGATGACTTGAGGGAGTGAATGCTGAAAGGAACAAACTGAGGGATATTAGTACAAAAGTAGATCATCCTGCAATAGCAGTTAGATGAGAAAGGTTTATATGAAGAAGGTGAAAAGCAGATGTAAAGAAATAGATTTTGCTTATTTCAAAACCTCAATGAAGGTTTTGCAATAAATGTATTTGAATTTTGAATTCTGCAATTCAGGTAACCCAGTGAAGAATGCTAACACAAAGTTTCAGAAACATGGCCCTGAAGCGCACTTCAGAGTGTGAAAGAACAGACTCAAACCCATAATACTTTTACATATGATCAAGTTGAGCTGTGTGTGAACTAACTGCATCCTTGCAATTAAGTAATAGAGTATCAGAGCTCAGTCAGTCATAATCCTGGCCCAAATTCTGCATTCACATAGACTGGCCCAGCCAAGGAGGGCGCAATCACCCTCTCCAGGTCCCTTTTCTGCTAAACTCTTCTAGGAGTGAATATATGCGAAATGCCTTAAAAGATTCAAGGTACTCCTTCACATCTTTCACATGTGTTCCAGTTATATTATGCACTTTAAATATTAATACTGGCAGTATCTATGAGATATAAAATGCAGGAAAATCATCTTCATTATAAGACTTCGGAAATATTTTATGAGATAATCCCATGAACCAATGCTGAAATATTGGCTTCTCTGTATTTAATGAGGTAAAGTTATTTTTCTGGTGTGAGATAGGAAGTGTTGTCTAAGGAAAGAAGGAAAAATCTCTTGCATATTTTAACTTAAAGACATAAAGATATGGAGAATATGATTGAGAAGTGGTGGTTTATTAAGTTTGCACTCAACTTCTGAGTTCCTGTTACTGCATGTGGTCTCATGGTCTGCTTCACTGTTGAGGTAAAGAGATTTAATCTCATGCATTTTACCTTGCAACTGAGTTTCATTAAATGTAAGGATAATTCCAACGATTTCTTCAATGGGGGATAATTCTGCACTTCACCCTAGCCATATCAGTTTAGACTTCTATATGATTTAACAAACACTCCTGTTATAAAAGCTAAAATAAACAAGTAAAAGACCTGGTACTCCATTCAGCATAGATGCATGTTGTTCTAGCTCTAGGGAAGGAATTACAGTTGGATGCCTTGCACAGTAACCCCTTAGCATCTCAACTGATGAACCTCCAAAGTGGCGGAACCATTTACTTTAATGTTCAGTTGGCCATTCTTCAGCTTCTGTTGGCTCCATGCTAAGTCTGTGTGTCTCTTTTGCAGAGTCAGTTTGTCTAATTTAAAATTCTTCTAGCTATTTGCTCCTTCTCTCTTAGTGCTTCCTCTACATGTTGGCATTAGTAAAGAAATAAAAGTGGGGTAGCAGAGTAGAGAATTAAAACCTACTGAAGATGAGTTGGAGAACAGATATACATGTCTTACTGGGCTGAAATGTGTGAGCCAAAAATGCAAACCCAGTCCATTTCCTTGGAAGACATTTTATTATTCACAGTAGATAAGCAGGTTCTGGTTATTATGTTTGGATAGGATTTTCATATACACTCTCTATATATTACTTCTCAAAGTTTTATCTAACTGCAGCACATAATTGTATTCAACAGGCATCTGGAAAATGTCTATAGGAGTTAAAGTTTGTCTAAGTGAAAAATTGATTGTTCTTCCAGATGAAGGTGTTACCTTTTCTTTTTTTTTCCCTGAGTCTTCACAGTAAAATCTCTTGGGACAGCTGATAAAAAGAATTTGAAGTGTCTAATCTATAGACTCACAAAGAACTGCAAATAACCTGAACAAGAAGTCATAACTCACAGAGGATGAAGAAAATCGTCTACATGTAAAATAATGAATCAGACTTTTTTTTTTTTTAACTTTTATATAAGTTTGGCAGGTTTACAGAGATTTTAAACATTGCATAACTGATTTGGTCTTTTTATTAAATTTTCTTTTCTTTTCTTAGAAACTGTGATTTAGTCTAATATATTGTCATGATCCCCAGCAGAATGATAAATGACCATTGTTCCTTATCCATAATGTTCAATAGTGGGGGTCATTTATTTTCAAAAGATGACAAGCCATGTTGCAAAAAGGAAGAGTCTCTTCCATGCCAAGCTGATTTCATTTAACATTTCTTTAGGTTTCTTCTTTTCTGTTCAAGACACTGGCTTAGAAAACAATCATGCCTTCAGTAATCAGCAACATTTATTTTCTTGCAATCATAACATTCATTTTCATAGCTCACAGTGTCAGGTCCAGATTTTCCAAGAGACTCACTCAGGTACCATAACACTCAGCATTATCTTACTAGGTTTTAGACACTTAGCTCTGCAAATGAAATTCACAGCCTCAAAAGGGCAATTCCTTATATACTCGAGTTGAGTAGAGTTCAGTGCTTATCTTCACAACCCCTTACACTGAACTGACAACACTCAACAGTAAACACTAAAAGGAAAGTTTTGCCTGGCAGTCGACACCACGTACAGACAGGCAAAGACCATCGTTGCATCACTCCACAAAAACACAGGACATTTCCTTTTGCACAGATGACTGACTCAGGTTATCATCATCCCCTCAGTCCCCCTGAGTTCTAAGCATGGAGCTGGCAACATAGATTCAGTTCTGTCTTCAGCCTGGCGTGGCTTGAACCATGCATCCCCTCTTCCTACAAGTTCTTTAATCACACCCAGTTAGAGCATACTGTTGTATTGAAATTTCTACCTTTCTTGACATTCTAACGCCATAATAATCATCTGGAACAAGGAAGAATTTTGACAGAATTGAACCAAATTATAAACAGTTAGCAAAACTTTGACCATTTTAACTTCCAGTAAAACGTCAGATACTGAGATGTAGCTCCATCATTCCTTAATTAATTTGACTTACATTGGGAAAAAAAGCAAAATAATAAGAATCTTTATGTTTCTATATCTTGTATACATACATTTTGAGTTTTAATACATATATCCTGAATTTGGTCCAATGTCATATAATTCGATTTTATATTGACAATATCTCAAGATTCCAGCTATTAACTTTAATAAATTGCCGGGCCATAAAAACCAGATTCAGAATAAGAGACATTTTTTACTTATTCTGACATTTGTCTCCCAAACCAAAGCATTCTTTTTTTTTATTGCACATTTTGGGAAGATATGCTGGCTAGAATATCTTTTTGCTTACATTTGAAATATGACTTTGCCAGCATCCTTCAGGCTCATCTCAAATAGTTAATTCCTAGTCAAATAATACCTTGCTCTGAAAGCCTTTGATATGCTAATAAAGCAATGTTATTTCAGACTTGAGTTCAGATTAACGTACAGTAATTACTCACAAACACAGGCGAGGTTCTTTCAGTTTTGCTGCCCCTATTTACAGATCAAAGGCACGGCTTAGCCCTGACATCAAAGATGTAATTTAACCTCTTGAATTTTATCACAAAGAATAAACCTGAGTTACAATTAAAATAGTTTTTAATTGTCAGTTAAGAAAAACAAACCAAAACTTCATGGTCAAGTAGTCAAAGGCAACAACTCTGCAGGTTCAAAGTAGCAACAAGAGTAAATCCTGGCCTACAAGTAGGAAAACATAGGCTAGATTCTCAGTAGACTAGCCATAAGCTCCACTATGTGGACTAAAATCTGTGTACACCCATGTGTTGTGATGAAGAATTGTTGCTGAACTTAATTCAGTGAGCTCCTGATCAACAACTAAGACTCTGGCACACTACCATAGTAATTGTAATGCATTCTAGTAACCAGTGATAACTTTTTGAGCTATTAGAGAGCTGTGTTTTAATTTTCAAAGCCAAAGAACCAAATTTGGTTTCCACTATATTAGGTAACGTACAAAACAGCTGTTTGCTTTATCTGAGTCAGATTTTTTTCCTGCTTTGAAACTACTTCACATGTAATAGGAGCATTTTTTCACAGTCTCATTGTCTTGCAAAAGCTCTTATTTGTTAGCAAGGAAATAGTTTGGAAATCTTTCTTTTCAGGGACAAATGTTTTTGTTTTTTTTTTTTATTTTGCCCTAGAGACATATAGTAAAAAACATGCCCAAGGAACTAGAAAGCCAGTACATATTACCATTCACCTTCTGTTAAAGATACTGGCATTGCTACAGAAGATGCCAGACACTATTTGTTGCTTTGCATTGAGTAATAACATTGGTTGTGATGAGCTCAGTTTGTATGGCCATATTATCCTCTGTATACACTCAGAAGCTTTGTACAGTAATATTATGTGTCAAATACCCCATTTCTGGCTGGAGTTAATATTGATGAGCAGGAGCACTGCAGCTTAGTGAGTCAGAAAAGATAGCAAGATTATTTAGGTTTATATTTCCAAGTAAAAGAATACCTCTCACTAGTGCAAACCTGCTAGATGAAATTCCATCTTCTATTTAAAAGCAATCTCTCAGTCCTTGAATGGGATTCAGTCTTCAGGTGTTTAGGCATGCATCTTACGTACAGGACCTTTGAAGTGGCACTCGTCTATCACCTGTGGGAATCTTTGTACACAGTCTTTGTATAGGAAAACCAGTAAGGTCTAGCTTGAAGCTTTTCTCTTCATTCTAGGTCAATTTTTAAATAACAACATGCTAGAATTCCTCTTCTAACATGAGGGTGTAGACCCTGCACTGTCAAAATATGTACCAAAACAGTGAAGACTGGTGCAGAACTGAAAACAAAGATGTAATTTCAGATAGCACTGTGTAGAAAATCTCTATTAGGGCAAGAATCTTTACCAGAATGTCAATGTGAATTCACTACTGACAAAATTAGGACCTGGATCAACCTTTTCTGTATAAGCACCACTTGAACTGCTGGTCACCCAGATCTATACTGTAAGAAACCCTCTGGAGCAGCCCGATATTGCTTAGTGTGTTTTCCAGGAGAAGGGGGTGATCAATACCAGTAATTTCAGCACTCCCCCATGTTAGAATATGCTGGAATGACTTAAAAAGCATCAGGCCCTTATTTCATTTTGAGCTCCCAGAGCAGAGCAACAATTTGGTAAAAGATGAGCTGAAAGATATTCTCAGACCTGAGAGGCATTTTCACCAGATCTATGGGTTCATCAGCTCCCATGGAAGCTCTGCCAGATGCCATCAAGAAAAATGATACTTGTATATATTGTCTACTATCTATCTACTATATATTATATAATGCATACTATATATTGTATAATATATATAACATATATGTAGAATATATATTATATAATAACCAACTTTACATTATATAATATAGTCAAAGTTGCATCTCATTCATCTCTTCTCTAACCCACTTCCTTCCAAAGAGAAACACAGTCATATAGGCTAGAAATAACTCTTCAGTTTTACTGGCTTTGTAGGCAAGGGAAGAAAAAAACATAATTACATGTCAATGGGCATAAAATAGAGGCGAAACCTTTTTCCATAGAGTTGAGAATTTTTGCAAAAGAAATGCCAAATACTCCTTCGGGACAGGCTGTAGGATGATTTCTTATACGAAGGGGATGAGGCACATGACACATGGTTTAATCTGAATAAGAAATTATTCACTGTGCTAAAGGAAACAATGTAGATGAGTATAAAATCAGAGTGACTAGTTTTGCCATACTGCTTTTGTGGTCCAGTTTTCTTTAATGCAAAACCATGTATGTTTCTAATGTTTATTTTCTTGTCAAGCTAGACTGAAATAGTTTTGTAACTAGTGCACACTTATGAAATGTGATACAATTTGACAGATTTAGCAATTTAGCGGAAGATCATAAAAATACCAGATTTTCTTCATATGCCTCTTAAGCACCAATATTTCATATCTTCATAAGACTGAAGAGGAATAATATTTGTGGTCTGGTCATTTGAGAACAGCATTTATAATAAAATTTAGGCCCAAAATATTTTGTATTTATTTATTTAGTGATTTTTTTTATAATAAAAGATATTAATATCTAGTTAAAAAGAATTAATAAATTAAAGCCCCTAATGGACTGTCAGGTAAAATATCTTCAGAGACACAGGAATAGAGGAATTATTAAGTCTGGTTTCTAGTTTTAGGTTACAGTGCCTGTGATTTGTATTTGTCACATGGAGTTTGCATAAAATGTAAACCACATCCATATAACGAACCACTCCCAATGGAAATAATAACAACATCCCAGCAAATATGAAAACTGTCTTCATCATAACATATGATAGCCCCAATGAGCCATCAAGGAGACTGCAATTTTATTCTACAGCACCAGTTGCTCACAAGTGAGTTTGATAGCACAAACTGGACCTTTAGAGCACATTATTTTTAGACCACATGCCAAATCAAACAGCTCAAATTCAGTGGAGACATAGGACTGGGAAGGATCCAAACCTAAATCAATTGCTCAGTGATTAATTTCACTTAAACTATGTATATCTTTTCTCCCAAATGAATGTGAACCAGCTTATCTTCCTATTTCTGATTTTAGGCCAGCTCTACCCAGAGCTATAGTACATAGGATAGAAACAATCCTGTTCATTCTCTACCCATGTCCAGCAACTTTGCATGGGCTTCCAGGCTTGAGAAAATTAGCCCAGCCTTTCCCAACCATAGCTACACTATGCTATATATGTCCTATGTAAACAGTTTGACCACAGCAAATGCGAGGTCATTTGACTTAACCCAGGAGACTTGTGTAAACTAAATTGGTATTCTATGTTTCTATGATTCCATGGTACAAGATGCATCATGCTAATCGGATTTCTATATAGCTGTCACATACGGATTTAGTGCTTATTCCATGTAATGCCAAAGACTGTATTATGTCCAACACCGCTTGGTAGAGAAGTGAGAAGGGAGAAGAAAGATTGTTTTGCTTATTTCTACATATGAGTTCAGGTATAATGTAGTAAAAAAAGAATTATCTGGTAATATAAAGAACTAGGAAGAAAAAAACATAATCTTCACTACATTCCCTAGTATGCTTCCTATTTCTTCTGTGACCTTCAGCAGTTTCAGCCTCCCTTAGTTTCTACTCAGTTCCACCTCGGTTTTAATCTGTAAAAATAGCATTAAATAATTTTCTTCACAGGAACATGATAAGACTTCTAAAGCAGATAAAAAGCATTAGATAAAAAGCAGCAGAAACATGCAGATTACTGTTAGCAGAGCTGTTTTCATTTCTAGGTCCCTTCCCCTTCACTGCTTCTGCCATTGTTTTCTGTTTTTCTCATCAGAATGAAACTACAGAGCATAAGAAGAAATCTTCCCTCAGCAGTTCTGTCTCATGACTTTGCAGTGTTTCATTTGTTTGTTTATTCACTTAAACAGAGTCTTTCTGATGGAAATCAAGTCCAGGCTTTTCCTCTTAGACAAGGTATCTCTGCAGTACATTATTTAGTGTCTTTGTTATGCCAGATAGGTGGGCTTGAAAAGAGCTGCCATTGTGCTGATTGAATTGTCTGGAAGAGAGTTAAAATGTGCCCTGTGCTGATTAGGCCAGCCAGTGTCAATGACAGAGTAAGAGCAAAAGATTCAGCGTCAGAGAAATTGCAAGGTTTATCTGGGAGAAGTGGAGCGCTCAGCACTATTTGCTTTTAAGCAACAAATATTTTGCTCTAACATTGCTGAGCACATCATACATTTACAGTTGTACTATGCTGGGGCATGCACATGTATTTTTCATGCTGCACGCTCTAACTGACTTGCAATGTTTGTAATAACCTGATTTTTCTGGATAGATTGAAACAAAGCCACAAGTTGGAAAACTAGACAGCCCAGCAAGAATAACTCGGAGCAGTTCTGGAATAAGTTCTGTCCTCACAAAGGTCACCATTCTCAAAGGACACAACCTCAGAGCATCCCTTGGGCAAGTCATAGTAAGAAAGGGTATAGCAGTGAGAAAACCATATTTATGCCATAATGCAATAGTAGCTCAGACAAATGCCCCTGCGTCTGCTGAGTTCACTCAAAACGTTCATGCTAAGCAGAAAGCAGACACAACAGGGAGTATTCTCACTCTCTAGGTTCCTAAAGTCATCAGGGAAGGTTACACTCCCTATTTACATGCTCTGAATGTTTCTCTGGAGGACAGTCGTGTTGTCTTTAGAGGGATCATGGAGTGTCTTCTTGGGCATTTTGCTGGGATGGCAATTTTGATTGGAATCAGTATTCATAGCGTGGGTATCAAAAACTTAACTCAGAAATGTTTGGGGTTTTTGTACATCCAGTTGTTAAGACAACCACAGACATTTCTCCACACCATAGCAGAGGCACTGCAGCAGGCTGCCTGTGAAGGTTCACCACCGAGCATGAGGAACCAGGAGGTCTGTGGATCAATGCACTCAATCACATAATGTTCAGCAGTGTGACAATGACACATTGCTGGTCTCTCTTCTCCCAGTCGCCTTTTTCCTCGGAGACAATTTGAGCTTTTTTACACATGGAGGCAAAAGCAAGTTTTGGGTTCTTGGGATTTCTCAAGAAGGCAGCTGGATGCAACACTCATCAGCCAAGGGGCAAGACTCCTGAGATTGCTAGTTGCGCAGTCCGCTTCCACAGTCTAATGCCATTAAACAGCAGAGGGGTGATTACTTACAGTCTTTATGAGCATTCACTAGAAGTCTGTGTGCAGTCAGTGACCAGAATCTCTTGAAACTGTGGACAATCAAGAGGGCAGTCATAAGGACATGGTGGATATGATGGAGAAAGCAGCATTTCCAGATGCAGGAACACTATTAGCTCAGATTCCTTCCTCCCATCTCCTCTTTCAGCTTTTCCATGGCACATGTGGTGAAATTATTCCACTAGAATTAATGGTGGAAAATGGTTTGGTCAAGAAACATGTACTTCTTTTCAGTATCTTCCTTATGATGGATTGTACTCTTTGTTGTTATTAAAAAATCAGTTGAAAGGCACCACAATTCTCTTCTTTTAATTGTACACCACTTCTGATTCCTTATTTCAGGACTCAAATTTCATAGTAGCAGAGGCAGAAAACTGATATTTTCAGGACAATACTGACAAAGACCACAAGTCCCTTCTTAGCAACATTTGCTACTGCAGGGATTGAAAACAGTGGCATAGCTCTCAATCCCTGTTCTTATCTTGTGACACATTCTTGGTTCAAGTTTTTGGTGCTGTATTATCAGCTTTAAGTTTGCTATAGGGTGGTGGAAAGTATTTTGCATTCTATGGTGCCAAACAGACATCCTAGACTACTTTCCATTTCCACCTAAACTGCTATTTACTACTTGTTCTCATAGTTTTGTGGATTGATACCTCCTACTCCCATGAGACAGCGTCTCTTTCTGCTTTGATACAATATTGTGAGCTAGGCTTATATATTACCAAAATTCACCTCACATTTTGCTATTTGATGGAAACTGAAAAAATGACATATGCGCATTCAAAACCATTTGCATTAAGATAACTTATCCTATCACAGCATTCCTGAATTTTTCAATAGGCAGACCATAGGATTTCTGATTACAGCTTTCACAGCTGATGTAATGTTCACCTGCAGTTGTTGTTTTTAATGTTATTGCATTAATACATGGCAAGGAGACAGCATACTTCACTTCTCCAAGCTTTAATTGAAAAGACTACAGCTGAGAGTCAGGCTGAAGATGGAATTTCATTGGTTATGGTATGAATTCATAATATCCTGGACAGTTAACAATCTAAACAGACAGGACAGACCAAGGATAGGAGAACAGCTATCACAGAGAGGTGAAACGTATTGTTCAAAGTGATGTATAAGGTTAGTGGTTGAGCCAGAAATAGAACTCAGGTGCTGACCTACTTGGAGAAGGTCATGGAATGACAAAGCCTATAACCCCTTCTTCTCCCTGCCACCATCAGAACTCTTCAGTTTAACATACCATAGCAGCTTTCCAGCTTCTCTTCATCCCAAATTCAGATTGAAACCAAGTTCTTAAACACCCCAGATCAGCTTTCCATTATACATTATCCCCAATGTCTCAGCCCACATCAATATCTTCATGCGATATGAACACAGGGAAAGGAGAGCTGCAAGCCTGTGAAATCAGCTAGATTTACAGATTAATTGTTGATTGTTCCATTTCCACAATGTTTAGCCTGCATGGGAGCATCATGAATATATTAGAGATGATACTTTGGTCAGGGTGTTGTGTTAAGACATTTTGACTGCTCCCCAGTACCTGAGCTACCTTGGGAAAACCACACAGCACTTCTACTGTGCTGCTCACATATCCTAAATAACAACACTGAGCTGTGCTTGAAATTAAGAGTGACAGAATAATTTAGTAGCAATGTGGGATGCGATTAACTGTAATGAGATGACACCGACCAAAATGAAATTCTGAATTGAATGATTTCCTAATAACAGCAAGGCTATTGGAATGCAGGACTAACCCTCCATATGAAATGCTTCACTTTTTCAGTCATCTATCTCATTGCAATCACCTGAATGAAAGTTAGGGAGGGACTAGAGATTGGAAAAGTATTGTGTGCATGGCTGGTATGCACAGTGGAGAGCCTGAGTGTCTTAAATAATTGTTTTAATAAATAACCAGGATGTGTTTAAAAACATAGTGCCTTCTTCTTACCCAGCTGTATAATTCATAACACACTGTGGCACCAGTCCAGGGAGACACACAGGAGGTAAGTGAGAACAAAAGAACAGCAGTCAAAACCAGTAACTGCTCACAGAGACAGAACCGAAGCATCCCAACCAATGGATCTTTAACAGTGATGGACACAAGGCAAAGGGAGCGAGTGCGGTGGTACTGCCTGCCAAAATGACAAGATTCCTAACAACAGTGATGAAGCGTGTCCGATGTCTCTTATGGATGACAATATGAGATTTCAGAGACATCCTGTGGGTCCTTGTTATTCCAGAACTAAAGGCAAATGAAGGAAATTGTAACTCCAGCATCTACATGTAAATTTGGAAACACTGGAGATGCTCCATTAATTGACAGGATGGGCTGTGGGATGTCTGACCCTACATGACTGGAGAGACTGCTGAGAGAAAGATTTCACCATGGAACAAAAAAAAACCCAACCAACTGTCTGGGATAAAGCTCTAAACAATGCTAATCATTGGTTCAGAACAAATACGGTCAAACAAAAGGTCAGAGACAAAATTAATAAGTAGAAGCAGACATCAGAAGACAGAATCCAGTTTACATATAATGATGTGCTGGTTTTGACTGGAATAAAATTAATTTTCTTCATAGAAACTGGTATGCGGCTGTGTTTTGGATTTGTGCTGAAAACAGTGTTGATCACACAGGGGTGCTTTTGGTATTGCTGAGCAGCGATTACACAGTCTAGGCCTTTTCTGCTCCTCACACCACCCCCCCAGCGGGTGGGCTGGGGGTGCACAAGGGAATGGGAGTGGACACAGGCAGGACAGCTGACCCCAACTGACACAAAGGATATCCTACACCACAGGATGTCAAGCTCAGCATGTAAACCTGGGGAAGAAGAAGGAAGGGTGGAAGTTTGTAGTCATGACATTTGTCTTCCCAAGTCACCATTGAGCATGATGGAGCCCTGATGTCCTGCAGATGGCTGAACACTTCTGTGCCAATGGGAAATAGTAAATTAATTCCTTGTTTTGCTTTGCTTGCATGCAAGAGTTCAAACTTAAACAGGGGAAGTTTATATTGGATATAAGGAAGAAGTTCTCTACTTTGAGGATGGTGAGGCACTGGAATGGGTCGCCCAGAAAAGTGGCAGATGCTCCATCCCTGGCAGTGTTCAAGGCCAAGTCGGAGAGAGCCTTGGGTGACATGATCTAGTGTGAGGTGTCCCTGCCCATGGCAGGGGGGTTGAACTGGGTGATCTTAAGGTCCTTTCCAATCCAAACCATTCTATGATTCTATGGCTTTTGCTTTACTTACCAAACTGTGTTTGTCTCAACCCACAAATTTTCTCACATTTACTCTTCCAGTTCTCTTCCCCATCCCATCAGAGGAGGAGTGAATAAGTAGGTGTGTGGGGCTTGACTCCCAGCTGGGATTAAACCAGAACAAATGGAAAGCAATATGAAGGCAGAAAGAAAGTGTCCAGACAGAGAACAACCATGGGAGGTAATGGATTGCAGGAGTGTGGACAAAGCAAGTAGGATATGTCACAGTTCAGTATTAAAACCTTCCTGGAGAAGAGAAGGATGGTGTCAGTGTATGATGGAGTTCTTGCTACTGTGTGATGTGATGGATGGTGACTGACTCACAGAAGGTACTGGAAACGAGAGCAGCATCACAGATGGAAATGCAACAACATTTCTTAGGAGAAATCTGACTAGTTGATAACGACCTACTGAAAATCCTTGGGAGAAAAAAAAAGGTAAATTTGAAAACAAGAAAATTTGAAGCTAAGAAAACTAGGATTTTTCCTTTTTCTTTTAAAGAGTAATGGAGCAATGAAAGCTGACTCATAATGTCTGCAGGGCAACAACTGAAATATGCCTATTCAGCCTCTTTTGGCACAAAGAAGCTGGTCTGATCTACTTTGAAATCTTAATGACCATTAAGGGTTGCTGAATTTGGAGTAACAATGCTAGACTAAAAGCTTTTTTTTCTGGAAAACTAGGAAAGAAATGAAAGAGTAAGTTTAAAAAAGTAGGAGAATAAATAGAAAGGTGCTTCTGTTTTAACATAGTTAAAAGTAAATAAAATAGCTGTTCCCAGAATTTGATGTACTTTTCTGACATAAAAAATAAAGGGGCATCTGAAGCATCACCTGCTGCATTTTCTATTTGCTAAACTGAAAAAGCAAACCATCTTTACTGTCAAGTAGAAAGTGCATTAAGAGGGAAAGAACAAAGAATGATGAAAGTATTTACTGATGAAACAGGTTCAGGTTAAACCTAAAAATGTCATTTCTCTCTGTTAATTAAATCCTTAAAAGTTATTGGTTTTTAAGGAATATTAATTGGAGAATCCTTGTGAGAGAAGACACTGAGTGTTGCACCTCAGATGACAGAGGATTGCAATATACAGCTGATTCTCACATCTTGGTGACAAAATGAACCCCAGGCAAAACAGTCCCAAAACTATCCTTGCTCCACAGATCTTATTCTAAACAGGGACACAATTTTCCAAATCACATATGCAAAATTGGAGAACAGGAAAGGTAAAGAAGACAAGTGCCACATAGTTTCACCATGCCCATTAACCTCGATTTCCAGGACTCTGCCATTGCAGACATACATCAAGGATTGCCCAGCTGCTGCAGGCAACCTGCTGCTGTGGGCTTCTGCTGTTTATGCGACCTGTAGCTACAACTGCTTCTCCTGTTTTGTTTTTTTTCCCCTTCTTCTGTTACATCTAACCTCATGTAAGCAGTTGTAAACTGAAGCTTTTGCAAACATAAGGTAATTCCCACTAAAGGACAATGATACCTGCTGCTTCCTAATTTTTCCTACACAGGCATTTTTGGTAGGTACGTACTGGGATACATAGGTAACCCAGTGGTGATACCTTCAGCTTCTTGCATTAGTAAACACAACTATGTGATTGGGAGTTTTATGTATTTGCTTCTCCATGGCGTTTATATCTGACATGCTGGTTAGGTGATGTGAGAGTTTATGCCTTATCCTTCATGAGTAATATGCAAACCTCCTGGGTATTTTGGTTTGTCTACTGCTGAGGGGATACATTTACTACAAAACATCCTGGACATTTCTCTTTGATCAAGCAATCTTTTTTGTCCAGAAAAATCCATGTAAGCACAACAATTCCTATTTACTTATGCTGCTCTCTTCCATAGCATTTTCTTGTAGTTTTAAACCTTCACTGCCTCCAATGAAAATTGGTTAAAATGATGTCACTCAGATTTAATTTTGACAGTAGCTCTTCTGGTGCCCAGGCGCACTTCTGTTTATTTAGATTTAGAAGGCCATATTTTTCCCATCAATCTTTAAACGTGTTTGCAATTCAACATATCTACCTAGGATGAAATCGCTCTTGATCGTCCTTTACATCTCTGGAAAGGCGTTCATTAAATAATGTTTGCATTAGCAATAGAAGACACATTAATGTGAAGAAAATTGTCTACTCCTACTCCTCCTTGAAAACACATAACTAGATCTTTAGATCTAGATCTTCCAAGATATTTAGTCTTATTCGTACCAAGGATAATTTGAATTTCTGTGTTAACCAACTTTTACAACCTTCAGTGTTTCTTTCAGAGGAATGAAAGCACCTAAATGGGGTACAAATACCTGAGAGTCTTCTGAGAATTTGAAGTTTAAACTTTGTTTCTCATTTATCCATCCAAAAATTAGGCAAAGAAAAGACCTATCCGGAGATAGATCAGATCTCAGATTTTATGTGGTTTTTTTTTCACATATATTAGAAATTATGCAATGTTTACTTTGATGTGAAATTAGTTTTAATCAAGACATTGCAGAACCTTAAAGAAGGGTCTGTAATGATTTGACTGGCAGAACTTTAACATGGAAAAGCAGATGTGTGTCACTGAAATACACTGTTGCTTAGGTGGAAAGTAACCTGGTAAGAGTTGGTTTTGAGCAGCCCCTTTAATTTACATATTTATTTACTGCATTTTAATTTTCCTGGTGTTTCATAGGTCTAATTTCACACTTGTCTCTGTCAGCTTTGTTCTCTGTTTGTAATTAGAAATTCCAGTAATCTGTTCTCCTACTTCTTTTCTTGGGTAACGATAAAACCTCCATCTGTGTTAAAAAATTAATATTGATGTGCAGATTGAGTATAAAAATGTACCTAGACCAGCTTCAAACAAGTCCTGGTGATTTCATTAAATCTTTTTAACAGCCACTGTCAGTGGGAAATCTGTGTTCTCAGAGAAAATGACTTGCTGTATTTCTTCAAAATCATTATTTGACTTCTAAAGCAAAACAGCCCCAAGCTAAAATAGTAGACAATTAGTTTTCCCGCAATCACATTAAGACTTGTCAGCTACAATCCTTTATGGGACATGCAGTAGATGTAGCCTGTTTTACTTTCAAACAAAAAATTGCACTTTGTAGGTTAGTTTTACTGATTGTTCTATCACAAAAGGCTTGTATACAAACTGTTTAAGTTATTGCTTTAAGGCTTCTATCTTTGAGTAGAAAAAGGATTATACTGGTCAAAGGACTTTTATGTCTCTTTTGTTTTTTAGATTATTAGGAATACTAACTGAACTGTGATTAAAGCAATCAAACATTACAAACACAGTAGCTGGGCCAGGTTGAAATGGAACCTGGAAAACTCTTGTGATTTATTCAGGGTGCTTGCCACAGTCTGTGCATTTGATCAGGAGAGAAATTCAGATTGCTTCCTCTCCATTTCAAATTGGGAAATTCATGTAATAGATCCCAATAGAGGAGTAAGTCATATGTTAGACTACAGGTCAGGTAGCAAATTCATGAAGTCTCTCCAGAAGTTTTCTGGATAACACAAATGCATTGTTTTCCTCGGTAATAATGGGGAAGCTAATACAATACTAATAGAGCAAGGACTGTATATATAAGTTATCATGAAGTGAAGTAGCAGAGTGTGGATTTAAAGCTACATCAGTTCGCAGAAAGCACACTTTTATCCTGAGAGGTAAGAAAAAGTGAGATGTTGTTCAGGGTCATTGCCATGGTGTAAATGCCCTGGCTTCCCTTATGATGGATTGTTTGGGTTGCTACATGACAGATTACCAATTAGAAACAATAAGCATCTTGCTTAAACTGGTTGCCAAGTATCCTTCTATCATTATTAGGCAGGTGAGATCCCATAACAAGTCATGAGAAAAGTCTATTTACCTTCCTATCTTAGTTTTACCATTGTTTGCAATAGAATAGTATGAATAGGGGGAACTTGTAGCAACATTTCCCCAAAATATTCTTCCACTTTCCAACCTTTTCTATCTCAGTGTCCTATACCCTTATTTATATCCTGCATGGGGTTTTCTTCCAGGCAGGGGAGGTACTCTTCATTAGGGACTGTAGTGATAGGACAAGGGGTAATGGGTTAAAACTTAAACAAAGGAAGCTTAGATTGGATATAAGGAGGAAATTCTTTCCTGTTAGGGTGGTGATGCACTGGAATGAATAGGTTGCCCAAGGAGGTTGTGAATGCTCCATCCATGGCAGTGTTCAAGACCAGGTTGGATCAGGCCTTGGGTGGTATGGTTTAGTGTGAGGTGTCCCTACCCATGGCAGGGGGTTGGAACTGGATGATCTTAAGGTCCTTTCCAACCCTAACTATTCTATGATTCTATGATATGTCCAGTATGTTCTTGAACTCATGCAAACTTTTAGCATATTAAATGTCATATGGGGTAGAGTTCCTGTGTGTAATCACCTCTCATGAAGGATCAAACTCTCCATGTCATAGAGGTCAAAAACTCTTTAAGGCATCTCTTTTCCTGGCCTGATATGATCAATTCTTCCATCAGTGGAAGCCACTCCATACCTTGATTCAGCATCTGCATTGTCCTTCTCGGAATTTTCGTCAGTTGTCTCATATCTGTTTTGAGACAGGGAAGCAAAACTGAAAACAAGATAGAGATAAACAGTGGATTCATACAGTGAATAACGGAACCATCTGTCTGTGAAGACATTATCTCAGTTATTGCGTTTGTAAAGCATATGATACAACCAGGCTGTGATCTACCTTCTGACAACACACACTATTGTAATATAAGTAATAATAATTAAATGTAACAGGGGTCTGATGATACATACCTCATAAAGGGTGTTCTAGTACTGAAATTAGATTTGTGAACATCTAGAAAAAAATGAGATAGATACATTTTGAAAAGTACAGCCATTTATTTAACATATATTACAAGTGTTTGGGCTGTGTTTAGAAACACTTATCAGTTTCGAAGTATCCATTTAAAGGGATTTCTGCCACTGAAGGGATTATTTTTGTTTTCCATTCCTAGGTACACAAATGGCAGGTGACTATCTTAGGACTGCAAAGTAGTTTTGCAGTCATCTCTCTGGCAAGGACTTGGTTATTCCTGAGGGTCTTCTATGGCAGTATGATACAAACTGCATTTGTCAATACATCATTGATAATACATAGAATCGAAGGGTAAGTCTAAAGGTTTCACGGCTTGGAAAGCATAATAAATCTGCTTTGTGTATATGCATGAGTACACCTGGCTTCTCTTAGACTTGCCTCTGCAAGATATGCCTGCAAATTGAGGTGATAATAAGAAGCATAGAGCTGACACACAAACCCCACTAGTTCATTCATGAGTGTTCAACAGTTCTCTGAAATCAAAGGGAAATGTTTAATCTGTTCAGAAATACTGGCATTGTCAAGAAGTGAAAATCTGAAACATAAGTATACTAAGAAACATGGCAGCTATAATAAAACTGGAAGTGGCATATCAGAAAAGAGAAAGACAGAAGCATTAAAATCTGGATATGTTGCTGGCCAAGAATATTTGCAACATTTTTGAGGGCTGCTCAAGGAGAAGTTTTAAACTGCATTTGCTGCGTTTTAGGTAGGAGAAATATATCATGTTTAAAACAGTGAAGAATACATTACTGAAACAGCAAAAATCTCATTTAGATGTAATTTACAACCACAGAAAAGTTGAAAGGTGTTCCTCTTTCAGTTCTGACAAACAGTCACAACTGTGGGCACTCTCCAAGAGTATAGTAGACACATTCATACACATATACTGCTCCATAGTAGGCAGATTTTCTTTTACTAAGGTTGATTGCTGAAGTAACTTGTGAAACACTGTTTGTAGTTCAGGTGCTATCCTTCAGCAGCAATGGGGTTGTTGAAAGCTGCAGGGGTTAATTCCAGTGGAACAAATGCTTGGAGAGGATATTTACAGTGCAGTTGTCGGTGTTTTATTGTCTAGTGATGTTGGAAAAAACTTATCCCTTAGGCAGCCAAAGGAGCTCCTTCAATGCCTCAGGAAGAAAAAAAAAAAAAAAGCTCATATTTTATAAAAAGTATCATAATAAGTGTTCCACATTTTATCACAGCATTATACACCAGAGAGCATCCTGCTTCAAGCTATCACATCTGTCTCCCATGTTAGCTGTCCTTACTCTGTTGAATTCATCTGCAAGAGCATGCTACTCCCACACTGAGCTTTCCAAGTCTTTCTTCAAGATCTCAATACAACCTACTGTGATGTTTTTCTGTGTCATAATGTGAGGTGCCTGAGAAAGGAACAGAGAGAGCTAAAATGTTCCTCTGGATGGAAGTACACACTGAAGGGTTCCCATCTAAACAACAACATCAATTCACAATAAAATCATTTTGTGGATTTAAAGGCCTAATGTGAAACACCAATTTTTAAAGATGCTTTTGGTTAACTGATTCATGGTAATTCTACAGTCACAGAAGAACACACCCGAGTTTTATGAGGTTCATGAGTTCTTGTGAAATTCAGCTTCCCTTAGTAATCAGAAGAGAATGACATATTTTTCCCCAAAGTGGCTCCTCTCTCTTTCGAAGAAAATAATTTTAGTCTTGTACAATTCCATTAAGAATCTGAATTCAAATGTGTGGAATTATTTTATCTATTTCATGTGTTTAAATTAGTTGCAGAAGTTGGTAATATTCATTTTACAGATAAAGTTGGAAGCTAGTATTGATATTATAGAATTATAGAATAGTTAGAGTCAGAAAGGACCTTAAGATCATCCGGTTCCAACCCCCTGCCATGGACAGGGACATCTCAAACTAAACCATATCACCCAAGGCCTCATCCAACCAGGCCTTGAACACCACCACGGATGGAGCATTCACAGCTTCCCTGGGGAGCCCATCCCAGTGCATCACCACCCTTACAGTAAAGAGCTTCTTCCTTATATCCAATCTAAACTTCCCCTGTTTAAGTTTTAACCCATTACCCTTTGTCCTGTCACTACAGTCCCTAATAGCATCCTTATAGCCCCCCATCAGATACTAGAAGGCTGCTATGAGGTCTCCACACAGCCTTCTCTTCTCCAGGCTGAACACCCACAACTTTCTCAGCCTGTCTTCATACGGGTGGTGCTCCAGTTCCCTGATCGTCCTTGTGGCCTCCTCTGGACTTGTTCCAATAGTGCCGTGTCCTTTTTATGTTGAGGACACCAGAACTGCACACAATACTCCAGCTGAGGTCTCACGAGAGCAGAGTAGGCAGGATCACCTCCTTCGACCTGCTGGTCACGCTCCTTTTGATGCAGCCCAGGATATGGTTGCTTTCTGGACTGCGAGCTCACACTGCTGGCTCATGTTCATTCTCTCATCGACCAGCACCCCCAAGTCCTTCTCCGCAGGGCTGCTCTGAATCTCTTCTCTGCCCAACCTGTAGCCGTGCCAAATATTCACTGTTAATAACGAATAACTGAAACAAAGCATCTCAGAAATTAGGAATAACCAATTTGCTTGTCTTTTTTAAGAGTGAGATGAATAAAAGTGGAACTGGACTAATACTTCTTTGACAATATACATACACTGGGAAATGCAGTATGTGTTTAGTTCTTTATTTTAGAATTGCTTAATAACTTCAAGAACTCATTAACCAATGTACTTTCACTAGCTCCGTGTTAATCAAAAGTTTTATTTTTCATAGGAAATTTCTGAACTCGGGAAACAAGCACGGTATAATCACTTAAAGCTATGTTTACAATGCAATAAACTACTGAAATAAAAAATAATTCTAAGTTGGAGAAAAAAAATTGATCTAGGAGTGTAAAAATACTATGTTTAATGAAAACCAAGATAAAAACTGGTATTCTTTCGGTCACTTTGAAACTAGTAAAGTGTACTATGCTATACACCTAATTTAGCATACAATGAATCTCAGCAACTCACAGTGTTCAAGCGGGGCCCAAATGTCGCTGAACTGGAATCTGGGAAAATTCGCTGCAATAATGAATGCAAAGGAAACTTGTCCATGCATTCATGGTTTGGCAGTTCATACTTTTAATGAATTTATCACATTATAACCTCATTTCTTTATCAGCTGCAGGAAAGTAAGAAATTCAAAACTTTGTTGAAGCCTTCTGTATTCTGAGTGCTCCATAGAGAATGGACATTGTTAGATGCCATATAGGACAAGGGGAAATGGTTGCAAACTGGAACACAAGAGGTTCCACTTAAACTTGAGAAGAAACTTCTTCTCAGTGAGGGTGACGGAACACTGGAACAGGCTGCCCAGGGAGGTTGTGGAGTCTCCTTCTTTGGAGACATTCAAAACCCGCCTGGACTCGTTCCTGTGTAACCTTATCTAGGTGTTCCTGCTCCGGCAGGGGGATTGGACTGGATGATCTTTTGAGGTCCCTTCCAATTTCTAACATACTGTGATACTGTGATATGGACTTGGTGCTTCTAAATGCAAATTGAAATTAACAGCAAATTTTATTCCTTTATTAGAGGTAATTGTCTTCTTACAATATCTTCCATATGAACTACAAATTCAGTGGTGCACCCTCTTTCAGATATGTAGCTTTGTATGATCTAGTGAATGAAGCCAATCAGGAAATAAATTTTGTTGCTTATAATGGAGGTGGAAATTTATTCCTGCTTTCTAGTTCAGCAACACAGATAGTTAAAACTACGTGTCACAGCCACAATACAAATTGTGTGCTGGAAATCACTGATATTAGTCCAAGGAGACATCTGGTAAACAGTTCTTCCCTAGTATACAGACATTTTCTTATTTATCTTTTTATCTACCTACACCACATCTTCACCACCACCCCCACCATCCCCCCAATCTTCTTTAAGCATCTTTGAGGAAAAAGTATTGTGATATTTTCTGCACTTTTTCCTTAGAACATATTGGACATTTTTGCTCGCAACGAGTTCTGGGAGGTATTCATAGATGCTCTTATGAAGTGAGCTATATAGTCAAGAAACTAACTTCCTTACCTAGACTTCCAGCATGGCATGCACACAGCACGGCAGTCAACAATAGGCTTTAAGTCTTCTGCATGTGACTGGGAAGAAATCAATATACAATGAAAGCTGATGGAGATTACTCACCTCTCCTAATCCTAAAGAAAGGATGATCAGGAAGGCTGTCCAGCCAAGGTAAAATTGTAATTTTAACAGGTTATATCAAATGTAAGAAGGTAACTGTAACGGGCATCCTTTGTACTTTGCCAGGTCTAATAAAATAGATTTACCATCTCCATCCACATATATACAAAATGCGTTAATTATAGATATAATAAAAATTAATAATATAATAATTATATTATTATAATATATTCATCTCTTATATAACAATATTAAAAATTAATATTATTTTATTTAGGATATGTATCAGTAAGTAAATTTAAAGGTTCAATTTCACAGATAATTTTCTCAGAGACGTCCCATTCTGAGGGATATTGCACAAACTTCTAACAAGAGACTGACTATGCCACAGGGAGATTAGATTTTAAACAAAAAATTAAAAGGCCCAGACTGTGTTAAAGTCACAGTGACTTCCCTCTTATCTTTCAGCATAACAGGAGCAGGCCTAAGAATAACACCCAGGACATATGGAAGGATATATTTCAATAACTCTGAAGACATCTATCCCAGGTGTTTCTAAATACATTTACTCAAGGTTTTCCTTTCCTCATTTGCATCTACTATGGCATTCATTGCTTAATACATTGGAGAAGATTAAGAGCTTTTCTAGAGTTACCAGGGTGGCTTTATGCCTGGATTGATTTAGTTTATTTAAATGATGCTTACAGTACAAGAAAGAAACTGTTTAGTCTGAAAACAAGAATCTTAGATAATATTTGTACAGGAGATTTAAGGTGACAGACTGAAACAACAAGCTTTGCTACCTAAGCTACCTACCCTTCTATTTGTCTAGTCTTTAATATAATGTACAAAGGCACTATTGAAACCCAAATGAAAAACTTTTGGAGTCACCATGAACCCTCAAAGTATTATTGCTTTGTTGAAGCTTCCAGACAGGGTCAAAATTTAATAAGAAATCTGAAAGTGAAAATCAGTCTTTCTTTTTCTCTCTCTAAGCAACAGAGGAAAACCATGACAGAGCATTTTTTGCTCTCCGTTCAGCCAAGTCTTCACCACACTGAGACCTATGTCCAAATTTGAAATCCAGTGCAGCATTCAGGTGAGAATTTTCCATATTTAAAGAGGGTATAAGAAAAGTTTGTCAGCATGCAGGAATAAAACACATTTAGAAGCTGTTCCATAACTACAAAATTACTTAAGTTTTCCTTACATCTTTTTTCTTTTACTAGGAAGCACAAAAGCTATTAGAAGCAATCTTCATCTGAGCATCAAGATCTCTTCAATTTCTTATTTTCATACATATCTTTCATGGAATTTAGTCTGATGTTCTATTTCCATTTGAAAAAGCAAGTAATTTTGCCTGCCTTTCATAATTGGATTATTTTAGCTATGCCATCGGAGAGATTTTATTTTCCAGAGAGTAAGTGTTTAATTTACCCATGGCATGATTTAATTTCTTATAAATCCTAGAGGATCTAGTGCTTTTATGACTCTTATCCAAAGAAGATACATCAATCAGTGTGGCATCACTAACTAGACTGTGATATTTTCAAAAAGATTATTAGTGGTCAGGGAAATCAAATGCTCTCTATCTTGTTGAGGGCATCCCACCTTCTATTAGGAGTATCATTAGGTTTATTAAATGGCTTCTCCAAACTTTTGACGTGAAGAATGTCCTTCATTAAGAAAGGGTTACAGTGTCCTTTATCAGAGGAAGTGCAGTCTTGCAGATTATATGATAAAAATTGCATGTGATTTGACTATGTTGAATGATCAGAATTTTCCTTGGTGTAAAGACGTGACTTTTTTTATAACTAAGAAATATTCCATTCACAGGCAAAGATTACGGGTTTGATTCAGCGGTGTTGCAATAGCGCTATGTTGGCATACATCAGCAAATAGAAATGGTGTCTCTACTCCCAGGAAGCATAGCATATAGTAAAAAAACATTCTTTTTAAGGAAATTTGCATGAATTTCAACAAAGCTGAGATTTGACTGTCAACGTTTCCTATTGAAGAGGCAACTACTGCTTTTAATAAGTTTTATGCAAAAGTGGTTTTTCAAACTCTGGAGGGAAACCTAGTAATTTCCAAGTTTATCCAAAGTTTTCTTAACATAAAGTGTATAATAGTTTTGAAGACTTACTGCTCAGCATGTGAAAATGCTTTATAGTTTCTTCCTAAATTTGCTCTGCATCATACTGGAAGGTCCCACTTGGGGAGCAGGGAATTAAACCATGTTTCCAAACTCAAGATGAGCACTTGTGTTTTCATACTAGCAAACTCACCCTCAAAATCAGCTTGCTTCAGGGACACTCATCTCAGTAACTTTAGGAACTGGTAATACAGATGACTTCATTTGATACAGTTACTCTGGGCTTCTCGAGGAGAGGAGAATCAAAATGCTTTAAAAAAACATCATTCGTTTGAGCCATTTTATACATTTCTGTTTGGGTAAGTGAAAACACATTCTGCAAGCACTCATTTTTCCTCCATTGATTGTAAAGTAGTTCTACTGATTGCAGTTCTTCCAAGCTGAATAAACATCTAACAACAGATGCTTACATTTTCCCTTAGGATTTACAGGAGGTGTATCAACCTTTTCTCATTCTCAGTCAGTATTTGTTTGGTAGCAGGGCAGGTTTGCAATACCATTTGCATAAATTCATATCTCACTTTCTCACTTGCAGGTTTGTAATTTACAGAGTGTGTTAGAAAATTCTCAGCAGACAAATCCAGGAAAAGACTTGAGGGGCATCCCTGCTCAAATTTGAAACACCAGTCTTGCAACATCAGACGCACATAGCTCAATCGTTACGTTTCAAGTGATGTTGCAGGAAGAAGGAAGGGAAAAGCAGGAAGCCGAATCCAAATTCCTTGTATATCTTAATGCAGTTAAGTAATCTGGATATTTAAGTCATTTTCCATGTAAATACAGATAATAATTAGGTAGGTACAACAGAACGAATGTAGGAAGCAGGGGTAGATCTAAGTGTCAATTGTTCACTTCTGTCAAAAATATGGAATCTTTTTCAAGATGGTGTGAAATTAGGAGGTCAATAGTATGTAAGCCCTGGATTTTCTCACAGAGACTAGGTATCACAGTATCACAGTATGCTAGAGATTGGAAGGGACCTCAAAAGATCATCTAGTCCAATCCCCCTGCCGGAACAGGAACACCTAGATAAGGTTACACAGGAACGTGTGCAGGAAGGTTTTGAATGTCTCCAGAGAAGGAGACTCCACAACCTCCCTGGGCAGCCTGTTCCAGTGTTCTGTCACCCTCACTGAGAAGAAGTTTCTTCTCAAGTTTAAGTGGAACCTCTTGTGTTCCAGTCTGTACCCATTTCCCCTTGTCCTATCATTGTTTGCCACTGAGAAGAGCCTGGCTCCATCCTCGTGACACTCTCCCTTTATATATTTATATGTACTAATATGGTCACCCCTCAGTCTCCTCTTCTCCAAACTATAGAGACCCAGCTCCCTCAGTCTTTCCTCATAAGGGAGATGCTCCACTCCCTTAATCATCTTAGTTGCCCTGCGCTGGACTCTCTCCAGCAGGTCCCTGTCCTTCTTGAACTGAGGGGCCCAGAACTGGACACAATATTCCAGATGAGGTCTCACCAGGGCAGAGTAGAGGGGAAGGAGGACCTCTCTCGACCTACTAACCACCCCCCTTCTAATACAACCCAGGATGCCATTGGCCTTCTTGGCCACAAGGGCACAGTGTCGGCTCATGGTCACCCTGTCGTCCACCAGGACCCCCAGGTCCCTCTCCCCTACACTGCTCTCTAACAGGTTGTTCCCCAACCTATACTGGAACCTGGGGTTGTTCCTGCCCAGATGCAGGACTCTACACTTTCCCTTGTTATATTTCATCAAGTTATTCCCCGCCCAGCTCTCCAGCCTGTCCAGGTCTCTCTGGATGGCAGCACAGCCTTCTGGCGTGTCGGCCACTCCTCCCAGCTTAGTGTCATCAGCAAACTTGCTGATAGTACACTCAATTCCCTCATCTAAATCATTGATGAATATATTAAATAATACTGGTCCCAGTACCAACCCTTGAGGCACTCCACTAGATACAGGCCTCCAACTAGACTCCGCCCCATAGACTACAACTCTCTGGCTTCTCTCCTTCAGCCAGTTCACAGTCCACCTCACTACCTGATCATCCAGACCACACTTCCTCAATTTAGCTGCGAGGATGCTGTGGAAGACTGTGTCAAATGTTTTGCTAAAGTCAAGGTAGACCACATCCACAGCTCTGCAATCATACATCCACCGTGTTATTTCCTCATAAAAGGCTACGAGATTGGTCAAGCATGACTTCCCCTTGGTGAAGCCATGTTGACTGCCCCTCATAACCCTCTTATCCTTGATATGCCTTAAGATGGCACCAAGGATAAGGTGTTCCATCACTTTCCCAGGAATGGAGGTGAGGCTGACCGGTCTATAGTTACCCGGGTCCTCCTTCTTGCCCTTTTTGAAGACTGGAGTGACATTTGCTTTCCTCCAGTCCTCAGGCACCTCTCCTGTTTCCCAAGACTTGGTAAAGATGATGGAGAGCGGTCTAGCAATGACTTCTGCCAGTTCCCTCAGTAGTCATAAAGTAATAAAAAAAGATGCTTTTCCCCTGAATTGAGCATATTTTCACTCAGAATATCTCTCATCAAACCATATCTTCTAAATGAATTAATTGTTGCTGGCTTTGATTTCTGCATACTGAAGTTTTTGTTTTAATTTTGCTTCTCTCTAGAGCACAAAATCTCTTATTCTTCCCCCAGTTAACAAGAATTGGCTTTGAAAAAATTGCACAAAAAAGTGCCAGGCTATTGAAAAAGAGCATCTTAAATGCAAAAGTTCTGCAAAGAAGGATCTCCGATAATGGAAACAGGCACTGCAGGCGATTAAAAGCTGAAAGCACCAGGGAAAAAGCAAATTAACTGAGCTTCTGGAGTGAACAGACGTGATCTTTAGAGTTTAGAAATATGATTTTCCCCTTCTTACTCCCTAATGAAACACAGAGGCAGGACCCTAACAGCCTACTTTGTTTTTCACATATTTTGTTTGTAGGTACAAGTGCTTCTTTCTGTGGTTTATATTGAAGACATCCAAAGCCTTATCCAGAAAATACAGACTGTTCTGAATGCCCTTGACATGGTTAGGACTAACACTCAAGAGAAAATAATTCATTTTGTACAATCACTATTATTGATTATAAATAAAATACAATTATTAGAGACAGAGCAAACAAAAATGGAGAATTACATTAAATCAGTGAAAATATTTTCACTGTCTGCTCAGTGAACATTGTTATCAAAGTTTCATCAACAGAAGAGGTTTAGCCGGCTCATCTTCCATAAGCCTTATAGCAAATGCTGATCTGACACCAAGGAAAAAAAGATGGAACTTTTTAGCCTGGAGGTAGAGATTGCTTATAATACCGCCTTTATTATTGCCTTCAGTTAAGCTTGAGCAATTCACTATGTAGTACATGCTTAGACCAAAAGGTCATGTTAACTTCCAGATCTTGCTAGCCTATATTTACAAAGAGAGAAGAGTGAACATTCAAGAAGTTAAAAGTTTTTAGAAGTAAGTTAAGCCAAGGTTATATGTCCAGGAAAGAATACTTTGAAATAAACTTATACTTTACTATTCTAAGCCTACCAATATAAATCACAGCAGTTGTGCTGAAAAGGACCTGGAAGTCCTGGAGGACAGAAGGTTAATTATGAGACAGACAGCCCTGTGCCCTGACGTTGGTGACAGCCAGCATAATCCTGGACTGTAGCAGCAGGAACATGGAGATTGATTCATCGTCTCTTACTAACACTTGTTAGACAACAGCAAGATTGCATCCAGCTTTAGTACTGCAGTACTAAAAGGGGGGTGATAAACAAAAACAGGACTCTAGGGGACTGGAGCATTTGAAATTCTGAGGATAGAGACCTGGTCTTATCGAGCCAGGGGCACCTAACAGCAGCCCCTCAATATCTATGGGGAAGATATCAAGCAGACAGATCCAGGTTCTTCACCATGGTGTAAAATGACTTCAGAGTATAAGGATTTCAGTGTAATATTATATATGTGTGCCTTTTTTTCAGCTTTTCTTCACTAGGAAGCTTTTGTTTTATATTCCATTTTTCAGGCATTACACACGGCTACATGGCAATATTGTCAATATACATAAAACTATATGAAAGTTGTTTCTTTTCAATTCACTTGTTCAAAACTTTCTGGAATATTGTGTGACAGAACAGTTACATTAATATCAGATTAGATATGCTATGTTGGCATGTGGCATCCATAAAGTCAGCACAAGTTTTCAACTATTTTCCACCAATATTTCATAATAAAGAGTACACTTTTGGTTCACATTCTCATGAGGTCATAAAAAAAAAGTAAATAAACAGACTCATGGTCTTTATGAAAAGACAATAAAAGGAAGCTTTAAAATTCACTGGTTTTTGGCAGCTTTTCTTCCATTTACAACCAGTTCAATACATCACTTCTGAAGATGACATTTGTTTTTTCCCCGGCAAACAAAACCAGAAAGCTACAAGCACCTCGATCATAAATTTATTTTCCTCTTTATCTTGAACTCCACTTGAAACTTTGTTGTCTGACAGTTGCATCACCCTCATTACCAATGATTTTGTGGTATCGCTTTACAGCTGACTTTGTTCTGACACATAAGATCAGAAAAGCCTGAGCCTAAATGCCTAAGTCATAAATTTTAACTGTCCTTCAGTTTAAATGCTTCCTGAAGACTGTTCTCCATTCAGTGATTTGCAGATGCCTTCCCCCTCCCTTTCTCCACTGTTACTACATTGCCCTCTAGAAATGCTGACAAAGATTGGCTGCATGAGTTCACCCTGTGTCAGCCTTTCATACTGTTCCAAGTTGAAATGTTTCTATTGTCATTACCAAGAAAGATTCAACATATGTAGATGCATATTCTACACATTATTATGTTTCCAGCAACCAAATCATTCCCTTTGTCACACTGTCAGGTTTTTCAAAGCCAGTAGAAAGCACCAGTCTTTGTGTGTAAGACCCAACTCACCGTGTGTGACATAGAGGGTGTAGGAAATGCACTTACTAGGGTGTCAGTAGGCAGCTATTGACCTCCAGACACTGCATGGAGCAGGAAGAAGGGATCCCCAAACCCAAGAATGTTCTAAGGATCTATTGGCCAAGGAAACTGTATGAACAGGGTTATTATGGTGAACCTATGCAGAAGATGGATTTAGGGCAAAAGGCAGCTGCTTCTGACAGGGTAGTCTTATGGCAAGAACCTAGTGTATTAAGGATCAATACTTGCTATCATTACCACCCCAGGGAAGTGGTAGACACCCCAGTGTCAGACACTTTAAAGATTTGGCTGGACAGGGTGTTACATCCAGTCTAGGTCATGGTTTGCCAGGAAAGGATGGACCAGATGATCCTTGAAGTCCCTTCCAACCTGGTGTTCTATGACTCTGAGATTCTATGATTTTATGATTCTATGATTCTATCATTCTTGGAGGAGGGCTCATCCAGTGTTAGACCTCTGTGGAGGTTCCTTAACTCACTGACACGTCATTTATTGTGCGAAGTGCAGTCTAATGCACTCTTGATCTTGTCTGCTGCGAGTTTAATTTATACCAGCAAAATAATAACTTAAATACAGGACAAAATAAATGCAACAATAACAAGTTACTTTGTAAAGTAATAAAGTAGGGACAGATAGAGACATGTACAGGAATGATGGGGTAATGGGAATATTTGAGAGTGGGGTTTTTAGACAATGAAAAAATTCAGGAAAAAAGATAGAAGCAAGAATAGTAAGGTCAACAGTATGGAGAGCAGGGATTAAATGATATGTGAGAGAATCAGAGATGGGGTGCAAGGCGATTTGTCCCCATGGCAGCGGGTTGATACTGGGTGATCTTAAGGTCCTTCCCAACCCAAACCATTCTACAATTCTATGATTCTGTGGGATCAACAAAAAATCAATAGAAAGGGGGACAAGGAGAGGCAAGTAAAGAGTGAAGCCACAGCTCAGACATAGTAACACTTATCCGCCTCTGTGAAACATTTTTTTTGTAGGCTAGAGAAAAAGAGTCTGAAATGCAGAAATGGTATCCCAGCTGACTGGTAGGAGTAGTGTTAATACGAATATTATGACTATTTGTGATGCGGTAACAGGCAAGAGCATCACTGAGAATCTGATACTGTGAATAGCGCAGATAAAATAACAAAACAGGCACTACTGCCATAGATAGCTCCTGGCTGGCCCAGATACAGCAGACATCAAGATAACATAAATAAAACTAGCAGAATTGAGGAGGAAAGCAGCAATCACAGCTACTGACTGGTCCAGTGACTCAGAAACAAATTCTGCTCACTCTAGAAAACTTTCACAAGGAGATGTATAAATGGTCATGGTGTTTCCATGTCCCTATTACTTTGCAGAGAGTATCATCCTACAGGAATAGCTCCCCATCTCCTACTCCTAATAGACCTACAGACTCTCTGCAAATTATTTCTATTTGTCCTGCTAATAATTTCTGACCCATAGCTGAAAAGAGTAAGAACTTCTGACAACTCTGAAACAACACAGATGACTTCCCAAGCAGGTCCTGCCCTGCAATAGCTGACATGGATTTCTCCACTCTATGAAGTTCTCATGGTGCTACAAGCTACAGGAAAGTAACTTTTTACAACAGGAAATACAGGGAAAAAAGGGCCCTTATACTCCTGCAGGAATAGGAATTAATGACATGAATGACACTTTCAGCCCCATGCAAAAACTCTTAGGTTTCCATATATATGGAGTTAGGAAATATTTGCATAAGCCCAGTTCATGTAGAAATAGTATAACATATTGACAAGTTTTATAGCATTTCACTTTTAATGTAAGGAAAAAGCATTTTTTTCCCCAAAATACAACAATTTAAATCATAGAGGAAAAGAAATATCCCCTTTGGGCACCTCAAACAAGACTCCTATGCTCACTCACATGTTATTAGCCATTAAAAGCAATAAACTAAAATCAAGCAGTACTTTACAAGAGGGAGATACTGCTTCTGTACTCACCTAATGTACCATTTAAGACAACTAATTCTTACCACTGCTTATCATATTGCAGCTGAACAAACGATCCGCGTGCCTGAATTTACAACCAGGCACATCAGCTTTAGACCTCATCTTACCTCAGAGAACCTTCTTCATTTCCTCTAAAAAGCAGAGAAACCTTTCAAGGACACTTGGGCTTATAATGTCACTTTCCATTGTAAAGTTAGCTGCATGAAAAGTGTTTTTTCTATGGAAAATTAGAAGCTTTTTTGACTCTTTGCAATGATTTGATATCATGCAAACCTCATGGAGATCAATGGTTTTTCTTTCGAAAAAGGCATTAATACACATTCTCAACTCATGTGAAGTGAAATTTTGAATGTCAAGGTTTACCACTTGTAGAGATGGTCAAGTCCTCATTACTGTCAAATACACTATTAAATGTCTAAACTCACTACTTTCTGCCTAAATATTTACCGGGTGTTTATCAGCATGAATCTGCAACAACTAGCTATCTGGTTAATATATTCAGCACAAGTCTGAAATTTCCAGTGACCTGAAGCACTGCTTTCAGTGAACTTGTTTGGTATCATATAGTGTGCTCTCCTTATTCAAAACTTACACAGGTCTAACTTCTTTATTTGACAAAGAAATTTAGGAGGTTTTCAAGATATAAAAACACAAAGTTACAGAATAGTTAGGGTTGGAAAGGACCTTAAGATCATAAAGTTCCAAACCCCCTGCCATAGGCAGGGACAACTTACACTAAACCATCTCACCCAAGGCTCTATCCAAACTGGCCTTGAACACCGCCAGGGATGGAGCATGCACAACTTCCCTGGGCAACCCATTCCAGTGCCTCACCACCCTTACAGTAAGGAACTTCCTCCTTATATCCAATCTAAACTTCCCCTGTTGCAGATTTAACCCATTACCCCTTGTCCTATCACTACAGTCCCTAATGAAGAGTCCCTCCCCAGCACCCTTATAGCCCCCCCTTCAGATACTGGAAGGCTGCTATGAGGTCTCCACACAGCCTTCTCTTCTCCAGGCTGAACACCCCCAACTTTCTCAACCTATCTTACTACTGGTGGTGCTCCAGCCCCTGAATCATCCTCGTGGCCTCCTCTGGACTTGTTCCAACAGTTCCATGTCCTTTTTATGTTGAGGACACCAGAACTGCATACAATACTCCAGCTGAGGTCTCACAAGAGCAGAGTAGAGGGTCAGGATCACCTCCTTTGACCTACTGCTCACGCTCCTTTTGATGCAGCCCAGGATACGGTTGGCTTTCTGGGCTGTGAGCACACACTGAAGCCGGCTCATGTTCATTTTCTCATCGACCAGCACTCCCAAGTCCTTCCCCGCAGGGCTGCTCTGAATCTCTTCTCTGCCCAGCCTGTAGCTGTGCCTGGGATTGCTCCGACCCAGGTGTAGGACCTTGCATTTGGCATGGTTAAACTTCATGAGGTTGGCATCAGCCCACCTCACAAGCGTGTCAAGGTCCCTCTGGATGGCATTCCTTCCCTCCAGCGTATCAACCGAACCACACAGCTTGGTGTCATCGGCAAACTTGCTGAGGGCGCACTCAATCCCACTGTCCATGTCAGCGACAAAGATGTTAAACAAGACCCGTCCCAACACCGATCCCTGAGGGACACCACTCGTAACTGGTCTCCAGCCGGACATTGAGCCATTGTCCACAACTCTTTGTGTGCAGCCATCCAGCCAGTTCTTTATCCACCAATTGGTCAATCCATCCAATTGACGTCTCTCCAATTTAGAGACAAGAATGTCGTGTGGGACAGTGTCTAACTTTTTGCACAAGTCCAGGTAGATGATACCAACTCCTCTACCGCTGTCCATCCGTTCTGTGGCCCCATCACAGAAGGCCACCAAATTGGTCAGGCAGGATTTCCTCTTAGTGAAGCCATGCTGGCTGTCACCAAGCACCTTGTTGTTTTTCATGTGCCTTAGCATGCCTTCCAGGAGAATCTGCTCCAAGATTTTGCCATGCACGGAGGTGAGACTGACTGGTGACTGGTCTGTAAGAAGCACAGAATGCCATAGGAGCACAGAATGGTTTGGGCTAGAAATGACCTTAAGATCATCCAGTTCAAATCCCTCTTTCATGGGCAAGGACACCTCTTATTAGACCATGTTGCTCAAAGTTCATCCTGGCCTTCAACACTGTCAGGGATGGAGCATTCACCACTTCCTTAGTCAACCTTTTCCAGTGCATCACCACCCTCACAGCAAAGAATTTTCTCCTTATATCTGGCCTAAATTTCCCCTTTTAAGTTTGAAGCCATTGCTTCTTGTCCTAAATGTGGTGATATAAATAGACATCCCAGTTAGGCATAAAGCCATGTGACAGAAAGGATTCTGTGATGAATGAAAAGGTATATATTTCATGTGGACTATTGTGCCACACTTTAAAAGTGACAGAATAGGAACTTGTCCAGAGAATGATGCAGAAGGTTAATTTTTGCTGGTGAAAAGTTATGTAAGAAAAGCAAGTGCAAGACAAAATATGGGTAGTTCTTTGAAAGAAGAGGCCATATATTAGCAGGTTTGTACTAAAACAAAGAATGAAAATATGAGCTTCCATCCATTCCTTAATGTTAAGACCTGAGATTAGGTCCCAAGCTTCTTCTAGAGACAAGGAGAAGAAACAAGCACCTCCAGGACTTATTCAATCCATTGCTCTTCACAGCTATGGGCAAGCGGGGTCTCAGGTCTCACCTGGGTCACAGGAGCAATGTTTTCATATTTGGAGAATGTTCTATTGTTTAAGGAGGGTGAAAAGCAGATGGTTGTGAAAGGTCAAATTTCCTTACCTGACCATGAAGTATACTCTTGGTAGCTTGGATTATTACTTCAGAAATCTGGCATTTCACCCCATCTGGTGTAATTTCTAAATAGGTGTCTGGGACTAGAAAAATCCTCATTTCACTATTCCTATGTCACCTTATCCCAAGTTAGATGGCTCAATTAAATGTCTAGTACAGTAAATGTTATCTAGAAAACGTGAGAAGTCTTCTTTGTTAGACCACATAAAAACCTAAGTTTGTTTCCAAGGACAGAAATTCAGTGATGTAAAAAAAACATTGTGTTTAGCTTTTCAAACACATGGGTACTTATTAGTCACCTTTGTGAATTTACATAATATAGGGTTTCCTAATTGCTTCTTTAAGCTCAAGAGATGGGTGCAAGGATATAACCTGAGGCACACCGTTAATGCCATAGGGGCCAAACAGAGCATCACAGTAAAATGTAGGCAGTGGTATTTGTATCTGTGCATTCACTCCTCCTAATTTAACCTCAATAATAGGGTATGTTGACACCTTTCAATTATTCAGGCAACCAGGGCTTGTCCTACATTTCTGTGTACACTTTGGAAATCAGCACTGAAATATGAAGATGCTGTTCCCCATACAAAAGAAATAATCACCTGATTCATCCAGTGGCACAGTTCCCTGTTTAGAAGAAAGCTCTAAGGTAAAGTACTGATGTCTTTCATCAAAGCAAATTCCCATGGAAGTCAAGGGAAATTCTGCCAGATGAAGGACTAAATAGAAAACTCAGGTTCCGACCCCTGCTGGGCATAACTTGTGATTTATGTACTGTTTCTACCAAAAAGATGCACTTCATGGATCCTTTGATTGAATACCGCGTGCCATCTTATTCCAGTTATTTTAAGAAGTGATCTGTGTAATGTTAACATGATGAACTTAAATGGGGAGAAACACTGGATGTCTGCCAAGAATTTGAATAGAGTGGCTCTCATTTTCAGAAGTGCTTGACAGCAGCTAGAAGCTTTTTAAGTCTTCCTCAAGGGCCACGTGTACCCTGGTTTAAAGACAGGGAAGGAGTGGAGTGGGTCTAAAAGGTAAAAGGTTCACTCTCATCAGAATAGGCTCTACATGAGGAAAATGTCCAAAGGTCTTAAAGTGACTTAGGTCATGTCTGACAATTGCTTCCTTACATCTTGGACATCTGCTTGGACATCTTTAGGCTTCTCAGAGGGCTTCAGTTCAGCAGAAATGAAATGAATTTACAAAGAAATGTATCCAGCTACTTGGAAGTAGTTTCTGACTACTCTGTTTCCATCAGATCACATATATAAAGTCATCGAAAATCATGTGTTTATTCATTTTTGTACAATACACCTAAATCTGGTTGGCAGGGCCTGAGTACTGAGAGGCCCCCCGGAAATCCTATTCTGGAAAGAAGGGTATCTCAGTAGTTTTCCTTTCATCACTTTGGAAGATTTCTTTTCTTACTATGAACATTGTTCTGTGTCTTCTAAGTATGTTTTTCCTCTGAAGGATCTAGTACTACAAGTAGTATTGTCTGGTGCTGAAGAAAGGTTGCTAGAGTTGACAATGACCCTGATCCAGTCTGGCAGCTTCTGTGATCCTACCAAAGAAATAAGTACATATTTGAAAATCTGGCAGTTGGGTTCATCTCATATCACGTGGTGCCATTTTTAGCTAAATATGAGTATTACAAGAGCACTTTTCTCATTGCTGGTCATCATGGTGATTTTAGACCATGACATGAAACTTCACTTTTTTGTTGGTTTCCTGGGGGGGGAGGAGGGGGAAATTTGGGTTGTTTAAGGAGGGTTTTTAACTTGAATTTTAGAAAATATAGGAAATTTTATTATTCATAGGATCTGATTTTTACAAAACAGAGAAAAAAACCCAAGATGTTGTATTAGGACATGTTCCCTTTTGAAAAAGTTAATGCTGAAAAAAGTGCTGTTTTGAAAATCTTGAGATGTACTGTCTGTATAAAAAAAAAATTATATAATACATGTAAGCCTATATTTCCTTTGATTCTTTTTAAACTAAAAAGGGAACATCTTATATAACATATATATCTGCAGAAGTAGATTATCTTTTTTTTTTCATAGGCTGTTTGGAGGAGAGCTCCCTTTTCACCATAATTACATACTGAAAAAATGGAACACTGCATGATTAAAAACATTTCTTTCATTCTTTTAACAAAATTATTTCTCCCCAGATGCTAAACAGAAGTTGATCTGTATATACAGATTTTACTTTAGATCATCTTTAGCTATCTATGTATGGATTCCATATGAGTGCTCTAGCCAGGAAGAACATTCTGAACAGAGAGAGGTATGTGGTAAACGCAACTTCAGAATTAAATGTGTCAAGACTGAATCTTCTTACTCATTTTCTAAATGACATTAGTGAAGATTGTTTTGCTATTCTATAGATTAGAATATTTTAAATTTAAATCTCACCACCTCTCCTGGATAAATAAAGCTGATTACAATCTAGAGATTGCATTTCCTTAATGAAAATTCAAGTGCACGAAACGGTTGATTTTTTTGACCTGTTTTAAAACTTTATAAGATATATAATTCTTCAACATAACACATTCTTGTAAGGATTATTAGACAGCTAATGCCACTGATCTTTAGTCTTATTTTGATAAAGCAAATCTCTTACCTCATAGCAATAAGTAACTTAAGGGGTTTTATAATTTTCTACTGCATTATTAATGGTTTGTACTGAGTTAGCACTTAGAAGACTCAGAGTCTTAGATGTGTTTTTCTAGATACGTTACAAAAAAGAGAATGAAACATAGACTGTATTCACAACAGCTTGTGGTACAAGAATAAACCTTGTTCTCATGTTTTTTCATGTTCTTACTGTACTGTATCCACAACAGCTTGTGGTACAAGCATTGCTCTCATATGTTTTCATCCTTTTACTGTTCATTGTGCTAATTATTTCTTATATAATTGGGTATTTTTGTTCATCAATTTATTGAAGAGAAATAGATTAGTAATTGGAAGAATTCTGAAAACAAATATATTGATTTTTTTTTCCAGTGAGTGTTATTTTAGACAAATATTTTATATGTTGTTTAACTTCAGATAAAATATTATGCTACCAAAAAGTAATGAACATGTAACAAACAACATGTTCTTAATGTTTGCTGTCCTCAAAAGCTAAAATGAATTACATTTATTAAAAACATGATAACAGTTATTGAGGTAATATTTTGATAACATTTTTAGTTCTTTCAAAATATTGTAAAATTTCAAAACCAAAAATGCGTCTTAAAACAAATTAAAAAAACCCACATAAAAACCTTTCTAGACTACTATAGTAAGATTTTTGCCAACAATAATATGAAAAGTTACCATCTGGTTCAAATAGTCAAGATTAAAAAATGAATTGGAAGAGACAGTGACCTAAAAAATAAGACAGCAAAAGAAACTAAATTCACATCTGGCTCTTTTATTCAGCTGAACATCCTTGAGTAAGATGTTCCTCCCACATTTCTCAATCTGAAAAGAAGGGATAGTGTTGATGAACTTAATTTCAAAGTGCTTTTCAAATTACAGACAAAACATGCTATACAAAGTCTGAAGTGTGAAGGTGTCCCCTTTTGAGTCAAATTTCATTGACAATGGAAACACAGGACCCCCCTAAAGTCATTAATGTTAATTTGCAGAATATACATAAAAGATATCAGGATCTGCCTCAAAGCAACAGTAAGCAATAACTTGCATAAACATAATACTGATTTCCCATGGTTGGTCTAAGTGTTATTTTAAGATACATACAATGTTCCTTTAGAACTTTGAAAGAAGAGCCCATTGAAATTCTTCTCTCGTTACCACTGAGAGTTTTATCTGGTCTTATCTGTTACATCTTCATGAGAAGATTTAAATAAAATGGCTGACTGGAATAATGAATTTCTCTGAATACATTGACATTTCATAAATGTGACCTATGCTAAAATCAAGACAGTGGCCGGAGAACTGAGATGACATTAGCAACTGTAGTCTTTGTTCTATAAATAGAGAGACAGAAGACATGTTACAAACCAGCCTTTAATTAACACCAGTTAAATATCAACTTTATTAAAGCTTTCCAACATTAAACAAAAAATTAGTTTTGGTCTTCTTCTGGGCCAAATGAAAAGTAAAATCATTTGCCACTGTGATCCAGAAAGGGAGATGAGGTGTAGGGAAGACCTACCAGATCTGCAGGATGTCTTTGAATGAGCAGTTACAAAAAGTGCACTAAACTCCCAGTAGTTCTGGAAGAAGAACACGTATTTAGAGTAGCAGATGACTAGCCAGCTACACTTCCCTTGGAAAAACGCTCCAATCACTGCAAAATCATGGCCAACAAACAAGAAAACAGAAGGATGATACTGAGCAAACCCTAGGAGTTTAATTAATGTAAGTCATGAAGAATGGGAGAAAGCTGCTCTTTTCAGGAAAAAAAACCTGTGCCAGGTTTTGAGAGTGGACAGTTTGAGAGTCTGATATGCTATTAATACTACTACAAGTAGCTAATCATTTACTGTCATCTACAGAGGTGATCTCATAGATCCACACTGATAGGGAAGTTTTACGTGTATACTGCCACAGGGGTACTTTACAGATCGGATCTTGTTCCTTCCAGTACCAGAGGGAATCATACCAGTCACTTCAACAAATGCAGAATCATTCTGCTAAATTCAAGAGCCATTAGTTTGGCCCTGCACGGGAGAGTTAGCCTGCCATATTATTATTTCAGTGCCAAAGACCACTGAAGAAAGTTAAAAGGTACATTTTGCATTTATGTAAATATTTGTTTTAATTTGATAAAGGACTAGAACATTTTTCCCCCACAGTTTTTCTTCAGTTTTTCTTTTTTGAGTAGGAAATACTCTAGGAATCACACTTGCAAATAATATCTTCCAAAAAATTCTGCACATCAACAGTAAAATCTGCTTGAATTTTCAAAGATCCTGAAACCTTAGGTTTTTGTGTTAGTAGTAATGACAATATCACCATCCTTGTTACAGCCTATTGCAGCTTGCAAGAAAGGACTAAGAAGATCTAAGTGTGCATTTATAATCTTTTAGGCAAAATTGTTTGTGGAGGGGAACTAAAGGATACCATTCTCACAGATGGTGTAGAAATGAATTTGGATAATAAACCCCCTGAAGACTGAGGGATGAAGACAGAGAGACAACAGAATCACAGAATCATAGAATGGTTTGTCTTTGAAGGGAAATTAAAGTTCATCTCACTCCAACCCCCTGCCACAGGCAAGGACACCTTCCACTGGAGCAGGTTGCTCTAAGCCACATCCAACCTGGCCTTGAGCACTGCCAGCGATGGGGCAACATTCAAATTTTTGTTAAAGGGATTCCAGTCAATATTAAATGTCTACAATATGTTTCCCTAGAATCATAGAATAGTTTGGGTTGGAAAGGACCTTAAGATCATCAAGTTCCAACCCCCCTGCCATGGGCAGGGACATCTCACGCTAAACCATGTCACCCAAGGCTCTGTCCAACCTGGCCTTGAACACCGCCAGGAAGGAGCATTCACAACTTCACGGAGCAGCCCATAAACCCTGAATCTAGTAATACATCGAGGTACACAGTGCAGAAATGGAGACATGTTTGGAGAGGAGAAGGAACAGCTAAACCCTACAGATAAACCCTATAATGGAATTTAATTATTGGAAGTGGACATAAAACATTTATGTCAGCTACAACCTCTGACTACAGCAAGGATGGGAAATGTGCCATGTAACTCCCAAAGCACATATTTGGTTGGGATACTGGATCTGTTGTTGTCAGAGGGTACTTTGTCAATTTTAGTTGAAGAGGAAAAAACTCTTATATTGAACCCTTCAACCGAAAAAATGCACTTCAGCACAACATAGAGGCAGAAGCAGTTGCCAGTTCAATCAGAGAATACTGAGCTTCGTGATGGCACTTTCCAACACTATGGAGTGCTCCATACAGGAAAGGTATGGACCTGTTAGTGAGGGTCCAGAAAATGGCCACAAAAGTGATCAGAGGGATAGAGCACCTCTTCTATCAGAAAAGGCTGAGAGAGCTGGAGCTGTTAAGCCTGGAGAAGAGTCTGTGGACACATTCTTGTGGTCTTTTAGCTCTTATAAGGTGCCTATAATAAAGATGGTGAAAGACTTTTTAGCAAGACCTGTTGCAATAGGATGAGGGTTGATGGTTTTAAACTAAAAGAGGGGAAATTAGGCTGGATGTGAGGAAAGAATTCTTAATGAGGGTTGTAAAACACCAGCACAGGTTGCTCAGAGAGGTGGTGGATGCACCATCCCTGGAGACATTCAAGGCCAGGCTGGATGTGGTTCTGGGCACACTGATCTAGTTGAAGATGTCCCTGCTCATTGCAAGGAGTTGGACAGGATGACATTTGAAGGAACCTTCCAACTTAAACTATTCCACGATTCTTTAACCCTATTAATACAACAGAGCCACACACCCTTCTCAACTGAGCTGTGGAAAAAGGCTGAAGCCCCCTTAATGTCCAGTTATAAATCTGTTTGCTTTACCAAATCCAACAGCAATAATAGCATTTCTTCCCAAGAGTGAGCAGTTATGTGCACACTAAGGAAAAATTACATGAAAGATATGTATACCAGCACCATCTAGTGATGTCTGCCAAATCATTGGTTCCGTGCTATTCATAACTCAGGAGAAAGCTCCCTAGCTGTATGCATGCCTGCACCATCATGCCCATGAATACCGTGATCTTTGAGGTGCCCTTGAATTTTGTCTCATACTCTATTTTTATACACTACAGGCTTGCATGTTTTCAGTGAATATCTTTCATCAAAATACAGGAGAAAATATCTGCCTTTACTGAAACATACATGGTTGAGAAAAGTACAGCTTGAAGTGGTGTAGTATTGTACTATCATTGTCTGCTTATCTGAGTTTTTTGACTGGAAGCAAGCTGGTGAAATATTTATTCATGTGTTATTAATTTGTAAAGGCCTGATGATGACACAGAAAGCTGTTACAGGTTTATAAAGACCTTGAGCATTCACACTGATCAATAATGAAATTTTGGGCATTCAATTTGATTCACCTGAATTTTCTGTTACAAAAGCAGCTGCCTCATTATCTGGAGCACCATTCATTTTTTTTTATCCAAAGGTGACATTACATGAAGAAAAAAGGGCAGGGGGACATAACTATATGAAGTCTTTAAAAGCATTATCTCATAATAAACAAAAGCACTGCATTCCATATTTCAGAAGGCTCAACAGACATGATGCTACAAGAAGAGGAAACATATGTAGATCAGAGCTGGCACATCAAAGCTAATACTGCAAGCAAAATTCTTCCGAGTACTTAGGGATGCTGGCCTGGTAAAGACAAACATTCAAATATAAGTTTTCATAGAATCCTAGAATGGTTTGGGTGGGAAGGGGCCTCAAAGCTCATCGAGTTTCAACCCCTGCCATATGCAGGGACACCTTCCACTAGAGCAGGTTGCTCCAAGCCCGTGTCCAACCTGGCCTTGAACACTGACAAGGATGGGGCAGCCACAGATTCTCTGGGTACCCTGTGCCAGTGCCTTAGCTCCCTCATAGGGAAGAACTTCTGTCTCATCTAAATCTCCCCTTTTTCTTCTTGAAAGTGGATGAACACTGACACAGGAGATAAAGTATAAAGCATTTTATGATAGAAGAAATTAGCCCAAATGGAAGGTTTAACAAGACTAAAGCAGCACAGAAGAGAAAATATAATAACAATATAGTGTATTATAATAATAAAATGGCGAATCTAATAATATTTTGATAATTATCATTATAATAATGCATTACTATGTATTATTATGCTAATTTAACATTTGATAATAAAATTTTCACATTTAATAATAAAATAATAATAATTATTTATTATTTCAGTCTGAAACCATCATTACAGCCTCAGTAACTGTGCTGCCTACTAACATTCTTTTCACTAGAATTTAGTTACCATCATAGCCTATTTTCATTGTACTGGTTTAGAACAAGCCACAGATAAAAATCTGTGTTTGCCACTTAAGTATTCAAGCTATCACAACTTAAATGCCGAAATTATCCTGCTGAGGTTTGCAGCTCCCTCTACAATCAACAGAGAGAGATATTCCTCTGGAAAATGATTCAGAGCATGTAAATTATCTATGTATGCTATTATGAATGCACAGCTGCCAGTGAAAAATATTGGATCCATCTGAAGAGTTTACTCTTTAACTAAAATGGTGAAAAGGGAAAAACTTGAGACCAGTCTTTGAAGGATAAGGTCAGTGCTATAGGAAGTTGAAGCTTCCACCTTTTCTTTACATGTATGTTCATACAAAAGGCTGAGAAATCATTCAGAACAAGGCACCTTGTTCTTAATATCCTCTTATGCATCCTGCCTAGGTTTGTGTCTGCCATGCAGCACAGCGTCTGTTTTTCCAAAGGAGTGAGCAGGAATGCAAATGGTTACCCTAACCTATCTCTTCTATACAATGAACATTATTATTTTATTGTTGTTGTTGTTTTTCATATGGAAAGACTAGAATGTCACCTTTACACCTGTATCAACATATTTCTCCCTAGACACTTGATTAACTTGGGAAGGAAAGAGATTTTGTAAGGGGGAAGTATCACCACATGTCTAATATGATTTGCTATGCACCTAGCCACATTTGAAGACATGATACTGTGCTAGCTAGACATATGGTCTCATCCTGTAGACTTGTACTCATCATCACACGATCCCAAGCCTTTCTGCCTGAGTCTCTTGCCCTTTTCTCCTGCATAAGGGTGAAGGGGGTCAGCAAAGAATGGCACTTCTACCTATATAACCAAGTACAGGTTTTTTTTCACTGGCAAAGAGGAGAAGAAAGCCTTTAGATTTTAACCTTTTTTATTATCATTATTTTTTTCTGTAAAAGTAGCTTGAAACCAGATGGGATCATAAAGATAAAAGAAGTTCCATTAAGTACCAGCAGAGATGCTATTAGTATGCTAATGGACAGATGTTTTCTTAGAAAAGAGATAAAAGATATAAAAGGTGTCAGGAGAATAAATAGATCCCTTTTATTTCAATGTAGAATCCAACACAGAAATGACCAATAGGATAAAACAAATTAGCAAAGGAAGAGGTTTATAAAGTCATTTTAGAAGTCTTGGCAACACTGGCTTGGGTATTTCAGAAAGCTGCTATTAAAAGTTCCTTTAATAGCCCTGTATATACTGGTCTTCCTGAGTGAAGAGGAGATGTTTGCTAGTTAATGGCTTTTCACACTCAGTAAAACAGTTTCAAGGAAAAATAAAGTGCCACAATATTTCATGCAAGTTCAATCAGTAGAAAACAAATCTGGTCACTAATATCTTCAAGCAGCTACTTAAGTTACAAATAGCAGTCAAACAGACCTTTCTAAAGAGAATACCCTTAAGCCACGTGCATTTACTTATGTTAATCTAGATGTGTCAGAAAGCCATTGTCATGTCTGTATCTCAAGTCCTGAAATACTACTTGATTGCTATTGTTTGTTCGTAATTAAATCTATTCAGGTCTGAACTTGAGAAAAGTCTTATTACTACACAAAGGAGCCTCCTATCTATAAGGTGATAACTATTCCAAGATGAAAACACTCAGAGGATTTATAGGTTATAAAGCATAGCATTATTACACTGTATGAAAAACAAAAGTGGTGGTTTTTTTCTCCTTGAGAAAGCAAGAAGCACCTTGTAACCAATTGTGTTGTGCCATTAGCTGCCTGCCTTTTGTTCTGACTGCAGATGCAAAATGAACTACTTTATTCAGGGAAATGGCTCTACTGACACTTACCCACATGCTATGTTGTTTGCAAGATCACTGCAAGAAGTGATAGTCTGTTGATATGTACCCAAATCCTGTAAGTAGCTCAGCAAATGTAAGAACTGCACAGAAACCTGTGGTTGGGGATTTATAAAGAGATGACCAGGGTTTCCAAAGCAAAGCAGTGCAGTGGGGCTGGCCCCTGGACAGTCATAGAGATGTATTACGATTTTGTTTGAAAAGCACATTGCGTAACTTATATGTGTGTCTGATCTTCAGACACTGTCTTTACACCTGTAAACCATTAACAAAGATATAAATTTCAGTTTCTCAGCACAATGTGCGCACTTGCATTGCTTCACAAAATATAACTCTTGGGGACATTATATTTGAATGCGCTAAAAAATACAAGACTAGTTCAGCAAATTTTATTGGATAAACTGTGGGTGCAACTTGCACTGCCAAAACCACTTAGTCAATGGATTAAACTTGACTCATTTAGGAGACTCTTGTAAAACAAGAGGAAAATTCAAGGGAAAAGTCTGCTAAAAAACTGTGGAAATTTCTTGTTTCTGCTGAGTTTGCTACCTGTGCTTATGATCCTGCCTTAATCCATGGGATAGAGTCCCAGGGCAGTTACTTTGTGCCACTCAATATAAACATGATGGGCAGGAATATTCCCATGGTACAGAGCTCTCAGGGACTCTTTCTGCCATCTACATCATAAGGCAAAAGAAGGGTCTAGTGGGGGACACTGTAGAAAGAAAAAAAGTACATTTGAGACTTTTCGCCTGAATCACCAATACCAGAGATAAAATAGTATCAATATTTGAAACATTTTTAATTTCATATTTATTTAATTTATCTTTTCATTCTATGATTCTATGAATGAGACATCTACAGTTATAGAATCATTGAATCATAGAATAGTTTAGGTTGGAAAGGGTCTTAATTAGATTATATCCTTGTCTTAATTACATCCCATTTGGTGTTATGCTCACAGCACTCACTAATGATAAATCAGTTGTAGCACCCTGAACTACTGACATTAGGTTTGAAAGGGTTTAGAATTTGCTTCCTCAAACTGAACTCATTTTAAGAGTAGCATCACAGAGATAACATGCGTCTTTCAGTCATACTCTTGTTAACATCTTTGCAGTGAACTGGTACGTGTTGGTTCACATTGACATATATCAGGTCAGATCCCTTTTCCTCAAGACTGGTAAAGCTCCCACAGTCTTTGTCTCAGAGAACCTGTGAGAGTCAGTCCAAAAATCTAGGTCCTGGGTGGTCACAAGTGGCTTCAGTTAGCAGTATTACCAAAAGTACGGGTGTGCGGGCAAACAGGATAGTGACAGTGTCAGTAGATTGTTGATATCCACAGCTCAAAATAATCTGATATATCTTCTAATAAAAGCTTAGAAACTGCTTATAATGCATAGTTAGCAAGTCTGCTTGCAATAGTTATTAATAATTTATGAATCCTTTGTAATTATCATATAAAGGAAATCTTAAATAAAAATGTACTTGTTTCTTTATTAAAGAACATTAAGATGTCCTGCAGAGAGATAAGTTTCTTAGTGCGGTATTAAACAAGCACTTGGAGACAAATTCTGTATCAGAAGTCTGTCACATGTTTATTAAAAAGCATGTATATTTTTAATGTTTCTCAGCGAACTGAGGTGCAGAGATATGTAGACTGCCTCTGCTGTGTACCTGATCATATGTTCCAGTTCCTAAACCCAGACCTTGCTGCGTTAGACCGTTAGGTCTTTACAAAGAGCCGCCTAAATCTCCTGGACATTTGTCAGGAGTAATTACTTTGAATTCTTTTCTTAATCTTTGGCATCATACCCAACCTTAATTAAATGCAAAGTGAAAAAAAAAATAAATCAGTGTAGAGCAAAATCCAGGATTTCCCTCATTTTCTATCCCAGCTTGTTGGATCTTTGGCTTATGACCCTTACGTTACTCTCTCAACAGCCTCCTAGCTTCTATTGAAAGCCTCAAGAGCTCCCTTCCACCTTGCTTTTCCATCGCAGCCTGCTAGACTTGTGAGTAGGGCATTCCCCGAAGAAACATGGCTTTAATCCCACTCTGTCTCAAAAGGCAGTCTTTGGTAGGAACTGCTACCAGAGCAGTAATGATCTGGGCAGCAGGCTACCAGATATACTAACAAACGGCTGCTGAGCTCAGAACAGGGGGAACCTGCTGCTTCTGGACCTGACCATATTGAGAGGTCCTCTATAACAAGTAGATATCATGTAAATCAGGGTCACTGGTGACACCATGTTCCTTCACTGTGCATTTTTAAATGAAAATAACCATGACTGATGTGTTTTGTGTTGAATTCAGTGCTTCACCAGTGGATGAGACATAGTCTGAGTATACACTTGGGGAAATAGGACTGTTTGGTGACCTCTCTCTGAATCATTGCAAAATTTGGCATTCGTATCTCTGAGCATTCCAGGATTCCTACCATTGGGCACTGAATTACCACCAAATGATGTGGTTCTGTGTGGAAACACTGTTTGGTGTTAGGAGCTGGTCCTGTTACACTGAATTGGTATTCTCCTTAAGTGTTCTTCATTTTCTAATAAACCAATCAAAAGTACATTTAAATTAGATGAAATCCAGGCAGTCTTAATGGAAGATGCAATTGTCAGACCCACATCTCTACATCCCCAACCTCCTCCTCTTTGCCTGTTTTCAAGGTAGGGAGCAGTGTATTAGCTATGCTTTGAAGTCCTCAGCATAACCTAAGGTTTTCAGAATATATTTGGTTACTTTTTTAGATTTATATCAAATTAAACTTGATTAGAATGATGTATATGCTAAAGTTGTAGGATGACACCTTTTCATCTGCATTGCACAAGAGGTCAGACTTATCTTAAGCTATCAAAATCTTCTGGAATTGTGTAAGCTCTGTGTTACCCCAGCTTCAGTATTCATCTGTTGATGAGTCTTGGTGGCCATGCTGTCCATCACTGAAGTACTTGCAGTCTTAACTGCAATAGACAACATTGAAAGCAATAAAATGCAAGGAAATTGTAAATAGTGCAGTATAATTTCTGTGTCCAGTAGCAGGAAAAGAAAAAAAAGAGAAAATACGAACATTTTTTTTCCTGTTACACTGTGGATGGTGAAATTGGAAATTTATTAGCTCTTTTTTAAAAAATACCCAAACAGGTAAATATCATCAATTTTTCTTTGTTTAAAAGAAATCCCACTGTTGTACTGAGTTATTAAATAAAATCTGATTTATGTACATGCATGATCCAGTTGCAAACATTCACATTTGAGAACCAAAGATAACAAGCATTGGCATCACAATCAGTGGTTCAGGTTACCATGTACAGGGCAGTCTGTGTGCAAGAAAAAACACGGTAATAGAGAACAGAGAGCAGTTGGGTAACACAAAGAGCCTGGACTAGGCAAGAATGTGAGAATCAGTGGGAATCAGCAGATCATCTATCCCAGAGACCTTCTAAACTAGTATAAATAAGAAGATAGAGCACATTAAGAAATCCTTCTGAATTTAGATCTGGTTTATATCAGTTTAGTTGCCCGTAGCATCAGGGACCTAATTTCCCACAAAGAAGCTGTGTTCATGCTAATTTATATGTTTTTACCTTCATTAAAGTTCCAATTTGACAGAAGTTTTCAACATCTCTGTATCGGAAATACTTAAGGTTCTGCTTAAGTTTAAGCATAAACCTAAGTCATCTTAAAAGCTAGGAAGATTTAGGTGTGAGCATAACTCATTGTCAGACTGATAGAGACTTAATGGACCACAGGACTTGTCTGAAGTGGATTAAGTCAATAGAGAGACCTCTTGATTGAAATGGTTTGTAGGTTCAAGATCTAGGCACATTGTGATTTTTCTTCCCTCACTTTATATAAACGCTGCAGCACTTTCAGTTTTGCCAAATGCACTTTGCATGCTACCTTCCTGAATAGAAATCTTAATTCAGAAAAACTAACCAGGTGCTATTGTTTTTTTTTGCCAGGAAACTGCCACAAGTTTCCAAGTGCCACAACATGGGGCTGAAAATGTTAAAATCTTGTAAGAACAAAAAAGCAATTTGGGCTGAAGTCCCTTTCTCACAGTCTCCAGAAGTTACAACTTCACTACTCACTAAATGTTTTCAAACTGAGTATTTTATTCCATATCTCCATTTAAACCAATTTGACTAACATTGTTAAAGAGGTATAAAAGTTACTTAACATTACAAAAAGTTGCTTAGTGAGAGCTTACTTATATACTTACCTACATACCTATATACCCATGATGTGTCTTCTATAAAGGCTGCAAACATTAAAAAAGTAGCTTATATTTTAATAATAAATTAAAACACAAAACAAAACTCTATTTATTTATTCTATTGTATTTACATTTTATAACATTTTATCCCCCTTTTCCATAAGAAAAGTTGAAGTCAACAGTAATTCCACAGGAAAAAAAGTCTTAAAAGTATTAAAATTGCTAGACCCTTTTCCCTACTGATTGCATCTTGTGTGAAGTTCTTGCTGAATGTGCAATCGAATTCTTCACTGCAGAGGATACATTTGCATCCATAGGTTGAAAAAGAACATTTTGGCATGAGTTTGTAATTAGTTCTCCTTGGACCAAATTTGTTCTCACTTGCGCTGGTCATCAATTTTGCTATTCTCAAATTATAGTGAGGAAAATGAAAGAAATCTGCTCTCCTAATTCTGTCCTCATTTTCATACTTTATTGACAAACTACTTGCAACAATCAAGACTTTATTGAGTTTCCCTTGCCTGCGATTTCCTGAGGTTTTTTTAGTATCAGTTTTGTACAGGACTAGATTTGATTTCTTTTACCATTCTCAAATTCTAAGAGGGAAGGAAATCCACACTGAAACACTTGTTAGCTGGCACTCTGATGCAGAGTTCCCACAGTGATTTGAGAACATGTTTTCATTTTAGCCTTGCAGCTTTTCATCTCCTTGGGGTTCAAGAAATATATCGGGCTTCCACCAGACCTCTTCAACACTGGAACTTGCAGGAACTCTAAGAAGAGTTTTCACTTTAGGCTTCAGACTTAAGAGTCTCAGAAATTGGAAAATGCATCAAGCTTAGTTGCAGGACTGCAGCTCCAATACCCAGGGCTATTTCTGGATGGTTTGCTTGTTTTAAAGAAGCTTTTCATTTCTACATTTTTATTCTTCTTGCAGTCAACATTTTAAGAAGTACAAGTCAAACACACAAACCTCCAGTAAATGCTTGCATACTCATAGGATTATAGAATCATAGAATAGTTAGGGTTGGAAAGGACCTTAAGAACGTCTAGTTCCATGAGCAGGGACACCTCACACTAAACCATGTCACACAAGGCTCTGTCCAAAATTGTCATAATTCCCCCCAGTGATGGAATCAGAGATTTGTTTCACATTTCAGGGCCTGGAGCTTTGTGGGGCATCAGAACAGAAAAGCAAAACGTGTTTTGGGAGAAATAATGTGCTAGGTGGATCATGTCACCCACAGGCAAACAAAGGAAATACAAGAAAACGCCACAAGTGACAAACTTCATGTTTGACTGCAAGTGGAAAGGAAAATGGAAGTCCATGTTAAACAGTTGGAAGAGTTAAAGAATAGATAAGGTAAGGGGTGTGGTTCTTAGGATTTCATACAGTTAGGATCTGATGTACTTTTACTCAGTAAACAGCATTATACTCCTGATGGCAGTGAGCAAAAGATCTGGAGCTTGAGTTCAGTTCAAACAGAAACTCAAGAATATGGTTGGGCCTACCTACAACTAAAGCACTGAGGTTTACTTGCACACAACTGAGGAGGCATGCCCAAACTAGAAAGGAAAATGACCCTTAACCCTTATCCTCTCTGGACTGAATCAGTCTGACTCCTTCAGCCTCCCCTCCAAAGCTTGTGCTCTTGTCCCCTAACCATTTTGTTGATGCTCCTCTTGATTCCTTCCAGTATGCCAGTGTCTTTCTTGTACTGCTGAGTCCAATCCCAGACATAATGTCTCCCATGTGTTCATACAAGGGCCAAGTAGAGGAAATAACCACTTCCTTCAACTTACTGGGTATGATGCTCCTAATGCAGTGTGGTATGTGGTTGCTCTTATCACTGCAGAGGCATCACTTTGTAGTCAACACATGTAGCATATTTGTATATTGAATAGATTATACCTTATGAATACAATAAAAGATTGGAAAATCAGGCTGACAGCCTTGTTAAAATCAAAGTAAATGACATCCACTGACCCACCACTACCTGCATAGTCAGTTGTCTTTCTGTAGAAAGCGCAACCTGTCTTTTGTCAGCTCATGCTGACTGTTCACTGCCGCTTCAGTGAACACCCTTCACATGTTTGGATGCAGCTTTTAGGAGAATTTGCTACATAAACTTCACAGGGACTAAAGTGAAAGTTAGAGTTCCCCAGATCCTCCTTTTTGTCTTTTTTTTTTTTGATAAATGACACTTTATTTACCTGTTTCCATTTGTCACAAATCTGCCCTGACTGTTTTGGCCATTCAAAGATGATAGAGAGTGGCCTTGCCATGACATTGGTTGGCTGCCTCAACACTCTTGGATGCACCTCATTTGGTTCAATTATCTGCTCAATTTGAACTCCTGAACTGGGATGCAGAGGCTAATATCAGGCTAATATCAGATAAACATTTTCCTTAGTAAACCCACATTTATAAATTTACCATATGACCTCAGCCTTCACCACATTGCTTTTCCTAAGCTGTATCTATTCCATCCTGTTAGCAAGTTTCAATTACTGTGCTTCTAGCTGTTTGCATTTCTTCAAAACTGCCATTACCTGACCTCTTGTGTAGATGTAGGATTAATATCCAGGCTTTGGAAATGTGCAACTCATCTGAAAAATTTAACTGGAAGATTCTGTATTCCTTCTTCTGTATTATAAAGAAGCTGCACACTTGCAAATCAGATAAACCACAGCCAAACCTCTTTGTCCTCCCCAGTTATACATCCATGTCTTTTCTTGTCCTCTGAGGCACACAGACATCATCTCATTTATAGTCCACTAAGCCATTAAATTCCACAATTAGTAGGGTTCTGGTTCTTTCCTTCCTTTCATTCTTTTAGCTGTTAATGTCACACCACAAGTACACTCACATTAAGGCTGTTTATTCACTGAACTGAAAAATCGATACATTCACATCTATTTGACAAGCTTAATTTGAGCAATTTCACATATCTAAGAAGACAACTTTTCATACAGTGCTTTCCACACCTGAACCTCAGATTAGAATAAATCCTCCTGGAAGAAATCCTTATCGTTATTTTTAGCTTTCAGATAGCTAACATGACCCACAGATGCTTACTGAAGTACACCAGCAGGTCAGAAGCAGAGCAAGAGTGGTAGCACAGCCTAAATACTCACCCCAGTGATGTTCCCTAAGCTACCTTAAAGCAACTCTCCTTAAAAGCTTGCCAAAGCACATAAAAAATTTGGGTTTGAATTTTCAGCCTGGACACCATGTTCTTCTGTTCTTCTATATCAATTGCAAAAACTGCTATTTGAATGGTATTTTGGGCAGAGAAACTTTCTTCCTAGTGTTTCTAAAGCATCTACATTATAAGTAATCTAGATATGATAGAAATAACACATCAGCTTCCTTGACAGAATTTCTTCCATTACCAGTACCAATCAGAATCAGAAAACAAGTAAACATGAAACAAAATATTAATCAGCAAATATATCTTCTTATTTTAATTGTATTAACCAAAAAGTCAATTATTTCTATGACTAAAGAAAGGTTTCCTTCTCTGCCTGTATAGGGAACATGCAGAACAAATGAACTTTAATTTACACTACATTACACACTAGATTGCAAGTAAGAATTCTAGGATCTCACCTGAGTTTATTCTGCACTTGACTGTCAGCTATGGAGGTAGGTAGCCAACGCACCAAGAAAACTTCATGGATCTGAACATGAGAAACAGCTCCGTAAAATCCACGTCTTTCGTGTGATCAGCTGATCCCATACCAGCAGCTGTGGCACACAGGTGATCAATGTAAAAGTATACAGAACGATGCTTACATATAGTTTTAAGACCAGAAAAGGACTATGAAAAGAGCAGAGATAAGCTAATGAAATATTACTAAGACCAGCTCAAGGCAACACTGTACATGGAAGAGCTAGAGACCACATAATGTTTTAGGTGTTGTGTGCTTTTGGCAAAGCCCAGGGACAGAAATGGGTTGAGATCACCCATTGGAAGAAATAGAAGAAGTAAAATGCACTGAAAATTGAAGTTTTATGTTACATTACTAGTAGTATTACAGCAGAATCCATAATTATAAAACTTCAGCAATAAAAGATAATGTTCCTCCCCTGCTGTCTTATCACAAGCTTGCATGACAATGTAAATCATCATTTTGCATATTTTGTTCTGGGGCTCAGCTACTTCATTTGGTACAAACCTACTCAAGACCAGTGATTTTTTTTGTACATCTTAGACACTTATCATGCCTTTTCTTATTTGAATAATTTCTAAGAAAAAGAGTCCAAATAGATCCAAACTGAAAAGGATGGAATGTATAATTTTTAAAATGTTCATTTCTACTTACAAAAAACTAGGACCTTTCTCTATGCCACAAAATCTGTTCATACTTACTTGACTGAAAAACATGACTCTTCCAAAGATACGAAGAACTTTATGACAGAGTTTTTTTCCTCCCTTTTTTCCATTTAATTTAGTGGCTCATAATCAGGAATTGGATAGCTATGAAAATATACTCTACAAATTAAAGGTGTCAAAGGCCACTTCCTGACTGGCCAGCCTGTCTCTTTATTTGAATGCGCATTCCCGCTCATTTTACAATCAGAGAGCACATTAATTACCTTTGGAGGAGTTTATTGTGAGAGGTAATCAGACTACTAATCTGGAAAGTGTTTGCTAAGGTTTCTGGGCAAAAAGGACACAAGAAACTGTCACTGTAGTTACGCCACAAAAAAAAATCCAAAACTTTGTCTTTTGGATTACATATTTGATTATACCGTAGCTGTTTATGAGCCTGATCCTAATGGTTATAAATTTGTGAAGTTTATTTACTTTTTTAATGAGAAATCTTAATGAGAAAATATGCAACATACAAATTCTTTCTTCCCACTGAATAACATTAATGCTCCTTTCAACTAAAAAACCCTTGACTAGACTATCAGATTTTTGCTTACACTAAGTTAGAATTCGTGTTTTCCTTATGCCAAAATCATTTACAAAGAAAAGGAAGCAGTTCACTTTTCACCCTTCTAACTTCTACATTTCTAAGAGTTTTATTAACTCTACTCAAAGCACAGCTAATTCAGGGAGATGCTTTTGTAGGACTTTCAAGGTTAGAGCCCTGTGTATGAATGTGTCAGGGTTTACTCCAGAGCACTTGGGCTTTGCAACCATTTATTGAAGGTCTTATACATAATGAAGGTATTGTTAACTGAAAGAAAAACAGTTAAAAAAAGAGAGAAAGATATATTTATTATCAAATTAGGTAACAGAACACAGACCTATACTGTAGGAAAACAGTGCTGCAAGGACACATAACAAACTTCTGGCCTAGAAGTTTCTTGCAAAATTAATGTTTAATTCTGTTGTCAAGGTTTATACATCAACATTAACAGTTCAGTATCTGTTTAACCTTTCTATATTCGTTACTGCCACTGGCATCTCAGGACCCTTGGTGGATTGTTTCAGCAATGGCAGTCCAAAGAGAACAGTCTCAGGACAGTCCTGTAGTTTCTTAGTTCAGGCTATTTCTAGTTGGGGTGATTTTTTCCCACTTTGAAAATAAATCCCAGAAGTCACCAGCCCTCAGGGCCCCAATTCATTTAAGAAACTGAGAGAGGTTTCACTCTAAGGTGCTGTCACACACATGAAGGATCTTCTTTAATTTCACCTTCAAAACCACTTCAGCTTTAGTTCAAGCTGGGTCAGAGGGGAAAAAAGAATCTTATAGTTTGTTCTGACCTCATTTTCCCTCCCTGTCTCTGGCCTGAAAGTACAACAAGGTTTCCAGCAAGGGCTTGGTTCCATTTCACTGGAGAAGTCAAGGACTCAAACCAAGATGAGACTAACTTCTCACCTCTGGTTGTTCCTTCCAGGTCTGTGCCATACCACAATGAATAGAAAGATGAAGGGCTCCCATCTTTGCCTGCGTCTCTCTGTGGATAAAGAAATAACATTATTAGAGTACCAAATAACTTTAGAGTAGTGTAAGACAAACTTTTAGATACTACCAATAGCACTATTTGCACAATCTATGTGCACCTATAGTATTCTGAAAATAAAATAGTGAATATTAAAGTATAACATAAATATATAACATTAAGCAAGTAGGTCATGATCTCATTTGAGAAGGCTAGTCAGCTATGCATCCTTCATGGAACACAGCATAACAATCAGTGAGAAAAGTGAGTTGGGAAGAGAGGAAAGGAAGAATTGTCCAGCTTCAGTAGTCTTCAAACAAATCTATGAATCAAACCTGTAAAACAGTTACCTACTATCCTAGCTGTCAGTCAGATAAAACATTATTACTGAAACTTGTTTCCAACTTTTTTCCCTCTCTTGTCTTCGCAACATAGCAGATCAGAAGATTCTAAACACTTAGACCTAAAATATACTTAAAACTAGTTACCTAAAGCTAAATAAGATAAACCTGATATTATTTGACAGGCTTTACCGGGACTGCAGGTGACATTCACATACCTGTTCAGAGTGGTCCCATATAACCACTTTTTCATTTTTGAAAGGAGATATGAAATATTTTAGCCAATATACTTTAAAAATGACAGCAGGCATCCAGTAAACACATTTAACAAAGCAAAGCCTGATATTTTACTTAGAATTGACACACAGATATACAAGGAGAAATAAACTGTTTCTGAAAGAATGGAGAACTTAACTAATCCCTTTTCTGCATCCTTCCATGCTGCAGGACTGCTCAGGATGTAATGTAAGGTGCATCTCAGCAGTGCATACATGGATCATGAAGAGCTGTAAGAGAGCAGCATCAGATGTTGTACAGTACCAGTTTCAGGTATGTCAGTAATTCCCAACAAAGACTCTAGAAACAGTCTGAATATTAACCTTTAAGGAAAAAGCCTTTAACACGGATCTAAAATCAGAGGGGGTGCAATAAGTAGAGAATGATCATTTCAGGAAGTCTTATGACTGTAGAGGAAGCTGACCTTCTCAGATGCATATTTCTGCAGAGTAAAGCACCCCTGCAATTCATGACAACTTCTTCATGATTTTAAAATACCTTGTTTTCAGCGTCCTCACAGATTTCATGTGTAGCTATAACACAAAAATTGACTTTTAGTGCTGAATCGTGTGCTCAGGAAAACTTCAGGTACTCTGAGATTGTCACAGTTACATATGCAGCTAATGTGAAAACATTTGACAACCACTGCTTTGACTCCTTCCTCTAATTAAACCCTACTGGGTGTCTATCTGGAATCCAAAGCTTGTAAGAATTGAGGAAGCCAACAGAAAGAAAGGAGAAAAAAAAAAAAAAAGCTAAAAAAACAAATAAAGGTCAAACATCATTATTTACCATCATTATTTACATTTTTTTCACATTATCATGGAATAACAGTGAAAATATACTTTAATTTTTACCTAAATACAATGAAGATGTAATAACACAAGTATATGGAAGCTCATTCTTTGTTGTTACAGAAACTTTGTGTAAACCTTTGATAAAGAGACTGAAGAAGGAACAGTAATCATGGTACACGTGGCAGTTGCAGTGGTGTTTATTTCTTCCTTGATGAACAGCTGCTATAACACTTCGCACCATTAAAATTGTTTAGTTTCTTAAATGCTAAGAGCAATTTCTGCAGGGAATTAATTGCCTCTCTAAAAGCTTTAATGATTTTCTGCTTATTTTCCATTTCAGAAATACTTTCACAAGCTATAGATTGAAGCCCAGTTCTTAGAGTGTCAAAATTATGCATTGACAATGACAGGTCGCTAAAATTCTGCTTATCCAGCAGTATGAATTTCATTGCAATAGCTCAAATTCCTGCTAAAGGCTTGCCTCTCTCTGCAGGCAGGAAAGTAATCAAGGCAGGAGTGGGGGGAGAAATACAACCCTGCCATCTGGTTGAAGAAATTTACCTTTCTGAAGAGAAAGGACAGGATGATCAGCACGGCATTTGCTATGAGATGAACCCATGAACAATTCATTAGCTGTGTACTCTGGGTTGAAGGATATCTCAAAATCTCTTCTGGGATATACCTTTAGGCTAAAATTGCTAGGTTACACTTTTCTGGATCAAATAGAATCACAGCTTTGACCAGCTTTATTTTAGCAGAAACTTCTGTATTGTGTTTGAAAGAGTATAATGATTAACACTCCTTCCATTTAGCACAGTTCTTGACAAGTTCACAGCAGTCTTCAAGGTCTGTTTTTTAATTATCTGAGCTGCAGCTAGCATTTCCCTAGGAATCAAGCCAGGAGAAACATCTGACAAAATAATAAAACCACAGATAAACCCAAAACAAAGTTCATATTTGGTTCCACAATTATTTGAATTGGGACTTTGAAACTAATGTTAGGTATTATAAACCTTTTGTGAATCACAGAAGCATAGAATCATAGAATAGTTAGGGTTGGAAAGGACCTTAAGATGATCCAGTTCCAAACCCCTGCCATGGGCAGGTACAGCTCACACTAAACCATGTCACCCAAGATTCCACCCAACCTGGCCTTGAACACTGCCATGGATGGAGCATTCATAACATCCTTGGGCAACCCGTTCCAGTACATCACCACCCTCATAGTAAAGAGATGCTTCATTATACCCAACCTGAACTTCCCCTTTTTAAGTTTAAACCCATTTCCCCTTGTCCTGTCGCTACAGCCCCTAATTTCCTCTTCCTGTATGTTTAAAAATGCAGACTAAAAAAACCAAGATGGGTGCAAGCAGGAGGACATGTAGGAAGGAGAACCTCAGTGGCTGGTACAGTGAGTAATGTCCTCCCAGCACCACTGGTACAACTACAAAGTATTTAATGATTTTGCATATACGTTTCCAAAGAAATCCCTTTACAGAAGCTTCAACATAGGCAAACACTTAGTTCTGCAATGCCACCTCCCCTAAGCATGAAAGAAACCTTAAACACTGTATTTTGAAGATTTAATAAACTGAAGAGGAGAAATAGAATTATGGACAAAATGAGATATCAATTCAAACTTAAACAGCAAATCAGATCAACAGGATAAGTATTTGTATAAAAGGATCTCAACAAGGACAAGTCTGCAGTCCAGTATTAGAAGAAAGACTGTAGTTTAAAGCGCTCAAGACTTTTGCAATAAAAGCTATAGGGCATTGGTTTGTGGCACAGAAAATGTTTTCTCTAAAAAAACTAAAATGTGAGAGATCTAAAAGGAATACTTGCGATAGTTGGGATGGAAGAATTAAACTGTAGTGGTAAATTCCTCTAAATTTCACCTAGTAGAACACTTCTGGTTTTATAGTATGGTTTTTCCTATTATTTTCATGTATTATTTTGCAATTGGCTGCCTACTGTTAAATACATTTTCAGGATTTCAGTGTACTTACTACACTGACTAAACAAAAACCTTTTAACATTCCTTCGAAGAAAGGAAGAACTTGTATTCATCAATACAGTCAGGTTGGACAGAGATGAAGAGCCAAGTTCAGCCTTTTTTTAAGAGATCCAAACATAGCTGCAGGAATGCGTAAGACATCCCTAAATTCCCACTACCGATACAGATATCAGTACAGTCCTGGAATCTGGAGAGATGAACAGCTAGAAGGACAGGTCTCATTTTCTTATCTGTAGGCACCTTAGATAACCTAGATCACCATAGGCAGCCTAGACACCTTAGGGTATCTAAGTTGCTTCAACTGGTTGGCAAATATGGGAATAGGACTTTTGGGAAACCCATATACTTTCTGATGCAGCATCTGGAGACCAAGTAAGAAGTCCCAGAGTACCAATAGTGTAACTACCTATGTTTAGACAACTGAATCCTACTCTTCAGGAGTTGGACTGTTCTTAAGGACCTGCTAATTGTATTAACACATAGGAGTCTGATTATAGAGCTGAATGACACATCTGAGGCAGTGAGTGAAATCAGAAGCTCTCAAAGTCAAACACCAGGCTGATAGTAGTGAGCCTACTGTAAAAAATCCTCTCTTGATTTTCTTCTCCTGTAGTTTCTTTCCACCTTCAGATGGACAAGGGTGTCCATTTAACAAATTCATATTCTCTGCATTAAAAGCCAAGCTATGGAATCAGTTTAGGAGAATTATTTCTGCACAATTACATGCTGTGCAGCCATTTGTGAAAGTGTAAAGTCAGCTTAAAGCAGGGAAATTGATATGTCACCATCTATTGATGGCGGTTCTAATAGAAGACAAAGGACAAAAATCATATTTATGTAAATGGTACTGTTCTCCTTTAGCAAAAAAGTGAAACTTGCAAGGCTCTATTTCTTTATACTGGGTGAAGTACTTACATCTTATACGCTATAGAGAGGTCTGGTTTAGGAATAAGAAACATAAAATGACATCTTCAGAAAGAATATCTATGGATTATTCAATTCACACAATATTATAAATGTTATAAATTCAGAGCAACACATAAAATTGATACTTTCCTTTTTGTTAGTGTCTTCAATGGTATTATTTACTTGTACCTCCCAATTGACTTGCAGTTTTCCACCAGGATCCTTGACCTCTTTCCTCACCTTGAAGACTGTATTACTTTGTAAGTACTCCAGTGAAACGAAGAGGAATATATGGCAGAGTTAATGATATACACAACATGACTTTGCCCATAATAAATATGTATAGTACTCTGCCATTTCTGTCATCAATGGTCACCCTGAAAACATTGTTCTCCAGAGGGGTGAAACTCACCCCAGTATGAAACAACAGAACAAGTTACTAAGAACACTTAAGTTCCTGTTTCATGACACTCACTTTCTCAGTTAATCTCACATAGCTAGCAAATATTCTCTTTCATCTGAAGAATAAGAAAGACATGAACAACAGCTACTAAAATTTCAACGCATTTGACTGCAAATTTAATTTAAGCTGCCTTGAAGAAAATGGGTTATCTAGTGTTACTCTGCCCAAGTTCACAGCAAGAGAACTATAATGTTATTCTTAGCAGATGTTTGGCTAAATCATTCCTTAAATTATGCAGATTTTGCTATTTCTATTGACATTCCTTAGCTAGTCTACCAGAAATGTTTTCTTAATGCTCAATCTAAATCTCTCTTGCTGAATATTAAGCTTATTCTTGTCTAGAATGACAGAATAAGGAATACAGTTCTTAAACATGAAAATGTCAATACAAAGCTTGAAGGAACTGTAAATGTTTTGGAATCCAGAGAACAATTTACTAATTTCTATTTTGCATCTTATCTGAAAATGGTTGTCATCTCTTTCTGCAGTCTCTCTTTTCCTAAGCTAATTTCCATGTCCTTTCATATTTCTTCTTTTTTCAAGACATCTGATCACTTTTTCTACTCTTGCTGGTTAACACACACCTTTTTTGATATTGGAATGCCTCAAACTCCAAGTAAAGAGCTTGCTAGTACCAAGTAAAGCAGATTAATCCATGTGTCTATTGCAAGAATACTTTTGCTTAATATAGTGCTTGTCATTATCACTCGACTCAAATTGAGATACACTGTAGGAAAAGATATTTTTCTCTAAAACTACTGCCTAACCTTGTCCTTTATTCTATTCCATTAAAAAATTCTGCGTAAAAGTTTGCTATTCTTCCTAAATTATACACTTATTAACTGTGTTCTTTTTTCTATTATCCAAGTCATAACAAAATTGGTGAAAAATACTAAACAGGAAAAAAAAAAAACCAGAAAACACACAAACCTCTACCCCAGTATTTCCAACCATTTTCACCTACTTATCTCAGTATCTAAATCCATGCCACGTTGCTCACTCTTGCTGCTTAGAATAGTTTAAATTACTTCCAAGAGGTCTTGATTTACCATTGCTAATTAATCTGAGACAGTCATTACCTGCTAGCTGTCCATCAGCAGCTGCAAAACACTTCCATAAAGCCCAAAAAATAATTCTTCTGTGTGCAACCAATAAATATTCCTATCAACTACTAGATTTCTTTGGATTTGAATCCAGGAGTAAAAGATAAAGTCAGCTTTAAATCTTTTTAACAACTTTAATTAATGAATCTCCTTCACATAAATGTGATACAGACATACCGGTCATGAGCTGGAATGTCTATATGCAAAGGTAATACAATTCATCACCAAAAGTGAGATTTATGTACATTTTGCACTAAGTAGGTGGCATTAATGTTTCCAGAAATATTTCAAATGTCCTTTTAAAACCAATCAAAGATTGTCCTGATACATCCGTTTAATTAGAAGCTGAAAAATTTGATCCTTACACTGTTGTCAGGAGCATATTGCATGCAGGGATTGAAATATATTTGATTGGCTCCTCAATGTGTAGCTTCACTTCAAGCAACAGTTCTAGAGCACAGATAATTGGTGCCCTGCAGCTTTCCCCACTGAAAATCAATTGAATTTCCATTACGTTTCAATTGTCTTACAGTGGGAAACCTACAGGGTTTTGTTGGCTGGTGTTTTTATAATATTACCTTTTCCACTAGAGAATAAAAGTTTTAAATGCTTTTCCCTAGGTAAGCTACTAGCAACACGGGAAAATAATCAGTTCACACAATCTGCTCTCCATGAAACTCCCTTCCCAAAAGGGCAAGAAATCTCCTGAACTGTGCTGATTTTCTCATATTTCCCAGTCTTGCCTCAGTCACCATGGTCTGCAGCTATTATTGCAATGTGTTCTCCACCTCGTACTTCATCTGGAAATGGTTTTCTATGTGATTATTCACAGCAGCAAGCACCATAGCCAGTAGCAACACATGTGTAAAGTAATGCACTGCTTCAAGTCTATACATGTTAAAAGGCAAAGTAAACACATTTATTTTAGTGTTCATCAGTTTACAGTCTAGTTGTCCAGCCAAACTTCTTTGTGCAGAGAAATTATGTGGCCATATAAAACTGAACGCAGGATAGATTGAAACAAGGTAAGGCAAAGTCTTGTAACACCACTTGGCATTTTCTCTCTCTATTTATGGCAACCACTTTCACCTTATTAAACTGTACAAGAAATGACATCCATGCTGACTTCTTATTCTTCTTCAACCTCAAATGGTCAGTACTGAAGAATGCTCTCTATATTCTTCAGGAGAAAGTTGGAAAATGTAGCCCCATGTAATCAAACAGATTTACCAAGCAGAGATATACAACCATGGCCTTCCTTATTTTAGTGACAGCCTTTGGAAAAAGAGCACAGTCATATTTACCCAACTTGTCATAACAAACACTGGTGGCATTTGAGAAATAAAGGGGTAAAGGGAAAACTAGTGCTTTATTAGATCAGATCAATTGAATGGGATTGTTCTTTGAATTGAAGACTGTTTCATTAGCAGCGGCCTCCTATGCCTTATTCTGGTATTGCTACATGACTTTAGAACTAAAGTCAGAGGAAAAGAAAGCATTTTTTTAAGCCTTAATCAGGTGCCAGAATAAAATATTTCTGGGGTAAGAAAAAATGGTGAACAATGTTGAAACAAATGTTCCAACAATGTGGTTCTGAAACTTTCCCTTTATTTTTTTGTTTGATATTTACTGAAACTGCACAGATTTGATCCATCTCTCCCTTCAAGTTAAATAAAAATTTATTTTCTTTAGCTTTAAAAAAAGAATACAGTTACATTACTCCTGATCTCTAAACAATTTCTGACATTTTAAGCAACACAGTTCAAAAGTAAAAGGTCTCAGTACCACTATAAAATGCTGCTCAAAAGTACTTAGACACCAACAGCACCAAATGTCCACCAACACTTTCCAATGTAAAGAGGCATCATCTTTGACTCTAAAGGCTTAATTTAAAATTTTTAAGTTACAAGTCATATTTTAAATGCATTCTCCCCATGTAATGCTGAAGAGTTCGATCAAACATATGCCTCCACAAACTTCATATATGTGCCAAATTCCAAATTTAATTCACAAAGTATAGCCAATGACACAGTAATGGATGTTACATTAATATAGCTATAGAAACAACATTACATTAATTAGAACTCTGTAAATGCTGTAATTAAGACATTCAGTGACAGCTGCCTTTCCTGTCCCTTAGCTTCACCAAGAAATCTCTCAGCACTACTTATTTTGGAATCGTCAGCTGCATGGATGCAGGAAGAGCCATCTGTTGGCATTTTTTAAATGTTAACTGACAGAGGTTCCAAACAATTGCTCCTAATACTTTTGTAAAAGGAATCAAAATAACATGAATTAGTTTTTATAGTTCTGTGTCTGGCTTTGGCAGAATTTATGTCATTAGCACTTAAAAATGAATGCATCTTTTCCTCCAAATCTTACTGATGTACTCTAGCGACATAATATCAGAATAATACCATTGCCTCACATGCATAGGTAATGCACTTTACCTTTTCGTCATATTTGTAAAGCTTAATTACCCAAAAGAGAGATGGTCATCTACCAAAGGTCTATAAAGTCATTTCGTGGATACTTGATCTTCTTTATTGTCAAATCAAAGTTTATTTTTCCTCATATTTGGGACTTCCATGGGTTCAACGCAGATCATTTTCATACCAGTCTATGACCCTTTTTTCTCTTCTGTAACCTTAATATCTTCTTAACCAGACTACCCTTCACATATAGAACATGCAGAAAACTGCCAACTATCTTCTATATGAAAGCTTTTGTTTTCATATTCTAATTTTTTGCTTATCTCAATAGACTTTGGATCTTGCTTGTCAGGACAGGTCCCACTCCCCTAAATATAGCATTTCTACTCTGTTCATTTAATCCCGCCATGCGAAGCCCTTTCCTTAGGAATGAGATTTCTCCCTTTGCTGCTTACACCGTCCAAACAATCTGTTTCTGGAATCAGACCTGAAGGAATAACAAATTCAGTGAATTTTACATTTTTTTCCCTGTGTCAACAAGCAGATGGCAAAATTCTCAAACTCATTCATCATTTGAAATTATATTGGAAAAGCCTTCAGCTTTGCTGTGTGGTAGCTACATGAATGACAGACATTCTGCACATCCACATTATCAACTGAGTTAACTCCATGCTTAACTTGTGTGTCCCACTTCCCCAGTCATCAATACTACAAAGACATTCACTGTTTCCTGAAAAACTACAGCTAGGTAAAACTAGCTGTATACTAAGGAAAAACTTTGCTGTAACTCAGGGATAGTCTATTTAAGGAGAATTTGCAACAGTCAGTCTGGCTAAGATAGCAACAGATCTGATTTCTTACAGTCTACTAATAGGATTTGGCTGCAAACTGGTTTAAGTGCTGTGAAGTTCCACCCAGTCAGTCAACAGAAAAACAGTGTTCTGGTGGAGTGCAGTTCAGATATCTTATAATTTCAGACACTGCAATGAAAATAAAAATGCCCAAAATAGTATTTATACCCTAGGGACACAGGGATCTCAGAAAGAAATCTATGATGGTTCAAGGTTGTCTTGTATAAGGCATATAGGGCTATACTACTGCAAAGTTTACAGAGCTTGTAAAGATGCAGGATACAAACTCTGCCTCACTTTACTCCAAGTGAAGGCATTTAATATTGTAGCCATTAAGGCTCAAAAACAAGAATCTTCTTCCTCATCCAAGGAAATGTTTTGTGTAATTTGACAGTGTAGCTCCTTAGGTGGAAGAAGACCAGCTTCCCTGCTCTTCCACTGATAGAAAGTGGGACAGCACTGGGAGCATATATTTGTGATACTTTAGACTTTTACTCTTCCAGAAGCAAAGGAAGCCTGTACTTTCTAAGGTGACTTTTGAGTCAGTATAACTGGTTAGAACTGTGCCCAAAGATGCAATGGAGTCTTTAAAGAGCTTCATTAATAAAAAATCAATAAAGCATGAATAAATCACTACGTCAAATAATCCTGCTGAAATACAACAGCTACTTTGCATGTCTAAGCATATCACAAATTTCTTGTAAATCTGCTCCTGTGGTGTTTACAGCAACCTCTGAGTTTTAGCAGCTTGAGGCACTCTAAGGAGAGATTTTTTTAAGAGGTTAATAAATAGAATGAAGAAGACACCAAGAATCTCAGATTTTCAGTGCTGACTCCTGTAGTAAAAGCTAAACTCATGAATTTTGAGGGAAACGGATTCCCAAAAACCATGGGGAGATTTATTCGTCATGAAATAGGACAAGCAGGAGACATAAGGAATCAATAAGCCTTTTGTTGTAGACTACGGAACCAGGGAACCAATAAGCCTTTTGTTGTAGAAGAATGTACCTCAAATCCAAAACCAGTCTGGGAGTTGCATTATCTAGCACTAACCAACCTGAATTTCTGTCTCAGTATCTAAGCTCTTTTCCTTAGGCTAGCTGTGAAAGAGTTAATGCATTTATTCTAAACAACCTTTCATGCTTTGTCTCATTATTTAGAACAACCCCTTATGAAGTACAAATCCCAAACTAATTCTTTTCCTTCACTAAGGAGTTTGAACCTGCTCCTCACGAGGTTAACTCCTATACCATGTAGGAGGTCAATATTTCATCAGCATTTCCTTAGTTAGTGACTTTTTAACATAAAATATAGGAACCTTAAAGAAAGAACTAGATTAAGCTATAAACACTACTTGAACTATAAGGTTACAGAATTATGTTCATCCTCTTGGGTTTAGTGAAACCTACAAGCCATGGAGACCGATACTGCTTCTTTCCTACAGGTATCTATACTCTGTTGATGAACAGAACTGTACTTTGCAAGTAGAGTGATACTGGTTCAAAACTGAAAATAGGCTGCTGGGACCAGCATTCTGATCCCTACACTGCAAGGCCAAGTCAGGTATGGTGATGCACTCTCTGAGCCTTTCCCAATAACCAATGGTGTGCAACAAGGTTGCGTTCTCGCACCGACCTTATTCACAATCTTCTTTAGCATGATGCTCCAAAGGGCTACAGCAGACCTCGATGAACAAGACGGCATTTATATTCGATACCGTACCGATGGTAGCCTATTCAATCTAAGGCGACTGAAGGCCCACACTAAGACCCTAAACCATCTTGTCCGTGAACTGCTCTTTGCTGATGATGCCGCCCTTGTTGCCCACACAGAAGCAGCTCTGCAGCGTTTAACATCTTGCTTTGCGGAGGCGGCTGAGGTTTTTGGGCTGGAAGTCAGCTTGAATAAGACAGTAGTCCTCTACCAACCTGCACCCCAAGAAGATCATCACCATCCCCATATTACCATCGGCGAGTCAGACCTTAAGACAGTTCAGCAGTTCAGCTATCTGGGAAGCATCATTTCCTCGGATGCCACGATCGACAAAGAGATAGACAACAGAATAGCAAAGGCATACAGAGCCTTCGGAAAACTCCATAAAAGAGTCTGGTGTAATAAACACCTGAAGAAAAGTACAAAGGTCAGTGTCTACAGAGCCATTGTATTGTCTACTCTTTTATATGGGTCTGAATCATGGGTCATCACCTGCGACTCCTGGAACACTTTCATCAGCGCTGCCTCCGTACAATTCTAAGCATCCATTGGACTGACTATGTGTCTAATGTCACTGTCCTCGAACAGGCAGGGGTCACCAGCATCGAGGCCATATTGCTGAAATTGCAGCTGCGCTGGGCAGGGCACGTCTCTAGAATGAAGGATCACCGCCTCCCCAAGATCGTGTTTTATGGTGAACTTGCCACCGGTAGCCGCAAGAGAGGTGCCCCAAAGAAGAGATATAAGGACTCCCTGAAACAATACCTTAGCCTTGGCCATATTGACTACCATCAGTGGTCCACCTTGGCCTCCAATCAGGAGACTTGGAGGCACACCATACATAATGCCGCTGACTCCTTTGAGTGCTCACGAAGAACTAGTCTCGAGGAGAAAAGACAACACAGGAAGAATCGTGTCCCACCTGTTCCACCCAAGGAGACCTTCTGCTGTGCTTTTTGTAGCCAGATTTGCCTATCCCACATTGGCCTTCTTAGTCATCAGCACGCTTGTAGTAAGCGTGGGTAAAAGCCCTTCCCAAATCTTCGTTTGCGAAGTCAAGCCATGATGATGATGATGATGATGATGGTGATGGGGTTTGTGGGCCGGGTGGGGTTTTGATTTCATTTGTTTTTTATTTCAACCTAAGTTAGAGGAGGAATGTCTTTTCTCTGATTCTGAGACAGGACTTAGACATCAAAGAAATGTGGGTGCTCACACTTTCAACTCTGATTCACTTCGGGTAACGATGAAACAGAACTCTGAATTTCCAAGAAACTTGCTGAAAAATTTAATGTCCATAGGCAAAAGTCACCTAACTTCTACACCTGAGCTGGCTCTACATGATTAAGGGTAATTTTTAATTGCAATAATCAGAGATTCTCATTAAATGTGAACAGAGGAACTATGGAGACTCAGAACTGCTCATAAACAGATTGATTAGATTTTTCTATTTTCCATCAAACTGGAACTTACTGATAGCATCGTGCTTGAACTACAATGCAAATAGGTTACAATTACTTCAATGACTTCTTTCAAAGTTAGAGATTTCAACATCCTTTAAAAAGTTCTAGGAATGAATCCTGTTACATATGGTATCTAGAATCATATGATCATATAATAGTTAGGGTTGGAAAGGACCTTAAGATCATCTAGTTCCAATCCCCCTTCCATGGGCAGGGACACCTCTCACTAAATCATGTCACCCAAGGCTCTGTCCAACCTAGCCTTGAACACCTCCAGGGATGAAGCATTCACAGCTTCCTTGTACTTTTTATTAGCAGAGTTACAAGTACTCAGAAACAAAGGGGTTTCATCAAATTACATGCCTTTGGATCAAAACTACTAAATCAATAAACCACTGTGTTAAAAAATAGAAAATTCTTCAGTAAAATTTATGTCAAAGAGTCAGCATTGTTTCCATCAAAACAAGCAATCAAGTGAACATAATAAACACACCACAATTTTTATGAGCTTCCATTTTCAACTGATTTATTTATGTTTAAAAATGTAGTTTTGCAATGTAACTCCATTATGCCCTGAAAAGCATTAGTAAATCAACAACTCACAGTAGTAATAAAGCAATTTTTTTACATATTTATGAAACTTCCCTCAAAAGTTTTTTATTTTTTTAAGCTTACATTTTGAGACTTTTTAAGCATCTGAAAAAGAAAATCAATGTCATTAAGAAAAACTGGGTTTTTGCTGGTCAATGGCACAAAAAGGAGAAGGGACTATAATGTAAAGGGAAAACTTTGCATGCGATCAATTAAAGATTTCAGGAAAGTCTAAGCATAAATGTAAGCTCATTAATATTTCTACTAACATGATCAGATCATTAGATGTCCAACCATTTGAAGTATTTTGCTGCAGTGTTCTGGGACTTAAGTTTGAAAACCTTTGTAAACAGTAGAAAAGTATAGAAAATGTCTTTCTACTGAGAGAGTCTTGACTATGTGAGTAAGGAATACTTGTTTGAGGAAGTTTTTCAGGTTTTGCATTTTCACACATATTAATGACACTTTCAGAGGACTGAAAATCCTCACCACATGTCATAGCAGAAACTGATTATATGGGAACTAAACCTGAAGATCATTTTCTTTTCTAATTCTATTCTCTCTTCCTGAGAAGAAACCTGAGGACACCAGAACTGATGAAAGAGATTAAATGGGTTTAGTCTCACTTTGAAGAGCAACTGTTAGGGATTCCAGATTTTACTGTTGGTATTAAACATATGCCAATGAAACAGGAAGGTGACAGAGCACTGTCCTTGAGGGATTAATGGATAATTTAAGAATAATTATCCTTTCAATTCACAAGACTGAAGGAAGAAACCTTTTAAATAAATAGGGAAAACTTGGTAAGTTGACATGTTCTGTTGGTTCAAGCTAGACTGTACCACAAAGAATCTGTAATAGTATAACAGTACAAAAGAAACGCATGCAAGATCAACTGAAATAATCAAGATATTTTGACTGTAGTTGAAGCAGATGCTTAGAAGAAGGTGTGAAAACTTAAAAACAGATAGATGGGGAAAAATAAATGCAGCCTCTGCACTCCGCTGCATCCTGGTTTTCAGCAAATGACATTGTTCCTGCACAGAGCATGCTGCATCCTTTGTGATTCCTTCTGACATTAATTAGAATATGCCCAAACACAGTCTGATAAACAAAAGCATATCATCCCTTTTGTAAGTCTTCCTAAATTCTGAATTCAGTGAAAAAAAAATACAACACGTTGTTACATTTCCACAAAATCATCTAAAATAAGGAAATGTTGGTCCAGGAGAACGGCGCTTAATCCCTCATTCTACAGCTCAGCAAAATTTGCAAGTAAATAAGCAGTGAAAGAGAGACATGGAGACATTCCTACCCATCCTTTATACCTAAGTCTTTAGACGGTTTTTAGTAATGTTTCACCAGAGTTTTGTGAAATTAATACTCTGAGAAAATGTTTGGCTTTTGATGCATTAGTCCTTATAATGAAAAACTCTTACACTGGAAAATTTCACCAGCAAAATTTGCTGTTGTTAAAATATCTGATATAGAAATCTTTCGTACAGCTGTGCTAGAGTGAATTAGACCCTGACTTACTATACATGTTTTGTGTTTTAATTTAGGTTTTTTATGGGGAGGTTTTAAATCTCTTTAAGCTTAACTGGGCATATTTATAAAGAAAGTTCTCAAGATTATCTTAAAATCCTTGATACATTCACAGGTTTTAAATTCATTTACTTCCTTATTATCTTTCGGATATTTCTGATCCTTCTGATATCCTTCTGAAATTTCATTCTACACCAAAAGCACGAAGGAAAAAACAGTGAAATATTTAATAATTTCCTAAATTTTGCCAAGGAAAATATTCTGTGCTTCTGAAAGTGTTTATGTCAAAGGCTTTGGGGACATTTCAGCTGGATTTTTTTGTGAAGTAAAGAAAAACAAACTGATTGAGTTTTCCACAGTAAATGAAGATTTCATCTGACTACTCAAAATCAGAGAATCAGAGAATCAAAGAATTAAAGAAACATAGGGTAATTTGGGTTAGAAGAGACCATCAAAGATCATCTAGTCCAAGCCCCCTGCAATAAGTAGGGACATCTTCAGCTACATCAGGTTGCTCAGAATCACATCCAGACAGGCTCTGAATGTTTCCAGGGACAGGATATTCACCACCCCCTGGGCAATCTGTGCCAGTATTTTACCACCCTCATTGAAAAAAATCCTTTTCCTCATATCCAGCCTAAATCTCCCCTTTTTTACTTTAAAGCCATCACCCCTCATTCTATCACAACAGGCCCTGCTAGGAAGTCTCTCCTCATCTTTCTTATAGGTCCTTTTTCATGTACTGAAAGGCCACTAATGCTACAATTAACATTTCATTTAATGGAATGGTTAACAAAATCTGAAGGATTGAGGTCCAAAACCATAAACTCTTGCTCTAGGCAACTCTAAATTCTATGAACATGCAAACTGCACTGCAAGCTAAACAATTCTTTTATAATTTAGGAAATGAATGGTGTATAAAAAGCTATGCAAGATGCAGGGTGCACTAGAGGAAGGGAAGAAGACACACTTGTTCTTAATTTAAGGCAGTCATTGCATCTAAATCTTTACCAATTTTTGGAAGACACAGAAAATTTACATAAAGATCATTTTCCTTCTCCCTTTGACTGATACCAAGCTTAGCTAATATCCAAAAGAAAAAGTGTTTGTCCAGTGAATTGAGTCAGCAACCCAGTGCAAGAGAGAGAAGAAGTCCATCACTTCCTGAAGGGTTCAGTGAGCGCATTGCTCACCTGCAGATTCTAGCACGTAGCAATGTTTAAATGTCTTCATTTCTTTAGAGCTCAATTACCATTCCTAAAAATGTGTTAAATCTGATCTGAAATATACATTGGAATACATGCATAATGATTGTGAGGTTTTTGGACACTGTAATAATGAGATCCATAAAAATATGAAGTCTACAGTAGTGGCTCAGCTATTTTCTCTCCTTACATTCTCCAGAACTTCATTAATAAATATTAACACCATTTTAATACTTAAACATGTTCCACTGTGTATTTCTTATACTTTCTGACTTGGCATCTAAGCTTTCCTTAAGAAATTATTATGAATTTCTAAAGACTTCCTCAGCACATTGTCTCAGACCAAGCAAACTGTCATTATTTCCCATTTTACTGCTTCTTCCTCTATATCCACAAAATACCATCCAGAATACAGGTAATTGACAGCTGGTTCATTCAATTACAGCTGTGCAGTTTGACGAAAGCTGTCTTATAACTGTTATAGAACTGAATAGGAAAAAGCCACAAAATATAAAAAACCTTTTTTTTTCACAGATTCATAATAAAATAGCACATTCATTAGATTTTATATTTAATAATTATTTCTAGAACTGTTCTGCCACTAAGCAGCTCTTAGGAATTTCTGCTCTACAGAATGAGCTGAAAAACTATTATTTATTTTCTTAGCAATTGGTTATTTCCTACCAATTTTAAAAATGAGTTGCCTCTATTTCTTAGACATCATTAAAAATGCAGGACCCTGTTTCCAGCTTGATGTGAGGCTGTACAGAAAAACTTTCTAAGCTGCATAGCTACGGTATATTTTATTTGTGTTTATATTATTGCAAAGATTTGCAACACATTTTTATCTCTTCAAATTACGCGGTTATAACTTAATTTGCAAAGAGTCCAACTGTTCAAGAATTTAGTCGAAAGTTTAATGAACAACACTCTCTTCTGAATATAAGCCATGAAAAACCCTACTTTTACTGTCACTTGTTACTGAACATTTCAGAATCTTTACTTTTGTAATACCTATTAACACAGAAAGTCTAGGATATCTCCAAAGAAGAGTTAAGTATTATATTATATTATAATTAATAACTGAATGTTAACCCTATGCTATTCTTCTGATTATCTTCAATCTCTTTAGTTAACAATAAGTATTTGTCTAAAAGTGCAGCTGGTGTTTAATGTAAACTTGTGTAAGAAAGGAAAGAACATTAGATAAGGGGAACTGGTGGTCAAAGTTTCTACTTGCAACACCATAGACCTGGTGAAGACCCGGCTGAGACTGGAACCATGGTTTGAACCGAGCCCAGGGGACTAGTAAGCATGTGCACAAGACGAAGGTGAAAAGTTCAAGAGTGAGGAAGACTCGTTTGCTTCATCTCAAGACCCCTGCCCACGACCACCAGGAGGCACTGAGCAGGCATGAAGGAAGCTTTAGCTCATTATAATATGAAGCGGGAAAAGGATATGAATATGTATAGGCGTGTTGTGTAACCTATTTCATATGTAACACTTTAGAGAATAAATGTAGAGGGAAAATGAAGCTGGGGTTTACATGCCTTTGGAGGAACTATCCCCCATGCACCTCAGCTTAATAAAGCATACCTGCTTTATAACTTTAACGAGTTGTGGAGTCAATCTGCGTATCATTAGAAATATTATATATATATATATATAAAATTAAACATTTCTATTTCACAGACTATAATATAGTCTACTTTGTTAACTGTGGAAGACTCCTACATAATTTCCATCCACCTGCTGGGCAACTTCCTGCACTTCTACAGCTCCATTTATATAAATAAATAGCCCAGGAACAATTTGGGGTGCCTCTTTGTAGTTAAATGTTTTAGCTTTTCTAATTCAAGTACCAGAACAGGATGCTTTGGAGACTGTCTTTTGTTTTTTCAACCTGTTTTAGTGTTTCAGATGGAGATATTTTTGTCCAAATTATGCTAAACTCTTTGTTTAATATTAAAAAATATCGAGGATAAATTAAAGTGACCCAGATTAATTTATTAATTTAGACAAAAGGGAAGAATACTTTTAATGTCCTCATAGCCATCCAGTGAAACTGAAAAATTCAGCTGAAAAATTGTTGAGGTTATGAATTAGATTTTGTAATGAACTCAGAAACAAATGCATTACATCTCGGAATTGTTTCAGCTTCAGTTGGTTGGCTTACAAAATGCACATGAGCTTTATTCTAGAGAATAGGGAACTATCTAGGAAACCTATCCATTGAGCAGCATGGGTACTGATGCTACCTGAACTGCAGGTAGGAAAGAACAGACGCCTCCTTCCGTAACTCACTGACAGGTATTTCACAGAGCCAGTTTCCTTAGGGTATACAAAGAAATGAAAAGTCAGTGGGCTTGAGAAAGACCCAGAGATCTTGGTAGTGAACAAAAGAAGGTAAAATGCCTGGATATGTATCCAAGATAAGGAGGTATGATCACAAGATATATGGCCAGAAACTGCTGAATTAATACAAAGTGAAAGAAGCACAATGGCACAGAATCTCAGACAATCAGCAGCAATTAACAAGCAATTCTGAGCACAGAGGAAACCATTCCCCCGCTACCTTTTGATCATTGCATATCCATTTAGAAGATTTATGGAGGCAGCAGTGAATCACAGCAAAATGATGCTGATCAGATGTGGGTTCTGCAATGAATTAATTTCCAATCAAAAGGATCAATGTGCTTTGCAAAGGGTTGTTATCTCCCACACAGCAAGTTTTCAGTATTATTTGGTATCCAGTGGAGATGATGAACAAAATCTGTTTAGTTAAACAGATGATAAGATTTGTTAACATAGCTTTTATTGGATTTGCTAAACTACCTAAACATACTTATAGAGTTAGCAATTTCAGAAAAATATGCTGAAGTAAAAATATCTCTAATTAGAAATGTCTGGTTTTAAACTCTCAGAGAAAATGAAAACATAACGAGTCTGGAAGATGAACACTGAAATTTTCCTTCTTGTAAAAATGCAGAACAGCAGAACTTTCCACAAAAACATCCCAGTGCCATCATCAGTGGTATTTTTCTGAAGTTACAGAACCAGATGAACATCCCATACTACATGTGATACAGAGAAAAATGTATGATACTACATATGATACAGACACATAAGATAGATCATTCATGTCATCTACGGATTTCTTCTGCTCCACTAGAGAGGAATGCATTATATGCATATACTGTTAAATAACTCAACATCTTAAGAGTGGCATAGAGATCGACACAGTCATTCCAGTCTGGTTGTCTTGTCCTATCATTTTCAAAATGTTCCAAGTGAAGATGAAAGAAGAGTTTATTGGATATCTCAAGTGAAAACACAGTTCACAGATTTCCAAATGAAAGCAGTCTGACTGCATTTCTAAATGGAGAAGAGAAGGCTGCGTGGAGACCTCAGAGCAGCCTTCCAGTATCTGAAGGGGGCCTATAGGGATGCTGGGGAGGGACTCTTCATTAGGGACTGTAGTGATAGGACAAGGGGTAATGGGTTCAAACTGAAACAGGGGAAGAAGTTTAGATTGGATATAAGGAGGAAATTCTTTCCTGTTAGGGTGGTGAGGCACTGGAATGGGTTGCCCAGGGAGGCTGTGAAAGCTCCATCCTTGGCAGTGTTCAAGACCAGGTTGGACGAAGCCATGGCGGGGGGGTTGGAACTTGATGATCTTAAGGTCCTTTCCAACTCTAACTATTCTATGATTCTAAAGAATCTCCAGATTGAGGACGCTTTTTATTTTATAGCTACATACACAAGATGGCATTTAAAGGAGACCCAAACAAAGAAATCAGTGGTGATAAAGAATATACAAGTGAGTGAGAAGTTGAATGAAAGGCACATAGTCCTAGACCAGAGCTGGATGCATCCAGGGAATTCTGTGACTAACTGAGCCTGCTCAAAGACAGCATTATACATATATGTTCAACTAGATACACCAGTGATAAATGCTTAAATAAACAAAAAAACAGAAGGGTGGGATTCCAGTAGGAGCATATTTGCAGTTTAGAACAAAAGCATCCTGACCTTTTTCAATGGTGCAACATCAGAGAATGTAAAAATAACACGCTCCTGCCTTGCAGAAAGGCTGGAAGAAAAAATCAGGAAGCATAAGGACTAACAATATAAAATCACCAGAAGTCTGTGGCTGTCCTCAGGACCGGCAGTAAAGTACTAAGATTTAGCTCTCAGGGCAGATTTACCATGAGAAAAGGTAACTAATGGTCCATAGCACCTCTGACATTATAAATTCTCATGTAATGTAGTGCATTAACTTCTAGTGGGGCACTCACCATGCAACCTTCCTGTCATTGCAGAGGCATCCTTCCCATGTACCCCACCATGGTGAAGTGACATCCATTCCTAGGTGTTAATCTGAGAACTGCAATACCACTGAGCATTGAGTTCATCACCCACAAGCTTTGAAACATGGTGAAACTTCAAAGTACAACTGTAGTCTAAAATTTCTTAGCATTCTCAAGTTCTGAGAATTGGACTGAGTCAATAAGATGTATTTATAATTCAGGTACCCTGAGCACTAGTCACATTTGCTCTTGCTCTACCAATTTTTGCTCAATTTTTAATAACTCATTAGACTTTTATCAATTTCAAGGCCATTTCCCTTGAATAATCTGAAAACTTTGCCACCAGCTTTCCGGCTGTCATTAAACTCAGCCTCAGAAAAACAATTTATTAGTTAGCCTGTGAAATGGTGAATATCTTTCAAATACTCAGCACCTTGTACATTGGGAATGACTTGTGTCAGCCCAAACCATTCCCCCAGAGAGATCCACAAAAAAGGTCTTGCTGTAGTTGTGATAAGCCAGGTAAAGAATGGCCCCAGACAATTTTTCTGTAGATAACATAAGGAGCAGAACAGAAACAGAAAGAGACAGAAACTTTCAACACCATATGGAATCTTGTGAGGGTTGATAAAAATAAGTGGCACATTCCACAGGATCACCACCAAATGCCACAGTCCCTGAATCTTGATTTTTGTGATTATCCCTAGAGGATAAATATAACTTCTACAGTCTTCTGCACTGTCTGAGTCCATTCAGGACTAGAAATGGATTCAGTGTTATACCTGCCTTCTTCCCTCTATACCAATACATCCAGAATAATGTAACAAGTTTTCCACGATTCTTTGATAGCAGACATACAACTGACTAAGAATCATTTATTTTAACTTGGGCGCTTATCCAGTACACCCCCATATGCACTTTGCATTCTCAACAATCCTTCTCTGGTGGTTACACCAGACTTTCTAGCTATGCACTGTTCATGTCTACTTTGTCCTATTTGGAGATGTGCTTACTACAAGAACCAAGAAAAACTGATGTATTTCCATGAGCTTAAAAGCTCAGTACTCTAGCATTTCATCATGGAATGCCTCAATGAATTGTGTCTCCTTTTGTCTCAAGGATATGTGTTGTACATCAAATACATAGATATGTTAAATTAATACGTTACCGTGTTTTCCAGCATCTGCTTTGTCCATTAATTAGGTTTGCTGACAGATTAAATACCTTGGCTCAAAAACATAGTACAAAGCCCTTTTAAAAGTGTATCTTGTTTTTCTCTTAGCTTTATTGGCTAAAATGGGATACACTCCAAAGCCTAAGTGTTTTCTGTGGGACACAAAGTTCTGAAAAACAGAAAAAGGAGATTACTTTCATGTACTGATTTTTTCTCACACTTAGTGGTTCATTTGTTCTTCAAAATGTCCTTCTTAGTAAATGTTTTGCTTTCCTTTCCCCCCAGTTAACCTCAGAAAAGTGAAGTTCAATGAACTAATGAGTTGGACCTCTCACAATTCCATTTAAATTTTAAGGTTTCCCTTTTGAGAGTATCAGGCTTTGTTCTTTATCTAGAAATTTATATTATCCTCAGTGGTGCAATAACTTCATAGTTTCATCTTTTGACTCAAACAAGAAATAGAAAGATCCTGAGAACTCTTTTGTTGTTTAGCACGGAACATAAAAATTTGAATTTGGAATAAGGTCAAAATTCTAAAGCTGAAAAGCTCTTTCTGAAGCACTGTGTAAGCATAGATACATCCAAACCCAGTAGGAATCTCATTGCTTGTCTTCACGTTTCTTTAAGTATATAAAATACTCTTTACACACATACTCAGAAGTCCTTCAGTGTTACTCATGTTGGCTGCACCACTTGTCCCTTCATACCTAAACTAAGGATTAGAAACTGAAAATTAGTGCACTCAAGCTTCTTGAAAGGACCCATCTAAAAGATACGATCCTAAATACTGCTAGGAGAAGTCTCTTCATAAAATCCAGCAGTAGGTCTGATTTCTTTTAAAAAAACTGCTAACATGGCATGTTGTTTTTCTCATTAAATAACATCTTATTTTTACAAGCAGCCATGGAGAATGTGGAAAAAATGTTTTTACATTTATATGCTTCAGTTATAGGAATACTTTTCAAATGTTCTTATAGGTTGAAAAGTAAAAGCCAATTTCCTATTTTTAGCTTTGTTTATGTATTTTGTACTAAACATGAATGCCTCAAAGATCCTTTGGAAATAAGTACCCAACACAACCATTCCAAAGCAAGCGCCTTACTTGCACAACTAATGAATCAGACTTCTAATGATGTTCCCTTCTTACAACCATAGCTGCTAGTATTTGCCTCCTGTTTCACAGCTTAATGTCCCCTTCTCTTAATTTTATCATAATCTCCTGTACAAGACTAAAAAATCTACCTTCTTTTTCAGAATAATAAACTTCAAATGTTACCTGTTTCAGTACAAATTCTTAATGCGAGTAGCATACTTCTAGTTTATTTAAAAATGAAGAGGTGGTTCAGTGAGGAGGTTGTTGTATTTATGGAGTAAACTGCTATATACCATAGGTTACTTAAAAAGTATTTTAGGAAGTCTTAACAAGGACAAATATCTCAAAGAGGAAACTGGTTAAATCCAAAAATGTGTCTTTCATTTCTAATTTAGCAGTAAGTGCAATCAGTCACTACAGAAACTGCCAGGGCCTATGGTGTCATCTTTATTACCCCGTGTTTTCAGAACAAGACTATGGCTGGTTGTATAAGCATAATCAGATAAAAAAATTTGGTCTCCACAGAGGATTAAATAATATTAAATTCTACAACTGGATTTACAGAGGAGGGCAGACCAGGTGTCTTATTTCTGTCCCCATAGTCCACAGAGTCCTACATAGTGTTGACCTGTGCTGACACTGAATGGAAGACTTTCTGTGAATCGTAATGTCACTATAGCTGAATTCAATGGTTTGAGTTAGAATGAGTGATTATTCTATAATCAGAGAGTACCTGTTGTCCCTCTGCCCCTCATTTGTAAATGCAGTCCTCAACCAAATTGATTTTTTTCATTTCATTAAAGGTTCAAGTAAATCATACAGCTCTACCTGAATCAAGACTAGCTACATTATGCCTCAAACACAAAAAAAAATACTTACCAAAAAAAAGCCTTTTTAAGTTTAGAAACATATTTTTAAAACTTAGAAATGACCAATATGTACAGTTTTTTCTCTTGGTTTTACACTGTTGATAAAGGTACTAGAAATCTGGGGGTGTTTTAAGCACAAATTCCATTTTATACATACCAAAGTCAAGGTAAGGTCTCTACAGTAGTAACTCTGCTATTTTTATTATTTTCTTTTTCACAGAAATTGGAAATGTGTCAAGGAGGAGAAACAGAGAATCAGAATCACATAACGATAATGTTCTGAAACCCAGGATGTTTAAATATATTTTGATAAAGACAGGATTAAATCTGAGTTTCTTTAACCCTGAGTAAGAACCTGTATCAGTGCTAATCATGCCAAATGCTTTGTAACTAATTCTTTTTGGCAGTTATGGTCCTAGAAACAGGCCCAAGAATCACAGACAAAAATATTAAGTGGCGTCTTTAGTTTTCAATTGCCTAAAGTGGTATTTTGACAAATGCGTTACCTAGTTATTTAAAAATCAGTCACTTAAGTTACTGTTCTCACCATAATAATGTCTAAGCAATTAATTCTAAAATAGAATATTAGTGGAATCCATAATATATTGCTATACTATAATATAAAAGAGAAGACAACAAATCAAATACTTAAATGGAATAAAAAAATAACCATCTCAGAAATTTTATTCATGTTATAAACTCAAGTTACATGTTATTAGTAATAAATTTTCATAGTCCATGGCTTATCTAGGGGACAATAAAATGATGCAGGGAAGCAATCTGTCTGAAAGTTACTGTGGGTAATAAATATAACTTGTCTATCTGAGCATAGTTAGCTAAGAAGAAAGACAATACCAGTGAAGGAACTTCTACAGAAAAACAAGACTAAAGAGTAGGCCATTTTTCAACTAAACCAGAGGATCAGAATCCCAACTGGAAAAGTTATTGTTAATTGGAAAGACTCTGGAAAAGAGAGGATGGAAAATTTTGTTGCCTAGAAGTTATGATCCATAAGGAAAGATAAAAGAGCTCTTTCCATAAGAACTGCAAGAAGTGGCCCATTTAAGGAATTCATCTGTCATGCAGTAAAGTTCTTTATTATTTCAAATAGATCTTTAATCTAGAAGATAAAAAGGTCCAAACAAACCCAGAGGTTGAAAGGCAGAAAAACTCAGACTACAAAGAAGATGCAGTTTTTAAACAATCAGTACAATTAACTATTAAAAAACACCTTGGCATGAGTTGTAAAGGATTCTATATAATTTGAAAGCTTTCAACAAATAAGTTACACCTCAAAAGTTTTCAAGAATCACCTGAGATTCTTCCTTTTGCTTCTAAGGGCTACACACATGAGACCATCCGATTCCTTTTTTTCTCTTCTACTCTTCAGTAACACAAAATTTTCCTCTAAAAATCCTCTGATCAATTTAATCTTTTAGGAATGTCCTTTAAATCTTCATTATTCCATCCATTTGCAAATATAAAATGAAAATCTTTTTTAAGATCATTCACAAGGAGAGATTCAAGATCCTTTAGACGAAAAGTATTGATATAAATATTAAATGTTAACTGTGGTGGTGAAAAGTGAATGGGCAAACTTGTAAGTCAGTCAGGACAACTCTTCAAAACTATGTTTAGATGCTAAAATCAGTGTTAAGGCCTCATGGGTTTTTTATGAATATCCAGACTTCTGTAACACAGGAGTTCTAATTTGAAATTAATTAGGGAAGTCATCAATCTAAAATGTGATCTATGGATGTGGGTCTTCTGAAAACTGACCCACAGGATCAGCAGTGGCAAAATGAGAAATCCAGTTTGAATGTACATTTTCTGCTCCACTCCCTAAGGAGCTGGAGTACTTGGTAGAGAATAAAAACACAAAGAACCATGATCCTGAAAGCAACGATCATTTCCTTTGTACACAAAAATATGGATTGAAGTTTCAAGCCCTATATGTCTTTAAAAAGAATAAACACACTTCTTTGTGTCTCACTTGTAAAATAGGTTTGCCCATACTTATGTACAGGAAGGCATTCACTTGAGACTTTGAAATCCTTAGGAATCTTCAGAATATTTCACAAAGGGATGAATGAGTTAATTCCCTTTTAAAATTACTACATCAGAGACAATATCTCATTACCAAAAAAAAGTCGCTGTAATACCACCATAATCTCTTTAAGGGGTATTTCTTAATCTTGCCCTGATCTTGCCAAATCAGCCATACATAAAAGCGAACAGGCACACATGTAATACCACCAAGTAACAAAGAACATCTTTTCCAAAAGGGGAATGTTATCAGCTCATAATTCTTATGCTAATACAACTTGATTTGAATTGTTCTAACCGTGTATTGCAACGTTTAAATTGAAGGCCAGAATGTACTTCAGTCTGGTATTTCTCTGAACAGTAGTGACTGTAATAAGCAATAATCTCTAATGCGTTACTCATGCTGAGTATAAATTGATTAAATCCTTAAACTGTACAATGCTATATGTTAGAGGTATTTGCCATTACAGAACTGCACCCAACTTCGTTTTACATAGCATAGAACAGATAATCTGTCATGATGTAACACTGAAGGCACCAACAGATTGTTTGTTTGGGAGATTGCTTTGGTGGTAACAGCAGGGAATGAGAACCTGGGTTCAAAAAACTTAAAGAATTACTTAATTTAAACTTCTATTAGTTCACTGATCTCTGAAATAGATTATTCTCTGTGAGCAGATGAGAGCACTTCTCATAACCATTTTTGGGCAACTTTATCTTGAATTTCTTTCTATCTAGACAAGGTTTTCAAGTCAATATTTGTCAAAGAGCTATAAGCATTAAGGAGCTCAGTACTGCAGTGCCTGAGATGTTAGGAATTCAGATCTGGCATTAGAATTGTAAGATTGAGGTCTATCCTTAATGTACCTTCTTAGGCTCCCTATCACATTTTGCAAGAACTAGTGTTCAGGTGGTTGGAAGGGAACCTTAGACTTACCAAGGATAAAAGCCGAAAAGATGGACTTCACTGTTAGAAAATTGGGCTTAAGGACTTGAAAACTGCTGTTTAACATGGAGCCTGCAGCCGTATCCTCTCTTGGAATCATAGAATCACAGAATAGTTAAGGCTGGAAAGGACCTTAAGATCATCCAGTTCCAACCCCCCCTGCCATGGGCAGGACACCTCACACTAAACCATGGCACCCAAGGCTCTGTTCAGATTGGCCTTGAACGTTGCCAGGGATGGAGCATTCACAACCTCGCCGGGCAACCCATTCCAGTGCCTCACCACCCTAACAGGAAATAACTTCTTCCTTATATCTAGCCTGAACTTGTTAAAGTTTAAGTCCATTACCCCTTGTCCTGTCACTACAGTCCCTAATGAAGAGTCCCTCCCCAGCATCCCTATAGGCCCCATTCAGATACTGGAAGGCTGCTAGGAGGTCTCCACACAGCCTTCTCTTCTGCAGGCTGAACAAGCTAGGCTGTGAGCACACACTGCCAGCTTATGTTCATTTTCTTATCGACCAGCACCCCCAAGTCCTTCTCCGCAGGGCTGCTCTGAATCTCTTCTCTGCCCAGCCTGTAGCTGTGCCTGGGATTGCTCTGACCCAGCTGTAGGACCTTGCACTTGGCATGGTTAAACTTCATGAGGTTGGCATCAGCCCACCTCACAACTGTGTCAAGGTCCCTCTGGATGGCATTCCTTCCCTCCAGCGTATCAACCGAACCACACAGCTTGGTGTCATCAGCAAACTTGCTGAGGGCGCACTCAATCCCACTGTCCATGTCAGCGACGAAGATGTTAAACAAGACTGGTCCCAACACCGATCCTTGATGGACACCACTCATTACTGGTCTCCAGCTGGATATTGAGCCATTGACCACAACTCTTTGTGTGCAGCCATCCAGCCAGACCTTTATCCACCGAGTGGTCCATTCATCAAATTGACGTCTCTCCAATTCAGAGACAAGAATGTCGTGTGGGACAGTGTCGAACGCTTTACACAAGTCCAGGTAAATGACATCAACTCCTCTCCCGCTGTCCATCAGTTCTGTAACCCCATCATAGAAGGCCACCAAATTGGTCAGGCAGGATTTCCCCTTAGTGAAGCCATGCTGGCTGTCACCAAGCACCTTGTTGTTTTTCATGTGCCTTAGCATGCCTTCCAGGAGAATCTGCTCCAAGATTTTGCCAGGCACAGAGGTGAGACTGACTGGTTTGTAATTCCCCGGGTCATCCATTTTCCCCTTCTTGAAAATGGGGGTTATATTTCCCTTTCTCCAGTCGTTGGGAACTTCACCTGACTGCCATGATTTTTCAAATATGATGGCCAGCTGCTTAGCAACTTCATTTGCCAGCTCCTTCAGGACCTGCAATGGATTTCATCAGGACCCATGGACTTGTGCATGTTCAGGTTTTTAAGATGGTCTCAGACCAGATCCTCTCCTACAGTGGGCCCAAGGTCTTCATCCTCACAGTCCCTATGTCTGCCTTCCAAGACTTGGGTGGTGTAGTCAGACCCTTTGCCAGGGAAGACTGAGGCAAAGAAGTCATTAAGAAACTCAGCCTTCTCCAAATCCAGGGTAGCCAGTTCTCCTGATAGTTTCCAGAGGGGGCCCATGTTGTCCCTAGTCTGTCTTTTATTTGCAGTGTAATTATAGAATCCCTTCCTGTTATCTTTCACATTCCTAGCCAAGTTTAATTCTAACTGGGCCTTAGCTTTCCTAACCTGGTCCCTAGCTTCCCGACCAACATCCCTGTATTCTTCCCAGGATGCCTGTCCTTGCTTCTACCTTTCATAAGCCTCTTTTTTCCCTCGAAGTTTACTCAGTAAATCCTTATCCATCCAAGGAGGTCTCCCGGTCCTCCTGCTGCACTTTCTTCTAGTCGGGACTCAACACTCTCTTTTCATTGCTGTTATCCTTTCTTTCATCCTGAAGGACTCGCCTGAATAGGGGGGGCAGTGGTAAGGGGAAGTTCTTACTCAGAAGAAGCATTAATTTAGAAAGTTTCCTATTTAATGTTACTGCATTTAATTTCTTGTATCAATAAACATGCCTCCACATCCTTCAGTCTTGTCATCTTAGTAACAGTCGGTTCCAAACAGAATGCCCTAATGTGCAAAAAATATGCTGCATTACACTAAGTCATGACTTGAGTCAGCAGGTAGTAGTATGCTAATACAATATCACCATTGATTTTCTAAGCTATTCCAGTACAATACATTTAGTACACACACAACTATTGTCAATATATGCCAAATTGGCAACATTGCACCAATTTGATCAAGAAAAATGAACAAATTATTAAATGACTAGAATATGCAATAGCAATATGCTTAGGCTTTATAGAATTTAATTAAATGATTTCACAGCAACTTTCTGTGACCATATATCCTGGTTTCAGCTAAAATGGAGTTGGTTTTCTCCTTGACGGCTGTTGCAATGCTGTATTTTGTGTTTGGTGATAGCTTCTCATGATCTGCTGATGGGCTGGGAGTGCACAAGGGGTTGATGGGGGGACACAGCCAGGGCAGCTGATCCCAACAGACTCAGGGCATATTCTACAGTATATGATGTCATGCTTAGCACATAAAGCTGGGGGAAGAGGAAGGAGGGGGATAATGCTCAAAGTGATAATGTTTTTCTTCTCAGCTGGTCATTATGCATAATGGAACCCCACTTTCCTGGTGATGTGTGAACAGCTTTCCCTTGTTTTGTTTTGCTTGTGTGCACAGCTTCTGCTTTAGATATTGAACTGTCTTTATCTCAACCCACACGTTTTCTCACTTTTACTCTTCAAATTAACTTCCCCATCCTACCAGGGGGAAGTGAGCAAGTGGTTGTGTGGGGCTTAGTTGCAGCTGGGGTGAAACTACAAGAGTCCTTTGTGGCATTCAGTGTGGGGCTCAAAGTGTTTCACATGAAGATAGGTTTGACTGGAATGTGCTAGGTCTAATTTATAGCCATTATTGTGGTCTAGCTATTAATTGTCAGTCTGCTGTGCTTGTCATGGGGTTTGCTTGCTGTGCTGTATAAGTCAAGTGATTGTTAGTGGTTGCTTTTTGTTTTCACTGCTTGCTGTACTACTGTGCTGCTCATCGTCTGACTCTGCTGTGTCTGGGAATATTTTGGTAACTACAATGGCAACGCTGTTATCAGGGCATCGCAGCTGCGTGGTGCTGTACTGTACAGGCTGGATCTCCAGTGTGAACTCGAGTCAAAGAGACTGTGACCTGTGGGTGAGACCATGTGGCAGCAGGACACCCTGAAGCATCTGTAGCCCATGCCAGAGGAGGTAGATCTTGAAGTCTCTGGTGTCTGCATAGTTGCTTCTCTCACATATTCTTACTCCCCTCTCTCAGCAGCTGATGCGCATTATCTCTTAACTATGTTATCCCAGAGGCACTACCACTGGCACTCATGGGTTCAGCCTAGGCCTGCAGTGGGCTATCTTGGAGGTGGCTGGAACAGGCTCTGTCTGACATGGGTGCAGATCCTGTGTCTTCTCTTAGGAGCCACCCCTGCATCCTTGCTACCAAAACCCTGCCTCATAAACCTAAAATGACTGCTTGTGAAAGCTAACACCCTAAAGGCTAACACACTCAAGGGACTGATTACAACACAAAACTGAAATCAAACATGCAAGTGACATCACTCACTTAGATAAAAAGATTTAATGATTGAAGTCCTCAGTATGGAGTAAAAAAGCTTTGGTTTCATGTTCTTCTCAGTCTGAGGAGACCCAGACATAACCCTCTGCAACTTAATGGTACTGTAAAGCTCATCATCAAGTTGTTGCCTGAGTAGAGCTGTGTCCATGTCTGCTACTGAAGTGTAACTCCAAGAAATAAACAGTGCAAGAACTGTGGGCAGAAGAAAGCGCATGAAGTGTGCAGGGGACAGGAGAACCTTTATACTGAATCAAACCAAAGAATAAGCCAGCCCCATGGCTAGTGGTATACACTTAGAGAAAGAATATTAGAAATCAATCATGTACAAGGTGATTCTAGATGCTGTCTTCCTTCTTACTTACCACCAGTACCGTCTGTTATCCCCTTATCCAAGACTTTGCAAGTTTGGGAATGGTCAGAACTCTACCTGATCAGTCACACAATTAAATTAGTTTTCACCTTTGTAAAAAATAAATTGAAAAAAAGACCCAAACCAAAACCAACCAAAACAACAACTAAAAACCCCAAACTGCCAAACTCTTTCCTGATGCTTTAGCTGCATGGCTCCTAGTATTGTATGCTATACCTCCTTCACAGTATTCTTAATTTCATGAATCTCAAAAATGAAGATTTCTAATTTTCTTTTCCAAAATAACCTGTTCCTTTTTTGTATTTTCTTTTTGACTGTGCCCTTATTTTGTCTACTTTGTCATTTCCCTTGCCTTTGCAAGGGATTGGATTAGCTGATCTCCAGATGTCTCTTCCAACCCTAATGATCCTGTGATTCTGTGAGTTTGGAGATAAGACAACAAAAACAAGACATGGGTTTAACGATCCATTGTCTGAGTCAGTGCATTTATTTAGTTTTTACTACTATAACACATTAAAACAAATAAAATCCAGTAATACTGACACAGAGCTAATACTTACATAGGTAGGCTTAATTTTGCCATATGCATTGAGATGCTTCGCAGAGCAGAGAAAGGATTCTATGGTTTTATCCCTGTTTATAAGATTATCTTTTTGCCTGGTGATTGATAGAAAACACATCAAAATAAGAGTGCAGAAAGCTTCATTTTGTCTAAAGAAGGGAGGCTTCAAGATACATCATCTTTTAAACTGCTAAGTTTTCCTTTTAAAACTATGGCTATTGTGAAAACCTCCTTGAAGTAATGAATGCTCTCCACATATTGTGTATACAAGTCAGGCTTCTTCAGGAGACAATATTCCAGGGTTTTTTGAGCCAAGAATAATAGGAATTATCACACCTACATCCAACTGTTTTCTCCCCAGTCACACAAGAAGTAGCAGAACAACTCAAATGCAGAATGGAGAACTGAACACAAGGTTATACAGGGATGTGAAAAAAGCAGTGCAAAATGCATCTTCAGTCAGGTAGCACAGAACTGAACTCCCTGGCACTTTTGGCCATGTGCTGATTGAGCAATTTATGAAGTTAAACCCTATAGGAGAATTCATTAATTTCTATAATGTAAATTATTTCCTCAGAAGTGTATTTCCCATAAGTGAGATGGTCTTGCTGTGGCCATGAATAAATCAGCAGTGAAATAATCTTTATAGGCAGTGCTAAAAAAAACCTGACTCAGGGGGGAAATCTGAACATAAATAACAGAGAAAAGTTTACAGAAAAAAACCCACACAAACTCATTAAAAATACATTTATATTATGGAAAAAAAAAAAAAAAAGAACAATTTGCCTAAGCCTAAACTTGCCGATCTGACATTCATTGCAGTGATCAAACCCCTGTTTTCTCAGGGAAATATTTGATCATATTATTTTGACATAAATTCAGTAACCAACAGGACACAGAGACATCTTGAAGGTCTAACATGCAGGTTTGAGGCTTTAATCAAGAAAAGAATGATGACCACTGTTTTCTTGAGTGACTAATGACTTGAGCTACGTTATTCCCTGTGTGGTTATCTAGAGACACCTTGAAGGGAACCACTAGATGAGAGGAAACAGCATCTTCTGAAAATACTCTTTTCAGGGTGCTACTAAAGTGGCACCACAAATCGGGGCTGCTCAGTTCACTTTTCAGAATCTGCCTTTGCATTCTGTACTTATACGGTTATCCTTACATGTATGTACAGAAGACAGATAGGTTGTGTTGCTGCTCCTTTGCCTTAAATGAGCTTTCAAGGTTGTGAGCATGTTTCTGTGGGGAAAAAAACAACAATATAAGCCCCCCCAAAGCCCCCCAAAACAAACAAATACCCCCAAAATAAAACAAAACACATCACTCTAACAAATAAGAACCAGACAAAAAGCTATTTTCTTCCTCAAAGATACTCAACTGTGCAATTCCTGTTAGCTACATGCCAAGAAGGTCTGGATATCTGATGGCTCTCAAGATCACAGAACTGCTTCCTTAGGCTCCTGTGGTCACTCCCCATGTGCTGCAGTTCAAAGCTTTTAGTACTGTGCTTGTGCTCAGGAAAGCTGCTTGGACAAGGAGCAGTAGATCTGACAGTCCTTCATTATTTGCAGTGCTCTCTTCCCCAAATTGGTCTTATTTCATCTTTCAGGCAAAAAGAGCAATAGTTACGTGCAAGTATTTTGGAGCAGAGCTTACACAATGGTAGCTATCATTGCCTTCCTTCATCAGCTAGAGTCCTACTATATATATTTCTGTTTATGTGTACCCCAAACTGAGTTTTTCAGGGTAAACAACATATTCTTACAGTATCTAAAATGGTAGAACATTACTATCTGATCCTATAACTTTATCTATACTTGTAGAAATGAAATATAAATAAATATAAAGGTATGGGGGACATGACTGAAAATACTCTGTTATTAACACAGCCCAGCAATTCCTTTTATAAGAACCTGGTTTTAATAGGTTATAATTATCTTACCTTGCGAGTTTTTGACAAAGTCAGAGCTGTTGGATTTATTTTTGCTTGTTTTCTTCTGCATGCAGGGGTATTTCATGGAGGTTCAGGATCTTTTGGTGCTTGCTCAAGCATCTGACACTATTTACCAGTGACTGAACACTACATCACTTGTGTCCCTACAGAATGGCTGAACTCACACTTCCCTTATAATGGCTTTCCATTAGTCCTCACCCTTGCTGTTCCACACTCTAGATACTTGATGTTCCCTCAATGAACTGCAGTATTTTAAGTGAGCATTGTCCACTCCTGCACACTGAATAAGGGACGAGTCCTTAGGAGAAAAATACCATTGTTGTACAAGTATTAATAGAGAAAAAAAAGCAGAATTATTTAGCCAGGAAACCTTATTCCTGGAATCTCCTCACTTCTGAGAGCTTGGATTGTCAATTTTACTGCTATTTTTGCAGCCTTTGTGTGCAGCCTATTTTATATATGTCTGATTCTGATTCAACAGTACCTCAGGCTACAAACCAAAGTGAGGTGCAGGTCAATCAACTGCTTTTATTTCACCTGAATTAAACCACACTATTTTCCAATAATAGAGCCTGAATACAAGACATGATTATGTTTTCACATCATGTATATGTGTACTGAACACATCTGCCTTTGTAACACCTAAAGCAAAATATGCGTTGAGAATGATTTTTACATTATGCGTGGCTGTTAAAAAGTTCAATTTATTTATGTTTGCTGTTAATTATGAAATGGTACATAGCCACATTAAGTTTAATTAGCAGAATCCCTGAAGTCATCAGCTTTTCAGCCATTACTTCATTTTTGCAGTAAAAATGCCTATTAAATGTGGTTTCTGATAGGCATACATAAAGAAACTATAAAGGGTGTGGGAGCCAAATCGATGAAATAAATATTTACAGAGGATTAAGGTCTGTAAATTATGTATCTTCCAAAGAACGTAACTTTCCTGTCAAACATCCTATTGATCTTAGGCTCCTTAACACTTCTTTCTCCCTGGTGAATATATTCTAATGAGAAATAGAGTATCACAAAGTTTCAGAGACATCTTAGCTCTCAGACAGCAATCTTCATTGGTTCTGTATGGATATCAGGGAGAACTTGGAAACTTGTAAAAAAGGCAAACTGACAATATATCTTTTAGTATTCTGAATAGTTCAAGAGTAGCCAGGAAGACCCAATTCTCCTGTATCAAACTAAATAGTAGTTCCTCTAATTGCTGTCACATTCCCCTCTGGAGTGTCATCATCGGCCTACAGCTCTGCTTCCTGAATTTCATGGTAGCCTGAAAAACATTTGGAAAAGTCAGCTAAAACTCTTGGAAATGAGCCTTGGACTGCATGGATACGGACACTGGGTTTGCTCATTTTCAATTACTGTGAAATTCACTCTGAGAAGTCTAGGCTCTCTACAGTCAATGGACGTAACTGCATGTTTCCAAAGGGAGAGTCAGAGCATTTAGTTCAGGCAGTGATTATAGTCTATAAAGTCTGCACAATGCAGTTCTGCAAGGTGCCAAAATCCATGCATAAGTACTTTGTGCTTCCATTCATGCTGTGCTTTCTGTCAGTGAGATTCCAGAAGTAAAGCAACGAATCCCTGTGATCAGTGATGTCTAAAAATATATACAGTATCCTTCATTTGAAGTTTGACTTGCTTGAGTTCTGAGCCATCAGGAAGCCAGACAACGACACCAGCAAAGTGCTAAGCCTGAGATAAAAGCCCTATTTAGTATTGCTATCATATTTACTACAGTTTTGTAGCTTCCACTTCAGAGAATGGTTGTATCCAGCTTGCTTGGTGTGAGCCAGAGTGAAAGCACATATGCTTGACAAAGACAAGAGCAGCCATCCCTAAAGCTGTTGCTCAATCTAATAATATCAAAAGGAAACTCACACCAGGCCGTTTCACCAGCAGCCAGTGTATATATCTACAGGAAAACTGAGCGCTGATTCATATTCTTTGCATTCCAAAGCGAGGAAAAAAGTGGCTAACATGCTGTAGCATTTTCTGCAGTCATATTTAGAGTTTTGCTTATTCTGTGACTGAAATTAGAAATACTCTCTTGTTCTCAGCCGCTACACAGTGTTCCTTTGCTCTATCAATATTAAGGTTGGTATGAACTGCTTTCTATGTCCCCGTGTAGAGGAGCAGGTCTAACATCACTGGTCACATAAAGATCTATAGGGACTACAGAAAGGTGGAAATCAGTTCTTCAAATCCAGATTTATCTACGATGTTATGAGCCTAGCAGGGAGGTAAAGTGGGCAAGATTGTTTACCCGTCACATGCCTCAAAGCATATAGACTACTCCCAGTCACACAGACAATTCCAGCCCCTAAAGCTCTTTAGCGTACCTTCAACTATTGAGACCACACAGGTTCAACACATCTGAAAAATGGCACCTCTTTACCTATAATGGGGCATTGACATTTATGTTTCCATTTCTGAGAACATTTCAATCTAGCCAATGTATTAGTCTCCAGTTCTGAAGCCATTAAAAAATCCTTTTGCTCTAACTATAAAAAGCTGCAGAACATGAGAAAAGAGAAAGTTTCCTTTTTCGTGAAAGCAGCAAGGTTATAGATATCCTTTTCTCTATGGATCTGCATAGGCTTACTTTTCTCTTTGCAGTATACGATTCAGAAGGTCATGACTCCTGGACAGAACTTTAATCAAGCTTTGAGCACGTACTGACAAAAGAACATAATCCTCTTTCTACTTAAGCACACAGCAAAAATGTGGTCTTTTTCAGGGCTCAGTAGCTAATTATTAGCAGAATATGTTTAAATACAATAAGTTGTTGTACATGCCTTGGAATTTAATGAAACCTAATAAGCAAAATGAGGCTCTTTTATGTAAACTAATCACTTACAGTTAAGCTATCTTTGTAATATCTTCACTTCATTATTCCACTGACAATAAATTGCTCCTTTCAGTGTAGGCAGTATTTCTCAGCTCTCAAACATTGTAAATCGTATTTTCTTCTCAATCTTCCAGTTTTATTTTGAACAATTGTGCTGAAGTGTATGCCACAATTCACATTCCATATATTAGCCTCCTATCAACTGCTGCTTTAACCACACAATTCCTACCTTCCAGTTTCAGCTTCATATTTATGTATCTTGTCAGCTGGGAAAACAAATACCCTGAATCACTTCCACACCAAAAGCAGAAGAATATTAGATTGGATAAGGCTGTCAGTAGCACCTTGGGATTTTTGACATGATTTCTATCGACCAACACCAGAACAGTTGTTAATGATTTTAATAACTAATAATAGATCCTATTTCTGAGGCCTAAGGAAATGTCTTTACATATTATTAGACTGTGCTTACTTTGAAGAACAACAATCACTGCAACGAACATCTTGTTAGATTCCGAATTGCTTGTCTCGGTTTATGATGGAATGTTCTTGTTTCTTATTTGCATTTCTCAACTGATTAGAATTATGTATGGCTTGATATTGACCTGAACAAAATCCAGAAAATTAACTAGATTTAGAGAAAAGAAGCTCTATTTAAGGACTTAGCAGACTTTAGTTATGACTAGGAAAAAAAAAAAGAAAGTAAATATCTCATAGCTGGACAGAATTACATTTCAGAAGCCTGCAATTTCCTTTGACATGCATGAAAAAATTGACTCAGCCCTGAAAACCAAGGAGCAGCCATGCTTACAGCAATTATAGATGATAAGACAAGAACTCAGTTTCTTAAAGGTCTGCTGGATGGGCGCATTTAGTGACTGATATGCTTTTAACACCCTTATTTGGACAGAGATGGAAAACTGATATAAAGAGCTGTAGAATAAAGTCACATTAGATTGTATTGCTTTAGTTGAAATGTTGCCTCTTTGAGGAATGTTTCTTCTTTCGATTATATATCAAACACTGATTTATTGTTTACAAGTTTGCTATTTAAACTCCGGTCTTCAATCATAAAACTGATGAGTGATAAAAAAGACATGATTGTTTTCAAAGAACATATATATTAAAAATGGAACATGAAACATCACTAACAGAATTCCCTGCCCCAGCCAATCCTCCTAGAAATATTATGTATTTTAAGTCCAATATCAGCTTAATTTCTGCCTGATGAGGTATGAATATTCAAAGATTTTATTCTTTCATGTGCACAAAAATAATCTCTATTTAAGCCTTAAAAGTTATGATGTATGGATAGCTTCCACAAATATTTACTTTCATTGTTATATTTTATTTCCAGTGTGAATGTTTGGAGTTTTAGCTCTAGTTTCCAGTCACTGGAATTGAGAGACTGCTCAAGCCACCTCTAAACTCTTACGCATAACAGTAGAATGCTAGAATATCCTGAGCTGGAAGGGATCTAAGAGGACCATTTAGTGGTTTTCTGGCTCGACTGGAAGAAAAAGTGATCATTTTTGAGATGGTTTGTATGTTCAGAAGTAATACAATGCTATTTGGCATGGGGGGTTGACACTGGCTGGCAGAGGGTTAACCCCCTCAGTCACTTGTTTACTATCCCCTAGGGGAATGGGGGAGAGAATGGGAAGGGGAAAGGCAAAGCAAACTCATGGAATGAGATAAAGACAGTTTAATAAACAAAGAGGAAGAAAAGGGAAGGAAGGAAGGAAGGAAGGAAGGAAGGAAGGAAGGAAGGAAGGAAGGAAGGAAGGAAGGAAGGAAGGAAGGAAGGAACGAAGGAAGGAAGGAAGGAAGGAAGGAAGGAAGAGAGGGAGGGAGGGAGGGAGGGAGGGAGGGAAGAAGGGAAGAAGGGAAGAAGGGAAGAATAGAAGAAGGGAAGAAGGGAAGAAGGAAGGAAGGGCAAAGTGAGCGATACAAAGAAATTGCTCACCATCTCCCACAAGTAAACAGATGCCCAGACAGTCCCCGTGCAGTGACTATCTACTCAAGCACCACCACCTTCATACATTTTCATTGCGGAGTATAACATTAAATGGAATGAAGTATCACTTCTTTGGTAAGTTTGGACCAACTGCACTGTTTTCTTCCTCACCGAACTTTTTCAATACCCCCAGTAAGGGGTATGCCCACTGGGGAAGCAGAGTGAGAAATAGAAAAGGCCTTGACACTATGCAATAATTAAAACCCAACACAGGGAGCCTCTGACCTTTGAACATAAAAGTCAAGAGCCCACACCTAAGTGTCTGAAAAACAATAACCTGGAGGCTTTTCTCAGGGGGCTGAGTTTTAACAAATAATTTCTCAATGCTACCTGAAAAAAACATTCCCCGGAAAGGTGCCTCAAATCTTACATCAGAATTTCTCTTTCCTTCTAAGAATCCTTGAAAAAATATACTTTCTAAAATGAGTAGATGCTTTCAGTAATCTGACCTTCATTTCATTCCCTAGATTCTTAGCTATTCTGACAAACACAAGAAAGCCTGCAAAACCCTTCATATCCAAATAAAATAATATATTGTTAATTAGCAGAGAGCCATGAGAGGCTAATATCCCACATACATCTTACTTTGGCCTCATGCTGCCATCCTGCGCAAGATAAATTCTACCCATCAGTGCAATTTTATCAATGACTCTTACTCTTAATAATCACATCAGGACTTTACAGGATTAAACATGAGCCAAAAAATAACAGCATGAATGCCATCTTGCTGCAATACTGAGCCTGATACAGCGTTGTGCTGTCTTTATGGAAGACACAAAGGATCTTGGCTATTAAAAGACAATAATGGAAGGGTTACTCAAAGAAAAGATTTTGGTAAAGTATTATAAAATTCCTGAAGGATGATAAAGTTCAGCTAAGAGGGCCATAATCTAGAAATTCTCTTCCTAAATTGCCAAGCTTGAGTATTCCATCTAGTCAAAGACCTTAGAAACCTATGCCCCTCCCTAGAGATATCTCTGACATTACAAACATGAGTATTATGAAAAAGAAAAATGAAAAATGGAGACCCACAAAAGTAGCCTCTTGAGGGGCCTCTCCAGTAGGTCTAACACTGGTAAATGCTTATTTACTCTTCCTAGGGGACTATTCCACAGGTTATTAATCCTTAAGATGAACTACCCCATCAAAAAGGGGAAAAAATTATCCCCTTTTCCATTATTTTTTAGAGGACCCCACTTCTCTGAAACTCAATTTTAACTGCAGTCAGAGTAAATGCTCAGATGCAATTCCAAAAATAGGCTGTCAAGATAATGATAGAAATTATTCTTTTTTCATCAAAACATGGCATATATTTCTCCTTGGTGAAGCATTTAGGGAAGACTAATGACAAAGAAACCAGCAGGTCATGTCTTTGCAGTACCTAGACATTCTTTCTAGATAGCAGACTTTTCTAGATCTCTTCCCAAAGTTTTGTTCTATATAGATCACCAAAGTCATTAAGATGAACTGAGATTCCATTGCAGTTCCTCTACCAAGAAGCATTTTCATTGCTTACAGATAAACAACATTTTAAAATTGTCAGGTTCAGAGTCTTTTCTTAAAATACTTTTTTCATTCCATTGTGTTCAAAAATGCTCACATGGGAGCAAGAATTTTCGTTGCACCTTTTCTAATCAAATAATGTGCACACTTCTTAACCTCTTCAGGTCACAGTTAATTTATTATCATGATGAATGCAGACAGCATTGCTTTCCTTCTACACACTCCTGAGATTTACCACATGAGGTATTTTTAAGTATAAATCCCTTAACATCTGCCTTAATTTAGTAGATAAGATCATTAACAGCCATTATATCTAATCAACATCTAATCCTTGTAGAAGGGATTCATTAGCAGGATGAAATGGGAGCAGAAGCCCACTAATGATAAATGTTTATTTTCTTTGAATAAATTTCCGCTAGGGAAGAACTGGCAGCACTTTAAAAACTCTTCCAGAACAACCTTAGATTGCATAATTGAGCGATCACCCTCAAGCAGTAGGTCATTAAGGATGTGATGTTTTGTTTTATATCTGTAAACACAAAACAGATTCTTCACAAAATAGAGAAAATGATCAGAGTTAAGACCAGTTAGGGCAAAGTTTTGCTTGTGGTGTCATCTCGAATACAATGAAGATGATACTGTTGTGCTTTTCATTGTATGTGGAGATGCAGGACCACATACCATAGCAATGTCATTTGTGAGGTCTATATGGAAGAAAGAGAAGAATGTGACTGAATAGCTACAAGATTTCTGTGTCCTTTAAACACACCAGGTACACTTTCTGAAATGCCTGGCCTTGGGCTTCTACTTTTTCAAGTTAAATTGCATAGACTTCTGGCTGTTATATTAGAATATGAATCACAGTAACAATATATTAATGGTTTCTATATCAGGATGGAGCGGTTTGGAGTCATTTCATGGCTGAGGAAAAGAAACACAGTGGCGAGGCAAGCTTCTGCCTGCCAAAGCCCAAATCTTGGGGGTTTTGTTATTATTTTAGATTAGCTGAAGAAAGAGGCAAGGCTTAAAACTAGTAGTCCTAAGAAAATCTGTAAATAATTCAGTACTTACTGAGGACTGCCTTGTTCTAAGCTATTCATCTCATGACTTTTTTCCAGACAAATGGTTACAACAATCATAAATTGTAAAGTAGCTCCAAATTATTTAAAAGTCTTTCAAATTATTTAAAAGTAGGCATAAAAAAAATCTGTTCAGATTCTAATCTAAGGATGCTCAAGCATTTATTTCTCATATATTGCATTCTGTTTGCTTCTACAAGTGTGGAAATTACTCCTGTAATTTAGCTACTGGATAAGCAACCTTCCACCAAACCTGCACCCATCTGTCAGCTGAACAGAGAGAATCTGAATGTTAAACACATCCTGATCCTCAGAGAAGCTATGTATTAATTAGTTTTTCATGTCTAACCTCTAAAATGCACTTACAAACTATTGTCCTTCTGTTTCTGGAGTTTGGTCAATTTTTGCATTCGAGTTACATTGAATGGAACACATCACTGAAGATAGAGAATCCAGACCTAACAGTGACTATTTCTCCAAAAGTATCTGTGTCTCTGGGATACATAACAAAGCTGTGATTCCCTCTTTATAGCCTCATCAATGTGTGATTTCTGTGCAGTTGTAACTGCAACAGAAAGTATGTCAAATTGCCCCATCCTGGCCTGACTTCAAGTCAGCAATCTCAGTGTAAGTCATGAGCTTCAACCATTTCAGTCTGGAAAGGGCAGACAGAATCCACAATTACGATTTCATAGCATGAGCATCATTAAGCTAGTGTACAAAAGCCTGATTAGGAATGAGTGTAGCTTTGACTGTTGTATATTGTTTTGAATTTAAAGCTTAGCATTTTGATGTGCTTAAATCAAACTTACCAGAACAGAGCTTTCAGACAACTTGTGTGCAGTTGGAAAAAACTAAGTGGTCCAGGATAGGAAATAGGTGCCTTATTTTATAGCCTAGCAGCAAGAGATGTCTCCTACACTGCACTTGGTGGGCTAGAATCATAGAATCATTGAATCATAGAATAGTTTGGGTTGGATGGGACCTTTAAAAGTCACCTAGTCCAGCCCTACCTCTGCGATGAGTAGGGACATCTTGAACTAGATCAGGTTGCTCAGACTTCTATCCAACCAGACCTTGAATGTTTTCAGGGATGGGGCACCTACTACCTCTCTGGGCAACCTGTGCCAGTGCCTCGCCACCCTCATTGTGGTTATATACTTGATATAAATCTATCCTCTTTGAGTTTAGTGCCTTTACCCACTGTCCTATCTCAACAAACCCTGCTAAAAAGTCTGTCCCTATCTTTCTCATAGGCCCCCTTACAGTACTGGAAAACTGCTCTAAGGTCTCCCTGGAGGTTTTTCCAGGTTGAACAAGCCCATCTCTGTCTCTCTCCGTAGCAGAGCTGCTCCAGTCCTGAGATCATCTTTGTGGCTGTCTTCTGGACTCACTCCAACAGATACATGACCTTATGTGTGAGGCTCCAGAACTGCACACAGTACTCCGGTTGGGGTCTCACAAGAGCAGAGTATAGGGGCATAATCACCTCCCTTGACTTGTTGGTCATGTTTCTTTGGATGCAGCCCAGGGTAAGGTTGGCTTTATGGGTCAGAAGTGCACATTGACAGCTCATGTCCAGCTTTTCAAACACCTGCAAGTCCCTCCTCCACAGGGCTGTTTTCAATCCCTTCATCACCCAACATGTATTGATACAGGGGGTTGCCCCAACCCACATGGAGGACCTTGCACTTAGCTTTATTGAACCTCATGAGGATCACATGGACTCGCTTCTTCAGCTTGCCCAGATCCCTCTGGATGGAATCCTATCCCTTGGGTATGTCAACTGCACCACTCAGTTTTGTGTCATCAGAAAACTTGCTGAGGATGCACTCAATTACACTGTCTGTATTACTGATGAAGATATTAAACCATGTTGGTCACAGTATGGACCTCTGAAGGACACCACTTGTCACTGACTTCCCTCCAGACATTGAGCATTGACCACTACTATCTGAATGCAACCATGGGCACAATCAAATAAACTTCCTAGCAAGAAGAGCAAACGCTCTTCTATGAATAGACAAAAAATAAAAGTGCTTATGTTGGCCTAAAAATGACTTTGGTGGCAGTCTAGACATCACTGTAGACACCAGCATCTCATCTCCTGCTCAGACTTTTTCATTTACACAGCAGTATTCTGAATTTTTACCTATATCTCTTAACCTCAGGGATTTTCAGAGTTCATCAAAAGTAAATTAATCTTAATCTTTTGAAAACACTTCATAATTTTGTCATGAAATCTAAAACTGAAGCATATTTAGCACTTGCCCTTTATATTTGTCCTTTCACATCATGTTAATCTTCCCACACCCCTCATTTTGCATGCTTATCTCTGTCTTTTTTGTTTTGTTTTATTGTTAAACTCTGAAATCCGTACAGGAATTTCACTAACGTGGGGTTTGACATACTCAGAAAAGCCCTGTCAATTTGGGGGGTATTTTATTAATCTCTTTTTTCAGCTGTGATAACACTCAATGAACAAGATGAGCAGCCCTAGAGATAATTTTTACAGTGATATATGCAGCTACAGATACGACTTAACACCAAGGTCAGGAAAATTCACACAATCTGTTTGAGAATATAATGTTGTAAAACTGAACTCATAAATAGACTTTGAGAAAAAAAGTGAACAGAGATGAACAGTGAGACATGCATGCTCATTTGTCACTAAACATCTATTCCATATTGACCCCCGTGAAGGAAAACCCTTCTCGAGACATGAGGTGAGTCTGCATCAAATTCTTCCATTTGGGATTTTGTGTCTATCCTTTCCCCAAGCTAGCATTAATTCTCTATCCATATGGATCCTTGAAAGCTGCTGTTAATGCTGGTCAGTGAAGGTCTGTCTATGTCTTTTCTCCTTTAGAAGGCAAAATCTAAATGCTGATGCACTATGAAGGCCCTGCTCAACTCGTGCAAATGGGGTACAGGAAGGGGCCATGGGAAGCATTCCCTGCAACTCGGAATGAAGAGCTGTGAAACAGTGTTTGGACAGACAATAACCAATGTTTTCTTGAAAGTCATAAGAGTGACTGTGTAAGTGAGCACCAAATCATCAAGACACCTATTCTTTCTCATATTTAATTTGTTAGTGGACCAATAATGTAATTAATCATTTGCTACTTTCCCACGAAAAAGTCTTACCTAGGGAGAGCAGATGAGGAGAAATATTCATTGCAGGCATTACCTAGTATATTTTAAAAGATCAGATTAACTCCAATACAGTAATATTTCTGGGATAAGAAAGTCCAGATTTTCAAGAAATATGTCATTTAAATGCACATGTTGAAATTCCTGCTGGATTAGAGCATGCATGTTGCCCCTCATCACAAAGGAGGCAGCTTCAAGTGCCTCCTACTTCATGTGGCTGTTACTGCAACACCTGTCACATGGGTGTAGCATAATTAACTAAACCAAGATTAATTAAAAACGTATTTTGATATCCAAATACACTTCTATTAATTCAGCCTAACCCCTTTACTCCCTTGCATCCCACAAGACTTTAATACAGAGCTTTATGCCTCTCAGGACAGTACCTAAGCAGGGTTCTCACCTTCCACCACAAACTGCATATGGATCAACGTACACATATGTATGTTGAGTGTGCTGTGTGCTAAACGGGTAGGAGCCCAAAGCCAGCAAGGGGAAGCAATGAGCACTTGCATGATTCTGAATCATAGAATCATAGAATAGTTAGGGTTGGAAAAGACCTTAAGGTCATCAAGTTCCAACCCCCCTGCCATGGGAATAGGTCCCTGTCTGTCGTAACTCAGTGTGTCATGTCTTCTATGCAAGACATAAAATAAGTGGAGAGAACACGGATGCCTCAAGCTGTTCTAAATGGTTTAATTCAACATATCAAGATTTCATAATATATGTGAAAAGACAGAGACTAATACAGAATATATTGAAGATGGCGTCTGAAATCCAGAGTGTGCCAGAGTCAAAAGCAAAAACCTTTAGTCATCATTGAACCACATCAGTTTTCACTTTGCATGGAATTCTTGACTAGACAATGGATAGTATATTTGCAACTGGTCATCATCTCTCCTGTGCAGTGCATGCTGGTACACATACTGTTTAGAGCCCTTCATCCTCAGTTGGAGGGAGTGTTACCCACGGCCCCTTCCTCTTCCCCATTTACATGAGCTGAGCAGGGCCTTTGTAGTGCAACAGAGACATCTACACCTACAACAAAGTAGAGCTACACTAGAGCAAAGCCAGTGGGGAAACCACATGTTGTGATTTCTACTAAAAGCCATGGGAAACATTTCAAGTGCTAAAACCAGGCTGCGAAGTTAGGAAAAATAAGCATCAAGTCAGCATAATTTTGAGTATATTGAGAGCTGCAGTCCTCACTTTCAAGGAGCTGCCCACTACTCACTTGCTTTATTTCGCTCATTTTAAATGGACAACAGGTTAATCCATCATATCGTTTTTCCACCTACTTCACTGTTACTGCCAAATCAATTTCTGCCAGTAAGGTTTGTTTCACTCACATGCCTCCAGGTGCTTACTTATGCTTGGGACTTGTGCTTTTTGTTGTTATTGTTGGTTTTGCCCCGAGCAAGTTATTTTGGTTGCCGAAGCAATGCAGTGCTATAGAGGGAGTACTAAAACCCAGAATGCAAATGAAAGAACAGGTAGATTGCATACTGCAGCTGAAGTTTGAACACAAGTTTTACTGCTCATGCCTCTAGTTTTCAGGAGGGGAGGGAGAGGATGGAGGTTAAATTCAAGCAAACCCACTATTTTCTGCATACAAACGGCGCGGGACCAAATGCTGCCCCCTTCATTCTTCTGGAGTAAGTCTGATCAAGTACGCAGCATGCACCAGAGGAGAGTAAGGTTATGCCTTTAGGCACAGCCCTGAGGAAGTAGTGCAAACAAGGGATCCAAAGGCTATGAACTGCTCTGAGAAGGTTAATTATTTCTTTCACTCTTCTTCGTTGTTTTTAATTTGAAATTACAGGGGAATACAATACCACACGAATATAACTCCACTGCACAACGTGGATGAGCTGGAGCTGGAGGAGATCTAGTGTGGATTTTTAATTCTGGGGTGGTGGTTTGACCTTTGCTGGTGGCCAGACCCCCACCCAGCAATTCTCTCAATCCTCTCCTCAACAGGAGAGCAGGAGATGAGGATGAAAAAGTTCCTGAGTCAAGATAGAGGGAGATTATTCACCATATATTGCCATGGGCAAAACCTAGTCAAACTGGGGAAGATTAAATAAAGTTAGAGTAGGCACAAATGAAACCATCTTCCCACCATCCCCACTTCTCAGGCTCAGCTTCACCCACTAACTTTCTACCTTTTCCTTCCCAAGTGGCACAAGGAGCATGGGGAACAGGGTTTGTGGTCATTTCATGACGCTTAAGCTCTGCTTCTTCCTACTCATGTTATTCCGTTACTTCCAGCACAGGGTCCCTCCCATGAGATAGAGTACTTCTCAAACTTCTCTAGCATGGGTACCTCCCACAGACTGCAGTTTATCATGAATTGATCCAGCATGGGTCCTTTCCACAAGGTGCGGTCTCCTTCAGGAACAGACTGCTCCAGCATAGGTCCCATGGGGATCACAGCTCCTTCCAGAAATCCTGTTCATCTGTGGGCTCCTCTCCATGAACTGTAGCTTCCTTCAGGGAGCATCCACTTGCTCCAGTGTGGGGTCTTCCACAGGCTGTAGTGTGGGTAACAGTGTGGTCCTCCATGGGGGGCAGGGCAACAACCCCATAGTCTTCACTACAGGTTGCAGGGGAATCTCTGCTCCAGTGCCTGGAACACTTCCTCATCTTCCTCTTCACTGCCTTGGTTTCTGAATAGCTGTTTGTCTCACATTTTTTTCCACTCCTTTCTCTCACTGTTGCTGTGGTGTTTTCTACCCTTTCTTTAACATGCTATCACAGATGTGCCATCCCAGCTTTGAGCAGTGGTGGGTCTATCTTGGAGCTGGGTGAAACTGGATGTGTCTGACATGGGGACAGCCCCTGGTGTCCTCTCATAGATGCCACTTTTACAGTTCCCTCCCCACTATCAAAAACCTTGCTATGTAAACCCAATGCATCTGGTTAAGCAAACTGACCTGGATATGTGAAGTATACTGAGAAACAGAGAAAGAGACAGCGACCTGTAAAGAGGTGGGTTTGGCTTCTAAATATTGTTTGGTACTCTGAGTCAGATCTGTGACTGCACATTTTAACCAGTGCAAGGAGTGAGCTGAATCCAACTTGCTCTTGCCTTGCACTCGTAGAAGCGACTGTGCCAAGAGGGTGAATGGCCCCAGCATTCATTTGGCCTGGCCAGCTAGCAGATTGCCAAGCAATTCCTGCCCACAGCTGGGGAGTTAGCTTGGGCCAAGACCCATTCCCAACAGACAGTCTAATTAGAAAGAATTTTGTAGGGAAAGAATGTTTAATAGTATAAATAAACCACACCATGCCAGTTGGGCTTGGCTCCAGAGACAAGTCCTGAGCAAATGCAATTTATTCGTATAAAACATAGCTAATAAGAACGTGTGAAAGAGAGAAATGAATGAGCACATCTCTTGGCCATTCACATGCATTTCATCAACTAAGATTAACATACTTCACCACTCTTTTCTCCTTCAACAGAGAGCAAGAAACATAGAAATGTGTGCTTCCTATATTCAACTTACTCACTAAGATTGCTTGAGGAATCAAGCAAAGATTGCTTGAGGAATCCAGGCTTTGCATTCATTGTATATCCCTAGCTGCTCTCAAAAGTGTGCTGGAAAGTCATAGCTGAAACTGGATGCCTGTGTCATATGTCATCACACATAACACTACTAGCATCAGTGTAAATAGGAGACTCAGCTGAGACCACTGTACAACTCAAGGTTTGGGGCCATATTCTCTGAACAGAGCTTGAAGAGAAATGACACACTTGGGACTGTCGAGAAGCAGCAGCACTGCCTAAGAAACATCTCTGATGCTGAAAGTAAGCCACCAGAGGCTAGAATAATCAGCATACATACCAGCCTGGTGTGCTTAGTATACCTGAAATGAGCACACCAGCTCAAACCAAGAATGATTCATTTGCAACCTTGACTTTACAGTATTCAATTCTTTTTGGACAGGAGTGAATTCATTCTGCAGTGGAGTTTGCTCTCACCAGGATTTACGGGAATCCATGGTTAATTACTGCAGTACTGGCAGTCCTCCAGCTCACATCCTACAGTCCTGCTTCCTACCTGAAGCTATTGATAGCTATGTGTGCACAAATATACAAAAGGGACCAGGTACCATACTCTGATGCATAGGCGAACTGTTTCAGCACACCTTGAGCCAGAACAGATAAAACTCTTCATATTGCCAGCACAGAACCACAAAATCCAAACTGATTGGTGAAGTAGACCACAGCCCATGCTAAACCCTTAACCGTGCCTGAGCTCTGCTTAAGTGAGCTCACCAAAGCCATGCCAGACTAGCAAGCCATACGGATGTCATGGAAACCTTGTGCCTTGGTGATGTTATTTTATTAATATAGATGTAAACTTTTAATGCTTCATTGTTCTGGAGCTGGTCAGTCTGAAGTGGAATAGTCTGATAAAGAATACAGGAGTTAGGAGGATCTATCTTCTTATCTCAAACCTACATAGATATAAGCAGTGCTCACAGTATAGACAGAGCCATCATCCATTACTAATAAGCAAAAAAACCCTAGTATCATACTAAGGCAGCCTTTCTGAATTACACCCCTTATGTGATTTATATAGACCTAAGAAGTTCCCTTCTAGTCAGAAAATTATGCTTAGTTTTAAAATTACTTTTTACCTTGCATCTTCTTGCAAATTCCATAATTACTTTTATTTTAGCTTTAGATTTTGTTTTTAACCATCTTTTTCCCAGAGAGACCTGGGCCTTTTAGATTGTGGATACAGTTGAGGACCTTCTACAAACACACCACATTTCCTCAGTACACTTCAATATGATAAATGTTAATTAGACCCTAAATCTCAAGAAATGTACTTCAGTATTTTAATCCTGGAAGAATTTCCTAAAGGAAGAATCTCCCTAAACAAGGCCTACAAGAAAACTGGAGAGGGACTTTTGACAAGGGCATGTAGGGACAGGACAAGGGTGGGATTGAGATGAGCTCTTAGGCAGAAGCTCTTCCCTGTGAGGGTGCTGAGGCGCTGGAACAGGGTGCCCAGGGGAGGTGTGGCTGCCCCATCCCTGGCAGTGTTCAAGGCCAGGTTGGACACAGGGGCTTGGAGCAAGCTGCTCTAGTGGAAGGTGTCCCTGCCTATGGCAGGGGTTGGAACTGAATGAGCTTTGAGGTCCCTTCCAACCCAAACCAGTCTGGGATTCTATGAATTCTGAATGAGATGGAAGATTTTGCTTCCAAGCAAATTTAATTAACACATTGCTCTTCTATGTTCTCTTCTGCCTTTGATTTAAATCTTCAGTGTAAAGCAAATAAAAGATGCAGAATCCTAGTTAAAGAAATTTGTCTCTTAGTATGGTCATTTGAAGTTCTAATTTTAAAAAAGTAAGATTTTATTGAGTAAGGACAAATGATTTATGGCAGCAGCTCCTTTTTGTCACAGTACAAAGCTGCAATAGCTCTTGGAACTCTTAACTGCTCTACAAAATTGTACTTCTGGTAAAGATGCAAAAGTTGAAGGCTGACTTTTTTAAACCCAAGTCGTTAGATGCTTTCTTTACCAGCATTTTACCTGACTGCTTTTAATTCCACAGAGTTGATATATGATAGTGAAGTCTAGCACACAATAAATTTCATCCTGAGTGGACAGAGGTGCTGTCAGGTCTTATCATCTTTAGAATGAAGGCAGAGGACCCTGGCACAATTCACTCCTAATTGAATTTTACTCTCCAATGAACACAACTGAAGTTCACAGTTGCTGGCAGCAGAGACCCCGAGGCTGTGGTGCTACACCTGAAACATCCAGTGATCCTTCCACACTTCTGTAAACATTCTGTATCTTATCACATCATCAAAGTTCCAGGCTTCATTATTAACCCCCTGAGGATAAAGCAGGCATGTTGTATGTTGCTTCTGGATCGAGATAAATGGTGAGTGCAGACTGAACCTTTCTAAATTCAAGGCTTACTTGATTTAAATTATGGATGGTGACAGAAACCTCAAGGACAAGTATATAGTATTAAAGATTTACACATCTCCACTAAGCTGCTATAAATAGATAATTGAAAACTGTATTTTGTTCGACTTTTGAGAACTAAGAAGAAATACATCCAATTGAAAGAGGACAATAAAATAGTAAACATATGGGGGGGTTAAATATTAGCTATAAAAACATAATTTATGTGGATTATGACAACATCACTTCATACATGAAAGGAGGGGGCAAATGACCATTTACAAAGCACTCTCTATCAACTACTTCCTTAACCTTCTCCTCTGCTCTGATGCCTGTGGTAACCAAATGGGAAGGTGGCTGTGACTGTTACAATGTTCTTAGTATTTTCACCATTACACTGTGTTGCCAGTGTGCACTTGCTTTAATTTCATATTTAGGCTGTACTTTCTTATGGCAGGAAAAGTTGAAGTTACAGATTTTGTGCAGCAAAGTGACACCAAATTTTCGTGGTTGTTGCAGTAACAAGTTGCCACAAAGAACTGTTATCAATGAAGAGGAAGCTGATGTGATCCTTCATGAACAAGGAGAAGCATTTGTAGCAATAAGGTACTGCTTACATATGAGTCACAATGTGTTTGAAAGGACTTCTGGAGATCATCAGGGTCAGCGAGAGCGGGTTGCTGAGGGCTATGTCATCAGGTTTCTAATATCTTCACTGATGGAGACTATACACCTTCTCTGGGTAGCCAACTCCAGAGTCTGAACACTCACACTATAAAACCAAGTTTTTCCTGCGTTTCAATGGTATTTCCTGTATTCCAGTTTGTGACCAATGTCTCTTGTCCTGTCACTGGACTCTCGACTACTCTGCACTTGTTTCAGACTTTCCTGAAAGTCTCAGAGACCAGGGATTCCTGAAGGAAAATCATCCTAGTAAAGAGCAAAGAAAAGAACGTATTGAGTACCCCTTGCATGTCCTATGTCACAATATTCTCTGCCTCATTCAAGCAGCTGGCCCATATTTTCCCTACTCTTCTTTTTTTTTGCTTTTATACCAGCAGAAGTCCTTGTTGCCCTTTATATCCATCACCAGATTCAGCTCCACCTTGGCTTTCCTAATTCCATCCCTGCAAGCCTTGCAAAGAGTCTTCATATTTTTCCTGGGTTATTTGTCCCTATTTCAACCTCTTATATACTTCCTTTTTATAGGCCACTTTTACCAGGAGCTCTTTGTTCATCACAGAAGGTCCTGCCACTTTTGAGTGACCTCCTGCTCAAAGGGATCACCCAGTCTTGAACTTGGAGGAGGTGATCCTTGACAATCAACTGACTCTTCTGATCTAACTCTTCTCTCTAGGGCAGTATCCCCTGTTATTCTTCTAAGCAGTCCAAAGTCTGTTCTAAAATCCAGGATTGTGGTCCTGCTATTTGCTCTGTCCTCCTCAGGAACACAAACTCCACCATTCCATGGTGACAGCAGCCAAGAGTGCCCCAGTTTTCATATCCCAACTAGTTCTTCCTTGCCTATAAACCCAGAAATCTATTGAGATGAAAACTTAACCAACAAAAACAATCTTCTACAGATGGAGACAATAGCTCCAAGCTGAGTCTGAAGAGATTCATTATTCTGTGTGAATCTGACACAGAGAATCTACAATGCAGGCTGACCTCTGCAGTACAGGGACCTGGCTTGGATTCTGGTATAAGGAAAAGTTGCCATTTCCAACAGAAAAAATATTATGGGATGGCTTTAACTGAAATATAGTGGTTTTGGCATGCCTTATGGGCTTCACATCACTGGAATTAGCACTCAGGATAATCCTGTAACATTGCCAAGTAACTCCTTTGAAATTGTTTATGAGAAAAATATTCTTCCAATCTTTTTTCTTTTTTCTCCTCATTTCTATATGAATAATTTGTTCAAGGCTTCATATAAGGATATAGAAAAACAGTCAAAATCTAACTATGGGTTCCATTTCCTTACAGAGTCAATGGAATGATTAATAATGTAGAAGTGGATTTTAAAACAACGTTTAGTGCTTTAAGAAAACAGTTTTTTTACAATCTGAACTCAAAATACCATTTTTTTATCATAGAAAGCTTTTTTTTTTTATAACATCACTTTCAAACAACTGAAATAAATTTTCCCTCTTTCTTTGCAGAGATTCTTAAGTAATTAGTCTTGTAAGAAAACCTAGATAGTTCTGACCTTGAAAAAATAATTCATTGTAAGTAAAAGAAAATGTTTCACACAGATAAATAGAAAATTGAATTTAGGAAAGAGATTTTATCAGCTGATGCTGAAAACGTGATCATTTTGGCCGAAGGGTAAAGAAACACATAGAGATTAGTTGTGTTTTCTAAGATCACCAATGGTCAGCTTGTTCAACAGAAATAAACACTGGTCTCACTTTCTTGACAACTTCTCCTTTGCTGATGGTGATTATATATTGTTATAAATGAAGATCCTCAGCAGAATGGCACACAAGGTAACAGGCTTGCAGTTTTCATCAGAGAAAAGCAAAAGTGCAGACTGGCAATATGTAAGCAAAGATGGGTTGTGCCTGTCAGGACTTTTAATCCATCAAAATGTAAAGAGTAAATTGGTAAAAGCAAACACTGGAAAGGTTGTAAGGCTCTAAATCTTACCTGCTACTTTGTTCGCATTGTTCTCATGCCTACTGTACGTCTTTCTTCATGTGCTTTATAGCAAGAATAAGTAAAGCAGACACAGACCTTAAGATCCTACACAAACTGATTGGGATCTTGAATCTGGGGATATCAGAGAAACTAATGTAGCTTTTTACAATTACTAGCAACACGAAGGCGAATGTGTTACTTTCTGTTGGAGGCCACCAACAAGATGCTGTCAGTAAAGGAAGAAGGAAAGACTGAAGGGACTGATTAGGACTTGGTGATCTTAATGCCATTCTCACTTGAAATTTGTGGGAAGAAGGAGTTTATGCAAGAAAACCTTTCATGACAAAAACCTCTCATGAAAAATGGCTACAAAGCTCTAGACGACTTTAATGTTTGAGAAGTAGAAGCTGACATAAAATTATCTTTTCAGTTTCCACAGCTGTCTCAACAAAATCTTTAACTATTTACACAGACTTCATAGAGTTGTAGATTGCTAATAGGCATGACAATATTTGACACACTTATAAATCTCAGTAAGCTCATATTTTAAAGCAATTCCAGGTGCTTGCATAAGAGAAATTGCCTAAAAAATAATTGTTATTTTGATAATTACCCAAATCACATGAGTTTCTGCCCTCAAAATGTACACCTTGTCTTATTAGATTGATTTTTCAGATCATAACCAGTGGATAAAAAGAAGGTCAAGAGAGACAGCAAAAGGCAGATGACCAAAAAGTTGGAACATTCACATTCCTTAGCCAGTTAAGAAAACTGATCACAACAGTCAACCTACCTTCCCTTCACTTGGTAGCGCTTCTATTAAATATGAGAAGAGAGTACTGAGGAATAATCTCCTGGGTAAAATGGCTAGCTAGACAATTTTAATTCTAAGGATACTTTAAGCTGTTTTTCATTAGGTGTCTTTCCTCCTCACCTCTTGTACAGCCACATTTTTCTGTGACTGTCTTCTGATTTTTTGCATCAAATCACATCATTAATCACCAGTACAAGTCTGAAACTTGCCTAACTTAGTAGAGCTGAGGCCTTGAGGCATGACATAAATATCAATCAACAAGAAGTTTTTGCATCATGAGATTGACATTGTCCAGCATTCTATTCTTATGAAGAAGCCACTGGGTTTGTAAATACAAATGCACAAGACCAAAGGAATACAATTTTCCATTTGCAAGTAAACAGGCATCTGTAACATAAAACATGTGGTGTTGATCACAGGGAAAAGTGAACTGACACACAACAGATAAAGAATTTTTTCGGGCAAAATCACTTTTCATTGTTTTTCACACTTGATATAACTATATCACTATAGGCCAACATAAATATGGACTTTTGATCCATAGCTTACTACTTCTTTGCTCCCAGTGTTTGAAATGAAAACACTCCATGGTTATGCAACAAATTTTATTTCACTGGAAAAAAAAAAGGCTAAAACCAGATTTATTCTGAGTTAAATCCTGACAGATGTTGAGGATTCTTAATTCCTGTTGATGTCAATGGGAATCAGCACAACAGAGTGTTTGGCACCAAGCACTCCATGCGAAACAGTCAATGGCGCCTCTGGCACTACATATTCAAGATATCATTAATGCTGATATATAGAGCCAGCAATTGGCCTGTGCACTTCCAAAGCTTCATTTTGGCTGTTCCAATCACCATCCTGGCAAGTGCTGAACTTCTTTTGCAGGAAATGGTTCTGGAAATCAGTGTATCCAACTAGTCATCCAAGGGGCATCAGACACTGGCTGGATACATTCAGAACTAAACCACAGAGCTGATGATCTTTTCTTAAAGGTGTCAGTAATGTACATTCATCACACACTATCTGCTGTTTAAGATTTGGATCATAATTTAAGACTTCACAGAGAAAATGCAATTAATCCAAAAATGTCATACTACGTCAGTACCAAGGGAGTAAGCATGAGCAAAAATGATATAGTAGGAGCTTAAGATTAATAATGGATGAGGAAGTTTTCTTCCATGAAGAACATCAGTAGGTTTAGGAGAATCCCCTTTCATTTTCCAAGTAAAAACCTTCTATAAAGTCCATTATAAAGCTGAGATGGATTCTCCAACCCCAAAATAACCTAGTAATTTAACACATCAGTTTCCACAATCTAGGAGAAGATATTAACTACAGAGCTATAGAGTTGGTCTCTTACTAGGCCTATGACTGTGATTTGCCCAAAGTGAAACCACTCCTGTATGCAAGCCTGGAAAGGGAACCTGGCTAGCATGCAGTGTTTGTGCCTTTTACTTGCCTGGGAGCAGACCTATATTCAGATATAGTCAATGCAGCATTCTGTGATGAAAATCCATTTATGGAAGTATTGCTTTAATCATCAAGGTCTTCTGACTGGACAAGAAGGAAAAGGATGTTTCTAAGAGTGATGAGACAGAACACACCAATTCACATATACCTAAATCCATGTAGAGAAAGGAGGTCTTGTTTTAAAATGAAGTAGCTAGTTAGGCTGATGACTTTGCAGAGGTCTGCAGTTTACCTTAAGTTGCAAACAACTGAATTGTGAAATTTTCCATTATACCTGGTAGAACAGAGGAAGTAACACATTTATTTTCACCTATTGAAGATGAAATCTTTTGAAGAGAAGACCTGTTAAAAACAGGACAAATGTGGGTGTTACCAACTGCCAAAGTTTCTTGTACATTAAACTATCTTGATAAATTCAGTATTTCTTCTAAATACTCCATTGTTCAAATCAAATTTACTTTCTTCACTTTTTATGTGAAGTATTCAGACTTTGTACTGAGCAACATTATTTTTGGAATATTTTGTTATTGCAGATAGTTGATTTTGTAAAGAAATTGTCACATCTGAGACCCTAGACCGATGTACAGTTTTGCTTGTCACTGTTGCTAAATTTAACTTAGCTCTCCAGAGATTAAATACAGATTCATTAAGTTGCTGCATGCTTTTATCCATACTCGTGTTCCTGAAAGATTTCTCATTTATTACAAAGAAAACATGGATAATTGTTAATTAGAAAGTGCATACAAATGTGATAAGATTTAATTAACTCAAACAAAACCTTTAATAAAAAGATTTAGTTGCTCTTTTTTTTTTTTTTTTTCCCTTCTTTTTTTTTTTTCTTCCCCTAGAAAAAAGTTCAAGACTAGGTTTGCAAAAGCCCTGTTACCCTTCAGGGTTTGACCTTCAAATACATCCCTTCAAAACAGACCAAATAAAAAGTGAAAAGAATCTCACACTATAGTTCAAAATCTTAAAGCCTGTACATCAAAATTAGCTAGAAAACCTTAATTAAAGGAGTTTTTCATCAGAAAATGCTCTTTCAATAAGTGTGTTGGTTTGGGTTGGGATAAAATTAATTTTCTTAGTAGTAGCAACAACAGAGCTGTGTTTTGGACTTGTGCTGGAAATGTTATTGATCACATAGGGATGTTTTAGCTACTGCTGAGCAGCGCTTACACAGTCAAGGCCTTTTCTGCTCCTCACAGCGAGTGGGGTGGGGATGCACAAGGAGCTGGGATGGAACACAGCCTGGACAGCTGACCCCAACTTACCCAAGGGATATCCCAGACCATAGGATGCCATAGTAATACAGGGGAAGGAGGAAGGAGGGAGCATTTGAAATGATGGCATTTGTCTTCCCAAGTCACCGTTACATGTGATGGAGATGGCTGAACACCTGCCTGCCAAAGCGAAGTGGTGAATGAATTCCTTGTTTTGCTTTGCTTGCCACACACAGCTTTTGCTTTACTTATTGAACTGTCTTTATCTTAACCCACAGATTTTCTTTTACTCTTCAGATTCTCTATCTTAGCCCACCAGAGGTGAAGTGAGTGAGTGGCTCTGTGGGGCTCCCTTGCCAACTGGGGTTAAACCACACTAAACAAAGTGTTTAAGGAAAAAAGCAAGTTGATATTTATAACATTTCCTCAGAAAGAAAAATAAATAAAATGCTTTTGTATCTTGGAAAGGCTGGAAATTTACTTTTCATATAAAATGTTCATTCTCACTTTGATTTTTTCTTTAGTTTTGTTGCGTAGTTTATATTCTGACTCAGCAACAATCACATTGCACTGAATCTCTGTGAAGTCAAGTTAATACCAATTATGCTCTCTGTTCCCACTGACCTCTGTATATTCAGGAATATAAAGGATCAGGATGTAAAATAATCCAGAGTAGGTAATAGGATCCTAACATTTGGGACTCAAAGTTTGCATTTCTGGTAAACTCAGGTTGTATTGTGCAGATACAACCTAATTAATAGAATAACAAGATAACATTAAAGATAAATCAATTTTTAAATTGAGAGCTCAAAATTTCATTATAATTCAGTATACAATTTAGGCTTAAATGTCTGAAATCTGAGAAGCAGGAAAACATATATATATATGAATTGCCCATAAAAGTGGAAGAGTTTGAAAGATTTCAGATTGAGAGATGCCGTGAAATCAAAACTTCCTTTATCCAACACTTTATATATAAAAATTACCAATTCTTCTTGGCAAGCCTCAGATATTCTAGGAGGAGGCATATATTTTCTCTGCAGAAGAGCTGCTGAAAAATAAAGACGTGAAAGATTTACTGAAAGTCTCTCAGGCTGTTTCATGTGTTTCTCTCTCTCAAGTAAAGTTTTGGTGGTGAAACGTACACTGTATTAGGTTTACCTTTATCTACCACTTAATGATTACAAGTTCATTCAAGTGCTCAGTTTTGGGGTAAAAATTGGAAATTCTGCTCAAAATACATAATAAATACAATATTAAGAATACGAAAAGGACTCAAGACAGTATATGTCAATGAGATTATAAGACATGCTGTTTTTATAGCACATTCTGGGGAAGAAAAGCAGCATGAAAGAGTTTAATTTGAAATAGTAGAGATTAGGCTTTCAAAAAAATGCTATGTGCAGGTTTGATGATAGAACCCACCACCTGTAACACAGCGAAGCAGAACTCAGTTGCTCTTGGGCATCCATCATCATAGGGTACAAGTGCCTCACCATCCTGCAGGTAGAGAAAATTAGATAGGAAGATCAGGCTTACACAGTCACTCCCTTTGGAACCCTCATCAGTGTCTTAGGAGTGAGAGAATGTCCTTTCCCTTTAGCTGAAATATCTTACATACTATAATTGCTGCCCTAATGTGATTAATATTGTGTTCATGCCTAGGATGTTGGGTTTGTGTCAGGGTATCAACTGCAAAATTAGAAGGGATGGTAAAGCATTCAGTGAAACTCTCTCTTCTTCTCATACTCTCTTCAAAACGTCTTGAAGATCTGCATGACAGTTACAACAAAAAACAGAATTCAAATGCTCAAAGAGGCACATTCCCTCTTTACCATTTTTCACATTTCTAGAAAAGCCATGCACATTACTACCTTAATAACTATGTGAATTTGAGCACCATAATACAAAACATCTGTGTCCACTCCCACAGTGACCAATGAGAGCTAATTTTCTATAGCCAGGACAAATTATCATCTTCAAGGATGACAGCATCTGTCTCTGTGATGTATAAACATGCCTTCCCCTTTGGCCTCAGAGAAGATTCATTGGAGCAAGGCAGCAGAAACAGGGGCATTACAGCAAGGATACCCCTTGTGGAAAACCAGCTGTTTGCTATTTATCTTTGTATGGCCAAGCAGCTCTTATCCAAGATACAGCTGTTCCTTCCTTTCCTCCTTATTAGCTACACCTGCCTCAAGCAGATGAGTGTGATTGTTAAATGCTTTTCTCAGTATTTAAAGTTTTATACCTGTTCTTAGTGTTCCCTTGTTCTCACAGGCAGTAGTTTAAAGATGCTGTCAATTTATCTTCCTGGTAAAAAAGAGACAGGCTTGTTTTTATTTTTCATAGAGATGAATGAATAAAATATTCCTTTTTTTTATTTTGTTAAGGTATCACAAATCTGGGCAAGACATCTTCCATCATACCATGAATTCTTAATGCAGCTGTAACATTATATGACCTCAAAATTTTTACTAGGACTGAGATTTCTGAAAGGAAACGTGCTCCTAAACATATGTTGCAACATTCTTCCTCTTTACATAAAACTCAGCTAAACATTTAGTGGCCAATTACACCAATTACAGTGCCATTTTTCTCTGCAGATGACTGATGGCTTTTGGAAGCCCAGAGGCAGACAGGTTATATTTTCTACCCAGCTGTATGCAGTCATATGCTGGATACATGAAGTCTTCATAATCGCTTCCCATCCTACCCTTCCTCATAAGTGTTCTTAAGTCCTCTGCACTGCATATTTACATAATTTAGCAAGGTCTCTTCCAGCAGCACCTAAAGGCTCCACTGAAAGTTTAAGTTCCTTTTCCCACTGTTGTATAAATATGTATTAAGAGATTGCAATCTATATACAATCTATATATTTTTAGTGCAAGCTGTCCCTGCCCATGGCAGTGGGGTTGGAACTAGATGATCTTAAGGTACTTTCCAACCCTAACTATTCTATGATTCTATACAAAGTTTGGAGCTGGGAACAGGCAGATCTGGGACTAGACCACCAGCATCCCACTCAGAGCCCTTTTTGCTGTTCTGTCTCATGCATGGTTGATTCACAGGTGTTGTAACATTTATACCTGAAGCCACTGAAACATGTTTGGAAAAACTGCCTGATAGATTCAGCCTCCTAATGGCACAAAACACACAGTGTCAACTCTGTTATCCTCAGTTCCAGCTTTGCCTCCTCACTCGATCATCAGCCGCAGGGTGTCTGAAATGCCATCCAACATACGCAGCGGTTGATGAGTACATGGAGAGTAAGCAGCAACACCAAAAATTCACATAACATGAAAGCTTCTTTTGGCTTAACAAGCAGATGCGTGAAAGCAGTCCCCAAAACACAGCTAAGGTTTCCTTTGACTACACACCAGACATGTACATGTCTAGCTTATTCACAAGTGGGACTGCCCATAGCAATGAGCAGCCCAGGGAAATGGAGACTATATGAGATTGGCCTTGTGTGATGTTCTCCATGTTTTCATGGCAACATGGGCACAATCTGTCCCCTTTCATTTGCCCTCCTCAAAGCAGCAACAGTGTCCATCAAGGGCAGCTTCCCCTTCCTCCTGACACCATTTTTTTGCTGGCTGAAACTCCATCCTTGCCAAAGATCCCAAAAGCTGCAAGACAGCCCTGTCTATCACCAGCTTCATTCATCAACAGATGATTTCTGTTGTGCTCAGGAAAGACATGAGATGATAATTGCAAATCATTCCAATAGATAAGCAGGTGAAGTAGTGTCTGGTAATTCATCTAACCCACTTCTTGGAATTAAAAGGTCTTCCTTGCAGATTGAGAATAAATTAATCATGAATCTATAAAGCAGAGAACACTGGTAAACTCAAAGAGAATAACGAGTACATGACAGGAAGCAGAGCATATCGTATGCAAGGATGTATTTGCTCATTAAGCACTACACATAAATATGCAATTCTTTTCTGAAGGACGTGAAGGAAAGGCTGTAGGTGGAAAATACTAAAGAGTAACAAACAAACATTTGCTTTTATTGAACCACCCATATTCTTTCTTGTAAATATAGATGCAGACAGACAGACAGAGAAACAAGCCAAAAAATGGGGGCAGAGGCAATTGCACAACATATTCACAAAGTTTTAAATAAGGGACGTTTGGCCATTTGGGAGATAAAGGTTGTCTGAAATTCTTCATCTAATTAGGAAAGGATTTCAGCAGCAATTCAATTATTTAATACAATTTACATTCATTTTTCTTCAAGAATGGAAAGGGGAAGGAAGATAAATTACTGTTTTTCTTCCTTCTACCACTTTTGCTCCCCACAGCCATCTGGATGCAGCGCAAAGAGACTCCCAAGGCTGCCTGTGCTCTTTGGCCACATATTAATACCACTTTTATGTGCTTTATTATCAACTCTCTTGTTTCTTTCTGGTCATCTTCTATATTGATTCCTAGTACTGGGCCTGCCGGAGCATACTTCTATTTGCAAACTTCTAAATTACATCACCTGTGGAGACTCTGGCTTCTCTACTGAATACTCCTTATTCTGAAAAAATGCTCTTGTGCCTCTTTATACATCAACTGTGGAGGGCTGTGTGCTTGGCTACTTATAATTGGCAGCTGGTATCGTTTCAGAATCCGATGTAGAATTGAGTGACAATCAGCTAATGAGGTTACAGCCTCTAGGGTCTTGCTCATCTCTCCAGAGCCACAGCAGTGTAATAGGTTGCAGAGAGTGGTTATGAAATCATTTGCTGTTCTACCTTCCTCTTACTTGTACAAATGAAAATTTCTCTCTGCTGTAGCAAAAAAAAATACCATCAAAAAAGAGCTGTGCAAATCTTCATAAAATAAAATGGGACTGCTATATACCTTATTGTATAGGGTAAGGCATGGATTCCATCTTTTTGCTAATGTAAATTAAAAGCTTATAGCGTGTCTGGAATCAGCTTTTCCAGAATGGCCATCTCTTGCTGTTCTAAAGACCAAAATGTGATGTCAGAGTTATTACAAAAGGCTGTGTAAAATGTAGCTATTTCTCATTGTTTGAGTATACCTCTATTTTTTCAGTCTAGGTTGCTTTAACATGAAATGCAGCTTTTTAAGATGGAAAGTTGTTATTGTTACGATGGACTTAAAACCAGCTCCAGCTTTTTGTCTTCTCTGCAAGCTTTGAGGAGTAGTGAACTCATCCACCATGTTTCCTCAACTCGCCTCTATTTTTTAGACTTCTTCCTGACATAATCACCTGTAGACTCAAGCACATCTACCTGGTTTGGATGCTATCTTCAGCTTTTTAGGGTTTTTTTAGTTTTCAAGTTTGAGTTGGGTTCTTGTTTTAAGTGTTACATGAAGATTATAGAGGAACACCATCACAGTGAGCATAAACCTTCCTTTGCTTCTTGTTTATATATCCCTTCCTCTTTGCTGTGTGCCCATCATTGTGCATGCACAGTTAACACCATTATCTGCTAAATGTTCTTGCATTTACAGACCTATTTTGACGGCTACTGCGCAAGTTATATTAGTCAACTGTCTGCCTTTTTCTCTCTCAAATTCTTGATCCTTGGAATGCCAGATCACATCTTAACCCTCTTTGAGGACTTAAGCCAACTTCCTGTTAACCTTCTGGAAGCTGGACTAGTTCCATAATGACCAAGAACGAAACAGAAACATTATTCCATGTTATCCAAATACCCATTTCCATTCACTACTATTTAGAAAGGAAAAAAACAAAACACAAACCACCCTCCTCCCACCAAGAAAACAACAGAAAACCCAGTTGGCAGGGTATTTCTTCAGTCTCTGAACAATTTTAATGAAATACATGGTGACTGCAGTCATTAGACCAAAAAGAAAGGCATAGAATTATTATGAAGAGGCTGAAAAATAATACTAATAGCATCCTTTCAAGGGGTGTGATAAAGAGTGTTCTTTCAGTCTCTGAGAACCAGGCATGGCCTGAAAACCTATAGGGATTGTTTCCAACACATGAATGTTATTCTTCTGGCTTTAATGAAGATCAAATTGCCATTTTATCTTTTTAAATTTACATCTGATACTTCCTATCTATAATGTGTTTGGTACATTACACCATAGAGAAAATGAACATTCACAAGGACAATCAGGCAGTCTTAATCTAAATTTTTTCTATTATTGTTTCCAGCCAGTAAAACTACCAGTTTTACTCATCTTAGTAGAGAAACAGCTTTCAGATGATCCCCAATAAGGCAGCTCTCAGACCACTGCTTTTAAAGCATTTCTTTTACAACCACCAAGACAAAAGAGCAGTCATTAAAACCACCACTGTCACTCAGGTTCAACCCCACTTGTTACAGAGCAGAAACATCTTTGAAAGGAAAAGCAGAAGTAGCCTGAGTGAAATCCACCTGATTTGAGTTACCTGTACTGGGTAACTCAGCTCAGTTATCTGAAGCTGACAAAGTCAAATAAAATCAGGGCATGGGGAAGGAAACCCACACTCTTATTATTTCCGCTGCATAGATGAAGGTGTTACAAGCATATAGCTAGGTCTCTAATAACCATATCTACTAAGGATAAGCAAGTATGAGAGGGCAAATTCTACATGTTCAAGTCGTTTCTACTGTTCTGTTTTTCTTTGCTTTAGAAAATAACAAAGACTCATAAAACACTGCAAAACTATAGAAAGAAGCCCAACTTGTATTTCAGCTCTACCAGTCATCACCCCTAAGCTATTTATAAATGGCATAGTAAGTGTCTGCCAAGTTCAGCTACTATGCCATTTAGAGACTAGTCATGATGTGAAAGTCCAGAGAAGTAAACTCACACCCAAAGGATGTTTCAAATGCATCAATGGCAGTGATGGCTGGAAAAAAAAGGTAGCAGATGGAGCACGTGGAGGTAATATAAGGACATGGATCTTAGAGACCTTGGGAGACCCTTTAACATCCTTCACAGAAAGGATGGTTACCCCACAGTATATTTATATGAGGCTTTTCGTACCAAAGGAACTGTGCAGCAGTGCAGCCATCCTGTTCACCTTCCACTTTGCCATGTCAATGGACCTGAGTGGCCAGAAGTACAGAGATCTTCTTTGCAGCACAGGCTGGATGGTCTTCCCAATGCTTGGGAACTTTTCCTCTGAGTATTATTTAAAAACCCTTCCAGTGGATACTTTGGCTAACTATGTAATATACTAATAAATGTATATTTATTTTTGCTTCTCTCTTTATACACACCAGAAGATCTAGAAGATCATGTTGCTCATGGTTGATTTAATTAGTACTTGGGGAACTGGGTCTGGCAGGTTACAAAGCTGCTTGCAGGGTGGAAATACTCAATTAGCAACCTGCTAATGAATGCACAAAAGCCATGTTTTCTCATTTTCACCTTTTACCCTTTGCCCAATTTCAGGGGATAAAACAGGCCAGATATAATTTTTGTCAGGACAGGATTAATAGCTTGAGTTCACACATACAACATAGGGTTGCTTTTGTTGTCTCACAGAACAGCACTAAGTACAAACTACTTAGTGCTCTCGTTTCTAGTAGTTCGCATGGTTTAAGTATTTGAAATATTGAGATCTATTTAATGGATCATTGCATTTTCACATTTTAGTAAAGTCATTTTTGCTGTTTCACTCTATAAGAGTCAATGAGTTCTCTTTGCAATCAAAATTTGTCTTACAACCCTGCAAAGCTAAAATACATTTCTGTGCTAGTCATCTTGCAAGTCATTAGGACATCTTTTTGGTTTAGTCCTTTTCTATTTGCATTTCTTTCCTGTATAATATTTTTACAGGGGTTGATATATAATGTTGGTAAGAAACCCAAAGCAAATCACATGGCTGGCTTCAGTGCTACCATTGATAAAACTCTGCTGAATGTAATGGTGGCTGCATTGGGCATCAGGAAGTGGTGTATGTATCCTGTGTAAAATAATGCATTCAGCAATAAATATTTAGAAAACCGACTAGTGGGCAGATTATAATCAAGGTTTCTCTGTAAAACAAAATTTGTGTTGGGGAAGCCAGACTGGTTTTGCGGTTTTGTCTTTTTTTCTAATCCGGTATCTATTACTACACAGCGTTTTCCTATGATCTTGTTGCTAGGGTCATTCACAGTACAAACATTATTTCCGCTTAAATGACACACAGCTTATGAATATACTAGAAGGGAAGAAGGAGTATTCTTTTCCTTTCTTATATAGAAGTGGAAGCTCGCTCAGCAAAAGGAGTGATGAGATTACAACTGATTTATTTCTCTATTATGGAGATATCAAGACTATTTAAAACTCATAAAATTGGATTGTGGTGAAATATTATTTTTATGTAGGTGGTATTTCAAGAAACCCCATTTCTGCCCATCTCAGTAAGTAAGTGTTATCCAAGACTATTACTATAAAATTAATTGGAAAAAGGGGAAAAAAAGAAGATTAGAAAAATTATCATCGTTGTCTGAGTGACTGGAAAGAGATTACTTCCTTTTTTTACACAATAAATGTTTTTCTTTGATAAGCAATGAGAAAAGATGCTGATGAACAATGTTTCTCTTCTCTGATTCATTTTCCAAATAAGTTTCTCAAAGAAGCTTCATGCTGTTCTAAAATAATGCAGAACATCATACTAAATAATTACTAATAAAAAGGTATCACCTGTGTCTGCAGCTACAGCATAAGCTAGTTTTTGACTGTAAAGAATTATTATAAGGAAACCTCGGTAAAAATACGGGACACTTGGATTACTGAAAAGGATCCAAACAAACCAAACATTTTGTACTTACATCCTGCATATTCTTCTTTAGTGACTGGTTCATGTGTCCAATAAAAGAGATATATCTAAAAGTTAGGAACAATTAGGTGAAGATGAAAATGGAAAGTTACACTGATAGCTTTCTGCATATAACAATATATGAAAAATTCTAATTCTTTCAGAATTTGGCAGGAGTTTTTGATTCACCTTCAGGCTCATTCAAGCATTCTCACCTTTCAATTTAAAAGGCATACATTATGCAAGTTTCAATTAAATTATATTTTTCAGAGGAGGAAAATAAAATAGCTGCTATTCACATCTGTGATTATACGCCACAGTTAGAATTCACCTGAGAGTCATAGCCAAAGAAGAAATATTGAAGTTAGAGATTTATCTGCATCTCCCCTATACTAAATGCCTCCTCAGAATGAAATAAATACTGTCAGGGAGTATAACCAAAACAACAAATGGAGCAGCCTGCAGGAAAAAAAAGATCAGACTCAAAAATTGAATGTTTGAGGTTAAGTACTGAAGAAATCCCCAGTTAGGCTATGGGAAATGACTACTTCAGATAACAGATGACTCGGTGCTCATGGACAAGTGGCACAGTTATCAAGTGAGTGAGCTTTACAGATGCAGAACAACCTGAAGCTAGGACATTCAAAAGCCCTGAGCCGTGAAGCTGGTCAAGGTTAAACACTGAATTAGGGTCACCCGTTCATTCTCTGCACCACATTCCTGGCCTGTCACCCCGGGCCATTGTTTTTAGATAAAGTTAACAACCTCTACATATTCTCTACACATCTGAAATTTTACTGGAATAAAGAATCACAGAATTCCAGACTGGTTTGCATTGGAAGGGACCTTAAAGCTCATCCAGTTCCAACCCCTGCCACTAGAGCAGCTTGCTCCAAGCCCCTGTGTCCAACCTGGCCTTGAACACTGCCAGGGATGGGGCAGCCACAGCTTCTCTGGGCACTCTGTGCCAGCGCCTCAGCACCCTCACAGGGAAGAGCTTCTGCCTTAGAGCTCATCTCAGTCTCCCCCTTGCCCTGTCCCTGCAGGCCCTTGTCAAAAATCCCCCTCCAGATTTCTTGTACTCCCCCTTAGATACTGGAAGACAATTATAAGGTCTCCCTGGAGCCTTCTCTTCTCCAGGCTGACCAAGCCCAGCTCTCTCAGCCTGTCTGCTGGAGTCCCTGCTTTGCTTGTCCCAAACTCCAGCCATGAGTCAGCAGCTTTCTTGGAGGTTCACTTTTTTCCTGCAAGCCAAAATGCAGCTAAATTGGGATGGACTTGCCTTCTCAAAAGAAATACTGAGCAGTTAGCGAGCACTTTGTATTTTGTTAGCATTACCTAATCACTGTAGTGCTCTGCACTGCCTACCCTCATTTTATCCTTGCAACATATCAGCTACTCAGGATGCGTGCAGGACTTAGGAGTCAGAAGCACACATATAATGGGAATTCAGCAGTTTGGCTGCAAGCCTTCTTCAGTCCACCAGAACACGCTGTCTCTCATCACTAGAAATGGGGAGGCTTTGTGCCAGGAATACTGACACATCTGCTAATGACTGTGCGGAGCCACACACCACTGGTTTGAACTTACACCCACTGAAGTCAGTGTTAATGCTCTCCTGGTTACAGCATGACCCGTATAAAGAAATAATGCAAAAGCTCAAATAGCGTAGCCTGTTTGCACTTGTAGTATCAGCATGGTACTACTTTTTAGCTTAGCTTTTCAAAATACACCCACTTCTGCGTGCTGAGTGAAGAAGGAAGAGAAACCTGGGCTGTACTCAGAGAAGGCATTTTAACAGAACAAACCTATGAAAACTTCACAGAGTAGGGGTACTTTTAAAACCTTCATATTTGGTGGTATTTGATTTTAAGTTACAAGTGGACAGACTTGCATCAAGTCATCCGAAGTCTGCTCTTCATATTCAGGTTTCATTTTCTGCCACTTCTCTTTAATGAACTTGGAAGTTCATAAAATTTTACAGGAGTTGCAATTTTCCTCACATAATGTAAAGATCTCCCCAAGACATAGAAAGGAGACATCTTTCCATTTAGACTAAAATAAGTATTCAGAATCAGTATTGGTCTTCCTTGTGCTAATTACTGTGATTAGGTCTGGTGTGTGGTTTCACTGTTCATTAAAAGTTTTGATCTGTTTTTATGACATAGATGTCTTCCTGATGCTTTTCTTTCAAAACTAAATTCTCAGAATTTAGCACCCAATGGACAGCCCCTTGCTGCTTTCAGTAATTTTTCATCAATAATCTCATTGATCTGTGTAAATACTTGCTCATCAGGAGTAAGAGGACTCTTAACATACTAATGATTTTTCAAAGTGATTCATTGCTTAAGCAGCAAAGGGACACATTCAGATATCCCGCCACTGGTGGTACTGTCCTCAGTACCTCCACTGAGACTGAGACCTGTGGTGATGAAATATTTAACCCAAGTATTGCTGTCAGAACCCGTCCCTTGGTGTGTTAAAGGGCTCCAAAATGCATCCATCCCTGCATTAATGTAAAAGGAATGTGGGAGTGGGCAAAGCAACCCAGTACAGAGAGGGAGCCATCTCCTACCAGTTGCTTCCAGGACATATTGTCCTGAGGCAAGAAGAAGCAAAGGTGTTTTGAGTTACCATCACCACTTGTGTTTTCTACAGGTCCAGAAGGAAAAATCACAAATGAAAGAGTAGTTGTCCAGGTCCCATGGCGTTAAAAGTCTAAGTGGACCCTCAGTACACGTGATATATCATTAGGTTGCACTGTCAGGTCTGACTATCTTGTACTGCAGCTAATATTGTTCCATGCAGAACTGCTTTTCCAGACACCTGGAATACCCTCTGGAAAAACAGATTGTTGTTCTTAGAAAAGCTGTGCCCAGTATCCTCTTCAAAACAGAATGGGAATTTGACAGCTGCTAGAGAAAACCCCATACTGAGACTTTCTGAAATCTCTGCTCTTCACTGGCAGGTCAAAGTCGTATCAGCTGGCACCCAGGGCTCAGGACCTATGGGCCTTGAAACAGAACTTCTTATAGACATATGCACCTCCACAAATAAACCTGGGAAATCATGTCCCACTGTTCATTGTCCAGATATTTACTGGGGAAGGTGATTTGTAGTTATGCTTGGGATTTGTGCTGAAGCTATTGTGGCACAACTATCTGCAGCAAAAAGCAACAGCTACATTTCCACTTTCATCCATTTTAGTGGCCAGACTATAACTGGACAGCCGAACCCATAACTTCATAGTATCTATCTGCTAATCCTGCAGCTTGATCTTCCTAGTGCTTTCTCTCTGTACTGAGGTTTTGGCTCATGACATTTTCCTTTGTCTGTTTAATGAGGTGCAATATATCCCTCTTTTCTGACTCCTGTAAGGATGAGCAAAGGGAAACTCACTCATCAGGTCAGAGAGGCAGCAGGCACAAGTGGGAATAGGTGCAGGAAGTCAATCTCAAAGCTTCCACAGATATGGAGGAAGATTAACAACATCAGGCAGGCTAATGTATTTCAAGCACCACTTAGTAGCAACCCATAACCATTACTGAACATACTGAATGAGATTTTTACAGGAAGCAATTCATCCATTTCCTAGGTTTTGGTCTTTCTGAAGAAGAGAAAAGGGGTTATGAAAGTCACTATAGGGATGAGCAGTATCAGGATAAAATACCCACAAAACCTCCCTCCTCTTTCCATCAAATGACTCATATCAATGCAATTGCGTTTTGCCAAAGTACCTTGTAAGTGAGATGGGACTTTCAGAGACAACATTTTAAAGTGATAAAAAACCATAAACCTAAAATGTCCTGATGGAATGACATGTTTGTCCATTTTAAACTGGCCTCTCAGGAAACATACTAGACTTATGGAAAACACACCCAAAACTACAGCCAATGCACAAAGGCTGGATGAAGAGACACCAAAGAAGTCCATGTATTTAGGAGGAATTAAGGGACAATCTGACTACACAGAGGGATGTCAGGAGTATCCCACAACAATGAAAGAAAAGTAGCTTACAAAAGAAATAATCAGCCCTATAATGTCAAAGGAAATTTCCCAGAAGTTCTCTTCTTTTCTTTTTTTTTTTTTTTGTGCCAAGAAAGAGTTGAATCTGAACAGAGTAATTAATTTAAATGTTTTGGCATAACAAGGTACTTATACATCAGAACCATATTTACAGAATAGAACAGAAACAATACCAATGGACTTGGAGAGCTCTTATTAATACTAGATAGACAGATTAGATGATAGATGATAGATTAGATGTAGATGATAGATAGATAGATAGATAGATAGATAGATAGATAGATAGATAGATGATAGATAGATAGATAAATTATGTAGTCTGTGTATACTTATATTAATTTCTCAAATATATAAGTGTTTTAAAAATAAAGCTACCATAACTAAGCTGCATAGTACATCTCAGCAAGAGCTTGTCTGGGGGAGCCACTTTCAAGATGTAACATGCAGATTATGGAAGACAAAAGCTAGCACAGGTAGAAAAGGCTAGCCATGCTTCACATTGAATAGATGGGGATTTTTATTTCCAGTGTATTGCATTTCTGTACTATTTCCATGCTAAATCTCCAGTCTTCTCTGCTCAGTTCTCTGGAGCCCTGGAGCAGCTCCACAGTTCCAAATATTTTCCAAAAAGCAAAAGTTTCTGCTACTCAAATGAATGTATAACCCAGCAAACCCAGCACTCAAGCTTTGCTGCAAATTTGGTTCATGCTACAGGCAGCAATGAAGCAGAGAAAATAATTACATACATCGAATGCTTGGTTGAATAATGTAGCCTATGTCCCTATGGTATAGTATAAACTACAAAGCAGATCCACCTGTTGTCTAATATCCTCATAGTGCAGAACCGTCACACCTCCTTGATAAAAAATTAAGTGTAAATTTCAGCATGTGCTTAATTGTTCCAAAGAAAATAGCGAAATCAGCAGAAGAACTTGAAGTAGAAATGATGAGTATAGTTATTTCATCTGACTTTATACTTCTGTTTTCCTCAGACTGCAAAATCCCCTGTGAATGGTATGTGTTTTCCTACTTTAATAGATAAATTCATAAATAAGTTAATAAATAATGATCCTATCTGTCTTAGATAAGCATATGCACATGATCATGAGTTAGCCACCCACAACCACATTAGGGTCTTCTGATTGTCCAAGATCATTGCAAGTCTGGGAAACACAGGCTAACAGCATTGCCAGCTTCACACCACTGCCTGGGAAAGGAAGGTGCCATTGATCATGAGCCAACAGGAATTCCCACACTCGAGCTAAGTGTCCCAAAATAGTACTGCATTTGTCTGCTTTTGATTCATTCTGTGCTAAAGCCATGCAAAATGCAAACAGAGTGAGTTGCAGTGTCTTTTTAAAACAAATCATGGTCGCTCCCAACCTGCACGAATCCTTCCTAGGGAAGCAGTTGTGAGAGCAGATGGTGTCCTTTTGATAATCCAGGTTGCAGAAATGGCAGTGAAGCGGTGTGAATATTGTGTAGTAAGTTGTAAATGTCACAGCCTGTTACTGCCTGGGCACCTGTATAGAGCAGGTGTCAGTGCTATAATGTCCATCCTGAAATGGGTAGGTGGAAATGACTGCTGCTTCCTTTGGTTACCTGACTTGCGCTGATGTTGGGCAATGGAGCAGTCAGAAAGGGTTAAACCATTCATCAAATCCAACTGAATGGCAAATAAATTTCTTTTCAGAGAGGAAAGGAACAAAAAATGTGCTGCAGGTGAGCACAAATGATGCCTCCAGCTCAGTCAACTGCAGTGCAGACAACCCTGCAAATGATGCTACTTTCTGATGCCGTATCAAACCAGGAATGTTTGGGGAAGGATTTTCTTACCTGTGGACAGAATAATATGGGGTATTGCCATCAGTTTTTACTTCTTCGAGACATATTCAAACCCCACAGTCATGAAAGCTCTGTAATATATACCATGCTATACCATGAAATAAAATTCAAGATGCTGACCTTTTAATTCTAGAGGTCAGAAACTGCTTGTAACTCACACTTGGTCAGCTAATCCCTTGCATGAGGCAAAAATACCTTTCTAATCCCCAAATTAAACTCCCAAATGGTTGTTTATGTGCTTTTCTCTTATGTTTGTGTGTTTGTATTGTGATATCAGATGTATTACTGAATATGGCTGAATGCTGTAAGACCTGCTTTATTTCATGCATGGAAGAGACAAGAAGGCTAAATAAACTTAGGGTTGACTTAAAAGAGCACAGGTCTGTCAAAGGTAATACAACCACAAAGATACTCATGAAGGGAAAGCCATCACCCGAGTTTTCTTCAGTGTTGCTTTTGGGTTGTTTCAGTAGCAGCAATGATGTTTAGGAGTCTCACTGTTCTAATTTTTCTAGTTATTCTTTGTAGTTTGTAAGATATTAATATTTCTGTTTTTAAGATATTCATATTCATAACTTCAGAAGATGTGGTTTCTTTTCAGGACAGGGGATTTTTTAGGATGTTTGAAGGAAAACATTGGATGAGCCCTGGGTGCAAATCAGACAGTGTGCTATTAGCAAGGCATAGGGTAGTTTTCTCTTCCCATTTTGGGTGCTGTGTAACTTAGGGATGACAAGATGGTTAACTAAGGACTACACAGGACTGTGTTCATACATTTAACAAAAAATCATGACTGGGAGGATATGATTTGTACTAAAACTTCTATTTTTACTGTATTTGCAGCCACTAGGTGCCACTCTGTGCTGCAGGAAGGTCCCAGAGATAATGTCTTGTTTCAAGCTATGTGGAAGTGTGTTCTTTTTCCCTCTAGATAAAGATCTTCTGCATGCTCCCCGTTATACTTTGCTGTAGTATGATGGGCTCAGAAAAGCAGAATTAACTCTCAGAAGGTAAGTTTTGCTTCTTCATTTTTGAAGAGTTTTTCTGCAGCGTTCAAGCCCTAATACTGTGAAGGAATAAAACAGGGAGAGGCATAAAATATATAACCGTAGCTTGCTTACTAAGTATGGCATTACTAAGTCAATACAATTATTTTTTTCAGCTAAGCAGCTGAAAGGGGTATGTAGAAACACTAACATTTAAATCAACGTCATATTGATAGATAAAAGTGCTGACAGTGCAAGGGGAATACAAGCCAATCAACAGACTAATTGCTATCAAGAAAAATACTAATAGCTTCTCATTATCGCAACTACAACATATCTATTAGAAAAGACTGTATCTCTATCTTCACCTGCTCATTAGAATGGTGCATCTCTTATTAACATTCAATTAGAAGAAATCCTGGGAAGACAGGCTGAGAGAGCTGCACAGCTAGAGCAGCTCCTAGTGCCTAAAGGGGCTAATAAGAAATCTGGAGAGGAGCTTTTAACAAGGAACTGTATGGACAGGACAAGAGGGAATGGCTTTAACCCAAAAAGAGGGGATTTAAATTAGATATAAGGAACAAATTCTTCCTTTTGAGGGTGCTGAGGCACTGGCACAGGATGTCCAGAGAAGCTGTGGCTGCCCCATCCCTGGCAGTGTTCAAGGCCAGGTTGTACAGGGCTTAGAGCAACTTGGTCTACTGGAAAGTGTCCCTGCCCATGGCTGGAACTAGATGGAATTTAAAGTCCCTTCCAACCCAAAATATTCCATGATTCAATGATTCTATTATATTTTCTCATTATTCCTTGTATTTCAGGTCTTCATAGCCCAACCCTCCCATGTCCTCCTTTTGCTCTAGTAGCTTTCCATAGATAATAACTAAGCCTCTAAGAACTACCTTGATTCTTTTTCTCTCTATCTCACATTCAATAAAAGCTCTGCAAGCCAAATGACATCCTTCCTGCTGCTTTCATTGTTGCCAGCAAAAAGGTTTGTATGGCTATAGTTGAATGCAAGTGTCCAGCAGCTGTGAATTTCATGCAGGAACTACTATCAGGTGCACAACAAAAAAAAAAAATGTAGCTATTTTCAAGGGAAAGAGACCTAAATTCCAGCCTTGGTCTTCCAGCTTTCAACTTTCATACCAGCACCTGCCTAAAAATCCCTTTGAAGTTCTCAGGAGTAAAAATGCAGTCTTTTCTCTCCACCACCCTTGCAAAACAAGAGGATGCCATGACAACCAAGAGAGACACTAGTACTGTACTGACTGGTACTAGTGGCAGATCTTAACACTCTCTGTTGTAACTGTGTAATTGATTTGTTGCTTTCATACCATTATGCCTGCAGTACGCTCACCAGTATTCCAGAAACCCATAATTCTATCTCTGCTCACTCCTCAGACTCAGTGAACGTACAAACCCAGCAACTGAACTAGCTCTCTCATGGCATCTGGGTTGGATGTTAAGTCCTGTATTTAAAAATTCCTCAGTTGCCTTATTCATTCCTCACCTAACACACCTCAGTTTGGAGTACATGGTTATAGGCATCTAACATATTTCCTCTGCACAAGACCACAGCTTACATCTAAACCAGGCAAACGCAAGGTCATAAATGTAAGATGTAAGAAAAGCTGCTATAAGAATTAGGAACTTAGCAGCGATGAAGCAGTGATCACAGTCTTCACCATTAACACCTCACCAGAAGAAACAAGTTCTGATTTATTTTCTTCTATCTACCTGCAGCATGCAAGTTTGTCACACAATAAGAGAACTCTTCAGACACATAGTGGAAGAGTGCCTTAAGTAAGAATGTTTTGTTCAGGTTTAGGTAGCCCAGTTGTTGAAACTAACACTGATACTTCCCTTGTTTACAGATTGATTATGATTAATGACCCATAAAAAAGCCCAGTGATTAAGGCCGTGTTGGACAGAGCCTTGGGTGACACGGTTTAGTGGGAGGTGTCCCTGCCCATGGCAGGGGGGTTGGAACTGAGTTGATCTTAAGGTCCTTTCCAACCCTAACTATTCTATGATTCTATGATTCTATTCTATGTTTTTTAATCATGGGAATGGCGCATTCCCATCTAGTCAGCCTCAGAGGTTTCAATGTATATTCAGTAAGGCTACAGACACTCAAATTACCTAAACAGGTTTGCTTAAGTAGAACTGTCACCTACTGCTTGTGGCCCAGCCTTCACAGGTGTCCAGCCTGATCTTCAGTTTAGATGCCACACATGAAGACATCATAAAATACTTATTGTCCTGAACAGCACCAAGAGACCTTCCAGTTTCTGGGATATAAATTATTCCAATTCAATGGAAATTGATTCCAAAAACATATGAAAAGTTAATACTGTTCTCAGTATAGGACAATAAATCATTGTCTTCGCATAACACTGATTCTCAAGTAAGCTCCTTATTCTCATCAAATACGGTTCTGTATTTCTTTGCTTAAGGAGCCTTAAGCTACCCACACTACGTGAACTCACATGAAATGTAATACATTCCTTAAAGCTGCACTGGTAAAGCTCTGCTACTGGCCTGCAACCTTCCTGTTAGCCTCTGCTGAAGCTGCCAAATGAGTCTCCAAGGAGCTATCAAGGGTGTTAAAACGCTTCATCAATTCTGAGTGCCTACAACCCTCTGTGGAGCACAGTTGAGCTCCTGCAGTGAATTATGATCCTTCACTAAAAAGAGCATGCACATTTGGAAAGCCTTTCCACACCGTGCGACTTTGCTTATGGACATTGCTTATGTGCATGTCTCCATTCCCAGACTTCTGAACGGCCAGGAACTTTCAACACCCAAGGACTGGTAAAATGAACTTTTCCCTAATATTTCATGCTTAACAAAAGAGCAATGAACAATTAATGATAACCACAACTGAAACAAGGTAGCATTCGAAGACAAAAACACCTTGAAACATAATAAAATCCAAGAAACTAAAGACATTCAGTCTTGATGTATTTATTCATAGCCATAGCCAATTTACATTCAGTTCCAATCTTGTTGCAATTTGGATTCAAATTAGGACTAGGAAATAAAGCCACATATGGAAGATTTTATAATTTCTATATATAAATGAATTTCCCTTAGCACCTCTGGAAGCTTCAGAGTTGCCTGAAAGAGGTGATAGGCAGGAATCTGCTAAAATTCCTAAAAATATTCATAATCTTCCCATCACTTCTGATCAGGTCTTTTCCTGCAAGAGTTGAGTCGTTCACCAATGGAGTTACGCAAGGTCCAGATTTCTCATTTATACTTTTTAATGTGCACATGGAAGCACCAAATGTATCTGAGCTCAAGTGACATTCATGTACAGATAGCAGCTTTCCAGTATCTGAAGGGGGCATACAGGGATGCTAGGGATGGACTCTTCATAAGGGACTGTAGCGATAGGACAAGGGGTAATGGGTTAAAACTTAAACAGGGGAAGTTTAGATTGGATATAAGGGGAAATTCTTTCCTGTTAGGGTGGTGAGGCACTGGAATAGGGTACCCAGGGAGGTTGTGAATGCTCCATCCCTGGCAGTGTTCAAGGCCAGGTTGGACGAGGCTTTGGGTTATATGGTTTAGAGCGAGGTGTCCCTGCCCATGGCAGCGGGGTTAGAACTTGATCTTAAGGTCCTTTCCAACCCTAACTATTCTATAAGTACAGGGACTATGTTTGTATACATAGTTCCTTCACAGCTGCAGGCTGCACAATCATTCCTGAAAAGAGTCACTGGTTAGATCAGATCAGCTAATGGTGAAGTATGGTACATTTAGGTGAAGTCAAATCCCAGTGAGAGGTTTGATATAGGTGGGCAACTATGGCCGTAAGACAGTCTGTGATACTGAATATCATCAAATCTGTTGGTAAGTTCATAGCACTGCTGGATTTCTGTCTGTTATTATCAGTGTTATAAAGCTGCATCTTCCTATTTTTATCAGATTTCTTTACCTAAGTTATTCTGGCTGATCCTAATAAACGCTGAGGAAGAATCACCACGAGATGCCCTGGATGGGATCAGAGCTGGAGAAATAATGAGTCATTATAGCAATGGCACCATTTCTGTCTTTCCTTGCCTGCTTTCCCATACAGGATTGAGTCCAGCACTTGCAGCTCCCAGGACAGCTGTACTTTATAGCAACAACTTTTTCCCCCAGCATTGGACTTTTCATTCCTGAAGGTAGCACCCCACTTATTGCCACATAACTGGTTTAAATGATGAGTCTCTCCAAATTATTAATGCCATAATTTCTTCTTGGTGGTACCACACCAAGAGATGAGACTTTCAGCATTTCTAGGACTCCAGGTAGCAATTCAACTTCTCATTACTGTATGTCTGGTTAAAGTAGTTAATGCATTGTTTAAGTTAGACACCTTCCTTTCCCTTCTTCTGTATTAATCTTATCCACATTATAGGCATACTTATTAAAAGTACCTGATTACATATGAAACCCAGTGCAATTTGGATTTATATTCTAAAAAGAATCTGATGGATTATCATCACCTCTATCAATAAATCAAACCTTTCTTTGCTCTTCCATACAATCTAGATCAAATTTAAAGTCTCAAATTTTATTCTTTAAACACCCTTCATAACAGAGGCCACAGACACTCAGAGGCAATATGAGCTTTACAGGGACCACCAAGTCCACAACAGAGCTTTGCTGGCTCAGCTGGGTTCTCCAAAGAGGAAGATGACACTTTCTGAGGCTTGTATTTAAGCATCCAGAACTCAGAATAAATGTCACATGTAAAGTCATTGTAGTGGCACCACTTTTGACTTGACAGCAAAGCTAATAATATCTAACTTATATATTCAAGTAAGTACATATATTAATGAAGTGCATATTTTAACTGTTGTTTGTGTGTATTCCACTTTAGAAAGTTTCATTTTTTACCTAATTCACTTAAGTATATTTCAGAAGTAGAAACTAACTCTTACCATTAAACTAAATGGTGAAAAATGAGATACTAGTTTCAGTAATTTTAGTACAATCAAGTAGTAGGGTATAACTGGACGTCAACCTTTATTCCCTGTTTTGATTCCTATGGTTCATTCATTGACCTAGCATTCTGGAAACTCATGTAGATCTGCCAGCGTATCAATACACACGCAAACATTAATTAATTTACTTTATTGATTTAAAGTTTATCGAAAAAAAACAAATTCCTTGGAACTTCAATGATATATTACTATTATTTCAATATTTGTCTGTTCCAGGCAAATATTACCATAAGCCAAGGCTCATAAGCTTTGATTCGAAAGATATAACCACCATGCAAGATTGTAAAAGCAGAAAAATATGAGTCTGTGCAGCAGCTCTTGCTTTAGTTAAAAGTATTTTTAATGACTTCATCCTTCATGGTTGCCCAAAGCACCCTGTGAAATAAACCTTTAACTCTTACATCGTTTCTCTCTTACGGGTAATGAGCCATATGTGAAGACATCTGCAATGCCTGAAAAGAATAATCATTAATTAGAGAGAAGACAGGACACTTTCTGATTGCTGATATGGGCTGGGAGGTTTGGGGGGGGTGGGAATAAAGACTTTCAAAAACTCACTGGAATTGAGAAAGAAACTTCCTGCTTTAGTTTGCAAGATGTGAATACTGCAGGTATGATTTTTATTCCTTGCATGCGTTGGGCAGTAAAAGTACTGCACTGTGAAAATGAGACACCAGAGAGGAGACAGAGAGCCAAGAGATGGGAATTCTATGAAAAAAGGCTAAGACAACAGCATATGTTGTTTGTATAAAAACCTCTTTCTAACTTATCCAGAAGGTCTGAAGGAAGACCCAAAAGCAGGGCACAGATTGTAGGTTTAACTTCTTCTTTTCCCTGCTCTAATTGCCTCAGATTTACAAATTACAAGGTCAGGCACTCTAATCTTGCAGCTTTCATTGGATCTTGGTGTCTCCTCCTGGCTGAACATCCATTTTAAGTCACCTTCATTTACACCTTTCTGTGCCACTGTCTGGTGTCAGGCACATCACGCTGCAGGGACAGCCCTATCTGTCTTCTCAATGAAGCATGTGAATCGTGTACCTGCAGGAGAGTGGTTTTTTTTTGTACAAATCTGTGATTTCTTCATTGGTAGCAATCCCTGGACTTTTCCTGGCTTGGAGAAAACCAGCTGGAAGTGTTTTGCAATTGAAGGACCAGAATATACGCACAAGATAGAGAAAATAACCTACATGGAGAAGTGGAAAGAATGATTCATGCCAGACCGAGATAAGAGGAATGAATTATCACCTTGCTGATCTCTCCCCATTGATCATAAAGCAAAATGAGACAGATAGCTCAGAACAGATGCCTGACTTTTAGACTCCTGAAGTCAGATGACTGTAATCCCTGTCAAGCTTGAGAGATGAGTGGTTTAGGGCCCTAAATTCTACGTGTTCTCAGAGGCATCTCTAGGCCAGAAGTCTGTCTTACACCCAGGTTTAGTGCTGTTGGACTCCGTCTCTTGGGTTTTATCATGAAGACCTACTTGGCTGTTATATTCTCTGAAGGGGCGCTATTTGCCAGGAAACTTGCACTTTTTATATAGTATATATATATTCAAGTACCATCCTCCATCCTTTATAATAGCTACATACATAAATATCACTGACTTCTACAGGATTTCTGCTCTACTGCTATTTCTGTATATGTCTGTATTTCGTAACTGATATGAAAACAAACAAATCAAGGTTATCCACATAGCATTTACATATTTGGTGTCCTAATTGATCAGTGAATACCATACTCCCTCCCAGTATGAGAAAGTATACAAGGTGCAGACTAATGCATGAGCAACAGACTTGGTACCCATGTACAGGAGTAAAAAGGCACAGATTGCACATAAATCATCTTGAATTTGCATGGCTCTGAGTCTGAAATAATAAACTGTTGTTATATCACATTTACATGAGAGCTGCTTGATGCCACATCACTTTGTAACATGGAGCACAAGTGCTCGAGTCATTCATTTCCAGCTAGACAGACAGCTGAAGCATATCTTTTTACAGATGAAACAAACCCTCAAGACTGTCATTTCATCCTATTTTGTTGCCATTATACTGTTATAATGTACAGTTTCTTATGGTTTCCTTTCAGTGACCCAACAAATTACAATTCAGTGATTACCATGTACTGTTGAAGAGTTCACAGGGAAGGAAAGAATAGAAATTTTAGTAAGGTTTCTTCTTCCTTTATTTTAAAGAAGCATTTGTTGATAGGGAATTCCAGTGCATCAGTGCTCTAGACTTTCAGGAAATACAACTTGTCCTTAATTCCCAATGTTTAGATACCTATTTAAGTAGAACCTGTGAGCTTCATGAACAAGTGGCCTCTGATTTCTCTCAGTCTACTCAGCTGAGGAGCTTGGCCTCATGCATTTAGCCTGTTCCCTAGGTAAACCTACCCCTGGAAACATGACAACCACTGAATGAGGGTTTATATGCATTCTGGGAGTTGTGGAGTATAAGCCCTTGGTAGATGAAAACAACATCTGAACAATTCTGTCAGATTCAATCCAGGATTATGATTAATGTATACACATGGACCCATGGAAATTAGAAAGAATATTTGAAACAAAAAGAAATAAGAAATGTCATCAGAAACCCCCTGATGCTGTTTTTAACTTTGATTAACTAGATGGTCTTCTACTGGGTTCTTCAGAAACAGAGTGGTCTGTTGAAGAGTCATTTCATTTTTCCAACTGAGGAGGATAATGGTAACTCAAGACATTATCAGGTACAATATGCTCACTATTTAGGACTTTGGATTTATTGACTGCTTCCATCCTGAAAGTAACAGACACAACAGCACTGTGCATATCATAACAGCTCCTCAAAAGAATTCATCATTGGATAAGGGGGGTGTAAGGCTGTACTGCTATTTCTTTAGTCATCACTCATTCAAAGTTGTAAATAAACTGTTTGCAGCATATTAAAGAAGAATCGCTGTGTGCTTAGACAATGCTAACACTTATACTCTTGGAAAGAAAATTAATCTGATCATGCTACTCAGTATTGACACCCTAGTGACTAACATGGAGGAAATCACAGCTATCAGCCAAAGAGATAGACCTCAGGTGACACTTGGAATTCAGAAAAACACACAGAAAATAAATGTCTTTCTTTAACTGCTAGGAGAAGATTGCTTTAAATGCAGGGGTTTGTTCCAAACAGCAGCTTGGCTATTTCTGATTTTTAGGAGGAAAATCTGTTTCCTGTTACTTGAAACACTTACGGATCATAGCTCAGCCCTCAGTGACACATGCTGATAGCACAAAAACTGCAGCTGACAGAAATTCTCATCATAAGAAAAAATGTTATGACTAAGATATCCATCCTACCCACACTTCTTTGTACCTTAACTTGTAACACACATTTTGATGTTTGCAGCATTAAGTTCCAAGTTTAACTGGGTTGATTTCTTCCTTTCGGTAGCACAGCCTGTTTGGTGTTTCCCTGCATGTGTAACTAGGGACAGCAGAAGCTGAGTTATGAGTTGCAGGGACAAGAGATAAGCAGTCAGTGATTTTCAGGCTTGAGGTTGCAAGCCTGGAAACATCAACAGAAGCAGGACTGTAATCTTGAAAACAGCCAAAAGCAGAAAAAGAACTAGGAGGTTACTAAAATAAGCTTTGAATTCTGCCTCAAAAGGGATGTGATAAAGCTCCCTAAGTATTTATAACTTCCAAACACCTTTGTAAAGGAAGTTAACATATTTATCATTGCAGATCTGGAGAAATGGGCTCCTGAAGCAAAACAGCCCTGACGGATTATATTCAGCACTGCACTCTTGGATTTCAAATGCAGGTATTCCTGATATGCCCCGCTGGGACAACAGGGCTGATCACTAAATAAAGATTCACCTCACCTATCCAAGCAAGCACACATGTCCTCCTTAGTCCTTTTTCAGGAAGTCAAGACAATCTTGCCTAGCTATTGAGATAAGATGACCCGTTTTGTCAACAGCTAGTTTTGGACATTGGGATTTTATCCTCTGCTTTTCTTGCTGCCTAGCTCCTCCACAGGAGCAGTCATTTTCCTTCTCCTCTTCCTTTTCCTCACACAAGCTATCTCTTCCCCATTTTTTTCTCACAGCCACCCTTCCTTCTCCCTTGCCATGATCCCCCATACTCAGCTTTTCCTGTATAGGTAAGACAGCATTTATTGATGGAAATTTCAAGAAGTTATTTTAAATGTACTTCATTTATTAGAAAAAAGCCATGTTGAAAAGGTAAATGTCTTTAATTTAAAATGGGGACCTGCCCTTGTGACACCGGGGTACCAAAGACAGACAAACATGAGCTTAACAGCATCCCATCCCTCCTGTGTGCTGCTGGTGTGTCTTCACAACTCTTGCCCCAAGGTTGCCCAAGAGGGTTTGGCAGATCTTTCATAGAATCATCTTAAAAGGCCTCTGGAAGGGTGAGGGGGAAAAGCTCCACTTCCCTTTTCCTAAAATACTGCAATACTCTGATTCATCCCTTGTTGCCCCAAGAATGATAAAATTACCTAAATGTATGTGCTTCACATGATGTTTTTCTTCCCAGTCTCATCAGGAGGAGCAATGTGCTCCAGTTTCCTACCCATCCCCAGCAACTGAACCATAAATTGGCAAGCTCACGAAATGAGGGAACATAAGTGTAATTGCACTTAATTGACAGGACATCACACACAGCAAACTTCAAGTTCAAGGGCGGAAACATTAATGACAGCAGCGTGTATATATAGCGACAGTAATTTTTGATCAGGAATAGGATGCAGAGATGTTTTAATTGCCATACTTAATGTTATACACGCCGTGCTACATTTAACCTATTTGAAAGCCAGTGTGCAGGTTGCACAGTGTTAGAACATTAATAAATTGCTGCTGCATGTGGTTCTAGTTGAAAGGAGAATATGATTCTCAGCTCAGGCTGCACTTTGCAAATACTCATCATTTATTTAGCCAAGGAAACAATGCTTCCCCTATTACCTTTTCCTGTGCTTCAATAAAGGTTACACAATTATTTCTTCTCAAGGTGAGTCACCTCAAGCCCCAGTAATGTTTTCATGTTTTCTGTTAATTGAAGAGAAACCAGAGCAGGCAGAAGTTTGCTTAACCTTCAGGACACAGTAATGTCTATCTACATCTTTCTTGTGGCTCAGAGATCACACGTCCTGTTGGTTCATCTCTAATGGGCGGCTGTCACTGACTGTACCTTTAATGTTCTTCTCCTAATGGAAAGCAATTAAGGGCAATATATTTTGAAAGGACCAGCCAAAGGGCTGGATTATAACTTCGGACTGATTTTCAGCCAGTACTTGCAAAACGCTTAAAATTGGCAGGGAAAAAAGGAAGATTAAACCCAGACGTGATCAATGTGATATGAGAAATCCAGCCCACAGAAAATAACTGCAGAACCCGATGGGCTTTGATATAATAAAGAGCCTGTATAACTGCTGTTCAGTGTAGGTACATTTCAAACCTACATCTAAGCTTTATGTTCATGTTCTGATCCCAAGCCATTTACTGCCATGAGACAACACACATAGTCAGTGCTCACAGAAGACCACAGTGTTGTTAATATTCAGGTGCTGAAGAGTGTTCACAGAGTTATGTGTTTATTCACTTTGCCAGTTTCTGAAGGGATAAAATCTCTGGTCCCACTCCTTATATAGCTGGCTCCATTTGCATGCACACACCACCTAATCTGAGGAGTCATTTAGTACATGAATGTTTGAGTGACAGCTTCAAATTTTCCTCTCTTCCTTTTATGCTAGCTGTTATCAAACGTGCCTCTATACAAATTAACAGGGGCCAATTAGCAGGAGCTTCGGATAAGCCTTTATGCATTTGATTGTATAGCAAAGAAATTAAATGACTGATGTTTTATCTTAAAGTTACAAACCCAAAATGCCTAACTGTTGTTATAAAAGCACATTCCTATCCTCACAGGACTGACACATTTAGAATATAATTGTAATTACTGTTTAAAAGGGTGGAAGTTAAAGCAAAGTATGTACATAGCAGTGAGCTTGTTCTGCAGAAGTCTGATAGATACATTATGAATACAAAACAATAGATGTACATAAATGAAGAAATATTACTATAGAAGCTGTTACAAGATTCTCCCTTGTTTCCTTGATTTTCCACACATTACCTTGGAAATGGTATATTAAGATCTACGTTTGTTTAACTCTTTCAACAGTGGCAAAGACAGGACACCCACAGAATCACTGAGTCATAGAATCCCAGACTGGTTTGAGTTGGATGGACCTTAAAGTTCATCCAGTTCCAACCCCCTGCCACAGGCAGGGACACCTTCCACTAGAGCAGGTTGCTCCAAGCCCCTGTGTCCAACCACTGCCAGGGATGGGGCAGCCACAGCTTCTCTGGGTACCCTGTGCCAGCGCCTCAGAACCCTCACAGGGAAGAACTTCTGCCTAAGATCAAGTTCCTGTGTGATGTACTCTAGGTTACCCTGCTCTTGCACGGGGGTTGGACCAGATGATCTCTTGAGGTCCCTTCCAACCCTTGGGATTCTGTGATTCTGTGATTCTGTAATGTAAACCTCCCCTTTGTTAGAAGAAGACTAAAATCAGAAAACTGAACAGAAACATCTTCACCAGGTATAAACTCGCTGCTACATTTATACTTGCAGCTTGTTTTCTTCTGTACTCAGTTGTGCTGATTTGACTTAATATCTTCCATTCATCATTCAAAAGCCTATACATGTAATGGAATATGGGTATTCTTCGCAGTGGCAATACTTGTAGCTGCCTTTCATGGCTGGTACAACAGAACAATTCAAACCACTTTGTTTTTCCACTCACTCACTGTTGTGTATCTCAGAGTTTACAGAGGAGGTCTTTGGGCTCTTGAAAACCGCTTTTTTTTTTGCCATCGATTTCCTGATTTCAACTCAGTTATACAGTAAGGGAAGAAGTCACTGTGTTACAGAAACATCCATCTCCATAATTCCTGTTATGGAGAGCTATGTCACATTTTATCTTTGTAGACAGTTTCATGAAGGTGGATGACAAAGGTCTGACACATTTTTAAGCAGACATGACTGACACTACAGTGGGCAACACAAAGCAACAACAAAAGTCAATCAATCAAAAGAAATCAAAACATAACAAATGGAGACAGATCAAGAAGAGCAATAGGAAAGATCAGGGGTCTGGAATACCCTGTGAGGAAAGACAATAAGTATTATGGCTGTGGTGAGAAGACAGAAAGCAACAGCTTTAAACCACCAGAATGATCCAGGCCAGACCTGCTAAAGCTTTGCAAAGGTAAAGTTCATGGAGCCCAGAAAAGACCTGTCTGGGGAGATGGCAAAACCCTCATCACTGCAAGCCTCCAAAGCACACTGCACAAACATCTGTCAAGAAGAACAGATACATTACTGACACTGCCATCAAGGTATGATGGGCTGTTTCCAGGCTGTTTTATAAGACTTTTTAATATAGTACTTCATTTCTTAAGGCAAACAGACACATTCTCATCTAAATGGCACAGAAAATAATAGCAAGTTAAATGTACAAGAAGAACAAACATGGCTTAAGAATAGTTAGAAATTAATTTCATAGTAATTACTAGGTAGACGGAGGTACTAAAAATGTAAGCATGAATCTTAATAAATTAAATTATCTTTAGAAATGAATGAATCTACCAAGTAATTATCTGTTCTGATGAAAACACCTTTTTTTTTTCTTTAAACAAAATACAGATAATTAAAAATAATAACTTGGAGAGCACTGAGATGGGAAAAAACATTATGAGCGGAAAGAGCCGTGTCTATACTAATAAATCAAATGTTCCTGGTCCTGAAATCTACTGGCACAGAATGGTCATTCTACCCTCCCAAACTGAACATCTGTGAGTAGACTCCCTCTTGGAAATGGTCTTTGGCAAGAAAAGTAATTCCCAAGCTGCTCTGGATTTATGCTACTACACAAGAATAAATACCTAGGCCTGGAAGGCACTAACCATGGTGTCTATTTGGGTCATAGTGGTAAGATTACAGTCCCTGAAGAGCATTCAGCACAAGCGGAAATGCAGCTTGGATGTTGCCTTTGCAACCTGAGATTAATAAGAATTACACAAATTCTGTCTTCTGAATTGCAAAAGGGAGGAAAGGGGTTTTATGCAGTTTCTGAATGAACCCAACACGTCACATATTAAAGGTAAATAAATAGAACAATAAAAACATGCAAGCACATGTCATTGGTATTCCCTGTGTTTCCTTTGGGCTAGCCCTACACTAAGATAATTAAACTGTGTAAAGGATTAAGTACATGAGTGTGACTGAACTTTAGTTTGTATGGATTTGGGTCAGTATGCTTTGGGTCTATTCTATTGCAATATGGCAAATATTACCAAGCACCGGCCATCGGTCTAGAAACCAGAAAAACTGGTTAGTGTCTAATCGCATATCCCAGGAACTATCTTTAATTATTATAAGAATATATTCTAATTATAATCTTTAATTTTACTGATAAGTGATTGAATTGGATTAAAAACTGAGGTTTTAGTCTCCTCTCCTGATTGACAAGCACCTTGCACACACAGCATCTATAATAAGAGTTTCCTCTGTTCAGAATGAGGGTAGATAAGCCAGTGAACATAAAGGAAAAGGAACAAGCCCTCTTAGCTTCCAGCTCCCCAGTCATGCCTTTCAGGATGGAAGCTCTTGGGTTTCCCTTTTCAGCAGTGTAAGTCTCACTGTCTTCCTGAAGCAGTGGAAAGTGTCCTGCTTTACATTCAGTCAGAAGTTCAAATCCTGCTATACCTGTCATGCAGTCTGTGAATATTTTCTTCCCATGCCTTGCAGGAGCGCTGAACTCAGAAAATTACAAGGGGAAAATTCCATATTAAGTGAAGCCATGCTGCAATATCTAATGAGAACACAGCCTTTATTCTGATAAAAGTTCTTTGTGTTACTCTTTTATTAAGAGGGACCATGCCAGTTCCTCTGTACACATGGCAGATCAGAAGGAGCTTTTATAATGCAAAGCCTCAGAGTATCTTCTGAATGTACCTGGCATTGCTCTGAATTTGTACTACCTACTGTTCCTCTTCATCTCAATCAAAGAGAATAGCTCTGAACAAAGATTAATGAAAATCATTATTAAGGTGATTATTCGCAGAGATTACTTTTGCTGCTAGTGTCTGAGGCATTCATAATGCTGTGTTTATGGGTGAGAGCCATTTCATTAAACTCACACACACACACAATTTCTCTTTTTTAAGATTAGGAACCAGTCTTAAATTAAAGGGACAAATTCTGGCATCCTGGGTACAACTGTTGTTCCATTCCCTTCATTTAAAGGAAAAAAATAAAATCCAGTAAAAATATTTCCCAATTCTAGGCAGAAATGAGTCACTGATCATGAAAGATCTCCCCGCAATGTTTATTTTATCACATTTATTGAAATCAAAATTATTCACATCCCACTTTATGGTGAAAACCCTCGGAGGTCCTTAAACTAAACTTGCCTTCAATCTGGTATCTCAGAGAGTTATACATGAGGCATGATTTAATTTACACCCAGAGAAAGCTTTGCCATTTATGGCCCATTTAATTGCACACTTGCCAGTCACATAGTTCTATTTGAAAGACCTTACTTTTTGCTGTTTTCAGCAATTTTTATTCCCAGGTAGTACAACAAGCACATAACCACCAGTCATTTCTACTGTAATGACCACAACCATCGCTGATGCAATTATGGATGAGACACATCTTGCTTGACTTTAGGTATTATTCTATACATCTGTGTTAGTCACCCTAGGATCCATTTCACAAAGACCAAGCGTGAATCGCCTAATATGCTTTAGATATCTATTTTAGGATGAATCTTGCCCAGAATTTGCTCTCTCATTCCTCTGAGCCACTGCAGAAATAGAAAATTAGGAAAGAAGAATCACACCCTGTGTCTGCTGGAAGACCTTGGTGCAGAAGATGCATCACGAAACCTCCCAAGACCCAACATACACAATTTCCAGTAAGAATACTTATGTGAGCTGACTTAAGAGTCCTTGCTGCCTTCTCTCAAGCCCTCATTCCTCTTCCCGCTAGAATTTTGATGATTAACTCTTCTAAACTGTCCAAATATATCCATCAAAAACATGACCTGTAGCAAAAATAATCTGAAACAAAGACCTCTCAAATTAGTGGAAAGTAGGTGTTGCTTTCTGACAGGTATGTTATTAAGGTTTCCTAAACATTAGCCTTGTTTGAATGGAGCCAGAAAACAAAGATCAGGATTATGATGGCCTTCAGGCTATCATAATAAGAAAATGTGTCTGAGATAGAAATTAAGTCCTAATCCCATTCTAGTAGAAAGCAGGGGTATAAGGCAACAAAATACTATAGATACAAGGTCATACCCTTAAGATGTTGCCATTTCTGGTCTTCTAAGCATACACTGATTTAGAGTCATTGCAAAGCAGCTCAGCAGTGTCTTTCTTCTTCAAGAATAAGGGGCTAGACAGGACAAAAGCTCTTGACAAGAGTAAAGTTCACTACTGCTGCTGCTACAGGGTGCAAATTCCAGTACAGCTATTGCTGCTGCAGGGGGTGATCATGATCCTATGCACTCCGTAGCCATCAACACACCCTGACCTCTTTCTCAGCCTTTCACATAGCTTGAGAGCAATGGTTTCCATTGACTGTATGGTGCTGCTGGTATCTGCTGATGAAACTAATCTTGATTCTGCTGTCCCCTGTGTAATGCCTGGGATGAGCTCCATGATCTGTTTACCTCTTGTCCATAATGTAGCAATGGATCAGTTGTAATAACCAATAGGAGCATTTTGTAAATGTAAGTATTGAGTGGGATTTATTGTTAACTAAATGTGCCATTGGATATATGCATTAGGTAAGTGCTAACAAAATCTGTGAAACACAATTCTTATATAATTTTACAATGTTGCTATAAATTTAAGAAAGATTATTGCTATATTATAAATTGCAATGCCTATAAAAGATGGAGAGACTGTTCAAGATTTGGGGTTATCTCTCCAATGACGCCATGAATTAACTGTGGGAATACAAGAGGCAATTCATCAAAATACAAACCACACAGTCAAACAAGAGTATATATGCTTTTAAAGCATAACCTAAAGCCCATCAGAATTCAACAGCAGGCTTTCTATTGACTACAGGAGGCTCTCAATGCAGACCTAGAGGAAAATTCATGGCTTAACTGGAAGGCTGCGTATAAAGTGGTATAAAGTTGTACGTTGGAATAATGCATGTTCATCCCTTATGAATAAAATACTTTCGTGCCAACTTACATGTTTTATTATGCTATGTTTCAGCTCAGTGATTTCACCTTTCCTAACCTAAACAGGAAAAGAAAGATTTTTCTTTAAAAATTGTGAAATATTTGTAAATACTGGCCATATAAATTTTGGAGTAGAGGACCTCTCTTCTTCCTTGCAGCATTGCAGCACATTTGCCTCATCGTCCCTGGTTTTCTTTTGTATAACTGCCATTCCCATGTGCAAAAATGCACTTCTTTCCCCAAAGTGAGCATTATTGTGGAGGAAGGACCTAAACATTCAAGAATTGTGGCATTTCCTATCAAAGAAGGAAAAAAAATCCCAGTTTCTGTTTCAGCTCTGTCATCTGCACAATTCTTTGCATGTTCTTTTATGTCATTCTGTCTTGTCTCCATACACATTTGTGAAAACCTTGATGCCCCCTCCTTGCTTCATCAGCAAGAAGAGATCATCTGGAGATGCAGAAATGGCCAAGAATTCTCTCTATATCAGCAGCCAAGATGAGGGGATGAGGGGGAAGTCTCCAGCCTATCCCAGAGAAGATAAAGCAGAAGTGCCATCTGGTTGTCAGCCATGGTAATTCCTTCAAGGAAATAAGCACTGCATTTTTTATTAGCAAAAACCAAACTCTTGCACTCTGGAGCTTAAACATAACTTGGTTTTAAATCCTGATTGATATTTTGTGTTCTGCGCTGCTTGTTTATATGGAACTTGCACAGTTGTAGACCACATCTGCTGGTAAAACAAAATGTATTAATTCTTGCTGCAGTATGTAACACAGAGCTTTGTGAAGTGCCTTTTACTGAAAGCCTGGAGAAATGAAATCCTTCTATCATGCACAGAACAAACACTGCAGATGTAGTGTGAGCATCAGTTCACCTGCCCTGCCGTAGCCCAAGAGATCCCAGCCCCATTTGCTTGGTCAGTCCTTTTTCCTTCTGCTGATTCCACCTCCTGCATTAATGGTTCTCAGTAATAGCATGCTCTAAGATGCAGCTGCTTGTCCTACACAGAGAATATTGCTTGAAACATTTCATATAAAAACGACCCATAAGAGCAGAAACTAATAATGACTCCAAATCAACCCCCTGTATGAGGGAGCACAGCCTTTAAAACTTCCCAGGAAAAGCCTTTTTATTTAAGTTTTGCCAGACTGCATAAATAAAGACAATCTCAGACAAACAATAGCAAACATCAGAAGAGAATTGTTCTGAGCTACACCAGAAAACCAATTGAAAGCATTGTGAACATGTATGCACATGTATAAAGAAACTGTCTGAGTACTTGAAGGAAGAGTTTGCTGCACAAACATTTCTCTTGTTATTCAGTCTAAAGAAATTTGACAAAACGTATCCAGGAAAAGGTTTTGTCTAGTAAGAATCACAAAGAGGGTGATATATTGTAGGATAACAAATCTATCCATCAAGCTAAGAGTACCAAACTGCAGAGCCTTGCAGCAGCAGGAGCATGGATAACAAAGCACTCTATACAGTACATTAACATAGGAGATGGATGCCCCATCTCTGGGTGCCCCATCTCTGGCAGTGTTCAAGGCCAAGTTGGATGGGGCTTGGAGCAACCTCCTCTAGTGGAAGGTGTCCCTGCCTGTGGCAGAGGGTTGGAATTGGGTAAGCTTTAAGGTCCCTTCGAACAAAACCATTTTCTGATTCTATGATACAGTACCATGGCAAAGCTTAGCTAAGGGGAGAAGTTAAACCAGCTAACTGCCTAATCCCAGTTTTGGAGTAAACTCATTTATCAACAGGACAACAACTTACATTCCACCTTGCTCATAACTCCTCCAAGACCTAAACCCTACTTTATAAATGGATTGAAGTGATTTAAGTTTACAGAAACTATTTAAACTTCATTATTAGGGATTTCCTTCTTAGAGACAAATGGAGTTTTATACTGTTAGGGTGGTGAGGCAACCCAGGGAGGCTGTCAATGCTCCATCCCTGGCAGTGTTCAAGACCAGGTTGAACAGAGCCTTGGATGGCATGGCAGGGGGGTTGGAACCGGATCATCTTAAGGTCCTTTCCAGCCCTAACTATTCTACAATTCTATAATTCTGCTTATAGAAATTATGCCTAAACTCTTGATAATCAAAAAAATGCCCTGGACAGTCCCATGTTCTGAATACTTTTGAGATGTTAGCCTGGAAGTTCTGATGAGGGTTTTTTCCACCTGGCTCAAGATGGCAAAAGGGTGCTTCTTACCTTGTCTCCCTGAAGTCGACTCTTTAGTACTTTATTTCCTTGACTACACAAGATAATTCAGTTTTGCCATTGAGAACAGCAGAGACAGAACTTTCCAGGCCAGGAAGCCAACAGGTTATATTCAGGACAGACCAATGAAGCACTGGGTCTTAATAATGGTAGAATTCTGTTGGCATAAGAATTTTTATTTAGCTTTGACAGCTTCCCTTACAAAGATTAAGCAGGTATAAAAGGTTGTATTTTCTCTAGGAGGGATACTACCTTATAGGAGGCTTGTATTCTTGATGCTAAACTAAGCCCTCATCTCAGTGCTGTTGAGCAGTGCACAGTGAGGCACCCCAGGAAAAGCAGTGCTACTTTCTTCAATTCTGCCAATCAAATGATCTCGTCAAGCTTTGTATGAGAACTGTTGGAGCTCACATCAGAACGTCATTTATTTACCTATGACCCCAGACAAGCAAAGAGAAACCTCAGACCATTTCTCATACTGTCCCTTCCAAGATCATGAAATGTCAGAAAGACTGAGCTTGCAGTGCTGATTTGTCTGTTTTAAGGAATTATCCCTTCTGCTCTGCTGGATGTCAGCAATAATCTGGTTAAGACTTGCCACTGGAAGACACTTTTCCTAAGTAGAGAGCTACAATATCAATCCTCAGAAAAGCTTTAGCAATCTACTGGAGGAACATCCACAGATTTGACATGAAACCACTGGTGTTGAGTTGGAACTTTAGGTACTGTGAGGGTGGACCAGTTTGTTCTGTTTGATGTGTCTATTCTCACAAGAATGGGACACTTTCAATTTCTTCCATGTACTAAAATTAGTCTGAAAACTAAATCACCCATTAAAGGAAAAGCAAAATTTATTTGATTAAGCCGAAAAGTGATCCTGCCCCTCCCCTCTGCTCTTGTGAGACTTCACCTGGAGTATTGTGTGCAGTTCTGGTGTCCTCAACATAAAAAGGACATGGAACTGTTGGAACAAGTCCAGAGGAGGCCACGAGGATGATCAGGGGACTGGAGCACCTCCCGTATGAAGACAGGCTGAGAAAGTTGGGGCTGTTCAGCCTGGAGAAGAGAAGGCTGCGTGGAGACCTCATAGCAGCCTTCCAGGATCTGAAGGGGGCCTATAGGGATGCTGGGGAGGGACTCTTCATTAGGGACTGTAGTGGTACGACAAGGGGTAATGGGGTCAAGGGGTAATGGGGTCAAACTAAAATGGGGAAGTTTAGGTTAGATATAAGGAAGAAGTTCTTTCCTGTAAGGGTGGTGAGGCGGTGGAATGGCTTGCCCAGGGAAGTTGTGAATGCTCCATCGCTGGTGGTTTTCATGGCCAGGTTGGACAGAGCCTTGGGTGAGATGGTTTAGTGTGAGGTGTTCCTGCCTATAGCAGGGGGATTAGAACTAGATGATCTTAAGGTCCTTTCCAACCCTAAGTATTGCATGAAAAACTTAAGAAATGGGTAATTATTTTTTAAATGGATACATAGATATGAATGAAGTTATGATAGGTAGTTGAAGACATGCCTGCTTTTTGCAGAGGGATAGGACTAGCTGATTTTTAAAGGTCCCTCCCAAACCAAACCATTCTGTGATTCTATGATTTTATCCAAACTTCAACGCTTCACCCAGAAACTTGCTGACTATTTCTTTCTTAACATGTAAAGATGTTTAAGGAACACTGATGTCCCTAAGACATCTTCCTGTCCACAGGAATAATATAATAATCCAGTATGTTGAACCACCAGACATTCCCTGAAAGCAACTGGAAGTGATTTAAAAATAAGGAAAATTATGTTCTTTACATAATTCTGGAATCTGCTGTTGCAGAAGGTGGGGGAGGATGGTAGCATTAGTAAGTTCAAAAATGCTGAGGCAAATTTACAGCAGCAGATCCATAAACAAAAATGGGAACTAGGAAGGAATGCTTGCCACCAATGATCACAGCTGTTGCAGGGACTGTGAGGGAAAAGAATTGCAGAAGGTATCCAGGCTAACATGCTAACCCTCAGTAGCATCTCCTATTGCCACTGAGGGATAGGGTATCAGGCTAGACAGATTCGCCGTCTGGGTATTTGCCCTGCCATTACAAGTAGCTAGACATTACCTAATGATGAAAGCAAAGCCTACAGATACACTTGATATTTACCTTGATTGTAAAGAGTTTATTTACTCACTGAAGATTAATTCACCCCTGAAACCACAAATTCTGAGTTTAAACTTTAATATATAACTCTGTAGCATGCATGTTGAAGACTGTATTTTATACAAACATAGCAAGAGCAACAACAAAAGCATCTCCTTGCTCTCCTTACTCTTGGAATACACTCCCCCAGGTTCCAGGCGAGCTTCTCAAGTGGGAGTACATCTCATTACTTCTTACTGCACTGCTAGATTGAACAAAATAACACTCAATTTAGCCCCCAGTCATCTTTAAGCTGGCAAGTGTGAATTCAGATAAATTCTGGTGGAAGAGAAGAACTTTAGTTGATAAACAGAGAGAAACTTTCAGACAGTATCCTTCAGGAGGAACAGAAATGTAAACTCAGTGCAGAAGTCTGCTGCTGGGAGTTTCATTTTAATCAGTCGTTTTCTTCTTGTTTTTATTTGCAGAGCAGTTCCGAACAAATTGAAAAGTGTTTTTTCCCCCTTCAGTGCAGGCTGAGTTCCTACCACTTCCATTGTAAAAGAGAATTCAATTTTGCAGTGATAACTTTGAGAATACACAGATAAGGCACTTGTGGGAAGGGGGAGAGGGAGTAGAATGACTACCAGGCATGAATAGAAAGTACTTAGAAAATACAGGAAAAGAAGTAATTGTCAGCTGCATTTTACATACCAAAACCAGACATTTTTCTCCAATCTATAATCTTCAGGCAGAGAGAAAGTAGTGAGCTTTGCTGATGCTAATTTCATCTTTTCATTGTTTTGGAAAGATGCATTCACATTTTCTGTGATGTGGATAAGCAGGGCTAGACAGCTTACGGAGGGAGATAACATAAGCGCTGAGCTCTGTTGAACCTCAGCAGCTTTCTGTTTTTAATCTCAATTTATTGTCCAAACCCTATCTCTCTAATGGCCGAGCTAAATCCAGATTTAGATTAAAAATGTATGGGCTCAATTGAAACTCCATTTGAGGCTGCATGCTGTGTTCGGGGTGGAAGCAGCATCAGCCCTAGCAGGGAGATGGGGAAGTTTGAAACTGCAGCCACGGCTCTTGTGAGTGTCAACATGAGATAGCTGTGACTGAGTAAGGATGGCTTATGACACAGAATAAGCATGGACAAAAGGACAGCCATTCTGGATCAGCTAGTGTAGCATCCTGTCATTAGAAGAGGGCAGCAGCAGATGCCTGGGGAGGAGGATACAGACAGAGAGACTATACAGAAATACAATGCCAACTGTACTGATGTTAGTCCTCTGTTCCTCAAAATCTCTCAGTTTAGGGAAAGCCTGAGGCTGACCCATAGTCTGAGTTCATTAGCCCCCAGTTGTTATTCCAGGAGTTCATGCAGTCATCTTCTCTTTGCAGTTTCAACACCCATAACCTTTCAGTACCTCAATTCTCTTTGTATAGCAAAACATCTGTTTTATTTGCTGTGAAACTGTTACCAGCTACCTCGATTTGAACAACCTTGTTTCTGAAAGGGTAAAGAGAGGTATGAGTAAAGTGAGTGGAAAATAATTGCCTATGAGTCCTTTGTGCATCCTACAGAACATTATACACAGTTATAACCCTCTCCCAGTTGCCACTGTTTTTTCTGCAGGCTATTTAGACTGTTTTCATGGGACCGGTCTTGTTCGTCTTTGTCGCTGACATGGGCAGTGGGATTGAGTGTGCCCTCAGCAAGTTTGCCAATGACACCAAGCTGTGTGGTTCGGTTGAAACACTGGAGGGAAGGAATGCCATCCAGAGGGACCTTGACATGCTTCTGAGGTGGGCTGATGCCAACCTCATGAAGTTTAACCATGCCAAGTAGAAGGTCCTACACCTGGGTCGGAGAAATCCCAGGCACAGCTACAGGCTGGGCAGAGAAGAGATTCAGAGCATCCCTGCGGAGAAGGACTTGGGGGTGCTGGTCGATGAGAAAATGAACATGAGCCAGCTTCAGTGTGAGCTTGCAGCCCAGGAAGCCAACTGTATCCTGGGCTGCATCAAAAGGAGCGTGACCAGCAGGTCGAAAGAGATGATCTTGCCCCTCTACTCTGCTCTCGTGAGACCTCACTTGGAGTATTGTGTACAGTTCTGGTGTCCTCAACATAAAAAGGACATGGAACTGTTGGAACAAGTCCAGAGGAGGGCCACAAGGATGTTCAGGGGACTGGAGCACCTCCCATATGAAGACAGGCTGAGAAAGTTTGGGCTGTTCAGCCTGGAGAAGGGAAGGCTGCGTGGAGACCTCAAAGCAGCCTTCCAGTAGGGAAGTTTAGATTGGATATAAGAAGTTCTTTACTGTAAGGGTGGTGAGGCACTGGAATGGGTTGCCCAGGGAAGTTGTGAATGCTCCATCCCTGGCGGTGTTCAAGGCCAGGTTGGACAGAGCCTTGGGTGAGATGGTTTAGTGTGAGGTGTCCCTGCCCATGGCAGTGGAGTTGGAACTGGATGATCTTAAGGTCCTTCCCAGCCCTAACTATTCTATGATTCTGTGAAATTTGCATCCCACAATTGATTACATTTGTTACTGTTCACTTGGTGAATCCAGGTATTATACCTTTGAAACAGAGAACAGAACTGAACACAGAATATAAGATTCAGGCACGCCAGCACTTTACATAGTGATATAATGATATTTTCTCTTTTATTCTCTTTCTTAACAATTCTTATTATTCATTTTGCATATTTTTACCAGAGCTATGCCCTGAGTTCAATAAACTTACATATTAGAACCCCAAGATCTCATTTCTGAGTAACAGCAGTTAGCTCAGAGGCCATCATTTTATATGAGAAATTTGGATTGTTTTTTCCCTGTGTATGTCATTTTACATTTATCTATCCTGAATTTCATCTGCCACTTAATCACCAAGTCTTTTAGTCTCTAACCATCCTTCTGCAATTCTCCACAGCTGGTTCTCACTTTTAACTCAGCAACTTAGAATTCCCACTCCCAGGGCATACCTATGCTTAGTCTTTCAACCTTGGAATAAAACACCCACAAATTCTGATCAAGTTCAGATGAATAATGGAGCTTTGTGTTACAGGTTTCCCTCTAGATTTTTTATATTTACATGAATGCCTGCAAACCTTTGAACCTCTGAAAAGTTGTACAAGCAGTGTTGCTCATGGGGAAAAGAAGAAAGGGGGAGTTGGTGAGACACATCAGATTTGATTATCAAGAATATAAACATTATTCTCTATAGAGGATAACCTAGACAGTGGATTTCATTATAGCCTCCTGTATTAGATATATTCATGCCATGAAACTTGTCATCATTGTACAGGCTTCCTATATTAATGGTCTAAATCGGTTCGTTATTATTTATGCGTTAAAACTGAAACAGGGGAAGTTTAGATTGGAGGTAAGGAAGAAGTTCTTTACTGTGAGGGTGGTGAGGCACTGGAATGGGCTCCCCAGGGAAGTTGTGAATGCTCCACCCCTGCCGGTGTTCAAGGCCACGTTGGACAGAGCCTTGGATGACATGGGTTAGTGTGAGGTGTCACTGCCCATGGCAGGGGGGGTTGGAACTGGATGATTTTAAGGTCCTTCCCAACCCTAACTATTCTGTGATTCTACAGTTCTATGATTATTATAATTTCTGTTCTGGCAGAGCTAAAGATGTGCTAAGATGCAAGATCCAGCCCTGAAGGATTACAACCCCAATACCCTGATTTAAGAAAGCAGTTAAGGGCATGTGTAGTTCTTGTCACCTGATTAAGTTCTTCCCTAAATGTCTGTTTTCTAGAGTCATGGCTAGAACTGCTTTAAGGTGGGTTCTGAAATCCATAAATTGCATTTAAACAGATGGGAAAGAAAAAATGTTTAAATAGCCTTTAACCATCACAGGTTATCTCCAGGCCTGTCACACTCAGTGCTCAGAGACATTATAGTAACTCCAAACTGTACCTAGAGATGCTCCTTAATTAAGCCACAAGAAAGCAAACAAACAAGCAAACAAAAAGAGGGCTGACAACACGTCATTCATGCTTTGAGAAATGCCATCAAATTGTATGTAATGCTTTACTGCTTTGAATGCAGGCATTTGTCTTCAAAAGTTGGAAACATGTTATTCTGTAAATCTTCTTATTAATTATATTTCATTTTGAATGCAAAGCCAGGCCAGCATCAATTTATTTCACTCGACTGCATCAGCACTGTAATGTTATTCTTCAGTTTTACTTTCAATCTGGTACGGACTGATAACATTTTCTGGTCGATGAAAAGGCAGAGGTTGTTACCAAAAGTAATGGTATGTTATAAAGCTGCTCTAGTCCAACAATTAAGGGCATTTTATTATGTCATAAAGCCAGTGCTATTTTTTTCACTGCAGCCACACAACATTAATTTGGATGCTAATTTGCACATGATATATTATTGATGAGGCAAAAATGCATTTGTTTCTATCAAGCTCAAAAATCATGTATCCTTTAATATATTAATAATCAGAATCCTGAGGAGGCTGTAATGTGATCTACCCTAATTGAGACAAAATGCTTGCATAGCTATTGATTAGATTCAACTTTTGGGGTGGTCCTTCCTGAGCTGAGTGGTATGGAAAGGCATTAGCATGAACAGAAGGTAGAAGTAACCTTCTGTTCTATACAGTATTAGAATAGGTGAGTACTTGCCAGCACTGCATTGAGCAGCATGACTAAGAAGAGTTTATTCTCACTGCTACTATTGAGTCTAAGTAATGTAGGAAGGGGAGAGGTTAAATTATCACTGGCAAGAATTTGTTGCTGTTTTTAGGTGCACATTTAACTTGCTCCACATTAAAGACTTACAGTTGAGCAAACACATCTGGCATTGGGAGCAGAAAGAAAATCTTTGTTTCCTGTAAGAGCTCCCTGCTCAGTTTTAGCCTTGCCCTAAGAAAACTGCTTCTTGCACAGGGGAACATTGAAAGTTATAAAGTTGTGCTGTGTCTGAGAATCGGAGCTTTCCTGGAGCCTCCAGTGACACTTTAGTTAAACTGTAGACAGATCATAGCTGTGCAGATTTCCTTTGAATTTGATTCAGCGTCCAGTGGGAAGCCTGAAAGAGTGCAGAGGGTTTGAGAGAGTATTACATCCTTACTGAAGTCTTCTGAGTGGCAAAACTATGACTAAGTGCATACATCAAGGATTCATGGGAAAATTTAGGAGCTGAAATTTATAGTTAGGTCTTTAAGACATCTGAGCACCTCTTCATATCTGCTGTTAATGACAGTCACCTAGCTGTTCTGGTTAGATGTGAGCTGGTAGCACTAAAATCCAGCTTCATAACAGTGTCAAAATGCAACAGGAACTCTGGGAAAAAATATTCCTGCTTCATATTTTTAGTCATCACAAAAGCTTTGAAAATTAAGTAGATTTTCTCTTTTTCTAGTGAGGGGATAAGTAAAAGTCCTACTGCAGAGTGTCTGCTTCTGAATTAGCTCCCCAAAGGTAATTTTTAGAGACAAGCTGCTGAATGAGATGGAGGACTAGCCTGATTCACTGGGACACTTTCACTATTTCAAAAGCTAGAATGATCTTTAGCTCATTAGGGAGTTATTTGCATCTGTCAAAGACTCGTCCTGTGGTAAAGACAAAGAACTCATAGCCTGGGAGACGTTTTTACCATTCTAAATTATTCTATAGACCTCCGCCATGATCTTTGTCAGGTCACAAATTAGGCCTCGTTTCCCCATCCCTCATCCTTTTCAAATGGTGATTATAATACTTACCTCAGAGGCTGCAGTAGGTCTTCATAACCCAGAATCTGTAAAGTACCAATAGTCCAAAAGTGAAAAAATCCCTAGAGAAATGCAGGCTGTCATTGAGCACCCTTGTAATTAAACCAGATGGGACAAAAGAAAAGACTTATAACTGAAAAAGCACCGTCCTGGCTCACACAGGTATGACCAAAGTAAGGAATGTCTTTTAAAGTCAGAAGTAATAAATAAATAAATAAATAAATAAGGTTATTGCTTTTATCTCTGGAAACAAATCATCTTGGTGATGTGCAGTGATAATGTTGCTGAGTTCTGCATCATTTATACAACTGGATGGCAAGCTATTTGTTAATAACCTCCTGCTGTTGTGGAATCCCCTGACAGAGGGCCATATGTGCCGCAAATTCTCAGGCACTCAAGTGAATGATTGGAGATGTGCAGTGCAAAATTCCCTTGTGAGTCATGCATTTCTTCATGTGGGTTTTTATTTTCCTCATTCCCCCATTTCACCTGTCTGCTTTAAAATCACTTATGTTCTTAAAAGATCTTTAGATATTAAGGGAGAGAGATTACCTATGCCATCCTGGTACCAACCTTCTCCATTAAATAGAAAAAAAGTTTTAAAAATGATAATCAAGGTATCAGAGATGCAGGAGTAAGATCAGGTTATTTGGATTTGGAATAATGGCTAAGAAGAGACTTCTCCAAAGAGGTCTTGACCTTGCAGTTTTTACTCCTGTGCAGGCACGGAGATGGAAAAAGGACACAGGCTTGAAGAGCTGCTTTGAAGAAGCCACACACGCAAAGGGAGCTGGGAGGCATTAAATGAAGTGGTTTCTCCAGCCCATGTTTGAAAAGGAGACCCACAGCACCAGCAGGAAAAGAAATCTGTGACCAGTGTGCCTGAGGGCTTCTGTGCACAGGGCACAGACTTGTGTTTGAAGGGACATAGCCATCCAGCTGCTCAGCCACTGTCTCTGATGCTGGCTCTGTTAGTGTACAGTGAATGTGACACTTCACAAGTGGTGTTCACATGTGGATTCACTGTACAGTGATGCTCCTCAGCCTGTGCAATAAGACCAAGCTCTATGTCATGGCCACACTGAGATAATCTTCTGCTTTTAATGTGGAATGAGACAGGGTCCTTGTTCTCTTCAGAGGAAGCTATAACTTCTCATTACAGGAATCACAGAATCAACCAGGATGGAAAAGACTTTTAAGTTCCTCAAGTCCAACCTTTACCCCAGGACACCAAGTCCACCACTAAACTGTGCCACTAAGGGCCTCATCCACATACAGAGCTGCATGATGCAGTTGTTGCCATCACTGCGTGTTAGATCCTCCTTCTTCCAGAAACTGTAAGTGAAGGTCTGGGCATCTCAAAGTTTCATTACTCCATGCAATGAAACATCTGCTTTGCACAGTGGGAGTAACAGAAGACACTAACCAGTGAGGAAGAACACAGTAGACAAAGGATCCAGAGATCAGCATGAATACTGTGGTAAAGGCAAAAGCTGCAGTCAGACCTACAACAGATGGTGCATCATTTTGGTGCTTTTTAATCCTTCCTATGTTCAGCTGTCACTAGAGAGCTCCAGCGTACAGTGGTGTAGGCCATCCTTTCAGTACCGTGGCAACTATCACACCCTGTCACACAGTCTGATGACTTCTGACATTTAGGTGTGAAATAGCCATTGGGAGAGTGTGAATATTGTCTGGGATTGAATTTATTCATCTGTGGCTGTGCTGTCCATGATCCCCAATATTTTTTTCTTAATTTTAACCTGTCTTATCCTTACTCCTGCTTTTATGTTAACCTTACCATTTTTTTTCCTAAAAATGGCTTATTCTTTCTAAATCTCATTTAGGCCATGATTGCATTTCTTTCCTAACGTTTTAGATGAAGGAGAACATTAATTTATCCATCTGAACATTAGATAGCTCTAGCCCACACTGAGACTCAGTTTGACTGAACTGCCAACAAACTAAAGGCTGTGACCTTCATCTGCCTCAGGCATAACCCAAGAGTAATTGATTTTAAAGTGGGCTCCTTGCAAATGTGAAATTAAACAGCATGACCTCTTTTGAGGTAAGCTTGCTCTTTGAAAGATGATCATGTCTCAATTTGGTCATCTCTTTAATCCTTGTCTGAAATTTTTCATGAGGATTTTGTCACACCATAGGAAATACAGCAGACTCAGCAATGGAAACGTACCTACACATACAAAATGGGCCATAAGGAAGAAAGTATGCCTTTATATACACCACCATTCCAACTTCACCTGCCACAACTGACAATATGTTGAGAGTTAGTTTTGAAAATAATTAGTACTTCCCTCATGCAGGGCTTTGAAGACATCTGGAATTCAATTTTGTGGCTAATAAGGAGCCACAGGGGATATCTATAAGCACTCTGATTTTTTCTTTGAGGAAATGTGAAAAGGATTTTCGATAATAACTCCATCTGAGAGTTTACAATCATTTGAAGACCTTTTATAAATAGTGAAATATGATAAATTATTCTATTACCCGCTAAGTAGCACTTTGGTGAAAATAAGTTTTGGTGTCCTTGGTTACAGTTTGAGAATAGAACCTGATAAAACACCAGAAGAATGTATGTTGTGGAAATGGATGAGAAGGTTTTTTGATGATAAGGATTTAGCCTCTAAATTTCTCACTGAATCTTTGTCAATAACTCTGCAACTCTTTTCAAAATGCCAGTGTTCAGCTCTTGTTTGATGCCAACAACCTGAGACATCAACAAGTATTGTATTATACAAAATGCAGGAAAGAACAGGAAATACAAATGGACACACAAAATTTTCCTGCCCTCCTCACACATTTTCTTAGTATACCAGCATACAGTAAAGGGCAATTTTGGTTTTAGTAGCAAAATTTTACAGTTAGATGCTGATTTCGGGTAAATAAGAGAATATTCAATTGGAACAGACCTACATGGTCATCTAGTCCAACTGCATTGGGAGATCAACAGAGCTTACTTATACAGTAAGCACAATGTCACTGACAAATCCTTAAACTTGCATGAAGATTATATTGCCCAGCTATTTGTAGTCTCTCTTCTGACTTCTAAGTATCGAAGTTACCACAAGAACTCATGCTGAAGATTTAATGTGGTTGTAATAAAGATAACTCAGCGTAACTGTGAAACCTGGTGATTCATAAATTAGAAAAGAAAATGTTGTGGTATAAAGTAAAAAAAAAAAAATAAAAAAAAAAATCCTTCTCCAAATTCTAATAAATATGGAAGTAATTCTGTTTTCCTCTCTGTGTCAGTCTGGGTATGTTTATGATCAAAATATATTTCTTTTATTTTATTTATTGTTTGTTTGAAATCAGGATGATCCATGGCAAAAACTCTTTCCCAAAACCCAGTAAATTATTCACTGATTGGGCGCCCAGTAGCATGGTAAAGACAAAAGTTAAAATCCATGATGAATTAGGGTATTTAAAGCTGTGTTCCATGTAGTTGTCGTGATTTAACCTCACCTGGCAACTAAGAACCACTCAGCTGCTCACTCACACCCCTCAACAGGATAAGGGGTGGAATTAGAAGAGCAAAAGTGAAAACTTGTGGGTTGAGATGAGGACAGTTTAAGAGGTAAAGGCAAAAGCTGCACACACAAGCAAAGCAAAACAAGGCCTTAATTCACCACTTCCCATTGTCAGGCAGGTGTTTAACCATCTCCAGGGAAGCAGGGCTTCATCACACATAATGGTGACTTGGGAAGCCAAACACCAGCACTCCAAATGTCCCCCCTTCCTTCTTCTTCTTTTTCATGCTGAGCAATGACATTGCATGGTTTGGTCAGTTGGGGTCAGCTGTTCCTTGCTGGTGGGGTAGAGTGAGGAGCAGGAAAGGCCTTGACTCTGTGTAAGCATTGCTCAGTGACAGGGAAAGCATCCCTATGTGATTAACACTGTTTCCAGAACAAATCCAAAACACAACCGGATACCAGCTACTATGAAGGAAATTAATTCTACCCCAGCCAAAGCCAGCACAATAGTTCATCTTGAAAATTCACTGCTGAAGAATCCCAGAGTGCTCGTATCCAATCTATATTGCAGAGTTAGTCAGCAATTCAGAAGAATTCATTTTGCAGTTGATTCAATCAGAAGTGCTACCAGGGAGTAAGAAAGCTGAAGGAAATTGCATCTACCTTCACTAAGTAATTGACTGAACAACACACATTTCAACATAATCCACTTAAATCATAATTAAACTTGCCAGACACCAGCCCTTCTATTTTCAGTGCTGTTTTTATGGGCAACAAAATGATTCACTCTTCTTTAATAAACTATCTACTTGAAAATATGTTTGTTTGTAACATACCCAGAAGCAGCATCAACTTATTATGTGCATCTTCTTGAACTGGCTGAGGGCAAACCTTGAACTCCTTTAACATCTTTATTTTGATCTGTTAATGTGCATGAAAACCTTGCTTTGGCTGGTATGTTAGCTCCTTTTAGATGAGTGTTTCCAAATGGTAGGAAATTCGGTTGTAGATTAAGAGACCAGCATTACCTATGTGGGTGTCCTCCAGTGAGACGGGTTTCTGAGCTCTCTTTACACTCTAGCCTATCTTTTAGATAATATAATGAAGAGTCATGGTAGGAATTTAGCCCGCTCTACAGTATACATGTATTATTTGAATTACTTCCTATTATTCACAGACAACAATGAAAAGTTTGTCACCTAAGACATAGGCAGATGTAAATATAGATGCTTTTATCTAGAATTGAATCTTTCCTTGCAATTTAACATGATTTCAAACAGACTGTCAAATTAAAATAGAGTAGTCCTTCCTGATAACATCAGATAGAAGTGTTCACACATGAACCACAGAACAAGCGATACTTCCAGACATGTACCAGGAAGGATCTGTGAGACAGGCAGGAGGATAAAGAGGTGGATGCTAGACCATTTCCTATTCTCATGGCCAATAATGTAGGCAACAAGATGAAATTCACAAATCAGATTGAACAACTGGGTGCCGAGGTTCAGCCCCAAAAGCTGTGTGATTTCACATCACGTTCATGTCTGTCCATAGAGCAAAGCAGAGTGATTTAAATGTGTAAGCTTTAATCCCATTAACACCACACTCTGCAAGTGTTAACCTGTCCTGATTCTCCTACCAGGGTGATCACAGCAGGACGCGTGTTACTGACATACCCTCAGCCTTTGGGTCACAAAGTCTAAGACAGTATCCAGTACACAGCTGATCCTTTAGGCAGTGTTTCAGCCAACTAAAAGCAAGAGACTGCAACATACCCAGTAAATCCTCTCGAAACCACTTTCAAAATCCCAAGGATAAAAAGACCTTCAGATTTGTTTTGCTCATTCTGTGTTTTCAACTTTTAGATTCCTTTGGGGTTTCCACTTCTTCCCTTGTGCATTCTTCTCCACAAACCAAGTACTGCACTCAAATGTTAGAAGCTAAAGAAGGCTTTTTAACGATCTATTGAGAATGAAATGAATAATTTAAGATTTACAATAGCTTTAAATTGGTTTTGCATGTTGTAGGATGTAAACTGCATTACAGAGGGGGGATTTGTTCTCTTTCTGTTTGCTTGCAGTGAAATGATACAAAATCCTGTCGCATATTTTCTTTGTGTTAATTGGGGATTTAACTGTTGCTTCCTTTGCTTACAGTGATGTACATAAAAGCCCTTAAAATCCATTTAAATTGTGCTGAGTGGATTTGGTCAATTACACTAGTAATCTTTCTATTAATAAGCATGTGAAAGGAAGACTATTCTGCATGTAAATTAATAGAGCTAATCAGTTGTCCTCCCATTGTAATACACATGACAGGATTTGGCAGTACTTCAATAGGAAGTAAAAGTTTTGTGGCTTGTGTCCAGGATCACATTTTTGCAGCCTATACACGGATTGGAAATTGAGGCTATTTCCACATCCTGTTAAAATGTCCAGAATTCATCTGGTCACAACCTAATTATCAGCTCATTAGGGCTTTTGTATGCAAGAAATCTCAAAGTGGGAATTGTAATGACTGTACTGTTTTGGAGCTGATTAAGAGAATTCCTTTTTGTAACAGCACTTACCTGTGTGATAGGGATGAGACACTATAGTTTGGTTTTGAGGATGAAAAACTAGATCCAAACAAGACAACATAAGAAAACAGAGACCATATTGCTCCATGTAACAGGGTCTCATCACGTCAGCTCACTAGTACTACTACTCGATCCAGTGTTTTGTTCCAGTTTTAGAGGCAGCATGCTGTTCTTTATTAAATTATAAAGAAGTAGCTTGTCCATGGTAGGTTTGACCTTAGCTGCACACCAGGTGCCCACCAAAGCTTCTCTACCACTCTCCTTCCTTAGCTGGACAGGAGAGAGAAAAGGCTCATGGGTTGGGATAAGGACATGGAGATCATTCACCAATTACAGGCAAAATATATTCAACTCAGGGAAGTGAATTAATCTATAATCAATTAAATCAGAGTATGATGAGAAAGAAAACCAAACCTTAAAAAACCTTCCCCCTACCCTTCCCTTCTTTCCAGGCTCGACTTCACTCCCAGATTCTCTATGTCCTTCCATCAGTGGTGCAGGGGAACAAGAACAGGGGTTGTTGTCAGCTCACCATATGTTTCTGGTGCTCCTCCCTCCTCAGGGGAGGACTCCTTACACTTTTCTGCTCCAGTGTGGCATCCCTCCCACTGGAAAAAGTCCTCTATGAGCTTTTCCAATGTGAGTCCTCCCCATGGCTGCAGTTCTTCATGAAGAAGGGACCCACGCTGGAGCAATCTGCTCCTGAAGGACTGCACCCCACGGAGCACCTAATTACCCATCTACATTTGCACAGTTGAATTTCCCCCCTTCTTTACAGTCATACAAACTGTGTGCCAGTAATGCCCACTTTTCTCCATTGACTTCAGAGGAAAACATGAGGCTCAGTTCAGATGGAGACAGCAACTTGGTAGATCCTAGACAAAGTCTAATGGATTTCACCTACGTTTGCTGCACACACAGACACGTGCATTCAAGATGTGTTGGATATGGTTTAGTACGAGGCACCCCTGACCATGGCAGGGGTTGAAAGTAGATGACCTTAAGGTCCTTTCCAACCCAAGACATTCTAGAACCATAGATGATTCTATAACATAACGTGCACACCACATGCGGCTGATCCATCTGGGCTTTCTATGTGTCTCACAGGTCAGATTAGTGCAGCTACATGTAAAAAAATCCAAGCCATATGTAAAAATTTATCTTCAGGTTCTGGTCACATCAATTCTATGGACAGAAAAGTAGGACATAGCTGCAAAAACATGGTTATGTGACAGCTTAGGGCATGATATCTGTGGCTGCAGTAACTATGACCTTAACAGAAGTTTGAGTCCATATTTCTGCAATGAGGAAGATCAGGACTCACACAACTGAGAAATAAAATGAGGGAGATGCACAGGAGCAAAGTTGTAATTTAAATTATGAGTTAAATGCCACTTTGAATTTTCAGTCACCCTCAGGTACTGACCCTGCTTCCTGCTCACGTTAATCATTTCTGCAAGCACGAAAAGGAGCAGATTCTAAAGACTGTGTCTCTGGCAGTTTCAGGGTAATTCAAAGCATTAGCACACTGCTGAGAATCTATATCTTATCTTCTATTGACATGCAACTGATGTGAAAGAATATAATTTGCATTCAGGCAGCAAATATTAAGCAAACAGTGAATTGGGGATAACAGGTTCTGCTCTTTATAAGGTCAGAGAGTGCCTTCTATACAAATAGATACAGAAGATCAGTGACTCACAATTCCTCTGTTTCTATTCTGAGCAGACCTGATTTCTAGTCAGATTCACAGAGGTGCTGAGTATGCACAACTTAAAGTCCACTGAGACACACGTGCTCAACCAATCTACCTCACCTCTGGGTTTTGTTGGCTTATTGAAATACCTTCTTCTTCTGCAACTCCCATTTCAGAAGCAGCTAAACTTCATCAGAGACAATCAAATCAGCAATTTCCACAATAGTATGCAAAACCTATTGGGTAAAGCTAATTGGTTTTTAGTCAGTAAAAATTGCTGCCCATCCCATTCTTTATTTTCGTTAGCTTCAAAATAGCTTTATTAAAAGATTTGATAGGCATTACCAGCGCTGAGAAGACAGCTCTCTTCTTTCATGTCTCCTTAACAAGGTATAACTTTAAATAAAGCAGAACTGCATAACAGTGTTATGGATAAACTTGTGCTAGGAAACAAAGAGAAAATTCAACATGCAATTGAAGCTACTGGAGTAGTTTTTCTATATGAGACCTAATTCTAATTAGGATTTTGTCATAATAAAAAAGTTAAAAGACTCAGCAAAGCAAAATATGAAAAAGCAGCAGATTCCTGAAGCAGAGAGACAAGATAAAAATAGTTTGCAGAGCACAGATCCTCAGGACCTTCATTTATTTGATGATATCCAGGATGAACCACAGCCCCCTGAAAAAGAGCAGTCAGTGACAGCAACATATACAGGGATTCTGATCACTGATAGCAACTGAGTTAACACATAATTATAAAGATAATATTATTGAACCCAGTTAAGTCTGATAAGCAGTTGGAATTCCATTCATGTCATCAAGATGGATTTTAGTACCCTTTTAATTCAATTTCCCTTTCCTGTTATTGTGGTTCATTTTATTGAAGTTAAACTACTGTAAAACTAGGCTCATGCAGGGCAACTTAGGCCTCAGCATCATTGTTCCTCCCTCTGATAATTGTTTCCATAATTGTTCTTGTCATTATAGCAGATGATCTGCAAAGAAGAAGGGAAAAAAAAAAAGGTTGTGTCCTTTCCTGCTACTTTATAAGGCATGATGATAGCTTCATAAAATTTTATTACATTACTATACCAAGACTATAGCACCATTCCCATACTTTACTACCACGCCAAGAGCTGGAAGTTGAACTCAGACAAATTCAGCATTGAAATAAGATGTAATTTGCTAGCACTGAAGGCAGGGAAACATACGAATGATTTGTTGGGGAGGGCTAAAGAAATAGAAGTGAAATGACCCTGTTCCTGCATACTTCAGAATCTCTTGGGTCCAGTCACCTCAGATTTCAGAGATGAAATTATACAACTTTCTGTATTTCTATCTTTTCAAGATAACCCTTGAGCTATAATATGGGAGACATTGGCCCATGCCTGTGATGGGGTAATTGTTCTATTCCAGGATCTGTAACTCACAGCCTGTGAAGTTGCTGTCTGTATTGTCTTGTCTTCTTAACACTTGTGAGGCTGTACTAAGACAGGACTTACAATATGACCGCAGGCTTAAGCATTTCCTGCAGACGTAAGAATAAATGCACATAACTTAATTCTTGGAGGAGGAAGGGGATAGATGTTTGTGCCTTGTTATTATAGGCACATACAAAACAACCACACTGTGTCAGTGGAGAGGTCCATCTAGCCCAAGGTTGTTGTCAACCCTTGCCAAAACTAGTTATACAGGGAAGAATGCAAAAAGAAAGCAAAAAAGCAACAGTTCTTCAGTGTTATGCTCTCTTGAATAGCAGTTCCTCACTCTGGGGCTGCTGAAACACATTTCACCATAGCTCTATAATAATAGTCCCTTTCTCTGTAGAACTCAGATTGGAGCTATCTCAGTTATCTGTTTGATGTTACCTGTTCAATTCTCCATACTGACGAGTCAGAAACAATCTTCTATTGCTTCAGTATAGTTAAAGTCTTGGTAGATAGTTTTGCTTTCATGCGCTTCGTGAGTTATGTTTTATCTACTGAAATGGGACATTTCTAACCTAATTGATTTGATGTCCTTAAGGTCTTCTTGCACTACCATCAGTTAGTGTCTGTTTTTCTGTATATGAGATTTATATTTGATCAAACTAAAGTGTTTGGTTTAACTGTAGCCTTAGCCTAGGGAAGCTGGATTAAAATAATGTTTTGTCATTATTGGTCATAAATGGTCCCTTCTAGACTTCAACTTTGTGATAATGTCCTAACGTTATTCTGCTTACGTATTGGGTGTTTGTGACAAGGGTTTGGTAAGGGGCAAGGGGGTGCTGCAGGTGGTGCTGCTGTGAGAAAAGGGGATATGTCCCTATGATGGACAGAGCCTGTTGCAGCCGGCACCAAGACAGACCTGGCGCTGCCCAAAGCTGAGCCCATCAGTAACTCTGGTGTGATAACGTATTGAGGAAAGCATAAAAAATGAAAAGAGTAAGGGAAAAAAAACTATGTGAGAAAAACATCTCTGCAAACACCGAGGTCATAGAAGAAGGAGTGGGAAGAGGTCCTGTAACCAAAGGAGAAGATCTGCTCCCTGCAGTCAACAGAAGAATGTGAGAACGTATTGGAGCAGATACCAACACTGCATGCCATGGAGAAGCCCATGCCACAGCAGATGGATATGCCTTGAAGGAGGATGCATGGAGTAGGAGGCTACTGACAGGACCTCCAGCACATAGAGAAGAGCCCATACTGCAGCATGTTTTCCAGCAAGACCCAAGACTCTGTGGAGGACCCAGACTGGAGCAGTCTGTTCCTAAAGAACTGCAGCCCATGGGAAGGAACCACTTTAGAACAGCTCATGAAGGACTGTATCCTTTGGGAAAGAGCCTACGCTGGAGTAGGGAATGAGTGTGAGGAGGAAGAAGCAGCTGAGACAGTGTGTTATGAACTGATTTTAGTCATCCGTTCTCTGTCCCCATTCCCCATCCCCCCGTGCTTCTCAAGGGGCAGAAAGATTAAACAGAAGATATGGGAACAAAGGAGTGAATCTGGGCCTGGGAAAAAGGAGCAGTTGGAGCGTGTCACAAAGATGATCAGAGGGCTGAAGCACCTCTGCTGTTGTCCTTGTTCTGCTGCAGAGAGCACAATCAAACCACAGTGGTCCTTCTTTAGCACTTCCCCAAAACAATTCTGAAAGCTTATGAGTGATGTAACCATGTGCAAAATATTGTGCCCCATGTGGAAGCAACATTCCCACTTCACAACTCACAAGGATACAGGTTCCTGAAGTTCTCTGCTTGTCCCCGCTCCACCTGTCTATATTATTCTGAAAGCTGAGCAAATGCAAAAGCAATCAGTTCTTAAAGCCTATATCATACCTTCTTTTGCACAATAAACAGCACTTTTGATGTTGGCGAAAAGAGAGAGAACAAAACAATCCTTTCATCTTATTCCATAAAAGCCACATTATAACTTTTTTCATGTTTTTTTTCTTCCCCCCTCAGTCCCTGTGGAATCAGCAGTGTTTTCTTCATAAGCAGATCTCTACACAGACTTGAAAATGTCACTGTTAACAATGAATTATCCCAGATGTACAGAGAGCACTGTGGTCATCAATAGTTCTTTCTGTAAGCCCTCAAGGCTCTGAACCACTGATAAAAGGGAAAGCAAGGGGAGAAAACGAGAATGCAGTAAATAAATTTGACTAGTATTAAGAATTTAACATGCTGGCTGGCACAATCAACTGACTAAAGCAATGCATCAGATGTGGAATGGGCTGCCATGCAGTTCACTCTACCTCATTCCTCTGTCAGTACCTGACGTTTGCTAAAACTGACAGTATCTAATAGATTTGTCAGCCTGAACAGTTTTGCTTTCAAGCTAAGGGTAGAAAATTCAGTTCATTTTAGAATGACAAACACCTCACAGTTTTGAAGTTTCTAGCATTAATTTTTAACAAGCATTGTTACCAGCTTAAGAAACAGGATAAATGAAAAAGTATTATTAATATAAAAGTGTGTGGTTTAGATATACTATTGCAAGCTTCATCTGAAACTGCTAGAGGAGTCAAATAGCATCTTCAAATTTCAAGGCTATGTTTCACAACTGTCTTTTCCCTTAAACCATTTAATTGTTTAAACACATCCAGGCACTTGAAATGGCAACTTTGAAGTAATAGAAACCTCTTTGCTTATTATAGTATTTTGTTCCAGAAGACATTAAGGAATTTCAATAACTCTGTTAATTAATAATGCTCCAGTGTCTCAACTGGTGAGTGTGAAAGCACTCTGTGAAGGAAGATGCATTAGTATTCCCTTTTTACAGATGGGAAAACTGTGACTTGCCAGGGAGAGCATCTTAGTCAATAAGCAGATCCAGGAAAAGGAAATGGAAACCTGAACTGCAGCCCAGGAAAGGACCATAAATATCACAGAGATGACTGGCTGAGGCTTTGTGATATTGGTCATTCTTTTAGTAGAAAATGTTAAATTCAGATATGAAAACTATTGCATGGCAGAGGAATAAGAACATGAAGGTCCATTCAGTGACACTGGGGACTTTCCCCATAATAAGTTGGATGTGAAAACAAAGTTGGATGTAATGACTAAATGAAAATAGAATGGTTACAGAATTCTAGGTATAAATTCAGAAAGAAAAAATACAGAACGATATACAAAATAAACTAATAAAAATTCTCTGTAAGCACATTTTCACTAAGAGAATAAGCCAAGAAACAGTAGATTCAATTAATCTATCACTACAAGGGAGAAACATATGTCCTTCTTGCATTAGTCTTCTGTTAAAAAGTTAAATATGGTCAGACATCTAACACAAGCAGAATGGGAGAATAAATTTAATATTTCTTAGAACCATAGATGCTCTCAAGGGTGCTGGACCAAATGATGCCTCTTCAGTATTTACAGAATCACCCTGAGATCTCACAGAAAATGAGCAAATCTGTGGAAGACTGAAAAAAGAAAATTGAAGTTATCATCTTTAAGGTGGGACAAAAGGATGAGTAGGGGAGATTTAAGTCACAGGAAAGTACCATCATAAATAAAATCTTTGTAAATACTTAGATGAGAACAAGAAGAGAATATTTCTTTTAGAGACAGGGTCTTCCCCTTTACAAACAAGGAAAAGGTGACAGATAACCCTTACTTGATTTTAGCCTGACTTTCATGCTGTTTGACAAAGTGTTCTCAGAAGGAAGGTTAGGAAAGGCCTGTAGCTTGCACATAGAGGTGGCTGGAAATCATATTCGAAGAGAGTTATCATGGGTTTTCCTGCAAAGTGGAATGATGCATAAGGTGCAGTTCTCAAGGGCTTTGTCTTTAGCTTAATACCCTTTTATATGTGCTCAAAGGAATATGGACTGTGCTTTTTAAAGACACAAGTGACACTAAGCTGCATTGGAAGGCAGGATTAAAATTCTTAGGGAGAAATTGTTTGGAGAAGAAAAAATAAAACAAAGCAAAACAAAACTCTGATGGAATTCAATGAGAACACTTAGAGGACATATGTCTAACCAACAAAATAAAAACAGATTGAAGATGGCTTAGGTAACCAGTAACCCAGGAAAAAAAATATTATTCCGGTGGATCACTACTGGCTGTATGTATGTGAATGGTGTAGTGAAATGCCTATATGTTTATATGTATAACGTACATGAGTTAACCCTTCCACTGCACTCGCTGCTGATAAGATCCCTAATAAAACCTTGTTTTCAGTTATGACTATTGAACATCAAAAGAAGTATGGGTGAATTAGAGATTGCTGAGAGGAAAGTAGTTATTAGCAATCTAGAAGTCACGATCTATAACAAAATATTGAGGAAATAGTGATCTTATTGTCTAGAGCAGAGCAGACTGACAGATAACATCATAATTGTCCTCAAAGCCTCGAAGTCCTGCATATTGCCATGATATTCATGATACAGAGAACATAAATTAAGGGATGAAACTGCAGCCAGGAAATAAAACTAGATTTAGACACTACAGTAGGTCAGTAAGGACAGTGAAGCTTTGGTGTAGCCACTTCTGCAACCCCAACCATCAGCCCATTTTTAGAATAAATTAAATGAAGAGCCCTCAGAATGACATAAGAATAGCTGATCACACTTTGGGGCAGTCAGATGGACTAGTGATTTTCTGCAATTCTTTTAAAGGGCTATTTTTCTGTGACTATGACAAGGGGGAAGACTTATTAAGAACCTTCCAAAGGAACCTAAATTTATCAGGAACTTTTGAGAATCCAATTCGGGAGCTTAAAAAGTCTGGTATTGAGTTTATCTTCATCTGGTAAAGTAAATGTTTTATTATATGTATCACTACCAATAACTACAAAGGAAAAGCTTTGAAGAATGATTTTCAAATATCCAAATGAGAATAATTGTTTCCAGCATAGCCCTTCAACTACTGGGATCGATACGGAGTATATGGCTGTTGATTTTCCTTTCCAAAGAGTGCTGGTGTACCCTTGAAAGTGCATCCTTGTTGAGCCTAGAAAGGTTGCACTTGCATTTGCAGCATTGAGTTCCCTTAGAATTATGCTGTTACATTTCACTATGATAATCTTGCTTGTGATAACACCTGGGGCAAAATCTCCACAGGAGGTCTCCCCCAGATATAGGCCCTCATTTATTTTGTTGTGAGAAGACGTTAATGCCTCCCTAGGCCTGTGGAATCCAAATCCATGGGAAACATAATGTCTGGAAGTCTGGGACTGATGTTGCTTACATATTTCTCCCCTTCTTTGCTCCCACTTGAGACACCACATCTCAAACAAGGATCTTGCTGTTCTGCTGTCATTGTGCCTTGATTCAGTCAGTCACAGTAATATCCTTTCTTTTCATGCCTATCTGTTTCCAGCTCCCTACACAATTTCTGAGCTTATTTGCGATAGAAGACTGTAAATTTAAAAGCTCTCCATTCCTGGGGTGTCTTGGACTGCTCCAACTACACAAAGAGGCTGAGTGCCCTCAGTTCCCAGGGAGAGCCAACAGCAATCAGCCACATAGAGGCATTTTTATTATAATTCTCTTCAAGTATATGTGTGTGAGAATCATACAGCACAGATGCAGGGCTAAAAATAAATATTCCTGGCTGAAAACCTCTCCCATTCCTAACTGTGTATGGTTTGTGTTTGAAGATTTTCCCCCTTCTTTTCCTTTAAAGTAGAACTAAAGAGTGAAATTCAGTGCCAGCAACAGAGATGGTGCAAAATCATTTCCCATGCTAGAGCATATGCTTAAACTGAGAAGAAATAACACAGAATGCACCTTCATTAACACTTTCAACCTGACTTTATATTCTCTTGGCATACACATAGGAACTACACGGCCAAGAAAGCTGGATAAAAGTCTGATTACGTTAGGATGGCTGGTGGTGTGAGCAGTCTTGGAGGTCAACTTTGAACCAGCATCTTACATGCCAAAACTGGAGTGACATGTTTACCTACATAACCCTACAGGCAGGAGGAAGAAATGGGCAGAAAACTTAGGATAGATGAAACCGCAATATTAGTAACTTCTGGTAATGCTGGGGGAAGCCAGAGGCAACGGCCAACCAGACAGCAGACAGAAAGCTGTCAGATGTCTGTGACTGTGTTCAGTGAAATACTTGTATGGGATTCATCATATCATTGTGACTAATAAAACTGATTGGATTGTTTGAACTTAGAAAAAGTTTATTTCACTTTGTTGTCTGTAAGGACAAAAGAGGACATAAGGTACATAGCTCAGGTGGAGGTACTTTATAGATCTCTTCCTCTGAATACCAATTTGAATGCATAGAAATGCTTGTGGAGTTGTGTTGTGGGTTGAGAGTGAAAGACTAAGGAGGGGAAGGGATGCCATCAAGAGGGATCTTGACACGTTTGAGAGGTGGCCAATGCCAGCCTCATGAAGTTTAACCAAGCCAAGTGCAAGGTCCTACACCTGGGTCGGAGCAATCCCAGGCACAGCTACAGGCTGGGCAGAGAAGAGATTCAGAGCAGCCCTGAGGAGAAGGACTTGGGGGTGCTGGTCAATAAGAAAATGAACATGAGCCTGCTTCAGTGTGTGCTTGCAGCCCAGAAAGCCAACCGTATCCTGGGCTGCATCAAAAAGAGCGTGACCAGCAGGTCGAAGGAGGTGATCCTGCCCCTTTATTCTGCTCTCGTGAGACCTCACTTGGAGTATTGTGTGCAGTTCTGGTGTCCTCAACATAAAAAGGACATGGATCTGTTGGAACAAGTCCAGAGGAGGCCATGGGGATGATCAGGGGACTGGAGCACCTCCCATACAAAAACAGGCTGATAAAGTTGGGGCTGTTCAGCCAGGAGAAGAGAAGGCTGCGTGGAGACCACAGAGCAGACTTCCAGTATCTGAAGGGGGCCTATAAGGATGCTGGGGAGGGACTCTTCATCAGAGGCTGTAGCGATAGGACAAGGGATAATGGGGTCAAACTAAAATAGGAAGTTTAGGTTAGATATAAGGAAGAAGTTCTTTCCTGTAAGGGTGGTGAGGCACTGAAATGGGTTGCCCAAGGAAGTGGTAAATGCTCCATCCCTTGCACTGTTCAAGGCACAGAGCCTTGTGTGACATGGTTTAGTGGAAGGCGTCCCTGTCCATGGCAGGGGGGTTGGAACTGGATGATCTTAAGGTTCTTTTCAACCCAAACTATTCTATTATTCTATGATTCTAAGACTATAAACTGCTATATTTTTCTGCATATAAAGTTATGCAGAAATTTAAGAAAGAGTATATAATTAGGTGATAAGTTCAAAAATTCTATTATGAGAAAGGAGAAAAGCAATCTGTATGTAAAGACAAGAACTTATTGTTACTATAATTGAAATCTTAACAGGCTAATCAAAAAGTTATTATTAGTCTATATCAAATAATAACTGGAGTTCATGGCTTCTGTCTGGTCACAGGAGAGTAGAAGGGCATAGAGAATCCCAGGTTCCTCACTGGGAGGAGTATGATGCTAATGGTAGTGACTTCTTCCTGCTTCGGACTTGCTTGGGGTGGGTTTTTGTTTGCTAGCACTCTTTCACAACTTGCTTTTCCTTCATTGGCTGCCAAGTTTGTATTACATGCAAATTTAATACAGAAATGCAGTTTTGTGGAGGTTGCATACTTGTTCTCTTTGTTATCCTTCAGTCCAGTTTTGTCCAGGTCTTGATCTGAACTTCATGACTGAGTTGTTTACGTTGTTGGAGTTTGCACTACCTGTCTGTACCCTATGCAATTAAACCAAGTTAGAACAAAGCTATAGTCAGATCAGGACAAGTTCAGACAAACTAAGCCTGATGAGCTTCAGTCCCACAGCCTTACAAACTCAGTGCAAAGCCTGTGATCTATTACTAGCAAGGGCAACACAGTATTACTTGGCTGCAAGAATGCATTCTCTAAATTCATTGTTTTTCAAAAATGTCTTACATTCTGTTTAAGACAACTTGATGACAAGCTATATGATCTCTATTAACTATGCTCATATTAAAAGGGTTCCACATTTCATATTGTACAAGCTGCATAAGCATAACATTTTCTAAATGCATCATCTGCTCTCAAATTTAAGCAATTCAGGTTCCTCCCAAATGAGCTGCAGCACAAATTACGTACTATTGAGAATATACAGCTAGAGATCCTGTTTTACAGTTATCCATTCTAGTATGAGCTGACTATAATGACCTTGGAATTCTCTGCACAACATGCAGAATCAGTTTTAGCATGCAAATAAGTATCGTAAATTAACAAAGTCAACTTTTGCTTTTCAGGCAAGGCAAAGGATGGCAGGAAGGGATCTTAGGGAATGAATGGCTGCATGATCACACTGATGCACAAACCAGTGTAAGAGTGGTAAGCTGCCTCTGTTGTCATTATTAGTGGATAGCTTCCCTCATTGCGTTAGTAGACATGTTAGAATAGTGAGGGTTGGAAAGGACCTTAAGATCATCAAGTTCCAACCCCCCTGCCATGGGCAGAGACACCTCGCTCTAAACCATATCACTCAAGGCCTCGTCCAACCTGGCCTTGAACACTGCCAGGGATGGAGCATTCACAACATCCCTGGCCAACCCATTCCAGTGCCTCACCACCCTAACAGGAAAGAATTTCCTCCTTATATCCAATCTAAACTTCCCCTGTTTAAGTTTTAACCCATTACCCCTTGTCCTACCACTACAGTCCCTAATGAAGGGTCCAACCCCAGCGTCCCTATATGCCCCCTTCAGATACTGGAAGGCTGCTATGAGGTCTCCACGCAGCCTTCTCTATTACTCATGCAAATACTCATAAACGTAAGACCATCTTCTTTTATTCACTGCTCATAGCAGAATGATCATTGCTCTTCAGTGAGACATTCTGGTGTGGACTTTTGAATGTGACTTGGAACAAACCAAACAAACAAATGAGATGTGGACACATTGCTCAAAGGAAAAACAATTGCTATCTAGAATATCACACCATGACTCCCAGAATGATGGAGATTTATCAGTCTTGTGGCCAGCAGCTGGATTTGGGTTATCTTGCAAGAGAAATTGCAGCTGGTTTTCAGGATCCATACTGTAAGTATAGCTGCTGCAGCAGAGTGGTATAATTGAATGAAGAACCATAGAATCATAGAACAGTTAGGGTTGAAGAATGCCTTAATGTACTCACCTTTTTTTAGGGAATGGAGAATTGTAGGCTCCTATGCCTGAGATCAAGAACTGCAGACAGGTTATGTATGCAGAAAACATTCAAATTCAAAAGCGCAGAAGAATAAATGAAGGGAAAGAAGATTTTTGAGCTGAAACACATGAGAAGAAGCTGTCTCCCTGGCTGGAAAAAGGGATGAGTCAAATCCATGAGGCAATTGAACTACTAGATAAGGTATATAGGGAAAAAAAAAAAAAAAGAAAAAGAAAAGAAAAAAAGAAATTTGATAGATTTTAAAGTCTTAAAGGTTTGTGCAACTTCTTCTCATCATTGTCAGTCTCTTGACATCAGTAAAACTGTGCTTGGCCTTATTTCTTTAAGTCAACAAAGCACCAGACGTCACAAAGGTTAATGCATTTTCTATTCCTGAGCAAAATTTATAGCACAGTATTGTGGAGGTAGACTGACAGAGTGAAGAATTGGTCGTGATTTGCAGTGACTGACAAGCTGGAGAATTAAAGAATTTAAAAATTTCATTTATTATATATATATAGAAAAGCATTTATACTAGCTTTAGGCTACACCTGAATGAGCATCTCCTTTATGTCTTTTTAAACCTGTAACTTCAAAACCTGACTATTCTGATTAGGAAGTATTTTATCTGTGCTTTGATCAGGAATGTATGAGTGTAGCAGATCACAGACCCAAATCCAGCAATTTATTGGCTCAGTCTGATTTTCAAAACAATAAATCTAACCCATAGGCTGTTTGTCACCACAGTTTTGGTGACTTTAGGGTTTGTTTTCTTTTTTAAATAGAAAGAAGCTCAGAAATCAGCAGAATGGATCACACATTACCCAGAATGGATCACCCAGTTCCAACCGCCCTGCCATGGGCAGGGACACCTCACACTAAACCATGTCACCCAAGGCTCTGTCCAAGCTGGCCTTGAACACTGCCAGGGATGGAGCATTCACAACTTCCCTGGGCAACCCATTCCAGTGCCTCACCACCCTCACAGTAAAGAACTTCCTTATATCCAATCTAAACTTCCCCTGTTTAAGTTTTAACCCATTATCCCTTGTCCTATCACCACAGTCCCTAATGAAGAGTACCTCCCCAGCATCTTTGTAGGCACCCTTCAGACAGTGGAAGGCTGCTATGAGGTCTTAAATTACTTTAACCAGTGCCATTCCTTAGAACGAACTCATAACTGACCTAATTCATGATACCTATATTGGAAAGGGGTTACTGTATAGTAAGGCTGACAGTGGACTCTTTTGATCGTCTTGCTATTTTGCAGTGGATTAGACTGTGTAGCTCATTTTTTCTGGTGGCCTTAAATAGCGCCTAAAATGGCTCAGCCAAACAAAGCAGGTAAGAGCTGATCTGGGCTCCCTTGCCCACAAAGGTGAGTTGACAGTTTTTATAGCCTTGAACTATGCAAGGTTTCAGAAGTGCAATAGATTTGAGAGAAGTCTTGGAAATTCTCACCTGTAATTACGGTAAGTACTCCAGCATTTCCAAATGGGTCAGTGCATAAGCAATACCTTGATTGCCTGCATGGGTGGGGATACTTTATCACTCCTTTGAAATTGATCCTGTTCAATAGAGCTGATAAAATCAGTCAATCTGATTCATTATCACTTCTCTTTTTTTTTTTTTAGCCAATGGTTCCTGAATATATTTCATTAGTTCAAACTGTTCTTCACAAATATCTTCCTGACTCTAGATTTCATTTACTCTGGGTAAAATTGACAGCTTTCCAGGGCAAAATCTGACCACCAGTCAAATTCCAGTGAAGCCAGGAGCTTTGTGCTGTACAGCTGGTCCTTTAGATCACACAGGGGTTTTTCTGTGCTCCACATAATTTGGTTATAATTTCAGCAAAGGATAACAAGTGTAAGATATTCCATTTTCATCAATGCCCACATTCACATACAAACATGAGTATATACAGAAAGAGCAGCTATTAACTAAATGGATAAACAATAACACATTTACAAATGTTTTTGTGAGCACTAAGAGGAAGGCCCATTAAACATAACCAAAACCAGAATTCAAATTAACAATACATATCACTATCAGGTGTTCATTAAGGTTATCTGGAAGAATACTACTTACTAATGAGTTATTTGAGACCACATGCGTACACCCTGTAAATCCAACAATAAAAACCTGTCATTATATTTTGCCCACAATTAATAGACATTCCCTTTTTAATGTATCTCATAATTTCTGAGAGTCTAGAGTAGTACTATTAATAATATTATTAATAAAATATCCTGACTATTTTAATATCATTAATAAAACATATAAAGGATTTATTAATAAGATGTCTGAGAGTCCACACACATCCATTAAGAGTCACCAATGACAGTGTATGATCCTATTATATTCTGTTCGGCTTTAATAATCTTCTTTTCAAGTAACCTGTAATTCAGGAATTTCAATCGAAATTTCAATAGAATTAATTATTTACCTGATATTTGAAATTACATGGCACTTAGCAATATATTAGCAATCACTGTGTCTGTGAAATATCATGGCTGATACTTAATGGTGATCAAGTGTTTCTAATTCTCTTTATGTGTTATTTCCTTCTATTATTTTCTAATAAAGCTAACCTGCCTCCACATTTGTATCAGCTAGGCCCATTTCTATTATGCAGACACATCTAGGGAGGACCTCAGAACTTTATCCTCAACTCTCTGTTAACTAAACCCCTTCCCCAGGGCAGGCAGGAACAAGTTCAAAGCCATAAGGCATTAGGTCACTGATATTTTGAGTATATTTGGAAGAATGGTGAGCAAATCTCAGTACTGAAAGGGGTCATTAATGAAGACTTGGATGCAATGGTATTCTAATATCATTTGTCAGAAGGATTTTGTTGCACTTTATAGTGAAAGGAGGGGAAAATCTAAGCCAAAAATTTCTCTCCTGAAGAGTGCTCACAGCTACATTTGAGTCACAGTCTGCCCTATAAAGATACCAAATGTCTAGTTAACCAAAAGGCTTTTATATTCACACTGCCCATGTGAAAATCCCTGTTAACATTTCCTTCATCTCAGATCTTCACATTATCACAGAGGACCTATAACTGGTATTTCTCTCCAGAAAGTGGTCTCAAGGCACAGACAGTTCATGGGTGGGTAGGTAATTCCTCATGAAGAATTCATTATAAACCTGAGATGTTGACTTTAATTCCATTGTTCTGTACAATCTCTACAGAAAAGCCTGACTACTTGTTCGGAGTCACAAGTTTGAGCACATAATGCAACCCAAACCTGAACTCTGCTGTGTCCTCAGTTTGTAAACTATCCACTTTGGAATAAGTAAGCAAGCAAAAATCATGGAATACAGATCTACAGTTCCTTCTTATAGATCCTTTTGTAAAATGAGAAATTTTGAGATACCTGAAGAAGGGTCCTAGAATTTATCTTAACCAACCATTCAACTTGCATCAATGTTTTCACACAGAGATACACATAAACACTCTGGAGAAAGCAAGTATAATGAAGTTACTCATAAAATCATAGAATCATAGAATGGTTTGGGTTGGAAAGGACGTTAAACCTCATCTAGTTCCAACCCCCTGCCACAGGCAGGGACACCTTTCACTAGACCAGGTTGCTCAAAGCCCCATCCAAGCTGTCCTTGAACACTGCCAGGGATGGGGCAGCCACAGCTTCTCTGGGCACCCTGTGCCAGTGCTTCAGCATCCTCACAGGGAAGACTTTTTTCCCAATATCTAATTTAAATCTACTCTTTCTCAGCTTAAAGCCGTTCCCTCTTGTTCTGTCACTACAGCCCTCTCCAAATTTCTTGGCAGCCCCCTTTGAGCACTGGAGCTGCTCTAAGGTCTCCCTTTTAGGAGCCTTCTCTTCTCCAGGCTGAACAAGCCCAGCTCTCTCAACCTGGCTCCAGAGCAGAGCTGCTCCAGCCCTCAGGGCATCTCTTCGACCTCATCTGCACTTGCACAAGCAGGTCCACATCACTCCTGTGTTGTGGGCCCCAGAGCTTAACACAGTATTTTAAGGCAGGAGCAGCATTCTTGTGGAACTGTTTGCCCAAGCAGAAGGCAAACCTTAATGCTAAGACCTTACGGTAGATAAGATTGTTAATTATACAATATAGACATGACTTTGACTGAGTAAGGTCTAATGGCCTGTGACAACCCTGACTGCAACAAATGTTCTTCTCTGGTGTTATTATAAGTCTACTCTGCTTTTTTTCTCTATGAGCATTCTATTGAGATTAAAGGCATTTAGTTAATTCATTATTCCAACAATTATTGATACTTTGCTCCTCCTACATCATAAAATTAAAAACTCATCATACTGGTACCCAAATCCCAACATTTAATTAAAAGAGGTAATCAATTCAGTATACCTACTCTTACTACTTAACACATCCTAACACACGTGATGGGGAAATTACAAATAAGCAATTATCCACCACGAACAAGTAAAGAAAAATGGTACATACATTCATTTTGTTTCTTGTCACAGGATGACTGAGCTGCTATGTTACGGGAGATTTGTTTTACTTTCTACTGATTATAGGATGTGTCACTGCAATACAGATGACACACTTAGCTGGCCAGCTTTAAAAATTGGGATAATAGAGTGAGGTGGTTGAACAGACCCGAAGTATACAGATAGATGCCGATATTTTATCTGGATGGATTTCTGTCAGCTAATGAATTGACCTGAGAGCAGCGTAGATAAAATATAAACGCAGAGATGTTTGGATACTCACAGTTCTTCATGATACAGATAAGGAGGTATTTTTAAAACATTGATAATTCCAACTCAAGGAACTTTAATTGCAACATTAAGTTTAATAGGTTAACAGAAAAGGGCTCAACATATCCTACAGGAAAAGGGTAATCAATAGCTCATTCTGGCAATTAATTGATGGTATTATTCATTTTTACTAAAAATTATTTATCTATTATTACAAGAAAATATGAAAAATGTATGCTTGCAGACCCAGAATCTAAATAGTGTGAATTGGTAGGTATGAATGAACAAAATTGGCAACATATTTAACTGAAGCATCCCAAGACACTTCTTAAGGGAAGTTCTCTGGATCAGCCTCACCTCCTGAATCTGCTCATAGAAAGTCAACATTTTTCCTTCAAGTGAGTTCAGGCAGCTCTTGTTGCAGCAAATTGAACAGTCTCTTCGTTCCTAGAGTGCCTGCACACCTGCTATCCCAACAGGAGTTAAACCACAAGCTCATCCACTCCCTCTGGAAATCATGTTTCACAGGACCTATGCTGGGACTGGGCATGGCAATAAACTACATAATAGGACTATCTTCTCCAGTGAGCAATTTGTTCCCTCTTATCTCATCATCTGGTATATCCATAGTGATTGCTTCTGCTTTAAGGTTACCATAACCTTACAACAGATTACAGAGCTTAGCGTGAGCTCCATTCTTTCTTCAACAGCAGCTTAAAGGGCCCCTTTCAGCTCGAACTATTCCAAATGCCAGCTGATGACTCTACAGACTCTTGCCTCCATAGTGTTTTGGGTAAAGAACTGGTTTCATTTTATAAATATCCCTGCCAAAGATAGCGGTACAGAAGATGAAGATAGTGGTAACACAGAAATATCAGCACAGCCCAGCACATTCAGGACCTTCCACACGTGCCATGTCTCAGAACTGTGTGAGTTGGCTAGAAAGTAGAATGAATTTAAATGACAGACACACAACGAGTCTCTGATTTGTTCCTATTCTGAAGATACTGCAATTCCTACCTTGGTTTCTCTGCTTCTCTTTCCCTTTATCCAAGAAGGACTTCACCCAAAGCCCACAAAAGCCAACATAACATTTTCTGTTGCTGTAAATGCGCTTTGTGTAAAAATATGAGCAAAAACCACAACCCCCATCAAACCTCTCTGAGCACTACAAAGAGCAATTACAACGTAGATAACACATTGCTGTTTCTAATTGTTCATTATCATAGCATTATAGATATAATAGCTGGATATTTTCCTCCTCTGCTGATGTTGCTACGTCAGTCAAATGTCCCTATAGCTAATTATGCAGCCATATTTCAATCTGATTAAAATTCACATCACTGTAATTGAAAAACATCAGTGGCAATGTTCTGAAGGGAGACAACACTCCATGTATTTTTAATAGCTGTAGGTGGTAGTTTCTTTACTGCATGTTCTTTACCTCATGTTTCCCATAATAAGGTCATGCTTCCAGGTAATTCTGACCTTGCTGAACTTCTAGGGCTTAGATTTTATATGCCAGGTGACTCTCATTTTTCTGGAAGTGAGACAATGTGATTCTGTTTAATTAATTTTAAAACATATGTATGTGTCATGGAATGGAGGTTGTACTTGCAAATGTAATTCTGACTTTTAAATGAGTGGTTTTGTGTTCTTTTAATGCAGTTTGCCACCTGTGGTTCTCTTATCTTTCTCTGCAGAAGCAAAGATCTCAAGGGCACACAGTCCTCTGCTTGAACACTGTCCTACATGACTGTTTCTGATGGGAGGATCTGCAGACTTCTCTGCTCTGTGCTGAAGGACCAGCAGGGCTCACCTCCTCATCTTGAACCAGTGGGTCTTGGAGTAAAGGAGGATTTTGATATCTTGTAAGAGAAAAGTCAGGCAACCTCACTTTATAGAGCCATCTGTGACAGAAACTCCTTTAGAAATCCCTTTTACGGAGCTGCTTCCTAAAGCTTTAAATGTTCAACTGAGTGTTGATAGTCTTATCTCCCATAGTTAATATGAATGACTGTCCTTTTTAATCAACCAAGCATTTCTCACTGAAGATGTGTCAAATTAAGGAGAAATGGCTGATAAATGACTCTGCCTGTCTTTGTCTTAGTATCATTTGAAAAGGAAGAGGGGTTATTCTCTGTATTCTTAGATTAATTGACACATTTGCTGCTATTAATTTAGGTAGCTATGATGTCACAAAGACATTTGTCAATAACATTGTCAGTGAAGGCTGGCGGAATATAGTTATGGCTATGAAGACACAGCCCACACATACTTACAGAGCCTTTAGGGAATATCAATGAGGAGGGGCAAGAAAGTTCTCATTGCTCATGGTAATGTGTGACTGACTTATGAAAACAAAGAATCAGGGATTATTGCAGTGTTTAATCAGCCTCAGAGGTAACTCACTACTTTAACTTACTTTACTTTTTTACTTTATTTTACTTTACTTTACTTGACCTTACCTTATTTTACAAGTCTGCTCAAAACCAGCCGCCAGAATGGGAAGCAAGAAGTATAAGAATAGAGAGTATCAGGAAGGAAAAGATCACCTACACCTCTGAGACTCTGGCTATAACACCCACATTCACTTCCTTTCACATGTGGCACTTACTTTTGACCTAATCTGTTTAATCATTCCTTTATCCCCCTATTCTCTGTCACAGTGCTGTTTTGTCACCCACCAGAAGTAGCTCCATTACAGTGGCAATTACTGTCCAGTGTGGTTACTAGCAGTCTGGCTTAACTATTTGAATGAGCTGGGTAAACACTGCTAATTGTAATCCTTTGGGTGACAGTAATTTTCTTTGCATGAGTTTAATTGCTACAGAAATATGTCCCTTGGACTTCCAGGCTTCGCCTTCCTTTCCCATTCCCCAGTTGATTCCTCCTGATAAATTGTTTATGGTGTATCTGCCTGTCGGAATAAACAATATGAAATTGAAAGGGGTGAGTTTTGCCTCTTGCAGATAAGCCAAATCCTTCAAGGAACGAATAATGATGCCAGGCATTCATGACCATTGCCAGAAATGTAACTGCAAAGAAGTGATACGCATACTCTTGGACACGAAATTATTTTACATTTCTCCCTTCTTATATATGGTTGAAAAAAAAAGAAAAGAAATAGTCCTCTGACAGGAGGAGGAAACCCTGGAGAAGTGGGAAAAGCTCTGCAAAATATTATATACAAAGCACTGTTTCTATTTCGGCATCCCATCTGTGGAGATGGGTCAAAGAGAGGCAAAGAACATAAATCCTGTGCAATCTAAGAGCCTGAAAGCAAATGTCAGACAACTGCTAAGCTGCCAAGCTTGAGCGTAAGATCTACCTCCATGATGATTCTCTCCTCAGTGATTTTCAATGTTTTCCTTAAAGCTGCAGCTCTAGGATTAACTCTTAAGCAATGAAAGACAACAATCTATGTAATAGGACAGAAAGGTTTGAAAATGTGAACCATCTGCAACCTGAAAGTTCAAAGCCACTGGATAAATTGAATCAACCTATCAATATACTGGGGTTTTGGTTGTTTTGGGGGGGTTTTTGCCCTTTTTTTTTTCTTTTAATTATATGATTTTTATATAACTAGATAAACCCAGTGGTCAGGGATTTGGAGTGTTTCTTGCCCTTTCATGATAATATTTTAGTGTCCTCCAGCAATCTTAATAATCCACTCCAGGCCACTTTTGCCAAGATCTTTTCCCAATGCTTCACCATTTCTCAAAAATTTAGACTTAACTCAGCTTTTAAATCCTTCCACTGTTCATTCCTGGGATACCTTGCCCACCTACTTCCATAAATCCAAGACAGAGCTAGCACACACACAGTTTTCCCTACCCAAAAACATCCTTACTTTCCTTTTCACCAAAGGAAAAATTACCATTCCACTGAATGCAGTGAGGAGTTTTAATACTGATTAAGGTGCTACATGAATCCACAGTTCTGTTGGGTTTTGAGAGAAAGGAAAAGTCTGTGTCATCAGCCTGACTTAAAAGTCTTTTAGCTTAACCTACTTCTAAGACTATTCTTGTTTCACTGACATGTATGTGTATATGTAGATGACCCAACTATATCAAAGCTATAACACCCTTGAGATTGTTTGTGTACCAAGAAGACTACTAGCTAAATAAAGAACTCCTATAAAGTGAAGGAATTGTACTTCCCTTGACAAGGAAATCAGTGCCCAGGGAGTAAATAGCTTGTCCAAGTCCATACAAACAAATGGATTCAAGCTCTCCATAATCCCAGATCAGCCTCCCTTAGAAATTCATAGTTAGATCAGAAATGGGTTAAAACTTAAACTGGTGAAGTTTAGATTGGATATAAGGAGGAAATTCTTTCCTGTTAGGGTGGTGAGGCACTGGAATGGGTTGCCCAGGGAGGCTGTGGATGCTCCATCCCTGGCAGTGTTCAAGGCCCTGTTGGACGAGTACTTGTGTGACATGGTTTAGTGCGAGGTGTCCCTGCCCATGGCAGGGGGGTTGGAACTTGATGATCTTAAGGTCCTTTCCTATGATTCTATGAAACGTTGTTGGCCCAACTCAGAGAGCAGATCTGACACTGTTCATGGGGAAACAGCAGCAGCAAAATCTCTTGCTGATTTTTCCCACTCAGCAACCTCTGTTGTTGTTTCCAGAATCATCCCCCCAAAGGAAAGTCAGATCTCCTCTATTATATGACAAATAGTAGTATATAAGGCAGAGTATTCAAGCTTTCATTCTCACTGCCTCTCAATGTGGTGTCCTCCTACTCACTTTTTGTCCCAGTCTAGTATCTCTCCTTTTCCATCCCCACAGATGCACTCACCTTGCAGACCTTTACTATGAGATAATTCTTTCCCCAAACCCATTTGATTATCTGTATTGCCAGAAACAGTGTTATATCTCATACCACACTTTTCTACTTATTATAAACCTGGCTGATGGCTGTGGAAAGCCTTATGCATTTATATGCAGATGACACTTCTATTTTCACTGAATGATGAGGTTTCCTCTTTCTAATTCCCTTTCCTATAAAACAGCAAATGTGATCATCTGACTTAATGAGCACCTTTTCCTTCACAAGGCTTGATAAAAATGTTTAGCTCAGACTTTGGTTTTCTTTCCTTATTCACAATATCTCTTTGGCAGAATATGATCTACTGAATTTTCAGGGCTAGAAGATGTGTAGATCTTTGATATAATCATTGATATTTGTTACAGGTATTCATAGAATCATAGAATAGTTAGGGTTGGAAAGGACCTTAAGATCATCCAGTTCCAACCCCCCTGCTATGGGCAGGGACACCTCACACTAAACCATGTCACCCAAGGCTCTGTCAACACTGCCAGGGATGGAGCATTCACAACTTCCCTGGGCAACCCATTCCAGTGCCTCACCACCCTAACAGTAAAGAACTTCATTCATGGGAACACAAAGAGGCTGTGACAAGCTTGGAGATTCTTGGTGTATGCAAGAGACTCAGCTCTATGTGATAAAGTCACAGCCTAAGTTGCAAGCACCTTGACCTGTCCAAAGTGTAAAGCTAGAAGCAGCAATTACTAGATGTTATCAATAGTGTTTGGATTATGGTGTATCACAATCCTTCCAACATTTTACATTTAATTTTATTGTATAACTTCCTATCTTGTCAATCAGCAATAGCAATCATTTTTAATATTATGAATAAAAAGCTATTGAAAAAAAGGTTTTCACTCCTTCAATTTTTTTCATGTGTAAAATTGACTAACTAAAAAAATATGTTAATTTCTTCATTTGATGTAGCATTAACATTGGAATAAAAGCTAAATCTTCAGTTCTGCCTAGGGAATCTTTAAAATATAGTCATCACAAAGGCAGGAATATTGAATTTGATCCTATGGAATTCTGTGGTTGAAAAATATGCAATTAAATTAGCCATTTATAGAAAACACTGAGAGTACACTAAGAGCATGCTAGTGTCCATGAGGTGTATAGACATGTTGCATTATGAAAGCTTCAAGAAAATGGCTTATGCTAACAAATATCAGTAATATTCTCAAACCTGCACTTCGAGATGGCCTGGAAAAACAAAGGGAAGATGATCCAAGAGTTAATAATAAAGATCTTTTATCAAATTATCCAGCTGATGTAATCCTGCACTTATGTAGGCTCACAAGTTCCTGATGTTTCTTTGCTGCATAACCTTTCTCAGTAGAATCACCCTTCCAGTAGTACAGAACCAGTGCATGACCTGCACAAATACAGAGGAAGCATGAAGTCAACTTTATCAAGTTTTTTGACTTAGAGAGTATAAATCTTATATTTCATGTCTGACTTCCATGAGTTTTCTATCCCTGCTCAGTAATTCATGGGTTCTCCTCAAAACATGTGAAGTACATCTACATTACTCAATGGAGTAAGCTGTACTGTTAATATGCCTTTTTTCTGCAGGAGAGAGTTTTAGGCATATGTGTCTTCATGGATACCTTTATGCCAATATTTTAAGTAACTTGTTTGCATTAGGTTTTTGTATTAGGAACTTCGGTTAATGATGAAGATTGGCTAATAATCGGGATGGAGACAGTGGAATAAATCTCTCTAATCACAATGGAATAAGTAAACGAGTCGGTTTTAAGGCTTTCTGATTTATTTCCTGAAAATGTAATGTTCTTTGTCTACATATAGACTTATTTTTTCTAGAGAAAAATCAGCCTGTGAGAAGAAAAAGAGTGTAAAGAAATCCTGTAAAGTGTCTTAGCAATCATGTGGAGGTCTTGCCCCTTTTAGTCCGAATATGATCACAGTGGATCATGACCATCAGCTACTGTGAATAAGTTTAGTCCCCCTGTGTCACTAAATTCAACAACTTAAAGTCAGAGAAGTTTTTGAAATCAAGCTTTTCAACAGAAAAAGAAAAGGGAAAAAAGAAATAAACAAGGAAAACACCTGAAAGAGTCGTGCTTAAAGTGAAGCTGATGCGACGGTAACAAACAACAGAGCCTTTCACAAGTGACTGGATGCAAGGCCTGTGCTGAGATAGCAAAAAGGAAAAGCAAATTCTGAGAATTTCTTCAGAGTTAGGTGAGGTCCCTTAACCCCAGTTACATTTAACAGCCACTGAATTTTGTCAAGATAATTACATCAGTGGTCTTCAACACTTCTATGTACCTGAACAATTTCCAAATGCCTTCTTGCTTCTCAGCACCTTGGTATTCTTTGGCCATTGGTCAAAAACTTATTAATTAATTTCATATTGTTCAAATTCACTTAATTCATCAAAATACAGTTTAAAAATGGGGTCATGTCTCTTGAACTGCTCAACATTTCTGGTTTTCTTGTCTACATTGATGTCAGGCTTTCTTATGTGTGTTTTTATTTAGCACCAAAGGTTGATCTTCTGATACTAACAGGTAAAACACAGTCACAGTGCAATATGTTATAAAGTAGTACATGTAATGTGTAGAAAATAACAGGCTAGATTTAGGCCCCAAAATGTCTACATTGCATGTGTCTACAGTTAGGTAGGACAAACTTTGCAAACCAAATTCAACAAGTTATTTCAAGAAGAAATGAGGGATTGAAAAAAAAAAATTACAAACCAAAGTATTTTGCTAAATCTGTGCCTCTGTTGAATTTAGTATCATTTCTGCATTAAATAGTCTACTTATTAAACAGTCCTTCTTAATATATAGTCTACTTATTAAACAGTCCTTCTTAATAAACGAGCTCCATACATGAGAGTTAAGGACCCTGCTACAGTTCTGTCGTGACCTACAATAATTTAGGGTCCTGTCATATTCATATTAAGACCTAACAAAAATAATTCCTTTGAATCTCAAACATTTCAGATCACATTCAGACTCAAGACTGCAGTCATGGTATTAGTGGTTTCCTCAAGACTGCAATTTCTCTATAGAAGTGTATCTCACAAATTTCAGGTATCTACATGGAAAAAGTCTTTTGTTCATACTGACTGTCAGATTAACTTTTGAATTGTACATTTTTGTAAAAAAAAAAAAGAAAAAGCACAACTTTTAGATTTCGAAATTCAAAGTTTTACTTTTTGTGAATTTATAAGTTATCATAATCAGTCATACTGATACAGTGTTTTTTCTGCTCCCTATGACATCACTGAAACCCAAGGATGGCATAAAACTTGAAAGGTGCGTTCAGTCCTTGAAGGAGAGTTTCTGCTTTGCTGCAGGGGACTTATGGTAGCTATCATGTAACTTGGGTTCTATTACAGTCTGGTTTTTTAATTTTCTGTAAGCATGAATAAATATTAATTTATTAGGGATGTTTTACCTATACATCAAGATCTTCAAAATCAATATAGCTATTTCTTTCCAGTAAGAGAAGCTTTGCATTCTTCCCATTGCTCCTTTAAATGGTTTAACAGCAGCTAGAAATCTTGCAATGTAAGGAATTTAGCAGGAGGAGAATGAGGAGTAACTCATAGTAGGGTAAGAACTTGTGATTATGAGTGTCTTCATCACCTACTTTCCCGGCAGATTCAATCATAAACATTGGGCAACTGAGCACTGCCACACATTTTCTATGTTATAAAGTACATTTAACTAAATTATTGCAATAATTTAATAATAAATTATTTAGCTAAAATGATTCTGGACTTAGAAGAAAAAAAACCTTGCTTTCCTCAATTCCTTAACCTCCACTGATGAACCAGTCTTCACAATGCAAGCTGTAGAGTCAGTTTATTTCTTATGATGGTCTAAAAGGCCAGAAAGGCAACTGGGCACATGCTCTGCAGCCTGTTCAACAACATACATAAGCAGACTCATTGCCTTAAGAGCACAGTGTTCAGAATCTGTGTGAGGGAAGGGTATTTGGAGTTGTGATACCAATCAATATCAGTGTAATTAAAATTCTCCATGGTTAAAATTCCTCTAACCTTGCAAACGTTTTTTTAAATCAGCATTTCTTGACCTATTTTGTCTCACTGCCATGTAATCTATGTGACTCTGTTCAAGAATAATCTGACTTTATGTATCACCTTGAGTTTTTGTTCATATCATCTCTGCTGCCTCAGCTCTAAATACCAATATAATTTCTTGGCTCACAGACATATTGCAGTTCTCAGCTCCCAGTCATCCTCTTCTTGCTGCTTTCTTTTGTTCACAGCTTTGTCATACCCTATATTTTGGAATTTAAAATTCCATTTTTTTCCCTGGTTCTGCATTGTGCCTATTGTTCCCATAATGTTATGCATATCAGTATCTGAGCTGAATAACTGATTAGAAATGATACAAAGTCCAGTGCAGAAGACTTGATTGCTTTCCTCTCCACAAAGGAAGAAGCATCTGCATTACAATTAAACAAGTGCATTGAGATTAACCAAGTGAGATATATTCAGTCTATCTTCCAATAGTAGGTATTTACTCTAAGGCAGTCATTTAGATTCTCCAAACAAGCAACCTAGAAAGGCACCTCAGGGGGGTGAGATGCATCATATGCTTTGGGTATATATTACATGTCATGAACAGGGACTTGTACATACCTAGATACTACATCAAAAGACCAAAGAACATCTAGTATGAATTTATTACAAAGCATAATTGTCCCTGTTGGAACAGTTGTTGTCCCTAAAAGGACAGCACTGTTTCAAATAGACAAGAGACTTAAAGGGGCTTACACTAGTTAACTTGGAAAATCCTTGTTAGCGCTTGCACAATAATTTGGCACTTGGTACATGAGAGAGTGCTTAAAAACATTTTCACTTATGATGTTTTTACACAGGGTCTGGCGTTTTCAGAGCAAGAAGTGGACTGGTATCAAGCAGTGAATGTGTGTTAGGACAACATAAAGTCGTAAGAGGTGGGATTACAGGAAAAATGCTTTTATCAGTGTTGCAGTTAAAGCCCATCCTGGCTGAACTTCATTCTACCTTTGCTTCTCCCAGATATCTTTTAGGTGATACTAAGAAAGCCTTAGCCATCCAACTTTTATGGAAATCCAACATAAGCTTCAAAACTTTCACATTGACAGCTGTAGCCAGGGCAACCTCACCTTAAATAACAGTGTAGTCCTATGTACTAAAACACTTGAACCAGTCAAGTGCAGAAAAGTTTCACTTTTCACACAAAAATATTGGTACTTCTTAACCTAGCCCTGTCAGTGAAGCAGCCCTATATCTCTGAAAAATCACAGCATCATTATTTCAGTTCAGTAGTTCACAGAGGTTACAATCCCATCAATCACTAGAATAACTACTCTGAGGTCCTGTATGTTTCAACCCTCCATGGAGCACAGCAATTTGTGTCTGGTATATCAAATTTTCAGCAATGTATCCAGACTTAACTCAAAGACATCTAAAGATGAGGACAGCTTTATTTCCATGAGGAGTACGCCACTCCTCCATGTTTGATAAACCTTATTTCCTCCTTGTTTCTCATTTAAGTATGCCTGGATTCAAATTCCAATCTAGGTTCTCATGAAGCCAACTCTGATACAGTAAAACATAAATTGTTACTGAGTATTTTATTCCTAAATAACATAATCATACCCTTCCATCATTTTGACAGACAGATCCAATTAACCCCTCTCAATATTAAGCCCTTCAATATTCCTTGTGATGCTTCTCCATCCTCTTCAATTTTATCAGTATTTTTGACTGTGGACATTGAGTTTCACATAGCATGAAGTTCTATTCAAAACCAAGATCACTTCTTCACTGCAGTTATTCATCCAAAGACTGCCTTTCTCCAAAGGTTCATTCTAGGAGTTCATGTTCAGTTGCTTACCCATTATAATCATTGAAAGTACCTCATTTTAATTTTTAACTCATTGACATAAAGCAGTGAGCTCTTGCAATGAGCAAAACAAACAAATGTGAAGAAATGTTTCATTGTTCATATGTCATGTGTGGCATTCAAGGTAGGTATCTAGATCTGAGCAGTCATTTAGGCCTATCATTCAATGACATAGGCATGTCCAGAAGCAATACATATGTTTTTTTTATGTGTGTGTTGGAAAATCGTATGAATTCTATTCCAGAAATGTCCATAGACCATGAAGACTACTCCTAGTCACCTTGCAAGGTTAAGAAGTTGATGTTGAATAAAGTCTCTCACATTTTGTCTCTCTTATTTCTTATTATCGTACCTCTACTCATGGACCATTATGCTGTTTACCTGGAAATGACCATTCCTTGGCAAGCAGATTCCTTTTACAGGGTAAAAGGGCTTTCAGGACTGCATAAAATATTTGCATGAGGGGTCACAGCATCAAAGCACAGGGTGTAATTAAAGACAGAAATCTTTAAGCCTCCTTTGGAGCAACCTGGAAAATTAATGAATGGTCTCACAGTGCTTGACTGCATGGCTGAGCCTGCTGTAATAATCGAAGGCATCAAATGCTCAGCTTCTGTTGAGGGGTGATTTGTTTTTCTCTAAGTAAAAATCATAAGAACCAGAAGCAAGTGTTTGAGTTCATTTATGTATATACACATGCAAGTGTGCATAGAATGCTCCTGCACATGAGCTCAGCACCTCCCAAGTACTTAAAGTCCCAGCTTCCAGATGGGAGATTACTTAATAAGTTTAATTAACATACCTGATATAATGTCACAGAACCAATGCATTTTAAACAGCATTTACAGAGGGGATCAATAAATTGGGCTGCTTTTATTGAAGTGCCTAATAAAGAAATTTAAAAATTGGCGGTTGAGTCATACAAAGACAAATTCAATGATTCAGGGATTGAAGGTGTATCAGCCTTGGCTGATTTTTCTTTAAAATCTGTACATCACTAGCACTGGCTCCATATAAGGATGACTGAGACTGCAATACTGCTGTATATAGCTGGAGATAAAATCCATACACAGCTAGAATATGTCACAGTTTTCCTGCTGCAACAAAGCACTGAAACAATGGTATATCTGCTTTAAATTGAGATTCATCTCACCTAAATTTAAGGTATCTAAAGTGAGATTAGTTAGATTAGTTAGAATAGTTAGATAGCCTGACATTTGGGCACCTACAACTAGTTGAAGTTAATACCGTGATGCTAAATAACCACAATTTAGTTCTGAACACAAAAATAAAGATAATGCTACAATTCTACTTGTGTTCTTCTGGAAACAAGGAGTGGGAAATGAGCCTTGCCCTTGGTTTTAAGTTAGTATCAAGGATTCAGTTTCTTCTGATAAGTATTTACTTCCATAAGTTAAGCATCTATAAGACAGGAATTTCAGCATTGAACCTCTATGATGGTGTGTCAGACTCTCAAGAAGAGAGAGGAATTATTCATTTTTCTCACCCCACAGCAAGCTATGTCACGCATACTGTCATGTTACTGCTTACATGCTGTAAAGACTGAGCAGCTTCTGCTTAGCAGCACCACCGCCACTGAGACATTTCCTGTATTACCTGCCTTGAAACTAATAGGAGAAAAGAAGAAGTCAGAGGTGGAAAGAAGAGGTCATTACCAGGCCTTAAAACAAAGAAATGAGAGAGTATTATGGAAATTGGGTTTGAGCATACAGGGAGAGTGAAGATATTAGAAAACTGAGCTGCCTGAAGGCCAGGCAGGATGCAGAGAGAATAATGTTTATACAACTAACCACACAGTATCAGGATGCTAGAAGCACTGCACTGAAGCTGTGCTTTGCCTGGGCTAATTGGTCCTGCTGAGAAATTCCATCCTACCATCATTAAATGCCTCCACTTCCTAAGCCAGCTTGTTCAGAGCATGCAATGCAGACATACCTCCCCGTCCCTAGAGAAGTATGCAAGTTAATGCCTGAACCTCAGGAAGAAGCTTTATCTTGTTGAGCTCAGAGTAAAGCGGGAGATTAGATAAGAGTAACTGCACTCTAGTTTGTAATTTTGTTTTCTGCAATTTTGTTTTCTCAAATGGATTGCTTAATTGCTTGTTCTGTGTTTGCCCCTGTAGGTAGCTAAGCACTACACAGCCCCACGCTCACTCCAGTCCCTCCACCCGCAGTGGGCTGGGGAAGAGGAAAGGAAGAGCAAAAGCAGGAAAACTTGGGAGTTGAGATAAAATAAAATGTTTAATAAATGAAGGTTACATGGAAGAAGAGAGATAGGAAACAAGACAAAACAAGCAATGCAAAGGCAATCCTTTACCACCTCTCACAGGTAGACCAATGCCATGCTAGCTCCCAAGCAAAAATAACCCCACTAACCTTCCTAAAACTCCCTTTTCCCTTTTTATTGCTGAGCATGACATTATACAGCGTGGACTATCTCTTTGCTTAGTTGAGGTCATCTGCCTGATTATGGCCATTCCCAACCTATTGCACAACCTCCAGAGTTTCCACTGAGTGGTGTAGAGTGAGAAACAGAGAAGTCCCTGATGCAGTGCAAACACTGTTCAGCAATAGCTAGAATATTAGTATGTTATCAGTATTGTTGCTGTCACAAATCTAAAACACAGAACTATTTAATCTGCTTTGAAGAAAGTAACTCTATCCCAGCAAGGTCCAGCACACTGCTGAATAAAATACTTCAAGAGTAGGCTCTTGGTCAGATGCGTTTGATGGAGGTGAGTTATTATAGCACACAGAAATACAGAGAGATCTGCAGCTTGGCAAACCAAACCTCCTGTGATTTGTTCCTTGCAGCACAAGGGGTCTCATTATCTTTGTATGTTTTACAGTGAGTTATCTTTTCAGATCTCTGTCACAGAAGTTTTTATGTTTACATACAGCCAAGTTGGTTAGAAGTAAAGAAAAGCAAAAAAGTTACCTGATCAGCTGAACAAAACCATATATGAATAATCCATTATACTTTTTAAAGCAGAAAAACAAAGTCCATTTCTCTCTCTGCCAGTAACACAAGGGTAAGATTCTTTCCTCAGACACAGACTGATTGTTGCACACTCCATTGTGCTTCTAGTGCCCTGGTAGGCATGATTTCCTTTGAGGCTAAATTCCCAGATTGCCTACACTGCCAACCCCTCATATTATCCTCTGAGGGATACTGAAAGCATTTGATGAGAAGCACCAAGTGCAAATCTGCAGGAGTACTTCGCCCTTCTCTGTGAGCAGTCCTATGGCTATCCTGAGCTAGCCTCATCTGACAGCACCTTATTCCAAAGGCTATCTTTTCATGCTGTGCCTCAGTAGCCCTGACTCCCAACCAATAATTCTTGTCTTAAAGTCCATAGCATGGTTCTCTTTTTTATAATACAGAATCATAGAATCCTAGAACATTTTGGGTTGGAAGGGACCTTCAAAGTTCATCTGGTCCAACCTGCAATGAGCAGGGACATCTTCAACTAGACCAGTTGCCCAGAACCACATCCATCCTGGCCTGTGTTTTATCACTCTCATTGCATAAGATTTCTTCTTCATGCCCAATGTGAATGTCCCCTCTTTTAGTTTTAAAACATTCCCCCCATGTTATCACAACAGGCCCCACTAAAAAGTCTCTCCCCATCTTTCTTATAGACCCCTTTTAAGAACTAAAATGACACAATAAGGTCTTCCTGGAGCCTTCTCTTCCTCCAGGCTGAACAACCCCAACTTCCTCAGCCTTTCCTCATAGGAGAGGTGCTCCAGCCCTCTGAGTACTTTTGTGGCCTTTCTCTGGACCTTTTTTAAAAGATCCATGTCTTCCCTGTAATGAGGACTCCAGAGCTGGATGCAGTACTTCAGGTGGGCGTCACACCAGAGCAGTGCCACCATAATTAGTCAGCTGAAATCTGGGTAACAATAAGTACCTACAGTCCTTTCATCCCCTTCCCTGTTCACGAAACATAAGGGAAGACAATGCCTCAAAACCAGGTGACACGGCACAGACTTTATCACAGGTTTTACTGAGATGTGCAGCATTGGAGCACACAGAAAACTGCTTTTACCAAGACTATGAACGCTGGCCACCCAAGCACAGAGAACACGCTGAGTAACTTGCCTGGTGTCTATGCCAAAAACGTCAAACTTGTCAATATCAGAACTGTATGTCATATATCAAAAAAGAATACTGACACCTCGCATGTTGCTATGAAGGTTGACCTATGTTATCTGGAAAAATATTTCATATGTGATCACACCATTCCTGAAGAACAATGTGGTGTCCCAGCAGATGGCTTGACAAGCACTCAGACCCACGGACACAAAAGCTGAGACTGTACTGCTAAATATGACAGTACTTGTGAAAACTTAAAGGCAATGGAATAGGATTGTCTACGTTGTTAGGACAGACCATGACATAGCTTTTGGAAAAGGGCAACTAGCATTGCCCAGAACATTTCCTTTTCATCAGTATAAACCAGAGGCTATTTTTGATCCTGTAGACAGAGGGCCACCATTTGGAGGCCAAGATAATTTATTCACATAGACATTGATCATTCTATGTCAGTTATTCTCACAGATTGGCCATGGAGTCACACACATCTAATTTACTAGAACAAACATAGCTAAAGCACCAAAGCTGGATGATGGCAGTGTTTAGGATCTCAACCATGTTTTCAGGAGACAGCTAGAAATAGAATGAGAAAATGGAACATTTCAATTCTGTGCTCAGCTTTCTATCTGGAAAATATGGATAATAATACCCATTTCCCTTTTAAAATGGGGACTTACGAGACTGAAAGTACAGGAAGGCTCTGAAAGTTACAATATACATGTTGAAAGTATGATTTGTTTAGTAGTATTACCCAGTTAGTGCTATTGGCATTAATGTTACTAGACAAAGAAAAAGGTGCTTGAATATACAGAGCAGGAACTAAACCACTTAGAAATTAAAAATACATTCACAAAAAGCCCTAACAAAAGACAATTATGTCCCAGACAACTTAGACATTCATTTGAGCAAATCAAAGAGTAGCCCACAAGTCAAGTAACAATTGAATTAAGATACCAATCACCATTTCTATTAAGTTTTTTAAGATTACATGACAAAGTTTAAGAGAACATTCCAGTATAATGTGAAATATTATTCTTACAGCTACATCTAATTACAAAGAGGTGTAAATCACTTGGTCTAGCCATTAAAAAACCCTGCTTCAAATAGATAATATTAAAAATTAAGAAGAGGTATGCAGCTCCCATATGAATGGATTATACAGCAAGCAATTTTTAAAGTCATTGTGAAAGAAGTTCTACTGAAAACTTTCATTTCTCCTTTCCTTAGCATTCCTATGGAGATGAGGCTGGGATAAGGACAGTTCGGCACATCAGCCTATGGTTTACAGCCAGACAGGACAGGGTTGTGATAGGGCTGCAAACCAGCATTCTGCAGCATCTCTGGGGAAGGAACTTATGGTCTGAAACAGGGTCCTTGCCATCCAGCTCTGGGGCCCCAACGTAAGTACATGGACCTGTCTGACAGAGTCCAGAAGAGTCCATGGAGATGCCCTGAGGGCTGGAGCAGCTCTGCTCTGGGGCCAGGCTGAGAGGGCTGAGCCGCTTCAGCCTGGAGAAGAGAAGCCTCCTGAAGGGGAGATCATAGGGCAGCTCCAGTGCCTAAAGGGGCTGCAGGAAACCTGGAGAGGGGCTTTGAACAAGGGCCTGTAGAGACAGGACAAGGGGAATGGCTTTAACCTGCCAGAGGGGAGACTGAGATGAGCTCTTAGGCAGAAGCTCTTCCCTGGGAGGGTGCTGAGGCACTGGCACAGGGTGCCCAGAGAAGCTGTGGCTGCCCCATCCCTGGCCATGTTCAAGGCCAGGCTGGACACAGGGGCTTGGAGCAACCTGCTCTAGTGGAAGGGGTCCCTGCCCGTGGCAAGGGGTTGGAACTGGATGAGCTAAAGCTTCCAAACCAAACCATTCTCTCATTGTATGACTCTCTGTCTCAATATGAATTACACAGATTTAAGTGCTTTTGAATATAGGCTGTGTTTACTCTCACTGAAGTGAGTAGAACTAGTCAGGTATTTAAAGCACTAGGCTGGATCACGATGGGATAAAAGAACTTTATCCTTTACATGATTCTCTGTCACACAGCGTACTGCAGTTGAATAGTAATGCTATCATTAATTTTTAGGACTTCAGCATTTTTGTAAATCAATTTGGCCTCTCTGTCTTGGGAAGCAAAGGGCAGAGAGGGAGTTCTTAAATACTGATGAAGTTTTAATAGATGATGAGAGCCTTCATTGGTGGAAAAACACTTAGCTGGTTTATACTGTATTCAAGACATCCCCATGTCACTTTCACTTCTGAAGTCTGAAGTCTGATGGTGTTCTGAAATAGGATGTGACATTAAAACCTGTGAGATGAAGTTCAGTGTTTTCCTTTTTTCCATTTCCCTCAGTCTGAATAAATTACCAGCATAATAACATTACTTTTTTTAATTGCCTTAAAGACCAATGTCAAGCCCAAAGTTTGGGGTTTTGTTTATTTTTAACTAATTCCTGTCCACATTGGCAAATCTACCTGTAACTGGGTCCTTGATAACCTACAGAAAAGTACCCATTCGCTTCCTCAGCTAACAAATACTCAGTGGTGTTCCTGGTGAGTCACTATCTTTTCCTGGGCAATTTTGTGAGATTTTTAGGTAGAAATGTAGGATCAAGCAAGCGAATCTAAGGTATAATTTCAGGGATAGCATTAGTATATTCTCCACATCCTGATTTTATAGACTAGCAAATTTGGCAGGTGAAGGTTATTGACTTAGCACATTTGTGCAAGATTGGTGGGCATTTGGAAATCCCAGACTTGTCCATTGCTCACATACAGATCGTTGCTGTAGCTCACATGTTACTGCATGCAGGACCTTGCATGTGCAAGAAGCAGTAAATATATATTAGAATCTACTCAAGGTCCATCAGTTTAAGAAGCCCATTATATGTCTAGTGTTCATGTACATGCCAAATTGATGGATAATGTATAGCAGATTTTATACATTCAGAGGATAGCAAAATTGGTATCTGGGACATCAAGAAGGTTTAAAGAACATTCCAGTATAATGTGAAATATTATTCTTATTGTTACATCTAATTACAAAGAGGGTTAGTTAAACATTGTAATGGGCTTCCTAGAGAGGTGGTCAATGCCCCGAGCCTGTTGGTGTTTCAGAGGCATTTGGACAATGGCTTTAATAATTTGCTTTAACTTTTGGTCAGCCCCAAAGTAGTCAAGCAGTTGGACTAGATTATCATTATAGGTCACTTCTAACTGGAAATACTCTGTTCTATTCTGTCCTAGTCTAGTCGAGTCTAGTCTAGTCAAGCAAATAACATGAAAACAAGATTAAACATGGAAAAAGCAAAGAAGTTTAGAAGACTTTGGGCTTTAAGGAGCTGAATTTGTATGAACCTTTGCAGTACCTAATTTCCAGGTTCCCACAGCTTCAATGACATAACCAGGACATGGTCCTAGACAACCTGCTCTAGCTGACCCTGCTTGAGCTGACATATTGGACTAGGTGATCGAGCAAGGTCCTTTACAACCTAAGCAAGTCTGTCAAGTCTTTGATAAGCAATTCCATGTTATGTCTTGGTGAGGTCATTTTAATGGGAGCCACCTGTTCAGTTTTGCATAGTTACATATGTACCCAGCAAAGTCTGGCTGATGGAAGACAAACTTATTTTGCCTCAACAGCTTGACACTGTTCACTACTGGAAAAGCCAGGAGAAGGAAGGATGAGGATGAGGAATGGGTGTTAATGAAACTTGCTCCAAAGAAACTGGGAAGACTCCCTGCATGCACAGAGTTGCATACCCATGCGGTTTTGACTAGTAAATAGTAGAAGAGGTAGAGAAAAAATTGATGTACTTAATCTTGGAGAGAAAATGAGTTGCTATGTCCTTTGCCATAAAAACCTCCACTCCTGGAAACTTCCTACACTTCTCCTGTAGTATATTAGTAATATTTATCTCCATTCAGGTGTCACAGTTAGGCCCAAGATCCTGTTTAGGCTAACCACAATAAAAGTAAAATGTAGCATCCTCTACAGCACCTAAATTCAAGAAAGAAATTAGATGTTCCTGATATCCTTTTACTCAGAGCCATTAATTACAGGGTACCATTATAAGATAAATGTAATGTAAGCACCAAGACTACTTCTTCTTATGGACATGGCAGGGAACTGACATAGTTTCCTGTAGAGAAAACTCTGAATGAAAGACCCTTCTCTTGAACTCAGGCTTCACAGTAGTCATCGAACTCTGAGTTAGGCAGAAGAGTTGGCCTGAACAAAACTCGTTTTCTCTAGAGGGTGACCTTATCTCTAATCAAATTACAAGGAAAACACACTTGCACTGGGACATGAGGTGGAGAATGAGTTCCTGTATTCAGTGAAGTGATTTGATGCATTGGCTCAGTCCAGTCTCCTATTCTATTGTTGAAGTATAAGTATTATGCTACCATTCATATAGGAGAGGCAGATGGAAAATCCCACTTGCAAACAAACCTATGGGACAAAAGAGCATCCTGAAAATTTTCTGGTCTAAATTTCTGGAACCACGACAGAAAGCTGGTCCTTACATTTATTAGCATCAGCAAAGACCAAATTGCCCTGGAGGTGGCTACATTTCAGCTGCAGGGAGCAATACTGTCTATGACAGATGCACACATTGCCCTCAGTGAAGGAAATGGATATGGACAATTGCTGAAGGGTGTACAGTGATGGTTTTTAACTGCTGAAAAACAAAAAATGAGAAAAAAATAGATTTTTAAACAGGTATTAATTGAAATAGCCTGATGGTTCCATGAGAGCTTGAGAGTTTTACATATCTGATGTCTATAAGGCCCCACTTGGAACTATGGTATAAAGAGGCTCAAAGAGAAATGCAAAATGCCATTATTATTCCCATTATCTTTTCTAGGGCATTATTTTATTCACATTTCTGAACTGTTTCAATTTGCCATGAAGTTTAACCATCCCAGTTCGGTTTTGAATGATAAATTAATTGGTACTGAGAACCTCTGACCTATTTTCTTCTGTTATTTGTAATATTTTTAATCTGAGTCATGTCACTCTAGACAACCACCTAGGAATAATCTGAAACAGCAGGTACTGTACTTCACCAGATGCTTATCTCCTCTCTGCCTATCTCTTCTTAAAAAGAAGCAGGACTGAAAATGGGATTTGATTACAAAAGGAATCAATCTGTAACCTAGCAAAAAGCACCTCCTCCACAATTTACATAGCCCTGCTGTTTCACCCTAATTAATGATCATATGTAACTTATTCTTTCTGCAGCTTTGTCCTTCTAAATGAGTGAAAAATGACAGGAAACCATTGGAAAGCAGTTTGCTATTAGAGAATTATAGAAGAAACTGGATAGACTCATTTAAAGCCACCAGTAATAGTCTCATAGGTCTTAAGAAAATATTGTCATTCAATTTAAAGAGGGTTTTATTTGATCCAGGTGCAGCTGGATATCAGAGCAGTAATGTAAACACAACAATCTATTGTCAAGAGTGGAGGCGTTTTAATTTCTTTGCAGAAGATATAAACTTGGATTTTCTGTTTAACTGGCAGGATAATCAGCAGGCAATTGTGGGAAACAATCATTAATGTGATGAAATATGGAAATAAGACTCATGCATAGAGAGAGGGTGGGAACGTAGTCCTGCGGTGAAGGACCTGGATTCATGATCTGGGCTTGATTTCTGCCTCTGCTGCAGGCAGAATTCTCTTTCTACAGAGAGAAAATACAGATATTTCCTTTCCTCTCACACTTTGTCTATGTATGGTTGAAAAGCTGAAAACCAAAGACCATTTCTCATCTTTTGCACGTGCATAATCCAGGGATTACGGGACCTTGCTTGCCATGCAAATGCATACATATGAACATATGCTATTGATACAGAGGTAAAAGTAATGTGCAAATTGAGAGCAGGTATATCACCAGGCACTTGAAAAACTGGGTCATGCAAAAATCATAACTCTTAGGAGTGCAAAAATACATTAGCAGAAGTTTTATAACATTTGATGCCTCACAACAGGGAATGAAGGAAACAGTTTGACTCAGTACACTTATTAACCTTGCAAGCTCATATTTTACTTCAATAGCTGGTTTCATCACTGAGAAAATGATGTATATGTGCAGCTGAAGGAAGTGTTTAAATTGGTGGAAGCTAAGAACTATTTTTGCATATGTAAAAGACATGCATCAATTCCTAAATAATATTTTAGGAAAAGCTATGTAAATTCATTTCTATTAATTACAGCTTTTGAGAAATCAACTCCAAATATACCCATTATAAGGAAAGTTTTCCAATGTTCCTGTTTTTCACATGAGAAAATAATTTGGCTAGGAAAGTAATGTATTTGAATCTTAGAAGTTTAATTTATGGCATACACATGGGGTTTTTCCAAAGTAGCATTATCCCAGCCCTGAATTTTAATAAGATGGAGCACAGTGCTGACTTTTATTTTTGATTGTAGTTCAGATAATTAAGATTACTTCAACATTTTAGACAAAACCACTGATAAGACCAGCAATATATATGGAAATGGGTTTTCAATTTTTTGCTGATTTTATTTCTTCTAGGTAACAGCAAAATTCAAGTTCTAAGCTCACTTGCTTCATATCATGAAGCACACTAAAAATATGTTTCTGCTTCACTTTTCTGTATAAATAGATTAACCTTATTTGATTTAGAGCAGTTTCCAGATGGCCTTGGAGGGCAGCTTTTGTCCACCAAATTGTAGTAGAGGAAATGCTTTGCTATAACCCTAACAAACTTGCACTGTGAAGAGAAATACAGAAAGAATTAACATTGAAGGATATGGTTCAGGATTTAGGTACTAATGTAGAAAAAAAAAAAAAAAAGGTGAGGTTCTGGCTTCTTTTCTCTATTTACCACTTACTTTCTGTACAACATGTGTAGACACATCATTTAAACCCAGGTTTTAAGGGCTGCATCAAAAAGGGCGTTACCACCAGGTCAAAGGGGGTGATCCTGCCCCTCTACTCTGCTCTTGTGAGACCTCACCTGGAGCATTGTGCGCAGTTCTGGTGTCCTCAACATAAAAAGGACATGGAACTGTTGGAACAAGTCCAGAGGAGGGCCACAAGGATGATCAGGGGACTGGAACAACTCCTGTATGAAGATAGGCTGAGAAAGTTGGTTCTGTTCAGCCTGGAGAAGAGAAGGCTGCGTGGAGACCTCATAGCAGCCTTCCAGTATCTGAAGGGGGCCTGTAGGGATGCTGGGGAGGGACTCTTCATTAGGGACTGTAGTGATAGGACAAGGGGTAACAGGTTCAAACTGAAACAGGGGAAGTTTAGATTGGATATAAGGAAGAAGTTCTTTACTGTAAGGGTGGTGAGGCACTGGAATGGGTTGCTGAATGCTCCATCCCTGGTGGTGTTCATGGCCAGGTTGGACAGAGCCTTGGGTGACATGGTTTGGTGGAAGGTGTCCCTGCCCATGGCAGAGGGTTTGGAACCTGATGATCTTAAGGTCCTTTCCAACCCTAACTATTCTATGATTATTTCTTTTTCAGATTGTGTCCTTGTGTCTTGCAAAGCTGAAGAAACTTAAATGGAAAAAGTTCTCCTTGCATTTACTCTGCACTTTAAAGGAGATGCACTACAGACCTCCCCAACCCACTGCCCTGGACAATAACAGTGACAGACATGGTGTTTTCTTTAGTATGTCTGGAAAAAAATCTTCAAACACTCAGTCAGGGTCCAGAACTGGGGACACTGCGCAACTGCATTAGTCAGTAAGGCTATGACTACAAACGTCTGTCCATGATACACTGCCAGCTCTGGAATACAGTCACCAATATTACAAAAATGCTGAAACAATCCTAAAATGAGTTTGTCCCAGCCTAACTCTCAGTCTCCCAAACAGTTCCTGGACATAATTTGCTTGTTGAGACACAGAGGGGACCATTTCTGAAAAGCAGTTTGCAGGAAACCGCCCTGTTTCTGAAGCCAAGAGAATTCATCAGCTCATATGTTTGTGACCGCTGGTCTACATGACCACAAGCATTTCCAAACTTGTTTCTCTGTGGGTACATCCCCACTCCTTAAGAGAACCAAGAAAGAATATTAAACATTGGACCCTGATTCTCCACACTGCTTAATTATTATCTCACTCCACGGCTCTGTTTTGGACCACCCTGTGTAGTGCCCTCTAAGACAGACCTGTTTCGCAGATCCAAGCTGAGCCCATCTGTACTATTCCACTTTGATCAGTCACTGACCTTTTGTATTTAGCAGTGTTGGCATTCCCAGTGAGGGCCTTGACAGTCCAAGATGGACAGTGACAGTGGCAGTTTGTTTTTAATGTGCTTTAGTTAACTGGATGATGGGATGCAGTTACTCTATTAGTCCACCAAACATGTCCAGAAGGAAGATCTCCAAACACTAACTGCCAACTAACCCCTGAAGTTCTGAAAAAGTCCATATATCTCGGGTTTTCTTCCAAGCATTCCCTCAAAATATCCACTCCTGAACTATTCATGATGCTCAGCATATCAGGACTTATCTCACATCAAAATACTGTCTAAATACCTGGTTAGACCTTTGTCTTTGTAGAGTGTTTTAGCATACCTGCTCACTGCACAGCTGTCAGACCATGTGCTGCACACTTATAAGCAGATTTGGTTTTAAACCAGGACTCAGTCCAAAATTCTTTTAATCAGAAATCTGTGCATTTCCTTAGACAGACCCAACTTCAACTAAATCCTGTGCCTGAGGGAATTTTCACCCACTGTTTGACTGCAGACTATATAGGAGAAAGGTTTTCTCAATCCTTTCAGTGGGAATTTTCTAAAACAGAACAAATGGACTGAACTGAGTCCCTCCACATCCTTCTGTAAGAGCATTCATCCTGGCACCGGTCTTATTTTCAGTGGATACTTCACACACAGTACCTAGCATACAGAGAAACACTGAGGTGCTAGAGTGGGTATTCTCTGCAGTGCCCTTCCAAAGGGCAATGAAACCTAGAGCACAAGCCTGATGAGGAACAGCTAAGGGAACTAGGGGTACTTGGTCTGGAGAAGGCTCAGGGGAGACCTTTTTGGTCTCTGCAACTGCCTGACACAGGGATGGATCCAGGAGGTGGCTGGCCTCTGCTCACAAATAACAAGACATGAGGAAATGGCCTCAAACTGCACCAGGGGAGGCTCAAACTGGAGATTAGGAATGATTTCTGCACAGAGAGGGTGCTCAGGCATTGGAACAGGCTGCCCAGGGCAGCGCTGGAGTCACCGTCCCTGGAAGTGTTCAAAACCCACGTAGATGAGGCCCTCAGTGACACGGTTTTGGGGTGCTCTTGGCAGTCCTAGGGTAAAGGATGATTTTAAAGGTCTTTTCCAACCTAGCTGATTCTATGATTCTATGATATCAGTATGGACTAAATTTAGGCCTCTCCCAAGCTAAGTGCAGGTAAGTACAATATTTTTCAGCCTACCAAAAACTGGAACATCTACTGCATTAAAGCTCAAAAGAGCCCTTGTTAAGGTACAGAAGGGTTGTTAGACTGTTCTAAGAACCCTGCTGCCCTAAGCATTGCTATGTATGTGGTTAGGCTTCTCTGTCCTTTAGCATGCTAGAGAGACCCTGTGTATTCGATCCAAGCTCACTGGACAAATGCACACACAGAGAGGATATACTATAACATTAAGTTCCATTGGTACTTTTAGCATTTAGACATTGAAGCTGTGAGAGAAACAGAACCCCTTTAAAATCTTGGGTCAGATGTATCAGATTATTTCCTGTATAACAAACTCATGTGAAGAGGCATCATCCCTATTCAACATGCCCCCAGTATTTTTACAGTATTACCCTTAGTTATTCTTCTCTCTTTACAGATATTGGGGATATTTTCCCTATCGAGGAATCATGGATCTCCTCACCAATGTCCCATCCATATTCACACAACCCACTTTGCAAACAAGCAAAGTGCTCAGGAGCAGCCTTGGACTGACTGACAAAAAAAACTTGAAAACTTGGATGTGTTTGTCTTCAGCTTTTTGTCATGTTTGATATATCAGTCATGTGTCAAGCAGAAATTGATATACCCCACCTCATCATCAGATATCTGAAGACTTCTCCTTCCTAAAGTGGATGTGCTGAGCTAAGTAACAGCTCACAAGCAGGACAAAAAGTGTAAAGATCACACTACCCAGTGTATTTATATTTAGCTGGTGTTAAGTTCCTCCTGGTTTACAGCGATAAAACTGAGAACAGAACAGAGGGCATGTGACAAAACATTCCCTTTTTACTCCAGTATTGACATCTCTTGGCTGTTATTTGTGATGTAGTAAATATAGCAGAACTCTATAAGCTGATCACTAGCAGGATAAACTTTGCATCAGTAGACCAAAGGCCTCTTTGGCATGTCACTGTGACATTGCAATAAGTGCAGCTTGGATGAAACAAACTATGCAGGTGAACTTGGCCAAGAGTGCAAGCTTTTTTTCCTGCCAACAGCTAATATTGACTTTGTGTGCAAATAGAACGACTGTTCAATTCTTATTGTAAACTGATTTGTTTTAATAATATCCACTGTTTACTAGGAACCCTTAAAGTGATACTGAGGAATCAAATATTAAGACTGGGCTCAGTGCTTACCCTGTGATGGGAAACTGGATGCTACAAAAATGTGCATTTTTCACACTTAAATGCTAAATATCACAAGATTTGAAAAATAAGACCACTATACTTGTTTCCATATCCACTGAAAGAGTAACCTGACAACCTCCAGCTCAGCAGAAGGGATGGATGAATGGATGGATGGATGGATGGATGGACGGACGGATGGGTGTATGGGACGGACAAAACACACCCAGAAAATGACTGTCACTTTGGTTGTTAAGGCAGTGGCCCTTGTAGCAACACTGAGCTTCTAGAAGCACTAAAGTGAGAAGTACAAACACTTTGATTAATTCCTTCCTGATCTGGAAAGCCAGTTTCTCTGTACATTCCAATCTCTGTCTTATAAATTGTAGACACTACAATGTTTCTTTGAGACTTTATCAGCTTTGGTTATTTGTATTATCAGCTTTTTGAGATGGGGATTGTCTTTAACAGTATACACATACCGTATTTAGCAGAGAGCTGAGTGCCACCAAACTACATTGCTTAATAATAACAACTGCTTGCACCTACTATTGTGTAGCAGAAGGCTCCTTCCTGTTAAGCAGTAACTATCCAATAGGCAAACTTCAACCTCTTTTGGCCTTCTGCCTGAAGATTTTACAACAAGAAAGTGATATATGGTTTAAAACTCACTCAGACTGAAATAAATCTCTGCATTCACTGGCTCTTTTATTCATAAGTTTAAAGTCTCTTAACTTTGTGCCCTGTAAATTTAAACATTTCAGAAGAAAAAATTAGGTCCAAGTTTTCAAAAGCCACTTTGTCTTATCTATTTGCCTTTAAAAACCAGTTTGTTACCTGACTTCATTGTTAGGATGCTATTTACTTTGACAACATCTTTTAAAATTGATTGGATGATTTGGTTTTATTCAAAGGCAGATGTGTGTTTGCCCTAATGTTTTCTATTTCTTTGGGGAGTTTTTATCTGGAGCATAATTTCTATTCATTTTTAAATCACATTTGTTAAGTCTTTTCTCAACTAAACCACAGCAGGGAGAAAACAGCTGCTTACGTGCAAAAGAAACAAAACCAGAATACAAAAACAGTGCAACTGGGAGTAAGTGGGTGCTGAAGCGGATTGATAGACTTCCTTTGAAGAGAGATTCTGGAAGGAGGAGAGAACTTTTCTTTTGCACTGAGTTACTTTACCCAGATCAAAGCAGAAAAGAACTGTGTGTTAGAATTATCTGTACGAAAGGCACTGTATTCGAAAATCAGTCATTAGCACACAACTGATTAATTGTGCTGCCTTCAAACAATGGCTCAAACTACCTGGTTTTGATGGTTATAAATTCATTCCTACCCTTCATGAAACATGGGATCAGATATGATGCTTCAGGTGAGGGAGAAAGCATTTCTCTGAGTATGACACAGGTCTCCCCTCTCATAAAAAGATTTCTTTAGAACCATTTTATTATATTCTTTCCTAGTTATCACCTGCATGTTTTGCTTTCTTAGAACCACACAGTGACCCTGGGTATTTTGGTGATGTTAGCCACATATAATTCCAGTCAATCACTGCCCATGTCTGCACCAATTAATAGGATGTTCCCAGGAACACTGAAGACAGCTGATACCAACATACAGGTCCAGCAAGTCCAGGGCAGGGCCATGAAGACAGTCAGGAAGCTTGAACATGTGAAATACAAGGAGAAACTGCAGGATGTGGGTTTATTCAGCATGGAGAAAAGAAGGCTTATGAAGAATTTTTCTGTTGCCTTATTGCAAAGTGTTACAGCTACCAAATGAGAGGGTGGAGCAGAGATGTAGCCTCTCTTGGTTCTTAGAAGAGCACAGCAATAGCACAAAAGGTGATGAGCAGAAGCTGCGACACCAAAAGCTCTGATTAGTTATGAGGGACAATAAGAAATTCATCATGAGCACTGTCAGAATGATGCAAAAGGTCCAAAGAGGGGATGAAGCATCCACTCCTGTAGAAGTTCAGACTGTAACTTGGAAGGGCCCTGAGCAAACTGCTCTTAACTGGCCTTGCTTTGAGCAGTGGGGTTGTCTTGACACCTCCAGAGGCCACTTCGAACTAACAGCTGTTCTGTGATTTTCTGACTGTATGATCACCTGCCCTTGAAGCACTGCAGAAGCTGTTTCACCGTTGGACAGCAGAAATTTGAGTTATATTTACATACAGATTTACATATTTACATTTAGATTACACCAGATTGACTGGGTGCCAAGGCACACACTTTAAACAAATTAATCTGATATTCAAACCTAATGTTTACCCCCTCACTCACTAAAAAAAAGAAGTACAGCATTGAAAATTGAGAATATGCCTTTTGAGAATGTGCTCAAAGTACAGTTTGACTTACTGACACAAAAATTCTCCAAAATGGGGTCATTCTTATTGACAGGGCTCCCTCTTCCTTGCCACTCAGGCCTCCTTCACTCGTGAATATTAAAATGAATAAATTCAATATTGCAAGTAAAGAAAATCATAGCCAGTAACTCAAACCCAAGAACTGTATCGCACATACACACACAAAGTAATAGACAAAACTCAGAAGTCATGAAATGAGACACTTCAGCAGCTATCAGCACATTAAATTATGACATGAAGAGCTGCAATGAGAAAGAAAAGAGCCACACAAAAAAGCACAAGACCTTTATCACCTAACGAAATCAGGATAATGGAGAGACTGTATCTGGGGAGTATTGCACACAGCTCATGACTCTGTTATCAAGCCAAAGACCCATGCTGCATACTGGACACATACCAGGAGGCTGACTAACAAATAAAATGCACATGGCTTCTTAGCTAAGCTTCATGGTAACAGAAGTGGCCACACAAATATTGGCTGCATTCAGCATGGGATCAGCAAGAGTGAATGTGATCAAGTTCACTGGGGTTTAGAACTTCTAAAGGGAGATGGAGGGTGGAAGCATCAATTCATCAAATAAATGGGCGAGCAGCAAACCTGAGACAGTGTGTGTCATTGGCTATACCAGCAGTTCAGCTATTTACTGAAGGATGACATTAATGGCCAAACCAACACACCACTATGCAGGTGTCAGTTTTTTGTCCTCTGTTTCAAAGGTGAGGGAGAAGCAGGCCAGCTCTTCCTGTAAATATCATTGCATTCCATATCTTCTATTGGAGAAAATGCCTTCTCTTCCATAAGTGATTTTCTTCCCAACAGCTGGGCAAAAGACAAAAAGCCTGTAGATGTTAATCACTGACCAAAGCTATAGCCATATTCTCAGATGGGCTTGGATCAAAGTTCATTCTCTGCTTCCATGCCCACTGTTTAAATGGACATGCACATTCAAGAGTGAGCATAAGCTGATCTCTGGAGTTCTTTGGTGTGGAAGAGACTGAGAAGAGCTTGGGTTCCCCAGTGTTAGTAGAGATGGTACTCTGCGCTCACAGGAAACCTGGGCTGTGTATTCCCAAGATGATTCTTCTCAGTATGGTTTACAGCCACAGTAAGAAAAAAATACAGAGAGAGAAAGAAAGCCAACCACAGTGTTCAGCATGCTTAAGACAACTTTAAAATGTGTTTTTGCCCTCAACGTAGCCCATGTCATTCACCCAGGGCCATGCAGAATTTGGTTGCAGATCTAAGAATTAGGACAGGCATGAGACACATGCAAAATTATGACCTTTTCCCGAAGGAAAAGAATACCATCAACTGTACACTGCAGCTGAATTTGTTCCATTTATCTCTGTAGATCAACCCACAGCAACAGGGATATATTAACAAGTTTGTCAATGCCTGGCCCAAGAGCATTACACAGCTGTTCTTCAGGACAATGGTGCAAATTTAAGCATCACTTGGGCAGAATTTTCAATACATCCCAGTGTTTGTCTTTCTTCCAATCATTATCTCTTTCCCATTATGCTATTTCCTTTGTTCCCTCATTTATGCTCAGCTGGTCTTTCACTCTCCATTCCTGTTTTGGCATCATTATTGTTATTACTTTTTCAGTATTTATCTTCTCCTACCACCTCTCATCTGGGCTATTTATTTTACCCTTTGTTTTATTCTCGTTTTCTGGACTGGTCTTGTAATAAGAGACGACTGCACAGCAGCGGAATCTTTCATCTCAACGTTCAGTCAGTAAACAAAACTGTTGAGCTGACTCTCTGGAGTCTCAGGTATTTTTTCTCCCCATAAAACAGAACAAAGTAAAACAGGGCAGATTTCCTCAGATAAGCCTCAGAGCTCTGTCATCTGCCAGGACACTTCTCATAAATTCTTCTGCATGGGTCTTCTACATGTTTTTCAATCATAACTCCCCATTTGCCTTGTTCAATTACTCTGGATTGATATTGCTGTGCTGTCCACACATCATATAATTTTACTTCTTGCCATTTCATAGCCTCCAAAATAGATTTAATGATATTTCCTTCCTTTGTAAAGCACACGAGTACATATTCAGGTAAAAAAACACTGGAGTTTCATCTTTTAATAAGTTCCAAAAGACTTTAAGCAACACATATAATCAGACAAAGTATTTAGCATTTGTTTTTTAAAAGGAAATTCCAGTCAGTTCCTACAGGTAAAACTGGGCATTTCAGCTGTTTAAGGTTTGTTTTCAGTTGCATTCAAAAATTGCTACCTACAGAAATCCAGCATTCCCTTTCATTTCTTGCGTATGGATTTCGGAGACAAAAGAGAGATTGCTTGAATGCCAACTCTTTTTTTCATTTATTCTCCTGACAGATTGTTTGTTAAGAAGATAAAATTTCAAGAAATGTGTGAAATAAAGCTCCAAGTCAAATGACAGGGTTCTGGCCCTACAGATCTGACATCTTACAGCTTGTCCTCAGAGTTCATAGTTGCAGACACTTTCCTTCTTGATTAGTTTTTCTGCTTATTTTGTTTTACCATTTCACGCAAAAGAAGTTTCCTTCTTCCTTTCTTTTTTAGTCTGTTTATGAAAGAAATATGCCATTACTGACCAGAAAACCCAATTTAGACTTGGTGAGAAATTAGAGCTGATTGGCATTCGATTTTGTGCTTTAAGCCTCCTTTCTGGATATCTGGCTCCTTAGGAAACCATCTGAGGAGCTTCCACTAGTCCTACCTCCAAGGCAGCTGCTTGACTCACCCATTGGTTGGCTTCCCACCAATGCTTCTAGGGGACAGCCAAAGAGAAAGGTCACTTGAGAGCATCCTGATGTGTGGAGGTGAAAAAAGCCACTCATACACCAAGGTAGCTGGATGTCACATTGGGGAGAGAACACAGCAGCCTCCAGGCAGTCTGGGGAATCAATTGGTTAAATATTTGACTTTTTCAGGTAACTTAAATCTGAAGCAAATCACAGCCAAGAGTCCTGAAATAAATTTCCAAGATCTCCAGAATTCTCACAACTGCTAAAAATATACCTGTCATGGTTTAAACTCAGCCATGCAGTTTCTCACTCACTCCCCCCCTTCCTCCCCCCATCTCCTAGAGGGATGGGGAGGAGAATCGAAAGAAAGTAAATGCCACAGGTTGAGATAAGAACAGTCCAGTAACTAAGGTATAACACAAACCACTGCTGCTACCACCAATAATAATAATGGTAAGGGAAATAACAAGGGAAGACAATACAACTGCTCACCACCCACCAACCAATACCCTGCCCAACCCCAGCAGTGATCTAGCCCTTCCAGGTAATTGTCCCCAGTTTCTATACTGGGCATGACATGGTGTGGTATGGAATACCTCTTTGGTTAGTTTGGGTCAGGTGTCCTGTCTCTGTTTCCTCCTGGCTTGCCCTCCTCCCTGGCAGATCATGAGACTCAGAAAGTCCTTGGTCAGAATAAACATTACTGAGCAACAACTAAAAACATCGGTGTTATCAGCACTGTTCCAGGCTGAAAGTCAAAACCACAGCACTGCACCAGCTACTAAGAAGGAGAAAAATGACTGCTGCTGCTGAACCCAGGACAATACCTTAAGGGGCATTAGTACAGAGCAAGTCTTACTTCTTAGTGATATTCAAAGAGGAAGAAGGGATAAACTAGGTAACTACAGGCCAGTTAATTCGATTTCACTCTCCAGCAGAGAAATCCTAAAGTTGATATGGGATTCAATTAATGAAAATTAAAGGTACAAGTGTAATTAACACCAGTCAATACAGTTTTATAAGAACAGCTCACGAAATAAAATTGATTTTCTTATTTGACTTAATCAAGTGTTCCCAGTTGATAATATATTCATTAAGTTGTTTGATTTGGTGCTATGTGACAGATGAAAAAAGTAACTCTTTACAGTATCACTGCTGCACATATTACATGATCTAAAAACAGGCTGGCTGATCTACAGGAGAGATGTCAATGACTAAACATCATCATCAAGTGCAGGTGTTTCTGAAAGGATTCTGCTGGATTTGTGCTATGTGAATCTTACCTACAGATGAAGATCTCTTCAAACTTGGAAAACAGTAACTAAGGAGAGTTGCAAGCAGGTCTCCATGAACTTGTAGAAGTCTGAAAGTGAAAAGGGAATTCATAGACTCATAGGATCACAGCGTGCTTTGGGTTGGGAAGGACCTTAAGGTCATCCAGTTCCAACCCCCTGCCACGGGCAGCAACGTCTCACCCTAGACCATGTTGCTCAAGGTTCTGTCCAACCTGGCTTGAACACTACCAGGGATGGGGCATTTAATATTTCTTTGAACAACCTGTGCCAGCTCCTCACCACCCTCACAGTAAAGAACTTCTTCCTTATATCTAACCTGACCTTCCCCTGTCTAAGTTTGAAACTTGTCCTATCACTGCAATCCCTGATGACGAGACTATAATCCCTGATGAATTACCTTCCAAAGAATTTCTTTCTTTGTATAAGCTCTGAGAGAGTGCCAATAAATTGTAAAAGAAAATATGTCACTAGTTTTGTCCTCTGCCTGTTATAACATGTAATAGAAAATTACACTGTCTACAGAAAAGGGACACAAAAAAGCTTGTATCCTAAACAGTGATGCTTTAGCAGCATATGAAGGGACTGATCTAGGTATCGGTAACTAAAGAGCTTTCTGATCCAGCTGGAAGATTAAATCACATATCGTCATATCAATCAGAATCATAGAATAGTTAGGGTTGGAAAGGACCTCAAGATCATCAAGTTCCAAGCCCCTGCCGTGGGCAGGGACACCTCACAATAAACTATCTCACCCAAGGCTCTGTCCAGCCTGGCCCTGAACACTGCCAGGGATGGAACATTCACAACCTCCCTGGGCAACCAATTCCAGTGCCTCACCACCCTAATAGTAAAGATTTTTTTCCTTTTATTCAATCTGAACTTCCCCTGTTGAAGTTTTAACCCATTGCCCCTTGTCCTATCACTACAGTCCCTAACGAAGAGTCCCTCCCCAGCATCCTTACAGGCCCCCTTCAGATACTGGAAGGCTTCTATGAGGTCTCCATGCAACCTTCTCTTCTCCAGGCTGAACAGCCCCAACTTTCTCAGCCTATCTTCATATGGGAGGTGCTCCAGCCCCCTGATCATCCTCGTGGCCCTCCTCTGGACTTGTTCCTGCAGTTCCATGCCATTTTTATGTCGAGGATACCAGAACTGCATACAATACTCCAGTGAGGTCTCATGAGAGCAGAGAAAAGAGGCAGGATCACCTCCTTCGACCTTCTGGTCACACTCCTTTTGATGCAGCCCAGGATACAGTTGGCTTTCTGGGCTGCAAGCGAACACTGAAGTCGGCTCATGTTCATTTTCTCATCGACCAGCACTCCCAAGTCCTTCTCCGCAGGGCTGCTCTGAATCTCTTCTCTGCCCAGCCTGTAGCTGTGCCTGGGATTGCTCCGACCCAGGTGTAGGATCTTGCACTTGGCATGGTTAAACTTCATGAGGTTGGCATCAGCCCACCTCACAAGCGTGTCAAGGTCCCTCTGGATGGCATTCCTTCCCTCCAGCGTATCAACCGAACCACACAGTTTGGTGTCATCGGCAAACTTGCTGAGGGCGCACTTAATCCCACTGTCCATGTCAGCAATGAAGATGTTAAACAAGACCGGTCCCAACACTGATCCCTGAGGGACACCACCCGTTACTGGTCTATATCAATATAAGTACTGGTCAATATCAATAACTGTGCACAACTTTGTAATAGCAAGGCTGATGACCCAAAGCAGTGGTGGTTTCTCCATCCTCTAGTATTAGAAAATACTAGATACCTACCTCAAGGCTTTGTTCAGGCAAACAATAGTCCCTCCACAGCTAAACTTATTAGTTATAACATGGGGATAAATAGGCTCTTCCACTTCAGGTGCTGGGGCAGCTTACATAAAGTAGCTGAGTCATATTTGCACGGTACAGGATAACACAGAAAATGAAGGTACTTAAAAGTTGTTTGGCTTGGGAGAAAAACACAACCTCAGGCAAACCCTTAGGTGATGTATGCTGTATATTACTTCCACAAGCAAAGGTATTTGGATGTCTCACTTAATATCTTTCAAAAAGTTTCTATGCAGTTTGGATAAAGTCTCAAGTACTAACTGGCTTTTTAAGTGTGGTGCAGAAAGACTGAACTGAAACCAGCAAGTGTGAGACTGAGGTTTGAATGAACCTCTCAAATCTCACCATCATTTTACAAAAGGTCCTTCTTAAAATGAACTCCTGGTAAAGGCATAGATCATAATTTGATAGATAGAAACTCCAGTTGCATTATTTGCAGCTGTAGGGCACTTAAAAGACAAACCTTTTTCATCAAATAAGCTTTCAGCTGATTCTGTTTCTTTCTGCCATATCAATGCTCTGTGCTTAAGAATTCTCTGTTGTTCTGAGATTAATACCACCCAGCCTATTGTTACTAAAACAATCTTTCTCCTTTGCCCCTTTTAAGCTGAAGCTTATGCAAATTACATCCAAAGAGATACTCTTTGGATTAAGATTCCCCACTGATGGATGGGTAATTTACTTTCTCTGTGGCAGGTAATGCCACCCTCACGTTTGAGCACTGGTTCAATTTTCTCGATCTTCGGTAATGATGACATCTGTTAGCCTGATTTTATCCAAGCACTGTGCAAGGATTTTGTTATTCTACAGAGCTTACCCATCTGATCTTTGCTGATGCTCTCACAGCTGGAAAGTGCAATACCACTACAGCGATGTTGAATGCACCAGTTAGATTTCATAAACAAAGTCTTGCCTTCCATGGCAGCTATGGGGTAGTGTGAGTTATTCAACACATCCCCAAAAGCCACAAAGGCAGAAGAGTCATGGCAGTTCATTGGAACAAGGCAGAGAAACATTTACCAAGAATTCACCAGATGTCATTCCAGGCTGCCATCTGCAGCCTGTAAAATATTATCTGTGCAGCCATAAAGGACCAGTTGATGGCTTATTACCCTATATCCATAACAAAGAAGTGTTTTGACAATTGTGTTTGTTCTGTGATTTTTTTCATACGTGAAGAAAATTCCTCTTAGAACACTCTCAGAGATGCCCAGACTTCATCCAAAACCGGGGAATGCCAATACCTAAATGCTTAGGTCCACTCTATGACAGCAATGAAAACTCTGCCATGGGTCCATCATTTTCAGAAGAGAATCATGGCATATGACCTTTTCTCTTGGGATATGCAAAGGTTTCCCTTTCATATAACAAACTGCCAGAACTCTGGCACTGAAGCAACCAGGTTAAAGAATACACTTACCCTTTCTTCAGTCCTTCCTTTGTGCTGGACAATCTAGAAGCAATAATTGTCCCAAGTGCTCTCCCCACAGCATGGATCTGCATTTCCCAGGTAAAGCCAGTGGAAAGATTCCCTTTTTGCCTTCTCCCCTGTTAGTCCATTCCATAGGAATTGAATAATTGATGGCTTAAATTATTACTATTTAAATCAACATAGCTTCTAGAGGTCCCAGTCACAGTTAAGAGCCTGTTGAATCTGGGACTTTTCAAACTTACAGTAAGAGTCTATCCCTTTGCACAGATTTCACAATTCCAATCGATATAAGAGGAGCAGAGCAGAAGAGAAGTGAACGAGTTGTCTATGTAATTCAGCAGGTTGAACTAAATTACAGGTCTCTTGTTCTCCAAACCATTGCAAATCCATCAGCCAGAGCTCTTCTAAAGTGCTTAATGTTCAGTTTTGTGAATTCCTGTGGAAACCACTGTCAAAAGTGGGAAAAGCCTTCTGAATTCAAATGGACTTTCTTCTCTTTAATAGCAAAATAACCCAGTTGGGTAAGACGGCTCCCAAAAGATATCATTGATGCCTTTCAGAGGTAGTACAGGGATTTAAATACTTTCAATAGCTTCAAATAATACTGTTGGTCGTTGTTGTGTGGCTCTGACAGCTGTCAGAGCTTTCAAAAAGTAAGACTTGTATTTTGGCATTGTGCTTTGTACACAGAATCCACCTGCTTGCCAATGGAAGGGGAAATGAAAGGAAAAAGGAAAGGATTCAGAAATATAAGATCACATGTATTACACTTACAATGAATGCAGTCACCCCTAGACAACTTGAGGAATGGTAGGAGACATCTCGCATCAATTGTGAGAGGTAGGAGAACCTCTCTACCGTCTCAAATGTGCAGACATTTGGAGGTACTCAATAATGAGAGCAACATGAGAGCCTATAGGTTTTCTTTCATTCTGAGAAATGAGACACGTGCCTCTTGGGAAGCTAGGCAGTAGCTCATATCAAAGCTTTAATGTGCTATGCAAGTTCCAACAAAAGACCTTCTTCACAGAAATGAAGACTGGAGGCCACAAAGGAAAAAAAGAAACAGTGGAATCTAAAACTAAAAGTTCAGTGCTTATCCTAAAATGGGATGTATTTTTACTTTCACACGTTAAGAATTTCCAGGCACAAAAGGCAGCAAACCTTGTGCTACTGGGCACTAGAGGTGCATATAGACATACCCATGACAGGAAATGCTCACACACCAAAAGCTTCAGTTAAGAAAGAAGCCAACTTTTCTCATCTTTTTCTTTATATTTCCTTATCTTTGCTGTTCCCCCTCAAGGACAGCAATTTGTGAACCCAGCGTTAAAGATAAAGGAGCTCAGAAGCTCTTGCTAGATAGGGTGTCCCCAAAGCTTGATGCATTAATGTCTGTCTCAGAATATGTTACCCTTTCATTTACACAGAAATGAACAAATCCACTTCTTCAAAGTGAAATGGACCCCACCTCTCATTAACATGGCATTTTGTGGCACACAGCAGGTATCATCCCACTTACAAGGAAATGTCATATTGCAATAATGTAGTCATTAATATTAATTATAAAGAACCGTATTAATGAAAATTAATGGTAAGCTATTTATCTCCTTTTAAAACTGTATCAGATAGAAATGAGAAATATGGCTAGCAATATATACAATGACACTGCATACCATGGAACATCAGATCTCACCCATCATCTGGGGCTCAGGGAGCCTAATAAACATCTGCCTGATTTGTTCTGCTCCCCTGTTCCAGATTGATTTCCACATAGCAATGCAAGGAGAGAGCATTATGTCATCTCCATTTTTACTTTCAAGCTCAAGCCATCATGTGGCATTATGAACTCAAACTTGAGGAACATTGGCCTGGAGTTAATCTGAACCCAAGTTTTCTATAACCATTACAAAGGGAAATACAGATATTTGCAGATTCACTGGAGGTTTTTTGTTAAACCATAGATCCCAGTAATGAAAGAATAAACAACCAGCAACTGTATTTATGAACCCATTAAAGGAACCATCTTAGGAAACTGCAGTTAAAGTCTGTTTATCATTGCTCCTGTATACTGCTTCCAGAAGCTTAACTTTAATGAGCTATAAAAAGGAAAACAAACTATTTCTAAACAATTCTTACAATTTAAATAATAATTAACAAATAAATCTAGCAACTATAAAGAAAATAGCAAGTAAGAGATGGAGCGCTAGTCAGGAGAGGGTGTGTGTCTAACCCTGAACAAGGGAGCACAAGTTCAAAAGCAGAACAGACAAGAACTAACACATTGATTCCTGCAGTTACACCAACTCCGTGCAGCTACAGCCAGGTGACAGCCTGCTCATGTGGAGATCCATGGGTAGAATAAGACTGAAAAGTGGAGGAAAGACTCCAGGTCTGGATTCAGAGAGGGCACACATGAGACCAGAAGTACCATCCTGCTCCCAGTTCAGATTTCCTGAACCATGGACAAAGCATAGTGACCCCCAGCCTTCTGTTCTACCTCAGATCCACTTACCTTTCACAGTCTTTATTCCAGCTTTGAACTGCTCCCAATCCATCCTGAGCATTTTCCTTAATTTTGCACTTTCCACCAGAAATTCTGAGATAGATAGGACTGTAGAGCACACACAGATTCCCCCTGTCTTGAGCCAAGAATGAATCACTCTATAGTGTGGACAGACATTATGCTTATTAGCCCTTGAATTATTCTTTTGCTTATGAATTAGATAGGCTGTAAAGGTGGGATAGTGGGAGCCTCATGAAGTTCAACAAGGCCAAGTGCAAGGTCCTGAACCTGGGTTAGCACAATCCCAAGCACAAACACAGCCTAGGGGAAACAGGATTGGGAGCAGCCCTGAGGAGAAGAACTTGGGGGTGTTGGTCCATGAGAAGCTGCCCATGACCCATCTTCAGTGTGCATTTGAACCCAGAACCCCCTGGGTTAACCTCACCCTTGATAGCTTCACTTTATAGCCTCTTGTACCTGAGAGACACACTAAGCAGTATTTTCATAGCTGTCTTCTGGAAGTTAGAAAGTTTAATGACATTTGAAGTCAGCTTAGTCTTAGCATTAATGGGCTGGGATGGTTTTTGTACAGTGTCTAGAAACAGACATTTCTCTTTGCAAAAGGTGGTCTTATCAATACCAAAGTTAGTGGTTGACTTCAACTGATAAGCAATAGAATTAGCAAAAAGGGCATACAACACAAGGGAACAAATTTACTTCTAAGACTTCAGGCGTAGCTTAGCCACTGTGTAGAGAAGACCATAATGTGAAATTCAGCCTACAGGTTATATTTCAGCTATTCCCCTCTTCACAAATTCCTATTGCCTATCTTCAGCATTCCTTGTTATAGTATGCTATTTCAAGACCAGGTTGGGCGAGGCCTTGGATGACATGGTTTAATGTGAGGTGTTCCTGCCCAGAGCAGGAGGATTGGAACTTGATGATATTAAGGTCCTTTCCAACCCAAACTATTCTATGATTCTACGATTCTATGCTGGTTTGAGATCATCCCACTCTTCATCAGCTGTCTTCATTTGTTTGTGAATCTGGACCTTAGTCTATTTTGACCTGTTTGTAAACTTTACTGGGTACTTTCTTGCCTCTTTCAGTCCTTTAATATTTGCAAAAGTGTGACCTCAAAGTGTTGGCCTAATTCCATTCCTACACAAATCAGTGCCAACCAAAATACCCAGAAAAGAATCAAGTAATTTTTACCTCCCCTGAAGCAGCAGTAACAAAAGCACTGTTGGAGCATTAACAAGTACATCTCTGGCTTCTATTACAGGGAAAAGAACACATAATGTAACAGGCTGGGAAGGAACATAAAATAGATGATCACGTTAACATTAAAGCAGATTGAATAAGTCACAGAACATTAAATTACTTTGTCTGGCTTTGTATGTTCCTCAGGTGCTGCTGGGCTGAAACCCATATGGGACAATTCAGTTTTCCAGGGAAAATGCTGCAGCATTGAAAGTTCAAATTTACGCAGCCCCATGGGATCTGTGACTCTGTAGCATTAGAAACACTGATTTTGCACCTGAATAATGTGGATATTCAGTGAGTGAGGTGTCTTTCTCTTCACGCTAACGAGTCTTTGTATTTACAATGCATGCTCCTTGAGAACAAGTCCATAAGATGCTACTTATGCTGAATATTATGCCACCAGGGAACAGTATAATGCAAAGTTCAATTGCAAATGAGGTTTCCAAAGGCAAGGCATTTCCATCATGTCATCAGATATATGGGTAATGAAAAAACATTTACTATCACCTAGATAACAGTGCTCCTTTTGAGCTGTTTCACCCACTGCTGTTACGCACATTGTTTGAGTTTGTCAGTTTGATTGTCACTTGTTGGTTCTCAGATGTTAAGAACCAGATTTATGTCTGTAGTTATTTTAACTCTTCATTCCCAGTAGGAATAAGAAGTAGATAAGTGCCTAGCTCCTAAAGGAGTTCTATACCAACACGGCTTTGTAGACCTCAGTTTTAATCTTTTGGCTTTAAAACGAAAAGAAACAATCTATGTGTTGAACCCAATAAAAATACTGTTTGAGTGCACCCACACTGAAAGCACTGAGGTGCTTAAAAAGCTATTCATTTAGTTGTATTAATTGGTAGTGCATCATATTCAAGGAATGGAAAGCACAGTTCGCAGCTTCAAATAGTGACACAATGAACTCCAAGCAATCTTAAACTGAGGGTCATAAAGGAATTACATAAGGCTCAAATTGCTTGGTTCATACTCTTTGGATGCCCCAGCATTTAGTCCAGAATGCACTGCATGATATCATAAATGTTATAATTATAATTAAAAAATTTGTCAAATATGATGGAGAAGACCAAGACTGTTGTTCTGCTTGATTTCTAACGGGCTCTGCATAAAGGAGCAGAACTAAAGGGATTGTTGCATGCATTTTGCTTAAGCAAAGAAACTAAATACCAGGGTTTGAATAAAAATGTGATTTTTTTTATTATTTTTCAAAAAAAGACCTTAGAAAGACTGATTATTTTTTTTAGCAGTTTCAGTTGTTTTCTACTCGTTTCTCCAGTGCCATGCTTTCTATCAAACCACAGCTTCGTGAGAAACGAATCAGCAATAAACCCCATATTTCTTGTTCGAAAACAGAGGTTACATTTAAAACAGATAAATTACATTTATCCTGGATTTAGACTGATAAATAGCACCAGAAAGTGTCCTCAGGGGCTGGAATTCAATCAGCTACACATACAAGTAAGCTGGTACAGCAATCCCTAGCCATGCTTTTGACACCGGCTTGATGAGTGCTCACCTGAGAAGTGTTCAGGAGTTAACACACATCAGGAATCATTCTCAGTAGAGAATTTGGATGCAGATACCTTGTAATGGAGGGTAAGAGGTTTTCATATTATGTACTTGACTCAGCTCATGCCAATTGCTCTAATCACCGAAAAACAACCCACAACATACTTAATGTACTAGTAGATAGGTAGCCACAGAGTTCAGATATCAAAGATATATAGCAACAAATATACATTATCTTGTTGCAGAATATTGTATATATCTTTTATAAAGTTTTCTATAAATTTTATATATATAAGAAACATTTGGATTCTGTGATTATAAAACAGTTGTTAACATAACCAGTGCCCTGAGACTAGATTTTAATTGAGTATCCTTATCTGATTCCTTTCCACTGTCAAAGAATTCCTGTATAAGAAGAAAATAGCCTGTGTGGATACCTAGTTAAGCAAGAGATATACTAACTGTGAAATGGCGTGTACATGTAAGTTATTTAGAGGGTGTTATTGCTGCGATCAACATTGCAGACTTTGGAGTATGTCGTCTTCAGACGACTTTTCTGTCTCTTTAGTTTCAATGAATACATTTCAATGTCAATAGTTCTTAGGGCATTAGGAGTTTTCCTATGAAGTCCCAACCTTTAGAAGCCCTTGATCACATGAAAATCTTCAATTTCAGTGTTGATAATGGATTTTTCTAACTCTTATGATTTCAGGGAAAAAAAGTAATGAAAATGCAAGCCTTGAAGTCTTCAAAGCTGTTAAGAAATAGCAGGGATCTGCTGCCTAACCATGATTCTTACTTAAGGCTCAAGGTGGGAGAGGAAATGTGATGTTATTTATGAATGTCTAGGCTGCATAGCAATACAACCTAGTCCCAAGTATATGCTGTGGCTGAGTTTGTATGCTGGTATTAATTTACCTGTCAATATTAGCTTACATGCTACCATTATTTAATACCTTAGGTTAGCATGTGAACAAAAATACTGATAATCAGCTGGCAAAGCAAAGACAAAACTGCTATTATTTAAATAATAGCTTTGATTTTTTTTTATAACCACATTGAAAGAAACTCAAGAGCATTTTTGAAAAAGAGTGATTTTTACAGCACATCCTCAGTGAAGGCTTCCTCTTGGCTTTCATGCCACACTAGCCATTCTTTAATTCCCTAGGTTAGCATGTGAACAAAAATGTTGATAAACAGCAAACAAATAGACAAAACTGTTATTATTTAAGCAGTTTATCTGCTGTGGCATCATTTGTTAAACAAGTCCCTTTGCACTTTCCAAATATCTCTTGAGAAAATGCCTCTTTCCTTTGCTTCTACGCTATCATTAACTGACTGACCATGTAATAAGCATGAAAGTCAAGTAATTATATGCTTGATTACTGAGCAATCTTTTCCTGAGCTGCACTACAAAGCCACTCAGTTCATATTATTGCTTATTACCACATCCTGTAGGTACTAATTCACTGTGTGTATGTGTAGGTACATATGCATGTAGCCTCGCATCACCAGCTAAAAGAAATAGTAGCAGCCTACTGCCCAGGATATATCAGTTGCCTCACATCATGAGACATTTATAAGTATATAGTTTATCTTCTTATTTATAAGGGAATGCACCCTGCCAGCTGCTCTGCCCACTCTGCCAGCTACTTGCAGTGTGTCCCTGAGCTGTCTCCCATGCCTTCTTGAATACCCTTGATGTAGCTTGTAAAGGCTCCAGTGGCACAGCTGCTATTCAAATGCATACACACTTATCCTTTGAAAAACTCCCATCTTTGACCAGGAATCATTAGCCATCTCTGTGCTAATTGCTTCCTCCTTTATTACAGTATCTTTAAGCATAAGACTCTTCCCTAGTCCACATCTGCCTACCACCCCACTTGCAAAGATGCAGGCTGGGGTTAGGTGTGGAATACACCGAGTGTTAAGGTCGACCTCTGTTCAGAGCAAAACTATTGCTCACATCTTTTATGTGAAGGCTTTTATGGGCAAATTTTCTTTATCCTCTAGTTTTACAATATTCTCCCTGAAATATCCGGTTTTCTTTATGTGATATGCTTTCATTAATATAACTTTGTCATTCCTATATTGTTTGCACTTTGCAAACCCAGCTCATCTCACTAGCTACCATACAAATCAAGGATATGAATATTTTCTTTTGATAAAAGACTATCTGGTTCATCCTTTTAGCTTTTAGACTTCTGAAATTTGTGCAAGAACATATATATTCGGTCTTGGTCTGGTTACGTGAGTGCTCTGCTTAAATAGGTCCTTATTTCTTGAAACCGCTCATCTTTGCTGCTTCGTTGCTCCATCTGCATTTTATGAACTTCTGTCCCAATTCTATTTGAATATAAATTTTTTATATCATCTTTGTGATGTATATTGCATCAAACCTAAATATTCCCTTCTTCCTAATAACAGGACACCTCTCCTGTGTAACTGTTTCCTTTGGCTCTGCACCCTGCACACATTATTCAATGAAGTTCAGAAAGCAACATAAGTTATTAGTTAGTATTTACTACCCTGTGTTTAAACTGGTTTCCAAGTTGTCTCTCTTACTCTTTTTCTTCACCATCTATTTCTAGCACTCTTCAGCTTTATGTCTTCTGCTGACATTTTCCTTCTTGTTAGCAACCGAAAGCCTTCTAGAGTGACTGTTTGGTGTCCTAAAGGAATCACCTGCATCTCTGCTTCCCTGATTCTCCTTCAGATGGTCCCTCCAAAGCTCAGAAGAGATTATTCTGCCTTTGAGGGAGAACAGAATACTCTCATTGTGTGTTCAAATACTTTGAGGAAAGCATTAGAACTATTCTGTGGAGTTTAAGGTTGTTTCCAGTTTCATATGCATGGTGAGAAATACTTTCATTTGGAAGGCTTGAATGTTTTGCACTGTACAGATCATGCAGCACATAAGGGCACACAACAAGTATTTAATGAATTTAATTTGATCCTCTCTGACACAGCATTTTTGTATTGCAGGATTTTCCTGTTATTACACAATTGTACATGTGCATATGTGGAAGATAATCCAGTTACTTTAGAAGACAATTAACCTGACACAGCCTAGGCTTGCCCATGTTTGGCAAACTGGTGCATGTCCTTAGCCGGCACAGAGAAGGGCAGAATCTCAGTAACTTTCACAGAGTTATACCAATTTACACCAAGTAAAATTACTGCCAGTGCCTTCTGGGGAATAAGAGACCAACACCGAGTTCTCGTGTGACCTTTCCAGGAAGGGCACATTGAACGATTTATCCCTTCCGTAATTCTAATTGGTTTCTTTTGGTGACCTTCATGGATAATGGCGATGTTTTACTCAGACCTTACATTGCTTTAAGTAGGGAATTCCTTCGATGCACTGACACAACAATGGAATTCTAATCTGCAGGCAAACTCTATCACTTTCTTTCTCAAGAATTTCATGCTGAAATCTTGAATAAGAAGGTTTTGATTGTGATTTTTTCCATAGTTGCTTTATCTCTTATTCCCAAATCCTGAAAAAAAAAATAATTACTAAAATATGGGTCAGAGCAGATTTAGGGAAGTGCCTAACAGAGAAAAAGCCTACGAAGACTTAAAAAAGCATATGAGTAGATGATGTACTGCTAGTAACCAGCTATTTTTTTGACTACACATATAAACCTTGTTCCACATGCCTGGCACGAAGCTTGGCCTCTGTCATGCATCCTTAGTGTCTCCAGGATTCAGATCCCAGGATTCTCCATTATTTTTCTCTACATTACAGCTAGGGTGCTCTGGAGTGGATCAGCTTTATTGTTCAGATACACCCTCTTGTGAATCTTCTCCCTATCCATTATGAAGCTGCCTGATTCTTTAGGTACTTAGGGTTGATCCAGAAACATTCCTACTTACAACCTTCTTGATCCAGTCTGTAAATATTAAGCTTTTTCTCTGCATATAGTACCTGAATTGCTTTCTGCAAGTCTGCTCCATCTGTAAATGATAGTTGTAAGGTAACATATTCCTTTTTGTTACCTTTTCCACATCAGTATTATCTGAGTCTCTGTAAAACCTCTGTCGTTATGGTTTATCACTACATGCGCAAAAGCAAAGATGGAGAATAAAAAGAACATGGATTTCTATAACTCAGGATGTGAAAACTAAGTTAAGCACTTAATCTACCAGCCAAGAATCTCATTCTCCTGCATCCTGTTGCCATTTCTTAAAGAACAATACTTGTCTCTCCACTTATCAGTTAAAAGTGTTAAAATTTACTACCCATTATTGCATGCAAATACACCACAGGGAGGTAAACTTAAGGGAGTGGAACACCTCCCTTATGAGGAGAGGCTGAAGGAGCTGGGTCTCTTCAGCTTGGAGAAGAGGAGACTGAGGGGTGACCTCATCAGTGTTTACAAATATGTAACGGGTGGGTGTCAGGATGATGGAGCTAGGCTTTTTTCAGTGATATCCAGTGATAGGACAAGGGGCAATGGGTGTAAACTGGAGCATAGAAGGTTCCAAGTTAACATCAGGAAGAACTTCTTTACTGTGAGAGTGACAGAGCACTGGAACAGGTTGCCCAGGGGGGTTGTGGAGTCTCCCACATTGGAGATATTCAAGGCCCGCCTGGACGAGTTCCTGTGTGATGTACTCTAGGTTACCCTGCTCTTGCAGGGGGGTTGGACTAGATGATCTCTTGAGGTCCCTTCCAACCCTTGGGATTCTGTGATTCTGTGAAGGAGAGAGGTCTCTATGATCAATGGCAAAGACTAGAGGGGTTTACTTTGAGTGCAATTCCCCACAAAGAAAAGTTAATCATGTTTAGCAGGTAGGTAAAAGCACATTATATTAAGTAAGATTTTAGGATATAAGGAAGAAGTTCTTTACTGTAAGGGTGGTGAGGCACTGGAATGGGTTGCTCAAGGAAGCTGTGAATGCTCCATCCCTGATAGTGTTCAAGGCCAGGTTGGACAGACCCTTGGGTGACATGGTTTAGTGTGAGGTGTCCCTGCCCATGGCAGGGGTGTTGGAACTGGATGATCTTAAGGTCCTTTCCAGCCCTAACCATTTGATTCTGTTCTGTTCTATTCTATTCTGTTCTATTCTATTCCATTCCATTCTATTCTGTTCTATTCTGTTCCATTCCATTCTATTCTGTTCTTCTTTGCTGATCACTGGTATCGATTACTTGAAATAATATCCTTAGAGGCTCACAATTACCTCTATAACTTTCTAGAAATGAGGCTAGCATGACTGAGATTACAAAGTGAGAAAAGAAAGTTACAGAATCACAGGATAACTCAGGTTGGGTGAGGCCTTAGGAAGTCTCTAGTCCAAATTTCTGCTGGAAGCACGGCAACCTATGAAATCAGACCACGTTGCTTAGACTAACGTGGTCTAGCTGAAGGTGTCCCTGCCCATGGCAGGGGGTTGAAAATGGATGAGCTTTAAGGTCCCTTCCAAGCCAATTCATTGTATGATTTTAACTTTTACTGTGAGGGTTGTCAACGACTGGAATAGGTTGTCCAGAAAGGTTATGAAATGTCTATCTGTGGAGACTACAAACAGCCCTGAAAAACCTGCTCTATCCGATTCCATTTTGAAGTGTTCAAGACCATGGACATGACTAGACAGAACCCTGAAAAAGCTTTGTCTGACATTGCTTAGAGATCTTCAAGACCAAGAACCTCAAGAGGTCCCTTGCAGCCCCCATGATTCCTTATTTTACTGTTATAAACAAAGCAAAAAAAAGGAATTCTTGATGTATTTTCTTTTTCCTGGCCAATGAATTTTCTTTCTCCACCTGAAATGTGAAGAAAAGATTGGATATTATAGACTATGGGATTTTTGTTTAAAACATTAGATTTATCTTCTTTTTTTCGCCCTCACTGATTCATAGTATATTTGGAAAACATTTTTATTGACATTTTATGAAGGTGAGTTTGTTCCATATCATTCTACCATGACCCCATTTCGTGTTATCCAGAACAAAATCTCTAAACAAAATCTAAACTCCTGTCCTTTGTATATTACCTCTCATTTTTACCATTCATTTCAGTTGTAAAATACGTGGCCTCCTGCCAGCATTATTGTGCCAGCGTCCCATTTGAATGTTAAGCAGGCAACAATGATGCACTATAATTACAGTGCTTGAAATGATTGGAAATAAATTGGCACTCCAATTATAGATGCATGAAAGAGGCTCCAGTATATCACAGTCAGTCCATTAATTTCCAAAATAGCTCAGGCGATCTCACTATTTTAGTGACATTCGTTATTCACTGCTGCAATGAATCACAGGGAACAGCAGGGCCTGGAAATTAACAAGTTGAAGGACATTGGAAAACAAAAGAACTTAAAACATTCGATGTTACTTTGCGCCCTGAAGAGAAAATAACCTCCAAAGGCAATATTGAAACCTATTTGCTGCATTTTGAAAAAGAAAATGTTAACGCAGTTTTTGGTCTCGCCCAACGTCTTCTGTCAATTTACACAGTATTCCGACTGAGCAGGGAAATGATTTGATGGAAATCTGCACAGTAAACACATCCACATTTCTACAGTGTACTACAAATATTTTAATGGGAAAGCCAGGACTGTAAATATAAATACTGCATGTTACATTTTCTTATCTCAGCAGGCTACTGCTCTCAGGATAGCACATTGTTAAGTTCTTATTGGTAAAGCAGTCCAGGTGCTACAAGAATCAGCCTGTGACAAACATCTATGGCAAATTCAGTCTCTACAGAAACTTCTTTAATATTTCCTGTGCACAGATTCATCCCAGTTGCCCCTTTAGGTCAATCTGAGCCTCAGAAATACTTTGCTTTCCTCTGATGCAGTGCTGTGAAAGGTTGCTGTCAACACATCATTAGCCCAGTTTCATAGAATCATAGAAGAGTTAGGGTTGGAAAGGACCTTAAGGTTTCTCTAAGGCTGCACCTACAGTCACAAAAATAAAGAAAAAGAGAGAAGGAATAACATAACTGAAGAAGAAGAATGGAGAAATGAAGACTGCTTCTACCCAGGCATCTACTAATGGCCCTGTAGCTGGTTTCTACCAGCTCTGTGTATAGTTAGAGGTGGGGAGCTGGAGAGAAACACATAAGCTCAGATTTCCAGGGTATTTCACCCATTATACAATTCTGTCTCTTCAATTAATCAAAGACAGCCTGAAAACTCAAATATTTTCAATCATATCTTCCATTGTGCACTGGAAAGGGAGGGTCACAGGACAGCAACAATCCCTTGCATTAAGACGATTCCTCTAGGCACTGGAAATAAAGACCAACATCTGAGCACCCCAAACACTACTGTAGAGCTAAACCTTTCAAAGGGAATTTTAAACTAGAATAAATATTTATAAAATCTTAAAATTAGCTTCAAAGAATGCCTAAAAAAACCCTAAAGCTAGTCATTACTGCCAAGTCATCAGGGCCTGAAATTACAATTTAAATGGTAGTAATTCCCCACTGCTCCTTCAAGGATTTGCAATTATGTCACTCCAGATAAAAAGCAACCAATGAAACAAAAAATTTTAACAGCTGTTCTATGTGGTTTCTTAAAATAACTGAAAATATCAAATGCAATCAGTCTCGTTCACCCTCTGGTGTTCTGGATGAGATTCTTGACAGGGAAAAAGTTTGAGCACTTAACTTCTTTCTTATGCATTTATGCCTTTTCCCAACTTTGTGAGAATCTTTAGTACTTGGAATTAAAATGGCTTTTGCAAATATTATTCTCTGTTACTTTGTTCCATTACCCATGCCAAGATGAAGGTGACTATGATGGCTGCTCATAGATGACAGAACTGAAAATTCCAGCTGCTTCTAGAAATTACTCAAGACAAGGATCTCCAATTTATTCATCTGTAGCTCACATCAATCAAAGATGGGAAAAAGGAAGTTGAAAAGGAGAGGAAAAGGGAGAGGAAGAGGAAAAAAAGGAAAGGGAAGGAAAAAAGTTAAGACTGTCACTTCTATACCACTCCATACAAGTCTTGAGTTTAAGGAAAGAAAGTACGTAGGTCAATGTGTGAATCACCAGTTTGCCTAAATCTTTTACATCTCTAATTATTTTTGCCTAGTACTATGTCTGTTGCAATGAGTTGGAGCATTTAATAAGACATTGTGCAATAATGCACTTCCTTATTTTACTTAAACCTGCTAACTTATTTTGCCTGACAACTGCTCATTTTTATCTTGAAAAAGGAAATAAAACCTTAACAATAAACATTGTCTTTTTTAATTTTGGCTGTTGTAAATATATATGATTTAATTCATATTTTTGTCTATCTTCTATTTAATTCTGAAGTAACTGAAGTACCTGCAGATGAATCTAGGTTAAAATGACAATTTCATTTTTCAGAAGCAACCAAATCCATTGAAAATGTCCACAAGACATAATGTGATTTCATAACCCTTCCTATTTATTTTCTGAATTAAAAAATAATGAATAATAAAAAAACCAACATATTCTGGTCATATTTTCAACTCTGATAAACACAGAAAATTTAAAATAGAGTCATAGTTTAGGATATCTTGCTAGCAAGAATGTTAAAGAGAAATGTCTTCACTTCGAGTGCCTCACTTAACATTTCAGCATTGAACCAAATTTCACGGTTTTCTTCTGCTGTCTCTGAGATAAGTCACAAAACCAGCACAAAACCTACAGCCAATGTCTAGCCACTGTTTAAGATCCTTGCACTGTCTTCAGGTTCAAAAGAAACAATTCTTTAATCTGCCCTTTAAGAAGACAAAATGCTCTACTAGGAAGTAGAAAGGGTAGTCAACTTCCGAACCCCTTAAAAGGTGCAAATCAAACACACATTAAAGTGCTACATGGTAAATTATTTGGTACATGTTTTGAGCTATTCAGGGATGATGCCGTCTGTCCTCAAATCAAATAGATTTGATTTAGAAGCAGCAGTGATTCCCAAGAGACAAGTTAATGATGCATTAAGGAGTCTGGAACAATATTTTCTACAGACCAGAGCACTGGCATTGGGAATGCTAAAAAGTAATTCTGTTATCTATAATTGAGTGAATTTTTAATCATCATCTTGATCTAAATCCTCTTCATCAGTAATGTTCTCATAATTTTGATTTTTTCTCTCCAAATTCAAATGTACATATTTGAATTTTTCAACCAGAAGAATTAAGTTTAAGCTTTTTTCTATTACTATGTAGTGTTAAAATGCATGGGTTTTTTTCTGATTTCTTTCAAGAAACAACTATTTCATTCTCATAAATACAGTATGCAAATCTGAAGCTTAGATCAAGAACAAAATTAATGTCACTGTGTTATACATAAACTTTTGTAGAAAACTTCTGTAATATATTTTATCAAAAAAATTAATACACCTTGAAATTGTGTGTACTACAACACTGCAATGCACTACATTGCAATTGTGAGATCTACAACACTACAGTGGAACAAGCAAAATGACTGAGATAAGGTGGAAAGTCTGATTTGTAAACTTTATGAACAAATTTGAAGGGAAAAAGGAAAAATAGAATTCAGATTAACAAAGAATTTAATCATAGAAATCCAAACTATCTATAAAGTTTTATGGGAAAAAAAGAACTTTTCAAACAAGCTTGCATGCTGTCCTTGATGAAATTCTATGCGTGATTAACAAATGGAACTATATTGGTCAGACTACACTGGATGTTTACATCAAACATAACAAATTTGTACAGCAGTGTGAGGAAAAAAAACACCTAACTTGATTGCAAATTGTCTGGCAGATCACAAAAAGCAGCTTTTGCCAAGGAATCACCTTAATGAGGTTCTGCAGAAATCAGGGTAAAACTAGGTTTTTCAGTATTTTCATCATGTTTTTAAAGAAACCATAAAAACATTGTTTATAACACTAGCAGGAGGCACACTGTGCTAAATCACACTGAAAAATGATGTGCAAATGCAGACTGCTTCAGAGTTTTTTGTTAGGGCTGTCTGAATGCAGCTGCATACAAAGATATACATCAAGAAATAAGAAAGGCCATATTGATAGGAATGGGAACTGAAAAGCTTCTGTTTCTCTGGGAGCCTGGGGGTTCATCACAGACCAATGAGATATGGAAACACCAGCGTGTTTGAAAATCTGCTTTACAGCTTTGAGCTCTTCAAAATCTCTTCTTTAGCAGTTCAGAAAGCTTGACTCCAGCAGTGCAGCTCATCTCTCATAGGAGTCAATGCAAAGTCCACTATCAAATTTGGTGAGCATCGGATCAAATCCAAGCAAGCACTTTACATTTATTGAAGTGCAGTACAAACATTAACTAATTGGACCTTTATCACTGGAAACTTATTTGAGAGGGGAAAAATGAAAACATCATCTTCTTAATAGTAACTGCTCGCCCCAACCTTTCACACTAAATCTAAAAATCCCAGGACTAAAATGAAAAAGCTTTTTATTTTTAACATTTCATTCTCTGTTCCATCAACTTGGATCAATGTGTTTGGAGAAGGTCACTGTCATATTACCAACTTTTTAGATGTACAATTTAAGCCTAATTAAGGGTTTGATGGAACTCTCTCAGTAAAATGAACTCATTCAAATAGGAGATAATTTAAGATCATTCACTAAGGACCTTTTCTTCTTCCATACGGAACATGAAATTTTTATTTCCTCTTACAATATGAATTAAATGTGATAAAAGAGGTGTGGGGTTTGTTCCAAAGTCAGGGATTTATATAAAAGGTACAAGTTCATACTACCCTTTCCCTCATGGTACGATGAATTATGTTTCCAGCAAATTTACAGAACTTTAACATATTATAACTTTCTTAAAATAACTTTCAATCTCCTTGCTATCTGTTGATTTTGGTATCGTGTTAGCTTCCTTGTCCAGAACTATTTGACAATCTCATATGGTTCTTATTAAAAGTGGTATCGCAGAGAAAAGAGCAATTACCATATGATAGTTTAGGGGGGGGTTGTCTGCCTGGAAGGTCTTAGACTAAGATAACATTTAAATCTGAATGCTGCTAAACTCTGTGAACCTCCCTGTTTGCTTACCTCCCTGCAAAACCATTTGCAGGCTCCTATTTATTCAGCATTCATCACCAAACTGCCTGACCCAGCATATTGCTTCTCTGCCAGATTGCTTATTTTGACTTCTGAGAAGCGTTCTATGATGATTTTGAGAACCTGTTCCTCATTTTGTGTAAAATGTGGACTCCTATTCCCACGCACAAATGCTATATATGTTATCACAGCATGTTACAAGACAGAATTTGAACCCTTTGGTTCCTGTATACCAGTTACATTGTCATGAAATGCTAATCTCTGACATCAGAGGTTTGGGGTATCCCTTCAGTACCAAGAGATAAGAAGTCCTTGATGTCTGGGAGAACATCTTGAGATATGCTGAAGAATGGTGATTATATATAGTCAGGTTGGATGGGGCTCTGAGCAACCTGATGTAGCTGAAGATGTTCCTGCTCATTGTACAGGGTTGGAACTAGGTGACCTTTAAAGGCCCCTTCCAACCCAAACCATTCTATGCATCTATGATTTGATATGAGAAGGTTTGACTTGGAGGTGGAGCTGCAACAGCTGACTACTTTGTAGAAGGTAACCCAGTGCCCTTCAGCAGGTGACAGTCAAACCTGCAGTACTTAAGCTACTAACAGACAGAAGCAGGGAACAAACAGCAAAAGGAATATAATTTACCTATGTCTTGCATGGAAATAGCATTTTATGCAAGTCATGTAAATACATGACCCTTTCTCAAACATGCCCCAGTAATCAATTCAGTGGCAGAATATTGAGTCAAATGCAGTTTTGGTGTGAATAATTTGTATATTCTTACATTATATTTGAAATACTGTAGCTGCCTGGGAGAACACTCTAAGGCTGCCTCAGTGCAGAGTCAGCTGGATTAGCGCGCATCCCATGTCACATTTTTGTTTCTACTTATTGACATATGAAAATGTTACATGTGGAAACTGGGGTATCAGTGAAATATGCAGAATTAGGCTCCAGGAAGACCTTAGAGCAGCCTTCCAGTACCTAAAGGGGCTGACAAGAAACCTGGAAAATTACTTTTTACATGGACATGTATTGACAAGAAAAGGGAGAATGGCCTTAACCTGAAAGAAGGGATATTTAGATTAGACATTGGGAACAAACTCTTCCTGTGAGGGTGCTGAGGAGCTGGCACAGGGTGCCCAGAGAAGCTGTGGCTGCCCCATCCCTGGCAGTGTTCAAGGCCAGGTTGGACACAGGGGCTTGGAACAACTTGGTCTAGTGGAAGGTGTTCCTGTCCATGGCCAGGGGTTGGAACTGCATGAGCTTTAAGGTCCCTTCAATCCAAACCATTCTGCAATTCTATGATTCTATATGTTAATATACATTGAGTATATTTATATATCCTCAAAATACATACTAGATAAGTGAACATTCATACAATTTTAAACATATTTCACTTAAATTGGCCAAATCTAGAAGGCTGCTCCTAAGCCTTTGATCTTGTAGTTGACTTACCAATTGCTCACCACATACAGCACAGGCTTCAGAGGCTTCTTCAGAGTCAACTAAAAATGTACATATAATGCCTGTGCAACACTGAACTAAACACGAACTTAACTGGATTCTCCTCCATGCCAAAACAGTGGAGGGGAATCTCCATTTCAGACCTGGTTTACAGCTTTCTGATTGGATTTCTGAGTGCTTATCCTGAGCCTTGCCTTACAAAAGCAGCTTATGCTGCAGCATTGGCAGTTCTCATCCCTGTGTGATGTTCATGGTCCCCACTGAGGTCTTTGCAGTGCAGATCTAAAGCCTGTGTGGGATTGGTCCCATGATGAGCCATACTAAAATGATCTCCCTCACTTCCTGGGAAAGGAAAGACTTAGTCTGCCATTATGAAATACGCAGGAAGCAACATTTGCTCATTGCTGTTAGGCTGGGATAAATGAGATATCCCATATTCTTCAACTCTGGGCACAATTCTATTTTTTTCATCAGAAATTGAATTCGGTAGCTCTGGTTAGTTTCAAATAAGGCAAATTTTAAAGTTTGTACATGCACACTTAATGAGAGAATATAATTAATGGTTAATTTGTTTTCAGCAAATTAAATGAGAAGAAGAAAATAATTGTTGAGGAACATGTTACTCAAATGCTTTCAAACGGGTTATACAGGGTCATTACATTTCATTTAAACTGAATTCCTCTGTTTTACCTCCTTTCTTCCCTGTCAGAAGGCCTGATTCAGAGTACAGTCAAGCCAAGAAGGATCACTCCATGCATACCAGGTCCATTACTGCAGTATTTGAATATCTTAACTGAAAGTTACCATCACTCTCTGAGAGGTTGAGTTAGCTTTTATGGAGATCATCTTCCTTTTAGGTAAATCTCTCCATTTTGTAGACACTACCAGGACAGCAAGGACATATTCTGAAGTACTCATTAAAATCTCTTTGCATTTCACCTCACAATTAAATACAACCGGATAATTGTACCTTTGCAAATGCCAACACTTTACAGTTTTTAAGATGGCTCCCATCTTTCCAGTACTCATTTGAAATAAAGCTGAACACTAAAAATCTGAGGTTAGAAGAACAACACCTCTTTCTAAGTCACTGAAAGAGGACAGAATTTTAGACAAATTAGATTTATTCACTATTTCTGTGCAGTTATCATTAGCACTGTATAGTAATGAGAAGAGAAGGCTGCGTGGAGACCTCATAGCAGCCTCCCAGTATCTGAAGGGGGTCTATAGGGATGCTGCGGAGGGACTCTTCATTAGGGACTGTAGTGACAAGACAAGGGATAACGGGTTAAAACTTAAACAGGGGAAGTTTAGGTTGGATATAAGGAAGAAGTTCTTTACTGTAAGGGTGGTGAGGCACTGGAATGGGTTGCCCAAGGACGTTGTGAACGCTCCATCCCTGGCAGTGTTCAGGGCCAGGTTAGACAGAGCCTTGGATTACATGGTTTAGTGTGAGGTGTCCTTGCCCATGGCAGGGGGGTTGGAACTGGATGATCTTAAGGTCCTTTCCAACCCTAACTATTCTATGGCTCTATATGGAGGCATGGGACACTTACACTATGGTTCATGGGAAATCAGTAGCAGATGATTTATAGTCACCTATTCTAAATACTATCCCCACATTACTTCTGATACAGGCATTTCAAATGTTCGGCTGTGACTGCTTACTTGTTCCTTTCATAAGTTTATGAAGTCCTTGATCTGGAGGTCACTAAACAAATATGAGAGCGTTAAGTGAGTTCAAATGCAATGTAACGGGGAGTTAATTTTCATTGCCCTGTCTCAAGATTAATCAGCTGAGGACAAAGATGAATTAAACAATGTATTAACAGACTGATATAGCAATGTGGAAACTATATTTATCTATGTCTGAAACCATCCACTCCAACAGCTTTATTTGAATTCATTTTCTCCAGCTGAAATAACACTTGCAGTGAACTTGGTTCCTGAATATCAGATAGAGTCACCCATATTATACCCAGCAGCACCCAATGAACCAATAACCAACTGAACAGTTTCATCTAATGCTGGCTTTGCTCAGCTAGAGAAAGAGAGAATTAAGCAGATTTGTGATACCTTATTTACTGAAGTGCCAAATGCCATCACAAACCAGAACTAATTTCATTCGATACACCTTCCAATCTCTACAAAACTCATTCAAGTGGGAAATAGCCTCTTTAGGTCAGAGATCAGGGGCAGGCTGAGGACCTACTGTGCTGTGCAACTGCTGAAGCTATCACACTTCTCAAGTGTAAGCTATTCAGCAGCTTTGTGAATGTCTAGTAAAGTCTGAAAACAAAAGAAACCAGCAGTAGAGGGAGAGGTCTGGGTTATGATTTCTCAGTTTCAAAGTTGTTGGGTTTCCACCAATCCCATAACTTTGATACTGATTTGGATTACCTGGAGCTTTCACAATTCATCTATGTAGATAGTTAAAAAAGAATGAAAAATCCAGCTTGCTGCCTTTGATAAAAAGAACCCAAAACATAGAAATTCCTTTGAGAGATCCCACAAGCCACTGTATTTCCTCCTCAGAAACAGGGAAGCTGTGCCTCATGACAGACTGATAAGCATAGCGCAGACAGAAGATGGGGTTCAGTCAGAGAACTTGAACCTAGCACAAGAATGGAAATGTTAGATGCTCATTCTTTGTTTTGAAACAAAATTTACTTCAGAGGTTATCACATTATTTATTGAAAAGGCATTCTGATGGAAATCTTTTTATTCAACTCTAACTAAGAATGTATATAATCATCTTGCCCATTACTGTGGCACCATTCAACTTTTAACATCAAACACCTTTACTTTACCAAAGTGCAAACTAGTGAAATTTTGGTCAGGTCATATTCTCCAGAGAAACCATGGCACAGTGGGAAGCAAATCAGCATTGTTCCTGTGGAGCACTGATTGATATCAGATGCATCCCTACCTTTTTCCATAGGGCAGTGCTGCATGTTCCCCAACTCTGTAGTTCCCCCTGCATGACACAGCTAGAGAGAAGATCAAAGGATATGTCTCACATTGGAGAAGTTCAAGGAGGACTGTCTCCTGGTGGAGGACCCTGCACTGGAACAGGGGAAGAGTGTGAGGAGTCATCCCATAAAGAGGAAGGAGCAGCAGAGACAATGTGTGATGAACTGACCACAACTCCCATTCCCTGTCCCTCTGCAACACTAGGGAGGAAGATGTAGAGAACCTGGGAGTGAAGTTGAGCCTGGGAAGAAGGGAGGGGTGAAGGGAGGGTGTTTTTAAGATTTGGTTTTATTTCCCATTATCCTACTCTGATTTGATTGGTAATAAATTAAACTGATTCCCCTTAGTCAAGTCTGTTTTGCCCATGAATTGCTGAGTGATCTCCCTGTCCTTATCTCAACCCATGAGCCCTTTATTGTGTTTTCTCTTCACTGTCCAGCTGAGAAGGAGAGTGATAGAGCAGATGTGGTGGGCACCCTTTGTCCAGTCAAGATCAACCTGCTACAAGCACCTAAATGTCTGTGAAAGAGCCTTGACTTGCACGAGCAAGCATAAGTAGGCAATCATGGGTGCTGTGTCCAGCACACATCACCTTCATTCCCAATGTAGGATAATGGTCTGGTGTTGTATTTTGGCACATTTGCCTCTACATCTCTCCCTGACCACTTTAGATTATTTAGAGTTGTATTTTCTTTGTGCTTTTGTTGTTGAACATTATTGCAGAGGGGAACTGTCAAAAATGTTTGCTGTTATATTAATTCTGTTCTCACAGAAGTAAGTGGGGTCAGAAAAAAACCCTAAAAATAAGTTTTCAGGGAAAAAAGTGTGTCATTCCTAGAGTTTTTACAAATTGTGATTAGGATGTGAGTATCTGGGTACTAGCTACAAGCATCTATAGAGTGGTATCAACACAAAAGCAACTACCTAAAGAAATAGGCTCTGGCCAGCAAAAATGTGTACTCTACCTCTCAAGTACTAAATAATGTTACTAAAATCAATGCAAAACTTTGATTTCAATGTTTCTTCTTGGCATTTTTAAAGGGAACAGTTTCCATCATTTTGGTAAGTTCTTGTCAAGGATGCAGTAAGTGGGAAGTGTTAATGGAGACAGCACTAGATTGAGATACATTCATACATTAGGATGATGCTGTGTGGAGTTTATAAACATTTTACCCTGGCCTTAACCCCAGAAATGGTTGTATTTCAGTAGTGTGAAATTATTTTACATACATAGTACTTTCTTTAGTGCTACCTCTACCACTGGTTAACTGGTTTTTGAAAAGAGAAAAATGTTCTGTTTCTGTTGATAAGTTTTTCATACAGAAAGTAGACAGAATCTCAATGGGCAAACAAAAAGCACTTGAGAGCTCATGCACTTAGATACGTGTGTTTTGAAAATACCTAGTTAGAAGTTCTACTTTTTTCTATTGTCTGTTAGCAAAGATACAAGAGAAAAATACTTAAACCCAGCTCACTGAACAGAATGATTCTTTCTTTAAAGCTAGATTTTTCCACTTTCTGTAAATCCTTCTTTACTCATATGAATTAATTATCCATAGATAGGAATAAGAGGAGCGATGTTCCTATTCTACAGCATGACATAATCACAATGGAACTAGAAATTGAAAGGATAAATCTTGTAATGAATGGTGACATGCTTTATACGCATGTAAGTACTACAGAAAAGATATTAACATTCCCCAGTTTTAATAAGTCTTGATCCTGATCCAACTGAGAATTCAGAAGCCCAATTGCAATCCTTCCAGAAATACTGACAAATCAAACTCTGATGCCATTAACTTCCCCATGGGAATGTTTTATGCCCAGATTTTTTCTTCTTGGGGAGTTAACTGAAAGACTTAGAATATTAGGAAGACGCAGGCCAACCTGTGAGGCTAAGTTCTGCAACAAGCACATGTTACATGCCGGTGACTGTATTGTATTTATGGAAACTCTTAAATCATTCCCATGTGGTCCAGGCTGGTTATTTTTTTTCACTGCAGAGTCAAGCTAACAGCAAATTGTCATCCCCTCCTTTAATGGTACTTAGGAAATAAAGAGGAAAGAGAACCAAAGAGATGCTAATTATTCATTCACCTCAGAAAGAAGAAATGAGCATACAGCACTTAATCCCCTGCATCAACATGAAACATCTGGAGAGGCCACACTGCAGAGTAAGCTGAAGCAACTTCCTTCTCCTTCATGGCCTGGAGGGAGCACATTAACTAAACCACAACTAGAAGACATAATTCCCTGCACAGAAACTGGACAGATCCCCCAATACTCCAAAGAATACTGAGTCTCCATTGAGACCAATACTGAAGTTGAATTTCAGGCTCCTGCTATGAGTGGTGCTGCTTTTTACCTACAGCATCTCTCCAGCTGATTACCTGCCTGACACCAAGAAATGTGTCAGCCTGGTGTGATCCTTCAGCTATCACACTTCCACCACATGGCTTAATCCAGAAGATGCATCCCAGATGGGTTGATAAGAAGTTAAATAATGAATGGATTAACTGTTGACATATTTATTAGAAACAATAGCTCATAGGAATTCCTATCTCTGCCTCAACCATCTCTTCAACCATCACTACTAGGAAACAATTTATTATGTCATTTCTGCCTTTTCCCTGCCTGTTATCCCACTGCCAGCTCAGCCTCTATGGGGGTGGAGGCTCACTGCAGCACAGATCTCCCCTCTCTAGTTGTGTCCATACTATCAAATAAAAGAGACTGGGATCACTGTTTGGCTCTGAAGCCAAATGGCATAAATCAACGTACACCTAAAATTTCACAGCTCTTGGCCCTGGTCTCTTCTAGACCCCCTGTAGTGTCTTGAAGACCTCAGACATGGTTACTATTTTGTTCTTTGTCTGTCCAAAATGTCCAAAACGAAAAGAGGCTTTGTCATAGCCCACCACAGTAGAGAATAAAAAGGTATGGATGCTACATGTGTCCTTAGACACATTGTGAAGACATGTAGAAGTATTTGAGGGCATAAGAACTGCAGAGATAGTCCCAAAGAACTCTACAGACTGGAATTGTTCATATTTCTCTATAGGCATATGTCCATATGTCTCTATAGACATGGGCTTGTCCATATTTTTGACTAAGAATGGTACCTGGCAACTTGCACTAAATGAGCAGAGACAAACCTTGATTTGGACAATTGACACAGGCTCATCTACTAACCATATCTTGTTTAGGTTGTTGTTTTATGTAGCCTTATACTATTTTATACAAAGAAACTAAACAGTGCCTGAGCACATTCACTGGAAGATAACGCAACTAGCTGGCACCATCTGGCAATAAGTGCAATATTAAAAATCCTCTTCCCTTCAGAAAAGGGTAGCCATAGCAAAAACAACTTCATGAAATGTTTTATGGACTGCACTAACTCCTGAGCCTCTTAGACTAGTTGGGAAAGTTAAACTGCACCAGAGGCTTCTTAGCAGAATAGCAATCAAGTTGTATAACGCTGGCCCAGGACTTGGCTCTGTTTTAATTGCAGTAGAAGACTCCTGGCTCCCATTGCCATCTAATTTATAGCTACTGTGAGAAACAGCGGTGAGGGCACAGGGAGAAAAGGGAATTATTACATGTGTGGATATTGCTCTTAGCCAAATGGTAAAAAAAACAAAAAACCCTACAGTTCTTCCAACATTTGGAGATAAATTTGTCAAATTGCTAAACCCACTGTCTACCCTGCTCCTTAAGCACTGTGCCCCTATACATTTTAATGTAGCTCTTTTCTACCAAAGGCATTATTTGGTGTAAGTGATAAAGTGACACATTCGGTAGCCTTGTAAATATACATTTGAAGAATCCTGGCTGTCATAAAATAACCAAGCTGTCATATTGCAAAGTCAGAATGAAGCAAGGTGGTTAACTGCAATGCAGCTCCCATGAAGAATTTTCTTGTCACTCTGTATGGGGAGGCATCTGCTGCAAATACAGACTCTCAAGTCAACAGACACTTTGATCGCACAATGATTTATGTCAGCCATCAAATGTCTGAGTGGTAACCACACATCTGTCACCAGGACAATGTGGCGTAAAAGGGAATTTAATTGCTTTTGGATTATAAATAAAATGAACATTGCAGGAATAAATTATGAGATCAGTGTTAATTTGTCGATTGTGCTATCAAGGGCAAGAAAAACTATTGGGCATAAAAAAACAAAGTTATTTTTTGCTCCCATGAGGTGTAGCTAGGAATGTTTTAATAATAAATGGCAACAATCTCTTTTTGGTAGGTACATACAAGCTGAAAAAAAAAAAGTCAGTGTTGATGAATCTGGCACGTCTGTCTCATTTAATCAACTTCTGTAGGTGCTAATGGAGGAAACAATCTGGGATAAAGGACTTGTGAAAGTCAACTATTAAATATATATTTAGTATATGGATCAGCTTCTCCTATTTTCTTCTTCCTACCCATTATTTAACACTGATGCCTAGGAAGAGAATAATTTCTGAGAGAAAATATGCTGCGTACTCACCACCACAGGAGCTTAATTTGTGTGCAATGTCCAACCAAACTGTGGGTGTTTAGCTGTCGTGGGTTGACCTTGACTGGTGGCCAGTGCCCACCAAAGCTACTTTATCACTCCCCTCCTCAACTGGACAGGGAGAGAAAATATCATGAAAGGCTTGTGGGTGAAGATAACGACAGGGAGATCATTCACCAATTACTGTTAGGGGCAAAACAGACTGAACTTGGGGAAATTATTATCAATCAAATCAGAGTAGGATAATGAGAAATAAACGCAGATCTTAAAAACACCTCCCCCAAAACCTTTCCTTCATCCTGTGCTTAACTTTAATCCCAAATTCTTTACCTCATTCATCCTCAGTGGTGCAAGGGGACAGCGAATGAGAGTTTCAGTCAGTTCACTACAGGTTGCCTCTGCTGTGGCTTGGGTTGCCCTAGGGTACCTGAGACATATACACAGGATTTGCAGAGATGACTCATGACCTCTTGCTTTCTGGATTAGCAGCTGGAGACAAGACAAAGCATCAAAATGATACCAGATGCTGATGTATGGGAACTCAATCTGGCCCCTACTCAGTAACATCAAGCCCATAACTATTCCTTGGCATGGAGGGAGCTCATTCTTCAGGTTCATTCCAGGTTCTCCAAAGCACCCTACAATTTTACCTACAGAGACATACCATAACCGACATTTTCTGAATCAAGGGAATGGATAAAATAATCTCCCGAGGTCCCTTTCTGAGTCTTGGCTGAGCAAGAGGCAAACGGACTCAGACACTGTTCTCCTGCATGACTGTTTTCCTGACACTGGTTCAGTTGTCTCCTTCACATCTGTCCAGCCTCCACTGAAAGCTAGAGGTGAGAAAATCGCCTGTGACACTTTCTTTCATTCTCCACTTTAGCGATGGGAGCACAGCACTCCTAATCTTTTCCACAGATACTCTTTGCACTGACCTCAAAGACAAGTAACTAAGCTCAGTAATCACACATTTTAAAGCAAAGCATTTATCTTCAAGCACTGAGGTATCAGTAGGACCTCTGGCTTCACATGATGCTACATTTGAGGATGGAATTCATTATTACCTCTTTTTTTACTCACCAGCCCTAATGAATGATAACAATGTGATGTATTACCAGCGGGGTTGATAGAAGTGCCTGGCAAGACTGATATCCCAAGCTATTCAAATACAACAGGAGAAAATCTTTGCAGTCCTCCCTTTTGAAGGGCAAGTTGAAAGTAGAAATCGCAGTGATCTCTCCAGCAACTTTACCAGCCCAACAACAGAACTGTGAAACATTGCACTTAAGATCCCCCAAAAGGAATAGGCAGTCTTTTTGAAGAAGTCCTTTCGCTCCTCTTCTTATTCCTTTCATAATATTCAGACATGATAGCCCCATTTGCAGCCATTTCTAATTCTTGCCATAGGACTTCAATATGCCAAAGCTATTCAATGCTCATCTGGTGATACAGGCTGACAAACGTCACAAAAGCACTTAGGATAGGTCTATTTGGAGGACGTACAAAATTATAGTTGTTAAAAGCCTCAGTCTCACTGAAGAATGTGTAACCGCTGTTGTGCCATGGTAGGGAGTATGTCTACTCCAACAGAAAATGCTGGAAAAGTGTTTAAACTGATTGTAACATGGCAAAAAAAAAAAAAAAAGAAAAGCAGCAGAATGGGAGCCAGAGGACATGAAATCACTTGGGAAACCTGACAAAGAAAGTGTTCAGGTTTTGGCTGGGGTAGTGTTAATTTCAGTCACAGTAGCTGGTATTGGGATGAGTTTTGGATTTGTGCTGAAAACAGTGTTGATTACACAGGGATGTTTTTGCTATTGCTGAGCAGTGCTTCCATAGAGTTAAAGTCTTGTCTGCTCCTCACACCACTTCACCAGTGAGTGGGATGGGGGTGCACAAGGAGCGGGATGTAACATAGCAGGAGAGCAGACCCCAACTGACCCAAGGGATATTTCAGACCTTATCAGACCTTATAGATGGGTGTTCATCCATCCTCCAGGACAGCAGGGCTCCATCACGCATAACTGTTACTTGGGAAGATAAACACCATCACTCTGAATTTCCCCCCTTCGTTTTCCTTCCACCAGCTTTACATGCTGAGTATGATGCAAATGGAAAATGAACTCTACATAGAACAATGCTTGGTTTAAAAAATAATCATAATCCATGTGCCTCTGAGGCAGGACACAGCAGCTATCTCTCTTTTCTGAAAATGCATTAATGCACTCTTTGAATTTACTTCTTCAGTAAAATTATAAGCCTAAAATTAATCATCTGCCTTGCACCTTATGAGGGCTTTCCTTTAACGTTGGTTATACAAGGAACTGACTTAGAATAATAAGTTCAGATGGAGATAGATATCGGTGAGAAGACATAAACGCTATACGTTTACCTTGAGAACTTTACTGTACAAACTGCATCTGAGCTTTCCAGCATGTAAGTGTTTAGGCAAGGCTTCTGAGAAATTATTTCTTAGAATTGAGTGACTGAAACAGGCCTTAGTCTTGCATCATAAATGTCAAACCTTATTCTAGAAATGGAACAAAGTTTAGAAGAGGGAATGGGTTCTTTTTGCTTAAATTTCATGGGATTTTGTTTAAACTCCATGTTGACATTCAGGCTAAATTTCATAATTAAAATGATAAGCTTTTCTGCATTGTCATGGTTTAGACCCAGCATGGTAACCACCATGTGGCCACTCATTCATCCCCTCTTTTCTCCCCTGCTGTGCAGGAGAATCAAAAGAATGTAAAGCATATGGATTGATACAAGAACAGTTTAATAACTAAAGTATAATAGTGCTACAAATGATAATAATGATAAGGGAAACAACAAGAGGAGAGAATATAAAACTAAAAGGAAAAGGAAAAACAATGAGCACAAGTGATGCACAATACAATGGCTCACCACATGCTGAACAATACCCAGCCCAACCCGAACAGCAATCAGTCCTTTCTGGGTAGCTCTCCCCAGTTTATACAGTGGGCATGACATGCTGTGGCATGGAATACCCCTTTGGCTAGTTTGGGTCACGTGTCCTGTCTCTGCTTCCTCCTGGCTTCTTGTGTCCCTCTTCACTGGCAGAGCATGAGACTGAAAAGTCCTTGATCAGGGTAAGTGTTACTGAGCAACAGCTAAAACACTGATGTGGTACCAGCTTTCCTAACCTGACTCTGGATGCTTGGACAATTTCTCTGTATTCCTCCCAGGCTGTTTATTCTTGCTTCTACCCTCTGTAGGATTTTCCATGCTGAGTTCTTAAATAAGAACCAAGTTCCGTGCTGAGTTCTTAAATAAGCAGCTCCCTCATGGCTCAGTCAAGCAAAAGAATGACTAGGGAAATCTTCAGACCACAGTCAAAGATCTTCCAGGAAGATCTGAAGTCAATGCTGTGATATAAATCCCAGAACATTCCAATAGTCTCTGTTAGATGTGAATCAATTCCATGTCATCAGCATCTAAACGTTTCTGGACAAAGGACACAAGTCATCTCATTTCATATAGATATGGTAATGGTAGCTAGATCTCATTCATACAGCCAGTTTCTCAAATTTTAATGTTATTTCTCAGCTGCCAGGTTAAAAATGTCTATTGATTTTAACTGAAGCTAAACATCCTAAAAAGACTAATTAATCCCTGAAATCAGAATGCTTGTACTTGGACTTCCCCTCTGGTTCTCCACTCGCTTCACCTATCTCATGACCCTTTTAATTACTGCATTTTAGCAACAGAACCACAAGTGAACATTAAGGTTAAATAGACCAAAATCGAGAAGTTTTTAGACATGTGCACAACTCGAAATATGAGGTACAATGACAAGAAATTCTTTTTCAGTTAAATCTGTGTTTAAATTTATCCCTAAATTACAGTAGAAATGTATGGATATACAGTGATTAAAGTCTGGGAAAATGGGATTACATTATAAGAATGCATATATATTTTATTATTTCTTCATATTTCTGCAGCACTTTGTTTCTTGAAAGCAACACGCAGCACTGACAAAATAATACTCATGGAGAGAAGATGACATGAGTGACACTGAGCTAAGCAGACATTATAACTATGACCCTCCAGGAATGCTGGTTAAGTCACTGTATTTCCATGTTATACTTCCCTAGGTAAGAGATTTTAATGAGCCTTATGCAGAAGAATAATCCAGGGACAAATACACCTCGTGCTACATGCAACTCCAGGAATTCAGTGATTAAAAGTTATGATGTAATATAGCTATGCTTTAATTATGTGCCAGAATGAGTAGTTTACCAGGTGTCTATTTTGCTAACAGCTAGAGATCCTTGGAAGAAAATCCTACCAGCTTCCTTTTAGCTGTAAAGATTATAGCAATTTATCAGATGAGAGCAGCCACTTGCATCTTTTCTTCTCTCATTACCTGGTAGAGGGCCTAATGGCAATATATTGAAGGAGACCTGAGTGTTCGCAAACACACTAGACATGTTTTGACATGTGGGGCATAATGTAGAGGACCTAATATGCTCTTGCTTGCAGGAATGAAAACACCATGCAAAATGGGCAAGTCACATTATGACCATGAGCTCACACCCAAAGTTCAGCTGAAAATATAAACAAAGCCTGTATTTTAGGGCCAGAAGAAACTAATACAGTCTTCTAATGTGCTTCCTGAAGCATACAGACCCCAGAGTGTTAATAATCAGGTTTTTCTCATATGCAAAAGACTGCAATTCAATTAGCTCAAAGGCTTTAGAAAGACACCTCTTCTTGAGTTAAAGGCAGACATTTGTGATTTACCATTCCCCTTAGTAAGGATCAAAAGGCTATTGAATCTTATTGACAAAAGCAGGTTTGCATCTCATTTCCTAATTAAATATTTCTCATTTCAGCTGCCAGTTCGTGTGCCATTGCTCTACAAATGTAGAAACTGTTAGAAAAATAGAGTGCACCCCTATGGCACAGCCTCTTTGCAACTATTATGACTCTTTGCAAACCTTCAAGGTAATTTTCAAAGTAAAAGACATCACATTATTCCTGTTAGGGTTAGCAAAACTCTCATATAGTTAAACATCTTGCTGCTTGTGTCATTTCTATGTATAACAATGCTTCAGCTGTCTTTGCCATGACACCAGGTGAAAAGGAGCTTCTTTCAAGAATGACTGTAGATTTCAATTCTGGTAAAAAAAAGTTTTTTAGTCATGCTTATTATGCTTCAGAAAAGCCAAGTGAGTTTATTCACCCTTTCTTTCACTCATGATGAAGGCAGAGGAAGCAGGCTTTCATAATAGAAAAGACTAGTAATCAATTCTTCACCCTAATCTCAGAAGTCAGATTGCTAGAAAAGAATTGTCATATCAAGAAGGTTGTTTCAGCCAAGTTTAAAAGGCAAAAAAAAAAATCTTTCTCTTAAAATAACATTGTGAGCAACTTTTCCATTTTCACTGTGAGGACAGAAGGCAGAAAGAAGTCATCAAGAACAATCATACGTAGTTCACAACAGCGCAATGCTCCTGCCACCATCAAAGCAAAAATGATAGGTCGTTAAACTCTCAAAGTAGGAAGATCTTGTTCTGGTGACAGCTGCTCTATTGTGTAATGCACTGAGGAAGATGCCATTAAATGTAATTAAACAAAAGCCCTAAAACATAAGGAACGAGACCTTTTTTCTTCTCGAGATAAAACCCTCTGTGCAGACACAAAATTATCACCCATCACACCCGTCCTCTCTTTTTCCCCTAAGGAAAACAGACAGATGTCCAACTGGCAGGGAGTACGAAGAGTGTTACAGTCTCAATTTGCTTTACACTACCTCATTCTAATCCCATTCATGCCCTTTTCCATCATTTTCCACTTTCCGTGTGCTTCCCTGTTTCCCAGGCTGCTGCTTCTCCTTCTCATGCTCCCTATGAGCTTGTTTCTCCCCTCCTTGCCTATCTGGCTGGGTATTTTTCTGTATCATCCTCTTTTATCTCCTATATATTATCCCCATTCCTCATTTGTATACCTGACTTCTGGACACTTGTTCCCTAATAGTAGATCCAGTTCCTTAGTTAGCTTCACTTCTCGCTAAAGAGGTGGGATTCCTTAGATCCCTAGTTCTGACCAAATCAGGGGCCAAATCAGTTGAGACTTTCTGTTTTCCTTGTTCCTTTTTTAAAGGGAAATGGTTTGTAGTTTTTGTAGTTGTATTAGTTCTAATCCTTTTTACATGTGGATTCAGGTTAAAACTCTTTCAACCACCTTTCTTAAATTACAGAGCAATCACTTGCAGCTTCCTACTACAGTTCACTTCTATCGGTGACCTTCACAGACAGCACAGAATCATTGGTTGGAAGGGACCTCTGGAGATCATCTAGTCCAAACCACCTGCCAAGGCAGCTCTGAACTTAGTTTTTCTCTTTATTTCAGAGTCGTCTTCATCAGTTCTGACTTGCAATACTTTGAAATCAAAGGACGGGAATAAAACACTCCTTTCTGCATCAGTCATTCTCCTACAAATTCTTCACAACTTAAAGACACCTTGCTTAGAAACAGAACATTGTCATTCCCTTTACATGTCATCTTCTTTAAACCTCTTTGTATTACATTCTTGCATTCTCTTGATCCTTGACGTCCAAATACTTCCCTGGCAGTCCTTGCCCATATCCAAAGAGAACATTCTTTATGCTTCGGACAAAGTAAATCAGATCTGTGGTAATATCAGTTTGAATAGTCAGCCTGCATAATAGCACCATTACTTAAAGCCTAACTTGTGTATCAGTGCGTGTGTAAGTAAAAATCTATCTTAGGCAAACAATTTTGTCATCTGCAGGAAGAATCTTGGCTTCATGTCTGTGAGGTGAATGGATTCCCACAGCACTACTATTTTATAAGCTAGATTTAATGAAGACACAAAATTCCACATAGTTAGAATTATGGGTGCACTATATTTTACATATCTTCAGTCTTTAACTGTTTAGCATCCAGTCCTCTTTCCCTCTATAGTCTTTGAGAGTTCTCATCCAAAGTAGATGCTTATCCTGGGATGGGATGAATCATCTTCAACACATTTGCACTGACTGCAAAGTCAAAATGGACTAATTTAAATCAGGTGCTTTTGCTGGCAAAGGTTGTGGAAGGTTCCACCTCCTTCTCATGTTATCCATGTTAATCAGAGTGTACCTGGCTTTTCCTACTGCTTTGATCCAGTTTTGAGCCTATCAGAATTTGAAAATCACAGCAAGCCATGACAATACAATTCCAGAAACCCCTGGAAAAACATCTGGAGTTCTGAGGTACAGCTTTCCCTCTTTTGTCCCCTTGGGATGTTAATGGGCAGCTTTAGATAGTCCTGTATGCCCTCTCACTCCCCCAACAAGCTTATGCATTTCAGAACAAATGTGACCTGCTTTCACCATGCAGAAATCATTCAGGCATTTTCCATCCATAGCTACAGAGCTTGTCATAGTATGTAGATAGTTAGACTGATAATAAACATGCATCTGAACTTTAGGCCAGCAGCTTATCGTGTTGGTGGTTGCTCTCCGATATCAAACATTTTCTCTTGCCAAGTTGCCTTATCTGGAAAGCAACCCAACAGGCTTCTTTTGGAAGGCACTGATAAAAATACAGAGATAATATTTACTTCCAAGGGAAGATGGTCACACAGGGGAACCCAATCAACTTGCATATGTTTAGATCTTAAAGAATTAAGAGCAGCTCTGCAAGGACTAGACGGCTGATTATGCCTGGCTCTTCCTCTTCCAGAAACCACTGGAGACAAGCTTACAGCTGTGTCTAAACTAATATCCAAGAAAAGTATATGCAGAGAATTGAGAAGAGTCTTGGCCTCAAACAAGATGAACCATGAAATTAGCACTGCTGGCAGAGGAGTGCCAGAAGTTCCCCCAACAGCAGATTGACGGCAAAGTCTACCTTGAGCTCTTTGCCCAGGGGCCATTCCCAGCTGAGTGGCGTATGTCATTAGGAAGTAAGCAACCTTCCAAAGTACTCCAGCAGGGAGCCTGGCTCCATTTTTCCTTCTGCCTCAGCATCACTGCAGGCAACGGGTCAGCCCAGCTATTGAGAAGAAGATGAAGGACTCCAGAGACTTGCTTTGCTCCTCTTCTCTGGGTCAGAAAGCATGGAAACATGCACAAACCCAAGCTGACCAAGGGCTCAAGGTCACGGCCACCTGATGTTGCAGTACTGCATCTACTCAAAGTGACTGAAGGAGGAGAGCCTCTCATTGCAACTGAAATTACCCACTTTACTGAGAGGTTTTGAGCCAACCCTACACATAGATACACATCTGCAGTTTTAAACTTCATCTGCACCACAGCAGAGCTGAAAATCAGGCACATATGATAAAAAATTTAAATTGAGGGTGTATTGCTCACCAGAGAGGTTAAATATTTAGAATAAGGAAAAACATGATTGCATGGATTTCTCAGAGAACAGCACCTTGAAGAGTAACACAAAAATTCAACTAGACTATCACCAGGAGGACTCATAATATTGAAATAGATTGGCCCAAAGCTTAACAATAGACAACAGCACAACATATTGCTATGGTAAATACTGCTTAACAGCTTCATGGAAAGGTAAGACTTTGAGCAACTCACCCGAGCAAGCTGTATCTAAGGGATCTGGTTTTAATGTGTAGATAATACATCTTTTTCATACAGGACTGCACGGACTAAGCCCAGACATCCTATCCTGGGGATGGCATGCATAACCCACTAGGTAAAATTACTGCAAACTGCTCACCTGAAAACTCAACCAGATAGTAATGCAATATTTACAAATACTCTGGATTTTCTCCAAAGTGGAAGTAGACTTCAGTTAATTTTTGTTTCTTATAAAGCTATATTTATACAGCTCGTGCTTTTTTTTCTCTTTAATTCCCCATAGGAAAACACACGTAAAACATTACCATTAAAAAAACAAAAAATACCTGTGCTTGCTTTCTTAACATCAAATTCACTTACACAGAACCCAGTGAATTAAAACTCTGCCCAGAAGACTGCTTCGCAATTCATGGACATCTCAACCACCCTTTAGCGTGGTAAGGAAAAGGTGAAACAGCAATATTTTTAAGTATATTGCTGTAGTATTGGTAGTAATTCAAGCTTTCTTGCTAATAATATACTTCTAAACGTACTGCCTCAGTGGGAGCCATTACTATTCAAATAATGTGCAGTGTTATTCTTTTTGAATAACATTCATTTTGAATTGTGATTGTACCAGGAATTATTTCAAACTCAATTCTGTTCATGCTGCAAACCTGGTACTTCAGTTAGTTGTGTGCATAAAACTCTCTGTACATGTGTACGAGAAATGGGATGTTTTTCAAAGGAATGGAGCATTAGCCACACCAGCCGAGAGTCAGCTCTCAGATCAGCAAAGGCTGGATCCAGAGAGCATAGAGGGCTCTCAAATAAATCATTAAATGACCTTTCTGTCCAGACAGTATATCTGCATTGACCACGTCTCCCTGAAATTTTAGCAAGAGAACTGCCCCAAAATAGCTCTTTAACTTAGTGGCAAAAACCATATCTTATATCCCTTACTGAAGACTAAACATTGCCAGTCTGCATTCCTTTAAACACATTTCAAGAAAGTCACATAAAAATAGAAAAGTTCTAATTTTTGTCCCTGCTAGTTTTTGTAAAGTTATAAAAAGCACGAATTCCCACTGAAGATGCTGTGTGATGATGCCCCAATCCTCCTGCATTCAGCCCAAATCCTCCTGGCAGCTGGATGAAAAACCAAGTCTTTGCTAGCACATAACACAACTCTAGCATGGCAATTCTAGTTGATCTTCAGGGCACTAAAGCACTACAGGGGATGGAGGAGAGGAAGAGGTGAGCCAAGGGTGAAGAAAACTGATTCAGGTTAAGACTAATTCTATGTTACCTGAGAGCTGTCTTGATGTCAGACATGAGGAAATGTATCTTCCCAGGCTGGCTATAAGGATTCATAATGTACACCAAGCAGTGGTTTGGATTACAGAAAGCTTTCCTTTCTTTTCTTTTAAGCAAAACACCTTTTGTTCCCTGTAAGTTTGCAATTCTGTAATAAGTTTGCTTAAATAATCTCAAACAATAAAATATTCAATAAAATGGACTTTCACTTTGGTTAAACAGCAGGCGATGCTCCTGTTAGAGTGAAGAAAGCAAACAGATTTGCTTCAGTGTTGCTTCATGCACAGTGACAGTCACACTGCATCCTCAGCAACAGTAAGCATCAGGTAACACTTTTCCAAGTGTTAAAACTCTCAAGACAGAGCTGCAATGTTATTTTTCATCACAACCTAAGTGTCTTAGGAAGAACTGCTTCTATGTTGGTACCAATTCCCATCGGAGAAAATGACTTCATGTATTTTCACCAAATAAAATGCCTGACCTTTCACTTAGTGAATTTTATGACTGTAGGAACAAGACACAACCTGAAACACAGGCAGGATGAACACTGGATCATGCTAGAGCTCAGTATATCCGCAGGCAACATGGTCTGAAATCAGTACATACGAACTCAAGTATAGTTGCATTTGTATTGTCCAGGGACTAATTTAGACTTTCTTCTTAGCATTTTCTTTTTGATCAACATTCCACAGCAAGCCCCAGGAAGCAATTCAAAGCAACAGCAGGATGGTTGTCTTCAGGTGCATTTTAATGGCTCACACTGAAATTCTGCTATCAATATATATTTACCTGAAGTCTTTTATGTTAAAATAGGGGGGTTTTGAAGCAATGCAAAAGTAATGGTGACTAACAAGCAGACCATCAGATGTCTTCCATGGCTAGGTCTGTAGTACACATATATCCATAGCACTGTTCACCTATTCCATTAGTTGAAACAGCTGTTTTGGGGGGAGTAGCAACACCAACATTCTCCATGTGTCTGCATTACTTCAATATATTTTTTTCTTAATATATCACAGCAATGTTCATCCACCAGCTATGTTTTAATTTGCTCTTTTTTATTCTTCTTACTTTCTACCTTCCACCATAGGAAACTGGGGCATAAAAAATGCCTTTACTGGAAGAGAAACACGGTCATGGTTCCTGTGTTGTCCTTGTAGGAGAGCCTAATACGTGTTTTTACTCTCAGTCATTTGTATAGACAGCTGCAAAAGGGTACAAACTCTTCCAAGGCAATAAGGAATCTATGGTAATGGTAGTATTAGTCTAAGCTTGTTTGAAAAGGTCTGTCAGCACCACTTTAACACTGTATTGTCAAAAGTGAACCAATACTCCAAATGAAGTGGTTTTGCTCCTCTTTTCACTGATCTTTCCCTCCCCTGGCTCTTAAGGAGATTCTTTCCTTTTGCCCTTATATCTCAAGTGTGGAAACCCTCACAAAGCTCCCTGGGAACCTGGAGCTGTCAAGTTCTGCACAGAGAAAGGTGAAAGAAAATCATACTCTATGTCAAGCTGGTTTTCTTCACTAACACAGGTTTTGTCATTTGCTTTTAACACAGCGAGGTAACTACATTACCAGTAATAAACCTTTCCAAAGTTAACAGGTTGGAGATGTATCTATTATTGTTCTACCATTATTTTAGCCTTCCTTTTTGCAGAAACTGATTTTAGAACACACAAAACTTGACAGCCCCTTATTCATGGCATGCAAAGGTCAACATTTATAGAAGTCATTTTATTCCAAATAAGAAACGTTTAAGTAAAAAGGCCCTAACTTTCATTTCAGTAGATGCTTAGCAGTGAATCACATGCTTAGCAGTGAATCACTGAGCCCAGTCTGTTTCAATATATTTGGCAATAAATTGTGGGTTCAGCCTCTGGATACCTGATGAACCTTCTTCTGTCTCTGATTTAGAGGGGATTCTCCCAACTCTCAGTAATTCATATTTAGCCCCAGAAGTCCACAATTCAGCCCACAGGAGACAAAATTAAGCTATTCAGATAATGAATGCTCAGTTCTAAATTTGAGGTGCTCACGGTCTCTACTGTTTGAAAAAGCTTCATAAGCCAGGATGAAGTTTGCGATCTTCTGCTCTGTGTCTGATCCCTGGATAATCTGAGTCATTTACAGCCAATAATACAGGAATATAGATCAAGCCCATGGGGCTTGTTGGTCAAGATGCAGTCGCCACCAATACTGACGCTAAATGATCGCACATTCAAAACATATTCTAAATTTGCTATTATTTTGCACATGCCAAAGTTGCTGCTCTTCATGTCAGTTCCTAACTAGTCACCGAACCACTTCTCATCAGGGGTGAGTTCAGTAGGCAGTTAAAGTGAGTTTCGACTCTCAAACTTTATCTATTTTGTACTTATAAAGAACAAAATAATATTGCCATAATTTTTCGGTAGGGAAAAACTCATTTTGTGAACATAAGTCACAAATGATTTCACAGGTTTTGTTCAAACTTTAAAAAGAATATTCACCTTCAGGCACCACTTAATCACAGGGAAATTTCACTTGAAAAAGAAGGGAATTTTTTGAAATGTATCTGTTTGAATGTAATAGAGGCAGCACTAGTGCCGACTGACATGCATTGTTAAAGAATTTCATTAAGTCAAGGTCTCAAGCATAATATTTCATAAGCAGGCTGAATTTGTTGCAGACTCTATATTCATCTTTTGTGTAATACATTCAACTTCTCACAAAGAAACAGCTATAGAATGGAATCTACTAGAAAATTCCTTTAAATCTTACCAGGAAGAGAAGCTTTTCTAATCCTGATGCTTATGTTGCGTTAAGAATCATGCCCTGAAGACATGTGCACAGAGCATAAAGAACGGTAGAGTTAAATTGAAGGTGAAAAAACTCACTACTTTTCTCAATTATTAAAAGAGAGATACGGTAATTTTGTACCTCGTCTGACTGCCAGTTATACCAAATATCAAGCTTTCCAATTTCCTTAGGCTGAAGGAGGAATCAGTGTTAAATAACTGTATCCAGGGAAACAAAACAACCTAGACATGATATTAATTCCCTGATGCCCCTGGAGGTAATGTTCAAGCTCCTAGTGTAGTGGCCAGAGACCTGAAGCCATCTGACCCCTCTGAAAGGAAATCTTGGGTAATTGTACACCACAAAGTTTTCATTCAGAAGGAAATGATAGAAGAAATGTGATAAAACACCAAATCTAAGGGAACTGATGTTTAATAATACATAAAGATGAACCTCTTTAGTTTAATTTCCCCTAATTTTAGCTAAAATTCAGGTTCAAGCCTAATGAAGGACTTCTCTATGAAGGTCAGTGCTTCAGTAAGCAATTTAACCCATTCTGAGTTTGCTGTCATCAGAACTCTTCAGAGTGGAATTCATCACCAGCGCAGATGGATTTGGATTACATGTCCAAGAAGGATGGTACAAAGGAATATGTTTTTTCACAACTACTACTGAGACAAGTTCAGGTAATGAGCAGCATCTTTTCTAAACAAATACCAGGTTTTTAAAAATTCCCATGGAAAATTCCAAAAAGCCCATATTTAACAAAAAAAGAATTTGAAAGAAATTAGGGAGGAAATCAAATGGCCACAAGTTTTTTGATCATTTGTATTGAGTTCATACCCTGGATGAATACAACCAGGATGTCTCTCTAGTTAAGTCAGAAATGCAGGATTTAAATACAACTATCCCTAAGCATGTACCACAATATAAAACTTATCCAGTCCCAAAGGATCTGCAGAGCATCCACAACAACCCGTTTTCCTCTGCATCTCCATATACAGGACACCACAAAAAGCTCCAGGTCTGTGAAGACAAGTGCAGTTATACTTGCTGTATGGATACATACGTGCTGTCAGATACGTAAGGGCAGGTATGGATGGATAGTTGTGAGGGGCCATCTCTAAGGACGGGGCAGGGGAGCAGAAGTCACTTATCCTAGGCTTCATTCCTTAGTCTGGCACTGATATATTAGGTCATTCTTCTTTCAATACCCTGTTTCCTCATTATAAAATGAGTATAGATATATCACTATAGATTGGCAATGCCTCACAGGGGTATTTCTTCTGAGTTGCAATTAAGCAAAGTCTGTAAAATATATTGTGATAGTATCAAGGAAGCTGATATATGAAAGCAAAACAGCTCTATGAAGCATCAGGCAGCCAAAAATTGAATGGTTTATACATGTATTAAAAACAGGTCTTAAAAAATCAAATGTCTGTTGTCCAAAAGATATACTGTGAAGCATGAATTATCTCCAGCCATTTTCACTTTATCATGTGTAAAACAGAAAGATTTTGAATGTAAGACAAATGTACTATGCTCACATGGCTCTAAAGTAATCTGAAAGCAGACATCAAGGTTCATCTAATTTGTTAAGAAAACTATTTGTTACCTATTGGTGTGAAAATCATGTTTACTGCTTATATTGCCTGAGGCAAAACATGAAGATTCAAAGTTAATTTTCTTTCATAAATAAAACATTGCAGAAATCTTCAGTGCACTGTACTTGGAGCATAGGCTCGAGTGTTGGTGTATGGATGCCATCTACTGGGTAGGACTTAACCGTGGAAACCTGTAGGTTTCATTCTTTGACAAGCACCCCTGCAATCCAGGTAAGTGACTGTGTACGTGTTTCATAATTCAGAATCCATTGTGTATAATGTACCTTATTTCCCACTTTCTGGGGTGCAGCTACCTTTATCTTCAAAACGTGTCGCTGCTATTAAATATGTGTTACTTAAGGAAAAACAACTTCTCCCTTTCAGCAATGCAGGCCAAGAAACCTGAATAATAATTGTATCACAAAAAGAAACTAACACCTGAATGCTTCAGAAGATGAATACATAAGGCCATTATACTAAAGAGGAGCTCAGTAAATTGTATTTATAAATGTAGTCAATGTGATTTATAAAGCATGAAACTGAGCCTTGATTGGAATTCCCTGTTAAGATGCACACTGTGTTTACATAGGCTGGGAGTCAGCAAAGCTCTTGAATATTTGGGTAATTTTAAGGATCCAGTAATTCCGTTGATTTGAAGCACACTACTCACCAGCTAAAATGCATACTTTCATACTCTGAGTAACTGCCACAACAGTTCCATTTAATGCTCAGCAATAGTAACTTTATGGGTTATTCTAAAAGATTATCCAAAAAAAACCACAGTCTTTTATGTTCTTTAAATGGGAAAATGTATATCTCATGACATCACAAAGTGGAAAGCTGTTTGCAGCCAGCATAGGGCAGGGACATTTACCATCATCCACTTCTTTGGACTGTTCCAATATACCGTATCACACCATCTCCTAATGTGAGTAGAGTCCTCAAACCACAGGAGCATGCCTACGTCCTTAACTTGTGAGCGTACATATTGAGACATCAAGCAGAATAAAGACCCAAATGTGAGAAGTGCTAAACACCTTTGGCAAATTGTCTTCACCCCTTCAGTGAGAGAACGGAATCCTAAAACTGTGCACATGGCACTTGATCACTGAATCCAACCCAGGTCCTAAGCTCAGCAAGTCTCTTCCTTTAGAGCTGAAAGCAAATAGTAAATTGCATTTCTGTGAGTGTAACAAAGTATTTATCTAAAGGGAGACTAACATAGCCTTGTCAGTACTGATGGAAGGTGAAGGGAAAAGGAAAGATGAAACATTAGACCTCAAAAAGAAGAAAAATCCTGAGATTACACAGCACTGAGAAAGATGTGAGATGGATGAAAACACTCAGGCTGTATTTATAAGGAGTACATCTTTGTCTGACAAGACTACCTGTACTGTTTCAAGGGTGTTAGGAGGCAAGGATAGTATGCTGGAGGTAATCTGATTTCATTAGAGAGAGTCATTTGATGAAGAACTACACAGTAGGATGGTAAGTACAGAAAATTCCACACACTGCCCTTGAATGTTTGGAGGACAGTAGGCCTATTTGAACATGGTCTTATGGTCCAAAGGGGAAAGAAATGGCAAAGGAAACAGCATTGTGGACTTAAACCTGCTTCCAGGTGAATCATCAGAAAAATGCAATGAGAGCAAAAATAAATCTCTAAAAGGAATTGTAATCTATGCAGTATAGAAGTCCACAACCATGAGCAGGAACCAGCTAATACTTAGACAACTGCATTCACGTACCTACTCTAAAAGACACAGAAATATATTCTGAGTTTCAAATATGTTCTGAGTTTCAATGTGTTCAAAAGTGAATCTATGCAGTCCTAAAAGATCTGTACTTTTTTAGAGGAAATATGTGCTCTGATTTGAGCATGAGATAGTCATGAGACCTGATAATGCAATAAATGGAACTTAGAATCACAGAATAGTTTGGGTTGGAAAGCACATTCAAAGATCATCTAGTGTATCCCTCCTGCAATGAGCAGGGACATCTTCAACTAGATCAGGTTGCCCAGAACCACACTCAGCCTGGCCTTGAATGACTCCAGGGATGGTGCATTCACCATGTCTCTGGGGAACCCGTGCCAGTGTTTTACTGGCCTCATTTTAAAGAATTTCTTCCTCACATCCAGCCTGAATATCCCTTCTTTTAGTTTAAAACCATCACCCCTCATCCCACCACAACAGGCCGTGATAAGTCTCTCCCCATCTTTCTGAGAGAACCCTTTTAAGAACTGAAAGGCTGCAATAAGGTCTCCCCAGAGTCTTCTCCAGGCTAAATAACCCCAACTTTCTTAGCCTTTTCTCATAGAAGAGGTGCTCCATCCCTCTGATCATTTTTTTGTGGCCCTTCTCTGAACTGTCTCTAACAGATCCATGTCTTTCCTGTACTCAGGGCTCCAGAACTGCAGTTCTCCAGGTGGAGTCTCACTAGAGTAGAGGGGTAGAACCACATTCCTTGTCCTGCTGGTCATGCATCTTTGGATGCAGCCTGACACAATTGGCCTTCTGGGCTGTGAGTGCCTTCATGACCATTAAGAGACATGCCAGCTCATGTCTCTAAATGTTTAGACAGCAATGACACCAATAAAGAATTAACTCCATCATAGCCAAAACTAGGCAGGTTATCAAATCTTGTTCACAGTGAAGGAGACAGAACATTGTCCTCAATATAAGCACCACTGGTAATAAACAAGTTATTCTGAAATTGGAAAAAATGTGAGGTTTCAGGCTTCATGTGTGTCTGTCAGCTGACATGACATTCACCTATCATTACAGCATCACACTGCTTAATATAAGTGTCTTAAACCTTAGCAGAGATTTCTTGGCCCTGCCATAATAGCAAAGGTTATTATTCATCTGATTTTCTCAGCTGTGGTTCATTGGTTAAAAGTAACTCAAAATGAAAAGCAGGTTCCTCCATAGTTCTGAAGGATGATTTCCTTCTAGGGCTAACTGGACCAATTCTGGGTTCTCCTCAAAATGAGCATCAATATCATATGTGGTAATTTTACTGATGTTTTCTGTAGCTCCATTTACTGGATTCCAAAGTGCAACAAAATGAAAGTTTGGGACATTTAAACTCACAGAACAGAACCATTTTACAACAGTCCAGAACAAAACAAATCTTATAAGCCATTCAACGTCATGATCACAAAAATCCACTAGTAATTCTTCGTTTCAGTATAAATATTTGCAGTGTTCCACACTAAGCAGCTACCAATATGAACTATTTCCCATCTAATTGTTACCAAAAGGTTTTAAAGTAAAAATGGTGCATTCTACTTCAATGTCAGACCCCTCTTTCACAGCAGCAGAAGCTCTGGACAAACCTGTGTGAAATACCAGTTTACAGACTTTTCTCTTTGTTTCTTTTGAGGCTTAAGTATCTGCCTTTTTGAAGGCTATCTGCAATGTCAGGCAGGTAGATCTGTATTCTTTAACACTAATGTTGTGGTCATCTGGCTAGGGTGAGCTTCCTCCACATCTTCTATTTTCTAAGCAGGTGTCTTCCAAATCTCACTCTTTCAGCGATGCATCAGAAAAAAAGTGAGGCAAATTGGCATGGGTTTAATTTTGGTTTAATGCACCTACTCCTTTACCTTGAAAAATAAGGCATTTTAGATAGCAAATATGAGCAGCTGAGGTAAAAGGGCTTGTAAGTGTTCTGCAGTATAGTCACTGCAAAGCTTTTGCAATTGCCAAATATTTCATTAAACATTTTTTAACAGGCCTGTTTTGCTTGTACTGCATAAATAAAGAGGTATTTTATATGCTGCTTTCAGTAATGGGGCATATATATTCTGTAACTAGATAGAGTTCCCCTGGGGAAATACCAGGTAGCTTCATAGTAATCACATTTCCCTTACAGTACTCGGTAATTACTAATTATTCTTAATGAGATCAAAAGTAATTGCTATGTAACCTTCAACCATGGTTTAGACATTGAGAAATTATGTATGTCATCATAATTTACTCTTTAATTGCAACTATCTTGCTATTGCATGCATTTTGCCATGTAGTTGGATGCTCAGTAGTTACCAAGCAAATAAAAAGTCATCTGGTCATATTTATAGCCCAGATCACTTACTCCTATATAAGCAGGCACATGGGATTCCCTGTAGTAGGCCTTTTTTGTTCTCAATTCTGCTGCATCCCATTGCACAGCCAAGATTTGCAGCCTACAACAAGCCAACAACATGAGGCCACTAACTGCTTCTGCTCAGTGTCCTGCAAAGGACAGTGCATGTTATAGATCTGACCCAGGTTCCCCTGGTACAATGGGAAATTGTTGGTATCTTTAGTGGTAACTGCATAAAACCCAACATTTTCTTGTTACAACCAGCCAGTTTGTCTGGCAAAGGGACACATGTTATTGTAATGTCTCTTTTGATTTATTATGGTCCAGATGTATTTGTGATCAGAGTTTGCAGCTTCTCTGTGTACAGTATATTCACAAAAAGGTCTTCTGCATGCTGCTTATTGTACAAGATATATTCTCAAAGCTTTGAAAACTGTCCCTCTTGATTGTTGTAATACCTATTTGGGGAGCTTTGATGCTTAATCTGGATCTTTAATCTTTCTTTCTTCTCAGCTACCTCTAATGTCCTCCATTCCTCACATTCTTTTATGTCAGATGCAGAGCTCCTTTTATTCCAGTCCTTCCATAATTTCTACTTAACACACCTACTGAACCTGCTGTACATCAGGTCAGCTCTCTTACCTTTGGTGCTCAAAGGTCTTGGTCACACATCTCCCTCTTATCTTCAATCTTTTTTCCCTGTTTCACAAGTAACAAGTGGAAACAAATCTTCTCATCAAAACCTAAAAACCCATCACAGTGCTTACATTCAAAGCAAACCAGTAGTTCATAAAGTGTTACTAGAAATGATGAAACTGCTGATCCGAATTTGCACAATCTGTTTCCATTTTATTTTCCTTTACCCAGTGAAGGGAGGGTGCATTTTTTCCTCATCTGCTCATTATGGTTTATATTTTAGCCTGGAAGCTCTCTGGAATAAGGGCTGTCATTTATGATATGCCTCTGAGGGTCAATACAACCTTGATGACAAAAAGGATCTAAGCCAACTGTAGACTTTCTGTAGCCCTGCACTGATGATTTGGTAATTCTCATTATTGATAACACCATTGTCATGCACGTGAATGCCACACAAGGTGCTCAACACAGATCACATAATTAGAGACATTTTCTTCTTATTTTTCTCTTTCATTTTCTCTTCTGAACTCAGTTATGTATTTCTTTTCTATAAACTGCTACATTTCAAAGAGCTGCTTTGATCTATGTATATCTACATACATTTTCCCACTGCTACTGTTTTATTATTAGCTTTGTACACTTTCATGTGTCTTTATCTATTCTATTACTTAAGATGCTACTGTATAAACTTTCTTCAAAGTAAATATTAGTCATTAGATTCATGAGGATTCTTTAGGTTAGGAGAACCCTGGAAAAGACAAAATTCTGATTCATCTTCTAGATACATGTTTAAAATAGGTGATTATCCTTCCCAGGGAACTTCAGAGGGAACCAGGAAAATTAATTTAGGCTGGATACCTACCTTTCAGATGGTTATACCGGGAGGAGAAAGGTATTTGTTTTACCTGAGAGAAGGCAGGTATCCTTCATAAGTCGTATCAGTAAAGACACTACACTAATGATTAGCTCAAGAAGCATCTCTGTCTCAGATCTTTATAATGAAGAAAAATGTTATTATGGAAAACAGTGACTGCACATTACAGTTTGATGCAGTCTGAATGGGCTGAAGAAGTGAGCTTTTGGGCTACCCACATGCTGGAAGAATTGTATTTCATGCAGTGCAAATTCGAGTGCAGGCTCAGTCCCATGATGTCTCACAGCAGTCTAAGGCCACTCCATTGCTTTCCACTTGAAAGAGCAGGCTTCATCAGAAATAAGCAAAATTGCTTATTTTCAGCATAAACCACCTAACAGTAGGACTGGGCAAACACTCTTTGCATGCAAATCAATTGCAGGCAGATTTCATGCACTAAGGAAATCCCAGCCCATCCAAAGCCTTCACTCTTGCAATCTCCTGGAGTGTTCTGAATCAGTTTATGGCAGCTTCACACAATTTTCATGACATTAACTGCTGTAAAGTGAACTAAAACCATTACAGAAATGACCACACCAAATCAGCTGAGGGTAGGAATAGAATATTCAGAGGACTGCTGCAGACTTAAAGAGCTCTGACCTACAGCTGCCCAGCTGCTGCTGTGAGAATATTACCACCCTCCATAATGTTATGTGTCCCAGTGCCTTGTCACCTTTGCTACTGAGCCACACTGCTTGGATATTAAAGAAATATCTGCTACTGAGATGTATGTAATGAATCAGGGAAAACTTTCCTTTTCCCTTTTAAAGAAGAAAAGTCTGTGTGTTCAACAGTTTTCAGCAAGGGATGAAAATAGCAGTTTAAGATGCAGGAAACTGAGCTCTTACACTGTTACCTCAAACCCTTGAAGACTCTCAACAGGAGGATTTTGGTTTATAAAACTTTGCTTTCTGCTTCTTTCCCATAGGTTTCACTATAGCTAAGGATGTCACATCAGTGGTCTGACACCACCACCTACATTTCCATTTTAGACTAGAGAAGCAGCATGACCAGCAGGTCAACTGGGGGGGGATCCTCTCCCTCTACTCCACTTTAGTGGGACCCCCCCTGCAGTACTGCGTTCAGCTCTAGGGCCTCAGCAGAAGAAGGAGCTGTTGGAACAAATCCAGAGGAAGCCACAAAGATGCCCATAGGGCTGGAGCACCTCTGCTATGGAGACAGGCTGAAAGAGCTGGGCTTGTTGAGGTTGGAGAAGGCTCTGGGGAGACGTTATTGTGGCCCTTCAGTACTCAGAGGGGACCTACAAGAAAGATGGGGATGAACAGTTAGTAGGGCCTGTTGCACTAGGACAAGGGGTAGTGCTTTTAAACTAAAAAAGGGTAGATTCTGACTAGACATAAGGAAGAATTTTTTTATGGCAAGGGTGGCAAGGCACTGGAACAGGCTGCTCTGAGAGGCGGTAGATGTCCCCATCCCTGGCAGTGTTCAAGGTCAGGTTGGATGGGGTTCTCAGCAACCAGATCTAGTTGAGCATGTCCCTCCTCATTGCAGGAAGGGGTTGGAAGCAGATAATCTTCAAAAGTCCCTTCCAACCCAAACCAGTCTATGATTCTATGATTTTACTCATTTCATTATTGCTGCCTTTTATCATTATATGTTGATGCCCCTAGAGTCAATTTGTTCACATTTATAGATATATCATAATATAATACACCCTCTGCAACTGGCATATTTTCGCCCTTTCTCATATTGAAGTATCTAAATCAAAACAGCTACTTGATTCCAACAGTGTAAGAAATGTAGAAACAGGAATCAGAGGGCTTTGATTGTAAGGTTATACCAAGAAAAAGGAACAAAAATATCATTCTATGAGTGCAACTTTTCGTGAGACTTTACTGTTCCGAACAAAAATGTGTTCTTCAGAAGGAAGCACCATCATGTGGCACTTTTCATACTGAAAGTACACAGTGCTATGACACTGACCATGATCAGAAAGATGCTGGAACATACAAAAGCTGTTGTGCAGCTGGCTCAAACTTAGCAGAACCATTTGTTTCTGTTAATAGAACTTTATCCTTTCTGGACTGTTTAAGATCTGTTGGCAGTAGCATATATGCATAATAAAGCTAATGGCTATTTCTCTGTTCTAGAGGGCATGGTCTAGTGTGAAGCACCCCTGCCCCTCTCAGGGAGGTTGGAACTGGATGATCTTAAGGTCCTTTCCAACCCAAACCATTCTATGATTCTATGACAATAGCTGGAACAGAGCAGAAAATCAAGGGGCAATTTCTCGGCTTGTGGGGATATATTTTTTTGGTTGGAAAATAGAAAAAACAACAGGGACCAGCAGATTTTGCTGACTGTTGCCCCACAGAGACTGGTTGCCCTATGTATTTTATACAGACCAACTGGTTACTCCTTGTATTTGGCAGCAAATCCTTCAGGGAGAGAGTCAAAGAACTTGGGGGGTAAATCTTAGAAGGAACTGAACAGAGTCCCTCCAAAATTGCTGCTGAGACAAGAGCCTTTCCTTTCCACTCTAGTGCCGCAGTCCTTACTGCAATCACAGCAGTAAAGTGGTAAACAAGTTACTTCTACAAAAGAGATGGATAGGAATTAAAATATTTAAATCACCCAGCTGTCCATGGGGACCTCATTAGTAGCCAGTTTGCCTGTGTAAATACCACATATCAGAAAGCCATCGTGTTATTACCTTGCTTGCAATACAAACACTGCTGTGCCAAGACACTACATAAACCCCAGCAAACCCGTGGCAAACAGACTAGTTGAGATTTCCTGAACAGCAGGAAAGAAGCCCCAAAACTGACAGAATAGCTGAAGAGGTAGTGAGCAAAACAGAGCCTGATTCTACCAGTTTCTACCTTTTCAAGGGGTCTTTTCTTAGGGAGATGGGTACAGTAACCCCAAATCTACTTATTATTTCCTTAGTAACTGACCACTTCTTTTGAAAACAAAACAAAACCTTTCTTGTTCTTATAAATTAAAATTATATAGACTATGGCCAACATTCTCTTTAGTGCCTTTATTTCAGTATTTTCAAAAGCTGACATTTTCCAAAGGTGACGTGCCTTGGCCTGGGTCCATTCCCAATGCTACATGAATGCTAACTGACTTCTTGAGAAAGAAAATGCTGAGAGGGATAAAGTTAATTCTGATTCTTTTGGCTTTCCTTCTTTCTCATTCAGAAATGAAAATTAAAGACAAATCCACATGCAGAAGGTTTAGAAACTACCTGCTGTTCAGTGACCACTGGATGCTTACCAAACTCCTAAATTCACATTTGAAGCAAATCTTGTCTCAAAACTTGTCATGTTATAATATTTTCAGTCTAATGAATAATTTTGTTTAGGAAATGGGAGTCCAGAATAACTTACAGGTAACTTTAGGTGAGATTTATGGAGCTGAGTATATGTCGCGTGAAATGAACTCTCCTCCATCTCCTGCACCGTATCTGTAGGTACGCTTATAAAGTGTGTTTTTCTATTCCTTTTCCCTGGATAACTTTAAAAGGGTAGGGTAGAAGAATCAGATCTAGTTTCATCTCTTCTGCAGTGGAATATTCAGGTCTTAGCAGTCTGACATTTGCAAGCAGATCACTACTGGTGGATTCCATCTAACCTGACTTCAGCCATCTACCTAATTCAAGTCAGTGATCTGTATCTAAAGGTCAGAGAAGTGCACTTGCAAAGGATGAATCCAGCCACTTCTCCTTTACACCCAGCTTAGGACAAGATGAACCATCCTCTTCAGCTACTTATCTCCCACTGACAAGAGAAGCTAAAGAGCTTGTGCAGAAATCAAAGTGTCTATGCAGGTGAGATGTCTGTTCATTCATAGTAGATTTAACTTGTGCAGCTTCCTCAGTGATACACAATCATGCCTGAATTTGCACCTCCAAGCTTAAGGATTGTACAGTAAAATGCAAAAGGGGAGCTTTGAAAAAATCACTTCAAAAGACTTTTAAAGAGTCTGAATTATTTTTCCTGCCACTAACATACCTTGATTTCCCACCAACACCCATGAAACTTGTAAAGGCTGCCTATCTCTTCTGCATGCTTAATATATTCTTCTCTCCTCCAAAGCACCTGTATCATACACAGAAATGTGTTTTTATAGACAACTCAGCAGTCAACAAGAGGTGAGATGATAGCTAGCTGGTGAGGCACCAGTTAAAGACAAGATATTCCAACATTACAGGAGATGGAGTCAGATGAGCCTTACTCCAGGAGGGCTTTGATTTTTATCCTAATACTTCTCTGTCCCTTCATGGTTTTGAGTAAAACACCATAAGAAAAAGGAAAGATAAAGCTGCAGTGTGGGACAAGAACTTTAGGAGGTTTTAGTATTGTGTTTGTAGGAAGAATCTCATCCAGAAGCTATTATAGTTTACCAGGCCCGCTGGCCATCAGAAGAGATTGAGATTGGATAATGAACAACTGATACGTGTCAACTTTGTTGCACTGGCTTTCCAGTATGTCATGCTAATACTACTGCCAAAAAAATCAAATCAAAAAGCAAAGCTGACTTTTTCTTCACTGAAATCAAATAAGCAGTCTTAAAAGCAAAAGCTGGTTGGCAGTCTTTCATATTCACAGTATCCTCAGCCTGACAAGACAAGCCAGAAAACAAAAGTTGAAAAGGACACCTTGAGAAGAGTTTCAAAGACTACCATCTTTTGCAATCCATGCCATGCAATTTAGGTATTTATTTAAACTCTGTGCATCCACATGTGTGTGTGTCCCATGAAGCATTTGGAATACTTCTTCTTACTGGTGAAATATTTATTCTTTCATATCTACATCATTCCCCATTAGCAGCATCCCTCATTAGTACTGAGGAAAAGGAGGTGTATTACAGAGTTCTAACCACCACTCCTCTCTGGTTTTGTACGGAGATTCCTCGGGGACTTACTGACATCAATTCCACTGCAAACATGAGAAAACAAAATGTTATTTTTCTTCAAATAACCTTTTTCTTCAACGCTGTACCTCTGACTTCAGCACTTTACCAAGATAAACAGCTTCATTACTGATAAAAGCAATGGTGTTTGCTTGGGTGGGAAAGAAATGAGAAGGGAGATATAAGAAACATCAAGCCAGTTTAGGCACTTAGTTTTAATGCTATTATCTCCTCCACTCATTTTCCTCTGCTGCAAGATAACATTTCCTAGTAAAAACAACCCATGCCGTAATTTCATCTATCACAGTGGGGATAACACAAAGTTTCTGCACTATTTAAATGGCAACAACCCCCCAAAAAACCTAGAAATTTCAAAAAAGCAGGTGGGACTTTAGTGGTGTGGAGTCTTGTGCTGCAAGATTTGCTTTCTCCCTACAAGAGATTAAATGACCAGAACAGAATGATGCGCTAACAAAGAAATGGCTGTCAGGTAAAGGTGCCGAGTTAGGCTTGAGGAAGTTCTCAATTCAGCAATCTGTCACCTATGCGCCCTTGGGAAAATCACCTGATTTCATCCTACAAATAAGCAAGTGGCACAGGCATGCAGGGTAATACTTTAAAAGGGCTCTATTCTTACTAAAATAAACATGCTTTTTATTAAAGCCACTATTTGAAGAGCTGCTTCAAGGCCAAACATTGCAGCAGAGACTTATTACTATTTTTCTGGTGCTTTTCCAAGCACTTCCCTTTTAGCATCTGTGCTTTTTCTTCAGAAACCTGTGCTACTTGCAGACTGAACTTTAAATATATGAGGCATCTCTGTGATTCCTCTGTTCAAAGTGTCTGTTTATTTCTAACACATTACTCTTGCCTTCACAGTGGCCTGGTAAAAGCATTTGCTCAGATCTCAGTTCCCTTTGGTATGGTGCATGCTGTTCCTTAGTTTCCCCTCTGTGAAATGCACATTCTAATGCACACTCTCCCGACTTCAGTTATTCACATCTGTGTGGACTGCAGATTCTTTAAGGCAAGATCTCTGCTTCCAACTCAGTGATGGAACAGTGGTGTGAAAGTATTCACCTGCTTTTGGTTGAGTGGTGCCACTGCTACTTTAATACAAATCCTAAAATAAAAGCAATGCTTATTAAATTACTTTGGAATTCTCAAAGGCAGATAGGGGAGCAGAGTAATAAAGCACAGAAGAGTAAATCAACAAGGTGAGATTCACTGTGAGACTCAAAAATAACACACATCCCCAATATTGAAGGGGGCAGAGAAACCTAAAATGTCCCAATGAATGAATGTACTTACTGAGGCTTGGTACAATCTGATGATAAAGGAACCAAGCATAGATGCCATGTGCAACAGCACCTGAAGGCAAATATATAAAGGGTCTTTCTGGATGTCAGTGCAGCAACTGTAGCTGGGATACCAAAGGCATCTGTAGGCAATGTACATCAGAAAGATACTGGCAAATAAATGGAAAGGATTCACAGAATAGCACTTATAATAATTAACAGGCACAAAGGATTCATTTGCTAGGGAAGGTTAAAAGAGCTAACTATAACCTAGATAGCTATAGCTGTGGTAAAAGAGAAAAGGATAGAATAACAAGAAATTCTGTTGTTTGTCATAGCTAATCTTGGTGTGTTCTGCTAAAATTCCAAAGAGAACATATGTATTTTCAAACACCCATGCAGTAATGTGCTTTCATTGCCTGAGGGCTGAAAATGCCTTGGAGCTTAAACTGTCTTTCTTGTTCTAAAGCTGTCAAGGGCCCCATAGGGTGACACCCTTTGGAGTTATTGATGCGGCTTCTTTCCTTTGCCAGCTACACCCATTTGAAACCAGTCAAAGAAGAGACCAGGAATGGGTTTGCAAGGACGTGTAACAGCAATAATAAGCTTGCTGTGCATGCAGTACAAATGCTAATGTGTGGGCAATGAGAAGCAACAGAACAAGCGTTAAAATAGTGTAATGATAGTAAACACCATTCCCAAGGCACTGCTCCCAGGACACTGGTCCCAGATGGAATGTGTTGTCAGTGTGAATCCCACAGGCTTTCCCTCTGAGAAAAGCACAGCACAAATGATCTATCAATGGAAAATATTGTGTCCCAACAGCAGGAAGATGGCAACACAATGGCAGTACATCATGTATGCCATTTCATAGAATCAGAGAATCAACCGGGTTGGAAAAGACCTTTAAGGCCATCAAGTCCAACCATTAGTCAAGGACTGCTAAGGCCACCACTAAACCATGTCACTGAGGGCCTCATCTACATGGTTTGTGAACACTTCCAGGGATGGTGACACCACCACTGCCCTGGGCAGCCTGGTTCAATATCTATTTCAAACAAACAAGGGAGAACAGACCATGAGCAGCAATCCTGACTAAGATTTATGGAGCCTGAAACAAGCAATGTCTTAAGCCAAGGCCCACCAAATGATAGTGGTTATAAAGGTCACAGTATTTTGTACTTGCTACTGCAGGCCATTAGAACAACGTGCAACATGAGTGGCTCTGAATGCCTTCCTGCTGCTGAAATCCAGATGAGGAAACAGCAATGGGTGGTTGATGCTGCACTGATTTCAGTAAAACTGATGTGATGATCAGTTCATGATAGAGGAAGGTATAATTGAATTATTAGCTTAGGTGGCATCTCTAACAGTGTTTTGAAGAGTCCATACCAAGCAGTAGGTGTCTGATGTTACCTGGACAAACGAAATAGAAAAGAAACAAAACACCCACCCTGAAATGCTGAATTATTCATACAAATTATCTCTAACAGAAAGTTGTCCATCTGATACCTCAAAATAGAATATTCACAGCCTACACTTTTAGCTCAGTGCACACCAAATCATCCTCATTTTTCTGACGCAAACATGTAGATACACAGCGGTTTGTGAGGTCAGTTGTGTATGTATCACTTCAATTCATCCAGGTAAATACTATCCTCATTATCTGACATAGCTACCAGTGACTTGTGGTCAGAAGGCTAGGAGCAATGTGCAATCATTAACTGCCACGCCACTGTTATCTCTGCTAACTTTTGACCTCAAAGTCAAGTCAGGTTGGCCAGTTCGGTGCGTGGAAGTCAGTGATTTGGTGAGTAGCACTCTTCCTTCTGACTGTGAACTGGTGCCCTGCTCCTGGTGGGAAGGAGCACTTTGCTTCTGAATGTGCCCGCTGCCGGATAAGATATAACACTGAGGTCCTGACCATTTGCTTATTAATCATTCGGAAGTACTTCCTGCAAGAACGTCCTAGAGTGAACTACTCCTGCTTGAAAATCCACATCTCCCCTAACCGTGTTTGTTAATTTCAGCTGGATACAACTTGCTTGCCCACTTTGTTCCCTAAAGCTCCCATGTAAAACCTCTTAGCTCACTGAACTGACAACCACAAGCTAAAGTACAAAAACACAGCAGCAGGGAGTTTTGCAGAATGATCACACAATGGTTTATGTTGGAAGGGACCTTAAAGCTCACTCAGTTTCAACCCCCTGCCATGGGCAGGGACACCTTCCACTGGAGCAGCTTGCTCCAAGCCCCTGTGTCCAACCTGGCCTTGAACACTGCCAGGGATGGGGCAGCCACAGCTTCTCTGGGCACCCTGTGCCAGGGCCTCAGCACCCTCACAGGGAAGAGTCTTTTCCCAATATCTAATCTAATTTCAGCTAAAAGCCATTCCCTTGTCCTGTCACTACATGCATTGTAAAAAGTCCCTCTCCAGTCTTCTTGAGTCTCATGACCTTTGTTCCCTGTGGATCACCACTATACCAATTACACTACTGTTGCATTCACATTATTAACTGGTGCACAGCAGCTGAGTGTGCACTTCATTTCACTGGTAGCGATGTGTGCTATCCACTGTACTGTGCTCCCCAACCTGCAGTATGAAAGTCACTGCAGGAGAGCAGTGTTATAACTATACTTCATTATTGCCCAAGTATAGAGACTAATGACACAAAGCATCATTAAAAAACTTCACTGGGCCTTCAAGTATCTTGTAGCTTTCAGCAAATTCATGGTGAGATGTAGAGGCTAGGATTTTGCTAAGTACAGGGCCCTTTTTCTGCCTTCAAGGGCAGTTTGCATGGCACAGTCATCTATGCAATGAACCCCTCTTCCATGCCAAACCAGCATGGTCACATCTACCCTGCCTGATGCAAATAGCCCAGGCATTGTCTAGGAGAGCACTGGACTGCATGAGCCAAAACCAGAGTAGGAACTCTGTAAAACATGGAACAGTATAGACAGGGATGGAGCAGCATTTAAGCCCCTGCCTTGGGTCTCCAGTTTGCTTCTACAGACAAAACCTGACAAACAGATGCCTGGATTCCGCATGGACTGTACTCTGGGACTGTGTGCATGCTATAGTCTAAAAGGAATCATACCTGCAGGGAGCAGCCAGAAGATCCTGGGAGCATTGAGTTCACCAGCAACGGTCCTGTAAGTAAAAGAGATAAAAGATCAGTGATCTGGACTGAAACCAAATGGCATTAAATGTGTAATAAAACTCAGAATTCCAGGTAACTCGGAATTGTGGTTGTCAGCAAAATCTACCTTGATTCTCTTCCCTGCTAGGAAGAAGACAATATTAGCACTAGAGATACTCTAAAGCTTGCAAATGAGTTTAAGTCATGCAAAGAAACAACTTCCAGCTGAGATATTTGACCTAGGTCAATGCAGGGAAAAACTCCCATTAGTCTGCCTTCTAAACAAGGAGCCTGCTTCAGGCTCAGCTGCAGTAATAATTCATAGCCTGTGCAGTCAGCCCAGCCACCATGTGGAGGGGATATTTCACACTAGTGGAAAAAGGCACTAGTGTATACACGGATGTCTTTGTGTAACTTCTCTGCCAAGCCTTGATTGACGATCACAGGGGCCAGGTTCGGCTTCTGGAGTCTCCAGTAAATGGTGACTTGAACCCTAACTAAGAAACTCAGAGCTCTGATTACTCACTAAGCCATAGTCCTTCACCTGTAAGTGATGATTTATGTGTCTAAAACCAGCAGATTTCTGTTTACAGGAGAAAAAAGAAACAGGAGGGCACAGGGGACAACCCAAAGAAGCACCTATTCCTTTTCCAACTTATCCTTAAAACTGTCCTCTTGGACTTCTGATGACTCAATTACTTCTCTTGCTGAGGCATGCATCTGTGTTCCATCTCCTCTAACGGCCCATGTAGAGTTTGTTTCTGACATATTTCTTTCCTCTTTCATTTTGGCTCCCCTTCTATCTGTGAAAGATTTATTCCATTCACTTTTATTCTAATACTGAAGTACTTCAGTATCAAAGATTTACCCAAAGGAGCCTTAAATGACTGTCATAGCAGCCTCATTTGTCCCAGCAATGTCACTCTGCACCTCTCACACAGATTCTGCAGGGGAAAAGCAGGATGACTACAGCAGTGCCTGCAGTCGTACTATTTACTGTGTTTGGAATAAAACAATAATATTTTTACTTGTTATTGATCTGATTGATTTTCCTTTCTCTGCACAAGGCTTGAATTCTCTGCCATTTTTTTCTGACTGAAGCACATTGAATGCATTGGCTGCTCCTGGAGGCCTCCAGCAGACTCCATGTTCTCATTGAAGACTTTCTGGACATCACTTATTCCATGACACAGAGTTTTTGTGCTACCACTGCTTGCGACAACTGTGAGTGAGAAACCTGGTGTCTCTGTTGCTCACAGCAGCAGCTATGTAGTAGTGAGTGCTAACTGTAAGACTGTGGAAGAAGACAAACCCAGTAATTGCTGGGAAGATGATGAAACCTTTATGTGACGACAAAGACTATATTTAACACCAACACTTGCTCAAAGCAGGACATTCACTCAAAAGTAGGAAACCAGAAGCAAAGAAGCAAGTTTGAAGGATAGGATATTTTCTCAAACAATGCAAAAGATTTTTGAAGGGGAAAATAGATAATTAAGTTCTTTTCACGTAATCCCAGACATCCAACATAGGCACCTACATCTGAGCTAGACTATATACTTAGACTAGTTTTTAGTTAATAGAACATCCTTTAATATTAATACACGCTCATAGAAAAAAGTTTCTTCCTAAGGTAGACAAAGGGAAATAACTTTAAACAAGTCTATCACCTTCTTCACTGTATCAGAGCCCAGAGTAGCTGGCTCAAATGGAAACAGCTAGACTTTCTTGTGGTAGGAGAGAAAGATCCGGCCCTAAGACTCTCTCTGGTAACCCACACAGATTCAGCTTCCACAGATATTTCCTGGATTAGTTCTATAATTTATGAGTGTTGACAATTAAAAGGAATGAATACCAGAACAGATCAGAAGACAGTTTATTCTCTCCTCCAAAAGTTAGACTACTAAGTGAAAATAAGCAAACAATGTGAAATAATGGACTGAAAACCAAATATGTCCCTATAAAATAAAATCTGAGTGCCACATGGGAGAGGTAGCTGTGTTGTCTCAAGCCATCCCCCTCTTCTGTGAGCCAATCACCCTTATCAGACAGCATCTTCCAGGATTGCATTTGTGGAGTATAGGTGCACTTCTGTATCACACTTTGTCCAAAATCCCCTTGGTGGTTAATCAAAACTTGGTTTTCATTGAAAATCAGTTTTGACACAATTTCTTCTATCCTTTTTCTCAGTCTCAGCTTATTCTCCTAAACCACTTGTCTTGCTTAGCTCTCCATGGCCACATCACAGGTCTTTCTCAAGCCTTCAACAGTGATAAATAATGACAGTGATGACTGTCTCTGAAGCTCTTCAAAAACAGAGTGAAGTGGTACCCAGCCACTCTCTGCACGGAGGAAGGAAGGAGAGAAGCTTTGAAGCCACATGTAACCTCCCAGTACAACCTGCACACTGTCCTAAGAGAGTGGTTATGGGTGGAAGGGCTACAGAACCACTTTCCCTAAGAACTGTGTCTCACCCCTTCCAATGCATTAGCTGGCTACTTAGAAAACAAAGTATTCTGGCAAACGACAAAGTCCATTTGATAGATAAGAAAAGCAAGGGTTATCTTTGCTGAACACTCCCCAGCTAGCTTGGGATGTATAATTAAACTTGAGGATGCAGCCCAATACTTCCTCTCATAGAGCAAGATACATGGCAGCTGAACAAGACTGCATCACTGTGATCCGTACCTTACTGTTTCATTCAGCAGGACCAGAAAACTAACCATCCTTCATGGCTTAGCTGTTCACCTGCTTCAAGGGTAATGCTGTGTATGATATATTCTTATTACTTGGAGTCCAATTATCAGTGATAACGGGAAACCTTTGCAATTCTTCCAGGGCCACTCTCATTGGTGTATGCACAGCCAAAGAAAAGTAGCCACTCTAGAGCAGCTCTGTTGTTTAGGAAGCTGGACCAGAGATAAAGGAGACAGCACCTCCTCTGGGTTCTCAGCTCAGTTTCTCCATGTTGTTTTCTGCTTTTGACCCCTATAACTGTCAAAGACCATTATATAGAGCTCATAATACTACTATGATGTAGTCTAGGACTGCCCCACTGGCTTTCTGTGACAGTATAATGTGCCAGAAGAAAATATCAGTGACTTTTGTGTAGATCCTGATTTATTAAAGCAATCTCTGAACATACTGTCTCAATTGACCTCCCCAGAAGAGATACACAGGAGATGGCTTTTATTGTAGATCTCAGTATGGTTTCAGCGTGTGATGGACTTCTAAAATATCCAGGCTTTCCCACCTCAACTTCAACACAGAAAACTGAGCTACAGAATTCAGGCATCTTCAAGGATAACCATCTGCAGGGAGGAGGTGTATTTTAAGTGCTTTGATTAAATTGAAACTTAGGATGTAATGCCTTTAGTAGATACGGTCCTTAGTCCTTCTGTGGCTGCTTCCAACCTTTTGTCAGATTTATATGTCCCCTTAGAGCAGGTCACAAATCCACCTAGAATCCATGCACCGACCCCCAGTACTGTTTATCCAGCCTCCATCATAGAGAGGTTTGGGTTGGAAGGGACCTCAAAGCTCACCCAGTTCCAACCCCTGCTATGGGCAGGGACACCTTCCACTAGAGCAGCTTGCTCCAAGCCCCTGTGTCCAACCTGGCCTTGACCACTGCCAGAGATGGGGCAGCCACAGCTCCCCTGGGCACCCTGTTCCAGCACCTCAGCACCCTCACAGTAAAGAACTTCTTCCTTAAATCTAACCTGAACTTCCCCTGTTGAAGTTTGAACCTATCACCCTTTGTCCTATCACTATAATCCCTGACGAAGAGAAATCTCCCACTCTGAGCCTCTCCAGATTCTGGTCTCCACCTTCTCACTGGCTAGTTCAGCTTGAAGTTCATTAGCAAATCACCCACATACACTCAGAGAAGAGAGCAAGGTCACACAGAAAATAGTTAGAAATTGAGTTTTTTAAAAAGATAGGAGAGACTGCAGTGATTGGGATAATTTTGTTTCCTTTCTTACCTTAAATACAAAATTCTAGGTTTAATCACTTCAAGGGTACACTTGAGTGGCTTCATCAGTTGCCCAGTGATCGGTGACGGGTCTTTGTTAGTGGCTCTATTATCCTTATTGCAGTTTATGTATCTGTGTGTTTAATCACGTTTTTTCCTGTACCTCGCCTTTTATGCTGAACACCTATTAACCAGATGGCCTTAAAAACCAGTTGCCATTGCAAATACTACATATGAGGAGATACTGAAATATTAGAGGTAATCTGTCTGTAACCTAATGACATCTTTCTACTGTCCCTTATGTCATGTTGTCGAACTAGCACACTACAGCTGCTAAAGAACTCGCAAGGTATCTCTCTAATCATGACCTAAATAGGACTTGTCAAATACCCATTCAATGTGATTAAGATATTCCTAAATCATGACAGATAATAGAGGAGAAAGAAGGAAATCTAGGTATACCAAGATGAAACCAGACAGCAGCAGCTACTACGTGTATTGTAAAGGAACCATTTCAATAACTCTATTATTCACTTTAATACACTACATGGAATACATAACGGCTGTTATTTGTGGTTGCTGCTAATCCCTTTTGTGCCTAATTTGCTGGATTATGGCTGTGCATGTGTCCCTATGTGTGTGTGTGTTTGTAGAAGAGTTTTTGAGCCAAGCATCCTAGAAAAATTACTATGATGAGCCCTGACAGAAATGCAACTGGCTCTGCTGAGTCAGCTCCTTTGCCCTTCGTTTGCTGTTTCAACCTTGTAAGCAGAGGTTTACAGAGGCCACGCCAGAACAATCTCATTCTGCTTTCTTTAAAGTTATCTAGGTAGAAGTTTGAAGGGATGTCTGCATGGAAGCAAACATTAGCAATCATACGGAGAATATATAAGGAGAGGATTAATATTTATGCCTGAGCTCACTGTGGAAATGATACACTGCATTCTAATAGGGTAAACTTTGCAGGTGAGAAGCTGATCTCAGATATTCTCATACAAAGATGACTGACAAATTCAGACACATTTGTATAAATGAATTCAACATAGAACCAAAATATTAACTGACAATTTTACTGGTATTAGCTTGATATTTTCTTACAAGTCATTAGTAATGATTCCGTATGGCATTGAGAGGGGAGCAGGTTCCTTGAGATCCCACTGTACGCAGCAAACCATGATGTTTCCCACTGATAACAGCATTTTGAAATACCTCCACTGAAGCCCTCAGCATGCAGCACAGCAGCACAGATCCCCAAATATGTGAGCATGCTTGAGAGAAATAGCTCTGCAGACACCGAGGTCACTGCAGAAGGAGGCAGGAGGTGCTCCAGGCACTGGACAGAGATTCCACTGCAGTCCATGGTGCAGCCCATGGAGTTCCACAGTGGAACACCTGCAGGCCATGGAGCACTCCATGCTGGAGCAGGGGGATGCCTGAAAGAGGCTGTAATCTGATGAGAAGCCTTGCTGGAGCAGGCTGTTCCTAAAGGATGCCTTCCACAGAAGGGACCCACACAGGAGCAGTTCATTAAGAGCTGCATCCTGTAGGAAGGACTCACATTGGAGAAGTTCATGGAGGACAGTCTCTCATGGGAGGGACTCCACACTGGAGCATGGGAAGAGTATGAGGAGTCCTGCCCTGAGGAGGAAGGATTGGAGAAGATAATGCATGATAAACTGACCACAACCCCATTCCCCATCCTCCTGCACCACTTGCAAGCAAGAGGTAGAGAAAAGTGGGAGTGAAGTTGAGCCGGCGACAAAGGGAAGGGTGAGGGGAAGGTGCTTTAAGATTTGATTTTATTTCTCATTTTCCTACTCTGATTTGTTTGGCAGTAAAATAATCTCCCTTAGTCATCTGCTTGCCCATGACGGTAATTGGCGAGTGATCGCCCTGTCCTTATCTCAACCCATGAGCCTTTCATTACATTTTCTCTCCCTTGTCCAGATGAGGAGGGCAGTGACAGAGCAGCTTTGGTGGGCACCTGCTGCCCAATCAGGCTCAACCCACCACACTAGTACACATGACATGGGCATGCAAGTACTCTTAGAAGTAGATAAATTGTGTAGATTTTCTCCTGTTACCTGCTTGCCTCCCTTTAGAATCCCATAAATATTAATGGATAAAGATGATGAGCCCTTCATCCTTTCAAGTACAGTAGTTCTTCTATCAATGTCATGAGAGGAAGCTGAGAACTACTTTGATGATGTTGGCTTAAGACCAGGAATGGGTACAGCTTGGCTGTTGAACCATACCAGTGGTAATGGTAAGTAGGGAGAAAATGAGTCCATACCACTCTCAAGCTATTAATATCACTGATATTCTAAGAACACAATTACATGAGGTATTCTCTCAAAGTCAGTTCTGCATATATTTTCTAAATATCATTGTATATTTACTGTTTCAGCTTCATCTCCATATGGAGATGAAAGCAGAAATTTTCCCAACTCAACAAAATGAGGAATAACTGTTTGCTTGCATCAAATCAATTATTCAATAGCAAATGCACAATGGAGATGATAGATAAATGAAAATATCTACTTCTGTTGCATGATATGCTCTTAGGAGAGCAGACCAGCTGGCCAATATACACAGCTCTGAAGCTGCCCATTGAGACACACCAGCTCACAGCAGCCCAAGTACTTGTATCATTTGTTATTTTCATGTTCAGGTCATGAGGGACCATAGCTTTTATTGGCATCTCCTGGTAAAAATGCGTTTCAGCCCCAAGTCTAAGCAGTCCAAAGGATCTCCTATGCAGGTTTATGAGCTGAAGGGTTTTTGGGGGCAAAATAAATAAGCCAGAAGGTGCTAAAGTACACTGCCTGTCAGTCTTCTTGAGCTACAGCTTTTTGATCAGATCTTGTCAGCCCTTTTTAAAGACCTCAGCATGAGGCATAGGTAAGACATAGTACTCCCAGGAGGCTTCATAAGAACATACATACAATCCAGACAGGAGCTTCATCCTTCATTCTCTATATCCTCCCTATCCCCCACCCTGAAACAGCAGTATAACATGAACAAATTGATAATGCTAACCCAACTGTACAGAGTATCAGTCATACAAAGACAAACCTTCATATCAGTTTCTGTCCTCAGCCATTAAGAAGCCTACAGAAGCAACTGTCTCGTGGTTAAAATTATACATGCCACAGGTCACAGGGGAGACCTTTGTTCATCTGCATAGACATTATTTTGTGTAATAGTGTCTCAAATGGCAAAGGAGAAAACATGTCATATAGGCTTTTATTTAGCCCAAATGCTGTTAAATTATTCAGGTCATTATTAAAATATGAAACAAGACTCAAACAGAAAAAAATGCTTAAATTTTTAAACAGAGAGCATTTTAAACGCTGTGTTTGGATGGAATACATCATTCCAGCGCGGCTTTTAGCAGTACAAAGGTCAGGATTCCAACATGGGTGAAATAGTAAAGTACATGCATTCAAAACTATTCTATGATTCTACGATTCTATGAAATATAGAATACCAAAAAAAAAAGTGAAAACATCTAAATAATCTGTTTCAATCTCATTAAATAATTGACAGATTAAACAAGACACTCAATAGTAATTCTCCTGAGGCTCTAGTGATGCTCAGGAAGAATTCACATTGAATTGACAATGGAAGTTAGCCATCTAGTCTAAGCTGATTTTCCTCTCTCCATTGTCAGCAGGGAGAAACAGGTGCTTCCAGATGGTGAATCATTCTTTCTACCTTAAGGGATAATGTACCCTCTGCAGCCTCCTTTTCTCTTTTGACTATAGAACTTTTAGTGTCTAGACTACATATTAGACTGTTCATTTACATTTTAGATGGTCAAAGTAATCTGATGTAAATCATACTGTACTTATAAGAAATGCCACCAGAAACACAGCAACTTGATGTAGTGCCCATTGACCAGTTCAATTAGAAGTTATTTAACTCAGAAGCTAAATTATCTAGAACTTCAGCTGTCACTGAGACTAGGATTAAGTGAATAACTGATTTTTCCCATTAAGTGGCAAAAGCAAAAAGAGACAGGTCAAGCAAAGTCAAATATCGGATTTTAGTTTAGATCCAAACCAAGGTTTTGAATCTTCTATGATTAAAAAATGTTTCAGATTTAACAAAACGTTTCACTCAGTGATAGAGGAAATGAAGTTTAAAAGGATATGGGAAGAGGGGGTTTGTGTTACAGACTGCCTGGACAAGGGTAAGTAGCACATGAGGCTTTCTGCAAACTAACTGAAGCTCATATCCATGTGTGATTTCAACCATCCTGTCCTCCAACATGGCACTGAGGAGGCAATTCATACAGTGTTAAGCTAACACTGGTAGTGATTTCTTGATATAAACAGTGTAGAACTGCACCATTAAATGAGGAATTGATTCTGGGCCTATCAAAACACACAGAGAAACCCGTACCACTTGCAATGCATGAAGAACTCAACAAGAGGAATAATCCCATTTTGGGAAAGACTCTGAATAAGTAAAAATATGTTTTTCAAACAAACTATATCACAGGAATATCTGGAGTATGGATCCCTTCTTCCATCCTGAGCAGTCTCAAGATACAGCAAGGAGTAGACTGTACTACTGGTTTTTTGCTGAATGCCTGGCTCAAATCAAAATTACTTTTATGAGGTAGAGAAAATGATTAATTTTTATTATGATAGTACCAAAATAAAGTTGAATCACTTTGTACAAATGATGTCAAGGTAGATCCATTGCAGAACATACATAAATTTCTCTAACGAATTTTGGATTTGTAGAGTTATCATTTCCTTTATTGTTCAGGGTTTTTTTTTCCTCCTTTTCTCCTATGGTAGGATGATCCACATATATATGACATAACCCTGCATTAATTTTCTTATCTCCAGTCTTCTTTCTTACAACTTTCACAATACAACTTTCAAATAAAAATAAAAAGGGAAAAAACCTTTCAAACAGGAGTATGATTTTTACAGACTGCTATTCTTTAATAGAGACTCACAGAAACACTGTTGTAAGTATAGGCTTCTCCTGACAAGAGAGCAGATAAAAACTAAAACCACGTGATTCTTGCAACTGTGTATTGCCTGTGAAAAGACTAAACGTTGCTGGTTTCTGAAATGTCATAATTCAGGTCTCGTTCATGCATACTACTCAAAGAACCTTGCCACTTCTAAATGTATTTAAACCCACTTTTAAAGCTCTTCTCCCCTTCATAATTGCATTAGCAGAGGTTCAAGGAGACATAGCTATTCTTAGGTGAAGGGTATGATATCAGTTGCCTGATGAAAGAGCAATTAATGATGGTTATGTTCAGTTCTTGATGTTAGAAGAGGGCCCTGCTCTCATTTACATCAATATTAGCCAAGAAAAACTCCAGTGAAATGATAAAAATTAGTCTGATTTTCTCAGTTCTTAAGTGCTTTTTCTCTTCCTTGTTCCTTCTTTCATATTTTTGTACAAGTCATGCCTGGTAGTTGATGAAGTTCTTTTGGTTATTATCCCATTTTGGTTGGACTTCAGACCATTACTTTGTGGTTTCACCATAGTCACTCACAGATACTTAAACTCACTTAGATTGTTTTAGTAACCATTAGTTGTTAGGAAGAATAACACTGCTGTTATTATATTCTAATGATATTTCCATTTTCTTCCACAATATGTAAGAAAAGAAAAAAATAACATCTAGCTTATAATTATTATGAAGTATTCAGATTGTCATTTCAATCACAAAACTTCAGTGACTACCCTGCACAAGAACCCTTTTTAAAAGGCTGCAAAACTCATTACCCAAAATGACTGCCTGAAAAGGAGCAGTGCTGACTCAAAAATAGAGCATCACTTCTTTAGTACTTGAAGTCCATCTCCTAAATGCTTGTCATCCTCAATTACTCTGACTTTTTAAGATGACACTACACCATCTGTCCTTCCTGTAGTTGATAGCTAAGAGGATAAGCTAAGGTGACTAGCAAGGAGAGACCAGTAATCCTTCCAGCACTGATGATATGGATTCACCATTATCCATAGGCAGGGTGAGGTAAGCACACAGGACAACAGGCAGAAACTCCAGTCAGCCACCATGGTCTTGGAATTACAAACCAGTAATAAATGTTCTTCACCAGCAAGAGCAGTTTTTGTTTTCCAGATCAGATCAGCTTGGCTTGAGCTTTGTACAATTTAGTCATAGATTTCAACATATAGGTAGGAGAATACTAAGAGAGAAGAGGAAGCATGTCCATCACCAACTGACTCATAAGACCTTTTAATGACTGTTGCTACTTTGTACTAATCCCATCCTTCCTGCCACTCTTTTCCATATATATGGCCTCTATAGTCAGAATGCTCTATCTAAATCTTTGTATAGACTTCTATAAGCCATGTAAATATCTCTTATTGCAAGCATATGCAACAAAATCTTTCAGCAAGATCCAGGTAGAAATGGCATGCAATATTTAATAGGAAGAAACTTTTGGAGTAGCTTATCTAAGGAAATGGGATTCTTTATCACATGAAATCTTAAATTACATTGGGGTTTACTTTCAAAAAGTATGCATTTACTCAGGTGGTGTTCCTGGCATGGAAAGGAGAAAATTCATAATAATTATTTCATCTTAAATAATTATGAGTATTATAAAAATAACATCTTAAAAACCTACCTACTCCCCAAGCATCTTAAGGAGTTGTTGGTATGGAAGAAACTTATCCGTGATGAGTATAGGAGAGGTTTAGGCCACACAACCCATAGATTCTACTGGCTGTAGCAGCTCCACTGGCAAGATGGGCTTATCTCCAAACCTCCTATCTTTCCTCTTCCCCTGTCTTCCAAGCACACAAATTGGGGTTGTTTGAGAGGGTTTTGTTTTGTGTGTTGGTTGGGGTTTTTCCCATTGTGGATTCTACAGCTGCTTATTGGAAAACATTTTGTAGCTTATGATGCAAGCAGATGGTGTGCAGGAGAGTTAATGCTTTCTGAATTCTCCTGAAATAAATCTCACTTAAAGCTTCACATACACCCAAAATCTCTTTTTACAGGCTGTCCCTATTCATTTCGAAGATCTTCAGACAGCACCTCTGCTCCAAACTCAGTCCTAGTAGGTGGGATATTGAGGGTTCATTTTCAAACACGCATTCCCATTACTGTCAGCATTTTCTTGCCACACATAATGGTCATTTTAAACCCAAATCCATCCCTGGACAGTGAGGCACTCACTATCTTCAGACGTCAGTCCCTCAATAGTTTCCAGTAGTCCTCAGACATGGTTACTTACTCAACACATTAAAGCTGCTCTGTCTTTGTTCCTAACATATTTGTATTTTCATACAAATTATGATTAAGGAAAAGAAATGTTTTAATCATTTACGAACTTGAAATCCAGCCTGCAATCAAATGCTTGGCCTTGCATGGCTTCTAAATATAGCTTACTAATTTCTGACCTTTTGTATAATCTAAATCAATGTCCATGTAAAAGCTGGTTTGATATTGCTTCATACAGAATCTTTGCTTAATTTTTGCCTCAATTGAGTTGCTGCACCACTTTTTTCTACACCAAAGTCAGCCAAGGTGATTCCAGGGCTTAAAGTAGGCAGGTGCCATAAACCTCTAATACTGCAGGGTTCAATCCTTCCCGCAGGCATTTATGTCAACCTCACCACAGGCACATCCTTAAAAACTCTGAAAAGAATTCACAGATAAAGAAGCTTCACTTGATTTCCACATTATGGAAAGAGCATAAATACAAGGAAAACTATGTTAGATAAACCAAATGAATGTCTGCCCATTCTCTTCTTTAAAGAAGAATTTGGGTTAAAATTGCTTTTTTTCCGTAAGATTTGTGTGCACATTCTCCCTCAGCAGAGTATACTGTATATCACAGTATGAGTGAATTCTACAAGTAGGTCACATTTAATGAGAAAAAGTGCTATTTTTTTTTCCTTTTTAATCTAAAGATAGCAGAAAGTAGGATGTCACCAAAAATAGTCTTTCTGATCATGATGGCTGTCTTTCCATTGGTTCTGGACAGTGTGTTTAAAAAGTAACACTCATCTTACCTCCATCATTAGGAAAACTTCACTAAAATAACCTCAATAGCACATGAGTAAAGTTTCTGGCTTTTGACCAAAAAGTAAAACTGTTTCCAAAGTAAAAGTGTGCTGATCTGCCCATTATTAAGCTGAGTAGCAAACTCTGAAAACACCTCTTTAAGATACAGAGCCCTATTCAGTATTCACTCCTATGTATTCTCACAAATATTAAGAGAATTGCACAGGTTACTTTCCCTACATCTGAATGTGCCTTTTAGATTGTACCATTGTATCCCCCTTCTTTTAACTGACTGCCAGACAAGGAAAATAATTGCACAGAGATGGATCCCTGAGATACCTAATGGACCAGACATAGCTGGTGTTGAGAATATAAAATTCAGGAGGAAAGAGAGTGAGATTATTTTTACCATAGTTTATATATTTCTCTTTCTCAGTGCATGGGAAAACGATATCTATTTGTTTGGTTTTCCTTTCAGAACTTCTCATTAGCCCCTTCATTTTTCTGCAAATATAATTCTGACCATCTCTCATTACTAATCCTGTTTGTTCTACTTATGTAGAACAGAGTGAACAGATCCTGGCTGCCATGGTCCACAGCTGATATCCAGCATTCATTCCCCTTCTGGATACAGATGGCATTAAAATCCAGCTATCCAGCTCTCTTGGTTTCCCTTATTGCTAGTACACAAGGTATCAAGGGGAAAAGTATGGACAGCCAAGTGCTGCTCACCACATTCATGTCCACACTGAAAATCAGCATCTACAAATGTGATAGCTGGTAGGCTGTGCCTGAACCAGCTTTGAAGCATAGATTCTGGAATGGAGGACAGTTTGACTTTGATTATGCCTCTTAAAACAGGGATTAGGCTGGAAAGCAAGTAGCTACAGGTTATTCTTGAAGGAGGAGTACTGCTTTTCCCAACCCTCCGTTAGCTTTGTTGTTTAAGGAGGTTCGCATACTTACGGTTTCAAAAACACATAAAAACACTAAGCCAATGTAATTTGTTCAAGGCCATAGTTTGCAGGCAGCCTGGAAGCCATGACTAGCTGAGTTGAGGAGAGATGGTTGGGTGTAGCACAACCTGTGGGATACAGGAACAGGAGTTTCTGTCCTTGGAGGTATTCAAAAACAAGCTGGACATTGCTCTGGAAAGCCTACTCTAGCAGACCCTGTTTGAGGAGAGCTAAGCTTAGCTTAGCATGGGCTAAGCAATGTCCAGACTTTATTTCCACTCTTATGTATTTGGTGATGCTGTGAAGATGTAGACGTGTATGTAGATATGTGAGCTAACCCATTTATCTCACTGTGGAACTGTCACAAGGCTCCAGAAACTTAAGATCAGTTTTCACAGAGAGACTGATGGTTGAGCAGATGACATTCCACACAGGGAATATTACAAGGAATACTGAATTACACTATCTTTTATTACATAATACAATATTACACTATTGCCAGCAATATTCTTACTATTATTTTAATAATAGAACTTTAATCATCCTCCAGAACCATGACTGCTGATGCCATCAGTATGGCAACACCCCAGAAGTCATGCCCCTATATGCTGAATGAGTGATGGCTCTGCTAGTCATCAGTCATTCAGCCATGGTGATGGCTGAGCATCACAGATTTGGGGGTATTCTCTCACTGATCCAGACCCGAGTCCACATGCATAGCTTCTCTGTATCAAGCACACATTGAAGGTAGGCTTCTCCTCTTCTCCTCTCCAACTGGCAGTCAGGTCTATGACAGATCTCCTCTGGGATCTTTGGAAAAACATTCCCCAAAATGATCTGCCACTGCTTGTGCTTTTATCAGTAATCTCTGGTCAAGGCTTCACAGAGGTCTCCCAACCAGATATGGTTCATCCATCTCACCAGATGACTTTCCATCATCACCAGTCTCTGACTGACCATCTAATACCTACTATGGTAGGTACCATCTTGGTACCTACCAATCACCCTAAAGGTTAATAGTTTCCTTTTTTATACCAAGCACCTCTGTTAGCTTCCATTTTATACATCAATCTACTTAAAACTCAAGAGTTTTCTTCTTATACCAATAAAAGTTACAATTTGCACTCTTTTCTCTGGCTGACCACAGGCATCAAAGAAAGAACCATGTGGACTCAACTCAGATTCCCCATGATCAAAACTTGTATGGCACTATTTTATTTGACTGAGAGGAAGAGGCAGAACTAGATTGGATAGCAGTCTCATAACTGTTTCTTCTCATGCTGCAGGCACTAAGCATCAGGGTGATGGACAAGGAAGACATTTTCCCTGAGGCATATCTCCTGCTTCAGAGTAGAGGTGCAGAGCTTTAGGAAAGTTTCTAAACCTGAGACATATTTCCTCATGGGTATCCAAAAATCAAAAAGCACCCAAATGCAACTTTTCGTCTGGCCATAAAATGCATTGAAAGTGAAAATATAAAAGCTCCTATTCATATTCTTGCCTTTGTGTCAGTGAAGAAACTTCCTACTACAACAGAAGAGCACAAAGGCTGACACTTAAAGGCAGTTCAAACAGTTCATGTGATTTATCCCATTCACAGTAAACCACCCGGCTGCATTCAGAACACCGTGAAGACCCAAATGAAGCTGCCATTGCTGACACATCTCAGTGCTCTTTGCAGTTCTGCTCACACACTGATCTCTGCTGGAGATTCAGTGACACGACATTTCCCTGCAGGATCAATAACAGTGCCCGTATAGGTGTCTGTGCACCACATTGTGTAAGCAACTTTCAGCTCCATTCAGCTCTCACGTAGAACGCTACGTAACTACATGGATTTAAATCAAACGGAGCTGTTGGTGAGAAGCAAATAGGAAACAACACAATGACAGAAATAGTTCTTAAGGGAGCTAAAAGTGGAGGAGCTGTTAACTGGAAATGTTCATGGGTGGCACCATTAACCCTTTGCAGACATGAACCTAGGAGAGAAAGGATTTTAATACCTTAACCAACCCTGCAATCCTGGGCAGTATTCCAGTAAATGCAAAGGGCAAATCAAACAGGCACATTCTAATAGAAAACAGGTTAGAAACTGCCGTAGGAAGCCCTGCGTAGACTGTACATTTGATATTTTCCCTTAGAAAAGCTAGGTTAATTCCAAGATAAATGACACTTATTTGGATCTGACAGATTAATAGATGGGAAAGGAGGAGGATAGGGGGTCACTCTATCCTCAAGTATCAGTTTAAAATTGGAATGACCACAGAAATGGTATGTTCAGCTGTACCTCTTCTGGGAATGACAGGATTTGGAACATTTATTGGTTAATGCTACCGTGTCAGTTTAGCTCTGACTTTATTGGCTTTTCAGATCCAACTTTCACATCCTGATTTGTTCCTAGACCATTTCAAAGGTAACCAGCTTGGTCCTTCCCAGACAAAGCCTTGACTATAACTGAAGACTGTTGACTCCATCAAACTCAATTACAGGTAGTACAGAATAAAACTAAATAATATAGATAGATCCAAACCAGAGCACTGCAATGCTACCCCAGAAAGCCTTGCTCCCTCAAGTGTCTGCACAGGCTCTCAACACATGCTCTGGGATATAGTTGCCACAGAATGGCAAGCTTTGAGGCTATGCCAGAGGCATTGCTTCATTTCAGGCTCCATGAGCTGAAAAACTATTAATTTCTGATCATCATTTGCAAATGCAACCAATTCTCTCTTAAAAACACCTGTGCTATAGAGCATCTGCGGGAGCTGCTCTCATCCTCTGTCTTTGAGGTTAGGAATACCTCCTCTGGAGGAGCTATCTAACAGTGTAGATGTCACCTTGGATGCCAGCAAGTCTTTAACTTGCTGCAAAAGTTCTTCTCAAGTCAAGAGTAGCAAAAGACATTTGAAATCAAGGTCCTTTCAAAACCTATTCTATGGATTCTGTGGGTACATTCTATTTCAGACTCTTCTTGTTGTATATAGTGCAAGTATAAGAAAAAAACAGTATGTATTATAGAACACATTAAATACACAGTGTGAAAAGAAACACACCAGATTATTTTTATCCCATCACAAGTCACTCGTTTAATTGGGAGATTGGGAAGGGGGAAGAAGAATAGGAACAAAGTTTATGCATGCAGAAGAGAAATAAAGTGAAAGCTGGTCACAAGAACCTTGCCAAGCCTTCTGTCTCTATGGAATCTTCATAAAGAAGGGACCAAAACTGTATGTTCCTACCAAAACAAGGAAAAAATGAAAGAGACGATATCAAAGCAGTGAGACTGGGATGGGCTACCTTCTGGATAAGGGGAAGAGCTAAGGAGAGGAGGGCACGACAGCTCTGGTTAGAAAGACTCTGCCCTCAACGGTCCCTGCACTGCACTCTTTAACCTTTGCCAGACTTCTCCATGATGCCCAGTAACAGTCTGAGAAGCAATGGGCATGACCTGAAATACAGAAAATTCCATTCAAACACTAAGAAAAACTAATTTCACTGTATTCAAGCATGGGAATGAATTACCGAAAAAGATTCTGGAGTCTCCACCCTGCTTCAGATGAACTTTGAGCATCTGTGGAGTATTGTATACAGCCTGGTGTCCTCAACATAAAAAGGACATGGAACTGTTGGAACAAATCCAGAGGAGGCCATGAGGATCATCAGGGGACTGGAGCACCTCAGTATGAAGATAGGCTGAGAAAGTTGGGGCTGTTCAGCCTGGAGAAGAGAAGGTTGTGTGGAGACCTCATAGCAGCCTTCCAGGATCTGAAGGGGGCATATAGGGATGCTGGGGAAGGACTCTTCATTAGGGACTGTAGTGACAGGACAAGGGGTAATGGGTTAAAACTTAAACAGGGGAAGTTTAGGTTGGATATAAGGAGGAAGTTCTTTACTTTTAGGACGGTGAGGCACTGGAATGTGTTGCCCAGGGAGGTTGTGAATGCTCCATCCCTGGCAGTGTTCAAGGCCAGGTTGGACAGAGCCTTGGGGGACATGGTTTAGTGTGAGGTGTCCCTGCCCATGGCTGGGGGTTTGGAACTGGATGATCTTAAGGTCCTTTCTAACCCTAAATATTCTATGATGTCCAGAGGCCTCTTCCAACTGTGGTTCACCATCTTACAGGTCACTTACCTGTAGATTTGTTAAGCAATGGGAAGAAATTAAAACAGGTAAAATCCATTTTACTACCTCAAGTTTGTAAATTTGAAGGGCACAGGAAGGCATTTTGGAAGATACAGCTCTCACAAAATGATAAATGAATATATTTCTTGCTGAGCAAAATGAACAGCGGAATGACTTCAGGGTTTTTCCAAAGTAGATGAAACAATTACACGTTCCAAGTACACAATTTCACCATCTTTCTCCACAACAAACCTACTAAATATGTCTATTTGGATTACCTCTGTCACTCAATTTTCAGTAGTGTTTAAGGCCAGGAGCCCTCCTGTGTTACTTGACGGCTCAAGCTGCGATGTAAACTGAACAGTCTCTTACATACTCCATAAATTCTCCCAACTGTTTAACCCAGGATGTGTGACAATCTGTTTATGATTGCCTGAAATCACCCGTCTTCCCTTGTGTCTCTTTGCTGGGCATCACATTCAATATCAACAGAAAATCTACCATTTACCGTTGCAGGAAAAACATAGTTAACTACTCAAGAGCGTGAAAATTCCAACATTTCCATTTTCCCTTTTCCCAGGCAATTTTCCTGGAATTATCAATGGGTTACGTTCTTTTAGAGGTCAGAGAAGAAACTGATATTTGTTCTCATATCTTTCCAAATAGCTTATTTTGAAGTATCTAATTCTTTTTAAGCTCAAAAGTCATCAATGAGACATCATTATAGAGCTACAGGTTTGTCTTCTGCTAACAGTTATTAGTTTCTAAAGATGCTCATAGGATTACGCTTGCGAGCAGCTTTCATTGAAGGAGTCTAGTCCATTTTACCATATCATGATCATTCTCCTTGGAAACAAACCCGAAAAGGTGTCATTCAACTGCATACTCTGAAGGATAATCAGGAACTGCAGGATCAGTGAAAGAAACAAATTCAAGATGTGAGATCTCAGCACAGAGCACACCTTCGTGATGCCCTATGAATGTGAGGAAAAGCATCCCTCTACGATTAGTGCAGAAACATGGGGATGTGCATCTTTCCACTGGACAGCATTTGAGATCCATCTTACTGGCTATATAGACACCATCACAGACTACAGTCAGCAGCAGAAATAAAAGGCAATGTAACTTAAGGCTCTGGGGAGCTATGATAAGGCACTTATAGGGGTTTTGCATAGTCAGGGAAATTCTGTACTAATCTGTGAGCAGGCTTCAAGTAAGCCCCAGGTGGAGTAGTCAACCCATCCCACCATCAAGTCAAGCAGCTCCAGTGGTGAATAAAATCCATTGACATCTGCAGATTCTCTGTTGCCTTCCTTAACTCTGTGCATCTATCGGCTCTTAGATAAGGTCACAGAAATTGGGTATGAGATTGGGTGAGCCCTTGAGCTTTTCCCTAAGGGAAATGTTCCCTAAGGGAACATACATGGATGCCATCATCCATCACTTGAGATTTAGCTGCTCTCCCTCAGCTATGTCTCAGTATGATCTGATCACAGGTACCTTTGCTGTTTGCCTGATAACGTAAATTTGAGCAATCACTCTATGCAAAGAGCTGCCTAAGGACCAAAACTGGACAAGGAAACAGGCCAGACTGCCAGACCACTGAGCACACATGAAAAAGAGAATAGGGAGCTAACCATGCTTCTTTCTCCTGCACAGGATAAACTATGTTTGTGCTAGTGAGTAGCCCAAGGGCAGGTACCTGGAGAGAAACAACTGATGACAAGGACCAACACTCACATGTATGCTGTTAGTGAGACTAACATTAGCCTAGCTCTAGTCTGCTCCTCTGAACTGAAGGTCTATTAACAGTTGGATGCATTTTGGGGCACATCTTGTGGTTACTTTCATACCAAAGAAACCCAATTTGAGCACTTCAAGAGTACTCCACTGTGAATAAAAGCACAGTAAAAGGGATGACACAGATGGTTTTCTTCAGAAGCTCCTGACACAAACAAAAACACCAATAATGGTTTCCTTCAAAGGCTCCTGACACAAACTAAAACACCAATATAGGTGCACCTTGATGACAACATGTACTCTGGAGTTACAACTGTGGCTGTGTCTACTTAGTGGCTGACCTGCGTACTTATGTGTATTTTACTTATTTATTATTTATATTATTGATAATATTTATTATGATGATGATTTATGTGTACTTTAACTTGAATCTCTGCCAGAGCACTGCAAAACTTAAAAGCCTGTGCTATGATTTCATATCTACATGGCTCCTTGGGAGGGAGGATAAAACTCATGTCTCATTTTATCAGCTGGTAAAAGGGAAGTGCAGACTCATTGCTATTCAATGCAGAGAGACAGAGGGGGTGAATGAAAATCAGTGTTTGGCATCTCAAATGATGCCCCCTATTTTGTATTGCTCTCTGCAGATGCACATGTCTGACATTATTATAAATGTTCTATTTTATGTGGTGTAATCACAGAATCATAGAGTAGTTAGGGTTGGAAAGGACCTTAAGATCATCCAGTTCCAACCCCCCTGCCATGGGCAGGGACACCTCACACTAAACCATGTCACCCAAGGCTGTGTCCAACCTGGCCTTGAACACTGCCAGGGATGGAGCATTCACAACCTCCCTGGGCAACCCATTCCAGTGCCTCACCACCCTAACAGTAAAGAACTTCTTCCTTATATCCAATCTAAACTTCCCCTGTTTAAGTTCGAACCCGTTACCCCATGTCCTACAACTACTAATTTACAAGCTGAGGAAAATATCACTGGTTTCAATGTATAGAACATAGCTTGAGCAGGAGCAGCATTATCCCCATTTCACTGAGACAGACACGGAGTTTACAGTGTCACTGTTTTTCAAACAGTAGTAAATTCGTTTCTTAAAATTGAGTTTCCCAGGTACAAAACAGCTCCAAAACCTTGCTCCAGAAAACAAGGAAGTTATTTCTGTAACAGTTTTGGAAACAATATGATTTCTTGGTTTGGAATCTAGTTTCCTGTTTTATAAATGTAACCTTATGGCATTTTGTTTTAAGCTAATTTCATTTGGAGAACTGATATCAGTTAAAAGAATGAAATTAAATATAGCAGTTCAGCTACCAGCATACGGTACATTTTATTTTGAGTCAAAGGAAGGTTTCTACAGCACGGAAGTGAGTGATGGTTCCATGCCAAAGTTCCCACACTGATTCCAAGTTTCCAGCCTGCCTTTTTGTCACAACACGGCTCCTTTGAGAACAGGTTGGACTTAATACCATAGCTACTAAGGGAGAGCAAGGAGCAAAATGCCCAGAGCACACTGGCTGAGCAATATGCCATGTGGGTAAGTTCCAGCAGCATTTCTCCATGACAATCAGCATACTGGGAGCATACTTTAAATGCTGTGAGGATGAAAAAATTTATGGATATATACATATATGTATATATGTGTGTTCCCAGGTACAGCACCCCTTAAGATTCTTTCTAAACTGAGTAGATATTCAGAATTCAAATTGGAATATGGACTTGTTTGGTATCTATGCACCTTCAAACTGGTGAGGAAGCACTGTCAAAAACACCAACACCTCAAGAACACCAGACGCAAATCACCTTATATTCCTTTATTTACTATGACAGACAGAAGGATACTCATTATTCCACACAAAACTTTCCACATGACCTAGGAGACATGATAGACATTACACCCTCTGACCCAAGAGTAATTCCGTATTAGAATCATAGAATAGTTAGGGTTGGAAAGGACCTCAAGATCATCCAGTTCTAACCCCCTGCCATGGGCAGGGACACCTCACACTAAACCATGGCACCTAAGGCTCTGTCCAACCTGGCCTTGAACACTGCCAGGGATGGAGCATTCACAACCTCCCTGGGCAACCCATTCCAGTGCCTCACCACCCTTACAGTAAAGGACTTCTTCCTTATATCTAATATGATCATCATATTATGAACTCTTTGAATTCTAATAAGTTAGAAGAATTTAAGTGTGGTCCCTGTCTCTTTGAAGCACTGTTCATTGAGAAATTCTCATCCACCCACAACCCATTTCCATACATAATCCCTGTTTTCTGTCCTGGAGCTGTTTTGTGGGGTTTTGGTTTTTCAGACAACAAATTCTCACTCAAAAATTCCAATTTACAAACATAAAAGCACAAAAAAAAGCACATGTACTCAAGGAAAATTTCTGAAAGGCCACTCACTGCTAAGATTCAATTTACAGTAAATATCAGGGAGAAAGAACACAGGTAACATCTTCAAACAGGCTTCAAAACACCAGAAAGAGCTGTAAACACAGAGGAAAATACCTCTGGCTTAGGAATTATCTTCACTCTATGCTGCTGAAAGCTGGGACACAGACTCAAGAGACAGCTCTCCAAATATGCTCAGTTTCTACACTCCTCCACTGGCAATAGCTATTGACCACTATTGGAGACCATGAATTGGCTACATTTATGTTCAGCAGGCCAGGCACAAGGCATTTAGCCAAGAAACAGAATAGGTTCAGATGGTTGATTCAGATTAGGCAGAGCAGGGCTACAAATATCTTCCATGCTATCTCTAGCCAAAGTCCTTTCTCCCAGTAACCACCATTTCCATACATTTCCAAACTATTATTTCACCAGGTTGAGTAAGTACTGTAACTTATCCTGCTGGGAGCAATGAAAGCCAATAGTAACCTGGATTATACAAGATAAATTACACTTTAACTTTTAAAAGAAGCCATGTAGCATAGATGAATGTATAAGAAATTTATGGTGGGTTTAGATCACTCTGTAACAGAAATGTAAGGCCAGTATGATGGGCCGAATTTAAATAGTTCTTCTTTTGAACTGGTCAATTAAAACATATATGCAAAAGAGTATCAATATATGGAAGAGAAACGGCTATTCTTCTAATCAAATTTCTTCTGCATGTCAGCAATACTTTGTGTTGTATCTAAATTCATGGCTTGAAATTATTCAGGGAATGGTTAAATAATGCAATGCATCAGATCCATTTTAAAATGAACTGTGTTTTTGACTTCTCAGACACTGCAAATTATTCTCAGTTGTAATTTACAATAGGCAAGTGTTAATTTACCTAACCCATATTTTATGAATATGTATTGACTAATTGCAAGTCCGTAGATCAGGGTAAATAAATACATGATTTATATTCCGGGAAGTCACACAATCAATTTTCAATCTACTGCCTCAAATACGGTATCAGACTGTGACAGGTTTATTTGCATTGACACGAGATGTCATAGCTCTGTGAACTGCGAAATGTAAATGTGAAACATTATTCAACAGCAGATCATGCCCAGCAGTAACACCCACAGCAAAACCTCTGGATGTCAGTGGCCCATCTGCTGCTGCTTGACTACAAAGTGAACACAACCCTAATCTAAGCAGGCCAGTCTTCATACAGGATCAGTGTAGTGGTGATTTCCTTTCCTATGGTGCCTCCTAAATGAACACTTCCTCTGCTCCCATACCTGGAGAGGAGAGCAGTGCTGCTGCCATTAGGTAATGGCAGAAAAAGACGGGACTGTGCCCTCTGCATACTTGGACCTGTCTTTTGATCACAATCATTGTTAAGAGCACTTAATCAAGCTTTCAAATTAGAGCAAAAGGTCTGTCCTGCCTCTTTTTTGTGTGCTGAGGCTCGTCTTAAACAAGGCTGCATCAGGGGTTTTATTGCTGATAGAGGTTCCAAATCACTGGCTGCTTTCTGCACTCTATTCTCTACCATTAACATTTTTCAATTAAATAGAAGATGTTCAAATAACATTCCATGTTGAAGTACTCCTGACCTTTTCATTTACCAGGCACCTTGAGGCTCACTTTCTTTCTCCAAAATTAAATCTTCACACTGAGAAAACCAGTCCAAGAGAATCTCTTGGATGCTTTGCACGAGCCTGTTTCAGCATCCTGTACAGAACTGGATTTCCCAGTCTGCACAGATGTCCATTCCTTCATAAAGCTTCATTTTTACCTCCTCTTGATGAATACATGAAGAATGACTGAACTGTGATCTGGGTTTACATTTTCACCACTTAACAACAGGCAATTTTCCTTATGGTAATAATAAATATCAGGATTATTCAATAGGAGTTACTTGTGTGTGCCACTACCTTCAGAGCATTGCTTCTTCCCACCTTTTTTTTCTCTTTCCTTTCTTTTTTTAACATCTCTGAAGGCATTTTTTGTGGGTTTTTTGGGGTTTTGGGGTTTTTTTAATTGTAAAAAAAAGAAATAAATCACTTTTCTAGCCACAGTCACATGTGAGTCAAACGGGAAAACTCAGTTGCCTAAATATGGGTTCATAATGCTACTGTAACTGCTCCAGGCTATCATAGAATCACAGAATCATAGAATAGTTAGGGTTGCAAAGGACCTTAAGATCATTCAGTTCCAGCCCCCTGCCATGGGCAGGGACGCCTCACACTAGAATATGTCACCCAAGGCTCTGTCCAACCTGGCCTTAAACACTGCCAGGGATGGAGCATTCACAACCTCCCTGGGCAACCCATTCCAGTGCCTCACCACCCTAACAGGAAAGAATCTCCTCCTTATATCCAATCTAAGCTTCCCCTGTTTAAGTTTGAACCCGTTATCCCTTGTACTATCACTACAGTCCCTAATGAAGAGTCCCTCCCCAGCATCCTTATAGCCCCTCTTCAGATACTGGAAGGCTGCTATGATGTAAGTTACACAGAGACCTTCTGCCATATCTGCCCCCCACATCAGGAGAGGGATGTAAAGGCAGCCTCAAATATTTCAGGTGTCCCCAAACCTCTTTAATTGCAGAATGAAATTGCACCACGATTCATGGAAATCAACAGAAACTCAAAATCTATAAACCTGATGGATGAGATCAATCAGAACAGAAGCAGTTAAATGTACCAGATACTCTCGGTCGTTCATTCAGCTATAGCAGTAAAGGTGTCTCAAGTGATGATAACTCTGATTCACTCAATAACTATTTTCGTACTAGCAGCTTTAGAGCTGTTTAATGATGTTGTTATACCCACAAGACCACCTGTCAATGAAGGGGAAAACAATGAAAGTGATGAGGTGGTGGAGTGAGACAAGGAAGATACGTTCATTAGAGATGCAAGAAGGCAGCTGGTGTTATTGGACATAAAAAGTAGGTTGGGGAACCTTGTTAAAAGTTATGTAGTCTCATGAAAGAGCTACTGAACAAAGCAGCAAAAAAGTTTGGTGTTGTAGGAAAGGATTGACAATCACAGACATCTTTTAATTTTGCTTCAAATGAAGCTAAATACCATCAAAAGATTAAATCACAGTTTTAACTGGTACTAAGAAAAGACTCATTAAAAACAAGCTTCCGGTTTCATTTCTTGAGTCAGTGTTGGGGTTCCGCGAGCAATCTGAATAGAGTCTGCAGGCTGGAGTTAATTATTTGCATTAGCATTTCAGATGGGCTTCCATGTAAATCCCAGCTCTTTAGTGTGCTATGGGCGTTGACAAAAAGTTAAATGCTTGATCTCCTTGATAGGATCCTAGATTATGTCATTCAATAGGTAGCCAACAGCATGGGGATTGAATGACACAGGCTTTTGAAAACAGCTCTGGGATCTAATTAATTGGGACAAATTATCCAAAGCAGCTTGGCATTGAGGAAGGAGGGCAGACTGAGAGAGAAATGACAGATGGATACAGCAGAGAAGAAAGACAGAAAGGCCTTTGCTGCTCTTCAATGGCTCAGCCTAAAGGCCACTCTCACTCCACCAAGAGGGTATTTGCATCACTGTTTTGTGCATCATTGTTATTTATGTGTCACCTAAATGTCTATATTTGCAACTCCATATGTCCAGAGCTTAATGCCACATGGGTGATCAGACCCAAAGCACAGCAAGTTTTAAAGGTACTTGGGTTTACAGTTGGGACTGGCCAGCTTGGTTTATCTTCAGTACCTAAGCTGTTTGTGGCTTCTGGAAGGGTTCTGAGCACCATCAGGCAATAGACAAGAGTCAGCCACTGTGGGACATATCCTGTAACTGACAGAAGTGGACAGAGACCCCCTAAGAGGTAGCCTGAAGGCTCCTGAAGAGGGGAACCCGGTCCTCACCACAGTCTGGTACTGGACTGCAGTGTCTTCCTGCAGGATGTGGAGACCATGTCATGCACTATTGCCACACATACCTGTGACTATAAGCATTTTGGGTATTCAAGCCCCTTTAGTGACCTGTCAGTTGGGTTTCAAACCATGACACCTACTGTGAGACATCCTGTTCCCACAGGCTGCTTAGAGCCCCTTGTAAACAGCTGAATATATCGACATTAACAGAGACAGAGGACGATCAGCAGCATACTGATAAACTAAGACGCATAAATTGTGGTTTATGTATGCCTGGCATGCACAAACATCTGGTATGCACAAACATCACTTTAAATTCAGACAATATAATCAGAAGTCAATGAGATCCCAGTGATTTTTGGCCTGACAGAAAGCATTTAGTGCTTCCTAAAAATTGACAATACACCACAAGGCATGTCCAAGCACTGACAATCAGTTTTACCTCACCTTCAGCTATTTTGCCTTCCCTTTCACAAATACTGCATAGACCACTCAGTGGATAAAGAACTGGCTGGATGGCTGCACACAAAGAGTTGTGATCAATGGCTCAATTCCAGCTGGAGACCAGTAACGAGTGGTGTCCCTCAGGGATCGGTGTTGGAACCGGTCTTGTTTAACATCTTCGTTGCTGACATGGACAGTGGGATTGAGTGCGCCCTCAGCAAGTTTGCCAATGACACCAAGCTGTGTGGTTCGGTTGATACACTGGAGGGAAGGAATGCCATCCAGAGGGACCTTGACACGCTTGTGAGGTGGGCTGATGCCAACCTCATGAAGTTTAACCATGCCAAGTGCAAGGTCCTACATCTGGGTCGGAGCAATCCCAGGCACAGCTACAGGCTGGGCAGAGAAGAGATTCAGAGCAGCCCTGCGGAGAAGGACTTGGGGGTGCTGGTCGATGAGAAAATGAACATGAGCCGGCTTCAGTGTGCGCTTGCAGCCCAGAAAGCCAACCGTATCCTGGGCTGCATCAAAAGGAGCGTGACCAGCAGGTCGAAGGAGGTGATCCTGCCCCTTTATTCTGCTCTCGTGAGACCTCACTTGGAGTATTGTATGCAGTTCTGGTGTCCTCAACATAAAAAGGACATGGAACTGTTGGAACAAGTCCAGAGGAAGCCATGAGGATGATCAGGGGCTGAAGCATCTCCCGTATGGAGACAGCCTGAGAAAGGTGGGGCTGTTCAGCCTGGAGAAGAGAAGGCTGCGTGGAGACCTCATAGCAGCCTTCCAGTATCTGAAGGGGTCCTATAGGATTGCTGGGGAGGGACTCTTTATTAGGGACTGTAGTGATAAGACAAGGGGTAATGGGTTCAAACTGAAACAGGGGAAGTTTAGATTGGATATAAGGAGGAAGTTCTTTCCTGTAAGGATAGTGAGGCACTGGAATGGGTTGCCCAGGGAGGTTGTGAATGCTCCATCTGTGGCAGTGTTCAAGGCCAGGTTGGACAGAGCCTTGGGTGACATGGTTTAGTGTGAGGTGTCCCTGCCCATGGCAGGGGGGTTGGAACTGGATGATCTTGAGGTCCTTTCCAACCCTAACTATTCTATGATTTTAAGTAAGAACACTTGTGAAATACCAAACCATCTGCTGACCTAATCCCATAGGCTGTAGCAGAATTTCTTCCAGTAGAGAATTTGGCTGAGCAACGTTTGGCACATCCAGTCATGCACCAGTGCTTCAGGACACTCACAGAAGTTTTCTGAATTTGTGACTTATGAATGCTTATCACTGACTCAGGAAGCAGCTACAACACAGTGTAGCCATGGTTCAGTCTGTGAAGATTTATACCCTGTCTCATGCCCCCCTAGGGCCTCTAAGACCTGATTTGACATCGACATCTTTCACTGTCATCACACCAACTGGCTATTCAATTCCATTCTGCACGGTTTTCCCCAGGTATGACCAGGTTGCTGTTAGGTCCCTCTGAAGCCATCTCTTCACTAGGCTGAACAACACACACCCCCTTAGTCCTTCCTCACAAAGCAAGTGCTCCGACCCCTCACCATGGTGGTGGCCATCATACAAGTTCATCAGTATCCTTCTTATACAGGCAGACCTAAAACTGGACACAGTACTCCATGTGTGCTCCAATGAGCACTGAGTGATGATCACATTCCTCAATCTATTATGTTCCTGCTGATACAGCCCAGGATGCTGTTGACTCTTATTCCAAAAGGAAAAAACTGGGAAAGGCAGCTAAAATAAGAGTTCACCATTTGTCAAGGATGCATTCCCCTGCCTGTCACAAACTCCATATACACAGCTAGAATGCTTAATCACAACTATCAATAATCAAGCAGTGCAGAAGTAGTTTGCAAACACCATCCACAAACCAAAATATCTGCAAATGTATGAAATGTACCATACTCACAAAAAAAGGCCTAAAAGAGACAGAAACTCAACAAATATCTTCCTACAGAATAGTTCATCCAGATGTACCAGAAATCATAGCCCATAACAGCAATTTCCTGAATAACACGTTGTTTTAATGGGTAAATACTTAATTTTGTGTCAACTAATGGCATTGTGACTTCTATAGCTGCCCTCAGAAGCATAGCTATACAAACATAACTGTTTCAAGAGCACAACTACACAAACATAGAATGCTGTTCATTGGAGACTCCCAAAACACTTCCATTACCATTAGATAGCTATTACTTTACTTCCACAGCAGGTCAGTACAGAGAATGCAAAGATCCTGTGCACCTGCTCTCACAAAGTCCAGCCTCAACAAAAAACAAACCTTGCCTGCAGGAAGAGGGAAAAGGGAATCACCATGGTTAGATGGTACGTAAGCAAACAGTGAGAGTGTTTCTGAATGAGATCTATAGTTTGAATTTACAGAATGCACGTCATTTGCACAGTATTTGTAAAACTGCCATGCTTGTATTTCTAAATGTCATTGTGAGGCAGAGAACTACATCTGTCCTGTGTTTACAAGACATATCATACAGCTAAAGGGTAAAGCCACAGAGAAACTTGGGCACCTGGCTGACACTGAACTTAATCCCACTTTAGTTACTGACTAACTTTGGAGAACCCCTATGGTCTAAGTAAGTTGGGTTTCTGTCAGACAACTTTCCACAGTTTCCTCTTTAAATAGCTCCATCTTGGCACAGCTTGGCAGCTCTATAGCTATCTTCCATCCAAGTTTTCTCAGGATTTTAAGTCCAAACCCTTAAACAGCCTAACAACATCTTTATCAACTCAAGGTTCAATCCAAGACATAGAATCATCGAATCATCGAATAGTTTGGGTTGGAAAGGACCTTAAGATCATCTGCTATTATTATTCTGCATATGCAAAAGTCAACAATACCATTCAACTAGACACTGACTTCTGGGTGCAGTTCTACCTTCTTCCAAAGGTAATGCTATTACTGATTCTATCTGTTCCATCAGTGATTTATGCTGTGGCACATTGCTAGGACAATCTTACTGCTTCCCATGGTTATACCACTTGAAAGATGACTTAGGCATCTCTGTGCTGCACTGTTCACCAGTCAACTGCATGAGGACACCAAACATCTGCAGCTGAGCAAGAAATTCAGGTCTCGCAGGGTTTGCATTAATGAACTAACCATTTTATTTCATCCTACTGCAGTTCTAGCTGCAAAATGCCAGTGTTTCTATTTCTATGACAATTCAGAAACCCAGGGGAGTGACTTGATTTCAAAGTGAAAAGGGTGTTTGAGGTTTGCTCTATTCTTTTATTACTTCTGGGGGAAAAAACTATCCTCCATCACCAAAAAAGATTTAAACAGTGAGTTTTATTAACAAGCTTTATGAAGCTTATTGTTAGAACCTGAGTACCAGTGCTGTGATTTCCCTTGATCACTATTACAGGAGATGTTAGCTAATGCCAAGTAGTTGCCTGTGCTTTTGCCAAATAAGAACTACTACAGAGCTATAATAGTTCCAGCATATTGTGTAAAATGCATGTTTTATTAAGATTTCTTATCCCAAGAGTTAAAAATATGTATTCATTATAACATAATTTCTTCAGTCTATGCCATGGGCTATTAAAAATAAGTTCTACATGATTTAATTATGCTTTTGAGGTAATAGGTACACAGAAAGCTTTAAAGCTTACTTTGCTTAATAAGCTTTCATCTACATGATCAATTGTGTGCATTGGCATCTCCTAAAGTACAAACCTTTCTCTTTTGAGCGTGAAAAACAACCCCTTTGTTAATACAGTTGATATACAAGATATGGCTCATTTCCTAAAATCTAGTGAGGGTTTCTCCCTCTATTTGTTTAGTAGCCACTGACTGATAGGACAACAAGAATTTGGCCATCTGTTTTAGAACACAGCTCATATAATGTAACCACCCACATGTACCAGCCAAAGTCATGCACTAAAGAAGGAGACCTAATGCTCCTCTTCTTGTAACAATCCTTTAGGCCTCATCTATACACAGAGTTAATTACATTAAACTGGCAAAGGGAAATCCTTGCCACCAGGCTTACAAAGGTAGGCAGTAATTTTCATTAAAGTACATCTCTTTGGAAGACTTTATGATATTGTATTTCCTATCATCAAAATCTACAGGAAAATATTATGCTGAGGGTGTTTAATTGGAAGAGGTTATTGCATTTAATTAAACTGACCCTAATATTGGGATAACTTTCCCCTGTCTGTAGTTATCTGAAATGCAGGTGTCTACTGTAAAGTAATTGACTAAAGCCCTAATGTCAACACAGAAAGATGAGACTCTTCAAAGGGTAATTAATTCCTCTGCTAAGACAGGAAGGATGAATCACCCTCTGGAAATACCTTTTTCCATCAACAGTACTTTCTCATCTGTGGTATTCTCATTACCACAGGATGCTGCGGAGGCCCAGAGAAAAGGCACTAATGCGTTTAAAAGCCCTAGACTAATTCATGGAGAATGGGTGCAGTAAGCAGATGGTCTGAAAATAGTCACCAGCTCAGGAAATCCATAAACAGTATATCTGGAAGGTGGGAAGTATCCTTTTGTATATTCCTTACTTCTTATACTCTTCTCTAAACATCTGGCACCAGCCTCTTAACAGAATCCAAGATTAGATGGTTTACTGGTCCAATCCATTTGTTCTAAAATTAACTTAAATCCTCGGTCCACATACACATTCTCCTTAAAAAAAGAAACTGTGTGTTACACAAATATGAGGTATTTTTCATTATATAAAGGGATTCTATTCTATTTAGCATTAAGACACCTTATTTTACTCCAACATAATTTTTGGTCTTCAATGTGGCTATTTTGTGTCACCCTTATAATGCATTCTTGTTATAAGCAGTAATTTGCAGAAAATTATTTCTGTGTTTTCTAACAATATTTCCAAAAGACCAAAAAGTTTTGTTTGCATGTAATATTGTTACCTACTGTTTGTACCTCTGATACACAAGGTATCTGTAATCAGTCATCCAAACCTAAGGCTCAGTTTCTATGGAAGGCATTCTATGGCATGTTCAATGAATAATCAAACACATAGTGAGAGCATGAACATGTTTTTATCTTAAAATATGATTGCAATAAAAACAAGCCTGATTATAATAACAGATTTAGAATAGGGCATTACTAGATGTGCTCTGCAGGAGCACAGCATTATACCCAGTAAAATTTCCACCTTTTCCTACCATCATTTTCAGTATCAGACCTATTGTTTCCTGTGTCTCATTGGCTTTGTTAACTTTGCAGGACTCCAATTACATTTCCAAATACATGGGCATGGTTTTAAAGTACTGGTTTAAGAAATTTGTATGTGTTCTAAAGACATTTTTTAGACAGTAACTATTGAATCATAGGAGGTCATCAGGACCAAACTAGTGGAAAAAAGACCTCAAGTCATAAAGTCAGAAGGAAACAGCATCTTTTCAGTCTGAAAGTAACACGACTGGTGGATGCTATAGTGGAATTGAGGACCATTTGGTGAGACACGTTCAAATCCCTGAGTCTCACTCTCCTGATACTTTGGGGGGTATAGGGGAGTATTTCTTATCAAAGGGCATGGCTGATGGCCATGGATATGACATGAACTTCCCAAGGCTCTAAAGATAAAATGCTATAAACTGAGCTGACTACAGCAGCATCCCTAGAGGAGACAAGTGGCTTTCAAAGTTACCTTCTTTATTGAAAATATCATTGCCATTCTGACATTTCTGTTCAATAATCAGTGGGTTATTTTTACACTCCAGAGGGACTTTCTTCTAACACACAAAACTTCCTGCTAAAGCCTCTTGGGTTTACGTCTTAAAATTACTTGTGACTTCAGTTTGCTACTTGTAGCACTGCATCTCCAGAGCCTTGCAGACACTAAAACATTTGTGGGGTAGGAGCTGTCTGTGAAAATAGACCCAATGTCTTTTATCAACTTTGCCAGGTGATTATATTCCTTTTCATAACGTTTGTGAAAGCTGTAAAGCTGCTGTAGGATCCAGGAAATATGTCTGCTCCTCTGGATTCAAACTGTGTTGGTTAAATGGTCATCCAATCCTAGATGAGGTTCTGTGGTAGGTGAAGCCGTTTCATTAATATGGGATACATGCAATAACCAGAGTTACCCATCCTCTAGTAACTAATTTCCCACAAAAAGGCAGTCAGTGTGACTTTGTAGCTCACAGAGAAAACTGTGCTCCACGAGTAAGCATTTTTAATCACATACATAAATTACACCATATAGATCTCATATTAATTGAGGCAGCACACTCTATTCTCACAAAGGATCAGTGAAAAGATGTTGAAACCTCAATATGGCTTAGGGTTCAGGTAACATTGTCCAAAACATTTATGTGTCTTTGAAACCCAAGCCCTACTTTCAAGTCACTAGGCCATCTTCAAACACAAAGCCACTGAGAAGTGAATCAGGGTAAGAACATAAAGCACAACTATTCTGAAGTCTGTCACTTATTTACCTTTCCTGTTCCCTGAACAGTGTTTCTGTCGCTGGACTGAAATTAGTAAGATACCTTGTGCCATTTCTCAATGCCAATGGCATTATTCCAGACTACAGCTAAGGTTCTTTTTATTTAACTACTGGCACTCCGTTTAGGAAACCAATATTAAAAGTCTTCTCTAATCAATAAAGAAAGACCTCAGAAGAAGATTCAGCTTGGCTTGAACTGCCTTCTGTCTGTATCTTATCTCTGACTATCCAGGGAGCTCTGCAACCCCTAAGGTCCCCTCCAACCTAGTACTGAGGAACCTTCCAACCTGGTATTCTATTTAGCCTGGGAAAGAGAAAGATGCGTGGTGGCCTCACAGCAGCCTTCCAGTATCCAAAGGGGGCCTACAGGATTGCTGGAGGGGGACTCTTCATCAGGGACTGTAGTGATAGGACAAGGAGCAACAGGTAAAAATTAAACAGGGGAAGTTTAGATTGGATATAAGGAGAAAATTCTTTACTGCGAGGGTGGTGAGGCACTGGAATGGGTTGCCAAGGGAAGTTCTGAATGCTCCATCCCTGGCAGTGTTCAAGGCCAGGTTGGACAGAGCCTTGGGTGCCATGGCTTAGTGTGAGGTGTCCCTGCCCATGGCAGGGGGTTGGAACTGTATGATCTTAAGGTCCTTTCCAACCCTAACTATTCTATGACTTTATGAACCCAGCTCATAACTTCACTAACTAGCTGGCCACGAGTGTACTTCTTTGCAGCTTAGTTTAAGCCAAAATCAGGTTGACCACAAGTAGCACTACTACAGAATAGGTATTCTGGGCTACATTCAAAGCTTTAACCATTATGTACTTCTAGTCTCCACAAAAATCCATAGAACTTGGATTTCCAGATCCGTGTTTGTAAATGGGAATCCAATGCCTGAGTCACTATGATGCTTTGGATGATATTTGCAGGATTAGAGAAAGAGATGCCTCCCTGAGGGGCATAAACTGAGAGTATCTAGATTAGGCAGAAAGACTAATCAGGATAGACAAAAGCAAGAGAGTCATTTTGAATTAGATGCACCAAAATTCCCAAATATTCATTACACATTTTCTGTCATCTAATGCTGAAATCTTTCCAAGCAAGATCCAAGCTTTTCCAGGTCTGATGAACAGTAACTTTCAGGTCTGTTAGCTTCAATTGTGACATCCTTTGGAAGAGTGCAAATGTGAGTATTTGATATTTCTTCTCTGATGATACCAGCGTTTTCCTTCAATTTCATTATTCTTAGCTTTGGTTAATGGTAAGTTCATAGCAACAGTTCACAAAAGGTGAAGCCAGTAATGAAAAAGATAGATAATACTTAAAAACGAACCATAAAATGAAGAATAAAGTATACAATATGTAGGTAATTTATGACTAACTCAATACTATGAATTCCTTTTACATGAGAATTATCTACATTAAAAAAAATCATTCTTCATAAAATTAGGAACTCGGAAATTGACAGCAAATTAAAATGTCCTTTTTAAATTTAATTCACTCAAGTGTAAATGCAGATATATATGCACATACAGATATACACAATTCAATTCCTTGCTCATATATCTTTGATTAAATTGCCCCAGCCAGGATCGTCTCTTGTGTTTCATCACAGGCTCCCTGATCAAACCTGACTCGCCACTTCATCTCTCCAAACGTCTTCCTATCTTACCTGGTTTCTTTACAGTTCCTGTTTTCTCACCCCAGCCTAATTCTCCCAGGCTGGTATCCAAGTTTTCATCACATTTTAAGACTTCCTCCCTACAGTTCTCTTCCTTAATTCACCAGGGTCAACCCCACACCTTGAGTCTATTCCTTTCTTTCCGCTACCACTCTGTTTTCACTGGGATGCCAGCTCTACAACTTAGCTTGAACATGCAGTTACAGGCAAAACTGAGCTGTACCACTGTGACCTCTTCCTCCAACGCACAAATCCCCCATGTCTTTAGGGTTACACCAAGAGTGGTGGGTGGTCAGATGGAGACTGTTAGCTAGTGAAGGACCATAACAACACAAAAGAGAAGGAACAGGGATGTGTAGGTCTAGACTGGGGCTAAGAGAAGTCAACACAAAGCAGCAAACTTCCCTGATCTTAAACAGCTATCTGTATAATTGGAAATGAAGAGTAATTTGCAATGTATACAAGGAGTTAAATTAAGTTAGAGCACTTCATTTAAAATATAATTACTTCCTACTGCAGATCAGTTTGGGTGCTGTAATTCTGAAGAGAAACATTGACTTGCTCTCACCTTTCTGGGACCTTTTCACAATTTTTGGTTAATTCTGTTTGGCTTGTCAAAGGCTGGATTATTAATAATATTCTAATGTGGCAGGTGCATGTTTGTGTGTGGGAAGGTGTCATTTTAAAGTGACAGCTGAACCTTTTGCTGAAATATAAGGTTTCCTCCCAGGAGAAAGTGATCTGATCCCTTCTTTTTTCTCTGGCTATGGTATACTCTATGATAGAAGATGTTAATATTAGAAGTGGAACAGATGGCTCAGATTGAGATTGGGGGCAGAGCTACAACTCAGAGATGGGGAAACAGACTCAGAAAGGAGCCAACAAGAGCAGCAAATTCAATTAAGAGGTTCATTTTGAGGAAGCAGGTGTGTGGGTTTTATTATTGAGACCTCCACATTCTCATTTAGAGTAACCCATTTATGAGGCTTGCTATGAACTTGTCTAACCCTGTTGCTGGCATTTTACTATCTATGCCTACTTGAAGGGAATTTTAAATGTCATTGGGCAGCTCTTGCTCTCTCTTCCTCTCTCTTTGGTTACATCTGAGAGCCTGACAGCTCTATTTCACTGGAATAACTGACAAGCCTGTGACTCTTATTAGACACAGTAGCCTAGAGATGCACTGGGATGTTTCTGAATGGACAGCTCTGCAGCAACTCAATCCTATATTGCTGCCATTATTATTAAGCATAAAAAGTGCTCAAGCTTATGTTTGACAAATTTTCAGCAACATCATGATGTGGTGTAACTAACATATTATAAAATCAAAACCATAGAATCATAGAATAGTTAAGGTTGGAAAGGACCTGAAGATCATCCAGTTCCAACCCGCCGCCATGGGCAGGGGCACCTCACACTAAAACATGCCACCCAAATCCTCCTAGGAACAGATAATCTGCAGCGCTGTGGAAGATTCAGCTGCTTTTCCCTGACCCCTAAGACTCTCCTAGGCACTATCCTTGCTAAAATATCATTCAAAGCTTTTAAAAAGATAGGACTGAACACTGACTGGCTGATCAATTCCAAACTCAATACCCAACAAACCAGATGATATGTGCTGTTTCATGATGAACACAACGTTCATCTTAAACTCAGCCAGAAGTGTTTCACCCAAACTTAAACAGCTCTAAAAGCCTTGTTTTCATTCTCTGCCCAGGTTTATGGAGTCTGCTAATTCCGTTCTGCTTTCCACTGCTTCCAGACAAGCTCCTTCTGCAGGCGTTTCTGTGTTCATAGCTACATCTCATTGCATGTCGTCCATCTCCTTGCATGTTGTCCCTAATGCTGGGAGTTTCTTCTTAACCCTTGTACAAGTACCCAGTTGTGGTTGGGTACTTGTAAAGCACTTGAACAGTGTTTAAACCAAATCCTCTCCTCCTCATCCCTTTCCCTTCCCTCTCAGAGCATCATCCCCGCAGGCGGAATCTACATTTTGGTTTCTACAGCAGATCCTGAAAGTAACCAAAGGTGGATTATGGAAGGGTAAGGAGAGAAAAAAAAAGTCCAAGGCTTAAAAGTCCTTCCTAAGAATTACTTACCAGCATCCTTGTGAGAAGCAGAAATGGTCTGTGATAGCAGAAGCACAAGATACAACACCATGTACCTGATACATGCATTGCACTCCCTGGACTGAATCAAGATTCAGATACACACACAGGAAAACCAGGAGAGCAGCAAAACAACTGTCTTTGTGTCCCTTCAGACAGAAGCAGCTGCAGTCTCGTCCTTCAGTTCTTATTCAGGCAGAGCTTCCCAAATCCAGACTCATAGCGACTGCTCCAGATTCACTAGTGTCACCTAGCTGGTTTATGGTGCTTTTGTGACATGAAGCAGCTGTGCAGCCAGCTATATGGTGTCACTGTCCATATGCAACCCACATAGTTGTGGATGAAAACTCAGTTTGATAAGAAATCTGAAGATGTAACTCATTTAATTAGCTTCTCACCTCCATCATAACTCACACTGGCTATGAAACACAAGTGCTCTTGACTCAGCTTCTTGACTCTAGATTCTGGAACACAGTGAATAACTGTCTATCTCACAGGCATCACATGTGAGACCCAAGAGAATGAAAACATCTCCAGGGTCTCTCAAACTTCAACCACTTGTGATTGAAGATAAACTAAAAGTTGCCTTGAAACAAGTACATTAGTATCTTTAAATGGCTCCAAACCACGCGAGCTGTGTCCTCTCACCTAAGCAAAGCACTCCATGCCCTCTAATGATTTTTGACTGCTTGTTAAATCAAAGGTGCAAATATGAGTCCTTTGACACCAAGCGCACATGTGTCGTCCTGTTGAAATGCCACATGATGATGGTACAAGCCGTTAAGACAAAGTGATTGACACAGCATCCTAACTACCCTCCCAGGTCCTCTTTCTGAGACAATCAATTTGGTGTCCTCATTAAATTTCACTCTTTTGGTATGTTATATTAGTTGAAAGAGACAGTCTACAGGGTCCTTGAACTGAAGGTATTTAAAGCTCAATGTCATGGACAGGGATCCTGATCAGATGAGAATCAGACCTGCTGCAAGCTGTCAAAAGGAAGGAGAAAAAGTGAGAGGAAATTATCCACCTCAAAGCTGGCTGAGGGACACTGAGATCTTCAAAAGGGTGCCAAGTCATTTTTATATGGTATTAGACAGAATCCAGCAGCAGCCAGTAGTCAGTAATGTAAGGAATGACACAGTCATGCTCTGAAAACCAGAATGTGCTGGCACATAAAGGCATCACAGTGGCAAGGCTAAATTTACTGCTCAGCTGCTTCTCTACTTGCTAGTAATAAATTACTGCGTTAATAACCCTTTATACTTATCCTATTGGAGATTATATGATTACTGATAAAACTTTTAACTGCATTAGCAACACTACACTAATTGCATTAACTGGCGTAATAAAGTTAACATTTAAACACAGTGCCCTTGATACAAACACGGTAAGATTGCACATCTCATTAAGATTAATATTGTTGGAATAATGTCACACTATTTTTATCCAAGGCAGTATTACCAAGCAACCATGACCCCCTGACTTAACATTCGATATTAGGTAACAGGATTAAGGCAGCCCTTTTCAGATGCAAACAAAAAGGCAAACTTAAAGCAGAAGTTAATCAACCAAGGACATTTTAAGTCCTACAAGATCTTTGCCCTGAAAGAGACTGTACCAATGTACATGCCCCAGGAAGCCTGAAACAGCAGATTAGGATATGTTAGTCTGAGCAGCTGGCAAACACCATTTTCGTCATATTTATTTCTAGTTCTACATGACCTTTGACAAGTAACACTGCCTCATTCTGCGCTCACATCTACTTCAACTTGCAGGAGACCTTAAACCAGGATCAGAAAGAAACTGAGAAACTGGCAAAACCTTTTATTTCTACACTTGCCTCCCACCATAAATACAATACAGAAGCAGTGGGCTTAGCATAGTATTTGGCCCACAGCCCTACGCTTGACAGGATGAGTCTAGGAATGGAGAGGGAAATGTATACCAAAGCCAACCCAGCAAAGATTGCCCAGTAAGAAAGGGAGTTCCTACAAGGGCATGTGGCAATAGGACAAGGGGGAATGGCTTTAAACAGAAGGGAGACTGAGCTGAGCTCTTAGGCAGAAGCTCTTCCCTGTGAGGGTGCTGAGGCGCTGGCACAGGGTGCCCAGAGAAGCTGTGGCTGCCTCATCCCTGGCAGTGTTCAAGGCCAGGTTAGACACAGGGGCTTGGAGCAAGCTGCTCTAGTGGAAGGTGTCCCTACCTGTGGGAGGGGGTTGGAACTGGGTGAGCTTTAAGGTCCCCTCCAACCCAAACCCGTCTGTGGTTCTGTTATAATTAAGTGGTAGCTTGTGAATAAGCAGCAGATACAATGTCATTTAGTCAAGAGAAGAGGTTAGAAAGATGATGGGGTCTAGATTATGATGTCCTCTCATGATTCTTGACTCCACACCCACAGTGGGGCCAAATACTCCAGACTGCTCTGGGCCAGGGCTGTCCCATCCTCAGTGCACAGGCCACTCACAACCCAACCTGAGCTTCATGGCTCGTCACCTCCCAAGTCCAAGCTTTAAACATAGGACCCAAACATAAAATCTCAACCATCCTCATCCTGGGCACAAGCAGAGCAGCCTCCTGTTTTCATTAGCTATGTCAAGTTGGTACTGTGAGTACTCGTCCTTGCACTGAAATTCCTCCTTTGGTAAAACAAGAAATGCAGCACCTATTTACTTTGTCACAGCACTGTGAGTGCAATTGCAATATGGATTGCAGGTGTCCCAGTGAAACAACCCAACAACAAATGTGCTGAATAACTAGGCAAGAGAAATACTGTTTCCTTCGAGGACAGCGATACTTTTAGCTGAATGTTGCCTTAAAAGTACATGACCTTTTTGGCCTGCCAAATAGCTGCTCTAAAGAAGTGCAATTTCTTTTAGTAAAGCTCTGAATGGAACAACATTAAAATCCAATATTTATTCACATTACAGCGCAGTTATTTGATATGTAATAAGCATTAAGGGAAATATAACTCTGTAGTTGACGAATCCAAACTTTGCTCTATAGCTCAAATCTCTGGAGAAGACATGACACTTGACATTTAATTTGAAAGGCAAGGTAGCCTGATGGAGAAAAAAAGCTTGTCCATGTCGATTGTAAAAAAGCATTGGTGCGTTTTATTAGATATGGTGTATGTGCTTGGCTTTATTTTCACATTTTAATAAGCTCATCTCATAAAAGTCTAATGAAAATAGGAAGATCATCTATCATAAGAACGGACAGGTACAGATTTTTGTCTCTGGATTCTTGTGAAGAAGAAAACCAGTTTTCTTCCTACTGATATAAATAAATGTAAATTGAAGAGTATGAAATTGCCTAAAACATCACAAGCTGCTTAAAGGGAAATCGTGATTCCTAAATGCCAATATTAGATTACTCAAAGAAGCTGAATTTTCATGATGCATAATTCTAAGATGACAATAACATCATTTTCAGTCTGCATTGTTATCACTGTAATAATACTGTAATGTCTGTCATGTCAATGCAATAGTTCAGTGGCAAAGAAAATTTTGTTCTTGAGCTACAAGTCCTATCTTTTTTATATGGTCAAGTGAATTTCACCCTCATGGGTGTAATAATCTCACATGCACCTGAGTAAGGGGCAGGAGACAGGACACATAACACATGAAGAACCTTAGAGCAGTCTCAAGAATGATCGTTTGATGGTCCCATCAGGGATCTTTGCCAGGGTAAGTCAAGATGAAGAGAAGCTACCCAGTCTGCACAACTGATTATCCCTCTCTTTATTCCTCTCAGCAACTTCCTCTCTTAGGACTGCTTTATCCCATTTTCATTGCCAGCATGACAATGACCTCCCATCTCTTTCACAGAGGGGGACCAGAGGCACAGAAGGAGTCTGAGGCATCTGTTCTACTGCTTGTAAGTACAAAACCCCAGAGTGTGGTCATCCTGACCTCAGCTTCAGCTGTGTCAGACCCATACCTACTGCATCCCTCCAACTGGCCCTTGGATTTCCTGAGTTCAATGATACTGACACTGTAGCTCAAATCCTGCTTATAGGACCTAAAACCAGTTCCAGGCATTACCACAGCCATAGGGACCCCAGCTAGGAGTAGTAATTCTGGCTGCAAATATTACCCTCAAGTAGTCACATGTGCCGACCTACTGCCTCTAGTCTCTCCATAGGTGGGAATTTCACTCCACAAACACTGCTCAGAGATCATACTCTAATGAACTGCTTCTTTGCTTGTGCTCATATTGTCTTGATACTATATTGATTGACTACATTACTCCTCTGGACGGGGTTTTGGTATAGCAGTATTGTAAACCCAAGCATTTTATAAGAATCACTTGAGCTGATGAATAAAAAAAAATCATCTGTCATTCTTCAGGAAGAGCCAATAACTCCTGGTTTTGTCTTTCAATAGTAAACCAAGAGTGTTCTTGATCACCTGATTAGAGAATCTCCCTCTTTTGGGAGTCTGTAATCTCTTACTTGTTTGTTAGGTATAATCAAGTATGGAAAATTGACTTTTCACATAAAATTTCTATGTGTCGGTTTAACGGAATAAATAGATAATGGCTGGATTTCACATTGATTGTACCATGTTTACTCACAGTAAGAACTGTTAACACATTTATTCCTTCTGATTGATAAGATAAGGTAGCCTGTGATGGCCAGGGCTGTATTCTTACAATGTTAAATCAATAACTGCAGGTATCAAGGATTGTAGGTATTGGTTGATGCCATCTCCTCAGTCACTCCTGTTCCTCAGCATGACCCCTGTATGAAGAGTAGTGCTAGGGCTTCATCTTTCTTCTGCCTGCACTGTTACATCAGCTCAAGTGTACTTGTGAGAGCACCATGACATCTGTTAGTGACAAGCCCCCAAACAGCATAGAGGACAGCATTTAGAGCCAAACTTGAGAATCCTTACACCAAGGCAGCATTAATGTCCTGCTAACATCTGAGTTCAGCTGCCTCCTGATGTCTGGTCCCCATTTTGAAGAACAGGTTCAACTATCACTATAACGAGAATGCTTCAGCAAATGAAAGGTACTGGGGTTCAAGAGCAGGGAAGGGTGTATGAATTAAGGAGTGCTGACAGATACAAAAAGAGACCCGATATCTGAACTCTAACCCCTGGTCACAAGCATACCTCATTTATGTGTGTATGAGCTCCAGTGTTCTTTCTTCCAGGCACTCTCCAAGTTGTCCTCATCAGCTTTTTCTCATCAGCTCCTAATTATTCCTCACCTCCTATGAACTCCTCCCTAATTACTCTTTCCCTGTCTCTCCAGGGCTTCTGCAAGAATGACAATGCCATTTGCAAATGTGAAGTGACTCTGAGCTCTAAAGCTAACCTTTAATCCACTTCTCTGTTCCTCCAAGGTTTTTACTTCCTCATGAAGTCTAAATATAAAAGTCAGATAACTAAAGACCATTCTTCTTAAGTTGCCTTGAGGATGAAGAGGTAGACTGCACAACAAGCCTAGAAGGCTTTTCTGTCATATTTAGACTAAAACAGTGTGGGTAAATGCTTATTCCTGTAAAGAGGTTACAGAAATCCAAGAGGCCACTGACCTTCCTCTAACCACCTTCTCTAACCTCTTCACCTTGCAAAGGGAAAAGTGTCTCAGGACTAATCACTTCCTTCTGTTGCATCTGTCCATATATCTCATTTTCAGTTTCTTTTCAGACCTGAACTTGCTAATGCCACACTACTTTTTCTCCCCAGAGTGACACTGACATGGAAGATATCCAGATACTTCATCCTTCTCCCTCTCTCTAGTAAAGAGCTTCTGAGAGCCCATTGCCCTTGCTACTGCTCACAAACAGCAGTAAGATTTACTTCAGCCCTCCCTGCTTCACTGCTTCCACTTCAATTGGATCAGGTCCACTGAGTCTTTTTTTCCTAAGAGGAGAACAAAATTATCTGTTTACTTGAAATGGATCAAGCTGTGTTCCTCCATCTATGATCAGTGTCATCATAGTTTGGCTGGGCTTCTTCCTCATGTTCTGGACTAGAATACCGCTGACAATCATTTCAGTTACTACCAGTCTGTCTGGCAGCCCATAATCCTCTTCAGGCACCTCTTGCACATGAATTCTGAGCCACCATCTTCTTCATGAACCATTGAAAGCAATTCCATTGCCATTCTTTGTTTCTGTTTCTATTCTTCTTGTTCTCACATTGGCCTTCATTGAATTCCATCTGCCAACATGCGAACTTAGTAGGCACATACTGATGAATAAGTAACAGACAGCCAAGGAGCAAGCTTGGATATTGGATCCCATCTGTTTACTTTGAGCAACCCAAATAACTCCCTTTCCAAGACAAACTGCAGGAACGGTCTGGGAAGTCTTTCCCTGCAAGCACAGCTTCTAAATGGCAGCAGGAGTGAGACTGCACCAGCTTTGGTTCCCCCACCCTAGAGTCTTCCAACGGTATTTCAGCAGGCTTCCCTACTCCCAGATTTCCCCTATCCGTTTAAGGCCATTCCCTCTTGTTATGGAGCTGCCCCAGTAGCTATTGCATTGAATATATTGCTGTGGAGAGTTCATGTACATGTAACATCTAGAGTAGCAGACGACTGGTACAATCCAAGAACCCATGAATGTCAGCAACTGGGCCAAGCTTCACGTCTTTAGAATAAAAACACATCTTTCAAACATATGCATCTTCTAAGTGCCATGTAGTCAGCACTCAGCCCAGAAACATTTATAGGCACCACACAGCTATTTCCATACATATCACCTTGTTGTAAGCTTGAAGGAAGCATCAAAAAGATGCTCAAAAAGCAATTTTGGAAATATCCAAGATTAAGATGAGTGGGTCTTTCAACAACCAATCCCCTCCCTACACTAATCATTTTAGCAGCAGACAGACCCAAATACAGGAGATAGCCCTCTCCAGTTAATACAGAGGCTATTCTGTATTCACAGAGGAAAATAGCAAACGTAGGTAGAAATGTTGGTTTGACACAGGTCATTTCTTAAGCCACTTTTGCTCCCCTCAGATTAGGTGTCACAAGTGAAGGACATGGCTGGACAGACAGGTAGGACTGATTAAATTGCCACATACCACTAATACATTAATACATTCTCTTCAGGAGAAGCAGAGTGGCAAGGTTGCTGTCACCGGTGATGTTTCACTCTGTGTGGCCACAAATGAAGCCCCTGAGGATGTCAAGGAATAAACAAGAGGACATAAAGCAGGCAAGCATGTGTTATGCATGCACAAGTAGGACAAAGTAGCTATTAGTCAAGGACTTAACTGTAGGGACACAAACAATGGTACTCAATGATCGCTATAGATCCCTTCCAATTTGACATATTCCATGATTCTGTGATTCCTCCCTTAGGACCTAGTTCTCTGCCCCTCTGGTTTGGAACAAATCATTTGCTTTAAATCAAAATGGGTACCAGCCACACTCACAGAAGTCTGACAGGTCACCACCATAGACTCTGTCTAAGATCTCATCCATATTAATTTTCCTGACTTGCAGAACAAAAGGACACGACTGAGAACAGCCCTTGTGACTTCCTTTCATATTAAAGGCAAAGATAAATAGAGCACAAAACATCTGAAATTTGGGTTCAACTAAAATAAGCCTTTCAAATGAGAATAGCATAAAATATGCCTTCTGAAAGCAAAATAAAACAAAACCCCATGTGCACTAATTCTGCAAGATGGGTTTAAACAAAGTCTTTGAAAGTTCAGACACAGTTTTCTCAGATGATTTCTTCCTTCCATCCTGATCTTAACCAGAAACAAAACCTATACATGCCTAAATAAGTACATCATGCATATCTGTTCAATCAATAATCATGGTTATAACGCACCGTTCTTGTTTCTGTTTTCAATTGTATGGTAGAATGAGAGGAATGGAGATGCCCAGCCTCATCCACCTCTTCCTTAAGTTATTTTTGTGCCAGCAGAAATCCTCTGAGCCTGAGGATTCACTCTTAACTGTCATCACCATGAGACCTCCAAACCTTACCTGAGTTATTTCATGCTTACAACAACTAGCATGAAAGCAAAATCCTACCTCATCCCTTACCTTCTATCTCTAAAATGATTATCAGATTTGGAAGAAATCTTTTCCACGTGAGTAACTAAAATCAGCAAACACACAACTGGAGCGATTGGAGCTGAGCAACAGTTGTGTTGTAGTAGTAGTAGTGGTGGTGGTAGTAGTAATAGCAGAGACTTTTAGGGCATGCATGTGTGTAACTAGTCCCACAGCTGTGTTTGCTCTGTAGTGAGCCAGCCAGTCATGTATCTGTGACAACATATTGCCCAAGCAAGTAGCGTTCACTTGCTATTTACATTTCCAATTTGGAACTTAGTGTCAAAAAAAGGATGAATCCTGGTTTTGGCTCCAGCTAGAGCCACAGATTTGTGCCAGTGTCAGCACAGACGTGTGCTGTGCATGGACATCTCCCTGAGCTTGATCATTCAGCTGCTTCGGATGACGGATCTAACAGAAATTAAACTTTGGTCTCAATTCACTGTGGCATTAGTTCCTTCTTTTTATGTGTCTTAGCAGCTTCCACTATGGATCTGAATATCACTGTTTACATTACCCTTTCTCCATCTCATGAGCAGTCCAAACCAAAACCCTCGGTAGACTATGAAAGGATTCCCACTGGCTGCAGCCGACCTCGGGAAAGCTGTCTGTAGTATTCAAACACTTCCTGGACTACATTCTTTAGCCACCATTCCTTTCAGGTTTTTATTACTGCAAACATTATCTCCTAGTCCCTGATATTTTAAATTTGCTTTGAAACTCTGGAGAACAGAAAGCACAATGTGCTAATCTGGCTGGCCTCCCAGACACAAGCTCTCCCGAGTCCCATGCTTGAAAGCTACTAAGCTTTAGGTTTGTTCTAAGTTAGAGAGCAAAGGTTGAATGTGCAATTATTCTAGTTAGCTGCAGCCTGACATCTTTTTCTATTCTGTTTCTTTTATCCTAGAGCTCTCCAAGTTTTTATTTTAAACAAATAGCTTCTATAGGAGGAATAACTTCCCGCAGCATCAGAAGAAACAAGATGCTCTTAACCCATAACAGGAGGGAAGATGAAACATATCTATTCACAACACAGCACAGCTGAATGAGGCTCGCAGTTCCAGACCCCCATCTAACAGCCACTTGAATTCTGAATTACTTAAAATAGAGAAACTCAGAGCAATTTACTGCCCTCCATCTATCAGCTTTCTGTGATGTTGGAAGGCTGCACTTTCCTTTGAGTTGCGAAACGAAGATGAGCAACAAGATGCTCTATACACCAAAGTGTGCCTGTTTAGGGTGCCTGTTCACACCAAACTACAAAGAGATGCCCTGTTTCTAACTTGTACTGAGTTTAAAACATGGGGGGTTAGTAACTCATAGGGAACAGAAACAGCTGACTCATTGTTTCAGGTACATCTTCAGCAATCAATTAATTGCCTGATCAATGCAGCATGATCTAGGAAGCTTAATTGAAGAGAATCAGTGCTCAAGAAGCACATATCTCCAGGGGGGTACCACCGCCTGTAAAGTTAACAGCCTCTGGAAATGCAGCTGCCTCATTTGATTTAGGAGGGGAAAGCGGTGTGAAACACGATATAAGGACATTATGGATAATTGACATCCAGAGTGATACCCTTCAACAGGGAGGCTTCAGGCTGAGAACTTATTGACACCCACTGGCTCCGGTGGCAAGAGTGCTAACACATACATGATCCATTTGGAATGCGACAGCAGGAAGGCATGAATTTTTTATCGTGCCATCACAAAGATGAAGATGATTTTTCCTGAAAGGAACAATGCTCTTTTAAAGAATAATCTCCCCATAGGTTGTGGGGCCTTTTCTGTTTAGTTATAACCTTGCTACAACTACCTGTTAGTAACCATGTGAAACCAGTTGAATCAGACACTTTTTGTATTAGGCAGAAGGGGGAAGAGGTTTTAATGTCACCAGGCCTGCTGGAAGTCTGATTTTCCCTTGTGTATACATGCTATACACTTTAGAAGGAATGAAGTAACTGTCTTTGAACCATAAAAACCCTCCAGCAGAACATCTCACCTAACACTGATACCAGAACACTCTGAAATTCCGGCTTTTTAATTGTCTATTCTCAGAGGTGCATGCCAATTGCTCCATGTGGATTCCATGTGAGACTTACACATGTAAAATGCATCTGAGAGCCCAGTTTGAGCAGCTGGACCTGAAACCTGAGTTAGATTCCTAAAGGATGCTACAGATCCCATGGTGGCTATATGCACTTCAGAAAACAGCAGTGAGCATAGAGTTCATATGCCCCTGAGAAGTCAGCCCTAATGTCCAAAGATCATTGCTGGGGAGTATATGCTGGGGGGCTATAGGGATGCTGGGGAGGGACTCTTCATTAGGGACTGTAGTGATAGGACAAGGGGTAATGAATTAAAACTGAAACAGGGGAAGTTTAGATTGGATTTAAGGAGGAAGTTCTTTACTGTAAGGGTGGTGAGGCACTGGAATGGGTTGCCCAGGGAAGCTGTGAATGCTCCATCCCTGGCAGTGTTCATGGCCAGGTTGGATGAAGCTTTGGGTGCCATGGTTTAGTGTGAGGTGTCCCTGCCCATGGCAGGGGGGTTGGAACTGGATGATCTTAAGGTCCTTTCCAAACCTAACTATTCTGTGATTCTATGACTCACAGTCATAGAATATCCATAATATCCGTAATATCCAGTGCTGAGGAGAAGGGGTCTGGCCCAATCCCTCTCTCTGTCTTGGCACCTACAATCACTGCTTCCAAAGGTGATTCTTTCTTTCAGCAGATGACTGCTGTCTCTGTCCTACAGCTCAAGGGTTAGACTATGCACCACAAGGAGAGAAAGTGATAAAGGTGGACAGAAAATGACTGCAACAGAGTGACTGGAATCCTAACCAAGATCATTTTCATTCTCCACGTGAATATGCACCTGAGAGTGCACTTACCATTAAACCCTTGATACAGCATCTAAGCCTTTGGGTACCCAATATAACATGTGGGGTGCTCTATCTTTAGAAGCTGCAATTTAAAAGAAAGCAAATACAAAAGTATCTTGTGTGTATTTTGGAGTTCATTTAGCTCACCCACCCCAGTGGGCTTCCAGAAGACTTTTACTGAGTTATATTTAGTTCCCTATCATATTATACTATTCCTATTGTTTGGGGTTGAAGATCCAGCTGCACAGGCAGAAATGGGTCTGGCCTGAGGAAAGGACAATACTCTCTGAATCTAAAATACCTTGAGTTCAAACAGAGCTGTGGTTAGCGGGTTAATAAACCACAGCAGCGCTAACAAGATGCTTCTATCAGAACTTTGAAGCTGGGTATTTTACTTTTGAATACGTCCTTCTTGCAGTCCTCAGTCCTATACCTGAGTTAGCCTCTACTTGACAGAGGCAAGAGCATGCTTAGAAAATCCAAAGCATCGCATGCTCACATCCTAATCCACCCAGAGCTTGCCGTACAGCCTAAGGCAGTCAGTCTATGATTCTATATCCCACAGTGAAACCAAGTTTGTCAAAATTGCATTTTTTTACATTAATCCCAGACCAAGCAGGAGAGCAGGGACAGTGACCACAGCTCAGCTCACATACAGTGATGTGTTAAACCACTGAAGTATCAATCACAAATCACCATGTTGAGATATGTTTAACCATGACAAGTGCAAGGTCCTACACCTGGGTCAGAGCAATCCCAGACACAGCTACAGGTTGGGCAGAGAAAAGATTCAGAGCAGCCCTGCGAAGAAGGACTTGGGGGTCCTGATCGATGAGAAAATGAACATGAGCCGGCTTCAGTGTGCGCTTGCAGCCCAGAAAGCAACCGTATCCTGGGCTGCATCAAAAGGAGCGTGACCAGCAGGTCGAAGGAGGTGATCCTGCCCCTCTACTCTGCTCTCCTGAGACCTCACCTGGAGTATTGTGTGCAGTTCTGGTGTCCTCAACATCAAAAGGACATGGAACTGTTGGAACAAGTCCAGAGGAGGCCATGAGGATGATCAGGGGACTGGAGCACCTCCCATATGAAGACAGGCTGAGAAAGTTGGGGCTGTTCAGCCTGGAGAAGAGAAGGCTGCGTGGAGACCTCATAGCAGCCTTCCAGTATCTGAAAGGGGGCTATAGGGATGCTGGGGAGGGACTCTTCATTAGGGACTGTAGTGACAGGACAAGGGGTAATGGGTTAAAACTTAAACAGGGGAAGTTTAGACTGGATGTAAGGAGGAAATTCTTTCCTGTTAGGGTGGTGAGGCACTGGAATGGGTTGCCCAGGAAAGTTGTGAATATTCCATCCCTGGCAGTGTTCAAGGCCAGGTCGGACGAAGCCTTGGGTGGCATGGTTTAGTGTGAGGGTGAGGTGTCCCTGCCCATGACAGGGGGGTTGGACCTAAATGGTTTTAAGGTCCTTCCCAACCCTAACTATTCTATGATTCTACAATTCTATAATACACATTGTGTGTCTTTTTGTTTCAGCCATGTTGGGTAAAAGTGCCCTTCTTTTATCCTCCTGATGGTCCTAAGGCCTATCGTAATTTGTTATGCTCAGAATTTTGTTTATGATAAAAAGGAAGCATACCTGATACATACCAGGCCAAGAACCTACTGTTAATATAACCAAAATATTGACAGTATAATTACTACTAATCCAGACCTAATTATTACAGGAAAAAGAATACTTCCATGCAAAAAAATTTCTCATAGTAATCATACTAATACAATGTAAATTGTCATATACATACACATCTTAACTGCTACCCCTTTTCCTGATGTCATTCTCGCCCTTACCCTGCTCTTCTGGGTCACAGTGCTGGTAGTTTCATTCCAGAGGCAGGAATGGGGCATGTTAAGGCAAGCCATCAGCATCTGGATTCCTCAGCTGGGAGGATTATTGTTTTCATATTGATCGTTCCTTTTTCCTCTCTTTAGGATCCATATGGGATTTATGGATCCATTTGAGGATTCATTTGATATGTTTGTCAACGTGCTTTTATATCTTGATCATTTTTATACTGCTTGCAGCTCAATGTCACACCTAAATTTACTGTACATTATGTCTTTTACATATATTAGATATGTGTTCATCGTTGTCTTTGCTATCCCTAAAACTAGGTTTGACCAGGTCCAGGTCTGCATTTCTTTTAACAGACCATGGCAGAGTTGTTTATAGCTGTTGGGTCTGCAGTGCCTCATCTCTTATAATCCCCTACCTGTGTTCCTCCATGTCCTGTGTCTCACTTCTCTGCTCTCCTACCAGCCTCATATTTCTCTATACTCCATCACTGCGTTAAAGGCATAAAACCATAGAGGTACAATAGAAAGACAAACAGAAGTAAAACAAATTGGCCGTAGACACCTGGTCAATTAGAAGAATTGCTGTTGCAGCTACAGCCAGTAAAACAAAAGCTCAGGTGGGTCAGGAAGAGTTCAGACAAAGCAAACCTGACACTCCTCAGTTCTGCAGCCTTGCAAGTTCAGCACAAAGCTTATGCCCTGTTAACAGCAAGGGCAATACCATAGTGTGGGTCTATAGAGCTACAGTTTTCACAGGTATTTTATTCTTTTATTTAATTTACTTTATAATTTTCTCATATTAATATATTTATTTAACTGATGATTAATATGATTTGATTATAATAATATGATATTTATTATATACCCAAACAAGTGGGAAATGCTCCATCCCTGCCAGTGTTCAAGGCCAGACTGGACAGAATCTTGGGCAACATGGTCTAGTGTGAGGCATCCTTGACCATGGCAGGGGGCTGGAACTGGATAATCTTAAGGTCCTTTCCAACTCAAACCATTCTGTGAATCTATGGCTCAGACCCCTTTTGATTGCTGTTGGCCACACCTTATTGCCTCTAGCTAGAGATATAAAGTGAATGAAGTGAGGAAAATATGAAAGGAAATGCTTGGCTTACTTTGATTAGCTTGCACATTTTTGCCACGCAGGATTTCTTATGGAAGAAGGAAATCTGATGTGCAAGAGGTAATGGCTCCAAGATATTAATACTGTCTAAGCCTTTTTCTGTGCCATTTCTAGTCAATGGCTTCAATCATGCAAGCACTAACTGAAGTACTTAGCATCATACATTCAAGTGGTCCTAAAGAGTAGTTACGGATTCTTCAAGCAAAGCTAAAAAGGCACTTCATTCCCAAAGGCTGGCTGATCCTCAGTTCCTACTTCAAGGTGATGCCAGCGGGGAGCACGATGATACCATTCCCTGCTTTAATAACAGCTAACAGGATCACAAGACAAGAGATACGTTGCAAACCCCTATCAGAAAAGGCATCTAGACTCAAGAGACTGTGACTGGGCTGCGAGCCAGGGTGAAAGAGCTACATGCTGGCTTGCTCAGGGCTACCACAAGCCCAGGCAGTCACTAACATGAACACATTACCTCGCTATCCCCCTGCTCAGGCTGACTCCTCTCGGCATTTAAGACATTTCCCGTGGTAAATAAAGGGCTGTTACACAGAGCGTGAGGTATTGACTGTCAGAGGAAATTAAATTAAACGAGGCCCAATTAACACGTGTTGCTTTTGCTACTTTTATTTCGGAACAAACACGCAGAAATGATGACAAACCTGTGCATGCTGCTTAAGTAGAAATCAATACAGACAGAAAGTGCTATTTGCAAATGAAATCGCAATGGTAGCTTTCTTTTAGGAAAGCCCAGCAGAGGATGTGTGGCATAGGTACTTAAAAACATTGCTCCAAAAACATCACTCTTCAAACACAGCTATCAAGCTGTTTTACCTGCCTGTGCATTCTTCTCCTAGGGACTTCTTAACCTTATGAGTTAACATCATGGTGCCTACACAGAATCACAGAATGGTTTGGGTTGGAAAAGACCTTAAGATCATCCTAAATTCCAAACCCCTGCCATGGGCAGGGACACCTCACAATAGACCATGTCTCCCAAGGCTCTGTCCAACCTGGACTTGAACACTGTCAGGGATGGAGAATTTACTACTTCTCTGGGCAACCTGTTCCAGTGCCTCACCAGCCTCACAGTAAAGAACTTCTTATATCTAAACCTTAACTTCCCCTGTTTAAGTTTGTACCAATCACCCCTTGTCCTACCACTACAGTCATAGAATCATAGAAACATAGAATAGGTAGGGCTGGAAAGGACCTCAAGATCATCCAGTTCCAACCCCCCTGTCATGGGCAGGGACACCCCACACTAAACCATGTCACCCAAGGCTCTGTCCAATCTGGCCTTGAACACCACCAGGGATAGAGCATTCACAGCTTCCCTGGGCAACCCATTCCAGTGCCTTACCACCCTTACAGGAAAGAACTTCTTCCTTATATCCAAACTAAACTTCCCCTGTTTAAGTTTGAACCCATCACCCCCTGTCCTGTCACTACAGTCCCTAATGAAGAGTCCCTCCCCAGCATCCCTATAGCCCCCCTTCAGATACTGGAAGGCTGCTATGAGGTCTCCACGCAGCCTTCTCTTCTCCAGGCTGAACAGCCCCAACTTTCTCAGCCGATCTTCAGATTACTTTTGCCAAGCTGACATCAACATAATATCGTGTCATCATTATTGCACATCTGAACCTTGCACTTCATTACTAACCCACTCCAGCTCCAGTCCAGAACCAAAATATTATAACTGAACAAAAATCTCCTATCTTCACTTTGCCTTTTTAACTGGTAACAGAGGTCACTTGAAACTTGCTGGACTGGGATGACTTCGTTTTCTCAGAACCCCTTTAATTCAAGCACATTTCTTCAGCTTAATGTTTTCCTGCCTGCATTTCTCTGTAATTAAGCACTTCAGTGTGCTCAACAAAGTTAATAACATCCATTTATCTTGGGTAAACTGGCAAATGTCCAGTTATCACCCACTAGTTTCTACCAGCAGTCCCTATCTCCCTTCTGTTTTTTCATCAAACGCACTGGAAGTTGAGCCTGGATACTACAGCAGGTAGTAAAATAGTAATAAATACATCCTCAGGAAGCTGTGGCTGTAAGGACTCCATTGCCTGCAAAGCCTATTGTAAATTATGCATTGCTGTTTAGTATCCTTGACATCTTTAGTAAGTGCAATAAAACACCTTTATAGAGTTGGAAAGAACTGTATGTCAGCTCAAAGGAGAAAAAAAGAACAAATGAAAGACATAATTGTTTTATCTACAATAGATTTCTTCAGTAGATTACTACTGAAATGTACAGACTTTTTGCCAGCCAGCTAGGCAGGATTAAAACCTGGAAGGCTCCATATGTCATTCTGCCAGCCATTAGATTACAAAATAAGGTGCAGAAAGGAAAACCAAAGGAAACTGCAACTGCTAAGTGCGGAGCTACAGCAAGGAGTTACATTTGCCACCACTGTAAAAGTAAACAGGAGGATAGGAGGGTGAGGAGGTATCCATCAGCACCTTGCCACAAGTCAATCAGCATCACCTAAATTCCCAGAAACTTTTCTGTGCCAAAAACTAAAGTTTTGGGCAAGATAAAATATTACTTAGAACCAGAAGTAAGAAACTAGCTAACAGACAGACCTTTCTACCTGCTCTAAAGCACAAGGAGCTGTGCTTTAGATCGCATTCCATAGGTGATCACATTCCATAGGTGATCACATTCCAAAGGACCTCTCTACTGTTACGGTCAGGGATGCACTGAAGTTCTATAAAGCACATTTTCATTTGCACGCATGATGTGGGGTTGCGTTTTCACATCTATTGTTAACTACAGGCATCAATCTGACTGCATCGTTTCCAGCTACCTGATAACAAGAGCAAAGTAAGCAGCTAGAAATCCAGATCGTTGCATTTTCCTTGTACTTATGGTCTTTTCGGTATTGCTGACATTGGAGTAAAACAAATTATGAGATTATTACACATTAAATCAGTTCTCTGTATCTTTCCTGGGTAACTTTACCATATTTTAAATGTCACCCACAAATTCACTCTTTTGGGCCCCAAAATGCCTGTGTAATAGAGTTCAAATTGTGAAACTGAATCTCAGCTGTGCTAATAAAAGTTTTACCTTGAAGATGTTTTCCTCTATTCCCTGTATAGAAAAAAACACCTTGACTTCTCCTGCTGCAGTTATTTCTTATACTCCTGTGGAACACTCCTTGGAGAACACTGTCTTTGAGACAGGACACTGTCCAATCAAAAAAGCACAACCATTTTTCTATATAGCTTTTTCCTCCCCTATTATTTCTCTTCTGCTTAATCATAGACTCATAGAATAGTTAGGATTGGAAAGGACCCTAAGATCATTCAGTTCCAACCCCCCTGCTATGGGCAGGGGCACCTCACAGTAAACCATGTCACCCATGGCTCTGTCGAACCTGGCCTTGAACACCAGGGATGGGGCATTCACAACTTCTTTGGGCAACCCAAGCCCTCCAGACCTGAGGTTTTCACACAGTGTCACCCCTCTGAGCCTGCAGACAAAGCACAATGGAAGATTTCTATTGCATCAGAATCCTTTCTGGTACCTGGGTGACAGGAAACCTGATTCCTTCAAGAAGAGCATCTTTCTAATGCGCTGCCCATGGAACTATCAACCTCATTACATCTCACCCAAAAGAAGATGCCCATTGAAAGGCCATTATTTACCTGCAATACCATGTTGAGCAGCAAGGACATTGTGAAATGCCTTATTGATCATGTGCTCCAAGAGCGCTACCTCAGCACCAGAAAGAATTTCGATGTGACCTGCAAATGTCTTGCTCACACTATATTTACATCCATAAGAAGGACATTTATACAACAGACACACATATTTCATACTGCCTTCCACACTGCACATCCATTGGGATTTAAAAGATTCCCAAGAAAAATCCCAACTTGAATTTACTTCAAAAGTCAAGGTCTGAAGGAAAAGTGCTGGATTTTCTTGAGCTTCTGCTTTATGTTGGTAACAATTCATCTGTATGGATTCAGAATCATAAAACCATAGAATCATAGAATCAACAAGGCTGGAAAAGATCATTAAGATCATCAAGTCCAATTGTTACTGCAGGAATGCCCAGTCCACCACTAACCCACGTTACTAAGGGCCTCATCTACACGTTTTCTGAACACATCCAGGGACAGTGATTCCTATAATACCTCCCTGGGAAGCCCATTCCAATGCCTGATTAAACAGGCACTGACCTTACGAACACTGCCTCTCTTACAGGCCAGCAGGACCCAAAAGCAAGCTGCCACCAAGCTAACCCATGACGCCCACAGCAAGCAGGGAGCCTTCAAACAAAGGACAGCAGTGTCCAGCAGAAGCAAAGGTGAAGTAAGCACAATGAAAGGACAATGTCAGCTCCTCACCTGAGTAATAGCTATAGCAGTCAATCTGCACTGAATTTTGCAGCCATTTCCCTGCTTGCTGTTGGACTCCACACCAAGACGGACACACCAGCTCCCATTCAAACCTGTTATATTCATCATAGTGCTTGTCACATCAAACTAATCACCCACCTGATGAATCCAGGCCTGACCACATCCTCATGGCCTGGCGTTTTGAGTTGGATAGATACAGGCAGGGCAGCAACCAGATGTTCAAACTGAGCCCCCTTCCTGCACCCATTCTTTCCTCCAGTTGGATATAATTACCCATAAGGATACGGAAGCTGCATTCACACTAACAAAACCAGACCATAAACCCCTCTCTGTTACAGCAAGACTAAAGAAGAAAGACTCATCTATCATAGTTGTTTTCAGAATCAAATAAATGTCAGATGCTCCTAACAAATGGCCTGAATTAAGCAGTTAAACCTGGATGTCTAGTGTCACTCAGCAATGGTTTTGTTTTGTTCACGTATTTCTTCCCCTTGACAATGTGTTTTGGATGACCTGGCAATTCATGAAATGAATGCTCTTCACTTTAACTGTCATTTTCAATTGCTTTAAGTTTGTGTGTTACTAAAGATAAAAACTGGTTATTATTTAAAATGGCTTTTCTTCAGAGACATGTGTTTTGCTTTAAAATAAGCCACTTGAAATTATGACTCTCTATATTCGATATATTAGACTGAAGTCTAAGCCAGTATAATTAAATGCACTGGGCACTGGTGAGGCCACACCTCGAATCCTGTGCTCTGTTCTGGGCCTCTCACTACAAGAGAGACATTGAGGTGCTGTAGTGGGGCCAGAGAAGGGCAACGGAGCTGGTGAAGGGTCTGGAGAGTAAGTCTTATGAGTCATGGCTGAGGGACCTGGGGTGGTTTAGTTTGGAGAAGAGAAGGCTCAGGGGGAACCTTATCACTCTACAACTGCCTGAACGGAGGATGGAGTGAGATGGGGTCTGTCTCTTCTCCCAAATAACAACTGATGGGACAAACTGCCTCAAGCTGCACCAGGGGAGGTTTAGATGGAGATGAGGAACAATTTCTTCACAGAGAGGGTGGTCAGACATTGGAACAGGCTGCCCAGGGCAGTGCTGGAGTCACCGTACCTGGAGGTATTTAGAAGACACGTAGAACTTGAAGATGCGGTTTAGCGGTGGACTTGGCAGTGGCAGGTTAATGGTTGGGTTCAGTGGTCTTAAAGGTCTTTTCCAACCTAAATGATGCTATGATTCTGAAATAAATGTTTACTGCTTATATTTTTATACAAAAGCAAACCCACTTACCTGAAACTAGAATATTCTCAAGTTATAAAACTACTTTTTACATTTGGACTCTCTTTTCCAGGTGCACATATCAATTTTCCAAAGAAAACAAAAATAACTTAATCAAGTTATCAGTTCAATAATTATTTGTTTCTAAATACGGGTAGAAAAAGTAGAACAGTTTCTCTTCTTTCTCTGGTTTGGAACAACAGATGCCATCAAAGCAGAAGAGATCCAGGAGTTTTAAAATCATAAGGGGCATGATGACAACAAATAACAAGATTTGCTAGCTAATGAATGTAATATTTCACTTGTTTATTAAAAAATGTTTTGAATATGAAACCTTTTTCATTAACTTCTTTCCCTGATATATGTAGCAGGCTGAAGGTGGCTTTATTAGATTAATCATTAAAATGTTTCTGTGCATTTAATTGAATTTTATACCCATTTAAATGTAATTTGACACAAATTGCACATAGAACATTAATCATCTGGTAGAAAGGAAATGTATTATCCATCATCTTATACAGGGAAAATATGAGACATAAAGAGCAGAATAAGTATATGTCAAGCTACGTTACTACTTACTGACACATACAAGACCCCAGACATTTATCTATATGGGTATAGCTATATGTCTCTGTATCTACACAAATATAGTCTTAGTTAGCAGAAAGATAACATATTTATTGTAAGATCTATTCATTCCCAAATCAAGATCTTTTTTATGGTTGTTTGTCAGTAAGGACTAAGCTATCTTTGGTAAAATAATTATAATTATAAATTCAAAACAAGATTATAATAGATTATTTAAATCAAGGCTCCCCTTACTGATTTCAGTTATTGTTAGAATTGCAATTTACATCACTTGGAATTAAACTAATTCAGTCAAACAAGGACACTTTTTGTCCTGAAAAATGTTCTAAAAGTTTTACAGAATATTGAATTAGAAAATTATCTACTCAACAAATCCCAACAAAATAACACAAGTTATTTTGAATCAAATATCTTTGTATAAAATATGCTGTGTGAAACAAAATCCTCCTATTTCTGTTCAAGTGAACATATTCCCGATCCAGGGTATTGGATGTTCTAGAAGACTCTGTTTTCTGAGTCATCTTTTGTCCTCTGTATGAGGTAATAATTTCTACTAGAAAATTTATTGAATATATGTTTTCTTTTGAAAGATGGATCTAAGGCAGAATAGGAGAATTTAGAAACAAGTTATAACTTGATTTTTCCCAGGCTGCAGTGGAATAGAATTACTCAAATGAGAGTAATCAATTGTGCCTGTGCCTAAGCTCAGGCCTGGAACAAGCAATTGGAGCTTTAACATCTATATTTGACCCTTATTTTAATATCTTCAGCATCTGACTAGACTTGGTACCAGGGTTGTAAAGGGAGGGAGGATCATCTACAAGTCTCGGCTCAGTGCAGCAGCAGCTCCCTGGGATGGTCAAACTGGCTTTGGCTGTCAGCTTCCCACTGCTGCCATACCCACCACCTCTGGATTTTCAGCCTCTGTACAATGAAGGTTCTCACTATGAGCAGAAAAATGGCTTGTGGACAAAAAGGAGGACATACACCATGCTGTTCAGCAAAGCTTTGCCTTACGTCTTGTACTACTTTAGGTCTTAGGTCTTGTACTAGTGATACTAAAGGCCTCAATGAAGGATGACAGTGTTTAATAAGCACATAACAGTATGCTGGAAGGATCTATACATTAGATTGGGTCTGAAAATAAGACAGTAATGGCAAGAGCAAGGCAAACAGTATTAGGAGACATAAGCAGGAAAACACTGAGAACACCTCCCATGGTGATAGATTCAGCTGATCTGTTCTCCCACTCTGCATTTCGGGAAAGATGTAGACCTTGGAACAAAGTGCAATAAGAAGAACCCAAGGTCAAGAAAAAAGAGTTGAGGGATATTTAGCCTGGGAACAAAGCAGGGTGGTAACCAGTTCACCAATCCATTTCTAACCCCATTCTGGACTCAACATCCTGGGAGTTACAGATGCTGCCCATCAGGGAGCCCATTCATGTTGCAAAATTCTGTAATTCCCAGCAAAGCACCAATAAACTAAGGTAAAATTTACCTGATCAAACCCAGACAGGACAGTGCAAGCAAATTACAGCCTCTTCTGAAATTCACTGCAGCCTTAGCAGAGGTCAATGTTTGCTCCTGAGAAGCATGATCTACAAATGCTACACTGCCTAGAAGGGGAACCCAGGGCAATCAGCTTGGGCAAAAGCTCTTAAATGGTAGGTATCTTCTGAGTAGAAGTGAATCTCACTCTGCCTTACTCAGAACAGTACAAGAGAGACTCTTTGAGATTACATCTGTCAAAGGAACTGTATTTTTCTGCTAGTATGAGAAAAACACGTATTCAGCTGTGCTGACACATGAGGCACTTTCCATTTGCAATACAGCCAATAGCAGTGTCAATTAGCTAAATACAGTTAATAAACAGAAAGAAATTGTGACTTAACCGGGATTCAAGAAACACTAGGATGGAATACGTGGTTCATTTTCTATTAAGGAAATATCAGCCAAGTAGTATGAGATGTGCTAAAATGAATGTTAGCTTAAATATCTTCCAAGTTAATAAGCTCCACTGTTTCAGAGCAGAAAAGCCTGGCCTGCTGGGAGTTAAACGGCAGTGCTGCTTATCTGGGAGACATATTGCTAAGTAGAACAAATAAGAAAGTCAAAAAGGATCTGAAGACATTACAGAAATATTGGGCTTGCTGCTAAAGGAAACAAAGCTTATTGTCCTTCAAACAGATGAAATATAGCAGTTTTTAGACCAAAATGTGACGTCCAGATATCAGTTCATCTGGAATACAGAAATTAGTGTCCATTTCAGCCTCTTCTCTCTGAGACTGACCACTGCAGCCAGATGCACACTGAAACCAACATCCAACACTTACGTAGCAAAGCATTTCAGAATCGTCACTTTTCATTTCTCAACTGTGGAAGTGATTGCCTCCTGAAGAAAACATGGTTTAATAATCTCATGGGATGAATAAGAATATTCTTCTGCTTGTGCTTCCCTGTCCTCATTGAGGGTTAGAAAGAGTCAGCATGAAAAAGTGGATCAAATCCAGTAACTGTAGTACGAGACAAGGAAGGATCTGTTTTGAGTGCATAGTGCCACTAAGACCCTCATACGAGCAACAGAGGGTCATACCCATGATCTTTGGCTGAAAGCATTGCAGATGCATAGAAAAAGACTTTTAAAAACAGGGAAGCAATCAGAATCACAGACTGGTTTGGGTTGGAAAGAACCTTGAGATCATCCAGTTCCAGCCCCCTGCCATGGGCAGGGATGCCTCATACTAGATCACATTGCCCAAGGCTCTGACCAACCTGGCCTTGAACACTGCCAGGGATGCAACATTTACCACATCTTTGGCCAACCTGTGCTAGTGCTCACCACCTTGACAGTAAAGAACTGTAGCAATCTTTCCCTGGTATATCTTCTCCACTTTGGACTTCCTTAGACTTTCAGTGAGGGGGAATTCTTACAACAGTATTTCCCATTGGCAACGTGCTCCTTGACAGCCATCAAAGGATCCCTTTTCCTTTAATTCCTTTTATCTCCTTTTTAAAATTCTTCATTTTTTGGGCATCTAAAATAAGTTGGGGCAATGACTCAACATTTTAGTTATGCACTTTCTTTGCTTGTAAATCTATTATCTCACAATTTTATTGGGTGTCTCTTCGAATTCTTGTGCTGCAGAAGACAGAGACTCATCATTTTCCAGCCTCTCAGTAGAGAACCATCTGCCTCTGGAGACACTTTCTGAGCATCCCTATTTACTGAGCACAACACAGCCTTACCTGACCACCTCCCAAAAGAAGCTACTCAGCTCATACTGCTGAACAACCACCACAACAGCTCTACTACAGACAGCTTAGCAAGAGTACCCAGCGCTACGCAATAGGTGAGCTGTGCAACACAAATTACACTGAGTTATGTTCTTTCTGCAGATGACTGTAAAATTATATAGGGCTCTCTCCAAAAGGGACTTTCCTTCTGCAATGAACACAAATGTGCGCCATGAATCAAGAGGACAAAGATGAAACTGATTCTTAATAGCTAATTGCTTCACAGGGGAGAGATCACCTTTGTGGGGAAAAAAGGGCCTGTAAATTTAATATAAAGCCAATGCCTCTTAAAGCCTTCATATAGAACTGAGGAGAGGATTACTCTCCTCATACAGTATTCTGTGTGCTTCCTTCCTAGTGTCTTGCAGGTAAGCTAGCCAGCTGTTTCCCAAGCTCAGGATGTATCCCAGCTGTGTCTGAGTTTCTTCCAGGACACAGTTTCATTCTGTGATGCAACATAAAGTCAAAAAGCTCCAAAATGCCATTTTTCTTCAGTAAATGTCCTTTTCATAAATGTTCTTTCTAGCCATTTTAGGGAAAACACGTCCACTGTTCTCTGAAACTGGACTGATAGTCATGGTTACTACTGGTGCGTCTGGCCATGGGGAGGAGGGACAGCAGCAGAGCATGACCCCCAGGGACCATGACCATCATCTGAAACCTCTGTTGCTCCTCTCCACTCTGCAACCCCATGGGCTTAGTCACAGACCAGGAGAGAGGTCATCACCTGCTGATGTACTATTTTCGACACTAAATTCTATGTGTAGAGGCAGGGAACCAACCATGGGGATTGTGAGGGTGCTGAGGCACTGGCACAGGATGCCCAGCGAAGCTGTGGCTGCCCCATGGAGATATTCAAGGCCCGCCTGGACAAGTTCCTGTGTGATGTACTCTAGGTTACCCTGCTCTTGCAGGGGCGTTGGACCAGATGATCTCTTGAGGTCCCTTCCAACCCTTGGGATTCTGTGATCCCTGGCAGTGTTGAAGGCCAGGTTGGACACAGGGGCTTGAAGCAAGCTGCTCTAGTGGAAGGTGTCCCTGCCCATGGCAGGGATTGGAACTGGAGGAGCTTTAAGGTCCCTTCAAAGCCTACCCATTCTATAATTCTCTATGGCATAAGCATAATGTGAGGTAAGTCCAACACATTGCTTTATGTATGAAAATTCCATGGAAAGGCTTTCCAAAGTTGGAAACAGACAGCCAAGGCAGAAGTCCAACCCTCTCCTAAGGCTGTCATTTTTTTGTGATAGACTTTGGGGACAAACAGTGTGCTGTGGTTACTGCTCTTGCCAATACCCTGAGGGGAGGGCTGATAGCTTTCCAAGATGATCCTCCAAGCAGAAGCAGAGATATCTGCTCTCCAAGCCAAGAACGTCAAAACTCGTGATGATGTTCAATTACAGTAGCTGAATTTCCATTATGTCTAACGTCTAATGTAGACATAATTGATTTGTCTTCACTATATTTATGCATGCAGCAGCACAGTTATTCAATTGCTCCACTCTCCTTGGCTCAGATAAAAAGCTTATTGCAATACGTGCCTCAGACATTAAAGAGCATCTTTAAGAACTATTTTTAAGAACACAGGGACTATTTCTACATGTGTTTTTCAGAATTGGGTACTCCTGGTGCCCTTACAGTAACAGCACAGAGCATGCTACATCCTGCACAGCAAACAGTGTCCAGAAGATAACATGTTTCCAGACAATTCAGAGACAGGGTTTACAGCTTGTCAGAAGTGTCTCAATAGAGGGGTTTGTCAGGAAAAGCTGAAGCATCAAAACCAAAACTTTACACAACCAGGCTGAGAAAGTTGGGGCTGTTCAACCTGGAGAAGAGAGGATGTGTGGAGACCTCATAGCAGCCTTCCAGTATCTGAAGGGGGCCTATAGGGATGTTGGGGAGGGACTCTTCATTAGGGACTGTAGTGATAGGACAAGGGGTGATGGGTTCAAACTTAAAACTTAAACAGGGGAAGTTTAGATTGGATATAAGGAGGAAATTCTTTCCTGTAAGGGTGGTGAGGCACTGGAATAGGTTGCCCAGGGAGGTTGTGAATGCTCCATCCCTGGCGGTGTTCAAGGCCAGGCTGGACGAAGCCTTGGGTGGCATGGTTTAGTGGGAGGTGGCATGGCTTAGTGGGGGTTGGACCTAAATGATATTAAGGTCCTTCCCAACCCTAACTATTCTATGATTCTATGTTCCTGGTAAAGGAACTTAAGAGACCCCAGTGCCTAGAGCATACTTACAACACAGTATGGGTGGCCCCAGGTGTGCTTCTGTCCCATCCACCCTTGGTAAGATAACATCAAGGCAGAAATGACATCTTTCCTTTCGGATATGCCAAAATCTTTCCTAGAAGGACCTTAGGCTGCCTATTACAGGAGCTGAAAATATTGACAGCCAGTCAGAAATCAGGTTGAGGCAAGCTGCCAGTACTGAAACCAATGTTGTAGCTTAGAAGCAGTGTAGGAGTCAGGGAGCACAACAGCTACTGCATGCAAAAAGAACAGCACATTAAAACACATTTAAAATGCTTTTATATGGCCTAGAGGGCTAGCTGCCATAACCTCTCAAAAGCCTGCAAGGAAATCACTCAGCCCAACATCCTCCATAGTGATGGACTTCCCCACTACTGCTCACAGACTGATTTTTCAAGGCTCACTTGCACCCACTGCTTTCCAGGTGGCATTCACACATCCCTGCTTCGGAGAGGACAAACACAAGGACAGCACTGGAATTGCACTTTTCTGCACAGGAAAAGCTGTTATTTCCTAGACTGGGCAAAATCTGTACACATGTTCACCCCTTCCCCTCCATAGGGCTGGTGTTTGAAAGAAGCAGGTAAAAAATTAATAGCACTCAGATCCTTCTGATTGTACTATGCTTTCTAAATTGTCCTCTGCTATTTCTCAGCCATGCTCCAACTGCAGCACAAGGCAGGATGTTCTGTGCAGATAAAGCGTCCAAAATTGCTCAGACCCCATCTTCATACTGAAAGACGTGTTTTCCTTTGATTTGGCCATTCTGAATGGTCTCCAGCCACTTGAAGAAGTTGAAAAGCACCGCAAATGTAAAAAATTACAGCATTTGCTTTAACCATGGAAGCAATTAACTCTCCAGCAGAGTGGAAAACCACTTTTGAGCTGTATTTATTGATGCACAGATTTCACTGTAGTGTGATATTTGAAGACAAATTGCTGTGGCCATAATTAAGACCGTTGAGGAATTGGCAAGTGAAATATAATGATGAAAGACCACCTCAAAGGGCAAGTGAGTTAGATTGGTCAGGACGATACAATCTATATGACCTCAGTGCCCTATTCCTGCTCATTGATTTCCCAATTAAATATAACTTTTCATTCAATCAGTTAGAATATACTGCAGGTTATTGATGCACTGCTAGTAGGAAAAAGCAATGAAGTAAAGATAAAACAGTGGGTGAGCACTGCCTCATTTTAACATTTTATCAACCTTAATGGGGTCGTGATGAAGATGATGTTATTCACTTGGATCTTTTTGTCCTTTTTTCATCTCTATTTCTTTTCTTTGAGTTTAAAGTGAACTTACTCTGACTAACCCAGGGCAGACAAAGCCCCATCCTGGGAGTTATAAGGCCCCTTTTGCTCTCCTTTATTTGAACAGTGCTAAATTCCATTGTCAGTGCTGCGCCTTCACCCCATCTCAGCTAGATGAGAGACAAAGGAGGGAATGCACAGAGACAATGAGAGATGGAGAACAGTTTCTGTACAAGGAGAAATTAAATAGACTTCAGCTTGGAAAAAAGCCAAAAGAATGAGACCATGATAATGGTCTATGAAATGAAAAGTCCCATGGAGAAGGTGAATAGCACTGTTTAGCCCTGCTCAGCTGAAGGCATCATCTGCAGAAATGAGTTAGAAGGACTGGAGAACAGGATTTCCAGAAACAGTACACCTGCATGTGGACAAATCTGGCTGGACCAGGATGCTACCAGAGGAAACTGCCTTTGACTAGCTTCCCTGTAAAAAGCCATCAGGAAGCATGACTTCTTTCTGCTTTATGTTGCTGTTCTGAATCAGACCCACATGGAACTGACCCATTCTTACTTTTTCCTGGAGTAAGAGAACTCAGAGGGTGGAGAGACTGCCTGATACACATGCATATGCTCTGTGAAACTGGGCTGCTACCCCATCTGTGGGTGTTACTGCAGCTGGGGATACAACCCACCAGTTGAAATGGCTGCATGCCTCAATGTTTTAGCCCTCCTGATCCTTTCAGAGCTGTGTTGCTCCAGTCTAAAATGCCAGTGGACACTGGTCCTGGTTTCAGTCACCACCACAACAGTGGTGATGTAAATGTCATGTACACTGGTGATCCAAAACAGAAAGCAAGGGCTACTCAAGGTTGAGTGCCATCCTCATTCATCCTCATGACCCACGTTACCTTCTGTACATCTAAATGAGATTTAGATTTTCTAGATTCTTTTCCCAAATGTGCCACAAACTTTGTTACATCTTGACTGAAATACTTGCAGCCTGATACAAAGTTCACTGCAGCCAGTGCAAACCCTTATGTGTCTCACTTTTCCATTCGTAAAATGAAGCTAATAGCTCAGATTTATCTCATCAGTAGTCTTACCTGTGTAAACTTGCTGAAGATCATGAGGAGATAAGAGCGACAGAGCTCCAAATGCACAAATAAAATCAATTCTAGAAATCTGGGTGTTCATACCATCCTGTAGCACCAATGAATCAAAAGCTGGGTAGAAAGGGAACAGCTTTTATAAAAAGAAAGGGAAAATATATATCTGCTCAGGGAACCAATCACAGCAACTTTCCACACACAGAAAAAATCACAGGACACCATTCCACCATACCCTTATCAAGGTAACAGGGAAATATCCATCCGAGCGTTCTATTGCACGAAAAAAGCACCCAGAATAACAGACCCACGAGGACACTAGAGTGAAGCACTGGAGTTAAAGTGAATAGCTTAACTGCCTGCCGTAATTTGTTGGACATAGGCAACTGATTGCACAGATCTCCAAAATTAATTCAGGATGACCTTGAAAGGAAACCACAGAGTGAAGGACTGTCAGGCTTTCTTTTATGGGTTTTTTCCATAGATGTATTTCCCAAACTCTTTAGATGATAGAAGAGGAGATAATCCTTCTCAGAGCCTCAGATGTCCTGATCTGAAGCCCATCACGATCTATGCTCACACCCTTTTATCCCCCTTTGAGGATCACAACTAAAAGACATAGGTTCACTATATAAAAGGTATCAAAAGACACCAGGGTTTCAGCCTAATTCACTTAACTGTAGATGTGTGCTACACCTGAGCTAATCATCCTGGGTTAGCTTGGTAACAGGTGGAAATAAAGAGGCACTTTATCTTTGTGTGGTACCACATCCTATAGCAAGTATCTAGAATAGCTCAGGTGAAAGCATGTGTTTCCTTCCATCAGTTGTAAAAGCAGTCCAGTCTACTGAGTCCAGTGGCTTAGCAGATGTCTACATTTGGTAGTTGTGATGGATCCTGTGCTGTTGCCCCAGGATTCACAGATGTCTGATAGACATCCCCGGTGAGGGACTGACACCTCCCAGGACCCACTTAGAATCATAGAATGGTTTGGTTGGAAAGGACCTTAAGATCATCCAGTTCCAACCCCCTGCCATGGGCAGGGACACCACACACCAGACCATGTTGCTGAAGGCTCTGTCCAACCTGGGCTTGAACACTGCCGGGGATGGAGCATTTACCACTTCCCTGGGCAGCCTTTGCCCTCACAGTAAAGAACTTCTTCCTTATAAGTGACCAGAACTCCCCCTCTTTCAGTTTAACCCCATCACCCCTTGTCCTATCACTACAGTCCCTGACCAAGAGTCCCTCTGCAGCATTCTTGTAGGCCCCCTTCAGATACAGAAGATATACACTTGTGTATTGTTCTCTCATTCCTAACTTAACCGGTGCTGACTCCTGTGACGTTTCAATACCACACTTTCGTATCGAAGCAAAGTCACTTCCCTTTTGAAAATTCTGAATTCCCTTTAGAATCCAACAGGGAGAAAAAATCCACAGAAGAAACAGCACAACAAAGAGGAATCCTTTGGGAATACATTACAGAGATACTGCAGAATGGGTTCAGGAGGAGGCATAATCCTTCTGAATACTTTAACCTCTAATCTGTTTTCTGAGATGAGTTTTAACCAGGGACGTCTCATTTCAGAGCTTGGCAGTAGGAGAAAATTGTCCAGGAAAGCTATTCTGGAGCACAGGGCCAGGGCAGCCCCATGGCTAAGGAGGTGGAAAGCAGCAGTGCCACTACAGCGTTTCATTGCAGTCTTTTCTGACCCTCTGTAAATACAGGCCAGCCGAAATACACAGGTGGATGATTGCTCTTCTACAGCATCTTCCCTTGTAGGCTCCTTATTGCAAAACAGAAGTTTCTATTCCTGAAATGGATTCTGTTCTGGAAGCAAACTAAGTATCTGCGATGAAAGAAAACTTCAATCTGAAACACGAGTATCCACATAGTAATCTACTCCAGGATTGCTCCAGTGGGAGAGCTGTTCTGCTCACGTTCTCCACCATTTTCTGCTGTGTCTGTGCTGAAAACCCTCCCCTCTTCAAACGGGATTCTCTGATTGCTGTCTCAACTTGCTTTTCCTACAGTGATTCTGCCACCAAGGAAAACACACAAGTTGTTTGTGATTACCTTGCTCAGACTCTTCATATTCTCCTCATTATTTGTGGAGAAAAATGGCTTCTGTGCAGCCCCCTCAGAGATGCAGCATCCTTGTCATCTGTTACAGATTTTCCCTTAATTCCAATGAAGCTTTACTGATTTGCATCACTAAAGGATCTGCCTATTTGTATTTTCCATGGGTCAAAACCAGTGAGAAATCAAGTCTGAAATGAGTCAGTATTTTTGCTGTGCTCAACTGAGGTGCTTTGAAAACTCCCCTGGCATGGACTCAGTAAAATCTGAGCAGTTCCCCTTGCAATGGATAAACCCTTTTTCATCCCTTTTTATTCCCCTTTTTCAAGGGAGTTGTCTCTCTGAGGAGATCCTTCCTTAAATTCTGTTGATTCTTAGCTTAGACACATCACAGTTGCATAAAAAGCCTTCTCTGATGGGAGTGTGTCACATCGTGCAGGGATCAGGATGATCGTCCAGTCTGGTTTCCTGCACAATGACCATCTGCTGGAGAAGCCTCTTTAGTACATCCAGTGTGGATGCTGAGCTGCACCACTGCCTGCACACATCTTGCTTTAAATACTTCCATACAAATGATCTAACACAGCCCCTACAGAGGTATTCTGGTAACTAAGCACAAAAACATGTGTTTTATTTCTCCAAAATGCTTTAATGCAATTTTTGGCTGCATTAGGTAGAGACCATGATCAAGGCACAAACAAATTACCTTTATACCACTATACGGTTTTCCAACCTTCCCTACAGAAGTTTCCTCAAATGAATATCAATTTTTCACTGCATCTCCTGCATCAGCATTCCTCAAACTGGCTTAGCTTTACATTTCTCTCCCAACCCCTTGCTATAAATAGCTAAGTCTCATATATCATTTAAGGAGACTAAAACATTACTCCTTGCATTCACTTACCTGATTTTACAACCTTGCTTGTATGTTAATCAAAGGCATAAAGTGCTGAGGTGCACAGGTGCCAAGTTAATATTTTACCATGAACCTCATTTATCTACATTAGCCTGAAACAAGGTAGATCTGTAAATTTGGACATTATCGAATTTAATGACAAAGATCAATTACAACATCTTTGACCATGGACAGGGGTTTGTCAGATGAGCAGGAAAAAGCATCACTTCTTCCTAAGGGAGCTTATAAATGCTGGCTGGGTGGGACTGCCCATGTCTTCCAGTGAAATGATGCACACAAACACTTAAATAGTATTAGTTGTATTTGAAATACAGACACCACACACACACAGTTTAAAAGGAGTTTATAATAGAGCAAAGTTATACTGAGCTCTCTGAGCTGGAGTACAAGAAGAAAGAAGTAGCCTTTCAGTATCTGAAGGAGGCATATAGGGATGCTGGGGGTGGACTCTTCATTAGGGACTGTAGTGACAGGACAAGGGGTAATGGGTTAAAACTTAAACAAGGGAAGTTTAGATTGGATATAAGGAGGAAATTCTTTCCTGTTAGGGTAGTGAGGCACTGGAATAGGTTGCCCAGTGAGGTTGTGAGTGCTTCATCCCTGGCAGTGTTCTAGGCTAGATTGGATGAGGCCTTGGGTGATATGGTTTAGGGCAAGGTGTCCCTGCCCATGGCAGGGGGGTTGGAACTTGATGATCTTAAGGTCCCTTCCAACCCTAACTATTCTATGATTCTATGATTCTAACTAGAAAGTGTCTTCATGGGAGAGATCAACAATTTGGCTCCAAAACTGAAAGCAGTTCTGAACTCGGGCTGCTTCATCCTTTGCCCAGTATACAGATACCAACCAAACTGCTTCATGAGCATGGTAGTGGTGCAGAATGTTAATACATAGATCCCTGTCAGCACAAACATTGCTTTTCCGAAGGAAGCTTGGGAAAACATGGACAATAATCTCTCCTGATGGAAACTGCCACGTTTTACTGAAGTCAGTGGCTGCAGACATAGAAAATCCTTCAGTTCTGTGCCCTTTCTCCAGAACTGGGCAGGAAGCATTAGTCTGACCAAATTGCTAGTACCGATCCCCCTGGTAAGATGATGGTGTTTGCCTTTGCCAGCAGCCACTTACAGTTTGGCTTGACTGGAATGCAGGTAAGTTTTCCCAAAGAAAAAAGGGGGGTTTTGTACCCTGATTTTCCAGACTTCCATAGAATCATAGAACAACCTAGGGTTGGAAAAGACCTCAAGATCATCCAGTTCCAAACCCCCTGTCATGAGCAGGGACACCTCACACAAAATCATGTCACCCAAGGCTCTGTCCAACCTGGCCTTGAACACTGCCAGGGATGGAGCATTCACAACTTCCTTGGGCAACCCATTCCAGAGCCTCACCACCCTCACAGAAAGAATTTCTTCCTTATATCCAAACTAGACTTCCCCTGTTTCAGTTTTAACCTGTTACCCCTTGTCCTATCACTGCAGTCCCTAATGAAGAGTCCCTCCCTAGCATCCCTATAGGCCTGCTTCAGATACTGGAAGGCTGCTATGAGGTCTCCACGCAGCCTTCTCTTCTCCAGGCTGAACAGCCCCAACTTTCTCAGCCGATCTTCATATGTGAGGTGCTCCAGTCCCCTGATCATCCTTGTGGCCTCCTCTGGACTTGTTCCAACAGTTCCATGTCCTTTTTATGTTGAGAACACCAGAACTGCACACAATACTCCAGGTGAGGTCTCACAAGAGCAGAGTAAAGGGGCAGGATCACCTCCTTCGACCTGCTGGTCACACTCCTTTTGATGCAGCCCAGTATACTCCATAGGTTTCTGGGTACTATCACAGACTTTGAACTTACCAGTCCTGACCTTACTACCTGATTTGTCAGAAAACAGTTTAGGAAACAGCAGGCAGCCTGAAGAAGCAAAAAGCTTTAACAGAAGGAGGGCTGAATATCTACAGTTGGGCAGTAGTCATGAACCTGGCACATGAGCCAGCATGGCTGGCCATTGAAAACTATGTTCGGACAATACAGACCATGTTTGGATAACACCTTTGGTTGTTATCCATCAAAGAAGTCCATTGAATGAGTGTCTTGCTTACACTATAAATCAATCCTAATTTTTTCCTTAAGCAGTTGTATGCTAGTTTCTTTTTAATCATGTATATAGGAAAAGGCAGAGCAACTTCAGATGAAATAGAATTAAACTGATGTTAATGACTTTTGGGAAGCCAGACTTGGGCATTTGAAGTGTTTAAGGAAAGCCATGTTTGGAGAGACACTCAGAGAGGGTAGGTCTCAAATGGGGTTGTGTCATTTAGAGGATTTTACATAATCAAATTGAAATGTCTTCCAAAAAATACATACATAGTGATCTACAGAAAGTAATTTTGCTGTGAAGTTGATTTCAGATTCTAAATGCAGATGAAAATAAAGCATGATACCACACCCAGCCACGGCTGGTTTGCTTGTAACCCAGACCTTGGAAGGGGGGAACACATGTATGTGGGAAATAGGGAGGAAGAGAAGAACTGAGGCTTCTTGGGATTAGTTACAAAAAGGTGTCTGAGCCTTTAGTAACATTCCCGAAGGGTCTAGCACTATGGTTTATCTGCTATATTACTAGTTTTGATCTTAGTTCACTGGTTGTCTGTTAATTACATGGCATTAATACATTTATCAACTATTTCATCCCGATTATGGTTTAAACTGAACGGAGCAGTTTTTCCCCTGAGATACAGCCAGAGCCAGTCTCAACTTGTGGTACAAACAGCTGGGTTTTAATAGGCCAAACCCTGGTATTTTACCACCATCTACTGGAGATGGAGTGTAACTCAGTTATACATTCAGCCTCAGCTCTAAAACTTCTGGACGAAATAATCCTCTTCATAAAGATTCAAAGTTCTTAAAGGCAGCAAGGACTACGAAGACCTCCATGGAACTCGGGTCCCAAAAAGTCATCTGAGGAACAGACGGAAATTACACCATCTCCTATATCCTCCTAAAATTAATCTGTCACTGCTAAATCTTTCACTGAGCCAAAGTCAGGTGCTGTCAAAGGATCACCATCACAGCAAAGGCTTCAAGGCTGCTGGTAAGGGAAATAAAATTCACTGTACAGACAGCGATCCTCTGTACCACTGGAAAATGAAAGATCATGCAAGGTCAGTAAGCCAGGTACTTTTTCACCATCAGACCTGTGACCATCTCTTTCAGTTGCCCTTGAAAGTGTTTCTCAAACCTCAGAAAAGCAGCACTACTGAAAAGGGAAACTATATTCTCCCTCCTTCCTGCCCCATGCTGCAAACTAATGCCTTTATTGCTTCCTCCAGCCTCACTATTCCTTCTTTCCCCTTTTATACCTCCTACCATGCCTAAACAGTAGCACTGTGAGCTGGAGAACTGACTGGATTCATCCCACTTGAATTTCAACACAACTGGGGCTCCTCTTTCGGAAGACTGGGCAACCAGGAAGTCTTCTGTAGTTACTGGCAACAAAGACTCTCTTCCAGAGGACAAAACTGCCTTAGAGAAGCTGCTATAAAGAAAGAACAGAAGGAAACCATGTTTTTAATTGAGGTACTTCCTTCAGTTGTCAAGTTAGGTGAGAAAGCCTGAGTACTCTCTTCTTGGCTTGGTGCTCAACCTAGAGGCAGCTACAGAGGAGCAGCCCCTGGTGAGACCTCTTCAGCATGGATGGACCTGTGGTGCTATCTAAAACACACCTGAGCATGTATAAACTGGGGTTCTACAAACATTTCCTATCTAGATACACTGTGAGCTTATTTCCATGGCATCGTTTCTGACTCAAGGCTACCTGCCAGCAAACTCCAAGTCCTTCCTTTACAACCTAACGCAATTGGAGCTTCTGGAAGAAGAGCTCATCCAATTTTATTCTTTTATCTTCAGCAAAACAATTCCATTTCTGACCCATGGCTTGGAAACAATTGAAATTCTCTGGCTGAAACTTCCGTGTATAAAAATGTAACATAAGGCAGGCACTCAGTGGAAAGAACTTTAGTCATAACAGCTAAAGTTTGGAAAAGTTGAGAAGCAGCCAAGGAAAGGTTATGAAAATGGCAAATTGTAATGCAAATTAAAATCTTTTCAATGTAAAACAGTGCCACCAACTGCACCTGTGTTCCCTGTCTATGGATTTTGATTGCTTTACACAGTTGTCTGAACAAACCCAAAAGAACATAGTTACTTCATGCTCTTATGCAGATTAATTTGGGTACCTCAGCTCTATTTTCTCATTCTCCATGTAAATATTCAAGCGCTGCAGGTTGATCTGGTGGGTTTTCCTGATCACATTTCTGTGAACAGAATGCTCTCTGGCTCCTAAGGGGTGAAGATTAATACCACATGGTCAGTATGGACCCGACCTGCCTGGGTTTCCTCCTTTTATTCACGCCTTTGCTTCACCCAGCACAGCTACTTTCTTCTCAGAGGTTCTCTCCAAATAACTGTTTCACGTGTTGTGTCACTGCCTCTTAATACTGAATGGGAAATACTTTCACTTACTGCACACAGGGAACATGCCTGCTCCATACAACATTCTTTTACTTAAATGGCACTGAGCCACGAATCAAATTAGGGGCTCAAGTGGAGATCAAAATGTCACAAATATGATCTAGGGCAATGTCGTATCAAAGAATCATAGAATCACAGAATGGTTTGGGGTGGAAGGGACCTTAAAGCTCATCCAGTTCCAATCCCTGCCACGGGCAGGGACACCTTCCACTAGAGCAGGTTGCTCCAAGCCCCTGTGTCCAACCTGGCCTTGAACACTGCCAGGAATGGGGCAGCCACAGCTTCTCTGGGCACCCTGTGCCAGGGCCTCAGCACCCTCACAGGGAAGAGCTTCTGCCTAAGAGCTCATCTCAGTCTCCCCTGTTCTGGCAGGTTAAAGCCATTCCCCTTGGCCTGTCCCTACAGGCCCTTGTCCAAAGCCCCTCTCCAAGTTTCTCGTAGTCCCTTTAGGTACTGGAAGGCTGCTCTTCTGTGAGAAATGCTGCCAGGAATAGCACAGGTAGCAGGAAGGCAGTGGAAAAAATGAGATCCCGCAGATGGAGACTGGCAGAGGTGGCAGAAAGACAGAGGCTAAAAGGGATACAGAAAGGGATAGCTGTGAACAGCAAGGGTCCTGGCCACTGGCTCTGGATGGACAGAGCAATTGGAAACGGTTGTGGACAGAGGTCAACAAGACTCTGTGGGGTGACAGAAACATAGTGGATGACTAGACAGACAAACTTGGACAGAGAACCAGGGGCAGACAGAAGAGGGGACTGGGTCCGAGGGCACTGAGCACATGTTGCCACCCATTAGAAGATTCTTCCCTTTTACATAGCACAAGCTCTGCCATTTTCACCTCTTACCTGCACAGGTGTCTGTGAAACACAAACATGGGTTTCCAGTCCCTTTCCACTGCCACATGGCACTGCTGTTTGGAGTCTCCTATTGCTGTCATGACCATACCCTGGTTTTGCAAATAGCGGGGGACATTGAGAGGCAGAGGGTGATGGCAGAGCAAACATCCTCTATGGGCTTGCCTCTGTGCATCTGTGTTCCTATGTGATGTTAACCCGGCCATCAACCCGTCTTGCAGGCATGTGGAAGTTTTGATATAGCCTTGGAAATCTCACTGTGGGAACCTCCTAATGCCCTTAAGGAGGGCTGTGCTCTGAGCACCAGCTGCAGTCTAGTGGTCAGTATTATGCAATGGCACCAAAGATCAGCCCACACAGTGAATGTACGTGATGCTCACTTCTCCAGCGTGAACTTCCACAAGCTGAACTGCATCCAAGAGGAGAAATAAAGTTCCCCAGTGATGCAGCATCACACTGCCACAGCTGCTGTCCCAGTATACCTGGTGTGTCTCAGTGGGTTTAATCAGATGGTTTTTCTGACTAACTTTTCCTTTTTCATAGAATCACAGAATGGTTTGTGTTGGAAGGGACCTTAAAGCTCATCCAGTTCCAACCCCTGCCACAGGCAGGGACACCTTCCACTAGAGCAGCTTGCTCCAAGCCCCTGTGTCCAACCTGGCCTTGAACACTGCCAGGGATGAGGCAGCCACAGCTTCTCTGGGCACCCTGTGCCAGCACCTCAGCACCCTCACAGGGAAGAGCTTCTGCCTAAGAGCTCAGCTCAGTCTCCCTTTTCAGTTTTAACCCATTACCCCTTGTCCTATCACTACAGTCCCTAATGAAGAGTCCATCCCCAGCATCCCTATAGGCCCCCTTCAGATACTGGACGGCTGCTATGAGGTCTCCACACAGCCTTCTCTTCTCCAGGCTGAACAGCCCCAACTTTCTCAGCCTGTCTCCGTACGGGAGATGCTCCAGCCCCTGATCATCCTCGGGGCCTTCTTTAGAGTGCACACTCTATGTGCTCCCAACCGCTTTCTTTGGCCCGCTGGACGTGTCCGGTGCTGTGTGCCCCTCCGTCCCCCCTTCCCTGCCGTCCCTCCTCCCTCCACCTCAGCACCCTTAGCCCGTTTCCGTCTCGTTCCTCCCGCGCCCCGGATATGACTCGCTGTCGGCGCGGTCTCTTTTCCGGCTGTGATATCCGGGAGCGGGCGCCCATGAAGGCTCGGCAGCAGCGGAGCGCCTGAGGGGGTTCGGCGGCCGCCGCCATGTTCGGCTGCCTGGTGGCGGGCAGGCTGGTGAGCGCGGCGGGGCCGGGGCCGGGGCCATTGGGGAGCTGCCGCCGGGGCTCGTCCTTCCCCTCGCTGGGCTCCTCCGAGGGGCCTGGCTGCTCTTGTCCCGCCTGCCCGGCTCGGCCGGCTCCTGCGCCTCCTGCCCAGGGGCAGCTGCGGTGTAGAGCCTCATTGCTGGGAGGCAGTTGCTGATGGAGAGGCTTGGGCTCCTCAGAGAGTTGCCGTGTCCTCTGCTTGGGCTTCTCAGAGACAAGCTGGGAGCTTAAAAAGAAGCGTTTTTAAGGCTAGATTGTGCGTTGTCTGCAGGGATGTGGCATCTCGGGTAAAGAGGAGGGTTTCTTTTGCTCTGGCATTCAGCCGTCCTTCTGCTGCCTGTCTCAAGGTCTATTGTATTTCCTATGTGAACAGGTTTCCATGATCCTGGGGTTGTGCCAGCCAAGGTGGTCAACAGCCACTGCTTATAGACTTGGCAACCTCTTCTGCACCCTATTTTCCTCCTACGCACATGGGGAGCGAAGGTATTCTGATCCTGTTAGTCCCGGGTGGGATATCTGTGCAGTGCAGGTAGAACGAGACTGTTGTGCCTTTCTAGTAATGTATTCTGCAGTTGTTCTTCTGCTGTGTTTGACTTCTTCTCTGGCTATCTGCTGTTTAGGTTGCTGCGTTCCTCACTTTCTGTTATGTTCCACTTTAGGTGTGTTTCTGTGAAGGGCAGTTCGCAGTTACGGATGAAGACTAGTCATGCTAATAAAGGTTTTGTTCTCTTTAGGTACAAGCAGCTCCCCAGCAAGTGGCTGAAGACAAGTTTGTATTTGATATACCAGACTATGAAAACATCAATCACGTAGTGGTCTTCATGCTGGGAACTATACCATTTCCAGATGGAATGGGAGGATCGGTCTATTTTTGTTATCCGGACCAGAATGGGATGGCAGTGTGGCAGCTGCTGGGGTTTGTCACTAATGAGAAGCCAAGTGCCATCTTCAAGATTTCTGGTCTGAAATCTGGTAAGACCGGTAAAAGGCTGCACTCAGCGGAGGGGATGTGCTCCTGCACGTGTAAAGGGATGAAGGTGGTTTTGAACACTGTGTGTGTTCAGATGTGGTGCTAGAAGCAGTCTGTCAGCTTTGTGGGAGTCTGTCTGTTAATTTTCCTAGAGAAATTCCTCACTCATCCCTTGTTGCATGTAATGTTGATCTGGGAATTCCTTTGAGCAGGTCTGGCATGTGTTCCCATGGAGAACCTGAGGAAGAGTGACCCTATAGCTTCCTTGGCATGTTTTTAGGTGTTCTTCTGGACATGCCTGAAGCGTTTTCTTTCAGCTTCCACTGTTAAGTAGTTCCAGTCCTTATAAACAGAGACAGGCTTTGTAATGAGTAAAGTCTGATGTGGTTTCAGACAGCTAATTCTTCCCATTCAGGTGCTGTTGCACTCTGTCCAGTAGAGAGTGGACATTGGAAAGCAGCTTTCCCAATGCTTTAGTATTTTTGATACAGGCCCGAGATGGAGAAGTCTGACTCATGAGGGAGCCAGAGAATGCCGGTGCTGTCTGAGATAGGTGTGGGTGTGTTTTCCTAAAGAGATGGGAATGTTGCCATGCATATTGTAAAAATGATGAAGCGCCCCAATGGCACAGTTTTGTCTTAAGTGTTAAAGGGACAGTGGTAGGACAAAGGGTGATGGGTTCAAACTGAAACAGGGGAAGTGCAGGTTAGATATAAGGAAGAAGTTCTTCACTGTGAGGGTGGCGAGGCACTGGAACAAGCTGCCCAAAGAAGTGGTAAATGCTCCATCCCTGGCAGTGTTCAAGGCCAGGTTGGTCAGAGCCTTGGGCAGCATGGTTTAGTGTGAGGTGTCCCTGCCCATGGCACAGGGTTGGAACTGGATGATCTTGGGTCCTTTCCAACCCAAACCATTCTGTGATTCTGTGTATGTCAGTCAAGCAGCTTGAAGTGTTAGAGTGATAAAGTAATGCACACCTTTTGTAGGCTTCAGTGTGGCCTACCGCCTTAACTTCAGTTTCTGCTTAGGTAAGCATTGAGGTTGCTGTAATAAAATGTGGTAATTATTAATGTGGCATGCTCTTTTTTGAGTCAGTCCTGGGTGGCATTGTGATGTGAGATAAGGCCTCTCGGTGTGCAGAGCAAAATGAACTCTTTATCATGTACAGCCTCAAAAGCTGGGCTTTCAGGAGGAGAGAGAACAGCTACAGGAAGGGCTTGGTGGAGGCATGGTTTTGTATACTACAAGTTGTGTTGTTAGTGAAACAGTAAAGGGTATTACCCATTCTTCTTCTATATGTTTCTTATGCTGAAAAGACTGTTATGTGTGCTTTCAAATAGGTATGTAGGTAAATTCATTTTCAAATGCTTTTTGCATGATAAACTGTAATTTCCAAGTAAGGGTTGCTCTTAATGAAGAACTGCGAGACATGGAAGTGTTGACAAACCATATATGTTAGGTCCTTGGTGATATGGTTTAGTGATGGTCTTGGCAATGCTGGGGAGTGGTTGAACTTGAGCTTAAAGGTCTTGACCAACCTAGTTGGTTATATGACTCTATGGTTGAATGCATTTCAGTGCAGTGCGGCAGTGCTGTCTCTGTGTGAACAGCAGAGAGCACCCCTGTTCCTGTTGTTGTGTACAGCTGATCTCAGGCTATAGAGTCAGTATAAGCTCCACAGTCTTAGTTTCCATGGCCATAAACAATTATACAATGAAGACTATGAGGCTGTAGAAAGGTGAGGAGGGAAAAAGGACTACAGAGAGCTGGAATCGTTGAAAAACATTCTGATTGTTGAAATCTGTGGTTTGGGTTCAGTCCCTTGAGAGAAACAGTTTTGTGTCCGTGTTTGTCAGCTCCCTATGAAACAGGAGCTCTGGCAGAGTTTCTTACTGTGTGATGTTTCTTATGTGATCATGAGTGGCCAGCTGAGGTGGCACCTGGTTTATTACAGATTTTAGGAGAGGTTAAATGTATCATTTCTAGCTCTTAAGTTATGTGTAGTGTCTAAAATGCCTTGGAACCATACAGGGTTTGTGGTGTGTGTAACTCGCCCACGTTGCATGTAAGCACTGGCTGGGCTGTTAAATACGGTATCTGGGGGTGTGGTATTACACTTCTGGACAACGAGGGTCAAGTAAAATGGCATTGCCCCAGGTTTTTATTTCCTTGCTTCTCCCCTCTTTCCTGTCCCATGCTCACTTAGGAGAGCCAATGCAGGTGAACTCTGCAGTGTTTCCAAGTGGGATACCAGAAGGTTGTCTCCATAGATGAACTAAAGGGGAAATCACACTTGTGGAATACAGTCTTCAACATGAAAGTGATTTGTGGAATAGACACTAAATTATGAACCTGGGTGCTTATCCTTGACTACAGGTGCTATTTATACTCAGGTAACCTTAGAATAAGTGATTTCCAGATTGGCTGTTCAAGGTGTCTGACAGGAATGCCATCATTCCCTATAAAATACTCCTTTGTTGCTCCTGTATAATCAGGCGAAGTTTGTTGAATTGTATTTCTTAGTATCCTTGGTACAAACTTAATCTATCTAAAAGCAGGCTTTTTATGTTGCTCTTCTTTGCTAACATTTAACCATTCTTAAAATCTGTGCTGGGAGGTTAGAAATACACTTGCTGGTGCATTTCTTGTGTTGGTGTTTTTGTTGTGTTGACCCCTTGATTTATCAAATTGTCTTGCATCTGCTGTGATATTGATACGTGTAGGAGTCAAAGGCCTCAAAATTGCATGTTTCTTTTTGAGGATTAACTATCATGTAAGGTGAGTGGCTTTGTAATAAGCATTAAATCTGAATTACTTTGCATCACTTCAGATGCAGTCTTCATGTTTGCTGGGAATAAGGCTTATTAAACCAACCACACACTCCCCCCAAACAAAATTGCTGGTTAGATTTTGTGCTGAATAAAGTTTGTGAGGTTTAGGGCTTTTTATCTGCATTTCCCACCCCCACTGGGATGACAGTCAGTGGGCAATCTTCTGGGCTCTTATTCTTCCCAGTTCTCTCCAATTACTGAAATATAAACGAAAAGCTTAGTTCCTATAAAGGTTTTGCTGTCTTTTACTCACAGGTCATGTTTCCTGTTGAATCCATTTACTTCATAGGGAGCTTTAAAATGGTTTGGGTTGGAAGGGACCTTAAAGCTCATCCAGTTCCAACCCCTGCCACGGGCAGGGACACCTTCCAACTAGAGCAGCTTGCTTCAAGCCCCTGTGTCCAACCTGGCCCTGAACACTGCCAGGGATGGGGCAGTCACAGCTTCTCTGGGCACCCTGTGCCAGCGCCTCAGCACCCTCACAGGGAAGAATATCTTCCTTATATCTAACCTAAATCTCTGTTTCAGTTTCAGCCCATTACCCCTTGTCCTATCACTACAGTCACAGGGAAGAGCTGCCTAAGAGCTCATCTCAGTCTCCCCTCTGTCAGGTTAAAGCCATTCCCCTTGTCCTGTCCCTACAGGCCCTTGTTCAAAGCCCCTCTCCAGGTTTCCTGTAGCCCCTTTAGGCACTGGAGCTGCTTTAAGGTCTCCCTGGAGCCTTCTCTTGTCCAGGTTGACCCAGCCCAGCTCTCTCAGCCTGGCTCCAGAGCAGAGCTGCTCCAGCCCTCGCAGCATCTCTGTGGCCTCCTCTGGACTCATGCTAACAGCTCAACATGCTGCTTATGTTGGGAGCCCCAGAGCTGAACACAGCTGCAGTGGGCATCTCACAAGAGCAAAGGGGAAAAATCCCCTCCCTTGACCTGCTGCTTACACTTCCTTTGATGCAGCCCAGGACATGGTTGGTTTCTGGGCTCAAGCACACATGGCCGGGTCATGTTGAGCTTCTTTTCAGTCTACACCCCTAAATCCTTCTCCTGAGGGCTGCTCTCAATCCATAGTCTGATGAGTGGTCAGTGTGATGGACCACTGGTGGACCAGCTGCACCCAGAGCGTTGTAGTAAATGGCTCCTTCTCATAGTGCAACCTGTCACTAGTGGGGTCCCTAAGGGACTGATACTGGACACAACACTGTTCAGTGTCTTCATAAATGATCTGCAGGATGGGATCAAGTGTACCCTGATGATGTTTGCTGATGGGGAACCAAACTGACTGGGGAAGTGGACACTTTGGAAGAGAGAGCCACCCTGCAGTGTGAACTGGATAGGCTGAAGGTGCTGGCTAACAAGAAAGTGTTGGACTTACTAAGTTCAACAATATGTGTACGGTCTTACACCTGGCAAGACACAATCCAGGGGAGATACAAAGCCAGGCTGGGATCTGCCTGGCTGGGGAGCTGCTCTGCAGAAACGGACCTGGCTGTCCTGGTGAACATTAGGAGTGAACAGTGTGCAGATGTGGCAGAGAAAGCCAGCAGGGTGCTGAGATACATCAACAAAGGCATTACCATCAGATAAAGATGTCTTTGTCCCACTTTAGTCAGCATCTGTCAGGCCACACTGGGAATACTGTGTTCAGTTTTGGTCCCCACTATACAAAAAGGTGTGGACGGGCTGGAGAGGGTCCAGAGACGGGCCACAGAGATGATCCCAAGACTGGGAAGCTGCATTAGGAAAGGCTGAGAGAGCTGGGACTGTGCAGCCTGGGGAAAAGAAGGCTCAGGGGAGACCTTATAACCATGTACCAAAACCTGAGGAGCAGCACTCATCACTGGTCTTCACGGGGACATTAAGTCATTGACCACAACTCTCTGAGTGCAGCCATCCAGCCAGTTTCTTAGCCACAAGTGCTCCATCTGTCCAAGCCATATCTCTCCAGGTTAGGGACAAGGACATTGTCCAGTGCTTTGCACAAGTCCACGTGGTTGATGTCAGTAACAAGTCCAGGTCGATGTCAGTTTTATTCTCCCTTTTTTTAACTACTTCCTTAAGATCTGTTGTGTTTTTTGATGTACTGATCACACTGTTTCATCTCTTGGGTGTACTTGTGCCTGTGCTTGGGCTGTGTGTATCTTCTGCATGTCTAAGGGGTGTTTCTGGTGGGAATTGAGGAATTCTTTCTACGGAAGAAACAGGGTGATTTAAGTAACACAGCCTTTGCATGTGTGCCAGATCTAACGTGTGCTGTTTGTGGTGCTTTCAGGGAAGGGAAGTCAACATCCCTTTGGTGCCATGAACCTCCCTCAGACACCCACGGTGGCCCAGATCGGAATCTCAGTGGAACTGCTGGAGAACCTGGCCCAGCAGACTCCTGTTGCAAGTGCTGCTGTGTCATCAGTAGATTCATTCACAGAGGTAGTTTGGACGTTCTGTTGTCGGATATTCTCTGTGTCATGAAAGTCTAGGAATTGAGCCTCTGAAGGACTAATGGAGGGGGAAAAGACATGGTGATGGGTGGCTGCAGGATTGTAACCAACGCAGTCATTGTCATTGCCATTTGGCTGTATGCTTTGATGTTTTGAAATCGTAGAATGACGAAATGGTCTGGGTTGAAAGAGGCCTTAAGATCATCTAGTTCCAACTACAAGGCTCATTTTACTTCGTGTAGGAGTTGTAAATCCATCCAGCTTTTGCACAGAAATTTAAAATGAGAAAAAGAACTTATTGAAAATGTCGCTTTTTTTCATTTCAGTTCACTCAGAAGATGTTGGACAACTTCTATAACTTCGCTTCCTCGTTTGCTGTTACTCAGGCACAGATGACCCCAAACCCCTCCGAAGCTTTCATTCCTGCAAATGTAGTCCTGAAATGGTAAGGGCAGGGATCTCGAGTGACAAAGGTTCTTTCTTCCAGGCATTAAACCAGCCAATTTCTCAGTATTGAACTACTCTCATGTTACTTAGTGTTTCATGTTTTAAAGTGTTTGTGGTTTATCTCAAGTAAAAAGAGGTTCTGCCACTGTTTTCATATTTGTCACCATCTTCATGCCATTTTCTAATTAGAAAAGTGCTGTATAGCCTATGATGTTTTCTTTGCTTCTAGAAATGTCACCCTTGACATATGTGATTTGCACTATGTTGCTGGTTATGCAAATGCTCTGGAGTCATGGGAAGACAGAACGTGCTGATACTTGTCAGTTTGTGCTTATTTGTTACGCTCTGTCTCTTCCTAGACATAACTCCAGCATAATTACATTGCTTGAGAATATGGGAGATGTGGAGAAATCATGTTCCTCATTAACCTGGTTCTGTTACCAAGACCTTTCTGCACAAGTACAGGAATCTTAAGAGCTGTTTTCCAGGGCCTAGTTAAGAAATAACAGTATGTGGGGGTAGTCTATGTAGTATGGAGATAACTTGTGAGCTTAGGGAGCAGTCCTTTAGGATGCCTGACAAAGTCTGCCCCACAGTTTATCAGTTTAACCCCCTTTAGCTTCTACAGTATCAACCAAAACCTGTCTTAAAACAGTGTTCTGGGCTCTCTGTGAATAGTTTTGTCACTAGTACTGAGTATGCAGGCAGTTAACAACAGCAGTGTTTTTTCTTTGGGAGTGTAACTCTTTCTATTTAAAAGGTAACTACACACTCCGTGAACACATATAGGTAAGGTCTCTGATGAGAGAAACCAAAGGGAAGACAGGCTAAAGAAGCAGGATAATGGCTGGGCACTGCCTAGATGATGCTGAATTTACTTTTGGCTGTTGTTCAGAACAGTAGAGCAAAGAGAGGTGTAACTCTGTATAGAAATCTGTTAGTGTGATTACTGCCACAGAAAAACAACACTTTTTGGCTCAGTTCCTATGTTGGTGAATCATTACAATGTGTTTAATGATCACTTGTAATAGGTAGAATATCTTGGGTGTCTGCAGTGGGCTGGCTGCCATGGAAATTCAATAGTTGGCTTAGAAACTCATTCATAAATAAGCCTTTCTCTAACTTGAGTGGGTTTAAACTCCTCTAGAATTATAGAATCACAGAATGATTTGGGTTGGAAGGGACCTTAAAGCTCACCCAGTCCCAACCCCCTGCCACGGGCAGGCACACCTTCCAGTGGAGCAGCTTGCTCCAAGCCCCTGTGTCCAACCTGGCCTTGAACACTGCCAGGGATGGGGCAGCCACAGCTTCTCTGGGCACCCTGTGCCAGCGCCTCAGCACCCGCACAGGGAAGATGTAGAAGTTGGAATCATTTGTTAAGGGTGGAAGGATGATGGGGACTGCTTTGTCTCAAGGATTCTATTACAACCACAAAGCAAATTGTTGCATAGGATTATAGAATGGAATAGTAGCGTTGGGTACAGAATTATCATTGGGCCCCTCTTCCTTACCTGTGAGCAGGTCACATGTACTCTGCTATGAAGCACTGGAATTGGAGGCTGCAATCCCTGTGTCAGTCTGCTCGTGTCTGTCAAGCTGCTGGCTCCTGTCCACTGTCCCCATGAGCTGGGAAGTGCTGAAGGGACCGGTTCCATCCCAGGTGGAACAGCACTGAGGGGGTAGTACAGGGGCAGATGTGGCAGGGGCACCACACACTAAACCATGTCACCCAAAACTCCATCCAGCCTGGCCCTAGAGTACATGTAACTTACCATGTTCTTCACATAGATTGGTTTGTGTCCTTCTTTCTTTGCAGCAGTTCTTATTTCTTGGACTTTCTTCCAGGTATGAGAACTTCCAGAGACGTCTGACACAGAACCCTCTCTTCTGGAAGACATAAGCTGACACTGTGTCATTTGAAGCACCTTCCAAACAGTGTTACCAGAAAGATAACAGCAGCAGCAAGTCCATTGGAGAACTTTTGGGAAAGGAAACAACGAACGATTACTCCAGAGAGACAAACGTGGATCATTTGTATTACTCTTGGAACTTATTTAAAATGAAAATCAGTGAAAACTGCTTGCCTGTATTGGGGTTTTTTAACTGAAGTGCTTGGCTGCAATAAACCACTGTTCCATGTGCATGTGTAGGAATACCCTCTTGAAACTGCATTTGAAGTGGAAGAAAATACAAGATTAAAAACAGAAGCAGTGTTTTGTACTTGTGTGTTTAGTTCTGAACAAAATAAGTGGAGTTTTTCCTTGTTCACCTCATTCTGAAGGGTGATCAGGCAGATACAAAAACACACTGATGGTTTTCCTGTGGGTACACACACAAAGTTTGTACAGTGTGGACAACCACTATTGGTGTCACCAGCTTGTACAAATAGCACAGGGGCATTCCCCCCTTTTGGGTGTGAAGACACGGTTGAGCTTCACTTCAGGGTCCCTGTTGAGGAAGGGAATAAACCTCTTCCTGCATTTCCCTGTTCCAGGATGAAAAGTGTTTTAGTGTCGTTTCTCTGCCTCGAGAGCCTGGTTTGAGTACGTTGTGGTAACGTGTTTACTCAGTCACCACCAGGTGGAGTAAAACCTCAGCAAACAGGAGCTTCAGCCCTGAGGATGGTTTTAGACTGACAAGAGACTGAGATGAGCTCTTAGGCAGAAGCTCTTCCCTGTGAGGGTGCTGAGGCGCTGGCACAGGGTGCCCAGAGAAGCTGTGGCTGCCCCATCCCTGGCAGTGTTCAAGGCCAGGTTGGACACAGGGGCTTGGAGCAAGCTGCTCTAGTGGAAGGTGTCCCTGCCTGTGGCAGGGGCATTGAACTAGATGAGCTTTAAAGGTCCCTTCCAACCCAAACCATTCAAGTTATTTTGCTAAAGAACTTGAGCATTGAAGCTTTCAAGATGTGACACAAACATATGTATTAAAGGTTAAAAGGTTTTGGAGATTGTTAAACTCTAAAATCTTCTGCAATGATTACAACTCTATGAGCTCTGGATTTTTCAGAAGATGCACAATGATTTGAGGGTTTTTTGCCCTTTTTTCATCTAGAGCCTGGCAACATGAGGAAGAAAACACCTCAATGAAATAAATACACAACGTCCATGTTCACTTGAGCTTTTCTGGTCTTAACCAAGGCGGTGTTTCTCTTGTGGTGTATATTCAAGATATTTTTAACCCTAAAAGCATATGGGTCTGACTGTTGTAAAGGAGAACTTTTCCTTCCTCGTGGCCTGCTCCAGCTCTGCTTTTGCAAGTTCACATTCTCTAGTTCTTTCCTTCATGAACACGCTGAATCTGATCTAAGCTCCATCCAGCTTTCTTCAAGGCAAGCCTACTGGAGCATTGGTCTGCATTTAAAGAGAAGTCTTCAGCACATGCAGTAGTTAAGACAGAAGTTAAAGCTCCCCTGACTGTGATTAGGCCTCTCTCCAGCCTGGCACCACCCTTCCTTCCCGTCCCTTCCAGCAGAGCAGCTCATTTGTCAGCACATAACACTTACATACCAAAGCCCAACCACAGCTGAACAATCCTGCTCCAGTATCCTGTTTCACTCTGCTCTGGCGACAGGAAAACAGCAGACCCAGTTAATGACATGCTACCCTAAATCGCCTGCAAAGGCTCCAACCCAAGTGTTCTCAACAGTTCAGCTCTTCTGATCTGAGCCTCATCCTTGAAGGCTCTGAGCACTCCCATTGCCTCTTTGGAGGGTTCCCCCAGCCACACCCCCACCACCACAGCCTTCCAGACTGCCAACTCCACCCTTCCCACAGAAATGACTATTAGGTACAGGGATACTGCACCAGCAGTGCTATAGATGCAGCACTGGAGGTTAAAACCTGTCTCCAGTCTCATGTCTCTCTTCAACTCATCCATGTTCAGCTCTGCAGGTACTTCTTGAAGATGGGCTGAGAGAGCTGGGCTGGTTCAGCCTGGAAAAAAAGAAGGCTCCTGAAGGGGAGACCTTAGAGCAGCTCCAGTGCCTAAAGGGGCTGCAGGAAACCTGGAGAGGGGCTTGGGACAAGGGCCTGTAGGGACAGGCCAAGGGGAATGGCTTGAACCTGCCCGAGGGGCGACGGAGATGAGCTCTTAGGCAGAAGCTCTTCCCTGTGAGGGTGCTAAGGCACTGGCACAGGGTGCCCAGAGAAGCTGTGGCTGCCCCATCCCTGGCAGTGATCAAGGCCAGGCTGGGCACAGGGGCTTGGAGCAACCTGCTCTAGTGGAAGGTGTCCCTGCCCATGGCAGGGGGGTGGAACTGGATGAGCTTTAAGGTGCCTTTCACCCAAACCGTGACTCTAAGACTCATTTACATGTGCAATTCGTTTGAAGAACAAGTTCAAAATATTTTTAGCAGCAATTTAACATATCTTTATACTATATTCCTAAGTGTAATATTTCTTTTGCATGGTTCCTGGCTAATATTCAACAACTTCATCAGGTTTCCAGTCAAAAGCCCCAAATACAGCTACAAGCACATGCACAAGCCCAAACTTTCTAGCAAGTTCCCATATATTTCTGTTTGCAAAGCACCTCCACAGGCTGGAAATGAAAACTGACTGTGGGAAATAATTAAAATGGACAATTCAGAAAACTTTACAAAAATACTTCTTTTTATTAAAAGCAGCAATTCCAAGCAGGACAATACACGCAATGTAAACATCACTAAGGTCAGCTCCAGCCCGCTGAACCTCTGAGGAAGTCTACACTAAACGCACCTACTGCACTAAGCGACTTAACTGACTCTATTAGAATTTGAAAATAGATTTTCTACTTTGAGTTAAGAAAAAAAGTACATTTATCTTAGCCTGTCCCAGCGCCAGATACTGGCATCATCACACACCGCTATGAGGATACTGCTGTCCCTGCTAAAACTGGTTTGTCGAATGGCAGCGACACATTTCGGATGGGTAAGGGTCGTACACCTAGAAGTAAAAGAAAACCATTCAGCTGCAATGTTAAATCTGTACTTGGTGCCACACTTACAGTGTTCATTCTCCAACCTCTTCCTTTTGCGAGCTAGGAGGAACTGACAGGAACAGGATTATGCCCTTCATGGTGTATTCTGTGTTCTAAATGTGGACTTGGGAACGCAGTAACTTCCTGTTCACCCACAGCCATTTCGTACTGAAGCACTGACTGACAGGTTGTTTCATCACATTATTTAGGGCTTCAGAATCAATGTTCTTTCCCACTGGTTAGGGATAAAATATTGTATGCAATTGGGTGATTAAAGACTGCAGCATTTTCAGGAACTTCATATATATATATATATATATATATATGTATGCCTAGATATAAATATACACATTTCTATACATTATATATATAAAAACACAAGTATATATAATTTGGTATATAGTATATACATAAATAATACATATATTATTTATATACATAGTATATATGCATCTTATCGACATAATGGTCTGTGTGTTTGGGGTTTTTTTGCACTTCTATTATTATATATTCTTATATATCATCTAACGTGACTATTCATGGTCTAGTGTGAGGCGTCCCTGCCCATGGCAGGGTGTTTGGAACTACATGATATGAAGGTCCTTTCCAACCCAAACCATTCTACTTCTATTCTATATACTATATATATATATATATAAAAACTAATTTTATTTAATTAAAAATAATTTTACATTAAAAAAACATATCTATATAAATATATATGTATATATATATAAAGACCTGTTGTAAAAGTGCCTAGCCACACAGGCGAGGAACTGGAAAGCCACGCTGTGTTCAGAGATACCTTTGCACTCTCATTACTCCAGTCCTTTCACCTATTCCTCCTTTGTGATGTTCTACACCCACCCAGTGCCTCTTCTCTTAATCACTTTGTAAGTTATCCACCTAATTAGTTTGCAAGCTCTTTGAGAAACAAATTGTCTTCTACTATATCTGCATGAGGTACTCAGCAGGATCTGTCTGGGGCCTCTTGGCCCCACTGTACTATAGACAATATATGAGTATAAAATGGTAAATGTTAACTTTCAGAGGCTGTTTATTTTCCTGGTAGTTCAAATGGGAAGCTACAGGTTCTGTTGAAGAATTTCTGTAGTTACCAGTAAAGGAAAAAGGGAAAAGTCCCAACTCCTCGTCTTAACAAAGATGAAATAAAAAAGGAAGTACTCACTTGGCTTTATGAGGATCCTCTATTTCCAAATCCCACACATAAAGTTTGCCAACCTGATTGCCCAGAGCAAGCATCTTTAAAAGAAAGCAAAGGATACAGCACTTTTAAGATACTACCTCAAAGAATAAAGTAAGAATTTTATATAGGCTCTAGAGCTGCTAAACTGTGTTTGAACATGAACGACCTCATGAGGTTGTTGAAGGGGAGAGAAGGGCTATACAATTTGCCTTCTTTCTTCCATTGTATTATCCATCTCTGCAGATGAGGGAGGAAGGCACCAGTGAACATTCTTTGGTGGAAAATCAGTATTTATTCAGTGAAGCTTTCTCCATCAGGAAGAACCCAGATTGAAAACTCTGGAGCTCCTCCAATTCCACAGCAGCCAATCTGCTTCCAAACCCTCACATGAACATTTTCCCATGCCCATAAACATGAAGAGCTAGGCACTTCAAATGCAGCAAAGTCAAAGCAGACACATACCTTCTGCCAGAAATCCATTGAAAACCTCATGTACCATATATCACACTGGCTGTAATCAAATCTCCCAAGTATGGTCACATTTGACTCACTGGGCTTGATTTTATCTATATCATCTTCCATTTTGCCAGGCTTCCAGCACACAATGGCATTTTCACAAGACTGAGGTGAAACAATGGAGAAAAAATATCACCTATATAATTTATACAGCACATTCAGTCTGACTGTAACTATAACCAAACATTTCATTTCACAGCTTCCCCAATGACATTAACAAAGAACAAGGGAAAATGTCCCCTCTATCACAGTCACAACACTGACAGAAATCACTGCCCATCACCAGGAGCCTGCTGCCCTCCCAGCTTTGCCAGACAATAGGAATGAAGGAGCCTTCCCTCCCCTGCTTCAGATGGTGTCAACCAGATGTGCTCAAAAACACTGTCAAGTGTGTTTGAATTAACCTTGGTTTGAGGTTCTTCTACCTAATTCCTTTGACCATGCATGCTCCAATTTCTGGCAACAAGGCAGTTGGACCACCTAGTTTAATATCTGCAAGCCAATGTTACTAATGGACTCAACACTTTAATCAAAGTTAGCCCACCATGGGAACCCTAATTTCTCCCTCTAGCAGCAGCATACCTCATTAGTACCTGTATAGGTCCCATGCAGATTCTGGTTAGCTGATACTCTTGCACTTTTAGCAGGGGTGCAGCTGTAGTAGCAATTTTACTTTTTAAGTACAAGCTATTTATCCACATATCCTGATAACTGACATAACCCACTATGTAAAACCAGTTGACAAAGCAGAGTAATTTAACCTAAGACCCAAATGCTAGTAAAACTTCTGTTAAGATCCTCAAAACAAGCAAATAAGAGTACTATGGCTTAAAAAGCTGCAACATTACCTTGGAAAGAATTAGATCTCCCAACCATCTTACACAGTCAACATAGTTTCTATGGATGTCTCTGGTAGAGAAGTCAGGAAAGTGAATTTTCTGGGAAATAAAAGGCCTATGGAGAGAATTGCCAAGTGAGGTTCAGAGAAAGACAAAAGCACAAGTCTCATTTTTAACAGCTAGTTTTAACCTATCTCCATGATAAAAGGACAATCCTGTCTTTAACAGTTTTATAACAAAATAGATTCTGTATGCTTTCTTTTTTATTAATAATAAGAACAATCCCTGTTTTCATCCTCTTTCCTGATGAAATAACTGGTTTCCCATGTACAAGACTGTGCAGAGACAGCGCTGAGCAAAACCACTCCTTCTGGTGCTGAATACAGCTCCTGTTGACAAGTACTTCAAGAACTAAAGCTCACTTTACTTGATGCTGCTTCTGCACCACCTAAATCGTCAAATAGAAATCCACACTATTAAAAATAAGCATACACTACAAAGGCATCATTTAATATTTGGTAACATTACCAAAAAAAGCCAGAGTACTTTCACAGCTAGTCTCACTGCTGAACATGTTCAGTGTGGTTTAGACTCTTCAGTTCTCTCAGTGGTTTATAACTGGAAGTTAAGATTAAGAAGTTGAGGAGCTTTGTAAAGGAGGATTTATCTATCATGTCTCTTACTTGACAATTTACTCATATCCAAGGTCAGATCAGAGAATGATGAAAATTAAGGTTATTACTATGTAAAACAGTTTGTCAAATAACAAATACAATAACCAGTATAAACTACTCAATATAAAACTCTTGGCTACACTTAATTACACAGATTCGATCCCCTCCTAGAAACTTTAAGGTGAGAGGAAGAAAAGCCACTAACATCTGGAAACACAATGAAGTACAAGCTCTAAGAATGATAAAGATAATTCCAGACATTTTCTAGTCAAGCAGGTAAGAAATAATTAAGATAAAATAAAATGCCCTGGACTTTTAATTGAATAAAGTTCTATTGAGGCAAACATCAATAAGACACATTCTAGAGAGCTTCAGCACCCAGCACAATACCCAGGTCACTCTCTATCCCCAAGATATCCCAGTTTGGATAGGAATTAACCTGGGCCACTGATGTTTAAACTTAAACAGGGAAAGTTCAGGTTGGATATAAGGAAGAAGCTCTTTACTGAGAGGGTGGTGAGGTGCTGGCACAGGGTGCCCAGAAAAGTGGCAAATGCTCCATCCCTGGCAGTGTTCAAGGCCAGGTTGGACAGAGCCTTGTGCGCTATGGTCTACTGTGAGATGTCCGTGCTCGTGGCAGGGGGTTGGAATTGGATGATCTTAAGGCTCTTTCCAACCCAAACCATTCTGTGGTTCTATGACCTTATATGTGTTTTGCAAAGCCACCCAAGATGATGAAGACTACATACCTGTTGGTTTTATTTGGGTTGTATTCATAAGACTCTTTGATGGCATTTATCATTCTCTTGGAATTAATTCTCCAGAGTTTGAGAGAGTGATCCATCCCACAGGACATGATTTTCTCACCAAGAAGATCATAATCCTGTGTGTATAAAAGACTTTTGAGCACCCCTAGCCTAAGCCGTATTCTATCAACTCACATCTTATTCCATCATTTTCATCAAAGCAGCATTTTCTGTGTAGAGAATGCAATAAAACTGCTTATTTTCAATAGAAAACTACTAATAACATATTCCTGCTCATTGCAAAGAAGCACAGTATTTAACAACTGTATTTATTCTCTCTCAAAAAAGAGAGATTATATTCAACAGCACTGATGAACAATGAATCTAAACCTAGTTCTCCCCCCTCAGTGAATTCCCCAAGTTTCAGTTTATGAAGCAACTTTGACAGAATCCCAGGGCTATGACATGGGTAATGACACTATTTAGAACCACAATTGGGTAATACAGTGTCATGGTTTACATAGATGCATCCCTCACCTTTTAGGTCACACAACAGGAATGGAAACAGCTCTTAAGAGCAGGGTATTAGAAGTCAACTATTCTAGCTGGTAGATGCTGGGTACCAGTGTCTGTTCACAACCACTGAAAAGCAGCATAACTCACCTAAAGTAACTTCTTTCCTTCACTACCATGTCTCAAGATTTATTTGCTGATGCTGCTTTGATAACACCTCAAGAACTTCAAAAGTGGGACCATGATGAAAACATTTTACTCTTTCTAGCCCCACTGAGCTCTATTTTGTTTACTTCTAGGCTGCACTGGGAGGGAACCAGCTACTGAGACATACAAAGTGAACAGCTTGTCTTGTATATTGAGAGGTAGCCAGATCAAGCAACCACCTTAGATTTAAACTTCTCTACCCCCTTAAAATAGTATTTATGCACTTCAGGGGGTTTTAAGTAGGTATAATATCAAACCAGTTCACAAGAGGATAAAAAGTTGCATACTGTAGGCTTACTACCCTTTGTAAATCTAAATCACTGCCCCCCAGTCTTCCACTTACTGCACTTAACACCTCATCCCTGTGCCCTTCTACTCCTCCAAATATTGCAACCAGCGTGTCTGTCTGGATGTTCCACAGTCTCAATGCATGATCTATAAAGAACAAATAGAATTACATGCTGCTTTTTTATAGGTACATATGAATAATATATTTCAGCTTAAACCACTTTCAATAACAGGGGTTCACGTAAACATCAAGAAGGCAATTAATTCTTCACTTGGTAGAAATCATAGGACTGCATTAGCTAAAATTGCTGTTACAACTAAACTACTGTTAAAAGTAATGCTGTAGTGAAGAAAATCTGACCACCTCCCCATCCCTGGGGACAGCTTCTAGCAGAAAGAGACTTGGCTCTTTAGATCATCCAAAAAGCAGAGTCTGATCTTGGACATACATGGTTTTATTCTGATCTCAGAAACAATTTTATGTATCAAAAAATGCTGGAATTCCTTTCAGCAGTTCTTACAGAGATGTTCTGATTTTCCATTTGTTCGCCTTTACAATATTACTCTTCCTGAACTACAGCCTGTATGGATGGGAAAAACTGTTTCTAGAAACAATACGTATTCCAAAGTCAATCAGACTAATCCACTTGTTAAAAGAAAGTCTTAGCAATATCTAATGTATTTCCCATTTGGAAATGGGAAGCTCTAGCATATCTCCCTTTTGGATTCCACAAATACACTGCATTGAATTAGAGCAGCACCAACTGGAAGGCCACACAGTCCCAAATGCTTTCCTCTTTTTCTACACATATCCCAGCCAAGCAATTCTGAGCCCCCAGTATTCTGCTGCCTTCTCAGAGATAGCACCTAGTCCAGAGGTTGCACCTTAAAACCTGTGGTATTATGGCTGATATTAAGATGTGATTAAAAAAAGAACCTTAAAAAAAAAGTACAGAACTCAAGAATTTCAGCTTTACAGACCCACAGTACAAACTTGACAGCTGCAAGAATCAGAGAGGCTGCAACTCTTATTCTCATGTAGATTCAACACTTAAATATGCTGAAGTCAAAAGTCCCCTTATGTGAAGGTTTCCAACTCAAGCACACCTGAAGGCTTGCTCCTGCAGCAGATCAAGTATTCCCATACTTAACAATCAACTGGTTAGAAGTATTCCCATACTTAACACAACAATCAACTGGTTAGACGTACTGAACAAGCCCGTAAGGCACCATACCAAAATCTCACTTCTCCCTTCACTAACAGGCTCTCTGTACAACAAAGTCCAAATAAAGTCAGAGCTATGGAGAACGGACGTTTTCCCCACAAACACGGCAAATGCTGCCTGCGATGTTAAGAATTCCCCACCAGATGGCAACAGGATTCAACAACTGACAAACATTTAACTCCCTGTATAGAAAGTAAAGCGCAACCCCAAAACTCATGTTTCTTCATTCCTAAAAGCAGCGCCGTTCACAATCCCTTTGCACCACAGGTGGAGTTACGCTTGTTGCAGGCCATGGATTTAATCCACACAAGATATACTGCCATAAAAGAGCAAGATTTGCTCTCAGCTTTTAAGGTAAACTTGTTCAATGCCATTCATTAAAAAAATTAAGGAGGTTTTGGCCATTTTCAAGACCAAAATCCAAAGTATCCTGATTTATACAAAAAACAAAAGAGGGTTTTTTCCTCACCTTTGCTTACAGATAAAAGGAGATTTGGATCTCTTGGATGGAATTTCAGTTCATTGATTGCATTCCCATGGCCCACGTAGTGCTGGGATAGAATTCAGAGACAAAGTTACCATTTCCCCTCATGCTCGTATGTATATAAAGACATAAATTTCATACCTTACTGAAACAAGCTGTGTCTCAATTTCTGAGCACTCACCTTTATGCACTGCATTGTAATAGGATTAATTATCCTAATAATTCCCCTGGAGCCTGCCACAGCCAGGAGAGGATGGCTTGTATTGCTGTCGTATGTCCACGCACAGGTATAGAAGTTTTCATCTGCCTACAACATCTTATGTTAAGGAATACAGAAGAAACAGGAGATTCTTATTTATTTATTTGTTTGTTTGTTTAAATGTGATTTTTAAGTAAACTTGTTGGTATTTTATGCAAGTGCTCAGGAGTCTCTGCTGGACCCAATAAGGAATAGACACATATAAGGACATGGAGCAAGTCCAGAGGAGGCCACGAGGATGATCAGGGAACTGGAGCATCTCCCATATGAAGACAGGCTGAGAAAAGTTGGGGCTGTTCAGCCTGGAGAAGAGAAGGCTGCGTGGAGACCTCACAGCAGCCTTCCAATATCTGAAGGGGGCCTATAGGGATGCTGGAGAGGGATTCTTCATCAGGGACTGTAGTGATAAGACAAGGGGTAATGGGTTAAAACTGAAAGAGGGGGAGTTTAGACTGGATATAAGGAAGAAGTTCTTTACTGTTAGGGTGATGAGGCATTGGAATGGGTTGCCCAAAGAAGTGGTAAATGCTCCATCCCTGGCAGTGTTCAAGGCCAGGTTGGACAGAGCCTTGGGCAATGTTTTCTAGTGTGAGGTGTCCCTGCCCATGGCAGGAGGTTTGAACTAGGTGATCTTAAGGTCCTTCCCAACCCAAACCATTCTGTGTTTCGTTGTTGTGGTTGGTTGGGGGTGTTTGTTTGGGGGTGTGGTTGGGTGTGGGGGTTTGTGTTGGTTTTATGATTCAATTCTATATCTGCAAACACAAGCAACGTTGCCTGTTCTATAGACGCCAGTTGCTTCACTCCTGTGCCATAACATACAAGGAATTCTCTCTTGGCACCACTTTTCAACCTATTTGTCCAAAACAGCCAAAGATTGGGAATAATAAATCTAGACTTGAGTTCACAAGTTATTGGCGTGTATACTGCAAATGAACAACACAAATTATTCCCACTTCAGAGCACGAAACATTAATTCTTAGGCTTTAAACCCAGCTCCAATTGACAGGGAAACTGAGACCACTGTAAAGCAGTGGATGTGAAACATCAGACAAATATTAGTGTTGGGAAGATTAAACTGATGGAGAATGAGTTTTCAAATATTTTAATTTGGCCAACAACTGGCCAAGAATGTGTGTTTCTAATATGTTTTTAATAGGAGAGAGTCTAGGATGTGGGAAAGATGTAACACTTGGACATAAGGAATGTGCCACATGAACAAAGTATTAAATCACAGACCAAATCTTTTTATGCTTTTTTCCTACAAAGCCTCTTCATTTTTGATAAAGAGAAAGCAAACAAGTAGCTTTTTAAGAGGATACATCAGCATCCACGTAGGACTGCAACAGGCGGATCTCTCCTTGGGAATGACACTCATATAAAGTAACCTGGATGAAAAAAACAAGTGGAGAGATTGTTGCTTACTTGTAGGTTGTCAAAAGGAAAAGTACCTGTGCACTGACTGCTGATAGGGACAGGTAGTGTGCCTTTATGGTTTAAATCTCATCCATCTTCCATTTGTTTCCAACAGGTGGAAATGGTTTGATAAAGGAATGCTGAGGGCAGTTACAATAAAGCACCACTCCAGGCCTTCTCAGCTGTTCTTCCCAGGCATGCAAATCTATGATTTGAACTGCCTTAAGTATGATTAAACTCTGTTTGAAATTAGCTACTGCAGCCATCTCTAACATGACTTGGTCTTTTAATGAAGCACTGATACCTTGTTTCATCTTAGTTTAGCACTTTCGGTGACTGACCGTTGAAACAAACCTGGAAATGAAAGGCTGCTTGTTTATTCAAACATAACACTGACATAGAATGCATTTCAGGAGTTATTTTCAAGCCTGAAATGACATAAATCCTTGTTCAGAAAAAACCTGTAAGTTCACTCCACACAGGACCTTAATTTAGCTACTGAGCTGCCTGGCATCATTGCAGACACTTCTCATCCCATTTTAGAGCATATAACCCTCTGGAAACAATAACATCTATGAAAAGTAATTTTAGTGAGAAGACACATTTATGTCTCTTGTCTCCTTCTCCCATGTTTATATTCCTGAAGGATTTGTTTCTTTACTGCATAGGCTAATTCCCAAATAGCTAACACACAACTTCATGAAACAATTCAGAGGATGCAACTTCCCCAGGTGTTACATACCTCTGAAATAAAGCTTTTCTATGAAGCATCCTCCCCATCCATACTAACTACATGCAAAGGGATTGGTTGGAGAAAAAAGCATGCAAGCAGAACCAAGTGGAAAAGCTGATGGTTAAAAACAATTATACTCACTCTGTTGCTGCCTACAGTAGCAAAAACAAGAGGATCACCTTCTTTACTGTGCCAGTTAAACTGGACTCCAAACAAAGGCTGCCCGTGGTCCTCCTGGAGAGGTAAAGTGAGATGAAAGACCAAAAAAGATGAAAAAAGAGCCACCATATTATTATTATTCTTTCCGTGAAATTCAGCTGTGGTGGTAAAACAGCTTAACTGAGATGTTTTCCTCCTCAAACTACTGGGTTCATGTTCAGTATAATTTCAGATAGAGTTAAAAGGAGCAGTTTTATAACATCACATTTTAACTTGGGTGTCTTAAAGGAGGTTAAAGGAATATTCTGACAGCCCCTCCCTTTCTTCCCCCAGCAAGCTTTTAAAAGGGTGAAGAACTGTTATGTCTCAGAAGCTGCTATAGCCAGAAGCTGGCAGAATTCCCGAGCTATATTTGCAGTTCTACTGCTTTGTTTTGCAGTTTTCAACAAGGCAACCTCTGCATCTAAGGCCACATCTATATGTATTTTATACTGTTAGAATTACACAAAAGATTTACAACTTCACAGAGGAAAATCGTAAGGTCAGAGAAGACTTATACTGGTGTAAGGGTGGAGAAGGGCTACATTTCACTATTACAACACAGGTCTTGCAACTCTTGTCACAGACACAGTGAACTGTGTGTCACAATGCTGCTGCAAAGTTCACGTCTACAAAGTGTTTTCAGATTGCATTCACAAACACCAGAGAAATGCCAAATCTTATTTTTATACAGCTTACATCAGTTTAATAGAGAAAAAAACAGCAGATATGTTTATGAATTGTGATGAATGTGGCGGTGCTTGTTAATAATTGATAACAGTATTTTGGCCTGTCCTGACAGGATGTTTTCAGTAAGAATAATGCTCACTAAAGTGCCTCCCCACAGGGGACTGTCTGGGACAGTGCAGGCAGGAAGGAAGTGTCTCACAACAGCCTTCAAATGGCAGTGCTTCGGAGACACCCCCAGGAATGTCAGCCCTGGCAGCTCCGGCCTAGCCCAAACCCAAGGAGTGAATCTGAGGAGGGAGGTATGGGGAAGGAGTCCAACACTACTCAGGATAAGTTAGGAAGTCTGGAATAATTTAAAATAGCATTGTTTACTGAGAAAAGCATTATCTGTTATGAAGAGAAACAGCCAGAAGGGCTAGAAAGAGAAGGGAGAAAATCTGTCAGAGATGAAGGCTGTCCTGCAAACACCAAAGAGAGATAACAACTTTCAAAGCTGAATACAGGCTAAAAAGAATTGCTCAAAGTTTAACTCAAAGTATTACCTATCAGAACATGGGGAAAGAACAGACTAATGGCTGTAGGGGATGAGGGATATGGGACATTAACAAAGGGAAAAGTAGCAAGCTTATGAGTGACCCCACGACAGAAGGAAAAAGCAGGTATTGAGGATCTGGAAAGCATTATAGTTTAATTAGAGATGAAAAATGAGGAAAACGGTATGCCATAAGATTACACACACATGATTTCTAGTGTTTAATAAAGTTATAAATTTTACTTTCTAGCCTTATTTTTTGAGTGTACTTAAGTTTTCCTTGAAGAGAACAGCTGAGAGGTCAAATACAGAATACTGTAAAGTATCTCCCACTAAGAATTCATTGGGTTTGAATTTCTGAGTGATAAAGTTCACTCTGATGAATACTGAGGGCTTTGGACATGCTGCATGAAGATAACACAGGTACAAGGCACAGATTCTTACTGCTTTTTTAGAGATTAGCAGGTTCTGCACTTGTTTTTCTGGAATAACCTTGTTCTCTGGCATATGCACTGTTTCTGATAAATTTAGTGAAATGGGAAGAGTGAAGAGGAAGATGTTTTCGCCCTCAGGATAAGACACTTTTCCAGGACAAGCTGTGATAAGCTTGTGGTTTTCTAGGTAGGACCCAGACTAGGGTCATAAGAGATATGTACAGCTGAGGTCTCTATTGTTTCTATGTTTGAGTACATGCTTTAAGTATTTAGTAAGCTTTTTCAAAGACAACCTATTTCCCTGGCAAGATTACTCTGCAAGACAAATGTAAGTAGTCTAAAGACATCTTTGGCACTACATTCCTCACATCCACTGCTACAACCTCCAGAAGCTTGACCATGTATCTCCAAGGGTTTTTTGGTGTTTAATGGCTGAAGGAGTCAGGCAGAGGCTCTTGTAGGGTCACTGGGGTATCTGAAGAAGTTGTGCTCACCTCCTTTAAACTACCATCATCCTCACTGGTCAAAGACAGCACACAGCTACTTTGAGAACACTCATCTGCTCTAATTCTTGTCCCAAGTGTTAAACATTGAAGCAGGTTTTTAAACATTGCACTTTTAGGCATTGCACATTATGGCCATCCTGAGCTGCAGAGGATGTCACACAAATCTGACCACTGGTTTGTACACACAGAAGAGTGACCCAGATGCTGGTTCAAAACCAGAATTGTGCAATGCCATCTTGACCCTGGTATGAATAAAGGGCACAAAAGCCAAAGTACTCAGGTTCTTGATACCACAGAAAAAGAAGGCAGAGGAGAAAACAGACTTACAATTGTCACAACACCAAATAAATAATAAATGGTCAGTTCTGTCCTTCCTCACCCCAATGCCAACTCAGCCAGAGAATAAGACAAGACCCGTTTTTAGACTGAAGGCAAGTGAAGTAAATATTATGCCAACACAAAAAATAATCACCTGTGACTAAAACACATTTTAATGTGCTGTCACCCACGCTGCCAGTGGGGAACCAAGTGACCACACATGCATTTCCAGCTCCCAGAAGTGGAAGCAAGCCATTACTGGCAGTGGGCTTAGTTCCTTCTCCTTTACCTATCAACAAGCTAAAGTCTTGCATGTGGTTGGTTACTGACTCCCAGCTCAGGGGACAGCGAGTAGAAGCTGAGAGACAACACCAGGCTGTTGACAACCACTGAGGCACAGCCTAAGCAAGAGCACAGGGTAGGTAGCTGCATTGCTTTAAAGGGAATACATCAAAGCAGAATAGACACAGCTCTTTGGTGAAAGATCTACGACCAAAAACATCTATGGATGTATGTAAGGATGTGCAGCTCTTGGCTGCATATGCTCATTTATAAACTACATTTCCATTCAGCCCACAGAGAGCAATGATTTTTCAGTATACCTTACAGGAACTTTATGCTGCAAAAAGCAAAGAAACATAGGCAGCTTTTTATTTCCTGTCATTTTCCAAGTTATATTCTTGTTTTCCTGATGCTTAAATTTCACCCAAAATAACTTGCACAGTAGTGTTTAAAAAGCATATTTAGCAAGCACTGAGTTTTTCAAGCTGAATCATAACCATTTAACATTCAAAGCAGATGGTAATGGCCATATTTCTTTGTTTCCCAAAGGGAAAAAAAAGTAAAAGCAACATAAGAGGGAAAAAATAAAGAGTAGAAAAGTGGAAAAACACACAGTTTATATATCCCTAAAGAATTTTAATATTAAAATTGATTTCCATGTCTTTAAATCATGTTGACTCTTAATTAATTTCAGTACACACACTTTATAGCATATCTCAAAGACATAGAAACTATGGGATATATGATGCAATATCCAAAGAGTCTTTCTGACCCCATACACAACATTCAATCCTTAGAGTTTATCTATCTCCACAGTACCTGCAAAATTAGTAAGCAACAAAAAGGAAAAAAGAACTGAGGCTTCCTCAAACGTGAAGTAGAAAGGAGTTACCCAGTTTGGCTCTACCTAGGCTTTGTATTAACATGCACATCTATTATTATGAGCATTAATTTCAGTTCAAAGAGAAATAGGGAGAAGAAACTACACCACTTAGCTGAAACACTATATTTACTCCCTCACAGCTTGATTCCACTTGCACAAGAATCTATTCCCAGGCCCAGATCCAAATCCACACAAGTCAGGGATTGCTTAACTTCACAGGGTAGTCTTTTGGGTCACCCTATAGCAGGGTCTGGATGAAAGCTGGGGTGAGGGAATGTTCTGTTTCCCCAGAAGGTACTTGAAAAGTCCTAACTGCTTTAGGATATTTGGTCTGCAGACAGAAAACGAATGGGCTCAGCAAAAGGCAGAACTTGTTGAATGTTTGGGTGCTGAAAAGCCCCTGACTGTTTTTGAAGTATGACTTGAAGCCACCCACAAAAAGCATTATCTGTGGGGGCGATTAATGCAGTCACAGGAGCAGCTGCCTACTTCGGTGGAAATGAAAGAACTTCCGTCCTCCTACACCCTGAAAGGGCTCCAGATAACTTTTCTATTTCAAAAAATACATTAAGATCAACTTGTTTCCCAGATACTTTTGTCAGCGTAACTTCGTATCCCAATTTCTACAGTGACAAAGCTCATTTAGGAGGCTTCCATGTTCCAAAGCTCTCATCCCCTCCCACTCAGCTACCCCAGCATTTCATCCAGGCAACCTGAAGCCAAAGTTCAGGCACAGCTACATCAGCACAGCTCAACAATCAACTGGGGGGGAACAGCAAAACCCTCTTAAAGCAATTCTGCATAAACTATCCACTCTGGAGCTGCACGCATCCTCTTGTTAGCTAAACATAAAATTTAACAGAACTCCCATTTTGTTCCAGACACAATCTTTTCTTTATTTAGAGATCTTGTAAAACTCAAGTCAAGACAGCATATTTACATCTTTTGCCACATAAATATCCCACACAAGGCCTGGGAATGAAAAAACAACATCCTGAGAGTGTAAAAGAATCAAAGAGAAAATCCATTCAATCCACCACAGTCTGTTACTACTGCAGAAGAGAACAATACTATCCTAAAATACAAGAGCAGGGAGTAAAGACAGTGAATCTACATCCCCTTATAGCATCAGGTATTAGGTGGGAAGATAAATATGACCTAGATGAGGCACGAGCACAATCACAACACTCATGATAGATTAATCAAATTGCACTATATGACAATTGCCAAACAACAGAAACCAGCTGGTAAGTGTGAGGCAAAATCTACTCCCAGATTGTTGGATTGTTTTAAATACATTTCAACACGTAGAAAAATCTGTAGGTGCTTTGCATCAAGCTGTCACACGCTTGGTTTTATTTGAATTTCTTTATTCAGGTTTTTATCTCAAGCAACTACATCTTCAGTGAAATACATGATTGGATCACACAGAACTCTGCAAACTTGCACAGATACTGGGTTAATAGCAGCACTATCTGCTGTTTCCTATTTCTCAGTAGCCTTTTTCTCCCAAACTTCAGCTATGCCAAATAAGAAAGGTATTTTCTTCAAATGAGCAAAATTGTATATAGATACTCAAAAATACCTATCTTGGCACTGTCTCACAGTCAATATTAGCATTACTGCCAGCATTCCCATACTGGTAGGGATGGTAGGAAGTTTACACATACCTACCTTCAGGCTATTTACACATTTGAAGGAATATTTGCACTTCTTTGACTTCCATTTTCCTTTCCCCCAGCTTTTCCTTCCAGGTGCATTAGGAGTGTTTGTTGGTGTATCGGGGCGTTCGGTGTTAGTACCACTTTCAATACTAACAGCATCATCCTGAAAATATTCAAGTTATATAAAATGTAATAAAGGTTTCATTAACTGCTGTATAAATTCAACTCATTTTGCAGCACTTGGCCTTTTCACTTCCTCTTCTCCTCTGTAGGAACAGAAGATCTCGTAGGACTTGATGTTATTTAGATTCACATATTTAAATCTATTACTAACATCATAGCATTCCTCCCTAGAAACAGAACATAAGTCACATGAGGACTAATCCCAGAGGGAGAGATGTGAACTGTGATCTAGTGACGTTTCATCAGAATGCTGGTAGTTGCGCTTAAGAAAATGCTGAAATGGTCACTAAAAAAAAGCTTTGACGTAGGTGGAATGAGTACTGAAGGAAGAGGTTGGTTGTGTAAAATCATTATGCTTTGCCATACCAAGAATCTAACCTAAGACTTCTGTACACCCCAAGCAGCATCAGGCACAGCACAGCTCTGCAGTAAGTCAGCACTGCCACTAGAAAAGGAAGTCCCACCTCTCCCTCCTACTCTTTCCTACAGATACTTGCTTCACCTAAAAGCTAAGGTAAAAAAAACAAACCATAAAGCCAAAAATTAGGTTAGCTGGCTGTCTGACCAGGTAGCTAATCCAACTGGCCTCCAACCATCAGCAGTCAGACCTAAGGTAAGGACAGGAGAAGGGGGTGAGCAAAACAAGCCAGCTGGTGAGCAGTTTTAGATCAGCTTTAGATAATTCACAGAAACTTCAGTTTCACACATAGTATGACTGCAGGACACTACTCAAAAGGACATTTCTGTTCCTTGCATCAGTCACCACAGCACACTTCAGCTTCGCCTGCAATGTAACTGGCAACCCTGTGCTTTCACAGGATTACCTTCAGCTTAAATATACTTAAAAATCTAAAAATCAGCCTTTATTTATATCCTGGCAATACAACCCGTTCAATTCCCATCAGAGCAGTGGAGGGGGAAGAATTCATCCCAAGGCTTTGGGATTTCTGGATCTGAACTAAGGTAGGCAGAGGCAGACAACAGCCTGTCACTGGAGGTTAAGCATGAAGCTGCATTAGGAACTCCACTAGGAAAATGGAATAAGGTCAGTTCTAGACACTGATACACCAATTCCCATCAAGCATTTATTCTGTGTCCTAGTTTCATATCATATCAACAGAAGCAAGTAGATGTGCACTGGTCTTTGACCAACAACTCTGAAAATCAGGACACTGAGGGGAGAAAAAGAAGGCAATACAACACACAAGCCTGTAAGCAAAGTACCCAGACATGGAGTCATTCTCTTCACGTTGCACTCCTAAAAGCGCAAACCCTCTCCTAACACATGTAACCAAGTTGAACAAATTTTACATTTTCCAGTTTCTTCTCCTTTACCCTAAAAAAATGTCAGAGCTTGCCAAATCCTCTCTCCCAAGAGCACCTGCTGGCCAGAGTTGTAATGCTTCACAAGACTGAAGTTTTCCCTGGACTAGTCAGATACTGTCAACAGAAGAACAGCAGGTACCTGCTACAATGCAACTACAACATAATCACAAACTTGCACCCAGGAAACCTGTGGAACAAAACAGACCCCTTCTCCAAATGAACACTATTCTGCCAACTCTTAAATAGAATCCCTGGCTTTCAGAAGCAGTGGAATCCAGTAACAAACCTTGAAAAGGAAATCCTTTCACCACTGAGACAGGTCACACCTTCAACAACCAGACAGCCTCCATCCGTGGTCACTGACAGCCTAACACAGGCACCAAAGCAAACCAGAATGCCTGTCACCAAACTGCACATAATACACAAATGCTGCTGAGCAGCGGTGCAGAACAGCTTGAACCTGCCTGTCACCTCACAAGCAGCACTTCCACAGGACATCAGGGATGTGGTCCAGATCCTTCACATTCTGGGTAAAGGAATAAACCCACACTGCATAAAGCTAACACACAAACATCATCCCCACTCCAGTAGCTACATAAAATGATTGCTAGATACCTTATGTTATCGTTCAAGTATAAAGTTAGTCTGTATCAATCACACTACCTTTGTTCCCAACACTAGATTTTAGACAAACTTAAGAGATTACCCTCCTCATGCCCTGCTGTCTCCTTCTGCTGACAGAAGCTCGAGCACGACCCTACTCCTCAGTCCCCACAGACCAACTTATGCTGCAACGTGACAGGGAACACACACACAAATAAAACTTCGGGACAGATACAAAACCTTGCCGGTTTGCAAATCTGGCATCTTGAAGGGGACTTGGAGACAGAGTTCGGGCCTCAAATTCTCCCTCACCCACGTGGAGGCAAAGTGAGCGTCTCTCCTCCAAGACTCACACGGGTCCCTCTCCCATCGGGGCCTCTTTCCCTACAGCGGCCCGTCTCTTTGAGGGGCAGGCACCGAGCCGGGGCGGACACAGAGACGGGGCGGACGGGCTGACACCCCCCTCTCTTCTCTCCTTTCTCCAGTCTCCCACCCGGGACGCGAGACCCGGACAGGGTCTGCCGGGTCCCTCAGAACACCCGAAGCGGCCGCTCCCGCCGCTCTCCTCACAGCGGGTCCCACCGGGCCGCCCCCCACACACACTCCTCGCCTCAGCGTTCCCGCCCGCCCCCGGCAGCGAGGCCCCGCTCCCGCCTCAGCACCCCTCCTCCGCGCCCCATCCGCCTGTCCCCCGGCCCGGCCTCACGTTCTCATCTCCGGACAGGTCCCCGGGGTTACTGTTCTCGTCGCTGCTCAGCTTCTGCTTCTTGGCCGGCATCTCAACCCCCGCTCCCGCCGCTGCCACCGCCGCCGGGGCTTCTCCCCGCTCAGACATCTTCCCCGCCCCCCGGCCCCGCCACGCAGCCGCAAAGCGCGGACGGGGAGGTCGAAAAAGCCTTGCCGTAAAGCAACCCTGCACCCGGTTAGCTAGGAGGGCAGTGGAGAGCTGCCACACTGCTGAAAAAGCGCGTTTCCCGCCGCTCGCTGAGGCGCTCCGAGAGTTAAATTAACCCGGTTTTAGCTGCATAGGAGCTTAATGGCACTTTATATCGTCGTTTGTAGCGAGCCAGGGCCGGCCGAGGTAGAAAAAAGCAGTCCCCATCGTCACAGGTGCTAACAGTCCCTCAATCCAGATTTGCACGGTGGTTGAGTTCTGTTTCTCATGCCTAAAGTGGTCTTAGTTTTGCTCTCCTCTTGCTCTACAGAAGTCCACAGAGCCAACTGTACCCTGGGCTGCATCAAAAGGAGCGTGACCAGCAGGTCGAAGGAGGTGATCCTGCCCCTCTACTCTGCTCTCGTGAGACCTCACCTGGAATATTGTGTGCAGTTCTGGTGTCCTCAACATCAGAAGGACATGGAACTGTTGGAACAAGTCCAGAGGAGGCCACGAGGATGATGAGGGACTGGAGCACCTCCTGTATGAAGATCGGCTGAGAAAGTTGGGGCTGTTCAACCAGGAGAAGAGGAGGCTGCGTGGAGACTTCATAGCAGCCTTCCAGTATCTGAAGGGGGCCTATAGGGATGCTGGGGAGGGACTCTTCATTAGGGACTGTAGTGACAGGACAAGGGGTAACGGGTTAAAACTGAAACAGGGGAAGTTTAGATTGGATGTAAGGAAGAAATTCCTTACTGTTAGGGTAGTGAGTCACTGGAATGGGTTGCCCAGGGAAGTTGTGAATGCTCCATCCCTGGCAGTGTTCAAGGCCAGGTTGGACGAAGCCTTGGGTGATATGGTTTAGTGTGAGGTGTCCCTGCCCATGACAGGGGGGTTGGAACTTTATGATCTTAAGGTCCTTTCCAACCCAAACTATTCTATGATTCTATGGTCTTGCAGTCCTTTCCAACCCTAACTATTGTGTGATTCTATTTAGTCTGGAGGAGACTAAGAGGGGATCTCAGTAATGGATATAAATAAAAGGTGGGTGCTAGGAGGATGGTGCCAGACTCTTCAGTGGTGCCCAGTGGCAGCACAAGGAGCAATGGCCATAAACTAAACCACAGGTTCCACCTCAATGTGAGGAAGAGCTTTATGTTGAGGGTGGCAGAGCAATGGAACAGGCTGCCCAGGGGGTTGTGTAGTCTCCCTCTCTGGGGACATTCAAACCCCTTCGCGACACATCCCTGTGTAACCTGCTCTGGCTGCCCCTGCCTTGGCAGGGGGGTTGGACTATAGGATGTCCTACAGTTCAGCCCTTCCAACCCTAATGGTTCTGTGTGATTCTGTGAAAATGGTGTTTCTGGAGAAGTCTCTGCTCTGCCTCTGTACTTCCTGGCAAGTTCCTACTACAGTTCTAAATGAAATAACTGCAGTTGCCAGGGTTTTATTTACTTATTTCAGAACCCACAGGTCCTAAATTCATCATAATTATGACTATTAAAGAAACTACCAAAGGGGAAGAGTAATCTGCCCACAGGCACAGTGCCTTATCTGCTCTTCGGGGCAGAAACAAGCCTTTCCTCCCCTCAGGAGTCATTCCAGCCCTAAAAAGCGATAGTTTTGAGGGCAGTGACAGAGAGAACCATGCCCTGTATGTAAAATTTAATCTCTCATAAGCTGCTGAGATAAAGGAGAAGAGATACACTTAAAGTGGTGCATGTATTGTAGTGGTTTTAGCAATAAAAAGTCCTTTTTTCTTTCTCTGCAGAACTGAAAGCTCCAGTGAAGCATTGCATAATATGTAGCAAAAGGTTGTAGCTTACAATTAATAAAAGCTCTGCCTGGGTCTGTGCTGCAAGATCGATGCTGTGATATGAATGTTTGTGGGGAATTACACAGGCTTGTTTTTGAAGCTGAACAGGATGTTTTTAGGCTGACTATATCAGACTATGCTGAAAGAAGGGCAGGCACCACATTTTCAGTGGTGAGAGCTCCTAACTTCTCCCCACTGGTGCCCTTGAGCTACTGAAGACAGCTCCCCTCCATTCTGCAGCTGCCAGCTCACACCCTCTAGATGGTCAGAGACACATCCATGTCCACCACGTTTCACTGACTCATCCAGAGCAGACAGAAAGCAAAAGCCTCAGCTAGCCTGGGCTTCATGCCCACAGCCAACATCAACCAGTTCTGTCTCCATCATAGGAGACAGGCCCAGATTGGTGTATGCCTTCTCCCATCTTCTGGATGCTTCACCTGGTGACAATCATAGAATCGTAGAATCACAGAATGTTTGGGTTGGAAAGGATCTTAGGGTCATCCAGTTCCAACCCCCTGCCATGGGCAGGGACACCTCACACCAGACCATGTTGCCTAAGGCTCTGTCCAGCCTGGCCTTGAACACTGCCAGGGATGGAGCATTTACCAGTTCTTTGGGCAACCTGTGTCAGCGCCTCATCACCCTCACAGTAAAGAACTTCTTCCTTATATCTAACCTGAACTCAGCCTGTTTTAGTTTAAACCCATCACCCCTTGTCCTGTCACTACAGTCCCTGACAAAGAGTCCCTCTCTGGCATCCTTGTAGGCCCCCTTTATATACTGGAAGGCTGCTATGAGCAAACCGTCAATTTGACCTGGTAAATGCATGCTGGCAATTACCTGTCTTGATGTGCTTGGACATGAGCTCCAGTAGGATTTGCTCCATCATCTTCCCAGGGCCTAAGGTTAGGCAGACTGCTCTGTCATTCCCTCAGTCTTTCTCCTTGACCTCCTTGAAGACAGGTGTAATCTTTAATCATCTCCAGTCATTGCGTGCCTCCTCAGATCACCATAACCTTTCAAAGATGAGGGAAAGCGGGCTTGGCCAGCTCCTCCATCCAATTGTGTCCCATCTGGCCTTCTGGACTTCTGCATGTCCCTTTGCCTTCAGTGCTTCCTAACTGCTCTGCTAGCTTCTGCTTCAGTCCTGCACACTGCTACTAGGTTAGGGAACCAGGAGGCCTAAGGGCAGATTGTATCAGTGAAAACCATGGCAAAGAGACTACTGAGTACCTCAGCCTTTCCCATGTCCTTTGTCACTGTGTCATCTGCTCCATGGAGCAGGAGGCATGTGTTTTCCTCAACGTTCCTTTAGCTGCAGCTGTACCTGTAGAAGCCTTTCCTCTTAACCTTCACCTCCCTGTCTGGCTTCAACTCCACCTGAGATTTGCTTTCCTAACACCAGCCCTGCATGCTCGAGCAATGTCTTTGTATTCCTCCTGGGCAGCCCATCTGTGCTTCTACTTGCTGTACACTTCCTTTTCGTGTTGGAGCTCAGCTGGGAGTCCCTTGTACATCCATACTGGCCTCCTGCCACACTTGCTTGATTTTCTGCACATCAGAACAGACTGCTCTTTTTCTTACAGGAGATTCTCCTTGAAGATCAACCTGTTGCCCTGAGCCCCACTGACCTCCAGGGCAGTATCCCATTGGATCCTGTCAAGAAGATCCCCAAGTAAGCCAAATCTGCTTCTCTGAAGCTCAGAGTTGTAATTCTACTGCATTTCTTACCCATTTCTCTCAAGATTTTCAATTCTACAGTCTTGTGTTTGCTGCAGCCAAGACTACACCTTCACATCTTTGACCAGTTCTTTCTTGTTTGTAACAGGTCTAACAAGAAAATCTTCCCCTGGCACTCAATATGCCACAGGGATGCTATATAAAACAGGACCTCCATCCTCTTGCATCCTTCTGGTGATGGTCCTGGCAGTCAGCTGGTCCACATAACCCAGGACTTTTTTCTCCAAGAGAACATAAGACAAATGTAAGAACTAGAGGTGGTTTAAAGAGACTTAGAGTTAACTCAGGGTTCCTCAGTGGTGTAGGTAACGCTGGATTTTGCCATCCTAAAGATGAAGGGGCTGATAAAGGAGGATACTTGAACTAGAGAGCTAATAGGCAGACAGAACAAGGAGAAGAGCCCTGGAAAACTAAGCTTCTTGTTCCCACTGCTGCAGGCAGCATGGAAAAGGCTGGAAAGGTCTTCTCCTTGGGCAGTACACATTGCCCTCAAACCTCAGTGGAGCAGCTACGAGTCTGACTTATTAGAGCTGCAGCATTTTCAGTGTAGCCCTGGCCTTTTTGCTGCCCTGATGTTCTGCTGCCCTAGGTAGGAGTTATTTTGCCTGTGTACAGAGATAACCCTGCCCCTAAATTACCTGATACTGGCATCTGCTGTATAAAAAGTGCTTCTTCATATTATATAGAAACTAGTTTTTTCTCTGTGTATAGGTCAGAACTGCTGAATTAACTGGAAAAAGTAATTTCTTAAATTCTATTAGCTGAATGGGAAAACACAGCCATGGCAACTGGGGTGGGTTCTGTTCTGCTCCGTGCATTGTCAAGAGCCCTGCCAGTTAATCTGCAATTACAGAGGCTGTTTTACTGGTTTTTAAACTGAAAACACAGCTGGGCTCTCTGAGCACCAGTTGAGTTGGTAAGGCAGCTAACGCTGCACTTTTTGCCTCATGAAAATTTAGAAACCAATGAAAAAGCATAAACACAGAAACCTGTAGCATCCCTTCTGCATAATGGGAATGCAACAGCCAGAAAAGGCTGCAGGCTTTTTTCCCTTCTCGCTTGTGAAAGATTGATGGGTCAAACCTTCAGCTGACTCACGTTCTGAAAGCAAGGAATGGCTCATGCATTTACATCTTGCTGCAGAAGTTCCAGATGATGTGGATAAATGGCATATATTTTATCCATCTGCTGGCGCTAACAACCTGCATGGAAATGAAAAGAGTATCTGAATCAGATGAGACAGCTGAGTTGATGTAAGGACACAGGACTACTGAAGAGAGATATCTCACCCACGCCCCTTTCCAAACCTTCTCCATGGTCCTAGTTCTGTTTCCACCACAGTTCTTCATGGGCTCTGTCTTCCCAAAGGCTACCAACAAGTCAGTCAGCTCCCTAATACAGAAGAAAACTGATCCAGCACAAAGTAATTTGAACTTTTCTCTGTAACAAGACCGGACTTCTGCAAACTCTCTGGTGACCACCAGAACTGGTGCAAAGGAAGGCTGGTGCTCATCCTGATGGTGGTTGGTTAGCTACATCTCAGCACTCTCCTGAAGCCTCCCCGTGTGCCACTTACTTTTGTGGTTTGTCTTCAGGGGTGAAAGAGTTTGACTGGGGCAATCCCAAGCACAACTACAGAGACTGGATTGAGTACAGAGAGCAGCCCTCAGGAGAAGGACTTGGGAGTAAACGTGAACAATCTATGTGCGCTTGAGCCCAGAAACCTCCCCTATGTGCTGAGCTGCACCCCCATAGTGTGAGCAGCAGGTCGATGGAGGGGATTCTCCCCCTCTGCTGCTCTCTGGGGAGACCCCCCCCTGCAGTCCTGATCTAGCTCCGGGGCAACAGCATAAGAGGGACTTGGAGCTGTTGGAGCAAGTCCAGGAGATGCTGCAAGGGCTGGAGCAACTCCAGGAAAAAGAAAGAAAAGAGAAGGCTCCTTAAGGGGAGACCTTAGAGCAGCTTCAGTGCCTAAAGGGGCTACAGGAAACCTGGAGAGGGGCTTTGGACAAGGGCTTGTAGGACAAGGGGAATGGCTATAACCTGTCAGAGGGGAAACTGAGAAAAGATCTTAGGCAGAAGCTCTTTGCTGTGAGGGTGCTGAGGCGCTGGCACAGGGTGCCCAGAGAAGCTGTGGCTGCCCCATCCCTGGCAGTGTTCAAGGCCAGGTTGGACACAGGGGCTTGGAGCAAGCTGCTCTAGTGGAAGGTGTCCCTGCCCATGTCAGGGGGTTGGAACTGGATGAGCTTTATGGTCCCTCCCAACCCAAACCATTCTGTGACATGATTCTGTGCCCTGAGGTGTCAGTCTGTCTATCCTTCTCTAACAACTTTGATGCCAAGATGACAGAAAGGCAACAACATGCAATTACCATCTATAAATCCTAAACTCAGTCTGTGTTTTCATGGTCAGCAGCAGTGATGCTCAGGCAGTCCCATCCCACCACATGCATCTAACTTCTGCTTACACCTGTCCTGGTCTCCACCAAGGAGTGGTTGATATATCTGGGTAATGAATCACACAGAATCTGGGAAAACAAACAACACTTCTTCATTTTGCTTAGTTGTATTAGATCAGTTCCCTTGTTTGTTCACGATGTAGCTACACAAACAGTTCTGTTGGCGCAATGCAGGGAGTGGCACATGAACAATTGGTGGGAAGAGAGGGAAGTGGGAGGAAACAAGCCAGAATTACTTAAGCCGATATCGTCACCAAATAAATCCTCATGGACCCAAAGCTCATGTGAGCAGAGCCTTTAGTCTAAAGTGACCTTTCTTCCAGAATAGTTTGTTCTGTGTGTGAAACAGCTCTCCCTAAACCAGGCACAGTTATAGTGTCTGAAGCAGATTTACAAAGGGACTTTACACCCCAGTTTATGCAAGAAATCGGGGGGATCTGGAGCCCTACAGGGGCTCTCTGATAACAGCGTAACCTCAATCATCAGCGGGAATTCCACTGCTGCTGTGGCAGAGTAGTAGCAGCAGCAGTTAAAAATGTCCTAAATGCTACTATGGGCTGGCTGACATCCATCCTTTCAGCCGTCTCAGAAGCAGGAATAGTGAAGTACTAAATCTGTCATGACATGTCATGGTCAACATGTCATGAAAGGATCTGCAAGGCCACCATAGGAAACTAACACTGAGGGAGACTGTTTCGCTTGCCCTGCCTGTACAGTGAACAGCAGTGTGTGCAGGTACCTCCCTCAGTTTTCTCCACATCTTCCCAAAGAACCCTGCAAGGATTTGTATTCAGCTTGGGAAAGGAGCAAGGGTTCGGAACCATCCAGGGAAGACCTTGGCTTTCATGACCTCTAGAGCAGGCTACTTGTGCCTGGCTCTCTCCTCAGCACCAGGGCATCCCCTCAGATGAACAGCCCTGTTACACAGCCGCTCCATGGGGAAATTAGTACAGCCTCAGGCCTTACACCACATTGTAAGAAGTGCTCACTGGAGGGGCAGCTGATGCAAAAAATATACAGATAATTGAACTAATCTTTGCAAAATGTGGCTTTTGCCTTTTTCTCTTTGTAACTTTTGCCTCTTTTTCCATGCTCCACCCTCATTTTTCTATGCAATTTACCATGAAAATACACTTCCCCTTAAATATTTTTCTACTGAAAGAACCACACACAATGCTTAGCCCCAAATATTTTCCACTGAAACACAGAGAGCCGTGATGACTGTGTTGGCATCATCTTCAGAAGCTACTCACTGCTAAAACATCAGTGCAATGATTAGCTGCAGCAAAACCTGATGGTTTAGAAATGCCTTAGAGACATACTTCTGCTTTCTAATTCAGGCTTCCTTTCACTGCATGGTGCAGGGTTTGTTTGCTGGGAAAAAGTGGCCTGACACCGAAGGTTAATCTATATTTAAATAAGTGGGTTATACTCTCAGCTCATGTTTCAGTTTAATTTTTCAGTAGTTGTACTGGAAAAACTCCAAAGGAGCTGTGAAACCTCATAACAGGGTGCTGAGGGGACAACAGCCCGCACCAGCCACTGCTGGAGCAGCTTCTATGTCCTGTCACCTCTCAGCTCTGCTGTTGTTCCTTCCCCCTGCTCACCAGGACCTACCTATCTCTGTTCCTGAGCAGCTTTCTGGTCCTGAACTGTTCCTGTGGTCACACCAGTGCAGGTAACCTTGCTAACCCTCTATGCAGAGGAAATCTTTGAGTATTAATAGCTTTTCTTCCTCCTTAGAGGATACTTTCACACTATCCCAATCCAGGCAGCTGCCATTCCACTGTCACTCTCCCTCCAGCCTCAGCCATGTGTTCCCTCCCCTGAATTATATGTAACCCATTAATTTAAATGGTGTGGAGCTGCACCCTTGTCTGTAAGACACTGCAATAGATGTCTGTGTTGTTGCTGGAGCAAGAGGACTGTCAGGGCGATCTCTTTCCCTTGTCACATATGGGGTGTGAGGACAACTACACGTGCACCAAGATTTATTAGTGGGGCTCATAGCTGAGGCCATACATTGAGTCTAAGACTGAAAATAAACTAAACCCAGAGACTGAGAAAGGGAAAGCAAAGGAAGAACTCTTTTAAATGGGCAGCTGAGAAAAAAGTGAGGGGAATCCTCACTCCTCTCCAGCCCCCCGTAGTGCCTTTCCCATAGTAGTGATATGATGTTAATTGAGACCCACACAAATGCTACTGGCTGTAACCACTTGTGTTGCAGGTGCTGTGTGGAGGATGGTTGTTAAGCTCTGTGCCCCCTAAAATGTAAACGCAAAGCTCCAAGCAAAGGGTAGGGAAAGGGGGGAAGAAGGGGTGATTCTCACGCTGGTGGCCATCACTTCCCATGGGAACCTGCCGAGCACACTATCAGGGGTTTGCAGGTGCAAGGTCATGGGAACACCAGCATGGGACAAACAGCATGGGAACGACAAGGGAAAGATACTGCCCCGGGAGCTCCAGGGAAGATTCCCAAGGCAGCTGGAGGGAGAGGACAGAGCTGGGGGTGGGAAGCAGGTTTGCAGTTGCAGATGGAAGGCCTTTAGCAGCACAGAAGGCACCTCAGGCCCTGGTGCCATAACCCCAGGACACACTGCTATGTCCTTGTTATCAGTCATGCTGCCACACGCTGATCTGGTGGAAGGTGCAGTAAAGGAAACTTTTCTGGGCCAAACCATCATTTTAGCTAGGTGAAAGACAGTCCTGAAGCTACTTGTTCAGAGATCTTTTCCCTGGGGCCAGCGTCTGTCTTTAGCCAATGTTCCTGACTAGTTAGATACGTGGTCAGCCAGATCAGGGATCCAATCAGACTGAAAACTAACCCAGCCAAGAACACTTTAAGGTACTACACCCTGTGCCAAAGAGAATAGCAGAGAGGGGCATGAGGACATTCCTCTGAGTAGCATCAAGAGCTGAGTTTCTTTTAAACCCCTTGTGAGCATACACTTCCAGCCACATTGTCCTATTCTCTTCTTTATGTGGGCACAAGCTACACAGTGACCTAGTTCAGGCAATGCATCTAGACCTATAGATAAGCTATACTTCTTCCCTTTGTGTTATTTCCCCCTCAGCCAGGTTTGCCAACTGGCTACACAAATAGTTGTGTTGTTCTAACAGAAGAGGCTGCTGAAGGGAACAAGCAAGTTCCAAGGGGAAGGTAAGGAACAGAATACATAAATTGGTGCCTTCCAACCCAAACCATTCTGTGGTTCTAGGATTCTGTCCCGCACTGGGTGCTCCCAGACTAGCACAGTTGCCTTGTACCATTCCTTGCTGCCATCCTGTATTAGTACAGCAGCACGACAAAGTGGGGCTCTCCCTTGTTAAGTCTTTTTCAATCTATTCAATAATAATTTAGCTGCTGGAATGGAAAATGGGCACATTCCACATGGAAATGACAAAGAGGTGGGAGGGGACTGAAAATACACTGGGGTATAGGACTGGAATTCCAAAAGCTCTTCACATATTTCTAAAAGGGCCTGAAAATAGCCTTTTAATGGGTAATAATTCAACTGCAGAAGCATGGGACAGAGGACACACAAGTAGGGAGCAAGTTTCAGGAAGGAGGCTAAGGGGGTTGTAACAGATTAAACCAGATAAAAACAGTCAACCACTGCAGCTAAGGTCTCATGTGTTCATCCAGTCCCAGGCACTACGCTTCAAGAACAATATGACTCAGCTGGAGAGTGTCCAAAGAAGAACCAGCAGCAATGATGACAGGGTTGAAACAGTGACCTGCAGTGGAAAAATGGAACAACCTGGAAATTCTCACCTTGAACAACAAAGAGAGAGAATAATAGACATTAAAGAAGTGAATGGCTATTGAAAAGGAGAAAAAAAAATCTGTTCTACAGGACAGGAAGCAGTGGGCTTCAGTTACGGTAAAGATGGTTCAGTTTATGTATAGGAAACATATAGGAATAGTAATAGATTGCTGTGGAGGATGGCATATGGATGCTTTAAGGTTAGAGAAATGTCAGGCAGGAGTATTTTAGGCACAACTGATCCTATATAAGGCCGATGAGGCTAATGGCTTCCTGAGTTTGCTTCTATACAGGCATATTCCAGATGCAGAAAAGAAGGAAGCATAGAATTAACAGGGATTAGTAGGGAACAAAATGGTCTAACAGGTTACATAGCAGCAGCACGGGGGAAAGTCTTATTGGCCTCTTTCCTTTACCCTTAGTGCCAAGGTAAGATTTGAGCTCAGGGTAGCTACATACTTGTGATAATCCTTGAGGAACTTAAGAGTCAGTGTTTCCACAGTGACTATTTTGGCTTATTGCTGGGAAGTAGTTTATAAAGTTAGCTGGTCGAGAAAAATTGACTGTGAAAACAGTGGAGCCTTAAGATCCTGTGTACCATGGCTTATGCTTGGCGTAAGAACAGCATTAGAACAGTGTTGTCATGTTGTAAAACAGTGGTAGGAATAGAATCATAGAATGGTTTGGGTTGGAAGCGAACTTTAAGATCATCTGGTTCTAACCCCTGCCATAGGCAGGGACACCTTCCACTGTGCCCCTTGGACCAGGCTGCTCCAAGCCCCTGTGTCCAACCTGGCCTTGAACACTGCCAGGGACGGGGCAGCCACAGCTTCTCTGGGCACCCTGTGCCAGCGCCTCAGCACCCTCACAGGGAAGAGCTTCTGCCTAAGAGCTCAGCTCAGTCTCCCCTCTTCTGGCAGGTTAAAGCCATTCCCCTTGGCCTGTCCCTACAGACCCCAGTCCAAAGCCCCTCTCCCTGTTTCTTGTAGCCCCTTTAGGCACTGGAAAGCCTTTTTATTTTCTAGTTCAGCCTCAGGCTGAAGGCCTGCTTTTAAATCATGCAGCCAAGTGCATAGAGAGTCCGAGTGCTACATGCTGACCATCCCTAGTCATGGCCTCATGTCAATCCTCAGGTGACACACAGGCATCTGGCCATGAGCATCCAAGACAGAAGACAACCACAGAAAACACTTTTAAGGAAATAAATTGGTTTTCTTGTAGGAAAATAAAGGTATGTGTGTACTTGCAATGTTGTCAGATACTTCTCTGAGATAGAGACAGCAGGATCACTCTCACTAATTTCTGACCAGCTGTGGACAACTCACTTTTTTACTTCCATGCATAAAACTGAAGGAAATAATGCTGATTTCCTCACTAACCAATTCATTGATTTTGGACACTATAGAGAGAATGTGCTCTTTTAAGAGCTGCTTTACTGGTTTTGGGAGAAAAACCCTCTGATTTTAAGGACTTTGAGAGCTTTCGACATGAGAGGATTGTAGTTTTAAGACTGCATGAAAAGCTTGTTACTCAGCCCTCATTCACAGGTAGTATCTGCTGCATCTAACTAAATTTGCTTTTTTCTACTTGCCTTTCAGTTGCTACTTAAGCATACTTCTTGTCCCCATAATCTGTAGCTGCTTTTATATAACAACCTGAATTGGACTTGAGGAATGCTGAATAGGAGATAGCCGTAACTAAGGGGCTTCAGACAGAGACAGACTGACCCAAGAAGATGGTTCAGCAGGATGCTGTCCTGGACATCAGGAGCTGCAGTAATCCATCCTAAACACTGCCACTGTCAAGGAAGAACAGGAATGCGTGCCCTAACCCGTTCCATGGTGGAGTTAAATAGCTGTTTCATTTATACTTCATGTGTTTTTAAGAGCACAAGGGGTGTTGTGTCATCCAGCTTGACCTCCTCCTTCATAAGCACAGCAGACTTTTCCTGAGTTAGTTAGCGTTGAGCCCAAAATCTCATGTTTATTAAAAGTATTTTCCACAGAGGCATCCAGTCCTGAGCTGAAGACTTGAAGAAATGGAAAATCCTCTGCTTCCCGTGGTCCTGTTCCACTGGTTAATCGCTCGCACAGTTGAACAGTTGTGCCTTATTTCTCAAGTGAAATCTGCCTGGCTCCAGCTCTTACCATCTCTTTTTGCTGTGTCCCTCTCTGCTAAAATAGAGACATGGTATTTCTTCTGTGTAAGAAGAAGTTTTGTTATTTCTGGGGTTTTAATGCTTTATTCTTTAAAGATAAAGCTGTTCCAGAGTAGGCACTAGACATTACTGTAAACACTGTGACCACTGCAGAACTGCTGCTTGTAGCTTGTGTACCCAGCCCATCAAACCTCTTGCCATGCTCCTCTTCTGGAGTTAGTGTCTCCTGGCCCACTTCATCCCAAACAGTTTGGTTTGCTGCATTCCTCTATGGATACGTGTCCTGGCTCACTGTGACTGAGCGCAGCAGCTCTGCTGGCACATCTCAGTCAACAGCACTGCTTGGTGAGAGAAGGAGGAGCACAGGAAGGGATCTCCACCCACAACCATTGGGCTCTGACCCACAGTGGTCATTCTGTGGCAGTTTAAGCCAGTCTAATTACCACAGCCCTGACCAGTCCCCAGCTATATAATCCCATCTTGTTCCTTGTGCCAACTCTCATGCTCCTGTGAGTCTCAATGACCCACTCCAAGGCAATAAATCAGCATAACGCTTTCCCCTTTTTCCTCCTGAAGTAGTTCCTACCACTTTCATGCCCAGAACCAACTCATCAAGCTGGACAAGCTCCAGTGTCAGCACAATGGTGGACACTGGAATCTGTGTCCATACCATGGGTGCCAGCCCTTGCAGCCGCTTTTAATCTGCCTGTTACTGTGAGTCCCAAACTTAAACTTGTCTGATCCCGTAGCAAAACACCACAGTGCAACACTGTGCTCATGTCATGGGTGGATAGAGCTGTCTGCCTCATCCCTGTCAGTGTTCAAGGCCAGGTTGGTTGGGGCTTGGAGCAACCTGCTCTAGTGGAAGGTGTCCCTGCCCATGGCAGGGGGTTGGAGCTGGATGAGCTTTAAGGTCCCTTCCAACCCAAACCATTCTCTGATTCTCTGACTCCATGAAAACCACCTCCACGCTAACCATTTTAGTTATAAAGTCACGTTTCAATACATACGAACCCATGGAAGAGGACTGCATTTTCATATTGTTGGAGGATCCTTGCCTGCATCTCGGCAGCATCGGACTGCAGACTAAAAAGAAAACTGGAGATCAGCATTTTCAGTGTCCCTCAAGACACCCACTGGAATGCAGCCATGTTACTGAAGACCTAAACTGAAGGCCAGAGCTTTAAGGAGCAAATCCCAGTTAGCAGCCTTGACTGAATCTTCAGCTGCTGCACATCAGGATAAGCTGTTGGCTGCTGCAGAACAGCATTATTTTAAGTTTCAGCTGGACAGGGTGCTGGGACATCCAGTCTGGGTCATGTTTTGCCAAGAAAGGTTGGACCAGATGATCCTTGAGGTCCTTTCCAATGTGGGATTCTGTGATTCTATCATTAATCTGCTCAACAATGAGATATTTAAATACTGGAAAAGAAAAGAAAGGCTGCTTTGTTTGGTTTAAGTTTTGTAACAACAGTGACCATCTAATCCAGCCTTTGCTTTGTTTCATCCAGGGAATGGCACTTCACAGTTAAAGATGTGATGTGTGACACTCACACTCACACATGGATTCCTACAGCAGCTAAACAGGCGCTGGCCATCAGGCGGCTGATCACCATCATTTGTCTTCCCCTTGCATATGTTCATGTCATATACATTATAGTTCTGATTGTAAAGAAATCCCTCACCAAATCCTGGTGATGCATCCTCCAGAAGGAGAAGTCTCAGAAGCTTTTGAACATAGAAAATAATTCACATATGTCTGTTTTCCAACATAATCCCAGGCATTATTATGGCTCTTATTGGCTTGGCTTTGTTTTTTGAATAGATGTTGGAATATAACCAGCTGCCACAATCAAAACAGAGTTATCTATCATGTTTCTAAGTCGAAGAAGTGTGTCCAGTACTAAAACCAGATTGCACTTGGCTTTATGACTTCATGGCAATCAAAGATGTGGCTAATTTTAAATGCAAATACACACACAGCTATTACATGCACAGCACTTCCACACCTTCTCAGCTGTAGTTATGTGCAGTGGTTCTATCAAAGAGTTTAATGTTGTGCTGAGTTTGCAAAGACAAAAAACCTAGAAGGAAATCAAAACACAACCCCCCTTGCAGTCCTGATCCAGCTCTGGGGCAACAGCACAAGAGGGATGTGGAGCTGTTGGAGCGAGGCCAGAGGAGGTCATGGAGATGCTGTGAGGGCTGGGGCAGCTCTGCTCTGGAGACATGCCCCATCCCTGGCAGTGTTCAAGGCCAGGTTGGACACAGGGGCTTGGAGCAAGCTGCTCTAGTGGAAGGTGTCCCTGCCCGTGGCAGGGGTTGGAGCTGGATGAGCTTTAAGTTCCCTTCCAACTCAGTGATTCTGTCGCACTATGAATCCTCCCAGCAAATTCTGTCATTAGTGGAGCCCTTTTTCATATCTAGAGTGTGTTGTTTTGGAGACATCCAAGGACAAAGGTTTTACTACATGTCCGATCAAGATTAAGCAGATCCCACCATCTCATGCCATTGACACTCAGAGCCAAAGTAGGTGATTCAATATAGATGTCTAAATTTGTCTGACATCACCTGTAATCAAGATGCCCACCAAAGTGTTGGTGCTTTCATAGGAATTATGTACTGGATCTGAACTGGGATCTGTTAAGTATCCTATCCTTGGGAATGCCAGATCCTACAAAACCAGGTGCATGAATACTTGTGGTTAGTGGTTTCTCCCTAACAGTATCACTTATAGTTTGGCTGCATTCATGCTGTGGAATTTTAGGGTTTATATCTCTTCCATGCCACAGTTTGAGCTTTAAGATAAGATGATTGCATCTCTCATGAAAATACTCAGAAAAGACTTTCTTTTACCCAGCTGATCTCTCACCCAAATACCCTGTAAGTCAATGGAGGTTGTACAGTGTCTGAAGTAATATTGCCCTCCTTCCTTTTACACTCACTGCTGTTAGGTTGCAGTGAATGGCTTCTTGTGAAAATCACATAAATAGAAGAATCCTAATGTGCCTCTCTGCAGCGTTCATTTAATGCAATTCATCACAGCCTCCTCCTGTCCCGTTTCTAATATGAAGTTTCAGCATTTTTCCTTTAATACCCATGGCTTTCCGTTCTTACATGAGTTTTACTGCCCAGTTCTCAAAACGTCTTTCAGCTGAATTCTTTATTAGACACAGTGGCCAAGCTGAGCACATTATTCCAGAATATCCCTGCAGAAACTCTTTGTTCTCCCTCCAGGTCTCCTTCCTTAAATAATACTGACTAGGCTGCAGGTTTTGCCTCCCTGCTTCTCACCTCTTTTCCAGCTCAACCATGGACATTCATAGATAAATCCATGGGCTCCACTCCAAACAAGAAATACAGCATAAGTAGCCCCCAGATGGCAGTTTTACAGGTAATAGTACAAGTTGTTTTTCTTACTACACAAGAAAGAGTTTAGTTTGGGTAGCAAATGCTTTGTTGGTGTCTGGTTTATGATGCTCTTCCTTTGGAAGAGTCATGGCAAGGAGAAAGAGTGTTTGTTCTCTCATTTAATCCTTCTCACCAGAACAGATCTGAGACAGCATTGCTGCTGGCATTTGTGGCAGAGTAGGTGACACTGTCCTCACTGTCACCCCCAGCTCTGTATAACATGTTATTACACACAAGGACTGCAGTAGGACAGTGAGAAGCGAGGACTGGGATGTCTCCTGCCATTTGGCAGTGTGCTGAGCACTGCAGCTTCTACTCCCAACTTTTGGCTACTCCATTGTTAACTCTTGGCCATGATGAACATGGGTGGAGTAAGTGCTGATCTCTTCCATCTCTGGCCTGTGATGCTATTTCACTTCTCTTGGGTAGCTTAGTTGTGCCTTGTAAAGAACTTACTTAAAGAATCCTTCAAGTCCAATGCCATCACCTGATTGTTTTCCTATTTTTCTGATTGATTCAGAGTATTATAATGTAAGAGTGAGATATAAATTTCCTTTTCAAAAGATGCATGGAGGAACTATCACATTTTGATCATCTTTTTAGTTTATCGTTCCATTTTGAACTTTATGTTAACCCGTATCCCAGAGCATGGCTTCACTACTAGCTGTGTTCATCAGCTGCCCACATTCACTGGCATCCTTAATCTGTGACCCAACACCTTCCTCTAGGTTCAGCTTTGACACTGAAAGAAGCTATCAATCCCCACTGTTCTTTGCTGCCTCTATTCCTAACCCATCAGCTGAGTTGTTTGTGTAAACACTTCTAAACTTGTCTGTAGCAAAGTGATGTAGATTGTGCTTGGATTATTTAAACTTTCTAAACCAAATTGGCTGGGTTTTGCTCATCTGGGTTAGGAAACATTCCAGCTGCTCCACCATAGCAAATTCATGGAGTTGGTATTTTAAAGGGGAGGAAAGAATAGCAACCTTGGTGGGGAGACATGATGACACAGGTAGAAGTGGCTTCTTCCACCAACAGCTGGGTCTGGAAGAGAACATCTGTCTGTAGACACTGGCAGTTGCACTGTTGGCATATGGAGCCTAAGATAGCAAGGTATGTGGCTGGGACTGAGAGAAGAGACTCAGGGTGGAGAGCTAAAAGCAGACTTATAGGGAAGTGGCTCTTATGTACCTCCAGATACTTATCCTGGAACATGTACAAGGAAAGGGATGTTAGCTGCTAGGTAAAGGAAGTGATTTGATATGATTAGTACTTGGAGTGCTCTGCAGTGGAAAAGTTTCAGAGCCTTTTAGCCCTTTGGAGAGCTTTTCTTTTGTTCTTACGCAGGGATAACCTAAAGGTGACATTGAATTTGTATTACCTCAACTGATTAGCACAGGAACTCCCAGTTCTCAGCTGGGAGGATGGAGCCCTGGAGAACATTCACAGCTCAGCATAATCAGTGCTTTCTAACTTTGCACGTTGCTGGGTAGAACACTTAGAGCCCAAATTATATCACATTAACCAATACTTAAAGATGGTTCTGTGAAAGATTGGACATATACATGTGTTCTGAGGCTATCCAGACTTACCATTGACAAGGCCAAAATAGGGTTTTGGACAGAACGTAAGACATCACACTTCAGATTTAAACCTAGTAGCTGGTTCTACCAGTGTAACTTTCATATGGGATGTATTTTTCTACTTCTGCTTTCTGCAGGGCATCTGCTCCAGGAAAATGACAGTGGGTAAGACCAGGAACATTTCTACTATACAGATTTGCAAGTATGGATCAACATGCTTGTCTGCATGATACTGACAAACATTCAGTAGGATGAAAGGAGCTTGATCTAAGTTAGGGGACCTACAAGGATGCTGGAGAGGGACTCTTCATCAGGGACTGTAGCAACAGGACAAGGGATGATGGGTTTAAACTTAAACAGGGGAAGTTTATATTGGATATAAGGAGGAAGTTCTTTACTGTAAGGGTGGTGAAGCACTGGAATGGGTTGCCCAAGGAAGTTGTGAATGCTCCGTCCCTGGCAGTGTTCAAGGCCAGGTTGGACAGAGCCTTGGGTGACATGGTTTAGTGTGAGGTGTCCATGCCCATGGCAGGGGGTTGGAACTGAATGATCTTGAGGTCCTTTCCAACCCAAAACATTCTGTGATTTTATTCTATTATTCTAAGTCCAGCCAGGATGTGCTATTTAGAGCAGCCACGGGGCTGACAGTGCCTGTGTTTTACACATAAGGAAACAGTCAAAGGCTAAAGGAAGCATGAATTGCTGATGTGCCCTTCCAGCAACCAATATTGGAGTTTCCAGACACAAAATAAACTTGAATTCCGCTGTCCTCTCAACACTAAAGCACTGGATGAGCATTCACAAGCACGCTCTATAGCTTTATGGGCATTAAACTCTTTCATAGTTCCACAATGAGTATGCACAGTTTTTGAGACATGCTACAATTTATTCTGCATTCCCATAACTCCCTTCCTTAGTCTTTGCTAATAACCTCATTTTTCCCCCCATTCTCTGCCATTTCCCAACATGCTTTGTGAAGAAAACTGATCCTAAAAACCAACCTCGTTTCTCTGCACTGTCTTCACATCTGTTACTATTCCCCTCACTCCCTGACTGCACCATGAACAGGATTCACAGGCAACTTATTATTACATTTCCTTTATATCCTATATGTAAAACATCATGCATATAAGTTGGAAAGCTAAGCAGATGCCAGATGGAAGATTGTTCTAATTCCTTCCTCCTGTGAAATCAGTCTGTACCCTCTTCTGTGGGACAGAATCGCATGTGGTTATGAAAATAAAGATGTAATCCTAACCTATATGCTATAGTTGTACAATTAGTACCTTTATTCCTTAGGTTTTCTGGGATGAAGAAAGAAACAAATATTGCACATGGAGAACCAGCATGAATCCTGACCCATCTGCTTGACTGTTCAGGCTGCTTGAGTGATAGGGACAATCTATGTTCATTGGCAGCACAGTAGCATCCCACAGCATCTGTCAGCATACATACTCTGTGCTGGAACACAGTTACTCAAGCACTTTTAGGTATTATAAGGCAACTCGGGTGGGTTTCATTGCCCCCAGTGCCGCGTGTCCTTAGCAGAGGTAACATGTCTCATGTAATCACCTTGGGGGTCCACGTGCAATCAGTGGAGCAGGCAGTGCCATTCATCTGCTTTGGTTTAGACCTTTAGGCTGGGGTGACTTCTGTCCTATGTGTCTTGCTAAGGGTGCAGTGAAGGGTGTGATAAGGACCAAGACTATTAATCTTACCATTGAAAAAGGAAGAATAGGTTAACTCAGGGCTTAGTATAACAGTTCCTTGCAGACCACGTTCATGATGTGAATAGACCTCTGTTGAGTGGCTCCTATTAAATAAAGTCTGAGATTTTCAAGCATAAGATTTGCTTTTTGGAGCTCAGCTGTGTTACATAAAGGTGACTAATTTCACAGTGCTGCACAGACACTGCATCAGATCGAGACGTTGGTGAAGAGAAGGAAAGTGACAGTGCCTGGAACTGTAATGGAGAAAGTGGTGTGCAGATGTTACCTAATGTCAGGATCAACAGATCTGAGGCAGCAGCGATCACTGCAATCAAATGACTAACATCAGATAAGTTCACTGCCTCTCCTGAAAGTTACTTGTGTGGATGACAAAACACCAAGATGAAGATCAGGTCCTCCTCCGCAGACAAAGTAATGGGTAGAGCACAAGTTGTTGCTGCTGAGCACAAGGAGTTAGCAATGCTATCAAGCATATCCGTAAGAAAAGGAGGGTTTTTTTTCCATTCCCCCAGCTATTTTCCTCCCTTCACCTTAAGAACTGATATCCTTGCATCTGGAGCCCTGTCTTTATCACAATAAAACATTCCTGCCCGTCTGCAAAGGCTGTTGGGAATCTCACCAGACCAGCAGCATTTCCCAACGCATAGGGCATGCTGATCATAGAGCAGAAAACAGTTATCCAGAGGAACAGAACACACAAGACAAGGCAAAGCTGTGCAGGTGCCTGCAAAGGCTTGGCAGGGTTCAGAGGGAATGCTGACTGAGATGGAGCTTGTACAGATTTCTGTTCTTAATGAAACCCCTATAGCCATCTGTATCCATTTCTGAGCAGCTCCATTCAGTCTGCACTGACAGATGCTTTAACCCTACAGCAGGCAGAGAGGTGTTAAATGGTGATGGGTACCTGAGCTCCTTCCCTGATCACTGGTTTTGCCTCCTGACAGACCTCAGTTTTCATACGTTTGGGGAAAACAAGCCCAATGGATTGGTATTTCCTGCATCTCAGGGATATTTGCACTATTGTTAATTATTGACACACAATAGTTTAAATCTTCCACTTATTATCTCCTCACCCAGATTTCACTGGATCTAAAACAGATCTGAAACACCACACAAAGCAAAGAAACTGCATCTCTGGAAATGACACCCCAGTTGCAAACACAAGGGTTGTTTGAGGGCAGCACAGGAGGTCTAGAAAGACTTTTCAAAATAGGCTGTTTATCTCCTAAGACTGCAATCACTGAAGTGTTCTGCGTGGGCTCCAGCCCAGGATGGCACGTGTTACCCATTCCATAAAATCACAGCAGGTTTTCTTTCTGTTCTGAATCCTTATGAGGTGTTTAAATACCTTGTTTCAAGCACTCCATCTGCTTCAGTAGAACAGCATCCTCTGGTAAAGATAATCCTTGGGTTACTGATGGAGCATTGGCTGTGTTCTTTCTAGACCAGATGTAATGGTATCTCTCTGTTCTTCACGGTAAGGGTGCTGAGGCGCTGGCACAGGGTGCCCAGAGAAGCTGTGGATGCCCCATCTCTGGCAGTGTTCAAGGCCAGTTTTGGGCTTGGAGAACCCTGCTCTAGTGGAAGGTGTCCCTGCTCATGGCAGGGGTTGGGACTGGATGAGCTTTAAGGTCCCTTCCAACCCAAACTACTCTGTGATTCTGTGATCTCAGGGATTGGCTGTATCTTCCACCTTTCCTGGTGTGTGTTATCTACTTATGGCATGAGATATGTTGAATCATTTTAGGTATATTTTGGACATATTTGGGACATACAAAGGGTCTATATTTTGGAAAACTCTCTAATTTTCCAAGCTATACCGGTTGGTCTAACAAAAAGCCTACCAATAAACCTTGTCTCACCAATGCCTACTTGAAATAGAACCCTTTCAGATGGTAGAAACCTGCTGCGGCCTGGAAGCTTCCTGCCTCATTTGGGCAGAATAGGTGGTAACTTTTGTCCTAAAAGGTGGTAAAATTACAGGACTTGGGGGTGCTGGGCCATGAGAAAATGAACATGAGCCGGCTTCAGTGTGCGCTTGCAGCCCAGAAAGCCAACCGTATCCTGAGCTGCATCAAAAGGAGCGTGACCAGCAGGTCAAAGGAGGTGATCCTGCCCCTCTACTCTGCTCTTGTGAGACCTCACTTGGAGTATTGTGTGCAGTTCTGGTGTCCTCAGCATAAAAAGGACATGGATCTGTTGGAACAAGTCCAGAGGAGGGCCACGAGGATGATCAGGGGACTGGAGCATCTCCCATATGAAGATCGGCTGAGAAAGTTGGGTCTGTTCAGTCTGGAGAAGAGAAGGCTGTGTGGAGACCTCATAGCAGCCTTCCAGTACCTGAAGGGGGCCTATAGGGATGCTGGGGATGGACTCTTCATTAGGGACTGTAGTGGTAGGACAAGGGGTAATGGGTTAAAACTGAAACAGGGCAAGTTTAGATTGGATATAAGGAAGAAGTTCTTTCCTGTTAGGGTGGTGAAGCACTGGAATGGGTTGCCCAAGGAAGTTGTGAATGCTCCATCCCTGGCGGTGTTCAAGGCCAGGTTGGACAGAGCCTTGGGTGACATGGTTTAGTGTGAGGTGTCCCTGGCTATGGCAGAGGGGTTGGAACTGGATAATCTTAAGGTCCTTTCCAACCCTAACTATTCTATGATTCTATAATTCTATGACACAAACAAAATGAACAAGTTTTAACACAAAAAGTGCATGCTTGCACCAGTGTGTTGGCTTCGGAACCCAGATGAAGCTTTTCAGTGAGCAGCATGAAAGAATCAAAACCAGAAGAATGAAGAATTTATAACAAAGGAAGCTCAGTGCTGGTGCTTTTGATAGAGGAGAGTGGAAATCTCCTCCAGAAAGCTTCTGTGACAAGTTCTTTACCCCAGATTTTGCCAAATGTGTTTATCTCATTGCTATTTACTCATTGTACGAGGGTGGGTCCAGAGAGGTTGAGTTTAGCTCTGTACACACATAGGCAAAGAGCTTTACAGTCTAAACCCAAGACATAAGGCAACAGACCTATGTGGAGAGTGAGGAAATGGTGCAATTGCATTAGTCAGCAAGACAGCACGTATTGCCAAGTATTTTCTAGGCATCAGGGCCAAGGAGAGCTGTGAGGAGGATCTGAATGAGAACAATGAACTGGGCTGTTAAAAGATCTGTAATGGGAATAGCTGCTTTCTGAAAACGTGGCAAATAGAGACAGGAGCTGGATGATAGGAAGGGACAGGAAGGAAAAGCTGTGGTCCTCAGTGAAGGTGATGAGATACAGCAGAAAGGTGATGAACACAGAAGGGGAAGGCAGTAAAACAATATAGATGTGGCAATGTATATAATATATGGATTGTACATAATTATAGTTATCCACATTCCAGTTAAGGTTGTCAACTCTGAAGTACTTTATAGGCAATTCTACAGCTTGCTCATGAAAAAGACCTAAATCTTGCCCAGAATTGTTGCCTGTGTGATGCATAGGAAAGGCTGTATCCTGTAGGAACACAACCACTTGAGACAGTCTGTATTTAAATGCATTCAAAATAGGTCGAAGAAGTCAAAGCTGATACCCAGCATATGGGTCTGACTGACAAGCAAGATCATGGTATAGTACGTGGTGACCAAGAAAGTGATTAACAGGTTTTGGTTGTGAAGGTTGAAATGGGTCCCTTAGTTATATGGAGTATAAACCCACTACGTGTCCACAGAAGATGCCAAATCTGGATGAGGTTTTACTTTCAGCAGGAAGGATAGGGTTCAGACATCACTATTACATACATGTATATATCTGAGGCAATCAGCCAAGATCCCTCTATAGACAGTGAAGATCTATTAGGTGATTTTAGGGCAAAATCCATTGTATGCAGGCTAAATATCTAACACAGACCAGTCTGGGATAAAAACGTCCCTCTTGTCCCTGAAAATGCCTGTTTCTCTCCACTGACTACAAAAGGCAATTCGGATGTTTGGTTTAGCTGTAGATACCTGTGCTATGGATGCCTAATGTTAGGTGAGGTGACTTTCAGCCCCTGAGGCAGCAGAACTGGAAGTCTCCAGAATAGACCTGGTAGATGAATGTACATGTGAGGCTTCCCACAGGTAAAGTGCACGGAGAACAAAATGTGTTTGTGTTTATGTGCTGCTTGTCAATCTATCATGTATGAAACCGCTGCTTTCAGACAGAATGGAAAAGTTCCTGCTCTGGATGGCCGCTCTCACTGCAGTGCACATTGGCAATACTAGCATAAGGAAAGGAACAAAGTGCTTTCCCTGATGATTACAGTTAAGCTCAGTTCCAAGAATACTGTCTGTGTCTCCAGCAAACTCTCTTGGACATGCACATTTCCTTTGGCTTTAAAGCACACGGGCTACAAAATACCATATAAGTGCATGAAATGTCTAGAGGGTTTATTTTTCCCTTGAAAAGCAAGCTTCCATGGATGCAAAGCTGAGTGCAGACATGAATACATGCTGGCAAGACCAGGTGGCCATTCTATGGCCAGATAAAGCAGATCTGGCATGCAGTTTTCAGTTGTTTCTTACTTCCCAGCCGGATATCTTGCAGCTGCGAATGGAGGGTATTGGGAGATAAGGATGTGTTTAAAATAGCAACTTTGATAAAGAAAACCAAAGCTCAACATGTGAATTAGAACCTCACCAATGCAATAAACTGCACTGAGCCAGGATGAATCCTGTGAATGGATAAATCAGAATTGTGTGGATAAACAGAACTGTAAATGGGGTGAGGGAATAAATCGAAAGCCTTTGGTTGGGTGGTAAATCACTGCATTGTGCTGGTATGCAGGGAAAGGATGGAAACACTTTGTGACTTCTGGCCTCTAAAAATAAATGAAGATTTGTAAGTTACAAGAAAAGGGGGGAAATTAGAAAAAAATCCTTGTAGCTGCACTAATTCCCATGATTATAAAGTATTGGGATAATGATGGGATATCTATAATAACCAGGAAGCAGAACAACAACATAAACCAAGAAACTCCAAGGCTGTCAGGGTTTTCCATCAAAGTCAGCTCGGAGGGGAAACAAAAAGACAGATTTTAAATCACCATTGTAGGTGACCTCGCCACTGTGTTCCTACAGGCTGATGACACGATGCCTGCTTTGCTTTCAGTGTGATGTAAAGCCAGAGCAGCATGATGTTGACATAGACCCATTGTTTCATACCAGCAGAAACACTGTTAACAGGACAGGTCCTGACTGATTCAGACCAGAATCTGAGATTGGAAGAAGCCAACTAAAGCAGATTATTTGATCCTAAAGGACAACTTTTAGTCCTCTTAACTTATCCAGGAGGTAGATAAATCAAGTGTCAGGGAGCTGATATGGTCAAGGACCAGAGCAATGAGTGAATGTAATGAAATTCCTCAAATCCATCGAGACAATACAGTACCAATACATATACATACATAAATACATATATTTATCCTGTAAATAGGTCTGAATTTGCACAGATGACAGCACAGGGGCAGGGTGAAGCAGTGTTCTAAAGCAGTCAAATGTGCAGCCCATGTAGCTACAGCAGGGATGGCAAGACATAGAAATGCAGAAGGAGACAATGATGGTCTCTGAGCAAGAGATCCCCTGTGCCAAGACTCACGTCGCTGATCTCACACCCTTGGCAGAGCGATGTAGGACTCTCAAATGTCTGTTTTGAGACACAGACCACAGCTTTGGCCTCAGTCGCCTTCTATTCCACAGGGTTGTGCAAATGCCTTCATAGGAAAGAGGAGTCCCCTGGAAAAATCCCATGTTGCAGCACACTGGCTGCCCATCTGCACCCATGAGGGTGGTGTACAGCAGTAGCCCTTCCTGTGTCACATCCCTTCATCTGCTCCTTGAAACAGAAAAGCCCCATGTACTTACTCTTGTCCTGGTGAACACAAGCTCAATAGGAGTGACCAGTGTGCAGCAAAGAAAACCAACAGGGTGCTGAGTTACATCAACAAGGGCATCCCCAGCAGAGATAAAGATGTCAGTGCCCCATTTTCCTCATCACTTGTCAGGCCACACCTGGAATACTATGTCCAGTTCTGGTTCCCTCTATACAAAAAGATGTGAATGGGCTGGAGAAGGTCCAGAGAAGGGTCACAAGGATGATCCAAGGACTGGGAAGCTGCATGAGGAAAGGGTGAGAGAGCTGGGACTGTTCAGCCTGGACAAAAGAAGGCTCAGGGGAGACCTTATCATCATGTTCCAGCAGCTAAAGGGTGGTTACAGAGAAAATGGAGACTCTCTTTTTACAAGGAGTCCCATGGAAAAGACGAGGGGTGCTGGGACATCTTGTCTAGGTCATGCTTTGCCTAGAAAGGTTGGAGCAGGTGATCCCTGTGGTCCTTTCCAACCTGGTATTCTATGATTCTATGATCTACTCTATAGAATAGCAGATTCTGTTGTTGCTGATGTTTTAGTACCCACCTATGAATTTGGGGAAGTCATAGCAGTTTCTCATAGATGGAAACCTATTAAACAGGGTTTCCTTTCCACATTATTACCAGTCATCTCTGCCCTTAGTCTGAAGCTTGAAGACATCAGACTCAATACAGCATTGTTATTTAATGATGCATTCCCCATATCAAGGCCATAAGCAGCCTATGTAAATACCTCAGTGAAGCTCAGGAGCAGTTTTACCACCTCACTGCATTAACACTCAGTTCAATTTACACTGAACTGTGTTAAACTGCATGGGAAATAGGAACCCCTGGTTCCCCCTGTGCAGAAGTCCCTTTCGGAAAGGAAATCTAAATTCATCCCAGGCATCATTTGGATGTCTGAGTCAAAGGTTTAGCATCACGTCTCGCCAAGCCTCAGAGCGCTTTCACATCTGGATGTGTCCCATTTGCTAAACTGCTTCAGTCTGTGAGCAATTCCAAAGTACACTCGGCTTTATTATTGGAGAAGGATGTAAAGTTATATAACCGAACGTGGAAGCGCATTCTGTGGGATATTCTAGAAAGAACAACATGTTAAAACTGCACTTTTAAAACAAAGGTTTTGAAGTTAACGGGGGAAATCGGCCTCAACCGGGCCGCACATGTCAATAGTTTACTTTACGTAATGGGCTGAGGGCAGAGCAGCCTGCCAGGAGAACTGCTTTTAATAGTGAAATCACACCGGTGGAATGGGAATAGCTTCCTGACCTTCAGAGCAGAGATGGGCCTAAGCCTCAAATGTCACATCTGGGTTGTTCAGCCACCTGAAGCACTCAGATCCTGGGGTATTGCCCCGGTACATCTTAGAAGTTATCCTCAAGGAATTACGGTCCCTTTGTGGTATACAGAGAAATCCCAAAAGGTTATAAAAATAAAGTCTTGGCTGAGGTGTGTTTTCCATGGAATATTAGCAATATCAAGACTGGCTTTGCCCTGGTTTTGCTGAATAGGTTCTTAGGCTCTAAAGAGTATCTTGAGTGCTTCTTCATCCTTTACTTCGAAGTTGGGGGCTGCCAAAATACCAATCAAGCTCATTCCAGGCCTGAATATGTAGCTGTGTTAGGAGGCAGTTTGTGGTGCAGTGGGAAAAAGCCAGCCTAGACCTTTGACAGACCTTTTAGGAAGGCTTGTCTCAGATTCCTGCCTATGAAAAAGAGAAGTAGTCCATCACCTTAGAACAGCACTGTGGGGATATGTGAGAGGTAGGTATGTGCTTGCAAAAGGCACCACATACTGACAAGAGAGAGAAAGGTGTTAAAGATCTTCATACTCAGGCATGATCAGAAGGTTTAATGTAAAAGAAAGGACACCAGAGTGGACTCCTTTCTAGTTCTTTGAAGTCAGTTTTATGGATCATGAAGATGGACCATCTATAACATGTCTGTTCCTCTGCAGGTTTTGCCCTTTATTATGCTGCCTCTTGTGTTACTAGATTCAGAATTCAACAGCTCACCAGCTAATCATGGTCCTCTCTGTCACTTCTTTAGGCTGGATGAGAAGAGCCCTTGTTTTCTGGATGAAGAACAGACAACCAACAATCCTTGGGATAGCACCGCTCCCCATTTCTGCACCAAGGAGATCTAAGGAGGATACCAGCGTGCTTAATGAACTGTGAGCACAGTCTGCCTCAGATCTGCAGCTTCTCTTCAAGGCACTGAGGAGTTTCAATGTGGCTGTCTGTGCAGATGTCCCTCTTCAGCTGCAGCTCAGGAGCAGGCAGTCTCGGTGGTGGGAAACACAGCAGCCTTTCCCATTTCTCCAGAAGGAAGGGAAGTCAGGAATACGTCATCCAACTACAGAGAGAATTCAGGAAGAAAGAAAAAACATATGAGCTGGAACGTAGCCACGTCTCAGCGGTTAACACCCTGCTTCTGTGAAACATAACATAACTGTAATGATAAAACAGTGGTCAAGGCCTCATGGTTCATTCAAAGGAAGGTTTCTCAATTCAGTTTCCACTAAAAAGCATCAAAATCAGGGCAGCTCTTTCTAGGCACTATATCGTGCTGGGTACATGCATGACAAATAAGATACCTTTTTTGGATAGGAAACCTCTAAAAATGTGGTGTGTGTCAGAGTCCAGTGAGTAAACCAATGAACAATCCTCAGCCTATGGCTTGGTTGTGAATCATTTCTTCACATGCTCTCCCATCCATTACTCACATCGTGTGGCTGATTGCTTAAGGCCTCCTCTTCACTGGATAGGGATAAGGATCTATCCTTTACTTGGAGGCACCTAGTCCAGCTCAGCTTTGCTCCCTCCAGCTGCATTTTGCCTTGGGTTTACAGAGCTGGAAACCACTGTGCCTTGCTTCCATTAGGATTTATATTGTGATACCCAGCTGGAGAAACACAGCTATTTTAATGGTAAGAAACCACTTGGGCTTGCGTTTGGTTTGTGTTTGCTTTGCAGTGAACATGTCCTTTTTGTCCAAGACATTGTTTCAGCTCCCTGATTGAGTGACGGAAACTTTCAAGGCAGAACAATGAAATGACATTCTTCTGCAAGAATACATTAAAGAAACCCTGGTTGTCATCCAACTATTTGCAAATGATTCTGAGTGCAGAAGCCAGAGTGAAACAAACCCGTTAAAGCATTTGGGAATGCATTTGGTATTCTGTATTTTCCAAGGGATTTTTGCTTGCTGCCACACTCAGGCATTGCTCTGTGCAGAGAAGGGAATCCTATTTCTCCATCCAGCATCACCCATTTGATGCTACTTGGTAAACAAAGACATGCACCACAGCATCTCAGCTTTCCTCCATCCTATGCCCTGTGAAGCTTTAACTCACTCTGATGAGAAACAAGTTATCTACAAGAGGTAAGAGGGAGGTCCAGCTGAAAATGTAACTGAATTAAAAGCTCTCTTTCTGAATGCCCTTCTTGTTATTTAAGGTCTGCTTGTCAAGTGAGGGGACATTCAGCACTGAACCGGCTCTCAGAATCTCAGCCTTAGTCATTTCTGATTAATGCAATAACCCCTTGAATGAAATAGTTTATTTCCTGGCAAAGGGCTTAACAGAGAAATTAGACTGTGCTCTGGCATGGCACTTCAATTGGCTTCCAGAAAGCTTGTGATTATCTTGTGAAGCTGGCTGAGCCAAGAGTCTGTTCTTTATCAGGCCTTCATGGGCTGTTCTCTTTCTCATTTGAGGTGCAGCCTCACCAGCACTGAGTACAGGGGCAAAATCAGTGCCCTGGTCCTACTGGCTATGCTGTTGCTGATACAGGCCAGGATGCTGTTGGCTGCCTGGGCACAAGCTGGCTTATATTCAGCTCTGTCAATCAGCACCTCCAGGTCCTTTTCCATCAGCAGCTTTCCAGCCACTTTTCCCCAACCCTGGAGCATTGCATGGGGTTGTTGTGGCATAAATGCAGGACCTGGCACTGAGCCTTGTTGAACCTCACACCACTGTCCACAGCCCATTGATCCAGCATGTCCAGACTGCCCTGCAGAGCCTCCTACCCTCCAGCTGATCAGTGCTCCCACCCAGCTTGGTGTCATCTGCACACTTACTGAGGGTGCCCATGATCGGCTCATTCAGATCATTGACACAGATGTTAAACAGAACTGGCTCCCATACTAGCCCTGGGGAACACCAATTGTGACCAGCCACCAACTGGATTTAACTCCATCCACCACCACTCTTTGGGCCCAGCCATCCAGCCAGTTTCTTACCCAGTGAAGAGTGCCCCCATCCAAGCCATGAGCAGCCAGTTTCTGCAGGAGAATGCTGGGGGAAATGGTGTCAAAGGCTTTCCTAAAGTCTAAAGATGGGATGGAGAAGACGTTAAAGTCTCCTTTGCTGTTGTTTATGCAGTTCTTGTTTTTAACAATGTCCAAAAAGACACATAATCCTGTAAACATGAGTTTGTCAGGCAGACAGCCTATCTGTGCGAAAGAGAAAACCATTTTCATTATCAATATAATAAATCAATCACAAAGGACCATCGAATGACTTTCATCTGCCTTTGAGATGTACTCTCTACAGGTGAAGTGGTAGACCATCTAGGAGTCACCAGGAGGTGGAAAACCTCAAATCCCTTTTTACTGATCAAGCCCTTTCCTCTCTTAGGCATGAATGAGGAAAGACTGATCTTCCAGAATGCTTACAACAGCATCTCCATCAAAGTGGTTTTGCATACGTGGGCAAAACATGCAAACCCATTACAGCAACAGCAGAGAAGGCCAGAGGAATGTGAGCTATTTTAAGGTGACCAAATGTCACAAAGGCTCCTGCTTGAAACTTAAGGAGTTTGCTAGAGGAAAAGACCCTTGTGATGGTTTGTTCCATTATCCTAGAGAACTCTATAATGGGAATATGAACCTGTTTAACTCTGGAGAGTGAAACTTGTTTAATTCAAAAGTAGGAAGAACTTTTTCTCTATTCACTAACAACAGGATGTTGAGTTAAGGGAAGAAAACAGCAGGAACCACTGCTTGCTTGCATGGTGCCATAAGAAAAGTAACTTCAGTCCTGGTCTGAACAACTCCCAAGAAGTTTAGGTCAGCACCAGATTCCAAAGCTTAAGTCTATAGAGAAGCTACTGGCAGAGAGGAGGGAACTTGCTTTCTTCTCCTTTGCTTCCCACCCACTAAATAGCTTTAAAGGAGAACCTAAAAATACATCAAATGCTTCCTGATAAATATTTTTCCATGTACACCATATTTCTGTACTTGCCACAGGGCTGTTATGAGAGCAAAACGTTCTACTAGCCACTCTCTCTGCTGAGATGCCTGGCACATAATGGCTGTGTTTGAGAGCTTGGGATGTGAATGTCGATACATCCAAAGCGGAGGAATTCCAATGAGCTTCATAGCTCCAACAGGGATGTAGAAAAGCTTCCTGGTTTAAAAAAGTAATAATAATAAAAAAGCCAGTGGAAACTGGTAGCTCCACATTTAGGCCTGGTGTTATGTGATCCTTCCTCCCTTTGAGGTACAGTGGATACCTTGTTCCACCTTCGGAAAACATCCGGCTCAGTGGAAGGGGGATGTTTGTTCTCTTCTTCTGAAGAAGTCTGAAGCAGAGCCCAGGCTGGGCCCCCCGATGAAAGGCTTCGTGATGCCACAGTCCCTTGACGAGACCTTGAAGGAATCTAATTAGCTGTGAGATACAAATGAATCCGTTTGCTTGAACAGGTTTTCCTCTTTCATAATGCAATCCTCTTATGCTGGTGGATTCCAGTTGTCCAGGTTCACTGAGGCACACACTGATCTGCTGTGCACATCCAATATCAAGTGTGGCAGCTCCGGTGTCCTCAACATAAAAAGGACATGGAACTGTTGGAACAAGTCCAGAGGAGGCCACAAGAATGCTCAGGGACCGGAGCACCAACCATATGAAGACAGGCTGAGAGAGTTGGGGCTGTTCAGCCTGGAGAAGAGAAGTCTGCATGGAGACCTCATAGCAGCCTTACAGTATCTGAAGGGGGCCTATAGGGATGCTAGGGAGGGAATCTTCATTAGGGACTGTAGTGGTAGGACAAGGGGGAAGTTTAGACTGGATATAAGAAAGAAGTTCTTTCCTGTAAGGGTGGTGAGGCACTGGAATGGGTTGCCCAGGGAGGTTGTGAATGCTCCATCTGTGGCGGTGTTCAAGGCCAGGTTGGACAGAGCCTTGGGTGACACAGTTTAGTGTGAGGTGTCCCTGCCCATGGCAGGGGCTTGGAACTTGATGATCTTAAGGTGCTTTCCAACCCTAACTATTCTATGACTATGATTTTATTTGCAATTATGAATTGCCAACATTTCCAAGTCTGATGGCCACATTTTTGGTCTTAGCAGCATGCTTCTCAGTTGATAATCTCAGTATATTTTTAAGGCTGGTGCCATTCTTTGTTTCTCTATGGTGACTGTGGAAGGTATAAGAAGAGTTTGTCTGGTTTACATATGCTCTTGAACTTGGAGTTCTCACAAAAGTCTTATATAAAGTCTTAACCGGACAAAGTATTTTGTCCACTGTTTAAAGCATAGAGGTTTCATATATTTCATGTTGTTGCTACCCATTAACTCCAATTTCTGGCACATACCCTTTCATGCCATGTCTGTTCATGATCCTATGCCTTACATTTATCTATCTGAAACTGCTGCAAAATCCTATGGTGAAACAAAGGAGAAAGCTGATTTCCAGATATTTAAAAGACAAACAACAATCAAGTTCCCAAACACATAGAACCTGATGCCTCTAAAAGTACACAAGCAAAGCCATCTTCATCTCAGAAGACTGGTTCTTACATTGCTAAAACCAGGGCAGTTTCTCTGCACCACTGTGATAAGATCAGTGGTGCTGTGTATGTCAACCCCCATTGGTATAGCAATCTTGTCTTCTTTATCTAATAACTGGCCAGCTGGGGCCATGCTTGGCTGCTGTTGACATCAGTAATCCCACAAAAAGGCCTAAATAAACAGTGAAGCGCTCACCTATGGAAAAGCATTCCTACAGTTAGAATTACTTCAGCTTTACAGTAGCAGAAATGGGGTCAGAGACTTGCCCTGTGTCATTCGCATCCATGCTAATGACAAGTCCATCAAAGACAGCAGCTTCTGCCTCTAAATGCAAGATGCAAACAAAACACGTATCGAGCCTCACAAGTCTTTTTTGGACTATGTGTTTGTGTTGTAGTGCTGGTCTGCATGTCTTTGTTCTGCTCTGGCGAGATCTCAACTGCACTACTGCATCCAGCACTGAAGTCCTTGCACAGGATAGCTGTGGACCTGCTGGAATGAGTCCAGAGAAAACTATGGAGGTGCTGCAAGGGCTGGAGGAGCTCTGCTCTGGAGCCAGGCTGAGAGAGCTGGGCTGGGTCAGCCTGGACAAGAGAAGGCTCCTGAAGGGGAGGCCTTAGAGTAGCTCCAGTGCCTAAAGGGGCTGCAGGAAAGCTGGAGAGGGGCTTTAGACAAGGGCCTGTAAGGACAGGCCAAGGAGAATGGCTTGAACCTGCCAGAGGGGAGACTGAGCTGAGCTCTTAGGCAGAAGCTCTTCCCTGTGAGGGTGCTGAGGCGCTGGCACAGGGTGCCCAGAGAAGCTGGCCCAGGCTGCCCCATCCCTGGCAGTGTTCAAGGCCAGGTTGGACACAGGGGCTTGGAGCAAGCTGCTGTAGTGGAAGGTGTCCCTGCTCATTGCAGGGAGGTTGGACCAGATGGCCTTTGAAGGTCCCTTCCAGCCCAAACCATTCTATGATTCTATGATGTGTTCATTAGATGCCAAATCCACCACTTAGAAGAAGTCAGATGTTTGCCATGCTCCTGTAAAGCTGCTTTGGAGTGATCTTGTATCTCCCACAGAGCTAGAAACACTTAAGACCATTTTTATCAGTCAAGCTTCTTGTTTGTTAAGCAGCAAACGAAGTGGATCAGATTGCTTCAGTTGCATTTCCAGCAGGTACAGCTGCTATTTGATCTTAGCCTGTTCCTTTCAAGCCTCACTGTGTGAAAGTGTTGACATTTTTATGTGTTTATGTGCAAAAAGCCCGTGTGAAGGTATCCACTGCTCCATTTGGGGGTAATTTCATTGTGTTCAGATAATTCAGTTCTCAAACCTCCTCTCTCTGCAGCATGGGAAGCTACAAAGTGCTGGTTTCACTTCCGACACCTCAAGCAGGAACAGCCCACATCTGGGATTGACACTGCTCAAGGAGTTGTATGAATAAATGGAGATAAAATCACCATTACCTAATGCCTAGGTCTGGGTGGCTTGGCCCAGGGGAGCTAGTCAGAAATGTTGCCTTTATTACACGTGATGGACTCGGAGCCATTGAGCTGCACTGATCTGTGGCCCAACAGGGGTAACATAGGTATCCTCCTCTAAGAATCTCAACCCCAAGAGCAACAAGAGCATACATTAAAGAGAACGTGGAGAGACATCAGCTGTACTGCTCATTACTCCAGCAATACAACCTTAAAAGCAAATTCCAAATTTGCCTTTAAAAGAGTATTTACAAAGAGCATAATGTTGTCCAAGTGGTGCAAGAGCACCTCAATAATAGCCTCTATGCATTGCATAGGATGAAAACAACTGATTAGATACCCTACACAAACACACTTTGTGGTTTATCCATTACAGTGCTAGAAAGATGCTATGCAAACATTCACTTTAAACATTTCATTAACCTTCCTCGCTCTGCCCGAGCATGATGATACATGCTGGGAAGCCAACAATATATTTTACATAGCAAATGCATGTCTCTGTCCCAGCAGTTTCTAAGCACAGAATAAATACACGTGGATTTTCCAGCTGTACCAGATGAAGAAATGAAAGATCCTCCTCAGTGAAGCACTTGGCATCTTGTTACTTTGAATAGCTCCCAGGGCTTTAAGCAAAACAAATGACCCCTTCCCTCAACAAGAACTTAGGGGCAGCAAATAAGCAAATTTGCATATGGGAAATGCTTATTATTCACCAGCACTAAATGTTTCCTGTTCAAATTGGCAGCTGAAAAGCATCTCATTCCCTATAGTGTTGTACTGAGGAGATAGGAAGTTAATGGGAGAGGGGATATACTACCCATGTCTACCTCAGAAAATAAGCTGAAGTCAGAACTGATAATTCTGCTGAAGCACTTCCATAGTCTGTATCAAATGGGCTTCTATTTGCTTGTTTAAATCCACATCTGAATAAGACAGCTCTGAGGAGGGTTCACAACTAATGGATTCAAACAATACAAACAGGCTTGCAGAGGCTTCTAAATAGCTACACAATAACTACACAGTCCAAGATTAGCTTTGCCAGGATTGCCAGTAGTGTCTGTGATTTTTGGTGCTACCCATTTACACTGTGATGACTGCAAAGGGCTCAATTGAGACCTTTGCAGGAGCAGAGCATTTCCAAACCCCGGCTTTCTGAGACGTTTCAAGGAGCCTGCTCAGCTATTAAAGATGTCAGTGCATTCACATCATCCGTATCTCTGGAAAACCTTAGCCACAAGGGCTTCTTACTAACGTTGTGAGCCGTATGAGATAACCAGCTTGGCTTTACTTCTCTGGCTAGTTCATAATGCAGCCCCTTCTGAGAAAAGCAATGAAAACACAGTCTGATTGAGAGAGGCTGTACATTTGGGAAGCAGAAAAATCTTATATCCCCCTCACTGCATGCCAGAATCAGCAATAATGCTCAGGTGGCCTTTCTAAGCCACCTAAGAGAAGGTACATCACCATTTAGGCAGCCATCCAGAGTGTGCATTTAGTGTTCAAAGTCAGGGGGGGAAACAAGGCCATCAGGGCAAATGATTCTGCAGGAAGATTGTCACAAAACACCCCAAACACTTGGAGTATTTTTAACAGAAGCAAATATTTCACACAGTTTTACTTTCAAAGGCCTGGCTGTGGCTTTGGTTTAGTTTCTTTTGCACTTGGCTAGATCCCAGTGTATGATTTGCAGAACATGAGCTGCCTTTCCTCTACCTATGGGGCTTTTGGTAGCTCAAGATTAGCATCTGTTAAAAACCACATCTTGGAGATCTCGAGGCAGGATATTCAGCTGCACTGCCCAATATCTTATGTTCACAAGATCAGTAGCAGTGGGTGGGTTATGACCCAGGGAACAGCTCATTTTGGGCACCTCATCACTCATTGCAATCACTGGAAAAGCAATAGGTTTCCAACAGGGACTTAAGGTGGATATCAGATGTAAGAGTCACCAGAATTAAGTGGTTTTAGTTTGGGGGCTTTTGTTTAAACAGCTGTTTAAATGGCACAAGGCATTAAAAAATATGCAGCTATTTCATAGGAAGCACTGCCTGAACAAATAATACCAGCAAGTAAGCCTAGCAAAGTAAGTTCTCTTTCTTTCAGCTGCACAGGTGCCCCAGTGCATGTTGGCTACCCTATTCCAGTGATGCACAACATCCACAGATCTATTAGTGTGATATAAAGAGCATAATAAAGCAAGAATGTGCTAGTAAATCCAACTCAGAAAAAGAGTGTGCACATGCATGGATAAGAGATGTGAAGACAGACTGGAGCTTGGTTTAAGAGCTAGGTATCTAAATCTGCAAAGGAAGCATCTGACACAGAGTTGGGTGAAACTGCCTTACCACTGTTGTTCCATCTGTGCCAGCAGGAGCATCCCATTGCACTGGACAGACAGACTGGCCTTGGTGGGAAGAGATCTGGAGGATAGAAGGCCAGAGATAAGAAAGGAGCACAGAAACAAGGAAAATGTCTTCATGTCACCCCCACCTCTGGCTTTTCTTTGAGCGTCATCTTCATTCCCCTTCCTGCATCCCACAAAACCTTCCTTCACACTGTGCTCTTAGCAAACGAACTGCTCTAGACTCAATATCCAGCCCAACTCACACAAGGGCTGAGAGCTCCTTAAAGCTTTCCTACAGTTCCTGTGTGACACTGATGTTGCCAAGCTCTTCCGGCCAGTCTCCACTGTCTCTTCCACTGCAAGAACATGGGGCCATCAGGTGAAGAGAGGAGAGGCCTTGTGTGGAATGAACAAAAGGAGGTGACTCTTCATTCAGTGGTTTGCTCACTGTCCCTTTTGTCTCTGTGCTTTAGGGACAGGGATTAACCCAACTGTGAAACAACTTCAGAGCACTCCCTCAGAAACTGAGGAGGGCTGAAGAAACAGAGAAGACAAAGAGAAGAAGGCAAATGACTACAGGGAACAGTGACTGAAAAGAAGGAAAGCAAAGAGCAAAGCACTCCCAACACCACCACCACTCCGGTAAGCTGCTCAAACAGCAGTGTTCTTCTGTCCAGGGGCAGAAGGATGAACCAAAACAAGCCTCACAGTCTTGGGGATCAGTCAAGTTTAATCTGCCTTTTAACACAAGTGGTTGGCTTGGCCATGGCCAGGAGGAGGTAGATGAGGAGTCTCAGTCGGGACAAACGTAAATGAAAATGTGAGGAGAAAAGTGCAGCCTCAGGAAGAGATTCTGGGGGAACAGAAAGGGAATGCAGCCTGGCAAACCTGATCCAAAGCTGTGCCAGGCCTCACCATGCAAAACAGGTGTAAGTCAAGAAGCATCTTCAGCTGCTGTATGAGAATATTTGTGTCAGAGAACCATAGAATCACAGGAAGGGTTGGGTTGGAATCTTAAAGCTCATCCAGTTCCAACCCCCTGCCATGGGCAGGGACACCTTCCACTGGAGCAGCTTGCTTCAAGCCCCTGTCTCCAACCTGGCCTTGAACACTGCCAGGGATGGGGCAGCCACGGCTTCTCTGGGCACCCTGTGCCAGCGCCTCAGCACCCTCACAGGGAAGAGCTTCACTGGTTGAGTGGGAATTTTCCATTCTCTGTCCAGAGTGACCAGGGGGATTCGATTAGGTATGAGCTGAGAGACTGGACACCAGGCTAACCAAGATCAGTGAACAAGAAAACATGAGAAGAAGGAATCTCACTCTCAGGAGAGAACACCTTGGCTAATGATTCCCATGGATATATGAAGGGAAGGCACAGAGGCCCATGAATGATGACTTGACTCTGCATCTTTCTCAACAGAGTTTGGCGCTATTAACAGCGGTTTTGGTAGTGCTGAGAAGTCAGATATCCTGGCCACAGGGCTGTCTGTGCTGTGTGCAGCAGCACGCCTTAGCTCTGAAGTCCACAATGAATGCAAGAAACAAGCTGAGACAATAAACAGATGGGAATGTTAGATTAAGGAGAGAACACTTATCTGTCTTACCCATGACATTTAGAAGACATCTATCACCTTGTTTTCTAAGCCCCAAACTGAATTACGGAATTAGAGAGCTCAGAGGAAACATGTATTTCTCTCTGCTCCTCTGGAATGACAGTGGTAGGTGAACCAAGTCTTACAGATGACAGATAGAGGCATCTCCTTCCGTTTCCAGGAACTGGAGTCATTACTGAGACAGGCAGCTGGATGGAGAAAACCAGTTGTGGCACATATTGAAGTGCAAGAACACTGACATTTTGACAGGTACCAGCTGTGTTGGAGACTCATTTGGGTGATTTTTAAGTATAGGATTTGCTTAATCTAACTTAGACTTCATAACTCCCTCAGGGAATCCTATTCAGCTCCCACCAGGAATGCCTTGTCCTAAGGGTGAGAGGAAGATACCCATCTATCACTGCAAAATTCACCAACCAGGATATAGTCTTCTTACTGAGAAGCCATGATTTGGCCCCCTGTGCTTAGATCACATATCGTGTTCACTGTGAGCTACAGTCTCTGCACATGCATTCCAAATCCTGCTTGATTTAATCTGTGTAATTTTCTCTTTCCTAATGGATTGTCCTTCCCCTCTGTGAGCCAGGAGCAGTGAGAGACACGAGGGCTCACTGGTGTCATGGCAAACCTTCCATCATCCTGCTCTTCATGGTGTTGGTTCCCCGCTCCTTCACCAGCAGCTTCTCCTCTCAAGGTCCATTTCAATGCAGTGAGCTCTGCAAGAATCCCTGTCACTTCTTATGGCCACCTCACTGTGCCTGTAAATACATGCTCCTCAACAGCTCTGTGTCACCGACTGGCTGCCTCCAGTCTCTGCAGTGACAAACTGCAACCTTCAACTCAGTGATGGATAATTTATGCCATCACAAAGATCCCTCTTGTCTCTTCTTGTAATCACAGAGACCTGACCTCCAAAGGCTGTGGCAGAACTGCTTTTAATAGGCTCCAAGGAATGGCTGGAGTTTGCCCCCACATCCTGATTTTCCTCCCTCACCTTCAGCCAGAATTTGATAGATTTGGCTCTTTTCTGGGAATGGAAATAAAGGAGAGACTATTCCCTTTAATCTCCATCTCTTGCTTGCTCCATCAGTAAAAGAAGGATAATAAACCACATTTGCACACCTCTGGGGGGGTGCTGTGAGGGATAAGTTATTGAGTTCTGTGATTGTTCAAAATGTTATAATGAAAAGTGTGAGGAACATGTGGAAAAGGAATCACTTTCAGAGCCCAGGTGATGCTGAGCTGAAGCCTTACAGAAAGAGCCCTTTTAAGGACAGCAGCTCTGTATATGAGTTTATATTTATTATATATAATAAGTGTATTACTTATACATAATAAATATGTTACTTAGATTTATTTTATATAGATACATATTTTCATCATCTTAATGCTGATAAAAACATCGCATTGAGGAAAGTGGGGAAATGCCACTACCACGTTGGCCTGAAGCTCTTCCTTTGCTCAGAAGGAAAATAACTAGTTGTGGAGGTGCAAGTAATACCTACACAACATGACTTTTGAGGTGTAAGCAGGTATCAGGAAACCTGTTGTACTGCTATTACCCACCACAAACTGGGCGCTTGGTCTACAACCAGATGTGAGTGAGTCTGTGGGACTATGCAAAGGGCATTAGAAGAGGCACTATCAGCAGCCCAGATCTTAAAACTTTATGACTCAGGTTTCATTACCATGAAATTTGCTTAAAAATCTCACCATTTCCTATAGGTAGCAATTGTGGAGAGGGATCCCCCTTTCTTCTAACTTCTGAGCCCTGAATTCGTCAGTCCTTTCTTAGGAAATAAAGAACACAAAAAGAAATAAAACACAAATTGAATTCCTCCCATAACCACTCAATTCCAGGAGCTGGGCTTTAATGTAAAATGTGAAGCATTAGAAATGTCAACAGCAGAGCTAACAGCTTGACAAAGCATCCTCTGTTCTTCCTACAGGTGGCAAGTTTGGGCTCTGGTCTGTAATGCACAGAAAGGGCAGGTTGAGGGAAGGTCACCTTTAGCAACATGATCCTTCACATCAGTACCTCTGTGAAGCAAGGACTATTGCTAAGGTGTAAAGGCCGCATAGATTCATACTGATTTGCTGACCAAGTGACTTGAGGAACGGCTTCTATCTGTCCTCACATATTTCAGTCATGAGCCAGCAAGGCTGTGGCTCAGTTGCTTTCCTGCTACGTGAACAGCAGTATTTACAGCACCAAGAAACAGACTGAGGAGGAGAGACACGCAATCAGTCCGAAAGCCAGAGACTGATTGTTGCAGAGTTATGGAACAATCACATAGTTATGTTTGAAGATACCTGCAGTCACATCTGGAGAGCAAAGCAGGGTATGTGTTCTCCTCCTCTTTCCTTTCCCTGTGAAAGGTATGGTGCTGTGATTCACTGTCCAAGGGCTAAGGTCATGTTTGCTTTGATCTGATAAGGAATTGTATAATAATAGCTGGTTGACAGTCAAGAAAAAAAAACTACTTGTTTTAACTTGTGGGTTATCCTCAGAAGTGGAAACAGGGATTACCTCTTTTCAGGGACACGCCAAATGAAGGACAGTTTGCAGGAGCCAAATTCCAGACAGCTGGTCTGCTCTGCAGCAACAACACAACAAAACCCAGCTTTTCATATAGCTTCCAGCTACCTCTTGTTCAGGAGATTTTGATGGATGTCCGGTGGTGTGGGCTTGAAAGCCAGCACGACCCAGGATCTATCCTTACTTCTGCTACACCTTGCTTGCAACTGCCTATTAGTTTCTAAAGAGGAACTGGAAATCTCACTTAAATTCCAGGGCATATCACCTTTGGAAAGCTTCTGTGTGGAGATAACAGTGTTTACTCCTTAGCTTTTACAGGGGTATTGAGGCTGTCATTACAACTGTAGTACTTTGACCATGTAAATGCTACGTTGTCATAATTTTCTCTCCTTCGCTCTGTTACGTCTAAATTAGGAGATTTATAGATCTCTCAGTCAACCTTCTTTCCTGGGTGTCAAGACATGAGGAAACCATGCTCACCTGTAACAACAGCTTGTGAGTCAATATCCAACACAGCTCAGGCTTTGACATCCTTTAGGAGCTTGTTACTACATCACTAGGAGAGGTAACATGGCTAGAAGCCACAGATGAAGGATGGGTAATCTATCACCTGCTCTGTGGGTACCGATGGCACTCATAGGACCATCTCCTTGTAAAAGCTGGCCCTCTGGCACCAAGGAGTTTACTTCAGGATCAATATTATCAACAACACATTGCTTCCTCCTTTGGAGGCAGAGTTTTACTGCAAATAAATATGCTTTGAATTCTGTCATCTTCAAAGCTGTAACTCACTTTTTATTTCTTGGAATAAAAATGCTACTTTCAACATTAATATCTTAACTAAGTCAAAGGATGCATGTGCCTTGTGACTACAAACTCCCTCTGATGCCAGCACAGAACTCCTATACAGCCCCCTGGATGTGAGCAGAAAGTGATATTTAAAGACTCCTTCAATGAAAAGGTCACTTAATAATTGTGTTTATTAAATGCTTCTACTTTCTTGCTATTTAAAACCCTTTAAAGCCTCAAATGTAGATCTCTTTCTTCCTCAGCACAATTCCCATTGCCTTGCTTAGTCATTCTGAAAGGCTGAATTCTCATTTTCTTTCAGAATGGGGAGGAAAGCAGTGGAGTTTTCTGTTTCACATGTGTTAAATGCATAAATGAGATGATCAGCCACAGGGGACTGGGAAGGGAGGAGGGCTGGAAGATAAATCACAGTGGAAATTCAGTAACTGTGAAACTCTATTTCTCTTTTAAAATAGCCTTGCTATAGTTTCAAAAGCTATTATTTATAGAGCACCACATGCAGTAAGAGTTCAGCAGGCAAGGCAAACAGAAGGTTTCAGTCCCAAAGCACGGTTCAATACTCAGTCACTGGACTGCCAAAGACCACTTGCATGATGCTGGTATTCCCAAACTTGCACTCTTGCTTGCATGCTCCTACCTCTCATCACCTTCACTCTGTGCTGACCCATTTTGGAGCCACATCACTAACTGGATTAAGGAATTCCGATCCAACTGAAAAAGTAACTGCAAAGAAAGAGCCACATGATATTTTCTGGTCAGATAAGTTGGATTCATCACCCAGCAGTATTAAGTGCTGCATGCACAAGGGCAGCACATGAGGAAGGGTTGGCTGTAATGGGAGCAGGAGCATCACACTCTGCTTAAACCACCATGAACACCAACAGGCTCACTATTAAACTAGTCCTCTGGTGCCTTCACCCCAATAGCCTGAGGACAGGCTTCACTTTGGGCATGGTGAAGAACTCCCCTCACACAATTGCTCTATTCATAACAAAGAAAGCCTAAGGTTGTCCCCAGTTCTTGTGATCTTTGTGAGAGTCTGGAGTCATGTTACCCATGTCAGACTCTCAGCATCCCTTTGGAAAGGTCAGTTTAACTTGATTCCTTCCTGCCTGTGTAGGAAAAAAGCATGAAAGATCCTGACAGCTCAAAACACTGAAAGCAAAGAGAAGAACCTCACATTCACAGCAGCAAAAATGGAATGATCCCATAGCCCACACTACATTGTATATATGGCTTTTATTTAGTTCCTTTTTATCAGCAATTTTGTTTGCTGTTCGTGGAGGGAAAAGCAGCTTCCAATGCATCCTACTTTAAGAAGTGTATCCTGAGAAAAGCAGAATAGATCAAGAATAGGGGCACAAGAAGAAAAGGACAAACAGTTTTGGGAGGAAGTTAAGGGACGAGAGGGAAGAAAGGGAAGGGCATAGGAACAAGGACAAGCTGGAAGAAACGTCAGGAAGGAGACAGAGAAGACCTAAGGGCACATTTACTCCATACAGTGAAAGAACTAGCAGGGTTGCAGTACACACTGTAGGTATTCTAGCTCAGCAATCCATCTCATTACTACCCTACCTGCTCAGTGATGCTGTAGTGCTCTGGAGGTGTAGCCTGAATTGTACTGGCCTTGCAAAGAAAAATAAAGACATCTGGGAAGATGCAGGAGGTGAGGGGAGACTGAAGGAAGGCATTTAAACCCAGGGAGAAGATAATAGCTGGCTGAGCAGATGAGATACATGGATTTTATGGCTGGTTTCAGCTACAGTATGGGGAACAAGAGAGAGGTTTGGAAGCTCATTAGGTTTTTTTCTCCCTGCATTTTGTCATGGATGGGCCACCCAGGGATAAAGCGAGATACTCACATGTTCTGACCAATGGAACCCTTTAATTAAACAGAGGGTTGCTTCACTAAGGTGCTGTGCAAACTTCAGTTCCAATCATCAAAGCTGCTTCTGTTCCTGTGCTACAGCAAATGCCCTTGCAGCTTCTTAGGGCTCAGAGCAGCACCAGCGCAGTTCTCATGCAGAGCATGTGACTCCTTGTGCCTTGCATGGGATCAAAGTTGTGTCAAAAGCCTTGTGCTCATGGGAAATGCTCTTCATAATTCACATTTATATAACTGCTCCTTTACTGGCCAAACACATGTTTGCATTCCTCCAGTCTGCTCAAAAAGAGACAGTGCTGCCCAGAGGTTTCTGCAAGAGCACTGGAATTAGGTCTTTGTTTTCAGTTATGCTCCATCTACCCATGAGATGTTTAGCAAGCCTCTGAGAGGACAAATGGTCCTGCACATCCATTTGTTTACCAAAGAAACTGGATGCATCCTGCTTTTATTGAGAGTATGTATCAGAAGTCACAGGAAGCCTGTGGGGTGACTGAGCTATCCCACCTCCTCGCACTGATGGGATATGGGTTGGGGCAGAAAAGAGATCAAAGGATCTTTGAGGGAGGAAGCCCAACAAATGTGTCTTACCTAGAGGTCACAGCTCTTTGGATTGTGCTGCAAAGTGAATCAGTGACTTGGGGAAAGGCAAGATTTCTGCCTTCCCCTTTAGTCTTGGGGGCCTTTCTTGTCTTTCTGCCTCCTGTCCTGGTGTTTGTTGTCTTTAAAATGAATCATAGAATCACAGAATACCAGGTTTAAATGGACCCCCGGATCATCTGGTCATCTTTCTTGGCAAAACATGACTTAGACCTGATGTCCCAGCACCCTGTCCAGCTGAACCTTAAAAATGTCCAACTCTGGGGAATCCACCACTTCCCTGGGAGATTATTCCAATGGCTAATTGTTCTCATTGGGAAAATTTTGCTCTTGTGTCCAGTCAGAATCTCCCCAGGAGTAATTTGTACCCATTACTCTTCATGTTTTCCATGTGACTCCTTGTAAGAAGGGAATGGGCTATAAACTGGATGGGCTATAATAACCTTCACCCACCATCAGATACATCTTATAGACAGTCTAATGTGTATAATCATCACAGTTTCAAAAGATGGAAGCTGATACAAGAGAAAGATGTGGTCCACTTTGCTTTTGAGTAACTCCTCTTCTGATTGCAAGTTCCTCTCCAGCCTGGCTCAGAGCCCTGGAACTATCGAAATGATTGAATTTTGGCTATAATCACCACCTCACTCAGGGCTGCTACAAACCTTATGAAGGGTCAGAAACCCAAATTTGGAAACTATTGCCTAAGAGTGCTCATGTTCTCCTGTGGTTTCTGAAGGGTAGGTTTTTAAGAGGTAAACTGTGCAACGATGATCTGTCCTTTCTATGAAACAAAATGATCTGGATTAGAGGAACACCAAGAGGTACGTTCTGTGGTGCAACTTGGTAAAGTTGTTTGGGTTACTTTCTTCCAAGGCTTGGAAATGTCACATCTGGGAATGAGGCAATCCTTATAATTAAGTTCTGAGCAAGAAAATAGCATTTCTAAAGACAGAAAAGGCCAATAAATGTAAATTTGGTACCCAACTACACATAGCAATCTGGTACAAGGGCCAGTGTTGCTCCCAAATTGGGCTGTCTACGGAGAAGTCAATGATGAAAGCAGCTGCCACATGCACTAAGTTATTGAATATCCTTCACAACCTTCCTGGCAGGAATTCAAATTGCAATTTAAAGCAGTAAAACATTGCAGAGAGGGTAGAGATGCTCCTCCTCAAGGAATTCCTCTGGATTCAGTCCTCACTGTTTCAGGAAGAATCAGTTTTACATGTCTGTAACAGGACTGGTTTGAAGCCCACCTCTGATTTCTTCAGAGGCTTTCTTATGGACTTTTCATACATTTCTCATGACTGCTGAGTTCTTTGGTTCTTTGCTTAATGGTGTGAGCTTGGGAATGACAGAATTCTGACCTTAGATTTACATAAGAAAGTATCTGCTTCGTAAGACACTGCAGTTCCATCATGATTAAGCTAGGTGAGATGTTGTAAGCACTAATAAGATGTTTACTTGGTGGATGTTTCTGTTTCATAAACGATTTATCCCATGTTAATATTAACACCTTTAACCTCATTGAAACCCATCTTGTGCAATGGTCACATAGAGATTAAAAAGTGGTGGTTTTTAGTACGTTAACGTTTGAACATGCTCACCCAAGTTGAAACACTTTACAATTCCATTTGTGGTGGAAGACTGGATCTCCAAACCAACAAAACTATTCCTAGGAGATGATGTTACTCAGTGTCAGTAAGAATGCCAGGGCCTGTCAAAAGAAGCTTATTCATTTCAATGTATAAGTAGTTTTCCTCAAGATCTTCATGTCACTGATAATCACTTTCTCTAGATTTTCTTTCTTTCAGTAGTCCACAGCTTTAAAACTGTGCTCTTCTGTTCTGTCCAGCCCTGTGGACTGATCTCTGCTAAACCACCATATTAGATTTAGTTGACTATGTTTTATAACATTTTTGGTTAGCGCAGTTAGCTCATGTGCCAAGCATCACATCTTTTCATTCCCCACATAATGGGGACAAACTGTACGGCTCCGGCTGTGTCCGAAGTCGATCTGGCTAACTTTCAGCTGTGCTAATTAAAGAATACAGCAAGCCTATTTTTATCTGCTTTGAAAATACTACAGATACACTGCTGGCAATTTGACTTGGTTTCATGCAAAATCAGTTACTTGAGCAAAAAGTTCAGTAGTTTGTTTTTCTTGTTGTTCATTTTCACATCCATGCACAGGTCCACGCTCAGATACATCCATAATGCTGAGAGATGGAAAACAATTACAAAGAGTTATTAAACCCACTTTCAGGACTGCAGGTCAAAGGAGGTGATCCTGCCCCTCTACTCCACTCTCATGAGACCTCACTTGCAGCACTGTGTGCAGTTCTGGTGTCCTCAACATAAGGACATTGAGCTGTTGGAGCAAGTCCAGAGGAGGCCACGAGGATGATCAGGGGACTGGAGCACCTCTCATATGAATATAGGTTGAGAAAGATGGGGCTGTTCAGCCTGGAGAAGAGAAGGCTGTGGGGAGACCTCATAGCAGCCTTCCAGTATCTGAAGGGGGCCTATAGGCATGCTGGGGTGTGACTCTTCATCAGGGACTATAGCGACAGGACAAGGGGTGACAGGTTCAAACAGAATCAGGGGAGGTACAGGTTAGATATAAGGAAGTTCTTCCCTGTGAGGGTGGTGATGCGCTGGAGCCAAAGAAGTGATAAATGCTCCTTTCCTGTCGGTGTTAAAGGCCAGATTGGACACAGCCTTGGGCAATGTGGTCTAGCGTGAGGCAGGGGGTTGGAACTGTATGATCTTAAGGTCTTTTCCAACCCAAACCATCCTGTGATTCTCTGATAAGGCTGAAGAATATACATTTGGATAAACATACCCCATGACATTCAGTAAGCAGTAGGCATAATTAATAAAAGAGCAATATCAAGTTTTAAAGACCTTTAGTGAACAGAACTTGCTGTGATACCAAAAAGTTATGTTTTGAAAAGAATGTTTCTAATGTTTCCAAACACTTTGTTTAACCATTTAAAAAAATCACTAAATAATGTTTATTAACATTAAGCTTTACAGGCAAAGGCTTTAAAATATTGTGGACCTAAAAAAAAAGACTGATAGAATCAGAATGGTTTGGGTCAGAATGTACCTTAAAGCTCATCTAGTTCCAACTCCCTGCTATGGGCAGGGATACCTTCCACTAGAGCAGGTTGCTCCAAGCCATGTCCCAAGTGTAAAAGGAGTTTGTTAATTTGAAATTAAGAGCAATTATATCAAGCAGGCACTGAATTTGCAGTACCACCTCCCTCCTCTTCACCTACTCCATTTATTCCTATACTGCATTGGTATTGCTGGCCTTACTTTTAGCTTACAGGGACAAAACCTATTCTCTTTGAAGTCGGTGGGCATTTTGCCATAGATTCAATAGGAACGGAATTTGGCATCTGAAAGCATGCTGAGTGTGATGAAATATGGACCTGAAAAGTATTTGATCTGTGGTTTTACCTGCCTACACTACTGTTTGCTTTACAGCTGTTCTTAGTTAAATGTTTTTTTTAGACATCTGATCTTTCAGGTCAACGAGATGTTGCACAAACTACTTCTCCTATTTCCTCCAACTAGGTTATCTAATCTGAATAAATTCAATGCATCTGATATTCATTTTTGCTCTTTATCCTTCACTGTTTTCTAGGTTGTGAGAGCTAAAACCCACAGGTGCACAGAAGGTTCATCGGTGTCTTGCTTTTGTAGTTCTTCCTAGGTTTCAGCCGCTGTTGCAATGCAGAAAGCCTTTAGCAATGAACATTGGAGAGCGTTAAAAGTGAATACCACCACAAGCAGGGTTCATGTTTGACTTGAGAATATCCCAGTGCAATTTGAGAGGCTATAATCCTTTCTTTTGGATCAGTATTCCTTCTTTATTCCTCCCCTAGCAAGCACTGCCAACATGTCTGGCTTTCCTATGAAAAGGAATACTGTATGAAAAGGGAAGGGAGAGCATAATTGGCTGGTGAAAGCACACAGCAGTGGTCCAAAGACAAAAACTAGGTAGGTGGACACATTAGAAATGAGATACAGATTCTCTACCATTCTTTGCTCCTGCATTCAGATAAAATCAACCAGTAAAAATTCCACTGATTTAGTGATCCATGGGGAATGAATTTGTTGGCCTGAAGCCACTTGCCAGCGGAAGGGTCCACATCCCAGCACTTCCAACACAGTAGGTGTCTTCTGTCTGAAGCCACAGCAGTCTGTTGCCAGATTCACTTGTAGCTTTAAGCTGATGTGGATTTACCAGCAGGCTACTAAGGGAATTTTAGTGTTACTGTAGCCCCTCTCCCACTCCACTGCTCTAGTGCTGCCAATTCACTTGCTCCCAGTGTATCACTTCGTTCTCTTTCTGGCACCTCAACCCCATCACCATCCCTGAAAGTGTTCAAACACCACATAGATGAGGCACTCAGTGATGTGGTTTACTGGTGGCCTTGGTAGCAGCAGGGAATGGTTGGACATGATGATCTTAAAGGTCTTCCAACCTAGTTGATTCTATGATTCTATGATCTGCAAGCCATGGGGAGTCAGAAAGAGGGCAGGATCTGATGCAGAACTGAGTATGTATTCTCCTGCATTCAGCCCTCTACTGTGGATCCTCCCAGAGGCCGATAAGCTGGCACAAAGGTGAGTGCCTGACATATATGCCTGTGTCCCTGCTGTTCATATCTGACCTGCATCTGTCCCTGGCCTCAGTGGATGAAACAAGCAGAACATATAATCCGATTACTTCTAGACAGGAGTGGTGACTGAAGCACGTTATCAAGACAAGCCTGTACTGCTGCTACTCAGAAAGGATTGCTTTTTGAGGTCTAATAAATAAGACTGGGAAACAGGGTGAGAACAGTCACTCCAATATTGCTTCCAATTCTTTGCTTTTCAGATCCTGAAAAACAAAGCCATTTTAAATATCCAGTTAATTTCTTTTTTATGCATTCCCTCTGCTTCACTGAATGGAAAGCATTTTCATTTATGGACTTGTGTGTACTGGAATGAATTGGGACAAATCCTTTATTGATTTAAAGATTCAGAATAGCTTATACACCATCAGAATGTCGGGAGCCATTTAGTTAATGTCATTTTCAGTGCAGCAGTTTGATTTTATCAGCATGAAGTCTGCCCACGTGTAAATGCAGTCACTGACCCCTGAAGCACAAAGCCAAGCCCTGATAGCCTGACTCACTGCAGCCAGCAAGATTCAGATCTCACATAAAGACCAGGCAGTGGGACCTACCCACACAAGGCTAGAAACCAACTTGTTGGCATAAATGGGTTTATTCATATGAGGAAGGGAACAGTGATTTACTTTTGCTGCACAGACCCAGTCATGAGAATACTTTTCACACATTGGTTTCCTTTTGGGTGAGAAGCCCCATTCAAGTCAGCATTGGCAGGGCTGGACCCAGCTATTTACTCTCTACAGTTGGCATTGCCAGCATCAACATTTTTGTTTCAGTTCCACATCAAAATTCATGTGGGTGTAAAGCTTTCCCAGACACAGAGCACGAGCACATGAGCCTCAACATTAATGAGGGAATCGATTAAGCTCTGCTGCACGTATGTGTGTGCAAGAGTGTGAGCATAAGTACCAATTACAGCTTGGCAACAGGCTGAAGTGGCTGTCCCATTCCTACCTTGCATTTTTGTTTACAGCTTTCCTTAAAAATATTCCTTTGGGGCTGAAGTGTGTTACGCTTGCTTTTGGCTCAGAGGTGACTGAATAAAATGATAGGAGCTGCTTCTCAGTTACAGGAGCCCAAAAGGAATGCAGTTTCTCCTGCACTGCCCTGCTGGCTTGCTGCTTCTGAGCTGGCAGGGGAGTGAAATGAATGACAGCACACCCTCAGAAGTGCCCAGAGAAGGATTCTTATCAAATGCTGTCTCCTGCCAAATCTCATGAACACTGCCAGCCTGGAACGATGAAGCATTTGGCAGCAAGGCCTTAGGTTTTAGAGACGAAACTAGGGGGAAGGGATGTAGACAGTGTCACTAGCTGAGACCAGGCCACTTGTTTTTCCTGTGTGAAAGATGTTCTGCTGAAAGATGGTCTGCCCTTAAGCCTCCCAGTGCCTTATGAGGGGCCTACAAGTGATCTTAGAGACAAGTGCATGTAGGGAGGGAACAGGAGGAATGGCTTTAACCTGCCAGAGGGGAGATTGAGATGAGATTTTAGGAGAAGCTCTTCCCTGTGAGGGTGCTGAGGCGCTGGCACAGGATGCCCAGAGAAGCTGTGGCTGCCCCATCCCTGGCAGTGTTCAAGGCCAGGTTGGACACAGGGGCTTGGAGCAACCTGCTCTAGTGGAAGGTGTCCCTGCCCATGACAGGGGGCTGGAACTGGATGAGCTTTAAGGCCCCTTACAACACAAACCACTCTGTGATTCCATGGTTCTATGAAATTTGGGGGCAGTATACTGGTAAGGCTGTGTTGCAAGGTTTGGTTTTATTCCTTGAAGCATCTGAGCAAGTTACTATGAGAGTGCCCGCTGCTGAGAAGGGGTATGTACATAAAAGTCCTTAGGACGGAGCAGTGGGAGTGCATTAGGAATGCTGGTGGGCAATGCATGGCCAACACAGGGGACAGCATACTTCTTACTCCTCAGAGGTGTCAGTGTTTGACACATCCACAGGAAAGTGTGAACAAAACGTAGGGGAGTTTGTTTCCTTTCTGCCTCACACCCAAAAAGACTTTTGTTACACACATTTGTCAGTGAGGCAGCAATCCTGGGCTTGAAGGCATCTGCTTATAGCATTAATGACACGACCAATTTTGCAACATGCAAGTTTCATGTCAGGGCAAGGAAAGAAAGGTGTTATAACACACAGCAGAATTCAGAAGCATCATTATTTCTTTTCACCTCTACTTAGATCTCCTCATGTGGCCTAGGAGTTCCCACCCAGATAGCCTATTCCTAAGTGAATGCAGTAAAATTAGTTCTGATTGCTCCCTTCCTGTGAAACGGTACTGACTCACTTTACTCCCTCCTTTTCTTGCTTTTCTCATCTCATAATTATATGAGCTCTCAGGAAGCTGGTTTCTTCCTTGACAAAGTTGGTTTCATTTCAGGGAACTGAACATCAAGGGACATCAACCACTAGTTAACTGGAGCTGTGTGAGAGGCTGACACAAGCTGCAGAGCTCAGAATACTACGTATGAGGAAGGATGTTGGATATTGGTCTTAGAGATGCACAAGAAGATATTTGAGAGGAACAAAAGAAACATCAAAGCTGTCACCATTTCCAGAAAGATGGAAGAGAATTAAAACAGAGATGTCTGATTCAACGTGGCATTGAGGAAGCTGGCTTTGTCTGCAAGGACAAGATTTGTCCTAGATGTGAAGGCAGTGAGGAGCTAGAAGAAAAGGAAGTTCTGTAAGAGGAATGCAGAGTAACAGGTGATTTCAGCAGGAACATCCTGAAAAGGTTCAAGGTGGGTGTTCAGATGGAAGAGGGTGATGTATTTGAAGCAGGAATGAACTGCACATGGAATAGTGAACATTGGGAAAGGAAGGAGCTGAGTACTGGAAATTTGAGGGATCAGAAACATAATTTCATATGAAATAAAGACAAGAGAGCAAAAGTAAAATCATGTTACATGTGGGGGAGAGGAATGTTGGAGGTATAAACAAGCACATCTGGAGTAGTGGAAATGGGTTAAAAATGTACCCCAGCTTCAGTGTGTGTTGTAGCTATTTTGTGATATTCCAGCAGTCCTCCATCCATGGTCATGCCACATTCTGCCCATGTAATCCCTCCCTTCTCATACCTCTGCTGGCTGCCAGACATGTTGGAATGAGCAACAAGGGCCACAGGCCTGGCTACATTATTTCACTGTGACACTAACTAGTGTGACTTTGACAGTACCTTTAGCATGTTTGAGTTCCTTTCTGTTTATCTTCTCAGAGGCATTACAAGTACAAATTCTTTATTGGCCATAAAATTATTCGATGAATTTGCTATGGTGGCACAAATAATATTGAATTCTTCTTATAGTCAAGCTTACCCAGGTCTAACCATGGCAGGGGGTTGGAACTGGATGAGCTTTAAGGTCCCTTCCAACCCAAACCAGTCTCTGATTTGGGAAGCCAAACAGCTGGTGTTTTCTCCTTACTGCAGTCTATTCCATATCTTATGTCTAACTTGGATGACAAAATCCTGGAGCTGACATCAAATTCGCCTTCCCTTAAAAGCGGGTAAATATTACGACCCTTAACAGCACATGAAGCTGTAACGATCCTTAAAATGGGTCATGGGAAACATCTGGATTGTAACATGCTTCCAAATGATTTGTACACTGCGAGTGTTTCCTAACCCTTAATCAGGTGGCTTCTCTGCCTCTGGGTTTTCTTCCCATCACTTCCTTGCCCCATCGCTGTCCATGTTAGCACTCCCTTCAGCACTTCCATTTCTGTTCCATTGGCTTAGCCCTATTTCAACTTTACTGCCCCTCTGCAACATTTCTTCATCAGCCCCCTCCACTTCACAATGATGGTTAGTGGGTTTTTTTTGTTGCTGCTTCCAGGTACGCCCTCAAATCCTGGGAAATGAACCTGCTGCAGTTCATTCATATGTGCTCACCTTTCCGCCTCATCAGTTTTTTACCCCAGAAGGGCTGATTTATAATGGACCAAAAATTCAGCCAAAACACCTGCTTTAAACCTGAAGCTACACGTGACCAATAGCATGCCCCAACCCACAGCTTTTCTCATTGCATGAAGTGATATGAGGCATGCAGGAAGGGCACAGGTTCTATGTGAGCACCAAAGCACCCACTGCAGGTGTTAGTGTGGCCCAGAAATGACACTGTTGAGAGGAAGTGAGATACATAATGAATGACAGAGGTCATGGTGAGGCAAAGCATGCAGCACTGCACAATACACATGGGGAAAAACAGCCCTGACAGCTTGTCTGTCCTTCCAGGATAGCTGGATGCCAGTGAAACATGGACACTTTGGGGAGCTTATGAATACAGGACACAGCAGTTTTGCAGGAGCTCTATTCCGACTCTGGAAGAACTTTTCACAAGAGAAAAGAATGTTGTTTATGTTTGCCACTTGGCTAAATATAGGACTCCTATCTTTGCATTAGTTTCTCTTCAGATACATGCTCCTTTCTCCTTTCCTTCCTAAGCACACCCAGTCACACAAACAAAAACCAAATGAGTTATAACTAATCAAACTAGTTTTCTTCAGGTTGGAAAGGAAAAGCAGTAATACTTTGATTTCAATTTCCAAATCTATGGGAGGTGCTCAGATATTATCTATCACAGCACTTCAAGCTCCTTGCTGCACTGGTATCAAGTGGCTCCCAAGCAGTTAAAAAGCAACAAACAATCACAAAGATGTGTTTTCCCATCACTTGTCTCTCCCATTTCTGCTTGTGAACAGAATCAGCAAGCAGAATTTGTAACTGCGGGGTAAAACCGGGAGGTTTCTGCACATAGGAAGAGCTTTAAAAAGGCTACATTTATTTTTGGCTTTGGACCTCTAAGACCAAGGTCACTTTTCCTCCCATTAGGAATGAGACATTATGTCCAAATCTGGTCTCAGCAACTCCTAGAGTCGCAAGCTTCCTCTCTTTGGGTACTTTGAGTGTTCAGTGGAGAAAGCAATGGGCATAATCAGAGAAGAACTGATGGAGCCTGAATTAGTTAGGCCAATTCTATGGAACTTCTCCAAACAGCAGCTTGAAGTGGGGTGTTGAAATCCGGGTTGTAGCTGAAGTTAGCATTAAAAATACTAGCAGCGTCAAAATTATTTATATCTCTGATTTACAGTATAATTTGGACACAAGATAAAAAGTTGGCATGTTCACAGCAATATGTGTTGCTGTGTCAAGAGGCCATAGCATGTTTTCATGGTGCAAAGCTTTATGCTAAAGCTGCCTTATCTCAGAGTCTGCTGCTGTATACTTCGGTGATTTATTTCCCCAGCATGGATACTTGGGACTCTAGAAGCAGCTCAGAAGGAGCCAAGAAATACAAACACAACAGTGCCTTCAAAGAGCCTGGCATTAGGAAGGAAGCAAGTTCTCCGTGTGCAAGCCCTCCTTCCACATGCACAGCACTGGCATTATTTGGGTTAGACTTTCTCCAGGTGTCCTTCCTCTGCCACCAGTTTTCATTACGCATTATAAACAGATAATCCTACTTATACATCCTGCCAAGCAGACAGAGCTGAGGCCCGTTTGTATACTGCTGCTGTTTAACTTGCCTAATAAATATTTCAGTGGCTTCATGGATGAGGGACAGTTACAAGACAGCTCCTCAGGAAGCACTTCCGAGAGAGGAAGAATATTTGAATCCTGTGGTTTTGCTGTATTATTCTCTGCTGTGTGTCTGGGAAGGAGAAGAGCCCTGTTGTAACAAGTAATGAAAGTTGCAGACAGGTGGGAGGCTGTGGCTGTGCTTTGGCAATGGAGAGCAGGAGGTAATGACTCTGGTACCTGTTCCTCACTGTGTCTGGGTCAAAGGTACCAAAACGTAATGGAACAGTAAAGTTTTATGAACAGAAACATTAAGTAACTTTGTGTAGAATACAAAGATACAAAGGCTGAGGAAGTTGGGGCTGTTCAGCCTGGAGAAGCTGTGTGGAGATCTCAGGGCAGCCTTCCACTGTCTGAAGTGGGCTACAAGAACACTGGAGAGGGACTCTTCACCAGGGGCTGGAGGGATAGGACAAGGGGTGATGGGTTCAAACTGAAACAGGGGAGTTCAGGTTAGATATAAGGCAGAAGCTCCTCCCTGTGAGGGTGCTGAGGCGCTGGCACAGGGTGCCCAGAGAAGCTGTGGCTGCCCCATCCCTGGCAGTGTTCAAGGCCAGGCTGGACACAGGGGCTTTGGAGCAAGCTGCTCTAGTGGAAGGTGTCCCTGCCTGTGGCAGGGGGCTGGAACTGGATGAGCTTTAACGTCCTGCCCAACACAAACCATTCTCTGGTTCTACGACTCTATGTAACCTTAACAAGCCAAAGACAGAGCCATGAACTCAGTCCACAAGCCTCCAGAAGCTGAGAAGCAAAAAAGTGGGAGCTGTTGACGATGGGCACGAAAGCCACCAGTTCTTTGTGCTTGCCATGAGGCACATTGGAGGAACCTTGTGCAGCCTTTCAGAGGGAGGGAACTGGGGAGAAGCACAACCGCAGCAGCCAAACTCATTACCAGCGAGCAGATTTCCCCTTTACATCCCGTTTAAGGTGACACTGAAGGAGTTCCCACACAACTTTCCACACTGAGAAACACGAAAACTTCCCTCAGGGCGAAAACACCTCCACGACAGCACCTTCACCCGGCGAGCTGGACCCAAACAAACACCGCCACCCGCCCCGGGGTGGAAGGGATGCCACCTTCCCTCAGGCATCACCTGGTTTGGGCGGGCTGAGCCCTTCCTCTTCCTCCTCCTCTTCATCCCCCTCCATGAGGCGCCGGCTTTGAGGGGCCTGGCCCCCCATTAGCCCGCAGCGGCGAGAGGAGGGGGCGCGCGCAGCACCACGTGATACACCAGCCTCCCCCCCACCCCAATCCATCCCCACCCCGGCCTTCGAGGAGGGGCGGTGCGTGTCACGTGGGCGTGGCAGCCAGGGTGGATCACGTGATGCGGGCGGCCCGGAAAGATCCGAGGAGGAGCGCCGCCGCGGCCGCCATTTTCCTGCGGAGCTCAGTGTGTGTGTGCCCGGTCCCCGGCCGGGGGAAGGCGCGCAGGGGGAGGGGACGGCGGCCGGGGGAGGGGGGTGGGAGGAGGAAGAGGAGGAGGAGGAGGGGTCCGCGCTCGGGTGACAGGTCCGTCCCTGAGGGCGGAGCGGGGGCCGCCTGCGGCGCGGCGGGGAGAGGAGTCCGTGTGTAGCTCCGTCCCTCCCGGCTAGTCCTTCCCCCCGTCCCGGCCCCTGAGTAGGCAGCGGAGCCGCTGTCGGTTCCAGCGCCGCCAACAACCCGCCATGTCCGGCCAAAGCCTCACCGACCGCATCACGGCGGCGCAGCACAGCGTGACCGGCTCGGCGGTCTCGAAAACCGTTTGCAAGGCCACAACCCACGAGGTTATGGGGCCCAAGAAGAAGCACCTAGACTGTGAGTACCTTGGAGGGATGGCGGCCGGACGGCTTCCCCCGTGCCCGGCCTGTCCCGCGGTCCTGTGGAGCCGAGTACCGGCTCTGGGGATGCCTCCTTTCCCACTGGTAAAGGCTCGTCGGGCAGAGGAGCTCCGTGTGTTTCGGCGCAGGGCATTCTTATGGCGGGGGTAGGGTCGGGGACGTGGCGATGGAGATCTTGGGAGAGGCTGCTCAGTGTCTCTGCTCTCCAGAAGGGGCCTTACTGGCTCTATGCACAGGGCCCTGGACAGTGTGAGCTCCTGAAGGGCAGGACCTGCCCCGTACCCCTTCCTTGGGCAGGGAGAACCAAGCAGAGGAATGGGCTGTAATTTCCTTACTAATCGATCTCATTTGTGTTTTGCGAGGGCAGCACTCCCCCGTTCTATAGAGGGAGTTTCAAGAAGGAATAGCTGACCAGTTACCTTAATGCTTTACCACAGTCTACTAGAAAAAAGAATATTGCTTCGGTATCATTCTTATAACTCTTCCACACAGAAGAGTATGTGAAATGAGTGCTTGAGGGGCTATTCTCTCTAGGGAAGGGTGGTGTTCTTAGTCTTGCCTTCCTGGTCTGTTCCCTTCACTTGGGAAGATGGGCCTAAGAGGGCTTCTTTAGACCTTCACTACCTGAGCTTAACATTCCATACAGGGACTGGCCGTTTTCCGGCTTCTATTAAAAACGGAGCCAAGGTGGAAAGGTTTAAAATGTTTTCTGTCAGCTCCATTCCATCCAGCTGATTATGAAGAGGATGATAAGCACTGAAGTTCGTATTAGTGTGTCTCCCATTATGCTGTAGGGTCACAGGACTGAGGAAGTTCTTGGCTCGAATACCTGATTATCTTACATCTGTTTATTCTAGGCATTTTAAACACCCTTCTTTTGCCTCCTTGTCATCTCCTGTCCTTACCCCCCAGTATGTAAGGAAAGATACTGGAGGGAGATGTATGGCTATCCCTTCTGTATATAATCTGTAATCTTTCTCCTTTCCTCCCACTCACGTCTGTAAGGAGAGTGGTGGGTCTTCATGTGTCTTGAATATGTGTCTTCTGGCTTCCTCTATATCCAAATGATAAGACCAGATAATAGTACTAGGATTAATTGTACATAGTTATTTCTTCTTTTCACCAAAGCATGTCTGATTTAAACCTTTAAGTTCATGTTCTGTGAGTACCTGAGAGGGATATGATCAATTTTATAGGGTAGCCCCACAAGAGTCACCTCAGTTTCTTGCTGGTATTCCCTCTTCTGTTTCATCCCTTGCCTGAAGACTGGGTAGTAACTAGGTGGCTTTTGGGCAGCCCACAGGGTCAGAAGGCTGAGGCTTTAAGTACCCTAGTCTCGGGTAGAGAAGACAGCTTGTCATATGGCTTCTATATGAAGTCATGGTGTTACTGGATTTCACACAACAGAAGGGAGGCTTTCTGGAAACAAAACTTTGTCAGGTTTAGCCTGGAATAAGGCTAAAACTCCGGTTTTGATAATAAGCCATTTAGCAGCTGAATTATTTCATGGTGTAAGCTTTATGAAAAAGAACATCAAACTGGCAAGTTCTTTTCAGGCTGGTGTGTGTATAACAGGGTGCTGTTCTTGCTGGGGACATCCGAATTGAGTCTTATAAGATGCTGCTGTAGAAGGGTGCTTGAACTTCCTTAGAAAGCTGTCTGGTAGCTGCTGGATGAGAAAACCACTTCTGTATTTCCTTTGGCTACTCCAAACTGTCAATCCCAGTTCCTGTTTCTTTCCCAGAGATTTTCTTTAATCAAAGCAACGCAAACTTGGGTTTTTTAAAGTAGTTTTACTACTAGTCACTTCTTTTTTTTTTTAGTGGTTAAAGCAGATCATGGATAGCTAAGTTTTGTGTGCTGCCCCTAATACCTTTGTTAGAACTTTCTGTTCCTGGCATCAGGAAATGACACATGGTTTTGTATTTTGAAGATTTTCTTTGTTCATACCGTTTATGGTTGTATGTTTAAAAATGAATGCTTTCTGCTGTGAGTCCAGCCCCACCTCTGAGTTATTTGTACATATCTTCCTTTTACAGCAAGCAGTGTAACTACCAGGGAAGTCCTGTGAACTGACATCTCCCTGTGAGTGACACTCAATATACCCGTCTTCATAGGTGGCATGCTGCTTAAATACTTTCCTAATTGGTGTTTGTTGTGATAATGACAGTTAAAACTTACCTTGTTAAAGGTTGTGTCCTGGATGGGTTGGTAAGCTGTTTCTTCATGCTGTCCTGGAATGAAGTCTGAGTTTTGTAGCACTTGCTGTGACCCTGACATGCATTCTTGCTAATGTGGTATTTGTATGGCTTGCACAGATCTCAGTATCTTTCTGATCTTGTTTCTGGGATTCTTTCTTTACTAAGCTTGAGCCATCATGAACACACTGAAGTAGCTCAGTCTCATATTAACCCCTACAAATGTGGGCAAATCCAACATACGTACTTGTGCACATGATTATCCCTATACTTCTTTATCTTGCCCTTGACTGCCTGTGGGGCTCCAAAACTTAAGTGCTCACCATTCTAGGCTTCTATATTCCCTCTGTATTTCCCTCAGTGAACATTACCTTAATAATCAGAGTGTAAAAAGGCACTCTTAGCCCATGATGATAGGATATTCTTTAGAGTAATGATATTTTTTCTCTCCCGTTACAAAGCTTAGTTGCTTGGTTGGTTTGAGGGAGAAATAATTCTAATTTACAAATGGACATGGCTCGTGATAAGTAGCAAAAATCATCTTAAGGTCATATCCTTGCACTCAGGATATGTTGGTTTTAATTTTCTCCTGTTTCGAAAGTCCAGTCATTTGGCTGGGGTAAGGATTCTGTTTTGTAATGTAGGTGCTGCTTTTGTGATGATGGATTGCTGCTTTTGCAGCCATCAGGCAGGTTTAATAGTCTTGAAACCCTCAAAGCATAGTTCTTTTACAGAAAACCCAGTTTCACTAGGACTTTGTCCTAGTTTTCACACCTCTCTGAGCAGTGAGAGCTCAGAGCTGGTTTGTGGGTTTAACTTGGGTGCTGGGATTTATACAACCCTTTCTTTCCTGTTTAGCTTTTTGTTTGTTGTGTTCAGTGCTGTTTAGTGATGCTAAGAACAAGTGCTTTAGGTTGTTTGAATGTAAATGGTACTGGAAAACATGATGCTGGGTTTCACTCCTTTCTTTTTTTAGATGATTTTTAAGGAGGGAAGGGGAATTCCTTGCATAGGTATGTGTGGTGGGTAATGAATATTAGAAAACCCAGAAGATCGACAGTTAATGCCTAGTAGAAGGTTTTACTGTGTCAATTCAGTTAAACCACTTTAGCAGCGATATCTCAACACTATAAAGATGTTTGTGTACAAGCACATGTTGTGGAGTGTAGTTAAAACAGCTTTGATGTGAAACATCCTTAGGGTTGGGTTCTTGAATGAGTACGACATAGTAACCCCATCTGCTTGTAGCTAATGGAGTAGTGCTCTTTAAAGGAGAATGTGGATGGATGGCTTGGAAGGAAGTTGCAATGCTGTAATTATCCATTCTTAACAGGAAATCTCTCTATAGTTATGCCAGAGCTTAACTTCCTTGACTCCTTATTGTGAAGAAAAATCTGTGTTCTTGAGGAAGATGATAAACCAAAACACTCCCCTGCACTGGGAGATGTTTGCGAGAAGCTGTATAAATGGAAGTAAACTGTGCTTATGGGAGCTTGTGTAGCTAGTTTGGTTTTGTCTAAAGGCTACTGCTAGTGTAGATAAAAGTCCAGCTGAAGCCTTGCTTTATGTCTGTGTTGGGGCCAGCTGCTGTTTTCCAGATGGGAGTAAGAAGAAGGTATCTTGCAGAACTGAAGGACAAGGATCACTCCTTTTCCCTGTTTCTCACAAGAGATTTGTAGTAAAGCTGGAAAAAGCAATATTTTAAGTGCTCGCTTGCTTTTACATTCTGAAGGGTAAGTGGGTTACTTCAGTGATGTAGTGAGTTAACTGCTGGTGTCTTTGGATGCTACCATGTTATCCAGTAGGAATAGATTATCCACGTTCCTTTTATGGTATTGTAGTACTTCACCAAATCCTTCTGGGTTTGGCAGGATTACCTGAAGTTTCTCGTGGCTTTGCTTCCCATTTTCTAGTTGACTTAAATACCTGGAGGCAATCCATTGTTGCCTCCAACTATTCTGTGTAATTATTTCAAATACAGATAATTGCATTATTACAACTTTCTTTTGAAGTACTCAGGTTTTTTTGGCCTGGGTGCTTCCATGACTCCTTTGTCATTCCCTCCTTAGCGAACTTTTCCTAACTTCTTACTAGAATTCCTTACAAATGTTTGTGCCTTTTAGGAGAGGACAAGAACTATCACCCTCCTCTAGACTGCCAGAGGGCCAATTTTCTACCACAGCTGCTCATTTGCAGCAAGAATAGCCATTTAGTTCTGCAGCTGTTGTTTTATTTTACTTAGCCTGAAGCAATATTCTACTTCGGATGAAGTAAGAGGCAGGAACTAAAGAGAAGCTGTAGGACACCTGCAATCAGCTCACTGTGAATCTTCATACTGTCACTGTTTACCCTCAGCTGTGGTTAGTCAGGTGTCATGTAACTTTGGGCTGGAGCTGTACTTGTGAGTTTTAGTTCTTTTAAATGGTGCTGTCATCTCTATGTTCTAAAAGCAGTGCTTGGAGCAGGCAATTCCTTTGCAGTTCAGCCTGTGACCTCATGCTCTATTTTAGTCTTTAGTTCCTAATCCTAAAATCAGTTTCTGATCTGTAGATGTGAAAGTTCTAGGCTGTTCATGGTGACTTGGTGCGCAAAGTAGCGCTAGTTTGCGTAATAATACAAAAGTGATGACTTATCCAACATGGAATCTAAAGCTTCTCTTTTTTTGCTTTGTGTATGTTGCCTTGTATAAAGTATGTGATCAGTGAAGGACTGATAGTAGAATGCTGGAAAAGTTAACTTTTAACATGACTGGCATCTTGCTCTCCCTACAAAATGCACCATGTTTTCTGAAGCAGAGACACCTTTTGCATCTATATCATAGAATAGTTAGGGTTGGAAAGGACCTTAAGATCATCCAGTTCCAATCCCCCTGCCATGGGCAGGGACACCTCACACTAAAGCATGCCACCCAAGGCTCTGTCCAACCTGACCTTGAACACTGCCGGGGATGGAGCATTCACAGCTTCCCTGGGCAACCCATTCCAGTGCCTCACCACCCTCACAGGAAGGAACTTCTTCCTTATATCCAATCTAAACTTGCCCTGTTTCAGTTTTAATCCATTACCCCTTGTCCTATCACTACAGTCCCTAATGAAGAATCCCTCTCCAGCGTCCTTATAGGCCCCCTTCAGGTACTGGAAGGCTGCTATGAGGTCTCCATGCAGCCTTCTCCAGGCTGAACAACCCCAACTTTCTCAGCCTATCTTCATATGGGAGGTGCTCCAGTCCCCTGATCATCCTCGTGGCCTCCTCTGGATTTCTTACAACAGTTTCATGTCCTTTTTATGTTGAGGACTCCTGCTTAATTTGAAAGCTTTATTTATTTATTTATTTTTTTACAGCCTTCCTAAACTTAAATTTTTAAATTAAAATCTTTTCACTCACCAACTCTCAAACATTTTAAATATGCTACTTTAAATATAGTTCACTGGTCTACTATTGATCAGGCATAGACACTCCTGCTTTCTGTAAGCTGTGCAGAAGCTGTTCCTCAAGCACATTAGAATAAATCAGGTGAGTATTGTAGATGACTTGTTTATAAAATCTTCAAGTCATGTACTGGGCCAGTTAATAAACATTTCCAAATAGTTCGGAATACAACTTTAAAGCAATAATCTCAAGTATGCACTCTTACTTCCGAGTGTCTTGGCAAGCTCCTGCTGCAGCAATGAAAACTTTGCTTTGTGTTAAAGAGATGGGGTTTTGTCCATCAGTTTAACCAGTTAGAGTTCCTTCTGGTTGAAGACTTGATGCTGGAAGTAGGTGTGAGTTGGAGCTGACTGTTATCTTGGCTTAGGTAGGAGAGAGATTTTAGGACTGATTACATCAGCACAGATTAGAAGTAAACAAGAAATAACCAGCCAAAAAGCTGCAACCAAGTGGAAAGAAGCTGATGTTGATATAAAACTGTAGGCTTTTGGTATTTTTCTTGTTCTTCTAGTAGTTTTCTCCATTGTGAAATGTGATTGAGCAGGCAGGGTATGACTTTATTGAGTATATATCTTTCTAAACTCAGAGAAAGTAGAAATACTTTGTATTTCACCTTTAGCTTTACATTAGAACCGTAGCAATTAGCTGGCAGTTTCTAAACCTCAAAATACTGTTAGTAGATTTGGTGCTACCTTGTGATACCCCCAAGACTTCTAATGGCAAGTCCAAGTTAGGAGTAATATGTGAGAAATCTGGCACTGAGATTTGAGAAATCAGGGGACTAAGCTGTATTTAGCTGTGTGAAAGTAACTTTAGGAAGTTAAGCTTTTCATGAGGGCTTAGCAAATACACTGGATTTTCCATTTGTGACTAAACGTCTTCCGTGCTGTTTTGCTAAAGGAGCTTTATTAAAGTAATGCTTATCTGGATCATTTGTAATATTAAACATGAGGAAATTGGGATTTTATAAGTTCTACCTCAAAACAGAGTGTGTAAGCTAACAAGATCTATACCAGAATTTAACTTGGCACTCTCAGTTCCTAGCCTGAAGTAGAAGAACATTTCCTGAACAGTGGCGTAAAGGGAAATTCTGTGGTTTTAGTTTAATTCCTGTGTGACTTACACACAGTCTAGAAAGTTACAAACCCCACCTTTTGTATTCTGTCTCATTTTGAACTCTCCTATATAACTTCTTTCAGCCCTATTCACTGTGGAAGAGCTCTCTGCATCAATCCCTTTTTCCTTTTCTCCTAACAAGAGACCTTGGAAATCTTCACTTAATGTTCTTTACTGGTTCCTCCCAAGCAAGCAGCCCTTCACTCCCAGCATCCATATGTTCTAGCAGTGGTGCCCTTCTGCAGCAGTGATTCTTTTGCTTATGTAGGAAGTGGTAAGTTGGCACGGGTTGAAACTGCTCTGGTATTTCACATATTTACTCTAAATATGGTACTTGCAGTAGCATGCAGCTCAGCTATTCCAGTTGCCAACTGTGTGTTAGGGCATCAACAAAGTATTTCTATTGGTTGTAACATTTGTCAATTTTTAGTAGTGAATTTAATACAAATTAAATCAGCAGGTATAAATCCTTAATAACATTGTTTCCTAGTAAAGTATTTAATGTATACAAGCTTTTCATATTAATAACTTCTAAAAACTGAGACTTTTTAATTCAGCTGGAAAAGGTGGTAAAGAAATTAACATTATTCCTCAATTAGCTTTGCTCAAAAACACCCCAACAAATCAAACTCAACCCACTGGTATTCAGCTGCATGGCAAAGGCTTCTGAAGTTATGGTAGCAAACTGGATCTCCAGACCCGGAGTTGGTAAGATACAAAGTTTTAAACTAAACTCAGGTTACAAGCAGAAGTAAACGTGTTTTAAGTATTCATTTCTATTTAAATACATAGATTTTTCTATGCCTTTAATAGGTCAGTAAATCCACTCAGAGGAGTTCTGGTTGTGAGTTGTTGCTTTACCTGCCAGATCAAAAGGTTGAGGGTCTTGGCTGTCAGAGGGTAAAAGTTGGTGTCTTAGAACCATAGAACCCACTAGGTTGGAAAAGACATTTAAAATCACCAAGTGTCTTCACGCTCCTCGGAGTTCTTAAGGGCTGCTTGTGACTTGCTTTACTGCTGCTGCTGTTTGGGTTCTTGTGGGGTGGATAAGGAGCTGTAGTGTGCTATGGAGATGATTCTGTACCTGACTCTTGCTGTGCAAATGTATGCTTTGTGCTTTGGATTTAGATTTGTTATGTAGTGTTGTGGCCCTCTCTTCCCCTGTTTTCTCCCTGTATGTTCAGAAATCACATCAGCATTTCACCTATGTTTGTTTGCAGTTGCCTGTGGTTTATTTATTTATTGGGGCCTATAGGGATGCTGGAGAGGGACTCTTCATTGGGGACTGTAGTGACAGGACAAGGGGTAGTGGGTTAAAACTTAAACAGGGCAAGTTTAGATTGGATATAAGGAAGAAGTTCCTTCCTGTGAGGGTGGTGAGGCACTGGAATGGGTTGCCCAGGGAGGTTGTGAATGCTCCATCCCTGGCAGTGTTCAAGGCCAGGTTGGACAGAGCCTTGGGTGAGACGGTTTAGTGTGAGGTGTCCCTGCCCATGGCAGGGGGATTGGAACTGGATGATCTTAAGGTCCTTTCTAACCCTAACTATTCTATGATTCTGTGATTCTGTTTGGCTGATATCTCTGCTGTTGCTGACAGATGGGTCGATATTTAATTGGAAATTGGGTCACACTTGAATTTGATTTATTCCCTTTCCCTCCCTCCCTCCCTGCCCAGTATTGCTGTAATAGTTGCAGCTATCATGCAACCTATTTCAGGCTATGGAACTCTATTCTTGATCTGACCTTATTTTTTATATGAAATGTTAAAGAGTGTTTAAACTCTTTGATGGTTAAGTCCCCATCCTGAGAAGGGTGGTGTAACATTATTGGATTTAATTGTCTGTCCCTTTCTGTATGTGCCAGGAGCTGTTGGTGTCCATTCAGCAAATAGACTGTTATGAAGGGATTAAAAATAACTTTCTTTTAAAAATCAGTCTATTTAGGAATATTTACTTGATTACGTGTGGCAACTCCAGACAGCTGTAGTTCATGAAGCAGTTCTTCATTTCTGTATTAATGTAAAGCCAGCTTCATTGAGCCTGGCTTACTCAGATATATATCTCCATCAAAAGGAGTGTGACCAGCAGGTTGATGCAGGTGATCCTGCCCCTCTACTCTGCTCTTGTGAGACCCCAGTTGAAACACAGTGTGCAGTTCTGGTGTCCTGAACATAAAAAGGACATGGAACTGTTGGAACAAGTCCAGAGGAGGTCACAAGGATGATCAGGGGGCTGGAGCCCCTCCTCTATGGAGACAGGCTGAGAAAATTGGGGCTGTTCAGCCTGGAGAAGCTGTATGGACACCTCAGAGCAGCTTCCAGTATCTGAAGGGGGCCTATAAGGATGCTGGAGAGGGACTTTTCATCAGGCATTGTAGTGACAGGACAAGGGATGATGGGTTTAAACAGGGGAAGTTCAGGTTAGATGTAAGGAAGAAGTTCTTTCCTGTGAGGGTGGTGAGACACTGGAATAGGTTGCCGAAAGAAGCGGTAAATGTTCAAGGCCAGGTTGGACAGAGCCTTAGGTGATACGGTCTAGTGCTGACTGTCCCTGCTCATGGCAGGGGGCTGAACTAAATGATCTTAAGGTCCTTTCCAACCCATACTGTTCTGTGATTCTGTGATGATAATGCTGTGCTCTCATTAGCTGGGGTTTATTCAGGTTACTGACTTTGGATTTGTTATCCCTTTAATAAAATTATTTGTAATATATTAATAACCTGTCAAATTCAGTAGGGGTTATTTCTCCCTGCAGTGCTTGTGTTTGTCATGAGTGCCACAGTACAGCATTGCAGAACTCAGTTTGAGTACAAGAAAGAAATGTGAAGTGTATTTTGATCATAGGAATAAGAGTCAATGGAAACCACATCTGAATACTTTTGCATTTCTGGCCTGTAGATATTTATAATAAGCATATGAATTGCAGCAACAATAAGTTGCTTCATTCTATTAGCTGTCATACAGAAAAGCTCCAGATGCATGACTCCTAGTTGTAAAGTGTTTGAAACACAGGGACCAGCACACTGGGTTGGGATGGACTGGGTACTGACTGTTATATTTAAGTTCTTGATGGTTAATAGGGAGCTAGTTCAGACTTTCCTCCAGATGTGTTCAGTTGGAATGCTTTGCCACAACAGTAGCATCATTAAGCCTCTCAAGTGTAATTAAAGCTAAACCATAAATTAAGTAAATTTCCCAGACCATTACTTTGCATTAAAAAATCTGGAGTATGTGAAGTTTGTTTCAGTGCTGAATTTGGTGTGTGAGGAGATGGAAACCCAGAGAAACTTCTGTGTTGGTTGTCAAATAGCAAGGAAAGGCATAGTTGGTTCGACCTCTGCTATTTGGAATTGTGTTGTTATGAACTTGAAGCTCTTACATTTCCAGGAGCTGATGTTCTGTTTTGCTGGGGTTTGCTTTTTGTTTACACACAGTTGTTTTATGAGGAGACTTTCTTCAGATTTAATTATCTGTAAATAAAATAGTGAATTGAAGGAGGTATTTCTGTCCTTAAACTGTCAGTGAGGAGCCTTTGTAGAGAGGAATGTGGTCTCTTGGTGTATATATAGCAGGGCTGACACAAGATGTTACAACACCTAGTTTTACTATAGCTCCATATTCTTTTTAGCTCTGCTGAGGTTTTCACCAGTGAATAGATGTTACTTTGAAGTAAATGGAATAGCTATTTTGCATTAACAGCTTTTCTTTATGAAACAATTTCACTTTAAAGACAGAATCTGGCTGAAATCATCTTTCCTCTTACTGAGGACCAAAAGACAGATGTTATTTACTTCTGCTCTTGGCTTGAGTTTATCTTAGAAGCTGTTTGTGATAGGGATGTGGCTTTGTGCATGGTAAATAGAGAAATTCCTGTCTGAAAGCTGTGGGATACAGAGGAGTTCTCTGTGTACAGCTTCCCTTATCAGTCCAGTTTCAAACTTAAGGGTTTGAAGCTCCATGTTTGCTCTGAAACTTTGTGAAACTTGATAAGCACATGAAGTGCTAGGGAATGCTCTCCAAAACTAAGGGATGAGAGAAAGAAGCTGATCTGGATTTATGAAACTCGGGTTTGTTGTAAGAGGGTGGGTTCCCCTTTGTAAGTTCATGTGCTTGATCTGTTGAAAATCAGTAAAGTTTAATGTGTGGTGCTGGAAAATACAGCTTTGTTTTCACTCCCATGTTCAATGAAGACCATTTCTGCTCCATCCTAACCTGTGTCAATTGCACTGTATTATAAAACTTTCACTCTGAGCAGCTTTGCTACAGGCTGTAAAGGATGGGTTTGCTCCTTTAGGTGTTGTGCCTTTGTAAAAGGGTGCTAGTCAAATGTGCGTTGAAGCTATACTTGGGATGAGCCAGGACAAGTTTTGTTTGCTCCAGGAGCTCCATATATCCCATGGGAGATGTTAGTCTAAATTGAAGAAGGAAGTAAAAGCTAAATTAGGCATTTCCAACATTCCTGTTAATAGTATGGAAGATTTTAGCTGTTCCTTTACTTGACTGTCTCCCATCGTGGGAGTGCTGCACAGTAAGAGTACGTGAGTGTCAGTTGGAACAGTTCTGGGGAGGTACCTGTGTTCTGATGGGGAAAGAGGTCATTTTTTTAATTCACTGGTTCTTTGTGCTCTGGGCCTCTGTTTTGCCCCATTTGCTAACAATTAATGTCAAAATCCAATCCTGAATTGGTCAGAAGAAAAAGTATGGAAGTGGCTGTCAGTGACAAATCTCCTTAAATGAGTTCAACTACTTTAAGTGCACAGTGTGAAACAGATTGTATGGAATTGATGGAGCTTGCATTAAAATGGCTACAAGAAGCACTGTAAAACCAGGTAACTTGAATTTTAGTTGCTAAAAAAATGTTAATTTAGAAAGTAGTGATAGTTTTTTAACCAGAATTACTGGAATTTTGCACTTCACCAGATACATTAGTATGGAAGGACCGGCTTCATGGGTTTTCTTATGCTTTCTCCTGTTCCTGCTGGGACAAATGACAATTAGTCCCACAAGAGTAGACAGAAGTCATATATAGATGGCTGGCATGCAGATGGCCTTTCACATAAAGAAATCACCTGTGAGGCTTAGGGGAAAGAGCAAGGAAAAGGCAGAAAGCAACACAATTTGATGTCTAGAATTCAGTTCGGACTTTATACTACATGCTTTGTTACAAAGCCTGCTATTTTTCTTTCACTGTTTCAGCATAGAGAAAGATAAACCTTAAACACGTTCTGTGTATTCAGACTGTTTTGTGTATCATCAGGGGGTCCAAAATTTGGCCTTTTTGATCTGTGAGGTACAAGCCCAAGTCCCCAACTGTGTAAACCTGTGCTGTTGTGTGATTTTCTGCCAATTGCTTTGTAGGTTGGTGTTTGATTTTTCATTGAACGATAAATATTTGAAGTTTGAAGATTTGCTGCTTTGCACATTCAGATCAGGAACTTTTTTCTTTAAGAAAACATATGATATAGAAGCAGTGATTTAAATTGCTTTTTTCTTTGGTCTGTTAACTGAGAATTGGGGAGGAAAGCTTTGCAGCAAGCTTTGGGCAAGTGTTCTTTTTGCCTCTGTATTGCCAGTGGAGGGAACTTTAATGGTAAAATCTTGAGGGTGATTGGTTTGGGGCTGTCCAGCTTCTATAGGAACTACAGGGAGAGGAAAAGTACTCCTCAGCATAACTCACTCAATGAAATCAGTTTAGTTGCTTATTAATGTGTGTTTCTGTTGACTTCGCTTTATTTTCCCCACTTCCGTTGGGCTACATCTTTTGTCACGTATAAGCTCTTAAATGAGAGCTGCAATTTTCACTGAGACCTGTTAAGCTCCGTTTAGTCAGCTAAATCAGGAAGCAATCATCTGACAGGGCACTGCTCTAAGTATTTCCTTAGAGATCAACAGAAATGTAAGATACAAAGGTTTTCCACACAGAATAGGGAATATTACATAGCTGAATTGTAGCATGATGTGTGTAAAGTTTATTCATAGTAAGAATCTAGGCTGACGCCTAACGTGCGAGGAGTTTTCTTCTGACAGGTGAGCGTCCTGCTATTTATAAGGAAGTCTATAGCATTCTCTTTTAATAAATAATATTTTAAAAAACATATATTTGGACTTCTATGTGCCAGAAAATGCATCACTTGCAGTAAGTTTATTCACTGGGCTTTTTATACTCTTGATATTAAAATGAATTCAAGTTACTTGGTCACTTTTGCATAGTTATGATGTTGGAAGATCATAATTCAATAATCATACTATTTCAGGATATGGCTTAAACCTCTTCGTTGAAGAAGTTTCCCAGATTTTTCCCTTTATCAGGTTAAATTCCCAGTTTTGCTAATTTATATGAAAAGCAGTTAAAAGTGGAGTTCTGCTTTTAGCCAATATACTGCAGGGGTAAAAGGATCTTTAATAGATGCTGTTTCACCATTAGAACCTACTGACAAGTACAGCTTCTTTTGTACAACAAACCAGCAAGAACTCTTGTCAAAAGAAGGCTTATTTCCACAAAATTATGCGTCTGGGTCCTTTTTATTTAACCAGCTATTCACTGGGTAGCCCTTTACTGAAAGTGAAGCTGTAGAGGATGCTGTCTGTCAAGACACATGTCCTACATTCATTTGGATACTTGTACAATTACACTGAATTTATTGTCCTATAGAATTCCGGTTTGCTGAGGACACCAGAACACCTGAAGTGCTGCAGGCATTCCACAGCCTGGGAAGCTCCATAGTAGAGGATGTGTTTTGGCATAAGTGCTTTCCAGAAACTGGAAAACCTTTAATGTAGAGAAGGTCATGTTGTATGGAGGTGGGTATCATCAGTGCTGCGTCTTCATCCGTAGTTGCAAGTACAATAGGCAGTAAGTACAGAGGCATATCTCCTTTAGCTCAGTATTTATGTTCTATTCTTGCTTTGAATTAGATTCTGTTTAGAAGGAAATCTAATTTCCTAAGTCTTATTTTAAAATGGGACAAAATAACATATTCCAAACAACTCTGCTAGGGTGAGTAAGACTTTGGAGAGTGAAATGAGGCAAGTATTGAGGTAGGAAAACTTTGTATCAGATGGCTTTGGTTGTTTCTTAGCTTTGGTTTTGTCTGTGAAACTGTCTAATTATAGATGCAGCTCTGCCATTTGAAGAGGGGAAAATGTGGATTGTATGTGATTAGTTCTAAAATTACGAAGATAGAATTTTGGGCTTGAAAATCTGCTGAGGGAGGTGTGGCAAGAGGTCAGGTTGGCGTTAACACTCAGTGGTAGTTTCAGTTTCACTTTGCGGTGGAGTAGTGGTGCTTTGCTACTACAAAATTGCTTTCTGATGCATCTTAAAATGAAGTGATGTGGAAGATAAACATGTAAGAAACACATAGATTACACTTGAGTGGATACTTTGTGTATTTACATGATACATATATTTAGGTTTAGAAGTAGTGCTGGAGGTGTTTATTGACAAAATGTGCTGTGCGTGAAGTCAGGTGTGTTTTCTCTGTTTAACTTTCCTTAATGCAGCATTAAGGAAGTCACAGGTGTTGGAAGGTAGCATAAGTACTTTGGGTATGGTTTTCAACAGGTTTGATCTGAATCCCATATGGACCAGGTGAGTTCTGGGTCTGGAAGCTTTGAAAACCAGCCCTTTAGCTTTATCACAAATAGGGGTATCACCAACTATAGGACTTACTCCTACAAGTTCAGGTCAGGAGTTCTTTGTAGGATTGAAGGAGGGTTCGCTACTGAAGTGAACCCTACTTAAAGGCTCACCTTGTAAAACCTAGGAGTTGTCTTGCTGCAGAATAACTGTAGAGCTGTGCTCATTGGGGTTTCTTGTTCTGCAGTGTCTGCTGTTAACAAAATAGTTTCTCTGTTCCACTAGGCTACAATGTGACTACTGTACCAGTGCTAGCAAGCTGCCAGGTATGGGCATTTGTTGGTACTTTAGGAGGTATTCCAGAGCAATCTGCAGGGATTGGCTGTGTACTATCAGCACTTCAACAGCAGCTTGTACATGTGCTTTACAAGTCTTGTTTCTAACACATATCCATTAGCACAACTTTTAATTGTACAAAGGTGTAATCACTGTGGAGTATTTACAGGCTGTGTTCCTTTGAAGCAGAAGGAGAGGTCTGTAAGTGCATGCTATAACCAAAAATTTACAGTATGCAGAGGCAGATGGCTTGGGCACTATTCTTGTCAGAGAGAAAGATAGATAACAGCATGATAACGTATTCAATGTCTGTGTGGTGGTGAAGAGGCCTGAGGGTTGATATCTTTGGCATCACATACTGATGTATCTTGGCTATCTATAAATCATGTTATGTGCCTTCTCTATGCACCTTCAGGTTAAAGCATAGGATAAACTCACATGTATGCAGACTGTTAGCTTAAAATAGCTTCATGTTTGCAGTAGGAGGTGAAAGTAGTTTTAAAGTTATACAGTGTTCAAAGTAATTAGACTTCTTCAAAACAGAAGTGTTCCATCTAATGCAGTTCATTGTGCTTCCAGCCATCCGCTGTGTAGGACTATCCACACTATAAATATTACACTGCATACTTAAATATTTATCATAATATTTAATCTATTGATTTGATATTCTAATATATTGAATTGAAATATTTATTTCAATGATTCAGATGGCTGTCACTCAAAATCAAAGCCTGCTCAGCCACCTGCCCGAAGGTATTCTCAAACTTTGTTGCTTACACAGACCCCTTAAAAGTATGTACGTGCTTTCTAGCTACTCATCACTTAAAGAAGTGGATGCATCCTCAAGTGTTTGCAGTTATGTGCTCTGAAAATGCTGACTTAATGTTGAAAAATAAGTATTTCAAATTTCACCCATGAAACATTAAAACTAGCATTTGATCAGTGAAAAAGAGTATTCGTTTCTCCCTGATTTAAACAGGCCAATGGGTTAAATACTCAGCTTGAATGTACTGCTTATGCAAGAATTGCCAATACAGGCATTTTCTTGTCTTTGCAGTCAAGAATCACCTTTAGAATATGATTCACAGGCTCATTATTAAGCATGTTTGTAAAGATAGGATCAAGGCTCTAAGTTTACAGAGAATTCTCAGTGGGAATAATATGCTAGTGTATGTGTGGGAGCTAATACTTATTTTGGCCTAGATTTCATGATAAAATGCTTTAAAAGTTACTGTAGGAATTCAATGTAGAGCAAAGTGTTCAGTGGTTTCAGCATGTCTTGTGTATTTCTCAGCCTTAGGGTGCTGAAGCAGTAGTTGATTTGTCTTGTTCAGGGGAAGAGCTCAAGGTCTGGTCTTAAGAGTAATGCAGTATTGGTAAAACTTGGAACTTTGCAGGGATGATGCTTTAGCAGAAGATAAATACTTGGATATCCAGAAAGCTGTCATAAGGAGTATTACTTTAAAGGGAGAGGAAAATCATGCCTCTACAAGTAATCCTAAGCATTCATCTGTTATGTGAATTAGAGGCAGTTAGAAGTTCACAACCTTCTTGAAAATCACCATGTATACATCATATGCAGGAAGGAAGGTTTGACAACAGCGTTTGGCAGAAAAAGCTTTATCTGGCTCATTTGTGCTGATAGGTTTCCCCTTAATGTAAATGTGTTAAACTTGGGACACATGTCTAAGTTAAATAAGTTTTGCATGTTGGAGATTGGAATTTTTGAGAGGTCTTTCAATCTACCATGGTGTTAGAGATTCATATTAGAGCAATGTGACCACTTTGAAGTACAGTAGGATTCAAAGTCAGGCTTTCACATCCTCAGCCAAGACACTTTTAGGAGCCATGGATTATGTGGTATAGGCTGATCTTAGAGACACCTTTAAAACATTAGTTTGGAATTGCTGCTCACATTTTGTGCCCGGTATGGCTGTGGATTCCTTTTCTTTGGACTTTTTAGCTTGTATTCGTTGAGCATGACTTTGCCATATGTAAACAACATCACTCTATGTGTGCTTAAAATCTATCTCCATGTGTTGAATTTGTAAGAAAAATGTGTATTTTTTGTACTGAAAAGAGCTTACAACTCTTTAAAGTGGCGTACTAAGAAAGCTTTATGAAAAACACTCAATACCAGTAAAAATCACTAATTTAGACATAGTTCACTGTGTCAAAGGAGTTCCGCAGGGAGATGTGGAATCACTGATGGTTCTTCATCTAAAGAATGTTTTGCCATCATGCCACATCCATTCCAGAGATCGATAACCTTTAACTTCATATCAGTAAGTTAAAAACATGCTTGTCTAAAAGGGGGGGAAAGTGATGCTGAAATAGCTTCAACGTTAAAAAGCCTTTCTTCTCTAAGCTTCACAAGATAACTGTGACCAGATATTTAGTACTGTTCTTTACAAGAGGAAAGGAATGCTACAGGAGGAAAGAGAACACTATGCTAAGGAATATTTACTTACATTAGTTGAATTCGAGTTGGCAGGAGCTGGTAAACACCTGAAATGAAACTTGTGATTCTAGCTAAAATAATCTCCTGGTTCTGTTGGCTGTCTGATTTTGATGAATGCAGGTAACAAACATATTTTGGGGAGTGTTTTCTACATGATTCTCTAATAGTTCATGGGAGAACTGCTTCAGCATAGGCTGTTTGCATCACTGTCATCAATTTGCAGGGTGCTTGAAGTGGAGAATATGTCTGGATCTGGTTCTGTTTGTGCTTTTGTGTTGTGTTGGAATACACCATGTGTTAACAGAGAATAGCTTTGTGCTGGGAATGTTTGCAGCTGCTCTTGAGATCAACAGTAGAAGGCAAGTTTATGCTGATAAATTGGAGTAGCGTGATAAAATGGAGTAGCAAGCATTGAATGCTTGCAAGGGCAAAGTTCTAAATGAGTAAAGAAGGTGTCAAAGTCGAGTAGAAAAGGATTATCTGAAAGTGCAGGAGCACTAGAAGAGGCTTTGGCTCATTTCATTGTCATTATAAACCACCAATGTGAGGCCACAGGAAAGATGGGAATCCTTTTGTATGCCTATAGAAGAATGTATTCTGAGACAGACAGTTGTTTTCATTATATTTGGTGCTGGGGAACTTCAGTATCCAGCCTAGAACACTATACTTAAAATACTGAAACTATAGAGAATCCAGAGCAGATCAGCTGAATTAAGATGACTGGAAAGTTAGGAAACTTTGGAAGAAAAATATTTATTAAGTAGACAGTAGTGGCTTTCCATTGTATTGATGGCTTTTGTGCAGAGGGAGGATATTCTGTCTCCACTGAGAAGGACGAGAGGAAGTTCCTTTGTTTTAGTCTGCAGCAGAACATCAGGCTTTTGGGGTATAGATCGAAGAAAGCTTGGAATTATGGAGATGTGGGATAACCACTGAAGTCCAAAGTAAGCATCTTTGGCGAACAGCAGATGATCATCGTTGAATGGTTCAGTAATATGATAGCTCTTTGTTGCTGAATGTGGGAAGACTCATCCACTTCCCTTTTTCCTCTTGTTCTTCTTGCTCTTGCATGTCATCATCTCCTCTTCTGTAGTGCCTTTTGCCAGTTGTGGTCTTCTGTGAGCCCTTTCTTTTGTCTTGCAGGATAATGGAAAAACTACGTGGGGTTGTGTCCCCTGTGTGTCATCCCCTGCCATACCACCCACCGCCACTGAAGTTAGTGTAGGAAAGTGTAATTTAAGGCTCAGTCTTGCTTCCCCATTGACGGCTCTCCTAGACTGTGTAACCAGCCCAGCCTGTTCTTGTAAATTTGTGGTGGGTCTAAGAAAACTAACTTACATGATGTGTTAGGCTTCAATCAAGATCTAGGTGTATTAAACTCTTGTTTGAAGAGTAGCAATGTTGTAGCAAATGAAGGAATGAGTAAGCTTGTAGCAGTAGCCACAAAAGCCAGCTCCAGTAGCTCTAAGTTTGTTCAGTTGTGAGCTTAATAACCTTTTCCTTATATTAAAAGGGAGAGGAAGAATCATAAAGCTGAATAAAACATGTTGTCACTGATACATGTTCCATGACTGGATGTCTTTGAGAACTCATTCCTCAGAGGGATCCAGGCTCCAACCTATAAGACTGCAGTAGCCGAGTGGAGTTTAGCACTGGTTGCTCTAAGATGGACCCATTTCTGATATGGGATTAGAGTAGGTGACATCCAGAGTCTCTGCCCAACGTGAATTATTTTATAACTTGGTGATTCTAAGTTTGTATAATTTATTTACTCTGCTGCGGCGATCTCCAATTCAGGTTATTTGCTTAAATTGAGCTTAACAGAATACCCGGAACTTTAAAGTGTAACACGATGATGCTTCCAGGATGAACAGAACTGCTTAAAATGGTCATTTTTTCCAAGGAGAAATTTATCTGATGAGCAGATAAGAGGAAGGATGTTGGTATTGGTATATTCATTTTCTAAATTGCTCTGGCTTGTTTATATAGTACACTTAGGCTTGTGTAAATGTGCCTGTAGCTGTTTCTGGGTTAATGAGACAAATGTAGTTGAAGTTGAGTATTGAATTTCCAGTATGTGGCTGAAGCTGTTGTGACAAAATTTAACACTATTTTCATGGTAGCCTTTAAAGTGTGATGGGGGCACTCAGCAAGTTAAAGGTAGGAAATGATTTGGGAAATGATGTTCCACTCTGTCTTCAGGAATGGATTCTGTACAGGTAGCTTAGCCAGACTTGTCATTTCAGCAGGATTTCTAACTGTGGAGAGCTTGGAACACTCATTCTGAATATTGGATCGAAGTGGTCATTCGGCACCTACTGGTGTGTGGAAATTAAGATGAAAAATAAAACCAATAATAGAAAATATCTTGTATGTCAGTGTTACCTATCTATTGGCTTGAGCTGCGCTTCCCTTATTTTTAACTTCTCTTACTGTTTTGTTTATTGATGCTTTTTTTGCTGATGAGCTTTGGTAGACACTCCTGCTGTTAGTCAGCAAGTCTTCATTGAAGCAGTGGTCCAGCTAAACCCATTTTTACTGTTTTTCACAGAACGTATCTCAATTAGTTTCTTACAAGTCTCAAAAATAGGATCACAATATGTTTTGTGTTGGAAAGGACCTTAAGATCATCTAGGTCTAACCCCCTGCCACGGGCATTGGCGCCTCACACTAGACCATGTCACCCAAGGCTCTGTCCAACCTGGCCTTGAAAACTGCCAGGGATGGAGCATTTACCCCTTCTCTGGGCAGCCTATTCCAGTGCCTCGTCACCTTCACTGTAGAGAACTTCTTCCTTATATCTAACCTGAACTTCCCCTGATCAAGTTTAACCCGTTACCTCTTGTTGTATCACTATAGTCCCTGAAGAAGAGTCCCTCTCCAGCATCCTTGTAGCCCCCTTCAGACACTGGAAGCTGCTCTAAGGTCTCTACGCAGCTTCCCTTCTCCAGGCTGAACAGCTCCAACTTTCTTAGTCTGTCATAAGAAGTAAAGGTTAGTCAAGGTGTTGCTGTAGGAGTAAATCTAGCCAGAGATACCTGGGGCAGGAATGCTGAGTTCACAGGGTTACTGATAGATTTCTTTAAATTCTTAGTTTCAAAGAATTGCCATTACAATTTGTAGTTTTCAGTAGGAGGAGAACATGAGTTGTATTTGAATTGGAAGAAAAAGACAAGATGCAACCTGATGAAATGAAAATGTAAAATGTTGGCTGTAGAACAAGTTATTCAACATTAAATTAAACCTGCCTCCTGTGTTATTTATTTCTGCTTGTATAATATAAATCACATTTCTTTTTAAACATGGAAAGCTCTGAACAGAGTGGGTCTTCCCAGATTTCTTTAACTCTTCCATGAAGTGTTTCCTGAGTCAGTGTATGTAGCAACTAAGATGCCATTATATGCACAGGAAGAATTGTCAACTGGGATTTTTACTGCCGGTTATGTGCAATGCATGGTCCAGATTTTCTCGTCCACCCTGTCTTGAGGAGACTTGGCTGAAATCACCTCTAAGGCTGCTGTAGAAAGCTCCTGGTAAAGCAATTTGGTACAAATGGGCTTATTCAGAAGAGAAGAGAAGCTGCGTGGAGACATCAGAGCAGCCTTCCACTATCTGAAGGAGGCCTACAAGGATGCTGCAGAGGGACTCTTCATGAGGGACTGTAGTGGTAGGACAAGGGGTGATGGGGTTAAACTGAAACAGGGGAAGTTCAGGTTAGATATAAGGAAGAAGTTCTTTACTGTGAGGGTGATGAGGCACTGGAACAGATTGACCGAAGAAGTGGTAAACACTCCATCACTGGCAGTGTTCAAGGACAGATTGGACAGAGCCTCGGGCAACCTGGTCTGGTGTGAGGCATCCCTGCCCATGGTATGAATGATCTTAAGGCCCTTTCTAACCCTAACTGTTCCATCATTCTATGAAGTTCAGGACAAATACAATTTAACCTGCAAATACAGGTATTTTCTGGTAATTATGACAACGTCTAAGTATTCACTCAGTTCTCAAATACATGCTGCTTAAAGAATATTCTACTGGGACACTGAATGTCACTTAGTGGCTCAGACTGAAATGTAGCATCACTCAGCTTCTAGCTCTGTCACTTCAGTATGCCATTTGGGGTTTTTTTGTTTTGGCACAGGTTTCATTTTCAGTGTACCAAATGTATCTCTTTGAGGGAGAAATCAAATTTAAATTAAATAAAACCTGCTTGCGTTAATGTTCAGAGCTACTTTGAGTATTGCTTTTAAACAGATTGTTTGGTTCTCTAATGAAAATTACTTATTCTTCAGGAACTTCCTAATCCTGTTTCCCACATTTAAATAAGGACATCACCTATGGATGAGGTGGGAAAGTTCTAAATTTGCCATATGCTTGCTTGAAGCTGTCTGGGTTTAAAATGGCAGTTGGAATGTGGGGAATCAGATTTGAATGTATCAGGGTTCAGAAATGATAGTCTATCGAAGTAGATTTTAATAACACACTTTACAGACAACCTCTATGTTTTGTTTTTATTTCAGTATTCCTGGTTTCTTGGGGGTTTTATGTGTTAAAAAACCTTTTGTGGCACAGTTAAATCCTGTAGTGTTGAAGTATTGAAGAACAGTGCATGTTAAAGGTTCTATAAATGTTTCAAAGGGGGGTTGCAAGAGTTCATACATCTTTCAAATGAAACTAGTATATGTTTGTGAACTCATTTCAGGTCTGGGGTTGGGTTTTTTGGCATATGTGTGGGTTTTGTTTTTGTTTTTGTAACTGGGTAAAATTAGAATGAACTCCCATAATGAGCTTGTCAAGGTGGATGGAAAAAATAACCTCCATAATCCAAAATACTTGTTAGCAGCAGCCAGTTGAAAAACCTCTTTCACTTGATGTGTTTCCCTTGGACATTTGGGAACAAGGAGCTATTTTAACTTGCCTTCTGTTCAAGGAAGGCAGATGATCTGGAAATCTGAACAAAAGGATACAACTAGGAAATCATATCTGATATACAGAGGTTGGGTAATTTTGATCCTTTATGTCACATTTCATACAAACCACTTGTTTTAAAGGAACTTTTAGTTCAATAAATGACAGACTAAAAACTGATCATGGAAAACTTTACTGCTATGTGCCTGAATTCAGTTACTACTTCATTTGAAATTTGCTGACAAATGTTACATGAATATAACTGCAGTGACTGTTTATCCCTCAATAACACCTTTTTTTTTCCCCTATTGCATAACACTTTCCATGTCCTTCTGGAAAGCAAAGATGTGCCCTGCCAGAACCTATCACAGGACTGTTTAACATCAATATGGGCATATGGATCATTAGTTCTTTTACAGAGGAGGTTGGGGGAAATGTTAATCCTAAACCTGTAACAACTGTTAGAAATTGTAAAAGTAAATGCAGTTTCACACCACCACTAATGCTTGCTGTAAATGGATTCCTAAAAAAAAAAAAAAAAAAAAGAAGGCATTTTTTAGAATCATAGAATAGTTAGGGTGGCAAAGGACCTTAAGCTCATCCAGTTCCAAGCTCACACCTCACACTGAACCATGTCACCCAAGGCTCTGTCTAACCTGGCCTTGAACACCGCCAGGGATGGGGCATTCTAGGTATTCCTGCTCTGGCAGGGGGATTGGCCTAGATGATCTTTTGAGGTCCCTTCCAATCTCTAGCATACTGTGATACTGTGATTCACAACTTCCCTGAGCAACCCATTCCAGTGCCTCAGCACTCTTACAGTAAGGAACTTCCTCCTTATATCCAATCTAAACTTCCCCTGTTTAAGTTTTAACCCATCACCCCTTGTCCTATCACTACAGTCCCTAATGAAGAGTCCCTCCCCAACATCCCTATAAGGCCCCCTTCAGATACTGGAAGGCTGCTATGAGGTCTCCACACAGCCTTCTCTTTTCCAGGCTGAACAGCCCCAACTTTCTCAGCCTATCTTCATACAGGAAGTGCTCCAGTCCCCTGATCATCCTCGTGGCCTCCTCTGGATTTGTTCCAACAGTTCCATGTCCTTTTTATGTTGAGGACACCAGAACTGCACACAATACTCCAGGTGAGGTCTCACGAGAGCAGAGTAGAGGGGCAGGATCACCTCCTTTGACCTGCTGGTCACACTCCTTTTGATGCAGCCCAGGATACGGTTGGCTTTCTGGGCTGCAAGCTCACACTGAAGCCAGCTCATGTTCATTTTCTCATTGACCAGCACCCCCAAGTCCTTCTCTGAAGGGCTGCTCTGAATCCCTTCTCTGCCCAGCCTGTAGCTGTGTCTGGGATTGCTCCGACCCAGGTGTAGGACCTTGCACTTGGCATGGTTAAACTTCATGAGGTTGGCATCACCCCACCTCACAAGTGTGTTAAGGTCCCTCTGGATGGCATTCCTTCCCTCCAGCGTATCAACAGAACCACACAGCTTGGTGTCATCGGCAAACTTGCTGAGGGCGCACTCAATCCCACTGTCCATGTTAGCGACAAAGATGTTGAACAAGACCGATCCCAACACTGATCCCTGAGGGACACCACTCGTTACAGGTCTCCAGCCGGACATTGAGCCATTGACCACAACTCTTTGTGTGCAGCCATCCAGCCGGTTCTTTAGCAACCAAGTGGTCCACCTATTAGTTGTTGTCTCTCCAATTTAGAGACAAGAATGTTGTGTGGGACAGTGTCAAACGCTTTATGCAAGTCCAGGTAGATGATATCAACTGTTCTACCCCTGTCCATCAGTTCCGTAGCCCCATCATAGAAGGCCTCCAGGCTGGTCAGGCAGGATTTCTCCTTAGTGAAGCCTTGCTGGCTCTCACCAACCCATGGCAGGTGTTTGGAACTGGATGAGCTTTAAGGTCCCTTCCAAGCCATTGTATGACTTGAAATCTAAACTGCTAGAGAAGGGACTTGAACCTCTATCTTAGCAGAGCAGACACCTGTATCTTTTTCTTTCAGCTTCTGGGTTAAGTGGAGACACTGAAGTTTTCCCCGATGTACATGGTTTTCAAAAGTGTAATGAAGCAAAAGTGTTTCAGGTTTGAATGCTGCATCTTGTGGAGAAACTGTTCCCCTAAGGAAAAAAAAATAAGCTATCAATAGGTTTTTAAATCTTTAGCTCAAGCACTTTACTGCATTCATTTCTTCCGGCCTTAGGTGAAAGAGGAATTGATCATAAGCAAATGCACCCTCTTGAGTAGGATTATTTTAATTGTAGACACTGTCCTATATTCTAGCAATAGTGATGAGCCACAAGTGTTCCCTTATGCCAGTGGAACATCAGTCACCAGCGTGTTACCTCTTCAGCTTGAAAGGTACTACATGTGCTAAATAGGTGATTGTGTTCTATTGAACTCCATGTGGCCATAATTTCCTAAGTATAATTAGTCATCTATTTCAAGAAATGTTTTTATATTTAAAAAATAAACTGCTTTGCTGTGTGGTTTGGCTTCAGTTATAAATTTACTGGTTAGGGAAACTTGACCTGATGCATGCTTGGCTTGTAGTTTGGATCCACTGATAAGTATTTAAATGCTAATAGTGGTTTTTGATGTTGATCCTCTTAAGAAAAAAGGGAAGTATTAAGGCAAGTGAGAGCTTCCTGACAACTTTGATAACTTCTCCTGGTAAACTGAACTTCTAACTATACGTATTTTAGAGTAGATTTAATTTATTCTGACTGTTCTGGAACAGCAGGATATTAACAATTACTTGTGAGTTTCATGTGTGATTCTGTATGTATTTCTTTTATCACAGTGTTTTCTTTGTCTGGGCATTGAGTTTATCTGAATTAAAACTTCATGTACTACCTGAAAAGTGTTTTGTCTGTTCAGAATGACCTTTAATCTTTGTCAGTACCTTGTTGTAGAGTGAAGATACTTAAACAGTGTCCAAAGGTAATGATACGAAGTGAGCTATTTGCCCGTTTTAGTAGGGTTGTACTTTAGTAGCGTTCATAATCAAAGAACCATTCATATACAGGATTTGTTGGGCCTAGCTTTGTACATGTGCGTTTGTGGAAGATCACAGAATAAACTGGAGACTCCTCTTGAACCTGGAGCTAAGCTTGTGTGTATTCTGATACATAAGCTCAGGCTGTGACCATGTGGTTTGTTTGATTAATCATCCATAGTGTCTTTAGTATGTTGATTTTACGTTGGCATGGGAGAAAGCAAGCATTTGTTTCCTGTGGTGAAGGTATACATGCCTGTCTTTAATCATGCATTATACTTCTGGCGTGTGTGAGTTTTTGAAGTTAGAATACACACTAAGGTGAATTTTGCCCCTTTTGGAGAGTTCAGTTGACCATTTCCATATTGACTCTTGCACTAAGTTGCAGTTCTGTATCTGTGACTCCAATTTCTGTGGCTGTGGGTGGACTTTCAGCCACAGGCTTGATTCCTGTGAGAAGCTGTTTGGGGAGACAGTGAGTTTTTACAACAATAATATCTCTAGCAGGGATCAAAAGCAAACATGCCATCCAGGCAGAGGCTGGCTGCAGCGTGAAAACTGGCTCCTTTGAATAGGAGCGGTAGTAAAGTGCTCCGCTCTTCTTTTCGAGCTCTGTAATACCTTTTAAAAAGGAATTAATTGGGCTAATTCTTACAATGCAAACTGCCTGAGTGTTTGGCAGGACTTGTGACTTAGTTTCTAGCTGTAGTTAGTCTGAGTATCACATGTGAGCGGCTTCCCAGGATTGCAGTGCTTTTTTCTTAGTCATTTCCCAGCCAACTTCATGAAAACTGCAGCATCCACATATGAGGGAAGATGAAAGTGCCCTTATTCTGAAGATGTTTTGGTCCTGTGTTAGACCAAACTTAGCCAGTCTGGAAGAACTATCTATTGCCATGGTTTACCTTAACGTTTTTCATCAGCACTGGGGTAATGAGCTCCTTCATTGCAACTGCTACTTGGAGATGCTGTTTGGTAGGTCCTTCCTTCTACCATAGCTTCCCAACTTAGGAAGGCATTGTGTAGTCTAGAATAACTTCTATTCCCAAGTGATTTCCACCTAAGTATTTAATCCCCCTTATTTTGCAGCAGTTGGTCCTGGGCAAGCTCAACTGCTGAGTCTTGCAGCAGAACAGTCTTATGGTTTTAGCTGTTTTAGCAAACATGAATATGGATTCAGTGAGTAAGCAAGTGCTTGTTTTAAAATAGCTGCAGTAAAAGGGTGGTAGAAAATTGAAGTGGTCAGTTTGAGGTGTCTGTACTGCTTATATTTGTTTTTCTTAGCTGTGCTGTTCTAGTAAGTAACTTGTGATGTGACATATACAGGTTTAGCATAAACTTAAGTAGTGCTTGACCAGCCACTGTCACAGCAAGATGGCAATCTTTGTGTTTCACTGAACTGACTTTTGACAAAGGCACATAGGGACAAGACAAGGGGGAATGGATTTGAACTGACAGAGGGAGGATTGAGATGAGCTCTTAGGCGGAAGTTCTTCCCTGTGAGTGGAAGGTGTTGAGGTGCTGGCACAGGGTGCCCAGAGAAGCTGTGGCTGCCCCATGCCTGGCAGTGTCTGCCCTCTCTCTGCCTTTAATCTTATGCTCTGCCGATGGAACAAACCCACCTCTTTCAGCCACTTGTGCCCTGTCTGTTCTGTGCTTATGGCCATTCTCTGGTCTGTCTCTGCCTCCATGGATATGACTCTGCATTCCTGGCTGTCTGAGTTTCCCTTAAACAACCTTCCCAGACAGCTGCAAGCTTAACTTAAGATTCTCAGCAGTGAACTGCTGCCTTTGAAACAAAGATCAACATTTATTATTTAATATCTGTGTGCACTGTATCTTATGTTGTGGAAGTTTTAGCAACTTTGAGATGGTTTCTGCTTCCCGGGAGAGTGACCTTCCTTTCTGTAGTATTGATGGGGGTTAGTGTTCAATCCTAATTCAATTCCTCCTTCTCTCCTATGAAAAGAAGATCAAAGATGAAACAGTCATCACGCTTAATTCACCAAAGGTTATGCTTTGTTGTTTGCTTGCTTTTTCTTTGCTTCTTTTCTGTTCTTTTCTAAGGTTAAAGCTATTCCCCTCAGTGCTGTGCCCTTTGGTTATATACCTGCCTGTGGTATATATAGCTCACACCATAGCTGGTAACTAGCAGTCTTGAGATTTGTTGCTTTGGGCACTTAGGTTTCAAAACATGTAGCTACTATTTTCATAGGTGGGTGTGAGACAAGTTGTGTAAAGTGTAGGATGTGAAAATAATGATATATTCATTCCTTTCCCTTAATGAAGGGTGTCTGTGGGAATAGGGTAAATAAGCAGGAACGCTGAATATGACAGTATTCCTGAACAGGCAGTGTGGGCTGCAGGGTGCTGTCTGCTGGGTTTGTGCTATGGTTAGCACAAAAATTGCTGATGTAATTTGGGTTTAACTGTGCAAATATTTCTTTACCTAATTAACATCACTCATGCAAATACACCCAAAGAACCTTTAGGTAGATGTAACACTTCTGAAATGTATATGATGTAGGCATTTTGGGCTGTTAAGACATAGCAGGTTATTAAGTATCTGTGATACTCAGCCTGTGTTTTTATAGAGAAAGAAACTTCATGTTTTTGCTAAACTTAGTTTGTAGTAACTGTGGTATCACAGTTACTCCCTTCCAGTCAGGGCCAGACTTGCCTGCGTGCTTCAGTTCTTGCCTGAGTTCTCTCCCAGCTGGCTATTAGTTCTCCTTCCTAACGTGCCTGCCCTCTCTCCCCCTGCCCCCCAAGGTCATTCATATGCTTTTCACATAAGCACTCGTCACTCCTATGAGGGATGATTTTCTGCTGGGTTACAGAGCCTGTTTTCTTTTACGCACTGCAACAGATACCAAAACATCATTTGCAAGTCCAGTGGCGTTTCAGAAGACATTTATTCCAGCACCAAATACCACCCAGAATGGAGATTTTTAACCGATTTTTAGATAGTGGCTTTTTAAGGGGCACCTCTGTCACTGTTGACTTGTTGGCAAATGTTGCATTTAATAGAAGTTCTCACTTTCCGATATGCACTTGCACCTCTTATGCCCACATATATGACTTGACATCCCATGATGCATATACCTTTGTACTGAATGTGTTCCTGCTGGATAGCCTGGCACAAAACTGCTTGTGTTGTTACTTAGGTGGGAAGACCTGAAGATCAGGATGCTGCAGGGCTTGGTTTTAATGATCCAGTTCGGAGCAGATCTCTTGCTGAGTAATATCCTTGCATTGTCTTAACAGCCCCAAATCATCATCCAATAATAGATAACCCTGACTTAAAAATGAGGTCATGAATGCCTGTAGTCATCACAGTTTTGCTTGTAGATAAAGGAACGTCTAATCTCGCCATCTCATTACATTTTGAATGTAGAAATCATTTCCTGCTTTGCTTCCTTTAATACTTTAACTTGTAAGAGCAGCCCTTTCAGTCCTGACCATGCTAGTTCTGAGTTTGTGGTAGCCACACTTCCCTGCTTCTCAGGCTGAAGGAGGATCCTGTCTTTCACAAGTCCTCTGTGATGAGTGGTTGTTCGTTCAGATATAAAACTGTCTTCAAAGGTTAAAGATTAAATGGATGTTTCTACTTAGTCTTAGTAACTTGAATAAGCCCTGTGCCATAGACAGACACAGGGATTAGTCAAGTCTTGATCTTTACTGAGCTGTGACCTTTGGCAGTTTGAGTGAAAATTACTGTTTTATTTTTGGGGTGGTAACAGTAGTAAAATGTCATCAGTACTGTGTTGCTTTAAGTTAAGCTTTGTATTAAATGCTGGCAAGCTGTGTTACATCACATCCAGATGTTAATGTAGTTGTTTGTGTTGTATTTGTCACTGCAGCATCGTGATCTTAAGTCATAGCTTCCTTCATTAGCATTTGGCAATAAGTTACTGCATTATTATATATTATTATACTAGTTGTATTGTAAGTGGGGCTAACTGTGATTATACAGTTGTAACAGTAGTAAAGCTAGAATAAAGACAGGCACAGTAACTTTTTAACAGCTGTTAGAAGAGTCACTGGATCTTGTCTACTGGAATTCCAGGTTGGACAAGAATTGGATAGCTTTGTTTTAGCTAATCTTTTCAGTTAATAACCCACTTACAACTAAACTCATCTGCTAAGCTTCTGGCATAGTAGCTAGAGGCTTCTTTTTTCACTTAACATTTCCTTTTAAAGGTGTTGATAGCATTGTATCAAGACTAAGCAATGTTTGAATCTTCTATTACTCACATTGAACCAATGGCTAGCAGGGTTTACAGGTCCATTAAAAGGCCAGAAATTAGAGGTCACAGTTAATTCTAGTCATAATCTTCTAGTAAAACTCAATGAAATGGCAGCGTGTAAGAATGACTTGTTATTTAATGCTTTAGATGTTTGAAAGCTGGGAGTTGTTAGTCAGAGATAGTGTAAGTCATTATGGTATTTCTATTCCAGCGCCTTCTAAGGCAACTGCTAAAGCAATTCAGTACCTGGAATCTTGTCAGCGAGCAGGCTTGAGTGTGTTTCAAGCTTCTGATAGCCCAGTACCATGGTGATTTTCAAGTAATTATCTTGCTAGAAAGCCCCTCAGCTTTCATAGGAAATATCACTATATAAAACGAATGTACTGGTATTTTTGTATGTTACTGATGTTCCTTCACAGAACTCATAATAACAAAAATTCTTGTATTGCAGATTTAATCCAGTGCACAAATGAGATGAATGTGAACATCCCCCAGTTGGCAGACAGTTTGTTTGAAAGAACTACCAACAGTAGCTGGGTAGTGGTCTTCAAATCTCTCATCACAACCCATCATCTAATGGTGTATGGAAATGAGGTAAGACCAAAAATGATATGTCTGGGAACAGTTATGGCACTTCATTTCTATAAATGTCAGCTAAATGCTTCCCACTAATGGTCTTTGTAAGAAAACCTTTAGTTTTGCTTCTTTATGCCTTAACCCTGCATGAACACAAGTCTCATTATATGTTAGCTATTGAGTTTGTTTCTACTTTAAATATAGTTTATAAGTTTAGAATCGGTGTCCTGAATGCTGGAGGTACCTTTTTTTTTTCCTGTGGTGTTACTTTAATAATGAAAGAACCCCCAAACCCAACAGAAATTAGCTTGGAATGGAATTCTGGAAGCTGAAGATGTGGAAGCTTTTTCAGGTTCATGCTCCAGCTAATCCAGATAGTATTTTTTCCCTGCTAACTCGATTCTGAACTGGTTTCTGTTATCACCCCTTAGCCCTTTGCAGTGAAGATGAATGTGTGCCTCTGAGCTGGCTTCGACTTTGAACACCAAAATAGCATCAAATACTGTAGAACAATTAAATAAAACCCCAGTTTACACAAAAAGGAATGAGCTTGGTTTGTTCCACAACTGGAATTCCTCTGGGGGCTTATTTTTTCAAATGGAAGATGCAGCAGCTTGGAAGTTTCTGCATTTAAAAAGAAACCCTAAAATTTTACTTTTTAAGGCTTCCTTAGAAAGTGTTTCTAAACCTTCTTTTTTACTGCAAGCAGTCAATATAAGGTAAGAATCATAGAATAGTTAGGGTTGGAAAGGACCTTAAGATCATCAAGTTCCAACCCCCTGCCATGGGCAGGGACACCTCACACTAAACCATCTCACCTGAGGCTCTGTCCAACCTGGCCTTGAGCACCACCGGGGATGGAGCATTCACAGCTTCCCTGGCCACCCATTCCTGTGCCTCACCACCCTAACAGTAAAGATATAAATATTAGAATTAAGAGGGATAGCTTTACAAAATTACAAGTAGGATTTTGTAGAAAGAACCCAGAGTGTTCATTTCAGGCTACTGTATTCTTATAGGTTGTTGACTTGCTTCCTCTGGCTGACTGCCTTGTGGTGGGGTTATATATAATGGTTTCTCTTGCAGCTTAGCTGCAGAGTATGCCTTGTTGAAAATCTATTCTTTGAAGCTAAGTAAGCCACAAGAGGGCAAACTTCTCATGTTGACTTTAAGCATTGTCGCTGGGATAATTGACACTTCCCAAAATAGTCCATATGCTTTTGGTGTACTTGCATTATGAGTCATATACATTTTTAATCTGATGCCAATATAATTCATAGTAATTAAAGGTATTTCATGAGTCCACTGTCTGAAATACTTTGTATTTTAAGAATAAAACTGCCAAATTTTTGCTTCCTAAATGTTATAGAGGTAGTGAGGGTTAGATTGGCGCTCAAGATGAAACTTTTCACACATAGAAATAGTTCTTGATCATTGAACATGGAAACTGAGTGCTTATAGAATCGTTTAGGTTGGAAAAGATTTGAGTCTAATTTTTAACGCAACACTTCCAAGTCTACCGGTAAACCATGTTCCCAAACTCCACATCTGCACGACTTTTCAGTACCCCCAGGGATGGTGACTCAAGCCTTTCCCTGGGCAGCCTGTTCCAATGCTTGAAATGATGAAAATGTCTACAAGTTCTTAGTGAATCTGTAAATCCCTTTGCAAAATCCTGAAAAGCATTTGGTTCTGCAGTTTTTGCTGAATTCTGTTACAGCGGAGCACTGAAGTGCCTTTACACTTCTCCAGTCTTTTTCCAACATAACCTGTGTATTTATGCCAACAAAAATAATTCAGTGGTATATGTTACACTAATCAGAACTATTTTTTTCTCTGTCAAAATGTTATTGCAAGTGAATGTTTGGTTTATTTTTATAACAGCTCTCTATACAATGGTTCATATGACAGAGCTATTTCTCCTACTAAATTAAGATGTGGTGCCAGTGATCTGAAATGTCTTTACAAGATGAAAATCACGTTACGAAACCTAATTCAGAATTAGGTGTAACTAGTAAGATGTACTAACTGTGATACTGTGTTAATGCTTTGTATGGATTCTTAGGTTTATTTAACATTTGATTTATAAGCAAACTAACATTTATATCACCTTTTTTCGTATTTAAGCTAAGTGCCATTACACATGCATGCTGAGCATTACCCAGCAGCCGAGGCTAATTGGTAAAATGAAATCAACTGTTACAAACTTGAAGTCAGTGAAATAACTGTGAGCATGTAAAATGAGAATGTATTCAGGGGGATTTGGTCAGAAGTTTCCAGTTCTGTATTCTGGCTTCAAATAAACAAAGTCTCTGAGTCAGAAGCCTTTGTGCAATATCTCCTTCACTTTGCCATAGGTTTTTACATAGAAAATTATAAGTAGCTTCTTTTGAAAGTTCACCTGAGTTTGTTGTAATAGCTTCCAGATTTGACATCAATCTTGCAGCATTAAAGCTGAATTTCATAAGCTGCTTAAAAAGAGTTCTGAATACTGTTACCTCGGTTGCAGCTCATGGGTAACGTAGTAAAAGCATTCCAATTTTTCCTTTCATCCAGCGTTTTATCCAGTATCTGGCGTCCAGAAACACGTTATTTAATCTGAGCAATTTCCTAGACAAGAGTGGATTGCAAGGTAAGGTGACTTCTTCATTACAAGTTGGTAGAGCCTGGGGGACAGTCAATGCAACTCGGTGACTCTAATGGGTCCTGTCATTTCAGAAGTAATTTTTCTGTCTCTTTTACCCCCAACAGCATTTCTTAATTTCAGTGCTGTTGTGGCATGGCAGAAGCTGTCTGCTGGAGGAATTGGTTGTATCTTTCAGGGAAGGCTTTGCCTGTAATTGCTTCTGACTCTTTTAGCTAAACAGATCTGACTGTTCCTCTTATTTCTGAAGAGATTTCTCCATTTAAAGAGGTATATTTTGACTGGTAGCTTCCATTTCAACAAATGCATCATATGTACATTGGATACAGCGTCAGTGAGACAAGAACTGTGTCTAAATGAAGAAATTAACTTTTTGGGAATTTGTTCACAGGCCATTCCATCCATCTTTGAGGCTAATTCTGTGGGCAAATAAGTGTTTTTCTGGTTCATATTTTCCAGGTGAAATACCCTTCCAAACTCTTAGCTGCATTTCTGTGCAGTTCTGATCAGATGTAGAATTACAGAATGGTTTGGACTGGAAGGGACCTTAAAGCCCATCCAGTTCCAGCCCACTGTGATGGGCAGGGACACCTTCCACTAGAGCAACTTGCTCCAAGCCCTGTCCAACCTGGCCTTGAGCACTGCCAGGGATGGGGCAGCCACAGCTTCTCTGGGCACCCTGTGCCAGCACCTCAGCACCCTCGCAGGGGAGGATGTTGCTTTTGTCTTTGTTGAGGTGGTTTCTTACCTTCTGCATTACTTTTCCTATGGCTACCTCTCATTTTTGCCACAAAACAGGCACACAGGGTGGTGGCCTGGGACAAATCTTTCTCAGTAATAACAAGGGTCTACCAATGGCTTCATTTTAGTGAGTCTTATTTTCCAAGGTCTCAGTATAATTTACAAACAGATTTCATTTCTTGGTCTTTATCCTTAGACTGACAGATATCAAAACATTTCCTATTGCCACTGTCTTAACATTGAAGAATTCTTGTCATGTCTTAATATTTCCTTCAATGCCTTTTCTTTATTTCTGTTCAGTTCCAAATGAGAGAATGTTGTGCAGCTGATGTGAACATTTTCATGAATGCATGTAGAATCATAGAGTAGTTAAGGTTGGAAAGGACCTTAAGATCATCCAGTTCCAACCCCCCTGCCATGGGCAGGGACACCTCACACTAAACCATGTCACCCAAGGCTCTGTCCAATTTATTTGATAGCAATTTCTGTCATACTATGAGAGAACTTGCATAAGAATATTTTGTTTTGCTTTTGGAAGTAATTTCTTTGGAAGTGTAAACTTATACGTTGGTCAGGTCTTCTAGATACTTCCGTATTGTCTGACATGGTAAATACAATGGTGTACACTGTTTTTCATAACAGACTATATTATTGCCTGCTTTTGTATAGCTAATGAAGCTGGTTTGAGTTAACGTCTTGCACTTTTAGACTGAGGCTCTTGTTCTTTAATTGATAGGGTAAGTAATAAGCTTCTGGAACTTGTTTTTTAGGTTATAACATGTCAACGTTTATCAGACGGTATAGCAGGTATCTGAATGAAAAGGCAGTTTCCTATAGACAAGTGGCTTTTGACTTCACGAAAGTAAAAAGAGGGTAAGAGCTGTGTTTTGTTTTACTTATTTTGAATTACAGGGCATAAGGCAAAACCTCAGAGTGGAAAATACCGCAGTTGGCTCCAGCTTAGTAGAGCAGTAACGTCTGCTTTTCACAGTTGAATGTCTCCCATGACACAAAAAGGCTCCATTGCTCAGTTATGTATATTGCAAAAATAATCTTACTTCAGTTGTTGGGATTTGGCTTCTTTAGACATTAACGGTTTATATAAAGAAATGAAAAATGGCATGCATCAAACCAAGGAGAAGTTTAGATAAATCTTTCACAGGGCATCACAAAGTTACTTTGTCTTGCATGTAGTATAGTGAACTGTGCAATTTACTTGTGTTTCCTGCTCTGGAATGTTTAAATGTTGTGATTTAATCCCAGCCTGCAAGTAAGTGCTATGCAGCAGCTCACTCGCTCTCCCTCCAGCCCCTTAATGGGATGGGGAATAGAATCAGGAAAAAGTCAAACCTGCAGGTTGAGATAAGGACAGTTTAATAATTGAAATAAAATAAAATATAATTTTTAAAAGGAAAAAGAGGAATTAAATGCAAGAAACACAAGTGATGCGCAGTACAATTGCTCACCACCCGCTGACGGCCGATACAAAGCTGGACCCGAGCAGTGATCTAGCCCTTCCAGGTGACTCCCTCCAGTTTCTATACTGGGCATGACATGCTGTGGTATGGAATACCCTTTTGGCTAGTTTGGGTCATGTGTCCTGTCTCTGCTCCCTCCGGGCTGCTTGTGCCCCTCCTCAATGGCAGAACATGAGCCTGAAAAGTCCTTGATCAGGGTAAGTGCTGCTGAGCAGCAGCTAAAACACTGGTGTGTTACCAGCATTATTCCTAGACTAAGTCCAAAACCCGGCACGGTACCAGCTACTGGGAAAGAAATTAAGTCTGTGTATCCCAGCTGAAACCACAACATGAGTGTTCTGTGAAACACCTTGAAGTCCTTCCTTGTGTTTCTCTGTTCGTGTCCCAAAACATCCATATAAAGTCCCCAACCTTTGTAAATGTAGTGCAGTTCATACTTTGTGCATAGGAATTAAAATTTTCCCTGGAAGGTGAGCTCCTTGAAGAGGAATTAGTTGAGACTAGGTACCTCTTTACATATAATACAGTGCAAAACACCAGTAGTTGAGGTAATTGCATGTTACAGTGAGTGATAGAACTAACTTGGAGTTAGTTCATCGGAAGGCTGGAGAGCTTGTGATGGTTAAAAGTCTTTCCACCTTTTTCCATTATCTCTGTATACAGTGCTTTTTAAAGTTTAAAACCCTAATTTTAGTTTTACATTTGGGCATTCTTTATCATCTTTACACAGGTTAATTTATATGGAAGCTAAAAACTTTATTCTTAACCCACAAAAATCTTAACTTTGAACTGTTAAATTATCCAAGTGCAGTAGTTGGCTGTCCAGTGATACCTTGCATTTGGAATTGGCTGCAGAACAGTGTCCAAATCCCTTATGCCTCCTTGCTAATAGTATAGAGTCCCTTTAGTTTTGAAGTATGATGGTAAAATAAAAGGGGAATCCTTGCACTCCTTTTGTTCCATCTGCCATTAGAGATGGTTGGAATCCCAGCCACACAAACCACTCAGTGTTTTCCATGTATGTGATGTGTGTGTGGTCAGGTGGCTGCAGATACGGTATTGATTGTTACACAGTTGTTTTACAATCAGGTGTTTCAGGCCTTATGAGGTGAATTATTTAGCCCACAGCATGTGCCTGGAGATCCTTCTGCAAGCCAGCAAGAATCACTTGTGGTGGCAACAGTCTGCCTTTTCCACACCTCTGTTTTCCTCAAGGGTTCTGCACCCGTGCTCTGCCACATTGAGCTTAACTGCAGTTGCTGTTTGCTATTAGGATGGAGTATACAGCACAAGTAGAAGATTGGAAGCAGTGTGCTCCTCACTGCTTTCCAGCCTGGAGAGCAGCCGCAGCCTTTCTGTGCAGATGCACTGCAAGACGTGCACTTGCAGGAAACATTTGGTTTGCTGTGTGCATGCTGATGAACTAACTGCAAGGCAGGCTGATTTGCCTTACAGAGAGCAGTTGTTTCTTGTCACTGAGGTGATTTAATCTCTTCCTCAGTTGTTGCTTTCCTTGGGGTATTTTTGGTATTCATTTGATGAGTTGTTTCAAATATGCAGCCAATCTTAGTCTATTAAATCTGAACAATTCATAAAACAACCAAATACTCCTAATCAGCCTTAAAAGGAAGTGTTGTGTAGTCTATAAACTTTCTGTCCTTGAAAAACTTTGCCACGTTTCTCTAGTCTTTCTGAGTGCTTTTAGTTGCAAAGAAAATCATTCAAACTGACACAAAATAACCATCAGATGATTGGAAAAAGCATAGGTAAAAATGAGCTTCAGAAATAACCTTCAGAGAATTGTTTTATGTTTACCTGATGCATCATATCTCTGCTTTCTATATATATATTTCTGAGCACTATCAGTTTAATTTCCTCTGAATAAAAACTCATCTTGGATTAATATTTTGGCCAAACAAGTTGTTGCTTTCGTACACTATGGTTATTACAGTTGTGTTGGCTAGACAGCATTCCTGAACACAGGAATGCCTGCTTTGAATGGCAATGATTTAAATGTTCTCTGATGACCTATTTTATTTTCTACATTGTTTCTCAGTAACAATTGACTTCAAAATTCAGGTGAAGAATGTTCTTTTGTTTTGTCCAACAGGGCTGATGGGGTGATGAGAACGATGAGCACAGAAAAACTCCTAAAAACTGTACCAATTATACAAAATCAAATGGATGCACTTCTCGACTTCAATGTAAGTTTAGCAATATATGCACATGCCTAATGTATACTACTGGCTTTGTACAAACCTGCACAAGCTTGTAAAATAGGTCAAGATTAAAGGTTTTGAACATGCTTCCATGTTATCTGCACAGCTTAAAGAGCACTAAGTGTTTTCTTCATTGGTATATTTCCAAGAAATCAGAAGAAAACGAGTATTTGCTCACTGGAGAGAGTGCCTTGTGCTAAGTTAGTGTTTGTTGTGTATTCTTGCTATGTAAGAATTGTTTGTTCATTTAAAAGTTGATTATTTCTGCCCTCTGTCTTCTAATTAGTTAACATTAGTTAACAAAAATATGTGCCAAAATGATTTGATTTGATCCTGTGTTGATGAGCTGTGCTGCTACTTTCCACTAATAGCCTGTGAGATGAATGGAAAGCATGCCTTGGGATAGAGAACTGGAGTTCAGCTAGAAGTTTTCCAATAAGGGATCAATCCAGTTAAATTAACTTTGTTTTCTGATCTTCCTAGGTCAATAGCAATGAACTTACAAACGGTGTAATTAATGCTGCCTTCATGCTCCTCTTCAAAGATGCCATTAGACTGTTTGCGGCATATAATGAAGGGATTATTAACCTCTTAGGTAAATATAACTGTTTTCTGCAACATTAAACTCTGGGGAGGATGCACAGTAAACAGTTACAAAGAGCTGTTGAAATAATCTTATTGTGAAAGATATCAAAATAAATCTGAATTGGAAATAACACCAATATTTCCAAGTCTTTTTCTGTCTGCATTGGGTAAACTTGTGAAAGTGAAGCCAAGTCATGATTTTCTTCACTTGCACTGCTTTAGAGTGGGTTTCTTATCCCTTTTTTTGTTGTTGTCTCATTGAAGTGCTTGCAAACCTGAATCATGATATTGATGGGCTTTTCTTCCTTTAAGAGACAAGATCAGGTTTTGTTTCTTTTTAAGTGGAATAAGCTATGGTCAGTACAGATTTGCAGTCACACCATCTGTGGTTGCTTGGCTGTTTAAATTTGAATGTTGCTTGGTTTTAATGATTGGTTGGTTTCCATTTTTAGAGCATATCTTCTGTTTCAAGGGGAATTACAAATTCAGGGTTCAGGCCCTTTCACTTGCATACACTGGAGATGCAGGGAAGCCTAAATTTGAAAGTAACCTGTTGGTTTGCTTGGTTTGGTTGTATTCTGTGATTGGAGCAAGCAGCATGACTGCTGGTATTACCCTGTACTTGCAAAATGAAAAGCGAAATCCAGAATTAGTAAAGGACTGCCTGAAGCCGAGCAGTCTGAAGCCCTTGTCTACTTCTCTTCCCTCAGTAAGAATTAGAATGCAGTTGCTTTCACCCACATTTGGAGTGAAACTTAATACAGAAACAGAACTTGATTGTGCTAATTCAAGGAGAGTAGGACCCTCTTGCTTTCAGTTTTGTAATCAATTGCACCTCGTTGTAGACCACATCATAACAAGAGGCATCAGTCTGGCAGAAAACATCCATATCTTGCCTGACATGTGGCCACTGGAACAGAGTAGATGTCTGACCTCCAGGTTGTAAATTTGCCTTATTTCAACCAAGATGATGAATTTGCATTTCCTTGGGTGACCTATTCTTAAATTTGATTGTCCTCTTCAGGGTGGTTATGCTTTTGTGAGATCTAGTACCTGCAAGGTAAGGTGTTTGCATGCATGTGAGCATTAGCTTGTGCTCGATGGAGCTTCTGTCACTTGGTGCAAGTTAGGCATAGTGACCTCTGCAGTTAACATAATCAAACAGATCTGCAGGCTGTTTTCACTTTGTCTTGGTTTATATGCTTTGACTTTGCATATCCTTTGCAGAATTCTTGGTTTCTTATTTAATGGAAGTATTCTCACTCTTTGTAGAAAAATACTTTGATATGAAAAAGAACCAGTGCAAAGAAGGCCTTGATATATATAAGAAGTTCCTCACTAGAATGACAAGGATCTCAGAGTTCCTTAAAGTTGCAGAGGTAAATGTCAGTTAACCAATATTTAAGTCAATATATAAGCCAATATCATGCCTTATGTTTGGAATAGCTTATAAAAGTGCTCATTTTCTCATAAAGCAGATATTCTTTCCTTCCAGCCTAATTGCAGTTCCATCAAGGGCCACCTCATCAGCTGCTGTCCTGGTGATTAGTTCATTTGAGGGCTGTACTGAAAACCTGACTGCAGAATAATTACTGTTTTATCTGATGGAGATACATAAATATGCATTGTAAAATGTCGTTGGCTACCTAATAATTGTGAACTTTGCTTTGAAGGAAGTCACATCATGGTAGTTTGATGCTATCTATGATTCTAGCTGTATTCTAGTTGGAAATCTGCAATTCTGCCATAAGTTTTAGATGAAATAACCACTCACAAATAAGAAATTGAGGGAAGTGAATGAGCATGGGAGTGTTTTTTTAAAGATATCTTAGCTATAGGTGTGTTCACAGGGGAAAAAGCTGTTACCTTGCAAGATACTGTATTGTGGTTCTTTTTTCACTGTAGTTACTCTGTTGTGTTCTTGTTTCTGAAGCATTGCTGAATTGATATAGTAATAGTATGGAATTCCTCAGCTGAAGTGTGCTTCTGTTCTTGTTTTGCTTTCATTCATTATTCATGTATCTCTTAACAAAAAATCAAGCCATAAGGTTTGGCTCAGTCTGTCCTGACACAGTATCTATAACAGAGATAGATTCTACTATCTTCAGTCGAGAGTATTAATCTTTCTACCATAATAATATATACTGTTGCAGAACATCTTCAGTTTGATCTGCATTTTAGAAAACAGCTGCTTCACAGAACTTTGAAGGTTCTTTGTTTCAGCAAATACATGCTCTGGATCAGTAGGTCTGAGAGTTTGCCATGAAAATTGTGGGGTAGGCAAACTTCTTTAGCCTTAGAACTCTGAAACACTTGATTCTTACTGTTTTGTTTTAAGGTGGTATCTGTTAAAATCTGTAACATGCCTACTTCAAATGCATATACATTTAACAGAAGAATTTGTTATAACTAACTATTGTAGAGTTCAGATTGTGGAGATTTACAATGCATATGGACAGCTTTGTGCCTTTTACATCATGTTCATGTTGTTTGATTTTTAAGCATCTCTGCCTTTAACAAAAGCAAACCGGTTCATTTTGCTCGTTTGTTTTATTACAGCAAGTTGGAATTGACAGAGGAGACATACCAGATCTCTCACAGGTAGATAAACCTATTATGCTTGCCAGTACATGTCTGTTTAGGGTTGTATAATCAGAACAACTTGGCATTATGTCTGGCACTTACTCTTTTTTATGTGTGTTGTCACTGCGTTATTTCCAAGTTTGTGATCAAATCCAAACCCTGTCAGAGCCTGGCTTTTATATGCAGTGATCTGTTGTTAAATATTCTAGATCATTTCTGTCATAGTCTCAGTTTTAAGACAACCTTATTCCTATTGTGCTTGAAGACATAATTAATATCTGTGAGTTCACATCATGAAGCTTTTACATGATATGAGGAAGCTGTGGTTTTTAGCAAGCTTGCTTTTGGTTAAATACCCACTTAAATCATTGTGAAGGCTTGCAGAGTGTGTACGTAGAAATGACTTTAGGTCCAATTTCCTTTAGTGCCTCTTGAAATACTGACTGCTTCCGATTGTCTGCTTGCTGCTTCCCAGCTGTTGATTTTAACACCTCTTGACGTATTTGAATACCTACTGGAGAGTCATTATGCCAGAGTAATGTAGTGAGGAGAGTATATTACCTGGTATTTTAAGTAATTCAATATGTGCAGGATCCAAGATGTGGTATAAGTATCCGGAGCCATTGTATCAGTCACCCAACAGTTGCATTCTCTCAAAGTCTTTTAACTACTGATTTTCTTCGCCTTAGATTCTTCAAGTCTGTTCCTGAATGTCTCTCTTTGCAGGCACCGAGTAGCCTTCTTGATGCTTTGGAACAACATTTAGCTTCTCTAGAAGGGAAGAAAATCAAAGATTGCACAGCTGCAATCAGGTGCTTACACCCTTGTCCTTTTAAACATTGATTTGAATGTTAAATCCATTATAAACTTAAGGTTTGTTTAGGCTATATTGAAGACATTGTATTAGCAATGATAGAAAAGCAGGTTGTTATATCTTTTGCTGAGTAGCTTCTTCCGGGTCAACAGAACTAGAATCTGAGGAACTGCAATCGCTGTAGAATCCATCATGTCATAGTTATACTTTTAACATCTAATCTTAAAGTTCTGAGGAGAAACTAAGTTCTTTGTCTGTTTGCTGCCTGCAAATGTTAATTTGGTGTTAATAATTACACTCTGTAAGGTATAGTACATTTACACTCTTAATATCTTAACTTTAATCCCTTTTCTGTCAAAAGCAAGAAAATGGTTCCAGAAGTCCTCACATTAAGAATGGATTTTTAAAGTAATTGGGGATTAAAGCCACAGTGCATACAGTAAACGGTACTCACTGATTTGAGGGCTTGCTTCAACACAAAGTGCATTCTAAAGGAGCCCTCCAGGCAACTTCATTGTTTCAATTTTAAAAAGCTTAATACAGGGGGGAAGACCTGCCCAACTAAAAAACATTTATTTAATGCATCTTCAGAAAGTAAGGCAGTAATATTTTATATGTTCTCCTTATAGCAGTGACAATATTAGGGGTGAGCCCCATTTTGTCAGCTACTTGTCAGAATATTTGCTTCCTTTTGTAAGATGTAGTTTGTTTTTAAAGTTCTTTCAGATCTTTTTGCACACTCTTAAACATGATGATAGATTGCAAACTTTTCCTCTGGGATATGCTAGGTGTATGGATAGTCCCTTTACTAAACCTGTTTGAATTAGCAGCAGTTTGAATTGGAGCCCAGATTATCGGATATTCCCATGTGTCTATAAATAATGCCGTCTTAGGCAAACAGAAAAAGAGCAAAGGCTTCAAACTTGATTCTGTGATGCAGTTTGGAGGGGAAATATTTAAGGGGGAAAATCCCCAATCCAGTGTAAAAGAGTAGATAGCATGATTTCTAGGCATTTTCATTTTGCAGTTCATTTGCTGTATCTTATTCAATCTTACCACTTTGTATTGTACATGTAAGATATAATTAATGTTATAAGGAGTTAAGGAGGAGACTGGGTGGATGCCAGCAAGGAGTTCTGTAGGTGTTCCTGTCACGTGTCACCTATTAACAGCCAGCTTTTCTCCTGTCCAATTACTTTAGGGCTATCACCCTTTTCGATGCAGTGTCTTCCCTTGCAAACACGGACCTGTTCCTTACAAAAGTAGATGAAAGGGAAAAACAAGCTGCATTAGAGGAGGAACAGGCTCGCTTAAAAGCTTTAAAGGTAAGCTTACAGAGTTTTAAACTGAAAATGCTTTACCCGTGTTCTTATTGATAACTTGATGGGATTCTTAAAGGAGCAAAGGATAAAAACAGAGTTGTTAATACTGAATATGTGCTGTTGGCAAGTGCTGGAAGTACAATCTTATGTACATACAGCATATAATTTGTGGTGGGGGGTGTTGCTGAACTGGTTTCTGAAGGATCAGTGGCACCACTGACTCTTGAAACTATAAGTAGCTGTCACTAGTGTGTGGGATAAATAAAAAGCTTTACTTGCTTCCGAAGTCAGATACACAAATGCTGTTTGTGGATTTCTTATGCCAGCTCACTTTCCCAACAGGAGCAACGTCTAAAAGAACTTGCAAAGAAACCTCATACCTTTTTAACAACTGCAGCTTCTCCTGTGTCGACTGCAGCAGGAAGCGTAATGACTACACCAGCCATTGATGTTTTTTCTACCCCTAGCTCTTCCAACAGGTACGCTTCACTGTGGGTTGCACTGCAGCTAGAGGTTCCTCTGTATTTCTGCTGTAGAATGTACATTGGCTGGGTATTGATACATTAGTGATATGGTATCTTACAGTGTTGAACCTTACACATTCATTTGGGAAAAGCCAAATAGAAGTTCAGTTTGGGAGATCACAAAAGATGATACTGAATTTCATGTTGCAGTTCTAGGTCTTTGCGAGTAGAGTGGTAACAAATGTCCATGGTAGATTTTCAGAGAAAGGAAAGCCTGAAACAGGGTTTGAAAGAAGAGAGGCAGGTTTTGCAGTCTTTGGTTCTATCTGGGACATCTCTGTTTGCAAAGATAGTGCAAGAGTGCTCGCTGCACGCTAATCCTCGTCTCTGACTAGCAGGAACTGTTGGTGTGAGTAAGGGTGTGATCTTCATTGTGTAAAATACCTGTCAAATCAAGCAGTTGCAGAAAGTGCAGTGCTTTTATCAGTATAGAAGGAAGTAGTTTTCTGAAGGCATATTTTTTGCTTTGAGTGTTACCCTAAACCTCTATAGTTGCTTAGTTGCTCTGTTAGAGCTCACATGAAAAACTGTTGTTATTTTAAAGTAGTCAGCACTGTGACAGCCTTCTTTCCCCATTACAAAGCTACTGTAGGAAATTACTTGACACCAATACATGAAAAATAGCTGAATCACATATAAGGAGCTAGAGAATGTCAGTGTTAGTAACTGAAGACTTCCTTGGAAAAAGATGTTCTTTCAATTTGCTTTTTAGAGGCCAGAAGTCCTTGAAATGGGTGTCTGCTTTGAACTAGTAACTTGAATATCTGATCTTGCTTCTTAAGAGGTCTGAAACATGGAAACATCTGATAAAGCTTCTTCAAACAGTCAGAAATGCTACATTGTGAAGACAAGAGCGTTTTCTTCTGAAAGAACAAATGCTAGTTTGTCTCCATGTTTGAATTCAGTTGCTGGCAGTATGACTGCTATGAGCAAAGAGCAGATTTTGTAGCAGGAGCTGCCATGCAGGGGGTATGCTGGGTCATGAGTTCAGTTGCTTGCTATAAGATGCAATGTGTCCAATTAATCCCTGTTATTAACTTGAATAAGCCTTACCTTGAAAGTGATCTTGGTTCTGCTGCTGATGTTACAAGGGCTGTGCCAGACCATGCTGCTTTTTACTAGAAGCAGTAGTGGGAAAATGCAGGTTGAATCACTGTGGAAATTAAATAGTAAAAACTGAATGATACAAGTGATTGGGTCAGCAAGAGAATATAGAGAGGTCTAGGATGTCACTACTACCCTTTAAACCCTGGTGCCAATCTCATTTTCAGTGATGCTTGGATGCCGCAGTAACTTAGCTCCTGTACATGCTAGCAGCTTTATGTGCACATTTTGGTTCATTTTGAGTGGTGAAAAGTTCTGGGTGAACACCAGTACTCATTTTTATACTTTTTTGCTTTTTCCAAGACAAATCCAAAGTATGGAATTAACTTGCTGCAAGAGGACGAATTTTACTGTTCCTGTTTGGCTCTTGAAGTCACTACAGCAGTTGTATAAAGATTTCACTCTTCATTTCCATGTGATGTTCTTAGGTCTCAGTTTGGTTTTGAATAGTCTAAAATGTGCATCTAAATGAGTTGTCCCTCACATGACTCTGTGTGATCGAGTGTTTCAAGGTTTCTTTTATTTTTGCCTTCCCCAAAGTTACTTAGTAGATGTAAGCCAGTTTATCACCACTGGTTGATAGTGGAAAGATGGGAGTTGTGGAATTTAGGTGTAACATTTGGTGGTGCAGCCCATTAGAGTTCATTCTCAGTCTGCCTTTGTCATAGTGCAGGGCTTTCATGAGGTTGTTTATAAGTTGCTGAAGGTTGCTGAACGTAACATGCTCTAGCCCCATTGTTGGACTGAGAAGGAGATGCAAAGACTGGTTGTCTTTCTGTCTTAGACACCTTTGACAAAATTCACTTGGCATAGCATAGAACTTTAGTGGCTTTATTAACAGTTTTCTACAGAACTGAAAATAGGAAATCCACCAGACTTTCTGGTTTGGGCTTATTTCAAAGTTCGTTCTGTAACAACCACTTTGTAATAAAGCTTTCCTCGCCACTGACAGTCACTAGCATTTGCCTTGTATTGAAAACTGATGTAGTTCAAACAGTTGTATTTATCTTTGTAGCACTTCAAAGCTGCCAAATGATCTGCTTGATTTGCAGCCAACTTTTCAACCATCTGTACATCCTGTATCTGCTGCTCCACAAGTAGGAACTACCTGGGGAGGTAAGAGCTCTGAAGCTGGTTAATGTTCCAATTGCTATGGCCCTGTCCCTGTAAATGTTTGCTCTAGTCTGTAAGCTGTTTCTTTCTTAAAGACAGATATCTTGCAAAGACAAGCTACAAGTGGAGGAAGGGAGCAGAAAAAGTGAAATCTGGGTATGGATTAAACTAATGCAGCATCTGATGATTATAGAGAATATGAATATGAGAGTTCTTAGTAGCAAAATTACTTTAATTGTTGACCAACTCTGTATTCATGAGTCATATAGCAAGGTACAGAACCTTAGCTGTGAGAAGTCAGTTCTGTGAGGTCTGCCACATACCCCACGTTGCAGACACAAGAACTTGAATATAGAATTTTTTAATACACATTTTAAACTTTGTCTAATGTTCAATCAAATTTGCAGTGAAAATAAGCCCGATTTGGAGGAGGCCTGATAGGAGGCAGTTGACAGCTATGCATAGAAGGAAAGAAAAGCTGGAGTTAGTTATTGAAAACAAAGCAAAGCACCTCTTTACAAATTCTGTGCTGTATTTCACTTACCTACAAAGGCAAATTAGCACAAAGCTGTGGTTGGATGTCTAGAAGAGACAAAATTTCTATGGAAGTCTCTGCTCTGAACACCCAAATTATTGTTGTACCCAGTTGCTAGGATGGACTGAGACCTTAGATTATCATATTGGTACATGCAAGTCTTTAAACCAAGCAGGTAAGCAAGAGCATTCTAGAAAGTCATGTTACTTCAAGATTAGTTTGAATGTTAGAGCGTTTAGTCATTTACTCAAAGCTGGTTTTCTCTTTGCTGCTTTGCAGTGTTCCAGAGTACTTCTGATCTAGGTAACATTGCCTTCCCGCACCATTGGTTATACTGGTGGAGGATTAAAAATCTCTTATGAAAATGTTTCTTTTTACTTTCCTGCATAAATAACACTTAATAAAATAGTCAATTTGTGAGCTATGTGGCTCTTTCCAGATTATTTTTCTTTATAAATCAGACGCTTGCAAAAATGCTTTCTTTTATGATGTGAAAAATCGGGAGTTGTTGCTTCAGAAAGTTTTGTGGGCATCAGAATGATCCTGTTTGGAAACTTAACTTCACTGTTCCTTGTTCTGAGCTATAGCTTTCCCTAAACATCTTTCCAGTCTTCTAATACAGCTTCATAGTAAGCAGTGTATGTATTCTACTTTCCTATTTACTTTTTGCTGTGTGTACTCTGTGTTTTGTGTATCTTCTTGCATTTGTTTGTAGGGAAACAACATACAACTTTGAGTGACAGAGGCAACACTAATATAAGTGGGAGCTTCAGAATAAATCAAGTAGTTTACTTGTCCTTTAGTCTTGCTGAGCAGAGCATCTTTTGAGAGATGCAGTGAGGAGCATATTGAGTTATGCATACAAATCTTAGTGCTTGATAGGCTTTGATTTTAGAAATGGAGAAAAATGTCTTAGCTCATCTTGTTTGCTTTCTGGGAAGCATCTTCCAGTTCAGTTTCTGTTTGTTTCATGGGTGAGTGATAAAATGGGAATTATCTTCCTCCCAAAGGTCACATCACAATCTAGTGTTTCTTCATGAGCCTGAGTCTGAAAGTCTGTGTTGGTTCAGTGTTGTGTTACTCCTGGTAAAAGTCTTCAGTAACAGTCAATGATCATTATATTGGCAGATACCTAAATACTTCTAAGATCTCATTAACTGTGAAGAATCTGCTGAAATTTTAGGCTAAAACTTCTGGAATCACCATTTTGGTGTTCTTTTCATCAAACCAAAACCAAATCTCTTCAGCTTTGTAGACATGACCACTCACTTCACACAGGTGAGGTAGGTAAGAAGTGCTTTCCACATTTTACAGATGGGGAAATCAGAGCGGTTAACTGACTTGCATGAAGTCATACAGCAAGTCAGTGGCAGAGCCAAGAATGGAACCTGAACTATTTCCAGTCCTGTGCTCTACCCAGTGCCCAGCATCCCTCCCTTAGGTAATTTTCTGGCATGATGATGTTTGTATTTGGTGTATATGGTGACTCTGAGAACAAAACATCAAACCAGCTATGACTTGCAATGGACTAATCAATTACTGTTAAACACTTTATGCAGCAGCTCTTAGATGCGTTATAAAAGGGTAAGCTGTTCCAAAAACATTGTGTTTGCCTTGTGCTTCCAAAGCTGTTAAAGGGTAAAAACTCCCAGAGAATGGGTTCTGTAATTGTATGTTTTCACTTACTTTTCTCAAACTGTAAGAGATGCCATTGAAAAGCCTTTGTCATTGTTCTCTCAGGTAGAATACTTCTGGTGGGATAACTTAAAGGTCGAGGTTTGCAAAATTCAGATTACTCTTTTAAATGCACCTGAATTATTAATGCCTAACGATAGCCTGAAGGTGCAGAGCACTTCCATTGACACCAGCAGCTGCCACGTGCATTCAAGGATGAAATTGGGCTTTAGAAACATTGAGGTGCTGCCGTAAGGAGAGGCAGTGATTTTTGGAATCTGACTAAAGAAGGATATAAATTACCCAAACCCAGTGAATTTTCAGTTACCGTTTTCATAGCATTGGCAAGTTTGAGGCTTGGACAAGATTGAACACGCTGAGTGAGAGTCACAGTGAGGCAGATGAGCAAGGAGTCTGAGAACAGAAGACATTTCTGAGATGATAATTTGAAGTTGTATTGCCTTGTCTTACTAGTCAAAACACATGGAACACAGAGTCTTGGAGTAGTATGTAGTAATTTTCCTGTTGAGTGCATGTGTGAAATAATTCCACTTGACAGTAGTTTCAGACAAATCTGGTTAAAACTTTTTTGTCCTTCTTGGCTTCTTTTATATTATTATATCTGAGCTGGTTATTGGGGTTGTTTGGAGACCATTCAAGCTGTGTCTGCTATATTTGCCAGCTGTCAGTACTTAAACTTCAGAAGCAAAACCAATGTATTAGTTCATTATCATGGTCTGATTAGTATTGTTATTTCCACACTACTTGTTTGGATTCTTTCCAATTACAAGGAGAACCGGGAGAATCAGAAGAATGTGAAGCAGCAACGGAAAAAGCAAGCAGGAGCTGGTGAAAGGATAATCTGGCCTGGTTGATTGTCACATCTGTTTATTCTACAGCTTTGAGAATAGCATTCAAAGGAGACAGTGGTTTTAAGCAGTGATTTCAGAAGCAAGGACTTGGGTTTAGGTGACTGGTTGATTGGAATGCTCACGAGTGGATTAGGTGGTAGCATTACCATCTGAAACATATGACAGCAGTACAAAACTTTGTATTGTCTCTTACAGATACTATATAAGCTTATTCCACTTATCCTTTATTCAGTGTTGGAAGCTGTCTTTTTGCAGACTGAATGGTTTAGAAGAAGGCCTTTTAAGGTACTTTGCTCATTCTTACAATGTAGCCAAGCAATCTGGGAGAGAAGTCAGGTCTTACTAAGGTATCTTGAGCTCGCAGAGAATCAAACTGTGCTTTAAGCCTGCAAAGAATAATGCAGTCCTGGTTTGAAAATTTCATTTTCCTCAGCTCTTGCATTAACCTAAAGCTGCATGCTAGCAAGCAGATTCTGTGGGATTCAGAGCTACGAGTCAGGAGGGCAGATTCAGGGAAAGAAAATAACTCCCCTGTGAGAATGGTGAGGCACCAGACAAGCTGTGGCTGCCCCATCCCTGGCAGTGTTCAAGGTCAGGTTGAAAGGGCCTTAGAGCAACCTGCTCTAGTGGAAGGTGTCCCTGCCCCTGGCAGGGGTTGGAACTGGATGAGCTTTAAGATCCCATCCAACCCAAACCATCATCTTGCTTATCTCACTAGTGAGTTCTCGAGTTTTCCATCAGGGATTTGTGTGCTTTAACGCCAGACAGCTAAACCACAGCTCGTTCTGTCAACAAGTATTGTAGCTGCCTTTTGTATCCTGCGTAACTGTTGGATTCTGGAGTACAGGAGTATTTTAGCTTGGCAGCTGTATCCGTCCTCAGGAAAACTTGTAACCCTCCTATATGCCTTGGGATGTAGCTCGCCTAGATCTGTGTTTTCTTCATCCCCCAGTATGGTCCAGCAGGTTTCCAATAAGGAACATTTTCCTCATCACTGCTCACAGGATTTTGCCTCCTTTTATATCCACAACAAGCTTGTTACTTGGTGATGCCACAGGTAGTAAGCAAAGTGCTTTAGTCCCGCATGCTACCTTGGCATATTCATAGCTCTTGAAAATGTCACAATGCCCAGTAACAACCACAGCAAAGTCCATAAACACAGTGTAAAGAAAGAGAAAATGCAGCTCTGTTGGTTTTGTTTGTTCAGGTTTTAAAGCTGTCCTCAGCATGGTATTGCATCGAATCCTTGCTTTGCATCTGGGCTTCTGTTATGCTGAGAAGCAGTCTGTCCTCCAGAGAATTCATTGCAAGTGTCAGGATGTGACTTAGTGAACCAAAAAGTGAGTGTATTTGAAGAGGAATAACATACTAATTTCCAGTACAAAACTCACTTGGGAGGAAGCACAGCTTATAAGACCAAGGTGGTATTAACTAGAAAGCAAGAAAAGAAATGTGTAACTAATACCTGTAGTATTTTTCTTGAGCAGAGAACAGCTAATTCTGGACACCTTGAAAATGGAAACCAGGTCATCCCAAGGGTAGGGGTGTCAGGAAACAGCTATACTTCCTAGACTCCTCATAACTCTTATTCTTCTATACCTAGGAAGCAGCATGTAACTAAATTCATCTCCCTTTTCTTCTTTCTCTTGCTCTCTGGAATTGAACAGATCCTTTTTCTGCTACTGTTGATAGTGTTGATGATGCCATTCCAAACCTAAATCCTTTCCTTACAAAAACTAACGATGCTGCTCATCTGTCTGTGTCTTCAGAGGTATCTACTTTCACCAGTAGGACACCCACACATGAAATGTTTGTTGGTAAAGTACCATTTTAAACTAATTTCCTATTTACTAAAACAAACTAACATTATTTCAGTTTCTAAACTATATTGGTGGGGCCTTTCAGAAACTGAAAGCTGGACATTTGGGGCTGATTTTGTGCTATGATTTAGTAACTGTGCCACAAAAATGGGGTTAAAATCCTTGCTTGGCTGCCTAAATGGGATTCTACCTGATGTAAAGGAACTTAGTTCTAGTTAAAGCAGCTGTTTGACTGTGGTTGTATGCGTAGGAATTTTGAGGTAAAATACATGCCTGAGAAGGAAAAGAAAATGATGCTACTTTGTTCCCTAGGTTGCAATGTTGCTTTTAGGCTTTTTAACATAGGAGCTTAATGTGATGCTTTTGGAAGTGGATGTTTTGCCCCCCAGTCATGCTGACATTAACAAAACCAATAAAGCCATGCACACTCTGTTGCAGTCTCCTCAAACCCTTTACCTACTAGGCAATAACCTAATGGTTCACCTCTTTAAACCTGTTGAAATCTTCCTTTGGAGGTGATTCAGCATGGCTGTTATATAAGAAATCCTCCTAACATTTCTGCTGGTGCAGCTGCATAGTGATTTGATTACTTTTCAATATGAAGAATTAAGTTGGCTTTCACAGACTAAAAATCAATTACTTACATGTCAGTTCTGTTCTTCGGCAAAGCCGCGTCTAAAGGTAATTGTGCTGCACAACAGGCTGCCTTTTTGCTGGTTGAACCCCACTAGAATTGATCACAGAAGAATCTAGACTCTTATAACAAAGAGATCTTTATCTGCTCTGCTCTGATGAGAGCCCACATGAAGTACCTGAAGCATCCAGGGGTGTTGGTCGATGAGAAAACAAACATGAGCCAGCTTCAGTGTGCGCTTGCAGCCCAGAAGGCCAACTGTATCCTGGGCTGCATCAAAAGGAGTGTGACCAGCAGGTCAAAGGAGGTGATCCTGCCCCTTTATTCTGTTCTCGTGAGACCTCACCTGGAGTATTGTGTGCAGTTCTGGTGTCCTCAACATAAAAAGTACATGGAACTGTTGGAACAAGTCCAGAGGAGGGCCACGAGGATGATCAGGGGACTGGAGCACCTCCCATATGAAGACAGGCTGAGAAAGTTGGGGCTGTTCAGCCTGGAGAAGAGAAGGCTGCGTGGAGACCTCAAGGCAGCCTTCCAGTATCTGAAGGGGGCCTATAGGGATGCTGGGGAGGGACTCTTCATTAGAGACTGTAGTGACAGGACAAGGGGTAACGGGTTCAAACTTTAACAGGGGAAGTTTAGATTGGATATAAGGAGGAAATTCTTTCCTATAAGGATGGTGAGGCACTGGAATAGGTTGCACAGGGAGGTTGTGAATGCTCCATCCCTGGTGGTGTTCAAGGCCCAGGTTAGACGAAGGCTTGGGTGACATGGTTTAGTGTGAGGTGTCCCCCATTATGGCAGGGGGGTTGGAACTAGATGATGTTAAGGTCCTTTCCAGCCCTAACTATTCTATGATCCAGCTCTGGATTCCTTAGTACAGGAAAGATGTGGACATGTTAGAGAGAAGGGCCACAAAAGTGGTCAGAGGGTTGGAGCACTTCAATGAAGAGAGGCTTAGAGTTAGGGTTGTACAGCCTAGAGAAGAGAAGATGCTGGAGGGATCTCACTCTGGCCTTTCTGTTCTTAAAAGGGGCCTATTAAACAGATGGGGAGAGACTTTTTAGCAAGGCCTGTTGCAATAGAACGAGAGGTGATGGGTTTAAATTTGAAGAGGGGAGAATCAGGCTGGATGTGAGGAGAAAGTTCTTTACAATGAGGCAAAGGTTGCCCAGAGAGGAGCTGGATGCACCATACCTGGAGGCATTCAAGGCCAGGCTGGGCAACCGGATGTAGTTGAAGATGTCCCTGCTCATTGCAGTGGGGTTGGACTGGATAAGCTTTGAGGATCCCTTCCAACCCAAACTATTCTATGATCTCTGGTTCTTGTTAGCAGAGATAAACCAAGGGCTCTCTTTAGAGACATTCATGACCTCTATATTTTGTCACCTTAGTGAACACGTTCCCTAGCTTCTGTTTGGTTAGGGAAAAGAGAAAACAAGCAAGATCAAGCACAAGAACTGTCTTTGTGAACTTCTCTACACAATTCCCAGTGAGGTTTAGTTGGCTGAGGCAGCAGTGTAAGTACTGTAAGGTGGTACTACTGCATAATAAACTGTCAGTTACATTCTAGAGGCTAATACAGAATTATTAGAATTATTATTTGGGATTAGAAGCAGTGTTAATTAATAATTGATAGAATGATTATTTGAAATACAGCTGGGTTTAGTAAGGTTATTGTTCAGTCAGATCAGTTTCCTCTCCATAATTTGTTCTGCAGTCATACAAAAGGTTGGGAATAGGCAGCCTGGAGGGGGTTTGTGGCACTCGCTGGGTTTTGTATTGTTCAGCACATGGGAGCCCTGAAGTCACTGGAGATGGGTGGCATTGGTACATTGCATTCCCTTCTGATGTCTCATTCTCTGAAGATACATCTAGAACCAAAGTGTGACCTCCTGATAGACACACGTGTGATATATAAATACAGTTTTAGCTATAGCACAAACAAGGTGCTGCAGCAAAGTGAATGTGGATTTAAAATACCTCTTTCTGGTTCTTTAGATCATTACAATCCGTTTACTCAACTAAATCCCTTTGTGGCAACCAAATATGAATCTGCTATTGGGCTGTGTCCTTATACTTCAGGTATAAGAAAAATGCCTTGAAGCCTTTACACTCATTCCTTTCATGGGTGTAAAAGATGGCATTTGCTTTAAAAGAAAGGTATTTATCCTAATATAGCTGTAACTTTGAAACCATGCTTTCCCCTTTTGTTATAGATAAATGTAAATCTGTTTCTCACTGTACGTGTGATGTGTATTGATTTCATTCCATTGGTTCTATGTTATCAGTGTATATGTGGATTGAATAGACTGACCTGAAATTAGGTTTTTTGAATAGCGGATGAACAGTGTATCTTGCTTCTCTTTCTGTAACTCTCCCTCTTCTCCTTTCCTGGCTTTCTCTCTTGTGTGATACGCCTTATCAGACTCTTTTTGTGGTCCTCAAGCTTACCCTAATGCTTCTCATTTCCGCAATGAGCCTTCTTCTGTAGCTGGTCTATTTGGAGGTAGGTAATGGGATACAGCCTTTCCACAAACACAGGAGTTTGGATGTGTTGTGTGCCTAGAACTAGTAGGCATGTTATTGGCTACAGAAGTGCATTATTATAGCAGCTCCAGCTTTCATTCGTGTGCTTGTGCAAGGTGCATTGTCACAAATGGTACCTGTTTTTTTCAGTTAACGCTAAACTAAGGCTTATTTAGTCTAAACATGAAATGAGTATCTCTCCATTTCAGGATTTCTTATAGCTTATATCTTGCTATGTACCACACAAATGACCTGCATGTTAAAAGTACCTTCTTATTTTCCTCTATCCCTTTGGTTTTAAGACAAAGGGATTGGGATGTTCGTGCTGCTTATGGTGTTTTTGTTGATATATCACTCTTAAACAGTGCACTAAGCTAGCACAAAGCTTTACAACACGAGAAAGAGGTATCTGCTGCATTAAATTACAACCTAATCATTTCTGCAGCTGTGTAACGTCTGTAGTGACCAAGTACTGATGCTGGTTCTGGAATGCCATCTTGACAGCTGCTGGACAGGCTATGGGCTATGGCAGATGATCTGTCTAAACCAGGGTGAATAGGGAGTGTCAACATTATTGCTATACAAGGTTTAGGAATACCTTCAGTAAATGGTTTCTGGAAGAGTTAGTTCTTAAAAGCACTGTAAAGTCACATTTTGGTTTAGAGTCTTTGAGTAGAAATTAGCTAGTCATTTAACAAAAGGTTCAATACTGCATATGAATCTGTTCCCTTTGTTCCATACCCAAAAAGCAGGATTAGTTTCTGTCAAGTCTTGGCCTATTCTCTCAAAGGAACTCCACTAAAATACTGACCTTTGCACCTTTCAAAACATCCATTTTCAGAGGAAATGCCCTGGGCTGGTGGTTGATACTGGGGTAGGATTTGATCTCATTCAGAGGTGATTCAAAGGAGACCTGTGTATTGTTTTGTCTTCTGGCTTGTCTCATCTTGTTAGCTTTGTAAAGCTTGAAGCTTCCTGAATTGTGAGAGCAGGAAACTCAGCTTGTTTCAGTTAAGGCTGCTTCCCTAAAGAAAAATAGGAGCTATTGTAAGTCAAGTTTACTAGTGGTACAAGCACGGTTTTAAGAGTTGCAGGACATCCCATCAAAGGAATTCCTACCTGCAGTTCAGTGTCTCTGAAATGGCTTGTTACAACGTGACGGTATATACTTGTCCTAAAGATACTCATTTTGGTTTGTTGATTGTTTACTCCCTATCACATTACTGCTTCCCATGTTTTGCTATATGCTCTTTCATTTGCTTTTAACAAAAAGTACACTGTTGAAGTTTTTAGTGGTGGATGCTTTTAAGTTACAAGTGGTATGTTCCTTTCCGACAAATAGGAAGGAACAAGTACTCCAAATGACTGTGACGTTTATGTTCATGGATAGCGTCCCATAGTTACTAAAGTTTTAGGTGAAAAGTGACTTACTGGAGGAAAACAGCAAGATTGAGATGAGGTGCTGTCACAGCAAGCTAAATAAAATCCAAGTATTCTTCACGAGTTGTTTCTGCTCACTGCAATGTTTTACTGCTGAATTATTTGTGATCCTTTGATTTCCCTTTATCCTCAACACTTCTGTTAGAAACCAAAGAGCTGGTTTTCAGGCTGGCATTGTTTTGGTGCTTTTCAGGTAAAGTGATAATTAGTTCTGCAATTGCCTGAATATCTGGATGCTGAACGTACACACCTGTGTGCATGACCAAATAGATAACATTAAAATCTGCAGTTTTGGAAGCAAATCAGCATTTGATTCCGTATTACTGAACTGTCAGTTTAATACTGCAGAACATCAGAAGCAATGCTTTGTACTGCAGTAAATGTTCACAGCATTGAAAGAACAGTGTATTTGGAGAGCACTGCTTTACAAATACCTAGAAGGAGACAAGAGGAGTACTTCAGACAGGAACAGGAGTCAAAACTTGGTTTCAGCTACACATCTCTTGCCATAATTGCTAGAAAGGTATCTGCAAAACATGGTCACCAGCAAAATGTGTGTAAAAAAACCCTAAATAAGCACTATGAAAATAGTGCTTATTTATAAGCACTGTGAAAATAGCGCTTATTTAGCACCTAAATAAGCACTATTGGTATTAAGAATATCTAATCAAAGGCATTACTAGTCAGGCACTTTGAGATGGCTTGGGTCTTACTCCAGTTGTGTCTAAGAGAACTGCTCAACTAATGTACCACGTGGAGGGCATAATCTTCAAACAGATTCTGTGCTCAACCAGCTTCTTTTCCTGGGGAAGCATGGTGATTATTTCCTTAGTAACTTTACTGTAAGTGTTTGGTGAAAGAATAAGGAAGATGTGAATAGTTAATCCGAGATTTAGCAGTTTGGGAAAGGAGTGGGGTTTTTTATGGCCTGTTCTGTCCAGTTTTTGAGACAGAACTTTTCATTGGAGGAGTAACTCCAAGTAAGCTTCAACTAAAGTGCTTCCAGCTCTTTCTGTTACATACTTCTCAGTGTCAGGGTGTAATCTGGACTTTAAATACTCTTCATATTTATTTGTCTTGCATAAAGAAGGTGAATTCATGGGAAATGCTGCATAAAAACATTCAACTTCTTTCTTTTTTTGCCACAGGGTTCACTCCATCTCCTGTTGCTCAACCACAGCCATCAGCTGGCCTTAATGTCGACTTTGAGTCTGTGTTTGGAAACAAATCCTCTAATGTTGTCCTAGATTCTGGTGGTAAGACACTTACTGAAGTAGATGACATAGGTCCTGACTATCTTTATTCTTGAGGTATAAATCTCTTACCTATGACATTGTTTCAGCTGAGGGAAGCTGACTTTAAAAGGGCAATAGCAGAGTTCTACATCAAGTTTTTCTTTATTAATCAAAGGATTTTTCCTTACACACTATTTCTATGTGCACCCTGCTGAAATATTTACATTGATTTCCTTCACTTCAGTGTTTTGTGCATTAAAACCTCACACAGTGAACAGCATTCGTTTTACATGCTGTCCACTGAAATCGAGTCTGTATTTGTAGAGTGTGGTTTGAAGAGGTGAAGTTGCACCTTAATTTTATGTATCTTTGGTATTTTTGGTGCTTCCTTCTTTGTTACTCTTTTGATGTTAAGATTACATTAGAAAATGATAAATTAAGCAAGGTGCAGAGTTAATTTGGATTGTAGCCATAGTTCTCTGTGCTTTTGAGCATCTGGGAAGCAAATGCTTCTGGTCTTTTGACACTGGACTCTTGACATCATATTCTTCTTGGGCAAAGCAGTGATCCACTAAAAGCAAATACAAAGCCTTTTTATAAGATTGCAATGCTTGCTTTATTCTTTGGTTTCTATTTTGATTGGTTTCCGTCATTGTGAATCCATTCTGTGTAAAATTATAAATTAAACTAATAAGTTGAAATGTCTTTTCTTTAGTAAATACCTCCTTTATCAAGAGGTGTTACAAGCTTTATACTTGTGTAGTGTAGCATCGTTAGGTTACAGTTGTATTCTAGCTGTTATGTTGAACTTGCTGTCTAATTGAATGTCATGACATTCATGGGAGGCCTGGGATTCAAATCACTTGTTCTCTGTTCATCATTCCCAGGCTTTGATGAACTAGGTGGTCTCCTAAAACCAACAGTGGCCTCTCAAAACCAGAGTCTTCCAGTTGCCAAAGTACCACCTAACAAATTAGTGTCAGATGATCTGGATTCATCTTTAGCCAATCTTGTAGGCAGTAAGTATTGAACTATTAACATACAAATACTTACTTAATTCTTTTAAATGAATAGAACTTCAGTGTATCTTCTTCTGCTTTGTGACAGATTTGGGCATTGGGAATGGAACGACTAAAAAGTGAGTATCCAAAATTGAGCATTTCTATTGTTAGTAAATTTTTATGGCAGCAAAGTTTCAAACCTGTGCATAACAACGTAATGGTAACCTTCAGAGCACATTTGGGGTTGTACTTGGTTTCTCATACAAAGTATAATGAATTATTGAGAGCTATTGGAAGATGACTGCAGACTGAATGGTAATAATAGTGACCATAGCAGGCAAGGCGTCCTTCTGTCTGATTCCTTTCAAGCTTTATCTATTTAGGGGGCCTATAAGGATGCTGGGGAGGACTCTTCATCAGGGACTGTAGTGATAGGACAAGGGATAACTGCTTCAAACTTAAGAGGAAGTTTAGGTTGGAAGTTTAGGGGTGTTGGAACTGAATGATCTTAAGGTCCTTTCCAACCCTAACTATTCTATGATTCTGTGATTCGATATATATAGGAAATAAGTTCATCATAATGTTTGTAGTTGCAGGTAATCTTTGCAAGCCTTAAATGCTTAAATGCTTGCGTGATCTGAGTGTGTGCAGAGCTGTGTTAAAGACTGTGCAATAACAACCTCCAGCTTGTGGTTGAGCAAGTGGATTCTGAAGCAGGGTGTATTCTAGAATAGTGCACATCTATAGCGGCAAAGGTGAGAATATGATTGGTAAATGTCAGGCTTAGCAGGATCATCTGTGCCAACTCTGAAATTCACAGATCTGTGCACTTGCTCTTAACTAAACTACCGTGACCCAAGGAAAGTCAGCTAGACTGGCTTCTATGTACTGGGGAACAGTTGGGGCTGTTCAGCCTGGAGAAGAGAAGGCCGCGTGGAGACCTCATTGCAGCCTTCCAGTATCTGAAAGGGGCCTATAGGGATGCTGGGGAGGGACTCTTCATTAGGGACTGTAGTGACAGGACAAGGGGTAATGGATTAAAACTGAAACAGGGGAAGTTTAGATTGGATATAAGGAGGAAATTCTTTCCTGTTAGGGTGGTGAGGCACTGGAATGGGTTGCCCAGGGAAGCTGTGAATGCTCCATCCCTCGCAGTGTTCAGGGCCAGGTTGAACAGAGCCTTGGGTGACGTGGTTTAGTGTGAGGTGTCCCTGCCCATGGCAGGGGGTTGGAACTGGATGATCTTAAGGTCCTTTCCAGCCCTAACTATTCTATGTTTCTAAATTGACTGAGATCAGGTAAAGCTGAGTGGACTTACGCTGAACCTGACTTTTCTAGGCAAAAGAAGCTGTCGAGATACCTTTTATAAACTCCTTTGCTAAATGTGCTGCTTCTCTAACAAAAGACGCCAGGTTTCTATGAGGAACTGGTGTTTACCTGAGGGATTTTTATAAGAAAATCCAATGTTTCCTAACAAATCTTTACAAAATTTATTTGAAGTGATGTAAACTGGACTCAGCCAGGTGAGAAGAAACTAACAGGAGGTTCCAACTGGCAACCCAAGATTGCACCTACAACTGCATGGAACGCTCCAACGCTGGTAAGCAAATGCTTGTTTTGAAATAGTGTACTCCTTTAAGCTTAAGTATGTGGGGCTGATGTGTGATGGAGGAGTTTGAAAGTGATCTATAGCTGCAGGAAAGGGTAGTAGAAAATTGAAGAAGTGATCAGTTTGAGATGTTTGTGCTACTTGTATATGTTAGCTGCGCTGTCCTAGTAGGTAACTTGTGATGTGACATATGTGGGTTTAGCATAAGGTTCAGTAGTGTTTGACCAGCCTCTCTCATGGCAAGATAGCAACCTTTGTGTTTCACTGACAAGGGCCTGTAGGGACAGGCCAAGGGCAAAGGCTTTAACCTGCCAGAGGGGAGACTGAGAGGAGCTCTTAGGCAGAAGCTCTTCCCTGTGAGGGTGCTGAGGCGCTGGCACAGGGTGCCCAGAGAAGCTGTGGCTGCCCCATCCCTGGCAGTGTTCAAGGCCAGGTTGGACACAGGGGCTTGGAGCAACCTGCTCTAGTGGAAGGTGTCCCTGCCCATGGCAGGGGTTGGAACTGGGTGAGCTTTAAGGTCCCTTCCAACCCAAACCATTCTGCGATTAAAGGACATAAAACTGGGGTTTGGAGTGCTCACATTTCAGTCTAGAAAAATAGAATATGAAAAGGACATTCTTCAGGTACACCGATATCTCAAGTATGTCTCCATTACACCTTGGCCTGCTCTGGGGCTGATAACAGATTAATCCCCTTGATACATGTAAAGTTGCCTGTAGTGATGGGGGCTGTAGCTTTCTCAATGTGCGTAACTACTGCTTACCTGCCCTGATGTCTGCCATTGTTTTTAAGACATGTCAGTTTTGGTGATCAACTTCATGGTGTCTATTGTAGCAGGTAGTACTGGTGAGGATTTGGGGGTAGCAGGTAGAGTGAGGGCTCTCGTTACATGTCAGGAGTTTACATGAGTAGATTTCACAGTGCTAACAGAACAGTTTTGCATGTGAATCCTATTTATCCTCTCACCAGTGACCCGGAGAACTGTACATGGACAGAACAAGTAACAAAACGCCCCGATGGTTTATTGCATCTGCCTGTGACTGGGGGAGGTTGAATGTACAGCATAATAAAACAACACTGTGGGTTTGGAAACAGAGCACTTGTCTCCACAGATCCACCACCTCTTCCCTAACTGGGTATCCCATATGATAGGATCATACTGTGTTTGTGTTATGTAGGGAGATGTAGATTACAGATTGGGAAGAAGCTCTTTCCTGTGGGGGTGCTGAGGCGCTGGCACAGGGTGCCCAGAGAAGCTGTGGCTGCCCCATCCCTGGCAGTGTTCAAGGCCAGGTTGGACACAGGGGCTTGGAGCAAGCTGCTCTAGTGGAAGGTGTCCCTGCTGTGGCAGGGGTTGGAGCTGGATGAGCTTTAAAGCTTCCTTCCAATCCCAACCATTCCATGAGTCAATGAGTAAAGCTTGTGGACCTCACTGGGGGGCATGTAGATACTGAAGAAATTGCAGCTACTCCCCTGCTCTAATGACTGGTGGTTTACTTGTGTGCTTGAATCTGTTTAATAACTCATGTCTTTGTATATACATCTTCTTGTGATAAGTCATTACCTCGAACAGCTTTTATTAGTAGAGATACTGCTGAGACACTTCTCTGCCTGTGAAACTGTTCTATTAACCTAAGAATCTTGAAACACAAATTAAGGGGGGGGTTGTTGAAGTTTGTTTTTCCTCTGCTGGTCTATTTATTGTGGAGCTGCTGCTGCTTGCTAAATAGATATGCTTTTGAACATAAAGCTTGGGAAAAAGGCATATACCAAATAAATGGACTGTGCAAACCAGCTACAACCCCAATAACAGTGACAGTATCACAGGTGTCTGTTGTCTCAGCGAATGACTTGAATTACAAGAACGTGTCGGGGTAAACAATGTATTTGTGAACTAAAATGCTATCTGTGTTTATTCCGTTGTGTAAGTATTTGCTTCTAATCCAGTGTTATTGCATTATGTAATTGTTCTCCCTGGGGAATACAGAATGGCATGCACTTTCCACAATACGTAAGTGAAACAACCCACAGCCTCTTCTTTGCAATCGACTGGCATGCTGATATTAACCACTGCTCTTGCAGAACCTCATAACCTTCCTGCTATTGACACATCTCTCATTTTAAAGTCTTTGGTGTGCCAAAGAATCGGAGCTTTCCCTAGCATACACCAACTCCATAGGTGGTCTGCAGCCTCTTGACTCGAATGATGGCATGGGAAACACTGAGATGATTTTTTTTTTCCTTGCTTTCAACTGTCCCATTTGCTGCCAGAGAGCTGGGGTGTGTGTGTCTGTGCTGCCTTTAATGCACTTGGTGGATTCTGAATGAAGATCAAAACGTTCGTGTTTGAATAACTGCATGAAACCTCATGGGCTTCTGTTATACTTGGCACTTTATCCACCTGGATGGGTAGATCTTGATTGGTTTTCATGTTGTTTTAAGCGGGGAGAGACCAATATGTCATTAATGCTCAGGTGGAATGAGAAAATCCATGCTGACAGCTTACAAAGGCAGGCAGTAACCTGTGCTTGCTGTCTGAGGAATGCAGTCTCTCCTTTCAAAGGAGGTCTTTTCTTCCTGTCAGTACTGATATTGGTCTTTCCCTGTGCTCTGTTCTTATTGCAGGGTAACTCTAACTAAAGGATGGTAGGTCTGAGCGCTCAAAGCTGAATTCAGTCAGCATGTTTGTGTAGCAAACAGAAGTATTTGCAGGGTAGTTTGACCAGCCTTGTGAAATAGAGGGATAGTACACGGGCTGGATAATTCTTGCTTGGGGAAATCTGTTCCAATGGCTATTGAATGCCAGTGACTGGCTACTATGTATGAAAAGGCAGCTGATACCTTAGAACTGAATTCAGCAGCAGCTTTGCTGATGTCCTGCCCTTGATATTATGATTGATGTGCTTTAATTAATCCAGTATTCTTAATGCTTTATCACTTACCTCTTCTCTGTAGCAGTAATCTGTGTACCAGGAAATGCGTATTGTCTTTGCCTTGTCACAAACAGTAATCCCCACAGCAACAGCATGGAAATTGGACTCTTAAAGGAGAGACTAAGAGGAGGTAGAGTGGATAGACAGCAAGTTACCTGCATATTTAGATAGGCTGAAGGAAAACGAAACTTTTACCTGTCTTCGTAAGAGTTAATATCAATTTAGAAAGAGGATAATGAATGTAGAACAACGAATCCGAAGAGCTGTCTTTAATACCTTTTCCTTTCTGAGTTATCAGCTGGATTTCTATGTATGTGTTGCCAAGCTGCTTAGAATGTAGCCTTACCCCAGGTTTTGTCTGTTGACAGCATCTTGCTGTAACTTCATAAAGTGGGCTTAAGGTTAATAAAGAGACATGAAACCTCTTCAAATTCACTGTACTCAGGGGGTGAGTGAGAGAGGATAGAAGCTGGGTATTCATGTTGGATTCCTATTGAAGCGTGATAGGAGAATCCCCATAGTGTGTACATCCTGGCTTGAGAGAATTCCCTTAATGTCAGCAGAAGCAATGGTAATTTGGTCTTCCCATCTGTAAAATTCACTCTTAAGGCTCCTTGTGTGCCATTATTTCTGATATTGAGATATAAGGATATACTTTATGGGATTAAAAAAATGCCTCTGCTTCCTGAATCAACTTCTCTATGTCTCCTATTGTGTTCTTTAAACAGGATGCTGAGGGAATGGTGCTTTGCAATTTAGGTTAGCCTGACAGGTTAAAAGCAAATACATAACCATAGATTTGACAGTAGAAACTGTAGGTACTAAATTCCAGATGGAATAATTTGGATACACTCTTAACACAAGACTGTAAATCCTATTTCTTCTTTGCTGTATTGATAACAAGCCAAGTGCTGCAGTTGACCCTTAGAACACAATGTCTTACCAGTGTGCAGTTGCTCTCTTCTCCTCTCAGTTCACCACTGTTTTTCACACTAGGCACCACCTGTAATGGCGTATCCTGCCACAACACCAACGGGAATGATGGGCTATGGAATGGTGAGTGGAATTCCTGCAACACAAGTGGGGTGCTTTAGATTTGATTGCTTATGGTTTGGTAGCACTTGTTTTTTAAACTGCTTCTCTGAAGACTGAATTTCTGCTCCTATCAGTTTGTGCTTCACCAAATCATGAAGTTCTGTTTTTCTGAACTGCTTCAGTGGGGTTTGTCTGGAACTGGAGTCTGCCCTTTCTTACCTCACTTAGTTTTTCATAAACTCCTTAAAATTCATTGGCTTTATTAGCATAGAAATCAGTGTATTGTGGAAATAAGTGTAGCATGTGGGTATAACCAGCTACATTCACAACAGGAATGTTTTACCAGTGAAGTGGAACCTTCCACAAATACTTGCTCCCAACCTCAGTAAAAGGTGTTGGTAATGACCACTGCTGTAAGACTGCAAGTTTGTGACAGGAAGTTCTTTACTGTTAGGGTGGTGAGGCACTGGAATGGGCTGCCAAGGAAGCTGTGAGTGCTCCATCTGTGGCAGTGTTCAAGGCCAGGTTGGACAGAGCCTTGGGTGACATGGTTTAGTGTGAGGTGTCCCTGCCCATGGCAGGGGGGTTGGAACTGGATGATGTTAAGGTCCTTTCCAACCCTAACTATTCTATGATTGTATGTTGTGGTGTTGATTGAGATTGAATCTTGGTGGCACATCAGCACTGGAAGGCTTTGACATAGACCTGACCTCGCTGCTTGTTGCTCTGAAAAGCAACTTTGAATTGGAACTTTGTTCTAATTCTTGTTCTTATCTCCACCTCCTGAAATGATTCACCTGAACTCTTCCTTATCAGTCTGGTTTGATGTAGCACAGCTTTGCTGGGTGAATTAAAGGGGAGAGAACTTCCTTACAACAGTTACTCCATTACACAGCTCACAGGTTAGCATCATACAAAAACAAGTTAAATGTGTCATCATGTCATCAAATGAGTAATTTATAACTTGTGTGCACTCAGTAAGCAAAGTGTGAAAGCAGCATCTGTGTCCTTGAGGGTCTTCTGAGAGAGGAACATGTTCCCCGCTGTCCATCTGTGGGCTCCTGTAGTGTGGTGTTGTGCAATGTCATCATGGTTAAGCAACCACTGGTGTCGATTCAGAGTTGATCTACACGGCTTTGCACTGATGGTGCTGGAAGAGTTTTCTTAGTGTGATTCAGCAGCTGGGGAAGCCTTCCAGTACCTAAAGGGGCTACAGGAAAGCTGAGGAGGGACTTTGTACATAAAACAGTCTTGCATGGTTTGTAAGGCAGCTTTCACTGGGGGTACCAGGATTGGTCAAGGAAAAGCTGCTGGGAGCGGAGATTGCTTCAGTAAGGGGTATCAACCCAAGCCTGAGAGCATTGCCAAAAGCAGTGCCAGAGGTGGGCATTTACTTTAAGTAAAACCTGACTTCCAAGACCATTAATATAGGTTAAACTCTTCCTTTGGCTCAGCCAGAGCATCAGTAACACTTTAGACTAGGACTGCTTAATGACTGTGTTCTCAGCTCCCAGTTTTCCTTAAGCTCAGCTCTGCACGGGTATCTGTGAATCTGTCCTTGTGCTTTCAGAGGCTCCAGCCTCAGTTTGGGAGCAAGAGGACCAGCACAAATGCTTGTACTTGAACAAGTATTTTAGCTCTTCAGATCTCTGCAGCAAGAGGTTCAATGGGCTCAGTTGCTGTTGAGAGTGCTCCTTGGAAAGGCTCTAATGTTCCTTCCTAGTAACCTTTATTTGCAGAATATTGTAGAAAGATCTTCCTGATTGCATCTGTTAAATCTGACCAAGGCTTTTCACCCATGTACCATTTTCCTTTCTCTCCTTCAATCACAGAATATAATACTTGTGGTGTGTTGATGCTTTGTGTGATTTGATGCTGTCTGGATCTCTTGTAGCCCCTGCAGATGGGAGGCATACCAGTAATGACACAGCCAACTTTAATATACAGTCAGCCAGTGATGAGACCACCAAACCCCTTCGGCCCTGTCCCAGGAGCACAGGTGTGTATACCCAAAGTCATTGGTGCCATATTGGAACAAACTGCAGCTGGGTCAGCTCCTTTAAAAGTGTGTTGGTATTTTCTTGTGTTGGATAAACGTATTGCAGAAGCCCAGGATGTGAGGATTGATTCCTAGGTTCTTAACTCCAGGTTGGCAGCATCAAGTGTGGCCTTAGAGAAGCAGAGGGTAAGGGTTTAAAGCACTGTTTTTGGGGGAATGTGACCAAGGTTATCCTCAGCTCTTTAGGAAGGGGACAGTTAATGTCTGTGCTGCTTGCTGAAGACAGGTTTCCTCCCCAAAGTCATGTTCTGTGATGCTTTATCTCCAAGTGCGTGAGTCTGTGGTATTGCAGCGCTTTCCTAAGCAAGCCTTAGGATGCTGGAGAGGAGGGACTCTTCATTAGGGACTGTAGTGATAGGACAAGGGGTAAGGAGTTCAAACTTAAATAGGGGAAGTTCAAGCTGGATATAAGGAATAAGCTCTTTACTGAGAGGGTGGTGAGGCACTGGAATGAGTTGCCCAAAGAAGGGGTAAGTTCTCCATCCCTTGCAGTGTTCAAGGCCAGGTTGGACAGAGCCTTGGGTGTTAGTGTGAGGTGTTCCTGCCCATGGCAGGGGGGTTGGAACTGGATTCCAAGGTCCTTTCCAACCCTAACTATTCTGTGATTCTAAGTGGAGTGTTCCTTAAATTGCCTGTTTTGCTGCTGCTTGTGTTGTGTAGAGGCGCATTTCCTAATGTGCTGGAACGAAGGAGTGTGGTGAAGGGTTCCTCTGACCATTGAGAAGAGCTGACTTTATGAATACTGGAGTCTAATGTGTTCCTTTCTTTGCTTGTTCACCAGACTTTGTCACGGGGAGGTTTCTCTGAGCTCACATCTTTTTAACCCAGTTGCCATCTCAAAATAGCTTTAGGGAAAAGCATTTAAAAAGGGGGTGGAAGAAGGGGTGGGCAACTGCAAACACCTTCACAGTGTATCCAGAAAGTACTGAGAGCATTAAGGCTTTGTGTGTGTGAGCTGTAGTTAGGGGCAGAGCGTAGCTTGCAGGTGGAACTCCAGTGTGAACAGCGTGGGTTTTACTTACCAGTAAAACTGTCAAAGTTCACACTGGACACAATGACTTTAATACAGAACAGTGTAATATATTGGGTCTGTGTCTTGATCTTCCTGTCAAGAACTCAGTCGTTAAAGGTGACTGTTTAAAGCCATGTCTGTGTAATGTAGGTGTGCATTGGGGTGTGTATGGGCTTTGGTTCTAGAGTTTGGAGGGGAGAGAATTCAGCAGTAGGTTGGAAGGGAAAAGAGCCTCAAACATTTTCCCCTGCCCAAATCTGATGCTTTGACAGGAGAGGCTGTGCTGTGTGCTGCAGTGGGCACTGTGGCCATTGCCTTTCTTAAAACAGAGCCTTGTGGATAGATCATTTTCTTAATGTTCTTGTTTTCTAAAGGCTTTATCTGAAAGGGAAGGTGATGGAGTTCTTCAGCTGAAAATGCAATCTCTGTTGACTTTCTCTTGGGCTTCTGAGAGATGCTTTGCACATGCACTGCCACTTAAGTGATTCGGTATCTTTCACATGGGTTTTATGTTGTTTCAGGGTGGGAGAAAGTGTTTCTGGCTCTTCATAAACAAAGAGCGAGTTAATCCTCAAGGAAAAGAGTTTTTCCGACAGCTCCCCCAAAAAATCATAGTTGAAATGATGCTTTCAAACCAAAACTAAATCATAACCTGCATGAGTCAGACACAGGCTGGTGGGTCTGAGGAGCCAGGCCAGGCCTTTCTGCTTCACTGGAGGTTGCAGGGCTCGGGCTCGATTGAACCCCAGGCGCTGTCATAACAGGGGGAGGAGGAATTAGTCACAGTGGGGTGTGCAGAGCTGTGTTTGTGGTGTTTATCTCACAGCCTGGCTCCGGTGAGCACTGATTTGATAGGAACACACCCGTTGGATCAGCGTTTGCTGCGTGACCGAGCAGGGCTCTCCCTGAGCACAGAGTCCGTGCTGCTCACAGGCGCTGGGCTTTCAGACGTCTGCTATCCCTTCAGGCAACCTCGGTGAAACAAAGGCTGCTTCTGAGAGCTGCTTCCCCAGATGTGGCAGAGATAACGTTTGCTGATGTCGATTTAGTATTATTTAGTAGTATTGGAGAAGAGAAGGCTCCTTAAGGGGGGACCTCAGAGCAGCTCCAATGCCTGATGGGGCTGCAGGAAACCTGGAGAGGGGCTTTGGACAAGGGCCTGTAGGGACAGGACAAGGGGAATGGCTTTGAACTGACAAACGGGAGACTGAGCTGAGCTCTTAGGCAGAAGCTCTTCCCTGTGAGGGTGCTGAGGCGCTGGCACAGGGTGCTCAGAGAAGCTGTGGCTGCCCCATCCCTGTCTCTGTCATAGTGAGGAACCCAAAACTAAGCACAGGATTGGAGGTGCCCAGTACAGGAGCAATACAGGTTTAGGTTTAGTTCATGCTCTTGTTGTGCCAGAAATATTAAAGAGGTAAATAAAGCAATAAAAATGTGTGTTCCTGGGGTAAGTAAACAAAGCTTAAAGAGCAGATAATGGTTATCTGGAAGCACACAGTTCAAACTGCCTTCGTCCCACGTGGATCCCTCTAAACGCCATTGTTCTAATCCAGGTTTTGTCCATGGTGTCATGGCTGTCAAAACCCATAGTGTTTTTCATAGTCACACTTAAAGCACCAGATTCTGTCACTTGCCTCTCGTCTGCTGATAGCTCTTGGTTGCTGTCTGCAGTCAAGAAACTACAGGTATTTAAAAGCTTCATGAGAGATAATAAACCTGTTGCTAAGAAATCACATTGCCACCTTGTACTGCGTTGGGAGCTCCTCCTGTTGGGTACACAGGCTGGTAAAGTGGGCAGCCCAGCGTTGTGCCGTTATAATGACAGTTCTAAGTTCTATAGCTGATAAGTTACATCAGGTTATGAGTTATTTGAGGTATAAGTTCTTTCTAACTCAAACTGACATTCCTCACTTGATACACTTAGGGATTTGTCTTCAATATACTTTTCCTTCCTCCAGACGTTTTGCTTCTCTTTCCAGTATTCTGTTTATGTGCTTGCAACTTCATTTCTGGCTGTTGCTCTCAAAAATGAGGGGGGTTTGGCATTTTTAAAGGCAAAATAGTTTGAAGCAATTGAGAATGAGACTGGAGCAGTTGCTGCTTTGGAAACGTGCGTGCAGGAAATAGTCCATAGAGACCGGTGTGTGCCTTTCTTCTTTGAAACCACGTACCTTGATGTGGCTCAGTATTTCTCACTTAAAGAAAATGAGTTTTCATCATGATAAAATAGCAACAGATTCCTCTCTGCAGTTATATTACATCGTGCTGCCCACAGCAGCGAGAGGTTGGAGTGGTTTCATTACATTTTAGCTGGCAGGGGATGGATGTTCCTGTGTGTGAGGAACAGGTTGAGCCAATGGTCCAACCAGGGTTAAAAACCAGTTGGAATGATGGCAGATGTGGTATTGCAGTGTCATTCAGTGCAGAGTAATTCAGACAAGCCAGATCCAAATGCTGTCATACAGCTCATGACATACAGCAATTACCTGTTGGAAGGCCTGACTAGCATCATGCACATGCTTCAGTCCTCACCACCACCACAAGCATGACCACGCTGGCTAGTGCAGACTGGTACAGTACTGATGCATTGTGCTGTAAGTGTTACATATTCTGCTCTGGTTACCCCAAAAAGACCCAGCCCCGAGAAGGGAGGCATTTGGGTAAAGATTTATAATAGAATAAAGAAATTACTCTGCCTCTTGCTGGTATCTGTGTGAATGGAACCCCCCAGCTGCTACCATCACTGAGTAGTACAGGAAGGGCAGTAGGAGGGATCACCTGGTGATGCTGAGGAAGAAGTGGATGTGCAAATGAGTAAGTTGGGTTTGTCAGGGTTTGGTTTTGGTGGGTTCTTTGGCTGCTGTTTGGTCATTTGGGGTGTCTGAAACTGGAAGAACAGGGGATGAGGTTCAGGACAGACTCATGCCAGAGACTTCACCAAGGCTTCACCAAGGGGAAGTAGTGCTTGACCAATCTCGTAGCCTTTTATGAGGAAATAACACGGTGGATGGATGATGGTAGAGCGGTGGATGTGGTCTATCTCGACTTCAGCAAAGCGTTTGACACGGTCTCCCACAGCATCCTTGTGGCTAAATTGAGGAAGTGTGGTCTGGATGATCGGGTAGTGAGGTGGACTGTGAACTGGCTGAAGGAGAGAAGCCAGAGTTGTAGTCTATGGGGCGGAGTCTAGTTGGAGGCCTGTATCTAGTGGAGTGCCTCAAGGGTCGGTACTGGGACCAGTATTATTTAATATATTCATCAACGATTTAGATGAGGGAATTGAGTGTACTATCAGCAAGTTTGCTGATGACACTAAGCTGGGAGGGGTGGCCGACACGCCAGAAGGCTGTGCTGCCATCCAGAGGGACCTGGACAGGCTGGAGAGCTGGGCGGGGAATAACTTGATGAAATATAACAAGGGAAAGTGTAGAGTCCTGCATGTGGGCAGGAACAACCCCAGGTTCCAGTATAGGCTGGGGAACGACCTGTTAGAGAGCAGTGCAGGGGAGAGGGACCTGGGGGTCCTGGTGGATGACAGGGTGACCATGAGCCGACACTGTGCCCTTGTGGCCAAGAAGGCCAATGGCATCCTGGGGTGTATTAGAAGGGGGGTGGTTAGTAGGTCGAGAGAGGTCCTCCTTCCCCTCTACTCTGCCCTGGTGAGACCTCATCTGGAATATTGTGTCCAGTTCTGGGCCCCTCAGTTTAAGAAGGACAGGGACCTGCTGGAGAGAGTCCAGCGCAGGGCAACTAAGATGATTAAGGGAGTGGAGCATCTCCCTTATGAGGAAAGACTGAGGGAGCTGGGTCTCTATAGTTTGGAGAAGAGGAGATTGAGGGGTGACCTTATTAGTGTATATAAATATATAAAGGGGGAGTGTCACGAGGATGGAGCCAGGCTCTTCTCAGTGGCAAACAATGAAAGGACAAGGGGTAATGGGTACAAATTGGAGCACAAGAGGTTCCACTTAAACCTGAGAAGAAACTTCTTCTCAGTGAGGTGACAGAACACTGGAACAGGCTGCCCAGGGAGGTTGTGGAATCTCCTTCTTTGGAGACATTCAAAACCCGCCTGGACACGTTCCTGTGTAACCTTATCTAGGTGTTCCTGCTCCGGCAGGGGGATTGGACTGGATGATCTTTTGAGGTCCCTTCCAATCTCTAACATACTGTGATACTGTGATACTGTGATACTGTGACTTTCCAGGTGCTCCTTTTGGCACATTAATCCTAAAGCAGTCTGACAGACTCCTTCAATGAGGAACCAGCACCCAGCTAACAATGGGAACCAGCATAACCAGCACCTATGGATGGGGTGGTTCTGTCCTGCTGTGACTCCAGGGAGCTTTTGACTGAGTTGGAAGCAGTGAGAAGTGCCAGCTGCTGTTGGAGGGGAGACCAAGCTTTGAGGCTTTGTGGCTGGTGCAGTACAGGACATGGCACTTACAGATCACACAAGTGCCAGGTGTGAGGAGGCTAAATCCACAGCTCTGGATGTGTTGGCACTAGAGAAACTGAGGCTGCTGCTGCTGGTTTAGATGCTTCTCCTTAGGAACTGCTACAGGAGGTTCTGGTTTTCAGATAGAGCTATCCTGGATTCTGGATAGATGTAGCGTAGGAAACTAATTGGACTTTCCACAAGTATTTTTTAGGCCTTTTTAATAATTAGAGGAATCTTGTTAAGATACATATTTACTGTAGGATAGTGTAAGATAGTAAGATACTGAATTTGGCCATGGCACCTAGGACGTGGCATTCTCAAGTTGTTTTCCCAGTATTTAACCTGAAGAAGCTTCCTGAAGTTCCACCCCTGTCACTGGCTACGTGCACAGTGACAGAGCTCTGAACCTGCCAGTCTTCCACACTGCTTTCAAACTGGGGCATCCCTTTGGGCTCAGTGTCAGCTGGAGATTCACCAGCTCAATATACCAGGACTTCTAATGTGTGACTTCAGGCCACTTGACTGTGACGAGGAAGAATGTGTCATGAAATGGAGTGGCAGCAGACACGTCCTGCTCTCATCATGACTCTGTAGGACTGCATTGTGTAGTCTGGCTCAAATCCTGGAGAGCAGTGGGGTATGTGAGCTACAGCTTTCCAGAGTGAAGAACTGAGTTTAAAAGGGGAACTTCTGCCATGCTGAAACTGCTTCTCAAGCACTTCCCATTCTGTCCCATTACTCCTTCCATAAGCTGCTTATGGGGACTGGATCCGAGCGCCCATTGGGAGTGGAGTTTTGAAAGGGAGATAAAGATTCCAAAGCAGAGAGGGAGAACTGATCGTGAAAGAACTACTCCCCACCTGGTTGAGATCGATGTTAATGTGAAAGATTTAAATGGGCAGTGTCAGTATTTACACGCTGGGCGCTTGTGCAAGCAGTTCCCATAAGCATGTTCCCTGCCATGCCCAGGCTGGCAGATGTTCTGTGCTTCCAAAGGAAAGAACACCTTCGTGCGATGGTTTTTGCAGTGGGTGTGAAGTACAAACAAGTGCTGGTGGTAGTGACTTGAGAGGGCTGTGAGATGCTGCAAGGGCTGGAGCAGCTCTGCTCTGGAGCCAGGCTGAGAGAGCTGGGCTGGGTCAGCCTGGAGAGGAGAAGGCTCCTGAAGGGGAGACCTTAGAGCAGCTCCAGTGCCTGAAGAGAAGTGCACAGATTGCCCCAAGAAGCTGTGGCTGCCCCATCCCTGGCAGTGCTCAAGGCCAGGTTGGACACAGGGGCTTGGAGCAAGCTGCTCTAGTGGAAGGTGTCCCTGCCTGTGGCAGGGGTTGGAACTGAATGAGCTTTAAGGTCCCTTCCAACCCAAACCACTCTGTGGGTAAACCATTAAAGTGATGGAACCTGAAATGGAGACAGCTGACTCTAGCTGTAACTACAAAACCATGCAAGTTCTATGAGGGGGGGAGGCAAACAGAGCTTAATAAATCACCATTTATAGCTGGAAAAGCAGTAAGAAGGAAAACCGCTGAATAAATCATCAAACAGCAGATACTCTGCAGTTACAGCCTGCAGATTGCTGGTCCCTGGAGCTGGGAGGCCAGCATTAACTGCTAGTAAATTATGTGCTTGATATGTTTGTAGTGTGGTGCTTTAAATACAGGGCTGTAAGATGTGATTTTGGTTAGCAGATGGACTGTTGCTCTTAGTTGTCAGCTCTCACCTAAAACAGCAGCAACTGACACATTTTTGCCTTCTTTTTTATCTACCCCCAGCACGTGTCCCCTGTTCTCCTTCTAGGCCCCAAATTATGAATTATCCATTATCTACTCTCCAGCCTCTTTCTGTAGACATCCTGTTTTGAGAGGAAAAGATGCTGAGAGCTGTTTCCTTTGGAGAAGGCATCTGGAAAGCAGCCTCACCAGGGCTGGACCCGCAGCCTCCTGTGTCCCTGGCAGGACCTGCCTTTGCCAGTCACCAGAGCCAGGCTTCATCTCTTGTGAAGAAAGCCCCTCTGGAAGCATGAGGTTACCTGCTGCTTTGGCAAGCCCCAATAGAAGTTTCCTTTCCAGAGGGTCACATCCAGCTTGTTTCTGCATTACACCAACCACTGAAGAGGCTTTTTGTGTTTTCCATGTGACCAAACACCTTGTTTTAACAGTTGATTTCTGCCAGGTTTGCCTCTAAGCCTGCCCTTGTCCTCTCATTACACGTTCAGCTTTCATATTCTGTCATTCTGAGACCTTTTTTCTTTTTCTTTCCCTTTCTCTGTCGTCTTTCCTACTAGCTGTCTGCAGCATCCAGCCCTTCCAGTCAGAGTCCTCACAGAGCCTCAGGAAAGGATCCCTTTGCAGAGCTCTCTCTCCAGGATTTCTTGTAGAACAACTTAGGTATTGTCTGTTATTCTGGGGAGATGCTGGTTTTTGTGATATGAAACAAAGCTTAAAAGTCTCATTACCACAAATAGAACTGTTTCTGAAGAAAAATAAGTAGAGTTGGAAGCGCTGTGGAAGTCACTTGGAAGCTCAGTGCACTCACCTGCAGTGATTTAGAGGCCCCATCGAGTCATTTTGCTTCAATCCATTGGAAATCAAGCTTGAGTGTTCAGCTCACACAAGGCCCTTGCTGCAGTCAGGGGGCAGGAACAGGCACTCCCTAGTATTGACCCTCATGTGTAGGCTTCATGGTCAGCAGCAGATACCATTTACTTGTGCCCTTCCTCAAGCTGCTTGACCCGGAGAGTTGACTTCATGCAGAAGGTGCTCATGTTGGGTGTGCAAGGGTTGTATTTTGTACAGATGTGCACTGGAGTTCTTCTGTTCTTTGTTACCACTCAGGGGTAGGGGGGAGTTAAGTACTAAAGTGAGTGAAACCATGGAAAGATTCAAGGCTATGTAGTGTAAAGGAAGAGTAGGCTTCCTTGCAGGCAGCATCTGCTTTTCTTTGTGCACTTGCTCTGGTTCAGCATGAGAAATGACCTTGGGTTCTCTTCATCACGATGTTGATCTGTGTTACGCTGCCACTGGTGACAGTATTGTGTGGATCAGTGAGGACTTCTATTGCTGGACAAGGGACCCAACACAAAGGGATGTTCTGCAGGGTGGTGTAGCTGGAAAAACATCTCGATGGCTTTCGGTTGTCTTCTGGCCCTGATTGTGTAAAATGTCCGTTTCTGCCTGAAACTCCAGCTCCTGGGGTAGCTTGGGCATCCTTGCTTGGCCAAGAATGTCAATGCTTGTGAAGTCGTCTTCTGTTGGATGTTAACGGGAGGGTTTTTCGTCTTTCCAGATCCAGTTTATGTAACTGTGTTAGACGGAAGAGAAAGGAACGTTTCCAAAATGATGTGCTCACCAGTAAACCCCCACTTCCAGGAAAAAACAGTGAACTTCAGTCTCTCCAACCCTCCTCCTCCATTCTGCGATGCAGTGAAATGATGAAGAGCAGTGAAGGAACCTGGGATGACTCCATAAGAAAACATCACTACATGATACAGAGCCAAGAACTGCCATCAGCTCAGCCTTCAGAGCTGGTTTATGTCCTGGTGACTGACACCTCAGTACTCCCAGCTTCTAACAGCATCCGTAATGGGTAACACACACAGAGAAGCCTCGGTTCTGAGAAACTGGGATTGGTGTTTGGGAATGCTGTCTGGAATGGGGATGTGTCCTTTACTGTAAGAAGACTTGGGGCAGGGGAGGCTCAAATCCTAACTCTTAATTCTGCAGGTCCCTTTTCTTCAGTCCTCACCCACGTAGGCACAGCAGTAATGGAAATTAACTTTTTTAAACAAGTCTATATTCAGTTTGCAGTAGACACTCCTTATGTATTATTGTTTGTATTTATTTATGATTATCGATTTAACATTAATATTGTATCAAACCTCCCCCCAACCTCCTTCTGGAAATGAGTATGGGTGTATACAGTATGTCTGATTTATCTCCACAAAGAATGAATCTGATTCAGAACACTTTTCACACAGAGCACTAAATACTGTCAAGGTCTGAATCTAATGAATTCTCAGTGTAAGTGGGAATTAGGGAAGAGCTGTAAACCCACGTTAATCCTGATAGTCAATTCCGTGCCTCGGATCTTTGCAAGGGAACAGTTACCTGACTAGGAGAAGCACTACATTTTTAATTCAGCATTAGTGCATTGGGAAGGAACTTTATTGCTTTGTGCTTGGCATGTCATTATTTTTACAGTTGACATTATAAGGCCTTTCCAAAATGAATGTGAGGAATTGCTTTCACTTTATGACTTCCCTTCTTTTCTGTAATAAAAAAGATGGTGTTTGGGGAGGGGGAGAAGCCTTTTCATTTGGCAAGTGCCATGTTTCTGATCATGTACCTTTTAAAAGCCACAAACACCAAGGGGGAAGCAGCTTCCTTACGTGTGTCTAATGGGTGTTTAGTTAACGAAGACTTAAAGCCGCACTGTTGATCGGTGCTCTCTGTAAATACACCAGAACCTTGGGGTGGAGTTTGGGGCCTTCAGAAGGACGGTCCAGGAGGTGAAAGCAATTCTGTACATGAGTCGAGCATACTTGCTGCATTGTCTCTGCAGATTCTATTTTTGTTTAAGATATTAAAACTGTATGTTAGCAAAACTGGGTGGATTTTCCAATAAAATGCAGCTTCCACACACCTTTTGTTACGGTATGAACGTCTGAGGTGCTTCTTTTCTTTATTTGCTGCTTAAAAATGTGCACTGATAACTGCTTTGTTTACTTAATAAAATACCAAATGTATTTGACACGTGCATATTGTGTTACAGGAAGGGCAGCACTGCGAGCCTGCAGATGACCTGATCCATACAACACCCTCCAGGCACTGCAGTAGCAGACAGCCTTAGCTGCACTGTAGTGAGTGGTCTCCTTAAGAGCCTGGTTCCTTACCACGTCTGCTGTATCACCACCACCTAGTTTCTCCAGAATGTTCATGGCAATAAACTTGTGCTGTTTGTAACTGAGCAAGCAGCATAAACATGCCCTAAATAATTACGTAGGTATCTTCTCATATCTTCCAGCAGAAGGTGTGAGGATCCTGGAGAAGATTCAGATGGTTTGCCAAGGCTGTCACTGGCAATGAGATGGTAGTTATTGTCACAGGGAGATGTGACAGAATTGGGACTTTCCTCTTCTCAGCTGCCTGAGGCTTGTCCTGAAGGATGTGCATAAGGACATAGAATCATAGAATGGTTGGAAAGGACAGGATAGGGTTGGAAAGGACCTTAAGATCATCTGGTTCCAGCCACCTGCCATGGACAGGGACACCTCACCCCAGACCATGTCAGTAGGGTTGAATTCTTTGACCATCCCATGATGCACATACCCAGACTGGGGGGTTTCATACACAGGTCACTGGACTCTTTCCCTTCCTGCAGCTGAGGCTGTTGCTGTGGGACTGTCCCACCAGAGCAGAATCCTTTCAGTTTTGGCTACCACTCACAATGTCAAAAATGGGAATTGTCTGATTTGGGAGTCAGACGGGGGAAAGGTGTCTCTGTGTCCTGTTAGGGTGCACAGTCCAGGCCTTGTGTGAAAGATAAAGCTTAAACCTTCCTCCTGCTCCTCCACAGCCTGGCGTGACAGGTCATGGTAAAAACACATGCCAGCTTTGTCACCTTTTGGTCTATGATGCTCCTCATGCAGCGATTTCAACCTCTGCCTTTCAACAGACCTGCTTGTTTAGTTTTGGGTGGTTTTGAGCCCTCGGCCCTTCTTTGGTGTGGCCATGGCCCTGAGGTCACAAATCGTGTGGGTATCAAAGCCCTCAACAACCCAAACCACTTCCGCAGGGATGATGGATCTCCATCCATTGCACATCAGTGCTTGCACACAGTTGCTCTGTGTTCTATACACAGTTGCTGTGTGGGTGAAGCTTTGCTGATAAACCTTGCTCTTGGTTTACTCTTCAAACTGCTTTAGAATTTTCCTGAGGAAAATTCCCAATCCCATTTACTTTGTTCCCCTAGAAAGCATGCTTGCTTTCGGTAGTGCTGGATCAACACTTGGCTGTAGCTCAGTTTAAAAAGCATAGCCCCTAGACTGGTTTCTTTTGGGCTAGTGGCCATCTTGAATCAGGGGGGGTTATGGAAACCTGGCTCTCCCCAAAACTGATTTTAAGCACTACTTAACGTAGAAGAGCAAACCCAGGCTGGGAAAGCTGCCTGCTTTTTGCATGCAGTGGAGGATGGAGTGCTTTGTTAGAGGAACATGGTTCCTCATAGAGCTTTGTGATGGAAACTAGCATATCACAGTAGCTAATCAGAACTGTATAAATAAAACCACTGGATTTACCTCCTGAGAGAATGACTCTTGCCAGAAGAACCTGAGCAGCTGGGTAACTTCTTGGGTTTTCTAAAGGCCCAAGTGTAGAATCTTCATCTGAAGGCAAATCTCAATTTGTTTGCTGCTTCTGTTCTTTGTTCCAAAGTCACAAACAGAACTGTACCTCAGGAAACATTTAAAAGCTGTCTTCACTTTATGTGCTGCCAGCTGGTGGGTTCAGCCTCTCATGACTGCAAGAGTAAATGCTGATGGAGGCGGAAGGTTAACAAGATAATGTGAGGGGTAGTGAAGTAATGTGCCGAATGCAGAAGACAAAGCATCAATGGGAGCGTGTGTAAACAACCCAAGAGCCTTCTCCTTGGCCTGTTGGCAACCTTTTGTCTTGATCTTTGCAGCTCGCTTGTGCTGAGGCAGAGAGAGCAGAAAGTCTTGATGTCTCTTGCTGATTTGCCCACCAAGAAATACCTGTGAGCTTCCATGTTCCAACAGGAACGGGCTCTGACCTGGCCAGATCAGAGTGAGGGAGAGCACAGAGCAGGTTTCCTGGAGGTGCAACATTAATGACACCCACTTGGCACCCTGTTGTATCTGAAGGCTGAGTAAATACCACATCCATCTCACCTGTGGGATGTCTTGGGACATGTCTTGCTCAAGATAACAAATCATGGAATCAACTAGGTTGGAAGAGATCTTTAAGATCATTCAGTCCAAATCAGTCGATGAGTTGAGTAAAGCATGTTTCTTGTTTCTATTCTTGCTTATCTGCTGAGGACACTTCCTGAGACAAAGATCAAAAGCCTTGGAACAACCAGCTGGCTCCCTTACAAGTCCTGTTTGAGAGCTGATAACGGTGCTGAGAAGCTGTTGGATGCAAGCACGTGGCTCTGGGTATCCGGCAGCTGCAGTGTGGGAAGAGAGCGGGGTCTTGGGTTTGTTTTCACTGTGTGGATCTTGGTGGTAACTGCTCAACTTGAGCAAGTGCTCAAGTCCTGTTTTTCTAGAGAAGCATTATTTGATATTGCATTACATTTGTTTATAGGCTTTTATAGCCTCTTGCTGCACTTTGATCACTAAAAGTGAGGGAAAGATCCAGCACCATGTCAAGTCCCAGTTTTCCATGGCTCATTGGAGGTGGGTGGTGGACCATAAAGTATCATAGAATGGTTTGGGTTGGAAGGGACCTTAAAGCTCACCCTGTCACAGGCAGGGACACCTTCTACTAGAGCAGCTTGCTCCAAGCCCAGTCCAACCTGGCCTTGATATGGGAACGGTTGTTGGCATCTTGTTACCATGTCACGTCCTAAAACAACACCGTGTTTGGGGTAGTCTACCAAACACGAGCTCTGAAGTGTTGTATTACAGAGAAACATCCGTGCTTTTACAGTCCACTTAAACTCCAAGGACAAGTCGTTTTCAGAGGAACATCCAGTTACAAAACATCAGTGGTTTGAGGCACTAACACCCTCAGATTCCCTGTTCCTTGCTTGTCACTGCAGTGTAACTTTACAGTCCATTACCTTCTGCCTTGACCTTATTCTGGCAAACTCCTTTCAGCCCACAGGAGCAGAGTGTTTAGTAACTTCTCCCTCAGGAAGCAGCCAAACCAGAACAAATGCTGCAGAACAAGTCTCCTACCCTCATTACCCAAAACATGCAGGTCTGAACCTGTGGAACGTTTGCCTTGTTGTATAACCTGGCTGTGGTGGAGGCTGCAAACCTCTCCACAGCCAGACCAGAAGTTAAGTAGCCAGCGTTGTTCAGCCTGGAGAAGAGAAGGTTCCGGGGAGACCTTAGAGCAGCTTCTAGTACCGAAAGGGGCCAACATGAAGCCTGGAGAGTTGCTTCTGGCCTGTAGGGACAGGACAAGGGGGAATGGTTTTAACCTGACAGATGGAGATTCAGATGAGCTCTTAGGCAGAAGCTCTTCCCTGTGAGGGTGCTGAGGCGCTGGCACAGGGTGCCTAGAGAAGCTGTGGCTGCCCCATCCCTGGCAGTGTTCAAGGCCAGGTTGGACACAGGGGCTTGGAGCAAGCTGCGCTAGTGGAAGGTGTCCCTGTCTGTGGCAGTGGTTGGAACTGGATGAGCTTTAAGGTCTCTTCCAACCCAAACCAGCCTGAAATCCTATGATTTACATTTTCTAGTGTATGTAGGGCCCATCTCTTTGCTTCTGCCTGTAATGCCTGTGGGCAGGACAACATAAACTTGTACCTTCACCTCTTCCAGTTTGTGTTCAGCCTTTTCCCATAAGAGGCCTGAGTGGGTGAGAGGGAGTTAAAAAGAAATGTGAGGCACACTAATTTGGGTGTAAGCCACAGGCAGTCGCATGAGCCAGAGGGAGCAGCCTGAAGCAAAACATGCTTAGTGAAGTGTCCCAAATCCCCTTGATTCCTACAGGATCAGCATGAAGGCCAGTGTAAGTCTTTCATATGGGGAAAGCTGGGTCTTCAGCCACTGAGACATCTGGATTTGATGAATTTGTTACTGGCAAAAGCTCTCAGCAATGAGCAACATGTAAAGCAGAGGCTGATGGCAGTGCACTTTGTGGCAGTACAGCCCATGCTTCCACCTCCTGTTCAAACAATGGGAGTCAGGGCTCACTACTGCAGTTAGAACAAAACCTACAGGAGTCACCCTTAAATCTCATGTTATGAAATACCTTTAAATTAAAGTTAAGGAAATACAAGCATCACCCAAGTTGTGTATGTGTGGTAGTAAAAGCCATTGTAACAGAACTGAAGTCTGTGTGCTGGAACTGAGAAACATCAACCCATCAAATCCTACAAAGCATGGTGCAGTGGTATGTCCTACAGGGCTGCACCTCCTCAAGTGAGCCAGATTCCTGATTACCCCAGCACAGCACTGGTTTGAACCCCCTGAGCAACTTCCCTGTAGGGTCAAGCAATTAGATCCCCTCACTTTATGGTCTGGTCATGCAGGTATGAGCTGCAGGGGATCATGGAATGGTCCAGTGCCTCACCCCCTCACAGGGAAGAACTTCCTTATATCTAATCTAAATCTCCCTACTGCCTTTTGGGGAATGGGGGGAGGAGGACAGGCCTTTCTTTGACTGAAAATCTGTTCAGCATAACCCATATTCTAATTCTGCAACTAGACCAAAAACTGAACCAATCACTGAGCAGAACTAATCTCTTTCAAAGAAGCCATTTCCTGGGGCTTGCACTTCAAGAAAGCCAGTGTGGCTCATGGGGGGTGTCTGTTGTGCTTAAAACATGACCCCCTTGCACACAGGGATCCCCATTCTATGGCCACTGGAGCCCTAAGATCATCTCAGGCTTGCAGTAACTCAGCTGGGTTACAGCAGGGACTTGTCCAAACTCATTTAGCTGTTTACTACAAGGCAATCAACAAGAGATTCAGTCTGAGGTTAAGGCTCCTTCCTGTACCTGCCTGGTTGTGAGCCCAGTGTCTGAGGAGCTGGAGTCAGTGTCTCATACAGATGCCTGCTGGGCATGAGCTTGCTTCAGAAACCAGAAAGGTTTGTGCTGAACTGCAGGCTACACTGAGACAGGGGGTAGATACAGATTGTTTGAAATGTTGAAGTTTTTCAGACACTTGATTCCTAACAGCGGTTGATCCATCAAGGGTCTAATCAGGTTGCTCGATGCTTTCACAAGTTTGTAAGTGGGAAATGCGCAGGTCAGAAGGCTGCCTGTGCCTGTGGGACACAGGACACACTGCATTGTGTCTGCCTGCAGGGTGTCCAGGATGTGCAGTGAGAGTGGAAAAACCCCACCAAATCAATGCACTGAGATCATAGAATCACAGAATGATTTGGGTTGGAAAGGACCTTAAGATCATCCAGTTCCAACCCCCTGCCATGGGCAGGGACACCTCACACTAAACCATGTCACCCAAGGCTCTGTCCAACCTGGCCTTGAACACTGCCAGGGATGGAGCATTCACAACTTCCTTGGGCAACCCATTCCAGTGCCTCATCACCCTCATAGTAAAGAACTTCTTATATCTAACCTTAACTTCCCCTGTTTAAGTTTGTACCAATCACCCCTTGTCTACCACTACAGTCCCTCTTCAGCATCCTTGTAGCCCCCTTCAGATACTGGAAGGCTGCTATGAGGTCTCCACACAGCCTTCTCTTCTCCAGGCTGAACAGCCCCAACTTTCTCAACCTATCTCCATACAGGAGGTGCTCCAGTCCCCTGATCATCCTCATGGCCTCCTATGGACTTGCTCCAACAGCTCCATGTCCTTTTTATGTTGAGGACACCAGAACTGCACACAGTGCTGCAAGTACTGTGTTTTCATAGAGACCAGCCACAAACCAAAGGCAGCCTTAGACAGCATATTTGGCCAATTTTGAAATATATTGAAGACTTTGATGATTTTTATGCTGCTTATTTAATTTTTTTTTTCAATTTTTTTATTATTTCAATGTATTTAAGTAGGGGGTTATGGAGACAGATAAAAGGCATTCAAACATTTAATTGCTAACAATAGTTGAATTATACTTGGATAGACTAGATTTGGCTTTAGCAGAGTATGAAGTATTTTGCAACAGTTGTACATTCTATGGCAGCCTGCATTTACCCATTCGGGGTCTTATCCAGCAGGCATTCCACATTTGACAGACTGCAAGTGGGGACCACTTAAAATAAGTATTAACCTGAATCCTTTGTTAGATGTATGTGCAGCTACATGGACTCATCAGACTTTTCCAAAGAATATATTAAGAAAATCAGGAACATTTCCCATTAGACATTAGGAATAAATTCTTTACTGTGGTGAGACACTGGCACAGGTTGCCCAGAGAAGCTGTGGCTGCCTCATCCCTGGCCAGGTTGGATGGGGCTTGGAGCCACCTGCTCTAGTGGAAGGTGTCCCTGCCTGTGGCAGAGGGTTAGAACTGGATGAGTTTTAAGGTCCCTTCCAGCCCAAACTGTTCTGTGATTCTATGACTGAGAAGCCCATAAAATGCACAAGAGCTCTCTCTTTGGTAAGGAAAGCACCCTCTCCATGCCCATCTGCACGCAGACATACATAGTGTTAAACTTAAACGTGTAAATCATGATTCAGGCACCAAAAAGCGTTCTCACAAAGCTCAGTGCCACATGCTCCATGAAGAACAGAGCAAATATTTAATGAACTGAGAATGTTACAGTCCCAGGTTAACAGCACAGCTTGTCTGTTCTTAACCAACCTTTTCTTTAGATAAAGCCCTGATCATCCGAGCTGTGATGCGCCTGTCTGATTTATGAGCCATGCTGTCTTCTGTGCCCCTTCTGCTTGGCATTTCTTCTGCTTGTTTATGAATAGGCATAGCTTTTCCAATCACACACATCAGCGTTGTCTCCAGAGGAGCCAGTTTTAAGTGTTCCTTAGGAAGAAAGAATATTATTATTGTGCAATTACACGGAAAAGCAGCTTTCTTAAAAAAAAAATAGTAATTTTCCTTTATAAAGCAATGGTAAAGATGCTGCCCTGGGGTTGTATGTTGGGCAGTGTTTGTGTTAACAGGCTTGGTTTACCAGACAGCTCATTTTAGGAGGCTGCAGCCCTAATGCCCTCCTCTTCCCTTGTGTGATTTCACCTATATCCCTTTCTCTGAACAGCACATTCTGTCTCAAGTTCAGGTCTGTGAGAAGAATTAAACTAATCCAACAGCTCACTGCTGCCAGAAGAGAGAGCTCCAAGTCCAGCCACGTGCTTCCACCACGTCTGTGTAGGCGCTGGTCTTCTCCAAACCTATGACTCACTTGGGTTGACTAACCCAACAGAAAAGTAACTCAGGAGGAGAGGAAAAGGCAAGTTTTGATGCTGGGTTTATGAGTGAATCAGCTACAGGAAGGCCAATGTGCACTACGGGTTCCCTAAGGGCAGGAGCAGCACCATATGGCCAAAGCCAGGAGGCGGAAGGAGGAACGCTACAGTGCAACTGTTGAATCACCTCTATTTAACGAATGGGTTCTTAATACTTGCTAATGCACCTCCACTGTCTGCAATTATACCTCCATTCCTGGGAATGACTGTCAGCGGCACCTACAGCCTTCATGTGGGGTGGGCTCTGCAGTGCTAACAGCAGGGGGAAAGAGGTAAAGCAAGTATTCATCTCCCAGGGTGACACCAGCAAGGAAACAAACACGTGGGGAGGTCTGTTTTGGTTAAATGTTCATTTCTCTGTATGACTTTTCAGGGCAGAGCCACTGCTTAAGTTAGTCTCTGATCAAGGCAACAGGGTCATTTCTCTGAACACAAGTTGCAGGGTATTAATCAAACTAATGGCAGATTTCTAGGAAAAGAGTTGTGGGGTTTTCTGTTTTTCTTTAAAATCCCCTAAACTCATGACTGAGTAAGTTTGAATTGAATATTCAAGGGTAAAGAAACCTGGAGAAGTATCTTCACACAGCAAGCCCTGAAGTCTGCACCATGTCTGTAGCATCTGCTTTAATCTGCAGTAGAAATCAATGATGTAGAGCAATGTATTTTCTGAGAGTACTTAGTTTATTTAGTAATGTATTCAAGTTTTCAGCTCACTTCAAGGCGAGGCTGGACAGGGCTTGGAGCAACTTGCTCTAGTGGAAAGTGTCCCTGCCTGTGGCAGTGGGTTGGAACTGGATGAGCTATAATGTCCCTTCCAACCCAAACCAGTCTGGGACTCTGTGATTCACAACTCAAGTATAGAATCAAAGGCACACAGGAAGCATAGTTTTGCAGCCTGGGATCAAGGATCTCCCAAGACAGGTGCCACCATTTCTTTTGGAGTAAGATCTCTCTGCCTTGGGAGATCTCTGCCTATTTATGTATAATCTGTACCTTTTTATTTTCTCAACCCCTGTATTTTGCACCCAGGCACACCTTCATCCTGGTCTTCTGTTGAGGTAGCACATTCCTTGTTGACCCTTCAATGCTACTACGCAACATAAATTCTGAAGGACCATGAATGAAGTGAATGAGCCTGTGCAATCCACAAATGATGACATCCAGAATTCTTTCTAGGGGGAATTTCACCCTGACACTCATGTATGCTGATTCCTAGGACACCAGAACAGTATGTCTCTGGTACCAGGAATGCCCTAAGATATCCAAACCATCCATATGATGCTGGCTGGTATGACACAGAACCCATGCTCTTCTGGCCCAGCATATGAAGAAAAAGGAGTGTCCTTACCACCTGAAATAGCACCATGTGCCTATTGTTACACATCTGAATTGTACACATGGTAAAAGCGATGGGAGTTTTTCCTGCCATGACACCAATGGGAATAGAACCCTGCTGGCAGTAACTCATGCTCTGTACCGAAAGATGTTTCACTGAGAGACCCAATTACTTGAATTCATACCTGGAAATCTTTTCCATCTTCATAAAAGAGGCTACCGAGGGTTGAAGTGAGTGGCTGTTCCCGTATCTCCTCATCACTCTCTTGGGGCTCCTCAGTGTCTGATGTAGACTGAATCTTTGGAAAGGCTTTTGTTTTCTGACAGGAGTCTGTGGCACTTCCGAGGCTTTCATCCCCATCTGCCTCTGCTGTTTAAAGAGAAGAATAATGATGTGTATGGAATTGTTAAGCTTTATGAAGACCAGAATTAATACTTGGTATGAGCATTGCCTGCAATCCTTAATGTGGCTTGGCCAGTGCAACGCAAAGAACAGCTTGGGAAGACTTTTAATTGGCAAGCCAAGCCAAATGTGGAGTTTGCCTGGGACAAGGACTTGACTCCAGGTTATTGGAACAAAACCTTCTTCTCCCAGTAACTACTGTAAAGTTCTAGCAAAAGTAATAGAACTGAACTGCTCAAAATAAACATATATCCAATTCAAAAGCCTTAGTCAACATGTTTTGGTGCCTGATAGTTCCAGAAAGGTCCACCTATGGGTGAAACTGGTCAGAACTTCAACAGACTTGTTCATGTATCCGTAAGGGTATGGCTTCAGTTTTTGCAGCTTAACTCTTTGATTTAATTTTGTCCTTTCTTCCCCCCTCTTTCTTCTACTTACACAGAGATGTAATATAAAACATGTGATACCAAGGAATCCATAGAAAATGCCCTAAACAGACAAGTGCACTGACATGGTCCTTCTTGCCTAATGGTACATCCTTCTTTAGGGCACACCTACCAGAAAAGTGGAGATTCGGCCCAAACTGAGTACTGCTTACCAGGATGTTCAGTGCAGCCTGAGCTCTGTGTAGCTTCATCTGCTGTTGCTAGGGATTCATTTATCATGTAACTCCAGTGTATCTCAGTGTCAGAATGAATGTAAAGTGCACATACAGTGCAAATGAAAGGAGTAACCTCTCAGGGGCAAGATACAATGAAGTTATGGTGACACAGATCAGTAAAGAATAGACTGTAGAGGGTCCAGAAAAGGGCCTCAAAGATGTTCCAAGGACTGGGAAGCTGTATGAGGAAAAGCTAAGAGAGCTGGGGCTGTTCTGCCTGGAGAAAAGGAGATTCAGGGGAGACCTTATCAGCATGTTCCAGCATGAAAAGGGTGGCTAAAAAGACAGAGGCTCCCTTTTTACAAGGAGTTACATGGGAAAGACTAGGGGTGATGGGGACAACTTACTCCTGGGGAGATTGACTGGACACAAGTGGAAAATTTATCCCAGTAAGAATGATCAGCCATTGGAATAATCTCCCTGGGGAAGGGGTGGATTCCCCAGTATTGGACACTTCTAAGGTTTGGCTGGACATGGTGCTGGGACATCTAGTCTGGGTCATGCTTTGCCTAGAAAGGATGGACCAGATGATTCTTGAGGTCCCTTCTAACCTGGGATTCGGTGATTCTATGATTAATATATAAATCATGTCTTCATAAAAGATGGCCAGTCCTGTACCCACATTCCAGGGCAGGTCTAGATTCTACAATTTAAACACCAATTTCAATTTTAAGACTGTATTACAGGTAGATTGTGGGTTTGCCTTCTTAACACAAACTACAGTCTGTCATTGCTGTGGTGGCTGCAGTTAAGTGGGAAATCAAGTGTTCATCTTGTCAAACATCAGTTTGATAATAAAGAAATAAAAAGCATATAAATGTTCAGTAACTTATCAGTTCTTAGAAGCTGCATGTGCCTTACCTGCATACTCGCTATACTCTACTGCTTTCATTCCATCCTTAAGAAAGTTATCTGGCAAGCCAGCTGCAAGATGCCTATGGAATTAAAAGATAAACTCATATCAAAGGCCTGAATTGGCTTTCTGAATTGTCCTGTGCAATGTTCTGGGGGGAGAACACCCTTTCTCAAAGCCATTTGCTCCTTAACCACAAAGGCAGAATAGAGCAATGGTTTAAAAATGCACTGGAGGCAGCCAGGTAGCTTAGTGGCTAAAAAGCTGTTCTTTCTTATTCTTAGTGCTTCAGTTCAACTATGTCCATGAGACAAAAGAAAACAAATGTTATATTCTTCAGTCAGTCCAAGATTCAAACCACAGCTGGCAGCTCTCACTTAAAAGCAGTCCGAAGTTTGGAGAGGAGAGAAAAATGGTCACTTCCTAAGACTTGGAACCTTTCTCTGCAATATGGCTGAAATCACTGGGCTGGGACTGGAAAATGGAGATGGATCATTCCCATTGTTACACTGTGCTTTTGATACCATTCATGTTGGTATTCTGGGGTTAAATTAATCTTTCTCTAGGGAACAAGATAATTTCAATACAAATAATACTACAGACACCTCTACAGATAGACCTATTCCAAAGCCTCTTCCTTACTCAGTACCAGGTCATCTGTTTCATTTGAGATTGCAAAACAGCATTTGTTTGTATATTAATCTTCATATCCCTAAACATTTTGCCAACAGAAAAGGGAAAATCTATTACTCAGCACTTGGTTCAAGGCAATTACAACAGAAACTATTTCCAAGCCCCAGTGGTATCCCCACTAAAAGAAAGTGTCATTAGGTCTGAAGAGATTAGTAAAGAACCCAGTTTCTTCCCTGAATTTTGGTATTGAGGAGGTTACAATGGCACAGGCATTCTTCAGAGAAACAAGTCCCACGCATACCCAGTCAAATCCTGCTTGTCCTCGACTAGAAAACTACCTTGGTTTTGCTGTAGGAGAACCCAAATAGCTTTAAAGGCTGAAGGCATCTTTTAAAAAGATGAATCACTTCTGAATCTGTCAAGGCTTCATTTTACCTGGGTACTCCGAGATACTCAAGTCTGCTATCAACCAGTTTTGCCACTAGAGCGATATTTTCTTCTTCCAGGAGTTGAATTGAGGCTTTCAAATCACTCACTTCCTTTTGATACAGCTTAACCTTTTGACAGTGAAAGCAAAAATAACAGGATCATCTTAGAAAGGCTATACCCATTGTGGAAAGATTTCACAGTGACTGTCTTAATAGCACATACTTTGCTATAACAGGCTGAGGAACAGCGACACATTTTCAGGCAAGGGAAGGCCTCTCTGGTTCTTTCATGCCTTTATTAGAGCCATTTACTGGCACAACTCTGTGAATCAGAGCCACACATTTGGGCTTTGCAACCCTGAGAGCAAAACCTTCTCATATAGCCACATAGGTCTGGTAGACAGAAGCTCTGCATTTTTCTTTCTTGCTTTCACATCAGAGCTTGGAGAGAAAACACTTGAAGACCATCTAGTTCCAATCCCCTGCCACAGGCAGGGACCTCTTCCACTAGAGCAGGTTGCTCCAAGCCCCATCAAACCTGGCCTTGAAAACTGCCAGGGATGGGGCAGCCACAGTTTCTCTGGGCACCCTGTGCCAGCGCCTCAGCACCCTCACAGGGAAGAGCATCTGGATGTCTAATCAAAACCTCCCCTCTGGCAAGTTAAAGCCATTCCCCCTTGTCCTATCCATACAGGCTTTTGTAAAAATTCCCTCTCCAGCTTTCTTATCTCAATACAGGACCACCAGAACTTTAATGCAATTCAAATGTACACTCTCCAAATACTTAGATGGCTGGGACTTTACAGAGTATTCCTATCTCTGTAGATACAAATACTTAACTGCTTGGGCAGGAAAACGATTCTTTCATTGGTGAACACATGTTCATCTTTACCTTTATTCACCTCATACACTGCTGCTCAGGACTGCAGAGTAATTACAGGAAAATTGCTCTCCTTTTCCTTTGGAAGTCTTCAGAGGCTCATCACTGGAACCAGTTATGACTGTAGGCTACGGTGCTTCAAAACTGAACTACCATGATCACCTGTACACAAGTGATGCTCTTACCTCTTCTTTTAGCCAGCTATTCTCTTCAATTTCTCTGCAGCTGTCTTTGTCTAAGTATCTCACAGCATTCTGAGGAAACACAATTTGAGATCTCATCTGAAAGCTGGACTTTGACAGTGCTGCAGACTATACAGATCCTTCTGCTCTTTAGCAGGAAACAGCTAAGAAACATCCACACAACAGCCTGTAGCATCATCCCCTGAGGGATCACAAGGGGATTTAGTCCCCAGGGCCACATGTTTCTTCTCCATCATCCTGACTAGTGCAGTTTATATGTCAAGTCATTTACCAAGATTTTAATTTCCCATATTAAGATAGGACATTCCCTTTTCACCTAACAAGTTCTGCTATGTTCCCATTACTGCCCAAATCTTCCTGTTTTCAGGAAATCAAAGCTTTAGCTATTAAAAAACCCAGGCAAAATCACAAACTAATCAGAACTGATCCATGGCAAGTGACTTAAACATGCAGAGGTCCATGCTCATGAGCCAAGGCTACAGTTATTGATGTCAGTAAGTAGAAAGGAACAACTGGGGAGAGGAAATCACCTATAGATCACCATGAACACAGTCCTTTGGATTATATTCTCACATGATTGAATATACCAGCACTGAAGTCAGGGAATTTAAATACCTAATGGTCCCAAGCAATGATTTGTATTGAAGTACACTGCATTTTGTGTGTAAAAAGACCTCACCATAAATACTTTGCAAATCAGCTCACAGACATGACCCACTATATATATATATACACATATATATATGTATCAATAAACCTAAATTTTACTGCAGACTGCACTATTTTGACATTTTAAATGTTTTAAAGTAGGTAAGTTTAAAAGTACTTTTCAAATTGATGTATATTTCAATGCAGACAATCTCTTAGTGTGTTAATTGCTGTTTGAAGTCACAGCAAAAGTGACCTGCTCTTGAACAAGTGAGGTCAGTCCATGGTGCCCCAGTTTCCCATACCTTGCTTGGAAAATGACCTCACATGTATTCATTGTTAGTCTGATGTGAAACCAAAAGTACACGTGTGTATAACAATAACCGATGTCATGTCTGGTAAGAAAATGTACATTTATTTTACTCTCAAGTTATTAGAAAAGTTCTAAGTCTTAATTCAAGTGAAAATAATTATTAATGCAGAGTACGCGAATCCTAACTATGATACAGTTAGCACTTGTAAAAAGGCAGAAGGAATACCTCAGGGGCTTGTTCCTTAACTAAGTCCATGTGCTTCAAAACCAGTCTGGCATTTTCTTCTTCCATTGCTTTCAAGGCATTTCTGTAATATTCTTCAAAACAAAGAAAAGAAGGAAATCAGAAATCATTATTTGACATCCATTTCTCCTAACAACTAGATAATTGACATTTAATAGATAAACCGGAATTTCACATAGAAACAGAATGGTTTGGATTGCAAAAGACCTCAAGATCATCCAGTTCTACCCCCCTGCCATAGACAGGGGTGCCTCATCCTAGATGATGTTGCTCAAGGCTCTGTCCAACCTGGTCTTGAACACTGCCAGGGATGAGGCTGCCACCGCTTCTCTGGGCAACCCATTCCAGCACCTCACCATCCTCACAGTAAAGAAGTTCTGCCTCATATCTAACCTGGACTTCCCCTGTTTTTAAGTTTGAACCCATCACCCCTTGTCTTACCACTACAGTCCCTGATGAAGAGTCCCTCTCCAGCATCCTTGTAGGACCCCTTCAGATACTGGAAGGCTGCTATGAGGTTTCCACACAGCTTCCCTTCTCCAGGCTGAATTTGTTTAGCTTCCAGCTCTAGTCACTTGCTATTTAACTATTGCATCCTTCCTTTCAATTGTTTCTGTGCTATGCAAAACAGCCCCCTGCTGCTTGGGGTTTTCTCCTTTTGAAGGAGCGAATGAGATTGTACTAGTTTTCTTTGAAGGAAAGCACTTCATACTTGTTCCAGAGGCTTGAAATTCAGCCTAGCTCTGCACTGTGTTGCAGACAGCCTATTGCAGGCTTGGCTGTAAATGGTCATGGACCCATTGTGGAGTCAAAGGCTGTCAAATATGAAAGGTGCATTAGTTGTGCATTAGTTCTTAACACAGTAAAAGCTGGCCTGCCTTAATCAACCTGCCATGTAGACTTGGCAGAATGAAATGGAAGTACTTACAGACTATTATTAATTCACCTTTTCATTCTTTCACACAGCTAAACAACCTGAGCTGTGCTGGGAGAATGCAGAAAAGGAGGAACACTTCACATATGCTTACTGTTTCTAAGGAGGCTATTTGCCCTAACTCTCACAGCAACACTGTTCTCCCCACACCTCACGTAAGTGTAGGGCACTCTTTTGTTTCTTCTCCCTTCCAGCAATTATGTTTAAGCTGTCATCACCAGACCACATGAACTGTGCCAACATCGAGCCCTACAGAGATAGAAACCTCTTCACTTATGCTTGTTTTATTCCATAAACCTGTTACACATTTAGGGAGTGAACAAGCCCAGTTTGCTGCTGCATCACTCTGTCAGCTTGTTAGATTTATTTCTCTTTGGGTTTGGGTTTGTTTTCTTTTTGATAGGCTGGAAAACTGTACTCCCCAGCCACTTTATATGTTAGATTTTAGGAAGCTGAGTAAAATAGACTGCTAACATCCAGTACTGGCAGCATCATTCTGTAGTATGTTAACTAGGCAACTGCTATATGTACCTCTGTAACAGTCTTTCTATAAATACACTTCCATTCGACCACAAATTGAACCCTGTGACATGCAGGTCAGACAGAATGTTCCTATTGGCTCATTCTGGCATTCTATATAAAAGCCCATTCTCTTTTTCATTCCATAGCTCAGCAGCTGTATAGCAAAGTTTTAGATTGATTCAGAGCATGGAAAACACATAATGAAAAATATCAACCTCTCCTGAATACAGACATGGATATCTGACAAGCTATCTGATGATGTAGAAAGCACAGTGCAGGTCTTAACTGGGATCAAATATGTTTCAAAAGACAAAAAGATATCTGGCTCTTATCCACAGTACTTGATGCCTGGTAATGGTTGGCACAGAATATACAGAGACCCTTAGAGCAGTGTCACTGCCTGTTACTACCAGCTGCTTGGCCGTGGCTATGCATACTGAGAGGGCCATAAAGGAGAAAAACCAAGACATCCTTGTCGTGTTGGAAGCATGGGATATGTAACTGCAAAACTATTTAAAAGGTTTTAAAATAGTGCAGTAGTAAAAAAACCTTTGTGAAGCACTCAACAGCAGAATACATAAGCTCTCAAGTTCATTCCACTGTTGTGTCAGGCTTGAAACAGTTCCCAGTATTTGTATATGTCTGTAGTGGCAGTTTTGCAGGGCCTCATGCATGGGACTATACAAAGTTCAGACCACTGGCACGACAGCTCCCTCTACTTGTGCATTTCAACCATGCTCAGCTGAAAAGACTTCCAAGAATGAGCTCATAGCACTTTCCCATCAAAAGAGTTTTCCACATGTGAAGTGCTTGGAGCATGATAAGAAGCAACAGCAGCAGAGTCAGCATGACTGCTGAGGGAGTCCTATGTGTAGGTGACCTCAATAGATGTAACTTATATTTAGAAACCTGCTGTCCTTCACAGGAACAGTTTTTAGAAATGGGCTGCCTGTATTTGACAAGGAAGCTGTCAGGAGACAAACTGATCAGTTTCTTGAAGTGTTCATAATTCCTGTTTCACTTTGTTTCTTTACTAAAGAGACTTTCGCAGAGGAAGAGAGAGAGGGAGAAAGAAAGAAAGAGAGAAATAGATGAAAAAGAGAAAAAAAAAGAAGAGGGAAGAAATGGAAAGGGAAGGAAAGGGAGGGAGGGAGAAAGGAAATGAGGAAGGGGAAAGGAGAAAGGGTAAAGGAGAAAGGAGAAAAGAAGAGAGAAAGGAAAGCAGAAAGAAAAAGGGAAAGGAAAGGAAAGGAAAGGAAAGGAAAGGAAAGGAAAGGAAAGGAAAGGAAAGGAAAGGAAAGGAAAGGAAAGGAAAGGAAAGGAAAGGAAAGGAAAGGAAAGGAAAGGGGAAAGGAAAGGGGAAAGGAAAGGGGAAAGGAAAGGGGAAAGGAAAGGGGAAAGGAAAGGGGAAAGGAAAGGGGAAAGGAAAGGGGAAAGGAAAGGGGAAAGGAAAGGGGAAAGGAAAGGGGAAAGGAAAGGGGAAGGGAAAGGAAAGGGGAAAGGAAAAGGGGAAGTGAAAGGAAAAGGGGAAAGGAAAGGGGAAAGGAAAGGGGAAAGGAAAGGGGAAAGGAAAGGGGAAAGGAAAGGGGAAAGGAAAGGGGAAAGGAAAGGGGAAAGGAAAGGGGAAAGGAAAGGGGAAAGGAAAGACTTTCCATTTTATACAATTATGCAGCCCTCCTCAGGTACACTGTCTTGGAAAACTTCACAGAAATTATCAGAATATGACTTCAAATTTAATTAATTTGGGCAAGTAATATACAAAAGGCCTCTAAGATTTGCTTTACACCAGCTGTAAAGCAAATGTTTGCAGCTGGTAGCTGACCAAAAATGTTTACAGCTGTAAACTGACCTGTAGCTCTGTGGAAAGCATCTTTGACTTCTTTAATGTCTTTTTCCAGACTCAGAATCTTCTTAGCTTCTATTTTACTTCCTACATTTTTGTACTCCAAGCAATCATCTTTCTCTCTCTGCTTTACTGAGATTTTTTGGTTGGTTTCTTCAATTTGGGAGTGCAGATCTATGAAAATCAGAATAAGAGAAGGCAGGTTCATTACCAGCTTCTTGAACTGATAGTTCATAATTCTTACTTCATCAAAATCTTTAATAAAGGCACTTTCAGTGGGATTGGAGAAAGAAGAGTGCTTCTTCTACCCCACAATACTTCACAACATGAATGCCTCATGCAGTGCCAAGGGCCACCATCATTGCTGAAAACAGCTTGATCTTCTTCTGCCAAGGAGAGCCAACAGTTCTCACTGAAATGTAACCAAATGCACATGCGTGTCCCACAGAGAATCACAGGGATGGTAGCCAAGACTCTAAACAATCAAAATTGGTAACTTTTGCCGCCATCATAATCTTCCATTGGAGCCATTGGGTTTTCATGACTTGCCACTGCATGTGCACAGTGGTCTGCATCACTTGGAAGGAACAGATTTACTTACAAACCCTCTACAGTCTCTTACCACATTGAGAGAGCTTAATTTTAGGGCGAAAAGCTTTATGCTTCAACAGGGGAGTTGAATCTTGATTTAAAATACAAAAAGAAGTACTAAATCCCAAGGGTGTCAGCTGCAACTTCCACAACTCACAGCACACCTTCCAGAAGTTGTTCTTTGTCCTTAACATACTGCCATGTTGCTATCAGCGACTTCTCCACATCATCCCTAGTTACAATCCCTTTCTTATCTCGTTCTTTCTGCTCTTCCTCTATTTGCTCCAGTAAGCGCCTGATCCGTGCCTGCAATTCCTTCTTCAGCAGCTCATACTATGAAAGAGCAGAAGAAAAAGCATGTATAAAACCAGTTTCAAATTGGTTTTCAAAGTGACAAGTGTAAGTAGTGAAGAAAAGTAAAATCTGACCCTGTGCCAGGATGCACTGCAAAACCACTCAGCTAAACATCTCCTCATCTTGGTCCTACAAGGATGCTGGGGAGGGACTCTTTATTAAGGTAATGTAGTGATAGGACAAGGGGTGATGGGTTCAAACTTAAACAGGGGAAGTTTTGATTATATATAAGAAAGAAGTTCTTTACTGTGAGGATGGTAAGGCACTGTAATGGGTTGCCAAGATAAGTGGTAAATGCTCCACCCCTGGCAGTGTTCAAGGCCAGGTTGGATGGAGTCTTGGGTGACATGGTCTAGAGCAAGTTGTCCCTGCCCATGGCAGGGAGGTTGGAACTGGATGATCTCAAGGTCCTTTCCAATCCTAACTGTTCTTGATTCTATATTCAAAAAGGATGGAGCAGAAAGCACAGTGTGCAAGTCTCAGAATTTTCCTCAGTAACTTCAAGACTATTACAAGGAAATGAAAGACAAATGACTGCTGGACTTGGTGCAGAACATCAATAGTCATAGATTCTTTCTGGTACCCTTGTAGGACTCCTGTGGGTCAGTTTAATAATAGTAGTTATTTGTAGGAGTTATTTACCTCACATTCGTTCTTGATGAGAATGTACCAGCTTCGGGTAGAAATGTCATCAGTCAAGCAGATCACTTTCATATACCCATAGTAGAGAGTCTTGTAAAGAGCTGAAATTAATTATACTGACTGATTCCACAACTGTGATTATAACCCCTCACCATGGCCCTCTCAAGTGACACTCAAGTTACACGGTCAGTAATTTCATGTATGTTTGCTCTCAAAGGATACCATAACTGTAACAGTGACTGTTCAGTATACAGTCTCAAGCATTCATCACTTCTGAATGGATTAACTCTAAACCACACAGTATCACTAAGAAAATAAAGGATGGAGCTCAAAAAACTGTCAAAACATAGGTAAATTAAGCAAATATTACTTCAAGTTTGCCCTGAGGTACCTTGCACAACCTAAAATACGAAGGAGTCTTTGTGAGATCATGAACTAGCAGCAGACTAGGGGAAGAACCATAAGAGACTTCAGATGTCTGCAGAGAGAAGAGCCAAATGATACTTCCACTGATAGTTAAGGCCACAAATGAAACACCATCCATACTTCAAGACAGAAAGTAACACCAAGAAAAGCTAAACAGATGGATATCTGAACAGATACAGGGAAGTATCAGCATGGGAAGGATAAAGAGGCAGTTTTCCTGCTCTAGGGAGTGGTGCAGCCTGCAACAGTGTTCAATCACATAATCCAATTTAAGGATTTTTGAGCTATTTATTTCATTAGGTAACTGTATATATCTACTTTCAAAATTCAGTCTCAGTCATTATATGCCATATTATGGTTCTTTATATACAGTTCATATATACAGTTCATATATACAGTTCTTTAAAGTGTCACTCAGGTGCCATCAATAGTCACATAACCTTGTTCTAAAACAGACCCAAAACAAATCTTAATCCACAGGAAAGTGAGTCTTTACCAAGCAGTGCCAAAAACTGCACCTAGACAACTGCATGATACTCACTCTCTTTTGCTCAGTTTTCACACTAAGTTTGCAAGAATCAATAAGCTCTCATAGAAACCTGTGCAATTCCATGATCTCAGAAGTGAATCAAAGGTCTGCAAATCTCAATAATTGGTCAGATCTGCTGATACTGCTGAGAGAAATTAAGTTAATACTGTTTATTCTTTGTATGCTGAAATATTGCAGTATTGTTTAAAAAGGCACACCTGAAGATATTGTAGCACAGTTACCTACTGAAAGGGGGTTGCTGACCCGTGTTTGCTGCAGAGTAGGATTAAATACTTAAGTAGTTACTGAGGATCTCACATGCATTGGTAGAAACAGAACAGTTTGGGTTGGGAAGGACCTTAAAGCTCACCTAGTTCCAGCCCCCTGACACAGGCAGGGACACCTTCCACTAGAGCAGGTTGCTCCAAGCCCCTATGTCCAACCTGGCCTTGAACACTGACAGGGATGGGGCAGCCACAGCTTCTTTGAGCACCCTGTGCCAGCGCCTCAGCACCCTCATAGGGAAGAACTTCTTCCTTATATCTAATCTAAATCTAGATTGGAGAACACCTTCACTGAACTCACTTTACTTTACTGCTGTGTCCTATTCTGCAATGCTCTACTCCTGCAGCTCCTTTTTGCATATTTAGGATATTTAAGCTTTATGTCACATTTAATTCAGATAACACTTTAACTTTCAGCACTTCCTAACTCTAGTTACATTGACTGTAAGAAATTCACTGCAAGGGGTAATTTTAGTCAATGTAGTATTAGGCTTAAAAGAGTAAAATTGAATCTGAGTTAAAATACCACATATAAAATGCACTGGGAGAAGGATGCATGGCCACTTACTCTTTCATAATGTTCTTTGTTCTTTTCTTCCAGTTGTTTCAAAGCAAGCAAAAGCTTATCAATTGCTTCTTCTTTTGCCTCAATTCTGCAGAGAAAGAGTAAAGAGACATCCTTATTAAAACAGGAGAGGAGTATTATTTAAACTAGGTTAATGTAAATACAACTGAAATGTCTGTGTATCATACTGAGACTCACCTGGGTAGATGCCGCTGTCTGCTTACTACACATAAAGAAATGATTTCCCATATACATTTAGACCTTCACAGAAACAGAATCCCTGATTATTCTGTTCATTTGTAACCGCTAGAAAGGATTAAGCTGGTTTCTTCTCTCTGAGTGAAGTTTGGCTGACCTATCACAGAGGTCTCTCTCAGGACAAGATGGTTTGTGCTCCAGAAATACTTACTTCTCTGCTACAGAGGCAATTCGGTCAGACACAGCTCAGCTGAATCCCAAACTGGAGAATTCAATGGGATTAAATTCTTCTGGAAATGTGGCTTGTTGTGATTCATAACCTGCATTGTACACTAAAAACTTGTCAGCCTTTAAGAAGCACTAAGGGAATAGGGACTGCAGCCTGAGTAGTATCCTCTGAGAACGTTTATACATTTTCATCAGAGAACTAGCTTGCTGCTTTCACAATGTTCATAGACTACTTGTCATCCTCTTTGCCACAGCTGTAAAATAAGCATTTTTTGTGTGTTCTCTCTCCTAGAATGAGAAACACTGGGTTGCTAACAGTGTCTATTTGCAAAATTCTCTATAATCTTTCCTTCTAATCCCAGAATTCATTCACCAAATGGCACAATAGAGCAAATATTACAATTATCACAATATCTTTTACTGTTTCAGCAGCTATTTTTCCTTGAGGTTTTGTTTTGGGGTTTTGTTTTTTGCCCCTCCCTATTGTATTAAGTTATTTTAAAAGAAGATAATTTTTTCCTGGCTAAGTTTGGATCACTCAGTCATTGAAGGTTACTAGATTTGCATCCTCCGGTGCCAATATGTTCCACAGTATCCTTCAGGTTTTCCAATAAGTACAAGGATATTAGTTAGAGAGACTAGAGCAGAGATATGTGGATATGGCTACAGCAAAAATCTATCACTCATTAGGCAGAGGTGACAGCTTGGCCACACAGTGTTACCTCCTAAATGACCTGCCATTTTAAACCATTTCTGGAGTTAGAAAGCTGCTATGGTCTTCATTTCTGCTACTTTAATATTTTCCATGAAGTGGCAGTCTGTATCCATCACTTGGTTAATGTAAGAAAAATTATATGAGTAGAATTTGCTATTTTCTCTGCTATTGGAGCTTTCCTCTTTATAGTTCTATGGTATTTCTCAGGTGAAAGCTACAAACCAGTTAGACTGATGATACTGTTTTTCTCAACTCTTTGTAGTAGGTTTCATCTAGATGATTGAAGCATCCAGAAGCAACACTCCACTACCATGACAATTTTGTCAGTCATCTATAGGATGTTACTAAGGAAAGTAATTCATGGGACTGTTGTTCCTAAGCAATCCTGTACTGGAATTGCAAAATAACAAACTCACTAGAGAATCCATGCTTCAATATCCAGAAGAAAAAGCAGGAATGGAAGTTAAACAAATACTACACACTTGATAATTCCTAAAGCAGAATGTGACAGATATTCACTTGTATGATCCCTGGCAGTGTTCAAGGCAGTGTTGGACAGGCCTTGGAGCAACCTGGTCTAGTGGAAGGTGTCCCTGCCTGTGGCAGGGGGTTGGAGCTGGATGAGCTTTAAGGTCCTTTCCACCACAAGCCATTCTATGATGCTATGATTATGCTGCTTGTTCAATCAAGTGTTACAGAGAAGTTACAGATTATAGAGCAAGAGCGAAAGAGAAGAGAGAGGAAGAAAGAAAGAAAAATACAGTCAATCAGCTCAGGCTCTGAACTGGAAAAGTTGTCTTTGTTATCTGCTTTATCCATTCACATATTCTATATCAATGAAAAGTTAAATATCTTAAAAAAATAAATATCTTAATTCTTACTGAAACTCTAGTAAGGATTCTGGGACAGCTGATTCAGGGTCTGTAAATTGCTCTTCTGGTTTCTCCTCTTTCTTCTTTTCTTCCATGCTTTTTGGTACACTTGTGCTAGAAGTTAGACCTAAAAGGGAGGTAAGAGCAAGCAGAAAAGAAGGAATAATAAAGAGAAATTAATGATTTCTAAAATGTCATATGTTCACCAGATTTTGTCACTTGTGACAAGTTCCTAACTGTTCCAAAATAAACAAAACAAGAGAGGGGTTTTTTGACAGCAATAATCCTGCCCAGGATAGCACTCAGGCCCTTGGTTTTATGACATCCTGAAGTGTTGCCCTGAGTTTGAGAACAGTGGCCTCTGTCACTAATTACTAGGTTTTACATTCTTGCAAATCAAACAAGGAATTGTTCCTTTCCCAGTCCTTTGTCTCTGTTTCTTTATTAGGCTTCTTTTATCGAGTCCCCTTGTTAATATGCATCTCTTTCCCTCTCCTTCTGTTCTCCTAGCACCATGAATATTTGCCTTTCACTGCAACTCAGTTTTCATTGTCAGAGCTGGAACAAAACCGCTCTCTGAAGGGCAGTGCATGTCAGCAGTATTCCCTGGGCATGTTGTCACAACTGCCAACCTCAGGATTCAACTGACAATGAACAGTTCTGTAATGGAACCGGTAGCATATATTATATAAAATAAAAGTCACAAGAAAGGGCTTTTATGAAGATTACTCACTTTTAGCAGTCACGTGATCAAATGCCAGAACTAGATTAGTTCATGTAACATGGGAGGTTTTATTACTGAATGACTATAAACATTTTACGTAACCTGTTTTCATATTAAACTGCTTTTCTGTCTTCAAATTCTGCTTTCTAACAGTTATCACTCTAATAGCTAAAATTGAAAACAACTAATAGAATAGCTAGTAACTAAAGTAATAACTGTGACTAACTACAGCAGGATGGATACTTTTCCTATTAAAATGAGCCCAAGGAAACAGAAAAAACATCCATGGAAAGCCACATAACAAGCTTGCCAAATCGATGTAAAATCAAGGGAATGAAGTTAAAGTGACTATTGACAGATGCACTCTAATCCATAGGCTGGCCCTGAAGCAAGGCAAGGTCAGCCTTCTGTATCCAAAATAACTTCCTACCCTAGATGAGCAGTTGATGTCTGCTGCTGAAACAAGTGAGGGGGCTGAGGGCAGTAAGCTGTGTGGCACAGAAAGGTGTGTAAGAGGAATGCTCACTGTGAGGCAGCTCTGCAAGGGAAGTGAAAGAAAGGGTAAACATACTTTGGAGCTAATATCCTCACGCAGCTGCTCACACCTTGGAATATCTTTCTCGTGATGTTCAGAAGAATTTTACTCCCACTCTACTGGAAACCTGCTTGTGCAGATTTTACCTGTTCTCCTGCTGAAGAGAAGTTCACACTCAGGGATAATTGCCTAGAGCTATTAATCACTGTCTTTGTACCCCCTGATTATTTATGTCACCGATACAGCTAATTCCATTTGCAGAAATCTGGAAACTTCTGACTCCCACGAGCAATAGCTTGAACTTCTGAAACGTCCCAGGTCAAAGTTTTAACAGTTGCTACACGTTAGTAAAATGTTTCTACTGTACAACTTCAATGCCATCCCATTACCAAGTGACTTAGTAAACCTGACATTTACCAATCCAAGAACAAATCCTTTTGCACCTGAGCATCCACTTGAGCCTGAAGCCATATTAAGTCCTTAATATTTATACACAACCTTTGCAGATACCAATTTGATATTTTTCATGGAACTTTTAAACATCCTGAACACACAACGGTTGTAAGATTGAGATGTTAAAAGGAGGCCAAGTAAATGAAGAGAAAAATCTCAGAAGTTTAGTACAGACTGTTTGGTAAAGGAAGTTTGGTACTTGGCTTCCATAAATCCCCTTAAAATTCCCAGCCCAAATGCACAAATGCAGGATGCATTCTTTACGTATAACAACAAATCTGTCATTCTTCAGCACAGAATTAACTGGACTGCCATTGATTCACTTGAGCAGTTACTTTACTGATTTTCCTCAGAAATGTAAGATCAGTACCACAATCTGAAGAATTACTGTTGTTATTAATAACGATTGCTTCTGTCCCTTACACTAAATGGATAATCAAATCTCCTCCCTAAAGCTGGGCACAAACTGAATCGTTCTGAGCAGCAGTACTTTGAAAAGGGTTTGGGTTTTTCTTGGCACTCCAGCCCCAGATGGGCTCCAGTGATGTATTTATTAAATTCTTCCTGTACAGGGAGCAACAAGAAAGCCTCCAAGCTGTACAAGGCAACAAAACCATACTCTAATTTGCTGGATTTTACAAGACACCAAAAATACATCTGAGAGAAGGGAACTTTTTTGGGGGGAACAGAGAATTGTCTGCAGATTTAAACCATTTGCAGAACACAATATCTATTTCTTCTCCCAAATAGGTTATAACAGTTCCCCATTACCACTACCAGCACCTTCACAACTGATAACTGCACTGCCAGGACATCCTCAGAAGCAGCAAGGAGATCCCAGATACACTCACATTACTCCCTTGTAGCTCAAGCAGCTGCCACTGAAGTAGCCTCCACTCCCTCATTGCCCATCAGTAATTACCTCAGCACCCTGCAGCCACACGATAACCCCTTCCTAGTCTTCAAAGGAGGCTAATGATTCCCCCTGCTCTCAGTCCCTTCCTACGCAATCCTTCCTGCATGTCCCTTGCATTCCCCACTGCCCCCTTCATCACCAGTGGCCAAACCCTTCACACTGTCCGCAGCCACCAGACCCCGCTGTCGCTGTCACCCTGTACCTAAGCCTCTGCCCTATGCTGTCCCCTGTCGCTCTGAGCACCCACGTCCAAACAATTCCCTACACAGTCAGGCTCTGGGGTGTCTCCCCTCACCCTACCACCATTCACATCCAAGTCTCCCTCAGGGCCCTCAGCACCCCAAGGCCTAAATTGTCACCACTGCACGACACGCTGTCCCTACTCCCGGTCCCTCCGAGGCTGCTACACCGCCCCGGGTCCCACCCGTACCCCCACAGCACCCACACGCTGTCCCCGTACCCCCGAGGCCCCGCCGCTACCGGTGCCCGGCCCTCACTCAGTCAGGACCCGCCACGCTCCTCCCGCAGCAGCGCCAACAGCCGCCGGTCGCCGAGGCAACGGGGAGCCTCGCCCCGCCCATAGGCGCGTTCCGTGGTGCAGCAGCGCCCCCTGGCGGGCCGCGCGGTATCTGCCGCCGGGGAAAAGCCCGCGTAAAGAGCGCGGCTGAGTGGGGAGAGCGCGGTCATCCCAGGCCACAGCGCTGTGGTGGGATCATGGGCCTCCTGCACACAGAGCAGTGACAAGGGCGTGTATATGGCCAGACATCCCAGATTTATCCCTCCTTTTTCCCCACCGTTAGCTCGTTCCCTGAGTATCCCATAGCAGCTCTTATGCATCTGGAAATCCTCTTCCCTTGCACCCCACCACGTTTTCCACCCCACAGGCAGCGATCCCCCCAAGTCTGTAAGCTGCTGAAGATCCCTTGGGACAGTCCTGGGAATGGTGGTGCCTTTGAAGCGGGTATTCGTGCTCCCTGACATGCCCTTGTGCATCTGTGCTCATTTGTGTGTGCGAGGATGAACCTTTACTTGGCTGAGAGATCCTATGATGGGCTTGGAAGCAGACAGGCAGGATGATGCTTAAGCTTCTCCACATACATTTGTTCCTCAGCCTTCCTTTGTGTGTATGGAAAAGAGCCTTTTGTCACTTAACCTAACAATGCAGAAGGGTCTACAGGGGAAGAAAAGAGCTTGGGGCCCAGGAGACAAATAGAGGATCTAAAGCAAGAGATGATGTGGTCAAAGCCACCAGCCAGGGAAATATTAGTACACTAATGGAATTGTAGAATCATAGAATGGTTTGGGTTAGAAGGGACCTTAAACCTCACCCAGTTCCAACTCCCTGCCACAGGCAGGGACACCTTCCACTAGAGCAGGTTGCTCCAAGCCCCTGTGTCCAACCTGGCCTTGAACACTGGCAGGGATGGGGCAGCCACAGCTTCTCTGGGCACCCTGTGCCAGTGCCTCAGCACCCTCACAGGGAAGAGCTTCTGCCTAAGAGCTCATCTAAACTGCCCCTCTGTCAGTTTAAAGACATCCCCCTTGTCCTATCCCTACAGGCCCTCTACTACTTACCTGTAAGCTCCCCTTATGTATTTGAAGGCTGTTCTAAGGTCTCCCCTTAAGGAGCCTTCTCTTCTCCAGGCTGAATCAGTGGCATCCGAGTTAGATTCTCCAGATTTAATACACTAGCACAGAGGAACCACGGGGACAGGCTGTGAACTTGTTGCAGACTCTTTGAAGTAAGTGACGAATCCGAGTCCTCACCATTCCTATCTTTCAGGCATTTTCAGTCTCTGCTGCAAACACTCAAGCGATGAGCTGGCAATCAGTCTGACCTGGGACAGCCCTCAGGTACGTAATCCCACAGATTTCATCTGAATCCACCTCAAGAACAAAACACTAAACTGAACTTTATAGGAGCGAACACATTCTAACAGACACAGCACACACCCTGTACACAGTTTTACAGCTGTCACTTGTCCCAGTGCTGGAGACTTTTGCCGTCTGGAGCTTCCTAGCAGCAAGAACCTGGTTTTCTCTATGATTGGGTCCAAAGTTCTTATTTAAAGGGTTTGGGCAAAACAGAACATCAGTTCCATTTCCATCCAGCAGGGGCCAAGCATACCAGCTAATACAGTTTGTCTGGTGTAAAAAGGCTGCTTTACCCCATCTTCTTTCTTCTCTGGGACTGCTGGGGGTGGGGAGGTGGGGAAGAAAAGAGGTATTTAATACAACAGGAAAATATGTTCCATGCCATGGACCAAGAATGCCAAAAAGGCCCCCACTTCTAATTAATGTACCAAATGGTGTTTCTTATTCTGCACTGAACAGGAGTTCAGTGTGGGTTTGAACACATACAGCTTAGCATGCTGCGTTAGGATGAATAAACAGGATCTGTGGATGAGAGATGCTTCAATGAAGATTATTTTGGGGGGAAACCAAGTTTTAAGCTTTCACAAGGTCTCCATTTTACTTTGATCCTTGTGAACTGAGTGGAAGCCTTATTAAAGGCTTGTTGAGCCAGAATTTTACTGCAAAAAGCATGATCCAGTCACTGATTTTGTCATCAGGAAGGGCCACATATGAACCACATGAAATTGAAGACACATAATTTACCAAACCTTTATACCAACACCATGTTTACTAATTTTTCTCTAAAAAACAGTGATTTGCTTCACCATGTCCAAGTTTCAGTAGGAGGGGAAACAAAAGAATTTATGGTTAGCAGGAAGCCCATACTGATGATTTAGGTTAGATATAAGGAAGAACTTTACTGTGAGGGTGGTGAGGCACTGGAATGGGTTGCCCAAGTTGGGGCGGTATTCAAGGCCAGGTTGGACAGAGCCTTGAGTGACACGGTTTAGTGTGAGGTGTCCCTGCCCATGGCAGGGGGTTGGAACTGGATGATCTTAAGGTCCTTTCCAAGCCTAACTATTCTATGATTCTATGATCTAGGATTTGGCAATTGAATGGACTCAGGCTGGAGACAAAAGGGGAAGTAATTTAAAACCAGGCTGCATGTGAGACCAGGGCAGGCATAGTGGGGACTGAAATCCTCCAGCTGCCCCAAACCAGAATCAAAATAGAAAGCAAGTGCCGTGAGAGGAACATGCATAATGGGAAATAATCCCCCTGTATTCTGCCCTGGTGAGGCTGCATCTTTAATCTTATGTTCAGTTCTGGGCCCCTCATAACAAGAGAGACATTGAGGTGCTGGAGCAGGGCCAGAGAAAGGCAACAAAGGGTCTAGAGCACAAGTGTGATGAGGAATGGCTGAGGGACCTGGGGAACCTTATCGCTGTCTACAACTACGTGAGGATGGAGCGAGATGGGGGTCAGTTTGTTCTCCCAAGGAACAAGGGATGGGACAAGAGGAAACGTCCTCAAGCTGCACCAGGGGAGGTTTAGATGGAGCTGAGGAACAATTCCTCACCAAAGGGTGCTCAGGCATTGGAACAGCTGCCCAGGGCAGGGCTGGAGTCACCATGCCTGGAAGTGTAAATGAGGCCCTCAGTGCCATGGGTTAGTGGTGGCCTTGGCAGCGCTGGGGTAATGGTTGGACTTTATGATCTTAAAGGTCTTGTCCAACCTGGTTAATTCTATGATGCTATAAACACACCACCACACCGGCTCTCCTCATCAGAGAAGGTCAGTGCCATCATCCTCTCCTGGTGTCTTGGCTGCCAAAGGTCCTGCTGAAAGCTCCATTGCAATGGTGGCATGTGTATTTTGTGCCACTAATCAAACAGAAAAGGGCTTACAGCGGCTTCCTGGGCAAACAGATGACTGAAACCTCTGTTATCACTACCAGTATCTCTACTGCAAACAGAGGCGTGTGTTCACACCTCTTCGGTTGCCTGTCACCAGGTAAAGTGAAGGACTGTTTTACCTCAGGGCAGCGAGGCAAGTCAAGCCGATATGGACTTCATGAGGGACTTCACACCGCGGTGTGAGCCGGCTTCTGCAAGCTTCTGCCCCCGAAGTGCCCGCTAAAGCCGCCCTGGGGGCTCCCGCTGTACCGAGGGCAGCATCCAACCGCCCCAGTCCCTCAGGTACCGGTGGCACGGACACGGCTGCGGCCCGGGTTGGGAGGTGCAGGGCCCGCCCCGCTCTGAGGGAGGCGGCACCGCCATTGGCCCGGCCGTGGCGGGCCGGGGCTGCCTCTGCCAACGCCGCCGCCTCCCTTCCCCTCAGACGGGTGAGGACGCGGCTGTGGTCGGGACGAGGTAACCGGTGACTGGAGTGAGGGGCTGAGGGGCTGAGGGGCTGAGGCTGCCGAGGCTGCCCTGAGAGGGCTGCAGGGCTGAGGCTGCCCTGAGGGGGTTCGGAAGCTGGGGGTGTTGCCTTCCTAATTCAAAGATTTATAAACCCCCAACCGTGCCCGCAGTGCTGGGGCAGCTTGGGGATGAGCCTCTTGGCAGCTGAGGAGCCCTGGTTAAGGCTATCTGCAGCCGGGTTACTCCGGGCTCCAGTGGGGTTGCTGTGGTGGGCTTGCGGGGCCGGTTCCCTGAGGACGGGGCAGAGCTCACCACCGTGTTTAATGCCGGGGGAGGGGGGGGGAAGCGCCGCTTGTCAGCGACCTTCTTCAGAAGCGATCCGAGAGCCGGTGTGGGGAAGGGCAGCCTTGCCCTGAAAAGGGAGCCGAGCGCTGCGCTGTTGGAGGGAGCCCGGTAGTGAGAGCCGAGGAAAGGTAAAGCCTGCCCGCACCCAGCTTTTGCTGTGGTAAAGGGACTCTCCTCGCTTAAAGAGGGCGCTTAGATCTCAGTTGAGAGATGCTAATCACCTTTCATTTCAAAACGCTAAATTAATTGCATCTTCCACGCTGTCTCTGGAATGACTTGTAGAATTGGACCTGGCCCTGAAGTCCAACACGCTCAGTTGTGTCTTTCCTGTTTGAGCAGAAGGATCTGTTTTCATCGTTGCCATTGCAGGCTAAAGGTGACTTAATGTGGGGACAGAGAAGTGTTTTCGACCTTTGTCGAAATGAGGGGATTTAAATCGTGCTTGAGAGGGTGCTCTGAAAAGAAACTTCATTTTGTTTGATAAAGGAAGCAAACTGTTGCAGCAAAATATGCATGTTTTCATATATTGGAGAATTGGAGACTTCTGTGATGGAGTATTAAAAATACTGATGAATTAAACCACTTTACCAAACTAATATATAGCAACAATACAGCTTTCCAGCCTTAGTTATCATCAGTCATTATTACTATATTTTCCTAAACAATCACATCTGCAAGTGGTAGTGAACCTGGGAATATACAATGCCATGGAGCTGATGCACTTTGTTCAGCACTGGTGACTACAGTTCTCGATGTTTTCAGTTGCCAAAGTCAAAGCAAAGCACTCTAGAGCTCTTTGTCAGGAGAAGCTGGAATCAAAGTGAGCATTTTGTGATTTCCATGAAGTACTATCCCTCTTTGCTTATTGTTAGTGCTTCATGTGCCTTGCTGCCCCCCGGGGGAAAAGGGGGTAAACTCATCTGCCTTGTACACAGTTTGTATTATTTTTGGGAGTAAGAATTACCCTAGCTTTGTTAGACACCCCTCTCATTTATTTTGCAAGATGATTCTGGTTTCCTAAGACACATCTTCTCTTTGTTCTTTTGGTTTCACCTGACACCTTTGCTCTCATTTTGCACTGTTTGGGCAAGTTCACTGCAAGCCTTTATCCACTTGCAGCTATGTGTTATTTATTGCAGCTATGTGGTATTTATTCATGCATAGCTATGTAGTAAAATACTAATGTTACAGTGGCACAAAATGCTTATATGCTGTTACAAAGTACCATATTTTAGAGTGCTTATGTCTAGGTTTAAGGCAAAAAAATAATAAGCATCTTGCTCAGTCTGATTCTACCTTATGGATGCAGCCAGGCCCCTGCTTTGGCTGTGAGGTATGTTCTGGAGTCTTCTGAAGCTGTCATTGGACCTGTCTCATGTTAAAGAGATTCCCTTCCAGCATCTCTTGCAGCTCAGAATAATGTGTTACCAGTTTCACTGTCAGACTTCTAGAATTCAGTGAAATAGGTCTTCAGGTCTTGTTTACTAATGCTGGTAAGGGCAGAGTAAACAACACTTCATTGCCCCCAGAAATGAGGGACAAAAAGGTCTCTCTATCTTTTCTCTAAAGCACTGGGTAGAGACCATGGACAGATATATTCCCTGGAGTAAGCTCCTGTTATTCTGCAGGAGACACTTGCCAGATTCCCAGGTGGACATGCTGCTCCAAGTTAATCCTTGGAAAGAACCTTTGATGCTTGCACAGAAGGTGAGATTTTTAACTGCTGAACCAGGAAGCAAAACAGTGGAATGAAGCCAAACAAATTACTTATTTTCTACCTTGTATTTTTCCTTGTGCTCATGAGGGAAAGGAATAGGAGAGAATGAAAAAACCCAAACAACCTCATGTGAAGCATTATTTACAGGGGAACATGAAAGAAATTCATAGTCTCTCAGTAGAAAAAAAGGTTTCAATTTTATTTTTCTTTAATTAAAATGTTGGTTCTGTCTTCTGGAAGTCAGTCTTTAGTCAATAGTGACTTGTTTTGAACCAGACTCTTCACCAAGGATGGCTGTCTGACAGATAACTACTAAAAGCTGTTGCTGACTTTCTGGTGCTTAATCCCTGTTGCATTTGAAGTCAGCTGATTTAGGTGCCTCATAAGGTAATTTAAGGAGGCTCTTTAGTTTGTTCTTCCAGAACACTTATGCTTTTTGATATGTCAAGCCAGTACTGTTGCATTTGCTATATTAGTAGTCTCCAGTCCTTTAGCTTATTTGGGCACAAAGTGAGTGAGTGACAGCTGATTTTAGCAGACTTATTTGTGCTTCATTCTTGTGGTAGGGAGTCATTCCAACTCACCTGGGTACAGTAACACCCTGCGCTAGATTCTTACTTGTTGGTATGAGGTTTCCTTGCTATATGTAACTTTATTGTATTTATTGCATTGACAGCAACAGGAAGAGAGAGAATGTATGTGTGTGTGAGGTTTTGATTTGTGATATAGTAGTCTGACTGGAAGTGTTCCTTTCTATTTCTGTTTGCAAGGCTGTGACATCACTTTAATAGTCATTCCGTGACATAGGGGTGTAATCCGTGGTAGTGCAGCCCCAGGAAGGGTTAAAAGTGAGCCAAGTGAAACCTTTAGGGATGTGAGTTTGGGTCCTCTTAGGTTTAGTGATTTCGGGGACTCTGAGTTTGGCTGCTTCCTGCAGATCTAACACCTTGCATAACTGTTCCCTTAGAGGATGAACCACTCCTGCAAGGTTAAATACCTGTTCAGGGACAGGTATCATACTCCAAACCCAACCTCAGAACTCTGCTGTGTCTAAGAAAATGTCAAACACAACTTCTGTTCCTTCTGTCCTATTCCTGTGCATTTACAGGGCAATTCCCACTCATGCACATGATTTGACAGCACACCTCATGCAGTGCAACTACAGGCTGCTGCAGAAACTGTTCTCTGCTTCTTGCTCATGTGTAGCAACTGGGAGTAGCTCTCCCCATGACTTTTTAGGCTCCTTGCATCATACTGCATTGTGCTTTTTGCATCTGGCCATCAATATTCAGTGAAACTGGTGCCAGTCAGGGGACAGACTGGGCTTTGCATGATACAGCCCAGCCCAGCAGTGCAAATAATCTCCTGAGTGAAGTTTTCATGGCTGATAGACTTCTTGTTATTCTTGCCATTTAATATCATTATTAAGGAGTACTGATGTTGCTGCTTGCTGGTTTCAGTTTAGCCAGACTCAACCTGCTAGCAGATGGAATGTTCGTATAATGGAGCTATCCATTAAAACGTCTTTATGCATGGGAAGATGGTTGATTTTCCTCTTAATAAGGAGCTATAGTAAGCTTTTTAAAGGTAGCTATTAAAAAAAAAACAATAACCCTGAAATAAAAACTTCATTGCAAAGATTGAGTTAATTTTGGTGACTGAGATGAGACCTGGTTGTGGCTATTCTACCTGCAGTCTAGGCAGCTTTTATTAACCACCCTCTTTAGTTTACTGTTTCTGTGACTGCAGGACTCCTAAAGAATATTTGATTTCCCTCTGGCACCTAATTTATGCTGGTGATTGGATTCTGTATGAGGCCCTGCTTTCTGGTAGGTGTGTGCTTCAGGACCAGATTATCTGACCCAAGCTTCCTTAGTAGCCTTCAGATTTCATCAGTTATTAGGTGGGTAATTTTAACCTTAAACACTTGCAGGAGTGAGTGTCTAAGGTCAGTGGTTAGTCAGTCATCTCCTGAAAAAGGACAGCCAAAGGGCTTGTTTTGTTCACTGTCTCATTGTGCAGGGTAGTAATCAGTTAAACAGAGCTGTGCTTAGAATAACAAGTTGTTAGATGAAAAGTAGGGGGGCTGCAGCGACAAATGAGAGAGATTTAGGTAAGGGATGATTTTATTTTCCACAACTACTTGTTTATATAGTTTGTTGTGTCTGAGTCTGATGGAGTGCCTTCTGCAATGTTCTGTGTGATCTCAGTTCTGTGTTGGGCTACAGGCAAAGCTGCTCTGGAGCTGAGATTAATGGCTGTCATCACGGGAGGCAAAGATGACTTAAAATGTCACCCTCTTGATTTGGCATTTCTGCGTTCAATCTGTACCACTGTATTGTGCATCCTTCTGCAGAGGAAATGTGCTGCCATCGGTGACTGAGGAGTTGGCTGTGGCAGTGCTTTGGTGATGCATAAAAGGGTCAACCTATTAATCCTTGGGTTCCTAATCTTACAAACATAGAAAATCAGTGTGATGGTGGCTGTCCTTGCTCAACTAGCTCATCAACTCCACTCAAAGGAGGGAGGAGTGAAAGCAGTGACTCTGAAATTAAGTCACAGGAGTGCAACAGATACTGACTAATGGATTCCCCTAACACTGAGATATAGTCATATGGACAGGCTTTGAAGTAAACTTTTTTTTGGTGTTTATTCAGAAATTGTAGACTTGAAAGTCTTTCTGTTGGTGTCCAAGATTGAATCTCTACAAACTCTCTTACTGTCAGCTCAGCAAAGTGAGCATTAGTCTAAGTAAATATTTGAATTCAAACCTCATGTTTGCTATTTGTAACATAGAATCGTAGAATAGTTTGGGTTGGATAGGACCTTAAGATTATCCAGTTCCACCCCCCCCCACCATAGGCAGGGACAACTCACTCCAGACCATGTTGCCCAAGACTGTCAAACCTGGTTTTGAACACTGCCAGGGATGGAGCAACCTGTGCCAGTGCCTCACCACCCTTACAGTAAAGAACTTTTTCCTTACATCCAACCTGAACTTCTCCTGTTTCAGTTGAAACCCATCACCCCTTGTCCTATCACTACAGTCCCTGTTGAAGAGTCCCTATCCAACATCATTGCAGGCCCCCTTCAGATACTGAAAGACTGCCCTAAGGTCTTCACGCAGCTTCTCTTCTCCAGGCTGAACAGCCCCAGCTTTCTCAGCCTGTCTTCATATAGGAGGTGCTCCAGCCTATGATCATCCTCGTGGCCTCCTCTAGACTTGCTCCAACAGCTCCATGTCCTTCTTATGTTGAGGAGACAAGAACAGCACACAGTGCTCTAAAGAATTTCTTCGCACCAGTGCTGGTAGCCCCTTAATAAAATCTTGCTAGAAAGTCTGCTTTAAGCAGAGTACCAACTACACAGGGACTGCATAAACTGCAGCTCATTTCTTTGCTTTCAGATAGCAAAGATTATCTAAGCAAGATGCAGGAAGTGTGTCACTTCCCAGTAGCCACTGGTAGGAAATACTTGTTCATTACTCACACTGTTTTGCCCATTCCCATTCCAGAGTGGTATAATTGCCACAACAGAGTCCTGCTAAGTACCCAAGTACCTGCTAAATAGTAGGAGAGCCAGGAAGCAGGGTAAGGGTAGGATAATTCCCCTAAGTCTCCAGTATTTACACTTGGAATAATATTTGGATCGTTGTAACTTTAATTTGCTAAGATTTGCTAAACCCAAGACCAACACTTTTAACAACAGGGATTTTTCCCAGTTCCACAGCACTACTCTTTAACCATCAATATGAAGGGAAGAAGCTTGTCAGATCATCATATGTATGGTCAGGATTACTTCCCACCAAGTAATCAGTGTACTTCCAATCTCTCTGAAATGTTTTAGTACTTTAGTTGAATTTGTGCTCAAACAAGACATGAAATCTGGACCCTGAATGGTTCTAATGCCAATGCTGGCATGAAGAATGAGAAAGTGCCAGTGGGGGCTTGTGTCTTGTGAGCCCCCCTACCCCTTTGGCTTTGAGAGGGAGTCTACTCCCAGTGTGAAGGGAGATGAGAATAGTTGTTACAGAATAGACAGTGTTCTGCCTTCAGCCATCCAGAGGACTGAGCCACTTTCATCATTATATTTTAAGTCTCTTGCCCTGAGAAAATAGTCTTTGTGTTGTAATTCTTGATATTCTAACTCTTGATGTTGAATTAGCAACTTAGAAGAATGAAGTTCTTGTGAAGGAGCTGTTATGAATTCAAACCAAGTGCCTGTTGGGATCAAACCACAACAAAGTGCCAGTGGTATGAAGTGCAAAGAAATACAACTGGATTTGAAGAACTTCAGAATTTAGAATGAGAGATGCTGATGTGAGTGCTAATAAACTGCTAGAATCTCTAATTCTGAAGCTGCTTTAAATGTTACTTCTTTTCGAGTAGTTTTATACTTATGGTAATGTGAAATAAATGGCATCTATAGTTAGTCTGACAGAGTGTTCACAGGGAAAAGAAAAATGTAGGTGTGTTTCTCTGAGGCTTCTCTTTAATTTACAAACCTCTTATTCCAGAGACCACATCCTCTTGAAACCACTGGCCTAATGGTTATATACCATAATAGGTACATGGTTATATACTATAATAGGTGCAGAGACTGACATTCCTGGGTATTGCTGCTAGTATCCAAGCCTTATGAAAGAACTGGCGAGCTGCCATATGTGATTAGAGGGATTAGGCCACAACCAAAGCAAATTATTCCTTTCTCTTCCAATTTTCAGTTGTTAATGTTTATCCTCTTTCTGTTCTTAACATTTCACTGTCTTGGTCAGGGTAAGTTCTGTGTAAAACACAACTATTTTTTGCCTCTGGAGTCTTCAAAGTGGTGAAAGTCTTGACTTCTTACCAGAAAAGGATAGAATGAAATCCCAGGCAGAGTCCTGTGGACCAACAGAGAAGTTGTTCCTGGAGAAAAATGAAATTATTCTCAAGTACTTCTATTGCTCAAGTTGCATTTCTTCCTCTTCCAGCTGCCTGAAGACCATGACATAAAGCTGCCAGTGACAATATGCTAAGATTACAATTATTCTGCAGGTTGAAACTGTAAGGAATCATTTTGGTGCTGTTAAGGAAGGGTAAGGAGTGAGCAAGGCTTGTTGAGTATCAACACATAGCTTTATTATTGGACTAAAATGAAGCATTACTGTGTTTGTAAGAGAAACTTCAATGCTGCCTTACTACAGATATCCCCAAAAGTCCGTCTTCCTCCAGCACTCCCTACTTCACAAGGAGCTAGATAAGAATTTTTCTACCTTCCCCTGACTAAACATACATGTTGGCAAACACTATTTTTTAAGTTAATTTCGGACTGCTGGAACGACAATATGCTGTGTACACTCCACTGTTATCATTTGGAAAATGCTCTGATAACACCTTGAAAGAGCAGCTGGATTGGCTAAAGCTACAGGTATAGAATCATAGAACAGAATGGTTTAGGGTTGAAAGGGCCTTAAGATCATCCAGTATCAACCCCCTGCCTGTGGCAGGGTCACCTCACACTAGACCATGCTTCCCAAGGCTCTGTCCACCCTGGCCTTGAGCACTGCCAGGGATGAAGCATTTACCAATTCTTTGGGCAGCCTGTTCCAGTGCCTCACCACCCTTACAGTAAAGAATTTTTTCCTTACATCCAACCTGAACTTCCCCTGTTTAAGTTTAAACCCATCACCAATTGTCCTATCACTATAGAACCTGGTGAATCCTGGATGATCTCTTCCTTTCTGCCCCTTCAAGAATTAAAATGACAACAGCCTTTCTTGTACTTGTTTCAAGTTCACATCCTTATCATTATTTAAAACTCTCCTGGAAGGTGACTTAAGTCCTTCTTTAAGTCTTTTTTCTCCACTATTCAAACTGAAATTCATCATCTGCTGATCTTCTGCGCAATACGTTCATTTCTATCTTAAACTACTTGTGCTTGTGCCAACACTGGCATTTAGCTCAATTAGCTGTTCTCTCTTCATGGGATTTGTCTCATGTACTTACAAATTATATTCCCCAAGCCTTGAAAGGTGTTGAGTTACCCGTGACTGTTGAGCTTAAATGTCAGTGGAGAATCGGATTTGTTCAGGAGAGTGTAATGATGTGTTTGTTGTTGCAAAGCTGTAGGACTCATAAACTACTGTTACTGCTTAATGTGACCACCCAGGGTCATAGAGGCCAATTCCGCAAAGCTTTCACTGCTCTTTGTGTTCTCCTTGGCTTCCTTGCTTTAAAGAAAAGGTTTATTATTTCCTGAGCATGGGTGCAGGCCACACTTAGTTACTTCTGAGAATGACTTTCTCTGAAGATGCAAGTTGTTGCATTACACAATTCCATTTATCTGTTTTCTTCAGCTGCTTGTTGACTTATCTCTGGACTTCCAATTTGTTTTCTTTGCTAGTGCTAGTATGTTGTAGCCGTGGAGAAATTAAGTTAGGAAAATGTGTAGCTTTCAAACAGATAAAACCAAACGCTCTCATTTTTCAGAGTCAACAGGCTACTAGTAATTGAATGCTTTATGGGATGAAGATCATCATAGAATGATCTGTGTTGGAAAGGACCTTAAAGCTCATCCAATTCCAACCCCCTGCCATGGGAAGGGACACCTTCCACTAGAGCAGGTTGCTCCAAGCCCTGCCCACCCTGGCTTTGAACACTGCCAGGGATGGGGCAGCCACAGCTTTTCTGGGCACCCTGTGCTATCACCCCACCACCATCACAGGGAAGAACTTCCACCTACTAGCTCATCTCAGTCTTGCCTCTGGCAGGTAAAAGCTGCTCCTCCTTGTCTTGTCTGTACAGGCACTTGTCAGAAGCCCCTCTCCAGCTTTCCTGTAGGCCCCCTTTAGGTGGGAGTCACTGCTCAATCAGGCCCGTGGGGTAACTCTTCAACTAAAGAAGTTGGCACAAACAGGGGTATGAAAGCAGCCAGAAGTGTAGAGCTGGCTGTCACCTTCTTCCTCTTATTAGAAGGCATTGGCTGTGAGACAGATTCTCTCCAGCAGAGCTCTAGCAACTTAAGTCTACTTTGCAAGAAGCACTTGAAATGTGATTTTGCAATGTAAATAGAGGCTATTATGAGGTTTCTGCATGCAAAGGGAAGTCTGGTTGATTTGGCTGGAGCAGCAGACTCTGGGGTTCTGCTGTTTGTTTTCTGATCCTGTTGATGAACTTAATGTCAGCCATGACAAACTACTCCAACTCCTTCCTTGCCTCTCTCTTGTTACATCCCACAGGTATACACCGAGTGAGAACTTTAAAATCTAAACTAGGATTGTGGTACATCTTAATTTGATAACTCATGATGCTTGGGATGCAGTATTTGACTTAATATTCCCCTGTTGTATTTGGGATAAAGCAGAAGGGGAGGCAAAAAAATCTGCGCTCTGTAGGGTAAACCAGTTTGTGGACAAGGTTGTCTTGCTGTTATGACCTGTGTTTAAGATCAGTATGAAGCCTTACTTAAAGGAGTTGATGTGTGCAGCTGCCTGAGGGGCTTTGAGGAATTCTAGAAGATAAAGTTATTGGATGAATGCCAAATAAAATGTTTGGAAGTTGTAAGCAGTTTAAGAGTGTATGTGGGGAAACTATTTGGGGGTTTCTCTCTGTTCCTTTTATTGCCAAAACAGAGATACTTTCATGTATGAGTTACATAAAACATAATTTCATGTTCCTGTTTATTACAGGGATTAGAATTGCCTTATGAAAGGGAAGATTTTTGTGTGGTTTCACTTGAATTCAAGGTTTAAGGAAAAACTCATGCCAAATATGCCAAGACTCACTGATGTCAGTCTACAGCATGACAGCCGTTCTCCAGAAGTCAGTCCACGTGGTATTTCTATCCGTTTCCATTATTTAATCAGCCTGTTGTGGAGCTTTCTGTCTCCTTTCAGTCTCATTTCAGTCTGAAAACTTGCCTGGCAAAGGAAAACTCCAAACTTGCAATGGCACCAAACCAGCTGCTGAGACCTCTTAGTTCTTTTTGTTTTTTTATAGGGGCTTTTTGGAGGCAAAAAGTGTCCAAAAGGAACTTAAAAGAATTGAGCTTCAGGGGTGGTAGTGGGTGATTTGAAAAGGGGGAAGGCATTGGTTATAGACTTTAAGTCAGCAGTTTTTAGCTGTTGGAATATGCTTGGAATCAGTGCTAAAAACCATTTGCAGCAAGTCAGCTTTGCACTCACTTGTATCTGTGGATCTCCTGAGGTTGAGAGTTCATAAAACACAGGAAGAGGTTTTCTTGTTCATGCAGAGCCTAAAATCTGCACTGGTTTTAGTTAGGGTCCTACATATTTCTTTGATTACCCAAAGAAGTGGTAAATGCCCATCCCTCGCAGTGTTCAAGGCCAGGCTGGACATGGCCTTGGGTGACATGGTCTACTGTGAGGCAGGGGGATTGGAATTACATGATCTTAAAGTCATTTCCAACCCAAGAATTACAGAATTCTGTGATTCTATAATTCTATGGCAGGTTATTTGAGATACTGTTATATGAACCTCATGGCACAAAATCACAATGACAATCATGGAGAACATAAATATGGCTGCTAGACATAACCACATGCAGAAGGGGGTTCAGGAATATAATTAACCTGGCTGCAGCTGCCTTCCTCATCTGCAAGAAACACTGTTATCTTGAGAGATGAAGTTTCCCTTTGAGAAGTGCCAGTATCTTGTTTTGATCTCCTGGTTGAAGCCTGTGGCCAGGGGACCAAGAGCAATGACTCGCTGCGTGACGCTCATGCTCCTTAGATCAATACAGTGTCAGCATCCTGTCTGCCAGATGGCAGGTATCAGATTGTAGAAGCCTCAGGCGGACACATGCTAACCTAAAGGGTGGTTGTGATGGGAGCTGCCTAATCGGGATCTGCCCAACAGCAGCATCTACTTCTCTTCTCTCTCTCACCAGGGTTGTCACTAGGGATGCTTCTAACAGTAAATTCAAGCTCTTTTATTTCTTTGGCTCTGTTACATCCATTGGGCTGTAACCTGGAGCTATTACTCTAGGTACAGCCAACTCCCTGCCCTGTCTTCCCCCCCCCCCCACTTCATTCCTTTGTGTTTTCTTTGGGAAGAAGTTTGTCCTTGACAGTTGGGATTGCCCTGTAAGTGAATAGTCCTCTGGAGCCATGGCCTATAAAAGAGGCAAAACAGTATCTTAAATGATTGCTTGTATATGCAGTTTGGTTTCAGTAAAGCAGTGAGGTTCATGTTACTGCATGACTTTGAATTCCATGTACTCAAAATGGTTGTGTAGAAATTATGGCATATTTATTCAATATGCTCTATAGGGCAGGGACTGGGCCTGCATGGGATCACGTTCCTCACATAATTATACACTATTAGTGGTAAAATGTGAGTAAAAGTTACATTTATATCTTGTAAATGAAGTTGTACTGCAGCTTGTGACATCCTTGACTTTCCCAAAGGAGGGGCTGGTCCAGAGGAAAGGGAAAGGACTCAAGTGACTCCCTTCCTCTTGCGCTCAAGGTAACTTGTCAGAACGTAATAGCACTGCTGGATCCATGCAGCAGCTTCTAGGAAATTTAGAAAGTTTACTGTAAGAAACTTGCCTTTGCAAGCCTGGTACCTGACCATTCAGTGAGGAGTGTTGTGTCTGTTTCTGGGGAAAGAGGATTTTGGCCGAGTCTGTTATAGAATTCCCATTTGAAGGGATTCTGACGAAATAATCTCTTAAACTTGTTGCTTTTGGTTCTGAGTACCATGTGAGAAGCTTTGTTACAAATGGAAGACAAAATCCTGCAGGAAGAGGCACTGCACCAGATGGAGAACATGCTGCTTAAGTCTTGAACTAGAGCACACAAACTCCCCTAACACATTCCCAGCCTCTTCCCATCTCGCTGCTGCAACATGTTACATTTGGCAGGGTTCCCATATCTTCCTCTGGGTTTTACCTCCAGGGCTTGTGATGGCTCCCACCTTTCTGATCTCCTGGGAGGGGAAAAGAGTCTGAACACTTGGAGTGGGAAGGCAGGTGTGGAGGGCAAGGCACGCATGAGTGGAGTAGGATCCCGAAGTTCAATGGCTTGTCCTAATGGGATGGTTCTTTTCTTCTGATTGCTTGGTGACTTGCCAAAAATGGTGTCCTAGAAATGTGCTAATAAATAAACCAGCATGGCAAGTGTATGAGTGTTAGCCCAAGTGGCTGCTTTTCCCCCTTTTTCTGTTCCTGGGGCTCAGGCAATCTTTCTTTAAATAAGCAAAATCCAACTTCAAGCCTTTGTGAAGAGGGTTCATGGAGTGATCCAGATGCTGCCAGGAGGTGGATGTTGCAGATGGATGTTATGCTGCCTCACCCAGTCCACTGCTTCCTTGTGAATCAGGGCTGAAAGCAGCAGTGGCTTTTATTCCACGCTATCTGGCTCTTGTCTGTCCATGTATGATAGCCACAAACACAGATTTCTTATGTTCTCTTCAATGTGATGTCAATACTTGTGACCACACGTTGGGTTTTTTTACTTTAAATGAATGTGAGAAGTGTTCTTGATTTGTTTTGTCATGTTTCTCCTTCCCTATCCTCCAAATTATTCTGCTGCCTTAAAGAGCAACTTAAAAACGACTTATCCTAAAATGTTATCATTTGAATAACACTTGATTCTGTGTTTTAGGGTGTGAGTTGTATTGGAAGGGAATATATTCTCATGGCCACCTCGTTCAAGAGGCCTGTAAAACAGGTTTGACTTGAAGTGACCATTTGAACTTCACAAAGTAATTTAATCACACTGCAAAACTTGTTTCTTTTAATTAAAAATGCATACATCATCTACTTCCCTGATCCCTGATATTCCAGCTTGTTCTTTCTTGTCTCTTTTAGGGGATGTTTTGTTTGTTCTTAAACCCTGGATATGCTGGGTCAGTGAACTGTTACTCCAGGAAGCAGAGCTGAGTGGACAAGCTGAGAAGACATCATTCTAATGGCAAGTGGGAACGCAACACTTACCCCAAAGCCTCTCATCTAGGGAAGCATGCATATCCAAGACAGCAACATTTGGGGCTCTTTAAACCACTGACTGTGACCTGATCCAACTTTCTCAGTACCTGCTGAAGAAGACTTTTCTTCTGTACCTTTAAAGCAGTCTACAAGACTATCCTCTCCAGCAGGATTTCATTTCTTCCTGGACACTCTACCCTGCACACACAAGATGATTGACCTAAGCTTCCTAACAGAGGAGGAACAAGAGGCAATAATGAAGGTGTTGCAACGGGATGCAGAGCTTAAAAGAGCTGAAGAAGAGAGAGTCAGGTAAGGGATCCAACACCCTTGGCTGTCTTGGGAAGACTTATATAGCTCGCACACCAAGTTACTTGGAGCATAGTAGATAAAACCAGTTGCTGCTGATGGCCCCATATTGCACTGTTTATGTGGTTTGGAGATTTTTACTCTGGACTAGATTTAGCACAGACTCCGGGTGAAATGCCTCTAACACACAAATGACTCATTGCTGGCCAAAAAGCCAAGTGTTGATTTGGATTCCTACAATTCCCTCAGGCCAAGCACAGCTAGTGCACATCTAGCTTGATATGAACCTGGATTGGGTTCCTCAGAACAGCATTCAGTTTGCATGTACCAAAACCTCTGTGAACTGAATTAATGGGTATTAAGTGGGGAGACTTGATTCAAAAAAAGTATCCCAAACAAAGTCAGTATGGATGCAGTCAGCAGTATGTCTGAATGATGAAGTTACACCTCACATACATGAAGTGTTGCACCTGCAGTCCAGAGGAGGTACCAGCACTGTGCTCTTTACAAAGAGATGTCTTTGCAATTGTGGTTGAAGCAGAAAATTGCTCTCAGTTTTCTTTGTGGTGTCACAGATGGAGCAATGTGGGGTTATTCTAGAGTGTTTCTGTGCTGGGAGGTTTTCCTAGAGCTACTATTAGGGTAATTGCCATGAACAGAAATGCATGCATGGAAAGCAGCATTGCCCAAATGGCTTTGAGAAAGCCAGTTTACGCAGCTATAAATAGCAGTCAAGTAGTGGTTTCAGCTAATAGAGATAGGTACCTGCTCAAGAATGAGCACTGTAATAGCCAGCTTCTTTTTTTTTTGTGAAGGAAAGTATCCATTACAGGTTCCACAAAATGACAAGTGGCCAGATAATGAAAAATGGAGCCTTAGATGATGAAAGGTCGAAGTGCTGTAACACAAACTGATAGTGGAGGTCTCTGCTTGGGCAGAATTTCACAGAATCACAGAATGGTATGGGTTGGAAAGTGCCTTAAGATCATTTAGTTCCAGTCCCCTGCCATGAGCAGGGACACGCTGCACTAGACCATGTTGCCTAAGGCTCTGTCCAACCTGGCCTTGAGCCCTGCCAGGGATGGAGCATTTACCACTTCTTTGGGCAACATGTTCCAGTGCCTCACCACCCTTACAGTAAAGAAATTATTCCTTATATCTAGCCTGAACTTCCCCTGTTAAGCTTAAACCCACCATCCGTTGTCCTATTGCTACAATCCCTAGTGAAGAGTCCCTCTCCAGTATCCTCATAGGCCCCGTTCAGATACTGGAAGCTGCTCTGAGTTCTCCACACAGCTTCTCCTCTTCAGGTTAAAAAGCCCCAATTTCCTCAGCCTGTTTTCATACGGGAGGTGCTCCAGCCCCGATCATCCTCGTGGCCTCCTTTGAACTTGCTCCAACAGCTCTGTGTCCTTACGTTGAGGACATAAGAACTGTATACTGTGCTCCAAGTGGGGTCTCGTGTTCAGAATAGAGGGGCAGGATCAAATTTTCTCTCGCTGATTCAATAATCTCCAGGATTCTTCCTTGTGAAGACCTGTATTTCCTATTTAAATGTTTTGAAATTATTTCAGCCATGATCACCTGTGATGCTTCACTACTGAGAAATATGTCTTCTGTGTAGACATTCCCATACCCTGGAAATAAGCAGCAGCCTGCCACTTGCCGCAAGAGCAGCCTTCATTTGCTGAATAGCTTCTGCAGCCTTGAGGTGGTTTGGTCAGTGTGTATTCATCATGTTGTTATTACTCTTGCTTCTCCTGGTTAACAGTGCTTCTCCTCTCAAGGTTATTTGCTTCTCTGAAGGCTGAAGGTAAAATTATTACAGGCAACACTCACCACAGTTCTTTTTCCCAGCTATCTTAATGCAACCTGAGGAGATATTTTCACCGTGTAGTTTTGTCTCCTGCTTCAGAAAGCAGAAAAGTGACTTTGCTGTAACAGAGCGGGTGTTTTCTTTAGGTAGAAGAACACTGACTTTAGTCTTGTAATGATAAATCAGTGCCAGGTCTGAGAGTGCTCAGGGCAAGTAATTGTAGATGTGAGTTTGAAAACAGTATGTGGGGAAAGGAACCCTTCCTGGAACAGATTAAATCAAAAAGCCACTCTCAGTAGTGGTCTGAAAGGGCTGCTGACAAGTATTCTTGTCTGTGTAACTTCTCTTTGGTCTCTTGTAATTGTAGTTCAAGAGGGTGTGGTGGAAAATGCAAGGGACTGCAGGTTGTCACAGCCTGTAATCACCATGTTTCTTCCTACAACAAAACGTCTCTTCTGGCTTCTTAATATTATAACTTCTGAGGAGCTGGAAGTTTACGTATGAAACTGATGTTTCTGCATAGATGTGGCACATGGAGCTTGCTTTTTATGTGTTAAAACACTGCATAAATTATATCTCCAGCCAAGGAGATGCAGCATTTTAGTTTGAATTCTACAGCCTTGCACACCTGGAAGATTCCAAGATCTGGGTTTGAATGTCATCACACAAACATCACACCCTGACAAAGTGCTGTTTGTATGTGTATATAATGGAAGCCTTTTAATGAGATCGTTTTCCCTCTAGAAGGAATTCTGAGGTTTGGAGGGTGTTCACAGCAACCTGTGCCATGCTCCTGGAGTGTGGACAAACCAGTAACATGACAAAATCCTCTTTGAGCAACTTCCTAGTGGAATTTTACACCACCTGATGGAGTTTCCTCTCTGAAAATGGCTCCTAATATTGCTTACCTCTAGCAAGACTGCTGGTTAGACTGGCCCACGCAGCCTCCTTGGGCACTCTGCTTTAATCCCTGGATTGTTCAGCACTAGACTAGAAGCTGGTTTTCAGCATATTCAGCTGTGAGGGTGCTGAGGTGCTGGCACAGGGTGCCCAGGGAAGCTGTGGCTGCCACGTCCCTCAAGGCCAGGTTCAGTGGGGCTTGGATCAACCTGCTCTAGTGGAAGGTGTCCCTGCCTATGGCTGGGGTTGGAACTGGATGAACTTTAAGGTCCCTTCCAACCCAAACCATTCTGTAATATTGTTCACTTTGTTGTTGTCCTCATTCCTGTCCAGCAACCTCTGCTATACCCTGCTTCAGCTGGGATTTGGGTATTGAACACAAGTGGGCTAAGCACACAACCGAATTCCCTGGCAGTATCTTCAGCATAGCCCCTAACTCTTTATACAGTGACATAGTTCAGACTAACACAGTCTGAGGCTCTTTCTAGAAAGACTAACAGAAATATACCTATCTTGTGAAGCTCTGGAGCGTGATTGCATGTCTCTCCTGTGGTGGAGTGGGTGGCCCCTGGCACCAGGGTGTCTGAGGCACAAAGCTGTTGTGGTCGCCTTTGTGACAGAGCTCTCTGGGCCCTTCCCAGCAGAATCTGGCAGTGCTGCTCTGGGCTATGCTGAGGATTGTTTGCTCCTTGTGTAAACTGAGGAGGTCAATGATAGGGGAGAATATGGAGTTGTTTATGTGGTGGGTGGTGACTGCTGTGTGCCAAACCCCTTAATACATACATTGGTGTGGCACTGCAAAGATGTTGCTCAGGGTGGGATATATCTAAGGTATTGGGGTGAGATGAATTGTGGCACTGGGGGAGCCAGACTTACAGCTGTAGTGTATTCTGAATGTTATTTGAACCTGCCAAAGGGGAGACTGAGATGAGCTCTTAGGCAGAAGTTCTTCCCTGTGGGGGTACTGAGGCACTGGCACAGGGTGCCCAGAGAAGCTGTGGCTGCCCCATCCCTGGCAGTGTTCAAGGCCGGGTTGGACACAGGGGTTTGGAGCAACCCACTATAGTGGAAGGTGTCCCTGCCCATGGCAGGGGTTGGAATTGGATGAGCTTAATGTCCTCTTCAGCCCAAACCATTCTGTGGTTCTGTGATCTGTAGATTAATAAACTGCACAACCTTATTTTGTTGTTTTTTTCCATGAGCTGCTGTCTTCCTTTGTAACTTGTGTTCAGAGAAGGATTTTTTGTGTAACCTATGTAAAATATGGCATTGTCTTTCCAGTGCCCTTTTGGGACTTGTGTGTAAAAACAGTGCTGTATGAACATCCTAAAGAGGCACCTTCTGAGGTGGTCGTACCAGGGACTTCAGGCATACTCCTTAGTAGGTATAAAGGTCAGTGTCTACATGAGGATGCGTGCTTGGAGACTGCCTTCAGCCAGACCTGAGACAAGCTGTAAGCTGTAAGCTTTTCTCATGCCTGTGCTTGACTCACTTCTTTCTAGCTGGGAAGATGTGCTGAAGGAGGCAATGCTACATCATCACATCTTGAACATCCTTTGGTACTACCCCAGAGGGAGGATAAGCTGATGCTTGTCTGCTGCCTGTGCTTTCCTTCCTTCCTTTGCTTGGCTTCATGTGGTGGTTGCATGAGATGAAGCAGCTCAGAGGCATTTCCCATTGCCAAAGACAGACAAGATCCAGCACATCAATTCAGCAACAGCCTTTTTCAAATATATGAAACTTGGTCTGTGTTTATTTCCTTTTTTAGCTTTAGCAGCTTAAAAATGGGTGAGGATAAAGGATATCTGAGAGATCTGGCAGTAATAAAAGTATCAAGTGGCATTTACTCACTGATTTCTCAGATATGTAAATACCTAAATACACCCAGAGGAGAATGTTCCTCTTTGGGCTGTAAGGAACACCTGGTCAGGTGGAAAAGGCTAAGCTCATGTTTTTGGGATTAATTCCTCCCTATGGATATTGTTTAGCACCGAATCTGACTTTCTAGGAAAGAATTTTATCCTCTAGCAAAATGTGCATGCTGTTGTTTCTCCTTTTTAACAAAGACAACTGATATAAGACTGACTGTGGGTTTGGTGGGGAGGTTTGTTGTTGCTCTCCAGAGATGTACTAAAAAAAACCCTATAACAAACCAAACCCACTCTGTTCTGAGCAAAGTCCTTTTGTGCCCAAGCCTCCATTTGTAACTGGACAAACAAAAACCTAAGGGGGTATATATCCTCCAGAAAGCTTTTCTGCATCCTGTGTGGTTTCTGCCAGGTTCATCAGACCAATGTAGCAGGAACTGCACTGGTCTATGAACAGTGAACAGCTGCCTTATGAAAAGCCAGTAGGAAAAACAGGACTGTTCTCATCTTAACCTGGTGAGGTTAAGGAAGAGACCCTACATACTGGTCTTGATAACACTGGACTATACTGATGTCCTGGTTTTGGCTGGGATGAAGTCAAGAAAATTAACCATAACCAGGACAACCGGAAACTGATACCTTTTCTTCGCAGTATTGACTGCTAACTTGTCTACTAGTAGCAGATAGATTATTTGACTGGATGATGCTTGTTTGGAACAGCCAGCAGAGCAGGGTGAATGGAGTTTATTTTGATGGTAGAAGAGTGTGTTTAAGGGAAAAAGAGGATACTAATATGGCTTTTTAACTTCTGACTGTTGCCTCAGTAAGAATAGATTTCCTGTCTTGAAGTGGTACCCTGTGATTTAACCCACTATCAGATTCTCCAGAGGTGGGAGAAACAACCCTGTTAATGCACATGTAGGTTTTCTGTTTGCCTGCAGAATGTCAGACACTTGCTTTGTGTGCCCATTCCATGTAATCCTGAGAGTACTTAATGCCCTGGGGGGTGAAAGTTTTGTCATCTTGCCATCAAGTGTTTCACCAAGGCATAGGTTAGATATAAGGTTTTCAGGTTAGATACAAGGAGGAAATTCTTCCCTGTCAGGGTGGTGAGGCACTAGAATAGGTTGTCCAGGCAAGCTGTGGCTACCCCATCCCTGGTAGTGTTCAAGGCCAGGTTGGACAGGGCTTGGAGCAACCTGCTGTAGCAGAAGGTGTCCCTGCCCATGGCAGGGGGTTGGAACAGGATGAGCTTTAAGGTCCCTCCAACCCAAACCATTCTATGACTCTACAGTCAGAAAATCATATTAAGTAAAGGGTGAGCTCAGACATACTTTTAAAGAGGATTTGGAGTGAATTCCTTCTAACTGACCTTCATTTTCTTAAGTTTAATGTTTCTATAGAAGAAACAAGCACTACCTTTTTATAACCTTAAGGTGTTTCACTCTGAAAACTGCAACCTGGGTTAAGTGGCATTATAAGAGACCACTGAGGAACTCAGAATACATGCTTACAACATATGTAAAGCCATTATTACATATTCTCCTAATTGCAAACCTGCCAGCTGATCCTGCAATCTGAATTTTAATTTGGATACCCAGTAGTTCTTTGGTACCAAGAGGAAAACAAGGTAATGGCAACATGGTTTGCCTTTCTGTTGACTGAGAACCTGGTGTAGAATCAGCTCCTGGCTTCTAACCCTGTTGTGGTGTGCTGGGAGGCACATGTAACATTGGAAATCCCTGGCTGCAGCCTCATTTCTCAACAGTTCCTTTGAAGATAAATCACAGCCTAATGCCTAGCAGTGAAACAGACCCACACAGTACCAGCAGTTTGGTATTGCCAGTAGGGCCTGCTCATAGCACAGCTTGAGGATTCAAGCAGCACTCTAAAACTTCTAGTCTCTAACCTCAGTTTTGCAACAAGTCGATGATGACCTGGTGCACACAGGCTGCTTGAAAGGTCCTTGCCAAGACCTAGAACTAACTGTCTGAGGATGAAAATATGCTGCTTTATTTGTGGCAAGGCAATGCCTGGGAAAAGCTTTAATATTGCTCTTAGTTCCTCAAAAGATGGAACAAAGGCTAAATACTTCTCCTTTAGATGAGGAAGCCAAGCCAGCAAAGGTCAAGTGCTATGAAAGTGAGAAGGCAAAAGTAGTTTGCAAGTTATGAGCTTCTGTCACTTCCTACCATACAAACCCTGTAATCTAGACAGGTCACTTGTAAAGGAATTACTGTAGATGGAGAGAAGGTTTGTACCTTTGTTAGCAGCACAGTTACCTCCCAAAGTCTATAAGGCCTGTTGAGCTGGTGAGGTTAAGGTACAGTTAGCTCCATAAACAGGGGTGGGAGCAAGGTGCCTGACGTTTGCTTCCATCCAGCTACATTGGCCATGGGTGATGTTTAATGAGTCCAGAGCCATGACAAATCCTCTGTCTCTGGCCTGCTTATGTTAGTCAAAGTTCTGAGATCCCCACAAGCAGATATATAGGCTGACACACCTGAGAGTCCCATCCACTTCTACAGTGATCTATTGGTGTGAGCTGACTTGTACAGCTCTCCTACCGCACCCTAGTTTCAGTGGTTGAATAGAGGGGAAAGGAGTGAGCAGTGTCTGGGGTAAATGACTGGGGTGAGAGCACTGAATACCTGTCCTGTGACTCAGTGCCATCCCTCCAGAGCACCTCCCTCGGCATGTGTTGTCACACTGCCCTGCGGCACTAGCTGGGGTCAGAGCTCTGCTTGCCCTGCAGGCTGTGCAAACAGCTGAAGAGCCCATCCCCAGCCCTAAGGAACGTCTGTTCTGAGAAGACAAATAACACAGGGGAAAGAAGGTGAAAGGGAGAAGCAATCATCTGTGTAAAAATCGCTTACATTCCACTATTCCTGCTGGCTGTGTTCATAAACTGCCTGAACAACAAGGAGTTGGCTCATACCTGAGTAATGTGTTTGCTTGAGGACAGAGAGAAGCTACTGCTCTGTTCCTGCTCCAACTTGGAAGACCTGCAGCATATGAGAAGTATGTATTTTGGCTCTTAGAGTTATAAGCAAGAGGAAGGGCCAGATCTTAAATGGCCCAGTCATGCTACGGACTGTTTAATCTTGGCATTAGAAATGCCAGTGGTGACCTCAACTTCTTGCAGCCTCAACTGTGTGTAGTTGATTGAAGACAGGGAAGTTCTTTAAACACCCAGGAGGGACAGACTGTTGACAGTACTGCCAAAAAGACATTCAGGTATTCAAATGCTAATAGAGCTGATACATTCAAATAAGCCTCTTCACTTCTGGATGAAGGAGAAGTTGAGTGATAGGTGAGAATGGTCTTAGTATGTGGTTGGGACTGTCCCAGTGCCCTTTCTCTGCTTTGAATGGTTGTGTGTACTTGACAGTCAAATCTTCAACCTACAATAAACACTGTCATCAGAGCTACTTGGTTGCACTGGAAGTTCCTTCTCCTAATCTCATGGACAAGATAAAACTGGCATGAACCTCCTTAGGGTTGGACTAGATGACCTTTGAAGGTCCCTTCAAACTCAAACAATTCTATGATTGGCCATCAGGCCTGTAGAAAATAGCAGCATCCCACAGCAATATGGACAATGTTTGGTCTCAAAGTCTCAAGTTAATTTGGTTTGTTCTGGTTTCTCCCCTGAGCTCTGTTATTAGCTTATTTGCTGCAGGAAAGGACATAGAGAAGGCAGATGAAACCTGACTTGACTTTTTCATCAAGTACTCTCCAAAGCCGTCTAGTAACTTTCCTGGTGTCCAGGTTGGTCTCCAGGACATGTATGAGCACATGCCTTATGATTATATTCCTAATGAGGAAAGACAGCAAGCTCTCAAATGGCAAACAAAGCCTCCTCAAAGAATGTTTCATAGAAGCAGAGTGACCATACAGCCTGAAAGCAAATTATTAAAGATGTGCTTCACAGTATTTAAAATTGCTGCAGTTTATGTGGTGGATCCACTTTTTTACAAGGCCTGTTAGGGATAGGACAAGGGGAATGGCTTTAACCTGCCAGAAGGGAGATTGGGATGGGCTCTTAGGCAGAAGCTCTTCCCTGTGAGGGTGCTGAGGTGCTGGCACAGGGTGCCCAGAGAAGCTGTGGCTGCCCCATCCCTGGCAGTGTTCAAGGCCAGGTTGGACACAGGGGCTTGGAGCAAGCTGCTCTAGTGGAAGGTGTCCCTGCCCGTGCATGGGGTAGAACTGGATGAGCTTTAAGGTCCCTTCCAACACAAACCAGTCTCGGATTTGTAGATGAATAAACTGCACAACCTTAGTTTGTTGTTTCTTCCATGAGTTGCTGTCTTCCTTTGTAACTTGTGATTGTACAAGGACCTTTGTATAACCTATGGAAAAAATGGAACCATCTTTCCAGTACATTTTTGGGATGTATTTATAAAGCAGTGCCACATGAAGAGCCTAAAGAGGCACCTTCTGAGCCCTAAACCAGCCACAGACTTAATTTTGACAGAGACTTCTAAACCTGCCCTGCTAGCTTATCTCAACTTTATCCTTAACAATCTGGCCTTTGAAGGGAAAACTCAAGATCTGCAGTTATTGGAGACTCCTTCAGAGCTTTCTCTGCTTGAGAATTTATCATGGCAAAACATAAATATATTTTTCTAAGAGCTGTTTCAGCTGAAGCTCTAAGGGTAACAGGGCTGAAGCTTCTGTTTTCAGCTCATTGTCATCCTTCATAATTAACTAAGGAACTAACAGGTCACAAGATAGAAATAGTGCACTGAGAAAAACCCCAAACCAGCCAACCAAATCCCTAAACTCACAACCTGCTTCCCCAAAGCCCCCAAAATCTGACTTTGATCCTGTTAACACATGTAAGTAGATTGTGTGTCTCACTTATTCCTTTTTCCCCTCCTCAGGCGTTTACCAGAGAAAGTCAAGGACGATGTTCAGCTCAAGAACATGAGCGGGCAGTGGTTTTACGAAGCCAAGTCCAAGAGGCACAGAGATAAAATGCATGGAGCAGATATTATCAGAGCTTCCATGCGCCGGAAGCCTGCACATCCTGGTAAGCATTTGCTTTACATTTCATTATGAAAAGGCTGATTTTTGCTTTGCTAACTTCAGACTCTTTTGTCAGTGAAATACAAGAATATTGGTATCCATAACCAGAAAATGATGCAAAAAAAGAGATTTCCCATGAGTTTACAGTGTAAGCTTTCTTCTCCCCATTAAAGAGAGGATTCTGTGTGATGACTGCTGACAGGAGGGACTGGCTTGTGTTTCTGTGTAGGACTAAAAGCTCTTCGCACTCCTGATGCCTTCTTACTTCCATTCTTGAGGCTCTCTGAGCTGTCTTGGAACATGCAAGTAATCAGGGATTGAGGAAATTGCTTTTTATCTATAAATTTCCAAGATTTTAGGTGTTGCTTGAGAGCTCTGAAGTTCAGTGGTTTGTACCATGAGCTAGAGGTTGTAACTACTGCAATCCATGCTGGAGTTCTGGCAGACAGACCTGGTTTGTAAATACACCCACCATCTCCTACATCATGGTGGGTGCCCCCAAATGATCTGTTAGAAGTGTTTGTTAAAGCCAGTTGTGTTCATGTACCAGATAAGTTGCAGACATTAACTTAATAGAACAAATAGGTAGTACTGTACTGTGTGTAAATTGAGATATTGATGAGCTTTGGGCTCACTTGATAATAAATACTATATTCTGAAGCTCTTCTTTTAAGAAAATCAGAGTGTGGGAAGATAATGCATTGTGTGTAACATCAGAAATAAATACAGTGTATCATTTGGAGAGAAACAAACCAAAAGAGAACACAGAAGCTGCTCTGCTAGAGCAGACCAAAAGCTCATGGCCCCAGCACCCAGCTCTGAGTGCTTGGCAGCACGCATGTGCTCCAAGGCCAGAACCAGCCTGCAAACACTTTCACCTCAGACTGTTTTGATGTAGAGGAGGTATTCCTGGGTTATTTTCCCCCATTAATATCTTTAAGAAGTTCTTTAAAGCCATGCCTCTAACATTCACCGTGTCCTGTCTGAGGCATTTTGAAATGAATGTTTTCCGTGTAAGAAGTGACTGAACTGATCACCATTATCGTTGGGAAGCCAACTGAACAGTTGATCTCTATTCATAAAAACATATATAATGCAACATACAGGATTATGTAGGCTTCTATTAGAAGTCTCTCAACATCTGACTTTCTAATCTAGGGAGTCCTGCTCCATTTTGTCATTATTTGGACAGAATATTTCTTCTGTTTCTTAGAGAAACTGACACTCATCCCTCTTTATCTCATAGTTTTACTAAATCCTTTTGGCTTACAAGGGCAAAACTGTTCTTATTTTCTTGTACTGATAGTTAAAGTTCTATTAAGGGATTCTGCTGTGTGCTCTTGAAGCAACCAAGTACTTCTGTCAATGCCGTGTATACATTACAGCGTATTGTATACCTTTATCTTTCTATACGTTTTGTAACCACAACTTAGCCTTGTTTTCTTGTGTCTAATCCTGAAATGTTACACCTTCTCAGATCCTATTTCCCAGAGATGAGGGATAATGGCAGTTTAGTCAGTTTGAGGTTACAGTGTGATGGTTTTGGCTTTTTAAGTTGACAAGAAAAGGCCTGAAACAGAAAAGACTTGAAAAAAATCAAAGGTTAGTGTGGTGTGTTTGTGGGTTTGGCTGGTTTTCAACTTGCAGGCTATGAAAATCAGCTGTAAAATTGTAGCGAAATTTTACAGTGATTTATAGTTTAAAAGAGAGTACTTAAAGCCATATTATGTTAAAGGGGGGTAATTACTCCCCAGTCTTGTTACTTGAACAAAAGGGCATACTGGTACATTCAGAACTATGTGCGATTGATTGCTTTCAATGACTCATTAGATGTCAAGATATTTTTGCTTGCAGTTACGAATAGCGATAGTGAAAACAAAAACCTTGCTTAGTTTTGCACACTGAGGAATCCTTAGTGTGGGGTACATGGTAGATTTAGATTAGATATAAGAAAGAAGTTCTTCCCTGTGAGGGCGGTGAGGTGCTGCACAGGGTGCCCAGAGGAGCTGTGGCTGCCCCATCTCTGACAGTGTTCAAGGCCAGGTTGGACGGGACTTGGAGTAACCTGGTATAGTGGAAGGTGTCCCTGCTCATGATAGGGGGCTGGAACTGGGTGAGCTTTAAGGTCCCTTCCAACCAAACCTATCTGGGATTCTATGATTTCTAGTAACATTAATACTTGTATTTGATGATTCAAACAATCCTGTATGAACATAGGGGAGACAACAATATTCTTGCTTCATGTTTTAGCTGAAGTGAGTCAGAGCAAATCAAACAAAGTGAAGAACAGCTGGGTGAGCAATGTTAACAAAGAAGTCTTTGTGCCACCAGAGCTACATGGTATTGTGGAACACCAAGAAGAAGAGGAACAACTGAAATCCAATTCAAGGTAAGTTGTCTGTTTAATCACACTTAATATGTGTGATCAGGACCGGTGAAACTTGTAAGCTGTAAATTCCATCCAAAATACTGTACTTGCCTCTTACTTCAAAAGTCATCAAACATTTCCTCATTATTGCCCAAGGAATCGGTGCATGTGAAAGGTTGATAAACCAGAGTCATGCATTTAGTTGTTCTGTATCCAAATGCAGAACAACCTTAGCTTACCTCTCTGAGGGAGAAGTTGTTAGTGGTGTGTAGAATGCTCCCACACATGTTCTCATGTCACAAGTTCGCCTGGCTCCCAGAAGCAAGACTATGAGTTTCTAGTTACAATGGTTGGCCACGATCAGTCCTTCACAGTTAGTAACTGGGGCACAATAACCCCTGCATCCTTTCAGTCAGCCACTTAATAAGACCAGACTGTTGATTCGGCCTGAATTTGAAGCTTGGAACATACAAAGAATAAGACTGAGAAATGACTCTAGAATTTTCCAAGGTTTTTGGAGTGCACAGTTTAATAATCTGAGACTTTTTAAGGAAACCAAATGTATTTCAGATGGAGAGAACCAGAATCTTTTGGATTCTTGTGGAAAATAAGTCAGATTATGCCAAGAAAAATAAATGCCTTTCTGGAAGTGAGAGGCTTCCATTCGGAGTAAGGGAAGACAGTCAGTTTGGCTATGCCTGGGCTGTAGTTGTTACAGGAATGCTGGATCATAGTTTGCGAACTACAGAGGATTTGGTATTAAATCACTCTATCTCAAGCTTGTAAACACCCCAAACAGCTTAATTTTGCTTTAAAATACCCTGAGTTGGTCTTTGACAGATGTGTTCTCTTTAAAATACCTATGTGTAGTATTGCATTGGCCTGTGTGAAGTTTTCAAAAAGTCTGCATTTGAAATGGAGAGTGCTGATCTCTTAGCTAGGGCAAAGCAGGTAGAAATTAGATGCCTTTAAATGGCCAGATTCATCAACTCCAGGAGACAAGAAGCAGGGTGTAACACAACTACTACTGTTTGTGCTTTCAGAGAGTAGAGAGGTAAGAGCCAGAATTACTCCTTAGGATGACTGGTTTAATTCTGGTTGTGCTGTCGATGTGCTCTGTTCAGCTTTCACTTTCTTGTCTGACATCTGAAGCCCTTCTCTCTACTCATCTGTTTTCTCTTTGCAGCAAGGCTTGTCTCCTCCTTTGCCCTTGCACAGAATCTAATAGCAGTTGAATCTTTCACTTTCATGGTCTGCAAATGGGGCACCCACGTTCACAGTGAATGGCACCAAAGGTTGGTGTAAGTCTTAACAACTCTGGCTTGCATTGCTGGTCCTACTTGTCCTTTACATATCATTGTTGGTGAACTCCAAGGGGTATTTTTGTCTTAAATACATCTGAAATCGTGCTGAAAAAGTTCAGATAAACTGCTTTGTTACAGACTTCCTGAAAATCAAGTTGTACAATGAGGATGATAAATGCTGCTTATCACAAGAAAGAGCTTAACTTCCCCCTCAAGTCAGCTGACAATGCTGACAGTTGTTACTGAATGTAGGTTTTTCTACATGTAGCTTTTACTTGCAGGAGTTATTATGGAGTTATGTCTTTTTAGGCACAGCACAAGACATGCTGCTGTTTAATATATCTTTTAGAATATTTTGCATGTCATCCTGTACACCAGGAAAACATGATGATTCTTTAAAAGGACAGCCTTAGAATGTTATTCTTCTGTTAGAGCACCACAAATAATATGTGATTGATAGAGTTATACAAGAAATCTGGAGAGGGACTTTTTACAAGGGTGTGTAGGAATAGGATGGGGGGTGGGAGAGGGATAGCTTTAAAGTGACAGAGGGGAGATTTAAGTTAGGTATTAGGAAGAAGTTCTTCCTGCTTCATTTCTGGCAGTGTTCAAGACCAGGTTGGACAGGGCTTGGAGCAGCCTGCTCTAGTGAAAGGTGTCCCTGCCCGTGGCAGGGGGCTGGAACTGGATGAGCTTTAAAGGTCCCTTCCAACACAAACCATTCTGTGATTCTATGAACAAATTACTCAGACTTTATATTCCAGACCCTATTCTTAAAACTAATTCTTACTAAATATGAAGAAAGCTCCGTTCTGGTAGATGTGTTTGTAAACTGCAGAGGGTCACAACCAGCCCTTAGCCAGTTCATCTGATACTGAGTCAGGTGCTGCTTTATGAGGTGGGACAGAAATCAGCCCACAACTATATTCTTAAAATTGGCTTCATCCCCACCCCCAAATATCTAAATTCAGAAATGAAGCTGTAAGCATTTAATTTTATCTTTCTCTTCGGCTTTGTATCACTGTGGTTCTTCTCTTGCATGCCAGAGCCTTTACAGGCTTTGAAGGTGTAACCTTGCACAGAAAGAGTTTCACAGGGTGACTCAATCAGTCAATATTACCTCTGTTCCCTGATACCATCTGTCTATATGCTCAAAAGAGGTAATATTAAAGGGGGTTTATCTTTCCACTTGAGATTTGGAGGTTGCTTTCTTCCCTAGGCTAGAGAATACTCTTAGCCTGCATTGAACAGGTCACAAGTGTTCTGCAAGGTGGAAACTTGCACAAAAGCCCTAATCTTGCACAAAAGCCCTAATCCTTAAAACGTCATGTAACTTTACTGCAACAGGGGTGCTGGGATACTTAGATAAGGCCATTTTTGTTTTGTTTTCTTAGTGGGAGGCCATTTGTAAGTAGACTGACTTGACAATGCCTGCAATTCTGTATCTCCTTTCTCCATCTTTGCCCCTACCTTTACCTTGTTACTTCTTTGTTCCTGTCCAGTGGTGTCCAGTCTGTGTGGAGTTGGGCCTCCACTGAGGTTCTCAGCACTTTAGTTTGCTGAATTGCAATGCAGGAATTCTTTAATCTGGGTGTATTTATCAGTTTGGCTTCACAGTTTCATAGATTAGCTTTGTGAATGCAGCATATCAAGGAACTGTTTGTTCAGTTTTTCCATTGTATGGTTTGATATTTTCAGAGCCTTTGTTATGAAACTTAGTTATAGGATCCTGGGTGTGTGTTTTTTCTCTATTTTGTTTTCTTTAGAGCAGGGTTTTGGCATGTAATGCCAAATTATCAGCTCTCCAATTATTCCATGGTAAGTCTGAAGTAGCACTGCAATAAAACACTGTGGGATTCTGTGTGTGTTCCATGAGAGTTAATTACCTCCCCACCTGACCAAAGAATGTCTTACAGGTTTCTTGCAGCCCAGGGTACATATCAGTGTTTTCCTTGTCTAAAATGAGTGAAGGGTTGAAGTATTTGTAACCTGGACTTTAACATAATATTGTTTGTCCTGTTGGGTAATTGATGCTGGAGATTGAGATACAAAGTGCAGGAGCACACAGGTGCTCTTAAAAACAAAACCACAAATTCAAGTGCTTTATTAAAGCAAGAGCACAAGCTGCAGTTCAGCAGAATAAAGTTTCTTTAAATAGATGTATTTTCACACTTAAAATATTAGGACTTAATCAGGACTGTAGTGAAAGCACAAGCGGTAATGGGTTCGAACTTAAACAGGGGAGATTTAGGTTGGATATAAGAAAGACATTCTTCCCTGTGAGGGTGCTGAGGCGCTGGCACAGGGTACCCAGAGAATCTGTGGCTGCCCCATCCCTGGCAGTGTTCAAGGCCGGGCTGGACACAAGGGCTTGGAGCAGCCTGCTTTAGTGGAATGTTGGAACAGGAGGAGCTTTAAGGTCCCTTCCAACACAAACCAGTCTGGGATTCTGTGGACTAAGGTAAATATTGTAACATGACATGATCTTTCTAAAAGAAATTGGAAGTTGCAATATTGAGCTCTTTGAGAGCTAGATTTTTTTTCCCTTCACTTTGATTTCCTGGAAGTATAAATGTAGGACAGGGATGAAGATGGTATTGTTTGGAGAATGGCTATATATATATGCATATATATATATATATATGTAAGTTTGCTCAAAGATCAAGAAGTGTCAAAGATAGTTTTTGTTATGCCAACTAGAAGTTGTATTGAGTTCTTTAAAAAGCAAAGAAGTTTCTGCAAGGAAACAAAGCAGCAAGAATATCCCCTTGCTATAGAAAGGAGAAAGGTTACTTCTGAATCTCATGAGAACAGGCTAAAGAGAAAACTTGAAGTGCTAAGAGGTTATATTTGGCTATGTAGAAATGAATCTTAGTTTTGCTTTTAAAAAAGGTTTAAAGTATGTCCTGTTTGCTGAAGGTGTTCTGTGCTTTTTTTTTTCTTTGCAGTTCTAAAACAATAACCTCTGTGTTGGACAAACCAGAGGAAAGACCTATGAAGGCAGCAGTCTTCTCAGTAAAGGTACGACTGGTATTGAACACAGCAGCAGTTTTCTTACATTTTGTGTGTTTCTTTGCTTCAGTGGTAGGTAAAGATAATTCAAGACTTGAGGAAGAAAGATTATAAATTGGAAAAAAATAAGTATTTTTTTTAATTGGAGGGAGATAATGAAAACCACTAAAAGCTCAGTGCTGAATTGCTCTTATGGCTATAGGAAGCAGCTGTCTGTGCTTGACGTTATTTCCAGCCTCTTCAAGCACTGAAAAGAATTGCCCTGCTGTGTTGTGAGATCTCTAAAATCACAGAATTAGAGATAAAGTTGTTTAACTTGCAACAGCTTGGGATTTTCAAGTGTCTTAAAGTGCTGGCTTATCTCTGCTGGTGGTGGAGCAAGAACAAGATGAGGCTGTATCACAAACACTTCTGGTAGTTTCCTGGCTCATACTGTTGAGGTGTTTTGTCATGCAGCCAGTTTTAGAGGTATGTTTTCAGGCTCTTTGCTGACAGGGTAGCAAGGCAATCCCTGCACTTTGATTTACTTTGTGAAGACTGAACTGATATAACAATTGGACTGCAGTTATAATGTCCATTCCTTTTTTTATAGCAAAGGAGAAACCCATTTAATTCCACTGCAGCAGATGATAATTTCCACAGTGGGGAATCGGAAGACAGACCAGCCACTCTACTTCAACTACCAAAGAAGGGTAAGTGCACTTATTCAGCATGTGACTGTGGATTTCATGGTGTTCTATATGGAAACTATTTTTACTTTCATTGCTGCTTCTTGTAAGATATCAAAAACTATTTTATCTTAACTGCTTGGAGTTATCAACTAGGTCATTTCAAACCCCATGTAAAACATGTGAATATCCTCAGGAAATGGCTGTTTATGGGAGTAAATGGGTCTTGCTTCCTCTCTTTTACTCACAGTTCTAGTCAGTATTAAACTGTTTAATAGGGCTGTTTATCCTGAATGGCTAAAGAGAAAAATTTCCCTGAATCTGGCATAGTTATCTTTATGTCCTTCCAGTCATTGCTGCTGTTGGCTCAACAGAAGCAGCCCAACTCTCTTTGATCTTTATTGTTTCCTTTGTTTTCTTATTCCTGTTTGTTTTCCAGTGCTGCCTTTCCTGCAGTATTCTCTGCAAGCAGGTAGATGAGTGATGATATATCACAACACAGGCATTTGAAGTTGTAATTTACAGGCTTATGTGTGGAAATGACTCTGATGTCTCTGTTATGAAGCTTGCTAAGAGGAAAAGGAAAACTTGAACACTAGGAATAAAAACCATCTCCTTACTGGGAGATCATTCCTGCACCTTCCCTTGTTCCAGATGAATGTGGAAATAGCCTGTTCCCATTTCTGGAGGTTGCTGTTTATCTTCTGAACCTGAAGAGGTGTATTCAGAAGCTGCCCTTCCCTGTAAACTTTGTGCCTTGCAGGAATAAAGCTGATGGAAAATCTGGTGTGCTCCATCTTCGGAATCATCAAATAGTTCATCCTTCTAGAATAAGAAATAACTATAGGATCATCATCTACCAAGACTTCATATTACATACATATGAAATCAACACCTATGTTGAATTTCTACTTGTCTTTTACTGCAAATGTTTTTTAATAAATCAATCTACTTGCTGCGTTCTAGACCTGCACTGTGTCATATACCTCTGTTTATGCAGATGAATGTCATGTATACTCATGAATTCTCCTCTATATATTACAGAAATGTTGTCACCCTCAGAAGAGAGCCAACCTAAACCCAACTTACACAATGATGAAACAGGGAAGCACAAGCAACCTTCTGTGGAACCTATTGATGAATCACAGAAAGCAGTGAAGCGTCCTGTCCCAAAAGCTAGGAAACTAGTTCACAAAGCACCAGATCCTGTGTCACAAAGAGAAGACCTTGTTCCAAAAGCAGCCAACCAGACTGAGAGGATGAATGGCATCACTACACCACCCAGGGGCATTCTGAAGCGCAGCTCAAGCTCCAGTTCCACTGACTCAGAAGTTCGTGTTAGTCACGTGTTAGATGGTCAGAAAAAGAATGGTCTTCCTGCTGCAACTATATTTGAAGGAGAAGCTGAGAATTCCCTTAGGGAAGAAGCAGAAGACTCCACACAAATTTCACTGGAAAAACTGAAACAAGTGAGGTTCTCATCTAGCACTAGCACTAGAAAAGGAGAACCTCTCCAAAGCCCACAGCCACACCATGGTAGAGAAACAGGAGAGTTTGGTTTGTTAGACTCTGATGAAATAAAAAGTGGTGGAAATGATGCTATTAGATCAGATTCATCTGGGAATAAGCAAATTTCTGCTGGAAATCCTTTGGGAACTTATTCATCGGCTTTACAAATAAACCCAGTAGATGGCTTACAAGAAGATACATCGGCATCCGGCCTTTGTGACACTAATAGGCCAGTCTTCCTGACTAATGGAACCTTACATACAAAGACTGTCACTCCTCAGAAACTTGAAACTCCACAGAAGACCTCCAGCAATATCCTGCCAAATAGTAATAATGAACCAAGTGTTGATGAGACATGTGAGAATAAACCCAACCAGATCTTGCGCCATGAATCAAAGTCACACAAAGATTTTACTGGTAAGAGACTAATAGGAGTGATGAATAGAATGCAATAGCATATAGCATGGATTCCTTAATGTTTGAATCACTTGTATCTAGGAATTGACAACTAAGAAATGGAAATAGCAGGAAGTTCAAGGAATTATACCTGGAGAGCAACTTTTTACAAGGGCATGTGAGGAAAGGACAAGGGGGAATGCCTTTAACTTGCCAGAGGGGAGATTTAGATTAGATATAAGGCAGAAGATCTTCCCTGTGAGGGTGCTGAGGCGCTGGCATAGGGTGCCCAGAGAAGCTGTGGCTGCCCCATCCCTGGCAGTGTTCAAGGCCAGCTTGGACACAGGGGCTTGGAGCAAGCTGCTCTGGTGGAAGGTGTCCCTGCCTGTGGCAAGCGGCTGAACTGGATGAATTTTAAGGTCCCTTCCACCCTAAACTATTCTGTGAGTCTATGAATGTGCTACATACTGCAGAATTTAATTCTAAATCACTTTTTGTATTTTAATGCTCTAATGTAGTTAGTATTTTTTAGATGGTCTTCTATTGACATTCTTCAAGTTGACAATCAGAATAGAGCCTGAATTAGGTACCTTTATTGTGGATGATGAAAGTGAAGCGATGGCATTTGGATAAAAATCCTGTCATGAGGCCTGGTAGATCTGCCTGAACAGGAACTGAAGAGTTTTTGGTGTACTGCTGTTGAGTGTCCTTGGTAGTAATCCAGTTGTGACTTGGGGATTTGCTCATGGGACTAAACACAGACATGCTGGATTGTCTGCCTGCTCCCTCCCTCCATGTAGCCATTCCCTGTAGAATGGGGATAACCAATTTTATCAGCTCACATCCTCAAAAGTGATATGATTCCAGCAGGATATCTCAGTGCAGGAATTTATAGGGGCCTATAAGGATGCTGGGGAGGGACCCTTCATTAGGGACTGTAATGATAGGACAAGGGGTAACGGGTTAAAACTTAAATAGAGGAAGTTTAGATTGGATATAAGGAAGAAGTTCTTTACTGTAAGGCCGGTGAGGCACTGGAATGGGTTGCCCTTGGAAGCAGTGAATGCTCCATCCCTGGCAATGTTCAAGGCCAGGCTGGACAGAGCCCTGAATGACATAGTTTAGCGTGAGGTGTCCTTGCCCATGGCAGGGGGGTTGGAAATGGATGATCTTAAGATCCTTTTCAACCCTAACTAGTCTATGATTTTATGATTTTCTTGCCTGCAGGATGTTTTTTTTTTCAAAAACAAAAGAGAGAGAACTCTTCTCTGCTAACAGAGATTTCAAGCTAGATCAAGCACTTATAGAGTCACGTGTCTGATTCCTAACTGATAAGTCTGTTTGTTGTAGATGAACATCAGCTTTCTGCTAAGACAGAAGCACATGAGGTGTCAAATACAAATTCTACAAGTCTTCAACAAGGTAAGCCTGATCTTGTTGAGGAGCAAGATGCTAAAACCACTTTAAAGCCTGACAAAAATGCTGATGAACTGAAAGTGGCCGATGAATCTGTGTCAGAAGTTTTAGATTGGTTTGAACGAAGTTCTGATGCTGAAGATGGGAAATTTGTGTCAGCTAGATCCCAAGGCAGGGAACCCAAAGAGGAAGTGGACTTCTCAGCCAGAATACCATTTCTTCATTCAGAACACAGTGGGCCCAGTATGGCTGGAAAAACAGGAGTTACAGAAGAGTTACTGTCTGGAAAGATTAAGCAACACAGCAGCATTTCACCTACATCACTTAGGTCAGGAGATACACAACTGATTACAGAGAGGGTAAAACCGAAGAAAGAGGAAGAGAATGAGGAGCAAAATGGCAAATCACTAACTGAACTTGACTGTACAAGAGTTGAAGAACAGCATGGTCAAGAAAGTAAGCGACAAAATGAGAAATCAAATCTCTTGGAACATGAAGAAGACAAGCTAGCAGCTGAGAAATGTGAGTCAGAGAAGGCAATAAGAGCAAGAAGAAGAATAAGGGAGATCAGAGCATTCTGGGAAAGGGGTCAAACTACACCCAGTCATGGAGTGAAAGAAGTTAGTGTTAATGCTAATGCATCAGGTGATGGTGCATTGAAAGGTCTTGGGGTAAGTGACACAATAAGAGCAACTGCAGCGTATGTACCTAGTGGATTGGATGATCAAACGAAGAATATACCAACAAGTGCTGAACCAAGTTGTGCAAGCCAGGCTTCAGAAAATGAATATCAAAACTCTTCTGAGTTTAGACCAGGCCATGCAGCTGGAAAGACAGAAAGAACATTTCCATCTGATGAAGTTCATGAATATGCAGAATTACCAAAAGCTGGCGACTTGCAGCCAAGAGTTGGTGCCACTTCAGCTTCCCCACAAAACAAAGACAAAAATGAGAAAGAAGCACTTAAAGGAAAAGCTTCTGCTTGCTCCCAACAGAAACCCAACTTCCAGATTTTGTCTTTAAAAGAGAAAATCAACGAGAAGTCCAAGAATCAAATTTCGGATCCCTTTCAGTTCCAGAATTTGAGAAACTTCTGGGATACTGGAGCTAAATTAGAGGGTAGCATTGACAGGGGAGATGTTTCTTTGCCTAATAATACTAGTTCAATAACCCATGAGAGAAAATCAAAGGAAAATGAAGAAGGCAGACATAATGTGAGCAAGCAAGAGTTAATCCAACAACAGACCCAAATGTCTGACAGAGAGAACCCACAGAAACCTGATTCTGTGCTATGTGAACAGCCTCTAGGATCTGCTACCCTGGAAGCTCTGAATGTGACACAGAGAATGTCACAGCTGGACAGAAAGGTGGTCATCTCAAAACCCAAGGAAAAGATGGGTCTTCCAGAGCAAGAAGTTAAAGAATGTGTAGAAAAAAGTATTGTTTCATCAAAAGAACATCCTGTTTTGTTGCAGTTGATCCAGCCGCCTGGAGATAAAGATGCTTTAAAGACAACACCAATAGATGATTGTCTGTGTTCACCTATAGAAAAAGTGAAGAAGACTTCTCCATTAGATGTCAGTCTCCCTAAAGAGGGAGTTGCAGAGACTGTGGATAAAAAAGTTCTACCTAAAGCTGAGCTGGATGTATTTAAATTAGGCCTAAAGAAGTTAGAAAAGGAAGCCTCTGAGATGTCATCCAGCTTGAACCTGAAAGAAAAAGTTTTGAAACAGCCAACTCTTCACTCAAATCAGTGCAAGGTCTTTGAAAGAACAGTGGAACAAAGCCATGACTCTTGTCCTGCTGCTCAAACAGAAGAAATAGGCAAAAGAACAGGAAAAGTGAGCGTGCCATCAACAGGTGAGCATGAAAACAAAAGAAGCCTGACAAAACTGTTTAGGGAATTTGAGGCTGTCTCTCTACAGCCTCAGGCAGCAGAAAAGGATGATACTTTTGAGGGTTCTTGGAGGCTTGAAGCTGGTTTGCAGAACCTGGTCAGAGAACCCTCTGTATCTCAGCCTTCTGAATACAGAAGAGTGGGAATGAAAGCACCCACTGACATGAATAGTACATCACAAACTAACTGTAGTGTAGAATCAACATGCCAAGAACTTACTGGTCAGCCTGAAGAGATCAATGAGACCATAGACAAGTGTGTTGCCCCATCCAAGGTCAGTGGCTTCAGTTCTGCTTTAGACAAGCTGCTAAAGGAGGCTTCTGAAAGGCCACCTCCTAAACCAAAAAGTGTCCACAGTGCGGCACTGAGGGCTGATGAGGTGGAACTTGAAAGCACAACCTGTGAGTCTAATGAAGAGTTGCTGCAGGAAATTAGTGAGACCATAGAAAAGTCTGTTGCCCCATCCAGGGTCAGTGGCTTGAGTTCTGCTTTAGAGAAGCTGCTAAAGGAGGCTTCTGAAAGGCCACCTCCTAAACCAAAACGTGTTGATAATGCAGTGCTGAGGGCTGCTGAGGTGGAACTCAAAAGCACAACCTATGAGCATGATGGAAAGCTGCTGCAGGAAATCAGTGAGACAGTAGAAAAATCTGTTGCCCCATCCAAGGTCAGTGACTTGAACTCTTCTTTAGAGAAGCTGCTAAAGGAGGCTTCTGAAAGGCCACCTCCTAAACCAAATCATGATGACAATACAGTACTGAGGGCTGATGAGGTGGAACTTGAAAGCACAACCTGTGAGCCTAATGGAAAGTTGCTGCAGGAAATTAGTGAGACCATAGAAAAGTCTGTTGCCCCCTCCAAGGTCAGTGGTTTGAGCTTTGCTTTAGAGAAGTTATTCAAGGAGGCTTCTGAAGTGCCACCTCCTAAACCAAAACGTTCTGACAGGGCAATATGGAGGGCTGCTGAGGTGGAAGTTAAAAGCACAACCTATGAGCCTGATGGAGACCTGCTGCAGGAAATCAATGATACCATGGAAAGATCTTCAGTGTCCAAGGCTGAATATGCAGCATTTGATGTGAATTTGCAGAAGCTACCAAAAGATGTCTCTGAAACACCAGCTTCTGTGCTGGGAGATAGGGATAAGAAAATGGAAGGTAAAATACAGAGTAGTGTAAGTGTGCACACTGCATGTCGAGAGATAGACCATCCTCAAGAAATTCAAGAAACAGTAGAAAAAACTTCAGTTTCAAACACTGCAGGATTCAGGGAATTCGGGTGCTCTTTAGAGAAACTTCTTCAAGAATCATCTGAAGCTTCATGTCCGATATCCAGGGAGTTACATAGGCAAGAAGAGTTTGGGGATCGTGTTCCCTCACAAAAAGAGACCGGCTTCATGACAATGTCACAGCCATGTCATGCTTTCAGTAGCTGTCATACACAGATGAAGACAGCTATCAAAGGGGGAGCTCCAGAACAAGATATCAGAGCTGTAGTAAATGATCTTGCATTAAGTGAAACTGAAACTCTTAAAAGAAATGGAGCTGTTAATACATTAGAAATGAGAAACACATCTCCAGTCAATCTTCCCCACTTGGAAGGAGACCCCAATGTGATTGAAACCAAGCTGTTCAAGATAAACGAGAAAGGAAGGATTGATGAAAGCACATCACTAGATGCCTCTGAAAAGAACTCAGACTTTAAAGCACCGCTGGGATTCAGGAGAGCAAGTACACCACTTAGAGATGAGAGCAGCTCCCCCCAGCCAGGAGGAGCTGGACTCTGCCTCATGTCTCCACATGAGGATAATGATGAAGAGGAAAGGGTTGGCTCAGACCTGGGATCCAGTTCTTCTGATGAACAATCTGATTCCCACTCTGGAACCAGTTTAACTCGTGAGCTGTTTGATTTCTAAAATTCATGGTGCTGGGTTGTTAAACATGGCTACAACTTTTTATAGTAGCCAACTTGAAATACATTTACTCCAAGTCTGGGTGATACTTATTTCCTACTTGAATGCTTTAGATAGTTGTTTGGGAAGGATAGGAAGACTCACGAGGTCCTTTAATTGGAAAGTGTTTCACATGTGCTACATTTGGGTAAACCTTTTAGCTGAGGGGAATTCAGCAGTGTGAATCAATTGCATCAGTCTTCATGATTTACCCTTTTCTTCCTCCCTGTGATATCACCTTCAAATTACTAACTTTGTAACACTCAAGATTCTGGTATTTCTTTTAAATGTACTGGATTAAAAGAAGAGGAAAAATCAGTGACTGAGTTCATTCTTTAGTGTGACCAATTGTTCTTCGAAGGTAAATTCTCATCATTGGAGTGGCTGGATATAAAGACAACACCAACACTCTGGGCTATTCATTACTGCTGCCTGCTGCGGTAGAAAGTGGTCACATAAATGGTCTGTTTACTGGGATTCTCATTACTTGGTTGAATGGCAGCTCTAGTCAATGTGTAGTGTGTGATAGTCATCAAAAAGCATAAGGTAGGGAAATAATTTAACCTTTTTACTCTCATGCTGAGAGGCTGGGAATGGTTTCGTCACCCAGTGAATGTGAGCAATGTGTCACATTCCCAGGCCTGCCAACTCACTCTTGAGCCTGTTCTGAGAGTGAGATTCCAATGGAAGTCAGCAAAGGCTCAAGACAAATGAGGAAAAATGAAAGATAATTTGGTTTTACCCGTTACAGACAGCAGCACTGTAAGCCTGGTTGGTTGGTGGGCTGATGAGGAGAAAAGAGAGTAGGGAGGAGACAGGATCTCAAAGGTTTCTGTCTCGATTCTGCCCTTGGAGACAATTGCATCACTTCAGGGATCCAAATACCTCCACAGCTGGGTGGTTTTGTGGTTTTTACTCCAGTATTGAAACCAAATTTACTTTCCCTGGGGAGAAAAATAGAACAAAGTTGAACTGATGGAAAAACTAAAGCTGTTCAACTTTTTCATGCTGATTCATACCCAGATAGTTGCAAAATGACTAAAGTCTGTATTATTCTTAGCCAGTTAAGTGCCATAATTGCTTCAAACCCCCTTATTACTCAGTGCAGACACATACCCACACAACGTATATCAGCCAACCTACCTCTCTAACAATGGGCAAAACACTTTAAAGACAGCAAATGGACTCTTAAAATTAAACATTTTGTTTATTTTAGACTTGTTTAGCCTTTCCATTGAATGGTCAGTTTTTGCTAACAGTCAAAATAGATTCTCATGAGCAATCCATGGTTGTATTTTTAGTGACTTGCTTGTGGCATCTCTGTATGTGCAGTGTTCATGTGTTTTGTCTCATAACAGGTTCAGAAGAATTAAACCCTGTTTTGCTGGCTTTGAAAAGGAGTGCAGATAGAAAAATGCCTTCCAAAAGTCTAGAGGACATTCCATCAGCCACCTCAAGTGAGCACGAAGCTTGTGTGTCTCTCATGACCCCAGTTTGGCTTAAATATGTTCATGCTGGTCTTTCATGCAGCTTTGCCAAGTAGTGGTTTTGTCTTTTTTCTCAATGAGCTGTATGGAGCTTGTACTTTAGAACCATGTTCTTTTCTCACAAGGTTTAGATTTCAGTTCTTTGTGTTACTTTTGAAACAACACTGGTCCATGAAGCAGACATCTTCCAAAAATGCACTGTGTTAATGAGTTCTGAAGTGTTCCTTGAATAGTTTGTGAGACACTGGCACAGGGTGCCCAGAGAAGCTGTGGCTGCTCCATCCCTGGCAGTGTTCAAGGCCAGGTTGGACACAGGGGCTTGGAGCAAGCTGCTCCAGTGGAAGGTGTCCCTGCCAGTGGCCGGGGGATGAAACTGGATGAGCTTTAAGGTCCCTTCCAACCCAAACCACTCTGTGATTCTAGATCACAGATTTTTCTGTGATCAGAAATCAATAGTGATTTTCACTATTGAAACATTTGGCAACTACCCAAATCCATAGCGAGCAACAGCTGCCATTGCCTCTTGGCTGTTTCTTGGGTCGAATTATTGGAAGTATGAAAACATCAGTTTAGTAGTGGGTTTAATTAATTATTTCTAATTAAGTTAATATCCCAAAATCACTCTAAGAGAATAAAACGAGACAAGATTGCACTTAAGATTAATTCCCTTTGTAACCTTTTTAGGTTTTTAGTTTTAATTGTTATTCCTGTCTTCATTCCCACTGCCCCTAGTGTTTCCAAGCTCATCCCCTGCCTAATGGGGAAGATGTAAACTGAACTCCATATACACTGAAATGTGGAGTGTAGATTTTGAAAGATGTTGGCTATCATTGGCAAAACACTCTTCTAATACTACTTATGCTGTTGCCTGCTTCTAACTAGGTTCTAGGGTTTAGGTATGCACTAACACTGTTGCAATGGCACACTCATAGAAACCACGTCAACATGGGACTGCTGCCTGGACGTAGGTTTGATGTAGTGTGTGAAGTAGAAAGCATCCCTTGAATTTAACCATTTCCATGGCTCTGCTGGTCTGTTTGACTTTGTGTCCTCACCACTCTTAGCTCTGTGATTACCACTGCCATTCATTTTATCACACTGAACAGCAAAATTCCTAACTATGTGTTAATTTTTTCCTGCACAGATAAAGGAAAAATAAATAATCCAAAAGAAGAATTAGCTCTTAGTGCTGAAGATGGTAAATATCTTTTGTGTCTGCATGGAAGTTTACTGTTTTTTTCAATGGCCTCTATTTGCTAGTGAAGAATTTTCTTAAACCAAGAACTGTGCTTCTAGATTTGATTAACTTCAGCATGATTGCAATGTGTTTATAGACTTTCACTGTGGTGTTTTATTCTTCAGGGATATACTGATGTTATGTCCTGCTGTATCTGTAGAAACTCTCTGCCACCTAGGAGTGTATTGTTTTGGCCTTTGGACATTCACCCTGTGAAACAGTTACTGAAATTATTGTGAGCTTTGAACAGTAGCTCAGTTGAAAGACTTGGCTTAAGTAAATAATGAGTTTGTCTGTTAGTCCGTTGCATTTTAAGATGGAAGATGCCTTTTGGTAGTGCAAAACACCCTTCAGAGTGCATCAGTTGAAAAGTAACCTCTCCTACAATTCCTGTCTCAATCCAGCAAGGTGGAATTACTCTAAGCAATAGATAAAGTGCTAAATCAGCTATGGTAGCTACTATCAGTCCATTAGTGCATTACAGGTGCCTTGCTGTTAATTTTTCCTATACACCTTTAGAAATTCCAAATCTAAGAAAATAAAAGCAAAGCTGCTCACTATCAAGATAAACACAACGAAAACCCCTTACATTACATTGAATGTGGTAGAACATAACACACAATTCTTTCTTTACTTCACTGAAGCATTACAGTTATAAAAAATAGTTGTGCACAGTTGCATTTATTGTCATGTTTTAGATGCTTCAATGCATTTTGCATGTTAGTAGCCTATAGTATGAGTGGTATGATTGTAGCATGACAGGATGCATGCACTGTCCAGAAAATGAACATGAGACTTCAGTACTATACTGCACTTTGCTTTAAAATGGAGACTCCTACTGAAAGCATGTTTTATGTTCAGGGTGGAATGTATAGACACTTACCTGAAAAGGAGGGAAAGGTTTATTTTAAACTTAAGCTTTTTAAGAGCGAAGTTTTGCAACAATGACAGCCAAATGAATAGCTGTGCACACAGAGTAAGACAAGTTCTTCTTGCTTTGTTTACCTTGTACACTCGTGTTACCCTAGTTATGATCCAGCCGCTCAAATGAGAACATCAGTGTAAAACACAGAAACATATGGGGTCTGGGGAAGTCAAAAACATCCCACATCTAAAATGTATTGATGCTATTTATTGACATTGCAAAGCTGTTTGTGCCAGTGAATGACTGTTGTCAATACTGCACTGAGCAGGTCCGAAACCTGATCAGCATCAAGAGAGGAATGAAAATGCCACGGGAAGTGAGTAACAGGATACTTCCAGCAGAGAATGGAGAGGTTTCTCCGCTGATATTTAAACTAATACATCACAAATCCTTTGTTATTTAACAACTAACAAGTTATACATCTGGACTAGATTCATGCTCAGTGTGGAAACTGCGTCTAACTGCATACTGAAAATAACTGACATGTTGAGCACTACTTGAGCTTCATCCAGCAACAGCTTTGCAAAGGCTTAACTCACACCTTGCAAACAGCGTTGCAGTGTTTCACTCTGTGTAATAGATACGTGTCCCTGTATCTGGCTGTTTGTTGCCAAATAGCTGTCTTAGTGCATTTAACAATGTGTATCCAGCCCACAGATAAAGAGCTTTAGTGCATTATTAAACATAAGTTGAGTTAGAGAATGGAAAATTCTGAGTATCATGGGCTTACTGCAAACTGTTGTTTTTTTTGCAAGACTAAGTTGTGCAGTTAAGCTTTGTACAGTGAGTGTAGAAGTGAGCTTTATTAGAGGTATACAGACAGAGAGATGGACTGCAGAAAAAGTGCATCATTAATGATATGCATCTTACAATTAACTAGGAGTACTTGAAACTTCTTTGTTCAGGTCTAAAATCAAATTGATTTACACAATGTTCCTACTGCAATTAATGAGACTGTAAAGAACAGAGTTTAGCTGGTTTCTTACCAAGAACCTTATGATGACTGTAATCATTCTAAGGTTGGAGTGAGTCTGGAGGAGGTCACAGAGAAGCCGCGAGGGCTGGAGCACCTCTGTTATGGAGCCAGGCTGAGAGAATTCGGCTGGATCAGCCTGGAGAAGAGAAGGCTCCAGGGAGACTTAAAGCAGCTCCCAGTGCCTAAAGGGGCTACAGGAAACCTGGAGAGAGGCTTTGGACAAGGGCCTGTAGGAACAGGCCAAGGGGAATGGCTTTAACATGCCAGAGGGGAGACTGAGATGAGCTTGTAGGCAGAAGCTCTTCCCTGTGAGGGTGCTGAGGCGCTGGCACAGGGTGCCCAGAGAAGCTGTGGCTGCCCCATTCCTGGCAGTGTTCAAGGCCAGGATGGACACAGGGGCTTGGAGCAAGCTGCTCTAGTGGAAGGTGTCCCTGCCTGTGGCAGGGGGTTGGAACTGGATGAGCTTTAAGGTCCCTTGAAACCAAAACCATTCTGTGATTCTAATGTCAGTGAGGGATGGTTAGTAGATAAGTGTTACATTTATCCTTGTTCTAGAAAGTAAATGTAGAAAGCAAACTGAAAATGTTTTATTCATCACATTTGATCAGAGCTTGCTTGCAGCACCCAGGCTTGCACATCATGTCAAACAATGTCAGTGTTTCTGCTCCTGCCAGACACAAAGTTCTTTGGTCAGTGTTATAGGAGTTGTCAAAGTGGATAATGCTTCCTAATAATAGCTTCTGAATCCTATGGGAGGATCAGGAAGGAACCAACCTTGCATCCAAGTTGTAAAGTCATTGTGCATGTGCATGTATTCACCAGAAGTTTATTTCTAACCACATCATGTTGTGGAAAGTCACTGTTTTGATGTACAAATGATTTTTTGAAGCCTTTTGAATTGCTGCTCTTCAGTTTCTACAGTGCCTTCACAGCCTGACAAGCTTTTTTCCAGTCCTGAAAAACTCAAAGGACTGAGCAAGTCGGTACCATCATTCCTACAGGAAGAGGTAAGTTTCATTGTCCTTCTGACCTGCTCCATGGACAGCAGCTAAAATGGTCCTAGGGAAGCCATATATTCTTCATAAAGGAGCTTAGGATTTTCCTGTCTTCCACGGACTCTTTGGAACAGGGCTGATTATTCACACTACTTAACTGTTACTTCAGTCCCTGGATTTATTTTGGATAGTCCCAAATATCTCTCTCCAAACCAGTTTGCCTGTCAAGGATCCCTGCCCTGGTCATGATGAGCATTAGTCAGTCCTTACCTTTGGCCTCTGAATTGGGGAATTATCTTGGCCTGCTTTTGCCTAGTGGTACAGACATGGTCATAGGAGCTACAGTTAGCAGATCTTCACAAAGGCTTAAAATGCTTATATGCTATTTATTTATGTCTGTAAATATCCGTTTTCTTTAGTGTGTGTAGATGTTGTTTATTAATCTTGCATCTGCTAGTAGAGGAGCTATGAAAGCAATTCAAAACCTTATAAAAGAGAGGGGAAGCCTTGTAAATTGGGTGGAATGCAGCAGGAAGATGCTACTTTCTTTAGCAGCTTGCAAAGGAAGATGCTAAGACACACATGGGAAGTGAAGTATGGATTCTTTAGTACAGCAATGACAGTGAGACAGAATGGGGTTCTAAGCACATAACCTGGTAATGACCTGGTAAACCACAACTGCAGTTCCTTGAGGGAAAAACAGGGCCCTGCTTAGTGTCCTGCGAGGAAGGCTCTTTGTATCCAGTGCTGTTGTAGTTTGTAAGTTGCCCCCAGCTCCCTTCAAGATAGGGTACAGAACTGGCAGTACTTGCTACGTAACAGAAAGTGACTGGTGAAAGACCTGAGCATTATCACTTGCAAGGTGAAGTAGAGAAGCTGCGTTTAATTGCCCCAGTAAAACTGTACTCCTTCATTGCTATTTGAGATTTAAATCCAAAGCCCAAACCTGGTTGCATTACTGCTTTAAATTTTCACTGCAGGCTTTCCATCAGAAAATACCCCTTTCAGTTTTAAGTTCATGACCTAATTCAAGAACTATTGGTTACTCATGTTGCACAGCCAGGGGATTTAAATTCAGGTTTTCACTGAGCTTCAGTCTGCATTAAAAATCTGTTCATTTTTGTTTGTTTTTAATGTTCTTTGTAACCATGAAGAACCAACACAGGCTTTTTCTGTGCTGTTTTTGTAGAGTGATGACAGAGAGACAGATACAGCATCAGAAAGCAGTTATTCCCTTGGCAGAATCAAGAAGAGTCCCAGCTCTCTAACCAATCTTAGCGGCTCCTCTGGCATGGCCTCCTTATCCTCTGTATGTAAACCACAGCCTTGTTTTAATAGCACTTTGCTTTTGCTAATCTCTTCAGTATTGTTTCAGCTCTCTTTTTATTCCTCTTACCTTTTCTGGCATCTCTATCTCCTTCCTTCTTTTCTGTTATGTGAACGCTTGTATGGAATTGCCTCAAACAGATAAAATAGAATTGGTTTTACTTTTCCTCTTTAGGAATATATTGGAGCTTGTTCAGGACTCCCCTCTATAAGCACTGAACAAAGTGATAGCTTTTACCCCAAGAGCTTGCATTTGTAGCTGAAAATGAGGGACAATTTATATAGAACAAATGGTAAGGAGGAAGAGGTGGAGGGGGAGAGAAATAACTGAAAGCAAGAGGCAGTACTTGTACAGGAGTGTTTAAGTCCATGAATTAGCTAACCAGGTTATTAGTTTCTATGGAGTTTCTGGAGAATTTTGGGGAAGGATATTGAGACTAAAAATGATCTTACATTCTTCTCTTCCTCCATATTCATGTTTAATTTTCAGTGCTTTACTTAGGTACATAATTCAGCCATATAGGCTTTAGCACTAATCTTTTTGTTGATGTTTTCTAAAGGCCTGTTGCCCTAAATTCTTGAGCTCTGCTTTCTGCAGAAGGAAGATCAGCTGAAGGGATCTAGAAGTAATATTTCAAAGGTCTGATCCCAGATAGTCCCCAGATCTGCAGCATCCCATCACTTCATCTATTTCAATGCAATAAACACATTGTTTTTGTAGCAGACTTGGCCTAACACCTTTGACTTACAAATAACTTTCTGCTTGCTGAGAATCTTTTGTTATAGTGTCCCCTAGTTTGCTCTTTTAAAGGGACACAGCTGATTTCTTTACTGTCTGCATTCTGAGCACAGCTTCTATCCTAATCTTGAAGTATGTGGCTAAATGCAATGCCTGGAAAATGTTTCTCCTCTTCTCTGGCACAGGTGAGCGGAAGCCTCATGAGCATCTATAGCGCAGACTTTGGCAATGTTGATGTGAAGGGGAACATCCAGTTTGCCATTGATTACGTGGAACAGCTGAAGGAGCTCCACATCTTTATTTGCCAGTGCAAAGACTTGGCAGTGGCAGATGTTAAGCGCCAACGTTCAGACCCGTGAGTACACAGAAGATACTGATTTCCTTATGGAAGCTTTATCTTTAATGTGAAAATGAAAACTGCTGTTTTATTCCAATCTCTATAACCTGTTGGAGTTTACAACTCGATAAATAAATGAAGAGACTATAACGTGCTTCATGTGTTTTTCCACTCTGAATGTAGAATTGCCACTATAAATTGGTACATGGGTCAACATGGGAAGCTCAAACTTTTAAGAATATGAAAGTCTTTTAAAACTCAGCTTTCCAGATGATAAATACTGGTTTGATGTTTCCAACAGGATTAAAGCAAATAAGCAGTATATCTGGGCATATTATAATTAAACATTCTGTATGGGTATATGTTGAGGAGACATTTAAACAGGTTTCCCCCTGGTAGAAGGAGACTGATGTCCCACTTCGGAAACTACTGTTATATTTCACCACTGCTGTTCACTTCCTAAATGTAACAACTTGAACAATAATGGCTATTAAGTGGATTTATTTGACTTTATAAGAAAATAACTTGTGTCTTTTGGAAGGGGATGTTGGAAAGGGTGGGGTTTTTTTTTGCCCTTCTAACAAGCCTGTCTTAAATTTTAGGTATGTAAAGACCTACCTGCTTCCAGAGAAATACAAGCTGGGCAAACGGAAGACTTCTGTCAAAAAGAAAACTTTTAATCCAGTCTATAATGAAATATTGCGGGTATTTTCTAACTCTTCCTGTATATGGAATACTACATGCCTGAAAGAGGAGGAACCTTAACTTTTAGGCACAGGTGTAGATGCTCTCAAAAGAGACATTAGGGTGAGGGGGATTGCTCTGCAGAAGTACCTGTGCCCTTGCACTGGTAGGTGAACCCCACAGTGTACTCTGGGTACAGCAGTGAGAACACTGGTGGTTGTATATTTCTCACAAGCACAAACAGTATGAGCTAAGGGTTCATACGTTTGGTAAGAGAAGGGCCACGAAGATGCTGTGATGGCTGGAGCAGCTCTGTTACAGAGCAGGCTGAGAGAGCTGGGCTGGTTCAGCCTGGAGAAGAGACAGGGGAGACCTTAGAGCAGCGCCAGTGCCTAAAGGGGCTGACAAATAAAAGCTGGAGAGGGCTTTTTATAAGAGCATATATTGACAGGACAAGGGGGAATGGATTTAACCTGACAGAGGGGAGATTTAAATGAGCTCTTAGGCAGAAGTTCTTTACTGTGAGGCTGCTGAGGCACTGGCACAGGGTGCCCAGAGAAGCTGTAGCTGCCCCATCCCTGGCAGTGCTCAAGGCCAGGTTGAACAGGGCTTGGAGCAACCTGCTCTAGTGGAAAGTATCCCTGCCCATGGCAGGGGGTTGGAATTGGATGAGCTTTAAGGTCCCTTCCAGCACAAACCATTCTGTGATCCTATGAAATCAAAAGTAAAACATGAAGAGAGTTTTGTTTTGAAAGGAAGCAGTGAGCAGCTATGGGTGTATAAACCCAGCCACATTTCAGACATAGCACTGGTAAAAAGCCAGCTTTGAAATATTTTTTTTTCCCTCATTTCTTCCTTGTGGCAGTATAAAATTGAGAAGGATCTCCTAAAGTACCAAAGCCTCAATATCTCTGTGTGGCACAATGATACCTTTGGGAGGAATAGTTTCCTTGGTGAAGTGGAGCTGGATTTAGGAACATGGGACTGGAATGAGAAATCCAACAAGCAGATCAACTGGTTTCCGCTCAAGCCAAGGGTAGGTCACTAAGGGTGGGTCAGTTCTGTATTTTCCACTGTGTAAGTGCAAAACTCCGAGTCTTTATTTACTCATGTCTGGTCTTGTGTGTTCTGTGGGTTTTGTGTTGGTTATAGTCATAAATGCCTCTTTTCTGGTAGATGGAACATCCAGTTCTGAGGTTTCTGTTAGTCTAGTAAGTAGCTAGCTATTATTATAGTAGGAAAAGCTTTCTCACAGTGTAAGGAGTAGGAATTTCAAGTTGTTTTTCACTTACATCATGTTGCTGCAGCAGATACCCGAAGGCATTTTTCCCCCAAATACAAGCAAACCTCCTCAGAACATGGAGCAAGTGCAGCAGCATTTTAATGTTAGATGTAAGGATAACTTCCATGTCTGTGTGCATCTTGTTTGCTAATGGGTTTCAGCCAAGATCTAAGCTTTCAGCTAAGCCCCTGCCAGAGGTTCTGGTTTCTTTTGTTGTTGTTTTCTGCCTTTTTTATTTCTTCCTCTCTTCGTTGAATTTACTTCATGAATTCATTCCAAAATCAGCTCAATCCAAAATTGAATAATTTATAGAACAAACCGAGAATGTCGTGGTGATCTTTAACACTAGTTGAATTCAACTGATTTTTAAACTGCTCTGGGTAGGTAAATGTTAACAGGGATCCTGTTCCATCCTCAGATGGTCCATGACTATGAAGAAATGACACATTCTGGTGCCTTTTTGCAAGCTAACTTTTGCTAAGGCTGCTTTTCAGATTGTATTAAATGAGGCAAAACATTCCTATAGGAATGAGTTTAGAAAAGTCCATTTTCTGTTGCACAAAGAGTAAGTTTCCTGATTAAAAGAGCAGACATTCTGATTTTAAATAAGGGCACATCAGTGGAAATGCTGCATCCTCAAAGTCTTCTGGCCTCTCCTGGGTCTTGTTTTCTGCTTTAGTGAAAGAGTTGCATATCATCTGAGTCACTGCAAGTGGTTAAACATGCCCTAAAGTCTCTCATGTCCTGTAAACTGAGGGCAGACTAATGGGTATGGAACAAGAAAAAAACTTGCCTCCTGTAGAAGTCAGGCTTGTTCCAATGGAAAACTTTGCAGAGCAAACTCTTTGTGAAGTGCAAGCTTTGACATTTTTGGGGGTTTTCTTCTTCTTAAATTTCAGACTTCAACAATGACTCTTCAACTAGAAAACAGAGGGGAGATGAAACTGGCCCTTCTGTATGTCCCACACCCTGCTGGAGGTATGCTTTGCTTCTTGCTTTGGGTTTGTTAAGCCTTTGGGGGTTTAGTTCTTTCTACTCAGCCATTTCAGACACCTTGTTTTAATATAAAGTAGAATTATTCCTTCTAAAGTGAGACAAAGGGGCACAAAATCACAAAATGGAATACATAAAAATCTTTAGAATCAGTTTTAAGTAATGTTAACTTTGATGGCAGTAGCAATGGAAAATTATTGAGGTGCATGATACATAGAGAAAAAAAATAGGGTACAGCTAGAGAACATACTGAGAATTCTCACAAGATAAATCGTTATAGTTGGCCTAGTTTTAAGAGAAACAGTCTAGAAGAACAGGACACAGTGATAAAGAGTATCTGGGAACCACAGGTGTCCAGGATGGGCTACAGTTAAACTAACTGACAAGTAGGAGGATAGGAGGATTATTATGTCTCTGGTGCTAACGAACCAATTAAACTGGTATGAGCATCTACTGCACGTGCTTCAAAGGCTGCCAGAAGTGATGAAGATTGTTGGAAGAAGTAAACGACCCTCAGAGACCACCACCATAATTCTGTACGCATGCGGGGAACTCTCTGGAAAATGATGTAGTCCATATGTAGCCTCATGAATATGTATGTATGCCCAGGGACTATATAAGGATGGCTTGTATAGCAATACGGGGACACATGCTAGGAGGAGCTATCCCCGTGTGTCTCGGTGCCGCAATAAAGAATACCTGCTTGTCAGCTTGAAAACTTTGTTGCCAAGTTTGTTCCTGGAGCTTTCTCCGAACCAAAAGCCACCTTGCTCACGAATTCAGTTTAGCATCCAAAGATCACTTTAGGATTTTTGTCGGTTTTAATGTTACTACAGAAGAAATGGCCTCACTGCTGTAATCTTTGATTTGTAACATAGTCTGTATATGTAATAAATTCTGTTATCTCACTAATAATTGTAGAGATTATAAATCACAAGGCAGGTGCTATGATTCGCTAAACAAACAATGACAACACACTGAATTCAAGTGATATTAGAAGTAGAAAATACCAATAAGTATTTAGAATGCATCATTCTATGCTCTGTTTGGTTTAATCTTGTCTGGCAACAGATAACTGCTGATTTGACAGTGAGGTCAGGCCTTTAATCCAGCCAGTCAGTCAATAAGAATACAGTCACAGCACAAAAGAGCTTATTTGAAAGTCCAAGCATCAATAAATGTTAACATCACGTAGACTGAAGACAAGCTGTGACTTCCCTATCTAGGAGGCTTTGAAGAGGAGACTGATAGTATGCATATAGTTGTAACAGAGAAGTAGGAATACAGACATGATGTGGTCTTGCTGTACTTTGATGGGATGAAGATTGCAGCTTCCGAGGTTGAATTAAGGTATAATGAGAGTCTAGGCTAAATATCCCCTCTACAAATGGACAGGAATTGCTACATCATGGAAATTACCTTTAAAAGGGATCTGCAAGGCTTCATTATGTTTTACTTTTGCAGGGAAAAAGAGTGTACCTACTGGTGAGGTCCACATCTGGGTGAAAGAATGCCATGACCTTCCTCTTCTGAGAGGCAATAGGCTCAACTCTTTTATTAAGTGGTAAGAACTGGGATCAAAGGTATCAAAGGTGGTGGCCTACTAATTGTAACTTAAACTGTTATGTTTTCTAATCTTATCTTCATGTTTCTGCATTCAAATTTAAACCCACCTAATTACTTTCTGATTCTCCTTGATTGTAATGCAAATTGTCCTGCAGGGTTTACAATTTGAAGATGTTAAGCATGTGCCACCGATTAGAACAGACTGGGAGAGCTTTCTGTGTAATCTGCTCTTCCATTCTGCTGCTCAGTTACTCGGTAGGGGGAAGAGCTCCTCACAACTATGCCTGCTTTTATTTGCATTTAAGTAAGGTGTGTTTGTGCAGGAGTCTGGTTTAGTTTAGCAAATCTAGGGAGGAGACAGAAGTGAGAAGCATTGTGGTATTTCTTCCTCCTTCCTTTCCACGTACAGACTGAAAATGGGAAGAGACAAGAATAATGACATGGTTGGGAAATCCCCAGTGAGGACAAAAGGTTTCAGTGTCATTCATGATAAATGAAATCACTTTTGCCTCTTCATCACCTGACCTCCTCTTCTCTTCCATCTGCTGAAGCACAGGGGTGGATACATGCTGCCAGTATTTCATGGGACTGAGAATATGACATTTGACTTCATCTCCACAATGCTAAAGCATCTTCAGTCATGTCCTAACATGCAAAGGGCACTGTTAATCAGTAGGTTTTGTCTGTGTTTGATGTTTAAGCGCAAACTGACAATGCTTTTTCTTCCTGAAGTACCATTCTGCCAGACACCAGCCGCAAAAGCCGCCAGAAAACAAGAACAGTGGCAAAAACTACAAACCCCATATTCAACCACACCATGGTCTATGATGGCTTTAGACCAGAAGATTTGAAAGAAGCCTGTGTAGAACTCACAGTCTGGGACCACAACAAACTGGCCAACCACTTTCTGGGAGGTCTAAGGATAGGCCTTGGAACAGGTACTGGACAATTAACACATTAAGCCTTAATGTACAAAATGCAGGCTCTCCTTTTTACCTTCTTCCTTTCCTTTTCTTCTCTTTTTGCAAAGATCACCCAACAGCCTTTCAGTTAGTTATTTACTGAAGAGTTTCATTCAATGCCATGTCCAGCTGGACCAAGGACAAGTAACTTTCCTATTTTGAGTACAGATCCTGAAATGTAAATCTCAGTAGTGTTATGAGGGTTAGGATGACTGACAAATGAGGAGAAATACTGGAAGTAAACCTTTGCCTGGCCATACGCTGTATCTGGTACTGTTTGAAGTACAAGAACGTGTGTCCAAAATACTGATAACGTCTTACAGACTCATGCAAAAACTAAATATGAGGTGTAAGGAATGTGTTGGGTGGAGATAAAAGGATAGATCAGGAATGTGTGATAAGATTTGAAGACGTTGGAGAGGAAAACTTAGAAATGCAAACAAGTTTTCAGCATGAGGGCAATATAAAATGTGTAGACAGAACTGTGTGTTTTCCCTGTCATTGTATTTGTCCCTTTTATTGTCTGAGGGGAGGATGTGTTTGGAGCCTTTCCAAGCAAAGACAAGAAAAAAATTTCCCAAGTTACCATGGTTCACCAGAATAACTTAAAATACAAACTGGGACGGTAAATCTCAATTTGAATTCTAGAGTTTCCAGCATTGTACAAAATAAGTGTCCTGTTTTATTCTTAAACCCTCTCAAATATTCATAGAATCACAGAATGTTTTGGGTTGGAATGGAGCTTAAAGACCATCTAGTTCCAACGCCTCTGCCATGAGCAAGGACACCTTCCACTAGACCAGATTGTTCCAAACTCCTACATCTTGTGACAAAAAGGCTAAGGATAACACGAAATACGACCAAGTTTCTGTGTGAAATTCTTACTAAATGTGTTTGATAGAACTGTTCAAGTCCATAAATGTAGAACTGGTTCTTCGAAATACTGGGTCAGCCACCTGAGAATGTGAAACTGTTTTAGAAGACAGACAAATGTGATTGCCTGCTTCTACCTCTGCAACACATCAAGTAATGTTTCCCTTAACTGACATTTTTCCAGGCAGAAGCTATGGGACTACAGTAGACTGGATGGATTCTACTTCAGCAGAAACTGCCCTCTGGGAGAAGATGATCAACTCTCCAAACACTTGGATAGAAGACACGCTACCTCTCAGGATGCTAATGGTTGCAAAGTTGACAAAATAAGGTGGCTTTTTAATTGCTAGTGTCCAAAAGAAACTTTGGAAATAAAATTAAAGGTGTAGGGGTGAAACTTGGAAGAGGAACACAGTACCTCTTTGACAGTCTCTGCTCAGCTGCTCTTCTGGTTTTGTACTGTCAAATGTCACTTCATGTTTCAAATTAAATATCTGCCTGAAGATTAGTATGTAAATTTAAGGGATTCTTTCACTTCTTATTCACTGAAAAGGACTTAAAGAAGGTGGCACTTAAAGAACTCAGTGGTAGAGGTGTCTATGGTACCCAGATGCTTGTGTTGCCAAACAGAAATGATCCCTTAAATAATCTAAGTTACCACCAAAACCCCCAAGTCAGGTCTTTCTCTACACCCCAGGATTGTTCATGAGGTGTTCTTAATAAGACAGCAACAAGTTGTGTTTTGTTCATGCTCATAGGGTGTGTTGTATCCTCATCATGCCATGCCAGGTCCTTTAGTTGCAGTTGTACATTTCTAGGATATGAAAGTCACTTCTACAGTGAAAGCAGCATGAAGAACACTGACAGTGTCCTATCTGGCAAGGTGCAGAGGACTCTTAGTTCCCGTGTACTATAAAAATCAGGGTTATAGAACTTTGCTTGTATGTGGCTTGTTTTGCTCATGTATAATCCTCACTTTTAAATGCTGGAGGCACAGAGGCAAAACTTTTTTTATTCAGATACTACTCTAAAGGATCTAAACCTGCCAATTTTAGTGATGACCAGTGTGTTGGGTATTTATTCGATAAGGAATACTCAGCTGTATCTATAGCCATGAGCTCCGTGTTTGGCTATAATTTATCTGTGCTTCAGCACCCCTGTTAGGAGAACACTGGGGTTCTGGTGGCCCTGGTTTAGGGAGCTTTGCAGTACAGGGAGTAGGACTGGGACCTGCAGAAATGCGTGCTATTAGAGTTATATAAATGCAGAAAATACTAAATGTATTACTTTTTTAATAAAAAAAGCCTATTAAAGCTAAACAGGAATTTAGTGCTTATTAAACCCCAGTGGTTTATGTTAGCAACTCAGCATGTGATGTAACCAACTACAGACAGAACATGTTTCTGCAAATATATGCACATTTATGTGCTTCAGCTGTGTCTACAAGTTGGCGAGATCCTGTGCTTCAGTGGGAGGGGAAAAGAAATTGAAATGCTACTTGGTATTTATTACACACTAGGAATAGAGAAAAGAGAAGGTGCCATTCACCCTGCCGGGGAACCCACTGCCTCTCCCATCAGCCAGGTTTACAAATGCCGTAAGTAGTTGTCAGTCCTCATATCTCACTGCTTCGGGCATTTGGGATGGGATTGGTGGCTGTGACACTAAGCCAGATAGAAATAAAACCTTAACCTGGCCTGGTTAAGAGAGCAGGGCACATGCAACACTTCAGAGCAATGGATTTGCACTTCAGTGGTACAACAGCTACTTTGTTTCTGTATTTGGAAATAGCCTCCTGAAAGGGTGGTGGTTTTGGAAAAGCAGAGAGGCACCAGCTCGTTTGCATTCACTGCCTACATGAATTCTTTTTCACATGAAAACATAGCTTGCTGTTAACATGACCTACAATTTCACAGGATTAGTTTGTCATTGTCATCGTTGTTGTTGTGCTTCCTGTGAAGCTCAACTATTTTGCTACATTAAAATAGCTTTGGGACTTCAGTTGTAGGGCCAGGTCTGGGGGTTCTACATATGGATGGATGCTGGAGAGGGACTCTTCACCAGGGACTGTAGCGATAGGACAAGGGGTGATGGGTTTAAACTGAAACAGGGGAAGTTCAGGTTAGATATAAGGAAGTTCTTCACTGTGAGGGTGGTGAGGCACTGGCACAGGGTGCCCAGAGAAGTGGTAAATGCTCCATCCCTGGTAGTGTCCAAGGCCAGGCTGGATGGGGCTTGGAGCAACCTGCTCTAGTGGAAGGTGTCCCTGCCCATTGGAACCGGATGAGCTTTAAGGTCCCTTTCAACCCAAACCAGTCTGTGATTTGATGATGGTTTTCAGCAGAGCTCTAGCAGCTGTGCTTATCTTTTTACCATTTTACTATTGTCATACACAAAAGTCACAGCTGTTCACCTGGTGAGGTGAAGGGAAGATTACAAACCAAACTGCTTTATCAGCGCAAAAGGTACTTTGCTGATGCTATGCATGCTGTAGCATTTAATTATAGAGTAGAAACTTTACAACCTTGCCTCCTGCTAAAGGATATTATCTTGATTTATTAAAAGGTGCTTGGAAATTATGGCTGCATCTAATAATGTAACCCAGCAGGAATTCTGTGTTAAGCATCTAACTGAAGACATGCACAATTTACTGTTTAAAAGCTATTACTGGTGGTTTTTGACATTTCCCTGATCGTGGCTCACATGCTAACACAGCTTTCCATCAAACCCATAGTCATTTTCAACTACAGCGGTATGTTCCACACTGATAATGTGCTGACAGGGAAATGCAAGTTTACAAAGTTGATTAGGCCAGAAAGTTTCAAGAAACCAGTTTCTTAAAACCAGAACAGCTCTGCAGGTGAAAGGTTTTAGTCACCTATAACAGAAGCTTTAAAGGTATGTAGTTAGTTACTCACTCAAGGGCAGTTTGATAAGTTAATAACTATGTTTTGATTCTTTATTCCAGTTCACATTTATGAGAAAGCAGCTGTACACCTAGAATGTCTTTACATTCATTCTTGTCTGGAGAAACACATACCACCCCACCAACCCCTACCTTTTTCCTTTTGGGTTTGGTGGGTTTTGTTATTTCTTTTCTTGCCTTCTTTGCTTTAGCCTGGAATGTTTTTTGTTTGGTTTTGGTACACATATACATATACGCCTATGCATGTGTAAATTCTAAATTACACCAGCTGCCTATAGACCAGGCATCAAAGTCCCAGCTCTCCTGTTACACTCTGTGTTTCCAGAAACAACTCTTTCCTGCAAGCAAACCCATAAACCTGCTTTGATTTTACCCATTTTGAAGGATTTGGTACTGCAGCCTCCTTGTTTTCTTTGCTTTATATCCCCTACACACATCACTCACTCCTCTCTGCTTTGCATCCTCTTCCAATGGAGTCAGCAACACCTCCACTAACTTTTTTCCTTCCAGCTGTTTTCCTCCCCTATCCCATCAGCCAGGCTTTTCATTCACTGCTTAATGAAGCCGCAGGTTGTTCAGGGTGAGGGTTGTGTTGTTACTTACCATGGAGCCTGCCACTCTGAGCTCCTCTGGCATGCACAGGGCACAAGCTGGGGAACTCTTCAGAAGTGTGGAAATCCTCTTCCCTTTACCAAATCTGTGCACTTTCGAGAGCGTTTGCAGCGTTTGTTTTGCTAGGAAACACCCCCAGCTCTTTCAGCCGCTGGCCCATCTCCAGGCAGCCAGGACAAAGGCCCGACTCCATGGTGACTGGACTCCACCTCTGATCTCCACGGAGACAGGAACCCCCTGCAGCAGTGACAACAAACCAGCTGGGGAAAGAAAACACCGGGTAAGAAAATGTTTATCTCCTCTCAGACACTGCTCTGCATTGTGCTTCCACTGGATGGCCTAAACCTTTTAGTCTTCCCCCTTTCCTCTGTTACTTCCAAATGTTTTGGCAAGACCCAAGGTAGCAACAGGAATAGGGAAGTGAAGGATGATGGAGATGGATGTTGTGTCCATACTAATGGTCACCACAGCTCTGAAGCTGTCTGTGCTCCACAGCATTGACTCAGTTTTGCTGTACAATACTTTTCCTCCTTTTTTAAGCTGTCTCTTTCCTTTGTCCTCCCCTTACCTTCAGTCAAAGCCCAGAATTCACAAAGCCTGGTTCTTGGCATGCTGTGTCACATGCCATGTGGTTTAAGGTCTGAATCTGAATGAAAAACTTATTTTGAGTTTAGTTTTAAACTAACATTTTGTATCTCTGGGTACATTGCCAGACAACCAGGCACCAGTAATGACTTTGGTGCCAATGTAATATAAATATTTCCCTTATTTTGACATGAGGAGCCAGACTTCAAAAATGGCATGCCTAAAATAATCCAGCAAATGAGTGTCAAAACTCAAAGGACGAACCATTTCTCCAGGCACAAAGTCTTTGTACCTCAGGGCATTGGGTAATTATCATCATCCTATAGATCTTCTATTTCATTCATAAATCTCTAAGCATGGGATAAGGTTACTCGGTTATTTTCAATGAATGATGCACCACTAAAATCTTGCAAATCAATTTGAAGCTCAATCCATGTTTTACTCACATTTATAACACCAGATCTGTAGGAGAATATAAAAGCAGAGGAAAAGGATTGCTTAAGGAATTATTGACATCTTTATCACTTATAAGCTTTATACCTGAAAATAATAGTGGTTGTAGTTACAACACCACCACTTTGAGAAGGAATAATTAGCAAAGCTAATATATACCCCTGTCAAAAGCCTCTCTCCCAAGTTTCTTGTCAGCCCTTTTAGGCACTGGGAGCTGCTCTAAGGTCTCCCTGGAACCTTCTCCAGGCTGAACCAGCCTGTCTCCATAGCAGAGGTGCTCCAGCCCTCTGGTCATCTTTGTGGCCTCTGAACTCACTCCAATAGGGCTCATCTTTTTTTTCTCATTTCTGTGTGGGACAGGGGCTCCATGGCTCAGAATGGGGGACAAGAAGCGATGGCTAACTCCACAAGTGATTCAAAGATGAGAAAAGTCATTGAAGATCTGACAAAAAGCCTGAAAGAACTCTGTAGGAGCCCCGAAGATGAGAAGAGTGAGAAGGCATTGCTACAATCACATCTAGAACAGCATCACCTCATCTGTATGTTGAAGAAAAAAGCAGAGGATGCATACAAACAATGCAAAGGCCTGAAGCAACAAAACATGGAGCTGGAGAAACTGAGGAGAGAGGATGCTGTGAAGATGAAAGCCCAGACCCAGCAGATTCAGTGTTTGGAGTGGCGCTTCAGGGATCTGGCTGACAACCATGAAAAAATGATCCAGCTCAAGGATGAACACCGGGAACGGAACATGCAGCTGCAGGAGGAGAACAAGCGCCTGCAGCAGGAGAACCAAGTGCTCTTCGGTCAGGCTATGAAGAGGAAGGAAGCTGAAGTGCTCCAGCTTGCTGCCCAGGCCAGGAAGCTCTCGGAGCAGTTAGACTCCTTACAGGAGAAATGTGCTTATGAGACCTGCAGAGCGCAGGAGCGGGAAGAGGAGCTGCTGGAAGCTAAGAGCCAGCAAGCCAGCTCCTACGCCTGGGAGGTTGATTCCTTAAAGCACCAGCTGCAGTGCCTACAGGAGCAGCACAAACAAACCCTGGCGAAGGCAGAGCACGTGGAAAGCCAGCAGAGAGCCCAGGACAGCGAGTTGCGAGCCAGGCTGCAGAGGGCCAACGAGGAGAAAAAACAGCTCTTGAACCTGGCCACGGAGAGAGGCAAAGCTCTGCAGGACAAGCAACAGGAAATTCAGCAGCTGTGGAAGAAGCTGGAGACGGCAGAGAAAGCCAAGCGGAAAGCAGGGAAGCGCGCGGTGAAAGAGGCAGCAGCAGCGGAAAGTGAGCTGAAGGTGCAGGAGCTGCAGCGGGAGCTGGAAAGCAGCAAGCAGGCGTACAATGAACTCGTGCTGCACTTCAATGCCTACAGGAAGCACAGTGAGGATTTACTGACGAAAGAGAAAGCGCTGAATGACAAACTCCGTCATTTCATTGTGTGACTACAGCTTTCTCAGTGCCTCTCTCATGGCACACCACTTCACGCTGTTCCCTTGCACGAGATCATCTTCTGCTTCCTCTGTAATGCACTTGCCAGTTTAAAGCAGCCTACAAAGAGTTCTGTGGCCTGTTTCTTTGTTATACTTTTATAGAAGGAAGAGCCGTTAAATCTGAACGGGGATGGTTGAACCAGTCAAAGCTGAGACATGACATTAGGGTGGAAAATGTAAAGTATGAGTTTGATATATCTGATCCTAACCTCTGCTCTATCATAATTTTCACTTTTTATAGTTAAAAGCACATTATTTTCCAAGATGGACAAAAGCTCAACCCCTTTTGAGCCTTTTGTGTTTGATTCTTCCTTGAAGTTCAGCAGAGGCTGGGCATGTAAGAGGTAACACCGAGGCTCCAAGGAAGAAATCCCATCTTGCAGCACCTATGTATTAAAATTAAGAGGATGTGGACATGCTTGAGCAAGTCCAGAGGCCATGGAGATGCTGAGGGCTGGAGCAGCTCTGCTCTGGAGCCAGGCTGAGAGAATTGGGCCGTGTCATCCTGAAGAAGAGAAGGTGCCTTAAGGGGAGACCTTAGAGCAGCTCCAGTGCCTAAAGGGGCTACGTGAAACCTGGAGAGGGGCTTGGGACAAGGGCCTGTAGGGACAGGACAAGGGGAATGGCTTGAACCTGCCAGAGGGGAGATTGAGATGAGCTCTTAGGCAGAAGCTCTTCCCTGTGAGGGTGCTGAGGCGCTGGCACAGGGTGCCCAGAGAAGCTGTGGCTGCCCCATCCCTGGCAGTGTTCAAGGCCAGGTTGGACACAGGGGCTTGGAGCAACCTGCTCTAGCGGAAGGTGTCCCTGCCTGTGGCAGGGGAGTGGAACTGGATGAGCTTTAAGGTGCCTTTAAACCAAAACCATTCTGTGATTCTATACATGGTCATGTTTCAGGAACTGAACCAAGCTGCACCAGGGAAAGTTTAAACTGGATATTAAGGACAATTCCTTCCCCAGAGGGTGCTCAGGCATTGGAACAGGCTGCCCAGGGCAGTGCTGGCGTCACCATCCCTGGAAGCATTCAAACACAGTGTAGACAAGGCCCTTGGTGACATGGGTTAGTGGTGGCCTTGGCAGCGCTGGGGAGTGGTTGGCCTTGATGATCTTAAAGGCCTGTTCCAACCTGATTGATTCTACAGTCTCCAGACTAAACAGGCCCAGCTCCCGCAATCTCTCCTCATAAGCCTCGGACTGCCGTCGGCTGCTCTGCTTTCCCCAGCTGACATGCAGCGAGGAGCGCCCTTTCCCTCCGCTGAATGCGAGAGTGCCTAAACCCTAACCATGAGCAGGAGCCAGCCCCTCGCTGTGACAGCCCCAACCCCCAACAGCCCAGCGGGACATCCCCCGTCCTGCCCTCGCTGGGGGCTGTGGGTGACAGAGCCGCCACATCCCCATCCCCTCACACTCGGGCTCCCATTGCACTGGGGCTCCTCTCGCACAGAGGCTCCCCTCGCACTGGGGCTCCCATTGCACAGGGGCTCCACTCACACTGGGGCTCCCCTCGCACAGGGGCTCCACTCACACTGGGGCTCCTCTCACACAGGCTCCCCTCACACTGGGGCTCCTCTTGCACAGAGGCTCCCATTGCCCAGGGGCTCCCCTCTCACAGGGGCTCCCATTGCACAGGGGCTCTCCTCTCACAGGAGCTCCCCTCTCACAGAGGCTCCCATTGCCCAGGGGCTCCCGTCTCACAGAGGCTCCCATTGCCCAAGGGCTCCCATTGCACAGGGGCTCTCCTCACACTGGGGCTCCCATTGCCCAGGGGCTCCCCTCACACAGGGGCTCCCATGGCACAGGGGTTCCCTTCCCAGCCGCCGCTTTCCCGCGCGCGGGCGCCGCCGCCAGGCGCCCCCCCCCCTCACAGCGGGCCGCTTCCCGACAGGCACCGCGGCGGGAGCGCCGGGCTGGGGCTGCCGCCGCTCTCGTCAGGCTCCGTCCCGTCCCGTCCCGCCCGCCGCCATGCGCCACAGCCTCACCCAGCTGCTGGCGGCCTCCTCCGGCGGAGCGAGCCCCTCGGGTGCCGTCTGGCCGCTAGCCGGCGCGGGGCAGGCCCCGAGAGGGCGGGATGGCGGCGGGGAAGGGGACCCGGGCCCTGCGCGGCCCAAACAACAGCAGCCGCCGCGGCGGGAGGAGAAGGAGCCCGAGGCACCCGGCGGCCCGCTGGAGGTGTGGGAGCAAGAGGACTGGTTCCCGGGCTTGGAGCTGGGAGACCTGCTGGAGGCGGCCCGGCCGGACTGGGACCTGGATGCGGAGCTGAGCGGCTGCTTCTGTGGGGAACCGGAGCCGCTGCCCCCGCCGGGCCCGGGCCAGCGGCCGGCGGCGGTCGGGCGGAGGAATGGCGGGGCTGGGAGCCGGCTGAAGGCGGCGGCGGCGGCGCGGCTGAACCGGCTGAAGAAGAAGCAGTACGTGCTTGGGCTGGAGAGCCGCCTTCAAGGCCTGGCTGCTGAGAACCGGCAGCTGCGGGACCGCAACCGCGGCTTGAGCCGCCGCCTGCGAGAGCTGGAGCGGGAGAGCAGCTACCTGCGGGCCGTGCTGGCTAACCAGAGCGCTCTGGGGCAGCTCCTGAGCCGCTTAGCCGGGATCCGCGCCGGCGGGCTGCAGCTCAGCACCAGCCTCTTCAGGGACACTGGCAGCCCGCGCCGCCATCACCACCACCTCCAGCCTGCCGGCGAGAGCAGCGACCACGACTACGCCCTGCCCAGCTCCCGGCCTGCCAGCCTAGAGGAGGCGGCGGTGGTGACGGAGACAGAGGAGGAGTGGGCATCCCCCGGCGGGATCTGCCTCCACGTGGACCGGGATCAGGTGTCGGTGGAGTTCTGCTCCATCTGTGCTCGGCGGGCAGCGGCCTCCTTCAAAATGTAGGGTCAAGTACCTGCTGCAAGTACTCGTGGGGTGCTCCCCCCTATAACAGGGGCCTCGCGTCGCGGCGGAGGAAGCAGGCGATGGTGCGGAGGAAAAGAATCAATACAGTGGTGATGGGGTGGTATTGGGGGATATGCAGAGGAGGGGAGCCTGGCACGTTAGTGGCCGGGGTAATGAATGAAAGAAAGAAATATCTCTTGAACGTTGGGAGCCAGATGGTGGCCTTGGTTAAAGGTCGTGTAAAGCTGGCGTGTGGACGGTGGTGGTCTGAGGCTGTTTGGTGTAAGAGTCGTGCAGAGCTGCGTGCAGCAGTGCGGTAATTGTCATGCAAACTGACCCGCGTACACACGCAGAGGTGCCGCCACCAGAGCCCGTTTTTTGCAGCACTTGGGTGGAAAAGATCATGCCGACCTGATGCATGAAGGTGTGCTCGGTTCCACTTCGCAGTTGCCAGTAAAGATAACGCTGACTACCCGGTCTTTGAGTCAGATAATGTCTAGCCTGCTTATCCTGAGGAGCCGAAAATGCTTGCTTAGAAAACCAAAAACTTCATTAAGACATCGTCACTGGACAGACTTAAGAAAATAGTAATGATCGGCAAAAGAAAGCATGCATATGAAATTGTACTGCATCTCAGTTATACATTACTATTAAAACCTCTCTGACAGTTTCTCTTTTAGGTGCTTGCCCTGCCAGGCTCCGTTGTGTAGGGGTTAAAGAACAGTCGTTTTCCACCTCGCAACCTGGTAAGGATCAATATATTCCCATAATGCGGTATCAGACAGCTTGCTTTGCTTATGCCAGTCTCTTGTAATGGCTGGTTCAGGAAATGATTTCTCTGGTCCTTGGCCTACTCTGCCAAAATGTTTCTAGCGCTGAATGACAACTCATAGTTCAAATTACCATTGCATCATTCTGATTAGCTGTTTTCCTTTCTTAAATGAATGTGCACGTAGTAGCCAATACATGAGCTACATTTGGAGTTAAAACATAAATGCTTGTCGTTTGAAATAGGAGTTTTGAACTAAGTAATGAGCTGAAAAGGGGAAACATGCTAATAAGGGGGATGTGATATTAACAGCCTTTTAACATAGGGTACTGCCCGCAAAATGTAAGTAAAATGCATTTTTAAAAGGAAAGAATTTGTGACCTGTTCATTTCAAATCCTATCTAGTGTTAGGGATGCACGGTACCTTTGAAAAGCCCTTCCTTAGCTTGCTCTAATTCATGATGCAGAGTTTTGCCTGCTTAAACAGAGCACAGACACTGATTTTAGCTGTACAGTGGAATCCTCGCGTAGAGGAGTCACTTTTTTTGCATGGACCTCTAACAGAGTTGTGGTTTGGAGGATGCAGTGCACCGAAGTAATTTGTCACTTTAGCTTCCCTTAAGCCCATCTCTGTGCTCCTGCATACGCAGGTCCCCACATTACTTCACAGTAGCTTTAAATTGTAAAGATATTGCATGTATATGCATGTGCTTAATTTTACTGTAGAGTTCTTAATTCAGCCTCTTACAGTATCAAGAAATCTATCACTTGATAGAATTAAGCACAGTTTAGAGATGAGCAAATCTGTATCTTGAGGCTCATGATTTGCAAGATGCTCCATAATTAACTGGGATAGGAGGAAAAATAGTTTGACAAACAGTAGGATGTGTTTTCTTGTACTAGTCAGTGTTTCTCCCTGTCACAAAAGACGAGTGGGTTGTCTTTTCAGTTGTATTCTAATGTTTAGGTTGTTTACATGTACATCAGGTTGGGGGAAGAAGGACTGTGAAAATGATAATATGTAAAGTGAGGTTTCACAAAGAATACACTTTCCTAAACCAGTTTCATTTATTTTCTTAAACAAAAAGATTCTATTTAGTGTTTCTGAAGTCTTGTTTCTTAAAGCCTTAAATGTTGTGTTTAAGGCTGTAGTAGTAAGGGAAAGCATTTTTTCCCAGTCATTTGCTGTATTGGTGCTAGACCCCATCAAGTGTTCGTGGGTATAAAGGAGTCTGTTTTTTCTTTGTGAAACATCACTGTGTGATAAAGTATCTGTGTATTTAGCATCCTTGTTTTTCTTTATGCTAAAGTGGATTCAGCTGTGTTGGGGCAGAAGAGACGGGACCAGCTGCTGGCCACATTTCCTGCTTTATTTTAAAAGGTAGTATAAGAAATGAGAATAAAGAGGTAACAGGGCTTTTGCTGTCTTTGGTTAAACAAAAACAAACGAGGTTGAATGCTGGGATCATTTACTGCCATCCAAGATGTTTTCTATAAAAGCCAATATCCTATCAAACAGGTTTTACTCCACTGTGTGCAAAATTCCATCTGGTCAGGGGGTACTGCCAGCACAAAAGAGATTTAGTGAGATACATGTTCCCTTATACCTCAGTGGTGGCATCAGTGGGACTGTGCAGTCAGTCCTGAATTGTATAATCCTGTTGTAATGGATGGGTTACACCAGTGCCACAAGGATCAGAGTTACCCACCGAAACCTGAACTGGCTGATAGGCAGAAGGGAAATAATGGAGCTAGAGTCAGCCTGGGCTCAGTCTGCCAAGCTCAAGCTTCAGGAACGTGCTTAGTTCTGAAGTTTAACATGCTTGATGAAAAGAGAAACGCTCGTGTAGCAAGTATGAGATGTTCCAGTGGCATTTTTACAGTTACTGCAGCCAAGAAGTGGGGTTTGAGTTAACTGAAATATGCATTCTTTCTTTCTGCATCGCTGCTAAGTGGTAGGGGTCGGGGCCATAGTTCTGGTCTCTGTTGTGAACCTGCACATGGCTCACAGACACTACACGTGCTGTGTCTGAGAGTAGCTGATGTTCTGACATGCAAAATGGTGTATACTGGTACAAGAGCAAGGGCAAGTGCCCAGGAAGTTAGTGGCTGCAGGCATTTCTAGTGCCTACTGAATCATATTTAAACCAAATAGAGGAGAGGAAGTTATTTGAAACTCTTAACCAACTGTACTATCTGTATGGTGTGTTATTAATGTAGCTTTTTGAAGTGAAAGCCTTGAAATGACATAACTTAATACTTGAAAAATATATTGTAAATGTTTCTTTGTAATTATGTGCCATCCAGATAAGAATACAAGATCGTAATAAAATCAGACTTGTTGATCTTTAAATGTATGGGCTCAAATGTGTTTTTCATCTTCTCATCAATGCCTTGCTTTAATTGAGTGGTTCATTACACACAATGGGAAAACAGGAAGGGGAAAGTGCTGTTGTTGCTGTCTGTGTGAGTTGTCAGTTGGAAAACAAGATAAAGTGGATGTGGGTATGTAGGAGTAAACAGTTCTTACTCATCTGTCTGTCAAATTAATGTTGTGGTGAGGATGAAACAAAGGTGTGTTATTCCTTGAACTGAAGAGCTGTGCTTCATGGAATCACCGCTCCTTGTGCATTACAGTTGTTTTTCTCTATTCATAATTTATTAATGTGGGTATGTTTGATCAATAAACCATGGAGGACTAGAACAGTTACATAAAAGCTTCTGTGGTCTATTGCATCTTCCTCCTCTGCCCCATTTCTAGGTTCAGAAGTTTGATGGCTGGTTAATAATATGTTGTTAAACCAGAATCCTTCATCAGATCATTTCCATGCTGAGCACTAGAGTGTAGCAAAAGGTTTGAGGGTGCTGGAAGGACAGAACTTCAAGCTCCAGAGTGAGACATGTGTTGTGCTCTTTGATTTCTTCTCATCTTCAACACTTTGTAGAGCACAGTTTAAAACAGCCTGTTGGTTCTGGGGCCCCCAGGTAGTGTGTGTTGTGTGTTTGTTGTGTGGTGGTTGGTTGTGTTTTGTTTGGTGGTGTGTTGTTTTGGTTGTTTGTTTGTTGGGGTGTGGTGTGTGTGTTTGTGTTTGTTGTGTGTGTTGTTTTTGGTGTTTTGGTTGTTGGTGTTTGTTTTTGGGTTTTGTGTTTTGTTGTTTGTTTGTTGGTGTGTTGTGTGTTTTTTTTTGTTTTTTTTTTGGGTTGGTTGGGGGTGTGTTTGTGTTTGTGTGGGGTGTGTGGGGGGTTGTTGGTTTGGTTTTGGTTTGGGTTTTTGTTGTGTGTGTGTGTTGGTGTGGTGGTGGTTGTTTGGGGTTGTGGGGTTTGGGGGTTGTGTTGGGGGTTTGGTTGGTGGTTTGTTGGTGGTTTGTGTGTGGTTTTTGTATAGGTGGCTACTGCTTCCAGTGTAGGCTGGCCCCCTACGTCAGAATGAGTGTGTATTTTGCTGGTGTAAAAGCCATTAGGGTTCATGCAGTGAGAGGAGGCAGAACCTCACCACCCAGGTCAACGCTGCCTCCGCCGGGATGCCCACTAAGGTTGAGCCTGCCACCTTGCACTGTGATGGTGTCTGTCAGAGCTGGTTTCCTGATCGTCTTCACAGGGTCTTTGGGGTTGGTAAGATAAACACTTACTGAAAATATCTGTCACTCTTTCATTTACCCTTTGCCAGATCTTTCTCCCTATCTTTTCCTATAATGATAAACTGGTTGTTTTTTTTTTATCTATTGTGCCTCGCCTCTCCCTCAACCTGGAATACCCAAACTCCAGAATACTCTTGTCAAAACTGTAATCATAGAATGGGATTGGTTGGAAGGGAACTTAAAGCTCATTCAGTTCCAACCCTCTGCCACAGGCAGGGACCCCTTCCACTAGAGCAGGTTGCTCCAAGCCCCTGTGTCCAACCTGGCCTTGAACACTCCCAGGGCTGGGGCAGCCACAGCTTCTCTGGGCACCCTGTGCCAGCGCCTCAGCACCCTCACAGGGAAGAACTTCTTCCTGATATCTAACCTTTTTGTAAATGTAGTGATTCTTAAAAACTGAAGTTCTCTGGAGTCTGTAGTTAAAGAGGTTTTCTGTTAGAATCGATGTCAGTGGGATCGTATTTGCTGTTGGGCTGTGAATGTCTGGAGAATACATTTAGTGTGGGAGCTGCTCAGATGGGCTTTGTGGTTGAAGAACATCCTGTGTGAAATTGCACATTACCAGTAGCCGATTCTATCGTTTCTCTTCCAGTTTAAGTGTGATATGTGTGGAACTGGAGAAATAATTGTGCCTTGGTCATTAGCAGGATGCCAGGCTAGGACAGGGGCAGGGAGAGGAGGGAGTCAGCTGTGGGGCAACAGATTATAGCACTGAGATTCAGCATGAAAAATGGTCCACAGAGAAGATGAAATTGGTGTATTTTAGTGTTTCTGGTGCTCTGTTGATTCCTCTCTGTGGCCAGTCTGAGTGTGCTTCTGGCTGTAGTTCAGATGGCAAGTAGTGAAAGCTCCATCCTTAGAGGTTGCTCCATAGAAGCTCTTGCTGTCACACACAGGCCTATTAGGGACTGTTTCCACTGAAAGGGATACAACCATGAAACAAAAGGATACAACATAAGCCTGTTGTAACTCTGATTTCCAACAGGAGGGGGTGTTTGCAAGGCATTTATGAGAGTAGGAGGCAAAAAACAGGTAAAAGCTGGTCCTTTGACTCTGGATAGCTGTATGCGGTATGCTGTACCCTGTCTATGAAGTGGGTAGCGGGTGTTTCCATGAGGACACTCATGCATGCACGCACACAACAGAACTCACTGATGGCACCTGGGTGTCCTGCTGGATTTTGACACAGTTGCAGTTTTACACTTAAATTTGCGAACCCCCAGTTTAATGAGAAGCACAGGCTATAACTGCAACTGTTGCCTTCTCTAAACACAACACTAAGGAGTACATAGCTCACCCCTGACATCACCAATACCACCGCTTAGAATCCCTATCTACAATGTGTATATTCCTCAGTTACACTGGAAACAGTTATCAGGCTTTGCAACTTCCTAAAAACATTGAGAAATGGAATTATTTTTCTTGTTTCTTCACCTTTCACCCTAATAAATTAATATCTAAAAATGTGGTTTGTCCAAGTCAGACCATTAAATACCAGAACATGCAGTTTGATTACAGAGAATAACTATCACTCGAACTGATACCAAAATCAAAGCGGCACATGGAACTGAAGATGGTTTTGAACTTCATGCTTTAAAAAGCACCAGGATCTGCTTGCAGTGGCTTAACTACATGTTGTCAAACAGTCACAATAACCGTCAAGCCATTCATTTTCATTCTTAAATGTAGTACTGCAGAGTAAAAGCTTGATTTTGTTTTTACTATCACAGGTAAGTGGTTCTGTTGGCTGATGACTCCGGGAGATACAGTAATTCACAGCCTCGTAAACCAGTTGCTCCGTGAGGATCTCTAACATGGATCAGAGGTAAGGCCAAGATCGATCCTTAGATGCAGACCACTATTGGAACACTGCATGATATAGTGAAACTGAACTAGGGAAAGCTAAACAAACTTCAGATCACAGGTATGGTGGAGGCTGTGCACCTTTGCTGCTTCCCTGTACAATCAGGCTGCTACTCCTGATTATAGAGAAACAGCACACGGTTACTCTGAACCACTTACATCTTAACATGAGTAGTTTTGCAGGGACAGCACCAGCTCTCTGAGGCAATCTCAACATAATTCCCTGCTTTGGGAAAAGGCTAATTCCAAGGCAAACTGGTTACAAGGACAAAGCATGTTCTGATCATGCTTTTTTTGGCTGCTTGATAGAGATGCTGAGAGCTCAACATGAGCACCACACCTGAGTGCTGTGGCAACAGCTCCCTACAATGCAGCCTGTGTCACCTTGATGGGGTGATCATGTGAGGGAAAGTCTGTGCTAGCAGAGTGAAACAAAGCTGGGGGGAAAAAGTACTCGGATTCTGAGGAATCACAGAACCAGAAAATGGACTGGGTTGGAAAGGACCTTAAAGCTCATCCAGTTCCAACTCCCTGCCACGAACAGGGACACCTTCCACTAGAGCAGGTTGCTCCAAGCCCCTGTGTCCAACCTGGCCTTGAACACTGCCAGGGATGGGGCAGCCACAGCTTCTCTGGGCACCCTGTGCCAGCGCCTCAGCGCCCTCATAGTAGAGAACTTCTGCCCAATGTCTAACCTAAATCTGCCTCTGCCAGGTTAAGTCCATTCCCCCTTGTCCTCTCATTACAGGTCCTTGTAAAAAGTCCCCCTTCAGAAAGACCTTGCCTTGCACCCCCCCCTTTCTTTTTTAATGACTGTGGTTTGCATTACGAAGAAAAACACCTTTTGCAGTAATACCCATTTATACAGCTGCTAAAAGATGCAGCACCACCTTAAAACCAGGCAGGCAACATAAATACTTTTTTCCCCATTCCCAAAGAAAACCACCCATCCTCATAAAGCGGTTACTCAGATATACAGTCTAAGCCGGACATAATGAAAAACTTAACTTGCATTTAAGTTCCCAACCAAGAATGTGAGGGCTGAGTCTTACCTTTGGTTTTCTGTTAAAAAAGACAGGAAGCAACAACTTCTTGTTATGTTTATTATGATTACTTATCCAAGGCAACTGAAAAGCTGCTTAACTTCATCCTTGTAACTCTTCAGGATCCCTGCTAGAGTTTATCCGCTGCAGTATTTTGACATATATTCCATGATGTTTAGTGGCAAGATACAACCCAGTCAGAACCTGTACAAGGACACCCAAGCTCATCTTTCTAAAGACAGGCTGAGAAATGGTGAGCCAGAAGCGTAAGAGATTTTCCTTCCCTGGCAAGGGCGATGAAGAATACCTAAACAGCAAAAACACGGGGAAAAACTCCATTTCATCTTTTTTCCATCCAAAATGTCAAGAATTAACATTAAAAACCTAGAGGCAGATATTCTCTCCTATGTTAAATTCACATGGTGGTACTGAGCTCTCTGGATACAAGCTATAAAACACCCCTACTACAAACTGGCATCTCACCATCCCCTTGCTATGTTCTGACCCAATCTGGAGTTACTCCTGCAGGAAGGAGCTGGGCTTTGCCCAGGATCTGTGAAGCCTTGTGGCCACCCAGCAAGGCTCAGCAGGCTGGCAGCCACAGTTTCCCAGGCACATCGTGGGTCACTTGTAAGGTTCCAGCTAAACACGAGTGCTTGGCAGTCTATCAGTCTGCAGATCTTGTTTCACTTGGGAGGCTTGGTGAGCTCTTAATGAACTTTACCTTGTAATTAGATGACCTTAGTGTAAATCCCTTCCTGTGTACCAAAACCCTACAGGAAGACAGGTGTGCACAGACTGAACATCCACACATTTTAAACTGAACCAAAGATCTGACCAACAGACACATTTCACTAATTGCAGGGTAATGACGTACCTGGCTGCAAGGCTTCCGTTCAAGGGGATAGCCAGGAAAACAGGGTAGAGTCCACCCACAACAGCCCCGACCAATCCTCCTCTGACCACAGCACAGACCTCACAGTTCAGGTCACCTGCACGACAAACAGTGTTTCACTGTCAGCATCCACATGGTTCCAACACACGGGATCACAGAAAGGTTTGGGTTGGAAGGGACCTTAAAGCTCATTCAGTTCCAACCCCTGCCACAGGCAGGGACACCTTCCACTAGAGCAGGTTGCTCCAAGCCCCTGTGTCCAACCTGGCCTTGAACACTGCCAGGGATGGGGCAGCCACAGCTTCTCTGGGCACCCTGTGCCAGCGCCTCAGCACCCTCACAGGGAAGAGCTTCTTCCCAGTGTCTGATCTAAATCTGCATCAACCTATATGCTGCATGCAACACTATGGGAACACACTAGACAGGAGTGGCCAAACTATACAGGTACATAAGATACTTTGAAAAGACTCTTCCTTTTGCAAATGTATCACTTTCATTCCAACCCATGAAGAATTTATCACTCTAAAGATGACCTTCAAATGAAATCATACAGATGGGAAAACCCGAACTGCTTGGTTGTAGTCCCTTTTACACCACCTTTAGCAAAAATGCTAAACGTAAATGATGTTTATCAGAATTTAATAAACATATATAAATACACATATGTATGTCCTTTCCCACTCAACTTGAAGAGCTCACTGCTGCCCAATGCATTAGATAACCTGGTTTTCAAACCCTGCTTTACAAATGGAGGCATTTCAGGACCACAACAGTTTAAGACCACTGTTCTGCGGAGAGGAGAAGCTCCTGTGGTGTTACATTGCATACAGAAAGCAAAGCCCTTTTGAAAACAAGGAATAATAATGAGGTTTTTACCTGAAAATAAAGGCTGACGCACAAAAACTTCATAAACTGCTGCTGTTGAAATAAATGGCAGCACGGCCATTGGCACTGCGGTTATAATGGCAGCTCTTCGGATATGTAGGATGCTCCTGAAGAAGTTATTTCCTGCCAAGCCACATAAGCTTGCGTTTGCTGCTAGGAAGTATGATCCATGATTGCAAAGATTCCTGTGAAAGAAGGAAAGTTGCTTCAGCAATTAAGAACTGTAAAGAAGTTTGGTTTACTCAATGCCACAATTCACCTCCGAGTATTCTGCATAAGGTAAGAGATGTAAATCTCTCCCTGGTGCAAACTGCAGAGCAGCTCCTTTCAAAAGCACCCAGTAGTGCATCTTTCACTACATGCCTGGGTTTACACACACCTCAAGAATGAAGTGACAGAAAGGCTGAGAAGCCTTCTCTATAGGTTTTCTTATTTCTTATAGCTAATGGAAACATCATGAAATCTGCTCTCCCAATGAGCATGTTTCATCAGCATTGAAATATAGGAAGAATCTGTTCTTAAAATAAATGAGAAAAACAGATATATATTTTTTATAAGCCTTGTTTCCAGCCTGCTTGCCCACAAGTAGAGATTTACTATGAACAGAAGAGCTTAGAGAACAGATCAGTGGACCACTACAGCCACTGAGATTTTGCAGTGATGATCTCAGTAGCTCCATCTGGATCCCTGATAGTGACCAGCTGACAGGCTGCAAGCCTTCCTCACATGTATGGAGCACCTGAATTGAAAGGCCTACCTTGTCAGGAGGTTACATCAGTTAAAGGCAGTCCAACATCCTGATTTACAGACCTGGAGTTTCTCTTTTCCCTCAGTAACAGAGGGACCAGGTTCTGTTATCTACTATGCTTTTAACATACAGTTTAGAGCGGCCATTCCTGTTGCTACCTCTAATAAGGTGAAAGCAGAATAGAACAAAGTCTGCTCAGACACAGTCAGCATTTAATGTCTTGACAAACAGTTCCCATCTGAGTACATTCCATCACAGCAGGAGCAAGCGAATGGGAACACGTGCCTGCTTCACAAGCCTGATGAGCAGTTTGCAATTGATTTCATTTGACTTGCAGAAGGAAGCAGTCTGTTATCTCTAGGTTATACCTGGCACAGTCGGTTATTAGTGGAAATAACTCTTTGCTTTAGGTTTGCACAAGTCTGAAATGCCTGGAATGAGAAGCACTGCCAGGCAAAGTGAGGAACTGGAAGGCTGTGCCCATATTGTGTTAAAGTGTGTTTTAAAGATGTTCTATAAGTTAGATTTGCAGTAAACCCCCAAAGAAAACAAAATGCTTACCCAGCCACACAATTCCTATGAGGCCAAATGTCATATGAATTTGCTAAATTATCAAATGTGACAATCTCTAAACCAGTTTGTAATTAAAATCCATGCTTTTTAAAAACCCATTCATTTGAAATTCTTCTACATTTTCACATGTACAATAATATCAAGCAATGACCATAGATCTCTAATCACAGAAAGAAGACTTTAGAATGTAGGTGCTAATCGTGTCAAACCTAAAAGATTAGTAACACCAGACAGCAGTGACACCAACTAGTCCCATTTTGAACAGGAAAATACTTTCATCCAAACATGAAAATGAGCTACTAACAATTCAGTTCAGATGTGATATGGCACAAGAACGTTACTGGTCAGGTATTGCTCTTGCTCTTATTTAGGAGCTATTTTTGTGTGTGTGTTTTCTTGTTTGCTTAAAAAAGGACTCTGTTTTTCAAATCACAGGTCTCCCAGTCCTGGGGTCATTCACAGAATGGCCCCAGGGTATGGTGTCTGCAGCCCAGCCATTGGGTCCTCTTGGTATGTTTCCAACCCCAGGCAGCGAAATGCATCTGTGCGTAGACATAAATGTGGAGGAGTGAGATTAAAATTTAGCAGTGTGTTTAAGAAGCCAAAATAGAGCAAATGAACGTACCCAGGACCAGCAGAATCTGCTACACTGAACCAAAGGAAAGAAAGGGGGGATGGGAGAACTGGGGTTTGTTTGTAATAGTAGCTCCACAGTGTTAAAACCAAGAGCTTTGGCAGGCAGGCACTCTCTTGGTTTAACTGCAGCATGCTCCCTCTTGTCTTCCAGCCATCAGCAACCTCCCCTCTGGATACACAAACTTAAGTCCTGCCAGAGCAGTTCAAGTAAAGGCACACGTCCCTGGCAGTGATTTGATTCCAAGGCCTAGGCTACAAAGAAGATGGAGACCCCCTTTTTACATGGAATCACAGTGCCAGGTTGGACAGGGCTTGGAGCAATGTGTTCTAGTGGAAGGTGTCCCTGCCCATGGCAGGGGGGCTGGAACTGGATGAGCTTTAAGGCTCCTTCCAACATTCTGTGAAAAGACGAGGGGTGATGGACACGAGTTACTCCTTGGGAGATTCCAATTGGACAGAAGAGGAAAGTTTTCTCCAAAGAGAACAATCAGCCATTGGAATAATCTCCCCAGGAAGCGATAGATTCCCCGCATTGGACACTATCAAGATTCGGCTGGACAGGGTGCTGGGACAACCAGTGGAGGTCATGCTTTGCCTAGAAAAGTGGGACCAGATGGTTCTTGAAGTCCCTTCCAACCTGGCACTCCATGACACCACAGGTTCTATCAAGATGTTACCACACCATCACTACGGTACCTGCCCCCCCTTGTTTCCCCAGCTCTTCTGGGGAAGAAGTGCTGTAAGGTGAATGTGAGGGGGCAGAACCTACACAAAGCTGCACCACTGACTGTGACAGGAGGGATAAAGCCTTGGCAGTTTTCTCTCTCACCTGTGTGGGGAGGCCCTGTGTTACTACCAGCACATTGCTTAGCCAGCAATTTAGTCCTATTAAAAAAGAAATAAATAAAAGAAGCTTCTGATTACTCTTATTCACACAAAATTCATCCAAGATGATACACACATGCAAACAGCTCCTTACAGAACCAGCTCAGCTCCAGCAAGGTGAAACGCAGTATCACAAAGCATAGAGAGGTGGTTTGTGAGGCCCTGAGGGCAGTCAGGGAGTTTTGTGCTGCACAGAGCCCTGATGGTGAGCCCACACGACTCCAGCTGACCCATCCATCACAACCACCTGGGTCTCACCTTCCTGGAACAGGGAGCAGCACAGAATGAAACGCACACACTGGCAGGTTGATGCTTCCTCAGCTCTGGCCCCAGGCCAGCCCTGCTGGAGCCAAGATGACTCTTGCAGAATCACAACAGGACCTGCCTTATGTATTAGCTCGAGCAGAGCACTGTGTGAATACTCAGAGCCAGCTCAGGATCAGCCATCCCAGATCCTTAAGCCTTGAGGAGCACGTGCCAGAAACCAGCTGAGCAGCACCAGAGGTAACAGTGAAGTGACTGTATTTAGAAACCACAAACCAAGTTTGCTGCTCTGGGCAGTAATGAGCATCTTCACCATCAAATATTTTTGTAACTGCAAGGCAGATTTGCAATTCAAGAGTAAGGGAAAAGAAAAGCCTCCAAAAGACTTGAAATGTTCAATTTATTTTACCAGCACTTACTGATCTGCTTTAGGAAGCTCATTGAATATCTTTTGTATGAGTTCCATCCGCTGAAATCTGTCCAAATATAGTCTACGCTGTGGAGCATCTAGTTCAAGAAACTCTCTTCCTGTCATCTTGAAGTCCTGGATCATAAAGAAAAACCCAATGGTATCAAAGTTACACAGCCCCAGTATGCAGCCAATAAACATTTAGACTCTGTTGCTACCATGCAACCACAAAAATGCACTTTTCATGGCAGTTTTTGGATGGGAAGGGCGCAACCCAGCCACAGAAATCTGTGATGTTTATAACTACAGGAACCCCAACAAACTGGTTGTTTCAATGATGTTGCAGCTGTGCTTTGACAATTGCTCCAAGTCAACTTAAGTGCTTGCTTTGATGCTTGCTATCTCACCCTCCAGATACCTGGGCACCTTCAGCCCTGGGGCCAGACAGCAGCCTGGATGAGGAAACAGAGATGAAAATTGCCCACAGGAACGACAGGCAGTGTACTTATTTCCAGCTGGATCACCTTTTGACACTACAATCCCCAATGACTGCAGCACAAGGGAGGACATTAACGGGGTAATGGCTTTGGCCACAGGTTTAAATTGACTTAACTGTCAAATACTACCATATTAAAAAGGAATAGGGATCTACACTTTTTGTAAAGATCTAAAGGAATCATGAAGCTATCTTCTGATTTTATATTCCATAAATAAGACCTTTTTTTCCCTTCTCATTTAGCCACAGATGTGTATCAAGTCAGAAACTAAACAGCTGTATTGGGTTTGTGGGGTGAGGTTTAGGTAGTAAGGGGTCTCTGTTAGAAGCTGCCAGAAGCTTTCCCCACGTCCAACAGAGCCAATGCAGCCGGATCCGAGATGGACACACCTCTGGCCAAGGCTGAGCTCATCAATTATGGTGGCAGCACCTCTGGGTTAAGATGGGGAAAACCCTTCTGCACAAGTCAGAATGTGAGAGCTACATCCCTGCAGACACCAAGGTCAGCGCAGAAGGTGGCAAGTACTGCTGTAGACACTGGAGCAGAGACTTCCCTGCAGCCCTTGGTGAGGCAGCTGTGCCCCTGCAGCCCATGGAGGTCCATGGTGGGGCAGATCTCCACCTGCAGCCATGAGGACTCAGGCTGGAGAAGTTCATGGAGGACTATGTCGTGTGGGAGGGACCCCACACTGGAGCATGGGAAGAGCATGAGGAGTCCTCCTCTGAGGAGAAAAGAGCAGCAGAAACATGTGATGAACTGATCACAACCCTCATTCCCCTGTGCTGCTCAGGGGGAGGAGGTAGAGAATTAGGTAGGGAATAAAGTTGAACCTGGAAAGCAGGGAGGGGGAAGGTGCTTAAGATTTAGTTTTACTTCTCATTACCCCACTCTGATATAATTGGTAATAATTAACTTCCCCGAGTTGAGTCCCTTTTGTCTGCAATGGTAACTGCCGAGCGATCTCCCTGTCCTTATCTCGATCCATGCGCTTTCAACCTTGCTTTCTCCCCTTACCCTGTTGATGGAGGGAGAGCAGCCCGGCAGGCACCTAGCAGCCAGGTGAAGTGAACCCACCACAAGAGCTCCTCATTAAACCTGGTATTTAGAGCTTCAGATACTTTCTCCCAGTAAAAGCTCCCAGACTTACTTCACTAGACCTTTAGCTTCCTTTATGACTTGAAGGCAGCGTCTTGAGGCCGATCTGTAGGATGGTGCTCGCTTCGATCTGGGCTTGGGCTGCTGGAGCAGAGGAACTACCCTGCCTTGAGGCCTCTCCTTTCGGCCGTGGAAGGTCTCCAAATGTGTCCTTCAGGTAAACCACCACCATTGCCAGGGCGCTCTTAACTACCCACAGTGAACCTATGACCCTCCCTGTCCCCTTCACACCCCTGTAAGGCAGCTTGAGGTCCCTAAACCCCGGTTGCACCAGGAGGCCGCGGCTCACCCCCCAGGCTTTAAACCCCACCGAGAGCCGTTAGCAGCCGTTAGCGACCGTTACAAACGGCCGTTAACCCCCTCAGCACCACACCCTCACCGCGTTTGTCCTCACGGCCTTGCCGCCGGGGCCAGGCTCCGAGCTGCACGACCTTGAGCTGTCCCCATCACACACAGCCCCACCGGCGCCTCTTCCCTTCTCTTCCCGTCCCCTCTCCTCCCCTTCCTTTCCCATTCCCGCTCTTACCAAGCCGGTCCCGCCGGGAAGGCCCCACCACCTACAACATGTCTCCGCCCACCTCACACTCTCCTCCTGGACGCCGCCATCTTACCCGTTCACATGACCCAGCGCTTCAGAAGACACCTTTGATTGGGTGTTCCCCGCCGGCCCAGCATGGCGGGTTCCAATTGGCCACAAGCCGGCGGGCGGGGGTCAGGCCCGGGCCGGCCCTGCGCTCGTTGCTAGGGGCGGCGGATGGCGGCGGCTCCTCCATGGGGCAGCGGCTGAGCGGGGACCCTGCAGCGGCGGCCGGGACGCGGGGACTCCCCGTACCGGAGCGAGGAGCCTTCGATGGGGGGAGGCCGAGTCCTCGGGGTAACCCGCTGACCCCCTCCCCTCAACCCAGGCCCCGGCGCCGCGCTGCCTGCGGCCCCTTCCCCTCAGCCCCGCGCCCCTGTCCCGCTTGCCCCACTTGCCTCGCTTCCCTCTCCACCAGCTCCTTTGTGCTCCCCGTCCCGTCCCCATTTAAACCCCGCTCTCCCCGTTTGCGTCTCGCTTCGCTCCCCCTCCATCTCATCCCCTCAGCTCCTGCCTGTCCAATTGTCCTTTTCCTTCAACCTGGCCCGGCTCCTCCGGTTCATCTGCATCCCAGCGACCAAACCAGCCTTGTCCCGCTTCAGACAGTCCCCTTCTGGCCCGGGAGAAAGCGAAGGGGGGAGGGAGAGTCCCCGCTTGGAGGGAACAGATCCCGATTGTGAATGGTAAAGAGCAAAACAGAGCCGCCCCCTTCACGAATACAGTCCCCATCTCTGAAAGAAGACGATGCAAAGCAGAGCCCTGTCATGTGCATCGCAGCTCCTCAGGCGGGGACGGGAAGCGTTTGGAGCTTGTCCACCTTTTTCATGCTTGACGAGCTAGATGAGGAAAATCTATCCCGTTTGTGTTTCTCTTTTTGTTTCTTTCCAGAAAATGGGGGAGAGAGAGAAAGAGGCTCGCACTGAAGCCAACCAGCTGCGCTTCTGAGTGGGAAACTGGACCGCGCTCATGGCTTGCTTTTTATTTCCTTTAACACATCATTATCTCTGAAAATGAACCTTTTTGTGAAGCTTTTATCCTAACTCTTCTTCCTCTCTTCACGAGGTGGCTGCTGTGCAAGGGAAGAAATGGCATGAAGTAACTGACTCCGGTATAAAAGCAGTCTGTTTTGCCAAAGTGCCCAGTGAGCAGCACTGTCACTTTAATAATTCCAGGTCAAGGGATTGCTTTCCTCGTTTTTTTCAATCCTCTCTTTTAATACATGGGAGGATCAGAGGGACATTAAAGACCATAAGGCTGGGTGGCTCTCAGATAATAAAAATGAAAGTGACTGCCCAGTGACTTCTGTTGGGTAAGAGGGTGATGTTTGAAGGCTGTTTGGTGAGGAAAAAGGGACTTTTTCAGTCTGCTCTGTAGTCACCTAATGCATAGCTAGCAAAATTCATTCAAGAAGTGAAAGAAGTTAAAAGAGTCCCTTCGGATTGGTTTTGTCTTCCTCCTTATTTGGATTATTTGGGCGTTTTTGTCCTGCAGATAATGGTTTTGAGCATGTACAGGTGGAGGATTAAGACAGCTGCCTAGAGATGGACTGTGCCTTAACTGTATTACAGAAAACCTTTTAATTTTCAAACTTTGCTGCCAGAAGAGGAGTTCTAATAAGGTTTTGTATTGCCAAGGAACAGTTTCTCTTGTATTTTTATAGATTCAAATATATTTTAAAGAAATTGAAAACATCACTTAAAAAAAATATCAAAAAGCTTCTTTTTTCCTCCCCCCCCTTTTTTTCCCTCGTTTGTGGGAAGCGTTGGAAGCTCGGTTCCAGAAAACAGCAAGTCTGGATAGAAGTGAAGATTGAAGCTGCATTCCCTAACTGAACTGCACAAGTGGTTTGCAATAGATAGGCAGCTCCTGACCTCGCAAAGGGTTCCAGTAGTGCATCGGTAATACCAGTAATAAAGTACTTGCAACCAGATTCAGAAGTAGGAAGAAGAATGCCAGTCAAGAAGAAAGGTGGGCTATGAAGCTTCATATCTCATATTGCCTCTTCATTGTGTTAATTGTGCATTTCTATTAATTAATTAAAAGTGTTTTGATGGGGGATTGAAATGGTTTTTCTTTTGCGCTGAAAATGGGAGAAAACTCTGTGCACTTACAATACTAATTCTACAAAGTATTTTATGCTGTGTTTTAAGACTTGTGGTGTCAAATGTGGCCTCAAATAGTGATTTTGTAAAGATCAGCCATCTGAGATGTTGAGCAGACACCAGGAGGAAAGCTGGGCAGTTGATTTTGTGAGAAGCCTCTCTTACAAACGCTGATGAATTTCAATATCATAGGTCACTCTGTTGTGTATTCTTTACATGTTTGGTGAGTAAACATCAGCCACGAGAAGCAGCATAAATAAATAACAAAGTTTCAGGGCTCATTTGAAATAAAAGTCGTGAGAGTTGAGTTTTGAAGGTGATTTGAATGTGAGGTTTTAAATGTGAGTTGAACTAACTTTGTTTTCCATGCTTTAATACCATATCAAGGCACTACCTTTGCAACTGTAGTATGGCAGCATTTAAGAATAAAGATTGGGCTTACATTTTGCCCCTTCTCTCCTAAAATTTATGGTTAACAGCAAGTGTAGGAGCAGCTTTGGAAAATGTGGTTTCCAGTGTACAGACAAGAATTGGGGGATATATGAGGGCAAATTCTTACTCTGAAAGCACTTGTGGACCTGAGGTTATTTTTGGTTCCTTGCAATTACGGCTTTGATTTAACATTTCAGAATGTGCTCATAAAATAAATGGCACGTGAACCTTTTCTGTTTGGCTCATCCATCCAGATGTCCCTGGATCTGATGATACCAAAACGAGGGGGAAGGAGCAAAAAGTGAATGTTACACAACAGGAATGGGGATATAGTCGCTGTGGCTATGGATTCTTTTCCTTGTAGGAATAGCCATTATTAAATATGAGTAACATTTATTATGTAAATAATGATAAAAACCACACAGATTGCTAGAATTATTTTTATACAGACAACAAAAAATGAGATTTAGTGATAGTGTTTTAACAGATGACAGCATATAAACGAATATTCAAAACTGAAATGTTTCAATGACTCTGTCATTCTTTTAATTACAGTTATGTGTAGTAAAGATGGGAATGTGTATGAAGCAGCACCATACCTTAATAATTCATCCTACTGTGCTGTAAATGTGTCACCCTGATGTGCTGGTGAGGCTTGTGCACTTTGCCTGTTCACAGAGGGAAGATTAAGACTGTCTTTCCAGCTTTTAAGTCTTACCTATGAGTTGGGTGATTTAAGGATGTTTCTGTACTGGATGTTCAGCTGTAATACAGCTTCTACTTGCTGCTGGATTTTTAGGGTGAAATCTGGGCTGCTTTGTGCAGGCAGTTAAATGGGAATCACAAGTGGTCCCTTGTGGCCTTAGAAGTGCTGTTTGTTTTGAGACAGTCTGAATCAGTCTTAATGTACACCAAGGCTTTAATTTCTTCAGCTGTTTTATGAGGATATGTATTTGGACAGCTTTAAAACATAAGTTCAAGAGACCCAAATATCCTCATTGAAATACTTTAAACTGCCACATCAGCCAGTGTACTGAGGTTGCCAGTGTGAAAGCATTTGAGTATTAAAAGGATATTGTTAAAATTTATTTAAACATGCAAATTGCAGGATTAAAATGTTAGTGAATCAGCAACTTTATAATTATAATGAATGACTGAATTTGTCTAGTTCATGCAATAGACTTTAACTTTCTAAACATAATTAAAAACATTCTGGCAACTTGAAACATGCCACCATTTAAAAAACCTGCTATTGTTACAAGTAATCCCTGTTACTCCTTTGAATATTAGGGAGCTTAAGATTTTTCTGACTGGGGGGGCCCCGTTTTTTCCCCCATTTGTTTGCATTATGCATTTAACAGCACTTTCTGTCATAACTAGTTTCACGTTGCTGTTGATTTCCTTTCCCTTTCTGATCTTATGTATTTGGGAGTTCATTTCTATTGTCTTTCCTACCCATGCCATCTGTAGAAATCCCAGTGAGATGCTCTCTTCCAGGCTGGGCAGAAGTATGTATTTCAATAGCAGCATCAAGGACAGGATTATCCCTCCCCCTTTCAGCACTTCTTTATGTGTTGCTATTTTGGCTTTGATCAAAATATTCTCCTAAAATCAGGAATGAGGCAGAGAAACCTGTAAAATAAACCCAAGGTTTGAAACATCCTGATAGTTATCACTGGAAGTTGTTAATATTTTCTTTGGCATTGACCAGTTCTGGTCTTTCTAAAGAACAGTGTATGGACTTTGTGAATTTGTCTTTGAAAGAGCTCTCACATCCAGTACAAGTCTTCACATTTCACATAGGTTTGGACCTGGTTTACACTTTGCTGCTTGATACAATACCATCTTGCTTTTAAAAGCCAAGGTCTGTTTAGTAAGGAAAACATACTTTCCTTAATAAAAGTCATATAACTTAGAGGAAGTATTGTTTTCTTACAGCTATGGAATAAAAAAGGCTTGCTAATGGTTCTGCTCATGGTTGTGTCAGTGTGTGATTGCCTTTGCCTCATGTACCACAGTGAAAGGATTTTGTTTTCTCACTTTATTCTGGTGGGAGATAATCCTTCACATTCCCAGCAAACCTCCCCCAGGAGGCAAGGCTGGAAAGGGAGACTGGAGTAGCCTTCAGGCACTGAATGTGCACCCTTTAGCTAAAGGGTGAGACAAGCCTATGGATTACTGTAGAGTTGCCGTGTTGTTAAACAAATGCCTTTTCTCTTTCGCTTTTGGTTGCCCATCTTGCACTTAAGTACCCTTAAAATTCTAAATCAAACCAGCCATTTGATTTTAGTTACAAAATTACTTGTTGGAGAGTGCCATTGAGAGATGATATGGGATGAAAAATAAATAAATTCATTATTGAGAAATAGGGAATTGAGAAGTAAATAAATGCATTCTTTTCACTTAATTCTGAACTTTCACAAACAAACCAGGATATGTATGACCACAGGTCTTTGTAACTAACTTATGGAACTTCTGGGGGAAAGCTTTGCTTCAAAGTGAAATAGTACTGCCATAAAGAAGAAGTGAACTCAGGTTACTAAGTGAAGTCAGGTTTTTTGTGTGCTTTTAGATGTTTTCTCTCTCTCCCTCCCTGAGTTACTTAGCTGAGTTGATTTCTGTTAACTCTTAGGGACTATATTTAGATCTGTAATTGCACATCTTTTGGATTCATCTGCAGAATAGTTAAGAGCATAAAATGTTACTGTAATTCATTCATGTCTTTCACAGTGATGGAAAGAACTAATTAAATGCATCCTCCTCTGTGATTGAGACCAGATTCCAGTTTTGGAGCCCTGCTTGTGATTCACACGGAGATGGCAGGAACCCCAGCATAAAGATGCTTGGTTGCACATGTGCTTCTAGACTAACCCTGTTATTGTCCCTACACATCTGGCTGCGTCTAGGCAGTCAGAGCTACTTGAATGTTGGGATTTATACTGCCCTCATCCCGTTTTCCATCTCTGAGAGAGAGGAATTGTATCTTTACCCAGATGAAACCTGTGGGCTGCTAATTCCATCTTAACTCACCCACCTTGTAGGCGGTTTATCTAGAGGCACGTTGGTTCTGTTTTCCATGGAATAGCGTTTTTTGTCATACCTCTTACCAGAGAATCACAGAATGGTTTGGGTTGGAAGGGAGCTTAAAGCTCATCCAGTTCCATCCCCTGCCATGGGCAGGGACACCTTCCACTAGAGCACCTTGCTCTAAGCCCCTGTGTCCAACCTTGCCTTGAACACTGCCAGGGATGGGGCAGCCACAGCTTCTCTGGGTAACCTGTGCCAGCGCCTCAGTACCCTCATAGTAAAGAACTCCTTCCTGAAATCTAATCTAAGTCCCCCTTCTGTCAGTTTAAAGCTATTCCCCCTTGTCCTATCCCTGCATGCCCTTGTAGAAAGTCCCTCTCCAAATTTCTTGTATAAAGAAATGCTTTTAAGAACATGTTTTATTAAGCACATCAATGTCAAGAATTCAAAAGCCTCAGTCTGATCCCCTGTGCACTACTTCAGTGCCAGTTAGAAGAATCTGACTGACAGGCTTTGTGAAATGCTAGATTTTGTAGTGGTAATGCTAACTTTGTTAGCATTTGGCTGGTGTGTTGAAGGGGTCTAAAAACAGCTCAGCAGGAGGTTCTAAAGCAAAGTTCACCAGATAAAGCTAACTCCCATTAATGCACTGGAGTTCTGGTTCCCTACATCTCTTTAAAACTGACAACTTCTTTTTAAATAACAACATTTCAATAGGGGGCCATAAGTTTCTGTGCTCAGAAATCTTAGTGAATGTAGTTGTAGGCTCCTTACAGCAAGAGATCCAGCACGTGCTGGAGTTTTTTGTTTCCCTTTCACTTCTAACAAGTCATTGGTATTACAGGCTTCTTGTCTTTTCAATAGCTGAATAGGTATTCCCAAGTAAGTACATGGCTAAAAGGCTGTATTTTTCACTCCAAGTTCTGTTCAACTACTTCTCATATTTTTCCAGTGCATTGAATGGGAACAGTGCAATGCTGTAGGTTGTCTTTACAGACTGTGGAAAGAGCAATTTTAGTTTTCCAAGGGTTAAGCAAGTGGCAGAAAATTGCTGTCTAAGCTTTGCCAGCCTTTACCATAAAGCCTTGATTTAAAGATGCAACTGCCTTAATGCAGTAATCTTTTCCCAGCCAGACATGGTTTCCTCTGTGAGAAACAGTGAGGTATTTTGCACACAAAAGGGCTGTAGAAGGCATTATACAGAACAATTCTTTGTTATATAAATGCAGGCTGCAAAGTGAAGTGGGAATGGTGGAATTCATATTCTTTTTCCAGCTCTACCATTGTTCTGGTATTCATCAACGGTAATGAAGTTCCATCCTATTTGAGTTCCCTCACCTATGCAGGGTGCCCAGCTAGTTGTCCAGGAGGGCTGCATTGGCCAGCAGAGAGAAATCCACCTTCAAAGGGCATTTTAACCCACCTAAGATCTCAATTGCCTTACTGACAGTTGTCATCTCCTCTTTCCCCCTGATCATAGGGTAACTACACTAACTCACTTGCTTCAGATGATGTCTCAGTCTCTGCTATAAATTTCAGTGGAAAAAGCCTCTCCTTATCTGAGATATTTATGAAAGCTGACGTGTGTTCTATGGGTGCTATAAATTAACACTATTCATTATTTTTATGGGGGAAAATAGTGTAATACTGAAGGCAGCCACAGTGTTGATACAGACACAGGAGGCAGCTGTGCATCCTCTCCTCCCTTTCTGTTAAGTGCATATTGCACTCAGTAGAAGTAACGGTATTTTGCATTATTTTTCCTCATTCTCCTTTTTCCTTCTGAATTTGTTCCAGATGGCCAAGTTAGATGTCAGGGGGTGACCACGGAGAAAAAGCTGAATTTGTAACAAGTGGCCAAATGTTGTAAAAGATGATTTTGCAGACCCAGAGTCAGCAAAATGAGCAAAATCTGCCTTACTCAGATCTGCTTGTTTTGTTCAGGTCATGCCAGGTTCTTACTGCTTCTAAGAATTTAAGGTCTGGTTTACTATGGTATTTTCTTGGATTTACTATCGATTAAAACAGTGCCCAAAGCATCTTTAGGAAACTAAAGATTGTGCTTTTTTTTGACATATTCATCCCAGAAATAGCCAATGAAGCTGCCTTGACCTGCTGGGTGATTACCATGGTAACCAGCATCCAATAAAAGTGGGGAAAAAAGTTTGCTTTTGAAGGGCTATGGTCCAGAGGAGCTTTTGAGGGCATTAAACTGTCTTCAGCAGGACAACTTAGTGCACATGTCCTTAAGTCTGACTTCACTTTGGGATTAAGATGTCAATGTTTCCTTCAAAACACGTTTATCAGGGAACTGAATCATTTCCTGGAAAGAGGAAATCTGGATAATTTATAGTTTTACAAAGAGAAACTAGCATTTAGGTTTTAAGAGGCTCTTCTCTCCCCTGGCTGTATGCTATATTTTGCATTATGCTGTAGTGGAATAATTCAAGTTGCCTTCCACTTCACATCTAGGTGTTCTCTACAGTAGTACTGCCTTGCAGTTGGATGCCTGCTGAGCTGTGCTTTTAACACAAAGTATAACACAGAGGTTCTTAAATTAAAAGTTCCAGTGTGAATGTAAGAAAATGTAAGACCATGATGCCTATTTTGATAATAAATAAAGGCAAGTTAATCTCACTCCATTTTTTTTTTCATCACTAGAAAGATGTTACTGTTACTGAATTTACTTACTTCTACTTTGTTTTCTTTTATACAATATATAACTTTGTATGAGTTTGGAAGTTACTTATTCCTGAACAGACATCTTTTTATTACCTTTCTGTCTCATTCCAGCTTTCACATTTATGTTAATTTTTATGTTGAATATTCTCTTAAAGTAAAAACAAAAATAAATCACAGCAGCTGTATTAAGTAAATAACTCCTGGTTTTTACTCTTGCAACTTTACATCAAGTTCCACTAGTTTTGTGTGTCACATCCAGTTAGATTGTAAGCTCTTCAAAGCAGGGCTCTTTGATAATTTTACACTGTTAAGATGCCAATTTACATTTATTCTGCTGCATAAAGAAGAGGTTTTCTTTTTGGTGCTACATCATTTTGGGTGTTAGTGACTTCAGTTTTCAGTCTGTCTTTGTATTAGCATTGTTGATTTAATATAAGCATTTGTACACCTAGATTGTAACAGTGTGATGCTTGAAAGGCAGAAACAGGTAGTTCAGGTGAAACTATATATATTTTCAGGGTTTCTGTGGGTTTAGAAGGAATCTCAGGGCCTCAGAATCTGCTCTGAGTGTCTCAGGACATAGAATTTGAGACAGGATCACTCACAAACAGGCCCCACGTTACCACCAACATGGCTGGGAAAAAAGAGCTCACTGATGAAAAGGAATGGCCCTGGTGGTGTGAGCAGCTAATACCAGGAGTTGCTAAAGCCCTCCTGAAAAGGTCCCTGAAAAGAAGTGATGTGGTGAGTCCAGAGGACACAGAGATGCTCTGAAGGCTGGAGCAGCTCTGCTCTGGAGCCAGGCTGAGAGAGCTGGGCTGGGTCAGCCTGGAGAAGAGAAAGCTCCTGAAGGGGAGACCTTAGAGCAGCTCCAGTGCCTAAAGGGGCTGCAGGAAAGCTGGAGAGGGGCTTGGGACAAGGGCCTGTAGGGACAGGCCAAGGGGAATGGCTTGAACCTGCCCGAGGGGAGACTGAGGTGAGCTCTTAGGCAGAAGCTCTTCCCTGTGAGGGTGCTGAGGCGCTGGCACAGGGTGCCCAGAGAAGCTGTGGCTGCCCCATCCCTGGCAGTGTTCAAGGCCAGGTTGGACACAGGGGCTTGGAGCAAGCTGCTCTAGTGGAAGGTGTCCCTGCCTGTGGCAGGGACTGGAGCTGGATGAGCTTTAAGGTCCCTTCAACCCAAACCAGTCTGGGATTCTACAAAGAATCAAGGTCCCAGAGTGAGACACTGGTAATGAAGTGCGCTCTTCCTTACTGAAGTGTGACACAAAATGAGCAGGTTATACACTAAATGCTAAGTATTTCTTTCACAATTTAATTGTAATTTACAGGAAGGGATGCATAGAGAATGGTATCTGTGGGATTGCAGGGGTTGAATATTCCCATCCATGGGCACTAATGCAGGAATGTAGCTTCACTTTCAAGATGCTTTTTGCTAAGCAGAAATGCTGGAGAAAAGTTTGTCATTTTATGCTGAGCCAGTCACTCACTGATCTTTGTATAGTTATCCTGTTCTTGGGTGAGTATGTTTAGTCAAGTTTAAAGGTATGTACCTATCACTAAAACATGCAAAAGAAGCACTTTAACATAACAGATATGTGGTGACATGTAAAATCAAGTGTGAAGATACTTGGACAGCAAACATTGCAGCTAATCATCACTGGTAACTGGATTTTTTCTTAAGGAACTGGTTTTCCTTGTAGTAACTTAGACAAAAAGTCTGATTCTTAACAAGCATGCAAAAAAAGAACCTAAGCTCTATTTTATTAGCATTGATTCCCAGTCATTTGTGTTTCTGCCCAGCTTTACCCACCAGACAGTGTTCTGTGGCATTACCAGGTCTTCAGCCAAAGTTTAGAGGTTGTGCTTTAAGATAAATTGAATTCCAGAAAAGAGAATAAGAGGCTTTGGAAATGTAAACCATGGACAAATGTTGCAGGGGGGCAGCCTGGGGAAAAAAAGGAGACTGAGTAGGGGAGGGACAGGACAAGTCACACAGTATAGAAGAGGCTATAAAGGGAGTGATGGTGGTTTGCTTGCTGCATCGACGTCTGGAGGACAAGAAGGAGTTGTCCTGATTTATAACAAGAAAGACATTATGTATAGAAAAAACCCACTGAAACCTCCAGGCACTGAAAGCAGATGATGAGGGATCTTGTGAACTTTGTGGGACTGTGCAGTTGGACACTCATCTATGGGATGGATGACTGGAAGTCTGGATCCTTCTGCACAGCAGGGAGGTAAACTGCAAACCTAACAGGGCTCGTCCAGGCTCAATGCATCTGTAATTCCTGTTTCTCAGTGAATTCAGCTGACACAGCATAACTCCCGCCCCTCGGAGCAATCTGACTTGCAGATCATTCATCCCTCTCCACTGCATCATCTGCACAAATCAATATTCTGTAACAAGTGACTGCTGTGCAGCTTCCGCTCTTTGATTGCAGCCTTTTGCACCAGCTATTTGGAGCACAAGGACCTGCAGAAACACAACTGCATCTTAACACTGTTGAGTGCAGAGCTGCCCATCCTCCTTCCTCTACTCCAGTTTCCGATGCCTGCTTTCCCCTTAATGTACCTGCACCTGTAATCCTACCTTGGTCTATGAAAGATGCAGTTGTACTTGCATAGTGGTTCTTCTCACAGGCTGTCTGTTCCATTTCTTGTCTGCTGACAGCATCAAGCTCTGGAATAGCACCACTTTACAACTAAACTGTTCCTAAATTTGTGTTTTGCAGGACAGCAATCTGTGCAGAGAATTCACCAAGGCTGTGGTTAACTTAGGGACATTGCCTTTCTAGTTACAGCGAGGGCAGCTCAGAATGCACCCTTACCTTTAAATATCATTCCTTGAAAGAGTCTTTCCACTGGCCCAAGGTTAATCTTCACAGACCATGTGTCAGTCTCCTCTGTGTGCTGATCCCAAAAGCTGAAACCCCAGTAATAAACGTGCCTGGTAATCCCTTAAATGACCAAACCCCACTTGTTTTCCCTCGCAGGAGAGAAGATACATGATCTCAGGAGCTGTTATTTTTAACCCTTTTGCTTGTTTGTTGCGAGTGCTCATCACAGGGTGATAGTATTTGTCACATACGTAATGCCTTATGTTACCTCAAGGTTGCATAGGCCATATGTTGCCTTTTCTTGGTAGTTCTGTTGCGGTTATGAAGTGCCTGAGATGCTGAGAGCTTTCTGGTTTCTACAGGGCCATGTATGGCCTGTTTGTGCAATCTGCTACATTAATTTGTGCCTCATGTTGATGGTTCTATGTAAATATTTTATGATTGTCATTTGTCTACTAGTTCTCAAGCCTTCTGAAGCATTGCAGCCTACAGCTTGTGTTTTCTCAACCATCTTAGTGCACTGCTTCTCGTGTCTCTAAGGTTTAACTGGTTTACACCTCCTCTGTGTGTGCAGTGTTGCAAATTGACAGCAGTTATTCCTTTGTGTTTGTCGTTATGTGTGAAGATTAAGAAAGGTAAATGAGTTAGTGATGGCTTTGGGATCACTCCCTGTGCAAGTCACCTGCTTCCCCCCTGTTACTCATTGTCATTATTTGAGCTTTCCAAAGCAGAGGATCAAATCAGGACATTTTCCAATGAGACAAGGACAGTGTTTGCTCAGACCTCTGGTTCTTCTGTCAGTGGTCATCTTAACAAAGGTTGGAACTCTCCAGACGTAAAAGCAGGTTTTGAGGTCCTTTGCTTCTGAAGTAAGCAAAGTTCACTGAGAAGACTCTTGCTCTCTTTCCCAGTGCTCTGATTGCATTTCTCACTTCTATTTTGGCTGCTGTGTTTTTCCTCCCCCATTCTCGATGCCTTTTCCAGCTTTGATGCCCTACATTTTCCCTTTTCTGGTTGTTCAAAAGCTGGAAAGCGTCTCCTGAAATGTCTTGGTGTGTTTTTCTGTGCCAGGCTTCACAAGTCAGAAAATAATCAAAATCTCTCTTAGGAAAAGGAGCAGATACAATCAGAAAAAGAAACAGAAGAAATGAATAAAACCTCCCCTATCCTCTTATCAACCCCATTGGTTAGACCTTAACTGCTGTTAAACACCTCTCACTGATGAAACAATAATATTTGCCATTTCAGACAGCATTTTTCCATACTCTTGCACCCCCAAAGTCTTTTTGTTCACAAACCCTGATGCCAGTGGGAGGAAAGAAATGCAAATATGATCCTAAACTTACCAACAGGCTGTTGTAGGCCTATTTCCTGAGAGGCAGTGGCTACCTCCTACTGCTCTGTGCTGGGGCAGGGCACTGTAAGCAGCTGGCTGTGGTTTCCTGCATGTGCAAAGCAGAAGTTTCCTGTTCTTGGTGAGTTTGGAATCGAATCGACTGTTTTTCTCTCCATCTTCTAATCTACCTTGTTTCATAGCAGGAGTTCAGTGACGGGATCATATCCCTATGGAAGGCAGCGGCAGCTGTGAGCAGACTTTGTAAAATCATGGAATCACAGAATGGTTTGGGTTGGAAAGGACATTAAAGCTCATCTAGAATTTCTTCTTAACATCTAGTCTGAATCTCCCCTCTTTTGGTTTAAAGCCATTCCCTCTTGTGCTGTTTCTACAAGCCCTTGTAAAAAGTCTCTCTTCAGCTTCCTTGTCAGCCCCTTTTAGGTACTGGGACACTTGTGGGTGTTCAAAGCCTAGCAGTTTGTCTGCAAGACCAGTGATTGGTCCTGGCTAGCAGTGTATACGGGTCCATACAGAGTCCAGCCTGTGTGACTTTGTTATGGCTAGAAGGAGCTCTAAGGGCTTGAAAATATATGTAGGAAACAGCACCTGCCTGCATTGCTTGTTGCTTCCATCATCTGTTTCTTCGTTTTGAGTGATTATCATTCAACGTGCTCTGGTTTGAGCAGTTTCAGAAATGGGGCTTCTTGCAGACTGGTTTTGAGTAAGTTGTAGCTTTCTCATATAGTTTCAATTCATACTTAGTCAAATCTTTTCCAGTTTAAGTATCAAAGTTCGTAGCTACTCCTGTATTATCTTCAGATCTCATAGAGTTACTTCATCTAAAGGATAAATGGTTTTAATTTGGGAGATATTTAGGGGAACTGTTTCCTGCATCCTACAGCTGCTCCCATAGATGTTATGTTGTGTGAACTGCGATGGGCGGGCATGGCTGTGTCATCATCTGTCCCATATGAAGGCACAGAGCATATCAAAGACTTTTTAATCAACACATCAGTGTTAAATGCTTCAGTAAGTGTAGTTAGATGAACTCAATTGACATGTAAGTAGAGTCCAGAATATATGAAATCTGGAATGTATGTGAGTTTTGTAGGACTGAATCTTCTGGTTTTTGTCAAAGGCATCTTTCAAAGCCAATAGGATCAATAGAAAACAGTGTCATAATATGTAAAGAAACAGAAAGGAAAACTAAAGCTGTGTCCAGCAAACCTCATGGGGCCCAGCTGACACTGACTTCTCTGTGGTCTTTTGTTAGCAGACAAAGGACCTACTCAGGATCCACATGGAGGCCCAAAACTTGGGATATTGCATCATGTATTTTCAGTGGATTTGTGGTCCTGCTTGGATTTGATTTTGGTATAATCTGCACTGAAGAATAGTGGTACCACAGAACAAATATTTTTTGGTTGTATTTGTGTATGTATTACCTGTCAGTAAGGTACAGGACTTGTTTTGGCTGCTAAGAATTAACCCTTTACTCCCTTGGATACTGTATTCCCATGCACAGAGTGATGCAGTCCTTCATGACAATCACCAGTGCTCCATTCTTCTTGATGAGAAGGATATGTGGGAATTCAGCTTCATAAACTTTGGTTTAACTTGGGTGACAGGGAATATGGTTCTTATTTGAATATTGTGCTGCAGTCCAGGCAGTCAGTTCTTGCAGCCAAATGTTATTTAAGCTTTGTAGCTGTCAAACGGCCCCAAAAGGCAAAGTACTGGATGTTCTCATCTGCTTTGGCTATAACTGGAAGTTGAAGATGGTTATTATATTGCAAAGAGTACTTGGTATTCTTCAGACGTAGTATATTATTGTATTATTTAATGCTTCTGTTTGATTGGTGTGCAGACTCATGAACAGGGTTATGCCTCATCATGCTGAATACTGTACAAATCCATATGAAGGTCTAGTCCCAAGTGATTTATAACCAGTAAAGCTCATCAAAAAGGCTGAAAGTTGCTTTTTTGAAAGCCTGACCTACTGCCAAAATGACTGGAGATTTGAATAGTCTCCATAAGCCCCTTGGCTTTTCAGGGATGCTTCAGTTACAAAGCCCCTCTCCCTGACATGCTAAAATGCTCTTGGTCAAGATATGTTTCTAGCTGACTCCAGAACATCAGTGGTGGCTTTCAACATAAGCAAGGGAGCTTGGGGGTCACTGCATCTCCCAGCACATGCAACCCATCAAAGGTTATTTGGAAAGCTGGATACACTGCTACCGAGTGTGATTGTGTGGGGAAAAAGCTGCAAGTCCATGCAGGAGCTTTGGAAGGGAGTAAAAATGAATTTATCCTATTAAAGCTGGAGAGGAAAATTAGGCAGGAAGATAATTACTTGAGCTGGGATTTAGCCAGGATTTAGAGTTAACACTAGAATTGTGCCCCGTTGCTGGTTGTTCTGTTTGTAGAGTTTAAGACTGTTTTGGGGTCAGCTAGTAGTAAGCTTTTTTTGTCTTGATGAGTTGAGAAATGATTTAAGTGAATAGAACAACTCTGCTCATAACCCCAAAGGATGCTACATTTTGTAGCTGTGTTTTAAAGTAAGAACCATAAACTTTAGGGAAGGACTGATTTATGTCAGTGTGCTTCACCAAGGAAATAAGAAAGAAAGAGTGATTGGTAGGGTGTCTGTCTGGTGTGGAATAAGCATTCAGTTCCCATTTTCCTGATTTCTCAGACAGTCCACGTAAAAATGTCCTCAGTAATTTGCAGTTAGAAGAGCCAGAGAGAAATTATCATAGGATCATAGAATAGTTAGGGTTGGAAAGGACCTTAAGATCATCCAGTTCCAACCCCCCTGCCATGGGCAGGGACACCTCGCTCTAAACCATATTACCCAAGGCCTCGTCCAACCTGGCCTTGAACACTGCCAGGGATGAAGCATTCACAACCTCCCTGGGCAACCTATTCCAGTGCCTCACCACCCTAACAGGAAAGAATTTCCTCCTTATATCCAATCTAAACTTCCCCTGTTTAAGTTTTAACCCATTACACCTTGTCCTACCACTACAGTCCCTAATGAAGAGTCCATCCCCAGCATCCCTATAGGCCCCCTTCAGATACTGGAAGGCTGCTATGAGGTCTCCGCGCAGCCTTCTCTTCTAGGGTGAGGTGTCCCTGCCCATGGCAGGGAGGTTGGAACTGGGTGATCTTAAGGTCCTTTACAACCCAACCCATTCTATGATTCTATGCTTCCATGATTAAATATGTCTTCTTTTTAATTTAGGAATGTTATCAACTCACAGAATACAAGTCTCTGCCAATTGTGAACTCATCTGTCACATCACAAGGCCCACACTACACGGATTGTGTTCAAGAGCTTTGAATGAACAAAGGCAACTTTTATATAATGAGGAAGTTTTCTTTAGGTTATTTAAAGAATGATAAAACCAGTCTACTTTGCCTTTCCAAGCCCTTATACAGTACTTTATTGAGTTTAAACTAACTAAACAGTCTGAACCTCTCCTGGTAATGAAGCCTGTATAGATCTCAGTGTCACATATACATGCATGTGGACATTTCTGTGAGCTAGCTAGGATGCGGAGAAGAGAAGGTGAAGTCTGATTCTCCATTTTCCTCTATTTTCTTATATGGAAGATGGTGATGGTTAGATTTTATGCAATTTAGATTTCACTCGTGCTCTTGGCAAATCACTACACAAAAATAATAACATCAGGAAAAGCAGAGCTCTGTTTCTCTGGGCTCTTACAGAAAGGCTGGGTTGCTACATCTGAGCCAACACATGAATGGAAGTCTGCTGTCAAAGTCTCATTTTTGCCAGAGAGGTAGATAGCAATTTTATGTATTGAGGGAGCAGAAAAAACCCAGTTGTGCTCTTGGACACCTGCCTTTAGATAGACATCTGCTATTCAGAGAACAGAGAACTGAGTGCTGCAGATGCCAAGCAAACACTTTTATGTCTTCTTTGTATATGTTTTAAGGCCAGTTCTCCTGCATGGGTATCCATAATGGTTATTGTCTGTAAATTTGAAGCTTCTGCAAGTTGTAATCTGGTCCAAACCCCATAGCTTCCAGCTGGTTTTGGGTGAATAGAAGTTGAACACTTGTTGTAGATGCCATTCAAAAGATCACTTTTCCTTTGCAGGGAGATCTCTGATGCAGTAATCTTCTGGTTTGCTGTTGGGTTCATCTCTCTGTTCTGCTTATGTTGCTCATGGTGTACAGCTAATGATAGCATGCAACATCTGTTCTAAAAGTTCCTTACATGTGTGAAGTGTGCCTTTAGAAATGTAAAGTTAATATTTGAGCATTTAAATACTTTCCAGAGCAAAGAAAAGACTTTTTATGTACTTGTTTGTTTTTAGATACTGACCGAGCTTTGGTGCTGCTGGAAGAATACTGCAAAAAACTAAGGAAGCCAGAGGAGCAACAACTGAAAAAAGCCATCAGAAAGGTGATGAGCATCTTTAAGAGCAGCTTGTTTCAGGCACTTCTAGGTAGGTACTACTAATTAATACTAAATGTATGCTCTTGAAAGCAGAGCTAGGACAGACCTAGTAACTTTCTTATTGGTCACCATTCACGTTTGGAATGGAACAGCATGTTGAGATGATCCAGGTCGTCTGTGGGGAAACTCATTGTCCTGATGTTTCAAAGGCATTTTCTTATTTATTATGAGAAAAAGAATAACAAGAACATCATGCAAGTTAAGGCATCGAGTGGTAATTCCTAAACCTTGCTGCATTCCTTTGTTTAATGGAAGTTACAGAACCAGAGTAGGATATTGCTGTTTATGCAGAGTTGAAGATGAAGCCATCTCCATACAGGTAAATGGCCAAAGACTCATTGATTTCACTGACACCAAGTAGCATCTCAAATCTTTTTGTCTTTTGCATTATGGTTTTGTGAAAAGTGTCAGCCAAAGAACCTTGGAAATTAAGGCAAGAAAAATGCCTAAGGTAACAGTGGAACTTTGATGGAATGTTCCCATTCATGCAGTGTTCAAAATAGACTTGCTGGCCTGTTGCTCAGTCTTTCGTCCATTTACTTTAAGGTCTCCATTTCACCTGGTAAATGGTGGTATTTGTCAAAATCAAGCACGTGGTGTTTTGGAGCTTTGTATATAATAACCTCCCTAAGTTATTACATATGTTGTTTGCAAGGTCATTAACATACGTGGTTGCTGTAGCATCCCTGTTGTTCCTTGTGCCGTGCCTGTGCTGCCAGTTATGGGAAGTGGTGACAGTAACTGTGCATCACCCTTGCTCTACCTTCCTCTGTCCTCTTATTCATATTGCATTGGCCTCTCATTGTTTTATTCCTTCACAAATATCTGTGCATTTTGTGCACTAATCTGAAGGGCACATTAACATACCTTCAAGTCATGGTAGTTTGAAGCCAAAGTAGCAGTTGTGCTCATTGCAGACCTATAATCAGTAGCAGTTAGGGAAAAAGCTGATTATATATCATCAAAGTAGAAGCACATCAGTACTGCACTATTGGTGTGAAGGCAGTGGAGGTCTAGGAAGAGTTTCAGTAATTTCTATAGCATTTATGAAAAATATATGATACCAGTCTCTAACATTTCCTGCAAATGGAATTAATTCATGTCAATGCTGTTTTACTTGTCATTTCTCTTGGCTCCTTTAAAGTGATCACCTTTAGTTTATGAATCCTATATAATTTTTAGTTGCTGTGTATTCTTTACAAAAGGAAATAGATTCACAATTGAATGGTAGTTACCAAATGGTCATAGACTTGAACTAAAGAGTCAAAAAGAGATGGGACATTTCTATGTTATTTGTATTATCTGTGGATATAGAAGTCTGTGCTAAAGAAATACACAGGAGTGACTTTAGCTGTACATTTACTTCTCCAGTACTTTGGAGTAATCCTTCAAAGTGTTCTAACAACATGTGTGCTTTGTGTGTGGCTATGTTGCTGATGTATTTCATATGTCTGAAAAGAAAAAGTGATTATAGCTGCATCAAGGTTGAATCCAAAGAATATATGAAATCTTTTGATAGCCAAAGTAACAGATTGAGTGTGGTGCTATGGGTGTTAGATAGCATTTTAATTTGTAGGCCTTTGGGTGTCTTTTCCTTGTCCTTAAACGCTTCTTTTCGTAAGAGATTTGGGAATTGCAAGATGTGTTCAAAGTCTCTCATTATGATCTTTTGGTTTGCTATTTGGTTGGTCAAGGTTATGGAATAATACAAAAGAGTGACCTCTCTCCAGTATTTTAAGTGTCATAGATGGTGTTATTACACAATCAATACTGAAGTTCTTGCATAATCAGTATTTCAAAAAACCCCACTTCCATGACATCTGTTTCAGCTTCCCGTCACAATTTCTTCCATACACCTATAAATCAGACCACACAAAGAAAGGCAGATCTTCTGATCTCCTTTGAAGTTCTGTACTGCTAATGTTCCTTTGTCGTTTATATTCACAGAATGTCTAATGGTATTGAAAACGACCAGTTTTGAGTGCCTAATCTCAATGAGACTTAATTTTCAGAGTCTGAGTGCCCATCGCATTCCAAAACTCAGTCTCTACAGCTGTTGAACCTTGGTTTTGTCCAGAATGGAATTGGCCTTTTGAATATTTAGGCTATAACTACTGATGAAGAGTTTGATTTTTTGTACAGAATCATTACCCTGGATGCAGAAGTGCACATGCCAACCAGGTATAAAGTCAGCATAATTTTACGTGTCAAATTCAGTTTTTGTAGGTCCTACAACTTCAGGACAATTTGATTCCTTTACAAATAAAATTCAGCTGTTGAAACCATCCCTCTCCTTTACCTGTGTGTTCCATTCTCATTAACTTCCAAAATGCTTTAAAAATGAGTAGGATGCCTCAAATTGAGTGCAGTAGAACAGATAAAGTTAAGATTAATTATAATTAGAGGCACTTTTCAGGTCTAGCTTTGTCTAGTTTGTTTCATTCTCCAGTTTAAGCTTGTGGGATTTGATTCAAGCAGTCATCTTTGAACAGTGTGCATTTGTGATGGTTTTTATCTTCAATGTGTTTCATAAATATGAACTGTTAACTGCTGAATGGCAGAGTGACATGATAAAAATGAGGATTCAATATTTTTCATGTGTATATTCTACACATGCAAGAAGTGACTATAAATATGGAAGTAAAAGTTCTGTACATGATTTATGGAAGGATTATTGAGGGATTGTCCTTTTACATTTTATTTCAGGTTCAAAAACATCTCCTCCTCCCTCCAGGCTGCTTTTATTGCTGGACTTCTTTCTAGAGTCGCTGTGCTCAGTTACAGCTGAGTTAGTTGCTGAGAGGCACATCTTCAAAGCGCTCTGTGGAGCTGCAGTCTCTGGAGTCCCATTTACACTCCAGTGGCCCAAACACAATGCTTTGAAAATCCAGCCCTAAGAGGAGGCAGGAGGAGAAACTCTTCAGAAGGAGCGTGCAAGGGGAAGAACACATATTTAGTTATTTGTATTACCCTTAAGTCAATTCCAGATTGTTTTCACCAACAGGATTGTACCAATCCTATGCACAGTGAGGAGTTACGGTGCTGTTGTTATGAGCTCATGAGGATTTTTGGGTTTTCATATTAAAATCACAGGGTCCTCTCAAATAGTAGCACATAGGAACATTTATGTTTTAAAACCCTTCAAAGAAGAGGAAATGAAACTTGTGGAAATCCAAATGCCTCATTTGTTGGGGTTGTTTCATAATGGTGTATCTTGGAGGCATCGTGCAGAGATAGAAAAGGAAAACCATGAAAGAGCGTAATAATCGTCATCTGCATATGTCCAAATGACCAAACATTTGTTCTGTATGCAACTTAACTGGTTTTTATAATGCAATACATAGTTTAGTGCAATTTATTTCTGAAACCCTCTGCTATATAGTTGCTGAGCCTTCACTTCATTATGAAAAGTGCACGATTGTGCAGCTTAGGGGAGGCCATTCTGCAGAATGAGAATGGATGAAAGAGATTTATGTCAGGGTTGCTTTCTGTTTTTTTTTTTTGTAGGTACATCTCTATAAAGCATCATTTTGTTTCTAGCAGGAATTAAAGTGCCACAAATAGCTGTAATCGTCTTATGCAGCATTAGGTGAAAACTAATCCCAATAGGTTTTCCTAAAATTCGGATAAACCCAATCTGCACTGCATGACGTATTTCCTGAGGCATTTGAAACCATGTCTCATGGGTTTTTTTTTTTAACTCATGCTTTTGTAACTTTGCTTCAATTTTAAAATGTAATTTTTCAACTAAAATCTGCATCACCTCCTTTTTCTTTTCATGGTATTGTACCGTTTCTGCAAGCTAATGTGGCTGTTATAAAGCCTTCTGTCTTTAAAACTGCTGTAGTAAACATTTACTGTAAGGATTACCGAATTTACCGGTCATCTGTGCCGCAGCCTGTATTTAAAGACTTAGGATACTATTTTGTGTTTCCAAAGGGAGTTTTTAGGCTCTTTACTTCATTCAGCTCACTTTTAAATAAGCCCTGTTATAACAATCCATTTTAAAAGAGCGCTGATGTCTTTTAAACCAAGTCAAAAAGGAAGACAGATCATTCTTCTGCAAGCACATATTACTTTTGTATTAAAACCTTGTATAAATTAAGTGGCAGCATAACTCTGTAGTGTTATAGTAGTATCCAAACGTCCAGGGACCTAGTTATGTCTTGAAAACCTCTGTGTGCTATAGGACAGGTAGGATATGTAAGTGGGACACAAAATATAGCCATGAAAGAGAGCCAAAGCAAGTCCCCTTTTGCTTTAATTATTTTAATATGTTCCTACCTATTAAAAATTAGCCATTGACAAATGAAAACAATTAGTATGGTAAGCATGAAGCAAGTCACGAGCTTGGTTTCCTATGGATTCATCCTAGTTTTATTGACTTTGGTGCTTACAGAGCTGTGATCTGAGACTGAAACACCCCTTGTACTTAGGGCAAGGATAATTTAGATATGAAAGAAACCAGAGGGGAACCTGTCATTGAAGTAATGATGAGATGCTGGAACATGGCCCTATCACAAAAGGGAAATGCTAAGAATGAAGAATGGGATTTTGGTAGACATAGCCATGCATGGATAATGATAAAAAAGTCCCCCCCCATCTGTAGGCTTTAATGCTGAGAGGAATAATTATGCTGTTGAGCATGCAGAGAGAAGAAGGAAGTAGAGGCAGTAAATGGAAAGACAAGGAATTTGTTCAGGCATTTTGTGTTTAAAGAGAAACTCTTCAAATAGTGACAGACAGCAGTTTGGGAGTAGAGACAAGGAGGTGGGTCAGGAGTAGATGTGGAACAACAGGATAAATGGTGGGAAAAGCAGGAGATCCGCAATACAGTCCTGGGATGGAGATGGAGCCTGCACTGAAGTAGGTGTTCAAGAACGAGTATAGATGTCAGAGGAAACGTCAGGATCATGCAACACCTCCAAAATCCAGTGCTAGTCATACATGGTAGTGCTGGTATTCAGTGTTGAAAAGTATTGGAGATTTTCACAAAAGGCATAGAAATCATCTATAAAATACCCCAGGTTGTTATTGTTTGCTTCTATGATATAAGGAACACTGCAGTCATGTTTTCAGGCTTTCCTCCACAACCGTTAAGACCTCTTTTGTACTTTTCCTTTGAGCAAAGGTAGGAGTTGACATTCATGGCACCACAGCAAGCCAGGCAATGCCAAATTTCACAAGGCTTCTGATAAAGCTGCCAGAGTTGAGGACATCAAAATAGGGAATATGATTGACCTTTCTGAGGTGATGGTGGTCCTTGCTAGTACAAGTCTCCCAATCCCCAGAGGGAACATGTTTTAGTGCTTAGTCTGCACCAGTGTTTCAGGGACCAAAAGGATATTAAATGGATTGCTGTACTGGGAAACTTTTCATAGAATCACAGGATCAGATAGGTTGGAAAAGACAGTTAAGATCAAGTCTAACCATTACTGCAGGACTGCCTAAGGCCAGCACTAACCATATCACTAAAAGGGCCTCATCTGCACGGTCTGTGAACACTTCCAGGGACAGTGATTCCAGCCCTGCCCTGGGCAGCCTGTTCCAATGCCTGAGCACCCTCTTGGTGAAGAAACTGTCCCTAATCGCCAATCTAAACCTCCTCTGGTTCAGCTTGAGGCCGTTTCCTTGTGTCCTGTCACTTGCTACTTGGAAGAAGAGACTGACCCCACCTCACTCCATCCTCCTGTCAGGCACTTGTAGAGAGCGGTCAGGTCCCCCCTGAGCCTTCTTTTCTCCAGACTGAACTCCCCCAGGTCCCTCAGCCATTTCCCATCACACTTGTGCTCCAGGCCCTGCACCAGCTCTGTTGCCCTTCTCTCTCCCCACTCCAGCACCTCAATGTCTCTCTTGTCATGAGGGGCCCAGAACTGAACACAGGATTCAAGGTGCAGCCTCACCAGTGCCCAGTACAAGAGGACAATCACTGCCCTGGAACTGCTGGCTACGTTATTTCCGATACAAGCCAGAATGCTCTTGGCTTCTTGGCTGCCTGGGTGCAAGCTGCTCATGTTCAGTGTCCATCAGTCAGCACACCCAGGTCCTTTTCCATGAGCAGCTTTCCAGCCACTCTTCCCCAACCCTGTAGAAATAGGCAATAGGGAATTTTCAATAGGAAAAGCAATTTTCAATGGGAAAGCAGAGCCGGGTGTCATCTATTCATACTTGCCAAGCTTGTGCTCTCTTGGTAGACATTTTTAGCCTGCTTATGTGTTCAGTGTGCTTAGCTATTTACAGTGCTTCTGAATATAAGGTCACTGATCTCATATGTCATTGTTCTCTAGACTTAATCTCAGTGAGCTGGTTTCTGGTCATGTCAGGCTATTTCTCCTCCTGTAACAACACTAAATTCCTTGGGAATTAATCCCATGCAACCAAACCTGTGTCCAGCCCTGAGACGTTAGGCAGTTCTCTCACTGAGGGCCTGAGTCCAACATTCACAAAGTCAAAGGAAAACTCCCATTGATTTCTTTTGCCTTGGATCGTGTGTTGGAGTGATTCTTCCAGAGATTTGTATTCAGACTTACCCTGCCTGAGAAATGAAGATTCTACTATCGCTGTATCTAAAAATACTGAAACCCTCCCTGACTGTTACAGATGTCGAGGAGCAAAAGAAATGTGCAGAAGCCCATCCGTGCTCTGTCACAGTTGAGAGGTGCTCAAACATCTCTGACAATGGGGAAGCCTGTTATTACTCCACACAGAGTCCTACTTTCCCAAACTGGCATCTTTCTTTGTTGCGGCATAAATTACAGCAGAACTGCAATTTAAATTCAAGGGCAGCTTTTGTTTTGCCTGAAGACAGCTGCAGCTGCTTTTATTCTTGAAGTCCAATTCTCTTAGTAAGCAAATTTGTGCTTTCAAAAGAGCTAAAGGTAGCAGTGTTGGATCTTCGGGATGGTTTGAAGATGTGTGGCTGTTATTTCTTATGAGCTGGGGGCTGTTTTGCAGGTATCTTAAGGAACAAACCCTCATGGTTCTCCAGTAAGAGTCTGGTCACACAGAGTGAACCATTTATTCCCCCCTCTGAAAAAAGGCAGATCTAATGTAACTGGTTTCCAGTGGATTTTGGTCCACTGTTGTTTTGGTTCAATGGCAGTGCAATTTCCCCTTCAATATCAGCATCCACAGCTACAGGCTGGGCAGAGAAGAGATTCAGAGCAGCCCTGCAGAGAAAGACTTGGGGGTGTTGGTCTATGAGAAAATGAACATGAGCTGGCTTTAGTGTGAGCTTGCAGCCCAGAAAGCAACCGTATCCTGGGCTGCATCAAAAGGAGTGTGACCAGCAGGTCAAAGGAGGTGATCCTGCCCCTCTACCTTGCTCTTGTGAGACCTCACTTGGAGTATTGTGTGCAGTTCTGGTGTCCTCAACATAAAAAGGACATGGATCTGTTGGAACAAGTCCAGAGGAGGGCCACAAGAATGATCAGGGGACTGGAGCACCTCCCATATGAAGATCGGCTGAGAAAGTTGTGGCTGTTCAGCCTGGAGAAGAGAAGGCTGCGTGGAGACCTCATAGCAGCCTTCCAGTATCTGAAGGGGGCATATAGGGATGCTGGGGAGGGACTCTTCATTAGGGACTGTAGTGATAGGACAAGGGGTAATGGGTTAAAACTTAACCAGGGGAAGTTTAGATTGGGTATAAGGAAGAAGTTCTTTACTGTCAGGGTGGTGAGGCACTGGAATGGGTTGCCCAGGGAGGTTGTGAATGCTCCATCCCTGGCAGTGTTCAAGGCCAGGTTGGACAGAGCCTTGGGTGACATGGTTTAGTGTGAGGTGTCCCTGCCCATGGCAGGGGGGCTGGAACTGGATGATCTTAAGGTTCTTTCCAACCCTAACTATTCTATGATTCTATGATAATTTCTCTCTGGCTCTTCTAACTCTTCCTACAATGGTACCTGCAGATCCTTTGGAGGAGGTGTGAGGCTCCTTCACTTCTATCAAGTTGCATTGACATAGGGCAGAGGGTTCAAAGTTAGCCAGTGAGAGCTGGAAAACACTCTCATTGTACATGCAAGAAAAAGACATCACCTTACTATAGGGAAATCTGGCTGAAGATACCCATGGAGGGGAGCGTCACTGAGGTCTCAAATATTACCCAGTCTTTTTTAGTTGTGTCTGTGACAGAGGAGCTGAAATACTTCTGTAAGTCCGAAAATCTCAGAACTGCTTTTCCCTTTGGGACTTTCTGGATGTTATAGTGATGCCTGACTGGTTAGAGATGCGGAGCAAATTGAGCCAGGGCATGGTGCTCCCTTGTTCTGATGGCCAGCTTGGAGGTGTGAGTAGCCCACCCAAAACAACTTAAAAGTAATTTGGTTATGTTCCACCTTGAGAGAAGGGGTGTGTGTGAAGATGTGGGAATCTTGTGGGGGTGCCCCAGGTTGGTTCTTGGTTGAAAGGATTTAAATATTAAATAGTTGTGAATTAGTGAAAAAGACCTCAACCCAAAAGCAAAGCTCTCTTACATGTGTGGGAATACATACGGCTTTACATACCTCTTACATTTGTGGGAATATTGATTGGGATCTTATCCTTGCTGTTCACCTCTGTCTTAAAGAATTGCATGGATATGAATACTGATGGACTCTGAAGAATTCAGAATCCCAGCCCAGGTATTTGGATTGATTCTCAGTCTATCCGTATACAAGAAGAAACCGATTACAGCACTGATACAACCTAGGTACTACATAATCACTTGTAATCCTAATGCAGCCCTCTGCTCGCGTTTTGCTGCCTTTTAACCAATGAATGCCAGCGTTTACATCTCAGACAAGGAATTCAGAATCTCTGTGGACTTGTCTCAATCGAAATGCAAAAGCTGTGCATTGGAATTAAACCATTTTTAAGATCAGTTTTTAATATGAGCAGTGTGACAGTTGAGCTTGTTCGTTTTCAATACCCAGCAATGAATAAAAGCCAGTTTTTGTTCCTGTAGTGTTTTGGGGTTTTTTAAGTGTGTCTTGGCCATATGGATTCCATGTATAATTAGAATTAATATAATGCAGTTGCAGCAGCTGTTGCTGTGTGGCTGCTGTCCCAGTGTGAAGCTTTTCTTTCTCTTTGCATTAAATAGGGATAGCCTTTTATTATTGGTTTCTGATGAGCACTAGATAATAATTATTAAAAGATGCATTTAGATAATCTGGTTTCATTTTGAATAATGTATTCTTCTTTTCTAAGCTGAGGGAATATAAAAGAACAATGGGATAGATGATTTTTTTTGGCGTTAAATAAAGAAAGGGTGGATTTATAGCCTGCTAATGTAGTTTGTACATCTACTAATAAAATGGAAGAAAATAATCTGGAGCAAGCTGTTCCATCACTAATCCCAGTGTTTATTTTTGTCTCTAAAATAGCAGAGCTGTTCTGCTTCCCTAATGTTTTGGTCTGCGGAGTCATTTCAGGCTAGACTCTGATGGTGATTTTTGTTTAGTGAATGTAAGGTTTTAAGAAACTGCATGGCAGCTTTGAAATTGCAGAAACATTTTAGCCTTGAAGAGTGTTATACCTGATGGTTTTCAAAGCTGCTATAAGTGAGCTGAAGTGGTTGCCTGGTGCCCTGCTGGAACCTCAGGACTCTTTCGCATAACCCTGTTCTTCCAGTGTTGTGGGAGCCAGTGAAAGACACTGATTTAAGTGCAATTGGGGTTGAGCACTGAATAGTAAAATGCATGAGAATAAACTACTTAATCCTACATCTACATATATGTGTATATATTTATATATTAATATATCTAATACTTGTGTAAATTAAAGTACATATAATACCAGGTAACCATGGATAGCATATTTATCGCAAACTTCTGTAGTTTGCTCAGGTATGAACCCATACTTTGGAGCTCTCTTGGGTATTAAAATATGCCTTGACAAGAAACACCACAGACTGTTTCTCGTTCCCCTTGTGTGTTTATTCTGTTGTGTGGTCCATTCTCTGTGGCTGCGTTTGGGCTCTGTCACCCTCATCTGCCACTGAGATAGTTACGAGCTCTTTCCAAAGCAGACTGAATTTATGTCTTTCATTTGTTTCTTCCCATCTCCATTTTGTCATCACAGTTGCGGGGTTTTGGATTTCTGGTGATGTAGTTGATGAAGGCACTTTTATTGCATGAAATCCCTGGCGTTAGAAAATAGCTTTTATAATAACAATTATCATGTTACACAGAAATGATCTGGTATTTCAAAACAGTGTGAAGAGAATAGGTCTGTGCTCAGAGGTAGGGCAGTGCTGTAACTTGGGTAACTTCTATGAACTGAGTTAAATTCCTGTGCATACCTACAGTGTGATACTTATTTATTTGACCTCAAACTGTTTTCCTTCAAAAACCCTTCTTCACACAGTGTGCAGCTCATGAACGAGTATTTAATCTGTTGCTTTCCCATTGTTATTTACCGTGCGATGAGGTGATTGTAGTTATGTGCCACAGAGATGGTATAGAAGCCCTAAGAAACAGTGGTAAAAATATCCACTTGTTTTTGAGGCCTGATCAGCGACATTGGAGACATCACCACATACATCACTTTTAATGTCTGACCACAGCTCCAGCTGCAACAGGGAGTATCACTATTCCAGCAAGACTGTCCCAGGGTCTCATTTTGGGCACTTAAAACATGAAGATCTGATAGGTGATCATTTGGAAAAACACAGCATATGTGACTGTAGGAGTCAGAGGTAGGATGTAATTCCTGGGGCAGCATTTAATGCTCTTAAGCTAAAGAACCTTCAAGAAATCTTCTTATTGCTCCCAGCCTTTCAGTTCCTGAGATAAATGATTCAAAGGTTGCTCAGCTTCCTAAAACAGGCCTGTTCTGTGTACTGAATAAAGTGCCAGAGGAGGGAGAAGAATGGTATGTGACCATATACTCAAGCTGTGACTAACTTTGGGAGTGACCTTTACAACCTCATCAGTGTTTTGAAGTTAATTTTACTTATAATGATTTCCCAGATTTTAAGGATAAAAAAAAGAGTTTCTCATTTCAAATGCCATTGTGATGGTATTGATAACACACGCTTTACAGTGAGGTGAAAACTGTCCAACCCTTCACACCAGCCTTCACCAGCCTAATGGAGATACTGACCCCCCCAAAGGTACTATTTCCTTTGTCTTCAATCTGATTCTTTTCCTAATGTCACAATAGTTAGATTCTTTAACTGAATTAGATGGTTTTCTTTGCAAAATAAGTAGTTCGAAGGCATATTTCTTGGAGGTACTGGGGTTTGGGTCATCTTTATTTTTGATGCACTACTGATAATGGAAATGTCAAAGCAGATGATCTTTGAACATCTTTGCTTGGAGGACTTACTTCCAGGTGCTGGCTTTACCACTGCCTTGCTGCATGCCCTGGGCTGGTCCTCTACTTCCATCACATAGGGGATGTATGGCTCAGGAGTGCCCTTGCTGGCTTCTTCCACCAAACTTCTGGGTTTATATATGTATATTTGCATTAAAAAATTGTATATTCACAATATTATGTATATATATACACATGCATGTAATATACACGTATGTGATATAATTACATATTTTAACATATGTAGATATATTCATATATCTGAATGCTTATTTACATCAGGGAATTTGTCAGGAGATTCACTGTCTTCCCAGAATCCAAGTACCCGCTGGTAGTAGGAGGAATTGTGTCAGGCAGTATCTTTCAAAACAGGTAGATAGCAGGAGAAATCCAACCTGATCACAGTGAGACAGAGGGATTGATGGGCTTGGAGCAACCTGCTCTAGTGGAAGGTGTCCCTGCCCCTGGGAGGGGGCTTGGAACTGGATGAGCTTTAAGGTCCCTTCCAACCCAAACCATTCTATGCAGGATTGCATTGTGTACTGCATATACTCTCCCAAGTCTTGCTTTTTCATTCTTGAATTAGTTTTAGTCTCTAATGTTAACCTGTGATATTGAAGTGTAACTTTATTCTTATTCTTCTTCAACCTCTAAAACCAAAAGACTGATCTGTTTTTATACTCGTTTCACACCCAGCCTGCCCTCTGAGGGTTTACCAGTGAGTTTTAGTGTGGTAGACTCTGTTTCTCGTGTTTGTTTAGTTGTTTTCTCCTTATAAGCAAGTAATTTATATTTTAAGTTTTATTAAATTCCATCTGGAAGAAAATAAATATATTTGGAAAAAAAGTAACTTTGATTTCTTTAGTCAAACCCCTTCTCTAAGTAAAGTTTAGAGTGACATCTTGTGGTAACATTGATTTCCCATATACATATCTGTTGGTGTTACTTTATTTTGTCTACACTAAGTTTTCTGTTTCAAGATGCTTTGGATTGCTTAGCAGAAGTGCATTCTGATCTATGAGTATCACTAGGGCTTCTGTAGGATCAGGGACAATGTTGCATTGTGGTGTAAGGGTCCTCCAGGTATGCTTTATTTTTTGCTGCATGAAGTTTATCCTGTGAATCTCTGTGAATTCCCAGTGTTTTGAACTCCAATTCAAGATGTTTTAATGCTCTTCCAGCCATTGAATATCTTTTGGAGTTGCTTAAAGAGTTTGAACTGGCCATGATGGCAAAGCAAGCAGGAGCCGAGCATCTGCTTGTGCAATTCGTTAGCTACTCAAAGATTTGCTTAGGTTTAGGTAAGGACGAATATGGCCAGCTAGCATGGGGGATTCATAGAAATGCATGAACCCATTTGAGGTCAGTACTGCACTAGTATGTCACTCTCTCCCTATGTATCAGCCTCCAAGGTACTAGGTAGTGTAAATGCACCAACACCAAACCTCATCCAAATGCCTAGCATGGGATCATGAAATCAGAGAATGGTTTGGGTTGGAAGGGACCTTAAAGCTCATCCAGTTCCAACTCTGTGCCATGGGCAGGGACACCTTCCATTGGACCAGGTTGCTCCAAGCCCCTGTGTCCAACCTGGCCTTGAACACTGCCAGGGATGGGGCAGCCACAGCTTCTCTGGGCAATCTGTACCAGTGTTTCAGCACCCTCACAGTAATGTGAGACTACAGTTTTGTGCAATATATCTAAAGGGAATACCAGTCTTTTCAATGCAAAGTGAATAGTTTGTACTCAGAAGCTTAAGGGGTTTGGCAAAACATCTAAGATTTGCTTTCTTTCATGGAAAGCTCTCTGCAGAAATGTGGGAGTAGTGGCCCTACAAAAGAGTTATTGTCAGGACAGGCAAAGAACTGCCTGGTACAGTCTCCCTCAAATCAGCCATATGAAGGTCAGGTCCCATTCCTCAACACTGAAGAGAAGGATGCTAATATTCTGCTAGGTCAAGTTTTAACTATATGTAATGGTGATCAGTGTTAGCATCTTATAGGCTGAATACCTGGCTGCAGAATTAACTGTTCAGTAAAAGACACTTGGTCTTGCTAAGAAATAAATCCTTCTTACGGGGATGGTTTAATTAATGCATATCAGATGGAATGCTCCATGGTGTGTCACTCATAGTGTGTGGCCCCAGGCCTGCTGTCACATGTTGTGAGTATGGGAGAGCTGATTCCCAGGATTCTGTGTTTGTGTAATCCAGGTTTTTGTTGGAGGTATTTTGGACATATTGAGAGGGCCAGTGCTGGACAAATGATTCATGGCATATTCTGGCAATGTTAAGGATTTTTAGCTTTGTGGTGAAGCTCACAAGGACCCAAGAATCCCATCTCTATGATCCCAAAAGGGCCATCTGGTGACCTCGTTTATTAATGTAATGGAAAAGTAAAGATGCGATGGTTTCAATTAAGATAAATGTTTGGTTTGCCTGCCAAAATTGTTTCTGGTTAATAAGCAAGTACAAGTTAAGCTGTTACTATAATCCTAATACTGAGACTGGAAGCCCTGATGTGCATTTGGTGTAAAACCAAACAAATGCTTTGGATAGCCTGTCGGAACGGGCTGGCTGGTTAAACTCCTTAAACACAGTTCAGGAAAAGCCTGTAAAAATGGTATTTGAAGTACAGAAGTATATTTAAATGACATATGTACAGAGATAACTGGAGATTTCCTCTGCAAAATGCTTCCACTCATTCCAGCAGAGGCTATTGAAATAGCAAAGCAGTTTGTAGATGTAGTTATGTACCAAGCTTAGGCCGATCTTGTTGAAACACCCTCTCTTTTGGCCACAGCAAGAAGAGACTGGTGATGATATTTCACTGTAAAAGAAAGCTGTCTGCTCTTTCTGTTTGGTTTCTGCTGCACTGTTGCAGTTTTTGAGTGGCTGCTGGACACATTCTGTCTTGTTATGAATCTGAATCTTTTCTAATAGTTTCCATCTGCTCAAGCAAGAACTTGAAGAGAAGAGAAGGCTGCGTGGAGACCTCATAACAGCCTTCCAGTATCTTAAGGGGGCCTATAAAGATGCTGGGGAGGGACTCATCATTAGGGACCGTAGTGATAGGACAAGGGATAACGGGTTAAAACTTAAACAGGGGAAGTTTAGATTGGATATAAGGAGGAAATTTTTTACTGTGAGGGTGGTGAGGCACTGGAATGGGTTGCCCAGGGAGGTTGTGAATGCTCCATCCCTGGCAGTGTTCAAGGCCAGGTTGCACAGAGCCTTGGGTGACTTGGCTGCCTGCAAGATCCTCCAATATTAACATCCACAGCAGATTTAAATGAAGGAGAACAAAATCACCCAGGGAGTTTGGGAGCCATTGCTTTAAGTAATTGCTTTCTGCCTGTGTAAATCCCTCTGGGGTTTCTTTTGGATTAAGTATGCCTTGCTGCTTCTCTAAAACTCTTATTTAATATTAATGTGTGTTGTTAAGCAGCTGCTACATCCCGCTCAAGAGTGGAAAGCGGGAATGCATTTCAGTAGCAAACAAAGTGATACTTAAATACATCCATCCCTTGCCTACTTCAAAGCAGCAGCGTGTGAGTTAATTAATATTTACCAAATGCACCGAAGCCCTTGGGTGAGAGGCACTATGATTGTGCAAAGTGCTGTGTGTGTTTATTTGGAGCTCTTTTGCCTGCCTGTTTCCACTGCTCACTAAATGCACTTGAGGACGATCACACAAAACTTGCTGTAATGCTGACATGATTTCTCTTCCCGTCTTTGAATGGGGATGGAATCAGGACAGACTTTCCAAAGGCACAATAATTGCAGCAATGTAGGTGCTGCTTAACCTGAGAAAGGCACTCTTCACTTAGCTGCGTGGCATTTTGCAGGAGATGGTCATTTAAAAGGCTTGTATTAACACAATGCAATATAGAGAGATGTTGTTAGATTTTATCACACATTCCACTTGGTAGTTTATTGTGATTAGAAAGCCCAATTCTTTTGCTTAGCTTATAATTGTAGCAAGGTGTTTATGAGCAAGAGCTCCAGCTGCTTTTCTGTGAAGAGTCTCATTAGATGAGGAATTAGAGAGCCCTTTTAGACTGTTAGTTTTTGCTCATAACACGAGATGTATAAAACATTCTAAAATGGATGTGATGTGTGAGGTGAACTTTGTCTTTTGAGAGTTTATACCTGAGTTTGCCACAAGGACAACCAACCTGGGAGACTTAGATGGTCTTAAAGAGGGTTGCATCTTTATTTTAAAGACCACACATTCACAGCCCTCCTCTGGAACAGGGATATAAGTAATATTCCCCATTTCATCATAAAGAACACTGTCTGTGTACAGTGCTTCCTAACCCTGCATCTGGCTACAGTTCAGTGTTTCCATTTGAGGCCTCAGCAGCATCCCAGTCCGTGTGCCTGCTGAGAATGAGACATCTAATGTCCTTATCTAAATAGCACAGAAGCCTCCCGAGAAGTCCCATGGCTCTGCTGGGACTTTGTTTACTGATTGTAAAACCCAGCTCATCCGAACAAAGGCTTTAGTGACTGACCCAAGACCTCGCAGGACACTTGTGACTGAACACAGAGCTTAACTGAGGAATCCAGAGCTTACATCATATACCATGAGATCATCTGGATTTAGGCAGTCAGGCTTAAGTTATAATGGAAAGCACTGTCTGACTTCATTCTCTTGGAGAACATTTAGATCCAGTTTGAGGCCCTATACTTGTTCAGTTTTGTTATCTTCATTGTGGAAGATGGGATATGAGATCCACGGAGAGCAAGAGTGGGTCAGAGAATGTCAGGCAGTAATTAGAAATTGAAACATATGAAAACAAGAGAGAACAATGAGGTTTTATTGGTGTACAGACTATTCATATTTATGTGGATTTTTGCATTGTTCATGAGAAATTCTTATTTAAAAAATCTTTTAATTACTGGTAAGTATTTTTCTTACAGTTTGGACAAATCTATGTCTATCTGTGGATGGAGCTGCCATCTATGGGACTTTTTACTGCCAGTCTTGCTTTGGGGGATGCATGCTCATAGCATGCAGTCTGAGTGATTATGATGGAATAAACAGGCTTCGTGGATTCTAATTCAGTAATGATCAGTATTTTAAAGGGAATACAAAATTAAAACCAGATAGTCTATTCAAATTAAAGGAGTATGGATTTCCAGCAAGTCAGTGAACTGCCCATGTGCGCACTCTCACCATCCAATAAACTGCTCTTCGAGAACACACTGACAGCTGAGAAACGTCTTTATTAGTGAATTACCCTGGTAACAGGCATGTTTCCGTACAGGAGGATTTACTCATTGATACTATAAAATTGCTTGAATGATTCCTGACAAGGATTTGCCCCATCCAACCAACATTCTCTCTAAAGATTGACAGCCCAGGGATCATCCCCAGAAATCAGTGTATGTGGCTGCTCTGTTCTGGAGGCTAAAAGAGTTCAGAAGTATGAATCCAAGCTCAGTCCTAAAAGATGATCCCAAGCACGTGTGATTTACATGGCATAATTTATGACTAAGGGTGTTGGGGGATACCTCAGAAGCTTTGTCAGAATATACCTTCAGTTGCTGCAGGTTGTACCTACTGATCTTATTTAGGTGTATCGTTCGTCCAGCCTAACATGCATGATAGCAGTCACCCAAAACCTCGTTCCTGTGGCAAGATTTGACTTTAGTGGATCCAGGTAGATCCACTGGCCTGTTAGCCTCTAGGGACAAAGACCATGTTGCCTCTGAAAGAGCACTGGTTAACTTATAGTCAATGTATACAGAATAAGGCTCATATTTTATTTGCAACTACATGAAAACTGAAATCTTTGGAAAGTTGTCATTCATCTTTGAAAGGAGTGATGACTCATAGTCTTAAGTGAAGTCTTGATGCAGCCCAGGAAGCCAGCCGTATGATGGGCTGCATCAAAAGGAGCGTGGCCAACAGATGAAGGGTTGTGATTCTGCCCCTCTGCTCCACCTGGTGTGATCCCACCTGCAGTCCTACATCCAGCTCTGGTGTCCTTGGTAGAAGAAAGACATGGACCCATTGGAGTAGGTCTAGATGAGGCCATGAAGATGCTCCGGGGGCTGGAGCACCTCTCGTACGGAGACAGGCTGAGAGACCTGGGCTTGGTTCTGCCTGGAGAAAAGAGGGCTCCAGGGAGACTTCATGGTGATCTTTGAATATCTGAAGGGGGCTTATAAGAAAGATGGGGACAGATTTTTTAGTAGTGCCTGTAATGATAGGACAAGGGGCATTGTTTTTAAGGTGAAAGAGGGGAGATTCAGACTAGATATAAGGAAAACATATTTTATAATCAGAGTGTCAAAACACTGGCACAGGTTGCCCAGAGAGGTGGTGGCTGCCCCATCCCTGTAAGCATTCAAGGTCGGGTTGGATGGGGTTCTGAGCAACCTAATCTATTTGAAGGTGTCCCTGCTTATTGCAAGGTGGTTGGACTAGATGGCCTTTAATGGTCCCTTCCAACCCAAATGGTCTTTGCTGGTCAAAGGATGTAGTGAATGGCACATCTTTAGACATGGAACCTCATCTCGACTAAAGCTGTTTCTACGCCACTTTTTCATTACTGTAAAAACCTTCATGTGACCAAACAATCAGATCTTTTCTGACTGCATTTTCTCCAGTTCATTGATCTGAGAAATGTGTGATTTCCATTCAAGACAAATACTTTCAATAGTGATTTCCTACATACCGTGTGAAAGTTTGTCTTTAAATATGCAGCATTTTTAGTGTTCTATAACATTCTGACGGTCTTTCCGCTGCTTATTTGCTGTGTTGAGAGCAAACATGAAAACTGCCTTTTTCACAGCATCTGCACCACTAGAGAACTTGAATTATTTAAGGAAGTAAAATCTTCCCATCCCAAACGGCAGTAAAAGTCCACTTTGTCACAGCAATATCACAGTGATGAATGTTCAAGGGCAAAGCTTTGATTAATGCCAGCTGCAGTTTGGATTTCATGATGGTGATTTTGTACCTCCTTCCAGACAGCTGCACACTTACTGCAAGTATCTAACTAGATGTATTTATTGTGCCAGTTTGGTTAAATAGTTGTATAAATGAAGCATATGGATACTTGTATAATTTGCATGTGCAGCATGTGACTGTCTTATGTGAAGTGGGCTTCTAAGAGAACAATATCCATCATTCAGCTGAGATATTACTTTTTTGTTAAATTAAGGAGGTCCCTAATCAGGTTCCATAGAAGGGAAATCCCTGTCTGTAAAGGGTTCTGGGTGAAGTGATGCACTTTTCCTCTTTCCAGGAACACATGAATACGTTTGAAGTTGACCAGTACTTTAATGTACCCTTCCAAAATGATGAGTTTAACAAAAATCAGCAAATCTTGTGTGAGCATGGAGAGCTATGAAGCAAGTATACTACCTTTAAATAAGCTTTGTGCTATTTAATGTCCTCTTTTATATAAATGGGAGGGACCAGTCAGCATTTGTGCTGCAGCTACAAGTGCTAAATAGGATACTCTGAGAGCTGGGTAGGAGGAAAGCTGCAGTGAGACTCCTAAATGACTAAATGGTTTCACGTGTAACTGTTATTGTCATGTAATTAAACTGGTGGTTGTGCTGCAATTATTGGGAATTTGTATTTTGCATATGAGCAAAGCTGTAGAGAAATCATCAATATGATCCATGACCCAAATCCTGTCTATTGTACAACTATTTTATTGTACAACTATTATAAGGACTCTAAGTTGGGTGAAATGTTGTTGAGTTTGTCTTTCTCTATGACCAAGCATCTCCTGCAAAATACAAGCTCCTATCTCCATTTTTTTTACTCTCCTCCAAGCACCTCTTTAAATAGTAGCTTTTTTTAAACTATCCACATACACATTTTTTTGCTATTTTATACATGTGACAGAAAGTAGTATAATTATATATTATTATTAATATATATAATTATATATATTACATATATATTACATTATATATATATAAAAATATAATTATATGTATTACATAGTAATATAATATAGGTTGGTTGTATGCCTTGGCAGATACCAAATGGGCTTCACGTCTTTCCTGCACTCCATCTCCTGACCTTGCCTCTGTTTGAGGAAGGAATCCAGCCCTGCTTGGCATGGCCAATGCTTGTTCCCTCCTCACTCCAGATACTTCCCCTAGCAGGTACCTGCAGTGTGAATCCTGATTTAGCTTGAGGAAACAGTCTGGGAATCTAACCCCACAAAAGGAACGTTCCCTTAAGTTTTTTGCAATCATATTGAGCAGGGAGAGATGCACAAAGCAATTTATGGCCTTAGAGTTAATTTCTCATCACTGACAGGTAAGGTGTAAAGAGCACATGGGTTTTGTTTAGGGGCTGCAGTCATAGGAGTAGTAAAATCCTGGTAGGTGGTAGCAAAGTCTTACACATCATCACAGTGAATAGGAAGTTTTTGAGCTAGACAAAATGCTCTGCTCCCCCATCACCAGCAGGCTGAGATAAATCACTGTCGTTTCTCCCTGTTTGTGTGCTATTAAATGCATTCTCTTACAAGCTAGTAACTCAAAGTGTGTGGTAGTGTCTACAGTGGAAGCCTGTAAGATATTTTCTTTCCTATTGCTCATCGTTCTTTCTCTGTGTCCAGTACACTGTGCTCCTTAGGGCAAGTAAGTGCTGGAGGTGATGCAGGCTTTTTAGGGGGTTACTCTCGAGGGGAAGGTTTAGAGCATATGAGTTTCGTTTGCTTCCCAAGGTATGGGAACAGCGAGTAAGTCTTGTCACCAGGTGGCACCATTAACCTAAGTTATGTTTCAGCTAGGTGAACGCGATGGAGTTTGTGTTCAAAACGAATTGAGTAGAAAGATTGCTCTTTTCACCTTTCTTCACAGTGTAAGTAAAAACACGGCACAGAATGGGCAAAATCCTGCTGTTCACTGGCACATTTCAAATTCTTTCATGCGTTTGCAGTGTTACAATGGGGTGAAGAATATTCCACACTTTGTCTATGGTAAGTAAAGTGTATGCCTATATTTCTCACATATATTTCTCTATAAAACTTATTTCTGCTTATGTATTTTCCAATATACTGCACATGTGGTGCATCAAAAAGCTACATTTCCCTTAGTGAAATCCCAGAACAGGGCCAGGGAATTCTCATATGGAAGTGTTTGTGTCTAAATATCGTTTGAACATTTTTAGGCTATATTCTGTGAACCCAAATAGTAAGAAATCGATTTTCCTTACTTGTGAGTGGCACCACACATGGTGCAGAGCAGATGATATTCCCATCACTGCTTACTGTTCTGAAGTGATGGGAACCTCACTCTGTGTCAGAACCACTGCAGCATGTATCTGCTCATACTACTTTTCTCACTCAAAGGATGGTGTAGCTGTTCTCTGAAGCAATAACAAAACTTTTCCCATAGCAGACATTTAACTAGCATGAGTCAAAAAGTCAGAGTTTCTGTTGATGGGGTTGTGTTCTGTTCTAAATGACTTGTGGTGAGTTTTATCAGCGTGATCCTAAGATGATAAATACTATAGCAGTGACTATAGGGTCACTCTTATAGTGACTTAGGGTCACTATAGGGTGACTCTTGGGTAAACAGCAAATTCTAGTTCATTTTTTGATCAGGTATTAAAGAAATACAAACTGTTATCTAGTTCTTGCTGAATATACCAGAATATTTAAAGTGAGCAGTGATTTAGCTAGCAGCCTCTGGGGTTCTTTAAAGCACTGTTGCAGGATGCAGCTTGTATTTCCTACTTAGCTTATAAAAGCGAGCAGGAAAATGGAGATTTATAGTTAAAAACATTATTTCATTGAATTTTTATTAGAGTGAAGCCATGAAATGGATAGTCTTCATGTGAACTTTGAATCAGAAGGTCACATTAAAACAATAGATTGTTTTATAAAACATATATTTTATAGTATATAAAACATATACTAGAGCATATGCTCTGGTTTCAGCAATTTCTGGGGCATTACTAGGTAGGGACTGTATTGTACTAAACTGCAAGTCATGCTGTGGTTTAAGTCATACATATTTTATGAGTTTTCTTGCCTTTGCTTCTCTGGTCAGCTGTGAAAGTCAATGATTATGCAGTCTTTGTGTCAGCGTCCAGTCCCTGTGTGAGTGGTGGAACAGAGGCACTGGAGTCTCCGTACTCAGATGTATTGAACACCTGAGTGGATGAAGCTCTGAGGATGTAGTTAACCCTGCTGAGCTGGGGTAGGTGGTCTCCAGAGGTGCACTCCAACCTCAAGCACTCCCTCATCCTATGTCTATCAGAACAAAGGTCTTGGCAGAGGGGACTTGTGAGTTTCATTCATTAAGCCAGTGACTCGCCATTATGCCATTAAGCCGGCTACATGTCCCATGTGGAAACTGCAGACTTGTTCTCAGGTAGGCTCCTTGCTCATAAGGATAAGAGCAATATTCAGAGCACTTGGAAAGAACAATTCTTTCAAGGTTTGAATTACCATGCAGGTTTTTAACTGACGTTTACCCATTGCAGCACAATAGGTAATGTAAAGGCCTCTTTATCTTCATCCCCAAACAAAGAAGAAAATGTGCATGTTCAGGTAGTGAACAGAAAGAAGGAAGATTCAGCAATCTGGTATCTTAAAGAAGGAAGTGCCATTCAGCATCTTGTAAAAACAGTGTCAGTTATAAACCATCCTGAATAGACACCTTTCCAAGTGTCGGTGTGCTGACTCGGTGGACATTTTAAATAGCAGCAACAACACTGTTATTACAGTGATGGTCTAAGGAAGAGATTGAGGCAGGATTTGGAGAGACAACAAGATTAAGCAAGCAGAGTTTGGTTTTTGTTTTACAAAAGAATAAATTGACAAAAGTGTGCCTCTTTAATTCTGATTATGTTGGTTTATGTGATAAAGGCAGTCTGAAATCTGAAATGCATCTCTGGTCCAAAAAATGTTATAGTTTTTCATTGTTTGAAGGATCCAAATGGTGCATCAGGTAACAGGAATATCACCCCTGAGTCATGATGTTGCACTTGTCTGTGTTTTCCCAGTTTCTCATACCTATAAATGGGGACATGGCCATGGCAGCAAAAGGGAAATGAAGCTAGTGTGTAGATAAAATTCTGTATCTAGGATGGTGCCTTCAGGAGAATCCTCAGCACCACAAAACATAAATCCTAAATTCCTTGGTGTTATAAACCACTTATAATACTTTAACCCACTTCTTTTCACTGTTTTCCTGTTTCCTCTATTTTTTTCTCTGTATTTTTCCACATCCCTCAGTGTGGGTTTTTTTCATGGTTTAATTTGGTTTGTCCATTTTTTTGGTGTTAAGTTTCCTGTGGTCAGTAGCAAGTAATTGCTTTTGGACAGGGGCATTGTCTGGATTTCCAGCAAGTACCGCAAGGACCCGAATGTTTTCTTGGGTGCGATGCTGCAGGCAGCTGTCTCTGCTTATAGCTGATTCTCTTCCTGACAGCTTTAAATGATTGCTGTTTGCTTGCCTGCAAGCCTTCACTGGAAGTCTTGCACAAGCTGTGATATATCAGGAATACTCTGAGCAAAGCATATGAAGAAAGCAATTTATCCATCACTGTCTTCCAACTCACGACAGCCTTTCAGTGGCTGGTCAGTGGTGAACTGTGGCAGTGGTAATGTCTTTAGAGGGGATTTCAGGTCAGAGTGTCTGTATGATCTATAGACCCCCTGTATGCTTTCCAGAAGTATATCTGCCCATCTACAGATAACCCATGAATAGTTTATAGCTCTTCTTCCATTAGGGGCTTGCATATAGGTTATTATTTATATGTTACTCATCTAAAATGTAGCAGAACTGACAGTTGATTTCTTTAACTGAAATGGAATGGATCTGATTTAAACTAGACATGAATCCAAACAGGGGATTTATAGGAATCCTGATCTGGACGGAATTTCTCATGAGTGATTTTTTTTTTTTTTTTTTGGCAAATAGATCTGAAATAACCAAAATTATTTATAAGTGACATTCATATTGGGCAAGGACTGATGGCTGGAAAAGAATTACGGAATCACATAACACCTCAAGTTGGAAAGGACTCATAAGGATCATCGAGTCCAACTCTCTGCTGCTCACAGGACTATCTAAAACTAAATCATACGACTAAGAGCATCATCCAGACAGTCCTTAATCTCTGTCAGGTTTGGTGCCCTGACCACTAGAAGGAAACATTGCATCCAACAGGATATTTAAAGGCTTTACATCACTACTATGTATATTTTGAAGTTTACTCTGAGACGACTAGACCCAGTATTATTAGTGGAATCTAAAGAAAAAGCCATAGCCACTGGATTATCCTTCGTTTTATATTTTCAACTAGCTTTTCTTTGTCCATTCCTCCATGCTGGACACCCATGCATCCTCCCAGAGTTGTGCCTAGCCCAGATATCAACACAAGTGTGTTAGAATCATAGAACAGTTAGGGTTGGAAAGGACCTTAAGATCATCCAGTTCCAACCCCCTGCCATGGGAAGGGACGCCTCACAATAAAGCACAATCACCCAACTTCATCCAATTCCCCCAGCAGTACTGCTTCAGGGATATTTGAATCCTGATTCTGTCATATCCCTTGGGAAGCTGTGTCTCCTCCTTCCCAAGAAGCGTCTCTGTTCTAACCAGAGGAACTTTCATTTTGTGCACTTTTATTTTGTATTGTACACTGGAGAGCGGCATGTGTGAGGGTTGTTTTAATGCTGAGTGTTTTCTTTTCCAAGTTCCTGTGGGAAAATATAAAGGCATTTTATATATCACTGAACCAGGAAGTGAGCTGACAAATAGATTCCTGTTTGAGGGAATGGAGATACATGTACCCACTTGCTTTCAATATGTGCCACTTGACCAAGCTGCTAAGTGAATAGCACGGGTTTTCCATTCTATGTTCTGAAATTTGAATTTTCAATCATCTCCTTCACTTTAAGTTAATTAATTCAACTTAACTGAATTCCCTACAAGGATGCTGGAGAGGGACTTTTCATCAGGGACTGCAGTGATAGGACAAGGGGTGTTGGGTTCAAACTTAAACAGGGGAAGTTCAGGTTAGATATAAAGAGGAAGTTCTTTAATGTGAGGGTGGTGAGGCACTGGAATGGGTTGCCCAGGGAAGCTGTGAATGCTCCATCCCTGGCAGAGTTCAAGGCCAGGTTGGACAGAGCCTTGAGTGATACGGTTTAGTGTGAGGTGTCCCTGCCCATGGCAGGGGGTTGGAACTGGATGATCTTAAGGCCCTTTCCAACCCAAACCATTCTGTGGTTCTATGAATTCAATCAACTGCTCTATACTTATCCCAAGCAAGATAAAATGCAGCACTGCCTGACTCAGGCTTGTTTATACAATATTTGAAACAGTTGTAAGTTATAAATTTTCATGTTTCTCTGTGTTCTACACACCAGAGATATCCAAGAACTTTCTGGAAGAGCAAACTCCTAGAACTGTTACAGGCAATTTTGTGGCTCTAGTGTCATTGACATTCTGATTCTTAACTGATTAAGAGCCTAAATCAAATTTGAGAAGGATACTGATCACTAAATAATTGTGAAAGCATTTTTCCATGGCTATTAATGACCTCACAATGTAATGTGAGGAAAGAGTCAAGCAGAGAGGAAGGGTAGACAGTCCAGCAAAGGCAGGCTCTAAAGAAGATGCGTAGAAAGATGGGCATAGTGATGTTTTGGCTGTATTTTCACAAGATCCAAATAAATCTAGGCTTATAAATAAGCCAAAGAGTTTTGTCTTCTTCATGGAAGTTAATCACTGTTTTTTTGGTGTTGAGAAGTGAAATTTCAACTCAGATACAGTTGTACACAGCTATTTTCAATGTGGTTACAGAGCGCTGAGGTGGAAGGGACAATGCAAAGTCAGTCTCTGTTCTGCTGGTGGTGTTCCTCCTATCCCTGAAAACTGTGTCCTGACCTCCTGCACATGTTGCACAGTCCCTGGAGCTTGTTCTTCAGAAAACTCCTCTGCATTTGATTCCTTTTGACCAAGAAAGATGTTCTGCCATCCTTAAACTATTAACTTAGGAGATGGAATAGCCAACTCTGTGTGTTTGCACAAGTCCACTTCTTTACAGCCAGAGGCTGTTTTCTTCTTCCCCGTCAGGATGACAGCCTCTTATTTGGTCTCTACCCTACTTGTTTTGTTTTATTCGTAGCTATGCTACAAAATCAAATTTCCCTGAGTTTAGCTCTGTATCACTTGAATGCACAAACCTTTCTGGGTGTAGTTAACAGGGTAGGTCAACTCTGTGACTGAAAATAGATGAATTTGGCATAGGTGCCTGTTTGTCTCTGCATGGGTGCAGGCATCCTGCTGGTGTGGGTGGCTGACATGCTGCCTGGGTAGTAGCCAGGGGCAGGTAAGCATGTTCAGTTTAATAAGTTCCTCTCCATATTGTTAGTGTAACCCTAACTGTGATGTTGATCTTGCCATGCAGGTAGTGAGTGGACAGTTCTATATAAGCTTGGTAACAGGGACCAGATCTGTACGGCTATGGATGCTTTCAGTTCATCGTGTTTGTTTGATTGCTCTTATTTCTTCAGACTTCTCCCAGTACACATTTACTCAAGACATTTTGTTGGTCAATACAGACCTGTGAAGTGAGAGGGGAAAATTTTTTCTATGTGGTTAGTTAGTTCTAACATTCTGACTTGTCATGTTCAGAGGAAATATGTCACTTAAGCATCTCTGGGTTTAGAAGATCTGTCTTTAGCTGAAACACTGGTGATTCTTCCTGAAGAAACCCAGAGGATGAACACAAGTAAGCAGAATAGAAAAATCCTGGGAAATAAGAGGCAGTATTGCTCTTTTCATTCCTGTTGTCTGCTTCTGGAAATTGGTTAGATTAGGATTTAAGTAAGCCTAAAAGACAGGAAATCTGAAAGAAAATGAAATACATCCAAAATTCACTCTTACATTAATGGAACAATACTGAGAGGGAAATCCTGCCAATGGCTGCATCTGTGCCTTTTGCAAGATGGTGATAAAAAAGCAAAAGAAATCTCTTCATTTTCAAGATAGCTTCACAAAGAAAGCAACCAGACATGGAACCATCTCCCATCCAGTGCCAGTGGCTGCTGCGTATGATGTCCTTGGATGCCCTAAAGATTAGGCAGTCTGATCCGCCTGGCTCATGTAACAAAGTCGTTTCTCCATCTACAAAGTTAAGCTCATGGTAAGTGCATCCTTTTATTAAGTTGCACAATATTTTCATAATGAACATATTTTTCTTATGCTATTACACTGAAGCACAGAGTTGTTTGCATCTGCCAGTTTTTATTGAGTTGGTAAGTAAAGGACAGTCTAAAACACAGTGTAAGAAATACATGTTCATGAAGACAATGTATTGTGAAGTGCAAGAGTTGATGTTCCTTTCTTTTCTCTTTCAGCTCTCTGAAAATGAAGAGGAAAAATGGAAAGTAATATTCTGAGAAAATAAATAGGGACATCTGGCTCTTGAGGGGACAGAATTGTGGACCAGTCCTCTCATGTGGCAATGCATTATGAGCAACAGAAAAGGTATCATTTAAAATTACTTCATGTTCTCAGTGTGAGCAGACAGAACGTGTGCCAGTGGGAACTTTACATCCAGTTTTTACTTTCCTAAATTAGAACTCTGTTAAAATAAAACCACCAAAGGCAAAAAAAACCCCCAGATTTAATTTATGACTTCATGTTCTTAACATATTCACCAATCTGGAAGTTTCTCCTGTGGTATTTTTATTCATTTAATCCAATGATTATCTTTGTATGGCAAGCACATTTTCCTTCTCTCTTGAGGTAAAAACACCTCTACTCCCAATTACTAAATCCCAGTTACAGTTCACTTACAGCAGAAAGTCAGAAAATAGGTGAATTTCAGCATCTCAGTCGCCATTCAGTAAGGACCAGATTGGGCAGAGAATAAGGTCACGTTCTGACAGCTGAAAAGGCATCTGATTGTCAGCTGCAACATGTGAAAGATCAGCTCAATGACCTGAAACCAAACAAGTGTTTTTCACTCAATTGCTGTGAAATCTGTATTCATGTTTTGGTCTGGTTCCACAGACATTAAATGAGAGTCTACATTTGTTGTGGCACATAGTCAAAATCTCGTTTGGCCAGCTGGATACCACATGCCTTTCTTGAATTCAGAGAATTACAGAGATCATTAAACTGCTAATTTAAGGCTCATTATACCTGAAGAAAGTGTTTTCCTCTTTTGCTGCTATGCCTTTTTCGATTTTTCTTAATGCAAGCTTAATAACCACCAAGCCTTGTCTTCCCCTTAAAAAGAAACAACTGCTTTTAATCTAATGGAAAACATTCTTGAGAAATCAAAGGTTCTGTCATCCTAAACACATTGTCATCAGCACTGAAGGTTAAGTTTGTTCACATTTGGATTATGAACTAGTGGAGGTGATCAGCACCAAAGTGTTTTGCTTTACTCTAGAGACCAAAGAAGGTGGAACAGTCTTCACTGAGCTTTTCTTGCTGACCTCTCACAAGATGTGGTAAATGCTCCATCCCTGGCAGTGTTCAAGGCCAGGCTGGACAGAGCCTTGGGCGACAATGGCAGGGGGCTGGAACTGGATGATCTTAAGGTCCTTTCCAACCCAAACCATTCTATGATTCTGTGTCTATCCTATATGGCCAATGAATAGTGGTCCATGAGATGTCTGTGTTGACAGTTATCCACAGGCTATCAGGGGGGTACAGCAGCTATTTCTTAAGTTCTTCTATATCTTTTTGTGAAGTATAAGGCTGGCATTTTCTGGATGTTTCTCTGTGCAGGCACATTTATATTTTTACTAGTTTCCCAGCTGAATTTCTGCTCAAACTGGGTTGATGTAGATGAGCAGGAAAGAAGCACACTTCAGAGCACTCCTCATACTCTTATTTACCTCTAGATGTAATAGTGTGTGAAGGACTTCATTACTCTGCAGTGGATTTAGCTTGTGCAACAAAAGGGTCCAATTCTCAGTAATGAAAAAAGTGCACGGTGGGGAGAGTGATATGGAGATTTCGATGTCACATGCAGGCGTTGTTAGTTGTGGGAGCTCAGTAAGAGTCTGAAGACAGGATTGGGATGCATGGAGATGGAGGTTTGTGGTGTAAAGAGGCTCTTTACAAGAGTCTAAAAGGACACTTAAAAAGTTTGTATAAGACTTCTGGTTTAGCTGTGCTCTGTTTTGTCTTTTTGCATGTCAAGCTCTCCTGCTTAGCATGCCATTTTAAGATGCTTCTTTCTTTCTTACAGCGCTTAAAATGTCCCAGTGCCTCAGGTTACATTCCTGGGAGAAGAATGCTCTTGGATAAAGCAAAAATAAAACTGGTTACTTAAGACTAAATGGACTATATAGAAGTGAATATTTCTACAGAAATAAGTGAAGAGATAAAACGCAGACTTATTCTTCTACACCCAGATAAAATCAGAAAGGTCTCTGTCTGCTTTATCTTGCAGACTTGCTCTAAATGCTTTCCTAATGCACACCTGAGTAGTTCTTTTATCTGTGCATGTCTTACATTTCAGGTTTACATGCTCAAAGGGAACCTATTCCTAGCAGAAAGCTTTAGCTTATCAGAACTGATCTTTAGCAACTCCCTGAAAGGATCTGAATGGGTTTAACCTTTACCCTCAGCATATGTACTTCTTTTCCCCTCATACTTATTCATCATATTTTCAGTCATTTAGCTAGAATGAGGGGTCTTAATATCATAGACAAGTGCCGTGTTCTTTAATATCCTAGCTATTCAGCAGCTTGTTGACTTAATAAAGATCACCTTATGTCTGATTCAGTGTCTCTGTCCATGGAAATCTGTGTTTCATATTTGATTAATTGAGCAACCTGGTCTAGTGGAAAGTGTCCCTGCCCATGACAGTGGGATTGGAACTGGATGAGCTTTAAGGTCCCTTCTAACCCAAACCATTCTGTGATTCTATATCGTATTTTATAACTGTGCATCATGATATAAAGTATGCTTAGAATAAATGTGTAAATGATGCAGAGGTATTCAGGTCACTGAAACCAGTTAGGATAGTAATCAAATAATTTAGATAGAATCACAGATTTGGGGTAACTAAGCCTTACTAACTCTTTCTTCTTCTATGAAACAGTAACAGGCAGGAATAAGACTGGGAGAAATTCCTGGGGAAATTCTTTCAGAGTCTTGATAAAGGATACCAGGAACTCAGAATAAAAAGGGCAGAGGGAGAACTCAAAGAAGAAGGCAGGGCTAAAAGGTAAAGGAGATGGCCTGAGGAAATTGAATTCAAAGTGAGCCCACTGAGGGGGAGAAGAAAAAACAGCCAATAAAAGAAAAGGTGAAAAGGGGAAAAGCACAGAAAGTGAAGAGAGAAAAGTCATAAGATTCAAGCTTTGAAGAGGAATTTCCAAGAGAAGGAAAGGAAATGTGCAAGTGAAAGAGGGTCGTGAGAGTGATTGTACAGCGCATCTCAATTTGGGTGATTTATCTTTTTCAGGTTCTTCTCATCTTTATCTGAAAGGAAGCATAACTTTGCAAAGTAAAGATTGAGAGTGAATGGAGCCTCTGTGTATGCATATGTATATGTGTGTGTAAATGATCTAGTTGCCTTTGGATGGGGTGGAATAATAATGGGTAGTGAAGGAGAAGACTATCATCCTGAGACGATATGAATTTTACCAGTGACTGATGGATTTTGAATTCATGATGTCAAGGTAAACTTCATCATTCTGGATTTTGGAGGTCTGCAGTGACCTTCTCTGAATTGGTTGTCTAAGTGTCCTTGTATTATTGGTGGAGAGAAATAACCTTTTTTAAGGTGTGAATCACGCAATCTTCTCCATCCTCTCAGGATGAGATGAAACCTGGCACAGAAGAGTGTGTTTCTCTCCACTGGTTAAAAATCTTGTCTACACCGCTAACTCAGATATAAATCACTACAAAGACTACAGAAGTCTTTCCCTGCAGTGAGCTGAGTCCCATTTGAAAGGCATTATTGCAGAACGGGTGGGTGCCTTAGGCCATTTTGCCACAACCATTAATACATATTCTGCTTTACCAAGTGTCCAAGAATATGAGCAACCTTGAGCAACCTGGTCTAATGGAAGGTGTCCCTGCCCATCGCAGGGGGGGTTGGGTCTTTAAGGTCCCTTCCAGTCCAAACCATTCTGTGATTCAGAGTTTTCATTATATCTGTTCCAAGCTGACTGTGTAAAAGGGAAATACTGTTTTCTCCTCCCCTGAGTCTCTTCCTGCCTTCCCTACTGCCTTTATTCTAACACAGGAGACACATTAGGAATTCCATTTCTGCAGCTCAGCTCAACATAAAGGAGAACTAGGACAGGAGAACTACTGAAGACACTTAGGATAGTATTATGTGATTCCTTTAGCATTTAATAGCATTCCAGGAGGTATGAGATGTACCCATTTGACTGCAGTTGCTGCCAAAACCAGTGACCCATAAGCTCCTGGGTTTAGGAGAACTGCTTCTTAGTGAAAACACTTATTAAATAATACACAAATAGATGATGATTAAAGTTATCGTGGGTGTCTCTATAGCTTGGTATATTTGACTGATAACTTGTTTCAGATACTGCCAGAAACTGGCTGAGCTTCAGAAATGCCAGTTTCCTTCCCCAAAGAGTCTCAATGGGAACACTGTCTGCTTTCCTGAGGAGGTCTTTGGGCCTTCATTGCAGCTCCTTCTTCATTGGACTGCTGGATGTCTGCATAATGAAGGTCAGTGACAAAATAAATAGGAGTAGGGGTACAGGTTGCCCCTCACACACAGTAGGATAGACAAGGATGTCAGTCGGGCTGTATTTTATACCTTATTATATCTGCTACACATTTTAACATCCAGCCCTTCAGAGAAAAATGCATCTTAGTTAGGCACAGATAAGTGAAAGCCAAGGATCTGCATTTGCCTGTGATGGCGTTCTGTGTGTAAATTATTCTGGCTTACATTGCTTGCCTTTAATGCTTCAGAGTTGTTGCTTTTTGTGATGGGTAAAATGCATTTGGCTCTTCCTCAGTGAAACACAGCTTATTTGCAACTGCAGAAAGAAATTGGACATTGCTTCCTCACAAAGCTCCTTGAAATCAGTGATGTCATTTATCATAGTCATAACTGAGTAGCTGGAACATTCAGTCAGAAGGAACCAGGCTGTTCCCCTCCCCTACATTAATATTAATTCATATCATAGAGATTGGATGGCTGCACTAAATCAGTGGGTTCTTGCTTATCTTTCTCCCCATGTGTCAAACTGGACTCTGCCACACACCTTCAGACTGGCAGATCATTTAAATTCATGCCTCGGTTTCCCTATCTTCAAAATAGAGCCCACTTTGCCTACCACCGGTAGTAGTATGGTGGTTATCTGTAAGTAAGGAACTTTCTATCCCGCGAGATGCTTTTGGAGGTATGTTTGCAGCTGTAGGAAGGTTGTTTTTTGGAGAAACCCCTGTCTGAGGAGAGTCAGTGACTGCAGGAACCATGAGGAGGGGGTATGGGAAAAGGTATGATAATAGTGGGGCCTGAAATGGGGATTCAGAGTTGTATCTCAGCCTGAGGTGGTATAAAAACCCATGAACAATCAAAACCATCTGATTGCAAAGTGCTAACATGGTCATTTCTTTCATATTCATAAGGTCAGAATGAAATGCTCTGAGTGAAAGTTGTGAAATCATTCTATTCTATTTGAGATGTAAAAACATGGAGAGGATCAAACTGTTTTATGTGTTGTGTTCAGTACATCATCCAGCGCAGGCAAGGGAAGAGAAGGCAGTCAGGAGTCTTGACAAATTTGTGTGGTTTAATATAACTGGAAATGAAACAGAAAATGGAACAGTTTGAAAAATCAGAGAACAAAATCTAAACCCCATCCAGTTCTGCTTTCAGTCACACGGCAAAATTGCAATGAATTTTTAAGTAAAAGAGACACATTTTCACAACTGCTTTATTTTTTGTTTGAATTTTGCCTTTTTGGTTGATCCTAGAAAAAATTGCTCTTCCTCACAATTTCCCAACTAGCTGTTAGCATTGACAGCCAAGTTTGGGGGTTTTGGTTTCACTGCTTTTTCTCTGAGATAGGTCACAGCTAAATGGGATGTTTGGGCTTATGGAGAGTGTTCCATGTGTGGAAGGAGAATTGCAGAGGAATTCCTTGGTATTGCTAGTGAACCAAGCAGTACTTCTTGAGGTGACTGCTCCCATCCCAGATCCTTCCTTTATCCCACACTTTTGTGACTATACTTCTAGCTCAGTTTGACCATGAGCTCCCACTAACTTTACACCTTGGATCTCTGCTGCCTTTCCATGGACAAGATGATGTTTGACCCTATTGACCTCTTTTGCCCTTCAAACCCTGGGATACGTGCCTGATTTACGATCAGGAATAATCAGCCAGCTACAGTTCCCCAGCTACCTGCCCCTGCTTTATGTAAGAGGCCACACTGAACTTGGGTGAGGTGTAACCTCAATGATTTTTAAGTCACTACTTGGTATGGGTGGGATGCTTCGTCTGTTTTGGGATTGGTGAGAGTAATCTCAATGTCAGCCCTACGTGTCGATATAAATATAGTGAGTCAGTTTTTCCCTCCATGGATATGCTTTTCTGTGCATTTTTAGGCTATACATTTTTTTTCTCAGTGCACGTGTCTTTGAGCTGCTTATTTTCACTCCCTGGTTGGAGCTGGAAATAGTGGAACAAATTCTTTTCACCTCTTCTGGTGATATAAATGCGGAGCAAGTTCCCTAACTGTGGAATTACTTGTCATAGGTAACACTGCGGCCTGCACTTGTATCAGTTCGTACCAGTGTGACCTGCTCCTGTGGTATGTGCTATGCTTTCCTCATCAAATATTTAACATCTCAGCATCAGGTTTTGCTAAATTCTTTATATTCTGCTTATGTGTGTGTGTGCTAATGAATGCTCCACATGTGTGACCCTGGCATTTTCAGTCATACAGAGGACACTGAAAATCTTCTTTAATTATCTTAAGACACTCTGTGATTTGAGGCATTCCACTCATATGCATGCCCCACAGAGATGCAAAGCTCTTTTCAAACCAGTTACTGTACCTTTGCCCTGCTATTGAATTTTGCTTTCTGTGATTGCTTTTTCTTCCCTTCAGCTATCCTCTGTCTTCAGTGAGCCTATTAGCCTTATCCTTACAATTCTGAGTGTATCCTCTGTACTTTGTAAGTCAAGCTGTACATGTAGCAAAGTGGTCATGCTTTCACTCTTTAAATGTCCTTCAGTAATACCTTGTGCTTGTGTTTCCTCTGTGGCACTCACAACAGACTGAAACAAAATACAATGAAGCCTGTGCCAGCATCTTCATTGAGAGATCTTGAAACTTAGACATTGTTGTGGCTTCACCCCAGCCAGCAAATAAGTACCATGCAGGAGGTAGTGGTACCGACTAAGTACCATGCAGAAAGTGGTGATACCAACTAAGTACCATGAAGGAGGTGGTGGTACCAACTCAGTACCATTCAGAAGGTGGTGGTACCAACTAAGTACCATGCAGGAGGTGGTGGTACCAACTCAGTACCATGCAGAAAGTGGTGGTACCAACTAAGTAACATGCAGGAGGTGGTGATACCAACTAAGTACCATGCAGGAGGTGATGGTACCAACTAGGTACCATGCAGGAGGTGGTGGTACCGACAAAGTACCATGCAGGAGGTGGTGGTACCAGGTACCATGCAGCCGCTCCCTCACTCCTTCCTTCTCCCCAGTGTGATGAGGAGCAGAATTGGAAGAAGGTAAAATCCATGGGTTAAAACCAGTTGAATAAGTAAAGCAAAAACTGCACACACAGGCAAAGCAAAACAAGGAATTCTTTCACTGCTTTCCCTTTGTCAGGCCATGGAGCCCTCTCCAGGACAGCAGCATGCCATCACACAGAAGGGTGACCTTGAAAGACAAATGCCATCACTCCCAACATCGACCCTTCCCTTCTTCCCCCAGTTCTATACAGTGAGCATGACGTCCTATGGTCTGAGATATCCCTTGGGTCAGTTGGGATCAGCTGTCCTGGCTGTGTTCTCTCCCAGCTCCTTGTGCATCCCCAGCCCCCCCACCGGTGGGGTTGTCTGAAGAGCAGGAAAGGCCTTGACTCTGTGTAAGAGCTGCTCAGCAACAGCAAAAACATCCCTTTGTGATTAACAGCGTTTTCAGCACAAATCTAAAACACAGCCCCATACCAGCTACTATGAAGGAAATTAACTCTACCCCACCAACCAAACCAGCACAGTGGTAAAATTCATATGTGGGAAGTTTTAATTTATCTGTTTACTTTCTCATAAAAGCAACTGAGAACACTATTAGCCACTATTTAAAATGTCAGCATTTCCCATAACTACCACGCAGTAGTGCCTTGCATTGCCACAGTTTTCCTTTGTATTCAATAATTAAAGCATTCCAGTTGAAGAACGATGGTATCACTTGGCATATGTTGGCTTTTGAACACTTCTTACCTTATCTGTCCTGAGTTGTAAGTGTTTGCCAGCTGATCAGCACTGCCTGCCAGCACCCGTCTTCAGATTGCATTGGACAGATTTGTGCTTCTGTACCATGTCACAGGGAGTGTTTTTCATGTCACACCTTTGTCAGAGCATATGGCTTTGACCCTGACCTTGTTAAACTGGAGGTGCTGTGTTGAGTCAACAGTTTTCAAAGTTGGAATCAGGTTAACAAAGATTTCTAGCAGTGTCATTTACATCTGGGATGATATTTTACTCTATCTGAATGGGTCTTTCAAGAATGCTAATGGTTCTCTGGCTAGTAGTAGACACATTGCTAGTAGTAGGAACATCCCATTGCTTCTTGAAGCTTTCTGTAATCATAGGTTTATTTCTATGACCACTGAAAAGTCCTGCTTTTACATCATACATAGAAGTAACCTGGCCTTTTATAGCCCCAGAATGTTGAGTTAATGAAAATTTCAGCAAATGTGGTTGTGCTATAGGGAAAATTGCTTATGAAGCTCCACTTTGAAATGAGGTAACACGGATGATGAGGCTTGATCAGGTTCAGAAACTGGCATTAGACCACTAATTTGCCCTTCTGGAAGGTCTTAAAAAGCAGAGGATAAAATCTGAGGTTAAATATGCTGGAAGAGCTTTAGTTATGGGGTGAGGTACAGAGCTGAATCCTTTATGAAGTTTACTCTGGGACAAACAAGTGGATCAGCTTTTCCATTCTCCACCTCATCTGAAAAGTGTCGTCTCTGATTACAATGTGCTGCCTTAGGCAGCTCTGTGCTACTTAATCATATAGAAACCATCTCACCACTCCAAGAGCATCTGGAAGCAATGACAAGGGTTGATGGCTTAAAACTTAAACAGAGGACGTTTAGGTTACATATAAGGAAGAAATTCTTCAGTGTGAGGGTGCTGAGGCGCTGGCACAGGGTGCCCAGAGAAGCTGTGGCTGTTCCATCCCTGGCAGTGTTCAAGGCCAGGTTGGACACAGGGGCTTTGAGCAAGCTGCTCTAGTGGAAGGTGTTCCTGCCCATGACAGGGGGTTGGAACTGGATGAGCTTAGGTCCTTTCCAGCTCTATCCATTCTATGATTCTGTGATTCTGTGGTGTGACTCTGCTAGACCTAGTTCAAATGGGATTCCAGAAAGGAGCCACAAACAAGACAGAGCATCTACTGACTTGGCCAGTTAATAATTAAACTACCCAATAATGCACAAACATCTGAGAAACAAACGAGGGACAGTTCTGTGCATTTTTTTGTGCTTTGTTCTTCTATTTTTTGTCATGATAAAGAACTTTAGCATGAAGTAGGAGCTTTAGGCCAGATGCACAAAAATACATAGGCCCCTAGGTGCCACTAATTTCAGCTTAACTCAAGTGGATTTGTGGACCAAATACTTGACATCTTACATATTTACAGCTTCCAGATGTTTTTGCCCTATAAGAAATCATGGTGTGGTATATATTGTCTCATCGCAACCTCATGGGGCCTCAGTGCAGAACGACAAAGACGTTTAGGCGCTTGTATCTGCAGGAAGGCAGCTAGTAGGATCTATAAAATACCTCTGCATACACTGACTTCTGGCAGAATGTGAATTCTGAAGGTTTATATATGCTTTGGTAAATCCCAGTGGCCATATTGCTGGCTTATTTATGTGCCTTCAAAAAATCAGGCCCAAGGATTTCTGGTGTAGCAAGGGTCATAAATCTCTTTGTACAGATATTTCCACATATGTATATGTAATAGTAAATGCCATTGAGCCCTTCACTTTGTTCCAAGTAGATATCAGACCCCATTTGGCCTCATAACTTGGGTCATGTACAAAGCAGGCCTGCTTTTATTCATTCGTAGCTATGATTTGGCTACTTAAAGATGCTAACAAAGAGAATCAGTTCTAAATTCAATTTAATCAGCCCATGGAGATGTTTTTATTGCTGTTTTTGGAAGTGCAAAAAAGCTGGAGTGTTATCTGCTCTAATCATGTGAGTACAGAGTAGGTGAAAAATGCTACTTCTGGGATAAGTAGCTGTGGATTTTGATTAGTAGTGTCTGTCACTCACTGCACAGATACCATAGCACTGGACAACCAGTCAGTGGTCAAGGTAGGGAGCAGCTAGTGAGGGCATAATCATTCTCTTTGGCTAGAAGTGATGCCACCTATCAGAAGAGTTTGCTAACCAAAGTAAGCATTCCCTAAAAGCCTTCTAGTGGAGATGTTGAAGCAATGGTCTTGAGCAAACATATCCTGAGTTTTCATCCACTGTACCCTTTTCCTAAATTTCCTGGCTTTGAAGGATCCATTTTGTGAAGGAAACGTCCAGCCAGGCTCTGTTTAATCTTTTGCTTTGCAATGCTATTGCCAGCTATGACCAACATTTCTTCTCCTGGATTTTCATTGGTGTCAAATACTTCCAGAATTAGAATTTTGTATGTACTAAATTACTTTCACTGGTGTTTATGCAGCATTGTAATAGTAAATACCATTTACTAATGTTATGCAACATTGCTGTATAAACATCTGTAAAGTCATATTTTATGCCTATCATTCTGTAGTCTCATTCTCGTAATCTTAATCACTTTATTCTCTAAGTGTTATTGTTACATGATTATTATTGCTTGTTTTTTTGCCTTTTTCTGGTCAACTAAGTTTTATGCTAAGTTTCCAAGTCGTGCTGAGCCTCCCCTGTCCACAACTCAGTAAACCAATATAACTGGACAGAGCCTTGGATGACACGGTCTAGTGTGAGGTGTCCCTGCCCATGGCAGAGGGGTTGGAACTGGATGATCTTAAGGTTCTTTCCAACCCTAACTATTCCATGATCCTATAAGTGTTCCCCTTGCCATGATGCCTGCAGCACACTGCACTTACTGTTAAGTTATGGTTTCAGCAGTATGGAGGACTCTTGTGCATTCGTATGTGTGTGTTTGTGCTCTCTCTTTCTGTATTACCTAATAGGCCCAATAGGTAGTGTCAGGCTTAAAATAAAACAAATATTAGGCTTTACTTTTCTGCCTAAAAAATGAAAATAAACTTGATTAAATGTTACCTCATTTAAGATTGGGCTCCTGCCACCAAATGTTCAAGCAGAACACCCAGTAAGACTAAGCAAAGTTCTGTGCGTGTGCTTTAGAAGCAGAAGCTCCATTTTCCCCTTTTGTTCAATCTCTCTGTCTGGCAGCTGCTCTTTATTTGGTAACTTCTAAAAGTTTAATTAAGGCACAGGTGACTTATCTTTTAGACCATCTATGAAAAAATAGTATGTCCTAAGAACATCCAGGTTCATTTGTCTGGCTATACTATTTTTACATTCTTTTGTACAGAGCTTCTCAACCAAGTGTTCGGTCAACCAGTAATTCTTTGGTCAAAATCTATGGGTAAATTTCCTGTGCTTGTTGCAAGTCTTTCCAATTACTCTGCACATTTTCTTTGCTGAAATGTCAAGTTTAAAATAAGCCCATTGCCTGCCTTTCCTTCCCTCTGCCTTAGAAATTTGGCTCTGAAAAGCAGCACCCGTCAATAGATTGAGCTAGAGGTGAAGTGCCAAGAGCTTGCAAAGTCTGCTTTTGGCACAGCCAGGTCCTCCTGTGTGCAGATAGGAGCAAGGCCCTTCTCCACACTGAGCTTTGAAGGAGCCTCAGGCCAGGCTGGAAATTTGCAGATATGGTTTTGTCCTTTTACTTAATTGCATCCACGTTTTGAAGCCCGTAGTGAATATTGGCTTGACTGGCAGCGATAATCAAAGAGCTGAAAACCTCTCATTTGTGTCTGCATCTACAAAGCTGCACCTGCAAAGGCGTCTATACAGAGGTTTTTGCAGTTCCCAGCGCCACATGAAAGAAACAAAACCACTTTTAAAAATAAGCTTTACAAGATGTCTCTCTGATGTAAATGGGGGGTACAAAGAGGCACCAATTGAGCAGAGATATTGTGAAGATTGCACGGTTAAATATTTAAAGATCTTTGAAAGCATCTGTAATTATGTTCAGTAAGTGCAGCCTAAATGTTTTTCTTAATACAAACAGGGAGCAGAAACTCAAAGTAGTTGTGTGTCACCTTCTTACAAAGCCGCTTTCATTGCTCCTACTGTATCTTAGAGATACTGCATGTCTAGTTTTTCCCAGGAAGGATCCCTGTTTCCCTTCTATTATTTATGACCTTTGAAGAATAATTGATGGTAAATGTCTCTGTTAGTTCCTGTTTATTGAGGTTACCAATTTGGAAGTGATTAATAAAAGATGTTCTACTTTAGTGAATAATATATTGCTATAAATTCATTTTCTCACTCCCTTGAGCTCTTCATTATTCTTTGCCATTGCTTCTTAGTTAAGCTAAATTGTTTACCTGGACTTTCTAGAGCAATGGTTATCGATACATGGGTCAGAGGGGGTTGGCATGGTACCCAAAGCAGTTTGCAATGGCAGTCTCTTCACAAGCCAGAAATGTCAAGCCTTGTATTTCATGTCTCACTCTTAAAACTTTTCATCTTTTCTTTCTTCCTGTCTCAAAGCAGACTGGAAACCAACATTTTTTGTCTTGGTCCATCAGACAAACTTATTGATGTGTGCCCTGCAGTGTCCTTTTCTCTTGTCCCTTCTAAACAAGTTGCATTAACAGTTCAATACAAACAGTTCAGCTGTGAGATTATCTTGTGATTGTTTGTACCATGTGTCTAAGCATAACTCTTCCAATGTTCCTCATCATCCAGGCAATGCACACATAAAGCCTTGTGGTTATTTCCTTTCTATAGTATCATTTGCTTTTTCTTCCTTTTTATGTTTTCTGATAGAAATTGCACACTGTATTATTCCCTTTGTATTAAAATCCACTTCCTAGAAGTTTGTATTCTACATTCATTTAATAAGAGCTGGGTCTTGTATTCCCCTCCCTCTATACAAAATTGGAACAATATGGTTTTCAGGAGTTCAAATGCAACTCTGTCAGAGGCAGTGATACATCCCACTTAGATGAAAACGTGTTCACTTCTTAGGAAAGACTACATGTGAAGTTTTAATCTTTGTAAAATTCGAAGAAGCTGTTCCAGGAAACATCGTTTTGTTTTGTCACTTATTATTTGCTTACTGGATTGACATCTTGCTACAGCTCTTGGAGACTTATTGGAACTGTAATAGGGTTTACAAGGCTACCACATTTAAGTCTTCCTGTTGCACTGATGAGAAAAGAAAAGGTAAGATCTGCTCCTTCAGGGATGTTCAGCAAATCTTTCATAGGAACCTTTAAAACAGGCGTGATCTCATGATCGATAACCAGAGTGAATTCCAGTGGTTTGTAGTTTTTAATGGTTCAGATCTAGGGCCCCCGACAGCACAAGAAGATAATCAGTGGGTTGCTGCACCTCTGCTGTGGAGCCAGGCTGAGAGGGCTGGGCTGGTTCAGCTTGGACAAGAGAAGGCTCCTTAAGGACAGACCTTAGAGCAGCTCCAGTACCTAAAGGGGCTACAAGAAAGCTGGAGATGGGCTTTGGACAAGGGCCTGTAGGGACAGGCCAAGGGGAATGGCTTTAACCTGACAGAGGGGAGACTGAGATGAGCTCGTAGGCAGAAGCTCTTCCCTGTGAGGGTGCTGAGGCGCTGGCACAGGGTACCCAGAGAAGCTGTGGCTGCCCCATCCCTGTCAGTGTTCAAGGCCAGGTTGGCCACAGGGGCTTGGAGCAAGCTGCTCTAGTGGAAGGTGTCCCTGCCTGCGGCAGGGGTTGGAACTGGATGAGCTTTAAAGTCCTTTCCAACCCAAACGATTCTGTGATTTATTCTATGTTGTCCACACCACTGAATCAAAACTGGCAATAATCCAGCAAGTGCTGGCAGAGAAACTAAAGATGAAGTTGTCTTATAAAGTGGTGTCTACTGTTCTAAATCTTTGTCTCTTAATCAATGCTAACAGACATTGCTAAGGCAGCGTATGGAAAGTTAATCCACTTACTGTCTGATATATTCTGTGGATAAACAAGATTAATAGTACAATTTGTCCTGGATTCTCAGAGTACAGAGAAAGTACATTTGTATCGCGGGACGGGAACAGCGGAGTTATGAGAAACACAGAGATTGCAGCAAGATGCAGTATCCTCCTACTGTGGGAAAGAGCAGCAGAAAAGGATTCTTGAAGAAAACCCCCACCCTTCTGTTACTTGGCAGTGCTTGATTTTAGGTGGAGCTGTTGCTCAGGGAAAGCTTCTTAATTCAATGTAGTCTGGATAGGAAAATATCTTGCTTTGTCCCACTGGTTTGATTAGCTTTTAAACCTTGAAGTTCTTATCATTCTTTGCAGAATGATGAACTCTTAGGGGGAAAAGCTTCCTTTTAACACACAGTCTTATAATTGTTAAACTTTCCTCTGTAATGCAGTGTGGCATTAATTTGGCACTTCAGACATTTAACTCATGATGCCAACTTAGTCTATTTAGCTGGAGTATGTCAATATTGTATCTGAGCATGCTCAATGCTAATGATTTTGTCAGTAACAGACTGTTAATGATGTTATTGTAAAACTCCTTTTGATGTTAATTTGGCCAAGGTTTCTTCACAGATTCCATAGGAACAAAGAGGCCTCTGGGTGTTCTTATGGTATTATGGGGAGCTCTGCTCAGAAGGGTTGTTCTGGAGGAAGACGGCATTGTGTGTTGTGTGTGTGACTGTAGTCCTAGAAAGAAGGTGTTACCAGGCAGGTTGGCTTGACAGTTTTTCTGACAGGCAGCTGTGCTGCTGTCACCCAGTCTTCTCCCTTCTAAGATTTATCAGGTTCTCAAAGTGAGTGTTGAGTTTGCAAGATGGGGTGGCTACAATGATGTGAAACAGCATTGCATAGCAGCTTTTGTTCATCTTGGGTCAAATACAGTTGCTTTCAGAGCAGGCTGATTGACAGGCACAGAGAGACAGAAAATGTTCCCTCCTCCATCAGTGGACTTGCCTTTCTTAGAGAAGAAGCACCTCTTTTCCATGGCACGCTTGAATGCCATGGAGATACGTCTATCCCATGACTTTCTTTCAGGAAGAGAAAATATGAGGTTGTAATCCATCTCCACCATGAAACGAGGTTCAGATAGAATGGGAAAAGAGCAATGGCTGCAGTCCTTTACTCTCACAGCCTTGCAGGAGCTTCCCAGCACTCAGCCCCATTCCCAAGCTTGTATGCCTGCTAAATGATGTGGTGCTTTAGAATGGCAATGGGCTTAGCAGTTACTGTCTGAACGTGGCTCTTGAGGACGAGAAATGAATAATGTAAATGGGAACTGGCAGCAACAAAAATTAAGGGTGTTATCTTTGTTCTCCTGGTGCCATTGATTTCCAGGTCTATTGGTTAGAGGAGAGTGTGCAGAAAAATGTATATTGCTTTCCAAATGATTGTTGAAGGTCTAAGAAGGAGGCAGAAGAATCTGCTTTTCATTAGAGCTGTTTTAAAATGGCAGAACTCTTCCTTTATTAACTTATGAGCTATACCAATCTGTGTAAATGTGATTTCTTTTTCCCCTCAATCAAGTTTCCTGTTTTAATTGATAGTCTATAAAGTTATCTTTGAAGCAAACTCAGACTTTTATCCAGTCAATTTTCAGGATGAATTAGTATGTATCAAAGTTTCATTAGGAAGCAAGCATTCTTCAGCTGTATAAGTCAAGGCAATCTTAAGGTCCTTTCCAACTCTAACTATTCTATGATTCTATGATTCTGTAATAGCACTGGGCAAGATGTTCTCAGTACCCTGTGAGATTTAGTTACCATTAGTAAGTACAGTGTGCGTGGGTTTGACAAGGTCTCCTATTTAGTATTTTTCATATATTGAATACCTAATGAATGGCTTTTATGTACATAAAAGAATAAAATATTGTGCTTAATTTTCAATGTACTTATCATATTCATTCTTTGACAGGTTCTTCTACTCTGCTATTTTTCACAGTTCAGCTTCAGTCATCAGCCTGCACTGCAGGACCGTTACTGGCCACTCCAGTTTGCTGCATCACTCGTACCGTGCCACTTTTCAACATCCAGGAGAGCTCAATGCTTCTGCTATAAAGAATGGGGACATAAAGACCAGCCTGCATATTTGTGTCCTTCAAGTATATCCACTTGAGGAAAAAGCTGTATGCTATTGGATAAGGTCCTGAAACACAATTTAAAGGCATCAGCAGCAGAAAAAAAAAGAATCCTGAAGTGAGAAAAAGACGTGCTTCTTGAGCATGATTCATTTTAATCATGGAGCTGTATAGAAGCAGACATTGATATGATGAAGTTGACGTGTGACAGAATAGCATATGGACTTCCATCAATAAGTCAGCTCCATCGTCCCTCAGTCATCACTACTGTCTTAGTAAACCATAATTTTTAGGGAATTGCTCAGCATGTGTATGAGCTTTCCCAGTCCTAAATTCTTTTTAGCTTCATATTTCTTCTGGAATGAAAATTGGAGACAGTGTAGCCCATAAGTTGCTGTGAAGGCATCGAGGCAGCATCCCTCACTTTTAGGGGACTGGTGTGGTGGTATGCAGGAACCTAATGTTCTATGCAATTTATGATTTTCCTCTTTATTGAGGAAATAATTCTGTTTGTTTGCAGGTTTATGAACTTGCAGACTTGAATGAACAGTACTGAAAGCCAGAAATCACTTTATATCGGCTGTTCCGTCTTAAATGAAGAAATGTTATATATTGTTAACACTCTGATCTCCAAGAGTTTGTGAAAAAGGAATGGTTTTTGAGATCAAATGTCATTTTAAAATGTTGAATATTAATCATTAAAATTTCTTTCTTTAAAAAAAGTAAAGTATCAGTTTTGTGAATTACTTATTTTCTGACAGACACCAGGGACACTGCTGTGGTGTGTTTGTTGGAGGAGGAATACCTTGATCACAAGCATAATGAAGTGACTTGGTCTGTCGTTAGATGGATACTTCGAGCTTGTTTGTACATATCTAACTTCTTCCAAGTGAAAAGTCTTGCCTGAAATGTAGGGTATTCTGTATATAACTATTGCACACATGCCCATGTGCTTACACCGGCAGGAAAACTGGCCTGCTGTAATCTCTGTGTCCACAGGATAACTGAAACTTTCATCCTTCATTGTTCCTGGTGATGCAGAGGCTGGAGCAGGAGCCTATAAGCCGTTGGTTCAGTTCTCAGAGACCTGCTGACGTATTTTGAGCATGACCTCAGCAGGGCAGGTAATGACTGTATGCTGTTTTCCAGCCTGCCATAAGAGGTGGATAGCATCTATATTACTAGCACACTGTGGGATTTCATCCAGCCATATTGTGTACTGCGCTGAGATTTTTCATCTGAAGGTGGTAGCACTATTTCTTCCAATTTCCAATTCACCTGTGCTGCAAAGTAAGTAGGAGCTTCTTGAGATCACAGTTAATTCCCTGAAATGGCTATTTTTCTCTTGACTGAGATTTAGTGAATCACTGACTGATAGCCAGAGGGTTTTGTGAGGGGGTTGTCTTAATAGTGTACAGATCTAGAAGAATTGTTTGCATCTTTGCCAGCCAGCAGTAGACTAGATGTATTCCATGTCTTTTTATTCAGGTTTTCATAGCAGAATTTAAAGCCTAAAATTGAAACTTGCTTTATTTCACTCAAATCTGAGAGAAAGACCTGTCACAAGCTGCTACACTTGGTGAGGTAGGCGGCTTTTTCCCCAGGGAAAGGGAGCTGTTTTCTTTATCACAATGAAGGAGGGACAGAATTTAGCAACTACCCAATGTAAAAGCCTTTGGTAAAATAGGAGCACCATTATTTCTGTTCATTTTGACAACAGGAGGGTCGGTGCTGTAACATCTGTATAAGAGTTAGGCTTTTAGGCTGGTTTATTACAGGAAGAAGAGTCTACTTTACTAAGATGTGTGTTTTTAACCTTCCTCTCTGCCCCTGCAAATGAAGCTATACATACTGACAGTTTAAAATAGCTAATTATCTATCTTTTAAATTACATAATAACTTTCATATAGACCCTAAAATGGACTATTTTGAATGTGCACTGAGGCAATTAGTTGAAGACAGTCAGTATCCTTAATCATAGTTCTGTCTTTATTAGTTTCTAGCCTCATGCTGAATATATTGAAATCCTAATAGCTTTAGAGACAATGAAGTAATGCTTTTCCCTGTAGATGGGGTCCTTGGAGCTGATGAGCAGGTTTGAATCCTTGTGGAGGCTTGTAAAACCAGCAAGTATCAGAGATGGGAACATGAGTTATTTTGCTTCTTACAGGGGATTTCCATTAGTTCTTCCTGGTCAAGATGCTCTGTGTGAAGGGACCTTACCTTTAAGTACAAGATCCCCGAGATGATAAATCGTGATCTGTAGGCAAAAGCAGTTTGTAACTGAGTGTTAATGTTGCAATAATTAATGTGACTAATCTAGCCAGTCTTAAATCTGCTGCTTAGAACGGCAGGATAACTTAGACAACCCTGTCCGCCTATAAGGTGGGCTCAACCCTTTAGCCTCAACGAGACTCTGCATTGAAGGATGCAGATTTCCGGTGTCTGTTTTCTCCCAAGGGAAGGGACTGGAGGGCAACAGTCACTATTGTTTGGGTTATTACACTCAAAGTCTTGTTTATGGGCCAAGGGGAAGCACACATTTTATTGTAAGTAAGGCCATTGTTACTATAAATGAAATCTTAATCAAATCATTATTAGGCTTGATTTAACTGCTTCAGCAGAAACATCAGTTACAATGGTTATGCTCACACTTTTTTGTTTCTACCCCTTTTCCTGATGGTGTGCTCACTCTTCCACTGATTCTCTGGGTCCTGGGGTCGGCAGTTTCAGTGTGGTGCTGCTGAGGAGCATGCAATCTTATGCCAAATCATCAGATACTGGATTTGTTTGCTGGGAGGAATATGGTATTTGTGTTGATGGTTCCTTCTCTGTCTCTCTGTTTTTGTGTTTTGTAGCACACTTTCACGTTCTCTGTTGGCCTGCACCTCCAGTTCACATCCCAATATTCCATATTTGGTGCCTTTTTTGTATGTTAGGTATTATTTCTGTGTTATCTTTGTTACCTCTAAAACCAGGCTTTTCCAGCTTCAGGTCTGCATTTCCTTTAATTGACCATTGGTGAGTTGTTTATAGTGATGAAGTCTTCATGGCCAGCCTGTGCCCCATCTCTTATCATCCCCTGCCTATAATCCTCTATGCCATGTTCTGTATCTTCCCTTCTGAAAGTCTCTGCTAATTGTGCCAGGCTTGTATTTCTCTACACTACCTCATCGTGTTAGAGTCATAAATACCTCACTCTATGTGGACTATTTGTTGTTTCTGTCTACATAAAGCTATAGTTGTACCACATAGAGATAAACATAAGTAAAACAAATTAGCCATAAACACCTGGCCAATTACAGAAATTGCTGCATCAGCTAAGCCAAATCAAAATAAGACTGCAGGCACGTCAAGGAAAGTTCAGTCAGAGCAAGCAGCAGGGTTCAGTCCTTGTTTGAAAACTAAATACAAAGCTAAGGGCCTGTTGCTAACAATAATACCATATTATTACAGGGCTAGGTAGTTACTGGTGTATTGAAACTCAGAGAGCTTGGGGTAAGTCTGTCCTATTCTTTCTTTAGAGAACAGGTGCCAGGAGTCTTGCAGCAAAAGCCTTGCCAGAAAGAGGTATTTTCAGGAAGAATGGGTTGTCTTGTTGGGTTGAAGGACACTTCTTTGTTATCAATCCGCGTTTGTCAGTCACTCCTCTTTATCCCCCACCTGCATTTCCCTCCCATTGACCAATGTTTTCCAGATCTGCCATAAGCATTGACCTGTCAAAGATGCTTACGATCTGTGACATTTGGTGGCTGGGTAGAATGAGAGACTGCGATTTTAATTACCTTCCACCCCACCATGACCCCTTCCCAGAAAAATGTGAGCCCTGCACTTCTCCATGTCATTCATCCTACTGCTGTCCAACTACCATGGCCAGCAAGCACATTCATAGCTACAGCTTCTTTCCCTGCCAGCAGTTTGGGGTATGACAGACAGCATGCACTGACAGAGAGGAAAAAGCAGTGAAGAGATGGGATGGAAGCCAGATCTGTCGATTGCCGAACACATAGAATCATAGAATAGTTAGGGTTGGAAAGGACCTTCAGATCATCCAGTTCCAACCCCCCTGCCATGGGCAGGGACACCTTGCTCTAAACCATATCAGCCAAGGCCTTGTCCAACCTGGACTTGAACACTGCCAGGGATGGAGCATTCACAACCTCCTTGGGCAGCCTATTCCAGTGCCTCACCAAACACCTCTGTAAGAAACCATGTCTTGATATCTCTATACCTACAGCACTGGGAGCTCATGGCTTATAACACAAGAAACCCCCAAGGGAGCAGCTCCATTCACCTGCTGCAATGAGAAGTATCCTCGGTATTAACACGCATCTTTGATCCAAGCTGAGGATGCTTTCCATTCATCCCTAGATGACCTCCCACCTCTGCATGCTGGTTTTCTTTCCCATGTTCCCCATCTGTCTTTATTTCTTCTATTTCCAGGCTGGACATGCCATCCACCCTGTTGAAACCTGCCATCTGCTTTTCTTGGCCATCTAGAAGAGGGTTATACACCTATTTTCAAAGTGTCCAGGGCACAACACAGTCTTTGGAAACATAGCTGGAGATCAGTGGTAGTACTGCCATTATTCTTGGCAATGTTAGGGGTGATTGAGCATTGAAAACACACAGTCAGTATTTTGAAGCTGGTTAAATTGTCATATTACATGACATATATATGAAGATATTCACATGAGAGCTCTAAATATCTAGGACCTGCTCTTTGCTTTCAGTTTAATAATATCTCTGTATTAAAGGCCATTTTTGGTCAGGCTTTTTCACAGGTGCTCAGGCCTGTAGGCTGTTTCTTTATGTTTGCTGCATTTTAAGCACTAAAGGAAAATTGAAGCTTGTAGGTAAATTCATTCTGAGGGTAGGCATTAGAGGAAATGTTAGGACATTTTAAACATGCCTATTTTACAGTGAGGGTAATGGGTGGGTCAGCAGTGCAGTTCCTGAGAGTGATTTTCTTTTGTTAGATTAAACTTCCGAAGTAAAACATTCTGTAGGATGAGATGTCAAATTTCATGTTTGGTTTTGTTAGAAATAATGGAACAGAAAGTGAAAAGTGGGTTTAAATTTGCCAAAGTTCAAGCTGATGCAGCGATTAGCATGTTTTTTGTTGTTTCTCAGCAGGTCATTGCAAAGATCTCTGTTTCCATCAGGGCAACTGCCGTTGTGTCTGAATCCTCTAAGTGTTAACAAAGAAAAAAGCTCCTAAATATTTATAACTTTAACAGCTAACAAATGCTGTTTCTCCCCTCTCAGCCTTCTCACTCTCATTTTTAAAAGCCTTTTCCTTTTGTAATCTGTGGCAGGTATTGCCCGTACAAAGGGATGCTTGCCAACAATTCCAAAAGGAACGTGATAGAATCCATGGGCAGTGATTGTACAACCTCAAACACAGTTGCTCCTTCTGGACCTCTAGTATATAAATCCCAATTTCTAGTTAATAGATTATAAAGCAGAGGGCCAAGAGGGATGACCATCTAGCTCATCTATCCTGACGGCCCATATATCACAAGTAATTGACCTTTATGCAGTACCTTTCACCAAGCTTAGCAGGGTTTATGTTTGGATAAAGCATGTTTGCCAAAAATGCATTCAGTCTTGGCTTCAATGCATTGAGGTAGCAAGAATCAGCAACTTGTGCAGTAGTCCGTACCACTAATATATTGGTTAACTACTTTCTTGGTTAAAAAGTATGGCTTATTTCTGGTTTGAAGTTGCCCAGTTGCACCCTCCAGACATTGCTTCTTGTTATGCCTTTGGTACATTAGAATTTATTAATACCTTGCTTATTGTTACCACGTACCTTGCCAAAGAAAAGGCAGGGGTTAGAGGAATGATTGATTGAATAGAACAAACTCTTTACTTCTCAGTGAGGCATTGCTTTGGCAGTCAGGGGTTGCTTTAGCAAACCTGGGTAAACTCACTTAACCTGTGAGAGTTAGCTTAATTCACCCATCATTGGTCCTCTGCTAGCTGAATGCCCAACATGACGTAAAATGTTCAGGTATTTTCAGCTGCACAGTAGCAGTTAATTTGCAGAAGAAAAAGTCCAAATCTTTCCCTGTCTTACTCATGGGACTGAAATCTCAGAGAAGATAATTTTGTTTTTTTCTCTTCTGAGATCTCTAAACTCTGCACACTTTAGGTTTTGTTCTCCGGTTTATTCCTCCAAAGACAAGGCAACGGGCTTGCTGAGAATTAGGTAATAATTTATCATGTCTATCCCGACTGAGTTACCTTCTGCTTCTTGCTGCCGTCCTGCTTAAACCTCACCATTCCAGTTCTTCAACGTCTGCTCTCTTTAGTTCTCTTGAGTGTATGACAGCAGCCTCTGGGGATGCTTTTTCAGGAAATCTTTTTCATTGCATAAGGGAAGTAGCATGAAATTATCACATCCTTTTCTTCCCAGGTGGGGATACATTAAAATCACTGCAACTCAATGTGGGACCGAGCAATTTCAGGTATATTGATCAGAATTTTAGCCTCTTTATTCCTTGGTCCTGCTGTTCATAAAATAAATAGCTTTCACATATAAAGTAACTTAGATTTTCCTCAGAAGAACTGAGCTACTGATCATAAGCTTTTACAAATAAACAAAAATGATTTATCTCCTGAAAAAGAGAAATCACAGATGGGAAGAAATGTAATGGTTAACATAGCAACAATTCTTGAAATAAGTGAAGTGAGCAAAAGTAAATGTGGAAAATGAAACCCCTTGCACAGATTTAAAAGAGTAATAAGACAAAATTGCAGAGAAAAATGAAGTAAATAGGAAATCAGGGATGATGGGAAATGTTACTTGCTATCTGTTGGAGACAAACTGGACTATTTAGACATATTTCAGCACGAATGAACAAGGACTTTAAAAAAAGCTGCCTAATCTGTAATTTCCTATTTAATTTAAAATAAATTTTGTATTATCTTTATTCTGTATTAATGATTTGGATGCAAGGGTGGTGTCATTTACAAGATAGCGGGATGATTGTGTATTCTTCAGAATGAACAAAGATTGCTGATGAACATGTCCTTGGAAACCAGAATCTATCCTTATCATCTAGTGATGATGTGCTGCTGCCCAAGAATTGCATTTGTGCTTTTGACAATGTTACCTTACACACGAATACAAGAGCTGCCATGCTGGATCAGTGTGGTGTCTTATGCAGTTCAATCCTATACTTAAAAATCAAACAAATAACATTCCAGAAGGATTTGTTTCAAACAAAAAATCTGCCTTTTTTACTGGGCCAAGATCTCGATCTCAGCAGTGCCTCATAGCAATGAGTTCCACAGTCTTATTCTGCTCTATATAGACTTTTTTCCCTCCACTGGGTAAAGCACCCAATTCTAGTTGCATTGACTGTACCTCTGATAGGTTCGTGTGACTCATGAGAATCCGACAGTTGCTTTGTCCACAGCCAAGACAATACAGTTTTAGTTTATGTGAAGTTTCTAGAGGAACCTGGGAACCTGCAAAGAGATGAAACAACACTTGTGTGACTGCTGCCCTCAGTGCTTCCAGCTTTGCTTTGTAGAACTGCATCAGTGACAGAGGGTTCCCTTCCTTGAAACTGTGAAGTTGGAATATTGGCTCCCCTGTGGGATATTCCCTTCTGGAGTCAAACAGAGGGTTCTGGCTTTTCACAGTCTGCTAGGAGAAACATGTAGGTGTCCTGAAGATTCTTTTTTGAGAACCATCCACTTGAGCAGTATTACATTGGCTAAAAATATTGACTCCCTTTTGGAGAAGCTGAGTTGGGACATCATGACTGACTCAGCCAACCTTAACTTATGCTGTTGCTGGGCTGGGTGAATGCAGAAACCTAACACACCTTCCTGTCCCCTTTCCTATTGGCACTTGAGCCTGGGTTATCTGTGCAGTAAGATGGTCTGGTCCCTGGTCTAGCAGAAAGCTAACCAAGGAAGGGAGTAAGGAAGGGGCAGGGAAAGGGGAAGGGAAAAAAAGAACTGATATTCACTTCTGCAGTCCTTGCTCTTCAAGAACTGCCTGTCATCTCAGATGTGTTGTATGAACAGAAGTGGATAGAGTGACCCAATCCCTCTTCGTCTCAGTCATCTTACGTATTCATGTCTTTTCTTGTTTCTTTCCCCTCAAAGATGCACAGTCCAAATATTATCATTCTTGCTGCCCTTCTTTGGACATTCCCTTCTCTAGTTCTGCTATGCTCCTCTTGAAACTGAGTGATCAGTGTTGCACGCAGTGTTCTAGGGGAAAGGGTAACAGTGATTTATATAAGGGCACTGTAATAACTTTGGCAGTCTTCAGGGTGTGTAATATCTGCATCCAAAGGACTGTCCCTCTTATCTTACAGTCCCTGAGAAGTTCTTAGGATTTAATGAAGTGGTTCATACATTGCCTGCTTAAATGTGCTGTAGCCCACAGCTGAAGGACAGCATTTATATGAGCGTACTCTCTTCCTTTCCTTCTACTTTACTGCGGCTAATACAGATACAGGGCTGGAAAAAGTCTCCTGCCTCATTTTCAAGTTCTCATCCCCACCAGGTTCCAGGCTCATGCCTGTGCTCTTCAGCCCTGCCACATAACTGACTGCTCATCACAAGATGGTACAACTCTGACCAGACCTGAAGGATCCAGGGGCAAATTCCCTACACTGCTGATGGGTCAATGTGCCATCATTTAATGGCTTGGGGCCTATATTAATTTTGAGTAACTTTGGACATCTGCAGTATAGACTAACATATTCAGTGGCAACCCGTTTTATTGGCAGCATGGAGAGCGAATGAGGCATTTTCATGATAAGAGCCATCCAGTGTTTCAGGCACAGATTTCAGAACAAGAAGAGTTGTGCCTTTGAAGTTCTCTTGCACACATCCGCACTTTGGATGTCTACATGTGGTAAGATGAATCCTGCCCTGACTCACAGTCTCCATCTGAATTATTACTGTTTTCTCTCTCCTCCTTTTAGGATGCACATCTTCTATTCCTGCCAAGTTCTGGTGTTAAGGTGCATTGATTTTCACTGGGCATATCAGACATAACACAGCAACAAATAAGCAATCAAAACTGACCTCATAGATTCTGCTTTTACCTTCTGTTAATCTTTTCCTGCATGACATCAGGAAAAGGAGATAAATGGTCACTGTCCTCTCTCTTTGTACTCACTTTTCAATTGAGGCTTGCAGATTTCATTAATCTTCCCCTTTTGAATACTACATCAGCTTTTTGTTATCATAAAATCAAATAATCAGTGTCTGAAGTTTTGTACAGATAAATACGTATACACAACATATATACATGTATATTTTGCTTCCCATTACCGTCAGGAAAAAGGGGATATTTTATGGTATGTTGCTTTCTTAGCACATTAATAGCATACTTATTATCCTCATGTGCCTGACACCTGAAGGTTTCACTGGCAATTTAAGTTCTCTTTTTCCCCAGGGGTAGGAAAAGCAGTTCCAAAGACATGTTGCTAGATGTATTCATCCGTCACATTTGGCTGCTATTTCTCTTTAGAGCTGTAGCCCTTTGAGGAGTCTTATGCTGTTAGCTCTCATTTCAGAGCAGTATTGTGCCTGGAAAAAGAGCCAGGAAGACCTGAAATTCAGAGGAAAAAATGTGGTGGTACATGGCCTGAGCCTGCAGTGCCATAGCAAGGTATTTTGCTGCCCAAGCGCATCTTTACTGTTAGGGTGGTGAGGCACTGGAATGGGTTGCCCAGGGAAGTTGTGACTGCTCCATCCCTGGCAGTGTTCAAGTCCAGGTTGGACAGAGCCTTGGGTGACATGGTTCAGTGTGAGGTGTCCCTGCCTATGGCAGGGAGGTGGAACTGGGTGATCTTAAGGTCCTTTCCAACGCAAACCATTCTGTGATTCTATGATTCTATGATCTCTTGATTTCATCCTTTTCCTTCCCTAACTTCTCCAAGCTCTGCACCGAGTCCTCCTCACCCCTTCATTTACAGGGCTTGTTCCCAGCACTGCACTGTCCCTGCACTCTTTTTTCCCATCAACAATTGCAGCAGCAGAGCCCACAGTAATATGCTGTGATGTGAAATACTCAAGTTAATGCTAAATAAAATCTTACTTGCATGCAGTGTTCACACCTGCATGAGTCTGGGTTAGTTTTCATTAAAAGGCTCTCCCCTTCTTTGTTACTCTGGGAGTAAAAGTAGATGGTTCAGCTTTTGGGTAGTGAGTAGCAACAGTGAAAAAATGAATACTGAAATCTATTTGTGGTTCTTCTGAGTCATCGTTAGCAGCAACTAATTAAACACAGGAGTGAGTAGGTTCTGATTCTTTCAGGCTTTAGTTGTTGAACAGCAAGTGCCCAATAGGTTCCCTTTTAGAGACCCCATTGGCTTTGTCTAACACCGTTTTTGTTTGGTACTTCCTCCCAGTGGCATTCCCTGGCCAGATGCCTTTGGGCTAATTCTGGGAGCTGAGATCTGCCACTGCTTTCACAGGAACCACTGGTTGACAGATGCTGTGGCCTTTCATATCAGGAGTGAAGAACTCTCACATTAGGTACCAACAATAAATAAGAGTCTCTAGAACAAGCGTGGCAGCTTCTGGGACAGCAGGACTCAAAGGGAAGCTTTCACATGCCTGTTGTTCTCAGCTCATGGGGATGGCTGGCTGCTTCCACTCTAGGATGATGTGAGAGTTAAAATGAAAAGGTAGAAGTTTAATACCTGTTACTGGAAATTGATGTTGTACTTCAAGGACTTAAACTTTATAACTTTTCCTGTCTGCATCTTTATGTTGTTCTCAGTACAATGCTGAGTGATCCATCGTGAGAGCAGCTGGGAAGAAAAATCCCTGCTCCCTGGCTAGGGAACATATGGAGCAAGAGAATGAAAACACATGAATAGCACTTCAAATTGATACCTCCAGCCTGTCTACTGAAGCACTGACGATCAGCACTGACGGCAGGAGGAAGATTAGAAAACATCCGTGCCCTCAATGACTCCAGTGAGAGGTTGTGTAGAAATAGCGAGAATATCTAGTAAAAACCATCTAACAAAGAAAAGCTTTTGACTCACTGAATCACAAACCTGGGTTTAGGAGTTCTTTTTGGCTGTGAATACTTTTATGCTGCCTGAGACTGGTAAGGAAGGTAATGGACAAAGGGAGAAATGATAAATAGGAGGGATTCCTGGAGAGAAGCTGCTGGGATTTGTGTTTCATCTGTGTGGAGTTGCTTCCCTGGTGAACTGCAAGGAGCTGTAAGCAGCACAAGTGGGGCAAGATCATTTCTTCGCCCATGCAGATGACACGGGCGAGCATCTGTAGCTAGGAGGAGGAGGATAAGTTCCAGTGGGGCAGCTCAGTTGCCTTTGCACAGATGGGTTAGCAGCCATAGGGAGTAACGGGGGTGGACGAGGGATCTCCAGCTTCAGCCCTCTGCTTCTTTCCAGCATGCCAAGCAGAAGGAATGAGCGAGCATGGAAGGGAAAAACCCTGCCATTTATCTATAGATGCTAACAGATGTCTCTCACGAGGGAACAAATTGTCAACTTCAAGGCACAGTGTGTTCCTAGGTTTGCTTTCTGCTCAGGATATGCTGTCTCCATAGATGAACAGAAGCTGCTGACTTGCAAGGAGCTGGGAAGATTAACCAGACTGAAAGTGGAAGAAGGGAAGGTAGAAATAGGGAGTATTAGAAAAGATCCGGCTTGGAAAATGCACTATTGTACGTCTGGGGAACACGTAATCGGAGACTCAGCTGTTCTGCTGGAGAGAGATGCTTAGAAAGCACTAGAAATGAAAAAAAATCCCGACAGATAGCAGTGGGAAACCAATTAGATGTGGGCTTGTATTGGCACTAAAGAGTATGATTTTGGGGCTACACACAGAGGCAAAACCATTATCTTCCAGGGAGGTGATGATCCAGCTGTATATGGCACAGATGGAACAGTATCTCCGTCTCTGGCATATCAGTGCCAGACTGACATGAACAAATTGAAGGGAATTCAGAGAAAGTGTCATTAGAAAGGAAAAGTTTGGGTATATATATATTATCCAAGAAAGATTGAAAATGTGTTTTATATGGCTCGGCAGTGATTTGAGTTGGAAAGAATAACATTGTACAAAAACCTGAAGGCAGTAAATAGCAAGGAGGAAAAAATACATGTAGGGTAGCAGGGTAGATATACGTATAAAGGGTAAGAAGGATCAAGGAAAACATAGGCAAGAAAAAACCTTTGAGGACAAGAATGATATATATGATTGTGCAATGGCTCTGAGAGGGATGTGGTAAATGCCCATGATGGACCCATTTCATTATCATTAGGAGTGTGCAGAGATGCTCAGGGCAACTCAGGTCCCAGAGCAAGTCTGGCCCAGCAGCACAGAGTATCTGCAAGCAAGACATTCCATTGGTGAGCAACAGATGTATTCTTTAGCCCATAATGGGGATTTGCCCCTAAACACCTTCCAGGTGTGACTTACTTGCCCATTCATGATTACTTACACAGAGTTCTACCTCTCTTCAGTGTTTTCTAGAAGAAGCCTGGTTTGTAGGAAGACATAGAGGACAGTGGTGTCCTCCTGCCGAAGATCTCTTTGGTCCTTGATCAGATTGAGTTCCCTTTCTGAGCTGTGCCTAACACAACCACTCTTCTGCTGCTACAGAGAGCAATCCTCTCCTCTTTCCCTCATGGTCTCTCTCCTGGCCATACTGAAGCCCACAGAGGCCCCTGGTTTTCCTATCACGTGGCTGGTCTGGAAAAAACAAGCAGAATAGCAGACCTGGTGGCTGCTGCAATCTGCCCTGATGAGAGCTGTGCCTCTTTCCTCCCACCTCCTCTAAACCAAGTGTGAGCGTGAGGACCTGATTATGCCATTCAGGGCTCTGTTTTCCCTGTACTGATGATGTTTGTCTATGATACACTGAGAGCTGCAGGGCTCCATGTGTGTTTAGCACCACTGCATGAAGAGTCATATCTCTCTGGCACCGGCTTTCCTGCTGCGGTTGAGCTGGGGATCAGCATCCCATGGCATCAGTGGTGGCTGAAAGAGGTCCAGGGCCATGGGGAGGGTGAGCAGAGGCCCTGGATCATTCCAGATTTCCAAACAGACCCCTTTTGGTTATTTATGATATCAATGGAGATGTTTTTCGGTCGTTTCTATGGAGACCGTGATGCTTTATTTGATTGCAACTTTAATTGCAGGATCAGTAAGAGCGTGTGGCCTTTCGCTACAGCTCAGTGGTTGAGAACCAGAGCAGCGTAGTAAGTGGAGGTCATTAACGTCTAATAGCTGTGCAGGGACCTTTGTGTTATTCAGCAATCAGCATTCTTCACTGGTACCAAACCCACATAGAACAGTGGAGTATCACTAGGGGGACAAACAAATCAGTGCACAGATAGAATCATAGAATAGTTAGCGTTGGAAAGGACCTTAAGATCATCCAGTTCTTCCAACCCCCCTGCTGTGCTGTGTATCAATGAATGACAACCCACCCCTGTTTACGAGGACAGAGCTCTGTTCCTCCCCTGCTCCTTTCAGTTTTATTTTATAAACAAGAAACCCCTTAACAAGACACCCAAGCAAGGGTTTCACTTTGGCTATGAACTGATGGGGAGTTCTGAGCTAAAGCTGTTCATGGTGATGTGTCTGATTTCCCAGACGCACGAGTTGGGGTTGGGAGCTCAGCCCCAGCAAACAGGTCCAGACCCGTCTCAAAAGAAACTGTACTCCAAACCTGCACACAGCACTGGGAAGCCCCATGTGTTCACTAGCAGCAGTGATCAAACTGCTCTTGACTATGGAGAAGTATGAGCTAGGAAATGGTCAGAAGATACTTCTCTATAGAAAAACCCCAGCCTCTGGGGTATATGTAATGTTTGTTTCAGAAAGCGTTGCCTAGCTACTACCAAACAGACCATTTCACTCACAGAATCCACGGGGTGGGTTTTGTCTGTTGAATTTTAGCTGTGTGACACATCCTGTAAGGCACAAATGAGCAGCACAATTATCTCAAAGCATTAAATGCTGAAGACCAGAGAGGGAAAAAAATCAGACCTGTCTTCTATTTTTGTGCATTTAAACTCCAGTTCTTCCTCTTTCTCAGCGATTCAAGGACCTGTAGCACTGCAGCACGGTGTGGATGTACTGTTTGGAGGACATGTGTCATCAGGAAGTGCCCTATGAGCTAGCCATGTATCAGCCTCTGGCATAGATTGAGGATGCAAAGTTATATCATCCTGTCACAGGAACAGCACCTGCTGCTGGTGGGCTACAGCATTCATACCACAGGGACATGGTCAGAGCACTGCTGCTGGCAGTGATCTCTGCAGATCCCTAGGGCAGTGCATGGGTTTGCTCTGTGGCATGAGCAACGCACACAGGACAGCCCAGTCTGTGCTGCAGCCTCTTCGGCAGCCCTTAAGCTGGATTTGTGAAGCCTTGAGTAGATCATGTCTCTTGCTACTGCTGCTGTCTTTAATTTGAGGTTCAGGGCTTGACTCCTCACCCTCTTCCCCTGCTCCAGAGTGGTGTCCATCCCACAGGAGACATCTTTCTCCAATGTGAACTTCCCATGGCTTCCGTTCTTCATGAACTGCTCCAGTGTGGGTCCCTCCATGGGGTCCCAAGCCCTGCAGCAAACCTGCTCCAGCATGGGCTCCTCTCTGCATGGGGCCACAAGTCCTGCCAGGAGCCTGCTCTAGTGCAGGCTTCCACAGGCATCCCCCTGCCCTGGTGTGGAGTCCTCCATGTGCTGCAGGTGGAGATCTGCTCCACCATGGACCTCCATGGGCTGCAGGGGCACAATTGCCTCACCATGGGCTGCACCACGGGCTGCAGGGGAATCCCTGCTCTGGTGCCTGGAGCACCTCCTGCCTCCTTCTGCACTGACCCTGGTGTCTGCAGGGATGTTGCTCTCACATACTCTGACTCCTCTCTCTGGCTGCAGTTGCACAGGTTTTTTATCCTCCTTAACTACATTCTCCCAGAGGCACCACCGCCATTACTGGTGAGCTCAGCCTTGGCCATTGGTGGGTGTACCTTGGACCCAGCTGCATTGGCTCTGTTGGGCATGGGTGAAGCTTCAAGCATCTTCTCACAGAAGCCATTTCCGTAGCCCCACCACTACCAAACCCTTGCCATGCAAACCCAGTACAGCTGTGAAAAGCAGATGTGTTTTGGAAGGATTAATCTTAAGTGTTCATGGCAAGCCAGCAGCAGGGCAGGCCCTAAGTCATGCAATGACATGTTACACTTTCTTCAGTCAGCCTTGTGGGATTTATTGCAAATTGCTTAGGCTTTGATTTTTCTTTTTTTTTTTTTACTATTAGTGCATATCAGAGACTTGCTGAAATGTGAGGTTTGTGTTACAAAGGCCACAAATCATAAAACTGGAGATAAAAAATAATTCTTTAAGACAAGTAAAATCCTGTGCTTGCAGTTGTAGCCGTTACTTTACGGAAAAACCTGGGCATTGGTCATTAAATAGAAGCTTATAAAACATTTAAGTAAGGTGGCGAAATGTCTTTCATCTGAATTGTTGAACTCAGGTCTGTGGGGTGAGAATATGCAACCCCACAGTATCACTAGTGATAGTGCAGTGGGTGAGCAGTGGAGGTTGTGAAAGAGGAGAACCTACTACAGGCAAAACCTGCCCTGAGGAAACAGAAGTAAACCTCATCAGAAGCCAGTAGGCCAAGGAGATGCTGATATGAATTCCCCATGTGGAGGCTGCCAATTGCAGCCATGTCCTCTGGACAAAATGTGTGCAACCTGGCTCATGGTTGTCAGCCTAGTATATAACATTTGAGAGTGGTTGGAGTTGGATCTGCTCTGGAAAACACTAGCCATGCTTCTTGATCTTCAGAAGCATGATGCTGTCCAGTACTGTAGAGAAGTAAAGAATTAAAGGCTTGGATCTGTAATGAGCAAAGATAAAATCTGGTTATGTCAATAGTGGCCTTTGCAAATAAATGTTTTCTTAGTAACATGATTTTTTGTAACATGAAGTGTATGCGTGCTCCAAGATTAGAATGTGTTTTGGTAACAGTCAGCTTAGCAGTCCTTTTGTTCAGTTTGCAATGTAGCCAGGGGTGGATGATCCATGGAACTATTCTTTGCTTTGATAAATCCTCTCCTTGTGTTTCTCTGTTTTGAAAACAGATATAAAGAAGGATAGGCGGTAATCTAATAAATAGGAACAGTAAAGCAGTTAGGAAGTAATTCCTTCCTAACAGAAGGAATCACTTAAAAGGTATTTTTGGTGGCATCCCTGTGCCCAAAGTGGCAAAAGGTTTCAGTAAGGATTACAGCTGTCAAACCAACAAACAGGATGGACTTGACTTTCTACAGCCTTTATATTCAGTGACTGTTAGTTCTCAGCTGTATTTTACCTTCGCTTTCTCTTGACCATCCTTTGAGCTCCATGACAGACGGATACTATTTTAGTGGTATTTTGTTTTGTCTGTGCCTCACAGGGAAGTTCTGGATACAAACAGCATATTATGTTGGGTCCAAGGTACACAGATTGCACATGGGAAGAGTGACATTGGTAGAGATCCTTCAGCAACCACATCTACGGAAGGACAAGTGCATTGACACTGCTCATGCAATGCTGACACATTTACATTTATGTTAGAATTTGCTTTATGGAGTAACACTAAAAGCAGGGATAAAATAAACCAGGATATAAATAATTTCAATTTAAATTCCATCCACAGCTTCACGCCATAGGGTCTTTCCCCTGAACCTCCAAATGGTCCTAAATTCTGTACCTTTTGGGGGAGCTGGGAACTGTATTGGAACCAAACTTTGCAGCTTAAGATCATCCTGCTTTGCTTCTAATTTCTGATTGCACAAATAGTTCTGCATCCAGCACTGGATCTCTTCTGCAATTTTGGTCAACTTTTGGAGGAGCTGTTTAATGGCTGCTTATATAAAAATCAGTGGTGCCTCTATCAAATTTGGCCAAATGTGCTTAAAACCCCTTAATGTGGATTTAGATCTTACTCCAGGCTCTGGTTTGAAAATGTTAAAAGGCAATAAAAAGTGACTAATAGTACCTTTTTCTCGTGGATTCCAGTAATGCCTAGGTACATAACTACCAAGTAAATAGAATTTTTCTTCCCATTATCTTACCCGGAAAGAGGACTGAGCCATTAAACCAACCTAAATGATAAAGAAACGCATAACACTCCCCATGAAAGTGCTTGCAGCTGTGTTCTTCCACCACGCATTCCATGAAGATTCCATTATAGTAAATTGGAGCTCTTAGTGTCACAATATTGCCATCATTACATGTTCAAAATATGAGTCAGATCTGTATCACTCCTTGATGTTCTAATATCGTAAATGTGTGTAGTGTTTTACTTTCAAATCTGGTTTCTAAGCCTTTAGAGCTTAGAAACCAGAGGGGAAACTGCCTGTCCCAAAAGGGTGTGAAATTTTAAGGGTCACATCCAGCATAGAGTAGGGATACAGCCACATTCCTCTTTCTTCTTGGCCACTCATGGGGACTTCATTTACCTTCTCTGCCAGGGTGAAGGGTTTTTCCTCTGAGCTCCTCTGTCTCCCAGGCTCATCACCACTGCATGCTGCCTTTCACCACTTTCTCATCTTTCTTCATCTTTTCTCCCTATATCTTAAAAGTGACTTGCTTTATTTCCTGTGTGCATCTCTTCTGCCTGTGGCTCTTGATGTAAGATGCGGTGGTTACCCCCTGTATCCCATCCTGGTGGACTGTAAAGGATAGCAGCTCCCTTCCTGGCTTTAGCTGTTTTAATGATAAAGAGGAATGATGATCTTTTTGAGTGAGGAGCAACCAATGAATTGGTAGCCCTCCATAATGCTATATGGTGAGGCATGCTAGGCAGTCACAGAAATACGTGACATCTGGGCCAGTGAAGAAACTCAGTGCTTCCTTTTGTGTTAAAAGACTGAGCAGAATAAACATACTACATTTTAACAGATACTTTTACATGTTCTCCTCTCTCTAACTTCCCCATGCAACTGTTTTCCATTGCTTTTCCCCCTGTTTAATAAGTAAATTTGTTCTTTTTATCTCTCTGAAGCAAGGGGAAGTCATATTGTTTTCCTGTTGAAGGACTTTCTATGCCATTTCCTAATCTATATGAATTAGGTACATTGCACACATATAAGGATGTGCTAGACTGGATGTATAAGCTAGATATTAAAGTCTACTCCTGAATGTTTCCTTCAATAATGTACCAGTGTGTATAAATCAATCAATCAATCACTAAATAAATCCATTAGTATCAGCTTGGAACCATGACATAACCATATCTGCTTCCAAATTTGCTCTGAACAAAGTGGGAAGATTATCATCAGTAGGACTGCTATTTGCAAGTGATTTAGTGCCAAATCTACTGTATGTATAGAACACCTGATGGTGACATAGCAGTCACAGATACCTCCATGGAGAGGTCTAGAGAAGAAGGAGTTGAAGCAATGACCTCATTTAGTTCTTCCAGGGAGCCTGTGCTGATGGTTTCATATATATATCCCTCCAAGCCATTGAACTTCCAGTCCTGTCATCCTACTTGGGAAAGGAATGGACAGAAAGCAATGGAATAGGATGAAGCAGGTATTGGGGCGGCTACTGAGATTAAATCAGAGCATTTGCAAACATTATTTTGTTTCTCATGAAAATTTTCCATCCATTTTAACGTCTGAGAAATTAATTTCCTGGTGACCCCTCTGAACACTCCCATAAATGGATACACATGGGATTTGTTTCCATTGACTTTGGTAATAATATTTAGCTTTTTCTAAAGTACATCAAACTTTCGAAGACTTTACAAATGCCATGGAACTAAGCTTCATTCATCTGTTGGCTCTTGTTCTCTTGTCAATGAAATCTCATGTCTATCTGATAGAAGTTCCCATAGCCACTTTATGAGTCTTTCATGGTTTTATTATGGCAGGGCTGTCTAAGTTGAAGGCTTGTCAGATTTCAGAAATAACTTCTAATTGCCTATTTGTTCTTGCAGTATTTTTACCTTTAATATTTCATTTTTTTCTACCTCAGAAATAGATTTCTTTTCTGTCTGCTGTGAGCACCCACGCTGCCTGTGGGTAGTGAAGAGAACACTTGTTTCTATGAACCATTAAACTGTCATCACGAGAATGTGATTTCAGGACTGCATTGTGTTCTCTGCTGCATCAAAGCAGTCCCAGGGGCCCTGATTCATGGCCTCATCAGGTGCTGACGTGATTCCTACTTCCAGTTTGCAGCTCCTAGAGGAATGGCTGGAACAGGACGTACATATGCGTGGAGCATATCAGCTGGAGATTCTGGCTCCGCATAGAGTTTGCATTAATGCTTAACTGTAAAGAGTCCTCTGCAGAACATATCCATACTGTTTATGGTCATTTCTGCTAAAGGGACTTTAAATCTTTTCAACTACCTGAAAGGAGGTTGTAATGAAGTGGAGGTTGGTCTCTTCTCCCAAGTAACAAGTAATAGAACAAAGGGTAATGGCCTCAACTTGCTCCAGGAGAGGTTTAGATTGGATATTAGGAAAAAATTGTTCGCTGAAAGGGGTGTCAAGCATTAGAACAGGCTGCCCAGGGAAGTGATGGAGTCACCATCCCTGGAGGTATTGAAAAGGTGTAGGTGTGGTGCTTGGGGACATGGTTTAATGATGAACTTGGCAGTACTGAGTTAATGGCTGGACTTGACGATCCTAAAGGTCTTTGACTCTTTGGTTCTGTGAAGATTTAATTGTCATCATCTTTGCACTTACTTTTTTGAACCCAGTGTAAGAGAGTGTGTTAATCCAAAGGAATTACAAGGATAGTGAGAGTACGGAGCCAGTTTTGCCATGGAGGCTTTTTTTCCTGTAGACTAACTGGTAGAGTTACATTAAGTAATTTGCATTTTTAACACAGTTACTGAACATCCTGTTGTGTCTTAATCTACTTCTGAAGCATATAAAGCAGCTGTGCTTCATTAGCTTCAAGTTATTATAAACATAGAATATAGTCTTTTTCTGTGAGTGGGAATACTGAAAGTTCAACAAAACGTGATGCTTGTAATTTGTTTTTATATTTTTCTTTCTTTCCCTGTAAAATCATATTCCCATTCTCATTCTGCCTCTAGATGCACAAGACCTGTAAAGGTTGCTGTACTCTCAAATAGGCCTCTTTTAAGATCTGCTGACTGTGCTTCCTCTCACCTTGGTGCTGGATGTTGAGCTTCTCTATTAACAGAGCTTCTCCCTCTTAAGAAGGGGGTTATATTTTAAATTAACTGGAGTTTTTAGGCACACCTCTAGTGCACCATCTGCCAGCTGTCAAACAACTGGCAGTGAGAAAAGACAATTCTATTCAGAGTGGGAGTCAGTGGATATCACTGGAAGGAACCCATGAAATTACTGAGCTTTGTATCTTATCCAAGGGAAAAAAAATATCCAATGGGTGCATCATAGAATCATGGAATAGTGGGTTGGAAGGGACCTCAAGAATCAACTGCTCCCACCTTTCTAGGCAAAGCATGACCTTGACTAGAAGTCCCAGCATCCTGTCCAGCTGAACTTTAAAAGTACCCAACACTGGGGAATCCACCACTTCCCTGGTGAGACTATTCCAATGGTTGATCAATTGTTCTCATTGGGAAAAGATCTCCTTTTGCATCTAGCTGGAAGCTCCCCAGGAGTAACTCGTGCCCATCACCCCTCATCTTTTCCATGTGGCTCCTTGTAAAAAGAGAGTCTCCATCTTCTCTGTAGCCACCCTTTAACTACTGGAACATGGTGATAAGGTCTCCCCTGAGCCTTCTTTTCTCCAGGCTGAACAAGCCCATATGGCTGCCCCGTCTCTGGTCCATCTTTATGGCCCTTCTCCCATATCTGTGTTTTAGCTTGCAAGCTAGTATGAATATATGTTGCTTTGGTGTGGAGGTACTATGCTTGTGATGTACTAATTCACACTGTCAAAAAGAGCTAAAATACAGCCAGCACAAGAGTGACCCCACTCTAAGGTAACTCAGCACTGTTACTACTGCACTGCATGACCTGCGATGCCAAGTATTAACTGCAATCCCCAGTGTTGCCAACTATTTTAACCACATTTGTGGAGTATGTTTTGAATTCTTAAGGACTGTATCCTGGAGCTGTGGGATTCCAAGGGTGTTTCAGTTTTCAGTTAAAACAAAAAGTTCTCATAAATGGAGAAAAGTTGAAACTGTGAGTTAATCATTGTGAGCAGATGAATAAATGGGGTTTAAAGCAGGATCAGCTAAGTCAGGCTGCCCAGGAACTTGTCCAGTTGAGTTTTGATACTCCAATACTCTCGTTCCTTGTGGCAGTATTTTGTGAGCCCTCATGGTACTCTTTCTTTCCTTGTACCAAGCTGGAATTTTCCTTTATACAGCTGTTGCCTCTCATCCTGTCGCTTTACACCTCTGAGAAGAATCTGGCTCCATCTTCTTTACATCCTTAACTACACTACATAACTGTAGGTAGCAGTGAGATTTCTTTCTTCCTTCTACCTTTTCTTCTTAAGACCAAATAAACCTGGTTTCCTGAGCCTATTCTTACATCCCATGACCTTCAGCCCCTTGACTATCCTGATGGCCTTCCCTGGATTCACTCCAGTATATCGATGTCTTCTGTGCCTAGGAGCCTGAATTGGATGCATGACTCCAAGTGAAAGTCTATAGCTAAGCAAGACCCCATTTCCAATCATACTGGTTGGGATTCTTCTCTTACAACTTCAGAACTCTCACCTACACCTGAATGAATCCCTCCATTCTTTTTATAGCCAGTGGAGACAAATAGATCCTTCCAGACTGGTCTTTGGCTTTCTTTTTCAGCTGAGATGCTTTGTGTCGCAGAGGGATCATTTCTGTGCACTGATGATGCAAGCAACATATTCAACTGTTTATATTTACACTGTATTTCTCTACAGTTAGGTGAGATAATTGCCAGCCCAAGTTTTTGTCAGCAAGAGATGTTGACCGGTTCTAATATTACAACTAATGGTCTTGCATCTGAGCAAAATGCATGAATATTGAAATAAATGCATAAATACATGAATTGGTCATTCTTGAGTGCCCAAATGTTGGGTTTGGGGTTTACTGATTTCTGTCACTTTGCAGACACTGTGAAATAAATATTGAAGGATTAGGATGGGTTTTCAGAGAACAGTTGCAAGGTTCATATCCTAAAAGGTCTCACTGCTTTTGCTTAAATGAAGGCACCTTCATTTAGTCAGGAATTCTGCAAATTCTGTATTAGCTGTGGTTTGAACATTCAGGCACTGTCCTTCATGTCAGTGATAGAGAGCTAAGCCATGGGATGGCAGAGGGCAGGTAACTGGATCTCGGCTAAAGATGAGACATGGGGATGAACTGGGGGGTGGGTGGAGAAGGAGCATGGTAATCGTGGCACCTCTGCTATAAGGCATCTTAAAGTCCACCATACGTCACCATACATCACTACTGCTTGCATAAAACTGCAATACTAATCAAGCATTTGGAATGAAATTGTAATTAATCTAAGCAGGCACGAGGCACTGAATCATGAGCCATACCTTGGATTCTCAAATATACTTATCTCAGCATTCCTACTGGCAATTGAATATTTCCCTGCAGTAAAACACTGATTTAATCAAATATATTGGTCCTGTAAAGAGCAGCTTTTACCAGCCTTCACTGGTCAGAAGATTTCCCCTCCCTTTCATGGGTTACTCAAAGCAGTCTTCCAGCATAGGCTGTAGGATACAGGAAATGACTTGGTACCTTTTCAAATACATTGAAAAGTACAACAAGCAGGTTGGCAAGTATACAGGGGGTAACAGTTTATTTTAGCTGACGCATATTTGTTGGAGAGTGCAAGGGTGAGATGGTGAAATATAATGTCCTGTGATATACAGCAGGTTGGGCTAAATGATCTAATGGTCTCTCCTGAATGCATGAATTGCTGGGCTGTGTGCCAGAAGCCAGACAGACTCCTGGTGTTCCCACAAGTCTCTATATTCTCCCATCCTTACCCTCCTGAACTGTATGGCAAAACTCCTGTCTGCATAATTTAGATCAGGATATTGATGTGGGCAGTTAATGCTAAAATGAAAAGTACAACAAACTTTGTCAAGACCCTCTGAAGTGCTGGATAATGGAGGCACAGCTGAGGCTAAGTAGGTTCCAAATCCTGCTAAATGAGAAAGTTCACCGCAAAAGAGTTAGGTTCCATGGGAATAGCACCCTTGTGTTTTGCTTCTCACCTGCCAGTTCCTGGCAACTCTCTGGAATGGGACTGCCAGCTATGTCTTGTACTCTTCAGTGCACTGCTGAGCAGGGCCCCTTCACACTGCTTAGAGGGGCCTCTCTTGACATTGCTCTTTGGCACTGAAGAGTATTTGCATTGCAAGCTGCAGTTTCAGATTGTAACTCGTCTGATCCCTGAACACTTGGCAGTATGTTTGTGTTCTCCTGCCTGCCCAGCTCTTGTACCAGCACTGCTGCTCATCCGGATTCACAATAAGACAAGGTAGCTTTAGTCAGAAAAGTATTCACTTTTGCGCCAGCAATATAGGTTCCATATCAGCTCACCTTGCTATTAGACCCATGCCAAGGTGGGCACAAGGAAAACAGCAGAAATATATGACTGTGGCTACTAGGAACAAGATTGTTCCTTTCGTAAAAGGGCAGCTCATTAGGCTAGGTGTGCCATGAAACTGTGTTTTCAGGGAGGCAAGCTAATGGTGAAATTCTTTGCAGCAGTACTCAGAGTAAAAGGATTCAACTTCTTTGTGTCACCTAGTTTCCTAACTTTGAGCTGTTCTGAGTTGAACCTACTTCACTCATTAACGTATAGGGAAGAAGGTAGGCTCTTTATTGACTGGAGTGTCTTCTCTACAGGCAGCTCTGGTGCTAGTGCTGTCAGTCCAGACATCTCTCAGATGCACTCCAAATATGAAGTCTCAGCTTTGTATGATTAGCTTCAGACTACTGCAGTGCAATCTCCCTTCTCTTCTGGAGAAGGTGCTGTGACAAACTTTTTATCAGACATATCTTCTTAGAAAGCTCTTGTAAAACACAGTTTCCAAACATGAACAATATCCTGGAAACTGGTGGGAAGAAAAGGACACAGTTTTCCCTGCTTTCTTTGATGAGATAGAGCCACACAATAGTTTAGGTTGGAAGAGACCTTTGAAGGGCTCTGGTCCAACTCTTTTCATAGCAGGGCCAACTTAGATCAGGTTGCTCAGGGCCATATTAACTGGAGATTTAGCAGCCTCTTAGGTCCCCTTTTTGAATAACTGACAACCATCATGGTGATTCCTCCCCCCCTTACATTGAGTAGGCATTTGCCATGTTATGTTATGCTTTCACTGAGCACATCTAAGAAGAATCTTGATCCATCCTCTTTATACCCTGAAATTAAATTGAAGGCAGCAATGAGAGCCCCATTTAGCCTTGTCTTGCTGAACAAACCTGATTCTTTCAGTCAGTCCTTGTAGGGAAACTTGCTTTAGTGAGCTTCAGAAAACAGCCAGACTTCAGAGTGTCCAATGTGCTCAAAGAAAACCTTCAGTTTTATTGAAGGTTTACGATTCGCTCACTACCTCTATTTTCCAAGAATTAACCTCAGTGACACTAATTTAGATTGTTTTAATTTATTGAATTTTGTAATTTACATTTTTAAATCAAATGCACTTCCCTGTCTTTGCCAGCTGCTTCTTGTGCAGCTTCTCCCGGAGCTGGGCTCTGCTCTGACTGGAGCCACAGTAAAACATCAAGTTTTGCTGTCGTTTCCTAGCTTGACAAACATTAAAAGGTTGGACATCATGTGACACAGCAGAAATACCTGAATCGTTACTATGATCATAGAATCATAGAATAGTTAGGGTTGGAAAGGACCTTAAGATCATCAAGTTCCAACCCCCCTGCCATGGGGAGGGAAACCTCGGTCTAAACCATATCACCCAAGGCCTTGTCCAACCTGGCCTTGAACACTGCCAGGGATGGAGCATTCACAACCTCCCTGGGCAACCTATTCCAGTGCCTCACCACCCTAACAGGAAACAATTTCCTCCTTATAACCAATCTAAACTTCCCCTGTTTAAGCTTTAACCCATTACCCCTTGTCTTATCACTACAGTCCCTAATGAAGAGTCCCTTCCCAGCATCCCTATAGGCCCCCTTCAGATACTGGAAGGCTGCTATGAGGTCTCCACGCAGCCTTGTCTTCTCCAAGCTGAACAGCCCCAACTTTCTCAGCCTGTCTTCATACAGGAGGTGCTCCAGTCCCCTGATCATCCTCGTGGCCTCCTCTGGACTTGTTCCAACAGTTCCATGTCCTTTTTATGTTGAGGACACCAGAACTGCACACAATACTCCAAGCGAGGTCTCACGAGAGCAGAATAAAGGGGCAGGATCACCTCCTTCGACCTGCTGGTCACACTCCTTTTGATCCAGCCCAGAACACGGTTGGCTTTCTGGGCTGCAAGCACAAACTGAGGCCGGCTCATGTTCATTTTCTCATCGACCAGCACCCCCAAGTCCTTCTCTGCAGGGCTGCTCTGAATCTCTTCTCTGCCCAGCCTGTAGCTGTGCCTGCGATTGCTCCGACCCAGGTGTAGGACCTTGCACTTGGCATGGTTAAACTTCATGAGGTTGGCATCAGCCCACCTCACAAGTGTGTCAAGGTCCCTCTGGATGGCATTCCTTCCCTCCAGCGTATCAACCGAACCACACAGCTTGGTGTCATTGGCAAACTTGCTGAGGACGCACTCAATCCCACTGTCCATGTCAGTGACGAAGATATTAAACAAGACCGGTCCCAACACTGATCCCTGAGGGACACCACTCGTAACTGGTCTCCAGACGGACATTGAGCCATTGACCACAACTCTTTGTGTGCGGCCATCCAGCCAATTCTTTATCCACCAAGTGGTCCATTCATCAAATTGATGTGTCTAATTGATGCACTTTCAGATACTGCATTTTTTTTCCTGCTGAAAACATCTGATAATGCACTCTCGCCAGATACGTTCAAACTGGCTTGAACCCCTCTTGCTAAAAGCTTAAGGTTTTCACCTGCTTCCAGGTTTTGTACGAACAAACATTTATTCTCTTGGTTCTCTGGCTTCCCCTTCCCCAAAACAAATCCAACAAGATCCAAAAATACAAATCTGTTGCTTATTGGATCTTATTTTTCCTGGAGGCCATATATACCTCTGCAGAAGGGTGATGGATTAATACCTCGCCCACAGCTTAACTGAGACTTTTCCCTGTCTAAGGGCAGTTGCAATGGCGAGAATTTTCCTATGCACTAAAAATAACTGAAAAAGCAGAGTGGCTCCAGTGCTGGGTAGATCTGCCACTTTTGGTTTTCAATCTCTTTGCTTGCTGCAGCAGTTAGCTTTGCAGGTACTTTTATGTACAAACTGGGTCTAAACGTAGTCTTGTGTGATAGAGTGCATTAATGAGTTAAGGTACATTCAAGATATACACCTGAGGCTCTCTGCTGTTGAGGTGGTCACTCGTTTCTGTCCATGAACCCTGGCTTGGGCACTCGTTGGTCCCTTGCTGGCTTGGTAATTTTACTTGCTGAGCTACAGAGAAAGTAACTGCCCCCACCAAAGTGTATAATTTTCTGCCAAATTTATGAATTGGAAAATGCCTGACAATCATGAAAGCTGGTGCAAGGGATGAAGCTGGGAGATGTGTCTTGTGTGTGGGTAAAGGAGTGGACAGAAAGGCAGGATGGAAGAGCAGGTCCACTCCTTTGTGTCGCAGCAAGCTGTTAGGTCAGCTTGCATCAAACTTTGGCCAGGCAGAACTTGCCTCACATTGCCAGGTTCCTGCCTTGAATTGGCCAAAGATTTGGTACGTGCACAAAGTCTGCAGTTTCCTGCAGGAACAAATTATTATTTGTTTTGTAATGATATTCATATAACTTTCTTTTTCTCATAAACCCTCTGAAGATACTTTTACCCTACCCCTGCAACCAGACCTGCAGGTTGTGCAGCCAGGCTCTTGCTCTGCATTACTGATTTATTACATATGGTCTTTCTGTAGCAAACATCAGTATTAATATTTGAGTAGCGATCCATCATATCTCTCCAACAAATAAAGCAAAATGACCTCATTCTGATCTCGCTTACCCTGGGATAAAGCAGAAGTAATTTCACTGGATACAAGCATTATACCAGTGTAAAATTGATGGAGTTAGATGAAAACTGGGAATGGAAGAGAGTAATTGTAATAAAAAGGCATCAGATTGTTCTGTGACTTGTGGAATATTGAAAGGGGGTATTGTCAACATGAAATTTTTAGTTTATGAGTGTGCAGGCTTTGTGGCTCTCCCTACCCCCATCACTGTGGCACGTATTTGAGAGGATCTTGCTCAGCCTGTGCACTGGATTAGAAATCAGCTGTCATTAAGGAGTATTTTGCAGTGTAAAAGGTTCCTGAGTGTGATGGTGCGCACAAGAGGCAGCCGTGGGGATTAAGCTGGCTGGTGACAAGCATTTGTATTTACCAGTCTGGTTAACTTCAGACCAGCCTTCCAAACATTTCCATGGAAACAAAAGAAGTTTTGGTTCACTGTAAGTGGCTTAATTTACTTTCTAACTGTATTAGAATACTAAACAGAGACAAAACTAACTCATATTTTTGATAATGCCAGGTTGGATGAGGCCTTGGGTAATATGGTTTAAAGCGAGGTGTCCGTGCCCGTGGCAGGGGGGTTGGAGCTTGATGATCTTGAGGTCCTTTCCAACCCTAACTATTCTATGATTCTATGATTCTATAATGTTATTTGATCAGTTATGGCATTCAGTGATTGCTTTTTGATACCTCCTGCCTGCAGTTGTGAGTGAAGCTTTCCCTGAGCAGTTGCTCCCTGAATCTGTTCAGACCTATGAAAAAAAATAGGTCATGAAAAGAACTGTGGAATAGTTGAGAGTCTTAAATCTTTATGTTTGGTAGAAAAAAAAAAAAATCAATGCCTTTTTTATTTGTGAGTTTTCCTCTTTTTTTACAAGGCATGACTCTTGAGATTGGAATGTGCTTATATCCTGGAAGCTTCTTATATATCTACTGTTTTACTGAAATGTCACATGTAAATTTTGATACGGCAGAACAGTCACTTGTCCAGTCAAAGAGATAAAAGACATATAGAGGTGCTCATAAGGAAAAGTGCTAAAACTGTGTTTTCCTTTTGTGCTGGCATCTTTAAAGTCACATCTTAGAAAACTAGTTGTAAGTAGACTTTTTTTCCCTAGGTTTCTAGGAAGCTCAGCTTTCCTCTATGCAAAGAGAGGAGCAACAGAGGGGAAACATCCTAAAGCAGCAAAGTGAGGGGGACTGTAAGCTAGCTCACAAGGTGAGGTTCTTGCTCAAAGTGCCTGCTTGTCTCTCAGGATGTGTGCACCCAAAGGCGAATCGTTCATATGACTCAGGAGGTGTTTTCCAGTAGAAGTGGTTCTTACTCCTGTAATGCTGATTATTGATAAATGTATGAATCGCTTGAACAAAATCAACCTTAATTATGCATGAATGCCGATCAGTCTGGAAATCAATTTGACTGACTCACGCTCAAAATTTGATGCTATTATCTGAAATCCAATAACTTTGAATTTTTATCTTAAGTTACATTCTAACAGTCAGAGGCAGAAGGGAAATTGGCCTTGATGTTTATCTGAGCATTGGAAATGAGTATAGCCTCGCATCTATAACAGCAGGCAGGAGATTTTCCTTCCTGCTGCAGTACAGAGCTAACAGCGCTGTTTGTATTAATGCTCAAATCCTCACAGTGCACTCATGCAGCTGCAGAGTGCTTAGGTTACCGTTTTACATATGGGAAACAGAGAGGAAGAAGGACTCCATGCTTTGTTCAATGTCACAAAGGCTTTTTGGCAATTGAGGGAATTAAGTTCATGTCACCTGAAAGCTCAGTCTCAAACTTGATATCTCACACTTTTCCCATTGCTCATTCATGACTGATGAGCTCCGTCTACCTGGTCTACCTAGGGGAGCATACAAGTATCATCCGCTACACTCCAGGGCATTCTGATAATAAGCCATAAGTAAGAATTTCTGATTCTATAGAAAAATACAGTCAACCTTAGTTAGTAAAACATGTAGGAACAGGTGGCTGGCCTTCCGGCTCCATTCCATACTTCCCTCGTCAGGAATGCATGCAGCTGACTTCAAGCAGCTGTGCCTGCACTTGGAGAACTCCGACATGCCTGGAGCCCTGCAAGTGGCTTTAATCAATAGCAGCAGCAGGCAGAGAAATGCAAAGACAATGTGACCAAAATACTCTCCTAGGTAACTATAGCATTTGGAAGAAAACCATGCTGAAACACCGTTAGTGTGGTGTTATTTTAAGGCAGAAAACCTGAACAGACAATTCTGATGTACACTTAAAAATGAGCATGGAGTATAAGGCTTTAAAATGTTCTGGGTTTTTGTGTAAACTCTCCTCCAGCTGCTGGAGTCAGACAAAATAGCAGAAGGACATTAAGTTTCATATGAAACAAGTGGCAGGCTGCTTGTCCTCATGAGTGCATAGAAAAGGTTTGCAAATAGGAACACAATGTATAAAGAAGCTCAGAAACCAGAAAACTGTGGCATGCAATGACACTGAGTATCCCCAGGTGGGACTATTCATGTGTTTGAGGTACACAATCATACAAGCTGAGACACTTATTTTTTTAGTAATATCCTCTTTCCTTCTCACCACAAAATAGAATTTCTCATTTTTAACATGTGTTGCTATAGTGACTTGTTTCTCTGCTAAAGTTTATGTCCTTACAAACTGAGGGCCTAAGCCTTCCCTGGTAAGTGTGGGTTTGGGCTGGATGCAGAATGAAAATGGTTTTCTGGGTACTGCAGTTATTTGAGTAGTGCTGCTGAAGCAAAAGAGAGGGATTGTAAGCTTTCATTATTAAACAGGAGCAAAGGAAGCTCAGGAAATACTTGAGCAATAGAGCACCGAAAACTTGTAAAGGTCCTCAAATGGCTTGGAAATAGAGAAAACAACTGGGGAAGGTTTAAAATCTGTGATTATTTCTGTGTTAGCAACAAGTGTGAGCAAAATGCACGGCAGAAGGTAGCTTTGCTCTTGACAATGGATTTTGGAGACTCTTGTGGTTTTAATAACATCCAGATATCTCAGGCAAGGCTGCCTATGGAACTATTATATAGAAATCTGAAGTATATTAAGCTCCAAGGAAAATGATGCAGTCACAGAAATTGCTGCCAAGAGGGCTTTCTTCCTCTGAGCACTGGCCACAGGGTGACAACAGCAGCATTAGACATGAGGGCTTTTCCATATGGACAATTTGCTGTCCGTTCAGTGGTGAAGCTTATGTTAGTTTAGTTAGCCTCAGGTGAATACACAAGTGTGGTGGAATGACGAAGAAAGAGCCAAGACTGCAATAGAAATGCACAAAAAGCACTTGGGTACTGGTTTGTGACCATCTTCCAGCATGACCTTCTCAGCATCTGTAATCTTCAGAGGGCTTTGTGGGGTCCAATGCCACCAGGAGAAGGTGGATGGGGAGAATTGAGTGACTATGAGGTCTGCTTCTTCACCTTGTCTCCTTGTGACTCTGGGCACCATAGGGCACTATCCACCAGCTCCATGGAGACTTGAGGAACACGAGGGTCTTTCTCTAGTGTCTGCACTGCTCTCCCTCCAGACCATTTCTGAGCCTGTAATCTGAGCTCTTCCCATTTCCACCTCCCACCAGTCATTTCCATCAGTATTAATTCATTTTTCTCTTCATGGTTTCTTTCCTATTTATCCTTCCTGGAAGGTCTTGGAGGTTGTCTGTGAGAAAAATGCCTGCCAGATTTGCTAGGCATTGTAACCAAGCAAACTGATGGTTAGTCCTCATTGTTGATCAGAACACTAGATTATCCTCAAATAAATAGAGGACTGAAACATCTCTATTTTATAAATTGGTGTCTGGGATTTTGTCTGCTACTGGAATTAATTTCTGATGGCAATTATTGTTCCACTTAGAAGTAATTAGCTTTATCTTCTACTTAGAAAATATAAATTAGGCAGTTCCCTGACTAGATATTCTCAGGAGCACAGGGAAGCCAAACTCTCTGCTATTGAAAAGATTTCTTATTTATTAGCTTAAAACTGCTTCTGTGATCTGTCTAGAAATGTCTGGGGGGAAATAACAGTTTATGCTTATAGAAAACCATATATTTAATTTTCTACCAAAATGCATCATTTAATTCTAACTGATCTTCAGCATGAATTTCACAAGCCAGGATCCCAGTGCTTGCTTGCTTGCTTTCTATTGTTTTTCTTTTTAATTTAAAAAGGTCTTTTGTCGTAGGCCCCTATTTGCTGTCATCAGGTGGAAAGAGCTTGTCCAATTCCAGTTCCAAGTATCAAACATACTTATTTATACAGGTCCTTGAACAGGTACCAAGCAAGCTGTTACAAAAGCTAGAAGTCATGTTCAGGTACTCAAAGACTTCTTTCAAATTTAAGTGTTTAGAGAGGTTCTTTAATACAAGAGTAACCTCTGGCAAAATTTATTACCCTTTGATTTACATTCCTCATTTGATTTGCATTCCTGTTCTAAGTTATCAGTTTCTAATTTGCTTTTTCAATTTGAACCTGTGATACAGAGATACGGGGCAGCACCCTGAGCTGATGCAAACTGACTTGTGTTAGTTCCCAACATCTGAGAATCTGGCTTCTTACATCCTTTGTAGGGTTTCCCAAACGAGATGTTATTGTTTTCATTCTAGAACTTCATTTTCAGTTGCGTTAGTAACATCTGGCATTAACTTCATCTCGCTGTGGCAGGCAATTGCTAGTTCTGAATGCAGCTGTGAACAAGCACAATATTGTTCACTTCAGCTGAGCTGCGTTTGCTTTTAACGTGGCATACTGTCAGCGGAGAGTCCAAAGAACCATTTAGATTCAACATTAATGAGGTGATGCTCTGCTTTGCTTCACAGCTGCGGTCTTTTTAGGCAATATGAGGAAGCTTCTACCTTCCCCACTTGTATTTGCAAAACCTATGAAGCAAACCAGCCCATCCTTCCTTCCTCTGAAAAAATGGGCTAAGAGACAATAAACTAATACAGATCTGATGAATATGGACAATCTTCTCACTGGAGGTCTGTGTGTATCAACCATTAATCCTAATGGTCTCTGCTGGAAGGAATGGATCAGTGTCCCTTTAAAAAGCATGACTCTACTCAGAAAAATCATCTTGGGGAAAAAAAACCAGCCAGCAACACTTCTTCATAGCTTCAATTTTTGTATGTTGAGTCATATCTGCCAATTGTAGTGCCATTATCTTTTTTGTCTTAGCTGTCTTGCTGAGCTGGAAACACTGAGAGAAGGAACTGAGTTCCAGTCTTTTCCATGTGCTGCTAGTGGAATATTGTACTGAGCATCACCTGTGAGACCAAGCATCTGGAAGTAGACCCTGATGTCATCACTGGCCTTGTTACTCTAAGAGCTTTTACACCTGGTCAGAGGAGTTATTATGGAGGGAATGCTGTGTAGTGAGGTTTAGGCTGACCTTAAAACCAGTGCTACAGAGTTGTGAAAAGCAAAAGGAAGGAGAACAAAGGTGAAGGAGCTGAAAAAGTGCACAGAGTGACCCCAGACCAGGCACTCACTGACTGCTACCCATGAAGGTTTGCAGAAGCTTGCTGACTGAGGCTGAGATGGAATGAAAAATGGAATAAAATGAGCAAGGAGAAAGCCTAAAGGGTTGCAGAAGATGATTATGTTTTAGGAGAGGAATGAAAACTCAGACAGGGAACATGTGTCTTATTTTGTAATATTATGTCCAATATAGCACTTGAGGGTTTTTAAACTGAGACTTCGGAGAAAAATGGTGTTGCAGCATAGCTGAATGTATAGAACAAGAGCTCTGGGTGAAACATCAGCTCTGGAGCTGCAGTGTTTGCAAGGATTCAAGTTTTTGTGACATGAAGTGTAGCCTGCATCCGCTGTTCTGTGGTGGGCTTATCCTTAGCCATGTGGGCTAACCCTGGGGCCATTGATCCAGGGTGACTTTTGCCCCTGTGCAGGAAGAATGGGGCCCATACAGTCATTCTACAGCGTGTTCTGAACTAGGGTTTTTCCACCTAAAACTTATTTTCCCTTTTGCAGTTAGGAGAAGGACGACGAGTGCCTCCTTCAAGCTGGAGGCCTGGTTTTGTTCAACAGTAGGTTTAAATTAACCTCATTATAAGTGGGAGCTTGATGGCTTTTTTAGTGCAGAGATTTGTCTGTTTAGTTAAGGCGGCTTCTTCTGTTCAACTGCTGCTAATTAGCATCCATCATTAACTGGTCCAGAGCTTACAGCTCTTTTTATTTGTGTGATTGTTAATGGGAACTACACCCATTGAGACACTGCGTTAAATGACGGTTTAATGAGGATGTGTTGGTTATTTCACTGTAACTGAAACTCTGTTCATCTGTTGAGAGAAGTAAAGGTTCCTCTCCTTTCTCACTAAATAATATGCTGAAACTGTGATCCTGAGTACATTCAATTAAAAGAAAGCCCATCAACACTAAAAGAAACCATTAAAGAATTGGGAGAAATAGAGAAAGAGAAGAATAAACTTACAAATGAAGTTAGTAAGAACATAAGTATGTAGCTATTAGAGCCAATCTTTGGTTTTAAAAGCTGGTTTCTTCTAAAAGGTGCCATTTCCACAATTCTAGGAAATGAATTCTTTATCCATTGAAGCAATGCAGCACAGAGAAGCAGCACCACAGCTGTGACAGCCTCTGTTTTTGAATTGACACCTTTCAGATTGAACCAGGGTGCTCTGAAGTTGAAAGCAAGAGTTGCTACCACATGAGCAGAAGACACTGCCAGCCTGCATTGCCTGACTTTGTAGTGCAGAACCAGTGGATTATGCAAGCTCTCAATCCTATGTAGAGAAGCCTTACCTTGGTGGTGTACTCCCCTGGAGAGGAAGGGCAGTGCCACTGGATGGCTTCTTTGGCTGCAGTGTTTCTTATGAGGAATCTCAACAAGTGGCAGTGGACACATGGCAGCACTCCAGTAGCATTTATCCAGCCATAGGACCACAATCGCAATAATTCTTCTCTTTCTGTACACTTCCTAGGAGTTACATAAGTAGGAAATTGTAAGCGCATGAAGCCAAAAATATGAAAGAATACAGAACAGATGAAGTGAGAGATTTTGTCTTAAAATAAGACTTTTTCTTCTGATTCTGATTTAGGCTTTCTTCAGTCCAACTGGCATTCCTTACCTGCCTTCAACGACATCTGCAGTGGTTCTTACCAAGTAAAGTCTCTGTATGTGTCTGTGCCCTCACTGACCTTCACCTGCTCTTGGTGCCATTGGCCATGCTTTTCCCAGGATGTTCTTCCCTTTAGTGACTTTAATGTCATTATAATCACATTTTGTGACCTGGTCGCATTTTGTCACATTCTGAATCACGTTTGTCATATTTTGTCACGTTTTGTCACATTTTGAATCACCTTCTGTCATCTTCTGACCCTTATCCAGCTTTCTGGGAGGATGCCACAAAGACCTGCCCTTGATTTTTCTGTACTTTTCTCTTTAGCTTTGGTACTATTATCCACAAATACAAATTTATCATGTCTATTTCAGTGGGTCACATACTTCTCTGCATATTCCAGGCCATTTTTGTTCTGTCCAGACAGTGGTCTGGGGTTGCTTTTCTGACAGGTCTGACTGACATCTAGATATCTATTCAAGCCACCGCCCACTGTTAATATTTTCCACTGTCGTCTCTTTTGGTCTTTTTTTTTGAGGGCAAAGTCATGAAAATGAGCTGTCCTCTATCCACTTCAGTTGGATCTTGCAAATCCTTCTGCATGCCTTCTTTTCAGGATGTGCTCTTTTTGTTAACTGTAACACAGCTCAAAGTCTTATCCAGGCTCTTATCACCTGGCATCTCACTTACTGCAAGATTTGTTTATCCAGCTTTCTCCCATTTAAATGAATTCAAAATTCACATGCAGAGGCATTTTTCTGCTCCAGTACATTGACAATATCACCTCCTTCCTGCATTCTTCTATTAGTTTCTGTTTATACGACATGATATTGTTTTCATTTTGAACAACCTTGTCTCATCCCCATGTGTCTTGTCATCTCTTGTTCATTTTTGAATGTCAGCTTCCATCTTTGATGGGCTGATGATGCCAGCTTCCTTCCTTTTGCTTTTACATCTTCAAATCATCACCTTTTCCATGCTTACCCTCATGTTTGGAAGGAGCCCTCTGAAAGCAGCAACAAAGCAACTTTCAAGTCATTTTAGAAGCCTTTTTTTCCTGTGATGCTTTACAGAAACCTTGACAAGTTGATACTGTGCCAAGGCAGATCCTTTTCATGCTGACTGATATTTCTTGTATTCCCTGGCTGCCTGGGAGCCTCAGATGTTTTCTGTTTCAAACAGGGAAACGGGGCCCTGGAGCTTGATCTGAGGGACACTGAAATAAACTTTGCTTCATTCTAGGCACAGACGAGGAACTGTCTCAAGCTTGTACCACTCTTTCTACTTTCCTCCTCCACCCCAACCCATACTATAACCCTGTTATCTCAGCTTCATTATATAGGTGATACAACCATGTCTCCTAGCCGTGTCTCCTAGAAACTACCAAGTTTGATATCAGCTAATGGTAAACAGTATAATTTCTTTTTGTTACTGTTTGCCACTGTTTCTGTTGGACCTGAGGCAGGTAGAAGTGAAAAACGGGTTTTATACAGCAATGAGTAAGTCTTTCTGGTTACGGCAAATGACTTAAGAGGGACTGGTTCCTTCAGAGGTGGTTTTCACAACTATCTTCATCTGCTTGCCCTCCAGATGTGGCAGAATGGGACCTGAACACTGCAGATATTCTGTGCAGCTTGGAAAATAAGATTGTTTTCAGGAGGTCTATAGCTGTCCCGAGGAAGAAGAAGAGCATAAGCGTCAGGCAGATGGATGGAATGCACCTTGAAAGGTTTATTGCAGGACCAAAATCTCTTTATATTCTTCACAGAAGAGTAGAACTGATATAGAAATAAATTGTGTTTTGTCATATACAATTCAAATAATTTTTCCCCTTAGGTAACGCTGGCCAGTGATGAACCTGTCCATGGGAATCTTACAACGGACACACTTGGCAGATCCCCAGTCTTCATAGTGTACTCAGAGCATTCACCCAACCATGTGCTGATGGGTGCCATAGGTGAGGGTGTCTCATAAAGCTGTTGACCATAGAAGGTCTGAGGCTGTCGGTGTTTCTAGGTCATATTTCTAAGCAAAGTAGACTTTCAGAAGGAGTTGGTTTTATAGAGTGTTTGAGAAAAGGAATCCGATAGAAACAATCTGAAATTGATACAGGAATGCAGCACATGAATTTAGACTGAAGTCAGTGAGGAAAAGGCAAATTTTGAAAGTAAAGGAAAATGCTATTCAAACTGTACTGTAAGTCCTCTTGCTTTTCAAAGTTTAGTCATCTCTTCTTTTATATCTCCAGAGTGACAAAGCCATTTGGGTTTTATTGACCAGTGTGTCTTGATCTGCCCGATGACATTTCCCAAGATTAATGTGTCTGTTTCTTGACAATGCACACGCTTCATGATGCATCACAATTAACCACTGCCACTTGGTATGACAAGGAGGGACTCTCTTTATCTGCAACTGCATGACTTCTATCTGCATTTCAAATGGCAAGTAAACAGGCAGGTCCCCTGTCCACTTCTCTCATCTACCTTTTTGAAGTGAAGAAATTGAAATTCATGCATAGATTCCCAGTAAGATGCAGCACAGTTTGGAGAGCAAATTGGCCTGGAAATATAAACAATGGAAAAACACTAACCAAACCCCACAATGTATAAGAAACAGAACACGCAAGCATCTCCCATGATTACAAATACTTGACTTTTTAGCTTTTATTTATTTCTTTTGGTAGAAATGTCAAATTAATATTTATAAGCTCACTTTAGTGCATTTGCTATGGGGTTTTTGTTTGTTTTCAGTATAAACTGTCAGGCTAATGCTGTTATTGTCAAAGTGTGTTTTTTAAACTCAATGGGAGTTTCACATTTTGACGCAGTTCTGCAGGGATGTACCATTGTACTTAACTTAAAACTGTGAATGATCCATTTCTCTTTACTATGCCTCTTCACATGCCTAAAGTTAAATTTGCGTGCATTTGGCTGAAGCCACAGAGTTTTTGTCATAATAATTTAATCGTATCTGGAACAGGCTCAATTAGACATTTTTTACTGTTTAAATTGAACTCAGTAGCTGAACCTAAAACATTCATACAGACCCAAATTTACCTAACTATTGTTCAAACAAGTTTGGCACAATCCTCTAACAACAGGATTGTCAGCAGAATAGTGGCCAGAAATAGAAGTGTCCTTGGCATATATATATATATTTTTCTCATCGTAGTTTGGATGCAGATTCCTCTACCCATGTTATGGAGACCTTCAGTACCTAAAAGGTGATGATGATATTAAACTGGAATGAACATGAAAGAGTGATCTAAAAATCAAATATACTTTCATGTATGTTGAGACAGAAGCCTAATTTGCAAGTTAGGTTTTTATTGGGAAAGTAAAAGGAGAGTTTAAGAAATGCTTTGAGCTTCACTTTCTTATTTTCTTGCTTTCTTCTTTGTTTCCTGACATGTATTTCCTACCTCTTTGGTAATTTTATTTGTTTTTGGTCTTTATATAGTCCCTTGCTGACAGCTAATTTTCCCTTCTTCAGGGAGAATTTCAGCTGAACCTTGGTATTCTGAATGTCTGTAATGTGTCTGAATAATAGAATCTATGTCACAGTGAAAGCAAAGCAAATGTCATAACTGGTATATCTTTAACAGGCAGGGACATGGCATCATGGTAGAAGGTACAATAACATCTGCTCCACGCACTTTTGTAATAAGAAAAGTTGACAGGATGTGAGAACGGGATGGTAGGCAACACAAAGGTTTTCATAAAGCCTTTTACATAAATCGGTTGGTGAAGCCTATTTTAGTACTGTTCAGGACTGGCCATTTTATTGCAAAAAAGAATTATCAGAGCTCAAGGACTGTGACAGAGCTGAATGAGGTGAAACATTCTGATATGAAAAGGGACTCACTGAATTGAAATTTGTCATTTAAGAAAGAGACCAATAAAAGTGAAACGGATAAAAGGATACAAAGCCACAAGAAAGAAGTTGGATTGTTTTTTCCTTTTGACATGAACAAGGCTATTTTACATAATTAAGAACTGAAAACTGTGAAACAATGGAAGCAATTTTTTTTTGTAATGGAAAGTGGCCACAGTAACACATTCAACCCAAATAAAAATAAACAAAAAAAGAGATTGCAGATTTTATGTGTGAATCAAAAATATACAGCTATTATTAAGGGGAAGGATCTGCAATTTCATGCCTCATGCCTTAAGCATTCCACCAGCAAGGACATAGGTGGGTGCAGACTATGCCCCATCTGCTAATCAAAAAGTTAGTAGTCCCTGTGAATGCTGCCAGCAACTGTATGCTGAGCTGCATCAAAAGGGCTGTGGCCAGCAGGTTGAGAGAGGGGGATTCTCCCCCCCATTCCACTCTGGTGAGACCCCCCCTGCAGTCCTGCATCCAGCTCTATGGCCCCCAACACAAGAGGGACATGGAGCTGTTGGAGTCCACAATGATGCTGCAAGGGCTGGAGCAGCTCTGCTCTGGAGCCAGGTTGAGAGACCTGGGGTGGGTCAGCCTGGAGAAGAGAAGGCTCCTGAAGGGGAGACCTTAGAGCAGCTCCAGTGCCTAAAGGGGTGTCATGGTTTAAGCCCAGCCGACAACCCAGAACCATGCAGCCGCTCGCTCACTGCCCCCGCTTTCTCCCTCCGCTCCTGTAGGGATGGGGAGAAGAATTGAAAGAATGTAACTCCCATGGGCTGAGATAAGAACAGCCCAGTAACTAAGATATAACACAAATCACTGCTGCTGCCACCAATAATAATAATGAGGGTGTTGAAACTGGATGAGCTTTAAGGTCCCTTCAACCGAAAGGATTCTTTAATTCTGATTCTATGAATGATTAAAGAAGAAATCCTTAATGTGATGTGAAGCTGCTTTAACTGAGTGCTGAAATTGATTTTCCTGTGGTATAAATTGATAAAACAGATTTGAGGTGTTTTAAATTATTTTTTTTTTTTTTGGTTAGATGTCAGAATAGGCTCTTCTGCAGATAAGCAGACACAAATAATGGTCTTAAACTTTTAGTTTGGTGAATTCGTTTTCTAGTCTATTTAACCAAATATTCAGCTCAGAAAAAATGCTCTAAAATAAATAGCAAACTTTTTTACTCCATATTTTCTGACTCTGAGAAGTGGGATACAAAGACAAGAACTTAACTAAGAATTCCTGAACTTCAGTTCCAATCTTGCCTTTTCTACGAATCTTTTTGTGAGCAAACTGCTTAGTTTTTGGCCCATATCAAAAGTACATGGCTTGTACTTCTGAGGCCCAGAATCAAAGACACTGATTTTCAATGTAGGCATGCAAGGTGGAAGTCTGAATTTAAATCTACAGGTGCTTCTTTATTTTTAAGCATCCTTTAAGCCATTTTGGTAGCTTTTTTCCACAATTCCACTTGATTGTGGATGATCTGGCTTTGAGGTAATGTGCTTAAGTTTTTGCAAAGCATTTAAGCTCGGATCGATCCAATTGTGCCCCATTAGGTATCATTAGCACATCTGGGAAGGCAGGGCCATCATCTTTTGTATGCCTGTGCACCTATGTAAAGCTAGAGATTTCATGTTCATATTTTCTAGTAGTGCTATTTCAATATAGTAGGAATAGTCATTCCATATCAGCTCATAAATATTTCTGGCATGGACAAACATCTTAATATCTACATAGATCTGCAATTTCTTGAATTATCATCATGGGTTATATTGTCAGATCATTTTCCTTTATATTCAAGTTTCTCATCAATCTAGTATCACTGAATAAAATACTACCTACATCATGAGGTTATTTCAATGTTCTTAAAGGAGTTGTGTTTATAATTTATCAAATAAGGTGTCAGTATCTGGTATTGTTTTTGGAAAGTCTCAGCTTGTCCTATAGCACTGGCAGACAAAAGCATCTGCAATAAGAAGCTTTTCTTGACCATGTATACATGCTGCATCAAACTCAGTTTTTTTTTCCACTGATTGACACGTAAGTTTGAGCACTGTGGGGGCATTTCTAGGAGCAGTTATGACAGGACAATGACTTTCATCATCCTTATCTTATATTCCGTTGACAGCTTTCCAATGCTGTTGGAGACATCGTAGAATTGATTTTCTACCTTCATAAGCTTCTATCCTGCAGCAGAAGCTCTCATAATGAGCCCGAGCATTTGCCACGTTTTCAGACCTTGAATCAATATCCTCCTTCCCTGAAACAATTACAAACCTCATTGTTTCAAGATTTTCCTTTATCCTTATGTCAAACTCATATAAACCTACAGCTAGAATAATCTCTCCACAGTATTATCTGTGGTTACTCATCAGTATTGTGTGCAAGGATGTTTTGTCTTCTGATAGTTTCCTGTAACTTCAGCTATCACATTAAGCTGCCAAGCCACAGTTAACTAATCGGTAAGAAATCACTGTGGGCATTGGATGCAAATGCCTTTTCAACAATGCTGTGGTAGCAATTTGCTGCTTTTTAGTACTTTCTGGCTACTGTTTCTTGCAAATATGGAAGATCTTTCCAAAGGTAACAGATCTTAGAACTGGTTTTGGTCTGTTTTGTTTCAGCCCTCCACACTGGCTCTAAAATTCCTTCCACTTGCAGTGTGCAGATGCTTCTGCAGAGATTTTTCTGGTCTTGTCTGCTTCGTCTTCTTTTCCTTCCAAAATCTGCACTTGGGTTTATTTGTGTTCTGAAATCCTGGAAATGTTCTCTCTTTTTCTGGAGTTTGGATAAGGAATTCCACACATTCCCTCCCTCTACCCCCCTTTCATCTGGGGCTTTTATTCCCAATACAATCTGATCTCCAGAATCAGGAATTTCACAAGCCATCCAAAATTGCACTTTTACCTCAACAGTGTCAAATCTGTTATAAATTATTCAACTATTTCCTCTTTCCTCTGAGTTCTCTTATGAAACATCTCACTCAATAGCTTCAGTTATGTCTAAGAGCTCAATATTCATGTTTGCGCTGCACATTCTGATAAATGATTTTCTCTGCCTCAGTCACAGGGTAATGTACAAGTCTCATACATCTGTGATTGAAATAGTCCAAAGAAAATCTGCCTGTTCTCATCTGTGCTTGCCAAACCCTTGCTTTAACTTTTCTCTTTCCTCCTACCTTTCTGGAGAGCTCCAGTTGCTCAGGAGTTCTTATTTCCTCCTTTTCTTATTCATGACTTAGATGTAATCATCAATACCTACAGCAGTACCCCCACTGTCAGACCGTTAGGGATGTACATGTGTATGTGTGATAAATGTTAAAATCTGAGTTAGGCTCTTAAGTACCAAATCTTCAATAAATAAAGCAAAAAAGTTACTAGATGCTAGAGAAAATAGCTTCTGGAGAAGAAAAAAGGATCACGTATGGATTCATACCATACACTAATCAGTCTGTATCAGAGTCTTTCAGTGATGTGTGTTCCAACACCAAGAAGTTAAAATTTCCAGTTATCACTGCAAAACGATAAAACAACAAAAAGGCATTGTAATAATATTTTTACATGAAATTTTAACACATGATTTTATGCAAATATATTCATTGCACCAAGGCTGAAGCACTTACAGACAGAAAAAATGTGAGGAGAGGTCAATAGTAAAGAGACTTGTGGGGAATATTTAGGAATGAAAGTTTGTTCCTGTAGAATATACTAATTGTTGAGAAGGATCGAGATAATCCAGGTGCTTGTATAGGATCTGATCTTAACTCTGCAGTTTGAGCAGCAGCTACCTATGCACTTACTAATCTTCCATTTAACACTGTGCTGGGCAATAGCTAGAACCCAGCAGGTTTCTGATTTCTCTGTGTCACTGACCTGGTTAATTAGTAAGCAACACAGACACTGTGTGATTCTTACTGTCCTGCTTGAAGAGGCCTCATGGGACTTCACAAAATTGTATATTCCACCTACAGGACAGCAGAGAAGCCAAAAAATTACATTTTGATCCTTTAGAATAATAACATCACAGGATGGTTTGGGCTGGAAGGGAGGGACCTTAAAGCTCATCCAGTTCCAACCCCTGCCACGGGCAGGGACACCTTCCACTATAGCAGCTTGCTCCAAGCCCCTGTGTCCAACCTGGCCTTGAACACTGCCAGGGATGGGGCAGCCACAGCTTCTCTGGGCACCCTGTGCCAGCGCCTCAGCACCCTCACAGGGAAGAGCTTCTGCCTAAGAGCTCATCTCAGTCTCCCCTGTTCTGGCAGGTTAAAGCCATTCCCCTTGTCCTGTTCCTACAGGCCCTTGTCCAAAGCCCCTCTCCAGGTTTCCTGTAGCCCCTTCAGGCACTGGAGCTGCTCTAAGGTCTGTCCTTAAGGAGCCTTCTCTTCTCCAGGCTGAACCAGCCCAGCTCTCAGGCTGGCTCCAGAGCAGAGCTGCTCCCACACTTGGAGCATCTTTGAGGCCTCCTCTGGACTTGCTCCAACAGCTCCATGTCTCTCTTGTGTCAGGGACCATAGGGCTGGATTCAGTGCTGCAGGTGGGGTCTCATGAGAACAGAGTAGAGGGGCAGGATCACCTCCTTTGACCTGCTGGTCGCGCTCCTTTTGATGCAGCCCAGGATACGGTTGGCTTTCTGGGCTGCAAGTGCACACTGAAGCTGGCTCACGTCCAGTTTTTCATCAACCAACACCCCAAATCCTTCTTCTCAGGACTACTTTCAATCCGTTCTCTGCCCTGCCTGTAGTTGCGCTTGGGATTGCTCTGACCCAGGTGCAGGACCTTGCACTTGGCCTTACTGAACTTCATGAGGTTTGCATTGGCCACCTCCTGAACCTGTCAAGGTCCCTCTGGATGGCATCCCTTCATGGTCCAGCCATGAAATCCATGCCTCAACAGCTTAGAGATGGTGGTGTTGTATGGGACAGTGTCAAATGCTTTGCACAAGTACAGATAGATGACATGTGTTGCTCTTCCCTAATCCATAGATGCTGTAACCCCATTGTAGAAAGCAATCAAATTTTTCAGGCACAATTTGCCCTTAGTGAAGCCATGTCAGCTGTCACCAACATCATTAATATTTCATATGATGTACGTTATATATAAGCTTCTTCCAGAAAAACGTGATCTAAAAGATAAGCTGTTAAAAATCTCTGTTAAATATAAACTGACGGCATTGGAAACATGCTCAGCTGAAAAATACCAGAGTTTATGTACAAGATATTACTAGGAGTTCATGATCTTTCACATACACTTTTCATTTATTAGAACCTGTGGCCTGAAAGTTGCTGTCAGTTCATGTTTAAAAAGACATTTTTGTTTAGCACCTCTTTCTAAGTGTTGTGTCAGTGACTATCCATAATTCAGGTAGCACTCTGCCCTCTGGAGAGGGGCTTTGGACAAGGGCCTGTAGGACAGGAAAAGGGGAATGGCTTTAATATGCCAGAACAGGGGAGACTGAGATGAGCTCTTAGGCAGAACTCTTCCCTGTTAGGGTGCTGAGGCGCTGGCACAGGGTGCCCAGGGAAGCTGTGGCTGCCCCATCCCTGGCAGTATTCAAGGCCAGGTTGGATGCAGGGGCTTGGAGCAAGCTGCTCTAGTGGAAGGGGTCCCTGCCCATGGCAGGGGTTTGGAACTGGATGAGCTGTAATCTTCCCTTCCAAGCCAAACTGTTCTGTGATTCTATGATTAACGATGTGATAACACCAGGAGTTCTGGAGATTTTGAATCAAGTCTTAAATAATGACTAAGGTAGGAAATGAAGTGTGATGGCATGCTCCTTTTTTAATAAGCACTTTTTTCAGCCCCAGAGAGGCCATCAAAGGACTGTGGGTTTTGCCTTTTCCATGCAGGATCAAGGCACACATGAAATAAATGCAAATCCGCAGTGGGAACACCAAGGGGAATGAAGTGACCACTCATTGCCTCAGTTAATTCTCTGTATTTTTGTTACCGCTTGATTTAATTTTGTCTTAGCTCCATTCCAACGATTCTTGGATTCACATGGCTGCTGCTGTAGCAATGACACTTCAAGTTCAGTCTGGAAAAGCAAAATTCAGTGTTAGTTAAATAATTGCTGTTCTCATACTCAGTTACAACCCCTTCCTGCCCAATTTCCTGCAATCCATAGTGAATGCTTAGTTTTTTCACTCTGGCTCCTCTGTAGATGAGCTCTTCCATGCTGAATGTACATAGCACTAAGAAGACTATTTACTTTTATTTTTAATCTAAGTAGAGCAGCTTTGCAACCCTTTCAGAGTGGCAGCATTAGCTGCATCCCTTATGCATACAAATGCAGTTGTGTGTACGTTAGCCTAAAGGCATAATATGTTCTCTGTGGTTTTACCCAGGCGCCACTGTCTTATCGATATAGATCCCCAACATGATAGGTTTTGTCAGAGTGAAACAAGATTCTGATCAAAGAGCAAGTCAAGATTTACTTATCTATTTTTATAAGTTTAAGTCTCGTGAGCCCTTTGCACAAATACAGAAAATACAGTTTGAAGGAGCTACCATAATCTTAAAATGTATATCTAAAGCCATAGGTTACTTTGCTTCAGCTAGTAGGAAACTTAAGTATTTCATCTCATAAAAATGACTTCAAGCTAATAATATTGCTCATGTGCACAAATTTCTGTTGTAACTGAGCCGTAAGATAATATCATGCTAATAAAATGTGAAAGTTTCTGTTATTTGTGTTAGATGTTATGTCTGTTATTTGTGTTAGATGTTATGTCTGTGTCCTGTGGTGTAGTTCACAAGTATACTGTGGAAGCAAGGGGCCCAGGTTGTGTTATGATTTGCTTAAACCAAAACCGACCCCATTTCTTTTGTCAGTTTTAGATTTCTTGCCACTGAGGACCACAGGCTGTTCCCTTCTCTCTGCAGCATAAATCCATCACTTCATTAATCATCCAGCAACCTGAGCTCCATTGTAGCTGCAGCAGCCTGCTCTGTGTTAGACCCTTTTCCTGCTGCCCTTCACTGTTTCACCAGTAATATAACCCTGCTAATATTTGTAGGGGGCAGAAGTGGTTCCTTATAAGCATCAGAAGTCCCATTCTTGGCTGTAATAGTGCAATCTGTCCAGTTTGAACTCTTTGTCAAAATTTCTCAGGGCATTGACCTGTGCAGGTAGCTATAGCTGGTGTATATGAAATGGCCCACAGGTATGTCCCCTTAGCTCTTGCCCAGAGGTTTGTGCCTCCCGACGCAAGCCCATGGGGCAGCAGAATGGGATCTATTCCTTCTGGACAAGCAAACAGAGTTGCCAGCTGTTTCAACCTCTCTGTGTAGATCTTCCCCCATTCATACCAGGAAGCTGTGGGATTTTTAAGTGTTGAAGGCCAGGTTGGATGGGGCTTTGAGCAACTGGTCGAGTGGAAGATGTCCCTGCCCATAGCAGGGGGTTGGAAGGGAATGATCCTTTTCCAACCCAAACCATTCCGTGATTCTATGATTCCGTGGGACTTTGTATGCACAGTTTTCATGCTCAGAAACTTGCTTATTATCAGCTTTGCTTTTTTGTCACATCAGTCAAGGCTCCTGAGCAGCCATGTGGGTTTTGCTGATTGATCAGCCGAGCTTGTTCCTATGACTTAATGACTGGGATTATGTCACTCATTATGATGCTCACCAGCATCAGCTTTCAGCTGTGGCTTTTTTTATTTGGGAAGCAAACAGCTGAGAATAGTAGTCCAACATAACACATTGCTTTCTGTAATGTCCATTAGGTGTCCCTACATGCTGATGGCTCGTGGGTACTTTAATTACATCTTCTCAATTAACAGCGGCACTCTCTGCATGCGTTTGTTGAATGGAGTCCCAGATTTCCATATTGAACACAACACTGTAGCACTTGTACTTTCTGCAAGAAATTCTCATTACTCAGAAGAACTTGTATGTCTGCAGACCACTGTTTTTCATTTGCAGTGCCTGAACCTTAATTAACGTTGCATTTGTAAGTAGATAATATGTAAAATATGGTAATTCTGAGCCCATAACCACCTGGCATGTTCTTTTCTACCACTGTGCAGCTCCTCTGTTTGCAATGCAGAACAGTAAGAGAAATTATAAGTAAATTAAACATACAGGCATAATGCCATCTTTCGGCTTTGTTGTTCGCAGCCCAAGGCGCTGCTGGATCCCTTGTTAGAGCACTAAGTTTTCTCCACTTGTCTATGTGTTCTGTCATGGGTTTGTAAATATGCCTATGGATTATTTGCTGCTTGAATCATTATCCTGCAATTTGACAGAGTCTCACAGGGAGAAGTCAGCTTCTTACAACACCAAGGACAGGCTTTTCTGTGCATGGGTTGGTGGTTATAAGAATAATCTCAGTCTCCTTTCTTATCCTCCTCATTTTTGTGATCACTCAGCCTTTACCATTACAGACTTGACTAGCGCTTGCAGACCCCCTGGCAACATCCCATCTGCATTCTTCTAGCTGGACTCACCTTTAAAGGCTGGTTTCATGTGGCAAGCCCCAATTTTATTAGTTATAGAACTTCAAGTTAAAATGTGAAGCCATCACACCACAAACAGGTGAATTAAATTCAAACTAGGCTTACCATCATAATCTTCCATGCATTTATCTGCACAGTAATACCTTTGAAACATCCCCCTTTTGAGACACTACAGAACAAAAAGGACTCAAGTGTCTACCCTGGGGTTTTTCACAATTCAGTGTGCAAAAACCTGCCTCCACCTTTGCACGTCTCACATATTAACCCAGTAAGATCTTATGAAGTACACTTTACAACAAGGAGGTTTGAACATGCCTAACACAACCTGCAAGAGTAACAGTCCATGGGGCAGTAACCTCTTTTATTGCCAGTTGGTGATGGTACATATAGCCTTTCTTCTCTCAAGATTATGGTGAGATTACTCACCCAGGCAAGAGAAGATGAAATATAAGTTAAAGCTTAAGCAGGCTCAGACAGGAATTCCCATCACTGGGGAGAAGCTCTTGACTTCCAGGCTACAGAGAGTTTCAGAAGGAGGCAATCTTGTAGGGAACTACTGGAAAGTCTTCACCAATGCATCTAGAAACAGAATGTGTTAAGGTCTTGTGTCTTGCCGAAACATCTACACCCTGCTTCAGCTTCCAGAGGATGTACTTAGTGTTAGCACAGCAGTCAAGGACAGTAACTCTGTCCTCCACTCCTCTGAATGGTCTTTCAAAGCATGAAGGGCACTCAACACTGCAGAGGTGACCACTGAACATTGAACTAGACTGCATGGAGCTAGGACTGTCTTATAGCAGGGGTATCTGTATGTTTCTCCATAAGCTTTTGTGTGTATTTTACACCCCTTCCCCAACCCTCTCTGTACTTACGGGAAATGTGTGGTGCTGTAGGTATAGAAGGTGCCAGTGTCAACAAAGCAGACAGAAGTCTGGTGTTAGTTTTGAAGTCTGCAGTTTACACATAGTGAATTTGGAGCTGTTATCTGGACACAGGTTTGCAAGAACTTGTTATATTTGTCTGCCTTCGGAGAACTTTCCAATGATTTATTTTAGATAATTAGTATTTATTCATTCCCTTCTTACATCCAAGATATAATGTGAATTTTTTTCTCTTAATTAAAAAAAAATGAAGTTCACTTCCTATCATGATTTTAAATAATGAATTGAACTGTGCTTTTTGATGTGATTTATCATTCCGAGAATGGATAGAATATCATTATCTTGTTAGAACAATGCCTGGCTTTTTCTTACAGCAAGCATAGCAAAAGAAATATAATAAGACAGCTTAGCCTATCATGTTCGATTTCATCAAAGTGTGATAGAAATACTAATACTAAAACTAAATTGATCTTCATAACTTTAGTGTGTGCTAAATGAGTACTTACAATACACTAAGAGAATTACAAAGGGCAATGCTGAGGCTCTGTTTCTCTGATATCTGCCTGCTTTGTTTATTAGGGACAAAAAGTATTTTTTATATCAATATTTTCATTATGCTAGAAACAATATTTAAGGAAAATGCATTGTCTTCCAGGTTTTATGAGCGTTTCTCATGTTGCACTCCACAATTTAAGGTTGTTTTAATGGTGAAAAGTATTAGCAGCAGACTTCTGCAGGTGTGCGTGCACTGTCTTTCTGTGCTGTCCCCAGACCAACTGTGACTCCAGATCATTCATTCACAAGTTGTCTGCAAAAACTGCTCCAGAATAAGACTTGCAAAATCAATTTCTTTCAACCATCTTTAGTGAGAAGTTGGTGTTTTCAGGAAGCTGATTAGCAATCAGTGTGCTACTGCAGAACTATGGAAAGAGAAGACCATCAACACCCAAACTGGTCCTAGATCTTTATCTGTTACCAGAGAAAACAAACCAATAAAAAGATGAAAAATAATGCAAACACAACCACCAGACCTTTGCCAAGAACAAGTCCTGACTGCAAGGAAAGAAGTGCCGTCAAAATCCATGGTGTCCACTCAGGTTTTCAGTATTGTCTCTTGATATGAATGATGCTTGGTTGGGGTGTAGCTCCAGGTTAGGACACCTGCCTTTAGGTGTTAACACATCTGCTGTCTCAGCTCCCATTGTCATGAACAGAGGTTGAGTCTACACAGTTGGTGGAGCAAGTGAAGTGGTTCTGTTCCCAGAGACAGCTGGCTCTCCTTACACCCTCCATGTAAGTCAAGAGTCTCATGGCATCTTTGATGCATGCCCAACCTTCATTTGTTTCTCCAGAAAGGCCCAGTTCCCCATAAGTCCTGTGCCATATCTGTCACCCCTCTGGCTTTAGCACAAGCACATGAATGCAAACCAATCTCTGCTGCTTCAGCTGTCAGCATCCATGATAACCAGCTCTGCCTTTAGAGCAGATAAAATTTACTTTATCTCCAGAACACATCTCAAGTCATAGAAATGCTTCAGAGGAATCCCTAAAGTTTGTGACCTATATTTGATTCTCCAGGAGGCTGACATTTTAGTCTTGTCTGTCCCCTCCCATGCCAGCTTGATTTATCATTTCTGTGTCTGAGATGGTTGCTCTGAGCTCCTGCTGTGCCTTAAGACAGGATCTTCCTCTCTCATGGACCTGTACTCATTTTTCTCCCTTTGTTTTCTGTGATAAGACACTAAGACATTTGACACACCAGTTCTTGGGCTGTGGGTCACTTCCTTCATTAGCATTTATATAATGCTTTTTAATTAGCACATTCCTTTCTGCTTCCTTTGGTTTTTATGGCACACTTTTGAAAGATGCTACAGTATAGCTTTATGAATTATTCCTCTTGAGCAAATATATTTTGTTAATAAGTACAGTATGATGCTCATTACTTTAATCTCCCCATGATAAAGATTAAACTTGCTATGAAAAATGGTGAATTTGGGAACATAATCTTTTTTTTGTAAAACATTTTCTGCTGTGCTCCTGATGCCTGCTGCAAGCTTTAGGGGGTGAGAGGCCCTCTTCAGGACACACTACAGAACTGCTTCCCTGAAAAAGAATGTGCAGTTATTTTATCCCTGCCAGGGGCAGGGGGTTGGAACTGGATGATCTTTAAAGGTCCCTTCCAACCCAAACCATTCCGTGATTCTATGATTCATGAATAAATATGTAAGTTCATGCTGAGTGAAAACCTAAATTACTGAACTTAAAAAAGAACTGAGTCCATAAGCCAATCAATTACAAGGGAATGAAGATAATGAGAACAGTAGATTCTAGACCTTCAAGGACTTATGTAAGGGATACAAGATTTTCTTCTTCCGATCGAGACCAGCAAATGTCAATGAATTTACAAGAAGTCTCTTAGCTGTTACTAAACCCATGGGAACATAAAGTGAAACAAATTCAAGCATGACCAATGAAGTCTTTTGATGTTCATGGAAACCTGCAATACAAGGTTAGACCAATTAGTGCAATGACTGTAAATGTAAAGTGTAGACAACTAAAGTCACAGTCATTCAGGGGAAAGGGCTCATTTAAAGTATAATTTGTTACATCAGAGTTTCAATCTAGAGGATTGCACTAGACATTGTGGCAAATATGTTCAAGGGTCATAAATCAAAGTTTATAAAACTACAACCTGTAATAATTTAAACTTCTATAGATCCATTCATTTGAAGTGTTTAACAAACATTAATTAATTAAGCTGTGTAACCCCCCACTGTGAGTGTACGGGTAAGTCAAAGCATTTGTATTTCAATTTTACAGAAGGTTAACCTGAAGTGCAGAGAGATTGATTTGCCTGGGGTCACACAGCAAGTCAGTGGAAAAACTGCAAATAGGATCTGCAGTCTGAAGTTCTCATTTCCCTGTTTTTACCACTTACATTACACTTCCCACTAGTAAAATGAAAGGGAAGAAAGAAGCTGCTGAAGTGGTGAGGCTTGCAATATAGTTAACCCAGTTTTCTACATGTCTTCTTGCTTTTCTCTGCAGCTGAGGCACATATCAAAGGAGTATGTTGATTTTGAATTATTTGGAACTTTATTCCATCTATCCTTTGCATGACTTAAGTGCAAACATCAAAATACTTGGTATCTTCTGAATTAAATATAGCTGGGCAGTAAAAGGCAACCCCCTTGAGTTTCAGGCATATAACTTTACACAGTCAACCTCTGTGCCCTGCAGCCCATGTGGTGCTCTGTGTTTGCCTGCTGCATGGGCACACTCTTTCTGTGTGTGCTCATTGCCCTTGCTTAGCCTTCTGCATCAGGATTGTGGGGGGGAGTTAAAGATGGAGACTGCAGCCCCATTGTCACGTATGCTTGACTTTACAAAGCACCTCATCATAAATGAGGACTGAGTTGTAGCTTAGTGCCTCTCAGGTTACTTGGCAGGCATGTGATATCATGCACTAGAGAAACTGGGGTTGTGTGCTTTGGTATCAGAATAAGGTTGTTAAGTACAGAAGGTGATGCCTTGCTAGAAAACAAAGCTTTGGGTTGACCAGATATGTTCTGTTTTACTAAAAGGAGACTGTGATGTGTTTGCAGTGAAAGGGTAAAAGAGATGTAGAGGGGAAAATGTTCTTAGGTGAAACAAGTGACCTGACAAGTGCAAGGTCCCACAGCTGGGTCGGAGCAATCCCAGGCACAGCTACAGGTTGGGCAGAGAAGAGACTCAGAGCAGCCTGCACAGAAGGACTTGGGGGTGCTGGTCTGTGAGAAAATGAACATGAGCCAGCTTCAGTGTGCGCTTGCAGCCCAGAAAGCCAACCGTATCCTGGGCTGCATCAAAAGGAGTGTGACCAGCAGGTCGAAGGAGGAGATCCTGCCCCTTTATTCTGCTCTCGTGAGTCTTCACTTGGAGTATTGTGTGCAGTTCTGGTGTCCTCAACATAAAAAGGACATGAAACTGTTGGAACAAGTCCAGAGGAGGCCACGAGGATGATCAGGGGACTGGAGCACCTCCCATATGAAAATAGGCTGAGAAAGTTGTGGCTGTTCAGCCTGGAGAAGAGAAGGCTGCGTGAGGACTTCATAGCAGCCTTCCAGTATCTGAAGGGGGCCTATAGGGATGCTGGGGATGGACTCTTCATTAGGGACTGTAGTTATAGGACAGGGGGTAATGGGTTAAAGCTTAAACAGGGAAAGTTTAGATTGGATATAAGGAGGAAATTCTTTCCTGTGAGGGTGGTGAGGCACTGGAATGGGTTGCTCAGGGAGGCTGTGAATGCTCCATCCTTGGCGGTGCTCGAGGCCATGTTGGACGAAGCCTTGGGTGGCATGCTTTAGTGTGAGGTGTCCCTGCCTATGGCAGGGGGATTGGAACTAGATGATCTTAAGGTCCTTTCCAACCCTAACTATTCCATGATTCTATGATTCTATGAGACCTTGAAGTGAAGAGATTAAAGGATGTAAAGAGTCAACATTGCCATGGTAGGTGACAGAACTAGGAAGAAAGGTGTCTTTTTAATGCTTTGTCTTGTCTTTATATTCAAAGTGATGTTCAGAAGGGGTTGGATGTGAAGGTGCTTCTTCATAAAGTGAAATAAAAGGCTGGGAAGCAGTTATTACTAATTCCCTATAGATTGCCATGGGGTTTTCGTAAAAATGCTTTTATATTGCCTTGGGAAAATGTGTCTGATTGGATTTCTTGCTTTTGGAGTTCCTAATGCTCCACTTTCCAAAGTCTTACACAGGAATAAACCAATTTACCATTACTGTGTGGCTCATCAGAGCTTCCTTAAGGTAATGGCTGGGTACCTGAGATTCCCACACTGTTTATTTGCCAGCCCCAGTAGGGTGAAAGTGGGAAAATAACGGAAAAGGTCTGAGACTAACATGAGACATTTCTTGCACTTGGAAGCCACACCAGTTCATCACGACATTCTACTTGTTCATTCTGTTCTCAGCACAGAAAACACTGATAGCACAAGGGCCTTTCCTTTCGAAGCAGCTGAAAAATATGTAATATACCCTGAAGTACAAGCCCTGTGCAGGTATCTGCTTTGTGATGACAAGTTCTGCATGGTATGGGGTTTCAAATTAGTTAGGGGAAAGGAGGAATGATGTTGTTAACAATCCATGGTAAATAGGAATGAAGAAATTCATGGTGTAAAGAGGCTGATGAAGATTTTCTGTGCTGAGTTTCTTACCAGGTGTGCTGTAACAGCTGTATGAGTTGTCATTTGCCATGTAACTGCAAGTGTGGGAAAGTAAGTGCAAGAACTTTTAGAAAGCTTGGATCCTTGGGATATAAAGGGTGAATGATGTGTATTAGACAAGCTGCTCCTTCCTGGCCTTCTCCTCTCCCTGGAGGGCATCTAGGGCACTGTGTCAGGTAGACTGGTGGGATGTCCTCTTCATGCAGTTTTGAGAGCCTTTGCAATTGTGTTTCGTGTGCTTGTCAGGTTTCTGCCAAGCTATTAATATGGAGAAGGACATGCTGGTACTGCATTGTTGTGTGTTGGAATGATCTCCTGCGAGAGCAAACACATCTCCTTGTTCTGGCAGTGGCCATGCCTGATTAGAAGAGACATATATATACATAATATGTGTCTTTTCCTGTGCAGGAGATAACACATTAGTTCTTTTCAAAAACAAATTGCTTTCACCAGAAAATATTTACAAATTAAGGAATGCATAGGAGGGATTACAGTCAGTGACTTGAATCTGTGAACAGCTATGGTTAATCCTGAGGTGACTGCATCACTCTGTTCCTAACTCTCCCCAGGATTGCTGTGCTCACCCTAAGGCTACAACAACTTTCCTTGGAGGAACACGTGTTAAGTGCTATCAACCTGGACTGGCACTGTGGGGCTGTAGATCTGCTCAAATGCCATAACTTCACCCCTTTGCCTTCTGCACAGCCCCGTCTACTTGTGCTGCTTTGTACAATGGAGCCAAACACCTGAGGGGACAGGATGGGAACCCAAATCCTTCTGAGTTTCAGCAAACTGGGTGCTTGTGGGAAGTATCTGATAGGGGTGACCCCTGGATGTGCTGTTGAGTATCTGCAAGTACCCTGGAGTCTGCAGGTCCCAAGGCATATGCTTTAAACACTTCATCTTCCATTTATCCTACCTACTCCCAACCTATTTATGTGCAGCTGCGGTGGAAAAGCCTATATAAGACTAATCTGTCTTGGAGAGGATTATAGAATAATGCATCATTTTCTGGTTCTGGTCTGGTATACAGTGCTTCCCTCCGTAGTCTGTGGGAAATTAGCTTTGCAGCTGGTTCCTTTCCAAGATTAAAGCAAAAAGAAAAGTGAGGAAATGTATAATCTGACTCTTTTTATTTCTTATAACTCTTGCCTCAGATGTGAAAACATACCTGCACTTTTGGTATCTCATTTTACAGTCAAATTTTGACAATTTTCCCTAACTGTCCTTACTTAAGGAAATCGTATCTTGAGCACTTGAGCCCCAAACAAAACCACACAATAAACAAGTTACATAACTGAACAGTTTTTCACTGTTAAACTCTCTTTTGCAGTTGTTTAAGTGCACGTTGCAACTATTCAGGTGAAAGTCTGTTCATAACTTCTGTGACCCACAGTGGGGCTGCGTGATCCTCCGACAGGATCAGAGACGAGCAATAATAACTGTTAACTGCTGCACAGAAACAAGGGAAGAATCTCTCTGGTAATGGCTTTGCATCCAACTCTCCACACAAAGAATAAAGCCTCTTCCCATGCTATTGTCAAGCATTGGAACAGGCTGCCCAGGGAAGTGGTGGAGTCACCATCCCTGGAGGTATCTAAAAGATGTGTAGATGTGATGCTGGGGAACATGGTTTAGTGTTGTGCCTGACAGTGCTGGGTTAACAGTTGGACTCGGTGATCTTAAAGGTCTTTTCCAACCTAAATGATTCTATGATTCTATGCTACGTGCAGAGAGATACACAATGTTCAAAACAAAAGCTGAGGGTTTAAGCTCATAGTAAAAGACCTTGGATATAGGTGGATGTAAGCCATCCTTTTCAAAGGAAACTGTCATTTTATGAAAGGTCTTTTCTGAAGCAGAGCAAACCTTGCCTCTTAATGCTTCCTTAGCTGTCACTTTTGAACACACAGTAAAATTAACAGCACTTTCTGTTTACATAGTTTCCTATCAGGAAAAATCCTGGAAGAGGTTCAATAATATGCCTGGTTACCCAGAGGTGCAAAGCAGCCAGTGTGTGCTCATGGTCCTGCTCTGGCTCTCACAGGCTGAGCATTGATCTAAGGCCCCTGGCTAGCATGTTTAAAATGAAAGCTCACAGCAGGATTTGGGGTTTGCTGCTCTGCTTTTGTGCATCTTCAGCTTCAGAAGCAGAATAAGCAGATCTGAGTGTGGCATTTACTAATTTAATCTGCTGTGCCCACTTTCGGCTGTGTTTCTGTGCATTACTGAACCTGTCTCACAGTTTCTTTACTTGTTCTGTTGAAAACACAATGAGCAACCATAGATGTTAACCATAACATATTGTCAATGGTGAATACTTAAATGCAGACTGCAATACCAATTTATGAATGAGGTTAGACTATATAGTGAAAACTGCAGTAATATAGTCAATGTCATCACTGAACAGGTTTAAATACTGGCTTTACTGCTTGACTGTTGTTCTCCAGTTTTTACTTGTTAATGTAAGTATCACTTACATAGAGAGGGCTGCAGCAATTATTTTGTCTTCTCTGTGCACAGCAATCTGTGTTAAATATTTTATTCTCCCTGGTTTTGGATAACTGCCTTTGAGGCAAACATTCCTAGCTGAGAAGTTTTGGAGAGCTCTGATTGTATTTTGGGTATATTGCAAAAACCAATCATGACACTATTGTGCAGCAAAGCTAAAAGTACTGAAAACCGTTTTTCCACATATACATATAAATTACTATTGCAAAGTCATTAATTACTAACCATTTAGTAATTTATTACATCAAGTAGAGTGTTTCAGAGCTTTTTCAATTAAAAGATGTAATTTTGCTCAGGTATGTACCTGATTAGTAATTGTTCCTGCCTCAATGAGCTTACAGCCTAAAGGACCACAGGATCGTTAGAGAATTCAGGTTGGAAGGGACCTCCAAAAGTTATCTAGGCCAAATAGAAGAAGTTTCCTGAAGCTCAAGAATCACGACAGGTTAATAACTGTGTTTTTTACTCACTACCTTGGTACATATTCTAACAGAGTACATTGCTTTTAATAGATTTAGAAACATTTATCAACTAGAAATTTGGCAGAAGAATGCTTCCCTGGCTTGCACTGTGCCGTTTCACTGCCTGCATGGAACAGAGAACCTGTTCTCTCCCCCTGCAGTAACTCTTGCTATTGGGTTGGCATCCATGTTTCTAATGCTTATGTTTGAAAACCTTGCCACAGGGCTCCTAAATTTCATTTTGAATTGATATATCTTAGTGTTACCCCTGCCAATTGCAAAAAATAATCCTGGAGCTTTTCTGTTACTGTTGAATCTCACAACACCTTTACTTTATGCAGACCCAAGGCATATATATGAAATCCTGGGGATGAGATACAGCTGAAGTGGGAAGTGTGTTTTTGACTGCTTCTGCACTGAGGGATGCTAATGGGGGCAGGTTTGAGCTCACCATGACTGCAAAGCTGTGTACCAGCTTGATAGCTGGAGATTTGCCATTTCTCACCTAGGGTCTGTGCCTTAGTCCTACTTTAGTTGAAAACTTACCCAATTTCAAGCTCCGTTTTTTTCTTCTCTTACTTTTCCATCTCTATAATGGCTATTTTGCTCAATATGGAAGCATTTTACTTGAAGAAAACCCACAAAACATAGTTGCATTTGGTGAAGTGTGTTATTTAACCTCGCTTTGGACTGCTTCCATGGGCAGGGCAATTAAAGCCCTTTACTGGCAGGCTGGTGGGATCTCTGATCACTTCCCTGCTACTTCTACTGCGTGAATCAGTTTTCCTTCTTGAACAACATCCTGCACAGTCCTCCTTACTCCTACCTAATAATTCAGACCAGATGGCTGAAGCTGACCCAGCATAATCTGCTCCCTGGGATATAAATGATGCCATTTAGATGTACACTGTAATGTTCCCTTAGTCAAAAAATAAAAGGACTTGCAGGAAGAGCCTGTAACAATTGACTTTATTTTGATTTGCAGTCTTCTGCCAGACAGTAGCCATTTATGCTGGGTTACACAACATTTAAAGCTACATATAGACACTATCCTACACATAGACAAAAAGACTGCCCCAAATTTCCCAGAAAGGAAACAGCTTGTGTTTGCGTGTTGCCTTAGACCCCGGTTCTACCTTGTCCCTGAATGCCCTGGAAAAACAGATGGGAGCTATATTGCAAAGCAAGACAGGGCACTGACACAGCACAGGAAAAAATAATTCCATGGCTAAGGATCTCTAGAAAGAAGAGTTAAAAAACCCAGCCCTTTTCTTTTTATCCTACAGAATATTTGTTCCAATTCCCAGTATGTGTCTATCGAAATATGATGCACGGAGAACTTGTTTCTTGGGTAATGGGATTCTATGTTGTTAATGATGTTACAGCTAATTGCAAAAATGAACAGCTATCTGCAGAAGCAACGGACAATTACTGCAGATACCAGAATATCTGGTGCCATTTCTAAATTGTCTCAAGACATAATGTCAAGAGGGCTGGTAGCAAGATGTGTGTCACAAGAAAATCCTCTCTCATTGCTAAGCACAGATGAAGGTAACAGCTATTGGAACAGCCCTCAGCAGAGCATACTCTCTTCCTGGAGGTCAAAACGTGCTGCAGTGGGTAGGTGTCTGGAAGTGGGTTTTGGATGAGGTTCAGTGCATGGAGTAGTTTGCATTGCTCTCTTACAAGTAGCCACATGTATTGTCAAGTCACTGGGGAGGCAGCATTTGCTGACACATGCAGTACAACTTCAGGCCAAGTGATGTACAAGATTATCCTTTTAAGCTTAATTGTGTTCTATAAAACATAGATGGTATCATAAAGCCTGGTATTGGCTTGGTTGCTACTGCAATACAGACTTTCCTCTTCCTCACCTTATTTGTTTAAACACAAAAGAAGTACAAGAGATCTCTCCACTCATGCTCTGGTTTTCTATATGCCCGCTCTCTTCTGAATCCTGTGCTTGGTACCCTGTAAATCAATCCTCACTGTATAGCTGCATTGTAAACCTGTAGCAGCTCAAGTTGAGCCTCTTATTACCTCAGAAAACACATCTTTTGATATCCTTAATTCCTAACCCTTTGCATCAATTAGGTACCCACAAAGTGCAGCTGCAGGTCAGCTGATGTTAAAGAGATATACTGGTGCAATGCCAGCTGCTCAGTGCACTGGGATGCATGTGTCCTGATGGCTAAGTCTCTGAATGTGCATGAAATTACTGAGATGCATTTGGTACCTGCCAGTGCTTCTCTGTGTAGGTGAAAATCATACAGATGCCAAAGCTACCTCATATACTTCACCCAGCTTTGAGGCTACCAGGTGAATTATGATGATTTACACAGCTGAAGGTGGGTCAGTAATCAGAAGAGCACCAAGGTATATAAACAGGAGTGAAAGCTCACTGCCTTTTTCTTCTGACTTTGAAGGACTCTACTGAAGTGAGTATTGTGAGTAAGAAGGTGGCTTGTAAGAATGGGAGGCTCTCATCTAGCATGCTGGGGAGCTGCTCCATATTTGCTTGTGCAGCTGCATCTACAAAGAGAACTTTAAAAAATGGAATAATGTGCCAAGCCACTGGTGATTCTGAAGCCCCTCTAAGTGGGTTGTTGATTACAAAGGGATGGATATACCTGGTGTGCTTGCCTGTGTGCCTCTGCAGTTCAACCCTCCTAGTTTACTGCTCTTTGGGGCCTTGTGTAATTCTCTCAGCCAGCGCTATATGGTTCTTAATGTTTGGTTTGCTTTGAAATGAAAGGAGGTATGAAAGTGTATGTTATTATTCTATTCCTTTAATCTTTGCTCAAAAGTTAGTCCTCTCAGACCTTTAATCATCTGTCTTTGCCTGAATTACCTTCGATTTATTTCCGTCTTTCTGGTGCTGAAGTGCTTAGAGATGAATGAGGCATTGTATTGTTTTATCTTATTTTTTCCTCATTAGAATGCTGGCAAAAGCCTATGGTCGCAGAAGACAGAATGTAGCTTAGGCTAGTCAAAATTTTTGAGTTTTCATGTTATTTAATCCTTTTGTTATGAGAGTTGTAAAATATTCCGATGACGAATGGATATTATGGTGCATGTAAATTGGGACAGAAATTCTACTGGAGTAATGTTCATAGGGCTGCAACACCAATCACTCAAAAGTCAGAAAATGGCAGAGTTTAGGCAGCTTGTTCAGCTTTGTCTCATCACACATCTTTCTTTCAGTGTAGCTGCTGTCTGGAAGAAAAGTTGCTCTTTCATGTGATTAGGGCGTTGTGTCTTCTCCAGTTCTTATTCTTTGTAAAAATTATTTTTGTTTGAATTTTCTTTAAGAAAAAAGTGTGAGCACAACTCAAATTTGAGCCTAAATAATTTTTATGTATATGTATATATTTAAACTGTAATAAACAAAACAAGACTTCATGCTGAGAAGTACATCCAGCTTTAGTAAGAAAAAGCACTGCCTGGCATATCTATAATGGTTAGAGCCTGCTCACTCTTGCACATGTCTGTAAGAAAGGGGAAGGGCAATTCTTGGAGCTTTCCTGCAGAGCACAGATGCAGTGATATACAGTAACTTGACATGGGCATTTTAAAGTGATACTGATGTATTCTCTACCATGTTAATGTAGGGAAAATGTTTTTCCACTTTCCTTTTGATGGAATAATCCAAAATAGAATATATCATGATATCTTTAGGATTGCTTAATATTAGAATATATAGAATTTATTGTATGCAATTCATACAACAAAACTGACAAAACATTTGTGCTAGGCTAAAAGAAGAGCAAGTGGATTTTATTAGAGTAAGTAATCTCTTAAGAAGTAAATGAACAAATTCAGTCAGACTGAAAATCCAGTGAGATTCACAGATGCTTTTAAACAAACATGTCTTAATTGCTTAACAAAATGTTTGGAATGATACAGAGATACAAACAGTTCATCTGGAGAGGTGTTTTGCACTCACAGAGTTCCTCATGCCATCTCTGAATGAAATCTGAACTTGTTTTCATGGAAGGGAAGGCACATACTGCCAAGAAGTACTTGGTACAGGTTTAATTTCTCTAAGATATTAGCCTCTTTGTTGGATTATCTTCCTGTAAGACCCCACTAGATGACAGATTGTACTTTGGTCATTTTACGTGCCAGCTATCATGCTCTCACAACTACTTTTTATGACCTTGGTTTTAAGCTTGATTCTAGAGCTGCTTGATCCCACCACCTCCTTTACATCTCTTTGCCTGTCCTCAGTAGTATTCAGCCATTTCCCCTTCCTAGTATGATTGCATCTCTGCCATAATGGAGATAGCTCAGTAGAGCGGGTTTTACGCAGAGCAAATTGCAGATCCTATTTTCTGCTAACCTTGACTGACTGCAAGTTGCTGGCTGCCCTTGTTCCATAGAAGTGGCAATTTTAGCTTATGGAATAACAAAGCAACTGACTAAGTGAATCCTCTGTGCTTTCTTCTGTAACTGCATAAGTACACTGAAATGCTTTCCTCTGCACACCAGTGATCGTTATTCTAGTGAAAGCAACCCACGGCCTCCTCAGAATAGATAAGAACCTCTACAAAAAGACTTGAGGTTTTGATATTTATTTTGCACCCGTGCATATTCATGCAAATGTGGCTCTCGCTTTATTTTTGATGAAAACACTAAGACAGTCTTTAAAGGTAGACCAAAAGCACTGTTCTGCTGTTCCTTGACTGGCTACTGTCAACCCAGTTAATACCCTGATCATGACAGCTATGCCAGCTGAATGCCACTGCCGGAGGGCAATTTCTAGTTTCTTTCTGCAAAGTATTTATCTGGAGATAATTACATATTAGCCTGATATGTTTTACTTGCAGTTGCAATACAAACTGACCTGGCATTGAACCGTGTATTACAACTGTTTGCAATTGCACTATGAGCATTCAAAATGACTGTAAAAAATTCCCCACATCGGGAATGATGAAATTTCCATTCTCAGTCCAACTGTCTTATAGAATTTAATTTTAAATTTAATTCCTGGTGAAATTAAATGTTCTTAGAAATATGAAATCTAAATTCTTGCAAATGTGTATGTGAAATTGAAGTTAGTATCTACCGCCTATGGATCACTGTTATTAATGTTAAAATTTCTGATTTTTACTATTGTACATGATAAATAGAGTATATAATAAGTCAAAGTTGTAAAAGGAGTTAGAAGAAAAGTTAATTTCAGTAGTTCCTAAAGAGGGAAGAGCACCTCCTAGAGATCTGGCCAAAGACTTAATATGAGGATGAGGACAGACCCAGTTCACTAGTTTTGACTGGTCCTTGAAAGATGAAGAAAACCAGGGTACCTCTGCTGTGTGCTCCTCTGTGCCTCCTCTTGATCCTTCAGTCCTGCTTGCCACATACAGTCCAATTCAGCCTCCCATTGTGAGAGAGCATGTAACAGAGAATGCAGATGTACTTCCACAGAAGGTTATTTATTATCGTTATAGAACCGATGTCTTACTGTCCCAGATGTGAGATCTGTCTGACAAAATCCTTGGCTACCTATGAAGTCCAGACATGATCCCAGTATTTTCCTCTTTGCAAGGCAGGCTCTATCACTAATGTTGGAAGATTTCTTCCTTCTGGTTGAAGAAGCTTTCATGGGGAGCATACTCTTTACTTTTAGGCATGTTGAAGCATCCTGGGGTGCTCTGTCTCCTGATAGTCTCATGTATAGCTTTATTCCATCTTTAATTCAGAAGTGTTTTCTGATTTTCTGGTTGCCTTGGGGCTAGTATTAATTCAGTCCAACTTAAGGTAACATGCAAACTGAACATTTCTTCACAAAACAGAAAATAAAAAGCACAGTCACAAATGTTTCTGAAAGACATTGTGTATGCAGAATAACCTTGAATATTCTTTATAAGTTCTCCACTTAATACCAGAAATATTTCTCTGTTCCCTTTTCTGCTTTCCTGACACTTACCTGTTCAGTGTCATGCTTTCCCACACTCTTTATGCCCTAGGTAGCACTCATTAGAGAGAGCCATTTACTGAAAGCATGGTAGTCTTTATGAACAGTCCTCCCTTTGAAGTCCCAGTGGGTATCCAGGTAGCTGTAATGTTTCTCCCTTCTTTCTTATCCATGAGAAAGTCTGTTCTTGATTAAAATAATGTGATTTTCTTTGGTGAGTCAGATATCTCTTAGACAACATGTCACCTCCTGTTTGTGAGTATTTGACTAAAAACTTCTCATCCCAGGGAAAGGAAACACCTTTTTTTTTCCCTCTCTCCTGTCATTACATGGACAGGTTTCAGTTGAAGGTGTTTTCACTGATGGATCCTGTGTATCTGTTCATAGCCCATGGAAATCAGTGTGATAAAAACATTTAAACAGGATATTAAGACCTGACTTGTTGATTATTCTCAAACCACAACATTAACTAGCCAATTCTGATTGACAACAGGTTGAAGTGAAGAATCCACAAAGTCTTCCCTCAAGTTATGTATCCTGCTTAAAAGTATTCCCAAAGGCACCTGCAGATAGGGCTGGGAGTGGCTGAGGTGTCTGGGGTGGGTGTTAACAACCAGTTTCCCTTAGGGCACTTTATATCTTCAAGTTTCTAGTTTACCAGTTAAAACAATCAGTGGCTACTACTTGTAGAAGGGCTTGTTCTACCTATATTGGTGCATATTTTTACCTATTTATTTATTTGTAAAGACCTCTTTAAAATGGACTGTACCTCAGGAATCTCACTGACATTTTAGAAAACCATTTTTCATAGCAGTGTGTTTTGCTAGAAATGTAATACGTGTTTATCATTATGATGACAATCTGTAAGTATGTATCAGCCAAAGAAAACCACCAGGGATTCAAAAGCCAACATGTCAAGTAATCTTTTACTTGTTCCTCTTTACAGATATTCAAGAGTTTTATGAAGTGACACTGCTAAATTCCCAGAAAAGCTATGAGCAAAAAATAGAAGAAGCAAATCAAGTTGCAGAGAAATGGGAGAAGACAACATCTGCTACAGACCATGAAAATCTGCAGAAAAACCAAGAGGTAATTTAACAGATTAAGAATTAGAATATATATATGTGAGACGTCTCAAGCCTGTGAAAGGACATGCAATGATTTATAATATTGAAAGAATGTCCTTAATTAAGGAATTAGTTTAGGATATGGGAGATGTAGAGTGTTACCCCTCTGACCTTGAATAAGTCTCTGACTTCTTCATCCTTTCAATTGCTACCCTTCAAAGGGAAGCAAAAAACTTCTCATCCTTGCTGTGCTTAACCTGATACTTGGTGTGTGTGATTACCCCCTAAAGAGAATATATCTGCTCTACTTGCTAATGACCACTGAGGTTATTAATACTCCAGTGACTGTATCCTGTGTAAAAAAATTAATCAGACTTTTCATTTTCCTGGGACTGACATTGGGCTGAACTTTTCCATAACCCAAGTGCACAGAGGCATCAACCAAAATATCTCTGTATGAGGAAGAGATATCTAGAAGAAGCTTATCCACTTTTGCTTTTCTTCTGTAGCTACTGGAAGGATTCAAAACCTTTTTTTGTCACCACCGGCTCCAATCTGCCTCTGTCTGCTTCCAGATTATCATTAACTAAATTAGCAATCTGAACTAATTGCTTCCCACCATGTTTGTACTTCAAAGACAAAACAAACCCCACAGACCCAAGCAATGAATTGCTCTGTTCTTAAACAGTGAGACAGAAATAGAGTGGGCATGGACTGCAAATTGCAAATCTCCAGACCAACATCAAAGACGAGGGAAATGTATAAAAATTTCCATTGTTGTTATGGCAAGAAAAGAATTTCAAGTTTTGAAAGTTGTTCCAAAGCACTTCCCATACAGGCGTGACTATTTTTAAGAGCTTTCCTCTTTCTTAAAACTGTAAAACCAGAAACAAATTGCAGTTCTACATGACATCTTGCATGTGATTCTTAACAAGGATAGATCAGAATTGCAGGCAGCTAGAACAAAACTCTCTGAAGGAATGAAGAAATTTATTATAAAAATTAATTAACAAAAGAAACTTGCAGAATTAATGAGAACAGGCATTCTGATTGAGTGAAATCAGAACAAATGAGTCTTAACATAAGATATATCCCATGAATGAGTGAACAAGTCCCAGCTTGAAGGCGCAGCTAGCTAATCTGCCTTTTTTTCCACAAAACTATATGCTTTAAATGGAGGAAGTGTATTCCAGCACGTTAGCCCTTGGAGCATCTGACAAAGACAGTGAATCACAGACTGTCTTTTCATTCCAGCCTCATGAAAGTATTTGACCCTCAACGACATCTTCCTTAACCTCATTACTGTCTAAGAGGTGTGCTGCTGGTTTTGTCAAGGCGAACTTAAACTCCAAGTTCTATGCTGGGAATGGCAGAATATATAGGGCTGACTCCAAACTTTGTTTACATTATGAAAATGATGTTCTGATTTAAAGCAAAGCAATAGAAAACTACTGCTTAGAAACTAGAATAGGTTGCCCAGAGAGGTTGTGAATGCTCCATCCCTGGCAGTGTTCAAGACCAGGTTGGACGAAGGCTTGGGTGATATGGTTTAGTGTGAGGTGTCCCTGCCCATGGCAGGGGGTTGGAACTGGATGATCTTAAGGTTCTTTCCAACCCTAACTATTCTATGATTCTAACTGGAGAATCCATTTCAAACCAGGCTGTGAGCAGTGAGAGTCCACGGTACCCCCGTTGTCAGATTTGCTCTCTATCCATATATTTAATTGGTGTAATGAGGGCACAAAATGTTTAGTCCCTTTGAAAATCGTACTTATATAGGTTTTAAGGGTCCAACTGCAGGCAAAACAGACTGGAAGTGTAGGCTGTTGTTTTTTTCCTTTCAACAGCACATCATACTATCGGCAGTTCCGAGTCAGAAGTGATTAGTACATACAGAATGTACCAGCTGCTGTACAAATCCACGAGAGTGCTTTGCTTTCTGTGAGAAACTGCCTTATGAAAATGTAACTGGATAGTCTGATAAATCACAAGTTCTTATTGATGGCCTATTCGTTATGGGAAATGAGGGTTTTGTACTTTCCTTTTCCGTTCTCAATTACATGTCCCAAATGTGGAAAGAAAAATCCTCCCCTCACTCATGCAGTGTTCCTCTGCAATGAAAGCCCAAATATGATCGCCCAGTCAAAAGTCATCCTCTTCATGCCTTCCACTTGAAACCTGCCTTGGTTGCTCATATGTTGATTTTTCTATATAAATTGGTTCTTTTTCTGTATTTTTGTTCCATTCTGAATGGCTGATAAAAAAAGAAAGCAGCTTTCACTGTCCAGGGCAGATGTCCTGTGATATTGATGTATTTGCTCTTCTGTAGATTTCACAATAACAGGCAAGTTTTTAGGTTGTTGTTTGCAACACTATACAAATTTGCCATACAGAGATGGCTGGCCTCTAAACTGAGTGGTCTGTAACAAACTCATGCTAATTCTTACAGTGTACTGGGATGGGGATGTCATAAATTAAGAAAGATGAAAGGCTCATGATCCATTCTGTAGTCGCTCATTATTCTGAGTGAGTGCATCTCCCAGACTTAGAGTCTGTCATTTTGAATGGCCTTTGGAAAGCAAATGAAGTCAGGGGAGTATATGAGCTCACCACATGTGAGCCAGAAACACTGGCATCCAGATTTTTAGCATGAATGGCACCATGTAGCAAGCCATGGCTACAAACAAGAGAATTAACAAAGTGTGTTGGGGTTTAGTGATAACAACTCTTTTGTTTTGTTTTCTCCCCATTTTTTTTACTTGCATCCTTCTAGTTAGACTCTACTGTTCAGGCATTGACCCTAAAGAAGTTCCTGGTCCTCATGAAATTGGTAAAAGTTTTGGTATGACCTATGCATCTAAACATCACAACCTTGATATTTTTTACTGCACCATTAGTGGCTTTGGTCATTCAAATGATGTGACATCAGTGTTTCCAGATGCAAAAGGCAGTGTTACCTACAATCAAACTATTGCATTTCACCCTGTGCAGAAAGAAAATATATGTGGGAATGTATCTGGCAAAGATATAAATATCATAGACCAAAATAATTTTGATGGGTGGGTGTTAGGGTTGACAAAATCACTTGACAAAATTCAACTGAAATTGATGGATAGTTTCAAAATCAATGTAACAAAGTTTGGGGCAAGTTTGGTATTCAGTAAAATTGTTTACTAGGTGCTATCTGTGAAGACTTGAATTTGTTTTATATATATTACACAGCAAGCAGGGTATGCAACAGGGAAAAAGTGAGAAAGTGAAACTAGTAGTTGTGATGTGGGAGATCCAGAAAATAGCTCTGAAGAAAACCTGAACAAATCTTGCTCATTCTCTTGCCCAAGGGCAGATCAACTGTATTTGAACTGTTCCTGACATGTTTGTCTAACCTGCTCTTTAAAACGTCCCACTGTGGAAAGTGAACAGCTTCTCCAGGAAAACTTATTTCCTCACTGATAGAAAGTCTTTCCTGACAAGAAAGTGGAGTTTCTCTAAGTGCAATTAGAACCCATTAGTTCTTCAATTTTCCGTAGACCTGGAGAACAGTTTATTCAGTCCTGTTCCAAAATCTACTTACAGATATTTAATCATATATAGTAACAGGAGCTTCCAGCTTCTCTGCCTTTCTTTTTCTCTCACTCATTTAAAATGATCTTTGTGACCTGCTCTTCCTCAGCAGTGTTGTCATTGTAGCTGATCATAGAATAGTTTGAGTTGGAAGAGACCTTAAAGCTCATCCAGTTCCAACCCCTGCCACAGGCAGGGACACCTTCCACCAGAGCAGCTTGCTCCAAGCGCCTGTGTCCAACCTGGCCTTGAACACTGCCAGGGATGGGGCAGCCATAGATTCTCTGGGCACCCTGTGCCAGCGCCTCAGCACCCTCACAGGGAAGAGCTTCTGCCTAAGAGCTCATCTCAGTCTCCCCTCTGTCAGGTTAAAGCCATTCCCCTTGGCCTGTTCCTACAGGCCCTTGTCCAAAGCCCCTCTTGAGGTTTCTTGTTGGCCTCTTTAGGCATTGGGAGCTGCTCTAAGGTCTCCCCGGAACGTTCTCTTTTCCAGGCTTAATGAGTCCAGCTTTCTCAGCCTGTCTCCCTAGGAGAGGTGCTCCAGCCCTCTGATCATCTTTGTGACCTACTCTGGACTTGCTCCAACAGGCCAATGCCCTTATGTTGGGAATCCTAGAGCTAGGAGCGGTACATGTCCATGCAACAATGAATGTTGGTTCGTAATGACAAATATGGTCTTTTGGGAAAAAAAAAAAATTAGTTGGCTTCAACTCTTCTCAAAGGAGCTGTACTTAGAGGTATGAAATATTTTAGTCTCCAAAACAAAAAGGCTTGTGTCACTGTGGAAGGCAATTAGTCCTGATAGCACAGGCAATGTATCTTTCCATATATCTTTGTATCTCCATGTACATAAAGAACTTCCTGGAAACTACTCTGCAAGGTTTATTTATTAATGAAAATACTAAGTCAGGATTTGGGGACAGCAGGCTGTAATTCCTTCCTCTTCTGGGTACTTCTTGAAGGACTGTGAGGTTTGAGAAGAGAACTTAAGAACTGAGTCAAAGCAGGGAACTGGGAATTACGTTGTCTGAGGTATCTCACCATGTCCAGGTATCACTTAAGGGCCACATCTTGTGGTGTACTGCTTGGGAGGAAATTGATGTCCAGGATTAAGGTCCACAAAAACCGGAACACACTTATAAACTAACAAGTAATGAATTCCAAAAATGGGGCAAGATGTCGTTCCCTTAAAGTCTGCCTTATAAAGATAGATGTAGATACCTTATCCTGATTAAGGTTCAGAATCATCATTGCTTTTCTATGACTAAAACCATAGCTAGACTTCTTCAATGTGTGTAAAAGCACTGCTGATACAGTTTTCCTTACGAAGAAGCTATTTGGTTATGGCATTTTCAAAGGATGTGGAATTCCATATTCAGCTCCCTTCTTGACCAGAGAGGAGCTGATAGTGCTTCTCTTCTCACCTATGAGAGCTCACTATGCCTTATGCTGGCAGGTATTATTTTGTGTTTTCTTGTTGGGATGTTGCCAATTTATATGGAATAATTAAATATTTATTGAAACAGAGTGCTGACACATGACTCTATAGCCTAGAGCTTATAACTATTACTGCTCTGGGTATTAAAGTCTGGCATATTTTGTCTTCTTTGGCATACTCAAGAATGGAATCCTCTGTCCCAGGCAAGTACCCAAGCTCCAGTTTTGAAAAATCATAGATGCAAAGCCTTTATTCCTGTTTTCCTTCAACTCTTATCCACCTCCTCATAGTCACTACCATGTATATCCAAGTCTGGAAAGGAGAGAATATATAAAAGATTAAGAACCCCACTCCAAATGGCTGGTGGGAAAGGCACTGTAACAGCATCCATACATTTGTTCCCTCAAACTGCCTTTAGGGGATGCAGGATGCTGTGTCCAGTGAGAAGGTTGCTGACACATAGAGGAGGAAGTGTGTTTGGAGATCATCTAACTGAGCAGGTTGTGAAGGTATGCCAGGAACATGTAGCTTGTGGATGCTGACAGTACTTAAATGTTGAGCTGATGGTTATAGCTCATTTTGGGAACAGCCAAATGCCAGCTAGCTACCTTGAGAACACGGCTGTGGAGAGATGCCACTGCAAAGGTAATGTGCCACAGGAGTGTCTGAGGAGTTCGACTATTAAAGTGAGTCATTTCAAATTGCAGTAATAAAGCATCTGCATTGATTTAAACCAAGCAACAATTATCTTGCCCATGTAGCCATGTACCTGGCTTCCAGCAGGGCCAGGAGCAGATGCTCAAGAAAGAGTAAGAAAAGGTCAAGCCTGTATAATGGGTGCTTTAGCTGTTTTACAAGTCTAATCTTAATTTGTTTGGCCTAAAACCACAAAGTGCTCAGTGCTGTGAAACTCAGCATTACCTTATTTTATAAACATTCAGTATGGTATTCACTGCAGCTAGCATGCTGACTGGGGATGTGCCCAATAGGCTGCTGAAAACCATGAAGAAAGGGTTTGTTTGTAATTTTGCCTGTGCCAAGAGCTTCATTACTTCTTTGGACCAGCATTATAAGACCAACATTCACAGCTTGAAAGCGTGTTATTGAAATTAGGGCTCTTAAACTGTCCCCGTTGGAGAGAGAAGACTGATTTATTTTACCCCCTAGGAAATGAGGTAGGGATTCAGCTGGAAGTGGGTTAAAGTCAGGTCTTCCACTGCTCAGAAGAGGGCTCTCACACTATGAAGTTCCAGATAAGGCTGGGGGAAAGGTACTCTCCATTTCTGCTGTCAAAGCTTTGCAGTTATGCAGCTGAATTAGTGGGTTACTGCAGTCTGAGAGTGGGTGTGCAGGTCTGAGTCCAGATCCTCAGCTTAGCAAATGGTCACTTGCATGGGAAAAAGTATTCTTCCCTCCCAGTACTCTGCGTTGGGTTGAGCATCCACTAGGTAAAGAATGGCTCACTTAAATGTTGTGTAGATAGACACAATTAAAACTGTGAAATGTGCAGAAAATGCAATAATGGAGAACATAAAAGAACCTGGATGGAGGTATCCCTCTGGTAAAACAAAAATTGAACTGCACTTTAGCTATGACAATAGTAACAGTGCTTGAAGCTACAGGTTTGTGCTGAGCTCCAAACACTCATTAAAAGACATAAATTTACCCTTGTTTTAACCTCTATTTCCATTAGCTTAGTCTCAAGTGCTATTTATTTCTGGTCAGCAGTGTTTTTCTATTCAGATGGAAAGTTGAGGTGAAGGAAAAGAACACTCTGCTCTTATGCTTACATATAAATCTGGTGGCTGAAGGTCTGCTTGTCCCAGTGTCATAGCATGAAAAGACTATTTACTTATAGGGCATATGGTGCAGATACTTTTAGAATACTGAATGAGAATCATTTGCAATTACTGTGCAAGTTTGGTCATCACACATGCACAATCTACATTCAGCACAGTGTGGTATCATTGCTTTGAGGTGGTCCCCAAAGATTCTGGTTCTCCGTTTAATTCCTGTTATTCCATGCATATCTTATGTTTAGAGGCTCATTTTGCAAAGGCAGTCAATTGCAGCATGCCAAATGAAGACTCCTATTTCTGTTTGCTTCAGGAATGCTGCTCTCCTTGTACCCAGCTATTACAAACATTGTAATTACTTCTCTGTTCTTTAAGTGCTGGCTTGTTAAAAGTTCCAGTAGTTCCTTTTACTTAAAAATCTTCTGCCTGGAGCAATTAACAAACCATTAACCTGTTGCACACTAACAGCTTATCTAAAAAATGTGGGCCCTCAAGACTGTTCTATACATCCCTATAAAAATTCAGACTCTTCCCTGGATTTTTGTTTGTAACTGGGTACAGCTTAATTGGTATGGCTTGGTTTACTCCCAGGAGCCAAATCTGATTCTGTTTAAGTGATTATACTTAATATGCAATAGTCATTAGGTATGATCAACCATAATGTTTAATTAGAAAGGTTCAAAACATTCAGTTTTATGTTGTCTGTTTTTTCACTCAATTTAGTTCCTACAGTATACATTTATCTGATCAAATGAAGTTTTCGTCTGTGGGTTGATTTTGTACCAGAGCCAGTTCCCACATAATTCTGTTTGGCATTAAGTTCTCAAGAAGGCAGCAGTCTTTTTAAGGGGTAGAGTATAAGTGACATCTTGGTTTGTGTTTCTTTAGTTGTGTTCCTTTTGCACCAAAGGATGTGTAGCAACCATAACTAGATAATTGTTTTAATGATGATGCTGAAGCTTAGCTTCATGTGTTTTTTAAATATACAATAACTCTGCAATTTGATTTTCTATGCTTCAATAGGGTATGTTATTCTTGCAGAGATTATTTTATACACTTGCCTTCTTGAATGGTTTGACTAATGTTTAGAAATGGGTAACTGCAAAATCACTGTGTTATTAAAAAGCTTATTTATAACTAGCTGCAGCTAAATGTCTTACCCATACTGGGTATCCATGCTGGGTGTCTATTTATAAATTTGTTATTTATTCTGTAGCTTGTCAATAGCTTGAGTGCCAGCGCGTCTGCTAAATGTCACTGTAGAGTTGCTTCTGAGTGTGTTTTAGTGTGGTCAGGCCAATGTTTCCATTCTAAACCAAGTTGCATGGATGCAGAACAGTGTCATCCTTTGGACAGAAGTGCTCCAGAGTGCAGAATTCTGGCCTTCACATCATAAATCCCTACAGGAGAGTTTTCTGCTTAAGTTGTGATGCTGAGAGTAGGGAACTATTTGTGTTGTGCCACTCTCTAAACAGAACATTTCTGTCCCACTGGGCAAGTCTTGGAACCAGCCATCGTTCCGATTTTGCCATTGTCTTGTGTTTGCTCAGAGTTAGACATGCTCACATAAAAAACCCTTACCTTTGTTGCCATTCACTTTTATTTTAAAATCACCACTGTATTGGTGTGCCTTGCTCAAGAGGTTAGAGAAACCACTGGTCTGATAGGTCCCTTCTGACAGGGAGATTTGATTTTGTTTGGTAATTGTTTATTGAGTTAATAATGGTTTTCTACTGACATTGGTGGGAGGGGGAAGAGAACTGGGATCTCTGCATTAAACAAAGTAAACCAAATCGGCAACACTGAGTCACATCCACCACAGCAAGTTTGTGTATATTTATTTATTTATTCTGCACATTTATATAATATGCTTATCAAATAATCTCTAGGGGGTTTTCTGACCTGCGATTTGTTATTACATCTGCAAAGGATGGAGAGAAGGCCAGGACAGCTGCTAGGGACCAGAAACCATAATTTTCTGCAATGGAAATATGCTTGAATATTAACCAGCATACACAATTAGCCAAACTTTTAATTAAGCAATGTGTCTCTATTGTGATAAGCATTGAAGTCAGACTGTGTAAATCCCAGTCAAGGTCAAAAATGATAGAGCTTGTAGTTAAGGATACCAGGAAAATATCACTTAACAAAAACATCTTACAATTTTCACATAGTTTTTTTCTGAAATAATTTTTCTAAACCTTGTCATGTTTTAACAAAGGCACGCCAGAATAATCTGAAAAAAATATCTACAGAAAAATATCAGAATGTCCCAACAGGCTTCTACCACAAGCTAACAATTCCTCCTAAGAGTATGGGATGTAATTCATTGCTTTTAATAAGATTCTGAGAAGTCATGTTTTAACCACCTGCAAAAGCAAATACATCAACTTTTATAGTTCTTTGCCCTTATGATACTGTAAGTGATCTGCAAAATTGATATTCAAGGATGAATGTTCTCTAGTTAAGCTTCATTCTGAAAATACGTGGAGCTTTTTCTTTCACTTACATGTTTATTAACACTGATCAGTCACAAATATGAGCAGCTGAGCAAGAGAATTCATTGCCCTCATGTGCCAAAGGTCTCCATAGAGAGGTTTAGGAGCCCATTATATATTTCTGCTGTCTACCAATACTTCTTTATCAAAATGATTCTTAAATAGTTCCCAAGAATAAAGAAAGATATCACCCAAAGACTTCTGGACCATATAAAGATCACCCTGGGAGTGATTCCTTAGATGCATGTATCTTTGTTCAGTAAGATAAATACATATAAACTGGGACAGGTATTTGAAGGTTTTAACAAATAGTAAATACAATCCCAAATGTAGCAACCTGGGAAATTAAGGGGAAACTGTCACCTTCAAAATATCATTTATTTCCATGTTTTTTATATATAATACGGTTACAAGTAACATGACTAAACTGACAGAACTGTGTTTTCAGCTTGTACATTTTGCACATTTGACTGTGCTTAACTATCACCTGTTCCACTTTAATCTGTAACAGGTTATAATGAAAACTGCCCCTGGTTTAGAGATGAGGCAATTTACTGCCATTATAACATTTAGATCATGAATAACACATTTGTCTAGACCTTTGTGTACTGTGAAGGAGTGAATTTCACCCTTAGCCATTTTCTTCCTTTTTGAAAAAAGCCTTTAGGAACATGTTTCTTTTTAATTCTCTAGTATTGACCCATTTACCCATCCAAATGTCCGTGCATAGAAATTAGTTTCTGGTTGTACTTCTCTGACCTTGCTTTCCTTTGTTAACTTCCACCGTTCCACAGTCTCAACACATACCTATTTGTCTTACTTTTAGGGCCTGTCTCTTGTCTGCATGTCTGTTCTTGTACTTTAGTGATTGAGCTCCACATCTGCTTTCTCAGATCTTCATGACATACTCAGTTGAGGAACTTTCCTGGTATTGCCACCTTCAGCATGCAGGAGCTCTGCAGGAAGAGCTGTGAGACTATCTCATTTCATCTTTAAAATTGTCTTTTGTCCCAAAAGAGAGGTTACTGCAGCCATAGGAATTATTCCTCGTACAACATTCTCCTTCTGTTGATCAATGTTGTCCCACTATTTGATCGTGTTTCTCCAAATTCAGTTGTCTTGAACCAAAATGGACAGTTTGATGGAGCGGGACCACCATGTAGTAGCACAAAAGAGTTATAATCAGTGGCTGACTATCTGCAGCCTCATGTTTCTATGAAGTGCTTATTCTGCCCCAAACCCAGAAAACTAGTTTTATAGATGAGTTCTGAAACTGAATTTTAAATACATCTTCAAATCTCATGTTTAAAAAATGTCAGGTTAGCTGAACTTCACTTTCATCAGCCTGCATAGACTTGCACAATGCAGATGGGAACGAATGGTTGAACCCACTAAAGGCTGTGAATGATCTCAGCACTATTCCAGCTGCTGCTTGGATGATATGTACGACTGCTTTGCTTTTGTGTCAGGAGGTCAGCCTTGTTACCACATAGTTATAACCCCAATAGTGGTGTTCAGTTCACTGCTGCAGCTGCATAAACTTTCTTCACTCAAAGGACAAATCAAAGTGATGAAGGTCTCCCTGATCCCCCAAGTTCTTTGCAGAAGTGTAGGGGAGCATACCTGGTGTTCAAAAATGCTGTGCCCTGTCCCTGTGTATTTGGGGCTTTTGCTCAGCACTTTCAGGTAGTGAAGGTGTCTCTTTCTAAGAAGAGGCAAGGCAAACGGCTGCTTTAAAAACTAGAACAAAAATAAGCGAGGAGTAAAAGATGTAGTGGGTCTGTTGTGCGTTTTCTCAGAAGATGGCTTTTGAAACCCTGGTGGAGTCAACAGTGGTAACTTTTAACTGGTTATTGGTTTAATGAACCAGTAAAAACAAGTTTGATGTTTGCTTTGGAATTTAACTACATTGGAGAAGGACTGAAAGGATCTGCTGAGAGATTTCGGGTCATACATTGCATCAGACTGGTGTCTTCGCTCACACATTTTTTGGTGTTGTGGTAGCTTGTAGAAAACCAGAGGTAACAAAGCAGCCTAAGGAGTAGGAAGGTTCATGACAGATGCATGCCTCCACTTATGCAATCAGAGTTCTTTTTTTGACAGTAAATGCTCCCAGGGTACCCAACAGCATCTTTGCTAGGTCAGCAGTAAGCCTGTAACTAGAGCTTTCAGTATTCAGAATGCTGACTGTATTGTTGCCTGAAACAGTCCATCTGCAGTTATGGATGTATTTCTTAATGCTGTTTCTTAATTCAGTGTCACTTTATTTCTTAATTGGCTTCTTCGGTTTTGTCCCACTTAGGGAACAGGTTTTACATGCACATCTTTGCAGTCACAGTGGACGCTTCTGTTACTTTTGAGGATTAGAATTGTCATATATTGCTCTTCAGTTGAAACTTGTGATAATTATCACAAGTCTGACCCTTGGATGAGGACCAGAAATCTCCCTGTGTTGGTACTCAGCTCTATGGAGAGCCACCACAGAGAAGGGGGGACTGATCTGATGTCCTTGTTCAATGCTGAGCAGAGGGGACTGTTTATAGTGAACAAATCCATGAGACTTGTGCCTAGATTCACAGTGTTTTGTTGCAGCCCAGTCAAAAGACAACAAAGGCTTGGGTTGTGTTTGTGAATTGTGATCATGTTGTTGGTCACGGGTATATGGAGGAAGATTCCTAGTGATCCATAGCTAAGAAAATAGACACTGTGATGTTTCCAAACTTGAACATCATCGATTGCAGATATTTGTCTTAATAGTAGAAACTGCATTTTTTACCAGTACCTTTTGAATGTGCAATATGAGAACCAGCCATCACTTTTTAGGGGCACTTTTTGTGAACCCATTTTTATTAAGTATTGTACAAAAAAGTGTCAAGATGAAGATTTTGCTTCATTTCAGCCTTGTTTATAAGGTAGTGAAATGTATTGTTGACCTGGTAGTAGTTAGTAATGCAATAGGTTGTAAAAAGTGTGCTGCTGTTGTGGTTTAACCCAGCAGGCAGCTAAACACCACACAGCCACTTGCTCCCTCCTCCCCTCAGTGGGATAGGGGAGGGAATTAGGGAATCTAAAAGTAAAACTTGTGGGTTGAAGTAAAGATATTTTAATAGTACAGAAGTGGAAGGGGAAAATAATAACGATAAAAGAATTAGAATATACAAACCAAGTAATGCACAATGTAGTTCTTCACCACGCACTGACTGATGCTCAGCCAGCTCCTGCGCAGCAGCCCCTGGCCAGCTTTCCCCCAGTTTATATGCTGAGGTGACATCAAATAGTATGAGAGATCCCTTTGACCAGTTGGGTTCAGCTGTCCTGGCTATGTTCCCCCCCCATCTCCTTGTGCACACCCAGCCTACTTGCTGGTAGGATGGTGTGAGGAGCAGAAGTCCTGGTCTTAGTGTAAACACTGCTTAGCAACAACTAAACCATCACTGTGTTATCAACACTATTTTTATCCTAAATCCAAAGCACAGCACTGTACCAGGTACTAGGAAGAAAATTAACTCTATCCCAGCTGAAACCAGGACAGCTAAATATAAAGAATAACAAGCACATGTTGACATTAACAAACATCAGTGCTTTTATGAGGCTTCTGAATACAAACACAGTTGCAGACAACTTTAGTGTGAAGTGTTGCAGAGTCAAAGACAGTTTTCATGAGACTGGATTTATTGCCTCATCCAGGGTCCCCTTCTGATAGTGTCACCTGAACCTCAGTGTCAGTGAGCTATTGCAAGCTCACTTGGGTTTCTCTGCTAAAGAACTATCAGCGCCAGCTGCACGTCTGGAGGCTTCCATGTCCCTGTAGGGACTATATCGATGGATAAGGTATTATGCATGGAAGGAGCATTATATGGACTAGGAGACTTCCTCCCTCCTACCCTTGGCATTGTTTGGTACATGAGACGTTTGCTCCTTCTTGCAGGATGCAGTTGACAATGATGCTTGTTTAATGCAGTTAGAGCTGCCCCTACACTTCTGTGCTTCTATAGCCACAAGCTCACAGAAACTGAAACCCCTGTATGGTCCATAATTTTAAATAACTTTGGCCAGTGGCTAGTGTTAATAGCCTTGGAGCCCTCATATGAAAACACAGGTTTCTGCCATCTCTCCATTAGGCAGTGGCAGATTCTGATCCATCATTTAGCTCGTGACAGTTATCACAAAGGAAATTGGCAGATCCGTGGAGCCCCAACCTTCTGTAAAATATTTAGGGAATGTTTCCCCTTTGACTTCCCATCGTTGTCTGTTTATCAACATTTAGGGAGCATGATGACATATTCTCCAGTTTAATGACCCAAGTCATTCCTTGCCTTTTAAGTCATTTTCCTCTCATATATATCAGTGCAAAGCATTTTGTAACTCTCTGTAGGAGGGAAACTGAATGAAGAGAGATGGCACTGTGTTTTGCCAAAGGTTTTGTTTAGCTGCAGTATTTTTGGATGTCAGCATGAGTATATATGATTGTGTAGCTCAGCAGCCATGACTTAGCAAGGCATCTTGCCCCTGTAATGACAGCCACTGCTTGCTTCCCCTCCCTATGGCTCTGGCTGAAATAGATATTCTTCTATACCAAGGTTTAGGATGCTTGAAGCAAAACTATCTTGAGAGTCAAAGTCATTACAATATTCTCCAGGGTTTTGATTTTTGTGGTTTGTTTTTTTTTTTCCACTCCTCCTTTCTTGTCTTTAATACAGGCTTTATATCCTTGCATTAGTGTAAACCACCTTTTGTCTTCCGAAGTGTCACTTTATGATATATCAGTCCTGTTCTCAAAATGGGATTGGTTTTATTACTGCTATTGAGTAGACTGACTTAAATTCACCATTTCTGGCAAGAACAGGCATAAAATTTCATCTCAAGTGAAATGTGGGTAGTTTCCTCCGCTGTAATTTCTCTGGAGGTGTGTGTAAATAGGAAGAGACTGTGTGGGCCATTGGCAGAGACAAGACACTGGATTCTATTCTAGGGTTTGCTACGGACATGCAGTACATCATGAGACAAATTAGAATTCAATCACACTGAGTGATTTCTAATTTAAATGTATTTCCTACAAGGTTATCATGCCCTAGCACTTTTGGGTGTTTCTACTACTTAGAATTGTTATAATTCTATTGTATATATGCTTTTTTCTTATTCTAACATATCATATTTATAATGAGGAATAGTATGATCAGAAACAATGAGAAACAAGGATTGTCATAATTAAAATATAGTGCTAGAGGCTGTCTTAAGCTGTGTGTGGGAACACAAATGCACACTCCTATTCTCCTGAGAACTAAGAGGGATACAGTCCTCTGAAAGCAATCATTATAGCTCTCCTGACAGAAGTACAGGCTGTTAGAGTTAGCAGTAAATGAAGAGCTGCCCCAAAGGCCACGGCAGTCCATAGGAACCATTGCACTAGTTATTTTCCGTCAAAAATGCTAACCTTACATTCATAAATCCCTTATTACCTCTAATTTGAGGTCACCTCATGCCAGCTGTATGGAACAATGGTTACCAAGGAGTTCCTCATTTACACCTTACTGTAATTGTTATTAATTAATACAGTCTCTCATTATTGTAACAGGGAACCAGATAGAACTGCAGCATCAGCAGTCAGTTAATTGCAATTTAATTGAAATGGGTCCATTTGCGGGGTGCAGAGCTGGGAAAGGTGAACAGGCAACAGCAGGCTCTGGTGAACTGCACAGCTGGCTGGAGCAGGGAGGAGAAAGGCCACCTTCATCCCTTTTGTTCCTCCCATCATGATGCCATTGGATTGTCTTGATTTGCAAAATGATTTAAGCCAGCTCCTTGGATACCCCAGCAGTTTAGGATTCAGTTGTGTTCCTGATAAAAGCAAAGTCTATGTGCAACACCAGTGTGTAGGAAAAATGGAAACTGCTTTGTAATAATATCCTGGCTTGGAGAGCACTGCAGTGATTTACTTTGCATATCTGCAGCTATGTTTGCTGCCACTGCTGCCTTAAATCTACTACAGCTACAAACCCTTCTGAAGAGCCTAGTGCTAATTTAATTTAGTTCTGGTTTTCAGGGGAAAAATGCACCAACTGGGGGCTTTTACCATGCGTGTCTCATGTTGAGATCTTGACCTTGAGCCATATGGCTAAGTGTCCTAAGGGGGGACCACTGAAGTAGCAGTTTGACCTAAAGGGCTGTACATATCTTTGGGATTTCTGGCAAACCCTGCACTGAGCCCTGGAATTAGTCCCGAGAGTCCCACACTGTGCTGTAAGTATCTTTGGAGGGAAAGTATATTGGTTTCAAGAAGAATTAAATATGAAAAGAAGAATTAAAAAATATTGTGTTATTGTAGCAACCAAAGCAGTTGGGGTTTTGGTGTTTTTTTTTTGGTTGTTAAAAAAAAGCTGCACTGATGCAATAAAAAATGACACAAGAGAATAAGTGTATCAAGTTGTTATGGCAACACTATGTAGGTTGGAATTTATATATCCAGAACTCCTATGTAAGTAAAATAATCATTATCCTTGATAATCAAGATATCATGCAAATATTATTTAATTTAAAATCATTAGTCATGTTTTCTCTTACAATTAATGGCTTCCTGTTTTGTGTTTGCAAGTGTTTGCATTTGCTTCCAGCTGTGGTCTGCTTGTATTTTCAGGGCAAGGTTGTGATTTCACTAATACAGGCTTAAAGGTGGATGGACTCCACTGAAGCTAATGAATAAAATGTGTGCAAATGGGCACAACTGGAATGAAACCATGAGCTTTAACATGTTATTCTTACTGCAGCTGACCTCCCTGCTTGGAGGGGCTTTTGGCAGATGTCAGTGCTTCAAAGAATCGTAGAATAGTTAGGGTTGGAAAGGACCTTAAGATCATCCAGTTCCAAACCCCCTGCCACGGTATTGAAGGGACCTCCCTGAAACCACATCTCCCCGTCTTTCCCCACTTCTTGACATAGATCTCCTCCCAGAGCCTGTTTCTGCATAGAGCCTGCCCTCTTCAGATGTAAATTTAGCTTTCAAGATGCTGTATGATAGCCAATTCTAAATGAGCATTCATTAATTATGTTCAGCCTTTTAATTTTTCTAGTGCTTTTCCTCCAGCCTTCAGGAGAATCCAGTAATATCTTCTGCTTTATTTGAAAGAAATAGACCTTTAATATCCAAAATTACTCTTCGTATTTCATCTTCTTTATGTCCAGGAAAGTGCAGGCTCATGGCTGAAGGGCAAGGAATGGGAAGAATGAGTGTCAAGATCTGACTGAATCCCACTGAGCTGAGGGAAATGCATTTTTTTGTTCCAAGTTTTCATCTCATTAATTCTCATGATCAGAGGCATCTGAATTTGCCCTATGGCATTTGGTGACACTGTTGCCAAGAACGTTTTGGAAAATAGTCTATAAGGGTAAGAACTCAGCCATACATAAGTTAATAGTCTCCATTTCTTATGTGGATAGCTGCCTGGCATGGAGCTACAGCAAGTGGGTAAAACGATGACCTGCCTCTCCAGTCTCATGCTTTTGAGTCTCATTCTCGTGCAGCTCAACTGTGGATCATTTATTTCTTCCTCATTGCAGGAGGGTTCATCTATGCAGTGCTTTTTGCCAAGTTTTTCCACTTTGCCACATTCATCAGGCCAGCAAATCCTTCTAACCACCAGTATTTAGTGCGCCAGGTCTCCACAGGGGAGAGACCATGCCTGAGAAACAGCCTTCATAAGGCTTGTGTTTGCAAGGACTGTGGTCACTGCACAGTGCCATGGTCCTTCGTTGCTGCATGAGCAATCTTAGTTGGCAGAGTCCATCACTGTGCAACTTTAGTGACTGCTTCCTGGAAAAGGAGACACGTGAGTGCCTTGGTTTGTAGCCCAGCTTGAAAACAAATCTCCGCATGAGTGATACAGGAGATGGAGCCTGGATCAGCAAGATGAAGCTCCTGGGTGTGTCTTCTTGGGAGCCAACTGGTTCCAGCCAGCTTCATCTGACCTCTCTGTCCAGGAGGACAAAAGCTGAAGTACGAGCTAGCATCTCTTTCCTGCCTGGAAAGTCAGTTATCTTGCCCCAGACCAGAGTCACAGTGAAACTCGATGATTATGTGGTATTGTGTGTGGTGCTCCTGCCCATGCAGTGGAGTTGGAACTAGTTGATCTGAAGGTCCTTTCCGACCTATGATAAACAGGGAGATCAGGTTTGGGTATAAGCTTTGTGTTAGCCCAGCCACAGTGACTGAGTGGCCAGTAGCTTGGATGACGGCTTTGGGATGAGTGGTAAAATCTGCATTTGGGATGAGCAAATGCAAAGTTCACTACTGTTATTTTGACATCCAGAAACACAGAGAGCAAGACTTGCTTTCAGGAGGTTGGGGTGGCATTAAATCAGATCCTGACCTTTCTGAAACACAAGCCCACAGCCACATTATTGTTCCTGAGCTCTAAAATGCTTTAAGTCTGTCATAAAATCTTCTGAAAGGTTGAATTCATATAAGCTAAAGTAGAATCATAAAAATCCCAGGGTGGAATAAATATTATTGTGATATTTATGCTCACTTCCTAAGACAGTAACTGAAAAACTCAGACACTTGGGGTGCGATTTGTACAGTAGAATCTCTGCCCAAATACATGTTTTTCTTTTGTCTATTCAAATTTACTGGTCATACTGGGGAGACTGGTGCAGAAGGGACTGTGGTGACTCAGGGCTTAGCCATGAGACCTCGTAGCAATGTTCAACATCCCCCTGATTTGAGACAGCTGCAAAGACTGAGCTAATGCAATGTGATGTGGAGCAAACCTTGACATCTTCAAACAGTGAAGCAGAAACCCTGACGTGGAAATAGAAACAAAATCCTTTCTGACAACTAAATCATTCAGCTGGGGATACTGAGCAAGGCTTTTTCTAAAGGGTTTCAGAAACACTTAATTAGGCATCTTCTTTTTTGAAGGATTTTGTGGACAACTGCTATGTTATTTCTGAACTGAAATTTAGGCCCAGCTGAGGTAAATGAAATGCTGCCTGGCTTCCGTGGGATTATATTTCTGATTTTAGTTTCTAGCATAGTCTGGGATTGTCTGAGCTTTCAGTCATCTGTGATAACGGTGAGAGTGCTATCCTGCCAAAAGAAATGCTGAATGACACTTCTGCCTGTAATAAGGATTATAAGAGGCATAGAAATAGGACTAGCAGGGTACAGAAAAAGGAAGGTGCAACTTATGGTTTCTAGGACTATTTCTCTGCATGGCATTGCAGGAAAAACTCTTTGAGTCCCCAGTGATGCTTTGTCTCTCACAGACTGCCCAACTTTTATTTTCTTTCTGATCCAAGATTGTCAGCAGCAGGAACTGAAGCTGAAATGCTTGCAATACCTTCAGGAGAGCTGTCAACTCTGCCTAGGTAAAGCAGAAAGGTGCATCCCTTGGTGGGTGGATCACAGACACAGAAAGGTGTTCTTGCTGTTGCTGGCTCCTTGTAAAGGATGAACTTGACTTGAGTCCAGTTTTAGTTCACACATGGCTTGAGCAGAGGGAGAGCAGCATTGGCTGTATCTTGACATTGAGGTGTGCTGTGTTCTTCCTAGTAGCTGTATCCTGCTGCGCATCTCAGTTCAGCTCAGGTTGCTTGCTGCTCCAGCACAGCTGCTAATTTAATTAATTTGCATCAATGTCCTGTAAAATGGATAATCCCAGCATATTTTATATTGCATTTTACTTTCTCCCTGTAGATTTTTAAATGTTCTAATAATTTTTTTTTTTAATGCTTACTTTTAAAGAGGTTGATTAAATAAAAGCACCATCTCTCAGCACTATATGTTCCTGGGAGCATTTGGTTACCGACATGATAGATTTCCTGGCAGATACTGGCATCCAAAAGCTTTTTGATTACTGGTTTTTAACACCTTTCCTCTCTTAATGTAAATCATTTTGGGGCAAGCTGGCATTTATCTACAGGCTTTCATGAGACTGGAGCAGAGCTACCGATTCGTGATACAAAACACTGAAAGAGGTCTCATAGAATCATAGAATAGTTAGGGTTGGAAAGGACCTTAAGATCAGCCAGTTCCAACCCCCCTGCAGTGGGCAGGGACACCTCACACTAAACCGTGTCCCCCAAGGCTCTGTCTCAGATCATCTTCTGGTTTGAATTTCTCTCTCAAAGAACCCAGGAGAGCATTCCTCTGCTGATGGTTTTAGGAGAAGGTGTGTTAATTCTCTGAATACTAAGGAAGTTGCTCATGGGCTGCATTTCCCCATGCTCCCACTGGCACTCCTGGTCACTTTGCAATGCTGATCAGCGTTTTCTAACCACAGAGTATAGGTGCCCCAGATAATCTCATATATGTATATGCAAATAAATTGGAAATCCTGGCAGCCACATCCAAGAGCATGGAAGAGCAGAATAATGTTTGCATTAATATTCCTTGGTTTTTAAACATTTTTTATATTCCAAATGTTGAGCCTCACTCTGAGAAGTAAACGTGTGGTAACCATTGTGGGTTGTTACAAATACCTCCTATTGATACATTAGCTATAAAATCTGGAGCTGTGCAATACATGGGAGAATTCATCCAGTGTTACAGGGTTTGGCTGCCATAGGAAGACCTCCTGTAGGTACTCTTGGAAACCCCATATGCCATAATTGCCTGCAAGGGCAGATGCTCCTTCTGGCTGGTTGCTGGCTCAGATATGAACTGGAACATGCTGCATGCTGAAAGTGGAACCAGTGACAAGTCTTTCACAGTTCGTAACTGTGCACTTTGGAAAGATAATCAGCAAGAATTTTGTGGGTGGTTGACTGTGACAATTGTGCATGTCCCAGTAAGCTACTCGAAAGGTTTGTTATAAGCACATAAAAACTTTCCTGAGCACAGTTAAAATCGGATAAAATTAACAAGGTAGCTACTGTGATTACTGTTTTATTCATAGACTCATAGAATCACAGAATGGTTTGGGTTAAAGGGACCTCAAAGCTCATCCAGTTCCAACCTGTACGGGCAGGGACATCTTCCACTAGACCAGGGTGCTCCAAGCCCCACCAAACTCGACCTTGAACACTGCCAGGGATGGGGCATCCACAGCTTCTCTGATCAACCTGTTCCAGCACCTCAGCACCCTCACAGGGGAGAACTTCTTCCCAACATCTAGTCTGAATCACCCCTCTGTTAGTTTAAAGCCATTATACCTTGTCCTGTCCCTTCATGCCCTTGTTAAAAGGCCCTCTCCAGCTTTCTTGTTGGCCCTGGAAGCTGCTCTGAGGTCTCACTGGAGCCTTCTCGCCAGGCTGAACAACAATAATAAATATTTAAATAATGCTTAACTTTGCACAATGAGAGAGACATTCCCCTGAAGACATTATGGTCTAAATAGTCTTTGTTAATTATAAATAGATTGGTATTAATTATACACAAAATCAAAGATTGCTTTTGGTGTGATATACGGTTATCATTGTTACGACCCAAGTGAGCAAAGTTATCAAATGAAGTTTTAATCTGCTTTTCCACGTTTGCTCATAACATGTCTTCTCTTTCTGTGGTCAATTGGAAGAGCATTGGGTGGCATGGTTTAGCATGAGGTGTCCCTGCCCATGGCAGGAGGGTTGGAACTAGAGGATCTTAAGGCCCTTTCCACCCCTAACTATTCTATGATTCGATAAGAAAATGTTTTCTTTTGTGAATAGGAAGATAGAATTGTTCCAACTACCAGCGTCCTGGATATAGGAGTCTGATGAAAAGTCTACATTTTTGTCAGGAGTTTTAATTCAAGCTTCAATTCTTTATTCCCACAACCATTTACAAGGATGTATGAGCTTCGTGCACATTCTCCACTGCATTCATACTGTGTCACCCTGGGGTTGCCAGTTCTGCTTCTCATGGTGACCCGTACAGTTCAGGACTAATGAGGTGTTGCTAAAATGTTTCTTTTGTACAAGCAGGCAGCTTTTAGATAAAGAAAATAACTCAGACAATATAAGCTTTTGCTTAGCCTCTGAAGGGAGGATTGTATGGAATCAAGAATAAGAAAACACTCGGATCCAAGAATGTTAGTTTTGAATAAATCTATCACAACACACAGCAAGTTTTCTTTTTACCTCTTTCATTATAGAGTCCTGTTTATTTCATAACACAAAGTTAAATAACTCTTGGTTTTCAGACGGATTGCTGAACATATGCTTTAAGTTTGAGAACCATATAGTATTCTGCTAATGCTTATTGAACATTAATACGTTGAAACAGAGATGTTCCAGGTTTATTAACATTACTCCTACCTGAGCTGTTTGTACCCTTCTAATGTCCTTGATTTGCTGCTCTTCAGAATTAATCTGTGACCCATTTCCCTAAGGAAAACAATTGAAACATTTCATAGCATCTTTTAATGCTGTTTTATGTTCCTTCAAAAGGTTGGAATCAGCTAATGGTGAAAAATTTGAGGGGAAAAATATGCAAAATATAAACAAACTGAGGTTTCTTATCCAATTTTGCAGCTGCACTCATTTGATAAATGCTTCTATACAGTATGTAATTTCTCTCAAAAATTGTCAAACCCCTTTTGAGAAGTTGCAGAAGCCTGGCTCCTTTAGGGTCAGGCAGGGTTTGGTCTTGATTAGAGCAAATAAATATGTTGATTTGCATAGTTTATATTGTTGCATATAAATAATAACGATGAAAACCTGTGTATTCAAAGAAAGCAAAGATGAAAACTTTAATGCATGCTTTTTAGCATCTTGAAAAACGATTTTTCTGTTTCTGAAAGAAATGCTTAGGGAGTTGCTTGGATTTTCTGTAGGCTCTGAGGCAAGATGCAAGACCTGGGTTCAGTTCCTTGCTGTCCTGTATAACTGTAGCCTGGTTGCCTTCTTCCACCCTTCCAGATTACAAATGGAGGATATACAGAACCCTTTGGTGACAAGAAACCAGACAAAATTATGTTTAGCTCTCTGTGACTGTGAGCATGTTACATGTTAAAACTTTAGAGAGTACATGCATGGACTTCTGTATGCTCAGCCCCATGCAGTGCTGAGCTGCTGGTCCCGATCCAATGTTTAAACACAGTCTTTGCTGGAGCACACGACTCGTGCCATTGGTTCCAGTGAAGTTAAAAGCACGTGTCTAATTAGGTGCCTGGACTGGGGCCAGTGTTCAGTCTTTTGCTGGATGGAGCCCTAAACAAACAATCTAGTATCAGAGGAGAAAACATTTGCACATGTGGATGTGATTTGGCTCTTTCTGTGGCACTGGCTTGTTGTTTGCTAAGTCGTGTTGGCAATGGTTGGTCTCTTTAAAATGCTAACAATTTCTTGCCTGTTGTGTTAAAACTGACTGCTCTCCCAGTGCACAGGCTAAGAAAGGATGGGTCTAAATTACTGCTGGTGTCTGTGATGCTCTGCACCCACAGATACAAGACACTGTACTCTGTTTGAATTCACCCTGCTTTCCTGTTCATGCTCTTGCAAAGTGCCCAGAAATTTTCTGAGATCTGAGCTAGTGGCAATCATCATGTTTCATTCAAAGGGGTAACTCTTTAAACATATTTTTGCAGAGCATTGTAAACAGCAATGCCGCTTATAATATTTATTGTCTTAATGCAAAGTCTACAATGATGTATTAGATTTCCTTCAGGAAAACTGAAAAAAAAAAAAATTGCCTTTTACTTTATCTTCTATTAAAGGTATTAGTTGAGAAAATGCAATGGTTTTTTTAATGAGGGTTTTCTGTCAGCAATAGAACATGTAAATATGCATAAAGAAAGGAAAGATAACAAGCATCTGAATTTGTAAGATTTGCAAATATGACTACTACACAAGCATGAAACTTTTCAGAAATATGTCACTTAGGAGAATGTAATGAATTAGAAATGAGGAAAAAAAACAGGTAACTCTGTGCTGTAAGGTGATATTCCTGCAGCTGTTCCATATGAGGGCCTATTTGACAGGGCACTGATTTCCTTCCTTATCTCTACGTTTTGATGCCGAGAGCCACAGAGCACCTTGAGTGCCTTCTGAAGTCACCTAGAGATTATGATAAGCACCATCTTGTGGATTTAGCCTATTAAGACTTCCACAGATTTCCATGAGAGTGGCAATTTGGTTAACCCCAGAAAATTCTGCATGACAAAACATTGAGGTGAAAATCTTGTGTAAGAACCACCTGATATTTATCAGTATCCAGGCAACCATTTTGTATGTACATGCTAATCTTTAGATTCAAGTATAATGGAATTGTAATGTACATCTCAGTTACTTTATTTGAACTTTTCCCTTCTTCCATAGTCTGCAGCTTCCAATGGATCAGAAGGATCTGGCCAATGTGAACATGAAAAGAAGAACCGGACTGCCGAAAGTTACGTGGTAGACATGAAGACAAAGGTATGGTCCATTCTTTTGTGATGTAAAATTAAATCTTTATTTAGTCAAGTTTTGTTGGAGGTGAAATATGTAGAATGTATTGAACTTGAGCTCCTGCAGTCATTTATTTGGTGCCTAATGACTGCATGTACGTTACCTTATCAAATAAGACTTATGGCTGCAATTTATTGTTACTAGCCCTGTGCATTTTATGCTGTCCTAGTCAGGATTTACTTTTTATTTTTATGTGAAGATGTTAATATCAGTGGTGGTTCTACATGATTGCTGTTTCAAGGTGTTTTCATTACAGTGTATTTTTGAAGTCCAAGGTGTTGCACAGTTAGTAAGTTTTATTCAAGGTGTTTGCAGTCTCTCAGTGTGTGTTGTAGTTCATTTTTGGTCTGGAGTCAGTATGGAAGAATACAAATATCAGTGAAGTGATGATTTTTGTATGGGCAGTCTAATGATACCTACCATAAAAGTATGCTGAATAATAAACGAAGCAATATGAGTTCATGGCTGCGGCAAGGAGGTATGTTACACTTCTCTTTGTAACAGCCTTGCTGCATGCAATGATTGAGTTATAAGTGTTTCATTATAACATCTCCATTATTTTCATAGGTTCACAACTTGGCTGGAACAATTCTCCTGGGCTTAGATACAATTATGTAGGCTTCCAGCCTTGAAGTCATTGTGTATTTTTTCTTTTGTAAGTGAAAGCAAATTATTAAGCTTTCTTTGAAAGTTAGCAAGCTGGAAACATGATGAAAAGAAAGCAGACATTAACCGAATTGGCTTGCTTATGCGATACCTTGTAGACTTCGGTGAAAGTCGTTTCTAACAGTGGAAATGTTCAGATAATTCCTCTCGTCTAAGGCTTTTCTGTGGGCTTTGTTTACATTTCTAGGTTGACTTCTCTGTTCATTAGCTTGTTGACATGGAATGAACTAATTGTCTAGCATGACTTGTTGAGTTTCTTGTGTTGCCGTGTTCCCAGCTGACAAGAAAAACTTTCATGACATAAAGGACAGTGGCACTACTTGAGAGTTGAAATACAGGAGTGTGTATACTCATTGAAATCTGTCTCTATATTTCTGAAAGAAATTATTTCCTCAAAGCAAGGAATTACCAAAAACTTGATATATACCCTACATACATTGTGTCCATGAGGATGTTGTAGAGATCATGGCATGAAGTGAATCTCTTCCCAGTTTCACAAAAGGATTTCCAGTATGAATGACCAATTGGACATGTACCATCTTCCCTACTTAGACGACCTCCTGGACTCAATGCTTCTCCATCAGCAATTCTATGTACTGCATTTTCATGCTCCAGCACAAAGTGTACATGAGAGTAAACTCCAAAAATTGGCAATTCCATTGTCAAACTCTTAAGACATTCAGGGCTGTGAGTGGTGTTTTCTTCAGTTCCCAGTACCAGGGGAGAGCAGATAGCGGATGTTTTGTTTTCATTTTCTGGAAGTTGTGGTTTAGTGTGTCAGTTTATCCGAAAGAGCAATTTTGTCTGATTTCTTTTTCAAGTGACTGTGCTTGAGTGTCAGTGGCACACTTCTATGACAGTGACACATAGCTATTTAGGACTGACTACATGTTTAAACATATGCACCAGAGCTTTTCAGTTCCTGATGATCAATTGGTTGTTAGATTTACTTCCCCAGGCAGAATGCTCAAGAATTTAAATGAACTCTTCATTCACCGTGGATCTTGATAGCTAAGAGCCACTTTAAGGCATATTGCCCTTGAGTACCATGCGTTTTTATCACAGAGCATCCCAGCCCACATAAAGCCAGTGGAGCATTTGTAACTGAAGTGCTTCTGTTTCATGCTGAATAAGGGATTTGTGGGAAGCAAGAGAAAACAATTATGGCTTTAATAATAAGACATTAGGCATTAGTTTTAGGTTGATGAAGGCTGCAGAGCTTTCAAAAGGCTAGCTTATCCAAGGCCCTTCAGAGCTGTGAAATGGCTCAGCCTTTCCCCATCCTTTGCTCCACACCCTGTGATTATGAATGTGCATCTCCTACAACCCTACAAGCCATACTCTGTGCCCAGATTGCTTCACTGTTCTCTCATAGGCCCCTAGGCTTATGAGTTTGTGGGAATGAGACTACTAGAGAGGTTGCACTGTCTCCACCTTTGGATATTTTCAAGTCAAGACTGGATAATAGCCTGAATAACCTGATCACACCTCACTGCTGAACCTACTTTGAGGAGGAGATTGGAATGAAGACCTTCTCAGGTCCTTTCCATTGTCACTTCTGTGTTCCATTGGTTACACTGACTCCTGGAGAGGAAGTGAGGCAACCATCCTGCTGTCCCACTGCATGCTTGGAGGCAAATGACTTTAGAAACCACTGGATGCAGCAGCCAAAGGCTAGGTATTACAGTGAGGTTGCAAACAGGATCAGCAAAGTGCAGTTTGTCTATTAAAACACCAAAACTTTTAGCCAAGCACTGGGGCTAAAGTGGTGCAAGCTCCCACATACTGAATTACGGGGTGGTAAGCTGGGCATGTAATTGAGGCAGGAAGAGAGGGGATCCCCTTCACAGCTGTGAAGCAGAAAAAAACCCCTTTTTCTATGGCTGTTGAGCTTGGGACTACCATGGACACTTGGGTGCAGAGTCCTTGTGATGTGGACGCCCTGTCCAGCCTGCAGTTCTCCACATACAGTTTGCCATCTATCTGCAGAGCTCAGAGTGGTGAGGTCTGTACTTCCTTACAGAAAGAAAATCGCCTTTTTCTTTTTGTTGGGAAAGTTACCAGCTGGAGGAATTGGTCAGGATTCTAACATTGATTGTGCTAAATAGCAATGAAATTTGCCTTCTCTCACAGGAGAAGGGGGAATGATTCCTGTGACAGCTTCAGCCTGAGACTCTCGTGGGCCTGAGGCCAGTTGCAGTCCTGCTGCTGTCAGGGCTGCTGCAGTCAAGAGGGGCAGAATTGTTAATTTGTTGATCTTTAAATTAATGCCAGCACTCACAGGCTTCTGGTTCTACCCGGGAACTGCATTAAAATTCTTAGTGACTAAGGTATATAGAGCTTCATGCCTCCCAAAATTTGTATTAACCACTCTTTCTGGCTGAAACAGGATTTATTCTGACATTTCATCTCTAATATAGCTCCTAACTACATATTCAGGATCTGCAAGATTAGGAGTAGCACAAACAATAGAGAGGCTGTCTCAGGAGATTTTTCCCTTCAAGTATATAGTTACACAGATAACTTCTATCCCAGTGTTAACCTACTAACTAACCAGTTATGATGCACACTGATGTGGCTGGAACTGAGCTCAAGAAGTGTAAATGAGCTCTGACCATAAAGATTGAAGTGAATGACTACATCAGCTGCCCTCTTGGAAGAGAAGTAATGTGGTGTAATATAGGGCCTGAAAAGAAAGAGAATATAACTCCATGTGAAAGACTGGTAATTTAATTCCATCAGTAAGAATCCATAGTACACATCTATTTACATTAAGAGTAAATAAATCTTTCTCACGTTTGAAAGAGGATGTATGTGTTTATACGTTCTCTGTGTAGGTGCATAAAGCCCTAAATAGTCACTGGCTAGATTTTGCAAGATGCTGACACTGCTAAAGCTCTGTTAGCAGTCTGGTAGATGTCTTCTTTCTTAGTGTCTGCTCCAAAACTTGGAGACCCAGTACACTTGTTTTTCTTCATTTCTACTGTTTGAAGAAGAGATAATTCTGAAGCCAGTTTTGCTTTCTTTTAAAGAATCAATTTCTCTTTGCAGTTTTTGCTGTATAATATTTATGTTTTGAAAGAATTTAAGAAATGTTTAAAAAGGTGTGTCATAAAAGGTGAAAAGAAAACCCCAGAGAATGCTTTCTGTTGGTTTTAGGTTTTACAGAAGCTTCCTTTCACAAATATTGTAAAGCTAGATGTTACAGGCTCTGGTTTTAAATATAACTGCCCAATTAACCAATTAAACTTTGGCTATCCAAGTGGAAGTACCAGTGAAGATTTTAATGCCAGAAACGAGCATTAAATTGTCCAGTCTAATCTACTGCATTATACAGACTATCACATTTCACCCACTTATCTCATATTTTTTGTTTCTGTATGACTTAAAAATAGACACCTTGGTAAAATTAGAGAAGGAAGCAGCCACCTGGGTAAGTGGCTTTCACATGGTGGTCTGCAAAGTCACTAAGTATCACAGTGGAAAATAGTTGTTATTCTTCCTGTATTAAAGCTATCCTACAGTCAGAGCTCATCACAGAGATTATTTTTGACCATCTAAATCAACTATGAGCAACCATAAACCATCTCTTTTCACCCCAGATGCCTGCTTCTCAATTTGTTTGGTTTTTGGGTCAAGTCTTTCTAATCATAGAATCATAGAACAGTTAGGGTTGGAAAGGACCTTAAGTTCCAACCCCCCTGCCATGGGCAGGGACACCTCACACTAAACCATGTCACCCAAAGCCTCATCTAACCCGGCCTTGAACACTGCCAGGGATGGAGCATTCACAACCTCCCTAGGCAACCTATTCCAGTGCCTCACCACACTAACAGGAAAGAATTTCCTCCTTATATCCAATCTAAACTTCCCCTGTTTAAGTTTGAACCCATTACCCCTTGTCCTATCACTACAGTCCCTAATGAAGAGTCCCTCCCCAGCATCCCTATATGCCCCCTTCATATACTGGAAGGCTGCTATGGAGTCCCCACGCAGCCTTCTCTTCTCCAAGCTGAACAGCCCCAACTTTCTCAGCCTATCTTCATATGGGAGGTGCTCCATTCCCCTGATCATTCTTGTGGCCTCCTCCAGACTTGTTCCAACAGATCCATGTCCTTTTTATGTTGAGGACACCAGAACTGCACACAATACTCCAGGTGAGGTCTCACAAGAGCAGAATAAAGTGGCAGGATCACCTCCTTCGACCTGCTGGTCACACTCCTTTTGATGCAGCCCAGGATATGGTTGGCTTTCTGGGCTGCAAGCACACACTGAAGCTGGTTCATGTTCATTTTCTCATCGACTGGCACCCCCATGATCATATGTACAGATAACATGAAGGCTGGTAGAGCAGAGGAAAAAATAGAATTAAGCGGCAATATGACCTGCAGAAATTAGAGCAGAAGGAGATGTTGTTAATGAAGGGTAAAGCAGTGCCAAGGATTTGAAAATCTTACACTTGTGGAGAAAAAATGAACAGAAAAAGTATCTAGTTGGAAGAAGAAAACGAGGCAGCTCAGCCTTATGGTGTGGGTAGTTAATGAAAATAAGGAACTATATCTTTGGGAGAAACACTGAAGACCCATTGACAGTCATCTGCAGTCATACTGCAGTCCTGACGTTGTCAAGTCATTGATAGATGTGCGTGAGAAGCTATGACCATGAGCCTTGGCAACCAAAGTGAGCTTACAGAACGATGAAGGTGGTGTTTGTATCCCCCAAAACATGAGTGTCTTCCTGGGGCCACAGGAAATTCTGAGTGTAAATTCTTTCCTGTTAGGGTGGTGAGGCACCGGAACAGGTTGTCCAGGGAGGTTGTGAATGCTTCATCTCTGGCAGTGTTCAGGGCCAGGTTTGACGAGGCCTTGGGTAATATGGTTTAGAGCGAGGTGTCCCTGCCCATGGCAGGGGGGTTGGAATTTGATGATCTTAAGGTCCTTTCCAACCCTAACTATTCTATGATTCTAAAAAGCAGGCGTTTTGGGGGCCATGGCACTCAACTAAGCTTGGGTAGCACACATGCAAATCCTGCCCTGTTAAATACTCATTGTTGCATTTTATGGAAGGAAGTGATATTTTAAAGCTGCAGGAGTGCAGGAGAAAGCTTTTAGGTGCACTGATTGAGCGTGATTTTCCGAGACACACACATGAGTCATGTTGCTCGTATAAACAGCCTCAGAGGGTTCATATTATCTGTTTTTCATATAAATGGTAAATCGGATCATGGATGCACTGGGACCAGCTCACAGCAGTAGTTACTTGCAAGTAGAAGCATTTACAGATCATGCACTTGGAGACCAATTTCAAAAGATATCTCCATATGCCAGAATGATATGAAATTTTACAGCCAAGTCATTAGGTAATTATATGTATGGAAATACTTCACACCTTACTAGATCAGCTTGAATCTACCCATTGGAAGAAAGCGAACTCTTGGATGCTTTACATCTAAGTGTTGAAATATCTCCTGAATTTAGAGTTGACTGCGTTCCCTTTTACCCTGTCATGCTTACAGCACAAGCACGACTTAGGATAGACCAACTAAATGGGTTAATTTGTTCTTAAGGAAATGGTTAATTGGTTCTTGCTTCAAGGAGGTTTGAAAGTCCTCTGTTTCCTATAATCTACAGTTTAATAAACTTGTCTGACTGTTTGGCTACTGGACTAAACCTCAGTAGGGAGAAAACTTGCAGGTTCCAGTGCAGCCGGTAAGCACAAATCAAGTTTGTTTTGTGTACATGTGGTTGCTTAGAGTGAGCTAAAGTTTTAGACACAGTTGTAAGTGCTCTAGAGACTTTCTCTTTAAGATGTTATATCCACCAGGACTTTAATAGTTGGGGGAGGGTTGGTTGCTCTCTGACCACATATCTGATTCACTATGGATTTTGTAACTTTGGTAGCAGTGACCTCATTTTGGCAAAATAATGTGTGTCATTTACTGAGCCTCTTGGTGCTTTAGCAGTCACAAGATTATTAGGGTTATAACCCAAGTAATTTATGGAAAGGAGAAGACTCTTAAATATCCTTTTATTTTCTTGGAAAGGCTCATTTTATTGAACACATATTTTAGCTCTGAGTGAGAATGAGAGATCCTCAGCAAAGCACCCAGCGGGAATTGTGCTGTCCAGTGTGTTGAAAAGGTGAATTGTAATGTATGGGTGTCTAGACATTTCCTCTTGTTGCTGTCAACAGCCCAGTTGGCTGTATTTTTTTTTTCCAGTGAATAGGAGCATTGATTTTCCTCTCTCTTTGGCCAGAGCTTTCATTTTACATATCTCTCCCCTTCTGTGTCTCTTTCTCTCTCCCTCCCTCTTTCTTCTTTCTCTCTTCCTCTATTTGTGAGAGGGAAGACTTTAAGAGCTGACAGCGGGCTTTCTAACTCAGAATGATTCATGTAAGACACCTGAAAGGCAAGCTCTGCACCAGCATCACTGCAAGAAAGGTAGGGCTTTGGGGCTAAACAGTCTGTAAAACTCTGAGCAAAGCATACAGAACATGAGATAAATCGATTAAGTGTGTGGATCTGTCAAAGACGCAGAGAAAAGTTTGGGAGACAAGGAGTTTTTCAGCTCTGTTGTTCAGGCTGCTCTTTCAAATTAAAACTTGAATGTATTTTCCATAAGTAGGGGTGGGGGGGAAAGGTGCCCCTCTGTAGCCTTGAATAATGGATGTAATGAGGAGCGTTTTTCCCGTGGATGGTAAACTATAATTTATCCCTGTTGTGCTTCACAGACCTGCGTGCATGTGTAAATGTGCAATTCCCTTTCCTCCCCCCCCCCCCATTATTTTCTATTACACTTTCTGAAAGTTCTCCTTATCCAGCTGTTATTTATATTCGCTTCCTGAATGCGAATCTGACCTAGTAATTCCGAGTGATTTTGCATGTGACACACGAGCTCCCGCACACACCTCAGATGTTTCAATCATGCACTTCAAGCTATATGTATGTTTGTAGGAATCACGCTCTTAATAAAAACCCCCTTACAACCCAAAGCAGTTGTTTTGGCAGAGGAGTGACAGCGCTGTGATAGATGGGCCCGATAGTTGTGTGTGTTGCGTGTGCTTGCTCGGAGTTAGTAGGAAAGAGGAGGGAGAGAGCAAGCGAAAGGGGGGAGAAAAAAAGAGACAGGGAAGGAGAGAGCGGGAGGGAGAGAGATTGAGAGAGCGAGAGAGAGAGGCAGACTTGGCAAACGGAATCTTATGGGTATACTGAAACAGCAGATCAGAATTGTGAAACCAGAGCCAGGGCTGAAATGTGATGCTTTTTTGCTCTTTTGTGCTTGTTGTGGTTCTCATCTTCCCATTTAGAAGGCTGCATACCATCCAACAGAATATTTTGATCACAGATTGAACAATGCAGCAATCAAGCCTGATAAGCCACCTGGAAGTTTTGCTTGAGATGATTTCTAGTGGGTTTACTGATCCCTGTGAGCATCATGACTGCCTTTAGCATTGTGGAGGAGGACTCGAGTTTCTTATGAGGGCCCCACTTGGAAAAGCAGGCTGTGCAGATTCAAGCCTCCGGTTCTGTTCATGCTGTTCAAAAGCCTTTCCTCACCCTTGCTGATTTGTTTTTATGATTTACATACACTCCTGTGGAGATTTACAGAATGGATTGTCTGTGCATTGTCACGACCAAGGTAGGACTGGAAACATTGCTGTTATGTGTGTATATTTCTCTGATATTTTTCTGTTCCTGTAATTAAATAGATTGAGCATGTACTGTGTCAGGTTGCAAGATAAAGTGATAAATAAGCTTTGCTACAATGAGCGTTTTGTTCTCTTTTTTTCTGTAGATTATGCAGTTTGTTTCTATATCACTTCCTAAATGATATGTAATTTACTTATTTATACTGGCAAAAGGGATGATTTCATATTTTATCTTATCCTATGCTCGTGTCTATTAATATCTCCAGCTACTAGAGCACTTTCAAATGCATGCCATAATGCACATATTTTCTCAACTTATCAGTTTATTCTGTCCAGTAAAGAATAAAAAAAAATAAAGGGGGGGCATTATATGGGTCCTAGGACTTTAAAGAGGCCAATCAGATGTAGTTTAGATAGTCATGATGTTTCTGATTGGAGAGATGCAAGTTTCTTGTGGCTTATTGTGGCTTTTTTGGGGGGGGGGGGGGAACATAGCTTACTTTGCATCTCCAGGCCTGAAAAATAAAAATGCCTTGGTCCCAATTCAGCACTCTTATGCTGGTGTTGGATCCATCCTGACTGTTTGGGAATGGTCCTTCCAAATAATCCCTTCTAAACTTGCATATAAGCATTTTTTTTTTATCTACAACAACAGTGTCAGGCTGAAGACTTAAGGGCTAAGGACTATTCCCAACTTTAAGGTCTGAGCTGAAGGATTCTTGGAGATGTCCTCAAACTTAGCAAACTAACTTCGTATTAAATGACAGTGAGCTCCCTTTCTGTTCCTACAGGTCAGGCAGCGCATGTTTGTAGCTGCATTTGCACGTGGTGATAGTATTAGTAAGGAGCAGTTGCCAGGGGAAGCCCAGACATTGGGGTTCAGCACAGTTGCTCCCTGTTCTGCTTCATTTTTGATGAATTTTATCAATTGCATAGGACTTGCAAAGTGTATGGGGTTGCCAGATCACTTGATGGCTGTGCATATGGGAAGGCAAACCAATGGTTAACACTACTGTTGTCATTGCTGTCATTTTTTGTGTCATGGCCATGCAAAATGGGGACCTTCATCTGTGACACAGATAAGGGCAGGAGGAGACACACCAAGCACCCATGGGGAGCACTGAGGGGTGGCAGGTGCCTGCCACAGAGAGCAGGGAGCTTGGTGGAGCTGTAGAAACAGATGCGAGCTGTCATTCCCATCTTGCTGGTGGAGAAACCCATATGGGGAAAGAACAGGAGGTGAATGAGGCCACAGAAGGAGTGTATGCTCCTGTGGCCTCATTCACCTCCTGTTGTTTCCAACTCCTTCTGGCTCCCACAAGCTGTACTCAACCTGAGATTACATCATCAAGTTGCCTGGGGGTGCCCATTGACGCACACTGGTGAAAAGTGCCCAGCACCACTGAACAAAGGTTGGATCCAACATCATGCTAAACATCCAATTTACACTCCAAGACATTGCTTTCCAATTGTAAATAAGCAGGAATGTGGGGAAAAAAGAGTGGTGATTCGTCCTACTTCTTGGTGTTCAGTGGTGCAGTGAGGACCTGCAATCACAACCATCCTTGGCAAAAGTTTGGCAAGGAGGTGTACAGTAACTGGATTTGGAGAGTGTAGTTAGTCTCCTTTTAGGATGGTATAATTGGGTGAAGAACATGGCCCAGTGCCTTTTTTTTATGTATCAAAAACCACCACTTTTTTTGTTTTATGAATTGGTGATGAAAGTTTCCACTGAACATTTCCCCAGGGCCTTCTGGGCAATAACAAATGTAGACTTACCATCATCTCACTACTGATCTTGCTTTGGGCAGAGCTTCCAACACCATCTACACCAATATTTTTCCTCCCAGCTTTTCTGTCTCTAGAATCTGCCACTAAATGGCTGAAATGATCTGAAAGCCAAACATATGAGCCTCAAATATTCAGCTTCAGAAATTCAGTCTTTGCTGCCAACTTTTATGTTGGAATGAGATAGGATTGTGAACTGTGTGTGATCTGCAATTGGATGCATGTAGGAACACTATATTATCATACATAATTGAGCTGAATAATGGCAAAAACCTAGTTTCAGGGTACTTTCATATTACAAAGTCTTGAAACCAAATAAATTACAGTTGATTTCCTTATCTTGTTTGGTGCCATATTTAAAAGCTGAACCAGTGTCATTGTATTATACTGATCCATAATCTGCTCTTATGTGTCTTATTGTGTACTGGAGTAAGTCTGCTTCTCTCCTCCAAAGTTTTTATGGCCTGTGTTTATGGCAATCTTCAGCGATATAATAAGAGCAGACATTTTTCAGACCATTTGAGGTTTAAAAACAATAATTTCAAGAAGTATGAAGTTCTACAGAGCAACAGTCTGGTCATTTTTGGCCTCGGATCAGTTAATTATCCTTATTTGAATATCCTGTTTTTGATTTGTGCAAATAATTGCCATTCTCATTCTTGGAAAAGTGGATCTTAATGTCAAGATGGAGTAAATACATCAGCTTTATTCATCAGATCTTATAAGTAATAAAAAAGGAGTGATAGATAAATGCTGCTTAAATTGCAAAAGATGAACCCTGTTAAAAAAGTTGACATTATTAACACATGGTCGTTAATTTCAGTCTGGAATTTTCAGTATTTCCAGTCTACAGAAAATGTCATAAATGTGCTGGAGTGAATATGTCCTTGTAGATTATGTGCAATGAATCTAAAGATCCTGCTTTGAACTCTATATGGTGAAAGACGCCATCTAATAAAATTAATTTCTGATGTACCTTGCCAGACCTTAAATCCTATTGACATTATATTTTCAGCCAAAATGTAAGATATGTTTAAGATAGATTTAAGATCTGTACAAGTTAGTACAGTTTCTTCCTCTCCTTTTTTATTTCCTTCATGTTCCCATGCATTTCTGAACCCAGGACTTAGGAAATGCTGAATCCGTCAAGGACAACTTCTTATGGTCTCCTAGTTTATTTTAATTGATCATGTTCCCAGCATAGTTTCCTTCTTTTATTGTTGCATAAAGCACATTAATTAGTGGTATTATTTTATCATTAGGAAGAATTCAGTATTAATGACAGCTTAGAACAAGACTTCATCCCAACAGGAACACCAAGAGTTTTTGGGAAGAACATTCTCACTGTGCCTCCCAGCAGTCAGAGGCAGCATGCTGTCCTCTCCCCTAGCTATCATCCAACCTTCTGCCTTTCATAGAATAGTGAATACAACAGTAGCTGCCTCTGGTGAAAAAGAGAATAGATAGCTCTGTGTTGCTTGACAAGACTTACTATAACAGGGGCTGCTTCACTGAACCCCCCAGTACTTGGTGTCAGACAATCCCACAAGTGGGCACCCAGTCGTCTGTCACAAGGAGGACTAGCTAAAGATCTTTTCCTAGGATAGAGATTTTAAAACTTCTTGGGAAATGTAGTCTAATATTTTATTATCCTTAATATCATTAATGCCCCTGAGAATTGTTAATGTCAGTTGCTACTGTGGTCACCTCTTGTTTTGTTTGGGAGCTGTGTTTTCAGGTTGGCTTAAAATCCCAGATTTTATCACCTGAAAGCTTCTGTGTTTTGAGAAGAGATTGCAAAGGTATACACAAAGACCAGAAACCAAGTAAGATAACCTGAATTTATTCACAAAACCTAAACCACTTCCTCTTTGTTGCCTGACTCCCATGTTCGTAGCGCTGGGCACTGGGCATCAGTATATTTCCAGCAACCCAGAGAATTGGCCACCTTCAGACCCAGGGAGAATGCCCACCTTGAACCTGTCGGTTTTATTAGCTACAAGAATAAATTTCCATCATCAAAATGTTGAATATTCTGCAACAACTACTCCTTCTTGGGGGTTCTTGTTACCAGCTTCCACTTAACTCTATGGTGGTTTAAACTAAATCACTCACTGCACAGGTTCCAGGTTTTATTCAGTTGTCACTGACCTCTGTGGGAGCACACAGTTAAATGAAAATGTGATTATTCATATGAATGGATAAAAGATCTTGTATATTTGGGGGTTTTGATTGGTTTTGGTGTTTTTTTTTTTAGAGTTCATGAAAATCTCAGTTGATTCCACTAGTGAAGAAGTTTGGTGTTTTGCTTTGTTCTTTTAATTCTGTGTTAGTCTAATTTGGCATGTTCACAATATCTCTCTCTTCATGGCTGTCTGTCCAGCACCTTTTCTAAGGATTGTGTTTAATTGTTTAAAAGAGTGAAATAAAGATGGAAGGAAAAAAACTGTTTTGTAATGGTGCTGGGAAGCAGGGCGGCATGCTTGCTTATGTTGTTAACCCAAACCAAGGCTGAATATGTACATTTCTGACTAGCAAGGTTGCCAGGAGCCAGCAACATCTGTCTGTCCTATTTTCTTCTGCTCATCCAGCAATATGTTTGGAACAGGGGACACCAATGTGTGCACTTAAGGCAAAACTCTGATAGATGTGAAAGCAGAAGTCTCAGTATGTGCAATGATTGTGGAAAATAAGCATCCACTGCATCAAGTACAGGACCAAGATCTGTCTTAGACTCTGGCTGAAGTATGACTTTTCTGTAGGTCTCTTCCATTCTATGCACTCATCACCCCACTTTGCAGCATGAAGAATAAAGCAGAGAAGAGCTCTACAATATGCACCGTGTCTTCTTGTTAGTGTTAGCTTTCCTTTCCCCAAGTCCCAACATGGAAGACAAGGCAAAATTCAGAGCTCATCTCCTTGGTAGCATCACTGTGAATCTGAGAGAGGGGTTGCTGTGGCTTGACTTTGACTTTGAAACGACCAGTGTACATCAAGTATATCAATATAAATCAGTGTGCCATGCTTAGGAATGATAGGAGCAGGTCTTGTGTCTCATTAGAATACTGTGGATTCTCCAAGTGAGGGGGAAACACTCATTCAGCATTTATCCAACACAGTTGATTTAAAGGGTGTTTTTAGAACTTGGCTGAAGAGTGGAAAAATGTGCAGGTGGCACCACTGGAATGACCTCACTGTTCCAGCCTCTCTGATTTAGAGCAGCAGTAAAACCAAGTCCCAAGATGCTCTCAGAAGGGCAGAGTGGTAAATCAGATCAGGTCACCTGCTGGAGGTGGAGGGCAGGTTCACACATTATATGCCAGCTGTTGGTCTCACCTTGCAGGGGTGGTTAGGTTGAGTTATTGATTCTGGTGGCTTAATGCCAATGTAAATAACTAACACTTAGACTATTTATTTATGAAGTGCTTTTATAATAGGCCTTACTGGAGAAAATAGGCCTGTTTACCTCCTTCCCCCAATTATAATGTGTTAATCTGAAAAACCCCAATATAGAGGTTTGCAAAGGTACATACTTGAAGAATGAGGTTCAATTTATTTCATGGGCCTTCTTACAAGATCATCTGTATGTGCCTAAAAGGCTGTAGAGTCAGTCCCCAGGTTAGGAAATTATAAAGCTAGGTATGAATATTGAGCTTGAACCAGTGCCTCAGGTGTTGTATACTCGTATAATCTTACAAAACCCATCAGAGCTGTAAGTAGCTGCACTACACGAGGATCTGATTTAAATTTAGCTGTATATGAAACAAAAAAAATAACCATATTTCCATGTGCCCATGTATTGTTAATAGATTTGGACAACATTTGTTGTTTTTTCCTTTCAAGACTTCAGGCTTTGAATCATTACAGTTTGAAATCGTAAACTGCCTGGCTAAGATTTTTGTGTTGAATTTCCTGGCTATAACAAACTCAAAACAAAGGGAACGTAATGATTTCCCCCCTAGAGATTCACATTTAGCTAAAATTAAAATCTTTTTCTATAGTCATTATTAGGTGTTGATGAGCACTTCAAACTGTGGTGTTTTCCTGCCAGTCCCTGAAAGTGGGGTAGAGCTGAATTCGTGCAATTTACATGTAATTTAGTAAACTCCATTCTGAAGTGGTACTTGAGGACAGCTTTGATGACTATGGGTGTGCTGCTGGCTAAACTGCACAGTCTTAGAAGAGAGGGAAGCTCCTTTTCAATGATCTTAGCTGGAGAATATGCCCATAGATGTTTGACACATGGGGAGTATATTTGAGTATTTATTTCAGATCTTTATTTCCCAATGTTAAATTTTGGAACAATTATTACAAGCTTCTAGCTTTTGGATTTCAAAATATGAACGTAAACTGATGAGATACATGTTGTCTTTTCCAGAAAAAAACCCAACACTTTTTGGGGGAGAGTCTCAAGAAAATTACACAGAACAAACCAATGTGCATTGCATATGTAATGTCTTGTAATTATATCTTGTCAAAAGCTCAACTTTTTTCTCCTTTATTCTTTAGAAATATGGTAATTGTCCCTTTTCCCTTGTAGTTAATTATAAATTTCGGGAAGAATTAAGTCTGTTAAATCTCTTCTTCCCTGTCTTCCCCCTCCCTTGGTCTCTATGGCAATAGCAGGAATAGAAAAGAATTACTCTGATCTCTATTTCTGAGTGACATTTCGTTTCTTCCAAGCATTGACCCTGTTTAGTTCAACTGAAATTTTCAATCTATTTCGTTAGATTCTAATTTGCTGATTTTAGGGAGTTGTCTTTATTTAGGCTGGTTTTAACTGTGAAAGGAGAATGGTGATTTGTTTCATAAATCTATGAATAGCTCTATAAATGGAGAAGAGAAAATGTTCAATTAACTGCTCAGGCAGATATCGTTGGGGCTTAATACTAGTGCACAGCAGTGGAGAGCTGCAGATATGAGGAAAGGTGGAAGATACTGAGCAAGAAAAAGAAAACAAAAGCCTGATCCTTGCTCAATTAATAATAATGCTGCCTGATGATAGCAGAGTTATACATCCTTAGCATCCCTTCTCTAATATTCAGAGGGCCTGGGTGGAGGTGGGAAGATAATTTCCTAGTGCCAAGATGAGCTGCATTTTTATGCATTTCAAGTAGCAGAAGCTGACAAAATAGACTCTTTGCAATGTCCAATAGGCCACTAAAAGCAGAAAAGTTGTGTCTCCTGGCACGCATCTTCAACGTAATCATGTATTTCTTTGGTGTTTTAATCTGCCTGTTACTAATATGCAAATTTTCTTCTCTCTCTGTTAACCTGATGCAAGTCTGAAAAAGTAAAAGGATGTGTGCAGTCAAGGAGAAGGGGATGTTTTTTTATGAGTGAATCATTAGGTCAGGGGTCTGGCCTACTATATGATTATATTTTACACAGTCTGAGACCTCTGTTGAGACCTCTGTTGAGACCTCTAGTTGAAATCTACAATTTCCATATCTCCAGGGAATTGTCTGCATCAGAGAAGATAATTTGCAAGGATGTGTGGGAGCAGCTAAATATGTTCCTTTGCGTTTGTCTTCAGCCAAATCTTTTGCTACCGGAGACCTCACTCAAGCACTTGCATATAATTTGCAAATCCTATTCTTGGCCATTCTAGTGGATACAAAGAGAATCCCACCTGTGGCTGCTTTTGACTCTGACCACCAATATCTTCTCTGAGAAAGAATACCAAATCAGATCTTAGAGTGTTGCAGTTCAGTGAGCCCTGATGCTTTAGTAGAAGAAATGTTCCTAAATATCCCTCCTGGATTTTGTTACATCTTCCTGCATAGCTAAGATTTGCCTCCAAATGTGTCTCCAGCCAGAATCACATTAGGCAATATTTGGCCATCAGAATTTGATATTGATGATATATATATGCATATAATCTCACCCTCCCTATGAGAAAGTGGCAATACATTATACATACTTGCTCTTCAAGTCCTCCAAACAACCTTAGCAGTTACTATAGTTGATCACACAACACAAAAGAGGAATTCTGCCTTCAAATCTTAACCAGAGCTTGCTGATGTTCACCTGTATCTCTGTCACCTGAGAGCTCTCTTGTGCAGTGCCACAAAGCTCTCCCCTTCCAATTCAGTGTTCAATATTTCAGTTTCAATATTGCATTGGGACTGATGCCACCACCCTGCATTATATTAATGTATCTGCAAGATACATTATACTGATGTTCCTAAACAGTGTTAACAGCAGTCACTTATTTTAACATCTGACTGAGAAAAGCATGTAGGAAGGAAGCTAGCTTAAATATTTTATGCTGGGAAGGTAGATATTGTACATAGACTCTGAAGGGCTTGCAGCCTTGGTTTTGTCTTCTGAAATTGATGCTTTTCTGTGTCCTGGTTACTTATGGGGTCTGCATTTCTGGATGCTTGATAAACCTATTTGATTAGAGATTACATGTAACAGGGCCTCCAGAAAAGGGGTTGCACTGCCTCTGACTAGAAGTTTTTCATCTCTGTCTGACTTTGGTCATCGCTTCATTGCTTCCTGACTGTATTATTGCTATGCAATTTATCAACCCAGAAAAAAAGCTGTGATTGATGTGAATGCAGCAATGAGAATGGCATTATTCTTTTGTGTCCTAAGGTCTCGCTATACAAAAATTACAAAACCTGTAGATCTTGTTGCATATTTTGAAGTCTCAGATCACATGAAGCTGTGATAAAGCCTACGCCTGGATAGCTGTGTCTATCGCTACATTGGAGCTGTCTCAGGGGTGAAGCTTAGTGCAGGAGGCTGGGTATCCTCAAGACAGGCAGTAAAACAAGATTGTGGAAATCACTCATTCATAAGCTATGGAGAAGCAGCCTGTTTCCGTTTCAGACTTTTACTGGAACATATTCTCCCAAACAGCAAAACAAGATGTATTCTTTTTGCATATAAATATTAGTAAACGTCAAAAGCAGACTAAAGGTAATTCTGTCCTCCCTTGAAGGCTGTCTGAAGAAAGATGGTTTCAAGGGATGGATTTTTATCACTTTTCAGTTTTTTACTTTTCAGTGTAGTGGTGGACCAGAATCTTTACTCCATATGCTCACCAAACTCCTAAAATGGGGAAAATGTTAGCAGTAATAATGAAATGCAATTAATTCCTTCTACAGCCCACAAATAATCCTGAACATAGTTATTCCTACATTTACTTGTATTGCCTATGCTTGCAGAATACTTTATGTGCTGTTGAGCTTTGGCGTTATTTTTTGTTCAGTTGGTGGCTCTAGTTGTGACATGTTGGAGCTTTTGACTGATTTAAAAACAAAAATAATTGACCACTTTTAGGAGAAAAGCATTGCCAGCAACTGATGCACAGCCTTATTTCTTAGAACTATTTTAGCTAGGTAAAAGTGTAAGGTGTGAAAGGTATGAAAAGCATTGTTTTTAGCACAGTAATACAAAAAGTAATGATATTTTCAAGTAAGAAATCAGTAACAATATAAACAAACACAACAACCTCATAGCAGCCTTCCAGTATCTGAAGGAGGCCTATAGGGATGCTGGGGAGGGACTCTTCATTAGGGACTGTAGTGATAGGACAAGGGGTAAGGTGTCAAAACTTAAACAGGGGAAGTTTAGATTGGATATAAAGAAGAAGTTCTTTACTGTAAGGGTGGTGAGGCACTGGAATGAGTTGGCCAGGAAGGTTGTGAATGCTCCATCCCTGGCAGTGTTCAAGGCCAGGTTGGACGAAGCCTTGGGAGGTATGGTTTAGTGTGAGGTGTCCCTGCCCATGGCGGGGGGGTTGGAACTTGATGACCTTAAGGTCCTTTCCAACCCTTTCTATGATTCTAACCCCAAATCCCTCAAAAGCTGTAAAACAGTGTTCAGTCATAGTGCTTGAACTACATGTATTTCTAAAACAATGCCAGTTCAATATTATCAGCACAGTAACCCAAATTTCCATCTGTGAAAGGCCAAACTCTTCAGGTCACCCTACAGACCAGATCCACGATCGGCCCTGCCCTGGTGAGAAACTGAGATCTCTGGAGAACTGCTGCCAATGAGCAATTCCCAGTTACCTCTGTCTCTCTGGTCTTTGAATATCCACATGTGTCATGGGCCTTGGGAGAATTTTGTTACGAATCTCAAAGTCAGGAATACTTGCAGAGAATTAGTGCCTCCTGCTGTGAGATCTGGAGTTTTTATTTTGTAGATTTATCCTTTTTAAGAGTGTTAGGAGTCCTTCTGAGGAATCTCCTACCAACCAGGTTACACATGGTTTCCTGAGTTTGTAGGATCAGCCTTTTCAGTTAGAATAAAGTTTCCTGTCTAAAGCAAATTGTTAACATTCTTGCTTTTATCTTTCTTGGATTAAAGACTGAAGATGCACCATTATTAAAGAAAAGAACAAATAATTAGCAATAATTCATGCAGCCTTTTGATCAAAATGCATTAATACTTTTATTACTTTGATAGGATTACATAGTTTGCTGTTGCATTCATTCATCCCTTCCTTACATGAGATAACACACACCCGCAGGATACCGCTGCCATGATAGCAGTGACTTTTCCAAATCCTTTTAAGCAAGACTTTCTAAATTTTCATCTAAAGGTACAATGCTTCTTGCTCGCTAGCTGTTTTTGTGAATATTTGTCATGGTTTAACCCCACCTAGCAACTAAATACCACAAAGGCATTTGTTTGCTCCTCCTCTTCCCTGGTGGGATGTAGAGGAGAATTGGAAAAAGGTAAAACATGTGGGTTGAGATAAGCAGACTTTAATAACTGAAATACAGTAAAACATATACTGCTACTAATACTACTAATATTGTAATGAAAAAGGAGGTAACAAAAAGAGAGAAGAAAAAACCTAAGTGGTGGCCAGTACAATTGCTTACCACCCACTGACTGATACCCAGCAACTGGTCCCTTCTGGGTAGCATCCCTCATTTTATATACTGAGCATGATATTCTATGGTATGGAATACCCCTCTGCCTAGTTTGGGTCAGGTATCCTGTCTCTGCTTCCTCCCGTCTTCTTGTGCCCCTCCTCACGGGCAGAGCATAGGACTGAAAAGTCCTTGATCAGAGTAAGTGCTACTGAGCAACAACTAAAACACTGGTGTGCTATCAGCATTGTTCTCAGACTAAAGCCAAAACGCAGCACTGCACTAGATACTAGAAAGAAAATTAACTCTCCCAGGTGAAACCAGGACAATATTCCTTAAAGTTGTCTAACTGAAAATATAAAAAATAACCAGCTTGTAAAGTTTGGGGAATATAAAGCTGAAACTGATATGTATAGTTTTTCCTTTTTATTTTTTTATTTTATTTTACTTATAAAAGTATTTTGTACTGCAATGCTTTACAAATGTTTGCTTTTTAGAGGTAAAGCACAAAGCACTTATAGTGCTTCATTAGTTCATAAGTCTGACTCAAATTGAAAATTGCATGAAGCTGAATCATCAGTGTTTGCAGAGGTTGCTCTCCTTTGCTCTCAGCATGGGGAAAAGAAAGGTGGAATATAGTGGCTTGAAATATATCTGGCCTAAATGAAAATAAAAGTTTTTTTTTCTCCACATTATTTCCAGCTTCAGGAACACACATGATAACAAGAGTCCTCCAATTCAAGGAGCTAAATAATAGTTTGACTCATGTGTGAAATGCTGAGAGTAATGGTGACAGACACCAGAATTGAGTCTGAACTTTTCTTCAGGGACTCTGACCCAATCTGCTGTGCAATTTGTTCTGATGGGCTCCAAACCTTTGCTATAGTGTAATTGAATCACTGCAAATGCAAGGGAAATTACAGGAAGATCACCCCTAAGGCCTGATGGTTGCATCTTGCACTGTCATGTGGAACATTAGACTTTAAATTAACCCCTCACTCTTTTGGTGCTGCGGTTTCAGAGAACTGCAGGAATCTTGGATGCCTGCTCCATGTCCTTCAGGGGCAAATCAGGGGATCAGGCAGAGTGTTCTGCTCAGCAAAGAAACACACAATAACAATTTGGGACAGACCAGCTCCTCCTGGATAATAACCCTGGGGTGGTTCAGGCTGATGCTATCACTGATTTAAAGAGAACATAGAGGAAAAATGCAGCCCATCATGAAATGGGAAACCCCCCCGACCTCTACCTACTATTTAAAGCTCCACTGTTCTCTAAAATCTACAGAGTGGAGGAAAGCCAGATGGCACATGCTTGGGGTTCAGAGTGGATGAAGGATATGTTCACCCACATAAATGAGAACTTCAAAGCAAAATTAATGGATAACCGTTCAAGCCTTTTTGATCCTGCAAACTGCTGAATATTTTCCCTACGTGACAGTGGAAATTGACTTTGTGAGGTGTAAGGGATACTAGCATACTCCTAGGTGCTCCACTGCGCCTAGCGACTGCAGCACATACTGTGTTGTGTGTAATGCCATTTTCACTTATTTGCAGCAAAGCCATGGCAGATGCCCATCCCACAAATGCTCAGTTGAAACACCTGCCTGGATACCCATTCAGCACTCTACCGTAAGTTTGAGCCTTTTAATACAAAGATTTGAGAGACTGAATGGTAAGTCTCTGTGTTTGGAGCAGCCCCGCCGGGTAAAATTTGCATACCCAGTGCATTTGAGAAAGAACAGAAATGAGACCTAAGGCCAGACCAAACTCCTTGGGAAGCCTGAGCTGTTGAAATGTTGGGTAGCGGCTGAGTAGGGTTTCTCCAGAAGTTCTTTGGGAATTTAATTTGTTCCACGTGGAGCAATGGGGATCAGCGTCAAGCATGTTATGGTTGTTGTGTCCAGCTCAGAGGAGCATGGGGTTGCTGTTGATTGCTATAACTCTGAGCTCCAGCTGTGTGTGATGATTGGAAGCCTGCTTGTTTTGCCTGGTTATGGACAAAGTTTATGGGAATTCATTCATAAGCTCCTTCAGGGTGTTCCAGAAACAGCTGATGTTCAAAGTACCAGGCTGTCCTTAGATGCGGGTGGTGACACTAGGAAGCGAAGATGCATCTTTTCTTTTCCACAGTCTCATGGAAGAAAGAAAGACTGATGATTCCAAGTGTTTTATAGACTAACAATTGGGAAAATTTGCCCAATTAGATAGAAACAACTTTGGAGGTGATGGGCACTTAGTCTGCTGTGTTTTTAGGGAACAGCCTTTGTAAATACTTTCCTCCTCCTGCCAATTAGATGACTTCAGTGAGATTTACTTTTAACTATCAAAGGCAAAGTAATATTTGAAGAGAAAAGAGAAATTGTGGTCAAGTTGACACTGCATTGATTAATATCTTGTCTGAACATACCTTGTAGATAGAGCCAAATTCTTGGATGCTGGAAGTTGGAGGGCTGACTAATAGAGCTAGGATGATTTATCTCAGCTGAGGAATTGGCAGGGTTTAGTTGACATTTTCTTTGGCTCTGAACCGTAGCATGATGTTGGTCCACAGCTATCAACTTGTCACCTTTTATGAGCAGATGAATGTGAAATGAATTCAAGTTTTCACTCTCCCTCAGTCTCTCACTATCTTGCAAGTGATGGTAAACCCTGTGGTTTTGGTTGTGCTTACAATATGTTAAAATTCATCATATTGTTGTTAAGTTGTATTGAAATTGACCCACTTAAAAGCATTGATTGATCAGTTGAGATAAGCATTTTTTTTTGCCAGGTGAGGATCTAGCCCAATAACTAATTTTTAATTCTTCTTAATTACTATTTTTCATTCTCAAAGGCTTTGGAATGACTTTGTGATGTGGTCTTGTTTTGGTTTGTTTTCTTATATTGAGAGCGTTGCGGCATGAGCACAAGTATAGTAGTGTGGTGCTTTGAGAATTGGGAGTGTACTGGGTATTTGCAGGAAGTTGGGAACAGTTGTACTCAATGATTTCCACTAACATCAAGACCTGACTCTTCAAATGGAGGCTTTAAATGCTTTGGGTATTCTTTATGAAATTTGTTTCTCAAACCGTCAAAAATAAAAGCATTTAGCTTTTGTATTCTTTGTTTGTTTAGTTTGTCTGTTGTTACACCAGATATGTATGCATGCATAGCTAATATGTATAAACCTTCTATCTTGCAAAGTTCCATATTGTCACAAAAGATGGTAAATTGAGGATTGAGTTTTATTGTCTTTGTTAGCACTAGAACTGGTCTAAGATCAGAGCAATTCCAAGAAGTGCTATTTTTAAACTGTTACAGTGGAAACTGATTCAGGGACCAGTACTGCTTAATAACTTAATCAGCAGTATAGACACTGCAACTGAAAGTGCCCTCAGCAGATTTGCAGATGACACCAAGATGCAGCTCTGAGGCCCCCAACCTAAGGATGTGGAGCTGTTGGAGTGAGTCCAGAGGGCATGAAGATGCAGCGAGAGCTGGAGCACCTCTACTGTAGAGGCAGGCTGAGGTGGATATGTTCAGCCTGGAGAAGATGATGCTCTTGGGATACCTTATTGCAGCCTTTTAATACTAAAGGGGGACTTATAAGAAAGATGGGAGACAGAGTTTTTAATAGAGCTGGTTGCGACAGGACAAGAGGTAATGGTTTTGAAGTGAAACATGGGAGATTTAGTTGAGATATTATGAAGTTCTTCCCTGTGAGGGTGCTGAGGCGCTGGCACAGGGTGCCCAGAGAAGCTGTGGCTGCCCCATCCCTGGCAGTGCTCAAGGCCAGGTTGGACACAGGGGCTTGGAGCAAGCTGCTCTAGTGGAAGGTGTGCCTGCCCATAGCAGGGAGTTGGAACCAGAAGAGCATTAAAGGTCTTTTCCAATGCAAATCATTCTATGAGTCTATGAAAAAAAGGCCCAACTTATTTTTAGAATACAATTCAGCCATTCACTTAGTTGCTTTTTTTTGATTGTAGAGTGCATGTGGTCCTTGAGGTGATTGCCTACTTGGAGCTTGCTTCTGTCTATATTTTGCTTGATTAAAGGAGTTGAACGGAGTGAAGGAGCTTAGCACTACCCCAGAAATAAGTTGTAATTCCCAAATACCTCCTGCTTCTTTTTTATCAAACCATTTTCTTTGCAGTGAAACAGATTTTTCTGTCTACCTGATCTGTGTCAGACATTTATAAGCTTTTTTTTCACCGTACTTCAGTAGATTTCTTGGGAGACTCATGCAGACAGTTGGGGAAAATTAAATCATACAAAAATGAACTTCTGTGTGGTCAGTGTTTTTCCCCATCTGATTTCAAAAGTACTTTTTTAACTGCCTTGCTTTTATCGGAGAAGAATATCTGTGAAATGTCAGCATTTTGATAGAAAGCTGATTAATGAAATGAAAATTTCCAGTGATGCATCAAAGCATATTACCTGCCATGAAAGGCTTGAAAGATCAAAACAAAAAACCACAAGCAGAGATCTGGCCAGCTGTGACAACTCCATTAGGTGACCGTAGCGGGAGCCTGGGTGCTGCTCAACAGTGGTGTAATGTCAAATAATGAAGGAAAATAAACCTGATGCAAGGGTATCCTCATTCATCAGTTTTACCATCTGTGTCAGTCAGGATCCACCGGTCTGGGATAGGTTTTTCTCTCCTTTTTCAACAGTTTTGTATTAAAACCAATGTATCTTCTCTTGAGCGCCCTTCCCATCTAATGCAAGAGCAGTGTGGCTGTTATGCAGCAGTCTGACTTTTGCAGTCCCTAATTTACCACCCTTTTCGAATTTGCTGATGATTTTTGCAATTAAGAGTCTTGATTCTGTTTGGCAACTCACCATCTGCAACAGAGGACATAAGTGAATATGGCTTTTCTGTGCGTTCACAATGTCCTTAATTAGATTCATTTTAAGTCTGAGGGTTTTAATCAAGGGAATTACCTAAGGGTGGCTTTGTCTGCAATTGCACTTTCACTCATGTCTTCTGAAGGAAGTGTTTGATTATCAAATACTCCAAAAGGAGTTCACTGTACTGCTGTTTAGCTTACTAACCTTCCTATCACCAGGGTTGCTTGCTAGCTAGATCCACTATGCAAAGATAATGAAGCATCAGAGGCCATTCCTCTGTTGCAAAAACATTTGGGGTTGTCTTTTCTTCCAGCCCCGTTGACAGGGTTTCTTGACTTTGGCATTCAGAGAAAACACTCACCTTATCTCACCCTGCACCATCAACAGGATCCCTCTGTTTTTCCTTGCTGCAGTCTCAGCAGAGCTCCTTGTCCCACTTTCCTAGTCCCCTTCCACAGAAAGATTCCCCTTTTGGGAGTCATCTGGCACTGAGAAACAGCAGGAGAGAGTGGAAAAGTGTGTGTGGGCACAAAAGGCAAAGCAGCCTCATTCAGCACCAGCTGCCCCCTTGATGTGAAGAAGGGGACAGCGATTTTAAGGGTAGGAGAATCTGAGGGAGGGTCCTCACAGGGAAATGCAGCAGCCACATAAGCTGTGATAGCTCATGGGCTGCAGCTTTACACAGGTGCTATTTTCTGTAGAGATTCAGTACAAGTTTTGGCTGCCAGCCTGTTTTGCAGCTGAGCCCTCAGTCTTTCTGCTCCTCGGTTTACCTATATCTGTAACACAAGAGAGCAAAAGTCAGACCTCTTTGAGCCTGCATACATGTGCAGGATATTATTACCCTATTTACATGAGATAAATCAGTGCACAGAGGATAAAGTTACTCTGGCTTTCCCTTTTCACAGTTTATTTGGAGCACTGGAGAGACAGGAATGCAGCGATGCCCTGCACAGTGTTGGAATTTAGCCTGACCTGGGAGTTAACCTATAAACATTCCTGGTTTGAACTAATCAAGGTTTTCGTGTTCAGACTCCCTCCACATGTCTTGTTTTAAAGAAATTCATACTCTTGGAAAGATGAAATGCATGTTAATTCTGGTGGTTGTGCTCTACATAACGGAGCCAAGCAGAAACATATTGAAACATGCATATTCTGCTTTGTTTTAAGGCTATGAGTCTGGAACAGTTGCTTCTAAAATCAATCTTGCTCTCTTAAACACAAACCAAATAAATGCCTGTGTTTGCCTGGATTTGTCCCTCTCCCGGGACCTTGTGCTTTGGAACGATGTCCCTTCCTCTCCTGTGTAGATGTGCTCTATAAAACAAATGAATAGCTCTGCACTCCAGAAAGTGCCTTTGTGCCTATTGCAGGGTCTGTCTCTCTCTAAGCTTCAAGTCTTTTCCTATTAAAACATTGCTGGCTAATAAATTCCACAGACAATCCTGGTGGTGGGGAATGTTTTTTATGGCTAACGTGAAACATTTGAATACTGAGCTGTTAACACGATGATCTGTTCTTCTGCCTTTCACCTTGGCACTGATGGTAGTGGAAAATTCTGAGTGCTAAACCTCAGCTTTATTGTTAAAGGAGGTTTATTTATTGTTAATGCCATGCTTGCTTCTGCTGGGTCACTGTATTCCTGCAAATCATCTTCATTACAAAGTCCCCTGTACCTCTCTTTGCTCAAGGCAGTTTGCTGTCCACCCTTTAACTGTTTAAGCTGGTTGTCTGTACACTGCACTGCTGAGTGTGCCACCAATTGCCTATGAAGCTGCTTTATACAACATAAATCTCTCTTCCCCTTGGTAGCGGTCGGATGCTTCCTTTTCATTTGCACCACCCCTCTCCAGGCTTCCCTGGGGAAAAACATGCTGTTCCTATTGGTTTTGGCTGCAGCTGGAGGTGCTGAAGAGTTGTGGCATCTCTGGAGTAACCCAATTTACAGATTCAGTAGGTAAAGTTCCAGCTAGGCTAACGTAGTGTTGGATTAGCAGCAAACCACAGCACATCCCAGCAGGGCAGCAAATGCTTCATGCTTGGGTAGAGGCAGATGCTAGCAGAGAATGTGCTAACAGAAGGGTTCAGGAGCAACTATTGAGAGAAATAGGGCAAAAGAAGCTGTTTACTACTGTATTTCATTAAAAAGTATGGAAAAGGGGGGAGAAGAGTTTAAAAAATGGTAATAGACCCTTGACAATGAAATATAGAGACTTAATTTATGACATATGTGGACCTTCCCCCTGTTTCAGTTCATGTGATCCCTGGGAAACAAGGGAGGGGTTTCACAGTTGCCAAACAAGCTCAGAAACCCTTAAGGAAAGGCGATAATTTGTTTAAAAAGCAGTCTGATAAACATTGAGCTGTAGGAAACCATTATCTGCAGACTGACCCACATTGCTGCTTGACATTGTCATCAGGAAGCATTTTGCATGAGTTACTTACAGCGAGTAATCTCATTAAGCGCACATTAGGTATAGGATGTTTGCTGTCTTTATTGCTTCATTTGTTTTATGGAAAGCTCCAGAAAGTTTCTACAGCAGAAGTGTGGCAGTGCGTAACCTAGAACAAAATCTTTCCAATGTGGTGATTGACATTTTCTTTAAGCTGGAACTTGGCATTGATCTTTATGACAGCAATTACTTAAAGGTAAACTTTTATAGAGAAACAAATACAGATTTAACTACTTAAAATCATTGCAACTCGTGAGGCTTATGAGCAAAAATTTAAACAAAACCTAATTCTATTCTAATAAAAGCCATTTAAACAAAACCATTCTGTTCTAATGCTTTTCTGGACACTGTCTTAAAGTTCTGGTTTAAGCGCTGATTTAGCCAGCCAAATTTTGGCAGTGTCACTGCAGTTCAAAAACAGTGTGCACATCCAACTTCTACAGTATTTATTATTCCCAGAGGAAAAATATTATTGGAGTAGAGCCTTCCTGATAACATATGCATAGCTAGAGGGTGATATCCTGGGGATGTTGCTACCCAAAAGCCATGCTTTCCTGACATGTGAAATTCCATGCTAAGGTCAAACACAAGCAGTTCCGACATTAAGAGTTTATGGTGATATACACAAGAACAAAGTTGGCTTCAGTCATTATTTACACCCTGCTGTAACCAGCAAATATGATTATTATGACTGCATAAAAGTATTTCATTCTGCAGTAAGAGGAGCTAAATTGTTTTAATTATTTGTGCTGCAGCATAAAATGAGGCAGTGATTTTATGTTTTTTTGGAAACCAAAAATGTCCATCGTATGAATTAAAGAAGTGTGTGTGCACATGGCTAACAGGTGAACTGGGCTCAAGGAGAAGGGAAAAACTGTGACTCATGGCTCAGTAGCTCATGTCACGATGTTATCTGGAATCTGCATGTTAGCAAAGAGCCTCTTTTTGCTTGGCACTGTAAAAATCTATAGAAACTTGTGGCTGAAGCAGTTGTGGAAGCCAAAGGATAGGGACTATGCCTTGTTCAGCAGTATTAGATATGTGTCCAATTCATTTGATATGTATTCTTCAAGGCCAGGTGGGACAGAGCCTTGGGTGATGTGGTTTAGTGTGAGGTGTTCCTACTCATGGCAGGGGGCTTGGAACTGGATGATCTTAAGGTCCTTTCCAACCCTAACTATTCTATGATTCTATGATTCCATTTCAGAGGTGCTGAGAGTGAAATTCATCTGTCCAGGTTTATGTTATTGGAGAGCTATAAACACCTTTGAGGTGCAGTTCGCTTTTAGACTGGCCTTTCAAGTGTGAATCAGGCTATTGAAATATATGTTTGTCTTGATTAATGATGAAGGAGACCCTGACAACCAGCTCTGATACAAGTGTCTGACCTGAAGACGTATCTCATGCCAGAGGATTTTCTCAATGATACACAAGTCTGTGGCAAAGTGGTGACCTATATCAGAGACTCAGCTGTGAGACTTTCCTTCTAGGTTATGCTGAACAAGCAGTTTATTATAACTGTTCTTTCATAGACAGGTGGACTTCCAGGCAAAATGCACATGAATATAGGAATTGGATCCAGATACAGTCCAAGACATACAACATCTCACATAACCTAGTATTATACCAACCATCTTTTTTCTTAATACCTTGAATAAAAATCTATTTAACTGCAGTAGACCATATGTTTTAGTGGCATTTTCATTTGTACTTTCGGATTTCAAATCCTGTTAGTCATTCAGTGCATACATACTGTATAATGTCATTTGCACTTACAGGGATATAGAAGCCTAATGGTCTCTCTTTATCACAAATGGCTGTGAAATCTCCAAAGATTTATTCCTGAAAAGTTCTGAATGTTTCCTATGAAGTGCTTGGGGGACATCCCTTTGACCCTGTTGGTATCACTCAGATGCCACAATAAATGAGCATGGGAATCCTGCCCTGGGACTGGGGCAGCCTCTATGTCAGGGAGGTGTTGTTCAGGTGTTTCTGAAGAAAGTAATATAGAAGTCTTCTTCAAAGGCTGATAGAAATTACTCCTCCCTGAGGAATTCTGATTTCTCTGCTGTTTGGGACATTTTTTTATCACATCTGGGAACAGTAATGAAAATTAAGATTTACCTTCAGTTTGTGTGCTCTAGCTGTAGAGCAATGGGGCAACCAAACTGTGTAGGAGTCACTGGATCCGCAATCTGCACTGCCATCACTGTCTCAACTGAGAGCTGGGTTTCAGGGGCACCCACATTTAAAGGCTACGTATTCTGTATTCCTCTGAATTGTTTATAATGTATGGTGGAAACATCTAAAATAGGATGCTGTATAATTAAAGGAAAAGCAAAACCACAGAAAAGCTGAAGCTTTTCCTCCCACAAATATGTACTATGCATATGTATTTTTATACAGACACTTCAGTACCTCCTTCTTCATGCCTCTGGCAACAGCTCTCAAACTTACCCCAGTTGTACCAATCTCTGCTGCATAAATAACTCTCTGTCCCTGTCTCCAGCTAGTCTAAACCTGGTGTTCAGCTCTACCCCTTTTTCCTGTGCCACCTGCCTCTCAGTCTGACTGCTCTGGTACTCCCTTTGCTGTCACCAGGCTGGAGTTTCCTGAAGGAATGCTGGTTCTTGAATTATTTTGGGGATGGAAGAAGGGGTAAGGGAGTGCTCTTCCTTATGTTGGTGCTCTCTTTTCACACATAGAATGGCTCTCACATTTGCTTCTTCCCTGTCATATCCTTACTTCTGAGGTTCTTAAAGAGGGATATTCCTGTATGGATAAGCTTTTACTAATTTTAAACTGTTTATCGTTGTGGAAGAGGTGATAAGAAAAGTAAACAGTCATAACTGAGAGCAGTGATTTCTCACACTGGATAGCCACCTAAAAATATTTAAATGTCATGAGACCCCACTTGCAGCACTGTGCACAGTTCTGGTGTCCTCAACATAAAAAGGACATGGAACTGTTGGAGCAAGTCCAGAGGAGGCCACGAGGATGATCAGGGGACTGGAGCGCCTCCCATATGAAGATAGGCTGAGAAAGTTGAGGCTGTTCAGCCTGGAGAAGAGAAAGCTGCGTGGAGACCTCATAGCAGCCTTCCAGTATCTGAAGAGGGCTACAAGGATGTTGGAGATGGACTGTTCATAAAGAATTATAGCAACAGGACAAGGGGTGATGGATTTAAACTAAAACAAGGCAAGTTCAGGTTGGATATAAGGAAGAAGTCCTTTACTGTGAGGGTGGTGAGGCACTGCAACAGGCTGCCCACAGAGGTGATGAATGTTCCATCCCTGGCAATGTTCAAGGCCAGGTTGGACAGAGCCTTGAGCAAGCTGGTCTAGTGTGAGGTGCCCATGGCAGGGAGGTTGGAACTGGTTTATCTTATGGTCCTGTCCAACCTTAACTCTTTTATGGTTATGTGACAGTAGCAGAATGGCAATACTGAATTGAAGGAAGGAAATAAACCTCAGGAGATTGAACCCAATCATCCGTTATTGCAGGAAACACTTATCATGAAAACCTAACTCAAGAACATGGAAATGATTCACTGTCTAACATCTACTGTGACCCTCTATTGGTCTCTGGTGCTGCATAAGTATGATAAGATGAAACACAAAATACAAAAAGCCACTATATGAAGTCTATCTCATGAAAAACCAGGTGAGTCATTGGGTTTGTAATATACCTGGGTTTACCCCTTTACTGTAAAACTGAATTGCATGTCCTGATCTGTTGCATCTCTTCATAGTGTAGCCTTTGATTCTAAGGTCAAGCCAGGTCACCCTGCTAAGCAGCCAAATTATGTCACATTTGGCATTGGGAGATTGAGCCTTGGATGGTTCATAAAACTTCAGGTTGGCCTAAAGACAGCAGATAGAGCAAAAGTCCCAAAAGACCCTTTGCAGCTGATAAAAGTCCAATGCTGATGCTTAAAGTGTGGTAAGATGTCAAGTACCGAGTGATATCTCTCTTGGAATATCTTTCCTGCTTTACAGGCTTCTCAAGTTTGTGCTTATGGATGGGCAGCTACTTTTGATAGACCGAAACTCATTAAAACAAGACTTAGATAAGTAGAACAAAATTCTACTGCCAGATATGGTAAAATAAAACTAGATTTGCACCAGGGCAGGGTTTGGTTGCTCATTCTCTCTCTTGATAGTAAAAGTGATTGAGCCTTGAAAATTTGAATCCTGTTATGGATTTTTATTTTTTTTTTAATAAAGAACTGGTTTGATAATAAAATCTTGTGCTTTACTTTATCAGTTCTTAAATGCCGTAAAGTCTTTTTTACTTATCAAGTATATACTTATCAGATTTCTAGTGTAGTATCGAGACTTATTCTACTTGATTATATTCTCATCAGCTATGCATTTTCTCCTGTGTTAGATATGCGCATGAAGAGTGTTGTTAGAGATTTAAGGGTGATTTAACAGTAGTTTTTTTCATCTGCTTTTCATGAAATTCAAATAGCTGCTAACTTTCTGCAACATCAGTTCTATGGAAATTCAGCATCCTCTATAATAAAAAAATGTCTTTGAGCAGATCTTTCATGTTTTTTTTATTTATTTTCTGTTGCTTTTTGCCTATAATTTGTTACATTGTGGCTGATATGAAGTTGTGGAGCAATTATTGTAAAGTTTTTCACAGTATTACTTTTCCAATTAACAGGATGTCCTTGTGTAAGACCTTTTGTTTCAGTGAAATCAATGACAAAATCGATTTTGAAATGAAAGTGGAAGGGTCTCCTCAGTTTATCACCTCTGAAAATGAAAACATTTGAATTAGGTTTGTGGATTCATAGCATTCACAGTAGTAGTTAAGCATACTGCATGTTTATTAGGTTCTTAGATGTGCTTAACTGCTGTTAAGCAGTAAACGCCCAGAGAAAAGAGCTTATTAAATGGTCTATTTACCAAACCAAGCTTGACATCTTTGTTCATTCACATCTGATTATTTTACCACCTCCAAATGGTATTTTGGACATGGAGGTTGGGTACTGTTTTTTGTTTTTACTTTGTGATAATCTACAGGATCACTGCAGCTTTGTGAGCGAGTGAGTTGTTTTGTGTTCTGGTTCATAGGTAATTAACAGAATCGTCGGCTAATTTCTGAGCCCTTATTACTGGTGAATTTATACAAAGCGCACAGCAGCATGGCTGATTTGAGGCAGAATGGGATTGGGATAAAGGATCTAGGAATTATTCCAAAGGAGCTTCTGAGTTCTGGCTTGCTCTCAAAACACCCTAAGAAAAATCACCCTGTCTCTCCCTTGGTTTATGCAAAGCTAGGTATACAAATACTTGCTGCTTTCCTAAATGTCTTTGAGATCTATTAATATGTACAGTATTGCATAACAGTGTGATATGATTTCAGATTCCATGTTTAATTTTGTAAGGCCAGCAGTTTCATGGGTCAGAAACTTTTTGTCTTGAAACTGAGGAAACTTAATGAAAAACATATTTTATTGTACTGCAGAGTACAGACCCCCCAAAATTTCAAGGTTTTGGGTGGGTTTTTTTTTTTTGAGGGGGCAGGGGAAAGACAGGAGGTAAGAAAACAACTCACTATTTTGGGTGTTCAATTTTTGGGTGCAAACCCAAAACATTGGCTTAATAGCATATTTTATAATCTTATTTTAGAAACAAGAATGTTTCAGGAATCTATGCATCATAGACAAAAGTTGAAGCTATCAATACTCAAGGTGGTTTAGACTTATTTGTTTTAAAATAATGTGGCTCAAAAGCATAGAACAGTGAATGTAGGCTGGTTTCTTTAACAGATGTTCCACAGCCTTTCATTCAGTCTTTTATTTGTTTGCTTACTACTGCAATCTTTCTATCTTTATTCTTATTTTTTGTTTATTCATTACTATCTAAAGATACTGTCACACCTCCAGAAGCCTCAGATTTATCTTCCTTTCTGTACAGGAGGCAGAAAATCCCACTTGTCACAAAAGTGGAAGGGCTGGCTAATAGCAAATAGCTACTTGTTCTTGCCACTATGCTCTGAACAGGAAGAGCTGTGAAATATGCTGTGTGTCTAAGACAGGGATGCATCACAGGACTACAGAGCCCTGGATCCACATAAGCTTAGACAAAGTTTAAGTTTCCAAGTCCAAGTAGGCAATTGATAAAACACATGCTTATTCCTGCCCCTCTCCTCCTCCCTGCTTAGAAGTCTCCAAGATTTCAGACACCAGAGTGTTCAGAAGTACATTTGCTAACCTTTATGCTGAAGCTTCTTTCATTTCTCCTGGTACAACCTGGCTTCCTTTTTCAGGTAGGATGGAGATGTCCTCTGTCTTAACCTTATTTCTTGCCTCCATTCATAGCACTGCCCTGGAAGGTGGAAATGAGGATTTGACCTCCAGAATGAAGCTTGTGCTGAACTCTGAACAAAACCATTCACAAAAATACAATTATATTAACAGCATCTCATCCTCCATCCATCTTTTAATGGGAAAGAATGAAGCAACCTTCTCTACCCAAAGGGGCAATTCAGGCATGTGAGTAGGGTTCAACCTACTCCAGCTAAAGGGCTTTAGCTGATGTGTCATAATCTCTTTTAGGTGCGTAGGTCAGGCAGGCACCTGCAGTAGGAGACAGGGAATTTAAGAAATATCCTTTTATCTCTTTCTTATGGGCATTTCCCTCTGCTTCTAGCCAACATGCTATGTTGAAGGAACCAGTACCTCAAGGCCAGATCAGGCAGCTCTTAGTGTCACCATGCTTTGTGGATCTGCAACTAGTTCCATTGTGCTCTTCTCAGTACTGTGGCAGAAATGTTGATGACAATATGCAGTTGATGACAATACAGCCACCAGAAACCCTCTAGTGTAGTGACTGTATTCAGAATGGAGCCCAGAGAGACACTGGAAAGTAGATCAGTGATTCCACTGAAAATGATAGGCAGAGGTAATGCTTTTGAACTGAAGTTGCTAGGTTTTTCTCTATGTATTTGTTAGGTTTTCTTTTGAGATGCATTATATTCAAAAATCAGGATCAAACTGCATCTGCAACTACAAACTGAATGAGCAGCAAGAAGCTGAGTTGTGATGGAACCTAATAGCCATCAGTTCAGCGCAAAACTGCAGGACCTTTGAAGATGGAAGGAAAGAGCAAGGAACTACATTAGTTAGATTGCATTGCTTAGCTAAGTCAATGCAGAATAGATAGAAAAGCTAGGTAATTTAAAATAATTTATGAGGCTTAGCAAACTCTTAATATGGAATTTAACTGAACTCTAGCTCAGTTATTTTCTCCTTTCTAAATATAGTAATTTGCATTGGAAAAAACAGTCTGTCTTACACTGACTGATCATCTCTTTATTCGACAGATTGGCTGTGAGAAAGGATTTAGGTGTCACTGGGAGAGCTCATGAATTAGATTTCAATTCCTTATAAAATAATTGAATAAATACCCAGAGATGAAATCAGTAAAATCTAGAACATAATAGAAGTTTGAGTAAACAAGCAGCATGATTTTTATAGAGAACAAATCATGCAAGACAAACTTAATTGCTTGTTTTGATAGAATTACTAAATTGTTAGCTGCTGCTTATATTTTTTAGAGATAGGCTTTCAAAACCATCAAGAGCAGTTAGGTCCCCAACTCCTGCTGGTTTTAAGAGCTTGCTGCATTATCTCTTGAAGTTTTAAAGAAAAGTTCATCTTAATTGGTTTGGAGTTTCATCTTTGTGCATGGCTTTTTAGACCCCCAGTAGTGTCTGTGCCCAGATGGATATACATCAAGTTGCTGTAGGATGCTGACATTGCTTCTAGCACTATAGTAGATGCAGACTTGCTTTATCTTTTCATTCATAACCAAGAAATTAGGATTAAAGATGCATGCCAGTGAAATACAAAGGCCAAAAGTTCAGTAAGCCATAAGCATTAATATGATAATATGGTACTGTAGAACAAAGATTCCCTGAAAAATACCTTGTCAATCCCCTGCAAAACAAACCCCAAAAGCTAAAGTATCTTTTTCTGTAGTATTTCAAATAATTTAGCTACTCCGTGGACTCGAGCAAATTAAGAATCACTAATGCAGATAGATCAAAGAAAGAATATAGTAGCACTGTAGTGCTCACATCTGACAGCACACCCTTCTGAAGCAGATCTCTTCTATTGGAAGATTGAAGAGAAGCCAGTAATTTTGACAAATAAATGCAAATCAGTTAGCTCATTTCACCTGTCAGAAATCCTTGGAACTTAAATATGGACATTTTTTCTGCCACTGTATAATTGGGAGCTCTCCAAAGGTGGCATACTTTGAATCTGTTCCACTGGAGAAGAGCTGAATCACAGTGAATATTTGTAACAGGTATCTAAAAGGGAGATAGCATGGCTAAAGGAAATGGCAGGAAGCTAATTTGGCTGGAGTTAAAAATAGCTGATGCAAAACAGATGCCCTCAGACAGCCAATGGTCAAGACTGAGAAAGGGATGCAAAGAAAATAGGAGCTGGTTCTGGAATGTGCTCTAGGGAATCAGGAAATGTCTGGAAGAGGGCCATGGGATTGAACTCGAACCCGTCAATCAGATATACCTACAGTGGCAGTATAAGGAATGGGGTGTAGAAAATAAGAAGCTTTTGAATGGTAAGAAGCAAATGGGTACTGAATGAGTGAGTGGTGAAGAAACTTGCATGTCAGTTCATCAACAGTTGGGTTTTACTGCTTGACAGCCATCCAGCAGTTAAAGGGGACAAAAGGAGGTGTTTGTAAGAACCAGGGAGACATTGGCAGCTCTCTGGGAGCAAATTAAGTATTAAAAAACCAACCAAACAACTAAAAAGACAACAAAACTCCCCACAAAATATTTAGGCTGTGGTTCCTATAGAGTCCTATTTCTGGTAGAATTGAAATGGATGAAATCATGAATTTAATGGAGTCAGTGTGAATTCAGATCTGTGAGGACAGGAATGATACTGCAACTTAAAATAGTTTAATGGGAAATAAAATAAAAGAGCATGGCGCATTTAAGTCTCATCTTCAGTAAATTCATACATTGAGTTATATGTCTTATTCTTCATGCTTCTAGTCAAGGGAAAGTTAACCAGCAAGATAAAGTTTTGTTTTAAAGGATCATTTGAGTCTAAATAAATTAATCTCTATCAGTATCATCTTCTTAATAAGATGAATTTTGAGGATGTTTGCCAGCTGCCAGTCATTGAGATCATAGATATAAACCTGAGTCATCCAGCAAAATCTGTGTTAGTTTTAAAAGTGGCCTGAAAGGGTAAATTGCAAGTAAATATTTTCACCCTCTGTGTGTATAACAAGGAAAAAAACCCAACCCCAAACAATGCCCAAAAACCCCAGGAAATAAAAAGTGTTTCTTATAAATTAAAAAGTAAACCTATGTGAAACTATTATTTGAATAGTCATTGAGCATTTAAAGCCTATTGTTTTATACCTGTGGTCAGGATTGTGTTACTATGTTCCTGTTACTTGATATTAATCAACATTTAATTTCACTATGGGTAGGACTGAATGCCTTTATTTGCCCTAGCGTGTCTGAGACATCCATGTAGGAAGGCTCAGGGAAGACAGTATGTAACTCTTCTAGAGAGGCAGCTTGGGTGAGAAAGGGTACCTGAAAGCATGGAAAATGACACAAGCCCATTTTTGCTATTGTGGATAACTCAATATCCCCATCAAACCTTGTCAGCTCTCTGTTACCCTCTTTTTTAGATGGTTTATGACTATTTTGAATTACAAAGGCACCGGTAGAGATTCTTAATGGAATTCACTGAAAGCTTCATTCTACGGTGAAAAAGTGATTTTTTCCCCTATCTTTTATTTTCATTTCCTGTCAAGCTGTTAATTCATTGGAGGATCTGTCCTCTTACCTCCTGAGAACATAATTTCTTTAAGAGACTTTGGTAAAGGATCATTTTAAAGTTTTTTTAAATCCAAGCAGAATAATCAACCTCATCCGTATGCTTGCCTCCTTTGAAAGAATAGACTTCAAAAGTCTGTGAACAATGTCTTCCATATGTTAAATCCAGCTTGATTTGTCTCTGTTTTGTCACATCTTTGTACTCCTATCTACTAATTTATTCCTTTGTATAGTTTCTACCCTTTTAACCAGAACAGAACACAGATTGTCTACTCCGTATTTGCTTAGATCCATCCAAAACCCTTTAAAAGTTGATGCTACAGCACCAGCTTGCCAATTTGCAGGTCTCTTACTACAAGGGATGAGTTAAGTGATGGGTTAGTTAAAACTTTACAGTGTCATATTTGAGTTTCTTCAAAACTCTTGGGTGAATATGATGGCTTGCTTGACACGCTACTACCTGTAGATCTGTCTTAAAATCTTTACTACCAGCACTGCAATTGAAGATAGTTCTTAACTGTGACATGTAAAGAAATATGCAACAGGGATTGAAGAGTTTTGGAAAAAGCATTAATCATCACCACAGACGATCAGTTTTAGACACTTCTGAAAGAAGAGATTACAAAAAAAATGTTGGGTTTTTTGTTTGTTTTTTTTTGTAATAATGAATGTTTGAATATTTTTGTGTCTTATTGAAATGGATAAAGGCCATAATAAAACCCATACTAATTAGGCATATAACATAATAAAAAGAACATACTAACCAGGCACATAACTGAAGTCAGATTAATTTTTTTGAGAATATATGGGAGAGTAAATACAAAGTAGTGAACAGCCTACACATGGAATTAAATGCTGTAGAAGATCAAAGAAGAGAGTGTCCAGTTGTGGCAGAAAATAGCGTTAGTATACATGCTAATGCCCAGATTCTGCTATTTGGTGTGAATATGTATGTTCATGTCTGCCCGGGTTAATTGCACATATTCATATCCCTAAGGATGATGAAAACGCAATTAAATTACAGTGGTTTGTTTTTTATTGAGTGCCCTGTTATGCTAGAAAAACTCTGATTTTCCATTTATTTCCACAATTGTACCTTTTACTGAAAAACAACTCTTTGAAGCATGCAAGCTACACATAAAATTTGCACACCCAGACATTCACTGAGTTACTCTTGCACTCTTATGGGTCCTGAACCCCCCTTGAACCTCTCCGCTCTGATGTATACAAATTATATCCACCTTGTCAGAGTACTATTTTTATTTGTCTAATCATGTGCTGAGTGCTGGATGCAGAAGTTCTTCCCTGTGAGGGTGCTGAGGCGCTGGCACAGGGTGCCCAGAGAAGCTGTGCCTGCCCCATCCCTGGCAGTGTTCAAGGCCAGGCTGGACTCAGGGGCTTGGAGCAACCTGGTCTAGTGGAAGGTGTGCCTGCCAGTGGGAGCGTGTTGGAACTGGATGAGCTTTAAAGGTGTTTTCCAACGCAAACCATTCTATGATTCTGTGATTCTCTGAAGATTCACACATATGCCAATATATGCTAACGTTATAGTATCATTCTTGAAATCAGCCCGTTTGAAACTTCTACACAGAGGGATAAAGTAAATGCATAATAAATTCTGCATGTAGGCACAGAGAAAGGATATTAGTAGAGAGGATTGTACGATAACTCATGGTTCTGGCAATTAGCTCAGTGCTCTTACACTTATGGGTGTTTTGGTGGGAGGAGGCTCATTTTCCTCAGATGTTATATCAGTTTTTAATTTGAAGCTCTGCCAGTTCATCTTGAAGTGCTGCAGCAGTGTCCAGTGAGACCTGAGCACATGTGGAGCTGTGATACCACTTACTGATCCCATTGCTCCTAATGTGTTCAGATTTGCTACAGGTCTTCTGCAAAAGCATCTCTCCAACTTCATCTCTTACATTCCTGCTTCTATGTTTGTGCAGGTTCTATACTGACTTTTAACTAGAAAAGGATTTTATTTCTGTTTACATAGGTGGTCCCATACCTCAAGTTTAGTAGGTGTGGAGTCCACTGTTACCCTGTACTCTGTTTGACGTAATGAAAACAGAGCTGAGGGTAATTTCAAGGCCTCTTTTTCCAGTTTCAAAGATGTTTCACTTCAGTGAAGGGATTCCTAAGGTGAAAAGAGACAGATGCAAGAAAACAGGAGAGACAAGATCATAAAGGAGAAATGATAATAGAGAGGAAGGAAACAGAAACGTTACAAGGGTATGAAGTGCAAGCACGCTCCTGTTGCTAGTCGTTGATGGCATCTACAGATTTACAAGTACTAGGCAATTTAATGTCTATGTAAAGACTATATTTTACCCTGGATTTTATTAGCCTAACCTCCCACTGACATTTCCACTGGAGGATGTATTTTTCCATAACTTGATCTAGGAAAGGTCATTAGAAATTGTTATGGTCCTTTCTCATTCAGAGCGTTTTTCATCTTTAAATGAAAATGATGTGCCTGTTAAACATGCCTATTGCAGGGCATTCTGCTGAATCTCTTGCATATGGACTGCTTAAGCGATTTGGTTTCCCTGAAGTCAGGCTTACATTTGGGCTCTTTTCTGTAAGAAATATGGAAGTATGGGAAGATGTAAAATAGATTGTAACTGTGTAGTTGCTGTAATTAAAATACAGATTGGCTCAAAATAGAATGTTAACAGGAAACGTTGCTATTTACAGATGTGAAATATTAGTGTGGTAATAAAGGTTTGGAGAGCTTTTGCACCTGGAGACTCATTATACAGAAATAAATCTCTACATGGACTCATTCATGATCAAAATTCATAGAAATGTCACTCAAATTTGGCTAGAGTGAAGTAGGGATCAAATACTGGATCTGTACTAGAGTGAGACTGGGGGAAATTGTGCTTCTGTTAACAAGGAAACTTTTTATGGCCCATTTATTTGCAGAGAACACCTTCTTGATGGCAAATAAAAGAGAAAAAAATGGAAGTCAAAGAGAAAAAACTGAAGTCATTGAGAATAGAGTCACAATTCTTTTACCATTCAAAAGCTTGATAACACTGCAAATAAGATGCAACCAAAGCCTGCTAACTTCCAGCATTCGTATGAGTGAATAGTTCTTGGGTATTTCTGTTTTCTAAAGTATGCATGGTTGCATGCTTTATAGGCATTGTCATTAATATTGAAAACTTACGTAAGTCTGATTTTTTAGATTTATCTAATTGTGTGTCTTCTACAACCTCTTCCTGATTCTAATATTCGTCACTGGCCTGACAGTTCTCCCCAGTTATTCAGCCAACATTTCTCCTTGCCTGGCTCCTGAACCCCCACTTACTTCCCTTTCCTTGCCACGTATTCCATATCTGATAGCTGATTATTATATCTGTTAAACCCTGTTTAAATATCATATAGAAGTAAATCTACATGCATTTGTGAATGTGTGGTACTGCTTTTTTAATTAAAATTAGGTTTGGTTTGTATTGAGTTTTTTTTTCCCCGGTGGGCAGTGAACTTAGATAAGGGATGTTTTTATTAATGATAGAATGGGTTATGTCAGTTGGTCATGTCATGCTTTTTCATGAAGGAAAGTGTTTCAGAAATAAGTATATTTTTATTTATCTACTTATCTGTTTCTTGTAATTTTTCTGCAGAAGTTAATTGCATTGATCTTTTAGTTTATTCATGCTTCATTTGTTAGAATTCTTGTAAAATTACGTTTGGAAAGTCTTCTTGGAATGCTGTATGCTTTGATCTGCCTGTTGCCTGTGTGAAGAAGGCTGTCACTTTTTGATGGCAGTCTGAAAAGCATGTGCAGTGAGTACTGTGAGTATTCAGTCCAAATTGTTTTTCATTTTATATCAATGCTTCACACTTACATGTATATGTAAACAGTGTTGTGAAAAAATCTGAAGGTTTTCTCAGAAAGATGAGATCATTACTTATATAGTATTGAGAAAAAAAATCACTGCAGCACATTTGAGACTTAATGGTCAGATTTCATCTATTTTATAGAGAAGAACATGGCGCTTGTGTGGTGGTCAGCACAGAGAAACCACTAAATAGGTAGTCCTTTGTGCACATTACATATGGAAATGTGCCAGAAATTCTTTTTAACTGACTTAATGTCCTAGTAAAGGTCAAGCCCCGTCATACAGGAGAGTATGTTGGCATGGACACATAGCCAACACTAGTCTATAGAGCTTGAAGAGGTTGCAAGGCGAAGTCTAAAATGTATGTAAACAGCAGAACTTATTTGACAGGCAGAAAGGGTCTTTTCGTTATTAACAGATTTTTTAAATCAACATTTCCTGGAATGGCAATAATAGCCTTTACTTCTTCCATACAGAGCACTCAGGAGACATTGTAAATCCTTCTTGTGAAAAATTGCATGCACGTCAGTAGAGGCAGGATTAGACCTGTTGGCTCCTGGGTCTCATTTTCATGTTCAAATCCTAGAAATCACTCTTTGTTAAGGTTATCAGGCTATTCAACCCTAATGGAGTCCTTTCCAAGCTTGCCTAACCTCTCTGTGGCTGAAGTAATTTCAGTTTTGTTCATTCTCATGGAAGTGAGCTAAATGAAGTTTTCCAAACTTTAGATTAGCCATTTAATGTACCATGACCCATGAAGAGTACACATTCTGTCCCACTCTTCCATAACTTATTAGAGAGCCACTCTGGGTTTCAAAGCCTCTCCAGGGATACTAACTTCTGCCAGGGAAAACAAAGTGGGTATTTTGAAGGGATTGAAAGATGAGAGCTTGCTTATCACTAGCCAGGAAATAGGAAATGAAAAGCCAAAAACTGTGTGGGACTGGAAGTAAAATAAAACTTCCCTCACCCTCTTTACCTATTCTCCTAAAGACTATCAAAACAGCCTTTAAAATAGTTAACCAGATGTGGCTAACCATGTTAATTTGAATTCCCTGCATAGTTGTTATTGCTGCCTGTAAAATTCTGTCTTCTTTATCGATCTGGAAAGTGCTCTCTTGTCTGGTCTAGCATGCCATAGAAGAGGACAGAACATTGTCCTAGATATATATGAAGAAGTGTTTGATGAAAAAGACACAGTGCTGTTCCTGTGATAGGAGAGAGGCAGATCATGTGCCTTATTTTTTCCATAGGAAGACGTTGTTAGGTTCATTAATTGTTCAGGAGCATAGGCTCTCACTCAGAGGTAAGTTTGGAAACTTGGGATCTTCATGCATCAGCTCTTTGTTAACACCACATGCATTTCTCTGCATTTGTGATTATAGTTATTGCAGAACAAGAGGTCTGAAAAAGTTCTTATATAGACTTTTATCCCTGTTCCGTTCTGATTAGTGCAGAAGTGCCTGTAGAGTATGGGTTGCCATCCAGAGCCCCAACTGCACATTATCTTGAGCTTCCTTCACTACACTGCTCCCCACCAGCCTTCAAAGGTGAATTCAGTGAGGGGTTTTGAGCAAATGATGTAGGCAGGGTTGGGAGAAGGAAAGTGTAGCCAGGATTCCCTGATACAAAGAAGTCCGATTCTCATTCCATACAGCTTAATCAGCCATATCCTGTAGCTGTTACCAGAGCAGAAGAAAGATGCTAGACTGAGTGTTGTTATTGCTGACCTGTAACCTGGAGGCACAGGATTCTCCTGGAGGCTCGGAGGTCTTTGAGAAGTCATGGAGGTTGGGGGATGTCCCAAAGGGAGAAGGCTAATGTCACCCCCATGTACAAAAAGGGCTTAAAGGAGAATTCAGGAAATTATAGGTCCATAAGTCTTGCTTCCATCCCTTGGAAAGTTATGGAACAAATCCTCTTGGGGCCTATCACAAGCCAAATGAAACACGTGATTGAGAAAAGCCAGCATGGATTCACCAAGGGCAAATCATGCTTGACAAACCTGTTTGCCTTCTACAACAAAGTAACCAGAGATTCTGACTGGACACAAGAGGAAAATTCTTCACAAAAGGAACAATAAGCCATTGGAATAATCTCCTCAGGGAAGTGGTGGATTCCCCAACATTGGACACTTTTAACATTTGGCTGGTCAGCAACCTGAGCCTCCTAGTCTAGGTCATGTTTTGCCTTGGCAGGTTGGATTAGATGATCCTTGAGGTTCCTTTTAACCTTGTGTTGTATGATTCTATGATAATCTCCTTTATGCTAAGCACATCAGCCACTTTCACTCTAATATTTAGGTGCCACATGAGAGAAACCCTGCTTGTTTTGCTTCTAGACTTCTTAAAAAGTGAAAATGAAGGGTCAGTCAAGGTGGGTGTACAGAAAAAAATAATTTAGGCAGTAGTTCCAGGAGGGGAGATGCCAGCTGTGCGTCTCAGTCTAAGTTGGACTTCTAGGGGAAGCTTAAATCTCAGGGAATGTGAATGTTTGAACACAGCCTTTATAGACCATATTGCCCTTTCTTGTTTCCTCTTGCTCAGCATACTTGTTACTGTGACTCCCAGCCTCGGGTTCCCCATTTCCTGATCACAGCTTGTGAATCAGGTGTCTAATTCTGATTTTGGGAAATCTGAGGTCTGAGGCCTTGGTTGTGGTAATGTTGAGTGTCACCAGGCACTTTCTTTTTCACAGGTATTTTTCATGGTACCACTCCCAGTGCATAAGCTGACATTAACAGAAGAGTGGCAAAAGTATAACCCAAAGCAACTCAAAATAGTTCTGTGTATCAGTAGACCTATAAATTATTAATCCATGCCTGAATTTTAATGCAGAGGAATGCCATCTACTCATTAGTTAAGAAGCCAAAAATATCCACCACTTACTCGTTGACTCTGGGCTGTCTTTTGTTCCAGCTATTCCATTTCCCAGACAGAAGATATTAAATGTCAATGTTTGACAGGCAATATTTTTGTTTCTGTACCAATAAGTAGTGCAGATCAGCAGTTACTGTAAGGGTTGACTGTGTTCCAGACAGAAGGTTCTTATTCATAGTCCCACTCTGTGGTATAGCGAAATGAGTTGCAACATGATGCAATGTGATGTTAAAAGTGTCTAAAGTCTAACTGACCAGCCAGGGTGCTACAGGAGAGCTCAGGTTTGAAGACAAAATTGTAGTCTGACAGATCCTCGCCCACAATATTGTTTGGTGAGCAGGAAAATCTCCAGCATCTTCTTTTTTAGTACCCTGAGAACAGGATGATAAGCATCTGGCAATGGATAATCTTGTCCTGGCTGATATAAGTGTCAATATTTTCTTTGTCTTCAGTTAGAGCAGAATATTACCTTCTGACTTTGTTTCTTGTTAGGGTCATTCCAAGTATAGTTCTTTAGGGCATCTGAGCCAGTTTGCCCTGCACCAGCAAAATGACTGTCATTTTCTTTCCATGGCGTCATCCATCCTGACTTATTTAGCACATGGGTAATAGCTGTACAGGTAGAAAAGTGTTCTAAGGTGAGGCTGAAAATCTTGCACAATGTGCTGTCTTTTATTAATCAGACTTGCATGAACTTCTGGCAACCTAAATGTTTCAATTTTAAAAATGGAAAATATCTGTTGTGGGTAAAACAGGCTTTCCAAGGGAGAAGAGGCTTCTTCCTACTGACTGCAGACTCACTGAGTTACAAGAAGAAAAAATACACCTGGGATTTCTTTCGTCTTCTCTGTAGAATATCATAGGAAAAGAACCAGAGGGGCAATCATTATTTTGTATATACATAGTTAAGTAGAAAAAGTATATAATAGACAAGGCAATGGAGAAGTGATCTTGAACCCTTATAAATTCATTCCAATCACCAAGACCTGAAAAGTTTAATTTGCTTCTGAAATGGAAATTTAAGGGAAGTTTGTGTCTAGTATGTTCAGCTAATTGAGGAAAAATACTTTGTTGGAACCTTTTTATTATACCTAAGCTGTTTTAAATCACTTGTTACCTTATTTCATTGAGGTACCCCCTTAAAACACAATTAAAAAGGTTATTATTGCAAATGATGTAACATAAAAGTGTAACAGGTTGGTTCGGGGCTAAGGAGTGAAGGGCTGAGTCATTCCTGCCCTAGGCCATGCTGGAATTATGAAAAAATTGAAACAGAGGTTGATAGCAAAGGACAAGGCATTTTAAAAAGCTTCATGAATTAGGTGAAGAAAGGGAATGGAAAGGGCAGAGAAGGTGATAGTAGATAGAAAAAGGATGGGAATTAGAAATGAAACAGTAGAAAAAGACTAGAGGGGCAGGGAACAAGGTGTTAGCATAAATAGCTGATATCTCTTGGGAAGAAATATCTGTCATCTTGTTATAGCCTTACAAATTGACGCTTCTATCACAGTTACTGTTACTGATGTTCTGCAAATGTTCTACTGCAAAATATGCTAAAGACATACAGATGAAAATGTCGCTTTTTAAGTGTGAGTGAGGATACCAAGGTTCGACTTCTCCCTGCTTACAAATCCCAAGTCTCAGTAGTTCTCTGTAAGTTACAACCCAAATATTTATTACTTTGTGATTAATTTTGAAGCCCTAATGTATCAAAGTAATTGCAGGAATGAATCCTAACCTTAATCACTCCCCAGGTCTTCCCATTATAAGACTATGTTTCCAGTTGGTTTTAACTCTAGTACTTCCCATGCTGAATGCTTTAAATAAAATTTCAGTGTTAGAGAATCTGCTGGTGAGGATGGTATTGTCCTTCCTGAAAGGAGGTTTGCAAGTGAGTACGCATTCTGCATAGAAACGGTTGATTGCAGGAAATCATGGATTTGGTAATCATCTAATATATTAATATTTGACTGTGCAGCCTTTCTATATTCTTTTCCCATTATCCCAGTGTAATATTCATACCTCTATTAACTAACACCTCTTCTGTGGAATTTAGAAGGCAGTAGTTTCTTTTTACATCACGTTAGTAGACTAATGATGAAAACATGTGGCTGTTCCAAAAGCAGTTTTTGCTACCTAGTGCAGCCTTTACCTAAATGAAGTTAAGATCTACTGCTGGAACTTGGGAGAAATTGTATGTGCAGTGAGGTCAGAAAACTTATCAAAGAATTTCCATTTACTGTATGACTGCATATTAAAATGGTCTAAAAATCATCTCCATACTAGGTGTATTAAAATACATCTGAAAACTGATTACTGTTCTATCTGGCTATCTGATCACGTAGGTTCTTATTTCTATTAAGGAAAGCAAATGAGACAATGCATTTCAGCATTTGCTATTTCATGATTCAGATCATCAGCTCATTTCCTCACTGACTGTTCTCAAGTCAAACATAGTCTAAAATTTCATTGCTCAGATTTCCAAGCAAGAGTTTTTTTCTGGAGCTGCATCATTTTCATCTATACATTTAAAACATGTCAACCATCCTCTCCTCAATTATTCACCTGATTGCATGTAGTTCTGTTTCACAATGAAATAGATATATCTATGTATTAATGCTGCTTCTTTCTGACAGGCTCTCAGAAGCATAGAATTTTATTAATTATTGCAAAAAAGACAACATGCTTAAGGCAATTAAATTCAACAAAGTACCCATAGATAGTGCTTATATATAGGTTGTGTCAGTTGCCATTACATGTTCTCAGCTAGATAGCTTTGAAGATGCAAAACAAGAACTGACAGCATACAAAGTATGAAAACTGTTTTGTTTCAGATAGGACAAAATGGAAGAAAAAAATCACTGTCAGTTATTATCAGTGACTTTTACATTTCTGCTAGAACAGAAAATAAGCACTGTTACAGGGTTATGCTGATCTTTCATTTTGTTTGCTTGAAGTGAGCTTAAATTCTATTGATAAATTATCCATTTGAATATCCTGAAGTCTGTATACAGTGAACATCCATAATGCAGCATATTAGAGCAAGAACAGTTTGGAGCATTTACATTGAGAAAGGATTGCCAGAGGGAATGAATCCAAATGGCACTAAAATAGCAAAGCTCTTAGGAAACTTAGTGGTATAGAAGACAAGTTATTTCGCATTCCAGGCTGTGTTCTGATCCTAGATGCTATCAAGAAGCTGGAAAAGAAAGAATATAAAAATGCAGCAAAAATATAGATTTGGTACTTAAATTAATTGGAAAAACATGGTGAGACATCGTGCTGTGACTTAATATTTCTTTAACCTACTCCATGACTTCTAACTCAAGAAGTAGACTGATTGTTGAAGTAGATTGAAAATATGTTAGAAGCTTTAATTTGAATTGCTAGGGGATTAGATTGGATTGGGTGTGCTTCTGAGATATTCACAACTATTCTTTTTGTCTAAGAGCATGCCAGCAGTGCCTGGCCACTAAGGAGGAAATTAATGGCCAATCTGAAGCTCTAAAGCCACTTTTTTGAGCATACCAACACCTTCCAATACACCACTGGCCACTTCTCAAACATGAAGTTTCCAGTGTCTCCCCCACAGTGATAAATATCGTAGTGGATTTAGGAGCTGGAGAAGCAGCACTATAAAAAGAAAGGGTTTGATTTAGGAACTAACCTTGACCTACAGCAGCCCTTCCTTGCACTAGCACCACTCATTTTAGCTCACAGTGCACAGGGCAATATATTCATGAAGTACTCAGGCAGATCCCTACTGTAAGCCCAAGTCCTGAAAATCAAAGAAATCAAAAAGCTGTAGAGGAGGCACTTATGAAAATTGTTTATCTGTTATTTTCTTGGGAGCTGTATGACAGGGAAGCACCTTGATCCATTAATAGTGCTCTATGCAATGTTTGTCCCACTACTGCCTCCACATTGAAGTGGTCTACTGGTTTGTTTGGTTTCCTCTTTCTTTGCTATGGACAGTTTTAATCTTAAATCTTAATATGGATGAAGATAAGGGTATAGGAGCACAAACAATTCTTATAGCAGTATCTTGGGTCACCATGAGACTTTCAAAATCTGTCTAAACCTGGTGCCTCCCAGAACGGTGCCAGGAATCATGGATTCATCCATGGGAAGGTATTATGACTGAAAAAGTCTATGATCACTCAGCACAGCTGCAGAAAAACACTGCAACAGTTCAGGTTCAAGTAACCTTGTGTGTCCCTGCTAAGTTGTGAGTACTTAAATTAGTTCTTTTCTACTGGCACAATTAGGAATGGCTCAGCTTGCTAATGTGGAAACGAGGACTGGAGGAGCTGTGCAGTATCAGGTACCTAGCAACAATTTTTATCCTCAGAAGCTTTCAGTACCAACTTTAAATACATTTTATTGAATAAAGTCGCTGCTACAACAGTCCGAGGCATTTTAAGTCAAACACATTCAGGCAAATTCTGTTTCATAATACTCTTGTGCATCACTAAGGATTTTCACCCAGACATTTCTTCCAAATGGAATATAGACATTATAGGATGGCTATTGTGACACTGACCATTAATTCTAAAGATGCTTGATTGTTACCTTGGCTAGTTATGCTTCCTTCACCTTTATCAGTCCAGAGCCTTTTTATCATTTTTCAGGCATACTGACCTTCAATCATGCAGTAAGCATGCCCAATTTGTTCTTCTTGAGCTAGCACAATGTGTCAGTTACACAGTCCAATGCTCTTCATTCTTATTTGTAGATCAGCTTGTCCTCTGAGATGAGAGTTGATGTCCTACTGTTATTTTAAATGTTCTTACCTCTGTCCTGAAGCCTTTACTTGCAGTCACCCTTCCTGACTTTCAGACTAGATCCTTTAGTGATCCTCAGTGATCCTTTAGCTTGAGCTGTTGACATCTCAGCAGCCAAATCATCAGCGAAAAGGAAACTAAGCACTTAGAAGGATATACTGGCATGACTGTTCTGTCACAATTAAACCATCCATTCTCCATGCAATTTTCATGTCATCAAAATACATTCCAGGAAGGCAACAGTTAACCATGTACAAAAAGCATGAGTTTGTAGGTAGAGTTGCAGTCAGTATGTTCTTTTTGGATATTATTTAGTTGTTGCTGACAAGATGAAAGTGGTACTATTTGCATGCAAAAATCAGAAAAGGATAATAAAAATCTGATATATTTTCAACTTGTGTAAAGTATGGTATATCTTTGATCTCTATGACATTGAAAACTCCCACCATCCTGCATGGTGCACTGGTGCTTGGCCGGTATTGCTTAATCATTCTAATGTTAATGAGGCTGTTGAGGCTAAGGGTTTTATACTGGTCTTTTGGCTTTACTATGCTAGTCTATCAATGCATAATGATATTTTATAGCTTTATACAATCATAGAACAGATGCATTAAAACCATCATGTTATTATATCTCCAAATCAGGGTGCAATTAAGGTTTCATAGCTTTAGTTTTCATGAAACAGCTTCCCACAACTTCATCGCTTTACGGCAAATCCAAAGAAGCACAGTCACTCAGGTCTGTGTTCAGGCAGCAATGGGTAGCAGCAGTCTGGGATATAACTATTGTAATATCTAACTTTAATAGAATGACTGGGGACACTGGCTATGCAGGTCAGTGGAGCCAGTGGAGGCATGTAATTGCCTCTGAGAATTTCTCCTGTAGAAACTTATCTCAAATATCATCCCTTCCTCCCGGCTTCTGCTTACCAAGTGTGTAAGGAGCCAAGTTTTGTGGCCTTGAAAGCAAGTCTTGGTCTTAGATGCCACAACAGCATCTAAGTAAGCAAACTTTGCTCAACCTGGATTAGAGAAGGCCCAGAGGAGACCTTATAACAGTCTCCCAGGGTCTAAAGGGGCTGAAAAGAAATATGGAGACTTTTTATAAGGGCATGTAGTGACAGGACAAGGGAGAATGGCTTTAAACTGACAGAGGGGAGATTGAGATTAGATATTAGGAAGAAATTCTCTACTATGAGGGTGCTGAGGCACTGGCACAGGGTGCCCAAGGAAGCTCTGGCTGCCCCATCCCTGTCAGTGTTCAGATCCAGGTTGGAAGGGGCTTGGAGCAACCTGCTCTAGTGGAAGGTGTCCCTGCCCATGGCAGTGGAGTTGGAACTGGATGAGCTTTAATGTCCCTTCTAACTCAAACCGGTCTGTGGTTGTATGAGTCTGAATATGGCCATCAAAGACCATATTACAGCCTATACCAGCCTATCTCTTTTACAAAAGCAGAAGTGGGTTACAGTTCTTCATGTGGAAAAACTGGCCCCTCTCTTGCAATGTGATGTGGTGATATGTGGTGTTATTCTGTTATGTGGTGATATTCTGGGAGGAGAGTTGATCTGCTGCTTGATAGTCACTCAGAGCTGCTGAGACCTGATGCACGAATCTGATTCATTTAGAATCTGATTTCTAGGTTTGCATTGTATGAGATAATGCTACAGCAAAATAACAGGAACCTTTTAAATAGTTATTTATCAAACAGGCAAACAATGCTTCATTGAAGTGTTAAGAGAGTAAATGCTGCATTTCCATCCAGTGTCAGGAATGTGAGAGCAGTTTGATGATCTTTGCCACTGGGCATGTAAAGATTGTGTACCCATTGCTCCATTTCCGTGTAATTTTGGATCTGCTTTATCTTGGCAATTTAAATCTGAAAATTATGGCTGATATTTAGAATTAAGTGTCTGCTCATGTATTCTGAAGGACCTCACATTATTTTGGGTTCTTTCTAAAATAAATAAATTCAGAATTTTATAAATACTAAAGTGTGTGTAAGCAAGTTACACCTCTAGACAATAGACAGCTTAAATGCTCTTTTGGTTGCCAAATCCAGCAGTTACTCTTGGACTTCACTGAGTTTAAGATAGATATAGAATCATAGAATAGTTAGGGTTGGAAAGGACCTTAATATAATAAAGTTCCAACCCCCCTGCCATGGGCAGGGAAACCTTACACTAAAACAGGTCAACCAAGGCTCTGTCCAGCCTGGCCTTGAACACTGCCAGGGATGGAGCATTCACAGATTCCTTGGGCAATCCATTCCAGTGCCTCACCACCATTGCAGTAAAGAATTTCCTCCTTATATCCAATCTAAACTTCCCCTGTTTAAGTTTGAACCCATTACCCCTTGTCCTATCACTACAGTCCCTAATGAAGAGTCCCTCCCTAGCATCCCTATAGGCCCCCTTCAGATACTGGAAGGCTGCTATGAGGTCTCCACACAGCCTTCTCTTCTCCAGGCTGAACAGCCCCAACTTTCTCAGCCTATCTTCAGTCCCCTGATCATTCTTGTGGCCTCCTCTGGACTTGTTCCAACAGTTCCATGTCCTTTTTATGTTGAGGACACCAGAACTGCACACAATACTCCAGGTGAGGTCTCACAAGAGCAGAGTAGAGGGGCAGGATCACCTCCTTCGACCTGCTGGTCACACTCCTTTTGATGCAGCCCAGGATACGGTTGGCTTTCTGGGCTGCAAGCACACACTGAAGCCGCTCATGTTCATTTTCTCATTGACCAGCACCCCCAAGTCCTTCTCCGCAGGGCTGCTCTGAATTTCTTCTCTGCCCAGCCTGTAGCTGTGTGCTGGGATTGCTCCCACCCAGGTGTAGGACCTTGCACTTGGCATGGTTAAACTTCATGAGGTTGGCATCAGCCCACCTCACAAGCGTGTCAAGGTCCCTCTGGATGGCATTCCTTCCCTCCAGCGTATCAACCGAACCACACAGCTTGGTGTCATTGGCAAACTTGCTGAGGGTGCACTCAATCCCACTGTCCGTGTCAGCGACAAAGATATTAAACAAGACCGGACCGAACACCGATCCCTGAGGGACACCACTCGTTACTGGTCTCCAGCTGGACATTGAGCCCTTGACTACAACTCTTTGTGTGCAGCCATGTCTTTCAGTGTGTGAGGAATATCTGCACACACACACTACACCTCACTGCACCTTCCTCAAAAAGCATTAAATATTGGTTTACCCATGGCAATAAGGGGAAAGAGCTGAAAAGGGGGACCTAATGGGAGCTCTTCAATAACTGTCTTAGTGATCTCATCCAGGTAGTCTGGAAGAGCATTTGCACTTGCCTCCTGTCTTTTACATCCTCCTCTTTACATGTAGGCCTTGCTGAGATATTCAGCGTTAGAGAAAATAATCAGCCTCTTGAAATATTTCAGATGCTGCTGTGTGAGGCCAGGAAGGGCTCCTAGGTAATCAGGTGCTTTATTTTGGTGAATAAAAATAGCATTCACTGGCTTAGCCTTGCTTCATAGAAGAGGGAACACAGAACCAAACAAAGTCAGCGCTGATTCTGTGTGCTGTAGCTGGAGAACCCACAGGGTCAAAGCAAAGTGTTGTATGTGACCTCAAAGACTGGCCCAACACACTGTTGGTAGTGCATATTGCTAGATAGGAGATGGGGTGAAAGATGTAACTCTTGTCTTACTGGGAAAGAGGAAGACATGGAGAAAGACGGGGTGAAAAATGGGAGAATAAAGTGGCTGATCCCCTTGTGAAAACTGGATTGTGTGAAAGGAAATCAAAGAAGAAAGCAAGGCTTTAAAAGTCTGTTGTTCGCTTGTTGGCTCTTAAAAGGTGTACTTGTTATAAATAAATAGTATTTTTTGTGAAATATAATTTAAACTACTTTGTGCATTATGCCTGCTTACTAATTTGTTCTGTGTTCTATAGGAGAATGTGAAATCTTGCTTCATAGTTTATTGAACTGCATGATGCAGAAAAGAAAATAGAATTAAAATCATGGTCACCTGTCAGAGTCCACATTTCAATAATTTCATATTGTCAATAAAGGAAAATACATTCTTGATAATTCAGATTAGGGAACATGATCTGACATTGCTTAAATGTGTATTTTTGACAAATTACTTATAGCACAGTACAGAGGCAAACTGATATATGCAGTGCATTTCACAGATCCTTTATGACTGATTGTTTTCTGTTCATTTGCATGGCTTGATTTTGCATTGGTCTTTTTTTTCCCCCAAGCAAACACACTTTACTTGCTAACACGATACCAGCTGCTGTTCTAATTTCACATCGAGTCCGTGTCCCAGTTTCACATTTGTGATATGCTAATATAAACTTAGCTGTGCTTCTCCAGCTCACTTCAAGTGGAAAGAAATCTCGTTCCTTTTTATTGGGTTACATGATATTATAGTCCTGCAGCCTCATACTACCATGAACATATATCAGAATGTTGTAGAGTATTTTCTATTGGGTTTAAAAGCTAATTGACAGTGCTAAATCGCTTCTGGCATCTATTTCTCTTTTTGAATAGACATTTGGTGTTATTCTGAAGTGTTTGCTAGAGATGAGGAAAACAACCTGTCATATTGATCTCTAATGTATATGATTATATGAATATGCTTTACTTTCCTTAATTGACACTTTGTAGATCTGTTAGATTTCATGTGTAGCTACAAAATGAATAATCACAGCACAAAGACATATCAAAATCGTTAAAGTCAGTGGACAGATTTACCCATATCAGTTATTTGGCTTTAGCCCATCCTGTCAAATCTTCATTTTGTGGTGCAAGTATATGTAGGAAGGTGGGAAAATATGTAACAGATTTTCACTTAATGCAATTTTGATATGCCTCTTACATCTATTCCCAGCTTCCAAGCTACGGCAGAGGAATGGAAAAGTCTAAGGGCTCTGAAGTCTGGATTGCAGTCCAGCTTTAGATTCAGGTTCCCTCTCTTTTGAAAGTAAAATATTACCCTTGACTAATAAATTTTATTTATCTTTATGGCTATGAGACACTGATTGGTAATGTGGGAGTCAGGAGAGAATTCATAGGGTAAGTGAATGGGACAAGGTGGATTCCCAGCAGTATGTGGTCTGCAGTAGGAAGTGCTGCAAAATATCATGCCCAGTGGTTGCATGATGCAAATAAGAGTAAGACTGGGGAAAAAGTAATGTATGGCATTTGAGAATGATCATCACCTTGGGAACAGAGACGCATGGCGGATTTGGCTATGTGTCCTTCTCCATCTTTCTCACCATATACCCAAAACCAGTGCCAAGTGATGCTTGTTTGTCTCTGGCTGCCATGTGTATATAACAGGCTGGTGGTGTTTGCCTGCAACATCTCAACCTGTTTTAGCAGACAGCTTAATACCAAACTCAGACATAAGGGAGGTGGGAGAGGCTTTTGAAGAGCAGTTGTGAACTGTGAGCAGTTATCGAATAGGGGAGTACAGCAGGCTTTGCTTTTGCTTTATTTTTTACGTTTGCTTAGTAAAACCATTGTGAAGAAGGAGGCTGTGATGGTAAAACTGGTAAAAAGTGGGAGTTAAGGAGAGTAATAGAGGAAAAGCTTTCTAAAGGCCAGATCGCTCAATTATATTATTAGTATGTCATATGTAGCCTTTATGGAAAGTTGTCAATGTCTTGGAACTAAAAAGTCATATGAGATAAATGAATCAAGGCAGAAGAAGATTACATAGATCTCAAGTGTGTGCACAAAGAAACCCTCAGGACAAGCTGAGGTGGGGGTAAAGCTGACTAGACAGGAGAACATCTGAAGAGGAACAAAAGTTCAAGACATCCGTACTTCACGGGTATTTAAGAATCGTGTCTTGCTTTATTTTGCCTTTTTTTTTTTAGTAGTGTAGACATTTATCTTTGAATTAATGATCCAGAATCTTTTACAGTCCAGATAGGAAAACAGACACTTCATGTGCCTAGACAGACCTCTAAAACAGGTCAAATGAAGTATGTTCTGGAAATGCTTGTTCCTTTTACCAAATAAGAATGAAGCTGACAAAGATCAGCTCTCCCACTTAGGTGAGTCAAATCACAGCCCTTTTTTATAGTGCTGTAATCAGGAAGTTGCTTATTAGTTTTTAATATAAAATAAATGCTGCTTTATTTTGTGCTTGTCTAACGTTTAAAGCAGTCTGAATTAAATCTGGCAGGCAGAGGGCACCCTGTCTTCTTGAACACTTGAATAAATGAAGGCTGCATATCAAACCTTAGTGTGCCTAAACCCCCAAAATGCATATTATTTGTTCTAAAGATAGAATTCTCATAATTATATTGGACCTTATGTCTAGAGACATAAATTGTCTCATCAAACTGCATTTGAAGTGATAAACCCAGAAAAACAGAGCAGGACATCTGATGCCTCCTGCTGACCTATGAAAATCAATTCAAGAACTGGCACAGTCAACAGCAAGAGCCAGAATAGAGTCCCATTGTGCCAAACACTGCTAAATATCCCTCTGCCAAAGAGCAGGCTGCAAGGAGTGGGATCAATCTTATCTTACAAGTACAGAGTGAAGTTATAATGTGTGAGCTTTTTATGAAGAATAGTTTGTGTCACAGGATTCCTCAGAGCACAATATGCTCACGATACAAGTTTGAAGTGGCTGGTATGAGTTAGGAAAACTTCTGCCACAGGTTTTTGGAGGTGCATTTTGCGTACAATTTTGTTTGAATGCGATAGACACTTTTGGTCTGGTACCTACTGATTCCCAGAACAGTTTCTGATCGGTGCATGTTTTGCCTTTGCTGAAGATTTCTCAGTAAAGCACAGAATCACAGAATGGTTTGGGCTGGAAATGACCTCAAGCTCATTCAGTTCCAACCTTTCACTAGAGCAGGTTGCCCCAAGCCCCTGTGTCCAACCTGGCTTTGAACACTGCCAGGGATGGAGCCTTTATCACTTCCTTGGCAACCTGGATGTAAGAGAGAATCCTGCTGTACTGTATGTACAAAGACATCACTTGGCAGTTCAGTCACAGCGCTAAGTGGTCATATTCAGTTGTCTGAATTTTCGTAAACTTAGGTATTATTACTTCAGGGGTCACCTTCCCTCACAAGTTTGCTTTGTCAGGTTATAGGTATTGAACAAATTGAAGCAAACACAACTATGACAAAATTCTCGGAGTCTGATATCTCATAGGTGCACACAGGGCTCCACTTAGTTTCTCCTTAGCAAAAGCAATTGCAAAATTATTTTACACCACCCTAGACAAACAGTGGATTGAATGCAGTATATTAAAAAAAAAAAAAGAAAAAAAATCTGGTGAAAAGCCACTGAGTAAAAATGACAAGAAAAGAGCTGCAAGAAAATATGAGAACCTGGCATGAAATAATTGAGTCTTTCACAGGGTGAAATATAATCACAGTCTTAACATGTAACAGGAAGCCGAGAGCTTGGAGAGAAAGTGTTTTATTTTCTAGCATAAAACCAGCTAGTGACTTTTATTAGGTGGCTTGAATAAGAAATTATTGTCACAACCTTTTTCTTTTTAACGAATTCTTCTGCAGATCCTTTGGGAGAAGCACCTGAGCTTCTTATAAGCTGTAATTCAGCCATGCCCATTCCCTTTGGAGTAGCATGATGAAATTTATACGTTTCAGACACATGAAAAATAAAGGGGTTCGGGAAAGGTGTGCTAGAGATCACACAATCCTTTACCTGTAGCTATTGAAAACTTGCAGAAAAGTGAAAAGGGACTTGCTGAGGTCTAACTCTTCAGACACAGAAATCCTGATAAATTAGGAGGAAACAAATCAAGCCTGAAACAAAGCAGGGATTTCAGTTGTTCCTCCTGCCAAGGGAGACTGACTCTGGATCGGCGATTTAGCACTTGCTGATGTGCTTGGTTGAATCCAAGTGCTTTGGGATTTGCTTAAAGTTTTAAACTTGGGCTAGAACAAGGTCATGGTGGAGAGGCTTTGAGCAACCTGGTCTAGCAGAAGTTATCCTCGCCCATGGCAGGGGGATTGTAACTAAGTGATCTTTAAGGTCCCTTCCAACCCAAACCATTCTGTAATTCACATATCTGGAAATGAAGACCAAGACCTTTCAATAGAAGGGTAAAACTGTGTCTTTGCTTGTGCCTGCCCACTTCTCAAGACAATTGCCCTGATCTGGCATTTGACCCAACTCTGTAATTTGGATCTGACGTTTGCACCAGCCACTTGATTGACCATACACTTTGACACATCTTGTTGCTGTGGCAGAAAATATGACTTGTTGTAAGTTCTCACTGATCATGACAAGAACCAGAGCAGTGGGCTAGACCTGATACCACAGCAAACCCCCAGCCTGTAGATAAAGATGTGGCAAAAGTTTCCATAACCATTTTGAAGGTGCTCAGTTTTTCCCAGGTTTTCTGTTGACATCAGGATCTGAGTGAGGCTGTGCTGAGCCTTCTTTGGAGGAACTTCTTTATTGAGCTAGTCTGCAGTAGAGCATGGAAGATGCATAGAACTAATGTTTTAAAGACCATGTGTTCATTGAAAGCTTACATAGTTTGCATCTGGAAAGCATTGGTGAGATGACTCAAGACTGGTGGTTTTAGGACTTTAAAGTCAAGCTCATTTTTCCCTGGGAATCTGCTGATGTTTGAGACATTTATACCACTTGCTTTCTTAGGAGCTTTGTGCTGCCACCCGCAATCATAGTATCTAATCACAGATTTATCTTGAACTTACAGCATGTATTTATTGTATTTCAATGGAAGCAAAATGAACTCTGTACTTGTATCAAATGCATCTGGAAAGTTTGACAGAAATACCCAGCCACTGTGTATTTACAGGTCCTCAGATTATTGATTCTTGCAATGAAGGAAAATGAAAACCCCAAAAGTAAATAGGGAGCACATTCTCGCACTAAGCCAACAAAAGGGAGTTGTGGTTGTATGGTATCCTTTCTTTTTTTTTTTTGCAGAAAACTGAGAACAAGATGGCTTGATGATTGTACTGTGACCAAATCCCTTGTGTTGACCACTTTCAAACCTATATTTACACATGTTCCTGTAAAAGGAAGAGTTGTCTGACCCAATTACGCTGAAAGGAAAACACAAGAGCAAGACATTTATTTTTGTTTTTAAACATTTCCACCATCTATCAGGCCTTCTTACTTTCATCACTGTCAATGTCAGTCTACTTTTTATCAGAAATGTTTCTTTTTACTTTATAAATCAATTTTTATTATAAAAAAGGAAGACAGGTCTTGAAATAAAGGTTTCAGTTATTGATTAGAGTTTTTCATTTACATGAAAATGTGTAGTCCAGTTGTTTATCCTTGACATCCTCTAATCTCTGTTTAGCAGTCGTGTGCCTTCTAGTGTCATGTGTTTTGTGCTGACCTATTGCATTTGTGCCATCCATGGCCAGGATTGATTGGGTCCAGCGTGTTGCTGAGAACAAGAATATGTGAATGTAACCAGGAGCAGGGCTGCCACAGGATGCTGGTAGGGGAGGATATCTCCTAATACACAGTTTTTTCTCCCCCACCCAGTAATCCCTGATGACTGATTGTGGTGGGACTTCCAGGGCTTGGCCACTTTATTCACTATGAATAGTCCAAAACACTTTTATTGCAGCTGGAACCAAGTACATTTCTAATGGTAAAGGTTCCTAAGTTCTGGCAATGAAAGATGAAACTACAAATTAGTTGTGAAAATATTTTGCTATGTCAGTAATTTGCCTTTTCAGTAATTTTATTTAGATTTCATTTTAAATAGGTTTTGTTCAAAGTACCAGAGATGCTTGCTTAGTTACTCAGTGTCTTCGTGCTCTGAGTGCATTTATTTATTTTAGTAGACTTTTCATGTCTCCATATGTATTTTATTATTAGGCCTCTCTTCATCAGTTCATCCACTTTCTCATTAACTTCCCCTCTCTCCAGATTTCACACAAACACATGCACACACCAACACACTCACAAATGCAGAACTGTGTATTGCTAATGCAAAATTACTTTCTAAAACGCAGAATCGGACTCTCCTGCTCAAATTCAGGCCTTCCCAATGGAGAAAATCAGTTGCAGTGAAATAGTCTTTCTTGTTTTAAACACACATTATGAATAAGCTTCTTGGCATAATGAGATTGAGATCTCAAGACTCTGTATCCTTATCAGAATAATTAGCTAAAGTTAATCTTCAGTCTCCCTTGCTGCCTTGTTACTCCTATGTGTGTCTTATATTCAGCCAACACAGATAGCTATTTATTATTCTCTTCTTCCCTCTGACAGCCATTGACATTCTAACGTTAGATACAAGAGTTGGAGACCCCCCCCCCCCAGCTGTGCCAAATATCCAGTTTTACAAAACATTGGAGCAGTCACATATTTTGAAACAATGGTGTCAATCTTCCCTCTCAGAGAGACACAGCAAAAAGACAACTGTGATTCCTAAGACTTCTCAAAGGCTAATATTCTCGAATCACTGCTTTAAATAAGTATTTTGTTATAGGTTACAGAATTAATAGTATCCCTCATGTAAAACAGTAGGAAAGGTATGCTCTAGAAGACAGAAAGTTTTCTTTTTACTAGAAGCCTAATTGTATTTTTCACACTCGCTGAGAATGTCTTATCTTGCTAAGTGAGATGTCTGACATGCAGTTTGCTAACCTCTTCTATCTACACAGTCCTATCACAGCATCTCAATGCTACAGTCAAGGTAGAAAGAAGCCCTTCCACTTTGCCATTGATTTCTACGTGGTTCATGGCTCCCTGTGAAATCGCTGCCTAGCTTTGAGCCACAATTTATTTGATTTCCAGATGATTTAAAGACAATAGGTATTAGGGTTCCGGGTTGCATAGGCACTGTTAAAAAAATATATGGATCTATTTTCATAAGAAAAGATCCTTTCTGCAAGACACTGGGTTTCTTGAAATACTCAGTGGGATTTAATAGATAAATCTGGGCACGATGGTTGTCATTGAGGCTCTTTAATTTTATATAAAGCAAAAATTGAACAGAAAAATATTATTATTAAAATATTATTATTATTATTAAGGATGCTGGGGAGGGACTCTTCAGTAGGGACTGTAGTGATTGGACAAGGGGTAACAGGTTAAAACTTAAACAGGGGAAGTTTAAATTGGATATAAGGAGGAAGTTCCTTACTGTAATGGTGATGAGACACTGGAATGGTTTGCCCAGGGAAGCTGTGAATGCTTCATCCCTGGAGGTGCTCAAGGCCAGGTTGGACAGAGCCTTGGGTGACATGGTTTAGTGTGAGGTGTCCCTGCCCATGGCAGGGGCGTTAGAACTAGATGATCTTAAGGTCCTTTCCAACCCTAACTATTCTATGATTCTGTGATATTAGATGAAATTCTAGGTGTTTAGTGTGTTTTGGTCCAGATTTTTTCATCTAAATATGTCTTTTGGCTTCATGCCTTGTACTGCACCCAAGGTGTATTATTGTGGTGTAATACTGCGCATCTTGTCATGCCGTATGTTCCAACAGATGTTCTTCAGAATTATTTTTCTTCCATTTGAAATTAATTTCAGTAGATTCTTTAATTACATAAGTTCCCAATTCTTCTGCAGTTGAAAGTGCAAGACGCCTATGATGCGAACACGGATGTATATTTTATGCATATATGCACACACACATTTGCTTATTTTCACCCAGTGTCTGCAAAGCACATACACATATATGTCTGTTTAATGTTAAGCCATAGTCATGTGATAAACAACAGGAGTGAAATTAGTGTTTAAACCAAGATATGGAAAGAAGTAGAAAGAGCATATCCAGTATGGCATATTAGAGCTCAGGGAAAATTTGTTACAAGTGACTTGTTACAAAAATCTGTTTCATCTGAACTCTTGTCATCCTTTTTCATGGGTGATACTAAAGTGAAATTCTTGGTTGAATAGAGATCAATAGCTATTTTTAAAGGAATTTATCTTCTAGAAAAAAAAAAAATCTTCAAAAGCTACTGCCCAAAATACTTCATCCAAATATAGTGGCTCACCAGTTGATTTTTTACTGATTTATTTCTTTTATTGACAAATGTTTTAGGCATATCTGTAATTTATTTGTTGGGGGGGGGTTATTATTTATTTATTTTGGTTTTATTTCAAAAGGCTGGAATTTTTTCTTTAAATATTTTTAGAGAGATTCAAATATTTATTGGAAAAAAAATAACCTGTTTGTTAAATATTCCAGATTTTCTGCTTTAATAGGCAGATGTTTATGTGTGTGATTCTTTAAAGTGTCTGATTCCAAACTCATGGAAGGATATCAGAAGTCACCCAACCTTGAATTTGATGGGCAATGGGCTTCGAGCAGAGCTTAGATAGTAATGAACAAATCTGGTTCTACTTAGTAGTGGTCTTGCCCCTGTGAATATTTTACTGGTTGATTACAAAAGAAATCTTAGTGAAATAAAAGAAATTATGATTTTTGCTGAGTCTTCATCTGCAATCACAGGCTTTTGTAGACCGACAACTCTTTCAATTGTAATAAACCAGACCATTACAAATGGAGAATTCAGTTGGGCCAGCAAACTCCTGAGAGACAAAACTGCAGAGTGGGTTAGGGAGGGCAAAGAGAGAGCTTAATGTGCTTGGGATTTTGGTTTTACACAGTTTTGCTAGCATTAGGTCCTCAGCAACTAATCATTAGGTCCCCCAATCGTGCAATGACTTAACTTTCATTATGGCTTTTATGAGATGATACATTCCTTGTGTTTGTCTTCTGCCTTTGAAGCCTTTTGGGCTGCCAGCAGTTGTTCTTTCCAAAATTCCTGTATAACCAGGAGAGCTGGAAAATTGCTTTTATTTACTCATGAAGAGAGAAATAGAAATTCTTGTATAATGCATGACTTAAAGGTCTGGAGCTCTCAGAGAAACACCTAATAGCACGAGGAAACCGCAAGACTTGGCAACTTTCCTCAGCTGAATCATAAAGCCTGAGTCTCAACAACTTTTGCTTTAAGTAAAATATATGCCATTTCCACATGGATGTACAGAAAACTGGCAGAAATCCTCACATTATTTATTCAAGAAAAAGCAGCTAAGGAGCCTGCTCTTCTTCACCTCAAATACGACTTTACACTGGTCCCAAAGAGCCTTCGCAATTCCTTGTCTTTGCAAGCCTGGGAGGTCTAAGGCTGAAAAAATACACATCCAAAAGCAGTGTTCTCTGGGAAGCTTCAGTTGTCTCTGTCAGGTGGTGCTTTGTGTACCAGTGAAGCTCAAAGCTGAGTTGTGAAGGTTATTCCAATGATTGCTTGCAAACACTATAAACCAGTCACCTTGTTGGTGTGCTGCATATTTCACCTATATTTTCTGGTTCACAGAATAAAATTCCCAAATCTTCCTTTTTCTTTTTCTTTAATTAGTCATGGACATTGAAAATATTACAAGTTACTAAAAGTGCTTAAAATAACTTTCATACCTGCTGCTGATGATTTCTGGTTTCTTTTTCAGTGCCTCAGATCCTTTACTGGTAATGAGACAAAGTCAGTATATCCCACTGGGAAGAGTTTCTCCCCCTGCCAGCTCTATACCTGGTCTCCTTTCTGTAGGTGTTTGGTTTATGATATTCAAACCATTGCAGATTGCGGACTACCAAATTAAGTTCTCAAAATGCTGACAACTTAAATGCTGTCACATGTTAATGCTATTACATCACTGAAAGTCAGAGTTGCCTGTTCCCAGAAGACACATTAGATTGTTTGTGCTTTGCTACCCATCTGGTGAGTAGCTAATTATTTGGACCCCTTCCAGCAGGGTCCAACAAGCACCTGGCAAAGGATGTGCATCTGTTTCATTTTGCCATTGCAAAGGAGTGTTACAGACCCTTTTGGATTATTATTGCTTAATTATAAAATTACATCTGAATGGCAAGAGTGAACTTGGGCCAATATCTTGAATGGGACTGCAGAGGCTGGGTATCTATTAAATCTAATGTCTCCAGGCTCCTTGTTTCATCAGCAGAACAATGCATGGTTCTCTAGTCAGCCCATCAATGACTTGTGTCCCTGGGCTCAAGTTAACATTTGTGAATATCTCCTCCTCTCCCCATTATCCAATCTATCAGCAGAATTTTCTGAAGCACTAACTATAAGCACATAGCAGCCAAAGTCTTACTGAATTTCAAGGGGGCTTTGGTGCCTGGGTTTAATGTTAAAAACGCATTTAATTTTCAAGTCAATTATGGTAAGGCACTTCTACCTTGTTCCAAATTTTGTGCTGAAAAAATAATTTTGCAGTTTGTTAATCCCCAGGTATTATTTTGAGGATAAGTAAGTTAACCAAAATGACAGATATTCTCCTGACAGCCAAAACCAGCCCAAGAGAGGATTCTCTGGTTCTTCTGAAATATTTTTCTGCTGTGTAGGAAGGTTTAGACGTGTTGAATGGCTTTTAATTGTTGAATGCCTTTTAATGTTGAATGCCTCCATGTGCTTAGGTCCATCATCTGCAACCAGACAGACATAGAAAAGGATTGTTGGGGTTTTTGTTGGAGGGTCCAGGTGGCTTTACAACTGAGTATTCATGGCCTGGTCAACTTAGCATCTGGGAGCAGAGCACTGAAAAGGGTGAACTATCCTATCTCAGAGAGAATGGCTTGAATAATGCATGTGTCAAACACTGTTCATTCAGACTGCAAAGAGCTTCTTGATGTAATCTTATTCATTGCATTTATATTTGTAAAGCAAGAAGGGCTATGTACACCCTGTGTTTTGGAATTTATATGAGTATTCATATTTGCATGTGGACAAGGCCTTCTGTCAGCTATGGAATATTTGTGGCCTGTGGTACGCATAAGGTCATGCTAAATAACGCCCCACTTCTAGCCTGAAAAAAAACCTATAAAGTCAGTCCTAAATGCTTCAGAAATCCTGTGAGGCCATGGGAAGAACACCGTGTGCCTCGCACAAGCAGCTACATGCTATGAATAGCAAGTGCCCAATGAGCAGTTAAATTGGACAGTATGTAAACAACCCGCAAGGTGAAATTTCTCCATGTAAACTGCATGCAAAATGGTTAACGAGTTATTTAGTAAATGGGTTGTTCCATCAGCATCAAATCTAATACACTTGGAGGGGTTTTTTTGAGGGGTGCCAGTAGAGGAATAGTTGCTTTGATTTTATGGCCGGGCATTAAAGCATATCTGCTGCAATTAATCCACGAGGTATTCATGGGTTGATGACCAGTGTGTGTGTATGTACTGGTGGAGAGGTTAGCTGCTGCCACCAGAGAAGTTGGACAATTTTGTCTCTCTCTGTTTTTCCATCTACCAGGGCAATAATAGCATCTGTCCCCTCTTCCCAACTTATTCCATTTCTGGAATCTCAGCTGAGTGACAGTGAATACAGTATCTTACAGAGTGTGGGAAATGTATGCCATCGGAACGGCATACAGTACATCTGTATTGCAGCTGTGCCAGGCTGGCTGGTGACACATCACAGCTGAAAAGCAAATGCATGGCAAGCCTCATGTGTGCCTGCCTTATGCCGCTGACATTGCAACATGTTTTCACATTTAGATTCCTCATTTCTGTTTGCATTAGTGCCACTTGCAAAGCGTACAAGAAGCTCTGGTCTCCTTAACCTTGGATGATGCTGTTTTGCTGAACCCTTGTAACTGAGAAGAGGATTACACCACATGGTTTCACAAAGCATTGAATTCAGTTTGCCCCTGTATACATATTTTTTTCTTAAATTGCATAGATTTTCTTGCATTTCTTATGTAAGGTCTGTGTTGTGTATATATCTGTGTTGTATATGCATAGATTATCTATTACCACTGGTCATCTAAAGTCCTCAGACGGTTTGCCCAAAACATCTGCTGGCATAGAGTATTTCAGACCACCAAAAGCACATTTTCATCATAGACATTGCACACACTTCTTTGCTGTTGTATCAGTCACATACCAGAGCATAACCTTGGCCAAGCAACCTCTTGCTCCATGATCTTCATTTGAAAACCACTTAGTGTCTTTCACTCATAAACTTGAAGCCAGGTTTATGTGAGTCCAGCTATCTGGTCTTCAAACCATTTGGAGCCAAAGCCTAAAGAATACCTAATCCTCTTGGATCAACTCAAGTTTCTTCCCATCTGCTGCTGGGAAGGTGGAATAATAGTGAATCATAAGGAAATGTGATGTGAGCCAAAAAGCAATCCTTAAGCATCTCCCAGTTTCTCCTTACTATTCCTGTATGTTATTCCTCCTTCCCAGTGCAAAGCCAAACAAGCATCTTACTCTGCTAGTGGAAAAAGGCTCGTACATTGATGCACAGCCTGAGCTCTAAGGCTGCCAGTGCCCCTATGTGGGGTTGATGCCTGCTCCTCCACCCCGTTCCCATGAAAAGTCAAACAGGTTTATTTTAACCTTATATTAAATTAGTTTAATTTACATTCAGGTTGTTCAGCTTAAAAACACTGGGCAATCTGAATTGTTAAGGTCACAGCTCAATTTAAACATATTCATGACTACGCTAGGAAAGTTGTAGTCAGTACCTAAATGTGATCTATCTCCAAGTGCTTCCTGGAGGATCACTGTGTGATTTATTTTTTCATAGAAAAAAAACATGTATAAATCTGGTTATTGTTTCCCTAATCTTCTTTTCCAGAAGATATTCTTTCTCTCCTTTCTCCTCTTATCCTCTTTTCACCTTCCTTGGGATCAAGAGCGATTGTTCTCAGATATGATTTAGAACATTATCCAGTCCAATCTCTCTTTGTCAGCAGCTGAGTATGAAAAGACAGCAGCTCTTCTGTCCTCTGATATGGCATCATTAGGACTATCAGCAGGAGTAATCCTTTCAGATGTGTGTACTCCCTGTTTCAGCATGAACCCAATTTCATTTTCTCCCACATCTCTGTCTCTTTCTGAGGGAGTGCAACCCATGTTATCTTTGTACAAAATCATGATTTCTTATCAGGCACACCAGCACACTGTCAGCAGCACTGAAAGGAAATGACCATAAAATCACTATTTCATTTGTGGTTTCTGTTGCTGGTTTAGCTAGTAAAAGATTGAAAAGTTGCTTCCTTACACTACAATAGTCTACTTCTCAAGAGGAGACAAGCATTCTGAGATGAACCCACTGCCTTTCATTGCTATGCAAGATGTTAGGTGCAACAACAGTACTTACAAATTAAATGTAAGTAAACAACAAGGCTCCTCATAATCATACAAAACACACACACTTTTGTGAACCTCATGCAGCTACTTATTTAGTTGTCAGTAGGAAAACATTTTTGAAGCCCAAACCCATCATTCTCTATGCAGAATGTTCTTTAAGCAAATTCTATGTTAAAAACATGAAAACAATAAATTAAATGACATGTCATCAGTTTGATAACACATCTTTTGAGATTCTTTTTTCTTGTGTGAGTCACTGTTATATCTAAAACTGGAGTACATAAGAAAGTAGAATAGACTGTGGAGTACATGGTAGAAAATTCCCCCTGTCTGGGTGAATACAGGAATTTGGCCAGAGTTGTGCAGACAGGTATATGCCTGAAGCATTTCTACTATAAAATATTAAAACTGAATATCAAGCAAATCTGATGACAATCTGAGACTGACTTGATTTTCATTATGATTAAAAGGTCTTCCCAAAGCAATAAATGTTTATTCAAATATAGCTTGTTCCCAGAAGACGTAGTTCTGTATTTCTCCTGATTGACTTAGGTCACTCAGCTGAAGTAGTCAAGTTGAGAGCACAGACCCCTCAGATATGAAAAAAGGTTGGAGGCATAACCTGTGGAATTTCCTCTTTTTATCAGCTTCCAGAACAGCAGGGCAGTCTGCAAGTTAAGGTGCTCCAGTAAAGTGTCTAAAGAAAGTTGAATTGAGTCCCAGTGCTTTTACTAGTAAACATTACAGTATGGCTTGTTTAGGGATAAATCCTCTTTTAACTAGTAGAATTATGCTGGGGGAGCAATTTTTCAACTAGGACATATAAATTGAGTACTCAGAAATGTAATAATAGCTTAGAACCTTATTGAGTGCCTATTTTGCATGCTTCATCTTCCTTTGAGCAGCTGCGTGAAAAAATTAAATGCTCTGCTAGGGAACATGCTATCTAGACTTAGCCTTCTAATACAATTTACCAAATGCTATTTACCACGTATGTTTGTGATTAATAAACTATGTGCATCGATAATGAACTTGTAATTTACATATTAATAAAAGTGAGTTATCTTGCCTTTATGTACAATCTACTGTGTTATCTGGGCCTTTTCTTGTTTTGGGTTTATAAAGAATGTATGTGAATGAATGTGTGCAGAATGAGCTTCTAGGGGTTCAGAACTACAGCAGCAGCAAAATCTGCATATCTACATAGGTTACTGCATAGGGCAGAATTCTGCTTTGAGGTGTGTGTAACTTCTCACTTCTGTTTCATTAAAGTTGATTCAAACCCTTTGTCTTTTTCCCTCTGCTGGAGTACCTCCCAAACCTGAAAGTTCCCAGATGATTTGTGCATGGGATAAAGGCTTCCTGCATGGAAGATGCTTCCCAGGATGGTGTTTGTATATATGTTTTCATGGTCTTTTTTCTTGTCCTATAGCTTCATGTTGGTTAAACCCTTTTCTTCCACCTGGATACAGAAAGATACTGAGGTTAAGAGTCAATGGTCTAGTTATTCATAATTCTTCGTAATTCTGCATTACTCTTACCAGAGAGCCCGAATCTTTCCTGAGTTGGGGCCGAAGGGCTCTTCTTATCTGAAACAAAGCCTCTCTTCTTCTAACCAAGCAGTACACTTGTTGGCTTTCTGTCTTCAAGATGTATGCTTAAATCAAATGTTGATGTAACACACTATATACATTTGTACCTGCCAATCTCCATCTTCTCTTTTTCTTCTTCAACATGCCTCTAAACATAATTACAGCTTGCCTTTCAATCCTGTTTAACAGAGAGCATTTGGCTGTGCTGATCTGGCATTTGTGTTCTGAAGTAGGCCTTTCCAGGTCTAGCAACACAACGTTCTGGGTTAAGAGACCCTGCCAAAAAAAGAAGTTAGTATGCTGATAAACAAATAATTTTGTTTTGGCAAAGTGTTAAGTTTATACTGTTCATTCACCACTTACTTTATTAGTGTTTAGTTAGATCATGTTTGGTAAGTTCTTTTATTAATTCATCAAGTCAGTAAATTGAAAATACTAAAAATATTTGCATTGCACAATATTTGAATTGTAAATATTTGTATTTTTTTTAAATGTGTTATACTACTTCCCAGTTCTCCTGCCTCCAAAAGATATTTAGGTCCGTTATTATTTTACCTTGCTGATATACAAGAAATGTCTTTCAGTAGTTTCATGCCAGAGTAAATCTTCTAAACTTATTTGTGCAGACTGTATTTAGAAACAAGGAGTTCAGAAAAAAACCACCAACCTTTGGGTGTATTTGCTCAAAAGTAGGTAAAATAAGTTTCTAGCTTCAACAAAACTTCTGGATCAGCATGGAAATAGATGCAAATATGTGCATACTCCTCTGTTACTGATTCCGGAGACAACAAATCAGTGGCTGAGAGCTGCTTATTAGACAGTAAGTTTGCTTGGATAGATGGTTCTTGTCATATAAAATTGATCCACTAGGTGTTATGAAACAGCTTGCATGCCTGGACATAGAAACCCAGTCTGGGAAACATTATAATCTATTCTACGTGTGCCTTTAGGCTGTAGAGATTTGTTCTTGGCCTGCAGCAATTAAAATGCACCACAATGGGTTTCAGTTCCAAATGAATGTCTGGACTCATGTATACGGTCCACAGGGCTGTGAACAATTAGGAGCCTTCATGCACTTGTAGGTGCCTAAACTCCTGCTGTTGATGGAGAGCTTGTCAGTACTGCCAATGCTGCCCACCTCTGAAGAAAACACCTAAGGCTTGATTCAGTTGCACATACATGACTGCTCAGTATAATCTGAGGTGCTCTACCAGACTCCAAGTGGAGTCTCACAAGAACAGAGTAAGGGGCAGGATCACCTCCTCTGACCTGCTGGTCACGCTTCTTTTCATGCAGACGGGGATACTATTTGGCTTCTCCCCCTTCTCTCTTTGATTGTTTGCTTTCTTTTATTCAATATCCAGGCGTTTGATAGGGAAAACACAAGTGCATGGGGCTCAAGATTTTGATTCACTTGGCCGCAGCCCAAGGAGCCATCTACTTTTGCCATTTAACTGAACACAACCTTCCTCCACCTCTGCTAGCCTGATTGCCTTCTGCAGCTCTCTTACCATTTATTATCAGGCAAGTAGTTGGGGGATTTTCCTTAAGAAGGGGAATCTTCAGGGGGACAGAAGAAGGGCTCAATTTTCCTCAGGTTAGCAAATAGAGATGAGATCCCAGATACCTTGAAATATAAAAATAAAGATATTCAATCTGTAACTTGCTTCAGATATTTCAAGTACAGAGAAATGGCAAGACCATACCAGACTACCCTTATAGTGTAGGCAGTGGTTTCGGGAAGAAAAGACCATTCCTCACTCTCATTCAAATGGAGACATTTTACAAGGGGTAATGGGTTAAAACTTAAACAGGGGAAGTTTAGATTGGATATAAAGAGGAAATTCTTTCCTGTTAGGGTGGTGAGGCACTGGAATAGGTTGCCCAGGGAGGTTGTGAATGCTCCATCCCTGGAAGTGTTCAAGGCCAGGTTGGACGAGGCCTTGGGTGAGATAGTTTAGAGCGCGGTGTCCCTGCCCATGGCAGGGGGGTTGGAACTTGATGATCTCAAGGTCCTTTTCAACCCTAACCATTCTATGATTCTATGATTTTCCACCCTCAACTGATTACTTATTCACTCTGTCACCAGATTGCATGGAAGGGATATTAATATGGGTGTTAGGGCATGTTTGTATGCTTATATATATGCTGCTGTACACTTGTTCAAGCTGCTGGTGTGTGAATCAGTGCTTGGCTGTGTTAGGAGAGCATCATGCCCAGAAGCTTTACATGTGTTTTCTGAATAAGATTTGAAATGCTGTTTAGCCCAGGAGTAAAATCTGTATCATTTGTCTGATACCACAGTGTAGGCTTCCTGCACCAGGAACTGCTCCTCTGCTGTCTTTCTTTCTGGTGGGCCCTAGGTGCCTACGTGGTAGGAATATTACTCTGTGGACAGCACATTATGAGTTTGAAAAGCAGAACGTATCCCACTTACCACCTAATATAAGATTAATGGAAGAAGGTAGTACCTCCTGCCCAACTGGGAGGACAGAATCATCTGAAAAAAAGTAAAATTATAGGTCATACAAAACACTGACCAATTAGGCTATCAGAACCTGCCAGGTGGAGGTAATGGAGAAAAGAGATGTCTATGACCTTGCTGATTGTTGGACACAGAGAGCTCTGAGTTTGCATGACCTGAGCAGGCAGTCCAGATGGTACAAAGGTGGAGGTCAATGCTGCATAGATGGAACCAGGTTGGCACCATACCTGAGCCACCTGTATAGATGCAGGACTGAGCTAACTTCCTTGGAAACAGCTCAGGTATTTTCACATTGCACTTTACAGGTCGTAGAGGCAGAGGAATGAAGTGCCAATGGCTTCATCTGCAGTCCTAGTACAGATAATATGCATAGGGGTAATCAAGAGCTGATTGCATTAAATATTTCAAAGAGGACAGACAAGTACATTAAGTGTTTCAAAGAAGTCAGACAAGATTGTTTGGGTTTTGTTGTACAAAAATAGTTCAGAATTTGAGATTTTACTGTAATGCTGAGTTTCATTTCGCATAGACTTTGTTGAGTTTTGCTCTTGAATATCACTCTGACATTAAAGAAAATCATTAGATATTGCCCATTCTTCTTTAAGGGCCTCAAGGCAGTCTATAGGAAAAGGGGAATAAATGTTACAGTAAGTTAACTGCATAGCGTGGTTATGGGAATCCTGTCACTTCTAGTGTTATGACCCTTGATTAATCTTTATAACAGAAAGAAAATAACTACTAATGAGTTTGTTTATTAGCATTTATATGATTTTATAGTTGCATTTAATTCTTAGAATGTTAATTACTATCTGTGATTAATCCCTCTCATGCTGAAAAGATTTTACTGGCGGCTATGTCTTTAAGACTTTGTGTTGATTCACATGTAATTTAAGTTGACAAGGACTCCAGTAGTATAAAAGGGAACAAAGAGCCTAGTTTCAAGGTCTAATTTAGTTGTGGCTTCTGTATGGCTGATGCAGGACTGAGTGGATGCACTTTGATGATAATATTAAATCTCACCACTCCCTGAGTGAGGATTGAAGTAATTAGCAGGGCTTAGTGCCAGGAGGCACTGCAATTCACCATGGATGAACCTAATTCAAGATTTATAGAGTGAGAATTTCAGTTATTTGTGGGTTTTTAGACTGCTGATTTTCTGCTTTGAAGGCATTCTGACAACCTGTGTATTTTCATATATATGTTCTGTTTAACAGATACAGTTCCTACCTGGGTTCTTATCTCTGCAGGCTTTTATATTGCAATATGGGGAGGGACTCAGAAGCTCCAGTTATCTGTTCTTTGAAATGGATGCTGTGATTTCCCTTTCCTGATGACAAGGAAAAGCGGAGGCAGCAACACCAGTTCATAGAAAACCTTATATTTTTCCTCATTACTCTATAGCATAGTGTATGCTGTGCAATTGTTAAGAGCAATTTAAAAGTACTTCCCATAGTTCCCAGAGCTATCAGAAATGAGGTATTAAATCTGGCGTTGGCAGGGGTTAGACTGCAGGTCAAAAGGGTTTAGTGTAGATGCTCTGTGTACACTGAAGTCTATACTAGGCTCTACTACGCTGACTCCCCAGTGGAGAGGTGGCACTGCTCAGTTTAGTTTGGTGGCACCCAGCGTTCTTGTTCCTGGGGACTCTGACACTTGTGTGTGAACTGAATGGAGATGTGAAATTTTCCAGTTTCCTACTAAAATATTATTGCAAAGTGCACAGTTCTTGAAATAAGAAGAGAACTTCATGTAGGCACCTTTTCTGTCATTTGTAATATAATTATCTAGATTAATATAATTAGAAAAAGCTTTGTTATTTCTCCAAAGATCAAAAGAAATTGAAATTTTGCCTTCACACTTTTCAAGATCATACTGTTTGTTCATTTTTTGTTGAAAGGGTGGATGAAGTGAAGGTATTTGCATAAGATATTTTTAGTTTGTTGAATCACCAAAACCTTAAGGACTGCATCCTGCAAAGGATAAAGCTGAAAAGCTTTGCTTAAATGGCTCTGTGGTGTAGATACTGATTAAGGGAAGGAAAATAAAGGCAGCAGTTTACCTGTTTATTTGTGAGGTTACTTTTTAGCAGCAGCTAATGATTTTCCTCACACTTACTTATATAGGTTATTAAACATACCAGTGAAAGTGAATATGAAAGCCAGAGTGTGTGTCTTTCAGGGATAATAAAGGCATTCCATCATCCGTGTATTTGGAATGGTTTGTATGATGATCTCCCAGCCAGTCAGATATGCATGCTCATTGCTGGGCAAGTTTCAGATGTGAGACACCAGCAGATTTAGTCTTTGCACTACTCCATGTGATATATTCCTCTGACTCGTCGTCGAGAGAATGTCTTGGTGTTTAGCTATTTGCTTAATACCTAAGTTGTGAGAGATGCTCCAGGCGAGGACCTCCTTACGTGTAAAGTGCCAAAGCTTTTATTTATTTAGTGTGACGTAGTGTTAATATCATTTAACTCAGATCAGGCAGGGAGCGGGAAAGCCTTTAGGGAATCTTCTCTGCAGAGGAACTTCCCTGTCTTCCCACTTTAAAGAAGTGAAGTGCATATCCCATTATTTGGTTGGCCAGCCAGGATTTTCAGTGTGAAACAGCTCAGCAGGAGCTCAGTGTGATTTGCTCACAGGAGCTCACAGTGAGAGGCTGTGATTTGGACTAATTCACATGTGTAGAGCATAGGAGCATCCTCATGAGAGCTTGTCAAGGCATTTTGGAAAAGTTTTTTTTGAAATGCAGTATACTTGTTAGAAAACAAAAAGTTTTGCTAGTCCAAGATAAATTTTCCAGTCCGAGACAAAGAGGGAAGCATATGCCATTAAGGCAGAAATGTCTCTGTGGTTGGTCCAAGTCAAGCACAGCAGGCTGTAAACACAGGTCTACAGCACTCAGACTGAGTACCCTATTCACCAGTTGTATGGGGGATCTTCCTTCTTTCTATTTCTTTTTCTTTTAATAGAAGTTTCAGTTTTGCAAAATTCACACAACTAGAAAATGGGCCGTGCCTTCTCTCTCACCATCACCTGGATGCATTTTAGCTTCTCTCACGCTCAGCTGCAAAGCTGCCTGCTGACTATCGCTATAAATCTTGGTCCTAATGTTTCTCTTTCTAAAGGCTGTTAAGTAATTATAGTGAGTTGATACTCTATTCTGGAGCAAATGATCCAGATTCAGCCGACTTGACTTTTGCCTTCAATATTAGAAGCATATAGTCCACAATTACAATTCACTCAAAAGCCAGTGGAGAGAAAACTGCTTCTAAAGGATGGTTAAACCTATCCCAAACCAGTTACCACCAAGGAAGCCAGTCTTTCTACTGATTAGAAAAGAGAAAAGCTAGAGAAAGCCTAGGACCCTAGCTTAAATTAGAGTTGTAACTTCTGGACACCAAAGTCTAGATGAAGTCTTTCCCAGAACAGGGTTCCCAAGAGTGGAAAACCCCTTTAAACTGTCAGAGAAGGGCCTCACAGGACAAGTAAGTAGAGATTAATCTAAATTCAGACTGGAGAGCAAGCTAGCTGATTTAATACTCCTTCTGAATAGTTGGTATGTATACTGAGCATAGTAATCTCTTAAATAGCTTTATTAAATGAGCACAAGACGGAGTTGGGGAATTGATTTATAGATTTTTAACTGGCAAAATGTTGAAATTAACATAAGGAGTTAATAAGTGCTTGTAGAGGATCTGCCAACCAACATTTCCAACACAGTTAACATACAGGGCATGGCAGCGTTTAAATCTTAGCACTATGATTTGAGAGCCTTCCGATTAACATGCAGCCCTCCTTCTCAGCTGTTCCCTTCTCTGAGGCTAGAGGGGAAGTAGGTAGGGTCCAGTCCTGCTTTTTTTTCTTCAGGTTATTTTTAAGGTATTTTAAAATGTTTTTCCCCACATTCTGTGATTTCCAGCCTGTGGCACAGAATTGAAATTGATTTAAATAATAATTATAAAAAAAGCTTACATTGAATTAGAAAGTTAATTGATGTAAAAAGTTAAATTGTAAAGAAATCCTGGATAATTTCTGTTTTTTAGTGTACAAATGATACTTTTGTGCATTAAAATGAAAAATAGATTTCCATTAAGACAATTTTGTGCTGAACTAAGTTGTTTTTTTTTTTTTTTCCAAAAACCCCAAACTTTAAATATTGTCTTGATTCTTTTTTGTTGTTAAACATAAAAAAGATGACTCAAATATGTCTCATGCAATTATAGCTGTGCCTGCCCACTGCTTGCTTTTAAGGACATTCTTGGCTAACAGTAAAAAACAGTTATGTATTTCTTCTGTGCTCTAACGTTAAAAGAACAAAAGATCCACAGTTATCTGTATCTCTTTCCTGCAGGTTTATGTCCTTATCTGGCATTTCAGCATTAAGCCTGAATATGCTTTTGTACCTTTGTGTGTAAAGAAGATGAACAAACTATACACTGTGTCTTAATTCTGCTTTCTGTGTTTCCCTGGCTCTAGCATCCCTACAACTCTGTGCATAAGAATCATCATCTTGCATTTGTGTTGTGTGGAAGTAATTAGTGCACTGAACTATGAAAGGCTGGGAGCTTATTTAAAATTAATTCTATCAAAATAGCATCTTGGTGCAGTGAGGAGACAGATTGTTATATCTTGAAAAATCTCTAGCTGAAGTAAAAGAAAAAAGCTCTGTTTCTAGCTGCATTCTTTTACCTACAAATAAAATGCTGCATTCTTCAGTGATTGTTATTTTAAACAGCACAACAGGCTTTAAGATTTTATTCATCTTGTCTTAAGAGACGTTGAGTTGCATCCTGAGCAAATCAAAATCAATGCTAGAAGTCCCATTGTGAAGTATGCTTTGAAGAAATAATACTCAAGCTCATGGAGGATAAAAACATATATATGCAATGAACCATCCTAAGGGAATTTTGATGGGATTGACCTGATATACCAACTTTATAATGTCTTCTTCATGGGATGTATGCTTTATTTTACAATTGAGAATACGGATATGTGAGGCCTTGTGTTCAGATGAACTAAGGACCTGCAACTGGAGCAGCATCAGCTTCTGTAATGTGGCTTTTTACCCAACCATACATTGTACAGTGAGAGTTGCTGGGTGCTGCAGACTGGTCTTAATTGTGGGAGCATTGGAAAAGAGATCTGTTTGTAGAAGAGTAATACAGGAGGATGAGTAATGTTGATGGAAGTCCATGAGTCTCTGCAGAGGAAGAGGTCTAGACCATGGGTGGAGAAACTTCAATTGCACACTCAGTGTATTAGTGTGAATGTTACAGCTGCAGCCCATTTTTGTCTCTCCCAGCTTGGCAGCTGGGAGAACTGCCTGAGAAGTGTTATGCGGCCTGATATCTCATTGTTTTTACAGACAAGGGGGAAATAGTCCTTATTTTCTGCTTTATGTACAGACAAAGCTAGCAGGTGTATTTCAAAGGTGATCTATCTTTTTATTTTGTTTCTCCTTGTGTCTTTTTCTTCAACAACTCGCATCTCCTAAATGGATCTGTGCTATCCATCACAGTCTTACAGAGCTCCATGAGCAGTTCCATTATTCATTAGCCTTACTTTTATATAGTACTATGGAAATTAGTAAGGGGTTTTCTGAACCTACCTAGTCCCTTAAACAAAATGGGAGCTGGGAATAAGAAGTTTACTTCTTGCTTTAGAAATGTATGCTCCCTGGAGGCAGTGCCAAGAGGCTGATCTTGCTAGATAGATATTCACTCCCCATCAGCATGAGAGCCTCAGTTTGTCAAGGCTTCAGTAAGCTCTGAAGGTGCAAACCAGCTTGCAATATCAAGCCTAGAGCACCTAGCAACATGTATTTATTTTTCCATTTGTTCCATTTCTCCACATTAGTTTATAAGCCCTTAAACTTGTTGTATAAGAGGAAAATAACAAATAAAATATGGCTAGATGTTTATTCTTTTCCTCTTTCAGACATTTGCCTGTGCAAACGTCTTTTTCTTGCTTCTGTTAGACATATTTTTGAGAGTTAAGCATCTTTTGCAGAACTCTATGCTTTCTCCACCTGCTGCTGGCATTTTCTGACCTGAAGTTCATGTGATCTCTCAGTGTGATAAGCACTTCTCAGTAATATCATTTTGAAGATGCCAAATGGGCCCATCTAAAGAGGAGCCAGTGAGCAAAGAAGCATGGGTGTAGTGTGGGTCAGGTGCCAAGAACCTAAGAGCTAACAGAGCAAACCAAGCTGTTGGGCAGGTGCGCTTGATGCAGATCACACTTTGGAATCATCTTTACTATGAAGTTGCTCTTTGATTGGAACTTTTGGAATTTTGGCTTGTAAGCACAAGTAGAAACTCTGATGTGTCTGGTGTGGTCCTGCCTGTTCTCCTGCACCAACTTCCTGGTTGACATTTCTGCTGCACTGTAGATTTTCTCTTCTTTCTGAAGTGTCTTAAGCTACACTAGCACAGTGCTACTTTAAACGAGCGCTTCCTCCCAGGTTAACCATTAGAGCCATTCATTTACTTCAAGTAGCTTAAGACTTCTATAATATTATAACACTATTATAATAGTGTTAAGGTAATAAAAGGAGCATTTCGCCCAGAGGCCTTTGTTCACACTGAGTTTTCCATCTGCAGTAAGACCTCCTTTGAACTATGCCTCTGAAAAGTCGGTCAGACCTACCGTTAACAGTGATTTGTGATTCTCCTTAACTTTGGTCACCGACAAGAAGGATTAAGACTTCTTGTTACATACATAGCCACTAGCTTCATAAATATTTTATTGCATGCTTACACTTTTGCATATGCATTATTTTAGTTGCATTATAGTTTAGCAATTTACTGTATTATGTGTTTGAGAGATGTATTTATATTCCTTGAAGTCTCTGGCTTTTCAGGCATGTTATCTTTGGATGTCTTTTGATTTGCCCTCATGCTAGCAGAACAACAAGAAGCTCTTCTTTGTTTTATTAAATTATTCTTTATTTTATAATCATGTTAGTCTATGATTTGGCCTCCAGTCTTCAGAACAGTCACCATCACTTTATAGTATTGGCTTCCTTTTCTCAATGATTTTGAAAATGCTGTTAGGGACATACAATAACATTAGTGGGTTTCATGCTTCCATTTCTAAAAGACATGAAATCTTTTTAAGAAACAAATTATGGCTATTTGTGTTCTCCAGATCCATGAGACTGTAGGGATCTTGGAGTGTGGGTATAACATTAACTGCTTTAGACTTTGCCAGTAAACCTAATTTTGACTAAATTACTTATGGCATTCCATATCTCTCTGGCACGCTTATAGTTTCGCATTCTATACCAAGATGAAACTTACTTCTCTTTGAAGTCAGGCCCTTGACAGAGCATGCAGAAGCTGCTGCTTGTTTGCTGTAGCTAATAGCCGCAGCCCTATAAATTAGGTTCATGTCTTGTGTACACTAGTGGTTTAAACCAAAAGCAGAGATGACTCCTACAGTAAGCGACAGTGCTACTGTCCCACTGCCAACTGGTGACAACTCCTGCATTTTTTAAATGTGGTCCTCTAAATAAAAGCTCACAAAACCAGATTCTGACACATCCCTTCCTTGTTTCATTACAGCTCAACAACTAGAGTCAGAGTATTATTATTCAGAACATTTCGTATTAGGTCTTTTCTTGTCTAAAACTTTTCCAGTGTAGCAGTATTACTAACACCAAGAAATAGTTAATCTTCTGATCTTTATGCGGTGTTACAATAATTTTTATGAGTAGCTACATTGTTGAATTTTCTGGATATTTGTGCATTAAATCCCTAGAAATTACAGTTTTTCAATGTTAAGATCAAAGACATTTATCTGGGGAGAAAAAGCCGATTCCACTAGAAAATCTAGCTATTATCCGAGAGAAACAACACAGTTCTAATTTTAAATTCATTTTGATCTGACTTCCATTGAGACCAACCCAATGCTCAAATCACTGACAACTAGTCTATATAAGGGTGGATGCTGAATTTTCACAGAGCAAAGAGTCACAGGGCATGTGCTGCATGGTCTAGGGGAAAGAAGGAAGCTGAGAGAGAAGGAAGATGATAGGACCCAATGGAGCTGGGTTAGGTGTGCAGGTATTTCCAGGGGGATGCCGGTGTTATTATGTCACTTTTTGTAACTTTGGGATATTCATAATAGTCGATAATGGAAGTGTTTGACAGGGGAGCAGATCACAGCCAGTGTGGTGGGACTGGCAGTTTGTCAACTGCTTGTAAGCTGTCGTGTTGCAGCTACTCAGTGTTTGTAGATTGTACCTTGAGGTTGACACCGTGCAGAGGTGTATTTTTTTCCTACATTTCACAAGGCAGTTAACCTTGACCTGTTCACAGCCTCAGAAGGAATTCCCATTACATATTGGGTCATGATCTGGCAGCAGTACTGATGATAGTCATTACAGGCAAGATTAAAGGCCAATGTGTGCTCCTCTGTTCCTTCTTGTGTACCTTCACCCAAACCGTAGATATAAATCTAGGTTAGGGAAAGCATCCCGTTGCCTCCACTCAGAAACACTGAACACAGAGAATCATACTTTTTTAGCCCAAAATAAACCATCTTGCAATCAGCCCAGCCCCCTGTGAAGAAGCAGGGGAGATATGGTGGGGGAAACACACAGCAGCATTTGAGAGTGTCGACTGTGTCTGTAGTCAGGGGGAGGCAGTACCCTCTGCTCGAGCTCCTGCCAGAAACTACTGATACTGTTCGAGCGGCTCAGAAGCAAGCGGTGGCAATGGCTGATGCACTCAAATCACATCAGCTAAACCTAGAAGGCGTCATTCCCAATCCCCTAAATCAGCTTGAGCCGTGGTTGAAATGCACTGCTGCTGGGTGGCTGTGCATGCCAGAGGACTTCCCCCTTCATCTCCCTTGCAGCAGCCCTTGAGCTGACCCTGCTGTTTGTGCAGTGCACCAGGAGTCAGCTCTGTCAATAGATCTGGGTGGAAATCTTTTGGTTTCTTTTTATTTTCCATCTTTCCAGACAGATCAGTGTCCAGCCCAGCTCAGTGTTGAGGCACACAGACACTGAGCACAGCAAGGTGGGTGAGTGCACCAGTCTGTTTAATCTGGTGTTGCTGAATAACAACCGTGTTCAGTGTGAACCTGGCCCATTAGCTTGAACATAAACGACAATGCAGCAGATCCTCTTGGGATCAGAGAGAACACAGGCTTTTTAAGGCCAAAATCTCCTCTGAATATGCCAACCTGTCCCATCCTTATGCACTATTAAAAAAAGCTTTATGCTGCTTTTTAACATTTGTTTCTGTTTTATCCTTTCTCCAAGCTTCACATATCAGGCGATCTGGTTTCCATTCACAGCTTGGTCCTTAGTGCTAGGAAGTGATTCTCAATAATCACCCGACATCAATAGGTAGCAGTATGCTACAGCTAGTGCAGATAAAATCTTTGGCCTTCTCCTTCTGTGATTTTCTTAAATAATTGGTGTTTCTGAACATTATCATAACCTGCCAAATGTATCATTTCTTTAATATAAAGCCTCCTAGAGATAACGCCCATCTTCCTGAATAACCTCACATACAAATACAGTACAGCTGGAGAAAAGTTACTTAAAAAAATAATCAGCTGAAGGTTAAAGCTGTTCATTTTAGCATGGAAAACACTTTTTGTAACTCTGGGATGCTTATAATAGTCAAACTGTATCTGAGGTGTCTGTATTCAGGGTACACACTAACATATATTGTCTATGTTGTGTTCTGCAGCTGTATAAGCTACAGCAGATGAAAAGAACCTCGGTTGAAATGCAGCCAGCCCAAAAATTTGTATCAACCAGCCATGGTATTTGTTAGCTGGAGTCTTCATTAAGTATAGACTTAATTCTGGTTCTGGGGATCAATATAGCTCTGCGGGGAGGGAGCACCTAACATTTAAAATGGTCAGTGTAAAATCACAGGTGAAGTTGACTTGGCTCACTGAAGTCTTTTCCGTAGCATCCCACAGAGCTGGTTCAGCTGTCAGTCTCCCAGACTAATTTGATTTTCAATACTGCTTTTCTTCAACTAAATTTGAATGCATTTTACCAGTGTTGTGGTAGTGTTTTTTTTCCAAATAGGAGCCTTCATTAGTAAATAACATTTATTAGCATAATTACATATTTTAATATGAGAAGATATGCCACATATATACATATGCTGCATACATACATATGCATGCATACTCATACCTGTAACAATAACATATTAATGTAATAAACACTGCAGAATGGAGTAAGTTACAGAGAATTCTGAGCTTAGTAGCACAAACCAGCCATGCAGAGAAGGGAGGATTGGTTCCTGGACCTGAGTAACTGGGTGAGGTAGAGCTTGGCAGGAAAGTTCATTAGAGGGTTCAGCACAGCACCAGCACTTTGGAGATCTCTGTACTGACATAATTATATTACTTCTCATTCTGAATTAGCTCAATGCCTGATAACGCAGTATCTTTGTGCTACATCCGTTACAGACCTGCCCTCCCCACAAACTCTTGGAATTATATTTTTGCAGTTTCACTAGGGGAAAAATAATTGTAAAAAAAAGAGAAGTAGCTATGACTGCTGCTGATAGTGCAGCACTTAACATAATGCCTTCCTTGGCTGGGAATCTCAAGTGAGCCGAATCGCAGAGCAGTGGTAGGCAGGGGGGCAAGATGCAGAAAACCTTCAGCTCTTTTCTAAACCCCTGAAACAAGAGATAAAAAGAGAAGCAAAACGTATTGAATGAAAGGGAATCCAACAAAATGAGGCATTGAGTTACCATTTTGTAATAGCAATAGCAAAATATTCTCCCTTCCCTGCCCTCAAAAAGACTGGAAATAAAAAGTGATGGGTAGAGGAATCCAGAAGATTAGAAAGAGGTGAATATTCCTCTATGAATTCAGACTATGAATGTAGTACATGGGGAGTCATGTGCATGATTATCCTGTGGGCACCTATGACTCTCCCCGGTGAGCTTCTAATCCACTGCAGCTTCCCCATCTCCCTGCAGCAACCCAGCCAAGCAGAGAAGTTCATCCATAAGACTTTTTATACAATCACAGAATGGTTTGGGTTGGAAAGGACCTTAAAGCTCATCCAGTCCAGCCCCCTGCCATATGCAGGGATGCCTCACACTAGACCATTTTGCCCAATGCTCCGTCGAATCTGGCCTAGAACACTGCCAGGGATGGAGCATTTACCACTTCCTTGGGCAACCCATTCCAGTGCCTCACCACCCTCACAGTAAAGAACTTTTTCCTTATATCTAACCTGAACTTCCCCTGTTTACTTTTAAACTTATTCCCCCTTGTCCTATCACTACAGTCCTTTTAATAGGTCACCTGGTGGCTGCACTGCTGTATCCAAATTGCCTTAGTGTTGATGAAAAGAAGTAAGTGTAAGAAGGTTCTGCATCAGAGAATGAAAGGAAATAACCCATGTGTGGGACCTCCTCATCATACATTAGCATGAAGGATGGCTTTTTCAGAAAAGACATACCCTAAAAAGATAGAACATTGACCAGAAGTAGGAAACAGAGATTTAGATGAAATCCAAGGATGCATTAAAGTAGATGACCAAACCAAAAATATACATGTTTCCAAAGGTGATCTAAAAATCGAAGGAAGAACTGGACTGTGGAAGAGAGCCCTGAGAGGCATATTACAAACCCTCATGCTAAAAGCATAAAAAAGACATTAAAAACATGTTAGATAAATAAACTTTGTTAACAAGTAGTATAAGAATCATTTGTTTAGGACTGAAAATGGATAGAGTTCCTTGGCTAAATAGAAAGCTCACCTGCTTCTCATGTTGTTCTACCTTAGGCATCTGCTGTAGGCCTGGTGCCCATGAGTCTGCAAGACTGGGGCTGGGTGGACACTCAGCTTAAGGCAGCAAAGCTCTCTTCTGATTATGACTTTATGGGCCTCCAGAAATGACTAATGAGCAAAAAGTACAGATCATAGACTATATTCCAAAAGGAGCTATGTATTACTGGTTCTTCATAAAATGTACTCAGGCTGCAGGAGTACAGAACCTATCAATTATGAATGAAGAGATTGCAGTTCCATTATTTACAGTAAAAAATGTGCTCTGTAAGTATGCAGAAAATAGCAGTGAATAAAGGAAGCTTGGGGAAAGGCAATCCCCAGGCTGAAAAAAAAGAAGAAAAAAATATATGGGAGGCAGCAATAGGGAAGGCCCTTCCCTGGACATTTTTAATGAGAGTCTGGACATTCTATTTTGTTGTAACCTAAGGTTCATGACCTAGTCACTTCTATGAGACAGGATAAGTCATGCAGTGGGCATTTTCCACTTCAGATGCTCAAAATTCTATTAAAACAGAGTAGAAATGGTCAACTTTAGGGTTATGATGATGGATGAAATACCTCTTGTGATGTGTGCTCCTCCCTGACAAAACTCCTGGCACGCCATTTCCTGAGTTCACAATAGACACATTTAAATAGATTAGGCATGGAGAGAATAACAAACAGTGTGGACAATTACTTTTTAGAATGAGGTTACAGTTAAACCTTTATGTCAGTGTTAGCTAGAGATTACCCGCAGGCAAGAGAGCAGAAATGAGCCCTTGGGGAGATCTTAATCAAAGAAATGGCACAAATCGTGTCACTGATTTTGTGGCCAAAATAGTGGGTGAGGAAACCAAAAGGTCTTTATATGCTCTTATAGCAAACCGGCTGGTCAAGGATGGCATGGAAGAAAAATCAGAGACAGCTAGAGGGAGATAAATGAGAACAGAACTCCACAGGGCTTTCGAAGAGGCTTGAATGTAATGAGTTAAAGTAGAAACTTGAGGGAAAGAGGGCTGTTATTAAAGCACTAAGCAAAAATAGAAGTGATACTAGGAGATGCATTTTTCAGACCTGGAGGGTAAAAACTGGGAGGTCAGACAAGATGACGCTGCAGCAATCAGGAGCTCACATAGAAATTGAACTCTAAGGTAGACGGTGAATTTCAGTAAGTCTAGGAAGTCAGGCAAAATGACTCGTAAGAAAGATCAGTTACAAGTTCTCTTAAAAATGATGGAATGATCTGTCCCAAATTTTTTATTTGAAAAATACCTTTTTTCATTGATCCATGTAGTGCAGCATTATTGCAAAAATTGTTTAGAGTCTGGAATTCTGTTTGCCATAATCATACCCATTTACTGAGATCAAGTAGGTTTAAGTGGACTTGGAAGAAGAAATGCACTTAGTGATGTTTACAGAGACTAAGAAACATCTAGGTGTACTTAAGGATAATTTTAGTAAATACGGAGATTCAAATGGGGCTTTAGTTAAATAATCTGAACTGAAACTGTATTGCTGTTGTATTCCTAAAATGTGGAAAGATAGGGCTATTTGTTTTCCTATAAGAACTGTGAATGTCTTTTCCTAATATGCAGCTTTAGAATCATAATAACACAAAAATATGGCTTTTAATGTGCCAGCATAGCTTTTTCTTATGATTCTCTGAATTCTATTAGTTCTGCTCCATGGCAAGAGTAAAAGAAAAGCTGATGAGCTGATGGTATAATAGGCTATCTCTGCCAGATTGTCATAGTTGTACTGCAGTAAAAGAAAATCACAGTCAGTGATTTATGAGGTTACCAGTCTTTTCAATTTACAATGATTACAGAAAAAAAAAAAAAGAGTAAAAAATCCAAACAGTAAAAAAACGCAGACTGGCTTTAAAATTGCACAGTGAATTCCACATCCAGATGAAAACATATGTTAACTCAAGAAACAACGTCATTGTAAGGTTTTAGTTACCAGCTTTTTTTCTGATCTTGTTTTCCTTGGCCTCTTTTCATCTGATGCCATTATACTTCAGGCATTTCTATAACTATTGAACTCATTTCACGTTTAGTTGTAGCTCCTGCTTTTCTTTGCCAAAAAGAAAATTATGCATATCATCAAGACCAAGAGGGCTGAAGAAAAAGATGCCTCTATTATGAATGGTATAAAAGGAAAAATAGTCTCAATTACATCCAAAGGCCCGTCTTGTTTTCTTTCAAACAGTGCCAGTGTCTTTATTATTTACATTATAAATGGAGATTGTTTAGTAATTTCTAACCAGTAGCTACTCTGCTTTATTACATATTGTACACAAGGAGGAAAGGTTAATATCTGGACAGAGCAGGCAGATTAGAGGTTCAAAAAACCTTTAGTTGTGATGTAAAACAATTATTAGCAGTGGAATAAGGAAATAGTGTGAAACTCTGAGAACATTTTCATTTTGAATAGATTTTGTAAAGTAACTGAATTACAGAAGGGACAATGTAGGTGGGAAGGAAGCTACAGGAGCAATGAATTAATGGGAGCAGAGAAAGGAGTGAGTGAATGGCGTATGGGTTGCTAGTCACCTGGAGGACTTTTCCAAATGATATACTGCAGGACCTGTCTGAATGTAGCTAACAATCCATACCTAATCACCATGAGACACATGCAGAGATCCTGTAAGCTTTTCTAGTATGGTGAACTTTTCCTGCCTATTTCATATTCTAGGAAGAACTTGCTCTGTTTTATGGGTATGAAATACTATGAATAGAGCTGCTGCTGTTGGATCTACAGATAGGGGAACAATTCACTTGTGCAAACTCACTGTACCATTGCTTCTCCGTTATCTTTCTGCACGCTGTTATTTAGCCTCTGAATTTTATTTAGAATAAAAGAAATGAATAATAATATTGAATGTGTTATCCACTTCACAGATCTGGTTCTATGAATTCATTCTTTCTTGCAGTTCCTTGCTATGTTTTCTCTTCATTTACAAATCATTAAATATAGTTATTCAGCCTCTAAACATTATCTAGGAAATAAAGGCATAAGGAAATTTGTCCCATTTGGAAGGGCTATGCTCCTGGAAAGGAGGAAAATAAAGGTTAGTTCTACTTAAAAATACCTTTTAGGAGAGCGTTAACTAATATTTATCTAACGCTTTTATCCACCATGTTTTTAAAGTTGTGTTCATATGTGGATATGATTTGACTTACGAAGAGCTAAGTAAGCATCGTTACATTGAGATAGACCTTCAATTATTACCTGTGTTCTTCTTTTCCTCTTCCAGAAAGAAAAGAGTAAGATTAGGGTAGATACTGTCGCTTCACTTACATTTGTTGATCTTTTCCTCAGGTAAGAAGAAGAGAGGATTGATTTTTTTTTTTCCCCTTTTTATAGAGGAAGCACAAGCATTATACTAGTAAGGAAACATAGAAAAACCTTTTTTCAATCTTTCTGTATTTGCATAGTTTAATTGGTGCTTAGATATCACAGAGGTTATAATTATGTAGATAAGTAGATCTTTATTATGAACAGATAGGTATTTTTACAGTGCATTTCCTGTTAAGGGCTGACCTTTCAAATTAAATGCTCAGAAATCCTATGCCACTGATTTTTTTTTTTTTTTGTAGCTTTTACATCCCAGCAGGTTTTGTAGAGGGAAAAAATGTAGGTAAGTAATGAACTTTTCCCCACTACTATTAGGAAACTTAATTTTTTTTAACACGAAGCAACATTTTCAGCGGCTAGGATCTTCTTGTTAACTTCTTACAATCAAGCCATCATTTATATCTTGCTTTTAATGAATTGTCAGGGAAGATTTTAAATACTTTTTTGGAAGTCTAGAAGTTCAGTCTGTGCATTACAAGAATCACATGCTTTCTTTATTTCATCAGCTTTTCTTTTTCGTTTTCATTTTCCATGCCCTGGCAAACTACAAAATATACGCTTGTAATCATTTACGGTACATGAAACCACCATAATGTCCCCCATGCTGACTTTCGGTTATGTTGTTTCCATTGTCTAACAGCAGTTCTCTTTTTTGTGCTCATACCAAGAGATGAAGGCAGATAAATACCCAAAGCAATATTTCTGCACAAAGTTCTGTATTTTGAGCTCTCTGGTTTGGATTGTTAGTAGCTCCCTCCAGTGTCGTTCATAAACGTGGAGGTCATTGTAACAGGTATTAGCTAAAAGCAAACCTTTTCATTCCTTTCTTAGGAATATCATCTGTGCTTGGATGCGGTAAAAGTGCTCTCAGATTGCAGCTTCAGACATAGGTATAATTAGCCATCACGTGCTATGGACTGGAAAGATAGTCCATTGCATTCGAGAGCTCTAATTATTTACTAGTATCTTCTCTACATTATTACTACATGAAAAAGTAATTCTTTCAGATGCTTCTGGGAGAATGTGCACATAGAGTAAACAATAAATTTAAGTATAGCCTTGGCCTAGTCAATATGTTTTAATCTTATGGTCCTCACCTAACAATCTATAAAGATTGCAATGCCTCGGGAAAATGACTGATCTTCTAATCTACAAAGTAATTAGAAAAAATTGTTTTCTATTACTTCCCAAAAGAACCAGCAAGTTGGATTTTCCTGTTGCTTACAATAAAATTATAGATCTCTCTAAACTTTTAAAACATCCTTGCTGTATAATCAGCTGTCTTCTGAAGACAGGTTAGTAAAAATAACACAGACTGAGCATAATAAATCAGAATAACACAAGTAACCTAAGAGCTGAATTCCTTAACCAGAGACTCAGATAGTCTAACTCTCCTGGAAGGAGGTGGATGCAGAACATGGAAGAGTGTTAAGGTTGAAGGGCTGAAGAGTAACATAGAAGAGACACAGAATCCATACCTAGATAAAGAAACAATTTGAGCCAGCAGGGATAAAAATCTTCTAATATGGGCAGAATTTCTTCTAACAAAGGAAATAAACTTGAAGGTAAGGAATAAAATGGAAAGAAAGGACATATTTATTATAGCAAGGGACAATTGAGGGAGAGACTAAAGAACCTCTGTAATTGAAGAGGACAAAGGAAAACATACCTCCCTTGTAGTCTAAGCCTAGTATATTGTGCTTATAATTGCTTTTTCTTCCTCTCCTAAAGCTGTGTTAATGTTAGAAAGCATAGTAACTTAGCGAGACAAGTCCTTTTAAAATCAGAATGCCACAGAAGCATGTAGCAACTTTTTCCTGAGTGTCATGGCAACATTCAAAGATTGTATTCTGGGTTTCCAAAGCAGGCTAAAGTAACAACATAATTTCGACCAGTAGAAGACTGATCAGAGAAGACTCTGATTTAGGTTTGATTCATAATGAATATGGAAAGTAGTATTTTAGGCTACCTTAGAAGCAACAGGTGGATTCATCATATCCATGTTAGTGCTGAATTTATTGGAGGATGACTAGTCATCTAGTCACCACTAGACTGTGGGTCTGTCATGTGGGGCTGTTGGACAAGTCCCCTTGCAGAAGGTCTGTCTAGGACATTCAGGGCTCAGGATCCAGGTCAGCTCCATTCATATGCAAACCCAGCTGGGAAAGAAGCAGTTTGCACATTTCTGAGCCCCACCTGCAGTCCAGACAGTATTAAACCTATCAAATTAGTTCATCTTGTCTTCAACTCTCCAGGTACAGCTGCCAGCACAATAGAACCTGTGTGAACTTGTCTATATAGTGCTGAGTTTGAGGACCCCATTTTTCCATTTGCTTTGGCTACTTCAGTCCTCACTGGTAGACCCAGTAGTCTTTTGAACACACAAAATTTGAGGCTTTTATTGACCCCTCAATTTTACTTTTTATCCATCAGTGTGATTTTCTATACCAATGAGCCTACAGACAAATAACTGCTGTGATGATGGGGTTTGTGGAAGTGTATAGCTAACCAGTTGACTATATTTAATCCTCTCCCTCTGTTGCTTTTTATTCATGAGAGAGTACTTCTCAGAATAGCTTTGTTTGGTTTCAAAGTATGACAGAATTTCAAGCGTCTAGCCAGTATCCAAACCCTCACAATAAATCAGAATATATTCTTCAGCCTCTGAATGTTCATAGAGTCCATATGATTTATTTATCTGGAACTGCAAGGTTGCAGCTTTCTGAAAGAGTTTCTGTTTTTTTTTGTGGTCCATAAAATGCTTCCACTGGTTGATTTAGCACTAAGTTAAAGCATGTCCTTCAAAGGCTGACAAGACTTCAAAGACAAAAACTTTTTGTTAATTGATAACTCTGTTTCAACACTAAGTCATGCTTCAATGTATGTGTCAACAACTTGCCTATGAGAAGCATAGGCATGAAACTTGGAAAGACAAGACTGTGGAAGCTCTATGATATGTATTAAGCAATGAGTCTAGTGGAACCAAAGATGAACAGTAGGGAGTGTTAGCTAAATCATTGCAGATGAATTCTTTTGTAAGCATTTCACCTATAGTGAACTAGTAGTGGTGGGTCTTTTCTCTCTGACAAAAGTTAGGATGGGGTGAATTATCTGACATTGTTCTCTAGGCCAAGTAGCTCCTTCCCAAATTCTAGTGGGAGGTATCCTCTGCTCTTTTCAGGAGGCAATCTCCACGTGTGAGGAGTTGTCTGCTGTCTTTGTTGTCCAAAGATCACAGGTCCAAACAGCTTTTAATGACTCTGTGGGCCAGAAATTTCTCAGATTATGGTTACAGCTGATATTTTGCTTTTGTTATAAGTCTCTGGGAATTCAGGACTTGAATTAAGCTGGATTTGCCCTCTGCTCCAGTGCACAAAATAAAAAGTAGAGTTAGAGTCTATTGGAATATGGATCTGTGGTCACTGAAACTCCATCAGTTTTGAGTGGGCCCAGTACTTTCACTCTGGCTTAACAGAAAAATCTCTAAGGGAAAGCAGTGTAGTGTCTACCCAAGGCTGATTGGGACTTTCACAAGAAAGGAAACAGAGGTGTCCCTAATCTATTTAGTTTCAATGCTGTTTCTTTGCATTTGGGTTAGGCATCCCTGGGGACTGGAAAAAAGAGGATGATGTTAGAGGAAAATAGATTAATGGGGTTTAGTGACAGTAAGAAAACAGTGGGAGTATGATTCAAACCTTCAGGAGATTGAGGAAGGGCAACAAGACCAGAACCTGAGAAGAGCACAATGAGACATGCTGGACAGGGAAAGTAGATTGACAGCTGAGGCAGAGAAAGAAAAGAAATCAGAGGATGAGAGCCTCCAGGAAAAACTCTGCAGAGTCCTGATCCCATTATTTATTGATGCAGTATGTAGCCATGAACACTAGTGAAAAAGTATTTGTCTTCATCACTCCTACAGCTGATACACATTGTGCAATTGGTAGGGGATGGTGGGACAGCTCTAACAACTCTGTGAGCTGGAGGAGGGAGGAAGCTCAGTGCATTACTAGGTGATGTCATCTTTACTTTATAAATTTCCAAGTTTTATGAAAGGTAATATTGTGAAAAGACAGAGAGGAACCATGCCAGTGAGACTGGTATTAGGCATTTAGATACAAATGCTGAAATAACGCTGAGCAAACAAATTTGATTTGGAAAATTTACCATCTGAATACTTAAACTTTGGAACTTGAAGCAGCTGGAAAAGGAGTATTAGCCTCTGCTGAATTTATCTGTACAACTTGGCATTGATGCAATGACTTGGCACTGAGGCAGTTCAGGTCTGGTCTTGCTCATAATTTGAAGCAGAGAAGAACCTTAGACCTTTCTATCTGTTTACTGTCAAATCTTATACTTGGGAGTGGTTTTGAGTTTCATACATTTACTCCTGAGGATTTTTATTTTTTAGTGATCAGTGTGCCTCTGGGTAGGATCAGATTCATAATCCTGAACTTCCTACCTGATTTTAAGGAAAGTTCAGAATTGGGTCTAAATTGTGTCCTGCGTCTCTTCCCTTGTTACATGGGAGTCAGTCCATCCAATGTCTGAAGTCTGTTTGGCTTGCATCCCTGTGAGACCCAGCGTTTGCTCTTAGTTTTCTGTCACTGTTGCCATACAGCTTTTTCTCTTGCTTTTCAGTTCTATCTATCTGCAGCACAGGTTTGTAATATACAGTGCAAATTCTCAATAGGTCTAGCAATCTCATCCGCCCTTCAGGTCCTGGCAGACTGGCACTTTCCTTGATCCTGATGGTTCACTCATTACAGCCCAAACCCTCTTGATGCGAGCAATTTAGTTAGAGATGGTTTGCAGGGATTTTTCTGTAGAGGTAAGAATAAATGGCTCTCAAGGGCACATAACAGGATGGAGAATAAGGAGGGTTTCAGGACTGTGTTGTCACAGGGGTGTGATTTAAAGCTGAGGGTTCTCCTTCGCAGGTATAAACATGAACTTCCATACTCTTTCAAGGAAAGAGAGGACCCTGTTTCGTCACTGGAGTAAGGATTTGTGATCCCAGCTAGGATCTTTGTGTGCTTTGCCCTCCAACTTGACACCGAGGGGAATTTTCAAACATGAATGCTTTCATATGTGCTGGAATATATATCAGGGTCTGTTTTCTCTTTTTCTATACTCATGATCTGAGCAGATGCTAAGATGTGAGTATACTAAAAAATACAAAGAAAAGGCCAGTAACTGTTTTGTGGCCTTGCTCTCTCTGCCTCAACATGGCTTGTGTCTATACAGCTAAGGTCTCTTGCCTTCCTGAGGCAGGATGGCTGTACCCAACAGTCTGCATGGGAAATGGTCTATGACCCATACTAACTCCCAGATCATGCTCAAAACTGTGTTTGCGAAAATTCTGGTTTGCCAGAACCAAACTGGTCATTTAACAACCAAACATGTGCTTGTGTGGGCAGGAGTCCCGTTTAAATTCCTGTTACAGCATAGCCTGAGTAAAATAGCCTGAATAAAATAGTTTAGATTTGGTAATTGTGGAGTCAACTCCATATAGACATTCCCTCTATGTAAGTTCTTAGCTATCTCACAAGTTACAGGCAATCCTAGCTAACACCCAAACAGGAGATGTTACCTTGCACCCACACTACAGAAACTGCTTATAGCTCTGTTATTAGTGATAATATCTGTGATCCACTGGTAGTGATACAATTGGTCTGAAACTACTTGGGTGATTCTTTCAGTATAAGTCATCCACTAAAGCTCTCACATTTACCAGAGGAGTATCAGTCACTAATTCTCTGGAGCTCAAACTTTGGTGTTTTGTACACATTTATCTTTTCCGTGTTGCTGTTTCCACTGGACTGATGGAGAATAAAGGATACGAACAAGGTTGAAATGGGAAGGAGAGTCTCAAAGATATGTCCCCATTTCCATATGGATTTATTCTTAGCTCCTGGTAAAGTTATATTTTGCTAGATCATACTTAACATTGTCATGGTTTAACCCCAGTGGGCAGCTGAACCCCACACAGATGCTCTCTCACTCTCCTCTAGTGAGATGGGGGAGAGAATCAGAAGGGTAAAAGTGAGAAAACTCATGAGTTGAGATAAAGACAGCTTAATAGGCAAAGCAAAAGCTGTGCACACAAACACAAAGAGTTAATTCACTGCTTCCCATGGGCAGGCAGGTGTTCAGCCATACCCAGGAAAGCTCCATCACACACAGTGGTTACTTGGGAAGGATGTAAGCCATAACGGCAAACATTCCTCCTTCTTCCTTGAGCTTTTATTGCTGAACAAGTCATCATATGGTATGGAATATGCCTTTGGTCAGTTGGAGTCCTGAGCTGCGTCCTCTCCCAGCATCTTGTTCACCCCCAGCCTACTTGTTGGCAGGCAGGTGTAAGGAGCAAATGCCTTGACTGTGTAAGCACTGCTCAGCAATAACTGAAACATCCCTGTGTTATCAACACTGTTTTGATCACAAATCAAAACACAGCACCATACAAAAAAATTAAGAGGCAAAGTAGACTACGGTATAATTACCAGTCTCCTTATAGAAAGAAAAGTCCTTTAGAGGACTATGTCTATTTGATTTGATTCTTAATTTCCCTTGAATAAATAAAATTAGGATCTCATTTAATTCTTAAATAGAGAGCCTAAAATGCTGAAAGAACCTTTTGTGTAAACATCTCAGTATAATTTCCTACACATAAAATCTAAATGTCTTTCAAGCTGGAACCCAGAAAGGTTTAAGAAGAAAATCCTCTCTCTTTCAATAGAAAGGCTGGAAATTTTGTCACAGAGCTCTTTGAGTCAGAAGTCCTCAAATGAAAAGTGAGTGTTTGTCCTTACTACCACCTTTGGTAGTTGTGTGGATCTTAGCTTAGCTTACTTGGAGCTGCCTTGGGAGTCTGGAGGAGAGTCAGTGTTCAGAGTGACAGATTTTCAGTTTCTGGTAAGATCAATACTGCAGACTTTGTCAACCAGCCACTGGTGTGCATGAAGAATATAGTTTGCCTCTGATGTTTTGAATGTCAAGAGTGGCAGAAAGCTTATTTGACTCAGTAATCAGTGACTGACACAAAGGACAGGATCTTCTTTCTCCCAGAGGACAACTCTGAGTTGTGCTGTTGCTTTTAGATGGCTGAAGGCTCTCTTGGCCACATTCCCTGCTTCTGTGAAAGGCAGAACTGTCACTGAAATCGCTGAAATAGCTTCATTTCACATCAGTAAGCAGGTTCTCTCTAACACAGTGTCTTCATTCTTCTGGTTGTTGGGAATCTTCACTTTCCCTGTTCATGTCACAGCAGTAAAGGAACAAAGCCCATCTGGCTGAGCTGATTTAGAGATATGTTGACAAATGAAAATGGTAAAGTTCTTCTTAAAGTGGATATGACCATGGAATGTACAATACGCAGGGACTCATAAGGCACTGAATGCTATGGCCATTAATGCTTGATTTTGCAAATCTTTTGGGGAAGCTGGGTCCCTGTTTAATTCAGTGGGTTGTAACTAACAAAAATTACATTTTTTATGTGCAGGCTTTCCTATCCGAAATCCTCTGGCACCTACTGAAACTATCTCATAATAAATGTTATTCAATATTATCCACAAGAAGCACACTTACAAATAACATCAGTAACTTTTATGTTTCAAAGACAGCAATGGAGAACTGCAGGCTTAAAAAAACTTAAGGGAACTGCTGGTGGGTGGGACAGATATTTGGGTATGAGATTGCTTTTCATGTTGGAAGTAGGCAGTTAAGTTCAGTATATGTTGAAATCTGGAGGCTGCACAGTCAAGGATGGTGAATGAGAATATTTCTGGGGGTGGCAATGATGCAGTGGCATTAAGAGGAAACGTTACCATGGCATTTGCAGGCTGATGTGAACATATAGGAGATACAGAAGAAGGAAAGCTCTGAAACCAGTGCCAGGATATGGACAGGAGAAACAAGAGGATGCTGAAAACTCTCATTATCCAAAAGCGGCATCCTGTCTTCATGTGTTACCAGTTTCCTTTTCCTTCACTGCAGATTTTGTGTAACCCACTCTTTGACAGTGATATTCAACCATGTTGCTCCCTCACATTTGCAATTCATTTTAGTTATAGCTTCCATAAAAATTATTGCTCAAAACGACAGCTTTTTAGTATGAACTGCAGTAACTAACTTTTAGTCATTACTATGGTTATATGTGTTCATTTCTATAGGTCAACACACCCAGTGATATAAGGTGGTGTATTGCTTCAAGGTTTCATTTTGTCTGCATCCCTAATAGAGTTCTGGATGATGGTGATGCAGTGCAACACTTCATCTTGTAGAATAGTGATGTGGTAGGGTATACCACCAAGAACATTGTGACCAGGACAGGCAAACAGGCTTTTGTAGGGCATTTCATGCAGGAGGGTTCTTCTAAAGAGGGATATTCCACTGGCTGAGTGGGGCAGGGACGAGCAGCAGCCTACAGAAGGTGCACCCAGATGGAGGACCTCCTGCAGCAAGCATGGAAGGGAGTGGGGCCAATAATGCAGAAGAATGGAAGCTTGCAATAGCAAGGACCTGCAGAAAGAAGAAACTTCTCCTGAAGCCTGAGTTGCCCTTGAAGAACTGCTCCACTGCTCTGCATGCATCTAGGAGAGACACTGGAGCTGAGTAAGGCAGCCAGATCCGCTCCCTGTATAACAACCAGCACAACTAAGAAGAGGTGACAGGTCATAGTAGTAGGTGACTCTTTTCTGAGAGATACAGAGGCACCCATTTACCAACATGACACACTCTAGAGAGGTGTGCTGCTTATCAGAAGCTCATATCAGGGATGACACCAAGAGACTACTGAGCCTTACTGGAAGAGAGAAAACATAAACCTCATTTTTAACAAGGGAAAAAAGGAAGACCTAAGGAACTACAGACAAGTCAATCCCAATTCTGTGCCCAGCAAGATCATGGAGCAGATCCTCCTGGAAACAATGCTAAAGCACATGGACAATGAAGAGGTGATTGGTGACAGCCAACATGGTTTCCCAAAGGGCATATCATGTCTGGACTATTTGGTGGCCTTTTATGGCAGGGTTACAGTGTTGATGGATAAAAGCAGAACAGCCAACATTATCTACTTGTACATGTGCAAAGCATTTGACACTGTCCTGTATGGCATCTTTATCTCTAAATTGGAGAGGCATGGATTTGATGATCTTTAAGGGCCCTTCTGACCCAAACTGTTCTATGATTCTATAATACCATTTTCCCAGGGAAATACTCAGTTGAAACCTCTTGCTCAGTCTGTTTCTGTAGCAATTGCAGAAGACAGTGTGCTATTTTTTGTTGACTTTGTCTCCTATATATTACTGGAAACTTCCTATGGCATGGACTGTTTCTTTGATGTATATTGGTACCTCTTTGTACTGCACCTCACCCAAAGGTTGCTTTCTGTCACTGGGAATTGTAATTGCTGGAAAAAATACAAACATCCAGCTCTACTGGATATCACACTAATGGTAACGCTTCTAAAGTTCTCTAGAGAAAAACAGGTAATACATTTATCATCCTGGATAATATTCCCATCTTAATTAAAACCTGTTAATGTCTAGGTTTGGGTCTTAGCTATTGATAAGCACATAAATAACTCATAAATATGTAAAGCAAGTTGGGTTACTCCAAGTCTGTCTGGTGCTATAAAAATCATAGTTTCTTGATGGCAGTACTAAAATTTAACGTGTTCATAAATCTGTTTATATGAAAAATATGCAGAAACTAATAAACCATCAAGAGCATCATGATTTGTGAAATTTAAGCCTGTCGCTTCCTAAGGCACTCAGTCTATGGAATTGTGATATGTCTATGTTATTAAAAACTGCAGGTGTATCACTGATTCTAATGAGATTACTGAAAGAAGTACATTAAAATAAATAATAAATGATTCTAAAATATATGCTGGAGCATATCATTGCCATACATAGAACTTCTGTATTTCAGTGCTAAGGTATATCTCGCCATAGTCATAAATAGGTCACACAATTATTTTGTAGAATTCATTGAATTTACATCTCAGGTAATATCACCTGAGGGTGTAAAAACCGCTGAGATTTCATAGTTATTCGACTGATACATCTGAGTATCTCTGGTTCTGATTAACAAAACCAGATTTAACAACTTTCCACAAGGATGGAGCATGTGAATTTTGTGGTATTTTTACTGACTGTAATGATCTTTTATAAAACCTGTCCAACAGTGCTATTTTTGTTAGATATAATTCACCTGAAAATCCTTTCTCTAGCAGTGGAAAAAAAAGATCCTTTAGAAGGCTTTATAAGCATTTCAACAACTTTCTAGTTGAAATGCATGTAAAACTGCTCCATTATATGAAGTATTTAACTGATACAGGAAGCATAAGCTCTTTTCTCAAGACTGAGAAAACCACAATTTTAACTGATAAATGCTGTATGCTTTCAGGGTTTCATGCACTCTGTTTACAGTGGTTTCTTATAAGAATCATAGAATAATTAGGGTTGGAAAAGACCTTCAGATCATCCAGTTCCAACCCCTCTGCCATGGGCAGGGACACCTCACCCTAGACCATGTCTCTGAAAGCTCTGTCTGGCCTTGAACATTGGAGCATTTGCATTGCAAGACTAGACTCTCTGTATGAAAAGGAGGCAAGAGTGATTGAATGTAGAGTTGAAATACTTCAGTGTGGGCCACTAGAAAAGGAATATTATTTTAAATAGTTACAGCCATACAGGGTATTTGTCCAGCTGTCTCAAATTAGGTCTTTCTTACTAAATAAACGAAACCCAACAAAAAACCCCAACGAGAATCGTCAAAGGGCAGAGAAGATTGCTGTTTCTTAAATGATGTAAAAATAGTTCCTGATGATTAATTTTGGTCTAAATGCTGGAACAACCTTAGAAAGATTTTGTTTTAACTGTAATACAAATGTCCTCTGCTGGTCATCTTTCCTGGGTGGGAGCTTCTCTGCAGAAGGAAAACATCCATGAGGAAGAAGCAGCAGTTTGCACATAAATTCAAAACAAGTTTCTGCTCTTGTCTTTGTGGTACTGAAGTCCCTAGGCATCTAATGTCTTTTCCCTCCCTGTCCCCCAATTTTATATAAATATATAAAATTACAATGAAAAAGATCAGGCATTTTAATTAGTTAATATTTATAAAGCTCTTTCAAGATGAAAAGAACTCTGTAGGTGGCATGCATTATTAATTGATATTAATATTTGTTCAGAAATAGAAAGTTGAAATTGATGACATCATTAGTGTGCATATAAAGGATCTTTTTTTTCCCCTCAGTTTAATATATTTGTTAATTGGCTTTGCAAAATTTTTTGCTGTTTTGGTTTACAAGTTCTTTGAATGTTTCAGCCTTGTCAACAGAAAGTGAGTAAATGAGTATGTTCTTAATGAAACACAGGCAGTCAGAAGATGATAGGTCTGAACACCATCATGGTATCTAGTCTAACTTAGATGAGCTCAGTACCATTTCCACTAAAGCAGTATGGAATGGAAAAGGTAGAAATTCAGGTGAAACAGCAGTATGCCTCTAGCCATACCCAATTCAGTGACTTGGAGGGGGAGGAATAGAAAGTCCATTCCTCAAAAGTGGTTAAAAGTAGATGTTTCCAGAGGTAAATTTAAGGAACTTGGATGAAGTCTGTGGGAATCTTTAGCAAAGACTTCAAAATTATGAATGGTTCCCAGGAAGGATTTGTGTTTGACATAACCATGTGCTGCCTTGAAAAATGAGCTTTGTGATTCCATCTTTCTCATTCATCATATCACTGAATTTATGTATTGTAGTTTCTCCTGTGTAATGTACTGGGGATGGCTATTAGAAAAACTTCATTTCTGGGAGCAGAGTCACAAATTCCTTTGGTAACTTCTATTTCATAGCCACCTGATACACATGCCTGGCAATGATTCCCAAAATTGTCAGGACTTCACAAATCATCAGCGGTATGTATCATCTCCATCTGGAGGATTTAGAGGTTTTGTTTTCCATGCATTGGTACATTTAAACTTGATACATATGGATGCCTTCCATGGGTTCACTGCTGTTTCTGAACTTGCAATAGATGAGTGCTATGCACCCTTTATGGCCCTTGGGCATTTGTAGGACACCAAATGTTAATGGTCAACCTGGGGAATTGGCAGTAGTGCACTAACACAGGAATTACTTAACTAGCCTTGACAGCCATCGCTCACTGGTAGACCCAGTTGCCCCGATTTCAACTGGGATAAATTTGCTTCCTATTAGGTGGTTATAGTGCTGTGTTTTGGATTTAGGATGAGAATAATGTCTTTAGTTGTTGCTAAGTAGCGTTTGTACTGAGTCAAGAATTTTCAGCTTCTCATGCCCTTTCAGAGAGAAGGCTGGAGAGGCACAGGAATCTGGGAGGGGACACAGCCAGGATAGCTGATCCCAATTGGCCAAAGGGATATCCTATACCATATCCTGTCATGCACAGTATATAAACTGGGGGGAGAGCTGGCCAGTGGCTGCTGCTTGGGAACTGGCTGGGCACTGGTTGGCAAGTGGTGAGGAATTGCATTGTGCATCACTTTTGTATTCTAATTCCATTATTATTATTAATCCTTTTCTGTCATTTCCTCACTTTTCCCCTTCTCTACCCCGTCATATTGTTTGGGGAGACTGAGTGAGCAGCTCTGTGGGGTTTAGTCGCTGCCTAGGTTTAAACCACAATACTAATTAATGCACTGATGTACACTGAATGGATGGAATGGGCAGCAGTGTTAATTGCTTACTGTTTCTCATGTTAACTCTCTTTTTGATCTTTTGAAGGCTAAATGACCCATACACGGGTTTACTGCTAAAAAACAAACACCACCAAGAAGCAGTAACAAGGCAATTGGGTGTATATATGAGGAGGCAGATATCATTGAGCAGTATCTGTTTTGAACTGTAGGTATATGACATGTATACTTTTATATGGTCAGGTTTGATGTAGTTCTAAGAAACCTGGTCTAGTTGAAGTCCCTGGTTATTGCAGGGGGGTTAGACTAGATGGCCTTTGAAGTTCCCTCCCAGTCCAAACTATTCTATAATCCTATGATTCTGTGACATACAATAGCTAAGAGACCCTCACTGCAGACTGGGATACAGGGGTATTCTGTCAGGAACCAGTGAGATATCATGTCCCAACAGATAGTCATGAGGGACAAGATCAAAGTTGTCTTATATTCCCTCTTGGAGGACCTGGGGCTCTTCTCTTGATTTTAAAAGGATTTTTTTCCTATTATATATAATTCAAATGCCAGTGGACCTGCTTTTTCTCCTGTGTGTATTGGCATAGATTAATTGACAAATATATAGGTGGGAGAATTGTGCTCCCACCCATAAGCATGTTTTACTTACATTTTGAATAACTTAATGTTGCCTTTTAAGGGTAAAGATTTTTCTTTTACTATATAAGGTTTGGTTGTGTTTTTATGACTTTTATTTCATGGTTTAATCATAAACGACTGAGACGACTTTATTATTGGACTTGAGACTGAGTTTAAGCTGAAGGATGAGCCTAATGGAGTTACTTGATATGAATTTTGTTTAAAAATATCTTTTACAGTTGAAGAAAGACACTTTCTAAAGTGAAGGTGCAAATACAAATGCCTGGTCTTGAAGCTTGAATAAAATAATACAAACGTTGTAAGTGAAAATGAGTGGAATGTACAGAACTGAAAGCATCAGGACAGGAGAGGAAAAGGAGATGCTTCAGTAAGCCCTCTGTTCAGCTTTGACCAAATAGAATGCAGAAGGAAAACCTGCCAAGTCAGTGCCCTTTAGGGATTCACAAACTTCATCCAAAGTTCATACATACTGCCCTCTCCAGCTGCAATTCCTACCTCACCAGTACAAACTGAGAATTGCATCATGCATAAACTGAACTGCAGCATGAACTGGTTTGGAAAGCCCTTCAATTTTAAGCAGAGGTTTCGATGGGAGCAGTGAGCTGTGGAGTCTCTATGGCAGAACTTAAGAATCTAAATCAGTTCTTTGCTGCGGGATTTTGTGTGGAATTTCTTGGATTCTCCTGGGAGCAGCATGCACAGGGCAAGCAGAATATTTGAGCTGGGTTGTGCTGTGCAGATTGAAAGGGGTGAGTAATAAAGAATGGCATTCTACTCTCCCACACAAATAACAGCTCCTGAAGGGCTAAAGAGAGAAAAGCCTCCCCATAGAGGTATCTACATTCAGGCTAAGAGCAAGAGGCACCACTGCCATTCCCACTTTTCCATTTTTCCCTCTTTCGATGCAATCTCAATAGATAGGTAGTTCATTACCATAGGTAGTCTTCTACACCTTTAATTGCTTCATGTCCATCTTTTCTGCTCCTAGTCTCAGTGACTAAAGTTTGGTATTTTTCCTCTACGGACTTACTCCTACCTTCTTTCCTGTTGTTTCTCACTCACATTCTTTAGATGCACATACATATTTAATTAATAAAGCTTAACAAGCAGGAAAATGCATTGAAACATATACAATATAATGCCAGATATCTGTTTGGTATTTTATTGTACATTTGTAAGAGCTAGAATACTATGAACCCTAGGCATTGCCTATGAATATTCACTGGGGAAACAACTCCATACATTCCGGCTGTTTACTTTTCACTGTCGTGTTTTTTTCCCAGTTATTTTAGCAAACATGTTTACTAGCAGGAATCCCTAAGAAATCCAGAAGTTTTTTGATGATTGTTAGGTTGGACAGCCAATCATAGGAGTTAAACCTACCCTGCCTATAAACAGAAAGTGATAGCCAGTCAGAGTTACCAACTATAATTGAAAGGTGGAAAAGAAAAGATTCACAACAAACTGCTGCTAACGTTTTGCAGGTTAAACAGATATCAACACAAAATATTTGTGTTGTAGTTGGTGGAAAACAAATAAACTGGAGAAGCATGTGAGCCATGTGTGGGCAGTTTCAGTAGAAGAGACTAATCAAGTAAGTTATTTGCTACCAAATTGCTACCTATCCATAACAGAGTCAAATTCACTTTTAGTCTTCTCATAAGAAATGCTTGTGAACACATGACATTGCTTGGAAGAGGTCATATGCAATTGTAGGCCTTGGTAAGGTTTTAACAGGACTTGAGTTAGGTCAGAGTTTCAAATACAGTATCTTGTCATTGACCTTTAATTCCATCTACCATGTTATGCCAAGAAGATGAGACTTGTAAATGATGTTACACTATTTGTTATGTCTGGCCTATTCTGTAGGTTACTTCTGCCTCATTACAAAAGAGATGGGAAAAACCTAGTTCTAATAATGGCATTCTTTTGAGGACTAAACTTTTCCTAATCATTTTTCAGGTATGTTAGTCTTTATAGGATTACGCACATGTGCACCATAGCCTACTTACAGTGTCTATTTAAACACTTGATTACACAACAGAACAGTTTCTTTGGTCTAATGCCTTTCTGTGCTGCAAGTTGCCTTGGCTGGTTGGAGACCCCCAGGGAGAATGTCACTGCGGGGTAGGGGGAAACTTAACCAAAACTGAATTTCCTTAGTGCCACTTTCTGCTGCTGGTACGGGACGTGTTAGGGCTGAAATGAGCTGCAGAGATCAGAACTATTCCATTTCAGTTTCTGAGTGAATATCTTCTGACAGCGCACTGGACAGCAGGGAGGCACAGTCCTGCATGTAGATTACAGTCAAGGATATGTTTGCTCTAGGCTTATTTATCCTCTTGGGGAAAAGAAGTTAACCTATGAACAACACCATGATACTCTAATTCCAGTATCTCAGCTAGCTTATTGAGAGCTAGAACGGATACCAATGCACTGCCCTGTAGGCTGCAATATTGACGTATGATGGAGTGTGAAGCCTGAGGATCAATTTTGCTGAAGCATACTTCACTTCTTCATATTTCTGTGAAATCGGGCTGCTATGTTACAGCGAATGTACAGGGGAATGTGAGAAAGTGAGTAAGACTGGTTCTTTAATAGGAGAGAACATGGTTCCTCCTGCCCATTGCACTTGGTCCTGGATAGAACTGGGGGGCAGTAGAGTGGGTGGTAATCTGCACCTCAGCCCTATGAGTCTGTGCGACATGAAGGAGTAGAAAACAGGGCAGCTGGGTCCCATGGAGTGAGATGGCTGTAGAAATGCTGCTTATCCAGGGGCTGTTTGCTGTGGACCACATCCTTCATCTAGGACTGGCAAGCGGGGAAGGTTGCATACTGGAGGGTGTGAGTCTCACCATGTCCCTTATGGGAATATGGGGAGAAAATGACAGTCCTGTCAAACTGAAGTGTAGGCAAGCCATTAGTTTCCCTTGCCTCTGGGAATACGCAGCCAAAGAAAGAAACATGGATAAACAGAAGAAGGTATGTTAAGGATCAGAGTGAAAACATGCCTCTGTGATATTTATATCTTTCAGCAGTGATTTGACATTGAACCACAGAAATGGATTTCTTAATTTCTTCCCTATCAAAGGCAAGATTTCCCTTGGACTTTCATTGTGGATAAATTCACCATGTGGATTTCCTTTCCCAGGCAGCTTAGGAACCACCACAGTTATTTTACAGCGAATTGATGGATGTTGCTTCCAAAAAGTGTGTTATATTGATCACCTGAATCAAACCTGTTCTTTTTATTTCTCATGACAGCAAAACATATATTAGTAGATATCTAGCTTAACACTTGAGAGAGGTCAGTTCACTCTGTAAGCTGACCTGAAACTTCTGAATGTGCTTAAATCAAAGCTATAATCATCGGAGTTGCCATCAGATTAGCTTTTGGAAATGAAGCAATCTATTTGTAATCCTCACGTTACCATTTGCTGTCTCTTTCTAGATCAATTATTTGATTTTTATAATTTATTTATTCTGATTATTTTATATTTATTATCTATTCATTAATTGATACACCGCCTTTGCAACTATAGCTGGGAGCTATTGTTGGGTATATGGCTTTTCTGGGAACAATCAAGCCTGGCCTCTGGGAGCTGTTGGTAATGCACCCACAGGATACAAGAGCAGTCCAGGATGAAGTTTCTCTTGTGTTACAAGGTTGTAGTCATGGCACCTACACATTCCCTTGGCTTACAGAGAACAGGCAGAGTAGTTACACTGAATGGCATCTCAAGGCTTGTTGTCACAGGGGTTACAGTGCTGGAGTGACACTGTACCCTGATTTGGCTGCATCGTTTTTTGATGAGCCCAGCTACATAAATCCTAACATATTGAGACCTTTTGCTATCATCACAGTAGCCAGTATGTTCTTGTAATAACCCAAACCAATTCTGCCCTGAGACATTGATAAATTCAGCAACGGTAAAGGTTGATGTAAAGGCACCTTTTCATTTTCCTTCCCTATTATACTGGCAAAATCTCTGAAAACCAGAGAAACAAAATGCTTGAAAGCAGGAGCTCAATGAAACAATGCATTTGCAGGCAACTCAAGTTCTCTGCTACCACCAGTGTATAAAATTTCAGTAGTTACTAGCTGCCAGGCAATACCATTGAGTACTTTGAAGTTAGAACAGACAATTTAGAGCTTAGGGCTAGTTGTGTGAAAATTGTTTTATTCTTTGCATTTGTTCCTGGTTGTGTTGTTAAAACATTGGAAGACATTGGGCCATCATATTGCACATCTACTGAAGTTTCCAGATACTTGCCATGAGCAATACTAAGTAGATTACATTGCAGAAATCTGCTCTAAAATCTACTGAAACATATTTAGCTGGCATGAGCCATAGTAGTGCTGTTAAGCAGCATAGAAAAACTGCTGCTCATACATTAATTTCAGACAATATGCACATTATCTTAAAAAATATCCAGTTCCAGAAAAGAAGATTACATGAAAGATTACTCAGCTCTAATATGAATGATTATGTTTTCTTTGCTTTTGACATGCAATAAAAAGTAGATGGGACAAAGCACAAAGTCAACCAGAATTGGAAAGCAAATACATATTCAAAATCAGTATAGGTCCCAAGTGGGTAGCATCTACGTAATGACCAGTCCCTAGACATTCAGTTAGGTCTTTGGGATGTTGTTTTACTAAAGGGATTTGAGCATTTCTGGCTTCCAGGAGGTAAGAGATGCCTGCAAATGTTGGAAAAGACAAGTTTGGATTTCCTTTTTGAAAATTACTTTTTTTCACCTATAAGCCATTGTGTTCCTAAACTGATGTGGTGACTATTTCAGCCTTTTCTGCTTTATGGAGACTCTTTTTCATCTTTCTTCTGAAGAAAGAATGATAGACTGAAAATGCTCCCAAACGACTACCCTTGCATATGTTCTCTGGTCAATGCTTAGGTTTTAATTTAGTGTTTAACATCCTTCTAGTCAAGCCTGATGCAGGAGTGCTTGTTAACATTCCTCATGGCTATCCACTCTGTTATGCAGCTGCTGAGCTCTGTGCTCTGGCAGTTCATCACAGGGTTGGTTAACAGGTTTTGGGCTTTCCTATACACAGATTCATTTATTTTCTAGTCTTTTCTTTTCACTTTCTTTATCTATAAATCTTGGCTATTTCCTCTCAAGGTTAGGCTGTTTCAGGTTATGGACTGAATATCAAGAGGTGACTCAGCTTTTGAATTACTCATGGAAAGGAGTTCCTTAAACCTCCCTCCATTTTTGTAGCTATCTGGGAGGAAAGCAAGGGGATGAATCACATTTCCAGGAGCATGTGTAGTGATGGAAAGCAGTTTTGATTAACTTCCCCTGAACACTTGAGCAGCCTTTTTCCTTTCGAATCATACACTAAAATGGTGGCTTTATATCCAAAGTAGATTGGTCTAGTTTCTGTGGAGGGAATTTTGTTTATTGAACTTTTGTTTTATTCCGTGAAAATAGTATTTGGATTGCAGTTTGTGGATGTTGTAACACAGGAGTGTGATATGTGCCATAAATGCTTTCTAGCGTGGTTCCATCAGTTACATTCAGCCCAATTCCAGTGCTTAACTTGAGCATTCTCTCAGTAAAATTTTAGCATCTGCTTGAGAGCAGAAGCAGATAAGTCTGCCTACCATAACTAAATGTTTGAAAAGAACAAGGGATGCAGTAGGCCTCTAAGGACATGCAGAGGACAACCTCCTCAGCTCAGGTACTTGCAGCTCTCCATAGACAGAGGAGAGACTCCAAAGACCTATACAGTCTGCTTGAATTAGGTCCCTTATCTTTTGTGAGTAATGAGGGACCATGAGCAAAGGTCAATCCACTCAGCATCCCTGCATATAGCTCTCTTCTGAAAATGATGATGAGTGATGTAAGTGGTCTCTGCTGAGTGATCCAATCACAAGGCTCTCGGATATAAAGGTGACATCATTTTTGCTGCTGCACTGCTACCTGGTACTAATGGTAGTGTTGACTTCTAGATTTTATGCTTTAAGAGATAATTACAGTAGAGGTGAAGGAAGAATTTCATCAGGGTTTAAGTGCCTAACTCATCAAAGGTGAGTTGCAGCAGGGTTTAGATTGGACATAGTTAGCAGTTTATTAGAATACATGCTTCTGTGTTGATCTAGAAATGCGAAGACTACTTCCAGGCTAAATCAGAAGATACAGATTAATTTAGGCATCTGGAGGCTCTGGAAATCCTGCAGAACTAGCAGACTGGATGGCTCTTTGAGGCTTTAAATGGGTTTTAGGTGTTAGGCTATGTCCCAGGTTAGTTGGGATTAGGTAGACTTGATTTAACATTGCTTTTGCTGTGGTGGTTTTGGTAGCATTGGGTGATCCTACAATGTTTAATATCTTAGTCATGCTCACAAGCTAATTTTCATATATGAACCTGAGATCTTGTAGATTAAGCGTCTTGCTCTTTATCACACTGGTGTGTGCCTGTGGCAAAGCAGGGAGTTAAACTAAGTCTTGAGAGCCATGAGCTATTGCCCAAACCAGTGAACTTCTGAGTTGCAAAAGGCAGTGAGCAACTAGTGATCCACTAAGATTTTACACATGCAGTCTCTTTATTTCTTGGAATTAAAGAAATAGTTCTTTACTATCTTCTTTCTGTGTCCTTTTTCTGCAGCTGGACCTTCTGACGTTACATACATAGCTCTGTATTACGTTTCAGGCATAAACCTGTCAGAGGCTTCTTCAGAAAATTTGGCCAGGGGGTATAAATTTACTTCCCCTCTGATGCTTTTCACCTTGAACTGGTTTTCTGTGGAGTAGCTGGAGAAAATATAGTAAAATACTATACCTAAAATATTATAGTAAAATAAGGAGGAGTAAAGCAGCGAGAGGTTGCAGCCCAGAAAGCCAACCATATCCAGGGCTGCATCAAAAGGAGTGTGACCAGCAGGTCGAAGGAGGTGATCCTGCCCCTTTATTCTGCTCTCGTGAGACCTCACTTGGAGTATTGTGTGCAATTCTGGTGTCCTCAACATAAAAAGGACATGGAACTGTTGGAACAAGTCCAGAGGAGGCCACGAGGATGATCAGGGGACTGGAGCACCTCCTGTATGAAGATAGGCTGAGAAAGTTGGGGCTGTTCAGCCTGGAGAAGAGAAGACTGCTTGGAGACCTCATAGCAGCCTTCCAGTACCTGAAGGGGACCCATAGGGATGCTGGGGACAGACTCTTCATTAGGGACTGTAGTGACAGGACAAGGGGTAATGGGTTAAAACTTAAACAGGGTAAGTTTAGACTGGATATAAGGAGGAAATTCTTTCCTGTTAGGGTGGTGAGGCACTGGAATGGGTTGCCCAGGGAGGCTGTGAATGCTCCATCCCTGGCAGTGTTCAAGGCCAGGTTGGACGAGGCCTTGGGTGAGATGGTTTAGAGTGAGGTGTCCCTGCCCATGGCAGGGGGGTTGGAACTTGATGATCTTAAGGTCCTTTCCAGCCCTAACTATTCTATGATTCTGTGATTCTATAGGCAAGATGAAGACTGCTGGCTGCTCTTGGTGCTGCATAGCTATCTTCGATGACTATGGCTCAACAGAATGTAAAACCACATACCAGGAAAGCATTAACACATCAGTTCAGATGTTATTTGAACAAAGATGGAAGTATGTTGAAGGCTTATTCTAGTGGAAAATCCAGAGAAATTACAATAAATGACATCTCATTAATTTTTGTATTTTCCTAGGAACATAACAGTGCTAAATGCTTTAGCAATTGGGTTTTTTTTCCTAGAAATGTGGGGTGCCAACTTGAAGATGTCTTCAATATATGCTGGGAAGGGTTGTGAGAAAGATTGAGTCCCAGTCTTGAAATCAAGCTTGCCGCTTGTGATAAAAGAAGGTACAAATAAATGCTTTCAAAGAGGAAAAAAATGCTTCAGGAAATGCTGTAGGTGGTAGAACACAAAGATTCAATGAGATGTGTTTGCTCAGATTTAGGAAATCAAATATTTCAAATCAATCTGTAAAAATGACTTGAAAATGTTAACTGCTGTTTCTTATATTTGTCATTCAAAGCTTTTCAGTCTGAAGTGTCTCCTTACTGAAAGGTAAAATGCAATTGCAGTGTAGTTGCAGAGCAGCAAAGACTGGGAGTTGTAATAAGAACATTGACATTTTGAACATGATTATGGGGAATGATACACTAAATTCCAGTTTGTCGATGAATAAACAGAGGGGTAGACCTATTTACCATACCTGGTAAGGTGAAAGAGAGATCCTGAGAGCCCTGGCTCTCATTCAGGCTCTGACTACTATCAGTTTTCCTTCTAGTGTAAAGAAATAGCTTTCTGATTTACATTATTTTCTATGCAATAATGAAATAATGAATAAATGGATCTTTTTTGTGGTAGCAGAAGTCAGGAAATAAAAAGTAAATTGTGATCTTTTTTGGTCTCAAAAGTCTCCCAGCTCTGTTCATCAAAAAGAAGTTTCGCCCATTCAAGCTGTATAGGACAGTATATAGGCGGAAGGTGCTTTATGCATGAACTTCAATTTTCATTCTGATTTTAACAATTAGGGTGGAATTCTGAGTTAACTATCTAAAAAAAGGCAATAGAGATGCTGGTAGATGTATGAGACCTATGACAATAGGAACATGTTGCCATAGACACTACTGTTCAATATGATACTGAGACAGTGCTGCTTAAAGAAACCCACTGAAGTTGTTTCACAATGTCCTGAAATTATGCAGTTGTGAAAAATTAATTCTAATTCTTTCACCAAAGTGATGGCACTGTAATGTTGATTCTAAAATATTCAAGAAGCTATTTCAGTGCTGAGGGCTGTCAAATGACAGAGAAAAATAATGTATCAGAAGTACTGAGATATGTTTAAAAGTTTTAATTATAGCAGATGGCCACCATTTCTGAGCATTGCATAGCTTAATTTTGAGTTTTAACAGCTTCAGTTATAGCTTCAGAATTTCTGCATCTCTTACAGAAATCCATCTCATAAATTGGCATGAAATGTCACTATTTATAGCAAACATAGGGCAAGAAGCAGAGAACAATGCAAAGCAAAAGTATGAAATGACAGCTTTCTGTTACAGGCAGTAACAACTGGGGAATTGCAAGCTTTTCCAGATTGTTCCAGTCTTGTTCTTTTTTGTGTGTGTGAATTAGCAAAGAGGTACGTCTGGATTTGGGCCAGAAGGCTTGGGCTATCATCTACTCTGACTTCCTGGACAGAACTTCACTGAAATGAGCAGGCAGCAATCAACTCCCCATTTAGTGCATTTTGTGGTCTGGCTTGTATTTCAAGAGCGTTGTATATAGCAGCAGCATCCATTAATAAGGAGACTTCTGAGCGAATATTTAGAGAGAGACATTCTTATCATTGCAAAGGATAAACTTGTGCATGCACATATGCACACTGTTAACCATGAAATTTAATTCTCATTACCTTATTACATCACAGGTTTTGTGAAGGACCAAGAGTTATCATGGGTGGGGAGATGAGCTACATTCCTGTGTTGGTTTGGTGGAGGATGTAAAAAAGCCTGTGCTATGATGTATGTTTATCTTATTTATTTATTCCCCTTACTCCTCTCTGTCTTAAGACTCAGTCAACAGCTGCATCTCTCCAGCTCGCAGAAGACTAACCCAATCTCATTCTTCTTACTTCTAGATGAGTCACCTGTCACTACAGATCCTCCTATCCTCCTCCCTTGTGAAAGTCTTTTTATAGCCCAGTTTGATTTGTCTTGCTGAGTCACTAACAGCTCTTAGTGGCCTTGCCTTGATTCTGATTGATAAATATAGGCAGGAATATCTCCTGCCCTTCAAATGTACTTCCACTAGATACCCACATAATATTTCTGTTATCTAAATCAAGACTAAACTCCCTGACTTTCAGTCACTTTCAGTGATCAATCACTACTAGTTCATATATACACTCCACCCTTTCTGTAGTGTTCATGGGAGTGAACTCATTGTAGGAGCCAGATCAGGAAACCATACTTGGATTAATGGTACCCAAGACCTGTGAAATTATATGAAATTGTTCAGATTACAGTATTCTAGTGTTCAGAATGCCATCTGATAATTGCATGATGCCCTTACACTGTATCCAGTGTCCCAGCCATTGTGACTGGATAAATATTCACAAGTGCCTTCTAAAGCATATTTCACTATGCTGAGTCCCCTTTGAAGGGGATACAAAAGGATACCCTCAGACTGCTGTAGATACCCTCTGCTGTTGTAGAATGTTAAACTAGAGCTCATAATCTGCCAAAACAATGTGAAGGAGCACCAACTTTTTATATTTGAGGTTTACATACAAACTCACTATCATGGCATGTGCATTAATGTTTATTTTATACCTTAAGGAACATCAGCAATGTTCTTTGAAATAAATAAGATTATTTTTTTTTTAGTATTGGCTTTAGTAGAGGTAGATTTTCACTTAGCGTATATCCTATTTTACTCTGATTTTATTTATTGTTTGGGGCAGATATATTTTATGACTGTAGATCTCTATGGTCCTTTTTTGAATTAAAGACTTGTATTGCAATTAGCAGTAGAATCTGGCTGGCTTTGTTTTCCTTAAGAGATTTGATGTTATTTTTGGTTAATGTGTGAAATGGGGCATGCTATAACTTCTTTGGGTCAAGAGGAGTGCTATTTCTAAAACTATTAAGTAAAGTATTATGGGAACAGAAAATGTTCCTCTCAGATAAATACAGCTCTAGTCAATTGATATTCTGTTGACATGCATGTCTCATTCAGTCTTGTCCTCATGCAAAAGAGATACTGACCCTGTGTACTACACTGAGAATAATTTTGCATATAGAAGTAGTAATAAAATGTTTATAGACAGCCCCATAGCCAGAAAGATTGCCAGAGATTTTTAGCTTTTAGAAATGGCTGCAGAGAAAGCAGTGCTAAAGTCAGTTAACTTGTGAAATGTCATCGGATTATACCAGTAATTTGCATTTTATAAGAGTATTTCAATGGAAGATGTTCTCTGAATTTATCTGATCTTCACTGCATGTGACTAAAGGGAACATTGAAATGAGAAGAGGACATCTCTGGAAGAAATGTACAAGGCATGTTTTTTTTTTAAAGGAAACCTAACTGCTTTGAAGTAATAGAACTGATTAAATATCAGTACAAAATTGTTCTTCAACTGCTGGGAAATAATAGAATTGCTTAGATACGATCAGTATAAACGGTTTCTGTGCAGACATAACTTGTTGAATATATTTTGCAGGTTGAGATAAAATTTTCAGTGATAAAAAGTTGAAGTGAATAATTTTGACTTTCTAGACTAATTTTGGTAATACTGAAATCCTCTGTTTCGGTGCTGTCACCTACATTTCTTTATAATACTAAGCTAGTATTTCATGTTAACTTTCTATATTTTATTTTCCATAAAGTCAGCATTTTTTTCTTTGTGGAAACAAAACATCTTTAATGGATTAAATTGAAAAAGCTCTTAAAGTCATTTGAAAATTTTGACTTTGTGTGACAAATTCCCCACAGTTTAAGTCGCTGAAGAGTCTATTTCCAGAAAGAAATAATTATGCTTTAAGTACAACATTTGAGTATTTCTTGAACCCAGAACAGCAAAATTATGACAATAGTATTTCAGTCAGTATGTGTTGGGCATCACTACACAGTGGAAAATATAAAAATCATCTTTCTTTTTCATGATTCCATTAAGTGTTCTCAACAGCAACTTGTGGTGAAATTCTCAAAAGCAACGGTAGATTCAAAACTGTTGTGTGATTAGCTGGGCATGATTTCAAGGATGTAGATTTTTTCCACTTGCTGCTCAGAAGTAGTTCTTCTTTAGGAATCCTGTTTGAGAAAAGCTATCATTCACCTTGTTTTAGCACTCTAGAAATAATATTTCAATTGGTATGTAGGAGGCATAGAGATATGTAGCAGAAAGGTGGGATGGAAGAAGAGTGAGCAGGGATCTTCTCATTGTGGTTATATATATGTGAAAATTAACCTCCCAGTGGTTCCAAAAAGTTGATTACTATACACACATAGAAAGAGACTCTTCATTAGGGACTGCAGTTGTAGAACAAGGAGTAATAGGTTCAAACTTAAATAGGGGAGATTTAGGTTGGATATAAGGAAAAAATCTTTTACTGTGAGGGTGCTGAGGCGCTGGCACAGGGTGCCCAGAGAAGCTGTGGCTGCCCCATCCCTGGCAGTGTTCAAGGCCAGGTTGGACAGGGCTATCTCTTCAATTGACAAGAAAGTTGTGTGTGGTTGTATCAAAAGTCTGACTGAAGTTAAGGTAGATGAAAACACTTTTTCTTCTCTTATCCAGCAACATGGTCACTCCACAGATTCACTGTATAAGGCCGGCAGATTACTTAGGGATGATATGCCTGTTGTGAAGCCATGTTGTCTGTCTAATTAGATTCCCTGCCATACATATGACTTGACATTGCTTGTAGGAGCTTCTGTTCCATGATCTTACCAGGTATAGAGGTGAGTCTGACTGGTTGGTAGTTCACAGGGTCCTCCTTTTTGTTCTTTTTTAAAGAATAAAAGGATATTTCCCCTTTTGCAAGTCTCTGTGTACTTTGCCTCACTGCTGTGACTTTAAATATGATGGAAAGTGGCTTATTAGCTACATCTGCCAGTTCCCTCATGACTATGGGATGCATCTCATCAATTCCCTTGGACTTACATATGTGCAACTGAAAATATTACAGCTGAAAAGATTTTTACTTCATGTCAAAGAGCTGATGTAAGGAATGAAATCGTTGGTAAAACACTACAGAAGTGTCCAGTCAGTCATGGAAGTTCTTTGCTGACTTTATTGCTTCTGATAGGATAAGTTTTTGAATTCTTAGTCTGGGATTATTGAGTTGAATGATACTAGAGGGAAATGTTAGGTTGGCCAGATGTCTTCAGATGTTGAGAGTCACATGTCCCAAAGGAGATACAGACATAGCATGCATCACCAGCTTTCTCGCTGTTGCTGACAAGGACTTTTATAGCATTAGGTGTATAGTTCTACATAAGGAATGTGGATGCCTGATTTAACCATACATTTTTTTATTATTTTTTTTTTAAATCCATAGAAAAATTGGGAAACCGTGTTTGTAAAAGCTCTGAGCAAAGCTCTCTGAGCAAAGCTCTTTCACATGTAGAGGTACATTATTTTGGTTTATTTGGCTGTATTTCAAACACAGTTCTCTCCATTAAGAGATATTTTTCCTCCTTTATTTTTGTAATATACATATATTTTTTTAAGAAAGAAAATAAATTATTTATTACATTATTAAAATAATTAGATTACCTGTTTATTCTTTACTGAGCCCAATAATTTGCTTTTTACCCATAAGGCTTCTAAAAATATCTTGATTCTTGGTTTGAAACAATTTAAACATAGAAGATATACTAATTTCCTTGTAAATAGTTTCGTTTATTATCCTTTGCTCTCAAATGCTGTTCAGGTTTGAAATAACTCTTTAAAAACAGGCTAAATTTAAAAATAGTTTCAAAATGAGATATTTATTTCATTGACCTGATTTCTAGCTGAGGTTTGTTAACAAATTAAACTAACAACTTCTCAATTGAATGAAAAGGAATAGTTAGAGCATGGCCAATGAATATCCATCATTATACCCTCTATTGTAAAACCTGACACTAAGCTTGTTTAATGAAAATACTGACTACATAAAGAAAAAAAAGCTGAAACCTGTGTTTTCATGAAAACATAGGCTACTTCCACTGTTGAGCAAATTTAAATCCTATTTCTCAGTCTAACAATAGGTTCCCCTTAAATAGTTTCCTCAACTACAATTGCAATACAAAAAAGATCCTACATGTTTTGACACATACAGGTCTTTATCAAGTATAATGCAAAACCAAGTTATTCTTGTACAAATTTACAGTAAGAGCTTTATTTTTTTTTTCCCATATGAAGAGACTACAGCAATTTCCTTGGTGAAAATTGATGGAGGTTTATTTTTAAGTACTGTAATAAATGCAGTTGAACTTTGGAAGTTCATTCCTTCTTCATTCATGCTGTTACCATGGAAATGTGGATTTTATGCTTAAATGAATTAGCTTAGTTCATAAATTATGGTTCATAAATTATAAAAGTAAAACATTAATTCATAATTGGGGAGCAATGGCAAATCATTAAGAGATAGACATCACTTTCCCCAAGGTTAATTTTCCCCAAGTTTTTCAAACAATCATGGTGAAAGGTGTTCTGGAGGAAAACAAACATAGGCTTCTAATTGTCTAGCTTTTTGCCTTGTGTTGAGCTCGACATCTGTCTGAGCTGAATGGCAGGCAATGTATATCAGAAAGGCTCAACCACATCATATATTGGCTTCTGTAGGGACCAAGAGTGAAAATATTCCTTTTCTCATTTTGCTCTTTGTATTCTGTCTCACAGACATGCACTTTGCATATGAGCATATCCCTGTATACGTGTGAATGTGTGTGTATATATAAACAATGCAGAATAAATAGGAATCTGTCTACACACTGCTATTAAGGTGAAAATCTCACCCTACAAAGGTGAAAGTATAAAAAGCACCAAGCACAGATGGCAAACTTCAGCATGCATTTGCACTTCCAGTGCTTCAAAACTATAAAGTTTAGGGCCTCATGTCTTTCCTGCTGATTTATCCATCATTATAACCTCCCAGAAGAGGAAAATTTCCAAAAAGAGCTGTTTTGTTAAATTAATCTAATTTGGATAAAAGGTGGTATTTTGTTGTGAACCATCTTCTTGATTTTCACAGAAACATTCCCATAACAAGAATAAAGGACCATCTAAAGCAAAGATTGCTTCCTCCATGAGAGATTTTGAAGGACAGGTTAAGCAAACATTTGCCAAGAATACTCTATGTATAATCTTCCTTCAGCAAGGAAAGCAGATTAGATAATCTGCTAGGATTCTACGTTCTCGTGGCCTTTAATATGACTGTGGATAGAAATACCTTTTTGAAGGTGTCGTGATGAAGATGCAGGTCAAGAAGAAAGGCAGCTGTCTTCTCATAGTCAGAAAATGAAATGCACATTATGGAAACATGTTAGTCATCAATATGAGTGAAATTCAGGAAATTCACTGGTGATCTTCAGAGCTGAAAAAGTGTTCACATCCAGAGTCTCTCAATGAAAGTTATAATGGAGTTACATCTCAATCGATTTAATATCATGACACATAAGATGAACTTGATCCACAGGTTACAGGTACAGCCGTGTAAAAATGAGGCTTTAAGTAACAAGATGCTTTGTGGTTCTTTATCCAGTTCCTTCTTTCTGGGTCTCTGTACCTTGTTTTGCAGTATTTTGTTTTAGGGTCATTGAAGCAATGACAAAACCTGTCCTGAGAAATTCAGTCACAGACAAGACTCACAGGATCAAACTATTGTTCACATTTTTTGTTTATTATTTGGCCAGACTGTTTTTGCTTTTAATTTGCTTATTATAAATGGTTTTGCCTTTGAAATACCACAATGGCTTGGGTCACAAGATATGTTTACATTTCATATTGAGAAAGAATGATTTCTAAGTAAATTGTGTGGTTTTCTCGTGTATCTGATCAAAACCTTCCTCAGTGCAGCCACACAGAACAGAAAGCAGGGAGCTGGGATATTGGGAGGAAAAGTATGAAATACTAAAAAATCAGACAATTGGATTACCAAGATTGTTGTGGAAAAATGAAACAATGTTTTCAGGAAAAAAATGAATTAACTTAATTCATCTTGGGGCAGGTCTGTTTACTGGCCTGGAAATGAGGGAGAATATTCAACATAGCAACTTTTGGATCAGAATGCCAGGATGCCAGAGAGATAGACTCATGGATTCATAGAACGGTTAGGGTTGGAAAGGGCGTTAAGATCATCTAGTTTCACCTCTCCTGCCATGGGCAGGGACTCCTCACACTAGACCATTTCACCCAAGGCTCTGTCCACCCTGGCCTTGAACACCGCCATGGATGGGGCATTCACAACTTCCCTGGGCAGCCCATTCCAGTGCCTCACTACCCTCACAGTAAAGAACTTCTTCCCTATGTCCAATCTAAACTTCCCCTGTTTAAGTTTAAATCCATCACCCCTTGTCCTGTCACTACAGTCCCTAATGAAGAGTCCCTCCCCAGCATCCCTATAGGCCCCCTTCAGATACTGGAAGGCTGCTATGAGGTCTCCACGCAGCCTTCTCCAGGCTGAACAGCCCCAGCTTTCTCAGCCTATCTTCATATGGGAGGTGCTCTAGTCCCCTGATCATCCTCGTGGCCTCCTCTGGACTTATTCCAACAGTTCCATATCCTTTTTCTGTTGAGGACACCAGAACTGCACACAATACTCCAGCTGACGTCTCACGAGAGCAGAGTAGAGGGGCAGGATCACCTCCTTCGACCTGCTGGTCACACTCCTTTTGATGCAGCCCAGGATACGGTTGGCTTTCTGGGCTGCAAGTGCACACTGAAGCTGGCTCATGTTCATTTTCTCATCCACCAACACCCCCAAGTCCTTCTCTGCAGGGCTGCTCTGAATCTCTTCTCTGCCCAGCCTGTAGCTGTGCCTGGGATTGCTCCCACCCAGGCGTAGGAACTTGCACTTGGCATGGTTAAACTTCATGAGGTTGGCATCAGCCCACCTCACAAGCATGTCGAAGTCCCTCTGGATGGCATTCCTTCCCTCCAGCGTATCAACCGAACCACATAGCTTAGCCTCACCGACAAGCTTAGTGAGGGCACACTCAATCCCACTGTCCATGTTCCCGACAAAGATGTTTACAATACTGGAGATGAGATTTTGCAAATAATCTCTTCAATCTTTCTTTTTTCTCTTTCTGTAAATTTTAAGACTTGCTGAGCCCAAATTGCTGCTTTAGTTCCTCTGTTATGTTTTACTAGACTTTGCTATATTGTCAAGCTTAAACAAGCCTTCTTGCCACTTGCAGCTTTGTTCCTGATCTTTTTTTCAGCATTTGTTTCCAGATATCCCATAAACTCATCTAGTCTCAATAGTCAACATGTTCCGAAACTGTACACTGTACAGCACCCAAGACCTGCAGAGCAGACCAATGCTTCCTGCAGCATCCTCCCCTCTGACATGGATATTTTCTGTGTAACGAACCTCCTGTAGCTGTGCATTAGCTGTAGCGTAACATTTTTATGGCAACTTAAGAATCTCAGAAATGGGGAAAGGAGTAAAATCACTCCAGTTTAAAACTCATGTGCTGAAATCAGAGGCATGTAAGCAATCTTGGACTAGAGTGCTATATAGGTTGTATCACTGCACTCTGCAAAGACACGGTGTGATGGAGCATGACTGTAGCCATAGTGCCATGACTGCACAAGCCAGTACTTCAGCATTAGCACAAAAAGAGGGAGAATTACACCCTGGGCTTCTTCAAGTCAGTGGCACAGATTATCAATATTGACACTATTAAGAGTTACATGGCCAGACCCTACAGATGGCTGTGAAAACCTCCACCATCCTGTCCAACTGCCTGCAGACATCCACCATTCTGTCCAATTGCCTGCAGACATCCACTTTCCCTTCTTTTGAAGAATGGGAGTCCACTCAAAGAGCAATGCACCTTCTTTTCCATCCCTTTCCCCCTCTTTTCTGTTTTTTTCTGGATAATCTCTGTTTTCCTTGTAATCTTCAGAGTGTGATCACAAAATCTGTTTCATTGCAGCAAGACTTTTAGTAGCAATTTATAATATTTACCCACAAATGTGGTGCTTAAGTGAAGAGGGGCACCTTGCACTGCCATAGGGCAAACACTGGAGAGTGTTGCTTTCTTCACTGCATTATTAGTCTATTGCTTTTATTCTTATTCTCTTTTAAAATGCCATTTTTTTCATGATGTCTGGGGAAAAATAATTGTAAGTGGTTGGGCTGCTGAGGATGAAAATATTAGTCTTCAGTATGGTTTCATTGTTCCCTGGTAGGGTTATCCTAGTACTGTCTGCTTTGTGCTTGTATAATGCCGTAGCACAATCCGGGTTCTTGACCACAGCTTTGGGATATGATGGCAACGGCATTTCTACTGCTACTGCTGTTACTACTATTGCTGCTACTAGCTCCTTCTGGGCAGTGACAGATGCTGCAAAGGACTGTCCCCACTCACCCCTCTGAAGCAGACTGCCCTGAGGACCTCCTGAGATCAAGGTCTTCCAGGGCAGCACCTTCCCTCTGCTCTCTTCAAACCTCTACAGACAACCAGGGTTTCCTTCCAAGCGCTCCCTTTAGCCCTTCTGAAAGCACAGGAAGATAAAGAAATGATGAAATTTCACAGCTCAAGATAGTGGCTCCAGTGGTTTCTGTCATCTAAGAATGTTCAGGTCACAAGTTGTATGCCTTTTTATAGAGGGTCTGGAATGCTCCTTTGGACAACTGCCTCTCTACTGTTTTTATATTTGACCTATTTTTCTTTACAGTAACTTCTTTCATCTGTGGGGTTCTTTCCTGTGGTGTCCGGTTTAAGAGCACTTAAAATGTTCTGCTATTTTTGGCATGTCTGGCAGACTCGAGCAAGGGTTTTTCCTCACTCTTTCATCAGTTCCATATCAAAGACCGTGAATATCACCAATATGTGATGCTTTTGAGTAACTGTTAGTTGTTGTAAAATATTGTTTGTATGTCCTTGATGAAAACACAGCCTTTAACAATTGGATGGTCATGCTAAGAAATGTTTTGCAGAGGTGATCAAGCCCTGCAGGGATCTGCTTGTGTAGATTACCTGAAGTAGTCTCCGTTAAATGTGTTAGGTTGCTCTGCTGTCAAAGTAATACCTTGTTGGCTGGTACAGACGTTTCAATTTTCCAGCAAATTCTCAAATGCCCCACGGTTATTATAGGAGGTAGCTGGCACGTGGATGGGAATCTTCTCTTTTTGCTCTTGCAGCGTTTATGAGAGTCAGGGTCTGTAATGCCCTAGATTATTTTTCCTCCTATACACTCAGCAGTCATGGGAGACTTTTCATGGTGAAGACTTTGGGACTTCATTACTTCTTGTCTTCATAAATGAATCTGAAGTCTTTTATACAGGTGATAACTTGGGAATAATATAGTTGTGCAGCCCTGCTTTCTTTCAATGAGATCCCCATTTTCTCCATGTTGAGTTTGTTTGCCTAAACCCCAAAACACCAACTTTTTAGGATCATGAAGAAGAAAGTTGTTTTAAAGACTCTGTGGTCTGAAACCTTGTGCAACTCCTTTGGCAGGAAGGAGATTTGAATTTGATTTTCTTATGCAGCTACATGCTTGCCTGAGCTTTGCCTCACTGTTCAGGACTGTGCATCTATTCATCTCTGCTTTTTGAATTGCATCTCTCCAGTGGATCAGAATTCCCCAAGATCTGTGGTATTTTTTTCAATGACTAAGGTGCTTAATTTTAATTGTTAATGTACTGTACTGCAAAACAAACCATGATTCCGCTCCCTTTCTATTCACTTCAGGATTGTCAGAAAAATACATCAATTAGTTCTCCCATGCTTTTGCTGGGCAACGTGTTAGTATATTTTCCCTTATTTGATGCATATGGCTGCAGCCAAAGTTTGAACTATCAGAACTTTGGGATATCCCAGCTTCATGAGCTATGGCACCTAGACCCCAGTTTCATTACTAAAAAACAATTCCAGGATTAGATTTAAGAACAGGGTACATCTCTTGTGTTCTGGATGTCATTGCTTTTGCCAAAGCAGGTTGTGATTAGTAATTACTTGATTTGTATGACAGATGGAGCTGGGGATCAAATTAAGTAGCTGTCTTAGGATACGTTGTAGAGCAATATCTAGCTTTAAACACGACTGCCTTCTCCGTTCCTAAAAAAAGGCACAAACAATGACAGGCTAAAAATAGCTGTTCACTTGGAGTTGACGACAGTTTCTGAGAGCTTGTCTTTAGGAAGATGTTGGAAAAAAACCCTGCTGTCTTCTTCCCCCTCCCCCTCTTTTTTCTTCTTTAAATGCACGTCCTTCTGTTTAAGTTTCTTCACCTCATTGCCCACAGAAAGGTACCCCTGACTTTGATAGCACTTCAGTATTCCTGCAGATTTCCAAGGGGGTTTACGTAAAGCATTATTTAAAGAAATCCTAAAAGTCACTGCAGATATGTCTATTAAGTTATGCTTATCCTACACAAATTGCTCTGTGCTGATAGAGGAGGAGGTAGTAAAGCCTTTTCCACTCTTTGCCTCCCACAGTATCTGCTGCAGTGGAAAAAAAAATAAAAGGAGGCTGTTTTCTGGTTTTATTCCTGTAGTCTGCTTCACAATTCACTGTGGATACCGGTGTTTCCCGGTGCTGTAAACAAAGAGTTGAGTCTTTGACTTTGTGTCCCTGCAGTCTAGTAAACAATCAGTTAATCTGTAGGATCCCAGTGGTTGACAGGAGTGAAAGAAGTAGTTTGATCTTATTTTTGTGCTTCTGAATTAAAGCTTTGCCTTCTGGCTACGTTCTGAGTTCCCTCCTCCTGGAAGATGTTTGAGCATTTTGAATTCAGAATATGTAGTTACAAATCCGAGGGCACAGCCTTCTCCAGGATTTTTCTGCTTTCGTTTTAATTTTCCTCTATGTTTCTAATCCCAGCGAGGAAGAAAACAGTTTGAAAACAATGTCCAGTGTCTGAGCTAGGGGAAAATGCAATTCAGGATCCTTAGAACTAGTCCGCTGCGTTCTTATTAAATGAGAATGAAGGAGTAGGTGGGACTTTTTATTTAAAAATAGATTAGCGCAAGGGACTGAACTTGCATTTGAGGAAACGTTAATAAGCCAGCCAGCCATTGTCCTTAATCAGAGACTGTATTTGTAAGTAGAACATGTTGAATCTGTCATGATTGATGACGTTGTCTCTGTTAAAAGGGATGCTGCATCTTTAACAAGAGCAGACAGAAACAGTGCAGAATCTACAGTAAATTTGAGAATTGGAAGAGAAACCTCTCTTCATTTTCCCCTGTGTAACATTTGTAAAATATTGAAAAGAATAACATCAAAGCCAGGGGGAAATATAAGTAACTCGCTGCTTACATTTTAATTCCTCACCTTTCCCCTCTGGGTGATTTCCCCCTCCTCTTTCCCCCCTGAATTTAAAATGCTGGAAGGAAAAGCAACTGAAGTCCAAGTTTCAGATGCCGAATTCTCTGCTAATTGAAATTACTGGGCATATTTCTATATATAGTCGATGAAGAGATATGTAGCTTTCACTCAGTGCCTTCAAGACATGTCTTTTTGTAGTCAGAAAAACAGAGATCAATGCATTTTCAAACTGACAGAGGGAACGGATGCTCCTTAGTAGCACATGCTCGGGATCGTGTGTGTACCGTTTGTGCAGAGCAGAGACGCTGAATACTGGTCCATATGCTCCTTGTTTACTGCAATGTTTTTTGCATGTTACTGTGCACTCCGGACTAATGTGAAGGTAAGAGGGGACGAGGCAACAATTTGGCAGGAATGTACATGTAAAACCAGCTGCAGAAAATGTCTACCTTGTGTTGCTGAGTACTTTGGAATTGCTAGCTGAACCTGCATATTATTACAGGTGGTTGTGGAGGCTTTGTTTTATCGTTGTCTGTATAGCTAAAGCATAGAAGCATGTTTTAATTTTGCAGTTTAGTGACCTTCAGTTTTTAACTGCTTGCAGTTTGGGCTCTGGGCTTGTATGATCTGATAAACATGTTTTGCTACTGTCCAGGTAGGCCAGAAACAAGATGCCAAAAGCTGTTTGTGCAAGGCTACATAGCTTTGTATAGGTTAAGAATTCCTATACTCTAGTCCCCCTTGCATCCTCCAAGTGATGCTGCTTGCATGCTTTCTTGTTGATTACTTGTCTGACAATCGGGGGATCTTGCTGCTGTTAGCTGGGTTGGTTTTGTACTGATTTGTTTCTAACTTGAAACAAAATGCATGCAAACAAATTATAAGCTATGTCCTAAGAAATAAACAAAGGAATATTACTGCAAAACGCTATAGAAAAATGCCAGCTGGCAGCCCTGATCTCTCAGTAACTGTTAACCAGCATTTGTCACTCGTGTCAATGTTTGCTTGTTCTGTTAATTAGTGTCAGAACTTCAATATAAGTTGCTGGATATATTACGTTCTCTGGAAGTAGGACAATATTAGCAGACAGGATCATTGGCACTGAACTGAGCTCTAAGCCAAGCTGTGGGCCAGCTGTGGGAATCCAGTTGCATAATTTAAATGAATTACTGTCCTTAGTCAACATACTGGGGAGGTGCTTTTGGCATTCTGACTTTTTCAAGTTCAAATGAGTGTGTCTGTCTGGGAAGAAAAGCACTGGTAAATGCCGGGGAATCATAATTAGAACTGTTTTACCTGGAGAAATAATAGTAAGGGATATTTGGCTTTCAAACTGCCTTAAGCATGCCTCTGAATTAAAGTGAGTTCTCTGGATTTGCACCTGGTTTGGTAATATTGAACTTCATATTTATTTATTAGGGCAAAATATTTTGTGGCTATTTGATTGAAAAAGTATTTTGCATTAAAAGCTCACATGTTAACAACCTGTCCTATTATGTGGTTAAAGTCTGTACTGCTGTTTGCTGTACTAAATTACTAAGCTTCCACATTTTATTACTTTCTAATTAACTTTTGCAGTTCACTTTCTATGCCACTTCTGGGGAGGAAGGTGAAAAATATATTTTCTTTGAATATGTAGACAACAAGCCAAAAAATACAAGCTAAAACTTTTAATGCTGTTCTGTCTTCTTAAATACATAAGTTATAATTTCCCTATATATTTTTTTGGAAGATTAGTAAGTTATATCCACATTATATACCCTGAGTTCTATACAGTAAATTGCCAATAAAAAAATGTTTTGAGACCAATCATTCTTTATTGCTCATTTTGTCCCTGCAGTACTGTGCTGGTCTGCTAAAGTGGGTCTGTTGCTGAGAAATGATTTCTCAGTTTAAATAAGAATAGGTGCAGGAGAAATGTCAATATTACTATTTTTACTGTAATTTCCACAAGATACCTTATCAGTAAGTACCACGGCAACTGTTAGGAGCCTTGTAGGTTCAACTTTTGAAATGTCTTTGTTTCCATTCATAAACACAGAAAAAAGTGAAAGGTTTGCACTAGCCCAAGTCTGATAATTGTTTGGATAAGATAGTTTTAATGTGTTGGAACTTCTTCAACTGTTAAGTGTCTCTGGAATGACTGATATAAAGTATCTGTTATTTACATGGTATTGTTCTGAGGATATTATCTTCAGTTCTAATTTTGGCAAACTCATCCACTCTCAATGCATGCTTTGATCGTCTGCTTTCCAAGCTAAGCGTTGGGCTACAATAACATAAAAATGCTGCTCAAACTTTGAAAATTGCCCCAGGAACTACCTAAGTACAGCAGTACCACTTGCATCTTCAATAGTTCCTGTTTGGTTTTCCTAACATTGAAAATGACTTAAATAGGAATTTACTGAAGGGTGCTCCCATGCATAGTGTTTCTGCAGAACTCTGTTGCTTTTAACTTGGTTGGCACTAACATCAGCTACAACTTTATGGGTGGCCAAAATAAATGAAATACATTATAAAACATCTGTTTTGAGTTTTGTATTTTTCTCCTTTTAATAGCTGGAAAAAATCTTAGTAGTTCTCAAATATTTTAGTCTTTAAGTCATAAGATAGAATTAAACTATAAGTACAGGCTGTAACAGGAAATAGATTTGCTTGCCCTGGAAAGTGAAAAAGAAAAGCAATTTGGTCTGTTACTGATGGCAGCTGCAGTTTATGGCTTTAGAGAAAGCAGATTTTTCAAGTTCAAGGTAGGACTCAATTCTTGATTGCCAGTCTGTCTGAAACTGCACATGTGAACTCAGTTGGCATATGCAGACTTATAAAAAGAGGTCCACCCCATGCATTCTTAATCAAAGCCTATTTTTACAGCTGACTAAAGAATAGTACTGACCATGAACATGTACCTGCCTATGTGAATAATTATTTCTTTCTGCCTGAGCAGAAACAAAGTCAGCAGTTAATAAAAGGCAGAAAGGTGTCTAAGAAGTTATGAGCAAAAGATTGTGATTCAGCTTGAACTAAAACAAAATATATGACTGTTGTTTTCTATTGCATGTTCACTACACACAGCATTATTAAAAATGCTACATTTTGACTGTTCTCTTTCTTGTTTTCTCATGTATGCACAATTTTGCACCCAGTGGAAGATATCATAAATGAGCACAGAAGTCAGGGAATTAAAATCTGAAAACAGTGGCTCCAAGATCAGAAGCGCTCTTGTGGAAATGTGCAGTCTGCCTGGAAAAGTGAAACGCTACTATATGGAGTTGTTAAATATATTGTATTTTCAGCATGAATAAGTCTCACGAGCACAGGTTAGCTATCACAAGGGTCTACCCAGTGTCAAATGTTTGGAGTTTTAATTGTGCCCACTGTGTATTGAAAACACTTTCTGTATTTATATGTAAAAGAATTTTAGAGGTTGCCATTAGAAACTTTCTCTTCTTGGCTTAGGCAAGTATTTTTAATTCCCTCAGTGTTAGCAATATTTCTTGTAAGACTATGGGAAACATTGCAAGTATTTAGGTTCCATAGTGTGAGCTAAGTTTGAGAAACTTATATGGACTGGAATTTGCTTTCTTAAATGTCTGTATGAGTTTTGCCTTCCCCTTCCCTTGATGTGTAGTTCTGACAGATTATACTCTGGATCTGGAGTGCTATTTCTGGCTGACAGTTTGAGGGTCTTACCGGAGGCACAGTTGGTGCTTGTGGGAATTTGGGGAGCAGAGCTAGTGTCTTTCATTTGTACTTTAGCATGGGACTTGATGTGAGTGCTGGGCTCTCTCACCTTGAACACCTCAATCTCAGCAGCAGTCAGCACTGGCCTTTGGGTCATCAGAACTTCATGTAAAGATCGGGGGGGGGGTTGCTATGAATTCAGATCCATATGCTTTGAAGTGCCAAAGGCTTCCCAGGAGGTCCAGAGTTACTTCAGCAGGATTTTAAGGCTACCTTTCTGTTAATGGGTACACTGGGCACCTCACAGAACTGAGCACCTACCTGAACACTGAGAGTCTTTTGGTTTTGTTCTGACTGTTAACTTTGGGTCACTGTGGTTGTGAAAGAATTTTTCTCCTTATGATCCCTTGTATCTCTCATGCTTTAGCTAAAAGCTAAAAGCCTGCGTCAAACAGTAACCATGAAGTGATTTATGGCTTAATTTTTGACCTGTGCATTGGTCACTTTTTGAGGCTCTCAGGTGATGAAGAGGATGTGTTGGGGTAGGAACAAAGTATGGCCAAGGTCCATGGAGGATGCTAGGAGCTAGCACCCTTTAATCACTTTAGCTTTCTCTGTTCATCCTCTTATCCCACCTGCATTTCAATATAGGTAATTGTTTTAATCTAGCAGTTTCCAGTTGCAAAGTAAGCAATAAAGGCAAAAGTCAGAAGAATCATAGTAACAAATAGAAAAATGTTTCATGGCCAAAGCTGTAAAATGCCACAAATGCCAAGCAAGCTGCTGAATTCTGTCTACATTTTTACACACAGCTGTAACTCTTTCCTTCTCCCAGTGTGTATTAATGATATAACTACATAATTAAGTAGCGTAAGAAAGATCACATATTTCATCACCTGTACCAAGAATTGTTCTGATTTTTCAAAGGAAGAGTTTATGGATCTTTCAGACTTGGGCCATTGTTTCCAAAATATGTTCTACTGTAGTCTCCATTGTATTCTTTGCAAATGGGGGATGAAGTCAAAAGGGTTTGGATTCCCAGCTCTCACAGACTTCCAGACATGGTCCTTGGTTTCTTATGCATATTTTCCTCCTGTAAGTGTTCTGTCATGCATAATCCTCTAATGCCTCTCTATTAAGTGAGGAACAGTTCATAAGTCACACAGATGGCTTTGATATAGCTTTTTAAAAGGAGTAAGCATGAAAGACTGGTTTCTCACTTTTTTCAAAGTAATTAAGAATAGACTCAGTGTAGGTTTAACTTTACTCCTTTCTGTAGTTCTGATTATGTCTGACAGTCTGACTTACTTTAGTCATAACTGCATAGTCATATCTGCAATAAAAGTGGCAGGTCAAAGTACAGTTCCTCTAATACTTTAGGACACCAAGGCAAAATGTAGGTTAGTACTAGAAAGCAAACAATGTTGGTGTGGGATTTCTATCCTTAGACGTTTAGGGACAAGGATACCACTAAGTAGGTTGTGAATACCTAGTTGAATTCCTAATGCATCTTGTCCTCTGCTTATAGAATGCTTGCCTAAGCCATAAAGCAATCAAGACTCTGAACTTTATAAGGAATTTGTTTAACACCTGCAGGATCAAGCCTTAAGAGCTAAAAAAAGCTGAGCTGTTTATATTCCTGCCATCTTTCCATTAAATAAAGATGGAATTTTAGGAAAGACATAGCTCATTGCAAAAAGAGGCTAGTGATCTCTTGGACAAGCTTCTACAAAGAAAACTCTCTCGAAATTATGACAGTCATAATACCACAGAATTTCTTTTTTTGGTAGCTTGCTGTACCTGTTACTAAAATATATTGCTACTGCCCACTCTCATGCTATGCTGGAATTTAAAGTTCTCATTTATGGTCCAGTTTTTGTAATCGTAGAATCCTTGAATCATAGCAAGGCTGAGGTTGGAAGTGACCTTAAAGACCATCTATTTCCATCTGGACTTACTCCAACAGCTCCATGTCCTTCTGATGTTGAGGGCACCAGAACTGCACACAGTGCTTCAGGTGGGGATCTCACGAGAGCAGAGTAGAGGGTCAGGATCACCTCCTTCGACCTGCTGGTCATACTCCTTTTGATGCAACCCAGGATACAGTTGGCTTTCTGGGCTGCAAGCACACACTGAAGCCGGCTCGTGTTCATTTTCTCATCAACCAGCACCCCCAAGTCCTTCTCCGCAGGGCTGCTCTGAATCTCTTCTCTGCCGAGCCTGTAGCTGTGCCTGGGATTGCTCCGACGCAGGTGTAGGACCTTGCACTTGTCATGGTTAATCTTCATGAGGTTGGCACTGGCCCTCCTCTTAAGTGTGTCAAGGTTCCTCTGGATCCCACCCCTTCACTTCAGTGTATCAACAGAAACATATAACTTAGTCTCATTGGTAAACTTGCTGAGGACGCACTCAATCCCACTGTCCATGTTACCAACAAAGATGTCAAACAGCACTGGTCCCAGTACTGACATCTGAGGAACACCACTCTTCATTGGTCTCCACTTGGACATTGACCTGTTGACCACAACTCTGAGTGTGGATGGTCTGACCATCCAGCCAATTGCACCAGTTGTGTTAATAGTGTTCTGGTAAACAGGAGATTTGAGTTCAGTCTCATAAAGTTCAAATAGTAGATTGGTCTGAATAACAAGTGCATTATTTGAATACTGAAGATTAATTTTTCCACTTCTGAAATTAATCTTGGCCGGATTTGCAATCATTTGAAATACCTAAGTACATCTCCACCACTCTGTCCGGCTGCAAGTGTTGATTCACAGTACATGACTATAACAAGTTATGAATGAAAGCGGTAATTAGAATAGATTAATAGCAAGCAGCAGCTCTGGTTTTCTAGATATAGGAAGATTGGGACTATATTTAACACATAGACCAGAATAATATTCCCTTAAAGGCCATTGTAAATGTGCGAATAGGTACAGAGATGTTAAAATGACAAGCACAGTATAAGAAATTAAATCCACTTCTAAGAATTCTTTATGAACACTAAGCAAATATGAATATTATGCTGTGGGGATGAGGGCTACTTATCTAAAGTTAGAAGAGTTAGTCACAAAAATAGCTGTTGTAAGATACAGAAGCTAGGCATTATTTTCTTCATTCAGAAATTTCTGGATAGATACTACTACCAAGAAAAATATTTCAGTTCTGTGTCTCCCATTTTAATGTGGGCTCATTAGAGCTTATCTGATGAGCTATTGTTATCAGAGATGTATAATTGGCTTTTTTGTTGGAGGAGAATTGAAAAGATCTAGGACTGTAAAAGTATTTAAATTTGTTGGGTTTTTAATATGTGCAAGTAACTAGAATATAATGTCTATATGTGACAACTTTGTTTTTACATAAAAATGGTGAAAAGCTAAATCCTCTACTGTTAAATCACTGCTGATTACCTTGCCCTACGTACTTCAGATGCCAGTGCTTGCGTGATTTTCATGAGATTGCAGAGAAATTAGATCAACAACCCTGGCAGCAATGCTGCCTACAAAATCCTGAGGAACGTGCAGTGGACCCAGGCAAAAGTAAGTTGGTTTTTTTCTTGGGAAAGTCTGTGACTCCTAGCACCGGAGTAGGGAGAAGTGCAAAAGACCATTAATCAGTGATGGATGGAGCTGGTAATAGCTTGTCACAAATAAAGCCTGCCCAACAATCCCTCACGGTTAGGTTCTATCTACATTCACTTCTAACTTCATCTGTTTCTCCTGTCCCATTTGTTTACCCTAAGTTGGATAAAGATATTTTGTGTCTGTGGTTGGGTGGAATGTTTCATTTTCTAGGGCCAGCCTTCACAGGTGTGTTCTCTCTTAATGCTACCAGTTGTATATATATTTTGGACATGCTGAGGTGTTTTATTGCTATCCAGGCCCCCATGCTTTTGGCATGAGATGGATGTATAAGATGCTTGTCCCTTTTTTTTTGGAGAGAGAAGCCCCTACCTCTTCCCTTCTGTGATTTCCTTATGGACAGTGGGAGACAAGGAAAGTGTCTTTTGAAAGTAAAGATTCAAAAGAAGATTCCAAAAGAAGAATTTGTATTTTTTCACACACGCCAAAGGAATGAACTTTGGACCACATTCAGGCAGTCTGCATTCCACCTGTGTCCCCATGCCAAAATAAGTGATAGCTACAGATTAATGACTAATACAGAAGTTACAGAATGAAAAAAACTATTACGAAAAGCATAGCCATCACTGTTTTCTCAAAGGGGGAGCATATCACTGATTTTCCCTTTGTATCTCCAGACAGATCTGAGTGTTTGAAGTTGCATAAAATCTCCCGATAACTGAGTATCTTCCAGACTTCTGGAAAGGCAAGTAAAACAAAACCCGAATCCCATGAAAACAAATCAAAGAAACCTGGGACAGAGCATTTTCTGTTATAGTCTCACTTTCTAAACCTCTCAAATTTCAAAAAGGAAGCTCTGCAGAGAAGTAATTGGAAAGGCTTGCCTCTCATAGCAGAGAAGACCATTAAAACCTTAGGGAAGGAGGACTGACTGGAGAAGTAAGACTCAGAAAAGTATTTTCATTCAAGTTGAAGACAGATGAAGGAAAACATTGTCGATACGTCACACATATTTGTGGGTATTTTGGACAGGATTTTGAGCCTGCTCCAGATTTGTTTTCCAAACTTCAGTTTTCATTTGCAAACAAAAATAAGTGGCCAAATTTTTAAGTCAGACAGAACAATCATAATTAATCCGGTCTGTCAGCGCAGACTGTAAAACTACCATGAACTGCTGGAGGAAGGATAAACCACTTGACACCTGCTGTACCTTCTAGAAAAAAAAAGAACAATCTCTTTCTGTTGAATTGTTTCTGATGGGAAAGAACCTCTGAAAACCTTTACAAATCTGTTATTCCATGGGGTTAATTACTTGGTTGGAAGCGTGTGCTGTATTTCTATTCTGAATTAATCTAGTCTCGGTTTCCAGCTTTTGGGTCACTTTCAGGTTTTGGCTATGTCTTAATCCACTGGACTGAGGAGTCTACTGTAAAGGGTTGTTCCCTCTGTGAGTAGCTCTAGGCTGCAGTGAAGGCATCACCTAATCATGTCTTTGATTAAGTAAACAAACTGATCTCCTGGCATCTTTCACTACAAAATGTGATTGCCAGAGCTCTCATCCCTCTCATGACTTGTCTTTGAGCTCTCTCCAGTTTCACAGCAGGCCTCCTGCTCTGTGCATGCCACAGCTGCATGCAGCCTCAGAGCAGTTGCAGCCCCATGCAGAAGTGATAGATGTCTTGGCTCGCCCTAAGGATACTCTGTGTGTGGCCAGGGTTACGCTGGCCCCTTTAGCCACATTGCTGCATTGGGAGTTCACGTTCTGTCCTGTATCTAGCAGGATTGCCATCTGCTTAACAGCAGAGCTTTCCAGAAATTTCCCATAGGGTAGAGTAGCTTTTTATATTTCCAAAGTTAGGACTTTATTACTACCTATGTTTAAAACCACATTGATCTGTATCAGTGGCCCATCTTCTGCACCATTTATCACTCTACCTTTCTTCTGTCATTGATAAATCTGATCAGTAGTGACTTGAGTTGGTCAACATCTGTAAAGCCTAAGGCCAGGAGCAGTCCCTGAGGGTTCCACTGAACACAGCTGATCGACTGTCCTGTTTGTAATTGCATTCTGAATCCTGTCAGTAAGACACTTTTAATCCATTTCATGTGTGCCATTTTGATTTTAATGACATTGGTTTTAATAAAATACCATGCAGCACTTTGTCAAATGATTTACAGAAGTCTAAGCATGTTATATCAATATTCTTACTATAGTCAATCAAATCTGCAATCCCATCTGAGAAAAAGCATGTTAGTTAGTTTGATATTATCTGTGTTTCATTAACCTGGTATTATGTGTATTTCCTTCAGAAACTGATATATATTTTATCAGCAACTTCATGCTAAGTGCTTGGCTCATTAGCCATAACTTGCACAGCAGAAATTGCTAGGAATGAATCTGTAAAGCCAGTCCTTATTTAAGTTCCTATTTAGAGATATATCTCTATCTGAGTACTAAGCAAAAGTCAGGAATCCTTGAAGGGTTTATCTTCTGGCAAAATGGGGGTATCCCAGTTAAAATGGAAAAGTTAATAAATTGTCAGTGAAACAAAGCTTGTGTCAAAGAGACAGTTTCTCTTACGGGACTATCTCCAGTAGCTGAAAAACAGTGGCTGTGCCGCTAAGTGCCCAGTACCTTTTGGTCTCTCTTCTAGCCTTAGATTATCACGGCTATGATAACGGTAGTAACTCAGTGACCAGGCATTATATGAAACATCCTTTTGTTAGAAATTAAATCACAGTACGCAGTTATTTTAGCAAAGGGAACAGTTAAGACATTGAAAGATTATTTCATTTCTACAAAATGACCCACGAAGTCAAGAACCTGAATTCTTCTGAGTTATTGGAGTGTACTTTCATACACTCTTCTTCCTGTGTGCTTTTGAGATGTTATTAATTTCTTATGAAAACCTGCTTTTGTAGAGTATCACATGATACATTCATACATCTCTTGTAGTGCCTGAGTTCTTAAAAATGGGGACATGAAAGCTGCGTGCTGGTTACCAGCCATATATGAAACTGGAAAGTGAATATAAGACATTTTGCCTCTAAAGCAAGAAAGTAATCTAAAGAACTCAGGTGGCATTCAGCTCACTTAACTTCAGATATAACTGATGTAAACATCTATATCTAGTGATTTCAGGCTCCCTTTAGTGTCTGTAGAGAGAAATTGTCTCTTCTAAGGCATGATTCATATGACCTAGTTTAAATATCTACATGGGCCTGAGATTAATTGTGCCCTGAAAGTGCCAGTTTCTCTCCATTTACCAGAGAAAGCTTAGATGACTAGCTGAGATGTATGTAGGTCTCTCTGTTATAAACATTTCCATCTGGTCGAATTAATCCCATCCTTCAAAGTAGCAAAGATGGGATTTTTAGTGCTGGTCAAGCAGCTTTTTTCTCCTTTCCTTTTGCATGTAACAGAAGGAAGATATAAAAATGTGGGCAGGAGGAGCAAGCTGTTGCGAAGGATCAGCCAAGATGCCCTGGAGATGAGGCAAGAGCAAGAGCTTGCAGGGCTGTGAGATCATCTGATTTGTTTTCCTTTGTTTTTGTTGAAGGAGGTGATCCTGCCCCTTTACTCTGCTCTCGTGGGACCTCACTTGCAGTATTGTGTGCAGTTCTGGTGTCCTCAACATAAAAAGGACATGAAACTGTTGGAACAAGTCCAGAGGAGGCCACGAGGATGATCAGGGGACTGGAGCACCTCTCATATCAATATAGGCTGAGAAAGTTGGGGCTGTTCAACCTGGAGAAGAGAAGGCTGCGTGGAGACCTCATAGCAGCCTTCCAGTATCTGAAGGGGGCCTATAGGGATGCTGGGGAGGGACTTTTCATCAGGGTCTGTAGTGACAGGACAAGGGGTGATGGATTTAAACAACAGGGGAAGTTTAGATTGAACATAGGGAAGAAGTTCTTTACTGTGAGGGTGGAGGCACTGGAATGGGTTGCCCAGGGAAGTTGTGAGTACTCCATCCTTGGTGGCATTCAAGGCCAGGGTGGACAGAGCCTTGGGTGAAATGGTTTAGTGTGTGGTGTCCCTGCCCATGGCAGGGGGGTTAGAGCTGAATGATCTTAAGTTCCTTTCCAACTGAAACCATTCTGTGATTCTATGATTTTGTAATTCTTCCTTCTAAATTACTTAATTAATGTACAAAAAATAAGGAGTGAGTAATTGAACTGAACTTTCTGAATCATGTTTCCCTCTTGCCTAGCTGGTAGATCGGCCAATTATTCCAGTGGTGTTTAGTTGTTATGTTTTAGTTGCTTTGAAATTATGAGAGAACAAATTAAGGACTGCACAGTTAGGTCTGGCTTATTTCTGAGAGCTGTGCAGCTTTCACAGTGTAAGCAGATGCTGCACAGCCATCAAAAGGAGGACACAGAGCACATATATTGAATATTTTACGTGTCTTTGAAGCAGGGGGTCTCCATCTGAACTTGGTTCCTATCAGCCGGTACTAAGAAACCAGTTCAGCTTACCCTAAATCAGATACCCACAGCTGTCCCGCTGAACAACTAACTGTATCCTAAACCTCAAAAGGACCCAAAACTATGGGATCAACTCAAGGGGAAAATTGGCTAGAAATGCAAGTAGAAAGACTGAATATAAGCCTAGAAGTGGGGGTCTGACTCTGGGAGACCTGAACTGCTCCCATGGATTCACCAGAAAATGTCAATAGAAGTAATGGACTCACTACTATGTCTTAGGGGAATATTTTGTGAGGATTAATTAACAAATATTTGTACAGTACATCCACTGTAAATTTACTATGTTTCTATAAGACATGGTAAAATTAGCAAGCAATTTAAGTGTCAGGGACTGTTTAAGGTGATTACCAACTTTTCAGAAGTTGTTCTGAGCTGGTTACAGGGGATTTGTGAAGATCTAATTGCCATTAACCATTTGACCAAAATAAGTGTCTTGATCCTGAGATTTCTCCCCAGCAAGATTTAAATGTTAACATCTTTTAAACAGATTAAATTCCGTGGACATTTTGACTGAATATTTATTTCACTCTTTTTCACGTTGAAAATGCAATACTTCTCAACCTAAAGACAAGCTCAGATTTAATTGTAACATGTAGCTTGTCACTATATGATTGTTTTTAATAGTATTAAACTGAGGGAGAATGGTTACTGTCTTTGGTTTTAGGGGAAGTAATACATTTAATACAGTAAGGTATTTTAAAGTTTTCTTGACAGGCCAGTAAATCATGAATGAACAGATTGTCCCTCATCCGGATCTAGTTTCACACAGGATGATAAAACAAAAATGTAAAAAGATAAGTTGATTTTATTTTTAGTCCACAGTTGGTGGCACACATCAACTCTAGTGGCAAAGGAAGAAAAGAAATGAGAGAAAAGAGAAAATGGGAAGTTTCTCCAATGGTCAACCAGGAAGTGGTGGGGATGTCCCTACATGAGCATTCCTTTTGGGGTGTCTTCTCCAGTGCACCAGGCATTTCCCAGATAACTTTTCCAAAGTAATTTCACAGTTTTATTGGGACCTTCTCAGTTTCCCCACTGTTTTTTTTTGCCTGTTAAGCTCATGGAGCTGACTGGAGCACTCAGATCAGTCAGAGCTGTTTCAAAGCTAAAAAGCTTTGCACATATACCTTATGGCAAAATACTTAATCCCTAGCACAGGGTTATAAACCAAAATGTAGGTTTTAAGGAGTGGCAAAGGATGAGTGGAAGGGAAAGCAATTCAAATGCTGTAAAACAAGAGCTAGAGGCACTGCTACAGCAACTAGGGGTACGTAGGTGGGATGAGTCAACTGGAGAAGCTGACTACAGCATTGCACATGAAGGGCTGCAAAGGGAAAGCCCTGAGTTTTGTTCGGATTAAAACAATGTACAACCAGTAAAAAATGTTACACTGGGAGGAGAAAAGAAGAGAAAGCAACTGTAATATTTTTTTTCAAATGAATGACTCCACACACTTCTTAACCCTCAATGGTTAATCAGCCTTGCAGTTGACTGTACAGAATACCCTCTCAATCCCACCACTCTCACCCAAATCCTCAGTAGAAGTGTCTCTTGTGTCTCCTTTAGCTGTAAACAGCAATGAGTCACACTTGGATTTCCCTGGTTTATTCTGGTTTTACTCATTTCAGTTTTATTATACCTAAATTTCATCTGCCATGACCCTGCCTCTTCTTCACGCATGTACAGTATCTCCAGTGGTGACATTTGATGTTGGTTCCTGGCTTTGCATCAAACTTATCTATGGAGCACTACTTTTCAACACAGTTTCTGCGTCTCTGATCCCTCCAGTGCTATTTTCTCATTGAAATACTGTCTGTTTCTCTTGCAGTGCACATCTTTCAGTTGATACCTTGGGACACAGCTCAAAACCATTGCTAGTCTTATTGTTTCAAATCTTCCAGATCTTCTTCCAAGTTTGGGTCAGGTTTTTTTCCCTTCTTTTACTTTCTGTGGCTTTCAGAAGCTGACTGCTGTATCCTCTGAGAGTCTCCCTTTACATAGTGAGTTTAAGGCAATACTGTGTCAAAACAATGTGTATGAAAGTTGCATCCATGTATTTTGCACTGAAGAAAGTAATAGGAGAAGGTCCAAGATAATAATAGGGCCAAATTTTGGACCTGAACAAATTGCAGGTTGATTTTACACCACTATAGTGATGTCCTCACTGTATCTCATCCACATCTTTCCTTCCCGTCTGGCTCCAGGATTGCTGTTGCTCCTTCCTTGTCATTTCAGGTACTTGTGCCACTGTCTTCTCTTTCCCAACTCAGTCTCTTTATGTGCCTCTTTTGATAAAATACCTCACCATCTAGAAAACTTTGTCCTGTGTTTTTCACTGAATTTTTCCTATATTCACCATTTTTTCCCCCTCAAATAACTAAGCTCCTTTGCTGATCAGTTCTTCGTGTTCATCAGAGAAGACTTTCTTTTGCCTTGGTTATTACTTCTTCTGTGGGAAGAATAAAAATTTACTTTTTTTCACCTTGCTTTAATTACCAGATAATACCAATTCCTTTTTAAGGTTGTTTTTTTTTCCCGCTTTCTGTAATTACTTGTTGTGTCTGAAATGCTATCAGCCTAGAGCAAGAGCAAGCCTACAGTACCTATCTCAAAATTCATCAGCTTTTGTTTATCTGAGGGTCAGTACATAATAGAAGCAAAAAGGATTTCAGGATGAGAGATTTTAAAGATTGAGGCTTTTTTCTTTGGAACATACATGAATTAAGAAGCCACAGTGCTAAACATTGTAAAGAAGGTAAATTTTCTTCCCGTCTGTTTTCCCACACGTTCCACCAAAGGGGCATTCAGTGAAGCTGAAAGGGGACGCTCCTAAGCCTGATGAAAGTAGATGTTCTTGAAAGCGATAGTGCAACACTGGAACTCAGTGTCAAAATACCATGGGTGCCAAGTTTGGAAAGACTTAAAAAAGAGAAAAAATTTGGAAAACTGACATATGATTTCAAAATATGGGCTTGAAAGTACAAACTAGATAAGTTATTCTATTGCTGTTCAGATTTCTTACCCCTTCTTCTGAAGCAGCTGGTATTCTTCTTTGCCAGACACAAGTCAATGAAGAAGATGATTTATGTCAGTTTTGTGGTTTATGTTCTAAGAGTAATTAGGAAAAAATATATTATAAACACATTGCTGAAATTTAATCACTCGAGAAAGGCTGATGAAATGAAAGTTTAGGCTCAAGAAGCAGAAACTCTCTGGCCTCCATTTCTCTGAGGGAATTTATAACCTCTGGTATATTTGGCTGAAGTTTATCTTTCTATTCCTCCTGTTTAAGTTAGCAGAGAGAGAGCTTCTGAAATATAGTAATTCACCATAACTGCACCTAGTTGAAAATACAGTTCCAAACATCTAAAAAAAGTATGCTATCTGTTGGGATACTAAAGAACGTGAATTAAGTGTAAGTGGTAGTGTACATGACTTCAGAGTACAGGCAGGCTGAAGTTGCATGGAATGTTGAGTAGATGCCTCTGAAGAACTAATGCAAGTGCATTAAAGGCAGCTGAAGAAAGGTGCATTTCTAGCTGGAAAAGAAGTGGAATTTGCCTTAGGAAAAACAGACCTTCATGTGACGTTCTGGGAAGAGTTACAATCTGAGTGATGTTATTTAGAAATCACTTCATGCTTCCTTCCTGTTGCTGACACTTAGGTTTTGCTCCGGCTCCTGCGAAGGACTTATTTTTCTCAGACATTTTCACACAGGGTTTGAAAATGCCTGCTTTTGTATTGTGAGTTATTCTGAAAACTTAAATGTAAAGAAAAACTCTGCATTGCTTTCTTTCTATGCATAATGTTGTTTGTTTTGTTTTGTGTTTTTTTTTTGCTGAGGAAACCGTGCTTTCTCACACTGCCTTTGAGAACAGCAGTAAGAGGTTCTGACTTAGTAGCTGAGCTTCAGTTGCTTGCATAAAGTTGGTTTTGTCCTTCTTTCCCCAAGGCTTGGGGACAGAAGCTTAGTTACTGTGTCCAGTACTGGTTTAACCGCTTCTTAAAGTGGCCACACCACATTTGAGAATATGATAAAATAAATAAGCAAATGATATGGAAATCATAAAAGTCAACATCAGAAAACTTAGGAATGTAGAGAAGAAAGAAACCCAAACACCCTTTCTTGTGTCGTACAGTTCCATCTAAGGACTTCAAGCAAAAAATCTCTCCTCGAAACATTTATTTAAAATTGGCTAGAAAACATTTATGGTGGGAACAGAAAATTGAAAGGATTTAAATTGCAAAAATGAAAAATTCTGCTCCATGAAAATAGCAACAGGTTTGGGGGTTAAATGGTTTTACATTCCACATAAGAAACTAATTCTGGTAAAAGTTATCTTCTCCCACTCCCCCAAATCTTCCAAAGGTTTTCCAAATTGTTGCATATCAGTGGAAGCATTTAAAACTCTTGCATGTGGCATTGGTTGTGCCCAGCTATCCGCACATATATCAGAGGGGACCAATATGTTAAACTCGGAGCTATAATACCTTTGCTCATGTTTCAGCACATTTTCTGCTTTCTCATGAAATGACTCTGGTTACTTTGACTTAATCTGTTACATTCAGAATATGTCTTTCCAAAGAAGAGAACTAGGAATGCACTAATCGTAGTTTTCAAATGAATTGTTTCTGCTCTTAAATTCTCATAGATGGTAGTAGATGCAAGTTATGTACTATTTCTATCAACAGGAAAGAGCATTGGGATCAGTCAATGTTGAGAATTACAGTAAACAGAAAGCTTCCACTGAGGAATTGCATGATTTGTAGTCTTACGTTACCTTTCTTGCATCTTGTTTTGCCAGCTAGGTCTATATCCTTACATTAGGCCAGCAGTAACCTGTAGTGATCTAGTCCCAGGAAAACTTCTACCACTTTTTATCAGCAAAACTACAATTCAAGTGATAGCTCACCAAAAAAAGAAAATGCCTGTAAAAATGAAACCCAAGTGGTGAATACAGACAACAGCTGTGAGCCTTTTCAGCTGGAGAGTTTTATTCGGAGGAAGTATTCATCCATGCAGATGGTCGAGATGGGCTATGAAAATGCATTAACGCACTTACTGCTGGTAGTAGAAAATGCTCATTATTTGTTTGGAAGAAGAAACAATCCAAATGGAATGCAGAGACTTAAACTCTTATGGTGAATAATGAACTAGATGGATCAACTCTAGAAAATGTTGATAATAATTGTCTGTGGAGAGAGATAAAGATCTCTTTCTGCTAACTCATTTGGTAGATAAACTCCAGTAGAAATAAAGTTGGGAACTTCTAGCAATAAGAGCTTAGTATTTGCTCAACAGGAAAAATGTTGACTGTTCCTCAAGTCTGAATCTTAGGTCATTATAATTTTATGAAGAAATGTTCATGAAATTAAAATAAGTTCTTCACAAAGAATTCAAGATGTGCTTTTTCTATAGGTAAGAAGTGCTCTACAGACATAAGAATAATTTAATGTAGGATTAAAACAGCTTTTAGTGACTACTTGAGCACAATCCTCATCCTCTCTGTATCTCCTTTACAGCACATAAAAATGCCACAGATGTTACAGAGCCCTCAAGGGTTTTTTGCCAGCTTTAAGAAGATTCCCTTGCAAAAGCCTTTGTGGGAGACAACTGTAAACTCTCTGGGAAACAACCCACAGCTCAGCAAAGTTTTCCAAGAGCACTGGATGGCCATTGTATGCTACAAAGCCCAAGGCTGTTAGTTACATCAGGCTCTTTCCAGCACTTTGAGTAGCTTTGGAACAGGAAGACAGAAAGAAAAATGAAATCTGCTTTGCTGCCCTGCTGCTCTTGGGTTTCAGTCCCTATACCTGTTAAAAAATTGCCAGAAGTCCCTGTAATATGTAATTTGCAGCACTTTTCATTAATTCTGTTTCATACTATATTGCCTGCTCTATTAGGTAGAACAAATTGCTGATTTAAGCCATGACTATTGCTGTAACATGCTTTCTATTTTTTGCTGTCTGGATTGTAATTATTACATCACCAGTTATAGATACATACTGCTTCACATAATTAATTTCACATGAGACCATAATACAGACGCGAAATTAGCATAGCTACATGCTGTTTTCAGAAGCGACTGTATCTTCTCAGCAGAGGGGATTTGTTCAAGTTCTTTCTGTTTCAAATGTGTGTGATTTCGAGGTTTATTCATGCTGCCTATTCATGTAAACGGGCCTAATTGTTATGGAGAGTGTGTGCAATTCCACATTCCTAATCCAGAAAAAAGGAGCAGAGAAGATTTATAAGCAAAGTTGACTCAGCATGAATGGCTCCTTCTAACTCTAGAAAGCTGTTGCTTTGGTATGTTCTGAGTCACAGTTGCTCAGTGGTGAAAATCCATTTTTCACTGCTTTTGCTCCTGTTAGACCTGCTGAGCCAACACCATTAAATGAGAGCGAGGAGACACCTATGTCCCATTTTGCACATCATCAGCTGAATTGGTTCCTCTTAAATTCCCACAACGGGGCACCTGGAGGTATTACAGAGGCATAAATTGTGGGGTTGCTCTGGTGTTGCACTGAAGACCTGAGTCAGCCAGCGGAACACTTATTGATGCTGTTGAGTCTCAGGGGCCTGAGTTAGGAACAGAGGTATGCAGAAAGTGATTTTCGTCTTTGCAAAGGGAACATGACTGCTCTGGAGTCACTGAATAATATGGTGATACCCCACGGCACCATTTTGTGCAGTCATTTCTCATGATACTTTTTTTTTTTTTACTTTTTGCAGAACGCATTTTCTTTTTAAAAGTAAAAATGTCTCAGTTATTTGTTCCACTTCTTAGTTTTTTATTATGTTGTGAAGCTCACTTTTAAAGGTTTGCATCATAATTCATACAAGACGTTTCAGTTAGATAAGTAAATTGATGGTGATAACCATCAATACACAGAATTAGGAAAGATGAATGTTAGTGGCAAGATTCCTACGTGATTTCCCTGATGTACCTAATATTTATGCCAGATTGAATCTTCCTTAGAAAAGTAATTACACTACATTTATAAGGTAAGCAACATTTTAAATAGTCTATTGTTTAAATTGGTAGCTGTAGGCTAGGCTGAAAGGCAACTCAGTTCAACTAATTGCTGCTGTGACTCAGACTTTGTAACAGATACGCAATTAGGTTTGGTAGTCTTTCAAAGCCTTTCCAGCTCTGATTTTCTTTATGAGAGAGTGTAAAGAAGGGGAAAGAATGCTTTTCCTCCAAACAGTATTATCCAGAACATAAGGACTATAAGAGAAGGAAAAATTAGCAGGTAATACTGCTGGTTTAAGTGAGAAGTTTACACATGCTTTGGAATGCCTGTATTAAAGAATTTAGGACTACTCAGCAGTAAGATGTAGAGTTATCTGTATTTCTGAGAGCTGATCCAACCTGTAGCTTCCTATCTTAACTCTCTGCTGTTCTTTCTCACTATATTTCTATCAGAATTGTTTTAGACTTCAACACTTTATTTCAAAAACAAAAAAACCCAAAACCAATCAATGAAGTTTTTGCTTCCCCTGCCCCAGACATGTAAAAATTCTCACTATTCAACCCAAAATGATGCTCAGAGCACCTTCATCAGCTTTACTATTTTTCTTCCCCCTCCCCCCCTTCTGTAGTTTACAATTAAAGGCATACTAGCTTTTGATTCTGTAAATTGAATGTCAATTCTGAAGTTCAGTTTGAACTGTCAGTCCCTTCTGCATTACCAATTAAAATGATTTGGTGAGTTGGAACTTAACTTTCTAGTCCTCTGATGAAAAAAGGCAGCTCTTTGTCCCAGCCTGGGTGGGTCCAGCAATGCTAGAAATGGCAGTCAGTCTGTCTGCTAGGAGCAGATATATAATATTATAATTATATATAACATAATGTTATAATAGATAATAGTGTTATTATTATATATATAGTATATACTATATATAATGTAATATAATTATAATATTATTTTCCTTACATTATGAGCTCATTTTACCCTTTCTACACTTTCTGTACAAGCACAGAACTGCAAATAGAATTTCAGATTCTGTTTGAAAACTTGGTGAAAAAAATGTTTCCAGTACATAATTCAGGGTGGGTTTAGACTTTCCTGGAATCTTGTGACCATCTTTAAGGAAATCAAATAGCCTAAGTTAGAACCATAGCTGCTATAAGGTCCATTTGGAAGAAGACACAGCTCTAAAGGACACCTTACTCTAAAGCAGAGACTGGGTAACAGGAATGTTTTATAACTTGGACTGCTCAGTTATGTCTCAAAAGGCAGGTTGAATTAATTAGACTTCCTGTCAAATATCAGGGTAAGCTAAATGTTTTTCTGAACCAAGATCCATCATGGGGAGTTTCTTACTCTTTGCCTATCAGTGTTTGTGAACAACCACAGTTAAGGCATTTAAGCTGGATGCAGGCATTGCACTTCAGTGAAACGGTGTATTGGTGCCTGCAGCTGCTGTTTACATCTTTTCTCTTGTTTGTTTCTGTTTTGTGGAAAGATGGAGCATCATTCTTCTCTATGAACCATGTGGCATAAAGGAAGCCCATAAATAGTGCCTGAATAAGAATCTTGTAAAATGATATCTCCAGGGAAGAAGAGTTAGAGGATATATAACTTTTTAGTTCTGACTGGGGTGTTTTGCTGACACTATGGATGAAATCTGAAATGTACTTTGCTTATTAGGACAAGCTGGTAAAAATAATCTGGGTTCATTTTGTACAAATGATTCTTGGTGCCTATTGCAAGAAATAGGTGGTTATCCCAGTATCTTTTCAGTGTGCAAGTGAATTAATATATCCTTCAAAAAGGAAGAGGAGATGGTACCTCTCTATAAAGTAACTTCTGTAAACGTAACTAATGCTTTTTCAGGCACTTTGTCCTACTAAATGAAATTGTGAAATAACTGGCAATTGAATTCCCAGCTAATAGTTGATCTTTTTTTCCCTATTTGTGCTGTGTCTGGGTGTGAGATTTTAACAATCTAAATAGACTTCATTCCTGTTCTATTACAATTGCTACTATTATTGTCAATATTCTAATCACTAGTGTTAATATTACTGTAATGTTATGCTTTAGTACTTTTAAATTCTCAACTTTCTGGAAAGAAAACTTACACTCTAATCACCTTAATCTTTTAGCTAAGGTCATTCTAGCATTACTGAGAATCAACACTTTAGGTATCTTAAGTAATGTAGCTCTTAACTGCTTGGCTGTTATAAAATTTTAGGATTCTTCCTGGAATCTGCATGTATTTGGATACGTGTTGTCCTGGTTTCAGCTGTAACAGTTTTACAGGTTGTTTTGTTTTGGTTTTCCTCCCTAGTGTCTGGTGCATTGCTGTGTTTTGGCTTTAGCCTGAGAACAATGCTGATAACACACTGATGTTTTTAGCTGTTGCTCAGTAGCACTTACCCTGATCAAGGACTTTTCAGTTTCATGTTCTGCCAGTGAGGAGGGGCACAAGAAGCTGGGAGGAAGCAGAGGCAGGGCACCTGACCCAAACTAGCCAAAGTGGGGTTCACAGTTCCTGTCAGGACTCTTCATAGGGTCACAGCCTCCTTCAGGAATCCCCCTGCTCCAGCATGGTGTCCTCCCCAGGGAATCTCTGCTCTGGAGCCTGGAGCACCTCCTGCCTCCTTCTGCACTGACCTTGGTGTCTGCAGGGACGTTGCTCTCACATATTCTTACTCCTCTCTCTGGCTGCAGTTGCACAGGTTTTTTTATCCTTCTTTACTAGGTTCTTCCAGAAGCACCACCACCATCACTAATGAGCTCAGCCTTGGCCTTTGGTGGGTCTACCTTGGACCCAGCCACATTGTCTCTGTTGGACATGGGGGAAGCTTCCAGCAGCTTCTTATAGAAGCCATGCTCTAGCCCCAACAGCTACCAAAACCTCAACATGCAAACTTAACCCAGCTCTTCATCAGAAAGAGGTGAAAGACATTTGGCATCCATAGTGGTTATGGTTTTTATTAGTCTATGTATAGCAACTGTGTCTGTACTAACCGACCAGGGTAGTTTCTTCTTGACTAGAAGCACAATTACGTACATTCAGAACCTGTCATGGCTTTGGAGGTGAGTCCTGTGGTGTACTGAGGAAACAAAAAGTCACAGCAACAAGCTATATATGAAAGCAGCAGTGTTTACCTGTTGGACTGACCACTCCACAACTCTGCTTCTGAGGTGATGTGCATGGAGGGACAGTCTAACATCACTACCTGAGTCTCCTTCTTCTGGCTGCACCTACAGCTGGGCTGTTTTTGAAGCTGTTCCTAAATGGCTACACTTTTGAGCCAAATGTTTAAGGAAAACAAGTTTCAGTTTGCATTTTGGGAGTCTGAGTGGATGCAGGCTTGGAGTTACTGGAGAAGACACCTTGCAACCTATGTAGTGGACCTCGGAGAGACAACATCCTTCTCATAAATCAAAGCTAGTGAGTTGGTTTGGGTTTGGGTTTTGTTTCATTTTTCTAGAGAAAAGTGTACTAGAAATAAAATACAAGTTTTCTATGCCACTTTAGCACAGTAGTTGTGGGTCACAAAACTGTGATTTTTTTAAGGAAAGTAGTGAAAACTGTGTTCCAGATTGGACTTTCGTCATCACCTCTGAAATCCCACCCTCACAGATAATGGAAGAAATCATCATTGTCAGATGTCATCTCCATGGTAAAAATAGCTTGCTTGTTTTTCTTCCACAGAGAAAACATCTGTTGAATGAAATGAAACAAAGCAAGTGAAGTGATATCAGCCTTGTAAATGACACCACCAGTTACGCTGGTCCTGTATACAGTATCTTTTTATATAGAAATAATTTGCTTTATTTTTTTTTATGCATTATGAAAGTCTTTGCTGCTGGGTTCACAGCATGGATTGCAGAAAGTAGACGAACCAAAAGAGTGCTTTTCTCTCCTTGAAGTAATTAAGTGGGGATCCACAGCGTGTTCCTACCCATTAAACTGCATCTATGCCAAAGTTCTCCTTGCTTCCACCTATGCTGAGGCTGATGCCACAGGATTAAACCTTTTCAGTGATTTGCCCCCAGTAAGTCAGAACACTGCAGCCAAAACCTGGGGACAGCTTTTCTGCTTTGTTTTGTTTCTCTTTGTACCTGCCCCTGCAAGCAACAGCTGGGAAAAGAGGGATAGTGTTCAGCAGTCATGCAGAGAAAGCTGCTTTCCTCTGCCAGTAATGATGGGTTAATTCAAACCTTTATTTTTTCTTTTAAGTTATAGAAGTGTGGTTGCAGGCATTTTACTGTTAGCACTGCTGTCCTCAAAGGTCGCAGAGTAGACAATCTAACTATGTTTATACTGCCTGTGCTCATCTTATCTAAGGTTGGGTTCATGTGCAGCGCAGAGTTCAGAGTGATGGCATTCACAGTGACCCTGGATGTGGGATTTAACTTCAGAGAAGTCACTGACTTCTCTGCCTTGCAAGCAAACTTTCTACAGCCTTGGGACGCTATCATGCAACTGATAGCCAAGTAGTCATGGTCAGGAGCAAACACAAGCCCTGAGGTAAAAGGGTATATGAACACAAGAGACTAAAAAATTGTGGAAGGTACTGGTGGTTTATCTGGAAAACAGAAGATGAAGGCAAACGTTACCATTCAATGAAATAAAGGTGAGAGAATTGCTCGGAACTGTAGAGTACTTAGTGTGCATTGCCTCTTCAGGTGTGAAGCCTTGAGCAAGGTGTCAGGAATATGTGCCTTTTTACAAGAATATCTCTATTCAGAAATTTTATGGAAAGCAGAAACACTTTCTAGAGACTTTAATGTAAAAATGGGGTGGGAGAGGTGGCGTACAGCACACAATTATCTCAATTTTCTGTCCTAGAGTAATTTATTAATAAAAATCTTCTGTGGATCCTTCTCTGCCAGAACATGAGCACCTCTCTGTCAGCTGAAAAGGTTTGCTCTGCTTTGACAGCCAGAACAAAGCATCTTGAACTGAGTGTTTACTTGCTTGTTCTTGTATGAACTGTGAAGGGGTTACTGTGCAATGCATATCTGGAAAGCCTTTATCTGACTGGTAGAGCATGTCTGAGCCTTGGAGAAGACAGAGAAGGATTTGGATTGCTTTTCACACTAGGATTACTAAATGATCCAAGCCTGTGTATTGACAGCTTCCAAATAGCAATACTGAATTCCTTCAGTAGACTTTTTAATTTAGGAAATTAAGCAATCCTTTCATCTGAATAAACTGTAGAAAAGGTTTTGAAGTTTGTGGAATCATAATAGAAAAGTCTAGCACCATGGATTGTCCAATGTGATCTTATGTTGATAACAATGAGAGTTCCAAGGCTTTACACCTCGAGTTAAAAGAAGAATCACCCTGACCGCAGCATTTTGCATCATCAGTTCACAGGACATTGGAAATACATATTGCTTCCCTTTTCTGTTCTCCTGGTCTTTTGTGCTGTCTCTTTTTCCCTAGGGCTGTAACCAGATTTCCCCTTTGCCAGGATTGTACTGCTTTTTATAAAATAATGGAAGGTGAATGAATGAAATTAATGGCTTTCATAAACATGGACAGAAATAGATTGAAGGAGTATGAATTTACTTATAGAGATGGGTTGCTTGGTAGCCTGCAGATGATGTTAGAGAAGGTGGAATGTAATCTCAATAGCATAATGTTGCTTAAGGGTACTACTCGGTGTATTGGGAACTCAGATGTGCAGCATAGAAGATGATAGAGTGTTACTGTAGCACAGGCTGGGAAGGCATCAGTGTCTAAGCTAGATCCCCAGCTTGTGTCAGTGACAATTTACTCAGAGGATTTGTTGTCCATCTGCCTCATTACTTAACGAGGAGATGCATAAAATGAAACTCATATAGAGAGGGGGGTTTCTAAAATTGAATTTCACAAATGTATTATCTTTTACCTTTAACATGGTAGTGAGAAAAACCCAGCTACCTAGCAACTTGTTTGAACCTGTTCCTCAATTTTCTACTCCACCCCACGAACAGGATGAGGATGTCCATGAACTTTTGCTCCCTGTGCAGATTTCAGGCTTCTCTTTTTCCCCTCCCCAAGGCTCTACTAGTTGTATTCTGGCTGCATGAGCACTTGTACGAGTTGGCTTATTCCAGTTTTGAATACTAGACATTGCTTGCAGACTGGGCAATCTTCAGTGCAATTCCTGCTTCTTTTTAATGTCAGACCACCAAAGGGCTTCTGGTGAGTGAGAACATTAAACAGAGATCGCACTCATGACACACCAGGTTAGTCTTGCCTAGAGAGATAAATTGCTTATCCCAAACCAAATGAAACAGTCAGACCAACTGCATTTGGGAAATGCTTTCAGACTTTCTACTCATGGTAAGACAGGGGCTGTGGTTAAATAGCTGTGTTATGATGTCATAACTTTACATGCAAGGTCAGATCAGACCCTGGATGTAAGTATGTGCATTAAGTGTTGAGAAGTAGAAGGATGAAATTCAATGAAATGTCTGTCATTGCATCTGTGCCCTCAGCTACTCAGACTCTTCATCTCAGCTATTAAAGTAAGGAAAGACTTTAATCTCTTTATTTGAGCTTAAATTTGTAGGTGTATGTCGTTCCCTCTCTTGCTACAGGGAAGAGACAGCCAATGAACAAAATACACATGAAAATCCAGCTGCCACCTTAGCATCCCTCTGCTTCCAACTTTCTGCTTTGAGAAGGCATAAGCTGGAGTGTGACTCCTCAAGACTTTTGGCTTTCCAGTCCCTGCCATGGTTGTATAGGGTAATATAGTATGGAAGAAGAGCATCAACTTATTGAGTGTCAGCATGTCAGGGAAGTGCTCACAGTAGGAACGGATGGGAAACCCTTCAGCAGAGTGCAGAACCCTGCACTGCCAAGGGAAAACTTTGGTACTATGGGGAATGAGGTACCAGTGAGGTCTGCTGTTGGGTGAAATAGCTGCTTTCTCTGGCAAGAATCACGTTGATTTTGGCAGCTATGAAGTAATTTGAACTAATTTTCTGTTGCACTGAACCTTGCATAGATGTTTACCCAGTGGTGAATGGATGTTAAACCTTAATGCTGGACGTAAAGCCACTTGGCCATCACTCTACCCTGGTATAAATGATTATAATCAGTGTAAGGCACCAAATAATTGAGATTGATGATTTTTTATTTTTTTTTTAATACAAGAAAAATAACCTGTTCAGGGCATGCTATGACTCATGCTCAATGAAATCACTGGTGCTGGGTACCTAGTAATTTGGAGTTAAATTTTATCTTATACCTGCACTTAAGGAATGTGGTAAAATTGCCGATGATTAAGTGGATTCAAAAGGCACAATGAAAACTTTATTGTAAGCTTTCATCATTTTCTGTTTCCCATGGTTTTGGCTTGCATCTTTGGAAAGAATAAAATGAGAGTCTGGGCTTGGTTTAGCATGGAAGGACAGTTCACGTGGTTTCCCAGACCAGAACATTGATATCAACCTTTCATTTGTTTCTGTAGCAGAACATAGCATCTTCGCAACAACCAGTACGGAGGTGTTTTCCTTAGGTTCTGGTTTACTTTCCAGTATATCACTGTGTTTTTGTGCCATTATCTTTGGAGAAGGCAGGCTTCCATTTTAACATGTCTTTTTGTCTTGCCTCTCTGAAGGACAGGGCTTTCCAATTTTATATTTAATAAAACTTAATCATTTAACCATTTAATAAAATTTATCCATCTTCAGTTTTTTATTCTACCAAAATATGGCAAATTATTCTACCAAACATAAAAGGCTTTGTTAAAGAAAATTCAGCCTGAGCTTCAGGGATACCCCAGGTTTTGGGGTTGAGTGTCTTTATTAAAAATGCCTTGATCATATCAGGTTTTATCAGTCTTATTAGATTAGAGCTTTCTGAGTGCTAATGGCATTTTTCATCATGTCAATCAATGTCATCAAATGGGTTCCAAAACTTATCATGCCAGAGAAGTAAGCTATTATTGTACACCTCCATTTTAACTGTTAGGACTTAAATTCAGATAGCCTTGATATTGATTTTCCACACTGCTACATACTGTGTAACAGCTGTGTATTTCTTATTGGCAGTTTTGTTGAATTAGCATCACCTATACCTACACCTGTACCACCATTGTATTTTGTCCATTTCCATTTTAGCAGAACTGTTGAAAGAAAACCCGTTACAAGAGAGAGCAATCCTTGATTCCCTTTCCAACCTAAACAACTGTATTGTTTCATTCGTAGCTCAGATTCCTGCTTCTTGACTGACGTTCAGGTTCTGAAAGAATTTATTTAGATGATCTGGAATTTATGTGCCTTCATTTCTCATCAGTATTTTGCAATCCACTGCATTGGTGATATTACAGTTTGGCATTTTGATGGTTTTTGGGTGAGTTCTTGTAAATACTGAGAGTGAAAAAAAGCAACCCCTTTGCATTCTCCCTTGCAGAGAGTACTCTGCAATTCTAACTCTTTAATTCTGCCCTCTATTGACATATTCCTGCTTATTGTCTCACATTATATCTCTTGATCATGATACTGGTGTTCCTCTTGTGCAGTCTCATTGTGATGTCTTCTTAATGTAAGTATTTGTACTCCAATTAGTTGCTTCTTCATCCATCTTCATCTGCCACTGTAGATCATGACTTTGTTCCAAACTATTCATATCTGCAATGTTTCAATGGGAGCAGAGGGGCATGATAGCGTATGTTTTTGTCTTGTTTTCTACTGTGATCATAGCTTTTGGGACTGGTTGGTTGTTTATATACTGTGTTCATCACTGACTTTTGATGTCCTAACACTGAAAAAATAGTAGTTTATACCTGGTATTTTCATCACAAAGATGAAAGCTGTGGGTGTTGCATCTTGTCAGGATTTGGGCATCTTTGACTCCAGAAGTGGTAGCTGGGAAAGTCAAAGTCCCAGTGTGTCTGTTCAGTTAGATCTTTGCTCTTTCAGCGTCAGAGAAGTCTGATAGCAGAGTTTTGCCACTTCTGTTAGTTAATTCCATTAGACTGCTTGTTTGTGCCCGAATAAGTCTGAAAGGGTTTGCAAGGGTACTTTTTAAATCAGTGTACTGAAAATCTGGTTGCTGTAAGCTGCTTCTGCTGAATTTATGGACCAGGGCAGACCTTTTTTCCAAAGCATACTTAACTTGAATTCATCTTACCATTACATTTTTCTTATGCTTTTTACCTTTCACTACCTCTTTGTAGCAATGGGAGCTATTGGGAGTTATTGCGGCATCTTGTCCTGAAACTATTTTCTGTAGAGCTTTTTGGTCTAAATGGCACTCATCATGGGGCAAATATTCATAAGGCTAATCCATCAACGAATTTAATGTCTTAGACCTCCTAATTTCATACTTAAAATGTAGGGTGTAGTAAAGATTAAAGGTCCATATTCATTTTGTATGCTCTTACTGACACTGCAGACCATTCCTGATTGTTGCTATTATTCACATACAAATAACAGTGCACTGCTCACACAAAACTGTAGAAAATAAGGCTGTAAGGAGTCCATTAGAAGAGGTGTACTGGGTACAGTTTTGTTCTGTTAAGTCACTGGAAGCTCGTAAAATTACAGAGGTACCATGGGTTTAAATGAAAGCAGAGTTTGACCCACTGTGGTGAATTACCATCACTCCTTTGTATTTATTAGTTCCTTATAGGTCAGTTCAGCTCTGATGTTTCAGGGGAATATAGAGGAATGGCTGCTCAGCTGCCTGGCTACTGCCAATCTAGCAGTGTGCGTGGCAACTACTGGCTTCTTCTTTTCTTCCTCATAGTACATCTGCCTTGAATTTGTTTAGCTTGATTTCACTGTTCTCAAATTGCCATGCACAAGGCTGTGAAGGAATTTGTATTTCAAGAATCGCGGAACGGTTTGGATTGGAAGGAACCTTAAAGCCCATCCAGTTCCATCCTCCTGCCACAAGCAGGGACACCTTCCGCTAGAGCAGGCTGCTCCAAGTCCCTGTGTCCAACCTGGCCTTGAACACTGCCAGGGATGGGGCAGCCACAGCTTCTCTGGGCACCCAGTGCCTCAGCACGCTCACGGGGAAGAGCTTCTGCCTGAGAGCTCATCTCAGTCTCCCCTCTGTCAGGTTAAAGCCATTCCCCTTGTCCTGTCCCTACAGGCCCTTGTAAATAAACCCTCTGCAGCTTTCTTGTAGGTCCCCTTTGTATTGGGGTATTTGTTCATACAAGTCCTAGACAGCTGAGTAGTACTTCAGGATTGCCTGTGATTCTTATCTTATGGGTTTCACCCTCTCATTTATAGCTTTATCAGCCCACCTGGATCTACTCACATCTCTCTTTGTATCTGAATTCAGAGAGAGCACGGGCGTAACATCATGCCCCTGTGGTGCTTGAAAATTTATGCCTCTGTGATAAATGGCAATTGTTAGAGGGAATGATTAAGGAGTAGAACAGGCCTTCTGAAGACACTCCCTCCTGCAGTCAGGAGAGGGACAAAGAAATGCCATTATTCCTCATTTCTGTTATCTGGTTAGAAGAAATACAGGTACTACTGAATAGAATTAAATTAGCAAAACGATGAGGCAGTAATACCGATGGTCTGTCATTGCTTTGCAGTTTTAGCTATCGCGGTGCAACATCTCTGTGTGATAACTGAGCAGCAGTGACACAGAATCACCAACAAATGTTGTGATGTAATAAAAAGACATTTTGATGTAATTATGTAGTAATAGCATCTCTGCCCATTGGAATGGTCACTCTCCCAGCAGTTATGGTGAGCTTAAAAAATCCTGCAGTACATTTGCATTTGGAGAGATAAACAAAATCAGTGTATGTATTATAGTTGTGCATTTACAATAAATGTGAGCTAGTTTCATTTCTAAGCAGAAAATTGCACATGTAACAGTCTGAATACACTCAAAACCTGTCAATATCAGCTACAGTAAGTTTATTGCAGGAATTTGCCAATGGAGCACAGTAAAACAATATAAATGAATAATGTTACCATTACAATCTTCATTCTTATATATGTTTTAATTTCTGCATGAGCTCTCTTTATTTGAGTGGAAATGTATCTACATAGTATTTTGTCAATGTAAAATTGACAGTATCTGCATAACAACAGCATAGTGGACTGCACTTCAAATATGATTGGAGACAATTCATTTCTTCTGACCATTATAGCACAAAAATTTACAAGTCAGAACTGTTGTGCCCTTTTCCCTGGAATCTGTCAGTGAACCTTGATCCATGTATCAGCATATGTAAAGCTCTTTCTATGATGCCAAAAGGATTGTGAATATTTAAATAGTGAAAAATTATAAGGATAGTAGGATTCGAACACTGAACAGCAAAACAGAAAAAGTAACCAAGACGATGAATATTCTTTGCAGTCTATACAGTCTGTTCAACAAATGCTTAGGATAAACTCAGGGACTCTGCCTCCACTTTCTTGTCCTGCCTCAAAGTCTATGCTAAGAGTCTACTTACACCGACGCACAGCTGTGCATGTTAAATGTGCGTGGATCATCAATGACTCCCATACATCTGCTGTAGCTCCAAGTTCCTGTCCAATATACCTTCAGATTCTGGATCTAAACCAGATGTACTCATTGCTAGCTTGTTGGCTGCTTCTGGTGTCAGAGTCTGAGTTATGTTTGTATCAAAGTTGACACTGAATGGTGAGTCCTTTCAAACCTCCAGGGATAAAAGAAGGGGATAAAGGAAATATATATTACAAAGATGGAGAAAGCAAAATGGTAGCTTTCACTTTTTTGAAGTCACAGAGCAAGTAACTGCTTGAACCTGGAATAGAAGGTGGGGCTTTTGACTCCAATGCTGTTTTAATAATGCCTAAATAACATGAGCTTGTGAAAGTCATTAATCACTTGCTTTTCTTTCCCCCCACTTTAGAACCCTAGAATATTTCGAAAGTAAAAGTTATGTTAAGGATAATAAATTAAATTGGAATTCTGTGGCAATTAAAGAACGTCAAATAAGATTTTGCATTGCAACAATGCTTAGTGAACTGTGAAAGGGTGCAGAAGTATAAACATATCTGAAAGGAGACACGGTATTTTTGGGGAGCAGAGTAGTAAAGAAAGCACATAGGAAAATGAACTCTATAAACCACGTTGGTGAAAACTATTTCTGAAGAAGCTACGTTTGTGAATAATGACCTTATGTTGGTCATCATGGTTGTCATAGTTTGGTTCAACTTTGAAAGCTTAGTGTGACCACAGGTCATGCCCAGTAGATCTGTTGGGGTTGCCATGTGCAACCCACTTTTAACTCACGAGGGTTTCCTGCATTTTCTCCCAACTTTTCTTTACCTTCTTGCTCATCTTTGAGTTTCCTTTATGCATGGATGGTTGATTTTCTGTCTCTAGAAAAAGTAGACAGTAGCTGGCTAGGCTCCTTTTCATTAGAATTTATGTGAATCTGAGTTTACACTGGGCATAATCACTGATGAATATTCATGTAATCTAGTATCTTTGAGGAATTGTTATCCTGTTTAATCATGCTTTAAAGCTGCGATCCTCTTTTCCGTTGATAATTCTTCTTAGCATATTTCCTGTTGTGGAAAGACTGAGCCACTCAAATATGCTGAGCGTATTTGGTGATATGGGACACCATGCAGAAGTGGGATATGTTTTCATCTCTTTTGAGAGCTGAGGCCAATCAGATGCCTGGTGTTGTCTCTAGCTGATAAGATCAAACTCCCTGATGTTGGAAAAGCAAAATAAGCAGCATACAATGTTTTCTTTCTGCTATTAGAGAGAAAGACTCATTCACTTTTCAAGGGAATGTCACCTTCAGTAGTCACTTTCCTCGTCACTCAAGTCATTCCCCAGAAGCAGGAGTCCAGCCGTTCTCCAATTGCAAGAATTAATCTTTTGTGTAGGGGGAATTAAGCAAGCAGCACTGAAAGACCTTGCACCAGATTGTGTCTATTTCAGCCTCGTTGTGTTGAGCACACAAAAGAGCCTCTGTGCTCTTTACCTCCAGTTGCTCTCCAAGTGGTAATGAAACTAATTAAAGTCTCTGATTGCAGCCTCTGGAAGTTTCTCTGTTTCCATGTGCACACAGTGGCATTAAGACATTAAAACCAAAGGTGGGGCTTAGACTCTCCTTTTACAGACCTGAGCATGATGACTAAATATCTATACTTTGGTACAGCACTGTCACCATTGCGCATAGAGCAAAATGTATTCTATAGTAATGTTTTTTTTTTGAGTTAAAACAGAAGTAAACACAACACCCTGAGGATTTTCAGTGTTTCTTCATGTCACCTGAACTAACACTTTTTTTCTTGTTCTTTTAACTGTTCTCTCTGATTTTTTTTCTGTCATCTTCTTAGAGGGTTCACTACTTTGAAATCATACGGGCAAATATAGGTTGCTTGTAAACACTTGTTTTATATCTCTCTAGGAATATTGTAAGTGTAGGTAGAGAAGCACAGTTCCAACTTTACTTAACTGATCTCTACAGTTCAGTATCTCAAGGAAGAAAAACTCTGATGCTACCTTGGTGGTGTTCTCATGGTGCCTTTGTGCAGTTTCTATTCTTGCACCTCACCGCTTACCTGTAAGCATCTTTCCTACAGCTGTCTCACAGCATCTGTTTTGTTTGTTATGTGGTATACCACTGGTGAGTTCAGGAAGCTTTTGGGGAAAAACAGTTCCTTCAAATTGTCTTTCCAATAACAGGTGTGCACAAAAAAAGTAATACAGGGGTATTTCTTAAAACTGATAAAACAAGGCAATAGAAAGTCCTTACCTGTAACTGTTGATCACTTTTAAATCAGTCAGTGTTTTGTGTAGACGCTTAATCAATGACCATTTAGAGATGAGTTAGTCCAGTGTGTATATTCTCCAGGCTTTTAAACAATGTCCAAACACAGGCTATTATTTTAAGTCACAGGAACATTGTGAGGATGATGTGGGAGAACATGTCAGCGCTGCAGGGGGTGTCACAGGAGGGGGCATATATGTCCAGATCCAGCCTTCCTTTGGGTACATTCGATTTCTTTGGTAAACACAATAGAAGTTTCTTCTGCTTGCACTTCTGTTATTCTGAGCTTGGTTAAAATTGGAATTTTTAGTGTGCCATTAAATGTCCTTTATATAATGATTTCTCTTTTAGATCCCTTAATTTTTTTCTCACTCCCCCTTTCATGCTCTACTGAATGTGTAAAATGAGAATTTTTTTAACATTGTTTTTAAGCATCAATATTTTCAAGGGTTAAGAAAATGTTATTGCCTTCACAATTAACATGTATTCATTTGTCATTTTTGTTAGGATTATTTTTGCGTCATAGCTATCTGTTAAAAGAGTATGGAAAGGTCAACGCTTGTGATGTTTACAAAACTGACTTACATTTTTTTCCTCTCCTTTACAAACTGACCTATCTAAGTCTTCTGAACATTTTAAGGCCATCTGTTCTGAGTATCCATATGGATTTTGTCAGCTTGCTTTTGTTGTATTTCTAATCAGGCTTTGTAAGAATAATATTTGATTTGGCTTTAAATGTAAGTGTGGCTTTATGGGATGGGAATGGGGAGAAAAGACCAATCATTAGCATGAACTTCTGTTTGTGGAGTAAGGCTGTGCCAAACATTCCTGATCTCTAGTTCTGCTTGGGAGATAATCACATAAGTCATAACAACAACAGTATAATATGTAGAAACAGAGAAGAAATAGTTATTTCATGTCTAATAGTTTTATCCTGGTACAGAATAAAATTAGATTCCCTTACTGTAATGGTATAAAACTATAGACCAAGGAGTATTTTCTTAGCTCTTTGCCCAACTTTTCCTATTCAGCCATTAAGCTCTTGACAAGATGTCTGATTAAGTCTGTCCTGCTGTAATTTAGTGTCCACAAAGGCACCTCAGTTTCCAAATGAACTAGAAGAACAGTAGTTTTAAATGTGAGAACATGCTTCTCTGGAGTAAAAGATTGACATTCAAGTCTATTGAAAGACGCTCTGGCTGCTTTATGTAGTATGCAATGCTCATCACTTTATTACTCAAGTGTTCAAAGAATTGAGACTTGGGTGCTGACCAGATGAGAAAAAAAATGTTGCTATCAGTTCCATTTTGAAATCAATTTGCTTGATTGTAAAATCTATAGAATTGGTGATGCCAAATATTGATCTCTTTTCCTTCTTCACTTCCAAGAGGCTGTTCCTTCTTCTATTGCATTTAATCTTTTTTTAAGCAGATGTAGCATTTGAAAGATAGTTTAACTAAATACTGAGTCTTTTCTTTTTCACCTCTGCAGTAATTGCATGAGAAAATGAATAATTAGGCAAATTGATCAGAGGACACAGAGCCAGAAGTTTCCTGAATCCCTGCTCTAGTGTCAGACACCTGCTTTGGGAAGTCATTTAATGACTGCTGACAGTGGAAAGCTGTACTTGCTAATTTCTCAGGAGTATAACACAGCTAATGTCAGCAGCGGACTGGGAAGATATAACCTGTTCTGCTTGAGCATGCATCCGATAGTCAGATCTATTAGGACCTGAGGGTTTCGTAGCCATTCCTGAGCCTCCCTTTTACTTGCCATGATCACCCTTGACCAGACATTGTTTTTCCTTCAAGCTTGGGGCTCCATATTTTTTCTTGTTGTTGTTGTGCCCTGACTGAGCTCTTCCTTCTCAATAGTGAGGGAGACTACACTTCAGTTCTCTTTCTGACCTAGGATTTGCTTGTACTCACCCTTTGACTTGCTTGCCCCAGGAGAATCCTGCTGTCATTCCCGCAGAAAGCTGGGTCTCCACAGCTAGTCATTATCTGTTAGACATTCCTGGACTGTCCTTTTTCTTTCCAACTGTTTCTCTCGTCTTTTTCCTTGTTCCTATGAAATCAATTCCCAAGACAATTATTTCCTCTGTTTTAATGGCCCAGTATCCCTTCACACATGCATTTCTTCCATGGTGGTTTATATTCTGTCATGGTCATCTCCTGAACAGATCCTTCCATAAGGATGCTAGTACTGGCATTCTCAGAGGGTTTAAATAGAAACTTTATGTTAATAGCTTTGGCCTAGTAACTGACAGATAGTGTGATCAATTCAGTACACTTGTGAAGCAATATATGCGTGATAGTGTCACTGTGATAAGCATCATATACATAATTCCTTAAGTAGGGCATCGCTATTGATAGCATGTACTGTTTGTTTAGTTCCAAGTCTTGGAATGAATCCAGCTTCTGTAATTATTAATGACATCAATAACAACCATCCTTTCTGGGTTTCCTCTGACCAAATGTGTGCATAACTAGGCCTCATTTTTGCAAAATCATACAATCACAGAATAGTTAGGGTTGGAAAGGACCTTAAGATCATCAAGTTCAACCCCCCTGCCATTAGCAGGGACACCTCGCACTAAACCATGTCACCCAAGGCCTCGTCCAACCTGGCTTTGAACACTGCCAGGGATGGAGCATTCACAACTTCCCTTCTCTTTTCACACCCCCCTTCTCTTTTGCCTAGTGAAGTAGCTGTAATCCTTTTATCAGTGGATTTCCTTTATCTTGCCATACAATGTATTTATGAACCTGATCTACCTTAGTTTTCATAGTGTTCAATGAAACAAGGCAAACCTTGTAACAGTTCACAGACTACCATTTCATTCTGATGAACAGTGAAAATGGAATTTGCCTTGATAATAATGGTGTCTCATGAAACTTGTGCTAATCTACATGGCAAGCGAGGACAATTTACCCAACAAAAAATAGAGTAATAATTAATCATATATTGGGTAACTTTTGTCCAATCAAAAGTAATTTGTTTGTTCAATGAAATGTATATAATCTGATGTACAAAAACCTAAGGTGTGATAGCTTTGTGGGGTTTCCACCTAAAATCCTGTTTTGCAAAATACCCTGACTCTGTGTGTGTATTGATGTTTTGCACACCAGGTGATGATCCCACTTGTGGGAAAACAATCTGACACCTCTCGTTCCCTACAGGTCTTACTTGTGGCTTTCTAAGCTTCTGTTCTAGATGCACCCAGTGTGTTGGCATGGAATTTCAGCCACTCTAGACACTGGAGTTGTGCTCTTCACTTGTGCTGCAACGGTGGCATGTGCTACATGCCATCTACATGGGTGCCTTCTTTCCTATGCTGTCCTTTCCTTCTCCTCCCCATGGTGGGAGAAGTCTCTAGATCCTGGAGCTGTGAGGGATGATTATACTTATGAAGGGGATATTCAGAGAAAGGGATGGCTCAACAGGGAATGTGTCCTTGTCCATCTTTCCCAGTGGCGCCTCTTTCCTCACTTCTCAAAGCTACATCTTTGTACAAGTAATTCCCCTCCACATGGGCTGAGTCTCCCCAGCTGTTATTCAGTCATTTGGTCTCAAGCAACTATAAACCCCCAACATATTTGAGCCAGTGATAATGTAGGAACGCTTTATCCCCCCAGAGCAAAGCTCTTGAGACAGGGTTTTTTATGGTTTCTGATGCATTTCTTATTGGAAATATCAACTGTGCCCTTGAGTAGTTTTCCTTTCTTTGAAGAATTGCTTGAATTTCTTTTTTTGCTTGCTTATCCACCCTCCTTCAACACGTGCAAGGAGTAAATGACCTTACAAACTACCTGGCTTTACAGGGCCATTATGAAGCAAAGTTTACAACAGAGCAGGCAGAGTAAATTAAGGCTGGATAACAAATTTTGCAGATTCCTAGATCTTTGTTCATGAGCAAGGGAGAATGCTTTGAATATAGGCTTCTTCCTGGCACGTTTGGCTATTTCACTGTGTTCAGTCTCACAGAGAAGTTCTGATACTCTAGCTGGTTTATGAAGAAAATTCTTGATTTTCCTCTATTACAGAAGCTGTGATATTTATGGATAAGATTAACCCCAGTGACATTAAAAACCTGCAGGGTAAACTAATCTCAGAATAATATCTATAACCTTTGACCATACTCCTTTGACTTCTCTGGCCTTTCACAAGTATACCAGAGCTATATGTGGTTCATCTGTTGAAATGTGCTTTTTCAGAGCCTTTAACATCTGATTCTCTCTGTGTTGCAGACAAATATAGACTCATTAATTATTATCTGAAAGAAAAATCTGGACAATTAAATAGGTGCAGCTACTCATGAAAATCCTAGAAAGGCAAATTGTTTGAAATGCACATTTATCTATCTTCTGTCATCATGGGCTCACAGATACACAGATGGCCTACACAGGAGCAGTAGGCCTGATCCTTCCCAGAAGCCTCAGAGTCACTATGCACACTTGATGTTCAATGCATGAAACCTGCTTCTGTCAAGAAATACATTACTTCAATTGGATGAAGCAGCTCACGTGTACTGCTTCATGGCATATCTAAAGGGTACATATTTATCAGGGGTTTTTAGATGCAGGTAGCAATTTGGTTTTGCAATACACTGCAAATAAGTCACTAATTGTACAGTGTGCACATGCCAACTTCTGCTTTCAAACAGCATGATGGGTACACATGTGTGTGCAGCAATGCTGTGGGCATGGTGAAAGAGAGAAATGAAGCAAATACCTGGTGCATATGAGAAGGGTAGAACAAATTCTCAGTAGCTTCTTTCCTGAATGAGTTCTGTGAATATCATCTCTTTTGTAAGTGCTCCAGTGGCAGCTGAATTTGAAAAAGTAAAGAATCATTCCAGAGAAGAGAGGGCTACTGGGGAATATCTTCTATCCCTGGAGAGGGACCAGTTTGGAAGGGGCTTTGAGCAACCTAGTCTAGTGGAAGGTGGGGGTTGGAACTATATGATCTCTAAGGTCCCTTCCAATCCAAACCATTCTGGGGTGGGATGGGATAGACTAGAATCTTTTCAGTTGGAAGGGACCTAAAGATCACCTAGTCCAAAAGCCTAATGCTTCAGGACTGACCAACAATTAAAGCATATCATTAAAGGCATTGTCCAAAGGCCTCTTAAACACTGACAGACCTGGGGCATTGACCATCTCTTGGGAAGCCTGTTCCAGTGTTTGACCATCCTCTCGATAAAGAAATGCTTGCTGATGTTCAGTCTGAACCTCCCTTGGTGCAGCTTGGAATGAATCCCATGTTCCCTGTCACTGGATAGCAGGGACAAGTCAGCACCTCCCTCTCCAAATTCCCCTCCTCAGGGAGCTGTAGAGGACAATGGGACTTGTTTGTATGGTAAGACTGGATGTAAAGAAAAATGTATTTTAGCAAGTATCTTCTGCTCTTGCTCTTCAAATACTTGATTTCTTTTTATGCTTTAGTTTTCTTTTACATTAAAAACCAGCTTTTTTAGATTACTTGTTCTTTTATGACAATTTTTAGGCACAAGGGCATGGCAGTAAGAGATTTTCACTCCTCAGTGAAAAGTCCAGTGGTGTTAATGCTGCAAAGCCCCTAGGTTTTCCCCTAGTTGAAGGAGTGATGAAGAAACTGCATTGCTGTTTTCACTCTGGCAATAATACAAGGTTTTCCTTAAACTGACTGCAGATAGCTGTCCAATTTATTGGGTCACTTACTTGACACCATATCATCAATTCAGGTGGCAGAACTACATGGGAAAGGAAAGGTGTGCACTGTTGAAAGCTTTCATTGAAAACCTTTGGAAACATAGTTCTTCTTGTGCAGTTAATACCTGTTTTGTTTCTCACAAGCTGCACAGCATTGACAGGCTATCTCATGCTGCTGCTGCTGGAGAACCCCTTTTCCTCATGGATCCTGGTGGTATATAATAATATACCAAAAAACATGGTAGCATCTGCCTCAATGTCTGAGGCTTGGAAGTCATCACTTTCATGGGAATGACCTTCTGTGAGGAAGCAGGATTTCTGGAGCATCCCTTCATCTGCTGCCTATTTACTCTGGGTGGGAAGGAGAGAAATAGAAAACAGATTAGTCTGTGTTATCAGACTCAATCCTTTCATTGATTGCCTTGAAGGGAGGCTTGCTTTCCAGAGCACATTTAGCCTGAACTTTAGATGTAAATCCTTTTCCAGACATTTTAAAGCCTGAGTTAGCTGGAAAGAGCACTGCTGTAAGAATGCAGCACAGAAACGGTATGCAGTCCATGCTCATCTGGTGCTGCTGCTGGTGCACTAAGTCTTCCTGTGACTGATGTGCTTCTGTAGAAACGCCTCCCCCTCCCTCCCCAGCACAAATGTAATCTTGAACATATGTGGATCAGTAAAACAGTGTGGCTTTGCTGTGGAAATCTTACGTTTGAACCAGCTGAGTGGTCAAGATATATATTGTATGCTCACTGCAATGTGCTTTGAACGTGAGACCAGATTGTTGACCCTAAAAATCCTCAGCAAGTGCCAAGACACATCTCCTTCATTCTGCTCTGTAAGGAGAAGCGAAACATCCACATGAAGGGGAATAAGTAGACTTGGAGCCTTTCTCTGCAAGTTATGTGACGAGTGGGACAAGCTCCCAGGCACTCAGGCAGCTGGCATGCAGGGTCTGCATTGCATCCCCTGTTGCTGTCTTCCAAGATGTGATGGGAATTAAGCAGAAAGGCCACCCTGGGATCAACTGGGCATGGAGAAACTGTTAACACCACCAGCAGACTACAGTGCCAACATTGCTCATATTGCCCTGGGTGGTTCAATGAATCGAGTCAAAGCTGCTGTGGCAGGGTGGGAAACAGATGAAGAGGGATTTTGTATCCTTTTCTTTCCCTATGGCCTTTGCTGGACCTGACAGATTAGAATCACAACAGGTTGCACCAATGTTTTGCTGGACACAGCATTTACATTGCACCTTGGTTTTGGACAACACATTTATATAGTTGGTATATAGATGCTCCTGTTTAAACCTCACAAAACATTAACCTTATTAATATTTATTATCCATACACAAATTATAGTCATCCAGTTAGTTTTCTCTGTAGCTTCAGCAATTTTCCAAGAGATTGAAGCTTAAGTACCTTAATTTGTCTTTCCGACGAAGGTGAAAGTGTTAAAAGCAGCTTTAGTTTGTTGTTTAGTTGTCTTTTCAGGATTTTAGGAATCTCTTGGAATTTGTTTGCTTTCCTTTGATTTCCTGCAAAAGGCAATTAATACTGAAGCAAAGATAAAGCTTGCTAGTATAAGTAGGTGGTCTCACTTTGTTGGCATACTTGCACCCCCACAGACAAGACATTTTGCTCTTTCTGTAACTTTGAATTAGCTGAAGTATCTATTAATACATCAGTTTATTGAATGTAATTGCCTCCTACCTATATAGATCCAGAAGACAGCTATTTACTAAGGAATGTAATTTTTGCTTTAGCTCTAACGTCAGGTTTTTGCTCATTTGATGTTCAAGTTTATGATAGTCATTTTCTCCCTCATCAGCTTTGGAGCAGAGACAAAGGATAGTAACAGAGGGCAAAGTGTGTAGCAAAATGACACTGTGGTCAAACAGACTTAAAGGTTTACAGATTTGATCCTGAAATGGGATAGATGATGTAAAAACATGACAACCCAAGGAAGGTGTCTGTTTTAAAGTACTTTTTCTCTCTAGTGTAAAGAGGTATTTCACATGCACCACACTTAGATGTCTCGGTTTGCTCATAGTTTCTCAAATATCTGACAAAGTGAGAAAATTGGCAAGGGTTTTTCTTTCAATACTTCATTGCTGTTAACACCACAGAGCTGGCCATAGCCTATATGTAATGTGGTTAAAACACTGTTGAGTACTTCTGAGAGCAGGGAAAGGCTCCACTTATCTGTTCCAGCCAAATGTGTTGAGCTTACAGCTCATATAGTCGTCACCGAGCTCAAGCACTGCTTTCAGGACTTGATATTAAAACTCTGCACCAGCACATTCCACCTTTCTAATGGTCCTCATCCTCATTAAGGTACCTCTGTTCTTACCTTCATTTTCTTGCCACCTGCACTTCACTTTGCCTCTGCTGAGCACCTATTGACTGATTACAGGACTGAAACATTTCATTTGTTGTGTTTTTTGTTTGGTTGGTTTTTTAGCTGTTTCAAAAATGCAAGTAAAACACTGCCAGGTAAGGTGCAGAGATTCTCTATAGACATAAATGTATTGTCCTCATGTATCATTTATAACTGCTCAAAAAGTTGTGCTAAAATATCTCATTATGGACAGGTTACGTGACCTCACTTCTGAATAAAGGCAAAACTTCTGCTAAATGCTGCCAATCTGTGTTACAGGGAATAGAACCATCACTGCCGTACCTTGTTTCATAGGTGAAATTTTACTGGTTCATAAGTAAATTAATGCCAGGATTGGGATAAAATAATTCATTTTAAATTAATTTAAATTTCATTGCATTTTTTATATATTTCAAGTCATTATCAAGCTGGTAGCTTATGCCTTGTTATCACCTATAATTTCTCCCTTGTCTCTAAGGCATGATGCTACTTTTTAGGGTTGTACTTGGACGTGGTGGAAATATTATCAGTGCCAGTTCAGATTCAACCTGACATCCCAAATGCAATGAGGTTAGTGGCTTCATCATAGCCTCAAGTGAACAGTAGTATGCTGAATAAACCCGCACATATAATTCTTCTAAATTTGGACTGTAAGGGGGCCCTAGCACTGAGTTACTATGGAAACAGAATTCTTCTTTTCTTTAGAAAGAAATTCCCCTTAGGTTTAGTAGTGTGAAAAAATTCCCAATGTTAGAGCTCTCCATTATCATTTTGCGCCCACACTTTCTTAATAAGAGTTTAAAGATGACTTTTTTGACTTGTCCACTTAATATTCAATTTAATCACTGAGTTTTCATGGTATTTTATCTGGAGGAAAAAGCAATGCTCTTCTTTCCCCAGAGCTGTTTGGATAGCTGTATGGATAAGTGCTAATGATTTATAGAGGATGTGCACCGTCACAGTGTTGAGCAGAACACAGGCAATGTTTGTTCTTCAGTAGATTATGCAGGCATAGGAGGAGTCTCTTTCCAGCAGGCTGTCACATAAAGGCTGAAATTGTGGCTCTGCTCATGACATTGCCATTTCACCCAGGTCTCAGGATGAAAGATTTTATGACAGACCTCAGATAAAAGATTTACAAGATGGGAGAACAGAGTGCTTGGACAGGATGACAGTGAAAAGAGAATCATGTCTTACACAAATCGGACAGAAACTTGGACAGGAAGAGTACTTTTTCCTGCTACTATATGTACAATAAATAGTTTCTAAGAATTAGTTTTGGGAGGGACTGTGGGAAAGTTGTGCAGCAAGAGATGGGAAAGTGTGAAGGAAAGGTGGTGTGGTACAGTGAGGTAGAAGGAAGAAACTTTGTGAGAGCACATAGAATGAGGGAGCAGTTAAGAGGACTTGAGAAGAGAGGGGACTTAGTAGTCACTTAAAGAAGCAGCTTTGGAGCTTGATTTAATGTGCGGGATAGCAGTACAGGGAAGTGTAATTATGTTTGTAAATGCACAGTTCACCAGTGGATAGCCTGAGTAGTTGACGGCTGCTCTTTTCTCATATTCCTGATAATAACAATCATCTCTAAGTGAGAGGAAAAAAAGTGAGATTTTCCAGTTTAATCACAGGTTGAAATGGCAAGTCCTTTTTAAAACCATTACTAGGTTAAGTATGACATTAACTCTATATTCAAGTATAAATCCATTAGATTTTTTAATGGCCTTTCAAGTTTATCTCTTCTCCTGTAAGGATAACTTTTGGGTCATATATTTTTAAAAAGCTGTTTTGTTTAAGTAGTGAAAAAATGCTGATGATAAATATTGAAACTCTTCATGTAGTCCAACAACAATTTGTTACTCTCCTCTTGAAAAGCCAGGTTCGTAAGACCTTACAAAGAAAAAGAGAATGAGATAATTATAGACTTACACTCCATGAACAATTTCAATTCATTCCAGTTAACACAGCAAATTCAGCATCCCTTTATAATGCTTATGTAAGTGATAAGTGGCACAGAGCAGCAGTGCATCCTTGGAAGAATGACAGCAAATGTGGAGAGCATAGACAAGCTTCCATTTCCATGTAATGTGGGACTGTACGATCTATGGCCAGGGTCTGGGTGCTGCTGAGAGTATTTGCAATGCCCAGAGATGTCTGAGGAGACTTGTCTTTGCAGAATGCCTGGGGACAGAAAGCTGGTAGAAGCAGCTCTACCTCCAGCCATGGAAGTTGCCTCCTGTGTAGATGCCTGGTTGCAATAGGACTATTAGGAGGCATGCAAGAAAACTGCAGGTTAGAACATGCATAGATGCATGTTAGAATATCCATACGTGGATGTAGAACATCTACATGTATGTAGATCCTCTTCTCTTGTTCCTCTTCTAGTATACAGTAAAATATCAGTAGTGAAGACCACAATAACCTCTCCAAACTCCTTAATGCTCGTCCAAGACTGAATTTCTAGGCATGAACACATAAACCATTGTCCTCTGTGTCATGGGAAAACATCAGACATTGGAGGATGAGAACTGGAGCCTCACACAGAGGATTTAATTTACTTAACCAAATACTGTGTCCAGTGGAGGCAGTGATTCTTACCCTTTCTGAGGACTCTGCCTGTTATAAGTTTGTACAACTAGATGTTGACTATTGCAGCCCCTTCCAGCTTTGGCAAGAAATACATTATGAAACTCATCCTTTCCACTGTGCCCCAGAACATGTTGCACAGTTGAATCAGAGACATTTGGAGAGATTTTCAAAGGTGCAACTGTTACATAGGAGTTGATTTCTCATTTACTAATGGTACTTGAAAGACACCTTCTTCTCTGCGCTGTTGATTTTATAACAGCAACAAGGTCTAGGACTTGGAGTCCTCCTGACTCCACTTTGAATTAGTTTCAAACAATATTTGGAGAGAATAAATCTACAAAGAGACGTGTGTTCCCCGGCAGTATCTCTATCACTCCTCTTCTCTTACTGATCAAAGGCAGAGAACTGTGCATTAAGAATTCTGTACAGTAGCCCTGGAGAAAATAAGAGGTTTAAGAAATGTAGTTTTTGTAAAAAAAGTAGGTGGTCTTTTTCTGGCAGTGTTCAAGGCCAGGTTGGACAAGGCCTTGGGTAATATGGTTTAGAGCGAGGTGTCCCTGCCCATGGCAGGGAGGTTGGAACTTGATGATCTTAAGGTCCTTTCCAACCCTAACTCTTCTATGATTCTATGATTCTATGGCAGGTATTATTATTTTGGAAAAGGAATAGAAGTATGTTACAGATTTCCATGTTGCCAATGTATCAGCCAATTGCATGGGAAAACAAGCTTTAATAAACTGATTATACTTCTTTTGAATATACCATTCTGGACATGCTGTCTGAATCCTCCTAATTAAGGTTTTATTAACCAGAAGCTGAACAAGCATTGCAGTCATAGATTTGTGGGTGGTTTCTTTAATAGGAATGACACTACTATGGCTGTTTGAAATACCATGTATACTAAATTGACTTTTGGAATTAATTTCAGGGATATTAACTTCCAGTAAGTGCATAATTTAATTTTGTTTCAAAAGTGTTGATGTCACCAAGAGGCACCTAACAGAAGGTTTATAACACAGTTCGTTTGGACTGCATGAAGCTTATCAAAGTGGATAGAGGGAATCAGTTGCGTGCTCACATATTTCAACACTTAGTAATTTGCAAGACTTTGAGTGACACTGTTGCATTGGTAGTAATACAGGTGCGTTATCCCCTTTGACTACTTTCTAATACATCTTTAGAAAGTCTTTGGTCTTAGATTATTCCCAGAAGCTTTTGTGGGACAGAAAGGGTACACTGTCAGCAAGAGCAGTGCATGAATAAGGAGTACCGCCAGGCAGAAGTCACTCAGAGGTAGGCTAAAATCTTCATTCAGAAATGATTTCTATGTTTCCCACTGAATATTTTCTACTAGGTGTTGGAACAGAACAGTTATTTCAGCAATATACACCTCTGTTATGGTCAGGTGTTGAGTTTGGTGGATGATTGTCCTTTTAAAAGCTGACGATTGTCCCGTGTAAAAAGTGTTAAGTCACAACACATAGAGCAAACAGTGACCACTAGAACAACTAGTCAGGTTCCATGAAGATCTGTAAGAACATTTCTGACTTTCTCATAGCCAGATAATGAGTAGTTTGCTCACAGTTTCAGAAAATCTGTGGCAAAGGAGAAAAAGAATCCAATGCCTGAGGATTATTTGGATTAATTCCTGAACCCTTCACCACATAATCATTCCTCTTGTTTCCACTAAGTATGATTTACACATGCTTTCTGTTTATTTGGCAGCAGTTCTTAGTACTTTGTAAATATCAAGCTTTGGAATAGACATCCTGAAATCAAGTGTAATGTGCTTAAAAACATACAGCATAGTAAAGTGATTAGTAATATGTCACGGTATGGGCCTAATTCCCCACTGCATTGAGCCAGCTGTGCAAGCACCTCTGTAAAAACTGGAAAGCCTGGAGAAGGCTCAGCAGTGACCCTATCATACTCTGCAACTACCTGAAAGGAGGTTGTAGTGAGGTGAGTTCAGTCTCTTCTCCCAAGTAACAAGCAATAGGACAAGAGGAAATGGCCTCAAGCTGCACCAGGGGAGGTTTAGACTGGAGATTAAGAACAGTTTCTTCGAAGAGAAGGTGGTCAGGCATTGGAATAGGCTGCCCAGGGAGGTGGTGGAATAACCATGCTCAAAAACCATGTAGACGAGGCCCTCAGTGATATGGTTTAGTGGTGGTCTTGGCAGTCCTGGGGTAATGGCTGGACTTGATGATCTTAAAGTTCTTTTTCCAACCCAGTTGATTCTATGATTCTGTGAAAAGTTTGGACTTTGTCAGAAACTGGCCCAGAGTCCAGAGAAAAGTTCTACCTGCTGTTACTTTGTCCGTTAGCTAATTCAGTTCCACACTGAATGGGCTTTAAAAAGGAGAACACACCTGGAGGCTATGCCTGCATTTCTCACCTCCCATTCTCCAGTTGTTCTCCTGTGATGTTTAAGCCAAATTTTCATTCAGTGCCTTGCTGCTTGTATTGCCATAGCACCCAGGGAGCCTGACACATGAATCAGAAGAGCACCGTACAAGCACAGATCAGAAGGCTGTCTCAGTTCCAAAGACCTTACAATTGAGGTGAAAAGCCTGGGAAAACAAAGGGAGACAAGCAGGTAGTTGAGGAGCAAAGGGAAAGAAGCTGGTGTTGGCTTGGCAATAGAACCAGCATACAAGGAGACAAACCTGGGATTATTTTATTCTTTTTAAATTGCTCAGAGTATTTAACAGAGAAAAGTGAATGAGTTTGCATGCCGAAGGAAACTTTCTTCCCCACATTAGATAGTGTAAGAAAAGGCACAAGTTTTATCTGAATGTTTAGCTTTGGCAACACAGAAGGAGAATCTCCCTCTGTCGTTGAGATAATGACTGAAGAGAGCGTGCAGAGAGTATTGACAGTGAAGACAAGCCTCTATTAGATGCAGCAAGGAAGTGAAAGCCCATGCTGGGAACATGGAGAGAAGGATTATATGGTCAAATTGACGAGCTGGAAAAATGATCTTATGACAGCATCTAGGCTCGAAGGACCTTCTAGCTCATTATAATATGAAGCGGGGATAGATACTAAATATGTATAGGTGTATCGAGCAATCTAATGCATATGTATACCTTAAGAGAATAAATGTAGAGGGAAAAATCACCCTGGGTGTGCAGACTTTGGAGGAACTATCCCCATGCAACTCAACGCTGAATAAAAGGCATACCTACTTTACAACTTTAACGAGCTGTGGAGTCAATCCGCATATCAAGCTATGTTAAGATCCGTCATGGCCAAATTATAGATAGCATTTCAGAAGTTATGAGTTTGAAAAATGATTACTAGTATTGATGGCTAGCACAGGCTTCACCTTTATCATCGAATCATCGAATCATCGAATCATAGAATCATAGAATCATAGAATCATAGAATCATAGAATCATAGAATCACAGAATCATAGAATCATAGTTTTGGTTGGAAGGGACCTTAAAGCTCATCGAGCTCCAACCCCCTGCCACAGGCAGGAACACCTTCCACTAGAGCAGGTTGCTCCAAGCCCTGTCCAACCTGGCCTTGAACATTGCTAGGGATGGGGCAGACACAGCTTCTCTGGGCACCCTGTGCCAGTGTCTCACCGCCCTCACAGGGAAGAAATTCTTTCCTATATCTAATCTAAATACCCCTCTTTCAGCTTAAACTTCTCCTAAGTCACTCAAACAGGACAGCTGAATTCCAGCACAGAGTTCTGCTTGCTTCCCCATGGCTTGGGAAACAGTTTATTTTTGAAGCTCTGTGAACTTAGTGTGAACTTTGCATGTTTTTACAATACCATAATTTGCAGAGCTCCAGACTGAGAGCAGATGAGTCACATCGTTTAGGCAAAGAAGGTTGTGCTACAGAGCCACTTCTGTAGCACAGAAAATCTCCTTTCCCCGAGTATGAAATCCTCTCTCCTCCCACAAAGCAACCAGCACGTTTCAGAACTCCACTTCAACTGGCAAATACATCGCTTATTTTGGCATTTAATTTCAGCATGGTTGCTTAAAGATAATACAAAGCACTAAAGCTGTCAGTACTTTTGAGTGACAAAGACAGAACTGAAACTGTTACTCTCCTTTTCCCTTTTGAGTGACAAACATAATTTGTATTATATGTTGAGTATAACTTACTTCACTGCAACAAGAAGCCTTTCCCGTTCGCTTTAGCAATACGCCTGTGCAAACACAGGCTGCATCTCTAAACGTGTTTGTGCAGCACCAGGAAGCCCTAATCCTCAAACAAGTTTCTTCTGCACTGATTATTTCAAGTGATATTTTGAAAACTAATAGAAGAGGGTGATATATTTAAGAGCCCTTTTGAGCTCGGCACGGCAATTTGAGCTGCAGCATTCCTTTCATCTGTTCTCCTTGCCTCCCTACAGCATTCTCCTCTTAAATAGAAGCATGATTTTTTCCAAGGAATTCGGCTTTGAAATGTAGCATAAGCAGGGGGAGGTCAGGCTCAAGAGCAGAGTTGGTGATTCTGTGTGCAATTTCACTCCATCCTTCATGTCTGGTCAGCTTTTACCCTCTACTTCATGGACTGCCCACATCTTCCCATTTTCAAAACACATGGTTTGAAGTATTAACCAGGGCAGATCTGTCATCATCAGAAACCCAGCCACTATGCTCAGTATCTTTACAGAAGATCTGATGTTGCCGTAAAGTGTATGAAACAGATTTAGTGCTGCAAATTCAAGTTTGGAAGAGGAAAATAGAAGTAGCATTGCCCTTTTGGGGTGGGGGAAATTGTGGTAGAGAAGCCTCAAAGACAGAGGCCAAGGAAGAACACTAAATAGTAGACTCTAGTGAAATACATCTGGATCTCTAAATGGCAACTGTTAGCTTTCTTCCTGCCTCTGTTTGGGCCATTCCGAGTAGATTTTTCCAACATGAAGCTGATTGGGAAGTGACTAAGCGCAAGAATGAATAGTAGCCAGTTTGCACCACTTGGCTTTCAGCATCAGTGCTTGCCATGTTTAATTTATCAGTATGGACATAAACACAATATCCATAACATTACTTAGATAACTCCACCCTGTTATGTTTGATTTATTGTTCCCAGTCCTCCAGGTGAAAGGTTCATTATGGTTTTACGATTAGAACTCTAATTTCCAGACTAAATGCCAGATTATAATCTGTGTCTTCTTTTTCAGCATTTACTTTCTCTGCAAGTTTCCAGTTTGAAATTTTGCTGTTAAAAAAGAGATTAAAACCACTGTATTTGGGTTTTTTATGATATCTTGCCAGTGAGGTTAATTTGTGCTCTTCTATACAACTGTGTGGTTAAATCTTTTTTAGGACTATGATTTCATGCTGGAGGCTCACAGTCTAAAATTGACTAATACTCTATTTCCCCTGCTCCCTCATTTTGATCAATCATCCCATGACTTATGAAAGCCATTCTATTTATTAATCCCTAAAGTCCTGTATTCCTTTCAAAGAGACATTTTCTTAATTTGTGAAAATTCAATCAAGTCTGATTCATGTTTTAAAGTGTAATGTTGAAAGCAGTATATGGATCAACTAGCACTTCTGAAACAGCAATGTAGTCTGAGGGGGACAAGAAAAATCATGGGGCGATCACCATTTGTTAAAAACAAGAGAAAAAGAGGGAAATATTAGATGGGTAAGTGCATTAAAAACAGCAAACCCCAGGTAATTTCCTTGCTAGGCTTGCTAGCTTAAACTTTGCTGAGCTATTATTAAGAAAGGAAGGAAGTGTTGCCAAAACACTGGAATAAAGCAATTTAAACACCTTTGAGAAATGTGCCATGAATTCATAACAGCGCTTGCCTTTTCAGAGCAGCACATACATTGACTATCAATGTGTTCTTCAGGTAAAGTCACTTCTCAAAATATGTCCTTTGTGTAGCAATGGCTTCTCACTGTGTCCTATTGCCATATTACCTACTTTATGCTTCTGCAGGCAAAGGTTTGCTAAGGGTTTATGTAGCTTTGTGTCTTTTGTGTGGCATATCCTAGGGACATAAGGATCATCAGGATAACTTTGTGGCAGATTGAATGTTAACTCCCATAGGTAGGTCTTGGAATATTAAGTGCTCAGAAGATCTGGAAAAGCAGATCACTAGAGTAACAGAACAAGAAAAGTAGTTCTTCCAGTAGTTGGTAGCATTTGTGGACACAAATACATTAGCAACCTGGAGTTTTCAAAGATTCTATTTGCAATGATAGCCATTTCTGTTCATCCAAGACTCTCAAGAGTGTTTTTATTTTCAGAGATTCCTCAAAAGCAAGGGAATACACACTAAGTATCTGCCTAGCAGCAAACGGTAGGAAGCAACATACAGGACGAGCACATAGATACGATATAGCACAGAAGACAAACCGTCATGTGTAGAGTATGGGTTTAGAACAAGAGTGATGGGTTTAGCGGGTGTTTCCTGCTTGTGGTTTGGCCTTGCCAAGTTACTTGGCTTCTTAGTACTTGGCTTACCTGTAAAACAGAAACAGTAGCCTCAAATCTCCCACAGCATCATGAGGGTCAATGTATTCACACATTATGGTAAGTGAGATCAAAGTGGTTGTATTACATAGGTGTGATCCCAGTGATAGCTCGGATTTGCTCTTTCTTCTGCACAGCCAATAAAAGTCAGACAGATTCTTCATTTTTTCTTCATAATTGACCATCTGATAGCTAACAGATCCAGTCATAGACATTTAATTGCTGAGTTAAAGCAATTCTCTAGCTTTAAGCTCAAGGAATGCGCTGTGAATTTCTATTTCCTGGTTTGGTCTTCAAATCTGACAGTTGGAGAAAACAGTATTTTTTTCTCTGGCTTTCAACTGTGAAAGTCTTGCATGAAAGTTACAAAAGATGGGAAAAAAAAAGGCTCCTTCAGAGCCAGGCTCTATTTCAGACTACAGCTACATTTTAATATTACATTACAACACTGGTATAAAATGCAGTCAATGATATTGCCAACTACTAATCTACCTGTGAAACTAAAATGTAAAGATAAAGTTATTTGTTATTAGAAATTTTACCACTTTAAGACAAAAGATTATAGGCAGAAGTCAGAAAATGGATACCAGATTGACAGTAATTTGATATTTATTGCAGTTCACTGACTACTTCAAATTATTCTGAGTTTTCAGCGTTTCTCAAAATGAGTTGTTTCTTCAAATGAGAGAAAGCATCTAACCAAGGATATTCAATGAATTCTCTGCATGATAAGATCAGGACACGTCAATATTTGAATTTTCAATGTCATAGTGTATGTTATAATTTGGTTTCATAAGCTAGATCTTATCTATTAGAATAAACACATTAATAAAACGTGGCAAGAAGGATATGAATATATGAATACAAAGTTGTGATAGACATTTTTCTATTGCAAGCTGTTTATTCCTGGAGATCAAGTCTTCAAGAAGATTAAACAATACCGAAGAGATGATTAAGCCAAAACCACTAATAGGTAGAGGCTTAAGGAGATACTGACAGATTAGAGGAATATTAGCAATGCTGTAAACTAGCAAACAGAGTCAGATTGCCCTTGGTCCTTATGTGGGTGTGCGGTATACACAACAACAGCATTGCAGGGAGCCTCCTCTTCTCTTGGGGCTCTTGTACAGGTTGGAGGCATGCACTCCACAGGGGTAGCTCAGGGTGGCCCCATTGCATTTCGGTATGGGAAGGGCAAGATGGGAGCTGTGCAACCAAAGGTGTGAACTCATGAGGGATGAAATCCCTCAATCTGGGTCCTGTGAAATAACATCTGAGGGGAGTGGAGAACATTCCAAGGGGGTCTGCAGAGCTCTGTACATAAGCCTGTTCTTTGCAGAAAAGTATTGTGCTCTTCTTCGGATGCAGAGTAGTTTGATTTGTTATTTGTGAAGATTTAACATCTTCATCGCTAACATGGACAGTGGGATTGAGTGCGCCCTCAGCAAGTTTGCCAATGACACCAAGCTGTGTGGTTCGGTTGATACGCTGGAGGGAAGGAATGCCATCCAGAGGGACTTCGACACGCTTGTGAGGTGGGCTGATGCCAACCTCATGAAGTTTAACCATGCCAAGTGCAAGGTCCTACACCTGGGTCAGAGCAATCCCAGGCACAGCTACAGGCTGGGCAGAGAAGAGATTCAGAGCAGCCCTGCGGAGAAGGACTTGGGGGTGCTGGTTGATGAGAAAATGAACATGAGCCGGCTTCAGTGTGCGCTTGCAGCCCAGAAAGCCAACCGTATCCTGGGCTGCATCAAAAGGAGTGTGACCAGCAGGTCGAAGGAGGTGATCCTGCCCCTCTACTCTGCTCTCATGAGACCTCACCTGGAGTATTGTGTGCAGTTCTGGTGTCCTCAACATAAAAAGGACATGTAACTGTTGGAACAAGTCCAGAGGAAGCCACGAGAATGATCAGGGGACTGGAGCACCTCCCATATGAAGATTGGCTGAGAAAGCTGGAGCTGTTCAGCCTGGAGAAGAGAAGGCTGTGTGGAGACCTCATAGCAGCCTTCCAGTATCTGAAGGGGGCCTATAGGGATGCTGGGGAGGGACTCTTCATTAGGGACTGCAGTGATAGGACAAGGGGTAATGGGCTAAAACTTAAACAGGGGAAGTTTAGATTGGATATAAAGAGAAAATTCTTTCCTGTTAGGGTGGTGAGGCACTGGAATGGGTTGCCCAGGGAGGTTGTGAATGCTCCATCCCTATCAGTGTTCAAGGCCAGGTTGGACGAGGCCTTGGGTGATATGGTTTAGTGCAAGTTGTCCCTGCCCATGGCAGGGGGGTTGGAACTTGATGACTTTAAGGTGCTTTCCAACCCTAACTATTCTATGATTCTATGATTCTAAGATTTACAGCAGTGTCTTCTTGCCTATCAGCCAGTGCACCAGGATCACTTGGCGCCTGAGTGTGTTCTTTGGGACATCAGAGGATTTCTTTCCTCATTCAGGCAATGCCAGAGCAAGAGCTAGTCCTTGTCAGTCTTTTTCAGAGGTTCATTGTAAAATGAACAAATCAGTCTGAAAAATTCAATGTAGATTCAAAGATGTGCCTACTAATTCTTTTCACCTGTGGTTGTTAAAAGCTAGGTGCAAAAAGCAGCAAAAAATGTTTTCTATAATTAACTGTGTTTATTTTGACCATTGGGAGCTCTTCATGTGTTGTCAGTTTCACTGTACTTAATTTGCCGTCATGATCACAAGCAATCAAAATCATACATTTACCTTCAGAATTAAACCAGGAGGCTTTTGAAGCATTAGACTTTTGTATTATTGCATTTTCATGCTAGTTAAGAGTTGGTAGGGTGCTTTCGTGTCACATTTTCAGGCTTTTCCCTTTAATCAGAAGCTTTAGAAAAGTTGTCCTTTGTTGGGTGAAAGCCTAAATGTCTTTGAAAATCAGGCATTTCCAGGAGCTAGAGTTTTAACAAGGGAATCATATGTTACTAAAGCCATGTATTATTACAGGTATCAGAAACTACTACACAACATTAGGTTGTTAGAGAGCTTGGGGGCATCGCTGCAAATCTGAGTCAGACCTGAGTCTGTGTTAGCAATCCAGAGCACTACAAACAGATCAAAGCAGCTGGTAAAGAAGTCCCTAAATCCTCATAGTAAGTGTCTCAAGGAGTTTGTTTGGGACTAGACTTTGGACTGACATCTCCACCATATACATAGTTTAAACACTGTCAGCCTGAGAGGATACGGATGGATAAGGAGAAGAAAGGAAGTGAGTAGTGACATGCTAAAAAGGTGTGGGAGGCATATGGACAGTTCTATTGCTTTTGCATTTTGTGTGCTCAATAAATAAGCCAAAACCCTTCTGTGAGAATCCAGTAAAACCCAGGGGATGGTTGCCTTTCCCTGGAACTTGCCTACTGACAGCCTGTGACAGATATAGGACTCTTTTGTAATAATTTATGAGTACCATATGTTGGCCTGGTTATTTTGTTTTTCATATTTTCAGTATAAATGCTGAGTTACCCAACAAGGTGTTGTCCAGATACAAACAACAAAAGAATGGGTTGAGATGACTCTCACCTACCCCTTCAGAGCATCCTAGTGTCCTCAGGGGGATGCTGATTAGGTTGGTTTGATCTCTAAGGAGCCTTCAAAACTAAGATGTTCAGAAACAGTTGATTCAACAGGAAAAGAAGTAGGAAAAAAAGGGATGTGAGATTTTAAAGGATTTTTTTTTCTGGTGAAGGAAACACTTCCAGACAAACACAGGGGGTAGTCATGGTACGTGCCTGAAGAAGGTAGTCTTGTCTAGGTCACCACTATCACAAGGAATAACTGCTTAATTCACATAAAATAAATCAAACCAAATCAGGATCAGTGTATTGATCTATTAATGGTTTTTAATTAACTGGCGAGCAGTGAGTTACATGTACAGGATCTCTATCAGCAGTGTACAGATAAACCACAGTATGCACACACAGTCGGTCATATACCTCCATAGAGCAACCTCCTCCCTCTTCCTGGAGAGTGTCCCCCTCCTTGCTTACTGTTAGCCATGGGTGCTCCACTTCCATGGCCAAGGCTGCTCCCCGGACAGCCTGTTAATCGATTTGCTGATGAGAAAACCACTCACACCCTCTGACACCACATAGCCCATGTGTGGGTACTTACTGAGCCTGCACTGTGAGCCCATTAGTTTGGTGCAGGTGCTTCGTGGAGATGAAGGTCCAGCAAGAAGGATGCTCTGTTGGGATCCATATGGAGTTTGTGATGTTGATGGGAAAACTTATGGCAGCGTCAGACATGGTTTGTCTGCTTCCCTGTAACCCATGAAAAGGTGTCTCACCACTGTTACGGATTTAATGCTTCTTTTAAACTTCTTTGTTTCAAAATGCTTTCTAATTCCCTGATTGGGCTTTAATACAGCTGGTGGTTGTTTTCCTCCTGCGCATGATCACTGTCAGGCAAACATCTGCTGAGGTTTTGGGTGCTCCTTTCACACAGACTGTTTACAAGCACCCACACACGCCACTGTGGGTGACACAGAAAGGCAGGAAACTCAGTAAGAGATATGGTTGTGTCAACTGACTGAAAAATATATGTATATTTTTTTCTTTTGAAAACTTATTCATCCAGCTAAAAATGCAAGCATGTATGCAAACTATTATTATAAGTTGAGTGTTTTATTATTATTACAAATTATAAATATTTATGTATATATGCATACACACATCCACACACAAAGGAGTCTGACAACTGTAAATTCCATTTGCTTCAAACTTTTGAAGGGAAAAAGTAAAGTGAAATAAACCAGTTGGATTAGAAGAGGGAAATAAGATAATACAGAGGTTGTTAGCCTCAAGTTAAAGAGGCCAAGACCTGAGGTGGGCATGCTCAGAGGTACTAGAAAAGAGGATAGGGATATAGATAATCCTGGAACCACAGCATAAGGAATCTTTCTAATCTAAAGCACAAGGCTTGGTGTACACACATATGTGGAAGCAATGATCTGTTTAGGCCACAGAAGTTAAGAGAAGAGCAAAGGCACAAAACTGGCCAGCAAATAAACTGTTGAAGGCCACTTTGTGTAGTCAATAGTAGAGCCACTCCCGAGTGCTCTTCAGGCTTGCATCCTGCCTGCATCTCCATATGTCTTTAGAGAGCATGACCTGTGAGGACTGGTGAAGTGGAGAACTAAAGGCAAGGAAGACAACATGACAGCAATGATGCCATGTTACTTGGTTACTGCAAAACTTACAGTAATGGAGAATACTGTGACTCAGTGGAAAATTCTGCAGTACAACTGTATGAGTGTTCATTACAGCTGTACTTCATTATAAAGTTTGCCTGATTATTGCAATCACTCTGAAGATCTCTTGAATGGCCGAGGTGACTCTATAATTTCTGATTTGTGGCTAAGAAGCAATTTTGAATTTTCTAGAACAAACAGGAAGGAAATTACTCTTATTTTAAGACTGTGACTCAGCAATGGATCAGCAAAACCAAAAATGCATTGACTTTCTAGTCATCATTGAAACAAGAGGTAGGGTTTCACTGGCAATTTTAATTTATGCCCTGGTCTTTTTTCTCTTTTGCAGATAACTTTTCTTACACTGATATTTTAGCATTGGGCAAAATAACATCTAATACCAATGTAAATAATACATCAGCATAGGTAGTGTCCAAATTTCAAGATTTGCAATAATTTGATGGTGAAATGCTCTTTACTTGCAAAAAGCTCCCCTTCCTCTAAGCTTCCTTTTATGCAGCCGTTAAGATTAGAACAAAAAACAGAAAGGGAGCTTATTAGCTTCTTTTAAACTGTTAAAGATTTTAATCTGCATTATAGATTATATATCCTGCCCAAGATAAACAAACAAGCAAGGCATATCCAAACTGTGCTATAGGATTTACATAATTAGAAAATACTTTTCTAGTTATCCAGTAATAAGATGATAAGAGTGATATAAAAATAGAAAAGTGATAAAAAAATAGAAATAGTTGAGAAAGTCGCTGTTCTGTTCTGTAAATCCACATTTCATGGTAGAGGCCAGGGTTAATGAAGTGTGGAGGTTTTGGCTTGTCCAATTTGATAGCCTTGCTTGCCTCCAGCATCCCATGGTTTGTGGCATTACTCAGTAATGTAAATATGATATAATGTCTGATTCTTTAGAATCAGCTTTAATATTAGTTCTATCTTGTGCTGTTATCATATAGCAAGTCTCCTGTTTGAAAGACAGCTTTCTCTGAACAGTAGCTAAGAGTCTTTTAACCAAAAAATGCCAGTAATAGGCATTAGGAGGTTGGCAAGGGATGCAAACCTGCACACCTCAGAGTATCAGTTCATCTCTATGAGTGTCATTACCCATAAGCTGTCTCCAGCACAATTTTTATTGCTTTCTGTGGTCCTGTTCATTGCTGAAAACACATGACAGAGAAATCAATAACAAAAATATTTTAATAGAGTTTTTCCAAAGACAAATCATTTCTATAAGATGAAAGTCACTGTTCGTAAGTCACTCATCACTAAGTCTATGGACACTGCATATTAGGTGAAATATGATTTCCAGATATGGAATATATATAATATGACTGAACAAACATTCATTAATTGTATTGAACTAGGATTTTATTGAAGCCATGTTCCAATTCTAAGCATGGTGATGAAACTGTGCTTTATAAAGTTAATAATAACTCACAGAGAAAGTCCCCATAGCATCACTTTAATTCCCAATTATTTTTGGCAGGGGGGTTGGAACTAGATCATCTTAAGGTCCTTTCCAACCTAAACCATTCTGCGATTCTATGATAGATCCTTTATTATTGCCAGGATCTTGTGAAAGCCACCTTTGCAGTACTGTCGTGTCTCAAATCCTTTCTTTCCTGAAGCTAACATTAGGTGTTTTGCATTGGATGGTTGGGGAATGTGAATACAAGCTTACCCGTAAAGTCTTTTAATCATCCAAACTCTTCTTCAGTGATCAATCTGAGAACTATTCCATTATATTATCCTTCAGCAGATGGTTGAAATCTTTGTTGAAAACATGAACCTGGTTAGAGGGACCACAATTAGTAATTGAACCACTCTTCTGAAGGAATCACTTGTGAGTGTATCTTACAGATGCTTTTGATATGATTATGAATTGCATAAGTAATCCTTGAATTCTTCAGTTTGGTCTTCCCTATTAAATTATCACTCTTCTGTTTTAATACCACACTGTGTTGTGTAGTAGACAGATGTGTTGCTCACAGCCTGGCTGGAAGCACGTTCTACGGTAAAAAAGCTATTCCCAATTCTTCATTAGAGGAACAATCAGGAAAGCAAGATTAGCAGTTTTATTTAGTGCTTTTCTTGGGCATTGCAAATACGTGAAATCTGCATTTGTATATTGCACAAGTCCTACCATTATCTGGAGAATTTATGATTATTTTTTTGTATCCAGGAAATAAAAAAGAAATGAAGGTGAAGGCAATTACCTTGCAGCAGCCCTCCAGAACAGTTTCAGATGGCATTATTCAGGTTTTCATCTAGTGAGCAACCTAATTCCCTTTTCCCAGGACTTACCTAGTTGATTGGTTTTGAATCTGCATTCAGCTTTCATAGCCTGGGTATTTTAGCACTCAGAATGAGACCTGGCATCTCTTGCACGTTACATCTTTGTGTTTAACATCCATGCTAAGCTCGCGATTAGCATGGCATAGGCCATCCATCTATGAAATTTTAAGTGCTAGTTGGCAGCAGGCTGACCAGAATTTGGCTCATGGCTCTTATCTTTGACACACAGAATAACGAAGTGATTACAGAAAAACAGTGTTATATTTAGAGAAGGAAGAAGGGTTTATTTCTGTGTTTAAAGCTTCAGAATCATAACAGTGGGTCTTATCCTAGTGAAAGAGCAGTTTCAGAACAGATGGACTATAGCAGTGCTCTGATCTATGTTGGACAGTAAGTCAAACAGATTTCAAAGATGCAAAGACAAGATTGACTCAAGAGGTATTTGAGCCATAAAGATAAAATGACATTGTCATTCACAAGGAAAAATATCTGTTTACACAGATATCTACACCTTTAACACAAACTCTACTGGTTCTCCTCTACCTGCAGTAACAGCATTTACAGGTCTACAGAAAAAGCTATTTTTCTTATTACAGGAATGTGAGAGAATCTAAGTTTCAGAGTAACCTAAAAATGCCTGAGTGCTGTAACACCCTCAACAACATCAAAGTAATTCCTGTACAGGGGAACATTGTGAATGACAAGAAAATTATGTGCATGATAAAATCCACCAAAAAAGTCAGTGTTTTGAGATGAACATGTATCAAGCATGTCCATGTCAGACAGAGATTGATTTCTTCCTAGCCTTTGGTCTTACATTAAAAAAATATATATGTACAGAGTTAGTGCAGTATTTATGCACTTCAATGTTTTATATCTTGCTGAAAGATGTATGAAAGGGTGTAGGATGTGTATTATGGATTCCCTTGTGCATTTTATACACCATACACAGAAGAAAAGATTCAAATGGAAGTACCTATTCTTCATTAACAACACTTAGACTATGACTGCCATTTGAGGACAAATCCAAAGAAAACATGCAAATCTCTCCAGGCCCTAACATATATGGGATGCTTTATTGATAAAGAATTTCAATAGGTTTCACATTGGATCCTTTTCGTTCCTGGGTTATTTATTCTGCATGCAAAGATTATTTTGCACTTCCAGAAGAACCACACACCCTGGAGTCAATATCACACCAAATCTGAAGGGAATGCCCTTAGTTTTACAGCCCCTGAAGTGCATTGCCCACCCGCATGTCTGACATAAATGTGAATTTGGACAAAGATGAGCATGTTTATGAGAAGGATTCTTATTGACTTGAAGAAAAAGGATTAGCAACTAGTCTTAAAAACATGAATACCTCCACTTTACTTATTGTGAGTGGCATGTGTCTCCTTTTAGTTACATGTCAGTGTTGAGTTTTGTCTATGTCTGAATTTGCAAATGTTATACCATTTTCAAAAACTACAAATAAGTTTCTAATGTGTGCGGTCTGAAGCTTGACCTCAGACGTTCATTTTTCCATTAGATTGGTACTCACTCATTTCTACACCAGTTGTCCAATGCAAGAAGAATTAGAGGAGCCAGTTACTCATACGGTAGCTCAAATAATGCAACTGAATCACAAATATTTCAGCAAATGTTAGGTCTGAGTGTAGCATGCTAAATTTAGCCAGGTCCGTGCTTTGTTTTTCATAAATGTACAGCTACTGGGTACTTCTGACATGGCTTGAATCACCAAAAACTGTCTCCCTGGCTCAATGAATATTTTTTTACTTGAAGCATATTGTTAGTTATTGATTTCATGTGTCATCAGTGACAAGAAACAACACGAGAGCACATGTAATATCAAGTGATGCAGCAGAGCATGATCAAATCTCTCAGTTTCTCAAACAGTTGGCTTTTTTGTCTTTCTGAAAGCCTTCTTGGCTCATATACCACCATTTCAGCTCCAAAATCTGGGCGACAGAGCAAAAGTTTTTCTTCACTTCTCTGATTATTTGGAAGATGGTGGCTGCTGGCACTTGAAGGTATATAGTGCATCCCTGACTAACTTAAGTATGTACAGCAAGAAATTTCTTCCTGAACTCTCTGCTGACTGAGCCCTCAGATGTCTTCCCTGGTCCCTGCGAGCTTGTACTCATAGAACAACTCAGGCCCTTCTTCACACTTCATTCTGGTTCAGTTTACTCCAAAGCATGCCTGCCAGATACGAGCCAAGTGAAGGCTGCTAGATGCCTCACTTACATAAAACAAAATCCTTTGGAATAGTAGTTCAGAGGAGTGATCCATCCAGTTCATCTCAGCTTCAGGCTGAGTCACTCAGCAAAGTGAATAGAAATATCCCCTGACCACAAAAGTAATAGGAAATATGCCACTCTACTGAGATTCAGAATCTGCCTCCTGCGCTCCATCTCTGCCTTTTCACCAGATGATGGATTTGAAGAACCAAACAACAGAAGGTTTGAACTGCAGATTCTCCCTAAGTCTCCATACCAGTCTTTTGCTGTCTCATGACCTTGCACTCTGTCCTGTCAGTCTCCCACATGGCTGTTTGTTCCATCATTAATGATTTTACTGCCAGCTAATGAAATTACATGAAACTCAAGCATACGTATCCCATGAATTTCCAAGTGCTGAAACACCAATGCCTAAATGTTGGTGCCTCCGGCACCCCTCAGACAAGTTCTATAATTATATTATGCATTTTTAATTGGAAAAAATCTATACCCTCTAAGACTAGTAACCTAAAACAAACTTAAATTAAAGAAGACAGAGGTTCTTTACTGCCTGTATTGGTTATATTTCATGAAAGAGAACATATTTCCTTAATTTGTCTGAAGCCAACATAATCTCCTGTCTCTTGCACGGAAGTGTTGCAGAATTTAGGTCAAGTATTTCAAGCAGTAAACAGGGCTTTGCAAATAATCACATGGAATAGCTCATGAGAAAATAGCCCTTAGTATCACGTTAATCAGCTAAGCTATTCTTTCCTTCCACTGTAATTCAGAAGGTCCCAAGGTTCCCAGTATACTACATCCTGTGCAGAGGTGTCAGAAAAAGGAGGCTTCCATTTCAAAAGTTTTAATGTTAACAACATGGCCAAAAGCAGTGAATAAATTGAGCAACAGAGCCAAGTCAGAAAGTTCCAGGCAAAGTAAGGTTTCTTCACTGCTGACCGGGACTTGCTAGGATATTACTAGCTCAAGTTACATATTCCCCTGAATTAAAACTCATATCCATGCAGTAGGTTTTGAGGTCCTATTTCTGAGGATGATAAGGCCAGGCACTGCATGGAGGAGCACTAAATACTGCTGGTAGGTGGTCATGGATCAGCTCCCCTCCCACTGTTGGGTGGCTGTGTTTGCCAAGAAGCAGGATGCTGCAGCTGCTTGCAGCTTCAGAGCTCCTGGACCAGAGCTGGCTTGGATGAGGCATATCAGAGGGAGGTCGGATCTGCCTGTCCTTGTGTGTGTAAACATATCCTCTGATAGAATAAAAATGCAAATGATCCATCTCTTATGTCTGATCACTCTAAGTGCACTAAAAGCATCTCAACATTATGGGCAAAGCTGAACATTACATCCTACTGGTTTAAGGATGAGAAGCTGAAATCTTGTCCTTCTATCTCAGAGAGGCCAGCGGGACTGAGAAAGGCAGGGAAAAATCTACATGGTCTGAAGTTTCTGCTCCTGCTCCCCATTAGCCAGGTTAAGCCATGGATGGCCCAAATAGTCCATATCTTCTGTTTTGCAGCATCAATATCTGCCATCCTGGCCTTCTAGAACTTTGGCATGGTCAAAATAGGTAGTGAAGTCATAGTTATTTTCCTGTCTCTTGGCACTCTGTTGTCCTTCTGATTCGGAGAAAACTCCAGGAACAAACTTGACAACAAAGTTTTCAAGCTGACAAGCAGGTATTCTTTATTGCGGTGCAGGGAGACATGGGGGATAGCTCCTCCTAACGTGTGTCCCTATATTGCTATACAAGCCGTCCTTTTATAGTTCCTGGGCATACATACATATTCATGAGGCTACATATGGATTACATCACTTTCCATAGAGTTCCCCCCATGCGTACAGAATTGTGGTGGTGGTCTCTGAGGGTCGTTTACTTCTTCCAACAATCTTCAGCACGTCTGGCAGCCTTTGAAGCACGTGCAGTAGATGCTCATACCACTTTAATTGGTTCGTTAGCACCAGAGACATAATAATCCTCCTATCCTCCTACTTATCTGTTAGTTTAACTGTAGCCCACCATGGACACCTGCGGTTCCCAGATACTCCTTATCCCTGTGTCTTGTTCTTCTAGACTGTTTCTCTTAAAACTATGTCAACTATAACGATTTATCTTGTGAGAATTCTCAGTATGTTCTCTAGCTGTACCCTATTTTTTTTCTCTATGTATCATGCACCTCAATAATTTTCCATTGCTACTGTTACAAAGCCATCAAACTTAACATTAGTTAAAACTAATTCTAAAGGTTTCTATATTCCATTTTGTGATTTCGTGTCCCTTTGTCTCACTTCACAGCTGCTTAGATGGTCTGTGTCTGGAGCTGGCCCCAGTCGACGTATTTCATAATAGGCCAATAGTGTTGTTTAAGAAAATAAAATAAAGGAGAAAGAAAACCAACCAAATAAGTGTCATCTTTCAACAGTTGTACTTACAACCTGTTCCCTATTCCCAACAAACCCCATCCATCACATTTAAAAAACAGGCTGATTGTCATTCATTTCACAGTTGCTTAAACCCTCCAGTAACTGAAAAAAGTTCCACATAAGGTGTTAATGAGATGTCATTCTGAAAGACTCTTTCAGGCCAAATAATGTAGCATGAGGATCTCTATTCCAGTAGAAAACATTACACATTTAATCTGCTAGAACTAATAGGAAGGTCTTGTACACTTCACAACTCCCCATAAAGGGAGGTGTTCTGGTACACTCAGATTTTATAACCACTTTCTTTAACCTCTAGATTAGTAAGAAATACAAAATGCACCTCTCAGTTTCTGATGCCAGTTTCTTTGCTGATTTTAAAAACAATTAATGAAGTAGTCTTCAGCTCTATTGAAGAGGATATGCTGGTAGATGAACCATCATGACAGCTACATTTCTTAGATCAATGCAGATTGCAAACAGCAGACCACAGTGCACAGAAGGTACTTGATTATATGACACAGTTATGAACCACCTAACAGGGGCATACAGGAAAACCCAGCATTTGATCAACACTAGGAAATCCTCCAGAGCCTTTCTCTTTACAAGAAACCCTCACTAGAAGAGCATTATGACACTGATTCTCTGTTTTAGCTAACAGCAATAAGTATAAAAATAATAAAATGTAAAATAGCCGAATGCGAAAGCATGAGATTGGCCCCAAGCAGATTTCTGATCGCTGATATGGAGATGTGCCAGCCATTCCGTACAATCCATCGTGAATATTGAAACTGTAATCAGCAGTATGTGACAGGAGCTGTGATATGACTTGATGGGTAGCAATATAAAGCATAACATAGGTCATTACAGTTAAGGCAAGCAGTGATAATCTTTAATGGAGATGCAGAGATTACTGCTAGGGTTATAATGTCAAACTAAATTCTCAGAAAAGACAACTCCTGTACATTGCCCCCAGTGCTCCTTTTGATGCTATTTACCTCTAGCTCTGCTCTGCTTGGAGGCACTGAAGGTCTTTTTTTCCATGTAGAAAGGCATGTCTAAGTCTGAAGAGACCTTCCTTTGTCATTTGTGTTAACACATGGTGGCCTGCAGAAGTGTCTGCCAGGTTTTCCCCTTAGTCACTGTTATCTCCATGTACCTTCTAGGACAACAGAGAGTGTTTCAAAGCCAGCTGAGTCTTGCTCCATTTCCTAAGCAGTGGAGCATGGACTCCCTCTAGCCTCTCTTTTGTTATCTGCAGCAGAAATACATTGATTCAGCTTCTCTGAATTTTCACATCTTGCTTGGTTCGTTTTCCAGCCTGCACTATGCTGACCCCATTGCTAGCTTTAGGTGGCCTCCTGTGACAAGTGGGTTTCCAGGTCAAATCACAGCTCTTACTGGCAATCGAAAGTGGAAGACTTTCTAGAGAAATGCCATCTTTTACAGCATCGTGCTTTTTTGGGAGTAACTCCCTCACGGTCTGGATCTGGCCAACTTGAGAGCACTAATAGGATGGGCAGCCCAGCACTTCATCTTTTGTGAATGCTGAAGGCATTACTCACAGCTGAGTATCTGTAAACAGCTGAGCCTTTTGGTTAGGAGAGATGTGCCACACTAGCTCAATTCTAAGCTCAATTAGCATATAAAAATACCAGAATGGCTCCCATGGCTGCCTGGGGGCAGAGGCTTTTGGCTTGGATAAAGTGCTGAGCAGGGTAGAAAAAGTGAATGTGACTCTTGTCTCCCTCTCCCTATTTAAGAATGGGTTAGCAGAAGCGTGAAAAGGCACACAGAGGTGTAAAGCCCTCTGGGGGAGGAATTGTACCGAAGAGCAAGCAATGACACAGTTTACCTCCCCAGCACCCCTAGACAATCCTGGTGCAATGACGTGTATTGTGATAAACTGTCATCTCTGCTTATATGAGGATGATGCTTGAGAAAAGCAGAGCAGCAAGCTGCGAGCTGAGCACGAGGAGCATCTCACAGCTACACCAAACCACAGGCAATTCCCAGTATCAGATTCAGTCAAAAGTGCTGCAGCAGTCACACAACTGAGCACCCATGAGAGGTGCCCTGTGGCAGTGAGGAATCCTCCTGGCTTTGCCTAGGAGAGCATCGTTTATGGGCACTGACTATTTGCATTCAGTTTTGGTGTCACAGGTACATTCAGAGATAAATCAAAATGCAGTTTCGAAAGGGAAGACCCAGTGCTCTGTGCCTGGGTGCTTCAGGATGAGCTATAGCAGTGTCCAATTCACCTTCTTATAGGTTTACAGGGAGTTTCATTCCTTGGAGTAAACAGTAGAGATGCATTCAGTGCTTGACAATTTAACTAAGCCACTTACTTAGTTACTTAAATTCAAACTGAGGCATTTAATTTTAGGATCTCAGGCTTGAACATTCTGTCCAAAATGTCCAAACCCCAGTTGCTAACCATGGTTTTAAAATCCTTCCTTCCTTCCTTCCTTCCTTCCTTCCTTCCTTCCTTCCTTCCTTCCTTCCTTCCTTCCTTCCTTCCTTCCTTCCTTCCTTCCTTCCTTCCTTCCTTCCTTCCTTCCTTCCTTCCTTCCTCCCTCCCTCCCTCCCTCCCTCCCTCCCTCCCTCCCTCCCTTTCCCTTTCCCTTTCCCTTTCCCTTTCCCTTTCCCTTTCCCTTTCCCTTTCCCTTTCCCTTTCCCTTTCCCTTTCCCTTTCCCTTTCCCTTTCCCTTTCCCTTTCCCTTTCCCTTTCCCTTTCCCTTTCCCTTTCCCTTTCCCTTTTTTTACTTTTTTTTTTTTTTTTACTTTTTCAGGAGTTCCAAATGTGCAGGCATTTGGCTTTGTTGTGTGTGCAAATTTAAAAATACAGCCCTTGTCAGGTTGCTTATGCAACATCTGATGCCCATGTTGCCATGGTTAGTGTATGCTTTGGGTGAAGGCTGTGGTAACTAGTCAAATATGGTATTCTCACAGAATTGCATATTAAATTACAAATTCAAGAGAATATAGCCTGGCTGTACCAGGAAGTGAATATGCAAGTGCTTGGACTGAATTCCTTTTATCCCAGAGTATTATTTCCAATTAGTTCATTAACAATTTAACCATGGCTCCTGCTCCTACTGTTGGTAACGGAGAGCAAAACTGAATGACAAATCCTCTGTGCAAAAGGGAATGGAGGTCTCATGGTGGTGTGGAGATGTCGTAACACAGTATATATATTTTACAAAATGAAACGAAAGCCACTGCCAGCATCTTTATTTCTGGAGTTGTATAAAGATAATGGCGTGGCAAAGAAACTGCATGGTTCAGAAAGAAAAGCAAGATATTCACCAAACTTATACATGCTATTTCTATGGGTGTCACTTATTTATGTTTCTTCTGTTTTCTTTCTTCTGTGCAGAAGTTTGATGTGTGTAAACTATGTAAACTAAGCTATGCCAATTCTGAATTTGCCTTATGAATAGGTGCTTAAACATTGCCTCACTTGAACACCCATGCATGTGCATCAAGTTTTTTGTAAACAGAATGTATTTTTTCTGGATTTAAACAACAGTGGAATAAATACACAGAATTAAAATCATAGAATTATGGTTCAGGTTGGAAAATACCTTCCAAGAGGAAGCTAATAAATCATTGTCTTTCTGAATTAGCACACTGCAACTGAGGAGAAAAAGTATTAATGTATTTTTTCTGCTAAAGCTGCAGAACAGCAAGTACTGAACAACGATACCACATATAATTAAAACTATGGCTTTAGTTACAAAGGACCCCATGGCAGCAATGGTTGGGAAACTCTGCTCTGTGTGAAACTCTTAGCACAATTAAAATCACATTAGTTCTTTAAATGTCGCTAGTAGTAATCCTGCATAGGAATTTCTAAAAGAGTGTAAAAAGTGGCATAAAAGTTCACTAAGGAAATTTTATCCATACTGTGGGTATGAGACGTGAGGCTCATTCCCATGTTAGAAACATGCCAGAAACACAATCCTCTCTTAGAAACCTTCCATTTTGCAATAAAAGCAGCATTTGCTCTGCGAGAACTGGAAGCACTAGAAAACACATGGTGCTTTAAAGTACAGAGAGTAATTTCCATGCATCCTGTAGCTCTGATTATAGTCCTGCAACTCACAACTCAAAGACACTAAGTTATGGTGATTTTGTTCGCCTTTGAAATGAGGGTGTGTAAATAGGGCTCCTCTTGTGTATCCCTGTGTTTGCACAGAATTAGCTACATAATAATGGTCTAAGTGGGAGGAGAACTTCCAGCTCAAACTTCAACATTGTTGTGGCCTCACCTTGGGCCTCACAGTTTAAGGACGATGTGAAGGTCCTTGAATGCATCCTCAGCAGGGAAACAGGGCTGGTGACAGGGATGGAAGGCATGTGCTGTAAGGAGTGGATAAGGATTTTGAACTTGTCTAGTTTGGAGAAGAGTCTGAAGAGTGACCTCATTGCTTTCTACAGCTTCCTGAGTGGGAGACATGAATAAGGATGGGCTGATCTTCTCACTGTTATCCAGTGACAGGACATGCAGGAATGGTCCAAAGCTGCACTAGGGGAGGTTTAGACTGGACATTAGGAAACATTTTGTTACTGAGAGGGTGGTCAAACACTGGAACAGGCTTCCGAGAGAGCTGGTCCATGTTCCAAGCCTGTCAGTGTTTAAGAGGCATTTGGAAAATGCCTTTAACAACATGCTTTAATTTGGTCAGCCTTGAATTGGTCAGGCAGCTGGACTTGATCATTGTGGGTCCCTTCCAAGTGAAAAAGGGTATTCAATTTTAACTATAACAGAGTAAAAAATGACAATTCTTGCCCTGCTGAAAGTAGAGAAGGGTTTCAAGAAAGAAGCTCAGGATATATGGCTAGACCGTTGTAGACCTGACTTAGGATGAGCTGCTGCAAGTTGTGTAGGTTCTTCAAAAGTAGCTGAGGTTTCCTCACCACTCAGGTCAGGAGCTTTGGCTGAAGGATAGATCAAGTATTGCAGTAGATTAATACAGCTGCTACTGCAGCACCCTTTTTCTGAGTGCCGATAAAGACATCAGTCTTGTTAAAAAAGATATGGCTGGAAAGGTCTTCAGTCTATTGCCAAAGGTTTTATGCAAAACAGCCTTCCCTACTATTCCTTGTGCATGCTAATAAATTGCATATGTTTTAATAGCAATAAAAAAATTATGGTAGAAGAAAATGAGGAAACTTTAGAACTTTGAAGTTAATTTACTGATGAACATGTGAAATTTATGCAGCAATGCTCACATGCAGACTGTTCACTTTGATGGCAGCAATATAAATATTGTAGCAAAGGGGCATAAATCTGTTAGAGATATTCTTTTGTTCCTATAGGGTATTGGGAAATATTTTGCCATAGATGTATATAAATTAACTACTTGTAGGTTCTGCTACTGCCTTATGATCTAGACTCTCTATTTCAAAGCACAAATTAGGAATCTACATATAAAAGAAAATTTTGACTATTTGACAGTTATTTTTCCTTTTCTGGGAGTACAGAAATCCAGATGTCAGTGGGGGTTACCTCTGCTTCAGTCCAGCATCTCTTCTTCTGCTTCATTTTACAGCATCAGCTTATGGACAGTGTGGTCTGCAGTGAAAGCTGAGTGTTTTATTTATGCAGCAAAGAGAAATGCACTTGCTGAAAAAACAGTATTTATTAGCCGAGGAGAGTGCATCATTAATCTGTGTATAGTGCTGCATTGTGCTTTGTAGACATATTGCACATGTGTGTAATGGCAAGAGATATGAATTGGAAGTGGGGGTGTGCAGTAGAGGGGGGGAATCAGTCTGCTGTTGAAATCATACTGGTGCCAAAAGGTGGAGAACAAGAGTTCTTCAGGAGTGAGTGGGAGGAGGAGGTACAGTACAGCAGGGTGGGTACAATCAGACTACAGCTCAAACACTTGCTAATTAACAAATAGGCTGGAGAAAACTTGACGAAATCTGGTATTCCTTTCATCTCCTTTTTGACTTTATTAATCAGATTAAACTGAAAGTGCGTGTTAGCAAAGGTTTCTTAAAGGATTGTTTGCAAATAGCTGGAAGAGCATCCAATTACCCTTTAGTACTTCCAATGGTTATATAGGCTAAAGTATGCAAAATTAATAAATTTGAAATGCCATTGTTGCGCACAAAATATTCTAATCTAGTTCATTTCATTATCACAAGCTTATTAAATTGCTTATCAAAAATTAAGCTGAGGTCTCAGAGTTTTCCCTCTGTTCTGTGCATTTCTTCCTTTTTCCAATCTGTCTGTACTATTTTCTTCAGGTCTCTTTTTATTATATCTTTGACTATGAATACTTATAGCAGCTCCCAAAGATTTATTTAATTTATGTGTCTTAAATGCCACTCCCAGGTATAATTAGCAAACGCGCTTGGTGAGACTGAACTCAATACCAAGCTGAGTTTACTTCATTAATCTTTTCCCAAGACCTGGCACACTGCCTCTCATCTTTGCGTTAGATATGAATGGAAATGACTTACTTGGATTATACACTGTAGTTCTCACATTGTAATGTAAGTTGACACGGGTGGTGCCCTCAGGGATCGGTGTTGCGACCGGTCTTAACATCTTTGTCGCTGACATGGACAGTGGGATTGAGTGCGCCCTCAGCAAGTTTGCCGATGACACCGAGCTGTGTGGTTCGGTTGATACGCTGGAGGGAAGGAATGCCATCCAGAGGGACTTCGACACGCTTGTGAGGTGGGCTGATGCCATCCTCATGAAGTTTAACCATGATAAGTGCAAGGTCCTACACCTGGGTCAGAGCAATCCCAGGCACAGCTACAGGTTGGGCAGAGAAGAAATTCAGAGAAGCCCTGCAGAGAAGGACTTGGGGGTGCTGGTCGATGAGAAAATGAACATGAGCCGGCTTCAGTGTGCGCTTGCAGCCCAGAAAGCCAACCGTATCCTGGGCTGCATCAAAAGGAGTGTGACCAGCAGGTCGAAGGAGGTGATCCTGCTCCTCTACTCTGCTCTTGTGAGACCTCACCTGGAGTACTGTGTGCAGTTCTGGTGTCCTCAACATAAAAAGGACATGGATCTGTTGGAACAAGTCCAGAGGAGGGCCACGAGAATGATCAGGGGACCTCCCATATGAAAATAGGCTGAGAAAGCTGGAGCTGTTCAGCCTGGAGAAGAGAAGGCTGTGTGGAGACCTCATAGCAGCCTTCCAGTATCTGAAGGGGGCCTATAGGGATGCTGGGGAGGGACTCTTCATTAGGGACTGCAGTGATAGGACAAGGGGTAATGGGCTAAAACTTAAACAGGGGAAGTTTAGATTGGATATAAAGAGAAAATTCTTTCCTGTTAGGGTGGTGAGGCACTGGAATAGGTTGCCCAGGGAGGTTGTGAATGCTCCATCCCTGTCAGTGTTCAAGGCCAGGTTGGACGAGGCCTTGGGTGATATGGTTTAGTGCGAGCTGTCCCTGCCCATGGCAGGGGGGTTGGAACTTGATGATCTTAAGGTCCTTTCCAACCCTAACTATTCTACGATTCTATGATTCAATGATTCTATGACATGAAACTCCATACGATATTACTAAACTCGTGTTAGAGCAACCCTCAGCCTAACTCTTAGATGACAGGGCTACATGTAAATGTGGATTTAGTCAAATGAAAAAAAAAACCCCAAAATGTTTCATTATTGAAATACTAAAACTAGGCAGTAGGAATGTGCTAGAGTGACCAACTAGAGGAGAGCCTGACAATACGCCAGTGCAGTTAAAGTGCTGGAAATGCAAAGAACTGGATAAGGGAGGTTTGGAAGGTAGAAAATGTGAGCAGAAGAGGGGAATAAACAGGAAGGACACAGAAAAAGTACTTAGAAGAGGTAGTAAATGAAGCAAGGAACAAAACGGTGCTTCCTCATAAACCTCCTATTTCAGCATCCTGGGTCTACAATAAACTGGAATTAAAAAGGCCACAGCGTCCCACCAGAGGCTGCACAGAAAAGCCGACAGCTTATTTCAGTGTTGTAAACCCGTGGCTGATCACTGGGCAGCAGTGCTGGAGCCCGTGCCATGAGCCAGAATGATTGTCCTTTGTATAACCTGTCACACTGTGCATTTGTTGTGGTGTCTCTCCCCCTTAAGAGATGTCACCCATGTCACGGAATTAGGTGTCTAAACTTAGTTTTCTACTTTTTCTGGGCAGACCAAGGTATTTAATATTTCTTCTTGTAACACTTCCATCCTGTCTTCTCTTGTTCTTCTTTGGACTATTTTTCACTATGGTGGGAGCAATAGGGCAGTTCATTGAAGCAAGGGGAGCCCCTCACCCTTTGTGTCTCTTCGCGATACCATAAACTTCTATTTGTGCTCAGTGTTCTCTTTGAAGCCGCCAATGTCAGAGCTTTGCTGAGAGGAGGTCTCACTCTTTTTGAGGCCAGCCCTAAGAAGGGCATTGAAAATTAACCTCCAGAGCTTGAATTTGGTCTGATATTCTACAGGAGACCAGAGCCTGAAGCACAACATTAGGAGCTCACTGACACTGAAGATGTTAAGCCCAAAATTCTTTTGTATGATACATAGAGTTTTGTTTAGGTAAAAAAGAGGAAAAACTTTGGAAATGGGGAATAAAGGTGAAGGACAAAACTAACTATGAACCTAGCTGAAGTAGTTGGACTGGCTAGGAGCTGAATGGTTGGACTAGATGATCCAACAGCTCCTTTCCAAGCCAAGCTGTTCTATGACTCTCTAAGTAAGAATTCAAGTCCTTTGCAAAATACCCCTGGGATCCTGTTAGTGCAGGATAAATACTCACCAACTTTGCAGTGCATTTTAATGTTCATACGGAAATCACCTGCATGTGGTTAAAGCTTGGTGATTGTTCCACATGCAGAAGGGACTGGCCGCAGCAACTGCAAGTGATCTTGGAGAAACCATAATTGGTTTCTGACCCATTTCCAGAGAACAAATCACTGAACATGATATCTTGGCAATAGCAGACCACTGTGGAATAATCCCTTCTTTATAAACCACTGCCATTTATTTCTTCTGGCCCTTTATTCCTTAGAAGTCAGCTGACTTCCCTTTAATATTTGTTTTATTTTCAGTAAGTAAACTTAATGGATACTTATTGCAGAAGCACAGAATATTCTTTTTTACCCTTTTAGTCTTCATTCATTTTGGAAACACCACCAAAGGAAAGAAAAGTATTTCAGAATGTATTAAAATACAACATTATATGACGTAAGACTGATGTACCGAAAACAAACACAATGAATTTTGCAGGGCTTGAAATGAAATCTCAGTTGGTGGCTTATTTAGTATATTTGTCAGGGCTTTAAAAGGTCTTGTTTCAATGTATTGACTGCTTATTACCCACCCTCTTTCTTTTGTTCCATTTGAGATCCAGGCTTTTTATGTAGAACAGTGTGAATAACTGACTTCTCAATTTGGCTGCCCAACGAAAACGAAGTAAATGATGATTTAAGAGGAATAACATTGTTCATGTGAAATGAAACATATAAAAACTCTTTAGTATTGTTTTTCATTCTAAAATACGTCTAAAATACATACTTGGCATCTAAAATAAATACTTTTCAAAACAAAAGCCAACAACCTTTATTCGTCAGTCTTTAAAAAAAAAATAAATTTTAGTTTTCCTGGATTTCCTTAGATTTCCTTGGAACAAAGCTTGACCTGAAATTTAAACTTAAACTCTCATCTATCTCTGCATACAAAGGTGAGATATAGAAACAGATCTCTGGAAGCATCAGTCAAGTTACCCACCAGGGTGTGCCACTGAGGTACACTATTTCTTGGCAGCAATTCCTCAGTAGTATATAGAGTACATAGACTCAGTTTTTACTGATCATTTCCCATTTGGCAGAGTTGCTAATGCTTTCCATAAATTCCCTGTTTTGTGTTGTTTCTTTGACACTCACAGCTAGGGGAGCTGGAGATGAAAGGCAAGAAAATAAATAACCAATAATCACGGAAATGCCCAAGTCAGGGGGTTCAGCCCCAACCAGCCTCTCTTATAGCAAGGTGGATCAACCCACACAGAGCTTCATGCTGTCAGCTTGCTTTTGTTTTCCAGGCTACCATGTCTTAAATTCAACCTGCAATTTAGGCATGACCTTAACTGTTGAAAATGGGTCTTGAGTTCCTAAGCTACCTCAGTGCTTTTGTAAGTTTTGCTACAAGTCTAAAGACAACCTGGGAAAAGAAAGCAGGTTGTGATAGTACTAGTTAGGTTATACTAAATGGATAATCACAATTGAAACCAACATAAACAAATGCATGTAATTTTGTTGTTTTGATTGGGGTTTTTTATTATTATTACTGAACATGACATACACGATCCATGATTTTATTTCTATTTGGTGAGAGAAGCTTATGTTTCCTAAGTTGTCTCAATTTGGCTGTTTATCTTCCCTTTTCAACTATGTTCATTTTATGACTCACAGCAGAAAACTCGTTGCTTCGGCCAAGTTATTAGTCATGTAAATGCTTGTGGAGGTGCAAGAAATGTCAGTCCAAATTAGGAAACTTTTGAAAAACCATCCAAAAGTGTATCATAGTCCAGAAAGATTTAAATGAAGTTGTACTGGCAGTTACCTCAGCCACCAGTGCCTTTTTATTCATTAAACCACAGGAATTCCTATTTTGATGATGCTGTAAAACTTCATTTCTCTTTTCATGTTTTCCAGTCACTATTTCTTGAGGCTGGTTGCTTGTCTCAGCTGTGAGCTGCTTGTGGTGTTAGTGTGGCTTTGGGAAAGTTTTGTTGCTTTTGAAAGCACTATGAGATTTGATGCTCTTTCCACAGAACCATAGAATCAGCTAGGTTGGAAAAGACCTTTAAAATCATCAAATCCAACCACTACCCAGGGCTGTCAAGACCACCACTAAACCATGTCACTGAGTGCCTCATCTACATGCTCTTTGAATGCTTTTTTCCATTCCTATGATTTATGGTTTATGCCAGTTTTTCTTGTTTTGTTTAGGCAGGGTTTTCTGGTTGAGCAGGTCTGTTGGGTTTTATTCCTTTCGTTCACTGTAGTCTGTGCCATTTACAAGTGTGAAGAATGAATACAACATCCATATGGCCATTGCAAAATCACCGTGGACATCCCTTCCTAAAGAAGTCAAAAGGAGTCCACCAGTGATTTGTACTTCATGGGTGACCTCAGGCAGTGTGGAAACTCAGTGTAGATAAAACTGCATCCGACACTTCTAACCGATGCTCCTCTCAAGGGTGATATTTTCCCTGGTGGTTGCTGATCAAAGTCAGGTGAGTTCAATGCTCTGCTGTCACAGGCAACCATTTTGTGTAGCCGTAACCATAAATTTACCTAAGTTTCTTGTCCTCATAGAAGAAATCCTTCCCTGTGGAAGCTGAGACACCATCATTGCCAGCAGCTGCTTCTTTGATATGTGTTTTTAATTCCATTATAAGAAAAACAGTTCTTAAGAAACCAGTTTAACTACAGTTCAAGGGAACAATATATCTAGCAAAAAAAAATTAGGCTCCTAATACTGGTGTTGCAAAAATTAGCTTCTTTTTGCAAGAAAAAATACTGCAGGGCCCGGGGGAAAGAGTTCCACAGCATGCAGAACTGAGACTTTAAAACCTGAGAAACTTGGTTGCACTGCTACCATCAATCTCAGTAGCATTGAATGGCTAAGTCATCTTGTGACACAAGAAAACTATAACTGATCTGTGAGAGGGATCACTAATTAATAAGGATACAGCCAAAACCATCTTCCTACATACGGCAGGGTGGATTCTCCAGCACTGTAGCTTTCTCACTGCTTGTGAGGAGGCTCCCAGGAGTTACCTACCCACACCACCTAAGCAGACATGGATCGAAGAGCACGGGGCTGTGGAGGTCAAGGACTGATATAAAGAGGGATGGAAAGCAGTTATGGATGGCCTGATTGACTGATGCAGAGACACAGAGACAGGAAGTAGTTCAAACTGCCACATAGGAAGAGATGCGGCTTCACATTTTTTGCCCACCCCATGATAAAAGGGTATATAAAGAAGAAATACTTTTTCATCACTCATTGTGAGGGTAAGAGTCTTCTTTACCATCAAGAAAAAAATCTCAAAGACTAGCTAAAAATATTTGCTGCTTCTTGCACTAGCAGACCTTTTGAAGACAGATTGCCACTATCAAAAGTAAATTATCTAGCAAAGGCTTTCCATGTTTTAGAAATGTGTCACTGACTTTTGTGCAAAACCAAATTCTGGGAAAGCTTTTCAGTGTGCATTCCATATCAGTAAGGCAAGTGCTAGATATTATTTTTTACAAGAAAAGAAAGAAGCCCTAAACCTAGTCAATCCATGAAAAAAATACAGATATGTCTTCCGATTCTTCCTTGTGAGTTAAAACTCCACAAAAAAGAAAGATTATAGATACTTTTGAGTGTTATTATTTGTCTGAAAATACTGTGCATGATTCCAGTACAATTTATATCAGTTTGAGTCAAATAATAACAGAAGAGTTATTCCAGATAGTTCTGGTGTGACAAAAAGTAGAAGCAGGTTCTATTGTTTAGTAGACATTTGTTAGAGAGAAAGAAAGCATGTGGGAGGAGGTCTCAGTCAGGATGTGCCTTTCCAGCTAGTCAATGCTTTCCTTCTTTGTGAGTATTACAGGGGCTGTATGGATGTATTTATTTTTATAAGGAACTTTATTTTTACTGAAATAAGTTTCAGAAAGGCTCTGAATGTGACCTGCACACAAATCCCACTTAAATTCACTGAATAATTTCAAGCAAAAAAGGGAGATCATTGAGAACTGGAATGTTTTGGTTTAACACTGTCAATTTTATTGTGAGGTGCTGGTCTTTGTACCATGAGAAACTGAGTAAATGCTCCATATTTATTACCTCTACAAAACAAAACAAAACAAAAGAAATAAAATAAGAAACTGCTGGCAGTAATTGATTACAGCCCCTAACTCACTGCTAGGATGTAGGCTGAAAAGTTTAGAATAGCTGAACCACAAACACTTGGGATTTGAAGGGACCTTTGTCTTTCAATCCTTAATAAGGGGACTTTAAAGAAAGATGGGGACTAACTTTTTAGTAGGTCCTGTTGCAATAGGACAGGGGGCAATGGTTTTAAACTAAAAGAAGGTAGATTAAAACTAGATATAAGAAAGAAAGTTTTTACAATGAGGGTGGCAAAACACTGGCACCGGTCACCCAGAGAAGCTGTGGATGCCTCATCCCTGGCAGTTTTCAGTATCAGGTTGAACTGGGCTCTGAGCAATCTGCTCTATTTGAAGATGTCCCTGCTTATCTCAGGGGGGTTGTACTAAGTGACCTGTAAAGAAGTGACGGCCCTATTTAGCTATGAGTCTTTTCTGAGGTTTCTACTCTTAAACTGCACAGTCCATTTTAACATCTAGTGCCATGAGTTGGTCTAATTAGCAGCTAATCTTTAGGTAGCTACAAAGAAAGGATATTATGAAACTTTACCCGAGCAGTCTGCCTGGAGAAGATGCTTAGTTGATGCCTTACAGGTTTTCTGCAGTGCTGCACGAAAGTTAAGCGATTGACATCTAGTGGCAAATTCAAGATGCTGAACTTTTCAGCAGCTGCTGCTCCATCTCTGGGATGGGAAAGCTGGTGAATGTGGAATATAAAAAATCAAAATAGTGCTGTTTTCAGTGAGCAACTGGATCAGAATTTGAAATGTGGACTGATCAGACTTCATGCACAAGCTGCATGGAGACCTAAGCTATATTCGGTTTTCATCCGTATCCATTTTGTCTTAATTTCTGTTATTTTTGTATATTACAAGAGTTCAAAGTAAAAAAACCACGTTTTGTTTTAGATTTATTTCAGCACCACTATGAAGTGGATTTAGCTTAGTCCCTTTAAAAGCTATGCAATTGTACACTGCATTTTTCAACTGGCTTCTTTTTCCAACTTCATCCCTTTATCCCACTTCATCTCTGCAGGACAGCACCTGATCTGACACATCACTTGCAGTGCCAGTGTGCACTCTAAGAACACAGTCTCCATTTAACAAATGCCCAGTTCTTCCCTTTCAATGGCTTTGGCTTCATTAGCAAAGAAAACAAAGCCTGAGCTAATAGACAAGCAGGAACCCCTCTGGGCTTGGCTGTTTCTTGATTTTCTCCCTGAGGATCGCTGCCAGCTGACTGTCTGCAAACTCCCTTATGTCCAAGGAAGCAGTGGATCTTGGTGAATTAGTAAATCCACGTTACTCTGTTCTAGCATGATCAACACCTCGTAAAGGAATGGAATGGCAGAAACCAATTTCACAGAGACATCCTATTGTCTCTTTTCCTGCTTTCTGCCCTGGTGAGCCCAAATCCTCATCTCATGTGTCCAGTCCTGCTCTTACCAGAGGAAGAAGGAAAGGAAGCTCTGAAGGAAGAAAAATATAGTGGAAAAGGAACAAATGAGCTGCATTTTTCCCCGTCTACAGGGAGGAGCTTGATTAAACTCAGTGCTAAAACTTTTCTGGCATGGCAGAAAGTAAACACCAGTTTGCAGTGAATGTTTCAGTAAGCATCAAACACCTTGAAGTTTGAAAGAGCCTTCTTCTCCTGGCTGTTTCTTGTGTTTGAGCATCTAGCTCTCAGCCTACACTGGCTAATGTGTACCCTGAGACTGAAGCTTCACTTTTGCATCTGTAGTTCTGTTTAGACTTAAGTCCCTATCCTGTGATTTTGAGCACTGCATGGCACAATGGATCTCAACTTCATCTGGAGTCAGGAGGTGATGCAGAAGAAATAAGAAATAATAGTTATATAACAGAAGTAGTATGAATAACAATCAAGACCTTTTGGTTTCTGAGCTTCCCCCATCAATTGCTTCTGTTAGACCACAGATCTATGGAGAAGGGTGCCCAGATGGCGTCCACTTTTGTGGCTTTTTTATCACTGTGGCTTAAGGTGGGATTTGTCTTCATGTTAGCTATTTAAATTATAAGTGTCTCCATTGATTTTAGAGGATCTGAGGGTAGACATAAGTAAAGAAGCAGCCTAAGGCTGTTCTTTGACCTAGAGACCTATAGACATGGAAGAGGTTATAGCCACACTTTTAAGCTATGCTGCTCTCCAGAGTGGTGAGGATACATCTAATCTGCCTACTGGGAATAGAACTTGGCCAGTGCTGTCTACTCAAACATGTCCAGGGACTGTCTGGGCCAATGTTCATTGACAGGGGCCTATGACATGAGCAACCCTGCAGAGAAGGACTTGGGAGTGTTGGCCAATGAGAAAATGAGCATGAGGTGGCAGTCTATGCTTGCAGCCCAGAAAGCCAAGCATATCCTGGGCTGCATCAAAAGAAGCGTGACCAGCAGGTCAAAGGAGGTGATCCTGCCCCTCTACTCTGCTCTTGTGAGACCTCACTTGGGGTACTGTGTTCAGTTATGGTGTCCTCAACATAAAAAGGACATGGATCTGTTGGAACAAGTCCAGAGGAGGCCACGAAGATGATCAGGGGACTGGAGCACCTCCCATATGAAAATAGGCTGAGAAAGTTGGGGCTGTTCAGCCTGGAGAAGAGAAGACTGCTTGGAGACCTCATAGCAGCCTTCCAGTATCTGAAGGGGGCCTGTAAGGATGCTGGAGATGGACTGCTCATTAGGGACTGAAGTGGTAAGACAAGGGGTAATGGTTTAAAACTGAAACAGAGGAAGTTTAGATTGGATATAAGGAAGAAGTTCTTTACTGTGAGGGTGGTGAGGCACTGGAATGGGTTGGCCAGGAAGGTTGTGAATGCTCCATCCCTGGTGGTGTTCAAGGCCAGGTTGGACAGAGCCTTGGGTGACCTGGTTTAGTGTGAGGTGTCCCTAAACATGGCAGGGGGGTTGGAACTTGATGATCTTAAGATCCCTTCCAACCCTACCTATTCTATGATTCTATTATAAACCTTGCTAGAAATTTTCATAACATAACAGTAAAGTCGACTGACTTCTAGCATGCAGCAGGATTTGGTAGTGCTGTTAAGTTTGCTCATGTAGGTCTATCCAACATGACAGAGTAAACACCAATGTTTCAAAGAACTCAATTTAAATAAGGTTAATTTTACTATTAGCAATTGTTATATACAGTATTCTGAGTCTATAAGTAGGAATTTGGCTCTGTGAATGTAAATGTAAAACTATTCAGCATATATCTTTGGAGTCAAAATGGTCTCTTTCTAGCCAGCAGTCGCAGAAGCTGCCCAGTTCAAAGGTTTCTTTCAAGGACATACCTGCTTTCTCATTGCTTCCAGCAAGAGTTTAGTAAAGAATTTGTGGGGATTTTCTTCATGCTGTGCAAGGAGGACTCCGATATAGTAGGGATGATAGGGATGCTGCCAGTAATGCCATGAAATAATGAATAAGCCACTGTCTCTGGTAGAAATAAACCTGCCTCCTGTATCTGAGTATTTCTGGATTTGTTTGTTTCACTCTCTTTCTAGAGGTGAATGTTACCTCATCACCATGCAAGGAAGGAATAACTAACATTCATTTCCTGGCTTTGTGTGACTTAAAAGTCCAGACAAATATTCCCATGTCATGCAGCTTGGAAGATGGAGTTGCTTGGTACTTCAGTACCCTAGTCCTTTAAAAATTCTTGATTCCTGTTTGGAGGTAATATTGTATAAATCTAAATTGTACGGTTTGATCTCAGCTTGATTCTTCCTCATTAAAAACATGAAACTACAAGTAATGGATTGCCATTACTTGCAGTTTCATTGCCAGAATCAGTGTGAATGGACCAGCAAGGAAGGAAATAAAATACCTGAAACTCATGAAGATCTAAGAGATTGCAATGACTTTTTAACCAAATTTTTACTTTCCTAAAAAAGTTTGTTTAAAAAGGTTTATTTTGTTTAGAAAGAGCAGACCAAGTCACTGTTTATATATTTACCAGTGGGTGGGTTGGCTTCATATTATTATGATAAATGATAGCAAGTAAATGGGATTTGTTCTTTTTCAATGTTGTTGAGGCTGCCAGCATCTAGGGGTTCCTGGCTCTGGAACATACAGAATTGAAGTTTCCTTGTTATGAGAAAAAATAGGTTAGGAATGTCTGCAGATATCCTCCATTTCAGCTAACAGAAACTAGTCAAGTTGATAAATGTCTAGATTATAGTTTAGACACTGAAAATTTGGTAATGTTGCTTTGTGCTGTTTCTATCGTTCACACTTTCAATTTGAAAGATACGTTTTCTCATTTTCATTCTTTCAGTGAATACATTTTTATTGCTGAAAAAAACAGCTTTCAGTGAAGGAAACTGAAATGAGATAAGCTTTTGATTTTATATTTTTACTGCAGCTTCTGAGTAGAGGACTGTAACAGTTCAACAACAAATAGCAACTGCTATTTACTTTAGACAAGCCATGAGGTTAACCTGTGGTTACTCTTGATGAAAAACAAGCTCACTTACACTCGTGAGTGTAAATGCACTTACTCGTATATCTGTGCATTTACATTTCTCCCAATGGGTCAATTAGCATCTTCTTCTTCCAAGCACTGATCACTTGCTGCAAAAAGAGAAGGATCCTCTCCTCTATCTGACTCTAATGGAATTCGAGGGCACTAAAACCCACTATCAACATCTGGCCCTTAGAGATTAATGGCACTGTGCAAAGAGTATTACTAAACAATATGCAGCACAGAAGGCATTTTTGGAACACTGCAAAAATAGAGTCTCATTTTAAGACTCTCATTACTGTCATCTAAAACAGATGGGAAAGAGATGAAAGTTTAAGATTATAGTAAAAAGAATATTCCTGTGCCAAAAGCAACTTCTGAGAAAAAGTTTGTAATAGATTGACAGGAACTAGATAAAAAAAAAAAAAAAAAAAAAAAAAGAAAGAAGAAAAAGGAAAAAAGGAAAAAGAAAAAAATCTGGCAAGCATTGAGAGAGAGAAAACTGTATCAAAAAAGATAGCCAGAATAACGATCTAAGAAACAGCACACTGGAAATATCAGAGAAATGGAAAATACGCATTACTGCTGCTTTCATAGAAAACGAAAGGGAAGCATTGTAACTTAAATGCAAAATAAGGGTCATAAGCAGGAAAACAAATATTTGCTATTTGTACTTTGTCCACTGCAAAATCGATGTCATTGAGGTCTTAAATGAAAATTTCTTGTCATCATGTATCACTTGTTATCACTTTTCTGCAATATTGGGGTCCAGGAAGTGGAAGGCTGTAGAAAAAGTGATCCTTATGGAAATAGTGTCAAATGGAAATTTATTTGTGTGAGGTTGCATGAGGTTTCTGTCTCTATTCGTTGCCTGCGTGAGTGTACAAAGATAATGATAAAATAGGGGCTAATTTTCAAACGTCTGTGCATAGGATTATGTGACTAAGTCTTTTAACACGAATGCATTTAGTACACATCTTTTGTCACTCACCTCAGCAGATAAATGAATCCTAATTACCTACATTCAGAGAGGTAGGTTAAAAATGTGAGCTTTGTTTCCCATTTTTAATCAATGGACTTTAGTACTGAATTTTTCTTTCTTGACATATCTTGTAAAATTGACAAGTCTGTTTCTGTGTTTAAGTCCCAGTGCCTGGCACATCAGTTTTTATTATACATCCTTCTTCCTCCTGAGGATAGGTGATTTGGGTTTCAAAACTCATGTGTAATTAAAGCTTTGGAGAATTTTTATCTGTGTGTTGGAATATAAAAAGTGATAATTCAGAAAAATTCACCCAAGTCCTGTAAGTCCAGTTTTGCAGCTTGAGTGGCACAGGATATAAAAGCCTTTGAACAGCCATTATAAGAAACAGGCTGCTAGAGACAGCTGAAGATGCCAACCTGCTTCCCCAGAGCCACCGCTCCTCAGAAGCTACGCTTACTCTTTGCTTTGACCTTTAAAGTTGACAGCAGTGGAGGCAAATGACAGCAGATGATACCAGAGTCAGCAGCAGTCAAGTCAGTTTGTCAAACATTCTTCTTTTCACGGTTCTTAATGCAGATTTAATGATTTTATCAGTGCAGTGGGAGAGGAATAGATGGGAGAGCAGGGTAAGGGTCAGCACTCCCTGAGAAGAAAGGTTTTCAAGGGAGGAATGTAATGATTATAAGCAGTAGATTATTCAAGAAAGGAGAAAGCATAGCTCAAAAACATTTGTCCTCTTAATAATACAGTCTATGATGCTTTATTTTTTTCCACCTACTCTCACTTATTACACACTGAGAATGTCTAGATGACCTTTTCCTGTATGGAATTTAGCAAGCAAAAATGCCTCTAAAAAGACAGGAAGTACTAAGATGTATGAATGGAAGGGATATTGTACATTTTGGACAAAGCTTGTTGGTAATGTTGGAGAACCTTGAGAAAGAAATTCAAGCTGCACAAGCAAAGGGCTTCCTCTAAACTCAGGCTTGAAAAATATACAGACAGCTTTTGTTCAGGAAAAAACCTCTTGCAAGAACAAGAGCGAGTGCTGGGTATTTTAGAGCTTAGCAGCTAGTATCCAAATTGCTTTATAATTCTTTCTGAGTTATTGATGCTTTTGGCATTATAATTATAGCAGTCAGTGTTAGCAAGTGTTTTATAAGCTTTAAATTAGTTGTATTAATAATTTTTTTATTTTCACTTAGCTCATAGGCTATACTGAGACATTGCTGTATCTCAGGAAAGCCTTAGCAATCCCCAAAATCATGTTTAGTCATCTGCCATTCCAGCAGTGAGATCTGTGCTCTCCATGAACTGACATCTCATGCATTTCAGCAGAGATCTATTTGAAGTATTATTTAACATGATAGCACAGGTGAAAGCTAATTGCTATTATCATCATATTATATAAAATTAGTGAATTTCGTTTGTCACTTACAAAGTCTGTTTATATGTCCTACATGTTTTCTTTCTGTATCCAAATCCAGCTAAGTCTATGCATCAGTTAGCATATTTACAAGGATTTAATTTATACCTAAATACAATATAGATCCCTTTTTTTACAGTTGTTTAATATCAGAGCACAGGATGCAGTGAAATATAAAGCAATGATCATGTTTTCAGCCCTACAAAGGGATATGTTCTGTGATAACTGATAAAAAGTGAGCACATGGAGGGGCTGGGTGTCCTTTGGCTGAGAATACCTATTGAGCTGAGTGGCATTTTCAGCTGTGACAGTCCCACCTCAGCAAGTACTGTGGAAATTGTGAAGGAGTGAAAACCCCAATATTTAGCTTTATTTTGATGATGAAGAATTGGTTTCTGAATTTAACCTTAAAGCCTCGTGTTCTCCATTTTTGTTCATAATCCTTGTTTGAAATAAGTTGCCATTTGCTGCTTCCATCAAATACTGTCAAAATTTCAGTGAAGGAGCTGACTCATTGGAGTATTGCCACAGACTTCCCTGGAAGCATGACTTGCAGCAGGGAGCAAGATTTATAGGGTTCAAATTACCCATCTTTGTCATTCCTATGTCAAAAGAAAACAGAACATCCACTCCCGAGACACAAACATTCACCTTTGTGACTTTCAAAGCTGTCTTTGCCTCCTTTGCTTGTTTAGATTTTCTTTGTAGAGGGGTTTCTAGTATATTCTGCCTGTAAGACAGCTACTTTTGTTCCATTTCTCTGTTTTCATTTAAACGTTAACCTTTCTGATTCTTAAATATCTTCAGTTTCCTGGTAGCTATCTGTTTCTTTTCTGTTTTGTAATTTTTTCTTGAGGTGCCCTGGCTTTTCCCATTATCTATTGCCTGTCCTTAAACCACTGAATAGGCTGTAAAAATGGTGTCAGTGACATCCCCTCCTGCAGAACTGAGCAGACAAAGGGACCCTCTGTGCTTCTGACACCTTGATTATGAAGGGACAATGGCAGCTCTGCCAGCACTGTTGGGCACTGCTTGACTATGCCTCCAGCATAGCAAGTCCAAAACCACTCACAGAATAGAGACGATGCCTTTTACACAGTCACAATATTGTGTGAGTAAATATAATGGATTCTCTATCATGGCTAGCATTTTTAGATCTGTGGGTTTTTTTCCCTTCCTTAATTTTCCTGTGTTTTGGAACAGCATTGCAATCAGCTACTACTTCCCCAGAAATTAGAATAAACTGCTGAATTTGGCATTAGTGTTTTGTGAAAATTAGGAGGCATTGTTACATGGCATTTCAGTCCAGCACGATGCCTGTATATGCCTCTGTATAAATTGTGGCTGCATCATTTCTGGTTATATTGAGGAAAGTAATGGCCTCAATGATTTCCAAATATGTGCAGTTAGCTTCCTGGTAACTCAACAAGGGAGTGACAGGCAAATGGTTAATTGCTGAACCAAAAATTAGTAGTTGCCTTGGTAGCAATAATCGTGGTCTATCTATATTTATACAAACAGAACGTAGCATCAACCTATAACAATTTTTTATACATAATTTTTCAAGGATTAAAATAACTCCTGGCCTGTCTGTGAAGAGGTAATATCCTTGAAATAGGAAGGTTTAGCATAACTTGAAAGTGCTGAGTGTCAGTCATGTCTCAGATAATATAGTGGAAAAGGTTTTCTTGATAACAAAAATTCAAACCAACCAACCAGCCATAATAGACTGAAGAGGAATGCAAAGCACTAGTAAAAACAGGAGTGATACAGAAGGTGTGGAATAAAAAAACAAGAAATGTGCATAAGGTTCAAAACTCTTGCTAAAGGAAGCTAAAGACAGCAACACAATATCTATTACTGCTGAAATTGGGAGCAGTAAAAGGCAGGATGTGAATAGATGGATGTGGTTTTAACATGCTGGGAACTGCAACAGGGGAAAATCCTAGTTCGGATATATGGATATGAGTCTTAGAGAAGGACTGAATTAATGCTGTAAGCAATTGCTGTGAGCCATTTTTCCCAAGTGCTGTTCTGAGTGTGACTAACAACCATGATGTGACCCTCGAGGGAATAAAAAAATCAGCAAGAAATAGGAATGTGGTCTAACATTTTATGTAGCTCTAATAAGGTACTTGCTAGACTTTGGTCTAAGTTGCTATTTTAAGGCAAATGTGGAAGCACTGGAGAGCATGGAAAAGAAAATGAAAAAATAATCCTTCCCAAAACAAGCTAAAGGACCTCAATCTACTCCATTTGCTGAAAGGGTGAACGTGATTTCGTTGCTGGGCTTGGGTTCCTGCGTCAGGAGAAAATATGAAAGTGTTTTCCAGCTCGCTGGGAAAGGTTGGCGGCAGAAATAAGACAACATCACTTAGCTGTGAAGATAAACATTAGAGCACCTTACCAGTTCTTAAAATGAGATTTGATAACCTTCTTTAAAAATCTTCCTTAAATATGGCATCTGGGCATCTGGGAGACATCCTGAACCCTGTTCTTGCTTGGGTCCGCCTGCTTGGTTCATTCTGACTTTGCTTTCAATGAAAACACATGTCCTAGTTACTCATTTTACAGGTTGTAACCCAAACATGGTAAGATAACGTTGCTTTCAACACACTCCTAATGCTTCCTGGTCAATATGAAGATAATGCTTATTGTCTTAATGACTTGTAGTAAGTAGCTATAATTAAATCTTCATATGTATATATATATGCATGAAGATAGATAAAATATATATGGATGTACATAATACTGAATCTCTAGAAAAGATGGAAAAACATCGGGTCTGTTTTTTTCTTATTACAAAATTAAATGTGTACCTAATGAGAACATTATGTACCAGATTTAAAGCTAAGAATCTGTGTTTTCTGACAGAGTGCATAATTATACTGCATAAATGTATAATTATAAATATTATGCATTTATGTAGGATAAATATACCAATGGATGTTAAACACAATAGTGTGAGTACTATTGTATCATGGATAGCTGTTGTCAGAACCAGAACAGATTAGGTGGGACCGTGATACTGGGCAGTACTGTTCGGTCCCTAAACCTCATATTTTAATATCCAGTTGATCACAAGGTTCAGGAATGATTCTTTTTCTCCTATGATCCAGATGAGTATTCTTTTCCTTTTTCTTAAAACATCAGCATTGGATGCAACTGGAGAAGACATGCCAGACTGAGGGGTATCGAGAATCCTCTGCTTTAAATGCTTGGCTGGTACTTCTAGACAGCTGGTGAAGATTAAATTTGCCATGAGAACTGGGGACAGGGATGAATTTTCTACAAGTCAGATTAGAAGGAGCCTTAGGATTTTTTCACTTTTTGCTATAGCTTGGTGCATAGATCATTTCTCTCCTAGTCAATTCCCTGTTGTTGTTGAAGACCAAGGTAACACCTTGTTGTTTTCTAATCTCTGCTTATGGCACTTAATAATTCAGTTTTTCATGGGCTGAAATTATGTATTTTAGCTCAAATTACTGGGCTTAGTACAAGTTAAGTCAGTGGAAGAAAACTAATGTCTTGTATTAAAGAGCCCAATCTGAGTGGTCTAATAATTCCTTCTGGTATTATGTATCTTGGCAATTAATTTGGCCTCAAAACTCAGAAGTAGAAGGAATTCCAGAAAGTTTGTGGGAAGCTTTCCCGCAAACATGGAAATCAATGTCTATTTTGTGACTGAGTTTGAAATCAGAAAGTTTGTCTAATGGTTTGTGTATATTTTTCTTTCAAATTTTCTATGTACTTAAATGTACTTAAAGCTGTAGGTTCAGAATATATCACGCAGTAATAACAACAATGTATTTAGAATTTGGAGGTCATTTTAGGGGTAATTTGGGGCCAGTTCTGCTAAAAATGATTGAAGGAGAACTAATTATCTACTGCTGGTATACTGAGTGCCAGTTTGGTCACTGTATATAGTGGAAACAGGGTAAGTTTTTGCATTACTGTCTTTCTCTGCAAAGACAGCGCATAGTTATAATAGTTTTGGTGGGGAAGTTGGAACTTGATGATCTTAAAGTCCTTTCCAACCCTAACTATTTTATGATTCTATGATTGATAGCATGATATTAACCATGCTGTCTATGTCTACCCCATAAAGAAAACCTTCCAGAGGGGCTCCTTGGTTCCCAGGCTTGGTGACACATAGTGCCTGACTCCTTGAGTCATACCCACAGTGCACAGCTGTATATCTTCTGGACCTGATGCATCTTCTTGTGGATAGTTACAAAACAACTACACCTTTTTTAATAGATTTTTTAGCACAAAATACCAGAGCGTACAGTGTTGCAGTCCAGCAGTCTGGTACTTCAGTAGAGAGCTGAGTCTGCATGTGTGGTGTGCTCCAGCACATGGGATAAGATTGAGGACGCATCCTGCTGGCATAATGATGGTCTAAGCTGTCTGCAGCTAGAATTCAAATTTCAGTTCAAGGATAGCAAATAGGATTTCTTTTTTTTCCAAAAAAATGCTGTGTGAGAACATATTTAGAAGCTTACAAAATCATTGTCTGGGACCAGCAAATGAGCAAAGGAGTAAAGTTATTCGACAGTGGAGAAGCAGTCAGCATCCCTACTCAGATGCAAGCGACAAATGGCTGGGGAAGAAGCCACATTCAGAGGTTTCTGAGGTCATGTGGCTTTTATTTTTCTTTCCCAGATCATAAACTAAATGTCATATGAGAAATTCAATTATGTGCAGGAGTTCTTAGTTCTCACAGAGTAGTGGCCATTATATAGTTTGTAAATATTTCTTGATCCTGTGTCACAGTGGCTGTAGTCAAAGTCCTTCACTCACTTTTGCTCCTATTCTCCATCAAGAAGACAAGTGCAGTTTGGGAAGTTAGCCCATTCTATATCCATTGCTTGTTTGTGACCTTGCATGAAATAACTTGTTCCAAAGTAAAGGATAATGTGTCTTGGAAAGGAAAGGCTGGAGTTCAGGCACCAGTGTCTTGTTTTGTTAGAAAATTGCAATGATTTTGCAGAACTTTTAGCAAAACCAGTTCCATTTCAGGATTGACTTAAGAAAGTTGTACAGCTCAATTGTAGCGTGATAAATAGACATCACAGTATTTGTTCTTGACAGATATAATTTAACTAAAGGAGAACAAGAGTCCTTGTTTCAATATTACCAGGATTTTAAGTTCCATCACTAGAGCATAAATGTAAGAGATATTCAAGAGGTATAATGAAAATTAATGAAATTTAAATCTTAGTTCTTGTTTCTAGCTTAAACATCAAGCTTAATGTGTCCCAATAAGGACAATTGGGCAAAATTAAACCCACAGTAGATTTCAAGCAAATGAATGTAAATCTGAATTGTCAAAACCACCTCCATGCGCTGGACACACTGAAAAGTTGCAGAGCCTCTGGTTTTGTCCATAACACGGGTGGCTTTAATGACAGGCCCTTGGTGTTGCTTTGCCATCTCTTCTACCCCAGTGTCATCTTCCCTCTTGGAATAGATGCTCGGGTTAACTATTTTTTTGAGTGGGAACAATTAGATGGTAGGAAGTCAGAAGAGGCTTTCTTTTGTTGTTTGAGCTGGGCAATAGGGAATTCTGAAGAGAGAAAGATCTCTAAAGCTTCACATTCCTGCAGAGCGTATACTATCCCCTCTGCAAGTGAGCCACAGCATCAGCTTCTCTGCCAGATGTGGACTTCGCTCCAGCAGTCCTGAACCCTAGGAACAGACAACAAAGTCTGCAACTCCTCTTTATTTCACATCTATGTTACTAGAGCTCCGGAAGGCAGGTGATGTGCATTTCCCAAATGGGGAAAAAAAGCTCTGAAAAAGGGACATTAAGCCTCATTCAGTATGAAAGAGTAAATATTTCTGAGGTGTGTATAGGAATTTAACTCATAATCACTAACCTGTGTATTACTTTGGCAAGTCACTGCAAAGGTTTTTCACCATTACCCAGTTCTACACCAAAGATGAATACAAGCTGGAATTTTGAATAGAAGCACCTTGTCTCATAGGCTCATGAGCCCCACGTCTTCCCAAGGTAGCTTGGATACCTGAACGACCTCCTCAGAAAAGTACGGATCTCTGTCTAAGGCAGGGTGTTAGTACGAAATAAGTAGGTGGGCTTAGTGCAGCATCTAGTGGACAAATGTCCTCATCACAAAAAACCCTTGTGTTTCTGGCTGCCTGCTGCAGGAAGAATTAGCGAAGGACCAAAGCACCGTGGAGAAGTGCAAAATCCCCTTAAGCTGTAAGAGGCATCACTCTTCCTAACGAGGCTCACTGCCTAAAAGAAGCAGCTCATCCTAATATTACCCATTTTATAAATGTGAAATAGATAAATAGGGAACTCGAGGCAACAAAGTGAATTAAATCACTGGTTATATGATGTAGTAATGAACTAAATTAGAAGCAGGAAATCTTCAGTCAAACTGCGATTTATGTCCTAAAGAATCTTCCTCCTTCCAATGACTTAAATGTGATGATGTGGAGACAGACATGGGTTTTACACTAAACTCGACTCTCCTTATTTCATAGTGGGAAGGATGCAATGAGAAGGGTGTGTGATACTTACACATTCATTGAATAAATTATACAATTTATAAGATATTTTCTCTGTCTTAATTTTTTTATTGATTTGAATTTAACTGGTTGTTAAGTTGAGAGATGGTGGGTTGAGAATCTGCTGTGTTGGTGTCTAACAGCAAATAGGTAATCAGTGCGATTTTCAAAATCAATAAGGATCCCAGCACTTCATTCTCAATAACATAAATGTGTCTAAACTAAATCAGAATTCAAAGCCTAGTATTGGCTAGTATTATAGATACTTTTCAAAGTCAAGTCTTAGATTTTTTGGGTACTTTAAAAAACTGTCCATGTGTTCTTTATGTTTTCTGTTGTTGTATGTCCCATATTCTCCTATCTGGCTTTATTTATACATTGCAAAAGGAGAACAACATGTCTGCTAATCCGTTTCTGAATCATTTTCTCAGATTTCAATGGATTAATTCACAGGAGGAAAATATGCCTGCTTCAACTGATAATAAATAGAAACTAAAAGAAATGAAAGCAAATGCTTATTTACACAACAAAAGCAGAAAGTACTGGCCTTTGGAAAACATGCAAATATTTGCATTCAGTCTTTTGTAAAAACTACAATATGGGGTAATATGACATATTTATGAAGTTTTAGCTGTCATAAAAAGCAGCAATTTCTCAGTTTAAGCTAAGTCATTACAGAAAAAGGTAGCACTCCTTAACTCCTTAAAGTCTGGAGATGAATCACCAGTGCAATACACTTTTGTTTCTTTAATTGGATGTAGCCTTTTTAGTAAGCCTAGGCTTAGCATAAGTTGTCATGAGTCTGAACTTTAATACTTTTATTTTTAAAAACAAATATATTCCACTTAAGATCTTAACAAATATGAATTTTAAAAATTGTAGGTTAAGTTTTATAGGTTTAAAACATTTAACAGCCCTACTGAGCACTGGGCATTATGGACCAGTGCCTCCTTTGCCTTATATCTTGTCTCAGGATGTGAAGTCACTCCTCATCAAGGCCCCAGGCACACATTGGACATCCTCACCGACTTCCCCCAGCCTTGGGCATAGACATTGGCTGGAAAAGCGAACTTGACAGTGAAAACTTTAAGGAGGATAAGCTCCTTTCCTTCATCATCTCACCTGTGGGCAGAGCAGCAGGGAATGATGTCCACTGGCTTATTTTGATGCTTCCAGGGATCAGAGTGCTGTTGTGGATGGTCTGATCATGTTGCTCCTCTGGTTCCCTACCAACATATTTTTGATTCTGTGGCACTTGTACCACTTTTCTTATTTGTGACTTCACCATGCCCCAGTCAGTTGTTTTTCTCATTTTCCTTTTCTCCTTTCAACCTTTCTTTCCCTGGGAGGGCTTTATGGTGTATTAACAGTAGGAGCATTTGTTTAAGGAGAGCAGGTGACCATGGCCACTTTCCATGATCTTTCTGGTTCTACAGATTCATTCTGGATTCCATTATCTTCTTAATCCAGATTTTTCTAGATCATCAAAACTTTTGTTAAAATGCAGTGATCTCCATATATTTGTTTTTATTACATCAGACATGGCCATGACTACCATAGCTCTATGATAAAATGAATGGACGTATGAGTGAGGGGTACCCATGGATATAATTTCCTTCAGCTCTAGCAAAATTTTCAACACCTCTTCTTGTATTCCGGTTGGGATGTTATTGTTTGGATGGCTGGACAGCTAGATGAGTGACCAACTGGTGGAATGATCAGACTTAAAGTGTAGTGGTTAGTGAGCCTGGTAACAAGTGGAGTACCACAGGAGTCTATACAGAGGCCTGTCTTCTTTATCAGCTGATCTTTATCAATGACCTGGAGATCAGAAGCACATGCTTGTCAAGTCAGCAGACACCATAGTCAGGGGATAAGTTGACATGCTCAAAAGAAGGGCTGGCATCCACAGGGACCTGGACAGTGTGAAGTATGAGGCCAACAGAAATCTCATGAAATTCAATACATATGAACAGGAGTAGAGCCAGACTATCCAAGGAAGTAATTATCCTTCCCTTCTCAAAGCTTTTTAGACTGCATGCACCTTGCAGCACAAGGAAGATGTTGATAAATTCAAGCAAGTCTGGCAGATGTCCACCAAGATTGTGAGAGCTGAAGTACTTTCTCTTTAAGGACAGACTGAAATATCCAGGTTTGTTCATCCTTTAAAGGCATGGCTTCAAGGGGGACCTGATCACAGACCTTAATGATTAAGAGTTGGTCCACAAGGAGATAGAGCCAGGTTTTGCACAGTGGCACAGTTGGAAGGACGAGAGGTAATAGGCATATATTGAAATGAGAGATGTTCAGAGAGGATATAAGGAGAAACTTTCACCACTGGAACAACCAAGTAGTGGGCCCAGTTTCCCAGAGGGGCTGTGCAGTCTTTATCCTTGGAATTTTTCAAGACTTAGCTGGATAAACCCCTGAGTAACCACATCTGATTTCATAGTTGATCCTGCTTTGGGTGGGAGTTTGGACCAGAGACTGCCTAAGATCACTTCCAACATGAATTATCCTATGATCTAGATTTCTTCACATTAAATAATGCATAGCATAGAACATTTCCTGCTCCTAGTAAAAACAGCCTGGTCTTCTGTCTTCCTTCCTGTAAAAAAAAAACAGAAACATTTTTAGAACTGTCAGATTTTCTCATGGTATGAGAAATGTGTCTGCACTGAAAAGTGGCACTGTATTCCATTGTGCAAGATAGCTGTAAAAAACCTCTACAGAAACATCTAGTGTCAGGAGAGCTCAGTTCATAAGAACTATGTTTTTTGTCTTGAGATATTTTTCAGTTTATCTTTCTTTAGAACAGGGCATCAGAAGTTAAAATTAACCCTCCTTTGGTTGTATGATGGTTTTAACCCATGTAATTGCAGAGGAATACTTTAAACTATGATCCACTTGCACCCTGGTCTCTCAAATAAGAGGAAAAGATCATGGGTAGCGTTTCCACTTCTGCTTAGACTCCTCTCTGAGATCAGGTTTCAACTGGTTGATATCTTTGCATCAACGCCTGCCCAAGAGCAGCTGGTAGGAGACTCCAGATGGGCGTTTCTGGCTGTGATATTCACAATGGATCGGCAGCCACAGTAGTAGATAGAATTCTCCCACAGCTACTGAGTCCTGTTCAGCTTCTCTTCTTTATATGCTGGTGCCAAGATGTAATACAAGTTTCATGTTATTCTGGCAGAGACGGGATGTGCCAGCAGGGAGGGAAGAGGAAACTGCTTGGGATATGGAGGAAAGGCTACTGGTAGTAGGAGTGAACAGTTGACAGAGCCTCAGGATGCCAACCTACATTCACGTGGCTGTAACGTCACCTGCAGTTACAGCAGCCCTGCAAATAGATCTCTTCATTTAAAGGCAGCTCAGGTTTACAGGCATAGGGACCTCCCAAATATGAGACAAGAAGTGGTGGGGAGCCTTAGGGGAATCAATGCATCCTAGGAAAGTCATTTTTACCAGCAGCCAGAAATCCCGCGTAAATGTTAGGGGGAGGCTTAGCTGTGACTTTGTGATTCTGCCCTTGGTTGTAAGGCAGTTTCCCACTGTCTGGCTCTTGTCTGCTTTCCAGCATGTGCCTGCCCAAGCCTGCCTACTGCAATTTGGAGAATAGCACCATTTAAACCTAGACAGTACTTAATTTCAATCTGGCACTGATATGTGGAATATTAACACTAGTAATCCCCCTTAAATCCAAGAGAACATATGTTTGTCCATGATGTGTTGATAGAGGATTTGACCGTGGGAGCATCCTTAAACTCTGAGGGGCTTCATATGTGCTTTTTATTGATATTTGTTCTGATGTGCTAAATGGTTTAAATCTGTTGTTACATGTAAAGATGCAGCAAAATCGAAACAATATATTGGTTTTATCACTAGCAGTATTCTTCAAAGAATGTAAAAGCATATTTTTGTGAGGTACATACGCATATAAACATATAAATTATGTACTAACAGTTCAACAATTTCTTTATTCATTCTCTGCCATAGAATCATAGAATAGTTAGGGTTGGAAAGGACCTTAAGATCATCAAGTTTCAACCCCCCTGCCATGGGCAGGGACACCTCACACTAAACCAGGTCACCCAAGGCTCTGTCCAACCTGGCCTTGAACACCGCCAGGGATGAAGCATTCACAACTTCCCTGAGCAGCCCATTCCAATGCCTCACCACCATTGCAGTAAAGAATTTCTTCCTTATATCCAATCTAAACTTCCCCTGTTTCAGTTTTAGCCCCTTACCCCTTGTCCTATCACTGCAGTCCCTAATGAAGAGTCCCTCCCCAGCATCCCTATAGGCCCCCTTAAGATACTGGAAGGCTGCTATGAGGTCTCCATGCAGTCTTCTCTTCTCCAGGTTGAACAGCCCCAACTTTCTCAGCCGATCTGCATATGAGAGGTGCTCCAGTCCCCTGATCATCCTCGTGGCCTCCTCTGGACTTGTTCCAATAGATCCATGTCCTTTTTATGTTGAGGACACCAGAACTGCACACAATACTCCAGGTGAGGTCTCACGAGAGCAGAATAAAGGGGCAGGATCACCTCCTTCTACCTGCTGGTCATGCTCCTTTTAATGCAGCCCAGGATATGGTTGGCTTTCTGGGCTGCAAGCACAGACTGCCGGTTCTTGTTCAGTTTCTCATCAACCAACACCCCCAAGTCCTTCTCCACAGGGCTGCTCTGAATTTCTTATCTGCTCTGAATCTCTTCTCTGTAGCAGTGCCTGTGATTGCTCTGACGCAGGTGTAGGACCTTGCACTTGTCATGGTTAAACTTCATGAGGTTGGCATCAGCCCACCTCACAAGCGTGTCAAGGTCCCTCTGGATGGCATTCCTTCCCTCCAGCGTATCAACCGACCCATGCAGCTTGGTGTCATCAGCAAACTTCCTGAGGGCGCACTTAATCCCACTGTCCATGTCAGCGACAAAGATGTTGAATAAGACTGGTCCCAACACTGATTCCATAACTACAAAATAACTTGTATGACACCAGAAACGCATAATTCCAGGTAAACAGATGTCTGAGTACTCCTTCAGGATATTTATGTAACTTTAGCTCCTTCCTATGGCTGAAAATGCAATAGTCTAAACCAGACACTATGTTACATATACTTAGTAAAAGAGGCTTAATTATAGGTTGTGGCTGGCTGGCAGTTTATATTATTCAGAAAAGTGATTTCATATTAAAGAAGAGATTTTCAGTATTTCTGTTAACCATCCAGAGTTAATATATACAAGCTGGTATATATATTCATGACCGCATGAATCTGTTTCTTTAAACACTGTAATTTTCAATAATACCTGCAGATTAATTTTTATTTTTTTTAAGTTATATATGTATATATAGATACAGGGTTTTTTCTGACTCTTTGAGGAGGTCTTTGGAGAGGTATCGTCATCTTATATGATATAGTATATGACACTTTGGTAAGAACCATTAAATAACAGACAGAGTTAATGTGATTGAGAGTAGAACCATGAGCCAGATATACACTTACATTTATTTTTGAGAAATGTATGAATGAGAATGGCAAAAATAACCTGAGAGGGGTATTTACCAGCAAATATCTTTAAAACAATAATGTTGAAACAGAAGCAAAGATAATAATAACAAAACCTTAAGAGCACAGTGCTACACATACATCCACAGATATGTAAGGATTTGAACTCATGGTCAAGTCACCACAGATTAATGTGATGTCACATGTCTGTTGAGCAGGCGATTGACTGTTCCTCTGCTCATTTGCTGCAGTAAATATGAGGTAATGCAATTAAACTTCATTTCCAGTAAGAGAGGAGTTTGCCATAGATTAAGAGCAAACGTATGGACTGCTACCACAATTCATTTGAGGCAAAATCAATTGTTAAAGTAATTTGACAATTGATCTGGACATTGAGTGTCTGCAGACTTAAAATGTTAAAGCAGTCACAAGTACTCTTTGACAGACTACAGGCGAGTGGTCAGCAGTGGTGCTGAAGACAACATTTGGTGTTCTAATGTCCCAGAGCAAGACTACAGCCATGCCCTTCTGAGCAAAGAATTAGCAAGAATTACTGCTCTCCAAATCTGTTAGTCCCACCATGCACGTCTTTAGCTTCCCAGCCTATTCCAGGGTCCTGGACCTCTGGGTGTGCATATTGCTAAAATGTTAATTCATTCTTTGACTGAGTTTTGAACCCAACCATGTTGGGTTAGGTTTATGCTGGATCAGGTCCCTGATGGGACATCACCCTAGAAGTGCTAGAGAAGAAGGTGCACAGCCTAGGAATTACACAGTTCTCCAGCACAATCCCAGAATGTTTTGTATCCTCAGACACAGATGTCACAGAAATGCAACACAGATCTCTAGTGTCATGAAAAACCCAAGATAAGGTGCTGTGTTGTGTGAATGTGACCTGTCTGCATTATAGGGGAAGAGTCTTGAACAGTTTCAGTGTGATATATGCTACATTTCTTAGTCTTAGATGGATGCAGTTGGACAGATAATTTCTTGGAATTGTCTCGAGTATGTCTAAGAATCATAAACTTCACCACAATCTTTTTCCATTTTACAGGCACCAAGTCTCACCTTGACTTAATCATTCCAAATTTAACTTGGAATGTTTAACTTCTTCCTAGGGGCAATGTGTAGGTCAATACCTCGTAGCAGCAATGTGGCAACCATCATACCTACAATTCACAGATATCTTAAGAACCTTCTGCGTGACCACAAGTCCATCAGCTCTTTCAGTGAATCCTTTATAAATTGCAGTGTTTAATTTAACTACCTTCATAGTCACTTATTCCTTAGCAATACATTAGAAAGAAGAAAAGAGGACATAAAATTCTCTCAGTATTCCCTTAAAGGAATAATTTTCTTAATTGGAAAAAGAAATATATATATATATATTTATATATATATACACATATATATATATATTTATATATATATATACATATATATATAGTGGAGACTTTTAGTAATGTTATTCTTTAGAATCGACCCTAATCTCCACCATGAAGTGATAAATGGGTGCTAAAGGCTAAATAGATAATCCTAGGAAAGTCTCCTTGAAAGTCATTTAACAGCTAATCATAACTTCAGGTCAAACATTACCAGTTTCTCATGGAAAAGAAGACTCATTTTCATATTGTGAAACAATTTTAAGAGTATGTCCAAATTCAAGGATTCTGCAAATGTCCCCTGACACTTCCTGATTCTGAGTTTATCTCAATTGGGTTTGGTCAATACCTATCCCAAGGGCAACAGAGGCCTCACATTGTTTTCTTTCTATTTCACTCACAGAAATCCTGGCTATGGCACCTCCACTGCTGCAAAGCAATTTTGCAGTATGGTTAAGGGGGAAAAGGTATAGAGATCTGGGACAGCAGGGCATGTAAATGGGCTCTGTTCAGTCTCTTGTTCAGTCCATCATGATTTCTTCAGTCTCCTTAAGCTCCATACTATACATCTGATGTTACTTATCTATAATACTCAAGCGTGAAGACAATCTGGAATAACTGTCCTGCAACTTTTAAGCAGCAATGTGAGTAAAGTCTACAGTTAGGCAGAATGATTTGGGCATTCACGGAGGCAGAGCTGGCACAACCTGCTTTCCATCTTAACTCACTTTTCTGCACTCTAAGCTGTAGTCATGCCTTAGAGGAATCACATTTCATAACAAGGATCTGAATGCTGTAAAAGGGTGCGATTGTGTCATGATACTGCTTGAAACCTATTTTTTCTTCTCTTGAATGAAAGTGTTTCCTTTCCAGAGTGGAAAAGAACATATGAATGTAGCAAAATGGTGACTCACAGCTGTAAAATTGCTCACATGCATAACATTCATGAGCATGAAGGTCTGACTGCAGTCAGTATGTGGCTGCAGGTCTTGTAGACGTGTACAACCAGCCAACCAAGCAATGACAGTGCTTTTGCTGAGCATGAGCATAAGCATAGGCTGTAAAACCCACTCAAGCAGCAGTGCTAGGGTTTGGGTGGCCAGCCCTCACTGAGTGATGGATCTTATGTCTATGTTGTTTTCAGTACTTGGCTTAGCTAGCTTATCTCCCCAGTTGGCACGCTTTTGTTTGCACTGCAGTCCTGACTATAACTGGTACAACTGTATTTTCTAAGATTTTGTTAAAAGGCACATTAAAGAAGCATTTTGGTCTAGACAATATGCAGGTGAGAAGCAAAATGAGAGATCATGGGTTTGCAGAGCTGGGAAGTGGGGTAGATAGACAAGGAGGGAAAAGGAAAGAATGGGAGAAGAATACAACTTCATCCTTTTTAACAAGAAATGACAAAATTCTTCACCTATTTTCCAGATGAAGGGAAGAAATTGACAGTTTGCACTTTATAGGAAGCTTTTAAAATGACATATTAAATAAACAAACTGACCTTAGAAATCCGGAAAGGAAGAGTGGCATTCTCTGTCTTTGCTGAGGTGGAGGAAGGAGCTGGAAGAGCCTGCCAGGGTTAATGAAGATCAAACAAGTCATTCCAGCCAACAAGATTGTTGTGTAGAAACCACCTTAAACCCCACAGACTTTTCTGTCACACAGCGAGCTGGCCAAGGCAATGGATGCTTGCTTATTTATTTGTTTATTTATTCAGTTTACAAGAGGCTCTGGTCAGCATACTCCCTTAGGGCACGTATAATAAAAACGGTACATCAATTAAATAGCGATGTTTACAGCATTGTCAGAGTGCCTAACAAAGGACTTTGAATTACTTCAAGCCTGTCCCTTTGGAGAATACTCAGCTTGTAGCTCTCATGCATCTGTAAAGTTTGGAGGAGGAAAAGGCTGCATGAGTACGTGGGTGTACCTTCAAGCACAGCTGAAGGACAACAGGAGCTTCAGCTGTTGTCTTATAGCTATAAGGAAAGTGAATTCTCCAATTTGCAGCCCTACGTGAGATAAACCTGAGGTTTTTAAAGCTATTTATGAACCTACAATCACAAGTAGTCACAAGTGGGTGTTCTCACTTGCCCTGTTTTTTAGTTTTATTTTCAAACTTGCTCAGCCTACAAGTGCAAATCCCACGAGGTACCAGACTGCATCTCTGGCTTTAAAAATATGGGCCTTGGTAGACTACTGCTACAGCATTAGCAAGTCAGGAGAGAAACAGCCTCTGAGGTCTCTTTTATAGCTGTTTGGTTAAGCACACTTAGAGGTAAAGGTGCTATGTTTATTAAGGCTCTGCTGTGTAACAAGAATATGCCCTGAGGGTAATAAAGAGTAAACTAAACAAACCTCACATACCACTCTGCTAACGTCAGCTCCCAGCCATGCAGCATGTCCCACGTGTGCCCTGTCCTTGTTTCCTACTTGTGTTGCCTATTTTCTCACTTTGTGAGGCCAATGCAGCGTTAGAATGGCCAGTGGCTATGAAAGGATAAATGCCACTCTCAGAACAGCTGTCCTATTTCCCCAGTGGCAGTTTTTGTACCGTGGTGGTGGATCCAGCCAGGATGTCCCATCTTGTAGTCCTTCAGTTTATGCGAACTAAGTGTTCCCTGTACAAGAAAAGTTTTCTTTCTCAAACCCCAGCTCTGTGCCATCAGATCAACAGATCCACAGGAATACATGGGGAGGCCACAGGGAAGGGGCCTGTCTAGATCCATAAAGAGAAAGCAGAGAGACAAAAACTAATTAAACCTGGCTCTAGACTCTTCTCCTTAGATATCCTGAGATATAAAAGCCAGCATTATCCTAAAGGCTTAGTGATTTGGGGTGACTCCTTTTTTGGATTTCCAACTTGAAATATCCCTAGTATTGGCTTCACAACCAGCCATGCACCTGTAGTTGCAAGCAGAGTTACAGATGCTCTGTGCTGTCAAAGTTAGTCAGGCTTAAAGACGTTCTGCACCTACAAAATCAGACCAAAAGCCTTTTTGCTCAGGCACCCTAAAATCATGGGCTACTTCTGCGCAAGATTATATTAACATGGCTCAGTTTCTGCACCTGTAACACTGGATGGGTGATGTTTAACTGCCTAGCTCAAAAGGGCTTTGCAAAGATCAATTAGCTAATGCCTATAAAGTGCCCTGCACGTACCCAGCACAACCGCTCTTGTGGCGTAGCACTGCCCTTCCTCACCATGCTCAGTAGGAGCACTGTTGCTTTAAAAGGGAGCTTGTCCAAGCTCTCCTCCTCCACTGGATCTAAGATGGATGCTCCTGCTGCAGCACAGCCTGTAAGCAGACTTTGCCTAGCCTGCTTTTTTTGTTTTCCCTGGAAGCCTGCTCCAGACAAGTCAGCTGCAGAGCAGACTGAGCAGAAGCAGGAGGGCAACTCTCCCCAGGTAAGCTAACCAACCACCACCACCAAGGTGCTCATCCACACACCTGGATGGGGCAGCACCAGGGATGCTGATGAATTATGGTCCTCTTCGGTGGTGCCTCCAGCTGACTCACAACAGCTCTCAGCCAGGCAAGAGTCAAACAGCCCTCAGCCTGTGTTCTCTTACACTTCTTTCCTGGCTGACTGGTGCTAATTTAGGAGGACATAATAACAGGAGGACAGGGAGACTCCTGTTCCCACACCACAAACTGATCTCATGAACGTTACTTTGAATTAACATCACCTCCTGAACAACACGGGAGCTGCCTGTGGCACAGTGGTCCTGAGACTATGATGGGGCCCTGCAGCAGGCTTTCCACCCTGTAGTGAGGAGGTGGTCTTCAGTCGCCAGAGAAAGTCAGGAGATTAGCTCAGAAGGGTTCTGCAGCCTCTCTTAGGCCTGCAGCCACTGGGAGCAGTTTAAGCTCTGTTGGCTCCTTTTGCTTAGAAATGCATTGATATTCCACTAAGCTCCTACTTTTTGAGGCAGTAAAAATGTCATCTTTAGAGGGCTGCAGACTGCGCACTCCAGTCACTCTTCAAAGTCTAGCTTGATTTCATCTTATTCTTCCCATGGAGACCTTGGAGAAGACATTCCCTCTGTATAATGTTCTTTCCCCCCTGGGTGGTGGAGCATTGGAGGTAGGAGATGTTCCTGACCGACACAGAGCTGGAAAGTGCTTTTCCTTAATGACTTCAGTTTACAGGTCTGTTTCACCTAGGCTGATAGGTCCTGCTAGTACTCCCATAGTCCTGGGGACAGAGTGTTTGTGCACTCCCAGCAGGGTGGAAAATCTCTGTCCTGACTTATGAAGCTATTTTTCCCTTAGAAAGAAAAAGTGCTGTGAAGGGCCAGTGGTCAGCACTCACTGGGAGCAGGATAGGACCATTGTCATCAGCCCTGTGTATCTCCCAGAACACATTGCAGTGGAGGGTCGAGTGAGGACTGCGAAGATTGGAGTGTCTATGCCATAAAAGTGCCTACTCCAGAAGCTCCCATGAATAACAGAATTGATAGGATTCCCAGGAAACCCCAGATTAAACTCTCTTCTCCTCCAACTCTTTTTTTGTGACCTGCAGGCTTTGCAGTCTCAGAGCTATGACAATGAGCATCAGCCCGTGGAGGCAGAGACAAGTTGTTGTCTTATATTAACCCCACAAATATTATTAATAATATATATATAAAATACATATTATATATTATTATATAATTTATATTATAAACATAAAATACATTTAATAATATAAATATAAAATAAAATTTAATATAAATATTAAAACCACAAAAGTAACACCCTCCCAGCTTTCACTGGGTAACCTTTTAATTTCCTACTGTGAAAAACTGATTATGCTACAGAGCAAGACACACAGGAATCATTGAAAGGAGAAGAAGCCAGAGGCATGTTTCTCCAGTGAGCCCCTTGCCACTGTTAAGGTGTCAGCTGGTGGCATCTCTGTGTGGTTTGCAGTCACAGGCAGCCCCTTCTCCAAAAAGAAAAAGATAAACATTGGTGTTTTTCCCTTATTGAAAATGGTTGTTTCCCAGATGTGGGATGGATGCATTTAACAGAGGCATCTGCAGTCTCTGTCCCCCAGAATTCACTGTCAAGTTCATGTAAGGGGATCCTGTGTGCCTACTGTGTGCAGGCCAATGTACACGACTGGTCTTGATACCCTGTGGTGAGAAAAGACAGCAAACAGAGAGCCAGAGCAGGTGTTGTCATACAGATGTTTCTGCCATAGGTTTCTTGGAGTACTGTTGGAAAATTTGCTGTGGGATTTACCTGTGACCACTGTTGCATCGGCTATTTGCTGACACTGGAATGAATGAAGTTTAAGGTCTGGGTTTTTCTTGGGGTTTTGGTTATTTGGGTTTTTTTTTTTTTGTTTGTTTGGTTGGTTTGCTTTTTTATGGATTGAGAATTTCATAGCTGAAAAGCCATTAAATGCTAAAAGCTGTGAGATTAATGACATTTTCCAGATACAGACACAGAGTTTCCTGTTAAAAAATCTGAGGAAAATCAGTGACAATCTTCCTGACTGCTAGGACCTGCAAGAAAACACTCATTTTATTGGGAGCTGGGGAAAAATGTATACTTTTATATAGAGAGAAATTGGGAAAAAAAAGTAATAAAACATCACATTAATCAGGGCTGTTTTCTCCATGTATAAGGAAATATTTCTGACTGAAAGAAAATCCTCACATTGCTTCTAGCACACGCGGCAACAGCCGGGGTTCACCTCTGACATGAAATGTGTGTCTGATTAGCACCCAGCCAGGATGTCTGCAACCTTAGCCATAGTAAATCTTAAGCATAATAGTATGGAGCAAGTAATGTAAGACTTTACAAAATACGGTTTCGTTTTTAAGCTCTTTCCATCTATTTATCTATTTATTTTTTCTGCCTGAGATGATGGCTTTGTTTAATGACTTTTCTTCAATCAAGGTATCAGACTTGCTTGCAAAAAGCTAGTAATGTTGTGAAAAATTAATCTCTCCAAAGTGTCAGAAAGCTCAACCTTCTCGTGAATTGTGATGCATCATCAGTTTTATTTTTACATCTGCTTTCATCAAGTGCTTTTCCTTTAGCCCTATAATTCCACTCTAAATTGTAGTACCATATGACACGAGAAGGGAAGGCTGGTTTCCGGTGTTTCCTCTCAGGAGCTGCCAGCAGCAATCTCAACTTCTCACTCCTACAAATGATTCTATGGGCACTGGTTTTGCAATAAAAACAAATTAATGTCAGGCCTTTATAAGACACTTTCAGGAAATGGTCAAGATAATAATGATAATAATAGTGGTGGTAGTAGTAGTAATAGTAATAACAATAATAATAATGATTAAGGTTTTTTTACTTAATTTTTTATTTTATTTTGATTATGTTATTTCTTCTGTCTCCTAACTTTTATTTAGACCATAACAGCATTTCACACAGCACTCTTTAAAGAGATAGACTCCTTATTTTCCTTCAGCCAGGTATAGTCCTTATTGACTTCCCACTATATGGACCACTAATGATCACCAAAATTTGATTACTATATGATCCAGAGGCAATGAGGCTTAAGCACTGCATTTATCTTAGTAACTGGAGACACATTTCTTGAAAGTGGCCTTCCCCTTTGAACTCTTTTGGGGGATGTATATCTGTGCTCCAACTAGTCTAAATCCCAGGAAGAATTGCTTCCAAGTACTTTTTATTGAATCCCATATCCTGGAGGAATGGGCTTGCTCTCAAAGGAATAGCACTTGTAAAACTTAACCTAAATAGATGGCCTGAAAGCCATAGCATGAGATACAAATGTGAACTGTTGCATGTAGGAAGAGATATCCAATTACATGAATACCAAATGTGTATTGATTAGACAGGCAGCAGAGAAGGATGGGGTTGAGTAGAAATGAATCCCAGAGTGATTCGCAGTGGAAAATGTGAGGCTATTGCAAAGCTAATGTAAACTTGGGCTATATTTAGAGAATTACTGTAAGCGAGAGATGGAAAGAATTATTCTGCTTGGTCAAGTCAGCATTTGGATGCACACTTTGAGAAGAATGTAGAGATTTCAGAGGAAAAGACCAAGGACATTTAGTATTTTATATTGCATGAGCTACGGTGAAGTTTGAAAAAATTAAGTAGAACAAGTTGGGATAAACAATGACTGTTTTCAAATATATAAAAGCTGTGGTTACAGCAATGACTGAGACCGATTAGGCTACAATATTTCATTATGGAAAAGACACCAGTTGGAGAAGATGCAGAATCAGTTTATAAAATCATGAGTGACATGGAGAGGATGAATAGAAGTTGAGTCTTCCTTGTTTCTTCCCTTGCAGCATTTTGAGACAGCTGTTAAAGATACAAGGAGCAAGATTAAAAATAAATAGAAGAGAGATTGATAAAATCACAGAATGGTTTGGGTTGAAGGGACCTTAAAGCTCATCCAGTTCCAACCCCTGCCACAAGCAGGGACACCTTCCACTAGAGCAGGTTGCTCTAAGCCCCTGTGTCCAACCTGGCCTTGAACACTGCCAGGGATGGGGCAGCCACAGCTCCTCTGGGCACCCTGTGCCAGCGCCTCAGCACACTCACAGGGAAGAGCTTCTGCCTAAGAGCTCATCTCAGTCTCCCCTCTGTCAGGTTCAAGCCATTCCCATTGTCCTGTTCCTACAGGTGCTTGTCCAAAGCCCCTCTCCAGGTTTCTTGTCAGCCCCTTTAGGCACTGGGAGCTGCTCTAAGGTTCCCCTGGAGCCTTCTCTTCTCCAGGCTGAACAACTCCAACACCCTCAGCCTGTCTTCAAGGCCTGAGGAATTTCTCACCAATTCACATGGATGCAAGGGGAGACTGGAAAATTACTGAAAAATTGCTACTAATTATTGTGCTTCCTACTGGGGAAGTCCCACGTGCCCACGGCAGGAAGAACACACATGCAGAGTTGGTGACCATGTGTAGGACTGTGGCCAAGCTTATGCGTCTATTTAAGGCTTACAGCAAATATGTGTATGGTGCAATAACTTCAATGCATACTGACATAACTGAGTTAGACATTTTAGTGCTAGCAAGAGTGTAGTAACACAAAATTTGGTGTAGACTAACCCCTCTTCTGCCCCAGCAGTCCGGGTAAATATGGAAAGTCTTAATCCTTGGTAAGCTCTACTGTGTGGTGGCTCAGGTAATCATTTAATGCTCATTTAGGTGCAGGTGTATTAGACTATGATCACTTAAATAAATCGGGAGGTCTACATAATGACATTAAAGTAGGGCATATATATTCTGAATGTGCTGTGTGCGTGTTTTCACTCTGTTTCAGCAGGACCAGGCCTTTATTTCTGTTTAATTTGTCACAGAAATTCTTAAAAGTTCTAGCACAAGATATAAATAGGAATCTTCAGAAAAGCAGGGCTGTTTTGTAGGTATTGAGGACTGGCAGTATTATGCTTGGGTTTTTCCTTCAAGCTGATGTTCAATTCAGGTAATTTCCCCCCCCCCCCCCCTCATTTTTCTTTTAAATTTATATCGGCTAAAGAAGTTACTTTAAAGACTTCTGTACAGTTGGCGACTTTGTAAATGGTTTAACAAAGTAAAATTGTTTTCTTAAATAATTCAGACAGTTTTCCACTAGTTAAAAATACAAAACTGTGCTGGTAATTTGGTGCTTTAAAATGTGTACACAGCTGTGAACGTGAGTACTTTTTGTTCGACTATTCCTATTAACTTAAAAATCACTGTCTATATGAGTGTGTACTTCAAGATATGGGCATTTAATTAGAAGGCATTATCTCCATCTTCAGGTGGAGAGATTGAGTCATTTAATGCTTTCCAAGCTGCTTACCACATCTGAATTCCTGATGCATAGGTGTTTTTCACAGCATCCGAGCTCTCCTCTGCCTATCTATATTCTTCCATGCCACGATATAAAGACGCTCGAGGAGAACTTTCTATCTCCATGGGTTGTCTATGCTCCTGTCAGCTCTAGGCAAAGCAAAATGCTCTCCATCAACAGGGTCCAATAGCAGGAGCCAACTGGCATCGCATCCTTGTCTATATGCAGAGATTTGGGAAAGCAAAACCGTCTGCCATAAGCCACTGTGTGAGATGCAGCAGCAGCTGCTCATGGCATAGAAGAGGTGGGTCCCGGCATCCGCAGTGGTATCTCACAGATAACAAACTTGTCTCTACACAGATGTCCCTGGAACTGTCTGTCCCACCTACATTCAAGTGGCCATATTCTACTCCTTCTTATGGCAGGCCAGATCTAGACTAGGCTGTGAACCTTTGGACAAAAAAAAAAGTCACCTTATCCCCATTTCAAAGAGCAGGGGTGAAAATTCAATCATCTCATATTATCCTTAGTGCCGGTTCAAACCTTGCTTTGTATGAGGTACGGATAGATCACAAAATATTAGCTTCTCCATTGATGTAGCTGATATCCAGTGATGTAGGGTCTTTCCTGAGTGGCCTCCAATGATGTCCACTCGGAGCCCAGAAAGTCAACTGCATTCTGGGCTGCATAAAAAGCACGACCAGCAGGTTGAGGGAGAGGATTCTTATCCTCTCCTCTGCTCTGGTGAGACCCCTCCAGGAGTACTGCCTAAAGCTCTGGAGTCTTCAGCACAGGAAAGACATTATCTGTTGGAGCAAGTCCAGAGGAGAGACACAAAAGTGGCCAGAGCACTGGAGCCCCTCTTCTGTGAGGAAAGGCTGAGAGACTTGGGGTTGTTTAACATGGAGAAGGCTTCAGGAAGAAATTTCAGCCTTTTGGTATTTAAAGGGGACTTCTAAGAAAGATGGGGACAAACTTTTTAGCAGAGCCTGTTGTGATAGCACAAGGGATAATGACTTTAAACTAAAAGAGGGGAGATTCAGGCTAGATATTAGGAACACATTTTTTGTGATGAGGGTGATAAGGCACTGGCACAGGGTGCCAGAGAAGCTGTGGCTGCCCCATCCCTGGCAGTGTTCAAGGCTAGGTTGGACAGGGCATTAGATGGCTTTTAAAGGTCCCTTCTGACCAGAAGTATTCTTTGATTCTGGCTTCTGATACTCACCAGTAGACCAATATCAGCAAAACAGTCTTGCCATCTCCATTCTGTTCCCCAAAATGACCAGCTCAACTAAAGTGTAGACATAGCTGAGGTCCTTGAAATTTTCTAAGTAGAGTCCTTCCAAATGACAGGACAGCTGTGAAAACTTTGGTTTTGACTAGAGGTTTGAGACTCTTTTGTTCTAAAGGAACATGTGACACTGTTGTGTGCAGTCATTTCTATTTTGATAGGGATCTTTCAAGTTTGTTTTATATTTATATTCCCTGGTTCCTTTTGTACATGCTGCCTGTGGTGCAACAAGCTTTTTCCCTTTTTCTTTCATCTGATTCTTTGAGAAGACAACTTCTCTTTAATCACTGTCAAAGACAGCTTTGGTTTTTAGGAGGCTTGATTAGTGTACAGGGAATTCAGAGAAGAGAAACAGAGAAAGTAATTTTGAGTTCTAACAAAAGATTAGAAGAAAGTTAACAATGCATATAGCTTGGCCAAGGGGCTATAGATCATCTTGATCTTCTGGTATCTAATGCATGTGGTAAGGAGTTAGAGGAATTTTTGATGGTATAGCAATGGAACAAAAAATTGAGCAGTGAAAAAGGGGAAGGGAAAACAAAAATCTATACTATGGCACTTAAGAAATGTAAAAAAAAAAAAAAAAGGAAAAAAGGAACAATTAAATATTATAATATAGACAAGGGTGAATATCTAAAAATTCTTTGTGAATCTCCAGGTCTTTTATTTTTACCTATATTGGTCTTCTTGATTCTCACATGATATACCAGGTGCAGCACTAATGATTGCTATTTGAACTAGCTCCAATATAGGGAGAGGTATATACACATTAGGTGAGGAAGTTCTATGTAAACATGGCCATAATACACTCAGAAATAGTTGTTCCAAGTTGATTCATCTATTTCCACATTATGGTGTGATATGAAAGACAGACATCATCAGAGAACCTGGAATGGCTGGGTGAAGGCAAACACCAGAGAAACTGGTAGAGCCAGAGGAATTTTACCAGCTGAATGGACCAAATGGGGATGATACATGGAACAGCGGTTCTTGTTCCTCCTACATCCATCAGGTGAGGGAGAGAGTAACTTCTGCAAACACCAAGCTCAGACAGTAGCAGGTGACTTATTCACTGATAGCGTAATTTTACTCGAAGTTTCTGACAATAAGTACACTGCAATTTGCTGGGAGTGCCCCTTTTTGCTAACAGCAGAAAAGGTGCACTTCATTGTGGCAGCAGAGTGGTCTGGATCAGCGCATTCAAGTCGAAAGAGAATTGCAGGGCTCACAAAACTCAGCAGATCTGTGGACTCTATTTTTCACACAGTAACACCACAATATATGTTCTTTTGTATATGCCATCATTCAGAACAAAAAGTGGACATAGCTTTTCCAAGAACCCTTGCTCCTACAGTATGGCTGAGATTTAAGAGCCTTTCCTGCCAATTAGCAGTCTACTTCTGTGTCTGTGATGAGTGCTACTGGGAAAAAAAAGAGTAGGATCTCTGAGCAAATGTCTTCTTATGGCAGTTTTCTATATGTGGTTGTCACTTAATTGAAGTAAATGTCTTGGGCAGTTGTGATATGAGTTATTGCAATCTGCCATTGGAATGAATCCTCCTTTTCTGATCTTTCCCCAAATGACTGTGTGTCAAGTAACAGTTTTTCACTTGAAAGCAACAATTACTGTGAAGGGATGTATTTTGTGTCTTGTGCAATACTCAGGTGATTGGTGTTTGATGCACCTTAACACTGAAATGAAATCATGGGTGTAACCAGTTCTGGTTGAAAATCTGCAATAGGGTCAGGGACCAGGAAAGAAGTTGGAATGTTAATGAACAGATATGTCCTTCCTTCTGAGAGAACAAGCCAGCTGAATGCAGTCAGATCCAAAAGATCCAAGAAGCTAAGTGCCTAATTTTCTTTCCCTTCTTTGAGATCTAAATTTGAGATTAAAGGCAGGTGATTTTAAGTAGGCACTGTGAATATTAATTGAAAATAACATTTGTGTGATTGAGACCAGTTTTAGATCAGGACATCATGTTTAAAACATTGGAAAGTGCAGATGCAATGTATCCTGATATTGGAAATGCTAATTATTAGGACTGATTAAGAGTTTTACTGATCACTAAGATGGGTGGATATTTGAACTTCTAAACCAGTTAAATAGCACAGTTTTCTGGCATTTATGTAGTAGTATCTTCTAAAAATATTGTCATGCCACCACCCTCCCAAATTAACGCTTCTGAGGCCAGTGATGTAGTGTGCTCACACCTTAAGGTAGCACTGTGATTCATGTTTTAATGATAGTGGCTGCTGGCTGTAACTATGGAATGTATTGTCATGGAAACTACACTTTTCTATATTTACACCACTGCTGGTTATGCGAGAGACAGTGCTTGAAAGAAAATCTGGGTAATATATAGCTTAATAATGAGACAGGCAAGCTAGGAATAAACAGATCAAAGATACAGCAATGTTATGGCTGCTGTTTGTCACCATGGTACATTTCTAAACAGGCTCAGTCACTGTTTCAGATGATATCTACCACAGCAAGTCAGAAACAAGTGCTGCTGCCATGTCACTTTGGACTAACAGGTTGGAGAAACTTAGATTATTGATGGCATCTTGTAGTGAACTCCCATGACATGTAACGCACATGTCCAGGCTGTTAGGAAGTATGAGCTGAATGAATTGAGGACACTGGATTCTAAGAGCCTGTTATTTGCAAGAAATAAATCTTCAGGGATGAAACTGGGTTGCAACTCTAAATGTGGAGCAGTTCTACCTGTCACTTCAATCTAGAAACTGCTATCATTTTATTGAGCTTGGGCTCTTGCAAACTCTGCGTTCAAAAATGCAGAGTAAGAAACAATAACAGGAAAATATACTACCAAGTTGGAATTTAGCTACAAACAAAAAGCAGGGTAAAAAGAAAGTTATGGCATGGTGCAAAAGAAAGAGCAGAATCAAAGCTGTTTAAAGAAATGGTACTTTTATGGTTTTGAACTTTGTAAAGAGAAGGATAAGTTATACTGAAGAAATTCTACTTAAAATTCAGATAAATACATATATGCAATAGACATGCATGTATACATATTTATATAAATATAAAATCTTAATAGAAGAGATCTCCCACATTAAGGTCTGCAGTCTCAGGTGGATCTACAATTCAGCCTCTTTGCTTCTTGACCTGGCTGCACACAGAGACCTCTGTGTGCCATTTTCTCCATTCTGTTGTGTAACAAATTCCTAGTTAGGGCTTATTACAGAAAATTGTTTCATTTGTGCCTTAAGAACTCACTTGCGATTGCCAGGGAGACAAGCTGCTCTCATTTCTTTAGAAAGAGTTTCTAATTTGATAGGCAGAGCTTGGTGAGTTGCAAAAAAGCAGGGTCAAGTCACTGTGAATCAACTGCTGGGTTTACCTTGCTGTCAGCTGTGAAAGCGTTGAAGACATCACTCTATATCGTAGCCTTTTCATTTTGTATTTGTGTGCGTGCCATGACCGAACCTAAAACTGAAGGATGCATTCGTCCAACTTTTGATATAAATAATCCTCTTAAAAAGCACAGCTAGCGGTTTGCTCATCCAAATGCTTTATTATGCATTTTCAGCTGGTGTTGCTTTAACTGAAGGAGCAGCGACAGCTGCAACTGAATCCAAACCAGCATCAATGCTCCAAAACTTCTTTAATTATTGCATTTCTGGAATACAGCAAGCTGTTTGCAGGTTGTAGGGTTATAGTACTGGCTGGAGTCACTAGTTATAATGCTTCCAAAGGAGAGCTTAAAGAGGGTAGAGCTTTAAGCTTCAAGCTGTGCATTTTCTGTGTAACTTTATATCTTTATTCAGTGTCTCCTGCAATCCTTCAACCTGTCTATTTGTAAATTTGTGCCTGGAGAAAGCTCCCATGTGGCAAGCCAGGATTGGATAAATGTTGCTTGTATTTCTCTGATTGCAAACTCCCAGCATCTGGGATTTTCAGCTTTGAGTACAGGGTTTTTTCATGCCGAGATTCATCTTTTTGGGGAAAGCAAAGGTCATCGCTTCTCCGGAGTTGCGACTGATTTGATTCTTTTTCTCGGGGAAGCGCTGGGAAGGGAATCCTTACTGGAATGCATATTGATAAAGGCTGAGGATTCGGGCTTCTTAGATAAGTAATTCTTTCCTTTTTTTTTCCCCCTCTTCTCTCCCCACAATGACTATGTATTGCAGCAACTCACTGGCTTTTTACCAAATCAGGAGCTGCAGTATTTTTCTTCCGATGGAATAATTTCAGCCCACTTCAGCTAGCATGACAATCTTATGTGATTGTTATGAGTAGGCGTTTACATCCTTTTACATGCTAATACTGCCACACCTGCTGGTCCCCCTCATTTCCATCTCTTTCTCTCCTTCCCCCCCCCCCCTTTTTTTTTTTCCCCGATGTGAAAACTAATTTCCCAGAGGAAGGGAAATCCTGAGATTCGTGATCAATGCTGCATCGCTGATTCATCAACAAAGAAGGGGATGGCTGAATGGGACACAGGTAGAGATTCAAGCAGGCTGCTTCTGACCAGCAAGAGAAAAGCTAGCTGTTGAGCAGCATATGTTGCCACTCCATGTGCTGTATTACCTACTTGTTTTTAGCCTTCAGTAGGCTGCCACTACTGCAGCACTAAAGGAATGTGCCCTATTGTTAAAAATCCTGACTGCTTTACACCAATGATTTGCCACTGCAAAGTTGCATGCACCAACAACACTTTGTCGTTGATGTTTGGATGCAAGGTAGGATGTGGTTAATGTATTTAAATGCATGCTGTAACTCCTTTGAATATCTGTGCTATTTAATTTCATGTCTGACTAGAGATTTCAGTGCAAATTGTGATATGTTGCCTGTAAATAAGGGCTTACAGCTGATCCGTTTTTAATGTTAAGAGGAAGAATCAGAAGTAAAGCTTCCTTATTTCCCAGGGTTGTATGAGTATAGAAATACGTAGGAGAATCTAACGGATTATGAAGTATTTGTTTTAGAGTTGATTGTATACTTAACTAACAGTGCTAAGATTACTAAACCACTACTCTGCCATTTGCCTGGCTTTATTGATTTTGATGTTTAATCTGTTATTACAAAAACGCAAACCAGCCAGATTGAATGTATTTTTACATTTTTATTGCTGGCATGGATTTTAACCATAAAAGCGATACTAAATTTTACAACCCTGCACTTCTCTGTAAGAAATACACAAAGTGAGCTCCTGAACCCATTTTTAAGTCTACAGGAGTATCTTTAAATAAGTGTTTTCTTTAAGGAACTGGACAATCATTTAATTTCTCTTTTAAATTGAAATCAAAAGGTGGCGCAGTTAGCCAGAGAAGTTTCTTTTCTGGCTGTGTAATGCAATCCCACCCCTATTTTTTAAGAAAGGTGTTGGATTGGTCTGTATTTTTACTCATATGAATCCTGACTTGACATTAGTCTATAACCAGCATTGTTTGTTATTTCTGTTATTTTACTGAACTAACTGAAAAGTGATGGCATGTTTTTAAAACTTACTTTCTTTAGGTAAACATGTTTGGTTATTGGATCACTGGCTCAATCATGCTGATTTAACTGGGGGAGGGGGGTGTGTACAGATTTTGTCCCATCCTTTTTCTTGGTATCCTTAAATACTAGCTGATATTAAAACTGTTCCTCTATGTTTAAATAGGGTAGGAAATATGGATACATAAAAATGGTAGCAATAGTAATTATTTTTAAATCACCTGTGTAACTTTTTAACCCTCAAAAATGGCTAAACTACAAAAATCGGATTTTAGTTGTACAGTCCACAAACTAGGGAACACAGTGTAATTTTCTGAGTTCCTATGTGACAGAGTAGCCTAAATGAAATCAAGTAACTTTAGGAAATAGGTTATAGATGGCCCAGTGCACCCTAAATATAGTTCAGCTAGAGGTTAATGACAGATCATCTACTACTTCGTATAATACATTTAAACTCAAACTAGGTTACAGTCAAATATTTACATATTATTTGTCTACTTTCTTCTTTTCTTCAGACTGCAGCCTGCCTACATCTCTGATGACTCGAGACTTTACTGAACTAAAGTTTCTTGTTTCCTTACTTCCATTATAAATAGACAAAAATACGTTCTATTAGCGAAAGGGTTATAATTTAATTGCTGTGTCACGATACCACTAGTGATATAAATAGCATCAAGAGTTTAACAGTTTAAGAGCTTTTTTAATTTTCATCTTTTTAATGAGAAAAATCCTTTTTACTTTTTCTTTCTTTTTTTTATTTTTTATTTTAACTTTAAAAACTTAACCTCTTTCATTTTCCAGTGTTAAATTCTAATTGCTAAAAGTGAACTGTTAGTCAGGAAAATAAAATGCAAGCCAGCCTACTACAAAGGTAGGCCAGTAGCCTGGGGACTAGTATCCAATTTGTATTCCTGCCTGTAAGCATGATTTTCAAAGGACATTCTTTGATGCACTTAAGTTCTTTCATGATTTTTCAGATCCTGTTAGGAAGGAGCAAGAGAATAAAAATCAAAAATTTCCAACTTTTTTTCCTCTTTAGTCCTTCAAGCTCATTAAGTTACTCACAGTCAACGTTTTATCTTCTTGTGGTGGTCTATGAACTACTTCTCAAATGAAAAGTGGATGTGTGGGATGGTGATCATTCTCAGAAAGATGAGAAGGAGAATGAGCAAACTGAGTTATCTTGGGTTGGCTCAACACATGTTGGATTAGTACGCTTTGGTACAACTGTCAAGCATACATGAGATATTCTGTGCACATACCAATGCATCACTTCAAATACCTCTTTCTCATTTCCATTTGTTCTGCAGCCCCTATCTAAATAAATGACTTTCTGCTTTGGACTCATAGGGTTACATTTCTAGATTTATGGGTGCAGATCCATTGTTAATAAGCCAAGAAGTCTGAACAAGAAGTAAGGATGTTTCTATTTAGGAAATCTTTTAGTTACATGGCATGAAATCATGTATCTAAACATGCTCATAATATTATGACTTCTACAAGCACGTTGTTCTTGAACTCAGGAAGGAGGGTCATATGCCTAATTCTGAGTGGCAGAGGAAATCTAGCTAGTGGAATAGACTACAAAGGAATTCAAAGTTCAGGCAAGTATCTCCAAGTGATAAAATGACCAGGTCAGGTTATTAACTAGCTTCTTTTGAAAGAAAAGTGCAAGTTACAGGATTGCAGTATTGTTCACACTGTATTTACAGGTTTTACTTTTAATTTTACACCAGATACAATCTTCTTTTTCTATGAGCACAGAAGTGAGTAAGAGAAATACACCACATCAGAACCATTACACCCATTTTGATCTGTTCCCAATGCTGTATTTTTTTCAGTCTGCTCACTCTTAACAGGTGGTGCCAGGGAGTTAATCTGGGGGGGCAGGAAGAGGGTGTGCATGTCTTACTACACCATATGTTCCAAAGAAGGCAGTAGAAGAGTCTTAACTGCGCCTGCAGGAAGCTTTTCTTTTCAACTTGATTTCCTGGACTTTGATAGTTAACCTTGTCCTGGACCTTTACTTTCAACAACATTCAGTTGTATGATCCTTGACCTTGAAATTGCAAAGAATTCAGAGCAGTTGAATTTGAAATGCAAGGTAATGTCTACCTGAAGTGGCACTACTGCAACCTACTTCAGCATATTTAAACACTTCTCCCATTTCTGGTAGGGAACTACCAGTGTTTCCATCACAGCAGTACAGAGCTGAAGCAGAAGGGGAATAAGCAGGTTTCAAAATATGGCCCTCAGGTGCCATGAGGTGCTTTGCAAAACTGTCTTATTCATAATCTTGCAGGGCTGGGACTTGAATCCATGTCCCCTGAGTCCTAGAGTTGCTCCATAGCTACCGGACTGATTTGTGTCTATGGATTAAAGGATGTCTTGTGTGTAAGGTAGACCTGCGTTCCCAGATCTCCATCGAGAGGAGTGCTGAAGCATATATCAGATTCTCACTGAAGATGACGAGACTTAAATGCGCACTTAAATGTCAGTGTGTGCTTACTCACTTTGCTGAATTGGGCCCTGTAATAGTTTGTTCAGTACTGCAGAAGAGTTATCTCCTGACTCTTAATATCCTGCTCATTTTGCTCTTATTAGGAATGCTGGGAAGAGATTTCAGGTTGACTGAGACATTTCTTAAATTACATTTCAGCCACAATTCTGACACTCACATGGAAGTGTTTTTCTGCCTTATCTCCTTTGCCTCTGTATGTTGAAAATAGATATTGAGGAGATGCCACTGAAAGATGAGTGACTTCCCTGGTTTTTGACCTTGACTAGGTATTGTAATAAATCCTACTTTCCTTCTGAATTAGGTTTATTTTTATGTCTGTCCTGGTATAATTTAAAAGTTGTGATTTTTTTAAAAAAAGGGATAAGAAATGCCTCTCTCTCTTCCCTGTCCCCTTTCTTTCCTCTTAGCACATTTGTCACAACCAGTCCTCCAGCACAACTGATTTTGGTGGGTTTTTCCAACTACTTTTCTATTTTAGCTGAAATAGCAAAACAGTGACCTATTCCGTTATCCAAAGTGAGCATAGAAGTAAAACCACTTGTTTCTTCAGCTGCCAAAACTTCTATGTTTTGAAAATCTGTTGCATTACAGAAGGTTTTATTGTTAAAACAAATATTAGATGGTATTACTAAATGTCTTGGCATTCATATTTATTACTTTTACCATGACCAAGCTACTAGAAAACTACTAGTTTTCTGTACTGGCATTGGCCTCTTGAACAAACTCTGACATGTCACTTAGTTCTTAATTAAGAATAGTCTCTATGTTGTCATAGGCTAGATCTGGTAATTGTAAGAAACAGTAATTTGAGAAGAGGGAAAAGTACTTCTCTAACTAACTAGGTATGATACACAGTAGACCATGCTCAAAGGCCTGCATGCTTTAGCTTCTTGATGCACCTCCATGAAGTCAAGTGGGATTTTGCATTCTATGGGAGAGTCTGAGGTGGTTTCTGGACGTAGTCCTATAGAATATTCATTCAAATGATAAATGAGCTTTTGAAATTAATCTCCCAGCTCTACCCATGTGTTCTGCTTTGTTTTGCATTAGAGAGTAGGTGTGTAAACAGAATGCCTTTTTGATGAAACTAAGCAGAAAGATGAACTCCAGGAACACACCAAGTACTCTAAAATCTTGCAGGTAGTTTGCAAAAATAGGTTAGCACTATTTCAAAGTAAAACACAAAATGTGTAATGTTATGGTTGAGTTCTTACCAGCTCTTCATCCTGTGGCTCCATTCCTGCTGCTTGCTGATGTGGACATAACCTCTGACTCCACTCGCATATTTCAGTTCTGAGTTTTGGGGCAGCAGAACTGGACAGATGTAAAAATTTGTGGTCATTCTGACTTCTGTGATCCATGTATAGAAACCAATGTATTGTATAGGGTTTGAGAATGCTCTGTAAGTGTTCACTGCTTATTCATAGACAATCAGCAGAGTAAGCCAGCTGGAACATTACTGCCACTCGCTATGCATAACATTTGACAGTGGCACTGAGAAACCTACTTCTACATATTATTCTTGTTGGGCCACTGTGGTGTTAAAAAAAAATGCTCAGCAATAGAAGGAACTGCAGAAGAGATGGAGGATTGCCACTGGCAAGTGCCTCTGAGTATGACTGGTTGTGTCACAGAGGATTTGTGCATTAGTGTACAGGGCTCAAGGAAGGGAGAGTTTTTCTTCTCTCTCTGGCATAGCATCTATGCAAACTACCACGGGGTGTAAGCCAAAGCACATACAGCTTGCTGTATCTTTTCTTTCTCTTAGGTATTGCCTAACCCTCTACACTTTAAAACTCTTAGCTCAAGTACAAGTGCAATCCCTTCACAGCAGTTCCCACCCATCATCAGTGTGTATGGGAACAGATGAATTATACATTTTACTCCAAGGCCACCAGATTGAATTTTTCTGAGGCTAAAGTAGTAAGTTATAAGGCTGTGGGACCCTGCCAGGATCTCCTCCCAGTATTGAAAGGTTAATAAATCAGATCCTGCTCTTCAGAACTTCTTGTTCCGTTGAGGAGCATTGCAGTGGTGAAATAGTCTGGTATCAAAGTGAGTAGACTGCAACTTAGTAAATGATCCTGAGTTTATTATTTTTCAGTATAATATAGTATATATATTATATAATCAGTATAATCAGTATTGCAGGAGGTACAAGGACAGCAGAAACCTAAGGAGAGGTAGGAGGCAGGAGGAGCAAGATCAATGTGGGGCAAGTGGAGGAAAGGCATGATGAAGGTAGATGCAGAGACAGCAGCTCAATGGTAGGATGAGAAAGCAGTGGCCTGGGCAAGGGTTTTGAGGAGACAAGAAGAGAAAACAACACTGGTGAAGTCTTGCTAGATGGAAAATGGAAATAATATTGTTAGGTCTTGAATCCTCTGGAATGCTGGGACCGTCTTCTCAGTCAGGTAGGAGTCAAGTCACTGGTTAGCGTATTCAAACAGGCATTGCCATTTCAGTCTTGGAGGTAGCTCACTATCTTGCTGTCATTCACTGGCACTGGCCAACGTCTGAGGGGGGTGATGCCCAGGCATTTTCTAAAAGCATCAAGATCAGATGTTAAAAATAGTTCTGCTTGTGTGAGAATACCGCATCTCATTTTTCTGCCACTGCCCTGCCCACAAGCTCCCTGTACGCTGTGAAGGAGATGGATGGCTGGTAGGAGATTCCCTGAGAAACCACCCCTTAACAAATGTGCAGTCAGTTTAAATTAAGAAAACAATGCTAAAAGTGGCTTTTAAAATGAAGTTTTGTTTTTTGAAAAGTGTATGCACTGAAAGAAACTTCTGTTGTAAGTGGGATCTTCAGTCCCTGCATCATTTTGAATCACTGGCCTTTCCTCCAGATTTTAGCAGAAAATCTGTTTCTAGCTGCCATCAGGGACTGGACACTGGACAGGATGGCCCATGATGTTTGCTGTGCATGTTTCTGTCATCACAATAAGGATACTCACTAATAGCACAGCAATGGAGTCTGATTTTCACCACTCTAGATTACTTAAAATTCACCTGAACCCAAAGGATGCTATGCATGCCCTCTGTATTGTACCTTTGTACATATAGCTATGGTGAGAAATAGGTTTGGGGTTCTTTTAAGCTAGTAATAAAGTAGAGTTGAGTGTCAGGGTCACAAGCACTGAGTTAGATATTATGCCAATAAAGCGCACCTATGGAAATAGTAGGGCAGGAGGCATATAGAAGTTAGTATTTTGAAGGAGAAGCTCAGAGTTTGCTCAGACAGTCAATTTTTAAGTTATACTTCTGCTTTAAATTATATATAATAATTACATAAAATGAGGTACTTTCAAATAGAAATGTATAAATACTGGAATGACTTGATACACGGTTACATGAGTTGATTGACTTTTCAAACTAATTACTAACTAAGAGAAGGTAATATATAGACTTCCATTTTAACTCTATAAGGTGTCATAGAAAAGAATGGTGATAAATGGTGTTTTATAAATATATTTCAGTGATAATAGCAATAAAACTGAAAACTGTCATCAAACAGCTCTCCTGATCTTTGAAAAGTAGCTTTTATTTTTGCAGTGTAGCTATCAGAAATATTGTCATGAAGAAAATACAGATATTTGTTACTTGCACTTTTCTGACTATATTTTCTTCAGCTTTAAGCATTCAAAATAGCATTAATAATCATTAAGGACAGGATTCTTGAAGAGAGCTTAGCTGGGGGTGGTGCTGATCGCAATGGAAACCTGAATGGGAAGAAAGATTACTGATGGGGATTCCTCTGACTCCCTGTGGGAGTTAATCATCTATAATCCTAGGAGAGTTGGCACAGAATGATCTGATGAAATATTAAGGCAGTTTGGGCTATTCTTTTGAGTTGTTTGGCTACGGAGTGTATTGAGAGTATCATTATGAATCTGTAAGGTAAAAACTGTCCTCTTCACCCAGCTTCAATGAGCATTTGCACCCCTTGCTCAAATACCCCTACCGTGTTGCACGTGGCCAGAAAACAGGCTTTCTGAGAAGATGTCAGGCTCTTAGAGAAACAGAAGCTTTGTTTTCCAGTTTTTCCTCGAACTGGCATTTCAGCAACCTTGATTCTGAGAACCCTGACGCATCGTATTGGGGAGATTTCCTTCAGGAGACACTCATAGCTTCTCAGTGTAATTAAACGCAATATGCCCAATATGAATTTTCGGAAAGATGTAAGCTGGTGTCAGCACTGAAGTGCACACAATGAATCACCTGGAGGCTCTGTAGCTATGGCAAGTGTGGTACAGAGCCCATGTCAACAGGTAGCTTCCTGCAGAGGGTGATGTAGACACATAGATTTCTTTGCAAGATGTGAGCTCATCCTTCATAGAAAAAGCCTGTAACTACAGACTTGAGGCCAGTTGCAGAACTTTTAGGACATGCCTATATTGCTAAGTAAAAGAGGGCTAACGAGTATACTCTACTACTTGGCTCCTGATACTCTATATCGTAAAATTGTTAGTTTTGGTCCTTCACTGTATTTTGTAGTGTTCCCAAGCTCTTTCAAGACAATTCATACGCATGGCTTGAAGGACTGTTCATGGACTCCAGGAGGGAGTATGGATGAGACTGCATCAAGGAAGATTACTTGCAGCCTATAGCCAGTCCTCTCAGTTGTATCTTCAAACATCATCCACCTCTGCCCCTTGGCTTCACATGTTATTTGAAAGCCTGCAACACATCTCTCAGTTTCATTTGATAAAAATACCTCTTTAATAACAACATGGACACAAGCTTCCCCAACAACTTTTCCTGGGAACCAAAGATAATGAATCATAGAATCATAGAATCACAGAATTGTTTGGGTTGGAAAGGACCTTAAAGATCATCCAGTTCCAAACCCTGCCATAGGCAGGAATACCTTTTATTAGACCAGGTAGGTCAAGGCCCCAACCAGCCTGGCCTAAACACTGCCAGGGATGGAGCACTCACAGCTTCCTTGGGTAGCCTGTTCCAGTGCCTCACCACCCTCACTGTAAAGAATTTCTTCTTTAATTCTAACCTGAATCTCCTCTGTTTCAGTTTGTACCCATCACCCCTTGTCCTATCACTACAGTTCCTAATGAAGAGTCCCTTTCTTATAGCAGCCTTATAGGCCCCCTTCAGATACTGGAAGCTGCTCTAAGGTCTCCACACAGCTTCTCTTCTCCAGGCTGAAGAGCCCCAATTTCCTCAGCCTGTCAAAGAAGTGGATGTATGAATGCAAGGAAATAGATGTATTTAACACACTAGAAGGTCTCAGAATTGATTTCACAGCTCGAAGCCTAAATAATCTAACAAATAGGGCAGAGGCCAAAATAGCTCTGTCAGGTTTGATTCTTCTGGACCTACCACCACCACACCTGTGACAGTCCACCTGCAATATGCCCAGGTATATTGTGTTAGAGCTCTAAGCCTGAGTCTGTAAGAAACTTGCCATGGACTCAAAATGCAAGAGACCCTGTGTCTAGCACATAGGGGTACTCCACCCTCAAATACTTCCCACCAGCTTAGCCTTATCCGCTTGCACTTCATTAACTATACGTCCTGCAAGAAAGAGAGAAGTTTAAGTTCAATGAATTAAAAGTTTGCCTGTCTATAAGGGCATTTAAATTAGTAATGCCTGCTTTTCTACCACCTTGTAAGATTGGTATATAGCTTGTAACAGCCGGCTATTGAAGTATGTTAGTCCTGGCACACTGTTTCTGAGGTATTGTGAGATGGCAGTGAGATACCTTAAAATCCTTACGTATCCTGGCGATATCCTAGTCTGTTTTAAACATACGTCCATAACAGAATAATCACATCCATAAAACATCAAGAAAACAGTCACAGCCAGAGAGGGGTCTGTGGCCTCAATTTAAGACAAGGAACAGGAACTCCCGATTTCTATTCCTGGCACTTACAGAGTTCCTTCTGTGGCCTGAGGCAAGTTGTGCCTTGTGTCTCTATCTAGAAAATCAAGTTGATAATACTTGAGAATGAGTAGTTATTGCATGCATGCAGCACTGAAGTGAAATTAAATGTGCAGAGTAAGTACAATGCAGCATTGATTTTAAGGACCAACATAAAGCCATGGGAAGGGTATAAGGACAAATGGGATATCAGTAAAAATCGAAGCATTTCCTCCTCCTTTTTTTGCTGGCCTGCCTTTCCCCAAGGTATTTTTTTCAGGTATACCTTGAAATGCTATAGTTCATCCTTTATTAAAGTCCTTCCTCCAGGTCTGAGCTTTCACATCGCACTTTTTTGCCCATAGCAAATTGTTATGTTTAGATTGCAAGTCTCTGGAGAAAGGGGCTTGTTAAGAAAGTGCTGACAGACTCTAATCTCCACCCATCCAAGTAGTGCTACTATCATCTAATTTATTATATAAAATTGCTGTAGGGGAGAAGCACTTTCCAGAGCTCTGGTTATTTAAGTTTTTATTTTGCAAAGATTGTTTAAAAATAGTCATAGGATAATGATACATGAGGCAGGAAGTGGAGAAGCTGATAAATTTAAACCTGTTGCAAGGAAGCAAATCAGCGACTGCATCACATGGATTTTTGTTCAGAAGTTCTGCTGAGGCTGCTCTCTAGGAGGGACATTCAGTCCAGTTCAGAGGGCCATGTGCCTCTCCTAAATGACACAGTAAATCCTACATTCTGCAGTCTACAATGAATTAAGCAAATTCATGGGACTCTGTACAGTCCCATCAAATCCAGGACACAACAATCTGCAGAGCTGTGACTGGAGGTCTTCTCGGTATTGTCAGTAACATTTACACTTTTCCTCCACATTCCGTTCCCCTTGTTAGTGTTTGCAGTTGGATTTCCAGTCCTTGGCTTGACTCTGATAATAAATTAGCTGGGTAGGAGCTAAACACTTGACAGCATCAGAAAGCATACTACTGCACTGGCAAAGTTAACTGAGGACTAATGCTCCATACACAGTAGCTTGGGCTCTGAAATAACCAGGACAGTATGTTTTCATAAGGCAAAGTTTGGTGGTACCTTTTGAAACACGTATTCCTTCTCAGAACAATTAAGAAAACTCAGGGGAGAGCAGAGAAGGGAGAAGAGGATGACCTAGAAAATGCACTTGAGGATCTAATTTTGTGTGTATGCATGTATTACAGGCAAGCCTGTTACACCTCCTCCCTTAAAGGCTTGGGGTTTTGCACTCTTTACCATATGCATCAACCCCCACGTGAGTTCCAGGCATGCAGCTCTTGAAGTTTCCAGCACTAAGGACATGTCTTTCTCCTGTCTTGAAATTCAAAGCTTGTAAAAGTGCTGGAAGCTAGTGAAGACAGAGGGAAGAGAAACTTTCAGAGGACTGCAAGAATGGTTATAAGAGGAGCTTTTGTATTAAATTGTTATTGTAGGGCTGCTGAGCTTCACACCTCTTTCCTCAGGTCAGGCACAGCTGTAAGGACAGACAGAGGAGCATCGTCTCCCTCACAGAGCTGAGAGCTGAACCTAAGGCTATTGCATCTTGTGGTGAAGCTGGCTTCCCAAAACTGAGGTTTAATTTTCTGTCTACAGTTGCCTAATCTCTACTGATGTGGTGTATAAATCTCTTACTGGAGCTGGATTGTGGCACCTTTTCACAGAGCATTAGCAACTATTTCTTCCTTGTGTAACGGGAATGAAAATGTTCAGTGTGCTGAGCCAGAGAAATGGAGCTGGTCTCAAACTAATCCGCATTCTTCATGCAAACACCAGCTGTTTCTTGATTTTGTATTCACCAGGAGGGACAGCATAGGCCTCCACAAGTTAATAATGTTTCTGTTGTTAAATGAGAATTAGTTGTTCTGTAGTGTGATGACTTTTTTTCCTACGTCTTCAGTTTATTCACAAAAGAAAGGACCTAGATAGGAATGGGTCAGCTCATGTTATAAGAATGTGTACAAAGTAATCACAGAATCATTGAAATGTTGATTGGAATGGACCTTTACAAATTACCTCATCCAAATTTCACTGAAAGCAGGAGAAATGAGAGGTGATTTGGCATGCAGCCGTACACCTCACTTTGCAGTAGAAGCAGTTTGTTTTTTAAGCAATGCCAGGTGAAATACCCCCTCAGCTAAACCAAAAGGGAATCTGGGGAGCATAATGCAGTGTTTAAAACAAGGGAAAGGAAGTTAAATTTTCTGGGGGTTATTCCCTGTTCTTCCACTGATCCTATAGAAGGTATGGAGAGAGTCAATCTAGCCCATTTTGATAAATCTGGGAGGTCTGACAGAGGCTAGTATATATATAGGACCTTTTGTCCTTCAGTTTCTCTATTAGTAAAAAAGTTCAGGTCGAGTTTGTGAGACTCTAAGGTCAAGATTCTTGAGGTACTTAAGTACCATCCCCCTTGACTTCTGATGGCAATTGAGCACCTTCTAAGGATCTGACTATGCAGTAGTTCTCTTCTGCCAGTGCTTCCTTTATTCAGCACTATGCCTTACCTCCTCCCTCACTTTGCTTTACTTCTCAAATATCTGCTTTCTTTGCTGTTGCAGCCTCTCACTTAAAATTCACTGTTAGACCCCAGGTCAGTGAATGTGGTTGGAGAGAATGAAGTTATCAGGGTGTTTCTAAAGTAAATAGCAGTAGGCATAGGGAAACGTGTCCATACCCTCTCACATATATGTATGTACACACCAAACAGGTCACGAAACTCTGCACTTACCTGCTACATTAGCAAAACTCCCACTCTTAAATCCTGAGAAAATTGGTGACTCTAGGCCTTGGATGAGATCGTGGGTGGGTGGGAGAAGTGGAATGTCTGTTTAAGGCTGTAAGGTTGCGTTTGAAAGCGTCGAATGTGTTTGTGGTACAGAGGTCTATTTGCTTTATATGGAAAACTCACGTTGGCTGGTCCCTGAATTTTGTTCTGCAAAAGTGAGAAGTCAGACAGGATTTTAAATGATGCAGTAAATAATAACATAATTTGTTGTCAAAACCTCTAATAAGTTAAATCTGTCAATGTTTTTAAAGCATTTCTTTAAGAAGGTTTTAACTCCTTGAATTAAGAGCGACTAAAATTAAAATAAGCCAAGAAAAGGAAAGAGAGCAAATTCTGTTTTGAATTTCCTACATAAATTATTCACCTAGTTCGATGATGAGAGGTCCCAAGTAAGACTGATAAAGCATATTGTGGTGACATACCTCCATATCAGCAATTTTGGATTTGGCTAAACCATGTAAAATGCTAATTTAAAGACCAAGGCACTGTATTAATAAGATGTCTACCCTTTGGTGTAGTTTAGCTTCAGAAGTAGAGTTTTATTGAGATGCTTACTTACTCAGACCTCAGTTGGTACCTGAAGAGATTTGGCTATTTGGTCTGAAAGTATTGTTGCCTTTTTAAAAGGTGCAAGGCCCCAGAAGATTGGCTTCTCTTGCTTTTTCTGTAATGCTTAGAATAGCTTGAAGAAACATTCTCAGAGTCTCAAATCAGTATAAAGGGCAACACTACATGTCGTCCATTGGTATCTGCTGGTTTTTAGTTGGATAGGACCAGCAAGCTTTGGTACAAAAGGTACTGAAGAGGAGTAATGTAGTCATGCATTTGATGGATTTTTTTGAGTACAAGTCAAAGCATGAGGAAGTTATAAATTAAGCATTTCTTTGGTGTTTCTCAGCTATTATATTTTCTGGAGGTGAATAAAAGTTCTGATAATCTTAATTCACCAACTGCAAGGCAAAATTCATTTTTCTGGTGTCACTAATAAGGAATGGTTTCTTTTCATTCAAAAATATTAGTGTGTACTGCAAAGAATGAGAAAATAATGAATCTATACCAGGCCAAATGAGAAAGTGCTGGAAACCAGCATGAGCTCAATAGGCTTTGAACTTGTTACTCTGCAAATCGCATTTTCTGTGTGTGAAGCTTTGAAAGTGAATTTAATTTCTCTGCTTTATAATAATGTTCTTGAGCCTACAGTGTGCAAGCAAAATATTTCTGTGTCTGACACATACCTATATAATGATGTTTGAAGTTTCAGTGCCATTCTCAAAAGAGAAAGATCCTTCTCCTTTGATAGGCATCTCTCATATGTATGGGTTAGCAGGTGAGATCCCAAAAGAAGAGCAAAGCACTTGCATTGTGTTATCCCTAAACACTTAGTGCCATAAATATGAGCAGTGACAGCCAAGGACTTGACAGGCTTGTGCTTGGAAACAGTCTTCAGGTGGTGGTGTCCTTCTGGCTGTGTTTGCTACCAACTACAGCTGTTTTCATCACTTCTTCAGCTGTAGGTAACCTATTGGCCTTGCCTGCAGAGTTGATACAAACAACCATTTAGCAGCTTGCCGCTGAGCTCCAGCTTGAACCCTGAGATGAGTGCAGACCGCTTAGAGACACATTGACTTGCTGCTATTCCCTGCTTCCAAATGCACTGTTGTGCTCAGCTGCTGTCTGCAAAGATCAGTTTCAGGTGCAATTCCGCAACAGAAAAAACATTTTGGAACAAATGCACCTTGAAAAACTGACAAGCGAAAAAGGCTCTGAATATTTAAAGGAGCTCTGTGACTCTTGCTGTAGATTTTTGGTCTGAATAGCTGCCTTTGAAAGGATGCTTTATTAAGTGTATTGAGAACTTCCAGTCACTATCTTGAGAGCAAAATCCAATTGAGCTGCTTGATATTTGTGCTGGGAATACTGCTGGAAGAGGGGTGTTCATCACTTTGTCCCATACATGGCATGGGTTGAGCTAAGGAAAGACAACAATGCTTGTCCCATGGGTCTTGGTGACCGTTCCTTGCTTCTCTTTGCCTCCTAGGTGAGCATTGGAGAGCTCTGTTTAGGCTATCCAGCTCTTTCAATCCGCAAGTCCTGATCTTCTGAGACTTTAGGATCAAAACCAAAAAACCCAAGGTTTTTCCCTTCACTTACAGGGACAGGCTTTGACTTACCTAGAAACAAGATACCTGTACTCTTCTCAAACTCCTCAGAAAACCTCATATGAGTAGAGATAGGGCGGTCTTCAGTGGGTATTGCAGGGACGGAAAAATATCAAACTGGGGAATATTTCTGGGGAAGTGTGGATTAATCTTCTCTTGTTTTCAGTTGAGATTTGTGTTGTATTCCAAAGTTTGGTACAGACTTTTCAATGAGGAGCTTAAGGCCTGGGTTTTCTTCCTGGAATTTCTTTTGGGTGGGTATTTTTTTTTGTTTTTGAAAAGCCAAGCATGGATAACAGTGTTGAAATTAGAAAATACTGGTGTAGCCCTTGCACATGGGTGTTTTGTTTGGCTTTGTTTGGTTTTCCTGGCTGGAGGAACTGTACATTACTTCTTCTATCCTATAGAAAGAAGGAAAAGAACCCTTACAACATCTCTAATTCGTGCTCTGCTCTTCCACTTTCTAGAGATGCAGTGTTCTGTTTTCAAAGTTAACAGGTCCTCTTCTCTAGAAAGCTTTGCAATGTGTTTGAAAATCCAAGAAATCGATCAATGGCATTCTCCTGTATTCATCCTATGATGGAGTAGTAACCTACTGTCCCATACATCCACTTGATTTTTCAAGGGCTTCAATTGGATACTAAAAAGCTGTAGAGCCATTGATTGTCATTCGACTTACTGTGAGTGAAATCGTGTTTGTTTTTTTTGTATCCTTCAAACTGACTGAGGTAGGCAGTGATGTGTGGCTATTTACTCTTTTCTGTGTAAACTCTTAACTCTTGACTCATGGGAGATTAAAGCTCTGATTTCTTCTATTCCTGGCCCTGTCACAGACTTCTGTGGCTTCAATGTATGACCAGTTACTATATATACATGCCAAGTATTGTATTATTTAATGTTACTATCTAGTCCTATTTTCAGCCCTGTGATTGATGCTTGCAGGCAATTCAGTTTTATGCTGATTCCACCAAAAGCAGTAGCAGTATTGCCATTGTGTGGGCACCCAGCTGGGGTTGCATTAAACAGGCAATCTACTGCAAAAATAGTCTTACAGGCCAGTCAGTGACAGAGGTAGGAATAAAGTAAACACAGGGCTAAATGAGGAGTTCCAAACAGCACCTTTTTTTCTCCAAGTTTCTAGGCTTAAGCGTCTCCACTACTAAAAATATTGCTGGTTATCCCTTTAAGAGGGAAATGTTAATATACAGGATCTAATTACCTCTGTCTAAGCTGATACGCCTACAGCACCTTTTACATAACCCAAACACTTGAGCTCCAATTATACAATTATATTTTAACGTGTATTAAGTGCTATTCCTTTAGGGAGGAGACTTTTACTGAAAATTTTAACTAAACGTCTTACTCAATACAGACCTATATGGTACAATCTCATTTCATTACAGTGCCAAAGACTCGTTTTCTCTCAGTTCCTTTCCCCTTGAATACACCAGCTGGCTCTTCAGAAAGCACATTTTCCACGCCTGCAGCACTGACAGCAGTATCTGTACATGTACATCAGCTGCTGGCTATGAAGCTTATATTCCCAGGGTGGTGGCACTGTTACTGCAATTAGATCAATAATGCTGGCACAGTGAGAGTATCATCTGTTTTGCACACAACCTATAGGATAGCCTCAGTCTCTAGAGCAAGCAACATGCTCAAACAAGGAAGAAAGCCCGCTGGCCTCTTCAATAGTATGTCTTGCTCTAGAGACTGATAGCGCAAAAGACTGAGTTTCCCTTTACTGAAAAGACAGATGACTCCAATGACTATTCTTTTCCAGTATCTTCATGCAACTTCTATAAGACACAGAAGCTCTCAAATGGAGGGAAGACTTACTGAGGAAGGCTGTTTCCTGTATGCTTTTAATTATTAACATCAATGAGGTTTATAGGTCACCTCTTCTGAAAACCCAGAAGTTAAGCTTAGTGTCAGGAGCCTGAGTGTATTCCTACACCTAGACCAAACTCAAGTTGTTTGAACATACAGGCAAAGCTGGGACTTGTCCTGAAGGAGCACAAGAGAAGGATAAGGATGAACAAAGAAAGAGTGAGTGGAGGGCAACCCCCATGAGCAAGGCTGGGACTGCTGGTGCTCCCCATGGTGGATTACATGTGTGTGGGGAAATGGGTGCTGGTGGAGGGGAGAAATCAATTTGAAGAAATGTTCTGCTTCTTCCCATCCCTTAGCATCAGCCTATGCCAAAAGCTGGCAAAATTTATGCTTCAATTGCACAGCTTGTGCTGAGTTCATTGCTGCCATGGAGGTTATGTTATCAGCAGCTGAGCCACCTGGTTTAACACTGACACAGCTATTTCTGTACTATACTGTAGTCACTCCTGCACTGTATCTCCTACTGTGAAGACCAAGTTTTGGAAATGTTGAATAAAGTTATGGCATTGGGCTGCACCCGTCAGATAAACTGAATTCCTGACTAAACAAAAGATAAGCGCTTTTAATTACAAAGCTAAATTATTAAAACATTGGGCTTGTTTTATTTTAATTATATAAACCCAGAAAATCTGGAGGTGATGTTCCCATGGCAACCTTAGCTCCGTCTCCTGTGTGCAGTGGATGTATGTGTATGTTTGTGTAAAATAGGATCATTCATTATCATGATCAGAGTGATTTAGGACTTGCTGATCAGGAAGACATTAATCACACCACAAATCTCGTCTTTAAAAGTGATTTATTTTTGCTATTTCTCTAGCCAAGTGTTGCAATGTCGAGGAGATTGTGAATTTCTGTCCAGTCTGATAAGTATTCACGCTAAAACATAATGCCTGAACAATTCATATCTTGTCATAAATCTGATCTATCATTTTTCAAATTTAGCCATCATTGTGACAGGCACCCTGCAGTCATGAATCTCAAGAGCTACCAAGATGAAATTGTCAAGCATTTTTTTTAGTGAACTCACTAATATCAAACATATGATTGCATATTGCACTTTGATGCTAGGACTTAATATTGCAGAGCTAATGTCACCCATAAAGTACTTTTTTAAAGGGTTAGGTATCAGTTGCGTATCCATCAGGGATTATGGAGGATGCAGCAGTCTGGTGACGTAGCAGAATCGTCTCCAGACCTCCTGTACCACCCGAAAGAATAATGGTTCCAGCAGGCATTCCTATGAGACTTAATCTCTTAATCTCTTCCTTAATCTCTTCATCTGTATCCCCCACCTTTCCCATGTCCAGTTTTTCCAACAAACCCCCTGTGAAATGTATCTAGATGGTGAAGGCATTAAAGGGTACTAATCATTTTTATTACTGTCATGAGATTCAGTGAATGTCATGTTCGTGGTTGTGATTTTTACAAGTATTATGTAAAGTACTTTTCCAGACTACAGCTTCTGTTTTTTTACCCCTGTGCTTGTCCTGTATATTTTCAGTGACATAATTCTTCAGGGTAGTGGCTCAGAAAAGGGATTAATACTTTAGAGTATACAAATAAATACACATCCCTTCACCTGCTGAGTATGACCATATTCTTGCTGAGCTGTTGTATAAAGTCAAAAGAGATAACATTATAGATACAGAACATAAGCATAATTTATGTATAAATATATTCTGAGCAGACTCAGAATAATATGAAGATATTCGGGCTTCTAACATTTCGAAGATATAAACCTAAAGACAGGAAAAGTTAGAGTTCACTGTATTGAAGAGCTGTGAGTATATGCAACAGATGTATTAACTCACTGAGAATTCATCTAAAGAGAATTGAGAAATATTAAGAAAGAAATTTCACAAAAACCCTATTCTGTTGTCGTTGGGAGGAAAACAATGAAATTTGAGGATGCCTTTAAACACTGAGTCTCCTATGGAGATAGGAAAGCTGGACCAAATGAGGTAGAGCAATTATTTCTGTTCTTTAAATACACATTGTTTTCGTGTGAGTCATGAGGTCAATGTCTAATACTTCACATCCTGCTAAAATTGAACAGCATAAAGATTTCCTGCCCACACATTTCTGAATTAGTAGATTTTATTTACTTGGATCTAGCACAAAAGCTGAAATGTATGTTTATGCCCCTGAAGAAAATACAGCACAGTTATACTCCCCAAATGTCTTTCATTATAATTACTCTTCTTTTGCTTGTAGTAGCATTTGCTGTATTTTGTTATAAAGGCAGGTTTGAAATTAAACTTTAAAATCAGGTAGGACATATTTGAAAGAAGGCCTCATGATAGACTTCTTTTAGATTAGTCCTGTCTGAAATAGCCAGTGAATACTTCTGTCTTCATGTCAGTAAGACACAGTCTCTGGGTCATGGGAGGTGACATCACATTTCTTTGGTTATTCCCAGCTAGCTGAAACCAGGCATGATCTAAAGGAGACCTCTTGCAAGTGCTGTCAGAACTAAGGCATTACTGAGCACAATTCATAGAAGGAGTTAAAAGGAACAGAGAAAAATACACAGAGGAGGAGAGTGAAACACTTCAAAGCCAGCCTCGCCAGAGCTGAAATTCTCCAGGAAGATGGAGGAAAATGAAAGCAACACCAGTCTAGTTTTGCAAGCAGTGAAAGCCAACAAAGGGCAGCTTCTTTTCTTACAGTAGCTGGTTTGAAATCCTTGATATTTTTTGTTGCTTCAGCCAAAAAGAGTGTAAAACTGAAGTAAAGAATGATGAGGAATGCCCTCTACCCCATAAGCATGAAATATGTATGAGTAGTGGGTTTAATCAGAGATACAAAACTCTTAATGGCTACAGAATGAGCCATTTGGCATTTCTGGGGGGCTGATTCTCTAAAGAGAGATCATGTTAGTTACATGTACATTTAGACTGACTCAGAGAATCACAGACTTGGGACCTCTGAAGATCATCTACTCCAACCCCCAAAAGAGACATAAGTGTAGTACCCTGTGCACCCCTACACAGCTGATCCTTGGTGTGCACCACGAACACATCCTGACTCTGTATTCTGTATTACATACACCCTGTGTTTGTTTTCTCACAGTCATTTAGCTGGAGCTCTTCCAAGAGCACATCAAGTACGCTTAGCTGTCCTGTTGCAGAAAATAGTGGAGGAGGGATTGTTCGTGCCTAAGTCACATCCCAACACAGATCTTGTGATTGGGAGGGTAAGATACCTCAGGAATGTCACTAAAAATTCCAAGGAAAGATGTGACAATTTGGTAAACAAAAGAAGGGTCTGAGTCCAGACTCAAGATAACGGGTGGAAAATTGTATCCTGATTGAGAACCTCAACACTGTAAAAGAAAAGAGCTGAGTGAACAGCATCACAACTCTGACTGCAGCAAAAAGCTCGTGGAGTTCCAGAAGCAGACTTAGTTAACAGAAGCCAACCCAGTGGGTGTCACAGAAGGAAAGATGTGAGAAGGAGGATGGATTATATCGCTTTGCAAAATTTGGCGAGAGCAAACAATGTGTTTTGCTCCGATGAATCCTCATAGGAGAAATGAGCAGCAGTTCATCAGGAGATAAATACACTATTCAACTGAAAGTAAATGGGACGGTTATGAAGTTGGACATGGCATACACACCATAATATTGCCAGAAACAGTCATTTTCATTGTTAGAAAAGCACAGGCTTGTATACTGGATAGTAAATATGCTATTGATAATAAAAGTGTTAAGTGCCATACCTATTGCCATTGAAGAAACATAGCCACATCAATGTGTAAAAAATAAAGAGGGGGAGAGGTTTCAGAAGAACAAAATTCACTTTGGAGACCCCACATTAAAGTAGTGAACTAACTGGATGGATGATCAGCACACTGGATGACACTAATCTAAGGAAAACATACTTTTACAAGCAGAAAATAAGGGAGCTCCCTTTCCTCCTCAAGAAGCTGCACTCCTTAAACTGAAGGAAGCAAAACAGAGGTTGGAAAAATATTCTCCAGGAGTAATAAACCTGCTAAACCACAGACATTTAATAGGCCTGTAAAAGTCATAGGATATCGGTTGAGTCACAGATATGTCTGTGGTAGATATGTCATTGCACTGATAGGAAACCTGTGCCTTTCTCCAGTGACAGCTGATGGGCAGACATTACTCTGGTACTAAATGTCGTAAACACTATCTCAGCTGATGAGCATGGTTATAGCATCCAGAGGAATCAAAAGAGATGATGGACACGAGCCAATCTCCAATTCATGCATTTGGGTAAATATCCCTTACCCTAAGAGCAGTCATTTGATTTAGTAAAGAAAAAAAAAAAGGGAATGATGTTTCAGTGAAAAATTGTGCCAGGTGTTTTTATGAGCTTGATGCATCAGCAGATACCTTAGAAAAACAATACATTTATGCCTTTTCCGTCCCTGGAAGATACTCTTTATATTGTTGTTTGAGTTGTGCTGACAACTCAAATATTTCACTAAGAACATCTGTGCTATCCTTACAAGGAGGAGGACATCGAAAAGTTAGCCATGAGCAGATGCTCTCTGGAAAAACAGTGGACTGCTGCATCAAAGCTGAACTGATTTCTGGTTTATTTGCTTGTTAGGAGTATTGGTTGATCATAACATTGATCCATGTTGACACCAGTATCCCCAACACAAATGGTTTCTTTGAGGGGAGAGCAACACAGTGACATTAATGTTTTAATCTTACTCTATAGAGTTTGGGAAGCTGAGAGAATTGGAGGATCTTATTTCATTTATGATCTTCATTAGTGAAATACTAAGTTTCTTTCAAGCCTCATATTCCAGTCTGTGAAGCCTGAAAATAGCTTTGGCATTATATGTGACAAAAACTGAACATTTTGCTGTAATACAAAAGAAGAATACTTTAGATTGTGGGTGCAAGTATCTTATGCCACTGTTCCCAAGAAATTAATCTAAGCTAATATTGACCACAAATAAACTACCAAAACAGCTGGGGAAATTCTGGCTTTTCCACAGTTAAACAACTTCTGTTGTTGTTAAAATGTAGGATTCATGAACTGAATATAAACCTGTCAGAGAGCTGCTGGATGTAGACAGAGTCGCTCATGCATTTGACAAAGGTTCAGTAGAAAAAATTGTCCCAAGCCTAAATTTGTTTCCGAATAACTGGAATTTAATAGCCAGTCTGGTCTCAGAGGAGATGTGCACAGAGGCTGCCAGAGCAGATTCAAGGTAAGACACTGGAAAATGACTACTTTTGGCAGTGGCATGTATTTAACCCTTATTACCAATCTGGGGGAGAGTGTCTGAGCACACAGGAGTTGGGCATTAGAAAGATGATCTCTAAAACGTTGCAGCAAAAATATAATAAAATGAAGGACATTTAGAGTGAACAACCCATGAGAGAAGGTGCAAAATATATTGAACTGGCTTCAGATGGAAAGCGGTATTATTGCTGATCTGAAGCCTTGCAGGATTCGCAAGCCAACATATTGCAAAAGAGCCTCAAATTGGTTGTTAGGAAAAAGTGCCTTCCTGGGAAAAAAGGCCTTTACTTTTTACATTTATGGGAAGGAGGGAAAGGAATCCTACAAAACTTGACAATTATCCTTGCTTTATCAGAAGATGCTCCTATGAGAGAGAAGCTCATGCACATCAAATAATTTTTGCTGTAGACAGTACAACTGTCTGAGTAATATCTGAGAACAGACTGCAGTTTACTGAACATGTGTTTAAGTACTTTTCACTAAATGTTAGGTTTAATCATGTAATCTCATATTGCCATAATTCCCTGTCTAAACGGCTGGTGAAAATAATGTAAAAACCTCCCTAAAACCACTACTGCAAAGTCAGTCTGTGATCCATATTCAGCACTTTCCAGCTCCAGAATGACTCCACTGAAGTGGTCGTCACTGATAAATAGAAACCTGACAAGAAGTATATTTACATTGCTAGAAACCACCCCTAAAAATCATCAGATACTTGAAATCAAAAGAGACATGGCAAAATAATTGATACAGTTTGTATTCTCCTACTTCAGGTAATGGTATTGTACATCTCTCATAGTAGAAAGTAGCTGTATCTGCACTGCTGACAGAAGATCTGTTTGCATGTTCTGGCTCATGTCCTCAAGCTTGGCCTCTTCTAGAGCAGTTTTGGCCCGGACGGAGCCAGGTTGATTGACCCAAGACAGCCAGGGCTTCAACATCTGACAGTGAGGATAGTGAGGGTCAAGGCTCGTTCTTGTTACTCAGCCCCCCTTTTGTTGGTCATATGGCCATTTCCAGGAGTAGTAGTGTTACAGTATGTGGTTTTGCAATAGCTATACCAATATTTTGTTTTATGGGGATAATTAATTGAAAAAAGAGGTGTTTTATAGGAGGACACTTTAGAAAATGTTTTTCTAGAGCAGCAGTGAAATGTAGTAGTTTAACAACAGAGAAAGCATATAGTTGGTAACCTGCATGAAGGTTTGACATCTCTGGTCTTATCTGATACAGCTTTTCCACTTGGTTCCTCACTTCTTTCACTTGTTTCCCTACTAATCCCTTTCCCTTCAGCTCATCCAAGACAGTATTAAGGAGATTCTGGTATTGCATCTAACTCATCAAAATCATCCTTGATGCACCTATGCAGGCAGATGCATATATTTAACCGTAGGTTGGCACTGAACTTGAGACTTATTTGGACCCAGTGATGCTCTTTTCCACACAAACCTTTTGTTTCTGCTGAAGGAATTAGTTTAAAAGAAGACAACAACAATGGTTTTTCATGGGCTTAAATCCCAATGTAGATTTCTTTGTCACTTGTACTCTTTGTTTTGCACCTTTTTTTGTGCATCTGTGCATTACTGTATGGCTTTAGAAATTCCAGTTTTATCCATGTCACAAATACTTGTGTCAGTCAGATATAATGATGACATGGTATGACAAGTGTAGAAGCTTTAACTTAGTCATAGCCACTTGGCAAAGCCATTTTCTGGTGGTTTTAAGTGCAAATAGAAAAGTTGCTGCCTGTTTTTCCTGTGCCTTTTGGGACTTCACTTCAAAGCAACAGGGCATGAGACATGGAGGCAGTCATATCCTGACAGCAGAAATCCTAGATGCATTACACCATCGCAATTCCCACATCCAGATCAAGAATTAGAAAGGGAGGCAATTCATAACATGGCTATTATGTAAAATATATGCACAAACCAAGGCATTGTGTACATTAGTGTAATTATCCACTGCTGACAATGGGTATGCTGGTGCTGAATGTGATTAACCTGCAAGCGCAGCCAAGAACTATTCTTGTTTCAGAAAGCCCATGTGAAACCTGCCTGCTTGTGAAACTGTGTTCAGTGCTGCTTTAATTACACACATTGCTGACACACAATGTCAATAACAAGCATCTTTGCTGCTGTAGACAAGGGGAAAATGTAAAGATGCTGCAGCGAGCCAAAGCTTGAAAGCCTTCACTTAGCTTGTATGGACAGGATTTAAACTACTGGGGAAACTTTATGTCTCTGGCTATTTATTATTGCATACAACATGTTCTTGGAAGCCACTCCACATTGAACAGCAGTTAAACCCATCTGCTGCTCCTGAATTTTCATTTCATTCACAAGCCTGTTTTAAAAGTATTTTTGGACTTATCACCAATGTGCTATCAACTCTTTATTATTCTGTTGTAAGCTGGTAAGAAGACTGATTCAAATTTTAAAAGAAAATTGTAGCCTCCTATACATTCCTGAGCTTTTCATTGAAACTTGCCTTCCCCTCATTGTCTGATGTAATTGAAATTTTTAGCTTAAAAGAAATTATTTGCTACAAAATTTCATCACCTCACACTAAATGCCAATTTTAGTGACTAGTAATTGCATACGTGTAAATTCTGCAGAATTCATCTAGTAATTACATCATTGGCATAAGGAACAGACTGGAGCTTAGCATTGTGATCACAGATACTGCTCGGTACATTGAAGTTCCTGTAACCGCAGTGATTTTTTTCACTGCTTTATTTAAAAACGCTGTTGCAATTTTCGTTACACTTCTCCCTATGTTCGTGTTTCATTACTGTTACTTGGCATAGCAGTACTTCAATGCTCTCTACATAAGATTAACAGGAACTTCGTAGCTCCTTGAGGTTTTAATGAGATCTTCTTCACCCTTTTTTAAACAGAAGCCTTTATTTCCTCAGTTTTCTTTGTGTGGCTGACTCGCATGATACTGTAAGATGTTCTTGTATGAGGGTAATTTTTGTTGGACCAAGAGTCTTCCGAATATTTACTGCTGATTCTTTTTCCATGACACTAAATTGACAGCTGATTAAGGCTTCCCATACTATATGTGTACTTGAATCCTTCTAGAAGTGGAACACTTGGACACCAAAACTTGTTGTCTCTAGGTCTTGTGTAAAACGTTGACTGGGTTTTTAAAAGTGAATTCTGGCAATGGATCACAACTGTGATGGTAGTTCATAACATTTAGGGTAGCTTGAAACTTTTATTATTTACAATTTTTATTGAATTAAAGAGCAGCAGATTTTGATTTTCTATGCAATAAACCCCCCAAATCTATATGTAAACTATATATTTATACTCAGTTATAGCCAGTATCAATGACAATATCTTTTAACAAATAGAAGACCTCCTTAAAAAAAAGAAGACTCTGGGGTGAGATTCAGTTGTCTAAGATAGGCATCTAGTGCTATTTTAGATGTCCTGCAAGATCTGAGATGTGCATGTGGGTGTCAAAAATGACAGAAGGAAACCCATACCCTTCTGAAGCAGCAGCTGGTGACAGAGTGATACCTTAGTGCAACTAATGACACAAGACAGCTTTATTTGGGAAACTCAATCACCTTCAGGGTTGTCACATTGCTAACATACAATATGATGCCTAGGAAGAATGCTGTTTACAAATGCTATCTCATTTGCATTTGAGTAGAGTTTATTCAAAAGCCTAGTCTTACAAACAAGATTGCATCTCTGCATTGTATATCCACTTAGTGCCATTCATAAAATCTTGACATCAAGTATATGTATTTCATTAGCACAAAGGAATGTGCCTGTTCTGTTAGCTGACTGTTAATCATCTGGTTCCCAATTAGAATTGATGAAGATACTAGGGAATAAACTTCTCATGTACGAAAGCTATGGAGTCATAGCATGGAGGACTGGAAAGGATTTGTTTCAATGTTTCAGCACCCTAGCAGTTTCATCAGATTCTGTTCTCCATGGAGACAACTGATCACTGTCCCCATTTAATTTCCTGTTTTCAGCTCTTCCTGGGTTGTGATTTCTAAATCTTTCATCACTCTTTTTCCTCTGTTTTAGATTTCCTTTCTCTTTTTCAGTACCTATATTAAAACACCATGCCTCTTGAATGGTACAGTTATGTGTGTGTCTCATCATCAATGGTTAGGTCACAATAGTTATAACCCATGTCCTTATACACAGCAATCATTCATATTTTGAAAGAAGGCCAACTTGCAACAGAACCACACCCCTGGTTCCTCCTTGGTGAATGATCTTCACACAGATTTTCCTTACTCTGCGTTTTCGCATTTGCTGTTTGCTCTGTCAGAGCAGTGCTTACTGCTCTGTAAGCATTTCTTCTATCCGTGTTTATGAACCTACACATTTCTTTTCAAAAGTCTCCAGAACCAAATCCACAAACTAAACTACATATACAGAAGAAGCTTGCTGTGGTCAAAATGCATCAGCCCCAGTGGATTTATCCATTAAATGCCTCCCAATTGGCTTGGTCCTAATGTATGGAAATCCATGGCCCCTCATTACACTATAATCTAGATTTTGCAGTGTTAAAAATACTACCTGTGTGAGCTTGACTGAATATTCAGGCCTCAATTCATCCCAATTCACTGAGGTGGGAATGCATCCTCCAAGAAGTGAGTGCGTTTAGGCCCTGAACCATTCTCAGGAGTTTCCTGTGTCTCAAAGCTCTTATAGCTCCTAGCTAACACATCAAAATGCCTGAAGTTTGACAACATCAGTATAAACCTCAGTTCTTAAGAATACTGTTGTATGACAGCAGTAATCAATTTAAGTGGAGCTAGAACTCCCTTTTCCTTAAACTATACTTAAAACTAAAAAATGTTATTCCCTGATTTTTTGACAATTATTAATAGCCATTCTTTATACCACCAGTGTTTCATGACTTCCCTGAATCACTTGTTAGCCTGCTGTTTTTATGCTTGTTATTTAAAAAATGACTTCATCTTGCAGATGAGAGTGAAAATTTGTTATTTTTTTTTGTTCTCCTTGTTTTTAAAAACTTGTATTCTTTAGTAATATAGAAACAAAAAGTCTCCTAAGTAATATACTACAAGGTGAAGGTTAGTATTACAGAAGCATCATAATGAATATGGCCTTTGTAAAAATGCTTTTCAGTACCTTAGGTATTAAACATTCTGTTAAAATAAGCTATTGGATGCATTAGTACAGACAAGGTAGTTTTGCTATTAACAAATATTGTAATCCTTGTGACATAAGTCTCCCTTTTACTGACAGGGCTCTTCCATATTGTTGCAGTTTGTTGAGAACTCATGTATTTTATACAATGGCATTGACTAATGCCGAGGTGGGAACCTGAATTCATTGCACATTTTCCATTTCACAAAAAATAAATTGTGTTCATTAAAAGCAAATGTATAGACTCCTGCCGTTAAAACTTCACTAAGTCATTGTGATAATTAAAGAGGGATTTAAAATTTAGAAGCAACAGACTTATTCCTAATTTTAGTTAGAAAGAGGTGGACTGTCAAGAGAACGTCTATTTATTCCTTATAGCCTTTTTGCTTGATTTGCTAATAATTAGTATTGAAATTGGTAGATGCTGCACACTAAAAATAAACTGAAATACAGTAGTAGTGTTAATTCTTGTAAAATGTATATCCTTTGCTTGTTCTCCCTTGAAGGATAAATAGCTATTCAATAGGTACTTATAATCAATAATACATGCTCATATTTTTAATATTATATAATATAATGCCACTTCATTTTTTGTTAAAAAGTCTCTGGGCAATTCAACATGTGTTAACACCAATTTACAGCTTGAAGGGAATAGATGACATGCCAGATTATTTTCTAAAGCAGTTATAGTAAAAATGAGCTCCTAGCCCCAACAAAACAACCTGGGAAGCAAACCACACAACTAAGCACCGTATGCAAACACGATGAAAAATCTGAGTTTGGAACGTATCCTGAGTAGATGTCTCTATGTACTTCCAGAAAGGCCAAGAGGAAGAAAATCCCACAGGTAGAGGCCTTCAGCTGGGACCCTTTCCTGAAATGGAATGGACTAATGCACAGGTGAGAGTAGTGAATTTAGCTGTCAGAAATAAGCGAGGAAAGGAAAGAGTTTCTGGATTGATGCTTCATAGTTTTGCAATTGTTTTCCTCACCAATGCTCCCCCAGACCACAAAGTATTTGTTTCCAGTTAAAAAAATATTGAATGCCTCAATGACTGCCAAGATGCTGTTGCATCTAAAAAGCCTCAGCTACAAACTGATCAAACTGAAAACTGTTTGGGCTATTAGGAAAACAATTTGGCCTCACCTGACTTTTGGAGGAAGTCCACATTGCTATGGTAGTCAATGGAGAGACTCTTCCTTAATGCAGTTCTTCTAACCTGTTTTGGATATCTCCTATAGATGGAGGTGAATCTTGCCCTGAAAATTATTGTCTCTCTTCATTACCTAGACATTCTTAATGATCAAACAATTTAGATGTAAATGTCTAGAGTGTTGATATCTCATGTGGTCAGGAAAACTCCATTGTTGTGCTTTTGAAATTTCTTTTTATCATCTGTTGGCCTTGTACAGATGCAATCAGTCTCTGAGGTGTAACAGGCAGGAGCAACCTGGGATACAGAACAGGAAGACTAGATATACTTATGTTAAATAGTGCTGCTATCATGGACCTGAAGAGACTGAGAGATAAGAGGACTGTTAAAGTTTTTTTTGGTTGATTGTTGTTTTTTTTTTACTCAGAGAAATTTTTCAGTAGAGGAGTTGTAATTGAAACCAGTAGTACAAAAATCTCCAAACCAAAGTGCAAGTAACTCTGTTGCACCGGGATACTAACCTCGATAAACTTCTGTTATCAAAATATTCAGTTTAGTTTATGTTGCATTTGTGTTCTCAGTTTTCAGTATATGACCTCCTGCCATTATGATAATAGATGTGTGAGAAACTTGATATTTTGATTGTTTGCCAGCAGGGTCCTTTGCAATCTCAGGAGGAAAAGAATGCCGTTTAAGATAGCAGGATAATGCACGCTAATGGAATATTTCTGATAAAAGTAGTCTAAAGTGATATACTGCTCATGTTCAAATTACTATTCTTTGATTTCAGAGTTAACAAGACACTGGGATAAACAGGGCAGATAGAGATTCTGAGTGACCCTTGCACAGCTCTCTGCCAGCTGGACATCCATTTACAATGGCTAAGGATGTCTAGGTTATTTTCCTAAATATAAGGGCCAAAAATATGTGGTACTTAAGGTGGTAACCCAGGTTGAATTCAGTGGCAAGTATAATGGAAAAGAACTCTTTATAGTATCTGGACACTTGAATTCTGCCTCCTAAGACTCTGCGTAAGGTTTAATGAAGCTTATATCTTGGTTTATTCTGGATGTATATAACTAATTTTTAATGCTTTTTTTTTTTTTTTTTGTAACACCAGAAAGAAGAAATAAAGCTAGTCAATCACTGTCACAATTAATCATGTCATTTATTCATGCAAAGATGAACAAAAACTCTGAAACCTCTTCACTACTGAGTGGCACACAGTAGGAGGAAAGTGCTGTTTGCTCCTTAACAAGCCCATATGGTGGTAGGAGATCCAGTGTCCCTACTATGCAAACAGCACTGAATCTTTAAAAGCATGTTAAACAACATCTGCCACTGATAAAATAAGTAAAGCAGAAGGCTCATTACTTGATGACTTTCACCTTAGAGCCTTAAGGAAGGAGGCTGAAAAGACCTGTTGGAATATTAAGTTCTAGAGAGGTGGAGTGTGAGTATCATGCTATTATTTTTACCTTTGTTTTTCCAATAATGCTGCACAGCATATTAGCTGTATGTCAGCCCTGGAAAAAATATTGGGAAGATTAATGAGGTTTTAACTAAGAAAGTAAGCATAAGAATAAATTAATGGTAGGAATAAATTCATGATAGTCAGCATAGTTCTAAAACAAAGCAATTATGTTAGATAAACTTCATTTCAGAATAAGAATTTGCTTGATGAATGGTCCTGTGTTGTTTAAGTCTTTTGTAAGGCATTTGATTTAATTTTACTTTGTATCTAGTGTAAATAAATAGCAGTATAATTTATCAAGATAATATTCCTTCAGGACTGACTTAAGTACTAGTCAATGAGGAATGAACTTTACACAGAATTTTTGAGGGACAGTCTTCCACAATTCAGAACTGGATCTGGACAACATATTTTAATACTTTCACAAGTAATTCGGAAGGCAGCATGGATTCCTGGATGGTAAAATTTGCAGATGTTGCAAAGATTAAAGAAGCAGGAAAAAAGTGGACACAGTAGTTGGACAGATAAATCAGCACCTCCCATATGAAGATAGGCTGAGAAAGTTGGGGCTGTTCAGCCTGGAGAAGAGAAGGCTGCGTGGAGACCTCGTAGCAGCCTTCCAGTATCTGAAGGGGGCCTATAGGGATGCTGTGGAGGGACTCTTCATTAGGGACTGTAGTGATAGGACAAGGGGTAATGGGTTAAAACTTAAACAGGGGAAGTTTAGATTGTATATAAGGAGGAAATTCTTTCCTGTTAGGGTGGTGAGGCACTGGAATGGGTTGGCCTCCATCCCTGGCGGCGCTCAAGGCCAGGTTGGACAAGGCCTTGGGTGATATGGTTTAGAGCGAGGTGTCCCTGCCCATGGCAGGGGGTTTTGGAACTAGATGATCTTAAGGTCCTTTCCAACCCTAACTATTCTATGATTCTAATCCAGCTACAGTCCAGCCTCTTAAACAGAGGCCACTCAAACAAAATTATTATTACCTAGTAGAGAAGTATTACACAGCCAGAAGGAAGCAGTGCCAGCCGTGCATACACAGAGGGGACCCCTACAGTGGAGATAAGCAACACTAAGAATGTTCCAGAGGAAAGAATAGACAACTCAGCACGGCTTGTACTATGAACTTTGAATGTTAAAGAAAAGGACTAAAAGTTAATTATAAGGAGGTGGTTTCATTTGTATGTGCAGTGAGGTTAAGGCAGTATTGTGCCAGGTTTGGGATTCTATGCTTTCAAAATACATTAAATATATATCAAGAGAGAGAAAAGAGACTAGAGTAGAAAAAAAATTTTCTTCCAGAGAGAGCTAGGACTTAATGACAATGTATTCCTTAGGGGAGACTGGGAATAAGAAGATTCTTCAGAGTAGCAAAGAAAAGCAGAATATGTACACACCAGGGCGAAAGCAAACAAATGCTGGGCAGACATTTTTAACAGTGAGAATATAGGACAAATTATCAAAGGAAATGGTAGATCTCAATCTTGTTATGTTTTCCAGATTAGATGCTTTTCTGAAATAGATAGCACACTTGAATTTAAGACAAGTTACTGTTAGTGTTAATGCTTTGCAGTACATTAGGCTAAACTTAATGATATAATGGTACTTTCTACCTGAAACCCTGAATCTTTTAGGTGCCTCTTCCTTGCTCCAGCAGAATCAGCAAAAACTACTTCGGCACAGGAATGTAGAATTAGATGATATGGTCGAGGGAGATTCATCTCATATGAGTAATGCAGTTTATCACCTTCTTCCCCAGCCACCAGTTCAAATGAAGAAATGTGGAGCCATATTACTTGGTCTAATGAGAGCATTTACTTCCTTTTTACTTCCTTCCTATGGATGAATGGAAGCTAGCACTGCTTTTCTCATTTTATGTTTTCGTTGAGATTAAAATGCAAGCTGAGACTTGCAGCTTGCATTTTAATGCAATTATGAATCAGTCAGACTCTGTACAGAAGCTAGAAGGCATGCTACATGCAGCTAACTTTTGCAGTTTTGCTTTTGGCCTCTTACTTGAAGAGTCTTCTCATAATAAATAAGCGACACTTGTATTCTTTGTCATCCACTCTTCTGTTATAATGCTGCAGGAAAAAAAGTCACAATATGTTATGAGGTCCTTAGGTTCTCTTTGTTGTTCTTTTGCTGGAGATACATCTTCTATTTTTTAACTCCATAATACACCAGATCACATAAAAAGCTCAGTACAGCCATCTCCTGGCATACGTGTGGAGGATGAAGTTTGAATCCTTCCAAGATCCTTGATTTCTAAATTAATTTTCCTTCATTGATTTGTAATCCAGAATATACAAATAATAGCTAAATTTTGATTTAAAAAGCAAGGTTTGGTTGAGAGGGCTTTATGTCATTTCGGTGCTGTGTGACTGTCTGCCATCTACATCTCAGTAGACCTAAAATAAACTCCCTTTGCTTATTCCCATCCTACTTACCCTATATCATTCACTGGGAGAAAGTGACTTTCCTCTCCTGCTTGGCAAGGATGGAAGGGTCCGTTTTTCAATTGTGAAGTCTTCCAAAGAAACATGCTCATGCTTTTTAGTTCAATTCAGCAGCAAAGTCTGTCTTTTTTTAATGTCAAAAAAAAGAAGAATAAAATTCAATGGCTAGGTAATTAGGGGTGTAAGACTTTTGCCAAGGCCTGATGAGAACTGTTAAGCAATGGTTTATTGTCTGTTGTCTCTTGTTTTGCACTCAGATTGCAAACTCTCTAAATTTAGCCACTCCATTTTTTCATTCTGGATTTGCTGAAAACTTTCAACACTGGAATTCCAGTCCTTAACACTGACACTGAGGTGTTATAGCAATGGGTACAGGACTAGCCACTAATCAGGAGTTAACTTGCTTTGCATAATCTTAACTGTTCAATTGGGAAAAGGGAACTGAGCTGCTCTACTCCTTATTGTAATGTGAAAAACTCAGTAGAGGACACAGACAGACATTGATTCTCAAACCCTGATTGCATTAAAGTGGAATTTCTCTGATGTACAGATCCACTTCCTTTGTGTACTCAGGGACATATTTATTAATATAACTATTTCTTTATCCCCTGCTAAGATTTTAGAAATGAGTCTTTGCTTTTGCCTAAATACCCCTATAGAACTATGAACTCATTTCTCTGTGAAGAATTCTTGTGCTGAAAATATTTCATGGTTATCAGGAAGTCAAATTTTGCCCTCAGTACCTTTTCATTATTTATGATTACTCATGAGTAGTAGAAGAGTTGGAGGTGCACTCTGTAAATTGTTTTCTCTTTCCTCCTGATGTCGGTTGATGTTCCCTTGTGGTCTCTCACATGGATTTTGTCAGATATTGCTCAGGATATCCAGTTTATCATCGCTATGTAGTTGACCTCCCAACCTCTCAAGTTGAGCAGGAGAATTTGCTTCCCCTCCAATTCAAGCAAACGATAATGCTTCAAAAGACTTAAATGAATGCAAGTTTTTGCCCACTATTCCTAGATGAAAAAACACTTACAAAGGTGGACAAAATTTGAGAACCTTTATGACCAAATGTCTTTCTTCTGGCTTTAATGCTACTGAAAACTGTCTTTACTGTTAAGAAACAGGAAATTATTAATATTAGAAAGGAACACTATTTGTGGTCAATCTTTCAAAATAAAAGTCATCATTGATATTTCATATAATATTAGAGAAGTAATTATATGAACTGCCTGTAGCAGCCCCTGCAGAAACATTTTTTCTGAAATGATTTATTTCTATACCCCACTTTTCTGCATGGAACTGTGTTCACTAAACCTTCCATTTACCAAACCTGAACCCTAGAGTCTTAAACAATCTTACATCTTCTTTGCAGTCAGCAGCAAAGGTAATTGCTGTTTTTAATCCTCAATTAAGTAATTCTCAGATACTTTCCTGCAGAGGTCTAATACTTTTATCCAGATAATTTAAATCAAATATACAGTAATGATTTTGTTTAATAAAGTTGAGGAAAATAGTGATAACATCAGTATTCTGTACCACTTGCCTATGTTATATGGCGTAAAGAGCGCTGAGTTTGAAATTAGTTTTTAAACTAGTTATTCTTTACTTTTTCCACTCCTGCGATGTAATGCAGAATGCATTGTTTAATTTACAGCCACAGAATAGTTTGGGGTTAAGTGTTACAGAGGCAGTGAAGAGGTTGTTCTGCTTTTAATTGATACTGTGACCTACATTGTTCCCCAAGGCACCACAGACATTTTTCAGAAGAGTCTCTTGTTAATTAGAATTGTACTCTGTGGTGCTGGGTCAGTTGTTATTTCCATTATAGCAGCTTTAAAAACTAGAGGGGGTTAGTTCACATTAGGTTAAGATTTGCTGTGGAGCAAATGGTAGCTCATATATAACTGTTTTCTGAGATGACGGTGGCTTCAGTCTCATGCTCCCTTCTGCACAAAACCCCATAAAGTCTGAGGGTTCCAAGAGGTACCTGCATAACTGTGCAGTTGCTGAAGGCACTTCCTGCATTCTTCAGAAATGAAGCCAAAAAGAGCTGATTATTTGTGTCAGTTTAAATTCCCATAGCCTCCTGTACAGCAAATGTGTGGTCCTGACCATCCGCTAACCCTGGTTTCTGGGAGAAACCCCAACCTCACTGCAGTGATGAATATACTCCCTATTTCCTCCCAGAGGAGACCACGTCCATAATATGTCCTGTGGTCCCTAGACCATCTGTCTCATGGTAACAGTGAGATGTATATTGGTAACTTGGACGAAAGACAGCTTACATTATTGTAAAGAAGTCAGCCTTTTTTAAAAGAAGAGGAAATTTATTTCTCATCCCTAGCCAATAAAACTTAAGAATTGCTACTTTTAATTATAGACCGCCTGCATTCCCTTTCTCTCACAGAGAAGCTTATGTGATCAACTTGTAATATCAGACTGTTCTTAACTTCCTTGAGAGGTTTTTGGTTTCTGCTTCCCCCACGTCAGACATGATATTTATTTTTGTTTATTTTTTTAATCAATTTACTCTGTCTGGAATTTCTGGATTATCTAGTTATAAAGCCAATTGAGGTTGGATAGGCATCTGGCTATCATGAAAGTTACAAGTGCTTCCCAACTCTGAAAGACTGATTCAGAGCTTCCAAGGCTAAAAAATCAAAGAAGAGCAATCTTTCTAATCTTGCAAGTTATTAGACAATCTTTAAATTATTGCTTGAACTCATCATTACACAGCAGCAAGGAGCTGAGAAACTCAGCTTCTGAAAACTTCAGGAGCCTGAAGTCATAATCTGCGTTCACTTTTTCAGATCTTTTCAGTTTTGCAGCTAAGGGTAGTTTTCCTTGAGAAACATAAGTAAAGTGCTTTTATTGCTTCTGGAGTCAACATCCTGACTACTTTAAAATGTTATTTATTAAAGTTAGAAAGTTGGGATATCTCTGATCATTGGGAGTGATGCACGTAATTCTGTTAGCTCTAAGTGTAAATTCAGAAATTCATCATCATTCAACATGTAGCTTAAGGTAAAATAGTTATTGCAATGGTAAAATCTTTCTGGAAAAGAAGCATGTGGTATCTTAAAGTGTACTATGTGCATTTACTTTACATTGATGCCTGCTGCCTATTGAAAACTGTCCTATTTAGTTGCAATTAAAAAGGATTGAAGTGATTTTTCTCTTTGCTTCAAACTTGCAAATTTTCAATTCAGAAAAGCACAAAGAAATTGTGAAATACGAGGTATATTAAGAGTGTCTTTAATTTTATTAGTGACTCATGCTCTTGCTGTGGATAACTCAAAGCCCTTTGACTGCTTATATAAACTGTTTATAGGAGGTTTACAGCTATAAGTAGAGTTCTTCTCATATGTGGTTTGAAAAAATATTTCCCAGAGTAAAAGTGATCATGGTAAAATTATGTCAGAGTTGTATTTTAAGGAATCTCATATCAAATTCTACTTTTTCTTTCTTGGTGCAATAGAGAAATGTAGAACTTCCCATAGCATCAAGTGACCTTGTCTATTTTGAAAACAAAATATTTGGTTTAAATTTTTTATTGATATTGAAATCCAGTTTAAAACATATTTTTATTCTGACCCTTTATTCAGTGAAGTACTTAAAAGAGACATAGGAATTAGTAGATAATTTGGAGAATTTTACAGAACAAAAAGAAACAGGTTAAAAGAAAGAGCAAACTGAATTAAGTGATTAACACACCTGACCTCAGCTTCTACCATGGGCGACTTTTATTCTACAAAGCATTTTCACCCACCCTTAATAACAAAAAAAGTAGTACTTTTGTTGGGAAAAAATATATTGTCCTTGCTACCAAAAAAATTGTTACTGATTGTATTACAGATGAGGAATGACTGAGTTTAATTTAATCTGTAGCTAAAATGTAGATGTTTTAGACATCAGGAAGCAGTTTAATCCCATAAACCATGGAAAATTACGATACTTTTGCACATTCAGCATCCTAGCATGAGCCAAACATGAGCCAAGCAGGCCCATTATTCCAACTCTATTTAATAAAAATAGTTACTCAACTGTCTAATTCAAACAGAGAAAACCCAGAGAATTAAGAAAATTATACTTTTACTATGGCTTGGTTTTCTACAAGTCAGAGTACATTGTTGAGACATAGAATATGTTATAGCTTCTTTACTATGTAAGCCTTCAGTACTGCTGCAGGTTTTAATTATCATTGAATGAGTAGGCTTAGATCTTCCCACACACACATATACTTGTAATGTATTCTACTTATTTAAGCACAGTTATGTCTCACTTTGTCCATAGGTATTTGAAAATTGCATTTTTTGTTTTGACAGATAGCATTTCTCACAGTTACGTCTTTATAACCTTACAAATGGAAGCAAAATATAGCTCAGTCTAAATTTCCTATCTTCAATGTAATTTTTCTCCTTCTACTGACCTCTGAAAGCCTCTATCCCATTAGAAATAAGCAATTCAGCTCATTGAACTATATTTCAAGTGCCCGAATTCTTCCATTTTGCTTAGAAGTTCTGTCAAAAGAATTGACCTTTTCTTAGCTTAAATTGTTCATCTTAAACTCCACAGAACTTCTGGATCCCAAATTTTCAAAGCTCTCTTTGAAGGTTTCAAAAATAATAAGGCCTGAAATTATCACTAAAATAATATGGGCCCTGTACCACCTGCTTTAATGCTGAAATTAGTTCTACTTTGAGAGGGAGTTGAATTACAAGACACAGGACACTTCCAGCTCAAATTGTAATTCTATAACTTTACGATACTGTGACTTGCACTAAAATTAATTAGGGATTGATTTTGAAGAGTGAAATTATAGACTAAGAACTAGACATTGTAGGCATCCAAATTTAGAAACCCCATCCCATGTTTCTTAGCCACACCTCTGTCATTCTTAATGTTTAGTTCAGCTTCTCCTTTTCTCTCCTCTTCACTCCTATGGCACTGAGCTATTTTTTCTTCTAACTTTGCTGTATTTTGCCATTTTGTTTTGTTTTTGTCTTCCCTTCCCTGGACTTTGAAAAGTCTCTGTTTGCCATACCACGCTATAACCTTTTTATATTATAGTTATGCCACTGATGGTGCAACTTTCAGATATTATTTATGCCGTGAAGTATTTTTTCTGATATAATCTGCATTTACAATTCATATAAATGCATCTTTTTGTGAAACTGAAATCTTAACATCTAAGCTAAAGCTTCAAAAAGAAAAAAAAACATAAAATCTTTTTCAAGCAGTTAAGGCACTTTTCATTAATGAGAGCAAAGTGCGCAAAATCAACTGTTTTCAGAGAATATTTTTCCTGCTATCTTTGTAGCTGTTGTGAAAATAGAACTAGAACATCAGGCAATAGTGCTACAGGAACACAGAATAAAAAGGCAGGCCTTTTCCCAAATAGCTTCTGGATTATGTAGAAGAAAAATGAAAAAATAAGCAATGTAGGACAGAGTAGATACAAAGCGTATTAAGAAAACAGCAACAAACCCTGATATTTTAAATTAATTATTACTGAAAACCCCTGATGATAAAGCAACGTCTTTGTGGGATTTTGTGTTTTGCTGTCAGCTTTTAAGAGCTATTCCTGGGAAGCCAGTGGGAAACTGAACTTGCACAAGATCCAGTTTTACCCTTGTTTCGGAAGATCTCTGAGCGTTGTAACATGTGCAAAAAGAGTTGCTGTTCACTTACAGAAGGGGTCCAAAAATGCATACTGGAAGTGGCCACATGTTCTTAGTGTACCAGATGCTTGACAAAAGGGATAAAACTTCTTCCCTGTCCATTCTGAAGAACGTCAACACCATTTTTACCTCAGTATCACGTGTTTATAGGGGACAAAAAGTTGTTTACACTGTGATAGATGTAGGTTATTCTCCCTAGGCCAGGAGGTGGTATACCAGCCTGAAAGTGTGCTAACCACACACGTTCTAGGTTCTCACAGTTCTGATAATAACTGGTTTTCATTTCTTCTGCAGATGAATTAACAGGGCATTCATAAGGCTATTTCAAGCAATAATGGGGTAAAAAAGCTTGTTCTATAATAAATGGCTAAATCTTACTCACTTTTCCCCAGTGTGACAGAAGGAAAAGAGAACTGTAATTTGGAGGTGGTTGGAGTCTGGTATCAGCAGGTAGAAATTTCACCTACATTTACATTGTATAAAAACCTTCCTAAGACTTTTGAAACAACTGGATGACTTCTTGAGTTCTGAGTCAAGACATTTCTTTAAAATCTTTTCAGGGTTTGCTATTTGCTACCCTTCTTCCTAGTAATTCAACAGTTTGAATTAGGTAATTGCTGAGCAAATTCCAAAGTTGTTCTGTGAATGTCAGCTCTTGTCTTCTTTAGCTGCTGGGAGGTAGGTAGCTTTTGAACAAGTGGTTGATCAAAAAGGGTGAAACCTCTCTTCTTACATTAGCTTTCTAATAGTACTGCTAACTTTTTCTCCCAGGTGTGTATATCTATTGCTAAAGAGGATGACTTGGGGTAGGAGAGAGAGTGATGATGGGTATATTGGGGCAGAAGAAAATGAGAGCTTGATGGCCAATTAGAAAAACAAGTGAAAAGACTCTATAGAGAGGCACCACATAAGGAAGAGTGAGTCTGAAAAATGTGAAAAAGGTATGTCAGTGGAGGAAAAGCAGGGAAAAAAGGGCTTTAATAAATTGCCTATGGAATAAGTGTCTATGATTTGCTCAGTAGAGGATGTATAAAATTAACTGGTTGAAGGTTCCTTCCTCTTCCTTTCTTAGTTTTGTGTTCAATATATTTCATAGAAATGCAACAATAGTCTGCAGCAAGGTTAAGACTGAACCACATCTAAATCCATAGAGTAGCTTTTGTTCTTTAATGTGATAAAATCTCTAGGCAAAGAGCAGGACTGAGTTTTGTTACTGTTTTAGAGCAGTTGAAACCAGCAAATTCACATAAGATTCAGGTTTGAAAAGTCAAATATGATATTTTCTAGCCATAGAATCACAGAATGGTTTGTGTTGGAAGGGACCCTAAATCTCATCCAGTGCCAATCCCTTGCCATGGGCAAGGATACCTTCCACTAGAGCAGGTTGCTCCAAGCCTCATCCAACCTGGCTATGAACACTGCCAGGGATGGGACTGCCAAGGCTTCTCTGGTCAACCTGTGCCTTCATATTTAGTTATTATAAGGACTTTGAGTTTAAAACTTAAGTCACATCCAACTACTGTGCATAAGCACACTGCTATTTTGGTACTAGAAATTAGTAGGTTTATATGCCACAGAGGCCCCACAAACAGCAATATGACATATATATTTTTATTATTCCGGCTTAATTTTTAGGTTAATTGACAAGCAGAAATCCTCTATGCCCTAGAGTTGTGTGTGTTGTGTAACTTGTCCTTTGTAGAGATCTGTCTCCATAAGATGTAAGTTACTTTGTCGGTCTTTTTGAATATTCTTTGTTTGATGTTTTTTGAATAATGAATTACTAAAGAAAAAGGTAGGCTTCATAAGTGAGGGCTCACCAGGTTCATGCAAAGGGACTGTTCCTGAAAAATCAATATATGGGACATTCTTACTGTTTCTGCTGTTCTATGAATTTTCAGATCTCATAAACCAGATTGTCTTCTAAAGATAAACATGACCCAGAATCTCATATTCTAGTTAAATAACCCTAAGTATTCATTATCCAAGCAACTGTCTGTGGTTCTTCAGTAACAATGGATTGAAGAACTCAAAACTGACTTGAACCCTATTTTTAAAAGTACATGAGAACTCATGCCCTTGACATCAATTTTATGCATCTCAATGTGATTGGTTTTGGTGCGCAGGCTACACAAATGTAAGGAAACAGGCAATTGCAATGCATTCTTAGATTGCTATAAATAAATATGTTTTCCCTTTTTAAAGCTAATTCTAGGACAAAAGAGCATAAAGCCCTATGTTCGTAATTTTGTTTGTGAAGGGAATATTTAAAATAAATCACAGCTTTGGAATAGTACTCCATATTACACTGTCCTTCAGGCATCTCTAGGAAGTTAATAAGTGTCACATAAATAACACCAGAGGCTCTTGCATTTAATGTTATTGAATGGGTTGGAAGATTGCTTATTAAGAACAGTGGGTTTCTAGCTGTATTTTATGTTCAGAAATGAGCTAAATTATTTGCTCAGAATAATTTGATTAGCCACCTCATTTTTCTTAAATTTAAACATTTTAATACAGGTGCATGGGACTTTTCAAATGCAAGTTAGGACAAAGTTCTTTAGGAGTGGAGAGAAATAAGTATCCTCACAGGCCTGCAGATGTAGCTCAGAGACGCTTCCTAAGTTAGCCTGTCTCTTTCTGTTGATTATGTAGAGACTGGCTGTTTCTATAAGACAAATCACTAACTTTATATTAGTAGGGGAGTTGCTTAGTTCTGTATATTTACAGTGCTGGGAGAGGCCAACTTTGGAGTTCAGTCTTCTACTTTATTTACTTGAGACAGTCTTATAATGAAAGGCAAAATAATGTAGAATAATTTAGAGCCATTTACTGATGAATTTTCTGTTAAAAAAAAAAAAAAAAGCAAAATTATCTATTTTGAAAACTGTAACACTGTGACCTGAACTTTACCCAGTAAGCAGGCTTCTTGCTTCTGAAACTGGTAACATATGTGATTAAAGGCTTGATCTTATTAGAACCTAACTAATGTAAATTGGTTAATCTGATGCCTGAAACATTTGTCTTGTGCTTGTCATGCATCCTTATGTCAAGGTTATATTACAGAAATTTTCCACCACTGTATGCACCTCATTTACAACTCTGAGAATTTGAATCAAATGAACAGTTACATGGGAATGGAAATGACGGGCAAAGATGTGATGGTCTAGATTTCTTGAGCTGCCATCTTAAGCTAAACGAAGCTCACATTCTGCTTCCTGGTGGAAGAGAAAATGATCATTCACTTACCTAAATGTAGCTGTTGACCAACTGTCCTAATCATAGTGAAACTTCTTCTTTTCAGGCATATCATATCATTTCCCTCCATGGCAGGGGGGTTGAAACTAGATAATCATAAGGCAACCCTAGCTATTCTGTGATTCTATGATTTTATGAATTGCTGAGCAGAAAATGGCATTATGTGTACACAAACCATCTGTTTATTTGGCTGAGTACCATAAATATATATGGTACTGTATATCCCTAACACGTGTGGCTGTCTGTAGATCTAATGGCGTACGACAGTATGTGATTCAGAGGAAGGAGATTCAGAAGTAACTTAGGAAAAAAAATGGGTCAACTTCATCATGAATACATGGATTTTCTATTTGCTCATCCTTGTGCTTTTGTATTTCTTAGATACCTTTTTATTATATTTTTTTTCGGAAGGGAATATAGATACCTTTTCTTACCATAGTGAGAAATGTAAAGAGACAAAGTTAAGAGGGAGTTACCTATTGTGCTGTAATTTAAGGTGTTAAGTGCCTGCATCCTCTGTAGGCTGGGATACATACTAGGAATGTGAAATAAGCTGTCTCCAGGGAATAAAGGGTGACAAAGGCTGATTAAATATGAAAGCCTGTTTGTAGGAGACACATTGTGAAGACTGTGTCTCAGTTCTCTTGCAATTCATCATGATGAAAGTAGAGTCTAAGGATTTGGAGAACTGTTGTCTCATTCTTTTAAAAGGGGATGCAGTTTTAATTCCATTTAACTTTTTTAACCTTTCGCTTAAAATCCAAATTTAAAATCCAGTGACAAGTGTACTCTTAGATGTAGGAGGGTCCCAGAGATTAAAAGCAACATTCGCATGGGTCCTTGACTATTTAATGTGAACGAAGTACAAATAGCTTTGTGGAGTAAGCACAAATTTTACAAGGTGTGCTAAACTAGGTTCAGTGGAGTGCTGCTGAATGCTGCAGCTTTGATAGGTTACTGTTCACTTGAAATTAGTCATTGATGTCACAAAGTTTAGGATTTTCATACTGTACAATGCAGAGACTAAGACTTTCCAATTGATGTCTGATTCTAGTCTGGTTGGTTGTTTTCATCTTGTTATTAGTATGCTGACGGCAATTGTTCCAAAAAGAGTAGAGAATTGCACTGACTTCAGTATTTACTTAGTGAATGCTGCTCCTCTCTTTCTGTATGTATTGCCTTATCAGATGCTACAAAGAACATTTTGTCTTTAAAAAGAATATTCAGAACATGGTACAGTGTTAAATATCCCATTCCCAGAAGTTACCTCAAGGGAATAGTGTGACTGTACCAGAGCCAAAGAGGAGGACAATGCCAAGTACAGCACAACTCTGCAATAGTTTTGCACTTTCCTGAGATAAGGGAGCCAGTTCCCCTCTTCCACCACTAACCTGGACAAATTGACTCCCCATGGCTTTTCCTTGCACACTCATATATTTCATTTAATTTCCTGGAACACAACAGGATTCTTGAGTTATTTTATCTTTGCCACTGTTCAGCACAGTAAACAAAATGTATATTTCACTCTGGTGAGGTGATCAAGCAAACCTGAGTGAAAGCATATCGTGAAAGGGAAAAGGTTAAAAAAAAAATTCAGTGCTAATTCTGACATCAAATTATAGACTGACGCACAAAATGAATCAGAGTAACCATTTCTAGCACTCAAAAGCATGCTGATTGATATAGGGACTGCTAATGAAAATTGGTCTAATAATTTGAAATGCATGCATATCAAATACACATAACCCATACACAAAAATATTTTGTGTAAGGTGAACTTCTACTGGAAATTCTAATCAATGTCTTTTTAAACGTTACATTTTCAGTTAGATGCACACTTTTTAATCTATTCCACCGCTCCATTGGTGGACAATTGAGGTTTTCATGTTCCTTGCAAATTGAACTTTAGATTTTGATGAAGGTATTTGCCCAAATTAAGTATATTGGTTGCCCGTCTATTTATTTCTCTTGAGAGCAAACTTCTTCTCATTTAATTGCATTTGGGCATTGAGACATATTTTGGTCTCAAATACAGTAATTAGAATAGCAATGGACATTGATTATGACAGACTTATGACTAAAACTTATGACAAAATTTTATAAACGCTTTTCTGCTTACTCAGGCAACTGGTGTCATTCTGCCTAAATCCTGGTACTTACAAATTTGTTCTCAGATGAATAACACTTAATTTTTACATCAGTTATAGCTGTATAGATGCCCAGAAGAGTGAATATGCTTTTACCATCATATTCTTATATTCTTCAACACCCTTGCACATACTATAAAACGGGGGGGGGGGGGGTTGGAATGGTGTCCAAATTTGTCACAGAATACACATTAAAATGTTCAAAGAGCAATGTTCATCTTAGTCTCTACATTTACGAGATATCAAAGAAACTCAGCAGCGTTTTATAAGCAACTAATGGGAAATTTCTGCTTGCTGTTTGTGTCATTCTGTCCTTTGAGTGAGATTTTGATCAACTACAAAATGTCACCCAGATTTACTATTTCTAGGTAATCCTGGGAAGGAGCTCAGAATGCATCACTTCATTTTGTGAATAGTGTCTGCTCATAGTGAAGTAGTTCATAAAAACCACACAGCAGCAATTCCCGAAAGGAAAGTCAATTAAAGTATTTCCAATTTACTGCTGTTGTATGTATTGGATAAACTGAAAAAGAGAAATGGTTTAATATTCATATTAGTGAGGATTCAAGGATAAATTAAAAATGCAGTTTCTCAGTCTATTGGATAGACCAATTTATATAATATAGCCAAAATTACATTTGGTTCCCTATTCTAAGACATGGGAATAAAATGTTTAACCTTTTCAGATTATTTTCATAAACAAGGTATTTTCTAACAGCAACTTCCATCCAGCTTTCAGCCTGTCTAGGCCATTGGTCATCTCAGGATGAAATACTGGATTCTCCTTCCAGTGTCTCTGCCAGAAAAAAGGGACTGTTCAGGCACTTAATACTCAGAAACAACTGTGGCAATTAATAAAACCACACTGTCCATATTTTAGTATAGTTTATATACAATTATTCAAAGGGCCAAAAGAAATCCAAATATTGAGTCTGATACCCTGAAAATATTCGTGGAAATTGACAAAATGTCTTTTCATTTGTTATGTCCTCTTTATTCCAGTGGTACTTCTGGTATCATCTTTCATCTGTGTGAAACACTTTCAGGACACACTAGTGAGAGGACCTTTCTAATATACTAGTCATAGAGAAAGGGCTGCATCACAAGAATTGTGATCAGCAGGTTGAGGGAGGTGATTCTGCCCCTTCAGATGCTGGAAGGCTGCTATGAGGTCTCCATGCAGCCTTCTTCTCCAGGCTGAACAGCCCCAACTTTCTCAGCCTATCTTCATACGGGAGGTGCTCCAGTCCCCTGATCATTCTCGTGGCCCTCCTCTGGACTTGTTCCAACAGTTCCATGTCCTTTTTATGTTGAGGACACCAAAACTGCACACAATACTCCAGGTGAGGTCTCACAAGAGCAGAGTAGAGGGGCAGGATCACCTCCTTCGACCTGCTGGTCACACTCCTTTTGATGCAGCCCAGGATACAGTTGGCTTTCTGGGCTGCAAGCGCACAATGAAGATGGCTCATGTTCATTTTCTCATCGACCAGCACCCCCAAGTCCTTCTCTGCAGGGCTGCTCTGAATCTCTTCTCTGCCCAGCCTGTAGCTGTGCCTGGGATTGCTCCAACCCAGGTGTAGGACATTGCACTTGGCATGGTTAAACTTCATGAGGTTGGCATCAGCCCACCTCACAAGCGTGTCAAGGTCCCTCTGGATGGCATTCCTTCCCTCCAGCGTATCAACCAAACCACACAGCTTGGTGTCATCGGCAAACTTGCTGAGGGCGCACTCAATCCCACTGTTCATGTCAGTCCTGTGTTCAGCTCTGGGACCCCCAACATAAGAAGGACTTGGACCTCTTGGAGTAAGTCTGGAGAGGCCATGAAGACAAACAGAGGAGCAGCTCTGCTCTGGAGACAAGATGGGAAAGTTGGTCTGGTTCAGCCTGGAAAAGTCTCTGGAGAGACCTTAGAGCAGCTTTCAGTGCCTGAAGGGGCTACAGGGAATCTGGAGAAGGGCTTTTTACAAGGGCCAGGGCAAGAGGAAATCACTTTAAACTGAAAGAGGGGAGATTGAAATGAGCTCTTAGGCAGAAGGTCTTCCCTGTGAGGGTGCTGAGGCACTGGCACAGGGTGCCCAGAGAAGCTGTGGCTGCCCCATCCCTGGCAGTGTCCAAGGTCAGGTGGGGCACAGGGGCTTGAAGCAACCTGCTCTAGTGGAAGGTGTTCCTGCCTGTGGCAGGGGGCTAGAACTGGATGAGCTTTAAGGTCCTTTCCAACCCAATCCACTCTGTGATTCTAAGGACACGATGCTACCAAAAGGTAATAAAATACTACAAGTAACTGAAAAGTGGGGAATAGCACAGAAATTAGAAACCAACCTTAGCTACAGAAGTCTTCATTATACTAGCTATGATATATTATGTATAATTGTAATTGGGAACATGTATTCCTTCAGCTTCTTGTTTGCTTTTGCTGATGTGAAACATGATCCAGATGGTATAGTGCATTTTCTGTAATCACCTCCTGTTTATCTCATACTTTTCCGGATCTGTATTCTTTACAGTGCTTATTTTTTCTTTACTTTTTTTTTTCTTCTTATAAAAGATATTACAATGTTCTTCATTCTTATCCTATTGCCATACTTTTCTTTCCATTGGAACCATTTATTAATTAATAAAATTAATGTGACCTTTTTTCTTAAGCATGTTTTTTATATCTGAGGATTTTAGATTTAATGGCCTGAGTGCTTTAGAAGCAATATTACTTGTAAAGAATATTGCCTGTTATTGCTATAATTTTCAGATCCTGTAACAGTAAGGATTGTATGCATAAGATATATATATATTTCCCTCATATAATTCTGAGGTTTCATGCTATGAACCAACACATTCTTTATAGCATCTGAGAAGCACTAAATTATCTACATGCAGTCTGAAGGAGTGATTTTCTAAGAATCAGTGGAAACCCACCCCTCTTTCTAATGAGATTTGATAAGCTACAAAGGAAGAAACTGGTTCCTGTCCTCTTAGTGAGTATCTTCGGCAGTCAGTGCAGAGGAATGTGTTCCTTGGGTAACAGAGTGGTATCAGCAGGGGGAAAGGGTGTTAAGTTTTTCTGCTGAAATGGCTTATCTTTGGAAGCGCAGGCTGGAGAACCATGAACTCGGTCTTTATTTTCAGTCTCCTGCCTTTGCAGTCTTTCCTTTTTAGTATCCACAAAAACAGCGTAACTCTTTGTATTAACATTTCAGCATTCCCATTAGCCAATCTTTGTAATGAATACACAACAGAAAAGAATCAACATAGAAATATACATATGACTTATCATATGCATTAACTTTTGTTATCAAATCCATTAAAATGAAAAATTTCAATATCCATGTGGAATTTAAATCACATCTCTTTGTGCCTAGCTATCTCCTAGAAGATAACAATGTAATTTAAATATCCCTCTGTCTCTGGAAGTTAATGCATACTAACAGGTAACGTCATCATCGTAAGAACTTAGAGAGACATATGTATATATAGAAACCTTTTCCAGGCACTGAAATGCCTCTGACAGCTATCCGAGATAGAATCAAACAGCTATTTGAGCAGTGCATGTAACTGATAGGAAGAAGTAAAATAAGTGAAAGTGCCAGGAAAATCAACTGATGAAATTTAAATTTTAAATCAGTATTATCCAGGGCCCAGGGATTAAAAGGACAAACCTGTCAGAAAACGCTATTCATTTCCTTTCAGCAGTGCTAGTGTCCAGAATTATGATGCTGTCCTTAGCATCACATCCAGTGCCAGTGTAGTACTGATGGTGGGAGTGAAAGGTTCCTGCTGTGTCCCCATGGCAGTTCTTGCAAATCTTCCTAGTCTGACTGCCTAACAAGTTTGCTCTGATGCAAACACAGGGGTTTTCCCACTTGTCACTGTTCCAGGTGCTCCTTTGTGTAGAGAATCACATAACCTAACGCTTCTTGTATACCCATCTATATACTTCATTGCAGGTTTTCTCTCTACTTTTGTTCTCTTCATGTTTGTCAGAGGGCCCGTTTAAATCCTTTTGGAAAGATATGTGTTCACATGTAAAGTCAGGGACTTTGTGCCTGTAGAACTTGTGGCAGTAGTGAAACACAGGCAGTGCATACATACTTGCCTGATCCTTGTTCTCCACTCATCGAGCCACAGGAAACAAGACTCAGGGAGCTTAAGGCCAGGGGGTAGGAGGCTGCTCAGAGAGAGATTAGATTTAGTCACATTTCCTTAAGCCTTAACTTGCCCTGGACTAAAGAACATTTGTATTTCAAAGACTTCTATCTCCCTGCAGGGAGGGCCTCCAGTCTTAAAACGTATCATGTAACAGAGAAGCCATCACTTCCTTGGACAGTCTGTTTTGATGGTTGCTTTCCCCATTATTAGCCTGTACCACGTTTCCAGTGTAAAGCTGTCTGGCAACAGTTTACAGTCAGTGGTTCTTGTTATGGCTTTTTCTAGTATATTAAGCACTTCATTCAAATCACTTCTCAGTCACCAGGTGGAAAGTTAAACAGATTTTTAGCCTTTCACTCAAAGAAAATATTTCCCCGTCTTCTGAATAATTTCTTTATTCTCTTTCTTTATGTCTCATTTTACAACGTCCTTATTAAAATGTAGACAATGTAATTTTGTGCAGTATCCCTGTGTTGGAGTTATGGTGCACTATACTGAAATAAGATTGGTTCTGTATTGCCCTTTGCTACTAATTGAGCTGATTGCTTTTCAAATGTATGTCAGGGTATTAAGGGTTTTTTTTCCCCCAAAAATAAGCATAGAATCATAAAATGAGTTGGCTTGGAAGGGAGATTTAAAAGTAATCTAGAGTCATGCTATTGCTATGGACAGGGACATGTTCCCCTGGCGCAGGTGGAAAAGCCCAATCCAACCTGGACTTGAACACTGCCAGGGATGGGGCAGCCACAGCTTCTCTGGGCAACTTGTTCCAGTGTCTCGCCACTTTCACAGGGAAGAACTTCTTCCTTATATCTAACCTGAACACCCCCTGTTTAGGCTCAAACCCATTACTGCTTGTCCTATCGTAAACACTCCCTGATGAAGAGTCCCTCTCCAGCATCCTTACTGAAAGCTGAAACACATCCTTTCTATTAATTAGGAAAGCTTACAATGTTGTGAGTCAGCCTGTATTTTCTTTAGGATCAATGGAGATTAGGGTGTTACTAATCTGAACTATCATAGGCCACAGGCACCTAAAAGTGCCCATTTCTCTCCTTTGACTACAAAAAATAAGTGGCTCTTACAGTGAGGGGACTAGCTCAGGTACCTGCCAAACAGAAAGGTTTATTTGGTCACATGAAACCCATCCATTCTGGGGGAATGAACCACCACAGCTCTGTCTTCAGTATTCTCAACCATGCCAATTGTTATGTTATCCTAAATTTTCATCAGAAGCACTTTTATATATTTCAAGCCATTTAATGAAATGGTTCAGTAGTGCAAGACTTGCTGCTATAGCTACAATTCTACATTAGAGACATTTTCATTCAAATCGTTACTCCACTGTTGACTACTTTTTATATTTATTGTCTAGTCAGTTCTTGTCTGTTAAATCTAGGCTTTGATGCTATTTAATAGTGCTAATTTTCTATGTGGTTCTCATGTAATGGCCTTTCAGAAATGAATATTTTACATTTGACAATTATCCTTGTCAGCCAAAGCAGTAAGCTCAACAGAGGATGCAATCAGGTTTAGCAGGGTTTTTTTACCTGTCTTCCATAAAATCTAGAGCAAGCACACATTTTCATTTAATTTTCATTTAACTGAAAATCTCTAACTATGTGCATTTTCTAGGTTTCCAAAGGACCAGCTATAACAATATTTTTCTTGGGATCCTTCACATGGTTGCTCTGCAGTGTTTTTATATTCTGCTATGAAGTTCCTGATACATTAACCTGAAAATCAGCTGCAACCATAATACCATAGAATTTAAAATCAACATGAGAATATTTTGTTAGTTGATTGATATAAGATTAGATAACAAACTTTCAGTTTAGCTGGAAAGTGTGTATATATGGATTTTTTAACAGCTGTAACTATCCATATATTTTTAAAGTATTAATTTTAGAGGTAAATCTGCCCTTTTTCCCCCCAGTTTGAAAGGCTGACCCATAATAATCATCAATCATACTTCTCTATTAAAATCACAGACCAGTTCAGCAGTTCAGCTGTTCAGATAATCTTTTTGACCAAAAGGTGTACAAAATTTCTTTTGCTTGCTTGAAAAAGTGATATTTGGAAAGAAAATGCATCTCTTAGTCATGATTATGAGGTCTTCTGGTAGAATGGACTATAATGCAGAAAAAATTGTGTGTGAACTGCGTTAAGATGTGCAACTGCTGCTGTAGCCAAGGGTTCTCTATAAAAGGTTTAGAATCCCTGGTAGATAAAAGTATACATTGTCCTTTTCCTCAGAATTGCCAGGGACAATGATGCGTCTTTACTTTTTCTATTCTAATAGTCCAGGTGACATTGGACTCAAAGCAGTGACTGGTAATAACTGAATGAAGCCATCCAGAATAGCCAACTCTCCTCTTCATTCATCCAGACTTCCGATTTACTCCATTATGTTTTGCGGTCTGAAAGCACCAAACTGTAGTGATTCATTGCTTTCCATGGCTTGTGAGCAATACCCTTTATTTTTTGTGGCACCAGTCTTTGTACTTCTGACATCCTCATATAATTTTATGTTTAGGACAAAATTGGTGTTCCTTATTTGCCAGCACAAGTACATCCTGTTGTCCAAAATAGCTGTGCCATGTGTCAGAGAGAGATTACTTAGTAAGTGAAAGATGCTTAAATATTCTTCCAAAGATGAAGAAACAAGACGTTATGGATAATTTAATTTTGAATTTGTGAATAGGCTTTGAGTTGGAAAGCTATCCACATCTAAATTCAGCTTTATTTTTTTTCTTTAAAAAATAAAATAATTATTTAATCACTTACTGTCCATTAGCTTTGTGTTTTCTCTCGCTTTATGAGATTTTAGTGGTTATATAGATTTTTTAAAGTCAGTAAACACGGTACAGTTATATTATGAACGTATGGGAATTAATTTGCCTAAACACCTACTCCTCGATCACCATCTCAGATATAGGCCTTTGTTTTTTATTCCTTCTTTTCAGCACAGAGCTAGCTTACTGTTTCCGAGAAGTGCTTTAGAGATTGTGACTATAAATACTGCTAGTGCTCTGGTTTTCAAGACAGGCAAGTAGCACAAATTTACTTTCTTTCAATATCGAAATTTCAGACTGGCTTTTATTCTTCACCATCACCATATGTGTCACAGAAGTGCTAAACTGGAAAGAACCTTGTAAGGTCTCTGTCCCACTTCAAAGCAGGGTCAACACTCAAATCAGAGCATGTTGCTCAGGGTTATCCAGTTACATCCTGAAAACCTCCAAGGACTGAGATCTCACAGCCTCTCCCAATTCAATTTATAAATGTTGTCTTTTCTCCCACCAAGCATCTGAATAAAGAGCTTGGCTCTGCTTTCTTGTTTACCTCCTTTCAAGTATTGAAAAGCTGCCTCTAAACATTCCCCCACTCCTTCCCTTGCTGTTCAGAAGCAGACATACATCAGTTTCTCTACTTAGTCGACCTTCTTCTTCAAGCTTCTTTCATGCTAATTAGTTATGCTAGAGCATACGGTCATTTCTAATACTTTTGTTTTTATTAAACTCTGTTTTCCTGAAACAGACAATATTCTAAATGAGCCAGGTTTTTCAGATCCTAAATTTTATTACTCATCCTTTAATACAGTGTCTAGTTATCATATTCTGTTATTCAAATCTTAATTTTGCCTAAATAGCTCAATAGCTTTTGGCAGTAAGATGTTAATTATGCTTTCAATAATTGACCTTCACACCTATAAGTGCAAGTAGGTGCATATATGCAAATTAAGACTTATAAATATGATGGAATGCCAGCAGCATTTGACACCAACTACACACCTCCTGTCTCTTTCTTTGAGTTCTGAGCTAATAAAGCAGCTGCTTGACTTGGGCTCACTTGAGTTACAACATTCAAAATACAAGACTCTTTTTTGTTTAATTATGATGAATTTATTAAAACACAAACACCAGAGAAGTCCTTTTTGCCACAGTCTTGAAAATTCTGCTTTGAATCTGTACTGTTCCCCTCTTATCCCATAGCAATGACAACTTTTGTACATTTTATGTACATCCCAAATTATTTCCTCTGTTTAATTCTGATTGCCCCAGCTAATGGAGATGTATGATGATTTAAGAATCTTTGTTTTCCTTCTAAAGGACAGTTTCTACTCATCATGACTGCAAGAAAATGAAAGCATGAAACAAAACATCAATAAATGCTCTTTCCTTTTTATCCCCGTTTTTTACATTTCTGCCTTGTTACACTACTTTTAGATGAAGAGATGTTTTTCTAACGTTAAAATATTTTAAATTAAAATATCTATTTTATGCATTATTTTTTCTTTTTACTGCAGTATTTAACCCTTAACCTAGATAAATTGGCTTATATTGGGTATTAAGATGGCAGTAGTTGTAAAAAAGGGATTCTGGGTATTAAGCATTTTTCATGTTTACGTTTTTTGAAATAATGAATGGAACAGATACAGCTAATACTCTTCCCTGCTGGCTTCTGGAGATATGAAAGCAATTTTCACAGTGTAACAGGCTCCTCCTTCCCACATGGCAGCACTCCAGGCTTTGCACTGGCAGCAGGCCGAGTGCATGAAAACTCAAGCTAAGAGCCATGTGGCAGATGGAGCTAAATGTCATCACCTCAGGTGTGGATTTGCCCAGTGTTGGACAAGCATGGTTGGAGCCCTGGGATATCAGGTCTACCGTTCCCCTCTTTTGTTTTTTTTCCCTTGCAGAGGTCATTCCTGCATCACACAGTGCAGTCGTCTGCCAGATCTTCTGGAGGTGCTCCATAAAGTTGTCCAGCATTAGCTTCATTCCATGCTCGGTGTACAGGGGTCAGATAGCTCTTGGTTTTCTTCCACCATCCGGTGCATTGGGACAGGGAAGAGACAAATGCACATATTTGTTATACCCTTTCTGCCAACAGCTGAGACTGTGTCCTGTGTAGGTCTTGTACTTGTTGGCAATATAATGTCTGCTCCAAGGAAAACAGCTTTTGTAATCTGGAAAAGAGAGGGTTGTCTGTAGTGCAGGAAATGTTCATTATTTGTACTACTGGTCATTAATGATATTTCTGTAGCTCAGCTAAGCTCTCTAGCTCCAAGTCAAAAGAGACCACAGGGCTGACATGTTAGATTGCAACTCTGTGGATATATATTAAGGCTCTTCTATTCTTCATTCCTGTTAGAACTTTTATTTTTGTTGTTGATGATTTCTATCTGTAGCTTAGTTTTACATAAGCTAATGAGTGCTGATTGTTATACTAGGATCTGTATTGTTCATCAGAATTGGTGCTACATTAGCTAGCATGTGTGTAGAAAAGTCTCAAGCATCTGTAAATTGCATTGAAATGCCTTGAATATAGAAAAGAAAATATAATATATACTGGCCAACAGATGAAATAAGCTTCTATAGGTCATGGTAAGGCTCCTCCTTCTACTCCAATTCATGCATGGAAATCTGGATTTCTACCATCTGGGAATTAAGGGAAGTGCCCCATCTGCATTACAAATACCACAGATCTCCATTCTCTAAGGAGATATTGCCTTGCTTGAAAAGCAGTGGTGCAAAACTTGAGGGTTCATTAATTTGCTTGTGTTCAGAAACAGAATTCAGTTACTCTTAGAAGAATCTGCAAAACTTTATTCATACAGGCAACTCTTTCTGCAGGAGCCTGTTTCTTTAGTTTACATACCTCACACGATATAATTTATGCAAATAATCTTTCATTTATTCCTCATTTTGGCAGGACTTGGAAAATGTGAATGCCACTGTTTCCAGTGACTCAGAGACAGGTTCAAAGGGAGGAGATTTCAACCCCCCCCCCCCCCCCGTAATTTTCTTTCATTATAAAATTTTGCAGTCGTTATGAATAATTTGCTATGCTATGATGATATCACTATAGTATATCACTATAGTATTGTCGAAATGTACCTTCAAAGGACATAGGCTCAATTAATGAAAGTTAGAGATATCTTCAGATTTTAGATTCTACTGGCAAAGACTTTTATTTTTTTCTAGGCTGAACAGGTGATTTTATAACACTTCCCTGTAAAAGAAAAAAAAATCCACCAAGTCTAATCTCTCAGGCTAAAAAGACAAATGATGATTCTTCAATCTGAAAATCGTATAATAATTTAGGTTGCAAGGGATCTCTGGAGGTCGTCTGGTCCAATGCCGAGTCAAAATAGAAAGAACATTGAATTATGAAGTTAGATCCAGCTTCAAAGTTGGACCAGGTTGTCCAGAGCCTTGTCTGGTCAAGTGCTATGAAGTTTCCATCGTTGGACATATTCAACATTTGACCCCTCTCAACCTCTCTGTGTCACGTGCTTCAAGACCCTAATCATATTTTTGGCCTTCCAATGAGCTTGTTCCAGTATCTTTCTTGTTGTGGGGCACACAAATCTGGGACACAGTAGCCATTTGAGTCTTGTAGTTGATGAATGGCAGAAATGGTCAGAAGATTGGTATAAAGCCTGCAGAAATGAACGTGAATACCTCTAGTTATTGCTTCAGTTGAGAGATGCTTAGTGACATTATTATTAAAAATACAAAAAATACATAAATAGTATACATAAAAAATACTTTTGTGTATTTAATTCTCCATTAGTTAAATAGATACAGGAAATCCTACACCTGTAGAAACTTTTGGTCACTTATCTGATGATAATAGACAATGTTGATGTCAGCTGCTATACCTGAATCTTGCAGTTATTTTTTTCATTATCATATATGACTATATAGGTACTTCTCTATTGTTTACAGACAAAAATAAAATATTTATTCCCTTATCTCAAAGAGTTTACAAAGAGCAGGTACAAATTAGTTTACAGGTTTTTCCAAAAAGGAAGTTTTCCCCAAAATCAGAGCTACTCTATCTGTCATGTTTAATTTAGGTTGTCTCATGAAATCCTAGGTAAAAATCATGAACGTCCTTGAGCAACTATTAATGTAACATCTCTACTACTATTTGATACCATATTATCATCAGTTAATTAGTGCAACTAACTGAAAACCAATGGGATCTACAAATTCTGCTCCAAATTTATCCTAAGAATTATCACGGCAAGTACAGATTTGAGGAAGTAACATAGTAAGTTGATATGTTTATAAAATATTGACAGTTGGGCACTGGTTTACGGAAACTGTAGCTTAATTTTAATTTGCATGCTAAGGCATCTGTGAAAAGGAGTAAGTTATTCCTAGTAGACATCTTAAGTTTTTGCTTTTTGCCCCTCACAATTGTTTTAATGTCAGTTAAATAAGCTCTGACTGCATTTGTTCAATCTATAGAATTAGAGGAGCTGAATTAGCACTGCAACAATCAAGCACTTCTAGAAAAGGAGAATCTATGTTGCACTTTGTACATTAGATTGAAATTACCCTGAGTATTTATTTACGCTCTATATGAAAGCAATGAATGCTATTTCCAACTGCTGAGCCAACCAGACTGGCTTTGTGCAAATGGTGATTGTAATGAGTTTTCACTCTTTCACACTTTTCACTTTTCACACTGATTCACACAAAGATGTGATCATACCTTCCTAGTTAAATATTCTTTTCCTCTAGAAACATTTTAGTGAATTTGTAATCTCATCAATACCTCATGTATAGTTCCCATTAATGGCAAAGGAGGCTTGAAAAGACCTGAGAAGGAGACTTCAACCTGGCAAATGAAGCTTTGGGGCAAATCTCAGAAGTAATCACACTATGCAGCATTCCTCTAATCTCAACACTGGCTGTATGCTAAGGTGGCCTATGCAAGATGGTTTTGCCACCTCATGTGTAAGAGTACCACATATACCTACATGCAGTCTCTCCTAAGTCTCTGTCATACCATTTTCTTTTTAGCCTTTGGGTGAATTCTCCAGTTAAGTTGAGGGTAGCTGACTTTCCCTTAAATACCCCAAGAACACAGTGACACCTTGTCATCGTTTAAGCCCAGCCGTAAATCAGAACCACTCAGTCGCTCTCTCACTCCACCCCTTCCTCCCCCCAGCTCCTGGAGGGATGGAGAGGAGAATTGAAAGAATGTAACTCCCACAGGTTGAAACATGAACAGTCCAGTAACTACAGTATAACACAAAACCACTGCTGCTACCACCAATAATAATAATGATAAGGGAAATTACAAGGGAAGAGAAATACAACCACTCACCACCCACTGATCGATACCCAGCCCAACCGAGCAGTGGTTTAGCCCTTCCGGGTAACTCCCCCCAGTTTCTATACTGGGCATGACATGCTGTGGTATGGAATACCTCTTTGGTTAGTTTGGGTCAGGTGTCCTGTTTCTGCTTCCTCCTGGCTTCCCCTCCTCCCTGTCAGAGCATGAGACTCAGAAAGTCCTTGGTCAGACTAAATATTACTAAGAGCAACTGAAAACATCAGCGTTATCAGCGCTGTGTCCAGTCTGAAAGTAAAAAACACTGCACTGCACCAGCTACTAAGAAAGAAAAAAAAGACTGCTACTGCTGAACCCAGGACACACTTTCATCTCAAGCATAAGACTAGACACTAGGAAAGGCAGAACATTAAGTCAGGAACCCAGTGAATTATATCTTTACACCTGGCTGCTGAGTCACCTCTCTCTCAATGATGAGAGACTGAAACTGCTAGAGGTCCTGGAGCAATACATCTGTAAGGTCATTATGATCATAGACTCATTAAACTGTGAAAGTTGGAGCAATCAGTAGTCAATCTGCAACTAACTCTACCTCTAGAAGACTTCCTAAATTGGCTAATTTGTTAAAGCAGCAACAACAATGAAATTTTCTTGACTACAATTTCCGAGAATTACAACATCTGTTGGAAAGCACTTGAGAAAACCTTTGTTAAGATAAGTTTGAGTATTACATTATCCATTAAGAACATAACAATCTCAGAAGTCTCTTTCTCCACAAGAAAAGGATTTGGCTTCCCCAACCACATCAACCTTTCTCAGCTACGTAGCTCTGCTCATTTTCCTTCTTCTAACACAGAAATGTTTTATCAATATTTTATTGTTAGAAGCCTTCTATTTTTCTTTATTGCATCTTTCTCTTTATCATCTAATGACTAATATTTACAAAAAATAAAGCACCAGCTTTCCCACATTGAGAAATCAAAACAGTATTTCTACCTACTGGAAAAAACACTTAACAACACTATGTAGTTTATTTGATGCATGTAAAGAAGTTAGAGTTGAATTAGAGTATTCCTTAACTTCAACCTAATTCTTCTGCTATCTAGCCTTGTTGCCAGCAATGAGTAGTGTTCTAACTAAGCTGAAAAAACCCTAACTGATCATAACATGCAATCATGCACCATTAATGACTAATAAAATTAATAATAGAAAGCATGGATGAAGCACTCTATAGGCAGATAGGAAAAGCCTCATGCTCACAGGCCCTCATTCTCGTGGGTGACTTCAACCACCCTGACATCTGTTGGAATGACGGTACGGCCTGGCACAAGCAATCCAGGAGGTTCCTTGATTGTGTGGAAGACAACTTCCTTTTGTAAGTAATAGAGGAACCCACAAGGAGAGGTGCCATGCTTGACCTTGTGCTCACCAACAGGGAAGGGCTCATTGGAAATGTGGCACTGCAGGGCAGCCTTGGATGCAGCGACCACAAGATGGTCAAATTCGAGGTCCTTAGGACAGTGAGAAGAGCGTGCAGCAAGCTCACTGCCCTAGACTTCAAAAAAGCAGACTTGGCCTCTTCAGGAGCCTGCTTAGTAAAGTTCCATGGGATATAGCCCTAGAGGGCAGGGGGGCTCAAGACTCTTGGTTGGTCTTCAAGGATCACCTGCTACAAGCTCAGGGGTGTTGCATCCCAGCTAGAAGGAAGTGCAGCAGGAGGGCCAGGAGACCTCCTTGGATGGATAAGGAGCTCCTGAGGAAAATTCAAATGAAAAAAGAGCTTTATAGAAAGTGGAAGTAAGGACAGGCGGCCTGGGAAGAGTACAAGGAAGCTAGGGACGAGGTTAGGAAAGCTAAGGCCCAGTTAGAATTAAACTTGGCTAGGGATGTTAAGGATAACAGGAAGGGATTCTACAGGTACATAGCAAATAAAAAACAGATTAGGGAGAACGTAGGCCCCCTCAGGAAGCTCTCGGGTGAACTAGCTACACAGGATTTGGAGAAGGCTGAGGTTCTGAATGACTTCTTTGCCTCGGTCTTCCCTAGCAAAGGCTCTGACCGCACCACCCATGTCTTGAAAGGCAGACGCAGGGACTGTGAGAATGAAGACCTTGGGCCCACTGTAGGAGAGGAATTGGTTCGAGACCATCTTAAAAATCTGAACGTGCACAAGTCCATGGGTCCTGATGAAATCCATCCGCGGGTCCTGAAGGAGCTGGCAAATGAAGTTGCTAAGCCGCTGGCCATCATATTTAAAAAATCATGGCAATCAGGTGAAGTTCCCAACGACTGGAAAAAGGGAAATATAACCCCCATTTTCAAGAAGGGGAAAATGGATGACCCAGGCAATTACAGTGACTCTCCTGGAAGGCATGCTAAGGCACATGAAAAACACCAAGGTGCTTGGTGACAGCCAGCATGGCTTCACCAAGGGGAAATCCTGCCTGACCAATTTGGTGGCCTTCTATGATGGGGCTACAGAACTGATGGACAGCGGTAAAGCAGTTGATGTCATCTACCTGGACTTGTGTAAAGCGTTCGATACTGTCCCACACGACATTCTTGTCTCTAAATTGGAGAGACATCAATTTGATGAATGGACCACTCGGTGGATAAAGAACTGGCTGGATGGCCGCACACAAAGAGTTGTGGTCAATGGCTCAATGTCCGGCTGGAGACCAGTTACGAGTGGTGTCCCTCAGGGATCAGTGTTGGGACCGGTCTTGTTTAACATCTTCGTCGCTGACATGGACAGTGGGATTGAGTGCGCCCTCAGCAAGTTTGCCGATGACACCAAGCTGTGTGGTTCGGTTGATACGCTGGAGGGAAGGAATGCCATCCAGAGGGACCTTGACAGGCTTGTGAGGTGGGCTGATGCCAACCTCATGAAGTTTAACCATGGCAAGTGCAAGGTCCTACACCTGGGTCGGAGCAATCCCAGACACAGCTACAGGCTGGGCAGAGAAGAGATTCAGAGCAGCCCTGCGGAGAAGGACTTGGGGGTGCTGGTCGATGAGAAAATGAACATGAGCTGGCTTCAGTGTGCGCTTGCAGCCCAGAAAGCCAACCGTATCCTGGGCTGCATCAAAAGGAGTGTGACCAGCAGGTCGAAGGAGGTGATCTTGCCCCTTTATTCTGCTCTTGTGAGACCTCACTTGGAGTATTGTGTGCAGTTCTGGTGTCCTCAACATAAAAAGGACATGGAAATGTTGGAACAAATCCAGAGGAGGGCCACGAGGATGATCAGGGACTGGAACACCTCTGATATAAAGATTGGCTGAGAAAGTTGGGGCTGTTCAGCCTGGAGAAGAGAAGGCTGCGTGGAGACCTCGTAGCAGCCTTCCAGTATCTGAAGGGGGCATATAAGGATGCTGGGAAGGGACTCTTCATTAGGAACTGTAGTGACAGGACAAGGGGTAATGGGTTAAAGCTTCAACAGGGGAAGTTTAGATTGGATATAAGGAGGAAATTCTTTCCTGTTAGGGTAGTGAGGCACTGGAATAGGTAATCCAGGGAGGTTGTGAATGCTTCATCCCTGGCAGTGTTCAAGGCTAGGTTGGATGAGGCCTTGGGTAATATGGTTTAGAGCAAGGTGTCCCTGCCCATGGCAGGGGGGTTGGAACTTGATGATCTTAAGGTCCTTTCCAACCCTAACTATTCTATGATTCTATGATTCTAATATTTCATTCAGCCTATTCCAGCCTACATTGGATATTTGGATATAATAATAATGATAATAATGATAATGATGATGACTGTAATAATAATCATCATCATTATCATCATCATCATCATCTGACCCAGACAGACCTGCAATTTTTGGGAGATTTTATTAAGAAATCAAACTAGTTAAACTTTTTAGCTACCTAAGAAGTAACCTAGCCAGTGTGTGGGGTTACATGCCTTGACAGACCAACTATCATGTACAAATTTCTTTTGCATATGAAATATTTTGCTTTCCTCCAATGCTACTAAGAAAAAATGTAGGACAATGAGCAGGTTGTGATATGTCTGAGTCTTTATAATGGCCTTCATTCGGACCGTGGGTCATAGGTTGGCCATCCTTGAATTGGTTGGTCACCCTTGTCTAATTGCACTCTTTGTATAATTGTCATGTTTTGCTTGACTTGTGCTTAACAGGCCTATAGGACGTGTGAAGGTTTTTGTAATTGTAAAATCTGAAAAGCAACCCAAGATTCCCGAATCTTACCATACTTTTTGTCTCATTAAATGTGTCTAAGCTTAATGTCAAGGGTCTTATGCTACAGTAGTGCTGATTCATATAATGCATAGCAAACTGCTAATTCTATCAGCTCTTCTATTAATTCAAGAAAAAGTCTTAAAGTGCCCAGTGCTCTAAGTAAAGGTTACTTTAAAATGTGGGATTTTAACCTAAAGTGATAGCTAACTTTTCTTTTCTCTATTTTTATATTGTGAAATACAGTCAGAGGCTTGCTAAGCAAAATCCTGACTTTTATTATTCTAGAAAGAGTTTTTTTATATTCCTTGTGCCACTTTCTATTATGAAAAGTTATAAAATTGTGATTCTTTAGTGTACTGAGTTTTCCTGTCTCTCTCACTCATTTTCCAGTAAGAAAACAACCAGTATTTTTTACATACGAATGTAATCTAAGACATTCCTGTTAGGGTGGTGACGCACTGGAATGGGTTGCCCAGGGAAGTTGTGAATGCTCCATCCCTGGCAGTGTTCAAGGCCAGGTTGGACGAGGCCTTGGGTGATATGATTTAGTGTGAGGTGTCCCTGCCCATGTCAGGCGGGTGGAACTTGATGATCCTAAGGTCCTTTCCAACCCTAACTATTATGTGATTCTATGATTCTATGATTACATCGACTGCTCCAGTCCATTTGGAGAAAATTAATGAGCCTCATGGAATGAGAGTTATTATGATTAGTGACCTCTCTCTACAGAATTAGAGAATAGATACAAGGGAGATACCATCTTGCTTACTTTTACATGTGTTTTGCTTTCTCTCTTCCACTTTGGAGATTGTGATTAAAAGTTGCCATAAACCCCATTGGTTTATCTTTTCATATACTTCCTCTTCCTTTGGGACATTTTGGGTTTCAGAACTACCAAAGCTTCAAAGCCTGAAAAAGATAGAAGGAAGAAACCTTAGTGTAGAGTTAACAGCTCCAAGCAGTTACATACTGTGCTTGAGCATGAGGAGAGAAAATTTAATCAGTTACACAGATGTTTAAGTTCAGTAGGTGAGATGTGGAGAGTCAGTGACATTTCCTGGGATTTTAGCAATGACAATCTATAGTGTATCCTCTCCGATAGAACCAGCTTCTCTTTGGGCACCCAGCTATGATGTCAAGTAATTTGGCAGGATATGATGTTTCTCAGACAAAATTAAATGGAAGAAAAGAGAAGCAACTGCAGCAGTAGGACTCTGGAAATAGTGGCCATGGGCAGTGAGAGGCAGATGGGGAAGCAAATTTCATCCTACAGAGGGGAAGAGAAACAGTGACCGTTGCAATGAAGCTATCACAGAACATCGCTTAGCATTAGCAAAAATGAACATCCATTAACACAGATCAGGTATTAATGACTATTTCTGTGCTCATGTGTGGACATAGCCTTGGTCATCACCTGGCTGACCCACTGCCTATTTATTCTGTATGCTACAGCTGAAATTCAGTCCTTGTTACATTCAGTGAGGGGGCTACTCCAGACTTTAATCAGCCCAATCAGTGAGGGGCCTAGTGTTAGCCTGGTCAAAGTTGCTATGGACTTCAACAATAAATCTGACAGGAGAATTGTTTGTTTGGGGTTTTTTGGTGATCTTTGAAATGTGAGATACAGTGTAGTTTTGACTGTAAGAGCCTCCTCAAAATGTAATGTACTTGTTCAGACATTCAATAACTTATTGGTAAAGCATGATATTTTGATTTAATTGTTGATTTAATACACACCATTTTAAGAAGGTGGATGGCATTACAACCTTACTGGTTCTTTGTCAAAAGTTGGGTAGACTACATACACTTTAAATATATTAAAAAAAAAAAAAAAGAAGAAAAGGTTTATATCTCCTGTATAAACCTTTTAAGGGACAGACTTCACTTGATCAAATGTGAATAGAAAGAAGTTGGGAATGTAATTTCAAGATGGATGTTTGAATGTGCCTTAGTCAATGTACAGTAGTGAACCTGAAATATCCATAGTTATGGTTTGTGTAACAGTCAACGGAGCTAAGATTTTAGCAGGATCTTTTTCCATCACAGGTATGTTGGAAGTTGTCATATTTGTGACCAGTCTGCATGACCATGTACCGCACATTAAAACATTACATGGTTTGAGAGACATATGATGTCTACCTGTCCATAGGCAGCTGGTGGGCACAAAGGCTCTGGAAGACGGTACAAGGCACCAAATGGTAACTGCAGGGTATGTCTCAGCTGTGTGAAAACCCCCTGGTATCTCTCTCTACTGGGGTTAAGCTGGTCCTGATGATCAGTCCTGTATCAGCGCAAATTTCTTGGCTGATTGTGACACAGCCTCACCATATTTGCAATGCAGGTTACCAAAAAAAGACATTGTACCTTATACAACAGTTGTTTTTCTCCCTGTTAAAACCGTGCCCACAACAGTCCATGATTGTAGAGATAGAAGAGTTCTAATATCCATATTCTACTTCCACAATAATTTAATTTCACAAAAATTTATTTTCATGCCCTTAATGACATGGAGATTGTCCTGGAACACTAGATTTTCCATATTCACCTCTGTACTTCTGTGTGTATACATATACACACAAATACATATCAGAACTTTCACATTCCTCAGAAAATTAATAAGCTCCTCCAATTTTTCTTACCTACAACTTCTAGCAATGCTGTAGCTTCTTCAAGTGCTTTTTCCATCCCACATAATGGTATTTTCATAGGATGCTGTGATGACTAGACAAAGAAGGAAGAATTGTAGACAAGCCATCTTTATCTTTTCAGACTTCATATATACTTATTAAACCAATTAAACCATTTCTTCTAGGAAGTCTGATCAGGGCATAATTAATTCCACTATTAGCAATCATACTAGTCTTATAGCATCTTAAGGAATGTTTTAGATAGAAAATTAGTTGCCACTTTTTATGCGTGGCTTAGCATAAACAATTGATCTTTCCACTGAAAATTTCACAGTATCACAGTATCACAGTATGTTAGAGATTGGAAGGGACCTCAAAAGATCATCTAGTCCAATCCCCCTGCCGGAGCAGGAACACCTAGATAAGGTTACACAGGAACGTGTCCAGGCGGGTTTTGAATGTCTCCAAAGAAGGAGATTCCACAACCTCCCTGGGCAGCCTGTTCCAGTGTTCCGTCACCCTCACTGAGAAGAAGTTTCTTCTCAGGTTTAAGTGGAACCTCTTGTGCTCCAATTTGTACTCATTACCCCTTGTCCTTTCATTGTTTGCCACTGAGAAGAGCCTGGCTCCATCCTCGTGACACTTCCCCTTTATATATTTATATACACTAATAAGGTCACCCCTCAATCTCCTCTTCTCCAAACTATAGAGACCCAGCTCCCTCAGTCTTTCCTCATAAGGGAGATGCTCCACTCCCTTAATCATCTTAGTTGCCCTGCGCTGGACTCTCTCCAGCAGGTCCCTGTCCTTTTTAAACTGAGGGGCCCAGAACTGGACACAATATTCCAGATGAGGTCTCACCAGGGCAGAGTAGAGGGGAAGGAGGACCTCTCTCGACCTACTAACCACCCCCCTTCTAATACACCCCAGGATGCCATTGGCCTTCTTGGCCACAAGGGCACAGTGTCAGCTCATGGTCACCCTGTCGTCCACCAGGACCCCCAGGTCCCTCTCCCCTACACTGCTCTCTAACAGGTCGTTCCCCAGCCTATACTGGAACCTGGGGTTGTTCCTGCCCAGATGCAGGACTCTACACTTTCCCTTGTTATATTTCATCAAGTTATTCCCCGCCCAGCTCTCCAGCCTGTCCAGGTCCCTCTGGATGGCAGCACAGCCTTCTGGCGTGTCGGCCACCCCTCCGAGCTTAGTGTCATCAGCAAACTTGCTGATAGTACACTCAATTCCCTCATCTAAATCGTTGATGAATATATTAAATAATACTGGTGCCAGTACCGACCCTTGAGGCACTCCACTAGATACAGGCCTCCAACTAGACTCCGCCCCATAGACTACAACTCTCTGGCTTCTCTCCTTCAGCCAGTTCACAGTCCACCTCACTACCCGATCATCCAGACCACACTTCCTCAATTTAGCCGCAAGGATGCTGTGGGAGACCGTGTCAAACGCTTTGCTGAAGTCAAGGTAGACCACATCCACCGCTCGGCCACCATCCATCCACCGTGTTATTTCCTCATAAAAGGCTACGAGATTGGTCAAGCATGACTTCCCCTCGGTGAAGCTATGTTGGCTGCCCCTCATAACCCTCTTATCCTTGATATGCCTTAAGATGGCACCAAGGATAAGGTGTTCCATCACTTTCCCAGGAATGGAGGTGAGGCTAACCGGTCTATAGTTACTCGGGTCCTCCTTCTTGCCCTTTTTGAAGACAGGAGTGACATTTGCTTTCCTCCAGTCCTCAGGCACCTCTCCCGTTTCCCAAGACTTGGTAAAGATGATGGAGAGCGGTCTAGCAATGACCTCCGCCAGTTCCCTCAGCACCCGCGGGTGCATCCCATCTGGACCCATGGATTTATGGATATCCAGATTGCTCAACTGGTCTTTAACCCATTCCTCATCGACTAAGGCAGACTGCTCCGTTGACCTATCTTCATCCGAGGTCTCAGCGGTACAGGGCTCTTCAGGACTGCCTCCGGCAGAGTAGACAGAGACAAAGAAGTCATTCAGTAACTCTGCCATCTCTGTATCTTCTGTCACCAGGGCACCCGTCCCGTTCATCAGCGGGCCTACATTGCCTCTGGTGTTAGCTTTACCTGCCATGTATTTGAAAAAGCTCTTTCTGCTGTCCTTGACCCCTCTCGCCAGCTTTAATTCCAAGGAGGCCTTAGTCATCCTAGCAGCTTTCCTACATCCTCTAGCAGCAGCCTTATATTCTTCCCAAGTGGCCAGCCCTTCTTTCCATGACCTGTAAACTCTCCTCTTCCACTTGAGCATACCAAGCAATTCCCTATTTAGCCACGCAGGTCTCCTGACCCTCTTCCTTGACTTCCTACGTGTCGGGATGCTTCGATCTTGAGCTCGGAAAAAGCAGTTCTTGAACGTCAACCAACTATCTTGGGCCCCTTTCCCTTCAAGCAGCCTAGCCCACTGGATTTCCCCTAGCAATCGCTTGAAGAGGCCAAAGTTTGCCCTGCTAAAGTCCAGGGTTGCGATTCTACTTGCTATTCTACTGACCCTACCACACAAGATCCTGAATTCTACCATCTCGTGGTCGCTGCACCAAGGCAGCCCTCAACCTTCACTCCTTCAACCAGACCCTCCTTGTTAGTGAGGATGAGATCCAGCAGCGCACCTCTCCTGGTTGGCTCATCCACCATTTGCATGAGGAAGTTATCATCCATACACTGGAGGAACCTCCTGGACTGTGGCTGGGTTGCCGAGTAGTCCTTCCAGCAAACATCAGGGAAGTTAAAATCCCCCATGACGACCACAGCCTGTGACTGTGAGGCCTATTTTTCTTCTTGACTTACATTCTTTTTCCCTGTGTGACCTTCTTTTTTAGTTCTTTACAGCAGTGCAATCAAATACAAGTTTTCATCCTATTCTATTTCATTCTATAGATTTAAAATCTAAACAATGCACCATAGCTTTCCCTGTTAAAAAAAAAAAAGAAAAATGGCAAAATCAGGATAACAATTGAAAGAAAAATTGCAACAATTCCTTACTATATGCTGCGTAATAATTTCCGTATCACACGTCTCTATAGATTGAACATCAACGTGATGGAAGGTGCAGTTATTCTTTCCTATCTCAGCATGTTTACAGTGGAGTTCTTTTTATAGTTAAATCACTATGTTCTATAAAATTTCTTTTTTTCAAGGCCAAGCTGTACATGGTAAATGATGACCTTTGGTTCTCGGTATTGGATAAATGCCTCTGACTCTATTTTTCTTTATTTTCCCCAATCTCTTTCATCTTTTCAACACTTCAGTCTTATTTTTTAAAATCTAAAATTATGCCTCTCATGTACAACTTTCATAAGAGCGCTTGAGCTTATGACTTTAGAATACTCAGAGATAAGGTATTGAAGCAGAATCATGAATTTCATGACAATCAGATCTGTCCTTTAACTCTTTTAGACTGACAGTAGTGAAAGAACTGAACTGATGGTACTGTCACTTCATGTCCAATTCAGAGTACAGATTGCAGTAAGCCTTTGGAGTACTTAACTACAGTCACTGGAAAGCCAAGTTGTTGCAGTAGCAAATCAACAACAGTGTTTGCCCTCATTAAATTAATACTCACGACTCTTAAGAGTGACTACTCTCAACTGACTCATCCAGGATAAAGTTAATACAACTGAAATCAGAGACTCCAGGAATGGTGCCAGTACCATTAGGAACTGACAGCCTGTCACCACCCCTGTTAACAGTTTTGCACTGTTAAGATAAGTCACTACCATGCTCCTATAAAATTCAGAACTGGTACAAATAGAGTGCAAAGGAATACTGTGAATTACAAAGAGTGACTTGCTGAAAAGATTTTTGAAGATCCATTCATGTAAGGATTATATATTGCAAACCTCAAAGAACACAGATAAAAGGAAATCCTGTGTACTTGATTTAAATAATTCTGAGTCAACACAATTCCATATTCTTGCCCTAAATGTGTTTCTTGGTATATTCCATTAACAATGGAAAAAGCTTGTTCTAATTTTATCTACCCAGTTATTTTTTAACACATACAGTATCTGTCAAATCTTCATCTTAATTTGATTCCTGATGTCTACAGGTTTACAGAGGTTGCTCAGAGAAGCTGTGACTGGCCCATCCCTGCCAGTGTTTAAGGCCAAGCTGGACAGGGTTTGGAGCAACCTGCTCTAAGTGGAAAGTATCCCTGCCTATGGCAGGATGGTTGGAAGTGGATGAGGTTTCCAACACAAACCAGTCTGGGATTCTATGATTCTATATTATTTGGAAGATAAAATAGAGATATTTTTACTAGGGGACGCCTGGTTTTGCTTGATCCATAAAGCCATTTACCTGAGATTTGTCTAATGCAACTCTGTTGTGATTTTAAAATTAAGCTGATTAAATTTTGTAAGTAACCATATTAGATTTTGGGCACTTCTCTGGCATCTGCAAAACCTTTCTCTTGCCTTTAACTCTGTCTGTATATATGTTCCATTTAGGATTAATTTAAACATGATTCTGGAAGGAGGTATGTGTTTCCAAAAGTAAAACTTAAATATGGTTGCATCTTCATTGTTCTCAAACTTTGAGTAATTTTGCATTTTATTCTTCTCCTTAGTACAAAAAGGCTGTTAAACAGCTAAATTCTGACTCAAGTAATACATAAGTACTATGTAATTTACTGTGGAGCTTCTCTATTGAAATAAAATTATCCTTAGGGTAGCAAACTGCTTGCCTAATTTTTTCTTTTTTAGGGTTCAAATTTCTTGCAATTCTACAAGTGAATCCTTTACTGTGTTATACAACTACATTCAGCTTTAAAGTGCAAATGAATATTCAAAACCAGACATAAGCAATAAGAGAAATCAAAAAAAACCCACTGATAAAATCATATACTGTAATAATTTGGGGGCAATATTTGAATCTACTAGGTAGTTTGGACTTCCAATCTATTTTTTTTATTGTGCTGACTCTATGAATCCATATCATCAGAATGCAGTTTAGAGTTCAGTCCCAGTGAATCCTAGTCTCATGTTTTATGCATTAGTTTTATCAGTGGTTGTTTATGCACTTGATTTAAAACCTAATCTACTACGACATAACGATTCAGCCTTCTCGCTGAGCTTTAAAGATTGGCAAGTAAAGAGCGATTAGAAACAAATTTTATGTTATGCATTCTATCCCTTAAAATTCCTATTGTATAAACATTATGCACACATCAAATTTCCATTTTAGCTGACTTGCCTTGTATAACCTTGAAAGAAATGGAATACTATTTGTCTACTTTAGGTTATTAAAATACGGTCTTCCCTAGATCAGCCTTTATAAGAAAATAACACTTAACAAGGTTTTACCTGCTCACATACCTAAAATTTTGCCCTGGACAATCTTGTATCCTGTATAAATAAATTGTTTTAAAATATTTTATTGACTTTGTAGACTATGCATCTTCCCTCTTTAACAGAGAGTAGTGTAGATACCTTCCACTGTAATTTATGTATTTTAAGTCTGCAATTTATGATGTGCTTGATTGGTTTTGTTGGGTTTTAAACTCAATCGCCATGTTTTCTATTTTAGGCCTTTAATTGGGATGATTTTAAATATAGCACTCAGTGCGTCTGTTGTTGCCTGTTTAAAAGGCAGAATTTCTTAGTGTTTTGCTGCCATGGTGAAGACAGGGGATTTAAAGATCTTAGGACAGGTTGCTGCCTGTGGAAGATGCATACCCTATCTCAGACCTGTTTCTCTTTTAACAGCATGTGATACAGCACCCCGGACAGACCTGAGCTAGTGAGGTAGTGGAAAAAGCTTTTTTAAAGCTGTTCCAACAGGCACATCTTCTTTCATAGTTTCCAATACAGACTATGGTATGATGAGAACAGGCTTTTCATGCCAAGTCACCTTCTATTCTAGTTTGCATTCTTTGTCTTTCACTTCTTTTGCACAACATACCCATTGTGTTTGTGGTGGCGGGTGAATGTGCTATGGCCATCAGTTTTAATCTCATGAAAACAACCTTTTCTTTAACTCTAAGACATATCATAGACAATCATGTATTCCACTTCAGTGTAACACTTCCCTTACAAGTCTATAAGTGTATATACACTTACAGCTCTAATTGACATTAGTTTGATTTGGGAAGTATTAGAAGGTGATCGGCAGAGCTCAAGAGTATGCGAGCATCTGTTGAGAAGTGACTGTAGGCAAACAAAAATTGTTTATTAGCTCTCTGATGAGAGGAGTTTTATTAGCAAGAAATAAGAGCCCAAGCTAAAGCAGATGGACACTTAATTTCATTTTACTGCCAAGGAATTGTGGCTCATAGGTACATAATTTCACACAGATCTGAACAGAACCAAAACATAACAGTCTGAATCAAGCTTAAAAAAAGAGTTTAAACTTGGATAACTTTGGATCTTCTAACTTTTTTGTTACAACTTTAGATTTGATGGAAAGAGTTGGTAGCTTATTCCTTTACAACTTTGATAAAGTCTTTTTGTGTATACCATATCTGTACTTACTGGTTTCAGTTTACTAGAGGAATGAACCCAAGTAGTCTTCCAGAGACAGAGATGAGTAAGCCTGTAACTATCCAGCCAGTGCATACAGTCATGTCACATACCCAGGAAAAGTGAGATAGATGAGAGCAGGCATCCCCAAATAACCTTGAAAAGCTTCACATTTAGTAGATGAATAGCCTTGTTAAGCTAATCAACTTACTAATCATTTGAGCAATCGCAAATTGTTTTGCTATAAAGCTGGCATTTTCAAATTCTAGTTGGCAATTTATCCTCATAAATTGCCACTTATTATATGTACTGGCCGTAATGCCTCTATACCCTGAATTACGCAAGGCTCCAAGCTATATGCAGAGATCTACATTCAGTCCATGACACTGCTGTTGTCTAGGGAACAAATCTGGCCCATCCACCATAAATCTGTGTTACATCTTTCCCACCTGAATATCTCTTTTATTCTACACAATTATTGTGTATATATAATCAAATTATTGTCTGACTTTTTCATCACTATTGATTTTTTAAATATACCCTTTCTAGTCTTGATATAATGACAATGATGTAGGAAGGCTTCCAGTCCTAGTCCAGTTATATCACTTGTAAATTATGCTCCTTTATAACTTTCTAATCTTCCTAATTCCATAGCAAATGGTCTTTATATATGCATCACACCTGAATTTCATCAGTCAGTGCTTCGATAGATCAAGTGCATGTGGTGAACCAGAACAAATGTAGCAGCTTCAAGTTATAACTTTCAAGGTCAGTAATATATGACATGAAAAACATTCTTGAATTTGCCGTCATTGAATCAGTAAGAAATCTATATTTGTCGTTCCTATTACCCTTCCATTTCCTTCAGAAGTCATAAATGTTTATTTTAGACCCAAACCCCTTGAAAATCAAAGAGAGAAAACCCAGTTACTGTTAGAATAGGGTCAGTTTCTGCACCTAGTCCTGCATGTCAAAGCTAGTGGAAAGTTTAGGATGTTTAATGAGAGCAACAGTTTATAAATAAATCTGTAATCAGCAGAAAATAATTATGTAGTGTTGGGTCATGAAAGAAAATGAAGCAGCTTACATTGGAAGTATTTAATACTTCGTGTTTCTGATGATCATATAATGCAAACTAAACTGTGACCCTTCCTGGTTGGAATGTCAGTGCATTAAAGTCATAACTGTTTTAGAAATTATGAATAAATGTCTATAAATAGCACTTTGCTTTCGCTACAGTGAAATGGGAAAGAATCCCATTATATAAAAAAGCTTGTGGTCTTGGCCAATATTAATAAAAATTTATTTTATTTTAACTTCAGGGAAAAAAGAACAATGTAAGAATTTTATAAATATGTGCCAAAATGAGATACATCTTAACATGTTTCATACAAATTCTTACTATTTAATAATAACATAAAAGAGTGGTTTTCCTAAACAAGAAGTATTTGAAAGATTAAGGTAAGCTTCTTCATTTCAGTTATGTGTAAAATTTAACAGGTTTTAAAAATAATCCATACATTTTATAAATACTTATGGCTAGCTTTAGCCTTGAACATGAGCAATGACTCACATTTTGTAAGAATCACATCCATGTAAAGCTTTCAACTGTTATAATCCACGTGACAGATATAACTGTTGAAATCTTTTTTTTGTAAAATGAAAAGATATTACCTGCCACTGTTAGGTATTTTTATTTCAAGAGCAATACTTGTACTTTGGGAAACAATTTTAGAAGGAAAATTAAAAATGTTACCCTTTCTATAATTTTATTACACTAGTATATTAAATTGTCTTAATATGATATGGCATTCAGAACGCTAAACACATACAGTTAGTTTGTAACATAGATTATAAAAAAAGGAACAATGAGAAAAAAATCAACCCAGAGATTAAAGAATAGAATATATCCACATTTACTCTTTTTTTAAGCATGTCATCATTATTTCAAGCAAGGAGAATCAGGTGATAAAGCCGCTGGGGCCTGGAGACCTGGCCACACAGGTGTCTACAGGAGGAAGAAGACAACAGAACTGTGACTAACCCAGAGATATTATTCTGCTCCAGCACACCGTAGGGCCAGCAATGCCTTCCATAATGCCTTCATAATTCTCACTAGAGCAAATAGCGATTTGTTACCCCATGGTGACAGATGGTATTATAAGGGTGGTAACAAGAACCCAATTTCAGCACCAAGAACTCATAGACTAATAGAATCACAAAATGGTTTGAGTTGGAAGGGACCTTAAATACACCCAGTTCCAACCCCTGAGACAAGCAGGGACACCTTCCACTGGACCAGGTTGCTCCAAGCCCCTGTGTCCAACCTGGCCTTGTACGCTGCCAGGGATGGGGCAGCCACAGCTTCTCTTGGCACCCTGTGCCAGCACCTCAGCACCCTCACAGGGAAGAATTTTTGTCTTGAGATAGGCAGTGTAAGCAATTCTGCACAATACTGCTTATAATATCTGCTAAGTAGCAGAAAAACTAAGACTACATCAGTATGTGGAGATAGGTTCAGGAGGTTGTGATATCCATGGGAGTTATTAAAACATGTTATAATCGGTTTTGAAGTCACTATCTTTCCTGGGCACTCTGCTGTGCTAGGGTAAACATTCACAGTGAAAAGTGATCAGATTCTGAAAGTTAAGAGTTTCAGGACACAAAGCATGTGAAGGTCCCACAGCAAGGTGTGACAATTGTCACACTCTGTACTGCAATCTTCCGAATGTTTCCATTTGACTGATAGTAATTTTTCATCCTAAAATATGAGTGCAGTCATGTTTTGCAGGGGAAGTGCCTAAAACTCATGCAGATATGAGACCCCTACATGTTTTGTAAACTACTGACTAGGGATTTGGACTTTTCAGCTCTAGAAGCCTTCTAACAGACCCTTGAGGTAAAACCAGTCTCCAAAAAGAATGCATTTCTAACACATCCTGCTTACCTTAAGTGGCTGCAGATCCACTTAAGGTAGAAGAAAGTCCATTTAATATAATATTGTGCTTTTAAGCACAGTGAATTTTGTTATTTACCAATTTAATAAATTCTAAGTAATTGCCTGGTAAACTGAAAGCATTTAATGTATGAAAGTTAATGCACATGGATGCCAGGAAAATAATAATCTTGAATACATTTAAGTACAAGATGTATTAAAACCATCTTGCACAGGTAAGAGGATAGAACACCAGACCTGTGAGGCCTTCCTCATTGGCATTTTCCAGTTATTTCTTATATAACTTTTAAACAATGCAATATATCACAATAAATTAGGGGTGAGATTCATCCTTTAATTGCTGGCTGCTGTTAACTGGTGTCAAACTAACATACCATGTTTAATTTCCAGCTAATTGCTTATCTGTGAAAACTGTCACTACCTAACAGAAACAAGTTGGCACTGCAGGAAAGCTGAGTGAAGAAACGCTGTATAAATTAGGGTTGATGCAGTACCTGTTAGCATGATGTCAGCATGTAGTGCAACATTTCTGGTAGATTTCTGCCTTCCAAACTTTTCAAATGAAGGGAAAACATGAAGTAGAACTCCTTCCATTCTCAGGCAGATAAATATTTGTTATAAGTCTTTGTCTCTAGGAAGGTAAAAAACTACCAAACCATCTTCATACATACAAGCCCAATGCTGGCTGCATAAGATATGGAAATTTCTTTTACTGAGGTTAAAATTCATGCACCAAAATTTGTCCTATACTCACGCTGCTTCATGACAACTGTGCATACACTGATAGAGGCACTTTCATGTAAATTTGTTGCGTGGAGACCTCATAGCAGCCTTCAGTATCTAGTGGGGGCCTACAAGGATGCTGGAGAGGGATTCTTCATTAGTGACTGTAGTGATAGGACAAGGGGTAATGGGTTAAAACTTAAACAGGGGAAGTTTAGATTGGATATAAGGAGGAAATTCTTTCCTGTTAGGGTGGTGAGGCACTGGAATAGGTTGCCCAAGGAAGTTCTGAATGCTCCATCCCTGTCAGTGTTTAAGGCCAGGTTGGTTGGACACTTGGGTGACATGGTTTAGTGTAAGGCATCCCTGCCCATGGCAGGGGGTTGGAACTAGATGATCTTAAGGTCCTTTCTAACTATTCTATGATTCTATGAAATTACTCGTTGAAGTAAAAACATTATGGCTCCAAAATGTTTGCAGTGTTGCTTAAGCCTCCAAATTAAGGAAACATTTGCCTAAACACAATAGACTTCTGTGACATGACTTGGCCACTAGAAAGAAGTAGAAAGAACTGTAACTAGCCTGGGATCTCTTTTGTGTAACTAGTATATTTGTAGAAAAATGCAGAGCCTTGGGAAATTCTTGACAATTTCCTCCCCATCCACATGAAAGTGGTGTAAGTAAAGCACACTGCTGAGGTTCCCCAGTATCACTCGACAATAGAAAATAGTCATAATTATCTTTCAACATAATGCATTCTGATTACCTATGTGCAGCAATTATTGAAAATAACAGAGCTGTTAACACGCTATCACTGAGCCACAGAAATCATGTGAATAATTTATGTAGAATGAAGTAGAAAAAGTCCCTCTTTTAATTAAAGGTAAATTCTAGAACACCCTCAGAGTGTAACTCCAAGGATTAAAGAAAATACCTAGTGATTCCTTTTTTTAAATACGTACAGAAATATGGCTTTTCCCTCTTTTTAGGGGCTATGTGGTTCTTGCCTTTCTCTCTTTGAAGAAAATCATGCATATGGCTTTTCATACACTATAAAGTATTTGTTTTGTTTTGTTTTTCTGGATTATGTGTTTTTATTATTTAAAAATGACACATAGGCTAGTTTGAAATAGATTCCAGATTTTATAGGAATTATTCAAATGTCTTACCAGCCTCCTTCGTTTGAGAAAGCCATTGGGTAAATTTATTTTCCTCTTGTGAGGGACAAATCTATTGTGCTAGAAATGCACTGGGTTTTTTTTTTCAGTCACCTCTGTCTTAGAAGTTTAAGCTGTTTTCTCATTGTTACAGATCCAGATCAATAAAAGGTTTGAAGATAAGGGCCAAGTTATTGAGGTGCTTGTCTATAGGGTGTGGTGTTGAATAATTGTGACGTGTTCTCAAAGCTTTTATTATCTGAATCCAGGTATATTCAGGTACAGATTTTACAAGGCATTTCTGAAAAATACCGTTTTTAGCCCCTGTCAACTCCATTTCTCAAGTACCATTACTGAAAAGGCAAAAAAGGGTACTTTATGTACTTCTGCCCTGTTGTAGTACTTCAGTACAGCCAGTCCACTAGCACTGTTTGTTGTCTGCTTACAATTCAGGGGCGTAGTTTTTCAAACTAAGTGTGAAGCCTGGATGAAAGCCCAAAGAAATGAAAGTCCTTCCACTGATTTGAATAGCTTTTAGGTCATTTCAGAAGAGCTTGATATCCTTTTCATTTGAAAGAGGACTAGTGCTTCCAGCAGTACATCATTATAGATATTAGTGATATTTTATGTTATTAGTGATATTGATAGTGATTACTGATATTTATGTACTGGCACTGTAGGCACATGAGTTAAGCTTTGCTACTTTGAGAACACAGTCCTTTTTTTTAACTTGCTTCTACCTTGTAGGTGAACATGAACCACGTAGTTTGCCATATTTTTACTATCCCTCACAATATAGGTTTGTACAACTGACCTCTAAAATTAAGTCCTTTTAGCTAGATTAATGAAATGACTACATAAGAAGTTTAAAAATATTTGAATCTCTGTCGATTTTATGATTTAATTCATTGATTCAGGTCTTGTTACTAATAATGCAGATCCTTTAAGTCCTTTTCAACCCTAACTATTCTATGATTCTGTTTTCAGTAACAACAGCAAAATTCATAGGACCTGACATAACTGGGTTCACCCTGCAGTAACTGCTAGTCTGAAGCAGACTCATTAGAGCTACAAAAGTTCATAGGCATTTCATCAAAATCGCAGCCAAAGGGTTGTCCATTATTGTCTCAGCATTGTATTTCTAAACATTGTGGGTGCTCCAGTGGTTAAAACCCACATTATAACTGACAATCTCTCTTTCAGGTTTTGCTGAGAGTCTTTAAATAACAATGAGAGGAGGCAGATTATAAAGTTCAGTTATATGCAGATGCTTTCCAAAATGGCTTTTTACGAAACAAGGCTTAGTGAAAGCTCATTAGCAGTGTAATGCTTCCTGTACCTTGCAGAACTGTCTGTGAGCGAAAATAAGAAGAAAAGGAATGTGCTCCTTGCAGGAAATGCATTAGAAACCCTTCACAGACAACAAAGCTTCCATCCTTATTTATTTTGTACTTGACCTCATTCTTGTTTGCATTAAGACTGTTAAACCTACCTTAGCCACCCACAAAGGGTTGCTAAGTTAGGTGAAATCTGTGCATTTGCTCCCAGTTCAAAACCTCTTTAAACAGATATGTGAAATATGCAGCCTTCACATAAATGGGAATCAAGTTAATGAAAATGTTGCTATTGCTATCTTTCTTTCTTTTTAACTCCTTTATTTTAACATACAGTTAATAAGTTGAGACCATTGGTTTTCACCCGCTAGGAACTGATTTCAAGCCAATAACATCCAGAAGATAGATTAGCTTTTTGAAAACCCATGAGTGAAACCTACTTCAAACAATCCTTCCTTCCACATATTTAAATGCAGTCAAAATACATTGCTTTCACAGAGTTGATAATAGCATTTGAAATTATAAGATGATTGCAGTCCCGCAGGAGGCAGCAAATAGTTGGTTACTTGTATACTGTTTTTAAAGAGCAATCTTGGGAACGTCCAGCAACACAATTTTCTATCATTAGCCCTGTGGCTGCCTTGTGGAAAACCTCTGTTCCCACCTACACCTATCTTAAGATTGCTACTAACATCCCAGTGGCATGCTCGAGTGCCAGATTCACACTGTTAGGTTTTCAGATCTTGAAACAACTGGTAGATGTTTCCTTTTCATTTTGTGCTTTCAGGGGAGTGCAGAAAGATGGCAAAACTTGTGGTCTGTAGGAGCAAGAACATCACACCAAGGACAAAAGTATCTATCTGCTTATAATGCTCAGCAAGATGCCTGCCTGCATATGCCACCTCCAAAGAAGTCTTCCTTCTCCCCACAGTTAGCATGTCTTAGGAATCCCATTTGACTGTGCAAAAAGCTCCTTCACCCTCACCATTTCTCTATCCTTCATTGGGTCCACAGGTCTCTGTGGTCCTAAAATGTCACAGCCCCTGACTACAAGTGAATTTTAAGGCCCTTCTCTGCACACAGTTTTTCTTTTATATAAAGAAAGCAATGTGCAAAAGTTGTGCTGCTTATTTCTTCAAGTCTTCTTTTACGTGGTGATTTTTAATAATGAAGCTGTTTTCTGTTTCCAATAACAAAATATGAGGTATTAGCATGAAAAATATTTCATTGGGGAGTTGTATTGTTTCTTCAGGTTTTAAATGCAGTTTCTTAGAGTCCCTTTTTCACAATTTTAGGTAAACTGTAACTCATCCATGTTCCCTTTACTAATACTGTCCTTCTCATTCTAAATTGCAGCATAGTGCCGGTGATTATATCCCCAGTCAGAGTCTTGTCAAACTCAAGTTTAAATAGACCTTGAAGAAAAGAAAATGCATTGACCAGAACTTAAAATGTCAGCTTCACTTTGTGTGCAGGTGGTGATGGATTTCTTTTGTAATACCACATTGCCAGTTCTCTCTTTTGTAGTGGACAGACTATTGTTTTGCATGCAGACACTATTCTGTTGTATCTGTAGACATTCTGTTGTATGTGTAGACAGGCCAGCCATTAAAACAACCTAAACCTCAAGAACTTTTCATCATAGTATCTTCGATTTCCTTTATTTCTTTCTCTTTCCTCCTTAAAAAAGCCTGTAACTACATTTGTATTTTCAGCAAGTTGGGTCTGAAACACGTGCATGGCATTGGGGTTTTCACTATTAGAGGCTTTATTCCTCCCAAGAGCCTGGGAGAATTTTTGCATGGTTGTGCATTAGTGTAAGATTTGAATACTTGGTTTCAAATCTCTGCATTGCCATAGATTTTTCAGATAATGATTGCAGTAGCATGAGGTGCTACAGAGTGCGGCTGTAGGAAGTTATTGGGAATTTCTAGGTGCTGCAGTTTTGGACCTTTCATTTTAATTTGCTGAGCAGAAGCAAGATTTTTCAACCTTCATAAGATGCTGGAAAATAGCTTGTTATCTTGAGATAACAAGAACTGAAGGATGTTAGAGAACAGTGGAATGTCATAGCAATCTTGTTCTGGGACTTGCTGCCTCCAAAAGCTTTACATTTGGATTGAAAGGTTCTGTTTCCCTTCTCTTTCATATTTTGGAATTCTGTTAGCTTAGGATATAAATAAAGTTAACATCCAGAAAACAAGATCATAAGTTAAACTGAGTTATGGAAAGCAAATGCTCATATGTACCCCACATTTGTTCCCAGATTTGCAACCATTAATGTTCTTGTCACTATGAGATGGAAAGTGTGTAAATAATCCATACTGACCCCTAAATAATATCTGTTCTTGCTGTACTGGAAATCATAACCAGATGAGCCAAGGTAAGGGACAGAATAATGATGCCAGTTTGTAATCTCTCATTTCAGGTTAAGAAATGTGTTTACAAAATCGTTGGAGCTTATACTCTTGGTAATTCTTATCACCATCAAACTGATAAGGGAGCTTGTCATTCTGAAGTGAAATATTTTTCTATATGAATAAAGCTGCTGCATCTGGTCATTACTATCCTACAAAGCTAGTAGGAATCTTTGAATAAACCAGATATTCCGTGCTTTAAGTTCTGCAATAACAACATTCTTCTTCCCCCTAAAAAACACTTTAAATTTTTTGATATGACTCTCTACCTGAGAAAATACGAAGCATCAAGAAAGACAGAAAAATTGCCCCTGACATTCCCAAAGACTTTTCATTTCAAATTCAGTAAGCTAAATTTACTAACAAGCCTTTAAAGCCTTTTTTAATGCTGTTTAGTGCTGATGTCAATGCAGGTGTTTCAGTTAGAGCTGAGACTGACAACCTTGCTTACATTATATAATATTGTGCACGTGTATTTGTGCTTATGCACTTTCTAACTTGTAAAACTTGTTCTCTATGTCAGAGCCATAACACTTCCTTAAAAAGAGGTAGTCTTTTCCTATTTTGGCAATACTATATACACTGATCATGGACCTCTCTGACTATGTCTATCAATGATAATTTTTTATCTCCCCACTCCTTACACTTGACAAAGGAATTTTTAGCATTGCTGGCTTCATTTCCTTCTGTTCCTACATCTGCATACAGTGTTGACATATATCTGTTCATCAAGCCCTTGCTTTCCTTCTGCAGCTCACCACCCTCCTTTGAGTTTGTTACTACAATTATATATGTTGGCATTCCCAAGAGTTGCAAGTTCCTCCATCTAGCCAGCAAATAATGAGTTGTTTGTGAAAGACTCTATTGAATAAAAGGGGTTTTAGTTTTAGCTACTTTTTTTTTCACTTCTGATCTCTTTTTAGCCACTTATGTCTTTGTGAAACTTCTGCCTGGTTTTGCTAGTTGTCTGATGATTTTCTTCCCTAACTCTTCAGGTATTCTGTGCTGTTAATGACAAACATAAAAATGTTAAAAACCCCCCTTTCCTCATTTATTTGCTGGGGGGTGGATCTTTCATTCCTACTCCCTTTCTAGGTCTGCTTCTTCCTAGTGATCTTTACACCTCTTGAAGGCATCTCAGGCAGAGCTGCAGGGCTGGAGCAGGGCAGAAAACAGCATAGCTCATCTGTGAATTTAAGAGGGCTGAGAGCACAGGAAAACTCCCTCCATTATCAGGGATCATTCATTCAAATGGCATTGATCATAAATGGGCATACTTGCTGGACACAGCAGTATCTGGGGATCTTCTAATGAACCTCAGGAAATTAAGACCATATTTTACACCAAAGAAGAAATTTCTGCATTCAATTTTCTGCATATCTAGAGGAAAAGATCTGCCTTCAATATTCACCTCACCACATGCGTTATTAGTGCTCAGCTAAAATGGCCATTTTACAGGGAGGGTGAATGGGGTCCACTAAATATTTCATGTTATTCAAATGAATTGTCACTATGATGGCTTTGGCAAAAAACCTCACACAAAGGTATGAATGCAAACTCTTAACTGCTAAGTCTATGCCTATCACCTTAGATGTGTCAAATTGTGAAGTGAATTTCACAGAAAGTGATAAAGCTAAAGAAACAGAATGGTTCTTCAGACCAGTTGTGTGTGCTGAATTTCTCCACTTAATGAGTTGTAGGTGGCTTAACTAGCTTAGGAATAATTTAGCCCCTCTTTAAAATTCTTTCAAAACTTGGAAATGTAAGGGATTGCAGAAGAGATCAGAGGGAGATTCAAGAAACTCTGCAATAAGGAATAGGCAATAGCACTTTAGGATACCTATGAATGAATTCATTCATCCTTGAGGGAAATGCAAATTTTGACATAATTCGTCAGCTCCTGTATTTGTTTTATTTTGTTTTATTTCTAATTCTCTCCTTGGAACTTAATTGGCAAATGGATTAGAAACGTCTAAAGATAGAAACAAATTTAGTTTGATAGTAGAAACTGTCTGCCCAAATGTTTGCCCTTTTATTCAGCTATGTGAAAGCTCTAATAAACTATTTTGTCATCCCTTCGTGACCTTCGAGTCTAATGAATAACATCATCTCTGTTCTAAGCCTTCTTTTTGTATTATTTTAATATACAGAAATCTAAAATGAGTACATTAAAGGGATTTTAAGTGAAAATATTCATAAAACAAGCTCTTGTCTGGGGACAGGGAATAAATAAACATGAAACGAAATGCGTGGAAAAACAAAACAAGCAAAATATTATATTTCAAGTCTTCATTTTAGTTTTGTTTAGCATTATGTGTTAGCTTGTAATATCATTTTTAAAACTGGCATTCCAGTTGAAGTAAAGCAGTCGACTGATATGTTGATTTTCCTTTGCCTGTTTTTATCAAGGAAATTCCTGATTTGATTCACTATGAAAGCAGATTAAGCAGTTTTGAAATAGTAGAATTTAATGTTAAACCCCTGTGTGTAGTGATATAAATAAACACAGATATTAGCAATAATTCCACTTGGGATATTTTGGTGGGTTTTGTCCTTTTCGTGTTCTTTTGGGACTTTTTTGGTTACATTTTCTTTTTCACAAGTGATATAAATTGTATATCTTGCTAGTGAGGACCAAATACTGATTCCTGATATATCATGAAAAACCAGAAAACTTATAAAAATAAATGGTAATATAGAAATTTCAGATATAAACACATTTTAAGTATTTATGTTCTGAAAGAAATGGCTACTGTTTTTTCCTTTGGTTTATTTTAAAATAAGTTTAAAGCTGAAACCTGGCAATGGCACCTTTCACAACTTCAGATTTATTAGGACACAAAAAAGGGTCTCCATGTTTTTGGTTTAGAACTGCAAATATGTTCCATATATAGACTTTTCAAAGCCAGTACTTTTTACATAAAAGTACTTCTGGGAAATAGGAAGCATTCAGAAGCCACAACAAGGAACAGAATGGGTCCAGAATGCCTGATTAACCACTTATGCATATGAAGATAGCTAGTTCAGCTTGGCAATACATATCTAAAGTGCAGGTGTTCAAACTATTTCACAGGCAGGTCAACTCTGATAGCAGGCAGTGACTTGTCAGAAGGTATGCAAGGGTGTTGGAAGATGCAGTTGTGTGACCTATTTCCAGGTGAGCGCTGAACACTTGCAAATGAGCAGCACTGATGTGTGAAAGTGAGGTGGGAGGAACTGGAGAACTGAAGATATTCACGCAATCAGCATAATAATTGAAACACTTCAGAACCTTTGGTACAACAACTTAATGTGCTTCACTTGGAAAATACTGGCTCCAACAAAGTACTTCAGAAGCTTTGAGAACGGACATCCTGTTAATGTTGTGTGTTTTGGGGTCTGATCCATCAAGCTTTTTAGGACATCAGTTTGTACTGGATTTTGTTGTAAATGCAATGAAATAAAAAATTAAGGAAATGCTTTCACAGTGGCTCTATGACACTTGTTGGAAAGTTCAAGAAGAGAAACTGTTAAGATCCTATGTTTCACTATTGTGATAATATTAAAAAAGAAAAAAAATTAGGACAGGCAGTACAAAAATGAGATATCATCCTACATTTGTTAAGACAACTAGAGTGCATCGCATAACACAACCTAATCATCTGTAAAAGAAACTCTTCAAAACATTTTCTGCTGTGCCATTTAATCATCATTTTAGTGGTTTAAAAAGTTAATAAGGCCACACTTTTAATAAGCCAATAAAGCTGAAGAGCATCTATGACAACATGGACGTATATGGCCAAAGTATTATTGGCAGTTGGGATTTGACTAATGCTATGTTCAACATTGAGTGTAATCATTTGCATGGTAGCAAGGGAAATTAAATGACACAGTCCTTCCCAAGGGAGCTGAGGAAGAGCCAGCCTAATTTAACACCACCTGGAGATTATCAGCTTTTCAAAATATAGATGTATGTTCACAGGTTGTGGAAATTCCCACATAGGCAATTTTCGTTCCTGTTTAGTCAGGTTGCAATTAGGACAAATTACCAAGTAACCATGCCCAAAACCAAAACCACTTCCCAACGGGGAGCACTCGTCCACTGTTCATCTCAAGGCCTAAGAGCCAGAGTGTGGTTCATCTGTGCCAATATCTCAGGTTTTGGGTAGTTAGTGTCAAGCATATAACACCATTAAAGGGCAGTCCACCCTTTCCTGAGCAGTAGAGATGAGATGAATCACTCACAAATGAACATTTTCCTTGGTGTCAATAATCATTCACACAGTTGTGATTAATGTTTGCAGAACTTTGCTCATGCAGAGATGTTTTATAAATAGTAAAATGTGTTTTTTCCCACACTATATATGATAGTTTGATGTGAATAATGTTATATATATAGCCACTGACTTTTAGATCAGTGATCCAACTGCAGCAAAGGTCAATGACAAGTTAAAATCATGCTCACTTTCTCATTGTCAACATAAAAATGAGCTGTAGCTCTCAGTTTGGTTCCCAAAGAACATTTCTTTTCCTCAGCAGAAAATCACAGCTCCAGACTCAAGAAATTGTTTTCCTTGTTGGTATTATCAGCTGAGTAGCACAGGATTGAGAGAAAATGCAGCACTAGTGACTTGTCTGCTGTTGTAAAGGTGGTTTATGCAGGGAAAAAGAAGTGGGGTTCTATTTTTTACAAAAGAACCTTTATTTTGGGGACTTTGCATTGCTACTGCATCAGAAAACATGCAGTGATGTAGGTCTTTGGCTATCCATCTAGCACTTCATCAAGTACTAAAAAAGACAGAAAATGAATAATCAAATGGCTCTAAATAGGCCATATTCCCAGCTGGATGTTGCTGAGCTGAGGATTTGGCCTACTACACATAAAAAACTCTGGAAAATATTTATTTATATAATCAATCAATCCATTTGTTGGGTCAGGACTTAAAAAACCCTCTCCGCCTAATAATAAAACTGCTGTGTCTAGACCAAGCTATTTGCTTGAGATTGTCTGTGAGTTTTGTTCTGTGTATCATTTCATAATAATGTCTTTCATTTCAAAGTTAACAGTGTCTCATGATTGCCTTATGATCTGGGCTGCATCTAATTTTAACCAGGATGGGTTTTGCTTTGTCCTCATTTTCTAATAATTAAGAACAACAGAAAATGTACCATGACATTGTTATTCAGCTGACAGTCATCTCTGCAGCCTTCCTGAAGGCTAGTCATTAAGACCAAAGGAATTTAGATTTTATTTTCCTCATATTTTGTACAAGATATTAACTTCCCTCAGTCAAAAAAGTAAAGAAATTGAAAAAACTTTGTAACAATATCTAGATTTATTCAAATAGGAATTCTTAGTGACCACAGTAGGGATTTAACCTTTTAATTAAGCTTATATTATTGCAAGAAGTGTGGCTTTGACTGCTGGTAATGTGTCTGCAAGAAATTTGTTATTGCTTCAGAGAGAACTTTACTAGCTTCTAAGGATTCAAACTTCCCCTTTGTTTTCCCCTGCTTTCTACCAATATAATAGCTACCAAAAAAAACCTCCTCAAGAAGAAAAGAGCAAAATACTGTAGAATTCATCATAAAGATAGGCAGACACAATCATGAGACAGATATATCCAACAGAACAGTCAAGCAGTAGCTTTCAAACGTAATAAAGTTTGAGGTATTCAGGTTAACAAATGTAGAAATTTGATTTTCTAAAAAATCAGATGGGCTGGTATTAAATTTCCATCTAAATCACTGTCTGGTTCCCAGAGAGTCTTCTCTGCCATATAATATAAATTTAAATTTTTATGGCATTTTTCAGCTCCTAAGAAGTTTTCAGACATTACTAACCCTGCCAGACATACATATAACCTGACAGAAAACAAATGCCTGATCATTTGGGCATGGAGTCTAGCTTATATTTGCAGAGACTGGGAGCCCAGTTAGCATATTTCAAAACTGAGTGCTAAGATCACTTCAAAATAAAAAATAATATGCCTATTCTTCCAATATGACTGCAGAAGGATATCCCAGAATTGCAGTAGCCCCAACAGAGAATGATGCTCTCCATCCAACAGAGTAATTGTTGGCTGATTTCCACATTGAAGTTCAAATGTGACAAATTCTTACTCGTTCAAATAAGAAAAGAGCAATTTTTAGGTGCCTGGTTCTAAAAGGAGTTCTACAGATAGTAGAAAACTGTGCATATACCCCTTTGTTTCCCACAATTTTGCTAGTTACCTGCAGTTCTATTCACCATGACCCACTCATTACCTTGGTTTGGGCTAAGCCCTATGGGACTTTAAGATCTAAGAAAGGCTGTGCTTGGCTCTTCAGAAAATGCAGGTGTAAAACTTCTGTTAGTTTATTTTTAAACGGAATAAATGGAGATGTTGATAAGCTATTCCCTCTTCATTTCAGGTAAGATATGGCTTAAGGAGTGGTGGATTCACTCCCTCTGTGGACTCAAAGGATGTAAGCCCCAGAGATTTTCCCATTACATTAAACTCAGTGTACCTACAGGTTGTGCACTTTAATGGATATTCTCTTTCTGCCCAGCTCCTAGCCTGGGAGTTGTTTTACTTTGATGTGTTGCCATAAGATCAGAGACCTAAAGGAGCTTCCCCTAGAACCATAAACTCCTTGGTTCATAATAGGGCTGATGTGGACAGGTGAAAAGGTGGAAATACTGATTTTGATGGTAGCCTCAGTAAAGCAATTCATATAACAGCTTGATGCTTCTCCATGTTCAGTTTATAACAACAGCTACTCTGTCTGCTTGTGCCATAACCAGGGCTTTATTAAAGTATCTGAAAACACAGATTATTTTGCTACAATTATGCTGTACAGAAAGGCATTTGAAGGATTAAGACCCAAAGGTGCAAAGCTGCTTTTTCAGTAAGTGCCCTGCTTCAGAAATGTTGAACTCCACTCTCAGTAGATGTCAAGCATGTGCAAATTCACCTGACACAAACGTGTTTCACTGACCTGTTCAACACTTAGTTCTGCTAAATCCATCGTGTTGTTGTTAAAACATTATAGTTTTTGAAAGGGGGGACTGATAAAGCCAGCAGATATTTGAGACTTGAAATAAGTTTTTCACCACCAACAAAAATTGGTTTGGTACAAAAAGAATGTTATCTTCAGAGCTAATGGTCTCGGTTCTTCAGCGTGACAGCAGCAAGATTATTTTTTTGGGTTTATGCACACAGAACATTTGTATTTTCATTTGAGATGAGACATTTTTCCACAAATGCTGAAAAATTCAATACTTATCTCTATACCTTCTTCACAGTAAAAGAAGCAGAAATGCTATTAAAGTTTATGAGGCTTTTTTATACGTATATATACGTTGTGTTCAAAGAACAGTTATGGGATGGCAGGGTTATAAAGTTAACCACTCAGATTTAGGAAATGCAAGAATTAAAACGGTCTAAGCAATTTTATTGCAGGCCCTCTGTAGCCATATATTGTAATGTAGTGTAATATAACTCAAATATATTTGTAATTACAGTTATTTTTGTTTTCACAAGCCCTCTGTTTCTTTCAGTCACATGGAGTGGTATTTCATATGGCATTTGACATTCAGCATATGTCTGCATGCATTATTTAATGCATGCAGTCGAAACTGTACTCCATTTGCAGAATTATTCATTATTTTATTTTACTGTTATGCTGAGCCTGATGACAATATCCAATCATACCATTAAAATTAATGAATTTATTTTCACAATATTTTTCACTCACATGATTAGAACTTTTATTAATGTAACAAAAGAATTAAGGTCAAATGAATGAACAAGTTTCTGTGTCCAGTTTGCAATATCAAGAATGAACTTCATCTCATTCAAAATGCTTAAATCCTAAACTGTCTTCAGTTGAAGCTAGAAAAAAAAAGGAGAGAAAAACTGCCTTGAGTGAGCAGTTCTTTGATAAACATATATATATACTATATAAATAACAATTATATTGTGATATTCCGGTTATTAGGAAGGGAACCTGGTTGACCTGCTTAAACCAGAAGTTTTGGGTTTAGGTAGCTAATGTCAGCTGATGCCAATTCCACCTTAGACTGACTTCTTGGAGGGCACAGGATTCCATTGCATTTTTAATGTACAAAGCCCAGCTCCCCCTGATTTCAGCTGAAGCTGCTGATGCTCAGCACTTCTGCAAAACCTGACCATTTGTGTCCACCAAGACTATACAAAGTGAGGAATATCTCAGTTCTACACCTGTGGAAAGTAAGGTTTTGTGAAATGCATAGGGTTGCATGAGACATCTGTGGCAAAAGCAAGAACAGAAGGTTATCTGCAATAGAATTCATCACTCTTAGCCTGAGGGCATCCTTTTGCCTCATGTAGCCTTTGTCCAGAATTGTCCAGTTCCTGTAAGAAACGATACTGGAATCCCACAGACACACAATTCCTGTGTCCTTCAATACACAATTCCCAAAGAGCTGGTCTGCCTGCACAGTGATTGTGATGGGGTTCATCAGGAAATCATCCTTCCTTGACTTCTGAGCACTTTACTAAGAAGATTTACCTTTCAAACTATGAATTGAGTCCTAATTTAAGATATAGAGGGTCCAGTTTTCCTCATTTCACTTAGATGTGGGATTGCAGGAAAAGCAAGGGTGTCAATGGGAACACTCATGGGAAAGAGGACTGTGTGACCTCTGGGTAGCACCACTTATCACTGGTTTTAAGACAAATGCTTTTCCCAGTGGTTTCACAAGTATTTTTGAGCACCAGAGCTTGCAGATGCTGAAGTTCTTTGCCTTTTCTGTTTTTGCCACCTGGTCTTTAGCCACATTTACTGTGATTCCTGCTTTGATGATTTTTCTATTCCCTCTCTTTCCTGGAGAAATCTCAAGTCAGACTTCCTTGCATTTGCCATTACACATTAGAGATCCCTTGGATTACTTTGGCACTGGCAGGAAAAGATCCCTGTATTGGATTATGTATGTATCCAAGAAAGGAGAGAACTCGGGGGAACATTTTAATCTTTTTCTTATTGGTAATGTTGTCTCAAGGAATTACTCTGCTGAGTAGGTGCTAATGCACCTATTTTTGAAGGCTGGGAGCTCCATAAAGGCATAAATTCAGCTTCAGACACACCTGTAAAATAACTCTAATCTTGATCAGTGAAGGATCAGTACAAGTAAAGGAGCAGGATGGAGGACCAGGACTGCACTTGGACATAAGGTGAACTCATGGGCATTGTGGGAAAGGCTTCAGCTCTAGAGACTATCCTTCTCCAGGGATTCCTTTCAGTGGCACCTTTTGGGGAATCATAATTAGCAGTGGAATTAGCACAGTCTCACAGCATTCCTTCAGTCTGTGGACTCTATATGGTGACCATGACAGGGCGCTAATACTGCCTGGTGTCCCAAACTAGGATTATGAAAATAGGCAGGCTTCAGGGTACAAAAAGCCCACAGCTGCATCTACTCAAGCGCCATGAGGTCTATGAGTTAGGGGACAATTTTGGTTGTCCTCTGGAGTAACTCTTTAGGTGCTATCTTATTCACTGATTCTCAGAAGGGCATTGGGAAATAATGTAATGATAATACAAAGTTATAGCTTTAAATCAGTAGTTAGATGCAAAACTGATGGATACAAATCACTTGCATTTTTTGTTTGATGTAGTTAGATAACTGCAAAGAAGTTACTAGTACTGTGAACTAGGAAGAGGGGTCCTATATTTCATATAAACTCAATGAAGTAGGGCAACCAAGACTGAAGACTGGGAAGACGGTTTCAGGTGCAAAACACAACTGGCCTGCTGTGCCGTATGGTGATCAAACCTGGACTAAATCAAAGTCTGTATTTTGGGTACAGATAACAGTGGTTTGTGTTTGTTTCTCGGTATCATCTGTTTCAGACAACAATAATATATTATTTATTCATTACATTACATGATTACTTTTTAATCTTCTTATACAAAACCAGGGTGTTTGTTTTGCCACGCTGCTTTCCCACTGCAGGCTTATTGGCAGGGAAGCTGAGACAGGGTAATTGGCATTTGCCAGATCTGTCTCTCCAAATGCTCAGTAGTAACCTCAGCACAGCCGCCCCGTGCCAGAATCTGTTTTCACTCCTTCAGGCAAGGGGTGGAAAAGGAGAATTTGTGATGCTCAGTGCTTCCATGCTGAGGGACGGTGGCAGCAGGATTGGAGGGATCGGGGAATGGGAGTGGTGGGGACTTGGGGCATCAAGGGCTGCAGAGGGAAAGGAGGTGTGAAGATAGGAGCTAATGAGGCATGAAGATTTCTATAGTTTTTGTGGAAACATGGAAATATCAGAAAAAAACGTATTTTGAATGGAAATGTTGCAAACTATAAAGAGGAGTTTGCAGGTGATGTTATCGCAGGACAAGGGGGTAGAGAGATGGCTGCAGCCTGATGCTTATAAATTGTATGATTTCACCCCCATCTTTCCTTTGCTCCTCTTAGATAAACAATCAGTATTAGCTGGACTTGTTGGGGTATTTTTTGAAGCTACTGATATTTACAGTCTGCAGCCACATTCACCATTTAATACAAGCAAAGCCGCCCTCTTAGAGTGTCTTTTTTTATACTGGTACTTGGAGTTGAAAATCTATTTTAAATTATTGGATAGCAAGCAGCAACCTCCAGAGGGCTAAACCAATGCTGTTAACAGGTCCAAAATGTGATGCAGCATATGGAGCTGAATACCTCCTGGTACAGATTTGCATGCAGGCGGTTTTAATTAGGATTTAGAATTCCTTGTGGAGTGCAGCATTCTGGGCTAGTCTCAGTCTTGTCAATACATAATGTTTTTGTTCATGCTAAAGCCTGCAGAAACCAATAGATTCCTACTTGTTTGCAATTTCTGATGCTTGTATGAACTGTTAAAAGTTTTCTCTAGCTGTCAGCTTTGCGGATGATCATGACCTGTTTATATGTACTTAATGTAAAAGATTCCCATCTTTTGTTAATAACATGGTACCAGGTCAGTTAGAAGCAAAAATCATTTGAAGTTTTATGACATTGCATAGCTACTTCTTTTTTTCCTGCAACACTACATAGCTCAGTTAGAAAATGCCTTAACTCGATGGTTTTTGTGCCATCTTGTGAGCGAAAGGTGTAATTACGTTCAGCTAATACAAGGGAGAGGTACTTTGGCTTAATGTCCATTTCACTACTCTTTCATCATGAAAAGTAAATTATTTAGGGTTTACAAAACCAGATGAGGATAATAATGTAAAACATATTTGTTCCAATGTATTGCACTAGCATTTCTTTTTCAATAGACATGCCTGTGGGCAAAAACCGTCTGATTTCAGTAAAATGAGAGAAGAAATCACAGCTTTGCCCTTTTATTTTTGCCTTCTGAAAAAAGGAGCTTCTTGTTGTTTGGAATGGAAAAGCTATACAAACTCTCAGTATTCAGCACTGATACTGTCCCTTCTGTGGAACAATTTGGTTCTTACAGGATACCTCTTGTTTCCTAAAAGTCACTGCATGTTTCTCAGAGATAGCACAATATAAAATACACAAAGCACTGCTAGCTATTACAATGACACAAAGAAAAACCTGATTCTTGACCTTAGAAAGTCTACTGTCTCCTGGAACATTTTTTTGGGAAAAAAAAATAAATTACAAAGTCAGGAACTAACCTACAACCTTACATTTAAATAATAATAATTATTACTACTGTTAAAGTCAGTGTAGTTGCACTACAGGCTGAGAAGAGCAGGCTGAAAAGCCTCCGAAAGTTCTGCCACTGCTTAATTAAGTGATTCTCTCTGTGACCTTGAGCAAGTTGTTGTATTTCTGTGCCTAATTTTAGCCACCTTTAGATGATGCACATACTTTTTTTTTTCAACAGGATGTTATCAGACTTGACTGCCACTTGTAAAGCTCTTTGGGCTTCTTGGATGAAAGGTAGTGCTGTGATATAGTGACAAGCTTGTTAGAAATATACTTGATAAGCAAAAAAGCAAGTCATTCACAATAAGTATAATTATTCAATGATTTAAACTTCCTAATCTACTTCCAGAGTCTTGGCAAGCAGATTGTGATTTCTTCCATTTTATATAATGAGAAGAGGGTTGGTTTTTTTTCTCTTTTTACTCTATGGATTGATTGCAAATATTCAGAATTCAAGCTGTGTTGCTCATTTGCAATCAGTTGGATGAGTAACATTATTTCTACTCATGTTTGGATGAATGCCCAACGACTTGTGTGTGCAAATTGTAAAGTTTGTTTTCTCAAGATACTCATCTGTATGACATTGAAATTTGCTGCCTTTGGAGAGCAGCACCAGTAAAATCGAACACATTGAAGACCACTGAAAAACTGACCACAAAAATAAGGCAAGAGGACATTAACATTTTTAATGAAACTTTGCAGATTAAACTTTTGTCCAAGTCTATTATGGTTTTAGTTTTTGCCTGTTGCTAATACTGTGAACAAATCCAGTATATTGAATTCTAGATCTAACATCGTGCAAAAGGGGGATGATGTTAAACCTGTTCAGAGGCAGCTCCCATGTCAAGGTTGGAGCAGATGAGTAGCAGTGGGGTTGATCTGCATGGGAGTTGCAAAGCACCTCAAATCCTGTGTCAAGGGAAAAGGCCATAAAGGACATAGGAGGACCATAAAGCAGACAGTATTTGAGACTTGAAATGATGAAGTGTAACCACTAGATATGGCTTTTGTATTCTTTGAGAAAGATACTATGCTAGCTAGAGTATTTTCAACAGGCTGGCTTTGAAGAGACACTGGGAGCAGGATCCACTCGTGAATGGGTTACCATAGTATGGGGTGGTACCTTTTCTCCCCACCATTAATATCTATCACCTCTACCTACTATAAACTTGAACTGAGTGAAAAGCAACATCACATTTTTGTCTCTGCACCTTTTGCACATGTCAGGGTGTCTTCTTGTAGGTTAAGATCCTCTTTAGGACCAGGATTCATTGGCTGCTCTTATTTCAGAGGTTGTTGTAGAGCCTTGTGATTTCTTTAATACACTTTCTTCCATCCTTTTGCAGCAGTCCTATTGAAAGCAGAAGTAATGTGTGACGTATTGCAGTGTAGTGCAGCCAAAAACCCACTTAGACAACGGGGATATGTGCTTTTGAATGGCAGCTCTAGCGGGACCACATTCAGCAGCTTAGGACACAGGTCAGCTTGAGTTGATCTAAAATGAAATGCTCTGTTTGCATTTTCTGCAAAGCAAACTTATGGTAACAGCAAAGAAATACTGAGGATTTTTACAAGAAATATTTCTTTTTGGCCCAAAATCAAATGACAAATGCCCAAGTATCTTAATTCACTGACAATCTGTCAAAGGCAAGTTGTAAGAACATCCATATTTCCATACAGGGGCAGCAGTCTGGCTATTGTCACTTTCATTGTAACTTTACTTAATGTATTTTATTTTATTTTATTTTATTTTATTTTATTTTATTTTATTTTATTTTATTTTATTTTATTTTATTTTTTTCTTTTCCTTGACAACTGGCTTTAAGGCTTTTGCCCATTACCTTCTATTTGATTCATATCTTCAGTCCTGTTGATCTGACACCTCTTTGGCAAACACAGCCTTAGAAATGCTACTTTAAATAGTATGATGCAAGAAGCAGTGATGCTGCAATGATCTCACATTGTAGGAAGAATGATCTCTTATAAAAAGGCACGTTCATATTAAAAATTCACAGCAGCACACTCCACTCCCCCATTATAGGTAATTACAGAGGATTTTAAATATCTGATGCTAGTTGGCAGCGTACAATACCCTGTCAGCAGCAGGCACTGATTTGTAATTTAATTATCATAAGACATCCACCTGTTCCTTTGTCAAATGAAGCACAGCATTTCCGTGCAGTCATGCTTTTCCCTCCTGAAACTTGAATTAACCCTTAGAGAAAACTCTGGTTTCTAGGGAATGAGGTAATTTAAAAGACACTTCCAGTACTCCATCAGGACAGAGTAGTTGAAACAAATGAGGCATTTCTGCAGGAGAGTTTTGATTCTGGTTTTATTTTCAGTCTTACCATTAGTTTTTTACTGTGTCAAGATGTTTTGGTTCACAGCTGAGAGCATTTCAGTGAAGAGATGCTGTGGGAGGAAAGATGCATGAAAATCAATGGGTTTGGTGCTAAGAACATGAGGCAAACACATAACAGGATTGACCCAGAAATTCTCTACGCTCATACTTTGTGAAGAACAAGAAGACTGGGCTTGGGATAGGGGGGAGACAAAGGCAAATGGAAAAGTAGAAATCTGTTCTGTGAACTTCCCAGTTTATGGCACATGAACACAGATATTACTGAATTTGTCACGGGAATGTGCAGTTATTAGATGAAGTGATCAATTTCAATTTTATAATTAAATATAGCATAGGTTTTCATGGGAAAGTCTACCACTGGTTATCCATGCGAGTGTCCTGCTTTTTGGGAGCAAATGGCTCAGGATGAATCAATTTCCTCTGGGCCTTGGCTCTCATGCAACAGCAACATTGCAGTGCCATAATGGAGAAAGGACTTACTGATGGTCCAAAAGATGTTCTCTCTTCAATGCCACCTTAGACGGTTTCTTGTGCTGTAAAGCTGCATGAATGATGTGGACAGAACAGTGTCAATATAATATATATATATTATACATATTGATTGTCAGAGGCCAGGAGCACCTCTTTTATGAAGACAGACAGAAGTTTTGGAGTTGTTCAGCCTGGAGAAGAGAAGGCCCAGGGGAGACCTTAGAACAGCTTCCAGAGCTGAAAGGGGCCTGCATTAGATGTTAGGCAGAAGTTCTTCCCTGTGAGGGTGCTGAAGTGCTAGCATATGGTGCCCAGAGAAGCTGTGGCTGCCCCATCCCTGGCAGTGTTCAAGGCCAGGTTGAGCACAGGGACTTGGAGCAAGCTGCTCTAGTGGAAGGTGTCCCTGCTCGTGGCAAGGGGGTGGAACTGGATGAGCTTTAAGGTCCCTTCAACCCAAACCATTCTATGATTCTATGATATATAGTATAGTATTTGTATTGGAAATGTGGCCAGAAGGAGCAGGGAAGCGATTGTCCCTCTGTAAGTGGCACTGGTGAGTTCGCACCTCGAATTCTATGCTCAATTCTCTCACAAGAGAGACACTGAGGTGCTGGATCAAGGCCAGAGAGGGGCAATGGAGCTGGTGAAGGGTCTGGAGCACAAGTCTGATGAGGAACGGCTGAGGGAATTGGGTGTGTTTAGCCTGGAGAAAAGGAGGCTCAGAGAGGACTTTATTGCCCTTTATGACTACCTGAAAGGAGGTCTTAGGGAAGTGGGGGCTAGTCTTATCTCCCAAGCAACAAGTGATAGGATGAGAAGAAATGGCCTCAGCATGCACCAGGGTAGGTTAAGATTGGATATTAGGATAAATTTCTTCAATGAAAGGTTGTCAGTCATTGGTACAAGCTGCCCAGTGGTGGAGTGACTGCTTCTGGAGATATTCAAAGGGATTGTAGAAGTGGCACTTGGGGGCATGGTTTAGTGGTGGATTTGGCAGTACTGGCTTAACAGTTGGACTTGATCTTAAAGTTCTTTTCCAACTTAAATGGAAGAGGGTTGGAACTAGATGATCTTAAGGTCCAACCCAAACCACTTTGTGATTCTATGATTAAATAAAGTAATATCCCAGAACTGAGTGATCAAAGTGAAATGCAGAGGTCTGCTTCACAATGTCCTTGTGAGCATACCTGAACATAAGACTTCTTATTTTTCCTGTATAGCTATCCAAATAAGCCTTAGTCTTTGATTTTGTCTTTTCTTTAGTCTTTGATTTTCCTCACTGCAAGATTTTAGCACATACCTGTCAGCTGAAAATTGCATTTACAACGAGACCATCTCTTCTACTCATTGCCAAAGACCTATGTCTCCTCCCAGTTTACACTCTGCTCTCGTCCTCCTGCTCTCTCCTGTAACATCTCAAAATCCCCCACAGATGGGTTAGGTCATGTGAATTTGCTTGATAGTCTTCTTCAGAACAACAGTATCTATGTGCATTGGGTGTAAAAATCAAGGTTTTGGCAAGGGCGAGGTTGAGGGTACCTGTATAAGGAGAGGTCAGGACTGCCCCTACCAGACACAGCTGGTTCTGGTTCGCTCTAACGGCCCTACTGCAAGACACAGCTGGGCCCATCAGCTACATGGCTGGTGCCATTTTAAAAAGGATTCAAGCTGAAGGACAGACCTGGCAAGTATAATTTAGTTTTTAGGGTTATTTTCCTTGTTTTCACAAAGTTTGTTTTGGATGTTGGACAGGCTTCTTGCTTCCTCTTTGTCATGTTGCATCTTCATGGAGCACAGAGCTACAACACCTCACATGCTGGTTAGTATTTGGGGTATGGAGGAAAGTTTACTGAAAAGTAATTTTCTGCCCAAATGTGGCTCTGTGGAAGTGCATGTGAGCTCTCCAGCATCAGGATGCATCGTGCTAAATGGAAAATGACTCAAATACTTTGTGCAGAAAGGCTGTAGAGGTGCAGTTATTAATGTTGGGGGTGTGAAATATGAGCTGACACTACAGCTCAGCTAATAAAAATGTCTTCATTGTCAGCCCTTTCCAGTACGTCATTTCAGATGTTTATTTGGTGGAAGTTTTGTGTATCAGTATGGTATACCATGTTTTTCTCTGATGAAATGTTTAAGAATGAGGTATTCTTTCTAGAACAGATTAGGAAATCCAAGGATTATATTGACTCGTGTCTTATACTTCATCTGTTATCCCATATTTACTTGAATACATGTCCATTGCCTCCTTAAAGCTAAGTTGTTCTTCCTTGCTATCTCTTTTCTCTAGAAATATCGTTATCAAGATGAGGACGCTCCACATGATCATACTTTGCCTCGATTAACCCATGAAGTGAGAGGCCCCGAGCTGGTTCATGTGTCAGAGAAGAACTTGTCGCAAATAGAGAATGTCCATGGATATGTCTTACAGTCGCACATTTCTCCTTTGAAGGTAGGATCATATTCACTGTGGCTTTGGACCTCAAATACGAGAAAACATGTAGCATGAAATACTTGGGAAACTTATTGGTACATGAACAGACAAGTTGGTTTGTGAAAAGTGTTATTGGAGACTGATTGTCCTGTGATGGATTTTTATGGCTCATTATAGTGTAACAAGTGATGGTTTAGTTGGCAAAGCTTTGTTTTGAGATATGAGTTTTTTGCTTAAGCAAGAAATGGACCAATTCCTGGCAAGTAAGCCTGTTTTTCTGTACATTGAGAAAGGAATAATGCAGGTTCTTGGCCTCAATATCACAGTGATTTTGGTGTAACAGACTTGCCTTCCTGATTGTCCTTCAGAAATTGAAAGAAATTACTGTAAATGTAGCCATCTGATGGAATCCTAGTTTCTGCATCTCTCAAAAACCTATATCAAAGTGATAATTTATGCCTATAAATGGAGCTTATTTGCCACTATTCAGATCCTTATTACTCAAGTACTTGCTGTTTTCTGTGGGGTTTGTTACAATTTCGAGTGATGTAGAGGCATCTCTCTGCTATTTAAGGGAGCTATGTATAGAACATAGAAGGTTTTCTGTATGTGTGGTTGGTGTCCTCTGATATATCTTGCTGTGCAAAGAATGTTTATCTTCATGGTGAACCTGCACATTAACCAAAAAGAAATCCATTCCTGGAAATTGCATTTGCTCTTTAATAAGACTGCAATAGCTTGAAGAATTTCTTAAAACTTCTCTAATGAAACAAGCATAGATAGTGATGAGCATGATGGTTTTCTTAATTTATTTTCTATTGGGTCTGGTGAGGAGAAAAAAATGAATGTTTTCACTAGAGTTGATGATGTTCTGGGTAAGGGTTTTATTCTGGCAACTAAGCAGCAAGCAAGGCCCATGGGCTTTGCTCCTTCTGGTGCTCAAAACCTATGAAATGGGTATCACTTGCCTAACAGAGTGGTTACATTGTAGTTAAAAGTGAAATGAAATATTTGCTGTTAAAGAGTGATATGGATGCAGCTGGTCTTCACTGAGCCTTCATGGGATAGTCATGTATTTGTTGCTCCTGTGGGTGGTTTGTATGTTGTTTGTCTCTTCATGTATTAGCATGCTTTAACAGGTTTCTGGGTTGCTTATGTAATTTATACTGCAGAAACCAGTGGTATCAAGCAGTAATATATCTTCTTACACTGGAGTAGATTGTTTTAGTTATTTGGAAGGGATTACCTCCTCTGTGGAACCTCAGGGGACAATTGCAGACAGAACAATCTCTTGTCTGGAAGGGAAATGTCCCTGTTCCTCTAGAGATTCTTGAATATTAAGATTATAGTGGTGCTTCTTATTCATGAAAGTGTAAAACTAGGTAATTTTCTTCACATTTGGAGACTTTCAAGTAAGGCTGCATGATCTAAGCTGATAATGTAGCAGTGATAATAAAAAGCTTATTGTGAAGTGATGTAAAAGGTATCCCCGTATCCCCAGACATCTACAGTTGCTTTAAAACTGCTCCCACTCTAAATTGCTCTTCTCACAGGAGAGAGTTGTTGTCATCTGCTGTTTCCTGAAGTGAAGGGAGAAGAGGGGCTATATAGTATTTTCTCTTGGAAATTTGTATCTTCTGCAAGTTCTATCCTCAGGCTGAGGATTTCTGTCTTTGACTTGGTATCTTTGAAGTTTCTACTTGCTTTCTCCTGTAGAGTGTGTCCTGTATTTTAACCACTGCTAGAGAATTATCTCAAGAGGCAGGAATAAACCTTCTTCTAATGCTCACGGCACTGTAATACCCTTCCTATATAAAACACTGGCTTTTCATTTACTTGTTTTTGGGAATTGACTGAAATACCTGTCTGGAAAGGTTTTGTCATGGAGTTTTCCACATAGTTGAGGAATAGTACTCCAAACTCACCAAAATCCAATCAGAAGTGGTTGTTGTCTTGAATTATAGACTTCCTATCCTATAGTCAAATATCATTAACCATTTGTCTGGAATTATAGACTTCCTATCCTATAGTCAAATATCATTAACCATTCAGCAGTCTTCTTGGCAGTATTGTGCAACCCTGGCTGCAATGGCTAAGAGCTAAATCGGAGGTATACTGCTTCTCAACCCATAGCATGCCTTCCTAGGGAACATAAAATACTATTTTTTTTTTCTCAAAGATTGGCTAGATAAATATGCCTGCTATTTAAATATTTCATTGCCTTGCATGAGAGGTGAAGCTGTTGGAATCCTGCTTTGAGGAGATATAACAAATGCCAGGGTACAAATACAGCCTGTCAACTTCTTAGGAGTGAGGAGAAACTGGCAACTGCAGTGGGGTAAAGCTGTCAGGGAACTCCACAGAGCTGTTTGCATTGGAAAGGTTGACTTGTTCTGCCCCAGTTTTCTGAATACAGGTCAAAGAACTTGGTGCAAATGGAAAATGCCTGTAAATGGAAGTCTCACAAGTTTGCTTGTACCAAGAGAGGGACCACACCACCTTCTGTGTGTCACTAGGACAATCTGACCAGCCACCCAGCTGGCAGTATGCTCCATGAGCAGGGGGTGGTGCCTGGCTGAGTGGGATTAAGTCACTCCCTGATTGAATTTCATTGCCTGAAGTTCACTGTGGGGTCTGCAGCACCACACTGCACCTCTCAAAAGAAGTTTTGAGGCAATTTTTTGTGTTTAGTGGCAGCACAATGACCTGACAACAGGATCATTTTTCCCAATATTTTTGCTTGAAATAGTATCATAAAAGAAAAATGCTTGTGCATAGAAGTAATCGGTTAAGATGTTTTGGAACTGAAGTGTTATCCCAAGGCCAAGCCACATATCCATCTTAATCACATCACTTTTCTGGAGTAACTTGAGTTTGGCAGAGGAAAGAGTTGCTTGTTTCCATGCCTTTGTGCTCATTTAGAAAGAAATCTGCAAAGACCATGAAATCCTAAAACTACCCTTTAGGGTCATAGGGTTTCTGTTTCCATCCCCCACAACTGGCCATCTCTGGAAGTCATAGGAATTACACCTCGTCTGTACAGGTATAATACTTGGTGCCATTGCCTGTTTCTGCTCCCAGGTTTCCAGTGGGCACCTTGGTTTATATCATAATCCAGTTCAACAGCTTGAGCGCAGCCTTGCACCATTACAGGCAATGGTTGAAGTGGATGGTTGAAGTTCACGTGGAAGTTCACATCACCGCTGTGTACACCTCCAAGTAAAACATTCCAGGGATTCTTAAAAGATTTTCTAACAGTCAGGATGGAAGGATTCAGCCCATCTTTTCTTTTTTTTTTTTAACCTGTGTGATTCAAAATGCATGATATGGTCCATACTGTAAAGAACAGAAGAATCTTAGATTTTATCTCAAGTTGCTGTGTACAAGTTGTTCAAGAACTTGGCAATAATTCCATGTTTCATTTTATGTGGTTTGATGTAGTCCAGAAATATCCTAGTGGAGCTCATCATTATCGGTTACTTCAGAAGGGTTTTTTTAGATATCAGAATGTAAAAAGAATTCTTTAATAGCCTTACGCTAGTTTTGTGTGCTGAGTCATTAGAAATGTGGTCCTTGGACACTCTGAAAGTCTCTTTGAGACACTTGGATACTGATTAGGATAAATACTGTTTGGGAATGTGAATAAGAGTTGACATTGCAGTTAGACATGCCTTTTTACATTTCACATACTTAAAACCTACTGCGTACTAGCCAGATTGCTCATTACCGTCTTCTGAAAAGCAGTAAAAAGTTGAACTGAAAAGTAGATCCCCTTCTCACTGTCATTTTTACTTTTGTAGCTTACAGTTTTGTTGGATTAACTTCACTTTTCTACCGTCCTGTAGTATTTCCTGTATGCTCAACTCTGTTTAGACACTCTTTAATTTTTAGGAAGCTGAAAACTTCTGTTAAAGGTTTATCTACTGATTAGTTTGTAGAAAATAAACTTGACAGCATCTTCAGCACCTTTGAGTACTGACATAAAGTTATAAATGAAGTTTTCAATTATGTAGCTCTATTGAGATTTGGGAAACAACTTTCGAGAAGCTTTGTGAAAAAGTTTCCGTATTAAGATGATAGATGCTCTTTGTAACTTAGAGAGGTGACGAGATGATTGTGCTTTGTTATTCTGTTAAAGGAAAACGCATGTGGTATAATGAAATGATCATGTTCTTGTGCTTTCCGCCGCTTGACACTAGATGGTGCGGTAAGCTCAGAATCATTTGATCTGCGCCTATAAAGCTTCGGTGACATGCTATGGAAGTTTTTTCTTGTATGTCATAGAAAGTGCTAATTCGGTAAAAATGCCTTTTTAGAATCTTTAGTCTGTTGAGAAATCTGAATACAACGCAACTGTGCCTAAAATTCTGCAAGTTCTGTCACTAAATTAAATGCTTCTCTTTTTCCCTTCTTCCTAGAATACAGCTAATCAGTGTTCATTAAATGAATGAACTCTGATTTCTGAATGAACCTTATTAGTGGTTTTGTGGCATTAGATAAATTTTTGAATGTATTCTGCTTCCTTTATGTAAAAGTAAAAGTCCATGTAAGGGTCTTGCATCTTCTGGTTGCCTGAACACTTTAAATGTCAGTCTATTCCAACTATCTCCTTTTTAGTTTCCTATTTAATGCAAGGTTTGAGTGTAAGCATCAATGACAGTGCAATAACAAGTAGCCAGGTAAGCTATCGTTATCTCATCTTAAGATTTTTTTCAAACAAGGAGGCACAAACTTCAGCTGCCTTCTCTTTGATGGCCTTGCTTTCAAGAAGAGAAGGAGCTGCTCTGGATTTTCCTCCTTTGCTTTCTGTCTCGGGGCACTGTCCTGCACCTCCTGTCTTTCAGCAGGCTGCTGAAAGCTCACAGAAAGTCAGGATGGGTGGAATGACTTTTGAGTGGAGAGAGGGGAAAAAAACATCTCCACATGGAGCACATGGGCAATTCATTTGCTCAGTGGTCTCCAAAGTTAGGGTTATACGTGAATTAACATTTGTGCAAATTGCTTTCAGAAGATTTGCTTCTTCCATCACCAGAGCATATTGATTCCACTTGTTCTTTTAGCTTCATGATGACAAAAATCCCTGTCTTACCCATTACTTGAGATTCTCTGTATCTAGAGGGGAAAAGATGCTTTGTTTCTACTCCAAGCCAAATCTTTATCCCAACTCCCATCTTGCTGTGGGTGTGTAGAGTGTCCTTTGCACACCTATCGGTTGTCTTTTTAATCCACTTGGGCGTAGGAAGGTCATTCCTCTGAAGGCTCCTGGAGTCTGGCACACCCTCTTCTTCTGTCTTTAATGAAACAGACTTTTGTCATCTCTGAAGTCTTCCGTGTCCAAGCATGAGTCAGACCTCACGACAGTGGCTGCTGTGCTTGTGTGGCAAATTAGCAGAGACAGGGAAAGAGGCTCTGAGGCTGAGACTGGATGATTAATTAATCCATGAAACATGCCTTAGCCTGAGTTTCCTGGAAGCTGTCACAAAGAGTAATTCTTTGCTTCTAAAACCATAGATTAGGTAAGATCTATTTATTTCATTAACATTGACTTCAATAAAAATGATGTTCTGAAGACAATTTGGACAAATAAGGGCGAATTGTTCTATACTAGTTTTGTGGTTTTGGTGTTATTTTCCCTTAATTTGACAAATGTTTGGACTGGAATTTTATTACTGAACATTCTATTTAGAGTAGAATCATAGAATGTCTCGGGTTGGAAAGGACCTTAAGAGCACCCAGTTCCAACCCCCCCTACCACCCTAGACCTTGTTGTCCAAGCCTCTGTGCATCCTGACTTTGACCACTGCCAAGGATGGTGCATTTGGCACACTTCTTTGGGAAGCCCATTCCAGCACCTCACCACCCTCACAGTAAAGAACCTCTTCCTTTATATCTAACCTGAATTTCCTCTGTTTATGTTTTAGCCCATTACCCCTTGTCCTATCACTATATTCCCTAATGAAGAGTCCCTCCCCAGCATCCCTATAGGCCCCCTTCAGATACCGGAAGGTTGCTGTGAGATCTCCACGCAGCCTTCTCTTCTCAGAGGCTGAACAGCCCCAACTTTCTCATCCTGTCTTCATACGGGAGGTGCTCCAACCCTGATCACCCTCTCAGCCTTCCTCTGGACTTGCTTTTGCTCTGCTTTATACAAAGTCATGCACTAGTCCCAGGTACTGTGAAAAGAGCAAACTCCAAGGCTCTCATGATGTTGCAGTGAATCCCACAAGGTATTGCTGCACAGAGCTGCAAAACATCATTAGGAAATACTTTCAACAGGCCTGTTTTAAATGAGCAATTGCAGGGAAGTCCTCTGCTATGCTGTTGTAAATACCAGGGAACCAGATTTACAGGAAAAGCAGGTTTCTGCAGCTTTCAGCCTTACCATGCCTGATACTCATGTGTAAATATAGTTTCTAGTGCTTGTAGAGGAATCATCTGTGATAAGAAACCCCATTTACTTTTCCAGAACTGCTGAACATTGTTAATTCTTATTACTGGGAAGAACCCTATGCTAAAGGTGAAGTTCAGATAGGGAAGAGAACAAGATAAGGCTGAATTTGCTTTCACTCCTGTTGCTCGATTGTGACAAATGGTTGAGGCTGTGCCATAGCACAGGCTGTTCTTCCAGAGCAAAGGCGCTGCATTTCAGAGGCTCTTAAGAGCCGTGAAGGACTGAGAGGCTGATGTTTTGTTTGTGGCAGTAACAGAAGTCTGAAGTTTTCTCTTGTAGTTACAAAATTAATTGGGGTTATATAGAGGACATATTAATGTATGCATGGACATATTGGCAAGCCATTTAAAACTCAATCTTGCATCCTTTTCTCTGCTTACACTGACTGCACTTCATAAGTATAGCTAATCTGCATGAAGCATTTTTTAGCCTCAGGATGGCTCAGCTCGGAAGCAATGATCTTATAATAATACTTTTGATCTCTGCCCTAGTAGCTTCCTAGCCTTTGTGTTTGGGGGTTATTGTCTGTCTTTTTTTCTCTCCCCCTTCCCCCTTCTTTTAAATATGCAGTTATTAGCAAAACCCCATACTGCAGTCAGTCTGTTAGTGAATTCCACTGCATATTCAGTAGGTTGCTTCATTAAGACACAACACTTGTTCCATGTTTAATCATGTGCTGCTTTTCTCTTATCTCTTACTGTAACAGCAGATAAGCATACATCATAGATCTGTATCTGATCCATGTGTTTTAATATAAAAATGCAATCGGATCAGGAGACAAAAGAAAAGCAAATGTGTCTGTGCTTGTTCTTGGTCTTACAGAAGTGGCAAAAGTAGTTCATTATGTTTCAGGGCAAAATAAGCTGCTTATGAATTAGTATTCTGAAGAATATTGTGTCTCGGCTTCATATAGGCAGGAATGTCTTCCATTTTTGCAATCCTTGTCTTACTCTAAAGAAGAAAACCTAAAATGGTGCAAAATTCAAATGTTGCAGTGAAGAATAGTTACTAATGATCACTAGGTTTTGGATTTTGTCATCAAAGCTAAACCCATTGTACTGTGGGCTTGATTTTTGTGTCTCGGATTCCTAACTGACAGCTTTCTATGTGATTTATGTTGTTGCAGACAGTATCTTGTTATCTTGAGAACTTCTGACAGAATAAAACAGAAACCAAATAAAGCTGCTTCTGTCAGGGGGTGATTTAATTGGAGGAATCTCAGCAACTAAGGTAAACCTGAGGCATTGCAATGCTCTCTTTTTTGGCAAAATAAACGATGGCCTGTGACGGACACAAGCAAAGCAAATTCTGTCAGTGTCTCCTGGCCCATTATGTATTGTTAGATTTGCCTGAAGAATAAAAAAAGGAATTTTCAAAAGAATTTGAAAATATTTTCAGGCTATGGACCCTATTTACTTTGTGTGGGCCTCCTAGGTATTGAAGGTCCTTTCAAGTGTTAATCTGAATTGCAGTTTCAGGAGATCTTGTGTTCTTGATCTTCTGGATGCTTTATCAATTGGTATTAATTAACTGCTTTATCTTTTTTCTTTTTAGATAGTAAATTTCTCCTTCAGGATAATCTCGTTCCGGAGTCTTATTTGTTTATTAAAATCTGATAAATTAAACATATTTCTGGCTATGTCTCTCCATCACTCTCCTATCAAGAAAATGGGAGATTACAGAAATTCCCTTTTCTCCATGTCTTTCTGTAATGTTTTGCATAGTAGTAATTTCTTGCTCCCCTGGAATTCACTGACTTGGGTTTTTTTTTCCCTTTGATGGATTTGCCGTATGAAATACCTATAGAATATAAAATAGGGATGTGCTATTGCAAAGGTACTTATGTTTATTCCCCACCTGAAATTAAAGAAATGCATCCAATAAATCCATGGAATCACTACGAGATGCTACAAACATCAGATTTGTATGTTCTCTCAATTCTTCTACTCTAGGAGTATAGGACTATCACTATATTTGTAAAGAATCTGTAACGATGTTTATCACCTTTCCAAAGTGTTTTGTGACCTCCTGATGAAAAGTGCAATAAAACATCTTGGTGTCATTAGTCAGATTGCAACAGGAAGGATTTTCTTCAGAGACGTCAGACAGGTTTAACACCAGTTGTTTCCTTCAGCTCAGCAGCTGAAATGCCCTTCTGTCAGACATCAGCTACTGCTGACACTTGGGAATGTACTCTACGTTTTAAATGAAACATTAAACTGCTGTAATACCTTTTCACTGAGGGCTATCCTGGTGATTCAGTAAAAGATCTACATCCAAGGTTTATACATCCAAGGATGTGACACATCAAATGCATTCTGGCTTTTGTCAATGTTGGGTGTAAAAGAATACAAAGCAGAAGTTTGCAGCTCCAGAAGCTGTGGATAGGTGCAGCCTCCAGGACAAAGAGGACAGAACCTGTTTAGTCAGACCTTACGGTAGAATATCTTGGCAGCCTAAGAAGCATTCAAGCTAATACACATTTTGTTTCCAAATGCTTCCTTTTTAAACTCCTGTTTCTTGTGCCTCTTGTTTCATCTTTCTGTAATGTAGTTTTGTGGGCTGTGGAGCTGTAAAAAACCCAACAGAATTCTGGTGTTTAAAGGAAAAAAATCTTTCTAAACTGGCTGTTATTGTGTGACATCTTTGTATCCACAGCTAATTAAGGCTTCTCAGACTTTTAAATGGGAAATGCTTTTTGCCATTTGGTTCCCTCCAGCATCTCTACTTCAGCAGATCACATTACTTGCTTTCTAATAATCTTTTAAAGACAATATTGCTACTGAAGCTGATGCAATTGGGGAAAAAGTCAAAACATAGTCAGCAGGCTTGATGACTCAAGTGACCTTTCTGAGATCTGCACTGTTTATTGACTTGATTTCCCATAGTACGTTTTGCTCTCTTTTCCATTCCCATGCTCTTGTTTTCCTTTTCCATAGTTAAACAGTGTACCTTTTTCTGAATTCCAAATTACCCCAGGATCCATTACTTGTTTCTTCCTTACTTTTCTGTGATATTTATTCCTGCACTTACACATGGATCTTAATACCACAAGCCACCTATGAAATACAGTTTTGCATCAGGTAGCTGTTAACATCTGATTATTGATGCCCTTCTGGTTCAAGCCAATTGCACTCCTCTTCTCTAAAAGCAACCAGAAAGCAAAATGATCAATAGGAGTCATGGTTCTCCCTGTGTCCCTTTTTTCATACCTGGTATTCATGAAAAGTTTGTTGTTTTTTTCTTGCTGATGGAATGTGAGGGGTTTCTTCCTCCCCAAGGAAAAGCAATGTGGAATACATCTGAAAGTCATCAGGTATAGTGGATCACAGTTGTCCACTGAAATGGAAGCACTCTGGGCACCTTTTATTCTACTAAGACTTATATAAACCCTGCACAGATGCAGGTGCAACTGATTTTTTTGACCAACAGACTCAAGCACACTTAATTGCAGCTCTTATCTTCCAAATGTGAATGGAATGTGTCGTAAGAGCTAGAAGTTAGCTTTTTAGATTAAAGTGTTCTATGTAGACTACAACCACGTTCTCAAAGGCAATGTACATAGCTGATGTTTTTCAAAGCCTGTCTTCCACTACAGTTATAATAAACATCTGCCTGTATTGCTGCATTGGATTTAGTTAACATTTGGTGATTCAAGTTTGTGCTTCCAAATAAAATTATTAATAACTTAATTATTAAAATAAACCTAGTAATTGAGTTAATAAAATTAGAAGAATTGATAACATGGCATTGGAAAGGCTGAAAGGAGAACTGTGTTTTCAACAAATAAAGAAAGTTTTACTTTGAAGTCAGTGTCACAAATTGTCTTTGATCAAGAAGATGAGTAAATTCCAAGCAGTGAAGTAGAATTTTCAGTGATAACACACATCAACTGAGTATAAAGGCTTATATTAATTGCTGGGAATTGGTCAAAATAGCACAAAGTTAACAACCTTTGTGCTAGGAATGTTAATGTCATCAACCAACTTCTGAAGACCACGCTTGCATCTGATTTCAGTCAAATTGCTGCTGTTTCCTCTCTAGTGGTCATTAGGCAGTTGATTTTCTTTACTGGTTTGCAACAGATACGCACACTGAGCAGATCTGAACTCAGGTTTCAGCTGAAAGTGGGTTATTTTCCTAATTAGGTTCATAATTGTATTTCCATTTTAAAAAGGCATTATTTTTTCAGTATCTTGGAGATGCTGATATTTACTAAAGGCAAATGGGAATTAATACACCAAAGTGCAGACAGGGTGTTTCTGCATTGCTTTATACTTTACTGTATATAACTGTAATGCAAGAGAATGTCTGAAAAACTGGCTTAAGCAATCTCAGTTAAAATACCCAAGACAGGCTTCCATTTCTGAAAGTAATATTTGCATACTCTCTCCTAAAGATACTGGTATTAGTGAATTTTAATCCTGTCTTTATTTTGAAGTATAAACTAGAGCATAAAGACTACTGAATACTTGTTTCTCAAAGATTAATAAAGTAGAGCTGTATATATAAAGGCAACAATCAGCCAGGCAGAGCATTGCATTGGTATTTATGTTTATAAACAGAAGGGAAAAAAGCCCTGTTGAGTAAAGCGGTAGAGCATCAATGTGTCAGCCTATTATTGCTACAAAAAATTAAGTGAAGTGTGGGGATTCCTGTGGAAAATTCATCTTGCTTCACCTATTCTCCTTCAGAATCATAGAATACCAGGCTGGAAGGGATCATCTGGCCCAATCTTTCAAGGCAAAGCATGACCCAGCAGCCTGTCCAGCCCAGTCTTAAAGAGTGTCCAACACTGAGGAATCCACCACTTCACTGGGGAGATTATTTCAATGCCTGATTATTCTCAGTGTGGGAAATTTCCCTCTAATGTCCAAGCAGAATCTCCACAGGAGTAACTTTTGCCCATTACCCCTTGTCTTTTCCATGTGACTCCTTGTAAAATGGAGTCTCCATCTTCTTTGTGGCCGCCCTTTAACTACTGGAGCATGGTGATAAGGTCTCTCCTGAGCATTCTTTTCTCAAGGCTGAACAGGCCCAGCCCTCCCAGCCTTTCATCAGTCCTTGGATCATCTTCGTGGCCCTTCTCTGGGCCCTCTTCCAGCCTGTCCATGTCTTTTCTGCATAGTGGAGACCAAAACTGACCACTCTCTTCCAGGTGTGGTCTCACAAATACTGAGTAGGATAATGACATATTTATCCATGCTGGTGGTGCCCTTGCTGATGTAATCCAGCATTCTATTGGCTTTCTTTGCTGCAGCAGCACACTGTTCACTCTTATTGAGCTGGCTGTCCAGCAGGACACCTGGGTCCCTTTCCCCAGAGCTGTTTCCCAGCTGGGTAGATCCCAGCCTGTGCTTCACTCCTGGATTGTGTTTTCTAAGGTGCAAGACCTTGGAAGTCCTAGTTGAACTCTGTAAGTTTCCTGTTAGCCTATTCTTCCCTTCCAATGCTAACCATTCTATGATTATATCCAGGTCTTCCTGCAGGGCTGGCTCTCCTTTCAAAAGTGTCCACTTCCCCAACCAGTTCTGTATTGTTGGCAAACTTCACCAGGGTACACTTGATCCCTTCATGCAGATTGTTTACGAAGACATCGAACAGTGTTGGGCCAGTATCAATCCACTGGTGACAGGTTGACAGTTTGAGAAAGAGCCATTTACCACCGCCTGTCAGCCAGCTCCCCATCCACTGCACACACCACCTGGAGGTGGCCCTAGGAGGTGATGAAGGGAAGCTTTATTGCAAACCTTGGAGAAATCCGGGTAGACAATATTCACTGTTCAACACTTCATGTATTGTGAATTTCCACATTCATGAATTTGGAGGACTGTGTGCATCTCTGCTTAGAGGCCGTATCTTTCTCATGTGATGAGCTGTGTAGTCTTTTTACAGTGTAGCTGCAGAGAAGCAGGATAGATATGTTTCCCAGTACAGATTTATCTTTCAGACCAAAATGACTTAGAAACTCTATGTACTCAACTGGACTGTAGAGCATTGGAAGAGTATCTATGGGTTTCTATAACTTTTCACATACTGATTTTATCACCACACTTTTTCTCATGCTTTCTCACTGAAGTGGAATGACTCAGCAGCTAGGTTCCTATGCCAGGTCATTATCTCAAACCAAGGGGGATCCAAGCCAGTTTGGAGCTACATGAAATGTGGCAGGATAGAGGAATAGCCTGCGGAAAATGCAATATGGGCTTTGTCCCGTTGCTCTCTTCCTCTCTCTCTCTCCTTCTCATGGTCTCTGCAATACTTTTCATTTCTTGTTTCTGGTACAAGCTTTCTGTAGGAAGAGTTATTTTACAAATAGCCAAGTATGAGGGACAATGGGAATGGAAGTTGGCAGTCAGTGACTGAAGTGCACAGAGGTGTGTGCAGCTGGGGGAAGAGGCACAAGCTGTTAAAATTCTAACGGTTATATTTCAAAACGTTTTAAAGCCTACCTTTTGCTACCTGACAGCCTGTTTTGCCTTTGTAATTCTTCAGCTGGTCACATCAAACCATGTTTGTATCTGCTATGTTATTTCTTCTGACAGTATGGTAATACTCAGGGTGAATTAACTAGAGTATCTACCAGAAACCTGGTGTCACAGCATGTGTGGACATCATCTCACCTTTTCTGGGTTTTAACTCAGTTATAGCCATCTTAATGCAGATAATTCTAGCAATTGGAACCCAAGTTTTGTTCAAGTTATTCAATTAAGTTGAAATTGCCTGTAATGTAGTACCATAATTGTAGCAGAGGCATAGTTAGAAGATGGTAAGTAGGTGAGCTACTAATTAAATTCTTCTGAACTTCAGTAATTTAATATTCAAAGGAGGCTGAGCCCTATAGTAGCTGCTTATTGCATTGCCACTGGGAGTTACCGAGGAAGAAATCTTAACAAAAATAGGAGCTTCCAACTGATTTTCACTGGACTTGACTGAAATTTGGGGTTTGTTAGTATTGTTCAACTGTTGTAAATACAGCATCAGTCTGTGGGTGAGTTCTCTGCAGACTTCAGTAAGATCTTATGTGGGTGGATAAGTACAAAATTTTCCCAAACACTGCTAAACCCGGGGATGACGATTGTGTTTATATATAATCTTGAAAAGCTGGATTCTTTTATATTCAGGCTTTTGGGAAAAGTAGGTTTCAGCCTAATTTAAGCAGGAATACAGCTTCCTTTGATTTTCAAAGGGCTGTAAGCTACAAACTCTTTTAAGTTCTTTTTTGAGAATCTCATCTGATAATAAAATGAGAGGTGTGGGTGAGGATGAAATTCATCCAGTCTTGCGGTCTTAATTCTGTAGCACAGCTCAGACTGTCTTATCTTTGCTGCATCAAGATTATTGACCAGGTTATTAGCATGTCCTTCCAGGCCCCTGAATACATCAAAGCAAATATTCCATTGCCCTTCTTGTTATAGCTATCAGTAATGATCTAAGCAAGACTAGCTCAGAGATTCCTCCCTAGATGCATGTTCTTTCCAAGCCTCTTAATTCAATCTGAATGATGATGATGATAATTTAGGTTATAGTGTTACCCAGGGGCTATGATTGTAGTTCAGGGTTCGATTGTCCTCAGCACTGTACAGACAGGGAAAAGCTTAAATGTTGTGATGCCATTGAGTTGCCTGGGTTGAAACCACTAAAAGTGAACAGAAATTAATAGGAAACCCTGTGTATATTCAAATTGTATCTACTAATCTATCTACTATAATCAAATTATATCTACTTTTTAACTATCAGATAATTTCTTTGTAATTTCTTTAGCTATAAATGTTCATATCTTGAGGCTAAAGTATAGACCAGTGCTACCTTTTTACGTTTACTGGCTTTTTCCCCATTAGCACTGAAGTGATGCTTTGCATCTTGCTGAGTGAGAAATGCACATACAAATATACATATTTTAGAAAAAAACCCCAAATGAACAACAAAACACTTGGTGCTAATTGAAAACATCTCTGTCAATAGAGTCCCTTTTAAACTAAGGAGACCTAAACAGGAACTGCCACAGTTGCCCAATGTAGAAATTAATCCATCAACTAATATACCACCACTTACTTAATGTTTTAACAAATGTCCTTGATTTAATCTCCACATGTGTCAAACTGGGTTGATGAGTGTTACTGTACTTTCAATTAGATGGGCTTTTCAACATAATTTTCACTATAATGGTTAGTATAAATGAGTTTTCTTAATTATGGTAAGGTGAATGCTTCATTAGGAGACTTGAGACATAGTATAGTAATGTTTGCACATCCTTGTGGAGACCCTTTGTTCACAGGGACACACATTTTCACTTCTCACAAACTCTGCTGATGTTTCTTGGCCTACTCAGTGTGAGACTGAAGACCTATGATAGGTAGACAGTCTAATCCAAATTCTCCATGATTTTATTTATTGTAGTTAATTTACAGAGTATTATAGTTATTATTTAGTAATGAATTTAGCATTCTGACACTGCCTTCTGGGAGCCCTGGTGAGGATCATCAGGGTATACTGTAAATCTGTTCTCTGGCAATGTCTTGGAGGCTGCAGTGGCATTTAAATCTGAGAGAAGATCTTATTAATAAGCTATAAATTATCAGTTTGCTATATAAGCCCAAAAGTTATTAGGGCAACAATTCATGGAATGTCTAAATGCAGAATTTACAAAAAGTCCTTATATTCTGTAAATGTTTCCTTTTTTTCCCTGGAATTTCCTGTTTGCTTGGGCAGGCAGCATCTTTCCCTGGTTCCTTTCCCCTGTGAGATATGAGGTCTCCTGAATGACTGCGTTGCCATCTATTTGATTGTGGAGAACGAGTTTTATTTCCTGAGGGACATGGTGGCTACCTGGGCAGCTGAGCCTTGTAGATCAGTCTGGGGCAAGAACAAGCTTTTAAGGAAGCATTATAAAGATGGAGAAAACAGGAAAGAACATTCTTCATATTTTTAATCCCATACTCATTCCCAATGTAGCCTTTCTATGCCCTGAGTCTACAGGGCAGCTCGCACTTCACATTCTTTTTGCAAATATCACACCACTCTTAAAGATGGGGAAAGTGCTGGGGACATTGGAGAACCATGTTTTGGGGCTGGTTAGGGTAGATGCAGTGCCAGACCACATTAACCCTGTGTATTCATGCTGTATTTCAACCAGTCTCATCTATTTTTCTGAAGCATTAAGATCATAGAGTAATAATCTACCACCTGGTTGTCCTTGCTTAGCCTCGGGCTATCGGTGTCAGCCGATTCTTTGCAGGGTTGGGAGGGTTGCAGAGGCCCCAAACACTCTTCTCACAGTTTCTAGCGCTGTGGATGGGCATCAGGGATAAAATCTGGTGCTAGAAGCAAAGCACTTTATCTATGGCTGTTTTCCAGAGGTTTAAGTAAATTTGAAGTTGGGGTAATTGACTTGAGATTTTTAAGTTAGTGGTTTCATTTATTTTCTAAAGAGAAATAGACAAAAATCTTTCTCTCCTACAGGTAGTATTAATTATATAGAATAAGATGGCTGACAGAAAGTTAGTAAAATTGTGCAGTATCACAGCTGTTCCATTCAAAGAACTGGATGGCAGCAAATGTTTATCTGTCTTTTAAGAAACACCAGGGATGATCCTGGGAATTGCACATCAGAAAATCTTTGCCAGATACTTTTAATGAGATAAATGCGTTGGGATTGGAGAAAACAGGAAGAGGTTCCGTAAAGGCAAAACAGATTTAATTTAATTCAATGGAATCTCTGATAGTGTCAGTAAATTAGTAATAAGTGGAAAAGAGGCTGAATTAATTTATTTGTACTTAATAAATAATTTTGATAAAGTCCCATCGCTCTAAGCCACTAAGGAAAGAAATTATTTCATAAAATAAAATATAAGGAATATTAGAATATAAATTATCGAAACACCTAAGAGAAATTAATGAACTATTTGCAATACGGCAAAGGGAGTCTAATGTTCAAGGACAACCTGGATCAGGGAAAGTCTATCCACATTTTGAAATCTGTCCTAGACTGGGCTCTAGAAATACAAATATAGTAATTATTTATGAGGGAAATAGCTAGACAGGGACAGGGCAATTTGCAGATGGCATACAATTACTCTGGATAGAGAAAACAAGACAAAGCTGTGAGGCATTTCAGATCTGGAAGAATGGGCAGATGATAAAATGTAATTTTGAAAAATATACATATCTACAGTGGAAAGGGAAATATAAGTTACTCACAATACTGTAATCAACTCAGTTTTTTAGAGATGGCTTATCGTTTTGTGGACAAATCTTAAGCACAGAAGTGACTGAATTCACTGAGCAAAATGCTTACAAATGAATGGCAAAATTAGCCATAAGAACTGAAATGCTGAAAACTCTCTCATTCTTTGAGAAATTCAATAACGTAAAGCTTCTAGAAATGGGAGAATAAAAGAGCAAATGCATGGATTTCTATGGGAAAAGAAACAAAGCATCATGTTTTCAGAAAAAAATACTGCATTAGGCCATGATGCTAATTTTTGCCCCCTTCTCTGATTTTTTTTTTTTTCATCTTTGGTCATTTTCAATCAAATCTGAAAGAAGTCAGTGGTTGAAAAGAAATTCCAATGCCATCCATAAAACGAGAAAACCAAGTAGAGGAAAGATATAGCATCAAGTCATCTGGTATATGATACCAGTGAATCAATACAGGCAAGTATGAGAGGTGGCAGAGTGAGAGCAAACATGACATTTCCGCTGCAGCAGAAGCCTCTATTGGAGCTAACATGTTATTAGACATCAGAATTTTACAACAGAATCCAAAGCCATAAGAAGGGAGACAATGTTTATTTTGCTGCTCATGGGTCTATTTGAAATCTGGAAATATTTAATGAGAAAACAAGAAAAATGAGGACCTTTTAGATAGGAGGTTAAAAAATCAGAACATATGTATCACATGCAACTATGCAGATGGCTAGGATATTATAATTTAGGAAAGTTTTCAGCTAAACTGTAGAGTACAATGTATGTCACTGTCCCATGGATTTCTCTGATATAACAGGTCTCCATTTAATAGGACATAAAACCTGTTTATATATAACCTTTTCCAGGTTATGCAAATTGGAAAATCCAGAAACTTGATAGTTCATTGGCAATTTCTGGAATCTGCAGAAGGAAAAAATCCACCTGCAGTGTTTGAAATTTCTCCTTAAGAGGTGAATTAGGCGCACTAAACATTGAGATGGATGTAAATGTTACAAGTTTTTTTAAGGCAGTTTTCTTTTTATTTTCTTAATACTTTTTACTTCTAATTTTTCATTCCTGGACTCAAAGGTCTGTTGTAACTGAAACAATGAGAATGTGTTGCTCTGTAAGAAGACAGATTTTTCCCATAATTACATGCGTCCAGTTTACCTGGCTGACAAAAAAAAAATGCATATTGATATCAGTGACTTTATAGTTGTAATGCTTCATAGAAGGAGATATGTATTATTTACAATTCTTTACAATTCACACATACATAGCAACTTCCACTCCTATTTTATTGTATGGTTTTGTACTAGACATATATTGCTCATTGTATATATATTCAAAGTGTTATGCATATCACTTGAAACTTGTGAATTTTCTGGTGTACTTTTATCATGCTCTTAGAAAAAGATTTTGCTAAGATTTGTTTTGTTAACAAATAGATAATTGAAAAGGAATTGCATTTGGAATGTTCCTGTTACTTTTCTGAATCATTGACTGATAAAATCATACACGGGGTGAAAGAAACAGAATGTTGTTTAGTAAGAAGTCCAGTTTCATACTAATTTCATTTAGTAAAAGTTGGGGATAACCAATTTAAGTTCAAAGCCCTAAATAAATGAAAGGAGTAATTTTCTGATGTCCCCTTAGGGGTTGCACAAGTTAATGTACAACTTCACTCACTCCAGAGCTACTGCTATAGTGTAAGTAAAATTGTAAGGGTTTTTTTTCCAACCAGTTCACTCATCTCAAGAAAGCCAACTCCTTCCCCCAAAAAAGCTGATCCTACGAGACCTTGATACCTTCTTGTGGGTTTTGCTCTGCAATTTGACAAATTATCTTGTTCTAGAAGCAGTCTGCTGAAATTAATAAACATTTTGTCATCTTTTGAGATATTTAAGGGGATGTATTATGTTCAAATATGCAGAAAAACAGATTTCTTCTGGTTATAAGTGAAATGGTTGCAACAAAACTATGCCATTAAGTACCAAAAAAATATCCAGCCATGCATATTTCTTGTCAGAAATGATACCTTAAAGCTAAGAATCGAACTACATGGAGTGTTTACCATGAGCACAGATGGTGATATTTTTAATAGTAAATTTGCAACAAAAATTTATTTAAGTCTTACCTTAAAATGTTCAAGTGAAAGTCAACAAATAATTTCATCTGAATAAAGGAGAAGTAAAAAATCAGCAATAACAGGGGTTTGTGCTGATATTTTTAATGTAAGGTTTGTTTTGGAAAGTCAAAACATCTTATTTCAAAGCTGTAAAATAATTTTGGACTTGTCTTTTTAAACTAACATTCAAAAATGAAAAAAATATCTGACAGTAAATGTAGCAAAAGAAATAATGTTCACCCTTCCAGATAAAAACTTTTGTGTTGGACTGAATGATATATTTCAGGTCTACCTGGCATGATTTTTGTTCATTTATTGAATGAATAATCCATTATTTACATAGGTTTATGGGGCATATGTGACAAAATACGCACAGCCTTTGAGAACTCATGCAGCAAACCTTTTAGGTTTGAATCTTTATTTTGATTTATGAAGATAGAGAATAAAAGTTGCCTTCACACCTTAGCTGCAGACAATTTCCACTGTGAGCTCCACAATAGCAAACTCTCTCAGTGTGTGCAATGAGCCGTCTATGGCTGACTTTGGCAAAACATGCAGTGTTGCTTCAGAAATACCGCATTTCCATTCTGCTCTTGGCAGGATATGTTGGGTTATTTGCTAAATGCTTGAGAAATCCTCTCACCCCTCAAAAAAAGAATAAACAGACTCATTTATCAAAATCTCACTGAGGTTTAATCTTTGTTTTGGAGATGTTCATCTGTTTAATGCTGGATATCTATGAGGCTTTTTAAGGGTAAGTCATTATGTGTCCTTCCAAACTATGGTCCAAATGATAAGGAGAATACTGCTTGGAAGGGATAAATGAGAGGTGATATTTCTTAAAGTCCATGATAAGTGGAATAAGTATCTTGCCTTTGATATCAACATACATAATAAGGCAATATACTTAACTACTGTATTTGGGATTGGACTTGAATATATAGTTTTAAATTGTTACGGCTCAGGTTTTCCTTCCTTAAGTTTTCCAGCTGAGGTAGCTCTGAGGTCAGAGTGACGCATGTTCAGGCAGTGGGAAGGCTATGCAAATAAGTCCTTAATGGGTGTCACATAGGGTATACTCCACGGTAGCTTGAATCCAGATGTAGGAATTGCCAATTTGTAGTTCTGTGCTCCTCTGCTGCACCAGTCTCTGGTCACAGTCTTTCCCTCTCTTTCACCAACAAAAAGCAAAAAAGAGAAAGATAGGATTTAAATTAGCTCAGAAAGGTTTTCTACGATCCAATTCTCCATGGGTTCATGAATAATACTTGGGTTCTAGTTATAGTTGTATATTAAAACTTCTTATATTTAGAGTCAAAGGAAATGACAGTCTTTATTTTTACATTTACAGCATATCTTGTAATTAATTACAGAGGATGTAGAGATTATACTCTGACAAGTACTTTTTTTTTAAAAGTCGTCCATAAACTATTTGCCCAAGTCATCTTTTATAGATTTTACCTTTCTGAATAATTTGTAGGTTTAAAAAAAAATAAAAAAATCCCTATATATGGTAATAATTATACATGCCTGGTGTGTCACAGCATGCTGAATTAACCCCAGTAAGGAAAATAATGAGAATCAGCCAGACAAAATATAACACTTGTCAAGTATGAGCATGTCTTTTTTTGAATGGGTAGAAAAATAAAGTCAAATAACTAGTAACGAAAGCACCAAACCCAAAATGTTTAATATTATACTTTTCTGTAACTGTGTGCATGTGTAACTGTTACTGGGCATATCTATATTTTGGCAGAAGTCCTGGTTATAGTCAATGGGGAGTTCAACCTAAATGCCATGTGATTGTCCTTCACTTGGATTATCATCAAAATTGCATAAACAATGTCGTTTTAATTAGGCATCTGATGTAAAAGAGTTTAAGTGCATTTTACTGATGTATTTTAGATGACAAAACAGTTATGGCACAAGAGACTTGACTGTATGCATAGTAAGCTTTGTTTAGCTACCTGTTATATAGATAAGAGGGGAGAAAGGTTAAAACTGGGATGTCCTGTTGGAAAAGCTTTGTAAGATTCTGGGTAAGGGTGCGTATTTTTAAGATTTATTTTATATGAATGATTTGGAAAAAGGATGAAGCAACTTCTACTGTTTCAACTGTGATTTCTTAAGCATTCTGCTCAAGTAGAATCCTGTGCTATGTATGTGACACTGCATATAACTTATTAAGAATTTCTAATGTATTATAATTTTTGATTTCCATCTTTGGCAGAGATCCCTTAATTTGTTCAAAGCTTTCTATCTGATTTCTATCTAGCTTCCTTAGGAAGACAGAAAAACAGTTGACAGTCTTATTTATATATGTGTGAATGTATATGTATTATATAATATGTTTGCAAAGAAGCCTAAAACTCTTGGGGCTTTTAAGAAATGAATCATAAAAATATTTAGGTTAGAAAAGACCATTAAGATCATAGAGTCCAAACCTAAAACTGGAGCTATGTGTGTTTCTTAAGTTCAGTCTTTTAAAATAATCCAGAGTTTCTTCTCATTCAGTGCAGCATGTTCTTTTAGCCAGAACAGCTAGGTAAGTAACTACTGTAAGGTAGAAAGGAAGGTAATGAGTAACCCAAGGTACAGACACACTCCTACACAAGGGGGTAGCAGTCTTAAAAACCTGAACAAACAGTGCATAAAATGAAAAGACAGTAGGACTGGAACAAATGAGGAATTTGTAATAAACACTGGGGAGAAGATGAATAAATTACTGTGAAGACAAAGATAAGAGGAAGACAAATGAGAAAAGCAGAGCAATGGAACAAAAAAGTTGTCATGTAACATTCTGGGCTACCAGTTTTACTTCCATTTTTTTTTTACTCTTTCCTTCAAAAAACCTTTATCTAATATAGTTTTGAATTTGAGTAAGTGTATTTTTTGGTTCAACATCTTAAATAATATGAAATAAAAAGTAAGTTAGTTCTACAATTCCAATTGAAACATGTCTTCATATCTATCTTTTCTTTTGGGGCATAATCTCATTTAACGTAGTATGATCATGAAGGCTATTCACAATTCACCAGTGAATTGCACTTACGTATGCTTTTGTGGTACTAGGGCTTCTTGTTTCAGGTGGAACAAAGGAGGACTACATCTATATTTCCACAAAAAATATAAATTGATTATTAAATATCAAAAAGGTTAATTGAGAAACTGAACATGAGCTGGCTTCAGTGTGCGCTTACAGCCCAGAAAGCCAACCGTATCCTGGGCTGCATCAAAAGGAGCATGACCAGCAGGTTGAAGGAGGTGATCCTGCCCCTCTACTCTGCTCTTGTGAGACATCACTTGGAGTATTGTGTGCAGTTCTGGGGCTGTTCAGCCTGGAGAAAAGAAGGCTGCGTGGGGACCTCATAGCAGTCTTCCAGTATCTGAAGGGGGCTTTACAGGGATACTGAAGAGGTAGAACAAGGGGTAATGGATTCAAACTTAACAGGGGAAGTTTAGATCGAATATAAGGAAGAAGTTCTTTCCTGTTAGGGTGGTGAGGCACTGGAATGGGTTGGCCAGGGAGGTTGTGAATGCTCTATCCCTGGTGGTGTTCGGGGCCAGGTTGGACAGAGCCTTGGGTGACATGGTTTAGTGTGAGGTGTCCTTGCCCATGGCAGGGGGGTCGGAACTGAATGATCTTAAGGTCCTTTCCAACCCAAACCATTCTATGATTCTATGATAATTTGTATCCATGAATGCTGTAACAGGTAAGTTTACCAATAAGAAGTTATAAATTCCAGTACATGGTGGAAGATCATATAATTTGCTTTGTGTATCAGCTCCCAAGGAAAAATTATTCCTTAGTTATATAACCTGTTCAACTAGGGGAGTCCAGATTGTCTTATGCTGGCATTTACAGGAAATATATGCTGGTCCTTTTACTCCTTCACCTAGGATTCTATTTTGTGGTAACTTGTTCAAAGGCATTATTCCCTGTTTTTTCATATTGAGTATTTTAGGTTAAATTTGCTGAGGAAAGCAAAATGAACAAGAAATACCCTAGATTACAAGATCAAAGGATTGTGAAGAATAGTCACTGAATGATAAATATCACTTTAAGAAATACGTAAATATATTGAATAACTACATTGATTTGTTTTGCAAAAAAAACCACAACCCTCTGCCTTAATGTAATACAACTAAGGTTTTTATAAGAAATACGTGAGGGATAAGACACTAGCTGGGTATCTTCAGAAGATTTTAGTTGCTTTCTTTAAAACTGAATTAGATTAAACCAGAATGAAAGCACTCTCATAAATGCTAAGTTAGCTACATCTGGATGCATAAATTTACAGACACTTAATGGGACAATATAACAGAAAATATATTTTCTGGCTAACTACTGATAGCCATTAAAATTATTTTGCTATATATCAACTAATTATAGCACTTGATGTTGAGAATATTCTAAACCCACAAATTTTCAAACTTAGTGGATCTCACAACATCACTTTAAGTCTAATTACATTCTTCTACTAGTCAAATGGTAACCTGGAACAGACATTGAGATCTTAAATGATTGGTTAATGCTCATGGTAGAATAGGATAAAGATAGGATAGGGTAAACAGGATGAAGAACAGAGTTGCAAAAGTTCTTGACCACACCTTGGGTGGTCATTATACTTTATACAGCCAGACAAATAGTAGACAGACTTGAAAACAGCACCATAAAAAGGTTACTCTCTAACACAGTCATGTTAGGATAATGACTGCAACCTTCGATTAGGGTAAATCCATTCTTCCCCTTTCAGAGCAGAGGGAGAGTTGAGCACATTAAAAAACACATTGATTGTTTCTGAAGTACACACTGCTGAGAGACATAGAAACCTTAGATTTATCTGGTTTTAAAAGATGGTGTTTCTAGCATAGATGTTTGGTATAAAAAGTATATTTGCAGTTCTGGTGTCATTCTATGTTGTAATTTAAGGATTAAACCCACTTTTTTTTTTTTTTGTAGTGTTATCTCTTTCTTCTGTGAAAGAACTACTGATGCAGCATATCCAGATTAAGATTGATTAACAATTCTGTGAATTTTGCCCAGCAGCTATAATCGTTGGTTGCCTTAGCAACTTGTGTAGATTAAATCATAAGCTAAAATCCAGGGGGTTCAATTAAAAATTCTTGTTGAAATTCAAATTCTTTTGAGGATGAAATGACCAGTGATTCAATATGCACTTGAGAATTCTTGGGGTAGGCTCCTTTTTCTTCAGTGTCATTTACTGGAAATGAAACATTAATATAACATTCAAGAAGTATTTGCCTCTTGCTATTTACTATTGGTGCTGATGCATTAGGAATAATGAAGCTTTGTGGTTTTGTTATGTACCAAGGCACAGGCTAAACTTTATCTTGCTGAAAGCAGAATCTGATTTATTGTATTCACTAAGCTGTTTTTCTTGAGTTTAATACTGACCATTTATGCCAGCATTGGTCCTAGCATTATTTTTAATGCATCTTTTATTTATCATGCTATGGCTTTAATTTTGAAATCTGCTCCTAAGGGACTTTTGTTTGAATGCTGAAGCTACCCACTGTCCAGTTTGTGGCTGCAGAGCAGAGCCAAGGTTGTCTGTTCTGTTCCTCCAGCTCCAGTTTGGATGTTTCCAGTAATAACTGGATAAATACCAGGGCCTATTCACTTGCTTTTCACCATACTGATCTTTCTGCTACCAATTTCCTTGCAACTGTGTTGTCTTTCAGCTCTTCTAGCTCCTTTCCTAGAGTCCAGATGACACTTTCTTTGGGTAGTTATGCTTTTCCTGTAATGCTGTTGAGGGAAGTCTCGTTTATTGCCTATCAGCCTTTCTCAGAAATGTCTTTACCTCGCAAAATGACCTTCAGGTATTCTGATATGGTGCCAAAAAGCAGCAACGCCAAAACATTAACATGTTGATGTTAACCTTGCACAACCCTTGCCTTTTTTCTCTCCCCCTTGAACAAAAGGAGAGATGAGTACATTAGTGCTTTCAACCTTCATTTGCCCTAATGGAAAGTTTTGTTCTCTTCTTACTGTCCATTATTGTGTCCCAGGTCCTATCAAAGACAGACTATCTGTTCAGACATTAAGTGTATTCCACCCCACAGGAGGGAATTCAGAACCTGTTTTAAGCAACATTTTGTGTCTCCTTCCTTTAATCCTCCTTAAAGAGTTAGCACCACTTTTTTCCCAATATATGGTGCTGACCTCCTTTGTAGACAAGATGAAACTATGAAGATGTGAGAAAATAAGCTGCTTCTTTTGAAAGAATTAAATAAAAAGAAATAGAGTGAAAGATAAATGTTGCTGTATCCTTCCAGACACCGAGACAAAAACAGTATTTACCACTTACAGTGGTAACAGAGGAAGCCGTCCATTCATTTCCTGTTTAATTTGCTTAATTTCATTTTTGGGTTTTGGTGCATATGTTACCTGTTAGAAATATAAAGGCAAGATTCTAAACAGCTATTCTGAAATTATCCCAATTTCACTGAATGCTGCTGAAGTTCATAGATAAAAATCGTAGTAATCAGAGAAAGTTGATATAAATTTAATAACATTGTAAAGATAAAATGCTATCACTTGGCAGCTGAATATAAAGACAAACCTAAACTCCTTTGGGCCCTCTGTCAGCAAGAAATCTTTACAGCTATATTTTAGTCAAAAAATTATCCCTTGAAACCTTTTTAATAATTCCAGCAGTTATAACAAATTATGTTGAATTACGCAGTAGGCCTAAAGCATGATCCTAGAAGGCTGAAAATTCTGAATCTAGTTTAGGACATAAAAGAGTAGCTCTGGGAGGAAAAAAGTATAGAATAAAGTATAGCAATTAAAGTGTAGTAGGATAAAAAAGAAGCCTAGTTATTTCACATGCTCTAAGTAGTCTTTTTTTGGGCAGGCTAAAAACTTTGTATATGTTTTGGCTGGAAGAGAGGAACTTTCTTATCATTAAAAACTAATTAATGAAGTTTAATGAAAATGAAAGCTCTGCTGCCAGTTTTTCTGGAAAGTACTTCCTGGCTCTTCAATGTCAGTTTGATAATCAACATGTACTTACAATTTGAGGAACCCACCGTTTTTGTTTTATTTGATATTTATGATGGGTTTTGCAATTCCAGCACAGAAATAGTGTGCAGTAGTGCCTCCAATAACTGCACGGAAATGTAGCTTTGCTCAACTTTGCTGCTGGGGTTAATGAGAAATCTGTTCTGTTGCTGCCTCACTCACAGAGCTGTTCTGCAGCTGTACACCATTCTCAGATGAGCTTCTCTCATTTGAAACTCTTCATTCTGAAATCACAAGTGCAAAGCTCATTCTAGCTTCATCTGTGCTCTACACTCCTTTCTTTTGCAGTAAATTAGTAATTTCAGTTACTAATTTATAATGAATCAATTGGGAGTAGGCCAGAGGGAAACTTATGTGATGAATGAATGGCTCTCTTGGTTTTCTTATTCTAAAATAAAAAAAGCTAAAGGGATAAGGTTGAGGAGGTTTACAAGAACATACATAAAGTCATTTGTAAACTGAAACAGATTTCTATACAGTTATGCATTATGTCTTTTAGATGTATTGAATAGTTGAGAACCTTACCTTTCCTTAATTATATTGACCCATAAAGCAGTTTCAATCGGCCTGATTTGAAAGGCTCTGTAGAGATCAGTATTACCGTTGTCTTCTGAGTTGGTGAAACAGAGGCACAGAGTGGCACAGAGTTGCACAACAGTTTCAGGGCTGAGCCAGCAGCAGTTTCTGGGCCCCTTCCAGTGCCCTAGCAATTCTTTCCCATCACCAATATTCACTGTTGTGCATAACAAAATGATTGTTTTGTTTATAGTAAAATGCTTGCAAAAAGTCAGAGATGCTTTAACAGGACAGCAGGACTTCAGACATGATGGGTGAGTGCTGAAGGGCTCGCATTACCAGATGATGATGGAAACTCATCTATCTTAGCAATAGGAATTACATATTGTCAAAGTGCCTGGTTTAGAAGTTTGTAATTTGCAAGGCAGACATTTATGAAAAAACACCTACAAAGTGCATGCATTCTTTTAATGCAACGGTGATGTGATGGACTGTAACACTAAATATTTTCCACTGTGCATGAGGATCTAAATGAGGCAGACTGATGAATTACCCAGCTCTTCAGAAGTAGCTGAGTAATGGTCATCCAAATTATAGCTGAATATATAACTAGCTGAAGTAGAACCAAGTAGTTTTTCATCTGTTCTATTCTGAAAACCTATAAGAAATCCCTTGTAATCCAAGTAAGCATCATTTCAAAACCTGTGTGTAGACTGTAAGGTCCATCGGCGAGGCCCTAGTAAGGAGATGTGCTGATGGAGAGAGATTGTACTTTAAGACAGCTCTCAATGAGAAAGGTTTTAGGAGGAGAGAACAGGTTTGCGTCATGCTGTGGACTTCAACAGATTGCTTTCCAGCTGCCTAGCACTAGCAGAGTAAATGCTGGCATGTAGCATGTAGTGAAGATGGATACATACCACACTGCCTGGCAAGCGTACAAGCAAATAATTGTTATCAGCAAGGCAGAAACATGATTTTGGCCTCTAAAGCAGGAAGGGAAATGAGGAATTAATTTTGGTTTTTACCTAGGCTGACATAAAAGATTAGTTCAGTGATATTTTTTTTCCATTTTCTATATCCTGTCTTGCTACAGTTTTTTAGATATACATTAAAGACTCAAACTCTTTTATTAAAATTACTTATTCAGAGAAAAATAGTTGTGGTTGGATGCACGCCTTTAATTCTGTTCACAGAATTGGGATCAGGCTGACACATTTTTTTCCTGTCAAATCTTTCTGATTTCTGCAATTAATATATAACTTCTAGCAGTAATGCATAATAAATTCCTGTCTCTCGCATCTTTCACATCAAGTTTGTATTTTAATACTAAAATCGGCTTGTGAGTCAATAAAGTGCAGTGGCATCCAACTTAACTATTTTACTGCCTTCTGCAGATACTCCTATTGAAATATTCCAGGCATTAAAATAACATAAATCAATGCTAATAACCTTCATTAAGATATCCTTAATATATCCTTTAAGGTAATGTACAGCACCATGAAATCTGACACGACAGAAGAATGCGGACTGGAGTCTTGATGCTGCAGTAAATTTACTTATTCAAAGTGTGTGTGTGAAATGAATGTTAATATTGGAAATATATTTAGCATTGGCAAGTTCTACTTTTCCTTCCTTGCAGCATGCAAGAGGAAGCTCCATGGGCATTATTCAGCTTAGCAGGGGGGAAAAAAGAAGTCTTATGAAACTTTAAAATGATATATTTAGGAATGGCAGTCAGGCAGCACATTAATCTTTACAAGGGTTATCTGTCCCTGGTGGAAAATGCATGATAAGGTGCCATCCTTTTAAATCTCCTGGAACTGTATGGACAAGAAGGATGGCGAATGTTTAAACCTCTATGCTTATGTAGAACTTTCATTCCTAAATATTGTGACTTGAGGACAACTTTAAACAGGTCTATCCTTGGGTATTGTCAAGAAGTATCTTCAATAATGTGATTACTCTTGCAGCCAGAGACTCTGGCTAAGAAATCAAATATACTGCCTGAAACAAACTGCAGGCATGACTTGCTTTAGCAATAAGGAAGCGTTGTGTTGATGGCTGTATATGAGAAAAGCTGGCCCTGCTATAATATGAACAATTGTCCCCCATCATTAACTCTATTTATAATACGAACAATTGTCCCCCATCATTAACTCTATTAATTCAGAGCATCCCTATGAGGGCACCCACGTTCATCTGCTGTGTTTCTCTCTTCTCTAGTCCTCTTTCATTAGGGTCACAGATAGCATATTAGCTGGATGAAACACAATTTGTTGCTTTCTGCACCAATAGGTTGAGGTGCATTAATTCTCTGACAAACCCATCCATGCAAAACAAGCTTGTTACAAATGTGCAGACTGGGCTCTCTTAGATTACTTATCTGAAATTGTCAGTGTCCCTCCACACTTTTTCTTATTTAGTTTTCATTTGTAATGTATTTCTGCTTGGTACGAACTGGACGCAGTGTCATTCCTTTCAGGCTGTTCTCATTGCCTTTATTCTCCAGTTCACTCAAGCACAGATCCCTCACAGCAGCTGGCAGAAGATTATCCAGCTTGCTTTTCTTTCCCCCAAACTCCTTTGCCTCTACTTCCAGCCCATAAGATTTAACCAATAACTAACTTTGTGAAATAAAAATTAGGCAACTTTCTGAAATATCACAAAGCATCTACCAGCTAAGTTTAAAGAAAAAAAAGAAATCAATACCATATTCATAGTTTTGTTAAAAATCTGTTGCTCTTGAAGCATTTTAAGCACCTCATTCAACCTCAGAGGCTTTTAGTTTGAGAGACCTTTTTATGCCTATGATGCAGGAACCAGAGACAGTCTTCCTTCAGTATTTCTTCACCATGCCATAAAGGATTAATCGAAAAAGAACAGGTGAAGGGACACTCCTTTGTTCTGGTGCTATATTTTGATTGACTGCATAGAGTATATTCTCCTATCAAAAGGAAATGCTCTAAAAGAGAATATGTGAAAATACAGGAACTCAAACAGAGCTGATCTATGCTGTAATACTTGAGACAAAGCAAAAAAGCTGACAGAAAATAAGATCCCTCCCAAAGAAACCCTCATCATGACACCAAATTAGCCAGAAATAAGTTAAAAACTTAAATTTTGTACCTGCTAAATACATATTAATATTTAAAAAAGCTTTTATTATAAAGATTTCTCTAGTAATATGCCTGGTCAACTGCTGAATCACACACATTGATACAGCACCATGTAGGAAAAGAAACCAGTTTTACCAACAGTTTGGCACCACTTCCAAACAAAGTGATGTCAGTTTAATATGTTACACTGGCCTTGTTATAGGCACATTTCCTGCTGTCTCCCTCCTGTAAAAACTTGTCATTATTTGGGAAGGTCAGTACCTCCTGCTCTGCAGTGCTGTTGAAATGCTATGGTAGAGCTGCCACTCAGAGATGAGACTGGGAAAATTGCCATGGCCAGAGAGCTGATACTTGTTTTCTGTTGTTGTCGGGTTTGTTTTTGAAAGGAGAAACCAGAATAGCTCTTATTTGGCTCAAATTAGTCTGTGCCAGGGTATCTTTACAGTTATGATCTCAGTGTAAAAATGATCTTAGTATTACACAGTGTAGATGAAGATTTTATGCTGCAGCTGCAATGTTTGTAAGTGCTTGCAAAGCTATTAGTTATCCTAAACAACAATTTACCTCTAGACCAAGATTCTTTGAGGTGCTGTTGCTCCCTGAATAACCAAATCCTGTTCTGCTTCAAAGCAGTTAACTCCTTCCAGATGCTATGCTGTGCAGTATATCCTTCCTAATTGCCAGTCTGGGGCCTGATGTGGGCTGCATCATCCCTAAAAATCCATTGGCACCTGCGAGCTTCACTCCAAAGCCCTGTTTCCCACAAATACAAAGCTCACAGGATTTCTCAGTGTGATTCATCACTTCTCACATAATCTCAGACTAAGCATCACACAAAACCAACAACACAACATGCCTGCTTTCTGCCACTGCCTACCGTGGGACCTGTGATGTCAAGCTTGGACTGAGATACGTAACTTTTAGATGTCTAAAAAACAGTCAAATCATACCTTGATATAGCCTTTGTAAACATCCTATAGTATTAAGCACAAAATGTTCACTTGTATTTTTTTCATGAGTTGACAGACAGGAATACGTAATTATATCCCTGCTGTATAGTTAATTATTATAGTTAAGAGTAACACTCAGAAGAGCATTTGATTTAATAAGATTGGTGACATTCAAAGACATCATAGTCTCAGTATACTTTTTTGCCTCTTATTTCCAATGGCTTTCTAAAAGGTTGGATTGAAAATATTTGGGTTTGTGTTCCAGACACAGATGCTCAGTTAAGTCAAGAGAGGCATAAGGTCATCCCAGTGTACTTTTAATATATGCAAAGTATACATTCATTCTATGGAGCTTTGCACTCCTATGCACATCTGCTTCAATAACTTGCTTTGGAATTCTTCTGGAAGCAGCTAGGATTGGGTAGCAGAAGAATGATCTGGCATAAAACACAGAACAAAATAACAACAATCTATAATATTAATTGGAAGGTCAAGAAAAGAACAGGGAGATGGAGAAGGAAATAAAGTCACAGTAGCTGGAGATTGTGTCTACAGTCTGACTTTTTACACAGTATGGGTATACAGAAAGGGTTCTGGGTTTCAGTATTAAGCATATTCTGAGTGAATGCCAGATAGAGATTTCCTTAAAAAAAACCACAATAAAATAAATAAAATTAGAAAATCTGGCTTATGCATCAGACTACTACTGCTGTGCCCAGAATACAGAACCAGTGGCCTCCAGAAAAGGAGTGCCTCTTGGAAAACTTCAAGTATTCTTGAGCATTAATAAAAGGGTTGTAGTTATTGTCCAGACTGACACCTCGTATTGCCAACACTTCATTCAGCAATGCTGTGTGAAGGGTCATGACATCTGTCTCGTGCAGTAACTTAGAAAATAAAGTGACTCACAACTGCATGTCTGACATACCCCAGCCTTCTCTCTTTCCACTCCCACTGCCCTAGTTATCTTCCCAGACTGTCTGTAACTGTGTCCTGGAGACAGATGGCTGTTACGTGTTGGCTCAGCTACTTTATCCTCATTTTCTTTGAATCTTTTTGTCTGAAGATGGATATGTTCACTCCTGGATGCTGCCAAAGATGAGCATTTGAGAAGCTGATAAAAGATGTGGCCTAATTATGTATGAGGCTATTTATCGAATATGACATTTTTAGTCATTTAAATGACACACACGTAAATAAGCATAAATCCACAAAATGCCTAGGCATCTTGGACAGGCGAGATACTTACCTTTCTGATTCCCACAGCAAAATTGATATTTATTAATCAACCTGCCTACCTCTATAATAAACTCCTGTAGCTCTCAGTGTGTGGCCTCATAAAATGCTTTGTAAAAATATGCTCCTCCCTAAGAGATTCAGACCAGCTGTTAAGCCAGCTAGCTGAACAGCTCTCTCAGTTGCCGTCTAATTAGAGTTATGCACATTACTGAATCCTTGCTTTTTGAATCTTGTAGATATAATGCATTAGTTGGCATTAAAAATGTGATATGGAATCTGTGTTTTCTCTGCAGAAATGTTCTATCATACGTGTGGATTCAAATTTAGGTTTTTAAAAATAATACTGATGTACATCATAACACAGATGTGAGAGTTATTTAATCGCAAAAAATATGTGAGTGCTCATGGGAGAGCAGTGTCATTCAGATTATTTAATACCATGGGCTATGATCACAGCTGAAGAAAGGATAAATTGCTCATTCTTGCATAGCTTCTTCTCTTCATGTAGGATAAATTACACCAGAGTTAAGTGCCAGAATCAGTACTTATTTATAAATGAATTCAGGGCTTTTATGGTTGTCGATTTTTATTTCCATTGACCTGTGGGTACACTTCTAAAGTACTTTCACATGTATTGAGAAGCCTAATTAAGTGAAAGATATTACTTTTTGTAGCTTTCCAAAGTCTTTTAGGCTTTCCGCTTGTTAAAGAAAATGCGGTTGGATGAATCAAACGTGCAACTTTTGCAGCCAATGGTTTGACCTTTCTTCCCAGCTGAAGGATTACTTGCAGATCATTTGGTTGGTGATGACAATAGTTAGATACGTTGTAAATGCCTAAACCATTTAGGCAACCTTCAGTTTTTTGCCATTGTATGCAATACTGTCTGGAACATAGAAATAGGCAGGCTCTCTGTTCCAAGTGAATATGCAATCTTTTTATAAATTCTTGTATAGTGCCTAAACCTCTGAAATACGTTGAAGCAGAAGAGAGGCTTTGCCACAGTCATGAGAGAGAAAAATATGTCATTCATTAATCAAAACTCCCATTTAAATCAGTGGAAGAAGAGAATTTAACACTTGGGAATTGTGGAGGGGGTGGGTTGGCTAGTGTTTGTTTGAACTGAAGCATCCTACAGAGCATCCTAGATATAACTGTATTCATCCTATGTATAACTCTGTCTACACCCTGAAATTATTACTAGGAAAATTTTGGTGCATGATATGAATCAACTACGACTTCTACAGTAGCAAAAAAATCATTAGGAACACACTGAGTTTAAAACAATGTTATATATTATGATGGTGGTTTAGAGTCATATTTTACTTGCAATCCTGATTTTAAAACCTGCCCAAGAAGGACACATAAGCAAAACAAGTATTAAAAGTGATATTCAATAACACTTTAAGACTGTATTTGTTGCACTGACTAGGCCTTATCAATACACATAAGGAACACAGACTGGATGTTTAAATGTAGCTCAGATTATATCAGCTTTAGCAGTCTCCCTCACACTACGCATGGAAAAGCATTGTGGAAAATTGCCTCACTTTCTGAAGGCTAGAACTTTGCAAGTGGTTTTTAATTAATATTGTCATCTTGGGCTTTCAAAGGTTACACACTTTCTTGTAATTTTTGACCAGTTTCAACTTCAGTGACTTTATTTACATATATTTCCAGCATGGCTTGAAATTGTTTTCTTTTTTCTTTTCAATCTCTTGAATTTACATTTGTAATGTAGCTTACCTTGCCACTGCGCCATGTTCAGTGCTTGTGCAACTTAAAATGCAGGTCTTCCTCAGCAAGGTTCATTGCACACTCCTAAAAGTACAGCTGTGGAGGCTGAAACCTAGGCTATGGGCCCTATGCTAGATACAGCTGAAATCATGACTTGTAAAGTAATGTCTGGTATTTCTTATCTCTTTGCATGGGCAAAGAAACGCAAGATGTAACATGTAACATATATCCATTATATATTGCTTGGGATATGCATTGAGCATGCAATGAAAGCCAAAGTATTAGTGTGATCTTTCATGTGCTTGTTCTGATGGAAATCCCATAGGTAAGAACAGAATGTTTTGGTACTGAGTTGTTGCCCTGAAGTATACTGAGGTCATGCATTCATATAGCATATTTGTGTTGTCATGTTATGTTCTAAGTTTTAATGGTGATTTATTACTCATAACAAATAAGGAATATACCTTTTGATTACCTCTAGTCTGCTTCAGGATGAAACCATCTGAGGCTGGAAGCTGCCAGCTTACCTCATCATTAAATCACAACAAATTGCCAACACTTTTGTGTAATGCATTTGCAATCCACCATCTCTTTATTGTCTTCCTACAGCATTACTATAGGCAGAGTATCTTCTCAGGTAAATAGGTATTATTTAATCCATTACTTTTAAGGAACAAAAAAACCCCAGTAGATATCTATTACATGCTTTATAGGGAAAGTTTGAATGCAGGAAAAACGCATGTCAGAAGGCATTAGAAAAAACACACTTTTGGTGGTGGGATGTGCTTAACCTTAAGATGATAACTGTGGAAGTGCTAGGCAGGTTAGTGTGAGGTAGACTGGAAGCACTCCCATTATTAGCCATTGAATGTGGGGCTTGCTGTAACAAAGATCTAATCCACATCAGAGCTGGGAGTCACCCTAACCCAGACTAACTGCTATTATTAACTCCAAGTCGGGTAGGTTGTGATAACCAGCAGTATCCAGGAGCCTGACCCTGATAGGATAAGGAGTTGTAGAAGTCTGGGCCCTTTTATCACTTTTATCTTCACTGAACCTTTCAAGACTTCTAAATGGCAAAGAGGACAAAAGTGGAGAGAATAAGAATGTTTCTCTTAAGATCAGAGTGCCCTCCAATGCTGGGAATGGGCTTTTGGCACATTGCTCTTTACTTACTTATCTCAGCTGGAAGCAGAAAGCCTTTTTGAACTTTTGCTTCAGTTCACTTTCTAGCTGGCTCTCCTAGAGTCATACAACAAATAACTGGAGTCCTTGGAGATGCTTGTTCTGGTGCATCACCATGTGGAAGACAAAGATGAGTTGTGAAAATCTGGGTACATTCAATCTTTTATGTGTTTAGCTGTGCGGAGTGGTGGTTCTTCGTTCAACTTTCCTTCTGCTTCTGGGAGGTCTAGGCATGAAACATGGTGCTTTCCGGTATACATGAAAAATAAGAAGCAGATAACTTCTTGCTTTTGTGGTGGTACTTCTCCTTAAGATGCTTTTCTAAAAGTTCACAGAAGTTCATTCTAGCATCTTCACAGTGTCTGGGTGACATGTGAGAAGATAACTGGTGTGCCCAGCTTGGCAGAAATCAATTTGCAGAAAAGTGTGGGAGAACCTTTAGGGCTGCAAGATGCATGAATCCAAGGGAAGTATTTCCAGTGAGATGTGCAGAACAGAGATTTTAAAAATACCTGTTGACTGGGATCCCGAGGGAAAGCTAAATGTAAATTTATTTTAGACAGCAGAATTGACAGCTCTGGAGAAGGCTGAAATGTTCTCACTTTTGATGGAAAAAGAAAGATAAATATTTTGACAATTTCAAGGAACACTTTCTATATTTTCTGCTGGTTAGAGAGCTCAAAAAGTTTCTGTTTTCTTGAAACACTCAGATTAATTCTAAAAAACTTCGAAGTGCTTGAAAAGATGCTATTTTTTTTATTGTTGTCCAAAACAGCTATAACAATTTTTGTGGACTTTTTTTATCAGCTCTACTCCGTCTGTTATCAAAGTATATCCCACTAGCCATATGCTGCCTCAATTCTTCCTCTGGTTTTCAAAGTACCAAAATACTTTGCAATAAAAAATTTACCTCCACAACTGTTTCTTATGCTTGTAGTAAGGAATGGGAGTAAAGTGGACTGGGATTGCTCTCAAATAATATTGATTAAGAAAACATGGTGTGGCAAATCTTCTGACTCTTTGTTAGCATATAATGAATTAACTAAAGTGTGTTTTAAACAGGTAAACCTACTCTTTATATTTTAACATTTGCTATAGATTTTTCTATTTCTGAGGATCTTCTCATAGGCTTTAAGAATAACTTCTCCTTGACCTTATATTCCTTTACAGTTCTTTTCCCTTTCTGGTCCAATTGGGTATAACACCACCATTTATTACTGCTATTGCTAAAATCACCTTTTCGCGTGTCACATTAGAATGAAGCATTTGAGTAATCAGTTTTGTTATGGACTCACACAGACCTTTCAGCAGAGTTCCGTAAGGTTCTGTATTAACCAGTGTGGGGATAGATGCTCTCTTTTTCCTTAATGCTTTCTGTCACATCGCTTCACGTTTATTAATACTTTTATCTTTAGACTGTCCCAGTGTGGTAGAACATTATTCTTTTCATTTTAAGAGTGAGCAGCTGGCTTGAAAAGAATAATTAAGCTCATGCAGAATAGTGTTAGCAGAATCAAGACAGAAAACCTGGTGTCTGGTCTGCTATGGTTTGGGCTGTCCTTTGTTTTGTTGAGGAACAGGAATATGGTGAGCTAGTTCAGAAGCATGGAGACCTCTTGTTTCTGCCTGTAGGAAACAAGAACTGCATCCAGTCTGGGATAAAGAGTTGTTTAGCTATCCTACTTACTAGTAGACTATCTGATATTTGGAAGGGTTAAGTAGAACACCTTTACCTCCATGTTTCTTCTCTTTTGTATTTTGGCAAGAATACATTGCTTTTTCTTTTGTTTAAATCTGTGTTCAGCAACTGAAGTGTTCATCTATATTCTTAATGTTTTGTCTCTGAAACTACTTAACTTCCCAACTGACATTGAACTGTTGGGCTGTTGAATTGTAAGGCCTCTTCCCATAAGCTATGAGGCTCACAGCTTCGGAAGAGCTGAGAACAGAGGTAAAAATGAAGAATCGAAATGAAAAGTGGCAGAGGTCATAGAATCATAGAATAATTAGGGTTGGAAAGGACCTTAAGATCATCCAGTTCCAACCCTCCTGCCGTGGGCAGGGACACCTCGCTCTAAACGATATCACCCAAGGCCTCATCCAACCTGGCCTTGAACACCACTAGGGATGGAGCATTCACAACCTCCCTGGGCAAACCATTCCAATGCCTCACCACCCTAATAGTAAATAACTTCTTCCTTATATCCAATCTAAACTTCCCCTGTTTAAGTTTGAGCCCATTACCCCTTGTCCTATCACTGCAGTCCCTAATGAAGAGTCCCTCCCCAGCATCCCTAAAGACCCCCTTCAGATACTGGAAAGCCATTATCTCTGTTTTTTTGTTTCTTCCCCACATGTGGGTTAAGTTTTTAACATACATTAAAAAGCCAAGTTAGAAGCCCCTGGAGGGTAGAAGGTAGTAAGGGCTTCTCAGGTGAGGTATGGCCCAGGCACCAGCAGAATAGGGCTGGAGACAGTTACAGCTGGTAGTGGGGGACTGCTGCTCTTACAGAAGCTTGGGAGAGTGACCAAGGGCAGCCCAGCCACTGAGATTACAGTGTTTGGTGTGCATGTGCTGCAGGAACTCTGCTGCTGCTTAGAAATGTGCTGGATGGGCTCAGCCCACCCAGGTATACATGCATGTATCTGCCTACAAGGATGTGGTGGTGTGCTGCTATTTTATAACTATCCTATTGGATGTCATTACTTGTAATTCCTTAATGCTTTATATGAAACCTTACTTCTTGTTCACGAGGGTTATCTGGAGAGACGGGATAATTGTAAGGGCTAAGCATATTCACCTCAAACTATTAAATGATCTTAGGTCATAGGAATCCATGTGTTTCACTGATAACTTGCTGTAACTTGTGGTGATTCTACTTAAACTGACTTAAATGTTGCTCTTGAGGCTGATAAAACAAAAGTGAGATTTAAGGAGGTCTTTGAAAGAAAAGGCAGCTTATAATCAGCCAGGAATAACATAATGTTTATGATAGGATGATATTCCCATTCCTGTGCCTGCAGTGTTTTTTGTGGGGTTCTTTGTGAGATGAACAGCTCATTAAAGGCTGCCTCATTTACTCTTGCTAAAAATGAGATCATATGGAAAGGATATCTCTGTGGTCTTTGTGGGTAGATAAATGCATGTAAATGGATTTTACCTGCTCGGACAGCTTGCCTGCTCTGCACAGACTATCACAGAACTGAGTTATAGAGAGGGCTTGCCAATTCTGCTTGGTTTTGGCCATGGCATACCCTGTGGCCACACAGCTGGGAGGGAGGAGATTTTGGGCTCCCAGGCAGCATGCAGATTCTCTTATTTCCTTTATGCCTGTTATCAAGCCACTTAGTGCCTTACCTCATCCCCTTCTGAAAGAGAGATATAATATTCCATCATCACACAGACTTATTCATTTGTACAAAGAAAATAAAGGTACTTGAACACTACAAGATGGGAGTCATATGCACAGCACTGTAATATAAGTGTTTCTACACTGAATTCAGTTTTGTTCATGGTTATATTTGGCAAGTCCCTTGCAAAATGCATAGGTGACACACATAAACTCTGCTTGCAATGTGTGGTTTCTTCTTTCTTTTTCTCTCTCGAAGGATAAATTTTGTAGTTTATATTATTTCCTGTGGGAGTACTTGCCATGCAAATACATAACTGTACTACATACACTGTGCTTTGATTTGATACAAGAATCTGAGCAGCATAATGGCACATCTGAGTGTTTTATGCACCATTTTAGTTGTGATTTCTTAACGTAGCATGAAAAGGCTTAAAAATTTCTAGCAGAGAGGTAAAGCAGGATCCAATCTGTGCTGAACTAGGGACAAAGACAAGCATAAAGTGGCATTTTCCAAGTTTTTATTTATTTCTAAGGCTGCTAGTGGTTGTTATGTTACTTGTGTGACTCACTGGAGTTTCCTATGCACCAGCAGAAACTAGAGTGGAAAATCAATTTCTAAAATCAAAATTAAGTACCATAATTAGGTTGTCTCCATTCCAAGGCTTAACAAATAAAAGTGGAAAAAGAACTGACTAAATCTAAAACATTCTCTCATGTCATTACTTTGTAAAGTGCCACAATACATCCATGTGTCTTAGTGCTTACTATAGGGCTTCTTTCATTTCAGTTTCTTGTGCTTCCAAAGTTAAAGCTTTATTTCATGCAGTTATGTAGCAAAGGACATCATCCTATCTTGTCCTGACCTGTTGCACCACAAGTAGCAAGTTGAGTGCTGTCTACCACATCAAATAATAGCAGAATAGAAAAGTAGAAGTGATAATTGCATGGAAGATGGCACAATTTGGGGGGCCTCACACTTAAAGGTGATGTATGAGGGTAAATGCTTGGATTTCATTTCTTTACTGCTCCACATCCTGTGACATTGTGTATGAAATTCTCCATGCCCTCTGCTAGAAGACAGTTCTGCCATACATCAGACAAGGTGACAGAGATGTCTGCACGCAGTATTTGTATTTTAAATGGGAAGTTAGACCTGGGGCAAACGCGCAATGTCATAGTTGTGTTTCTGAAAGCATAATTTCTAAAGGGAAAGGATTTGGTGCAAGAAATATTAAGGGGATATAAAAACTTAAATTGGAAGAGAACAGCAGGAACCTCTGCCATCCTTAATACACAGCATTTCATTTTCACTTCTCTTTGTTTTCCATTTTTTATCCCATTTTCTTCATCTTCTGCGTTTTGTTGTTGGGTTTGGGTTTTTTTTTTCTCCCCCTCTGCAACGTTTCATTGTCAGGATATGTGACTGTTCTCAGAACCACGATGTTCTATTCTGGTCGTTGTCTTAGATGCTCCAATGAAGCATTTAGGTTTTAAGCAATTCGGGTTTACTCAGCTTAAAAATCCAGGCATAAGTGATAGAATCTAAAAGAAATTATTAAAGAAAAAAAAAATCTGTTACAAAACATCAAAACTGGTAGAAAATGGTATGAGTAGAAACTTAAATGTTTGACACTGGTGAGGTGGTGCCTTGAATCCTGTGTTCAGTTCTGAGACCCTCACTACAAGAGAGACACTGAGGTACTGGAGTGGGGCCAGAGAAGGGCAACAGAGCTGGTGCAGGGTCTGGAGCACAAGTGTGATGACGGATGTCTCAGGGACCTGGGGACATTTAGTCTGGAGAAGGCTCAGGAGGGGACCTTATCACTCTCTACAACTGCCTGACAGGAGGTTGTAGTTGAGGTGGGGTCAGTCTTTTCTCCCAAGTAACAAGCAATAGAATAAGAGGAAACAGCCTCAAGCTGCACCAGGGGAGGTTTAGATTGGATACTAGGAAAAATGTTTTCCCCAAAAGGGCTGTCAAGCGTTGGAACAGGCTGCCCAGGGCAGTGGTGGAGTCACCGTCCCTGGAGGGATTTAAAAGATGTGTAGATGTGGTGCTTGGGACATGGTTTAGTGCTGGACTTGGCAGTGCCTCTGTTTATAGCTAAGAATGAAAAATCAGGTCCTTACAAAGTCTTGGGACTTCCACCTTCTTTAGTTGCTGAAAGGTCTGAATGCACAAAATTTATATCTTCTGGATGGAACAGCAGACACTGAGGTTCCTGTTTTTTCTAGTATTCTGGTCATTAAATAATATGTCTTGGCATCATGCAACTGTGTAAGATAATTAGTTGTGCTGGGGGTGGGAAATGATTGCTTGTACAGTCAGCCAGATCAATATCTGTTGTTGCCTAGTACTAAAAACAAAGCTAGCTACCTTAGTTTCACATCATCAGCTCTGTTCCTGTATCCACAGCATGCCAAGTGCTAACATATAAACCCTGAAGCGAAGAGATTGTTTTAAATCTTTGCTGTTTCCTTTTTAACTTGTCCCGTTCCATGTCCATTTCACTGGAAACAGAGTTCTGCAAACCCTGGCTGACTAATCTTTTCATCTCTCTAGCCATTCCTACAGGAAAGGCATTATTGATGGCTCAACTTTATTTTGTATTTTAAATAGTCCTGTCATCACATTTTATGACTACTGTGTGTATATATATTCAGAGAGAGGTAAGAGAGAAACAGAATCTACAACTAACATTTATCTTCACCACAGGTGTGTGAAGGGGAGGTTGACACCCCACGTGTGCACTGTGAAAAGTCAACCCTTAAGAGAAGATTAATGCCCTGTCTAAAGCAAAGCTGCATTTCCTCCCATGGGTTTAAGTAAAACAGCGGTGTTAAAATTGAAAAAGGACATTAACCATCAGAAATACTGGTGATGCTCAGTGCATACAAACAGTTGGCAAGGTGTTTGAAACCACCATCTGTTTTAGTACTGAGCATCAATTGCTGTTGCTTACAATGTTGGGGGATCCATGTTATAAGAATCATAGGATTCGACACTGTATTCGCTTTATGCTTATCCCATGCATCCACCTGTGGTAAGACCAATTCTTCTCATAGAGGCACAGAAATGCAGTGTAATGTACATCAGAGGTGTGGTGTGGTTTACTGGAAACCACAGGCTTCTCTGCAGCAAGAAACCCTTGTAAAATTTGCTCTTAACTGATTATCTGCTGTCTGTGATAGTATTGCTGTTCAATTGCATGCATCTCTCTGCCCTTGTAGCGTAGCACTTCAGTGAGCAAGTTAAAGTACATATTACTCCTGTGAGAAGACAGCAGCTGGGAGCTCCAATTCTTCTTCTAAAGCAGTTTGGCTTGTAGCACTTCTGTAAAATGCAGGCTCTGTTATGGTTACAGTAAAATATTAATAACCGTAAATTCCCTGGGTACCAGTACAGTCCTAATAAACACGCTGTTGACAATGTATGGCAGACTACTGCATGATGGAGCAGAAAAATGGCTTATAGCCTGGCCATTTCTATGTTGTAGGGTTTGGATGCGTCTGTGATTGCATGCAAATAGTTAAAAATGCACTTCTGATAAGAACCAGAATCAGGTATTTGGTGAGATTTATTCTTCCTGATCTAACGTTTTCAGTGGGTGGAGAAAATTACCTCCCTACTGCTTTGTCATTGTTCCTTAAGTGAACAATGTATTGTATTTTTTTTTTCCCTGTAAGTGGGATGAATTGTGGCTTTTTATTGCTCTCTATTTTTCCTGAATAAATAGTTCAGTAAAGCTGCTAATGTTGATGATGGAAGTCATAAAAAAAGAGGTTTTATTGTTTAATGAGTGTTTCTTTCGATTTTTCTCAGCAGCCTAATATACATAAGACTATATAAATAGTTACTTGAGAGGATGTACTCTTCTTTTTGTTGTAGTGCAATGATGTCAAATTATGCTGTTCATAAAAACATGGCAGCAGAGTGGGAGAGGTGTTCTACTGTTTATGCAGATAAAACATGAGGTTTACTCTTTTCCTGTTCTTTTTACTTTACCATTTACAGTGTTGGTTAAGCTGTGTAATGATGTGCTGCTTCTTGTCTCTTCTTTTTTTTTTTTTTTTACCATCCATGCTTCCTTACAGTGATATCCCAGATAGAAACAAAATCTTTGATTTCTTCCTGAGTTTTTCAAGCCATCTTTCTTCCTTCTCTTCCCTTTTCTCCATTATAGGACACTCTCATCCCACAAATGTGGAGAGTGGTGCAAGTCTGCTACATGGCATAATAAAGGGCTTTGCACCTTGGAGAATCCATCTTACTATCAGCCCGGAGTCCAGAGTGTTGGAGTGGTGTTACGAACAGATAGCTCTTCTATATCAATTGTAGTCCAGATGAGACAAGATTTTACTCTGTCTTGTGGTCTACAACTTTCTGACTACCGGGTATAACTAAATGTCCAAATTGGAAGTAATTAGAAAGTGTTTTCTTCCCAGAAATACTACCAGTTCCCAAATATTTTATCAGAAGATTTTAGATGTTGAGCAAAACCCAAACATTTACCTTGGAGTTTCCTTGACAAAAAAAGTCCTTATCTAAGAATTTCAGTTTAAAACTAACTTGCCATTTAAAAATATGTTGAAGGAATTCTTTGAACTCTTTATAATCTTAGTGGAATTGAGCAGTATATGCCTTCAGGCTCACAGCTTGGGCAATGCCATCCAGCTCCAGCAATTTAGATGCTCTGTGTAAGTTTTAAGTAGGAGTTGAATATTTTGCCTTTTGAATTCATGCACCCTGGAGAAAATAGTTTCAGCAATTATCTGAAAACCTTGGGGCAGAAAAAGTGTTTCCTTGGCCCCAAGAGTCCTATGCTACATTGCTATGATTGTATTTCCTTTGCCATGGATCTGTTAGTTTTGATTTGCTTTTTACCAAAGAATAGCAGAGCAGAAATTACACTTTTTGTGTGCATCCTGAATGTAGTCCTGCACACAGGACAGCAATGGTTCTCCCACATGTTGGCATATCCATAATTGTAGGTGGAAGGGCCATGGGCAGGATTTGGCCTATGGTAGAAGGTGTTATCAAATACAACACCCATCTGTGAACCCTGTAAGTGTGCAGCTTTGATACTGGCTCTGGCTGGGAGGAACATCTGGTTAGTCATATGTTGGGAGCCAAAAGGGGTATGTCTCTGCTTATTGTTTAGAGATTATAACTGAAGAGAAGTGCAGGGGTTAAAGCTGAAATATGTGACAAAAGGATATTGCTACATTGCTGTTTCACTGCAAAAATAGGCATTCATAAGCACTTCTAACTCCTATCATAAAATAACTTGCACGTAGAGGAGGAGGAAAAGCAAGCTTTGGTAGGGCAGAAGTTACAGATTAATTCAAAAACAACCAAAAAAAGGGGCATTTTTCCTTTTTCTGGAGCCATTATCAAAGGAAAACACAAGTCCTTGAGTGAGTCTTAAATCCTTCAGCAAAGCTTGTATGACATCAGCAAGTGAACTGAACAGCTATGATGTCTCTCTGTTGCGAACTGAAGCTAGGTAGCAAAAATACCTCTGGATAGATCCCAAACCACTAGAACAAAGTAAAATCCATTTCTCTTTCACATCTTAATTGCAATGAAGCACATAAAACACCTGTTCCTTCACCTTAATGGTTAATATACAGTTCTATTTTTGGCACCTCTGTACCCCTTTCCTTTCCTGCAGTGCTGTATATCTGAGATTTGAACTGCTGCTGTTTCTGTTGCATGCTGGCAAATCAGAGAGAGAACCAAGGAGTTAAATTTCAGAACAGGAGGAGAGGAGGTGAGCTGTCTGCTACAGTAGTTTACTGCAGCTTCCTTTCATACTGACACATATGTAGTTTGTGGTGACAGTGCTAAAGAACTGCAGACAAGCACTTAGCAGACTGGATGTGAGCTGGATGCAAAGATGCCTCACCCTGGACTTCCTGCTGGCAGTATGTAAATACACCTGCAGACTGGCCACACTGGGTGGTTTGTTTTTGTGTGGAAGGCAGCATGAGAGGACCTGACAGAGCAACAGCATAGTTGAGAGACCTTAACCAGCGTTAGATTTGTATCTCAGCTGTGGGGGAAGTTTTTTTGGCTTTTTCTTGTGCGCTGCATATTCAGGCTGAAATCTTCATCACCACAATGTTTGCCTCTATCTGGTATGCCAAGAAGCTGGGACGCAGGTTTGTGCATAACGCCAGGAAAGCAAAATCAGAGAAGGTATGTTCCTAGTGGGAATATAAAGCCTTATGTCTCATGCAAGCTGCCTGCTGGCATCCTGTTGTATGTCTGGTTAGCTTTTCTTAATACCCTGAAAAACGACCTATTGCTATTCGTGATTTCACGCAAGAATCCTTGCATACTTCGCATATGATTAAATACTGGGAAAAGATCCTTTTAAAAGTCTTTATGCCCCCTTTCATTTATCTTTTTCTTTCAAGATAAATGGCTGTACATCTGGTACGTTGTGAGATAAGGGAGCACTCCAGTGAACTTGTTGCTGTGCTGCATTATTTTTACTAGTACAGTCTTAGGCTCTTAAACAGCCGGTGACTGTTTGCTGCTTGTATATCCTATTCTAGTGTGGGACCAGCGAGAACGTAATAGCATGTTAAGCATTTATAATGCTTGGGAATTTTGTTTCGTGATACTTGTTGAAACTGTGCTGCAGCAGGGGTCCCTTTTATTTAAAAAGATATAGGAATGTAAAAATGGTCAATATTATCTTTTAGTAGTATTCTTATGAAATTTAACTATGTCTAACCATCTGCTTTTTTGGGAGTTCCTGTAGGTTAAGATTCTTTTGTCATTTTTTCTCCATGAGCAAAACTTAAATTGATTTAGAATTTGCAGTAATGATAACTGGGGGATACCAAGACAATTGCCTTTTGTACTAAATATAGAAAGCATTTATTTGGTAGACCTGCATTCCAGTTATGTCTAAATTAACAAAAATAACCATTTTGAAAATGGAAGCAATACCTCTGTTGTAAACTCAGCATTAGATTTGGGGGGAAAAAAAACTTCAGTGTTATGTTATAAAGTTGCCTCATTAGGCTGGTAACAGTGTCTTCCTCTTTGCCTTGCTGTCTTTGATGCAGTCATAGAATTTATAAATGGGTTGCTTTATTATATCTTTGATATGTCATGTGCTATGCAATGCAGCCACCAATTCACTAAATAGTTATCCATTGCCTGAATTCCTCTGTACCTGGAAGAGCTCTTCACCTAGAGAAAATTATTATATTTATGGCTGGGGGGGAAGATGGGGCAGAGATTTCCTTTTTCTGCAAAATATTCCCAGTGATTAAAAAGGTGCCATGTGATAACCTTGTAATTTAAATATCTAAGCCATTTGGGAAGTTTATCTGAATAATAGTGATTTATATATTGTATATCATATGCATAAGGGAAAATAGAACTGCAGACAGCTAAACACGGGACTGTCAAACTTTCTTTGCCTTTAAAAACAAAGGGGGGCATCGTATGAACTCTCCTGCTGTTTGCATCTTGCTATGGGAGGAAAAAAAGTTGCAGTCTGGATCTTCGCTAGTCCTGAGGGGCTCCCTCCAGAGGAGCACTCGCTTTCAGGCTTCTTCCACGATGACAGAGGCAGGATGAGTGGACACATTCCACTGCTGACACAGTGGGGCTCTGTCAGTAGCTTTATAAATAGATTTAGTCTGGGTTGTTTAAAGCGTGTGTGTTTATAGATTGTTCCAAAAACCTTGAGAATTCTCATAAAACTGTGCCCAAGTATTCACTAAGAGAATATATCGAGTCTTGTAACAGAGATTAAAGCAATACTTTAAAAAATTTGCCTTTTTTTTTACCTCTGTCTTAATATATTTGAAACATTTCTGTATAAATCTATTCTAATGATACTTATTCAGCTCTATAAGACTATCAAAATTATCAAGATAACTCAGGTCCATTCTGTTCAAGCTTTCAAGCCTCATAGTTTTTATAGAAAAGCTGCTTTTCAATGTTATTTGAGCATGCTATTAGCATGTTTGCAAGGGAATTTTATTTTTGCCAGAAGTCAATAGGTATGCAAGACTACACGTTGTAAAATGTTAACTTACTGTCTTATATCAGAAATAACATTTCTTTCTTGGAGGTTAATCCTGTAATCAGGGCTTGGTTTTAATTTTATTTCATTTTTCCATAAATCAATGGTGTTCTCCAATAAAGGCAGAAAATCCAAGTTCCTAGCAGGATGCTATTTCAATAAGTGCTATTGATGATTGGAAGCTGATCAACACTGACATCTTCAGTACAGTACCTTGGTAACAGGAGAACACAGATATGCAAATAGGTTTATTAAAAGGTACACTTAAAATACCATTTAATTTCATGGCTTGTTTTGGTTTTGCCTTTTTTTATATAATGGTTGAATAATCAAATTATTATGCATTTTTACCTTACATGATTTTTTTCTGGAAGAATAATTAGCTTTTTCTTCATGTGCATGATTTGAATTAAACATTGTTTTCCTAATGTGCTTTTGGAGGTAATAAAAATACAGCAATAATTTCTAATAGCCTATGTGTGCACAAAGGTTTTCTTGCAGTTAAAAGCAGGATAGCAGAGAAGAATATGGCTCCATAACAGATTTTTCTGTGGTTTTGGGCTGCTTTGGATGAGTTCAAGTCAAGAATTTTTTTTTTTAAGGAGTATTTCCAAGAAACAGAAATTTTGGATAATCCTGTTTGTTTTCTTAGGATCAGGAAGAAAACTGGGGAGTGACGTGACAGAAGAGGGTTATGACATGGACTCATGTGAACACATGCACACACATCCTGATAGTGCACATCCTGACAGTGCTGTCCTTTAGAATGATTTGGGCCTGTATTGTGCAGGGAGAGGACCTGAACTTGGATCCTACAGGTGGCTATTTAGGGAAATAGAGCTTCCAAGGTGCAAAACAGCATGTAGTGCCAGGGGGTGCACACAAAGGCAAGAGGAAGGATGTTGATTTGGGCAGTCCTTTGTAGGATGTGCTAAGGCACTAATGTGACAGGGTGGTGCTCCTCTGTTTGCTCCTATACCTGCATGAAGGTGTCTGGTTATGGTGATGTGGATGGGCTTGGCCCCCACTGACTCCACAGCTCCCATATTTTCCAAAGTTGTAGTTCCCATCTCCATACCCCCAGCTCCCTGTACCCCTCCAGGTCCTTATCTCCCCACACCTGAATATGGCAGTCCCTGCTTCTGGGAGAGCTGGCACACAAACTGCTTTGAAATAAGTGGGACATGCTTGATCGTGACACTATGAGCCCTGCAGACTTTCTGCCTCAGGATTAGGGTTCACAGGAACCAGATCATGGCCTGTGCTACAGAAGCTGTTTTGGGACTTGGTAAAAAGGGAAGGGTAATGGGTACCAGTAAGTGCCAAAGAGTTGGGAAAGGGAGGAGGTGGACCTGTTCACATTAAGATATGTGGCATCTTCTGGGCTGTTTTTCTTATCTCCCTAACCAGTACAGTGTGGGCAAGTGCCAGCACTGCTGCTCCTGGCCTGCATTTCCAGTCCTTGCTTCCTGCCCAGCCTGGAATCTCCTTAGAGGCTGTGGTCAGATGAGCTGGACACTCTGGTAGGGCACCATCTCACTGACTCCCACATAAGACTTAAGGACTTCCTGGTAGATATTAGGCTTCTAAAACCCAGATGTGCACTCTTACTGTTAAAGTTTCATCTGGAGAGTAGAGCAGGCATCTGGGAAGAACTGGATGAATGTCAGTTTTAGGTGTCCTAACCATTATATTAACCATTTTTTCAAGTTAAGTAGTGTGCACTAGTATTTTTAAGTCATGTTTTTAGAATCATATTTTTATGATATATTGAAAAACCTTATTGTAATTCAGAAACAGAACAAAATATTTTGAAAAAAAATCCAAAAAACTTTGGGAAGTTAAACTCTTTTTTTTTTCCCCTCAACTAGTCCTGGCTAAAATGTCTATCTCTAGAACTAAAATGGGAGAATGCCTATTAATTGCTCTTCATGTTCTTATTTTACCATGGAAAGATCAAGCATGTCCAAGTTTCTTACACGTTACTGTCTTTATTAGGCTGGATTAAAGAGTTTACTTTCTTCTGGCATATATTTCTGTTACCTATAAATTCTATGGCAATCTGGTTGTCTTGGCTTGGTTGCTAGTGTTGCTAATGCCTTCAAGTAGCGAAATATTTAGTAGACAGGGAATGCTGGTACTAATATTACCTGAGATCAGTTGAACTCCTCTCAAGGCAGCTGTGCTCTTACCTATTTTATTAAAGCTATTAAAATGTCTTGAGTTTGTTACATGAGAAGATTGTTAGGAGAGCAGACGTGATCATTCGAACATTGGAACTCGAATAACTTAAGGCAAAGATTGATGTCTTAAGTTTTTCTCATTAAACCACAATCAAGCAGAAATCAGGAGATGTTAACTGCGTGTGGTTATGCTATAAAAATAAGTACTCTAAATGATTGGAAGAGGTACAGAAAAGTAACTGAGCAATTAATCACGTTGATCTGAGAGGGTGAACTAAAGCAGTGTGAAAAAGCTTCTGATAATGCTTCACTATATTAATGGAATTTGGGTTTCAGGATTCAATATCAACAGGGGGAAAGACTTTGCCAAAGTCATCCTGTCATTTATTTTCAATGGGGAAATTGAATACCATTTTTTCTGCTGGTTCAGATGTACCCATGAGACCCAAGTTATAAACACTGTTAGAATTAGTCAAGTGGTTGAGTTTTTACATCTGAAGACAACACTTGCTTTAAAAGGAAGTTTCTCCTTGTATATTATTTTTGGGAGCAAAACAACAGGCCCATGTAAAGCATTTAAATGAGTTGACTTTGACCATCCTTTTACAGAATAATATTTTTGGTATTCTCCTGCTAGTTTTTAGATACCAAAGTGCTCTCACAGTGTTATCAGATTTAAGAACTAATGTCTTATGCTTGAAAATATAGATTTTACCCTAGAAGGTTTAGTTCATCATTCCAGTTTAACTCATTTATTAATTTCATAATTCAAGACAGAAGTAATTCAACTTTTAAAAATAGGTCTATGGTGTATATATGATACAAAAAACGTGCAGTTTCTGAACTATCAGTTGTAAATAAAAATGAAGATTACCCATAGCAACATTCATAAACTGAACAGTATCATTTTAAGCAAGTAGATTTAAATGCAATGTAGTGCAGACTAGATAAGTAGAATATAATTCAGCAGTTTTTCATTCGGTGTTCCTTGGTTGAGTTTTTTAGGTAAATCTTAGTAGTCTGTCAGCCTGCAATGAAATATTTGCAAAAAAGACAGGAAAAACTGCCTTAAGAGGTTAAAAAACCTGTGATGTGCAACCAAAAAAGCTACTTGTCAGTAAACACAAGCATATTTAATGCCTTTTCTGACTGTCCTGGCAACAGCAACAATTAACTCCTCAAGTCAAGATGACACTAGATATCTAGATCATTCTCATATCTGCATTTTAGTATAGCTAATTGCAGAGTAGGCTGTTCTAGGCTATGTAGTCTTGTTTCATTTTTACTTTGTTTACAAGTAGCTGCCCAGCAGTCTAATTTCAAAGAGATAAGTTCACTTCAAACAGTAATTACTTGCAACATAGAATAGGAACTATGTGATTAAGAAATCATGGAACATAATACCAGTTAAACAATCTTTCCTTACAGTATTTTTAGATATATTTAATTCCAAACAAGATAAACTCTCTTTCCTTCCATATTTGCATGTATAGCTGATATTTCTTAACAAGTTCTCTTTTTCAAACCAGAGCTTACCGAATTATTTCCAGTATACTGAGGTTGAGATGAAGTGATAAAACTTGCAGGTCTAGTTATTGCCTTGGCTATAGGTGACATGACTGCTTCTCTAAGGGACTTCTTATGCAGCTGCCACATGCTGTAAGGGCGAGTGGGTAAGTTTTATATGTATTTGGGCAAAAGAGGACCCTGGTTGACCAGATGATAAAAGTGCATCACTTATTTGTAGAACTACCTGTTTGAACAGATACTGGAGCTATCTCAGATCCCTGGGGGAATCTTTTCAAATGGACTTTGTTAGTGCTCTATTTTGCAGTTTTATGGAGAGATCTTATCTTTTCACACATAACTGTGCAGAGAAAAATATGCAAGTGCTCCTCTATCCAGAGCTCATTGTGCCTTTTTTTTTTTTTTAGCACAGCACAGTTGGAATTCTAAGACATTTTCTTACACTGTGATTTAATCCAGAGACATACATATCTACTCAACCCTTCCTTCTCCATTTTTTGTTTGCAGTTAGTTATAATCCCATATGTGCCATGATTAATATATAACAGTAAGGATAAGCTGCTTAAGTAGAGATTTATTGTGCTCATAACTTGCATCCATGTCACAATCAGCTTAATAATAATACTAATAAATAAATTCAATTAATCATGAAAAATACAAGAGTGATGTTTTAAAGTAGGATGCTGATCAACAGTAAAGTACTGAAATTAATCCTTTGCAATCCTTTATTTCAAAGTAATTTTGAGTTTTTTTAAATGTGTGAGGGAGTTGCTCTTGTTTTGCTTGCCCATGCCATCTGGCCAGGCCCAGCACCTACCTGTAGCTATTTACTGAGCAATAAGGGGAACTCCTATTTAAATGAACTTTTTTTCACTGAAGAAATACCTGCTAATCGACTGTAGGTGAGCTCTTTATAAAGAGCAGAATATATTCTCTCTTTTGTTCCAATTTAGCCTAAGAAGACTCTGAATTAAACTTAGCTGGCTGCCATACACTGGTGATGCCTCTTCTCTCCCCCACGCATTATCATCCTCGCACACATGCTGCTTTATGTATTTGCCTGTCAGGTACAACAAAATCATAGTCCATAGGTGTCTGTAGCATGCCACTTAAAACCATTTTTCCTTTGCTGATTTAACCAGTGTTGAGATCATCTTAAAAACACGTTAAGTAACTCTTTTCCAGTGAAATTCCATCTTGTTTTCTTACAAGTAAAACCAAGATGGACAGAAAACAACTGCCACATGGATAGTCATGTAATTGCTACTTTGATTGCTCATGCTGTGACTCAAATGGAATCAGTTTGGACCTGCTTCTAATGAATAAGTGGGTTTATTATCATTGGCTACAAGCTACTGTGTTCGTGGCTTTGGGTTTTGGGGTTTTTTTTTGTTTTTTGTTTTTTTTTTTCCAGATTATTAAAAAAATGTCAATTTCTTCTTCCTCTTTTAATTCAGTAATTAGTTTATCATTTTCTCTTTGGTTTATGTTTTAAAAGAGAAAAAGTAATTTACCTGCTGTATTTGTATTTTGGTCCACACTGTATATCATGTTCTGTTAAATCCCAGTGTGTATCCTTGTGAATATAATATTTAATTCATAAGGTGCTTGTTATTTTATTGGAATTGTTTTATTCCTTTGCATTTTTATGCAGTGTTCAAGTATATTATGAAAATGGCTCGTGTGATGTGCAACTGTGGGTTTTTTGCATTACTTGCTTCTCTGTTCTGAATATGCAATTGAAAACAGCGCATAATAAAATAGCTGTTTGATTTGTGTTCAGAACTGCATTTGGCATCACTCACTATGTTTGCAAATAGACATCAGTTTGAAACACTGACAAGAAACAATCTGTCCTTTGGCATTAAGAGTCCCTGGAGAAAACAGATGAGAATTCTCTCACTAGTTTATAAGGTAGATTATCGAACCCTACTTACATGTTTAATATGCTATATGGACCACTACAGCTGGTATGTAACTTGCTCTCACTGGAAGGCATCCTGCCAAAGACCTGTGTATGTAAACAGCTTTAGTAAAACTCAGAATTATTATGTCATCTGATTCTCAAGACAGATTATTTTAAAGGAGGCAATTTTTATTGTGCAAAAAAATGTCTCAGCCATACACTACTTAAAATATCGATGCTTGTCAGGGAAAGCTTGGTTATAGTTATAATATATGCTAACAGCTTCAGATGAGCAATTTGAAAGAATCAAGGGATTAGTTAGTACATGCAGTATGAAGGGTTTTACCACCAGGAAGGAGGCCCAAATGTCATGTGAAGCATTGGCAAACTGTTCTGAAGACTGAAGCTCTCTTTTTCCCAACAGCTTCCATATACCTCAAAAGAGAGAAAAAATTGGTCTGCACATTTCCAACCCCCCACATTGCAAGTCTGTTTGGAAATGACAGCCTTTAGATACAGAGAAAGTATGGGAAACTATGTACCTTTTAAAACTCTTAGCTCTTCTGAGATGACCACTGATGACACCAGCACTATACAGAGTGACTCATGATGTTCAACCACCCTGTTAACCAATTAATTAATCTTAGCCAGTATTGACTAATCTGTGTCTATCACTTGCCTTTCATGAATCTCAGCAGTGCAGTAACTTTGCCATTATTAAACTGGAAATGGTTTTGAAGAGCAGACTGCATGAAAACTCTGCATTCAGTCCTAGACTAAGATTTTCTTTATTTGAGTCTGCCTTCCATTAAACTCTTTTTTCATTTGCCATACAGGTAAAAAGTTTATTTCATACCTTACCTTGAGAAGCAAGGTCGTATCATTACTAATGAGAAGCATGCTACCAAGTGTATACTTCTTTATTCTGTTTGGAGTCTGGAATAGCTATAGCATTCAGTTTTATATGAAATATGCTTTAACCTTGAGACATAAGGAAGATGTAGAAAATTGTGGTCTTCTCATTCTCTAAATGTTGTCCTGTTTTCCATTTAGCTGATGTATACATATTTATGGTTTTCTTAGCTGACAGCTTTTCTAAAGATTTTAGGTGAATTCTTTTGACAAGAATGTCATGTACTTTTATAAGGTAGAAAAAGGTCAGGATATCCTATATTATTAATAAAACCAGCTTGATAGATAAGAAGCATCAATTTGCCGTTCTGAAATAAATGTTCAAGATTGAAAGCGATCCTGTTGCAAACTCTTTGTTTTCAGGTTTATGCTTATAGCCTGGTCATTGTTTTGTTCAGTGTAATATTCTATTGAACGAGCTTTCCTGCTGAAATGGGATACGCTGTTATTGTTCTTAACTTTCTCCTGCCTGTCATGTTTTTCTCTCCCCATTCTTCACATTCATTGTTGTTCATAAGGGTAAACAATTTGCCTGCCTTCTTGTTCCGAGAGCCATGTTATTTGAGTCAGTGAGACAATAAGAAGGAATAGAGGGGGTTTTGGTGAGTGGTTTTGTGTTTAGGGTTGTTGTTTTTTTGTTGTTGTTTTAAAAAGTAACCAAATGGAACTCCTCAGAGAACCATAGAATTATAGAATAGTTTGGGTTGGAAGGGACCTCAAATCTCATGTAGTTCCAACCTCCCTCCCAAGGGCAGAAACACCTTCCACTGAACCAGGTTGCTCAAAGCCCCATTGTCCATCTTGCTATACATTTAACAATATCTGAAACCTTCAGCAACATGTATTGACCTAAGGAAATCTGTTCTAAAAGCTCATGTTAAATAAATATATTGCATATCATTATTTGTTGTTCAGTATTTGTACTGGGAAGTATATATCAATCTTGACACGGCTTTACGAAAGGTCTGTGTGCAATTTCCTAAATTGCTTATTCTTTTAATGTAAATCTGGATGTATAAATGCAAATGTGTTTTAAAAATATGTACCTGGGAAATTATAAAAACTAAATCTGAAGAAAGACAGACATGCACAAGAGGGTTAAAGTACTATTACTTTTAATAGAGATAGCCCTGTTAGCAAGGAAGGCATTGAATCAAGTCTATTGCATTGCAAATGCACAAAATAAGCTGCTGTAAAGAACATAATACTTTTTTTTCCTCCAAATTCTATTTATTTTAACTGGCATATGAAGTCTGTTGTGTTTTCAATTAATTTAAAATGCCATTTTAAAATTACTTCTGTTGAAAGTACTTTGGGAAACAGACCTATAAGTAAATAGCAAACTGGGTAGCCAAGTACGTGATTCTTCACTTAATTGGTAAGGGCAAACCCCACAAAAGAGAGTGTATTTCCTATTACTTGTTTTAGAAATGTACCATTACCTCCCACAATGCAGTTGAGATTTTTAGCATTTAAAAGGTTGCTTAATTTCAACGGAGCACCTTCAGATTTGCTACCATTTGCAATTAAATATTTAGTTGTTTAGTAAATTAAGAATGTCATGATCTCTGCAAAGCGGTGCTTCATTTACTGCTGCATAAATGTTTTACAAGCTGCTGTATTGTTTCTAGTAAATTAATAATGAAGATTTAGATTTTAACTGATTAATAACCTAATTTAGTATTTAGGAGGAATCTAATTGAGGACTGGAAACAAAATTGAGGTAAATATCTTTGGCAGTCATCCCAATCCTCTGACAAAGTCACCAAGTGATAAGGGAAAAATGAATTAGAGTAAAAGGAATTAAGAGGCTGGAACTTTTAGAAGACACACTTCCCCATGAAGAAGGAAAATGTTTCTAAACTGCAGTGTGCTTCCACTTGACTTCTCTTGTCGTATCACAAATTCTAGTGCAAATTTTATACAGCAAATTGGCAGGAATTTGCAATATGAAGTATGAATTTGGCATAAGTTAAGTATTCCCAATCTACCTGGCTTAAAGCAAGTTTATGGTGCATTGCAGGAATATTGCAATACTCCCCAGAATATTAGTTCTATTTTTGATGCCCATAGAACAACAAGTAGTATCCTACAAAACATTCAAGCAGAATGGTTGAAGTGTGAGGTGGAATGGCAAATGCTCAATACAGCAAAATGAGGGTTGTGAATAGCTGTGCTATCGCAATTAGAGCTCATGAAAATATGGGAATGAGAACATTATTGAAAACTGCATGCCTTCTAAAACAGGTGAAGTGGCTGAGGCTGGTTAGGTTTCATGTCAAAGAAAGGTAGTGTGCAGAAGAAGGTTAACTATCAGAAACAGGTAATAAGGAGAGATGCCTCACGTCTTTTCCTTCTTTGACCTAAGGGCTTGAAGGTTGGGCTTGTGCAGTTATAGGATCTGAGAGCCTCCTGTTTGATACCTTCACCATTGCTGTCAGAGTCAACAGCTTTGGTTTCACTGTATACAGTAGTATCTTCAATACTTAAAGCTCTGACTTGAGTAAATGTAATTCAAGTCAGCACTTCCTAACTTCACCTGGTTGCCTCCTGACATTGACATAAAATTCTTTACCGAGTAACCATGGCAGTAACCATACAGATTTTTACTTCTTGTATCCACCATTTTTAATTTAATACTTTTTTGAGGACTTTTCTTGTTAGTAGTTGTCTTGTGTCAGTTCTTTTTTGCTTTTAGGATGTAGAAGTTTAATCCAAGAACTGAAATACCTAGGTTTAATTTCGGGTGTGTATGTGGAATGCTATGGTTTGTGTTTTAAAGAATTCCACTGGGCTCATCCAATAGTCCTTTATGACCATTCCTCTATTACAATCTCATTTAAAGTCAAAATTTGGCTTTATCACCAATTTTCTATTAAGAATGTCTGGAGTTAGAAGTACTGTGGTTTATCAAGGATTAGAACCTGTCCTGCTGCATTTCTCTGTACAAGAGGTCATATTTGTTGAGTGGAGAGATTATTTTAATTGACATAATTAACTTTTCTCGTGATTATCTTAGGCTTGAAAATGTATTTTGCTCTTTCCCAATTACAGCTTTTTCTCTGATAGAGCTAAACATGCTGTGTGTAATAATGAAGGTGGCTTTGAAAGGACTTAATGTATATAATTGGAAACTAAGATTAGGTAGTCTCCTATCAGCAGGAGGGTAGGAGAGCTGGGATGTATAATTGAAGTACAGTGTAATGGGATTACCTACAAATTTTAAACATTGCTTTCATTATGGAAAATAATAAGCATATTTATTAAGTATGATCTCTGCTTGGGACAATATTTGTTGTTATGAAAAAGCTTTTGTAATTAAGCTTGGGTATAAAACTGTATTGAACATACTACATCAGTCTCTGGAAAATGCTTTTGTGCACAAAATTTTACTCAAATAGAAAGAGCTTTCACAGCAGAGGCAGTTAGCCAGATATTAGTATAGCTCACATCTAGCATTCACTGTAAATTTTTCTATGTGCTTTCAGATGAGTCAAGGTCAAATCAAAAGAAAAGTCATAGTCAAATGCACTTATACATCTATCTGTTTATGAAACTTTCTAATGATTCTATTGTTTTTCATGGTTACCCTCAGTGGAAATAAAGGCTTTTTTTTTTTTTTTAAAGAGTATTTTCTTGCTGTGGCTCTGGAAGTGTGATGTTTTAGAGATTATGGGATGAGTGTGTATGACCTAAATTTTGCAGGCAGCCACATAAAATTCTCCTAGGAGTCATCCATGTCCTTAAATATGCATCTGTGAAAATTTCCGTAATTGTAGAAAGTATTTTCAAATTGTTGAAATCATTTCAAATGTGATTGCTGTGTTGGTACTTGGGATATAATAAGGTGGCCCCTCAGGATATTCTTTTATTTCTTTCCATTATCACTTTCGAGGATTTCTTTTCAGAAAAGCACTAAATTCAAATGTGTAGCTACTTTCCTTAATCAAAGCTTGTACTGAAAAGAGCTGCCTTCAACAACTGTTGCCACAAGTGCTAGATTACTTTGAGGAGTCCTGTTATGGTAGTGCCTAAGGCACATTCTGTAGGTCATAAGGTATGTCTTCCTCTAAAGGATATATATGGTTTGGGGTTTACCTATACTCTGAGTGTAGGTCTTAGATTAAAAATTTCTTCTATCATGCTGTGTGTATATATATATATATAAACAGCATTTCTCTTAAGTTATCAAGTTGACAAAAGTACGTTAGTGTATATTAAAGCTAAGTGAATAATGAAATGCTAAAACAGAGAAAAAAGTTCAGAAAGTTCTGAGATACTGCTGTTATAATTTCATTCTTTTACCTTTGAACAAGGTGAAGGTAAACAGGAAAGGACAATAAAAACAGGAACTGTAGAATAACAGTATGGATAAGGTTGGAAGGGGACCCTGGAGATCATCTAGTCCAACCATGTGCTCAAAGCAGGTTGCTCAGGACTGTGAGTGGCCAGGTTTTTAATATCTCCAAGATGGAAACTCCACAAGCCCTCTGGGTAACCTGCTTCAGTAACCATCACAGTAAAAACAAATCTTTCCTATGTTCAAGGGGAATTTCCTGTATTTCACTTTGTTCGCATTGCTTCTTGTCCTGTCGGTGAGGTCTAACTGCAAACTCTGGCTCTGTTTCCACTGAAGATGCTCTAGACATTCCTGTTATTCTTGGGGACCTTTTAACAGTAAAGAGCAAAATGAAGAAGGCATTGAATACCTCAGCCATTACCATGTCCTCTATCACCAGCTCCCCTGCCCCATTCTGCAATGGGCTCACAGTTTCCCTTGTCTACCTTTTGCTGCTCAAATACCCATAGAAATCTTTCTTGTTGCCTTTCATGTCCATTGCTAGGTTTAGATCTGAATGGCCTTTGGCTTTTCTACCCTTATCCTTGCTTGCTCAGACACTGTCTCCATATTCCTTCTCCTGTTCCTGCTTTCACCTCTTGTATGCTTCTTTTATATCTGAGTTTTGTTGGGAGCTCCTCTTTCAGCCATGCCAGCCTCCTGCTATGCTTGCTTAACCTTCTCTCACTTGGATAAACTATTTTTGAGCTTGGGGTAGGTGATCTTTGAAAAATAATCAACCGTCTTTCCAGGTCTGTATCCCATGGGATTCTTCTAAGCAGATACCAAGGAAAAAATGGCCATAGCTTTGGCTTATGCACGGTGCTTATTTTCAAGTATTTCATTGCTAGAGGAAAATTCAGGTCCAGTTTCCAGAATCATTTGCCACATCAAGAACTGACAGAATGATGCCAACTCATATAAATCAGTACAAGTCGTTCCTGAGGGAATGTATAAAAATGGAAAAATCTAATCTTGCATACTAGGTAAAAACGTCAGCCTTTAATCACAGCTCTACCTGGCTGCTTCTGAGATGCAGATTTTTTCTTTTTCCTTTTCTCTCATTACTGCTTAAGGATGAATCTTTCTCCTGCAAGGAAAAATCTTCTGGAAGCAGGAGGTGAAGACTGGCAAGAAAAAAGTTCATGTAATCTGTGCATAAAAGAGAAATTAAAGGCCATCAGGAAAGAGGGAAACACAACATCTAGAATGTGTGGTTAAACACAAACTCAGTTTTAACTGCCCTAGCTGCCTTTGCCTCAGGATTGTCTCTTTGCCAAGGCCTCTCACAAAAAGCCTTGCCTTTATGTCAGTATATTTGTAACTTAAGAGCAATTTGCAATAATTTGCAACCCTGTATTCCCCTTCCTTTTCCCAGGTGGAAAGTTGTTTAGCGTTTTCCATCCCAGCTTTCAGCAAGTTCTCCATTATCTTGTGCTTGCCAGTGACATTCCCATGCATCTTTTAAAAGTTTCTTTTGCTCCCCTGATATCTTCTTTCCTTTCATTATCCTCACACAAAATTGGCCAGTTAGGTCACATAGTGAAAGTTTCTTATTATTATTATGGCATGCTGAAGTAACTGCAGGCTCCAATACTGACAACAGAGTAAAGGAGTTTTTTTCTCTGTTGAAGATTGTGGGGATGCTCAAGGCCATAGTTTAATGAAAAAAAACTGCTGGGTTAATTGTGGCAAGAAATAATAGTCAATTTATTTTACTTTTTTTTGAGATAGGTTAAAAGCAAGAAAATGCAGTGTTATTGAGATGAAATATATTGTTGCTGATTCTGGGTTCCAGCGGAGCTGATGAGAGCAATAGTTTCATAGTTATTTATCTTTTCTGCTTGTCAGTGTTGAAGGCCTAACAATTTTTTATTAGATTCCGTGTCTCAGAAGACAGACCATGAAGATGCTTTGCAGATACCTGGCTGTAGTTTGTTCACCCAGTTCATCCCTCCTTCCCATTACTGCTAATTCTGATTGGAACACCTCCTCCTTCCTCAAAAACACTGATTTTATAACCTTTTCCAATCATTTAATAGCCTAATTTCTGGGGTGAGATTCTGACCTGACCAGGAATTTTAGAGACCACTTATTGCAGTTGTTTTACTTATCTCCAACTTGAAGATATCGTTTTATGTAACAGGCTGAATAGATGACCTCTGTCCTTGTAGGTATCAATTTCCAACAGGCTGTTGAGTCGGAAGAGTTTGAATGGCTGGTGTTAAGGAAGATTAGATATTATCAGTAATCAGGGTGAGAAAATCAACTCACTGACAAAGTTGTTGGGTTTGGGTGTTTTGTTTTTTTTTCTAAAGTCCTTGTATGCTAAAGATGATGGAGAGCTGGAATTGAATGAGAAGCTGACAAAAGGGAATAAGAGAACACAGAATTAAACCCACTTGATTGCTTCTTTGGGTGGGGAGTTTGGCTTTTAAATTTTCTTTCTTTGGTATGAGAAGGCGTGTTCAGGGATGTAAAATATGACTGCCAATTGGCCAGATAGTCTCCCCTGTTTTGAGAGAAGCGTGTTGAGACAGTGCAAAGTGGGCTGCATGGTGAAATGCTTTGTTTACAGATAGTACTTGCGTCTTCTGCAAGAGTTGAATTAATATGAGCAAAGTAAAAGGCAAGAGTTAGGAAGAGGAACACTGAGGCCAGCTAAATGCAATTAAATAGATTAGGACCTAAGAAGAAGACACAAAAAGTTCACTACAGGTGCCAACTGAAAGAATAGGAAAGGGCAAAATATAACCAGGAGGGATTATACAGAAAAGAAAACAGGAGAAAGAGCAACAACATTGGAGTGTGAACAAACCACAGAAAGGGCAAAGGTAGGCAATCACTAAGGGAACCTGGAAATCTATAAGGTAAGAGAGAAATTCATCAAAACACTTCTGAAAATAGAGATTCCTTGTAAATGCTCTTATATTTATAAAGTAGGTAGTTGCTAGTAACTTGGGTAAAAGTAAGATCAGCAAAATGAAGGGGATGGAACTCCCAGCCTGGGAAGAGCCAAATCGCACATGTCAGAGAATAAAGTGAGATGCTGAGAATGCACAGCAGGGTGCTGGGTTTTGGAGTTGCCATATGCGATTTCAAATGAAGAACCTGTGAATACTTGTCTTAAAATGGTTTATTCATTTTTTAAAAAATGAATCTCACTAATCTCATTATGTGTTAATATTTTTTTCCCAAATATTTAAAATATGTCTCAAGAAAAACTTGCACTGAGGAGAGAAATACATGTTAGTAAAATTATAAGTAATGGTAAGTCATTTTCATGAGGTATGGGTAACAAAATTACATCATTAAATCGTACTTCATCATATATGACACACTCAGAAGCCCCAGTGAGTGAAAGATAATTTACAGTAGTTATATGACTTTCTTGATTGTTCCTCTTTCCCCTTGATTTTCTGAGTAGATTTAAGTGCTTTGGACTATTTTTGCTCATCATTTAACAGAACAAGTGTGGTGGAGAGGCTAAGCGACCTTGTAAAGAATGCAGAATATGAACTTTGAGCTGATCCTATGCCAAAAGTTGCGCCCAGTTTGCATCTTTACCCAAATCCTAATGGGTACTGTACACTTAGGCTGGGCTGTTAAAAGACAAAACAGACTATTGCATAGATAGAACAATGAGTGCATCTGGCAATAAATGCTGGCCTTCATTAGTTGTTAGCTGATAGCTTGGGGAAACATCTTTGATGGTTACTTTACACTTTATTTGTCACTAGAGACTGTTATTAAAAAAGCAGGTATAGTTTCAATATGAGTGTTATGCAGATTTTCAAAGTGCTTGGTAAGCAAAGTTATAATGACTATAAATTGCCATGTGTTTCAACTAGTTCCATACTCTGATTTGCAGCATTTTCAACAAAGCACTTTTCTATTAGAAAATATCTCCTGGTAATTTATTTGATTATTTTTTTAATTGATTTTTCCCTAATATTAAAAATATCATTTATTCAGGCTACTGCTCTGTTGCTGGAAGCATTGTCAAGTAACATTATGCTGTAGTTGCTGTGAGTATCACTCTGCTATTCACAAAACCTGCGTTTGATTTTTGCCTTGGAACAAACCCACACTTGTGAAAAAATGTATTTTGACAGATGGGATTGCTCTGGAGCCAGCTGTGTGGAGTAGCAGGATGCCACACAAGTAAATAGCTGGATAGTGCACACTTATGCAGGTCTGAAAATGGAGTTAATTGATGACGACAAAAGCAGTCTGACCGAATCTGGTATGCTGCTAGCTTGAGACTCCCAGGCTCCAACAGTATCTGTTTGCTGACAAGGCTTCCTCTTCAGTGTGCAACATAAGTAAGATGTTATTTCTGAGGTAAAACTTTGACAGTTAGGTAATATTTATGCCTTTATAGATCCTAAAAAATGAAGTCTGGAGAATTTCATTACTCTCTAGCTCTATTCCAGCACTGATAAACCACATTTCTGAGATATCATCTAGAACATATGGGGTATTGACTGCCTACTGATATTTTCTTCTAGAATAATTTAGCACCATTCAAGAATAGAATTAGAATAGTTCCAGTTGGAAGGGACCTACATGGATCATCTAGCCCCACAGCCTGACTAACTCAGGGCTGTTCAAATGAAAGCATGTTATTAAAGGCATTGTCTAAATGCTTCTTAAACACTGACAGGCTTGGAGCATCAACCACCTCTCTAGGAAGCCTGTTGCAGTATTTGACCAATCTCTCAATCAAGAAATGCTTCCTAACATCCAGTCTAAACCTCCTTTGCTGTAGTTTTGAGCCATTCCCACACACCCTGTCACTGGATACCAGGGAGAAGAGATTGGTAATAACAGTTTGATGATCACTCCCCATCACCCATTTCTGACTTTATGGGACTGGGGCAGTAACAGTGTAAAATCCTTTTAATAGCCTTAGCTGGCAGTTTCAAAACTGAGTAAAAGTCCTGACCTCATGTTTTTCAGGATATTATCCTGAAACACTAAACTATCGACTTTTCAGAAAGACAGATACTTTGATGTCTTTTACAAGACAGCTCGCATTACAAAACATAAAAGCCAAAAGATTTTATCCCTATTGGAGCAGGTCAGGCTAAGTAAGACTTACGAGCTGTACTCCGATGTGAAAAGGAAGTGGAATGAGTGGTTGCAGCTTTTCTTTTGAGTTCTTGTATAATGACAATCTGCGTTATAGACACTGTTTGGAGAATATTCTTCTAATAGTGTTTTGTGAACCTGTGAACCTTTGAACCTTTATGCATCTTTCTCTCTGATGGTTGTCATGTGATTTCCACCGTGCTTCATTTTTCACTGAGTTACCATAGAAATTTACTGAGGCTGTCCCAGTCTTCCTTTTTTTTTGGATTTAAAACTATGTTTCATATTATGCATAGCAGGAATTTTGGTTTCGCAGGTAATAGAAGGATCTTCATAGAGTCTTGAAAAACACTGAAAATACGGCAAGACGAATACTGCTGTCATATTGTGATTAATCAAAATCCAATAAGGAGGACTTGGCATCAAGCTGTTTTCTCTAATTGCTAATAAAAAGAACATTATCACCAGGATCAAATCATGCATGTATAGATTAACATTCTCGGACTGTTAAGTTGTGAGCAAAACCTAAGTTTATTTCATTGATACTACAGTAGTTCAAATCTGTTAAAAATAGTTACCATTGGATGGCTCTCTTTAATGTTTATTAAAGGCATATTTTTCACATATTATTATACAGAGGTAAAAATAAATCTGTGACATGGATCGTTCATTACTCATAGTTGTATTTGTACTGTCACCATTTAAGCGTTTTCTTTGCAGAGCAGATAATAGGCAATCAGTCATTAATATAGGAATGATTCTGTCCCGATTAATCAAAATTTCACATAGATGTTTAAGCTTTTTTTCTTAAAAAAAAACCCTTGTGAAATACAAATTTTTGCATCTCTTAGATAACAGGAACTGAAATACATGGAACTCAGAATAAATCTTAATTAAAAATCTGAATTGAAAGTAATTTGATAAAGTATGATTATTAACCAGACAAATATACTGTGGATTGAAAGAAAACTCACACTTGAAAAGAATATGTATATATAAATATTAAAATCCCATTTGGTTCTTTTTTTTTCATTTAAGTTTTTTATTAAATTCATTGTCCCTCTAAAGATATCATTAAAAAAATCCCCTTAATATGAGCTTTGCCATATATAATGAGTTCAGCAGACAGGCTTCACTGAATTTAATCTGGGAAATACTTGTCAGCATACAGTGTGTATGTGCTCATAGATGTGCAATGACAAATTCCAACATGTGCTAAAAGACTTAACCTGTTATTTGTCCAGAGTGAGAGAAAAGCACTAAGGATATTTGACTCTATTAGCTTCACTAAATTATGTTATATACAGGCATGTTATGTAGTCTGTATAATGACAAATTTGAGAGATACACGGTTCTGTGTGTGATTTTGGCACAGAACACAAGGAGCTCAAATTTTGTATTTGTGAACTTGATGTATGCTGGAGAGGCAATTAGTGAATGAGGACATCTTTTTGTCTCAACCTCCTCTGTAGGTTATTTTCCATTTCCTCTTCTACTTTGGAGTTACCATTGAGGCTGCCAGCTCTTCATGGCTGGAAGTTGTCTCTTTGTACACACTTTGTACTGTAGGGCTTCATGATCTGTTGGATGACTCTACAGCTGCAGCTCTGAGTGGTTACAGATGAAATATGTATTGGGGTAAAGACACTTTCATATCGTAAACAGTCATACTTATTTAGCTTATTTTGTTCAACATCTTTGTTGCTTGTTCAACATCTTTGTCACTGACATGGACAGTGGGATTGAGTGCGCCCTCAGCAAGTTTGCCGATGACACCAAGCTGTGTGGTTCGGTTGATACGCTGGAGGGAGGGAATGCCATCCAGAGGGACCTTGACACGCTTGTGAGGTGGGCTGATGCTCATGAAGTTTAACCATGGCAAGTGCAAGGTCCTACACCTGGGTCGGAGCAATCCCAGACACAGCTACAGGCTGGGCAGAGAAGAGATTCAGAGCAGCCCTGTGGCGAAGAACTTGGGGGTGGTGGTGGATGAGAAAATGAACATGAGCCAGCTTCAGTGTGTGCTTCCAGCCCAGAAAGCAACCATATTCTGGGCTGCATCAAAAGGAGTGTGACCAGCAGGTCAAAGGAGGTGATCCTGACCCCTTTATTCTGCTCTTGTGAGACGTCACTTGGATTATTGTGTGCAGTTCTGGTGTCCTCAACATAAAAAGGACATGGATCTGTTGGAACAAGTCCAGAGGAGGGCCACGAGGATGATCAGGGGCTGGAGCACCTCCCATATGAAGGTCGGCTGAGAAAGTTGTGGCTGTTCAGCCCGGAGAAGAGAAGGCTGTGTGGAGACCTCATAGCAGCCTTCCAGTATCTGAAGGGGGCCTATAGGGATGCTGGAGAGGGACTCTTCATTAGGGAACTGTAGCAACAGGACAAGGGGTGATGGATTTAAACTTAAACAGGGGAAGTTTAGATTGGATATAAGGATATAAGTTCTTTACTGTGAGGGTGGTGAGGCATGGAATGGGTTGCCCTGGGAGGTTGTGAATGCTTCATCCCTGTCAGTGTTCAAGGCCAGGTTGGACAGAGCCTTGGGTGACATGGTTTAGTGTGAGGTGTCCCTGCCCATGGCAGGGGATTGGAACTAGATGATCTTAAGTTCCGTTCCAACCCTAACTATTCTATGATTCTAACTAGTTAGGTTTAAATGTTCTATGGTCATAGGAGGAAAAAGTCGCACACATGCTCACTGATTTTGTAAGATCTGCATAATTCAATTTTTAGCCATAGACAGCAGCATATTCTTAGGTCTGGGATCACCTCCCTCAGCCTTAAGGTAGGAGCACAGTCACATTGCACCAATCATTGATGAAGGTCATATTCAGATGTGATTTATATTTACTTATGCTGAATTGCTCCCTGGAAATGCTTTTTTCATCATAAGGAGAGACAAAGTTGACAAGGCTTCTAACAGAGGCAATTAAAATTAGCTGAAATTTCTCCAGGTCCTACTGTACACACCTACTCCTCTTCCAGCTCTTTTTTTCTTCCTCCCTCACAAAGATGAGACTGCTGTAAGGAACACTGTGCTTATCTATAGTATTTAGCATAATACCTGCTGAGCAAAATTCCATCTTTCATAAGGGTTTCCTTTATGAAGCTTTCTATAAAATCACACAGTACTTTTATGTCCCTGTATGACTAGTCCTCGCATACACGTGATAGTACATCTTTGTGATGAATAATGAGAAATATCTTGCAAACTCTGGATTTCCTGGGGAGCAAACCTTATGTCAGTAGTGTTCTCACTGCCTTTTCCTAAAATTAAGTAAGGAAAACCCAGCAACTGGTTGGCAGAAAGTCAAAATGCCAACAGAAAATGATTTAACATTACTCGGAAGCATAGGGACGTCTTGAATACGATGCTGCATTTCCTATAGTATCCACAGTAGATGAGTTCAGAAAAATAATGTTTTGAATTTCAGATTAAGATCATAAACATCAGGCACTGCATTCAGTGCTTCATCAGCAGTTCAGAAGTAGGAATCATTAGTTATAAGCCAAGAGTCTGTGCTTAATGCAAAATTTATTCCACATCTTAGATGGTTATATATGACTGAACTATTGATTTTTAATTGTATCTGCCAGAATTTAGCTGTTTGCTCACACGTGTGATATACCTCAATCATTTGTAGGCAGGCATATGCCTCTTTAAGACTTGTTTCCTGTGTAGATAATATACTGCAGTTCCCTAGGGACCTTATAAGCATATCACAAAAGCCAGCACAAACAGCAGGCTTGCTAATACCAAAACAAGTGATTAATATTAATCCCTATACTCCACTTCTGTCAAAGGCTTTGGAATCAGCAACTTTTTTTTTGTCCTGGGAGAACATAAAATAGGAGTACAAATTCTCGGATGCCTATGTAGCCATCCGTTTTTATGTCAGAGGCTGCTATTTTTCAACTTGCATAATAAAAATGGTACGTCAGCAGGGTTTCTTTACCCTTGTTTTACTCTAAACAGGGTTTATTTTGTCATGTTTTTTCTTTAAGAAGTTAAAAAAGGCATTCCTAGTCACTACACAGAAGTGATGATAGCTATTGCAGTGCTTTTAAAACAATATATATTACAGGTAATCAACAAAATATGTTCCTGACCATACTTTAACATTAAAACTAATCAGGTTCCAAGACCCCTTCATTCGCCAACTCCTGGGTTTTATCTCGTTTCCTTTTTCCTTTTTGGAAGTGTTATCAGCATGTGACTGAGATGAAGAAAGATAATATAAACTTGATACATGATGATAAAGGGTTTGTACTACTGTAGAAGCTTTTCAAGAACTAACTAGAATAAAGAAGCTGATCTTTGCTAAAAAGAACATCTTTAAATGTTCCAGTGAGAAGTTAGGTTATGCTTACTAAATAGCCATCTGGAAGACTTCCTGAGAAGCACAATGCAGTATTAAGATTAGGATTTCTTGTCCTTATGATTTTTAAAACAGATAAATAAGCTATTCTCTCCCATCTCAAAAATGCTACTTTCCATTTTTCAGCTTGTCAGTGGGTTATCTTGTAAGCTCAGTATAAATGGCAGAATCAACAATAGTGAAAATTAGAACTTGTTTCAGTGAAGGTCTGTTTATTCTACGTATTTTAATGTTACTATCTAGTGGGGGGTTTTATTCTTTTTTAAGTAAATTTAGTGATTTGTTATGATATTTTTATAAACTGCTACTAAATTGTACCCATTTATGATCATGTTTAGCTTTTGAGATCTGGAAACAGCACTCTTCAGACTTATCCTAGTTCTGTATTTAAATGTGATTTTTCCAGGGGATTTTCACTAATGGAATTTTTCAGATACATTTCTGTTTCTATAAAATGATACTTTTCAGAAATTAATTTGAAGGGGGGGAGGAAATCAAGCACATAAGGAATTGCACTTATCTTATGTGAATAAAGCCACTTCTGACTTTGAGTTGAAAAATCTGGTCCTCAGTTCACAATCATAGAATGGCTTGGGTTGGAAAGGATCTCAAGATCATCCAGTTCCAATCCCCTGCCAAGGGCGGGGATGACTCACCCTTCTTTTTAGATGCTATTCTATCAATGACCAACTTGCCTGATATATCTACTTATACTTTTCCTCCTCATTAATCTTTGTTAAAAAGATCAAAGAGTGTGTGTTCCGTGATCATGGAGTACTTTTCATATAGATGACTTCCATAAGGTGTCTGATACAAACTACTTCAAGCACTCTGTAACATTGAATTAATTAGTTTAAAGCATATATAAATTTTAAGAAAGGTCATGTGTTCATTAATTAAAAGTAATGCTTTAGTGCAGGCAGGGTTTAAGTCAATATTGAATCTTGAATTCTTCAGGGCTCAGTTGTACAGGCAGCTGTAAGATTATAAGGGGAAATCCTTAATTCTACTCTCAATTGTGAATTAGTCCCACTGCAAGCCACTTTCTTAATTCAGGATTTCTGAATTGGCATTAGCTGACAAGATAGGTCAAAGTACACACTGCCGCCTTTAAGATCACAAAGTCTTTCCTGATAATTATGTGGGCATAGAGAATGGAGATTAAACTTTTAGCATAAGGAGACTGGACTTGCTAACAGTTAAAACAAACTTTTTATGTATGGTGATGGAATAAACATGGAAATTGAAAAGGGAGAGTGAATGCTGAATACGAAGAAATGTAATTTTAGTGGGGTTTTTCCCTAAAGTATAAACATACTAAATTATTCAGACTATAATAAGGGGAGGTAGCATATGAAATTATACCTCTAAATCCATCCATACTGTAGTTGTGTGGAAGATATAAAAGCTGAAAGCAAAACCCATTAAAACTGTATATTGAATGCATTCTAATATTTGTTAATCTATGGTTTGCTTTATTTTATATTCTTTTGTTCTTTTTCTTCCCACTGTTAGAAAGCAGGAAAAAGGCATTACAAATGTTTTTATAATGTACTTGCATTACAGCATCTAGACAAACAGCTTAATTTTGCATGGTTCAAAATAGAATCAGTCAATTGACAACCTGTACTTTCCAGATTATTCTTATATTTAGGGTAATGAATATGTGGTAAACTTCAGGTAATGAAATGTCAACTTGACTGGAATATTCTGTAGTCTACTGCCCAGTTGCCAGATATTTTTTGTCCCAGCCGTAGAGCCTGAAGGGAAACTTGACCACAACTACACTAATGACACAGTGCAGGGCTGTATGTAGTATAGAAGTCTCCTTGGCCTGACACAGAAGATAGTAACTGCCATGTTTGCAACCCTCTGTCTTACAAAATCTCTTCTGAGCACCGCATGTTTTCAAATTAACTATGAAATTTCATTTCAGCTTTTCCTTTTTTTCATATTCCCTTTAGAATGTCATTGTTGTTATAGTCCTTGGTTTATAACTTAACTTTTTAAGTGCAATCCCACTCACAAGTGGTAAATTGGTTGTCAGAGAATTCAATGATGAAATTGATGTCCTGCAACTGGGTGATACAACTGGAAATAGTTGGTGAGGGCGTATTATTATTTTTACTTTTACTGTCACAGCACAACCTAAGGAAGAAAAAATATGCCTGACACCTTATTACATTGTTAAAGGAATATGACTTTGTGGCAGTTAGTGCACCACCTAAATGAGCATGAATTTGTCTTATGTCCACTTACTGTATTTTCCCATTGATTCTTGATGGTACCTGATCTCATAAGAACTCCCCAAATCTTTACAGTATCATTCTCTGTGTGTGGCTACATAGGTTTGGTTTGAAAATGTATTCACCGTGGTTCAAAACTGTAGACAGTGATTCTTAAGTTGGTAAAACATAACATTTCTGTGATGCTGAAGGTTACCTTCCTGACCAGAATCATCACTTGTTTGTCAAGAGGCCTGTGATGTCTCCCCGTTTCTGCTCTGAGAGAACTAGAATATTTTAAGTTATACTTTTTGGCTACTTCTGTTGTTCTCTTGGACAAGAGTTGTGAAGGATTTGTTTTCCAGACCTTATTGTCAATATCTAAAATTTCTCTGAATTGTTAAACCAGGGGTTTAGATTGTGACTCTTGTCCATAGTGAAATATCAGGAAGAGGAGTCAGAAGTCTAATCTTAAATGACAATTATTTTTTCTTCCCCATAAATCATAGAATCACAGATTGGTTTGCATTGGAAAGGACCTTAAGATCATCCAGTTCCAACCCGCTGCCATGGGCAGCGACTTCTTACACTAGACTATGCCACCCAAGACTCTGTCCAACCTGGCCTTGAACACTGCTAGGGATGGGGAAGCCACAGCTTCTCTGGGCACCCTGTGCCAGAGCCTCAGCACCCTCACAGTAAAGAACTTCTTCTTTATATCTAACCTGAACTTCCCATGTCTAAGTTTGAACCCATTACCTCTTGTCCTGTCACCACAATTCCTGAAAAAGAGCCCCCTAAGACTCCTAGTTTTACCTGAGGAATGCTGTGCTTTCATTAAAAATGTATTTTATGAAGAGCATAGGAGACAGTCAAAAAGTATTCATCTTCAAAATACTCTCAGAGATGAAGTTTAAAATATAAATGAATCACTGGAGTAGTTTTCAGGTGTTCTTATTCACCTTTAATTCAGGAGGTTTTATATGCTAAGGTTTAATAAAAAAGGGATACTTAAAGTAGCTCAGGATTCTTTTTTTTTTAACAAATCAGTTACTTATGTGAAAGAGCATTATTGTATCTAGAACAGGTTATCTCATCTGGGGCATATCAGCTTAGCTCTTGTGTTTACAAGAGCTCAGACAATCTTTGCTCAGACTGATTCTTCAAATACTTGCCAAATATAGCTTTTGGTATTGAAAACGAGCAAGGAGGTAAACAATTTGCATGAATAGGACAGATGCCTCAAATACAGTAGATGAGATACAGGTAGAACCCAGGGAGATGTATGAACTGGATCTATTTTCACCAGGCATATGTGTGGCTAAGAGAATTCCTTTCTCGCTTGTGATCTCTCCCTAACAACCTGGAATACATCATTAGAAAAGAAACTGTGGACACTTTGTTAGGGTTTAGTGCTTGTGTGTGTTAGTGGTGAAACGTGTGAAGACTGGCAAGCAGAAAACACTATGATTTTTTTTCCTTCCACTCTATTGAACACACCTAAACCCTTTCTGCACAGAAATGTTACTTTCTATAACGCCTTTCATGCTTGCCTCTGCAGTAAATAATGTGTCCAAAGAGAGAATTGTCATAAATTGCAATTTACATTGTAATCCTAATATTCCTTGTTAGATATCAGGGATAACAGGGAGGAAACATGGGAAATTTCCTATTAATATTGCAAAGAATGCTCAGCTCATCTCCATATGAAGACTGCCTTGTTCCAGTTGTCTCTCTGGGCTGAGCCTGTTTCCCCACCTTGCCTTTTTACTCTGTTCTTGTTTGTACCTAAGGACTTGTAATAAGTGCTGCTAAAATAAATTTATTAAGGTGGTGTTCTAGTGCATTAATGGTGAAAGTTAACTTTCACTGCTCCCTGAAGGGGAAAGCATGTCAGTAATTGAGGCGTTCCCCTTGCTGTTCCATGAACCTTGCAGTGGTGTATGAAAGACATCTTGAATTATTCAGTGTCCCTTGTTAGTTATGTTTCTCCTTGGTTTCCCTGTGTAGCTGATGTCATTTGTAGAGGTGAGATTTTTTTATGGTGTAGATAGAGACCAGATTTGTGAAAAAAAAAAAACTCCCTTTTTAATTTTTCTTCTAAGAGGGAACATTTAGATGCTGATGTTTTCTATTTGTCCATCTTTTAGGATATGAAATATTTGGAAAACTCTAAAAGATTAAGATTACATTTAGACTTCCAAACTGGCAGAAAAAAGAACTTCAGAACATTGCAATACTGCTGATGTTTGCAGTCCTTAAGGGTAACTTAATGCTGAGATCACAGAGAATGCTTAACAGGATAAACATTCCCATTGTGCTGTTCTGATTTATTTAAAATGACCTTTGTGTATAGGTACACGTATTTCTGAAATTCCACTTGTTTACATTTCACACTGAGTTGCACATCCATAAAGACAACCTTTCATGAAAGCAAAATGTACCTACATAAGAACCTGTAATTTTTATTTAAAGCTCTTTTTTTTTAGAGTTTCTAGGGTTTTGTTTGGTTAATTTGAAATTACTGCCAAATTAAAAAGAAAAAAGAAAGAAAGAGAGATTTTATGATAGTTACTTAATCCCTCAGCTATCTACTAGAAGGAGCACCAACTGCAAAAGCACAGATGTGCTCTCTGTAAGTACTGTAGGACAAGCTGTAAGAACAACCCATTCTGGCATAAGAGCATTTCATTATATAAATGTCATGGAAAAGCTTGTCATTTCTGTGAATATTAACTAGTTAGATTTTTTTATCAGTGCTTCAGCTTTGAATTCCCCATCCTGCAGGCTAATGAATCCTCTAACTTCAGGTAGCAATATAGTGTCTATATCAGAGACTTCATTTAAAATGTTATTGTCTAATATTGCCAGTCAGTACCAGTCCCACCAAGGTGAGCAGCAATATGGCCCCAAATTGATACCAAGCAACCAGGGATGTACAATTCCTGTTGAATTATTGGTCACCTTGCTTGTGGCTGATCTCACCACAGGTGGAGTTGAATGTGTTTCCCTGCTTTGTCAAGGAAGGAAGATGTGATCCTATTCTTACAGACCTGAAAGAACCATAAAGGAACATTTTGTTCATCTTTCAGAAATGTCCCTCTATATACTGAGACTTCTTTCACTTCTGTGTAGTTTTCAGAGCACCTGGAAGAAAAGGGCAGCTTCACTAGGATGGTTGAGCCATGGAATGCATGGCAGAGAAGGCTAAATTTTACCCTTAGACCCACCCTGATATCTCCTTAGAAGACAAGAAATGATGCTGATCTGAAAGCTGAATGTTTCCCAGATGAAGAAAAAAAAACCCTTTCTGCCTCTTGGTAGACAAAAATATTTCTTGCAGTATAATTGAACATATTCATCAGTTCATATGAGATTGTTATAATTGAAAGTCTTAATTCTTGCTTTGCAAGGTCACCTTGGTCCCTAATGGAGAATTGCAATGAAAGCCAAGAGACTGAAACACTATTCCAAGAATCTGCCACTGACCTGCTTTTGCAAATTAATTCACATTTTTCTTTATTTCCCTTTTTCATATGTGTGTGGAAATTTTTACTGTACACTCTCTAAGAAGGTAGGAATTGCTTGTTTTACTGCGCTAACTCCAGGCTTCATCTGAACTCGTATCCTCTCTGAAGCATCAAATCAGAATAAAAGGGAGAAGAGCTGTATGCATTTCATATTGATGTTGAATAGGAAAACATTGAAAGAGCAAAATACATGAAATCCATCAATCTGATGAAGCCATCAATCTGATGAAGCCATCAATCATGTTCTAGTGATAAAATGTATGCTTTTGAAACCCTACATTCTTTCCCAAAGACTTCATTTAGATTGTCGTAAAATATTGAGGGGGTCTTGAAACCCTCTCTTGGCTACTGATAACATAATTTCTGTCTGCTTTCCAGATAATTATGTGGATGACTCAAGGTTTGAATAGCCTTCTTAGTGTCGTATCTACAAAGTATTTTCTTTTCATTACCATGGTGATACATAAATTTCAATGTGAAACAAAAGTTGGTATGTGTATTAGCCAGCAAGCAGCTTACAGCACATATACTTTTGGGAAGGAGGAAAATAAAAGAGTAAACATGCTTTCTATCATGGAAATATGAAAATGTAACTATCATTAAAAGCACGGTCTTAATTTTAGGTTGTTCTTTAAAATAACAGTTGACAAAGACCACTCCTTTTATGTGGTTCTTAAGACACTTTGAATACTTAATATTAGGTTGTTTAAAAAGCATCTATAGGATAAACTGTGATTTATAGCATCCGTGGCACGATTTGTAAGTTCATAGATCAAATTATTCAATGAAATAATTAACAGAATTATTCATTCTGTACTCTTTAAATGTTGGAGGAACCTGCTGATGTGGTGTTTGCTTCTGCCAGGTATAACTGTGTGCACGTAACGTGGCCCAAAATTAAAAAGTCATTTAATCATCAGATGAGTTGATCTTTTGGCTCTATTCTTTTACCTCCATTAACCAGAAAATCTCTACTGACAGAGAATAATGGAAACTCTGTAATTATGAACTGAAACGGATAACAGCTCCAGTCACTTATTCAGGTAATGATCTTGCCTAGAGGTTATCAATAATTTATGTGTTAAGGGAGAGGTAGTCAGTAGATATGAATATATTTTTAAGAATAATTAAGATATTATCATATCTTCTCTTAGATAAAGTCTGAAAAAAGGAAGTTCGTGCTGGCAGTGTCAGGAAGGACACATCACATCCAAATTTCAACAGCTTTAAATGAAGATAAGTTGTGAGGCAGGTGGAAAGGAAGGGAAATAGCTCTATTTTCCCTCTTGGCTGTGATCACTGACAAGATGAAACAGTGGGTAATATTGTGATGAAAGTCTACACACGGGATATGAAAAAGCTCCAAAACAACTCTGAAAAATAACATAAATATTCTAAAAACATTATTTACTTTGGAAAAAATTCTCCTTAATCCTCTGAAAGCAAAAGAGGAGAGTCTGAAAAGCAAAGACAGGAATTCCTGTCTGGGCTCTAAGGAAAGGAGTAGAGAGAAACTGAAAGAGCAGTGATGTCTGCTCTATTACATGAGGCTCTTCTGCCTTATATTTTTTTTGTGTCCATCTTTTATTTCACAAGGTAAGAAAAGATGATGTTGGTTGCACCCAGAATTTGTTACTCCTATTTGAATTAATTAGAAGAATAGCTATGCTGGGACTGCCCAAGGGCTCCATCTTGTTCACTGTCCTACCAAGCAAGTGGGAGTTGTACCAGAACGGAGAACACATGTGGTAGTATTGCCCCGGTCTCCAGTTTTTCAATTAGAGAATTACTCTGGTTAAAAGCAATTATTCTATTCAATTTTTATTTAATTTTATTTCACTTTTACATCTTTTTTTTTTATGATTTATATACTGCTATCTCTATATTAAGATTTCCTAGAGTCTTGCTTCTATTCAGCTCTTCAATGGCATCTTCCACTTTGTGTTTCTCTCTATATTTCCTATCTTTGCTTCCTTTATATTGATTACTTTTCTTCTAAATTAGGCAGACATTAGCATGCTTACCCTAGCTGGATTTTATTTACGTTTCTTTGATCTTCAGGCTTTCTTGAAAACCTGGTAGGAACTGGTTTCCAGTTAGTGTTGGAAGGTGAATTTATTACTTTGCTCATTAGACTCAAGAGGAGCTTCTCTTTTATCTATGCTTTTATTTCCCCCTCTCTTTTCTTTTCTTTCCCTTGCTTATTCTCATTTCACTCAGCATATGAAATTTCTGGTGACATTAACCTCCATAAAAGTGATTTCTGTTACTAATATTTCAGCTCATTGTGCTTTCACAGGGACTCAGAAACTCACTGAGGAATATATCAGTTCTTTTTGCTTGTTGCAAAGGCTTCTGGGCAAATTAATGTGTTTAACACAATTATTGGGACTGTAATACACAAGCAGACAGAAACTGCTTAAGGGATCTCAGAGCACAATTGGCACAATTTAGGTGCCTAGGCATCAGTCTCTCATGCTTTTTAGGTACTTTAGGGATTCTGAGACATCTGCATGAAGTGGCAGATATGACACAGGACCTTTAGAAATCTGACCTTTTCTGTAGTGGCAGCTCTGGGCTTGGCAGGATACCTTGGGGCATTGAAAATGTTACTAGTCTCATATCCATAGCCAGCTAAATTCCACCCGAGAGCTTTTATTTCATGTTCCTAACACACTGTAACACTTTGATGTACAGGCATGCTTATCTGCAGTGTTTGCAGTGCTGTGCATCAAACCCTAGATTTTGGGAAATACTCCCTGGTGTTTTGCCAGTATCTCCCAACAGCTCAGAGCTGGGGTTATGTTGAAAGGTCTTGTTTGCTTTAGGTATGATTTTTGTGGCCTTTGTGGTGTGTGTGTATATATATATATATATATACACATACACACACGCCTCAACCATTTCCAGGAAGAGAAAAAATGTCTTAAGAAAAGTAATTAATAGTAATTTGTCTGTTTTCAAACTCCTATTGTGTATACAGTGTTAGGCACATTGAACATCTGTGTCTTTCTGGCTTTCCAGCTAAATAGGGTAGTGACACCTATTTTGGAAAATGAGTGAGATTTTAGTATCTGCATTGCTTTTATAAACTGGCTTAAGTCTGTTGTTAATTTCTGGTTGGAGGAGGGGGACGACAAGATTTTAGTTATTTTTTTTAAGAAAATACAATTTTATTTTTTTAAAGTAAAAAATTTCCTGATATTGGAGGGTGAGTGTATATTTTCATATCTGTATTAAATTTTCTGTGTCAGGGAATTTGTGTGCAAAATTTGAAACATTCAGTCCAAATAACTAATAATGTATTTTTGGTTTTGTTATTTTCCATATTAAGGAGGTTCTTTAAAGCTTCTCTGACCTGTTCAGCATTAAAACTAGAGGCTAAAGATCCTGGATTTCCTGTATTCCCTGAGTAAGTCACTAATAGAGAGAAATTAAAGGAAATTAGATAGTAATAAGGAAAAAAGGTCACTTTAACCACCCCTGTGATTCAAGAAGAAACCTGCTCTTTCGTGTTGGCAAGTATGCCCCACCACTTTCTTTTTTCCTTATGTTGTCCCCAGCTGCCAGACTTTTTAAAGTACCACATTGTAATAAATGTGTTTAATGTAATTATTAAATGTAATTAATAAATGTAATGAAAAAAACAAATGTTGTGTAAAAGTTTAGAGACAGTTTATAAGACTTCTTTTTCATTGCATTTGTTGATATTGCTGGGAAAGGAGAAATGGAAGGAAAGGCAACCCGTTAATGTCTAATTCTGACTAAAATGGTCCTCTGATGATTTCATCCGTGACCTCCTTTTGTGCTCTAGACTGAAAATACGTTTTTTTTTTTTATCCTAATTCTGCAGAAATGATAGAATTTTCTTAATGACACAATATTTAACAACTAGCATGCGAATTTATTGCTGAAACTCAGCAGAAATTTTTTTTAGAGATTTTAACAAAAAATCAATCATACAAGTGTTGAAAATAATGAAGATGATAAAACACTTTAATCGAGCCCAGTGCTGTGCAAGTCATGGCAAAATTAGCTAAGCCACAGAATTAGTTTTTCCTTGGACTGCTTTACTTCTCTTTTGATAATAATGATAAAGTCAGTTTGTGCCACTTGAAAGTCATCTCTTTTTATCTGTCTAAATGCAACAGAGGGCTTCCCACTGAAAATTGTGTTTTGCTTTGAGGTCTGAGTAGAATCTTTCTGGTGTGCTTGCAGTTTCATTTCTAATAATTTGGTGAGAGAATGTTACTGGTGTTGCTCTAGAGCAAATGGTACTCGGATGTGACAGCCCCATACGGGGTGTGTGTCCTTCCCACCCCTCCATTCTCCTTCATGCTCTTTAGGTGCTTCAGTTGTGTACATTACATATCTACTAGTGGTACTGCTGAATTGGTTTCCTTTCTGATACTCCTAATAATAGAAAATAAGTACAAGCAATTGCTTCTATCACTTAATGTGGTTCTTAAATGTATTGAGTACTTGCTGTCATTGTAATTCTACCCCTAGTTTTCTTACTTCACAGTGGATTATCTATCGCTTGAAAATGTAAAATTGCTGCAGCCTTTCCTTCACTGGAAGCAATATTATGTTCTCTTCCTTTCAAGTTTCTTACTGTTCCGATGCAAATTCCCAGCAACTGTGAGAACTGCCCAGATTTGCTTAGAAATGTCCCAGTAATTGTTGAATTCATTGCTCAATAACACCAGCAGACAGCTAGATATTTGGACACAGAGTCTTTCAAGTCATGCCTCCAGAAAAAGAAAAGTGAAGGCAGCAAAAAAGTTTTTCTGTACGTTGATTTTCTGTTTAGTGTTAATTCTTGTAAGAAACTTGTTTCTCACATGTTACCTGAAACGAAGACAACTGTGTGATAGTAGCAAGAACATCTTCTGATTAATGGCAAATATGTCGGTTTGGCTGCTAGAAAATGAAGTCAGAAGCTGCTAAGTTTGCAGCCAACTCTTTGTATTTCCAATGTGTTTCGGGAGGGAGGAAGAGAAGGGGGAGGGAAAGGTCGGGCAGTTTTCTCACAATTGCAGCTTTGCTAGCTATAGCTTCTGCTTTAGGCATTATTTTCCTATTATTGTTTCGGTGTAGAGAGATGCGTGTGTCCTTACACAGGCCCAGGCTTCCATGATTGATTTAATAAAGACGATAAAAAGAAGAAGAACCAGTTCAGCTCATCCAGCAGAATTCGCAGCCCTCTGGCATTTAATTATGTGGCTCTGCAAATTATGTTCAGGAAGCTTTTTATTTTTTCCTGGTTTGTTTTTTTTTTTCCACAGGCTTTTCATAAGACTGCTGCATCTTTAGTGGCTACATTGAATATGTGTCAATAGAGATGTTTTTCATGCTGCATGAGTGCACTGTTGCTGTGATCTGCTTTTGGCAACTATAGAATAGAAAACAGTGACACTAGTACAATAGAGGAGGAACAACGCAGGACACACAAGTGAGAGACAACAGCTACTGAATAGCCTGGCTCATACAAGAGTTGTTAATAATGGCTTAGGATCCTTTGAGGCTCTAAGATAGGTCAGGTTAAAACGATAACCAGTTTTGTGGAATGTGCATGACAAACTCAGTTTGGGATTGCACAATTAGTAGTATCATATACTGTAAATCATAGCAAAATTTATGGGCTTATAATTTAGTGTTTGGAAGGCTGTTGTATACAGAAAAAAAAACCTGTTTCATTAGTTGTTGGCAACAGATGTGTAAGGGAAACTTTTTTAATATAGTGGAGGGTTTTTGAGTGAAAAAGCAGTTATCAGAGGAGTGGGGTGAAAAATGAACTATCTAGCAGTAAATACCTCAGCCTTGACAAATCACAGAGGAAGTGTACCTAGTGTAAAAGCAGCACCTCATGAGGTTTTGTGCCCACATTACCAAAAGAGGTGTTCTTTGGACGGGCAGAAAGGAAAAGCCCAAGATTCAAGCCAGCTGAAGTGGCCATCTCTTCTTACTATTTTTAAATGGAGACAAAGTTTGGAAGAGCGCCTACTGAAGAAGCACAAAACTAAACTGAATTGTTTTCAGGTAACGTGTCAGTCACAGAATATCTTGGCTGTTGTAGGTAATATGATTAAACATAATCAGCTGCTGCATGTGGTTGTGTCTTAGAGATTAGCATTAGATATGTACATTTTATTAGTGCGCTGTCAAGTAATGATGCATAAAAAGGCTAAGACAGTTCTTCCTGACACTTTCTGAAGTGTCAGCAAATATCATTTTGTAGGTTTTGCTGAAAATCATGGAGACTTCTTTGCAACATCTTAGATGAATTTTCTGAAGTAAGGAGTAATTCATTTTGAGTATAAATATGGATATATTTTTCAGTGCATATAATGAGCGTTGTGTAGCATTATATTTCAGAGATCGCAAACGTAGTCTTATTTGCTCTGCATTAATTTATTTATTTGATTAAAAGTAAATTGAATATAAAAATGTTTATGATAAATGTAACAATTCTGAAAGAAAAATGTTGACACTCACTGTAAAGTTTGCAAGAGTGTGCGAGTTCTCAACAACTTCACAGTTTGAAGTCCCTCATTAAACTGCATGCCATGAATATACATTTGAAAAAGATAAAAATACAATAGAAGTGATATCTCAATATGACTTGGTGAGAAATTGGTTAAGTTCAAAGTCTTCTGCTGACTTCAGTGCAAGCAGAGTTTCTATAACCTTAAATGCAACACTGGAATATTTATTACTAGTAGTGTTAGATTCATATATAGATTGTATATAATGCTATGTATATCTGTTTTCTAATATCTAATATGTAACTACTTTTACATATCTAATATGTAACTACTCTGATTAAACAAATTTATACTCGTAAGCGATGGTACTTGTAAATGGACGTTATAATTTGTGGATATAAGTTAACCTTCAAGCAGAAATCCCTTTAAACTTCAGAAGGCAAAACTTAACTGTGCAAAAGAGTATAAATCATTTTTTAATGAGGAATGGATTATTATATTTCTGGAAGAAGAATTATCATTTGAGTGATTATAGTGAGTGGGTCATAACAATCATTTACAATTCCACTCTTTTCAGAAGCTCCTCTTTTTAAAATTAAATGTACTGCAGGCTCTAATGCAGGATTATTTTAAAGAATTCTTGTATTGTTCATATTCAAAATAATTTACAGAATGAACAGCTTTGTACTCATTTGCCACTGCTAGGCAGCAAAAAACAACACGGAAAATGGGGGTTTTTACTACCTTTTCTTGCACCTGTCTTTACCAAGAAAACCCACCAAAATCAGCAAGTTCTAGAAAATGTATATTTCAAAATATATTTGTTACATTCTCATGAAACAAAACAGAATTCTGTTTAAATATTCCACAATGCACAAGACTCTGATTAAAACAAATAGGTAATTTTTTTATCCTTCCATCATGAATATGTACCAGTAGAGGCAAAAATTGTTGAAAGCAACTTTGTGTAAATCTAGAATATTATCATGCCTAACACAGAAAAATCTATAGATGCTACAATACAGGGAAATTTGTCATTACAGTCTAAACAAGACAAACTTTATGAAGCTATGTGAACTTTCATGTTATAATATGTATGAAATGATTTACAGAATCTCTGTAGCAGGTTGGTACTGACTTTGAACATAGATGATGGAGGAGAAAAAAAGAGCAAATTAGGTTGGGTTCACATATTCCCTAATCTGAGTTTTGGATGAGTAGTCAAGAATTGTATTTATTAGATGATGATAAATTGCACTTTAGGTAGCAAAGACAGACTGGATGATGAATTGCAAAAGGATCTTAAAAGACCATGAGACAAAATGGCTGAAGTTTGGTATGAATGACTGTAGAGCAGTGTGTGTGCTGGTGGGGACTGGGTGAACAGTTTTAATAAGGTGGGCTCTGGATACCTAGGACAGATCTTAGAATCATGATAGTTGCCAGATAAAGTCACTTCAGGAATGCTAAAAAAAACTCAAAAAAAACCCAACTAAAACCAACCCCCAAACCCATCTCTTATACTAGAAGTTATTAGCAAAAGAATAGAGCACAGGAAAAAGGACATGACCAGAATGAAGAAAACCTGCATTCAGTCTCCTTTCTGCTATTACAGGAGAGTGGGAAATGACCTCCTAGAGCAGGAGTCAGCATATCCAGCTACAGAAACTGGGTGGCAATTGTCCTTTTTTCCTCTTCTGGCTACAGTGGGACACAGGATACTGGGGAGGTGATCACTTGATCTAACCAGTATTGCTGTTCTTGTATTTGGTTGGGAGGTAGTATCTTTGACAGATTCTTGATGGTTTTGACTGGTTTTGTCTAGCATAGAGTTACTTTTTTTCTTAGTAGCTGCTATGAGCCTATGTTTTGGATTTGTGCTGGAAACAGCATTGATAATTCATGGGTGTTTCTGCTACTGCTGAGCAGTGCTTATACAGAGTCAAGGCCTTTTCTGCTCCTCACACCACCCCACCAGCGAGTGGGTTGAGGGTACACAAGGAGCTGGGAGGGAACACAGCCAAGACAGCTGATCCCAACTGACCAAAGGGATATTCCAGACAACAAGATGTCCTGCTCAGCACATAAAGCTGGGGGAAGGAGAAGGAAGTGGGTGCCATTCAGAGTGATATTTTTTGTCTTCCCAAGCTCTGCTTTCCTGGAGATAGCAACACTGATAGGAAGTAGTGAGTGAATTCCTTGTTTTGCTTTGTTCACACAAGCAGCTTTTGCTTTACTTATTTAAACTATCCCAGCCCACGAGTATCACTTGTACATTTCTGATCTCATTGTGGGGGGAGTGAGTGAGCAGCTGCTGACCGGGGTTAAATCACAGATGTTTTTCTAGCAGATCACGGATTTCATCATGACTTAGAATATCTCTGGATGGAAATTAAGTTTATTGTAGCTTAAGTAAATTTTTATTAAAAATAATATTATTCCATTTTCAGATCAGTCTGGAGAGCCTGAGAGCAAAGGAGAAAAAAACTGAAAATGTGAGGTGAAAACAGAAACTGTCAGACAAAAGTAGGCTCATCATGCCTTAGAGGAGGTATACACACAGTCAGACTATCCCTTTTTAAGGTTTTCTACTTAAGGTCTGTTTTGGAATGGCAGGTGGTTGGATTTATTGCTTTGGGAAGTTTGGTTAAAGAGTGATGAATCAAATTGTCTTCTCACAGTGAAGTTCAGTCTGCTGAGATTGGGAAGTGTACTTTCTGCTTCTTGTCATGCCTTGCAAACTTGGATTAGCACCAGGGACTCGTGAAACAGCACAAGTGGTTTCTGTAATCTCTTACTAACCTCTGCAGGTATTTTACCTGTCATACAGTGTGCTTTAATGGATAAAAGTTGAGCCTGAAAACAGCCTTTTAGGTGCTCTCTTCCTTTGATATTTAGTTTGCCTCTGAGCAAGAGAAATTGCTATATTATTGACAGTCAAATGAGACTGCTTTTAACTGCACTTCCTAATGAGCTTGGAGTCCTTTTCACCTTATGTCTCTATGCCTTTATCACTGCATATGCTGAAAATCTGATGTTTGAAGTTCCTAGAACTCAGTAGTCCTTCATTGACTAAATAAAGTCTCTCCTGAAACCTTTCAGTGGTGAACACAGGTTCTTCTTTCACAGATGCCAACATAACAGCAGCAATTTTGACTTAGACTTGGATATGACATATGTCATGTGCATGTCATATTTTATGTTCGTTTTTCCAGTCTTTAGCTCCCCTGAGAAGTCAGCATTCACCATGGAAAATGCCATGTACTTAAGCATTAACCTACGCCAAGTGCCTGCCATAAAGATTGTGCAGGGTGTATTTTTAACGGGGTGGGGGGAGGAAATTAAGCATTTTCCTTTTCATAACTTGCAATTGGTTTCACGCATCATGCTGTGCCACCAGTTGTGTGCAAAAAATCTGTGGTGTTTTGAGGCTAATTCATACGAGTTATGTTTGAAAGCAGCCTGATATAGTAGGTTTTTCCTACTAGCTACTGCAATTTGTTGAACGCTAGTGTCCCTTATTACAGGACTGAATGGAATAAAAAATATATTCAATTTCTTAATGGAATTTTACTCTAATTAAATAGGGAAAGGAAACCACTGTCTGTAGTTGTTTTACTGCATAAATCTTTTAAGGCCATAACAAATCCTTGTGGAGAGAAACACAGTCTTCCCCTGCTGTCATCGTCTTCATCTTGCCTTCTGGTTTTGTTTTTTGAAGTGCCGAAGTAGAGAGCTTCAAAAGCAAAGAATGAGAGACAATAAAGCATGTTTCTTTTGTTTCAGACACACAAAGCAGTTGCCTTCTGGAGGCAGCAACTGCAAGTCCCTTAATAACTGGTCTTAATTTATTGAGGTGATTAGTCATATAGATATTTTTGGAGCGTTTCTACACTAAAGGCACATTGGTCAGTATTACAAGAGAAGTGGGATGGCACCATTAACAACGATGTGAAACATTTGGTAATTATAAATAGTGTGCACCAAATGACTTTCTAAATACTGTTTCTATACCACTTCATCAATGCTGAACTTCAAGAATTGATTCTAAAAAGCAGTATAGAAAAGGTAAGAACTTGAAGCTGTGCCCTGTCCTTTTAGGGTGCAAGATTTCTGCTGAAGAGATCAGAACGGGTAGGGGTGAAGAACAGCATTTCATCTCTTGAAGCTCTTCTCTAGTGCTTGACTGCAGTCTGACTGGTATAAAACAAATTTAGCTTTTTATATTAGTAGGTTTAATAAAATCCAAACCAGAGAAATATTCCCAGACTGGAAAGAAAACACGATATCATTTTACACAAGCTTAGGAGCATTAATAAGCAGTAGATGGGACTGCTGTGGATTGAATTGGAAACTGTCTTTTAGAATCCTGTCGCTGTGGTAGATAAGAACCACATAAAATGTAGCTTTAATATTTGAAGCCTAGAAACATTACAGCTCAAAGACTTTTTATGAAGGGAGCTGGAGTATTGCTTTGCTAGCTCACTTGAAAGGGGTTTATAGATAAATTTCATAATTATATGCTTTGTGTTAAAAGTGAAATTAGCCTGCAGAACTCTCAGAGACATTTGGAGTTTTATAGACAATGTTTATTTATCTGAAAGTGTCTTGCTGGGCATCCTGGTCTAGTGTGAACTATGGCAGAAGAAAAGCTGGTGTTTACTTTCAAGTTTCTCCTATCTGTCAGCACATAGTTTTCAGTGTGTGAAACTAGTCCAACTGTGATACCAAACCACTGTGTGATGCCAGAAAGCATGTATAGAAAAGCTGAAGGAGGAGTTCATACCAAGAATGGCAAAAAGGATCATAGAGATATACTAAAGCAGGAAGCGGTCACTGTCCTGCTTCCACCCCCAGCCCTGGTTCAGAGATGTCTGTTTCATTCTAATACAAAATAAAACCCTAAATCAAACCCTGAAAACTGTCATGAAATGTAATTATTTGTGGTTATCTCAAATCCTGAATGGGATTTGGGAATGAGGCCATAGGAATTAACATGGCTGTCTTTCCTCATATAGGGCTTCCATGGAGTTCTTTGTGTCACTTGTCATATTTCAGGTAATTTCCATAGAGAAGAAAACATGTTCACAAACAAGGTGGACATCAGTGGTGCTGTAGTAATGGTGCAGGTGTGTAGGATGCCTAAATATTCCCTGAGTGGTGACTGCATTTGACAAACGAATTTGAGGAGTTGGAAGCAAGTTATATACTAAATTCACTGGGATTTGTATGCTGTGTTAATGTTTTGATCAGTCAGGTAGTCTCCAAATCTGTTTTGTTTAATGTAGTCAGATTTTACTAACCAAAACACATCTGTGAACACACTGCAGCAGGCTTTTAAGTAAAAGCAGTAATATTTTGCTACCGTGTTATGTGAATACTTTCTGGAGGTTGGATTGATGCCTTTGAATTATGTATTTTTTTTTTTCCTTGAAACTTCAATACTTGCTGCAATTAAAATAGACATTGCACTAAGAGGAAAGTGTTTGTTGTTAGAAAGATAACGGGACTAATAAACCCTAACCAATTCATCCTTCTGATTCCTCACGCAACCTTTTGTTTATACTGTGAGAAACAGGGAATAAACAATGTGCCATCTTGTGGCTTCTGTAGCCACTGCAGTTAGTTTAATGGAGAATGGTCAAGTGTTAGCTGAAATATCTTTCACGCCCTTTCTTTTTAACTGTTGGATTGCATAAAAGCTCTAGTTGAGAGAAGAAGTGGGAAATGGGACAATTTTTGGCGAGGAAGGATGTTGTAGGCCACTGGAAACATATCGAGGTGAAGCACAGGCATTGGGATATTTTCTGTTTTTCCCTTGCCCCTATCTTTCCACCAATGTCGTCGTTGAAACAATTTGCTGTAATTGTTCTTCACTCATCTAAATGTAATGCCTTTTGCAATGACGATGTCGGCTTCTGGTTGCGTGTTCTACTCCTACTTTATAATTAAAACAATTAACATGCAGGCTGCTGTGTCTTTTAGATGGAAGCTTTTAGCAGCGTATAAAGAGAAGGTCACAGCTTAACTGGGTGCATTGTTTTACATGACTAGCTTCAACATGGGTAATCAAATATTTTATTTCCCTATTGCAAACAACATGGCAACGTTCAGGTTTTACCTGGATTATAGAAAACGGCAATGCAGTAACACACTGAAAAACATAATCGATTATTCTGCAGCCCTAAGTCTTATTTTCATGAAAACCTTTGTCTTGTGATTCATTTCTGTGGCATACACTGACAGTTTACCTATGCAAAACTGTTAAACAGGATCTTTCATGAAGAATTCAATGTCTCTTTAAACAGAGACATCAAGTTATAGTCATTAAGGCTCTACTGCAGCATCAGGCAGCATACCTCTGAGCCACAGCAGCAGAAAATGTGGCAAATAATAGGGAATTTGTGTAGCAGGAGTTACCTGACAGAGCAATTCATGTATTAGAAAACATGCCAGACCGTTTTCTCAGTGACCTGCTGTTTCCAGGAGAAGACGTGAGAGGGGAAGGCTCCCTTTGCTGTGATACCATCTGCAGTAGGAGTGAATATTGTAAAGAGCACAGAAGTAATAGTTTACAAAAGCAAAAGAGGGTGGTAGATCTATGGAAGGAAGCAAAGCGTGTGCCTTTCTGGATTTTTTGTTCCACACAACCTCTGTAGCTGAAACTGGCATTTATTTTCCTTTTTGAGCTGAGTAAAACCAGCATGCGTCAGGTATTTGAAGGATAACAGTGCCAAAGTCACAGACCACACCGATAACTGTGGCTTGGTAATATAGGCAACGTATTTATGTATTTTCTACAGCACCTGCAAATTTCCTGTATGCACAGTCTTACTTCAGGTTTCACCATACAGATTAGATTTATTCACAGGTGAGCAATGTAAAGCAGCTTTGACCAGGTTTGTTCAGTACCTGCATCCATTCTTCAGTGTAAAAATTAACAGATAACATAGGGGAAGTAAAATAACTGCATTATGAACAGACACTTGGACTTCAGAACTCCAGCATAAACTATAGATCTATTAACCCTTATAAGGTCTGCAATTGGCAGTGACTTATTTTCCTATCAAGGTTTCTTTGCATCTCATTCTATCTACAGAATGTGTTTAATGGCAGCTTTTCTTCAGTATTAAAATAACAGATTTGTCCAGATTTAACAATATGATAAAACCTTGTGAAAAAGGGTTAGGGCTTCATCTCTTTAAATTTTATCCAGGTGAAGTCATTAACCTTCCTATTCATTAAAAGCTACTTCACACCTTGTTTCAGTGTTTGGGAAAGTTTGAAATTCACAGTTAAACTGCCCTTCTTGAGGAAACCCTATTGGAGCACAGATTTCCACTACCTTGGTAAATATTTACCTACTTCCGAATTTCTATTTATGAAGAGGTTGTCTGACAGGTTTATGATGGAACATTTGTAGCAGAACTCGTACTCCAAGTTTAGAGTCTCATTGCTTGAAATACATACAAAACGTTGAATAAGAAATGCATATTTGAATATATTCATACTTCTGAGAATGATCCTGTTGTCAGTTCAGAAGAATGAAAGAGCAGAATAAAGAAATGTTTCCCTCTCTATCTGCACAAATATTTTTCAGAACTCTGTCTCATATTTGAAGAAAAAGCATGTTGCACGTTTCCAGTCATTCAGACTATTGTGCAAGCACTGGCCAAGTCAGAGCACAGTTGGATCTATCTTCATTTTAGCCAGAATTTGGCACTGAGATTACTTGACTCTGTCTGATGCTTTGACACCTTTGTGTGACTCATTCCTTCAGCTACATTATATTTGCACGTGTTTCAAATCAGATCACTTTATTATTGCTGAAAAAGAAGGTTGCGAGCCTTTAGATATTACTCTTAGAAAACCAGCTGCATTATTTGGCCTTTATGAGTAAATGTAATTTCTCTTTAATCTCTGTCTAGAAATGAAACAGGGAGATTATTTGCAACACATGCTTCAGTGTGATAGTGTGATACTTAATATTTGGAAAAATATTCTGTCCCAGTGGTCATAACTTCATTTTTGAAACTTTAAAAGGGGGTCATGCAACTACTGGGCAACCTTTCGCATACCAAAATCTAATTAGAAAGTATTTGATATTGAGTCCAGGAATTTGGAGTCCAGATCAGCCTCATAAAATGGAAAGAAAGTAGAAGGACAAATGTCTCTGTGAGTGCACAATACTGAATGAAAAAAGGGTAAGGGAAAAGAAAAAGAAAGAAAAGCAACAAGCTGAGTGGAGGGTATTTTAATAGATTTGTACTATGTATGCATGTATTCTACAGAAAACATTTCTGATATCTTAAATATTCTATGTAGATAAATGTATAAAGGTTTCAAACTTATATATTGGTATTTAAGATTCACTGGATGTATACCCTGTTTAGATTTTAGAGCCCTCCTTGTGAGCACTCTCATCCATACTCCTGCTCAAAGCTGGGTCAGTGTGGGTTTCATAGGCTGTTGTGGGATTTGTCCAACCTGTTCTTGGAAATCTCCAGGGGTGGAGACTACACTACCTCTCTGGTCAACCTGTTCCAGTGCTTAAATGCTTGTAGCAGTTGTCAGGATGTCAGCTGTGTCTGTTTCCTTCTGATTTTTTCCTTTACAAATTTGAGTCTCTAACTTGGTTCAGTTAATGTTAGTTGAGCCCAGGAAAGGAGAAAATCATTGTGAGATTGATAGTGAAATAAGTCTCCAAAAAGACATAATTGCTGTGTCACTTAACATTTATTTTCTTCAGTTTATCTAGCAATTTTTTAAGCCACTTATTGTCATTATTATCTTTTGTTTAATTTATCAGGACACTTATTAACCACAGAGAAAAATGTAATGCCATACTCTTGTATTTTTCTTAATATAGCAGGTATAGCAGTTTTGCAGTCAAGCGTAATCCAAGGCCAAGTGTGCTGCATTGAAAAATACAAGCTGGTTTTGCTAATTTTTGAATGTTTGGGGTTTTTTTTTTGTGATTCTTGTAGTGCTTTCTAGTCTGTACAGAGACCTTTTCATGTATGCAGTCACTTGAACATATGTCTTAATAATGTATCTGGTTTGGTCTGGGTTGAGCATCTGTACAATCCCTGAACATTAACTAAAAGGGCACAAGCTGGAATATGCAGGTAGTTATATACAAAATTAAATAGATAAAAATGTTTTATTTTCAACATCATTTTTGAAACCTGTAAGGTTTCTATCTCAAGAACATTCTGTGTAATCATAGAAGCTGTTTCAGGAGGCTGACAGACTAGTATGAGTTAAATATTCACGTGTTGGCATTTAGGAGCAACACTCTAAAGAAGTCTTCAGAAGAAGGGGGAAAGATGGTTCAATCATGAAAGTAATTTTTAAAACAAATTTATAACAAGATAATATTATTTACTAAGACCATTTTATAAACTGTCAGGTTTTACATTTTTAATCATTTGAAAGGGTTCTTAATGAACCATTATCTTTTATTAGTACTCTTGCAAAATCTATACAAGTTTTTTTTGTATCAGTTATTTGGAGAACTACTTCAAGGTTGCCTTTTTACAATGTACTTGCTCAGAATAGAAATTAATAAGGAATTTTAAAACTGGTTATATTAGCATTAAATATAATCAGTTGTACTTAAATCAGGTTAATTTAAATGTAAACGCACTTTGTGTAAATAGAACTGTTAATAATCTGCTATAATTCATTGACTGGGATCAAAATAATTTAAAAATGGCTTTCACATCAGGTGTTAACTGTTAGTATGGAAAAAAAACTTTATTTGGGAGTTCTGGACTTCAAAGTATTCTTAAATTTTCCTTTGTGTAAAAAACTCGCTTGATATCATAGGGAAACTAAGGTTTATTTACTACAAGTGCAGCAGACGAGATTTTCCATTTCGATTTTATATCCCATGGCTCTGGGTTGACAACTCTCAGAACATTAAAAATAAGGTAGAACTGATAACACCTACTATTATTAGAAGTGCTTGATTCTACCTATACAAACCTCCACATCACTTGCAGGAGGGATAGACTTCCATTGAACTAGGAAGTCTGTGAGATCATAGTGTTGTGAATGCTTGCAAATGCTGGCTTAAGGAATCTTGCTGCAAGCATAGCTGCTGGAGAGGCCGGTGTGTTAAAGAATGTTCTCATACACATGGCATAGCTGTGGGGTTCATGTATTGTGTGCAGTGTCACTGTCCAAAGCCAGGCAGGGATATCACTGCAAGTGACACAGATTTATCCTGTAGTAAGGGCTCTGGTATGAGAGTGATTAAATTTGTCTGAAGCTACATCTCAGGCTTATGGATTGTATCTCACAGAACTGGGAAACGGCCCAAAGTATCTCCTGCCGACTGCTTGGCTCCTTCATGAACAACGTCATGCCCCCTTCCCAGTGCCTTGCTGCAGTTTCCCCCAGGCAGCAGGATTTAACCTGGATGCACAGAGGCACTCAGGGCAGAATAACACAGGAAACCAGTGCCAGGCAATTATCATGCTTCAGATTTAGACCAGTAGCTCCTTTTAATGATGCTTGCACTATACAGTCTCTCAGAGGAAAAGCACAGACTTTCATCTCTTGTTTTGTTCTGTATTTGCAGAAGTTCAGCTCGTAACGCCTACTACAACAGAGACTTCTCCAGTACAGGCTCACTAAATGAAACAGCTTTTTGTTTGGTAACTTATATTCCCTTGTTTATTGTTTTTATTAGTTACTAACAGAACAATAAAATGAAATCTGATGTTGTCATTATGAATATTCAGTAGGGAGAAAATTATCATCAGTCTAGTGTACCAGTTACCATAACATAGACTCATCTGTTTATCTTTGAATAAGGAATGAGTTACAGTGTCACCATTCTGCTCAATGTCAGTAATTGGCTGGAGTACATAAAGCTCTGCATGGTCATGGATGATGAGCTGACCAGGAGCTTATGAACCAGATTTAAAGGGAGGGTAGGGAGAGGTGGCATTTATAGCAAGGGTAGACCCTGCTAGTAAGACCAAGCGGATGAGGCACTCTATAGCCACATAGGAGCAGCCTCAAGTTCACAAGCCCTGGTCCATATGGGGGACATCACCCACCTCAATATCTGTTGGAGAGACAGCACAGCAGGGAACAAGCAATCCAGCAGGTTCCTAAAATGTTTTGATGATAACTTCCTCCTCCTTCCAATATCTAAAAGTGCTAACAAGAAATCTGGAGAGGGACTTTTGGCAAGGGCATGTAGTGATAGGAACAGGGGAAATGTTTTAAACTGAAAGAGCAGAGATTTAGATTACATATTAGGCAGAAGTTCTTCCTAACTTGTGAGTGTGAGTGTGCTGAGGCGCTGGAACAGGACACCCGGAGATGTGGCTGGCACATCTCTGGCAGTGTTCAAGGCCAGGCTGGACAGGGATTGGAGCAATGTGATTTAGTGGAAGGCATCCCTGCCTATGGCAGGGTGACTGGAGCTAGGTAGTGGTTAAGGTCACTTCCAACCCCAACCAGTCTATGATTCTAAGGTTGGTTGATAATGTGTATTTAATGGTAACCATTCTTTGCCTGTATTCTGTCATCCTTCAAGAGTTAGAAAATATTTTAAAGGCTCTGAAAGAAGTAATGTCCTTTACATCTAACCCATGTTTATTTGCTGTTTTCATTATTATGCATTTTATCTCTTTTAATATCAACGCAAGTATAATAAATGAAATTGTGCATACTATCATTAAGATACTTAGACTATGGACTGCCACAGGACAAGGATGGGAAGTAAAATTCAAGGTCTATTAACTTGCAAATCATAGTTTCCTTAATGAAGTACAGAAATTCATTAACTTGATTTTTGTTAGATCCAGTCATAGATACACTGGTGACTGGTGTCTGGTTTCCCCTTTACAGCACCTTCCAGGCGAAGCATCTTGTAACAAAAGTGCTTAGTTTTCATTAGAGAATCTGTTGCTGAAGGTATGATAATATATTTCTTAGTATCTTTAATATTATCTAAATGTGAACAAGAAGGAGGCTTGGGATATGCCTCTCCCTTCAGACAGAAATAGGCATAATAGCAGAAACACAGTAAAATGTGAGCATCAGGATACCTGATCCAGGGGAATGGGAGTGCAACCAGACACTTGAGGAATAGAGGCTGAAGTGAGTTGATGTGGAAAGTGAAGGAGGGGGGAAGGTGGAGGTGGAGGAGAGCAGTATCCAAACCAAGTAGATTTAGAAAAAAGTCAACATTTCCTTTTATATTACTGATGGTATAACAAACAAATTATATATTTTATATCAGAAACATTTGTTATAAATGTATGTTAAGGAAAAAGCTTGATTAAGGTAAATTATAGATTTAGTCCAAAGCAAAGTTACATAAGTGGAGAAAGTGATTATAATTATTCCATCATAGCTATCACAACTCAGTGTGATATTGTCATAGTTTAACCACAGGTAGCAAGTAACCCCCTCACGGCAGCAAGCTCACACACTCCCTCCTCAGTGGTATGGGATAGAATCAGAAGCGTAAAAGTGAGGTAGAGTTTAAGAGGAAAAGCAAAAGCCAAACACAGAAGTAAAGCAAAAGAAGGAATTAGTTCACCACTTGCCATCTCAGGCAAGTGTTTGGCTGTCTCCAGGGCAGCAGGGTTCCATCACATGTAACAGTGAGTTGGGAAAGCAAACACCATCACTCCAAACATGCCCCCCTTCCTTCTTCTTCCCCTAGCCTTATGTTCTGAGCATGACATCATAGAATCTGGAATACTCCTTGGGTAAGCTGGGGTCCCCTCCTAATGCCTTGTGCACCTCCAGCGCACTTGTTGGTGGGGCGATGTGAGGAGCAGAAAAGGCCTTGACTCTGTGTAAGTACTTCTGAGCAATAATAGAAACATCATCATTTCCATCACGAACCCAAAATATAGCTCCATCATAGCTTCTATGAACAAAATTAACTACCCCAGTCAAAACCAGCACAGATATGGAGAACTGATGGCACCTACTGCTATTAGAATTGCTTGATTCTACCTATATAATCACTTTTTGGCAAAGTTTGCGTCTTAAGCTAAAATTTTCCACGCTGTCTTTCTCTGTCTTAGGCTAATCGATTTGTTTCTGCTTTGTCACAATTTTAGCTACAATGATTTAGTCATTTATAGACTAATATTAGGGAGTGAAAATACCTGTTTTCAAAAATAACTAAGCCTGAAATTCTTTTCTGTGTTCCTGATATTCCAGCACTTCTAGAAGAGCCAGATGACTTCTATTAAGGACAGTCCTTCTGAAAACGGAAACAAATTTGACTGAGTTATATTCCAGAGTTCACACAGGCTGTCTATATATTTGCTAGAGATAATAATTAAGTCTTCAAAGAGCTAATTTTTCTTTCACATGCTGGCCAAGGCACATGGGTACTATTTTCTTAGTGATTAAGCGTTATTAGCTCCAAGATGAAGTGTAACAGCAAGAGGTTGACGTACTTCATCCTTGGATGTCTTTGTGCACTGGAGTTGAAACCACTGAGTCTTTCTTTTTTATACCCCAAAATATTAAGGCAAACTGAGAAACAGCCTGTATTAACTTGGGAACAGCACTGTCTTAACACAGATATGTTTTGAGTCCAAATAGCTTAGAAACTGAGAGTTAGTGGTTATACAAATCCATCTGTCTAGATGAATTCTGGGAAATAAAGGGTAGGGAGTGAGCAGCTGGGAACCAGTATGGGAGAGGGAGAAGTATGATCACTTGGATAACCAATTCTAGGGCAAACTACAGCACAGAGAAATAACAAACCAACAAACAAAAAACAAGCCTAAAACCTAAACCCATCTACACACTAATCTTGGATGATTGGCTTATCCATACTTGATAATTCAGGATTTGCTCAGCTTTATAAAGCATATGATGTATGTAAGAAAATTCAAATTGACATCAGCTGCGGTTTTTTTCGTACTTTTTTTATCTTGCTACAAATTAGACCCAATGCTGTTAGATTGAATAGTGAGAAAATTGAGCATATGCAATGACCACATATGATAATGTTGTTTTAAATGGTTTCTCCAGAGAAGCATAGAAACACTTTGGCAGAAGAGGGATTTGAAGCCATCATAAAAGGGAATTATTTAGTTATTTTAACTGTAAGATCTTGATTATCTGCACACGCTCTCTGCTCTTGTGCAGATGAGACAGAGGTCTTGAAAACAGTTTCTTTCAGATAACCCTAATTTATTTGCAGAGAAGAATTGATACAATAAACTTCAGCTTTTCAGTATTTCCATAGGTATTACAGATAATATATCTTCTTCAGACCAAGGAGTGTGGTTTGCCCAGCTAAACAGTAAGTACAGATGATGTTCCATATGGGTAAGCAACTTTAATGATCATTCTGGAAAGCTTAATCAGATGGTAAATATAACATCTGTTTACATATCTCCATTAGAGATAACTAACATTCTTTTCAGAGTTACCCTCCGGGTCTTGGGAGATAATCTCATGGGATAACTCAGTGGTTCATTACTGGAAGGATTGAGGATTATTCTTTTTATAGTTAACATCAATAACTACAGAGTTGCAAAAGGTCTTGTAAAACATGGAAATTACCATAATCAGAATGATTTAGACTCTGATGGGATCTGGCTCTAGAAGCAGAAATGTGACTGTAATGAAGATGGAAATACTAAGAACCAGATTCTGAACTGCTGTTGACTGTTTAAATATGGTGCTTATTTGCACATGGGGAAAGACAGACCTTTAATTCCCTGAATCTTCTTATTAGCTGTACCAAGTGCAGTGCATGTATGCTAAGGTATAGTTGAGTGCATTGTTTAGTGCCCAGCCCAGATTTGTTCTGGTTGTGGTGTCATTCAGCCATTTGTGAGGTACAGTTACAAGAATGGGGGTGATCAGTGTGAAGCGTGCTCAAGTTTAGTTTAGAAGTGACCAGGTTCATTAAGTCTAGGTTTGAGGATCTTTTGCGTCTTTACTTATTTTTAGAGAGTTCTGGTATCATTTATCTGCTCTTTTCCACACCATGTTTTATTTTAGAGTCATAGACAATTCAAGTCATACTGAGTATCTAATTCTTATCAGACAGAATGAAGCTAGATCAAGTTCAGGGAATAAGTACCTGGTTGCTAGGCAATTGCTATCACTCCTAAACTATCTAAAACCAGCTTAGGCTGAGATGAGTTCAGGCAGGACACCCTGCACTGTCAGGTTTTTCCTACTAATGGTGAGACTGTATTTTCTTCTAGCTGTGCTCCGTCTACTACTCTTTGAAAACAGGCATCCCAGCACAGAGGGTCTCATCAGTGTTGGATGGGATCATCTGTTTTTGCTGGATGACTTGAGCAGAATCCTGAACTGAGATATTCTCAAGAGTGCAAAGACTTGGGTTTAGGTCAACATAAATCTGTTGAGTCACATCTAGAGTAAGTTCAAGAATCTCTGCTAGGCTCCATGGCAACCTTGTCTTGGGTGAGTGTCTCCGTACATGAGCTGTTGGGGAAAATGAGGTCATGCTTACCGTAATTTTCTAAATACAGTTTTTATTTTGCTTTCCTTTTTCTTACAGGTAAACACAGTCTGAGTCATAGTGTGTTGTTAGTTGAAACAGAAGGCTGCTTATTTAAGAGCAAAATATTAACTTCTAATATTGATTTAGTATGAACCTCTGTTTTAATTGGGTAGGTAATTTGCTCTTGAATTGGCAAATACAGATACATTGGCAAAACACTGCTTACAGATCTTTCCAAACACCTTCTGTCCAGACAAAAGTGAATCTCGAATGTATTAGAAGAGAAAAATAATGAAGACAAATGAAGGTCATAGAAGGCATTCCATAAAGAAGTTATTTGCATGGTTTTATGTAGATAATTGTTTTTTTGAGTGTTGCTGCCAAAATTCCAGCTACACATAAATGATTTTATGCCTGCAAGAGTTTTGTAAATTATTTGGCTGTGAGGAGATGGAAGTCTCCAAATATTTTGTAAATCTGCATTTGTGACTTTCAACTCATAACTCAAGCAAAACTTGTAACACAAAGCATGCGTGTACATCCTCAAATACCACAGAATACATGGGAGGAGGTTCTGTAGGTTCCCCAGGGATGGCATTTATGCATTTTATTCCCCGATTCCTCAAATTAACGGGTCATGAACATGGACACACAAAAAGCATCTTATTAATACAGCTGTTTACCAGAAGTTCTCTGGAGGATAGGAGCAGCAGGGACTTCCCCAGGGAGAGCAATTCAAGGTGTTCCACCACTGAAACCAGGGGACAGGCAACTGGGGGCAGCCCTAATCCTGGCATCAGACATCTTCATGGAGTAGAGTGTGATGGAGCTGTAGACCCCATCCTGTAGGGTAGACCCTGGGGCTGGGACTAATGGCCTCAGGCTGGGCTGAAATAGGGTGTAGAGCAGTGGCCAGGGTGTAGGGGGAGACTCTGGGGGAGGTGGGCAGGGACAGTCAGGTCTCATATTGCCCTCAGGGCCCTGCCATAGCTGTCTTCAGGTTGTCGGCTATAGGTGAATTGTCCTGCAAACTACTTCACAAAGAATAAAAGATCCAGAAGACAAAAGATATGCAATTAAGCTTTCATACACTATTCTGTGGAACACTTAACAAACTTCAAAAATCTAATCTCCAACAATCTTTTAATAGCTGTCAAGAAATGTCTGTGAAAAATATAGTATTTCTGTTCTAAAAGAGAGCAGACTATTCTCTAGTATTTAATGCAGACTAGCATCCTCTTTTGCTATGTAGAATGTCTTTGGCTAATTAAGAAGGCTGATTTATTTTGGAGGGTTTTAATAGTTTCTTCAGTTTTCTGACATTCTTTTGGCCTGTTGGCAGTTCCACAGTAACAGTTTTCCAGACTGAAACAATTTTTCTTCACCTGCCAACATTTACAATCAGTATTTGAAAAGAACAGTTGGGAGGAAAGAATGAGGTAAATGAGGCTGAGTTAACTCTTTCCAACTACTTTGTTTTGGAAATATGAAACAGTTGTCACTTTTATCAAATAATAAGCTTAATATACTTTAAGGCAACATTATAATGTGTTTTATACTAGCTGAGTGTCTTAAGCACTAAAGACTGACTCACCGGTCAAATGTCAAAAGATGTGCCCTATACTAGGAGGCACTCGTTGAGTAAACATTGTATTTGCAACACTTGTATAAGCATTAGTGGCTTTTATATTCTGGGCAATCTGTTCCTGTGCTTGATCACATTCATAGGTTGTTATTTTTTCCTTGTCTCCTGACATCTAATCTCTTTTTGCTTGTTTGTTTGGTTTGGTTTTGCTGCAGCTTGTGTTAATCATAGAATCATAGAACAGTTAGGGTTGGAAAGGACCTCAAGATCATGTAGTTCCAACCACCAGTTTTTCAGAGTTGTTTTTTTCTGTGCAGCTCTGAAAAGAGTCTGTCTCTGACTTTTGTGTAGCCGTCTATTTATGATGACGATCACCTAGATTTGCCCCTTAGCACCTTGCCTTCTTTGAACTTCATTGATTTTCTTTAGGAGTGATTCTCCATTCTGTTGTGATTCCTGTGAATCACAACTGTGCCTGTTGGTGAATCCCTCCAATTTTTGAACTACGAACTTTATTTTGGTGTTCATTTCTTCTATAAACTTCCCATGGACTGACATTAAGAAGACCGCCCTGAGGCTCCCCATATCTAACTCTTGCCCTTCTTAGAGATGGATGCGATGTTTTTCTCTCATATACCAAGACTTCTTCTGACACCACAGCCTTTCATAGATGAGAGAGGTCTCACTACATTGGCAAGCTTCCTAGGCGCTTTTGAATGCATCCCATCTATGGACTTGTGTGTATGCAGTCTAGTTAAGTGGTCTCTAGTTTTATGTTCCTGTATTGTAGCTAAGAGTTCCACCCCTGGACTCCATTACTCGTTTTAGACCTGTAGGATGCCAGAGAGTAGACCTTGTCTATAAACACTGAAGAAGCAAAGTCACTTTACAACAGAGTCTTATCCATATCTTTGTCACTATGCCCCTGCATTTTTCTTGATCTTCCTTATGTTGCTGGTATACCTATAGAAACATGTTACTCTACATGGTCATCTCAGATTTTGACTTCAGCTGAACAGCAATAGCTCTCTTTCCAAATAATTTAACTAACAAAGACAAAAAAAGCTGCAGAAATATCTTTGCAAACAACGCTATTTCCTTAGTTTCACTATTCCAAAATATTTTCTAAGAAGCACTAAATATTAGAGATTTAAATTAATTATTTCTTTTTTTTCTCCTATTGTCAATTTTTTATTGAATTCCTCCAAAGCATTCTGTAATCCTTCACAAGTCAATATATACATGGGCTGAAGGGAAACTGGAACATCGTTGTTGCTATAGGCTCCCTTTTTCCTGCTGTAATTTTTTTGCAATCATTGCATCTATTTAAGATCATATTTAGAAACTGTTATTTTGACATAAAAGCAATTCACTAATCAGTCATTAGTCATGAGGGAACAAAATGATAATTGATTAAAATGGTAGATGAACGTGTCATCACGTTTTGATGTGTATTAGTTCAAAATATACTTTCACATTTGCACGAAGCTTGCTTTGTGTAGTTTTCAGATTTGCTGTTTAATAAAAACTAATGCTCTCTGTTTGGTGGTAGAGAGACAGAAACTCAGGAAAAGTGTACTCTGCTCTTCCAGAGTTATCTGTCAGTAGCACTGTTTATTTTTCTTGGACTATCCACTTAATATCTACTTATTTATTTTCATGTCCTGGATTTTAATTATATATATATTATAAAAGAACTGTAGCAATAGCTTTTACCAAGACTGAAGACTTAGTTTTAATTTAATCTACAGACAATTATTTCCATGAGTTAACAATGTAGTTTAGAGGAACATTTCCTTCCAGCTATATTTAATTGGTTACATTTATTTCCATATCTGTCTTTGGTCTTTCAGACAAGTAATTTATTGTGTTTATGGAAATCAGGTGACATGTAAATATAAATTATTTGTATGGATAAACTAGAATCTTTTGTATAAGTGAAAACGCTAGTGAATCATACTCCTAAGGAACTTAGTAGAAAGAAGAAAATCCATGGGATGTTGCTGTAGTCTGCAAAGGAATAATATAATGTTAGGGAAAGAAAACTGAAGACAAAGTAATTAATGTATCAAAATCAGGTAAGAAATTTTGTACCATAGTATGGTATTAAAGCCATTCCATTAACTGAAGAGTAAAAAAGTTGTGGTTTTAGCTGCAACAACTGACGTAAAACTCTAAACATATTGCAAAGTCTCTCTTGAGTTAGTGCTGACCAATGTATGGGATGCAGAAAACATAACATTACACTTTATAGCCTTCTAAGACTGGGCAAAAAAAAACCCAACAAACACACAGAAATATTAAAGTTAAAAAAGTAAAATTAATATAAATCAAGAAACAAGTTTCATAGGGTTTTTTTTAATTATTAAAAGAGTAAGATATCCTATTGCAATAAGTTACCATTCTAAGCAAGGAACATGTAAATCTTCATAAACTCTGACAATTTAAACGTAGAGCTATGGCAATATCTGCTACAGGTTTTAATGGAGAAAAAAAGAGAGTATTTTTTCAGCACATCCAGAGAAACTGGAAGGAATTAATCTATGAGCAAAATATAAATATAAAAAAAGGCCCCTGAAAAATATTTTTAAAATCTAATTAATTGTTTGCTTCACTTTCCACTGTACAGAAATGTTGGAAGTTTTATAATTTCTTTTTCTCTACAGGGGAGAAGTCAGGGAAACTGTCTAAAAACAAAGCATAATAAAAGAGAAATTTTGTTAAGTTAATAGTTGCATATTCCTGGGACCATGAGGCTATAGCTCAGGAAGGAAGCGATAATTAAAATTATCAAAATACTAAACCAATGGGTATTCTATCATACAGGATGCTTTTGGAAATACAAAAATTGAGGACAAAAATCTCACATTTCTTCAACTAGATTTTTAAGATGATTCAGAGAATTATAGACCAGGAAGTCTTGTCTTTACACTGCCTAATGCAAATATAGTGCATTGTCCCAAAGGAAGAGTCAACATAGCTATTCTAAAGGGAAGGCTCTGTCAAACAACTGTTCTAATTCCTTGGTAGAGCAACTGAGTGTGTGCAGAGAGAAGATATATCTGTACAATGTAATAGTATTTTATAAAGACTTTTAAGAAAGTTCAGAGAAATATGCCTGGATGAAATTAGAGTAAACTGTAGAAGATGAACAGAGGGTCTGTTCTGGAGTTTTGATAGCTTAACATGTAAGAAAACGGGAAAGACAACAAAATAAGAGAGTGCAAAACTAAACAAAATTAACCTAGACTGCAGCTAACTGTGAAGTTGCAGAAGCAGCTACAGACTCAGCTGACCAGCCCATAAGTCTGAAGTGATTGATTCTTGATCCTCATAAAATACACAAAGTATCATTTAACTTAAAGTATTTGCATATTTTAAGATCTGTAATAGGTAAATTGTTTTACTGGCATGTTTGAAGTAGAGTGAGCATTTACCATCTATCTAGAAATACAACTTTTTGAAGGATACATTGCCCATGAAAACCTATAAATAGTCACCACTGAGAATATGAGGAGCTCTTTAATCTTAGATTGTTCTCTAGGTAAAAATAGTTCCTGATGAATTAGATGGGTTTTTTCAATACTTTAGATCCTCTGGAAAGTGAGCTTTGAACTCTTAGATTTCTCAGGTTTTTCAATAAATTATGGGGTTTTATGTAGTTCACCCAACTGTTACACTATTTGATTTCACTTACTTGAAGACAGCATTCCATGAAATGGTAAAACTGGTTTATAGAGATTAAGGAACTAAACATGGGTGCCAGTAACATAAACATCATCCTGTGAGCTTGACATGCAAAGTTCCTTGTAGTCAATGGAGAGGCAGATGCAGCATTGTGACGTTCTTAATGTGGTTTTATAACATAAATGAGTGGTACTTTGTTCAGAAAGTGTCCTTTCTTGTCTATGCTCTAGATATTTGAGTGACATTGGCACTAGCTTGAGTGTTCAAAATTTCATGATAAACTTTGTTTGGAAGCATTAAAGTGGAATTTAAGAAATGGAAGTTTCAGCCAAAAAGGTTTTTTGGCATCCTCAAAGAATTAAAAATATTGCATTTGAAACATTAGGGACCAGATTTCTGAAGGAAACAAAAAATTTTCAACAACAGTTTTGGATTTTGGAGGGTTTTTTTTGTTTTCTGTAAACACTTTTAGGTAAGGTTTTTTGGAATAGAAAGTAGCTGGTTTTGGAGAACAAAGAGTAGTGGTTAACATGTTGACTTAATAAATCAACTCAGTTTGTTTTGAAATAATGCATCTTATTTTAATATTATTGCCTGTACTGGTTTGAGACATTTTTTTCTATACATTATTCTTTCAGTATCTGGATATTGTGCTGTATTTGTACACATACTCGAGGATATTAAGGTAATAAATGCAGTTTGCCAAGAACTGTCTTAGAAGGACTACCCAAGTATGTGGACTGTTTTTATAAACTTGTTTTATCAATATTATAGGGGCTGTTCATTTTTGTTTGTTTGTGTTTTTCATAGGGTTCACTAACCTCTCACTAACAGCTAGCTATCACATAAAGCTGCAGAGGTGTAATCCTCTTTAGAGTAGATAAAGAAAACAATAAAAGGCTTATAGGATGCAGCTGACTTATAAGGGACAAGTTAACACACTGGATAAGCAGACTAACAAGCCATGAGAGCTTTACTGATCTTCTTATTTGAAAGTAATGATTACTGAGAGAGATAAAGAATTATTTTAAGTAATATCAGAGAATAAAAATAAATTGGTGAAAATAAGGAAGTGCAAGTTGAAAATCCTCAGAGTGTGAACTATTGACTGAAAAGAAGCTTTTCTAGCTAAATATTGGGGTTTATTTCAATAAATGGTGCAGAGCAAAACAGAAACCTTGCAATGTATTTACCTACTTTTCAGTATAGGAGTCCTCAACTGTTATTTGATGTACCTTGATGTCGTCTTCAGGAATGTAGACAATGTTTCTATGAAATGAAAAGATTGTTGTGGTTTCAGTGTAAGGTTGCTTATTTCTTTTGGCCTTTATTCTTCCAATGCTGTTTACCATCACACATTAGAAAAGTAAAATGTAAATGATTTCTACCAAAAGGAGGAAGAAGGCAGACTTGATTGAATCGTCTACATGTAATCAGGTACTTGACAATATATATCATCTCTATTTCCTTCACAAGCTAATGTGCTTTTAATGTGATAATGTTATATAGACCAATTTGTTTTCCTAATATAGCAAGAGGTTCCAAGGGAAGCTGTATATTTTGCTACTGAGGGTTTACTTTTCTTAATGTTTTTATAAAAACAAAAGCCATTTTCACAATTTAAAGGAATTGGTCTCCTATGTCACCATATTTCCCCTTGATTTAATTGACGTAGCTGTAGATAGCTCAGGCTATCACCTTCGGTATCCCAGAGATCTTCCTCCAAAGTGTTATTCTGGGAAACATGTTTAATTTTGTCTTCTCTTCCTAAAACCTAGTGGCTATGATTAGCGGGCTGCCTTTACATCCACTAATACAGAGAAACTACTTTTTATCCTAGCCATTAGTTTGCTTTCATTCGTATGTACAGTGTTAGAGATGATCATGATTATCTGGTTTGACCAGATAATGTTATACGTGATCCAAATAGTGTTAATAGATTGTTTTTACTCTTCAAAGTAATGAAGACAGATATTAATAAAAAAGACCCAAATACATACAAACCTTTTAAGTCTACAGCAGCTGTGTTTATGGGTAAAGCTGTTTTCAGTATAAAGCCATCAACTGTTCATCTTGCTTCTGTAAGTCCCTATCTTGATTCAGGTACTATCCTTACCATAAAAACACACAGCACATGGATTTGTATGTAATCACTTTATAAAAATGGGCTAGAATATTTGTTTGGGAATCTTTTGGGGCATTGTTTTCCACTGAAATGGAATCTCAGGGCAGGGCGGGTATAGATTGAGGATTAAAAAAGACAGATTTTTATTCCTTTGATATTGAATTAGGTTATGTTCCAGTCAAATGGTTTTGCTTTTGCTGTGAAATGTATTTTACTCACTTAAAACAGGTCTTTATCATTTCAAAGGCTGAAGAAGGAGCTTAACTAGAACTGTTAATAGTGTATGCTATGACATGTACACTGTTGGTGTACATCTTCAGTGAAAGCTTACAACTGGACCATAATAAGACAGTGCAGAACTGTGCCAAACTCTTTAAAGCTGTTGTGTATTATGAATATAATACAAATAGCTTCACAGGGAAGAAACAATTTCTCATTTTCTGCTAATAGAGTTGAATGAAGTTCTTTCAAAGTAACTTTAATGGGATGCAATCAGAAAGAGGATGTTGTTACTGGCATTACACCTAAAAAAAAGGTGGCTAATTGTCATTCTTTATTTGCTATGTGGATGGCCAGCATTGGAATAAAAATTCTAGCTTGGTTATATTGTCCTCTTTCTTTAAGCACTGCATGCAGTGCGTATATCTTTATGCAGTGTGACTCTGTTGTAAAACTCCTGATTAATTTATTCTATGGATATCTTCTGGGTATTTGTTATACTTCTATTGCTTAAGTTACCATCTGGATGGAGACTCAAAGTAGATCGATTTATTTTTCCAAACCAAAAATGACCCATCATAAATAGCATGCTGTTTTATCCTTAATTTAACAGAGAGACAAATAAGAGTAGTTTAAGGTACTTCATACAACTGAACTTGGGGGTATGAATTTTAAATAACTATTAGCCATGAACACTTCTTTTTATCTTTATATCCCTTTTTATTACATGAAAAACAGTGTTGAAGTACTAGGACTGATACTGAATTTCTGAAATTTAAGTCTTAATTAGAAATGCAGCTTCACATCTTTAAAAAGCTGTTCTTAAACTTGCCCATGCACTAAGTATTATTCTCTGTAAACTGAAGGGTTATTAAAGGGGTTAAAGTACTGGGACTCCTCAGGGCTTACCACAAAGTAGCTGGCCAAAGTTACTCAGGCAATGGGTTTATGTTTCTCATGATGGTGGGTGGAAGTTCAAGGTTATAGTTAAGTATTTTGGGAAAATCTAGAACCCTGTTTGCCACGGACAGCATGTGGAAAAGAGCCATCAGTATTTCCCACATAGTGAAAACGATGGTTGCAGCAAATTTTGCAGGTCCAAGTTATTTTGCCCAGTGGCTTTTTATCAAACTAATTTAAGGAGAGCTAAAGCACTAAAATAAAGTGCACGGAATTCTCCAGAGGAGAGAACTCCACAAACTACTGCACACCTCTACCTGAAAATAGCAGGTCTTATAAGGTCCTGTAAGTTTCTGTATTGGCTTGGAAAATGCTTTTGTATTTCAGTCTTTCCACTGCAATTTTATTATTTTTTTGATTCACTTGGATGTGAAATTGGTAAACCTGCTGCTCTGTTCTCCACCAGCTTTGACATGATTGACTTTGACTTAATATTCCCAGCTGAGGGTTGTTTTCTTCTGTTGATATAGTTCCCTTCCAAACCCTTGTCATTTTTCTTTTTCATTGTATCTTGATTTCTAAATTATTGTCCTTATATCAACCCTAGGACATGCAGCTAACATGGAGAATGGGTACATTCATGTTTGTAATTCCATAAGCTTTTCTACCCTCTCATAAAAACCAAAAGAACATGCAGGCAGATATGTTTTGCAGGGAGCTGTCTCAGCAGTGTGCTGATATTTGTGTATAAAACTTGAAAGCTTGAGACTCATCCTTTTGTTTAAAGGATATGGGGATCATACAGTTTTTTAAAGCAAACAAAATATTACTTTTAAAGAGCATTGAGAGATTTCCAGTGAGATTTCCTTAATGGTAAAATTTTTAAATAACCAGCCTTTATTATATTTTTCTTTTCCTACTGTTTTATTTTTGGTGGTGTATTCCTGCATGCCTTTCTTGTCTTGTACACCTGGAGGCGGGGAGGAGTAGGGAGGCCTGAAATAGAAGCTGAGCTGTTTTATTTCAGATGTGTCCTTCCCCACCCCTCATGTTCCACTTTCATTAAAGGAACATGTAGGATAGTCATGGAAATCATGTAACTTGACCAAGGTTTCTGAGATACCCTGTGACAGCAATGAGTTGTGCTGGCTCCTGGCCTAATCTTGGACTAAGCACAACAATTCCTTCTATCCTGTGTCACCACTAAGACTATTATTTTGATACCAGCATAATTGCTTCTCACTAAACAAATAGTTGCAAAGAAATTGCATTTGCCATATTTCAGCAGCTTTGTACATGTTAATTGCTCTCATTATTTTTCTTTCTAGAAAAACATTTGTAGAAATGTTAGGACCACTAAAAAAGTTGGTTCACTCCAGTTTTATCACTCTTCTGTAGTTTTTTATGGTTGCATAAGTCTGCATTCTTGGTTGGAGGTAAAAATCTGTTACTACATCTATATTGTCTTTGCCTGTGTTTCTAGCTTCCCTTTCAGAACTCTATTAATATTTTTTGTTTCCCATATGCACTTTTGGTTTCCCATATGGCCATTTTTGCCCGAAGCAAACTCTCCTCAGTGTTTATTTTTGGTGTATGTCCAACATCACTCTAATCCAGTTACGGTTATTTGTGCTGGTAGAATATCAGCTAAATCTATTTGCTCTGTTTTGTCATGCCTACTTAATATATTAAAAAGAGAATTAGTGAGGTTTTTCCACAACATTATCAGGTCAAACACAGTTCATGCAGTGTACTGTACAATAGTCAGTTTTGCTTTGTGCACCAGTTATTATCAAATTAGGACGAAAGTTGGCCATGTGTTAATCCAAGTTAGAAGTGCATGCCACCCTATCCAGTACAATGGTTCAATTACAGCTGATGAAATTGCATTATCTTTTGAATACATCTCACCATGTTGTCTGGCAGTTAGGTGCACATACACATCCCATACTGAAGTGGGTTTCCCACTATTTCAAATATAGTGTTTTAACAGTGTATAGATAAATGTTACAGTCAAGAGGATGCCTTTGCAGTTCCATGTTGCTCTGGTTGGGGTGTAGTGAGGTTGCTAAAAGGACACTGCTCTACAATATAGTACTATGGGGTTTGTGATAGACATATTAGTGTCCTGGTAAAGATGGTTTTACCCAATACTTCTAGTGTAGACGTGCGTGTGGTCACGGAATGTGTAGATTCTTTCCACACCACAACTGAAAAAGCTGATGGTCTTAGGCTTACGGGTACTACTGAAAAGGCCTATGATGATGAAAATGAAATCTGAATTTGGCCTTGCTAGGGTTTTGCTTTTAGATATATAGCTATGGTATATTTTTTTTTATTATTTTATACATATTATTTATAGCATCAATTAATGGTAATATACATATTTGTTACATAGAGATAGTCCTGCTGGAAATGATGCAGTAATGATTTGGATTCTCATCTGGTAGACAGGTTTTTAGGTGCTCAGGGTTGTGCTACTGTTGAGCACTAGAGGAAAGCAGTTTTCTGGGCAGCTTGCACACCTTTACTCCTTATGCTTGAGTAAAATAGCAAAAACATGGATTCAATCCTATGTATCTTTACATTTATATTACATATAGCAATAATTGCTTTGTAGACTCCCTTAACTCAGGTTTTTAAGTCTTGGCTTCTATATCTGCACCTGCAATTCAGAAGTGCATTAATATTTGTCTTTCAAACTTGAAGTGACCATAACTGTATGCAAAGCTATGAGAGTTCTTGCAGTTGGGCACTTGTTATGTGAGAGGTGCGTGATTTTGGTTTTCTAGCAAAGTTCTGAATAAACTTTGCATTATAATACCATTGTAGTATAGCATGAGACAAGCACCTTCAGTGGAAATACAGTTAAATCCGGTGTTACTTTCACATGCAACAATTTAAATTACAATGTTGTCAAAATATTTCCTCCACTGTTAGAGCATTGCTCTAATTTTTTAAGAATTAATGCCAGTTTGTATTGTAATGTATTTCAGCAATGTCTAAGCTTTGAGAAATTTCAGCTTAGTAATTTAGGAGAAATTAAATAATTCAATCAAGTCTTATTACACCAAAGCATTTGTAAAAACTAATTTATCTCATTCGAAAGTATATATTGCAGATAGTCACAGTTGTCTCTTTGAAGTCTTTAAAGCAAATTTCCTTTAGTCTTTGGAATGGTAAAACTATGCACATCACTTATGAAGTCCATTTCATTTTTGTATATTTAAATCCTAGTTGAACACCAACACATAAAAGGATTCTGTCACACAGTCCTGTATTTTTTATTAAATCAATTGGTTACTTTCTGTGGTTAAAAGTACCTGAGACACTCTTAGGTAAAGGAAAACCTCCAAAAAATATAGATATATAGGGACCGAAGATCCAGTGATTCTTCAGGTGATTTGTCACCTGAGACTGGAGTGTACCCCTGAACTTCTTCAGATGCAGGAAACAATCAACCCAGTTTTTATGCACTTTACACCCCTGTCACTTCTATGAGAATAATGAAAATAAATAAAATTTGCAAATAAAGATTGCAGGAAAATGCAAGGAAAAGGGATTTTAGTAATAAAAACTCAGGAGGGGATATAGAGAAAACTTTGTGCAGAAGAATATTTATTGGCAAGCACCAAAGAATTCGTAAAAGGTGGCAAAAAGAGGAGAAAATGATACATCAATCATAATCTTGAAGACTCATGCACAAATAAATATATTCATATTTCTACACATAAGCTGCTGGGGATTTGTTAATTTCTTGCACAGATCTCTTCTAGTGGCTTCATTTTTAAACTCAGCCTCTTGCTCTCTTTGCACTGTTTATATACAGTAACACATGTCAATGCTTAAGCTCCAGTTTATCATTTAGGGCAGATAGCATTCTTCCAGAACCTGTCATTTGCATCTTCTGATGCAATTTTGTTGACAAGGTCTTTCCAGGCATGCAGGGAAAATAACCCCCACTCCTGCCTCTGTTTTGATCACTGGCAAAAGGGTATCTTTTCCAGTAGTTTGTCTAAATGCTATTTCCACAAGAAAGCACTTTGCCTGTAAAGCTTGTACATATAAATGTGCTTCAGCAGGGTGCCTGCAAGTCGTGTCAGGGTCAGCTAAAAAAAAACCCACCCCTACATCTCCCTGAAAATTGCAGGAGTGCTTTTTTTGTTTGTTTTTCTCTCTTTTCTTCCTCTCGTGGTTTGTCATTCAGAAAGGGATGCAGGCGCACATCCCAGCCACACAGAGCATTGATTGCTTCTGCCTGCAGCGGGGATGCTGTCAAGTAGCTGCGCGAGTGGAGTCCGGTATTGACACAGAGCTGCTGGCCAACAGCTCCTGCTGCGCCTCGCTCCCGCCATGCTCTGCCACTAGCTGCTGCCAAGGGGGCTGGAGAGGCCCCGGCAAAGGACCTCACGTCTGGGAGGAGAAACGCTTGGATGCAAAGTGGCCAAAGGAAGCCCTGGGTGCGCCATGCACGCACACCTTCCCAAGCAGCACAGCTGTGGCAGGGGGTCCGAAGGGTCGGATGCTGGCAGGAATGTGCCTCCGGTAGCAAGGGATGCTCACTGTGTCTGCCGTTGGCATCAGCATCCTCCAGGGCTCCAGTGTAGCTCTCAGGCGCTTCCCTCCTGGGGACCTGGGGGTGCCAGCCAGAGCAGGAGCAAGTTTGTTCCTTTGTGGGACACTGTGCGGAAGAGTCCCCATAAATCCCCATCCAAGCCACAGGGCAGCCAGGGGCAGCGGTGGTCAGAGTGCTCCTGTACCCACGGCTGGTCCCCCCCGGTGCAGGTGAGCCAATTCTTCACTCTCCAAGTGACTTAGAGGATGCTGCAGGGAAAGAAAGTGAGGTTTGGTGGTGTGAGGTTTGGTGGTGGTGGCAACTTCTTGTGCTGTGTCTTGATTTGTGTTTAGTGGTGCCTTCTGGTGAAATTGTATGCAAGGGTGAGCTGTCAGTTGGTAATGTCTGTTGTTTGAATATTGCTTCTCTGTGGCCTGGGGAAACTGTGGGGTCCTTTTGCAAGGGTTTTCTTGTTAAAATGATTTGGTTTCTACCTCCAGGTTCTACAGGCTTTGTACTCCTTTGTGTTGCACAAAGAAATTATGTGTTTATCATCCCCCCCCCCCCCCCCCCCATGTAATGGATTGTGCCTGTTTCTGTAAACAGTTTGTTTTTAAATATTGCATGTAATTAATAAGGATATTTTAAACACAGAAGGGGGGGGTGTTAGATTTATTAATAAGAGAAAGTGTGACCTGGTTTTCCTCTTTTGAACCTCCACTGTGATTGAAATCTTTAATAAATATGAAATAGCTCTTTAACACTCACAAATCAATAGATTTTTATTGAATGGCAAGGCAGTGTATTTTAAAATATAAACCAGCCAGGCTCAAGGATGTGTACAGATACCTGGAAGCAGTTAGATTGAGAGATGTCACACACCATACAATCCAGCACTGTGAAATAAAAATCACAGTGACACTCATATGATGGTTAATATTAGAAAGCATTAACACTTGCTCCCCAGTGCATGTTTTCATTTTTCCCTTAGAAAAGTTTAAGCTCATTCCAAAGCTTTGTATTATGTCAATATCAAACCCTTTTGTTATAATTTCACACTAAAAAGCAGAATGTAATATCAAAATAGGGTTTGGGGATATATGTTTACTTACTGAAATAGTGTACACTAGAGTTTAACTAGCCTTAGCCCACATTGAGCATGTGCACCCTCTCTAAAGACTAAATCAATTCGTTGATGGAAATGGTTTTAATATATTTTCACTGAACAGAAAAGCTGCAAGACAAAGGATGGTCAGGTAGGGTAGCTGTACTTTGTCTTGTTCTATGGTCTAAAAATGGGATGCTCTGTTGACTGAAAGCAAATGCTTTATAGGAAATGCTTTATTTTCTGCTTCAAATCCATTATCAAGTGGAAAAACTAAGCTTTCTGATATATTTTGGAGTGACCAAAATATTGCATGTGATGACAGTTAATACTATATATTTTCTGTTGTATGTAAATCATATACAACTATTTGTGCTAAAATAAAGCCAAAGAGAAAATATTACATAAAATCTAAAACTAGTCTTTTTTCAAATTTTAATTATAAAAAGATCTAAATCTTTTCTTAGGCTCTGAAGAGTTTTGTTTTAGAAAAAGCTTGAAGGAAAGAAATACTGTAAAGAGTTCCTTAGTTATAAAGAGAAATTTGAGTTACTTTAATAACAATAACCATAATAACAGTCCACTTCTAAGTCTAGTTCAATATCTAAGCTATAGATGCACTGTGAAGTTACTTCAGTATTTTTAATGCCTTTGTAACCACATGCACTTCTGCTTATAGAGTGTGAAATTGCTCAGGTGTATGTACTTTCTTATATTTCAGTTTGAACTCTGTAGTATAAACTTTCTTTACTGTACATTCCTAGTGCCAACTAACTTATTCTGTTTAAGAAAGTCCCTTTTTGGGCTTCTGCCTATAATGAACCAATCCATCATCGTTCAGTCTGATGTTGTGTGCCTAGGGATGGACTGTTACACTTTGGCAAATACTTGATATTTTTTAGGTCCTAGAGTTGTGAGATAGTTTGTTTCAAATAATAATCTTTATTTCTCTGTGTAAAGTAAGCATTGTACAGGGTATGGGAAGGGAAGAGTGTGTATATATGTGTGTACATCGTATGTACATACACTTAGAGGATCAATTTATCAATTATTGCATAGATGCAATATGGGAAAACATTATAAAGCTGCCCTTGATTGCCCTTACTTTGGGGATGCACGCTGAAGTCAGTGATGGGTTTTGAGGGCTATGTTGACTGGGAAGGCTGTCATCTTTCTTGCTAAAATAAGTAACACGAGTGATTTACATTTGCTGGCCTAACAAAGGGAAAATTTATTTGAAATTTCTGTATTACGTTTAAATGTGATAATTAATATGCTAGTGATAGCTTCAAAGGTAGAAGGTTGTTTTTTTTCTGTACAGTTCTAAGCATATTTTTCTTCTGCTTGACATTTTTGGAAGGGACTACTTTCTTCAAGTAGAGTAAAGCCACAACACCTTGGAAAAGCGGATTCTTGATTAGTTCTGTAGTACCAATATAATTCCTAGAGTGTGTACTAGACAGCTGTTACTAATGTGCCCTTTGTCATCCTGATAAAAAGGTTGATTTTTATTGCTGAGGACATGGCTTCATTTTCTTTACTAGTTCCTCTTTCTTAAGTATGTCAGAGCAAAGAATGGCACTCCAGTATTATTAATATTTCATCTTGGATATTCTTCTTTGCTAGCTTGTTTGCTTGTAGTTTTATGTTGAGTTTGGGGTAGCAAAATGCTTTCTATAGCTCCAAACAGGAATGCATTTTGAATTACAAAAAAAAAAAGCAAAACCCCAAAACAAAACATTAAACTCTTCATTTTGAAAATGCACTGAAATAAAGTTTAGATGGAAAACCGAATTCCAAGACTTAATTTGGTTTTTACTTCCAGTCATTTCTGACAAACACACAGTTTTGTTTCCTTTATTTAAAAGAGAAAATAAAAGAAGATAGCAAAGAAGAAAAGTAACGTAATAGTCAAGTTTTTATATGTCATTGTTGCCTGGAAATATTTCTTGCTTCTCTGAAGTGCACTGGTACATGTATCAGTGTCATGGGGTCATATAGTTTGTGTGATGCACTCAGTGATTTCATATCTAAGGTCAGTGTTATTCTGTGAGAGATCTCAGTGAAACTGGGGATGGGGAAGGGAGAGGCAGGGAAGTGACCTAACATTTTCCATGGGTCATCCTAACATTGGATGTAGTTTGTAACATTGGGTGCCCTTTCCCTGCTGGCACATGTGGTCTACCAATTAATCAGATTAGAAATGTACGATAACAGGTGTAGGTGAAGGTGTGCAATGACCTCCTACTTTTTGTGTGGAAGGGATGGAAGGATAGAATTCTGTATTGCTCTGATTGTAGGTTGAAGAAGAAATTGAAGAGATTGACCTGCTGTGCTTTTAAGTCCACAGTATAGATTTTATTCCATGTGGTCTCTATGAAAGAGAGCCTCCTATAAACACCTTCCCAAGGTGTGTAAATGCATGTTTTCAGTTTCTTAAGGCTCAGTATTTTGCTGTCAAAGGGGAAGGAAGATGTAGAAGTGAATTCCCATCTTTGGCTGTTTCCCAGTTTAGAAGACAATGTTGGACTCCAACTAACTCCATTTGCTACTAAGTTTTTGGCCTTTTGTTTTGACATGCTCTCAAAGCAAAAAAGCTCTTATCGCATAGTGTCTTGGATGTGTCATCTGCAAAAATGAATACATGTGTTTGGTTTTGAAAAGTTACGTAGAAGTGTAAATTATCATATATATATATATATATATATAAACAGCTTACTGTCAATGTCAGCTTTGATGACTTTTTAGGTTGGTGGATTTTTTCCAGCAATATAAAAAAAAAAAAAAGGTGTTTTTTTTTTGGAATCAGTGTCTTTTAAAAGAAATATCATCACAGAGCTGTTTTGTTACCTGGTAAAGAGGCTTGTGAGCTAAACACTAGCTTATAGATGTGACATGACTTAAAAGAAAGTGGTTAATAGCCAAACTCTGAACTATCAGCTGAGAATGGTCTTTTGTCTTTGAAGGCCCCTGGCGCTGGTGCTGAAATTTCAGGATATCATTTGAAAGCTCTTTTTATGGTGAGATGAGATGAGAGCTAGCTTCAAGGCATTCTGCTACGATACTATTCCAACAGATACTGGCTCTCCTAACACTATAAAGAAATGATTTGTCATCAGTTGTGTTTTTGAAAGCTTAGATTACTCTTTCCAAATCCATAGATTCCTGCATGCAACTGGCGATACTTCTGTTGTGTCACTCCTGGCAATGGAAGTACATAGAGCAATTTTAGTTAGCTAAGGGAGGTCTTTTCATTCTAATTTAGTACTTTTAAGTGACAGTAAAAGAGCAGTAAAAGGAGAGTCAAATAATGCTGTTTATTTGGCTTTTAAACTTTTGGGGTTTTTTTTAACCTTCAAGGCTATTGAAAGCCAGATTCCTCTGTCAGTCCCACAGAGGACTTTCAGAAGTCTACAGAATTCTGAGTGACATTTATATCTGACACTCTCACAGAAGAGCTGCTTTAGAAAACTATGCATTTACATTCAAATTTTATGTACTTATTCTACAGAAACCAAGAAAGCATTGTTAATACTGAAATCATAGCATTTAGGTTATGTTTGGCATAAGAAGGAGGTTAAAATGAGGCCAGCAATCTCATGAGTGATACAGGGAATGGTTCTAGTCAGAAGTAGCATGAAATGTCACATAATATTTCTTTGGGATTCATAAAAGTATAGAATGGTTTGGGTTGGAAGGGACCTTGAAGCTCATCCAGTTCCAACCCCCTGTCACAGGCAGGGACACCTTCCACTAGAGCAGCTTGCTCCAAGCCCCTGTGTCCAACGTGACCTTGACCACTGCCAGGGATGGGCAGCCACAGCTTCTCTGGGCACCCTGTGCCAGTGCCTCAACACCCTCACAGGGAAGAGCTTCTGCCTAAGAGCTTGTCTCAGTCTCCCCTCTGTCAGGTTAAAGCCATTCCCCCTTGTCCTGTCCCTACAGGCCCTTGTCCAAAGCCCCTCTCCAGGTTTCTTGTAGCCCCTTTAGTCACTGAAAGCTGCTTTAAGGTCTCCCCAGAGCCTTCTCCAGGCCCAGAGCATCTTTGTGGCCTCCTCTGGACTCACTCCAACTGTTCCACATCCCTCTTGTGCTGTTGCCCCACAGCTGGATGCAGGACTGCAGGATGGTCGCATGAGAACAAAGTAGAGCAGGAAAATCCCCTCCCTTGACCTGCTGGTCACTCTCCTTTTGATGCAACCCAGGACATGGTTGGTTTCTGGGCTCAAGAGCACACATGCTGGGTCATGGGGAGCTCTTCTCAACCAACATCCCCAAGTCTTTCTCCTCAATCCAGTCTCCACCCAGTCTGTAAGCTGTGTTTGAGAATTGCCTCAACCCAGGTGCAGGAACTTGCACTTGGTCTTGTTGAACTTCATATATGGTTTCTTTAATGTAATCACTGTTCATATGATTCCAATTTGAAAGATGGACTTGATATGTCATGAAAATACCAGAAACTAAACATGCTGAGAACATTTGAATTTTCTCCATAAAATACAGGTTTGCAGTTTGGTTTTTGGTTGGTTGGTTTGGTTTGGGTTTTCTTGTTTGTTTTGGTTTGTTTTTAAAAAAGAAAACCCCGGCACTAGTCATGAGATTTTTATGATTCACTGTGTCTGAAGGGGTCATTCAATTCAGCCACCACTTTCTGATAATGTAGCATTGCTTTCCAAAAGGCCAGTGGGAGTTAAAGAGGATATACTTTTTTTTGTTGCACAGTGTTCTGTCTCCTTCTATTAATGTATCAGGTCTTTCTTCCATGTTCATATCTTTGATAATGCATAATTTTAAGTGACAGCAAAGACAATTAAGGAATAGTCATAGTTACACAGATCATGAAAGTATTTATGTGCAAGATGTTCCATGTGTCTTCATTTAAATACTGAAAAGGATAAATATATTCTATGTAGTGCACTAACCAATGATTGTAATGATTTATAGCTTATCTACACATATTTTGGCTCCTGCTGATTATTCGGTCATAAATATGTTAATGCATAATTTGCATGATTTGTTGCACCATATTTAGATTTGCATTTAATTAATCCCATGTTTCAGAGTTTCTCCTCTCAGATGCCTCAAGAAGCCAAGAACATTTTCTCCCCTTGACATATAATTTGGCTTCTTGGGTTTTCAGGGAGGATGAATGAGGGCATGAGAAGGGAATTGTAGAATTTGGAAGGGAATTGTTAGTAGCATTGGTAGTTGGCCAAAATTGCACAAGTGCTCTGATAGCCCTCCTGCTATTGATGAATTTCTCCAATACTTGGCATCTGTATTCACCCATGGATAAATTGTTCATCGCTTTTTCTGTAGTGTGCAATATACTCCCAGGAATACTTTCACCTAACCTAGGGATGGAATATTTTCATCTAACAACATGTTCCTTACCATCACAGGAACTTACAACACATGAAAGTCTTGATCTCTCCTATATTATTATGATGGCACATGACACACAATAGGATTTTGTCATAGAATCATAGAATAGTTAGGGTTGGAAAGGACCTTAAGATCATCAAGTTCCAACCCCCCTGCCATGGGCAGGAACACCTTGCACTAAACCATATCACCCAAGGCCTCATCCAACCTGGCCTTGAACACTGCCAGGGATGGAGCATTCACAACTTCCCTGGGCAACCCCTTCCAGTGCTTCGCCACCCTTACAGGAAAGTATTTCCTCCTTATATCCAGTCTAAACTTCCCCTGTTTCAGTTTTAACCCATTGCCCCTTGTCCTGTCACTACAGTCCCTAATGAAGAGTCCACCCCCAGCATCCCTATAGGCCCCCTTCAGATACTGGAAGGCTTCTATGAGGTCTCCACGCAACCTTCTCTTCTCCAGGCTGAACAGCCCCAACTTTCTCAGTCTGTCTTCATACAGGAGGTGCTCCAGTCCCCTGATCATCCTCGTGGCCTTCCTCTTGTCTTCCTGACTCATGAGATTATGGAGGTTGAAGTTGCTGGAACTGTTTTCTGGTATGTCAGCTTGACTGGTAGACTGGATGCTCTCTGAACTAAAGGCAAAATAAAGAATGGTTTCCTTATAGCTTCCTTGAGATGGTAGGAATAAGACTTGTTAACCCTGATTGTACTTTTGGTCTAATGTTTCACTGCTTTTGAATTAGGCATTCAAAGATGCAAAACCTTTACAGCAACTTAACAAAATGTCTTTGGCCTAAGCAAAACAAAATAAGTCAAAGATGATCCATGACAGTTTATAGCTGGATGCTGAGCAATGGCAAAGATTGACATAGAATTTATCTCAGCCATTTTGGCATGGCTTGAAGACACACCCTGAACATTGATTTCCCTTTTGGAAATGGCTCTCTCTACTGTCTTGGGCTATTTGAATCAACTGAAAATGTCAGATTTCCCTACAAAAAACCCTAGAGGGACTTTCTGTTTGTGGTAATGACAGAATTGACAGAGTTTGCTAATTAAGCTCTCTGTTTTCTCATGTCTGCATGTGGCTTTTGGATGAAAGATCATTAAAATAAAGCCAAAAAAAGAAAAAAGAATCCTATTTATTAAACTTCTCTTATGAATTGTGTTTTCTTTTAAATAATCTATAGATTTTTAAAGTAGAGTTTATAAATTCAGTAACATATGTTAATTTACCTTTTTTGTATAAATATTCTTATGTCACTTAATCAGATGAATCAGCTCAATGGTCACCTACTTTCAAAAACTCCCATTGTTTTAAGAGTTAGAAATACCGGGATCAAAAAGGACTTATTTATGTATTCAAAATAGAGGTTCTCTAATATCTGAAATGAACATCAGAAAAACAAACAGAATAATCCTTTTTGTAAATTCCAATTCTGGTTTGAGCTTTTTGTAAGTCGCAGGAGCCAGCTATGAATGCAGTACAAAATCCAACTTAGCAAAATAACATCTGGTTTTGTTTTAGATATGTTGTACTTTTAATATGGACTTTTACCTTTCTGATTAAGTATTTGTGCAAGAGAAGCAGGGTACTTCAAAAGATGAAATTGCTCATATAACTGGTCAAACAGAACATCAGATGAATGATTTTCACTATGCATTTCAAATGAGAGTGAAATGGAGTCATGCCATAGGCTTCCAGTTACTGACATCATGGAGCAGCTCTGCTGCACTTAGGTCTAAAAACAGTTAAGCGGAGACTTTTAGGATTCCTTCTGCTTACATTTGTTTTAAATTCTGATAAACACTTCCTCCCTACTGAACTGGTGTTTGTTGCATTCACAATCACAGAAACTTTTGCTGATTCGTCCAAGTTTTTGTCTTAAAGTCATCACTCATCTAATAGCTGAGCATATTAAATATTTATTAATGTGAGTAAAGTCTATTTTACTTCATTTTGTAAGGTCTGTTTTATGAAATATTTGACAGCTTTGTGAAGGAGAAATGCAGATGTGCTCCCCTTAGGAGTGGCTGCCAGAGAAGAGGTGTTCTGGCACTGCACTTCACTTCCTTTCTTGTGCTGCTTTTTATGATTACACACTGAGCTTAGAGAGCTATGTCAGAAAGTTAAACTGGAAAGAAAACCCACAAAGGTGTTTGAGAGACCTATTTCATGGCCCAGCTTGATGTCCATTAGCACAGCTTCTAGCGCCAGCACAAAGCTGAGAGCAGAAGCATGTGACAAGGGATGCGTCCCAGAAGATACCACGCAGCAGCTTCTTTCAAGGGTAGTCACACTTAATGTGCTACCTGATGTGCGCGTTTCCACTTTGACAACACCGCAGTGCTTGGGGGCCCTCCCTGTTCTAAGTGCAAAAACTTGTATAGAGCTCTTTGCTACCTCTAAGAACTCATGCAAAATGTGCCATTCAGGAAATGGAGAGTTTCGGGGACACCTTGTTCCCTTTCTGTTCTCACTTTCTGTTCAGCAGACACATCTGGGTTCTCTCAAATGCGTGTATCTTGTAGTCATAACTGTAGATGCTGCTTGTCAGAGCTCTGTGAGGAAGCAGTCAGGCAGACTCAAAAAAGCAAATGATATTTTGTGAGAAAGCCCCAAAAATTCCTATCTAGGTATTCAGATAAGAAGGCAGTAAAAAAAAATCAGGGTCCTGGTCTCAAGTTCTCTTTAGGGCTGATGCTGTCACATTTGATACTATGTTCTGAATAGTCTTTGGCCTTTGAACACCACTAGCTTGCTCAAACAGATTTAGAAGCAAGTGCTTGAAGCCTTTATTGTTTTATTTTCCAACACTTCTCAATCACAGTGGTTTTTTTTATGCGGTTTTAGTAAGAAATAGTTATGTAGTACTGAAATATTCATCTTCCATGAATAAGGCTGTGGCTCTGTACAGCAGTTTTCTTCACTACATGGTATTTCTGCTTTATCAGTAAAATATCTCCTATGACATGAATTCTTTTCCTTTTTAATTGTATGTGTAAAAATGGAAAAACGCTAACATTGAGTATGCACATTTATGACTTACAAAACCTTTATATATTCATGTTTTAATACATGCAATGTTTTAATACGTTTACAGGTAAATGATAAAGTTTTATGCAGCTATTCCCAAACCAAAGCAGGATGGACGTTTGGGTCATTTTTTATAATGATGGGTAAAGTAAGTATTTTGGGGTTTAATTCCTGGGATATGGAGCTACTTAAAAATAAGGTCTAACTAGTTTAATCATCAGTTTCCATGAGATGTGTACCTCTCTGGATAACAGAACCTAGCACACAGCTCCTGATTTCAGACTTGGAGAGATTACAGTACCTTCCTCTGCACTTCTTTCTGACATGCAGAAAACACACATATGTGGAAGTAAACCCAAACTCGTTAACATGAGAACCCATAAAAAATTGTGAATGAAATCCAGGTTCTACTGCAGCTTATTAATATTTTTCTGGTTACTCCTCCTGCTAATGTGCATACATTTGTATATGAAAGACATGAAAACTTTTGCTTAATAATATTCAGTAATTGACAGCTCTATATCCTCAGTTCCCATTGATTTAATTTTTCAGAAACAGTGTCAGGGGACTGACTATGGGTAGAAGATGTGTGTAGGTGAATAACCAGTAACAGCTGGCTAGAGATGTTGTCATGCAAAATCTGGGAAGGAGATTAAAAAGTGATGGGAGAAGAGGGTGCCACATATTTGTAATTTCCAGGAGTCTAGTTTTTACAAATACTCAGCTAGGTATAGGTTGCTGTGATTAGCATGTAGATGTATTCTATGTAATAAGCGAAGTTATGATATACTGCAGTTGCCTCTGGGGCAGTTAGTTATTAGCTTGCTCAGTCATTGCAAGTATAAAAGTGGGAGCAATCTGATCACTTCTGCAGGCATAAATCTGCGAAAATCCTGCCTTTTGTAATTCTTTTTTTCTTTGAGTTGTCATGGCAGTATTCTCAGTGGGTCTTCTGGTTTTACTGAGATGCATTTAAGTCTGCATAGTCAGCACAAACCTAGAACTCATACATTACTCTTTAAATAATTTGTGCTGAAACTTGAGGTTATCACTCCTAGGTCTTTTTGGTTTTAAGCACTGGTTACTATCAGCTGAACTAGTCTGTGTACCAAGATGTAAAACATTTTGTTATCATCTGGAGAATACAGAAAGGATGAACCAGCTCTTTGTAGTGAACAAAAATGCAGAATTGCAGAAATATTTTGCTGAATGGCCAAAAACCTAAAAGCTCTTCAAATTCATAATTCTTGGGTCCTTGTGTCTTCTGATGGTAGCCCTTGTCATGTGTAACCAAAAGGCTGCCTTTCGCTCATTTTATGTAACACCTTTTCAAAACACGTTTCAGTACTGGGGAAATTAAAACTGTTTTCCTTCTCACCTTTGCCTCTTTCTGTCTTCTGTTTTGAAGAGCCCCATTACTTCTATGTAATTTTTCATACCTCATCTATATTTTCGCATTTTTGAATGCCTGCCAAAACAGTAGTGGAATTACTGGGTTTACCTGTATGCTCTTTGTCTTGTTTCCAGATGGAAGTCTTTTTCCTTGTGGTTCACTTGACAGGATTTGTCCTCAGGTGATAACAACTTTAATGTACTTTCTGCCAGTTTCTATTTCATCATGTTACCTCTTGCACTTGAGGGTTCAGCAAATCTGACAAGACAGCAAAATGCAAAAGGCAACAGAATTGCCACATCAAAAACATTTGGTGGCAGAAGGATGAAGGGTAAAGTAGCTTGGTTTTGTTTTTATTAATAATGATAGTGATAATAAAACCACCAGAAATCCGTTTGAAATCTGAAGTGTTAGGTGATGTTCAACAAACGACCAGGGACAGGAAAGGTGATCAAGGCAAAATTGGTGCTGTTTGTGTTTTCTCCAGATGTCATATGCCTGATGTCTTGACATTTCTTAAAGTGCCTCAGAACAAACAGCTATATGACTTTTCTTCTTTTGTTTTCTGATACATTTGTGAGTTCACCATTCATTCCATTTCTGACTGAAAAGGCTGAGCCAGGGATTTTGTACATTGTACATAAAACTTGGTTCATTGTACGTAAAACAGAGGGGGAACTTCGCATTTTCAACCACTTTGTCATAGCTTAGTCGTATAGGCAACAGCTAGACTGGACCGACCTGTACTATTTGTTGAAGTCCTCTAATTTTTAGCTGGTTTATACTGGTTTTTGGCTAACCCATCTATGTGGAAGGGTATCTGGAATCTCTTCTCCATTCGACCTTCAAAGGCCTTTGCTGCTTGTGGCAACCATAGAGGTGTAGCGTCACAGCCAGTCCGCTTGCAGGGAATCTCAGTGACTTTGGATCCATGAACGTATGTTGATAAGATTTCCATGCTTTGGAGGGTAGTGGTTCTTCATGTTACTGAAGAAAGCTTTGTGCTGGGTAATGAGGTCTTTGCTGAAGTGGGTCACTTTGCATCAGCTCATTCAATCTGTGAGAAACTTTGGCTAAAGGAAGGGCTGTACTCTTGGGGTGATGGACACAGCGACTTGGAGGTGAAAACCAATTGCTCAACCATCATTACTTCTTCAAGCCTTTCCATCAATATGTGATGCTCGAATCACAGTTTGAGCTGACCTTGTTGCTAGGATGTTGTGCTGATCTGGACAAATCAGTTTAACCAGTTCTTGTAATACTAAATCGGTAAAATTGGTATAAGAGGAGAAAATACTGAAAATGGAAGAATGAAACAATTGCAAGAAGTCATTGAAAAGCTGAAAAAACAATATTCTTAATTGTTCTTAAACAATATTTTTCTTCAGGGACTACAAAAAAACAGAAACTGAAAAGGAAGCCATGCCAGTAGAGAGGAAAGAGAAAACTTTGTGGACCACAGTTCAGCAGAGTGCTTAACACTGTTCCCTAAGCACACTGAAACAGGCGGTGTTAGTGGCATTGCATTACTGGTAATTCCTTGAATACTGCAATCAATCTAAAAGTTAAGTACCCTGCTCAACTGGGATCAATGTAACAGTAAAAGTCTAACCTGTAACTAGATTGACTGATTAGATGGGGGTTTTAGTTCATGTTATTGTCTTTTCCATTTCTATGTAAAAGTAAAGAAAAAGAAGGAAAAAAAATGAATCCCATGTATAAATTGTTGGGATTTAAAAAAACAAATAAGATGTTTTCAAAGTTGAATATATCAAATGCACAGAAATTGCTACTTGTATTCAATTATAATTGAAATTACAGTAATAAAATTGGCAGATGAGAGGAGGAAAGAAAATTATATTTCTGTAGACTTCTTGCACTCAGATTCAATCCACCAGAGGAGTTCCAAGACCACAGAAGTCAATTTTAATTGCTGCAATTACTGATCTTTAACTACTGCAGCACTAGTGGGAGAAGTTAGTGAAGCAGAATTTCAGCTGATCTGAAAGTATTATGAAGCAGCATTACCTCCTGTGATGATGGGATGTAAAAGTTCAGGTACCACGATTCAAGAGTTTTGGGATGCAACTTATCAATCACTACTATTCTTACTTTTATTTGACTAAAAATTCTGTAAGGACAAACACCAGAACCCTGCAGATTTACACAGCACACATGTCTCTGCAACCAGAAAGAAATACACTTGTATGTATAATTGCATGGCTATGTTGTTTTAATTCTTCCAGTGTAAAATCCTTACAAAGTGAACCGCACAGTTATCTCTGTCATTTGCTCTTACTGTCTTAGAGGCTGGTAAACAAACCATTGGCAACTCTCCAGTGGGGCTTTATAGAAGCTATTCTCTACAGAAATTTACTTTAAAAATGAAACATTTTAATGTTTCATAGGAAGGCATTAATCCGGTTGGAGAGATGTAAACGGGTGAGATACAGTTAAGTAATTTCTAAAACTCTTTGCTAGAGACATAGTGGTGTATTCCCAGCTGATTTGTTATATCAGACTGAATCATAGAATACCAGGTTGAAAGAGACCTCAAGGATCATCTGTTACAAACTTTCACGGCAAAAGCACAGTACAGAGAAGATGTCCCAGTATTTCTCAGAGTTATGGAGAGCAGCCTTGCACCAATGTTAGCCAGCTGTCTTAACACACTTGGGTGAATATTTTCAGGGCCCATTGATCTGTAGAATATAGAAGTCAGAAACACTGGTTTTAACTTTGAGGAGAGTGCCCACTATCATCCTGGTAGAGAGCTAGAGTGCTTCCCTGGGCTTTGAATCTACAAGCAAGATACAGGCTCCTTCCTGCATGCTTCTGGTCGCTTGCACTCCTTAGGGGCATTTATATCTCCCACACCTGCCCCAGCAATGCCTAAGCTCCATCAGCCAGGTAAATTATAGAAGGTAATCTTACTGGTTGAATAATTGAACATTTACTTGATTTACAATAGTAGTACTCATTTTCATAGAAATAAATATGTATTATGTTATTACATATATAAGTCATCAAAGGAGAATGCCTCAAAGGAGGCAATCCTGCCCCTCTACTCTGCTCTTGTGAGACCTAACCTGGAGTATTGTATGCAGTTCTGGTGTCCTCAACATAAAAAGGACATGGAACTGTTGGAGCGAGTCCAGAGAGGGGCCAAGAGGATGATCAGGGGACTGGAGCACCTCCAATATGAAGATAGGCTGAGAAAGTTGGGGCTGTTCAGCCTGGAAAAGAGAAGGCTGAGTGGAGACCTCATAGCAGCCTTCCAGTATCTGAAGGGGGCCTATAGGGATGCTGAGGAGGGACTCTTCACTAGGGGCTGTAGTGATAGGACAAGGGGTAACGGGTTAAAACTTAAACAGGGGAAGTTTAGATTGGATATAAGGAGGAGATTCTTTCCTGTAAGGAAAGGTGAGGGTGGTGAGGCACTGGAATGGGTTGCCCAGGGAGGTTGTGAATGCTCCATCCCTGGCGGTGTTCTAGGCCAGGTTCGACGAGGCCTTGGGTGATATGGTTTAGAGTGAGGTGTCCCTGCCCATGGCAGGGGGGTTGGAACTGAATGACCTTAAGGTCCTTTCCAACCCTAATTATTCTATGATTCTATAAAGGAATCTGGAATGCTATTTTTCCTATAAAATATAGCTTATGTATGAGCTAATATGTATGAACTCTGATGCAGTTGCATCAGCTGTTGTGATACTTTGATCTTGATTCATTCTGAGCTCTTTGTGTTTTGTCATCAGTGTCTTGACCTGAGGTGTTATATGTCTGTAGTGGTTTTTCAGAGATACTGGAAAACTAAGTATTCTATGAGACTGCTTTTTAAATATAATGGAAAGTCTTCTGAAATATGTGCTTTAATTGGAGGTATAGTACATCAAGATGTGGTGAGTTGGCCCCAGATGGCAGCCAAGCAGCCACTTGTTCACTGCCCATGCAACAGAGTGGAGGAGAAAATAGGAAGAATGGGAATGAGGAAGCTCATGAACCGAAATAAAAATAGAGAAGTTGCTCGCCGATTACTGTCACAGGCAAAACAGACTCAACTTTGGGGAATTCAACTTAATTTATTAACAATTAACATAAATATTTAATTACTTTATTAGGTGCTGCAAGAGAAAAAAGGGAACAAAACCTCTCCTCCTGCTTTTCCAGGGTCAACTTCACTCCAGACACTCCTCTTCCCTCCTTGATATCACTGCAGGTTACACTCAGTTCCTTTGAGGTGGTACAGGAGGTTGGGGTCAGGACAAAGCAGGTTTTTTTCTCTACTGCTTCTCCCTTTTTATGCTTTTCTTCTCCTGTTGCTTCCTCCTTACTCATTTCCTCCTCACCAGTGTGAATTCTCCATGGCCATAGTCCCTCAGGGGTAATACCTACTCCAGCATGAGCTTATCCATCAGCTACAGTGTCTTTAGAGGGGTGCCTTCTCCACCATGCAGTACCTTCTACTGCTCTGGTCTTCTTTTTCTCTCATTCTCTCCTTGTCAGCATTTTCTTTATTGAATATGTTTTCACAAAGGTGCCACCAGCTTGGCTGATGGCCTCAGCTGTGTCTGTCATGGTCTGTTTGGATCTCTGGAATTTATAGGACAAGTAACCTTGTAAATTAAACCTTATTTTATGAGCTCATTGAGAAATACAACAAACTACTTGTAAGAATTTCCACAGCAAGGAATCCATTTTATGTGTTAAAAAGTAACAGTTTCATCATTAGCTACTTGAATTTATGAAAAATTGCTAATTATTTATGGTCCTACTTTTAAGTCTTTCTGAGCAGCAAATGGTACGGGTCGTGTTTTGAGTGACATAACTGTACTGGGTAAAACTGAAGGTCTATTCAAGCCATTGAATACTAAATGATGTACTAAATGTTTCTGGAAGGAGTTTTAGAAGAAAGGATGTTACCTGCTCCTTGGTATATGCAGTTCACGTATTCCAGAATTTCCACTAAATTAACATGTTCATTTGGTTAGTCAGGTATTTTTTGAACTATGCTTTGCAGGTTTATTGCATTTTAGTTAACACTGAAGTATTTTTGCACCATTCAAGTTTGTGTAGAATTTTCTCATTAACCAAAGCAATAGTAGGTTCAAGGATGGAGGAGAGAAGCAGCTCTCAATCTCCCTTTCTTCATCTCCTCTGCCAAACTACACAGGTTCTGTTGCAAGATCTTCTTTGGGTCTTTTCAGAAATAGGTCTCCTTGGGGAAAAATATACAGTTTTTACCTTAGGCTGTCAACCTTTTTTCTTCTTTGAAAACTTTTTAAAGTAACAGCTCATCAAAAATGTACTTTGTAAAATGCTACACTGGGAAAGGCTTTCATGTTTGTTTGAAATAAAATATTTTGCTCTGAATCAGGCAAAGCTTTAGGATTTTTTATTTTTTATTTTTTTTTGTCAGTATAGTTGCTGAACTTTACTTGATTTTTTTCAAATATTTTTGGTCCTCTGATATTACTTTTCAGTGAACTCTGATCATGAGTATTTGGAGTCCTAAAATGAACTGTTACTAGTAGACAAAACCAAAAGGTTTAATACCCAGGGAAGGACATACTACATAAGGCCACCTGTTTCCTACTTCTTGTGCCTGGTATTACAGAGTTTTCAATCTCTCTCCTCTCATACCTTCTTCTCTTCATAAGTAATTACTTCCTACTTTTTGGAAATCTGCTTTTATGAGAAGTTGGGCAATATAAAAGTTATTCCTAGTATTTCAACTTTCATACTTGATATTTTCTTTTCAACTCTGACATTTGGAAGCCTTGGGTGGCATGGTTTAGTGGGAGGTATCCCTGCTCATGGCAGGGGGGTTGGAACTAGATGATCTTCATGTCCTTTCCAATCCTAAATATTCTGTGATTCTATGATTTATTATAGAGCTTTAGTATAGGGTGACGTCTAGTTCCAGAAAATCTGCACCAGTCTTCATGTAAGTTGTCTGAGCAGACAGCCCACATGTATGCTATACCCTCCTCCCAAAAAAATGTCACCAATAAAATGCTGAACTTATTGAAATCTTCAAGATTTCTGTGGGCTTTGAACACTGTCCACTGATGGACCGGAGTCCCGTTATTTCTTCAGTATGATAATGCTACCTGTAAGTTCAGGGAAAATAAAACTCAATGGATAAAGAGTGTTGTGCAACATCCCTTTGGCAATGCAGGCCAGAATAACATCCTTTGGGAGAGATAAGAAATTATCTTTCACTATCCTGTGGTTGTTAGGGTAGTTTTCTCGGATTTAGTCACATTAAACAAACCTTTGTAGGTTGATCCTTACATTTGTCACTGAAAGTCCTTGCAAAAATTTTTCTCATGGAATTTCTGTATTCAGTACCTTTCCAACTTTCACTCTTTTCATAATAATAATTTGGCTGTGGTTTTAAGGGTGCCTGAGAAGTAGGTGCTTGCTGCATTGGAATATACATATAGGGAGATTTCTTGGCCTGCACTTAGAAAAAACAGCTGTGAATAATTTAGTCCTAAGTAACATAAAGGGATCAATTTAATTTTCACACAACTATTTTCACTTCTGAACAGTGGAACACCATCTAGTTCAACAGTTGCACAATTATCCCTAAGTGAAACAGCTGTCTCGGCTCTAATCTTGCTCTCCTATCCTTCCAATGAGGCTTTTTGATTAACTTTTTATTCTTAGGATAGTAATTTGTAGCAAGGATCTAATTAAGAACTTTATGTAACACAGCCAAAGTCCTCCTTTTGCAAGTCTGTCTCACCTCAGTCCTACTAATCTTGCAGCTTTCAGTATGGAGCATTCTGAAATGTCTGATATTTCAAGTTATCTCTACTGGTTGAAAACAATTTCAGCTATTGAGAACTGGGAACAAGACTCATTTGATTCTTTTGTCCCGGTAAGGAAAACTGTAACAGCTCTGAAAGAAGGAATGCTTTTAAAATTTAAATTCTGAGGGTTGTTTCTTTAAGGGGAGCTGGGGGAAATGACTTAAACTGAATTTCTCTGTTGAGCTGTATGAACTCGGACCTCTTACCGTAGATGATCTGTGTTTCTTACTGATGAAGGGATAAGTGGGATATTTCTGGGTAGAAAATGCATAGTTCTATATATCTGAAATTAAAAGATAGTGCCACCATTTCTACTTATGAAAAATGCCAAAGGTAGTTATATTACATATTATTAATATGTATACATATTCTTAATTCCAGAAAATTGTATAATTGAGATATAGCATTTAAATGAAGGAGTATTTATCAACTTTATTTAATAATTCTAAATTCAATATCTGGGTATTACTGCTCATCACCAAATTCCGTACATTAATATGATGTTTTTTGCACATAAAATGGAGCAGTTCATTTGACCGATCTCTTCTATGTTTACATCAATATAAGTTGCTAAATTTAAGTATTTTAAAAACCATTTCATTTATATTCATGTCATGTGCACCGAAAATACTTATTTTCCCATATGCAGTAGCAGATGCAGGATGATGCTTTTGGTGACCAGGTTAGGCAAGACAGTCAGAATGTGCTTGATAGGAAAGAAAAGAGTATATTGTTTTCTTCGGTGTATCTTCATTTCATATGAAATATAATTTGACAGGGTATCTTTAAAGTAAATACACTGATATTTGCAGGTACAAAAGGACATATATCTGAATTCTTATGTGTATTATCAACAATCTGGAGAAATATTATTTAGGTACTAACTATATCAACATAGTATTGACCTAACAAGTGAGTAAAACTAATTGCCTTCAGTACCACATAGGATGATAACAAAAGATGCTTGGGTCCTTGTTTGTGTATGAGTAGAGACCTTATACTATAATCAAAGAAGATATTTCAAAATGTGTCATAAAGCATATAATAGGATGTGAAGGATGGACTGACTTTAACTTGTTTTCTCCTTGTTACAGTTGCCCTAAAAAAACCTGGTGCTTCCTGCAGACTCTGTGTTCTTCTTGCTGTAATATTTTCTATGTCATTTTTCTCCCATTCCTCTGAAGCACACGATGTTCCCATTTCTTGTCCTCCAGCCAAACATTTATTTAGTATCAGGGTCAGGTCTGCAGTGGGGTTTTTATGTGTTAGTGCTCAGAATTGGTGCACCCGCCTGTGAAGTTGGTTAGCTTTTGGAAAGGACCGACAGATTAAGTGTTAATTTTCCCCAGACGTCCTATGGCGAAAGTCAAGATTTACAACAGGAGAATGGTAAAAGTCATATTTCTACCAGGCATCATGATTTAGCGGATGAGGGGGATATGCTGAAAATTGTTCATTTCATTTGGAGAGTGGAAATGGTACCTTAAAATCAGGGTAGGGGGAGAATGGATCTGTCCAAAGGGCTCTTTGGTAAAGGTTACCTAGTGTCTGAATGTCAATTGCATGAGATAGATGTTGTTTTTAGAGGTTGAAGCACTGTTGTACAGGTGCAAGGGAAATCTGAGTTCCTAAAGATGAATGTTTTCAGAACTGATTCTTTGGTTCGGGTAATCTGTGTCCTGTACTCTACCTACATCCTGCCTTAAGCCGCCAGCTTCATTTGTGTTACTAAATGCTTAGTCCTTTTCCTGGTCTTCTAGCACGTGATGTAAAGTACATAACTTCCACTCTTTGCTTTGTCAGGAAATGTTTTCTTTTTCTTTCCTAACAGTAATCAAAGCTTATTTCTGAAAGTCCTCTTCTGGAACTCTTCTGTTTAAATCAGAGAAATAAAACACTACCATATCAAAGACAGACATCCAGGAGCTGATTATTATCACTGTTGTTATTATAGGAAAAGGCTGCTTGACATTACGAACCATTTAATGTTCCAGTGTTTCGGGGGATCATGTAAGTGGATGAAAGGTTGTTGTGACATTTGAAATTCCCCCAATTGATTTGCAAACCCATCTTCTCAGTCTTAATAGATCAGTTCTGACAGTTTTTAGGTTTTATGTCTTTGCAATTATTACATTCATTGTTCAATACAGTGACAGTGAGAGGTCAGTGTTGTCTCTGTGTACAAGGAAGGTTGTTTCATTCTGTGGGATAAGTTATGCACATTCACACAGTAAATCTAGAGAGACCACAACTTAGTTCTGCCCAGGTCACTGTTATTAACGTATACAAATGGTAACATCCTAGATTTTTGTGGTTTATAAGCTGAAAGTATGTCATGAAATCAGTAACTGAAAGATATCCAATAATCTAAGAATGATTTTATTTCAAAGTGGTACCTTCTGTTACTTTTTGTGACTGCCTCATCAGTAAAAGTGCCATGTTGGTTCCTGCTAGATAAATCACTGTTAAAACTGCCTTCATCTATTTTAATTCAGTTTAAGATAACGATTTTTTTCTCTGTTTCTGCATCCTTTTCTAGCCAAAACGACACTGTTTAGAAATGACAGAATGCTAAAACATAAAGATGGGGAATGACCTCACAGGTCATGTTGCCCATCTGCCAGAATGTTGGTACTGCCTACATTGTGTAGTTTAGTGCTTAGTTGAAGTGTATACAAAGAGTTTTAGGCAGCAAAACTTCTCTCTCTCCTCTAGGGAGATGATACTATAGTTTGATGAATTTGACACACAGTTGTAGCAGTGTCTAAAATGTGCTTGCCTGCCCTTGGCATGAAATGTAAAAATATTCCCATGTTAAAAATAGCAAAATATTTATTGAAAAACAGGTCAAGTCTGATTTTACTGATCTGAAGTGTTTCTCAGCATCCTTCCTAACATCGAAAACATTTTTTTGACATTTCTTCCTTTCTGTTTTTAATCCAGCTTCTGAAGTTTGTCTTTTTAGCATTGATACACCTACTTGCACCCCTAATCTAAATTTGTTAGGTTCACAAGGATGCTGTTCCCTTGATTATTACTTGACAGGAATTGCCTTAATTTCTTCAAGACCCTAATTTTGATTTAAGGTGTATTTTTAAGGTTTTCTACAAGTTCTTTGGGAGACTGTCAATGTTGCTGTACCCTCCAGTCATGTTGTTTATGCCTCTCAGACTTAAAATGGCCTCAGGCTCTTTCATTACTTAAGCAATGGCATATTGTAGAGCTGGTTTATGGTGCTGTTGCTACTCATCCCAGGTTCAGCCCCTTTACATGGTTTCATTATTCCACAAGCCTGTAGTGCCATGTTGTTCTTTGTGTTTTGAAACTTTTTTGTAAATGCTATTTCTGAGAATCAAGAAGTTGACAGCATCTTAACATATTATATGTTAGAAGAAGAAGGCATAGCTTTGATTCTCTGTGGAAAGCTTCTCGATGAACAACAATCAGTTGTCACTTTATGTGTTTCCATTTTTACACAATAATGTGATTTTACTTGTGGCTGCAGCCCGGCTTCCACTTTCACTTTGTTGCTTCTGCTACTCAAGTTGACATTTTCTTTTATAACCAAACACCTTGCTTTTTACTTTCTTTGGCTGTTCCAGACTCACCTCCAATAAATTATTTGTAGATTTATCAGAAAATAGGATGAGTAAATAAAAGATACTGAACAAATATCTGTTCTGCAGTGAAATTTCAGAGGAATAGTGGTGTTGCACGCAAAGCAGACTTCAGTTTAACTGTATTGCCAGTAACTACCTGAAAGGAGAATGGAGCCAGGAGGTGATTGGTCTCTTCTTTCAAGTAACAAGTGACAGGACAAGAGGATACGACTTAAAGCTATACCAGGGCAGGTCTAGGTGGAGATTAGGAACAATTCCTTCCCCAGAGGGTGCTCAGGCATTGGAACAGGCTGCCCAGGGCAGGGCTGGAGTCACCGTTCCTGCAAGTGTTCACACACCATGTAGATGAGGCCCTCAGCGCCATGGGTTAGTGGTGACCTTGGCAGTGCTGGGTAACAACTGGACTTGATGGTCTTAAAGGCCTTTTTCCAACCCAGTTGATTCTATGATCCGTTCTCTGTGATATCATTTAATTATTGAGTTGGGTATTGAGAAACAAAGATTACAATGGGTTAAACATTTAGGGAAAACAACTTTTAGCCAGGCTGAGCTTCACTCCAGACTCCCAGTGACTACTGCAGGTCACACTCAGTCCCTCCATTGAGGTGAGGGTGGCACAGGGGGTTGGGTTCAGGGTGTGGTGGTTTCTCTCTGCTGCTCCTTTTTCCTCACCCTTTTCTTCCTTATTACTTGCTTGTTCTGCTCCAGTACAGCTCCTCTACAGGCCGCAGTGCCTTCAGGGTGTTCCCTGCTCCTCCATGGAGCACCAGGGCCTGATTTTTCACAGAGGCACCAGATCTGATGGGTCCAGAGCCACCACCAGCTTTGCTGATGGGCTGTGTCCTGCAGTGGGTCTGACACTGAGATGGCTGGAACCTCCTGTGTCTGTCACAGAGCAGCCCTGACTTCTCCTTAGAGACCTGCCCCTGCAACCCCCGCTTCCAAAACCTCCATGTTTGTGACCACCACAAGGAGGAAGACAGGCAGGTATAATGGTCTGCGTTTATCTCTGGGGCCCCAACATAAGAGGGACATGGAGCTGTTGGAGTCAGTCCAGAGGAGGCCATGGAGGTGCTGTGAGGAATGGAGCAGCTCTGCTCTGGAGCCAGGCTTAAGAGAGCTGGGCTGGGTCAGCCTGGACAAGAGAAGCCTCCTTAAGGGGAGACCTTAGAGCAGCTCCAGTGCCTAAAGGGGCTACAGGAAACCTGGAGAGGGGCTTTGGACAAGGGCCTGTAGGGACAGGACAAGGGGAATGGCTTTAACCTGCCAGAACAGGGGAGACTGAGATGAGCTCTTAGGCAGAAGCTCTTCCCTGTGAGGGTGCTGAGGCGCTGGGACAGGGTGCCCAGAGAAGCTGTGGCTGCCCCATCCCTGGCAGTGTTAAAGGCCAGGTTGGACACAGGGGCTTGGAGGAAGCTGCTCTGGTGGAAGGTGTCCCTGCCCATGGCAGGGTTTGGAACTGGATGGGCTTTAAGATCCCTTCCAACCCAAACCATCCTGTTATTATGTAATAATACAAGCTTCATTTTTCAGTAAGACATATTGATAAAAGAGGCACTTGAATGTAGCAGGTTGAGGATTGACAAGGTACAAAGTCAAGAAATTGGACTGGTTTTATTTCTGTGCTCAAATTTTTAAAGTACGAGGGAAATCAGCCCTAAAGCCAAAAATACAATGGCATGTGTGTATTTCCACCACGTAGCCGAAAACCAAATTGCATCGTCCTAAAGGGAGCATTCTCTTTCTTTCAGTAACAGCCTGATGGCATTACACACATTCACGAGTCTTTGCTAAGCTCAGCAGCCTGTGATGTTCCTGCTGGGTGCTACAGTCTGTAAAATTACAGAAATAGTGGCAGTTCTGGCACGCGTTGTCCTGCAAGTCACCCACAGAGTGCTCAGTCTCTCAGGCAGAAGGACGTCAGTGAGAAAACAGAGATTAAATGGTTGGCAAGCCCTATAGTAAAATACCAAACAGTTTTACGTAACGGTCCATCTCCATTGAGAAATGGATTTTATGCCACGTGAGGCAACACCTTGTAAAATGCCTCACTTGCCCTAAACCCTGGATAACTTCACTTTAAACACTTGTATCTTTTGAAATGACGTACTGTGAGTGCAGTGGTCCTGCAGTGATTTATGGTTTGAAGCAAGCTGTCGGCAAGTGATATATTTGGAATGATTCTGTTAATTTTATTCATCAAGTAGTGATTCTGGGACATGAAGAGACCCTCTGGGACATCAATTAAAACTTTTCCAGAGGACATGAGGTTTGAAGTTTACTTCTACTGATATAAAAATCAAAACCCTCCTTGCTCCAGCACAGGCCAATTTGAGTTTATTGCAGATATTCAAGTTTAATTATGTAAAATTGATATACATTCATTAAGTGGAAGCGTTTGGCAAAGCAGCTTTGCTCCTACTTAGCCAGAATCAAGGAATTAAAAGTTGAGGCATTTTATGGACCACAGTAACTACCAGCTCTTCTGGAAACTTCTGTGCTGAAACGATGATTTTGCTACTTCTGTTATACCTGAAAACTTTCCTAAAACTCAAGATGCTTTCTTCTGTATTTCCCATTCTTTCCTCTCCATGGAGAGTTTGAGCTGTAGCACCAATAAGTCTTGGTCTCTTCTGTTCTTGCCAAGCAGAAGTGAGTGCTCTTTAGCACTAATTCCATTATTTCTCGGCTCTTGGATACAGTGCTTGATGTAATTGATTAGTTTCTAAAAGCAGGTGTTTAATTCTTTGGAATTTATGTTCTGATAAACGTCTTGAATAGATAATTCTGTTAAAATAAATTCCCTACTTCACATTTAGATTTACTTTTTTTGTTGTTGTATTCATCTGCATTGTAATTTTTACTCCATTGAGATTACTTTCCTGTTCTTTTTGTTGCACAGTTCTTCTTGAGGTTTACGTCTGTACCAGCCCATGGTTAATAAAGCTAATGCTTGGGCAAACTGTTGGAAAGTTAAGAAGTTAAAGCTTAATCAAACATGGGAATGCTCAAGTCAATGGGACATTTGCCCTTCTTAATAAGTCTGTGGATAACCTAGGCATTTTGTTTTAACTTTCCCCACCTTCCCCATCGGATTTTTAATTTCTGGATATTCAGCTAATGTGGTTTAAAATATGATACAAAATAATTTCAAACACAAATATTAATTTGTTTAATTTGTTCTAAGTTCTTTTTGCTTATTATTGCTTTCATGAACCAGCTGACTAAATGCATGCACACTCTACAAATCCTGCCAGGAGATAAAAAGCCCTAATATCATATTACATATTACCTTAAGTTTTGACTCTGTTGAAAGCAGATCAATGTTTTACCATTAACTTCAGTTATGCAGGGACTTTCACCCAAAATTTTTTAGATCTGATAGATGTAGGAGAATGTCACTGATGTTTAAAATGGAAGATGTAACCTGTTTTTTTAATTTCATAATATAAAGTAAGTTAGCTTAGCTCTTAGGTTTTCAGTACCACCCCTCCATTGTAATTTATCTTTCCACCAATATTGACTGTAGTGGCAAGATTTCACAAATATCTTTTATAAAATTATTACGAATTACATCAAAACTGAAAAATAAATTATTCCAATCAAATGTCAGAGTTTTGAAGATAATACCCTTATGAAAGTACCATATGGAATGTATTTCTATTTTTGTTCTTGATTCTAAAGTTTCCATATCCACATTTAAGAACATACCAGAAACTGTCATTGCCTGGATTGTTTAAACTGTTATTTTCTTAAGTGATGTGCTTTGACACGGGCGTTGGGGAAAGATCTAGAGTAGAGTGGAGATGAGATCAGAACGGAGATATGTGTAATAAATGAATGTTATGGCCCATTCACTTTCAAAAGGCCATGAACATGCGCTAAAGCAGTAAACCTAGAAACAGGATTTAGGTCTAAATTTCTGTTCAAAGCTAGAACACTGTTGTATGACAATTGGCATCTATTTCTTTTGTGAGTCAGTAGAGATCTGGTAATGGGACAGCTGTGTGAGTCTTAGTATGGCATTTGGCATCCTAGAATGAGACAGATGGATCCACCCTGCCTAGTGATAGGAAGGTTATCACCTCAAAATTTAATGAGTAATAACATTTAGTTGAGTAATATCTTCACTGGAAATTCAGATGTACCCTAATTATCCCTCATTCTCTGTAAAGCTTTTCCTATTGACATTTCTGTGTCCTTCACTAGATCTGATATTGGGCAAAAAGTTGCCATTATGTTAATCATAGATAATTCAAACAGCTAACAGGTAATATTGCATGGGTGAAACTTCAGCAATTTTAAGGTAGGTGCTTTCTTGCTATTCCCTTTGTCCACCTGTGGATCCACACAGAAATGTTGGGTTTTCCTGAGGTCTGAAGTATTTTTTGTTTAAATAATGTCATAGTTAATACAATTTTAAATAGAAAATTATTCTTTCAGATTAAACAAAAAACAACACAGCACCCCATGCTCAAAAATAAGGCCATGTTCTTTCAAAAACACTATTTACCTTTAAATTAAATGGCTTTATATGAGGTTACATTATACATGTATGGAAAGGTCCTGAGTATTTCTTGAGGCATTTTTCCTCTATTCTTGACAGCTGCAACCTGAAAGCAAAGCTGCTTTTGACTTCTGAAAAATCATTCTTTAGATGTTCAAAGAGACTCCCTATCTTTCATATTTTCTGTTTAATAACAAGCAAATGACTTTTTCTCCTTCTTGGTCCTGTAGTTTGTAATTCAGTGGTAAATAGGATGAAAAGTTCTGTGTGTCCTGTGATCTTGAGGCCTTACAGCATCACAGAGAATTTTGACATCTAAATTATCATTTACTCTTTCACGCCATTGTGTGTCAATGTAAATTTCTTTCTTGCAGTTGTAAAAAACTTTTGAAAATAGGCAATGAATTTAAATTAATTCAGTGTTACCATTTTAAGGCCTCAAACAGTCCGACAGGTTCTATCTGAGAGATGCAGCGTGCCCTATTCCTTTGCAAATGTAGGGACCACTCCATATTATTGAGACACAAAATGCTAAGACTTTGCAGTAAAATAAAGCTGCAGCTGAGTATTCCAGAGTATACCATTCAAGTTTAAGAATGTCTACCTGGAAGGATGAGCCCTTAACCCTGACATTCAGTCCACAAGGTCAGTTGTCTGCGAAAGATGGTAATAAGGCACTGACAGCTCTACCTACCTTTCAAATGGTAATGCATACACTCTATTTCACTACCTCTTTGAGTTTACTTAAATGTAATAATGCAGATAATGAGAGTAATTGCTTAGCAAGAAAACATGAAATTGAGATTTCTGAGTTAAAATTACAGCTAGGATTAAATATAGGTGGATAGTTTCAAGATGATCATATACTTGTTTTAGCGTTTTCTGGCTAAGAAGTAATGTGCTGCACTCTTTATCTATATAATAGTCACCATATATCTATGCAAGGGGTTTGATGGTCTGGTGTTGAATACACCACTGCACAGAAGAAACAGTTAAAACAAGGAGTTATGAATACTCCAAAAGGAAGGAAATGCAGTATAATATGGATAGTCTGTAAAACTGTGCATGCTCTAAGTAAAAGGATAATGGTAGCACTCACGGTAGAGGAAAAGTTCATCTTGTCTGGGAGGTATGAGTCATGTCAGACACTTGTAGAGAATTTGGTAGCAGAGTAAATGTTCATGAACTAGATTGTGTGCCTTTTTGTTCTCTTTCTACTGGCTTCAAGTGCTTTTTCACTGTATCTTGCAACTAAAAAAGCCACTAGACTGACTCGCTGCAAGCAGAACAATCTCGTATATGTATTTGTGGAAACAAAGTCTGTTGTGCTCAACTGCTTTAAGAAGAAAAAAAACCCAGAAAAAACTCCTATTTTCCCCCCCCCAAAGCTATTCAAGCTTTGTCTCCGCTCTGCCAATCTGTCACTGCAGCTGTCAGTATGATTCCTTTTCTTCAAGGCACAGAGATGGCTCAGCTGAAAGCACTGCTTTTAGTCATGGGCAGCAAAAAGGTCTGTGCAGGGAGCATTACTGACAGCCCACATGGTACATTGTCAGCATAATATAATACATGAGGTATAGGTAAGGATTAGGGCAGAAATGAAAGTGCATGAGGAATGGGGAAAACAGGCCCACTTAGTTCACCCCACTCAGTACAATCCCTTCTTTTGGTGATTGGTTTGGATTTATTTTGCAGCTGCAGAATCAGGACAGTGTTCACAAAGGCCTTTTCCCATCTTTAAAATCTGTTTGCAAAGTCTGGGAGTCCTCAGTATTCTACCTGACTTAAAAGAGGGCTGTCTCTTTCATGAATTAATTAACTACTGATCTGAATTCATCCTGCAGGTTAGGCAATTAGACATGTAGAATTTTAAACCTCCCTACATAGAGATAGATTATTTAGTTCTTGCCAACCAACATCCCTCTTAAAACTCTGACCAAATTAAACCAGTTTTGCTAGGGTTATTAAACATCTTGGTTAAGACTGCAGAGCAGGTCAAAGGGCAGAGCTAGAAATAAAGTCATTATCTTTGCCTTCCAGAAAGCCATTTATTCTTCTGACCCAGTGTCAGACGTAGATAGATAGTTTATATGTGCGTGGGTATTATAGATCAGATGCAGCACTGTCTCAAAGACACAGTGGGCAGAGATTCTCGAGAGAATATAAGTATTTTTTTGCATGCTTTTGTTAATTTATGTACAACTGGAAGTATTCCTGGTGAGCTGATGAACTGTTGTGATGGATTTGTCAGTGTTCTCTATAGGAAGTGTGCAGATGTATGGGCATCCTTTTTTGAGAATTTGATGAATCAGTGCATGTGATGTGTTTTTAAGTCTGCATAGACACATCATCCTTAATGGTAAAATCCTTCTGACTCCTTGTTGCTACTGATCTTTTCCTGACCTGTCCACTGAGTAACTTCACTGTGACTGCAAGACTGTTTTGATGCTCCTGTGTACTGCATACCTAGCGCTATATTTAGGTCTTTTTCCAGTAACTGATAACTGTCTTCTTAACTCTGCATGATTAAAGCCTCCTACTTTTCTTTAAAGCATGAGCAGTAAACAGGACATAAGTAGTAAAATAATCTCCATTTCCTGCACTTAAATGCAGTGTTGTAGCTCAGGAGGTCAGTGTTCTTCAAATTACCATATGTTAGAGAGACTGGAGCAAAATGTTTCAATTAAATCAGTTTTCCCAGGAAAAAAACAAAACAAAACAAAACAACAAATCACCACACAGACATGCACACATAGGAACAGGAGGAACACAGAAAAGAAAAATGAACACATGATAATAGTTGTGAGTGAATGGTTATAGTCGCTCTATCCATCTGAAACAGTCTATAAATCTCATGACCATCTGGTCTGGTCAGGAGGAGTGCTTCAGTAGCAGAAAATTGTCAGTTTGAGCGTTAAGTTCAACTCTTCCAATCAGTAACACACAATAAGCACTGTGTTAAAATGAAACCTGAAAGATATTTGAGCTTGAAAGCCAATTCTTTAAAGGCTCTGTCAGAAGTCTAAGCAAGAAAGGATCACCCTATTCAAAGGAACAACTGAAGTGCTCAGACTTTTGCTGTAGAAGGGATGATGGTCCAGGTGAGAAGCTGGAGGTTAGGGTAAGGAAGAAGGTAACAAATGGAAACATCCCAGTAGATGCCTCCAGGAAGCCTTGTTAAGGCTCATGAAGGACAGAGGGAGGTGATTACAAAGAAGCAGGTCTATTTACAAAGAGTAAAATTGTGCCTTGCCAACCTGACAACTTTGTGATGTGATGACTAGTTCTGTGGATGATAGAAAACCAGTAGGTGTAATTTGCCTTGATCTTAGCCATTTTTTCAGTACAAATTCTGTTTTCAGCCAAATGAGAGAGACAGTGAATGGATGGATGTACTAGAAGATGAGTAGGATGCTGTCTAGACCACCAGACCGAAAGGGTGGCAGTCAGCAATTCGATGTCTGGTAGTAACTGATGGCACGTTAGAGTGTTTCTACATGGTTGATACCGATGCTAACGATGTTTAGCATCTTAATTAATAAACAGAATGATTAGGTAGAATGCAATGTCAGAAAGGTTTTAGATAACACCATACTGGACAGAGCAGACGATACGTTGGGCAGTTGCTGTTCAGAGGGATCTCAATAGGCAGAAGAAATGGGCTGAGAGTAACCACACAAAGGTCCTGCACTGGGACAGAACAAAAGATACAGCAGTCCCAGCCAGGCATAGTACAGCCAGGCAGCAGCTTTGCAGAGTGAAGAATAAGTTTGCATATGAGCTAGCCATGGTGAAGTGGTGAAGGCTAACAGCAAACTGGGCTGCACTAATAGCAGCCTAGGCAGCAGTCTGAGGGACATCTACTCATCACCCATGAGTCTGCATTCAGAGTACTGTGTTCAGTTCTAGGTTCCTCAATATGCCAAAGTGTATTTGGTGGAAAATAGCAAACGTTGACTGGGTCTGGTAGACAGAGCATTCAGGAAAAGAGAGAGCTGTTTGTTCAGCTTGGAGAAGAAGAGGCTGTGGGAAGAATCTAATTGGTGTCTTCAGCCATCTAAGGGATAGTTAGAAAGGACACAAAGCCGAAATCCTCTCGGGGATGTACAGAAGTATGAGGCAATAGACACAGATGCATTAAGTGAATTCTGACGACATATAAGAGAAACCTTATCTCGGTGAGAGTTGTATAGCACTGGATCAGGGATCCTGCAACACTATGAATGTCCTTCTGAAAACAGTTGCAACCAATAGTGTGAAAGATTTGTGGGTTCTGCTTGTGCTCGTAAGAAGAAAAGGAGTAACTGAGACTCCAAAAGAAATTCCAGATTCCTTAAATGTTATTTTTTACAGTGTTCACACAATTACTGGTTTCTGATCAAGAAATCTCTTTACTTCAGGAAAATCTGATATGGGCATAAGGGTTTGCTCCTCAGTGGGTTAGAAGTGATTGGTGATAATATGAGAATTCTTTGGAAAGTGACTACAGAAAGACATTAGTAATTTCTATAGATTCTGTTTTGTAAAGCAATGGAAAGATGCTTGCCTTCTGAAGACTGCAAAATTCATTTATACTTGGTACTAGAACTTCTCACAGTATGAAAAATAAAAAGATTAAATATTGTGAAGAAACAAAAAGAAAACACTTTCTTCCTGTACCAAAGTCTTTAAGTGTATGGAGCTATATATTAATGTAAGTAAAAACTATGATTCCAAAAGGAAATATTTTGCTTAACCTTCAGTGATAATACAGTTATAAATTATTCCATATGCTTAAAGCTAAAAATATTATAATCATATGGCCTTCAGCTTTTATCTATCACTCCCAAGTGTTCAGTGTTATGGGGCATAATGAGAATAAATGGGTATGTGTCTATAATATATTTTCAGATACTAAGCCTTTTAATATTCAACTATACCTTACTATGATAACAGATACATGCCATGTATGCACACTAAATTTTATGTATTTCATGTTTAGCTTTTATTCATGGGTTACATAGTTTTGGAGAAATAACGGCATTAATCATCAGTAGCTATTGTAACATACGGTTTCTTTGGATACAGAATTGTCTTTCAATAACTTCACCAAAACTGGAAAGAAACTGTGATTTTCTGAAAGTATTTGAATTGTTGAATTTGAATGTTACATTTTTAATTTGGGTTGGGTTAACATAGGTTTTGAAATCCTGCAGTGAATACTTGACAATAGAAATATGATCAGTGCTTTTGGCAGTGCTGTAATCATGAGTACCATGCTCAAAGAGACTCTGCAGTCTATACAAATTTAAAATACAGACAGTCACTCTTTGGCAAATATGCAGTGTAGACAAATAGAACTAATGAGCTACTCATCTGCTCGATAGAATGGCTGAAGAGTGTTTTGTTAGGCAGGCAAGTGAAATGCCTTCCATCACTTTTTGTACTACATTGACTTCATGGTGAACCTTCTCCTCCTGAGTTCTTGAACTATTAACGATCCCATCTCAGCAGTCCTGCCCCTGACATTTTGCTCATGGTGCATGGCTGTACAATTTCTCACAGCTCTGTGGTTTTCTCCAGTGTCTGAGCCAAGATTATGAGCTGGGTCAAATCAGAGCTTGGCCTTGTGTCACCACTATTCAATCTCAGAATAGAAAGAGGAAGAGGTTAGGGCATTTCAGGTGTCTGGAAACTAGTCTGGATATGGGTTTCATCAATAAATTAAAGGTCATGTTGGACAGCTTTACAGACTTACACATCTTTTTAAACCACCTCTTTATTTCAGACTTAACATGAGCTGAGTGCGTATGAATCATGAGAATACATAGTTATAGCATAAATATCCTAGTATGCGTAAAGTATACATTTACTACATACCCGTAATACCGATAAGTTGTGTAAACATAAAATTCTGATGTTTGTCATCTGTAAAGATCTGGTTATTACCTTGGTTTTGCTTAAACACAAAACTTGTAAGGCAAGGGAAGCTGAAACCCTCACCCCAAGGTCGCCTAATTGTAAGCTGAATGCATCATGTTTTTTTATAGTTCTACTAAAATATGAATTACTAGTAATTATTTATTCAGCATTTGAGCCAAAGCCTAATGAAATTGAAAGAAAAACCATAGTGAGATGTGGTTTGGAGTCTGAGGACCTATTTTCTTCATCCTTAATTGATTGAACAGTACCCAAAGTTATATACAGTTGTATGATGTGAATTGAGTGAGAAGACAGGCTTTCAGCCTTTTAAGTTACTGTATCATAATGAACATTTCAATATTAATACATTTCAGATTTTTTTAATTTCTTTTCTCTTATTCTTTTTCCTTTCAGGCAAGCCCTGCCCCTATAATTGTCAACACAGACACCTTGGACACAATCCCTTATGTAAGTATTAATTTTTTTATTACTATATAGAATTTGGTTATTTTTCCACAGAAATTATGCTCAGTATTGCATAGAAGTTGTAAAGAAAACCTTTCAATTAATCATGTCCTTTACAGTTACACAGTTATTTCTTTTCTAGAAGGTATCCGGAGTGTTAATTTCACTCAGATGAGTTATAGCATAGTGTATACACATAATTTGTAGTTTAGATTTCAACACATAAACTGCAACTTACTAAAACTAGTCTTTCTTTAAAAAAAATGTGGTTTCATTAAGCCTTCCTTACAGAAACATAAAGAATGAATAGCTCCTGTTAGAGCATCGTGTACCCTCCTAGTTTATTAAGATGATACCTAGATGCACACTGTAATATTAAAATGGTGCAAACAGCTCTTCATTTATCTGTCTACTTTCCTGTTGTAGATGAAAGCTCTTCATGATGAATAGCAGTACAAACTAGATGACCTCATGTTTTCTTATTAATGTCTCTTCCTTTATATGTCTTCTACAAAAAAAAATCCTATAATAAATGAATGTTTTTATTAGAGTTTTAAAAATCTGCTTTTCTACAAGCATTTGATATCGTTATTTTAGACTGTAAATGCAACTATAGTTGAAGGATACAAAGACAAAGTGAATACATATAAAGAGAGCAACAGGCTTAAATGATTGCAGGCAAGAAAAGCAAGTAGTACGAAACTAACTAGACAGTATCTGATCTTTCTCCTTCCATCCTCTTAGTTATCTTTCTAAAGCTTCTAATTAATGTCTCTCATCTGTCATGTTTTGTTCACGTCTGTTTCTTATGATACCAATGCATAAGCCTAATTATTTATTCACCTACACCAGTCATATTGCTGGGTTCCGTCTTTTAGAAGAATATTGATGAGGGAGTTTAATAGAGGTTGTCCTGGCCAGCTTGTTTGTTTCTGACAGTTCATAAACTTGGAAATTAATGTGAAGAACATATGTAAGGATCACAGCCAGGAGCAATTTAGAAGAATGACACTGCTGAAAAGTAGAATAGAAATTCATTGTTGGGAATTTCAACCATTGGGAAGGGTGGAAAAATTAAAATTTCCCTGTTCATTTGCATCTGTCTTTCTTAACAAGTTTCCTATCATTTCTGAGTCTCAGTTCTCCTTACAAATATCAGAACCATCCTCTATGGTCTCACTTTCAATAGGTCTTGCTTTTCTATTGTAACGAGACATTTTTCACTTAGTGTTCTCTAGATTTAGCAAAAGGAACATTGTGAGCCCCAGTTCATATTTCCAGCACTGGACCTGTGCCCAGGATACTCTGCAGCTACGGTGAAAGAATTCCTAAATACAGATGCAATTACACCAGTGACAAGATGTTCAGTCATTATGATTTATTCCCATAACACAGTCTATCAGTACTTCTACACTTTTATTGAACTTTTATACTAGTGTTCCTTTCTCTTGAAAAAAAAAAGACAAATGACCAAATACATTCAAGAGAAATATTGACAATAGACTGAAAAGCGCCTGTGGGCTGTTTCAGTCTCCAACACGATGTGAACTAAATAAATTAACAGAAGGTGATGTTGTAAAAATAGACAATTCTGAAGCAGTCACCTTGCTCTTATCCAGTGCATGGGAAGAATTATGTCCCTTGGTATGGGACACAGCAGCACTACCAAAGTGGGGCTTATTTAGACTAGCCAATAAGAAATGTCAAGATGAAGCATATCTTCTGAGCCCAGGCCACCACAGTGCCCCACAGAACATGGGGCCTTTGCTATAAATGGACATTTCTTTCTGATCAGGTTTTGTATGCTTGAATTCTATCCAGAATGAGACAGAAAGACAAACATATGGACAAATGACCTCTCCGTCCAACCTGGTATTTGGGATAGTGGGCTGTGGGTTTTTTGGGAGAGCTGTGTTTTCCTTCTTCCTCCCAGGATAGTTCAGTTAAGTTCTGTTTGGTTTCATTTTATGGTATTCTGTCTGCTAGGAAGCAGCTGTTGTCACTAGGCCAGATATATGTTTGCTTGTGTGTGAACCTTGGCCAGTGAACCTTTCAAGAGCAGGTTTATGGTCAGCATGTGGTGGGTTGGCTGTGGCTAGCAGCTAAATGCTCTTCTCACTCTCCTCTCCTGTGGGTCAAAGAGAAAATGGAAAGCAAAAGGAGTTGAGTATTGAGATAATGACAAACAGGGAAAGCAAAATCTTCATGAGCAGGCAAAGCAAATTAAGGAATTCATTTACTACTCCCCATGGGCAGGCAGATGTTTAGCTGTTTCCTGGAAAGCAAGGCTTCATCACGTGGAGCAGTTACTTGGGAAGACAAATGCCAGAGCAACGAATGACACACACACCACACAAACACACCTTTCCTCCTCTTTTCTCTGAGCTTTTATTGCCTGGATGCTGTGCAATCTCTGTTCAGCAACAGCCAAAACACTGGTGTGTTACAAACACTGTTTCAGCTGCAAACTGAGACATGGCTCTATATGGGCTACTATGAAGAAAATTAACTCCCTCCCAGCCAGACCCAGTACAGCACAGAATACCATGTGGGGCCCATAACACAGCCTGTAACACCATGGGATGTTATGAGGGCTTTGCCCCTCTCTTGAACATTTGGAAAGGCAGAGGAAAATCTTCCCAAGCTGAGTAAGCTGACGCAGCCTTCATCATGTACTTAATTTTACAGAAAATGTAACTTAACTAATATGCCCTAAAATATTTTGTTCTGGACAGGTCAGTTCAGAGAGATAAAATAAAGCAAGATTAATGATTATTTTGAAACATGAACATGAGTCAAGCACCTTTTCAGCACTGTCAGGACTTCCTGACATGCCTGGAAGAAGACTGCTCAGGGACATCTTCAGTGAATGTTTAAGTATCCTTAGAGTTATTTATCACATTGTGAAAGTCTTAGGAAAGTATCATTCTCTTTCAGTTACCACAGAAAAACACATGTAATTTGTCCCTTAATAAGGACAAATCATTTTACGGATCAGAGAATCCAAGTTAAATTACAGTATTTGGAGCTAGATGAGGTTAAGGTCCTTTCCAACCTGAACTATTCTATGATTGCCTGTCCAAAGCTAAGAACAGCCATGATTTAAGTGAGCATAGAGTAGCTGATCCTCTCTCTTAACTGCAGCATGTCTAAAACCCTCAAAGGTGCTGATCTAGTTTCATCTTAGATCCCTGCTGTTCAGCTCCTGTTGTTAAGCCTCAAAGCACATTCAGGAGTCCAGGGAGCCTCCTACGGAAGGAAAAGGCAGAAAGTTTTAGGTCTTACCAACTAGACCATGTTTCCTATGATCACGTTCTTTTTCTCACATCCTGCTTTTCTCCAGTCTTAGATGCTTGCCCTTTAATTCTCTCATTTGAACATGCATTCCCCATATCTCTGTACCATTTCTAACTTAACTTGTTAAATAAAATTAAAAGGCAAGTGGATACATCTCGTGGAAATTTTTGACATATTAGTTTTTGATTTCTGAATGCTGGAGGCTTTTAAGATGCTTTCCATGACAACTGGTTGATGCTGTCCACTTATGCTTTTGCAAAAAATAATGCTGCTTAAAATATATATATATAATTTTTCTATTAAAATCTATTTTATTTCTGAAATAACTAATTTTTATTATGCTTATCATAACAAAGGTAACTAATCCATTTTATGCCACGTAGAACCTATTTTCAAATTTTAAACACAGGAATAAACGTGGACTTGCAGATTTTGGTAAATCAAAGTGGTCTCATTTTTTTCTGATGTTAGTAGCCACAACTGCTTGCCTGATAGATCCCTCAACAAGGTCAGGCTATTTTTAGTGTTGCTACACAACAGATGGAGACTTGTCATGATTTTGTTTAGCTGTTGGCTCAACAGAATAAGAAACCTGTCTCATTGTTTCATTTTACCCAATGTACCTTCAATGCATTTCCATTACAACAGCTCTGCTCATCCTCTCTGCCACCTTCCTCCAAACATTCCTGAGTGTTTTCAGAAGTAAGGGGCCACACAGCAATGATTACCATTCACAAAGCATTTTCAAATGTAATGTTTCCACTAGTCCACAGAGAGAAATTTCCTTTTCCCAGCTGGTATGCAACTGGTAAACTGTGTTTTTTTGTCTCATTAACATTCTAATGACCTAAACACCCTTAATTAAACCTTTTGGTACTGTTGATGTTCTTCAAACCTTCAGCTCAGTAGTTTGAAAGAAAAAGTCATCCTGTGAGGGACTGTTTTTCATCAGTATTCGTTTCTTAAATGGAGCAAAAGAAAAGGCCTTATTATTATTATACTATATTCCTTATAATTTGGCCCTGCAGCGACTAACAGAAGAAACACTTAATCAGCCTTGTTTCTAGGTTCAGTGGCTTGAAAACTTTGGCTCACCAAGCTTTGGACGTGGGAATAAATTTGACAGAAAGCTTTGGTGGTACAAAACGAATGATTCCGTGGCATTTTAAGCACAATTAAACATTTGTGGGAGTTTGTTTGTTCTCTATTCTTTGGCTGTAAATTTTAGATCTTTTTTGTATAATGAGAAGCATTCATTTAATAACATGAATCATCTCACTTTCTCTCTTGCACAGAATAAGCCTTACTTACTTCTTTTTTAGTTTCCATAATGCTGTATAGTTAAGTTAAAAGTAGCTACAAGGCTGGCTTTGCCGCATCACTTTCAGAAATTGATGGGAACCTTCCTATTTATTTTATGATGGAATTTAATTTTCCTTTCAGCTAACTAAACACTGATATAAGTTCACTCAGGTACCATGGTAGTTACTTTCCTCCCCATCTTTTCACAGTGATAAAGTCTAAGGAATACGTACTTCAATCTCCTTTACATCCTAATGAATTCCTTGCGTTTCTTCAGTCTCCCACTGTTCTCCCAAATTGTTGTTGTTGTTATTATTACTATCATTATTATGGTTTATTGTTATTGCTGTTTTATTACTGGTTTGCTTTGCTAATTGTGCTGCCTGTGCTGAGTTCTGTGCAGTCACACACCCAGTTCTTTCCTAAAGAAGTGGGTTTTGTACTTCTCAGGTTATGTTTTTGTGAGCTGTAATCAAATATTTATATTGTTTTACACTTGCCTGAGCGTGGCCATGCAGATGGCTGTGCAGCTGTTCTGCTGCATCTCTGCTTAGGGACACTGGGAACTCAGACCCCTTCTGGAGTGTGGCAGTTGCTCCGTGACAATTCCTGCATAGGCAAGCATGGGGCTGTGGTGATGCCTCCTCCTAGAGAAATTGTCACATTATAGTCTTGATGAGTGGTCTGTGCAATGGATGGGGAACTGGCTGTCCGACTGCACCCAGAGGGTGGTGGTAAATAGCTCCTTTTCCATCTGATTACCTGTCACCAGCTGTCCCCCAAGGATCGATACTAGGCCCTATACCATGTAATACATTCATAAGAGATCTGGAAGATGGGATTAAGCCGTCCCTGACCAAGTTTGCTAACAATACCAAACTGAGTGGGGAAGTGGACACTTAGGAGGGAGACCCACCCTGCAGGATGACCTGGATAAGCTGGAAAAATGGGCTAACAAGACCCTTATGAAGTTCAACAGGAGCAAGGGTAAGGTCTTATACCTGTGTAAACACAGTCCAAGAGTGGAGCACAGGCTGGGATTTACCCAGCTGAGGAGCAACTCTGTGGAAAGGAACCTGAGGGTCCTGGTGGACACAAGCTCAATAGGAAGGACCAGGGTGCTGCTGCTGCAAAGAAAGCCGAGAGGATGCTGGGCTACATCAAGAAGGACATCATCAGCACAGATAAAGTCATCATCCCACTCTGCTCACAGTAGAGTTTCAGGCCACAGCTGTAATACTGTGTTCAGTTTTGTGCCCACTATACAGAAAAGATGTGGGCTGGAGAGGGTCCAGAGAAGAGCCACAAAGATGATCCAGGGAGCAGGAAGCCTAAGAAAAGGCTGAAAGAGCTGTGTTTGTTCACCCAGGAGAAAAGAAGGATCAAGAGAGACTTTATCACTGTGTTCCAGTAGTTAAAGTGTAACTACTGAGAAGATAGAGACTCCCTTTTTACATGGAAAAGACAAGGGGTGATGGGAACAAGCTACTCCTGGGGAGATTCTGACTGGACACAAGAGGAAAATACTTCCCAATGAGAACAATCAGATCTTCCCAGGGAAGTGGTGGATTCCCCAGCACTGGACACGTTTAAGCTTCACTTGGACTAGGTGCTGGGACACCTAGTCCAGACCGTGGTTTTCCCAAGAAAGTTTGAACGGACGATCCTTGAGGTCTCTTCCAACCTGGTATTCAGTGATTCTATGAATCAGCTTTCTCCTATGTGATCCTAATCAGCCAGTGCACCTGGGTTTAGTACAGTAGAAGGAAGTACATGAAGGTTTAAACAAAGGCTGCATAGAAAAATAAATTCTATTCTGATCTCTCATATGGAGTCATGCACTGTAGTTACACCTGAATGTAAAGAGAACAGGGAAAACTTGCCAGTCAGTACTCTGAAGGCTTTTACTGGATAATATGAATGTAGGTGCAGCCTATTTTCCCGTTTATCTTCAGAATAAATGTGTTGCTTCTTTCTTGATGAGTTTCATCATAGTCTTGAAAGTCAGCTTGCACATCTTATTATCTTGAATGACTCTTATGTTTTCTAGATTGTTAACCACCAGTTTTGATTCTTTGTAGTTTGCACTCCTCTTTCAGTCAGTTAACATGGACTACAATGGGAAAGCTAAATCTTATAGAGCTCTAGTGCTAGTTTTTAAAAGCTGCATTGGCTTGGCTTGGCTTGGCTTCTTAGTTTTGGCCCCTGAATTGTATCACAGCAGTGTTATTTTCCATGGCAATCACTACTGTGTTCTGCTGTATGTCATTGTTTCTACACTGGAAACAAGGAGATATTATATATATATATATATATATATATATATATATAATAGTAGTATCAACAAGATTGATCTAAATCATGTTTATAAAATATTTTCAGACTATTAGTGATGTCAGAAAACAATTTCCCTTAAAAATACAGAAATAGAAAACACTTCATCCTGTCATCTGATGATTTAAATGGATTTTAGTATGATGGATAGCAGAAAAATATGTTATTGCTGTCCAAAACACAAAGTAAAAGTACAGAATGGATGTTATGAATCTGATTTATTTTGCCTCTGTTTCATATCCATTTCTATACTACCTGAAAATCAACATACTTCATACCTCTTCTTTTAAAATATACTGTTTTAGAAAGAAACAGCTTTACAAAGCAGACCAAAGTGATTCTGGTGTAAAGTTTCAATTGTTTTTACTGGATTTATCTGTTAAATTCTGGATGCAGTTTTGAATATTGAAGCCTCATCAATTACATCATTTTTAACTGGGGGAAAATGCAACTCTAAAGTAAAACAACTTCATATTTGGGGGGATTTCTTTTCTTTTGCTCAGGAGTGAGCACTGCTTTCCATATTTGAGTGCTACATATATTACACAGTAAATCAGTAGAAAACATTCATTGTGTCTTGATGTAAGTGAAAATATCAACATCCTGTCAGTCCAACAAGTAAAGGCATCTCTTGGTCATGTATTTAATTACTCCATCACATTTCTATTCTGAAAATCTATAACACTTTCCTTTTTCAGTTGCTTGGGAATAACCTTGGCCTTTACATTCAATCAAGAAGCTCTTTCTATGGACGTTTGTTTGAAACATTGCCATTAGCAGAGTGGGAGAGAGGAGCTTGTTGAACTATAATAAGGGCCCATCCTACATTTGTCTGTGTCCCTCTGCTTCAGGTGGACACAGCATAGGAAATGTGTAATGCCTCATGCTTTTTGGATTTGGACTACTACATTTTAATTGAGATCATGGGTGTTCTTGAGAAACAAATTCCCTGCATTTAGCAGTCTTTAATTCACATACATAAATCCCCTGAAAGTGGTATTGTGCTTCGCTTTTGCAAATTGGGATATTCTTCTTATCCTTGTAGTTTCTACTGTAGGGAAGGCATTACTTTATAAGTTATTTTTTATCACACTGAGAAAAATCATATATGTTTTGGGGGTGTGTGTGTATACATACCCCTCCTCTACGCCCAGATATACTTCATTTTTAATTCATCCAAGATAATTTGTCCATGAGGTTGGTATGTGCTGCAGAATGCAGAACACGCCTGTTAAGAGTTGCTTGAAGCACTTGGAAATTTCAGTCAGTATGAATTGAATTGCTTGAATTGAACTAAATTAAATGTACTTTGAATTTGGTTTTGTCTTGCTGTCCCTAGCCTTGAATTAGCTTTTGTTTTTGTGTCAGTTTTGATATATTACACCACAGACCCACAGTTAACATTACTGCATTTTGTAGTAGTAAGCTAAAATCAGCAGGGTCTGTGGGTTTGCAAGGACGCAGTGGCAAACATAACCTCTTGAAGTTATGCCTTTATAGTGGTATCCATGGCCTTAAGCCATCAAAACCACTGTCTTTCGTAAATATTTCTGTTCAGTTTAGCTTTTATTCTGTTGCATAAAATGTTTAATTTGTATATATAATTAAGAAGTTGATAAAGCTTTTCAAGTACATGAAACTATTTTTTGCATGGTGATAATTTTGTTCTGAATTACTTTTTCATGAAGTTGCATTTCTGAACTGAATTGGGAAACACAGCATAAAGAGTACAAGTGAATAATTATGTATCTATAGACTTCATTTCTTTGTGATTTGAGACGGCACTTATAGGTAGATTTCATTGTTTTAGGAAGGTGTAGATCTTAACTGAAAGCTGCTGTCAGAAGTAAGAGAATTAACACAGATGTCATTCTCTTAATAGTTTTAATTATAAGAAAGGCAGAAAGAGTTTTCCTGTTCCATAAGACCTCATTTTGGAGGACTTCAGACATTAGTTAGGCAATATTTAGAGTGCTTTTGTCAAGGATGGGCATATTCCTTTGACCTTGGATAACCTAAGAAGGAAACAGGTAGTAACTACTCGGTATTAAAGAGAAAACTAATTTTGATGAAAAGTGGAAAAGGAAAATATTGGGTTTATGTCTTATTGGAAATGGAAGGGCTTAATTTTTCTGATGCTTCAGTCCTTTAAGATGAGATATATCTGAAATTAATTTTATGAGAACCCTCCCTTGTAATTTTAAGAGTATTTATTTTTTGTGTCTAGAGTTTATTGATGCTTTGCTTTGCTTTGCTAGCTACCTTTTAAAGTTCAGCCAAGGCAAGGTTATTATCCTGGAAGTACATAATGCAACATCAGTAATAACATCGGGAAGAAAAGATTTCTTTTCCTCATAAACTTTTAGGCATTGCTCTTAGCATTATCCATTGTGTTTTTTATAGGAGGGGTTTTTCACATTATTTATGTTAAATCATCGAATAGCTGCAGTGTGTTCTTACTCTTTTCCTACAGCAATATAAATAAATCTTGCTTTAATAAGAATGCAAACTCAACTATTAAAATTCTCACATTTCCCCCTATTGTTAGCCAGGGATTAGCTGATCCATGCTGTAAAATTAAAGCACCTTCAGCACACTTTCAGGAATATTCATCTGGGACTGCAGTGATAGGACAAGGAGTAAATGGGCTTAAACTTAGGGGAAGTTGGGTATAAGGAAGAAGTTCTTTGATGTGAGGATGGTGAGGCGGTGGCACAGGTTGAACAAAGTGGTAAATGCTTCATTCCTGGCAGTGTTCAAGGCCAGGCTGGGTATAGTCTTGGGTGACATGGTCTAGTGTGAGGTGTCCCTGCCCATGGCAGGGAGTTGGAACTGGATGATCTTAAGGTCCTTTCCAACCCTAACTATTCTATGAGTCTATGATATTCTGAAGCAAAGTCCCCACTGTTGCAAGCTGTAAGTGTTTTGGAATATGACTCATTTCTAACCCACATTTCACATAGTAAAAACCCATGCTACTTTTAATGCAGTGATCTGGTGGATCAGCCTCAATGGTAAATTAAGTTTTTGACTAGTGTTTAGATGATCTATATTTATCTATGTAGTAGCAAACCCAAATATATCACAGATACCTGGTTTTCTGATCATAAAAATCCGACCTTTCCTAATTTTCTATGCAAGACTAGCTTAATTTAAGGGTAATAGAGAAGCCTACATAAGATAAATTTATATTCTGTGGAGATTATTAATAAAAAGGAATGACAACTGAAGTACTTTTTCTTTTTCTATATCTTTCATTAACATATTCAGTCATCTGTCAAGTGATTTGTGCCTGTAAATTGTTCTGAATACAGTTTAAAACTTTGGATTCTTCTTAGTCATAAATTATGATGAATATGTGATGGCTTATGTTATCTGGGCAAAAAACTTCACTGGATTTTGGCAAGTGCAATTGTTTCATTCTTTACCCAGCTTAATTGGGCAGCAGTGTGGTCATAACAAAACTACTCTTGTATGATGTCCAAATTCAAGACTTAGACTTTGCAGAAAGTAACAGAAAGGTGAGCATAGCATATTGGTTTATCTTGAAACTATTGAGCTATAATAGCTTTTCAAACGTGCAGAGTACAAGGTTGATTAATCGCTTTGATTTAACCATCGTCTTTCTCTTTAATAGAAGCAGATTGCTGTTATCTTAATAATGCTCTCTGTTACTCTATAAATTGGAAAAGTTTCCAACTGTCTATATGACATCTTGTTATTCCCCCAGAGGACAAATGTAATTTGAAGTTGGTGTTTTCAATACTGTTTCATTTCTTTTCATAGGCATTGTGTATTACTTTGAGGTTTGTTTGCAAAGTAAGTCAGAGAAGTGCTCCTTTTTCTTTCACCAAGCATTTGATTTTCATGTAGAAGGAGACAAATATATTCTAGTTTATGAAACATTTTCTCATATATCTTGACATTGTTGAAAGATGTCCATCTTTCTTTCAAAATAGGGACCAATCTCCAGGAGCCATTCTCATGACTTAAGGAGCCTGATCTCATCAGTGACACAGGTTGGTCTTTAGCCAGGACTGGACACCCCCATTCCAATTACATGTCTCAATGAACCTTATTTCTACATGCAGACCTATTAGAAAAAAATAAATTATATTTGATTTTTAACCAATTCTTGAATTTCACATCTTCTTTATTTTTGGTTGTACCTAAACCCTACTTAATTTATATTTTGTAGGCAGTCCCCTGCTTTATTCAAGTTAATGATTTAATGTTTTATAGTTTGCCATCATGTACACGTTGAACACAATTTCTTATTTCCAGTTCTCTTTCTAGACATTGTTCTTTCCCTGCCAATGATTAGTGAAGAACAACTCAAAAAGATTATGAGCCTGTCACATTTTTAATCTTTCTGTTTTGGTGGATATATAAATGTAAGCCTGCAAAGCTAAGCCATTTTTTTTCTCAGTTTCACTTTGCATCGTGTTATAGTCTGTGATACCAAACCCCAGTATATTTGCAATACCTGTAATACAATTATTACAAGATGTTAAGGGGTTGGTGAATTTGGTAGCCTGATAGAAGTAATGTCCAACCAGTAGCTGCTCCTGTATTCCAATTAAGAATATACACGAACAGGACAGATATACAAGTGTGCACATGGCTGAACAGAACAGCGCAGACAGAATCAGCACTCCTACAAACAAAAGTACCACCAGTAGTCTCATCATGTCCTCCTCACCCATCTATATGTATACATACATATGCTAGTGTGAAAATTGTCAGTAGCTGGATTTAGACACTTGGTCAACTTGGGAAAGCTGGCCCTGTATCCTTGCTGTCCCAAACGCTGGCACTTGGGTGTGCATGTCCTTGAGCTGCAACCCTTCTTCAGACCCCTACGCCCTTACCAACACACACACTGATGGCTCCTGTGACAAGCCTGGGAGCTGCCAGGCACAATGTTATTTGGGCTCCTTCACCTGACGTTGACTCTTTATGTGCTTTTCTGGGGGTGCAGATGAGCTTTTAGAATCAAAGAATCATATAACAGTTAGGGTTGGAAAGGACCTTAAGGTTGTCTAGTTCCAAACCCCTGCCATGGGTTCCAAACCCCCTGCCATCCCCCATTCCAGTGCCTCACCGTCCTTATAGTAAAGAACTTCTTCCTTATATCCAATCTAAACTTCCCCTGTTTTGTTACATACCCTAATACAGGATAGGGCAGAAAAAAAAGCTGAAAATTATCACTTCTGTAGAGCGAACATGTTAGAGCATGTACAGTGAAGTAAAGCCCAGGAGTGTCTGTTTAGTAGATGTTAGAGAATTTGATTTCCAGGACGTTTACACAAATCCACCTATGATGATCATTGCATATTGTTGAAGCAAGAACCGGAATATTTTCCACATTTCTCCTGCCAAATAGTTTGCAGTTTAGATGTTGGAATCTTAGGTTTGATTATTTCAGGATACCTATGGAGAACAGACTAAAGAGACTTCATGTAGTTGGTAAATTATGCTCTACTTTTGAAAATTGATGCAATACTTGACATTTTAAAGTAGCATTGCATAACATTAAACACTTGGAAATTATTTCTATATTGGAGTTGTGCATTTTAGTGTATTAAAAATATGCTTAGAATATTTTTCCTGCGATAGGTTTTCTCCCAACACTACTTTATTCATCTGTGGGAGCTTATTGTGCAGTGCAAGCTTTTTGTGCATGCTCGGAAGAGCATAATGCATCAGCACTTTTCTCCAGCTTTCTTTTGCCTTTTTCTGTAGTGCTTCAGTGAAGCAACTCTGCTGTTACATGCATTTGTTAACAGATAACCTTAAAAGCACATATCTTTTTTTTTAGAATACTAAGGCAATGAATAAAAGTTATTTCAAAGGTAACATTCAGGTTCACCTTTCAAAATCACATCTTTGTATCAGAATTGAAACTGAAGGTGAGTGAAAGTGATTTTTCTCTCCTTAAATCTAAGTTGATTTTTTTTTTTTATGGAAACAAAAAAATTTCTCTCAAACTGATGCTAAAACCAGGTTTTCTTACCAAGAAAGCTTAGAATATTTGGGATAATTTGCTTAATTTTGGCTAGGCTTAGACTGTGACTGGTGATGATCAGTGGTGCTGTATTAGCTGCTTCTCACAGTGTGTGCTGTTAATCCCTGTGAACAGCAGCTACATCAATTTTCTTTCCCCGAGCTTGTGAGGAGGAGCAGAAACCATTTTGATTTTGTTTTAGCCATTCAGATTGTCTTTTTTTTTTTTTCCTGCAGCAAAATTAATTAGGCATGAGGGAGCTGTTCTGCTATGCTTTTAGTTGTAGAGTGCAGGGGACTGTGGCTGCCTGCCCATACTTACACTAAAGAGTCTTCCAAGATTTTAAGAGAAATGGAGAACCTTTCTGCTGCAGTAAAAGTACTTGCAAAGCAAGTGATTCATGCGTGAAAAGTTTTTCCTGTGCAATACATGGACATTTGCCTATAAATGTACTTATACCTTAATATGTGAATATTCCTTATTACTCATTCTTATCATTTTTGCAAATGCTTTCTTTACCTTTTCAGGTCTGCTCCTCCTGCAGGTGTAAGTACACCCACAGATGAATAAATGTAATGTTAGTTACACTAGTAGAAGCCCAGTGACACCACTAGGGTTGCACCAGTGCTATTGAAAGTACAGTTTAGCCTTCAATACTTGTGCTAGTTAACCCATGAAAAGATCCCAAGAGAATTCATTGATTGTGGTTTGTTAAAAAGCAGTGTGGTCAGAGAGCAGTGAATAGAGTATTAACCATCAAAGGCAGACAAAGCTACTGGGAGATAATTTTAGGCACAAAAATATGTCACAGTACATTGTCATTTAACAAACTACAAGAGAATAGATTGTCTTGGTTTATAGTTATTGAGGAAAAGGGGAATGCTTGTTATGTATGTTATATATTTCATTATATGATTGCAACATGAGCATATCACAGATATCAAAGAATGAAGTAAATTATTTCTATTATTTGCTTGTCTAAAATGTTGCCAGTTAGTATGCTATTGATTTTTCCAGAGAACTGGGAGAAAAAATTATCTTAAGTGTTTAAATGAATCAAACAGCCCAGTTATGTATTAATGTCTGTCTTTTAAACACTCTAACTAGAGCTATCAACCTTTTAAATGAAATTATGCAAATTACAGTATTAAACATTATGAAAATAACCTTGTAAGTCCCAAGTTACAAGTACTTTATAATCTTTGTTGGTGAAATAAGGTCAATCAAGCAACAGCAGTTTTCCATTTTTATGTATCTTGTGCACTGAATGAAATATTTCCCAGGAAAATCATTTCCAGAAATGGATGAACTGTTCAGACTGCTGAAAAGTTTGATGGATTTTCCTCTACAACTGAAATGGACCAGAGATATAGGAACCTGACAAATGGAGTGTTTATGATAACTCATATGTTAGGGTGTCAGCAGTGGCAGAAGCACAGAAGAAAATGAAAGGCAGAGTGACTGCAAACTTCTGCAGCCGTATAGTAAATGACCTGAATTGCACAAGAAAGAATGTAATTTAGTGGAAAAAAAATGGTGGTTTCTTGTTTTCTGAAATGCACTCTTTCAAATTTCTGCACTGATCTATCTTATAGATTTAAGACACAGGAATATAATGAATTTTACATTTTATAGAATTATTATTTAAGGATTCAAATCCTAAACGTCAAAATATCTCTAATCAGTGGGCAGACAGGTACTTTGAATGGCAATTCAAACTGAAGACTAAGGCACACAGCATAAATCAGCCCCTTCTGATGCCTGGGAAAAAAAAAGCCTCGACCACTCCTTAATTTAGATTCCTACCTGTTAAAAAGCTAATATGATGGCATATGAATTTCTCTTAGTGTACGATAGAAAGCTGTAAGCACAAAAGCTGAAATTTGCATTCTTCTTCTTTTGTTGACACTAATTTCGTACATCTTGGAGGTGCTAGCCTAAACAGAATTCATGCATTGATGTAATTTCATTTCCACTTACTGTGAACCTCATTTGAAATCGCGATCTCTGCTTTAATCTGCACAGTAGATTATGCTTATGAAAGTGGGAGTTTTGTGATGGGTCTGAATTAAATATATCAAGTGCTTAAACTTGCAAACAGGCACTTTTGTTCTGTGGTGTATGTGGGAGATCATGTTAAAAGTTTAGCTGGAAAAGATGACAAGCTGGAAAGCTAATAATAAATAATCCTTTAGATGAAGTGGGATTAGATAAAGTGCTCAATTTGGTATGTATGTGTGTGCCCCTGTGAGAGAAAAAGAACAGATTTGGAGGTAAGAAGAAGGAAGAAACAAAAAAAAAAACATAAAAAGAATGGAAATCAGAGAAATCAGTGAAGGATGAGGTGAAGACATAAGTTGTGATTAGAGGTAGGGGATGGTGATTCACAATAGATACGGAAAACATTATTTTGTTCTGAACAAGTTTTGAGATATGAGGTAAGACAAAATTAGGGATCTGGGAGTCAACCAGAGAGCAGTGATAATAGTTACTTGCTAAATGAGTATGTCTCCAAGAGAATGAAAGCAAGAAAACCCAGAAAGGGGAATAAAAAGAGTGAGGGAGGAAAAAAAGAGTGTAAAGGATGAGTATGGTACACAGTCAAGAAGGTTGACTAAAAATTAAGCCCTGGAAAAGTATATAAGAGATATCTAAGAAGAAAAGAATGGTCAAAAGAAGTACCCTTTGAGCTGATTGTGAATGTGCTGCAGATCTTTATAGGTATTGACCAACAGCTGGATGTGGCTTCTGGGAGCTCTTCTAATTCTGTGTTGAGGGTGATACTTTCCCTAAAAGGCATATAATGGCTGGTGGTTGAGTGCTTTGTAGGCATCTGTGCAAGGATTCACAAATCAATTGCACACATCCTGTGTAAGACCTATTCCTGATTAAATATAAATTTCTTTCAAAACCAGATGGTCTTTCACTCTGCATTCTTCGTACCAGAACAGGCATATAGTGATGAGACAGTTTTTGGTTACGGTAACTTTTCATTCAAAGAAATTAATATATTGTTCTAGTTTCCTAAAGGCAATATGGATGACAAGGAGTGTGCTTGGCTACGCACTGTGAGTAAAAATAGATGTGGCATATCTTAAATAAAAAGGTCACAAAAGGCACTCAAGTAAATAAGGAAGAGTAGCACGAAAAATTTTCTGTCAGCCTCTTTAGGACAGTTTGAAAACACAGAATCATCATATTTGAAATCAGAACTGCAGGGGAATGCTTTCTGTATGTTTGTATGGATTTAGAAAGGAAACTTTTAATGCTCTAGGAAAACAGTATCAAAAGGGCAGGTTTCCTTTGATGTTAATGAAGAAATAACCTTAATGTGGAGTTGGCAAAGGGCTCAATAAGGATCAGTCTTTGGTCCTGCTAATAAAGAAATCATGAAGGGCTATTTAAACCTTATCTTCATTAAACTACCCAAATGGCCTTGATGTTTCTGAAATGTAAAATGGACCAGCTTATTATGCAGCCAATTGAAAAGTTCTAAAGGACAAATACATCCTAGGGTTCCTTGTACAACAAGAATTTGGCAATCCTGTATACTGGTGAGGTTTGGGTGGTTAGGCAGCTGGTGAAACCATACAGCCAAAAGAATGCAATTTGCCTGTGGAGTGAAAATCAGTGGTGGAATAGCTATCTTCCTGTGCATATGATAATAAAAGTAGAAGAAGCAGTTTTCTTTCTTGAAGACAGCTGACAAACAATATCCAATTCACTATAATTAAAAATGGATTTTGTTTGTAATAAAAGTCTACAGATGTTGTAATTTTTAGGCAAAACATTATCTTCTCAAAAATAAGACTAAGCATAACAAACAGCTCTAATGACAAATTTTGTTAGAAAGAATAGGTGCAATGGTTTCAAAGTATTACAGTTGTATAAATTGGAGCTGTTTTGATGCCATTGTCACTAGTTCTTATCATTAAAATTCATATGATGCCGTCTTTATCGTATTGAGTGGGTTGATACAGTTGTGAAGTACAGCAAGAAAGAATTAGGCAGTGCTTACTTGTTTGAGTGTAAACAGGTCTGTCAAATCAAATAACTGTAGAAGTATAAAAGGTATCATGTTATTATTATGAGACAAAATATATCTATAAATGTCTTAACAAAGTGACAGAGTATGTGAAAATGCAGAACCCAACAGGGTATTTTTCTCCACGATTTTAGGAATCTGTCACAATCTGTAGAATTGATTTTCATTAAGGGACTGCTTCAGCTGCTTATGCTGTTCTAAAACTGCACTGACAGAAACTTCCTGGAAAGTCAAAGTCAAGTTCTTTGCAGAAAGGAGCAAACAGTTCTGAGTCTGTCAGGTCCTTATTTTGCTGTTCTCTGTGCTGGGCTTTATTTCAGGTTTTTCAAAAAAAAAAAAAAATTATATAAAAAACTCTGTTCCTGTTCCCTCTTTCTCATTCTCATGAAAGAAAGTGTCATCTGAAGATAACTAGTGCTTTCATCTCAGAAAAATAAGTGAACTCTAGTGGTAGAAGTGATTCAAGTTTCACCAGGAAATTTCTCTTGAATGCTGGAATCCAGACAGTGTACATTACATCTCTTTCTTAAAGACATTTCCTTGTCAAAAGTTTGGGAGAGTACTCCAGTACAGCAGGTACAGCTGTAAATAAAAAGCATGTGTTACCCCACCTTCACAAGTAGTTGCTTTAAATATTGGGACTTAATTGAATTTGGTGACTCATTCTACAGAGGCTGTAAGTTCATCAGACCCCGGACAATAAACATATGTGAGGTCAAGAGACGGAGAGGCCCTCTTGAATCTGAAGCGTATGTTGGTGATGCTGTTCCTGAGCAATAGGGCAGCAAACGCCCTTGAAGTTACCTAAAGGATTCATGCAGACCTGTTCCTCATGCGGCACTTACGTATGTTGCCTTGGTCCACATCTTTTCTGTTCCACTGGAAATAAAACATGTTCCTGGATGAGCCAAATTTTGTGTGCAGACTTACAGATCACATCCTCCCATGGACTTCATCTTATGCACTTCTTACCGTCTTCTGCCCCTCTGGGCCTGTTACTGTCACAGGTGGCATTGAGCACTCTTTCTCCAGAGAGGCAATATTAGTGTCCTAAGTCACAGAGGGAAACCAACAGCAAAGGATCTTGGCTTGAGCTTTTGGAGAAGGAGTGAGACTAACTGGGCTTGCAGGAGCAAGTGCTGGATATGCTGTGCATGTGCTGCCAGTTACAGGCATAGACAAGCCCAAAAAAGCAATCAGAAAGGCTGCTAAACCAATGTTCTGACCTTTCACTGGTGTATAACGATGAAAGACATACGATATCTCTTAAGCAAGAACTTTGTTATCAGCCTATAGGTAGAAGTAATACAGAGAAAACAGATTTAAGGCAAGTGCTTACCAAACTTTACACCTAATTTTTAGACTCTATTTGTACAGAAAGTGAAAGGAAAACTCAGGGGCACAATTCATCTAACCTACATGATATTGCTAGTGTAGGATGAAGTGAGTTAAGACCTAGAAATGCCTGTTTCTTCTCACTGAGTATAAAGAGAGCTACCCCTCATTTCAGGATTATAAATATAAAATTTTGCTAGGATTAAAGACATCTGTTGTGTCAACCTTTCGCTCCTGAAAGATGGGACTGACTTGGAAAAGCTGATAATTTCTTTGACTGTGGAGGAGAAGAGAAAACCATATGAAAAGGTTGGAATTTTTCATAGTCACCTAGGATCACACTGGGCATAGGAAATTTTGCTGTGTTCTTGCTGCAATCTGATATAAAAGCAGAACTCAGAAAACTCATGGAAATGCAAGAAATAGGTGCTTTGTCAGGCCAGAGACTGTCAAGTTAAAATAGACAAAACCAGAGGGTATGTCCATATGCTGCTAAATGAGAGGACCAAGAAACCAGTTCCGGCACTGGAGCCATGATTCTCCTCCTGCTTAACTGTTGGCTACTCCTGGACTATTCGCTTCCAGCAGACTCCAGACAGAGACAGCCTTAAGCACGGAGACTTGGCTGAAAATTAACTCTGATTTAGCAGCTTTGGTGCAGCCAAAGAGTCTAAATATGACATAAAATGGTGTTAGCAATGAATGGTATTGCATACCATACTGCATCATTACAACTGCCTTAAAGCAGGTGCAACATCGTATTAGATCATTTACGAAATAAGTGCATTGGTCTTATGAGCGACCATCAAGAAAAACAGGGCAATGAATGCATATGTAGATAGATATGCTTAAATAAAAGGAGCTGGAACAAGATCATCTTTTTAATCCATATCAACCCTGCTGCTATGGAACCTGGTAACAGATCTCTGCTGAGATTAATGGTAATTTGAACTGAACACCCTTTTGGAATTGTGACTGTGCATGATAAAAGAAACTCCTCAGATGATGATAATCAAGATATAGTTTGTGTGCAAATACAAATTGAGTATTCAGCTTGTATTTTCCCCTTTCATCTTTATACAGAGATTGCTCACTTCTCATGTCCTGCTTTTTCCTATTTTGCTGCACTAACGAGGTTTTAATGCGAAGGAAAAGTGATTATAAGCAGTGAAGCAAAGACAGCTTTATAGAGCAAGACTGAGGAATTGAAGACACAGATCAGAGCTATCCACCAACCTAAGATGAAAGAGAAGTTCATGAAAACAGAGACATATAGATAGCTTTGATTTCATTATCATTAGTCAAGAAAGGACGAGAAATGGATGAGCTATAAGGCTATTCATACCTAGTAGGTTGCCTGTATTAATAGAAGAGTCCGTGCAGAAAGCATTAAAGTGGTAACATAAACTAGGAAAATATCCTATAAAATATCCTACAGTAAAATATTTGTTCATATCTGGGTTTAGTGTAGTGTGATTACCAGATTGCAATAATGTAAAAAAACCCCAACAGGTATTATGTATGTATTAAATATTTTATTCCTTGATGCTGTAATTTTGTTTCATTGTTAAGCACGAGTTATTTCTTTGGACTACTCTCCTTCTTCCTTTTTCCTTTTGAACACAGATTCTAGGGATTGTATTTCTATTTCTGTGGTTTATCAGAGCTTGAATTGCAGACAAATTAAATAGTTGGTAGCATTTATAGGAAGCTTTTGTTTGGTAGATATATGTACCTAGTTGTAATATTCACAAGCAAAGCAGGTAATTGCCCTTGAAAGGTGCTTGACTAAAGAATGATTTGTGTACTGTGTTTTCTGATTGCAGTTAGAAAGCTAATACAGGAAATTAGTGGCTGGGAGTGGGGTGTAGTAACAAACATTCTTGTTCTGAGAAATAACAGATTTGTCTCTCCAAGTTTTGGTTAACCCTAAGGCATCAGTTTTGCCTTACAATTCTTATTTTTTTTTCATTAAGTGTAAATTAAATAAAACAATAAAGCAAAACTGTTTTCCAGGAAACATCCTATCATCACCAAAACTAAACTGCCATGATTCATAGGCAATAGCTATTATTTTTTGATTAATCAATATTTTCTTGGCAAATCAAAAAGAATTGCTGCCTACCTGCAGCAATTGGATTCTTCTCAGGTTTTAATAATAGAAGTGTTTTCATTACTCTGCAGTTTCCTAACAATACAGTCAGCTTTTGTAGCATTTTCAGATGCAGTACTATGAGAAAGAAATGTGGAAACAAAGGAAGGGATGCTAAGTGAATTGCCTAGAGGGACAGAAAAAAATCCATGCCAGACTGGAACAAGGTTTCTTGGAACAATACTGCTTAAATCAGTGTCATGTCTTGAGCTGATAGATTTCTTGTCCAGTGCAATCCATTTTGGTGCTCTACATTTTGTAGTTTAATTTATTTTGACACTGAAACTCAGCGTAAGAATTACATTAGCATTCTGTGCCTTTTTGCCATTCAGCTGTCTATTGCAAAGGTCCTCTGTCATATTCTTGCCCTAGGTTAATATAGTAAACAAGATGTATTTAAGTGTATGTATCAGTGAGTGATTTTTACATAAGTACTGTGAATTTCCTGTCTGGTTTTGTAGTACAAGGTAAATCGGAGCTCATAAGGCAATGAATAATTAATCTTTCTTCAATTTGTGGGAACAATTTTTAGAAACAGGTCTTCTATTTTTGCCATGAAACTATTACCTTGGAAACTATTTAAACATTTGTGCCAAGTCCACTAACACACTATATCAGATATCAGTCAAATCATATGAGTGACTTGTTATTTCACACATACTGAACTGTTACTGTTTTCAAGTTCATAGGCTTGATTACATGCCATTCAAGACAAAAAAGAGCTAAGTAGGCTATAATTTATATAGCCTCACCTACATGTTGATCATGTAAACTGATCATACTGGAATATCTGTAAAATATCCCTACCAAATTGCTTTCCATAGGCATTTAAGGAATTTTCTGTTTTCATTTTCTGTAGGTCAATGGAACAGAAATTGAATATGAATTTGAAGAAATTACTTTGGAGAGGGTAAGTGTAAGTTTTTCTTCTCTTATAGGAAAAAAATAATCGATAATAAAAAATAATGCGATTAGTTATGAAATTAAAAATGGCTAAGAATAAAATTATTTGCATTTTAATTAAAGATGTCCGCTGTTTAGTCTAAACAATAAAAATGTGGGTGACACTGTGGGATATACATTTCATGTTTTTAAGAAGTTTCAGATGTAACTATTTGCAGACCAGTACCCAGGCTCTTTTTCACCATAACTATACAGATGCTTAACTAGGCATATGATTATTAGGAAGAGCCCATGTGATGTAGCTTGTGACATAGAATTGTGGTGTCTAATCTCATTTAATCTTCTTAATTTCCTTGCATGTGTGCATAATGGAAGACATCTATTTTCTCTACTGTAGAACAAACACTGCAGAAGTGTTTTTTGTTGTCTATAGGCCATATCTATGTGTACAGACTTGTTTATGGATGTCCAAATTACGTGAGCTATAATCAGAGTTGGCAGTGAAGACTTTGGTGGTACTGTGGTTTAAAAGTGTCACAAAAAGAAAAAGAAGTAGTTAAACTTTGTGCTGCATCCCATCTTCCTGGATTTGGTGGGTCTTCCTTGGCTTTTGGTTATGGAATTTTCCTTAGACTGCAGACTTTCTTTGCCTCAAGATCAAAACCAGATGGCCATATAATGTGTAAAAAAGAAGGTCTAAGCTTTGTCATGCATCATAGTGCTTACAGAGATTTCCAATGGATGCAAGATTGTCATTGCTGAATGCCTTCAATATTCTACCAACATTCTGCTAATATGAGGTTTTGCCATCTTGAAGCAAACACAGTTAAGCTTTTTTCTACGTAAAATGTTTGAATGCAAGGCCAGATTTACCAAGATGTGACTGATACCATATGAACAAATGCCTGTAAGGTAGTAAATACCATTAAATTAGATACTTAGATTATACAATTCATTAAACTTTTTCTCCATGTTCTATTTTTAATTGTCCAGGATAATGAATTCCATAACCATTCAACTTAAAGGGATAAAAGCTTATGTTCTCACTGATTTTCTCTCTCAAACAGATTATGAAACAGCAATATATCTTTTTATCATAGCTATCCTCGTAACAGATAGCATGTAAGGTTATAGGCACTTTTTATCTACTGTCTCTCAACTTACTTGCGCATCACTAGTTACTCATTGGACTAGAGTTTCCAAAGGTCACTGAACAGAACAGAATGCCTCCTGGGTGATATTTTGAAAACCACTTTATTTTTAACAGATGTGTAAGTTATCAGTGTACATATCGAACAGTGAATGTGATTTTCATCTCCTGAACCTGTCTGATGCAGATAATTGGTTATTCACAACATAATACAGCACAATATCAGTCACAAAACTGAACAACAATAGCAAAAAAATTGAGGATATTTCAGTTGTTTTCTGGGTGCTGCTGAATCTATGGTTTCTGATTGTTACTGCTTCAAACGTTCTGTCACATGTATCAGTGTTTTGTCTCAAAGGCAGGGTACTGTGTCTGCTGGTTTTTGTGAGAGATATAAAACAGAAGTGATTGCCTTTAAATAGCTGTCATTTATATTAAACTAAAAGCATTTTCAGAAGAAAGGCATTCTCCATGTTGATTACCCATTTTCCTCCACAAAACTGCTTTTAGAAATTAGATGGAAAAATCATCTCTGTGTACTTAATGGTAAAGCTGCAAAATGTATTAAGGTTCCTGCTGTTGAGAGATAAAAATGTAGTTTGCCCATATCAAACAATTTGTAATAAACTTTCCATTTTAGTCCAGTTATCCAAGTTACAGATTTCTGAATCTCAAACCCATCAGATATTTTCTTCATGACATTTATCCACATTTTTTAAAAGTCAGTATAATTTAAAGGTTTTTACAATGTAAAAGATAAATTGGTTGAAGATATATTAGGGCTTTTGCACTCTTTCCTGCTTTTTTTAATGTAGCAGAATGAAAGGAAGGTGGTAAAGGATCGATTACTTCAGTTTCTATAGACTTTGCAAGGACACCATGAATTTAATTGTAGGAGGTCACTTTCATCAGTAGGTGACATGAATCTGTGGGATGTATTCTTTAAGAATTACTGCCTTTGGCATGCACCTTGCCTCAGGATGAAGAGATGGTTCCATCCCTTGGGGTAACACAGGACCGTTGTGTGCATGTTGGCAGAATGTGTCCCATGTGGAGCTCAGGAGCAGATCAGCAGGGTCTCGGAAATGCCCAAAGGAAACTCTGCTAAGGGATTGGCGGGAGGGACAGTGCAGAGCTTGCTGAGCATCACTGAGCTGCCGGAGACCCAGCTGGCATACCAAGAAATGACTGCAAGGATACAGTCAGCTAGTGTAGAAAGATTTATTTTTGCTCTTTGACATAATGTTGTTCAGTTGTTTCTATTTAAAATGTTGTGTCCTAGTTTACACTTTAACAGGACTTGGGGATTTGAGCTTAAAAGGCTTCAATGAGATCTCACAAAAATGATAAATTTGAGGCAGATCCACCTTAAAGATGTGATTAGTTTTGTTCCAGGAGGTAAGGAAGTTTTAAGTAGCCCCTCTGCTGACTTCCTCCTTAGGGGAATGCTCTTATCCTTTCACTTGTCTTCAGCTGTGCCAGCCACTTATCAGGTACCATCACCAATCCCTGATCCCCACAAGGATCACTGCTAAATAAGTGCTCCTCATTTAGAGGTCTCAAAAGAGCCTACTTGAGCAATGCATTTAAGGGAAATAAAAAAAACTCTCTTCTTAAAATAATAATAAAAAATACAGTTTTAATTCATTCAACTACCTCAGAGAATGTGTGAGTTTCTCTACCTTACAGGCATAAAATGCAGATCCAGGTGTGGTGATTTCTAATAAACTACAATGCCCAAATGCACACTAATAAAAAATTCTTAAAAGTAAGCCATTACCTTGCTCCAGCTTGAATATTAAAGACACCGTGAAAAGGAAATTCTACATAAAATGACTCATATTAGTGCAGTGATGTTAGTCTTCCATTACTGCAGGACTTTGAAAATATATCCAGTGCTACCAAGACTGAGATGCGCTTTTATACAACAGTGGTCAGTGTAAGAGGAAACTGAATAGAGTCTGTGACAAAGCCTAGCCTAACTTCTCTAAGCTGGAGAAAAGTTCAAATTGACTGACTCCTTGGCACAGCGCTGTGCTTGGAGGGGTATGCTGAAGAGAGGATTTTAACAGAAGTTGATGGAATATCAGCCAACATCAGTAGTTACCTTGAAGAAGGATAAAGACAGACAGTGGGTCACTTAACAATTTGCGTCCTATTCATGGCAAATTCAACATCTGAGTTCAGTTCTCAGTCCTTTTTTGCTCGTCTAACCTTGTCTGTTCTTCAAATGTTAGAGAAAAAGAGGTCATTATGATTAGTAAAGCTGTTTTCACAGAATCTTTTGATGCTTCAACACAGATTTTCATTACCTGTATAAAATCATATTATTTTTCATGGAATAAGCTGTGTAGAAAGATTAAATTCTATCAACACTGGAACTGAAGACATCTAGATGGCAATGCATTGTCATCATGAGATTGACCGCCCTTGGTATCTGAACAGGTCAAGCTCTGACTGAGAATTTTTCTAAGGCTGAGACACGCACAAAGTGTCTCTTTTTCTTTATACTCCTGTGGATTGTCTGGCCTATGATAACAATTCAGGTTACATTGCAGAATGTCCCTGTTTTAAATGAACCACATAGTTTTACAAAGTTTTTAGTAACTTGTTTTGCTTCCTCCTCACTTTTCCAGATTTGGTTGCAATTGGCTATTGGGCATGCTACAATTGAAAGACAGACAGGCATGAATGCTCACATGGCATAATGATTTCCTTAGAAAAGCAGGGTAAGGATATTCCATAAGAGTAAATCATGCTTGATAATGATTTATCACCTGGGATTCTGATGTGACAACTCTGATACATTTCACTCTCTATCCACCACATACTTTGTTGAGTGAAGAGAGAGAAGACCTATTCTCTCCCTCTTCTTTCCTTTGATTTGATATTTCAGTGACAGCAAGTACCACGAGATTTTATTTTTCTAGTTCAAGATTATTATTCTCTAAAGGTTGGGTTTCCACATTTCCACTGCGTTCCAGGGTCTATTCCAACCTCAGTGAGGAAGGCTGGAACTGTAATCAGAAGTAAACTTACAGAATAGAATTTGAAAATCCTGAGGAATCAATGGAAAAAGCAATCCTTGTACATTTTAGTAGAGTAAGGAATTTATTTCAGGCCTGGGCTTTTATTTTCTTTGGTGCCTTGTAAACCTAAGAGTTATTACTACTGTAATAGGAACTATTAATTATGCTGTTTTCATCAATAATTTCTTTTGGGAAAATGCAGAAGTTTGCAAAAATATAATGAGGTGCCTTGCACTGAATACTGAAGAGCAGTGGGAATTGGATTGCATTCAATGACACAAGGATTTTAACTCAGATCAATGTAATATTTTTTATGTTTCTTGTTTTAACAGAGACCATAGAATCATAGAAGCAAAGAGTCATAGAATAGTTTGGGTTGGAAGTGGCCATTAAAGCACATCTAGACCAAACCCCTTTCAATAAGCAGAAATGTCTTCAAGGTTGCTCAGAACCCCATCCAACTTGACCTTGAATGTTTCCAGGGATGGGGCACCTACCACATCTCTGGGCAACCTGGGCCAGTGTTTCTATACCCTCATTAGAAAAGCTTGCTTTTTTGTATCTAGTCTGAATGAACCCTCTTTTAGTTTAAAATAATTACACCTTCTCCTACTGCAACAGGCCTTGCTAAACAGTCTCTCCCCATCTTTCTTGTCAGCCCCCATTAAAGTACTGAAAAGCCAGAATAAGGTCTCCCCTTAAGCAACCTTCTAGTCTCCAGTCTTACCAGCCCAGCTCGCTCAGCCTGACTCCAGAGCAGAGCTGCTCCAGCCCTCGCAGCACTTCTGTGGCCTCCTCTGGACTTGCTCCAACAGCTCCGCATCCTTCTTGTGATTTTTGCCTCAGACCTGGACATAGGACTGCATGGGGGTCTCACAAGAGTGCAGTAAAGGGGGGAGCATCACTTCCTTCAATCTACTGGCCACGCTTCTTGTGGCACAGTACAGGGCTTTCTGGGCTGTGAGTGCATATTGCTGGCACATTGCCGTCACGTCTTTTTATTCACTGTTTGCTTGTATGTCTGGGAAATAAGTTTTTCACTTTTAGAGTAATGTATCTGTTTTCTGCCTTTTTATAAGGTGTTAGACACCAGTTGTTCATGCATCAATAAGCTTTGAACTCTCAAGAATAAGATGGTAGGACATTGCAGTGCTCGGAAAATCCTCCTTTGTATGTTTCAGAAATAACAGAGTGGAGGTGAGTAGTCAAGAAATGGCCACTAGGAAAGGATATTTGCAGTGCTTAAAAGATTATTCTGTAGATCTGTGCCTTTTGAGAACCCAGAGTAAACAAATCAATATCCAACCATCAGCAGCCCCAGTGGAGTGGTCTGACATCTTCCAACAGGAGAAAGTAAATCTTTTAAAGCAAGTATCCCTCAGGTACCTGCCGAGCTCCTCCAAATGGAGTCTTGCTCTCTCAGTGTTCATTTTACAGAACTGTATATATTCACCGTTGAAAGCTTTCTCACTGGGTGCCCTTATTATGTTTCTTCTTTGCTAGGTTCTGCCTCCTTCCTAAGTGAGAGTAAGTGGTGGTTATTCTTGCAGCCTCAGACTGAAATGAATTATAATCCAAAGTCAGCATCCTTCTTACTGACTAGCTTGTATCAGGTTTATAGTAGAATAGTGGCCTATGGGTGTTTATTGCAATAAGGTAGACCCACAGGAATCTTTCTGGAAGGGGCCACAGTCTGCCCACAAAGAGAGGAAGAAGTATCTATGTAGGACACAGAGTTATCTATGATTCTACATAAATATGAATCTCACCTTTTTCGTTCTTGTGCAGCCAGTCTGAAAAACTGACCTCTTGGGTATCTATACAAAGTCTTTGCCCTTTATGTGCCACACATAGTTCTGTAAAATGGAAAGCAGAAATAAGAAATATCCTTGGAAAGTGTAGTGCATGCAATCACTGTGCGGGAAATTCTCTTATGCTTTCTAATTCCAGCTACATCTTAGCTTAAAGTTGACATTGATAGGCAGTTATGTCAGTGGCTGCGGTTTACCTTCAGAGAGGTTGTAAGCATTGGAAAGGGCAGACTTTCTGGTCTCTGGATGCAATTAAGGCCTGCGTTCTCCTTTTGTCTCTTGTACCTTACCAGATTTTGCTTTGACCTTTGGTTGTACAGGAGAAAGCTGATGAAAGGAGATGAAGGATCCTGGTCTGCAGTCCTGCTAATGCGACACTGAAATAACAGGTCAACCTTTTCCAAAGCAACTGCAGAATTTGGTTGCTTTAGTTCATTGACCTAAATTAAGGTTCCTTGGAACGGTCTGATTTTCTTATAACGTTACTCACAAAAAGCACGTGACTTTGTCACCCCAGAGCAGCCCTAATTGGGCACCCAAAATATAACTAATCACTGGAAAACTTTGTTCTTTGTTCTTATTCTGTCAGAGAGTCATTATATGCTGAAACTATTCCTGGTTGTAGAGATCTGTGTGTCTTGTGGGGACCTGTTTCACCTGTGTTTGTAAGAGATCTGAAATGTGCCAGTCTGGAGCACGTTGGAAAGGCAGAAGAGCTGGGACACGAAGGGCTGTATCTTTTTGAAGGAGAGAAGCTGCTGTCCAATGTTGTTAACTGTCATTCTCCACATTCAGTGAGTGAGACTGGAAACTCAGTAAACCCATGTAACTGTCTTACTGATGATTATTGGCTAAAGAACTGAAGGAATAACTTTCTACTGTTATATCCCTCTTGGAGATGTGAATAAAATGTTTTTATTTATTCATACTGCTATTGACAGTTGCATTGCTACAGGTTGAAAGTGCGGTCAAGAATAGGTGAGCTGTCCATACCTGTCCCAAAGCAGTAATAGGACTAGGAGGACTCATCTGTTTAACATCCTCTACAGACAGGGATGGTCTGGACTGCTTCACAATATGCAGTGCCAGATGAATTTGAGTTATCCAGGGCAAACAGTAAAAAGCATGTCTTTTTTTACCTCTTTTTATAAGGAAGACTTGCCCTATAATTCATCATTGCTACAGCTGTGCAGAGGGTGAATCCTTTCCCAGCTGTGGCATGGCAGCACTTTGCATCCCTGTAGTCACAATAGAAAAGCTGCAAAGCTGCAAAAAGAGAGATGAAGGAAGAGGGAAAGCTATAAGTGACTAGGGAAAAAATTAACTGCTACACTGTGATTAGGAAAAGAAGATGAAATAATACTATACATTTAACTCCCTCCGGGTGCCTATCAAAGAAATTCATATCTTTGTACTGTTATCTTAGAATTTTGCTTTAAATCTCAGTGTCTGAAAAATATCGTATGGATGCTAGCTCAGTTAAATCAGAATAGTGTATTTCCTTGGATTTATCACTGCAATGCCATTTAAACTCCTCTGAGGGCATTATCGCAGAGAAGGATGTACCTTTCCGTGCATGTGGGCTAGCTTTATATTTCAGATAGAGAACAAAATATGTAATTTGGATTTACGCTCAATAATTCAAGCTTTCCAAGGCAAAGAATATCACTGTGAGTTAGACTTTTATTCATTTGTATAATCATTTTTTAATGTCTATGTATTCACTGGTTTTAGTAACTGACACCGGGGTTTCTGGGTATTTCATAGAGTAATAGAATAGTTAGGGTTGGAAAGGACCTTAAGATCATCCAGTTCCAATCCTCCAGCCATGGGCAGGGACACCTCACACTAAACCATATCATCCAAGGCTCTGTTCAACCTGGCCTTGAACACTGCCAGGGATGGAACATTCACAACTTCCCTGGGGAGCCCATTCCAGTGCCTCACCACCCTTACAGGAAAGAACTTCTTCCTTATACCCAATCTAAACTTCCCCTGTTTCAGTTTTAACCCATTACCCCTTGTCCTATCACTACAGTCCCTAATGAAGAGTCCCTCCCCAGCATCCTTATAGGCCCTCTTCAGATACTGGAAGGCTGCTATGAGGTCTCCACACAGCCTTCTCTTCCCCAGGCTGAACAGCCCCAACTTTCTCAACCTATCTTCATATGGGAGGCGCTCCAGTTCCCAGTCATCTTCGTCACCCTCCTCTGGACTTGTTCCAACAGTTCCATGTCCTTTTTATGTTGAGGACACCAGAACTGTGCACAATACTCCAAGTGAGGTCCTTGGATGAAGGGTTCACAATTTGTCTCAATGAGTCCTCAGGTCCAGGGAAGATGAGTTTTCCTGTTGTGTGAGCAATTTTAAATTACTGAATATTTGGTTATGAAATCTCACTGTGTTTTCAAAATAATTTGAAGAAGAAGAAAACTGGAGTTTGTTTGATATATTATTTTTAAATTCAATAAGAGTCACTCGACACACTGAGCCATTTTGTTCCCAAAGGAGTAAAAGAAATTTCATTGTCCAATATACTGGATCGCAAGCCTGAAGTTACTTATGCTCTCTGCAGTGAAAACTTCAGGGAATTTGTTCAGGGAAAACATGTCAGTAGAAAATACAGATACTAGAAAGAAGGCACTGGCACAATACTAAGAAGTAATCTAAAAGTGATCAAAACAAAAATCAACTGCAGGAAAAATGTTGTATATTCTATATCAAATATGAAGAAAAGTTGAAAAGTTAAGTAGCATTTAAGAGTTCAAACCCCACCTATGTGAGCCCAGGTAAAAGAATTATTCATATCTACTTAAAAGTTATCCCTTTAACTTTGCCAAGATCACTGAGACCTTGAGATACTTATTATGTGAAAAGTTATTTTATGCAAGTCATAGTTGCCTAGAGGCAGCATTCTGCTGCTGTTTCTTTTAAATTATTATATTGACATTTTATTTTTCAGGTAATACCATTTATTTATTGCCTTCCTCTCATTTCCGAACTCACTTGTTCTTACCAGATAGTTTGCAGTGAGTAATTCTGCTGCATTTTTGTATTGTTTATGGCTTTACATGAAAATTGCCTGTACTTTAGATGCAACTCTTTAGGATGTGGCCTTTCAGCTTATTTACTCTATTATCCTTAGATGACGAAGTTCAACCTTTATCTCACTCCTGTTTGGTGGCTGGAATGTGAGCATCTAATGCAGACTGTCTGTGCAGCTGCCTTGGCAGGGAAAGGAGAGCCAAAAGCATCACAGGGGTGTCTTGAGCCATCCCAGGATAGTAATATAATACAGGCAGAGTGAAATTCTCTCTACAGGTGCAAATCACAATGGCTTGCAGAGATTTTAGATTACAACTTGCAGAATACTGCCATTTCTGAAACAGATACTTAAGTGGTATTATTAAATAGGTAATGTTTTTCTAATTGAAAAAAAAAGCTTTTTGTGAAGCTGGCCAGCATTTTGGAGCTGTATCCTTGTCCTCCAGGCTGATGCAGGAGAGCAGACCTTTTCTCTTCACCTTAGCATTTCTGCAGTTATTTGACAATAAATTCATCCAGAAATAACTTTGCAGGTATAAATTCTTTATTGATTTGAGAGTTCAACACAGATTTAGGGGTGTTCTGGGGGCTTGGATAGTATCCTAATTTTCAGGAAGTGAAAACAAAAACACACAGTTCTGCTTTTCCAAACTGGCACAAAAAGCCTACTTGCAGAAATCAGTCTGAGTGTTATTACCCAAGCAAACCTGAAGTGTCCTACCCTGTGATGCTTCACATCAATCAGCACTAGTGACTAGTAAGCTGCAAGTGTGAATTCCAAATAAACATACCACTTCTGAATAAAAGCTTCTGGAGGGCTAATAGGAGGGTATGTGTAGACTAAAAAGGAATAATGTGTGTGTCTGGAATTCTGTCTTTTCCAAGAAAAAACGTAGCGATCTTCTTGCAGAAAGATTGAGAAAGCAATACAGAAAAAAATATGACAAACTAAAGAGCTACAAAGCAGTGGTTTGACTCAGTTTTCACTTAGTTTTGCAATTGGCACTGACAAATAATATGTGGATTTAAAATGAAATGTACATCTAAATAAATAGGAATGATAAATCTCAATTTGCTAGTAGAAAATGACTCATTCTGGAAATGATAGTCATCATCTTGCAACAAAGATGGTCATTTTCGATGCAGGACTTTTTAAAAGGCATCTTTGATGTACTGGATTTGTCTTTTCAGAAATGCAATGTTTTGCATTGCAGAAAATTGCCTTTCATTTTTGTTATTAATTTGGAATCAATTGTAACGCTTAAATTAGGGCCACTCAAACTTGAGGAATCAGTATGCCACTTAGGTAGGGAATTACGTAGCAAAGATGAAGATAAATAGGCAGGAAAAAAGGAGGAAATAACCTGCTGATTTACCCAGACTGAATTCCACAACTGTCCTTGCTGTGCGTCATAACATAGTAGTACAGTATCACAATACAAATTTCTAGTCTGCTTTTTGGATGCAGCATTGCAGTTATTTTCTAATCTGATGCAGTTATGTTTGAAGCAGTCAGAAGACCATTTGTCTTCCATTTACAACTATCATCCAGCTGCTCTTTGACTGTAAAGGGAAGGAAAGCTCTTTTATCAAATGAAGGCTGAGAAGTGATCTGGTATATACTTTTTTTGCAAAGTACTTTTGGAGGAACAATGGACTGCTTTGTAATGTGTAGAATTATATGATATAGACCATTTCCTCTCATATTTGTCCCCATGTTTAAAATAGCAAGTAAATGTCAAATAGGTAAGGTAATTCCAGGTATGCTGAAGCTGTAAGTATTTGAAAAGCGATTCTATGCTTCTTATGCATGTTTTATGCTGTGTTACCCTAAGAATTTGACCTAGCTGGTGAGTCTCAAGAATAGCTTGAAATTCACCTCATGCAGCTTAATGCAATATATGAATTCTGACTGAATTCTATGAATAATTTATATTTTTGTAGTGGTTTTTAAAATTTGCAAAATTCAGCAGGTTGCACTTGGAGCACAATACGCGCTTCCTATTGCTCATCTACAAAGCAGATGAGAGATCCCGGTAGCATACTTTCGTTGTGAAAGTTTAATACACAGAATCACAGAATAGTTAGGGTTGGAAAGGACCTTAAGATCATTCAGTTCCAACCCCCCTGTCATGGGCAGGGACACCTCACACTAAAACATCTCACCCAAGGCTCTGTCCAACCTGGCCTTGAACACTGCCAGGGATGGAACATTCACAACTTCCCTGGGCAACCCATTCCAGTGCCTCACCACCCTTACAGGAAAGAATTTCTTCCTTATATCCAATCTAAACTTCCCCTGTTTAAGTTTTAACCCAGTACCCCTTGTCCTGTCACTACAGCACCCTTGTAGGTCCCCTTAGATACTGGAAGGCTGCTATGAGGTCTCCACGTAGCCTTCTCTTCTCCAGGCTGAAGAGCCCCAACTTTCTCAACCTATCTTCATATGGGAGGTGCTCCAGTCCCCTGATCATCGTCATCATTACAAGATATCATTAGGTTATCATTAACAGGTATTAAACTGTATAAGGAAGAAAAAAAAGAGATAAAAGAAACTAAAATAAACTATGAGCTCGTAACTGTAATATTTACTGACGTTAAATAATGCTTTAAAGTGCAAATAGCTTTATTGACAGTGATGATGATGATGTACCTATTTTCATTATATTTCACAATGGGGAAACGTGAGACACAGAAAGGCAGGCCAGTTGTAAAAAAAGCCAGCATGAAAATGCACACATCCTAATCTGTAGTCTAGCAACCTCCTTATTGAAGTTTACTTTGAAGAATACACAGGGAAAAATACCTATTCCATTGATATCAAGGGTCTCACTAGCAGTGTAACCTTTACAGAAGTCTAGGAAAAATAAGAAAGAACATGGCAATTTTATATTCCTTAAATGTCCCCTGAATTTTTAGAAATGGAAAACTATGTGCATCTAATATGTATTTAGGAATTAGAAATGTAATATGAATAGCTAGCTTACACAAAACATTGGCAACTGTTGTTGTAAACTAAATACTTGACAAATAAATATTTATATTTCCAAAGCAGGAATAGGGTTGCATTACGCAGTGAGGTACTTATACAATAAACATATAACTAAAGCACTGAATATTGAAATCATAATTGGATTTTTAAGCAGAGAGACATGCTATACCTTTGAAACTTACACTATAATGAATATGCTTAGAGATTTCATATTAAGCTTTCTCAGGGGAAATCTAGAGATCTACTAGGAATATCTTTATGAGAGGAAGCTTAGAAAAAGAATATGATATTTCTAGGTATATTCATTATAATGTGACTTAGGGAGAAATGAGTGAGTCAAGTGTGTATGTAGACCTACAGTAAAATGAAATTGCAGCTGCTCTGAGCTATAAATTTTGAGTTAAAGTAACAAAAAACCATTAAAATAAATAGCTACACTGATTTTCCACCTCCAAACAATGCCATTACTCATCTCTCCCAGCAGCAGAGAAATACCTATCGAAAAGGGCTGAGGAAAACCATGATCTTTATGAAGCTTCAGTGCTACTTTAACTGGGTAGAAGGAAATCAGGTAAACCAAAATTTAGTGAGGACTTAAAGAGTCTATTTGAATAAAGCCCCAAACTACCTTTAATTATGAGAATGAGCTAGGGCCCTGATTTTCCAATCTGATTTCTAAAGGAGTTGGTTGAATAGTGTCTGCATCTGTCATGCTGAGTTTTCAAAAGCTCTTTGAGTGCTGAATAAATTTCAGTGTACTGAAAGAGAGCGAACGCTGTGATGGTGCTTAAAAAGGGTCAATAGGATAGTGTGAGTCATCATGGTATCTGTGTAGGCCAGACTGTTCTGGGTAAAACAGTGTCAGGTATTATAAACTGGCCAACTCTGAAGTCATATGTCAAGAAAGAGAATACAGCCTGTGGCTGAAATCAAGCGTTCCCACCTGGAAAGCATTGAATCCACAAAAAGTCCTGATCCTCCTTGAATGGTCAGCAGCCAATCACAAATATTCAGGTTGGTGTCACAGCCAAAGTAAAATGTAGCCAAAGTGAAGCCATTAGCTACACAGCTGAGGACTGTAGAGTTAGAACAGGTTCTGGGGTGTGGAATACAAGAGGATCTGGGACCTGATGTGTAACATTTTTGGAATATCTTGCTTAATTCTACTTGGAAAAGATGCTGATAACTGAAGTGTCTTTAGGGGAGGCCTTGAGGGTTCTTGTGAGTTTGGAAAACACATCATCTTAGGGAGAGAAAGAGCAAGCCTCTTTGGGAGGCAGGAGGGAAGGTTAAGGGGTGACTCAGTCAGAGAAAATATGCACTTTAATGAGAAATAACCTTTAAGAGAATGTATTTCATCCTACCTGGGGGGAGACGAGGAGCTGATGGTTTGATGTTTAGACAGGTTGAGACTGTTAATAGGTTATATGTTAATAGGTTAGCAATGACAAATGACAAGGACTGGATGAAAGTTTTAGGAATAGCAAAAGGGTGTTAGGGAGCAAAAAACAGCAGCTGATAGAAAAAAAAAAGGGGGGGGAGCATAATATAAGTACTAGGAAGGAGACAATATTAATGAATGCAAAAAGGGTTGTCAAATCTGACTGATGTGATAGAGCAAAAATGGACATTTTTTGGGGGGACAAGGGACACAGAAGGATGCTGGTGGTTAAAATCAGGATGTGTATAGCAGTGTATGCAGCGTATGTTTGAGACATCAGCAAACAGTATTCTCAGAAACAATATATCATCGTTCACTGGCACCCTTCCTCCTGAAAAGTGGAAGACATAAAGTGAAGGCACTAAAGCTACGGATCTGTTTGGAAAGAAAAGCTCTCAGGGAATACAGGTAGAGATGTGTATTCAATTTCTGTAAGGGGGAAACTGCAAAGGCCTAGCCTGGCTTTTCTTTCTTTTTTGCAGTCACTACTCTGCCTCAGGAAAAGACATTATGGAACTAAGTGATATTTTTCTCCAGAGATGGTTTAAGTAGGTCCTACAGCCTATATTAGGCAGGAGTTCAAGGTAAATGATAGAGTTGTGTCCTCTGTCTTAGATTAACTCTGAGGCATTGATACCTACTTGGACATAATTTAAAAGGTGACATTTTCCCAAAACTGTATTTGTAAATGATATATTTTTATCTCCTTGCTCTGAGAACAGGGCATTTGAGGTGCTATAGCATCATGACTGTTGTTAGATGCTATCACTTTAATGGTGACCAGTGTCACTGGAGATCAATCCCACAAGTTCTTAATGTTTACCAGATGATATGTCAGAGTGCCTTCACTGGGAATCAGTCTTCCATAAACAGAGACTGAACTCTGTATGGCCAAAGAGATTTTTTAATAAGATTTTTGAAACCTTCAGGAAAAACAGTCTTGTACAAATTTGCTTATAATATCCTGGAGAAGAGATGGAGAAAAACCTCAGTAAAATTAAAGAAAAAGCAGTGTATTTGTGAAAAATACATGCTCATTAAAAACAACTGCCAAGAAAAAATGTTTGAAATAACAAACACTTGAAATAAACAGGAATTTAAAATAAGAATATACCTGAGATAAAAGAAGCCTACCTGAAGAGAAAGTAAAAACAATAACATCTGTTATGGGATACAAATGTGTCCTTTGGAACTTGTCAGAGTCTCATTCCTGTTATTCTGCTATGCTTAACAAGCATGTTGCTTGCATTCTATTTTCTCAGGTAAATCTACTCTCTGGACACCAAGGCTAACTTGCAAAAGTGATTTATAGACACAAAAGCTCTTGGTTCACTGGAAAACAGAGTGTATGTAAGAAAAATGCTCAAGTCAAAGTGAATAATGAAGCACAGTGCGGCAATGAAGCTGGATCCTGGAGGCCAGCTGCACTAAAGGGATCACAACCACATTAATTATTTCTCAACAGAAACATGTGCAACAATACACCACAGGACTGTGATGCTAAACAGAGTCAATATACTCCACTGTACACCGCAGAGCATACGTTACTTTGAGGTTCTTTGCCTAACAATGCATTTGAAGTATAAGTATGTCCAAAAAGCCCTGGTGTGCAGTGAAACACTAAGTGATGAAGAGGTTGATAGGAGCTTGAAAATGGTGGAGGAGAAAAAAAGGTGGGTCTAGCTGCATGTGAATTTTAGACCACACAGAGATCCAGCCTAGGATAAGAACAGTCCAATAACTAAAGTACAATGCAAAACTACTACTGCTACCATTAATAATAATAATGATAAGGGAAACAATAAGGGGAGAGAATATAAAACTAAAAAGGGGAAGGAAAAAAAGAACACTAAACGCAAATAATGCACAATACAACAGCTCACCACTCACCAACCGATACCCAGCCCAACCCGAGCAGCGATCGGTCCCTGCTGGGAGACTCCCCCCAGTTTCTAGACTGGGCATGAAGTGCTGTGGAACGGAATACCTCTGGCTAGTCTGGGTCAGGTGTTCTGTCTCTGCTTCCTCCTGGCTTCCCCTCCTCCCTGGCAGAGTAGGAGAGACTGAAAAGTCCTTGATTAAGGTAAGCGCTACTGATCTAACACATCGGTGTGTTATCAGCATTGCTCTCAGACTAAAGTCAAAACACAGCACTGCACCAGCTACTAGGGAGGGTAAAAAATAACTTACAGCTGAAACCAGGACAGGGTTGTATTTGTGGCTCAGGTTCATAAAGGGACTTAGATGGTCAAAACAGCCACATAGATGAAATGCAGGCTTCCAACCTTTAAAACCCCTGCATAACAATTCAGGTACCACAGGGTCCCTGTGCAGTTCAGAATGTGCTGCCTTTCATGCTGGTGCACTTAATTCTACTCTTGTGCATTCCTGGGAGTGCTGCTGCTCATAGATCACCACTTGTCTTTCAGCTGGCACCATAGGAAATTCATGAATATGATGGCTCTGGGTCAGAGTCACTTAAGTAGTCTGGTTTTCCAAAGGCACTCTGAGCCTGTTCATTTAACACAGAGGATAGAAAAGACAAGTGGTAGCTGCCTGTCCCTCCCTCACCATTCCAGAGGAGACATGGGTGATTAAGATTACCTTCACCTGGGGAGCTATAAATAAAGTTTCTGTTTCCTGAGAAAGCACTTTAGTCCCCAGGCAGTTTGCATCCATGCAATACAGAGGTGCTTGAGCCTTCCTTTCAAAGGAGCAAGGGGAAAGAAAAGCAACTGTGGAGTCAAGAATTCATGGTTATCAAGAAGGCAACAGATAAGAGGGAACTTGTTTCTGAAGTCCAAGGATGTTTATTTTTACCAGGGACACTGTTAATTGTTTTAAGGGATTACTAGGACATTGTGCATTTTAAAAGGTTCTAATCTAAAATCCAGAGACATTAGGTGTTTGCTCAGTGAGTGGGTAGAAAACTGTATCTCAGGTCTGCTATTTCCAGCTTCAATGTATTCTTTCTGAAGCACTGGTGCTTTTAGTACTCCAAATATTTCCTAAACTTGTTATTCAGGATGCTATTTATGATACTCAGCTTACTGAATCCTGATCTGATGTAGAGTAAGGAATGTGTCTATATTTTCATTGCCAAATAAGAGAATCCTCATTTGCATCATTGCTAGGATACAGTAGTACTGCCTCGCCTGATCTTTCTGGAAATTTTAGCACATGGATTTAAGTCTTTCTTATTGACATTTCTAGCTTAAACACATCTGGGAGACTTCATATTAATTGTCAGTTTTTGTCAGTATCTAAAGCACTTTCAGGAAATTATGAGTTGTTGCATTGATAGGAACAACCGATCCAAACCACTCGTGCAGCAGCGAGTTCTGTTAAAAGTGCATTGCAAAGCATTTCAGGGATTTGAAGGTCAGTGTTTGCATCAGTTACAATGGTGTATGCTTCAAAGCAAAAGTGCTGTAAGGAAGTCATATGTAAGAGTTCTCTTTGGAAGTAAGAAAAGGCAGCATATCCCCATCAGACAACATTCAGCATGTCTAGCGTTTATACTGTGGAAACCCCAGTCATTACATGTTTCTCATGTAATTGATCAGCAGCAAGAATGATGTCAACCTGAGTTTGAAGAGACAACTGCAGAAAACAGGAGCTGATTTTACAAGTTCTTGTGTTTTTTGAGTGGACATCTGTGTGCTACAAGGTAGGGTCTGAAATCCTTGTGCTGTTACTGGGAACAAAGTTGGAAAGCATTAAACACAGGCAAGACTGAAAAAGCAAGTCACTCCTAAGTTATGTTGCTGTTGTAGCACTAAATTGTTTGAGAAAACAGGTCATTTTTCTGGAGATATTGAGAAGGTAGACATTTACCCAACGAATAATTTAAAGCAGTATGCAAACTTAAATGGAAAGAGAAACCATTCTTTCTAATTATTTTGTTCGAGTGTCATAAAGCACAGACAAGCCTTTCCTTTCCTTTCTTCTTTTTCAATTTATTTTCTCTCCTTTAAATAGTAAAGCACTTAGGTCCAGTCAAATAGTAAAGCACTTAGTAATGAAGTTTCCTTGAGAAAAGCTTACTGAGGCAGCAGTTATTGTTTAGAATAGAATTAAATAGCACTTCTGTTAAACTTGCAAACTGACAAAATTCAGCCAAGTATCTTTTGTTGTTCTCCTTATGCTAACCAAAACCAGTGTCCTCTCATATCTATAGCATATTTGTAGGACAGAAGAGGTTGCTATTTGCTTGATCTCATATAAAAAAATATAATGGAAATAAAAGGAATGGCAACATCCTGTAGCCAGGGAAAAAGAAAATGCAAAAACTGAAAAAAGGAAAAGGCTCCCAGGAGAAGTTGCAAAGGAATTGGTAGAGAATAGAAATCAGACCATCAGAGAAAACAGATGGCATGTTCATCTTGCTTTAGGCACAAGCTCAGAAGCTGATCCAAAGCCTCACAAAGTCACTAGGAGGCTCTTCACAGTCACTAATAGATTTTGGATCTGGCCCTAATGAAGAGGGTCATAGAGGCTAATTACCTTGCTTTGTCTGCTGATGGAGCTGAGAGGTGTAGTTTCATAAATGCAAACAAGAGAAAAGATGTTTAAAGTCCTTCAGCCTCATATCTAGAGTGAAGAGCTCACAGAAACCACAGCAGGAACAGGATTTGTTCTGTATTGATTTTGTATTCCAATCAACAGGATCATTGCTTCTGTATCTTCATGTTTCTATGCAAATATGGTATAAATAGTAAATTTGATGGTTTTGTGCACCTGCAATGGTGAAAATGGCCCATGGGTTATTTAGCTTTTATGCACTCATCTTGGCCTGTTTCTAGTGTGTTACTGATCTTTAAAAATGCACATACTAATGCTAGTATAGTAATTATTTTCTCATCTGTGTCACAATGACTTTGCTTATTAATATTCCCTTATTCTAGCTGATTTGGTAATGATTGTTTCAATTTTAGTATTTCTAGTTATTGAGAGAAGTAATGCCGGGGATTGTACAATTGCAAGACATAACTTCTCTATCTGGAGGGCATGTGGTGCTAATACCAGATACTAGGTATGCCTGTACTTCAAAGCCAGTGTATTTCTTTCCCAGACAGTGACTGAAATGGAAAGAAATAGTAATATTTTAGATCTCATTAATAAAGATCTCATGGAAGATCTGAACTGGGACCAAGTTCAATCAAACCAATTGCTTAAATTAAAAGAAAATGTTTTCATTGAAGTTCTTAGTATATAAATGGAGAACTCTAGGAAAACAAAAGAACCAGTTATAGAGCTATTGCATAGATAAATACTGGGACCGGAGAAGAATGGGAAAGACTTTGAATCAGTTTTGCAACTTAGTGGGCAAGGATCCTGGGCCTTAAATATTGGAAAAGGTAATTTTGAAAGAGTAGTAAGAGTAGACAAAAGGATTGATCTATGGCAAAAAGTACATCTGAAATGTCAACAGAGAAGTGAGACTTGCAGAAGTCAAGCTTAAATAGACCTTGCTAAAAGATTAAAAGGAAATTGTTACACGTTTCTTTTCTAAATAGAAAATGAATAGGGAAATAAGTTTTGGAGCACTGTATAGTGAGATAAAACAGTGATTGGTTTTGTGCTGTATTTGACTCCATGTTTCTTAAGAACCATCTTTGAATATGGGTGAAAGGTGAAAGAGCAAATTGCTTAAGAATAAAATGTATGAGCAAGGAAAACTTCAAGAATCCAAAATGCATCTAAGTTGTGGGATGGCAGGTGATTTTCTTTCTAGAGCTTTAAATAAACTAAAGAAAGTCTTTAACACATCCATCAGGTCAGTGATCACACATTTGAAGACGAATATAGCAAGTTCAAGTAATGGTAAAGGAGAAAATATGTTGTAACCCATAGTTTCAGCTAAATAGTGTGCTAAACTTAGAACAGCTTTGAGTGTTCTTTCATATTTAAGTCATGGGGAAACAAAAGAAAATTTTATAAAATTCAACATAATTTAGCAAAACTAGATTGTACCACACTCATTTGGTAGCTTTTTTTGTGACTGACTTTCTAGGAAAAGAAAATCTGCGGTCACTTTCCCAACTTAGAGATAGTAAGCATTATGTTGGATAATGTGGAGATCACTAAATAAGCTGTGAAATGGTTAGTGCCGGTTTTTATGGGAGATGGCAGGGACTGGTCTGAAAAGGTATCCAGCAGGTTGAAAGAGTATTAGATAAATCCTCTGGGATGGTTCTTGAGATGCATTCTGTTTGGTAATGATCTAAGAACAAAATGTTGGTATTTGACTACTCTGTATGTCAGTGGAATTACCTGGAGGAGAGTTTCCATTATGGGGAACATGTAGGTATGCTAAAGAGATCAGTGGGTAATCTCAAGAACTGTTGTAAAAGAAAGGTAACTGAATTGAATCATACCAAGTGGTATGTTAAGTACTTGCAACTAAGAGCAAGAATTTATGCTATATAACTAAAGATCATTAACTGACAGGGGTGAAAAAGATTTTCATGAAGTAATTTTGTATAGGTAAATTAGTGTAAAAAAGACAAACTGAAAGAAATGTGTAGGTCTAGCAATATCATAGGAGGTATTTCCTGTGGATATGAAGAGATTAAAGCTATATGCCACCGTATGGTTAGGTTTATTGGAATATTACATTTGTTTCTGGCTTCCTGTGTTAAGCAAAATAAATTTAAATGAAGATAGGTTCAGGATGTGGCTACTAGAATAGCATAGGTAATAGGCTGGCTTCTGAGAAGACACTAAAAATCTTATTCCATTGTGTCTAGAAAAACAAAGACTGAGAGCAGAGATGATTGCCAAATGTAAATACATTTGCGGTTATAAACCACAGAGGGAGATAATTAGGTATATCAAAGGAAATTGCTGATAGAATAACAAATGACTCTGAATTGGCCACGTATAAATTTAGGCTGAAGGTTGAATAAACTTATTATCCTTCAAAGACATTAAGCATCCCTCCTAACACTGCCTTTGTCCTGCCCCTCTGCTCTGCTCTCGTGAGACCTCGCTTAGAATACTGCGCACAGTTCTGGTCCTCAACATAAAAAGGACATGGAACTGTTGGAACAAGTCCAGAGGAGGACACAAGGAGGATCAGGGGACTGGAGCACCTCCCATATGAAGATAGGCTGAGAAAGTTGGGGCTGTTCAGCCTGGAGAAGAGAAGGCTGTGTGGAGACTTCATAACAGCCTTCCAGTACCTGAAGGGGGCCTATAGGGATGCTGGGGAGGGACTCTTCATTAGGGACTGTAGTGACAGGACAAGGGGTAATGGGTTAAAACTTAAACAGGGGAAGTTTAGTTTGGATATAAGGAGGAAATTCTTTCCTGTTAGGGTGGTGAGGCACTGGAATGGGTTGCCCAGGGAAGCTGTGAATGCTCCATCCCTGGCAGTGTTCAAGGCCAGGTTGGACGAAGCCTTGGGTGACATGGTTTAGTGTGAGATGTCCCTGCCCATGGCAGGGGGGTTGGAACTTGATGATCTTAAGGTCCTTTCCAACCCTAACTATTCTATGATTCTATAGCAGTCCAGTAAGAATAATTTTTGAAGTAGAGCTTGACCAGTTTATAGGTGAGATTACTTCATACCAGTGTCTGCAGCAACCACAGGGCCCAACTCAGAAACCCAGGTCCTCTTTTCCTGTGATTATGAGGAATGTGCTCATAGGCAACACTGTAAGATTCTCGATTTTAAAACCTCTCTAGACAAGTAAACAGGACAGATCAAATCCTCATTTGCATGCAGAATGCATCATATAGTAGTATGGTGCTCCAGGGCTAGATTGTGATTTTGAATCTACACCTGCTCCACATGCATTAAAGCATCCTCTACATTCCTCCCCAGGCTATGTGGAACCACAGTCATGCTCTCTGCCACCTAAGCAGGTGGTTGGGTTGCATATATAACAGACTGCCCTTTCCCATACAGCACAAGTGAACTGACAAGGCAATATAATTTACCACGAGTGCTGATGTAAGGAAAGGAGCAAGTCTGTGGTGCAGAGGACCATTTACGAGTGTTGTGGTTAACACCCCCACCAGCTCAAGACTAGGCTGAAAGGCAGCGTAGGCGTATTGAACTGTTGCTGTACGTGTTTCCCAAAGTTCTATTATGCTACTCTCAGCACCTTGGAAGTCTCATCTTTTTTTCTGTGTTCATAAAGTGCTAGGATATTAAAGTTCTGCTTCGTGACCCGCGTTCCTGGAGCGAGCACAATAGAACTGATAAATGAGTGAAATTTTACCCGTTAAATTGGAATAAAGAACTCCAGGAACCCTTATGAGACTAGATTCATTTAAGTAGAGTTGACTAGATTTCACTACAGGAGACTACAGTTTTGCAGTGTTTCACTATTGTTTCACTGTCATTCTGATTCTGCTATTGTTTCTTAAGTTGGAAAAGGCATGACAGCTCTGATCTAACTAGTTTTCTTTATGGCATGCAGGTACTAGATTTGGACTTTTCAGTTCATTTTATTTTTCTAAATAGCTATTAATGGACTTGAGGAAAGCTTATCCCTGAACTAGCCTTAAAAGTAATGAAAACAAATGTCCCTTGCCAAGTATACCTGAGATCATCTGAAGGTCATGCTTCTTCATTCAGATGCTGGAATGGACAGAAACAGGATTTCTTTTTCATTTGCATATGTTTAGCTACAATTGAAGAATTTACTTACATTCTCTTCAGTCCTCACCTGGAATGAGGGCAAGGGATCTAATCCATCTTTGCCATTGGTCATTCAATTTGAAATTGACTTCAATCCTGAAAAGGCATTAGGAAATGAATAGTTTGAATTGTGCTTCTGCAGCTACATATTAGGGCTTATTTTTGAGGCATATTTCACTCCTCTACCTATGCACTCTGTGTCAGTAATTTGTCCTTGACGTGGCTTATTTTTGCCAGAGATAAAGCTTTTGCCCCATTGCTGTTTTCTTTCTTGTCCATAATTGCAAAACAAAATTCTTGCATTCATTGTATCACTCATCGCCACCATCTCCTATGCTAAAAAATAACGGAAATCTTCTGTATAACCAGAATTTTATTAAAGTAGCTGGAAACACACTGAATTTCAGCGGGAGTAAGGCAGCTTTCCACTGTTCTCATTCTCTTAATTTAAAAATTCTACTTTATGTAAGTAGGACATAATTTAACTTCATTTATAATTTGATCTATGCATTAGTGCATAGAGGCTTTTGGTCAACCTTATTTGATTTTTTTTCCTCCCTCCACCAATTCCAAGAGGATAAATCATCAAATGTCAAATTGGAGCTCCCTAGCCTGAACAGATCCTTACAGCTTCATTAGTAATATGAAGTTATGCGGTTTTAACACACAGCTCACACTGTGAGGCCGCAGCATTGTCAGAGACCAGGCTGCTCACTGTGCACCAAGCAAGACTGGAAAGAGATAGTGGGGAGGACAGGGTTAAAGCTCACATCTGCTGATTTGAGCAGGATGAATATTTCATTCTGAATGTTTTCATACATCAGGAGAAGATGTCTGTGAAGAAATGACACAAAACATGGTTCAGTATTAATAAGAACAAGTTGATTATTCTGGAAATTACTGATATAGAGATTACTGACATCTCTTTTCACCACTTGTACCAAAACAGAGCTGTGTCATGTTCTTCCAAATTCTTGTTTCACATCACTTGATAAGTAACACATCCCACTGGTTCCTTGTGTTCCCTCATATTGTTTATTTGTACTTCTGGTATTCTGTGCATCTTCTTACACTTAAATTGTAGACTTCTAGGTTGTTTGGGATATGTGTTTGCACAGCACATAACAGAACAAACTACATTTAAATTAGGGAGTGAAGGAAAGTTCCCCACTGGATCTGGTCGCATCCCAGCTCTATAACCCTTTTTTTTTCCTTCCTCAAGGAGCTTTTCCATGCAGTGATGTTACAAAATAAAGGAAAGCAGGAAATACAGATGACATCATGAAAAGATGAAAGAAATTCAATTTAGGCAATAAGTGTGCAGGGAACCTGTGCCTTTCAGTGCTCAGGGGACAGATTTCCAGAATCATGGAATCATAGAGTCATGGGCAACCTATGCCAGTGCCTCACCATCCTCACAGGAAAGAATTTCCTAATATTTAATCTCTATCTCCCCTCTGTCAGGTTAAAGCCTGTCCCTACAGGCCCTTGTCCGAAGCCGCTCTCCAGGTTTCCTGCAGCCCCTTTAGGCACTGGAGCTGCTCTAAGGTCTCCCCTTAAGGAGCCTTCTCTTGTCCAGGCTGAACCAGCCCAGCTCTCTCAGCCTTTCCTCTCAGAAGGGCTGCTCAAGGCCTCTGATAATCTTTCTAGTCCTCCTTTGGACTCACTACAACCAATCCATGTCCTTCTTATGCTGGGAGCCCCAGAGCTGGACACAGCACTGCAAGTGGGATCTCATGAGAGCAGGGTGGGAGCAATCCCCTCCCTCAGTCTGCTGGCCACACTCCTTTTGATGCAGCCCAGGACATGGTTGATTTCTGGGCTGCAAGCTCACACTGCCGGGTCATGTTGAGCATCTTGTGAACCAGCACTCCTGTTGTGGTTTAAACCCAGTCAGCCACACAGTCTCTGTGTTACTCCACCCAGTTCCTCCCCCTGGTTCCTGGAGGGATGGGGAGGAGAATCGAAAGAATGCAACTCCCACAGGTTGACATAAGGACAGTCCAGTAACTAAGGTATAACACAAATCACTGCTGCTACCACCAATAATAATAATGATAAGGGAAACAACAAGGGAAGAGAATACAAGCGCTCACCACCCGCCAACCGATACCCTGCCTGACCTCGGCAGTGATCTAACCCTTCTGTGTAACTGCTCCCAGTTCTACATCCTGGGTATGACATGCTGTGGTATGGAATACCTCTTTGGCTAGTTTGGGTCAGGTGTCCTGTTTCTGTTTCCTCCTGGCTTCCCCTCCTCCCTGGCAGAGCATGAGACTCACAAAGTCCTTGGTCAGACTCAACATTACTGAGCAGCAGCTAAAAACATCGGTGTTATCAATGCTGTTCCCAGGCTGAAAGTCAAAAACACAGCACTGCACCAGCTACTAAGAAGGAGAAAAATGGCTGCTACTGGTGAACTCATGACAACCCCACAGTCCTGCTCCCCAGGTGTTTGTGCTTTGGATTGCCCTGACTGAGGTGCAGGACTTTGCACTTGGCCTTGTTGAACTTCACGAGGTTTGCATTGGCCCACCTCGCAAGCATGTCAAGGTCCCCCTGGATCCCATCCCTTCCCTGCATTGTACGAACTGTATCACTCAGCTTGGTGTCATTGGCAGACTTGCTGAATGTGCCCTCAATCCCACTGTCCATGCACCTCTTTCAAAGAATGATCCCTGAGCATATCCATATTGTCCATAATTAATGACTTTTAGTACTTGTTGCAGTATATGATGAAACTGTAACTAAAACAGTGGAGCAACAACATTGGGACCACTATGAAACAGAAAAGGCAATAACAGAACTGCCCATACAGAACAGCTTTATCTGAGAGCTGTAGCACAATTCATGAAGGTACAATGCTGAGCCTTCCCTTAAGGAGAACTCTCTTCAGATGAAGAATGTAGTCAATAAGTAATGAAACAAAAGTCTTAACTTGCCAATTCTCAACTTCAAATCCTGCATATTTTATGAAATTCTGAAAACATTGGTAAACATGCAGCAGCAAGTGTGCTTTATTTTATTAAATTAATGATAGCTTCAGGGGCAGAGCAGTTTGGCTGGCATTTAATGGCATGTTTATTTTGTTAAGTCGTTTTTACACAAACAAGTTTTTATAGGTTTGAGTGTGTGGGTTTTCATTTGACAACTGCATTCCTAAGTTTCCTAAGTTTCACTCCTGTTTCTGCTGAGTAATGGTTGAAATGAAAGGAGTTCCTGATGTAACAAATTAAAATAGACAAGACCATATATTCCTATGCACTTATACAAGAGATCTCCGAGATGCTTTTGCAAAAGTAGTTTTCCAAGGGGAATTTTTTCATAAAACTTTATCTATGATACCTCCTACAAAAATATTTTACATTAATTTTGTTTGCTGTTTCATTATATTAAAAAAAATGAAATGCTGATTTAATATAAAAGCAATTTTAGAATCATAGAATAGTTAGGGTTGGAAAGGATCTTCAGATCATCCAAGTCCAACCCCCTGCCACGGGCAGGGATACATCACACTAAACCATGTTACCCAAGGCTCTGTCCAACCTGGTCTTGAACACAGCCAGGGATGGAGCATTCACAACTTCCTTGGGCAACCCATTCCAGTGCCTTCACACCCTCTCAGTAAAGAACTTCTTCCTTATATCTATCCTGAACTGCCCCTGTTTCAGTTTGAACGTCTCATGTTTTAGTTTGAATTTTCTTAGTAGCATTTCCCCTTGACCATAAGTTTCAAATTTTATCAATTTGAATATTTGCTGAATCTTGTTATAAGGCTTTTCCAAAACTGATTGTAGCCTAATGCTAGCCTAGTAAAGTTAAAAAGAAAAACTTTAAACTCTTTAACTTCTTATTTATCTATGTTTATTACCTCATATATATACTGCATATATCATAGCTATACTGTATGTATCATACTGTATTTATCTTAGCTATGCTGTATATATCATAGCTCAAAAGATGGCTTTGGCTCCAGCCAGTGGTAAGAATACTAGGCAGTTCTTTCTTCAAATTTCAGCTGTTTCCTGAGCTCTTTTAGACTTGCTTTAGAATTGCAGAACTTCCGTAGACAGTATTTTTCTCTCTCTTACCATCTCATCCTAGGTGTCAAACAGAAATAAAATACTGCCTTTTATTTCTCTCCCAATTTGTTTTGTTTCATGTGATTTAAATGCTGATGTCAAGTTACTGCATTAATGAAAGACACCAAAACAAAGCAATATCAGCACAAGTTTTCAGGATTGCTTCAGTTTTTTCTTTGTCAATATGTCCCTGCTGTTTAAGGATCAGCTTGAGTAAGTGAAACTGGTGTGGTTTCCAGAGGAAGATATTTCATGGCTTGTATGTTGTTACACCAAGTTAACACTTACTACAGACTATCATGCTAAAGATGTTAATGCTCATAGCATAACCCAGAAGCCTCAAATAGCAGTGAAGTGCTGTGGTCTGGCTACTCCGAGGCTTGCTTTTTCCTCCAAAGAAAAACCACTGTGAATGCTTTTAGCAATGAGAATTATATTCTGCATCCTTTTCTCTCAGCTTCCTGCCTGCTCCTCAAGAAACAAGATCTCCTCCCTACCTCCTGTCCATGTTCACCTCCATATTTGCTTTATTCATCTTCCCAAAGACTTCCTCAGACTTCTTCAAGTTCACTTCCCCTCTCTTAGTGTGACTGTGTTCGCAAGCTCCCTCTTTGTCCCTCTTTATCTCCTCTTATCAGCTTTGTGCAGCATCTGATAGTCAGCATTGATGCACTTTGGGGAAAGAATAAGAATTCTTTCCTGAGAAATTTTCTGGGTATGGTTTTAGGTGTATGTTTGTATAAGGCAACGTAACCAGTGGATGTCCAAAGTAAAAAGACATACAGATATATTCACTGAATATTTATTAAACCTAAGATTCTAAAACTTACCTTTTTTCATTGGTTTCTAGTTTACTTAGCAGGATTTTGAATGCTGATTAACTAGACCTGGTGTTAAGCCTCCTTAGATTTGTTAGGTTTAATTATACACTGAATGCATTTTCTTACGTTATTTGACACTACAAGAAAGCTTGAATACATTAAAGTCAGCATCAGACAAAATAAGAAACCCAAAAATGAGTAAGCACAAGACTTAGTAGAGAGTTAGTGAAAAGGAAAACACGGTAATGACCTGCTGAAAAATACTCAGCAAAGCAGAAAAATATGCTAGTTTTGTTTGTTTGGGGTTTTTTAAAGGGAATATTATGAAGAATCATAATTTCATGAATTGAAATAGTGATGCTACAGGAGTTAAGCAAAGAGCAAGACTAAACAGAGAGTAGTGTTGCAAGCAGATCTAGAACAAAGTAATTTACTTTGCAGAAATGGTTAATACTGAGTTTACTTTAGCAATGGGCAGGATTGCATTAGGGCTGAGTGGCTGCATTGCTGCTGGTGCCACACCAAAGGGATATGAACAACATTTGGATGTTCTTAGGAGCTATTAATAATTCTAGTTTCCCGTTAGTAACGTGATGTGTGCCTGGGCACTGTTCCCACATTCTTCTAGTCAAGGCAGTCGTCTTGTGCTTCAGGTACCTGCTTTTGTTCCTCACTGATGCTCCAGCATTCCTGTTGTTGGCTTCTATATCCGCTGCTGGAAAAAACTCATAAAAGATAGGAATAGATCTCACAACCTCCTTTTGAGCTGTGAAAGCAGAATGTGATGCAGCATTTGGGATAATGGAAACAGGACATGTATAACAGGAAAAACTAATGGTCCTGGTAAGAGACAGAGAATGCAGTGATATATCCTATGTTATCAGCTGTCCTCCCTCAGGGACAGTCCACTGGAATGCCTCTAAAAGCTGCTCTATCTTCTGAAGAGAAGCTGAGCAAAGGGAAAGGTTTTCTGAAAAGGTAAGCTCACACTAAACAGTCTCAGATGTATATGATGCAGTCTGGTACCATCCGGAGGAAAGACTGCCTTGTACTTTAATTATAGCCACTATGAGTTTTCTAAACTTTAAGAGGAAAATCATTCTGTTTTCTTGGGTTATTTGGTCAGAAGACTGATTCGCTCTTCAACAACAGTACTGTGGGATAAGTGCACCAATGCTAATGCAAAACAACCCTGTGAAGACAGCATGTCTTTCTAGGTATTACTTGAAGTACAAATCTAAAATCTGAAGTTCTAAATTACTTCTATAAGTTGTCAGATAAGATTTTTATAAGACTTCATATGTTGAAAAAGAGCTGAAGGAAATGGAATCTTAACTTCTGTCTAAATAAAATGGAAAATGGACATCCTTTACAGGAAAAAAGACTAGAAAGTAATTCATGAAAGTGTTCTGAGAACAGCTGTAATAGGAGCAAGCTCAGATGAACTAATCTGATTGTTGGGGTTAAAACTGGTATGTAGGGGTCAGTTACTCATGCTATGAAGCAAAAATACTTGCAGCATGATGAGGAAGAATGGACTGATGACCTTGTTAAGAATAGGGAAACAGAGCTGAAGACTAAATGTGCACTGATCAGTACTGACCAATCTGGAGTCTGTCCTACTGACAGAGTAGAGTAGGATGCTGTGTATGTGAACGATATTCAGTAGGATCCTGATCCAGAATCTTTTTACCTGTGTAAAATCAATGTGATTAGTCTTGACATAAGAAGTACACGTGGAATAAGTATGTACAGGTTTCACCCCATAAGTTGGAAGAGCTTTAAGCAGTTTCACTTAAGATTCAGCTATGGAAGCCGCTGTATCTCTGAACACACTGGTCTGTTGCTTTTTGCAGTACAGTATTCCCTGGCCACATTTCTGCTATGAAACACTTTCTGCTAATGATTTAAGCATTCTCATGAGCTTATAAATTTCAGACTGGCTCCTTTGAAAAGCTGGTTTACTGGATCTTCAGTGGGTGGGCAAGGGAGAGGCTCTATGGAATATAACATTAATGCTGAACCAGTACAAATCACAAGTTTAAATTGATTTGCTGCTTTTCAGTAAGGAGTCTATTTTCTGTCCACTTTAATTTATTATAATGGACAAAGCAGATAAATAGGGCTATTCCTTTTATCTATTTGTAGTGACTGAGCTTGATACGAAAAGTGGAGGAAATCCTCTGTGTTCACTGGGGTGTTATTCTTTGAGATAACTAGGGGTCTGATCATGTTTCCATCTTTCAGTTTTATTCACCCAACAAAAAAAATGATCCCCCCTTCCAATCCAGTGCCCCGTTTGGAGAAGTTTGCATTTAAATTAGATGAAGACAAATGCCACCTTTTGTACCATTTCATAAGTTAACACAGTAAGTTTAAACTTGAAACCTTTTATGAAATGCATTTATGGGAATCTTGAATCACAGATGGTGGATAAACACCATACACTTTTAAATTTGGTATTCATAGCACTTGTTCTGTCTGTGCTGTTGGTTCACCCTCTGTGAATGACTCACACACAAATATGCCTTCACAGATAATGCAGAGCAAACTTAAGTTTGGATTTGAAATTTTCTTGCTTTCCTGGCTGTTGTCTCAATGCTTCTGATGAAGCTATCTGACTTGCTACTCTGTACGCCATGCTGTTGTGTTGAAAGGAAGATGATGCTGTTATCTGTCATAATGATTTTCATCTTTGTGCTAGCAGTTTAAAAAATAAAGTATAAAAATAGAAAAGAACTTTTTAAAAATAATTAAAATGTCCACTGCAGACACATTTGGATTTAAATGAAGCAAAGCTCTGAAAGCATCTTCTTGTCTCAAAATGAATATTGAGCACTTTGGGGAACAGAGGGTGGGAGGTGATTCCAGACATACCCCATTCTCTCTTCAGTGTTGGCACACATCATGGTAATGGAGGCTTAAAGATGGGGTATTTGTAAAATTGGGCTTGTTAGAAAGGGCCAAGTCAAATAGTTTTTACATAAGTGCTCAAGCATTCAGTTGTCTACTTTAATATTGACTTACATGTAAAATTGTATCTCTAAAATCCCACATTGCGTTGCAGCTTTTGGCACAGACCTAACAGTTGCTTGAGGCTAAAGTTAAAATCTTCTCTAGCAGAGTTACATGCAAAGCTTTTAATTCACTATCAAAAGCTTCAGAAGTTCATCTGATATTATTCTATATCCTAGTATTGTTTTTATATTTGTTGTTTTGATAGCATATTTTGAATTCTGCTACTAAGAGAACTTCCTTGTAGCCACTTGTTGCACTAATTGTAATGCACATTGCACCATATTTGTATTTTTGTAAATGAATTCAACATTAAGTAACTAAAGTTTCTGCATCACTGAACTGAATTTTTAATCAGAATTAAAATTTATATAACTACATAATTATAAAATAATTTCTACTTTTATATTTCTGTGGTTTAAAAGAGTTAGATCATTGAATGCATTGGCATCTGTTATCCCCTTTGTACTGATGCATATAGCTGTAATAATTCAAAATAGGCAAAACTCATGACGTGTTTCTGAATCTTGAATAAGTGTTGGGGACAGGCTAATACTTGCCCATAATTATGTGCCCATTATTATGTTGTCCTGTTGTGCTATCCCCATGTTGTAAGAGGGAATGCTTTTAAACTTTATAAATCCTTACTCATAGAAGTGACTGCAGGAGGGAAATATCTGGGGGAGATTCACATGCATCAGGATTATTCTGTAAGTTGATACTGGCTGTATTGCCAAGCATCCCATCTAAATTTACATTTTAAAGGAATCAAGAAAAAACAGGTCAGGATATGTTCCTGACCCCCCATATTTCCAAATTTTTCACCATAGAAAAATCCTTTGCCAGAAATTAAAGATTTTGTATTACTTTGTTGAAACCTTGTCTATACGTGATGGGCATTTCAGATGTTGTTAAGATGGTGACATTGCTCTATAGAGAAAGCAAGTTTTTTTTCCTTAAGACCAGCCTTTAACGGCCATTTCATTTATCTGTTTAAAAGCTACATGTTAATTGCTGATTGTTGCTTTTATTCATAAACTAAATGCTTCCTTGGGTGTCAGATTTGGCATAAAACAAGAGTATACACACCCTGGATATTTTGGCCACTTCCTATGTTATCGTCTATGACAAAACATCCCTCAGGCTTCCTGTGTGTGAAATGCTGTTCAGTGGAAAGATTCTTTTGATTATGTTTATATGTATCCCTCTGGTTTCTCAGTGACAAATGTCTGTCTTTAACTTTTACATGGAATATTGTTTTTCCCTGGATAACTTCGGAGACAATGACAAACTTTAATGGACTTTAAAAATGAATTCTGTGTGATACTTACAATTTTTCTTTGATGGATATTTATCTTTCACATGCATTTGCTAACAAGTAGATTACATAGCAATGACAATGTATACTTCATTTTCTAACTATAGAATTTTAATGACAAACCTTATTTCAGGTGGAAAATGCAGTCACCCCCTTGCTTTTATAAGAACATTGCCATTATTAACAGCAGATTTATGCAAGTATACTTAGGCATACACCATAAAATTCTGATGTGGAATGGAGTCTGGATTTTGCAAAGTATAAGGACAATGTACTCTATAAGTCGTATATGGAATAATACATGTTTGACTTTAAATTAAGTTGATGCATATCATGGGAATGGGGAGATGTTTAATGCTTAAAATGGCCTTTGAATGGGATTTTAAATTGGAAAAGAGAAAAATAAATACTTAATATGTATTAATACAAATCATATAGATTCCTGGTGGGAAATATTTTGGGTTAACACCTACTATCCCTGCAGTGAATTACCAGGAGTCTTAAGAAAAGCTAACAAAGGTACTAACTATGTTTTCTTCTAATTGCTTCTACTCTTGGCTGCGTAGCACTGACGGCAGGCTGAGGGTTGGATGTGAAATGGAATGTCACCAGCTCTTTTGGAGGTATCTTTTACCTCTGCTGCACACTGATAGATATCTTTTACAAGTTTGCTTGAGGGAAATATGTAACGTGAAAGGAAAAGGATTCACAATCATCATAAAAATACTTATGCAGGGTGTGGGAAAATGGGACTGACAAGCCTCCTCTGCCTGATGTGTAACACAGGGATTTGTCCATGATGAATGCCTAGCTTTGCTGAGGTGTGTCTTTCTCCTGTTGTACCTGTTCCACTTTGAATATAAAATTATATATTCATTAGATCAGAGATAGTGTGCCTGGTGATTAAGGCTCTTTTGAAATGTAAACCCCAGTGGTTCCTGTTCCAGAACAGTAGCTCGATTCAGGTTTTGCAGCACAGATGAGTTCCTCAGCACCAACCCGCTGGTTATTCTGATCTCTTTCTCTCTTTCTTGCTTTTTAACAGTCTTTCTTACCTCAATTTTCTCCCTCATTTTAGAGTACAAATTGCATACCAGGACTAAGAAACTATTAAATGAAGGTTGATTGCAACTGATAAATATATGTGAAACATTTTGACTTGCCCCAATTTGCATGTTGATGAATTGCAATGCACAAGTGTCTCTTTCTGTACAGTATATATAGAGGGTACATGCCTAGCCTAATTAAAGGTGTTCTCCTGAACACATTTTAAAAGCCAGGTAAAATTTATGCCACCTATTTTGTACAAAAATGTGCAATCATCCAAAAAAGATAGGTTTATCTTTCCTTATTCTTACAGCTGCATATATTCTGCTGATGTTATGCATCAGGGTTTTAGGGGTCTTGTTCATGAGGATTTTAGGATGTCAGAAGAATAACGTTCAGTGCCCTTCTTCAAAACCCACCACGATTCCTTAGCTCTGAAGGGGATGTGAGAATCTCTCCTTTAGGAGGAGGGTATGGGAATTAACAGGTCTTGAAATGGCAATGGTTAATATGCGAGTTCATGCGTAAAACAGAGGGAAGGGTTCACTGCTAGGGGTACTCACAAATGCTGAGTTAGTCATAATTTTCCTTCCTACTGAAACTGCTTTCTTCTCTGAAGGGAGAAGTAAAGTTAGCGTAGAAGGACGTAGTATCAGGAGCACACTGCTTATTTTTCTGTGACTATTTTATGAGTAAAAATTAAATCCATTTGTATTGCTAAAATATAGACACAGAGTTCTCTTGCCTTTCTGAAGGGCTATCTCTTTCAGGTTTTATTTTGACTTGTTAGTTTACTGTGTGTGGCAGTAAATGTGTAATTAATTTCAGGAACACACTAGAAGTAAACTCATGGGTTTGGATGCTGCCAATAACAGGAATTTCAGCCTTATTCCTGAGAGATGAATAGAAGTGAATCAAAAATAAAGGCCTTTAATGACACAAAAGCTACTGCTAATACTAAGAAAAGTAGATCTGAAATTGTAGGAATTCAGATAAAAGACTGGATTTTCGAAAGCATTTACTTGTAGCCTGACTGTTTGTGGGGTTTTTTTAAGTAGTTGGTAATTCTATCAGACATCAATAGGAATACATTCATTCTTCTGAAAACTCCACTCATCAGACTTACTGCTGTACTTAGGCTTATCTGTGTGAGCAGCATCTGCGTTTGATCCAGAGGCATCTTGGGCTGTGATCTTTCCATAGAGAGTGTGAGATCAAGTGAAAATGTCTTTGTTGGCTTTTGCTTTTCTTCTTAAAAAGTGTACGTTGTTAAACTTCCAGTCTCACTTCCATTCTTCTGGTGGGAATCTTGGCTTAGCCTCCATCTGTTCCCCTTCCTGTCTTCCTACCACCTCCAAAAAGGCAAAAGTGGCATCTGTACAGCTGGGGAGGAAAGGACTTTCTTTTTGTATGAATCACAAGACCATTATTCTTTGCCAATGAATCACTGACAGCCACCTTTAAAATAATGTTACTAAACTTCAAAATTGCTATTATCTTAGATATTTCTAATATGATTCATTATGATTCATTACCATGACACATATCTGAAGCAGATATGGGAATTCAGAATTCCTTTGAATTTCCAACAAAAAATAGCACCTGATATTATATGTTATTATATGGATATTATTGGGACTGGTGGGGTAGTTCTGTTGCACAGTGTTCTGTGTATGTATTTATTTATACATGTGCATAGCATATTCAGAACTCTACCAAACATTTTACAAGCAGTGATTTAAGTAAAGGAGCGTTGCATCTCATCTCAGCCGATTTCTAGAAGGGCAGGAAAATATTGCTTAGGGACTCTTTTTATCCGAGTTTGGCAAATATATACCTGGTTAAAGATTTCAATTCTTCCTCCTCCCAGAAGGACACCTGTAAAATTGCTTTTTCTAATGTAAAGGAGCTGTACATTTCCCATGTGATAAAAATTAATTTGTTTTAATTTCAGAGAACTGTGTTCAAGTTACACAAGTTGTACAAATCTTGGGAAAGGAGGTTTCGTAGGGAGATATCCATGTCAAACATTTCATGATCATGATAAAATTCAGGAGGGAATTTTTAGGGACTGAACTATTCCTAGGCTGGCAGCAGGATTTAAAATTTGTTTTGTGTTTATGACACTGGTATTTCATATGAGTATAGAATAATTCAGTTTGAAAGGAATTGATGGAGGTCATCTAGTCCAAGCTTCTGCTCAGAGAGCAGATAGCTTTAGAGCAGTGTCAGACTGCTCAGTGTCATAGCTAGTTAGGTTTACTAAGAATAAGAAACAATATCTACAATAAAATGAAATGTTACACTAAAATAGGGTCAGCAGAAAGTTGGGAAAAATGATGAGAGTTAGATGTGTGCTTGTGAAAACCAAAGAAAAGTGAATTACATTTTGTGTTATTTATCCTTCTTTGTATCTGTTCCTAGTGAAATCTAGAGTCGAGCATCATGGGGCCTGCAAGTAAAGGTTTAAGTGTTATTCAGTATAAGAAAGTGTTTCAAAAGTTTGCTTTAATTCATATTAAAAGAGAAAGTAGTTCTAAACTCTGCATGTTTAGCCACCAGAGTAGTGCAATGATGCCAGGGTAAGTCATGTAGTAGCAAGAATACTCAAGTCATTTGCCTCTAGGATTTGTGCTCGAACTTGAAAGCCTTAGGGCTTTTAAATTCATTAATAGTTTAGCTTTATCTTCCAGATTACATTCCCCAAAGATCATGATTTTGAATAAGGCGGCAAATTAAGAGCTCTACTCATGCATTTCCTTTGATGCAGGATGGAATAAGAGTTGGAAAGAAAATGTTATCAAAATGTTATCATCAGTGTAAACATTCCAGAATTTCAATCTAAATTATTTAGCATATGTCTATTTCAATAAAGAAACATAGCACAAGGAGTTGTTGGATTATAATGTATTAAGTATATGCTGAAACCTCCAAATCATAAGATGAGAACAACTAAATATACTCATTTCCTATCTGTTAATGTGACAGTCAAATGGAAAACAATAGCTTAGACAGTAGCTTAGAATTTGGGCTTATTCCAGCACTTTTAATACTATAGGGATCTCAAAATCCCCTAAGTGCTTTAGAAAGCATTGCTGTAGTGATTGTGCAATCTGTCCAAATAAACCCATTTAGGTGTGCAGCAGTTTTTCAATGCAAAGACATAGAACTGGAAACTGGTTTAACCAAGGAGTTCCCACATAGTCTCCAGGCACTCACTGAGGTTTTCATAGCACTGGATTATCAGCCGAAAGGGATAAGAGGTGTCATCCTGATGACTGAAGTCATCAGTAGGAGTTTTCTTCTTTTTGTCGTTTGATTGCTAGCACTGTGTGGTGAAACCCTGTTGGTTTCCATAGCTTCAGTAAAATCGAGTCTCTGTTCCCTAAGTCCTTGTATAGAACATGACTGTCTACTTCCGTCAAAGAGTTACATTTAAACATTTCTTAAGTTCCTCAGTTTTTGCAGCTGATTGCATTGTGAAAACTTTGCTGATGATCATGTCATAGTTTCTAAAGTAGCCTGTCTCTTGAATAAGCTTTGGTATTCTTTCAGTCCTGTTAGTAGTTTACTCCCAATTCTTTCCCACCCTCCTTATGTCTGGTTACTAGTATCACTTAGTGAGTGATTTCATTTCCTTGATCTGATTTTTCACTTTTGATTGTGCTGTCCTGGGAGTTCACGAAGCTCTAAGGATCTGGTTGATGAGAAGTCTGGTGCTAGCCTGGAGTGACACAATATGACATAGAAAGAGTTTTTCACTCCTTATAAGAAGCATTTCCCTTCCCCAGCAAACATGCATCTGTCTTTTGATGAAACATTTCGGATATTTAATTTTCTCCCATACTACTTTTCAGCTACTCATTAGACTGCGTTTTCTGTGACATTTGTTTCTCTCCACTGTATGTAGCTAACTAAAAGAGGATATATGTTGCCTAACTTTTTTGTATGAAATAGAATAGTCAAGGCTGTGTGCTCTCGTGATCATAGAATCATAGAATATTTAGGGCTGGAAAGGGCCTTAAGAGTGCACCCCAGTTCCACCCCCCCTGCCATGGGCAGGGGCACCTCGCACTAGGCAATATTGCTCTGTCCAGGGCTCTGTCCATCCTGGATTTGAACACTGTCAAGGATGGAGCATTTACCACTCCCTTGGGCAACCCATTCCAGTGCCTCACCACCCTCACAGTAAAGAAATTCTTCTTTATATCTAACCTTAACTTCCCCTGTTTAAGTTTAAACCCATCACCCCTTGTTCTATCACTACAGTCCCTAATGAAAAGTCCCTCCCCAGCATCCTTATAGGCCCCCTTCAGATACTGGAAACTGCTCTGAGGTCTCCATGAAGCCTTCTCCAGGCTGAACAGCCCTAGCTTTCTCAGCCTGTCTTCGTATGGGAGTTGCTCCAGGCCATGATCATCCTCATTGTCTCCTCTGGACTTGCTTTAACAGCTCCACGTCCTTCTTATGTTGAGGACACCAACAGGGTGCTGGGAAAGACTCTCCCTACAGATAATACTGAGTAGGACAAGAAACACATTGAAGAAACAAGTGTGCGTGGATGCAGCTCAGAAGCCGTTACTGTCAGCTTAATAGGGATGGAAAAGTGAAAACCAAATGTGAAGAGAGTTCACATCTGTTCTTTTGCACCAATCTCTATACTGGCAGAGGATGTAGAACGCTTTTCAAAGGATTGCTTCACTTTGGTTGCAGTTTCTTTCTTCGTCTAGGTCTGCTGTTTTTCAGTGTTGTAAATCTCACGTGCATTATGCAAAACCAAATCTGTTGGATCATATTTTAAAATTCTCCTTCTTGAATGCTGTTATTCATCTGGCAGAGCTGAGACAACAATATCCCTCTACAGATAACCAGTGAGAGTAAGCGTACGAAACAGTTGTAGTCGTGTGTATTGTGGTTTTGTAATGAATGTGCTGAAGCTGATAAGGGGTTTGAAAACAACAAATGGCACTGTGAGAGAGAGAAATCTGTACCATATGGAGCATAATGTAACTATGAAGTCTCAAAACTGTGACTCTGGGGAGCGTGCCAGCTTACGTGGGAGAAGTGAGAATTTCATGAATCATGTTACTCTTGAGTAGATCTGAAAGTACAAAAGAGTTCAGCAGCGCTCTGATAAATATGCAAATGTCCTTGTTCTCTGAATGAGACAGAAATGTGGCTTTGATGTTCAGGCTTTTGAAACTTGAGCCCTGGATAAAACACAATGGAAGAACAGTACAAATAATATAGCAGGTGCTGATACCTGAACACATTGCTGGAATGATTTAATTCCATAGACAGGATTAGATGTAGCAGGATTAGAAAGGTCTAATGTTAGAGGGGGAGATGGCCAAGGAACCCCATACTTTATGGCAGGGAATGGCTTGGTTATTTATTATGTATTATTAGAATATAAAAACAATGCTATTATAAATGCCTGATTGTCAAAGAATTGCAAAGCAGAATCCTGTCCTAAAGACCTTAGAGCCTTGAATAGGTGGGTTTAACAAACATATCCTATCAAAATCCTGAATTAAGTGGAAGTGTTTTGCGTGTTATCAAATCACCTGTTCATTCCAGTGGGATGAAGCATTAACTTGTTAAGCTGTTGTTTGAAATGTGGTTTTGTGAACTGGGCATTGTTGAGTGATGGGTAAAACACCCCCACTACACATATACCGTTAAACTCAGTATAGCTGAGTGAAAGGTAGAAAACATCTTGCATTCCTTCACTGTCAATTGAATAAAGGGGAGTTGTATATTTCAGGCAATAAGTACTGTGTGGAGAAAAATAGTATTGAACGAAGTCTGCGGAAGTACTTAGCACACGCTGATCTTTCCAGCAATCTCATTTTCTTCTTTGGCTTGATATATCTAGAGGTATTCCCTCAATATAACCATCTTAGCTGCCAAACTAAGTAAACGTATCTGCTTTAACACAGAGAAAAATAATAAGACCTCGTGAAAAACTATATGAGAGCAGCAGCAAATCCTGGTCTGTATTTAATCCTCCCATGACTGTCAATTAGGGCCAAAGTTTTCAGTCTTTCATCTCATTTGTAGACTACACTACTCATTTCACTCTGCTTGCCCCACAGCCCTTAGTCTCTTGCCAAACAAATTAATTCCCTACAGTTTTCTAAGCTTGACTCATTCTCAGCTTTCACTCTCTCATGCTTGGAGAAACCTAATATTGTAGAACAAGGGTGAATGTGGTTTATGGAGGCAGGTGGTGATGGGATTTCTCTCATGGGAGAAAGTGCTTCGGTTTCTTAATCTGAAATGGATGTATTCTGAGAGAAGAACTCTAAGGGGAGCCCAAGGTGATAGCAGCCTTAGCCAGGACTCAGGTACTGCTGTTTTGTAAAACAGCTTATGTTATTAAAAGCATACCCTATGAAGGATTAATTTTGGACATAACTAAAATGTGCTGAGTATTCCAGCCAAGCTGTTTTGAATATCTGTAGAAAACAAGTGATACAAAAAGCTTATTAAAATCCATTAAAAATTCAAGTTTCAAATGACGTATCTCAGAGTATGTTTCATAGTTCAAGTAAGGTAGGTGTTTTCCACCATCTGAAATAAACTCAACAGTGGTTCAAGAATTAACATCTCCTCACAGCAACATTTACTTACAGGAAGGTGATGCATCAGAAGAATTGAAAAGAAAAAAGGTGTCAATCTCCTTTTTAACAAAAATAGCATAATTACAAAACCAATACCACCATTAGAAAAGTGCACATTCTGTCCACAGAGTGAGAAAGTGCCTTGCCTGTAGCAGCCAAAGCTGAAAAGCTTTGGGATTTTGATGCAGGTATGTCAAATTTTGAAATTCCATCAAATGCAACCCAAGTCTTCAGAGGATTTGGCTTACCTTTGTATTAAATTTTGCTGAAATTTTACATAAACAAGAGAATAACAGCATTGCTTAGATTAAAGAAAGGTTAGGATTTACTGAACCTACAGATCATTAGTGCACTTAAAAAGCTGAAGCATAATTCCCATTGCAAAATTCACCAGACAACTTTGTAAGGAGTATCAGGTAACAAAGTTGGTAGGGTCTTTGAAAGTTGCAGTACAGGAAGGCAGGAAATATTGTATTTAGGAGTGAGTCAGCTATCATTCTGTGATCTTTCTCTTGACTAAACTTGCTCTACAAAAACTGCAAGTTTAGGCACCGATTCATACTTTAAAGCCATCTGTAAAAGATGTGGAAGAGAAAAGCATTCCACAAATCTGGTTGCAAAGACCAGAGAAGAGGTAGGAAGCCTACAGGGGAAAAAGAACCAGCCCTGAGGTCAAATTTTAAGTACCTTAGGTACACTACCAAGAATAAAGAGCACAGGCAGTGGTTTTTGTTTGTGTTTTCTCTAATACGCAAAATTCTGCTTCTTATGAACGTGATTTATCAAAACTTTTTTTTTTTAATTCTCAAAATTCTAGAGGAGAACAGAATCAAGATTACAAATCATAGTTTAATTTATTTATTATCTAATTAACTATTTTTCCCTATCATTTCTGTTCAAGAGTTTGCAGAACTTTGCTGAAGCATACTGTTACTGCCCTTTTCCTTTCTTCTCTCTTCCCCAAGCCCTAAAGCTTCCAGCAAAGAAGCAGTAACATGTGCAAGCTTACAAAGGCAGTGAGGGTCAGGAATTTAAATTCTCTTTAACATGATCTCATGAATGGACTTGAATGCTTCATCCACAAAAAGGTTCTGTGATGACCATTCTCTTACCATTCTCTTGTGTTTACTGATAAGCAGCATTTCTTAGACCCTAATGGAAGAGTTATCATACATTTCTGTGGTACTGTGTTTGGATTTAAGTTTACTGTGGAGCATGAAAACAATTTTATGTGATGGAAACTTGATGTTCTTACTTGGACAAAACACTTGAATTAATTGGAAAGCACTTTAGGCTTGACTTAGGTCAATGGTTTTATTTGCATTCTACGATTTGTTTATTATTTGCATAGTTCAGCACGTTACAGCTTTATTAACAGTAACTTATATTCCTAAACAGCTAAGGAAAAGAGTTGCATTAAACCTTTCAGTAAAAAGCCTACAAACACAAAGATTATTTCAGTAATAGAGGCTGTGGGAGTGCGTGTTGCACCTGAAACAGCTTTCAACCTCTGGGAAATACAGTTCCTCATTCTGTCTTGTTTTCTGAGGCACTGTAAAACAGGATTCCTGGAACTCTGCCATGGCAGGGTGAGGTTGCAGCAATAGGTGTATTCTGTGCAGTTCAGGTATTTATTTTGTTCCTAAATTAAGTGCCAGAAAGCTTCAAAATCATGTCCCTTCAGAAGATGATCAGAAATTCTTTAGGAGCACTGAAGCAATTAAGTCATTCAAAAGCATCTCTATGAGTTCCGCTGTCACCTTATTGATTAGAATAAAATAAAAAAGAAATAGAAAACAACTTCTATGTGATTGCAGTATATCTGTTATGGTAAAGTACAAATCACTTGGCCCTTATGCAGGGAAGAACTCTGTCTGCTCTTGATGGGCATTTCTGGTCTCATTTCTTCTTCTTGGACTTACATTCTTCTGTGATTTTTGGTAAAGACTGAATGATTTTACATCATTCATAATCAGAATCTGTTCTGTGGCAAAATGCAGCTCTTGAGCAGAGAAAGATTAAAAAAAATGAGGGACAATAAGGAGGAAATCAGTTGTAGAAGCGCATGGAGAGCTGTCATCCATAGAGAGTAGGCATGGGAAAATAACTTCAGAAGTTCTCGCTGTCGACTTAACTGTTTCCATGGAAGTCAGTGTGGAGCACTTCTGGGAAAATAAAAACGCTACAACCTATGCAGATGCAAACTGTTGTATGTTATAGTAGTGTGTGAAGGGAGAGGAATGCAAGATGGAAGGCTAAATAAGAAAGATGGCTCTCATAGGCTTCTGGCTACCCAAAACTATTACCTGTTGGGGATTCTTACTTTATTTTTATGATCTTTATGTTGGCAGTATAACAAGTCTTGAGGGAAGAGATTCGAACTGGCCAGAACTTGCAAGTTTTATTTTCTTTCCCTGGCATTGAATCATCCACCATCTTATTCTGACCTTAAGTGTTGTGTTTCAGTGTTGGCAGAAGGTAGAACACCATTCATCTGAAGTAATACTGTGTGTCTGTTGGAGGTTGTCTGCCCTTCCAGGGCCAAAAGAATTACAGCCAGGCCTCTTCCATGCTTATTAGCCTGAGCTATAAAGAACTCAGCTGATTCTTGTGGAGGTGCAAAGCCATGTCTGAGAAACACATAAAGGGGTCAGGCTGGTGTAGTAACCCTTAAGTACCAACCTTCCCTTCGGAGGAGAACAGAAAGGAGACTTTGGGGCTGGCCAGGAAGAATTTACTTTGATTTGGTAGTTTAAGTCTCTCTGCTTTGACAGGTAAGGCTGAGCCAAGAGAGCACTTTGAGCTTGATGGAAGATCCCTGAGAAACAAGAGATACGCAGCATGAATAGAAGGAAACTGAGGCAACTTGGTTTAAAGCCAAACTGGGCATGTATTATGCTAAGCCTTTTGTCAAGCTGCGTGCATGACTGAGGCCTTGCAACAGAAGGCAGGGAAGCTAGTAAGAAACTGAACTGCCAGTTAAAAAAACACGTCTAATACATCATGCATCTATTGCTGAGTAATTTTATGCTAAATTTCCCAGTATAGTCAGTAACTAATATGAGATTTATAGTAGTAGCATTTGAGAACTTGGACAAAGAGATGGCAAGATTTAGGTCAAGAGATAATTTAGCTAACATGAATTGAATGTAAAAGTATTTAAATCTGGGCCCTTATATATTTGGACAGGCAAATAATGATGTTTGAGCATGCCATTAAAGTTAGAAGGTCTGAGACTTGTTCAGAGTTTTTTGTCCCTTACATATGTGTTAGGATTTTTGCCCAAATCTCTTCTACTGAAAAATCCTGAAACAAAGCAGGCAAGCATGTTTAGGCCTAAATATGAATCTCAATTAAAAAAATATCAGTGGAGTATCCCAAAGGAAGACTTCTGTTTTACACCTACTCTGTATCAGCTGCTATTAGTTCTTTATTAAGCATTTATCTACATTGTCACCAGGCCTCTTAGCTCATTGTTAACTTGCTTTGTAAGCATCCAAGAGAAGTAAGGCTTAGAACTGAAAGAGGACAGTGAATTAACTTGATATTTATGGGGAACCACTCCCAAACATGAGAGTCAGCATGCAAGAAAGCGTGAATGTTCCACCTTGGAAAATGCAGTGTCCAAGTGATGGTTCAGCTGTTCTTTTGTGCTGAGGGAAGGCAGACGTTTCCATTGGCTAACGTGAAATGACAGGGAGACAGGACTAATGCTAAGAAAAGCTGTGAAGATAATTAACACCCTCTTCTTTTCCAGAATGGGGACAAAGGCGTTGCAAAAAGTAAAGGCCAGAGACGTAAGCTGTGCAGAAAGGTTCAGGAAGCCTTATGCTAGCAGACAGTACTTGATTGGAACTTGAAGTTACAGCTTGTCAACTACAATGAGATTTTAATATAACAACCATATGCTGATGAACCTGTGCACTAGTAAGCATAAGGGTAGACAACAGATCTGTGCATCAGTATTGCTGCTCAGAACTGAAATACAGAAGCTGTTAGCCAGAAATTTTCCACCCAAGTCTCTTAAAAGGCCAGCTACCCACAAGTACCTGTCCTTTTAGCATTTTTGGCCATAAGCTGAAATACAGAGAGACGATATTTTTCCATGTAGCCAATGCAGGCCCTTCAAGAACCACAGTGAAAAATACTGCTTTTGGCTTTTTTCAGCACAGTTCTGATGCAGGAAAGCCTTACAGGGACATACCTACCTGCCGAGGCAGCTAGTGTCTGGCAACCTGTAGATCCTGTTGATCAAGTCAAGGACTGAAGCCAGAGTAATGGCTTGAAATTTTCTGGATACAAAAGTGCCATTTATGAATGCTGCACTATGCTTTTACAAGGTTATTCCCAAGGGAATAGTCTTGCTGTATAACAGATGCACGTTTATGGATAAAAGTTCAAGGGGTAGCACTGATTCTTCTCAGAAGTCTGTAGCAGTTTTACCACATCACTGCTTGCAGTCAGCATTGTTCTATTTTTTTAGCTCTAAAAAGTTAATGGGAAAAAGCATGGTGGGAGGAAAAGAGAGCAGAGAAAGCGTGAAACCTTTGCAGAAATTATTCTGTGCTAAGAAATCTGATGAATTTTATGTGAAGAACTGTAACAGCTAAGCACACGCCACATAACAGGCAGGATTTTATAGTTTTTAAAGCTCTTCAGTCACACTCTTTTATTATGACATAGCTGTTTGTGTTCCCTAACCAACTAAGAATTATGTCCAGATTTCTCCTTGCTACCCTGCTCTTCCTCTTTCCCTATCAAGAGAAGGTTTGAGGGATTTGGAAATCCACCTCTATTCAGAAATGCAGATTATTGCATATTTTTCATATTCCTTTGGAATGAAGAACAAAATGAAGAATTTAATTTTTGGGGGTTAGAGCTGGGGGTTTTATATCCTTAAAAATCAAGTATTACTTACTTAAACTTTCTAGAAATTTGCTCTTGGTTTTAGTAGCGTTTTAAGGCTGTTGTTCCAGGCTATCTGAAATGTGTATAAGTACACATTTTTCATTCTTATGTGTAGGGAGATAAGCTTCGTTATATGACACATAGAAAACCTTACAGGAAAATGTTCTTACAGTATTTTTAGAGTGCATGTTGGTGCAGAGGGCACTGTATAATTAAGCATGTCTTAAAATATTGGGAAAACAACCTGAATCTGAGATGATCCTAATGAAGATGTCCTGTCCCTGGCAGTGTTCAAGGCCAGGTTGGATGGGGCTTGGAGCAACCTGGTCTAGTGGAAGGGGATTGGAACTGAATGAAATTTGAGGTCCTTCCAACTCAAACCAGTCTGGGATTCTTTGATTCTATGAAAGGGAGATTAAATCAAAGATTTGTAAAGCTGGCCTGAAGATATTTGTTAGCTCTACAGAAAATATATACAGAGTATTTCAGTATTATAATGTTTTTCATATCATAGCTATCTGAAAAGCATTGAGATACGTGTAGTCCTAAGTCTCTCCTTGGATTCTGAAGTTTAAGGATTTTAGGTCCATGCTAGTAAAAAAAACCTGCTTTATTTAAGATATGGCAGCACTGTGGAGTGTGCTGGTGGCTACTGCACAATGAAAGTTGTAGATGGTCATTAAGTTGGGTGACATTTTGGGTGGCATGGTTTAGTGGGAGGTGTCCCTGCCCATGGCAGGGGGGTTGGAACTGGATGATCTTAAGGTGCTTTCCAACCCTAACTATTCTATGATTCTATGATTATAAATCAGTTCAGTACTGGAAATTTATTCACAGTTATATGCTGGTAACAGAGCTGCAAATTGCATGTGCATCTCTTGAGTAATAGGAACTGCATCGCTTGCGAATGTAGAATACTGATAACAGAATGGGGAATTTGACATGCCGCAGGCAGCCAGCATGCAGGCTTTCACACACAAAATGCACTTAATGCCTGACCTACTAATTGAAATGCAGTTCCAACTGCAGAAATGAGGTTTGATTTAAATTTTAAAATAATAATGACAATAATAATAAAGACATAGAGATGCCGTTTTTATTGGTAACTCTTCTCACGAGGACTGAGCTGGATACCTGTTCACAAGCAGCCGTGAAGAAAAGAAACTCCCAGTAGTCTGAGAAGACTTTGAAATCATGAAATGATGAAAGCATTTTTAATGCTCTGAACATATTTCATTTTCAGTATTGCACAAATTCTGCAGTACCAGTAATGTTATATCACTCTGATAAGCCTAAATACTGTGTTGAATTTTAAGATTCCCATGTATGCATAAAGGGGTCTTAAACCTGCATCTACCTTTCTACGAATAAAAATGAATCCCTTGCAAAAGATTATGTCAGTTTCTACAGAAAAGGGTAATGACTAATATGTACTTCCAAAGCAGGGGTTGAATTGTGGGGTTGAATTGTAGGTGAAAAATGGTGATTTAATTTGCCGGCATATGTATGTATGTCATGCCTATTTATCTTTCATGATATTCTCACAAATGTAGAAGCAATAAGTAGGATTATTAAGCAGACTCTCATAATATCTCTTTCAAATCTTTCATTCGAGCAAATGAGTGAGATGAAAGAAACAATCTTCTTGTGCAGAGCTGGGTTTTTTTAAAGCATGTGAATTCGAGCAATGATCACTTTTCAACAGAAAGTACACCAAAATAGTTCAGAGCTAAATTTTATTCACAGATTCTGTTCCTAAATAGCAGTGGTTTTTAAAGTCTTTTTTCAAAGCCATGGAGTGCTTTTAGCCTCTAGCTCTCATTGACTTGGATAAATTCATATTGGAGTTCAGATGCTAATTTATGTGACTGCTTTTGAAAACAAATTTAGGTCAAATCCTGTTTCTGTAGGAGCATCCATTAACTCTGCCATTAACTCTGGGAAATCTTTGTGTTCACAGCCTCTGTTCTTTACCTGGCAATTAATTATTTCTGAGTGAGTCACCTGCCTTCAAGTTTGGAGCTGTCAAATCAAGTGCTTTCTTTAGGAAGCAATGATACTTTGCTCGTGCACTGCAAACAAGTGCTGTGGAAATCTAGCATCTGCTGATGCATTTACTTTGCTTTCATTTTTCCAGGGGAATTCCGGCCTGGGATTCAGTATTGCTGGAGGAACAGATAACCCACACATTGGGGATGATCCTGGGATATTCATTACTAAGATTATACCAGGAGGAGCTGCAGCAGAGGATGGAAGACTCAGGTAAAAACTCATTATGTGTGTTTGGAAAGAAAATGTATTATTATAAATCATTGTCTAGGAGTCAAATGCCAACTGGGTTTTTCATGGAGTCAGGGGAAGTAAAGGACGTGACAGAATATCCTTTCTGCTAAAACAAGAGAGCTAACTAAAGTAGCTTAAAGCAATTCAATAAGGTTAGTTAAGTCCTGTATAAAGAAAGGGTCATTTGCTGGTGCCACCTCCATCCTTGTACCAGTCATTTCATTTATTACCAAAGGCAAGATGGGAACTGGAGGAGGAAACAGGCATATTAGCATGGAAGTCTTCTCTGCTTGGTCTTTGTATGTTTGTGGCTGAAAAACTATGCTTGGTGCTATACTTTAAGGCTATCAAGACTTCACAAACTACAGTACTATTGCTAAATAGTCAATAGGTATTTGGAGATACTTCCTGTTATTTGACTGCAGTAGTGACGTGTGCTTACGGCTGTTTCCAAACGTTTTTTGCTCTGTGAGGATGTGATGTCTATATGTTCTGATTGCTTCCAGAACAGTCTGTCACTGAGATGGACACACAGGTCGCTTGTGTTCCTCAAATACATGGTAGCACATCTCTTAAAGAGGAACCACAGAAGTGCTTCTGCTTCTCTTTCCTTATGGACTGCATGCAGAAAGGGTTCCATCTATCCCAGAGGCTGCCATCCATCTGTCAGTCATGAAGCCTGCTGATGCTCTAAAAGGCCATTTAGCTGGAAAGATTTGGGATACAATTCTGAAGCTTTCGTGATCTCAGCAGTGGAATCTAAGCTCTAGGAGACTTTGCCAAAACCAGATGGTCAACAATTCATGAAATGTGACCAGATGATAACAATAACTTTTTTCCTAAAGCCTTTTCCTTTAATTCAGAGTTAAAAGTAGGGGGAGTTGTCCAGTTTTTAGAGAAAATTGTGGATATTTCTTATGCTAAGTTAGTAATTTGATTTTGGAAACATTTTTTATTTTTACTGTGGTAGTGATAAGGAGTCATGGTGGTTGGCAAATGCCTGAAGGATTCACCTTCTAAATAAGATTATAGAGAAAAGGAGTCGGAATAATCTCACTTAACTTTGTGACTAAAATGCAGCTGTCTACCTCTAGCTAGTCATTTTAGAGAATCCCAGCAAACAAAAACCTAGGCATTTCTACATTGTGATTCATCCCATCCTTAAGTCAGTGCCTAAAATAGAACAGAAAGAATCACATCTTAAAAGGCCCTCCATTTTCATTGATGACTCAAGTGAAAAGGAGTTTCTTCAGTCAGTTCAGCTGTAGTGAACTATACCATAAATGTCTTCGTTGAGCCAGATGGGGTTCATGCAACAGAGTGTGAGGAAATGGATGTTTTTTGAAATCATGCTATGAAATTTGATGTGATGAACAGCATAGGAGGGTCTTAAGCTTGTATCTACCTTCCTACAATAAGAAAGAATCCCTTGCAAAAAACAATATCTTTTTAGCAGAGTTTTTAATTGTTTTTGAGAGCTTTCTTTAATTTAAGCTATTAAAAAGAAGCCATTGCAGTGCTTTGTTGTGCTATCTTTGTATGAAATTAAGTTTTTCATAACTCATTTCTATACTAATTAACTACTGAAAGTTTAACTCATTATTATTATATATTATACTGTGTTGGAAAGGTCATGGAAAGACCTTCTAAGCCCAAAAAAATAGCATGCTAATGCAATTCATGGATCTCTGTTAAGATTAGACCTGGCAAAGTCTGTATTTTGTAAGAAGAGTTTAGTAGTATAAGTATGGTTATCTTGCTGCTAAGACAATATTCTTAGAGTATTGCATTTGTTAGTATAATGTTATAATTGATAAGCATATCTTTGGCTTGGTTGTTTTTCCTATTCTCATTTGTAAACATGGATTTTACAAAGATTCATTCTTTCTTTGTTTTATCTGGTAAGTGGATTTCACTTTGCTACAATGCTAGCAAAGACACATGTTTTAGGAGCACCTGAAAATGTAGTTGTCAGTGATTATTACTGATATGCCACTGAAGAGAAGAGCCACCCTGGGGCAGTCTCCGCTGACTTGTATGGTAATTAATTGTACATAACACAGTTTATCAGCTAAGGCCACTCTATAGGAATACAAGCTCAACATTGTGCAGTAACATGTGCCAAGAATAGCAATAACCTTGGTTCCTATCAAAAGCCCAGTTTTGAATTACCTGAGAATAGAAGATTGGTGTTTATGGACAGGACTACTTTCTTGTGTCCATTTTTGCCTCAGACTCTGCCTGCAGTCACTCTATATCATATAGCACTGTGGAATGTCTGAATTGGATCCTAAGTCTACTGTCTGCTTTTAAATCATAAAAGCCCATAAAATCACTTCTGCTGCATTTTACATGAAGTCCCTTTGATCTAACTTAGCTGAGTGAAGTTCTTCAAATAGCGAGACTGTGAAAGCGACCTGTTAGAAATGGACTTAATGCTACAGACACTTACAAGTCTTTTATGTGTATATATGGTTTGATAAGTGGAGGAGTAGGTCAAGTGGAGTTCCATGAAAGTCCAACCAAAGCAAATACAACTTTCTGCACTTGGGAACGAATAACTCTTCAGTGAGCAACTTATAAATACATAAATATCAGGTATAAATACCTGATGGGAGGGAATGCATACATCAGTAGGTACAGGGCAATAAGCAATGGAAACAAAACGCATGGAATTCTCAACATAGGGAAGTCCTTTTTTGCTGTGAGGGTGGCTGACTCTGGGTGCAGGTTGCCCAAAGAAGTTGTGGCATCTCCATCCTTAGAAGTGCTCAAAACCTGACCAGACATGTTCCTGGACAACCTGTTCTAGCTAACCTTGCTTCAGTAAGGAGTGTTTGACAAGGTGATCTCAAGAGGTGCTTTTCAACATAAATGGTGCTGTGATTCTGTAATTTGCACCTGAGTCAGCAGTGTGCCCTGGCAGTGATGAAGGACAGTGATTGAGGTCAGCAGAGATGCACAGAGAAAGGATTGGAGGCAATAGTCACATTTGAAATAAGGGAAATTGCAATTGGGTCTGAGCAAAAAAGTCTTTTAAATGAAGATAGTGAAGCCACTGTAACTGGTAGCTCAGAGAGATTATGGGATCTCTGTCTTCAGAGGGAGTCAGAGTTCATCTGGATAAAGTCCTGAGCAATGTGACTGAAATGCTTTGAGCACGAGGCTGGACTAGATGACCTCCAGAGTTCCCTTCCAACCTGAATCTTGAATTGTTTTCAGATTATGTAGATTATTCTTATATATAAAACCTATTTGTGAGACTGAAACAAAGGTGATTAAATTCATGTGGGGTTTCTTTTTTCCTTTAGAGAACTGTATTTTTACTGACAGTAAGTACAGTGCTTAGTGTAGGTTTGTGTCACTTCATGGCCCATGTCTACACTTAAAGAAGCGTAAAAATTGAGCCATTATAAACTGCATTCATTTTAATAAAAATTCCTGGGTTTAGGAGACTTCTTGAACTTTCAAATATTAATCATAAGGCACAGAATCAGAGAATACATCAATTTGGAAGGGACCCGTAAGGATCACAGAGGCCAATTCTGTGCCCTTCGCAGGACTACCTAAGGCAGTATGACTGAAAGCATTGCCCAGATGCTCCTTGGACAGGCTTGGTGCCATGACCACCTCCCTGGGCAGCTTGGTCCAGTGACCAACCACTCTGTCAATTAAGAGTGTGTGTCCTAATGTCCAACCTGAACTTCCCTGGATACAGCTTCATTCTATTTGCTTGTGTCCTGTTGATGGTCCCCCTCCGTCCACTGCCTCCTTTAAGGAAGTAATAACTACTATGATTACATGCTACATTCCCTAAAATGCACTGATTTCTTGAGCTCTTCTTGACTAGTACAATAACCAATACACTGCAAAATTTAGATCTTAGAAGACATTTTAGCTAAGTACATAACTCCTAATCTTGCAAAATAAAGGAAGCTGTCCAATCTTTTATGGTGTCCTTATAATATATAGGAAATAACTTCATGGCATAAAAAATAACTAGATTTGATTACTTTAGCTAAATGTGACTACAATAAGCTTGGGAGTAACTGAAAATTAGGGTTTCTTTTTTGTTGGTTTTTTTTTTTTGGTGAGTTTGTTTTGGGTTTTTTTTTTTTTTGTGTGAATGCTGCATACCACGTCTCTTTGAAGCTTTGAGTTTCAAGTCAGTGATAGGGAATATAAAACCACCAGAAGTAGCAACCATTCCCACTGAGTTGAAGGAGACTTTCTATAGTTTGACCTTTTAAGACTTTTGATGCATAAAACCTTCTGCTTCTATCTCACAGATGTCAGATGTCCATGGGCAAACATCTGCTTTTTAATAAAGAAGCTGTGAATGCAGACTTCCTTTACCCTTTGGAAGAATGAGAATCCCAGTGATTTATGTGTCACTGCCTTTTTTTGTTTTATTTGGGTTTGTGTCAGAGAAAAAAGTGCAGAGGTTGCCTCAATTGCTTAGATAAAGCAAAGAACTTCAATATACTATCTCAGCAGTTCTATTGGTGCTTATTGATCATAAGTGAAATTGTGGCTCCTAAGAAACTCATCATACTGTGGAAAACAAGAGTGATCAGCTCATGGGAGTGGAAGCTCAGCGTAGGGGTCTATCTCAATTGAAAACAAAACCATTAGTAAAAGAATAATGAACTTCCTATTCTGACCAAGTTTAAAAGAGCAGAAACTCCCCAAATACGAATTTAGTTTCGAAACCAAAACTGGTTTGAGTCAAGCGTTATTCTTTCTGTTTATAGCTTCTCATAGTCAAATTTTGATCTTATAGTGGATGTATTTTTCTCAAAACTCTGGCTACAGGAATAAGTGGGTTGTATGAGTTCCTTATCTATTGCTATCAGAAAAGATGCTTATTTTTTATGATGGCAAGTTTGAAAATGGGAATTTTAAAAAGTTCTTGGGATATAAAATGCAAATAAAACAGTCTTGGATAGAACAGAGATTCAGGTATTATGTTTTATACCAGTCTCATGGTCATAGGACTCCTACAGAACCTATGATTAAAAAATCAGTCCATATGTGACTGTATGTATATGATGACTTTATTCCCAGGACTGGGACAGATATGGTCAGTCTTGAGCTTGAATTTCAAGGGTTAATGTTGTACCGAAGGTTATTTTGGTGTTTGTGAGGGGTGAGTCAAGGGGAAGAAAGTAGCTGTGCCTGGAGGCACATCACCCTGGTAAGCTGCCCAGACCTGAACCTGTTTCATTCATTCTTTCTTCTAGGAAACTGGTTTCCATTTGTGAACCTATCATTTTAACTTTTTGCCTTAGATGTGTGCATATTTGTAAGGAGAACTTAAACACATTGAGAAAAGTGGATCGATTGAGAGTTTGACAGCCTAATCAGGAACAGCACACTTAACCCCAGCTATCTAAACACCATAGGTTAAAAAGAATTAAAGCTGTGCAGTGTTTGTCTTTCCTTTGTAAATGTGTCTTGCCTGATACTGCTTTAATTACTGATTGGCAGGAGGTTTAGGATTGTGAAACTGCAGCACTTTTAGGGCATGCTCTGTTGTTCTCCCATCAGCATAATAGTTAGCCCCACTAGATGTTTCATTCCCCCAGTTCTCAAAGTGATTTAGTGTGGGCAAAGGAGCATAATTCACATGCTATAGGGAGGAGACAGGAACTGAAATAACTTGCCCTCAGTCATCTAGTAAATCAAGGAGAAATCTTGGAATGGAATAGTGATTCCTTCTCTCATATTTCTGTGCCTTACAGGCTTCAGTTTGATGCCTACCAGCAAAGGTTTTAAACAAATGAGGTTTGTGTTTCCTTCTGTTGTCAAATAACCCACTGTTGTGTGTCAAAGGATTATTAATTTAGCTAGGTGTATGCAGCAAGAGAGGAACTCCGAAGATAAGACACTTTCTCGTGCGTATTTTGTCAATAAAAAAAATAAATGAAGAAAATAAATTTAAAGATTGCATTCTGGTAAGATTAAAAAAACATTTATGTATTTCACTAAAGATGAACCAGAAAAGAAATATTACAATTCCGTGCTGTTCACTCCAGGCTTGAAAACTGGAATCAAGATACACACTGGTGTTACTGCTGTGTGCAATTTGCTTGAGAAACACAAAGGAAAGAAGGAATGGAGGAGAGGAAACAGAAGCAAGTCCCCACTTGACAGCTGGCTAGATAAAAGACCCCCTTCAGTCTTTGCCTGTGGGCTGTGCTGACAGTGCTTTGCCTCTGATAAAAAGTCTGAAACCTAAATCCCTCCAGCAGCAGCAGCAGGAACATAGTTGTTGCCTGTTGGTATCTGTTTGTAGTCTATATTGCTTAATAGGAAGTGAATTGGCAGTGATAATAGGAATAAACTAGGGGCTTTTTCAGATTAATGTGAAGAGCTATTCCCAGCAGAGGTGATGTTCTTGATACGTGTGTCATTGTGTCTCTAATCCAGCTTGGGCAACTGGCTTCGTTTCACCACCATTATATATCAAACCAGAAGTGTGTCTGCTTTGTGATTCACTGCCTAAGTCTCTGTTTGCTAACTTTTGGTCTTGTATTAAGCCTATCAGTACTGGGTCTGTGTGCGTTGCAATGGCACACAACTTGTTCAGGATGTTATTATAATAACAGCGCTGTCACAAAACACTGATTCATATCTGCACTGTTTACAGGCCTCTGACAATGCTGTTAGTTCAGTACCTAATTTAGTCGTAAGCTAATAAAGAGACATTCACCCCATTAGGTAAAACATGCTTGCTTTGCAAACAGTCATAAATTAGATCATGAATTATTGACTGCTCACACTGTCCTGGTTTGTGTTAGGAAGTTTGATCTTATTAACTCTGTTTGCCTGTGTATTTGTGTGTATAATTTTTGAGCTACTGTGGAATTAAGAAAAAAGAATTACCACAAGGGATCTAATTAGAAAAAGATCACAAAATAAAATCCGGTTTTCATGCATTATTCTTACAGTTGAACATGTTTTACCGTAGCTCAAGTTTTAAATTGCCAACATATACATCTTTTCATCAATGGAATGTTACCATGTAATTCTCTTCTCTGTTGCTTTCACCACTTTTCTTTCGCTGAATCCTTTTTCTCTTTTTTCCTATGTGAAGTTTGCATTTCTTGTTTGGTATTGCAGAGCCCCAGTGTGTCTCCAAATTTGATTATATTTCTGCTTTTCCCATTTTGAAGTTAATTTGGTAGCTTGGGAAAGTTTTCTTATGCGGTGCAAGAAAGGAAAGGGAAATTATGTTTTAGCAGCTGAATTCTGGGTTAAAGAGAACAGAATTTCCTGAGAAGAAGGTAACCCTCTGGCTTGTGGTATTTGAAACCGGGGCCTCTATACAGGGATGGACATTGTTGTAGTTATTTTCTTCCATAATACAAAGGATCACTTTCCTCCTCCTGTAAGATTCTGAGCTGTTTTGTACTACTTGAAACCGCTGCTTGTGAATGTTATTAATAACCTTATTAATGTTATTAATATTATTATTAATGTTATTAATAACATGCCAGTTAAGCAACGTAGCGTGTTATTAGGACTTTAGGTACACTGCAGTTGTATAATGCGCATCACACTAGCTATTTTCTGCAGTGGTACTGAACTGGTTAACAGGGCTCCCTCCCAAGAGTTCCTTTAGTGCCCATCCTGCCTGAAATTACAATTGCCCCAGCGTGCTGCTGCAGCAGAACAGCACCATGCAGCCAAATCCATGCAATTCTTTCATCAGTGTGTTTGCACTGCTGCTGTAGTTAGGAATTTAAATAGCTCAGTGACAATTTGTCTGGAGTAAGAAGCCTTCTGTGGTTGCACACCTTAGGAATCATCAGCTCTCTATGGAGCCTAGTGTTAGTCAAGGAAAAAATATTTCACATTTGTACCCTCTGGGGTACTGCTAAATTCTTCATTAATTCCCCACCAAACCTGAATACAAGATTTTGGATTAAGAGGAAACTGATTTCAGATATCATACCATCATAGAATAGTTAGGGTTTGAAAGGACCTCAAGATCATCCAGTTCCAACCCCCCTGCCATGGGCAGGGGCACCTCGTACTAAACCATCTCACCCAAGCACAAAACCATCTCATCCAAAAATTATCATAAATAAATAAATCAAAAGTTAAGTTCCTTATTATCAGCAAAGACCTTATTCCAAACTTTTAAATGAAAAGCTTGGACACCTTTTTGCTTCTTATAGCCAAAACCACCGATACACAGTGAGTATGAGCATAGCTTGTTCATACCCCGTCAGAACTCTAGGCTGTGGTTTGAGTCAATGCTTTGGACTTTCAGAGCTTAGCCAAACTGTATTTCATGACAATACCTCATCACTGTTGTCACATTCCTTATTCCACTTTTACTGCAGATGCTAGAGCAGGGTGTTTAAATTTATTTCCCTGTGGAGTGTTTTAATAGCAAATTTGCAAGATATGCAAGTACTTTGGATGTGTTGCTTCCATTGTGCCATTCCACATTTCACTCTTAATCAAACCATCACAAAAAGCAAGTTTCGTGGGCTTTTCTTTCCCCCTACTTACCTGTTTGCATTCTCCTCACAGTTGCATCTCACTCTATGTTAAGTGTGCAGCCTAATGGTACTGATGCTCTGAAGCTACTGAAGTTTCTTACTAAACTTGAACTGCATGTTTTCTCCTCCATTATTTTAATGCTACACCTTTGTTTGGAATAGCTACTCTCAATCAAACCAGAGCGGAAGGGAGGGTTTTCTACTTGTTAGTGCAAGCGCCTGGGAGGCAGGACTGCTCGGTTTTGTTCTCAACTCGCTATGCTTGATCTGTGGCAGCACTTTTCTTCTTTTGTGCTGAAGTTCCCCCATTTGTAAAATGGGGATAGTGATCATTATCTTTGCCTCACGGGGGTTGTTGGGAAGCTTAAACGAGTTCATATTTGCAAAGTGCTTTGAGAGCCCCAAGATGAAAAGTGCTTGCAAAAAAATACCGAATCCGGAATTGCCTTCTGGGTTATCTGTTGCAACTGGTTTTCCTGCACAAACCTGAATGCGCTTCAGACAGTGCTGGTGTTAGTTGGGAGGATTTTAACCACGGGTGAGGAACAGCCCTGTGGTTCCGTGTCTTTAGCAGGCAAAGCGTATCTGGGGCCCAAGGAAGCTCCTCATCCTTCCTTAGTGGAACTCGCTGTGGCCAAGCCGAGGAAGCTGCTCTTCCCCAAGCCTCGGGGCCTCAAAGCCCCTGCATGGTGCTGAAGCCAGATAAACCGGAGGGCTCGGAGGGTAAGTCAGGGCTGCAAAGCCATCCCTGCCCTGTACCACACCTACGGAGCCTGGCCTGGGGCATCTTCCACTACCTGCAGAGCAGCCCTGCAGCTGGGAGGAGCTTCCCAGCTTCCTGGTGCCTTCATTCATCTCAGACTTTACAGAGTTTTGTTTTTCTTTCCCTTTTCTTTATGCCCACATCTTCCTTTTGCAGCACCCCACAGCTACCCACACTTCCTTTTTCTCTTTGCCTCTCCGCTGTCCCACTTTGGCCTCTGGCTTTGAAGGGCAGACACAAATACCTGTTCCGTGAGCTGAAGTTTTCCTTCTGGCCACCATTAGAGGCTGCTGCCTCTGCTGGCTGCCAGAGCCACCCAGATCAAGCTGAGCTGCCACAGAGGTTGGATGCACTGGGAGTTTCAGAGCTTGGTTACTAGTGGGAGCAGTTTCAGAAGGAAAGCATCGTACATGGCAGTGGCAGGACACGAGACGCAGAGAGACTGAGGATAACTGGGGAGGTAGAGAACGGACGGAGGAATGGAAAAATGTGGTAAGAGCAAAGGGTACTGAAGAATGGAGAAATGCAGATGGAGGAGAAATGCAGGGTGGGAGAAGAAACTCAGCGGGGGGGGGTGGGGGGGGGGGGGAAATAGAGAAGGAAAATAGCAGCTCATATAGACCTCACAGTGAGGTTAATAAGAAAACCTGACCCAAGTTTAAGAGTCCATGTCAATCCCAGCATTCTGCCCATGCTCTGCAATCCCCCTCTCCTTCCTGCGCTCTCCTGCCTACATTTGATGCCTGCTTCTGCTGCCTTCCCTTTGCTGTCATGAGCTTGGAATTAAACACAAACATTTAGACAAACCCATGGGCTTGTGTCCTGCCAGCTGATCGATTGCTAATCGGGCGTTCGGCCAGCGACCCGCTTCACCAGCCTGAATCACCTCATGCCTGTGTCTGTTCTGCAAATCTGTTAGTTTTAGTAAGGTCATACTTGGTTTACAGCAAGTTAGGGTGGGAATTGCAGGTCTGATAAGTTCAACATGGTCTTTTTATGGGTGGAGAATTGTTTTGTGTTTTATATCAGCGTGTCTTGCAAAGGGAAGGGCTCGTCCCCCAACCCATCAGCTTTACCTTTGTGTATCACAGTCCCTAACTTGAAGAATTAGGGACATCCCTTGAGAAGGATGTGATTTATGCTGGGGGAGAAGAGTCTGTCTTATGCAGGGAGTCTTTTAAAAGCAATAATGTGTAAAGTGAAAGATCATAAACTGTGCAAAATTACTATAGGTGTGGCTTACCAAGCAAAAGAGTTAATTTGCCTTAAGTTATGCTAGGTAAGCAATAACTAAAGACTTGGTGTCACAGAAAATCAGTTCATTCTAAATTATTTGGAACAACCATTATACAGCAACAGGATAGCATCCTGCTTTCAGGATGTTTTGAAGGAAAAAGCAAAAGGAGAGGTCCTCCTCTTATAGATGCATTTAGACTTCTCTGAAAGCTTATGCTTGAGTCTGTGTGCAAATTGAATGGGTGTCAGCTACTCCTCCCTCAGCCCCATATAGCTACACCCTGTGAGGTGAGCTACCATTAAGTAATAACTACTTCCCACTCTTAAAGTGTGTGTAAAGAGATGTGGCTGTTCTGGCAGACATTAAACCAAGTGGGGTTTGCTTGTGTCCTCTCTCTGTATTGTTTGGTCTAAAGCATCCTTAACCTCTGAATTTTATGAGACACAAAAAGAATGGCACTTTTTTGTAGTGGTGTTCTTGGTTCAGCCTTCAAGTAAATGTGTGAGAAATTTTAACTGTTTAGTTTTGGGGGTTTTTTTCCCTGAGATGAGGATGTAGAGGATGATATTTGAGGTTGATGTGGAATTTACCACCAATTTTAGCTTCTGGATATTACTGACCATGTTGTATGAGGTCATCAGCAGTATATTTTAGAGTAACACCAAGTCAATACCACGAAGTGAGCATGCGTACACTTTATGAAACTTCAGCTTTTATGTAGCTAGTATTAGTAAAAATAATAATGTCATTATGATTTTTTGTGATATTAATATTGGTTTTGATATATTGATAACAAATTAATTCTTACAGCTGCAAATTGCCTCAGAATAACTCCTTACCAAGTATTTTTGGAAATCAGTAATATAAAATACAAATGCTTAGTGCATTTGGCACTTGTAAACTTTTGAAAGTTTTCAATCTGTGTGGCAATTTATTTGAATTGTACAGTTTCTTTAGCTTTTAATTGTTTAAATAAGCTGTTATTTAATCTCCCTTAGCCTGTGAGCGTTTCTCAGTGGAGTGCTGGCAGCATCACTGCATAAAAACTTGCTATCTACAAGCTTCAGGCCTAAAACCACTTCAGAATGCTAAGCTAAAGCTGAGCAAACATTTTCTGATCCCAAAAGAGGGCCCAATTGTTTTTCAGTGCAAAGGGAAAAGACTAAATATGGGCTTCATTCTTGAAAACAGTGGCAACATCACCTTTCACCTCACCTCTGAAGGGAAACCTGCATTCACCATCCTTCTCCCTCTGGAGAGCATGAGCACACATCTTCCAAAGGAGTAACCAGACCATTAAACTGGCAGAGCTATGAAAACAATGTATTTTATTCTTTCCTTCCAGAGTTGTTTCACTTCCGCAAAGGCAAGTAAAGGTTAATTGGGCCAGAGCAGCCTTGTAGTGAGCAGGCTGTTCTGAGAGGCAGGTAGAGGTTGTGGACTACAAGCTCCTCTTTATGGATGTCCTAAGCACTCCCCAGCAGCAACCTCACAAGCATCTGCATTACTTTCTATTCTTGGTACAATTTCTGTAATGGATTTAAAGATTTCATCAAACCAAAGCAAGAAACAGAATTTCTTTCTAGTCTTGTGATTGAGGATGTTTTCCCGAATAATTGGAGATTTTTACTGCAATTTAAGAAGAGCATTACATTATCCAAAGCGTAACAGCTTCAGTGATGGAAGAAAAGATAGTTAAAGTGTTTTTCTAGGAGAAAATATCATTCTAGGAGATGATATTAGATAATAAGACAGCAGATTGTTGTTTTGCTTTTTGTTTCCCTGGCTGTCTAACCTTTTATTTTATTCAATTTTATTTCAATTCAAAGAGTATTAGAATTAAATTTATTTTTGGCTTGACTGGAAAATTTATTCAGCATGAAATAATGTTGTTTTCATCGAGGAAATAAAACAATGAAAACAACTAGTGGAAGGTGTCCCTGCCCATATCAGGGGGGCTCGGAGCTACATGATCTTAAGATCCTTTCCAACTCAAACCATTCTCTGATTCTCTGATTCTATAACTTATCAAAGTTCAGTTTTAAGTCTGTAGGTGTTACACCCAAGAGGCATTCAGATAAATAGAAAGATGGGGGGTTGCGTTTCCATCTCTGAAATTAAATTAGTGTTACCAGTAGCTCGGCTCTATGCCTTTGGCTTGAAGAGTTTGTCTAGCAGGGCCTTTTTTCTTATGAGGAAAAATCAGTTCTGAGATGTAGGAGATTATGTCCTGTTTCCTAACTACAGGAGAGAAACAGAATGACCAGGGAGCAGTGTTTTCTATCTTTTCTAATGAAAGGATTTAGAGACATCAAATGAAACTAATAAGCAGCAGGTTGAACTACCCATAAAGAGATATTTATTTAGCTGGTAGCAATGCTGTGGAATTCATTGACAGAGAATATTGTGGATGTTAAAAGTTTATGTGGGTTTTGAAAGATGTTAAATTTGTAGACGAATCTATCCAGGGCTATTAAATGAAAAAGAAAGAAAAAGGTTTTTTCTGACTCAGGGAAGTCCAGAATTATCAGCAGCTGACAATGTATTCTGGGAATATATTGTGTTAACACTTTACCATCTGTCTGGAAAGAAACAGTAGGTTGGATGGACCTCTGGTCAGGGTTATAAAGGTATTATTTCTGGGTGAGCCATGGGGACATGGACAGTAAGGTGCATCTGGGTGGCTCCAGTGCAGCCTGGCTGATGCTGTCTTGCCTTGCTGCCTAGCTGTGTTCCCTGCAGCAATCCTGCTGCCCGGGGCCAAAGTCTCCTATTTCAGTCTATGGGGGAGGTTTCTGCACTACAGGGTTGTGACTGTCTTTTCTCTTTTCTGTGTCTATTCCTCTTGAAATCAGTCACTGCCTGGCAAGTTGTGCAGAAACTCAAGCTAGTGCTAAATGAGCTCAGCATTGCAGAGCTGCATTAATATGGCCTTTTGCCATTGGTAATTGGCTGTAGACCTGTGGAAAATATTGATCCAGGTGGATTTCCATGCTAGATCTACTCTGTCAGTGCTTGAGCTGGTTTGGATATCTCTGCATGGGCTTTCACTTGCCAATTTAATGTAGTATGAGCTGCTTTGGGGGTCAATCTGTCTTGGATTCTATATCTTAGCTTGGTGGGTATCATCAACCAAGAGATGTATAGAAACACACACAAACAGGCACCCTATGATAAAAGCTGCTGTGACACCTTGCTGCCTAAAAGCATGAAAGGATCTTTTCAGTGTGGCAGAAAAGGGTTAACTGAAGGAGAGCCCTGCCTTGCCCCAAGAAATTCTCAGAACTAGGCTAGAATGCAGAAATGAGCCAAAGTATTTTAAACAACATATAAACAGCTTTTTAGCCATGTTAGTGCCTGGAGTGAGGTCTTACAGCTGAATTTAAGACCTTAAAAGAAAAAAAAGGGCAAAAAAAAACCCTCAAAACCAAACCAAATGCTGATGTGTTCTCTATTGAAACTGTGTGAATAGGAACATATTCAAGCTTCTAAATATATTTTCATGTAACAGTCTAAAGGCTGCAGGGACTTTTCCATTCCTAATTATATAGTGCTGTATGCTGTCTGTTTCTGACTTGCAACTTCAAAAATAGATATTAGAGTCTAAATGAAACATAGGGAGAGGTGTAAAGAGATGCTGTTTATGATGAGGAGCTGCTCTGGTAATGTTCTTCCTGGTATTGTTACCTGTCACTTGTGTTTTAAATTCAATTGCAATCATGCAGACCCTTTAATAAGTTGACATTTCATTAAGACGGCTGTTAAAAATATATATCTATGAGTAGCTAAAGCAGTAGTGAAGGACAATAAATGTGAATGTCTTGTGGCAGTTCAGTAGCTGTTGTGTCTCGGCAAGGTCACGTCATTAACAGGATGTGGAAGCACAGTCATTTCAGGCAGTACCACATTCTGACATTCAGAAGTATGCTCTGAAATCTGAATTATTCACTGACAGTTTGGACTCCAGCCTCTGTTCTGGAATTGAAATAAAGCTCAAAGTCCTGTGGTAGCACACCTGCAAGTCACGCTGCTGTGACCTTAAGCCCTCCTGGATGTGATCTGAAATTTTTGACTGCATTATAGCAGGCATTTTCACCTCCTAAGCTGCCACTGTACTCCAGGTATGTAAAGGTAGAGTTTCCTTTGTCCTTTTAACATTCTTATGCAACCTTCTGGACGACAAGGACTAGGACTTTGTGCTAGTGCATCCTGGACTGGGAATTAGAAAAGTGACTGAGCTGCTGCACTGGTCCAGAGAGATTGAGCTGGATTTACGCGTACAGACTTTTTCTGTTTCTCCTCTCCTTCTTTTGCACTCTGCCATTTAGGCAGGAGGACATTAGAGCTTCATTTTCAGTTGGAAAGGTAGGTAGCTCTTTTCTATGCCAAAACCACTGCGTAAAGTCAAAGGAGTGAACAGTGAGCTGCGCAAGTAACTAACACAACTTTCGGTCACCCTCCAAAACCTCATGCCAGCAGCTGCAAGCTAAAGGCTGTGATATGCAAAAGGACAGTCTGGGTTTCGATTATGTAGTAGTACAATCAACACATATACTTAAATCAGAACTATTTGTAAGATTCTTTTAGTTTGGTCTCTGGGCTGGAAATCATTCCAGTTGCTGGTACACTGCAGGAGCACAGCACTGCCCTTAAGCAAGCACACCCTGCTTTTTGGCAAGACTAGTTAGCTCAGCCATGCTCTAGCCTTCAGGCTTCCCACAGCCAACACACCGAAACTGGTTTGCCAGTGCAGGTGGAGAAAGCATCATCCATCTGCGCGTATGTCCTTACGGGAATGCTGCACAAGAGTTTAGTTCCCGCCTTCATACACACACAAACATACAGCAAGTGCATGGTGGAAGTGTTTGCTCTTCATCTCTCACTTCTGAAGACTGGTTACGAGGGTAAACACAGCAGGGAAAAGACAGGGAGCTGCTTTTGTTGGTTATCTATTATTTATGCTGAGTATACCTAGAGGCTGCACTGAGGGTTGGTCCTTGTTTGAGATGAGCCAAGAAGGTGCAGACTCTCCTCTGGAAAGTTTGCTCAGACTGTAAACAGGAGACAAAAGAAGCAGGATGCAGGTGGGGTTTTAATCCTCTATTTGAATATTATGGTTAAGAGTAGTTAAATAACCTGCTCAGGGTTGCACAGGAAGTGTTGAGGTGGTACTAGGCAAGCATTTGGGGGAAAAATATATTTTTTTTTTCAATTTATTCCATCACAACAGATTAGTGCAGCTTGCTAAAGTATTCAGAGCACTGAAGGATTATTTTCTTTCTCTCACAGATAAAATGTAGTGGGTTTAGTTGTTATTTTCTTTCCCCAAAACCAAAACCAATTCTACTCTTCCTAAAGCATACATTAAACTCAAGACTTCAAATAGCATCTTCATATTAAATACAGCTGAGTTACAATTTTATTGCACCAATATTTCCACATATATTTAAAGCAGAATCACTCACAGGATTTCAGATATGTAAGTTCAGCTCAAATTCTGCTATTTCATTCACAAATTATTCCCTCCCACCCCAAATCGTAGCTTTTATCAAGTATTATTTTCAGTTAGCAGCCATTCTATGAGAGATTTTAAATTTCATTATAAAGCACATAAGTGACAAATTTTGAGATGGGGTTATCTGGTACCTTCATCAGACATTTCCACAAGCACTCTCTGGCTTCCAGAAATAGGCAGAATTTTGTTCTATTGGTGAGTTTTATCTCTATATTTTTAGAGTAGACATAGCAGTAGTTTTATAATGCTCTAAAATGCCAGGAAGGGGCCTGAGGGTGTATGTGAATTTGCTACGGAAATTGGATCATGTGTCTAAGGATCGTTATACCTAAGGAAACAGTATGCCCTGTGGTATATACATATCACTGGCATTTAGTTTTGGCTCTGTATTCTGTAATTGGCAAGACAGATCTGAAGGCTGCTGTGGAAAATTTGAGTTCCTTAAATTCTTATCTGAAATATGAAAAAAAATAATAAAATAATTACATGGGCGGTACCAATAATTACATTTTTTACCCATAAATGCTGTATTTTACTTGCAACAGGATAGGAAGGGTGCAAATAGAATTTAAAAAGAAGAAAAAGATAGGGGACAGAGAGCCAGTCTTTCCTAACTAGAAGAACTAGAACAGACCAGACTGATTCTCCTAGGGTCAGGGTCAGGCAATATATTAATATCATTATTCGCTGCTCTGTTGAAGAAAGGATAATAGTCCTTTCAGCTTGTCACCTGTAATCCTGTGTTCCTGCTTAAAGCTCTGTGATCTTGTAACTTCTCAAAGAAAGAATCAACCCTTTTGAAGGGAAACTTTGGCTGAAAAGGTTAGACAAAGCAGGAGCAAAGAAACAAAGTGGAAGTTTAGTCTCTCTTTTGTTGTCTACCCGATACCTCCATACTGATATATAGAGGTATGTATCTGCCCAAAGCATTCCATAGCTTTACACTGGTTATCCCTTACTAACAGTTTTTTCACCTTGATTTCTAAGCTTTGGGTAAAGAATAATTAAAGTCTGTATCAATTTAAGCTTTCCTGAGAAGGCATCTGGAAAAAAAAACCAACAACTTAGATATCCTTAGAAATAATCTATCAGTCTTGGGCATTCTGCAATAGAAAGCATGGAAGATGAAATTCTTCCCTGTGGGGGTGCTGAGGCAATAGCACAGGGTGCTCAGAGAAGATACGGCTGCCCCATCCCTGGCAGTCTTTAAGGCCAGGCTGGACAGGGCTTGGAGCAACCTGCTCTAGTGGAAGGTGTCCCTGCCTGTGGCAGGGGGTTGGAGCTGGGTGAACTTTAAGGTCCCTTCCAACCCAAACCATTCCATGATGCTATGATCCTGTTTGTGAGAAGCAGTCCCATTAACAGACTTCCAGTTAGTCTGGAATTGTCTAAGACCCATGGGTTACTTCAGCTTTTACTGTCATGGTGTTGTCCTATACAGCACAAATCATTCCCTTGTTCCTGAGTCCGTAGTTGGCTCCATCTAGCTCCTTTACGGAGCTGCAAGTTGGCTAATGTGTCTTGGCATGACCATTTGGTCTTTGGGGGCTCCTTGCTGCCACACTAGGCTGCTTTGGGTTTCTCTTCAGGGCACCATATTGCACTGAACAAATGAACAGAATAATCATTACCAGTTGTCACCTACTGTATTTCCAGTAAGTGCCTAAGGATTGCCCTCGTCTTGTTTACTTACAACTTGACTGAAGCAATTATTAGCTTTTCAAGGATGTCTTCACAGCTCCTAGAAAAGAGTAAGCATAAAATTCAGATGAAGGTGGTCAGGTTGATAATGCACTTGGAATAAGCACATAAAGAATAGTATTTTTCCTCAATCCAAGCCCTTATCTGCTTTGAAGACAGCAACAATTATTGTAAGTCTCAGTGTGCCTGTCATTCCGCCTTAGTGACAAATCTCTTTCATATTTCTTGTATCAGTTTGTAACTGTCTTGGCATGGTTATAGCATGTGTTCTATATTTTACCATCCACAGTCCTTCATATATGAATTATATCACAAAAGCCTTGTAGCATACATCTATTTTGTTTAAGTATTTAGATGAACCATGCCACGGAAGAACTGCCTCACTCATTTTAACTCAGCCATTACCTGCATGGGTGATTCTACAGACTTGAATGAATTTAAGTACATGTATAATGCTAAGTCCCTGTTTAAGTATTTTGGCTAAAATAGAAATAGGATTACTTATACCTCAAAAATTAATCAGAGACTTTTACATTGTGCTGAATTGAGATATGAGGGTGGTGAGGCACTGGAATGGGTTGCCCAAGGAAGTTGTGAATGCTCCATCCCTGGCAATATTCAAGGCTAGGTTGGACAAAGCCTTGGGTGACATGGCTTAGTGTGAGGTGTCCCTGCCCATGGCAGGGGGGTTGGAACTTGATGATCTTAAGGTCCTTTCCAACCCTAACTATTCTATGATCCTATGAAGTTCCTCTTTTTCCAAGGAAACAATAGGATGAACATTTGCTTTTAAGCTTATGTTCTTTTAAAATATGGTTAGAACATACTTTCATTAAGTTTTTTTTCAGCATGACATAATCTATTCTCCAAAATACTTCTAATTACATGTTATTTTCCTTAAAACATGAGGGAATTTAGTTAAGAATTCTGTGAACGTTTTTCACTAGATGCTGATATTATATTGTTGAATCTGAGCAACTAAACTTCTACATCTTAAGAATGAGTTTTAAGAGTTCTTTTCACATGCAGTTAGAGAAAATCAAATTTCCTCTACTTTCTTAATTGTTGCAAAAGTCATTAGCTATAGCTTAAAATACCTAAAAGCTTTCCTGCTTTCTCTTTCATTAGGTATTTTGTCAATTTTTACAATCTTAAAAAATAAATGTATGAATAGGTCTCACTGTAGTATATGGCATTAAGGCTTACAAGGAGAATGGCAGCAATTTAAAAGCTCTGACACTGTTAAAAAAATGGTTAAATATTAAAAAATATATTTATGGTAACTGTCACAACTTCTGTCTTTAGATACTAACAACTACGGCAGGTACTGGCCCTGAAAACCTTCTCCATAGATTTAGGGAGAAAAATATGACATTACAGTCTCTATGTTGACATGCTGCTTCAGCTTTCTTCCTTTATTTTCTTCTCTGAAGTTGCATTATTTAATGAATAATGATGTGTGTTTATCTTCCAAGTGCTCCATATTTCTGAATTATAAAAAAATGGTCTGGAGTTTCTAGATTAATAATAATAAAAGATTTATTTAGCTGTTAAGGTTGGAGTCATCTCACCAGCTTATGTCATATATTTCATTGCACCATGAACTGCTGTTTTAGAGGTCTCAATATTCTCAATGTATATTTGTAGACCTCTGAGATCATTATGTTCTGTTGATTTAGTACAGGGTCAGCATGCCCTCCAAAAGATTGCGTTAAAACCCACTGAACTCTATAGGCACATATATTTGTGCACAGCCTTATGCATGTGCATTTGTGTATTTATTTTATTTATGAGAACTAAAAACCTCATCTTTTTCTACAGGAGGGAGGAAAAATAACCTAGAGGTTTGGAAAGGTATAGCTGGATATTTAGCACTGGATGTTTGTCACAGCAGACAAGAATAATTGTCTGGCTAATTCTGCACTGACAAAGCTTGTACTTGTATGCAAACAAAATACTTTGTATGAAAGTATTTCTATCACTGGATCAACTTTGTATTCTCTCAGTCTGTTAATCCTACAGTGTTAATCTGTCTATGTTTTATTGAGAATAGTCTTACTGTTTTAAGCAACTCGAGAACTCTAAAAGCCAAATTTTAGCCACTGAGATTTCTGTTGGAGTGTAAATGTCCTTTTCCAAAGAGTTTTGCTTTTTTGGTAAGTAGAGGTGTGTGGCTTGCTGATTTTGGCAAGTTAATTCCTTGTTGTTTATTGACTTTCTCCAATAGACATGCTTTTTCCCTTAATAGAAGCCTTTATGAGCTTTAACAGTTGACTTTATGGGAGGTTTTATGTAGATAGGATCTAACAATACCAGTGTTCATCAGTGCAGGGCACAGAGTGTATGAAAATAAAAGAAATGTAATCCTCCTTTTTACTGTTTTTATAATCTTTTTCCATGTTTTTATCTTCATAACCATCCAATGGTTAGGCTCCCACAGTTTATTCACTAAGCATGGTGTAGCCAATTGTATTTCATATATGGCAAAAGTAAGTCATAAATTTGACAAGAATCAAGTATATAGTAATATTAATAGAACAGCAGCTTAGACTTAATTACTGTCTTTCTGAGTGGGAAGAACTAGCTGGATACATTCTAAAGAATGAAACACTTTAGAGCACTTATTAATTTTACAGCCAATTCACACAATTAAACACTTGGAAAATTAATACTTCTGGCATTGAAAGCAAGCACCAAAACCAACCATTGAATGAAAACTGGAAACTTTGCAATACAGTACTTTTTATCAGAAGGGACGTATCAATTTTGCATCCCTTCCAAGTTCAACCAGTTGTCAGATAAAAGCCGCTATCACCATTTTCCCATGCAAATATTCTTTCAAAAGGCTGATAATACAGAAGGTCCTTGGTTTCAAATAGTTGTGGTCTTTCTATTGTTTTGCCTCTAAACAAAACCAGCAGCACAAGAACATAACAAAAATCCATCCTAAACTCTCAGAGTTCAGATAAACTTTTGGTAGAGGTTGTTCTTTCATGTGCTAAGACTACTGAGCAATGCCCAGCTCAAGTGTTCTTTTGCTGCAAAGAGGACACATTTGATAGTTGATCTTTATGTATAGAAACATAGCTGAAACGGGAATATTTTTAGCAACCAATATTTTCTTTGCTGATTGTCCTTTCAGATATGCAGAACACATTAATTTACATATGCCTTTTTTCTTCTGTGCAAAATACTTAGAAGCCTCTTCATCATAAATGTACTTCACAAGAACAGTGGCATCTCAATTCATCTAATTCTTTGGAATTTGCTCTTCTCAGTTACCCTCATTTGCAAAGAAAGGATGGTCGAGCAGTTAAGTCATTAGCCTGCTGCTTTGGAGATGGATTTTACTGCTCTCAATGTAGATTTGCTTTCCAACTTGGACATATCTGTCAGGCAAGCAGAATAATGCTCCATTTAACCAGGACATTTTTGAGGGTGAATGTATTAGTTCATCCTTAGATAATATAGTAAATTCCCAAAGTAAGAATATGAGGGAATTTTATTAGTAGTCTATGAAAAATAGATGCTATTACCACACAGCAGATCCCAGAGTCTATAGTTAGTGGTGAAAACATAAAGAATGACATTTACTCAAATTATTTAGCATGAAACATTCTCTTTTAAATTGTCTGCTTTTTGTAGGACAGCTTTTTTTCTTTGACAGCTTAGAATTCTTTGGCTCTGATGAAGAAATATGAGAGATTTAAGGAGGTATTGGAACAATTGCTGGTCTCTCTGTATTAAATTAAATCAACTTATTTCCTTTAACAGTAACTGCCATAGTAATAGCATGAAGCATGAAGCTTGTAACTCAATTATATTGTTAAGAAAAAAAGGTATTTTTTAATGAAGTCTGTAAAGACAAGTTGTTTATTACTCATTTTGATCACTCTAGTTGATCCAACCCCAGTTTATGAAGGGGTGTGGTAGGCGTGGGTGATTAGGTAGACTTCAGTTTGAATCAGGAATGTTTTTTGGAGGGACTAAGTGTTCTGGTTCTATCTCATTGCTGATGAAGCACATTGCATCAAGTCTGGCAGCTGGCAGGCTTTCTCAATGAAGTGTGTTCTATTTTACTGCACTAGTGACAAAAAACTGTGTTTGGTCCAAAATAACAGCTGAAGCATTTAGTACCTATGGTTCTTTGCTTTTCTTGTAGGGTCAACGATTGCATCTTGCGAGTGAATGAGGTCGATGTGTCAGAAGTCTCACACAGCAAAGCCGTGGAGGCCCTAAAAGAGGCTGGCTCCATAGTACGACTGTACGTTCGTCGAAGAAGGCCTATTCTGGAGACTGTGGTAGAGATCAAGTTGTTCAAAGGACCTAAAGGTAAATGTGAAAATGAAGAGACATCCATTTTAAACTTGATGTTTAACCTCTCTTCAGCTCAAATATCATCTGAATTTGTTGATTACTTAACTAGTTAGCCTGTCAAATACTGCAGTTCACTTAGGCTTGTAGAACTAGAATTTATGGTTTCATGTCTCTTCCTGAAATATAAAGAAATTCAAGGAGTTTCAAAATTCATTTGATTTTTATTTTGGAGATGGCTCATTACCTCTTAAAGAAATGCAAGATGAAGAGATGCTATGCTTTACGCTGGCTGCACGCATACTAAAGTTCCTCTACTGAGACCTCTGACTTTCTTTTAAGGTGCTATTGAATACAGTTTCCGAATTCTCTCTGTTTTTTAGAAGGCCTTATGATTATCCAATTTATCCTTTCTATTTCATGTTGTTGGTTTCTTGTACAGTTTTCTTTGGAACAAGAAGACAGGAATACTAACTTGTGAGTTATGTAGGAGAATTTTACATGGAAGTCTAGCATGAAACCTTCGCAGTCTAAATCAGCTTTACCACTTCCAGCAGAACCTTCTAGTTACAGGAAAAAAAACAACAACCAAACAACAAGCAAACCCAAATTCTGTTCTAGAATCATTAGTACAAATTACAAATATTAGATTTTCTTCTTTTCTTTTGAAAAAGGAAAGTTTTTATTTGTAGAATGTTACGTTTAACAAATGTAATTGTATCATTTTTCCTGCCTGAAATTTCCCTCTGGCAACTGTATTTTTCTTCATAGCTAATTTCTGAGCAAAGAAAATGGTTATTTTCACAGTACTGTGTTCATTCTAACTGAATAGGATGGACAGGAGTAGATTTTTGTATCCATACTAATTATTTCATAAGTCTTTAAGTTAAAGTTATATACATTAAATGGGGAAATCTGTATGAATCAGTCTATGCCATACCCATAAGATTATTCAACCTGTTTTATCAAGAGTGAGTAACCTGTAGCTGTTTCAGTGGTTTCCCTTGCTTCTCATCTCATGTGAATATTACAGGATGCTTCTGCATACTTTTTATACCAGTAATTGAGTATATTTATTTCTAATACACATGGAACCATTGAGATTATCCATTTATCATAAGCAAAGACAGTGCATGACTTTCAGTGTTGCACTGTACCTCTTCTATGTACATATATCATGGTTATTTGACACAGCAGTGTATTCATCATCCTCTGCTCTTGGCAGATAGTAGATTTAAACATGCATCTGAGAGTAAACCCCTGGAAGTCTGGATTCTCATGGTCAATTACAGTGTTAAATTGACTTTCTAATAGAGATATTTTGTACCTGTATGAACTCAGACAGGCAGCAGGGGTTTTAAAGGTTTGGAATTAAACTCAGTGTGTGCTGTGATAGTCATTTGAGTAACCTAAGGCTAAAGAAACTAAACTTAACATATCTTTTCAGGTTGTGATGAAACAGTAAAAGTTATTCACTGTGACCAAATTTTTATTGCATCGTGGAAGTGGACAAGAGGCAGGGATTATCTAATAATGGCTTTGCATCATGTTTGTTTTCATTGTATGCCTGAAACTATTTACTTTCACATTTATTTCCATAAAAGAGAGTGAATAACAAGAAAAGTACCTTTTATGACAAGCTAAAGAAGCTTTGCCACTTAGTGCTACAGATGTTACGTAGCTATCTATATTCCTACATAAAGTTTACTACAGATATTTGCCACAGTGAATTTTATTGTTAAGCTGAATGGTTTTTTAAAAAATTTCACTTCAATATTATAGAAATAACTTAATTTGCGACTTGGATGAAAAAAAAAAAGCTGATGGGCTAGTTCTTTGCAAATCCAGGTTTTCTGTCTATCTTTATAGATTAAGCAACAAGGAAGCATAGCCTTATATGCTTTATATATTCCATAGATTTAAATAAAACAGAATAAAAGAAAATAGGCTACAGATTGGTTGGAAATCTTACCAAAACTCATTTTATGTCTATAGCAGTTTTCCCTTGAATTAAAAATAAATTATCTGTTGAGAGGCATCAAAGTCATGGCTGAAGTTGAGACTAAAGGCTGTGAATCTTGGCTGTGGGTTTCAGTGCTAGTCACTCCTGTGATACTTATCTGCACATATTTCAGGTGATTTCTCTCTGAACTACTCTTTCACATCATTACTACACAGTGCAAGATCAACTTAGTATTTATATGCACAGTGTTTCTTACTCCTCAGAGTGAAATTGGGATGTTTTGGTGTCCGGGGCAGGACATGGTAGTTCCCACACCTTTCCTTCTTTTGTACTCACAAGGTGAATAAAGAAAGTGAGACTGTTTTTTTTAGACAAGAAGGCTGCTCCATACTAAACTTGGAGAAGCAATTACCTTTTCAGTTGGTTATTTTCCTGTCTGCCTCTGTCAGTATATAACTCAGTATATACTAAGTTCATTCCTTGCTGTGTTGAGAATTTACCACATGAAAGGATAATACCATGTAAATTCAGAGATCACTACTTGCCTGTGTATGCATAGTACATCATATGTTTCAGCACTTGAAAGTGATGAAGTAAATTTGCAAGGCTTTTTATATAAATATTGTTTCAATTTCATCTGAGGTATTGAGACTGAACTTGAATATAAAGCTTGAAATACAGGCTTTGAGTCCGTAAAGGTTAGATTTTTCTTAACTGGATGTTAATTTTTCTCGTTAGCGACCACCATATAAAAGACATAGGTTAATTTTACAAATCTATTTTGAACAGAAGTTAAATATGCACTGTGTAGCATTGGCTTTGAGCATAGACTCAGCGATGAGTCTATGGTAATGTGCTGCTAAGTGGTCCCTGTTCCTGCTGCTTCATGGAAAACTGTCCTAGCATCATATGTGCTAAAAGGTCACATAACTCTTTAAGGTGACTTTTGGGGAAAAGAGGTAAACAAAGAAATAAGTTGTGTAATAGAACAGTTAAGGTTTCGAAGACAGCTGTGGCTGTGTATTTAAGGCTGTGCCTTCATCAGTTTGCCACACTCGATTGATCATCTTGGCTGATGTCTACAGTCTGTGTCTTGAAGGTAACTGCTAACTGGGATCCTTGCAGGAACTTCATCTTTCACATGCTCAGAAGATTGTCTTTTGTAGGGATCTTCTGTGTCTCTATAGTGAGACTTACAATTGTAGCAATTCACTGTTTGGCTTTGCTTAGTATTTAGTAGTAAACAGTGGGTGTTTTATTTCAGGCACTCTCAGGACACTGCAGGTTTTCCCATCCAGTGCCTTTGCAGTAGCTGGGGGCTATAACAGAGGAAGGATATACAGTGGAGCTTTCTTATTGAAAATCAATAGGATTTAGACACTACTGAAATCCTGTCCTTAAGTGATACGCTTTTCTTGCTCTGTATTGAAACATAATGAGACTATCGGTAATGAGAATGGATTGTGCGCGCTGCAGTATTTATTCCTGGGGAACAAACATGCAGGCATTCAAAATAAAGCAATTTAATGGTGGTGCTTGGCTGTGTAATATAACTTCTGTATTAGCTTCTTCCTGCAAAGAACTGCTAATGAGCAGTGAATTACAAACTTCAGTCACTATTGGAGACTACAGTGCTTAAACCCATTCAACTGCATTTGACTGCAGCACTTTAAACCAAAGGAATTCCACTGCCCCCTGGTATTTTAATGCTGTCCTAACACACGGCAAATCTACCTTTTCCAAAACCAGAAGTATAGAGTAGTATCCTTGATGAAAACTTAGATATAGAAATTAAACTTTATTGGTTTTAATTTTTTAAAGAATCAGACACAAAAATGGTTTTCTACCATTGTAGAAAATTTCTGGCAGTCAGAAACTCAAATACAGAGGTTGTGTAATGTTTTATCTGCCACTACCTAACTGATAATTTAATCTGTGATATTATATACGGGGGGGGGGGGGGGAAGGCAGAAAATAATTATCCCAGTAACTACAGCAGTGTTGGATCACATGGTAAACTTCTGACCTCAACTCTATAAGTGATGTAATGTCTGCAGAAATGAAGTTTTCAGTGTGAGAGGCAGAAAAACTGAGTGCCAGGAAATGTGGGAGTAGATATGGCAGAATCAAAAACACAAAAAAGGCACAATATAAAGAAACGGGATTAATTTCCCACACCTTTCATGGTAATTCAATCCTAACTATCATTACAATGCTTGAACTGTGTTGGAATCTTGCAGTGATGGATAGGGCTGCCCTTTTCTTCACTGTATATGAGGCAGAAAGGCTCTGAACTGATCAGCAGCTATGTCTCTTTGCTGTTGTCTGTACGCATGCTTTTTTTGTCATTCCTGGTGAATCCAACCAGTGACACATTCAGATCAGTTTCACCCAACCCACCTCTGGGCACTTAAGCTATTTGAGGGCACTTATTCCTCTCCTCTTTCCTGCACTCAGAATTGGGCCTATGGTCCTGATATGTCAGGACTTGCCATTTAATCTATTTAGACTGTTATTGTGTTTGGGGATTCTAAGCTAGAAACTAATGCATTGCTCAGCCAGTTTTATATCACTCTGGATAATTTTCTTCTCCTCAGTAAAGATTAAGCTCTAAATGGGGCATCTCAGTAAAACACTCCAAAATAAGATGGAATGAATACAAAGGTTGTAACACCCATTTATTTTTTTTTTATCATGTATATCCATCTAAATGTTAGATGAAGTCATTGGGCATAACCAGTTCCGGAGTTTCCATTTCATTGTTTTCTGTGCTGGACTGAAGCGACTATGCAGCACGTGGTATATTTCCTTTTCACATAAGTGTTTTTTTCTTGATGACACTGAATAAAGTCACTGAGTAGTAATGAAGCTTTCTTACTATACTGAGGAAAGAATCAGTATGTTTTAAGTACAATATTTTTTAACCTATTGGTTAGCTATGGAATTTTCTTGAGAAGATGCAGAGACTTTAATCATCAATAAAAGGTATGATTTCACTAAAGACTTACCTTGAATTGTTACTGGAATGTTCTCTGCTCCCTTATTGTCTATAGTTTCATAGAAGTTCATACTTCTGTTTTATAGAAGTTGACATATTTTAGTTTGGATTGATGGCTTTATTGGAAAAATCTTTTGTTCTGTTACATAGATAGCAACCAGCTTGCAGTGACAACTGAAACTGTCAAAAAAGTACAGTGGAACAGCATATATTTTTAAATGTCTGCCAAAAAAAAAGAAAGTGTTCAATTCAGAACAGCAGAATGGGGGTGGGGGGTAATTCTCACAAGTGCTGCTCTCAACAAGGAAAGGAGAAATCTTACCATCTTTACCTACTACAACAAATCCAAAGGTTACCTTTTTATCTCAGGTAGTATCTACAGAACTTAAAATGAAAGAGGGAGGTTTTGGAGACAAAGAGCCCCAATTATTTCTTTTTCAATTTCAGAGAGCACTGAAAGCTTTCAGATCTTGCTGTTTAATAACTGATTGCAAGTGCTTGCTTCAGACTGATGTATTTTTTTATCAGTATAACTATCACTGCTACTACTGCCTATTTAATCTAAGGGATACTAAATACTTCATAGTAAACTTTACCATTTGGGGAGAGGGGGTTTTATGGCAAGTTTGGCAAATGTTTTGTTAATTTAGGATCACTTGAAACCTTCAAAACATTTTTGTATTTCATGTTGAGAAATGTTTATTTATACCTCCAAAGTGTTTTCTCACCATTTGAACAAAACATTAAACCTTTTCTTATGGTGTTTTAAGACTTTCAGTCTTATGATCTTATCAGCAGTGAATTAATTTCTGTTTTTCAGTGTTCTCCTTCTGTGCTGTGAGCTTTATTATGAAGCCTGATTTAAAACAGAGCAAAATGGGGCAACTTAAAAAAGAGCTGTAAAAAAATAAAGAAGTTGGCAAACTGTCCCAAACCTAGATTTAACAAATTATATAGGTTCTGAACTGTAATTTAAGTGCTTCACTTCATATGACTGTAACACACTATCACTTACTACAGGTAGAAATAGAAAACCACCACAACTGAAGCTATAATACCTTTTTTTTTTTGAGATGCCTTTGCTTGAAGGGAACTCACTTCCCATCCAATTAGCAGAAAGTGCTCTATCAAGCACTAATACTTATTTTTCCAATTTTAAGATAGCGATTCAAAACCATCATTCATAAGTTAACATCACTAAAGGCATGGCTTCCCTGAAGGGAAGTTTAATGTAAGAATATATGAGTATCTGCGTAGTTTGCGGCATGAAAATTGTACTCTTGAAACTCATAAAATGAGAAAGCTCTGTGATAGTGCTTTAAAAGCCTTTGCTGTTTCTCAGAAGTATTTTGGCATATCAGAGTTGCCAATACGTGATGGAGAAAAAGCGGTAGGTTATGGCTGCACCTTCATATTTCACAGGCTGAGGAACTTGTTTTTTAATATAAGTGATGATATCTGCATACAGATGCTATTTTAATATTCTGCCATGTGGCACAAATAAAACATTAAATGTTTTATCTGCCTTTGGTCACTACAGACTTGCCATCATATTCATATAAATTACGACATAGAATCACAGAATCATAGAATAGTTAGGGTTGGAAAGGACCTTAAAATCATCAAGTTCCAACCCCCCTGCCATGGACAGGGACACCTCGCTCTAAACCATATCACCCAAGGCCTCATACAACCTGGCCTTGAACACTGCCAGGGACGGAGCATTCACAACCTCCCTGGGCAACCCATTCCAGTGCTTCACCACCCTAACAGGAAAGAATTTCCTCCTTATATCCAATCTAAACTTCTCCTGTTTCAGTTTTAACCCATTACCCCTTACCCTATCACTACAGTCCCTAATGAAGAATCCCTTCCCACCATCCCTATAGGCCCCCTTCAGATAATGGAAGGCTGCTATGAGGTCTCCACTCAGCCTTCTCTTCTCCAGGCTGAACAGACCCAACTTTCTCAGCCTATCTTCACACAGGAGGTGCTCCAGTCCCCTGATCATCCTTGTGGCCTCCTCTGGACTTGTTCCAACAGCTCCATGTCCTTTTTACGCTGAGGACACCAGAACTGCACACAATACTCCAAGTGAGGTCTCACGAGAGCAGAGTAGAAGGGCAGGATCACCTCCTTCGACGAAATATTCCTTAAAAGCTACTCATTCTAGAGTGATCCCTTCCATTCCTGAATAAAAGCAGGACTTAGTTGTTGTAATCTCACACAATAACAGTTATCATTATCAGAGTGGCACTTCAGTTCTAGTATTGCAGGCTTTGGCTATTATCTTTTTGTCTTTATTGGAGAAATAAAGCAAATCTTGGGGTTTGTTACAATTGCAGTTAAATAGCAGGAGGTGGTAGTATCAAATTGTTGTTGTATCAGACCAAACGCAACCTCTTTTGGAGACAATTAGTAATGATTTTCCAGATCAACAAGGATCATTTTAAATGAAACTCAGGAGCTGTCCATCTAATTGGTTGTCTCACCTAAAACTAGAGCTATCCTGTGAGCTGCAGGTTCTCACTTGCTTAAAGTCTTGTATTTTCATGATAATTCTAAGTTCCCTCTTTTCATTGTTATTTCCATTAGCAGTAGATGAATAACAAAATTACTTGGAAGACTGTGCAGAAATTTTATATACATATATTTTTGTTTTCCCTTGAAGCCATTCAGTTCTTAAGAACTCTCCAAGCAGTTCTAAGAACCCTGAGTTAACACACAAAACAAACATCTAATCTCATAGTAGATTTTAAGTATCAGTTTCCAGAAGTCATTCACAAAGAGTGAGGTTTCCACTGAAATGAACAGTGCTTTCCACAACTCCATCATGCTACCTATTTCTGAAGTGGTGCAGTTGCAATTTCCAAGTGCAGTGCTGTATTTTAATAGCCAATTGAGATGGCTATAAAAATCCAGCACTGCACATTAAGATCATTACCAAATTGCTTCAGCAATACTTACTGATGAGGCAGCTTCAGCAGAACATGATTCATCTTAATGAACTGTGGCTACGATTGAGAAAAGCAGCAGCACAGAGAAAGATGTGCAGGTAGGTTTGGATGCCAAAAAGCTGAAGATTTTGCTTCCAGAAAAATAAGCTTTGGGTAGTTTCTTTTTCTCTTCACTGGAGAAAGTAAGTAAATCTGTCATCTTCTTTGTTTCAATTGCAGTTAAATAGCAGAAGGTGGTGGTATGAAGTCGTTGTCATGTCAGACCAAATTCAGACATCTTTGGAGCTAAGTAGACCATTGACATTTCAGTTGACAAAATCTTTTGTGCTTGTCCTTTCTGAATTAGGTAGGAAATTTGTATTCTCACACAGTTATCTAGATTGTTTCATCTCCAACTGGAGACAGCAAGTGTGGACCAGTATGACCCCATTTTCTATCACTCACCTTCATAAGTTGTCAACCCTTTTGCTATAAAGTTACTTCTGGGACTTTTGCTGGGAAGCAAGCGGTTAGTGTGACTCACTAGATTACATTTTCTTTCCTTTGTCTACTTCTACCTGTACAGAAGGAAAGGGCTTTTAATATCTGTGCCCAGTTATTGGATAAGTCATGGATGCCTCTCCAGGTTTGGCTCATCTGACTTGCTTCTGAGTGGGAATAAAGCAAGGCCATTTAAAAACTCTATATTTGGTGTATCCCTCCTTGTGGAAATGCTTCAAAGGAAGTTGCTTACTAAATGGATTTCCCAGCTACATATTGATCTCTGGAGCACTGCTGGAAAGTTTCTTGGAATATCTTTTGTCTTGGGCTCATAAGAACTGGGATGCCTTTGCTTTTTTGCAATTTTACATTGCTGCCTTTTTCTATGGCATCTTTAAAAATCCCAAGGACATGTCTCCACCACACTTGGTCTATGACAAGTGTTACACAAATTCCCAGTGAATTTCAGCCAACTTCTTTTCCAACTCTATTTTTATCTCCTGAACAAATATAATTACAGCAAGTCTCATAATTTTGTTATTATAACATGCCTTTGTACTCCTTTTTTTCCTTTAGATTATAAATTTCTGGGTCAGGGAATAGTTCCATCTTTTTTCCTCCCCATGGAGTGCTGTGTAAGAGTTAAAGGGGAGTTTTAGGAGATCCCTTTCATTATGTTTGCCATGGCGGTTTTCATCAGGCCAACACAAGAGAGGGAGGAGATGCATCAGACAGTGTAGCAGAATATTGTCTCATCAGTATTTCCAGATGCACAATAAATCAAAAGATGAGAGAGTGACGTCATTTGCTAAACTACTGGGCTGAGTGCGGAAAGAACCCCTGCTGTAGACAAGAGGCCAATATGTTTTTTGTCTGTTTCCTCTGTGGAGGAGTGAAAATTTCCTAGGGAGTGGCAGTTTTATTGTCCTTTTTTCTCTACCTGTATGTTCCTTGCCTTAAATTCCTCAGGTGCGTTTTGGGGAATGATTGTGCTTGATCTTTCACCACTTGAATAAATAATTATGCAACAGCAATTGCTGTGAGCCTGATGTGACATCCTGATTCAACAGAAGAAAACATTAAGGATTTTACATCCTATGTAGAATATATTCATTGACACTATCTGTGTCATTTGCAACTAATTTGAACATCCTTCTTTGCAGAGCTTTATCCTTTCTCAAATAGCAATGTGCAAATTAATCAGGTGAAAATAGAGAGCAGTGATTTCCTCCTTTATTGTTCAGTTAATTATCTACATAGCAAGTTCGGTCTTCTTGCTAGTTTGTCACATGTCCAGATCTTTCTTAAGAAATCTGCTGTCTCACTCATCAGCAAAGTATTGCCGTGCCATGAAAAGCACCTTTCAAAGAATAAATTGTATTTAATTAAGTTTTATAGCCTGGGGAGCTGTAGCTGTTAATGTTTTCCTGTGTTCTTGTCTCATTTTTTTTCTGGAATCCTAAAAACAGGCAGATGATATTTTAAGTCTTCTGAGGAAGGCATTAGAAATTCTGATCATGGTAGAGTGACAAAGCTGTATGAAGCTTTAAAGATTTAGGTAATATGGTAAATAAAATACCAGTTCACAGCCTATTTAAAAATACATTCTCAGTAGTCAATAGTAATCCTTTGTTTCCACTAGCAGAAAAAGAGGAAGGAGTTACATTAAAGCATCTCTGAACATTTAAAGGCTTAGTCAGAAGATAGGCACCAAAGTGACTAACTGCGACTAGTCATGCATCTGACTATTTCCAGTACTATATCCTAGTCCTTTTTACAGGTCTGTCATCCTCATTTTGCTTTCAGTATTCCGAATTCTAGCTAAAATTGTAGTTACCTTTAATGAAAACAAAAGAAACAATGCAATTTGGGTTCTTTTTTGGTAACAGCTAAAGGTGGTAACCAGGTTTTAACACTTGACAAAAATAAGTATTTTGGCCTTAACTTACCATTTATTATTTTAGACCATTTGTCCAAAAACTTTGAAAAACTGCTTTTCCTTCATCAGTTAGGGTCTGTTTTTTTCTTTGCGTGTTTCTTGAAATATTATATTAGTATTCCTAGAAATGGCAACCTTTCTTTTGCAGTTTAGATGGAAAGAGGTGTCCTTTGCCATTTGCTGTGTAACACATGGTCTATGCAGATGACCCTACTTTCCAATTGTGTATCTTAAGATATGAGACGAAGGAATCCCAGCTGTGGGACTCCAGTGCACAAACACTCTGGTACTGCACGTGGTTAGTTCAGTGCCAGGTACAAAGGCAGCTGGTTTGGAATGGATTCCTATATTGCAGACACAGTGAGATCAAGCTACTTTCAGAAGCAAATACAGTCTTGCTGTGCCAAAGACTTGTGCTCTTTGACACATAGCTGCTCTTCAACCCTTCTTCTTTTGAGTCAGCAGTGAAGCCCTGTGATTTGTGAGAGAGTACCACTTCTTTTACTTTTCTTGCAGAGACTCATTTAAGATGTTTTCATTCAGAAGTTCCACCACTTGGGACAATGGCAAGGGGATTTGCTTTTCTCAACATGAGCATTTGGTGCTCTTGGTAGATGGAAAAAAAATTCCTGTGGCCTCTTCCAGGTTACATTTTGGCTGACTTCATAAAGGCAAGGAGACAGGTTAATGCTAATGTCTTTAGTGGCTTATTTCCTAGGAAACCAGGGACACTAGCTAATATATCCAGTGTATCCCATGAACGCAAAGCTCTGTGTTCATTACGCAGGATGTTCTGAATTTTGAGCAGTGATTTATAGGAACAAATAAGAAGCCTGCCCTTAGATCGTTTACAAAGTATTTTGTCCAGTCATTATCTTTGATAGGAGAAACAGTTGCAAAGCAAGATCTTAGAGCTGAATGAGGCATAAAAAAGTATATAATGACACAAAGGGTCTTTAGGATATGATGAAAGATGTTGCATAAGCTAGAAGTACAATACCAAGGCGTGTTTGACTTATTTTTTTTTTGGAAAGTGATGTTTGCAAATTAGGATTTGAAAGTAGTTTCCGCCCAACCCCCCAAAATGTGTTTTTTGGGTTTTGTTTGGTTTGTTTTTTTATGCAAAACAATGTGTGGGATGTCTTATGACATAATTAGAAATACATACTAACCATCCCAACAAAGAGAGGCCTGCAATGAGGAAACATGAAGTTACAGCAAATAATTTAGTCAAGTTTTTTATTGGTGGCACATTTACATTTTATATACTGTAGCTGAAAAAAATAACACAGGTAAATGGTAGGCCAGGGGTAAATCTTATCCATAGTCTGTAGGTCGGGTTTGTCTTATTTCTAAATTCTAATGATTATCAAATGCCAAGCCAAATTTTCTACGAGTTTTTTTTAAATAATGCTTTTAAATGCTGTTACAGCAAATCACATCCTTCTGTAATGCAGTGGAGTAATTGTAGCTTAGAGATGTACTTTGTAGTTACAGAGAGATGTTGAGATGATAGGTGCTTTCAAGGCAAGATATGAAAAAATGCCAGTCTTTTTGCTGGCATCAGTGTTAACAGAAAGGTCATCTGTTCTAAGGTTGCTACCATGATTAAATCCAGCAACAGAGGGACAATACCTCAGCCTGGGATGAAGAAGGAACAGGCCTGGTATCATGTAAGGAAGTTAGATATTTTATACTTGCATGACCTGATGGTCTTGATCCCAGACCAACAAAATTTAGCTGATGAAATCCGAGTGCTGACAATGTTTGGTTTTGAACATCTGTGTGGAGAATGTTAAATGAGAAACTGGAAAGGGTAAGCAGAAAACTCATCCATAGTGAAGTGTACAAGAGGAGCCAAGGGACTATAAGGTAATCAGTTTGCTTTCAGAACCCCAGAGGAATATTGGAACAAGTAGGAAATCTCTTTATAAGCACCTAGAAAAATTCTGAAGAGCAGTGATTACCAGAGGATGCCACATTCCCCTTTTGCAACTCTTTTTCACATTTTTCTCAAGTGACACCATATGCTGAGAGGGTTTAACATTGAAAGTGGTCTGAAAAAGAGGTGTAATTCAGCAGGGACAACTGCCAAGTACTTTCAGCAGAAATAATGAAACAATATAATAAATAGTGCTTATGGGAAAAGAATCCCATAGAAGAGCATCTAGAACTTTGTTAGCTGAAGCTTATCTTTTACACATCATACTGAGATGAAACATTCAGTAGTATATTGGGATTTACAAATTGAGGCATGGTTTATAACACATGTGAGCAATCCTGTCATCCTTCGTAGGTAAACCTTCGAGCTTTCCACTTCCAGAAGGGTGTAGGCCAGTTGAAGGGACTCCAGGGGAAAGCAGTAAAATTGATGAGAGATTTAAAAAGCCAATCATTAGAGGAAAGAGTGAGTGATCTGAAATACCAAAGCCTTCAAGGGGGCTTATGGGCCCCTAGTAAAAGTCTTCTTGCCTTCTCATCTTTGAAGAGTGAGTTTGCTCTGCGTCCTCCTTAGGGAGGGTGTAAAACCAAATTTAATAGATAAATTATGATAAACAAGATTGGGATTGGATTTAGGATGAGTGAGACAAATGATTTGATTGATTACCAGGCAGGTCACCAGCTCTGTAGCATGGGAAATATCCAGGTGTGCAAGACATTCATTTGTTAGCCATGCAACTATAGTTTGCTCTATCTCAGGTCAAGAAGATAGAGTGAATAAGTTTCTTCCAGTCCCAAGATTCAGTGATCATAACAAAATTTTCTTATTTCACTGCAGTATGAACAAAGTCAGGACGTATAGAGCTATTTAAATCCTGCACCTGCAGAAATTAAGACATATTTTTTCTTCCAGACAAAACCCACAACTTTGCTTGTCCTCAACAGTAATTTAGTGGTTTTTATTTCTCTTTTCTGCTTTAGCTGTGGCTATGAGTGATAAAACTGTTTTAGAAACTAATCTTCTCCACGTGTGAAAATATGAATGAATACTAGAACAGATAAACTGCAGTCTCAGTCTGCATTTTTTTATTCACAGGTAACTAGGATTTCTCTGGCTTTTCAACTTTTCTGTTGCCCAAACCATGATCATGCTCCTTAGGAGCAATCTGGTTAGATGGGTGGCTGGTTCTTCACCAAAGGCTACTGTCACATCAGGCTTCGGTATTTGGACTGCACCAAAGCTTTAATGCTAAGTCATGACTTTATATAAAACGCTTTTGTCCAGCTGTAGGCAGGGCTTGGTTTCTTTACACCTAAAGTCAGTCTTGTAGGCTCTGGGTACTACCTTTGTGGGTTTCAGTGGGATGAATCCTTTCATCCAGGTAGTTGCCTAAAATTTCCAAGGGGTGTGCCAGAAGTGGACTGGGAATAAACAAGCATTTTAGTACATTCGTTCTTTCCCCCAGGGTTTCAGTTTTCTTTAGGAATGCTTTGTATATCATACCTAGAGACTGACTTACACCTTACCTCCGGCACTGCAGGGAAATTCAAGGATTGTTACTGATTGAAAGAGCTGACAGAAGGGCATGTTAATACCCCTCCTAGATAGAAGCCCTCAAGGGACTAATAGCAGGGTCTGGTGTTGTATCTCATGAAAAGCCCTGATAAAAAATATCAGAGAAAGTCTTAGTCAAAGAAAAGCTGTAGTGTAACTCAGGCTGAAACTATCACTTTGTAGTGTTATACTCTGAGTCCCAACTGCTAAGCACAAGCTATTAGAACATTTTTCATGATCTGTATTTCTGAATGCAGATTATATGGGTTCACATTATCTTTCTAGTTATGTATACTAGAGTACAGTTCTCTTCTGAGAAGTTGTGGAATCAAATAATAGTTTAGGTTAGAAGGGACCCTTAAAGACCATCTAGTCAACCGCCCTGCTGCAAGTGGGGACATGTTCAACTAGATTAGGTTGCTCAGACCCCTGTCCAATCTAACCTTGAATGTTTCCAGGGATGGAGCATCTGTCACCTCTCTGAGCAACCTGTGCCAGCATTTCAACCATGCTCATCGTAAAAAATTGCTTCATTATCTCATCTAAACCTACCCTCTTTCAGTTAAAAGCCATTGCCCCTTGTCCTGTCACTAAAGGCCCTACTAAAACATCTGTCCCCAGCTTTCTTATAGTCACAAGTGTCTGGTTTTACTCATTTTATCCTGTAGGAGTAGAGGGTGCTTCTAACTTGCAAATAAAACATTTTTTGTTTCACTTCTTAGAGTAGTATTGCCAGAAAGCATCATCAGTAAACTGAACTAAGGGACCAAAGTATAGTTTCAGGGAAACAAAGAGTCAAAGCAAAGTGCAATGACTCCTGAATCCATGTTCAGTGTCTTCACCTCATTACTACAGTTCAATAAGCAGCATCTCTTTCCTTTTCTCCATATCATTTATATACTTGTAAATTTTTAACATCAGGGCTCTGTAAATTGCCTTACATAAAAAAAAAACCAAAACAAATTTACTTGTAAATTTGTGTCCTGATTTCTTTCTGTATTTTTTAAAAAGGAAGCAACTGAATGGATAACAGGTTATTTATGGGTTGATTGCAAATAGATAAGAGGGTACAAGATGAACTTTGATTTCATTTTGTATTTTTAAGCTTCAAGATAATTGGCAGAGAGCTTTTCAAGAACGTATTTCTGTTCAGCTTTGCAACAGGGATAGGAAGATAAATGCTAAATTCCCCTCATCAGATGGAGAATGAACAAAAGAAACTGATGAGTCTCTCCCTGACATTTATGGTTGTTAAACAGATCCCAAGCTGACAGACTGCTCTTTCTGTCTCCATTTTATTGGTGAGAAGTTATTAAATATTGTCTAAAAGAGCCATAGAACTTCGAAAGCCGTAACCCAGCTGTACTCAGTTAAAGATGTATCACCTCCTGTTACACAAAGCAAATGGCATTTTGTCATGACTTAGAACAGTTTTCTCCTGTGTCAAGTCTGTAGGCTTCACAAATGAATCTTGATTGATAAAAATGGCAGGAAAAGCACAGCTTTATATAGTACTTTGACTTAAAAAAAATTAGCATCTCAGCAAAAAATAATAACTACTTTAAAACTGATCTTGATATCCACATATACAGGAACAAATACTTTTCATTTACCACATCTACAGGAACAAATGCTTTTCATTTATGTTATTAGGTGAAATAACTTGTGCTGCTGTCAGTAATTACAGTAATTTGTGCAGAAAATTACATAGGTACTATCTGTTAATGACAGGCAAACTACAATCAACTGTCAGCATAAATTTGGTTCCTATACCTGAAACAACTGGTACCTTGTGCATGGAAAGTGAACCATATTTTGGGGTCTGAACCCAAGTAAATAGATAATGTAAGAACAATAGTAGATTCTTTGGATATTCTCACTGCAGTCATCTGAGGTTTCTGTAACTGCCTGCTTGTCTCTCAACACCACAAAGGAGCCATGGCATGTTATTTTTGTTTCTTCGTTCTAAAGTTACATGTGTGAATTGGTGTGGCAAAATATATATATAAAAAAATATATTAAATATCAGGGTCAAGTGAAGTTTAAGAACACAAGTAGTGGGTGAAAAGGAAAAACCCTTCAAGATATCTTTTGAATTGTCTGATGAAGAGAGGAGATGGGGAAAAGGGACGCCTTTTGGGTTTACATCAGTGAGATCTCTGCCATGCTGATCCCATCTGGATCTGGATCCCATTTCCAGATACTTCTCCTTAAAGATCTGACTGATTATCCATTACATGCTAAGGGAAAATGGCATTTTCACCTGAAGATGCAGTTAAAATAAATACAGCTATAAAAGCGCTTTTATTTATGGTAATGAGACTGATTGCTTTAAAACATATGTTAAGAAACAAGGACTCTTCTCTGGAAAGGGTGACTTAGAGGTTTATTATTTGGTTCTCTAACCAGGAAAGGTTCATAGTAGCAGTGTATCTGCCAGTGCAAAAATTGGAGAAGTATTGAATAAGCATTATTGTTACACTGTTCTTCCACTATAGCAATATCAGATTTGTCTTAGTTCTCAGGAGCACCACAAACCTGCAATTGCTAGCATCTCTTTCTCTCTCTTAAGGTTAGGAGAGCAGTTTTATTACTCCTTTTCCTCCCAGTAAAACAAAAAGCATATTTTTACTAATTATTATTCAGGCGCATTTCTAGCCAAAATAGTCATTTCTGTCCTACTCGCTTTGGCTCCTTGCTTCTGTCCCTGCATCTTTCCTTCTTGCCACATCCTTAAGTTGAGTTTGCTGAAAAGCAGTGATAGTATTGCATCGTTCTCCACAAGAGTCACAACTCCATAATAAAGTGCCATATGCAAAACTGTGCTGCCAGCAAAGGGGACATGTGAACCCAACACCATCCTCAGCTGCCGGCGCTTACTGCTGCCATCTCTGTAGGTGCTGGTGAATACGCATCTGGTCTGTGATTCACACTGATTTTGTTTGGGTTTTATGCCATTTTCATCTTGCCAATCCATTTGGCTAGAAGATCTTCATGGCTAAAGCAAGTCAGGATGTGGGAAAGTGTGGCCAAAGGCAGGGAGCAGAGCAGAGCTTTCTCTTTTGGCAGTAGTGAGGCTTTAGTTCAACCTATGACAATCTTGAAAATACACCCTGAAACCCCTCACTTGGCTTTTTGCTTCTAATTAGAACAACTGGCTGCTTAGAGTCATGGAATCACAGAATGGATTGGGTTGGAGGAGACCTTTAAAGATCATCTGGTGCAACTTTCCTGCCATGAGCAGGAACACTTTCCACTAAAGCAGGTTGCTCAAAGCTCTGTCCAACCTGGCCTTGAACACTGCCAGGGATGTCTTCTCCATCTGTAGTCATGCATAGTCCAGTTGAATTTTGCCCAAGTGAATGAAAGGGCAGGGATGAGGATGCTAATGCAGAAAAAGATAGAATGAGGAAAAAAGGTAGTTTTAAAAGTCCATTCATATCACATTCAGCCATACTGTCGCTTACACTGTTTAAAGTTCCCTGCAAGATGTGGATGACCCCATCACACATGCAGCAGCCAGATGATGTCTACCTTCATCAAGGGTTTGTGGCTTTTAGCAACTCTGTATCTGAGGGATGTTTGTCCCTGTGGGTGCACCAAAAATATGTAAACACTTCCTGTGTGAACAGGAAGGCAATGTGCATGCACAGCTTCACTTGCAGGCATATGCAAACTGGGCATGGAAATGAGAGAAAAGACATTCAAAAAATCAAGTTTTAAGCAGTTAATCCTGTTCCTAAGTGGAAGATCTTGGCATTACCTGCTTTACATCACTAATCTTCACTTATTTAAAACCATAATTTACTGCTTTTAACATGAAATATTTAGACTTGGTGTATCATGTGGCTTTTCCGAAAAGAGCTGATCTGCTTGCTACAGTACTTGGAGTGTCAGTATATGTCAAAAGGGAGATAATTTTCTCTTCCTTGCACATACACCAGTACAGTTCTGACAGTGTGATTTAATTTGGTTTTCAGTGAACTTAAATCCTCACTAATGGTTTAAAAATCAGGTTATTGTGAATCATTAGGAATACCAACTTCTCTTTTCAAGACATTTTAAAGTATTCTTGAGCAATTCTATTGTGCAATTAGGCCAGTACTCATTGTCTGTGTTTTCTGGGAAATCTACTCTTAATTAATTTGAATAAATATGAAAGTATAGAACAAACACAACTTCTAATGAGGCTCTAAGTGTATTTTCCTAGATCTCTGTTTCCTTTCTGTTTTGATTGTATCTGAAGGGAATGTATCTTTGGGGATAATTATATGTGGGAAATAAAATCATAATGGAAAAAACATTTAACTGCAAAACTGAATAGAAAAGGAGGGATTGCTTTCATTTACATGTTAGATAGCTTTTTCTACAAATTTCCACAAATAGCAGTATAATATAACAAGATGTGTTTTCGAGGCATTTTTAAAGATAACAGAAAGATTAGCTTTACTGTTATGATAATGTAAAACCAATGCTTTATCTACTGTATTTACAGCATGATTGTTTTTAAACATGCACTCATTGCCTTGCAGGTATGATGATATTTGCGTCGCAATCTCACTTTCCCATCAAATCCTCTCTGGCTGGAAATGTCAACACATTTTTTTAAGCCAAGGAGTGTAACCCTATGTCCTGAAAACAGATTGCTTGCTTTCTTGTTGTAACCCAATAGATATGACTGCATTGTTGGATTTTAATGCCCCAAGGAACGAAAAAGTAGTTGGAAAAGCGCTGTAGTTGTTTAATTTGCTTCTGAGCCCAGAACAGAGAAACCCAGCAAGAAAACCCCTGAAATATCCAGAAGACATTTTCCCATATTCTGAACACTTCTACATTTCTGACTTTTGTGAGTCTCAAGTGGTGTCGATGAACCCTTTATGTCCAAATAAAAGATGCAACACAGTGCATTGCCCTATCTGCAGCAGGAGCGCAAGCTTGGAGAAAGCAATGTTATGCCGGGAGCTCTCTGGGACATGCCAACACATAGCTGTTTTGGAACATATATGAGGAGCCATGGATAGTTGTGGTAGCTGAATTTTCAGATTACACGTGCTTCCTAATGGTATAGATGTCAGTTTGTAAAATTTGAGACTGGAAACCTGCTTAGGTATTCTCAGTCAAAGGTACGGAAACCAGCCTGCAGTCCTTGCCTATTGGGTAGCCCAACAGGTGGTGCTGCCACAATCTCTCCTCTGCTGAGTTGTAGGTGACTGTCATTCCTCCAAGCCTTTAGTCTTTCAGAGAGCTGTTTGGGTTACTGTGAATCATAGAATCATAGAACAATGGCCTGGGTTGAAAAGGACCTTTAAAGCTCATCCAGCTCCAACCCCCTGCCATGAGCAGGAACACCTTCCACTAGAGCAGTTTGCCCCCAAGCCCCATCCAACCTGGCCTTTAACACTGCCAGGGATGGGGGAGCCACAGCTTCCTTCGGCATCACCACTTTATCTCTGTTTTCTCTCTCTTATCAAGCAGGCAGCAAGATACAGAGCTGCAGATTCCTTCACTGGACTATGCAGCTAGATTGTGTTACTATAGTGTTTTAAATTTCAATTAAATTTGTCTTTTTAATAAATTAAGAATAGTCAAAATTGGAACTATTTTATTAAAATTTATTTTTTACATTTGAATGTGAATTGTTTAATAGTGATGCAGATAAAGGCAGATGAGGTGAAAAAACTCACTGCTTACATTCTACTGAAAACTCTGACCAAAATGTGGCCCAATATTGAAAATCTCTAAGTCCTCTGTTCCTGAGGCTATGGAAGGGTCTGGTCCCTCACAAAGACATGCCAGTGCTGCTGTGTAATCAGGGCTTATTTGCAAGAACAGGATTTTCTTTGCCTGTTATATAATGGCAACTCCCAAACAGTATCCAGTCATAGCATCTCTCATGAGCATGCTGGCCATACTCTTGGAAGGCTTGTGTGTGCTCTCCACTTTGATCCTAAGCAGAGGCTGTAGTGAAATCTGGCATCTCTGTTGGTTCAGTAGTACAGGAAAGTGATGCACTGGCAGCCAGAATGCAGGGATTCATAAAAATAATAACTATAAAAATGGCTGTGGGCAAGAACAAAGGAACTGTGGGTAAACAGCTGAAGGCTTGAGAATCTAATGACACACAGTGTTAAGGGGGCAGTAATTTTCTCCTTGTGCAGGGTGGTTCCAGAGGATGTTCTACTTACCTGGTGGCACTGTACATCATTTTTATTCTGACATCAACTCAGAAATAACCAAAACCACTAGATATGTTTGGAAAAAGTAAGTGTCAAAACAATAAGGAAGATGCTTGATGATTTTAACACAGGGCTGTTAGAAACACTAGGCTCAGTTAGATTCCTAGGAGCCTTTTTCCCAGTTGAGGCTGTTATCAAATTGTTGCTTACAAAAGGAGCCATCTGAAGTGAATTAGGAGCAGGATCTGAAACAGGAATTAACAGTAGCAGTGAAAGTAGACAGCTTTCAAGTATGATATAAATATTTGTTAAAGTTTTATGAATCATACTGTACTTCAGACTGACTTTTCACCCACAGAACAAAATGTAGTCAAATTTTATTCATGTAAGTCCACCTGGTATAAGCTGTCACATGAGTCAGGAATAGGAATTATTATAGGAACTCACTCAAATAAATTGATATTCAGATCATAGAATCATAGAATAGTTAGGGTTGGAAAGGACCTTAAGATCATCAAGTTCCAACCCCTCTGCCATGGACAGGGACACCTCACACTAAACCATATTACCCAAGGCCTCGTCCAACCTGGTCTTGAACACTGCCAGGGATGGAGTATTTACAACCTCCCTGGGCAACCCATTCCAGTACCTCTAACCCTACAACATAAAGGAGATAGATAAAATGATAGCATTAAAGCATTTTATATTGCCTATATTCCTTTCCTCCCTTCAAGTGGAATTTGATTAATTGGAAAGCTGGATGAGACTGCTCCAGGTTTGATAATTTTGTTGGTGTGTTCGTCAGTATGAAACTGTTCTCCCTTTGAGAAGAAAACAGAGACTGTGTAAATATAGCTCCTTTAAACTAAGTAATTTCCACAATGAAACGACACAGACCTATATTGTTTGTAAATAAGTGCTGTAGAACAGTTTTGAAAGGAGCTGAGGTTGGCTTGGGTGTATGTACACCAGTATTAAATCCAGTTTTCTTTCCTTTTTCCTCTTGGAGTACTCTTCTTCATAGAACCATAAAATAATAGAACAGTTTGGATTGGAAGGAATCATTAAAGACCATCTAATCCAGTCCTGTCTTTCACCAGAGCAGGTTGCTCCAAGCCCCTGTGTCCAACCTGGCCTTGAACACTGCCAGGGGTGCGTCAGCCACAGCTTCTCTGGGCACCCTGTGCCAGTGCCTTACCATCTTCGTAGTAAAAATTTCTGCCTTATCTCCACTCTAAATCTGTCATCCACCTAATTCCTAATGTGAGAAAATCGGGTGTTCTATCCGAGCTGAGGTGTTGCTGTGAAGCAGATTGCACGTTAGGAAAAGAGGAAGTCAGAGGGAGGGGTTTCCTCAAAGGAATTCTTGTTTTGGTGGCAGTGTTTTCCTAACCACACGAGCTAATAAGTTCTACAGTTATAAATGGTATTTTATTTTGATTTTTTTAATTCAGTGCAGCAACTAAAAAGCCTGAGTTTAGAAAACACATGTTACTCCCAGTGTTCCCAAATAATTCTGATTTCAAAATAGAGTAAGAATCTAACCTGGTGTAGCTAGTGACAAGGAGGATCCATACCAGGGATGCACAGACCTTTCCGACGTCTTAAAACAAAACGTAAACACTCAGTCTAAATGAAGGTAAGACTCTAACTCAGGTTGTGAACTTTTATAGCACTGATCTTCCCACCCATCTCTTCCCACATCCAGCCCCAGCCATTCAGAAACCAAGAGTGTGATTCATCTCATCTCTTTCAGATGTCTCTTTGAGATGAGGTGAATCATGGTTTAAAAGCCTTTAATGAATTTTCATTGATTATAAAGGTAGCATAAGTGATTAGCATAGCTGTCAGATGTCATTTGGCCATATGAGTCCTACGCAAAAGCTTTATTCTGGTATATTTTCCTAATGCCCTAACAATTAGCAAAAGTCATTTAAGAAAATGTAAGTGTGCCATTCTTCCATTCCCCAATATTCCCAGGAAGAAAACTTTTAAAGAAGGCAAGCATCATTAGTCAAAGAAATGAAATTAAATCATTATTGATAGGAGGGACATGGAAAATCTCTCTTTTCTTCAGTTATCACTCCTACCCACTCTTCCCTTTCTTCCTGCAGTATTGTCTCCTGTCTTGTTCTGCTCCTCTAAACCTTTTTTATACTCAATGCTGTTTTTTCTGATTCCTGCTTACAAACACAATGTAGGCCCACGCGCTGTAACGCAGCTACGTCATGTAGAGGAGAGAAGTAGAAAAAGTTACTCTTTTCATCATTATAACTACATTTTTGCAACGGGAGTAGCATGTGTTTGTTCTCTTCGTTTTTTGTGGTTTCATGCATCAGTTATGTTACAACCAGGCAAACAAACAGCAAACACCAGCACCCTACTCAGCACTGCAGTAGATGGAAGGGATTATCTTTGTTAATGTTTGCTTATATTTGGCAGAAGGCTGAATTAGGAACCACTTTGCACCAAATGCAGAACAGCTATCTGGACAGAAGTTACCTTGTCCTTTAGAAGTGTACAGTGTCAGTCATTGAACTGAAGAGTGGTTAAGCTCTCTGGCTGCAGCCTAGCACACTCATTTGCTCTCATTATCATTCTGAAATCCTCTTAAATCTTCATTTTACTGGTAGGAATGCATGCAGATGTTTTTTGGTTCAAAAGGATGCTAATTACTTCACCAGCGAGCATTATTCAATCGTTGTTCCTTGTCCACAACTAATGTTGTAACGAAAATTTCCGTTTCTGATATTTTCTTAGACTGTCTCTTTGCTTCTTTATTTGTAGTCCCAGGATAATGAACAAATTTTTCCATGCTGAAGAAATCATAATCCTTTTATCCTTGTAGTTGTCCTGGCAGCAGTACCTAAATAGTAACAACGATCATCAGCTTTAGCTGGAACTTAAATAAAGCTTTATTTTAATTATTACATACATCTGAATTAACTTCATGTGCATTGTTAATACTCATTTAATTAAGTAGTGTTTCGATTTGAGATATAAAATTAGAGGTTTCCTTTCGGTAATTTACTATTTTTGACACTATCCATTAAGTATCCATTATGTTATCAGACCTCACATATTTTTAATACTTAATGATAAATGAAAATGAAAGCAATGGGAAGAAGAAAGAAAGAAAAGAAAAAATACTAAATCCACTGAAAAAAACTTATCTCTGTACTCCTACAGCTGCTAAATAAGCCTGTGTGTATTAAATACACCCACCCTGAAATCTTACTGCCTAAGGAGTCAGGCTGGTGAGTTTGTGATAAAATGCCAAATTCCAGGCAACTCTTTTACTATTTCATTTAACTATTCAGGCTTCAGATATTACTATCATATTTGCTTTAAAAATGACTGAACAGCATAGAATTCATAGATAAAACTGTTTATTATTCTCTAAATAGATATAACTATCTTTTTCTGTGCATTTAAAAGAGAAATGCCTGGTTGAAGCAATAACCTAAGCTGGTTATTGTCAGTGACAGCTTATTTGTTCAGCTGGAAGTTCACGTTAGCTATATGATCTATGAAAAATTAGCTGCATGAAGTAGATTTTTATGGAAATAACAGCACAGTAATTTCTGTCTTTTCTCTGATTGAGACATACAATTCTTGTTACAAATGAAATCAATGATTTGTCTGCCCATGCAGTATGACAGAGGATAGGATAAGTAGGGAAAAGGTAAAACTGTCTTTTATTTCTTCTCCCTTCCTTTTCCTGAATCGCATCAGCATGTATTACTGACACTGTTCCAAAGTTTAGCCCTTTGGGTGTTTTTCTAGGAATTTCACACATCACTGAACAGAAGTTATATGTTTCAAAGGACTGTTCTTTCTTATTGTATGTATCCATAACCAAAGATATTGTGTCCTAGAAAAACATGCGAAGCAGATTTAAATCCAAGTCTTTCACTTTCAGACACGCTTCACTGTGGTCCTACAGAAACTTGCAAAATGTGCAGTACACCTCTGCAAATAGTTTTCAATTTGTGTGGACAATCAGAACAACTTGAGTTCTGTTCTGATAGACAGTGAGGTATTTTACACCAATATTTAACAAGACAAACTTCAAGCACCAGAGTTTTATTAGCTGTAATGGTAAGTTGTGCCATAACTTCTTGGTGTAGGCTTCACTGGCCCCTGGCGAGGACTAGCCATGGGTACAGAATCATCAGTATTTCTCTTCTCTTTGTCTCTACTTTCCTATAATTACGCATGACAAAGGGTTTCATTAATTTATTTATGTCTCTGAAGTTCTAGAGGAACTGAAAATGTATTGACACTGCAAGTATTTCTTATATTGTTTGTATTTCCGTAAAAAAACATTTAATCGTACACTAGATTAAATATATGTTACACTTGCACTCCTCTCTGAAGTTATACATTGTATTCATAATGTTGTGTTTTCCTTATCATCTCTAGGTCTAGGATTCAGTATTGCAGGAGGGGTTGGAAACCAACACATCCCTGGGGACAACAGCATTTATGTTACCAAGATTATTGATGGAGGAGCTGCGCAAAAGGATGGGAGATTGCAGGTTGGAGATAGACTTCTTATGGTAAGTATGAGAAATATAAATCACACCTTTTTTTTTTTTTTTTTGCTGAAATTTGTTTAATATAAGGATTTTAATTCACCATATATCTTACTGGAGGTAATCATTCCAACTTCTATAATAATGATGAGTTATGTTTTCATCATCTTCCTTTATTTCCCCATTCTTTATATGTATTTCTGAGACTACAGTTAAAAAAGCATTACTCTGGAAACCCGACATTTTATGAAGAGAAAGCAATGGCTCATGTTACTCTTATAAACCTTTAACTGAGAAGAGGATGCATTAGGCACAGCAGTGACAAGTCAAAATGTACCAAATCTTTAAAAGATTTTGGACAACCTGTTCATTATAACAGTACTGATTCTACTGCTCATTTTAAGAAAATGGAAAGATGTGAAAACATGCCACTCTCAGTGGACTGTTACCTACATTTCGGTGCATGGAGGAATGCTTTATATGTATGTTCCATGTAGATGTTCAAAGAAAATACTTTTACGTCTTTCTTTCCTGAGGAAGTGTGCTTATTCTAATTAATCTCACTTCAGAAATTCTTCCTGATTCTTTGCAGTGCTAGTATGTTGTTCTTTGGAGATGATTCTTTCCCATTCAGAAAGTTTATTTTATCCTTTGTTGAGGGGGAAATCCTGACCCTGGTGAATCAGCAGAAGTTAATCTATGTCAAGTTGTATTCGCGTTGATGCATTTGCAGAGATTTCAGCAGGTAGAGAATGACTGCCATGAAAAAATGCACTGCAGTAGCTCTGTTTTGTGGAGTGATATCTAAGCAGCAAAAAATTGCCACGACCTTTTTTTTGCTGCCTGCAAAATTGTTACTAATTGAGGTTTTCTTTATGTGCTGTGGACACTGAATTCCAGACACATGTGAAGATAAGCATTCATTTTATACAGGGTATTAAACAGAACTGGAAAGGCACTTGTTTGCTGGGCTGGTGACTTTTAGACTTTTTTTAATTAACCCAAGTGGATAGATGAAACAGATTAAGGATCAAATGGTGTTATCAAAATCAAAGCAAAATTAAACTAGAGCTTAGAATTTCGTTGGCATTTCTTCTTTGCTGTTTCTCAGTACAGTAAAATCCAAGTCACAGTTGTATAATGAAAGTTTGGCTCATTTTGCTATAGAAATGTATATCTGTATTTGCTAAATTTACACCTTAATTTGTTGTTTTGCACCTTGTAGCAAATCTGCTTGTGTTCAGCTGTTGTTTTCTTTTCAATTCCTTGCAGTTTTTGTGTCATCTGTAAATAAATGCATTCACACACCCTGCATTCACCATCTCCTGCATAATTTGATTAGGATGAATTTAAATAGAAATATAATTATTTTATACACCACTATGAAAAATTAATACTTTCCAGATTTTTATAGGATTTATCTGTTAAACATCTCCTCCCAGTCTTGAACCTGTGATTCAGTGCAATCAGATATGCATGTTTCTTCATTTTGACAACTTTACACTCCTAAATTCAACTTCTGAAAATGAGCAGCCATCATTCTCAGTGTGTGTGCTGTCTTTATCCTGCATCTTTTCAGTCTGGACTCATTCTTTGCTTACTGTCATCTCCTTTTATTGTTGCATGTAAAATGAGTAAAGAAAATCAATCATAATATTACTCTCCACTAATTATGTACTTCCAGACCAAGGTTCACTGTTGGACAAGAGAATCCTAGTGAACTTACTCTGTGTATACCTTAGTTATTACACTTTGGGGACAAATTTGCAAGATCAAAGTCTATTTCTAAAATCTGCAAAGATTACCACCATGTTTTCTGGTTCTCTCCAACAAAACGCCCTGATTTCATTCTAACTTGTGTAGCTTCAGTGTTTTTTCTCTCCTGCTTTGTGAACTGTCAGTTTATGGCATTAACTTCATGTTCCTTTGTGAAAAGTGGGTGAAAGAATTAATTACTTTCTTTTGGCAGTGTGTCAGCACAATATTACCCTTGTCATCTGTACAGTCCTACTTCTGCTTCACTGATTCCTTACTGATTAGATATTTGAATACTTTTTTTTTCTCTTTTCTCAATAATGAATGCTTTCTTGATCTTTGTGGGGTTTTTTCCATTTCTCTACAAAATTCACCAGAACTTGTCATCCTTCTGGAATTCTCAGTAGCTTCTAGGGAACTTGTTTCATTTTTGTAGCTGTATATCCTAGGCTGCATCAAAAAGAACGTGACCAGCAGGTCAAAGGAAGTGATCCTGCCCCTCTACTCTGCTCTCGTGAGACCCCACTTACAGCACTGTGTGCTGTTCTGGTGTCCTCAACATAAGAAAGGATATGGAACTGTTGGAACAAGTCCAGAGGAGGCCACGAGGATGATCAGGGGACTGGAGCACCTCCGATATGAAGATAGGCTGAGAAAGTTGGGTCTGTTCAGGCTGGAGAAGAGAAGGCTGCGTGGAGACCTCATAGCAGCCTTCCAGTATCTGAAGGGGGCCTATAGGGATGCTAGGGAGGGACTCTTCATTAGGGACTGTAGTGATAGGACAAGGGGCAATGGGTTAAAACTGAAACAGGGGAAGTTTAGATTGGATATAAGGAGGAAATTCTTTCCTATTAGGGTGGTGAGGCACTGGAATAGGTTGCCCAGGGAAGGGCAGTAGGCCTTATAGCTCCTTATAGCTCCATCCCTGGCAGTGTTCAAGGCCAAGTTGGACAGAGCCTTGGGTGACATGGTCCAGTGTGAGCTATCCCTGCCCATGGCAAGGAGGTTGAAACTACATGATCTGAAGGTCCTTTCAACCCTAACTATTCTATGATTCTGTGATAAGTTTCTGCAAAACACTTTTAGATCCCAAAGAACATGCAAATTAAGTGCATTACAATATAAGATGCAGTAAAAGAGATGCTGCAAAATCAAAACTAATATTGAAATGCAAAACAATTATGTGCCATCTGAGCATTTTGTAGCTTGATGACCCTACGGTTGTCAAGTGCAGATTGTTAATAGTGTGTTAAGCATTCAGAAGATGTAGTATGTAAGTACTGAGCATCGTGATTATGTGAAATCTATACATGGGCATGTTATGCAGTTATGTTTCTATGAAATGGATCCTGGACTTAAGGCTTATTATCCTGAACACTTGCACAGGAAAATGCTGCATTGTAATATAATCCTGAGATGCCCATTAGAAAAATTACTGGAGGAAGCATAAGACAGCTTAAGCTGAAGACTGAACTCAGTGTTTTTTCTAGGTATATGTGAAAGGAACAGACCAGAGCTCTGCTCTGAAGACTTACAGAGAAAGACACTTTCTTACTGTGTTTTGGTGGTAATGCCTACTAATGTCAGTCACTGCCGGTGGTAACACTTGGGTGCTGAAACATCCAGACTGCACTAGGTGTCTCAGCTAGGTTGCTTCTCTGTGTAGAAGGGAGCAAAGGGAAATCACATACATAGCACCATAGGTTAACATGATAATCCAGGGTCAGCTATAGGTTGCTTAGGAATTTATCCAATTAAATCTCAATAATCTCTAAGGATGGAGCTTGCACAGCCTCTCCATGAAGCCTGTTCTACTGCTCAGCATTCCTCATGAGGAAAATACTTTTCCTTATAAACTGATCCTCTGCTGTTTCAACACACACCTGCTGTCTCCCATCCTGTTGCCACATGCCTGTTTGAAAAGCTGAGCTCTGTCTTGATGACCTGCCTATAAGCACCAGGGATCTGCTGTTGTTCCTAGAGGTGCTCCTGCTCCAGTCTGAAAAACCCCAGTTCCCCCAGCATTTCCTCACCAGACCAGTGTTCCAATCCCAACTATCTTGGTAGCAGTCCCCTCAACTTGCTCCATTTTGCTATCTTTCCCACAGTGCAGGGACCAAAACTGAACGTGTATGTAGCTACAGTCTAATGATTGGCAACTACTGGGGAATAATCCATTCCTGGATCTCCTGGCTCTGTTCGTGCTCATACAGCCCAGGATGCTGTTGACCTCTTTGCTGCCAGGATGCACAACTGTCTGATGCACAGCTTGCTGTTCATTGGAGCCCCAAGCACTTTTCCATAGAAATGTGACCAGCACAGGAAGTTCTTTCCTGTTAGGGTGGTGAGGCACTGGAACGGGTTACCCAGGGAAGCTGTGAATGCTCCATCCCTGCTGGTGTTCAAGGCCAGGTTGGACAGAGCCTTGGGTGACCTGGTTTAGTGTGAGGTGTCCCTGCCCATGGCAGGGGTTGGAACTGGATGATCTTAAGGTCTTTTACAAGCCAAGCCATTCTAACAGTCTATGATTCTACTCCCAGTCTGTCAGTGCCCAGCCTGTGCTATTGAAGAGGGTTAGTCTGTGCCAGCGGCAGGACTTAACTGTTTTTCACCCTGTTGAACATCCTCAGGTTCTTGTAAGCCCCTTTCTCCTGCCTATGGAGGATGGCAGTCCTGCCCTCAAGTATGTAGACTTATACCCTTACACTGAAGTGTCATCTGCAAATACGATGAGAGTGCACTCCTCATCTCTTCCAGGTCAGTGCACTCCTCATCTCTTCCAGGTCATTGGCAATGATGATCAGGAAGAACTGAGAAATGCTTTACATTATTATCTGTCAGATAATAATTACTTTCAATTATCTAATACCACCAATAACTTGAAGCAAGTTATTTATCAGGGAAAACTCTAAAAACATTAGGCTTTAAAAGATAATTTAAGCTAATATTATCTCTTATAAGCATTAGCTTTTCTAAAATGTCTTCTGTGCCAAATACCATTGCAAGTTTGGGCCATATTGTGTTGCTTCTTGGCCAGCGTAGTCACAAAGATCAGGCTTTTTTGGAGCCATTTATGCTTATAGGAAAAATGATGCTACTCACACACCAAGAAATTTAATTTGATTCTGGGTTTTTTTTGCTGTAAATGGAAAGAAGAAACAAAAGTCACTTTCATTTTCAGAAATTTAGGCTTGTTTTTTACCCAGTTCTGTGCTGAAAATACTTTATTGTTTGGTGGTTTGCAAAGGGTTGTAATTACACGGTTGTGAACACATTCCTTGCAGGATCCCCTGCTGATATCTGTTTCTTTCAGATTGTAGGTGGATGCAGGATCATGTTTGTTTTAATATATTCAGAACATATAATTTAAGATGCATCTAGATTAGCATTCAGTCCTGATCAGAAGTGGTTCTTAGAAGTGATTTTGGCTGTCTTCTGGGGTGGTGTTTTAGAAAACAATTTGGATTTTTTTTTAATGAAACTGAAACAGATAATGTGGTCCAGGAGCATAACAGCTGCAAGCAGGCATTCCAGCCAGCAGGCTAGACATAATGCACACTAACCCCCTTAAAAGCTGCACAGTATGAGTGTCATATCATCCAGACCCTCTGTTGCTGTGGACCACACCTAGTGCACACGTTCTTCACTCAGGTAGGTGCAGCCACAGATCCAGGGTTGTACTGCTGTGCCAGTTGATGGAATACAGGCATTACCCAGGTAGGCTTAAAGGAAGAAAACAGGGTAAGCAGGTAGTACCTGATCTGCAGGTTGTACTGGCTGACTACCATAAGTGAAACACACTAGAAAAATTATACACTGATGTGGAAAGTGAAATAGTGCTGAACCATCTCAGGGGTTTGGTGGCTGCATCCCTCCTGATGGGTGTGAGAACAGTGCTGGGTTCTTAGCCAGATTTACGCTGTCACTGGCTCTGGCCTTGCAATGCTTTACCTAGCCTTCAAATGTAGATTTGCTAAGTTTTTGGATGGTAGCCTAGCAATAAACTTCCCAATTTATACCTTCTGATGACAGTCCCGTCTATTTCCTCCGCTGTTGTATTTTTCTCCTTGTGTCAGCTGGGATAGAGTTAATTTTCTTCCTATTATCTGCTGCAGTGCTGTATTTTGGCTTTAGTATGAGAACAGTGCTGATAACACAGTGATGGTTTTAGTTGTTGCTCAGTAGCACTTACTCTGATCAAGGACTTTTCAGTCTCTCCAGCAGTGAGGAGGGGCACAAGAAGCCAGGAGGTAGCAGAGACAGGACACCTGACCCAAACTAGCCAAAGGGATATTCCATACCACAGCACTTCATGCCCAGTATATAAACTGGTGGGGAGTCACACAGAAGGCCCGCATCACTGCTCAGGTCAGGCTGGGTATCAGTCAGTGGGTGGTGAGCAATTGTGTCATGCATCATTTGTGTTTATTGTCTTTTTTTTCCTTTCCCATCTCTAGTTTTATATTCTCTCTCCTTGTTATTTGCCTTATCATTAGTAGTAGTAATAGCATATTGTACTTTAGTTTAATAACTTAACTGTTCTTATCTCAACCCATGCGGTTTACATTCTTTCAATTCTCCTCCCCATCCCACCTGGGTGGGAGGGAATAGGGGGAATGAGTGAGCGGCTGCTTAGTGCTGAGTTAACAGCTGGGTTTAAACCATGACATATCCTGATGCCACTTTATTAGCCTTGAAAACACTTTTATTAAACCAAAATCATCATCAACTGGGATTAAAAAATGATGGTTCAGAATAGAGTGCTACTTACACTGTGCACGGCAGTGCTTGAAGCATGAAGCCCACTGCTCAGTCTTGCTTTTTTGTGAAATAGAATCTCTTGCATTTCTCCACAAAGATCTGGTTTAGGACATTTAGTCCATAACTGTTAATAATCTAAGCAAGCTAATTTCAGAGAGACAGTCACAGTGCAGCACTTGTGCAACTAACTCAGGAGTCTAAGGGATTGTAAAGGAAATAGTTAATCCACCCAGGTTTACATCCTTAGGACAAACAATTGGTCTTCAGCACTGAAACACCTTCCACATCCTTTTAAATTGTGGTGAGCTTTTAAAAAGGCCATCAGCATTCAAGAGTTAACAGCTGGCATTAACAGGTGTTCACTGGCAAATATTCACTTAGGCTTCACACAGAAAAATCCACTTCCTGAATGAAAAGTAGATTATTACACAAAAGCAAACATTACCACTGGCAAGGTAAAGATCACCTCTTTGTCTCATTCACTGAGTGACTTAAATGTCTCTTGCCTAAAATCAGTAGAGGAAAGTAATGAATTCCTTTAAAAAACAAAAAGGAAAATTAACTAAGACAAACTTAACCTCCAGAGCTCTTAATCTTTTATCAGTTTATGCAGTTGTGAATTAAGTTATTCTTTAGAGCACTTGTATAATCAATTTGGGGATTCTAAGCTACTTCTCAGTGCCTTTGTTTTCCAATATGAATCTAGGAAAACTTCCAAATACGATAATTCTTGCTTAGGTTTACACTTCATTGCCTTGATTATGCTATTTAGGAAAAAAAACCCAAACTATCACAGTCTTTTTATAGCTCTTTGGCAACATTTCTTACTGATTTCCCCCATCACTCAAATAGCTTCTTTGATTAGACTTATATCTTTAATTTCCTTCTCTATTGCCATATTATTTCTTCCTCTTATTCTTTTCCTGTAACATCAGTACATCTTTGTATAACATAAACTTTCTGTTTAAAGGAACAGATTTCCTAATTTTTTTTTTTACTTCAGGTGCTGTTTGAATTTCTGAATTTTCCATAAAGTTTCTGTATGGAACTTTTCCCATTAGAGAAGTTGCACTTGCTCCATGCTTTTCCTTCTGACTCCTTTGGCTCCTGTCAGCATTTTGTGGCTCTAGCATCTCACTTTATAACTAAACTGACTACTCAAGTAAATTTCTTGTTTAGCATTTTCCTTAGGCTTTTTTTCTCCCTGAATTCATTGCTGCTGAAGTTGGCTTCTTAGAGCCAGCAAGCTAGCCTGCATTACCCATTCTACCCGCTCAGCTCTGATATAAGCCCTTCTGCATGAGTGTTTCAATATCTCAGAGGGTTGTATGCCATATACACTTTGATTTCTTATTTTGTGCGCATCTCCCACTCTTTATCTCCTTTGCTGCTAAGATCTAGGTTGTCTTGGCAGCAGGAAGTGGAGCTTTGGTGTGAGGCATTGACTATGCCACAACCACTGAAAAAGACAGATTTAGCACTTGAAATTCTGCTAAAACAGACATCTTGTATGGAAACAAGAAAAAGCTTAAGGAATAGTCTGACTTGGAGATTCTGAGAGATTCTACTCTCTCTATAAATCTTACCATAAAAAAACAACTACAACATCACATTTCCTAATAAACACCGCCTCTGTCATAATGTTTTGAAGGACAATATCCATAGAGGTGTTTTTATGAAGAAAATCACATACTGCAGTAGGGAGATGAACAGTATAATTCAGTGTATTTGGGTTTTCATTTTTACGTTTAACAGAATGCATACAGATGTCTTTATTTGTAATCATAGTTTTATGATAAAAAATTTATTGCTACGTGCATATATTAGTATTAATGGGAATTTTAGGTCCAAAGCAATGCCTGCCTTCTGAAGAAAACTAGGAAATGTGTAGTATATTTTGTATATTGTGATACTACCCGCTGCTGGTCTTCCAGACGGGTGAAGGGGAACTTGCTTCCCGCACTCTGAGGGAGATGAAGAAAGACTACAGGGCCTTGGGGCGGATGGTGAAAGACTCTGGGGCTCAGGTAATCTTCTCTTCGCTCCTTCCATCTTCTGTTGATGATGTGGGACTGAATGGGAAAATGCAGTCCATAAACGATTGGCTTCGAGGCTGGTGCTCCAGGCAGGGCTTTGGATTCTTTGATAACGGCTGGTTTTATAGGGCACCGGCCTGGACGTTGGCATGTGGGAAAGGTTTATCGCACAGAGGTAAAAGGATGCTGGGGCACGAATTAGCGGGGCTCATTTGGAGAGCTTTAAACTAGATTTGAAGGGGGATGGGGTTGTAGCTCGGCTTGCCTCAGTGGGACAGCGCTCCGGAATTGATGAAGACTGGGAGGCCTCCTGTAATCCTAGGGTGAAATCGGTGTGCTCGGCTCGCTCCCTGAAATGTCTGTACGCCAATGCGCGCAGCATGGGAAATAAGCAGGAGGAGCTGGAAACCTGTGTTAAGTCGGGAGATTATGATCTGGTGGCAATTACAGAGACGTGGTGGGACAGCTCACATGACTGGAATATAGTCATGGAGGGCTATGTCCTTTTCAGGAAAGACAGGCCAGCCAGGCGGGGTGGTGGGGTTGCTCTTTACGTGCGAGAGCAGCTACAATGCGTTGAGTTCTGTCCGGGGACAGATGATGAGCGAGTCGAGAGTCTGTGGGTGAGAATTAAGGGGCAGGCTGGCAGGGGTGATACTGTTGTGGGGGTCTGTTACAGGCCACCGGATCAGGGTGAGGAAGTTGACGAGGCCTTCTACAGGCAGCTGACAGCGGCCTCACGGTCACAGGCCGTGGTCGTCGTGGGGGATTTTAACTTCCCTGATGTTTGCTGGAAGGACTACTCAGCAACCCAGCCGCAGTCCAGGAGGTTCCTCCAGTGTATGGATGATAACTTCCTCATGCAAATGGTGGATGAGCCAACCAGGAGAGGTGCGCTGCTGGATCTCATCCTCACTAACAAGGAGGGTCTGGTTGAAGGGGTGAAGGTTGAGGGCTGCCTTGGTTGCAGCGACCACGAGATGGTAGAATTCAGGATCTTGTGTGGTAGGGTCAGTAGAATAGCAAGTAGAATCGCAACCCTGGACTTTAGCAGGGCAAACTTTGGCCTCTTCAAGCGATTGCTAGGGGAAATCCAGTGGGCTAGGCTGCTTGAAGGGAAAGGGGCCCAAGATAGTTGGTTGACGTTCAAGGACTGCTTTTTCCGAGCTCAAGATCGGAGCATCCCGACACGTAGGAAGTCGAGGAAGAGGGTCAGGAGACCTGCGTGGTTAAATAGGGAATTGCTCGGTATGCTCAAGTGGAAGAGGAGAGTTTACAGGTCATGGAAAGAAGGGCTGGCCACTTGGGAAGAATATAAGGCTGCTGCTAGAGGATGTAGGAAAGCTGCTAGGATGGCTAAGGCCTCCTTGGAATTAAAGCTGGCGAGAGGGGTCAAGGACAGCAGAAAGAGCTTTTTCAAATACATGGCAGGTAAAACTAACACCAGAAGCAATGTAGGCCCGCTGATGAACGGGACGGGTGCCCTGGTGACAGAAGATACAGAGATGGCAGAGTTACTGAATGACTTCTTTGTCTCTGTCTACTCTGCTGGAGGCAGTCCTGAAGAGCCCTGTACCGCTGAGACCCCGGATGAAGATAGGTCAACGGAGCGGTCTGCCTTAGTTGATGAGGAATGGGTTAAAGATCAGTTGAGCAATCTGGATATCCATAAATCCATGGGTTCAGATGGGATGCACCCGCGGGTGCTGAGGGAACTGGCTGAGGTCATTGCTAGACCGCTCTCCATCATCTTTACCAAGTCTTGGGAAACGGGAGAGGTGCCTGAGGACTGGAGGAAAGCAAATGTCACTCCTGTCTTCAAAAGGGCAAGAAGGAGGACCCGGGTAACTATAGACCGGTTAGCCTCACCTCCGTTCCTGGGAAAGTGATGGAACACCTTATCCTTGGGGCCATCTTAAGGCATATCAAGGATAAGAGGGTTATGAGGGGCAGTCAGCATGGCTTCACCAAGGGGAAGTCGTGCTTGACCAATCTCGTAGCCTTTTATGAGGAAATAACACGGTGGATGGATGATGGTAGAGCGGTGGATGTGGTCTACCTTGACTTCAGCAAAGCGTTTGACACGGTCTCCCACAGCATCCTTGCGGCTAAGTTGAGGAAGTGTGGTCTGGATGATCGGGTAGTGAGGTGGACTGTGAACTGGCTGAAGGAGAGAAGCCAGAGAGTTGTAGTCTATGGGGCGGAGTCTAGTTGGAGGCCTGTATCTAGTGGAGTGCCTCAAGGGTCGGTACTGGGACCAGTATTACTTAATATATTCATCAACGATTTAGATGAGGGAATTGAGTGTACTATCAGCAAGTTTGCTGATGACACTAAGCTGGGAGGGGTGGCTGACACGCCAGAAGGCTGTGCTGCCATCCAGAGGGACCTGGACAGGCTGGAGAGCTGGGCGGGGAATAACTTGATGAAATATAACAAGGGAAAGTGTAGAGTCCTGCATCTGTGCAGGAACAACCCCAGGTTCCAGTATAGGCTGGGGAACGACCTGTTAGAGAGCAGTGTAGGGGAGAGGGACCTGGGGGTCCTGGTGGACGACAGGGTGACCATGAGCCGACATTGTGCCCTTGTGGCCAAGAAGGCCAATGGCATCCTGGGTTGTATTAGAAGGGGGGTGGTTAGTAGTTCGAGAGAGGTCCTCCTTCCCCTCTACTCTGCCCTGGTGAGACCTCATCTGGAATATTGTGTCCAGTTCTGGGCCCCTCAGTTTAAAAAGGACAGGGACCTGCTGGAGAGAGTCCAACGCAGGGCAACTAAGATGATTAAGGGAGTGGAACATCTCCCTTATGAGGAAAGACTGAGGGAGCTGGGTCTTTATAGTTTGGAGAAGAGGAGATTAAGGGGTGACCTTATTAGTGTATATAAATATATAAAGGGGGAGTGTCACGAGGATGGAGCCAGGCTCTTCTCAGTGGCAAACAATGAAAGGACAAGGGGTAATGGGTACAAATTGGAGCACAAGAGGTTCCACTTAAACCTCAGAAGAAACTTCTTCTCGGTGAGGGTGACGGAACACTGGAACAGGCTGCCCAGGGAGGTTGTGGAATCTCCTTCTTTGGAGACATTCAAGACCCGCCTGGACACGTTCCTGTGTAACCTTATCTAGGTGTTCCTGCTCCGGCAGGGGGATTGGACTAGATGATCTTTTGAGGTCCCTTCCAATCTCTAACCTACTGTGATACTGTGATACTGTGATACTGTGATACTAAATTGGTGTTGGGAATGATAAAAAAAGTGGTTTTATCTCCTTCTCAAAAAGCTCCCATTTAAAAGAGACCTTATGGAACCACTGAGAGTTTTTGTCTTAATGAATGAATCAACGTGTTTGTTTGTTATTTGCTCTTGATGTACATTGAGTCTGTCTTCATTTCTTTGTTTCTTGAGAACGGAGCAGTCCAGGACAGAATTAATTAATAGCAAACTTCCTTTCTAGGAGTGTTCTATAGAGATGAGAAAGCTCTAATTTTCTATATATATGGAAAGAGTTTGACTAGCAATTTTGGTATATGTTGCTGGGGTGCTTCTTATACAGAGCTCTGCTTACTTTGAAGGGTCTTTCCTTCTCTTCAGATTTTCTTCCAGCATCTTTTGTCTGAAGTTCTCCTTTGTGTCTTGATTTCACTCACGCGTTATTTTCTTTCAAGTTCTATCAAGTTCCAGCTTTACCTATATCAGTTTTCCACAATATTTTGCACTCTTAAGCTTATATGTACTAGGACAGAGGAAAAATAATCATTGTGCATAAACTTTGCAACGATCTCTAGGATCTTAATGTGTATAAGCAATGCATAACTGCTTAGACACTAATTCTTAGTTTAGAATCACTTGGTCTTTAAAACTTCACTCCAAGATTTGTACAACTTCTACACAGTGCTGTTATAATACGTGTTGTGTAAAGTTCTTGCCAGAGAGATATGAAATAGGACCTGTCAAAGCAAATACAAGTTTATCCTCCAGCTACACAACCGTGACATCCAAGTGTGTTGTGGTAGAAGTACAAGAGTCCTAACCATAATTTTTATCAGCTAGATTTCCAGGAGGGGAAAAAAAGGTTGCAATGAGTCTGTTTGTGACTTAATTGGTTTTATACCCTCCTAAAAAGACCAAAAGTCAAAATCCAGACAGTGCTCTGATATTTCGTTCTGTGGGTTGGGTTTTTTTTCTCTAAGAACAATTATTTACAACAGCAGTATAGTGGGAGGTTATTATGTGAGACCTTTACTTCAAAAAGCTTGCAATTAATATGATACACTACATGATAGATTCAATGTACAGACAGTGTGGGAAGGGGAAAAGGTAAAGTGTGAATTTTTAGTGTTTGGCAGTTTTGAAATACGTGAACAAGAAAGGCTTAATTTTAGTCACTTCTTGTTATTAGCCCAGTACTTTAGAAGGCACTCATTACAAGTGCATACGTGTGTTACTTCTGTTCATAACAAAGAAAACCAGATGAAATTATAGAAGTATCAGATTTTGATTTAAATAGAAGACCTGTCAAAATACAGCATACAGTGCCAACGCTGTCTTTTGAGTGTTAGGTTGTATCATTGCTGTTCGTGTCAAATTATCATAACACGCGTGTCATTGCCTCTTTCATTTAACCTTAAAACCAAGCCTGACAATTATGCAAGGAACAAAGTTTAAACAGAATCCCTCCATTTAGCAGTCATTCCCTCTTGGTGCCAATGAAGTTGTCTAGGCATGAAGAATCCTCCTGTGTTTCATAACAGCTGGATTTCTTTCCAGTTACCAAACCCTCTTCAGTAGCTCATTGTCACAGCCAGTCTGATAATTTACTGGTGCTAAATGCCCTACATTCTGCTATTTGCAGCTGTACTATATTATGCTATATTTGAGGAGCTATTTTTTCTGCCATCTTGCATAATCTTTGCAAGAAACCGTTGCAGTAACTGTGGGAGTTGGAGGATGGCACTTTAAATCACAATGAAGCATTCCATATATAACATTCAGTGTGAAATATAGGTCACTGGAACAGGCTCCCCAGGGAAGTGGTCAAGGCACCAAGCCTGAGTTCAAGGACTATGTGGACAATGCTCTTAGGCATATGGTTTAGTTTTAAGTAGTCCTGCAAGGAGCAGGGAGTTGGACTGGATGATTCTTATGGGTTCCTTCCAACTCGAGATATTCTGTGATTCTGTGATTTCTGTCGACTTATATCACACGTCTGAAACCTGTGTCTAACACCCTTTTTCACTTCTTTCCTCGATCCTATAATTTCTCCATTCAGGATGTATGTTTTCTGGGGCAGGGACCATTCCTATTCTGTTTATAGGAAGACAACCTATTGACTTCTGTGGATATAGTGGATTTATATGTGACTAAATGTTATGTGCCTCTACAATAAACCACTTCTGGCAATTTTCTTTTTATTTTCTTTCTATAGGAGTAAAGCTTAAACAGGGAAAGTTTATTGTCACCATTCCCTTCCCCAATTAATTTGTAGTCCCCTGTACTTGATTATGTTAAGTACTTTTATTTTCTGCTAAGGCATAGAACTCATATAGGAATACATTCTCTTACTTTTTCCATACTTCCAGAAAACTGACAAAATTTCACATTGAAAATCCCTTTTCCCCATCCGGAAATACCCTTTTCATTTTATGCACCTCATAGGCAGTCCTTTGTATATCACTTTGTACCTCTTATTGTAATGGCAAATGTCATATCGAGGATGGAAGGACTTGGGGTGTTAAGTATTTCTGAGGTCCTGGCCATTCGTGCCAAGAGGTGAATTTGGACGTTTCATCTTGATACGTCAAATAAGGCAGTTTCCGTAAATGATCTGGTGTTATTAAATTATTATTAAATGTAGTTTTATGTTAATGATGATACCTGTAACAGAATTTCACAAAGGACTTTTCTACTGACAACACTAAGTGCCACCTTGACCCATTATGATTCTATGATATTACCAATACTGCTGTCACTCTTTGAATATGCATGTACTAAGAAAACTGTATTTTCTCCCTTGTTGAATTCTGCTTCTGTAATCTTTAGTGCTCTTTGTCTACAGCCTTTTTCCCAACATTGTGATGACTTCAAGGCTGTGTCATTTTTTGTGTCTGTTTCTGCATTCAAACTCACCTATCTGATTTCTCCTTTAAGGTGAATAATTACAGTTTAGAAGAAGTTACCCATGAAGAGGCAGTAGCGATACTGAAGAACACATCAGATGTAGTGTATCTGAAAGTTGGAAAGCCCACTACCATTTACATGACTGATCCATATGGCCCACCAGATATTACTCACTGTAAGTGACTTCTGCAATTCATTTTGTAGGATATGACTGTGGATTTTTTTCATAGCTTGTCCAAAATACTCCATTAAAGTTCACGAAACAGCTTGGAAGGCTACAAAAATGAAATGCCTACTGCTACTAAATTATGCTACACTCATTAAATATTGCAAATAATGTAGCTCTGCTACAATATTTTTGCATCAAAAATAACAAAGAAGCTGATGTGCTGTTATGCTGATTCCAAAATGCCATTGTCCAGGTAATCAGACTGAACTGTAACTCTTGTGACAATTACAGTAATATGTAAATGCAAATGTATATTTTTAATGTATTAAATTTGTAGACTGCAATCCTCTGTCCACTGAAAAATTAGAACCAGAAGCAAACCACCTTGTACAAATACAGTAAAAAGCCCAAGGTGATTATACATCATATATGAGGAAAATATTTAGTTGGAATATAAAAATCCTTCTTCTTATGTTGACAACCTCCTTGCTGATGTGCTTTTTGTACCCATGAGTATATGACAGCAAATAGGATCTTCAGTCTCTCCTATCTGTCCAACCTACGTATGTCTTCAGGATTTACTCAGTTCTCTTTTGTCTCCTTATCTGAATGTCCTAGGCTCCAATCTACTCTTTATCTCCTGCCATCATCTCTTAACAGCTTGACTCTTTATTTTAGTTTGGGTGTAGGCTGTCTTCACAAGTCATGTAGTTATGTTGAGTATTGATGACCTACCGATGAATCTAAGTGCTATTAGTACATGCCATTCTTATACCCCTCCTGCCAGTCCTCCTGGTGCCCATACATAGGCATTCCCATTCCCTGTTCATTCCCAGCAATCTCAACATTTCAGTTGCAGCTCTCTGTATCACTGGTGCCTGTTAGTCTAAGCAATGCATTACTGGAACTACCTTCCTTCATTTATGTGTTCATTGAAAAATGTCTACTTTGGGTTCAACTACCAGCAGGGACAAGCTGCACTGTCTAACAACTGGATGGCAGTTTAATTCTTCACAAGGCCTTTGGCAACTGATCCATTCCCGTCTTGATCTGCCACTAATCCTAGGAGCATTTAAGTCCAACCAAGGGCTGGGAAAGGCAGGTTTTTCCCAGTAAATGACACAGATTAGAATTTCTCTGCACTTTTGCATTGTGTTGCTACTGTGGTCTGACAGAGGTAATGGAAAAGTTAAATATCCATAATGCTCCTTAAAAATAGAAGGGAAGGGTTTGTAACTTGCACATCAGGTGGTATACTCAACTGTGCTGAGGATACCTATTTAGTTAGCAAGTCTTACAACAGGTAGCAATCATGTTGCTCAGTAGCAATCTGGTATGGGTCTTAGCAAAGCCTGAGAAGCAAAAATGCTAAATGTTCCTATGCAATCTCCTGCTTTATAATACTTTCAAATTAATAATTTCAGAGTTCTAAAACAGTGTGTTTTATTAGGTCAGGTTATAGATCAGCAGCATATGAGAAAACAGAAGTAAAGAATATTTGCAGTGGCCCCTAGGCTGTTGGTGCATACAGATTCATTTATCCTCAGGGAACCTTTCATTATACCTGCACACTCAGAGTATTTCAGAACAGGTAACAGCTTTTCCCTATAGAGATATTTTGCTTTGAAACATTCTGTACCAGTATCTGAAAGACTGAAACTAATACTGAAAGTTTAGCTGTCTTCTTCTCATGAGAAGATCAATCATAGCTCATTGCAGAAGCACATATCATTGTTTTTCCCATTTATCATTTCCTTTTCTAGATTAACTAGAGATGGGATATGACTGTTATTACATCTCTCCAGTCATAAATATCCCCAGTAACTTCAGAATAGCAAAAAGCAAGCAAGCAAGCAAGCATACCCACAGCCCAAGTATAGATTCAGACAGTACAGTCCTGTAATTTTCATTATTAATCATTACTGTATAAGAGATTTGTATCCACTTTCTATTTTAAGTATACAGACTTACAATCATCTAAATAACAGCTATGAAATTTCAATTATATTGGGAATTTTGGCACCTTTAGTAGATTGCAGCTTTAAATCTTCACCATACATAATTCTTGCCGTACATAAAATTCCTGCTATCTTACATTAAGCCCTTACTATATTGGAGCCAAAAAGAGGAGCGTGCTTTTAATGTAATTTTCTCCTATTTACATTTCCTTATTCAAGTCAGTCATAATTGAAGAAAATGTTTCCTGTTTCCCAAACTGCTTTTTCTTATTCAGATCTGCAGAGTCAGTTGCTGCAAACGAGCCATAATAATCATAATTATTAGTAGTATTAGTATTATTAACCTTTCAGGAAAAATCCAGCTGTTCATTCTTTCTTGTTACATTTGAAGCTCTCTCAGTCAAAGATTGTCTGTTTTGATGTTATTTATAGCAATGAGCATGTTCTTGGTTCTCTTGGTGCTCTTGTGACATCTAATCAAACATGGAAGTGACTAACTAGAAATGCTTATTCTTGCCATCAGCTTACTCTCCACCAATGGAAAATCATATACTCTCTTCTGGAAACAATGGCACTTTAGAGTACAAGGCATCCCTGGCCCCTATCTCACCAGGAAGATACTCACCCATTCCAAAGCACATGCTTGTGGAGGACGACTACACCAGGTCAGATGCTTCTCTTTATTTGTTACTTTTCATGATAATCGCAAGGGACATAGGTAAAGTGTTTAATTCACCTGAAATAGAATATTGCATAGCGTTATTTCCACTCATGTTCAAGGGAAGATGCATTGAAGCTGTTACAGGTATGAAGACAACTCAGAGAAAGATCACATGAATGAATGCTGACGGGAGGTCTGTGTTGTTTGAGTGGAATCCTGAACTAATTCCTAAAGAGGATGGCTGCACTAGAGCAATGTGACACTGAGAAAAAACTTCTGCTTCTTAGCACAGCTACATCTCAGGATCAGTGACTCATCTGGCTCACTGCATGTATGGGTGGAGGGACAGTATGTGCATTGTACCAGTTCATGGCAGTACACTCGGAAAGGTCCAGATTGTTTAGGTTAGCAAAATTGAGGCTGAAATAGCCTGTGATTGCTCTGTGTACACTCATTGGAAGATAAATGTTATGGAGAGAAAACACTATGGGAAAAGAAAAATAGTGTATAAACTGGCTGCAAATCAATATTGGAGGGAAACTGGGAAAAGTCTCTTAACCATTACAGCAATCATAATATGAAACAGTTTTCTGTGACAGCAGAGAGGTTAAAAGGAAACTGTTTATGCAGTGGCATTTGATACCATCATATAAAGGGAGTTCTTTGATGTGATCATCAGCAAAATGACCCTGGAAATTGCTTGTTATCCTTTTTTAATCCCCAAAGAATTGTACTACTATATGGATGTCTGGTAGCAGAATTGTATCTGTGTAGCTGGTTTCCAGGTAGAAGAGGAAATGGGAAAATGCTGGGTAGGTTCTTTTGTGCCTTTTGTTAGATCAATGCTGAATGTCACTGATGAGACAACGTGTGTTTATCTTTTTGTTTGAAGAGCACTACCATTCACTTAGGAGACAGCAGCTGTTAACGTCTGTAAAATGAGCCCCCATTATAATGCCACAGAAAATGAGAAATTAATTCTTTCCCTTTGCTGCAGTATAAAGTCATTGTATTTAAAGCTAGGAGGGAGCCATTCCCATCATCTGACCTGACCTACTGTGTGTATCAAACCAAAGAATCTCCACTTATGTATTCATCAGCTTCATAACTTGCTAATTTGCATTTAATTATTTTTGTTGCATATGATTACAATCTCAAGCTGCTGAACTTGTTGGATCAGACAGATTCAGAGTAACTAAATTGGGATACAGTGTTTGATCGGGACATAAATGTATGGTAACCACACCTTGCTTCCCTTTGTCGGCTAGAAGAATCTCTCTGTTTTGACTGAGGATGCAAAGCTTGACATTGCTTTCCTTCAACTTATGAGGCATTCAGTTAGGATGAGTTTTCTCCAAAAGGTTCCAAGAAATTATATTTTTTAATTAATAGTTAAAATATTGGTTTCATTAAATTGTGCATCAAGGCTTTACCTGGGTTAGTACTGACCTTATAATTTCTAACTACCTGTGTACAGGAAGAGCACCAATGTAGCGTCTGGGTTACAACGTTGAAGGCTTTGTTAATAAGCTGAATTCTCTCCTTCTGTAATGAGATGTCAGTAACATTATTACTGACAAGGATTTAAAAAAAAACCCAAACAACTTACAAATGGCAAAAAAATCAACCTTACAAGTAGGTAATAGCTAAGGGGATCAAGAAAGACTTCACAGAAAGCGAAGTCTTCCTAAAAAGGGAGAAAACCTGCACTGTGCAGTAAAAGACCATTTAAATTGTCAGAAGGCCTGTAAGGTAATGAAGAGCTATCTTTAGACAGCTCTCTGTTTCTCTGTGTTCCATGCAGCTGATTTTATCTAATTATTTCTACCAAAAAGAAACCCAAACAAGTCATATAAGAGAAGGCAGTGACAGTCCGAGCCCATTAGTTTGGTCGAAAGCACACTTCCTCAAAGAACCATGCGGGTTATATATTGAAAGTAATTAGCATGTCTTTTTGATCTTTTAAGGAAGAAATATGTATTTCTTTGCTGATATTTTAAGGGTTTTTTTAAACAACTTAATTCTGCTGATTTAGCTCCTGACAGTAAAACCAAACACTGGCACAGTCTGGTTCTTGACTGAGGTATTCACACCAATGTCCGTGTGAATACGTGAATGTGTGTGTCCAAATAATACAATTATTTGGGGGAAAAAAATGAATGCCCACAGAAGCTGTGAAATACTCCTCTCCTGTGTTCTTCTTCCTATCTGGGCTGATATCCAAAGTCTTCTCTGGCACTGGCAGTATTGACAGGAGAGTCTGATTCTATAAACATGACTTTCTGTGCAAGGCATGTGGCACTAGCAGAAATAAAGGTGTTGAGTAGTAGGAGCAGAATGCACCCATGCAGAATGTCCTTGAATGCATCAGAGCAAATCAGATGAAAATCTCATTGTTCTAAACAAGTATTTACTTCGACCTGTTGAAAAGGAGGCTATTACATACTTAATTATATTAGTGATAAGAGTTTGTATGCTACACTGTTACCTAGGATACAAAAGCACAAAGGTAAAATTAATGTAGTCATATGGTAAAGGAAATTCTTGCCATTGCATTTCCTTACTTGATATATATCATACAGCACTATCTGAGAGTCACCCAAGCAAGAGCCAGAGACCAGGTTTCTCCTCTGAGTACAATGATAACATCATCAAAGCAGAGTCATTTAACCCTTGAATGATGCTGAGCCTTGTTTGCTTTAAACATCCACGTAGCTAACTATTGCCCATTGATTCAAGTGGGGCTATGGAAAATGAAACAGTTAACTCTCACAGTGATTTTCACAGCTGTACACTGAGAATAGTGAAAATACTCTTTCTGTTCAGTGCTATTGGATTTACAGATGAGTGCCACTAAAATAAGAAGATATTTGGAACACCTTTGTTGCTGACCAGTTTAGAAAAAGTTAAAATCTTTTGGGACATTGATTATCATATTGATAATTTTATTGAAACTTATAGGTTTCCTCACATATTTTGTTATAATTAAGATGTTTTCCAATTACTGCAATGCTGTCCATTAAAACAAGCTGGTTCATCCTACACGAGGTTTTCAGGCCTCGTTTACATGTTCATCACATAGGGAAATTTTACCTGTGCAGTCACAATATGGCAACACTTCCAGCAGGTTTTCATTTATGCCAGATATATTTGGAACAGTAACTTCTCCACTATAAGAGCTTTTGCAATTTCATGATTCTTTGCACATGTGATTTGAGTGAGGCTGATGACAAGCTTTCTTTCAGCTTACTTGCTCTAATGAATCTATTGGTAAAGCTTAAATGGTTGAATATTCATTTCAATTTGTCCACTTCTTCTTTCCTTTTTTTTTGCTTTTATTTTTTTTTCCTCCAGTTTTAAGGTTTGGGGTTTTTTTAACTAAATACTCATATATTGCAAACAAAAATAAGCGTTTCTATTGATAAAACTTAGATTTTTTGGATCCGATATTAAATCTGCATCTGAAAAAATTCAGATGAGCTCTTGCTTAATTAAACAAAGGGAGAGACATAACTTAATCCAAGCAAAAGAGAGAGAAAAAACCCAAATCATCTTCAGTCACAAGTTTTAATGAAGCTGGATGTTGTCTTTTAATTACTAAGCTTTTCGCAATTGTATATATAATTGGTCCAAAATGCTGTCACTGATGGGCATAATTTACTTTTTGTTTTGTTGGATACATTTTAAATTCTCTCTGGATAGAAGCTTTGCCCTCCTTCATTTTTTATGAAGATTGCCACCTTTTAAAATCTAAATGAAATAACAATGTCAGGTTAGTAGTATGTGGGATCAAAAGTGGATAAAAGCCAACTCTATCAATACAGTCATCATCATTCCTCAAGTAAGTCCTTATTTGTTTTAATTTCTAGTAGGACTAAAGTGTTGTGCAGGCAATGCAGGAGATTCTTTGACTGTTGCTGACAATTTCCTAATGCTGCCATAGGGGAGAAACAGGAACAATTCTCTGCTTGACTTGATGCTTATATAAAGGAAAAATCTAGTGGCAGAGGTGGTGATAAATAACAGCTGGATCAGAGTGACCATGAGCTGTTTCAGTTCATGATTCAAAGGAAGTGTAAGTAGTCAGCAAGTTATGACTGTAGACTTCAGAAGAGCAGACTTCAGCCTTTTTGAAGAAGTGCTAAGCAGAATCTCTTGGGATGCTGCCACAGAGACATAGGGTCCATGAAAAATGGATGATTTCTAAATAAAACTTGTTGAGAACTCATGAATGAACCATCCTGTTTAGCAGGAAGGAGGGGGATTCAGCAGAAGGCCTTCTTGGCTGAGCAGAGAGCTCTCTGATGGCTTAAAATGCAAGATATAGACAAGCATTGCTTGACTGCTTAATGGCAAAATTGAAAAGCTGTTTGATTTGAGCTAAGACAAGGGTTATAAAGGAAAACAAAAAATGATTCTTCAGATTTACTACTTTCAAAAAATAAGGTAGGATAAGACAGACTATACAGAAAAAGGTGAAGTACACAACATCATCTTTTAAGGGACCAGAGGTAATTGAAATAGCATAGATTTACCAAAAGCAAATTGCGTGCTTGTCCAGCCTGGTGGTCTTTCCTTATTAAAGCTGTGTGGATGAGGGGATAACAGTGGCTGCCCTATACCACCCCAGGGTACAGCGCAGGTCTTGCCTTCATTAGGAATGCCTCTTTGCTGGATGAAAACACAGCTGACTCCAAAGTCATACCTGACCTATGCCATAGCTCCCACAGATGTGTGGCTGGATCTGCTGTGGGACACACAGTGATTCCTTTTCTCCACTAGCTCTCCTGGGGAGTGGCTGCAAAGTTATTTCTCACACCTCTTTTGTGGGCAGGAGATGCTGCAACACAGGGAGCACCCTTTAAAACTCCTCCAACAGCATCTCATCCAAACATGAGGAAGTGTTGGATAAACACATTGAACTAATCAATAGCTGGAAAGAAAACATGCTTTGTAAAGGTTTGGAAACCTTCTGGATACCCTTTGAATATCTCTTGGATTAGTCACATTGCTCATCAGCTTTCTCCCAGCATGGCTATGCTCATTTGATTGCAAGGGCTAATTTTGGTGAGGCTTTTGATACAGTTTCCCACAGCACTCCCATTTGAAAGCTGAGAAAGAGTAGGCTGTAGGAAGAGACTGGGTTGGGAACTGACTGAACCAGTAGGCTGAAAGGGTAGTGATTGCTTGATACCTGTCAGGTGGTCAGTGATGAGCAGAGTAGCTCAGGATACCTTGCGCGTCAGTGAATATCTTCATCAATGACCTAGATCATGACAAAGAGTGCACCTTCAGCAAATTTGCAGAGGGTGATAAATGAAGGGGGAGTGGTTAACATGACAAATGACAGAGCTATATTTCAGAGGTATCTTGATATCCTCAAGGACTTAGCATTGAAAAGCCTTATAAAGTTCAGTAGGAAGAAGACTGCACCTCAGTGCTGTGCAACAGCAGCACACACTTGTATGGGCCATGAAACAAGCATGAAACTGCTGCTTCATTGAAGATGACCTGGAGGTTACAACAGATGCCAGGCTAAACATGGAACCGGGAGTGCCTCTCACTGCCAGTCAGGTAATTGACATAGTAGGCTATAACAGAAGCATGGCAAGTAGAAAAAGAGGAGTTATTTTCTAGAAGGCTGTGACCAATTCCCCTACTTTAACTTCAAAAGTGTTGTGGAAAAACAGGAGGGCTCTCAGGATCCTAAATCACCTGGAGATTAGAGGGATATTGAGGGAACTGGGGCTTGTTTAATGTTGTGAAGAAGAGGTTAAGGGGCAATTTAAGAGTACACTATAAGTACTCAGTAGCAAAGGTGATGAAGCCAAACTCAGTAGAGAAGGACCAATGGCCAGAAGTATTTGCTTTGGATGTTCTGATTTCTGTTTGAGAAGAAAACAATAGACAGTAGGTGGGTGTAGCAGTGCTATAGCAGGTTTCTTAGTAAGGTTGTGAAATATCCACCCTTTGAGATTTTTAGGATTTGGCTAGATAAAATCATGGCTGATCTGTTCTAGTATTTGCAGTAATCCTGCTTCAAGCACAGGATTGGATGAGATGACCTGTACAGATGCATTCCAACCAAATTTTCTATGACAGTAGGAAGAAAAGAAGTGGTTTTTTATTTTGGGTTTTTGTGGTATATTCATTACTTGTACAGCTTAGAGAGAATTGCAGTTTACTCTTTAACAGCTGTCTGCCTTCTTATTTGCAGAAATGCTGAAATTATAGCCTAAAAATCCTGTGGCTTTTCGCTGTACATTCCTTCTGTCTTTAATGAACAACATCAAGAAAGATCCATAAAAACAAAGTACTACAATCTTGAGTTTTTACTTCCTATTTAACTTCAGGAAATGATAACATCAAAATTCTGTGCTTCAGCTGATAAAAAATTCACTGTAACATTTAACTCTGGCTGGATAAAAACTCATGGATGGAAAAGCTGAGTTCCCAGTTTTGCTGTGAAAAGCATATTTGATTTTTTTTTTACATATATCTTTGCAAAATAACATTTTCTGGATGAGGAGGAGGTGCTGAGGACTGGGAGGGAGAAAAAGAAGAGCCATAAGTTGAAGTCTCAGGGGACTTTTAATCCATTTTGAAAGTACCGTTCCTCGACTGCTTCTTGTTTACTTATATAAACTTGCTGGTTGAGGGTATTTTATGGAAACACCTTTAAGTTTATATTGATACACAGATTTGACTTTCCAGTATTAAACTATAACAACTAACGTTATGGCTTGTGTGTTATAAAACTGTAAGTAATAGTTTTCTGATGTGGTTTTATGAAGCATAGAAATAGGTAAAAAGAACTGGAGTTTTTAGTTATAAGTCCCGAAAACAGTTCCTTTGGGGTTCTTTAATGAATTGATTTAGTTAATCGATTGACAAAATCTATATACTGCATGTTTTAAAAGTGTGTATTTGCTGAAAAGAGTTAGCTACGTAGTTCTTGTGTGGGAATAGAATTGAAACACACATTTCCCAGATGATCTTCAAGTAGTGTAGGTAGAGCTTTCAAATGGTGATTTTTACACCATGTTTTTGACCCAATATTACTTTATAAGGGATAAGTTAAAAGATATGTAGAAGTACACCGATGCAGTTATATGAATATGACAGGCAATTGTGAGTTCTCAATCATATCACCATGCCTAACACAAACTCATCATGTCAGCTATGCCCGCAAAATAATAAACTAGTAATATGAGGAGACTGTTAATGCCTTTAATTTATTCTTATTAAATTAGTTATAACTTGGGCAGATTAATTGTTTAAGTTAATATTTTCATGCTCATTTTTTACATTTGTTTATCTAGGAATAGCAAAGTTTGCATGTTTATTTTGATTCAGTGTAACATACCTATTATATTTAATGTAATTTTAATTAACTACTGGTATTATCAAATTAAATTGCATATAGTTCCAACCATAGCTACTTGGTCATTTAAGGGATGGAGGGAGAATTACATGTCTTAGTTCATGTTCTGTTCTAGTCTAGCCTATCTTAAAAATTGTAGTGATGTTGTATATTAAGTACTGTAGTATTCCACACATAGCTTCACAGTGTTGAAATATGGGAGAAGATGGTACTTAATCCACATACCATTTCCACTGCATTTGTGAAAATCCATCTTAATGTCAAAAAATATTAGTCTTTGGAAATCCGCAGTTCATTTGTGTTCAGTACTTTTTGCAATAGAGCTCTTCCAGATTCCGTGTTGCACATCGAGGTATATCAAAGATTCCCACTTCTGTAATAGTGACTCCATTACTTAAAAAAGCCGGCATGATTGAGCACAGCATTATATGGCCAAATATAATTTTCTCTCTACTTATTTCTTGCACCTCTTTGTGACACAGAAACATAAGCAGGAGTGATTCTGTTTTGTGTTCAGAGTGCTCAATTCTGTCAGATTTTAACATTGAAGAGACCAGAGGAATAGTGGGAGTGTGTCTGGCAAGGAATTGTGGTGAGATTGAATGCTAGCTAAAATGAGGGAGAACTTGTCACTGGTTGTGTGAGGATGGAAATCACAAAAAGGGAAGCCTGGTATTTATTGGGTATGTAAACTTGGATTTGGAAGTGGAATTCAGGAGAAGGAAGAACATAAGTAGAGAAAAATAGTCTGGAGAAGTGCAGCAATGAATTTCAGGGCTGCTAAACCAGTGACTCCTTCACACAGTGAGACATGAGGTTTGGGATAATCAATATCTGTGCAAGAAGACTGGGGCAAGGAGCAGACATACAGAGCAGGTAGGAAAAGTTGCTGTTAAGATGCTGACAGGATCAGGCTAGGGACATCTCTGTCTGGAAAAATGGAGAGGAACCCAATGGTCCCACCAGGCACTCTGTCATGGAAAGTCATCTCCATTGCCTATCTGTCTGGAAGGTGACAGCCTGCTGCTGCTACTGGTTACCCCCTGTCTCTCAGAAGGCAGAATTCTTATGCTCTGCCTCTTAAGTTAGAGACCCTGCTCATTATTATGTTGTATTCAGTATAGTGTCCCATAATAGGATTTCTTTCTTGGGTTGGTCTTCAATTAATCTAAGGGATTATTAAAAAAAAAAAAACCCTCAACAATTTAGAAGAACCCTATCTGAGTTATACAATAAATGTTCAGTTAAGAAAGGAAAAATATAGGTTTGTCTGTATAACCTTAAATTGGACCCTTGGTGAAATATGATAGTAACTTATGTAGTTATCATTTAGAAACATCTACTGGTCAAACACCAGTCCACAGCTTTATAGAGAAAAGGTCACAGCTGTATTTCTTAGCAATCATATTATTCATTCCCTTCAATGAGGCATTAAACAGCTAAATTGCAAAGCAGCTATTTGACATATGTAATGTATTCAATACATAAGTTTTATCTTAAGCTAATAATATAACTTTACAAATGCAGAGTAATTGTCTGCCTATCATAAGACTTCATTTTGCTACCCCAAATTTATTTTAAATAGTAGGTCTTACCTTGGTAGAATTATTTATGTTAAAGTAAAAATATAGTTATTGTCAGGTCACCAAGTAGTCTGCTATGTCCTGAGTAAGCCACACAGATTTAAATGGACCTGTCAGAGATCCCCAAGTAATAGGATTTGACTATTTCCAATACAGTCAGTGGAAGCTACTTATTACTTAACAATTTAAAAGAAAAAAAATCAAATTCCAGAATCTGCTTTAGCGCTTGTATGGAGATTTTTGAAATGAGCTGATAGGATTGGCAGTGATAATGCACATGGAAATGGTAAGTAACATTTAATAGTGCACAGAGGAAAAAGATACCCCCGAGTACATACCACATGTGTCATGGACATGGACTCTTAAAGCAGCTATTACCACTTAAGAAAGACACCTTGGGGTGATTGTGATTACTCCTGTGACATTGTCAGCTCAGTACTCAAAAGCAATCAATAGAGTAATTAAGAATGGAAATAGGATATGATAGGAAAGGAAACAGTGCAAAATATAATGTTTTCCTGTGTGAATCTATGACGCATCCAAGTCTTGAATACTACATGCAGGCAACTGGTGAGAGCCCAGAGGAGGGTGACAAAGATGATCGGGGTGTAGCATAGTTTGCAGGTGAAGCTAAATAACAAATAGTTCCAGTACAGAAAAAAAATGTCAGAGAGAGCTAGAAGAGAGCTCTGCAAAAGTTCCTGTGGCATAGAAAAGACAAGAGGCAACTACTGTTAACACTTCCTTACAACTCAGATACAGGGTGTTTACAATGCATTGCCAAGTTTAAAATACAGAAAATTTGAGGTTTTGAAATGTTACCATATATTATCAATGTGCAACCAAGGAACAGGCTTGCAGTACACAAAGTTAGAGGTATCTGGGTATCTCACACGATGGGTTTGTGGGACTCATTGCCCCAGTGTGTTGTGAAGAACTAGGGATAGAAAAATGTTCAAATACAGATGAGGATAAGTGCTCGAACACATGGTGCATAGGCCTACTGACCACTGTTTGCTTGGATTTAGTTTCTGGTCTGCATGGTCCTTATCTTGTTGATTTGCAGCAGCTGAGCAGGGAAGGGCTATTCTTTACTGGCCCTGTTTCCTACAAAGTCACTGCAAATGAGCAGGGGCTTTGGTCTGACAGTCTCACCTTTCCTAAGAGAAACAGCCTTCTTTTCCATTACTGCAACAGAATATCATTACTGCTTTTTTTCAAATTAAGCAGCCATTTCCTTTCTTTATTCCTAATGTCTGAGAGTAACGAGTGTAGAATTGGGTGCAGAATATTAAAAGTTTTAAGTTATGCCTTTTGGTAGACCATTTCATCTAAAAACCCTATTAAAATGTTTAAATGGTGTGGTTAAGAGGAGCAAAGCCATCCTTACTCTTCATTACTGTGCTAAAAAGAATTGCCGTGATCTAAGCGCTTGTTTTGCAGTTATGGTAAACTTTAAGGCTCATGAAAATAGCAGCTAATAATGAAAAAGCTGAGAAATCATTGATTATACTAGGATTTCCAGAAAGAACTAACGTAATGTACTTCAGGTGTTTTCTTCCAGCTCTTCACATCCTGTCTGTGTCTTTCATTTAATGGAAAGAAACATGTCATATAAATGATTGGGTCTTATTTGAACTGCCAGGACACAACCTATGAAATAAAATCAACTTTCAATTCTAAATAAATCTATTGAATGATAAAGTATCTGTTCTCCTAGAACAGATACTATTCTATGATTCTATGGTTCTATGACTATATGAACAAGAAACTGAAAGATGTCAAAAGACATATGCAAATCACTTGTTATTAGAATCATAGAATAGTTAGGGTTGGAAAAGACCTTAAGATTATTTAGTTCCAACCCCCCTGCCATGGGCAGGGATGCCTTGCGCTAGATCATGTCACCCCAGGCTCTGTTCAACCTGGCAAAGTGGAAGAGTTCATTTACATTAAAATGCTATTGATTTTTTGTTTTAATAGTGCTATACTTTTAGCGACAGTTCTTTGCACACTTCCCACCAACACTTTATTAGCAGTACTAATGCATTAGTTGTCTTTACTGAACTTGGGTACAATTAAAAATGGCTACTAAAAAAAGTAAAGCTGGAAACTTGCAGCATTGTGAGATTTAGTCTCTCTCAAACTGAATTTAGCATTCCCTGGCTGTAGCCCTGCATAGGCAATATGCTGTGAGAGCTTAGCTGTTTTCTTTCCATATCATAAAAGCTTTTAAAATGTTTTTTAAAATTAAACTGTTAACAGTTATTATGCTGTGTGTTGGCAACTGAATGCTGCCAAACAGGATTCTGCAATAAAAAGAAGTTGAATTGAGGACCCTGCATGGCGCTGAGGAGAGAATGGTTTTAATAATGCCATTTTCTTATAACTTCTGTTGTGCAATAAAGCCAGCCTGAAACAATAGCACAGTGATCCAAACAAGAAATAATGACTACAAAAAAACAGGAAGATGTCTTTTCTTTACACAATCTGTTATGAAATAAATAAAGAAAGCCAGCGTCAGATCAGTGTTCTACCTCCCACTGTTACAGTTAGTTATATCTTTGTGTAATTAGTTATATCCACCAGTTAGTTATATCTTTGTGTAGAAACTGTGGCTCATTGCAGTTAGGTCTATACTGATTGAGAGGTCCAGCTTTCAATAATTTTGGGGGGCTAGAAAAAGAGACTATCTTTTTCTAGTGAGGAGAAATATAAGTGGCAAGAGAAAATGTTGTCTTGGAAGAATCACTTAATAAACCTTGTTGATATTCTTACTTATCTTTGGGGTTTTTATAGGGGGAATAGGGAGGTGTCCTCCAAAGTAGGTATGTACTAGTTTGCCATAGGGAAGGTGATGATTCAGGAGGATATTTGAAGACAGTCTGTTGAAACAAGTATCTCATGTTACTTCTAAGGATTACTGGCCTACATGAAGCACAGTTTGTATGAGCAGGACAGTGATGTGCCCACTGGATATTTTGACATTAATTTATATCAAATCTAATTGGGAGAGAAAAAAAATTTATACTGATCTGAGCTGGACTCTTGATGTTACATACTGCTTGTTTTCAAGTTCTTGTTTTTCTTGCCAATAAAATATGCAGCCAGGGCCCAGCCATGCAACTTAAGGTATTAGCATGTACCTTTGAGTATTATGAAGGTATCTAAAGAACTAGTTCAGTCCATGGTCTTAATGACCTTGAAGAATTACATCTGATGGTAAATAAGTGCCTATGATGATCTCAGACCAGTTCATAGACCTTACAAGGAGTGTACTCATAACTGGAATTAGCCAATACTCTGAATCCTATTCTAAGCAAAGAGTCCAAGCTTTAAATGGATAAGAAGTTTGAATTCCTTTTCTTAACCTTAAGACCTTTCTCTTCTGCTGAATTAGAGAGGGTGTGGTGTTAGCTAGGTCATAGTATCACATAATACCAATGAGTAGAGTGCTTTATACAATGTGGTGACTTGTTCCGATTTTCTATTATCTTACCATCCAGCAAGATTAAAAAGAATGAAAAATGCCAAATGTTTTAAAATCTGGTGGGCTTCACAAGACATTTTGTTAGGGCCCCATGTTTCTATTAGAAGGATTAGTGTGGTCTCAGTATCTAGGTAGATGTTCAATGTTTACCTTTGTTTTGCTTTTGGAAGCAGTCTGTAACTCAGTTTGCAAAGCAAACACTCATATCTGTCCATCTCTGTGGCATGATTTGTGTCTCAGCACAAGGTTGGATGGTCACTCGCTGATGACTCAGTGTAGTTTGAGCATTCACAATATATCCAAAGGGTAGAAACATTCGTATTGTCTACTACTCAGAGAAGAAAAGTAACTTGAATATAGGAAGCTAGCAAGTGGTTTATGGACTGGTTAGTGTTTTAATCCATGGAGAAATCTACAGTTTTTATTCATCATTCTGCACTGTGGCAACACTTCAATTTTCACAGCAGGTATCATTTATATTCGATATTTGTACTGTTCTCTAATATACTGCCTAAAAGCAAAAGTGATTTCTGAGGGAATGAAAGACAGTATTGGTCTGAAGTACAATAATAAAAGTGTTTTTCCTCTGGATTTTTTTGTACTGAAAGCAGCAATTGATTTAGTAAATAAATTACTAGATCCAACCCTCTGTAACAAGTCTGAAATATGCTGATAAAAAAAAGAATTGCTACCTTGAAAATTTGCAAAGGGATTTTCCTAAATGCTTGACAGAAAGCTTTATAACAAAATGAGTGGCAGCTTTGCTATTTTGATATTCGTTAATCTTAAAATGCCATTTTTATAACTGTAAAGTTTTCCCTGGGAAAGTCAGGCACAGAGTTCTCAAATCGTATATTAGATTGCAATGAATAATGTTATTAGCAACAAATGAGACCAAGTTTTAAGTAAAGCAGCTACTCCTCTTTCCCCAAAGGACAAAACCAGAAACTAACAACAAAGGAAAATCTGTTCTCTGTATCTGCCAGTGCATCCACGATCGTAATAACTTCTGGTACCTGTGAAAGTCACTGCAAAAACCGCACCCATGTGAAGCACAGTGCATCCAGAAGAACAAAAAGAGTTCATTAACTGCTTGGCCTCTTGATATTTTCAGGCTTCTGAAATCAGATTTTCATCTAGCTGCTTCTGTATTGCTGTGATTAAAGGCAGTGGCATATCCTGGATCTTCTGGCAGAAGTGAGGATATGACAGCAATTGCATCTTGGCATCCTTTAGAAAAGAAACGTCAGGAAATTATGAGTCAAGTTTCACTCTGCCGGTAGTCCCAGAGGTATCTGCTGGGCCAGCACTGTAGTTGAAGAAGTTGCATGATGGGAAATGTACTATATGGTGCTTTTTCCTTTTTGCTTTTAAAACTTTGCTGGTTTTCTCCTGTGGATCCCTGGCTGATCGGTACTAAAGGCTGCATCCCCTTCTCCCCTCTCCCTAGTTGGCTCCCTGGGAGGTTTGTGGTAAGTATTGCCTCTAGGCATCAGGAGAGAAGTGCTTTAGGGTCAGTGTCAGCTGATGCTAAAGTATCAGCTTTAGGGTCTTATCCTTCTTATCTAGTTTTGCAGACTGCTGTCTGTAATCTGGAGCAGCAGTGCAAGTGCAACTGCAGTACCCTTGTCAATGAGGTTACCTGCTTCAGATGTGGTCTGCATAATCAGATTTTGAAGGCTGAATCTGAAAAGAGAGCCAAGAACTCTTGAAATGAAATGAATTGCCTGCCAATGAAATGAATAGCTTACATAGTTCATTGCCATCAGTGTTATTACAGGGTATGGATCACTTTGACCACAGTTCTACTTACAAAGTCCCAGCTCATTGGGGCAGGAGTATATTGTATTAACAAGTAATATGTACTTCATTTAATCTTAAATTAATGGGTAAAAAAAACATCTTTTTAGGTAATAAATATTTTCTTCAATGCAGTGGTTGAAATCAAAATCCCAGAAATCTGTGCAGAAGTAATATTGTTAGATTATATGTATATATGTATATATATTTAAAGAGAGTATGAGGGAAAATTCATAACTGAGCTTCAGCGATAAGATGTTCCCTTTCAGTGCCACACTTCCCATAAGCCAGTTTTATGTGTATCGTTATATGCAGTTGCTTGTACACCATAATACTGTGGTATCAAATGTTTCCTTTAACAGCACACTTGTCAGAAAAGCCCTACTGAAAAGGTCTTGACAGAATTTGCTGTGCATGCTTTTAAAATTATTGCTGTGTTTTCTCTGTATTCTCAGTCACTAATACACACCTGATCTTTTACTCTTGTCTCTGTATCACCAGGCCTCCTGAACCTGTTTACAGCACTGTGAACAAACTGTGTGATAAACCACCTTCTCCTAGGCACTATTCCCCTGTCGAGTGTGACAAAAGCTTCCTTCTTACAGCTCCCTATCCCCACTACCACGTAGGCCTGCTCCCTGACTCTGAGATCACCAGGTACTGCATGCGCTTCTTCCTCACCTCCTTTGTTAGAGTGCATGAACATCACTGGATTTATCGCATAATTTGCATCTTCACCACAGATCTTTTTCTACAGCTTATGCTTGTTTTTAACCATGCTTTCACATTTGCACCACTGGAAGATATGTGCTACCGCAGTATATAATTTTGGTCATCCAAAATCCAGTGATGAACACAGGCAATGTTTTGATCCATTGGAATGGTGCTCTAAAATAGGTTACATGATATGTATCACATTTTAGAACTGAATTCAGTATTTCTTTCTCTGTGAGAATGAAAAACAACTAAAGCTTCACTGAAAGCTGAAGCAATTCGGTTTGATTCAGTAATTTTATTTCTGTGTTGTGCATACCTTGATCACTGAGCATCTTTGGGTTTATAGGGTGGCTGCCTAAGCCTTTCAGATGCAATTGAGGAAAAAATAACCACCTCCCTCACCAAGCTGTGGTTGAGAATATATCTAAACTTTAGCATTCCCTATGCTAGCTGTGCTAAAACCTAAAGTGTAAAACCTAAAGTGATGAACATTTCTGTCAATGAAGTAATGGAAGATATTTCTATAAAATATTATCAGTGACTGCCTCCTGAGAAATATTTAATAGAGGAAAGCATACCCTCCAAAAATGTATCCAGCATAACCCAGCTATTCTTCTGTAGTCTACTGCGATAATAGTAAACTGTTTGCAAGCAAGACTTGGGAGATAGAGGAAGAGTAGGATACAAGTTTTCAAGATGTTGGGTGCTTCCTTTGTCAGATAAAATACTGTCAACTTCTGTATTCTCAAGTGGAAGAAAAATAATTGTATTTGGAGCTTTGATCACAGGCATTTTCTACAGAAACACTTGTCAAAGAAAAGAGTAATGTGGGAAGAGTAAGAGCAGAAGCGTGTAAGTGGAAAGGAAAATGGTAAATTAATGTGAGATGCACTAACAGGAAAGAAACCCTAGGGACTAGAAAAACAGCTGTGAAATGCATTGCAGTGCTATGAAATAGAAAGCTAAATTAAAAAAGTAATAAGAGAAATACTAGTGAAGAATGCAGCAGATGTGGTAAGACCATGCAGGAGCTGTTTGTTGATTAGAATGAAAACTGTGTAGCTTCTAGAATTTGTAAACAGATGCTTAATCATTGGACAAAGGGATTAGTCAAGCTGTTCAGTGCAAGTTTGGGTGGAGACACTGATAAGGACAAAGTTTTATAAAGGTATAAATAACTCCAGGAAGGTGCTAGCTTGGAGTATTGCACAGTTCTGGTGTTCTCAACATAAACAGGACATGAAGCTGTTGGAACGAGGGCCACAAGGAGGATCAGGGGACTGCAGCACCTCCCGTATGAAGATAGGCTGAGAAAGTTGGGGCTGTTCAAGACAAGGCTGCTTGGAGACCTCATTGCAGCCTTCCAGTAGCTGAAGGGGGGCTATAGGGGTGCTGGGGAGGGACTCTTCATTAGGGACTGTAGTGATAGGACAAGCGGTAATGGGTTAAAACTTAAACAGGGGAAATTTAGATTGGATATAAGGAGGAAGTTCTTTACTGTAAGGGTGGTGAGGCACTAGAATGGATTGTCCAGGGAAGCTGTGAATGCTCCATCCCTGGCAGTGTTTAAGGCCAGGTTGGACAGAGCCTAGGGTAACATAGCTTAGTGTGAGGTGTCCCTGCCCATGGCAGGGGGGGTTGGACCTAGATGATTTTAAAGTCCTTTCCAACCCAAACCATTCTATGATCTATCCACAATATTTTATCTGCAAATATTATCTTAAAGGAAATAACTAGACAAAAATTAGTAAAATTACTTCAGGTCTTCAAGTACAGTGTGCATATGAGTAATTTATCTGTAAGCATCACAATGCTGCAGTGTGTTTAGAGATAGACAGCATAAAAGGTCATTGCAAAAAGATTTTTAAAATGGTCCCTTTAGAAAGGAAGGGACCAACTTGAACTAGAAAGTTGAAAAAGCAGGTTCTAGGGGATTTTAGGACCATAAAGTTGTGTACTGAGAGCACTGAGGATTAGACTGTGGCATGCTAACTGTAGAGAGATGCAATTCATTGCTAAATAGTCAATCTCTATAGACTTGACTGTCAGGACTACAGAGATAGGTTGGGAGGAAAAAGGTTGATCTGTTAAGGCTAATTTCTGCAGATCAGATACGCAGATGCCAATAATCAGTGGAGCCCTGGAGAGCTCATAAAACTAGGCCATTTTGCTATTTGAAGGTATAATTCAATACATCCTTTTACTTTATTGTGTGATTGATTGAATTCTTGGTCATCAGATATTTGATGACCTGACATGAGGACTTAAAAAGCTGGGCTTTGCTTTACTGCGTGTCTGCTAACAGTTCTCTTTAAGAATGAGGTTTCATTTCTCTTCATTCTAATTTGATGTAAAATTAATCTCTACTTCCTGTATATTTAATCGGTTTGTTTATTTCAGCAGTCCAACAATAGAACACAAAAGATAAGACACAACTTGTGGTTAAATACTCTGCACTGTGCTCTGCTACATGCTGTGGTAGAGGCTACTGATTGCCACAATTTATGCTTCCTTCCCACTGTGAAATAGTATTCAGATGGAAAATATGACAGGTTTTGATGTTCTCAAATACTGTCATCATTTCCACAGGACTCTTTCAATAATTGACCATAATATTTCAGCAAATGCCTTCAGTCAGGAAAGTGACAGCTTTACAGCATATACCGTGGTTTGATTTCCAAATGGACTTGGTATTCACAGTTGGAGCATAGATTTTAGAAAAGTATTAATCCCATTTTAGCACTAATCCAAGTGGCTTTTCCTGCAGAAATGTTCATTGTACGCAGCCCTAAATTTCACACAGGTGATGTGTCTCGGGGATGTATTGTGTCAAATATTTGCAAGAATTAATCCATAAGAAGACTTTCTTCTAAATGCCCGAGTGTGATTGCTTCCATGTCAGTTGAAAGTTGTATCACAGAAAAAGTCTTCCAAATACCCATCAGGGTTTTTGAAAGGTTTCCTTTTACCCGTCTAAATTCCTCAAAGCCTTTTTCCTCCACATTATACATTTCCATGGTCTCCAGTCAGATATAAAAAGATATCTCTGTGTCTTCCTGAAGGCTTCCTCGAAAGAGTCATTGTCATTTGTCAGCCTCAGGTTTAGGGAGAATGGGACAGGGATTATTTGCTTGTTTTGGTAGCTGCAGTCGTTGTCATATCTCAGTGCTCCAGTGTTGAGAATCTGCTGCTGAACTGCAAGAGATTTGGTCTGACAGATAGCTCTTCCAGGGGAAGAGGAACATGATGCCATGCTCTCCCAATTGAAATGCTTGTAAACCAGCCAGCATCTTTCAGACTGCTGCTTCAGATAATTTGTCAGATACTCCTCAGATGATTGTTTTGTCAAGGCTCATTAACTTAATAGGAAAAGAGGATTCATAGGCCAAAGCCTTATTTGTCTATAATAAATTCAAGTTTATAGCCCTTGCTGTTATGGTGGCCTGTCAGCTCCTGGGAGGTTTGGAGGTCTAGAACATACTGCTATTTTAGGATATAAGTTATTTGGGGTTTGATTGAATTATCAGTTCCTGTGAATTGATATTAACAGGGGCATGTCGATGTGCAGCAGCTAAAAATCTGTCTCATTGAAGGCAAGAGGGAGATTTTCTAGCTATTAAGTTTTCTTTTGAGAGCACCACATGGGAATTGATGCAGAGTATTTGTGTTCTGGCCTCTGTCATTACTGACAGTTATATGTGCAATTAGATTTTTGGCAGCAAAAGGACATCACAGCTCATAGATGTAACACTCTTTTACAAACAGTGCATAACATAAAATGTTGTGTTCTCAGTCTTTGCACTGAGAACTTCATTGCATTCACCACTACACAGATACACTTAAAAAATGCTTCAGTTTTGACCAGAACTGCCTTCATTGCATTCACCACTACACAGATACACTTAAAAAATGCTTCAGTTTTGACCAGAACTACCTTCCCTGTCTTTACTGAAATCTTCTTAGCACTGTAGTTGCCAACATTGATTTTGCTAAAAGGCAGCCCTGATATTGTTGGGTTTTTATTTATTTTCATTTTTTCCATAGGTATTTATTTTTCTCTTAAGCCTTTGACCATATGATTGCATCAGTATTTTTAATACATTTAGGGGAAGGAACTAAGGTAGGGTTTCAACTTCATACTTATAGGAGAAAAGCCTGGGAATATGATTCCTCCCAGGATACAAAAATAAGTGAAAATTTTGTTCATGTTTTGCCTAGCTTTTGTAAACTTCCAGATCCTTCTTGTGGTGCTTGGGTGCCTGGATTGAAAGTATTTTGCTTGCTTTTAAAATCAAGATTAGTTTCTTAAAGGCAGCCCTGCTTCTGTCTGACACTGTGACCTGTAGTCTAACACAGACTAGTTAGTGATATTGTGTTTTGTTTCCCAGTCTCTAAAAGAGGTTGAATAATGTTCTCATAGAGCTTCCTTAAAAACTAATTCTGTCCGAGACAATAGCATCCTATTACAAATGGCAATTTGTTTTATTATTAAATAACATGAAAATGATTTTAAGGTATCTGATGGATTACATTAATGGCATCAAGTTCTTGGCACCACTGCTGCTTTCCCACCAATGGGGTTTAGGGACAGAAGGGAGGATGGAACTAGGTGATCTTCAAGGCCCCTTCTAACCCAAACCATTTTGCGATTCTATGATATTAGCATAGGGCAGAGCAGAGCCTTTTGCAGCAAACAGCCTGCCATTTGCATAGGTATTCAAGGGTAGCTGAGCCTTGTGTATTACTAAAGAGCTACACAAATGAAAATGTGCTGAAATGTATGCTGGATATATGGGTAAGGAAACTATAATGTCCAAAATCTTAATGATTGAATGGGTGATGCTACTTCCAACACATGGCTGAGTTCCCATAGGCTCCGTGTAAGCACGCAGGGGTCACTACACTCCAGCAGTCCCTGCAGTCAGACTAGAGAGTCTGCAACACTAAGCACGTGGTTAACTAAATGATCCCTGGGATCCCTCCATAGGCCATGAAGGGACAGCCGAAAAGGTCCTGATTGCTCTTCACTGATCCTTGAAGGAAGTTAATGTAGGCCTCTCTAGTACTCACTGCTATAGTGCCCTTTCTCATTTGTTAATATCTGAGCAGCCTTCTTCTTCACAATAACCATCTGGTAGTGAGCTTATTGTCAAAATGATGCATATAAGTGTACTTGTGTGTGGCTGCCTTCCAGGGAGGCTCTTGTCATCCTTATTGAAATACACATTGTACAGGAGTACTCATCATCCCCTTTTCAATCCCATGTGTTTAATATGGGAATTATATCTCCCAAAACACATCTAGCCCTATTTTGTGCTTTTTGAAATGCCTGGCAACTTGAAAATGGGACCTATCAAACAAGCAGTAAAAAGCAATGACATTATGAAATTGAATCTTAAGCTTGCCCCACACAAACACGACCATCTTGAATTTAAAATGAACTTCTACTGTTGTATTCATTTACTTATATTGGGGGGAAAAATACAAATAATATTTATAAGATTTGAAATTATTCTATTTTGGGCAGACATGTTTAAACACTTTAATATTTAAAGTCAGAATTGGAGTAGATTTGTAGTTTTTCCTATTTTAACACTTTGGAGTCAAATTCTGGACTGATTTGCATTTTACACTATCTAGCCACAGACAACAAGCTTATATCTAGTGAACTCGCCCTACTAAATATCACTGCTTAAAGACAGTGGAAGGGAATAAATACACAGTTCTTTCTGTAGATTTTTGAACAGCAAAATAGGCAATACTGAGGTTCAATGTATTTGGTATCAATGGAAAAAATAATCATATTGTCACAGAGAAAAAAACATCTTTAGAAAATAAAAGATACCAGGTTAAGATAACTCTTGATAAAGTAACTCCCTAAGGTGTTACTTCAAGGTATAACTATATTCAGATTTAGGCATTCAGAGGCACAGAGCATATAGCAACCCCTAATCAATTTAAGAGATTAAACTGGTCAACTCAGAGGCTGCCGTGGGTACTGATGCTCATATTGATGGGAATTGGCGCATCTTGTTATTGCTGAATTCAGTGGGAATCAGGTATGTAAGTGCTATGGCCTTCGCTCCCAAATCATCTTAGCAATTCAAATACTTTAACTCTGGCACCTCTAGACCTTTCTAAAAATAGGTTTGGATACCTTGGCTCACATGAGAAGCACACATTGCAGTGATTGACAAGATGCATGTAAATGCATGCAACTACAGACCCATTAGGCTTGACTGTGTGGTGCTGCTTCTGAAAGCAGCTCCAGAACTGCAATATTTCATAGTTATCTATTATAAGGCAAAACAAAATCAGCATAAACTATGTTGATTAACTGTCTACAACTGAAATGCAGAGCCTCAGTGTAGATTGCTCCTGCTTCTGAGTCAGACTCCTGAGGCCTTTAAATTATTTAGGATCTTTTGGAGATGATACAAATTAATTGTGGGTTTTCCTTATCATTTTCAATTAACAAATTAAAAAGCCTTAACTGGAACAGGTTCCTGTAATTTCTTTTTAACCCTGACTCAAGCGTTTTCTTAAAGTAAATAATCCAGTCATATATAACTGTTACAGTTAATGAAAGAAAAATGATGCTATCAGCCTCAACTCTCATGTTTGCATGGATGAATCGCTGACCTTAATAAGAACAAACATTCTTACTGACTCTTTTATGCTTTTTCCTATTTTTAATGAGAACTCTTCTCTTTTAGACGCTATTAATTAAAATTATTAGGAAGATGCACCCTTTAAAAACTCAGAGAGATGATTGCCTGTAAAAGCAGAAAATCCCTACAGTTCAACTGTTTAATCATGTAAAGTTACAGAAGCCTTTCAGGTTAAGTTGGAATGCTTCAGGTTAGAGCTGCTGGGCTTTATTTCCAGTTGTGCTGCTGACTAAATCGCTATAGTTGAGCAAATTACTTAATTCTATTTGCTTTGCTTTCTCTATCAGTACAATAATCTTCTCAGTTATACTGAGAAGGATAACTAACGTCTCTAAGCAGAATAGAGTTAATTTTTTAAAAGAGAAAAAATAAGGTGTTTTGTCTGTTTCATCGTTTGAGAAATGTTTCATATTTTTGGAATATATGGTTTGATTTTCAGGCATACTGTGCTCTCAAGTGCTACAGATCCATTTTTTGTTCTTGTGCATCCACGGAAATTAGACTGTATATTCTTAGCCCATAAAATGGACAGAAATATTAACTTATTTTAGTTAAGTAGCAGTATTTTTCTTACTATGTCTTTAGAGAAGAACAAAAACATCAGCTTGCAGGAAGAAAACATTTGTAAATCACTACTATTAAAATCCTCCTGCTGGTATGATTATAAAGAGAGCAAGAGCGAGACAGTTGGGAACAAAGGAAAGATGTCTTCTTCATTTCCATGCCTGTAAGCAAGCTCTGAAATTCAGTCTCTAAGAGAGTCACAGGAAATGCTCCTGAACTATCAAATGACAGCTCCTATGTCTTGGATTAATAGTGAAGACTGGAATCAGGAGAATAGAAGTGTTTCAGGCCACTTTTAACTGGGATTTTTTGGCAAGGGCAATCAGTCATCCAGTAAGAGGAAGGTGAGGTAGACCATGACCATCGAAACTGATGTCTGCTTCAGAGAATAACATTGACCAAATGCTGGCTACAGCAGTTACTGGCTAGATACGAGGCAGGAGTGATGCTCCAGATTATCTCACAAAGATCCAGTCAGTTCATAACTAAGTCCACACCATAAGTTTCTTGTTTGAAAGGGTCATTTCTGTGAGACACATTATTGTTTATTTTCAGGATGTGTAAGCACCCTCTCAAACATCCTCTTTTCTTTTGTGTCTGACAATCCCCTTGGAGCGGTTCTTCCAAATGGATAGAGCACTAAAACTCCGGATATGATGTTCAAATGCTTCTGAGTTTTGGAAGAAATTTACACCCACATTTAATATCAATTCCATATCTTGTTCATGTGCATTCTGGATAGTTGGCAAAAAATCTGACAGCAAGCGTCACCCTGCATAGGAGTGCTATAGTAACAAGCTAATGGAGCCATTCACTAATTCATATCTTGTCCACAGTGACGAAAGTTAATGACAATTATTACCTGACAACTGTCTAAAGGCCAATATGAGAAATGGGTTTGGAGATTGCAGTTTCATTCCTGTAGACATGTTTCCACATCATAAAAATCATCACTCCATCTGTCACAGTAATTGCTAGGCTCTCAGCTCGTCAGAAAACCCAAGGATAGATTTAACCTGGAGAACAAATTACACTTTTTTACCCGATGAGAGAGTTCTGTGAGCTTAGAAATGAAATATTACTGTGGAGACAGGCTAAATAAAGCTACCCTGTGGCTACCTGTGCTGTACCTGTTGGGGGAAGAATAATTTCCAGGGTTGTAGCTGTACACCAAGGGAACAAGAGAGCTAATAGTTAAAGCAAAGAGCTGGGAACTGAGAAATTTGCCTGTGCTATTGACAGCTTGTATGATTTCAGCAATTTAAGGCTTTCCTTCCATTTTGTCCATTTGTGAAATACATCACATGCATCCACAGACACCACCAGCAGTCCTGGCGAGTTTAGAGATATTTTCAATAGGTGCAAATACCCATGATTTTCTGTGCTGCATCAAAAAGAATGATGGTTAGTACTAAGCGGAGTGATAGGAGGCCTCACGGGAAGCAGGTGGGACCTCTAATTATAACAGTGCAATTTGTCATGGAAATGGGAGAGAATTACCACAGTAATAATGAACTTTCCCTCAGCCCTGTGCTAGTCTTGTTTTACACTACAGTTATCCCACTGGAGTAATGTAGTGCTGACTCAGGCCCTGAGATCCTTTTGGTTTTAATTATCACCATTTATTATTGTTGACGTAAGCCCTATACATAGATACTTGCAGTTATGTCCATTTCTGTTCGTTTTGCCAAGTCAAGTAAGGTCTGAATTTAACAAGATATGTCTGAAAATATGCCTGTGATACAGAAATCAGGTGGTAGCACTGTAGTCTGTTCCAGGCCAATGATACTGCAAGCCTGTTTGAAGACACTGTTGTAGAAGGTGTTGCAAAACTGAATGAGCTGTTTAAACCAGATCCTTGTGTCCGACTTCACAGCAGTGTACTGCTTCTGCCTAAGAGTTATAAAATATTAATGGAATAGTCTAAAATGCAGGATTATTAAGATTAAAACAAACTCCTGCCATGTTGGGACCCACCTCCTGGGTCTGCTCTAAAATTTCTATATATTTTTGTTTTCCTTCTCAGATTATTCCCCACTATCAGAGCATAGCTCTACCTTTATGGGTCTGTGGGGATAATAATTGTTCCCCATGGTAAAGGAGAACTGATTTTGGTAGCCAAAGGCCGAAACAGTGGGATCAGATTCTTCTGCCATTTCTGGTCCATTTGACCATTTTAAATAGATGTGCAAGCATTAGGAAAAAATGCTATCAAATGGTTATATATTTATCATCTTACTGCAGAAATATTTATTGATCAATGTATTGATCACTGTATTGGTTTGAGAAGTAGTACTGGAGGTGAGGTGAACAGAAACAGGAGGCAGAAAGAGGGATGCTTACCTGTTATTCACAAATACAGGGGAAATGTAAAACCCTGAATCTAAGTTTTTGATAGGAAACATTGAAAAAGACAAGAAAAAGCTGCCATTGATAAAACTTATGTATGTATGCAAAGATATTCAGTGCCAATTTGCAACAGTAGGACAAATTGACATAGCAGTTCATCAAAGGCCATTATAAGCTGCTGCATCAATCCAAAGTCACTGGGAAAAGGGTCTTTTTTGTTTTACTATAAAGAAAATAAAAAGCACTCATTAGGTGTGCAGAAAGCTACAAGCTCTAAGCATCCCTGAATGTGGTGAAAGCCTAATTATACAACTGACCTTTTTGGATTGAACCTAACTTTAGCTAAATTGTCATTTTAAATTTGCATGTAGATTGTTTTGGGATCTTAACCAATTTATTCTTTAAAAGGTTTTTATTTATTTTTAAAGACTATCACTAGAGGCAGCTTATATGAATTTTTTAGATAATGCTTATAGTGCGTAAACCCACTACTCTTACTGCATAAAAAGCAAGGTCAATGGAAGTGACAAGATATTAAAACACGTTCTTTTAGCTGACAAAGGGAAGGAGAGGAAGATTTAGTTTGATTTTGAAAATTAAAATTTCAGTATTGTTAAGGAAATGCCAGAAAAAAAGCATTCCGATCCCCAGGGAGATGCAGAGACAATTTCTTTTTCCAGAGTGTTTCCATACTCCATGAAGAAAATGCATCATTCCACACATAATTGGAGTTACTTGCTCTGTCTTTTGAGGCTCATTATAGTTCTTGCTTTTATGCAGTTGAAATTACTACACTAATGGAGTGGAGGATAAAGAATATAACTCTAAATGGGAGAGTACACTTGTGTACACAGTCTCACACATCATAAACTGCTTTTGATTTGATTACACTGATTTCTAACATCTGAATTCTGAATAGCAATGACTGTATCCTTAAGACTACTTTTTCTTAAAAAGCAGCCTGAAACCATCATAATGTATTACACTTTGCAAAGAGAAAACAAATCAACATACACACCTGCAAGTCACTGAAGCCTGCCTGGAGGGGAGTACACAGTAGGGAAACCAAATGTCACTTGCTACTCACTAGTAGTAGGGTGCATTTACACAGCCTAATGCAAGGGCTGCCATTCAGATACTCCTGGGCTGGTTCTAGACAAGATAGGTTAGCTGACGAAGCAGTCTAACCTGCTTCCAATAAATGGCCGTGTTTATTAATAGTTGAGTTGGGTATAATCAGGAAAATGTGTAGACTGTTTAGTTGCTGCTCTGTTGAAGATTGCATAAGCTGTAATCAACTCTTTGCCTATTCAGGGTACAGTGACTAAGAGTTGCAGGTAGGAGCACTTATGTAGTATCTGTGGCAGGAGTGTGACTACACAGGGTTGGTTGGAAACAGAAGTCATACAGGTTTGGCTAGGGTACAAACTCACATCATACTGTCATTGCACCATCCAGAAGGGAATTTGCTTTTGACATTTCAGATTCAGCAGTATAAGTGAAGGTTGTTAATTTTTCATATCAAGCCTTTACAACCATTTTACATATTATACTACTTCAGTGAAAGTATATAAAAAGTCTTGTTTTATGAAGACATCTGAACAGGCAATGAATTCATGAGTGTCATTGAAGTCACAGGTGTTCTCTAGAATCCTGAGGCTCAAATGATTCAAGCTTCTCTGCGTTGGTATGTGCACTGCAATTAGAAAGGGAAGTATGCAAAGAGTGAAACCACTCCTGATGGAAATTTCAGTATATTTTTCCTATTGGATTTTGTCTGGTTTCCCACATACCTCTTGTAGTCATCACTCAATAATCAGCATTCATGTTGGTATGCCATGAATTACGTAACTGGGTCTTTCAGGTGCAGTACTGGAAGGTTGTGCTTTAGAACCAGAAATTCTGATCAGAACCTTTTGCAATGATCAGCCTATTTCTTTTCCTTGTCTTTCCTATTTTTTTTCCTGATACAATCTTACACAATACCAGAGTGCTTTGAATTAATGACAGAATGGAGAATTTTCTGTTTGACCAAAGGAGGATTAGGCAGCAGGTGTCCACAAAGGAAGACCAGTACATTACAAAAACCAAATCACATCTCAATTAAGTCAGAAGGAGAATTACACTGACTTTGTTGGGGCTTGGATAATCCAAGAATAAACAAGGAAACATAATAGTATAAGCAGGTTCATATTTTCCTGTCAAGGCTAACTTTCAAATAACATGTCATCACACTTAGTAGCATCTCAAAGATCCACACATTTGAGTGTACTACTTGATACCCCTCATAAAGAATATCATCAAATGGAAGATAAGTTCTTAAATGCTTGGGAAGGTAAATTCATTAAACAAGTCAAGCAGCATGGACCGTTGCTGAGGAGTAAAAACTAAAACACGATGCTGCCGAAAAAAATTGTAGTTATTTATAATCACCACTATGATGAGCAAGGATTTTTATGAAACTTATTGTAAATTAGCTCTTCAGTAAGGTAGAATATTTATTCACATCAGATTTATATAATTTTGTCCATGTCAACCTTTCATGTTTTCATGTTTAAATTGCCCAATTCTGTTACATTACCACTTTACACTTTAAAAAGCCAGCTTAATTAATGTCAAGTAACAAAGGTACAACATTGATGCAACTCAGGAAATGACAGGTTTTCTTCATCTTCCCCACAGAAGTGGTGAATAACACAAATTAATTTTAGTCTTGTCTACTTTAATATTGCTCCCAGCACTGTAAGAGTCTGGACATCTCATTTATCTTTGTTTTTGTAGAGACAGGGAGCTGGCAGGAGAGGGTAAATGGCTTCGCTGAAGTCCTGTCTGAAGTCCACACTGAGGCTGGGAAGTTCCAGACTCACTTGCCAAAAGGAGCAGTAAAGAAAGCTTACAGACAATCATACATTGTACAAGTTCAAATGTAGTACCATGCATATGAATGTAAATCATCTTTCTGAAAATTTGAGATAGCTTCAATTGACTTATAAAATATATATCTGGAGAAAAGTAGAAGCCAACATTTGACTTGGGGATGTTCATTCACAGGTTGGTTAAACACTATACAGGAATTTGATAATATTGTATGTACATATAAATTCGTATTTCTAAGAAGAAACAGCAAAAGTGATTTAAAATAGGTCTGGATAAAATTTATTGAAGTGTATTAGCATTTCATCTCTCAAAGGCTTAAACCACTCTCAAAGTACAGAATATGAGCTGTGATATGAGAAGAGATTCTATTTGCTTTCATAAAATGCTGTCTGTTTTACCTCTGTTTTCGATCAGAGGTGTGCACAGTGTAATATTTACTGTACATATTTAACAGTTCTGGATTACTATCTATGAAAAATATAAATGGAAATAATTATTGTTTTCTAACACATCATACATTCTGTATTGACACTGAAACGGAAGAGTTGGTGTTTGGGACTGATGTGTAGCAATATCTGATTTACCTAAATAAACAATTCTGCAGCTACAGTAGCTATCATAGGTTTAATAATAAGATGCAAATTTAAATGAATTTAGATGCCTCAAAGGTGTAGAATCTCTACAGTCCTATATTTGGGCCAGGAGAAGAAAGCAGCAATCAAACTGTTCTGATTAACTTGGGTACAAAAATCAGCATTTTATATCCAGAAGTAACTGAGGAGTGAAAAAAAAACCTTGGGTTTCTTGACGTATGTTCACCCAACTGTATTTGGAGAATTTCACGGGTTAAAACCATGATTATTTAAACACCTATTGCCTGTAGCAGTAGACAACCCTGATAAATTGGAAGAGAGGCATAACTTGGAATGAAATAGTGTATCAAAGGAATTCTAAGCGCAAGAGCCTATTGCCATGGAATTTCCCCAATCTTGCAAATGCAAGATTTGAAAATGTGGATGACCATCCAATGCATGGGCTTATCCTCTGTCCGTTGTTTTGTATCATCTGAGTGATCCATATTTCATATGTAAAGTGTCTCATTGATTGCAGGGAATTCATAGATTTTCAATAGAACTGCTTTGCCCTCAAAACTAACGCATGGAGAACTGAAGCAAAAAGTTGCAATGCTAGCTGAGGTCATATGCACAGGATAAATATGTGCACAAGATACCCATCTCCAAAAATAGCTTCTTTGCATGGCTACTTCTTTTTACATTGCTAAATGACAATGAAATTTTCGTTTTAGTCCTAGTTGAGATTGAATGAACTGTTGGTATAAATCCAACTGTGACCATTTTTATTGATTGATTCATGCTTAGTTGTGCTTCCCTGTCTGTCTGTTATTCATATGTTTTCTCTTAAAGAGCAATGTTTCTTCTCCCAGTGTACCCAGTGCCAAAACTGGTTCTGGCCAAAACATTTGGGAACAAAAGTACAAAAGTACTGATTAGTTAGAAGCAGCAAAGAGAGATGGACTTCCAGAGCCCTTTGTCAAATAAATGAAACCCGAAAGGAGAAGAAACATGGCAGCATCTTCACCCTTCACACTAAAATAACCTTGAAATAACCCAAGAACCTTGGGTTTGCTGGTTGACTGATGAAAAGATTGTAATTATAAGAAATGATCCCTAACTACATGAAATATTTGAAAAGTTTAGTGAAGAAAACTCAGGCGGTTGTCTATGACTTATACTATTAAGTATCTTAATGGCATTAAATCAGTTCCCAGAAGGATCACAAATTGACTCTTTATCAGCTCAGTCATGTATGCATTCTTGCTAATTTTGTAAATCTTTTAAAACCAGTTTCCAGTGTTTTCCTCAAATGATTTATATATTAAGTTTCTATTTAAACAATTCACCTTAATGACTGTTAGAGGCTTATTTCCTCTTCATAAGTGCCTTTCACTGTTCTTTCCTAAATCGCTAAATTTCTCTTCAAAGATTGAATGTAACAAGCATCTTTAACTAGAAGGTGGTTTCTATATTGATTTAGGGAAAAAAGAATTGGCATATTGGAACATATAAGTAATCTCTCTACCCCTCAATTCATCTAATGCAATCTATGGCCTATAATCAAAGACAGGCAAAATTAATTACTAATGTGCTTGTACAATATTACAGTGATTTGCTATGGGAAATGCTTGTGCTTGAGACTCCCACTGTGAGTAACCCCAGAATGAGAAAAATTAATAGATTTTTAAATTGGTTTCTGTATCTAGTTCAAATTTATACTTCATTCTTAGACCTCATAGTGTAATACACTGAATGTTTCCCATGAAATGCTGAGTAACTCAGAACAAGAGTCATAGTTTGTATAGATTAGATTAGAAACAAAAGAACTTAATGTGGAATTTCTTTGCTATTCATCTTTCATTTTGACAATGCATTCTTTACACTTCTGCATTTTCAAATCACCATGCACTGCTGTTCACGTGTATTCTGTTGGGATGTTATTAATTTGTGCATTATGTTGTTTCTACTTTTGCCTTTCTCTGTGTGTATTTCTCTAGGATTTGGGGTTTTTTGTTTGGCATAGCTGCACATGCACACATGCATGCTGGGCTGGTTTGAATGACACAGAAAATGAGGCTAAATAGCAGCTTCAGCTATTGATGAGCTTCTCACCCCTGTTCTGTTAAAAAAAAGATAGATATTCAACCTGTATTCCTAGCTTGCATAGAGATAATGTATATCCAAAAGAAGGGATAACATTATCAGAAGGTATCACACAAGTGCAGTAAACACTGTGTCAGGGGAACTGCAATATAAGGTGGGCTGTTCTGATATATTATAGATCCTAATCTAAATTAATGTTTTTTCCATTGTGATCATTCTCTTTGCTCTAATGAACCACTACTATGGAAGCTGAAGAGACACCTTTTCTGGCTGTTTCACCTTGACTGTTAGTGTAATTCATTGAAATGCACATGTGAGAGTTAATAAGTACAGAGGAAATGAACTTAGTCTTATACAAAGACAATATTAGAACTTAAATTTCCATAGGAATGTTTTTATTCTGCAAATGTAATGATACAGAATCTCATGGGATATAGAAATGTTTGTTAATGGCATGGTATGGTTGGCATCAGACAGTTTTTCATTTCTATTTTAAATCACTTTAATTAACTGTTATTATCCATGTGTTTTATCTTGAATAAGTAAAATTCAGTGCAATGACTACCATGAAAATGATTTTATGTGCTTGTTTTTCTTTGGATTTAGATGGATAGAAACTTTGCAAATTAGATTAATGGGCTGCAGTTACTTAAGCTCTGTCATTAGACTTATTTATCTATGATTTCCCTCCTCTTTAGAGAAAAAGCAGATGCAGTATGAAAGTCCTATTAATTATTTTTCAAGTGTCATATTCAGTGCAAAGTCAACCCTCCCTTGATAAGCGAAAGTAAAGCTAAGATGTTCCAGCCACTAAATGCAGTATTCTATTGCGAGATAAGTGTAACCATGAAGACGTAATCTCTGTCAGTTTTTTTTAATTACAAGATTGCTCTAACAGAGTTCTCTGTTAAAATCATGTTATACTTGATTTTTTTGGGATCCTAAATTGGAATTAGGTCGCTGATTCCTGAAGGGAACTCTCAACAGTCTTCCTATTGTGCTTATAGGAGTTTTACTAAAACTACTGAGATATTTCTTGATTTCTCCCTAAGTTTTGTTATTCAAAGTTTCTTAAAAGTGAACCCATTTTTCAAGTCATTGCTAATGCCTTTTGACTTTCAGTTACACTGAAAAGGGATTTTGGTGCAGATACTTGCGTTGTTACTTGCACAGAAAACTAATAAGCTTTCTGTGTGCGATAAATAAAGTTTCATTACAGAAGCAATGCACAGCACTAGAAATACATCGGAAAGGGTGTTATGAGACTGTGTGTGCATCTGCTTTTTCTCTAAAGAGGAGGGAAATCATAGATAAATAAGTCTAATGAGAGAGCTTAAATAACTGCAGTCCATTAATCTAATAGGACAGCTCAGCTGTGGTGGCCCTAGGCCTATTCTTATCACCAGCATCAATACCCAAAGAATATATATATATGGCTGCATGTATTATTGCTTTTCATTTTTAATAGAAAAATACTGATATTTGAAATTAAGGGTGGCAAATAATGACTGTCCCTGGCTGCACACCAGGTGCCCACTAAAGCCTCTCTATCACTGCCCTTCTCAGCTGGGCAGTGCAGAGAAATACATTGAAAGGCTCAAGGGTCAAGATACGGGCAGGAAGAGATCACTCACCAATTACTGCCATGGGCAAAACTTGGGGAAATTAATTCATCAGCAATCAAATCAGAACAGGATAATGACAAATAAACCCAAATCTGAAGAACACCTCCTTCCTCCCTCCCTTCTTCCTGGGCTCAGCTTCACTCCCAATTTCTGTAACTCCTCCCCCCCAGCCATGTACAGGGAGTGAGGGTTGTGATGGGCGCATCATACACTGTCTCTGTCACTCCTTCCTCCTTGCACTCTTTCCCTGCTCCAGTGTGGGGTCTCCCCCATGGGAGACAGTCCTTCATGAGCTTCTCTAAAGTGAGTCCTTCTCACGGGCTGCAGCTCTTCATGAGCTGCTCCAGTGTGGGTCCCTTCCATGGGGTGCAGTCCTTCAGGAACAGGCTGCTCCGGCACGGGCTCCTCTCTTCACAGGGCCACAGGTCCTGCCAGGAGCCTGCTCCAGCGCAGGCTTCCCATGGGATCACAGCCTCCTTCAGGCATCCCCCTGCTCATCATGGGGTCATCCATGGGCTGCAGGTGGAGATCTGCTCCACCATGGACCTCCACGGGCTGCAGGGGCACAACTGCCTCACCATGGGCTGTACCATGAGTGGCCAGGGAATCTCTGCTCTGGTGCCTGGAGCACCTCCTGCCTTCTTCTGTACTGACCTTGGTGTCTGCAGAGGGAGATACCAAGGGAGAATAAGGAGTGATAGCAAACAATAAATAAGGTATGATATTTGAGTGTAGCAGTATAGAAAAACACCGTAGTGATGCTGATTTATGTATTCAACATGTCGAAGAATAGTTAGGAGGGTCACAGCTGCTTTCTCCATGAGGAACTGAAAACTCAGCATTGAATTAGGCACTGGTACCAGGGTACCATGAGATTTAGGTAACTGGGAGGCCATGCAGAGTGTCAGTTTTCTGTCATTCCTAAACAAACTGTCCCTATTCGAATTCATGACAGTAGCACTACATTCTCTTACATAACTGGAACTAGAGCCCAACTCAGTTCTTATGTTCATGAACCATTTCAATCTGATACTTCTTAGGCAACTGAGGTGACTTTCTTTGTTCTACCATTCTCCTTTTTTCTTTTTTCTTCCTACATATATGTGTTTTTCACTTACTGCAAATATTTTTTTATGGATAAACTTCATTCCTAAGCTGGCATAATTGTCAAACTAATGTAATAAGGGACTATTCCAACTGAGAGGCTGGTAGGAAGAGCTGAGAGTTACTTTTTTTAACAGCAACAGAATGTCTTGTAATGTTGCGGAGATTTAGACATCCCACTTCTGAAAACCCAGGTCTGTCCAAAGTACGATAAGATATGAATAAGGAACATAATGAACTAGAATAAGGATGGGATGAAAAGGAGGAATTTAAGCAAAATTAAAAAATTAAGATAACAGAAATCAGTACCTCACAGTGACATCTAAAGCAGAATAACCTCCCAAGAGAACAAGGTAGTGTGTCTGAGTCATTAAAAGTGGTCTTTTAATGTGATTCCTAAAATTAGATTCCTAAAATTCCACTTAGTTTTGTATCAGTTTGTTGCAGTATATTTTTCTTACGTTTCTCACTCAATAAGCCTTGTTTACTCATTGCTGTGCTCTTCACAGTACTGTGTAAGTCTGTAGGTACCCTACATGGGAACATTGGAACACAACAGTACATCCTCTCCACTCCTTTAAACAGCATTCCTAATTTTGGTTCCCCCCACATCACTCAAAACTTCTTAGCTTTTTTAAACATTATGTTTCAAGCTAAAATAACAATTCTTTCTCACATAAACATACTTTCTATATTTTAAAGCTTATCATTATCACCTGCAATTACCTCAGCCATAAGGAGGCAGATTTGAAGTCAGTGGATGTTTCACCACTTTAAAGATAGGTGCTGACTTAGGCACACTACTAACAAAGGTGGATAATTAACTTTATTCCAGGAGCTGAAGCATTCCTCTGAGTCACAGTTTCACCTTGCATTCTTCCTTATTGCTATAGGATGCTAATTTAGGGCTGCAGTAGCTCAAATACTTTAGGTTGGGGAATGTGGCTAACCACTCTTTGTGGATGCTGTTTGGGGAAGGGAGGAAGGAGGGCAGGCACGAAGGGAGGCAGAAGGAAGGGAAGAGGAGCTCAGAAACCTTGTTGATTTTGATTGTGCAAGGGAAATTGCTCCAGAGAACCTGAACAGAGATATAGTGTGATCTTTAGTCTACATATTTGTAGGTGGAGTGACAGTCTCATTGTGTTTCCTTTCTGCTTTCCACTGGATAGGTGTTTAGCCTTGGAATGCTATTGGTAAAATATATGTACGGATGCCATTTAAATATAAGCTTCAAAAATCCTCACTGCATGTGCCTGTGCATGAAATCTGCCACATCTCACTCTGGCTTTGTTGCTTAAGGGTGATCTGAAAGTAGCAGGGTTGAATGTCCTGTTCTCTGACACTTCCTATTTACCTCTAATGGGAGACTGGTTAGTTTGACACTTCCAGTACGGGTCAGTAACTGTCAGTACTGGCTATTATTAATCTGTTTGTTGTGGAGATAAAATTAATAGAAAAAAGCACTTTATGGTCTCCTAATTAATCTCACAGGAGAACAAAAGCTCATTTAAGTTGGAAGTTTAGCTGTTGGCAGCATCAGGAAAGGCTGGTTTCACTTCACTAAGCTGAATTAAAAGTCCACATTAATGGAATTAAAGCATGTTGCCTTCTTAAATTCTTACATCCATCAAAGTAAAACCTTAGAAGCTTTATAAACAACTGCACTGCTGTCTTCAATACTTGCCATAAGAAAAAACATGCTGGGAATACATCATAAACTGTTAAGACTTCCCTTCACTGTTCCCCAGTGGAACTTTCTTGATATTGTATTTAACAATCTTTTTGTTTTTAGTATTGTGGTTAACAAAGAATAACTAAGAGCTCTAGTTTGAGGTGGTGGTGGTCGGCTTGTTTTGGGTTTTCTTTCTACACAGAATATATTGATAGACAAATGGATTTTGTATACTTCTGTGTGACAGCTTCAGAATGCTGCTCCAAAACCAGTGTTCAGGGTCTCTATCCAGTCTGTGCCACCAGCTGCAACACTGCTTCTTTATGAGAAGATGCAAGTCATTGATTTAGGAAGCACAAAATGACTTTTATGCTGTCAGTTTTGGCTTGTCAAAACAACAATATATGAAAACAAAAGGTTTCCTAAATTAGGACTGTAGCAAATACAGGGCAACTGGTTTTTGTTTGATAGGAGGTGGGTTGGGAGAGGAAACCTGATGGCTTTTCTAGTATATTGTGTGTATAGACAATATGTATTGGGTTTATATGAACAAAAGATACCAGGAAAATTTGGGATTGTGACAATCTCCTTTCTTCCACCCTCAATACTATAGGCAGGCTTTGGGATGAACTCTGATTTGACTGTCATGCAGTCTCATCCCTTAATGATGGTTTGCACTTATTTTTAGTTGTCAATTTGCATTATGGCCGCTTAAGACACAATAAATATTTCCCTAATGTGATTGTTTCATCCTGAAGAGGGATTTCGCTGGGATACTGTGTAATGGTGAAGGTGTCATTTGTGAAGGAAAGGCTGTAGTTCATGTGGTCCCTACAGGACAAGAAGTGTTTATGATGCTGCCTCCAGTTTCGGCATCACCCACACAGCAGAAGTGCCTTCAGAGCATCCTTAGGCTAGAACAGAATTAAAAATAAGGAGACTGGCTACTCACCTTCTAATTGCTATAATACTTATTGCTACTATTATTTTAATAAGAAACATTTAAGAAAATACATTGACAACAGGCTGCTCTGGTTTTAGTAGTTAGGAAAGTCATGAAGTGCCAGACCTTGCCTAAGAAAAGGGTTTAACACCACCCCCACCTCCCACCCCCCATAATTTAAACCTATTAAAAGAGAGATTGGATTCTTTGCCCCCTGTTTTACCCTTATTATTCATTTATAATCTCATTTCTGTTCCTCCACTCATATGAATTATCTTACAAGAATAGGATGTTTCCGTTGTCTCAATGAACTAAAATTAAATGGAATTAAGTTAAAACTGGTGTTTTACAGGGTGTGAGATTCATTTCTTCATGAAAAGTCCATCTTGTGTGGCTGCAATACTGAATAGTCTATTGAAATATCATTACTTTGTATTATTAAAATTATGGAGACGTTCATTCTGTGTCATTTCAGAGAAAGGGTAGCATTTTTATAAGCCTAAATGTCAAACTTTGAATACTTAGATCTGTGAGTGTAAAAATATGCTGCTTAGCTACATATCTCATAGGGATGTAAGTATCCATGTTTAGGCATTCATCATAGAAAATGTTGGTGGCAGTAATTCAGGAGTTTTCCTTTGTGCTACAAAAGGCATGACACTTGCACAACTGTATTAAGCATTTGATGGAAACAGCTTCTTCTGGTTTCATCACTTTGGCGCAGCTTTATCTTTTAAAGAAGTCAGTTAGGAATGATATCAGACTGCTATTTCTGTCTCCAACTGGATAGCCACTTATGTCAAGCAGTGATTAAACTGTGGGTTTGATTTTTAAGTGTCATTTTATTCATGACGATACCTTAGAAGGCATAAGTTTGTATTGAGCATCAAACTTGATTTTTATAATTATCTACAAAAAATGAGTTTTCATACCACCAGTTATGAGTTATTTTAATGAAAAAAAGCTAAGGGCTTGTTTGAACTCTCTGTCACAAATACCTAGGGTTGGGAAAGGGTTTCTAATGGGTGGAATATTGCCAATAGGATTTAGTTGGAAGAAGTAAGGTATAAAGTTCCTCACACAGCTTTGCATAACTAGGTAGTCATTCCAGTGAGGGATACTGATGACAACTGGTGCTTCAGTGGTTTTGTAATTGCAGGAGAATATTGAATTGAAATCATTGCTTTAATTCATACTTATTATGGGATTACATTACTGAACAAATCATCTCATATAATAGAAAGTAATATTGCCATCCCAGTCTTTTTTGTTTTTTTCCACTCCATCACTGAAATGTGTTTTGTTTTTCCAAGAATCTGCTCTTCCTTCTGAATATTCTTTTGTCACCCTGTCTGGAAAATCCTTTGTTAATTTGCTGCTTCTTGCCCCAGCCATAACAATACTGTGTGAGGTTAACTATCAAGCCGACGTGGCACAGCACAATTTCTCAAGTGGCTGAGGAGAGTGATTACTGAGTTCTGGGTACCTTTCCCTTTGCTGAGATGTTACAATTCTGATTTGCTGAAAGGGATGGATAACCTCTCTTGGCAGTGCAGGGCTCTGGAGTTGTTTTAGACTCGACATCCAAAATCAAGGAACATGGTGCTCCTAATCACGTCTGGAAATGCTGTTTGCTCTCGTTTCAGTTTCGTGTTTCAATAGTGATTTTCCTCAAAAAGTTCAAAATTGTATTTTCACCAATTTTTCTATATAAGAATGTTTTAAACAATAATAACTTTCATTTATAAAAATATATATTTTTTTACATAGCTGAATATTAATATCCAGAAGTAAATTTACGAGTGCAGCCAATAGCAGCTTTAGGTCTAGGTTGGTAGGTGTTCAGAAAGGTAATTTGTCCCCGATTAAAGAAAAGCACGTGGTGTCAAGCAGACCTTTTATAAAATCTAAGCATTTTTTCTAGTTTTGTAAAGGCCATTATGAACAGTATGGTGACAAAATTCTTAGTCTTTTTTCATCCACTATAGAAAATATTTAGAAACAGAGAGGTTATAACCTTCAGGTTTTGCACAAAGTAACCTGAGTTAAGTATCAGTCCTGAAACCCATCAGTTGAATGCACCAGTAAAATGCAGCACTGCTATGGGGTATACTTTTCTTGAAGTGAAAAAATAAGCATAAAATAGATGTGTTGCTCACTGATACCAAATGTTTTAGCTTACAAAAAGTGTGCTTATTCTGAACAAACAGCTTAAGTTTTATATGGAGCTCGAAAGCAAGACAAAATGTGCTGTTGGTAGAGTCACAGATATAAAAATTGACCTAAAGATTTACTTTTAATGTGTACTTTGCATTATTAATACTGGGCCTCATTATGGGATGTAGCCATTTAAACTAATCAGAACATACATCCAGGTCTTTCTACATTTTAGAATTTAAAAACACATTGTCCTGGATAAAGAATGTTACTTGTTATCACAGAACTGCCTTTCAGTGATGCTATGTTGTTGTCTTTTTATATTTACATGAATAGTAATGGAACAATATTATTATATAACAGTACAATACCGAGGTTAACATATACTGTCTAATTTGTTAGATGTATATAACATAACTATTTTTGAGGTTACTCATGGCAACATGGCATATGAGAAGCCTTTAGAACTCAGGATTTTCAATCTAAAAAGATTTTTTTTCCAGAGTCTGTGTTTTGCTTAAAAAATAACATTATTTTTCCTAAGTGTGTCTTAGATTGATAAAATTTCATGTGGAAAAACTCAAGAAACTTAAAATTTGATAGAAAAGTGAATGTTGGTTGAAATTTGTAAAATTCAAAGTTACATTATAGTTCAGTTATAAGCAGTGAATGTTCTCTTTTACTGAGCATTCTACCTCAGAAACACCGAGAATTAGATTGATAACATCATCTACTATTTACCTTCTGCTCTGAAATTAACCTTGTGGTTTATGGTTAACATATTTAGCAGAGCAACTAGGATCCAAGTTATTTTAAGTCACTGAACTCTGTGTGTATATATATATATTTAAAAAGAATGAAAAAGATAAGGGGGCGTTACTCTCTTTCCGTCTTCTTTTAATGAGGAATGAAACCTGACTTTAAACAAGAGAGTTTGAAGGGCTGAACCCTTTTTTTGAAGTGATGAGCATCACTGAAGTCAAAATGCTTTAGAGACGTGTAAAACAATCTGATTGTTATTTCTAATTTCGCATTAGCTAAACTGCTAGAGAGAATAAGAATGAGAGAAACTTCCATTTCTTTAACAAATGCTTTTCTTTCTTCTTCCTTGGTCATACAGTCATTCCCAGCACAGCACTGCAACACGTCCGCCCACAGTGAGCTTGCAGCGGACCATTTCTGTGGAAGGGTAAGATGATTCTCTGTTGAAGCTGCCTGTAGAGCTCTCAGATACCACTCAGCCAGACACTGAACTACCCATGTACACATAGTTGTTAACTAAATGTGGCTTAAGTCTGTGAGATGAAGAAATAACTACTTTCAAATTAGTGCTGGTCCTTTCTAGATACTTACACTGAAAGGTCTGGTTTTCATGGAGATAAGAATAAGTCATAGAGATATATTAAATACAGTGTCTTCATCTCACTTGACTAATGCCAATATTTACATGTGTTAGCTGTAAATATTCCACTAATCATGGAAATACACAACGAAGTCTTACTGTGTTTTCTTAATGCACGATGAGTTCTTTTTGACAAAGTGTCTGGAGCTAAGAATGAAGAAGTACTGGTAGAGAAGAATCATCTGTGCTGCTGTATATCTTTGTAGAAGCACAGCTCTAAGTACTTAGCTGACTCCATTTTAACAAAAACAGTTGGGCAAAATAGGAATCATTCTGAACCACAGTTAATATTCTTACAGCTTTATGATCTTAGAAAAGCTGATGTTTAACACTGAAACACAGATTTTGGTTGCACGGACTTGCATAGTTTACAGCAAACGTTAGATTTCTTTCTCCCCATCCATGGAAATGTGGAACTGTTTGAAATATTTTGTAGGCATGGGTAATAACACGTCATTGCCTGCTGTCAGCTTCTGTTTCAGAGCTTTTCTTTCTTGTGATAAAAGTGAGAATTCAAAGTTTCCACAGAGGAAAGATGTCATCTTGTATGCTGGTTTCCGTTACAACCTTACTGTGGTGCAGTCAGAAGAAAAAGAGTTAGATATGTGAAATAGTCCATACTTAACTGAAGTCTGAAATGTTTTTCTGACAAGTCTCAGTTTTTTCCTTATCTAGATCTAAGATTTTAAGCTTTTATTTAAAATGTATAGAACATCTCTAGTAATTATTCATTGAAACCAAGACTGAATAATGAAATTGCTACTGGAAAGGTGCTCATCGCTTAAGGTCTGTCATCTGGAAGGTAATCATATAAATAAAGCCCTAATCATCCAACCTCAAACACAGTGCTAATTTCGAGTTAGATCACTTTGCTCAAGGTTCTCCAATGTGAAGATTGGACGTGTTCTGGACAACCTTTCTCAGTGCTTAAAAACCCTTCTTCTGGATTTTATCTCTCTTTCTCCATGACAAACATAGAGGGTCATATATTAATTCCCTTTTCCTCAAATCAACTCATGAATAAATTGATGTTTGATATAAAATTGAGCTTCAAGAGCAAGTCTCTCTATTAAAATGGTAATTATATAAAAAAAATAATTGGCAAATTGAGATTTAAGGAAAGAAATCCTGTTATGCTGTCTCTGACTTGGTCCACTGGACTCCATAATTCAGGAGGTATCCTATAGGTTTAGACTCCTATTGAAATTTGGAAATCATTCTGTGTATGTGAAGTTTTAGATAAATTGTAGACTCCATACTGGCCATGCAGTCAACTTGCATATATTGTATATGAATCATTAGAGTGCAGGATATTTGCAACTGATATTACAGGTCTCCTGCTGTCCGGGAGGTAGAAGGGTATCTGGCTTGTAATTATTACTAATCAGTTTACACTGAGTCATATTTCGTTTCACATAGGAAAGTGGGACTGTTAGCCTACTACACCGCTGAGCAAAATTAAGTAATCAGCTCAGCCCTAAATATTTCATTGCATTAAAGCTCAATTTATTCTGATGTTTTTGTGAAGTCCGTGCTGCTAAGTGTGTTTATAGCTAATACAATTTGAGGTCAAAACAAAGTTATTTCTCTCTTTTAGGAACTAAGTTTCCATCAGAGTCCTATATTTAGGTGACTCATTTTATTGCTTTTGAGATGCACTTTGGTAAAGCTACTTTATGTGCAAGGCATCCCTAGCATGCGCTCAGATCCGTGGCTTCCATGCTGGTTCAGTGTGACTGACTGTGTAGTCACTGAAGTAATATAATTATTGGTTCCTCTGAAGGAGAAATGAATTATGGGGAGGGTTAAAGAAATACAGGGAGAACTGCATCTGCTGGCATTGATTCCTTTCCACCCTGTTGAATATGTGATAATTGAGCTGGCTGGAATAGATTCTTAAAAAACTTTAATAGCTTTTTTTCCTCTAGGGAATGGATTTATACATAAAAATGGGGTTTTTAGGGAGGGATTTTGTGGACTTCATGGACAGCAAAAAAAAAAAAAGAGCAGCAAGGTGAGAAAAATTCAAAGGTCTTTAAAGATTAAATTTCCTTTATATTCAAGCCATATATTCTTCACAGTGTAATGACTGCACATGAGTTAGTTGACCAGATTTATTATGTGTATAAAAGCATGAATTCACAGGTGTTTGATGTTCTCGTTAGTGCGATCTAATCCGTAACTCCCCTAATGGTTTCTTTGCATGGTTTAAAAACAAGAAAACTCTAACCTTTGACTTTGAAAATATTGTTGGTTTGAGTTTTTTAAGATGGTTTTAGCAAATGGTTTAAAATGGTTTAAATGGTTTTAAGGAACAATTTTAAATGTGAGTATCCAAAATAGAAGGATTATTGAATGAAAACTAAAACCTGCTACTTGGAAATCCTGATTACTAAGCTATAATGTTAGTGATGTGTGATAGCTATTGTCTCTGCAGTTGACATTCAGACTAAATTGTATTCTATATGCTACCAGTCATCTCTTCTGCTGAGCTGCTTAGAAACTGGGATTTCAATTTACTTGATCAAGAGTGTTTTGATGGAAAGTTTAAATGAGTTTATCAACGTGACTGAGTATCACAAATATATATAAATATTTAAACATAAATAAACAGCATTTAAACCATGACTAAGGGTAATTTTTATTCTGAACATGATATTGCTTTGTGTTTCAAAAGTGTCTTATATGGAGTAATTTTGGACGTTTGCTACTCATGGGCTGTGCATTGATATTTTGAAACATGGCTTAGAGGCACTGCTATTTTTAAGTATACTCTTAGCCTTTGAATACTTCCCATCTCCTGACAGTGCAGTGCAGTTGCCTATCACCATTTCCATCTCATCTAGCTTTGTTTACAAACTGGGAAGCTGGCGCATTCATGGTAAAGAGAGCCATCATATGCTGTAAGTTATAGTTAATAGAAGAGTGGTTTCAATATGGAACCAATAGTTTTAAAAAGCAGGAGATAAAGCAAGCTTCCTAGTATGGAGCTGCTATAACAGGTGGAACAGAGATGCAGTTTTCAGGATTTATTTTGATTATTAGCATGTGAATAATGCACCTCCTGGATCAGGGAAGAGAGACAAGTGCTTACATGAAAGTATAAATGAATGAGCATACTGGAGTAACCATGTCCCTTTCAAAGTTAAAGAGCATATTAGCTGTCCTGCATTGTTGCTCTAGAAATCAATGAGATTTCTCAAATCTAGGGACATACTCCTGTGTATTTAAAGTAAATGTCAGGTGTCATGGCAAAAACGCAGACCAGTTTTTCAAGTACGAGTTTACTCCTGTATGCCAACTCCATCTTGCCAGCTGTAGCCAGAAAACATTGCCTGGTGTTCAGGCTTTAATTCCTGTACAAAAGGCAAAATGAAAAACTGCTAAAGTCCAGAGGGGTTGCCAAAAAAACAAATAAAGTTGCACATGTATAAGCCAGTGCACTCATGCACACATCAGTCAGGCTGAAGTCTGGGTCCCAGTAGGTTCCCTTGTATTAAATTACTTCAAAGTTTGTGACAAGTTAGACATGCTGTTTGCAGAATAAATGCATTAAAAATGCAGTCAGTATTAAAGTTGGGATAAAGTATTGCTTTACAGTTAATGTCAGCATTCAATCAACAAGAAATGCCAAGGAAAGTATAGTGAAATAAACAGATAAAATACTTGTTCCAAGCAGAATGGGTAACCATAGTAAGTAAAATATATTTTACAATGTGCTATGATAAATGAACATCTCATTAAAGGCTTAGTTTTTAGTATAGCAGCATTTAGTAGAATGAAATACTATGTCACTAATCAATTGCAGGTAATGAAAATGAACCCTCTGCTCATAACTAAAACACTGTCTCAGTTTAAGAAGGCAGTTACCCATCTGCACTGTGGTGCTCAATGTGACTGCAAGAGATAATGTGAAGGCTTCCTTAATTTTGCTAGTTTCATCCGTAATTGAAATCAGGATGATAATAATTAAAGTCACAAATTAGGGCTCAGACCTCAGTGGGTCCAGTGCAGCGCAGATAGGTAACACTGATGTGTTCAGCTCCTCCTAAGCTCTTAGAAAGTGAAGCACTGGGGTCCAAAGAATGGAAGATTTACCAGCTCCCTACCGCTGCCAGTTTATGGTGTTTTGGAAACCCAAGAGGAAAGGGAGATCAGGCTGGGAAGGAAGGCAAGAGGTTGTGCTGTTTTACATCGCGGTGGAAGATTTTTGCCAAGCCTAGGAAGGGAATAACAAGGAGAAAAGTAAAAACCAAGATGCAACAGAAGTGATACTGCAATAAAGCAATAAATGAGAGCACTACAGAAGGTAGGGGTTTTGTCTGAATTGTTGTGGAGCTGAGTAGTAGATGGTACTAAAACTTAAATCAGCTGAGTAAGTTTGGTTTTGTCTGAACTTCAGTATCTTTTAAAAAGGTGTGTGTGCACATTCCAGACCTTAAGACACATAAGGTTTCAGATTCTCTCTGGTGTGATTAATCAGCTTTTAAAACATCGTACACACTGGCACATTCTCTGTCCATCCTAGCTCTCTGTGTTAAATGCTGTGAAGAAGCATGCTCTGTCTGTTTGAATTACCTTTTTAGGTCCTTCCAGCATGAAGCCTTTTGGCTGCCTGAAATAAAATGCAGTTATCAGAATTTCTTCAAGCACAAGCAGAAAACTGGAAGTATTGTTTTGAGGAAGAAATGGCTTGAGTAGCCAACTGACCCTAACCAGGCATACCTCAGTGCTCACACAGTGAATTGTCAGAAGCCAAACACTGTGCTGCTCAAGATAAGGCTGCTTTGATCCCTTAGTTTTGGGGGGGGTTGTACCCCTGATGCACTACTAATATGTGACTTTAATCATCTAATACAATATCTCTCTACTTCAGTTTTCCCTCCTGCTATTTGCTCCTTTAAGTAGCTTGAATGCTTTATTGTTGCATTACATGTGTGTGGTGCTTTGCACAGAGGGTGTTGGGCACTTATTTGGAGACTGGTACTACCCCTATGCAAGCAGTAAGCTAAATATTCTTCTGGGCTTTCTATGATATGTGTTACTGTAACACCAGACCAGCATGTGCGTGAATGGATGTATGGTTTTAATATCCTTTGTGAAGCAAACAGCATTTTTTGGACCCTCCTTCCCCCCAAAAGATAACTAAATAACAAAAAGCCCCATACTAAAACATCAAAAAACCTGCAGCCAAAGCAAGATCAAAGCCATATTTCTAAGTTCCTGCAGATTTGGGGTACCACATTGATTATATATAACTAAAGAACTCTCTAGGGTCTGGTATTTGAAAGCACCCAGTGTGCTTAATATTTCTATAGATGTTCCAAAAAGCCCAGATTCATGTCAACACCCCAATTTCATAGATGGCAGAAAAGAAAGAGAAAGATGGAGCTGTGAGTGTGAGATGAATACTAAAACTGTCTGCGTTCTTTCATGTAGCCAGAAGCACAAAATAAGCAAATTAAAAATGGATTTTCTTTCAGTCAGTTATTATAAGAATTGCTTGTTTTCAGAAAGATTTTCCCCTCCGTTTATCAGTCTAGTTTTTATTCTCTTGAATTAACTCTAGAATTACATGGATTCACAATCTGTAGAAGAACGACGGGGATGCTCACTTTTTCTGTGTCATTTTCCTATTGTAAAAGACTAAACTGATCAAATATTGAGTACAAATGTAGCAGCTATTTTCAAGATAATGACCAAATAAGCAAACAGAAACAAGAAGTGCTAAGGAGGAAAAACACCTCACTTTTTGATTCTTGTTTTGGTAATTGCATTTTATGGCAGAAGACATTTTCTTAAGTGTCAAAGCTTCACCCACTCTGATTTGTTGCTGCTTACAGGTTTCAAATATTAATTTCATAACTTTGCTCTTACATCAGGCCTGCAATTTGTAATGAGCTTTACAGACTCTGATCTGATGCATTCCCCGAAGCAAGTAATCAAGTCCATCCAAATTGATTCTCCCATTGATTTCTGAGCCTGTAAATTTGTGTGGATTGCAGCACTTTATTTGCTCCTTTGCTCCTGGCTGCATTACAGTAAATCTTCCTTTCTTCCTTCTCTGCCACCTTAGTTCATTCGCTGCTCTCCTTCACACATCCACTGTTTCAATTTATCATGTTCTCTCGGTTTTTTTTTGCTCTTTTTGTCTCCTTTCTTTCTCTTTTCCCTTCTGCTGCCTTCTGTCAGTCCAGGAATGTTTTCATCTCACACTCCTTTCTGATTTCTGCTTGATTTCCCCTGCTGCACTTCTCTGTATTTGGTACAAAGCTGCAGAAGGGCATAAAGCATGCACACGCACCAAATTAAAGTGCTAGTACGCTTTGCTGGCACCTAGAAACTCACCTTCAGCAGTGTTTATCAAGGAAGAATGTGTAAATGGGAGAAGTATTTAAAGCTGGAGGCAGAAACCTGCATTTCAGAAACACTGGATGTTGACTGTTGCTTTTTCTTAGGTAGCTATAGAGTGCCACCTATTGTCTCCAGACAGAACACTGATCTTTAAGGTAAATTAACCCTGAAGCTGGCTTTAACCCTGAAGTTGGCTTTCCCTCAGTTGCTGTATTCTGCAGAGAACTACACGTTTTTACTGGGTCTATTTACTGCAAGAAAACAGCATTCACATTCGAGTTGCTTTTCTTTTGCTTTTTGCTCTCCCATCACCATGTCATCTTGAAGTCTTTGATTCCATTGCCTCCTTTACAGCATTTGTCCACATTCTGCGTGTTAGAATTACCTTCATAAAGAATTTTAATAGAGGCAAAGGAGCTTTTCCTAATGTTGCTTCCCAGATATTTAAGAAAAAATTGGTTAAGTCTGTTCTTAGATCTTTTTAACCATTATACTAAAAGAGTTGACTATAAACTTTTATATCAGGCAGATAAATACGTGACATCCTCATCTCCAGCTTTATCAAAACTGGCTTTTTTGTGAGTGTGACTAAAGCACTGACAGATAACTCACTGCTGCATTACTCTTAGGAAATCAACTGATCCATGGCTGGTATTGTAGTTTATTTGCTTAAGAAATTGGTTTCCTACTTAATTTCGTAACATCCTACAAAGATTTATTAGCATCATAAGTGCTTTTTTTTCATTTTCATACTAAATGCACTATGCAAATAGGAACAATTACTTATATCTTAAAAAATGTATTAAATTATGTTGAATTGGCATATGCCTTTACTTCTCTGGTTTAGCAGTACAGTTGTGGCTGAAGGTTATTTCTATGGTGAAGACAACAACATTTGCATCTTCATGAATCTGCCTTTCAGATTCTGCAGGATACTGGGTTACAAAAGAAGTATGAAGAGATGTTGTGGTTGGTCAGAGTCTATACAGCCAAATTTGAGTCATTACCAGAATGACCTGCTTAGGCTAAAGAGCAGGAGCCAAACCTCATTGTGTTCTAATCATGGATTCTGACATTTCCCTGTCATTGTTTGAACTTCCTCTGAACATAATGATCCAAGAGCAGAGCATGAATTTTGCTGTCAAAAGGCCAAAATCACAAAACAGCACTGACAGCGTTTTAGACATAAATCTGCTGACTTGATCAGAGACAGGGCTTAATAACTGGGCCAACTTTTTGTTGAGCTACACAGCTTACTATTCAGTAGATACCCAGTTGTATTGACCTAGTTTTCTCCATAGCCCTGCCTTTCAACTATTTGATCCAAGCTGTCTGTCATATGTGGAAATACTGAGTTTCATCTTGAACAAGAGCTCTTCTGCTTTCTCACCAGCAGCACACGCAGATAGATCTGTTTGACTTTACTGCCCCTTTTTCCTCAATATTCAGGTAAATAATAATGGCAGTCTGTCATGGTTTAAATCCACACTGTGTGTGTGAATCTACATTAACTCTATCCCAGCTGAAACGAGGACACAGTCACTTAGCTCTTGGAAAGTGTTTTTGATTGTGTAGGACTTGAAGATGACAAGTGTCACCGTACCATTTAGTGGATGGGGAAATGGAAGCTGGAAGAACAAATGACTTGCCAAGATCACTCAGAAGCGCATGGGTTAAGCAGGGAGAGGAACCCTTGCTTCCAGCTTGCTGTCCTAATTCTACTCCAACCCTCAGGCCACCCTTCCTAATTAAAAACCTGTTTAGTATTCTTAGACCTGGATTACACTATATCTAATCACGTATACTTAAGGGGCTAAAAGTGTTGCTAGAAGGCAAATCAACAGCAATGATCCAAAAGAAAAGAAAACCCCCTTTATTTTATGAATACTTAAAAATGCTTCAAGAATGTACAAACTCAAGACAATACATCTTTTTCTCACAGCTGTATGTTTAAAGGGTTGTTTTGTGACTTTACAGTGTTAAGAAATTTTTATAAGAAGGAAGAACATATGGAGTAGGACTAGTACATTTTCTAAAGGTTACAATCACCTTTAAAAGTACTATAAAAATGCTTTAATTTTGTCTTTCAGAAATGTTTAAGTTTCAGTTTCAGAAAGTTAAGGTGTTATCTAAAGATAATGATCAAGCTGGGGATACATTATCACTGGGCAAAGATGATCACCTACTGATTTCGGAATTGTCATGCAAAAGCTTAATTCTCCCTGTAGAGAGCCATGAGACTTACATCAAATAAAACATCCCTTAATTAGTCACTTCTCTCTTTCCATTCATATGATGTAAAACTGTTCTATAGTACAGAGGAAAAGCTGGATCTTTTCCACCAGAAGAATTCTGGAACATGGTTCTGTATGTGAGGGGTGTGTGTGTCTTCACAGTTGTCACTTTGCTGATACCTTATACTTGTAAAAACTGAGGATTAGAAGAACATCTTATTTGTCTGTAAAAATATGGGTTTGTGAGTATTAGCAGGGCTGGGCTTAACATTTGCACATACTAATGTAACAGCATTTATACTTGTCTGAAAAGTAAATTGTTAGAGGGATTTGAAGTGGGGTAAGTACCAATGAATATTGGGGTTGTGTATGTATGTATAGATATGGTTGTGTTTACTTGTGCATCCAAGGGAGAGACAGATCTGAGGCCTGCTGTGTGGAGTAAAGATTGGGAACTGGAATACCTGGGACACTTTCTCATGGATGATACCTTGATTGCTTAGGAAAAACATCTCTTTCTGGACATAAGTTTTCACATCAGTAAAATGCATGTTATTGTGTATGCATCCTCTAGGGCATATTTTCAATTTACAGATGGAAAGTGCTGTAGTAGATGTAGCTGTTATTATTTATTGATTTCCATCATAATGACCAACTTTATAAACCAGTAAGGCAAAAGCAGATATCCATTGGTATGGTTCAGTGATAAAACTGCTGTGTGACTTTACAATTGCAAGCTTTTGATAATGTCAAGCCAGTTTTTCATGAGATTCTGCTCTATTAGCTTGATCCTAGCAATGTGATTTGCTCCAAATCTGCCAAGATCAAACACACTTGCCATTGGTCTGCCTAGAGTTTTGGATTTCTTTTTTGTTTATTTGTTTAAAAAGAAAGACTAGAACTTTAAAAAGTGCCATATAAAGATTGATTCTGCTTGTATACATAGTGTTGTTATAAATTAGATTATAAAATGCCTTCAGTGTTTTGATTTTTATTTTAATAAACTCATCACTTAACGTATTGAAGATAAGTCCATTGGGCTGAAATTAATAGAGATGTTTGAATTCAACCATGGGGAAAAAGAAAATAATAATGCTAGTTAATAAAGTAATAAAGCTGAAAATAAGAAAAGGTGCTGGTTAGTTACTACCTTATCTGTTTCCTCTTAACAGATTTATCTCATTTGTTAAATGGTTTATTTAGGTAATAACAAGCCATTGTGTCTTAAGCAAAACATAACATGCTTCAGATGCCTTGAAAACTGCATCTACACTGAGAGTTTTGAATGGATAAACGTTATCATTTTGTTTCTATACAGAGAGCCTCGAAAAATCATCCTGCACAAGGGCTCCACAGGACTTGGTTTTAACATAGTGGGAGGAGAAGACGGGGAAGGCATTTTCGTGTCTTTCATCCTAGCAGGCGGGCCTGCCGATCTCAGCGGAGAACTGCAGAGAGGGGATCAGATCTTGTCTGTAAGTATTTGTGTCGGGCTCTGCTGGCCAACCGCCTCATCTTTTTCTTTGTTCTGTACTGCAGGGAGCACACAAAGAAGGCATTTTTGGTTTCTGTGTTGTGTAATCCAAGCTGGAAACAGTTTATCACTGAGTATTTTGTTTATTTGCTCTTAGGTTTTATGGCATTTGCTAATGGTGTCACTTGCACTTAGCTCAGAATAAGACTTTTCTCCGCTTAACGCTACCTACAGTGTGGCAACACTACAGGGAGGACCTAAACAGAGGGCAGACCTCAGCGTTTCCCAGTGTAGCCCATCATCCAGTTCCATGTTGCCCAAAATGCATTACTTAGGCCGAAGATACTTCTCAGTTTCAGATTGTCTTTGAGGAGAAAAAGCAGTACAGTGAAATCCTGCAGGCTGGGGGTGCCATCTAGTGTGCATTGAACTGCTTAGCAAATGGCCCAGTGCAAGAAGTAGATTAATTAGGTTATGTTAATTGTCTCTGTGCCTCTAATGAATATGATGATCACTCTGAAATTAATTTCTAAATTTTACAGGATAGAAGGCTTTGTAACCCGAGGTTATATTTTGCATTCTTAGTCTCAAAAACATCTTTTTAATTTTTCTTTCATGTATATATTGATAGCGCATTTATGTTTTAGGCTCTGTCAAGTAATTGAACATCTGACTGTAACAATCTGAATGTAAAGGATTTTGAATGCCAATGAAAGCCTTGCAAATGTAGTTAAACATCCATTCACATTATGCTGCCTCACAGTAAAAGGAAACTGTCTCAAACTGATAGAGTCGTGGCTGTTCCAAGCAAAGTATATACACAGCCTTAAGGCAAAGCACTGAAACACAGGAATTATTCATCCCAGATGAGTGACGGACACACTAGGCTGCAGTGTCCCCCTCACTCTGCTGTGCTTTCTATCCCTGTGAATCTTGCATCCTTGGGTGCACTTTGATTCACTTTGGAGTGGAAGGTGGCTTTAGCCTGGACGTGGCGTGGTTATGTGGCACTTTCCTTGTCAATGTTTAAACCCATGAGGAAGCTGGAATACTTTTCCTGCACTGCTAAGGACTATCTTGGCCACTGGCTTATTCTATGAAAAATTAATTACTGTCCACCTGCCACAGTTTTGGTATGAAAAGGTGGCTAAGGCTGTTTTGCAATATATATGGAAAACCAGGTGAGTTAGCAGCAAAGGGACGCAGTAACGTGAAGTTGTGAGGATTGTAAGAGTATGTTTTATCTAAACCTGTTCCTTGACAGTGCTTTAACAAAAAGTGAGAAAGGACAAGTAAAAGATGTTTAGGTGCCTTAAAGAGTTCCCTGAGCAGAAAGTTTGTAGGACACTGCAAGAAAACCAAATAAACTCTTATAAGGCTGTGAGCATGAAGAGATAAGAAAGTCAAAAGCCTGTGCCAAGAGCACCACAGCCAAGAGACCCAAAGAACAGAAATGGATTTTTTTTCAGTACAATTGGGTAATTTATTTTTCCTTGGCTAGATGCAGCAAAATAAATCTGACTGAAGGAGCACTATGAAATCAAAACCTTTCACAATACATTGCGGTCAGAAATCCAGATACAAAATTAAAAGTCCATTTTCCTTTCTTTTTAAGCAGAGGTACCTTTAACACTATATGGTGCTCCCAGAGTTGAATTTTAAACACTAATTTTTGCCTGCTTTGTAACAATGTTTTCCATAAGTTCTAATTACAGTTACCAGTGTTGCTGCACCAGTTAGTTGTCATGCAAGAGTAGTTTATTTGTTCATTAAGCAGAGAGGAATGGAAATTATTGCCAAATTAGACTGCATGCCTATCCCCAGGCAATCACCAAGTCGGGCACTGCTTACTTATGTAGTCACAAATAACTATTATGGATCCGTTTTTCCATATTCAGACAAAGCAAATTTCAAGCACAGGCTACTTTTAGAGCTGGTTAATCTTAGACCATTGTCTGATGAAAAGTCCTAGACACTGTAATTTTATAAGGACTGCTGCAATATAGGTCTGTTTTTCTTGGTTTATTCTTTCTTGTCTCATCCCTCATCAGCACTTACTTCCCTATAGAAATAGTTTGCCCATTTCTTTCCCAAAACATGACCAATCTGATTCACCAGGAGCAAACAGCACCCTCAAAGCTAGTATTTCTAACTCAAGGTTGGTTGAATTGTGGCTGCCCCATCCCTGGCAGTGTTCAAGGCCAGGCTGGACGGGGCTTGGAGCAACCTGCTCTAATGGAAGGTGTCCCTGCCTGTGTCAGGGGTTGGAACTGGATGAGCTTTAAGGTCCTTTCCAACACAAACCAGTCTGGGATTATTCCATGAAGTTTCTTTCAGACGGGGAGCATAGTAAGTGATTTAAACTTTGCAGATCTGGATTTAATTCTCTGATTTAGCTACTGCCCTTCTGTGTGACCTTAGTCAAGGTGCTTTATTTTACTGGGCCTCAGTCTCCCCATGTGGAAGAGGAGGACCAGAGCAGTTTGCTAATCCATGCTTGTGTAGTGAATATGGCAAAGTGTGGTCTAGTTGAAAGATGTGTATTCTCACCTTTGGGAAGGAAACTATAAATATACCTTAAGTAGACTGCAAATACATGAATGAGACCCAACAAAACTAGGATATCCTTGCCCATGGCAGGGGGTTGGACTAGATGACCTTTAGTTGACTAGATGACAAACCCAATCTAGTCTATGATTCTATTAATCTATGGAATATGAATTGCAATTGAGTGACAGACTGGATGTATACATAGTCCCAGAGTCAGCCCACAAGGCTTGACCAAAACCCATAACCTCTCTAACCTCTCTTTCTGCCTGATGCTGTTATTTTCCCCCTGTGCTGGGCATAGTGAGGCTGCACCTCAAATCCTGTGTTCAGTTCTGGGCCCCTCTCTACAAGAGACATTGAGGTGCTGGAGTGGGGCCAGAGAAGGGCAACGGAGCTGGTGAAGGGTCTGGAGAGTAAGTCTTATGAGTCATGGCTGAGGGACCTGGGGTGGTTTAGTTTGGAGAGGGCTCAGGGGGGACCTTTTGCTCTCTACAACTGCCTGAAAGGAGGATGGAGTGAGGCAGTGTTGGTCTCTGATCCCAAGTAAAAAGTGATAGGACAAAAGGAAACAGCTTCCAGGTGCAGCAGGAGAGGTTTAGGCAAGATATTAGGAACAATTCCTTCCCCAGAGGGTGCTCAGGCATTGGAACAGGCTGCCCAGGGCAGGGCTGGAGTCACCATCCCTGCAAGTGTTCACACAGCATGTAGATGAGGCCCTCAGTGACATGGCTTAGTGGTGGCCTTAGCAGTGCTGAGGAACCGTTGGTCTTGATCATCTTAGAGGTCTTTTCCAACCCAGTTGATTCTCTGACAGGGAGGGCTCCAAGCCCACAGTCCTCCAGGGCACTGTGAAAGATTGACATAGCCTTGGCCCCAAGAACAGTGAGATTTGAGGTTCTTTTTTCCAAATGCCACCAGATGGCATTACAGGATCAGTAATGTCAGAGATCTGCCTCTGGAAGCTGACTAAAACCCGGGGAAAAGCAGCGGTAGCTGTATCTGTTTTCAGTTAATAGACTGAAATGTTTAAAACTTATCTCAGAAAGCAGGTTGGTATTCCCAATTGCTTCTGTGCAGAGAGGCAAAATGAATCCTACTGAACCTTGAAGGCAAATTGAAGAATAATGGAAAATTGTCTGTTTCAAATAGTAAAATATTTCAAATAGAAAAAAATAATAATTATACTGTTGCATTCATTATAAGATGTTTTTTTCCCCCTAATACTTAGGATTGTTTAAATGCTGGTTTCTTCTTGCTATAACTCATTATGCTGTTGTGAATGAAACACTTTCCTTCTCAGTTCTGCATGCCTTTAAAATGTAGTGAGGTATGCATCACCCGTGTACATTCATCACTACAATGAAATATATCCCTCCCTATAGCATAGTCCTCTTATTAAACATAATTTAAATATTATCAAGTAGCATTTTGATTTCTACTTGTCATCAAGACTTGATTTGCTATGTTCTGTGTGTATACACATTAACATTTGTCTCTGACTTGTATAACCCAAACACAACAGCTTAGAATACCAATGGAAGTATTATTTCTCTCTTAGAGCAGTGGAAACGAGGTGCCAGTATAGTCACTGATTTTTCTTAGATCATGTGAGAAGTCTGGGCCAAGTCCAGACTGAGAGGCTGCTTGAACCCTCATCTAACCCCAAGTTCTCCATCTGTTAGGAAAATGCAATCCCCAATAAAAATCACATGTAAAGTTCCTTGATGCTATTCCTGAAGTTTAAAATTCCACTTCCAATGCTAAGGCATATATTGCCAATTAAAAGAGCAATAGGAACCCTGTGTTATTCACTTAAAATCACCTTCATGTGAATAGATGATATCTAAGAGCCATAAACATAAAAAGTCCATATGTTGTGCATACACCTTTGCTGACAGAAAGCTGTGCAAATCTTATAAATTCAGAAAAGAGGTACACAATACAAATTCCTGGGGAGGCAGGAGGACTATGGTCCTATTCAAACACGCATTGGCACATCATTTTCCGTCTTTCAATCCCAAATAAAAATTATGTTAACATATGTCTAGCTATTTTAGCTGTCTTAATCTGCATGTTTCAAAGCACTTTCAGTGCCAGGTGAGCAACTTCATCTTATAGGTAACATCCCTAAAGCACAGAGTTAGTTTACACGTGCAAGTTGAGCAGCAGGTTTCAGATTTACAGCTTACAAAGAATGAATGCATATTGTTCCTTGAATTCCTAAGAAGACATTGCTTTTGAGTTTTATAATTTCCATCAGACAGCATCAAATTAAAAATGTATGTAAAAGAGAGAATTCAGGTCAGCTAATAGCCATAAGGAGGTAACAGAAAGTATTAGCATTTGAATTATAACTTTTGCAATTATTGCATTTTGTGTCTTGGACAAGACTAAACCTCAGATTAAGAACTTAAAGCCAGACATCTGAATGCTTGCTGGCTGCTTGCTATTAAAGTCAATAGAGGCTGGAGAATGATTCACCTGGTGAGCTTTGTGTAGGGCAAGTTGAATTGCTGTGTAAGCTTTATTGCCTGTATTGATCAAGTATCCATTGACTTTAAGCCTAAATACTTACCACATCTATATTTAGGTGTCTTAAACTGAATCTCACAAATCATGTGTGTTTCCCCGTGTATGTTATTTTCTTTCAGCTAACACTGTGCTTGTTTCATCACAAACAAAGATGAAATAAAATTGTGGGCCATAAAATCACTTTTTTGTTTCATTCACTTGTATTAACACTTCAGTACCTTGTGGTTCACAAGGGCAGGATGAAGCATGGCTGACAGCCTAAAAGTAGAATCAGGAGAAAAAGGAGACTGCTTGCTCTGGAGCAGAATGGCTGCTCCCAAGAAACACATCCCACAGGTTGCCTTAAGGAAATAAAACAAGTTTCCTGAAGGATAATTGCTTAACAGCAACAGGAAAAAGAGTAGAAAAAGAACAGGCTGCACTGCAAAGACCCAGGTAGTACTCTTCTGGTGCTTCCATTTTCTCCCCCATCTAACTTAATCATCTAATCAAGATGAATGAAGTTAACCAAATTACTAATTTTCCTCTTGACCTATTTTAGTATTAGGATGAATTTGTATATGGGGGTATTTTCTTTTTTCACCTGCTACTGTCTGAGAATCAAATAACTGCATTGGGAAAGGGCTATCAGGGATATTCTATGGGGGTTTCTGTCATTGGTACATGACATTGTATGCGCTTAGTCTTAACACTAGTATTTGAGCATCTCACTTCAATACTGTCTCTGGTCTGTTATACAAGGCTCTCCCTCACAGAGGAAAAGTGATCTTGGCAGATTTAGGTTGGCTCTAAGGAAGAAAGTCATCCCTGTGAGGGTGGTGAGGCCCTGGCACAGGCTGGCCAAGGCAGTTGTGAATGCTCCATCCCTGGCAGTGTTCAAGTCCAGGTCGTATGAGGCTTTGAAGCCTGGTCTAATGGGAGGTGTCTCTGCCCATGTCAGGGGGTTGGAACTGGATGATCTTAAAGTCTTTTCCAACACAAACCATTCTATGATTCTATCGCTTATATTGATCAGATTTTGTCTTGTGACTGCATCGTCCTGCTGTCATTTTCTCTGAGATGTTTGCTTTCACTTGCAAACAGTCTAAACACTTCTTTCTACTTAGTTCCTCCCACACAACTCCTACCCACCTTATCACTCACATCTGTAGCAAAAATATGATATGCATTTGAGAAAATGTAGTGTTCTCCAATTTCTACTCCAAATGTTGTATAGAGCAGGATAAAGGACTCTGTGCTTAATTTATGTTTTATATTTGCTACAGTTAGAATTGACCTTCAGATTAACTTCCCTTGCTTTGATGCAGAGAAGCTTTCAGCTTTCTAATTTAAAATGGCTTTTTGGTCATTGTAAAAGCAGTAAAACTACTTAGGGCAAAGAGTGCGTATTGTTGCCTAGTTACAAACTTAAGGAAAATGGCAAATACCATTTGGTTTTCCTTCTCAGGTTTGAGTTGTTTTGGGTTGTTTCCCCCAAATTGCAGCTGGCTTGGAAAGAACTTGAATCATCTCTGTAGGGCTTGGAGTTTTTTCTCCACGGAGCACCAGATAGTCCCTCTTGTGTAACAGTGTTAGGATTATAACAGATACTCTCTTTGCCATACAAGAACTATTTGCAGAGGCACTGACCATATCTTTAGGATGCTTACTTCCCTGTGGTGGTGTGAATGCTACATAACTTCATCCTCTGTCATGGGAGAGTCTACAAAATTACGGGATCTTTGGCTGCAGAGGTACATAAATACTCCCTTTATGGTTTTAATATTAGTCCTACTTAGATAATAAGAAAACAACAATGTAAATTTGCTTTGTAGTAATATATAGAATATTGTATGCTATGTTTTGGGAATGTTAGTATATAATCAAAGCAATGTCTTAAATGGGTAGATCAGTTCAGATGCTTGGACTATTTTGTAGAGGTAGGACATGTTTGAAAAATCAAGGGAGATCATGTTGCTAAACATATCCAAAGGATCCATACTGCATGGTAGGTGATAGATGTGATAGATCTGTAAAAGTGCCCCAACCCTGGCAGTGTTCCAGGCCAGGCTGAACAGGCTTGGAGCAACCTGCTCTAGTGGAAGATGTCCCTGCCCATGGGAGGGAGTTGGAACTGGATGAGCCTTAAGGTCCATTCCAACCCAAACCATTCTGTGATTCTATGAAAAAGAAAGATAAAGGGAGCTGAGAGCACAGGTGCTGTCATATGTTAATAGGATCACACCAACCAGACAGGCAGGTAGATAGCTCCTTAGCAGCAAATAGTGGACTAATCCAAATTCAGGCTTTGTTAATGTTGGGAAGCAGAGGGCACGTAACCCTTTAGGCATTCTCCATAGTTAACAGAAAGATGTAGCCACATCTGGCGTACAGTTTCCCTTGCCCTAAAGCAGACATTTAACACAGGTCAGATGGCCATTGCGCTGTAAAAGTGTACATTTCTATTTACTGATTATAGAGACTTTTGGCATTATTTCCCTTTCCTGAAATAGATATCATCCAAACTAACCAAACATTCATGAATCTTTTGGGTGGGGAACATGAAAAAAGCAAGTGTACGTCAGATAATTCCAGATTTTTTTCTGACCAGTAAGGAAAAATGGCCTAAAAATGGGAGAATGAAACGCAAGTTGCCCTTGAGTGAACATATGGTGGCAAAGTTGGTAATTTTGTGCTGGAAAGGAACAAGGAAGTTCAGAAGTATAAGCAACATGAACTTCAAAACAGCATTCACAGTAGATGTGGAAAATCCCACAGGGAGCAAGTTTTCAAGTAACAATTAACTCAGAAGTGGCAGCTCTCAGCTTTGGAGTTCATATCCTTTCAGGAAAGCCCTAGAATACTCCTTGACCATAAAAAATTCACTGTAATGAAGTATGATCTGTGGCAATGTAAGCACTATTATCTGGAAATACCCTTGGAAAAGAGAGCTGGTAGCAAACTGGTTTTCAGTGTTGTTGATAAATATACGTGATCTCATGGCTGGAAGTTGAACTTAAGCATATTCAGCCTTGAAATATGATGTGCTTGTTTTGTAGTTAGGGCAACGGTTATATTGCCACAGAAGCTCATAGACTTGTCACTCTGAGACTTCAAAATACCTTTCTAAAATACAGGCCTAATGGAGCTTCTAGGGAAAAATATTACCACTTGCATATACCGGAATGCTATGTATGTTGGTGAATGCAGGGCTTCCTTTTGTCTTTTATTAACCCAGGAATTTGACTTCCATGTGGAATTCTCCTCTCCTCTCTTCACCATCCCCCTCGCCCCATCTTTCTGCAATGTATGACATATATTTCAGTTGCCTTGATGCAGGAACTGTTTTCTAAATTAACTCTCACTTTTCCAAGCAAATGCTCAGAAGCTAATGAATTTTAACAATTCTCATGAATGAGGTATGTCTTTTGCCAAAAAGAGTTAGCTATCAGACCTGTCAGTTATGTGTCATATAAAGCCAGTCAGTTGGCCTAAACTGGAGGCTGGGTTTCTTGCTGTAATGGAATCATCAGTTGCCTCTAAAGCATTCATTTTACAAGTGCCTAAATGAGTAGAAATGATCTAGTGCCAGATTGCTTGCTCTTCAGCTCTTAATAGTTTAAGGAGGAGTTTGCATTCAGTTCAAACATTTTGACTTGGCAAGTTTTGTTTTAAGACTGTCAAACAGAATTATGTCACATCTGATACACTGAACATTTAGAGCAAGCTTTACACCCCTCAGTGTAACGTTATCATCAGCCTCACAATGAAAGGAAGCTAAGAACACAGATTTGAAAACCAAACTGCTGCCGCTGGACAAAATGGCTACATTTCTGAGCTTTATTCATTCTGAGATTTGCCCCAGGCTGAACTTTTGCCTTGTGTTTAAACAGACTAGACTCCAGGCATCATTCTGCTCTACTACCCAGTCAGTTTTGGGTTCCTGAGTGATTAAAAAAATTATCATATGACATAAAATGCAAAATAATAGAAACTGGCCATCCATTAAATAGGGTATTTAAGGAATATCTGCAGTGATTTGTTGGAGGAGGTTTTGGAGATCCTTTTGAGAAAAAAAAAAATAAAGTAGATATGCCCTTTATCTGAACAAGCAAACCACCAGGACAGTAACAAAGCAAAACCATTTACAGAATACAAGAGCTATTTCCTTTGCATTGGTTTTCACAAACATACTTTATTTGAGAGTATGGAGCATTGTCTACTCAAAGTTTCTGTCTCTTAATCTCTAAAGCCACAAATGAGCCTTGAGTGTCATGATTCAGGTAGTTTTAATAGGAAATGTGAGCACTGAACATTTACTTCCTCTAGAGCTGAAGGTTCCAGTTAGACAACCTTTCATTCAGCCATTGATATATATGTGAGGCCTCATGGTCACTGGATTTGCCATGACGCAGTCAATGGTCATCTTGCATCTCACAGGTGAGACATAGTGGAAAAACTATTAAGTAGAGATCAAGACAAGGATTTACTTTTTTGAATTGCCTCTAACTCAGCGCTTGGGGTCAGACAAATCACCAATGTCCTTCTGTCTTTAAGCAGCCTCTGAAATGGTTTTACCGTTTTATTTCAGTTCCTGAGTACCTATTGCTTATAGGCTTCAGCTTATCATTATAACTCTTATCATCTTGGAATTATAAGGCACTTGTTAAAATGGAAACCTGCATTTCAGAGGCAGGAGAAATTGAATAATTATTTCTGCTTATACCATCCTTTGAAATTCAAATGTGAAACAAGAGCCCTGCAGCATTATGAGCAAAATTGATCGATGACAGTTTAGCTTTATCTGTACACTGGAAGGAAAAATACCTTTCAGAACTCTGTAGAAGCCAAGGTGGTATATAGAATAAATGCTACCAGTAGGGTGCTGTCTAAATTACCTAGGTTGAGAGCAGAAGACAAGGAAAACCAAATGCTGAAAACAGAATCAGGGAGAAAGAGGATGATTTCAGAAAGGCAGAAAAGTGAATGGAAGTAACACTCATTTGTAAAGTAAAAGCTGGAGGAGGGAGGAGGGGTGGTTTGGTGGTTTATCAATTTGGAGTAAAAAGATAGCAGGAACTGCTAAAGAGAGGGAATGTATGAAGACTTGAAAAGATGAGATTGTGGTGAGATCCATGAGATTAGATGGTGGCAGAAATATAAAGGTGTTTGAGTGACCACGCAGAAGGAGGGAAGGTAAAAAAGCAGCAACTAAATGAATTTGAGCTAACAATGAGGTTTCCATTTTAACAGAAATTAATATTCTTACTAAGTATTGTGCTTGATGGCTGAGTGTTTTGTGTATAAAATTGATGAAAGACTATTTATATTAATTTATAAATTAATTAATTTGTTGGCCTTTTTATTAGCTAGCGCAGTACTCATATATATTTCATTGATAATACCAATTGTCTTAATATAGAAAGACTACATGTGTGCCTCTGTCTAGACTTTACCCTTTAGCAACGATACCAAATGCCATTGATCCCCTCATAGTTGCTGGATCACATCCAGTCCAGGCTGGTAATAACTACCTGGTAGCTATTCAGCAACCTGAATGAAACAAGTTTTATGTCTGCTCAGGCTCCAGTGAGCCTGTGTCTCCTTTTCAAAAGCTGTCATTTATTTCAAACTAAGTTTAAACAGGTTTTAAGGAATTCTGATGGAACTGAGGGGAAATGTCTTTTAAGCTGTCGCTGCAGTAAACTCTTCAGTGAGATTATTTCAGTCTCAAAGTTTACGAGTCTGGCATCATTCACAAAAGCTACAATCACATGGGAAGCACATCTTCTATCAGAAGAATTCCCGTACAGTTTAGATTAAAAAATAAGTCTTTGCCTATGGTTATAGGCTTAACAGGTATCATTTGGAATGATTCATGTGGTCTGGTGAGTCATAAAGCTTGTTGGTTCCTACTGTGAAAGGCAGTGTGTGCAAGACACCTCTTCAATAATGTAATATTAATTTTCCTCGTGCTTCAAAGGTATAATGCTTTGATACCTCTTTCAGCTGCTTTAGCTGCCTCCTTACACTCCCTGGCAAAAAAAAAAGAGACATACTAAATGATGCAGCTTGTTCCCCCATAATGTTTCTTGTTTTCCAGAGAGAGGAGTTTGCCTTTAGAATGCCCAGCTCATCAGAGCATAAAGACCAGCTCACTAGAGGCATAAGTCATAACTCCAAGCTAGCAAGACAAGGAAAACTGAAAAGGTCATTGAAGCTGCTGGCCCATTAAAAGAGGGAAGGAGGATGCTGGGCATGGTGAACAACAGACATGGCATAATAGTATGTTTTCAGTGGAGTTCAGGATGAGACAACCACAGTGCTTATATGTGCTGAGCTGTGCAGTTTTAACTAACCAGAAGTGTAAATGCAGAAAAGATGTGAGAAAAGTGAGAGAAAAGTAATAATGTGAGCCTGAAAATTTAACAGAAGCTAAGCTGGGGAATGAAGCCTCTTCTCCCCTGTGCATTTCTCTGTTTTTTCTATTTCTAAGTTTTCTTCACCATTAAGACCATAATGGTACCTGTACTACCAGTTGCCTAAGGGTGGTTTCCCACCGCCATTCCCCAGGTCTGGTGCCTGTAGCTGCAGGGCTCTGCAGAGCCTTAGTAGATGGAGCTTCACTCGGCAAATGGTGCCCTGTCTAAGCTGAGAAAAATCACTGCTCAAGGGCTGTGCTTTGGTGACATGCATAACTTTCCTGGAATTATTGTATTTTTTGCTGGACTAAATCAGTTGTGGGGCTGTTGTATGGAATGATTGTGCCACCTGCTTGTGAGGAAAATCCTCCCCAGATATGTTCAGGGCAGATCATCTCTGATGTGTTTCTTTCCATTGTTCCCTGTCTTACTGGAAGACCATGCTTCATCACCTAATGGCTGACACTATATATTCCATTTCTAATGACTAAGCAGGACTGCTAGAGAACATGGCTCAGCTTTCCTCTCATCTCTTATTAATCTGCTTAAGAGTACTTCAGTTGACATACCAAGTTAAAGCAGATAAATAGGGTCCTTTGTATCTTAATGAAAACAATGGCAATTCTAGCTGTAAAGAGTTGTCTTTATTCAGACTTCAGTTTGCTTTTTCAGACACCGAAAACTCTTATTTGAGTTCAACAAATACAAGAATTCAGCCACAACTTGCACAACCTGCTGTATTGTTTGTTCCATTTTAAGAAAGTGCCTTTTCCTCACCATTTAATTTACTGTATAAAAGCACTGTGTTGTGTCAGTGACAGTTCAAAGAAGAAATGAAAATAAGTCCTTTATATTTGCAGAGGAGGGATATGTTTTTCCTTTCCCTTCCAATTCAGCAAGACATTCCAAATGTTCATTTATTCACTGTGCTAACACAAAATAAGGTGGTTTAAATAAACAAATGGCTGAATAAAACACATTATTCTAGCCTTCATTTAAATGACCTACACGAGTCATGCTCAAGCATTCTAACAGAGCACAACCAGACTGTAGTAAGTCTTTAAGTGGCACTATTCAGAATTGAACCAATTTGTGCTAAGATAGTTTCTTAAGATATTTCAAAGGGACTATAACTCTTCCAGTTTTAGAAGTCTGTCTATCCAAAATGTAAATCTTATCTTTCATTTACATTATGATTCAGTATTTAACAAAGGACATCATGCTTTACTTTCAGTCAATACATGCAAAGGCAATTACTGTAATTACTGTGAACTGTAGTTGCATCTTTCTCTCCATCTCAGTTCAGTTTTGTCTGTAGTTTTCAACTATAATCTTGCATCGCAGCACTTCTCTTTGTTTGTAAGCTTTCTAACCGCCACAGCATGCAGAAGAGACAGACGTCTGTATAAGCTGGAGGCTCTTCTGATTTCCATTATGTCAAATTCATTTTGGACTTAGGCATCAGAAATTGTGCAGTCAAGTTCATTCTGGGCCAGGACATCAGGATTATGCAGTGAAGCTCATAGCAGCAGTGCTGTTTTGCTTGTTGTATAACGCTTCTTGAAGGAAGCCCATTTAACAGGAAAAGAAAAAGCGAGAACCAAAACCTCCTTCGATATATATTGATCTTTCCTGCACACTCTTGCAATTTCTTTTGTTGTTATTTTTCTTATTAGTTTCTTTTACTGATTATTCTTAACATAAACTACCTTAAATTAATTGAAAGCAGGGGCTGAAATCAGATTTAGCAATTTGCAACGAAATCACATCAGGGAAAAATATCACTGCATACAACTGTCATAATTAAGACATTGTTTGGAGGAAGAGGCAAGGTGGTATTGTTTGTCTTATCCTTTCATAAACTCATGTTCATTTCAGCCAGAGAGTAAGAATCTGATTAAAATGTGTGAATTAATGGTGTCTTTCATCAAGATTTAATGTTGGTACATGAATGTGCTGGTTTTCAACTAGAAGATTTGGGACTTGATCATGTTTGCTTTTAAATATTAGGAAGTAGTAGCCAAAAAATCAGTTTAGCATCTACTCTTCTTGTTCTTTAGGAAGTCAAACTAAGTTATAAATCTTTTCTAAATTTAACACTTATTATTCTGCAATGCGATTCTGTCAGGTATCAGTGAGCAAAATAGCATGCAAACAGCCTTCTACCTACCTATATGGCAATGTTTGTTTGATTTTCTTCTGCAGCTGTGTGACAACCTAGTGGTCATTTGCCTGTTCAACATGACTTCATCTCTTTTGTCTAGCTTATCATCGTAATAAAAATTACAGAAAATAGAATCGATGTGTTATTTTCTCTATGGCATATCTTTTTCTCCTTCTTTAGATTTCAGCCACTCAGACCTGTAAGTCCTCCTCAAGTGTCCTTCCTTGCCTATATCCCAGCAGAAAAGTGAACTTCGTTTCAGAGGCATTCACTCACTATAATGTGTTGTGTTTGCACCTTAGGCAATCATTTCTTCCAGAATGAGCCTGCAAAGGGCAGAAGGAAGTCAACTGCCAGTTCAGTGGCTTCTTGGTGTTCTGTGGAAAAGTGTAAACTGTTTTATAACTTAACTTTGGTGGAATTCTTGTCATATTCTTGGTGCATTCACAGGATCTTAGTTATTAGATCACATAGAGATAGAACTATTTTTTTCCAGAGGAGAACAAGCATGTGGTTACTTTATTCTTTCCTATATCCTCTCCTTTTATCTATAGAGAGATTATTATAATTTATTATGATTGTTAGGGCTTCATGTTCTGTTAACACAACTGTCACAGATCACCACAATGTTTTCCTATATTGTTTAAGAGAGGCTTTCTAATACAGAGTGAGTGACATCATTCATCTCCATCTCCCCAGCTCAGGAGCTCAGGAATTCAGGGATACCCCTCTAAGCTTTTCTTCAGTTCATTCTTTTACTTCTTTCTCAGGAATCTCTCAAGGACTCCAGTTATAATAAGGAAAAACATCAATAAGCCATTGTCTCTATTAAAGGAAAGGTGATTTGGCTTCAAAATTTTCTTCTTTGGAGACAATGAATCAAGGCTGAGGTTTCCTTTACGGCATAATACAGGCACTGTGCTGCCTAACTATAAGAATTCTGCTCAGAACTCCACAATACCAAATCCATGACTACAGCGCTGTGTTAATGAGTAACAGTAGTGCTGGTACATCTGTGCCCGTGGCAATCCAGCATCAAGTGTCCTAACACCATCACTGAATAAAAGTAGGGCACAACACCTACTTCTTCCTCAGCAGTAGCCAAAATTGTGTCCCTTTCAGGAAGCTTGTATTCTCCACAGAGGCTACAGCCAGAGTTCCCATGAGACTCTTTTCCTGCCTCACCCTTTCAATTTTCTTTTCTTGAGCAGTCAGAAACGGATATATCTCCTACTGAGGTTTACATGTCAAAATATCCAGTTATTTACTGAAACATTATGAAGTAGACACCTGCAGAAGTGAAGGGGAAAGACAAATAAGTATATATAAACAAATAAGAGGTCTCGCACACTTCAGCAGAGCCAGGAAGTAACATTGTCACTGCAAAGCAAAACTCAACAGGAGCAGTTAGTAGTTCTGTATATGAATTTTGTCTCTTTCTTGGGTTCTTGTAGTGAGGCAGTGAACCTGTGTCTGATAGCAGTTCCGTTGCTGTCAGGTTCAAGATAGAGGGGTGTATCTAGGCAACAGGAGGAGGGGTTGCATGAGAAGAAAATGGTAGATGGGGTGTCTGCTCTGGAAGTTCTCCAACCAGCAGTTTGTGTTAGAGGTTTCCCTGATGCTGCAGACTGGGTTGGCAGAGCCTGGCTGAAGGAGCAGTTTCCTTACTTGCAGTATTCTGCAGTGACCTTCAAACACAACAGAAAATGTATCTTTTGAACCTTACATATTAAATTATATTGATTGATTGATTGATGGATTGATTGATTGATTGATGAAGAGATTACCAAAAATGTAAACTCAGGAGAGCAGGAAACCCCAAAATAGCAGTCGGAGGATATGCATATAAACTTAGACAGACTATGGGCTGCAGTATTAGTGCAGATCCTCGCGGCCTGTCATAGGTAACATCCTCCCAGCCTTTTTGATGTTGCACTTTCACTTTTGCATCTGGGCAGCCTGACCTTTACATCCATCAGATAGTTAAAGAAACAGCCCACATCTGCCCTTCTATCTAATGTTAAACTACTCAGATCTGTTGTTGTTTGTGTTCCTCCTGCAGGTGAACGGTATTGATCTTCGAGGTGCTACCCATGAGCAGGCTGCAGCTGCGCTGAAGGGGGCCGGGCAGACGGTAACAATCATAGCACAATACCAGCCGGAGGGTAAGCAAAATAATAAACTTAAATCATATGGTAAAAGATAAGTGCTCTAAAGCCACCTGTTTAATGGGATGAGGCTGCTGTAGGTAGTGCTTTGCCCAGCTGTCGTCAGAAGTCATCTGGAATGAATATCCAAGTGGCAATTCTATCCCAAGGAAATGGCTGTATTTTTAACACAGAACTATTTTATGCAACAGTAAGAGCTATCTTTAAATGTGTATAAATAATCAACAGTTAATAATTTTATTTTCATTACTGCTCATTTTACATTCTTTTCTATTCTCCTTCTGGAGACAGTGCAAAAGATAAGAACGAACAGAAACACCAGGAAGATCTGAAGTTGCTTCAGACTGTCAGATCAGAATCAAAGAAAGATAAATGCTTCCTGCTAAATGCATAGAGCTTCTCATGATTACTTTTGGATGATGGGGTTGTCGTACCTCCAGGGCAATTAGACCCAGATAACAAATACTTCCTTGAGAAGATGTTGATGCTTTCTAAACAAAAGCGTCAACAGGAAATTCAGCAAAATGTAAGACATTCAAGGTGAGATGTATCATATCCAGAACTTGGTGTCTAATATTTTGCTTTCTAGAGTTTAAGCTTGTTTCAGTGAGAATAAGTAGGGATTGTTTGATTTTGCAAGTCCAGAGTTAAGTGGCTGAACTCTTTCTCATTGTCCATGAGCTACAACATGAATGACTCTCTGAGGCTCTCATGGAATTTGTGAAAGGAATATTACTTCCCGATAGAAACTGTCGTTTTCCTCCACAGAGTCATTACTTTGAAACTCTTCCCAGATGAATTCAGTAACTGTAGGTGCCTGTGAAGACTTGCTGACACCATTTTATCAGTTTTCAGTAAGCAATTCTAGCTCAATTCACAAGTCCTGCTATGACCTGTCAACACAAGCTGTTGATTCTGCCTCATTGTGCCCAGCCTAGGCCACATGTAGGTCTCAACTGGAACATGACAGCTCTAATAGCAGGTTCAGCCAGTCATTTTTGGCAGGGACACAGGGAAGATGAATTAGTACTGCCAGTATTTGTCCAGCAAGAGATCTTTCTTTCCTTCAGATCCTGATGATAGCAGATAAGGAAAAAACCAACTGGTATTTTAGTCAAACTTATAACTGTGCCTTATATCTGATATCATGCACTTGAATCACCAAACAGAATAAATTAGGCCATACTAAAAAAGGAGCAGATGAGAGCAAATGCAATTGCAAGTGTCTATCTTTAGTTAAAGAAATAGAACATATTAATATACAAATGCATAAGTAATAATCAAAGTTATTTCAAAGTATTGAAAAGCAATTCCATTACAGATAGCTCTCCACTGGGTTCTGAATAAAACCATGTTCCCATTAGTTCCAGCAGTCTTGTTTGCTGTCTGGCGATTTTATACTGCAATTATCACCATGGTGTCTGAGTACTTGTAGCAATCACTGGCATTTCACAGTTGTTCTATGCCATGGTTAATATACAGAAAATACATAACTTGACAGATTTTTCCTGTTATATTTGCACTTGTAGTTGACATATTTTTTCCTTATATTTTACCAGCTCTGTACTATGTCAAATTCTGGTTTAGCGAGCATGCAATTCAAATTATGCTGATGAAATCCATCAAGGATCATGTTGCATATTTATTCCCTTTTTCCTATAATGCTGCTTCATTCACCAAAAACCCTGTTGAGGGCAGACTTGTCCTGACTGTTGAGTTCTTGTCAGTGAAGAGAGCCAGTTTCCTGTTTCATGCAAATAGTTCTAAACACACTGAAGAGAGTGGAGCTGGTGAAGATCAAGGCTCAAAAGTTAGCCTTTTAATAGAAAATGATTCAATCTTTTAAGATATTCAGTAGCTGTCCAGCACATGTAGTATAACTGCTGAAGTATTTAATTTTAATCTGAGATGCTGGTTAATGCCAACTGTATAAATATAGGTGTGAAATGAAGTATTTCTGTATTTCTTTGTTAAAGATACCTAACAGCAAAGAAAAAGGTTTTAAACCAGTTGTTTAGATAACCTTGGCAAGGAATTTAAGGATTTACAGGTAACACAGAAAGACAAACACACTCAATATCAGCATAAAAGCTTATTTTTATTCTGAAGATCCTGCAGAACTCTTTTTGTCCCTTCTCTGTTATTTATATCTGATCTCTTATTTACCATATCTTGATGCATATATTTGAACGTAGTCATAAAATACAGTCTTAAATCTGTGCTTCCCTCAGGGGCTTCTCATTTTAAAATGCTTCCAAAATGTGTAAAGTACATAAGCAAAGTAGGCTTGTAGCTTGATTTATCCATTTTCATACTGGAAGCTCTGAGTTATTACTACAACTTAAAGTTTTTGGGGGGACATCCAAGAATAACCACTGTATATGTTAATCAGTACTATTTTATTGCATTGCATTGCATTGCATTGTATTTTATTTTTTAATTGTATTTTATTTCCTTTCATTTAATTTTATTTATCTTTTCCAGATTATTAAGCCTTTAGATGCTGTTGCAAACAAAAACGTTCAGTGAAGCCTTTAGCTATTGTTATTTCAGGTTTTAAGTGATGTTGATACAAGTGCCAGTTAATACAATAAGCCAGCTGACAGTTAGCAATTCAAATATTTAGTAGGGAAAGCTTATATTCCAATTCTTTAGTTTTTATGCACTAAGGAAAAGCTTACAGCACACTTATCTTGGCAGTGTCTCCAACACCAAATAATATACCTTGCTGAGGGGAAAAATAGTGAGGTGGATCCTACAGAAACAGCTTTCAAAGTTTAGTTTTGCTTCCTTGTTTCAGTCACAAGTTCATCTAAACCTCCTATGAGTTCCCCTCACATTACTGTGTATAGACTTGGTAGCAAATCTCATGAGAATTGCAACTCCTGGAAAAACATCTAGTGCTCGCCATCAACTTGAATAGCTTTTCCTCTTGATATTAAGGCACTTTGTTTTCTCATCCTGTCTAGAACAAACAAGTGCAGACTAGCTGACATAGAACAGCATCAGAAAGCTTTTGGATGCTGTCAGACTTGTGGTTGGTGATGGTGTTTATCTGAACCACACTGCCTGTCCCCTCATATGGAAGTGGTCCTGGAGCAAATACGGTGAAGGAGCACAGAAACAGTGAACAAAGGGAGTGGAACATAGAAGCAGTGATTGCATGAAAAGGAGCTGAATGGAAATACAAGGGGTAGCATGAAGAATGGAGAACTCAGCTCTTCTGCTTTCCACTCCCTGTTTTCCTCATGTATGATCACCATCTTTATTTCCTTAATTTCTCTGAGAAATAGAAGAGCAAAAAGAGATGTTAAAATCCAAACAGAAATGCAAATTCAGTGAATAAAAATGTGAAAACAAATAATAGAGACTAAAAAGTCAGAGTTCAACATTGAGAGTATAGATTATAGCTTCAGGAACAGGAGCCATAAATCTGGGCTTTTTGAATCGTTCCTTACTTTTCTTTTAAAAACTGAAGATCACCTGTGTACTGTACCTTATGTACATACATATCATGCAGATCATGTAATGTCAAGCATCGTGATCTCTAACAATCACTTTGGATATAGTTCATGTGGAGGTTTATGCATGTGTTCAAAGTATACTAGCCATCCCCGGGCTTCAGAGATATGACTTTTTATATCCATGGGCAGCTCACATATTCTGTGCATGGTTGAAATTGCTAAAGAGAATTTAAAGACCAAAAGCCAGATAGAACAAAATTAAAAGAGGAACCAATCGCTTATACTTAGCTTTGCACTCCAATTTTTAATGTTCTTGGAAGCATTTTAACTCTCCTCTCAGCTTAGCAACTCTCAGATCACTTAAAACATTGTACAGATATGGAGCTACTGAGCAGGACCTTCTGCAAAATAAAAACCTGAGCCTGGACATTATCCTAAGGTGGAACAGTGTGTCCCTGTTAAATAATTAATTAGAAATTAAAATGGGAACATATCCCACATAGGGAAACACTTTTTTACACTTAAAGGTTTTATGCAGGACATCTTTTGATGTTAATGGGAACTGTCGCAAATTACAGCCCAGCATGGAAGAAATTAGGGAAGGAAACAAGCAAACAAAACATTTTGTCATTGAAACTGAAATGCATTTTCAAAGGAAAATGAACTTCGGTTGAAATAGTGACAATTTGTCCTGAAAGACAGAGCTTGGGAGTGGGGGTAAACAGAATATTGGACTCCTCATGAAGCTGCTAAAAAGCTTTATTGCACATTTTAGTCTCAAATACTCATGTTCCTTCCCCCTGCAGCAGCATGAAAGGGTAGAACTTAGCCCTAAGAATATTCAGTGTCAGTGGTCTGTGAGCTGCTTTGTGCTGCATTGCAGTGCCTCTGCAGCTATTCCCTCACAGCAGCCCCTGGAAAACTTCAACCACTCAGAACTTTCATGTGCTTTAAATCTTTCAAGTCAGCCAATTAATTTGCTTTCTTAACAGCTTGCATCTAGGGAAAACATTCATTGATTGCAGTTTGATTAGTCCAGCCAAGAGTAAAGGGATTAAAATGTTACAGTTAGAGAATTTCTGCTTTATCACCTTTTGAACTAGCTGTTAGCTGCTTGCTCAGTGGCTCTTGTGCCTGCCGTGCGGTGAGTAGCTGAGGTTTAGTTAGAGCAAGAGTATCAGATGAAGAGAGGCTGATAGGCAGTGTCTCTCTTTGCAGATATAAGCTAAGGAAATTACTGGAGAGCTGCACCTACAGTTAAAAGGGTCTCAGGGCAGCTACACGCACTCGTTTGTTCTTTTGTTCCTGAATTTGGGAGGCATTAGAACAGACCTAACATGCATAAGCAGCATCACCTTTTACAAAAGCATCCCTCTTGACTTACAAATTCTTTTGACCTGCCAGTGCATGAGGTCTGTTTTTTTTACAGTATCAGAGTAAAAATCCAGGGATCACTTTTACAGGTCTCTCCCTGAATAGTCATGGATGCTTTTTAGCTCTTTATTCCATATCATTCCCCATTCCTGCCTCAGAATACAAACACGTCTCCTGTTTTGGTACAACAGTTACATATATTCCTGATCAGATATTTAACCTTTCCAAGACACTGCAGGAATAAGATAGATACAGAATGTATGGGAAGAACAAATTATTCATAGAATCATATAATCCCATTTTGGAAGGGACCTTAGGGATCATCTGCTGCAACCTTTCTAGGCAAAGCATGACTTAAACTAAATGTTCCAGCACCCTGTCCAGCCATTGTGCGCAAGTGTCCAATTCTGGGGAATCCACCACTTCCCTGGGGAGATTATTCCAAAGGCTGATTGTTCTCATCAGTTGGAACCTCCCAGTGAGTAACTTGTGCCCATCACCCCTTGTCTTTTCCATGTGACTCCTTGTAAAAAGGGAGTCTCCATTTGTTTTTTAGCCACCCTTAAATATTAGAACAAATTGTTGTATTTATTCATCTTTGTCTAGGTCGCTTCTATACTTTGAGATGTGAATGCTCATGTTAAAGGCCCCTTTTCCCAGCTGTTGAAAATCAATGTATCCTAATTACTTGGATAAAGTTGCATTAAAGCAGTTGGCTTTCATCTGGAAGCCACTGTATCCAATTGCCAAGGAATGCAAGATATTAAGGTTATATTTCATGCATGTGTATTAAAGAATAAAACATAATCTTGGAATGGCCAAGCTAGACCTAACCAAAAGCCCATTTGCTGGGGATCCTGTTTCCAAGTGTTTTCCAACAGTGGCCAACAGCTTAGACAGAGAAGAAAGCACATGACAAGCAGATAGTGTTACGTGCACTGAACACTGTCCTACTGACCAGAATGGTTGAAAAACCCTTTCCTTGACCTTTTCAGATCCTAATCTATTGATAATAGTTGATAGGGCACCAAAGTTCTGCTATGCAGGAAGCAAGGACTGCAGGAGTCTCATTCAAATAGCAGTATCAAAGGCTGCTTTTCTTCTTTTCCCTTTTTTTTCACCCTGTTTTTACAGTAGCACCTCCAACTGTACTGTTTTCTTATTTACTTATAAAGGGGGTTCTTACTAAGTTACAGAATAGTTAAGTTCTTTTCTCTAGATGGGTAAATGTCAGGCCTATGCCTCCCTTTCTTGTCCACGATATGCTGACTGAAGAGAGGTTAGCCTGACTGCAGGTGGTGCTGCCAAAGCTGGTTCTGCTGCTTCTGGTAATTTTAACAGGTTTTGTTCCATCAGAAGTGCAGAAGTTCACTGAACAAGACATTGCTTCCTTGTTGTAGAGATTTCTCTATAAATTGGTTAACAGTGCTATGTGGCTGCGCTATACAACTTGGTATGTGCTTAAAACTTAAACTCTGGCACTTACCCTTGAGTGCTCTAGGTTATGTCAGCAATACACGGTTAGATGTTGAGATAGGTATCTGCTATTTTCTTTGTTTTGATCTACTAAATACAACTTTTGTACCCTCAGGACAAAGGCAGCAGTTGCCAAGGTAGTATCCCACTTGTCTGGCCATGTAAGATCCTTACCTTAGGGGAAGCTTTTGTGCCTCTAGTTGCGGCATGCTATTTAAAGCATACTGCTTTTATTTTTACATCGTTGGAGCGAAGTCTTCAACTTCATCATTTCATTGCAAGTAAAGAAAAAGAAAAACCAACAAAACAAAGCAAATTTAAAATTTAAAGGACAGTTTTAAAATCTCCTGCTCCACTTTCAAATTCTTTTATTACAGCATTTGTTTTCTGTTTGCCTGAGCTGTCCTTACCACAGCTTCCACTCTACTGCAGATCAGTACCTAAGAGAGACTCTGCCTCTGTAATGGACAGCACGGACAGATATTTCTGGGGCTTTCCAGATGCCACAGCTGAAGGAGCACCAGGGATTACAAATGTTCTTTTAAAGTCAAGCCTTTGTAGTATTCTCCTAAGATACAAAAGGTTATATTTTAATCCCTCGGCTAAATTTAAAGATCACATTCCCAGTAGGGTTACACAGTGTAACTCATCCAACATCGAATATTTTATAAAAAGCAGAATTGTGATGGTGTTCTGCTTTGTCTAAAATAGGCAGCATTCACTGTGCTTGAAACAAGTTATTTGATACATTTTCTTCATGTTTTTATGCAGATTTGTTTGTGTTTAATGCGGTCATCCCAGTCTGCTGGATTGTACTGGCTGTTTTCTTACAGACTCCTCCTGTGCTTTCTCAATTCCCATTTTCACAAATGCTTCCTTTTAAGTGCTTATTTTGTGAGTCAGTCATATTTCACTCTTGTTTCTATCACTAGGCTTTAAAATTGCTTAAACAGTATATTTTTCCATAAAGTTGTCAATGTCAACTGTAGGAAATTGTGCAGGGAAAACATGATTTCCTTCTAAAACCTGTCTTTTCTTGTTCTCATTTTAAATGTGACAACATGAAGTTATGGGGGGGGGGGGGGGAGTGTCTGTATTTCTCAAAGTTTTCATTGTAGTGTTCAGTTTTTTGTCGTTCATATACAGCCTTCTCTGCTTATTATTAATCGGTTTTCTTTGGCAATTCATTAATTAAAATTTAGCAATTTCCTCGTTACTCTTTTGTTAGGATAATCAAGTCTCATTGGGAAAGCTAATAGAGAGGTTTTCGTTTTGCAACAGCTGTTATGTTTGCAGCTGCTAATTTAACCGTGAACTATGGGCTACAAATTCTTGCCACTTTTCTTCCCTGTTTTAAAGTTCACTACATTGAAACCTGCTTCACCTGTGGTTTTGCCCCTCAGTGACAGCTCTTTCAGAAAACAAGACCTTCCAACAACATAAAAGACATGTCTGGATCTATGTACTGGCCTTGTAGTAGTTTCTCGTCACTAATAGGAATAACAGGTTTGGAACTACAGTGATACTACAGGAAGGGTTTCTCTTTTAAACTAATACTCTGGGTTTACATCTCTGGCAATAAGGGAACATTCCCAACCACTTATCTGTCTCACCATAATGGAAGGAATGAGAGCTGGAATTGGGAGTGTGCTGCTGAGTTAGCAGACGGGAGCCCAGGGTTCTTCTCTTTAGAACCAGATAAGGGAAAACCTTGAAAGTATTTCTGAATGCATTTGAGTATTTCTTTCCTCTACCACTCTCTTTTCAATCTCTAATTGTGCTTTCCATCTGGGGAAAAAGAATCATTCCATGCTGAAGGCATTTTGTATTTGTTTCCTTTCTTAATTTTTAAGCAATAAATTTTACTCTTTTTTTTCTATCTAGTCCTTCCACAATGGCATCATTTCATTCACCATGTGACTCCAGAAGCTCATATTTATTTCAATCTATTCACCTTAAAAGGCGTTCTCTTTTTTTTTTTCTTATGGATTTTTGCACTTTGAATAGATACAGTTTGTCGGGTTTCGTTTTTGTTGGGTTTTTTTTGTTGTTGTTACCTTCAGTGTCAGATTCTTTTCTTTCTTTATTTGCATTAATAAGGACTGTATAAGTCTGACCTATTTCATTGCTACTGCTTTTCCCAGTCTTCATGATAACTTACACAGCCTCAAGAGTAGAGGCTATTATATTAACTTGAAACTGGTCCTGGGTGATTGGGCTATTAAAGATACTAAACTCTCCACAAAAGTATTTTTTACCTGAACAGTTTAACATGGTTTATTTTAATAGAGCTCAGAAGCTCACTAGAAACCTCCTCTGCCTTTAAGTGCATTACTTCATGTGGAGACATGACTGAAAATACAAAACAGCCCATAAATTGGATGAAACTTTGCAGTACAGACAGTATCTCTGACATTTGTGTCCTTAAACTAATGCTAAAATGCAGGTTCTGTACAGTCCTTGTGTGTTCAGCTCATGGCCCCAGAGAATGTGAATACTAAAATACTAGAGAAGAAAGGGCAAAAGAACAACTATAGATCAAGGTCCATGATATGAAGGGATGGAGATTTCCCAAAGGATGTGGGGATTATAGCCTGCTTGAGATCCCATGCTGAGGGAGGATAGCAAGCCTGACATAAGTGACAGCTGTTATGGTAGCATTGCTAAATATCACAGGGGATGATGCCATACTGGGGATTTTCTTGGCCTGGTGCTACAGCTGATGTCAGCCCAAAGTGCACAGCAAGGTCAATGCAAGTAATAGGGACAGCCTTTCATATTTCACAGTTTGAATGTTTATGGGTTTTAACACATACAGGGATTTTCTTTTAATTATATTACAGAGATAGGCAAATGCAGACTAAAAAAGTAATGTATTTCTTTAGTTAAATGAGGCCATTGGCTACGCTGGTTGCCCAAGGTCTCTCAATGGAGAGCTCTAATCCTCTCAGAGCCCATTCAGCCCCTGAGGGTGAGGTTAGCCTCTCCTCGATAGCTATAGGGGGAACTTCCATGACTAACTTAGGCTGGATGGACAAAGCTAAGGCTGGATGAATTAACCTCATCCAGTGTCCCTGAGAAGTAGCTTCTTGTAAAATGCTATGCAGGCAGATGAAGTTGCTTTCCTCAGCTCACCAGGTGAACTGCTAATGAAGCCATAACTAAATTCTTTGGCCACTATGCCTTTGGTTTAGTCTCTAGACAACACTCTCTCAGGAATAATTATTGAAACAAGTAGAACAGTTAATACTTTCAAGGAGGGAGAAAAATTGGGGAAAAAAGACAGACAACTGTTGTGATTCAGTAGAAAATTAACTAAATTTAGAATTTCAACACAAGATAGGAGATTTATAGATGGGTATTTACTTATAACTTGAATTTAGGAATGTTGTTCGATCTGAATTTATTACCAATGAGTGAGAATGATGGCAGAGTGTGAGAAATGAAATAAAAAATAAAGCATGCACTACTAAAATAGAGAAGGACAAAAAGGTAAAGGGAAGATCTACACTCAGGTGTTCCTGAGCACTTCACTTGCATGCACAGCTTCCTGAAGGATTTCACTTGCAAGCATGAATAGTTACAGTTCTCTATGTGCCTTCCTAACTCTGATCTCTGCTTGCTGAGAGAGGTAACATAAGGGATATTTAGTGAAAGTAGAAATACTGATGTAGGGCTGACTTAATGGATAGGTGACCGTGTCATTATTATGAAGAACAGAAATGGCATAAACTTTGAGTATACCAGAAATAGTATAGACTTTTATGCATGTATGTACACACAGAACCATTGGAAACTGGAATTTGGGATCCACATGGGTAGATTTTAAGAGCTGCATGGGATGCCTGCAATAGATTTCTTCACAGTTGTCATATGCCAGACATTCTTTGATTGTGTGTGCTAAGAAGTTGTACAGTATCACATCTCACACTAAGCTGTGCCTGAGATTTTCAGCAAGTCAATTCATTGCCTCTGCAAATCTTTACTACTGAGCTACTTCTACAATAAATTCCCCTCTTCCATGATCTTGATCAACATCATTCTTTCTTACATCATTTTTCATGGCTGTTAACCTGTCAGTTGACAAGAGAAATAAGAATCAGATTTAGACTTCATTGTCAATCTCAATGCCTCACTACAGACTCATTGAAAATACTTGATTAAACTCAGAACCATTGAAAGAATGTCATATATCATGTCAGCTTCAAACCCCCCCTTGCTTAATACTAATGTTGAATAGGAAAACCTTTTACATGACAGATGAATGCACTGAAGATACATATCTTTGATTTCAGCCTCTCTCACCCGCATGATGGCTACATTAGAGACTTAAGTGAAAGCTGAAGTAAATGGACTTTAAAAAATCAATTATTAACCATAGTTCATCATGAAGAAGCCTTTAAAGATATAGCATTCATCTGGAAAGGAAAAATTTCTATATATTTTAACATGAGAATCCATCTTCTTTTAGAAGCTCTGGTATCTATTGGACATAAGTACATTTTCGCTCTGGTTTCAGGATTAGAGATGGCTTCAAGGATATTATAGTTAATATTTTCTAAGCCAGGTGCTCAAAGTTAAACACCAAAATAGGAATATCCTGATTTGCTGCTCTGCTCAATTTTTATGTGAATGATCACTTCTCTTAAAGTTCAGCTTAATCATATTTTATAGTTAAACATTGACTTAGAAATCTGGCATTAGTCACCTGTTCTGCAAAGTTTGTTATTAAACGTCTTGAAGTACTTTCTAGTGACTTTCCCATTCTCCTTGCAGTTTGCAAGGGAAACATGTAAGACTAGCCCAAGTAAGAAGTACTGGGTTTAGCACTTAGCATACTGCGTATTTGCTTTTAAATGGTTTACACAGAATAGGTCAGAATTATGCAGAAAATTCAGGCTTTACAAACTTTACACATTTGCAAATGCTGAGTTTAGCTATCGCTTTAGTGCTGTTTGGTGCCTAAATACACAAAGAAATGTGTAACAAATGTGTAAATCACTCAGATTACTTTAGCTTCAGTTTAATACATATGACTCCTAGGGAAGATTTTTTCTTTGAGAGGCTCAGAGTAGGGGTTTTGTTGCTGTTTTCTTGTTTAAGATTTTCCTCCCCAGTAAATCTGGATCCTGATGTTTGTCTACATTAAGTCATCTACATCGGGTCATCAAAACTCATGTCAAACTCATCAACTGCTTTTGCAAATCTTGCTGCTCATCATTTCAGGATATCTTTATGTGGTGATAAACTACACAATGTAGATCAAGGGTCATCTTGCCTTGTAGTGGGCTCCATCCCCACCAGAACTTTGTAAACCTTGCTAAAACCTTTCTCCGTCATTCTGTGTCAACAAGTTTCCATGTGTATGTATATAGCATTGCAGAGTCCTCATGCATTTGCAGTGCCTGTGTCTTCCTTCCCTCTTGTACCCTGCGTTGACATGTGGGAGCATGTAGAGGGGATGGCTGAGACTGATTGCCCAGAACTGATTAACTTACTTTGTTTTTGTACTAGTCTGGGCACCAACACAAACACAAATTGTATGGCATTATATTGTAGCCCTCAGTGGAGATTTTGCTGGCTTTCCTCTGGCAGAGAGTCAGGCACTGAGCATGAAAGGGGGACAAAAGAGAGAGCTTCAAGGACCTGATACTTTGTCCTTTCTGTGATTTCATTTGTGAAGTGAGTGCTGAAGGTTTGCTGTACAGCTGGGCACTTCAGTGGTGGTTGTAAGGGTGTTGTGTGTGAGTCCATACTTTTCAGTGTTGCTCTTTAAAACCTCTGTTGTGTTGCACATGTGTATGTGTGTGTTTGTGTAGAATTTCGTGTGGAGACCCCGACCACCTAAACCATTCCTCTGATAAAAATTATCAAGGCTGAGTCTGAATTAGAGGGATTAATTACTTTTTCCTGCAATTAGATGCCTGCATCTCTGCTAGATGCTCTGAAATGTGCATCTAACTTAGAAATTTAGACTCTTTCTAAAGGAAGACAACTAACACTAAGGTAAGTATCTTCTTTATGTTGGGTTGCCAGGAATCCTTCCCAGCTGTTTGTAATGGTATCTCAGTATTTACTACTAGAAGAAGCTCACATTCTTATCTTTCTTGGGTTGGATTCAGGGGAAATGTAAATGCAGTCTGTGGTTAAAAAGTCAAAAGCAGGTGATGGTTTAGGGAAAGCGATCATTGGAGGTTACAACAGTCAGTGGGTACTGATTCCTTGGCTGTGCATAACTGTCTTCTGATTATTTTGTTAACCAGCGTAGCCACCCTTAATACACAAGAAAAGTGTATTATGGATTAGTTAATAATTGTGTTTTGAAAGTACAAAGAACAATATAAGTGCTAATTATTGTATAGAAACTGTAAGTTTCAATGTCAGGAGTCAACCTTCACTGGAATAAAGACTTTGTAAATTAATGTCATTACTCACTAACTTTGTACATTTGGCATTGTCATAAATTAACCCAAATAGAGGAGATGCTTCTGCAGCATGATGAAAATAACTCCTCCAAAGGAAAATGATGAGTATCTTGAGCACAGCAACAGCTTTATTCTGTCTTGTTTGTGCATTCCCCATAAATATTTTATTTTAATTAAAAGAGATTAAATTGCATCAATTATGTCTTATCAGTGATTATATGAAATGAGTTTAAAGTACTGGGAATGAAGGAGGCATCATTGGTTCTGGGCTAAAGCAGCTGTGGTCCAACATGTAGATACGGGCAGCCTGGGCTGGAGCCTGGGCTCCACCTCCAAGCTGCTTTCAAAGCAATTAGAAGAATGGTCATCTGTTTTCTGTTTAAATCCTTCCATAATGGAAAATTATGGTGGTTTACTAAATGGATTTTTTCACAAATCCAGATGGTTTCCATGGAAATTTTCATCTGCCAAATGAAACATCTCACTTCAGAATTGCAGAAATTCAGAAAAAAGCCAACTTATTTCCATTTGAAAGTGCTTTTGTGTTATCCTTTGATACATGTTGGATCATCTCCACACTTTCTGCTCCTCTGACTGGGCACATCTCTCAGGATATACCCTAGACAGGAGCGCATAAGATACCTCATTTCTTGGCCTTAAGAGTGGAGTAGAAGTGTAGGAACACAACAGAACTGTGACCCAAATGAGAATAGTTTTAGTTAAGGGCCAAAAATATAACCATTTTAGGAGGAGTAAAGGAGAGAAATCAGTTCTGGTAAATTTGCTTTTCTGAAAAAGGGGTACAGATTACTGCCATCATGAAATCTTCAGTTTATGCTCTTTACATTGCATTTAATTTCTGGATGTGCTCCTGTTGAGAGATCTTTCTGTGATGTTTCAAACTAAGTCTGTAGGTGTTTTAGAGAGGCATGGGAAACCTGAGGGTGCTAAGAAGGTAAACACTGTTACAAGTGTTAGGCTTGACCTAAATTAAGGTATAATTTAAAGGTAAACAATTGCTATATTTATTTATATGTATTTATTCTCCCTTCCATGTAAACAAGAGGAAGTAAAGGTAGCAGCTTTGTTGATGTTACTAAGTCCTTCTCAGAGTGAAAACTGCTGGTAGTACCTTTCTGCCCTTAATGTCATATAACATTCAGTGCACTAGGATGTTATGCTAGAAGCCCAGATTCAGATGGCTTAAAGCCAATATGCCGGCCAATGTGCCTACCAATTCACCAAGTATTATTATTACATTTAGTATTATCTCTATGAAGATGCCAAGACACTCAATGGGAAAGGCTGGGCACAGGGATGCTTTGGGCTGTCCAAATCTGGGCTCCAGTAAAAGAACGGTTGATACTTCTCTTGTGTGTGAATAAATGCCCAGCTATGAAATGGTGCTGTTTGTTAATACTTACAACAAGAGACTGATAAAAAACACCTATCAGAAAAGTCAGTATTTATCACTGGATTAGTTGCTCTGGCTCTTACAATAGCGTTTTAACTTCTGTGAAGAAGTCAGAGTATTGCATTGTCACTTAAGCACTGTGACGGTGTACAGGGAATCTCTGGTCTTCTGTACAGAAGAGATTTTGCCTTTGAAATCTCTCAATATAATTCTGGCTTAGCCAGGAGTGACTGAAAAATAGCTCCCCGTGTTTCTCGGCTCCTCTTACCACATCCAAGGGAGGGTGTATTGTTTCCTTAAGCACTTCCAGATCTGGAAAACAATGAGGTGAGATGAGCACTTGATACTGAGTCCTTAACAGCAGCCATTGCGTTACAAGTGGTTCATAAAGTGGTCCTTCTACTTTTTCTTTAAATGTTAATTTTAATGCAAGTGAAAACAGTGTATGCTGTTTGCCGTTTACACTTTGCATTCTCTCCTAAGTCTCTTTACATTGTTTCTAAATTTGAAAATTCAATCATATTGAAATTGCTTGCATCAGTATAGTAAATAAAATGGCAATTACTGAACAGTCTGCTTTCTAACACGTTGATTTATGGTTGCAGTAGGCAATGTATTAAAAATTGGTCTGTGCAATTAAAAATATAACAGCTGGAAAACCAACCATGAGCTCAAAGGAAGCTATAAAACTTCCAAATAATTAATGTCTAGCACCAAGGGAGTGGTGGATGATGTTAAAAAATAAAAGGGTAAGTAAATTTATTCAGAAAGAAAATAGGATTTAGATTGTTTAATGGTCTAAATTTCAAATTCTGCATAGGAAAGAATGCAGTGTTCAATATTCTGTTCCGATTTCCAGGGAAACTAATGACATAGCCACTTGTCAAGTTAGCCCTAGTGAAACACTGACACGCATGACAAATTTTACCCTGGACCATGCAAACAAGATTAAAGCATAGAAAGAGCAGGCAGTGGGCTAGGGCTGCAGAAGGAAAGGGTTGCAAGACCCCTTTGCCTGTTATGCCTGGGCCAGAGCCTTGGAAAGCCATGCAGGCAGCTGCCTCCAGCTTTGCAGGATGGATCAATGTCCCTCATCTTATTGGTAGGAGGGGTGAGCCTGGCTCTCTGAGGCTCTCCCGCCTCTGCCCCTCCTCTCTGTCCCTCTCCTTTTGATTACAGAAGTGGCCAGGCCTTTCATCCTTGGTGCAGAAAAGATCATTTTTTCCTGTACTTCAAAGGAGTCTTGAACTGGCTTTTTGTATAAGACAGTGGTCCCCAGTCTTGAAGTGTGGTTATCAAAAAGAAGAGTTCTGTGAGGTTTTTTTTCGAAGGCCAAAGAGGTGCTTTCTCATATTTTCCTTGTTTCCCCACAGATTTTCACTCTCAGTTCATGGTCTGTTGTGGCAATGACAGCAGAAGAGGGCTTCTTGACCTCGAGGTTAAAGCATAAGATTGACAACCAGGCATCGTGGGTTCTTCTTAACTCTACCACTTACATTTGCATTGCTTATTAAGTTTGGGGGTTTATTTGCCTTTTTTGCTCTAGGTTCTTCTACTGTTATGGTATTTGGTCCTTTATATGGTGTTTGTAAAATGAGGTGTGTTGTAGCAACGGGTAATGGAGCATGATAATAGAACGTTGTGAAATTGCATGAGAGCCCTGTTCAGCACTCCTTATTCACCAAAGCATCCCTTCTGAGTTCACCAAGTCTTGAGGCCAGGGGGAGTTTTAGTGGGTAATGTGCAAAAACAGGCTCTTTGACTATGGCTTAATCCTGAGATACATATTGCGACTTCAGCGGAAGCTGTGCATGTCCAACAATTGTCATATCAGTCTGTTTTCATTTGTAAAGTACTTGGAGATCTGCTGGGCAACCGGGATGTTATTCAAGCTTTAGTATGCACTGCCATGAATGAGCTGCTTTTGTGTTTTGGCATAAGTAATGGTTGCGAGCGCCATGGTTAGCAATGTATTTTTTGGGCAGGAATCCTGCATTAAGTATAAGAATAATTAATTATTTTAAGGGTTTTCATTATGTCCATGCATCCAGTTAATTCTGTAAATTTAAGAAAATCCATCTATGACTTCAGGAAGATATAGGACCCCTAAGTCTTTTTATTTGATGTGACTTGGGTTCCTAAATCCTTTAGCTTACATGACACTATAGTCCATGTGTTTTCCAGGCAAAAATGAACAACGCCTGGAAACACAACTAAGGGTTCTGTAATGGATTGAGTTTAAATGCGAAAAGCTGGGATTTCACTTCATTTGTATATCAAGACTGCAATTTATTAATCAAAGTGGCATAACTTACTTTATAAACATTATTTTAAGAGGTCGGAAATAAACATATTTATAAACAAGTTTAATTAATAGGCCTCCTAAATTATTCAATACTTGAAGTAAGATTCTTTGAGTGCCTTCTTCAATAGAGGTTTCCATTTAATATTTTCCTTCCAAAATTCCATGAAGAATTTTCCTCTTTAGAAAATGGAAGCAGTGTTTTCAGTAGAACTGATGCCAAAGGCATGCTGCCTCCTTTTTCACAGTGACCATCATATTTCACTGTTTTGAGGCAGCTGTTTTTACATTTCCAGTTATTAAACACCCTTGGTATTCTTTTCCCTATAACCAGATTTGTAAACTTCCTAGGTTTGTAAATCTTGCTTGGGGCTAAATATATAACCCTGTAATGTATTTTACCTTAAATTATTGATATGTATGTTCAATTGTAACTTTATCTTAATGCAGTTGTTGTCTGGGAATTATCTAATGCTATTCAAGAAGTCCTCAATTGCCTTTTGTGTAAGAAATTTAGATATTAAATAGTGAGATAAATTTCTAGAGTATTCTTTGTATTCTTACTGACTGGGGAGATTTGCTTCTTCATGTCTGTACTGAAGGTTGCTGGGGCTTGTACAGCTCTCATTTGTGGGGCAGTATTTTGTTGAATTTAGCATGCAGTATTTGTACTGCTATATTCCCTAGAAGACTGCTTATGGACATCAGTAAGGCACTGTGAAAACACAGGGTATAAAGATTACAGGTGTCTCTGATAGCTGACAAAAAGCACTAAATAGATAAAGACAGCCAAATAGCCAAAGGTAGAAGTGAGGTTATATTGGCCAACATGACAGGGTGGGAGCCCAACTACATCAGCTTTTCCTGCATGTAGCACAGTTAAGGGATAAGGTTTTGAAGAAGAGCAGTGAAAATAGTGTAGGCATATTCCCAAATTGTTCCTTCTAATTGCTAGGGGATCCCTGGGAAGGAAAGTATGAGGGACCTGTCTGTATGTGTGATAGGTTGATATCAGACACTCAATGGCACAGGCCAGGCAGATGTAGAGAGTCCTTCCAAATGCTACATGAAGTATCCAGAGGACTGCCTAATTGCAGCTGGGGTAGAGGTCTGATACACCAGGGAGAGGTGTGTATAGGGGAGCTCAGGCTGACCACCCACAATCTGTTTCTATTCTTATGCAAGGGTCCAGAGGGATGCAATTGTTTCTGTCAAGGCCATAGGGCAGCAGAGGATTTCAAGCTGCAGGAATGTCACACGGTGACAAATGTGACAAATGTGACAAAATGTGACATGGTGAAAGTGTGTATGAAGAATGTTGCCAAGTTAACTTCTCCGAGTCAATGACAGTACTTCACAGTGCCCATAGGCACATGAGAAGGGTTATGTGGCTAAATGTGAGATGTGGGCACACATGCACATGCACGTAGCTCTTTCCCAGTTCTGATCCCTTGTCTCTCTGTCTGCTTTTTACTGTCTTTTTTCCTATAAACTATTTGATCCAATTTCTTTTTATGCTATGAAAGCATTGGATCTTTTGAATCTAAATTGCAAAGTTTTTCATTGCAGGATATAAACATTTCACAGCCATGGCTCTTATTTGAGTTTCATGACAACAGTGAAGGGAACAAATTGAAAATGAGTCAACAAATACGAGCATGAGTTACTTTAACATAACACAACGTCCTTCCAGTGTCACTGCTGGCGCTAACTCCAACCTTACATCTCTTCACTGTTGAGAGCTGATGTACAGATCACTTCTGCAAGCTGCAGTTTGGGGATATGCCATAAGACTGCAAGAATCTCTTGATGGTGATGTTGCAATTGATGGCTTGTCATGCTTTTGGTCACAGGAAGGTGCTTTAAAATGTTAATATAAAGTTTCAATAAATAAATAAGCAATATTAATACATAACATGAAATTACTGTTTAGGCTTTTTAATAAGTAAAATTAAATCTATCTTTTTCCTATTAAATAATCAAAAATTATTCATAGCATATTAAATGCATTCACATTTATTTCTTTCTTGACTGTGAATCTTTCATGCACAATTATCAATATAAAGTTCAAAAGTGGTATTTTTTCTTATCATATTAATCCTACGTCATTAGCAATCAACAGGAGCCTGACAGGAAAATATAAAACTTACTTCCCATATCTCAAATTATTTATACAAAAGCTGTGTAGAAAATCGCTTTATCTACTATTTGTACTATATTTCAATTAATTTGTCCAAATAATTAAAATGCAGTTTCTAACAATAAGATGGTAATGAAAAGCAAATGAAAAGATATGTGTTCATCAATACAAGAACAAGAAAAAGGAGAATATAGAGATAAAATTATTACATTGAGGTTTTGTTTGAAAATAATGACGTTTCACCAGCATGCTCGTTTTCCTTTCTTGGGTTTACTGTTCCAAAGCACAAAGGTTTTCAACTTGAGCCTGTTTCAGGTTATAGCCTTATGTATTTTGCCCTTCAGATTTCAGTCTGACTAGAGGTATTTAACTGAGATGAAATGCAGAAGAGATGGACAGAAATTTTCAGTGACTCCAGAGAAATAGATTTAGAAGCTTAGCAAAAGGAAAGCTTCTTCCATAGTTTGTTTTGACAACTGAAAAGTGCTGCTGAAAAGACATAATTCAATCTGACATGCTGGGAAATTGTGCAACTTCATCCAGAATTATGGGCATTATGTGTCAACCAAAGTATGGATTTTCTTAATATTACTCAGATATCTGAATAAGTTTCTCTGAACCAGATTTGATTGCTGTGATTTAATTACTTTATTGCATTCATTAGTGCAAAAAAAAGCTACCCCGCTATTTGTCTCATCTCCAGCATGCTCCTGGCTTTCTGCTGCTAAAGCTAAGTAGGAAGAATAAAGGACCATCTCTGAAAAATGGTAACAGATCTGCACTGTAAACACTGAATCCTATAGGCCCTATGAGAAATCTTTTGTTAAAGAACATAGTTCCTTACTTTGTCATTAGATCATTCAGTTTCACAACAGTATGGTTAAATCTTTTGGCCATCATTGTTGGTGTCATTTTGTCTTCTGCACAAGCATGACCAATGTATTTCAGCCCATATCGGAGGACTGTGACAGTAGTCAGCCTTTGCAAAGCCATCCATAGTTTGTGTCTCTGAATAACCTTGTGAATCTGACAAATATCACATTAAGCTATAGAGAGGAACATAGAGGAATTTGTTAACTGAATTTAAAAATACACTTTTTTCTCTCTTTGCTGCAAGGAGTTTGTAAGACAATGAATGCAATCTGCAGTCATGGTCTTCATTTCTCTTGCGAAACTTCCAATAAGAGTGTGTGTGTATGCACGTGACTGAATAATATGTGTATGCTTGTGTGAATTTCTAAACCAACACACATGACAGAAGAAAAAGCAAGCTGTTTTGACATCAGCATTAATTACAATAAATTAGAGACAGAGTAAGACAACATGCGTGTCATTTTGTCAGTTAATATAATTAGCAATAAACGAGGATTTTTTTTTTACTGTTTTTACACTCCAGAAAAGAGTATTTTTTTTGTTCTAATTAACCTGCCTCATAGAGAAGACAGTATACAAGGAATGGCTTTTGTTAGCTGCAGATCTGCACTTAATTATAGCAACGGCTGCTTCTTCACTCCCTATCCAGAACTACATTCTGACCCATTGATGGCCAGATGAATTTCCTGGAAAGGAGCAGCCATGAGTTTAAGTCAAGAATTTAAGTCCCCATGCTGGAAGCCCATGTGCCAACAGGCTCTTAGCTCCTAGCAAGACTGAGTTCTGCATGACCATGGGCAGGAGCTCCAGCACTTGGTTGCCATAACACTTTGGTTGCTTCAATGCTGTTGTGGCAAACACAGCACTCTTACTATGCTGAAGTAAGTCACGATTGTAAATTTGAGTGAGACCACTAATAAAAAGTCAGCTCTTTATTTTCCTTAAGCAATAAAGACACATTTGCTCTGTGGCAATTTTCAACACATCCAGGTATATTTTAAGCATTTTTTGGCATTAACACTGTATAGATGTAACTCTATATGGCTGTAGTCCTAAGTATATCTATGCTAACAGTATACATAGGATATACCAAGTCTTAAACTGATTGATTGGTTTAGAACTCATGGTTCCTGGTACTCATAGTTCCTGGTACAATTTTTGGCTTAGAGAAAGAGATACCTTTGCAAAAAGATGTTTTTCACGATTTAGGCATTAGCTCAAACCACATGGCATTGCCATTGAGCATTTTAAGCACAGCCAAACTAGTTTAACTTTACAGACATTATCCACTGGTCTAAAAGCCAGATATAGTCCCTGGCCCAGTATCTAGGGTATATATTGCTATAGAACCCTCTCCTATAGACGTGGACTTCTTTGTGACAGTGGTTCGAGTTGTTCTGGCTATTACCTTTTATTATCTGTTATCTTTTCCTAATAACAGAACAATTGTGTTGTCTACAGTTTGAGTTCTGAACGTGAGATTTAAATCAGTATTTATCTCATGGGAAAAACAACAAAAAAAAAAAAAGAAACACAACAAAAACCCAGGCTTGGGCAAAAAGCTGCTTTCTGTAGTTATTTTTATCTCACAACCATTTCTTTTGGTCTCTTTTCTTTACATCCCCCTCAGTCACTAATGTGTTTTTGCTATTTTCAACTTTCTGTTCAATCACTGACCTATCGTTCTTTTAAAACAATTGCTTCTTAGAGTGCTTCACATTTAAGAAGCAATCACAAAATTGCGACCTAAAAAATAACTTTATTCTAAAGAACACTTTGATCTTTTTCAAGCCATCGTGCTTTACAAAATCCAATTAATTTTCCCAGTGTGATTCCTTTTAGCCAAAGTAAGTGAACAGAATAATCATTTTCCTTTATTGACCAGAAGCTGACTAATTCACTGCCTGTTTCTCATGCTCTTACCAACGTTTGCTAATGCCTGGGTTGTGGATGTTACAGCGGATGTTTCCTTGATTCTATGTGAATGTTTCTAACAGCTTTGGTTTCATAACTTTATGAAACACATCAAATGTCAGCACATACTTGAATGGACATTCTGTATGTAAACTTTATTTTATCTGACAGTGTTAGCTTGCGGATTACTTTGAAAAGGAATTTATTACCGCTTATCAAGATGAGATCCGTATCACATGTTATAAGAACTTTGCTTCTAGATGCTATGTGGCTGGTCTTCATTTTCTTCCTCTTTCTTCTCCAGTTTTCATTTCCTTCTCCTTTATATTGTATCCTGATTTTATATTGATTTGTAGAAGGATGGATTTACAGTATGTCTTTAGTATAGTACTTATTGCATTGGGTTAAGCCAACATTTGTTATTTTAATCTGGAGGACTTTGCCTTCGGGAATAAATTATCTGAGTTCTTTAATGGACCTTTTATAAATATTACAGCTTTTCTGTGCTCATCCATGAGATAAACTGCTGTTAATTCAGTGTTTTTAAATTAGGCTTGATTCTCCTCTATTTAATTGAGGATGGAACACAAAGAGAATGACAGAAATGCCAAGGATTAGACTGCACTGATCTGAAACATCTTTGGTCCAGTTCTGAGCACAGCCCAGATAAGAGTCACATCAGAGAACTCCAGTGAACTTTAGAAGTCTTGCTCAGGTATAGCTGCACCCTGGGTATTCCAAGCTTTCCTCCAGCATTAAATTCATTTGCTTGTTCTGTGGCCTGTTCTTCTGCATCCTATTTATTTTAATTCTGTTCAGGTTCCATTTTACAATTCCCTTCATTACTTCTAAAATATTCTGTTTTATTTTCCTTGTTTGGGGACTCACATTTAGTCATTGAAACCCATTGCTAACTACCTGACCCAAACATCTATGCAAAGTGCTTTATTCATACATAATTCTACTGCTTGATTTCAAATCACAACCTCTGTTCTATACTATAGTCTAAGACAGAGCTGGCTTCTCTCTAGTGATCCTTTAAAATTTTCTGTGTAAATAAGCAATCTTGTGTTGTGCTTTCAGACATCTTCCTTGATGTATTGCTTCTGTTTATTGTCTCCATCCTCTTATCTAACTAGTTCAAATTCTCCATCTCTCTTAATTTATTTGTTTTCCCCACAGTCCTGTAAGAGTGTTCTGTTTTGCCTTTTTATTATAATTTCTAATGAGAAAGAAGAAACTGGTTGATAACTTTTCAGTGGAGTAGGTTTTATTAGAGAATGTCAGTTGTGCAGAATTAGCTTTTAGAAAACTCTATATGGCAACTGGAAATTAGGATATTGCTTCTACATGTGGGAGTCGGAATTTACAGCTCCCAATTCCTTTATTCCCATACTATCTCTCTGTGCTCAGAGTAATATGTTCCTGCCACCCATCCAATTCAAGTGGCTTCAGCAGTTACAGGATAAATCCTGACATAGCAAAAAGAAAAGGGTTTGGGGCTTTTTCGGTAGTTTAGTTTCAATTCCAATTGGAGGTAATTTTGCTTTGAAAATTCACATTTTTTCTTCAGATGGAGGGTATGTTTCTGGCTCTACAACCCTCTCCATCCTGGCACTATATACAAGTATAGTATGGATGGAGCAGAACTCAGCACTTTCTGCTCTCCCCAGGGTACTGAGAAAAAGCATTCATTGCAGTGGGTGCTAATGGGGAGCTCTTCTGACCAAGACATCATAACTTATATCCCATGTACTCTGCACACCTATTCCTTGCGTGTGTATGACTGGTGTACGTAGTCTCAGTGCTCACCCACAGACTTACCTCACCTCTCTTCTGCTCTGTTCTCTCTGACTGCTATCCAGAAAGTTCTGCTTCAACTTCTTTCATTTTTCCTTCTTTGGCACAGTCCTTTACCATATGTTTGTGATTCACCAGCTGTCTTATAGTTTGACTTCTTTCCCCTGCTCTGCTTATTGATTCCTCTGTTAAGCTGTATCCCAGCAGACCATATCTGTTTCCACAGGGCTTCCTAACACCATGCAAACCTGAATCCCTTCCGACCACATCAAACTGGGAGCTAACCATTCAAAACAGGGCTGCTCCAGCAGGAGGATGCACCAGCTGAAATACCCATTCCAGCTCTCATCTCTTTGTGCCCAAGATCTGTGGCCCCAGCATGTGACTGGCTTTTCTCCCTGACATAAAGAATGGTATTAGTTTTGTTTCTGAATGCACTAACTCAAAGATCAGCTGAAAACTAATTTAATTGAAGCTGAATTTGAACACAGCAGACCTTGTAGCTGACTCGCAACACCTCCTCTGTGTGGAGCTTGCTCCTTTTTAATATAATACCTTTCCAATACCAACCAATTTCCCAAGTGCTTTGCATACATACCGCTATAATAGCATGTTTTAAATGCTGTATTGCCTGTTGAGCCAAAATGTGCTTTAGCACTGTATAAACAAATGATTTAGAGCCATTCACAGCCCCTGTGGTCTCAGAACCTCATGCCTAGGAATCCTGCCAGTAATGAAGGGAGGATGAGCAAAGCCAGGGCAGCAGGCAGCAGCATGGGCTGGCTTTGGTGAGTCACAGGTTGCTGCACCCGCCGTGCATTAAAAAATGAATAGCTCTTAAAATAAGCATTATTTTATGGAAAAGATGAATTTAGTTGAAATTACATAGCAACTGAGCCTATGCCCTGTGTTCAGAGTGTATGATCCACATGGCACGTGCCTGGGGGCAGATGTACTCCTATGAGCTTAGCAGGTGCAAACAGCACAGGCTGAGCTCTTTGAAAAGATGCTATTGTCTTCAACCTTCCTCCAGAATTTTTCTGGTCTTAAATCTGTGTCTGAGGCTCAGCTGGAGTCCTACCAATTGGCATCTGTCACACATGTTGACACAACATGTCTCACAAGTGTTATTAGTCATTGTTTCTTTCCAGCATGGACTTTCTTCTGCTGTGGGCCACAAGTCTGGATGCACCACCAGAACTCGGTGCTGCTTATTTGTTACCTTTTGCAGATTGGAAAACATCAGAGGTAATATGGAGAAGAAGGTAGCTAACGGGTAAGGATTCAAATGGGGTTTCATGGCAGTGTTTATTGACTGCACTCCCTGCTTCTTGGATCCTGTTCAGTTCACTGTCTTTGCTGTTGCTCTATAGTGCAGAAGTGTGGCATCTCATTTACCAGCCCCACCTAATGTTTACTTCATTCTTCTGAGGCTCCCATAAGTGCAGGAATTATTTTGGAGAGAGCTGGTTTGATTCTTGTTCTGAGAGGAGTTTTTCTCATCAAGAACCCAGGCCATCTTTTTCTGGTGGTTTTTCAAAACTCACAGACTTTTCCTTTCTATGGATTAACACTGTGTGGGTTGAGCTCTTCTGGCAAGGCACAATGCCATAATCAAATCGATTTTGGGAGCAGTAACTGCATGATAAAAGTATATCTTTTCAGCTGTAGTGTGGCTGAGGGACTGAGGGAACAGAGGTGACACCCCCTTGGCCTTCAACATCACCAGGAGCATGATACCACTCCTTCCCTCTGCATCAATTCACCCCTTTGCTCACCTGAGATCAGGTTTTCAAGTGTTGGCCAGCCCCAAGAAGCCAGCAGAGCAGTTACGTACATCCAGAAATGTGGTAAATCACAGCATTCATGAACTGACTCTTTGGGGAAATAAGCCATTCTCAGGGGGGATCATGCTGGCTGCCTGCATGGATGTTTTGTTAGGCTGTTATCCTGGGATGTGTTTGTTTATCAGGAAGGAACAAGGAGATTGGTGTGAGCAGGGAGGCTTTTTTATTCTGCAATGGTGAGTTTTTATCAACTGCTAATTTATGCTTTTTAACCAGTTCTGAACATTAGCATCCTGATTCTGGTTTTAAATATTCATGTGAGATTTATGCCATCAATCTACAGTTCACGTAACTAAACTATATGAGTGCACAGGGAGGTTACCCAACCCCAGAGGGAGCATCTGACTGGTCCAAGCCCAAAAGACAGCTCATCTACTGCAAAGAGTGTGCGCATCACAGCAGCAAGGTGCAATAACAGAGTGCAAGTTCCTGCTATTTTGGCAGCCAGAGCAATTGTCGATGCAAAGGAGCCCTAAAATGGGGATGTTTCACTGACTCACCTGTCTCTGTGACGCTGCAGAAACAGAGGCAAGTGATGATGGTGGGCTGGAGGTGGGCCTGTTAACTCCACTGTCAAGATGATAATAAAACTTTAACTAAGTCAGCAGAAGCAATTTAGAAGCAAAAGGCATCATAGCTCATTGCTAACCACTTAAGGAGTCCTGCTCCTGATGCAGCTATCTCCTCTGAAAACTTACAGAGCCTTGTGAACAGCAGTGGTGCCAGGAAAACAGTGCAAGATGCTGTCAGAAAGTTTTATTGTTTTTCCATGGACACACAAAGGATTTTCACTGCAGCTTGCACTTGGATTAGCAGGAGCTGTTCATACTTATCTCTCTTAGGGCATCATGAAAACCTGCACAGAGGGGTTGAGGGATTAAAGGAAACCTTTCCAACTAGTCTAAACTTAATGGCAGCTGGTAACATGGTAGTGCTGTTAGAAGTAGGAACTAAGGAATTACATTACAGGCTGCTATGGCTTGAATGTGTCACTGCCGTTTGGTCACAGTCAGTGTGAAGCATTTCACCTGAGGCAAAATCACCCTGAGCTGAGTACCTGCCCACACAGAGTAGAAATGCACAGCAACAGTGTACCGGAGAATACTTAGTTCCAACACAGGAGTTTAGTACTGTTTATACACAAGGAAAATACATAACTTCCTATTAAATATTTAAACAGTATCGTGTTATGGGTAGTGAATATAGTTTATAATATCAATGTCTTCTATCAAGAAGGGTGGAATGAAAAATCAAACAAAAAAAGAAAACATAAAAGAAAGATCATATAAAGGCTGCACAAGGTTATGGCTGGCAGATGGTGTGTCATATGTTTTCTATGCATGTGTGCATGCTTTTTGTTTAGTTGAATAAAGACTCTTCTTGGCAGTAAAGGATCCCAGGGTGCTGATCTCATGTGTCAGTCAAGACAAGGAGCCAAAACTTCGGAGATAAGTGTGGATGAGGTTTGGGGGGAAGATTTGTGTAATTTTCTTTGCTGGTGTTAAAATACAGGAAGCACTTGTCAATGTAGGGATCATGAGAAGATCTCCTTCATATGAATAGTGTTTGTCTTATGTCGAGTTTTATTTCATGAGTGGGACATGGATCCATCTCTCTCCATTTCCTCTGCAGCTATGGGATCTGTAGGTCTGTAGTCCTTGTCTTCAGTGTGGGACAGACATAAAAGAGAGAAGCACAGGGACCTCTAACATGTGTAAGATCAGGCCATATCTGCATGCTTGTTTGGTGGTGTTTGTTTGTTTTTTGGTTAGTGTGCAGAGGCCATTGGGTCTGTTAGCAGTTTGTTCTGTTAGAAAGCTCTTTGCATTTCTTTCCTGGAACTTGCATGCCCTCTTTGCAAGGCAATACCCTTTGGTGGGGATGTATGTAAGGTGAGGGTGTGAGATACAAAGAGAGTAAGGTTGTCAACTTTTGAAGCCATTGTGGAGAATTGCATAGACACAATATTTAGTCCAAGTAGAGAAGATAAGAAGGTTGAAAGAGAACTGTAAGATTGGACAATTGTGGTCAATTTTTTCATAGTTATTCCATTTCACTAAAAAAGAAACAACCACAGTCCAGCAGCCATTTTCCGTATGCATGCAACATTTCTGCTTATTGTAGAAATTAAGCAGGCAGGTAAAAGGTTTGCTAAGCTTCATGAAGAGATGTTTACATCTTTTAGAAAAGATTTGCATTAGGCCTCATAATTCATTATTTTGTTAATTGCACCAAATTGTACATATCTCTCCAATACTTAATCTTAACATCACTATAGTATTTTTACCTCATTTCCTAGATTATGAAAGGTTTTTTTTCATGCTCCCTTTTCAGTCCATATGAATTCAGAAAATTATCTGGGCAATGAAGGCATTAGGCGATACTCTGATCAGAGTCACAAAAAATGCCTTGATTTTCTTCTGTACCACTGTACATTTTTTTTGCCTTTCTTGATAGTGCAAATGAACTGAAGGAATTCAAATTATGAAATGTATGTGAAATGAACTTGCATAATTCCATCAGTAGTTTAAAGTCCTGACATAAAAGAAATTATCATCAGAAATAATTATCTTTCCATATTACAAATTACAATAGGAAATATTTCTCCATACTTGCATTTAAACGTCTTGATACAACCAGGCTTTCAACAGAGCATTAACTGTTCTTTGTGTATAAAATGTACTTTCTGTGCCATCTTTTCCTAATTTATTTTCATTTTCTTTGGGGACCTATGACTTGATAAACCCGTGCTTGACATCTTTGTCTTTGCTTGGTTTTGTTCACTGTTTCTGCACTCTCCATTGAAGCTGACTGGAAATGGTGCTGTACAGTATAAGGGGAAGTGTGTGGCCAAAGTACTGATTTAGATGAGCAAGCAAATATTTTTGTCATAGTCATGTTATTCATATTTGGCCTCTTATCAGTTCTAAATGGTTGAATTGATTGTGCATGCTCTTGAAATTTTGGATGGCAACTCAAAAGAGGAATTTAAGAGGGAACTTCTTATTCTAAGCAATATTTGGGAGTGTAAGTGATACGCAGTAGACACTTAAAGAAGAAAAATAACCTTCCTAAATAAAAAAAAATTCATTCTTCCTCTACTTTTAGCATCATATGTATCAGAGGAGAAACAAATGGCACCACAGCAATGATGGTTGATTCTATTCTATTAGACCCAAGGAATCACAGATATGAAGATAGGCTGAGAAAGTTGGGGCTGTTCAGCCTGGAGAAGAGAAGGCTGCGTGGTGACCTCATAGCAGCCTTCCAGTAGCTGAAGGGGGGCTATAGGGATGTTGGGGAGAGACTTTTTATCAGGGACTGTAGTGATAGGACAAGGGGTAATGGGTTAAAACTTAAACAGGGGAAGTTTAGATTGGATATAAGGAGGAAGTTCTTTACTGTTAGGGTGGTGAGGCACTGGAATGGGTTGTCCAAGGAAGTTGTGAATGCTCCATCCCTGGCAGTGTTCAAGGCCAGGTTGGACAGAGCCTTGGGGGAGATGGTTTAGTGTGAGGTGTCCCTGCCCATGGCAGGGGGGTTGGAACTGGATGATCTTAAGGTCCTTTCCAACCCAAACTATTCTATGATTCTATAAATTAGCAAATAACGGCAGCATTACTAGGAAAAAACCTGGTTTCCAATATGCACTGAATCCCCTAGTAGAAGTTCTCAAGCTTGCGCTTGTATCATGTTGAACACATTCCCAAGTACAAAGAGCAAAGGAGATGTTATCCCCATATTTGCACTTTTTTTTCAGTTTGTGCTCTAGGTCATAATACAACTCCCCCTCAACATCTCAACAGCTATGCTGCTAATAGAAGAAGAAGAAAAAGCATTTATGTTAGAAGAGGAAAGGGAGATCCATCATAAGTAGGGAAAAGGCAGGTAATATGAATATGAATATTTTTGTTCCTTTCCAGACAATGATTACCGTAGTCCACTTTTGGGAAAAGGTGCTATTTTGATGAATGTTTGAAAGTAGAGTGGAGTAAAATCAACTGAAAAGCTGTTTCATGATTAAACAAGTACTCCAGCATTATGCAACTCATCTGCAGTAACAATACAGCATGTTGCCTTTGTTGAAAGAGTAAACGGCTAAATGCAGATAAAATAAACTGAAGAAAAGTCGATGGAGATTTAATGTGGAAGTCTGAGAGAATAAATTTAGCAACAGGGAAGAGAAAAAATAATCTGAAAAATGAAAGCAAATTTAGTTAAAAACTAAAAATTACGTACTATAAAAAATCCCCAACAGCCTAGAAAAGCTTCTAGAGGTGGTAATGACAATTAGTTTAAAAACGGGGAGGAAATCTGCACTGATTTTTTTTTTTCCTATAATAATAAAAAGAATGAACAGTAGAACTGAATGTTAATTTTCCATGTGTGAAAAAAACAGAAGGAAATGAGCATCCAAGCAGAATCAATAGGAAACAAAAGAATGTAAAAGCTTATGCAACTCCAAAACTATCAAAGTTTATCCTTACAGATGTAAGAAAATATACCAATTAGGTATATATTTTTAAATCAGAAAGAAATCTCTTTGAAAGAGGGAGAGATTTATCAGTGGTCAGCTAAAACCTTACATACCAAATTTTGGGAAACATCCAAAATCTTCAGCTTGCAGTCACTGAAATAATAAGAAAGGGAAAAATTCAGTGTTACAAAGGGCAACATAACTTCATAAGTGAAATGCTAATTAGAGTCTACATTTTGTTTAACTGTTCACAATATGGAGATTTTTCTGAATGCAACAATTATGTGTAAGTAGTAGCAGAATGACTGGGGTGGTGACATTTGGAATACAGTAATCTCTGGATTGTGTACTAAATCAACACATGTAGGGGAAAGAATGAAGTGCCCAGACATGAGAGACAGAAGAAAGTAAACAGTGAGGGGATTTTAGGTTGTACAATATTCATCCCAACAAACAAAGCATTTGGTGAAAAGATTAAAAACAAGTACAGGGAAGCATTCAAATATGGTGTAAGAGCAGAAAACAACTGAGAAATACTTCAAAACAGGAAGGACTTTTGCAGGAACATCAATGTGGAATGATTTATTTTCAAATGTGGCAGGATAAAGAGGGGGTTCTAATTTAGAGCCTCAGTAAAACACAAAACAGCAACAGAAATTGTCATCTCAGATGGGATCTGCATTCCCATCTCGTAACTACCAGAAGGTATCAGTTGACAGTAGTTCCTTTTAACTGGATAGTATTTCACTAAGTCAATTATTCACAATAAACAGTTATGAACCTAGTAATTGGCTTTGCCAGCAGCTCATTTAGAAAATGTGGATATTTATCTTCTTTTTCCCCTAATTTTGCAGCCTGGTCAAAGGTCTTTATGAAAGAATGAGTTTGGATGTTGAATGTGGAAAAGCCTTGGGGCTTTCTTTAAGGAATAAAGGCATAAGAGCAGCCAAGAAAATTTATACTTTTCTTTCCAAGCTAATTTAAAGGTAATGGATAAAAAAACAGTATAAAAGATGCTGTAGTTAATCTTTAGTATGAGAAAGGAATATTTTAATGTCCATAATTGGTGCGTTTCTGAGAACATGCAAGCAAGAGTGTGACCATAACAGAAAAAAAACAAAGATCTCTCTGGACTCATGTCTTGTCTTCGGTAGCGATCAACTACATGTACAAGAGTTGAAAAGCAGAGCAGTTTCTGTAGTTTTAAACAAAATTTTATGGAGCAGCTCTAACTGACCTGGTTGGTTTAGATATATTTGCATACCCATTACTGGAGATTTTATTATTCCTCCTGAAGTGTCATGTTTACAACCTTGTGTTGCAAAAACAAGACAGAAGATTAAATGTAGAAAGTGCACAAAGACTGCAACCTGCCCAGCTGACTAGAGGTCCTTCTTCCTTCTGTACCCCACACCTACCTGTATCCACCCATTTACTTATTCTCCTCTTATAAGACAAGGATTGTCTTTTTTTCTCAGTGATCCTTTGTTAGCAAGCTCGTTCCTGGAGTTTTCTCCGAATCATTATACATTAACCCTGTCCAGTCATCTTTCATAACATCGTGTCTGTCATAATACAAATGCATGGTTTAGGTAACGCAAATAGTGCATTAAAAGGTCTGTCCCTGACTGATTCAGTTTATAGCATTGTACTATATCAGTTAATTATCCCACCTTACTCACTTCTGTCACGCTCTAGAGTAGATATTCTGTTAAACAGCAGAAGTGTTCCTGGGATTCACTTGTAACGTAGCAGCTGTGCCTCCACCTTCTCACCACACCAAATTTTGATGGAATAGGGCTGTACGTTCTAAAATAGACTGACTGTGCTTAAACCTCCTTCATTTTAATTATCTTCTTTGTTGCTGAGGTAGCTGGAGCAAGCTCGCTAAAGCAGGCTGGAATATCTCTGCAGCATTGAACAGCTCAGGGGCTCTCTCAGTACCTACCACCTAGTGTTTCACCAGGCAAGTGCCTGCAACTTCTCCTTGTGCTACCTGCATACTCAGGCTGCTCAAAACTGAAATGAATAGATTCTGCTCATCTGTTTTACTCAGAGGAGGATGCATTTCAAACAGAAAACACAATTTCACAGTGGCAACACGATGGTAAAGTAGGATGGACGCTCCCATTTTTTACTGTCCTCAGCCACCGCTATCCCTTCCTTCATCATCATTCCCCCCCCATATACACCATGTTTTATTACCTCATTCAGTTGCTGTTTCATTAGATCAGTGAGAAGTTCACAGTTGAAAACAAAAAAAAAAGGGGGGGGGGGAATAAGTGAGGGAGGGTTTATGTAACCCAAAGATTTAACAAAATTAGTTTAGCACAAAAACGGTTGAGTCAGCACTACTGAAGGAGCAATAACATGTGAGAGGAGGGAGAGGGAAAAGGCAGAAAGCTCCTGTGCTGCTGTCAGGAAACCCGGAGGTGGAATTGTACTTTGCAATGTTGCGGGGGGAATGAGTTCTGGGAGCCAGGAGGATTATTCTGTCTCTCCGAAGCCTTGGAACACACTCCTGAGATGCAGTGATGCATTATCAGTAAGTGGAAAAGCTCAAGGGCTTGAAAAACAAAAGGGTCATCCCTTGTAGCTCATTCTCCTAGCACTGAAATTTGGTCTGGAATTGTTTTACTTGCTGTACGTCTCTACTCAAATGAGAGCAGTGTCCCAGACACAGGGTTTCCATTTGGTTACCTTTAGAAATTTTGCTACATGAGAGATCCCATAAAACAATTTACCCTGTTTCCTTCATCTCATTTACTCAAGTTTTATCCTCTTTTTTTGTCCATTTCCAAATCACCTGCAATGGCAGTTGTTATGACCATGCTTGGACATCACATATGCAAACAGTCTACATTATCTGGCATCTGTAATTTCTCTGCAAATAGATAACAAACCCTTCTAATTCTCTCTATTTTCTTGCATTGCCCATCTCTAATATCCTAACACTTTTGTGCCCTAGATTGTATTACATTTCTTGTCTGTCCTGCCAGAGCAGAGCTGGAAATTCAATACTGCTGTTCAATACACCGTCCACCAAGATTGACATTATTGACATTAGCACAATGAATCCCACTGGTTTCAGTAAGCATCCTTGATGGTATCTGCCCAGTCCTTCAGAGTCCACGAGCAGGGGAACAGTAATGGGCCAATTGCATGGCTGTCTTGTAATGGAGATGTTATGGTTTGTAGGTCAGAGTGAACAGATGTATTGTGTCACAAAGACATTCTCAGAATAGTTTGGAATCACCAAACTCAGTCTTAAGAAAGTGAATTAGAAAGCTCTGTTTTAGCCATAGAGTAAAGCAAGACAACCAGACAGGAATAAAACTACTGGTAGTGTGAAGGTATGTCTCTTCTCTAACAGGCTGCTTCAATATTACCTTCCAAAGTGCCATAAACTGGCAGACAATAGAGTTCTTGGAGAAAAAGCCATCCAGTAAGTGTGGAAAAAGGCCACTCAGAAAAATAAACTTAAAACACCAAGACATCTGTCTTCATATGCACCTACTGGTCATGGAGACAGGCAAATAAACTGATGGATGACACAGAATTGTCAAATTTGGGCTTTAATAAACCAAACCAAGAAATGCATTCCCTGCGTGGGGATCCTTTTCTGAATGTGCCCAGCCTTCAGCTTTCAAAAATCAGTACTAAAGAGTTAAATGTCATCATAAATTATATCTCGGACCAACAATTTTCCCTGTATGGTATATCCCATGTGTGGACATTACTTCCCTCCATATGGGTAGGAAAAACCTCTCTGAGCTGCAGCGAGGAGAGCAGAGCACTTAATAAAACATCAGCTGCAGCAGGAGACTCCAGCTGGTGGAAGCCTAATTTATATGCTCCAGCAACTCGTGGAACAGCAGAAATTCATGCATGAGACTATGAAAGAAAACAGAATTTACAGAAAACAAGTGTACAGGCTTAAATTCACTGCAAGCCATACAAAAAATCTAAATCTGAGATCCAGAGTTTGGATGGGAGGAGATGGAGGATTCATTGGCCAACAGCTGAGTCAGGTGGCAGAAAGAACCAAACTTGCTCTTTTAAGAATGTATTGCTGAAAGTCAACAAAGTTTCATTCTTCTATGTGGGATGATCACTTTAGAATGTCTCTAGATAAAATTTGTCCTTTCAAACCAGTTGTTCATGTATATTTGCTCTGAAGCCACTCCTATCAAGAGAAACCTTCTCTTCAGAGTCACCAGCAGCTATGTGCTTGGAAGGTGGAGAGAGTGGAAAAGTGAGTATAAATCAGGCAGAGATTCCTTTAGGATTGTCTAGGATGTTTGGAAATTATCTCTGTTCATGTGAAAAAAACATTAGGTTTCTCTAATTTCCTCTGATTTGTGGAGATGCTGCAGCACTAACATCCCTACCTTTCTTGAGAGTAAGCTTTATTGGAAATTAAACAGAGTTGGACTGGCTGTTCAGTACTGTAACACACACTGACTGAAGGACCAGTTGCTATTTTTAAATGTAACACTAAAATAGAAATATTTTTGCATTGTATAATATTTAAAAAATAGGTTGTATTATAACCTACCAATTAATGGCCTTTAACTGGCGATCTTACTGTACCCTCTAAGAACTGTGCAAATGCACTGAGCAATGAATAACCCATTGTACTTCTGCCTAAAATAATATTCTATAAGCATAATTGCATTTATTTTTCGAAGAAGAATAGCCCTCCTTGAGCTATGGCAAGAAGAAAAATTGTAACCTGTGCAAATGGAAGTGAGTGGAAATCAGATTATAGATTACTGTGGTCTAAATCGTTTAATCATTCCCCTTTTTTCTCCTCCTTTCCTCAGTCACACTGTGCTTCTCTTGCCTGAGTAAAGGTTATTCATTGGATAAATGCTAGTTGTTCATTCTGAAGGGCTTTTTATTCTGCTTATTCACTACTGCATTTTTTTTACCTTCTGAGTTAATGTTTAATATAAAGAGAAGAATAATTGGAAAGGAGGATATTCAAATGGGATTCATTTGTGGGTGCTGTTAAACTGATGTTTTGGGTCAGGCCTGATTATAGTTTTAAATTAAGAAGAAGGCTTAGCACTTTTATTCATTTTTATTAATTTTGCTATCAAAATTAGCCAGCTTGACTTAGCTGGGAGTGTATAATGGATACTCAGATGCCAGAAGTTTAAGATAAAAGGTATATAAAAGGTTGTCTAAAATGAAATATTAGAGCATGAAAACCAAGTGCTTTCTGTTTAAAGAAATAAAGGTCTTCATGTTACAAACCTACAATATTTGCAGCAATGTTAGTTCTATAGAAACACTAGGCATTGTATTTAGATTTAATAGTTTGTAAATAGTGAATCCTCATGGTAGTGCTGACATTGCCTTGTTGGATTAAAAGGTTTATTTCATCAATACCACATGCAGGTTTATTTAGGAAAATAAACTTTAAATAAAACATTGGGAAGAATCTCACAAGAGAATTACTGACGCCTCTGTATTCCTTGCGTTAAGGTTATACCAGTTAGCTTCAGTATAAAACTTGATAAGCAAAATATTACAACAAGCCTTTGTGAACCTGCTGTGTGTGAAACATTCTCTTTATAAAGGCACATTTCTAACAACATTTATAAAATCTTTAAAAACCAGTTTTTACAAGGGAAGAGTAGAGAGTCTTACTATTTACTTCAGTGAGTGCTGCATCAGACCTTAAATCTGGTCCTGTTTTATTTAGTTAGCCAACTGTGGGAAACAAAAAACCCAGCTTCACTTGTTCAGAAACTATTCCCTTCACTACAGCCATCATCTTTTGAGCATACTAGATACAAGGAAGAAGTTGTTTACTGTGAGGGTGGTGAGGCACTGGAACAGATTGTCCAAAGATGTTGTGAATGCTCCATCCCTGGCAGTGTTCAAAGCCAGGTTGGATGGAGTCTTGGGTGACATGGTCTAGTGCAAGGTGTCCCTGCCCATGTCAGGGAGGGTGGAACTAGATGATGTTAAGGTCCTTTCCTACCCAAACTATTCTATGATTCTATGATTATAGACCTCAAGTTTTTGTTGGTAAATCTAAGCCAGCTGGAGTTCTTGCTCTGGTAAGATTTTTTGGAAGCAGAAGGTGGTGAATCACACTGTGGAAATTCAGGCAGCTTCCAGACCACCTGGAGGCAGTTTGCTGCCAGCCTGGTTTGGACTTATAGTGGTTTTACCCATTGCTCGTGTGCAAGGAGGCACCCACTGACTTACAGAGTGCACCCGGGCTCAGTCTTGTCAGACACAGATCAGAGTGGCCTCATCAGAAGAGCTGCACTGCAAAATTCAGGCTTAAGATGGCTGTTTTGAAGACAATGCAGCTGAATAAATTGTTTCATCCCATTATCTGTCTTTTCCATAAATATATAATAACCACTTTTGGGAAGCATTAGTATTCTGCTGCTGTGAGAGGTGGGACACCCACAAGCCCTGTGTGGAGTGATATATTTGCACACTGCTGCTCATGAGCCATTGCTATAAAAAGGCAAAATGAGAATGCAATTAAAAGTGGATTTTGTGTTTTTTTCTTTTATTTCATTTTAACTGGTTCATTTAATAAACCTGGTGCCAGAGGCTGGGAGACAGACAGTTGGATATATCTCTGGAGGGATCGTGGTATCGGCACAAGACTAGCTAGAGCAGCTGAAGCATCTTTTGAGCTTTCTCGAAGTATATCATAGTGAAAGTTATGACTATTCCCAGGGGATCCCCTCAAAATCTTGTTAAAATCTTGGAAACATTTTCTTTTTTTTATTATTTAATATATTTCAAGCATTATTGAAATATATTAAATAATAAAAATATATTTTGAGTATTATTATTCATTTTATTATATAATATAATACATTTCAAGTATTGTGAAAACTTGGATTTTGGTACATCACAGTCTACTTACTGCCTTCACTGTTTAACCATCCCTTTAAATCCTGCCTGTAATTCTCTTGCTTAGGTGGCTAGTGGAAAACAGGAAAAAAGGCAAATGTTTTAAAAACTAAAAGTTTGGTGGTTCTCAGTTTGAGGAAGCTTCCCATAAATTATTCATTATTGCTGCAGGACTGAGAGGAGGGAGAGAGGTTTAGACTTTTTGTTGTCTCTGCCTTTGAAATGCAATGAATAAACCACAATCCAAAACATTCTTCTAATCTCAGTTCCAGCCATCAGAAAAGAAAACCTAACTTTTGCTGATATTTATCACACTTCAGTGTTTCTATGAAGCTTAGATTCATAAATATTAAAATAGAATCTTGTCACTTAAATGCATTGATTTCTCAACAAATATAGCTGCTGGTTATCACTCAAATAATTTATTAGGTTTCAAAAATAGCTTCATGGCAAAGAGGGATGGCATTTATTCAGTATCATATGAAATCTAAAAACATCTACATATCAACCCCCTAGAAGATTGCAGCCCCTTAGTTCTTGCAGAGAATCTTTCATTTTTCCTTTGAAAACCTGTGTTTTGGGAGAGCTTTGTACTCATTGACACTTTGCAAAATTTGCCTTAGAAAAGAGCCATGCTAGGTAGAAAACGTAGCTCACTCCCACTTTATCTAGTTAAAAACAGCAGCTGGGACGTATTCTGTTCTTGTTTTGAGTAGTGCTTTTCACCTTCAGCCATCACACCAATACCTGTAAGCTCTCTGTGCAACGCTATTCCCTGCTGTTGCCTCAAGAGCCCATTTAGGGACCAGCACAAGGATGCAGCAGTGCATCGCCAGCCTGATGCTCTGGGGGCTTGCTTATAAGTCTTCATTTTGTCAACAAATTCCTCTGTTGCCCTGATATTGCAATACAAGTATTGAAGAGGAATGCTGAGCTTTACTGAGAAAGTGTCTTAGGATGAAGTTTATCTTATCTAATGCCCCTGTACTGGGCACTGGTGAGGCTGCACCTCAAATCCTGTGTTCAGTTCTGGGCCCCTCACTACAAGAGAGACATTGAGGTGCTGGAGCAGGGCCAGAGAAGGGCACTGAAGCTGGTGCAGGGCATGAAGCACAGGTGTGATGGTGAATGGCTGAGGGACCGGGGGGGGGGGGGGGGGTTTAGTCTGGAGAAGGCTCAGAGGGGACCTTACCGCTTTCTACAACTGCCTGAAAGGTGAATGAAGTGAGGAGGTGGCTGGAAGTGTTCAAAAACCATGTAGATGAAGCCCTCAGTGACATGGTTTAGTCGTGGACTTGGCATTCCTGGGGTCATGGTTGGACTTGATGATCTTAGAGGTCTTTTCCAACCCAGTTGATTCCATGATTCTATGATCTCAGCATACTATGTTCCCAGTTACCTTCCCTCCTACATCCTCTCTAACATACCTATCCATCCCCTTCCTCACTGTAAATGGTTATGCTATATGCATCCCTCCAGGACTCACAAAAGCTCTGGGGTAGTCCCAGCTGTGTGAGTCAACCCGCATTGTGCCTTCCCAAGCAAATGCCTGCAGGTCACCAAGGATGGTCTTTATGTAACACTGGTCATTAGAGGAGCAATGTAAAATTTGCTTTCTCAAGGAATCCTCATACATTGTGTTTGCAGTGTTAAGCGGATTTCTTAATCCATGGGTTCCTTTCTCACTAGAGCGCATCACTTTGTATTCTGTATTTAACTGTTCTCCATTAGATGTTACTATCAGTAGGAAAGTCTTAAACCCAGGAGCTCTGAGTTCTTCCTCGCACTACCAGGTCTATCATATCAGTTTTAGTTAGGTCTTGCTCTTACTCCTGTAGCTGAAAATGGCAGCTTTCCTGCTTGTTGCTGGAAAATAAGAGGGCATTAAAACTTGTGTCTCACTGATATGTCAGATGGGACTATAATATTCTTTCACCTAGGAGCTGCTGCTACTATCAGATATTATATGCTCTGGTTATGTGGTTTGGGCAACAGGTCAACTCAGTTTTTACCCAATGGTTACCTGACAGTGGAACTTACTTTCAGCAGATGTCAAATGCTGTAATACTTGGTCATACTGTGACCCCTGGCAAGATAATATGTTCATATTATATATGTATATATACACAAAATAAATCTATGAATTATACTTAGTTGTCTCACAGTTGAATAAGCCTTGCTAGTGAGACTTAGCCATGAAATAATTTGTTGTTTAACAGATCCTTAGTGTTTTCATGGTAAATACTCCAGCCATGATCCACTTAAAATGAAAACCATGTAGTAGCAAATTCTGGAAAGCACTAGGAAATTATTTATCTCTCCACCTCCAGCAGAGGTGGCAATGGTCAGCAGTTACCCGTCAATATGCAATTTATTAACAACTGAGTTGATCTTGAAGTTATATGATGAGGATTTTTGTCTATTGCTAAAACTTTTCCTTGAGCAGGAGTTCCTCCTAATGTGTTTTATAGCACATAACCTCTTTGTTAACTTTTATGAGTAGATAAATATACTCAGAGAGTAAATGAGGAGGAGAAAACTGCAATGTGGTTTATGGTCTGAAGGAAAATTAAAATTGCCATATTCGTGGCTACCAGAACCTATTCTAGCACCTTTACAATAATAATGTAATGTAACTTCAGTTTTCCTCTGTTTCATTAACTTGCAACACACCTCTCAGAAAAGGTGAGTTACAAATAGAGTTGTTATGATTTGCTGTGAAAGTCAGTTGTTTTTGAAAGGGAAAACATGTAAAGGTTTATTTTGTTATCTCTTTTTTCTGCCTTCCTTTTCTTCACACAGTGAGGAAATAACAAATCAAGGCATAAATGATACTGACTTATCAGATATTGTTGACTTTGTTTTCTGGGGGTTTTCTGTTCAAGCTTAGCCAGAGGTGTTTTTTATACTGTAAACGTTAGGCTGCAGATTAAATCTGTGTGGTGCTCCTATGAAACAACAGGCAAGTTTGAAATCACATAAAGACATAAAGAGCATGGAGAAAAAGGTGTGTCAGGGAAGAGGAACCTTACTAGTGAATTTTGAACATGGGGCAATAAGTCTTTTTGTGAATTAATGTCTTTATGTGTTAGTATAGTATTCCATTTGGGGGGATTGAGCAGAGTGAACACTAATGGTTTTTATCCTGTTTCATGCTGACCATAGCAACTTGAGTTTTTCAGTTATCACAAGCATTGAATTCCAATGAAATACATTGTTGGTTTCTAATTCTGCTTGTAGCAAGCGGGAAAGTGTTGATCAATGTTACAAATGGTGGATTTTATTCTATTGTTTTCACTATTTTCATCATAATCATCTTCAATTGAACTGTGCCTACTGCTAAAAAATCAGATAGAAGTTAAACCACTAAAGCCACAAAATTAAAAGTCACTAAAAAAAACAGCAACATAGGTAGTGACATGTAAAAAAAGTCAAGAATTAAGTACTAGGCACTTACTTTTCAGGTTGCAAACTTCTTGATTATTGCCACTGAGCAATGTGGGATTTATTGATGGTACAACTAGATTCCTTATATGGGTAGATTTCAATCTCATTTCTTATTATTCTATATAATATAGGATATGTGAACACAGCCCTGAAAGGTAAAATATTTAACAGCAAAATCTATAACAGAAATACTTCTCATTTTAGTATATTTGTAGCTCAGTTTCTTCCCTTTCTGTCCGAAACAATGAAAATAAAGGGAAGAAACCGAGCTACAAATATACTAAAACGAGAAGTATTTCTACTACAGATTTTGCTGTTAAATGTTTTACCTTTCAGGGCTGTGTTCATATATCCTATAGCATATAGAATAATAAGCAATGAGACTGAAATCTACCCGTATAAGGAATCTAGTTGCATACATAAATACCAGGTAGATATATACGGACCATGTGAAGCAGAAATAACTGTTCTGCTGTCCCACAGAAGCTCTGTTGAACTCCTAACACGTATGGCTGCAAAGCCTGTTTCTGTTCCCTGTGTTGGGGAGTGATGGAACAATGTCTGCTGTAGCATTAAGTGCATGGAATTATTCCCCAGGGGTAGAATAAGACTTTCCCCATCTTGATGACAGTCAGTCTCCTGGGATTCTAACAACCCATCAGCCAGGGAAAAACGTTAGAGGGGACATCTGGTGCTTAAACTTTTATTTATTCATCCTGCTTGCTTTTTTTTTTTTTCTCTGTTCTTGCTTAAATAAAGGTAAAGGAGAAAGGGCTTATTGGGCTATAAACGTGATTCTCCATGACAGTTAAACCCCAAGAGTCCAGTGGTACCTGTACCAAGAGAAATAACTTTAACTTCAGTGGAATTCAACTGTTGTAAAAAGAACATGCCTATGGTCCACAGCAAATGCTGTTAAGAACAAGTCCAGAAAGTTATTTTTTCAGGATCTACCTATATCGCAAGGAGAGAATATGAGCTGCATTCAGGAAAAATTACATTTAGTTTTGGATGTTCTTTCTCAGTAGACTTTTTTTTAGCAGTACAAAGTAATTATAATGCAGATTATAATGCTTCAGACCTCTGAAGGTGAGGTTGTATCAGAGGAGAGAGGCTCAGGATCGAGGATAAATGGTGATGTGTTTGGAAAACCTGTGCACTTAGACTGTGGCTCTACTTTCCGCAGTGTTTGTATGTCTTCCAAGTTGTTAACAATAACAGAGCAGATTTTTCTAGTGCTCTGCATTTATCTTTGGAGGCTAACACATAATTGTCAGTTTGCACAAATTAATCCATGTAGAACAGAATTGATGAGACTGAATTTTAAATTGCCTGTATCATCCACTGTATTGGAAAGTGTATATCTTGCTGCCTTTAACTACTCCATGATGTTAATAAGTGTACAGCAAATACAACCCTATAGTAGGACAATTTAGCCCACACCTTTCATGATCTATTTGTGCCCCTTTTCACTTATTTACAGCAGTAAAAACACTAGTCAAGAGCCAAAAATTCATTATATTAAAAAAAAAAAACAACAATAAGTATTACAAATCTGTTGCATGGTGGTGTTGGTGCCTGTCCATGTGGCTCTCTGAAGGAGGACCAGGCGAAGTTGAAGGACTTAGTTGGTGTCGGAAAGTGGAGGAGAAAGTGGAAGGTTCTGTGGTGAGAGACCCCACATGTGTCTTAAGAGAAAGGGGGGATCTGTCATTATTATCTATGTATTTCACCTTGTCTAGTCTGTCAAGTTATACAGCATATCCCAATAATGACACCAGGATCATCAGGCAGCAGCAGTGAAAGATGGTATATGGAGAGGTAGAAATGCAGCTCCCACTTACGAACAATCCAGCAAGCTCATTGTAATGAGGGCTAAAAATGTACAATGATTTTATTAGAATTGACATTTTCGTGTAATCAGAGAATAGAGAGCTGGAGCTTAAAGAGCAGCTCAAATGCTGTGAAACTCTGGGGAGACTTGGGAGAGACAGCGACTGCCTTCTCTTTGGGATGTCTCTCTATGTTAAAGCAGTTGCATGACAGACTGCCCCTCTGACTCAGCTCAGTGGTCCCTGTGTTCATATTAATAATAAACTAAGCTGCTGCTTCCGTGTAGTTGTTTGTGAATCACTGATAATATAAAAGTTTTATACTCGGAAACAATGAGTGTCTGAGAGCATCTGACACATAGGTTAGATGATTTCAGAGGTTTTGGCAAATACAGGACTTCTTATTTTCAATGCAGGTTCTATTACTGACTTTTTAATATCTGGGTAAAGCAAAAGGAAAGAATCTAAATCATTAACTCAGAAATAAGAATTTTAAAAAGGTTTCCATGTTACCTTACACTGCATAACAAGTAACTGAGTTGTTCACGCTGGCTTTTGTTCAGTAGTGTTTATTCTTATTAACCGGTTTGCTCTGATAACTTTGGAGCTACATTAAGAACTTGACAGACTAGACAAGGCGAAATTTATAGATAATAATGACAGCTGGGAAGTACTACTGTTCTAGGGTGAAATCCAGAATAAAGCAAGGGCCTTTGAGTATGTAAATCAGGTATATTTTAACAGATGATGGTGGAAAGGGTCTTTGCAGCATTTAAAATTTAAATCCCAATCTCTGAGCTGTTATTCATTTTAACATTTAAATTTAATGGGATATTTGCCTACTGAAGACGATTGAATAATTCACAAAAGCCAGTCTGCCTTCATATTACTAATAAGTAGAAAATGGGGACAATTTGTGTTCTGTACCACCTTCTCAAGTACATATGAAGGCAATTTATACTTACACTCACACAGTGTGCACTTGCAGCCCAGAAAGCCAACCGTATCCTGGGCTGCATCAAAAAGAGTGTGAGCAGCAGGTCGAAGGAGGTGATCCCGCCCCTCTACTCTGCTCTCGTGAGACCTCACCTGGAGTATTGTGTGCAGTTCTGGTGTCCTCAACATAAAAAGGACATGGAACTGTTGGAACAACTCCAGAGGAGGGCCACGAAGATGATCAGGGGACTGGAGCACCTCCTGTCTGAAGGTGGGCTGAGAAAGTTGGGTCTGTTCAGCCTGGAGAAGAGAAGGCTGCGTGGAGACCTCATAGCAGCCTTCCAATACCTGAAGGGGGTCGATAGGGATGCTGGGGATGGACTCTTCATTAGGGACTGTAGTGATAGGACAAGGGGTAATGGGTTAAAACTGAAACAGGGGAAGTTTAGATTGGATATCAGGAGGAAGTTCTTTGCTGTAAGGGTGGTGAGGCACTGGAATGGGTTGCCCAGGGAAGTTGTGAATGCTCCATTCCTGGTGGTGTTCAAGGCCAGGTTGGACTGAGCCTTAGGTGACATGGTTTAGTGTGAGGTGTCCCTGCCCATGGCAGGGGGGTTGGAACTTGATGATCTTAAGGTCCTTTCCAACCCCAACTATTCTATGATTCTAAAAGAGAAACATCAAGCCTCCCCAAACTGCCAAATCTGAATAAACAATGTTAACAGAAGTGAAATTTGGGACTTGTGATTTCAGTTGTTTCTTTAGACCGCAGCTTTTGTGGAAATGAAGGGCTTGAGGAAAACCACTTAACTGGCAGCTCCCAGAGGATGAATTATACCTTTCCCACAGACTGCTGTCTGATACAACTTGACAGCATCGACACTGCTGACAGGTGTAAAAAAAAAGGATTCCTATATGCAGCCCAGGAATGGGTTTTGTCAATGATTCAGGCTGCAAAAGGGAACCTGCAAGAGCTGTCCTTTCCCTGCAGAAATCTTTTGGGAGTGATGCTCTGTGTTCCTTTAACTTTTTCACTGACTCATGGAGAAAATGGGAACTTTTCTCCTGTATAAAGATGATTATCTCTATAGGCTGATTCTTGTGTCACAGTTCTGGTTTAACACTCTGAAAACATATTTTCCCTCTATATAAAAAATTATCACATATAGAGAAGAGCGGAATTTGCTCATTATCCACACATTAGGTCTGGGAATATGGCCATGAATAATATTTTTTTCTTTTACACTTGATGCATTTAAGGAAGTTAATGCTGTTTTCTCACACCTCTCAAAGGTATTTGACTAAATTGTCTCAAAACATTAGTTGCAAAATTAAAAGCACACAGAATTACCAACAGTACAGATGACTTCTGGTGCTGTCGTGTCATTATGCCTTAGAAATGTTTGTTTTAATGTATTAACATCTGGTTTGTTATTCTCCAAAGATCAGTCTTGGGTATTTCTTTTTACTTACAGTGACAGTGGCAATAAAATTTCCAATCCTCTTAAGCTGTGCAATGCATAGAGAAAGTTAGAAAAATAGGGTCTGAATTACAGTGGCTCTCAAGAGAAAATTAGAAGAAGTCTGGGTTTTGGTGATAGATGAATGGGCATTTTAATAACAGGTTTTTTCCCTGAAATCCCTTTTAAATTATTCAGGCTTGCTCTTCTATTGAAATATCAAATATTAGATAATTAATAGACTGCTTTTGAAATACAGGGAGCATAGGCTTCAGAAAGAATTATTTTTCCTTATTACACTATCAAATGCACAACATTCTTGTCTCTAAATCAGAAAGATAGATCTGATGGATGGACCACTCAGTGGATAAGGAATAGCTGAATGGCTGCACTCAAAGAGTTGTGGTCAATGGCTCGATGTCCAAGTGGAGACCAGCTATAAATGATGGTCCTCAGGGGTTAGTATTGGGAGCAAAGCTGTTTTAATGTCTTTGTCAGTGACATGGCTTGTCGCTGGGATTGAGTGCACCTTCAGCAATTCTGCCAATGACTCCAAGCTGTGTGATGTGATGCTGTAGGGAGGGATGGTATACAGAGGGACCTTGACATGCTTCAAAAGGAGCGTGACCAGCAGGTTGAGGTAGGGGATTCTCCCCCTGTGCTCCACTCTTGTGAGACCTGCCCCCCTGCAGTCCTGCATCCAGCTTATGTGGGGTCCCCAAAATGAGAGGGACATGGACATGTTGGAGCAGTTCCAGAGGAGGGCTCAAAGATGCTCCAAGGGCTGGTATACAGAGCAATATCTGACATCAGTAGACTGAAGTCTTCAAAAATATTTTCTTATAAGTTTAGCTGCTGAGATCTTGTGAAATTTGGGACTTTCATACCCTTACATTCAATAAAATGCTCAATATAGAGTCATAGAATCATAGAGCACAGAATGGTTTGGGTTGGAAAAGACCTTAAGATCATTCAGTTCCAGCCCCCTGTCATGGGCAGGGACATCTCACACTAAACCATGTTACCCAAGGCTCAGTCCAACCTGGTCTTGAACATTGCCAGGGATGGAGCATATGTATATGGAACAATATAGGCATGGCAGTTAGCTAGTTCAATGATCCAGAAAGAAAAACTACTTTTCTCCTCTTTAGAAGATATAAAACTACCTGAAAAGTCTTGAACATACTCTCATAGTTAAAAATTATTGTTGTGCTGCATGGTCTTCATTTCATGTGTATTGTCATCATGCTACTTTAATGTGTGTACTCCAAGGAGGCAGAAAACTAGTTGTTAATGTCATATAGAGAAAACCAACCATCATGAAAACAGATACATAGAGCACAATTTTCTTTCTCAAAGACTGTTTTCTGGCCAGATATGGAGTAGTTTCACCCTTTATGCTTGTAACCATAGATGCATACATAGCGCTTCTAGCTCTGTACCTTCACTAATCTTTGCACTGAGACTGATAGTCTTGGGTAAATCTTTATTTATCTCCTTTGATTAATACAATAATCTTTGATGGTTTTAGGTAATCTTCACATTAAAGGTGATGATTTATATTACTTCTACAGCTGCATTATCACGAATTCTTACTGATAAACAATTTATTGGGAAAAAGATATGGCTGTTCTTCTCTTTCTGAAACGTTTGCAGAGTTTATGAATTTGTTCCTACCTGATATGATTTGGTGAAGAGATTTTGTGATCTCTCTGTAGCTCTGTATTGTTTGCCAACTAATGACAAGAGGTGTTCAGGCAATTATGTGTAATCCACTGTTTGATTTTCATGGCAGGTCAGCTGCATATCCTGGTATTGCTGCTTTTTCCTCACTAAACTCATTGAGTAACTAGCTTAATCTTTGTTTAGCTTATATCCATCTCCAGCAGCAGCTAAAGGGCTTCTCAGGAGGACAGAAAGATTCCATTCTGCTGCCCCACAGAGAAGGGGATGAGACTGGGAAACGTCCAAGATGATCAAGCTGTGGGATGGTGGAATACTGGAGATAAGAATGGGACCAGGATAAAAAGCCATTGAGAAAAGTCCTGCAACACTGGATTTCCTGGTCTGGCTGCTGGTGAGGGAGGTAAATAGTGTCTATGTGAGGGAGAAGGAAGACCACAAGTAGTACTTCTTACAGCTGTAATTTCTGTGCTTCAGATCTTGATCATTCTCCTTATCAGCACCAAGTAGGGTGAGATCCACAGCTATGGAGACTGAACTGTGGTGAGGGATGAGGCAGATGAAGAGCCATAAATCTGGCACTTTAGCAAAAGACAACCTCAAGGGCAGGGACAATGAGAACTCTCCATGGAAATCAGGTGCCACCTGGTACTTGAGACAAGAGATGTGCTTTAGGTACAGGCTTATTTCTCTGGGATCCACTAGCCTTTTACTGAAGCTTTCAGTGAGGGCTGCATAAATGAAGGCAGGCAGAAACGGCATGTGGAAGTGTTTTTGTCATGGAAGCAGGCTCAGCATGACTTATTGTGCATAAATATATTGTTAGTTTCCTATTGTTGTTACAAGCAAATGAATGACATAACCCTTCCCCCCTTCAACTTAGTTGTTCTTTGTTTTCTACTCATAGTATTTGTGGAAGTCCTATTTCCTAAGAGTATGAAAGGGAAGAATTAATAAATATGGGAATTTGGAAAGGTACAGGGTTTACTCTGAGCAAAGATGTGCTTGTGGCATATGCAGCCTCACAGGCTGTGGCTTGACATTATAGAACATCTGTAGGGCTCTGTGTAATGGACCTACCTCCTGCTGCAAGATGATGTAAAATGCTGATGCCCTGTAAACCTAGGCTGCTGATTCAGGCATATTCAGAAGACATGGTTGCATTTGTGTTGGTATGACACCCTCTGTGCTTGAGTCCTAGCTTTATGACAGATTAAATATCATCTGTCCTCCCACAGCAGTCATAAAGCCTGCAACAGATAAAGCACATAACAGCAGCAGAAAGTCTTTAGAACAAGCACTAGCTGGTTGGTTGGAAAGGTGTACGTTTTCCCTCTCCTGATTCATAACCAAATTCACTTTCAGTGAAGTGCAAGCTTCATGGGATTGTAACTTTTCTGGCTTTCTTTTTCCCTTCTTGCATTTAGTTTTTTATCACACAAAGTATGCTTCGTGCCCCTATCAGGTGTATTAGATCATCGAATTAAATTTATGGGGAGACTATATATGAACTCATGGCAAACATTACTCAAAATATCATTGCTGCAAAACATCATGTCAGCTCATTGTATCAGGTGGATTGACACACATTTAGGAGCATACAGTCGTATCACTGTCGGTTAATAGAAGTTGGAGATTTAGATACCAATAACTGTACTTTGGCACATTTAATCATGTATTTCTTTCTTTCCTTCCCTCTTAAGTTTTATTGGGATGCCTGAGTCACAGCAGGTCCAAACAGTGGGGTTTAACTGAAGGCAGTATTGCCTATGTACCTGATCATAATCTGCTGGTAGCAGCTCCCCAGCTGAAGAATTAAGCTGGCAAAGCTGCAACTGTAAGAAATATGCAAGCAGTCTGTACTAGAAGAGAGAAAGATGCCAAGAGCCATCCATTTTCTATGCAGGCACGCTGTTTGATGCTGTTTGTGAACAGGATTTTCTGCTCTTTGACCATCTCTACTTCTCACCTTGTTTTTCTACGTGTTTCTTATTTAGTCTTTGACTTACATAAAAGGAACAGAATTGTGCCTACAGGACACATTTGTTTTTCCAATTCCCAATGTGAAACAAGGTTTGCACTCAACTTTCCACTGTGCTTTTATGCATTTAATTGCACTATGAAACCAAATACTTTGGGTTTATTTGCAATCATAAAATAACTGTCATCGATGGTTCCTTTTGCTTTGCTTCAGTCACAGCATGTGTGTGATTTAAAAGTTTCACCATCCACATTGTCCAAAATTTTGCTGTCCACAGACAGATGCTCAGTAAATTGTATCCCTCCATCTGTGGGAATATAATTAACTGGGAGAAGATTTGAATTGGGATTTAATGTATTGTGTTCTGATTCAGCATGAAACTGTTTTCCCCCGAGTTATGGGGGTGGGGTTCTGCCACTGAATGTAGTCTGTTCTTGGATCTAAAATATTTCTCAGTTTAAGCTGAGCAAGAAATTGATCCCATATTAAGTAGCAAGACTGCAATACCCAAACCTCTTAAACATCCAGTAATTCTTCAAAGACTTCATATATTCATATGCATGTGGAATGGCTGTGCTCGTTTTTCACACAAAGTAAGCATTTTAAAATGATACAAGTACACTAAATACCTGATAAACGTGTTTCTAAACAGTAAATGGGTGGGTGTTCGCCATAATAACCATTACTCTCAAATTTTCAGTAACAATTTTTAGCTGAACTTTTCAGAGACTTTTAACAGCCACTGAGCAGTGGAATTTTGTGAGAAGCCTGCAGATTTGTTATTTTAGCAAGACAGGGGGGGAAAGGACTGTGATTTACCCAAACTCAGCAAAAGCGGTAGGAAGAAAATTCAGGCATCCTGTTCCAAGTCATTATTTTAACCACTCAAATAACACTTATAAGGGAAAACATAATAAATGCCATTTTTAAGAAAAACCTTCATAAGAAACTCTTCTTGGAGTTGCCTATTAGGTTGGGTGCAGTGTGTCATAAGAGTGTTTTTCCAAACATAGTAAACTTGACATTTTCCTTATCGTTTTTCTTGTTCTTATACCCTAAAATAAATAGATATAGACTTCTTAAAAGCCTGAAAACTTGTACCTCTGCTGGAACCTTACTGAAGGTATAACCAAATCATAACAGGGTTGTAGGCCCCGTCTTTGAGTATAAAGAGGAAGAACTGTCCTCATGAAGCGTACTCAAGGTACTTCACTGTGGGAAAGTTGAGAAATGCAGCTCAGACACGAGTGGGAACATCACACAGGAGAAGCTGGTGCACCCCAATGACTTCATGTACAGATTCCAAGAACTTCAGAGGAACCTGAAACAGATACTACAAACTGTTGGAGGGAATATCATCTGGTTCCTGAATATTGTCCTTGACTCAGAGGATATTTCACCCTAAAGGGGTTACTTTTACGATCAGATGTGCAGATTCTTAAACCACTTGCTATGCTTCTAATAGTACAGCCCAGCAAGTAGTTAGCCTTCATCACCGTAGGAACTCAAATTTGAGCCCTAACAGCACCATTTAATTGTCTTTTGTGCTTTCCATTACAAGAAGCTAAGAATGATGGTTGTCAGTTTTACTAGACTGATGAAATACAGATAATGGCAATGAGATTGCTGTGTCTTAGAATTATAGAATCATAGAATAGTTAGAGTCAGAAAGGACCTTAAGATCATCAAGTTCCAACCCCCCTGCCATGGGCAGGGACACCTCGCACTAATCCATATCACCCAAGGCCTTGTCCAAACTGGCCTTGAACACCGCCAGGGATGGAGCATTCACAACCTCCCTGGGGAACCCATTCCAGTGCCTCACCACCCTAACAGGAAAGAACTTCTTCCTTATATTCAATCTAAACTTCCCCTGTTTAAGTTTTAACCCATTACCCCTTGTCCTATCACTACAGTCCCTAATGAATAGTCCTTCCCCAGCATCTCTATAGACTTCTAGTGAATAACGCAGATTGCTGCTTTTCAGATACTTTTCAAGTATGATTTTGCAGTAAGGTTGCAAGATCAGCTTGTAACACAGTGGAGATTTCCTCTTTCAGTTCGATGCTTGCCAAGGTGTCCAGAGCTCTTTTCTTGATACATAGCATTATTGAGTTGAAAGCAGCATTTTGATGCTCGTTTACTAGGAACCGGGAAGTACACTTTTTTGATATGAATGTCACACCTGGTAATTTTAAGGTACACCATCAAACCTAAAGCAGTATTTTAAATTCGTATCACAGATTCTGTGTTCTTAATTATTCATCTGTATTGTAACACATCAACTCATTATTCTACCATGTTAACACATTGAACATTCTGCTTGCTGTTGAATTCTAGCATCTGTTTTAACTTATATAACTTTTCCTGACAAAATCTGTTTGGACCAAAATACACCATATTTGTAAGATCGCATTCTTCCAAAAGATTGATATACAGTTAAACCAAACAATTTCTCATCACTTTTCAAGTTTCAAAGCTACATCTTTCTCTCATATTTGAGAGATTGCATTTCATTGAAATCCCAAACGCTGTTACAGTTTTCAGTCACAGCTGGGTGACCTCATGTCACAGCATGTAAACTTGAGTTTCAAAGAAGACTTGCTCATTATTTTGGAGCTATTTGTGATTTGCATTAAAACAAAATAGGCTTGCATATTACCTTATTTTCATAGAATCATAAAATCACAGAATGGCTTGGGTTGGAAAGGACCGTAAGGGCCACCTTGCACTAGACCATGTCACCCAAGGCTCTGTACAACCTGGCCTTGAGCACTGCTAGGGGTGGGGCATTTACCACTTCTTTGGGTAACCTGTTCCAGTGCTTCACCACCCTCACAGTAAAGAACTTTCCCTTTTATGGGTTTAGATGATTTAGATGATTTTATGGGTTTAAGATGATTAAGGGAGTGGAGCATCTCCCTTATGAGGAAAGACTGAGGGAGCTGGGTCTCTGTAGTTTGGAGAAGAGGAGATTGAGGGGTGACCTTATTAGTGTATATAAATATATAAAGGGGGAGTGTCACGAGGATGGAGCCAGGCTCTTCTCAGTGGCAAACTATGATAGGACAAGGGGCAATGGGTACAAACTGGAACACAAGAGGTTCCACTTAAACCTGAGAAGAAACTTCTTCTCAGTGAGGGTGACGGAACACTGGAACAGGCTGCCCAGGGAGGTTGTGGAGTCTCCTTCTCTGGAGACATTCAAAACCTGCCTGGACACGTTCCTGTGTAACCTTATCTAGGTGTTCCTGCTCCAGCAAGGGGATTGGACTAGATGATCTTTTGAGGTCCCTTCCAGTCTCTAGCATACTGTGATACTGTGATACCCCTTGTTCTGTCACTACCGTCCCTGATGCTCCTGTTGGTTTTAGAAACATCCATAAGCTAGAGGAGAATTCAGCATCACCATTGTGTGAAACAAATGAGAACATAATTACATACAAGTTGAGTTGCATTTTCATTTGCATTTACATAATAGAGGTTCTATCCTAATGTGTTGGGTAGACAAATCTCCCATGCAGAAGTTTCTGCTCTTTAGTGATACAATGTGGAAGGGTAGGAGCAACAATAACCACTCAGGTAACATCTGATCCAAAGGTGTGCAGATGCCTGCCTGCATAGGTATAAGGCTTGCAGAGCCTGTACTAAAGCATGTGTTACCACTGTTAGTGGTACATCAACAGGTTGCACAAGGCTGTGTGCACATCTCTGATTGCCCTATAGACAGATCCTGGAGGAAGGTGGGCACAGATGTGGTGTACAGGGCATCTTTCTGTGAAGCTTACCTGCCACAAAAAGTGATAGTTTGACTTAACAGATTTGGACTGAGGGCTTCATTTCTTGTCATTTTATTCATCATGTTCTTCCTTTTTCCCATTTCCTATTACAAGTAGGAAATCAGAGAATATAAATTGTGACAATGCAATCCAGGTTTAGTGTGCTCTGACAGTGAATTGCTACAAATGAGAAAGTAGTATGCAATCAGAGCAAAATACTCCTCTACCTTCTCTGCTGCTCTTCCCATGTCAGAGTGATGGGCAGAAGGAAGGATGACATCCATCAAGCTGCAGTAACAAATCACAGACATGCAAAAGAACCCAGCAACCTTGTTTTTAAAAATACATTAAGTTAATTAATTACCATCTGTAAGTGATGTTTTATGCCATGCTGATTGGGGCATCTGGGGCTGCTGTAACATAGATAACAAAGTTGCTTGTGTGTATAAATGACTACTTGTATCTCACCCTGACTGAACTTGAAACAGACTCTGAATACAGAGTAGTGCAGGATGCCTTCCAGTGTAAGGGGCTGAGCTGCTCTGTTGAGGTGCTGGGAATGTTCCCTTTCTAAGTGCAAGAAGGATGTCAGAATTGCTCAGCCTTTTGCAGGATTGTGCCTTAAGACTCTGTACCTCCATGAGATTGACAAGTAGTAGAAAAAGTGAGTGGGGAGTTGCCATGGTGATCACAACATTTGATAACTGCAAATAACACTGCTTCATAAAGCAGCCGTGAACCTGAATACGAAGATGGCATTTATTGTAACCAAAAGTCCAAATTCCTAGAAGCCTTGCCTCATTAACTGCCAATGTATTGATAGCTGGTTCGATTTGATGTCTGTCTTTGATATGACAAGCTTTCTGTTTTGTTATCCCCTAAGGAATGGACAGGGACTGTAAAGAGAAAGAAAACTGAAATCTGAAAACTCTGTGGAGATGGTAACAAAGCAGATATCTGTCAGTATGTTATTTCCTCTCTGCTGGGTGGCCATAGGTACTGATTCCTCTTCCACAGCTTTGGAAAGACAAAGTATGCAGGAACAGGTTCTTTGGCTAAGCCATCATGCCAACAAGAAGTCATCCATTTGTTTTCTCCTTTTACTCCTTGTCCTCTAGATTTATCTGGGTTGATTCAGAAGCAGAGAACTACAAAAAGGCAGAGTCACCACTCTTCAACAGAACAGATTTAAGCTTTTTTGTCTGTTACTATAGAGAGGCTGTTCAGTCACCTTTACAGTTATTTTCTCCTAAATATATAGCGAGTGCAACTCCTAAATCTGTAGCTAAAATTTTGCTAGACATCAGACTTTGACTAACTCTGAAAACCAAGATTTATCTTGTTTAACCTCAAATTAGCTGTCATTCTGTTTATAATGACTAACTTGAAGTTTTCTGCTGACTCTGCTCGCAAATCCAGTCTAGGAATAAGCAAAGAGAGACTCACAGCTACTGTCTGAGAGAATGGAATGACTAATCAGGCGTCAATTGAAGGCAACATGATGTTGCATAAGCAACTTGGGAAAATGGGAGATTTTACATAGTCATAGAGTTCTCCTATTTTGGATAATCCCTATAATATATTATTATAGCATAAAAATGATGTCTATATGATTCTTGTAACCTAACTTCACTTAAGGCTTGGTCCCATTTTTTTGGCAGAGATATCAGTGACTATCTTCTAAGACAGATGGAGATGTTGTCAAGTGCATTTGTGGGAGAAAGTGTAGTATTTTCCATCACCTAACATGACCATCAAGTCCAACTAAAGGGGCTGATACAGAAGAGGATTGACAGACTGGACTATTGCCAGTTGTCTTATTTTTTTTGCCCCCGTTCATTCCAAGCACAGAGATTATAACTGCAGACTAACTCTTTAAAAGACACTGAGTCATCACTATTTATTCCAATCCTAAACCTTATTTTTGTATCACTAGCAAGTCGTTTTGGAGTATCCTTGCTACTGGTTCCGTGCTCTAAGACTCAGTGAGTTCAGATTTTGTTTGTTTACAGCAATTAGGCAATGATAATGAGTGAGAAATGAAGGCTAGGATTAAAAAGGATGGAAACATTTATTTCTGGTAAATCAGAGAGTGTGTATGATGCAGTGAAGAAGGTAGAGGTTTCTGATTCAAGATCTGAAACAGACAATAGGTTTCCATGCATCTATTTCTGTAACAGCTTAAGCTAGTTTAAAGATGACAGGAAAGCCTAACTGTGAAGGTCTAGCAAACTGAAATTGTCAACTCAGTTACATAAAAAAGTCATTACATCAAACCTTAAGAAAGTGAGGAAATAGTTAAAACTCTAATGAGGATATAACCAATTGAATTACTTCTTTCTTTGAATACTTTCTTTTGTTTAGTTGAACCTTGTTTTAAGTGAGATACAGGCTTAGCACACATACTTGTGCATGCTATGAGGAAAAGGCAATTTTAGGGGATGATTTGAGATTAAAGGCATTGGATGTAATGTAAAATCAGGGAGTCTGTCTCAGTTGGGTGTTATGGGAGTCGTAATTGTTTTGAAGCTGTGTGTGATCCTTTGTAGGGAAGGGAAATGAAGCAGTCCTAAGCCCTAAAGAAAAAATATGAGCAGAAACAAAATTCAGAAAGAAGGGAAAAGATCTAAATATTAAGTTATGATCTGGAAAAACAGAGAGGAACAAAAGGGAGAGGGGAAAAATCATATGGGAGCTGCAGTTCTTCTCCAAGTAAATGTCACAGACACAGATCTTAAACCTTTCTCATTGTCTTTAACAACCACGGAAATCCCACACAGGTCCTGGCCCTTTCCACCCCTGCAAGTAACCTGAATTCTTTGCTTAAAAACCGCTTCCTGTGAACTGATAGGAAGCAAACAGAAGGAGTAGGCAGAGGCCAGCTGAGGGCTGGTTCTGTGTCGCAGATGGAGGCTATAATCTGCCATTACAATCACTGTAATCGATTTCTGACTTCCTGTTTGTGTTCTTCAGTAATGGTAATTTTCCTCTTTCCTTTCTGTCCATTAAGCTTACCTAGAGCCTGGAACCTTTCAACAAAACCCTTAAATGAATCAGAGCTATAGGATGTTCAGTCTAACAGGGCAAATACAAAAATGAATGAGAAACTCGACAATGGGAGTCCTCCTCGCCACTTTACACTCTGGCAATATATGGCACTGCAAGGCATCCTTTATTGTTCACCTACGTTCATATTTTGTCATTTCATGAAATTAATCCTTTCATAATTGCTAATTGCTGTGTTCCTCATTAATTTCCTTTCCTGGAGGAACACCAGCCCTCAGAAGCACAGTGGTTTGTTTTCAGATTCGCAAAATTGTTATTTGTTTCAAACCCAGGATTGCTTATTCCTTCAAAACTCTCCTGATTATGTGAGCCATGCTCATGACTAGATCTTTCTGGGAAATCAGTTTCCTTCTGCATGCTGTTGAGATCAAACAAATAGGAAGCAAAGCTAATGAGAAGCCAGGAATCATTATAACTGAAGATCAAAATTCTGAAAAAGCACAATAAAGCAGATAGTTCCCAAGTAAAAAAGATTGGTATTTTTAGGGATTTTTTTTGAATAAGACTGTCCTAATTAACTAAAATGGAACCATTTTGGGGAAATGTACTGCTTTCACATGAATACTTGTAGAAGTTTCCCTGTTACATGAAGGATTACCAAGGGCAATAGAAAGGAACTTGGAGGATAATAAGTCTCACATAAGCTTAGCTATATAATATAGGTAACTTAGTTATCTAATTTCTTTGTGGACAACAGAGAGTTAAGCACCTTCATAATGTGTTTCTACTGATTCTGAAACGTGTGAAAGGCTGATTGCCACAGAGATTCCAGGAGAAAAAGGCTTTGGGCTGAAGGATGCTGTTGTGGAACCAGCCTAAGGAGCAAATCCAAAAGAAAATAGTTTATTTAGGGGAAAAAAGAACCAAACCAAAGCAAAACAAAAAGAAAAAAAAAAGAAAAAAGAAATAATTGTTTGCTTGTTTCAAGTGGATGATATCTTGGAGCTTGCCTTGTAACAGTGGAGGAGTGGGGTTAGTGTGCCTTGGGGTGTGGGAACATGCCCGAAGAAAGGCCAGGGACAATGGCCACCCCATTAACATTAACAGTGCACTGTGGACAGGCAAATAATCCTTCCTCTTAAAAGCACTCATAGATGCCTAGTTGCATTAGGACTACCAGTAGCTGTTACTTCACAGCTAGTTCGCATCTGACTGGTTCAGAGGACTTCAGAGCAGGTAGGAGCCTATCTGCATAAGGGAAAATAGCTCGATTGTCAGAGAGGCTGGTGAGATATACCTGAAATTGTTTGTGTTTCTCTGCTTCCAAAGGTTGTGATTTGTGCGTGTATCTCTAGGAAGATCATAGGATTCACAAAATTTTATCTGGTAGTTTTGCACTTTTCTCCCTGCTTTCTCCTTGGCTTTAATAAAAATAGGTGCAAATACTGGCTTCACCTTTCTTCTTCACAGTGACTTTGCAAGCAGTACTCTCTGAGTAGAAAGCTCTGTGTTTGCTATACCCAGTACCACTAGAAAACCACTGCTGTGATTTTTTTCTGAGGAAGTTCAGCTTTGACTGTGGCTTTCCAGGTTAACAGCTAATGAAATCAGACTATGGTTGTAGAAGATACCAAGAGTATAATTTGTTTTGCATGCTCAAGCCATGCCATGAGCATTCATGGTGCTTTATAGATCTATGAAACCTGTGCCAGCTGAACCCACAGTTAGCATACATGGGGAAGAAGGGGAGTCACTAGAAGGGTTGGGATAGGGAAGCACAGTAAGCTGAACAAACCCATCTCTCTAAACAAGCCCTTTTCTAAGGAGCAGAAATCCTTCCTAGAGGATGGGAAAGGTCAGTGTAGTTTGTTATCTGTCCAATTGTGTGGTATTAGCTCATTCTGATTAAAGCCAGAGGAGCCCAAGAGATGGTATTTCTGTGATTCCTTCTTGATCAGGAATGTTTCAGTGTGATGGGCTGCTGTGCTAAACCTCCATTAGAGAAACTTCTAGCTATCTCAGTGACAGTGCTGTCAGAGCAAGGGTGTTGAATGGGTCTGCTCTCCTGGGATGATGCCAGTGCACGTTTATGCTGGATAAGGAGGGAAATCTGTCCTGTGGCTATTATTTTATATTACTACAGATGTTTAGTTGCAGTAGGAAATCAGTTCGAGTTATACTACACAGGACTCTCAGTTAATAACTGCAGTCTCACTTCATACTTGAGTTTTATTGCAGAATCCTCCTGCTGTGGATTTTGGCTGTGAGGGTCTTTCTGCTTCCTAAAATCCTTGGGGCCTCAACTGTAATTTGGATTTTCCACTGAGGAATGGATTTTGATGAGGGGCCCGTGGAGTACAGGGATGTGCCCGGTATTAATTTCAGCATTAAAAATTCTGCTGAGGGCAATGCTGTATAGGAAGTGGCAAAGAGTGATTTCTTCCTGTGGGATTTATGACAACATTAATGATGATGAATTATTTGGGTATCTCTGTGACAGTCATTTTTCTACAGCAGTTTTTTTCTACCCTACAGGGGCTGTTTCTTTTACATGCAGGTCAGTGAGCTTTTACTGCAATCACAGCAAACATGCAAACGTAAATTCTTTGCATAATACTAAAGGATGGGGGGAAATTCCCTAGGTAGGATGGATGGACAAAGTGGATAGTTTAGAGGCGCTCTAATGCAGCTTGTTCTGACCAGTTTGCTTCAGATACATGTCCGGGAAAAGCTTAGATTGTGAAGTATCTTTCTGAAATGAGGGGCTGCTAACATAGCCCTTTCTAGTTTCAGCTCCTTTTGGAAACATCAACTGATAATGTTAATTCAATAAAGCCATGGGAATTATAATTTACCAGGACTGAGTTATTTTATTATTATGAAAATGCTATCCTAGGTTTTAGAAAGGAAAAGCTACAAATACTTTGAAATATACAGTTAAAAAGTAAAATAACTCACGTGGGAAAACCTCTCCAGTGTGAGACACAGATTCACTGATGAAGTCTTGCTGCTGAGATCCACTTCCAGACCTTTAAAAGCACAGAAATTAATGAGAAAGAGCACATGCTCCACAGGAATAAAACTTCTAATGTCACCGTAGGAAGCCAGAAAGGTTCTTTGAAATGTGAGAGACTTCCATTGTACCTTGCTATGACCTTCTTTCCTTACTGATGTTCCTAGCTGTGGCTCCCTCATTTTGTTTTGTATTGTTTCATACGGGGTTTGGGTGTCTTTTCAATGCAGTTGATTTCGGGAAACTGAAGAGCAGATGGTTAGTGTTTGCAAATTGCCAAAGCCTCATGACTTCAAATGGTTAGGTGCCTTGAAAATTTCAGCAGATAACATAGCTATTTAAGGGCTGTATAATCCTTTCTTTTCCTCCTCCCTTACTTCCCTAGATAAAATGAAAACTGAATCACCTCTATGCACTTCATAAACTGCAGAGGATCTTTATATTTGCATCTCACATAGTTTAATGATAATACAGAATCATAGAATAGTTAGGGTTGGAAAGGACCTTAAGATCATCAAGCTCCAACCCCCCTGCCATGGGCAGGGACACCTCGCTCTAAACCATATCACCCAAGGCCTCGTCCAACCTGGCCTTGAACACTGCCAGGGATGGAGCATTCACAACCTCCCTGGGCAACCCTTTCCAGTGCCTCACCACCCTAACAGGAAAGAATTTCCTCCTTATATTCAATCTAAACTTCCCCTGTTTAAGTTTTAACCCATTGCCCCTTGTCCTATCACTACAGTCCCTAATGAAGAGTCCATCCCCAGCATCCCTATAGGCCCCCTTCAGGTACTGGAAGGCTGCTATGAGGTCTCCACGCAGCCTTCTCTTCTCCAGGCTGAACAGCCCCAACTTTCTCAGCCTATCTTCATATGGGAGGTACTCCATTCCCCTGATCATCCTCGTGGCCTCCTCTGGACTTGTTCCAACAGTTCCATGTCCTTTTTATGTTGAGGACACCAGAACTGCACACAATATTCCAGGTGAGGTCTCACGAGAGCAGATAATACAATTAAATACAATTTAAGAAATTATTCAGACTCTTTGCTTTATGTGTATATTTGAATGCATATGCATTTTTATAGATTTTCAAGTTTATAAACTTTTCATATTATTTGAATCTGCACATTCAAGTTCCGTGATTTAGACAACATGTATTCTACAGTGAACATAAACTTACAGTAGACATAGTATAAATTGATGCTTCATTTAGCACTTATTTAGAAAACTGTGATCTAAAATGAAAGTTTTGACTGAGAATTACATAAAGAATTCCAGATTTCATCTGTATTTTATGGTTTAAGAACTGTATTTTATGATGAATGAGCAGGGATAATTTTTTAAAATGAATTAATAAAATCTGATTTATTTCTTCCAGTTTTATTGCTGTAACTGTTTCCACCAAAAGAAAAACAAACAATACCATAACTTTTTATATTATTACAGTGCATTTTATAGGCATTGTTCTAGCACTTCTTTTATGATATAAGAAATAAACACCACCATGTAACCTACCTTTACAGTATTACATATGCATCAACCAGTATTCTATCTCTGGGTGTTTTCTTTGCTGCAAGCAAAAGAGTAAGGGATTATTTCTTCACACTCATTAATCTTGTATCATATTAGGGTAAGGCCCCTATATGTTTTGATTTGAAAGCCCTCTTAGAGATTTTGCATAATGCAGCCTTTGGTTTCCTCTACTCACTTTTCATGCATTGTGAATTCCTCCTTGGGCTTCAGGTGCTCTTCCTATTAGGGCTTGTCCTAACACAACTGCAGCAGCAAAGCAGGCACAGCTGAGGCTCATCCGCTTCCCAACCTGAATCCCATCTTCCTAGCCTGAATCCTACCTCCCCATGTTGCCCCAGAAGAGACAGCAGTAGCCCAGAGGGTGAGTAGAGGACTGTATCTCATGAACATCCCTGAGCACTGTATGGACCTCTCAGTCCCCTGCAGGTCTTTTGGTTCTGAGTGTGTCTTCTCACCTCCTACCCTCCTTCCCTACCTGGTCTTTGTTGTTCCAGAATTGTTTCCCTTCCTCTTTAATCCTTCCTGATCTCCTTGGAAGGCCCTGTGTATCTGTGCTCTGCCTATTATTTAACTGCACAAGAGATACCAAGGTAATTGATATTTGTTTCTGCATGGTATGCTCTCTGCACAGTGCCTTTTTCATCCATTTATCTCTAAGGAGGAGGCAGCTATTCTCTAGGTGTATAATTCATAGCACAGCAGGTCTCTGCTTTCAGTCAGCCTAGAGCTATCAGCTGTTAGTAACGTGGTTATTGATGACAACAGTGTTTTAGAGGTGCTGTTTTCCCTATTGTTGCAACTCAAGTAGAGGGCGACACTCTTCATCTTGTGGAGTCTAAAGGGATATATACCAAGGGAATATATTCCTGCTGTCACATTCTCCAGCAACTCTTTATTATCCATCTGTACTACCCACTGTGTGACTGAATTCACCCACTGACTGAATTCTAGAAATTACCCTATTTATAAATGGTTTCAGAATTGGTTTTTTAAATTGTTGTTGCAAGAAAATTAAAGCTAATAGTGATGTTCTCTTCTCCCCCCCCCCCCCCCTTTTTTCTGCTCATATTATAAAGTTTACATGTCATCTTAGTTTGGAGCCAATTTCATAAATGTGGTGCTCTGCTTTGCTGATGGTGCTTGGGTAGCTGTATGTGCTGAAAGCTGGCTACACTTATGGTCTGTTCTGTTACGCTTAGCTCCTTTCCTCTCAATTAGTCACTGGATTATGTTTACCTTTTCTGCTATGCTTTTTGGAATTTAATCACCTTATTAACATCTGGCTAATACCTTACAAATTCAACGGCTTCTCATACGCGGTAGTATTCAGTACTTTCCCCCTTTCATTAAACGCTTCTCTCCCCCCCTGCACTTCACTTCTCCTACTCATTTCAGCAAAGTGGTTCCTATGGCAACACACTTTCCATATACACTTTAGGTTGTGCTTCAGCATAAAAAACATTAGATCAGGCTCTCTTCTATTTAATGAAGGCTTAGGCACCCCCAACCCCCATCTGATACTGCCTGACTCACTCCAAGGTTTGGATTAAAACTATTTCTTTTGGTGGAATGAGGATTTTTTTTTTTTAATGTATAAATGTGTTCCGCAATTAAAATCCTGGTTTTGCCCATATTTGAAACCCTTAGTAGGCACGATCTTCCTGCTGTCTTCTCCAGCAGTCTAGGTGGGCTGGTGGGATTTATCCTTTATCTTCAAAACTAGTGTTCTTGTTCTGAAGGGATGCTGCAGGAAATAGCATCTTCCAGAGGCACTTCCAGGTCTGCCCTGGTGGGCAGTACACAAGGGGCTGCAGAATCCCCCGGTTCAGACTCTCTGGGGCTCGATCAAGGTGGTCACTGCTACTCCACGTACAGGTACAAATTGTGCTCAACTAAATAACAGTCATGTCCTTCAGTCAGCCATCACAATTCATCAACAAGCCTATCGCAAATAAAATCAACAAGATGTTCCCATTCGCAGCTTTTGGCTTGCAATGACACAGTCTGTTACAAACCCATCAGATGTTGCAGTGCCGCACTGCTTTGCAAGTGTTTGAACATGTTGCTGTCCAATGTGATGTTTTTCTTCAGATGAAACAAGCTTTAAATATTTGCACAATAACATCTGAAGATGTCCACTCATCTGAATGTGAGAGGATGGCATAAAATATACCCCACTCTTCATACAGGTGTATGTGTGTGCACACAGAATCAGTTCTTCAACTCTTTCCAAAGACCAGGGGCTGTTAGGGGGTGTTATTTATTTGTATTATGCCAGTGACCCTTAATTGCATGCTCCTTTTCTGCTACATGGTTTTTAGAATTACAGAACCCACGTGTCATCCCTGCCCAGACCAGTTATGTTTTATGTACAAGATGTGATTAGAGATGTTTGCAGACATGTGGGAGACAGAATGCAAGGAAAACAGTAGGACAGTAACGATCAGGAAGATGGACTGCAGCCTAATAATACTGCCAAACTAAACACTGTTACAGTTTTGTGTGTCTCATGGAAAAGCTGATCAAAGCAAAGATCCAGGAAAATTAATTTTGGATAGATTTCAGTGCAACAAGATTTCATTTGCCAATGACAGAGAAAAAGAAATTGCAGTAATTGAAACGTGATCTGAAAGCCTGAGCAGAACATTTAGTTGCATGGAATAGAATTTACTCTGCTAAGCATTAATAATCCTACCTAGGTCAGGAAAAATAACTTGAATTATGTGTAGTTAGGAGATGTTGGCTAAAAGTCTCAAAAGCATGCATGAGGCCATAGCATCCACAGGAGAATGCTTTCCATTTCTAGAAATGACTGAAGGTTTTGACAGTGAGGATGTCTTTGGCTTGGAGTGAAAATACTCAAGTCTTCTAAAGATCAGATCACAAATATCTCTTCTTAAGATACTTAAGAAGCTGTCAAAGAAAGTCCACCAAAGAGGTGTATCGAGTAGCAACTATTGATTTCAAGTTCATCCATCTAAACACTGAACTTGTCCCACAGTTCACAGAGCCATAGAGCTGCTTATCTGTTTTGCAAAGCTGGATTCATAATTTGTTTTCTGTTCTTATTTTATCAAACAGCTGCTATCTTGTCCCTGCAGTTCCCATCAAATGCTCATTTCTCCATTTTGTGGTGGTTAATTGAGAATGAAAAAAAACAAACCAAACAGAACAAAACACAAAATGCTCATAATTTAAAGCGTGCCTGCGTAGTGTGTTTAGGCAGTTGAGAAGTTGCTCTGCCAGTGATGTGAAGTGACTCATGACTTTCATCTATTTGATCTATTCTATCAAAACTGCTATTGTGGCAGCAGCAATCCTGAAAATATTTTTCCCTAAGCTTTATCCCAAGCGATGTTATTCAGACTACACAAAACCACTATGTCCAGAAGTCAGATGTTCATGAGACAATAGCTGTAGGAAGAGTTGTCTCTTACCATCCTATTTAGAAAATAAATTACTCATTCTTACATGTGCTGGTTGGGGCTGAAGATGATTACTCAGTTGTATAAAACTTAGAGAACATGGTGAGATCTTGTCTGTGGTTAGTATCAATACCCTTTAGTATAGACATCACGTATCCAAAGGGCAAGCAAAACACAAAACTTTTGGAAAAGGGCTATTGACTCCACATAGCTATAAAGTGGTGGGGTTTGTGCCATCACTGCAATTTCAAAACACCTTCCAGGTCTGCATTAATTAGTGTAACTACCATATGCCAGCAATGGTTCTTCTCGTTTCACCTTTTGAAGAAAACAGTGTGGGCAGAGAAGTGTTTTAGTTGGGTTTTTGAAGTTATCTGTACATGCATATTACTAAATACTCATTTAAAGCAAGATGAAAAACTGTTTAAAAGCAAATCTGGTGAGGTCTGTGACAGTCTCCATTGCGTTGGGAAATCATTCCTTAGCCAATGGCTGACCTATCAAATCGTGGTTCAGCTCTTGGATGCTCAGCATGAGTCATGTCAGTGTAATTCCAGCCCAATTAACTTTCATATTCTCAATTTATGTTTGGAGATTGTGCGTATGTGCAGGTCCAGTAACTGCAAATGTTCATACTTAAGCAAATCGAACCCAGAATGAGTAATCTGAGCTCTTTCATCATTAAGCACACTTAAAAGTGCTGGCCATAATCTTTCCAGACTGCTACACTTTTAGAGTCATCATGAGCTGTTTTGGAGAGGCATTTGACTGGTGATTATTTAAAGACTTAAGGAACAGTGTTTGGACTCCTGTGGTTCCCTAGAAATTAGTGCTGGTGGCTGTGATTAGTAAATGAGAAGTAGAGGTCTGTATCATTTGTGAAACTCTTCAGAACCAATTGTACACACTTACCAGCTTTTATCCTGATTTCAGGATGTGGAGGTGTAGAGTGAGGAAAAATTACATCTCTTCAGGATTAGTAGGTTCAGAAAATGTGCAAATCTGGAGATATTTCCACATGTAACCATAAGTATAAGCTAATTCTTGCATTAGGTAGCTGCAGACAGCAACAAGATCCCCTCTTTGCCTTTTCTTCTTAAGGTTGAGCAAACCCAAAAGCCTCTTCTTCTGCATGAATGTCTACAACAGCAGTATTCAAAGTAAGCTACACATGAGAAGGCAGATCTGCTGTACTGAGTATCTAACTCACTTTTTGAGGAGAAGGGCAACTTTACCCACCTGCTTTTATCCTGAAGCCTTGCAGAGCTGTGCCATGAATTATTGCTGATTCTACATGACAGAAGAGGTGTGCATTGCTTGGTTGCAAGAGAACATCTCTGTTCCATGTGACTGCTTCCTTTACTGCAAACCTTAGAGTTGCGATGAACAAACCACATTTGCTGCTGTTTACTTTTCACTTCCTTAAAGTTCATGTAATAGTAGCTGTACATCTGAAATGCGTTTCATTTCATGATCCCAAAGTGCTTTGATGTATTAAGCTTTAAGTCATACTTGCTAAGGTACAGAGGTACAAAGGGGACTGAGAATGACACAAAAAACAGAACAGAGCTTGTGCCTGGGGAAGAAGACCTCACCAAGAACACCTTTATGGTGATGCTGGTGGCTTCAAGGAGGCAAAGCTGGTAGGAAGCACTACTTTGTTATACTTCATGTATTCCAAGAGGTTCTCATATACACTGGGGCTTTGTGCCTTTTTGCCTAAGTGTGCCTACAGTTTAGATTTTCAATTAATTAAAGAAATTTTAAGCAAATTTTGAGGGAGTCTCTTTTTTAAAATCAAAATGTTGCTTTGTGACTCTAAAATTGTTTATATAAAAAAATTGCAAACTTTTAAATAAAACCCATATTTACACTGTAATGTCAGAATAGGGCTGCACCAGTTGTATATCCACAGATGGAAAAATCTCAAGGAGAAATAGGTCAAAAAGCTTTTCAAATCATACGAATTGCTCCTAATCTCTCCTCTTTCACTGGATGGAATGCAATGTTGTCATTTTCCTGGGATTCAATTTATAGTGTTCAAGTCCGTGATACGGGCTTGGATCACCTACCTTGGTATAGCTGTCTACCACATGCTCCTAATTTTCATACTGGTATCATGCTGCTGAGGACAACAATCAGGTAGAACAAAACTATATATTCCTTGAGAGTAAAGTCAAAGTTGAAACCTGTGTTTGAGAAGTTTATTCATCTTGTCTCGATTCGATGACACAGAGAAATGGAGAATTCAGCAATTCATGTGCTAATTTCTTCCAATGGTTATTCATTTCAGTATCTATTAAAATATGTGCATTATTTCCCATGTGGATTTCTCTGACTTGCAATTCCTAATCTCTTCTTTTCATGCCTTTCTAAATGAAAGTCGTTAAGTATCTAATATTTTGTCCCATAAAAATGGCTCTACATTAAGATTTCTGTTTTCTCTTTGCCAAGCTGTAAGCCTTTATAACAATTTCTTCAGCTCTTCAGCTGTCTGTCTTTGTGGCCCTTCTGGCTTCTGCCCCAGTGTTTTGCTGCCATTTTTGGACAACTGAATTTCTGTCAGTGTTTTAGTGCCAGTGTCCTCAGTACCCAAATACATATTTCTGGTCTGCATTTCACTCCTTTTTCTGTTCAGTCTAAGCACACCTAACCCATGTGAATCGCCCAGCCATTTCTACTGTAAATCCCTCTTATATTCACTCTTTTCAAGTATTCATAGCAATGTCTTTCATTCTTTGTTTCTTTCTATATATTGTATTAGTTGGTTATATTCAGACAGATTTCATTCAACTGGGACTAGCTTAACAAATGAACTAGATCATAAAATAGGGGTGATTCTTTTACTTGTTATTACCTTTTCTAACAGTCTTTGTTCTAGCCTCAGATTTAGTCAAAAGAAGCTTAGCTTTCAAAACCATTCATGAAAATGATGAAAAATGTGTCCTCTTGTATTTATCCCTCTAAAACTCCACTGAAAATATCTTCATTCAGGAATCATTTTGTGCTTCTAAATAACATTTTGAGGCACACACCATTTCCTTCTAACTTAATACGGGCTTTACTGATACTTTATGGCACACAGCTGTAGTATTCATTCAAACACTTCACAGAACAATATTAAACTTAGAGGTTTTTAAGTTGGTCATATTTCTAAAAGCAGGCCTGAGGCTTTTTTGAGGTGGCATATTTTCAATAAAATCATATGAATGCCATTACGTTCCTATCCTTAATTTTTCTTGTCATTACTTTAATTGCACTGATATCAGGCTGACTCCTCTGCACTTGTCCAAGCATCTTCTCTGTTCATCTGGATGCCAATTATTTCATCCTGCTGGAGTGTCCAAGGAGGAGGTGCAACAAGGAGGAAAATCTATAAACCATATGTATCCTCATCTGTCACTTCAAGAACTCTTAGACATTCTCTAATCATACCTATTTATATATAATCTTCTATTCCCAGTTAATAGTGTTTCAGTTTTTACTTTGTGTTTAATAAGCACTCTAATTACAGACAGGTATTTCATCTGTTTCATGTAAATGAAGTTAATCATCCCATTTCTTTCCAAAACCTGAATAGAAGTATTTAGTGAATAGTTCCATGTTCTGCATTACTACTACGAATTTTATTATCTTCACCTAATGATGGATCTACGCTATTGCTCAGAGCTTTTTTCTTCCAAATAGACTGAAACAGTCATTTTTTACTGTTCTTAGTCTTGCCAGCTGCATTTCTTCTAGAACCTATTATAATTTTCTGTACTTGATACCTTTTGACTTACACCAGGTGCTATTCTACTTTCTTTTTATTTCTGGTGGCTACCTCTATTTCACCACTGAACCAGGAAGAACTTCTAAGCCTGTCCTGCCCTTCCTAGAGCTCCATCTGTCAATGATAAAGGTTGATCATTAAGATCTGTGATGGCAGAGCAGTGAATTGGAGAATCCATTGACACCGCCTGGTATGATGCTATCTGAAGAGCCACATGTATAAAAACTGTAGCTGCAGACAATGGCCTCAGACTCTATGGCTGTGGCCCCAGTGTTAACAGGGAGTCCCTGATGACAGTTGCTTTCATCCATGGCATCAAAATTACCTTTTTTGGTAGAATATTTCCATATTGTGAAGGTGTCTGGCACTTTTCTGTTTTCTTCCTCTGGAGGCAAGTTCTGCTGTAGTTTTTGCTTGACTGCTTATATGAAAATCCAACAAACCATATGTAAGGAGAGAGGCAAAATTATCTCCTCAGCTGAACCCATCAAACCTTGACAACAGACTCGTAGCTCTCTATCTTGGGATGTCTCAGTAGCAAATTCTGCCCAGGGGCTTGTGAGTACAAACGTGTGGCTAATAAAAATTGAGGTTTTTACTTGAGAGCAGAAGGAAACTGGATTTTCACCAGAGCTTTGAGAGAATACAATAATAAGAGTTTGTCTTTTAAGTACTCTCTCATCATTTACCTAATATGCTTGACATGCTGATCAATGATATGGAATAATGTAATAAGTTCATCCTGACAAGCTGAGGAGTTCAGAGTAGGGATTGTGCTCTACATTAAGGGCACGCAACCTAGGAGAAAATGTAAGTGTGTAAGCAAAAACAGAGTCGGATGAAGACTGACTAAGAAGCGAGAAATCAAATAGCCACATGCGCGGGACCTGTTTTGGGATAGCGCCCCTAGGGCCAGCCTTAGCTACCTGCTTGACATGTGCCTGATTCCTTAATCCATGGTGTAAATTGTGTGTTGCAAACATTGTCCTTGAAAGCAATATGTTTGTGGAAGTGCTAAAATGTTTTTTTATATTTGCAAGAGGTCAATGATTGTCCTGGTTTGGGTGCAGGGAGAGCACAAATTTGATGAGGCTAATGTCACCTTGATGCAGATCCCAAATTAGAGCTTTCTGAAACAGAATAATAGAGAATCAGTTTATTCTGGTTTAAGCCTGACATTTTAAGAGGCCTAAAATTAGTCCTGGATATGACAGACAATATTTGGGTTTTTACTTGTTTGTTCACCATTATCTTCAGCTCCTTTAAGAAGACTAGAACAGAGTGAGCCTGTGGGGTTGGATGGAAGGAGCTCCTTCATGGTGGAGAACAGAAGGTCCTAAAAGCTAGGATAAACTTCCAGATCTGATAGGCAAAAGGAAGGAAGGAAGATGGGTCCCTACAGCTCATGTGGGGTCTGATGCTTGTCAGAAAGTCCATGAGTTAGAAGTAGCAATGTCTTAAAGTGCAAAGCATCTCCTCCCATAGGACCATGATGAATGAGAAGAAAATTGTGTATAATCCCTCCACAATCTCTCTTTGACTTAAAATAATCACTTTGATAGCATATGTGCTAGTAAATAATAGCAATATTCCCAAAACAAATGTGATTGTCCTTGCTGTCAAGTTGTTAGCAGGGTCAATAGCACGTTTTGGCCCAGTACTACATGATGTGGAAGCCAGCCTGGGTACAAGATTAGCCACAGAGGCCAGGTTAAACTTTGGGCAGTAGGAGAGTTTGGTGGCACAGACATGAGCTGCTCCAAGCTCCCTGGGAATCATCTTGGAAGCATCTGAGTTACTAATAATGCACATAGCCTGTGAGGTCTCTCTAATTAAAAATGTCAGGATTCTAATAAAACTTCCATCTTCTGAGTCCAAAAGTCTTTTAGAGCTACCTGAAAGGTCTGGCCAGCCCAGGGTTCTGTGGCACTGGGGTTAATCCATCCCTGGCAGCGTCTGCAGCTCCTGACACTATATGAGTGTGAAAGCAGAATTGCCTGGAAAACAAAGGCTACCGCTGTATCAGCAGGGCTGCAAGCAGTGCAGAATGTTAGATTAAGGTAAAAAATAAAGGGTTTTTATAATTATTATTTTCTAAAGTACATTTTTCCCCTGCAGTCAGAATGTCAGAGCACCAGGAACAAATGCACTCTTTAGATCTGCAGGCGGTTAAGTGATGCTCTGTGCTCTGCAACCTGTTGGTACAGTAAAGTCTTTGCAGTACTTGAGCTGGCAACCAGCCGGGAACTTGAGGGTCACCCCTAATTTGCCTATTTATTATTGATTGAATGCTGCACAATGAACTGATTTGCATACATCTGCATAGAAGTTTAATGTTTAATTAATGCATATCTTTTACAGTTTTTAATATATGCTATCAGTCAGTGTCATGAATTGTGGGGAGATAAAAGCAGGTGAACAAAGCAAAAGGAGCAAATAGAACTTTTTGACCTAAAATCCACCTTTCTTCCACTGCTGATGTGCTTTTGAAAGCAATTCTTGGGAAATGAGACACATTTCCTAATTGCCCCCTGCTGCTACTTAGCATAGAGCTTCTATGAACACCCCTATGGCTGCTCATGCAGGGAGACGCAAGTCCATTAAAGGGCTGTGAATTACTCTTCTCCACTTAGAGAGCACTCTGATCAGCAGCACTGTTTGTGGTGCCTCTCCTGAGCACAGTATCTCTTTGCTGGGCTAGAAGATTAGGATGGAAAACAAGATACGAAACACAAAGATAAAATTGATGCTCACAAACTAACCATCAAATATTTTTCCCCTCCACAATATTTCATAGCCATAAAATTTTTAAAAACCCCACAATTTCATCTTTTAAATGTCTCTAAGCCAGTTTTCAAATAAATAAATAAATCTTGAAGCTTTGTGCTCAAAGCAAGGGAGGATCTTGTTGCTGTTTTCAGCTGCCAGAAACGAGGCTATAGAGAAGAGCCAGAGTCTTCTCAGGGATGCACAATGACAGGGTGGGAGGCAGAGGACACAAGTGACAATGAAGGAAATTCCAATTCATTTTTAAGTACAAAATATTCACTGTGACAGCAGTCAGGTATTGGAAGAAGTTGCTCAGAGAGACTGTGCAATGTCAGTCATTGAGTATATGCAGAACTCAACTGCTCAAGGCCCTGAGCAAATTGACCTGCTTTGAGCATGGGTCTGGACGAGATGAATTCTGGAAGGTCACTTCCTATATGAACTAATTTCTTCTTCTGTGTAGATCAAATAGATTTATGAGCATCAGGATATCTTTTACAAGATACACTTCCATTTCAACTAGATAGATATAATTGATAATAGTGCATATTTCATGGTGTAATTCACCATGTAAGTCTGTAGCTGTGTTAAGTAATGCTTGAGTACTGTGCTGAAATTAGTTTAAGGGACTTCAGTTACCTATCTTTTGAAGAACACTTCATTTGGATAATATGTAGAAGGATGACACAAGAAGGCACTAGGAAATTATCCCTCAAACTTGACTTATTTTGTGTGAGGTATATTAATACAGATAGCACTCAGGTTCTATTTGTTCGGTTAAAACTGCTTGTTAAGTATTGCGTGTGTATAAGGTAGTGTATCTTCATTTAAGTGTACAGAAAGTGAAGGGTGTGAAGATTCCTCTGCATGAAAATTGACTGTCAGGATAGCTAGATAAGTACAGAATCCTTCTTATGATAGAAAACTGCTCTAGCAAAACTATTGTTGAATTATTGGATCATATTTTTTATCATCTAGAGCCTGATAATAAAGTTATCTAGGAAACGTTCAGATCAGAGTTCTCCATGAAAACAGGATTAGGCTTTCATCTCAATATATATATCTCTTAAAAACAGATACATAATGTTGCTTGCTCTGAACTGAGGACCCCTGAAAAGCTGGTTACTACTGGAGGTAGAAGATAAGTGGTCTCAGTTAGGGCGTTGCTTTGAGCAGCAGAGCAACCAGATAACCCCCTTGTTTTCTGCAGGAAAAGTTAATTTTTAATGCTGCTGGCAAAGGAAACTGTAAAGGGGAAGATAGAAAATCTGCAAATAAAGAGAGAGGGGGGTAGAAAATCTGCATAAAATATGTCGAGAAATTGCCTGTTAATTTTCTTCCTTTCTGATATATATGCGACTGAGGTTGGTTTGTGTTTGCCAAGATGGTTAGGATTTATATAGGTATCAGGACTAAAATAGCTGAGGAACCATGCTGAGTCTTCCTCTTCTCATTCTAAACCCTCAAATACCGCTTCACCAGGAAGTTATCTGTCAGATACTTATTCTGGTTCTATCTTACAGTAGCATTTTTATGCTAAACCAGTAAAAACAAGACAAAATGAACAAAAACTATGAAAGATTGACTATGGGACTTTGTTATGTGCACTCTATTAACAAAATATTTATTATTGCAAAGGATAAGTGTCATGTAATAGGACAAACTGTTCACTGACAAACCTGCATCTGGGTATTGTCAGCAGGCACTGTGTGCATGTTGCAGAGGAGGGAAAATGAACAAAGAGATGAACACCTTATTACATAAAACACTGATTTAGGAGCCATCAACAGCATAATATTTTAATGTATATGGATATAATTTTTTAATGTATATGGATATAATTTTTTTAATGTATATGGATATAATTATTAATGTATATGGATATTTGACTCCTGGGGGCTGTCATTGAGGGTGAGGCTTCTTCTGCAGAGAAAATCCTTATTGTTCTAATAATCCTTATTTTGTTGATTACATTAGAATAGAGTATTTCAGTTGGAAGAGACCTACAATGATCATCTAGTCCAACTGCTTGACCAATTCAGGGCTGACCAAGTTAAAGCATGTTATTAAGGGCATTGTCCAAGTGCCTCTAACACTGCCAGGTTTGGGGCATTGACCACCTCTCTAGGTTCCACTGTTTGACCACCCTCTTGGTAAAAGAAATGCTTCCTATTTATTAGTAGATGCTAATACAGCACCTCCTGTGTTCCCATAAATTGCCTGTTCTATTTATTTGTCCTTCATATTAGGAATAAAGGGAAAAATGTTTTGGTAGGGTCCATTTTGGTAGGATATTATGGTTTTGCAGAAATGCCAGCAACAGTCCAGGTGGGTTTCTGGTTCCTAGCAGCTCCATTCTCCTGGTGAGCATCCTCCCACGGTGCTGAGCAGCCTCATCCTCCACACTGAGCAGTGCTTAGGGACTGCCCCCGGCCTGGACATGCACACCACTTACTACCTGGTGTTTGGCAGGGATTTTTCAGTTCTACACATTTGATTCTTTTAAGGAAATTGCCAAAATATCAAAATTATGGAAAATTAGCTTTCTCTGCCTATTTTCTAGCTCTGCATAGGAAACCTGTCTGACAAATTATCAAAAAATATAGGTGCCAAAATGAAAAATATCTGTTATTGTGTTATGATTAGAATCAAAGATCTCTGGAAATAGAGAACAAAAGAAACCATAAGCAGAATAATTGTGTCACTTTTCTGCTTCCATATGTTAGCATGAAGCTGTAGAGATTAAATAAACTTTAACAAAATTAGATCCATGAGTCTTTCATCAAGTTTCTCCTGGATTTACCATGCAGACTATAAAATTCTTTTAGTCCTAATAATGCTCAATACATAGAGGACATGACTTTACATACCAGGTTGCCTTTCGACTGTAATTAAAAAGTCCTCAAATATAGAAAATACTATGAAACTTTCCTTAGATTTCAGCAGTCATAATATTTATCACAAACAAATCATTAGCTTAAATTAACATGGGACATTCACTTATAGCAGCATTGCTTCAAAGAAAAAGATTAGCATTGAAAATGATGTTTTCTCAGCTGTCAATGCTGTCATCAGTGATTATATACTGTATAGTGACATTTTTCTTCCTCAGTATGATATTGAGTTCTAATCTTGAGTTTTTCAATGACTTGTACCTCTTGTCATTTTTCTTCATAAAGTGTACACCTAAATTTTAATGAACTGAACAAAGGTTGTGCCTCTTTTATTACTACTTCATGGGAATAAATAAGAGGATTTGGGTTTGGTTGGAAAGGTCAGAAATAATGTCTAGCTACCGTATCCAATCTAATGCCGGTAGATGTGCTTTCCCACAGGAAGTCATTAGCTTGCTGACCAGGTATGAAAGGAAAGTTAAACAAAATCAATCCATTGCAAAGAGTACTACGTTAAATCAACGTATATTAATATCCAAAATGCATTTAATTCTTCCAGAAAAAATAGGCCTTAATTTCTGGTAGTTTCATTTGAAGAAAGATCTGTAAGTGACTCCCGTGAATGTTAATATGCTTTAAATGGTGCATACATTGATTTCATACATTTAATTGAGTTTCCCTAATTGTCTCCAAATCTTCTTAAATCAACAAGTTTGTAGATTAAAACCAGAAGCTTATTTGGTAATCAATTAACTGCAAACCAAGCAGGGCATAAAAGTACATTCCACATTCTATATAGTAATAGTATAGGAATTACATTACAGGAATAAAAATGTTATTATTTGACCTTCAAAATTATGTTTCTTAGGTTTCTGAGAAAAGCCAAACATGTACCTCAAAAACTTGTCAAGAAACATGCATATATATTTGCAGGATTTATCTGCGTTTGTGATCGTTTGCATTTAATTTCCAGCCAATGTCTGCATGAATTTATTGTTGGTAATATTTTTATAATAAGCATATTTCATAGGAGTATTTGCCCAATAAATGTAGTGTTGATATTTACACCTCACCAGGCAGGAAAGAAAGAAATACTGTATGATTATGAAAAACTCATATTGTAAATACTAGCAACATAATGTTCATAAATTAGGCAGAGGGTATCTACTGACTCCCACGTGACCATTAATTTGTGAAAACAACAAAAAACCTCATTAAAAGGAAGAAGAAACAAAGAAAAGGAAACGGAGAAGAAAGCCTATATTGACTGTTCAGTTCTATTGGTCAGTCATACTCAGAAAAGCTTTATTTACCAGTCTTCTTTTTATTAGCATATAAGTAAACACACATGTAAGATTTTCATTTTTCATCCTCCTAAAAGGTCTTGTTATTTCAATGGGTAAGAGATAAAGTACAGTGGTCCAATGGGATGCTTACTGGGAAACAAATAGCTAAATTTACAGGTAAAAAGCAAAAGGACTTTTTTTCCTCCTAACTTTCTAGTCCAATCTAACTAATTTTTGCATGCCCAGAACTTTGATGGCACTTCCAGGGATCCAGGTTTTATTACCTTCTAACTGAATAACATCATATTTGTAGGGTCACACACTGCCAGGACACATCCCATCTATTAAGATATGAAACTGGTTATGATCTCCCCAAGGAGTCATCTTCCTAACTTCCCTGTCCTTTCATTGTGTACTGTGGACAGTGTTTTCTTTGTAAGGGTCATATTGTTTCCTATAAAAGTAGCCCATTTTCATCATCTTACTGCATTTTTATATGTTGTTATTAAAGCCCTTGTTTGGTACCAACACAGAGTAGTATGGATTGCCCACTTCTCACATGTTCACCTCAGGGTCACTTTGTTTTTATTGTTCTCATTCGGATATGTCGCTTCTGATTATTCTGCCCCCAAATTGCATTTTAGAGGCCAATAAGTGCGTTCTCTGAGAACTGGAGCTGAAAAAGCTCCTTTAATTTGTACCTGCACTCAGCCACAGTGCTTTTATGTTGTTTCCTCTTATACCCCTCAGATTGACATACGTTACTGCCTGCTGTGCAGTACTAACATGGGGAGAGCCGAAGGATTTTCACTTCTTCCTAGTTGTGTTTAAAAACAGAAGGACTGGAGAAAATCACTGCTTGGACCTTGCTGTATCTTGCAGAACTCTTTGCTTTGGAGGTGCTTAGGTGCCTGCAGCATTAACGATTAAATACATCATTATTTTTAGTTATCTTCACAATACCTGCAGGAAGCAGTGCTGAACTGAGAAACTGAGTTGCAGAAGCAGAGTCCATCCCAGAATACACAGGAACAAAACTGCTGCAGCAAATGTCTCAGGCTCTCAGCTACTGTGTTTGCTCCTGCTTTCCTTTTCCAAGGTGCTCTGCTAAAAAGGCAGTAGTGCTGTAAGCACAAAGGAGAGAAGCCACTCAGATTCCTCCTCCCCGCTGCTGCTCTTAACTTTTCTTTTACCTTTGGCTTTTATTTTCCATGGTTTATTTCCAGTTCAGGAGTCCAGCAGAAAACTGGTCAGGGCATAGAACCATCAACTCATAGAACAGTTTGGGTTGGAAGGGAACTTTAAAGGTCATCTTGTCCAACCCCCTTGCAGTAAGCAAGGATATCTTCCACCAGATCAAGTTACTCAGAGCCCCATCCAACCTGACTTTAAATGTTTGCAGGGATGCTGCATCCACTACCTCTCTGGGGAGCCAGCTCCAGCGTTTCACTACCCTCATCATAAGAAATTTCTCCCTCATATCTTTTCTAAATCTACCATCTTTTAGCATAGGAATAGAAAGCTACAAACTTAAGTGCTGAGAACTGCACATCTTCACCTTTAACGTGCACAGTCTCTCTGTTCCGTTCTTTGTTATTTCCTGATCAATCCCATTATATCATTTAAGAAACATTAACCAAATGTCCTTGTTGTATCTACATAGCATGAGTTATTTCAGTAGAGACTTCACTTGGAGACTCTTGATGCTGTAGTGAGAATTACGTATTTCACCTCCTTTAATTCTTCAGTTATTCAGTTAAAGGTCTTGGAGCATTTTCCCACTCCTAATTAATCCTTGAGTAAGTAATAATAAGTAGTTCAAGAACAGAGCATCTAATCAGTGCCCTGGTTCCTGGGTCCCATCAGAGACAATCCTTGCAAAATGGTGGCTTGTCCTTAAGTGCCCAGCTCAGCTTAGACTCTGTGGAATTTAGGTGCCAGGTACAGCTATATTTCCTTGTTCATGGTTGCTGCTGACCTATAGATGGAGTATCATTGCCATTCATGCCTTCAGAGTGCCCAAGTAGTACAGGAATACACCGAGCATGAAGTCCCCACACAGCAGGTTCGCTAGGGTATCATCCCCCTTCCCTAACCAAAAAGGTTTCTGGTGAGAACTGAATTAATTGGTTTGACATTAAATCCAAGACAGTAAATCTGCAGTTTCAACTACAGATGATTCCTGCAGAGATGAGGGAGAGTTTGCCATATCCCAGCAGAGCAGTTCTTTCTTCCTTTCTTTTTGAGCAATGCTTCACACTGGTGCTCCTGCAGTTGCATACATTGTGCCTTGGTTGGAGGTACTTTCCTGGCACATTCACAAGTAATGGCAGAAAACTGCAGAAGTAAATTTGCAAGAATGGCTGGCACAGCCCTAGCTTGAGTATCACTTGCTGTCCTTCCTTGGCTTGTGTGGTTCACAAACTGCTTTACATATTCAGGCTCCAGGAAGAGCGTAACAGTGGAGTTTAATGAGTAGGTTAAATTCACTCATGGTGTCATCTAAGCTAGTTCATTTGGAGCTAGAATGGGTATCTCTACATTGCTCTGCCATCTGCATTGTAGTTAGTCATCCAGGCTTCAAATTTCCTTTCCTGAAAGAGAACTGTAGGAGGGGAAACTTAATCTAAAAGTGTGTGCGTACCGATTCCTGCGCTTGCTCTTTGTCACAATCAGTGCAGAAGGCATCCTCAGGCCACTTATTTTTGATGTTCTACCACAAATACAGGCCTGAATTTCACTATTTTCTCATTAAGACTGTTCAGTCTTCTCATCTTCTGTCCCCTTCCATGGATAGCCCCATGCAGCACTGCCGTGGGCTTCTTTAATACAGCAGATCTGCTCTCGCCACCACACATACCGTGCCTCTTACCGTGATGCCTGTAGAGCTGTTACTTTCTCCATGCGTCAGTAATTGCTATAGGTAACAGGAAGGACTATGCCAAGCTGACAGATTTTCATCACCATCCTCAGAGGAGTCAAGTGTATCATTCCTGTGCTGTGCTTCTTCCCCAAATCAGCCACCTACTCCTCCCACCACAGAGTGCACGCAGAGTTAAACTGCAAATCGCAGGAGGATCTTCATGTCCTTCCACCATTCTTTGCTATACAAAGCTTTTAACTCATCTACTCCCTGTACCAGGCTTATAAGGAGCCTGACCGTGGGATCTTCTGTTTCTGTAGAAGGTGCTTGTCTGTTTTTTGTGAGACCCCACTTGGAGTATTGTGTGCAGGTCTGGTGTCCTCGACATAAAAAGGACATGGAACTGTTGGAACAAGTCCAGAGGAGGCCACGAGGATGATCAGGGGACTGGAGCACCTCCCATATGAAGATAGGCTGAGAAAGTTGGGGCTGTTCAGCCTGGAGAAGAGAAGGCTGCGTGGAGACCTCATAGCAGCCTTCCAGTAGCTGAAGGGGGCCTATAGGGATGCTGGGGAGGGACTCTTCATTAGGGACTGTAGTGATAGGACAAGGGGCAACGGGTTAAAACTTAAACAGGGGAAGTTTAGATTGGATATAAGGAGGAAATTCTTTCCTGTTAGGGTGGTGAGGCGCTGGAATGGGTTGCCCAGGGAAGCTGTGAGTGCTCCATCCCTGGCGGTGTTCAGGACCAGGTTGGACAGAGCCCTGGGTAGTTTTAGTAGGAGGTGTCCCTGCCCATGGCAGGGGGGTGGAACTGGATGATTTTAAGGTCCTTTCCAACCCTGACTATTCTATGATTCTATGGATTGTGAGTTACTTTTCCAGCTCCTTGAGTTAGTAATTCCTTTGTGATTTGTTTTGGATTTGAATATGAGCCTTCAGATGAATTTAACTTATTTAAAAGGAAACAGCAGAAAGAAAACAATGGGAAACCCAGGGTTAAAGGGAAAATGAAAGTACAGACAGCAACAACAAAAAGCCCCAAAGAGTTCTGGGTACTGAAATATACCCTTCCAGTTTCTCAGATCTTTTAATCAGCTGAACCAACCTAATCCATACAGAAAATCATCATTTTTATGAAGTCTCATACTGCTCCTGAGATATCCACTGACTTATAGATGGACTGCTGTAGTATTCCAGGTTCATGGGGTGCTATAAAAGGCCTTTCAAATCAAATCCATGCAGCCTCTCCAGAGGCTTTAAGGAAAGAGCTATCTGGCCTTCCTTCCTTTTAGCAGCTCTTCTTTATTACTGATAAGATCATTTATATTCTTGAGACTATGAAGCTACCATTAAGGGACTTCAGCCTTCTTAACTAGCGAAGCAAGCTCTTGTCATTGCCCTTCATCAACTGGAATTGCTCTCTTGGGTGTGCGTTCATTCAGGCCTAACCAAATATCCTCTTTATTTCCCTGTTTTTTCACACATAGTCCTCATCCAGAGAGAAGACTTCAGCTTTCACTCTGCACTCATAGCAGAAAAGATGGCACTTGAGGAAAAAACTGTAATTCAGATAAATATTATTGCAGTAATAGCACTTGTGCAGTCCTTGCATCTCCAAAGCCCTGTGCCAGCTAATTTATTTATTAATCTAAATAAGCAGTTTTATTCATTTGTACTTAGGAGGATTAATCTTAGAAACAAACTATTTTAAAACTGTTCTTAAATGGAATTGCAAGCGTGCTGCGTTGACAGGAAATTCATTTCCCCATTGCCTTGCTGTGTCAATGACATTAATTTACATTGTCACTACTGTTTATTTTGCAATGCATGATGTATGTAGGTTACAGAATGAAATATTCTGTCTGACTCGATGTGTGGTACTGGTTTACCATATTTACAGAAGAACAAATTCTCATTGGGTTGAGACTACAGACAGTGGAATAGCTTGTGAAATCCATAAATCCTCAGTGGTCTCAGCTGAAATTGAAAGTTTGATAGATTTCATTACTCAAAAGGTACAGCAGCCCTATATCACCCTACTGCCCTTCTGAGACTATAGGTGTTGAAATTCCCTGTGGTTACCTTTATCAAATGTGATAAAAGACTTTTACAAGTATACCTAGCTGGTTTTGATTTGAAATAAGGTAGGTCTCAGAACTAACTATGCTCATATAGATTTCATGGCAATTTTCAGCAGGATTAGGGAGGGAGAGCTAAATCAGTGCCTTCGCAGGGAGGAGGCAGAGCAATGACCTGGCTTGTGACCTGCAGCCCTCAAGGTTCTGGGTTTTGTCTTGTAAGGGGCCCAAGTGAGGCTGGGCTGTTGTGAAATGTTCAGGCTGAGGCAGAGAAATGTGTTGAGTTCAAGCTCAAAGGAAAATATCTACAAGAAATGACATTTTCTTAGATCCCCTGATCACTGAAGGGTTTATGTTTCTTGTTATTACTGTTCTTCTGGCTGTTATTGTCTGAAAAATGCCCAGTCCTTCTTTAAATCCTGCTGGGCTCTTTGCTTTACAGGTACTCTCTGACAGTGCCACCAACAGAGGCTATCAAACAAAAGAGCCTTTCCTTTAGCCGGTGTAAATCTGACAAACATTCACTGGAGCAACTGAAGAGCGTAACTGCTAAACACAGGGTACTGAATAAGCACCCCTTCTGTTTGCATAATGGCTTCTTAGGGCACATGGCAAGGATTACCGGTCATCCATATCATCTGATGTAGCCTGGAGTTTATCTCTGTTGGTGCACATTTATTCACCTGGAACTCTGGGTCCAGACTGTGGAGATCCAATTTGCTTCACTGGGGTATGAATTTACTAGCTAATTTGTGATCTTGGTAGTATCAAATCTGCCCATAGTTATTCTTAATTTGAAGTTTCCTCAGCTGCTTCTTGAGCAGAAAAGGTAACTACTCTTGTTATTCCAGTTGAATGCTCTGATTTTTCCCCAGGGACCTGTGTGCTTACTTTAGATAACAAATATCTATTCGATATGTGGTAATATCTATTGTAATATCTATTGATGTGTAGACAAAATAGTCTATGTGACTGTGGAAGAAAGTAGTCACGTTTTGGCAGCAAATGGGAACACTTTTGTCTTTTGTTTCATTTTTAGATCATTTCTAGTTTGCAGCTTGAAGCAAAGAATCTCAAAGTCAATACCAAATGTGTTTGTTACAAATGCCTTAAAATATCTACTGTATATACATGAAGGTATACAGAAATCTGGGAGCCATATGGGATTTTCACACACCTGTCAGTGAAGTGAGTAAGTTTGAATGTGAAATCTTACATTCTGCACCAGAACATATGTGAAGAGCCCAAGGACATGGGTTGTGTGATGAGTGTATCCATTCACCGAAAAGGTAGCAGTTTCACAGAGCACTACATTGCTGAATATTATGGCAATATTGGCTACAAAATATTCCTAATGGAAAGATAACATGGAAACCAGGATATCTAATTAAAAATTGCAAGTAAATGTGAAATGGGGTAGTGATTTTTTTCTTGGAATTGTGGCTCTTGTGTAATACCACAGATTGTGCTTTATGCATGCCACCTACACACAGCTATGAAATATTGCAGTGGCTTACATTATTGTGATATTGGTCAGTTTTAGGTGAGCTGAATTTTAGGATGAATGTCATGTTGGTCAATGAGAATCAACCAAGCATTGCTTGTGTCTAAATCACACTGCACCAAATTATTGTAAAGCAGTGTCGTGTTTGCATAGATTACTTAGAGGGAAACCTCTTCAAACCTGAATGGTTAAGGCAAAACAAAATGGAAAATGGATGCCATTTAGGGCATTCTGGCACATATGGTTCAAAACTGTCTTTTATAAAAAATAGGTCAGAACCCCCTAATTAGTGCACAAGACAACAAACTGTTGTGCTTGGGCCATTTTAGAGAACCTCCATGATTTGCAAGTGACATATGTAAGCCCATGAGAATAGAAATTGGCTATAAAAGCCAAATCCAGTGGCACAGATCTTTTTGCTGCTTCTTAATGAGCTAAGATCTGTCATTTGGAATATTTTCTGCCCCTATTGGATTATTCCTAGTCAGCATCACTGGAGAATCCAATTATTGGATCTCAGCTGCCCTTTCCCTCTGAGAAAGACAGAGACATCAAAACCATTACTCTGATTAATCCCTGATACGTCTCCCCTGCATTCTGCCACCCAGTGACACACAGCTTTTCCTTCATACAAGCCGCTATAGTAAGAGCCAGTAGCACATGCAGAAACACTGCTCATGCCTCTGGCCTTTAGTGAAACACTTCTCACGTAGTGAAGGTGCTGAACACAAAGAGATAAATGAGGAATGGGGAGGGGGAAACAAGCAGCTGAGGACGGGAGAAAAGGGATATATATAGGACTTGCTTTTGCTATGCATGAAATGCAACACCCTGTTCCCACATCGTGACGCACATCAGTTGGTCCAGATGGTGAGAAGGGTTGGGTTTCTGCCTGGGGCTGCCGGAAGAGGCTTCATTTGCATTCCTCAGCCCAGTTGTTCATGGAAAAGCATCCGGGCGATGCACAGCCGCTCACACAACTGTGCTCACCTTCCTAAGCACAACCTTTCTTTGTGGTACCAAACACTGGGAGAGGTTTGCAGGCATCAGGAATGAAAGGAGTTTGATCAAGTTCAGGCTCCAAGTGGAGCCTTCTGAGTGTCGTCACCAGTGGTGTAGAAATAGCAAACCGTCCCAAATAAAGCATTCATTCACAATCTGTGCTGGTACAAATAGCCTGGAGTTTGTGTAAAACATACAAAATGCCTGGAGCTCAGCTCTGGAAGAACAGCTTCTGCTCCATCATAAAGGTCTTCCATACAAAACCCTTTCCTGTGGCTGTGTACTACCATTACCATAACCAGTTTTGCTTGTTAGGGGCTAATTGTGAGTGTTAATTTGAGACATGTGCAACAATTGTGCTTGTTACTGCTGTAATTAATCCCATTTGAAAATGTTCGGTTTCATTGATTGTATTGATGGGTCTAAGTTTTAGCTGTTTGATTCTGTTATTTTGTAGCTATAAATTTCCTTTAAGAACAATGCAGGCATAAGTGAAGAACATTACAGATATGTATTTGTAACTTAGAGGATATTCTTAAAACCTACCAGCATTTTTTTAGGGGCTTGTAAAATGTACACATCGTTTCACCTACCAAGTATATTGCTTTTAGCAGTCATTCTTCATGGAGTAAAGTTTTTAGTTTATCTTTGCTAATGTCCATGGAATTTGCCTGAATAATTTCCATTCATGATAGTGGAAGTTACGAACTCCGTGTTAGTCACTAAGCAAGAGCTGTGTCTTTAAGAAAGGAAGATTTTATGAAGATTAGCCATAAAAACCGCATCTAGAGGAGGTTGAAGCTACATTTACTACTGTATTAAGAAATGTTTAAGTGATGAATTCATATCAGCAAATGGCTTCTTCTCCAAGTTTTGCTTCTCCCCTAAAGTGCATTTGATCATTCCACCTTAACAAGGTGCAGTGATTGACAGGTAGAGATGTTGCACAGAGCAGGAGGTGGGAGTGTGCTCTATTGGTTTGTGCTTGTACATCCTGAGCACCAATTACTGTCACTGCTGCCAGCACTGATGTGTTTATCAGGATGAGTTATAGCAGAATATATGTACACAGGCAGTGTGTATGCTGGATGACCACCCCCTGTGATGTAAAATATGAGAGTCTGGGAGCTACCGTTTTATAATTCATCAGGTTCAGCAACTGAATGTTGTTGGTTGGCTTAGTTATAAAGGCAAGTGTGAACTGAACAGCAGACAGGAGCATCTCGCATTAAGAGTCCTGTGAAGCTGCATTTGGTGTCTGGGCTCTGCTTTTGTTCAAGTGAATTCAGTCCTCGGTGAGTGATGGGGGTTCTGTTGAGCTAAAGCTGTTATTATATAAGCTGGGGAAACCTGCCTGCTAGTTTTATGTGTATTTTGCTGCTGGAAGTCCTTGTCTGTGGTTGTTTTTAGATTTTGCAATATTTTCAGTCGTGTACGTTACTGGCAAAAATGAGATGAAAAGGAAAATTCAATGATGAATTATTCACTATAGTGCTGCGAGGATCTCTTTTCTAGCTAAAGTTACTTTCCTTTAGTGAGTGCGTTGGGGGGGTTCAAAGCTACAAACCAGCAAATCTACCTGTCATTAAATTGCTTTTATTAGCAGTTAAAGAGAGTGATAGCTGTGGCTTTTGTAACAAGAGGAAGAAAAAGCTAAAATCAGAAGCACTTACAAATTCTTTGCTTTTACGTGCATGTGGCTTTTCAGATGCAGCATCTTTTGTGTGCAGCAAGAGGCTGCAAAGAATTTGCATTGTAGAGCTTCTTAATTAGATAATCAGTAAAATGGTAGCCTCTCTCTGGTTTTGTGTGGCAATATGCTCAGTATCACGTTAAAATGAATGATTCCCCATCTTGCATAACAACAGTGCTGAAATTCGTGTAAGATGAAAGGCAAAGGGGGACTCTGAAACAAACTGTGGGAAACATGATATAGCACAGCTAAGCAGGGAAAGGTATATTTCCTATAATGTATGCATTACTTCTTAAATTTCACCAGCTTTTCATTCTTTGCTCTAATTTTCACTTGCTTTATTATGTCCTCTACATCAAGAAGCTCCTTTAATATCTGTCAATATTATCTTGCCAGTAACCTTTAAAGATCGGTACGGCAGCATATTTTTAATTGCTGTTTTAACCAGAAAGGAATTGAAAAGCAGAGTTTATGGGATTGAAATGTCAGCATTGCTGTACAATACCTGTATCCCTCCTCAGGAGAGGCAGGTGGTCATGAGTGACAATCTCACTTTTCCTTTTATCGGTAGCATATCATCGAAGGAGCAGTCGTTGCTCCTGCCTCTGCGCCGTTTGGGGTGTGGGGTTTTAATCTGTGGGGTGAAAAGGAAAGGTTGTTTTATCGAATATAAAGAGGCTTTGGCAGAACAGCACCTGTTGTCTTATTGCTGTATTAGTAATTGGAGAGAGAAACACTCTCTTCCAGAGACCTCTCCTTTGGTATTAGTCCGAACAGTTTACTCTGTAGTGATTTAAACTTGTATCGTGGCTTAGAAATAATCTATTCCATGTGTGAAACATTGAAACTGCAGGACAGATCCTGGATTAATTAATAAGAGGTCTCATTTTAGCATCATTTTTTATTTAAAGAGGAAGGCTATAGACAAAGTGGCCTTTGCCACAGACTTAGTTTGCAGAACAGATTGGCACTTACTCGTTATAAATCATATATTTGGAAAAAAAAATCGGGATTTCTGGAGAACATTTCCTGGCAGCCGAACAGACCAGAGCCTATTTCTAGGAAGGAGTATATACCTTCCTCAGTAGTGCTTTATTTAAGAGTATTTAACTGCTTTTTAAGCATTCAAATCTATTTTCAGTGACCCCTGTGCTAGCAAATGAGATTTCTTGAAGTGTGAGCTTCTGGCTTTGCAAGTTCTCCTCCTTTCAGAAATCTGTGATATTGCATCCATCTGTCTAGGCATTTATACTGCATGCATCACTATGGTGTAATCTCAGCAATCTGAACATTAACCATGTAAATGTATGTACTGTAACTGAGGAAGTATAAATTAGGACAGGAAAAGCAACCCTAAAAGGAGAAAGTTATGATATGGGCATATGGCTCTTGTGGGCACCAGAGCTCCAGACTCGCTATTTGTTATAACACAATAAATTGAGCTACCAACTAGTTCAGTCTCCAGGCAGTGGTATGGAGGCTTGGGCACAGACAAGACCAGCTTCTTGAAGTTCAGCCCAGATAAGAACAAGGAAAATAGCCAGAGGATGTGGCAAAGATAACTTTTCATGCTGGGTGTGTGCCTCCTGCTCATTTTGTCGTCATAGTCCAGGAGCGATGCTGAAGGAAAAACAACAGTGACTAAAGAATTGTATTTTAAATCCTCTCTGGTCTGGAGAACACAGTTGTCTTACCTGGAGATGAATTTGCTATTGTGATGCAAGCCTCCCACCTCGCAGTAAGGGACAGCAGTAAACTTTGTGGAGCACCGTGCCTTCACTACCGTTAGTTACCAGCGCTGGTCCAGGGACAGCCATCTGTGTGGTTATCCCGCTGGACACACGCTACACCACAACTCGAAGTATGTTGGCTTCCTATTCATTTCTGAATAGAGGTAATAATTTAGGACTGATGCATAGCACTCCTGAGTAGCAGAAATCTGCTCTCCAAAAGGAAATCATGCTCAGCTTTTGCCTTTTGGTGACAACTGAAGCCAGCCAAGGCACCTATGTTCAGATTATCTTTCATATAAAATACAGATGGCAGGGGGAAAACATCTTAGACAAAAGTCCTTAGCTTTGGAATTGGTCTGTCTTTCTTCTTCTTTTGGTCTGAAATACCTCAGGTGTACAGTGAAGTCCTGTGGCAGTTGATGGTCAACATTTTTGGTGAAATAGGGTATTGGACAACTTGCAATTACTCTTTAGAGAGTATTTTTCACTTTGCATTAACTAAAGCTAGTGTGGGACTGTAGTTGTGCAACCATGCTTTTTGTCTGTGTCAAAAGTGACTGGGGATTGCAGCAGCAATGTGTAAGCTCACACGCTTGTGTGCCTGTAACGCTTCTATTTTCCTCTTTCAAACACACACACACAAATGATACTTTTAAATAGAGAAATGCATTTATAGTACTGACTCTTGAGTACAGAAAGCTCTAGTGCATAGAATTGAAAACTATTGACTATATGATAAATCTGTTCTTTTTTTATTGAAGAGTCTGATAAAGTGACATTGCGTGCTATTTTGCAGCATTCTCAGTTTGAAATTAGTAGTCATGATGGGTGTGAAACAAAGCCATACAGACACCATCAAAGTAACGTGCTTTCAGAGAGAAGTCCTTCAGTGGAAAAATGGGTTTGAATGATAGGTTAGACATGCAGTATACTCAATGTTGAGAATAGAAAACACAACTTTATGGCAAGGAAGAGACAGAAGATAGTAAAGGATGACAATGTGTCAATGAAAAACTGTAAGGTCTTTTGTATATCCAGATAGATAGGCAGAGAAACACCATTTTAAAAGTTAATCAAACAGTGCATGAAAGGAACGAATTTGGCAACTGGAGCAGAGAGAAATGGTGTTCATAAACACAGTGTGCCTTTTGATGCTGGTCTGTTCCTTGTGTTGGGAGACAAACACGTGCAAAGGCCTAGTCATAGTATCATAGAATCATAGAATAGTTAGGGTTGGAAAGGCCCTCAAGATCATCAAGCTCCAACCCCCCTGCCATGGGCAGGGACACCTCGCTCTAAACCATATTACCCAAGGCTTCATCCAACCTGGCCTTGAACACTGCCAGGGATGAAGCATTCGCAACCTCCCTGGGCAACCCATTCCAGTGCCTCACCACTCTAACAGGAAAGAATTTCCTCCTTATACCCAATCTAAACTTCCCCTGTTTAAGTTTTAACCCATTACCCCTTGTCCTATCACTACAGTCCCTAATGAAGAGTCCAAATCCTGAATAAGAGATTTGTTTTAGATCTTATATGATTATACAAACTGCAGAGGATATTCAAGTTATAAAAAACAATTAAAAATATTCACTTGTATGTGAAATACATCTCATAAATGCTGAGTTTAACTCATTTGTGGATGCAGTTGTTTGGTTTGTTTAGTGGTTCTCAGTGTCCTGGCATCTGGATGCATTATGCTAAAGTTAAAAAAAGCGGGGGGGGGGGGGAAGGAGCTTTTAATGGAAGTAGTCTTTTGCCTCTGCCCCTTCCATGCTTCTTAAAATAAGAAGCAAATCTGTCTGTCCTTGAAACCTCCCAGGTAAGGAGGGTAATAGAGGCAGTTCTGGAGAATTCAGCACCAAAAATCAGTAGGAGCCACACATCAGCTTAGTGAAATAGAGTGGTACAAACGCTCTCCTTTCTGCATGGCATTCAAAGTGTCTAGATGATCAATGACATGAACAGTATTGGTCTTTCCAATAGACAAGCTGCTCATGTCAGCTTTTGGTGGAGTTTCTCCACATTTTCAGGGAACGTGCATGCTCCGAAGGGTGCTGGTTGCTATGGCTGTGTCACCACCACAGAATAGTTACAATCTATTGTAAGAGAAGCTGCCTGTAAATAGAGGTGTAGGATTTGACTCAAATCCAGGATCAGCTCTAGTAAAGGCCCTACAGCTTTGAATCTTGCAGGCAGGTCATTAGATACATGTCCCAGTAATGAGCTGCACTGACAGTCACAGCACATTGCTCTGCAGGAGCACTTTCCATAGAAAATATCATGATCATGTGCAGAAGAAGATTCTGTGGAGACCCCCTTATATAGCCTTGCATGAAAGTGTCTGTAATCCCATCAGATTGCAGGCTGAAAGCACTCCTAAACTCCCACTGCTTCTCTGATCCTCATTTTTCTGTCAAAGATGGAGAATGTCATTTCACTTGCCAGTACACAAACAGGAGTGATGCTCATCTGTGCAGATTCATTCATTGCCTTCAGAGCATTGCTATCCTATCTTTTGTCCTGTGCAAACTATGGGTTATTAGTTGGTGGCCTAAAGATTAATATGAATATACAGTTTTTATTTTGTAGTACAGAGAAATGCTTATGGCATCCCCATATTTCTACTTGGTAATCACCAACTCACTCACCAAAAGTCAGCCTGATAAAACTGCAGAGTCCTCGTTCCCAGAATACTTCCTTGGTGTTAGCAGAAAGCTCCTATTATTTTAGCCAGGTGGGAATATAATCTGGATTGACAAAAGATTTTGAATCCTGAGAGTTAGTGTCATCTTCGCATCACACTGGCCACTGTGTTGTGTTTGAAGAGCCTGTAAAGTGACAGAGCAGGGCATGGTGTGTCCCTTCTGATTCATTACTGTACTCCTGATGAGATCTTTCTTGCTTGGAAGGCAATAGAAACCCACCACTCTGTAAACATGATTTACAATACTATTTCTGCCAGGTTTTAAAGAAAGGGATTAGTGCACTGGCATTTGAGCTAAGCAAATGCTAATTTAAGAACCCACTATTATCCCTTGTTTTGTATTGTGGTAATAACCTTTAACATTATGAAATAGTAAAGAACTGATTGAACCATGTTGGGTGCAGCCACATGCTGAAACTGAATGAGTGAGCTGGCCAGGCAGACTAATCAGTTCACTTAGTCATTTTCTTGGGTTTTTCTTAATTTTATAGAGATTTATTTCTATATTTTAGGTAAATTGTATACTCAGAAGAATTTTTGCTACCTTCGGGAATATATATAAGTAGAAAAAGCATTCAGAGCAGCCAGTAATACTAAGGAGCAAATGTTTCTACCTAGCAGTGTCTAAAAAATTGAAGTATTACTAGGGAAAACCTCTGCTTTCCTTCAGAAAACCTACTTGTAGCTGTTTGAAGAAAGTATATGCATAAATACTATTACTCTAAGTGTACAATACCTTTTCATGTAAATGGTATTTTATTCTCTCTGTATTTATTTACGGTACTGTTAATCCCAGTTTGTCTGTAGTAGTAGATCTGTGTCTCCCACTACCAAAATATGCCTTGAGAAAATAAACTATTATCCCAGGTGAAAAACTGGGAATTGGCAAAATTATTATCTACTTAATGTCCCACAGACTGTCCTTGTCCTTCTCAGGTGGTGTTCCTGATACACTTGCATAGGGAAATGACAGTGTACGCTGACTGCTGCTGGCTTTGGTTTGGGCTGTAGTTCAGAAATGCAAAGTAAAATCATTAGTAGGTGGTATTAGGTGAAACTCAGTCGTTACCACCAGTTGTCTGTATTTCTCCTCTTTGAGGTACAGCCACAAGGGTTAAATACTTGTGTGGAATATACCCATCCAACACAGAACCAAACTTCAGAGAAGGGAGAAAACAGCACTCCTACATACAAAATAGGATTTCCAGGATGCAATTACTTTCATCTCACAATATTTTGCAATTTGTCAGTTAAACCCCCTATATTTTTCTAAACTATAGACATTCTGAAATGTTCTTGTTTGAATTAAACAAATTGTTCCAGAATACTGAATGTAATTTAAATGTTTCCAGTTCGTGTTTGGTTTCTTCTATTCCAGTTCACATCTTATCTAAATTATAATGGTATACTGATCCAGTTTTACAAGATTCCTGAAACAACTTTGTGGAGCAACTCAGATATCTTTATGGTGGCAATTGCATATTGGTCTTTTAAAGTTTATGTTGTGGAAATACTTTGCACTCAAATGTCTCCCTTAGGTTTTACTCTTTCATTCTTGTTACTCACACCTGATCACTGAAATGATGACACTCATAGTCCCCTTTCTCCTGTCTTTTCAGAGATGTGAATAAATTTTCTTCTGTGCATAGGTATTGAATGATAGTGATATGAGACAGCAAAAGCAGAAGAGCTGGAGGACAGAAAGTAGGAAGGGCTGGATATGCTCCATCCCTGAGAGTGTTCAAGGCCAGGTTGGATGGAGATTTGAGCAACCTGCTCTAGTGGAAGGTGTCCCTGCCAGTGGCAGGGGGTTGGAACTGGATGAGCTTTAAGGTCTCTCCTAACCCAAACCAATCTGTGATTCCATGATTCTATGATTTTTATTCATTTTTCTAGTGGAATTACTGTGAACTGCATCTATAACTTTTAGTTCAGGTTGACCTACTATTCATAAATTAGTCCAGCTTTTACCTTATGCTATTCTTGAGCCTTAAAATCCCACATTTGACCTCAGATTTTTGAGGTATTTAAAATAAAGTGTGAGTCACTGGTTGCCCAGAGAAGCACCTAAAACTCCTCAAGACTGAAACATTGAAATTTTGTGTTTCAGTTTATTTTTGGTATGCTTGGTTAATAGAGCGAGAAACAAGCTTAGGCTGTACATGTTCTCTACAGGCCTGTCAACCAGTTCTTGCAGAAATATTTGATCAAGAATTAATGATTTATATTTATCATGGAAGGTATTTTTAAGCTGTGAAACATGGAAAGAAAATGACTAAGATGTGTTTTACTTAAAGCTCATCAGCTACCTGGCATGCTTTCTTTTGAATCTATGTGGTAATAGCACTTTTATCTTCTCTTCTTCTTTTACCCCTTAGATCTTCCCCCAGTGTTAGGTTACCATATCTTAGATCATAGGCTATGTTATAGTTAGGAGTTACATCTAAAGGATACAATGAAGGCAAAATATATGTGAAATTTCATGTGAACGTGATCTTCAAAATACCTGAAACATGCCACATTTTCTCAGGCTTATATATATAAACTAATTTTTCCTTTTTCCTAAACAGAAATATTTGTCAGAGGGAGAGCTCAATAGAGGGGGAGAAAATAAAAACATCAGAAAAATAAAGCCATAAATGAAAACTGTTTTAAAAATAGTAAATTACCCAGAACTGAATTGAAGGAGGGGGGAAAGGGGAGCAGGAGGGCCTAATGTTTGAATGTCTGTGCTGAAAACTTGTATCATCCCTACTGCAAGTTGTATTTAGATTTAAAAGTTGTTTTTTTCATTGATGAAACATATTTTACTCATTTTCCCAGAACAAAAGAGACATTTGAGTTTGACATGCAAGTAAATAACTTGAATTCAAATTTTAAGGTCACTCACTCAAGTAATGGAAATTGTAAAGGCCTAAGCAGTGATCTGGAAACATACAGAGCCTGACTGTCTTCTTACTTACACCTTTAACATATACCTAAAAACATGCAAATCAAAGACCAACCTGAGGACACAAGTGTGATCAATGTCTGCCTTAACCTCTAGTTGACATCTGTGAGAGCTGACTCAGCCTTTCATCTTTTGGTGGATATGCCTTTTGCTGAGTGTGACTCTGAAACTTTCAATCTGTAGGTCTTCCTCATAAACCTGTGGTTAAATTAATCTACTCAATCTGCAGATCAAGCACCATTTTAATTTAGTCACTTTGATTTACTTGCAGAACTTTTATAGTCATGACTGACACCTTTGAGGTGGATACCATTGATCTATGGTGTTTGCGCTGCATTAGGTTTGTGAAAAACATCAGGTTTCTTCTGGATTAAAAGGCAATATGGTTGTAATTTATGTTAGTGTGTGGGTTGGAATATCAGCACTCTTTCAGATAAATTACATAAACTGCCATATAAAAATAAATGTAATGTATAATCTTGGGATGTCCTTTTTTTAGTGAAGCTCCTTCTCTCGCAGGGAAACATCTGAGACATTATGATACTAATTCCCCAAACTTTTGTTTCAACTTAATCGTTCCTAGGGTTGGTTAACGCAAAAAGGAAAGATCATTTGAAATGCTATCACACTGTGTTTGAGCATAGGAGACAGACATCTGCCATTGAAAACGATGCCCCAGGGGATTTCCTAAACATTATCTCTGAAAATGTGAAATGCAGCCACCTCTGCTGACAAAAGGGCAGGAAGCTGAATGGCAAACATGGCGTTATTCTTCATTCAGGGAAAACCAACAACACCCATTTTGTAAGATAACTGAATAGTAATCTTGCACTAATTGTAGTGCATGTGTAGAAGAAGTGTTTTCAAGAGCTCCTCAGAAAGTTCTGCAACTAGTAAGCTGCACAACGTTCAGTGTATTTAATTCACAAAAATGTAGTGCTTAGTTGATCTTCCCCAGGATTTGTACTTGAACCCCACCAACTCCAGGTATTTCAAATATAGATTCTTAGTCATCATCTCTGGTGCTAAATGCCAGCAATTATAAGTACTGGTTGACTCATTGCTATACTTCATGAGTTTTTATGGCTATTATAAAACTTTAAAATGCAGGCAGACCTGTAGCCATCCCGGACACAACCAGTACCAGGGTGCTTCATATTAAATATAGCCAGATATTAAGCTATTATATTGCTTTACCCAGTTGTCCAAGAGCATCATCACCAGAGACGATAATGTGAGCCAGGGGACACTAGTACAGCTAACTGTAATATTTTATGTATTCTAATGATTTTTGCATTCTAAAGGACTGAAGTTGTTGACCGTATATTATGTTGCCAGTGGGTTTACCAACTCTGCATTTCTAAGGAAAAAAGAAGAAAGAATTTTGCAGTATGTTGCATTTGTATATAACCAGACAGAATTAGACCCACTCTTTCACAAAGTCACATGGTAGTCAGGGCTGGAAAGCAGCTGGATCATCTAGTCCAGTCAATACCGCTGCTCCAGCAGGGTCAGCAAAAGTGGGTTCCTTAGGGTCATGTACAGTCAAGTTTTGAACAGCTCTACAGATGGAGAGTCCACAACTCTTTGGGCAACCTGTTCCTCTTTCCTGTTACCCTTAGAATAAAAAAGTTACTTAAGTTATTTCTAATGTTCAAATGGAATTTTCTGTATTTCAGTTTGTGCCCACTGCTTCTTGTCCTATCACTGGGAACCACTGAGAACCACCTTTTTACACACCTCAAATTTACAGTGTAAATTAACTGAAATCACAAAGCACTAGTGTCCATTGTTGACCAAACCAGTCCATAGGGTTTGGGGTGTGATATCCAAAAATGCTTTAAACCTGGCAAGAAGGAGACAGGTTTCTCAAGAGAGATGTGAATCCTTCTCAGTATGCTGAGAATATTTTTTGGGCTCTTCTCAGATGTTAGGTCCCACTTATCCCTAAGTATTGTTATTCTTGGTCAAGATTTGACTTAAATGACATTGCTTTTGTCCAGTATGTTTCTCCCTTTGTTCACACCTGCAAAATACTTGCTTAGAATTTAAGTTCACATTGAAAGTCTGGTGGGTAATGAGGATTATAGATCGGGCTGCTGTTCATCTTTCTATAGATGGTGATTATTTCTGAATCTGCCTGCCAGAAATGAAGCAGAATCTCCTTCAAACAAAGAAACCATTCCTTTACCGTGAGACTTGCCTATGCGGCACAGTGTGAAATGCACTTTCATAAGCTTGAAGCCAGCTTTGGCTTTGGGTTAGCTGATTAAAATAAAAAATCCACTAAGAATAGAGCATGGCCTATATAAAATAAGTTAAAACCTCAAATTTACTTGCATTTGTTAATGTCCTCTTTAGCAGGCTTTCTTCTCCAGAGAATTCCCTTCTTTCCTTTCCGCGTAAGTTTTCTCATTAAGCTCTGTGATTACAAACAAGGCTTAGCACTAAAAATGACTAGATATTTTTATGGCCAAATGGGATTACTCTGATAATTGTCTCTGATCTGTTGCAGAGCTTGTTCTCCCATACTTGCTGCATCGAACCCTGTAACAAGAACCTTGATAGAATTACCATCCAACTGACATTTCCCAGGTCCTTTGATCCTGGATCTCTTCAGAAGTTTAGGTTCTTTTCAGCTGTAGGCAGCATGTCACAGCCCTTCTAGAATTTATTATTTCTCCTGACATTGTCCATGCAAGTCTCTTCAAACCTGTATAGTGAGATTGTGATAAAGAGTGACAAGGCTTAAAATAGGGATATCATTGCAGTGTTTCATGCAGCCATTTCTGACCCACATGCCCAGTCTCAGCCATCATGCAGCCAGGCCAGACTGTGCTCTTAGGCCAGCACTCTAAACTCAGGTTCGGTATCTGTGGCAGATCAAGCACAAGAGGGGTTGACAGAAACCTCCAGCATTGAAATTACAGACTGACAGCATGGTGTCATCCACCAGAAATTGTGACATTTCAGATCTACATATTCTTGTGCTTGTGTTGTGGTTTAACCCCAGGTGGCAACTAAGGACCATCCAGCCACTTGCTCATTCTCCCCCAGTGAAATGGGGGAAAGAATCAGACGGGTAAAAGCAAGAAACTCTGTGGGTTGAGACAAAGACAGTTTAATAGGGAAAAGCCACGCATGAAGCAAAGCAAAACAAGGAATTCATACACCACTTCCCATCTGCAGGTGTTCAGCCATCTCCAGGAAAGCAGGGTGCCATCAGACATAACAGTTAGCTTGGAAGGCAAATCCCATCACTTCCAGGATCCCTCCTTTCCTCCCTCTTCCCCCAGTTCCACATGCTGAGCATGACACCATACAGTCTGGAGCATCCCTTGGGTCATTTGGGGTCAACTGTCCCTGCTGTGTCCCCTCCCAACTCCTTGTGCACCCCTAGCCCACTCGCTGGTGGTGGTGATATCCATATCTCCAGAGGTGTTCTCTGTAACTCTGGGAGAAGGATGCTTTTGTATTTGGAAATCCTGAAGTAGTGAATTTATTGGAAAGTTGGGATTTGCCCATAACAATAAAAACACCACCCTCTATGCCAGGGATACTTCTTCAGCTTTGAAAGAGTACTTGATCAAAACATATTTACTGGAGTCCTTTCTGTAATGACTGAAATGTGCAACAAAGTTCTCATAAGAGTTCTAATACTGTGTGTATTTTTGCTCTTGGCATTATTTGGGGTATGAGCAAGACCATGTGTTTCTGTAGCAGCTTGACAGGCTTAGGGCTGTGCATGCATTGTACTTCTGTTCCTCTGCTGTGATTTATTTGGAGCAGGGCATGTATATGGCAGTGCTCCTCTTAACTAGCCAGTGGGTATAACCCTGCCAAGCTCTGTTGTCAGTCTGTCATCAAAAATCATGTCAACAGTAATCACTCACTGCCCACTTTCATCCCTCCTGCCTTCTTTGCTCTCAGGGGTAGCCACTGTCTGGTGATACACACTGCCAGTTTTGCTCCTGTCTTGCAGGAAAGGGATTTACCCTTAGCACCCTCCTTTAGCAGGATGTGACCATTGTCCACACTGCTCTTTAGTCTCCTACTGGAAATAATTAACAAAAATTAATAAAAATACCTTGCAAGCAGCCAACTGTTTGGATAAATGTCATGCTTAGCCTGACATTTCTTGTTGCTAGTCCTCTGGATAGCCCAGTGAGCCGGGACTGCAGCCCCAGAGGGTAATGTGGGAAGGCATGTAAAGGTCGTCATGAATCTAGTGAAGGAGATACTTTAAAGCAGAATCCAAATATAAAGTCTTGTAGAAGCTGGCATGCAAATGGAAATGTAAATAAGGCTGACAAGCTTTCCAGCAAGACATCCAAATGCCAAAGGGCAATTCTGCCTTCTCCAGGCCTCTTCTGCCCTACATGAGCATGCTACAGCTGTTTCCTCAGCCAGCAATGGTAGTCACCTCTGGGGGAAGAAGGAATATGAAAGTCATAGTGATTCTTAGCAGCTGTCACATTTGCAATGGTTTCCCTTCAAAGTATTTCATAACCCTTTTTTTCAGTGTACTTGCCTTAGAAAATTAACTTACGGAGTCACTATAGACGAATAAACAAAAAGATGTGTGTATACACACACAAGCATGGATGACAGTCTTAAAGCTATGATATTCCTACATGAAAACAGGGTGATTGTGAGATGTTATTTTAGGGGTTTGGCATAATTAGGTAGCAAAGAAATAGGGAAAGATGAGGGGAGAAAAGGTAGTCATTGACATAGGTCATTTGTTGAATTGTATTTAAACTGTAGCAGAAACTAGAAAAGGTTGAGGAGGGTGAGAGGCTTTTGAAAACGAAGGAGCTCAGGTAGAATTCACAAGATAAGAAGTCTTATAACTCTCAGAATAGATTCACCTTCAGCCTTCGGCATCCTTTTGACAAAGATATGTGAGTAATGGTTATTATTGCTTTGAGAAGTCTGCTTTGATCTGGTCTTTCTTTTTTTTTACTAGAGATTTAATTCTTCTTACTTTAATGTCTGGCAGAAATTCATTTAGATATATTTAAAAACATATGTGCATTTAACCAGCAATCCCCTTGGCATCCTTTCCTACCCTCTGAAGGGTGCTGCCCTCCTTTACTAATGCCCTTTAGAGCAGCCTCTTGGCGTGCTCAGCACAGCAACACCAGCTGCGTGGCAGACCTCTACAAAGCTGATTTCTGTTTCCCTTTGTCAGTGCACGATAGTCGCTGCCTGTTGGGATGCTTTTAGAGGCCTCCTGAGCCAGCCATCTCAAAACAGGAATGGCTTGCTGCAGTAATAGCGTCTGCTAATGTCTCATTACAATCAATTTAAATGCTTCAGTTCCACTGAGAGCTAATAACACATGAAAGTCAAACTAGGCTCGTAATTTAAAAGACACATTTTTTTGTGTGTGATGAACTGAACTATTATGCCCTGTTGAAAACATGACTATAAAAGATTTTAAAGGTGTGTTTACAGTGTCATTAGGTCCTCCTTTTATGTGTCTTCTAAGCTGGGAATAGTAAGATGTTCTCAGCTTTCTGTTTACCTTTATTAAAATAACAAAGCTTTATCTGTTGTCCTTTACAATTTTATGTATTTACAATACGTATTTAATGGTATTAAAAGATTAAATTATGACCTGCCTGCCTTCCAGAGAGCTTCACATTACGTTTTATAAAGACAGAGAGCTTGCTTCACTGCCCTTTATTCACTTTATTGTCCCACTCCCAACTCAGCCTCTCTCAACTTGATTGTCTTTCAAATAAATGGCCTTGTGAAAAGGAAAGTTAAAGTACTGATAGCAAATTGCCCCTGAAATTACCATGGGCCCCTCTTCAGACATCTGATGTAAGAATATGGACAAATTGGACCCAACAAGCTCAATACCTGGCAGAAGTTAGGGAAACAGGCAAAAACCCAAATGCATCTATAGAAAGGAAAATCAAATTCACCTGGTCTTCAAAAAACTCATGAGCACACCAGATATGGATGGGGTACTGATGGCTTTGGGAAAAGAGACAAAAAAAAGCATTTAGGCTGAAGAAAAGGAAGAGAAAGCAGGCTTATTCTTTAAAAATGGTTTTACACGTAATTTCAGAGAGATAGTGGAGAGGTGAGGCAGACAACTGAAAGGAGGAAAGAAATGCATTATGGACTGGCCCAGGGAGTGGCAAAGGGGATGGAGAAACTGGAAATCCTCAAGCTTTGTGGCTTTGTAGGGGCTGGTAAAGCTGCTAAGATCTCTATCCATTTGTACACAGCTCACTGACCCCACTGTTACACTCATTAAAAACAAGACTAATCTTTAACTCAAACCCCATCAATAGTGTACCCCCAGACAAGAACTGATGGGGCAGTGTAGGTAGAGACGTATAGGCTAGTTTTGCCATGAAGTGCAGTGTTTTGTGAAATCACATTCTCAGGTTGGTACAGAAAGGGTCAAGGGGTGGGGGGAAATCTGGGGTTTGATTTTTTATGTTGAGGGTAGGGGAGAGAAAGGGCTTAGCACAGAGAAAAGCCCTGCTGTTGTTGTCAAGGGCGAGGAAGGCTGGTCTACCAGGCTCCTTCTGTATTCAGTGGAGAAGGTCCTGTAGAGGACGGTAGCCCTGAACTGAGCTGTGAGCAAGTTCCTCTTTAGGGTCCTTAAAAGATTAACCACAATTGACTAAAATCAGCCTTTGCGACTCCTGTCATCTGCCCACCTCAAGGTACAGGGTGGGAGGGAAGTGAACAGGAAAGGATCCGGGAGCAGGACTAGATTGTGAGGATCCAGCTCTGTTGCCTTTGCATTATTGCAATAACACATCTCTGCAGGAGGATGACCAAAGACGGCAGCTTTAAACTTAAGGAATGACAGTTCTAGATATTAACAAAAACCATTCCTATAGGACTGTAGTCCTCTGAAGGAAGGCAGGCTAGGCAAGTTACAAAGTTTAGTTTGACACAGACTGCAGAAGAGATAGAAAGAAAATCCTTAATTAGCCATTCTTTGTGTAGCAAGTCTGTCCAGACAGTGCAGAATAATCACAGCTACAAGACAGCTTAGTTCAAGCTATGAAGCTTAATTTGGCAGGTGATGACAGTGTTTCCTTAGCCTAATGGTAACAGGGAACAGAAATTATCTGTCCACTGCAAGCCATTATATTTTAGTGGAAGAATAAAAGGCAGCTGGTACAGAAAACAGTTGTCTTCTCTCTTCCTGTCCCTTTACACCGAGCCACCCCCTGATTTGGCTTGACTTCAACCATGTTCTCTCAGTCACCAGGTAGTTGTTTTTTGTGATTTTCTCATCTTGCTTGTGACTAAGAAAGGGAGAAATTCCCTCTCAATATTCCTACAGTCTCTTGTTCTTAGAGTTTTGTGCATGAAAGAATTTTATCTTCTTTCTTGTGTGTATGCAGTGCCATGCTTTGCCCTGGAAGTCAAACATAACCCTCTAAGATGAAAAGGAGAACAGTTTGTTCTGAGACCAACCAGCTCTTTAAACAAGCTAAAGAATCTGCTGGAGTCTTTTATCACATTAATTTCCAGTCTAGAGCCAGTACATTTTTACTCACTTAGAAGTAAGTGAAACTTAGAGTTTCACAATAAATTTATCCAAAGGAGATAGAGAAGTATCACAAGACCCCTGTCATAAGTGGAAGCTAAGATGGGTTTATGTGACTTTCTTGAAGCTTCAGTGCCTCCTTTAAGTCAACAGGAAAATACTGTTATTCAACAAAATGCCACTGTAGCCAGATTGGTTTGGCCATCCCTGATCTAGGGAGAATTAGTACAAATTAATTTTCACATTAACCTGCTTGCAGCCATGAATACTGCACTAGGTACTAGGGGATTCAGTTAATTACAATTATAATACTTTTGTGCTAATTACAGGGACACACCAGAAAGGTTGTTGTAGCAATACTAACCCATTTCATAGCATGTAGGCCACTGGCAGTAATGAGCTTCATCTGTCCCAGTTGGTGCACAGTAACTTTCTTTTAGGTCTCATTTCTGACACTTGCAGACTGTTTCAAAAGGGTTTTGCTGGCATGCCCACCCCTGCCTGCCTGTTTAGCTGTGTACCCCTTTTTCATTATTTCTTTTCATAGAACAGGATTCTATGGAAAGGACCTTAAGATCAACCAGCTCTGTTTGCCATATTGTTTTCTCATAGTTATTGTGAACGAGAAGGAATGGTCTTAAAAAGGAGCAAAAAAGCTTCAGATGAGACATTAGGAAAAATACTCAACTGCAGAAAGGAGAGGGAAGCATCAGAATAGGCTGTTAGGGATGGTTGAAACGTTCTCCATCTCTGGGGATCTTTAAGGACAAATTAGAGATCTGTAAGAAGATATAATTGTGACTTATGGCCCCTGAGGGTGTTCTGATCCCTCTGCCAATCTCTGTCTCCTCCTCACTCAGAGTTCGACTCATGCTCCAGTTGTAAGTTTCTGATGCCTGGCACCCATGCAAGCATGTCCTGCTTGTCCTTGGAAAATGCTAGGCAGTGCAATTTGATACAATCCTTTATCATTGTGGTCTAAGATAAATCATCTCCATTTGCTTTGAAAAGTGAAGTCAGTCATCCCAGTGCAGACAACATTTAGGAACTCGATCACAAATCCCAGACCATAATGCAGTCCTAGACAGTCTCACATGAGTTTCTCATTCAATCTGAGTATGTCTCTTTCTTAGAAGAGTATGTATAGGCAACTTAAGCCATTCTGTATTGTAGAATCATAGAATGGTTAGGGTTGGAAAGGACCTTAAGATCATGTAATTCCCCCCCCGCCATTGGCAGGAACACCTTTCACTAGACCAGGTTTTTCAAAGCCCCATCCAACCTGACCTTGAACAGTACCAGAATTTCTGGGTTTTGACTATTTCTGTCCAGATTGTTTCTGAAAGCTGTATGGATGTTACATTTATCAGTGCTAAACACTGTTTAATCACATAACTGAAGGGATCATCTTGACCCACTGCTTTTTCCTACTTGGATCATCCTGGACAGTCACAAGTAGAAAGCAGAAAATCAAAGAGCCTTGAAAAAACCAGCCTGCCAAAGCTAAGTCAAAGTGCAGTGTCAACAAAATATTACAGACTAACACCAATTTTGTCAAGGAAAGGAAAAGCCAGTCTGCATATGTCAAATGAATCTTAGGGTAAAGCCATAGACCATAGTCATGGAAAACTGTCACTGTATTAACAATTGTGATTTCTCCATTGAAAATGGGTCTAAAAGAACTTGCCTTTCAAGGGAGCATATGGTGCTGCAATCCAACTGCTGTCACTAGCTGTAGGCCAGCAACTGTAGGAAAGTCTGCACCAGTAAATAAACATTTGACATAGGCCCTTTTTCCTTTCTCCCTCTCTCTGTATTACATATAAATATCTAGACACACACATTCTATGTGTATATTTGCATTCAATGATATGCATATATATATATGCATTGAATTGACTTTCTGTAAGACAATGTTAAGACACTGATAAATCAATAGTACCCACCATATTAGGATTAACAAAACATTCATTTACTCTAGAGAACAAACAGCTGGTCCTTGGGATAAGCTGTTGAGATTGCAATTCTTATTTTGGGATGCTTGTCAGAATCATGAAAGAATGTAAGAACCCTGGATATCAGGTGGGAACACTTCCATTTCCTACTGATCTGTAAACCTTATCTCTAACTTGGCTTATCAGCTGAGCAGGGAAAGAGCAGAAGACCTCTGCTTCCTGTAGGATTGACCCTCACCTTTTTTTGCCTAAGTTCATGTATCTAGCACACCTGAGTTAAACAACATCACTGAAGGTATTGATTTGATGAAGCACTAGACAGAGACCTCAAAGAGCCTGGATGTTTAGTGATATTCACTGACCTACATGCTGTTGTATTAACTTTGCATTTTCAGTTTTCACTCAACAGAAAGGCTATAATGCAATAATATTGTTTGCATAGTACACAGGACCAGTAATACGATGGATGATAACTGGAAGATGTTGTTGTGCTGAGTTTAGGGAGATCTTGTTACTCCTTCCCAGAACACTGCAGAATTGGCACAGGAAGCAGGAAGGGCATCTCAAATACCTATTCAACTACAGGTAGTGCTTTATCTGGAAAATGACTCCTACAGGTCACAAAAGGAGAAAAATGGTGTGCATTCAACAGATCTGGAGTCTCTCCTGGGTATGTAGAAGTATGCACGTACGTACAAGTATGTCAGTATGTAGAAGCATGGTTTAAACACAGCTTTAGAAACAGAACAGATAGGTAGATTCAAAATGGGATAAAAAAGTAATATAGGCAAATTTTCTTCATATCAGTCTTTGATTTTTAGAAAGAGGAATATGATCAATGCAATACATCTGAGTTTTCAGGAAGTCATTTAATACTGCACACTGCTATTTAAACCAGTGAAGACATAGATGAAACCTTGTAACAAGCATAAAAAAAGCATACCAGAAAAGTCTGAAATAAAATTAGATCGTTTATTTAGCAGAGTGAAGGTCGGTAGATGAAGTTGTGTTCTATCTGTAAATCTGTCATGAGAATCGATGTACAATGGAAAAGAGCAGTTTACACAGAGGAACTGTGCTGGTGCAAAAGCCATCAAGTAGGATGAAGCTGCATTTTGTTAGAAGAATCTAACCATTTGAGGACAGGATTCTGCGTGTGGTCTTCCAACAGTTATGAAATGCCAAAATTGAACTAATTGTAAAGTATTTGAACAGTTTATGCACAGTATTTTAGGGTTCTGTGAAAGCAGAAATTGAACTTGATTAAGAAGACCTTTTCCAGCTAAGGCATATATGCCATAAATGTGGCATTCTGTGGGTCTGAGAATGATGAGGTCAAGCCTATCAGCGGTAATTGCAAGGCATTTGTTGGCCTTGATTTTTTCAGACATTATTCCAATTTTACATGATCTTTTGCTCAAGTTAATCAATGTTTCAGGGCATCCAAACCATTAACTGTAACCTCCATGTCTCATTAGTGGCCAATTGCACAATGTACATGTTTGCAACCTAGATGTCTCCTTGCACAGTACTCAAAATATTCCTTATAATAAGCTAAGAGGCATGCAGGGAGCATGGCTTATCCTGAGGTAATATAAGTATTTGTCTTGTTTAAATTCGTTCAGGCTTGTAATGTGCTCAACCATTCCCTATTACCTGTTTGTATTACAAACAGTAATCCCCCTTAATCAGGAAGCTCTAGCAAAGTAATACAATTTTGCAGCTGCTCTCAATTTGCCTCTTAGAAGAGATCAATACAGATGTGCGAATGTTTTTACCCATTTCATCCCTTTCTGTATACTTTCCTTTTTCTTTCAGGACATTAAATATATTGTTTTTAAAGTTTATCAATAGTAAAAATTGATAGTTTTGTTTCCAGTCTTTGCTAATTTCTTCTTTTTAATTCAACCCAATGTCTCAGTTTTAGGAGATAGCTGAAGATACTCTTGTCTGGAAGAACAGCACAGCTGAGTATAGGAAAGTAAAGGCTACAGGGGGAGGTAGATATTACCTATCAGACTTTGAAGTCAGGAAGTGAATCATTTATTTATGGCATTATTCAGTGTTAGCAAATGGTATTAATCATAACAGAAAAGCAGTTCACCTGAATGAAGTATATCCACATTTATTTTCATAACAATTTTGCCAAAATCCTGGGTGCATTGCTGATGATTCTTCTGCTCTCTGTGGTTTTGGTAATCTGTAATGCTATCCTGGTTTATGAATAATTACATCAGGTAGTTTTGGTATTCTTCCTACTATTTAATTTTCTCTTTTAGCTTTTAATTCTTATATTATTTGTGAGTTGTGGTTTGGAGGGTTTTTTTTTTTACAGTAGGCTACAAGTTTCATGCTGGTTTATGGAATTAATACGATTACATTAGTTTCTCCACCACTATATTTTCTGAAATAAACCTTTTTTCCCCCAGAGTCTTTTAGGAACCCTTTTTTTGTCTCTTCCCACTCTGAGTATAAGAGAATTTCATGGCGTATAAGTACAAAATCAGAATATGATGTCTTAGCTGTGAAAGTTTTTCTGTAAGTTTTCATCATGTTTCTCCTTAGTCACAGTAAAATATTATTGATCCTGGAGATGAAGTAGGGTTGTACCCTTTTTCTTTTCCCGACATGGTTTAGTACGAGGTAGCATCTTCTGCATACTACAGTGTGGGGGAAGATACCACCTGCCCCAGTCTGCCCCCACCTCCATATCAGTTTATCCTGTCCTCTTCACATTTGCAGACAATTTTATGTTTTCAGTCTGCATCATTCAGCCTATCGTAGAATCACAGAAGCACAGACTGGTTTGGGTTGGAAAGGACCTTAAAGCTCGTCCAGTTCCAACCCCCTGCCATGGGCAGGGACACCTTCCACTAAAGCAGCTTGCTCCAAGCCCTGTCCAACCTGGCCTTGAACATTGCCAGGGATGGGGCAGCCACAGCTTCCTTGGACAGCCTGTTCCAGTGCCTCAGCACCCTCACAGTAAAGAACATCCTTATATCTAACCTAAACCTCCCTTGTTTAAGTTTCAAGTTAAGTCAGGCTAATGGAAATAAGCAGGCTAAACCAGCTCATTCATGTTGAAGCATATTTGGGAAAACTCACATGAGCCATGTGGCTGATAGGTGGGCACTCAGGAGACTTTTGGAAACAGCTGGAGGCAGGTAGGAACCATTTACCAGCACAGTCTGTAAAAGGAGAATCTACCCAATGTAGATACAGGGTTAGTCAATACCACCAAATTGGCTTCCCAGTACTGCTATGCCTAGGAAACTCTAGAAGCAGTCAGCCCTGTATTTTGTTTCCTCATGTCAATTCATGTCTTTAAGAGCTGGAAGCAGGCTAAGCCAGCATTACCATTAAGAAGATATGGCTAATCAATATGATATGCTTAAGTCCCAAGAGATAATACTACACTTAGGAAAAAGCAGAAGCAAGTAAAAGCAATGAAGCAAAAATAATAAGTAAAAATGGACCCGGGGCAATAATTTTGGATAGAGATTTGTGGAAATTGAATAAATGTCTGAAAATAAGATCCTTCACCACTAGCCTGAAGCGACAAAATAGCTAAATGAATTAGCTTAGCTATTAATAGAAAGTAGGGTTTTTTTCTTTGCATAAATATTTGTGGAAGGAAGAGGATTTCGATGCAGGGAAGGGTTTGTGGGTTTTTTTCACCTTGACAGAGTCATTTTGTGCCTAAAACACAAGAAAGATCTTGAAACATTTCTGCGCTGTACAAAACAGTAACTCCTACAAAGCTATCAAGGTTAATGAGACATATGCTGCTCTGCTGGGCAAGTGTGGCTGTGCAAGTCGGAAGCCTGGGGTGAAGTGATGTGCCCAGCTCTTCCAAGATTTTACCCTGTGCTGCCAAGGCAGCCCATGTGTTGTGAAATGCATGGTTGAGATCTGACTCTCCGCTTTTTATTTGCCTTGCCCTTCCTTCACCATGTGTAAATACAATGTTTTCCAAGATGTTAGCTCAGTGTGAGCCTTAGGGAATCTAACAAAGCACCACAAACAGTCCTGTTTAGTTCAGGGATGCATCAATTCAAATAGAGGGGAGAACAGATTTTTGAGAATACAGTAAAATTCAGTGCAGGAAAAAGTTCCCAAAACCTTGGAAAGCGTTGTTTCTAAAAGCTGTTGAGTTGCTTACAGTTTTCTTCTGTGGTTGGAAGAAACTACAACAGATTATCAGCTGAGAAAGTCCAAGATGACTCTTCATAAACCAAGGACAAGCTTTGAGGGAACAGACAGAATAACACCTCAGTGGGATACATAGTCCTTGTCACTCACTAATACCTTGATTTATTTTAGTACTTCTCTTTCATTATGAGGTCTGATTTCCCTGAAACTAAAGCTTCTAGAGACTAATTTATATTGGAATTATATTCCCCATGACTAAGAATAGAACATGGTATTAGTCTCCTGAATGTATTGTGGGAGGAAGATATCTTTTCAGGTGTATATATATATATTCACAGTTAACACAATATGAGAGCTGTATCTAATGGGGCAAGACATGGAAGACACATTATGTTCCTGTAATAAAGCAAATGAAAATAAAGTTAATGGTGATGTTTAGGCAATGAGGCTAGCTACAGAACAAATGTACATTGTGGAAATTTAATATGACAGGCTCAAATGTAAATACCTGTGCACTGATAAAGCAAAACAACCAACCAGTATCAAATAGTAAAGACATTAATGGCCCTACTGTGCCAAAGTTTTAAAAGCCAAAGCAATGGGTAAAATCAGAAAATTTGCCTGTGTCATTAATTTTGAAAAGTTCCTGGAAAACTGGGTTGAAAACATTCCAATAAAAACAAGCAGATAAGAGTCAAACTAATGAAAACTAATAAAATCTAAATATATCTTCCCTTCCCCAGTCCTGGGTTTTCATTTCCTTTCAGTGAGCTCAGTGGAGTTATATTACTGATAAGAAATAGTAGCTTAACTTGTTCTGTTGCTTGATGCATCATGAATGGAGCAAGGCCCTTTGAGCAACGCTTTCCGCAGTAAATAAGGCACACTATTGCATTGCCTATTGACAGCATCAGAGTTGCGTGTGCATTTTTTTCCTATTAAGTCCTGAATTTCACTGATGTTAAACCTAATTGATCTTTTGGACTTACTAAAAGCATAACATTTGCCATACAATATAAGACCCAAAGCCAGCCTTGTCCAGAACTATGTCCCTGGCAGTGGGAAAGGGAAGAGGAAGATACAAGAACCAAAGGAACAGTGAACTATATCTAACGATAGTGTTTGTTTCTTTATTTCTTACAAAATTACTGCAGTCCACAAAGGTTTTTCACCAACAGTAACCTGCCATGTAAATGCTTGTAACCTCAGACAGCCATAGAAGTGAAATCCTAATCATCTACAAGCAGCAGTCAGGGTACTTTAGCAAAATTGGACTCAAACTAAATATTAAACAAAAACCACAATGCACACAGGCACAAAATAGTAGCCAAAAGCATTAGTAGTTCATGCCTTTTTCATTCACTTTTTATGTGTATTATAGTAGTTTCAGTGGCTTCTAGAGCTGTGGGATGCTTGGCACCTGGCAGTAACCTAACACCCATATCTCTCTACCTTAGATGCCATAACATGATGAGACCTACTCTTTGTGACTCACAAGTAAATCCATGGAAAAGCAAGAATCAGACCTAGCCTTGGTGCTGGTCGGTTCACCTTCATCTCATCTCCATGTGTAGAACAGTGGTGACTGGACAACACTGTGGAAAAGAGGCAGAAATGGAAAACACTCACTGCAGGAGGAAATGTGTTCTGCCGTTATTCTAAAACAAACCATTCAGCCAAGACATGTCCTGAGGGGAGGAAGAGGGGGAAAAAAATCTATATAAATAGCATAAATAGTGTTACCATAATAATAGCATCATGCACATTGCTATCTCAGATGTCCAAGGCAGTAAGTTCATGACTTGCTGTAGTGGCATACAATTTTTGTTCCCATAAACAGAACAAAAGAAAAACTCTGAAGGTTTAAACTGGCTTGGATCCATTGAAATTATGCCAAATTGCTACTGGTGGAGAATCTGGTCTGGCAGCTATTCCTTTATTACGGTGTCTAGAGTTATTTGACATGCCCTTTTTGAAGTGATAAAATTCTGTCTCTAACTGAAGCATTCCTGGTCTTTTTAGCTTTTGGTTTGGTTTTTAAGCAGGGTAGTCTGTTAAAAATGGATAGTTCAAGTTGTACTTTCCAGTTTGAGTTCCTACTTTTCAGGAAATCTACTGTCAATTAGAATCAAACAGTGATGGTCTTGAATTACACAGGAAAGTGAATTTTGATACCTGCTGACAGAAAGAATCGCCCTCTCTCTAAAGGTGCCAGCACTAAAAGCTTTCAAATTAATAAAGACCTGGCCTGTGATGCTGAAATACTGTATAACATGTCAACATTTCAGTGCTTAACTATACATTACTTGTAGGATCTGGGCTTTTTGGTCATCATGTTCTCTAAATTCAGTCAAAGCTAAATTGTTTATTATCAACTTAAAAGTGAAAAATAACAGTAATGTAGCTTTGTAAAATTCTGCAACTCTTTCTCATAGAAAAGCTGCAGCATATTTATTCATCTATCATAGCTATTCTTAATTTATATGATAAAAAGTAACATCAAGCCTTCGGATACAAAATCTCAGTCTTTGTTATTTTTAGATTTAGCAATTACTTGATTTTTACTGTGATTTTCTCAAAGGTGCTTGAGGTTTATTTTCTTGCATTCATTTTTATTCTCTCAAAGGCGTCTAAGACTTCCAAAAGCCTTCTTTTATGTTCAAGTGTCATAGTCTTTTAGGCCATTTCTAAGGTGACTTGGAGAATTTGAACCTAAAATTTCAATGCACTGCTTACTTTAAGTAGAAAACTCTTTGCTCCATGTATATGCAAGGACTTAAGTCACAGCAGCACCCATCCCAACTATCCTTAATGTCTATGCATCCACCATGGATCTCACACACACTCATGCTGCTTTTCTTCACAACACTTGGAGAGACTTAAGTGTTGTGTAATCGGACTAACAGCTCCAGATCATGGGCCATCAAAATTAGTCAATAGGAAACTGAAAAGGGGAGATATGTGTGATAAAACAACCCCTCCCCACTATGTTGGTATCCACTTGTACGACTGTAGAAGGTGTTGTACAATTTTAGGTATCGAAATCACTTCAGCTGTAAAAACGCTTTTCACTGGACTCATTAGCCTGCATAGGGGGACAGGGAGTTGGTGTTTTCCCTTCTATTTTTTTACTGATGTCTGTGTTTGATAAATACACTCAGCTTGGGCCTTGGCTGGGCTTAGGAAACAGTTCGCACTGTCGTAATTCAAGCTGACTCTTCTCTCCTGACTGCCCAGAGAGTTCAGAAGAGCCAACTTTGGAAAGCAAACCCTTGGGAAAATGGGTATTTGCTTGGGACAGCATGTAGCATCACACCAGTGCCAGGACCCTGGAAAATGATCTTGCTCTCCCTTCAGCTTAGCCATTCCTCACAACATCAGTCTCCTTTCCATATCCAGTGGCAGTAGGTCAACTTCTCCAGGTTTAGTGGGTTGTATCTCTGCCCTTGGGACAGCTAAATTCAGGTCTACCAACACTGCCATGAGAACTGAGCCAGCTCTAAAGTGGAACATGAACAACCATTTCCCTCCATCTCATCTGCCCTCTTTCTTACAGCAACATTTCCAGAGCCACAGGCCAGGGCAAACCATTATATCATCCAGTCTGACCTCAGCAATAACATAGGTTACAGTTTGCTCACGCATTTGCCCTTTTGGTTTAATGCACAACTTTATCAGTTCCTTAAGTTTATTAGATCATTAGTGAATCAAGCAACGGGTAGGACCTTTGCAGATGGATTTTGTTAAGTCAAATTTGGTAAATTTCGCTAATGTTGCACTCCAGCAGCAACAGGTTCTTTGTTCTGCCTTTCTTTAAAGGGCATGAAATTAGTGAATCAGCTTTAACTGTATTTCTTGTCAGCATGTCACAACCTCAGCGTCCTTTTAATTGTGTAGAAGCCTTGAAAGTGTGCTACTTAGATTCAGTGCTGAATTTGAAGGAAGCTGGAACTGTTTTTCTGGACTTTAGCACTGCCACTCACCTAGCAAATGCAAAGCTATTAGCAAACAGGTCCTCTGAAATGACCCCATAGATAAAGAAGTGTTAAGAAGAAGGACTTCTTCCCAGAGGGCAGCACTACAGTAGCAGTTCTGTGGCAGAAACGGAGCATCACTCTTTTCCAGTTCACATTTCAAACACAGCCATCACTGTAGTAGCCAGGCATCAGCAGGAGAACTAGGACAACTGATATTAAAGAAGCTTATCTGAGCTGGGTTAAATGTTACCTGCATGGATGGCCTTCCAATTTTCGGTACAGGGAAGGGACAGGCATACACTTCAGTGTTTTTTGGTACATAAACATGAAGAAGGTACTGTGAGAAAATATAGACCCATACATTTTGTTATCTTCAAATTATCTGTGCGTTTCAATCCAAAGGAAAACAACATCTCAAGAACATGAATTAACAGAGCTATCATTCAATATTTTTTAATATCAAGCAGGGAGCAAGAGCCTGAACCCTGAATTTCCATCACACACTTATTAGACAACCTTAAAGACATGCTGTGGTTTCAAAATGCCTTCCAGGAAGAGAGAGATTATTAAATCCAGGATAAATCTATAGTCAGTTGAAATCAGTTCAATCACAAGCATGCTCTGAAGTCAGAACACAAGTTATAATGCCATCATTTGACCAAGCTGTAGTCATTCGAGTATCTCATGAGCTGGTGTTCGGGTTGCAAATAGCTGGCTGCTGTGCTAGAGAGAGTTGGATTTTCAATCCTCTCTTCTTGCTCTCCAGATTGATGTCTAAATCTGGGAGTTACTCCCACACCTCAGATACAGAGCCAGCCTGGGATATGGTTGCATTTTAAAGGGAAAGCTGCCATTACAGCTGCTGTGATGTAAATCATTCCTATCCTTGGCCTTGCCCAGATGTAAGACGTCAAAGGAGCTGAATTACACTGTATGTTTTCTGTCTTCTTCAGTGTATCTACCACACACTAAAGACACCTAGTGACAACCCTTAAAATGGTAGTATTCTCTCTGTATGCAGATGGCTGACACTGTATGAGGAAAAGAAATGGTTTTTGGTTTTTTGGTTTTAAGATCACCTTCCTTATTTGCCAAGGAGAAATGTTAGATTTGCTTTAAGGAAATACAAATTAAACAAAGCCTTGCTCAGAAGGTGAGCGCTTACTAAATAAATTCTGGAGTAGGAGAATAGAATAAATATGACTCACATACAGCAAACTTAAATCCTACACTTGGATAAACACTTCAAAACTAAACTCCACTTTAAAAGACATAGGTTTGTATGAGCCTTAGCTCCACTGAGGGTTCTGGCTTTTAAATCACTGAAATGTTTAAAGCTCTTCTCTAGGTGAAAGAAATGAGCAAGAAACAAGCTACAGAATAAATCTGAAATACAGTCTGTATGTAGGTGTCTCTTCTCCTGACATACAGAATTTCAGCTGCAGTTGGTGAAGTCATAGGTATGTGGGAAGACTGAAGAGTCTTATACCACAGCAGTGGTTCCCAGCTGATTGGCAAAGTAACTACTTAACAAACTCAGTAGGTAATGCCAAAGCAGCTCAATGGAAGGAGTTAAAATGTACCCACTAAGAAGAAGCAGCAAAAAAGAGAACCAAACAAAAAACCCAAATCAAATCACTCTGCTAAGCCAAACTGAAGATAGCTAGTGTCCATGCAAAATGTGGGATCTTTGAAAGGTCAGATGTTATTATCCAATGAAAAGTGAAAGGGCACTGAATAAAATGAATTAGTTGTTGTTGCAAAGCATCTAGACATTCTGGGAACAGAGCCCAATCCTCAGTGGGCTGGGTAAATAGGTGGCTTATTGCTCATACAACAATTTCACAGCTGCTTTGAGGATAATTAGACTTTGATATATCTCCTTTACTTCAGCAGGATTTTATACTAAATGCTTGAGTCATTAGTAACTTCAGTACATCATCCCACTGCCCCCAACAAGGTATCTCATTGCTTGGAAGGAGGAATCACATAGTGCAAAACTGCTTTCATCGTGCTTTTTGCAGGCTGAAAGATACCTGGTAACACAAATTAAACCTCCTGAAACCGCAGGAGGGAGAATCTAACTACTTGATATGTCACATAGTGCAGAAATGTTCAGGTACGACAATAAAGAGGGCACATATTTACCTAAAATAATATATTAATGCAAGGTTCTGTTAGACCTCAATTTTCAGGACATGCCTTAAACTCATTAATTTAACACTAATTTGCATTTAGCAGCCTAATGATTATATAGGTCAAGAAAACTAAAATATCTTTATTGTCCGTTTTTTTTAATCTCCTTAGAGTACGCTCGGTTTGAGGCAAAAATCCATGACCTGCGTGAGCAGATGATGAATCACAGCATGAGTTCTGGGTCCGGCTCCCTGAGGACTAATCAGAAGAGGTCACTGTATGTCAGGTAAGCAGGGAGAGATTTCTCCTGGCGATATGTTGGCAGCTACCTTGTCTATTCCTAACTTACGTGTTGTGGGTTTGGCAAGGTGGGGAAGAAGTTTGAGGAACTACATTGAATTGAACCAAGAAATGCATCAGTCTAAAGATCTATTGCTAAATCTGGTGGTTTCAAGCTATTTTCAAAGAGCATTATACTTTTACAGTGATTTGGTTTTATGAGATGAAGATTTCTTACCAGTTGTCAGCTCTTTTGATATCTGTGATGGATATTGTGGTGTAGTGACGCATTGCATTTCTGTGTGAGGTCTTGCCCAGACAGGGACTGATTCTTCTCATAAAGAGCGCTTTTTTCCCAAGACCTTGTTCTAAGGACTGTTATATGCTATTCTAAGTGCGTGGCCATCTCCTGCTACCCAGTTGCATTTGTTTATATTTCTATCGGTCTGTGCTACAAATAATTTACCATCTACCTAGCAAGATCAAATATGCAGATGAGATGCTAAACAAGCTGATCTGCATAGCTAAATGGAGTAGTAAATAACATAGGAACTGCATAAGTGTGAGCCAGACAGTAGCAGTGGTTATAGTTTTCCTTTGACTGTGCAAGTCCCTTGCCGTAGTCATTGCTGGGTGAAAGACTGGGTATTACCCACTTGCTCCTAAGAAAGTTCTTGCTGTTGCTCATGCCTTTTGGAACTCAAGGAGATCTATGGGCCTCTGTGCCAAATACTCTAATAATATTAATAATTATGCTTCTCTCGGCTTTTCATTTTTGTTTTTCCGCATGCTCAGCATTTCATTTGAGATTCCTGACAATCATGAAGCAGAGGGAAGCAATTTGTCAGCCTCCAGGCAGTGATAATTATTCATGGGGGAGCTAATTCAGGTGATAACATTGCAGAGATCCAATTAAGGCTAAATTCTACACTTTGTCATTATGCCCTCAGCATGAAGAGGTAAGGTAGCAGAGAAGGAAAGGAAAACTTAAATGTTAGCACAGATGGTCTTATTCTAGTGGGCAACAACCAGATGAAGCACTAATTGGTACTGCTGCCAGAAAGAGCAAGGGCTGAAAGGATATGGATCACTGTTACCAGTGAATTTGCTGTTGGGCAAGGTTAAGGTGGATATCTTATGGGTTTGGATGCATCTCTAACCTTCTCTGACCTCTCTGGCTTTGTGTTTACTTCTGGAGCTATTCCACCTGCGGGAGGTTTCTTGCAGATGTAACACAGAGAGATGTTGTTGTCAAGCTTTGGCTTGAATATGCGTTTTATGAAACGCTATGGTCATTGGACACATAGGGGTATGTCCAAGCTTACTTTGCTTGAGTTAAGCCAGGAACCCAATATGTGGCGAGCAATGGTGCAAGAAATCCAAGCCAGCAACCACAAGTCAATTGAGGTGTGCACATAAAGGGCTAACACAGGGTCCTGAACAACTCACTGGTTTGAGCTGCTCAATTACCCCTGTAACAGCATCGACCTGGTAAGCCCTGCTGAGAACTGAGGCTTATTAGCTTGCATACTGAGCCAAGCTAATAAATCTATGCTGCCTCTGGACTAGCCTAGTTCTTGAATACGGTATTCTCTGTGTGCACTTATGAGCCTAGTTTTCCACTAGTTCATGAATTCTGGATGTGGTCTGTCTCACTAGGATGATACGCCCTCATGCTTCACTGCAGGAGTCTTTGATGTCTTAGCTGCATATCTAAATATCACTTCCCAAACCATAAATGCAAAACCTGTTCTTTTATTCCAGAGTTGTACCAAAAAATGCCCCAAATCTCTCAAGCAGAAAACCTCAAAAGCCTCAGTCACTTTTGTTAGCATAATTTTTTGCAGTCAAACCCACACAATTGGCTGTTTCCAACTCTGAGAAATCTGTTTGAGCAGCTCTGTATTTTACATACTATTACAATGTGTTTGTAGTGCAGCAGCACCTGCAGCATTGTACTAGGCACTGGTAGATCAAATCATAATACACTAATTACAAAGGTAACTTATGTCTACACTAGGCACTAAGGGGGGAAAAAATGTGAGTTCAGAAACTGAGTTTTTCACTTTATGAATAAACCCTTTACAGCAGTGACCCATGTAAAAAGTCTGGCATTTAGGGTTTGTTTTGTTGTCGTCGTATTCTTACAACTCAGGATGTTTCTGTTTCAATGGATTATTTTGGTCAGCATGTGCAAGAAAACTAGAGGCATACTGCCATATGTTGCAAATCTGTAGCTTTAATGCCAAGTTTATGATTCAAGTTTGCTGTTTTGCTTTCTTGGGGATGCAGTGATTTTGCTTCACTGAGTACAAGCATAGGGTTTGTTTAGCCAGGGATTTTAATCAAAGTAAGTAAGTATGTTATAGGCAGCACAAGGAAATAAAATAAGGTCCATGTAGGTTGTAATAATTGAAAATGTCATTATCTGCTCATAGAAGACAACAGAAAAGAGGGTGAGGAAAAGCAAAGCTCTGTAAATAGATTTGCCAGGGGATGTGGGGTTCATTGGGCACAGGGTGCTCTTACAGTCTGTGATTTCCCCATCCATCCCCGACTTAAATAGCATAACATTTTTAATTGAGATATATAAAAGAAGTTATATCAAATGAAGTGAGATAAAATCTAATAGGGGAATAATGGGTTGAATGTAGGACTAGAAGTAGTTGGCTGAAAGCAATTAGCAGTCACACTTAATCAGTGTATACAAGCACAAGAAAATGATCAAGAATTACTTGTTCAGAATAAATTGTGTGGCTCTTTGATACGATCTTCTATCTGTGCATACTCTGGTGTTTCTAAGTTTTATAATCTTTTTCTTTATTTACCCCAGTCTGTTTTTCTGATGTCTCCTCCTGGAATATTTACAGGGATTCCCTGAAAACAGTTTTTCAGTACTACCTGTTCTTTATGTATCACCAACCCTATGTCTCTATTTGGGATGTTATCAGAAAGCCCACGACACTAAAGACAAAGTATGAGACTTCAGGATAGGATGGAGCAGTAGGAAATGCTGTTAACTCTACTGGGAATCCATATCCTCTTTGTCACTAAGTCTTTCTGTTGAGGAAAAGGAAAACAGAAAGAAAAGCAGAAAGTGAGAGAATATATATGAAAAATTTATTATTTACTTGTTGAAGATGCATGAACTTAATTTGAATTCAGTAACTGAAATGAAAGGCTAAAATTTTAGCTGTTATTCTTTTTAATTCATTGGAATTCAGCCATCAGCTCATGATTAATGAGGAAAGTAAACAAACCCATCACTGTACTATATACATACATATGGGGTTTTTAGTGTTTCTTATACAAATTCATAACTTCCTTTTAACTTTTTTGGCTCAAAGTTTTAAAGTCTGCTTTTGTAATACTATATATTTGTTTGTCTTGAAATAGCTGTGTGCTTTGCTTTGCTCTTCTAGGTCCAGATCCATAGTCAATTTTTCAGGCTATGTGTGGTTATATCAGTACTCTTAGGAAGTGTTAGATCATGTTCTTTAACCACAGGCTGTGGAACATGAGAGTCTTTTGAAGAGTTAAGCATCAGAGAAGTACAGTCCTTTAAAAAGTTTGGTGAAGTGAGCAGCCATTGAAACTTTAGTATAAAATTGCCAAGCTTCAGAGGAGACTGAGAGCTTAAGCATGGTGAAGGGCTTTTCCTATTGATTTACGAGATTCCATCTGAGCTGAAAGAACTGGTGCAAGATTTCTGAGGGTATAAGTAGGCACTTCAGTAATTGCTACTAAATGTACAAAGAAAAAGGTTTCAGGAGTCATCTAGCATCCAAGAACTGCCTTCTTTTAGTCTGCTCTTGATTCACAGACAAATGATAACTAGATAATCTTTGTATAAACAGCCACAGCAGCTTTTAATCTTCATTCAAACAAGACAGTTTCTGACATAACATCTGTAATTAAAAATTCCAGCTATCCAAAGCCACAGACAGGCAATGGAGAGGTGCATCACTCTGCAGAAACAACTCAAAAACTTCATACACACAACCAGCCCTTTCATTGTCAGCGTTCAATACCATCAGTGGCCAAACATCATGCCACCTAATTATAGAATCTTGGAGTAGTTCACGTTGGAAAGAACCTTAACGTCATCCAGTTCCAACCCCTCCACCATAGGCAGGGACACCTCACACTAGACCATGTCACCCAAGACTCTGTCCAGCCTGGCCTTGAACACTGCCAGGGATGGCTACTTGTTGCCCAGTATAATGGGACTGGTTGAGCTTACTGAAATGCAGATATTTCAGCTTCAGCTCTGCTTTCAAGTGTGTCAGCTCAGTCCCAATTGTACAGTTGGCCACAGAGGTGGGTTTTGAAGTCAGAGCTGGGGCAGGGCTGGATCCAGTTGTAAATTCAGAAGAAGAGGGTTTGCAGCTGCCCCACCACTAATTGTCCAAGGGAGAACACTACAGTGGGAAGTGTAACCAAGGGCAAAGCCTCTTCCCAATAAGATGAGGAAGTTTAAGATCAATCTCTTTGCTCCAGCCCATGCTGTGCTAATTATAAACACTGCACAGTGCACACAGCTGCCTCCTAATCCACTCAATTTTTGTCTTCTTCTAGCTGGAATTACCGCTAAGCATTTCATAGCTTTGATAGATGTATGCTGCACAAACAAAAACCATTATGTGTTAAAAATTAGTGTGTTCTGGTTCATTTTTTATTCAGCCACAAGAAGCAGAAGCTGAAAATTTGCCATAGCAACTTAGCAGCAGATGAAAGAAAGTCAAGGTTGAGGTACTTTGGGTAGTTTACTCTGGTTTCCATCAAAATGAGTTCTTCATTAGGCATTAGATACCTTTATACACAATTCCTTAGAATCGTACTTCTCAGAAATCAACATGGTGTTATATTGCTTAGACAGACTTTGGTGTTCAACAAATCACAGATATACCCACATGGGAACTTTTCTGTGTACAGCTGAAGTTTGGCTGAGGCAGTTGTGAAGACTGAATCCATATGACAAATGCAGCTCTTGGAGACACCACGGTAGTGAAATCTGAACACATGATAGCATCAGACTGGGTGATGGAAAGCTCTGCTGTGTAGATCTGGAAGGAGAAATGTGATGAAGATATAATTTCATCAGGGCTTTTCAGACAGGAGGTACTGGGGGAAGTAGAGAGAGGTATAGAATGATCATACCTAAACACTCATTGCAAGTAAAGAAAATATATCTATTTATATATATAAATGTATATAGATAAAAATGTTAAAAAAAGAAAATCCAATTACATGTATTTGTATATAACATGTTAAATATGTGCCATATTCACACTAACATGGCAAAGCATCTTAACTTAAGCTAGTTGCCTAGTATCTCTCATGAGTCAGAGGAGTGTGCTTGGCACTTTCAGAGCACAATTTTAACATGTTTGCAAATGGTCAGGTCAGTATGCCCGTAACCTATAGTCATGAAATGGGCTGTTGCACTTCAAATGCCATTTCAGACTGGAAAATTGAAACCTGCTTGGTACACGTGTCCTGCTTAATTACAAGTTTCTGAATATTCCATTTCTACCTTTTAGCAGTTCTTTCTCCGAATACAGTCTTCTCTAGATCCTGTTGGCACCAGTATTCTCTATTTTTAGAGCAAGAAGGGTCACTCTCTGTGCTTGAGAGACCTTTTTCCCAGGTGGACATTCAGGAACTGAGCAGTATAATTGAATAACTATTCACTCAGGCCTTTATTAATTATCAGAGACATTGAGGAACAAAGAAGGATAAGGAATATTCTGGAATACAAGAATCACCTAATACAATGGGCAATAAATCCAATCCAGTAGTTATTATTTGTTAGTTTGAAATTCAGGTTTGGAGCAAAAGTATCTGGCTCAAAGAACCTGTGATTATCTGTAGAATGAAGAAGGCAGATGACAGCTCCTTGGGAATACAAACACAATGTTTTCTTATGAAACCCAGGCTGTTTATGTGCTTAGAGGATCATTTCTTTGGCATTTACAAGAAGTACCATGCTGCTGAGTACAGACTGAAGGAGGCAGTAAAAAATTCAGCTTACAGTTGAAGAATATCTGGAAAGAGGTTTTTTGGGAGGGAAGGAGAGGGTTGAAGTGGTCTTTCACTGATGTCAGTGGGAGCTGTGAGCGTTTCACACCTCTTTATATTATGGCAGGGAACATTTCATAGGTCCTTAACTGAAGTGTGTTAACTAAGACACACAACAGTGTCACCACTCGCAGCTGAAAAATGGATGTGAGAATTATTAAAATTGGAATATTCACAATTCAAAGGCCTTCAGGCTTATTGTTTGATGGAATTTTGGTGCTAAAAGAAACACCCCACTGTAAATATAACATACATCTCACCTGTACCCTAGGACTGTGAAAATTGATGTTTTCACTATATAGCCAGCTGAAACTATTAGCCACCTCAAAAGCTACTCCAATTCTTCATAACTGTTGCTGTATTTCTTATTCATCTGATATTTTCTTGCAGTGTTGATGCTAATGAACAGTTATGGAAATATGAGGTTCGTTTGCTATTTCTAATAAGAGACAAAGAAGAAGTGGTTAATGGAGAGTGGAAACTGAACATGTAAACACATCAGTCAAAGCAGTCTCATCTCTGCATCTGACACCAGCTCTCTCCTTCACATCTTCATGTTTATCATATCTGCTACTCTTAGGTACCCAGTATGAAACAAATCTAACTGATTCCTTCCTGAGGTGCAGCATGATGCACCATTAGCTGCTCTAGCATGAACCAACAGCTCAGCAAGCCTTCTATCAGAGATGATTCTCCAGTTGTACTGAAAAGGGGTAAAAAGCAGTTTCATTTCTATCTGGCTGTGGCTTTGCAAATCATTGACTACTTTGTGCTCAAGATTAAGAGCTAACACACACAGTACTGAGCACCTCCAAGGACTGAGCCCTGCGTGAATAAACCACAGCCTACAGTAATCTCAGATAACAAGCTCTGCCTGAAGTTCTGAATGTAAAACAGAATATAAAGCAACTCCTTATCAAAGTCATTCTTGCCTAATTTATCTTATCTTTATCAGTAAAGCTTGTTAGATATGAAATAACTAGCTGAGACCTGAAATCATGTCCTCACTGCTGAATTATTAATGTCTGCTGAGACAGCTTTTCTATTAACAGCTTCAGTAGGAGTAAGTAGTACATAGTTCTGGCCATTTTCCTTATTGCTCTGTTTCGTAAGTTATTGAAATAATGTCCCAGAACAGCTAATGTGCTTGACGTGATGCCAGCTCTAAAGAAGCAGCACACCTTTTTCTTCAGAAATGCTTTAATAACTTTCCATTGCACATACATTCTGTTTTCCAGTTCCCTAGTGGGACTGCCTATATTCTGGTTTGGAGACTTATCCAGCAGGAAAGTGTCAGCTAGGATAATTTCCAAGCTAGGAGATGATGCTGACAAACTGGGCCACATGTTTGAATAGGGTTTGTTTGAAGTTTCTGTGATGAGAATAGTCCATTTCAGCCTTATTTCTAAACAGAGACTCAGAACAGGATCCTTTGGCAAAGGGCAAGGTAGTGGCAATGAAGATAAACTGTCTATGGCTTAAAATGGCTGAAAGTGAGTCAGCAAAACATGCATCTAACTGTGTCTGTTCTATGTGGAAAGCAGTCTTACCCAACAGTTTCTTTCAATGTTTCCATGTCAACAGTTATAATAGGACACCATCGATTTATGCAGTTTTCAGCTGGAAAAGTACAAGGCAGAAAGTTGAGACTATGAACATGGCAAGGAAACCCCACTGAAATAAAAGCTTGTACGTATCAGTCAAAAGTTGGAAATCTAAATATGTGCATTGGCACCGAGCAAGTTAGCAGAGACTCTTAGCACAGTGACCAGTATAAGAGAAAGAGAGAAGACTGCTTGGCCCCTATTACAGAGTTTTCTACTTGAAATCCTATACAGAAAAGTTAATAAAGGCACTGTAGAACAGGGCCTTCAAATTAGCTGCCTTAGAACAAAGCTGAGAAAAGTGTTGAAACAGGACATAACCCTGCTGAAAAGGGCAGTGGCAATTCCCATTTGAAGTGCCCTCCAGTAAAGATAAATGAGGAGGATCACAGCAAGGAAGTCCATCTATGTGAAGGGAGTCCAACCAAGTTAAGTGATGAGGCTGAGTGTGACCAGTAGACTTTGCTGACCCTTTTATTTCTCATTAGACATAGAAATGACTGTACTAACCCTACCATGAGCCTGGGAAAGATCTGGGGAGCTGTCCTCCAGAGTTGGGGAGCATAAGGATCTCCTAAGCAGCTCCATTTGGCTGTTCCCTGGCACTCCACTCTTGTAACAGGGAGCAAAGTCCTGAAACAGAACGACCAGGTCACCCCAGGCATCACTGGTGTCATATTGAATAGATCCTGGTTCAGATGCACCCAGTTTGCACTAAGTTTCCAGTGAGTGGTGGTTGTGTGGTGCTGGTGTCCTAGGGAATCCAGCTCAGAGTGGGGACACCAGCCCCAGCAGGCTGCTGTGCAAGTGCAGGTCTTGCACTGCTCGCTCCATATCTGTCCCTCGCACACACCAGCCTCAGGAGGTGGCATTTGATCCTCTCTGAATGCGCCTCATGTTCAAAGTAAATGGAGCAGAAAGCATTTCAGGGATTATCATAGAAGCAGAATCATGGGATGGTTTGGGTTGGAAGGGACCTTAAGATCACCCAGTTCCAACCCCTGCCACAGGCAGGGACACCTTCCACTAGAGTGGTTTGCTCAAAGATCCATCCAGCCTGGCCTTGAATACTGCCAGGGATGGGGCAGCTTTCTTGAGCATCCTGCTGGAATGCCTCACCCCTCTCACAGTAAAGAATTTCTTCCTCAGATATCATACCTCTGTGTCTGTATATCTACATTATGCCATGTCTCCAACTTCAACCCTTGTGAAGACTCTGACTGGGGATCATGCTTCTCTTACAAGTACTTATTCTAATTGCTTTATCTACAAATGTAGCAAATAAAAGAAGAAAAAACCAGAGCTGTCAGGTGAAGAGTTTGCCAGATGTTCCTCACTAAACAGGAGCTATAATAACAAAACATTCACCCACTTCACATAAATTCTATTCCTTTTTCTTATGCTTTTCAGTTGACATTGCAGGCAACCCCATTCATTCACCCACTACACTGTGCTGCTATAATTATCAATACACCTGCTAGCACCACATAATACCTACTGCTATACAAACCACTGCTTACAGAGAAGGCGTGATGCTATTTTTGCTCCTACATCTTTCTCCTAGTTGTTCAAAAGGGTCCTGGCATAGTGAGCAGTAACTGAAAGCTTTGTGAAAAATGAGGACAGAAGCAGTTGCCTGAGAGCCTACAAGGATTCTTTCTGTGTAGTCTTATATTTCTAGCTACTTAGCTTTTAGTTATGCAAGGTTGGAATAGTTTTCACCTTAGCGTGTTTCTTATGCTATGTCCTCTCCATTTCCAAGAAGTATCAATACTCCTTTCTTTCTGGGAACCAAAATGGATTGTAGATTTCCCTTTTAAAAAGCATTATCTTTGCAGACACTTTCTCTTCTTGATGTCCTTGAGACAATTTAGAATCTAGGTAGAGGTTGCTGTGACTGACTTGTAATTAATCCTTTCTACAGATAAGGATCGCAGGTTATCAGTCACAACATAGATGCACAGCCTAATGGCCTTCAAGCGATATTTTGCCATGTTCTTGCAGATGGTTGAAGATACAAAGCCATTGTTGAGTCCTTTTGGCTGTTCCCCTCTGTGCCCAGCTAACCACATTTTGTCTGTCAAGATCCATAAGAACGCTTCAGGAACTATTCTTCCTAAAGTAATTTTTATATTTGAAAAATGTCTGTAATTTCTTCCAGTATTTCTGTGCAGGAAACAGGTATTTGTGTGAACTCATCTTGAAAACAGACTAACTTCATCTAGACAGAACCAAAACCATTTTCAGTAGCACTGCAGGAAACATGGTGCAAGCAATGTTTCTAACATGGTTTGTAGGCTGAAAATGCAATCACCCTTTCAGTCCAAGCATTGGGAGTCATTTTTTCCTTTCTATACTGGTAGTCACAGTATTGCCACATTCATGGAGAGCTGTTGTGACAAGAAGGCTCTGCTGCAGGGAAAAGCTGTGAATGTAATCTCATGAGGTGCCCTGGAAAGTACATTTACTCTCTTGAGTTATCCTGCCCCAGTGTCTCATCCAGGCATGAAATTACAGGCAGATTTTTATGGCATCCACTTGTTACTAATTTAATAGTAAATTTATCATAATATTAAATAACTTAGATTTTAATCATAGAATAGTTAGGGTTGGAAAGGACCTTAAGATCATTTAGTTCCAACCCACCTGCCATGGGCAGGGACACCTTGCATTAAACCATGATTTCAATGGCATATATTGTTGTTGTTTAGCATGTTAGTGTCTGGTCCTGATTTCACATCTACCCTTCTTTACAGAAAAAAGGATGAGCTACACTACCATTAGCACGGTCAGATCTGGGTTCCTAAAGCTTCTATTAGAGTTATGAGGAATGGTATGATTTCAGTGCATGGCACTTTGTCAGATCTGTTTCACATTGGTTTCATTCTGGCTAAAGTTAGCCTCAGCTGAAGTGCAATGAGAATCATACAATCAGAATCACAGAATGGTTTGGATTGGAAAAGTCCTTAAGATCATCCAGTTCCAATCTCCCTGCCATGGGCAGGGACACCTTCCACCAGACCAGGTTGCTCAAAGCCCTGTCTAGCCTGGCCTTGAACACTGCCAAGGATGGAGCATTCATAACTTCCTTAGGCAAAGTCATCAGTCTTTATGCTGCTTTCAAGTCAGAATCACAAGATATTTCAGGAGTAATGATCAGAATCCTTCCTTCGTCACTGATATTTGCTTATGGATTCATCTCAAAAGTCTTGTGAACTTCAACAGATCTTTCAGCAAAACTGAATGGGACCTGAAATTTCTTCTTGAGTCTCTGAAAATCTAATCCTCTACTTATACTTTAGGAGTAAATGAGAGTATCAGTAAGAAAAACATAGTATAAAGTAACAGGAGTGGACCCTTACACATGTCATATCAATTTCTGTATTGGGCTTACTGTCCATCTGGATCTACTGGTTACTGCTAGAAGGTGATGGGTCCATTTGAAGTCTACAGCTCGCATCTCCTGATGCAGGTGCAGTAGCCAGAGGCATTCAGCACGGGTTATAAAGCTTCCATACAAAACAGAAATGAAACCTGGAGGCCAGGTGAGTTTCACTCAGTTTGTGGCAAATAACTGTTCTTTCCTGTAAATCTGCTCTGATTCAGCAAATGCCTGACAATTTATTTCAATATCTGACTGATATGCTGCCTTTTTAGATAGGGCAACAAGTATGACTTTATTGTAGCTACTGTATTAATGTAATAATCTGTTATTTTCTTGATTCTTTAAGAATCATGTCTTTTTAAAGGCTTTTCTAGCTTAATTTTATTGTTTGCTGCTAAAATTCAGAAAATGCTTAAACAGATCATCAGAAATACAGGAATTTCTTTCAAATTCCTTGTCACAGAATCATAGAATGGTTTGGGTTGGAAAGGACCTTAAGGCCATCTAGTTCCAACCCCCCTGCCATGGACAGGGATGTCCCAGTGTAGACCATGTCCTTGGTAATATATTTATCTATCTGCCTTTGTCTGCTGCACAAATAATAAACATTCATTTAGCAGTACTCACCTACACATTTCCTTTAGGAACAATGAAATAATTTTAAAACTTTGGATAAAATCCAACAGATAATTCTGCCTTTTTTTGTTTCTTTAACATTTTTTTTCCTCTGGATTTCTTGCACTCGTCACAAGAAATCCGGAGAAAAACATGTAAAAGAAATAACAATCATTCAACAGGATACACTGAAGGTATGAAATAATAGGCAATTTGACTGAATTAATGACTGGAAAATTATCCCACTGAATGCAAGGACCATTGCTGAATTTTGAGCCTGTAAAATATGAGGTTGTTTTCCTCTTAATAGAGTGTGAAAGAGTTGTATGGTAGGTGCTTCTTAAGCTATTTTAGCTTTATTTTGTCTGTATTGCCATCAGGTACTGGACAAGCATAAGATTATTTCCTTTTTAATGTGGACAGTGTGCAGAAGGGTCAGAGTTTCCTTTCCCTAAGCTTTTTAATTGCTATAATTTCCTTGATTCAGTGCAGCAGCTCTTAATGTGCATTAAGCCGAGTGAAAAGAAAATCCTCACTCGGTTTGTTGGTGTTTGGATTTTTAAGAAAGGACACTTCAATTGTACTCATGTTTCAATGATGCTTTTTTAGGAAACTATGTAAAAGTCCTACATCACTGCAGTTGCATTTTTAGTGTTCCGTCTATGGAAATGCACTACATACCCCAGTGCGTTACAAAGAACTGCATTTGTTTTTCTTCCATTTGCCTTGGGTTCTAAACCTATTTAACAGCTACAGGGAACATCAATTTGGAATGTTATATTTGGGAAGAGCAGACAGATAAGTATATGGAATAAGGGAAATACTCTAATGTGTTTATTTAACATTAAGTAATAATTATAGCTTCTACAAACAGCAGTAAAATCCATTCACAGTCACTGTAACTAGTGGTTAATGTGGTGTGAATACAGTCATACACCTTCGTAACTCAGACAAAAATCTTGGTACTAACAAGAATCTTATTCTAAGTTACTGTTTAGAAGTGCTCTGCCTGTTTAAAGAGCACAAAGAACTTTCGATCCTGTCTGAGCTCTTCCTCCAGGAAGATAAGTGATATCATTCTGGAATTGAGAAGCTCAGATTCTGTATTGATTTAGGACCTAAAAATACACAGTTATATTGTTAGAGAGATATGGAGTGATGCTGAAGCACTATGATGAGCTGTTTGTTCATTGTAGAAGACCAACTGGAGATAAATAGATTTTGAATAAATCATTTGAGGCTCTCTAAGTCACAGAACTCTGAAGAGTCTCAGGTCAAACTTTTTCTAACATTTATGAATTAGATGTGTGAAAAGAGGTTGGATTTTTTTTCATTGCATCCAGATTGGAAAAGGAAACTCGAGACAGTTTTTCTAATGGGATCAGAAGAGTACTTCCGATGCTTAAGTTTCAGGGCAAGGTGACCTAGGCTCTGGTGGTAGTTATGATGTGTCATAAACAAGAAAATCCCAAGAGTCTTAAGAAAAGTCTGATCTAGTTCCTCAGTCCCTAACTTCTGTCATATTATTAAGGTACTGCAGCCGCAGACAAGTCATAAAGAAACCATGTTGACTCAAATAAACTCCATTGAAAACTCAGAATACCCTTTCCTTTGAAAGCATATTACATGTCTGGGGTTTCATCCATTTCTGTTATGGGCAGAAGAAAGAAAATTAAAACTCTATGGAATTTTCAGTGCTGTTATTTCTCTGCAGAGCTGTTCTGGAAACAGGCTTATTGGAACACGATCGGTCTTCACCCTTAATCTAGAGGTATAACCTTCTAAGTCAAGTACTTTGTCTTTTCAGTCAGCAGATAGAGGATCCTTACTGTAATTGTGTCTTTATGACATACCAAAACCACTGTACTCACAAGAGAGGGTCAGGAGTGCTGAGATGTGAACAAAACCAACACTTGTGCTCTCTTTAAGTATTGCTAGAAAGCAGACTTGTTGGCATTTAGGTCAGATACTTCAGTAAGATTATCTCTGAGTGATATTTATACCAGGAGCATTGCAATCTCTCGAAGTCAAACACTGGATGTGTTCTTCCTGATGTGTTTTACCTCTTCTCACACTGTGTGCGTAAAAACAGGATTTTATGGGATAAAGATAATTTAAAAAATCAGCTCTGCAGACTATTCTTGGGAAAATGAAGTACCAACAGAAGTAATTCAGTCTAATTAGATCTGGGGAGGAGTGATGTACGAAAATCTAAACACTGTTTAAATAATCATGATAGTCTGGGACTTAGAGACTCTGTGTTTGTGTGAATTGCTATTTCCCAGTGTACAGAATAATCTAATCATCCCCTATTCCAAGAATAATTGAAACTTTGAGCTGATTAACTAATTTTAGAATTCCTTTTTCGATTTCTTAGCATTTCTACTGATAAAAGCAGCCGTCTATTAGGCTAAAGTTTCCTCTTGCCAATATTTTGATTGACATAGGTTTTCCTAATGGCTGATTAATTGGTAATTGTGCTTGGTAAAATAACAAATTAGATGTCTGGGTTGCTGAGCAATCAGGCACTGTAGAAGGGGGCTGTTGTGTACATTTTCTGAAGGCCTGTGAAATTGTACCTCATGCTTTAATGGAGGAAAAGCATTTACAGTTTGACTCCAGTGCATTTGCAGCTTAAAAATTACAATGATATGGTGTCCTCAGTCATCCTGCTTCTCCTATGAGCATGAAAATGTAACGTTAGAAGGATGTATTCCCTGTTTCTATTCCTTTCTGCGCCCCTGATGGGGATACCTTGTCTCTTGGGGTGGAAATGGCTCCTATTGCCATTAAAGAAGGGCTAAATGCCTCCTGGAGCACAAGTCCCCAAAACGGCCATGTACAAGAAGGTGGCTTCCCACAGTGAGGAATGAGCATTCCTGTAGGTAGTTCCTGTATATTAAAGGATGGTAAACTGCTAAACATGCCTGGAAAACTTTCACATAAATTCCTCCTTCATAGCTTGTCCCTGTATCCATGCTTCTATACTTTTTTTGCATATAACACAGGGCGCAATGATCAAGCATCAAACAGTAGTATCTGCCTAGTAGTTCAAGTTCAAGTTGCATCTTTCTTTTCCTCATGTTCTATCTGCTCTCTGTACATTAAATCATGGTTTCCTGAACCTAATTTTCCATCATGTGCTTTTTATGCTCTAATTGGTTAACATACATGAAATATACATATAAGCTGGAATCATTAACATCACTCTGTTCTGTTCTTGCTCTATCCATCTCTTTAATGTTATATTTGGGTGGTTCCCAGTCTCCACATCCTTCTCCATAGTATACCACAGGTACCTTGTGTTAGATTTCCATTAGTCTTTTGATGAACTACAGAGAGATTGCTCATTAATCCTTTATCTAAGAGTTCATCAGTCATGCTTTTCAGCTCTTCTTTACTTCAATAGCACAGCTACAGTCATTACATTTCGCATCTTTCAAACCTTCAGAGCCATGCTTTTCTGTCTGTCTGGAATTCAGTGAAGTGGGATTTTGGCTGTCTAGGACTCAGGCTGTAATGTACAAACCTAGATGTTCACTGTGATTATAGTTACAGACATCTATTATTTTTGGGGTTGAGTGAGAAGCAAATTAGTGAGACTCCACTGTTCAGCTCTTGCTCCCCAGGGCAGTGTTCTGAAATCATAGTCCATCCCTTGATACTCATTTCCACTCTTGCAGTCCAGTTGTGTAGTTCAAATGAATCTTTCAAGCTTAATTTGGATTCAGTCCTTGCTGTGTTTCAGAAAGGATGGGATTGTGCTCCTCTAAAAGATTATTCCACGCATGTCTTTGCATTAATATGCGAATAAAATGGTAATTGTAAAAATACACCCTTAACAATCATGTATTTTAATGTTCTAAGAATTCTGATTTGTTGAATAAAATTGTCATTCACTTGGACATAACCAAAACGTCGCAATAAATTCTCACCCATTCAATAAACCAGCCATTTTCTCAAATGTCATTAAGTTATCAGTAGAACCATAATTAAACCCCCATGAATGCCTTCCGCTTCTCAAACAAATCACTGCCCATAATTAATTAAGTGGAGTGAGGCAAATGGAAAAATTTAAACCACCAGGAAACACAATTCTTCACCTAATACAACCATACAAGTAATGCTGTTTCAACAGCATTCCTTTCAGATTCATGTTAACTGGAAATTGTAGCAAGGCATGGTAGTATGACAGTCCCCATGTTTCAATGTCCTGTTTTTTCAGGCTCTCTCAGACCTCTGTAGTATAAATCTTTTCATTGCTGTCATATCACTCCTACCTTACTTTAAATCCTATTCTCGTCCTTTTCCTTATGCTATGTAGGCAGAAGATAATCTCATTTTATTTTATAAACCTCTAAGTTTTGTTTAGGAAAACTCAGGGATAAGCTGCTCCTCTTAATGAGAGAGAACAGAGTGAGCTTTGGAATAATCCCATTTAGTGACAGTTGTGAAGGAGGTTAATGCATTTTTTAATAGGACTTTCCCAATATTTGGTTTATTGTGCTTGCAGTAAATACTGTTCTTTACCTCTTTCATCTCTTAACTGAAAGCCTATGAGACTTCTTTCCGTGACACCATTTTTAAAGTGAAGTATTGATTTATTTTCATTGATCTCACTGCACAGTGTTTAAGGAATTGATGTTGCCATTCAGCAACATGGCACAATCTTGTTCTCCCTCCAGTCAATACAAAATGGGTCAAACCTTGAACCACCACGCTCCATACTGAATAGTTTTCAGTGTCACTCAAGGAGAACAGACTTCTTGGTCAAAGTAGAGGATTTAGCAGCCTCAGTAAAAACATTATTGCTGATTGATGGGGGGGAGAAACTTGGAACTGATATTGTTAAAAGCATTTCCCAAGGCGTCTTGTAGGAGTAAGCAGTGCTCAGGCAGCGGGGTGAGAATGCAGAGACAGTGAGCAGAGCTGACGTACCTGTACAAACTGATTGAACACGACTTTCAGGGCATATTATGGGCTACAGGAGCCCAGCTTTGGCATCACAGCATCTCATAAAACATGGTCTGTAGAGGGTGATCTGAGGTGCATTAGTTACATAAAATCTGCATACAGTAAATAGAAGTGTTGAGGGAATTCAGTTTTTCCGTGCTAAGCAGGGAGCTTGGCCAAATGCATCCTTAATGGAGCTCCATTACAGAGCATGGCAACACCTTTACAGTGGATTAGGTTCACTCACTCTGCCTTTTCCCTGCATTGTTACTTTTTCAGTCAAAGCCAACCTGGAATCACTGATAACAATCAGGACAACCCATCTGCCACTGCATTCCCAAGCCTCCGGCTGACCACCTTCTTTCTCCCAGACTTTAACCTTCCTGACCCTTCGGTCATACTGTCTTTTCAAGGGAAGGGGTGAAAAATGTCCTTTCCACAAATGGCAGCCTAGTGGTTAGGGCATTTTATGAAGACAAGAGAGTTCTGTCTTTGAATCCATTCATTCTGTTAAAGGAACTGCATTTGTATCTTCCACTTCCACAGTCAATGGTTTGGCAAAATCTTGACTTTCCCATACTCAGGTAAATCTCTAACCACTAGAATATTATATTAAATAGTAAATATTATTCCTATTTTTGATTGACAATAGCTTTTCCTATTGTGTTTTTTTCTGTATTCACTTTTGTGTATGTTTGTTAGGCATATTCAGAGCATAATAAGATTGACCCATATAGGGCTTTAATGCAGTCTGAATATTTCTCTGCTTTAAATGTGAATCCCATAAATGTTTAAATGAGAGTGAGACATCCTGTTCATAAATACCTGATAGCAAATGTAGTCTAAAATACTTGGTCTACTGAAGGGAGAAGGAACTCTATATTTTGCAGCAAGGCCTTGGTGTTTCAAATCCATCTAAGTCCATTTTAGGCCTTAAAAATATTCAGTCTGAATCTTATTCTCAGCTTTGAGCAACTGGTCAGTCTCCACAAAGTTTTGTAATAGGCTGTAGTCAATACTCTTTTACCTTACTTTACTTCAAGTGACTACCAAAGAGGTAAGATTAGGAATGGTTCTGATTTTCGGGATCATATGAAGCTTCTGAATAGTGATCATCAAGAAAGTCCAAAGCAATTGCAATCACAGTCAGCTGTATCTAAAACAAGTCACATGGGATTTTATACTGCTGTAGAGCTCTCAGAGCTGCCATTTCCTCCCAAAAAACCCTTAAACTAGCAGGATATTTTAAAGACAATATCAATGATTAGCAAAGAAAATATCATAGTTAATTTGTGAGTCTCGCATTAATGAATTCATTTTGCTCCAAAATAAGAATTCCAGCTGCTGCAATGTAATATGGTGGATATGTCTTTATCTCACCAACAAAATGATGTTATTTCTAAAAATGTCTCTACTGTGGCACAATTCTTTGGGTATGACTATGCAATCCAGATAAATTAGTAGCCCAGTGAGCACCAAGGGCCTTGATTGCTCACACTGTATGCATGAAACATCACCAGGTTTGGTTGCTTTTACATGACGCAGTCTTGTAGGCTTTCACCCTAACAGGTCCCCATACAACCTCACGCTACTTGTTTTGGACATGCAACACTATTCTTGTTGGATCACTATTCTTGCCATGCTATAAGACATGGCCTGTGGGGCTGAGACATACTGTTCACGTTACTTGAGCCACTTGGAAGAGGAAGAATACCACATTCAGCAAGTAATTCTTTCTCAGGGCCACAGGGTGTGACATTGGCTTAAAGCAACTCTGAGCCCCGTGCTGAAGAGTGTGGATTGTATATGCCTTGAGCACTGAGGTTGCAAACCAGTTGGCAGTACTGAGCACCCTCTGGTGCAGATAGGTCTAAATGCATGAATGTAATAATGCACCTACATCCTTTTACAATTAACTTCTTTTAGTAAAAGTGTCCAGATTGAAAAGAGATCTTCAAGACAAAGGTCTCAGACTGGAGTAAATTTAATAGACAGTGAAACCATACATCTGGGTTATGTTGATTTAGAAATGTCAGGGTATTTTTACATAGATGTCAAGAGTTTAAAGAGCTGCTTCCCCGCTCCCAGTTCAATTATTTCACATATGCCCCACACTTTCTGTTCAACCTCTGCCTTGTGAGGGCCAGTTTCATGGCATTTGCAGCAAAGATGCGCTGTTGTTTCTAATCTTGTTTCTCTTCAAAATTCTGCAGACATTGCAAAAGGCCCAGCAGCTGTTGCTTTAAAATGCAGATAACTAGGACACAATGCCACTCGCGGGTGCCATCATTACAGACCCCTGTTACTGTTACTGTTTTCTGTCAGCTAGAAGTTAATCACTTCATTTTTACCCTGTCAATCATTTCACAGGAGACAAGAACAAAGATATCTTTAGGGCATGCATAGCATCCTTTTTCTCCAAGGCATTTTTTGCATCAACGGTATGATGATTTTTCTCTTATTTGGTTTATTATGAGGTGCAAGCATATAAAAATATTCCTTAACAAATTTCTTTAGATTGCTGCTTCAGCATTTATTTAACATCCAATTTAATAGTTTATTTTCCCTAGAAAAGAAAACATTTTTACCAATAGCATTGAGAAACACTTACTGGGAAATTACCCTTCTGCTCATATCTTTACCCAAAGGCAAAAGGATCTAGATTTGTAGTGGGAGATTTTCTCTAAAAATGAGGAATATTTGGATTAACTGCAGAAAGAGATATTGTGGTGTATGGGGACATTAGATGTTCTCTGCAGTTTGGTTAAAATCCTAGTGTTACTGTGCCAGGTTAGAAAGATGTGCATGCATTCACCATCTTGTAAACCTAAGGAAGTAGGTTTTGCAATTATCGTATACAATAAGCCTTGTACAAGTAAAATTGTACCTCAAATAAAAATGACACTGTAGTTTTTAATGAAAACAATGAATCAGTAAAATCTGTCTTTCAGAAAGATTTTTCAGTGCCCTTAAATCTGTGATGTGTTTTCAGTCCTCGTATTCGTCGTAATCATAGAATCACAGAATGGTTAAAGATCATCTAGTTCCAACCCTGCTGCCGCGGGCAGGGACTAATCATACCACACTGCTCAGTAGTAGAAAACCAAAAGACAAATGGGGTTTCAGCTTGAATTCCTTAGCTGGTTTCCACAAATATGGAAAGCTGTCTTTCAAGCAGATTGTCACAAGCCAAATGACTCTGTTTCACGTTATGCAGATCAAATCAAAGCCCCAGTGATGTAGGGTGAATGTGCGAAGGTGAACATGGCCACCAAACTCAGCAAGACCAATGGTTCTTCCCAACCATTATTCATCTCAAAGAGTACCTGACAGCAGATATTCCAATACTATCAAATAGCCTTGATAGATTTTTCTCTTCTTTGGCAGAATTTTTTTAGACCCACTTAAGTTTTCAGACTCTACAACATCCACTGGTTAATTGCATCCTGTATATTATCTGTTAGTGGTTAAATTCTGATACCCTCCATTTCCTGTATTGTGAGAACAGTGAACAAGTGTCCCCTATTCCCTCTTCCCTGAAATTTGTAACTTCATTAACTTTTATTGCACTCTTTTCTTAGTCATCTTCTTTACAGCTGAGAAGACTTACTCTGTATCATCTGCCCCTGTAAGAAAATTGCCCTTACTGGCCTCTCTGCTCCTTCCCTGCCTTTTGCAGGTTCTCCTCAGGATGAAGAATCAGGACTGTCTGTAGTGAGTGTGTGTAGGTGTCTGTTTCATGGTATAATAACAATGATTTCTGTTTGGTTCTTCATTCATTTCCATAAATTGTAGGTGCAGATTTGCTTTTTTCACCACTGCTGTGCATTGAATTAATGTTTTCCTATAAAAACTGAGAAATAGAATAGTTATAGAAGAGAAAATAGAGAAAGTGTTTCTTCCCTGGGGAGTAATTGCTTGGCTGGTGTGTATCAGTATGTACATCTACAAAGGAGTGATATTCCCCATGCCTCGCTTTGCATTTATTGATGCTGAATTTCATCAAGTATTTTACCATCCAGTCGCTTGTCATTTTGAAATCCTTTTTCAATTTTCTCAGTCATTTTTTGGGTTTGCTACCCTGATGCCTCAGTGTCTTCAGTAAATATTGCCTTATTTTTCACTGCCTTTTCTAGATCACTTAAGGGAATTCCTTTATTGCAAAAATAAAGCCTTCTTTGTTATTCTCTGCTTGCTATCCTTTAAACATTTACTAATCCTTTATTCCTCGACCACTCTATCTTTTATATTGTATGAGTAAGGCTTTCATAAGCTTTCTGGAAATCTGTTATTCCTGGTCCATGAGATTACTGTTCCTCTAACAAGGTTAAGTAGATCTACCTGTTACTCAAGTTAAATTAATTTGTGGTCTCCCTTTAAAAAATGGCTTTGTATTTGCCACTTGCACACATTTCAGTCATTTATCTCATCCTGGTAATTTATTACTATTCATTTTATTGATTTGCTGTTAAACTTTGTCTACTGACACATCAAGAGCAGATGGTTCCATTGATTTGACAGGTCTGAAAGGCTCTTCTGTGGGTTCATCCTGTAGTTGATTGTAAATAATTCATTTAGCTTTATTGCTTTGGCCTTTTCATTCCTGAGCTTTCTTATTACACCCCAATGCCCTGTGTAATTGGTATTTAGTATCTGAATGCCACACAATCCTGACTGCAGTTACCTTCACTATTCTCCTTCATGGCAGGGAAATGCCATACATCCTTTGCTTTATAAAGACAGAGGCAGTGTCCCAGAGACAGGCATGGGGTCAAGGATGCTGAGTAATGAAACATGTTTGCAGGTCCTCAAAATTGTCTCCAGCTTTGAACACAGAACTCCCAAGAACCAATCTCACTGACTAAAAAGTATCAGCTTTAAGGAGGAAGATGAATTAGGTGCCAAGGACTGGATTCATGTCAGCAAGTACATTGAGTGTTGGGATACCTACAGTAGGCAACCAGAAAAGCTGAGAAGAGACATGTCTGAAGCTCTGGCTTCTGTTGGTCTCTGTGATTCTGAGCCAGAAGGGAGACCTTGCTGCCAGCCTTCTTTTGGTGCCCACCTCTTGCTCTAATATGAGTTAGGTATCGCAGTTCCTTCAGGCTGGTCTTCCATGAGCTGCCAAAAAAGCATTTGAGGAGGTAGAAGAGTATGCCAGAGGTGCTGACAATAATGTCTTAAGGCCAGGACAGCCTTTCTTTGTCATGTTTTGTACCCCCATTGTGAAAGGATTTGAGGGAGCACATCCTCTTCTCTTAGGTGTCCCTGCAGGATATGGCAATGCAGAGCCGTGCCTGCCCAAGCATCTGCTGTTCTCTAACAGTGGGTGAGTCTGATCTTGGGCATAGGCTCACGCTCGAGGTTTGCTGAAAACAGACATCTCATCTCCGTCATTGCATGCAGGAGATCCCTTGGTCTTGTGTAAAGGGAGGAATATTAATAGTAAGTCTTAAAAGCAAATCAAGAAAAGGAAAAATCTCAACCCACCTCACTAAAAACCAGTAGTGCAATGGGACTGATAAATTAGTGCAGTAAATTACTGCTACAGCTGCAGGAGATACAGAGATTTTCAGATGTGGCCCTGCTATGTGGGAGACTTGGGAAGATATTAGAAATTACCCCTCAGAGGCAGTCACATGCTGCAGTGAGGGTTTGCTTAATAAATGACTTCCTGTAAAGAAGATAGTGCTTGTACTATTAAAGGAAGAGAAGCTCAAGCTCTTAACTTCAGATTTTGAGATCATAAGGCAAAGGAATTTTTGAAGATAAATTGAGTTTTGTACAGTCTGCTTTTTTCATTTATATTTACTTCATTACACTGCATCTTGTACTGACTTGCTTTTTTTATATATAAAAAATGAAAGTTGTTCATCGCAATACAAACTCATGCTGGTTTAGAGTCTTTCCAGTAACTTGATTCACTTTATAGAGCTTACTGACAGAACTGCAGTGATAAATCAAAGCTATGAAAAGGAAACATTTCGTACTTTGCTAGAGAAACAGATATTTGCTTAGTTGATGTTTGATGGGAAATACTAAGTTAATGAGATAGAGACAGAAGGAAAACCATTAAAAAGATGTCATTTGCACTGCTAGCCAGAAGTTGTGTTAAACAACCCAATGAAGTTTAATCCTATAAGGCCAGAGGTAGGAATGATAGAGTTGAACATAAGAGAAATGTTTAGATATTGATGTAGTGAAATGATTTAACAGTCGCACATCTGGGAGTGCTGTGGTCAATCTACAGATTTAGGCACATATGCAAAAGGTGTTCTGAAACTCCTAATTACACTATTTATCATAGAGTCATAGAATACTTAGGGTTGGAAAGGACTTTAAGATCATCTAATTCCAACCTCCATTTGTTGCTGTATAATGCAGTGCAGCACTTTTTATGCTATAGCAGCTTTCAGACCGCCAAAATAATCCTGAGCATCAAAGACAGTCCTTGATCAGGAGACACAGGGTAGCTGTAGTCAAAAGTATTGTGATATAGCATTGGGCTTAACACTTACACGGAAACTCCACAGCTCTACAGTAATTGTCCTTCCATGGCCCCTGTGAGGTTTACCAGTTCCCTGAGGCATCTGGCAGTCCATGAGCCCATGCCTGTGCAAGATCCTGGGTGCTGGGAATTGTTCTCCCACTAACTGACTTGTAAGAGTCATCACCTACATGCAGGGAGAACTCAGCAATCTGAAGAGTTCAGTCTAATTCTCCTTAAGCTGCAAGTTTTCATAATTTGTCCCCTTCAGGCATTTCAAGTGTTTGATTCCTTTTCCATCTGGATTGCTTTGTTCCTTTTTTTTTAAACACTGAAAATTTTCCATGTCTTTTCTCCTGTGGGCACCAATGCGAGTCTTGCAGGCAATATTGGCTTCCCACCTTCTGTATCTATTTTCCTCTATAAAAGTGACATCAATTCTGATATGCAGCTACCCTGGCTCAGAAGAAAGGTCCATCTAGCCAAGTGTACTTTCTGTGACAGTGGTTAACAGCAGATGTTTAGGAAACATATAGCAACAGTGGACATATGGGCTGACCCTCTCCCTGTTACACACCACAGCCTTCTCCAAAGAGAGCTTCCTTGCTCAGCCCCTAAATCACTCACTAAACTGCATTGCTGTTTCCATGTTGGAAGGGAAAATATATGAAGTTCCTTGCAAATGAGGCTGTAATATACTAAAAAAGACTAAGAATTGGTCCAGACAAAAAAATCTCATTGGTGACTATTTCAGTCTTCATCACGAGAGGTGAGAGGAAAACAACTTTTTTTTTTTTTATGACAGAATAGACATTTGTTTGTTCACTTTCTTGCTGGTTTGGTTTTGGGTCTCTATTCTGTTATTCAGTGAGACTCAATTCATTTTAATGGCACAGGTTTTGTACAAGGAAATGCTAAATGACAGTGTAATTTACACTGCAGGCTCTTCTGACAAGATGTGTAGCTTCAGTAGATGCTTTCTTCTATTGAAGTCAGAGAGATTTCACACTTTATGTTTAATTTACCCATCACAGGCATTGATATAGCCACTTTACGATACTCTCTGAGTACTTCACAATACTCTCCTTAAGTATTCTTAATTTAAAAGTAGGCACACAGGTCATCAAATCAGAGAAATATTCACACCACTTGTATCAGCTTGTCTTTCCAATTTAATGTCTATTCTCTGAATTCTTCCTTTCCCATAGGTACAGAGAGCTCTCCTCTAGGGAGCTTTGATTCCTCTGATAATCTCTGCACTGCACCTTTTCTTTTTTTCTCCTGAAATATGAAGAGAAGAAAACCCTCTCAATTTATAACTTTAAGTATGTGTAATCTGCTTGAAATTGGTCAGATTACTCAAATGCTAAAGAAAATTAGTTTCAAGAGCCTAACTCAAGAGACTGCTGTTACTACTTTGCCTAAACTTAGAACATGGCTTTTGATATACGTTTCCCATCTACAATTAATTGCTAGTAGGGGTTCATGGGGCTTTTTCTGCAGGACAGAGGAATATGTTAAAATCAAGGTGAGCTTAAGCCAGTATAGGTAGAAACTTTCCATGGCAGGGAAAGGGAGAAGAACACAGCTGGTTTTGCTGGAAGATTTATATTTAGGCTTTTCATTGCCACAAGACTCATTTTAAATGAAGGCATTAGAAGGAAGGGTCCCAGCTCTGTTTCTCAGTGTCCTTGCTTAAATGAGGGATTAGACACAGAATAAGGAAGTGTCATACGGAAAACGTCATCAAAACTCTGAGCTTCATTCAGGGTAGCAGAAAAAAATGGCTTATCCTAAGTCCTAGCACAATTCAGGAGCATGGAATAAAGTGCTTGTGTTACTGCACCAGACCATCCTCTTGTCAGCCTCGGAGCAGCTTAAGGCAAATGCTGTCAATCTTAAAGCTGCTTAGGGTAACATTTTCAAAGCGACTTAGCAATTCAGAGTCTAATCTTCATTGAAAGTCGACAAAACCTAGGCTCAGATGTGCTTAATTTACCTTTAAAAATGGGACGCAGGAACTTCTGATGTTACCCTTAATCCTGCTTTTGAGCATGTGAGAGCCAGGGATCCCAGGGAAGGAGGGTGTGGATAATGCAATGGATGGAATGATGGGCTACAAATACACATTACTGATGTTATTCTGGTCACAGTGGTTGATTAGCACGTTTTTCTTCAAAGTCTGTTTCTAATGTGGACTGACACCACACACAGTGAAACCACTGAATCTAACCATTAAGAAGAAGAAATAATCACAGTGTTTTGACACTGACCAGGTGACAACAAAAACCATTATTTTGATTTGCCCTTTATGTTTGTTTCTGCTTTTGCATATTCTGACATCTTATTTTCAAGCTTTTCTCCATTAGAATGCAACAGTAATGAAAACTGAGCTTCTGAAGTATCAATTTGGCTTCAGAAAATAAAGGTTTATAGAAAACATCATCTACTAGGAAAACATTCAACCCAATCATAGAATATAAGTCAGTGGGATACACCTCTTTATGGTAGGTAAGGGTTGACACAAAATAGCTCAAGGAATCCACAGGTGTGGTTGACCAAATACTACATCTCTTCTCATAGCTGCTCTTCCAAGCAAACTTTCTCTGTTATTCGCATTAAAGTTTAGAAGATTTCAGCTGAGTTTAGCTCAGGCCATTGGCACTGTTCTGTATGTATTGATTTCTATACAGTTCCACTATGTAAACCTGAAGCCTTTAGAGATTTCATGTTTGGCCTCATGAACCAGAGGTTATGTAGAGTTACTTGACCTTTGTGCAATAAAAGTACAGCTTTAGACTTTGATAGCATTTGGATTTTTGCAGAATCACCCTTCTTTAAGAACTAAGTCAAACTCAAGAATTAATTGCATTTCTTCCAGTCGAAGCTTGTGTTATAACACAAAGGACTCACTTTATCAGCAACCTCCCACTGATTGAGTAAACTCTTAACGACCTCCTCAAGTTTTGCCCTAGAGACAAAAAGGTGTTTATGATTTCTCAAACAGTTCCATCCAGCAGGGTTTATGGAGTTATTACGTTTCTCCACATAAGGCAGGAGAATTAATTTCCATAATAAGTTTCAGTGTTTTTCCATGGTGTAGTTCCTGCGTGCATGCTCCATTATTGCAGCAGAACCTCGTCAGCTGACACAGTAACAATGGAAATCTGACTTCTGACTCTTTCATTGGCAAAAGACAACACTCAAGGCCAAGCAGAAACCATTACTAAGAAAAAGCTGCTGCAAACAAGTATCTCAACTCTCCCAAAATGCCCTCATTCATCAAAGGTAGAACAGCCAACATTCTGCCTCATTTAATACTTTATCCTAGTTTTGCCTGTCTACACTTTCTCAATAGCCAGAGAAAAATTTTCTTTTCAGAAACTATTTCTAAAGCTTAGAATGCATAAAGAGATTTGTTTTTATATGAACAAAAGAGTACTTCCATGCTAGCAAGAACTGCAGACTTCCCCACCTCTTACACCTCTTGCAACAGAAGTAAGAGTATTCTGACTGAAAATGCTCCAGTCTTGCATGTTGATTTCTGAAGGGAACAAAAAAAGAAAGAAGCATTAATACTCCATTTTGCTGCCATTTTGGCTGGAGGAGTGTTTTTCACATAGGCATTATGCTTAGTCCATCTTTTACCACTCTTTTTGTCAACATTGTGTTCAAATTATACAAATCATAAATGTGGTTTGTTTTTCCATAGGAAGGCTTTCTCTTACTTTAACTGTCCAGATGTCTGATATCCTTGTCCAGAAACACAAAGAAGCCATCATATATCTGGCTGGTAGTAATAATTATGTTATCAGTAGGGTTCTTTGGTGTGCTGAAAAATTCTTTTTGTTTATAACCCAGTGGAAGCACAATTAATTCTGTGGGCAGCCTGGCCTTGATGTAATTTTCAAAGGTGCTAAGGGATATGGGTCATGATTAGGTCTAAGAGAAAGCAATTGCAAACTACAGGGTATTTGAGACAACTACCCACATAAAAAACAACTAGCCTGAGAGCTGCTGCAATGTTTAGAACTATTGTAGAGCAATGACTTAAAAAAAATCAATTCAGTGCTTTTTTATAATGTATTATATATTAGAAGTAGCATGCATTTTGGAGAAGGCAAGGAGGGGGTGGCCACAGGCTGTGCTCCACTGTCACAATGTGCCCTTTAGGTTGCATTGTCTTTGAAATAAATATTTCTTTTTGCTTATTTTAATTTATATTATTTTTATTTTATTTATTTTATTTTTATTATTTGAATTTAATTCTATTTTTCATTTTATTTTCCCTCAGGGGAAAATTCCCAAATGAATATTCTTAGACAGCAAATAGGTTACTATTTCTTTAAAACTAAGAATCACTGAATTACTTTTTGGCTCCTATGTCAAACTATGCAACCCCCAGGTTGCAATTTCAGGTGAATTACCCATTTGTTAAAGTATCCCTGATTTGACATCCAGTCGAATTTCTTTTCTGGGTATGGATAATGCTAAATGTCACAACACAGGAATTTGTACTGAGGAACTGCAGATTCCTCAGACAGAAACCAGAGATTCAGTCAAGCAGCAGCTTCACTTAGTCTGAATGGGAAAAAAGAAACAAACCTAAGACAACGAATGAACAAAACACCTTAGAACAAACCTGATCCAAGTTTTACAGTGTGTTGTGAAATTCAAATCTCACTCACAAGTTTGGGGCTTTATTACGAAATTTCACACAAAAAAATCAGTGTAATTCACTCCAGAACAGAGATGTTGTTGCAGATCTTCTCCAGTTTGTTAAAATACATAAGGCTAAACGTAGTCAGTCTTCTGTCCTAAGGTGGTCTCCCCGTTTTAAAGCAAAGCTCAAATATGCAAATCTGATATGCATTGAGTACAACACAGATGCATTAAAAAGCTTCCATACTTAAAAGAGATGAAACCAGCAGGCAGATTTACTGAGTCTATAAATTATGGAAAGGGTTGAGGCACATGCTCACAGTCTGATACTCTTCTCAGATGCTTGCAAGTAGAAGGGGAATTCTACTTGGCCTTTTTATGCCCTGTAAAATGCTAAAGAAACAAAAAATGGGTGCACCCTGGAATTAATTCCCCGTGTGCCAACACAAGAGATGTGAAAAAGCTTTGTCATCTCAAGCCATCTTTCAGGTCCTGCTGGAAGCCTTTAAAGCCAGGCAAACTTTGGAGTAAAATGAATTCTGACCATGTCCACAGCTGAAAGAATACAGCCATCAGTCCTTCCCCACTGTGGGCTGTGAGAGATATTGCCTTTAACATAGGACCTTGCATGCTGTTGCATAGCAAGACCATGAAACTGGAACATACTGATCGATACTTCTCAAAACATTGCCTTCCGTTTTTCAGTACAAAATAACTCATTTCCTGCAGAGAACATGAGCACTTGCTAAAGGCCTAGAAATGCCCATCAACAGCATAAACACTGGCTCATAGGACCTGACATTAAGAGTCATGGTCAGATCTGCAAAATGAACAGACTATGCCCTGAGAACAAATGCCAGTCCTCTTTCCTGCTGTGAACACCATAAAGAAAACCTCTCCCCCTCCTTGTGAAATGTTTCTGGAACTAATACTGCTGTCTCAAATCCTTTTTTAATTGAAGGCCATGGCATAACTCCCCACAAAATTCCCACTAGGAGCAAAATGATGAGGAATGACTTGGACTGAACGGAGAAATTGATGAATGAAGAAAATGGAAAAAGCTTGGGTGCAAATGAGCAGTGGGATTTGGTGTACTGCACGTGCCTTAGGGGCAGTTCTGTTCCCTCAGGTTCTACCTTAGTTCTAAGAGCTATGCTAAACTACACATGCCTGGGAGCATCATCTGTGGCCCAATGCAACAACTGTATCCCTTCCTTTATATCCTCCTGTCCACCATACTGTTGTGCTGCTGGGAATGGTCCCTGACCTGTGCTAACTTCCAAAAGGAATATCACATCCATGTCGCACTGCCCTGGCATGACTGAATGTGATAATACAGGTGCTGCTAACACTATCCTCAGCACAAACACAGTAACTAAGGTTGAGGGGATCAGCTTCATGAAGAGCTACAACATCATTAAGATAGGAAAAAACAAGAAAGGAAAAAGAACAGAAAGAAAAAGACAGAAATGAAAAGAAAAGCAAGGGAAAAGCAGCATCTTTGAGTTGTATGTACTAAGACATTTTGTTGAAACCACTTAGTTGTGGGATACTCCTAATAAAAGCTGTTCTTCAAAACAGTACCATCCCACTCTTTCAGTGGAGGTGACAGTGTACCACAGAATTGTTCCTTAGCACAGTGGCTAAGCACCTCAGAGCTTTCCACAGGTCACAAGGAAAAAACAACATTTTTGTATGCCCTACAGTACAGGGTTTACATAGGATTTACCTGTTCATCTTCTCCAGGTGGAAACAAAGATGGGAGCAAAGGTTGGACAATTTTACTGACATGTCACTATGTGAAAATTTAACCCTTTTAATAGCATCGTAATTGTGTTGCAATGGCTGCTCCTGTCACAGAGCTGCTATGCTCTCTGTTGTAGCTATAGCGATGAATTACACCAGGGTTTCTTTCATTTTCTTCTAATGTTTTCTGCAAGCTGAGCCTGCAAGTGGGTGGAAATACATCTATTACAGAGAGTGCAGAAAAGACAGCTATGGAACTTGGGGTCTGATTCTGACTATGATGCTGAATTACTGTCTAAAACCCGGCAACTTAAACCCCTGTGCACTGGATTTCTAGTGCAGGCGGTAGGACAGATGTTGAGAGAAGGCGAATAAAGTGTCTGTCCCTTGGGATGATGCAATAAAACCTGAGGTCTGAGAATCTCTGCTAAGGAAATTTTCAGGGAGAAGAGTAATATGCTTAAGTGGTGTGAATGCAGATACGCTGGCAGACTGCAGAAGAGTTAGGACTATTTACAGAAGCTGAAAATGTCTCTTGCGTTGTTGTCATTTCATAATCAAATGAATGGCAAAGAGCGGTCTGTAAATTTATGTGCAAACTCCCATCTGTGCCAGAAGAAGAGGAAAGTAATTTCAGAGATGCAAATAAAGCTGCCACACAGTACCTGAACCATATCAAATTGAGATGACTAACCATAGTGATAGTGGTATGGGAGTTGAAGATTTTGGGGTTTTGCACTGAGTATACAGAAGCATTCAGCAAAATATATTGCTGTGCTATAAATGCATCAATATCCCTTGTCAGGAAGATCATGAAGACTACTAACTTACAAAGAGTGTTTACAGCCTTAGCTGAAGAAGCTAAGTTTCTCTGTTAAATTCACTTTTCTGATAAAGGCTTAGAAAGATCACTCCGTTCTTCTGTACCTGTTTCATATGTAAAATGCTGGTAACAATACAGGCATGGTGGGTACCAATAGGCTATAATATATGGGATTTCACAATGAATTGATTTTCAATTTCCTTAAAGCCAATATATTTTCTCCTGTGTTAAATATTTATTACTCTAGCTGCAAGAATAGCTGTCATTCGAAATAGAAATTTATTGTGCAATGCAACTTAGCTTTTGGACATATCTCAACTGCTGAAGTATTTATGCTAAGTGGAAGAAAAAAATAATGCCCCCATTGAACTGGTCTTCACCGACATGTAGATGCCTCACTGCATGTTTGGCACGTATCTGAAGGGGGCCTATGGGGATGCTGAGGAGGGTCTCTTCATTAGGGACTGTAGTGATGGAACAAGGGTTAATGGGTTAAAACTTAAACAGGGGAAGTTTAGATTGGATATAAGCAGGAAATTCTTTCCTGTTAGGGTGGTGAGGCACTGGAATGGGTTGCCCGGGGAAGTTGTGAATGCTCCATCCCTGGCAGTGTTCAAGTCCAGGTTGGACAGAGCCTTGGGTGAGGTTGTTTAGTGTGAGGTGTCCCTGCCCATGGCAGGGGGGTTGAAACTGAATCTTAAGGTCCTTTCAAGCCCTAACTATTCTATGATTCTATTACAGCTTGGCAATGGCAGTGTTTTAATTTCAAACAATTTTTGAGCAATGAGGTTTTATACTGTTGTGAAATGCTGGTCTCATGTTTTACACTGATGTGGGCTCCTGAAAAATGATTAATCAGCACCCAAGCACAAAACCAAAGCCTATTAGGTTCTGTCCAAATTACTGCTGGATTAGCTTAGTGTAATGATCACTTCTCATGTCTGGAATAATATCAAGGTAGCAAGACTCACATAAGCATAAATATTTCTGATATCCAGCTTAGTCTAAATGTTTGCATCTTCTGCTTCACTTCTCAGAGGTGTGTTTCTTAATTTTCTACAAGCAGGAGGTTTTCACCAAAGAGGCAGCAGTGATGCTTAGCACTTGAATCACGCTTTTCACTTTCAAAATATTGTAGATATTAAACAGTTTTTCCCAAACTCATGAAAAAGCTGAGAATTGAGGGAAAAAAAGTTAAAGGTGTTAATGAAAATTTGGTGCATATACTTTGATAATCACCCCAATCCTATTGCTGTTTTCTAATTAGGGAACTAAGATGGACAAACCATGATTTCACTACATCTGTTTATCTAGCTTGTAGTGAGCTCTGTCCCCTATTTCAGAGTTTTATCTCAGAGTACTCGCTGTGCTTACTACACTTGTAACCTCAAATGTAGTAGTAGTAATGTAGTGTCATCTATCCTTTGTAAACCAGGCTGCTGCTGCTTGTGAAATGCACTGTCTAGACAATACCAAATGTGAATTTTCCCAGTGTTGGTGTCATGACGGCATTGGTGACAGCTCTAAAATGAAAGTTAAACAATTGAAACTGATTTCCTTTGTTATAAGAAATTGACTGTCCCAGTTCAAAAGTAGACTTCATCAGCTGACTGGGAAAAAGAGCCCTTACAGCCATGCAGAAAGCCTTGTAGAACTCTTGGTTCTGTACTATAGGATCAGAAAAAAAGGGCTGAACAATAATGTAAACAGCTAACTGGGGATATAAAACACCTGAAAGAGCTGCCCTTTAAAATCTGCTTCTATCAGTTGTAGAGAAGCTGTTAGTATCCAAGCCTGTCAGATAAGCAGCATCAGAAAGCTGTAAGATTATTGAGGTTATTATTCTTCAAAATTGCAGTAAAAGACACTAAAAATGAGTTAGGGCTCAGTGACTTGAAGAACTGTCTGAGCAACCTATGAATAAGCAGACTCAGCCATATGAAAACATACAGTCATGTCTGCACGTTCAGAAAGCTATTTAGCTCTGCTGAGCAGGCTCTCCAGTATCTGCACTATGTGTGCTTCTGCTCTGTGGAGATAACCTCTAACTCTTCACAAAGAAGCACAGCAACATAGGTTAAATCCTTTGTATGGTTTGAGTAATACTTCTTTGCTGGGTCTTTTTTGGACATATCATTTGGGAAGAGCACTTGTCTGGAGAGTTACAGCAGTTAGGTCCTGATCGTGCTGGTATTTCCTCAACTGAAAGGAAAATACAGTGCTCATATCTCAGAGAGTGGTAATGGGTGCTGTGTTTGAGGATGGGTCTTTTGCTGGACTGGGTTTCTTATATTCTCTCCTCAACACATTCTGCAAGGATACTACTACATTTTAGCCTTTTCTCTGATATTCCCCATGACATGGCAGAACCTAAGGTATCTAGCATACCTTAGGATGTTACCTGCTTAAAGAAGCTAGCATAGACCAAATACACTGCTGAGAGCTGAACTTGACTCTTACGAAAGTTTCCCTGCTTTAGGAATATAGTGTGGTCTCCTGTAAAACTGGGCTGTCATCGTCCAAATCCAGGAAAGCGCAAAGCAAAACATGCATCTTTTTCTGTCTGCCCTTCCCAGTTCCTTTGCCAAATGCAAGGTTTGGATACATTCATTTTCTATCCCTTCAGCTGACACTCAGCAGATGCGGATGTGTTATTTTTATACACATCTGCAAGACTGAGCGCAAACAGAGCTGAGTGCTGTTCATCAGGTAGAAAATTAGAAATGACATGTCTGCCTCTTAAATAGAGCTTGCTATTGGACATGTAGATATCAAATTTATACTTACAGCCTGAGCACTGAAAGGAGGAGGTGAGGATGAGCTTGCCTAGGTCTCTCTATCGCCCAAGGTAGTCACAGTCAAAGTTAACACTTCAACGTGCATTCAATGGTGCCTAGAGTGAAGGTCTCCATTTGTTTTATAGCTGGGCCAACTGCCAGCTTGCAAAAGTATGCTTTACAGAACCAGCAATGTTATCAAAGTTGTAAGCTTAAATAATGCTATGTAATCAACTTAAACCTGGCTCTCAATTTGAAATGTTTAGGAAAGAGCACTGAAGTCAACTTGCACGCAATTTTCATTTATTAATGGAGCAATCAACATCTGTAGAGCTTGCAGACACAAAATCTTTCGCTCAATGAAAATTGTGTTCAAGATTTCTCCTGTCTGAGATCTATAATCTCATTTTAATTAGCATTGCACACGACTGTTCCAATCAAAATAAGTCAGTGCCATCTGCATTCATTGTTAACATCAGCTAGCATGATAGCAGTCAGTGACTTTAAGTTAATACATGGGCTCTCAAGCACAAATGTCTGACAAAGAACACTGCCCCTTCTTTCTACTACTTAGCTTTTGAAACACCTCATTCATCTTAAAATTTGTCAAATACGGAGCATTTCCAGTTTGGCATCTGTTTTACATATGGGATATGGTAGCCTTGCATGTTCTCTGCAACAGAGGATATTGTCATTTGTTTGAAGTCATTTAATTATGTATGGACTCAGGATTGGATTACACCTGCCCAGTATTCTGCATGGTGGCCTACTGTGTGGTTAGAGGTTTGAGATGTTGACAGGCTTCCACAGCAAGGAACACAATTCAGTGTTTTTCAGTATTCAGTGAAGTGTTAAGACAATGGCTGTCCATAGAGTGGTAAAACTAAGACCACTGCATGCGGATAAGGACAATGCCAGCAGGATGATATGTTGAATGCCTGTTTGTGCCATTTCTCCAGAGATCAAGTGTCATTAATTGGTAAAGAAGAGGTGACTGATGACACTCAGCTGCTTCTGGATTTGTATGCTGCTTCATCATGTCCCCACAGAATGCCTTATTTGAGAAGGCAACAGATGAAACGCTACTGATAAGAATCCTTAATGAATGTAACTTACTAAGATATAGCCAAGTTTTTAAAGGATTTCCATTGCTAAATCTTTAATTTCTTCAAAGGTTACATTCAGTCCAAGAACATTTACCAAGAAAGGCACAAGCATATCTGATCCCATGGATTATGTAAAATTCAGCAGTCTTCATCCTCAGAGAGGGGAATTATCTTGGCTTTTCTGAAAGCATTAGTACATGACTGTAAACTCTTTAAGAGAAGACATATTCCAAATAGCATTCTTCCTCCTCCTCCTAAACCCAACCTTTCATGCAGACTGAGTGCTTCCAAGAGCTTTGAAATTGTTTTGGTTGTGCAGTTACAACTCTGGTAATTTTTCAAGTTCTCTCATTATAAGTGGTAACCTTGAGTGTTTTAAATCTACCCATAAAGCTGCCATAATCACTGTCTGCAATTGCACTAAAATGCACAACAATTAATTATATCAAATCCTTCTCACAGAAGTGTTTATCGGTGAAGAGATTGCCATGACTTTATTTCTGACAATAAAAGAACAGGAATTATTATACACCCCTTGGGACCTTACTGATCTAACAGTTCGGTAGTCAGGTTTATAGTCATATTATTTTTCCTATAGGAAATAAACATCAGTTCTTGAGAGGCATCTTCTTTAAACAATATTTTACTTGGGAAAAATATTTTTTCCCATAAGAAACCAAGATCTGGATTTTCAGCTAGGTAGCTCCAATGAGCAACCTGTACTGATGTACAGCCCTGTTGGGATTCATGTGCAGGGGCTTCCCTTGAGAAACTGGAATACGTCTACCTTGAAGACTGCTTGTGTAGGTGCCATGCATAGGACTGGACAAGGCTGAGAACTCGTATCACTGTACTTGGTATTACAGAGCTCAGGAAAGGCGGAAAATCCTTCCCAGGACCTGGGTTGAATACTTAGGCAGTAAGATCGTGCTAAAATATGCTTGGCCACAGTTTGATAGCCAGGTAACTTAAAGCTAAACCTCAATTTGTGTTTATGGAGTCCCTAAATGTATATATGCATCCTATATTAATATACTTGTCCTAAACATGGGATTTTTTTTGTATAGGCAGACCTCTTCAAACTGGAAGTCCTCTTCAAACTGGTGAAAAATGTCTTCAATATCAAAGAAAAGAGCTAGGGCTGCTTGAGTGGGTGCTGCAGTACAGAGAGACAGTGGCAGAATGGTGCTGTGTGCACCCCAAGTTCATTTGGAGGGGTCTGTATCAGACTAGCACTACTCTGGTCAGGGTACCTTTCAGTTTAGCTTTGGATTTCAGGAATCCAATATGTGCAGCTTAACACAGCTCCAGGGTACGAACCAAAGCATTGGAGTAGGAATAATCAATAGATTCCCTTTGAAAGCTCACTTCTGGTCTGGACTAGATGCTCGTATAGGTGCATCCATTCACCTGAAGAAATGCATTACCCTGAGCATGGTTTTGGTCCCTTGTGTTTAGTCCTTCTAAAGCATCCGTCTGTCTGAGCACAAGCGAGTGTGAGGAAAGGACACATTGAGCAGCCACAAACTGTTGTTGGCAAGGTGACAAGAGGGGGTTCTCAATTCCGGGTTTATTTACTAGATCCTCTGGTATGGCAATTGTTCTTCATGAAGTGAAACAATAAATAACATACTTTATGATTCCGCTTCTCTTACAAAAAAACAGTGTTCCATGAAGATTATCTTTACAGTGGGAGTTTTTCCTCCAAGCAAGGTCTTTCCCTTTGGAAAGGAGCAAGGGTTAGCTGTAACAGAAAATATGACAAATTGTTCAGAAGTAAATGTTCCCAAGGCTGATATAATCAGCTGTCTTCATATCTTTGTTTCCTTTCACAGAGCCATGTTTGACTATGACAAGAGCAAAGACAGTGGCCTCCCAAGCCAAGGACTCAGCTTTAAGTATGGAGACATCCTTCATGTCATCAATGCCTCGGACGATGAATGGTGGCAAGCGAGGAGGGTCACTCTGGAGGGAGACAGCGAGGAGATGGGAGTTATACCCAGCAAGAGGAGGTGAGTGCTGCCTCCTTCTTCCTACCTCCTTAGCCATGATGATATTCCATTTTATTCCAAAGACCTACAGAAAAAAATGAGGAAAGTAGAGGAAATTCCCACAGCTTATTTCAAAAGTTGGAAGAGATGATTTTTACTGTGAAATTTAAAGAGCTCAGACGGTTTAACTTTGCTCAAAATAAATCCAAAAGGTGATTCAGTTATAGAGGATTAGTAACTTCACAAAGAAAACGGGAGGAAGGTGAGAGAGCACACCATCTACTAAAGAGCTTTGGCAGAAAAAGGAATAACCAGAACCCAAGTCTGGAAATGAGCTCTGAATTTGAAGTAGAGCACATGTTTTAATGTCAGGGTGATTAACCATTGCATCAAACTGCTGAGGGATGTAACGAATGTCTTGATATTTTCAAATCACGAGTGTATGTCTTTCTTCTCAGACTGTGTGATGTAAAGAAAAAAAGACACTATATTATATAGTGGTCCTCTTTGGCTTCAAAATCTGTTAATTTAATCTCTGCCCACCTGGAAACTGATGGATAATCAATATCACAGTAAATTTTTCATCTAGTGTCAATGAAGGAACTTTCATCCACTGTCCAAGCTAAATCTGAATCTTTGTTTAGCTGTGATAGATTGATGCTGGCTGACAGAAAGAGAGCAGACATCTGAATCTCTCTCATTGTTTGTATTGTTTACTCTGTCTGGATGCTTTTGTAAAATTGGTCACAAGTCTCAGATAGTATCAGAACTACCACACAAATCAGTATTACTTTCTGCCTCTGTGGAGAGTGGCTATAGAAAGGTCAAGAACTGAAAGGGTAGGAAGGAAATTAAATCTGACAAACCACATTACATTTCTCTTTTGCAGCAGTGCTCCCATACTGCATGTAAACTTTCTATTCCCAGCTATCTCAGCTTTAGCATTAAGATAAAAATGATCATGCCCATTTTTTATAGTGAGGAAATGGTATGTTTGATACCCTATAGAGCACCTGCAGCTCAAGAAAGTTGGCTCAGGTGCTAATAGAGGTTATGGTACTCCTTGTTTTACATCATGTAAAAGTAAACTGAAAGACCATCTAATTGTGACCAGGTTTGAACAGCAACCACATCAGGATTTTCAACAAAAAGCAAATTTGGAGTTTTATAATAGAGAGCAATAAAAACTACATTATAACTTTTAAGATGGGTGAAAATGTGCCCATTAAGCTGATTTATTCTCTAGATATTGAAAAATGAATACTTGCCTGATATTAATTGCTACAATAAATACTGTTGTAATGACATGATTGGGTCACACATGGGAAAAGAAGGAAGTCTGTTCAGTTACTACCAAGGGAAGTATGTGCACAAAGTTCACGCAGTGTAGTGCATACTCTGAAAGATACAAAAAGATGTCATACATAATGAAACAACTATAGGGAGAAAAGGGCAAAGCAAAGCAACTGATTAATATGTAGAGTTGTATCTTCTGTAAGGGAGAGAAGATGTAAGTGCCTAAAGCTTCTTGAGTTACCTGCACAGTGATGTTTTCAAGGACAAAAGATAGAGCCTCTCTAGTCAAGGTCAGACATGCAGTACACCTTAGGAAAAACATGTGGCTTAGGGAAAGAAAAGAGGGAAAGGGGAAAAGGGAGAAGAGGCAAGATGAGAATAGGCTGGCTAGCATCTAAAAATGAGTCCTGAATCTGAAAAGATGCAGGTATAGTTACCATCTGCTGCTCTTGTCATCCTGATTCTTCACTAGTGAATCTGAGAGGTCTGGAAAAATCAATGGCATCTGATTTTCTGTCTGCATTAATGTAATGACATGACGCACCTGAGCTGGGGGGCAGTGAGGAGGTTGCTGTTATTTCGTAAGAGGCTTCAGTTGTGCGAGGTTGTTTTTTCCCAACGCACTGAAGAGTGAGTGTTATTTCCTTTCTGTGGATTCTGGATGATCCCTCAGAGCCAGTGAGACTGATGTGCTCTTGCCAGCACCTTCTGTGGTCATTTACACCACCCAAGGGGAGGATGAGCAATCAATGCGTACAGGGCTGAGCTACAGACAGTAAAGCTCATCATACTGCTGGAATGTTCTAATTCAGAGTAATTTCCTCTGCAGGTGTGGGTTATTGACTATGACAGGCTTGATCTAAAACAGTAGCCCTGTGATCCATTTGACCAAACACAGGCAACTATGGCATCAAGATCTTCATTTAAACTGTTTTCTCCAGGATGCTATATCCTCTCATAGTTTATAGGGCACTCTATCAGCACTGCATTATATGTAATACAGTGTGTGTAATATCTAGTGGTAAAATATGCCTTGTGACAAAGTTGATGTTGGGCTGTGATTTGTCCTGCAAGCCCAACTTCGTATGATATTGTAGGTTGGAGAGATTTTATAGTTGTCTTGTACTTTTCAATCCCCCTTTCTTTTTTGTTCCTTTTCTTTAAGGTTTGAGAGGCTGGCAGTGATGTTGGGGGAATGATTTGGTGGGGTTTGGGTTTAGTGTTGTGCTTGGACTCCTTCTTCTGCCTACATATATATGCAGGACTGTAACATTTTTGCACTTTGGGTCAGGGAGAGGCTATACATACCCAGGGATTATTAGTGCCAGGGTGAGTCTTTCAGCTCTCTGCTTTACTACCTTATCTCTGCTTTACTACCTTATCTCCTGTCCAGCAACAGTCAGTATACATTTACTGCATTTTTTTCCATAACTGAAATCATTGGGGAATAGCTCTGAAAAACAGTGAATGCTTCAATTTTATTTTGGTGTGTGTGTGTATATATATGTATACAATTATATGTATACATGCACACAAAGCCATTAAAAGTACATTATACTACTTCTTTAATGTGCTCTGTAATGGTATTTGTTTTCCAAGTATCTGGTTTTGCACAGTTTATTACATCTATTTACAGGAGAGCCCTTCATACAGTGACATTTTAGCATGAACTGATAAAAGAAATTTTTAATTGTAAGTCAAGACTCCATACTATTTTCTATGACATATGTGATATACCAGAAAAAATCATAGTTTATAAGGGAGCTGCCACTCATTATTACCAGCCTTTACCACTTAGTGATTCAATAGAGCTTTAACAGTATTTATCACTAGATTTCAGTGCTGCTGCTAACATATGCCTTCTTAATGTTAATGTTCTTAATGTTCTTAATGCCACCAAATCTCATGAACTGGTGAGGCAATGAACTCAATGGGGATTAACGAAACCTAAACACTCAGTATCCCAAAGTGCTGAAATATCATTTCAGCCCTTTCTACATCTGAAAAGAATGTTTTATTCATTTGTCAATATGTACTTATTGTCTGATTACAGTTCTCAGCTAATGCTATAAAGGTGATGTGATATTGTATCATACTGAAGTTGGGAACAGTAGGATTTGGGCAATAAGAGGCTGCAAACCACTTCCACGGTGGTTCAACAGTCACCAAATAGTTGTTATTATATAATATTAATGAATGAATAATGCAGGCCAAATTTCTGTTGGCTCCACACCCACCAAAAAAGATTTATCCAAGCTATGTCTAAGATGAGAGTGGGCCACAGTTATTATGCTGGCAGGGTCTCCAAAGTGAGGGGACATAGCTACCAGTCCTGCATCAGTGCGTCAGGCATCCTGTGGTATTATCTGTGTGCTATGATTACACATGTGAATTGCTCTTCTACTGTCAGATTTACTATTTTATACTAAAACAACCAGCAGAATTAGATTTATACTGGATTTTTCTTCATTTAGATGTATAGATTTAGATTGGAACATCTACACATGCTGGGATTTTGACCAATAGAACTTTTGTTTGCCTCATTGTCCTTCCTGTTGTCTGGATAAGCAGATTCATTTCAGCTTCCCAGAAAGGGTAGCAGCCATCTGAGCAGCCTGTGTATGATTCCCTCCCCATAGAAGCACTCACATTAGTCAAAGGGAAAAACAAAAAGCATGAAACCAATGTGCATAAGTTAGAGTGTATTAAATCCCTAACCAGATGCTCAAATCCAGTAGCAAGGAGATTTTAATCTGTTTCAACACTGATTTTGCACCTCCAGTTCTTTCTATTTTCTTTTTGAGGAGGCTGCACACAGAAAAGCTCTTACATTACAAGCCCCATACAACAGCATTAATGTATTAATGTATTTTCTATGACATGTTTATCTGCTTGACTCGGGTTTGTGGGTCTAGAACTAATTTAGTCTGCAATTTCACACAGATTGCCCTAGAATGGCACTATTTTTACTACTTCCCAACTGTGGCAAACATGGATTTGGTCCTAAAACACCCAAATGCTTACACTAATCTTTCTGTTGTCTTTGAGATGCACAGACACAAAACTGCTCATGGACATGGACATCATTCTAAGAAATCCCTTTTCAGGTGGTTTAAGTACTTTGGACTACAACATTTCATGCATCTCTGACAGCTGTTATTATCAGCTGAAGGTGTATGATGGTACCAACCTGATACGTGTGATATCAAACAGACATTCTCCCCACAAATACATGTAACCACGCTGTCCTTTCAGAGCACTACACGGGGGAAAGTAAAACAAGTTTCACAAGTATTTAAGGACAAGGAACAAGAGGTTTTTCCCAGCACAGAAGTCCCTGTGGGCAAAAAGCCAGCTTAAATTTGTTACTCTGCTCAGCTTGGCAGAAAGGCGTGTTTATCCACTCAAGTGAGTTTTATTGACAGCACCGAGCTGTGTGGTGCAGTCAACACGCTGGAGGGAAGGCATGCCATCCACAGGGACCTTGACACTCATGTAAGGTGGGCTTGAGTGAACCTCATGAAGTTCAATAAGGCCAAGTGCAAGGTCCTGCACCTGAGTCTGGGCAATCCCATGCACAAACACAGGCTGAGCAGAAACTGGATTGAGAGCAGCCCCGAGGAGAAGGACTTGAGGGTGTTGGTCAATGAGAAGCTAAACATAACCCAGCAGCGTGCACTTATGGAAAGACAACGATAAGCTGGGCTGCACCTAAAGAAGCATGACCAGCAGGTCTATGGAGGTGATTCTCCCCTTCTTCTCTGCTCTCATGAGACTCCACCTGCAGTCCTGCACCCAGCTCTGGGGCCCCCAACATAAGAAGGATGTGGACCTGTGGGTGAGAGTCCAGAAGAGGCCATGAAGATGCTCCAAGGGCTGGAGCAGCTCTGCTCTGGAGCCAGGCTGAGAGAGCTGGGCTGGTTCAGCCTGGACAAGAAAAGGCTCCTGAAGGGGAGACCTTAGAGCAGCTCCAGTGCCTAAAGGGGCTTCAGGAAACCTGGAGAGAGGCTTTGGAAAAGGGCCTGTAGGGACAGGACAAAGGGGAATGGCTTTAACCTGACAGAAGGGAGACTGAGATGAGCTCTTAGGCAGAAGCTCTTCCCTGTGAGGGTGCTGAGGCACTGGCACAGGGTGCCCAGAGAAGCTGTGGCTGCCCCATCCCTGGCAGTGTTCAAGGCCAGGTTGGACACAGGCGCTTGGAGCAACCTGCTCTAGTGGAAGGTGTCCCTGCCTGTGGCAGGGGGTTGGAGCTGGGTGAGCTTTAAGGTCCCTTCCAACACAAACCAATCTGTGATTATATCCTATTATTTTTAAGGGTTTCCTGTAAATTACTATGACATTTCTAAACTTCCCTTAATTTAATCCTTAGAAGATGAAACTTTTTAACATGGCCTAATCGTGTAAGCTTTGTCTAAATTAAGTTACATGACTATACTTACTAATCTAATTGGAAAAAGCAAATATGGAATAAAATCCATATCTATGTGTAAGTATAAACTTCTTCCTGTTCCTTTGCAATGATGGGGAACTTTTATGCTGAAGCAAAACAGCCCTTAGCTTTTAAGCAGAATAAGGTTGCTCTACAGTTCTATGAAAATTCATTTCCTAATGGCTTTAGGTCTACTCTTTTCATTAAATATTGACCAGGTACTGTGCTGTTCTCTATAAGCAAGTCACTGAAGGTAAAGAGCTGGATATGAACGTTCTCTACTGCTGAAAAATACATGTTCTGTTGCAGGAATGCTTAAAAATAGTTTGGAGAATAGGAATCTATTGGCTAGTTGAGACCTCACATAAACAAGACTAAAGCAGTGAAGAAGATGGAAGCAATAAAAACTATGGAGTGAGTCCACATATTTGGACTATAAATAGTAATACATCTTTTCACTTATCTTCCGCTTGACGGGCAGGCAATGCAAATAGAGTGTGGATGACCTGGAAATGGCAAAGCAAGACAAAAAGAAACACGTTAACAAAGATGTAAAATATAGCAAGGTCGTTTGAGAATCCAGTTTACATTGAACTGTATTGGTAACTCTCCTTACTACAGCTCTTATGCTGGCTTTGGAATTAACTTTCATTCTGCAGAACACCTCAGTGCCAAATCTGTGGAAATCAGGCTACTGTAACCATTTTATTTGATTCTCAGTGCCAGTTTGCAATATGCATCTGTATTCTACATCAGTGATGAACGCTGTTATTGGAGATTAAAGCATGTCTCACTTTATATTTTACATCTCTGCTGTGAAGACTAATTACTCCTTTTAGAAAGGCACTTACAAAATTCTCAGTGGTCCATTAACCCCCAGGAATGGAGGATCACAGTTCATGTCTGGTTGAATTGTGCTTGATTTCTTCTTGTTTGCAGTGCACATGAATAAATGAAAGTCTCATTTTAAAGAATCCCAGAGGCCCATTTTCAGCAGCTACATGTGCCCAGAAGCACAAAAACAGATAGACATTGCAATGCAGTGAGTGTTGCACCCCAGTAATAAGTTTCTCAGAAGAGCAGGAAGAGAACAGCGTACTGAACAACTGAAGTCTTGTACTTGCTAGTGAGGAAAAACTGAAGGCTGAGGTGTATTTTGAATGCACATCTCCACTTCTTTAGCTTTACATGGGAATAAGAGAATGAATTTGTCCTCAACATAAAAAGGACATGGAACTGTTGGAACAAGTCCAGAGGAGGCCACAAGGATGATCAGGGGACTGGAGCACCTCCTGTATGAAGATAGGCTGAGAAAGTTGGGGCTGTTCAGCCTGGAGAAGAGAAGGCTGCGTGGAGACCTCATAGCAGCCTTTCAGTATCTGAAGGGGGGCTATAGGGATGCTGGGGAGGGACTCTTCATTGGGGACTGTAGTGACAGGACAAAGGGTAATGGGTTCAAACTTAAACAGGGGAAGTTTAGATTGGATATAAGGAAGAAATTCTTTACTGTGAGGGTGATGAGGCACTGGAATAGGTTGCCCAGGGAGTCTGTGAATGCTTCATCCCTAGCGGTGTTCAAGGCCAGGTTAGACAGAGCTGTGGATGGCATGGTTTAGTGTGAGGTGTTTCGGCCCATGACAGGGGTTGAAACTGAATGATCTTAAGGTCCTTTCTATTTCAACCCTAACTATTCTATGATTCTATAATTTGACTGTTTTTTAAGGGACATGAGATATCTACTACGTCAAGAAAGAGCAAGTGTACAGGGCATAATTCAGCCATCTCCAGTGTCAGATGGTCTTGGACCATTTCTCTATACAAAGCAGTGTTTCTGCAGAGAGCTACACCTGGAGAGCAGGTGGAAAGCTGGAGGTAAGATCTCCATCAGTTGTGCAAGGTGATGCTGTCTCCACATGAGGCTCAGAGCCTTTCAAGCTCCCAGGACACATTTGAATGCTGGGTATAGAAGTCTTTGAACATGTCTTGAAATCTCACTGGGTTTCAATGACCCTCAGGCACTTTGAAAATGGAACTTGATCTACAAAGTAGTCTTGAAAACGTGTCTGTACTTTCCTCATCCCTTACACTTAGCTCTGTAGAGCAGATACACAATTAGAAAGGGTCATGGGAGCAATGCATAAATCAGGCAAGGCAGGGTTGCTAATTTGGGCCTCCCTGAATGTGGCATATATGAATACTTCTCACTCACTTCATGTTTTTTGCACAACCCCCATAATTCTACTTTGTGTAGCAGTATTGAATGAAAAATTCATTTCTTCCCTTAAAAGCAATTTCCTTAGCTGTTTGATGAAAATGCTGTCCAAGGGATGGTAGGTTTGGTGTCAGCTAAAGCAATGTAAGGAATTTACTTGTATGCTTTTTAGTCATTCGCAATGTCAGCTGCTGCAAACTCCTTTGTGCCTAAACTCCCCTTTTCATGGGGAAAAAGGGGAGTCAATTTATTTTTCCTTAAATATAGCAATGACAAACCAAAAGACTCAAAAAAGTTCTAAAAGTGCTTGAATAATTTTACCTTTAAAAAAAAACATATTTTCTAAGAGTTGGGTCAATGATGCTAAAAGAATTGGTATTCAGTGCTTTTTACCTGCATCATTTTAGTTCCTTTTTCAGCTGTGTCTATGGCAATAGTGTCCTGGTAGCTCAGATGAGATGTTATGAGAATGTCTTAGTTCACTGCAGTCCTGCACCCTGACTACCTCAACAAACATGAAACCTAACAGACTTCTCCAGCACACGTAAAACCAAAGCCTTTCACACATCCAGATATTGGGTTGACTTCTCCAGCAAAAAGAGTGGTATATTTCTGACATGAGAGCAACCTAACTGGTTTGCTGGTCTTCAATGCTCTGGTGCATTTCAAGATGAAGGCCCAAGACATGAAAACAGTAGAGCACCGGAGCTGAAGGACTTTCAAAGTATATTATAAACTGAGCATAACCATTTCTTCTATCCCATTCTTTTTCCAGCAACTAACCCATTTCATTGACCCTTTGGGCAGTAACAGTACTGTAATCACCCTGAGTTATATGAAATTTCAGCTTGGAAATTTACAGTTCAGCCAAATTACAAGTAACTGAGAACAGGTTCAATTGTGGAAGGTGTCAGGAAAATAGTCATAGAAGCAACGCTGTGTTGTCCTTAATACAGTACCAGATTATGAAATATTTGGAATATTTAGCAGGCAACACTGTTAGCATATTTGCCTGGAGGATTAATGGCACTTAATGACATTATTTATATACTTCTCAAAGCAATGCAGAATGTTTCTGCATCTGTCTGCTATGCCTGTAGAAAGCCACAATGCCTCCATGGCTCCTAATGCAATTATGACAAAATTCATAAGATCCACTTTTCAGGGTTAATTTCCAAATTTCTTTACTCAGTGAATAAGAAATGAAGTTAAAAGCAGATGTTTTAGGAAGTTAGACAGGACTGGAATGAGTTTAAATGTTAATACAGATTAATAAGTAGAATACCGTGTTCATTTGAGCTAATTATTTTCTCAGAAGGCATCAGTACTGTTTAGGCAATTACACAGCCTGAAGTCTTCATTTCTTATCGGTGCTACCAAGGGACTTCATCTGCTAGTTTAAGTTTGAGACTGTTCATGTGTTTTTAATTACACAGATTTAATTTGAAAGCCACATTTGAGCTGTTTCCATGTGAATATTCCACGCTTACAGAGAAATGCATTTATTCTAAATTTAAACTGTAACTATAGCAACCAACATTCACTGTGTTTCAGTAGAAAATATATAAGCACACCCAGACAGAAGGAAATGTGTTAATTATCACTAGATAGACTAGAGGTTATATTTTAAAAACTAATTATCAGAAATCATGTATTCTTACTATTCAGACTTAGAAGTCAAGATATTTGTAGGAAGTCATTTGTGTGAATCTGTGAATGTTGGGAAAAGGGTCATATATGGACCAGTTTGAAGGATATAATAAACCTCATTTTTCCCCTAATTGTTTATTGGCTAATAAAAATATAATATCAAGGTCTTAAAAGCTAGTTTTGGGGGATTCAACTTGGATTTTCTAGAGCAATTCTTAGTCTTAAATAGAGTTATTGTTTCAATTATATGTTGAGGATCAGTAGATGACAGATTCGGAAGAAGATTTTGCAAAGGTAGTAAATGTCTCTTTTACAGTACTGATGTATTAGTCAAGGTGAGTAAGGACATGAATAGCTTCACAGAATCAAAAAATCATAGAATGGTTTGGATTGCCCAGACCCAGGTGCATCACCTTGCACTGGGCCTTGTTGAACTTCATGAAGTTGGCCCTGGCCCTCTTGGTCCTTCTGGATGACATCCCTTCTCTTCAGCGTATCAATCGAACCACGCAGCTTGGTGTCATTGGCAAATGTGTTGAGGGTGCACTTGATCCCACTGTCGAAGTCACCAACAAAGATGTTAAACAGCTCCAGTCCTAATACTGACCCCTGAGGCACACTATTCATAACCGGTCTCTACTTGGACACCGAGCTGTTGACTGCAGTTGAGTGCAACCATCTATCCAATTCCTTATCCACTGAGTGATCTATCCATCAAATCCACGTCTCTCCAGTTTAGAGACAAGGATGTCATGTAGGACAGTGTCAAATGCACAAGTCCAGGTAGATGATGCCAGTTGTTCTTCTTTTACCCACCAATGCCATAATGCCATAATAAGAGGCCACCAGTTTGGTCAGGCACAGTTGGCCTTTTGTGAAGCTACGTGGGCCATCACCACTCACCTTCCTACTGTCCATGTGCCTTAGCATAGATTCCAGAAGGATCTGCTCCATGATCTTGCCAGGCATTGAAGTGAGACTGGACTGTAGCTCCCCAGGTCTTCCTTTTTCAAAATGAGAGTTATGTTTCCCCTTTTCCAGTCAGTTGGAACTTCACTGGACTGCCACAACTTCTCAAATGTGATGGAGGGTGGAGGAAGTGACCTGATATCTCTCTCTTTAAAACTTGCTTTAAATGCTAATTTTACGCATAATAAGCCACCAATGGTCTTGGGAGACCAGGTGTCAAATATGCTGTGCAAAACACTGCTATAATCAATCTGTGTTTATGTCTTTTTCTATTCTCCAGAGTTGAAAGAAAGGAGCGTGCACGTTTGAAGACAGTGAAATTCAACGCAAAACCTGGTGTAATTGATGCAAAAGGGGTACGTAAATAGTGAAACATTTTGAAATTGCACTTTGTAACTGTTTGATATGTTTCAGAGTACAGCAAATTTTAGCAACATAAGGAATATTTAGATCGTAGGAAACAAGAGGTGAGGTATAGTGAAATCTAGACAGGAATATAGTATGATATAATCTTTGAAATAATTAAATGCCCTCTTTATAATAATACTGACTGACAGTGCCTTCTGATTAGAAGATATGAAGAAAACAAAGAGCATCTGTGATAGCTATGATTTTAGTTAAATGATGGATAGAGAAGATTGAAAACCAGTGCAGGTAGATAATTGTTTAATGAAATAGGGCAAGAAGCATAAATTTCCTGGCTTCAAAAGCTATCAAGTCTGAAACTAAGGTTGAAAGTTAGATTCCTGGAAGCAAAGTTTGGGTTTCAGATGTTCTGCTTTGACAGTTGTGACAGACATTGAACACAACAAGTGTGTTTCACAGCAGGCACAAAGGGCCAGCCGTCATAAAACATGGAAGTAACCTTCCACCATCAATATCATGCATTCGTGCTGTTGCCACTCTGCATCATTGCTTTATTGTGGCCAACAGCCAACAGTTCTCACTAGCCTGATATCTAATATCCTGTACATTGCTGTCTGGCTGGCAAAGAGTCATAGCATGAGAAATGCCCACAGTCCTGGCTGTTGAGGTGTATTTTTCTGATGAAGTGTAGCTTGCATTTGTAGCAGTAGTGAATACTTGATGTTACATCTGCCGGGATTTATTTTTGATAACAGTCCAGTTGGCATGAATGGGATTTACAGCTGAGGGCTTCTCTGAGCAAACCAAGAGACAGAGCTTCAAAAGCCATCAGCAAATATTCCTGTTTGGCTGCAGAAAACACAGGGCAGTGCCAAAACTGGGTGATGAGAGGTACAGTTATCTGTAGATGCTAGCAAGGAACAAAACTAAGTGGTTCAGCAGGTCCTTTCCAGACTTGCTGTTCCTGTGGTCGTCTGCCTAGTTTGGAAGTCTCATTCTTCATCTCTTCTTGCTTCAGTTTTCCTTGTAATGGGCATAAGAATACTTTTTTATTTGAGTTTATTCTGTCCTTGCACTCAGACAGATTAGCATCATAAGAAGTTCCTCTAGCTATGAACATGCAGTTCCTAGCACAGTGGGTCCCAGCCCATACATGCCAGCAGAATAACATTTCAGACTTGTAAATACCTTCCTGTTACTGCTCTGCAGAATAGTTCCTGAGTGTAAATATAGAATAATTGCACTGACTGAAGCCAGTTTTCCAGATTTATAAGGTATACAGAATCAGAGTTCAGTCTCTGCACATTATTTGCATATGCAGAAAATTTGGTATAAAATGTGTAACAAAATGCACTGTGAAAGGGATATGTTCATCTCATTGCATTTCCTCAGAAACCAGAAATCCATTTTTTAGGTTGAAATGACCACTCTCTGCAACCCTGTAAATTACTGTTGCCATTTATTTGAGGAGATAATTGGCTTTATATTGCCAATGAAATCACTTGTTAAATGTCTATTTCCTGTATATAATCAAAGCCCCAGGGGAATAATTCAGTCATACAACTAATGGTCCTCATTCAAGTGAGTCTGTCAAGAATTTAATTACCACTTGATTTCCCAAATTGTTTTTCCATTTTTGTCATCAGCATAAATTAATCTTCCAGCCACTCACATCAATGTTTGTTTCAGTGTTTAGGAAATTGCATAATTATAGACCAAGACTGTTGTACCCCTTTCAGAGCACACTTTCTATTGTTAGCATTTGCTAAAAATTCCATCATTTCAAGGCTTTGGGGGGAAAGATAACGTAGGCTTGTGTTTGAAAGAGCATAAAGGGAAGAAGGCTTCACTGTTAAATTAAGCATCAACACATAAAATGGGATATTCAAGTATACCTATATGTATGTGTATTTTAGGGATCAGTATTTCCATTTAGACTTTCAGTGTTCAAACAGAAGCGGTGTAAGCTGTCCAGCTTGCTTTCTCTATCTGGGAGAAATTCATTCCAGGTAAACAGAGCTGCAGTAAGCCCAGGAGAACTCTTCTGGTTTGAAATCAAGATAAAATTAAGATAGGAATGAGCTTATGTGTGTCTGTTGCACCTTTGTGCTCATACATTCATGACCGTGTGGGCAAGTGGTACTTAATTTACTATACATAATTTACTATACTTAATTTAATATAAAGATGAAATGAGAGAATATTTTTCATGGGGTATTTCTAAATTTGGCTGGGAGATGTGAATGGAAGCATTTTTTAAACAAAATTTAACTGAATACAGAAAATCCTTGCATTTTTCACAATTAAAAGGGTTATCCTGTTGCACTTTTACCTTCATCACCTTGCTGGACCTGACTCCTTTCTTCCCCTACAGAAGCAATGTTTAAAAGCTAATAACCCACAGCAAGGGTTTTCTTTGGTCTAAGTATGATACAAAAATATAAACTGGTTATTCTACAGCCTTTAAAAGTCTTATGCACTTATTGCTCATTTTGAATCACAAATCCAGAGATAAGATACAAAGAAAGTATAGCTGGTGTGACATTTGTAGCTGATCAGCTTTCTGTGTATCACTAAAAAGGTGCTTATGAACATTCAGCAATACAGTTGACGAACCTGTTAGCAGGGATAGCTAAAGGATAATCTTTTCAAAGGCCAGAAGTTCCTCTTTTTCAAGCCAAACTTGTGTGTGTTACCTCACCTAGAAAATCAGTTTTGCGTTTTTAGAAAATGGGATTTAGAATATCTGTAGCACTTTTAATTCATTTCATTGAACTCCTCCAATCCGTGGCTTGTGAAATTAAAGAATATGAAATCAGGATGGATAAAAATACAAGTAATTTGAATCAGTAATCAGGGAACTTCAGCTCTGGTCTCAAGTTTAAATCAGGAAATGGGTAGTACCTTTCCTTACAGTGCATAATTAAATTCTGATACTCATTATTACAGGATATTGTATGCAAAAATAAATAAGTTAAAAAGGAATTATAGAATCGCAGGATCATTTAGGTAGGAAAAGAACTTTAAGATCAAGTGCAGCCTTTAACTCAACACTGCCAAGTCACCACTAAACTACGTCCCCAAGCACCTCATCTGCATGTCTTTTCAATGCCTTCAGGGATAGTGACTCAGCTGCTTCCCTGGGCAGCCTGTTCCAGTGCTTGATAACTTTTCAGTGAATAAATTTTTCCTAATATCCAGTCTAAACCTCTTATCCTATCCCTTGTTATTTGGGAGAAGAGACCAACCCCCACCTCACTACAACCTCTTCAGGCAATGGCCCCGATGACAACTTTTAACACTTGTTATGTAGCTCAGGACATACTAATTGTTGCTTTCAAAAAGCATAGAGGTCATAAAAGGGGAAGGATCATATTTCTTCCACTGTTTCTTCTAAAGAGTCTTTTTTGTTGGACAACTTCAGAAAAAGCCACTGGGCTAACTGGATCTCTGATTTAACCCGACAGGGTTACTTTTCTTTCATGTTCTGTTTATTTTGACCAAAAGGAACTTGTTTGTTCAGTTTCAGAGACATCAGCAGAATCCTAGGTCCTATTAACCTTTTTAAAGATATCAAACGAGTTAGAGATGCTAATACCTGTGTAACAAGGAAAAGAATACAAGTACTGGTATAAACACCTCCATTTCACCAAGCAATGCTTCAGTTGTGTTGACCAAGTTTGTTTCTAGCTTCATTCATGTAACTGTAGAAATTATTTCCACCAGCTTTTCTAATTGCTACTGAAGGTGAATGGAGTATCAAAGCAACCAGACTACTCATCTGGTTCCCTATGACTGCTCCATGCTATTGCAGCAAAGGGCAGGGTTTCCAGGGCACTGCTTACCTTAAAGTTTCAGACATTAAAAAGACAAGTGAAGCTAAGATAACACAGTTATGATTTCCTAAGCATTTGCTGCCTCAGTTTTTGGGGCTCACTGGTCTCTGGATAATCAATGGAAAATAGAGCAGCCCAAAGGCTTATATCCAATATTTGTGCTGGAGGAAGCTACAGAAGTTATGTGAGCATAAACTTAACTAAAAAAGATGGTTAATGCTATATCGAACTCAAGATCATACCCCAGGTATCTTCTGATGCTTACCAAAAGGAGCAGGGTTGTATATCTGCCAAAGTGGTATATTGAATTCTTGGGAATTTTCCCTGTTGTAGCCTTCAAGCTGAACAAAAATAACCTCTCCTTTTCCAGTGCTAAAACACACAGGGGTTGAGAGGTTTGCAGGCTGTTTTACTGAATCAAAACGAATGTCAAACGATTGATATATTACAGAAGGAAAAGAAATGAGCCAGTAATCTGTTGTTTTTTTCAACTGCTGTAATTACAACGAGTCTTTCAGAAGACAAAAATAGCATCTCTTTTCCTTTTCTCCCTGTCAGATCATATGCCCTTTCTTGACTGTCTCTTGAAAGCATTTTTATAGTGGAAAGTTTAACTCTTGGAAAGACCTTTATTAACATCTCACGTCTGCTCATATTCACGGATTTTGCCTGTTCCCAGAGAAGTGTTCCTTTATCTTGAAGTGTAACATTAGGTAAAACTTTATTTTATACAGGGAACTGGTTTTTGATACCATTTGCTTTTCCATTTCACACCTTACTTGGCCAGTGACTCCAGAGCATTGTCTTATAGACAAATACCCTGTTTCATTTCCCAGTGTAATAAATGTTCCACTCCTCACAGTCTCTCAATTTTAAAAGCATGTGTTAGGGTACATGGCAGGTGTTCATCCCATTATTAGCAGGAAGCAATGCTGGATGGATGCCCACCCTAGTGAGGCTGCTCAGCATGGTGCCATACAGGGATGAGCTGCTTGCCAAGAAAAGGTACTGCCCCATTCTTCCAAAATCTCTCCCGGCAGCTCTGCTGCTCATCAGCAGTGCAGGTCCTGGGCTGTGATACCATATTCCTCCATCAGCATCCATTAGGGTTTGTCTGTTCAGTTAGCCTGTCATCCACAGCTCTTTTCGTATTTCAGTCAGATCACTTGCACTGCACTTAGCCTGCCCCTTCAAATGCCTCTGAATGTATTTATTATGACAGTCAGAAGTTTGATAGCATTTAATAATATTTCTTATGAGCAGATTCTGTTTACAGATCCCACAGTCCTGTCTGCAGTGTAAGGTCAGCCTCTTGCTCTTTGCACTGAGGCATGAAAGGAAAAAGCTAGATTTGACTGAGATAGCAAATTCCTTACTGTGGTGTAAATAAAACCTTCTGCATACTCAATGTACCTCTCCAAATGTCAAAATCCAGTGACTGTCAGGACTTAATACATAGGACACATTTTGACAGCTTATTATTTGGTGGGGAAAAGTGAAATCAACTTACCTGTTTCTGAACTATTTATGTTCTAGAAAATTGTGGTATTTTCAGCATGGTCATCAAACCAGAATAAAACTGGTCTGTTTGCAACCTCAGGTGGTCACTGAGTCCAACCCCTGCCCTGAGGGTGCCATTTGTACCTTCCTCCTCTCTCAAAGATTTGTCTAATCTCTACTTAAAGGTATTTCGTGTTCTTCCCAAACAGCCCACTCCAGTATTTCACTCTTATCATTAGAAATGGTCAAACTGCTGCAGTTTAAACCTGGTTTTATTTCTTCTTCTATCAGTGTATATGTTCACTGGATTTCTTGTCTTCATCTTCACCAAGCAGAACCTTCAGTCACACCTGCCCTGGTCTCAGCAATACTGTCTGTGCTAGTGGTTCGCCAGGACAGATCTGGGTGTACCAGTGCAGAGAAAAGGGTGATAATCTCAGATGAATCTCTGCTTCTCTAATTAGAAAGTTTGGATATATATTAGATTATGTATCCCCTCTCTTTGCCTATCAAGGGCATTATGCTTCACTGATTTACTAGGCTTAAGTTTTCTGTGCATAAAGTCTCACCACTTTTAGGGAGAAACTGTTTTGTAGTCCATATTCAGGAAGTTTTACACATATTTAGTGCATTTTGAATAACTTCTAAAGATCATTGACACAATGAATGGATTTGCTAAAGTGATTGGTGCTGAGGAAATAGTAGAAGAAAATCCACAATCCAAGTGTGTTCAAAAACCTGCCTCTTTGTCATGGACCTAGCTGCTGGTTTGGGGAAGCCTGGTAAAGCAGTTGGTTACATTGCACTGGCAGAAACAGTAGATTCCCTGATGTGCCCCAATGTTGTAAAATATTAGCTGATTTTACATATATATATATATATACATATATATTTTTCAGTGTATATATATATATGAATTTGCTGTCTCCTAAATTAATATTTCTTCACCTCAAAAATCCCACAGCTCTTCCTTTCCTCATGGTCAAGAGCATCAACCTACTAAAAGAGATGTTATGAATCATGCACAGACTGTAGAGGGAGCCTGGGGTCACTACCTCTGCACCTACAAAGTAAACGTTGCGAACTAGATGTAGTGAACCCCATTTCTCTGAACCTTAACTGGGTGCATCCTCTAAGAAACACATCAACCATTTCAAGACATGGTTATGGCCCTTCACTACTTCACAAGGCTAAAGCGTGTCAAGGATTTACAGTCCTTATCTGCTTTATCTTAATCAGCCATGATAGTGTAAACTTTAAGAACCACAGGGCCTTATTCAAACTGTGCAGTTTAAAACTCTAACATAGACATCTCAGCCACTTTTGGACTATTCTTTGCACTAGTGGTTGCAGTGAATAAACTAGGAACTTGTGATATTCTGAATATACTCTTCCATTACTACATTGCCAAGTATACAATATAAATGCTTGGATAGGTTACGTTGGTTAGGCTAGGTTAGGTTAGGTTAGGTTAGGTTAGGTTAGGTTAGGTTAGGTTAGGTTAGGTTAATTTAGGCAAAGCTATCTAGAAATACATAGGGGTAAACCCTCTACTCAGCCAAGCATGCATCTCCTGCAATGCCAATAGGAATAACACTGTTGCTGTGGAAATAGTGCAGACTCCTGAACTTCTTTTCATGTATAGCTACAGGTGAGAAAATGAGAGACAAGAAAAAAATCCCCTGCTACTCAGAACTCAGCTTTATATAGAAAATCACTCTGCATGTCATCTATTGCTAGAGTTGTGAATCAGTATTTTACTGTACACTCCCCCGTCTCAGACAGATTGAAATTCACTTTGCTGTAAGCAAAGAATGAGAACAATTTTTCATGTGTGCAACATAAAATAAGCTTTGGAAATCATTCATGTCGTAAAATGTCTGTGTTTACATCTCCATTACTAATTGGCATAAATCTTCCACAAAACCATTGTTTCTACGGTGTTGGAATTTAGTTGTAACTATTCAGAAGTCATTCAAGAATGCTTCCTCTGTGATAAAATGGGAATTAATGGCAAGGATAAAGAAGTAATGTGAAATCATGCTGCAAGAATTTCTCACTAATTCATTCTTAAATGCAGATCCTTATAAGAAGTCAAAAAGAAGCTGGTGGACATTACTGAAAGCAAATTGCTGAGCAGCAGTTTTCTCCTTTGCCCAGGGGCACAGCATTAGGTCTGTTTGGCAAAGGGCGTGAGTAGGTCTGAGGATACTCTCCAGAACTTCAGTGTTAAATTGCCCAGCACAGGGAGGAGAAACAAATTGCTTCTCTCCATCTGACTTTGTTCCTGTCTTGTTTCTGGTGTTCTCTCTGTTGGATTTAAGTTCTTGCAAAGGCTGCAAGACCTAGGAATGAGGATAGCATAAGGTGATATTGAAGAACCAGATCTCAGCATCATTCCTGCCCATGCAGCTTTCATCTTGGAGGAGACTCATTTGTCCATCTGCCCTTGTTCTTTCATGCATTTTCACATCCTCTGTAGTCCTGTCTTCACATTTCATGATGGTTGGAGCTGGTGCCAGCCACTGGCTACGCTTCTGGTTTGACCTGAGCCCATATTCTTGGGCTGCCCTGACCGTTCCCCTTGAGCTGAACACATTCTGCTCAGCACTTCTGCAAGGTGCATTAGAAATACTGCTGTTATCAGCAACTAGTTCATTCATGTGCTGAAGTAATCAAATGAAATTCAGATGATAAAACAGCATATAGACAGGAAAATTTAACTGTACAGTGTCTTGATGCTCCAGGATATATCGAGGCATTCCACAAAGACATGCAGTAATTTGATACTAGTGCCTGTTAGGCCCAGGTCACAGACAATAGTAACACAAAACAAGTGAGTCTTCAGTTCTATTTTATGCTACAGTAGTAGTGTTGACTCTAGCAAGGAAATGGCATGCCTTAAGGAACTTGGGTTTTTTGGGTTATTTCTGCCTATTGGCAGCTGCCAGTCAAAGAAAATACTGATGGAGTATTTTCTTCAGTTAATGAGCTATTTAAATACATGTATTTCATAGATTTTCCAGTTTCTTTAGCCAGATAATTGTGTGGAGTTTATTTATAATATTGATTCTTAGGTGGCCATAATGTCAGGGATTGTAATATCAGTGTTTCCATCCCCCAGCAAGTGTGTACCATCCCTGCTTAAGTAAGAGAAATGCTTAAGAGAATCACTGACGTAAAGGTATGTAGTGCAATGTGTAAATTGGTCAAAGATTAAGACAGTGAAAGTTTGCTAGCACAGGTAGGATGCCAAAGTCTATAGATGAGATTTAGCTGCTTTCCTCCTAAGCTGTTCCAGCAGAAATTTGTGCTGAGTTTAACTTCATGTGTGTGTTATTTTTATAGCTCATTGTCTAATATCCTGAATTAAATGGTAGGAATTTTTCATGTGTGTATAGCTGATGCCATAGTTACTTGGCTCTTCTAAAAAAGTGGATGGGAAAAAAGCATGTATAGTGTTGGCAATAGAATTTGCCAAAGAACTAGAACAGAACAAAGTTTTCTTTTAGTAAGAGTTGACACAAAGCTCCAGAAGAGTGGAGTTAAGCATTAGCACTCATCAAGATGACGCAGTCTCACGTCTTTATTTCTGGCTCATTCAAATTCAAGCAGTTCAGTTATGATCAACTTAGTGACTCACAGGCCCCGTTTGGGACATGATAAGGAACTACCAACCTTGGTCAATGCCAAAGACCATTTAATTTGATATCCTGCCTGTGAGACCGGTAGCACGAGATGCGTTACCGGGAGATGTAGGAACTTCACCTCCTACACAAACCTCACACCAGTCTCTTAGAGACTGACTTTGTTTCTGTTCACCCATGCCTTTCGTTTTCAAAATTTTAGCTGTAAGTCCTAAACAAATCAATGTTTTAAATGAAAACCATGACCCAGGTGTGATTCACCTGAGCCAGACCTGTGCCATGACTCAGCCTGCTACACCAGTCAGCAGTGAGCACAAACACTCTTAACTTGAAAGGACAGTTCTAGGGAAGTCTGCTCCAGTTATCTTTCACTGAATAGTTTGAAAACATGTAGGCTTTGTAAATCTTTCTCCAATGCTGCTTCACAAAATAAGTGTAAGATCTTTATACATCTTATTCTTGGTCTATTCCACACAGTCATTTACACTTGCACAAGTCAAGTGCACAGCACTTTTTTGCACAAATAAATGATTCCACAAAAAGCAGTGATGAAGGAGAATGGGTTTTTTAACACCACAGATAGCTAAAACCTTCTGCAGCTTTATTTATTAGTGAGAGTAATTCAAAAGATTGCACAAAGGAGACCCAAACCCTCAGTTTCATTTGTAAATCTGAAGAAGCACCAGCAGTCAACTGGGAATCAGAGTTAAGAAAAGGATATGATATCTGACCAAAACTGGGGCTTGAAGATCAAGCAGATAGAGGTCCTACATTGTACACAGTAGAAAAGACTGTGGGTCTGGTCTGATGATGTGACAGTCCCAAAACTTTGCCAAGTGAGCACCAGTGTTCCACTTATCTTTGAGGCTCTTTTGTCAGTGTTGCACTAAGGATGCTGAGACAGGTTCATGTGTGTCCCCATGCTGGATCCTAGCTGGATCTGAGAGCATCTCATCACAGAAACACAAACATTAGAGCTGGGAAAGGCTTACTCTTTAGCTCTTTTCCCTTCACCGCCCCATTCTCTCCCAGTACTGCAGTGTTACTCCCCACAGTACTTAAGAACAGCAGATTTGTTTTAAATGTGAAAATGATCTAGGCTTTGCACTTCCCTTGGGGCAGATTATTCTACATCCAAATTGATTTCACTGTCAAGAAGCTTTGCCCTTTCTTGTTTTCACACTATTAATTTCAGTGTTGCTGCTTGAACAAATCTTTCCCACCCTCTTTGTGTACAACCTTCAGATACTTGTCAATGACCTTGGCTGTCACATACACAAGGTTTTTATAGAGGTGTTTCAATCCTGCTGACAGTGATGCAGTGTAAATGAGCACAGATGAGTACTCCCTACATACCTTGCATCCAGTTAAATACATGTATGAAGAATTGGAAATACTGCTTTTACCTGCTTTCTTTTAAGTCTTTCTGTTCCCCTGGTATTTTGTGTTGCTTTAAACTGTTGTTTTGTTAGGAATTAAAATGGAGCTGCTGGCTGACAAGTGGCATTAAGTCGGTCTTAAAAACAGATTAGCAAAAGTTCATACTTGTGAATACTAAGCAACACTGCCCTTGTCTGTAGAAGCTAGACAGTGACAGCATGGAGTTTGTCATCAGGCTTGTACTTCATTTTGGATCTAAGATTCCAATCTCCCTGCAGCTTCATGGGAAAACTAAGCAAGCAGAGTTATCTTCATCTGAGCTTCTCACCCAGTTTGTTCTCACCAGAACAGATCACGGTGCAGAAATTCAGTAATGAATGACTGTAGCCCAAGCCTTCCTTTCTTACTCCCTAAATATTTGCAGAATCTAAGAAAATCGAAGGTTGAACAGAACAGGGACATTCTTCCCCCTGCATCTCATAAAAAGCCATAGAGAAGTTGGCAAGTGTTGCTTGCCAGCATGTAACTGTGTGGCCAGACTGAGAATGAAAGATATACTGCGTGGTCACTGTATATTGTAACTAGGCTTACAGTTGCCACTAACAGCTTCTTATCTTCTGTATGTCTCTAAGGACATCAGTAAGAGCTTTCTGTTTGTGTGAACCCTGTCCATGGCCAAGTTTATGGTTACAGCAAGAAAGCAAAAATGGCTCAGCAGCCTTGGCTTTCTTCTTAACTTGCTCAAGCCACTTAACTTCAGTATACTTCATCTCCCTTAATAAATTACTATGGCCTCAGTGATAGTGAGGTCTCATAGTGCCTACCAGGTTGCAGTGATGACTTAGTCCCCCCAAAGTGCCTGTAAAGAGGACATTGCTGTGGTCCTGGTACTGCAGATGGGAAAATGAGGCAGAAAATCCCAAAGTGCAGTTTGACCCATGTTCCGCTGACCATGCTGCCATGGTAACTGCAAAACAGCTTCTCACAGAAAGCAAATGTACTAACATGGATGCTCTTCAGAAGTTTGCTGTTTCTTCAGAAACTTCATCATGCAGTTGGAATTGCTATGTGGAAACCCCCCTAAAAAAGCAAAGAGGTGATAGAAAACTTTGAAATAATAGAATCACAGAATGGTTTGGGTTGGAAAGGACCTTAAGGTCATTCAGTTCCAACCGCCCTGCCATGGGCAGGGACACCTCACACTAAACCATGTTGCCCAAGGCTCTGTCCAACCTGGCCTTAAACACTGCCAGGGATGGAGCATTTGCAGCTTCCCTGGGCAACCCATTCCAGCGTCTCACCACCCTAACAGTAAAGAACTTCCTCCTTATATCCAATCTAAACCTCTCCCGTTTAAATTTTAACCCATTACCCCTTGTCCTATCTCTACAGTCCTTAATGAAGAGTCCCTTTCCAGCATCCCTATAGGCCCCCTTCAAATACTGGAAGGCTGCTATGAGGTCTCCAGGCAGCCTTCTCTTCTCCAGGCTGAACAGCCCCAACTTTCTCAGCCTATCTTCATATGGGAGGTGCTCCAGTCCCCTGATCATCCTCGTGGCCTCCTCTGGACTTGTTCCAACAGTTCCATGTCCTTTTTATGTTGAGGACACCAGAACTGCACACAATACTCCAAGTGAGGTCTCACGAGAGCAAAAGGGCAGGATCACCTCCTTTGACCTTCTGGTCACACTCCTTTTGATGCAGCCCAGGATACGGTTGGCTTTCTGGGCTGCAAGCGCACACTGAAGCCGGCTCATGTTCATTTTCTCATCGACCAGCACCCCCAAGTCCTTCTCCACAGGGCTGCTCTGAATCTCTTCTCTGCCCAGCCTGTAGCTGTGCCTGGGATTGCTCCCACCCAGGTGTAGGACCTTGCACTTGGCATGGTTAAACTTCATGAGGTTGGCATCAGCCCACCTCACAAGCGTGTCAAGGTCCCTCTGGATGGCATTCCTTCCCTCCAGCGTATCAACCGAACCACACAGCTTGGTGTCATCGGCAAACTTGCTGAGGGCGCACTCAATCCCACTGTCCATGTCAGCGATGAAGATGTTAAACAAGACCAGTCCCAACACTGATCCCTGAGGGACACCACTCATTACAGGTCTCCAGCCGGACATTGAGCCATTGACCACAACTCTTTGTGTGCGGCCATCCAGCCAGTTCTTTATCCACCGAGTGGTCCATTCATCAAATTGATGTCTCTCCAATTTAGAGACAAGGATGTCGTGTGGGACAGTGTCGAATGCTTTACACAAGTCCAGGTAGATGACATCAACTGCTCTACCGCTGTCCATCAGTTCTGTAGCCCCATCATAAAAGGCCACCAAATTGGTCAGGCAGGATTTCCCCTTAGTGAAGCCATGCTGGCTGTCACCAAGCACCTTGTTGATTTTCTTGTGCCTTAGCATGCCTTCCAGGAGAATCTGCTCCAAGATTTTGCCAGGCACAGAGGTGAGACTGACTCATCTGTAATTCTCCAGTTCATCCATTTTCCCCTTTTTGAAAATGGGGGTTATATTTCCCTTTTTCTAGTCATCGGAAGCTTCACCTGACTGCCACGATTTTTCAAATATGATGGAAATGAGAAAAAACACTATGTTACAGTCCCAAACTTTTCTTCCTGGTAACAGTGCGACTTTTCAGTGTAATGGGAGAGATCTAACATGTACAGATTTAACAGTGTTTGAGTGCCCAAACCTCTATTAAAGTCAGTGTTCAAACAGAGTAAAAGAATGTCTGTAATATAGAAAGTATGAATTAAATGAATGAAAGTGTGAATTAAATATAGAGAAAAGGATTGCAGGGACATAATGTCAATGATAAATTTTGTAGATTTTTGTAGAAATGTGCATAAGTGAAAGCTTTTCATTTAATTTAGGTCAAAACAAGGTATTAAAGAATAAAAGAGCCAGTGTAGATGAGGAGTAAAATGAACGAAATTATATATGCTGCTTGAGCAATCTCAGAATAAGACTCACATGGATAAATCTATAACAAAAATGAGGCTAAAGCTTAGCTCAAACCTTCCTAAAAATAGGTGGTAAATTAAATTCACCTACTCCCTGTCTAAAAGAATTTCACAGCCAGTGCTCTGGAACAGCTTTTTCCCAAGTGATCCCCAAACACTGGTTCCCAGCTCATGACTGTGGATTAACGTCGGTTGAATGAAACAGAAAAAGCATTCCCAACATATTTAGAAGTTTAATGGCTTTTAGAAGTCGTAGTTGCTTTTAGAGCTTTTAGAGCATCAAAAGAAATCTTGCCCAACATAGGCTCTTCTGCAAGTGTAAAGAGGACAACTGCTGTCAAGAGCACATCTGCACTAAAGAGTATGTATCAGCTAAAATTGGGAAGAAGCTCCAAGTAAACAATATGGCTTGCAGTATGGTACAACTATCACATTACTGATACACTCTTCTTTGTGAAGTTTACCACTATAAAGCAAATTTTGAAATTGGACTGTTTATTCAATGTTACATAAAGAATTCCTCCGTAAAAATGCTATCCGATTAGCTGATTAGGAACATCCATATGGCTGCTGCACACAGGGAAAAGCATTTAGGTTACAGAAATGATGTTGGCACAAAAAAATACCAAAGGGAGTTCTTAAGAAGAAGAAACACACAGTGTCTTCATGTCTGTCACAACCAGGGAAGTGGAAGCCATGTGTAAGCCAGACTTACATAACTGGGGACATCTGGGGATGTTTGGTCAAACAAGAGTGCATATCAAATTTTTCTTGGCTTCTTCAAAACACAGGCTATACCTAAGTAGGAACAAAAAAGGATTCAAGCCAGGACATCGGTGAAAGCTTTTCTCACCTTTTTTACTGAGAAAACTCTTTTTCTTGTCACAGTTGAGATGTTGTGAAGAATGACCCTCACTGCCCAGTTACCAAACAGCACTTGAAAATTTCATTTGCTTTTTAGTCTTAGGCACTTGTCTATTCAAAGTCCTTTCTAATGCCAGTTCCTAGGTTAGGGGTAGTCTGTGTGAACTGATGCCAATGAGGTATAAAAGTAATGTATTGTACAGGTTTTTCACTGCAATCTAAATGCCCAAGTTAGTTGCCATTACAGGGTTTTACAGTATTCATGGCAAAGAAATGGTAACTTATACAGGAACGCATTTTCAGGCACTTCTTTGTTGGTTTTCAGGAACTCTGCCTTCATAAAGACTGTTGAATCAAGCCTAAGCTTGGTATCACAATTTCAATCCCAGTTGCATGCAACTTTTGCATTGGGCTGAGAAATGTAGGCAAATATCTCTCTCTTATTAGGCCAGGTTAGATGGGGCTTTGAACAACCTGGTCTAGTGGAAGGCATCCCTGCTTGTGGCAGGGGGCTGGAACTGGATGAGCTTTAAGCTCCCTTCCAGCCCAAACCAGTCTGTGTTTATATGATGTACCTACAGCTATTTCATTCCACCAACAGAACAAAATCTGGAATTACACTGTGCCCAATAAAAATACGGCTTGCTCTGTATGAGTCTCCCTCTCCCCTCTTTGCCAGCTTTCTTATCTCGTTATATACATTGCAGATACATATTGCAGTATCAGTAAGAAGCATTTTGCTGGGTGCCTCTGCAGGATTTCATATCCTTAAAGCAGAGACCACTAGCCTGAGTCTAATCACATTTATATTGGATACAAAACCAAAATCAAGGCTCCTTACTTTGGTTCTTGTAAAGCAACGTGCACTTAATGTACAAGCAGATAAACACTTGGTAAGCCCATTTAGTTAATGCCAAGGACTGATTATTTCTAGAAGCTTTCAGGATCAGACCAATTTCAGTGGTTTATATTTTACTATTTCTTTGTTATGTTAAATATAAACCCTCTGATTACACTATGATAGTACATATGGTCATTAACATGAATATACACGTTGATTAATCTACAGAAATATTAGCACATGCATAAACATTTGCTTATGTCTATTAATAAACTAAGAGTCCACTCTATTTTAGGAACAAGGAGTTTTACTAGTGTAAATGCAGTGACACAGTTGGACATAATAGTAACCTGCTATGAACTGCCAGATTTTGATTGTCTAAATGGAGTGGAATGATATCTTATTAAAAAGACAACCCAGTACTAGAAATTGCAAAAGGAGAAAAGGTTTTATAGTACTGCAATATATCAGTTTAATTTGGTATATACTGTTAAATCATGCATAAGATTATGCTTTTCTGGTGAAAATGGACTTTATGAAGTTTTTGCTCTAGACTGTTGGGGGGAATGGAAAAGAATCTTATAAGTGTTATTTATTGTATAATCTCTGTGAAGCACAGAATGTGTATTTATCAATTTGATAACATGCTCCTTAATACCAAAGTGAAATGGAATTTGGTAATGAAGTTATTATCATTTTAAAATCCCTTTGTTTTTTGAAGTGTTATTGTGTATATATTGTTTTTTCCTTTTAAATTATATTGATATAGTATTGCAATGTCAAATTCAGATGAATCGTGATAAACATTTTCACAATGGGAAATGTTGACATGCTACATTCCTTTCTTTGGAAAACTAAAAGAAATGGTCACAGAAAACACATTTTAATTTAATTATATCCTTTAGGTCATTAAAATGATGTAACATGCATGTCAGTCCTCTTTTCATCCATAGATTACTTTAAAACTTCATGTGCATTTCTTTCTCTGGCTTTCTTTCATATTTGCTTTGTTTTCAAATTGCATGCTGTCTGGATTATTTGTGCATGACCTCCACATTAATTTCACATTGAATGTTTACATACTCTGAGAGATTTTCATGGATCATTTCTTCAATGTGTGCAATTTTTTTTTTGTTCCTTTTCTTTTTCAGTTACTGAACTTTTTAAATGCTTGAAATGTAAAAGTGGCATGAAACTTTTGTGACACAAGTAGACAACTGGTTTAATAGAGACTTTCAGGACCTAACTTCATGTCTTTCAGAAATACATATTCTAAACCACATTTTATGCTGTGCTTCCAAAATGTAAGAAAATAAACGATGTTCTGAATTTGGAGTTCAGAATTGGAGCCAAATACTGGTTCTATTTCATTTGAGTAATGACAAACACATGAGACTGGTCCTTTAAAAAGTCAAGATGGTCTCTGCTCTCCTGGAGGTGATTGCTTGTAAGGTCATGTCTGGGCATTACATATGTTCAGTATAGGAAACAGTGTAGGACATTGCTTGAAGGACAGCGTAGATCACTTAGTGTAAGCACTATCTACAGCTCTCAATTGACTGTAACAGGGACCTTAACTCCTCATTTAGTATCTAAAATAAATGCCTCAAGTAGGCATACCCTGCTTTTACATAGCACCATGAGGCTTAGTGGCTATCTGTAAAGTCAAAGGTTTTATCATGTAAAAAACCCGAATTTCTTCCATATTAATTCCCCGTTTGAAGAATTCAAGCAATACATATTGCTCAGCATGCACTGAAATACTGCTTATCAGCAGAATTCCATCTCTAAATCACATAAAACTAAAAGCATATCCAGAGGAACCAAATGAATAAATATATGTGTATAAAATAATGTTATTTTTAAAAGTTATGAGAGAAAAAAAGCATTAAAAGACACTTAAGAAGTTGTCAATTAAGAGGCCAAATGAAACACTGTGAAATCAGAAGCAGTTACCAAAAAAAAAAAAGGTTTGATTTTAATTGGCAGAGGGCTGAATTCATGTAGCTACTACAAGCAAATCAAAAGAGCCCACTTTCCTCTTTACAGCCTATTCTTTTTCAGCCAGTTAATTAATCCTGTGCACAGTCTGCAATGATTAAAGATGAGTGGCTTGATCTCAAAGCATGCTGAGCCATCTGTAGTCCTTCATCTGAACAAGCCAGACACAATAGTTTCCAAATGAGGAGACTAAGGTCATACTTTGAGACCTCTGTAATCAAATCAATCGAGTCTCCAGAGGCTTTGCCTTCAACCTGCAGACCTGACCACAACCACCTCTGATTCTTTGCAGCTGCTTGGTTTGGACTGATTTGAGTCACTACAGTTCTCTCCACTTTTACAAACTAGTTGTTTTGTCAGCATGAGTGTGACAACAATTAGACGTCCCTGTTTTTGCCCCATGCCTTTTCTCCTTCACAGTCATTCAATGACAAGCGTAAAAAGAACTTCATCTTTTCACGAAAATTCCCATTCTACAAGAGCAAGGAGCAGAGTGAGCAGGAAACAAGTGATCCAGAACGTAAGTAAACTCTTGGAGACGATGTCACATGCAGCAGCACAAAAAATGGGTGACACGCATGATACCAGTATCCCACACATCTAGGCATATAAGTGTCGTAGGCAGGCAGGACAGGTATTACTACTGTGACCAATGTGTGATTGCAGTTTGGATCCAGCTGGTCCTTCCATCCCTGGAAACATCATTTTCAGAGGAATAAGACAGTGACCTTAAATTTTGGAAGATCAAATGTGGCTTCTCAAAGTTGCTGTGGCACATGTCATAATCCAAATTTGTCTCTGATTAAATATTCCCAGATAAGAACTGTTTCAAAATAATGCTTTCTTTCACAATACTAAATTATCACTGTTTAAAAGGTCTGCTCTAATCTGTTTTGCCTTTGACATTCACCAAGTTGAATGCCACAGACAGCTTCACTGAAAGTTTAACAATTAAATGAAGCAACCATGCTAACAGCTTAAAGAATTAAATCAGATCTTGGAATGTCTACCTCACCAGGCATTTACTGCTTGCTTAAATTGTATAGAGAACCAGCATTATTAAAAACATAGTTCCAAGCCAAATGCTAACTTTTTTCCACAATAATTCCCTCCTAAATTTATCATGTGAGGATCATTTCTGGAACTGTATTTATCTGGTTATTCCTTCTTCCTCCATAGCTCCAAGAGCCATGTATCATGGTCACTGCCTCTTTCATTGGCTGCATTCCCATAGAACGTGGGTCTAAAGTTGTTTCAGAAAGAAAAAGCAGGGATCCAGATTGCTCAATCAACATGGTCAGTCATGGTAGTATCCATTTCAACTCCACTGACTTCTTCCTTCCTCTTCTGCGGCTGTTCTTCCTTTCTCATTGCTCTCTCTGGGGACTTCCGTGCAGGACATCCCCGGATTAGGTGACGACGGTTATGGAACAAAGACTCTGAGTAAGTTCCCAGGAATGGTCACTGTAAATCTCTTTTTGTTTTGTTTTGTTTTGGCTTCTGTTCCTTCTCTGAGGACCCTCCACTCCTAGCATGCACAAGATAAAAGAGTTTTATTTGTTACCCAGCTGTGAATGCATTAAAGATGTTTCAATCATTTTGTTCTGCATGATGATATTAAATAACATACAGTGTATCGAGCAGACACTTCCACTTCTTTTGTAATAACACCTTTTGTTTCTGACAGTATGTTATTGTTCCCATCATGGCAGTTCTGTAGAGCAGCATACCTAGAACTCGTTTTGCTGCCTAGACTGTTCTTTCCAGCAACAACCCCTCCCTCTCCATCTAAACAGAAAGCTAAACATTTTAACTCGATCACATCCTGAGGAGATCAATAGAAAATCAGTCTCTGCTGTTGCTTCTGCATTTTCAGCTTTTTGCATGGGAGTGTTTGTTACTTTGCTGGATTTTAGATTAGTGTTTGTTATTAATGGAAGAAGTCGTTTGCAGGCTAGAGAAGACCATGCTTTCACCAAAGCTAATTTTGGATACATTTTACCATTACCAACCTATTCTCTGTCATACAACCTTAATCCATTTCTTTTTCTGATGCAGCAATCCTGTCTCAAGACGTGGCATTTCAGTAACATGTTAGATAACTATCCAGAAACAATTTTGCTTCCTCAAAAGTTAGACCAGAAAACTTGTATAGAGTGAAATATTTGCAGCTGATTTCTATATAATGAACTACATTATATTCTGTATCCAGAGCTAAATCATTTAAACAAAATGCCTCTTGCATGTGTTTGGCTGCTTCTTCGTCTTTTCTTATTCTTTTTCTTGAGCACCAAATAATTGGAGCAAAATGTGTGTGAATGCTAACATTGCATTGCCTACTGTTTTATATGTGCTTTTTAATTACAGGAATGCACATCCATGCACACAGTTTTAAAGATTATTCTGTTTCTGACTCATTTGTTGAAGGGACATTTTAATGGTTTACCTTTAAGCCATCCAGTAGGTGACAATTTAAAGATGAAAGCTTCATCTCTTGTATGGAGAATAGTTCTACCAGACAAGTTTTGTCAGTGATAGACAGCAAATGTCACTGCCACCTGAATTTTAAACATGCAGTTACTTTAGGTGTCATGGTAGCTCATTAGCAACAAATGCAGATCGTTCCTGTAAAGAGAATACTTTTGATCTGATAACTCTCCTGAATATCTGTGTGCTTACAAAGACAAATCTCCATAACATCCACCATTTGAAAGGAGAGAACTGAAATCTGCAAATTGCTGAGGGAAAAGTAGCACAGAGGTATTATACAGCTCTAGTTTCTCTACTAATATTGCCCCTGTCTCTCAATTACTGCCACATCTCCAGACATACCTGCCCATCCAAATTTCACTAATGTTCAACTCAGATACGCTTTTTAATGACAGCTCTTACTATGAAGGATATTTGTTCTTGTCTAATAAAGCTCTTCAGGGTCCCTATAGCATATTAGTTTGACAGAAACCTTGTTAAGTTGATATGAAATGTCCAAGAGTCAGTATACTGTTTTCTTCAAAATAGAAGTTTAATTTTTAAAAGCTTCTTGCTAAGCCTGAGATCAAAGTTTTCCATCACTATTTTTATCAGAGAGCATCCCTTTCCATTTCTGCTGCTCCAGTAACCCCATCAGTCCCACTCTGTGAATCCTAAGCCATTACATTGATGTGGGTGGCAAACATAGCACCTTGCAGGGAAGAAGTGGTCTTGGCACTATTCACATAGTCATCCTTCATGGCATTCTTGCGGGGTCTACTTTGGGTTCATCCCAGGGGATTCTTAGCTTTTGCTAGAAGAGTTCCCTCTTTCATTGGGAATGTTTAGAAGCAGTTGTGGGATAGTGTTGTGGGTCATGCATAGCCTAATCTGCCCACTGGTTTAATGACAAATATTGAACCAATTTTGGCTCCTGGTCTTTGTGAGGAGGTGGTTTATTTGTACCCATTCTCCATTTAACCACTGTGGCTTTCTCACTAACCCAGGATTACTCCAAAATGCATATCCATTATGCCATTGACTTCTAAGGGTCCTAGACCCACTGAAGAGTTTTCAGCTGTCAAATGATCTTTCAGGTGCAAAGCAATCAGCATTTCTACCAGTAATACTATTAAAGCCACTGTTTAATGTGGTTCTGCAGACCTCCTGGAGACCATACAGCATGGTCTGACTGACCATAAACAGTCTGCTGACAGTTTTAGAACAGCAGCTCCACATGATATAGATTGCCTCTTCCTTTGAATAATATGATCATAGAAACACGACAACCAGACTTGCCAAACCACAACTCTGACGCATCATCATAGTTCTTATATCCCTATTCAACCATCCAGACTCATCTCATAAAGGTTTTCATACTCTGGCTCAAATCCTGAGGCTAGACAAAGCCTGAAGAAAGATTCTTTTTCCATTTATTTTCTTAGTTTTGTCATTAGCTTTGTCTTTTTTCATTTTGAACAGGGTAAAACAGATACAGTGACAATATTTGATAGCAAAACCATTTTTATATTAATGCGTTAACCCTTTAGGATAATGCACAGCGATTAAAGATGGACACAGGTTAGAAGATTAGCAGGAATAGCTTCAATGCATTAATGATGTATATTAGAGATACTGCAGAATAATATAAGCAGACACTCAGGTTTCATAAAATTACTCAAGACATCAGTGAGATTCAAGTGGACCATAATATACTTTGAAATTAAGTTACCCAAGATGTATTTAATTGTCTCATCAAGAAAAGACATGGCTTTGCCATGGCACGTATCTCTATTTCTTTCTATCACAAGAGAGAAAGCTTTCATTTTACAGGTGTAAATTCTCTGAGAGTTTTCAGGGGATGTCACTGCACAGTTTTGATTTCCCTTCTGCACAACTCCCTTTGCATGACCGTGGCAGTTCTTTTAAGTTTCTGCAGCTCTGTGGTGCTTGGTTATGTTCTTTAATTTGCTGTACTGTTCTTGCAGAACATGTGTCTTCTAATGCCAGCGATAGTGAAAGTAGCTACAGTAAGTTACTGCTTTCATTAGAGTCCTTTTACTTTGCATTGCTTGTTCTCTTTGTTTCTTTTATTTGGTTTCTCCCCTTGCTGCTGTTTTGTTAATGCTAAAAAGACGGTTGGAGCAAATGGCTTGGAATTCAAATTTACGACCGCATCTTGAATACAAAGCTATAAAAGAAAACTGGCAACCTTTATAAGAGGAGGAAGGTTGTTATTTGGAATGTATTCGGGGACATAAAACCAAACCTGGCTTTGGGTACGCTATGAAAGTCAAGATTATTTAGTTTAGTGACAAGAAGTTTATTTCAGCAGGGAGGGGGCAGTTTCTTGATGATCTTTTAAAGAATAAAATTACTACATAGTTGTAGTCAAATCTGCAAAAGGCATCCTCTTTACAAGGTCACAGTTTTTACTTGCAATTCTGCATACCTGCATAAAGGGCTAGGAAACAGTTCCTGAAATTTTTCTGAGCCCTTCATTTTGGCAGTACAGATTTCCTAATGCATATTGAAGTCTTCAGAAAAAGGTAAGATAGACTGTTCACCCTTTAGGCACTGCCCCTGAATGTCACCGGTTCCCTGTAAGTGGAGGTCACAACCCTGTGACTTGATTTGGTTTGAATTACAGGCTCTATCTGATCATATAGCCAAGAGGAAGATTGCCTGTTCTGGGTAACTGTTAGTAATACACAAAAAATATAACCAATATAACTCTTTCTTAAAGTGTTGAAAAGCAGAAAAATAAGGCCTTAAATAAATGACTGGAAATGTAATAAAAGGTCATTAAAATTATAGATTGCTTACTAAATCACCAAGTTGTTTATTTCTTTCAAGCCATTTGCTTAGCAAATCAAGTTTTCCACCAGTCACTCAGCACTTGTGCTAAGCACCCACATACATTCAGGTAATCATTGCTATCATACCTCATACTTACTAGCCTTGGTATAGTGCATAGCAGTTGAGCTCTGTCAATAAACATTGGTTTGTTTCAGTAAAACAGCTAATCTAATGCAATTCAGAAATGGTAAATTAGTATGTATTCTCTTGTATTGCAAAGGTTTCCTTGGAAAGCAATTGCCAGAGTCACAAGAAAACAGTAGGTGCTCTTGAACTGCCAAGATCCAATTCTGAACTGCTTTATTTTTAAGATATCCTTTACTTAGGAGGGGAGGAGGATGTTATGTTTGAAATATAAGATGCTCTTTCCCCAGACTGGCTTCACAGCCAGGAATGAGTCAATAGGTTACGTTTTCAAAGGTATGCATGAGTCAAATCTCTGCTGGGTGTGTTTGTTACAGGGTGAGCTCAGGGCAGAAGCCCAGAGGAAAATCTAGGTTGGTGGCTGAGTGCATGCTCCCAAACAGGAGACTCCACAGGGGTGCCCAGATGCAGCCAAACAAAAAGTAGTTCCCAAATTTCATCATAAGACAGGCCAGCTAGCCAATTCCTCACTGGCTGTGCAATAGCTTGAAACAAAGTGTATGTTTTGAGGTGCAAAAGGGGATAGAATTGGAGAAATTAGCCGGAACATAGATACTTAAGAGGAAATGTAGTGTTGGGGTAACAACTACCCATGGCAGGCACTGTCCTTGAGTGATTTCCGACTGGGCAAGCTCTTATCTCACCCCAGCAGCATCCAGCTTATATCCTATTGGATGGATCTCCACACACAACTGCTATGTCCAACAACTGTTGCCTGATGGAGAAGGTGCAGGCAGGGCTTCCTACTGTGCCTATGGAAGAGCTATCTCATTTAGCAGCAGAGGAAGGCGATCTTAGGTTATGCTAAATAAGAGTGCTTTAAAATCTGGGACTTAGTGCCCAAAGTGCCTAATTCCATTTGCTAAGGATTCACTGGTGTGTGCTGACATGACATTTGAAGGTATGACTTAGCGTAGCTACCCTATGTCAACAGTATGTCCCATCACACAACTAATAGCAGCAAATCTTCCCCAGAGAAGTTACAACTCGGGAACAGAGAAGAATGAGAAACAGGAGAACAAAAACTGGGTGGTCAGAGAGAGCAGTTAACAAATTGTGAGGGCATCAAGAGAGATGAGACCTGTCATAAAGAAGTTGTCTTATTTCACTGCAGTTCTGACCTTGTGAGACTGTTGAGAGAGGACACTGCACAGCAGAAGCCTATCAATATCCATGTGGGAAGAGTAGTTATCAGACCTGATCTGTGAACATTTCTTAAAGGCTTATTCCTCACTGCCTTCTAATTTATTTCTTATATATGAAAGGGAAAAAAAAAATAGGTGCTCAAGGTAAAGCTCATTCCTGGTAGGATTAAGACAGCATGAAGTTACTGTTTCTGCTCGTCTTGTTTGCATCTGCATAGCTAGGAACAGGGTCCAGCATCAGTCATTGCCACAGAACCAAGTTTGTTTTAACTCTATTTGGAACCAGCCATGCTGCAAAGCTGTTCTATAGGGTGATGTAGTGCCACTTAGAGGAGAATTTGTGTGCACAACTTGAGGCACTACAGGTTATTTTACAAGAACACCATATGTGTTGACTTGCACTCTCAACTAGCCCTCAGCCTGTGCGCTCACGAAATGGGGCATACTAAGAGGGGAAAAACAAGTGAAGCTGAAAAATTCAAGGGGAGCAAACTAAAAACTACTGGAGATCTCAAGGGTTTTGCATGGGGTTTTGCCCTGCCCCATTGCCCCTTTTCTCTTCTGTTTCCCCAGTAAATGAGCAGGACTAAAGGGGTTGCCTGCCTCATTTGTTTCTGAATTGTGGGATACTGTGGAAGAGTGGCTGGAAAGGTGATGGTTGGAAAAGGATCTGCGGTTTTTGGTCAACAGCAGCTGAACATGAGCAGCTTTTACCCAGTCAGCCAACAGCATCCTGGCCTGTGTCAGCAATAGTGTACCCAGCAGGACCAGGGCAGTGATCATCCCATACCCTGTACTGGGCACTGGTGAGGCTACACGTCAAATCCTGTGTTAGTTCTGGGCCCCTCACTATGAGAGAGACATTGAGGTGTTGGAGCAGGGCCAGAGAAGGGTAACGGAGCTGGTGCAGGGCCTGGAGCACAACTGTGATGGGGAACGGCTGAGGGACATGGGGGGTTTAATCTGGAGAAGAGAAGGCTCAAGGGGGACCTTGCTCTCTACAACTGCCTGAAAGGAGGATGGAGTGAGGTGGGGTCAGTCTCTTCTCCCAAGTAACAAGTGATGGGACAAGAGGAAACGGCCTCAAGCTGAACCAGGGGAGGTTTAGATTGGAGATTAGGAAAAAATCTTCACTGAAAGGACTGTTGACCACTGGAACAGGCTGCCCAGGCAAGTGCTGTAGTCACCATTCCTTGAGGTATTTAAAAGATGTGTAGATGTGGCACTTAGGGACATGGTTCAGTGGGACTTGGCAGTATTAGGTTTATGGTTGGGCACAATGAAGTTAAAGGTCTTTTCCAACCTAAATGATTCTATGCTTCCATGATCCTATGATTCTTGAAACCTTGGCCTGCACAAATAAAAGTGTGCAGATAAGAAATCACCAACAAGCGCCATGTGTTCCCCTGCAGATGTTCATATTTGTCCCTATAAAAACAGGGCAGTTGGAGTTCAGAGTGAAGTGTTCTGCATTTCTTCTAGTGGGTCTCTGGCAATTGTTTTAACATGTTTCTCTAACTTTTGCTTCTCATGATGGAAAGTAGTTAGTGTTGAAACCTGTACTGCTTGATCATACCTAGAACCATTCCAAACCAGGGGTACAACTGCACAAACTGATGCTGAAGGCTCCTGAGAGCTGTACAGGCTGTGCCCTGGACAGTGATTAACAGAGGAGTCACAAATTGACTGGGCTTTTTCTAGGAGATATTCTGATGCATTCATATTTATTTAGAAGAATATATTGCTTAAATGAGTATTTGGCTGAACTATTGCTCATGCCTTGGGCTTAGGGGTTACAATATCAACTTCTTGACAGAAATCAGATACTTTTTACTTCAAAATATAATAGAAATATAACTGAAAGTCCTGTGTGGGCTCAAGAGAAAATTATTTGACCACTTCTTAGCAACAAGGCTGTTGCAGATGGTAAACCTGGTTTCTTCTGCCAACGCTCTCAACACTGGGTTTATAATGAGCAAAAGAGCTGGAGCCAATAATGGGATTTTCTTTATCCCAAGAGGCAACCTTCAGATCCATTAACATGGGAACCACAAACACATTTGACGGCAGAATCTGGTCCTTTATAAAAAGATTGAAAGGATTTTTGAGCCAGAAACAAATGCTGGCCTGACCTAGAAGGGGCTGAGCTGCCACACAGCTGCTGCTGCATCACACTGGCCATGCTAACATGAAGGCTGTAATGTTGCTAGTTGATTCATACCTGTTCTCTGCAGTAAAACCAAGTTTGCAGTGGTATATAAAGTCCTGGTCTAGCAGAAAGTTACTTTTTGTGTTATAAGGGTGCACACAGCTAACTTTGACTTATCCCTGACCCAGCTCATCAAAACATGATTGAAAGTTTATTTTGAGCTCTGTAACTTAAAATGTTCTGATTTCTTTTTCAAAACAAGCTTCTAAGAACATACTTTTTTTTTTACCACGGACTCATCAGTTTTATTTTGCAAGACATGATTTCCATAATGGCCATGACTTTCAAGTGTCTCTACTGCGTATGTGTTGTAATGCTCTCACACGTAGTTCAGTAGACGTTTTTACCGCTGTCATCAGAATTACGCACACATCACCACATCTATTTAGCCTAAATGCATAACTGGTTGTGATTGCACCTATTTCCTAGAGACAATGCATGACTAAAAGTGAAAAATAAGGGAAATGTTTAGAAACAAAATTTTTTACCCTCTGTCAGCAAGTCAGCAAGTCACCCTGGAAATGAGATTTGAAAGCTCAGAACAAGGTTAAAGGCATCTGATTATTATGTTAGGCCACTGATTAATTAAGACTCACATTGGCTCTTATACTCCCTTAGGATTAATATATTATTCAGGCACACTCAAACTGGCACAGGTATTGAAGTTTAACATTATGCCCTCACAAGCTATATTGATCTTATAAAGACAGTGCCAACAGAGCACTTTCAGTCTTAAGCTCATTCTCAGACTCCTGATGATCTTTTTACATATTGGATTTCCAGCCTTTCATAACTATCAGCATATTTCAAAAAATTGTGGGTTTACTTACATAAATAGAGGTCCAGGAAAGGGATTTTGAGCCAAATAGAGGCTCGGATATTGACTGTCCAGTGCAGTCTGTGCAGATGAATACCCAATAAATTGATTTCTCCAGGACCTTGTAATCAGGTAATTCATACATTAGCCCAAAACCTAGATGATGATGACAGAAAACTAAGCCTTCTTTGACTTCAGATCCAGCCAAGAAACCTGTGCTCATTAAGCAGTTAATGAGGCTTAGTTAAATGATAAGATCCCGTGTCCTGCTGAATTTCACACAGTGTCTTACACCTCAAAGCCATCACAACTTTATAGCAATCCAATTATTGATTGACTTTAGAGCTCTTCATTATACTTAATACTTTATGGACTACTTAAGAACCATGCAGCACTGACTGAGTAGAGATCATTAAAGAATACCGGCTGGTACAGTTAACATGTGCATTAGCCTCTGAGGTCTTAGAGGATTTTCTCTGGACACTGGAAGGATTCTATTCAAAGAACTTGATCTTCCTGACCCCTTATAAAACCATTGGAAATGGTGCAGAATTCCCTACACTCACACTCCATGCTGAGTCTGAAACTCAGTGCTGAAGAGCCTTGACTCAGGAAGATGTCTATCTTTAAGTCCTGTGTATGACAGCCTCAAAGCTTCCTACTTGCTGCAGCCTTCTCCAATGGCTTAAGCTTCAGGACAGTTTGAGTGGGATGGAGATACTTTCTTTGCCATCGGTATTGCCACAGTTTCACAAGACTTCCATGAAATAACAGGCTCATTTGTCTCCATAACACCTACCCTGATTCTCGTGTTCAAATGCAGATGTCTGCATCTGACCTTGCTGTTTAAATGCCATTATTGGACAATGGAGATGATAAACGCACCCTTTTCACTCTCTCTCATCCCAAAGTAGACATCTAAAATAGCTCAGATAACTCATGTCTTAGAATAAGCGCTTGCCTATCTGTTGGCACCCATTGACTTCAACGGGTACCTATGGATTACCTTAGACAAAAGTAATTACAATATAGGTTTCTGAAATTAACTGAAATTGCTGTCTGTAGATCTGTATGCCATTCAAATGAGTATTTTCAAGTTAAGATTGTGTTTGTACAAATGTATTTGTACAAACAGGCTTCCCTTCACATACTCAGTACATGATGGCTTCATCTCCTACCCTAAGATTGACATTTTCAGTCTTGGTTCATGAGGGATGGAGGGCAATCAATGCAGGCACATCCTCATCCAGCCCAGAGGGTGAATCTTTTCATCTCCAGGGGAATGGGGCATCTTGAGTTTTATATCACCCCTAAAATGTCCAGGGAAACTTTAGGAAACATAACACATCTGACGCATAAAACCCAGTATAACAATAATTCTAGGGTTCTAAATTTAAAAAAAAAAGCCAAAGTTAAGCAAGTCATTAAAATATCAAACATTTGCAAATAGAGAGGAAAATCCATTATCCACACTTCTCATATAGTATGTTCCCTCATCCTCAAAAGCTGCTAAATCTCTTCCTTTTATTAAAAATGATGCTTCAGCACCATTACTAGCTGGGTCTCGTCTTCCCTAACAGATCAATACATGTTTTTATTTGCTTTTTCTGTCATTGTCCTTAATTACATTATTTTTACTTGAAAAAGCTTTCAAGCTTTCTTGCACATTTATCACAGCTGCCTACATAATATATCACAAAAACTATCTGTCATCATATGAGGTGGTAGTCAGCTTAAGACTAAACCACAAAAATCGTGTACCTTCTTGGAAGCTAAGCATAGCATCCAATACAAATCTTGCTAATATAGTTAGTGAAGCCTCAAGAGTGTTTCAGATAGCAGTCAGGCTACTTCAGGATGAGGTGTGCCCCCCTCTAAATCCTACCTATGTCATCCATCAGGCACCAGGTAGCACTTTTCCCCTGTATGTGCATGCTTTAGTTTAGCAGCAGCCTCCAGATAATGTAACGGAAGCTCATGTGCATGCAAACAGATGAAATGAAGGCAACTCTGTCTATTCTATAAAGCTCTGCTATGCCTTATGACATTCTTTCTTCTGTAGTATCTAAATTAGTTGCAGAATCCCTCTGTGGATCTTCTCATAGACAAACCCTGAAGTGAGTAAAAATAAAATCACAATCTCAAACATTGCTAAACCTATGTCATATTTAGAACCAGAGCTCTTTTGTGGTAACAAGTATGAGACAGTGACCCAGAAAGAGAAATGCTCTGGGATTATTCATGCATTAAGTTGAAGAATCCTCCTCCCTCTCCTCCTGCACTCCCATGGAGGGGAGAAAAATGATGCAGAGGGGCTGTACACCTGCACCAGAGCCATGGTCCATATAGTGCCACTTGTTTCTCACGGCAAATTTCTCTGCTTTCGTTCCCTAAATGACACTATGAGGAAAAAGCAGCATCCTAACAGGAGTGGGTAAGTGCATAAAATACAGCATTGTGAGATTTCTGTTCAGGGAAAGGATAAGGGGCAGAAAATAGCTCATAGCTGGATGTCAGGCTGTGAATAAACTAGACTATGGAGGTTATGCACAGAAGGATGATCAGCCAAGTTGTGTATATTCTAAGGACCAAAACTGTCCAGTTTTGGTAGCCTGTAGGTTTGCCCTGCAGCAGCATGTTGGAGCCTTAACGATTGGACACACAAGAGAATTGCATCTTGAATTTGTGCAGTATCCTTGCAAACAGCCTTGCTATCAAATCAGGAAATGAAGCGTAACTGCCCATCACTGGAAAAGCCCAATTTCAGCAAAACCAATTGAAACATGCAGCAGGAAAAGGTGGGAAGGAAAAAAGGGGTCTCCACACCTTGAAATTATGAGGGACTTTGGAATGGTTCAGGTGAGAGCATTACCAGAGAAGTGTTAAACCTGGTCTGTCTCTATGTGAAGCATTTTATCAAGCTTTTGTACTTGGTGTGCTGCTTGTCAGCTTCAATCTCTTCTTTCTTCTCTCATCAGGAGGCCAAGAAGACCTCATCCTTTCTTATGAACCTGTCACAAGACAGGAAAGTAAGTTTCATCTGCTTTTCTGTCACTCTTCCTTACATTACCCATTTCACAATTTGGGGTCAGCAGAGCAGTAAGCTTTGCTGTGCCAGCCCTAGATTCTCTATGGCTCCCTTTTTATGGCCACTTGGCCTATTGCATAGAAAACAAATGATGTAAGGGTCTCCCTCGCTAGCCCCCAGTTCCTAATAGTCTTACTAATGAGTATGATCATTAGTCTGCCAAATATTGACGCAGATTTTCTACATTTACTGCAACATTGTTAAATGGGATGCCTTTATTTTTTTTTTCTCATGTGATATGTGCCCTTAGCCCCTGTAGATGAATCTAGGGGAAGGAAACTGAAAACGGGAGCACATCCACCTGATGTAATAGGGGATGAACTCATATAACTGGGGAGAAAAAAATCCTACTGTCCTTTCCATGCCTCCTGAGGGAGTCCATCTGCAAGCATTTGGGTGTGATTTTGTTGTGCAATAGCAATTACAAATACTTCCATGTAGTCATTTGTCTACACTTGCAGGACCATCACAGAGCTCTGCAGAATGGGTAGTACTCATTCCGTTTTCCTTGTCCATGTCAATAAATCAATTATTCATCAATAAAATGTACCCATAAGTTTTCACTTCATACAACTCTGGTTAGTGCATCTTTGGGAAGGTTTACTGTTGTTGACAGTAAGATCATCAAAATGTGCCTTTCTTTTTGTTGTTCAGTTAATTACACCAGGCCAGTGATTATCCTGGGTCCTATGAAAGATCGGATCAACGATGATTTGATATCTGAATTCCCTGATAAGTTTGGGTCGTGTGTACCACGTAAGTATGATTTTGCTCCTAGTTTCATAGCTGAGTGAGCTTGGTTCCATGCATTAAGTAAATTGCTGTGAAAGTAGCATCTGTGAACTATATGTAGCTGAGTTTCTCAAAAGCCATTTGTCCATCAGAAAGAAAAAGGGGAAATGATCAAATAAGTAAAGATTCTGAAAGGCTGGAACAAACTTCTCATGTCCCAAAAGCTATACCAATTTTAAAACAAGAAGCCTTCTAGCCATTTATTCAGTTTATAATCAATTAATCTGTGGTTTCTTAAGATACAAGTTTGAAATATTGGTAAAATGTTTCAACTGAATTACATAGCATCCACCAATAAAAATCTGGAGTTATTTGTGATTGATGGTAGATCTGGATTGTCTAATCTGAAAGCAGTGTTTTTATCTTGGATCATTAGAGCTCACTGAGTGCTTATTTCAGGCCCTGATTGCAGTCATATTTCAATTAAAACTGTTGCCTCTGCAAATACTCCAGCTTAAAACTGCTAGAGATGAGTTCAGACTAAGGTTTATAATTAAGGCTAAATTGAATTGATGGGATTGTGATTAATTTTACCACTGTAATAGGATTAGATTTACAATCTGGAATGCATTATGTATTTGAGATTTGTGTGTGTGATCCTGCTGAAAAGGAGTGGGATTCTGGCAACTCCTATTTTTATGTTAGCCTGTAACTATTGATTGGAGGTAAATACCAGAAGGTATTACTACAAAAATACACGTTTATTGTCATAACTCCATTGAAAACAATATGTAGTAGGCAAAGATCTGTTCCTAGATGTGGGGCACCTCCACTTAGGGTAGACCCAGCATTGCCCACTGAGCAAACCTGAACTACTGCATTTTGTGCATTAGATGTTACAGACTTCTTGATCTTCTGTCTTTTGTTTCATGCAGATACCACACGGCCAAAGCGTGACTATGAAGTGGATGGGAGAGATTATCATTTTGTCATTTCAAGAGAACAAATGGAAAAGGATATCCAAGAGCACAAATTTATAGAAGCTGGGCAGTACAACGATAATTTATATGGAACTAGTGTTCAGTCTGTGAGATTCGTGGCAGAAAGGGTAGGTTGCCACTAGTTTTATTGCCCATGAAATATATGTTTTGTTTCCACGTTGTATCTCAGACACGATTCTTCTGCTAAAAGTATAAAATAGCTGCAAAATGGTATCCTAATATTTATAGGCTTTACAGTGACTTCAAAAGTTGGAGTCTCTGACTTTAAATGACAACATCCTTGGCACTTTTTGTGCTTGGATGTAGTGCCATGGATCGAGAGATCTAACACGGTGCCTCAAGTAAGCGCCAGAACAGCCTTTCCTCTTCCCTCTGTGAGACAGGTAAATAAACTTATCTTACTTTCACAGAGGCAAAAGAACAAAGCACAGAAAGATTAAATTACTTGCCTCAGGTGAAACAGGGAGTCTTTGACACAAACAAGAACTGAATCAGCCAGTAAGAACCTAGACATCTTATTACTTTTATGAACTTATTTTTTCTCATCTCTGAAGAAAATCCTCTCCCCCCCCCCCACAAAATTCATCCCAGTAAAAGTAATATCTCCCATGTATATTTTATATTAGCAGCGAAGCAAAGGGAAGAGCGCAGAGTAGTTGAGCACATGCCCTGTGGTCCCCCTTCCCTGGTGTGCCAGTAATGGCCCATTCCAGGGCACTGTGTTGCAGAATTGCTTCTCTTCTTCTGGCTGATCTGCAGCAAACTCTACAAAACTAAGAACATTCTCATTTGTTTCCAACAGGGCAAGCACTGTATACTCGATGTGTCAGGAAACGCTATCAAACGACTACAAGTTGCACAACTCTATCCCATCGCTATCTTCATTAAGCCTAAATCCTGGGAGCCTCTGATGTAAGTATAAACTTCTTCAAGTGTTTTATTTTCAGGGTACAGTCACAAGTGGCACAACACAGGTCTTGAGTCTATGTTTTGCCTATCCTCTAAAATCAGTAATAACAAGAGAAAGTAGGAACAGTGAAGAGTTGCTCTTCTTCACTGTCATCCACTGTATCCCCATATCTCAGGTAAGAAATCAAACCTGCCTTTGAAACTTCCACTCTGGGACATGTGGTCTTACATGTTGGAGCATGAAGGACTCCCTTCCGTTGCTTGCTGTACTTGTTCCAGCCTGTGCAGCAAGTTCACCAAGGACTCATGCGGCATGGCTTGTGCCATCCAGTCTTGGGCATTCTTGGGGTGTAGAGTCTAGTCACAGAGGATAAAACAGAAGGTAAACCTGTGTCAGGTTCATGGTGCATGTCTCATCTATTAATCAGCTATAGGTCTATAAGAGGGTAAGCAAGAGCCCATGGGACTAAAGAGGGTCAAACTTAAGGAAGGAAAGACATCAACTTCATGCTGTCACCAGGCAACCTAATTTCAATATTCAGAAAAACACTGGGATGCAGGGACCAGTTAAACAACTCAAGTATAATAACTGAGAGGATAAAAAGGCCCTAAGATGCAGCCAATGTACGTGCATCAAGAGCAAATCAAATCAATCATATTTCCTTCTTTCATGAGATTGATATCAATAATAGTATTGCATCTTGATTTGGGGGACATTCTCAGTAGCAGGTTAGGGAAACATAGTCCAGAAGGAATTACTAGAGATCACGCGCACAACTAAAAGTAGTCATTGAAAATGGCAATTGTTAAACTGGGAGATAACAGGAATCCTGCAAGTTTATCTCCTGAGCTGTCCCTGTTTGGAACTACTTGTTATTTTCACGAATTACTTGAATGATGAATTGGGCAATAGTTCTGTGAAGTTTGTGAATAACTCAAGGCTGAGTGAGGTGGCAAGCACTTTTGAGGATAAGACTAAAACTCAGTGTAATATCAGTAAGATGAAATTCACCACAGACAAAGGAAAGAAAATGAAAAGCATGAGTACAAGCAGGGAATAATTAAGCTATAGCACTGCAGAAAAGCATCTGGCGGCTGGGGTGGATCACACAGGAATATGAATGGATGGATAATGTGGCTGCAAAAAAAGGAAACTGCCACTGTGGGCTGTATTAACATCAGTGTTGTGTAAGGGCACAATAGATGGTTATTTTGTTTTGCTGGGTATGGAGCACTTCTCAGCTGGAGTGCTGGCCTATGAATGTGCATCCTCCCTGGTTCTGCCTTTTGGTGGTGAGGCTGTTGCATGGCCAGATACATTACAGGGAATGATGCACAGTATGTAGTACCTGCACAGCCCCATCCTCACCAAAGCCATCTTGGGTTCGATGACTTGACATTTCTTCCAGCCCTACAATTCAATTACATTCTGATTATGTTGCTGTATAGAAGGGGAAGAGTAGTCTGATTGCCTGTTTTCTGCATTGATTGTTTTAAGACAGATCTTAACCTACAGTTTTCCCATCCATAAAATATTTCCATTATTTGTTAATGTATCTAGAATGAGTAAAAACAAAACCAAAGCATAAATAAAAATGGCTCTTAGTCTGAAAACTACATTAGGCAGAACCAGAAATGTGGCAATAACATAAAGGCTCCATTGATTTGATGTAAGAACAGCAGCTCCTTGAACAAACTGACTGAACAGTGTTATGAAGATGCTGAATATTATGGCAACCATCCTGTTATTAAATCAAAGCAGGGCTAATATTTCACTTCGGGCAAATCAGGTTATGCAGAGTTAGCAGAATTTTCCTTACAGATACAAATTAAAAGTGAGCTGAACGTCTTCACTCCCCAAAACTAAACCTGCCTTAGTGTTGACAGTATAGTAGGAACAAAGTGAAATCCAGTATATGACTTTGAATTCTTTGTTCTGTGAATATGCTGTGGAAGACACCCTTTATTACAAATCCAAACTTGTGGGACAGCAGAAGTCCTTATATACCAGTCCTACTTTGGGATTTTTTGCAGCAATATGGCTTAGATAAATAAATTATGTAAACACAACACAACTCCTGAAATAAAAGAGACAAATGTAATGTATTCAGGCACTCTAAATTAGTTTATCCCCTGCTCTCCACAGGTAACCTTGTAGCTATTTTATCTAATGTGTATTTATCTTATCAAACAGCACCCAAAATGAGTTTCTAATAGCAATGAGAACTCCTTTAATATAAACAGTGTAATTACTTGTAAAGAACGGTCTTGAGAATAATGACATAATTCTGAATCATTTCATTTATTTAGCAAGGAAACTAAACCACACAGGGCCTGGCTGAACAAATACATACTCTATCCTAAGCAGTGGTGAGTCGTAGGGTGTGCATGGATGAACAGATATAACACCTTTCTAATAAACACTATTATTTTAGTGTGGAGAACTTCAACATGGTACACCAGTGCTCTGTGGGAACAGAAAGAGGCTATTTTTATGACAGCATAACTGTGTTCAGTCTTTTTTATGCATGTAACTACTACAACACAAAAAAAATAGGTTTATCTGCCATATCTTACTCCTGTTCATACAAATGGGTTGAAAGTTCTTCCTTCCTTCCTTCCTGCCTTCCTTCCTCCCTTCCTCCCTCCCTCCTTCCTTCGTTCCTTCCTTCCCTCCCCTTCCCTCCTCTTCCCTCTCTTCCTTCCTTCCTCTTTTCCTTTCTTTTCCTTTCCACTCAGCTCTTTCTACTGGAAAGAATCAGTTTGATTTGTTATGATATCTGGAACTCATGTCCCACCTGAAGCAAGAAGTCTCCCTGGAAGACATGCTGGGTGCTTCAGGGCTTCCCTATAGGTTTTACAATGACTCCGGGATTCCTTCTACAGGGCCAGGAAACTCTGTGCTGCATCCTGCCTTTAGTCATGATTTCACTTCACTTGATGGAACCTTAGCCTCTATCAAAACCCCACTTTGGACAATCTTATTCAGCTCAGACAGCCAGCTTTGGGCCTAAGAGATAGTGAGGTTTCTGAAGGTTCAGCTCTGGAGGCAAGAGCGCTCCAAGTGCTCAGTCCGTGAGACCTCAAGCCTCCCAGACTTACCTATGGGTTCCTGATGCCACAAGGCCATCTCAGTTAGCAGTTACTAGATTTGGGCCTTGGGAGTGCAGAGTAATGGACCCAAAATAAACATTTAGTGGAAAAAAGATAAATAGTCTGGAAATGTGGGTTTATACTGCATAAAAATAAAATGAGAGTACTGAAAATGCCAAAGAACTCATGGAAGAAAAGAGTTTCGCTGCTTAATTGTTGTCTTAGTCTCAATCCACCTGTGATTCAGTTGAACTTATGTTTTGAAAAGCTGTTCTGGTAAGAATCTAAACTTTTTAATTACTTCCCCTGTTTTTCTAGGGAAATGAATAAACGTCTGACAGAGGAGCAAGCGAAGAAAACCTACGATCGAGCAATTAAATTAGAACAAGAATTTGGAGAATATTTTACAGGTATGTTTTTATTAAAAACAGTTTCTTTTCCCCAAGATATAGTATTTTGTTGCAAAATAACTGGATCACCTCTGTTTCTGGCCTAGAGTGTTATCAGTATAGTGTGCCCATAGTAAGGACTACTGGCTTGAGATCGCTATTTCCCTGTAATTCAAGAGCAGTTGAGACATTCAGCTCCTCAAAGGTTTGATGCCCTGAAGGAATATCTGCGCATGAATTTGATTCCTTCCCTTACCCAAAATTTCATTAAACAAAGTCAGTAAAAATGTTGCGTCATTGCATTTGTACAGACCAAATAATTCCTCACTAGCTCAAGGCAAGAGCTTAAGCTCATGGGAGGGAAGGAAAAAGGCATGTTCTTCCTGACTTGGAAAAGAGCAAGATACAAGACCTTCTCTGGGTCCCAGCATTTCCTTTGGGCAGCTTTAGGCAGCTCCCTACTCAGGGGGCTGGTATTTGTGGCTAACACTCAGAAGCCCCTGTTTGTCCCTCCACAATGCTGACAGTCCACGTATTCTGAACTGCAGTTCTATATCCCTGCTGGTGGGACAAGGAATTTAAGAGTAAAGACACTGCTTTGTGTCTTTTGGGCCTGATCTAGTTAACTTTTGCAGCAAGAATGAGTTTCTTATAACCATGTCAGTGAAAGAATAAGGTGTAAATCTGCTGCTACTCACAACTGTGGTAGATTCTACATCAAATTAAATGTAAAGCTCGACTTGCAACAGTGGGAACCTACCATTCTGCCCTTCCCTAAGACAGAACTGCTTGATCTCTAAACTAGCCTAGCTCAGTGTTCTTACTACAAGCAGTGGGATCGATGCCTGCCATGGGGAGGTGCCATTGATTTGAACTTAGCTGCCATCTGCAGGGGTATGACTTTTCCATAATGAACATCACAGTGTATTCCTTCTTGTTTCATCAGTATCTATAAGTATATTGAAATTCTGCTAACACTGGATGCTGTAGAATACGTCAATTAAAAGAAATATTGATATGTTTTCTCTACTGCAGCTATTGTCCAAGGAGATAGCTTAGAAGATATATATAATCAATGCAAACTTGTAATTGAAGAACAATCTGGGCCTTTCATCTGGATTCCTTCAAAGGAAAAATTATAAATTAGCCACTGCACCTCTGATTATGACGGGAGAATATTTAGAAGAAAACTATAATATACTATTTGGAGGCTTTCCTGTTTTTGTTGCATTTATGTTCTTTGCAGTCAATGTGAATTTTGATGAATGTACAACACAAAGTGTTTGAAGCCATGAAGGACACTGATGGGTCAAAGGGTAGGAACAAAAAGACTTCTACCATAAAAAGCAAATCTGTTGTGTGCTCAGAGCACCAGTTGTAGGTATAAACTTCTGACATGGAGACCCTCTGTCAAGGGGAGCTAGCCACCTCCTGTGCCCATGCGGACATCCTGATCGATTCCAATGGCTGAGCTCAGTGTGTTGATTGCTTTAAAGAGAAGCTCCCAGCTCTTGAACCTCACATAGGGCTTGATCCTGCAAGGCGCTCAGCACTTGACCCCAATTCTTACACATGAGTAGCCTGTTGACTTGGAGTCCCTTGTGATCCTTCCCTGTGCCGTTCAGTCCCATCACTTCCAGTAGGACTATTCATGTGCTCAAAGCTAAGCACAGGCTTAAGCATTTTGCTAGATCAGGGCCACATGCACCTTGCAAAATCAAGCTCAGAGGACTTGGTCCACTTCCTACTGAAGTCACTGGTAGAATACTCTTTGACTTGACTAGGAGGTGGGTCCTATCCTAAGCTTGTCATTGCACATTTGTAGTTGGTACACCTCGACTTTGGTAACTATGCACATGTTTTGAGTTTTGAAACCAAGTCAAGCATTTCTTTTTTCCCCCTTTGGAAACACTATTGCATCAGGAACTAATTACAATATAGTTTAATGGAGTTTGAGGGTGGGAGAGGATGGAAGCATTTCACATCACACACACGTGCACACAAACACATTCCCATGTGGACACACACATGTATGAGGATTCACAGCACCTATGTCGACAAGGAGGGATACAACTGGGAAAAGCTTTAAAATTTTTGATTGTCTATTTTATCATTTATATTGATAGAAGGCACTTAAAGATGGAATAATTTATAAAAATAAAAATATATTGATGTATAGAAACTAATTTCTATAGGTACAAATGTTTTTGTGAGATATTTTGTAAAGATTAATTGAAAGATTAAATATTTACACCCTTGTGTGACTGTAAAATGTAAAGAGGACCATCAAGTTGCATTATCCCTTTTTTTCCATAACAGACTCTCTATTGCTAATGACAAGCAAGATAATTCCTTAAATTCTAGTTGTCATCTTGTTTTTCTCTCAACTTAATCCTCTCCCTTGCCTCTATTTAATCGTGACAAACTCCTATGGAAAGATCTCTTGAACTGACTGCCATCTAGGACCTTTTCTAATCACAAAAGGATAATGCATCTTTAAATTGAAGTGGATGATTTGTCAGTGCTTGAATGCAATTAATAACTTCTCTTTTGGAGGGAGTCACACTTCACCCCCAGATGGTTTTTTCTTCTTCCTGTTTCTTTAAAGGAATTAACAAAAGCATTTGATCTTTCTTCTCTTTGCAGGCAGGCAGGTCAGCAAATAACTTGTATCTTCATTCATTTCACAGTCAACAAGGGTCTTAAAAGCAAAAACTGAGGCAATGGACATTTGTGAGGGATTTGGGGGAAATCTGTGGAATTGCAGTTTGGGGTGCACGGAAGGGAAGAAGGAGGCATTTTTATCTTGCTTCTCATTACCCTTCCTTTGTACATTGATACCATTCTTCACGCTGACACAAGGGGACAACTGCAGGAGATGATAGGATCGCAAACTGAATTGCCTTTGCTGCTGCTGGACCAAGTTTCCTGTAAAACCCACCACTCTCCTGCCTGCTGCTCCGCAGGAGTCCAGTGGTTCTTAGCTGGTGGCTTCAGTAACCTAATGCTTAAGGACATTTTAAGGGCAAACGCTAAATAGACTCCTCAGTTACTTGTCTATTTGAAGCTTACATTTCTATTCCCTGTCAAGCGGACAGGTCCATCCAGCCAACCTCGCGGACAGCGCAACTCGCTGGATGTTTGCAATAGAGCCACCAGCAGTGATGGGGTTAAAAACATGGGCATTTTAGTGGCCCTAAGGTGGCCTCTGACTTACTGCCCAACTATGGTAACTTTGAGAAGTTCACACTTCTGTAACTACTATTTTACTTGCCTGGCCAGCGCAGATTCATAACGAAGGGTTTCAGTTGAGTCTCCAAGAGCTTTGTAAACCAGAAGGGCTAGAAACCTTTATTTTTACAAAATATAAATGAACAAAAGCTTGGATTTTGGATAATTCTGCAGAAATCCACAGGGTGACCCCAGATCTTCGGAAGCCATGGATTTTTCCATGCTGGCAAAGTACTATTGCCCCAGCTTGGGAAATAGCCCACCAGACCTGAAAAAAAAACAACAAACAAGTATCCTAAAGCAGGAACCTAACTCTAATTTTCAGCTCTGTTTTTAAGCAATCAATCACATCTGCTTTTTTGTTTCTTAGTTCAGCATGCAGCCTTTTACGGTACTATCCTACTAGTAACTGTTTTGCTTTGTCATGTGCTGTGCTTTACAGTGAACAGTAACACTATGGCTGAGTACAATCAATTTTTCCATCAGTCCTTGGTTACTGTAGGAACATTATTTATTTTCCCCTGTCTGTTGTTTGTGCTTCCAGTTTAGAGTTGCCATTGCACTTCTTTTTTTTTTTTTTTCTTTTTTTTTCCCCTTTTTGGGTTTTTTTTGGTGTTTTTTTTAAATAAAACCTATATTTAAAACCAAATCACCAAGAGAAGAAGTGAGAGCTCTTATTTCCCTTAGGACTTGTACTCCCATTTGTTTTGTGCATTGATGTTTTGCGTTCCATGTTTCAGCATCCTCGGAGCTGCAGCTCTATTTTGCATTGCAGCTGTTCAGATCATGCTGGGTGGTAGTGGGAGGAGGAAGAGAAACATAAAATTCATGCAGAATTACATCTGGTGCAAAATAAATACCAACCCATACAAAGTCCAAACTCACAACCCACAGCAATTGGCACCTGAGACCATATTGGTGCTAACACAGCATAATCAAATCCCTTTCCTGTCCATACAAAAGACTTGCAAGTGTCTAAACATGAGACAAATGCAAATGCTGGACCCTTTAGGAAAAGTGCCAGATCACACCCCTGGTGCTATTTCTCATGTTCTGGCACAGTGTGTAGCACCGTAGGGTCTAAGCAGAACCAAAATGATCACAGCTTTCTGTCCACCCATGAACGATCACAATGACATCTTGCTAGCTTTGTGCAGATGTGCAATATTACAACCTATTTATTTCTCCTTGCCACAAAACACCTTCCATGCACTGACTCATGGAGAGCTTGCCAACAGGGCTCAGTGACACGGCACTCTTTACTGGTCTTACGGTCTGACCATCAACCAGTGAAAGCGCCTCTTTCTTGCTTAATTCCCCCTTCCTACAGAGGTACCCTGTCCATGCTAGCACTTTGTAATTTCTTTGGTAGTAAAGGCTGTTTCTAGATAAATATTCTGTGCTGTAATTGTGTTTGTAGCTAGCATGGTTTGATGCTCCGGTGTGGATAGGGTCCTAGGAACCACTCTGTGAAAGTCAAGGATAAGAAATCTCTCCGTTGCACTGAAATTTCAAATCCTCATCCTGGAGAGCAGTGTGGAACCTGAGCTGATAACCACTACGAGCCAGCGACAGTGTCCTAGTTAACCGCCTACTTACTTACACTAGGTTTCTATGGAGCATTTGTTGGTGTTACACTTTGGCTGTTACTTGCTCAGTCAAACTGTATTTCTCTTTTGGTTTCCTTATATTTTATTCTTTGTTCTTCAATTCGTATCCATGACCAGAGGATTCAGTGAGTGACAACACAGAAGGGTATTTGTAGGAAAAACAGTGTTAATGGATAAAGTCTCAATCTTCTCTTTAAGCTGCAGATTCAAAGCCATAATATCTGCCGTGTTCAGAGAAAGTGGTCTTTTATCCTTCACAGCTTTGATTCTCAACCTTTTTTCTCTTGAACATTTTGTCTGCCATGTTATGCATGCGGTTCACTGTGCAACTGCATTCATGTGCTCAAGCCCATGCCTTGGTGGAATAAATGTATTTTCCTATTACATTAAAAAACAGACATCTTGTCAATTAGTTCAGAATAATGAGGTTGTCTTTATGTAAAAAAAAAAAAAAGGTTACTGTTCCAGGTCACAAATCAGCATCAAGGCTAACAGCAAATAACATCGAAAATCTATTCAGCATACAGCTAGCCTAGATCCTCAGTTGGTGTAAATCACGGTCACTCCACTGGGGGAGCTGGACCAGACGATCTTTAAAGTCCCTTCCAGCCCAAGCCTTCCTACGATTCAATGATGGATTTCAGTGGAGCCCATCCCATTTACACCACCTGAAGTTATACATCTGCCCTCCCCATTACACATATTTTTTAGCATTACTGTAAAACACCAAGGCCACAGGATTAAACAGTAGCTCAGCTCTTTCCATTGTTATCTACTGCTTACTTTATTGCAGCACCCAGATGGTCAAGTCACAGACCAAGATCATTTTGAGGTAGGGGCTGTGAAATTGCTGAACAGAAAGATACCCTATGGGTCAAATGCTATGGCCAGATTTTCAGAAGGCTTCAGCCCCACTTACATCTCACCAAGAGCAATAGGTACCACCACCCCATTTGAGACTCTGTCTTTAAGGTGAGGAGCATGAGATGCGATCCATCTTCCCTCACACTGCATTAGCAGCTTATGGCCCTGACCTACAGCTCAGGCAACTTGCCCTGGTGTAAAACAGCATTTCTGGGGATGGGTGGTAGCCAGCATCCTAGGCAAGGTATTTTTGGGGAAAAATAAAAGAAAAAAGGAAAAAAAAAAAAAAAAAGGAATTAAAAAGGCAACACTGTTGGCTCTTAGTGGGATAGCAACCTTTTAATTTCTGGATTTGTGTTCTCCAATTGGAATCGGCCGCTCCGAGTCTCCAAGTGCAGCAGCCTGTGCTCTGCAGGCTGCTCCATCCGGCACGCTGGCCGGCGCGTGTCTCTTGAGCAGGATGTTTCTCAGTCCAGCTGTAGTGTGGGGTACTCAGAATCTGAACTGGAGTTTACAGAATACCCTTGTCCAGCTTACACTCCTGTTATGTGTAAATACTCTCGCGCATCCATTCCATTTGTGTAAAGAATAAAGCACACACGATTATAAAAATTAAGATGTATATTTCATACTAGCTGTGTCCTTGCTTATTTATTCCGGTCCAAGCTCTCAGCTGTGGTTCAGTTGTAAATGCTTGATAGAGTGTTTATAAATATGTCATGAATTTTATTATAAAATATTAATATTAAAGCATTTTTACACTTTATAGCAAATGGCTTCTTCACAAGGCATAATTTGTCTTTTTTCCTTAAAGCAGAATAGTAGAAGGGAATGAATATGCTGTTAATATGTCTTGAGACACATTGGTCACACAGGACATTCCTGGTTTCAGAAATGACTGAGGATGCAGAAACTTTTCTCTTTCTTGCACTTTTTCCTTTCCTTTTTTGACTTCACATTGACATGAAAGTTGCCACCAAGAAGATTCTCCCTGCTGAAGCACTGCCCCTTCCTCCTTGCCACACTTCTGCTGTGTACTGGGCATCGTCAACACTGTGGTGAATAATCATCAGAATATTTCTTTTAAATAAAGAATTGTTCCATGTTTCTGACAGAACAGCACAGCCATTAGGATAAGGACTGTGTAACAATTACATGCTTGTGAGCAGCTTAGTGGAGCATAAACTTGGTTGTGCTATGGGGTCCCAAGCTCAGGAACCTTTGGCCATCCCAAAGGCAGACGTGTGGGCTCCAGGGAGGCCACATAGACATCGTCAGTCACTGGCAGAGGCAGAAACATGACAGGGACATTGCTTTCAAGTCTGCATAGGACCACAGAGCCTCCATATGGCTCTGGGAGCCACAACTGACTCTATAGGGAGAAAAGCTCTGTTCATGGAGTTTAATGTGCGTAATCACAAAGATGGTTAATCATCTAAACATTCATTGTGGTGTTTTAGATGTCTCCAGTAGATTTAGGAGAGGGAGAGAATCCAAACAACAAATCCCATTGATATGCAGATGAGCACAATTTAGGGAGAAAGAAAAACAGCAAGTTGGTTTTGAGATGCCAACCTGTTTACTGAGAGGTTTTTCAAAGCAAAGTTACTGCTCCAACAAGCTTGCAACAACCTGAATTTGTTTTCCTGAGCAACACTGTACGAAGCTGTCTGGAGGTGGGCTCTTCATTGCAGAGCAGCATCTCTTATTCTATGGGGTTTGTGCGGCAAGGTGCTGGCAGCCTGGAGGCTGCAGGGGTGGCTTCTATAAGAAGGTACCAGAAGGTTCCCCCAGCCAGAGCCAATGCCTTCCGGCTACAAGATAGACCCAACACTGGCCAAGGCTGAGCCCATCAGTGATGACCTTAGTATAGTTAATGGGAAATAAACCCTGCTCAACAGCATCCTGAGAGAGGTGAGAGTATGTGAGAGCAACAGCTCTGCAGACACCAAAGTCAATGAAGAAGGAGTAAGGAGGTGCTCCAGGCACCAGGGCAGAGGTTCCTGGTGTCCAGCCAAGGTCAACCCACCACACTTATTAAACAACTTTCTTCTTCATCCTATTGCTAGGCAAACTTGGGCTAATTCCCCAGACTGGGTTCTGCAAAAACAAGAGAAAGATGGAAAACATTCTTTATAAAATGCTCAGGAAGCAGGAAATAGTTAAAATTGCAGGAATCTAAACATGCTGAGGCTATCGATTCAGGCAGTTGTGGCAACCACTGCTGGCCTCTTGCCCTGAATGGTCACCTTCTCTCATTTGTCCCGCTGCCTTTTAAAGGTCTCTTCACACAGCCAGCCAAATGTCTGGACTCAGTTGTCAAATCACACCCATGTGGCTTTAAGGATGCTGTGTCCCAATTTGAAAAGGTGTTTGGGACCAGAGCTGCGTGGTAGTCCTGCAGTACTTCTATGTGCAGTGAACTAAGTCTTCTAATCCACCTCAGGAAGGTCATTTCAGACTGATTTTCAAAGGAGTTTAGGTATCCATCTGGCATCAGCAAGTTATTAATTGCACTATAATGATAGCACTTTATAGCTGGCACACAGCAAGGCAATGACACCTGGGTCCCTATGTCAAGAATGGGAGAGCAAGAAAGTGCAGATCAGCTCCTAAATCTCTGCGCACTCATCAGATCCTCATCCCTACCAGCAATCCATACAGCAATCAAACATCTCAGACAAGGCAAGGTTACCGTAACAGTCCTACCAGAGCAGAACTCACCAACAGCACCATTATAAAGCCCGTTGCAAGGACGGTGATGCCATGGCTGCTTGGGTTGGTTGTCACCATTAAAACATGTCACGAGTAAAATAGCCACAGCTGAACTGACTATTTCTACTCTCTATCTAGTTTGGAAAGCTGTGGACAAAAGCACATCTCCACTACTCAGAGGAGGAGGGCTCTGGATGACATCCGCAGTCTCTTGCTGATGGAGATGGTTCCTCCCAACACTCAGGGGAGGGACCTAATGGTGCCAAATATCCCAGGGAAGCAGAACACGGTGCCCTTGATAACCATTTTAGTCAGTGAAGAAATTGCAGTGCTCACTGCAGAAGCTCATTAACTACTGTCAACTGCTCATTAGCCCTTGATCTAAGCAGAAGCAGGTGGTGGCAACCAGGGAAAATTAATTAGGTCTGATATATCATTAGTGTAATAGTAATAGGGTTGTTATAACATCAGTAGAAAAGCAATACACAGCTGGCCCCTCCACTACACCAGCTGATTAACTGATGTCTCAGGCTGAACAACTGGCCTGAATTTGAGGGCTTGCTCTGGTATGTATGAATAAAGAGCGTCCATCTAAGCCTCTTACTAATTCCCTTCCACACAACAACTCCCTGACACTGCCAAAGACTTTGCCTTGCAGTAGAGTCTAGAAATGTGATAGGATATCAGCCATAAATTGCAATTTGCAGATATCTTTAAACTTCTGAACTCTGGGATAGGGTCTAAACATGTAAGAAAAGCACAGAGGTGCTGGGAACCTGCAGTTAAATCCACCCCTAACAACAGCTCACATGAGGTCCCAGTCTGCAGCAGAAACTCACCAGCAGACCCTGTCTCTGCCTGACCTACCTGCCCCTGCAGGATGGGCTGAGCAAAGATCATACCAGACTTCAAGGAAACATCATCTTTAAGGTCTTCTTGCCACCTTCTCCCTTTTTCCCAAGAGAGGGTGTTGCCACTGTGCCATCTGCAATAACAGATGGTCAAGGGGATGTTCATTATCTTCTAAGTCAAAGCACAGGCTTAATTGTCACAGTCATCACCATGTTTAAGTACTGAGAATGTCAAACCTATGTCAAACACCCATTTCTTGCTCTCTGCTTTAACAGGAAGTATTTAAAATGCTGTCAACCCAATGACTCACAGAATGAATCTAAAGGGTCTGAGGGCAAATGCTTGTCTTACGTTCCTGTCATTGCCTGTACATGATAGAGGTTTGGGACAGGCTTTGCAGGATACAGGATTCACAAAAGCACCCTTTTTCCTCCTCTGGTGGTGTATTTATTGGCTGTATTCTGCCTGCCTGGGTGTGATTTGTTGGGAGTCACTTGCTGAGTAATGGCAATACACCCCTAGTGAAATATTAGGTGTTTTCTAAGCTTTTAACTCCTCATCTGTAAATAATCCTTCTTTAACAGAGCTGGATTTGCTGGAGGTAAGAACACTTATCAGCTTACAGTATAATCTCACAGGCAGCATATCCAAAGCCTCTTTTTTTCAATAGACACCACATCGTCCTATTTTAGTTATACCAAATGGGAAGGAAAACACTATTCTGAGGCTGTGCCTGCTAAACAGGGAAATCCCTGTAGATAACCGGCTCCAAAGCAATTGACAGAAGGAGCATTCCCAACTAAACAAGCTTAGGTGTTCTCTTGAGCTTAGTCCTTGGTGAAACTGGATTTGGGGAATGGGTGCAGAGTATGGAGGTGAGGTAAGTGGATAGTGTGTCACTGAGCTGGCTGGATTCAGGGTGGGAGCTCATCAACTATAGTAGGTACAGAAGTGAGGCCATAGGTCTCATGCAGAGATGATGGAGGTGTGGGAGTGGGGAGGTCTCACATTATTCAGTGCCTGCTTCCCTCCATTAACCAGCAGAGTTACAGATGGAGGATCACAGGTCACTAAGCATAATGTTAAACAGGGCAAACACCAATTTCAATGCATTAAAGAACCTGAAGTAAAACACTAGGGACTAGTCAAGCAGCAGTCCATAGTCCTATGGAAGCAGCCAGTTGTTAGTGGAGCCTTTTCTCATGGAGACAAATCCCCAGTGACCACAAATTTCTGCCCTAAATATAGCAACTGCCATCCCTTAACCAGGAATCGAGGCACCACAGTGTGTGCCTGAGAGTGACCCATGCAGCCAAGACACAATCTCACTGCTCTATATCCAGCACATAGAATCATAGAATCAACTTGGTTGGAAAAGACCTTTAAGATCAGGTTCAACCTTCTCCCCCTCACAACCAAGCCCACCACTAAACCATGTCACTAAGGGCCTCATCTACACACTGTGTGGACACTTCCAAGGATGGTGATTCCAGCACCCAGAGCCCATAAACTCTGCAACATTTGCATGCTGACACTCTAGCAGAGAACTCTTTTACAGGGCAGCTCTTCAAGGTTCCTCAAGTAGGTACCCAGGCACTATGTACCATTCACAGCCCACCCCAGGGCAAGCAGCGCATACAACAGGTTTTCTGTATAGCTGTCAATGCAATAAAAATAGTATCCCACTGGATCCCTCAGCCTGGCTGTAAAGCTTTTGGGAGGAAAGGGGAGCATACACACACAGGCAATAGTATCTCATGGAAGGTCTGCACCTCTGCTGGAGCAGAGTCATAGAATCACAGAATAGTTAGGGTTGGAAAGGACCTTAAGATCATCTAGTTCCAACCTCCTGCCATGGGCAGGGACACTTCACACTAAGCCATGTCACCCAAGGCTCTGTCCAACCTGGCCTTGAACACTGCCAGGGATGGAGCATTCACAACTTCCCTGGGCAACCCATTCCAGTGCCTCACCACCCTCACAGTAAAGAACTTCTTCCTTAAATCCAATCTAAACTTCCCCTATTTAAATGTTAACCCATTACCCCTTGTCCTATCACTACAGTCCCTAATGAAGAGTCCCTCCCCAGCATCCCTATAGGCACCCTTCAGATACTGGAAGGCTGCTCTGAGGTCTCCACACAGCCTTCTCCAGGCTGAACAGCCCCATCTTTCTCAGCCTATCTTCATACAAAGATATGTTATCAGAGCACTGGAGGTACAAGTTGCTTAGGAATTAATTTCCTTGATACCAGCTAGAGCTAAGTCTTCCCAAGCCTCACACAGAGACAGACAAAGATTTATATTTGCCCTCGGTGATGCTTGCTGCCCATTTCAGGTATGATTAGGGAATCCATCTCTATATGATGTGTGCCCACGGTGCGAGGAAGTAATAATGCCACCTCTCACTACCCCGCTATCTGCACGATCTCTATTGTGCCAGGACAGTGTAGGCAACAGATGATTTAAACCACCTTTATTGCTATTTTTTAGCCTAGAGGTGCAAGCGCAGGCAGGGAACAAAGAAAAATTACAGGAGAGTGATATTTCATTGCAAAGACCATAACAAATGTCTTTGCTTGAGCAAGGATAGGAAAGGTACAAAGAATGTGGAGGTGAGGCAAAGAGAAGCTGGTAGCAGAGGAAGGGGTTGGCCATGCACAAAGAGGAAGGGGGCTGTGAAGCCAACATTTGCAGAGCCTGAGGACACTGTCCAAAGTAATATCAAGTCTAGAACTGCTCACAGGGGGCATTACTCTCTCAGGACAGTGTTTCCTTATGCTTCAAGAATCGCAGAATCACAGAATGGTTTGGGTTGGAAGGGACTTAGAGATTATCCACTTCCAAGCCCTTGCCATGGGCAGGGACACCTTCCACTAGACCAGGCTGCTGATTAACGAGGGTAGGCAAGTATGGCAACTAGAAACCCCCTCCTTAGAAATAAGAGGGGCTACAAAGCCTCACTACTTAATCTACCACACCAAGATTCCTTCCAAACAGCAGCTGTGATGCTCATACCTGGCTCATGGGCTTCTCCATGCAATGGGTCTGTTCATCTCTTCGTCTTGACTTGCTCTCAGATGTTGGTGGACAAACAGCTCACAGTATTTGCAAGTGATGGATGCTGTCCCCACAAGCACTGTCCTGACCATGGCGACAGCACCATTTCCATCAGGAATGAAGGGGCAATAGGGAAAAGCTGCATGAGGTCTAGTCCCACATGTGGTATGAATGCCAACATTAGGCACTGCTATAGAAACTGGAGGAAAGCAGAAGGGAAAAAGGGCCATCATATCTTTCCTGATTTTGCCCTATCCTAGTACTCTTGAGCTGGAAGTCTGCAAGTTCTCTGAAAATCATTCAGCCTCCATGTTACATGAGCAAAGCTTTATAGGTACTACATTAACACATTATATCACATCCATGATGGAACTGGGACAAGACAATGTACCAAGCATATCTGCTCTTTCTAACTGTGTTGAGGCACCTACCTTCTTCACTAACACATACTTCTTAACACTTCATGCTATTCCCATAGGTCTACAGGTTACACCAGCACTATGGCTCACATTAAACAACTCACTGCCCTAAAGATGTCCTGATCAGTGGGGACAAGAGAGAAAGGGAAAAAGTAGCATAATAAGTCAAAGGGTTGGTACAGCCACGAAAAGCCGGCTCAATGACAGCATCAAAGATGTAATGAGAGATACCCTAAATCCACACCTTCCCAGTCACTTACAGCACTGTATCTTCAGTGGCCACTGACCCTGCTGGTCCTGGGACATGTGTCAGAACTTACACAGCAGGAATTAAACAGGAGGAGGGTGGTGATGATGATGATAATAATAACAATAACAACAACAACAAAAATAAAGATTTTCTGCCCAGTTTGAAATGTCAAGGATTGGGCTAAGTGCCAAAAAGAGATGGAAAGTTGAATGTGCTTGAACTTTTCATGAAGAAATAATGCCTCCAAAATGTCAGTTCAAAAATGTCACGTATTTTGACTTTCAGGGCTCGGAATACATCATTTCAGACTGACAGACCACAGAAAACCCGTATTAGCTGGTGATTGGTTTTCTTTAGTACAAAAACACCTTAAAAAATGTGTCTTTTGGTCTAGCTAAGATTGGCTTATATAAACCTGAAAGCTAATGGGAAAACATAAAATGTTTGTTCCAGACAGTGTGACCAGCTTTGCCCAGACCCTTGAGAAGTTTCCACTGTGGAATATGAAGTTTATTATGTGATATGGGCACTCACTTGACAGAGAGAGAGATTTGTGAGCCATTAGTAAGAGATCATACCATACACTTACAAAGATCAATTCCCATCCAACAGTGAAAGTAGGAGAAAAATGACAAATGTGTTATAGAGCAGGGATTAGAGATTTTGACCACCCAAATTGTTAATGCGTGTTTGAAAATTGATCTGGAACTAAGTAAATCTGAGAAATAGGAAGCATCCGAAAACCTTCCTCCTTCTCAAACACCTATTGAAGGGGGTTTTCTACTGATTAATGCTCATGACAGAATCATTTTAATTGCAAATTTCAAATAACTTGTGTTTATACCAGCAAACAGCAAGTGCTACAGAACTAGAAATGAAGGAAAAGGAGATAGCTCAGAGAAAACTATGGATGTTTTTCAAGTTGTAGGAAAATCAGCTCAAAGGTGATGAAACAGAGGGGCTGATAGAAACCTTCCATCCATGGCCAAGGCCCAGGGAGACTGCAGGACATGCAGAATGAATTACGAGATAGCAAACAGCATTCAGATAAGGGGAGATTAACAGTAAAACAAAATCTATAAGAGTGGGAATTAATTTGGTGGAAAACAGCATGGTCAAAAGAGGAAGGGATGACAATGGGGAATTAGTCTGCCCAGAAATGGGTCTGTTTGAAGTATAAGCCATAGAAAAAGACTCACCAAAACTTGGTGTGCTGAGAGGACTGACACTCTTCACTTACAATATGCCATTAAAAAATGCCTTCAAAACCTTCAGAGGACACCACACATGAATGCCTCACTGTCTGGTAAACAGCTCTAAAATGGTTTCAGAGCTATGAATTTTCACTTGCCCATTATTTTCCATCCAGGAATCCAACAAACCTCCCCATAATCCTTGTCCAACAGGTAATATGCCTAATATGATGCTACAGATACCACATCTTACCCACTTGGAGATACTTGGAGCAGTCAAATCTACTGTTTTGCCTCTGTCTCTCCCCAGCCTAGGCACTGACCTCTTACTAATCCTCCTATATAACATGCACTACTACTTCCATAACCAGCCTAAAGCAGCTAAAAGGTTTCTAACTAGAACCTGTATTTGAAGTATTCATCTTTATCACTTCAATCACTTACAGTGGCCTCTAGCACTAAGCATTAAGCACTGATAGCTAAATGAAGGGATACATTTTTTGTCCATAGTCAAAGCAAGATCCCGTCCCATGACACAAGCCCAGGTAGAACCGCAGAGCAGTGATTGCTCAATGAAGGACTCTGGCCCAATAACTTCTCATCTTAAGAGTGTTTTCTTTAACCCAAATTCCTTTTGTTGGAGAAAGTAACTCATTGAACACCCCCTATATTCATCGTTGCCTCTGAATTTAGAAGCAAGCAGTCCATCTTACACATGAGAGATGTTTTTCCTTAGTCAGTAAAGATTACCCATAGGATTCCCCCTTTCTGACTGCAAATCCCTTAAGTCAAAGACTATACTGCAAAACAGTTCACAATCACATAACACCTCTAAGCCAAGCAAACCTGCTTTTGCACACTGAACCCAGGCACGTTTTCTTGGCTGGATCTTCTTACTCTTGTATTATAACAACTAAGAAATAATAATTGAGAAGATCCCCTTATTTCAAATTTATAATTTGAGGTCACCATGGGACAGTACCATAAATTTAGAGCTCAGCATTTTCCAAACATAAAGACTGATAAAAAGATGTTAAAGACAACATTATAGCAACCTTGTCAGTTAAGCCCTGTAGTCTGTGAGAGTGTGAGGGATGCTGATGGGATTTCAGAAGCTTGAAAAAGGTCTCAAGAAATGTCAGCGGGGTGTGTTGAAAAAGAAGAAATTGAAGATGACAGGCCTAAAAATCGAGCAAAATAAAGATCTGTTGAAACACAAAGTGTCATTTTTCATCAGAGATCAAGTGAAGCTTAGTCTACATGTGTTTGTTCTTAACAACAGTACACTTTTACCGTTTCTCACTTGGTTTGAAAGTGCAGTAGTCAGTTTATGTCATTTTCTGCCAAAACGATTGCCCAGCAAGCTAATTTTTCAGCTTCATGATGCAGTAAAAAACTGCTCTTTACCTATCATATATTTTTAAGTTGTTGGCATTTTCAATTAATAACAAAAAGTGTCAATCACATTTTTAGCTGAGGAAACACAGTCCTGGGTGCTTTCAGGTTATCTCCTTTGTCGGTGACTGCTCTCCATCAGTGACACATTACTGCCAGAGCTGAGGGCAGATTTCAAGTCATTTAAGTTCACCAGTGAAACCTGAGACTAAATGAGATTAGAATTCTAGTTACAGGCTGAGAACTCACGGTAAGTGGTAAATGCTCCATCCCTGGCAGTGTTCAAGGCCAGGCTGGACAGAGCCTCGGGTGACATGGTTTAGTGTGAGGTGTCCCTGCCCATGGCAGGGGGTTTGGAACTTGATGATCTTAAGGTCCTTTCCAACTCAAACCATTCTGTGATTCTATGGAACTGTTGGGTTTGTGTTTGTTTGTTTGCTCTGATCCAATATGTGATGTCTAAGACCAGTGAGCAGAATGAAAGGAACTTTCCATCCCTCCCTCATGGACTGGTCCTGGCTGGGTGATCCAAGGCGATTTTGTTGATGTTTCCTTCTTGCTTGCTCTTTAAAACATCCAGTCTCAGTGAAAACTCAGGAAACACTGCTCAGGTGATTCTTTCACCAGAAAACAGGAAGAAGAGAGGGAAGGCATGTACTGAGAAGATAGCGCCTGAAAATGTCCCAGGGACTTGGTTGCTGTAGACACTGGCAGAACTGTGCAGTGAAGAACTGATAAACTCAGTGTAGAAACTGCACCAGTACCCACTAGTAGCAATGAGGGATTGCATGGTCAAGACCTCATCCAGAAGCTTGATGGCTGCTACATGCAGGAATACAGGCACCTCTGATAAACCAGAGTGTTTTCATAGGGGTTTTCCAACTACCTACTAAGCAGCCACATATGTCAGTTTGACCCTGCACTTGTGAGTACACAGCTTGGCTTGGTCTCCCAGATGCTGATGAAACCACACACAACATTGTATGAATTATCAGTTATTACTAATTACAGCTTGATTCTGTTAACTGCAGAACAGATTATGAAATCATAGAATAGTTAGGGTTGGAAAGGACCTTAAGATCATCCAGTCCCAAGCTCCCTGCCATGGGCAGGGACACCTCACACTAAACCATGTCACCCAAGGCTCAGTCCAACCTGGCCTTGAACACTGCCAGGGATGGAGCATTCACAACTTCCCTTGGCAACCCATTCCAATGCCTCACCACCCTAACAGGAAAGAATTTTCTCCTTATATCCAATCTAAACGTCCCCTGTTTAAGTTTTAACCCGTTACCCCTTGTCCTATCACTACAGTCCCTAATGAAGAGTCCCTCCCCAGCATCCCTATAGGTCTCCTAAAGGTTATTCCATTTTCACCTCTTTCAGCAACATCAGCTAAAGCAGTTGCCTCTCTCAGTCCCTCTGTTTTCTGCAAGGCTGGTTTTGACATGAAGGAGTTCCCTGGAATGGCTCACCCCTTGAGAAGCTGGGGCAGACTTTATATGCTCTTCAGGCACCTACAAGTGGCAAGAAAATGCCCCAGTAAACTTCAGCATCCAACATTTATGATTCATTCCCTTTCCTGGGGCCCAAACATGTTTTTTATGGACCAAAACATCTACACAGAACTCTGTTGATCTCACCAAAAGCCCCTGACCTGCTGTTGCCCTCAGAAAAGTACAAGGACTTAGAAAATACCAGCAGATGCCCATCCATGCTTGAAACCCAGGGAAAATCAGATCATCTATTAGATGACTAACAAAGGATCCTCTTTGGGACTGAGCAGGGAATTGAGTCCCATCTGCTGTGCTTGTCCTTGTAGTCTGGCCAGAAAAGACACCCTTCCTTATGAGGTTAAATGATGGAAGTGGAGTTGATCTCTAGTAAATATTCTTGCCCCTCCATGTCCTTCAGAAGATTAGGAACACTCATTAGGCTGTGTTTTCAGAGCCAAGTGAAAAATCTTCAATCCATAAGCTTTGAAAGTTGTAGACTGCAGGGTTACAGGAGAAGGGGAAGCATCTAGTCAGAAGGAGGAAAAGACATTATAATTACATGTAAATAGCAATCATAAGTCAACTTATCTATACAATCTCCTTGAGGGTTTTTTTTTCCTGAATTTTCAATATTCCTTGTAACCTCACATATAGAATCATAGAATAGTTAGGGTTGGAAAGGACCTTAAGATCATCAAGTTCCAATCCCCCCGCCATGGGCAGGGACACCTCACACTAAACCATATCACCCAAGGCTTCTCATTGAATGACATTGCACTTGCAAAGGCTGCCTGCTTTGCAAAGTCTCTAAAAACCTAACACCTCCATAGGGAGAAAAATAATTAAAAATTAAAGAATAGGTCACAAAATACATCTATAACTTGATCCTGAAAGACATTTTCATGCAGCTTTTATACTGATAGGAGTGCTCTTGTAACTTTAGATCCTTGCAATTCACACAGGTCAACTGACATCCCTGGCCTCTCGTTTTCCTAGTGGGGCTCTTCATGTGACACAGTATCTCTTACTGGATGTTTTCACAAGATGAAGACCACATGTTCAATAGCTTCATTTCCCAGTGACCTCAACAGCTTGTAGCATCTCAAGGACTAGTTGTCTTTGCAGTCCAACTGCTGTTTCAACATATCTTTGTAGTGACAACGTAATTGTATATGTCCTGCAAGAAATATAGCAGGTACCTTCTTGGTATGTATTGCTCAAAGTGTAAAACATAGGCATTCAGGAAAATAAACAGGATTGCAGAAGGACATTACAGAATCATAGAATAGTTAGGGTTGGAAAGGACCTTAAGATCATCCAGTTCCATCCCCCTGCCATGGGCAGGGATGCTTTACACTAAACCATGTCACCCAAGGCTCTGCTTTGAAATATCTTTGCTTCATGAAGACATTCACATACAAAATTTTCTCAGCCATTGCAATTGTTGTTTCTTAATTCAAACAGGTCATGGGCATTAAAAACCCACAGGCATCTTGGCACTGACCCCTCTGGAGGCAGACTTGATCTGCAGATAGACCAGCCAATGACCACACCGCATTTAATTATTAAACCAGCAAAAGTGTCTAAGGACAAGGAGGAGGTCAGCACTGGTTTGGCCTGTCCAACCCTGGCTGTGGATTTCTCTGCCACCAGTGTTCCACCACAAAAATCATGGCACTAATGAGCAACCTAAGGATGGAAGAGAACCTGTATCGGTGACCCTAACCCATAGCTGTGGCCAAGAATGTGTCAAGGTAAGATTTTATTAGTCTACTGCTAAACAGTGTGGTCAGAAAACATGATTTATTCAGTTTTTTTTGAGTTAATATCTGAGTTAGTTAACTCATTCCTTTATTGAAGAATAATGCACAAGATGGTCAGGTTGCCTCTTTCTTTTTTTAGCTGGCAACCAGAGGATGATGTCTTACCTCTTTATTGGTTGTTTTGGCAACCACTTCTTATCTCTTGCCTCCGGCTATCAGTGAACTGATGTTGTTTCCACTATGGAGCAATCTTGCTATTGAAAAAGCCTGCTGCCTGACTTGCCTGTCTCCCCTCTGTGCTGCTGAAGGCTTAGAGGACAGCTCAACCCTTGATCTTCCTAGGCAGACGATGGACTGAAACTCTGAGAGTCTTGTTTCCATTCTGGCTTCTTTCCATATCTCATGTTCCCCATCTGGAACATGCAGATGGTAAAATTACCCTTCCTGTAACAGGAAATTCATGCTTGAGAGATGATAAATTGATACGTGATACAGTCAAAAGCAAAACCAGGATGATTTAGGGCTTGTTCAGGAGGAAGCCTGAGTTTAAAACTGCTAGTTGTGTAAGATAATGCTGAACAAAGACAGACAGTGACTTCTTACCTTCCCTTGCTCTGTGTGCAAGACCACACGTCCTAATGCAATGTCCTTGAATGGATCTAAACCAGAGTTGCACTGGGTCTCAGTTCTATCCATGCTTTTATGCTATGCACAGCAGAAGGTTTCTGGCTGTCAAAAGCTTACTTTCTATCCTTCCACAAAGCCATTAACCTACTTACAAAACCAACTTTCACAGAAGCACAGTCTCAGCCTTCAAACACTGAGCACGTTTTACTCAGTATTTATAGGCCATGCCAACAGATTTGAAATATAATTAACTCTCACCAGATGTAACATTTTTGTTTTCATCTCAGCACCATCCAAAGAGATGAGAAAATTCTGCCCTTGAAATATTCTGCCATTGAAATAGCAACAAATCTGAGCAAAAGCATATGCAAGCTGATCTAGTCAATGGTAAACTCTTCAGATCGGTATGAGCAGAAGGGATCACCTCAGCAAATACATGGAGTGGCTTTAGAAAGCAAAATCTGATCTGAAGAGCCAAATAGGCATTGCAATTGGAGATGAATTATTAAACAGATTAACAGTCATAACAGTGAGCTTGCAGAGATGCACAGTCTGTATACTTCGGGATGCAGAGCAGAAGAAGAAGAAATGAGATCTTGGGGGAATTTTTTGGGAGCTGAGTCAGCTGGAAATTTCCTGCTGCTTTCTCTTAAAAAAGACAGTTTTCCCCAAGGAAAATACACAAAGGGGAAAAATAGAAAAGATGGTGGGCAGGTGTAATATAGCCCTGCCACTTACCAGATGCTGAGACTTTTTTCTTCCTCTGTGGATGTCTTTATGGAAAACTTCATGAAAGCCATGCACATTTAGATTGACAGATGATGTCAATGTGGGTCACTTACTCTAACTAGCTGGATGCTCAGAGACATACCAGCTCATGCCAGTTGTACGCTTTGGCTCTCATGTTCATTTTCAATCACTGCATAGCACTGAGGGAAGCCAAGAGTACATTATGTATGCAAGTCCAATGGCTCCCAGCCTTGGGAGAGTGATGGATGATGCTGTTCCTGATGGCTGGTGAACAGGATGAGCAATGCAGAGCTTTCTGCAGCCTTCCAGTAGCCCTTCCCAGGGTGCCATCGAGGGTGAATAATCCAGTGGCCAAGGCTATTTTTGCACTGTTCTCATGGCATGTTGGAGACAGCCCATATGACCACATATTTATGGAGGTTTGGAAACAAACATGCTGGAGATGCATGTCCAGCATGCGTGGGCTGGAGTGATGGAGCACAGGGCAAGGAAACAGGTAAGAAAGAGGGACAGACTCCCTCCAAAAATGCCACATTCCTGACATTACAAATCAATCCCATTGTCCAAAGTACTGCAGAGTGAACTGAAATGAGCAGTGAAGCAAAAGTTACCTGATCATATCTGGGCTCCAGCTCAGCTGGGAACTGGCTGCATGTTGCCCCTGTCTCTCTGAGAATGAGATGAACCCTTCCAGCACCACAGAGACTTAGAATCCAGACACAGCCAAGAATGACCAAGGTGTGAGGATAGATCCTTGCTATCCCATTTATAGCCATGGGAGAAGAATTGGGTTAAGATTTTTTATCCCACAATATCCTGAGATAGTACTGACAGCCTCACTGCTGATCTGTTAATATTGTTGAGCACCTACACAATATAAGTTGCTTTCTGAAGTACTGACATGAAGCTAGGTCTAATGCTCAGGTAGTCAAGTATAACCAGTAGCAATCAATGCTTGTATTTCATTCTGCCAGAAGTATTTGATAATGAGGTTACAACTATTTTCCAATATTAATCTTCTATGTCAGCAGATGCTGTAATTTCTATTGATTGCTACCTCATTAGTGGAGAAAGGCAAGCCAGGAGATAAACAGCCATAACTGGAGAATTGGAGAGGGTGGGGAGGTCTGGAAGTTGTTTTATCTACCTCTAATTCTGCTCCACATTCAGGAGACACTGATGCTTTATAGAAATCCTTCCAATATTTGCACCTCTCATTGCAGCATCTTTTCAATATTTGCAGCTCTCATTTCAATGTCAAGTTGATTATGTTTGTGAAAGCTGAAAAAACACCTTTCATTTTGACTCAAAATGTTACGAGTAAGGCAATGTGACATTTGTATTTAAATGCCATTTCTTACTGCACTTCCTGATTTTTAAAGCCTTTCTCACATGAGTAAAGCTTTGTGCATTTAATGCCATGTCACTGATCTCAGTTTTTAAGCTATTAGTGACTCACCCATCACCCCTTGACTCCTGTTCTTCGTCACTACCTGGCAATGTATGGTCAGCAGTCTGGTTGCATTTTGGGGTTCAAAAAGGACTTTAGGGGGGTTTAAGACACTTATTAACCATTTCTGTTCTGTCTTTCCTCCACCTCTGCCCCATAAAGTAATGACAGCAATACTTCCTCATATCTTTAGTTTTCTTACAGTGCACAGTGCAGAATAGAGATAGCCCTCAAGTACATGTTTCCATAGCTCCAAGTAGACATGGACACGATCTCTACCAGGGCCAGGAGGCACTGCTGTTATAGAAATGATAATGTCAATGCACTGCCTGTGGGGGTGTTATCTCTCACTGAGAGGGAAAAGACCTATGAAAACTGGCTGAACTATTGCTGTTTTCTTTGCCTGCATGTTGCAGCACTACCTCTCTGTGCTGTATAAATACAATTGCAATGCAAAACACCCAGGCAGAAATAACAGCTAAATTCTGCTCACATGTTAACCTCAGATCTGCACCTATGCATTTCTCCTCAACACCCATCAAGCCTAATGGCTTGTAGGGGACCTGCTCATCTTAAAGCACTTCCTGCCAGTCCATCACCGATTAAACCTCTGCTGTCATGCTCCTGTGAAGCAGGGAAATTGGTGATAGTGAGGAAGCAACAAGAGGAAATTTCAGCTGTCCAGTGAGTTTCTTTGGACTGCGAATCAGTTTCCAGATTAATGTTGTAGATCAATTGCTCTATTTATTTAAAGAGTGAATTGGATAAAGTCACAGAAAATGCATCAGAGAATTCAGCTCCTGGAGCATGGACCAGGGGAACAATGAAGTTTGCTTGAACTCTGATCATTTTCTTCTCTTTGTCTGAAATCAGGGCACTATTGCTACACTTCTCCAGAGGAAGACTAAGAACGAATGATGTGTAAGAATCAGTGAAATCTCTTTTTACTACAGGAAAAAGCTGCCTAGTGAGCAACAGGGATAAAAGGACAGTTTCTGGGAGTGACATGAACAATAATAAGCTAAAACTATATCCACTGGCCTCATCTGGCCCATTTACCTAGTTATGACTCCACTGACTGCCATGAAGTTATTCCTGATTTACCTCCAGTGTAATTAAAAGGCCTCAGCAAAAACAGTGATATATCTGGAACACTTTTTTTACCTGCTCAGAATCCATATGCCATTCTTTTATCTCATTGCTTGGATTTAATGACATACATAAAACCAATGAGGGTATTACAGTCTGGAGCCTATTTTAAACAAAAATAATTTCATCCTTAGCCTGATACCTTGGTTTGGTGATATGAGTCAAGTCACCTTTGAGGGGGTTGAGGATAAGCTGTACAACATGAGCAGGAAGAACAAAGCTTGCCTCATCGAAAGCAAGCCTGGCCTTGACCTAATGCTGTGCAAACTGAGATAAGCTGCTTCAGACTGAAGACTGATGAGGTTACTTTAGTGACTTTGCATGTATAGTGCCAGCCATTCTCAGTTGGTGGCTCCAGAGAAGTACAAGGGCCAAGCAAGCTCTCTGTACCCCAGTGTATCCTGTAGTGCCCCTCTGGGAGGAGAAGGAAGATTAGATCATGGAATAGTTTGCGTTGGAAGGGACTTTTAAAGGTCACCTAATCCAACCCTCCTGCAATGAGCAGGGACACCTTCCACTAGACCAGGTTGCTCCAAGTCCCATCCAACCTGGCCTTGAACACTGCCAGGGATGGGGCACCTACCACCTCTCTGGGCATCCTGTGCCAGTGTTTCACCATAGAATCATGGAATCACCACCCTCATCATAAAAAAAAAATTATTCTTTACTCTAAATCTCCCCTCTTTTAGTTTAAAATCATTACCCCTTCTCCTGTTGCTACAGTACCTTTGGGTACCAGAGAAAAGAGAGGTTAAAGGGGGTTTTTCAATCTGGCAGGCCATAAGCCTCTCTCTCTGAAACAGAGTAAGCCATACTTCTCTCTGAAATGAAATCCTGTCAGTTAGTGTTCACTTACAGTTACAAGGCCCATGGATGTTATTTCAAGGTTTGATGGGCAATGTGTAACTGGCATCTAGTTTTAATCTGCTCTGTCAGACAGGTCAGAATCTCCTAAATGTTTTCTGGGGGTTTGTGTGTTTGGGTTTTTTAAATTGGGAAAAAGTTCTGTTTAAGAGCATAACATAACAATTGCATCAGAAGCACCAAGGGGTGATGACAGTGAGCTGGAGCAGAGGTGCAGAGGGAAGCAAGTTGTCATTAAGAAGAGCTCACCAAAAGAACATCAGTGTGTAATCCCACTCCAGTAATCAATGAAGGGCTGTCACTTGTATGGATTTATCAGGTTTCTTTAATTCCTGTGCCATCTGCAAGCCCAGGGCTCTGTTTTGAGGCATGCACAGTATGGGTCTCCCACCAGTACTGCAGACAAAGTCCCACAAGGCACAGTCACACAGAACAGCTATCTGCTTCCTACTCTTCTGCAAGACCGCTATTGGCAGAAGTCTCCTTTTAACTTTAGTGTGGCAAAGATGCCACCAATGCTCTGCAGTGCTACTCGAGTGTGGGTGGCAAAGCCATTTCCTGCTCCTATCAGCTTCTCATGAGCTCAGAATGACAGCTACTTTGGTTTGCGGATGAGAAGTGAGAAGATAAGCAGAGTTGCCTGTCAGCCCTTTGTGCAAGGACATTTCCTTAAATAGGAGTTCTCTTTAGAAACAAAAGGTTCCTCAGAAAGCAGAAAGCCTCTGTCCAAAGGTACTCTTTAATATCACTAAATAAGTAAGGGAAAATGCCTCGAAGGCAGCAAAGTTCAATATTTTTCAATTTAGCAAGCAAAAGTTATTCCTGTGCTTGCAGATCTTAATGCTATCTCCATCTACCTAATAGGAAAGCATAGAGAAGACAGAGACAGACTCTTCTAAGAGATGTACAATGATACGAGAACAGGTGATGGACACGAGCTGCATCATGGGAATCTCCATTTAGATATGTGGAATTATTCTTTTACCAGAAGGGTGGTCAAACACTGGAACTGAAACACAAATAAGACTGATTTAACTGAGCTACATGCTCTACATGCACCCGTTCTGGGTGGGAGGTCAAACCATGCGACCTCCAGGGCTCCATTCCAACCTAAATTGTTCTATGATCCTGTAATTCTTACAGTCACATACATTGAAGCTATGGCTTCAAAATTATTTATCTATTTTTTTACATCAGTGTAACAGAAGGTTGAGTTTCTTGCTTTGCAACTCCAAATTCAATTTTGCAGTCATTTTTTACAAAGAGCTGTGGAAGCACCTACTTTGTATCAGAGCACTACTAATTAGTTATGTGCATCACTATAAGGCAGACATATTCTGTATTGCTGTGTAGCGTGTGAAAATACATTTCACTCTAAATTAATCCTATCTTACATAAAGGAAGATAACAAGGAAAATCAAACTAAATTCTCCATAATATGCAGCATGCAAATAGGGCTACAGTCTCAGCATCTTGTCTGCCAGACAAGACCCAGTCCCTCTGCTTGGTAGTAGAGGATGACCTGAATCACCCAGCCCTCCTCAAGGAGCCCACATAGCTGACTCTTGTGACTTTTTAAGCCTTAGGTTGCACAGCAGCTCCAGAGTAATACTTTAGTAAGCCTGGTTCCCAAGCAATGTGCAACAGGACTAACTGTAGTGATGGCCCCAGATCCCCATCATTATACTGCTTTTATTGTGATGTAAGAGCTCAACTACAGGCTGTTTGGCATCTAAGTAAGGATTTGGAGCACTGAATGGTATTCAGACTATCTACGCTGGTTTCCAAGATTTAGATGGAATTTATTGCCTAGATCCAAGAGCACTACTCAGACTGATGGCTGTCCAGGGCCTCCTAAACTCTTCAGCACATAAAAATCTAATGGCACCCTGGTGTTAACTGCAGCACTCATTAAGCACCTAAACACACCTAATCAGCTAAGTGGGAACCTCCTATCCAAACCCTGCAACATCTCAGAGAAAGAAGTGAGCCCCTGAGGACCTTCATCCATTTGGTGCATCCAGAGAGCACTTGGTGCACTTGAACAGCATTGGTCAAAGGAGGTCGCCTCTCACATAGCACTTAAAGAGCAAGAATTGCTGATGCAAGGACAAAGATCACTGAACCTACTGCAAATCAAAGACACTCCAAAGAAAACAAATCTCTTTCTAAACAGAAGCATTTGCTCATTATCAATCACCATACTAAATTAAGAAAATGATAAGAAAATTTGCACCTATTATCTGTGAAAGGTACTCATGAAAGCACTTCTTTGCTTTTAATGTCTTGTTATGAAAAACTCAGCTATATAAGGAGAAGACTGTTATTGATAGTTTATCTTAATTCAGGGAGCCCTTTGGATGGGTCAGGGTATTCCCTAGTGTTTGTTCCAGCAAGAGCACAACTCTGCAGATGGATGGAATCATATAACTTAATGATAATGGTATTATAACTCAGCTGTGATAAAAAAAATTACTACAGACATTTCTGGTTAATAAGTAAATCATAAGTAAATCTTAATCATTGATTAAGAAATGAAATCATTAGAAGACCTTTAACAGCACAGTGGGGATATTTGAGGAGGCTGGGCAACAGCGAAGTAATTGATGCAGATGCCTCTACCAATCCAGGGTGCAGCAGCAGGTTTAGTATACCATCATATTCTGATCTCCTCCTTGATAACCCTGGAAAACCCAGCTGCTGATTAGCTTCTAAAAGAGAATATTAAATTCACAATGGTCAGGAACCAATTTTGGGAAATAATCCAGCTCTATCTTATGCTTGCTCCCCGAAACTGATCTTTGAAAGGGTTGTGGAACTTTCTGACCAGTGGTGTTTAACATGTGATAAGGACAGCCAAATCTCTTCCTTCAGGCTATTTGTCCTGGAATCAGGAAAAAACCTCTTCCTACTCATTACTGCACAGCTGACATATTAAGGCTATTTTCTAGTGTTTAGAGTCATCATCTGCTGTTAGGTTTGATGAACTAGCAAAGGATGCCAAAACCTATTCTCCCATTCATCAACATATGCTGCTGTTAAGTGGTGCAAGAATGTTTTTGCAGTGGTAGTTCAGACAAATTAAGAAAACAAATCAGTCTTACAAGGAAAGACAGCCCTGGATACTTGTCCTATGGGAAAGACCCTCTTTTTGCTCTGATATTGTGAAAATTCATCTTATCTCTTGTAAACTAGATGATCTTAAGGTCCTTTCCAACCCTAACTATTCTATGATTCTATGATTCTAAACTGAAATTGCAGAGATTCTTGCTGGCAGCACGCAACAAAGCAATGTCTTGTGTCATTCAGAAGCAGAAAAACCTGACTGGCAGCAAAGGAAGTTTCCTTTATCTAATACTGAAACGTTCTGCCATGACATTTGCAATAGGTTGCTCTATTATCAAAGTAAAAATTAATTCCTACACAGTGTTTTTGCTTACAAACTGCCAATTACATGATTCACGTGAGGAATTACTGTATATTGCGGTGTATTTCCATTCTGCGTAAAAATAGCTTTTCGTTCAGTGTTTCTTTCCCGATTCCACATGTTGTGAGCGCTCAAGCCATCAGATATTCCCCAGTGATACGTAATGATTTATAAACCCTCTGCTTTTGCACTTACACCCAATTTGAACAAAGTCTGAAATTCAGTGTCTCAGCAATTTGGGCAGCAGAGTTAGAGCTGGAATCTGTCCTTGGCCTCCTCTGGGAATACAAAGATTGCTACACATGCTATCATCACGCTTTTGCCTCTGAGCGATATGGGCTGTACAAGGCTTACTTTGAGCTGAACCTGGACTGCTTAAAGGAGGTTGGGGCAGGTGAGGCAAAAGGAATTAAAATGTGCAGAAAAACAAAGCTGAAATTTAATTCACCTTTACTTAGAGCAAGATTTAGGACTCCTCATTAATAGAAAACCACAAAACACCACAAAAACTGTACATTGTCAGGAAATGCAGTAAAAGTCTCTATCAATCAGGGCAATTGTATGGTGCTCCTCAGCAGAAAACACTCCACTTCTGACACCAGCCCTGGCACATCTGGATGCATCACTATGAAGAATTGGCAAATCTGCCATGAAATCCACACTAGCCCTGTATCACATCACTGGGATGCTCACATTGTTCCCAGTTTCCAGCTCCACGATACCTCTTCCTCTCAGGAGAGCAATAGGGAATTTCCATCAAAATATTCTTGATGAAATAAAAACCAGTTTCTGCATAATCTATGTTTTTGGTGGGAAGAATTTAATTTCTCACTGGGGCCACTGATGTTGAGCGTGTTTTGAATCAGGCTGCCCGAGCTGCTGCAGTATCTCCTGAAAGACGCAGTGCAGCTGATTTACCCTGCGGGATGGATTGTAGCACTCATCATTTAGCAATGCCTCAGCTCATGCTGGAGCAGGATGGCACATCCCAGGACATGCATCTTACAGAATTAAAACTCTCTGCAACCACCTTTTCTCCCCTGGTAAGTCTCCATCTGCTGAAAATTGGTGAAAACAAATGTTAAATAATCAAATATTTATATCTATAACTAAATTTCATATAAAATTTGTGAAATTATTTCCATTTCTAATTCATAATGAAGTCAACTGATTGAAACCTTAAAAACAGAACTGGGGTTTTTCTGATGGACCAAACCAAACAAAATCAAGGCAAAATGTTAGCAATATTCAAACACAACTCACTAGCAATTTTTTTCCCTACAGTGAGCTGTTGCAGGCAAATATACATTATAAACAATAAAGATTTTTACCAAAGTTATTGCACCATAAGGTGGGTAGCCATGGGTGAGGGGAACATCACAAAGCTCATGTGGCAGAGGGCAAACTGGAGGAAAGAGCCGCTTTCTTCTTCAAAACCCAAACTGTGATCAAAGCCTTTCCTTTGGGAAATGATTAAATAGAATTGAATGAGTCTGAGAGAAAGCAGAGAGTTGGCAGGTTGGCAGCACATCAAGACTGGGCAATAAGCACAAATGTTCACAGGAGATAACCGCACAGAGAGTGAGCTGCAACCCTACACAAGCAGATATCTGATGTATTGTCTCCCCTTCTGACAGACCCAAGGGGGCTGTCCTTTGTGTATCTTGGCCAAACCTATGTCACCAGCCTTGTCAAAAGAGTACAAATGAGATGACAAGAACTGATTCTTTCCAGCATCTCTCAAGATCCATTGGAACAATATATTGGTCATATCAACTTGTACAAACTTTATTTTTTTAAGCCACAGAACAAACCACAGGGACAACAGTAAATATTTCTGCTTTCATTCCACAGAGAAAAAGGCTGAGAGCAGGATGATCAATGTTTTCCAGCTATTGTGCTCATAAGGGAGTTTGGAATAGCTCTGGGTGGGTTTTAGGCAGCAGAAGTCACCTAAATGAATCTCACTCCAAGGAAACAACAGTGCTTTTACTGCAACCCCAGGGGTACACAGAAAGTGATCTCTCTTGAGATGAAAGGCAAGTGCATGAGGAAGTTTGGCTCTAGCAGTTGATGCACTGTTTCTGAGTTCATGTAAGGTGTTTATAACCAACATAGTGTATATCTTTTAGAGCTGTACCAACAGCTGGGTGTCTCAATGATCTTTATGCCTAATGAATCCACACTCTCTCATTGCTCAGATAAAAATGCTACACACCACCAAGTACAACCACACTGAGGTCTGAAGTTAATTGAGTCTTACTTATGATGGCTGAGGAGCCCCAACACGCTTAGGCCCTATTGGAAAGGCATTCCCACACTGAGGAGTTTGGCACAAAGTTTAGGGGCCTGCCTCTGCTATGGTATTATTTTTGTCTTGCCATCCTTGCAGTGCTGAAAAGCATCAGCTAAGAACAAGTTCCCCATTAGGCTGAGTATCATGTAAAGGAAGCCCAGTAGAAGTCAGGAAAGAGTGAGATTTATTGTGTCTGTCTTTAAGAGAAGGATTTAATTAGGCACTTGGCTGTCTCCATTTAGGTGGCTATAGTTTCACAGATGCTCACAAATAGGTATCTAAAGACTTTTGAGACACCTTAATGTAGTTTACCCACTTCAGGTTACCTTCAGCTGCTGGCTCACAAGGCCACAGGTCTTCCATATGTTCTGTATCATATTTGCCAACCCTATGCAGATGTCTCAGATACCGTAGAGTCCCTCAGAGACCACAGAACTGAGCCCTTAAATTCCCTGATAGTCAATGGAAAGTGATTCCATACAGTCAGTGCCCCCTAAAGAGTGATTCAGATGGCAAGGTACCTGCTTTGAGGTGAGGATTCCTCGCTATGATCCACTGACTCTGATGACTAGGACGAGGGTTCAATTCATTAGGATGTCTTGTTACTTGGTACACCCGAGGGTGTCTGAGATGTGCACTGATACGATGCAGCATTTACACATCTCTGGAACAGCAGCTGGAGGCCAGGTGGAAGAGTGGGACATCTTAAGTGGTACTGCACACCTATGCATGAGCAGCTGTGATGAGCTCTTCTGATCCATCCTGGCTGCTTAGAGACCAAGTTCACACATAGACACTTACCTGAAGTAAGCGCCTCAGTCTGGAGCTGTAGCCCACCCAAAGACCCTATTCAGTTTCCAGCAATCAGCATTATGGCCATTTGAAAGGCTCTCTGCAACCTGGTCTCCAGCTGCCCCTTTTGAGAGATACGTGTCTCCTTAGCAGCCCCATGTCATCCCTGCCAAGCCCACACAGATGTCTTAGGTCCCTTGAGCATCCCAAATTACACTAAATGCCTCCATCTGGTTTACTGAGCTGTGGAAATGTCTGTAATATGGTTGCTTACACTAACAGAGCAAATGATTCAAGACTTCCTTTATAACCAGGGCAGGAAAATTGAGGTTTAGGGTACATTTCAGCTGGCCTATTTTAGAGATTTACTTTAGAATGGGATATAGCATATCCAGAGGAGCCAGTTTCTCTCCATTCTTAATAAATGGAAGAGGACCAGCTCAGAAGCAAACACCTCAGCAGTCGATCAGCTGAATCCCACATCTCAGGAGTTACCCAAGCCACAAAGGGAACTCCAATACAAATTCACGGACAAGAGATGCAACCAAGTCACTAAGTTTGATGGACCATTGTGACTACCAATCAAGCAGGGCTGGGCTTTAGCCACGAGCCAAGTTCAGATTAAAACCCCACTGAAAGAGTGTTAATATGATTTTTAACATGCTTTTTTGATGGAGTAAGGAAACAATCACAGCCACACTGTCAGCAGAGGTACAGCAACTGCGTGCCTGAGCCCGGAGCTGCAATTCTTGCTGTAACCCACCACCGCTGTTTCTGTGTTAATACTGCTAAGCTTTTCCAAGAGGTGCCATGGTAACAGGCACTTGGAATTACTACACAGATTATATAGCATGTTATGCAAAGTGACCTGGCAGGCCTTCTGCTTTTAATATTCAAAGGATTACCTTCAAGGTAGCCCATCTATTTTCAAATCCTGAAGTCCCTCGACACATGGATGCTTTGTATGGAGCTTCAAACACACCATAATTTTGCTCCCAGACTTCAGTAAATCATTGAGAAGTAGAGGAGGCAGGAACAGCACAAGGCACTTCTATCAATTCCTGTGGCAGAGGGGTTGCAACAGGCATACAGACAAAGGCAGAGAGAGAAAAAATAATAGTAGCTAATTTATTAATAATAAAATAAAGAGTCGGGCTAAAGTAAGGCATCAAGTTAGTAAAATAAAGCTCATCTAGTGGCTTTGTACACGGATAAGGAATAGCTTCCAGCTCTGCTTGCCGCTAGCCAGGCTCATGTTTCATTCAGGTAGGATTAAAGGCTCATAGAATCAACCAGGTTGGAAAAGACCTTTAAGATCATCAAGTCCAACCTCTACCCCAGCACTGCCAAGGCCATCACTAAACCATGTCACTGAAGGCCTCATCTACAAGGTTTGTGAACACTTGCAGGGACGGTGACTCCAGCCCTGCCCTGGGCAGCCTGTTCCAATGCCTGAGCACCCTCTAGGGAAGGAATCAGTCCCCATCTCCATCTAAACCTCCCCTGGTGCAACTTGAGGCCATTTCCTCTTGTCCCATCACTTGTTACTTTAGAGATCAACCACACCTCTCTCCATCCTCCTGTCAGGCAGTTGTAGAGAGCAATAAGGTCCCTCCTGAGCCTTCTCCAGACTAAGCCCTCCCAGCTCCCTCAGTCTTTCCCCATCACACTTGTGCTCCAGGCACTGCACCAGCCCTGTTGCATCACAGGGAGCATTCCCCACCATGCCCTGTCTCCCCTTTGCATCTTTATCATACTGTCGCTCTCCCTCTGCTGCCCTTGCCTGCCCCATCTGCACTCATAGGTCACCCTTCACAGCCCTGCCATAGACTGGGAGCTCCAGAGGGCAGCAGGGATTGCTTAAGCACAGCACTTATAGCTACTGCCCACCCCATGTTACTCTATGAGAGTCCCAATACATTAGACACAACTTCCCCCAGGAGGCTGTTACAAAAGCAATGATGATTTATGCAAGCGTAACAAATAGGCACTTGGATACCATGGTGATTAGCACTGTGAAAGGGAAAAGGAAAAGCAAAACAGTTTTTCTCCTCTCTTTTGTCTGATTTGTGAATTCTCCAGGGAATGTGCATTTTTGCGTATGCACGCACCATATGGACAGGCAAAGGCACGGTCCTTCTGAGATCCCTGATGCTTACCTGAATTATGAACAGAATGGAAATTGAGAATTATCTCAGCCAGTCTCACTTCCACCTTTATTAAGTGTCACAAACACAGCCCATGAGTGACAGGCAAATTTCTTGCATCAAATGCATTCAGTTGCCCAGACCTGCAAGGCAAGAGTAAATAACCTGTCAAGCCTTCTACCATCATCTCTTCCTCCCAGCCCTGGCAATGACATTATCATCCCCACCTCTCACCACCATTGCTACACCTATCTGTCTACCACATCAGCAGCTTGGTACCACCTCCCAAATCTCCCTGTCTATCCTCTACACCTGTGCTATTTAAATCTCTCCCAAGGAACCAGCTTGGCCACCTTCCTACCTGCAAAACATGAGTTGTTTGCATCCAAACATCAACAGCTGGTATTTATGAGGCTTTCCCCATTGCTTCGCTGCATTTAGGGACAGACCTGTTCTCTCCTAAACGTGCCCCCTTGGTGGGCTGACTTTGCCACTGCATGGAGCCTCTTTCCCTTTCCTCACACCTTTTCAATAGGGGACAGTAGGCTTCATTATATGTTTGGGCTGATACCTGGTGGGCACAGACAGCAGATTACAGCAGTGTTAATTGCAAGCCACCAGGATGTACAGTGTCTTGTGGTCATCAGCATCCCTGTAGCCATCACACTTCTTTTCCATTTCAGGGTAACTGGGGGGATTACCCTGGCACATAGATGGGAAAGGCTGGCTGAACACAACTGACTTGCTGCAATGCTCCTACCATTCCCACAGCAGAGGGGATACATCTCAGGCAGCTGAATTAAGAACCCATGTCTGGCTGCTACCAGCATCTCCAAATCCTGGTCCCTATTCTAGACCAAGCCTAGAAACTGCCCACAGCTGATGCAGAGTCGGTTGTAAGCCTCTTCCCTCTGCCACACGACAGTGTAACAATGGGTTGAATAGAGCCCAAGACATCTTGCAGGATAGAGAGGTCAAATCCAAATGCTTTGCCTTTAAACAGATCTTGCTTTCTTCATGCCCATTTTCCAGTTGTAAGTATTCTGCAAGGCATGACTTCAATTTTCACAGCATTGGTAAGCAGCTTTTCATACTCCAGAGTATGCACAATCCATGCACAAATAACTCTGGTAATAGCAAAGGGATTAAAAAAAAAAACATTAAGACTGAGTAAGTAAATAGCTCCTGGTTAGAAAACTGAACCTCTTATTGACTTTAATGCAAACATTTCCACTTGAGTGTGTATCCTCTCAAATCATTTGCCTCTCTCAGGAAGCAGATTTTTACAGTTAAATGGTCCTCAAAGGCACACCAGACAGCAATGATTTATACATGCATGTGTGTATCCATGTATAAGACCACCATCTATGTATGCAAGCACCATCTATGTGTACATATTTGTTGGTGGTAGAACCAGAGCAGTTGTGAAGACCTTTTCCAGACCTGTCTTTCTGTGATTCTATGAGAAGAGGCTAATTAGAAATCCATTTTTCAGAGGCACTGAGTATCTCCTGCTGCCACCCCAAAACCAGCTTGCTTAGAGACCCTGAAAATCCTGCTCTTGAGGCTTATCTCCCATGAGAAGTGCAATGGTTTCCATTAACGCCATTTAAAAACTATTTAGGGCTCTTCTTTTTTGCTAAGCAGTGGATTATATTGTTTTCATTTGTGTTAGTAAGGATTTGACTGAAAACAATGTGAGCTGTTCCTCCGTTTAATGAGTTCATCCCTATTAAAAACATGCCTTTATTAGATTCATGGATGTTTCTTGCATAAATCAGACCTTAGAGCCTCTAAAGGGCTCCAAGATGCATAAAGAAAAGATAACGCTTATCTTTATTTCCTGATTTTTTTATCCATTATGTTACCCAACAGCACATCCCCCTATGTTATACAGCACCATTTCTGCAGTCTTTGCACATCTCATAATACACCTGGGAAGTAGAGAATCATTTTCTGTCCAATTTTACCTGCGGAGAAGTGAGCTGGAGAGCAGCCCTAAGGCCTCACCATCCCCAAGCTGGGTTCTGCATTAAGCTCACCAGCCACTAACCCATGCTCTTCCCTTTCACTGTGTAGCTCTCTCTGTTCCTATAATGCACTTGGTTTAGTGATAAAGACACAACATCTCTGTCAAAACCGTGGCACCAGGACAACCACATACCTGGTTTCCCCTAAGAGTGAGGACAGACCACAGCATCTCCTGCTCCCTCCATCCATAAGGATTTTCTTCCAAAGTAAAGGGATGCAGCACCTCTGGGCCCTGGCCTGACTTGCAGTATGGAGACAATTCCAGGACCTTGAAACAGGTCTTGGGCACTGGAGCTCAGAACTTTGAGCCACTTCCACAAACCTATTTTGGCAAACAGCTTCCTCCACTCCTGTTCAAAGTGCTTCCTTAAGTCAGATGCAGTGATTGATGTGTCAAGGGGCTTAAGTGGCAACACAGTCTGAGCTGCAAGAACTTCTCCTGGTGCTGCCAAAGAGGTTATGTGAAAAACATCTCAGCAGAAGAAATACACTGAGTGCAGCAGGGAGCTAGAAAGGTGAATATGGAGTTGAAGATGAGAGGAAATGCTCCAGTACCAGAATTTAAACTGCACATAGGGGTATTTGCTCTCTTTGCTATGCAAAACCCAAAACCAAACGTAGTGCTGATGTTTCAGGAAGTCTCAAACAGATAACTTGGTGGTACAGGCATTCAGTGATCTGTTCTCCTTTCCTTCTACTAGGGCTGGAGCCCTCAAAGACCACCCTTGATTTATTAGGCGAAGTGTGACACAAGACAGGAGGTAGGACCCACCTGATTTTATAACCATCCAAAGCCATATATATATTATTCATACTGCACTCTATGTTAGGGAGACCTCTTGCAGGCATTTGGAATTAAAAACAACCTGCAGTACTGTGAAGCACTAAAGCTCTCATCTGGAGATGCAGTCAGGAATGAAAATGAAGAGGGGGAATCTGTAGGCAGATTCCTGACAAAAACTGATGTTTATATCCAGGAGAGGCTGGGAGGCGAGTGCCAAGATTCCTGCAAGATTTTCCAAACTTGGTGCCTGCATCTTGGCTCCTGCATCCATCACTTGGCACCTCTTTGGAAGCGCAGAGCATCCTGGTTGCTCTCCTGGTGATGCGCAGGGATGCAGTGTGCTGACACTGCTGTGTCTGTGCTGGAAACCTCACCTGCCCCATGCATCCCTCTGTTGCTGTCTCACACAGATGTGTTTTGTTTGGAAGTGGGGACAGATGGCTTGAATTCATTTATTTCTACCACATAAACACAAAACAAACCCCAAAACGGGGCATGCAAGAAGAGGCTGCATCCTGATCCCTGTATCCACACAAATACAGGATGCTACCAGATGGAGGCTATGGTAATTTTAAAGGAGAAAAATACAAATACCATGCTGTGAGGTGGGGGGATGTGCACATTTAAGTTTGCATTTGGCAGAGCAACAGACTTTATCTGTCTAAAATACACTACCTAGAGTGGCACTCCTCAAACACAAGCCTTTGCTTCTACCTCCCCCATTTCTCACTCTTACTGGAGCTCAGAGCTTGCGTAGGGATCTGGGTGGTGGAGCCATCCACCTCCTGTAGCATCCCAAAGGGAATGATTTTCTAACAGAAAGAGGAAATTCAAGCTTGACAGGAACAAGGACACAGCAAAGAGGCCCCAACATCCATCAGTTCATGAAAAAGTCCAAAAACAGGTCCTTGCTGCCCTTATAGAGCTCAGTTCTCAAAAGCCACTGAGGACAGAAAGATGTGGGCATAGAGATCAGTGGCAGAGGAAAAGTTACAGCCTCACCTCATTGCCAGAATGCAAGAGCATAATATAAGGAAGAAAAACCTGGTCAGATGGATTAGGAAGTATTTCCCATGACACAGTAAAACGAGCTGCTGGCAAAAAAGGTTGTGAAGAAATAATGTCACTCAGAGACTGGTCTGAGACAAATACAGACAAGAAACAGTTCCTGCCTTGGGTCTTAGTGCAGCATCAGCCTATATGCCAGAAAAGGTTGGGGTCCTGATCTCTGCAGTACAGTGTCTATGTCCTTCCACTGCTCTGAGCCACAAAAGGTCACAACAGCTCATGTCACTGCCATTTCTTCCCAGGGCATTCAGATGTCTGCTGGAGATCTACATTGACCTGAGGATTATCACACCTGAGCACCACTCTAAATCCCCAACCACCCAAAAGGCCTGTGCAGAGACAAGGTAGTCTTGTCAATCTCACACACACGATTTCACACCCGGTGTGACAGTCGTGCAGCTGGGTCTATCTGACAGGTTTATCAGTTTAGGTCAGAAATGCTGATGCCTTCATTCCTACATGAAGCTTCATTGTAAGACAGAGACAGTTTGCTGGTGGTTACATTTAGCTGCTAAACTGCTTGTTGATGAGACCATGGGATGATAGCAAAGCTGCACTGAATTCCAGCACTCCAAAATGGCTTTCCTGTTCCTGCTGCTGGCTTCTTGACTGCTGCCCTCCCATGGCATGTCTTCACCAAACACTGTCATTACACATCTAGTGCCAAAAATTCTTATTTTCTTCCTATATCCCGGTTTCTTCCATTCTATTTCTGTTTCCTAAGTGGAGCGGCCTTATATATCTTAAAGGGAGTAAAGAATCTCAACCAGGGATAGGTGTTTATCCATCTCCCAGCTTGATCATTGAGCTACTTGCCCTTGCCCCCATTACCCACATTCAGCCTTTTTTGCCTCCTCAACTGGAAGAAAAATGTCACTTTACTGTTATCAGTCTCACTGTCCCAGTAGGGCAGAGGGTCCTCTGTGTGTCCATATTTTGTGTGCTCATTTAACTGCAGTCAAAGAGAACTCTGTTCTTTTGGGTAAGGATTCAGACAGCAAACCGACTCCTTCAGTCAATGGTTTAAAGCCTGTAACAGAGGAGATGCCACAGAGCATCTTCCCCTGTGCTGAAATCAGAATCTGGACTAGAAGTAACTTTGTAAAGAGTAAAATAAACTTTCTTTTGCCACTTTCTGAAGAAAAAATATATATTTTTCTGACATTTTTTGCCCATTTGTATTAACTCCTCATAACTCTTAAATCTGTGCAGCTTGCTAAGCCTAGACCCCCCCTTTTTGTCTTTGCATGGAAGCAAATATAGACCTGGACAGCTCTAAAGTACTGCTTCTGTGTTAACACTTTCACCCAGTTGTTTTCCATGCCAGAGGAAAACGTTTCTAAGCAAAGAGCGTTACAGCATGAGACACAAACTGTGATCTCTGGAATGAAATGTTACGTTTTATTAACCTCAAATATAAACCTCCCTGTGCTGGCAGAGGAATCGCACTGCTCAAAGCAAAATGAGTTCTTAATAATTGTTGTCAGAGAGGTGAAATAGCCTCCCAGTAAAACTCCACTGGTGTTAACAACTTGTGAGTTAGATACCGTGAGCACCAGCTCAGTGCTGTAAACTGTTTGCTTCTGAAACAGTCTGGACCGTCTTCTTCTGGCTGAAAGGATAACGAGACTTGATGTTCGAGGCTTATTATGAGATAAAAAGGAGGATCTAATAGAATAATTGCATTAAACTGGAGATGAATGTCATGGCAGTGGATGTGAGATGGGGAGCTGGGAGGTGCTGTCAAGGGGTCACCTTCAGTCTTTGGTAAAGACAAGACCTTGTGGTTTGGAGATGTGACACTGCACTGGGATGAAGTGAGGCTCTTCCACCCAGGGGCGTATGGTGGTTGTCAGCAAGCTGCTCACACAGCACACAGGGGAGAGCACAAGGTGTAGGGAACAGGCTTGGGGCAAGAACCAGCCAGCGCAGAAGCAAAGAAATTACACATCCCAATGTGATGTGTAATGAATGGATGGGCAGGGAATGCTGTGAACAGGCAAAGAGTGATGCTGATAAGGGCTGCACGCTTCATAAGCAAACGGGTACTTTGAATTATACTGCTGGGTTATTATTCAGTCCCATTTCTAGTTTCACTTGAAAGTACATGGTTGCAGCTACTTTGCAATAGTCAAAAAAGAAAAAGGCAAACAAACCTGTAAGTTCCTTTATATAACTTGATGCACACCCTCACCTGAAACACTCTGCTCTTTTCCAGGTCTGCTATTGCAGACTGCAGTGGAAAGCAGAGCAACTGGGGACATGCAATGCAAATGCTTAATGGCACGTAGGAAGAGCTGAGAAGATTGTGATGGCTGGGTTAGGGAGAAGACTGTGTACACAACATGATGTAGATGGAAGTATGACTCAGACTGGAGCAGGTAAATTTATCTCCAGGGTGCCATAAGCTGGAACAAGGGAATGTCTGATGACATTTATGGAGCACAACTGAGGAATGGGCTGCTAGTGGTACACAGCCAAATTAGTTAAAGCTAAAAACCCCGAGAGGAACAGCTCATCAGGATTTTCATATGATATGAACAATACCCATACTTAAATTACAACATTAAAAATAGAAGGTAAAAATAGAAATAAATTAAAAGGAATTAAACATTTAAATAAATAATAAAATAAAAATGGAAGAAATCTTACCCTGTTAGGGTACAAGTCTCCCTCAGGATGAAAAGACAAAGTGGAAATCAGGGTACTGAGCAATTATTTCCATGTTTTCCAGTAATGGATTTCAGTGATACACTTAAGAAGAGTTTTTCTTCCAGAAGAAAGCAACTGCAATGTGCAGGGCCAGTATTAACAAAATACACAATCAAGCTTGTCTGTAGAAGACAATGATGGGTGTTACCTGTGGTGCCATTTCAGATGGGGCTAGCAGTAGCCATTTTGCTGTACTGCTTCTTTGTGTATAATCCTTCTGTACAGGAAAGCAGCTGTACACAAGATACCTACACAGGTAGAGGAAAGAACCTCTCATCCGCAGTGATTTCTTCAACTACACTGAGATGTGCTCAAAACCACTGCTCTGCTATTTAGAACCTCAGCAAGAGCGAATCTGCCCACATTCCTCCTACCCCAGGGCACCACGGCTCTGAAACACCTCACACTTCCACCCCTACAAATCACAGTTGCTTCCCACACAGTGACAGCACTGCCCTTCCTATGGATATCCTATGGACAGAACAGCCTCCATCAGCTTGCTGTAGATGTGCTTCTGAGCCATGACCTGTGCCATCATGCTTCCATGCACAGCTGGGGTGGGTAAGCATGCTGTTCATAAAGTCATAGAATCACAGAATGGTTTCGGTTGGAAAGGACCTTAAGATCATCAAGTTGCAGCCCCCTGCCATGGGCAGGGACACCTCACACTAAACCATGTCACCCAAGGCTCTGTCCAACCTGGCCTTGAACACTGCCAGGGGTGGAGTGTTTATCACGTCCTCATGTTTCAGCCCCATTTCTGTCTTTCTGAATGGGACCCCTTCAGAAAGCAACCAGACTATGTGGAAGGTGTCCCTGCCCATGGCAAGAGGTTGGAACTGGGTGCTTTAAGGTCCTTCCAAGCCAAACTATTCTGTGATTCTATGACTAATAATATTGAGAAAGCTAAAAGCAATTGCTGTTGCAAATAGAGCCTATCAGTGTATCAAAGTGCAAGCAGAAACACTTATCAAAGCAACAAGCAATCGAGATGCTGATGCATAATGAGCTGTTGCTCATGACTCAGCCGTAAGCTGATGGATGGCTCTCAGCCCATTAGAAAACATGAAGTTAAAAGTGCTTGTTTCAACCCCTGTAAAAGTGTTTTCTTACATAAAAGCAAGAGGTTTGTGCTAATGGAATTTATTTCTCATTCACAATGGCCTGAGAGTACACATTTTCTGCAGCTAATGGGGACCAGCAATATCCAGACACACTGTGCAGATCCAGACCTGGATCTGGGTTTTGGACATTCCAAAGTCCCCTGATGGCTCACTCTACATTTTAAGACTAGTTCTAAACCAAACTCAAGCAGAACTCAGTTCTGATTTGGGGTTGCACTCCTCTCTCATCATCTTTGGAGATGTTCAGATCCAGAGTTCTGGTTCAGGTCCATTTAGGAGAAAACATAAGGAAGGATTTATCTAGAGCTGCTATTAGAGGAACTGGCAGCAGGACTGACAGGATCCTTCTGCTGTCACTAAGCCTTGACAAGCTGGCAGGAAGCAAGCATAGCTGTGATGGAATGACAAAACAGAGAAGCTCCTCTTTTCTTTTGATCACTGAATTTTGTATGATGGGCCTGAAAGATACCCAAAGTACAGTTCCTCTTTAAAGTCCACTGCTTTAACTGATCATGCAGATTCGTGCCAGCAGAGAAGATGGGAGTGAAGTCCCATCCCTTCCTACTAAACCTGTGGCACAAGGCTCTCAGGAATGGATGGTGGATGAATGTTTGTCAGTCAACCTCCTTAGCTGGAAACCCCAAACTTGCTCTTTCAGAGGCAGGGCAAGCAGCACAGTGAGAGATGCTATCTGAAGCTCTGCTGGGAGAGTTAACCCCAGCTCTAGGAGCAGGGTGGCCTTTCTCCCAAGGCTTTCCTTCCTTCACTGGCAGCCACCACCTTGGATGTGCAGCTCTTTAGGGGCTGCACAGGTTTTGTGAGCTCCAGCACTCTTCCCTCACCCTGCCCAAACTGGTCCTCCCCAGCCTCCATGTCTTCTCGCATCTGCCCATCTCACCTCCTCTTCTGCTCTCCCAGTCCCTATCCCCTCTGACAAACACCCCACCCAATCTGCTGCTTTATGAAGGTCTTTCTTTTAGTAGCATGGAAAATAACAGTTTTGGTGCTGCTGTTTATCTACCTTTGCTCCACTGGATAGCCATGCAGCCACACCATGAAACCCCTTCTTCAAATAGGAGGGTACGAGGTTCAATAGTCTGCCCACATGTGATGTCCTGACCTCTCAAACCACAATTTAGGGTGTTTAATCCTAACTCCCAAGTACATCCACAGCCTGGCTCATCCTCCTGTTTCTGAGAATTCAATCACAGCCTCTTGGTGACCCTGATTCTCACTGCCCTACCTCTTCAGCTGGTTGAGTAGTTAATTGTTATGCCAGAGGCTTCAGAAACTGCTTTTTGCTGTGTTAACCTCTGTGGCACCTCCTGCATTCATTACCTTAGACAGACAGTGCAGAGCCTCAGGGGCGGAAACCAGTGTCACCTATTCCAGTCCCACTATGAAGAGAGAGGCACCACAGTGCACAGAGGAGCGCTTTCCTTTGAGCTTCCCTGCCTCACCAGAGCTGCTGCATATCACATTAAGTACAAGAAAATGTAACAAGTGAAGTGTAGCTTGACCTTATTTTTTCCCTTTCAGGTGATCTAACCTTATCCTTGTCAAAGCTCCCTCCTCTCCATCTCCTATTTCTTCCTCTCCCTTATCTTTTTAGATGTAAGTTCTTTGAGGATTGAGACCTGCCATCGGTATGTGCTGCCTAGCAAAATGTGCCTCCTCTTAGGAAGGTCCTCTAGTTGTGATTAAACTCTGCATTGACCCAAGAAGAACATACAGTGCCTATGTAACAGATGCTATATTAAAAAGCATCAAGAAGACAACTCAAACACTGGACCCTGGATCCTCCCCATTGCCAAACTACTGCCTCTGTCCCTGATCCTCTTTTGGACCATCCCTGCTGACCCCAAAACATATCTCCTGCAGGAAGCCGCTCAGATGTTGAGCCTGTTTTATAACCTGGATCTTCCTCAGGATGCATTTACTCAGCCAGTGGGTCCGTAAGTCCTCGAGCAGTGAGAATTTGCCATGGGGATGGGTGAGTTACAGGCCCAGGTTTAAGTAAACAGGTTTTATTCATTTAAATTTGCATGCAAATGGTTGGAGAAGACTCGAGGCAAAGCCTCTATCCAGAGACTGACACTCACAAAGTGGCTATTACAATGACTTTTCTTACTCTAGCACGGCTCCCATCCAGCACAGCTCTTCCTGTGACGTGTTGTCATTGCTCCCAAACAGTGGTTACGCTGCTTTAATGCTCCTGCCTTCAACACACACGGCTTGCCTGAAGGAGGTAACAGCACAAATCAGATCACATTTGGTTACAGTACCCATCTTTAGCTCATTGCAAGGGCTACTAAAATGAGAAGGATTAGGAAGTTTATGAACTTTGCATCACCATACCCCCACAGTATCAGAGAGCTACCTTCAAGTGAACGCATAAGCATCAGCTGGCAACCCCATTCTTGGTAAAGGCTGTGGCAAATCTCTATGTGCTCCAAACAACTTAGACAGTCTGGATTAGTAATAGCATAGTGCTATCTATTTTAACAGTCTGTAGACAATATTCAGCAATTTGGATGTGAAAGATACCCACATGTCAGAGTAGCAAAAGCATAAACAATCCAGCAGATTGATCAGCTCATAAGTGATGTTTTCCAAAAATCATCAGAAGTGCCAAGGCAGATTAATCAGTTTGGTTTCACTCAAAGATGTTTTACAAAGGACTTGATGTGAAGGAAACCATGTGAAGCCAGCAATGCTTTTGGAAGCCTAAGAGAACAACTGAATGTGTTTGTTCAGGATGGGAAAGAAGAAGAGGACCCATCATATTTGTGCTCTACATGTTTCCATGTTATTTGACCACATACCAGATCCAGCTGTGCGTGGTGGAAGTTTAAGTACAGCCTCCCCCAGGTTCCTGTCTGTTTTAACTGAAGCATTGTCCACACTGCTCCCATTGCTTTCTTTCCTTGAGCAACACTGACCAGTGTTGGAGTCCTTTGCACTTAGAGGTATTTTTAAACTACCCATCACTGGGACCATGTGGGCTGCATGTTATCCCTGCCATGGATGCCAGGACAGGGTATACATTAGCTCCGACATTTCCCCACAGAACTAAAGGCTGGTTTTGGTGTGCTTCCTTCCTTGTGGTGCATGGTTGGCATTCATAGGCCTGTTGGACTCAACTGATCTCACACAAGGCTCCTTGGCTTTGGAAACTGGGATCATGGTGAAGTCAGCTGTTGGTTGTAACACGTGATTGCATTTCAGATCCAATAGCTTTGGAGCTCTGGGCTCATCTTCAAAGGTCTTCCTGACCTCCGAGGTCTCCAATGGTGACTTTTACCACCAAAGATACATTTTGCAGATGTTTCAGAGCTAAAAATACCAGGTCAAGAGTTTGCAGGAAAGTGTGAATATTAACGCCTCTCTTCCAGCATGGCATTGAGTAAGAAACAATGCAAAATCACATTATTCACTGTTTGCTACTTAATGCATACATATTATCCTGGACTATTACCATGATTCATTTCCGTTGTCACCTCTTGATCTCTCATTCGATGTATTTTGTTCTGTGGTACGTAGTGGCATGTAGGAAGCATAAAAAGCCCCCAGTGAATACAGGCTGATGGATTAGGTGGGAGTAGGTTATTACAAGGACTGGTAGAAGTTCAGGCTGTAACTGCTGTGTAGATGATGCCTGTCTCTGCAAAACGGTATGGACAATAATAAGGAAAAAATAAAAGTATCTGCTAAACCAGACGGGCAGTTTGGTGTTGTGTCCCACAAAAATAAATGAAATGGCTTGGAAATAGCACGAGGAGAATCACAGAATCAACTGGGTTGGAAGATACCTTAGACATCACCAAGTCCAACTGTTCCCAGCACTGCCAAGGCCACCACTAAACCATGGCACTGACGGGCTTATCTACATGATTTGTGGACACTTGCAGGTACTACTTCTCAGTGAAGAAACTGTTCCAATATCCAATCTAAACCTCTCCTGGTGCAGCTTGCGGCTGTTTCCTCTTGTCCTATCATTTTTTACTTGGGAGAAGAGGGACACCATCCTTGGTCCATCCTCCTCTCAGGAAGCTGTAGAGAGCAACAAGGTCCCTCCTGAGCCTTCTCTTCTCCAGACTGAACCCCCCAGGTCCCTCAGCCATTCCCCATCACACTTGTGCTCCAGGCCCTGCACCAGCTCCATTGCCCTTCTCTGGCCCTGCTCCAGCACCTCAATGTCTCTCTCATAGTGAGGGGCCCAGAACTGAACACAGGATTCGAGGTGCAGCCTCACCAGTGCCCAGCACAAGGGGAAAGAGATATGAAGATGGAAGACTGTTAGTGAACTATGAGCTACTTATATCACTTACTGGAGTCCTTCAGCTCTAGGACCAAATTCAGCTGCCAGACTGAGCTAGAAAGGCAAGATGAACTACTTAGAAATAGCTATGTTTAATCTCAAGTGGGATTTTATCTAGAGGTCAGGGTGGAGACAGAGCAACAGCTCTATATTTCCTATTTGCCAAGATAGCTCTGCCAGTGCAGACCTTTCAGTTTTCTATTCAGAACTATCTTGGCACAGTGAGTCCTGGAGGGAAGTGACCTTTCCTGCTGGCTCACCTTAATGAAGGATTCGTTCATGAACACAGAACTCCAAAACCCTGTATTAAGCAGAGGTGTAGGTCTCCAGGCTTAACAAAGAGCCACCATGAGCTTGCAAAGCCTAAGGAGAAAGCAGAGCTCACCAGCAGCGTGAGCTCCCTGTCCATCAGTATCCAGTATGGGACAAGGCACAGATTACCAGTTATCATGTCCTAATCATTTCTATAATTATTAGGTAAGGGAAAATGCTCCTAATTCATTCTTCTTATGGGACAATTGGAACTGGCTCGTTGCTTCTGTAGATAATGTTATTTTTGGTAAGAAAAGAACCAACCTGTTGGGCGCTTAGATAAATGACATCTGCTATTCAGCATGCTAAGCACCAGCCCTGGAACACAACAGATCTATGATTTACATAGGTTTCTCTATTCCTTCAAAGTCAGGCACAGGCTCTGCAAAAAAGCCACTCAGAACCCATTATTTTTTCAACTATTTCTTACAATTGGATTATTTCCAAGGTGAATTATTCACTAAAAAGAGCTCCCTTGCATCAGAGTACACCTTTCTGTTGCTTATTGCCAATGAATAAGCCTCAGGAAAACGTATGAAGCTTAAAAGGAGTGAAGAAAAAAGAAGCTCTAACTAGTTAGTTTGGACCCAGACTTGAAACAGCTTGAAATCCAAGCATGTTTGGATTTGGGATTTTCATGTGTGCTCATCTGTTGTAGGCAATATCCTTTTATTTGAAGAAGAATAGAAGCAATTTGCAGTCAAAAGTGCCTTCTTGGAAACTATTTTTAAAATGACCCTTAAGGAAGAGTGAGTTCTTGCTGTGCAATTTGCAAGATAAGTGAATTTGAAGCAATCTGCTGATAAAACAGCATGATGAAAGGTGGCAGTGAGTGATTGACTCCACACTAGCCTGCAGTGTCGGAAGCGGCTCAGGTAACTATAAATATATGATTCTAGAAGAATAAATATGAGAGAATTAATGAATAGAGACACTGGTGTTTCTTAGCTGTGCACATGCACACACAGCTGAGAAACCGCAGAGACAAAGAGTCAGGAGAGGAGGAGTTTCCCCCAGGGGAGAACTGTTCCCAAAACATAGCCCAAGCCATCTCATTTTGGGCAAGGTCAAAGCAGTCAATGAAGAAATCACAAGAGACCGACAAAAATAAAGGCTGGTGCATGTGGTTTCACATGGACTGTAGGGATAGGACAAGGGGTGATGGGTTCAAACTTACATAGGGGAAGTTTAGATTGGATATAAGGAGGAAGATCTTTATTGTGAAGGTGGTGAGGTACTGGAATGGGTTCCCCAGGGAAGCTGTGAATGCTCCATCCCTGGCAGTGTTTAAGGCCAGGTTGGACAGAGCCTTGGGTGACATGGTTTAGTGTGAGGTGTCCCTGCCCATGGCAGAGGGTTGGAACTGGATGATCTTAAGGTCCTTTCCAATCCAAACTATTCTATGATGATTCTATGATGTTCCAGCTCACTATATCACTATAACTTGTAGGCTCCAGCCATATAGCAGCTCTGAGACAGGGCAGTTGCGCAAGTGGGAAGGTGACAGTGCTATCAAAACCAGTGCAAGGTTTACTGATCAAGTCCTGTACACAAAACAGGTAGACTGCACTTGTGGAATATTTCTGTAAGGCATTAGCAAGGCCATTGCTGCTTCCTCATGACAGGGGGGACAGCTGGGATGTCACCAGAACAGGAGGAGACAGACTCATGCCACTCATTTAAAACCTGAAGGCCACTTAATCTAAATACAAGTTTCTATGAGTGACTTCATAGAATCATAGAATAGTTAGGGTTGGAAAGGACCTTAAGATCATCCAGTTCCAACCCCCTGCCATGGGCAGGGACACCTCACACTAATAAACCATGTCACCCAAGGCTCTGTCCAACCTGGCCTTGAACACTGCCAGGGATGGAGCATTCACAACTTCCTTGGGCAATCCATTCCAGTGCCTCACCACCCTCACAGCAAAGAACTTCACCTTCTGGGTGATTGGTTTAGCTATATACCACTTGCCTGGTGGGTTCTTCTAAGTGCCATTGGGTGATCTTCAGAGGCATCACAGCTCACAACCCAGATCTAAACACCTGGGACACAGGATGGTCACCCTTCACAGACAGAAGTTGTGGCTACCACTTGTCTGCTATTGCATTAGCTGTGATGTGTATTGATTGTGACTTGACATGGGTGTCTTTCATGCCTTGCTCACAAGGTCACTCTTCCTTCTCACTTACTTAGTCGATTTCTGGAGCCAATTTATCTTTCTAAAGCACAGCCTTGCACTAAGCAGGTTGGTTTGATTTTGCTTATTGTGGAGGTTTTTTCCTACTTGGGAATTGCCCCCATTCAAGCTGCATCCTGGTGACCTTCAGAAACACCACATTCCACACAGAATGAGGCATTTGGTTTTCCTCTCAATGCCTGAGTGGATACAATCCCATGTCATTATTTCCCTCAGTGTTGTTGCTGGTCTAAGCACAGTCTGACCCTGACTGATCATCCATGTCACCAAGACAGCCCTTTATTTGTGGCAATACATCGTGTAATACATCACCATATTAAGTCTAAAGTGTCAAAGTGTCTTTGGCAGACAGAGGATTATTAAGTTTAGAATTCCTTGGAGATTCAGCCCAACACATGAGGTATGAGGCCAACAGACAGCCCTGTGCACCAAATGGAGCTATGCAGTATGCCACAGACATGGAAAAGTCCCCTATGTCAAAAAGAATAAAGATGTTCCATGCAAACAGCCCCAAAGTTGTCATAAAAGTTAGAGGAACCTTTCTGTTTGACTAATTCCCAGAATGAGAAAGCAAAGTTCTGGTTCTGCCCTGAGGGATTTGTTCAAAAAACAGACAAAGTCAAAATCACACTGATTTACTAGATAGGAGATGAATGAGTAAAGATCACAGATAATAGATGGGAGAGTTCATTGATCCGACAAGGGGAAAAACACACTGCTGAAGGAATCCTTTCCTTGGGGACAGGAAGAAAGACAGACCTTGCAGCTATTATTCCTTCCTTTAAGTACAAATACTTCAGCGTCAAGATATGCTAACAAGGTAGTTTTCAGCCATGGGCTTCTCCAGAGAACTTAAAGCTGTCGTTAGGAGATGGTAGGAGATGACTCTCAAACTCCTCCTTGAGACTGTCTAGCACAACATAATACAGATGAATAGAGCACCTTAAAGCCCTGTGTGGGCATCTGCAAACTACTCTTACAAATTCCTGCTTTCAAACTTTCTGTGGCTATTTTATACTTTTTACCACCCATAGCTTTGCAGATTTGTGTGTGCTGATGCACTCTTATGTGTCTATACCTGTATATATGAATACACATATTTATAGAGTAAAACTTCACATTAACCATGCATGTACTGCGATGGAATAGTAACAAGTACCTCATATTCCTGGAAACCACTTCCAAACATATATATGAATGACAAGAATATGATAGGGAGCAGTCAGCATGGATTTAGGAAGAGGAAATAATGATTGACAGCCTTTTACAATGAAGAGACTAGCTTGATGGATGGGGAGAAGGAAGTGACATTGTTTAATCTTGACTTTAGTTAGACTTTCCAACAATGTCTCTTGTAAGATCCTCATAGACAAACAGATGAGTACAGGCTGGATAAATGGATGGTGAGGTAGACTTAGAGGGCTCTGATCAGCAAAGTCCAACTAGAGGCCAGTCACTACTGGTGAACCATGGGGATTGGTGATAATACTGTTTAACATCTTCATCAACAACCTGGATTACGGGACAGGCTGAACCCTGAGCAAGCTTGCAGAAGATAAAGCAGGAGGAGTTGTTGGTAACACCAACAGTTGTGCTGCCATTCATGGAGGGACCTTAACGGGCCCTTAACGGGAAATAGACAACAGAAACCTCATGAAGTTTAAGCCCAAGGTCCCTGAGGTGGGATAGTCCCAGGCACCAGTACATGCTGGGGACCAACTGGCTGGAAAGCACAAAAAGCACAACGCTCCTGAAAGTTGACCAAATATTATGCCCATAATAAAGACAGAAAAGCTGAAGCAGAACAAAAGGGCATCTGGAGACTACAAAGTAGGACAAGTCTTGACTCTCCTGCTTTAATAGACAATTTCTCCCCATTAACTGGATACCAAACAGACTTTTATTTTTTCTTTAGATGTGTATCTAATCAGTAACAGAATGATGGTGACTGCTTGAACATTCTAAGACAGACTGGTAGGAATGAGAGAGTGACATGACCTGAATTCTGCTGAATCTATTGGTCTCTCAAAGGGCCTTAATCCAGTATTGCCTCTTTTAACATTAATTGGACTTTTACCATTGACTGTGTTCTGACCTGGCCACTTTAATTAGGAAAACAATCTTGTCTTCTTTCCTTTCCTATAGATGAAGACTGGGATATATCAGAAAGGGTATTTCACAAGGACAGCATTCAAATTAATAGTTTTATTTCTCTTAATGAGAATAGCTGCTTTTGAACTGTATTGGTGTAATATACAAGACAGATCCAAGAACATTTGGCTCTGCCTTCTGTGGTATTGAGTCACTTAACAGATTGTTATTATGGCTTAAATTAGAGAAGCATTAACAGAGCAGAAACCATCCAAATGGCTATTTTCTTTCTGATATAGCAATTGATTTTTCCTTGCCTATCAAGTGTCCAGTTTAACTTGCACGTTCCCTATTTTGTTTGCAGCTCACAGGGAGCTGGAGCAAATCTTCAAGGAGTTTGCTGGATGAAAGTCTAGCTTAAACATGAAAAATCACCACAGCAACCTTTCACTGACATAAAATACACACAAACCCAAACACTTGACTTTTACTGGTGGAGGAACCCATATCATAAGCCTCTCAGAAAGCCTCCCATTGAAAACCTCCCAGAAGCTGCCATATTTGCTGCTGTAAACTCAGAATTAATGGGCTGCCTTCTATTTGCTGCCTATTTGACTGAGCAGCATGAATAAGAAGCAGAATAATCACCTCCATAGATGGCTTTGACTGCTCTCCTGTTATGGTCCTCTGAGCTTTGTTATGATTCTGCATATTTTCCCATCTGCTTTGCTCTCTGAGTTCCAGAAGAATCCATATGAAAAAGCACAGTGCTTAGGCACTACATCCCAGGGTCAATGCTAGGTTACCCTTTACATTCACATCTCTGCCAGTATATGGAATTTACTGGTTTGCAAGATGCTTCCCCTGAAGCCCTTTCAGTCTGACGCTGCTTTGACTTGCAGAGGGCTCTCACACACAGAAAGACTTTGCTAACTCTGCCTTCGGATTGCAGGACTCAATAGGTCCTTCAAACCATGAAGCAAACACTTAAAAAAGGAGGTGATGGAAGAGGCAGTATCCACCCGAGCCAGTCATAAGCCCTTCCTCTACAAAGGCAGGCATCTCCTACACATAACCAGCAGCTAGAAGTTGCAGAAGGGAAGAACTGCTTTCCTATGCATCTTCAGATTATCCAGCATACTGGTTCCTGGTCTGACTATGACTTTCACGGTGATAAAACACTGTGGCTAATTTGTATTGTAAGAATTTGTATGAACAGCATGTCACCACATTAAATGGCATTGTATGTCTACACATTTCCATTCTCAAAGCAGTTGACTTGTGAAAACGCTTAAGAGTCCTTTGGGGACTTATCCTTGTTGTTTTTGCAGAGAAATACAATGAGGCATCTCATGTAACTCTTTTGAGTGCAGCTTTTCCTCAATACTGTGATATGGTCAATTAAATTTTAAAGCAGACACTAATAGAGCTTGCCTGTAAACTAGATGTTCATCTTAGGAGAATAAATAGTGACAGATTTCTTTTCAATTAACCCAAGAGCAGCACTGCAATTAGTGCATCGGTATTTGCTGTTGTATTGTGCATCCACTGATGTCTGAATCATTCTTCTGCTCTTCAGTTTGCAAAAGTCTGCAAGAGATTTTCAAGCACTCGCTGCTCCAGAGAAACAAAACATTAGCTTGGAAGGAAAAGCTGGATTTTATCCCAAGTCCCATGCCTGCTCTGTTGTGTTGTTAGGCTCTCCTCTTCTTTTTCCAGTCTTCAAAGACATAGCTCACTAATGGAAGTGATTATCTGCTGACATTTCTGAGTAAGAAGACATTTTTAGTATAAGAGGGTTATTACAGTAAATGCAGGCAAGTATATTGATTAACATTATCTTCAGTATATCCAAGAAATAAAGGTGCTGGTAAGAAAGCTACCAAGTAATTTAGCCAGTCCTCCGTACCGCTCCCACTAGTATTACTGCAAAAGAACTTGCCTAATTAGGGGCCTATCAGTTCATAAGGATCAAAAGAGCCTAATTCTGATCTTGAATGTGCAGGTTTGTATTGGCACAATTCTATTCATCTCGTTCTCTTTACCCCTTACTTAGTGTACATCAGCATCAAACAAATTATGAGGAGAATGTTACCTGCCATGTCTCATGTTGTTTTGCAAAGACCACTAAATCACAGCGAAAAAGGTGAAGAAAATATATCTATAGACACCATGTAGTAGGTGGTGCCTCTGTTGCATGCACTAGAACTAATACAGTAGATATCATTGAAATTACATAGTGGAGGTGTTAATTATAAACCATTATAGCCATTAGTATACCAGTGGAATGAAACTTTAGTGCCAAAAGTATTTTAACTCTTTTGCCTTTGGAAAAAAATAAGCATACCTTTATGAAAAGTTCATGAGGGCAATTTCAGAGCACATAAAAAGCCACGAGAAGAAGCCTAAGCAGCAAATCTCAGTTCTAAAGGTCTTGCCAAACATTGCCAGAACAGGTCTTAGGGTCTTAATCAAGTCTTATACATCCACAGTATCAATCCCTGTGTCTGAAATACTCCCCACAGGATCTCTTTCTACTCAACAGGGAGGAAAAGTCACTTCTAAGTTGTGAGACATCTGGCATGGTTTCAGTATCTATTTTAGAATGAGCTAAGTGCCCGTTACTCTCCCACTGATAATTGAGGTAGATCAGATGATGTGGTCATATGTGTAGGTGTCTCCACTTGGCCAGATGAGGGTCACTTTTAATATTAGTTTGAAAGGGGAACATGGAGAAGTAACAGTAGCAAATTTGTTTGAATCTGTAATACTAATTCATTAGCATAGGGAGCAGTCTAAGTTGTCCTTCACCAGGAGGCATCAGTCAAAACATTTCTCTGTACAAATACAAGGAGTTTTGGACAATCTGTTCTACCAACCCACCATTAGACTCCTCCAGGCATACGTATCTGCTGCCTCACTTAAAATATACAGCTGGCAAGATCTAGTATGAAATGCAAGGGAGGTTTGCTGCATGCTCCTCAATTCCATTCTGGGGTCAAGAATACCAAGACCAAAGACTTACAAATCCTAAAACAGTTCAGAAATGCAATTCAATGAAGGGCATGTAGCATCAGGTACTTCCCATGTATATGAAAGCAGTCCCTCAGGATTCTGATGGCCACCATATAAAACTACTGAAGAGCCTTAAACATCCAGCCCAAACACCTCTTACACTGTCCTGGAGATAATGGATGTAGAAAGATGCATCAGTGACAACATAAGGTTTAATATCTTGTATTTCTACTCAACTAGAAAAAGTAGATTCCAGCTCTCCAGCAGGAAACTGATCCATTCCTTCTAACACTTCCACACTAAAAACATGGCATTGTAGATGGAATTTCTATTCTAGGCTTTTTTTCATGGGCTTCTAAAACATGTTAGTGATAAATCATCCCTCCCTCAATGGCTTGCATTGCTAGACCCAGGGGGGCTAAGGTAGCCACAAAATCTCACAACTCCAGAAATCTTCTGTAGGCTTTCCTATTCGAATACATGGCACAGGGTGACATGTTCAGTGTGATCCCAGAATTTCATCTCTTCTCCCCATTCTCCAGCTAAGAGTTAGAGAAATCACAAGAGAAAACTCACCCTGGATTTGGAACCGGATCAGCAACCTGCAGCCTGGCCCTTGCAGTGCTGTTGAAGAGCATCCAACAAACCCAAAGAAGGGTAAGCTCAATACACCCAGAGCAATCCGCCCATCACTAGTGATGTTCACCTCTAGCTAGGAATGGTGCTCACTTATTTTAACCAGGTCCCTACATTTTATTCTTATAGGACTTAGGGTAAAAGGATGCATCTTATTCACATAACCAGATGAAAATATATTAAAACTGAAAGAATTAGAAGACTCACATAGGAAAAGGTCTCAGTGACTCAGATATATGTCTTGTTTTTACTGCTGTCTGGATCTCTATTATCCTGTGGGATACTGGTGGAGGCAGAGGCCAAGATCTCCGACTGCTTGTTGGAGAGGTCTCAAACTTTCATGAATCTTTCCTTTCTAAAAAGTCCTAGCCATTGATTCTTGCACAGAAAAGACAACATGGGAACAAGTACCATGGGAGATTAGTTCTTTTCTCCACCTCAAGCTTTCTTCACTACCATTTTGATCTTTTGCTGTCACTTAATGAGGTTAAAGTGGTATAAATTTGCTCTTCAAGGAATTTATCAGTCTATACCTACTTGAAGCTGGGAATAAAATGCTTCAGTTCAGTCCCAGTTCCTAACTTCTTCTCCCTTTAGTACATAATTAACCTAAAGGTGGGAGGGAAGATGGAGAATAATATGGAGCTGATTCACCTTCTACATTCACTAGCAAAAATAGAGAGTATTACTGCATGCATCAGTGGAATTAAAGAGTAAGTCTGAGATCACTTGTAAACAGATCCAGTCAAACACGATTGTTGCATGAATGGGAATGCATAAATTAAGCTTTGCCAAAGGTTACTAGTAATTTATAGTTTGGGTTTCTTGGAAGCTCCAAGCACGATGCTATGTACTTGTATTGTTTGTTGAACAGGTACATTTAACAGTATCTAAATGCTACTTTTTCTCTCAAGTATATCTTGACTGATGAGCAACTTGGAGATGTCATAGGCCAAACACTGCCTTTGGAGTTGGAAAACATCTATTGATTGATGCCTGCCTGAAGAGCTGTCATAAGGAACATGGAGGAAAGAATAATTGTCATAACATGCCTAATATTGAAATGCGATGTGTTTCTTTTTCATCACTTCCAAAACAGAGTAAACTGAAAGATGCTTGATGACAAAGCATTTAAATACAGAGAGACTTTTTTAACACGTGTGTGGAAATAACTGATGGCTTTGATTTGAAGAACAGTTTAAATAAGTAAAAGAACTAAAAGAAGTATAAAATAAGTATGCTTGGATCCCTTTGATACCTGGCAGTCACTACGGAATTCCGCAGTTCTGCCCTGCATGGGGTGCTTATTAAGAGAAGAGCTTTAATTAGTCCTTGAATATGATATGAAGCCAATCATGTTGGAGTGAAATTGTTTTTATAGTTTAGAAGCTTAGCAGAACAAAATCATTATGTTATCAGGAGCTGTACGGAACACTTATTTAGGGGAAGCAGTGGATTAGGATCAAAAGATAGCATTCTTCACTCACACTTATAAATGCCTCAGCTTTGTGCTCAGGAGGTCTTGTCTTTCTTAACAGTAAGGAGGAAGAAACCATGATCATCTGTTAGCCCCACCAAGTCCTGACGATCAGCCTCCTTCCAACTTGAGCAATTACATTGGTTGTATACCAGCAGAATGTGAAGTCTGCCTCTGAATTTCCCCTCTGATCTCTATTTACTGTCTTCAGACACCTTCCTCCCTCCTCTCATTTGCCATATCTTTGACTTAATGGCCTTCAAGCCATAAAGTTGGATGCTTTTCTGACAGCCTCATTGTTTGCTTTGACTTCACTTCATGATGAACTCCACCACCACTACAGCTGACTCCGCACTGCTGTCTTGCACTCCATCTTTATTTTCTGATGCCTGTAACACCAACTTTGAATACTTTCTCCTTATCAGGAGTCACACTTTGGGACAAATTGGTTCTCTACCACAGTGATATCATCTCCTACCTGGAACATGGGGTTTACATTTCACGTACAGCTGAAAAGGTCCATGCATGAAATCACTTAACTTGCAGCTATCTAAGTGCAGAGAGTAAGACAAAGGAGCAAACTTTGGACAAGAAAAAGGAGCGGAAGTTGTCCCTGCCCATGGCAAAGGGTTTGGAATTAGATGAACTTTAAGGTCCCTTCCAACCCAAAATATTTCATGCTTCTATGAGCAAACCATTGTGGAAAAGGAAAGGAAAAGCACGAGGAAAATACACTAGAGAAACAGAAACCATTGTCTAAGTAAATGAAGCTCCTTCGCCCAAGTGAGAGGAAGGAGAGCTGACAGTACCCCAGCTGCATGGAAGTCCCTTGTCTATGCAGCCAAATTAAACCCTGTAAGTCTAATTTGGTAAGGTTTTCTAGAGCATAGCTTTTTGCCTGAAGAGATGCATGTCCATCGTCCCACAGCCTCTCTGCTTCATTCACCAGTGCTGACTGGAGGTTACGGGTCAGGAACCTTCACTGCTCCTGTCACAGCTGCTGCCACATTGCTCAAGACATCAGTGGCAAATGGCAGGCAAAAATGATGTGCTGCTTCATGTAAAGTTTGCTCCCTTGTGCTAGATGAGGGCATGTCTTCAGTGTGCTCATCTCCTCTGTCTCTTCTTTAATAGCAGGAGAAACATGCTGCTGGAAACAGTCATAAATCTCAGTGCAGCCGTTGGGAATGAGAGCTGATGTCATGTTGTACTGAATGTTTTCAGTCACGTAAACAACAGAAGGAAAACTTTTCTAGGGCAAAGTATTTCATTCATCCCTGACACATACACTGACGACTCAATTAGTTAATGAGTTTTTAAGGTATTTAGATAATGACAGATGGAAAGACCTGATTTCTACTATAGTCAATAGCACTAACATGGCTTCTTGATAATTCTATTTGCTATCAGTCTATGCATTTAGACTGATGGAGTAACAACATCAGTGGACAAGGCAAGAGCTATGGATGTCATCTATAGAGACTTCTGTAAGGCCTTTGACATGGTCCCCCACAACATCCTTCTTTCTAAATCAGAGACATACGGACTTGAAGGGTAAACTCTTGGCTCGATAACGAATTGGTTGAATGGTCGCATCCAGAGTGTAGTGGTCAAGGGCTCAATGTCCAAATGGAGATCAGTGATGACTCGTGTCCTTCAGAGATCTGTACTGGGAACAGCACTGTTTAATGTCTTCATCAGTGACATAGAGAGTGGGATCGAGTGCACCCTCAGCAAGTTTGCAGAGAGCACCAATCAATGAGGCATGGTTGACATGCCTGAGGGACAGGATGCCATCCTCAGGGAACTGGACAAGATCAAGAAGTGAGCTCATGAGATTCAACAAGGCCCAGTGCAAGGTCCAGTACTCACTGGGCTGTGCCAAAATCAGTAGGCTGTGACATACAATGAAGCACAGGATGACTACTGGTGTTCATAGCATCAGATGCACAGTGGCTGGTACAATGCATTAATGGGAATTAGGAGCAGGAGAAATGACAGCTACGTGATGCTCTCTGCAGGAGTGCTGGGGAAACATCCATGGTGCAGATTGGCAGCCTCAGCCTTTTCCCTTGGACTCACTTTCTCACTTGCTGCTCATCACTCTGGGTCTGTTCCACAGGAGAAACTTCATGGAAATCACATAGGAGGCTCAAAATACAAATTATGAGGTTTGTATGCTGTCCTGGGCTTTGGTGTGGGGATGACTCTTTGCCAATCCCACAGATCAGGTTTACTGTTCGATCTGCTTTGTGTATGGACAAAGAACGTGTGTGAGGGACGAGGGAAGGCCATAGGAGAAGTGGAAGCAGGGAGGCTACCTAGAGTCCAAGGGGAAGCAAGTGCCTCTACTCTCTATACAATGTCACCAACTTGGCATCGGTGATGCTGCTTAGACCAATACTGGCTTCAACTTGGGGCTCACGTCCTTAAGAGGAAGTGCAATTTTGTGTTATTTTTCCTACTTTATTATTTAAAGAGCCAAATGCATTCATTTCTCCTCCCCTGGAGGGGTCTGCAGCCTCCCCACAGCTGGATCCTACCGAAACGGTGCACTACAAATAACAGCTCAAGGAGCAGGAGGGAGAAGTTGCTTCCTCAGTGGTTTTTGACTGTTCCAGAAATAGCATCCACAAGCCACGTACTCTCACAGGAGGCATTTCTGCCTGCACACCCTTCACTTGCACACCATGCACTGCGGCAGCGCAGGTCAGCTCAGGAGCCTCAAAGCACGGCTTTTAAAAGGCTTTGGAAATGAAGTTTCTCCTGCAGTTCCCCTAGCACAGTTTGATGCCCGCAAGGCATGTGTGCAAGGTCAGCCCCGACACCTGCTCTAGGGGACTCTGTCTTTCATGGCCTCTTGCCTTTAATCAGACTGGAGCTGCACCTTTTAACAAGCTGGTTCTAAGTCTCTGACCGTGAAGTCTGGACCCATCTGAAGTGAAGGTTATAGAAAAGGTGAAAGCAGGGGGCTATTTATTGTAGCAGAGCCAAGTTTAATCACACATGGCACATCCCCACTGACATGGATGCTTTCCATTGTAGCCAAGATTTAGAGGACTCTGCTATAATCTTTAAATTAAATGTAATTCTTTATGCCATAACACAATTATCCCATAAAATACATCCAATGAAAGAATAAGCCAGCCACATGCTGTACACATCTGTTTAAGCTCTCATCCATCAGTCACATCCAGGAGGCACAATGAGCTCTTTGCCAACTAATTACAGACCAAATATCGCTCTGGAATTACTCATCTACTGATCTTAAATAAGGAATGAACTGGGAGAAAACTGTTGTCAACCAGCACCACAAACCAGTAAAGTCCATTGAATACATCGTTCCTGATTAATTTCTTGCTCAGCACTATGATAGAGCCAGGGGGAGTGGCTGGAAATTGGAAATAATTAGTGAGGAACTTTAGGATAAGAGGTTTTTTTACCTGAAATGCATTTTGGAGTTCTTAACCTTGGCTCTGTCCAGGGAGCAGGTCTTGCTTTGCGAGAACTTTGATTTTTATTGCATTCTAATGTGATTTTAAAGCTCATTAAAGCAGCTCCTTTTGTGCTGCCAGCAACAAAAGCCTTAATGTTAAGAGTCCCCTGGAGCCCACAGTGCAGATAAGCACCGTTGTTTTTCACTAAGCTCAGCCTCCTAAGCCACCAGCTCACAGAATAAAGCAGAAGGTTGCTGCCAGCAGCAGCCTGGAAGCCAGATTTTAGATAATGCACTTGCAGCAAAGACATGACCCTTCCTGTACAAAATGCTTGAGTCATGAAAATAATCAGCTGTGCGTTGCTGTCCAGGGTATGACATGGAACACAGAATCACAGAATCATGGAATAGTTAAGGTTGGAAAGGACCTTAAGATCAGCCAGTTCCAACCCCCTGCCATGGGCACAGAAACCTCACACTAGACCATATGCCCAAGGCTATCTCCAACATGGCCCTGAACACTGCCAGGGGTGAAGCATTCACCACTTCTTTGGGCAACCCATTCCAGTGCCTCACCACCCTAACTGTAAAGAATTTCTTCCTTATATCCAATCTAAACTTAGAATCATAGAATCATAGAATGGTTTGGGTTGAAAAGGACCTTAAGATCATATAATTCCAACCCCCCTGCCATGGGCAGGGACACCTCACACTAAACCATGTCATCCAAGGCTCTGTCCAAACTGGCCTTGAACCTTGCCAGGGATGGAGCATTCAGAACTTCCCTGGGGAACCCATTCCAGTGCCTCACCACCCTTACAGGAAAGAATTTCTTCCTTATATCCAATCTAAACTTCCCCTGTTTAAGTTTTAACCCATTACCCCTTGTCCTATCACTACAGTCCCTAATGAAGAGTCCCTCCCCAGCATCCCTATAGGCCCCCTTCAGATACTGGAAGGCTGCTATGGGGTCTCCATGCAGCCTTCTCTTCTCCAGGCTGAACAGCCCCAACTTTCTCAGCCTATCTTCATACAGGAGGTGCTCCAGTCCCTTGATCATCCTCGTGGCCTCCTCTGGACTTGCTCCAACAGATCCATGTTTTTCCATCTTTTACCTACCAAGACTTCAGATGAGAAACACCCAGGTAACATTGCTTATGTATGTGCAATGCAGTGATTAAATTTCAAGTGTAACTCCTCTCTTAAAAAAAAACCCACACCTCTTGGAGCTTCTGTTCTTGATCAATGACTCCACATCAAATTTGCCCAATTTGCAAGTAAAATCGATTAGGTCTCATTCCTAACTGACAGATAGTCAGCAGAGGATTGGGAAGACAAGCTGATGTGTTTTCATTGACTTGCAAATCACTCACTAGTAGTAATGATTTTGTGATACAAAAACTGAAATAGATGCCACTGCATTCTCCTTTAGTGTATGAATTTTCCATGGAAATTAACAGAATTAAACCCTAGGGCTTGATTTACCAGCTTAAAATACATCACTATAGGTGGAGAGAAGTGTTGAGTCAGCAAAGGTGTGGGTTTCCGTATCTGTAACGGCACTACAATCAACAACTGCAAATCTAATTACTGAATTAGCTTATTCAACTTTAACTGAAATATCAATCCTGCATTCCAGTTAAAACATATTATGAATGCCTAAAAAGTACATTCAGCTAGGATTTAAAGAGACAATTTTCAAAGGTTAAGGTGTAAACTCTTACACCTCTTGTCAATGAAAATTAGATATCTGCACTGACTTATCCCTTAATTCTGTAAAACATTTCATCTTGCCTTTACTATTAGACTTGGCAACCAGTGCTACTCTTTCAACCTTGTGGGTGCAAAGAACTGCTTGATTCAGCAAGAACCTTAAATGGAAGCAAGAGCTTCCTTTCATTGCACACGCAGCAAAATGGAGAAGGTGCCCTTACTCCAAAAGCAGGAGTTACTTTAACCTTCACCTCACGCAAACAATGTGGTGTAAGAACCCCTGTGGTGTGCAAACCTGGCCACCCTGGCAGGGTTAGACATGGTGCCTGGGCTCTGGTCTGCTCTCAGAGTCAGGTCACTTTTGCTTATCTTCAGGCATTCTGCATAGGTAACAACTACAGTGGCTATGGCCGTTGCAACAACATATTCTGCATGTGTTGGCACAGTCGCAGGCTTGCTTTTGCCTATGGCCAGCTAGTCCTTGGCCTCAAAAAGATGCTCTCATGAGGTTTCTTGATAAGCTCATATAAGAGAAACCACTTGGATTTTACCCTAGAAGGGGAGCGCATAGGAGACATCACATCCATCATAGAAGCCTCAGGTGCCCAGCTAAGGTCTGGCCAGAAGGCTGCTGATGTGGAGAATCTCTTTAACAGCATATCCCCTAAAAGGCCAGCAGACCTCTTCAGGACAAGACTAAACTGGTGAAAATTGTGATGATTTATTGGCTGTGCACAGCAGCGAGGAGATAATTTTCTGTGAAGTATGGGTTTGCAGTGTCCTTCCCTACCCACCACATCAGACTCCCATAATTTATAGCTGACCTTAAAGACCGTGATGCTCTGGATCCTGGACTTCTGTATGACTCCAGCCCACACTAGTCTGTGTCAAGACAGCCCTCATATCCTTCCAGTGTATGTTGTACTACCAAGCAGTCCCCAGGAGCTGGATTTGAGAGCTCCCCATCACCAGAGACACCCTAAGCAGGACCCTTTGTGTAACACATAGTCTTCAACAGGTACCTACAGCAGAGCATGACAGCAGGGATGGTTTCCCACCTCAGAATTGCTCTTGATATCTCTGTAAATGTTCAGGCCGGACCAACTACTGGAGAATGAACTTGCTATTGTTCCCTGATCACTCTTCAGAGTCATGTTCCTGAGTGTTGAAAAGAGGCACTTAGATGTCTTCCAAGTGAAGAGATGCCCCAGTTGAATTCCACAAATACAAATGTCAATGTTCCAGTAGTGAGCACAATGCACAATGACTATCCCCAGTGAAAGCTAAAGTGAGAGTTTATAACCAGTGTTAGCATTGTCTTTCCCAAAATCATCTTATAATTCCCAACAGGGCAGTTCTTGTTATGACTGTATTGGAGAGATACAGCTCATCACAGAATCATAGATTCATGGAATTGTAGAATACCAGGTTGGAAGGGACCTCAGGGATAATCTGCTCCAACAGCACCCTGTCCACCTGTCCACCCAAACCACTTGTCTGGAAGATTATTCCAATGGCTGGTTGTTCTCATTGGGAAAAATTCTCCTCTTGTGTCCACTCAGAATCTTCCCAGGAGTAACTTGTGCCCATGGAAGAGCTGTCTTTTCCATGAGACTCCTTGTAAAAAGGGAGTCTCCATCTTCCTTGTAGCCACCCTTTAGCTAGTGCAACATGGTGATAAGGTTTCCCCTGAGCCTTCTTTTCTCCTGGCTGAACAAACCCAGCTCGTTCAGCCTTTCCTGGTACAACTTCCCAGTCCATGGATCATCTTTGTGGCCCTTCTCTGGACCCTCTCCATCCAGTTTGGTCTGTTTGGGTTATGAAGTTCTGAAGGTTCATACAGCTCTGCATACTTCTCCTCTCTGTAGCTTGGTACCTATCTCTACTCAAGCCGGACCCAAAGATTAGGTGAAGGAGCACACAGACCCCTGAAAGGCTCAATCACATCAGCACAAGCTCTCACAGTATGCCTTATATGTCAAGAGCCTACTCATATAGTACAGGTATAACTGCTTAAAACACAGGAGGGCCACACATTTTATAAGGCAGCCTTGTGCTACTGCATTCACCCAGAGGGGGTGAGAAACCCCAAAACCCCTGCTCTGATAAGGGTGGGAAAGCCATTCTGATGAGATGTTTTCTGAATCCCTTTGGCTGACCTGAACATAGATCTGCTACGCCCTGGGCAACGTCATTAACCCTTCAGCTATGCTAAGAAAGGTCATCAATATCTCTTCTTTAACAAGACTAGTTCTTTTCCCATTATGATTATGGAGATATATATCACATGCACAAAACTTCAGCATAACAGAAATAAATGTAAGACCTTGAACATAAGTGCATAAAGAGAGAGCATATATTTTCTTAATTGAGTAATAGCACCATTAGTGTTAATAACAGCATTAGTGTAGACATTAATACGTAAGGGTTTAAAATGTCTCCATACTAAATCACAAGGGTATTTTAGTGTTAATAACAGCATTACTGTAGACATTAATACGTAAGGGCTTAAAATGTCTCCATCCTAAATCACGAGGGTATTTTAGATTAAGATGTGCTCATCAGACTGTAAATCTTACAGCTACTTGCACTGGAACTGGTGCTAAGGATCGCAACAAAGGATGAATGTAAGTATACTAACAGCTACTGCAATACAATATTCAGAGAACAGACTACACTATACAATGGAGTATATAACTATTGGTTGCATCCTACAAACTTGTATGGAAAATTTATGGTTTAGGGATAAAAACAATCTTCTTTGAAAGAGAAAACTGATTGCCCAAGATGAGATCTCTGATATTTGTCATTTGGGAGTATGATAACTGCAGGGATTTTCCTTGGCTGTACTTACTTAATGCTATTGCTAAACCTGTATCTAGTTTCTGCTGTGCATGTGCCTATTTTTCCATATTCCCATACGACTGCTGGGGACAAACCTAATTTAAGAAAATATATTATCCTACAGCTTATCTAATAGCTCCTAACTTCTAACAAAGTGGTCAAGAAGAAATGGAAAACAAGCCTCTGCAATGCTGCCTAGACTTTGTTCATTATGGGAGAAGAAATATGACTAATATTTCAATCTCCTGTCCTACTGAATCTGATTGTTCTTACTCAGTGTCTTGCTTCTATAATATATGAGATAAGCTAATCTGTTTATCACTACTGGAGGATCATCCTTGCAATAACTCTTATACTGAAAGCCTTTTATATGCACAGATGTCTCAGTGTGCCTTCCCAATAACTCCTGGCCAACATATAAATATAGAAGCTTCTCTTGGTCGCTCTGTCTGTCAACAAAGAAAAATGGCAGCAATGACCATTTAGAAATAACTTGTTTTCACACATGATATAAAGCCTGTGGTCTGAGGGTATCAATAAAAGCCTTCTTGTATCCTTTCATGCCCACAGGACTAGGATAGGATATTTTGCTTATTTAGGTAAATTTTTTGTTCTTTTTCTCCACTAGTAAACCCTTCAATTTTCAGCACGTTTCAGAGTCTCGGATCAAGTAAGATCCTAAGCTAACATAGAGATGGCCTGAATAGAATCATAGAATATGCATGCCTCAGCCTCACTTTATTGTAACTATTAGCTCATAGGAGACATAACCAAAAAAGAAAAAAGAAAAAACAAAGGTACACTAAGGGGAAAACAATTTTAACTAAATCTCTCCAGAGAGATCAAGTTTTTTTCTATAGATCAGAAACAGTCACCTGGAGAAAAAAAAAACAACAAACAAAAAAAACGTTATTTTTTAAGGAAACAAAAATCATAAAGGTATCACAGAATCATGGAATGGTTTGGGTTGTTCATGACCTCGAGCAACCTGGCCTAGTAGAAGGTGCCCCTGCCCGTGGCAAGGGGTTGGAACTGGATGTGCTTTAAAGTCCTTTCCAACCCAAACCATTCTGTGCTTCTGTGATTCTATGTGTAGTGGTTGTTCTAGGAGACAAACATAGTAACAACTGCTCCCTGCCTCTTCCCCTTTCTTTAACCTTTTATTGCTGAGAAGACATCATACTGTTTTTCCCCCTCTTAATGTGCTCTCCCAGAGGAGCTCTGAGCAGGAGGTTGAACTACAGACTTCCCAACGACTCTTCCAACCTGAATAACTTTGTGATTTGAATGAGACAGAGAGAACCTCAAGTGATACACACCATACAGACTAATCCACTTGGTGACAATAAATTCATGCATATAGAATCATAGAATCATAGAATAGTTAGGGTTGGAAAGGACCTTAAGATCATCAAGTTCCAACCCCCCTGCCATGGGCAGGGACACCTCACTCTAAACCATATCACCCAAGGCCTCGTCCAACCTGGCCTTGAACACTGCCAGGGATGGAGCATTCACAACCTCCCTGGCCAACCCATTCCAGTGCCTCACCACCCTAACAGGAAAGAATTTCCTCCTTATATCCAATCTAAACTTCCCCTGTTTAAGTTTTAACCCATTACCCCTTGTCCTATCACTACAGCCCCTAATGAAGAGTCCCTCCCCAGCATCCCTATAGGCCCCCTTCAGATACTGGAAGGCTGCTATGAGGTCTCCACGCAGCCTTCTCTTCTCCAGGCTGAACAGCCCCAACTTTCTCAGCCAATCTTCATATGGGAGGTGCTCCAGTCCCCTGATCATCCTCGTGGCCTCCTCTGGACTTGTTCCAACAGTTCCATGTCCTTTTTATGTTGAGGACACCAGAACTGCACACAATACCCCAAGTGAGGTCTCACGAGAGCAGAGTAAAGGGGCAGGATCACCTCCTTTGACCTGCATCATCATATTATGATGACCTGTCTCACCCTTTTTCATCCTTTTTCCCAGACTTCTACTGGAGAGACGAATCTCCTGCAGCCATGAGGCATTCACAAAAGGAAGAGAATGACATCCAGCAACACTGGAGGTGTGCTGTATGTTTTCAACCACAGTTACACATTCAAGAGTATATCTTCTGTGTTTTAGTGCTGCTGCTGGATTTTCTGTATCGCGCTCCCTCCTCCTCCACCCCAATTTAAAATCAATCTTTACAATATCAAGAAAATTTGAATAAGTTGAATAGTAATACAATGGTTATTCGTCAATAAATGTCTATCTCTGACTGTATATGTATAATGAATACTTCAATTATGCAGCAACTGGAAGTTGAACCTTTTGTATGTATATATCATCACATCAATTTAATTGCCTTTAGCATAGATGCCTCCAGTTTATGAGCAACATACATAATTGCAAGGGGACAGTTACAGCCACAGTTAAAAGTTATGGCTGCTAGATGAACCATAGGTGCTCTTGCATTGAAATTCTCAACACAAACTGTATTAGCAATATATATAAGAAGGGTTGGCACAGCATAGATCCTTTTCTTCTTTATTTGCATTTAATCAGCATTCTTGAGGCTGACTTAAATCATGTCGCACTTACAGCTTCATAATGTGAAAAAACTAGCTTTTACACTGAAAAATAACCCATTATTTTCTATTCTTCCCCACAACAACGGTTACAAAGGCTGCTGAGCTGCTCCTGCTGAAAACTGCTGGGTGAACTAATGAGATCAGCTGCTCTTAGAGGTGCTCCTTGAAAGCCCTTAGTGCAATCAAGGTTTGAGCTGTGTTTACCCCACATATCTACACACTACTGTTATTATGGCTACAAGCTGCACCTATATGAAATACGCAGAAAGCACTGTGTACTGTCACATTGTCTTCACAGGCTTAAAGGAGGCAGAACCTGCAGACCCAATCTTCAGCTTTATTCTGACATGCAATGGAAATTGTATAAATGTCACTTTTGTAATCCTAGTTACGGACCAGATGTGTACTCAATTCATTTACTGAAGGCTGAAAAGCCCTATAAATTACAGCATCCAATAGCTCCAAAGGAGCTAAACCAGGAGTAAGGGGTGGGACACAGGGAAGACAACCCTGCTGCAGAAGCTGTGCTGTTGTGCTGGGATGTGAGGATAGCCTTGCTATCTTTTCTCATGCATAGAATTATAGAATAGTTAGGGCTGGAAAGCACCTTAAGATCATCCAGTTCCAACCCCCTGCCATGGGCAGGGACACCTCACACTAAACCATGTCACCCAAGGCTCTGTCCAACCTGGCCTTGAACACAGCCAGGGATGGAGCATTCACAACCTCCCTGGGCAACCCATTCCAGTGCCTCACCACCCTCACAGTAAAGAATTTCTTCCTTATATCCAATCTAAACTTCTCCTGTTTCAGTTTGAACCCGTTACCCCTTGTCCTATCACTACAGTCCTTAATGAAAAGTCCCTTCCCAGCATCCTTATAGCCCCCCTTCAGATACCCTACGTGGGCACCTCGAAGCCAGACACACTGGTCCTGTGTTCAAGTCTGAGCAGAATATTCCACGTGAAAAGGTACGGTTTACTGTGTGCAGATCTCCTACTCTACTCAGCACTTGTCAGGCCACAACTGGAATACTCTGTTCAGATTTGGTCCTCTCTATACAAAAAAGATGTGGACAGGCTGCAGAGGGTCCAGAGAATGGCCACAAGGATGATCTAAAGACTGTTCAGCCTGGAGAAAAGAAGGCTCTGGAGAGACCTTATCACCCATCTTTCCCTAAATGTAATTTTTCAAATGTTAAAAAAGAAAACGAACAGTTCCAATGGACATGAAATCTGTTTGGTTTTACTGTCGGGTTTGCCTGCTTTGGATCAAGCCCACATCAATTAACTTCAGTGATTTTCAGTCAGGCCATGAATACAAAAAATCAGTTGTTTCCACTGTTCTGCCCCTCAGGAAAGCAAGAACAGTTTCCTTCTATAGTACGAATTGACCGCCACATTTTCACACTCTAGTTAACTCCTCCCAGAGTTAAATGAAAATTGATTTTTCTCTCGCTCCATGGCCTTGCCATGGTACTCGCCTGGGTTTTCTAACAGATTCATGGAGAAATGGAAGTTCTTCACCAATTTAACTCGCGTTCCGTCTGTTCTTCAAACCTATTATCTATGTCTAACACAGGAGCGGCTGGAGAAATGTTTGGCTCTAGAACAGCACTAGGAAGTCCATTCCATCCTTTTGCATTGCTGTTTCCTAAAGCTGCCTCCTTGCTGCTGACGATTAGATGCAGCCTTGGAAGTGTAGGACCTCTTCCTCCCACCTCTGTAAATGTGAGTGACTCATGGGAACATTCAGACTATGCTTTGCTCCAACCTCTCTTTCCAACCATGATCATTTTGCTTAATCAATGACAGGAGCTGCCCACTTTCTCTCCAGAGGGGTCATTTATAAGACTAAACTTGCACAAGTTGTTCTTCTTTTGAATTGTTTTCTTCATGCTAAGTTACATGAGTCTGCAAAGAAGACACGAATTATTAAAATACTGACATGGAGAAGAGGCATTAGGTGTAAAACCTTTCCCATAATGTTTCCTAAGTGATTCAGGGTCAGGGGGATGAGATCTACTTGTCAGGTTGCTCGAGTCTCATCATCAGGATATTTGTTAGTCGTTTCATTTTCCAGTCCTTAACTTAATTCTGTTACTCCTTAATATAATCCTATTACAACCAGGACAGTTGCTGCCAGCCATGTCCACACATCAGCACTGAGATGCAGAGTTACTTTAAAATGTGGAAACTCACATCATTTCATTACACTCCCAAAGCAGCACAGCTTCCAGGTAGGGTCTGTTGCACGGGGTGGTCCATCTCATGCATAGAGGGGATGGCACAGTAATGCTAGTTTACCTATGCCAGTTAACTGGTGTTCATCAATTAGAGTTGAGTAAGTAATTTTCCTGTGCATAAAGGCTAGACATGGTACAGAACACCTACAGTCATAGCAAAATAAAGCAAATGCTGCTTCTTTGCACTCCTGGATATTTCAGAAACTCCCCATGGGCTTGTCCTAGCTCTGAGGTGTGATTTCAGGTTAATAGTTTTGATTAAAGCAAAGGAGGAAAAGAAAAGGGGAATCAGAACAGAAATAATATCTCTGATCAAAACAATCCTTTCTTTAGCCTTATTTCAGTGTTCTGTGTAATTTGTTTCCAACTGCTATTGAAACAGAGGTTGGCTGCTTTTCAATAGCAAAGCTTAAATATATATATTGTGTGTATATAGACTCACACATGCATAAATATATATTACACATAGACTATTAAAACTGCAAACCCAAGTGTATACAAGTATCATAACACCAGATTTAAGGTTACTGTGCTCATGTTGTGCATGTGTTATGACTCAGTAGTAATTGCTATGATCGCCTGCTATTCTCCTTAAAACCTCTGTCTCAAGCAAGTCCAGAGGAGGCCATGGAGATGCTGCAGGGGCTGGAGCAGCTCTGCTCTGGAGCCAGGCTGAGAGAGCTGGGCTGGGGCAGCCTGGACAAGAGAAGGCTCCTTAAGGGGAGACCTTAGAGCAGCTCCAGTGCCTGAAGGGGCTGCAGGAAACCTGGAGAGGGGCTTGGGACAAGGGCCTGTAGGGACAGGACAAGGGGAATGGCTTGAACCTGCCCGAGGGGAGACTGAGATGAGCTCTTAGGCAGAAGCTCTTCCCTGTGAGGGTGCTGAGGCGCTGGCACAGGGTGCCCAGAGAAGCTGTGGCTGCCCCATCCCTGGCAGTGTTCAAGGCCAGGTTGGACACAGGGGCTTGGAGCAACCTGCTCTAGTGGAAGGTGTCCCTGCCTATGGCAGGAGTTGGAACTGGATGAGCTTTAAGGTCCCTTCCAACACAAACCATTCCATGATTCTATGGTTCTATGAATCAGGATAACATCAGAGTGATGAACGGCTGCACCTTTAGTGGAAGAAACCCTGACTCTGTAGTATTTGCTTATCCATCCCCACTAACAATCACTGCAGCAAACCAATCTGAAGGTCACCAATGCAGAAAGCTTTTGATCACACAGTTTTTGCTCTCTTGGCCAGGAATAAAAAACTTTTATTCACTCACTGTGAAAAGGAGGGGGCAAATTTCCTGTTGGGGAAAGTGATCAGACCTTGAATTACATCAGCAGAGAGCTGGCTTCAACTGAATTCAACCGGCATAAAGCACTTCAGAGGTTGCCACCAGATGAGTCTAACTGTTTTGCAGTAAATCCACCCCTAATTTATAGCCATGCTAATGGGAAATGAATTTACCTAAATGTGTGTGTTCACATCATAAATTCAGCAACTCCATAATTCAGTTAGCTACTGCCTAAGACTGGCTCCTGGGGCCTGAAGGTGAGGCGTGGGCTCTCTTATTTTGGTGGTTTAAACACTTCATGTTCAATTAACGTTTGTGTAAGATGACAGCACCTCAGTGTAAACTGCTGTACATGGAACAGGGGAGAAAAACGACCTCATTTCACTTCATTATCCAACAGCACAAACACAGTCGCTTCTGAAGGTCTGTGGCGTTTTGCACTTGGCTGTCGCATATCCAACCATTACTGAGAAGACAAATGTCCTTACAGGTAAATGCAGTTAACAGCACGCTGGGTTGCAGGGCAGATGGATGAAATGAGCCTCTGGAAACGAACAGCTGCTACAGTGACATGCATCCCTTGACACAGCCTCGCCAATCCAGGATGACTGTACCTTCTGTGCATTGAGGGAGCTCGAAATGGAGACGTCTCCATGTCTTGAAGCAAGCAGTGTACCTTGCTGAAGCTCATCTGCTAAATGTTTTAAGATCCCAGCTGGATTTACATTAGCCTGCAAAGAAATACATTTGCTCTGTTTCCAGGCTCATAAACACTCAACTGTTTTGAGAGAAGCTCTTAGTCCTGGCATAATCTATTCAAGCAAGAAGATCTGTGAAAACAATGGCCTGCAAGCTGTTCCCAGGATACAGAGCACTGCAGTTAACTGGGTGCTGTTTGTGCCTAAGTGGAAATGCATCAATGTCTATGTGGTCTCCAAACACTGAAAGTGCACTGTGTAAACCAGGCAAAGTATGTTGGACTCCGTCAGAATTCCAGAGCCACTTCAGCAGCCATGAAAAACTGTCTCCTTGGGAGCTGTAGGGCAGTTCCATAATAACTCATAAATCAGACCTTAGTGACTTTCATGCAGCTGTTTATGAGTTTGTGCTGGCTTCTCCAGTACATCTGGGTCCTTCAGGTTCTTTGCTAGACAGGTATATTGTGTCTGGCTGAGATGGAGTGAGCTTTCTTCCTCACAGCCTGGATGGAGCTATGCTTCGGAGTTGTGGCTGAAACGGTGTGGATAACACACCAGTGTCTTGGCAATTGCTGAACAGAGCCTGTACAGCATCAAGGTGTTCAGTCTTCCCTACTCTGTCCACCCCCACCAGCAAGTAGACTTGGGGTGGGCAAGAGCCTGGGAGGGCACAGAGCCAGGACAGCTGATCCCAACTGACCAAAGGGATATTCCAGACAATATGACATCTGTTCAGCAACAAAAGCACAGGGAAAGAGGAGGAATTGCAGAATCCCAGCTTGGAAGAGACCTCAAGGATCATCTGCTCCAACCTTTCTAAGCAAAGCATGATGCAGATTAGATGTGCCAGCACCCTGTCCAGCTGAACCTTAAAAGCATCCAGCATTGAGGAATCCACCACTTTGCTGGGGAGGTTATTCCAATGGCTGATTGTTCTCACTGGGAGAAATTCTCCTCTTGTGCCCAACTGGAACCTTCACAGGAATAACTTGTGCAGGCAAGCCAGGCAGCTGGGATCCCTGCACAGGGCACTGGGATTGACAAAGTGACTGGAAAGGGAACTGGAACACACAGCCTTCTGAAATGGTTCCTGTTGACTATGAAAGCCAGTTACTCCCTCAAGGATGATCTGGAATGTTGCCTGGACAAGTGAACCACCACTGAGGAAGGTATCCAATACCTGAAAGAGCTAAAGATGGTGGGAATCCACCCAGTCCCTGTGGCAGAAGGTGGGATGTAATCAGCAGTGGTTTATGCCAACACTCTGGTGTTGATGCATTGGCCAGACCCTGAGCCACTAACCGTGGAGTGACTGTTCCAGTGGCTCCAGAGGTTCAAAGAGATCCTCCCCTCCTTTCCCCACCATGGCCCTGCTCTGAGACCACAGGGCTCTGTGAATTCTCCAACCAAGAGCAGATGGTCCCTGCCTCTGGCCAGGCAGAGGAAAGGGATAACCAGATTTACTGGACAGTGTGGATTCAATGGCCTGGCATATGGGATCCACAGGAATAGAAGGCTTTTGTGGGCATTGGTGCACATTGTGCCCCGATACCATCAGACTACAAAAGAGCAGAACCCATCTGGATTTCTGAAGTGATCTAGACTAATGAGTTATCTGTAGCTTGGTGAGCCCATGAAACATCAGGACATCCAGGGAGAGATGGAACATACAGACGGGCTCATGACTGAGGGGTGGACCCAACTGCAGAGGTGGTAGACAGCAGCACTATGAAGGGCAGAGAGGAGACAACTTAGAAAGATAGACAAGAGGAGCATCAGACAACCGCACTGAAATCTTCTTTCCCTAACTAATGTCAATACCAGGATTTTATTGCCTTCAGCCACAAGCAGAATCTATATATTGAGATTTCCCAATACAAAGATGCTGACACAGGATTTGGGCTTCTCAGTACTACAGGATTACAAAGAGCAAGCAATAGTGTCTGCTGCTACAAGTCAGCATGGCTCCATTGACCACAGCAACCTCGCTGACTTAGGTGAGATTTAATCGAACACATCTGTGATTACACATTTTATTCCACTACCCTATTTCTTCCCTCCCCACTGAGGTCTCAATGTTATCCAAGCCCCTGACAAGGACAAAAGTCAACAGAGCATCATTAATACCGACCACAGCTCCAAAGTCTGCCTGCCCACTGCCCATGCTCCATCTCAATTAGATTTAGTCAGATTTATCTGAGCACCGAGCTGTCCTACCACAGGCCCACACCTTGCATGTTTATTTCAAAGTAATCTAATTTGCTGTCAACGTGCTTATCTAGCTGGGAAGCAGCCTGTGAGAGGTGCTCCACAAGGAATACAGCTTTCCAGAAAGCACGGCTCAGTGAACTCCTTTCAATGCGGAATATAGAATCTGTTTTGCTGTTGTTGATGATTTGCACTGGAATTATTCACTCGCTCCCTGCTCTTTCCCTCAATACACTTCTGAAGCACATTTAAGCTCCTAAGCTCCAATCACTTCAAAATGGAGTGGAATGCACCAGCCCTTTCCTGTGGGTTTCCCATAAAGAGCTTAAGCAACCCTGGAGAGCTGCAGGACAACACCACTCTGCCTGCAAGGCACATTTGGCAAATGAGGATGCAGTTCTGACATGTTTGCTAGCAAAATGCTGATGCACAAGAGGCTGTTGAGTGGTGCAGCCTCTGAAACACAAGAGAGAGCCAGAGCACGACACTTTGAGCTGAGTAGCGATGGGAAAAGAGACCCAGGTCTCATATTCCTAAATACACACAATCCCAACCAGCGCTGAAATGATTAGGGGACAATACTATGGTAAATAGCAAGTGTTTACCACACACTAGTGTATTCTGTCCCACCCCAGGCCGTTGGACCTCACTCACCTTTGCTTCCCAAGCTCTATTTTGCACTTGGGCTTTGTCTCAGCAGCATGGTGAAGGAGTCAGTCCTGCTTCCCATGGCACAATGCCCAGCAATGCTCCCCTCTTACTCCATGAGGTGCAGGAAAACAGGATTGGGAGGGATGATGGTCTCATCACCAGGGAGAAGATGAGCAGGGAGAAGGTGATTTGTGCTGCACTCAAGACATTTGGCCCCTTTGCAGCATGGCAAGTTTCACAGGTTAAATCCCAGCAGAGATTTTAGCATGTATGAAGACAACCTTCTCCAGAGGTCCCCATCTGGCCTCTTTCCTCCAAGGCTCAGTTGTGCTGCAACACGTGGTGGTGCCATGATGCTCCCTTCTTCCAGTTTCAGGACTGAGGAGTTCCTGAAGGACTCAAGGAGACAGGCATCACCTGCCACTGCTACCAAAGTTCCCTGTCACCTCCACTATCCCTTTCTGTGCTACTTCACTTTAGCACTGCTACAAAACTACCCAAATGACCAGAAAGAAGTTGAGTGGGCACCATGAAAAGATACTGGAACTATCTTTTAGCAGAGAAACGGGTATTTCCAGACTCCAACAAATGCTGTGTGACCAGTACCTGACCACCAGAGACTTGACAAGAGGCTCACAGCAGAGAAGGGAGTCACGAGGGATGGATTGTGGCTGAGCACCCATAGAAACAAAGTCTACATGAGGCCCCTGCCCATCAGCTCTGGCTTTGACAGGGAGGCACAACTTACAGCACATGAACACCTGAATGGTGTCCCTGCCCACGGCAGGGGGGTTGGAACTGGATGATCTTAAGGTCCTTTCCAACCCTAACTATTCTATGATTCTATGATTTTAAACTCCTCATTCTCTTACATTCTGTTCTGTTTGTTGAGATTAAACAGTACTTTGCTTTGCTGAAGCTGTTTTCGCTCTGTTTGATACTGGTCACAGATCCCAGAAGAGGTCTGCAGGGGAATCATGTACCATGGTTCAAGAACCTGCGCCCTCTATCACAACCAGTATAAAGGTTGCCAAACCCAGGCCTCTTCTAAGTGTGGGAGACTGAGAAATGAGAGAGCAGAGAAAAAAGGGCACTGGGTACTCAACATCCTTGACCATCCTGCAGCAGTTCAGGTTTCTAAATGCAGTGCAGGGATAGCAAGCTTTGAATTGTCTTTGATTCACCCAAACTTCAGAAAGGAACTTACCAGTGACTCAGTGGGAAAGACAGCCTTAGGCTCAAAGATCTCAAAGAAAACTGCGGGGATGGAAAGCAGGTCTGTGTGCTCGCTGTTTGCAGAAAGAATGGACTTGAGACACGTGGTCCTTTTCAGCCCCATGTACCAATGACTGCATAGCACCGCCTTAGACAATACCAAAACTTTGGTCTGTATCCTGAATTTTATCTATGTCCCTCAAAGGGAGACAACAGAGAGACCCCATGAAGGATGCCAGATACTGAAAGATACATAATGTGTGGAAAACAGGGGGAAGGTTAAAAACTGAGTTATCCGGTCTCATTCGTTTCCCTCTTTCCAACCACATCATTGGTTTAAACATTTTTCTGCTGAGGGTCCCCATCTGCTCAGCCTCCTTATTTCCACAGAATCACAGAATGGTCTGGGTTGGAAAGGACCTTAAGATCATCCAGGTCCAACCCCCTGCCATGGGCAGGGACACCTCACACTAAACCGTGTCGCCCATGGCTCTGTCCAACCTCGCCTTGAACACTGCCAGGGATGGAGCATTCACAGCTTCTCTGGGCTCCCTGTTCCAGTCCCTCACCACCCTCACAGTAGAGAACTTCTTCTTTATATCTAACCTGAACTTCCTGTGTTCAAGTTGCATCTGTTTGAGAGGGCCCACACGAACTGAAGAGAGAGATGGGATGTCCAGGGAATGGATTGCCCAAGGAAGCTGTGAATGCTCCATCCCTGGCAGTGTTCAAGGCCAGTTGGACAGAGCCTTGGGTGCCACGGTTCAGTGCGAGTTGTCCCTGCCCATGGCAGGGGATTGGAACTGGATGATCTTAAGGTCCTTTCCAACCCTAACTGTTCTGTGATTCTATGTGCTCTTTGTGTGCATGCAGAAGCTGGAGGGTGGCTGTCCGAGAGCACAGGAACGGCTGCCCTCTATACCATACTTGTATTAATGACAATAAATACAACACAGCAGAAGGCTGAGTCGATCACAACACACAGCCCCATCGGCAGCTCCTGTCTGGCTGTGGGATGCTGCCCTCCTCCGGCAAACTGGGACAGCCGCCTGCATCTCCAGAGCCGCTTTCTGTATTAGAGCTGAGCCACGCTGAGTTGCGGGTACCAGACACCCGGTTTGGCAGCTCAGTGTCCCTCTGAAGCGGAAAATCAGCACCCTGGGGCACTCCACCCTTCTGTCTTGTGAGGGAAGCCGTGGTTGGAAAAGACTTTGCATCCCTCAAGGAGCAAATTCCATCCTGAGCCTGCGTGTGACACTGCTAGTGCTGAACAGTAATGCCCTGTGAGAGGGTGCAGATCCAGGGCTCTTCCCCTTCCTGACAGGGGTTTGTCGCTGTTGTTGAGGTTTTTTCCTCATGTCTGTCTCTTGGCAACACAGTTGTTGACTTGGAAACTCAGTGCTTTAAATACGTTTGAGTGTTTCTGCTGAATCCAGCATCTGTTACCACATGAAGTTAACCTTCAGCACAGGTACCCGGGGCATGCTCCCCTGTGAGCATCCTTCAGGGAGCTCCTCGGTGGCTTGCCTTCCTTATTACCCTGGGTCACACAGCTGCCACTGGTAGCAGTGCTTCTTCCCCCACATACCCCATATACATCTTCCTTCTCATCCTAGAAGTCCTCTGAGTGAGCCATGTCCTGACAGAGGAAATGATACATGGGCCACTGAAAACTCAGGAAGTTCAACAAGAACAAGGGGAATGCTTTAACCTGCCAGAGGGGAGACTGAGATGAGCTCTTAGGCAGAAGCTCTTCCCTGTGAGGGTGCTGAGGCGCTGGCACAGGGTGCCCAGAGCAGCTGTGGCTGCCCCATCCCTGGCAGTGTTCAAGGCCAGGTTGGAAAGGGCTTGGAGCAGAGTGGCTCAGTGATGGCTGAAGCCGACCTAGCAGCAGAAGGAGCCTCCAAGTAACTGAAAATCAAATGTTTTTTATTACCAAGGCGATTTTTCTCCTCTGAAAGCCTGAATTTTTATGTGCTCAGCTTAAAGCACTCCCTCACACCAGCTGCGAGAAACCCAGACCTCTGGGGAGAACACAGAGGGTTGAGGTCAGACAACCCACAGCTGCTGGCAACTGCTGAAACAAGCATCTTACTTACTTATGGGTGCCCAGCATCACGGCTCTCAGAGTTCACTGTTTCAGTTAGTATGTTTTACAAAGAGTACCACCAGCAATCCTCCTTCTGGGCTGCGCTTTGAGGTGTAACTTCAGCATCCCTGGGCTTGTACAGGGTCTGAGAGAGACTGAAGTGGTTTATTGTGATTCCCAGAAAACTCCAGCAACAAACTGGCCAACAGAGTTCCAAGCTGACAAGCAGGTATTCTTCATTGCAGGGCTGGGAGACACAGGGGATAGCTCCTCCTAACGTGTATCCCCACATTGCTACACTGGCCATCCTTATATAGTCCCGGGGCATACATACATATTCATGAGGCTACACACGAATTACATCATTTTCCAGAAAGTTTCCCACATGCATACACAAATGTGGTGGTGGTCTCTGAGGGTCATTTACTTCTCCCAACAATCTTCATCACTTCTGGCAGCCTTTGAAGCACCAGCTTAAATAACATCACAGACATAGCAATCATCCTGTCCTTCTACTTATCAGTTAGTTTAACTGTGCCCACCCTGGACATCTGCTAGTCCCAGATACTCCCCATCCCCAGGTCCTGTTTCTCTATTCTGCTTCTCTTACACTTTTTGTACTAAGGTCCTAAGGACCTAAAACTATGTCAACTACCTTCAAGCACTGCAGTTACTTTCCATTACAAAGCCATCAAACTTAACATCACTTAGAACTGATTACCTTTTGTGCTTTCATGCCTCCTTGTCTCAGTTGTAAGTTGTACGAGCAGAAAAGTGAGATTTCAATGTTGCAGAAATGCTCCTTGGCTGTGAAATCTGCGTGTTGCTCTGATAAGGAGCAAAATATGAACAGGTTACAATTTGAAAGCTTCAGAATTCAAGAGCACAAGAGCCCAGAGTAATAGTTTGACCTTTCAGGAGATGGACAAGAGGAAACAGCCTCAAGCTACACCAGGAGAGGTTTAGATGGAGCTGAGCAACAATTCCTTCGCCAGAGGGTGCTCAGGCATTGGAACAGGCTGCCCAGGGCAGTGCCTGTCCTTGCAAGTGGAGACGAGGCCTTCGCTGCCATGGGTTAGTGGTGGCTTGGCAGTGCTGGGGAACGGTTGGACTGAATGAGCTTAAAGGTCTTTGTCAACCAAGCTGATTCTATGATTAAGTCAACAAGGGCCTTCCTGCTGCTGCTAAGGTCAGAGAAAGAGGAAAATGCCTTCGAAAGAAAACAGCTGGATGAACCTCTCCAGGCTGTGAATCAGCCCAAACAAGAACATGTAGTTAATGGGAAAGACTAAACACACATCGCAATGTCCTTAACAGATTTCCACCAAATGATAAAATGAGGGGGGATATTTCTGCCCAGACAACCACCACACAGCCCCCCCCAAGACCAGAATTCACAGCACCCGTGCCATAGCCTTATCTGCCCAAACTACCACATGCAATGAGCAACAAGAACTGGGTGGGCATTTTGCAGACTTACAATGCATATGTATATAATGGAGGTATGTGAGGAATAATATGTATGTGGTGATACGCGGATAGACTCCACAACTCGTTAAAGTTGTAAAGTAGGTATGCTTTATTCAGCACTGAGGCGCACGGGGGATAACTCCTCCAAAAGCATGCGCATTTTAGTGTTGTCTTCCCTTTACATTTATCCTCTAAAGTTATACATATGCATGAGGTTACACAACACATCTATACATATTCATGTCCTATCCCCACTTCGTATTATGAGCTAAGAAGTCCTTTGCACCTGCACAGTGCCTCCTAGTGGTCGTGAGCGAGGGCCTCAAGATGAAATAAACGAGTCTTCCTCTTGTGAGTAGGGGTCTTCAAGATGAAGTAAATGAGTCTTCCTCAAAAGCCTGAACTTTTCATCACTAGCCATCACACATGCTCTTTAGGAGTCTGGTCAAACAGACAGCAAAGCTGTCTGTTTCTCCCCTTATCAGTAGCTTATTGTCCTGGTACTGCATGGCAAGCATGATAGGTATTTGCAAACAGTACTTTTGGTTAAACAAGCCAAAATTCCTTTAACCCCCCCTTGTACAACCCCCCCTTGTACAACTCCCATAAACCCCCCGACAACCTCCCTTGACAACACCCTTGTACATCCCCCATTCCCCCTTGTACAACTCCCTTGTACAACCCCCCTTGTACACCCCCCCCGTACATGGGTCAACCCTCTGCATCACTGGTATATGACCAATGGAGGTACTGTCTCTTCTCAGGGTGCATGAGAGGCGGAGCAATCCCCCATGCACCCAATACTGCAACAAAGCCATGTCGGCTTTAACCCCCCGTTCTTTCTTTAACCAGTCATTCTTTAACCCGCCATTCTGGTTAAAGAGTTTATGTCCCGGGGCTCGGGGACACCCGCAACAGGGCCTTATAAACACCTCACTGAGAAAGAACCCGTCGCTCTCCACCATGCGCCTACAGCTCCTCCGCTCCGCATGGCGGCGCAGCGCCTTCCCCTTGCGGCTGAAGGACTACAGTACCCAGCATGCCCCGCGGACGGCCTGACCGGAAAGGCATCTCCACGGCGCTTGCGCATTGGAGGACGGTGGGTGCGCGCCGGAAGTGGAGTGCTTTTGCTGCAATGAAGGGAGCTTGGTATGGGGCCGCGCTCCTCGGCCGGGCCTTGCGGCCTCCGGGTGCGCGGAGAGGTGAGAGCCAAGCCCCGGGGGCACGGAGCGAGAGCGGCAGGAGCGGGCAGAGCCGCCTGCTGTGGTAGGGAGTAACCTCGGCCTCTGTGGGGTTGTACTGGAGAACGCACAGGGTGTTTGTCGGGCTGTGCTCGCTGCCCGAGAGCGATCTTGGGGCCGGTCCCTGAGGTGATGTGTTGCGGAGCACGCTGTAATAAGGCCCAGGCAGGGGTGAGTTATATGGGCAAGAGCTCATGGGGACTGAGCTACTTTGTACTCTGGCAGAGAGTAAAGAAGAGGAACTTCCCTATGAGGATGCTGAGGCGCTGGCACAGGGTGCCCAGAGAAGCTGTGGCTGCCCCATCCCCGGCAGTGTTCAAGGCCAGGTTGGACACAGGGGCTTGGAGCAAGCTGCTCTAGTGGAAGGTGTCGCTGCCCGTGGCAGGGGTTTGGGACTGGATGAGCTTTAATGTCCTTTCTAACCCAGAACAGTCTGTGATTCTGTGAAGATAGATACATGAGTCCTAGTTGGTGTAGATATCCTATGGAAAAGGGATTGGTGTTTTTTATATAACCCAGCACTCAAAAGAACCCGGCTTTTTGTTGCAACATCTGTGCATCTTTGCCGTGATGCAAGGCATTAAAATGAGATACAGCATGATAACACAATCTGGTTAAGTTTAAGGTATGTGTTTTCTCTCCCAGGTTTTGCTGCCACGCTGGTTAGGAACTCATACGATGTCAGAAATGTTGAACTCACTCCCCCGGAGCAGAGGAAGGTGACTTTTGATACTCACGCTTTAGTGCAGGATCTGGAAGCCCATGGTAAGTGTTACCAGACAGATCATTCAAAGGAAGACTTTTAGGCTCAGTACTATAACTTTGAGTGCTCTGTGTTTTCCCAAAGTACCAAACTTGCTGTTATAAGGTGGTTTGGCAGCCCATTGAGGAGGATGGTGAAGGAGGCACCTGACCCTGATGCTTCTGTAACCATACAAATAACTGTTACATTAGATTTACCTTGTCTGTATCTATAGGCAGGTTTATATAGTGTTTTCCAGCTGGAACATGATACCCTTACCAAATGTAACAATAACACTTAACTGTTTTCTAGCAAAAATAAAGGTTTTTTTGCAGGTGGAGGGAGGTGATCCTGCCCCTTTACTCTGCTCTCTTGAGACCCCACCTGGAGCACTGTGTGCAGTTCTGGTGTTCTCAGCATAAGAAGGACATGGAGCTGTTGAAACAAGTCCAGAGGAGGCCACGAGGATGATCAGGGGCGGGAGCAGCTCCTATATGAAGACAGTGGAAGTTCATTATAAAGCTAATTTTGTATGAATTACTTTTATAGTGCATGAACAGTTCAGGATTATACAGAAACCCTGTCAGCTGCATGCACAGGGAACTTCAGTATGTTAAAAGTTAACGTGCTTTTAGATGTTGGCAGCATTAAGTCTGTGGTTTTTGTAGTTAAAAGTCACAGTGACTGGCTCCTCACTGTCATTTCTCAGCGACTGTGTGACTTCTCATTTACCACTGCAGTTGGGTACAGCACTTGAGTGTCCCTGTTCATTATGTACAGCTTGCTCTTGTTTCCATCCAACTTTCTAATACTACCTTAACTTGTCACCTTCCAACTGTCTTCCAGGCTTTGGGAAGGAACAAGCAGAGACCATCTTGAGGACGTTAGTAAACCTGTCGAATGTCAGCTTGGACACAGTCTATAAAGATATGGTTACCCAGACTCAGCAGGTAAAAGATACTAGATGGTGTACATGCACCATTATACAGGCACAGTGATGTGTAAGGTCTCGTGGGTGGGTATTTGAAAGGCAAGTGAGCATCTCTGTAGTACTATAAAGGCTTCACTGAGGTAGGTTTTCCCGAGTTTCAGGGTGGTGGTAAGAATAGTAATACCTAATAGAATACCAGGTTGGAAGGGACCAGATGGATCATCTGGTCCAAAAGTCTTAAAGCCTTTCATCTCACAGGAGTGTTTTCCAAATGCAGCCACGAATCAGCAGTGTAATGCAGAGTTTGCTTCATTTGCTTCTGCAAAGCTCAGAGGTGAAGCCAGAATCTTCACTGGGCTTTCCAACAGGTTAGGGCAGAAGAAAGGCTCAAGAAGAGGTTCCCAAAGAGAACAGGAGAGAGAACAGGATTACCTAAAATAGCAGAAAATTGGCAGTGGCTTTACTGAATGGCATGGCATTAAGATGTCTCCTTCCCTTAGATACTGGGGTTCGTCGACATAGCTGGAGGCAGTGAGTCAGTTCTGTAGCACAGCTGGTTTGTCTGCTGATAACAGAGGTGGTGGCAAGTTTCAGTTGAATAAATTGCCAAAATGAAAAGAACTTCAGTTTTTCTTGAGGACTGCACATCTGGGCCAAGCTCTGATGCATGGTGATGGTTTTAATAATGACTGAGGAAGGCTATGCCATTCTTCTTCAGCTGCTTAATGCAGTTAAGCATTGCTGTTTCATTTAAACTGCTGAGCCTTACATCCAAGAGTTTTATCTTGATACTCATTTTTAATACAAGTTATCTGTCCTCATTTTTCTGTAACCCTCAGAAGACAACAAGAACTTGTGTGTCTATTTTGGTTTTCCTCATCAAAGTGGAAACTTCTAGGAAACCCTGATATGTGTAGAGGAAGTCAGGATCCTCAATATATCTTGCATGGAATTGTGTTATGCAGAAACACTTGATTTTTGTAGTGCAGTCAGTGTTGAGACTGAATGTTTTAAGATGGGATGAAGCAAATGAGCTCCTCTCTGTCAATGCAGCTGAAGTTTCCCCAGGAAATGTAAAAACTTCCTTGTGTTCAAGTCAGACATCAGTGGAAGCTGGATCAGGGCAAACTTTCATACAATCACAGAATGGTTTGGATTGGAAAGGACCTTAAGATTGTCCAGTTCTAGCCCCCTGACATGGGAAGGGATGCCTTCCACTAGAGCAGGTTGCTCCAAGCCTCATCCAACCTGGCCTTAAACAGTGCCAGGGATGGGGCAGCCACAGCTTCTCTGGGCAAAAACATAATGAATTTAGTTAAGTGTAGGATCTGAGAAACACTGTTTGCTTCAGTCTGAGAGCTCTTCATTATTCTGGTGCTCAGCTTTAACAGCAGAATCCCACAGTGATGTGTTATTTTCCATGCTAAATAGCAGGTAACTTCCTTACAGTAGCTAAAGGAATGTTGCTTTCAGGAGTCTCAATTACAAAGTTTCTTTATTTTCATGGGGTTTTTTTACTCTAGTTGATAAAGAGCAGTTGAATCTGAACTTGCTGGTCCAAACAAGTAAGAGTTTTTTCAGTGCCTTTAGCTGTGTTTAACTATTGGCTGTCAGACTTCAAGGTTGGGTGAACAGCATGGTACTTGGACTAATCATAGAATCACAGACTGGTTTGGGTTGGAAGGGGCCTTAAAGCTCATCCAGTTCCAGCCCCCTGCCACAAGCAGGGACACCTTCCACTAGAGCAGGTTGCTCCAAGACCCGTCCAACCTGGCCTTGAACGCCACCAGGATGGAGCATTCACAGCTTCCTTGGGCAACTCATTCCAGTGCCTCAGCACCCTCACAGTAAAGAACTTCTTCCTTATATCTAACCTGAACTTCCCCTGTTTCAGTTTGAACCCATTACCCTCTCTGATGTTTTTGCATAAGTTCAGAAATAGCATAATAAAGCAACAGAAAAAAGCACAAATCCTCTAAAGTCTTTTTAACAAATTGCAGCTATGAAGTTCTGTGTTTCTGTCACTTTCTTGGTGGAGTCTCCCCAGTTTTGTGCTTTAGAGCAGCTAGTTTCATCCATTTCAGACCTCAGTCTTTACTTGGTAGAAAGTGTGCAATTTAATGACATCTTTTATTACTTCTAAGGAAATAACTTTGAAGCAGATAATGGCACATCTGGACTCCATTCGAAAAGACATGGTCATCCTGGAGAAAAGTGAATTTGCAAACTTGAGAGCTGAGAATGAGGTACTAAAGAACACTTTTAGTTAAGCACTTAAATTGTAATGTTGGGTTGTACCTGTTGAACATGTCTGTGGAAAAAAAATATGAATGTAAAAGTAATTTTGGATACTTCTATCATAGAATCAAAGAATGATTTGGGTTGAAAGGGAACTTAAAGCTCATCCAGTTCCAACCCCCTGCCACAGACAGGGACACCTTCCACCAGAGCAGGTTGCTCCAAGCCCCTGTGTCCAACCTGGCCTTGAGCACTGCCAGGGATGGGGCAGCCACAGCTTCTCTGGGCACCCTGTGCCAGCGCCTCAGCACCCTCACAGGGAAGAGCTTCTGCCTAAGAGCTCATCTCAGCCTCCCCTCTGGCAGGTTAAAGGCATTCCCCTTGTCCTGTCCCTACCGGCCCTTGTCCCAAGCCCCTCTCCAGGTTTCCTGTAGCCCCTTTAGGCACTGGAGCTGCTCTAAGGTCTCCCCTTCAGGAGCCTTCTCTTGTCCAGGCTGTCCCAGCCCAGCTCTCTCAGCCTGGCTGCAGCACCTCTGTGTTGAACTGTTGTAGATTACAGCTTCCGTGATCACATAAAACATATTTCATGTGATCAGACTTGCTCAGTTTTCTTAGAATCATCTCCTGTAATTTTATTTCAGGGTGATTCTGGTACAGTCTTGTCCCCATTAACCACACAATGCAAGGCGAGCAGTTGGTCATTTCTCTGCAGGGTTTAATTAAACTGGTGATTGAGATACGGTTTGATTCTGCTTGATGGCATTTTGGTATTTTCCTGCCATCTGTAATCACAGAATAACAAGATCATTATCATTACAAAAGAATCCCTTTGTTTTGATCACAGTTCCCAGCAGATTATATATGGCTGTAGGAATTGAATACAGCAGTTAGGATGTTTAGTCAAGAACAGATCATCCCACTGGGAGACAAATCATGGCAAAGTAATAGCATGCATGTGGTGGCAGCGCTCCTGTGAGTGATGGGCTTGGTCAGCAGGGTTCTGGGCCTGTCAAATCATTTGTGTTCGTTTTTCTCCTCTGCACTTAGAAAATGAAAATCGAATTAGATCAAGTCAAACAGCAGCTGTTGGTAAGTAAACTGCAAGTACCTCCACACTCCTTTTAGGGAGAATAAATAGGGAGTTTCGTAATCTTTATTTGCTTTCAAGAATGAAACGGGTAAGATCCGAACTGACAGCAAGCTGGACATCAACCTGGAGAGGAGCAGAGTGACGGATATGGTAAGCTGGTCTGTGAGCATACCCTGACCACTGCTGTGTCCTGTTTTCTGTTGGCACAATTGTAATTTCTCTGTTATCCCACAGTTCACAGATCAGGAGAGGAAGTTGATGGAAGTGACAACAGAGTTTCATAAAAAAGTAAGTGTTGAGCTAGGTTTGTTTTATCACAGAATCCCAGACTGGTTTGTGTTGGAAGGGACCTTAAAGCTCATCCAGCTCCAGCCCCCTGCCATGGGCAGGGACACCTTTCACTGGAGCAGGTTGCTCCAAGCCCCATCCAACCTGCCCTTGAACACTTCCAGGCCTCTCAGGCTGAAGTCTGAGAGCCTGAGGGTGGACATGTCCCTTCTTCAGCATCTCCTTTAATTCCTGGATATGGCTTGTGAGTGCTTAAACTTTTTTGTGCAAGAATTTAGGGATGCTCTGTATGTGCTGTGGAATGCCTCCTTTAGGAGGCACTGGCATAGCAGAGATAAAAGTGTATGACCCAAGTTGGGGTTTTTTTGCTCTCTTTCCCTTCAGTATTCTTGCTGTATTGTACTAAACACCGTTCTGTGTTTTCTAAGGTCTCTTATCAGTTATGTATTTTACTCAGTGATAGGCTGGAAGTATATGTCTGTCATGTTGCCTGTAGCATGGTCCTCTTGTTTGGCTTTATGAAGCTGAAAGGGCTAGAGATTGTTGTTAAACACATGCTCTCTTTTCATGTTTCAGGATGCCAGTACCAACAGTGTTATCTCAGAAATCAGTAATAAGATTGACACTGAAATAGCTTCCTTAAAAACACTCATGGAATCAAATAAACTTGACACAATACGTTATTTGGCAGGTATGTGACGAGCAGCGGGGGAGTACCAGTAGTTTGAATGTATAAAATCTTACTCAAGAGTATCTGCTAAGTGAACTGAAGGAGTCGGTTGTATAGCAGCAGACAGTTGGGATTGAGCTGGGGAGATCCTTCCAACTGGAAGAGACGGGACACAGAGCACAGAAGGGATGGGGCATGCAGACTGGTGCTGCTTTGGACTGGGATTGTGCCCAGAACTGGGATTAGGAGGAATATGAACATGATTAACAAATAAAAGCCTGAATACCTTGTGTAGTCTGGCAGTACCTCAGCTTGCTGCAGGGCTACAAAACTTCTCCCGAGGTGATGCAAGTTATGCTGGAAGTGAGCTGTCATTCAGGGCTGAACTGGGAGGGACAGCTCTGCCTCCAGACCCGGAGTGCTTTTCCCTGCCAAGCAGAACAAACTTCTGTCAGCACACACATAACCAGTGACATTTGTATTGTGTTGGAGCTGGATTGAAAGGGGATAATGCTTTATATTTGGAAGTGAGAACAAGTTCAAATGGAAACATAATTAGCTTTCTTCCAGTGCTGATTGAAACAGCAGCTTATCAAATGTGAAAGACAACTCAAGGCTTCAGACGTGCAGCCTGGGTATCATAGGATGGTTTGGGTTGGACAGGATCTTAAGCTCATCTGATTACAGCCCCCTACCATAGGCAGGGAAGCCTTCCACTAGAGCAGGTTGTTCCAAGCCCCATCCAGCCTGGCCTTGAACACTGCCAGGAATAGGGCAGCTCCAGCTTCTCTGGGCACCCTGTGCCAGCGCCTCAGCACCCTCACAGTAAAGAGCTTCTTCCTTACATCTAACCTGGACTTCCCCTGTTTAAGTTTAAACTGAATGACAGAATCATGCATCCAGCTAATTGTTTTCTTCTTTTATTTTTTTAACAGCCTCAGTATTCACTTGCTTAGCGATAGCACTGGGATTTTACAGGTTCTGGAAGTAGATCCACATGGAATGACTGCATCACAGAGATGGAGAAAAGGCTACACAGGCAGGATCAGTTGGACAGTGGTGTTTGCGCTGTAGATAACCTCGGTACCTTTTTGTTTTTATACCCGTATTGTGCACTATTTGCTGACTGTGTAATGCTAAAGATCAAAGTAACTGGGAGGGAAGTAGCCAAACAGGAATACTACATTGTCCTTCATGGAATACTCTATTTCCAAGGATGACTTATGCTAAAGCAGAAAGTGTTTCCTGATGTGTTTTAGGATGAATTTTGTTTTCTTTTTGGAACATTCTCAGTGGAACATTCTCACTCTCACCTCTTCTTAGAATGGAAATACTAAACATTTGATCTGCCCTTGAACTGAGAATACCTTTCCCATGTTAGTATTCCCAGTATGGGAACACTAATGCCAGATTCCACAGATCTACTCTGATCCAAGTATAAATTGGATTTTTGCCTTCAGTCTGTTCCTCTCTTCTGACAGATTGAAGCCTGGCCCTTTCAGTTTTTTAATGTATGTATATATATGTATATACAAACCCACACTGCAATGGCCTTTACTAGAGAATCCTTGTTTTTTTCTTGAAAACTGGTTTACATATATTTCAAACGTCATGTAGAACTAAAATACCTTCATAGATTTGGGGTTTCTTTAGAGCCTCTTCCAATTCCCATAACCCCAGAGGTCAACAGAATGGGAGAACTTCTCTGTGTCTTTCTAAGGGGAAACCCCTCTGCTCACAGCAGCTCCAAGGCAGATTAAGTGTTCTTAACTCCTCCCTTCAGGTAGCACAGAGTATTTCCAGTAAACCCTGGTGTGTGTTCTGGGCATAGGATCTGGCTTGTAACATGGAAATACTCAGCATCCCAGTGGTGTCCTCCTCCTCCCATCTCCTCCAGACTGTCCTGTGATCCCATGGGATGTGCTGCCTCTCCTCCCTCCTGGTGATGATTCCTCTGCCTCCTACAAGGACTTCACACCTGTCACTGCAGAGCTGGGGCATAGCTGGTGGCTGCCTTCCAAAACTGAAGTGTGGAAGTTGGGTTGGAAAGGAGTTCTCTGGGATAGAAATCCCAGAGATCCTGCATCTGGAGTGCAAATGCGTGGGCTTGGTTTGGTTCTGCTAATAAAACAGGATTTAAAACCCAGCATTCCTGGATTGTACTTTTAAGAGTAGGTCCTTTATGGGTGACACAGTGTGTAGTGCTGATTGGTGGCAATTCATTTTTATTGCAGTATTAGTCTGCAGTTTAAGTCGCTGGTACCCTACCAAGGCTTCTCTGCTGTGCATTAAGTTATTATCTTCAGTTAAGAAAATAAAATCAGTTTCTTGTATTTGCTATCTGACTGGCTGAGACACCTGAATACAGATAAGGAGGCTGTGAAAATGGGCTTTTACAACAGGCACAGTGCTCATACAGTGGGAGTTGAAACTGCTTTTGTTGTTGTCTTTGTGTTTGATAAGTAGGCAAATGTACAAATCCATCTTCTCATAAGCTATGATCATTTCTGAGGTTCTCTGGATCACAGAATTGTTTAGGTCAAAAAAGGACTTTAAGATCATAAACCCAGCACTGCCAAGTCCAGCACTGAATTATGTCCCCAAGCACCACATCTACACATCTTTGAAATACCTCAAGAGATGGTGACTCCAGCACTGCCCTGGGCAGCCTGTTCCAATGCCTGAGCACCCTCTGGGGAAGAAGTTGTTCCTAAGCTCCAATCTAAACCTCCCCTGGTGCAGCTTGAGGCTGTATCCTCTTGTCCTGTTACTTGAGAGAAGTGCCCAGCCCACTCCTGGCTCCATCCTCCTGTCAGGCAGTTGTAGAGAGCTGTTCCTCATCACGATTCTGCTCCAGGCCCTGCACCAGCTCTTGCCCTTTGGACACACAGTGACTCGGGTTGATTTGTTGCACTGTTCCTATATGAGAGTATAGCCCCAACAGACACGTAGGAAATGGCTCATGTACTGCAGCTTCTCACCACCCTCATCACTACACTGAAGTGGCTCTAGAGCCTGAGTTTCTCCCTTAGCTCATAAGCAAGGCCCATGTTGTCAGTCAGTGTGCCTGTCCCTCAGCCTGTGTGCACAAAAGCACTGATTTCTTTTTAGCACCTTTGAAATTCTCAGAGATTAAGCTTCCTTTGGTAACTGAGGAGGGGACAGAGCAGGATTCAAGCACTAAAACAACTTCCAAGCACGTGGATTTCTTAGGAAATCAAAACCCTCAAAATGCGCAAGGTTCCAAAGGGACAAGAATTTCACAATAGCACAGAGGAAAATCTTTGTACATGAAGTCGTGAGCTGGTTTTAGGCGTGGAGGAGAGGTCAGGATTGCTGCTACTACGATGTGAACTCTTCAACCCTGAGCTAGACTCGAGTCACCGCTGCAGCTCAGCTGGCACCTCACAAAGGAACTGCTGCCTGGCTTATTTAGGAATGACTTGAAGATGGAAACCAAGGGGCCTGGCCTGTGTCTGCAGCCAAGAAGTACTTCTCACAGAGACTATTCTGGTTGCACACTGACGATCCTCTCCGATTAGTTCAGGAGTTAAGGTGCTGGGTTATTCCGCTCCTAATGCAGCAGTACAGGATAGACCAGGCAGTAGGGATACCTGTCTCAGACCTGGGAGGGCTGTGACATTGCTGCAGGTAACTCTTGAAATGTCCCCTTACAATCTGCAGCGTTGTTGCTGAACTGTTACCTGGGCAGGAAGAGCTTGATGCCTTTTTTTTTCTTTTAATAAAAAAAATGATGATGCTGTGATTAAAGAGAATTGTCTATCCCAGAGAACTAAAAAGCAGTTCAGAGAAGGCTCTGGGGAGATCTTAGAGCAGAAATCTGGACAGGGACTTTGGACAAGGGCCTGTAGGGACAGGATAAAGAAGAGTTGCTTTGAACTGACAGAGGGGAGATTGAGCTATAGGATGAAATTCTTTACTAATGAGGGTGCTGAGGCGCTGGCACAGGGTGCCCAGAGAAGCTGTGGCTGCCCCATCCCTGGCAGTGTTCAGGGCCAGGCTGGACACAGGGGCTTGGAGCAACCTGCTGTAGTGGAAGGTGTCCCTGCCTGTGGCAGGGGGTTGGAACTGGATGAGCTTTAAGGTCCCTTCCAACCCAAACCATTCTGTGATTCCATGATTAAATGCAGAGAGTGGAGCTGGGCAATGCAAGCACTTTGTGTTGTCTGGAATATTGCCATTCTTCCTCCTCAGGCTGCCCCTCCTTGGAGCTTCACCCCTGAGCGTAGTCTCACAAACACTCCCCCAGGGCTGCAGGCTGGTTTCTTCTTTACTTTCATTTTCTCTTTGCAAGGCTTGGAGATGGTCTCAGGTTGCTAAAACAAAGGACATCATTGCAGCCATTAAACAGCAGTCATAGAGTCATAGAATGGTTTGGGTTGGAAGTAACTGAGTAACCCTTTAGATGGTGACAACCCCCTCCTGAAGCATGGTCCAGCCTCAGATAGCAGCCAGGATGAACTGTCAGTCACTGCCTACCCAGCGTGGAAGTGCTTGGGGATCAGTCCACTCCCTCTTCTTAACGGGAAGATAAAGAACATTGGTGTTTCTTTGCCAGGGTACAAAGAGAAACTGGTACCCCTCAATAGCAGAGACACTGTCAGGACACAAAAAAGGCTACTGCCCACTTCTGTCCCCCAAGCTAAAAGCTGCTGGCACATTTATTCCAGTATTTGGGATACTCGCTCTGGAGCAAGTCCAGAGGAGGCCATGAAGATGCTGCAGGGGCTGGAGCAGCTCTGCTCTGGAGCCAGGCTGAGAGAGCTGGGCTGGGTCAGCCTGGACAAGAAAAGGCTCCTTAAGGGGAGACCTTAGAGCAGCTCCAGTGCCTAAAGCATCTGCAGGAAACCTGGAGAGGGGCTTGGGACAAAGGCCGGTAGGGACAGGACAAGGGGAATGGCTTGAACCTGCCAGAGGGGAGACTGAGATGAGCTCTTAGGCAGAAGCTCTTCCCTGTGAGGGTGCTGAGGCGCTGGCACAGGGTGCCCAGTGAAGCTGTGGCTGCCCCATCCCTGGCAGTGTTCAAGGCCAGGTTGGACACAGGGGCTTGGAGCAACCTGCTCTAGTGGAAGGTGTCCCTGCCTGTGGCAGGGGTTGGAACTGGATGAGCTTTAAGGCCCCTTCCAACACAAACCATCCTATGATTTCCCAGCACAGTGCCTAGCAGCCTCTGTCCCACACACTGGGGGTGTTCGTGTCACACTCACCATGGGGGGAGCAGGAGAGCTGTATTGTTTCTCCTGTTTCTCCAGGCTCGCTCTCAGCTGGTTTATCTTGGCACGGCACTCATCCAGCTGACTCTCCAGCTTCTCCCGCCTCTCTCGCTCATACTCCAGCTGGGCCTCCAGCTCCCTCACAGCCCTGCCGAAAGCAAACGCAAGGAGTAGGGGGCGAAGCGCATCCCGACCTGCCCTGGCCACTCCACAGCGTCCTGTGCCTTTGCTGAGGAAGGGGTTAGGCACAGCAGAGAGCAGAACTACTCACAGCAGCCCTGCTGGGGTACGCTCCTAGCTCAAACCCTTAGTAACAGCTACGAGGAGCTGGCTCCTCCTTCGCTGTCAGCCGTGCTCCGCGCAGAGTGACCACGAGGTGGAGATGTCTTCCCGCACACCGAGCCTGTCAGCGGGGCCTTGGGCAGGCTGTAACCCAGGTCCCTCTCCAGCTGTGGGCGACGAAGTGCGCAAGGAGCACAAAGATTCGTGTGAGACAGCAAAAAGAATTGAACTGGGATTCTGGAAGGGGCAGGGCCAGCTTTTTCGTTTATGCCTGGTGCCTCTACAGCCTTCCTAGTGATTGGCTTAGCCACAGATGAGGAATATTCAAATGACAGCCCGCACGGAGTCCTGCGTTCTGCTCTGGGGCAACAACACAGGAGGGTCGTGGAGCTGTTGGAGTGAGTTCAGAAGTGGCCCCAAAGATGTTGTGAAGGCTGGAGCAGCTCTGCTCTGGACAGTCTAGCAGAGCTGGGCTGGTTCAACCTGGAGAAGGCTCCAGGGAGACCTTAGAGCAGCTCCAGTGCCTTAAAGGGCTACAAGAAACCTGGAGAGGGGCTTTGGACAAGGGCCTGTAAGGACAGGACAAGGGGAATGGCTTTAACCTGCCAGAGGGGAGACTGAGGTTAGGTATTGAGAGTAAATTCTTCCCTGTGAGGGTGCTGAGGTGCTGGCACAGGGAGCCCAGAGAAGCTGTGGCTGCCCCATCCCTGGCAGTGTTCAAGGCCAGGTTGGAAGGGGCTTGGAGCAAGCTGCTCTAGTGGAAGGTGAACCTGCTCTAGTGGAAGGTGTCCCTGCTCGTGGCAGGAGGTTGGAATTGGATGGGAGTTATCTTCCAACTCAACCGATCTGTGTGATTCTGTGACACTGACTAAAGGGAAACTAAAGCACTGGCTGCTAAACAATTGCACAAGATCTCATCAGTCACACCCACCACGGCTCCTAAATTAACTGAGATTCCTGGAACTGGTTTGCTGAGACATAATTCATGCATATTTTTACTACATAAGATACTGACCTCAGCAACTGAGTCATCTGGAGTTGAGCTGCTCTCCTCTGTATTGGGATGAACTAGCACAGCTACGACCATAAGAGCTTGGTAAAAGGAAAAGGGAGACATCTGCCCTGTGCATTCATAGAAACACAGACTGGTTTGGGGTGGAAAGCACCTTAATATTATGGAGTTCCAACCCCCTGCTATGGGCAGGGACACCTCACATTTTGCCCAAGGCTCTGTCCAAACTGGCCTTGACGGCTGCCAGGGATGGAGCATTTAAATATACTACAGTGGCCTTCCCAAGTGGTAACTCCTGCTTTTCATCCAGCAAAATGGTGTTGTCACTAGTTATTTTGAAGTAATGAGGTTTTCTGCCATATGACACATGCCTCTTGGGATTTATCCACACATGGGTGCCCTGAGAAGGGGAGGTGGGTACACTTGAGAGTGCTATTCCCATTTCCACAGGCCAGTGTGGAGCTAGGGATGTTTTTAGCCTCCACAGGTCAGAGACCCTTCAGAGAGCCCCACAATTTTCCTAGTTTAGCCACACATGCCACAGAAAGCAAAATCCCTTAAAGAGCCTTATCCGAGCCCTCTAACAGGCACTGATAGCTTCTGAGTAGCTGCTCTTTCCAAAACAAACTCTAACTACTGCCACTAGTCAACAGTGACCTTTTCCATCACTGCAGACAGATTGTTCTGACCTTCCAATGCAGCATCAACATCAACCTCCTTAAAGCCAGGAGAGACAAACCTCAAGGAAGATGAAGGATCTCATCCTGAAGTACATGTCAAATTATGCCTGGAAGTGCCTACATCTCTCCAAGTCTAAAGAGGAGCTCAAGGTAACTAACTCGGATGCAGCTATCTACATTGCAGACACATCAAGTCATTTTTGACAGGTAGAGGTGGACACAGGGCTGTCTTTTGGATGCTGTGTTATTGTTAAACCACTAAATCTTTGGTAGACAGAAGGGCTTTTCTTTGAAACTTAGTCTGCCCATCAAATCACCAGTCTGACAGGATGCTTTCATTTAATGGGAGACCCTGAGAATTAGACATTATGAAAAGTGCTTCATGTGCAAGAGCAGGTTTGCTGAGATTTCTGTTTTCTGTGTTCTGGATAAGAGCTAATGCTTTCTTGAGTGCAGAAATATACTGCCCCTGACATGAAAATGTAGCAGGTCATTGAATAATTTCTGCTGGGTATGCACTTCCATCCAAGCCATGCTATAACTAATGCCTTGTGTTAAAGTACATCCATGTATTTGGCATCCTCAGCACAAACAAAACAGCCAGGACTTACCAGACCTACTGCACACATGGTTTTGTACAAAAGGTGTGGGCCCATCAAACACTTCCGTTGTGCTGTGGGGCTGATCCTGGTGGTAGTAGTTTAGAAATGGTCAAATTGCTGAAGTTCATTTCTTTTTGGCCTTTTGGAAGTGGAAAAGGCAGAGTGGGCAAAGTAATCTGAGTGTAAGTTAGCATTAAAGAAAGCTTTAAAATGGACCCCACAGTGTTAAACCTTAACAGGGCAGATTAACCTTACTTCTCAGCTTCCCTTTCTTCTTTCTTCGTCTTCTTTTCCTCTTCAGTTATTCCTCCCAGCTGCCTGTAGTTGCTGTAGGCAATTTCCAGAAGTTGCTGAAGTTCTTGAATCTTATGATAGGCTCTCACTGTAAGACAGTTATTCAGGTAAGTAAAATACATGGAGAAAAGCCATGCTGGTATCCTATCCTCTGGAAAACAGTCTCATAATCACAGAGCAGAAACGACAGTGCTCAGCAAACACTGAGCTACACCTGACACCCACACAGCAAACAGGTCTTAAAACCAAGCAGAATCCAACATGGTTTCACCAATATGGATTCAAACAGCATGAAAATTGTGTTCTGATTGCTTCTTCTGTGCTTTCTGATCTTCCCATTTGTTGTGGTACAGATATCCTGTCAACTGTCTCTCTTTACAAGAGAAAAGACACAGCAGTTGACAGAAACTGTGCAACTAAGGCTATAATGTCTCAAGACCAACTGTTTCAAACAAGGAGTGAAGGGAAAAGTACTTACTGCGCGCATCCCTCTTCTCCGCTTTACCCGGTGTTACATCTGCTTTGCTATCTGTGCTCCCTTCCACACCATGGCTTTCAAAGAACTTTATGTTGTTTGCATCTAGTTCTTCATCACTTGAGTTACTGTCTCCAGTTCTCTGTGTCAGAAGTTCCACAGCTGCCAGTTGGGCAAATCTGCAGGGAGAACAGTGAACCTGCACTGAAATATCCCCATTGCCTGCAAAATGCTTGTGAGAGAAACTCTCTGAAACTCCTCATATTCCCATTTATCATAGAGGGGGTCAGGATTAAAGGAAGCACAAGCTATGAGCAGCTCATCTGCTTTTATAATATTCTGATGGCATGAGCTCTGCCTCCATGGAATCTTATGACAATAACTCCAACATCGGAGGTGTCTTTTCCTTTGCAGGGTTTTGTAATTGAATCCCATAAAAACATGAATTCTTTTTATTCATGCAAAACCTAGGTGGCCTGAGCTGCTTCCCATTTACTTTGTAGAGCAAACTGTGAGCATACTGGTTCACAACCTTTCGCAGGTCAGCTAGTTTCCATCTTTCATGTCTGACCTTGCTAAAATATCTAACTAAAGTGAAAATTAAATCATTTTATAGCTACAGTACAGCTTTGCTTATCACTCAGAACTGGAATACATGGGCCTGATCTGTTCTTGCTCCATCACTGAAAATCAGGATTAATCCCAAGAAAGCTGACATGTTATTGATATATAAATAGTAAGGAAATAAATGGCAGAGCTACAGGATATGGACTGCTACCTCTTGGCTACATCCTTTGGAGTCTCTCCAGCATCATTTGTAATGTCACAGTCAGCTCCCATTTCAATCAACCACTGTAGGCACTGGATCTGCCCCTGTCCAGCAGCTAAGGGAAGGAAGGTGCACATAAGTCAGGTATATTCAACTGAAGCATTTCAAATCTAAAATGTTCTCCTCTTGTCATTATCTGACATGCCAGAGGCTGGGATCACTAGAACACCACAGTGGAGATACTATTGCAAGAGAAGCCTCTATGTCAAGATGCTCAAGTCATACAGAACCATTAGGGAAGCCCATTAAATGTGGTTCTGTGACTCTTTCTAGTTCTAGATATTTACTGGCAGCTCTTCCTGGGCACAAGTTAAATTAAACTTGCCCAATCTCATGCACTAAGCATGAGACACAGAAGTAACTGTTGCCTCAGACTCCCCTGCAGTAAGGCCAGTGTGTGTCTTAGATCTGCAGCAAAGCACCATCACCTCTCTCCAGCTTCGGGCTCCCATCTATCTGGGATGGACAGCCTGGTTACCCCAGTGTGTAATGTTGTCTTATGGAGGAGAGAGGCCAAGGCTTTGTGCTGCAGCTATAGGGACATCATTTCTTGGGCCAGACAGTGAAGGCAAAACTTCTCAGCTTCAGTGTAACACAACAGCTTGGCCTGTTCATATGACCTGGCATGACCGCTGCTCACACCACATGGTGCCAGGAATGGTGTCTCACATACAGAAGAAAGCATTTGGCATGTCTAGCTGAAACCTAGAAGCTGCTTTCTCAAGCTTATTCTTTTGAAGGAAGAATAAATCCATTTCTTCATAACAGCCCCTTGCTATGTTTGTTTACTTCCTGAGAAAGGAAATGAAATTACAGTATCAACCATAGTACTTCCTCGTAACACCAACACTGTATGTAAGACTGGAGATGAAACAGTGGGTTAGCATTCCTCCAAGAAAAGAGGGTAGGAAAGAATATAAAAAACATTTTTTAAATCACTATATATCCATTTATTTTAAGGAAAACTCCAGTTCTGTTTTCCAAAATTCTACCATTTAGATCTAGACAAAAAGAAATAGTGTTAAAAGCATGTTACAAAAATACCTCCCTCTTTCTTTCCTCTTCTATTTCTCCTATTCTCCCTGGAGAAAAGAAGCTGCATGGAAACCTCAGAGCAGTTTCCAGTATCTAAAGGTGGCCTACAGGGATGCTGTAGAGGGACTCTTCATCAGGGACTGTAGTGATAAGACAAGGGGTGATGGGTTTAAACTGAAACAGGAGAAGCTCACGTTAGATATAAGGAACAGATATGGGGAGGCACTGGAACGGGTTGCCCAGGGAAGTGGTAAATGCTCTATCCATGGCAGTGTTCAAGGGAAGGTTGGACAGAGCCTTGGGAGACATGGTTTAGTGTGAGGTGTCCCTGCCCATGGCAGCGGTTGGAACTGGATGATCCTTAGGTCCTTTCCAAGCCAAACCATTCTATGATTCTATGTCTTCTTTCAGACATTATCATGGATCCCCCAGACACAAGAGGACCATTCTGTAATGCTAGCACTCCACTATCAAGGTGGTAGATACCAGAAGTTCACCTTCCTCCCCAGCTCCTACCAAATGACTTTGTTGTGGTTTCTACAGTACTGACATGTTCAGTAAATAAAGGCCCAGGCCACACCACAGACCGTTCTCATACCCAGCTGGCCAGTGTTTCTAGAAGTTTCATCTCTCCTGATTAAAAAGAAACTATGTTGTTTTCATCTTAGATGTTGTTTTTAACATAAACTCTTCTCTCTTGACTTCAGCTTGGGCATGTTGTTTTTAAAGTGACACCTACACACACACACGCATCACCAAATCTGTTTTAGGGGTTGCCCTTTTGAGCCCTCAGGAAATGAGATGCTGTTTTCATGGAGTTTATCTGAGGAGGAGCTGCTTGAAAACCTTCCCCGTGCACAACAACAAACAGCAACAAGCTGAAACACAGATCATAGTTACTGACCTTTGTGCATGAGAGTGGATCCCTCATCATCCCGCTCATTCATATTGATCACTCCACTTCCCACTAATCCTCTAAGTGTTAACAAGTCCCCTTTGGAAGCAGCACCATGAGCTGGGAAAGCTAAAACTGAAAATGAAATGCACATGTTTCCAAACAGATGCCAGTAATCCCACTAAACATGTTCCTATTTGTTTCTCAAGCTTTGTCTCTCTCATATCATATGCATGGGCACTTCATAGCAGGAGTTAGAAAGGTTAATGCACCCTTAAGCAGTTAAAATGCAGCTGCATAACTGGCACCGTTCATCAGAGACCTGACTAAACACGTCTTGGTTATGGCTACAGGCATCTTATACAGTTAAGAGATTCATCTGATAAACCTGAAATAACAAGTACACCTTTGGTTTAGAGTTGCTGTTGTATTACTGGTGGTGACCTGAATAAGTAACCTGCCCATTTTGAATTCCATACCCTAACCAAATATATAAACATTTTTCCTTCTCCTTGCTTAGAAACTATTGAAATTTATAGACAATTTGATTTTTCTACTTATTTTTTACAAATCTCTCCTGGAGTTTAAGAAGAACGTGGCTAACTTGGTATGCATAGTGCAACACAGTGTGACAAGTTTCATTCTGATCGTGGTAAACCTAAGGCATTTATAAAATTCCACTGAGTATTCCAGTCTTTAGCCATCAGGAAGTGTAGGAAGCATTGAAAAGAACAAGGATTAACAATTTCAATGCCTGTTTTAACAGTACCTTGATCCATACTCACCTGCCTGTGTCTCTAGATGCTGTCTCTCTTTTTCCACACCATCAATATACTGCAGGATATTATCTTTATAGAACCGTTCAGCCAAGTCCCTTGGAGTCTCTCCTTGGTCATTCCTGGCTTTCAGTGTGTGCATCACAGTGGCCATTTTACTGACCAAGAACTTGAAGCAATGCAAGTGCCCTTCCACTGCTGCTAGGTGAGCTGTAGAACAAGGTGAAATGAAGTCTGTTAGAGCAGAGCACTGCTGCCCACCAAGAAAGCAGAGCTGTTGGTTAGATCCAGCTCATCTGCTAGCATTTGAGCCATCCAACACCACACAAGTAGGAGCAGCCTCAGCTGAACAGGGGATATTCAGCTCCTTTCCAGGACAGAGTTCAGCCCAGTGCAAAAGAGGTAAAAGAAAGTTGTCAAGGATAGGATCTGCAAAGAAAATTCATGGCAGAGCTAATCCAGGAGACAGCACAACACTGCCAAGAGACCACTGAGCACTTAGGAGAGCACTGCTGGGGTCTCACCTTCCCACCCCACTCTCCAGCAGCTCTCTGCCTTGACTGTGTAGGGATACTCCTTACAGAGGACCAGCAAGAGGGTGTCCTTTATGAGGAGTTAAGGCTGTTTTAGTCCCACCTCTACTGTGCCACTTCAAACAAGCTGCATCACCCCTTCAGTTACCCTGCCAATATAGTGAGGACTGCAACATTCATGTCACTGGGTAAAGTATTTGAAGGTACATCCCATGACAGAGGCTCTTATTCACAGCACTTCTATTGTACATTTGTTTCCTTCAACTGCTGCTGCACTGCAGAAACTGCTTCATCTCACCACAGCAGTGACTGCTTCCCAGGGGGGATAAGTGTTTCCTCCCCTGCCCTTTAGGCTATGCTGTGGTTTAGTATTTATTACTAGATTTCCTTTTAACAAAAGAACACTGTCCATCAGAAAATGGTCTGACAAGGGCCTGTAGTGATAGGACAAGGGGGAATGGCTCTCACCTGGCAGAGAGAAGATTTGGATTAGACATTAGGAAGAAATTCTTCCCTGTGAGGGTGCTGAGGCGCTGGCACAGGGTGCCCAGAGAAGCTGTGGCTGCCCCACCCCTGGCAGTGTTCAAGGCCAGGTTGGACACAGGGGCTTGGAGCAACCTGCTCTAGTGGAAGGTGTCCCTGCCCAGGGTTGGAACTGGATGAGCTTTAAGGTCCCTTCCACCCCAAACATATGCCCAACACAGAACTGTGCCATACCATCCCTCAGGCATGCTGAGCACTTGTAGTCAAGATTAAAGCCAAAAGGTACTGTGATGTTAACACAAAATATGCACCCTAGTGCTGAGAGCTTTCAAAAACCTTGTCCCATGTATCATATATAGGCAGTGGGTACCTGGGCGTTGTTATCTCACCTTCTCTGTGTTCTATCTCACCTTTTACAATCAAACTAACACTATTGGTTCTTCTCAAAGTCACAAGTGAAAAACAGCATCTGTGAAAACCTCAGATGTTGTGCTATGATTAAATTAATATAGTATTTAGAACTGGTTTAACTAGTGAGCAAGAAAAGCAGCATGGATGTGGCCCAAACCAAATACAGAGGGAAACCAAAATGTTGAATTAATTCTGTAGCTGAATGAGCCACACTATTCCCAAAAATCAGCATGCATAGTAACTAAATGCTCCACTATAACACAGACATGCAGAAAGTACAGGCAATTTTTAAGTTTCAGGAATATGGCATTGCAAACTCAGTACATTTCTTTCAGTATTCTCTTAGGAAAGATGATAGCACTGTCCAGTTGAAGCTGAAGTATGCAAAGATGATTTAAATCCACTTTGCTGTTTCACAAGCTGAGGGAAAGCTTGTCTATACAGCACACCACTCCGACTGATCTTTTAGTAGCAGTGTTCCAAAGCATCTTCTTTCCTCTGGATGATAACAGGATCAAATGAAACTGAACAAAGGCTGGAGGATCAAGCCTCTGTAGGTGTTCAAATAACAACAAACCCAATTTTCTACTAACTGGTATATAGAGAGCATTGAAGTAGAACTGGCATTTGCTGTCTCTCCATGAAAGTCTGTTATCAGGGAAGTGTTCCCAAATGCAAAGCTGCCTTCCATGCTGCCACCAGGGTGCCTGACATCATGACCCCTTATAGCTAATACACCAGATGTCCCACTGGGATGCAAGAGCCTCACATCCTTTAACAAGCCCCAGGTTTGCCAAACAGAACATAAAGGTTTACCAGGTATGTGGTGCTTAACAGAGGAGAAAAGCTTTTAGGAAGGGATTTAAAATGATAAATCTATACAAGTTACCGAGAAAACAAAATATGCTGTTTGGAAAAAATAATGGGATAAACCATAAGAAGGAAAATGCTAAAAGGGAAAGGATGGAATGAGAACCCAGGATATGAAGAACAGCATTCAACTTACACAGGATAATGAGGCAGTGACGTGGCAGGCAGAGGAACACCAAAGAAACTCTGAGGAGCAAGGAATAAACAGTGCCCATTTCTTGTGCTAAAGCAACTACACTGATGCTTATGAAAAGGATAGAGATTACAGGCATTCCAGAAATCAAGTTGAAATACAGGTAAATGAGAACAAGGGTTTTACCAAATCAGTTAAGAAAGAGTGGGAAACAAAAACCTACATATGAACATACCAGCACATGATCACTCAGCCATGAAACCCTAGCATGTATTCAAGAAGGAGCATATAGCAGCTGAAACTGCCTCTTGCTCCACCTACCCTTCTCCTCCTGTGACCTCCATTAGCACACGTGTTCCATCACAGGTGCAGGAATGCTGCCCACCCACACAGCCTCCTCCCCATTCCAACACTAGGAGCTCTGATCCTTGCCAGCCACAGCAGGAGGTGAATAGGACAGTCACTGACAGATAAATGCTTGGTATCCTATGAATCCCCCCCATCCTTATGAAAATTGAGTAATGGCATGGAATCATGTAACAACTGCTTCCAGCATGCAGTACATAAGATCTGCTACAACTATCACATAACACAACTGTAAACCAAAGGTTAGACCCCATATGAATTCTCCTGCTATACCTGGAAGGTTTCCATTGTTATCCACATCATCGATACATGCTCCCCATCTAAGGAGAAGCTGCAAACAGCCCAAGCGGCCATGGAAAGCAGCATAATGAACAGGCTTCCAGTCCTTCCTGTCTGAAACATTCACATTCTAAAACGAAAGCAGCAACAGGTTCATTTGTTAATTTATGAATCTTAGTCACAAGACAGATTCTATAAATAGGAATGAGCTGTTCATTGTGTTAAATTATGTAAAGCCAATCACATAGTGTTTTGCAAAGTTAAAGGCCGTGAATGCAGTTCCCATTCCAAAAGAAGCACTTCTTCACAGGTTCTTGGGTTTATTTAAATAAGACACACATTAAAGGTGCATTTTTAGACATGCTTCTATCACTGCATTGGTCCTTATTCCTTAAATATGGGTCTGGATGTCTCCTTTACTATAGATCTGTATAACTGCAAAATAACACAACCACCACAGCACTGATCTTCATTTAATGACATTCTCAGTGGAATGTGGTTTGATCAGATTATTGATTCTTGTTACATTTTTAGATATGGAGGGATAGGACAAGGGGGAACGGCTTTAAACTGACAGAGGGGAGATTTAGATCAGATGGAGGAAGTTCTTCCCTGTGAGGGTGCTGAGGCGCTGGCACAGGGTGCCCAGAGAAGCTGTGGCTGCCCCATCCCTGGCAGTGTTCAAGGCCAGGTTGGACACAGGGGCTTGGAGCAACCTGCTTTAATGGAAGGTGTCCCTGTTTGTGGCAGGGGGTTGGAACTGGATAAGCTTTAAGGTCCCGTCCAACCTAAACCACTCTATGATTTATGATCATTTCCCTAATGTGCCTTACAATAAAAGTGGAAATTTGCCATAAAAATAAATTCACTGACAGTAAATAATCTACAGTTATAAATCTCAGTTTAAGCTAGGAAGGGTTTTGTTTGGAAGGAGATACCACACTTTGGCTGTGTGGTAGGGAACTGCAGGTAAAGGTCTCTCACCACTCCATGTCGCAGTAAGGTCTGCAAGGTGTATGAGTGCCCATGGGCTGCAGCCAAGTGTGAGGGTGTGCACCCACGGTCATCCTGAGCTTCTGCATTTGCTCCATTCACTAACAAAGCCTGAAAGAAATGCAGAGCAGAAGTTCAGTTCCCAAAGCAAACACTGCCTTGCAGGATGACTTGAGATGATCAGCAGGATAACTCTGGACTGACCTCAAGGCCCCAACACTGTACAGAATAAATCTGCTTGCAATGATAGCACATATGAGTGCACTGGTTTTAACAAGGGTGAGTTGATTCCAGATGTAAAGACAGCAAGATCATAGAATCACAGAATTGTTTGGGTTGGAAAGCACCTTAAGATCATCAAGTTCCAAACCCCTACCTTGGGCAGGGACACCTAGACCGTGTCACCCAAGGCTTTGTCCAACCTGACCTTGAACACCCCCAGGGATGGATCATTCACAACTTCCTTGGGCAACCCATTCCAGTGCCTCACCACCCTTATAGTAAAGAACTTCCTCCTTATATCCCACCTGAACTTTCTTTGATAAGAAACAGTTTGAACCTGTTATTCCTTGTCCTGTTGCCACAGTTTCTGATGAAGAGTCCCTCCCCAGCATCCCTGTAGCCCCATTCAGACACTGGAAGGTGCTCTGAGGTCTCCATGCAGCTTCCCTTCTCCAGGCTGAACAGCCCCAACTTTCTCAGCCTGTTTTCATAGGGAGGTGCTCCAGCCCCTGATCATCCTCATGGCTTCCTCTGGACTTGCTCCAACAGCTCCATGTCCTTGCTATGTTGAGGACACCAGAACTGCACACAGTGCTTCAAGTGGGATTTCATGTGAGCAGAGTAGAGGGTCAGGATCACCTCTCTCAGCCTGCTGGTCATGCTCCTTTTGATGCAGCCCAGGATCCTTATGGCTCTATTAGAGCTCTCTCAGTTGATCTTCATAATGAGTTTGTCCAAGTGGCAGCTCTGCCCTGCTTACTTGAGAGTGAATATTTACACATACCTGCATGCAAGCATCCTGACCCCGGATAGCCGCAAGGTGAGCTGCTGTCCAGCCTCCCACAGTCACATGTGTTGTATCAGCTCCATGCCAGAGCAACCAGTGAAGGCACTGCTCAATCCAAACCAAAAGTTTCTACTTAACTATTCTTATCATGCATCTGAAACACGTTTCAACTATAATTAACAGTTGATGTTACATTTCAAAACAGTATCACACTACTTCATTATAGAAACATAACACCCCAGAGCATGCTTTAGTCAGATACTTGTGCATTAGGAAGTTAGAGGCAAGTTGCACTTGGCTTTCACCCAAGAGCAAAAAAGTGGAAACAATCTACTAATTCAGATCCTATCATCGATTTTGCTTCTTAATTTTACTCTTCCAGATTTAAAATATAATCTGTGAGATTATTCCCATGGTAAAAGTGTTGGGAAATAAACAATGCTCACATGCATTCCAGCTAAAATTACTGGCAAGAAAAACACCATGAGCCAAATTTAAAGCCTCACTTAACTTATTAGGATCATTCAGTGTACATAATCCCACTCTCTTCTCATCCTTCCAGAGCCTAGTTTTGTTTTGTTCACTTTTTTCCAGCAGACACTATTGCTTGCAACTGAAAGCTATCCAAACGGACTATCCAAAACCAGCTAGAGGACCAGTAAGCTTTTTATTACATATTATGATGATTTATTATCTTCTTTGAAGTCAGCCTACAGCTGATTCCTCCACTGTTTCCACCAAGGAGCTTAGCAACAAATAGATGACAGATAATTCAATAAAATCTAATACACTGACTGCAAAGTAGGAGAATCAGATGAAAAATGACAGTTTACAGAGGCAGAAAAGGGTGGGTAAGCAATATATTTTGGGGGATGACAACATGATGATCAGTATTTGCTTGTCAGTTTCTGTAAATTCCAGAAAGAGCCCTGCACTTATTCCTTGAGTTTAGCAACAACTTTACATTCTTTGCTCTAGGACATGAATGTTTATATGGTTCTTCTTGTTGCATCAAGGTTAGATTCCTATAAAGAATATACGAGGAGGCTGTGACAAGAGGGTGAATGCTGTGCTCAATACAGCAGTTTAGTCCTTCTGGATGTTCAAATCACTCATTCAAGCATCTGCTGATTTCGCCATCAATATTCAAACATGGCATTTATGAAAGTAAAATATATTAAGAGTATTTCTATAGAGAATGAGGCACATTGGTAGACAGAATGAACATGTTTTCATGTCACTTCTCAGCTGTTTCAATCACCTTCTGAACATTTTACACACACTACAGGACCTCCTCAGTGTCCCAAGAGAAGGGGAAAACACAACAGGAGCAAAAGGCGGCCATGAGCCTGGAACTGAGGCTATAAGGCACATTTTGCTCACAGTAAGAAAATCACTGATTTTGAAAAATCTGGCAATGCTGACTACCTAAACTGCCTGGGGCTTCAGAAAGGGAAAATGAAAACCTAAAATGCTGTATTTCTCTTCTTTCATGAGAAAAACAGGCAGAGGTGATTGCTTCAGCTTGATCAAAGCTAGCAGCTCTATGTCCAGCCTCCCCCAAAGAAGGAAAACAGGAACTTGCAGTGTCTGAACACTAAGGTCATGTTTTACCTCCAGGCTTCCAGAGTGGGCAGCACAGTGCAGCGGTGTGAATTTGTGGACTAAATCCACCTCATTAATACCAGCTCCACTTCTTATCATTGACGCAAGCTGTTCCACATCCCCAGCTTTCACTGCCTCATGCACACTACTGTACTTTGTCTTCTTCTTGGCAGCTACTGAGGAATAATAAAAGGGCATTAGTCAGTTCAGCAACATTTAAGAGGTAGGAAATAAGTGATGACTCAAAGAAACATCAAGGTGTCAGCTTCAGTGTTCGGAGTAACATATGAGATTGAGATTCATGTCAGCAGGAATACAAAGTCATTCCTTTCTGTCAGAAACAGAGCAGTGTGCAAACCCCTGAGACAGACATGCCTCCTTCAGCCCCTAAAAGGGCCCAAAAGAGTAAGAACCAGAGAAAAGATAACAGGAAGCACAACAAGAGCAGGAAGCAGAGCTACTCCATCTATGGACACAAATGCTCTCTTCCCAAACTGCGGGCATCACAGACTCTGGCATTAATCACATTTTCAAGTACAACACCAGGCAGGCTTCTCACTTGGGCAAATAAGCTTTCAGCTTTCATTTCCCACGTGTTCCGCATGGCCACGTTCCTGCTGCTGCCTGCCTAAGGACTTGGCACAGCATGGAATGCCACAAGGGAGGCTTCACCAAGTGAGCAGACCATGTAACTGCTACATGGGTCAGGTTCAGGACAACCTGAGGTCAAAACTGAAGCTGCTGTGGAAAAGCAGCTCTTTTATACAATGTGTTATTCACCCTGTGCTGCTCCCTTGCTAAACTACAGCGCTGTTCTGTCACTGCTCACTTTGTCAGCAGCTGCTACCAAAGTCAATAACATTTTCACTGACCTCAGTGGCACAGATTCAAACTCTAAATGTAGAAGCAACGGGGTCAAAGGAACACCAAACAATCCATCACCAAGCCATGAGATTAAACAACCCGTGCTCTCCTTTAGGCTTCTCCACTAATTAACTATGTGACTGGAAACAATGGGAGTTACATATCCAAGATCCCTTGCAATAACTTGATACCTTGCCAAAACTTGTAAAGAGGAATATGGGATGTAAGTAGATCTGATGGCTGAGGAGGCTAACTTCAGAGAGCCAAGCATGAGAGAGAATAAACTAAAAGTTAGTGTTCACCTTCTACAGTAGCCATCGTTACAGGATGAAAATGCACCGATTGGATTTCTCGCTGTTGAAGAGGTGGGCTACTGTTCTCAAGTCAAGCAAGCATGAAAATGTAAGTCTTAAGAAGTATCTGTGCCTCAGTTTCTCTGCCTGTGGAGAAGAAATGGTGGCAGTAAAAATTGTTACGCAATTTGACATAAAAATATTAAAGAATATAAATGAGATACTGCATGGACGTGGAGTCATAGAACGGTGTGGGTTGAGAGACCTTAAAGCTTATCCAGTTCCAGCCCCCTGCCACTAGACTAGGCTGCTCCAAGCCACATCCAACCTGGCATGTTCGTGATATACGCAGATTATAATAGAATTTTAATACAATTAAAAACAGCATTTGCCATTTACCAGTGTCTATTTTAATTTAATCAGTAGTGTGCCAGCAGTGCTCAGTGACAGCAGTGCTCAGCGATAGCAGTGCTCAGGCAGATTTGGGGTTGCCACAGAGAGGAAGAGAGGGCAGAAGCTGTTTCATCACCCCAGGCTGCCAGTAACACTGCTCGATCTGGTGGCTGTGCATCGCTGCGCTTCCACCTCCCCCTGCTCGGCAGGCTCTGCTTCCGTTAGGAGCCAGGACTCCATCCTGCAAAACACTGTCTGGACAAACAGCACCAGCATAGAAACACCGGATAATTCAGGTTGGAAGCGACCTCAGGAGGTCACCTGGTTCACGTTTGTGAATAATATGAAAGTATATTTTGTAGTTTGAGTTGTTTTTAAAAGAGGCAACGCCACCAGGACATAGGTTCCCCACAAGGGAGCAATTTCTCTTCATGTCAAGGGAGGGCTACAGGCTTCAGTGCAACGACACACTCACATCAGGGGAGGATATGGCCAATTCCAGCGCTTGCCAAAGTACTGATGTTTAACACAGTGTTCCAGCACAAGTTCAAGGTTATCCTCTGTGTTTCCAAACCGAGAACAAAAGCCAAGGAAGAGCCTTGCCAACAGAGGGAAGCTTGTCTCCCTTCTCCCTCTGGAGACCTACAGCGTGTGGAGATGGATGCCAAGCGCTGCTGCGTGGCTCCTGGCACAGCCCAAGGGGAGCTCCCCTGGGACTGAGGTTCAGCAAACAGCTGCTAACATTAATTCTGTGAGAAATACGGTCATTTTGAAAGCGAAATTACTGGTTCCCTAATTTTAGTGCAACTTCCCGTCAAAACTGTTATCAGATGCTCAAAGGAGGAAACTAGAATTAAGGAAGCATTCTGAGATGACCAGCTACCCAAAACTCAACTAAAGGAATCGAGTGAAGGAGAATATGGCTCACAACAGGGGAAGGAAGCAACTTCGTGCTTTCCACTGTTTCTGAGCACACAAACCCACCCTGTGCAGCCCCAGGGGGACGAGGGGGGCTGGCTGCAGGCAAAGACTGCTGCTACGCTGCCGCTACACCACCGTTACACTGCCCTTCCTCGCCTGCTCGGAGAATATCGAGCAATCCCGGTGTTCGGGGGGGGGGTCCCGGGTCAATGGGGTGGGTTTCGGTCGAGGGACCGCAGGGCCCCGTCCCGCGGGGCGGTCCCCTCATGGCTGCCCGCAGCCCTCAGGGAAGGGAAGCGGGGAAGAGTCTCACCGGGCGGGGACATGGCGGCCCCTCACAGCAGAAGCGGCCGCACTCTCCGTACCCTCCTCCTCGCAGCTCCCGACGCCGCTGAGGGGTTGCTATGGGCACGGTTATGGGCACAGCGGGCGCTCCCCGAGGGAGGAAAATGGCGGGCGGCCCGGCCATGGTGCCTGAGGGGAGACGGGAGCCCGCCCGCCTTCAGGGAGGCAGGGAGGCAGCGGGGTCCGTCTGTGTGAGCGGCCATGGGGGTGCCTGCGGGCGGCGGCAGCGCATGAGGGGAAGGACTTGCACTGCCGGGTGCAAGGCTTTAGGGCAGCCCCAGTGTTTTCATGGCACTCCCCAGCGAGAAGTGTAAGGTAAGGGTCCATTCTTACCTCCGAACCACCAAGAGGTATTTAACCTGTTCATGCAGGATAGTCATGCTGTCACGATTTGTACATCTTTAACCTTCTCTCTGCACTGACACATTGACAGGGTGCAAGGGGATGTTTTTTCCTTGCGTTTCCACAGTCCTGCTTCCAGGCAGGATGAACCCTTCCCAGTTGGATTTACAGTAAACATTGTTAATTACATGGACCAAGTAAAATCCATTTAGAGCTTTATTATCCTCATTGTGAAGTTGCCACAAATCCTCTTGCTGCAACTTAGATGTCCCTCTTCTGTCCCTAGCAGACTGAGTAACGCATTCCCCTTTTCTAACAGCCTTCAAACATCGGAAGACATCAATCACATCTCTGCTCAGTCTGCGCTGAGTTTGTGGGACTTACAAATTAAGTCTTCCAGGACATGAAGTGTTGGAGCAAGTAACAGAGGAGTAACTCACCACAGCACAGCCCACAGCCCACCAGGACTGACTTACACCCATCAACCTCATGGAAGTATTCTTGCTCCTCTAGCTTTTCTCTAAAGCTATTTTTAAGGTTGACATCTAACAGGGCACTCACAAATATAGCTACAGCCTTAATATGAGTCAAGGAATTACATCTTAAACTGCTTGAAGATGGGAAGAAGTTGTGAAGATGGGAAGAAGTCGCAGCCAACAGCAAAACCACCTTCGCAGCCCGTACATTATGCACCAAGAGCAAGTTCTGATCTCCCAACCACCCTCACTGCAAGAGTAATACCCTTAGACTGTGGTACTGCTCTTATTACTGCTTGTGTCTTGCTCCCAGCACTCCACAAATACACACGTGGCAGAACAAATACAACATGAAATGCACACAGCTGGATGATTACTTCCACTCCCCCACAAACCCAGTTTTGAAAGGAAGAGACACTCAAACATATGCTTAATTATATTTATTACATTTAAGAAATATTAACATCTCAGGATATCTGGTTTACCATCTAAGTCCAGTCATAAGCAACAAAAAGAAAAGTGTTAACCATGTTTCAAATGAGCATTCTTACATTCATTCCCCCCCCCCGCCCCGTAACGTAAAGAAAAGTGTTCAGCTGTATTAAATTCTTAGGTGGTTGACTAATGGAAGAAAAAAGAATCATTAAAAGTGTCTTAACTACCAGGCATCCTGGTTTGTTAAGTGGTTGTTGGCACTTGTGTTCACAATCAAGCACTCTGGTTGCTTTGTTATATTCTCCCCTTCCACCCAAAACTTGTGGTTTTTGGTTATTTTTTAGGGTTTTTTTAATTTTTTTTTATTTCTATCTGGATATGTAAGTTTGTTCAAATAAGTTTAGAAAGAAAAGAAACCTCGGGTTGCCTGTGAGACGTTCCTGCACTGTGTCCCCACCTCTGTGAGAAATTCCTATCACCTGTGGCATAACTGAAGGAAGATGATTTGCTTTCTGAATCTTACTGAGCCAAAAGTTCTCGTGTTAAGTTCATTTCAACTGAAAAAAGTACAGAAACGCTGTCTCCGTTTGATGGTGTGCATAAACGTTACACTCCCATATATAGCAAAAATAGCTTTTATTTATAATTTATATTTCCACAAGTGAAAATTGTACATTTTTTACATAGACCATTTCATTCCATTTCATTTTTCACGCATCGACAGAACTTTCACACAATGACACCTGAAACTGTGCAGGCAAGAAATTCAAATACAAAAATGTATTTATTAACCAAGCAGTAGTTTGAGGCCCTGCCTCAGTTGAACATTTTTATTTCATATAAAAAGTATTTGCCTTCCAGAGATAACACAGCAGCTCTTCTGTAAAAAAAAAGTATGTTCATACCTCAAGTGTATTTAAACAGACTCATCAGGTTCTGTCTTTATGTCTGTAGATGCAGGTGTGCTGCTCTCTTCTGCACAGGCAGGAGGGGTGTCGTCAGGTTCTTCTTTCACTTTAGGTGACTCACAGGGCTCTTCTGTTTCTTGCTTAACAATGTCCAACATTATATTTAATGGGTTTTCTACAGGGGTCTTGCTGGGAGATGGCGTGCAATCGAAGGATGATGTCTGCAATGCCAAAGTCAAAGCAGTATTAACACACATTACAGGAAGAATTTTTAGCTCCTTACCCCTTTTACTCTTTCAAAACATAAATGCATTGATGGTCAGGCACTCAAAACCCAAACTTCTATTTGATCAAGATCCTCAGAAAACAAATTTACCGTTTTAATGGCATTACTTTTCACAATTCCTTTGAAACAGTGTCATCCAATCAGTGGTGAAATGCTTAACACACTACCATAAACTACTCCTTGCCTCCCCCAAGGGAACTCTGACTCCCAGAACACAACACACTGTAACACCCATCTATTCCGTTTTTGCAAATTCCTCAGATTACATGTGTTACTTGACAAATGCAGGATGTGGTTTCAAACGATGGTTTCACTTCAGTCGTGTACAACACAAGCTGTCACGGCACACTGCAACACGAAATACATCCTGGCTAATTCTGTATTACAAACATGCCATGCAAGCCTTGGACAAGAGAAATGGGTAGCTCTGAATGCATCTGCTCCCTGCAAAGGCAGAGCTCCAGCAAACAAAGTGAAAGCCAAATGCTTCAAAAACCATGAAGAAGGATTCACTTACGTTTTGGTAATCTTCGTAGCAAGATGGATGGTAAATCTGAAAGAGAATGGTTAGATATTTAATTACAGCAGGATGATTGGTTACATACAGAACAATGTCAGTTACACATCATCACACAACAGTGCAAGCAGGCAAAGTATGGCATCAAAGACGACTGGGAAATGATTCTGTATTTATTTAGGGCAAATTATAATACAGGAACCTGGTTAAGTGCTGGGAATTATCTTATACAGCTGCATACAGAAATAAATGAACCAATTATCTACACCTATATAGAAAGATGTCAATTTTCCCTTCAGCACAGCAGTGTAAGGGAAGGCCAATGAGGCTACACTAATGCCGTCAGGACTTCATGCACTTCCAAGGGCTGGGATATTTATGTACCTGGAAGCCTGGAAAACTACCATGGGAACCCCCAGGAGAAACAGAGCCTTTAGAATCACAGGATCACAGAATGGTTTGGGTTGGAAAGGACCTTAAGTTCATCTAGTTCCAAGGCCTTGCCATGGGCAAGGACACCTCACACTAGACCATGTCACCCAAGGCTACATCCAGCCTGGCCTTGAACACTAACAGGGATGGAACATTTAGTACTAAACCCCTTGGCTTTCTCTTTCTTTGCTGTAATTCTGTGGGGTTTTACTATAAATATCACATGTGAGTACAATCAGATTACCTTCTCATCTACTCTAATAGCATTCTTCAGGTGCCACTCTTCCTCTTCCTCATCCCAGTATTGTTCAAACTGCTCTTGGCAGATTTCACAGCTCTGAAAAGTTAATACACAGTAACAGAAATAAATGACATTATTCCAACACCTTACTGGAACACACGAACTTCAGAAACCTAGTGACAGGCAAATAAGGGTCTTTTAAATACATTCAGACTACACCATGATCTGTCTTCCACACTTTAGAAAACATGAATTAGAAGTTATTTGAGTATAGTTCGCACATCAGCATCTGGCCCTGACAACTGCTGTCACTTGAGAAAGGGGAGTTTTGCCCTTTGAAGCCAGGAAGTCTAAGCACAACGTTTCATAACAATATAATGCTGGTTTACTGACATATAAAGACAACCTAGCACAGGGATTTAATACTATTTATGGCATTATATTCACTCTTCTCCTTAACCTGGAGCCTCAGGCTAAAAAAAACAGGCTATTTAAATGAAGTATTAACATTTTTCATACTTCTGTGTAAAATAATCAAACTGGAGAGCAAAGCACAGAAGGTACTTTTAACTCAGAACAAAGGCCTTCATTACCTGATAGCTAGTTGTAACAATATTTGTACTTGATTCGCCTACCAAATTTGTACCAATTCACCTACCAAAATACAGCTCTACAAGTGACGCTGAGATGTTTCTTTGTCCTAATGCTTATTTTCCACCAAAACAGAAATTCTGTGTAAAAGTATCAAAACCCAGTAAGCCCGATTTGAATGGCAAAGGACCATTTCCAGTTCACCTGCTCCAGTTTCTCTACAGAAACATCCATCAAATTAACACAGTCTGCCCATTTCAATGGATTGCTGAGGGGCGTAGATTTTACTGAACTGCAGGAGATTTACACTGCTATCCACGCCTGGGAAACAACCATTACACACACAAAAATACACCACCTGTGAGGTGGCTGCACAGATGCAAGAACAAGACTTCAGTCTACATAGAATCATAGAATGGTTAGGGTTGGAAAGGACCGTAAGATCATCAAGTTCCAACCCCCCTGCCATGGGCAGGGACACCTCACACTAAACCGTATCACCCAAGGCCTTGTCCAACTTGGTCTTGAACCTGTCAGGGACGGAGCATTCACAACCTCTCTGGGCAACCCATTCCAGTGCCTCACCACCCTAACAGGAAAGAATTTTCTCCTTTTATCCAATCTAAACTTCCCCTGTTTAAGTTTTAATCCATTACCCCTTGTCCTATCACTTCAGTCCCTAATGAAGAGTCCCTCCCCAGCACCCCTATAGGCCCCCTTCAGATACTGGAAGGCTGCTATGAGGTCTCCACGCAGCCTTCTCTTCTCCAGGCTGAACAGCCCCAACTTTCTCAGCCTATCTTCATATGGGAGGTGCTCCAGTCCCCTGATCATCCTCATGGCGCTTTCTGGACTTGTTCCAACAGTTCTGTGTTCTTTTTATGCTGAGGACACAAGAACTGCACACAATACTCCAAGTGAAGTCTCACGAGAGCAGAGAAAACGGGCAGGATCACCTCCTTCGACCTGCTGGTCACACTCCTTTTGATGCAGCCCAGGATACGGTTGGCTTTCTGGGCTGCAAGCGCACACTGAAGCCGGCTCATGTTCATTTTCTCATCGAACAACACCCCCAAGTCCTTCTCCGCAGGGCTGTTCTGAATTTCTTCTCTGCCCAACCTGAAGCTGTGCCTGGGACTGCTCCGAACAGGTGTAGGGAAACAATGTTCTTATCTGAACTAATAAAACACAAGCTGAAGCTTACCTCAACTGCTCCAGCAGGTCCTGCAGGAACACTCTGAAATTCCTTCTCTTTCGCAGCTTCTTGTGTCTTCAGCACAACCTCTTCATGAGCTTTTTCAAAGAACTGGCTCTTTGCACGCTCCTCGAGGTCAGCTATTTCCTCAAATTCAATCCAGTCCTAAGGAAGAAGGTTTCATTCACAGTCAGACTCTGACAAATAGCCAGAAATGGCTAAACAATAAGGGAATAAAAAAAGAGCAACAACCAAAAGATATCCCCCAAATACCATAATTCAGTGAATTCTCATCAGAGCTGCAGTGCTCCCCACATGCAGCACGAGCACAGTGGGTGCTTTTTCACAATGTCACACTTGTCAGTGCGATGAGAACAGCACCACTGGCCTCACACTGGTTACTGTTCGTCACACAATTCCCTTTTGTGTTTCAACAGGCATTTGAGAACTACTTGAAATATCTAAGACGTTGTTTACCACAGGCCAACTTGTGTGATGATGCAGATATCAACTGCAATACTACAGCCCATACATAAGCAAAACACAGAATCCAGCCTCTAATTTATCAAGCCACACATTGCACTACTTACTGTTAAACTGTAGTACCATCTTCTATGTGTGATTTTTCTGCTAACATCTTTTTCTGTCCGGTTCTGACGATAATGCCAATCCAAATGATCCGCATAAACATCTGTCTGTGAAGTGGTGAATCTCATTCCACACGAGTAACACTGAATTCCAGTGTACAGACGATTTATAACGCTATCATAGCGCCTACAGAAAGAGGTGGAGAAGAATTCCTAACATTTCTTTGAAAAGACGCAGGTAAGAAGTTGCTCAGTAAGTTGCTCATATGTCCACAAGAGAAAAAACATGAATCTACTGCACAGCCAAAGCACACATGTAGATAAATTCTTCCTCATGTTCACAGCACAACCAACTGGAACATTCCAATAAACAAATATTAACCCCTTATTATCATATGAGAAGCTTTCTAGTGTTGTGTTTCGTGTCTACTAGTTTCATCAGCTAATAGTGCATAAAATCCCTAAAGCCTAAATTTGGCTCAGCTTTGCAAACTACTGCAAAGGTGGTAAAATTAACAGTCATGCAGGAAGTTACAGCGAGATGACAGGAGGGCCTCAAAGATGCTCTGATGACTGGAGCACCTCTGCTCTGGACAGTCTAGGAGAGCTTGGCTGGGTCAGCCTGGACAAGAGAAGGCTCCTGAAGGGGAGACCTTAGAGCAGCTCCAGTGCCTAAAGGGGCTGCAGGAAACCTGGAGAGGGGCTTTGGACAAGGGCCTGTAGGGACAGGACAAGGGGAATGAATGGCTTGAACCTGCCAGAGGGGAGACTGAGACGAGCTCTTAGGCAGAAGCTCTTCCCTGTGAGGGTGCTGAGGTGCTGGCACAGGGTGCCCAGAGAAGCTGCAGCTGCCCCATCCCTGGTTCAAGACCAGGTTGGATGGGGCTTGGAGCAAGCTGCTCTAGTGGAAGGTGTCCCTGCTCGTGGCAGGGGGTTAGGTGAACTCTAAGGTCCTTTCCAACTCTAGCCGTTGTATGATTCTCTGTATCATCACAACCTTACAAAGTAACAACATGCAACCTGTGTAAAGATAGCTTTTCCCAGGTTAATTTTCCATCTTTGTCCTCTCTCAAATTCTCTCAGGCCACTATAACCTGCAGGTCCTCTCAGTCACAAAATGACATAGAATCTTTCAAAAGCTCTCAGCTGTCTTGGATTAACTATCTTAGGTACACCTATGTCATTCACTGTTACTGCACTGTAGACTCGTTCTACTATACTCACTGTCTTAGTTCTTCAACAGTGAAGTTTGTGAGGTCTGGGACATTTTGATCTTCATTCTGGTCATCATCCTCCTCTTCAGCAGCAGGCTGGGCTGATCCTTCATTCACTTCTAGACAGCATAAAAGATATTTTACCAAAATTTCAGCACATCATCAGAAAGAAGTGACGTGCTCCTGACAGCTATCTTTACTCAACTGTTAACAAATACAATGTCACTATGCTAAAATACACATGCGCAATAGCCAAGTCAATCGTCTTCTAACATCATTAACATAAATAAAGCATACGAAAAACTACAAGCTACTCAGAATTTCAAGTCAAAAAAATAGATACTAGCAGTTTACTCTATCACACACTCTAAATCCCTTCCCAAAACCAAAGTTCAGTTTAAAAAACCATGCAGGAGTTCACAACAGCTCTAATACTTCGCTTTATACTTCAGTTGTGGATAGGCTGAGTAGTTAGAAGTTAGTTAGTAGTTAGAGTGGATGGATCTACATACGTGCTGAAGTGGAGTCAGTTTTTGACAGTTTGAGGATCCCTGTTTTCAGCAGTTTAGCAAACAGCTCATTGACATCAACCTGCCCAAGGTGGTTATCAGGGTATGAATGTGGAACGGCTCCTGGGAAAAAACATCAACATTCAAGGAGACAGGAAGTTGCATCAGAAAAATCACTTTCAGCTGCATGTTTCAAAACACACTTTTCCTTCAGCCCCTTGTTTCTTCCTTTTTTATTCCAAATTATTTATCAACTCTCTTTGCTTTATCCCTAATCCTTGGCTAATTTCTTCCTCCACAGCAGAAGTGCTATTTAAGCTTGCTGCCCATACAGAGATTCCTACTGGACAGTGGTTACTGAAATGCAGCATTTTCTTTATTTAATGCTTAAATATTTCACCAACACCAATCCACTTCATCCCCTACTTGAACTATTTCTGACTTTTAAAAATCTTTTCATTACTGACCACTCATGCACCCATACAGATTGGGGCTTTCCAGAAAAGCAGACAAAATGTATTCATTTTCTCTTTTTCTTTAAGCACAACTACATACCAAACCCACACAGGAATGAGAACTAGTGAAAGCCTTCACTCTTTGAGGGAAACCCCTGAAAAGATGAAGGTACTATAGAAACCCCATCCACAGACACCTCACTGAGGAGGCTTCCCTCCATCCACACAGACCTTGTACTGTGGAACATTATCAAAGGGTCATTTTTGTGGCCATCAACACAATAATCCAAGAGAAAGAAAAGGAAGATCACTGGTTTTGTTACCCACCTGCAGGGTTCTGAACAAAACCTCCAGGATTTGGCAAATACTGTTGACCTTGGCCATAAGGCCCTCCTTGAGCAGACATGAGAGAAACCTGTGAAAGGCAGCATTGAAGTAGTTTGTGTACAATTTGAAGTTTCCTTTTTATAATTTTATCATTAAGATCTCAATATTTCTCAGTATTTTCATACACGTTAAATTCCTTCTAAAGTCAGTTTGGTATCGAAAGGTCCACAAATGACAACATAAACTTTGCCTCACTTTCACTACAGAAGTATCAGGAACACTTACTCACTTTGCCTAACATTTACATTAGAACAAACCAAAAACCCCACCCAAACCAAACAAGAAACTCCAAACAAAGCCCAAACCAAACCAAAATCCCCCAAACACCATTTCTTGTAGAGCCATGAGCCTTCAATCCCATTTTCCAAACAGTTCTTCCTTTTAAATTGTTCCTGTCCACCAAAAGAAAGCTCATCACAAAGAAATTAAAGAAATCAATAAGGGCCTATTAACAAATGCCAGGATCAGTTCTGATCTAAGAACTGAAACAGCATTCACTATATGACACATACGAAAGCAGAACTCTTACAGCAAACCAGCCACAGTGATCTTCAGGTAGAAAAACAGGTTTTATAACATCCTTGTAATAAAATTGGGGTGTTTTCCCCCCAGCTGGGTGCTTTCTGCATTTACAAGTTCTTTAAAATCTCACTGCATTAGAGGTTAGCAGGACACGTCACCTGCTTTCACACAGTAACTTAACTTTTCATGTTCCATTATTATCCCCAAAAGAAAAATGCTTTAAAATCTCTCCTCTCCTGAAACAACATTGTTTCCACTTGTTATTTTCCCCTGTTGAAGAGAGCGTTTCAAACAGGGGCCTCAGCAAAGACAACTGAGCTTTTAAAGCATGCTGGTGCCAAGTGAATTTTAGAAGACTATAGTTCAGCAATCACAGAATCATAGAATTATCTGGGTTGGAAGGGACCTTAAAGTTCATCCAGTTCCAACCCCCTGCAACGGGCAGGGACACCTTCCACTAGAGCAGGTTGCTCCAAGCCCTGTCTAGCCTGGCCCTGAACACTGCCAGGTGCCACAGCTTCTCTGGGCACCCTGTGCCAGCACCTCAGCACTCTCATAAGGAAGAACTTCTTTATATATAACCCGAACTTCTGTTTCAGTTTAAACCCATCACCCCTTGTCCTATGTCTACAGTTCCTGACGAACAGGACCTCTCCAGCATCCTTGCAGGCTCCCTTCAGATACTGGAAGCTGCTCTGAAGTCTCCAAGCAGCTTCTCCAGGCTGAACAATGTCTGCTCTTTCTTAATTCACCCCAGTTATATGTATCTCTTTAAACCTGCTTGTCACCAGTACCAACAACTGCAAAGAGACAACGGAATTTTGTCCATTCCAGTTCTATACCTCTTAGAAAATGGTGTACATTCAGTTACATTGTAACAGCTTCCAATGCCTAAAGGGTGTTGGAACAGGAAAGCTGGACAGGGACTGGAGAAGGGAGAATGGCTTTAATCTGACAGAGGGGAGACTGAGATGAGACATTAGGTAGAAGCTCTTCCCTGTGAGGGTGCTGAGGCGCTGGCACGGGGTGCTCAGAGAAGCTGTGGCTGCCCTGTCCCTGGCAGTTTTCAAGGCCAGGTTGGACACAGGGGCTTGGAGCAACCTGCTCTAGTGGAAGGGGTCCCTGCCTGTGGCAGGGGCTTGGAACTGGATGAGCTTTAAGGTCCTTTCCAACGCAACCCATTCTATAATCCCAATGTTATTTTTTAATGCTTTATACAGAATTTACTTTTGTGCAAGTATAATAAGATACCACAGGCTTCTAATTACCTCATTTTTCCATTTAGAAATACTAATTTCACTGTCATATTCTGAGCTATGAAGTGATTGTAAAGATCCAGTATTTGCTTTAATTCTTAAAAATAGATTATTCAAAAATAGCACTGCATGTCCTTCTTAAATTATCTAGAACCTACGGAAGCAGGATGACTCTCAGCTTTAAACTGGCTCTCATTCCACCAGCTCTTTAGGAGAACCTTCCAATTTTTAGAGGAAGAAAAACCTGCTAATTCTCTACACAGGAAGAGTCCACAAGCAAACCATCAGCTCTTACCTGACTACTTCCCATTGGCATGTTATTGAAGTTTCCATACTGAGGACCTTGAAGCCCTTTTTCTTCAAAGTAATGCCCAGCTGCTCGCAGTGGGAAGTTCTGTGCTCCAGGCCCAGCTGGCCCATTGAAATTTGGTCCAGGTGAACCATCAAAGAGATCAGGTCTCTGGAACTGCATCCCATGAGATGGTCCATTGTAGCCATGGCCAGGATGGTCAACAAATGGACCACCCTGTCCATATGGTGACAGTTCTAGTCTTGAGGCAGGATGGTTAGCTACATTTTCAAAGCGTGAACCTTGAAGGCCAAGTGGCAAATCAAACCTAGAGGCTGGCTGGTGAGGTCCATCAAATCTTTGAGGTATGGCTGTATCAAAACGTGGTTGTGCCTGTTGGCCAGGAGCCCTTTCAAATCTTGGACCAGGTGCTCCATGGATTCCATCAAATCTTTGTAACAAAGACAACTGTCCAGGCTGACCATCGAATCCAGCTGCGTGACAACCATCAAACCTCGGGCCAGCCCGACCCAAAGGACCATCAAATCTAAGTCCAGCTCCCTGGTGTATTGGTCCATCAATCAACCTAGGACCTACACCTGGTCCTTCCAATCTGAGCCCACCACCTGATGGTCCATGTGGCCCATCAAATCGGAGTCCACCACCTGATGGTCCATGGGGCCCCATGGGCCCCTCAAATCTGAGGCCACCTCCAGGTTGACCATGGGGCCCCAATGGCTGTAAATGTGGCCCCTCAAACCTGAGGCCACCCCCTGGTTGACGATGAGGCCCCAAGGGCTGACCATGGGGTCCCTCAAACCTGAGACCACCCCCTGGTTGACCTCGAGGCCCCATAGGTTGACCATGAGGTCCCTCAAACCTGAGACCACCTGAAGGCTGACCACGGGGACCCTCAAACCTGAGGCCAACTCCTGGTCCTTCAAATCTAGGACCACCTGCAGGCCCCTCAAAGCGCAGTGGCCCACCTATCTGCCCAAGAGGGCCCTCAAATCTCAATGGACCTCCTCCAGCACCCTGTCCTGGAGGTCCTTCAAACCTCAGGGCCCCTGCCAGCTGCCCTGGTGGCCCATCAAATCTTAGGGCTCCAGCTCCCCCTGCTCCTGCCAGCGGTCCATCAAATTGAGATGCACCCGCTCCCACCAAAGGCCCCTCAAATCTCAGAGCAGCCTGTCCAGGTGGCCCATCAATTCTGGAACTCGCCGCAGCAGCAGAAGCATCACCAAAAGGGCTTCCTTGTCCATCTACTCCAACCCTTGCAGCAGCCTGTCTAGGTGAGCCATCAAATAGAGGTCTCTCTTCCATCAGTGCACTTATCCTCTGCTTTGCTTCAATGCCTCCAAATCTCGATCCTGGACTTTCTGGAAATGGTGCTTTCTCTGGATCTTCAAACCTAGCTCTTTTAAAACGTTCACTGAACGGTGATCTTGGCTCCTCTCGAACACCTAAAAAACCCAGAGCAAACCAGGTAAGTAACTAGCAGTATGTTACTGAGCATTTAAGCGATGTAAACTAAAGGAAAATCACACACCAGCTTGCCCAAGAAGTTGTCTTTCCTCACGATTATCGAATCTGCAGACTGCATCACCATCTATTTTCTGGAACTCTGTGGATGTGCTTTTCCCCTGCTGTCTCAGAGCATCTCTGAATTCCTCTGATTCTCCCCAGCTATCATAAGGATCAAAGTTCTTAGAACCTCTTGCTGCCTTAGTAGCATTCTGTTCCTCAAGTCTTCGTCGACCCTCAAGTGGTGAGAGGTTATCAGCAAAAGGTCTGTTAGTGCCACTTACAGGAGAGTGTCTCCTCGCTCTCTCCCCAAATGGCTCTTTCCTATCGAACTGTACTCCACGCTTGGCTTTTGCTTGCTCACACTCTATTCCAGAAAGCAATGCATCAGGTAAATGATAATCCAGAATATCATCAGGATCCAACAGATCAAGCCTTGACAAGGAATGCTGAACTTGAGTTCTTTTCAGTTTAGCTTTATGTTCGTAATATGTTAACTCTGCATCTGACAGAAGAGGTTTCTTTTTCAAACCACATTTTTCCTCTGTAGGGCTATCCCAGACATTACATCTGTGCTTTCCTTCCTGATACTGGAACAGCTGTCGAATCTGATGAGCCACCATGAGGAACTCATCCTGTGTTATTTCACCCGATGTCAACCGTTCATTGGCCTAGAATATAAAGTTAAAGGTTTAGACTTCCAAAAAGCAAAGCAAACTACATATATCCAGGACAATTCTATGAAGACAGACTTATGGTTATTACCTTCTTAAGTAATTCTCTCTTGCTTGCAGATGTCAATTCCTTGGGAATCTGTAAATTGGCATCCACACTTAACCGGTGCTGCTGCTTTGGTGCTCGGGGTGATAGAATTCCTTTGCCAGCAGGCCAATTTTCCCGGTGTCTTTGGTGAGGAGATTTACCAAGTGCTTGGTGCTCTTCATTCTGCTGTGTGCTGAAAGCAAGAGTAGATTTAAAATACAGATTACTTCTTTATTTAGGACATGATTGTTACATTCCTATTAGAACTGATGATGGCAAAACAACACTATCACCTCAGAATCCAAGTATACACCATTTCCATATTTCACCAGTAGAAATACATTACACTGATCAATTTTAACCATCTGAACATTGCCTCCTAAAGGTGGCTACATTGAAGTCAGCAGCAGAATCTCCGCTGACTTCCAACAGAAGTTGTTTTAAAGATAGTAACTTACTTTTTGTTTTCTTCCCAACCAGATTTCCACCTCTTGCCTGATTTGGATCCTTGCCAGTTCTCTGCATTCTCCTTTGGATCAGGAGAAGCTTTAGTAGAATGCTGGCCTGCTGTTTCTTGAGGCCTGTCTTCTTGGGCTTTTTTCACTCTCCTCGGATCTCGCACCTCTTGTTTAGCATTCCTCTTAGTCGAATTTCTTTCATCTCTTGCTGCTTGTGTGCTTTCTTCAGCATGAGACTGCTTTGCACCTATCTGACGGATCTTTCCAATTTTTGGAGTTGATGAAGTAGGAGATAAGCTCCTAAGTCTTCTTTTTGGTGACCTCCTCTCCCGTCTTTTTGGAGAATGTGTAGATGGTGACCGTGCCTTAGGAGAGCGTGATCGTGACCGTTTCCTATTACTCGACCTCCCTTGTTTCCCACCCTGTTTCTCTGTCTCCTCTGTACTTGTGTCTTGTTTCTGAACAGCACCATTGATGACTTTATTTCTGCTGCCTGCTGCTCTGTGTTCACTTGTCTTATGTTCCTCTTTTTCCTTCTTCTCTATATTTCTCCTCTTTTCCTTCACCTCCTCCTCTTTGCCATCTTTATCTTGAAGATGTCTTTTCAGTCTTGGATCCCGCTTACTAATATCAGATACTTTCGTGCTTTCACATTCCTGGCTTTTAGTATCTTTAGTACTGGGCTGCTTATTTTTCAAAGGGGATGGTGATTTAGATTTTGTTTCTGACTGCTCAAGTTCTTTCTTCTGTGTTTTTTCACTTGTTTTCGATTTCTCCTGCTTTGTTGAGCTCTGTTTCTCAGATTGTGTTGTTTTACTTGTCTTGGTATCAGACTGACTGGTTGTGCTTGGTGGAAACTCTTTCCTATGAGACTGGTCTTTACCATGAGAAGAATGTTGACTCATCCTATTAAGCCGAGGATCTCTGTTTGCTATTTTGACATCATGAAGTGGAGGACTTGGGGATGGCTTGCTTTTTTCAGATTGCACAGCAGTCTGATGAGGTGCTTTAACTGTCATATGAGGTGTGGAAGACATGTGTTGCTTAGAAGGTGCTGGAACTGAAGCTACAGATGATGATCCTTGCTGAACGCTAAGAGATACAGCCTGAAACAGGAAAACATCCTGCATTAATCTGCATGACACAACTACCTTGAGATGTTCATGTTCGTATCTCAAAACCAAAACTATAAATGAAAACATCTTGAAAGTTATGAGTCACCCATTTAACTGAAAATGACCCACTGTTAACTGCAAGTGTTAAACTAATGCAGTGCCATTACAAAAGATGAAATTCAAATATAATATGAACCAGTACTATGAAGTCAATACTGTAAAATCTGTACTTTAGGCACATGTTCTTGTTACAGTGTTAGCTTTCTATATATTCCACACACTCAAGGCAACTAAGATGCCAAGAAGCTGATACAATGTTCAAGTTTCTATGCCTCAAAAATGCTTTATTTTGGAATCATCAACTGCCACCACAGCAAGACTTTCAGTTACGAATGTAAACCAATAGAGCTTAACCACCATCTTCAGATGGTGGCATCAAACCATTTTGACCTAATGAGGAAGGTGACCTTGCTTCCACCAATCAGGCTTCCCCATTCTGCAAGAGCAAATATATTTGAAAAAGCCTTGCTTGATATGAGCCACAAGAAGAGGTGGAAGAAGAAGAGGCAGGCATCATTTTGGAGAGAAGTTAGAACGCAAAATACCAAGAACTTCACCTTTTTTTAACCTCTGAGTGGAATTCTTAAGGATTTTAGGTAATAAGTAACTGTTCAGAAACCCCAAATCAACTTGCACTGCTCTAGTGCTAAAACAGCTACCTGCCCAAGGGAAAAGCAACACCGTAGTTACCGGCACACCTAAGCACTGTCCAGGATAAAATGAGACCCAACTACACAAGTTTCACCAACTCTCCTACTCACCAACTGTGCTTTCGTCTGTTCCAGCTCCAGCTCTAATTTTTTTTGCTGAAGTTCTAACAACTGCTTTTGCTTTGCAAGCAATTGCTGCCTTATTAGTTGCTCCTGTGTCAAATTCTTTTGTATTTCAGGAACAGCAGGAGGAGTAGAGGCACCAGAAGTTATAGCAGAGGTAGGCGTAGCAGATTCCTCTGGCTAGAGACACAATAAATGAAAGTTACATTTAAAATCCTGGTGGCATCAAACAACTCCATCTCCTTTAAGTGCTACCATGATCTAGTACTGGCACTTAGGTTTGTACAGCAGTTAGAAATTGCATTTTTAATGCAAAATGTAATTAAAACTATATAAAACTTTTGCTCCACTGTAACTTTCTGCTGTGACAAACCTGTCGTCTATTATAAATTCACCACGTTCCAAAATCAAGAATAATTTTGACACACACAAACCAAACCCAGCAAATACTCTCAATTCAGAAATGCCTCTTACCTGGCGACAAAGGTTACTTCATTCACAATCAACTGTCAAAAAGCAGCACACAAACAACGAAAATGACACGTTTTACCATCTGTTCATAGAAGAGGCAGAAACACTTACCGATTTATTTAAAAACTTAGGATTCACATGGATGCTAGAAGTATTCACATTTGGGGGCAGAGGTTTAATAGGCCAAGCAGGATCTAATGAGTTGACTCTGACATCAAGTGCATACAGTTTCTTCAAAGGAAAAATATCATCCCATGTGGAGCGTAATTTAAATAAACTTTTCCTAGTATTCTCATCCACCTAAAACAATAAAACAATTCTATGGCTTGTTAAGTTAATATAAAACAATTTCTTAAACTTTTCTGTAGAACTTAGTTCATTCATTTCCTAGTTCTAGCAACAGTTTGCTGGTTTAAACACAGAATTAAAGCAGTGCAGATCATACATCTATACCAGCAGAAATCAGTTAACAGCAGCTCAAATGTGGGACTGTTGTTTCAAGGCCACTGGAAGGTTTTACTGCGTATTACCATTCTCTGAGAATTTTCTTTCAACTTTTCCATTACCAAAATTCTCATTTTATTTGCCCAATTTCTGTGGAAAAAATACAGTAACAAAAATATTGAAAGGCAACAGCCTCTGAGACAACACACTGGTCTGGTGTTTGTGCTAACTGGAGTACAACAATGACAAACAGATCAGGAAACCACAAACTCTGTGCACAGGAAAGGTGTTTTGCTCAGCTGGTCAGCCACTGAAGGACTTTTTTCCCCAACAAATGCCACAAAAGGACTATTTTAAGTTAACTGTATTTCAGCTCAGCTGCACAATTAGACCCATCTGTGAGCCATAGATCAAGAGGACCTGTAGGACCACTGCCCATTTTATCTCTTCACAATTTGTTTGGATCATCATGACAGGTAAAAGTTGGAAATTTGCAGTAAAGCAAAATACCATTCACCTCATAACTTGAGTAGTTCAATGAACAATAAATGAAAAATATTTGAGAAGAAATATATGCAGCTGTCTTAATGTCAATGTCCCAATTCAACCATTAAGTATTGACTTTGTGGGTGGGTTTTGCTGCAGTTTAGTCTTTAATATGTTACAGCAAGACGTAGAATAGTCTGGGAAGAGCAGGAACTTCAACAAAAGAAATTCCTACTTAGTTACTGGGGGGGGGTCCCTGTAAAATTTTTAGTGAGAGGGCTTGGAGTTCACTGCAAAAGGTGCAAAAATGACTGAGAAGTTTCTGCCTTCATCAAGTGTCCACTGACTGATAAAACAGAACTTGTAATAATGTCAGTGCTGGAATTCTACTTGCATCTTTCAACACAAGCAGTTATGCTATTAGAAGCGATTACTTTACACAATTCATTAATACACATAAATAGTCCTAGTTAGTTTATCAGACAGTTAACCTATAGAACTCTGAAAATCAGTTATTATCCAGAGCTTCAGCTGCAACATTAAATGCAACTCAGTAAAAAAAATACATTCACAATACTGAAAAAATAGAGTATCTACCTATCTACATACGAGAGCTTAAGTGTTCTGTGATCATATTATCATCTATTCCTTATTTCATTATGTGTATTACATCTGAAAACCATATACAAAGCATAGTGGGATTTCAGATCCTCACTGATATGTAGTGACAGGTAAATACACAAACATCTCATTCATACGAGATGCAACTCTCTTAAATCATAGGAAAACACAGAAGCTAACCCTTCATTTCTGATCCAACTTAAACCCATTCAAGTCCAGCCTTCCAAAAACTGGACTTTGATTTGCCTTTCTTACTGGGAAATACGCAGAATTACTGCCTGGGTTTAAAGATCAAGAGCAAAAATTAAAAGATACAGCAACAGTTCTCAAGGTTAAATGAAATTAACCATATTTGTCATGTAAAAGAGCCATACATTCTAATACCCTTCTCCCCTAGCATTTTTTTTTCCTTCACATCACAGACCACCAGGAAAGAAGTGGATATCAGTGCTATTCACTCTTCACAGTTTAAGCACTCATTCTGCGTATCACAAATCAAGTAAGTCAGACAAATCTAACCACAGCAGAGAGAGGCTCTGAGGAAATCCACCAGAAACTGATTCTCAGTCTAGTCTTCACATAAAGACTAGTTATCTTAAAACTAAACCAACAATTCGTAGTTAATTGGTTTATACATGACAGAAGGTCCATCCAGGTAAACAAAACCCTATTGGTAAAATCTTGCCTGGATATAGGAAAATTATACATGGTTATAAACCAAATCAAGACTCTGCTAACATGCAACTCACATGCTTGGTATTTCACAGTACATAGTACTGAGACTGACATCAACCAACCAATCTGTATAGTTCAGCACTCAAGAAAACCCCAAATTGAAATCAAGTATTTATTTTACCAGGAACACGTATTTTCTTAGAATACAGAACTTTTCTGAAAGTGTATATACCTTTTCAAATACACAAATAAATGTTGCAACTAGGTTTTTAGTAAATGCAGTAAGATACTCTCTTCCGACGTTCTTGACAATGGAATCCATAAGGTACATAACAGGAAGCTTCTCTGATGCAGGAGCCTGGAGTAATAAGAAGAAACTGAGAAGTTTAGTACAACAAAAACACATGTTAAGCTTTTTAAATAGAGGGATTACCAATCCCAGAAATACAGACCTCTCTTTTTGGTTGCCACTATAAACACCAAGGGAATTGCCTTGGGAATTTTTCTGTTTATACAAAAACTTAATCTGGAAAATCGGTAACTCAGTTCAAAGTATAGCACGGTGGGTCTATCACACAAAAAAGGAACACCTCAGGTTATTCTGTCTGTGTACCAAAGCTTGGGAAAAGGCAAAAACAAAAAAAAGAAAAAAGAAAAAAAGAAAAAAAGCCCACAAGACAGTATTGCTGCTATGTACTGATGGAACCTTTGGAAAGCCACTTGAGAAAACAGGTTTTTAAAGTTAGCAGGAGTCAATCAGTAGCACTTCAAGGAACGGCTAAAAAACGTTTCTAATTCAAACCTCCTGAATGCTCAGTTTTTTCTGGGTTTCACAGAACTCAAATCAGACTTCTGGCAAATAGCCACAAGCAGGGAACTTCTGTAGCTGTTGAGTATCAGTCATTTAATAAACCACACGTAGAACAGGTCACAGTTATCTCAGCATAATCCACACAGATAGAGGGAGTCCCACTCTCTGCAGGCACTTGCAGGCAGTGACAGTCCAATTTCCAGAGTGCATGCAAAAACGCAGTCACAAGGTTCAAAATCCAGAGAGAACTCAAGTATCTGGTCAACCGGGTAAAGGCACAGACAAGCTCGGGAACTGCAACCAGCAAATTGCAACAGAAGGGAATCTTCATGGACACAGCTGCTACAACAGGAGGCTTGGGTTTTGTTATCTGTTTGATTTATATCCAGTTTCAAAACTTGTAACAAGTTTGTGCAAAGGTGTGGTGATGCTGGACCACTACAGCGACTTCTAATGTACACAAAGCACTACCAGCCTGATCAAGGTGGTTTTAATGCCCACCACTGGCTTTCACAAAGCAGAAGGCACAACAAAGTTCCAGAACACGTCAGCAAATACACAGACTTGTGGAGAAGGACACGAAAGACACCACCACAAGCTGTGTGTTGACTGTGACCCCCTTAGAAGAGCATCCACTTGTAATACTTTTAAAGTCCCATTCACCATGCGGTGAGATCAGGATAAAACCAGAACTCCGCTCACTGCTCATCTTAAACAGGACAGGCTACTGGGTTCATTAAGGACACCGTACATCACAGCCCCTCATCCAGACAGGTGTGTGGAAGTGTTCTTGCTTTACAATGTTAGATTTAATTCCCCTTTTAGGTGGTTCACAGAAGGGCACCGGTCAACAATACTTTTATATGGGTAAAGCACAATGTTTCCTCACCCTTAAATGTGTATTTATTTACCATGACCTGAAACTTAACATTGAAGAGGGCAGAATTCCTTGTTAGTTGGGGACAGGGAGGGGAGCGCCTTTGAGCACACTGAATGAAGTAAAAACAGGCAGGTGCTGTACTTTGTCCATAAAAAGACAGGATGCAGTAAAGTTAACCAAATTAAGTTAAATGCAGCACACTAAAAACCTATCTTACACTACAATGTATTCAATTTGTAAACAAGCTAATATGCAAGCGTTAGAGTAACGGCATCTCTCTAGTGCCAGAAATCAAAGCCCCCTGGGTCTACAGCTACTTAGTATTAAAATGTTCATGGAATACGGGTTTGTTCTTTCGAGCAGCCTGCACAGTGACACATTAAAAACACTAAGTTCTGAATCTATGCCTGCAGAAAAAAAAAGAGAGTGCACTATTCCTGACTTTTAAAGTCAGCTGTTAGAGAAAACAAAGAGCTGTCTCAGAAGTGTCTATGCCAAAGAGCTACTAACATAGTATGTTAGACTCATTCCATCTCACCAATGAATGGAAATAGTTCACTATACGCAGAGAAGGTTTAAGTTTGAGACACTGGGGAATCATTTAGTAGCAAAAGCAACGTAACATTTAACTGTCACTTTCATTACGCATCAGACTGTTAGAAGTATTCATACACGGAAGCACTGTCGCCTTGTAAGGAAGCCTATTTCAAACTATGGCACAGATTAGCATCTTAGCAGCACACCCTGCTTCAAAGCTAAGCTATTCAGGTGTCACATTTTAAGAACCACGACTTAAAATATGGTCAGAATATTTAAGCCTTCCCTCCTGGAAATGTTTATTAGGTATCTAGCCCATACTCCAGTAACCACTCAAGGGAACCCCAGATTGGAAGGGATTTTGTTTTCAGGCGGTCTATACAACACCCCCTAGCAAGAAAGATGCCCGCTACCGAAAGGCACCACCACATCACCACCAGAACACAGAACACCACTAACTGAGCTCCTCCACTTTAAAAACGTCATTACAGAATTCCCACTCTTCCTTCAAATAATGTTGGAAAGCTACTGTTGGAAATGTGTGGCTCTTTTTTATTAGTTTCCTAAAAGACTTCAAGTTTCAAATCGGACCCCAAGTCACAAACTTGTGCAAAAACTGGTTGTTTTTTTTTAAAAAAGAACCTTGTACACAAAATGGGTCTTAGAAAACAAAGTCTGCCCTATACAGTGGTAAATAAAAAGACAAATACATATTTCACACTTTTTATTTACAAATAGTATCATACCAGTCACACATTTCAGAACCATTTATTCAATTCCAAAGCAGACCACTCGAATTTTACACTAAACAAACTTGTCTCCAAGGCAACACTTTTTAAAAGTGGCTTAGCAAAGGAGATCACTTTCCCAGAAACAACTAAAAACTCGCCTTCGATAAAACCACAGTCACAAACAGTAACTAAGCACAACTAGCCATTGATACAGGAGTTTAGACATCTTGGAAAAAAAAAAAAGAGGAAAAAATATAGAAATCACACTTCAGGGCAGGCTCTGAATCACCCAGAAATGAAGAAGAAAAAAAAAATATCACAGCATTGATTATTTATCACAAACCATTTTATACACATCCACTGCCCTTTAGGAGATATAATGGTGAGATCTATTCGGTTAGTAGGTCACCTCCCCAAGGAATGGCAAAACTCAGCCACTGGCAGCATTTAAAAGCAGACTGGAAGAGGTCTGTGGAACACTAAAAAGCCACCCTGCATTGATAAAAAGAGCAACTTATTAAAGAGATCCTTCCCTCCCCATCATTAGACAGTACAATTCTCACCATTATAAACCACGATTTCAAGCCAAAGGGAAAAAAGCCTTTGAACACGTGAGATCAGAGGGAGCAAGGGAAACCACGGGGGAGGGGTGACTGGCACGAGTAGGGGAGGAGGAATTGGAAGAAGAACCCTTTTCTTACAAAAAGCTGCTGTTAAAAAGGTGCTGTAAACCCCCCTCCATGTGCTGTGGCTGACTGATGTCAGCAACTGCCTGGGTTGGGCTCAGAGGGAGCCTCCTCTTTCCCTTCTTTTTATATCATGTGCCTTTCAGACGCCATGTTAGGATCCTACAGGCTGCTGCACTTTCTAATGTCGGGGAGAATTCTTCCCCATCCTTAACCGATACACTTCTCTAACCAAGATAAACACGCACACAAACACTGCCGTTAATCGGGGCACAGAGCACCTGGAATCCAAACAGATTACCCCAAAACCCACAGAATTTTCTCTAGAATCAGGAAGAGCAAAAAACAACCTCCCCCCCCCATTACCACCACACACACTTCTCTATCCGGAGCGGATCATCACCTTTCAAACTTTTCTATAAGATAAGGGTGCCCACCCCACCAAAATTAGTATCTCACTGGGAAAATCGCCTTAACTGATACTTGTAAGTCATTGTATTTAGCCCTTCAGAAGTGGACAATTTGCGTGCTATGAACTTAAATCTCTTTGAACTACAAACCACCCCCAATAAATAAAAGTAAAAAATTAAAAGACCTTCCACAAACTGTCCCCATCGACCCCTCTCTACCGATCGCGATGTATTCGAAACCACTAAACTCAAGGGTTTAGACACCAGCCTAACTGCACGCTGGCTCCATGTAAGGGGCAAACCCAGCTCCAAGGGCGAGGTGCCGCTGCCCAGTCACTGCCAGGCCGCCATGTTGTGTCTGTTATTTACACGGGGCTTCAAACGCGAGCTTGCATTTGGCGGTGGGGCGAGTCCCAAACCCTCCCTTCTACTGCCAACAGGGTGGCGCGGGGCTGGTCCCCTCCCCCGAGTCCCCTGCTCCCTACGGGGTGAAGGGTATTAGAAGCGGCAGCCTTAACTTGGCGATTAAAGAACACCCCCCCCCACCCCGTGCTCCCTGGCCCCAGCTGAGGCACGCTGCCTGGTTCCCCACAGCCACTCCGGCCTCTTGCTCCTCTCCCATCCCTCCACCTCAGCCCAAACCCTGCTCTCTCTGCTCGCCCCCTCCACTACCTCACGTCCCCTTGATCCCCCTGGCTCGCCTTCTTCCCGTCTATACCCGCCCCGCCGCTGGCCTCCTCTCTGCCTCGCCCCGCTTCCCGCCCCTCAGGCCCTCTCGCCTCGCTGCCTCTCCCCGTTCCCTCCGCTCTCCTCCTGCCTCTCCCATCCGCCCGCCGCTGCCGGCTCCTCCCGCACCCCTCCTCACTCTTATCTCCCCCACACGCCCTTTCCTCCTAGCCCCGGAGGCCGCCCTAGCCCGCTGCCCCGGCCGGTCCCCCCAGCAGTATAGGTAGGAGTAGTAGTCGGTGGAATATAAAAACCTTGGCGATTTGCGCCTCGATCAGGGAGACGATGTCCTTGGCGAAGGGCACGTTCTCCTCGGCCAGGATGGTCAGCATGTTGATGTGCGGCTTGCTGTTGAACGTCAGGTCCTCCAGCGACGACTGGTAATCGCGGCACGCGTCCTCCCGGGCCTCGCTGCTACCAGCGCTGCTCTCCGGGGCCGACATTGCTTTCTCCGACCGTGGCCCCGGCAGCAGGACCCGATACCCAACCGAGCGACAAGCCTCCCTCCCCGCGATTCCCCCCTTGCCGCCGACCGCCGCCGAGCGATGCCGCCCCCCCGCCGCTGCCGCTGGGCTCCTCTACCGCATCCTCCGTGCTGCGGCTCCCGCGGGCTGTGGCGATGCCGCGTGTGCTGCCGCTGCCGTCGGCCGCCGCCGGCTCAGTCTCAGCGCTCACAAAATGGCGGCGGCGGCTCGCGAGCCTCTTCCTCCAGCCGTTGCGTCATGTGAAATTGTTCTACGGGAAAACGGCCGGCGGCTTGGAATGCCCCTTTTGTTCGCTGGCTGCTCTCCGATTGGCCGGCGACCCTTCTGCTCAGACGGCGATTGGCTCGTCCATCACTACTGCAGCTGATTGGTTCCTGACCTAAAGCTCCACCCCCGCCCTGCTGTCCTGACTTGCGACTGGCTGCGATTCCCTCACCCCCTACCCCCTCCGGTGACATAAAGCTCTGCCTCTTCCTACCGCCTTCCCTGGCTGCCCTGAGCGTTGATTGGTCCCCTGTGTGATCCCGCCTTTCCTCTCAGCTCTCCAATTGGACTTCTCGGCGCGGACGTATCGTCCCGCCCCCCGCTCGCTATTGGGCCAGGCGTTGCCGTGGCAGCGCCGTTACCCACCGCCCCCGGGTGGGCCTCGGGCCTGGAGGTGAATGGTGGCGGGCCGTGCGGACCTGGGGGTCCCTGGGGAACGGTCCCTGCACCGGGGAAGCGGAGAGCGGGGGCTGCCGGCAGCCCCGTACCGGAGGGATCGCTCTCTGCAGCCAAGCGAGCTGTGCCAGGCCGCAGCACTCGCGTAGGCCTGTCAGCGGGACGCGGCCTTGTCCTCCTGAAGGGTGGCGGTGCCCCAGGAGCTGTGGTCCGCGGTGATCAGGGGTGCCCGGTTAATCCGGGTGTGTGCCTACCTCATGGGTGTTGTCTGTCTCAGCAAGTGTCTGTGGGCTCCCGGCTTCACAGACTCCCAGACTGGTTTGGGTTGGAAGGGACCTTAAAGCTCATCCAGTTCCACCCCCCTGCCACAGGCAGGGACCCCTTCCACTAGAGCAGGTTGCTCCAAGCCCCTGTGTCCAACCTGGCCTTGAACACTGCCAGGGATGGGGCAGCCACAGCTTCTCTGGGCACCCTTTGCCAGCGCCTCAGCACCCTCACAGGGAAGAGCTTCTGCCTGAGAGCTCATCTCAATCTCCCCTCTGGCAGGTTAAAGCCATTCCCCTTGTCCTGTCAGCACTTGAACCTTTTAATTGGTCACACCACTGTTCATAGGTCTCAACAGAGCCTTTTCACTTTACTAATAATAGGACTACGGCAGTCAAAAGTAACAAAACCTGCCCTTGATCACCAGATTTGCTCAAATGAAGTTAACTTGCTTGCAAACCATCTTAAGGTATAGCCGTTCCCTCCCTGCACTGCGTATAACTTGCTAACTGTGCAGAAGTGTTGGCATTTGAAAGTAGGTCATTGGCAAACGCTTCTTTGAGACACGCTTTGGAAAACACATTCTATGAAAACATTTAAATTGAAAAATACATATGTATAGTATATAATAAGTATGAATATAAATATGTATTTATGTATATACATATAAACATAAATATAAACATAGATATATAGATATAGATGTGTGTGTTTGTATATATATAAATATATACATTCTGCAAGTATAGGAGAAATATAGCAAAAATGGAGACCTAGCAAATTTCTGGTAAAAACTGCTGTTTGCCATTTTATCTGGATAAAAACGTTGGTTTCTGTGTCTCTATTTATATTCTCTTTCTGAAAACAGGTGGTGTTCAGACCAGCGAAGAAGGACAGGAAACTCAACAGCATCTTTTGTTTGCCCATTGAATTGTGTGTTCGTGTTTGTTCCTGCAAGCCTCAACTTTGTACACACCACTTCCCCTTTCCAGTGTGTCACCACGAGATAAGCAAATGAAACTCAGGTTTGTGTCTGGGATTGGCCGAAGCTGGGACTGACTTTTCCTCAGTGTAAATAACTGCCTCCTATTTGCAGACACGCTGTCCAGGAGGAATATTATGTACCAGGAAGCGTGCCATCGTGTAAACGCAGTTCAATTGGCAAAACCAGCACATATGGTTCTGCTCCAAGGGGAAGAATGTGAGGGTGGGGGAACGTAGCTGCTCTTCCAATGACAGTTGGAACGCTTGTTCATACTAATTACAGGAGCAAAACCAATAATACGAGCAAAACTGCCTGGAGAGGATGTCATGTGGTCCAAGGCCACCCTCAGAATCAGATTTGCTATTTACTAATCAGCAAAGGACTGAGCCTGATGCGAGCTGAAGCAGTTTGCTACCCTCCAGAACACACCCGGCTCCCTGACACTGAGCACATCCTACATGCCTGAGCAGATCCAGTGTTTTAGCATGTTATTAGTTCATCTTCACTAGCCTTCCTATGTAGACAAGGTCCAAAGGCTGTTAGAAGTTGCCTGTGTAGCTCCCATGCTGGTGAGTTTTGGGAACACTCTATGCTCTAGTCAATGCTTGAAACAGCTCAACTAGATGATCTTAAGGTCCTTTCCAACCCTAACTGTTCCATGATTCTGTTAGGAGTGGCACAGAAATTACTGTTGGGCCTGTCCCTGGGCTCTCTAATGAGAAGTTGCTTTATTATTACAGGACTTGTAATAGCAATATGTGCAGAGATGGAGTTACCAGCTCTGCAGACCTAACATAAGCAGCATGGCCAGCAGGTCAAGGGAGAGGATTCTCCCCCTCCGATCTCGTGAGACCCCCTCTACAGTCCTGCATCCACCTCTGGGGCAACAGCACAAGAGGGACACGGAGCTGTTGGAGTGAGTCCAGAGGAGGCCATGAAGATGCTGCACGGGCTGGAGCAGCTCTGCTCTGGAGCCAGGCTGAAAGAGCTGGGCTGGGTCAGCCTGGACAAGAAAAGGCTCCTGAAGGGGAGACCTTAGAGCAGCTCTGGTGCCTAAAGGGGCTGCAGGAAACCTGGAGAGGGGCTTTGGACAAGGGCCTGTAGGGACAGGACAAGGGGAATGGCTTGAACCTGCCAGAGGGGAGACTGAGCTGAGCTCTTAGGCAGAAGCTCTTCCCTGTGAGGGTGCTGAGGCGCTGGCACAGGGAGCCCAGAGAAGCTGTGGCTGCCCCATCCCTGGCAGTGCTCAAGGCCAGGTTGGACACAGGGGCTTGGAGCAAGCTGCTCTAGTGGAAGGTGTCCCTGACCGTGGCAGGAGTTGGAACTGGATGAGCTTTAAGGTCCGTTCCAACACAAACCGTTCTGTGATTCTATAATTCTATGACCTATGCCTGCAGAAGCCCACTTCTTACATGTGTTCTTGAACACACTTCTTATCAAAAGCATACCTTGGCTGAAGTCATTACTTAGAGATGATTCTGGTACAGCTGTGTCCCGCTGCTTCTTACCCCAGTTAACATAGGTCTCAGTTGCTTGGTTTTGTTTTCTTTCTAGATGCAGCTAGGGGTTTTGCTGGATAAAACCCACTAAAAAGCTGCTAGACCAGACATACATGGTTTACACTTGACTTGAGAATCACCAGCAACTGATCATTAGTTTTCCTGAAGGGCTATGAAATTACAGTACTACATGAGAAGATACATCGAGATAAGAAGTCTTACAGGAACTTACTACATTCCAAAGCATTTGTAGTTGTACTTGAGAATACTCATGTTTATGCTTGAGCTGAATTTTCCTGGGGAATTCAATAATATTCCTTTAAACTATTTTATAGCTGTGCCAGGATAGAAAAAAAAACACAGGATCTCTCCACACCCAGAAATGTTCTTGCTGCTTTTCATTCTGGAAAGATCAAAAATGAATTGAAAATGCATCCTCTTTGACACATTTGGAGAAGAAAAACAGACACTAAAGAAACAATCACAGTGTAGATATTTAACTATTGGTTTAATGAGATGTAAATTACCCCTCTGTATGTGAGCTGAAGTCCTTTGTTCTCCTGCAGAGATTCACTTCAGGAAGCAGACAGTGTTTCGCTGTGGGCTGCCCGAAGATGAAAAGCTTTATACTCCTGTCAAGCCTCCAAAGCAGCTCTGCTGTCATCAGCCTCGCACTCCTCAGTAGCTGATATGTAGAACAGCCTCAACGAGAAAGTTTGCCAAGGTAGCTACAGAAGAGCTGGTAACCCCTGCCTAGAGATGGGATCCCATTTAAATCACTTTATTAACCAAGTATTGCTTATATCAGAATGGAGAAAGATGTTTGCTGTTGAAACTACACCTGCAGGTTTCCCCAGCAAAGCTGTATTGATGATGAATGTTGTAGTCCTGGTATTGCTAAATCAGGCCAACTTTTAGATATAAACTAAGAGTCCATTGCCCACCATTGTTCAGTTTACTCCTTGTGCAGGTTACACAGGTCTCATGCAGCTTCCCTCACTCTTATTCACATTTAGATCTGTACCTTGATGACCTCTGCCCAAGTAAGCATAAGCCTTTTCTAACTGGATTATCTCCTGTTTTGAGCTAAGCACCCAGGTTTCTCTGAATGTGGAGAGCCTGGTCTTGTTCCTCAGGTCACAATGTAGGAAACACTGGAATTACAGACTTGGGAGAGCACAAAAAGTTCAGTTTACTCTTCCAGTGCCTGGTGGTGAATGAGGAAAAAGCCATCTACTAACATTTCTGTACATACTAAATCCTGCATCTTCTATCTTCTCCGATATGGTTTGGGTTTCACAGCCTCAGACATTCTTAATCTGAATATGTTTAGTAAAATATCATTTAATAATTGGGAACAATTCAAACACTGACATACTGAAAAGTATGTTGACTGTGTCTAGACAAATGTACTAACCTATATTGCCCTGCAAGAAAGTCTGACAGCTTGTAATTTGTGTAGCATTTTAATTGTGATGGCTTCATCCTTACAAGAAGGCAGACAGACTACAAACAGCGGCGAGCCAGGATCAAAGGCTAAGGATAGATAGGGAAGAAAGTGTTGAATCCACATATTCCTGCCTTTGTCAATCTACACCAAATACCGTGGCATAAAACCAGATCTCTTCAGTGTTTTGGACAACATGATCAAATCATTTGGTCTGTAGATACAACACCCAAAGATGTGACAGTAGGGAACCACATCTTTGTTTATACTGACTGTGACTAGCTGGGCTGACTGCAGCAGCTGGTGTTCCTCATGCTAAAGACTTGCTGAGTTCCCACAGAGGCTTCTGTAATCCTTCAAACCCCTGTGTTGTCACAGTGAGATTGTTACAGGTACCTGAGTTAACATGCCACCAGCTCACCTTCTGAAGTGACATCTCTGTGGGCCTTGGGAGACTGGAGGACTCAAAACCCAGATATGTTTTACTCTGGCACTTGTATGTCATCTTCAGCTCCCCAGTAGGTATCTGCTCCTGTTCTGTGTTACCTGTGCCTGGATGATGTTTTGCTGGGCAAGGTTCTGAGTTGCTACAGAAACTGTCTCTGCAGCCCCGTTCAATCATAGAATCATGCATTCATTGAATAGCTTGGGTTGGAAAAGGCCTTAAAGCTCATCCAGTTCCAAGCCCCTGCCATGGGCAGGGACACCTCACACTAAACCATGTAACCCAAGGCTCTGTCCAACCTGGCCTTGAACACTGCCAGGGACGGAGCATTCACAACTTCCCTGGGCAACCCATTCCAGTGCCTCACCACCCTTACAGGAAAGAACTTCCTCCTTATATCCAATCTAAGCTTCCCCTGTTTAAGTTTTAACCCATTACCCCTTGTCCTATCACTACAGTCCCTAATGAAGAGTGTCCCCCCAGCATCCCTATAGGCCCCCTTCAGATACTGGAAGGCTGCTATGAGGTCTCCACACAGCCTTCTCTTCTCCAGGCTGAATAGCCCCAACTTTCTCAGCCTGTCTTCATAAGGTAGGTGCTCCAGTCCTCGTGGCCCTCCTCTGGACTTACTCCAGCAGCTCCGTGTCCAGCCAGACTCTAGTGACAAGACTCATGCTCTCAGCAGGAACATAAATAATTCACATTCCTGCTGGCCTGCTCTCTGCTTCCCTACCAGCAGGCTGGAGCTCAAGGGAAAGCAGCCGTGATGAGCTGCAACTCTTACCTAGAGAGTTAAAGGGGGGTTTACTGAGGTAGATTGTGTTTTCAACATGTTTTGTTTCAGAACCCTGTTCTTTTTGAGAGGGACAACACCTGCAGCCTCTCTGACAACTGTTTTTAACGAAGATAACAGTCTTCACTGAGCTAAACCCACTCCTATCACATCACATCACATCACACTCCACCAGTTGTCCCTCGCTGCAGTGCATCCACCAAGCAGGCATCTGGCTTTCTGACTGATAAAGCACGCAGTCACGTAGCATCATGGAATTAACCTGGAAAACATCCCCTGGTGCTTCAGATTTGCCTGGGTGTCCCTACGTCTGGGTAGCAGCAGATGTTGGCAGAGGTCACTGGGTAACTGTAAGTGAAGGACTCACAACATTTAGGCTCTGTTTATGCATGGTGCTGGAACTGCTGTTAACTTCATGTTAAATTGTGTGACTACTAAAATACTTCTTTACTGTGAGGGTGGTGAAGCCCTGGCACAGGCTGCCCAAAGAAGTGGTAAATGCTCCATCCCTGGCAGTGTTCAAGGCCAGATTGGAGGGGGCTTGGAGCAACCTGCTCTAGTGGAAGGTGTCCCTGCCCGTGGGGGTTGGAACTGGAGGAGCTTTAAGGTCCCTTCCAACCCAAACCAGTCTGGGATTCTGTGATTCTACATACAAATTCAAGAGGGTTCCCTCTGTACGTGTTGTAACCCCTTCTCACTGTTGACTTTTCCTGTCTATGTAAACTATCGGTCCAGTATTTAGTCTGTCCCACTCTCAACCACCCTTTTGCTGTTCAGATCTGGGAGTTCAACTCTTCCTTCTGCAAGAACAGCATCCCCTTTTGCAAGCATTTTCAATGAATATGGGATGGATGTTAATAAATATGGGCTAGACATCAATGAATATGGAATGGAAGAGAGTCCACAGGAGTGTTTGGGTGAGCCAAGTTCTCATCCACCTTTAGCAGGTCTATCACCCAAGAACTTTGTGAGTAAATTCCATGTAGTTAAATGGTATTTAGGTTGTGTTTAATGTGACTACAGCTATCCTGGCCTCCACTCAAGTCATGGACTGACCTTTCTGCTATGTTACAGGGTGGACTGGTAAGAAGCACACTGTAGGGTATGCAACCCATGTAAAAATAAAGAAGTCCTTCAACACCTACATGTCATTTATCTTCTTTGGTCGTCAGCTGCGTCTGCTGGCGGTGCCAGATCACTGTGCTGGGAGCTGCCACATGCATTACAACCTCTCCTGCCCCATCTCAGCCTGCAGGTCTGGTTTGGGGCATCCCTGGCCACAGCAGGTGGGTTGGAACTGAGTGATCTTAAGGTCATTTCCAACCCAAACCATCCTGTGATTCTATTGTAACTGTGACCTTCACAGTTTTGCTGGGTCAGCACATTTAATCCATGTATTTTCTATCCCATCATCCGTGTTGTTAGTGAAAGCTTTGAACAAACGAGGACAGACCCATGTAGCCACCCTTCTGGGTTGAAAATCTATGAAACAAATTTGTGCTGGCCCTGCTGGAATTTCAGCTCCTTTGTTAATGAGACTGCACCACGACACACAAATTACATTGATTTTTGTCAGTGCAGGGATCTGATACCTACAGCTTTTGCTTATTGATGAGTCATTAGCTTATAGGAAAAACTCCGATTGCTGTTTCTACCTGATGGATCTGCTCCTCTCCTTGTTGTTTTCCTAATGCTTACAAATAACTTTTTATCTGCTCCAGATTGAAGGACCTGACAGTGGCTGGTCTTTGATTTATTAGTTCTGAAGACCAAACCCATCAGATGCTACTTACTGATGGTATTGAAGTCAACCACCTTACATTAACCCAGTAGATGCTGGAAGTGATGTACATAAGGAGATTTCAGCCTGTGCAATTCCTGACAGTGATCCAAGATCTGATTGGCAGGGAAGCATCTGATCCTTGCTCTAACACTGGAAAACCAATTGGTAAGGGGAACACAGAGCTCTGGAAAGGAGAAGCTGTTCCTTCACATCTTTATGGAAGCAGCTCAAGAGGAAGCCCTCCCTGCAGGTGCACTGTTCTGTTCTGCCACTTGAATCACTGATTAGTATTCTCTGAGTACAGTTACACAACCAGTTTTGCACCAGCCCTGTAGAAGTTTCAGCTGCTTTGCTTATGGGACTGTTATGGGAGGCAAAAGCCCCACCAAAGGGGACATTGTGAGTGCTTTTTTCCTCTCCAAGTATCTTCTTACCTGTACAAGAACATGGTCCATCAGAAAATGGTTTGACAAGGGCCTGTAGGGATAGGACAAGGGGAATGGCTTTAACCTGCCAGAGGGGGACTGAGGTGAGCTCTTATGCAGAAGCTCTTCCCTGTGAGGGTGCTGAGGCGCTGGCACAGGGTGCCCAGAGAAGCTGTGGCTGCCCCATCCCTGGCAGTGTTCAAGGCCAGGTTGGACACAGGGGCTTGGAGCAACCTGCTCTGGTGGAATGTGTCCCTGCCTGTGGCAGGGGGTTGGAACTGGATGAGCTTTAAGGTGCCTTCCAACCCAAACCACTCTGGGATTGTATGAATAAGATGCAAGGTGGTTTTCCCTGAAGCCAGTAGAGAAGGTGGGTGGTGGTCTTTCTTTCTAGCTCTTCAGTTAGGTTAGAGGGAAGCTCCATTAACTGAATTTGATGCTTTCCCTCAAGGCAATTTTCTGGGATGAAATGTTGTGATTATTGGCTAAAAGTCTTTTTCCTGGAAGTGTTAATTTTGGGGGGCTCAGCTTACAGTAACAAGCTTGAGAGCCTCATATTGTGGTGAAAAGTCTTTGTGTGTGTACTGGATTGCTAAGGGTTTCCAGCATTTCCCTGGAGAAGGGCAAATCTGGTCTCAGGATGGTGTTTTAACTCTTAACACCACTGTGTTCCAGCAACCTTAACACTCATGGAACTCTGAGTAGAGGTGAAGCAGAGCCCCTCTCTTTTCCCATTGCCATGAGGGAGATGCTTGCACTGCTCAGCATCTCCCTCCCAACACAACTCATCTCTCCCCATTCCACCCTGTACAGCCCTGCTGTATAAGATAATGTAAATACCAAAACACATAGGGGTGCACTCTGAGGCCACACAGAGTAACTGTACAGAGTGCATGCACTGCAGCACTATCAGCACATCACCTCTTGCCATCCAGAACAGCCTCTTCCCTGATTCCTCAAACAGGATTTTCCTGTTGCTGTGGGTGGGCTGGATGCTTTAACTGCAGCCTGACTCTTCCTCTTGCTATGATTGTAATTGTCTCCCAGAGATCCTTATGGATATTGAGTAAGGAAGCACAAACCTGCTCAGCCAAGTGAGCAACCGCCCCCCTCAACCCTTTGTAGTAAGGAACAGTTTTTGACTTAAGCCTATTTTGTATCTTGTAAGAAGATTAAAGAGAGACCAAGTGACTGGTTTACTCCATTTCATGTCAGGCATATTACACATAGCTTCACCTCATACAGAGCCAGAGCAAGCAGAAGGACATGATTATGCAGCTTTTATGCTGCCCTTGAGGACTTCCAAACTGGAATGCCCTGTGAGCATCCCTCTCCAGAGGATTCCCAAAGCTTCATAGCTGCATACACATGCCACCAGCCATGGTTCTGGGGGAAAAAACACCCTATTTTGGTTGTAGCAGGGTATTTGCTTCACTATAGGAAGAGGAAAGCTACTTTGGCTGTGCTGCAAAGGGTCTGAGGAGGTGGGAGGTGTCCAGGTGTGATGGGACATGTGAAGCCATGGCACCACTGCAGACCCTGCCGGAGGGCCAGATGAACTAGCGCTTCCTTCATCCGTGGCCTGAGTGGATCCTTCTCATCACATCAGTGCAAGTGGCACATTGGAGGGCACAGAGAGTATGGCTTTGAAAGAGGGGCCCTGCAGCAGATCTGTGCCTGACAGCCGCTCTACAAGGCAAAGGGATAAAAGCCCAGTGATTTCTTCATGTACTGGTGGTGCTTGAAGCCCTCACCTTCCCAGTGGAGCCCCAGCAGTGCTGAACTGAAGTGTAATCATATTCCACAGCAGTAAATCAGTTCTCTGGCTGACCTGCTCAGAGAAGTACTCACAGTGCTCTTCAAGATCATCATGAAGTCCTGGGCTAATTCCCAAATGCTTTCACAATCCATTCCCCTGAGCTGTTAGTAGGGAAGAGACTCCAGCTCCAGTCTATCTGCATGCTGTATGGAGGTACAGCTGCCTAATAGCCCTGTCTTTGCAGCACTATTTGTCCAAAAAGTACTTCCAGGGAATAGCATCCATCACAAACAATTTGTAATGAATTAACAAACTGTTCCCTTCACGCTGGGAGCAGCTGCTGTGTTGGGATACAGTGTGAGAATCCCCATTTGGAGATGTGCTGAGTGAGGCAGGAACTGGAACAGGTTACTGGACCGGTCATGGTCAGTTCTTGCTTTGAGTTGGGTTTATATGAGACAAGAACATGTTTGGGTAGCTTGGTGTAATTGTAAGCTTGTTTAGGCAAAGGGTGAAAGTCTTTGATTTCTGTGTCTAATAAGGACAGTGAAAGGAGCTAGAATCTAGCCCCATAGCAAATCTGACTCAATAATCCATATATATATCATATATGTGATATATAGTCTATATTTTATATGATTCAGGCTCCAATTTCAGTTAAGTCAGTAAATTTAGCAGATGCACATTATCCATCACCAAGTTAATAGAGCAGATAACCACAATACACACTTCCTGGTGAGCTGATGAACTGCAGCAGAGCCAGCACTAAGCAGGCACATACTAAGGTTGCTCAAATAAACCCTTTCTAGACTTTATCTGCTGTTTCTTCCTGTTAACAAGTTCTTGTTTTTGCTTTTGCCCTTTCCCTGCTCACTGCTTCCATTGCAGGAATAGGGAAGAACATGGGTCCTCTCTGTTTCACTTGCACGACGTGTAACACTGCAAAAACAACACACTAGCACATATGTAAGTAAAGGAGCAGCAAATACACTTTATTCAAGTTGTGCATCTAACAGGCCTCGTGCTGCAAACTATGCCAAGACAAGAGCATTTAAAGGGCACAAATCAGACTGGTTACTACAGCCCAAGTTGGCTCTGCTGAGGTGCTTTATGGGCCTTTCTCCTTTGCCAAGCCCTTTTATTGCTCTCTGCCTCTGTACTCAGCTTGGGTGTAAATGTGAGTGATCAGGAGAGCAACCTGATGCTTCCAGGCCAACGTTTAGCAATGGGCTGATATTCAGATCACTGTGGTGTGCAATCTACTCTTGCCTCGTGAGTGTGCAAATCAATACTCTAAGGATAGGGCAGGGAACACTGTTTTCAGCAGTTAAGTAAGGAATTCACGTTATGCAAGATACCTGCAGGCAGACACCTCCTCATTTTAAAGGTAATATATGTATATAATGAAATTAGCACTCTGGTAGAGTCAGCAGAGCTTTGAGGTGCACCTACCTCCAGCTTTTGCTTGAAATCAATGTCCCAAAACACAAAGCTCTCCAGAAACCAGATTCTGTTCAAACATAAAGGAATGCTTAAAACTGAAAGAGAACACTTCAAGTGAGGCAGAACAGAAAAGGAGCATTTCTAAATTAACTCCTTGTAGGGCAGGTTCTTTCTTCCAGATACTTCTGTCTCATCCTGCTCTGAGGATGGTTCACAACGTGTTTCGCTGCACCAATGAGACGCATCTCACCCCCTTCCCACGGATCCAGCCGTGGCTGCAGCATCCAACACAGACAGAGGCATCCTTCTTCCCTGGTGCCACAACACCCCCCTGCGTGCTTTATTACATACCGTGTTCCAGGAACAGGTACTGCTCCTTCAGGCTGAGAAGGAGGCAGCTCTTTGGCCCTGCAGCAGCTGAGGAAATGCTCTGTGTGATCGTCTGCTTTGTCCTGTTTCAAACTGCCTGTGGGTATTCATTATAGGGGAAGATATCTGGCACTTCTGTGTCTTGTGTTGACTTATGCGGGCAAATGAAGGCACGCCAGCAAGCCCATAACTCGTCTTTATAGACAGGCACATTGCCAGTGGCGCAAGATAGCTATCTACCACAGTCATTCTATCAGGGATGGGTAATGTAAGGGATGCACGCAGTCCCTTTAGAGACAGGCTCAAGAGGTGATTTCACAGCAGAGCTTCTGTGTGCCTTCACAGCTTGTGATCCAGGTTGTGGTGTGATGAGATAAACACATCTTGTGTCCCATGTGTGGGTTGCATAGAAGGGGTGAATGCACAAACACGAGTCTCTCAAAGCACATTACTTACCTTACTTACTGTCTCACCAAACTGATTAAAGACAAAGCAATGCTCTGTATGTTAAATAGTTTAGGCTGCAGTTTCAGTTCAGTCAGTAAATGAGCAAATTCAAACTACCCAGTCACAAGTTCACCAATTCAGATTATCCTGCTCCCAGCATGACCAAGTTCACGTGGCAGGTAACCAGATAATGGAAGTACTTCTTTTATTTTAACCTTATCTTAGGATTTCATGGAGCTCTGGTTGTCTTTTAACCAGAAAACCCCAGCTACTATTTAGCCAATACATTATTGACACAGTTAACATGTCACTGGAGCACCTTCCTTTACTGGGCATAGGTGGCTGTTGAATATTAAGGGTGTATTTTGGTCTTAGGCCAGTTCAGTGATCCAAGCAGAGAGAACTGTACCTGTGCTCAGCTCAACAAAGTTCAGTTGTAAAAGTGCCTGTGCTTCATCTTCTTTAAATGCATGTTAACAGTTCTGTGTTGTACTTCGCCATCCCTGTGCAGTAGCACTGAGTATTTGGAAGCTTTACCATGTAGACAGATGATGGTTGAATCATCTCCAACAGCAGTTTTCAAATAGCACTGGCTTCTTCACTGAGAAGAGCATGCCAGTGACAGGGTGCTTTCCATTTATAGTGACTGTGAAAGATACAGCTCACCCTCCACTCTGGCTGTGGCTTAACAATACAATAAATCATAGAATCACAGAGTGGTTTGGGTTGGAAAGAACCTTAAAGCTCATCCAGTTCCAACCCCCCTGCCATGGGCAGGGACACCTTTCACTAGAGCAGCTTGCTCCAAGCCCCTGTGTCCAACCTGGCCTTAAACACTGCCAGGGACGGGGCAGCCACAGCTTCCCTGGGCACCCTGTGCCAGCGCCTCAGCACCCTCACAGTAAAGAACTTATTCCTTATATCCAATCTAAACTTCCCCTGTTACAGTTTGAACCCATCACCCCTTGTCCAATCGCTACAGTCCCTGACAAAGAGTCCCTCTCCAGCATCCTTGTAGCCCCCTTCAGATACTGGAAGCTGCTCTGAGGTCTCCATGCAGCTTCTCATGTCCAGGCTGAACAGCCCCAACTTTCTAATCCAGCATTAGGGTCCTCAGCACTGGAGCAGACAGACCATAACTCACTAACCAAGGTGCAGGTTCAGCTTTTGCTGTTGGTTAAAATGTCTTTAAAAGCGTTGTTAGTCAAATTTCACAGTGACACACAATGTGATTACAGCTACTGCTCTCTCTGTGCCATTGTCACTCACGTCAGCTCAGGTATCAGCTACCAGCTGTTATAAAACTCATAGGAACTCTGTACCATTGATAGATGTGCCCACACCTAACCGGAACCAAACCCATAAGCCTGGAGATGCACTATTGCATGGATCCAGCAATAGTATTGGTGGAAGCAGCCTCACACAGGCACTGCACAACACACTGACCATGCTTTCACTGAGAAAAGGTTGAAACATTCAAGCAGCTTAGGATCTCTAGGATCTCTTTCCTTAAAGTCACAGAGATGGCAAATATAAGACCTACACTGATACCCATTTTGGTTTATAAAACTCACTAAAACTTCCTCAGCACAGTATTTCCTTCACATCCCATCTTCCCTTGTCAATCACTGTCATGTTCTCAGCATTTGCAAAGCACTCCAGATTTTCACTGCAAAGAACAGAAGAACTAATAAGAACTCACAGCTCATCTTGTTAGCTTTTGACCTAAAACACACAAGGCTGTTTGGCAGTTTATAAGAGGACATTCCACTCATAGCTAAACAGAGTTTGCTTGCACCAGTTACCAAGGGGCCTTTTAAAAGCCTCCCATGTTCTGCTCTGAGTATTCAGGCTTGGGAAGACATGGTGCACTACCAGTTTGGTTGTAGTGCTTCAGGGGAGAGTAAGGAGAAGGAGAGTGGCATCATTACTGTAACACAGTTCTTAGACTCTTCACTACTTGTGTTCAGAAGGACACAATTGCTCTGTGCACTGTTTTCATCTCTGCTGCCAAAGATTGATCTTTGTGTGAATAAGTGGCATTTTTCATACACTCACGTTTTGCAGTGCTGATTTGGCTGGAAGACTGACACATCTGCCCCAAGCCACACATGACCAGTCAGCACAACAGTGTGCGATACTTCCCTGTGCTGTTGGACCATCATGTGCTTCCTTCCTTCGTCATAGAAGCTGCAGTGTGTGTTGATGCAGCAGAAGAACAGACCCTCGAATAACTGCAGACTTCTTATCGCTGCAGCCCCAGCTGGTTTTGATGCTTGTCTTAGTTCTACTCAGAATGACTGGAGTTTAAATAGCACGTGTACAGATGTTGTTACTATCATAACTCTCCCTTAGCTTTTCATGAGCTGAAGCATCTTCTCAGCATGGCTGCAAGGCAGAGACAAGACATCTGCAGGAAACAGCAGAGCTTGTTTTGCTGATAAGGAGCTGCTTTTTGAAAGAGAAGTGGTCCCTTCTCTGTACGTGTGTTCTCCTCACACATGGCACAATGTCCCTGTTACTGAAGTCCATCCTGTCAATTCCTTCTGTGTTGATTTTGGCAGAAGGTTCATCCAGATTAAGTGAGTGGTGACCAATCTCTGCTCTAACAAAGTAAGATCCCATGGGGAAACCTGAAGACACCCATTAAAATATTCCATGGGAAAAATCATCACATCACATCCGTATTTTCCTTTGCTAAATCCTGTGCCTTGACAAAGCAATAGCAAATTGTCACTATCCAAAGGCACTTCAAACCAGGAAAACTGCTGGCTCTTTTATTCCACTGATGTAACTTGGCTTCTTCCATCTTCATTCCTCTTTCTGTGTGGGATAGGTTCTAGGAAGCACCATGGTTATACAACTGGCATATAGGCTATGCAGGAGTAGCACTGTATCAGCTGGGTCCAGGGATAGGCAAGACCAGTAAGTGGCTGATGATGGTGTCCAAGAGACGGAATGTCTCAGGAATGTCTCACTGTCAGAAAGGAATTAACAGCAACATAGCTCTGCAGTCTCCAGCTGTATGTCAGTGTACCCAGCACTATGTCAGAGTATGTCAGTGTACCCAGCTGTGTCAGTGTACCCAGCACTATGTCAGAGTATGTCAGTGTACCCAGTTGTGTCAGTGTACCCAGCACTGTGTAGCCACTGAAATGCAGCTCTTCAGCCAAGACATTGCTTTTTGAGTCAAGGTTAAACTAAACTAAGCCACCATGAATGACACAGACCATCCAGCCTGTTCCACCTAACCCCTGCTATGTTCTGAAGGATAAAACATCCAACTGTGCCAACCTGATGAGAGCATTTGTCATGTGTTCAGACACCTACTCCAAGGGTCAGATGTCCTGCTGCTGAGGTGTCAGTGGTATTAGGGGCTCTCTCCAAAAGGCACTGAAATACAACCTGCTGGAACACTACACTATCTGCTTTCCAGCTGAATCCAGAACTTCTTGGGCCCCTGGATGCATTATACTAAGGGAGGATGGTTAGATGCTTTGGCATGAAGTAAATGCAAGCAATTAATTCCCCAAATCAGGAATTCATTAATTCAACCCAAACTAAAAGCTCAGTTTTAAGCAACTTACTATGATTCAAATCAGCAGTGATGTAGCTCAAGCCTTTCCCCTAGGAAAGGGCAGTAATTCATCCAAAACTGATGAAACCGAGTATAAGCTCAAGTAAAATCTCTTGCGTGGTATCATCAATCCAAATCCTATGGGACAGGTAGCAAACAACAAAGAGCCTGCACAAGGAATACCAAAGGGTTAGAGATGACTCAATAATTCACCGTATCATTGCAAACAGGAAGAGGCTATTCCATAAATCATGGGTTATTTCCATAGCTTGAAAGCCCATACGTACACTAACAGGTCATTACAGAAAGGGATCACACACAAGGTTTTCCATGTTATTAACCTCAAGCAGAGCACTGGTGCTAGGAACACATAAATCCTGCAGGAAGCTCCGTACAATCAGGTGCAGACTGGGAATGGTTCCAGAAGCCACAGCATATGCTGGTGTCAGGAATACATCCCCCTGCCTGCAGTAACTTTGTCCTATCTGCCTGACCCTGTTCCTCAAATCCCTTAATCGTTCTCGTGGCATTTCTCTGGGTTCAAACACATCAAACACCCTCCTTGCACTGTGGTTTTGGAATCTACTTCAAAAGGCTTGATTCCTGCCAAAGAGGAGGGTGCAAATGCTCCTGATGAGTGTTTGGTATTGCCTGTGCTTTGCGGAAGGGAAGGCCAGAGGTTATCTGATCCTCATTGAAGCTGTGGCTGCCCCATCCCTGGCAGTGTTCAAGGCCAGGTTGGACACAGGGGCTTGGAGCAACCTGCTCTGGTGGAAGGTGTCCCTGTCCATGGCAGGGGGTTGGAACTGGATGAGCTTTAAGGTCCCTTCCAACCCAAACCATTCTGTGATTCTATGATAACAGAGAACATAAATCGCTGTATATTAGAACATGATAAATTTTCCATCATCACTTACTACTGCATTTTATTATTTACAGCTCCCAAACAGATCTCCAGCCAACAACAGCCTGAACTACTTATACAATTAGTCCCACATGGAATTCCACTGACTTCAGAAAAGTTAACGACTATCTGCTAATTACATATGTAATTGTCATACTTTTTGCCATTGGATATGAAATCAGATCCATACAACCTATTCAGTCTACAGACACCTTTAAAGATGAGGCAGAGTATTACCCAACACTGGTAACACCAGCCCGTAGGCACAGAGGGTGAAGTGTTATCTCAGCTGGGTGTGTAAGGTTCAGCTCTTGCATTGAGCTAGTCTAACCTCTGCTCCCTCTGTAGTCAACAGAAAGGAAAAGACATCTCAAGAGACAGATTAGCCTCCCTGTAACACAAGCACAAGAACTGAGCCCATTCCTACATAATAGTCACCCACCTAATGAACCATCTGTTCATTAACTGTCACACGTAGTGGGACTGCACAGGAGATAACTGTACATGCCCCAGTGTTGATTGGGTCCATGCAAGCTTGTTCTGTAAACTCAGGTTCCCGAATTAGGATTGAAATCAGCCCTGGGGCGTGTGCAGTCCTCTCCACAGTGTAAGGCAAGCCTAAGCACAGTCTGGGTACCAGTAAGGTGTCTGAAGCTGGGTGAGATAAATTCCATTATTAATGGAATCTTCAGTTTCAATCCCTAATAAATGCTGGAACACTGAGAACTTACCCACAGTTATTTGTCTCATATATCTTGGTCCTAGACTGAAGTAGTTCCTAATCAACAGCAACATTAACTCAAACCTGTCTTCCTAAAGTTAATTATCATGGTTATTCTCATCTGGAAGAATAACGTCAAAGCCAAAGAAACAGCAAGGAAAAGCTCAAATGAAAATCTCCATTAAATACTTAATTTCTTCTAACTACTAACATAGGATAAATGGTGGATTAGGGAATAAAGGAAGCTTGACTTTCAACCTGTGAAGTGTTCTAACATTACAGCAGTATGTAAAAGGTTTTACAGCCCCCCTCTGCTGGTAGCAACCTGTGAGTACGGTGGACAAGCAGCTAGAGCAGCCTCCCTCATTTCAAAGCCAGCAGAGACCAGCACCTCCGACATGCTTTTTGCAGCACCGTGTAGTATCTGGCTACACTGAAGGCTTCAGAGATGTGACCTGGGCAGTGGGAAGATGGGGGACAGAGAGGCTGAGAGCCCCCCTCTGCCTGTGAGCGTTACAAGGTGCAAGGGTTATGCAGGGGGAGAACTTGCTCCCCTTACAGCCACATCCCTAGGACAGTCTGCAACGGGGGAGAAGACAGAGAGGATTTACGGCTACTGATGTGATCAGTGTTCTCTTTACTGCTCTGTAGGCAAAACAGATGGGCTAGAAACCCACAAACCCTGCCTGAACATTGCCTGTATAAGCACATGCATTCATTTTAGTTAAAATCAAATGCAAATCTAACATTCTAACATTTGGAAAGCAGGGTTTATGATTTTTACTGTTTTCTAACTAAATAACACAAAGCCATGGTGTATCTTGGACTTAAATGTGAACCTTTCTGTGATTCCACTATTATAAGAAACACAGAGTATGTGTGGATTCTCTGGGGCTGAAACATCTACTACTAAAATGGCAATGGGTCTAACCTGTTCTTTTCAGGTCTAAAGGACCCTCAGAAGAAATGTGGAGCCACCTTCACACCAAGGAGAGGATTGCAAAACCCTAATGCAAGATTACCATGATGGGGCCATAGCAGTCTGATCCTGGCGCCACTGAAGAAAAGACCATGCTTTGCCAAACTTCAGAGGTCACACACGGCCCCACAAAGGCACTACTTGGACATTGTCCGTGGTAATGTCCCCTTTGTCACAAGCTATATAAGGACCTGAAGAAGATTCATCCGATGGCATGTCAGGACACATCCAGACCCCCTGCTTGTCCTAAGGGCTATATGGAGCAGCTGTTTACAGACAAGAATGGAAATGAGTTTCAGGAAGGGGGACACAAGCCATGGGGACAGAAAGTGACAAAGGGAGATGGCACCTCTTGACACTGCTGTCCCCTCACCCCCTTCACCTTAGGGTGCTGTTGTTCCCCACCCAGGGTAAGGAGTGCATGGAGGGCAGCATCTGATCAGACCCATGCACCAGCAACTCATGACATCTCCATAGACAAGCAGGAAAGGAGAGCTCTTTGCTCCAAGCTTTTGTTTTTCTTCTTTACAATGGTGGGATGCAACAGGTAGGATTCTACAGCCCCCAGAACCAGCATTGCCACACAGCTGAACAAATGGGGAATTGCCTTAAGGCTTCTCACACCCATCAGGGCATAACCTACAGAAGGCACATAGAGCATGATGTACTATGTATGGGTGACAGGGAGACACTTGGATAACGTGTTGGCACAAACCCTCCCTTAATACCTGCTGTAGCTACAACGACCAAACCCAAGCGCCATTTGTGTGTGGTGGGCACTAGCAATACGATGTCCCTAACTGCTCAGCAGTAAATCCAAGGAAAGCTGGGGTAGCCAACCCTTTGCATCCCACTCAGGTAAACATTACCTGGAAGTTGTGCACCAAAAGCACTACCATAGCATAAGGAAAAGTCCATGGTGCACCTTTCCTTTGCGACTTGTAAATCAACTGCTCCCAAGAGGCAGATTCACCCATACCAGAGTGTGAATATTACTAAGAGGCAGACATATTCCAAACCAGGTCTTTGGCTGCCATGATTTGTACCTAAACTGACCTTTAGATAACAGAGAACTGACTACAGTGAGAAGCTGGGATACCTGAGATACCATCAAACCCATGTGAACGAGGCTCAATGCCACTCCAGATGAACAGCAGCAATGCTGTCCTGGAGAGCTCCAATGCTTCAGTGTTGACAGGAACTTGTGAGACCCTGCACGTACCTGCTTCCATGGCCAAGCACAGCACATGCCTCTGTGCTCATGACAAGGTTTATCCACAGTCAAATAACCTTCTCAAGGATGAGAGCTTGAAAGACAGACATGATTAGAAACTGTAACTAAACAAGATGATTCACACCAAGTGTATTTGCTGGGGACCAGACTGTCACATGGGAGCTGCATCTTGATCACAGGAGCCTGTTGGCAACAAGCAGCTCCTCTGTTTTTCTGTGATTCCTGACTTATTCATTTATATTGTATAAATTGGTAATTATGAATACATATTCACCAATGTACCTATGTATGCACACACATTGGTGAATATGTATTTACATATTCAATTTATGTATATATATTCAATATATGTATATTTAAATGTATACATATGCATACAAAATGTATATAAAAGTACTTATATATTTCATACATGTGTATGCCTATACTTCTAGCTATGTATCTATAAACATACTTAAAATATGCATAAATGCACAAATCATAGAATAGCTAGGGTTGGAAAGGACCTTAAGATCATCTAGTTCCAACCCCCCTGCCATAAATGTTTAATTATGTATGATGAGGATTAAGCACATTCATATATTTTCATTGGACCTACTAAAATACTGTCTTTCCTCTCCCACTTGTATCCAGGAGGTAGCACTGGGACATCACATTCTACCCTGGAGATGAGCTTCCAGGGGCAGGAATCTGCTGAAGGCTGAATGGACTCCACTGATACAAGCAGGGAAGACGACTGCCCTTCATCCCTGGGGAGATGTACTACCCACTTGGCTGTGCAACACCCTCCTGACAATCAATTCACATGAGGACTGCATCTGCCTCTCCTTTGTTTTCCCAGAAAGGGCAGCAACAGCAGTAACTCTTAGGGGATGCAATTCCTATTTTAGCTGACACTTGGCTGGAAAATAGAGTGAAACCACTGCACATCAACTCTGAAACAGCTGCCACCACATCGTCCTCACCAGAGGACAATGTTCACCGTTATCAGAACGAAGGCAGTAAATTATGTTTGCATTGCGAGAGTTCATGGTAGAGAAGTGACCTTCCTTGTATCAGCATTGGAAACGTTGGTATGGAAAACTGAGATTAGACTTTTTGTCTGTCACACATGAAACACCTAAAGTACCCAATTCTTTTTACACATCTACTTTGCCATTAAATATAAAAGGGATCTTTGTGTGTGCAGGGGTAATGTACAAATCGCTAAATGTAACAAATCAGTTCCATCATAGAGATTATACTGGTACTAACACTCAAAACCCCTCAGATTTAGGGGAAAACTGCTCCATGTCTTACTCCAGCTCTCTTATCCCACTGGGGTTTGTCTGGACTACATCTAGCAACCACCAGTGCAGCTTACAGACATCAGGGTTTCTCAGGAGGCTGCTGCCTGATCAGTCACGAGACCTAAAGCAGAAAAACATGGTTAATAAAAGCATCCATATGCACAAGGGGCACCCTGCTGCTCCTCCCCACAAATGAACCACAGCCTTAGATGTACCATTTAATGGGACAGAGGCTTCAGCAGGAAGCTCAAGAACTTCTGACTTCCACCGTGCACTTTTTGTGCAGGGCTGCAGATGCTCTAAACCAACTCACAAACCTCCTCTGCTTCCACCCTGAGCCACAGGAAAGCACACACAGGGCAAGGAGTGTGCATGAACACCCTGATGGAGACACTGATAGCTCACTGTGCCACTCCAGATAGCGCTGGCATGACTGTGGCACAGGTCAGTCCTTAAACCAGCAGTGCCACCAGAGTATCTGCATTGCACAAGTGTATTTTCTGAGAGCTCAGGCAATACACCTCCAGTGAATACTGCCCAAAAAACGCTCTACCAGATACAAACCAGCTCTGATATGCATGAATCCGGAACCTCAGTATTGTGCTCCGTGTTGAGCAAGTGAAACAGTCAGCTTCATGCTTTTATGGCTTTGAAAAACCTCTTCTATATTGCAGGATTATCACACCTGTTCAGACCTGAAAAACATCCTCGCGTGGAGAGCCCTTGATCTTGTGCATGCTGAAGAGTAAGGTTCAGACGAGGTTCTGGGTCACACAGCTCAGCAGGTCAAGTGATTGATGTTAACATTCTAAACACTTACAAAAGCAGCACAACACATTCTCATAAAATCATGCAACAGCAAACCAAGGGCTGTAAGACACTGAGCTCATGGTGAGGAAGCAAGTTTGTCTAAACCTGGCCTAGGTGGATCAGGGCCAGGACAGAAAGGTTAGCTGCTTCCTAGATTACATCCTTCAGATACTACCTGTAAATAACTTGACAGAACGGAGCAAGTGAAACCACATGAGTGGAAACTTGGCCAGGAACTCAGGATACTGTCATTCCCAGTTTTCCAGGAAGAGGCATTCGCAGAGAAACAGCACAAAACCAAACAAGAAGTAATCTCATGGTGGAAAAGAACAAACTGGTGATAACATATAGAGAGGATGAAAGTTTGGATAACCAGCACAGTTCAAGGCAACGGACAGGAGCAAACCCAGGGAATCCTGGCACAGGAAACACAATCCGGTGCTGCTCTTCCCACAGCTGTGTGCTTTTCCTACCACTACTGACCTGAAAGGGAATGGTTTGTGTGCATTAAGGAATGCTGACTGTAATACTGCTGTTTAGCTACTCACACAGCCAAAGCCTGTATGTTAAGCTGAATCATATAGAAAGCATGGAATTTTGCAGCACTGCATCCATACAGATGGAGAATATGAGACCACCACTCACCCTGAAGGACTCCAGCATTATCAACCCGTTGCAGGACTTTCTCAGATTACTAATGGTGCATAATCTAGAATTCCAGTAGTGGAATTTTTACCTCTATTTATGGCTGTCACACTCTCCTGATGTCCAACAGACAAACCTCAGAATATGGACAAGGAACAGTGTCAGAAGACTGCCTCAACTGAAGGCTCATTGCCTTTCTTGCAGTGTGCATTTCCTATAGTGTGCGCTTTCCACATTTTTGGTGGACTTTCAGTTCTAGTTTATGAAACCCTTCAAAACAATTCCCTGCTGCCTTCCCCCCTTTCCTCAGGGAGAAGCAGCTCATACTGTGCTTGAGGATTTGTCAGCTCAGACTACTTGTCCGGCACCAACATGTGCGTTGAACAGTATCAGTTACCAACTCAGGCTCACCACTGCACAACACAGACCTTTCCAGGATTAGTGCCAACGGAGCAACGGGCACACAGACCGTGAACTCCCTGCAACACCCCTTCCTGCTTTGTGCAGTACCGGGGTTTTAGCGAGTTCCGTGCTGCAGAGGGCACTGCAGGCACAACGTACACCTGAACCAGCACAGCCCATACGCTTCCTTGTTCAACAGAGGAGCTCAGGTGGGCCCCTTGCGTGTACTAAAGCCGGAACACAGGCAACCCAAGTGTTTATCCTCAGTGCTGAAGCCCACTGGACTCATTTGTGCACGTACGTCTCGCAACACGTAGCTGCGGAAGGCTCATCTTCAGAGCACTGCTGCCATCAAGCGCATGGCTTTGCTTGGTACCCAACCCCTGCAGAGCTGTTTAGACCAGTACATGCCTGCCTGACATCTGAAGCTGTTCAAGGTGCGTGTGTATGCTCTCAAGACAAATGTGACATGCCTACAGCCTTCAGTGTTTTATCTTGGGCCACCTCACCTGAAGAGATGTTATCTGTACATAGCTAAGAAATAGCTGCAGGAACATCCTCAGCTTTTGAGTCTCCTCTGGTCAAAGGTTTTCCCTACTGCTCAAGGTGCCCTCACCACAACTAGAGGCTCTTCAACTACCTGCAGTTTTTCCAAGGCTCACAGTGCTCTGACTAGCCCTGTTTAAGTATCTACAGTAACAGTGATTTCCTGTTTCAGTGTGAGATGAGCTCTCATTTAAACTCAAGTGAGTTAAAAGTTGTGGAAGAAATGGAGTTCTCTCTACTGGAGTTCTTTTGGATACCAGTTCTTACGAACCAGGGACTCACAGCAGCCTGCACACCCTTGTCTGTTGTGCTACTGCTATCAAACTGCTCCCATGTTCCACTTGAAGAACACGTCCATACTATCTGGAGAGGTTCTTGACTGCTCCTGGAGCACTCTTCTTGTGCTGAAAGAGAAAAAAGGTGAAGACTTTACATTCAGCCACCAGAACTACTTTCAGAGAAGCTTTACAACCCAGTTGGCTATGCAGGAATACAAGGTTCTTCCAGAAAGTGATTTAGCAGCTGCCGTCCCACAATTTCATTAAGAACACTTGAAAGGGCACTGAAGTCCTCCACTCTTACCTGGGTTTTTCCAAGTGCTCCCTGCTCAAGAACAAGATAGACAACACAAATGTTTCTCATTAAGATACCTGGAAGCATTAACACCATACATAAGTACTCACCTGTTCCACCCAGCTGAATTCTCACCTTTCAGCTTGCAGCTCTGTGAGCTCTTTGGGAGACAGCTGCAAACAAAAACCATAGCAGTTTCTTCAGCCTCCAGACTGAGCAGTGCCTTTAACATAAAGTTTACATGCCCCCACAGCTTTGGAGTAAGCAGCTGGCGAGCAACACTTCAGCTCTCCTCCCTCCTCCAAGGGGACTGTGGACAACTACAATTTATACCTGGGAGGATCAAGAACATGGGTTTTTAAAACAAAACTTAAGTGCCAAAACTAGTATAGATCATACCAATCACCCTTAGAAACCATATTCCACTCTGTGAGCGCACCTGAACATCTTTTTATCCAGCTAATCTGCATACATCAGGCCTGACAACTGATGTGCAAGAACTTAAGACAACCCCAACATCCCTCCAGTCCCCAACTCTGCACTCACACGGATGTTGAGACCCTGACAGCAGAACATCACACACCTTAAAAGCTGTGTTATCACATCTCTGTACACTCAATCTCATGTGTGCTTCTCATGCAGATTGTGTGGTTTTGGTGTATTATCCCCAGAAGGTTCAATTTAGAGTATTCAAATCCTTGAAGTTTTCATGAAGAGCAAGACCTTGTGAGAATGAAAGCTGAGCCGCGAAGCCAGGTTTTTAATACATGAACTTAAAGAGTAAGCAAATTCTCCTCCCATCAAAGGCATCACACATTCCTACTTATGCTGATCTGCATCTTCCAAACCTCAACCATTCCGTGATTCCCTCCAGCAGGATCTTCCAGACACTTATCCTGGTCTCCAAGACCCTGGGTGGTTCTTTACCCGAGTCCACTGTGACTAAAAGCACTGCAGCAGCGAAGACAACCCATGCTTTCTGCAGTGTACGATGACAGAAGTTTTTGTTAACAGTACTAAACCAGAGCATAGCAATGTGCTTAAGAAATGCCAAAGACTTCAAATTCTGTCGTCACCTTCTGTCTTAAGAAATGCTGAAACAACGCTTGTTTCTGCAAGACACTGCAAGCTTCTTGTGGATCTTGCAAGTAAGGCCTGTTGGAGCAGAGCAGACTCAAGACATTAGCACTTCAGTTGAATAAAGCATCCAAGTTTGAGACACATAATACAGGTTTCATCACTGACATCTCAACAAGTTGTGATCAGCAAGATACACTGACAAGTATCAGATACCCCAAACTGATAAAAGTGGGCAGGCACACAAACCTATTTTTGTCTCCTGCGACAAGCATTACTTTGGGTCTTTTCTGAAGTTTATTTCTTTTTTCTGCATTTCAACATGCTATAGCAACTCTTAGCTGAGGCATCTTCAGACACATGGTATAAACAATGAAACATTATCTGGAAAGCAGAATGCATCCTTGTCTCCTCCCTTGAGCAGCAGCACTGACACAGAGGGTAAGAAGAGAGAGGAATCAACAGAGGTGAAACCAATTGTTTCTCAACCAGTTTAAATAACAAAGCAAACTGTCATTAGGCCAGCAGGCAGATTTCACTCCTTTTCTGCCGGTTATAGAAGAGACAACCAAGCTTCCCCCCAGTTAATCCACTGCAACACTTACCATCATTACTTGGTATAAGCTGCATTATACAAGCACAGGGTCGAAGTCCACAGTGGGCACATGTAATCTAAAAGTATTTGCACAGAGAAGCAGCAGAGTAGAAAAGAAACAGAAGCTGTGCTTGTAATTCAGAACTCCTTCAGGTGTATGCAACCATTACTGAAAGTTACAGCAGTGTGGACTGAAACAGACAAAAGAATCGCGCACACTGCTGTAACACCAACACATCTTGAAAGGCTGCAAGATTCTGGTGAAGTAACTGCATCACAGAGTATCTCATAACATCATTCCTCCGCCATTCAAGTGTATCCTGGAGCATACAAGACTACTGCATCTCTGCAGTTACTGTGAGGCAATATCCTGAGCAAATGCATTGTACTTACCTCCAGGAGGAGCCAAAGTATGAAATAAAAACCTTGGAACCCCATTCTTCCTCACCTATACCACTATTAGACTTTAGCCAGGGCTTCCAGCAAGCCTGTAAAACTCATCACATCTCCTTTCAGTGGAGTATCTTCTTGAATTAATAAAGTACTTTATTGCACAGGAATCAGCTGTAACTAGAAAGGGTTATTTCACAAAACATGCAATACTTTTGAGTGTCCCTCCTTACAATGGGGTTATCTTCCACATGTTATTTCAGGGAACTCCAGTCCCCTTAAGCCTAACAGAGATTAGTTAAATCTCTCACTTGGTGAGCAGATCATCCCCCCTTCCCTGACAGAAACTAGGACAGGGATGGTGTTCTGCACAACGAGTCTACAACCCGCTGCTCAAAACCTATCCTACCTTCTAGGTGCCAGCCCAAGAGTATGCTAAAACTCAGAGAGCATCCAGTCAGCTGGCTAAGCCATGCCTACACTAGACAACAAGCATACATAAGAAATCAGGGAAGCAAGTTAGCTTGGCTGCTCCCATATCATGCTGACAGGTCTTACAATATCACATCCATTCTCTCATCTTTTTCAAGGTTGTTTTATGCTTCTATGGAATCACAGAATGGTTTGGGTTGGAAGGGACATTAAAGCTCATCCAGTTCCATACCCCCACTACAGGCAGTGACCCCTTCCACTAGAGCAGGTTGCTCCAAGCCCCGTCCAACCTGGTCTTCAACACTGCCACGGATGGGGCAACCACAGCTTCTCTGGGCACCCTGTGCCAGCGCCTCAGCACCCTCATAGAGAAGAACCTCTTCCTTGTATCTAATTCTAAACACACCCTCTTTCAGACGCACTGACGACAGCTGCCTTTAGGAGGGAGCAAAGCTCCTCCTGCTGGTCACATTAAGCCACGTTTCTCTGACACCCAAACACTATTAACGCAGTAACCAGACATCAGCCACAACCCTTAAAAAGAGCCCCAAACCAGCAAGCACAGACTATCACCTGCTGTGCGGCAAGGGCATGTCCCAGCGCGCTCCCTGCCGAGGGCCTCCCCACCAAGGCCAAACCAAGGCTTCAGCGCCGCTCTGTAAACCACAATCTACGCCCGAACACTTGGGTAGCTACAGCCCCTGTCCCCGCAGGGCGCAAAGGACACAACCCCGACAGCCACCGGAGCCTCCCCGGCTCCCTGCACCGCACGCAGCAGCCTCCCCTCCACAACTAGCACCGTCCCAGCACAGCTCCGCAGCCGCCTGCCCTCACAGCCGTACCCAGCAACCACCCACCGCTCCCCCCTCAGACCCACCTCAGCGGGCGCCGCTCCCACGCTGCCGAGGCCTACCCGCCGCAGGGCCCCGCTGCCACGGGTTCACGGGCTCCCCTCCGGCCCGCAAAAGGGGTGAGCTCCCAAACGGACTCCTGCCTTTACCTCACTCCCCACATGGAGCTGCACTACCCTACCCAGAACCAACGGGCACCGAGAGACAACCGCCAGCTACGCCATGTCCTTCAGGGCTCTGCACAACACAACCCGCTGCGCCCGCTGGGCGACTCCGCAGCTTTCCCCTTCTCTTCTACCCGCTACACAGAAGCTCTGTCCGCCCCTGAGCCCAAACCTGGTTCCCATCCTCCCCCTTTGCCGACATTTTAACCCGACGGCCCGGCCACTTCTCCTGAGCTAAAACTGCCCCACGCCATCAACATGGCGGCCACATCACCTTCCTCCTCAGTTCCCCCTCCCTCCCTCCCGCAGCCGCGCAGCGCGGAGCCTGCCGGGAAATGTAGTCCTCACCTAACGCGTTCTCTTACGGAAACTCCCCTCGCAAAACTACAAGCCCCAGAATCCCCCGCTGCCGGCACGGGCCAGCCAATGGAGAAGTGGCGGCGCGGCCGCTCGCCCCGCCCCGGCGGGCGAGAGGGGTGATGTCATTGCCCAGCGGGCGGCCGCGGGGGCGCCGCCGTTCATTGTGCTCCGCCGGTGCCGCCTCCCGCTGCCGCGGCCGGACACGGCCGGGGGGGCCCAACTCCTGCTCCGGCCCCCAGCACCAGGGCCCCCTGCTTCTGCTGCAGCCTGGGGTGCTGCCCTACACCCATCCCCGGAGAGCGCTGCCTTGCACCGAGCCCCGCTGCACCCATCCCGGTGGGGGGAGCTGTCCTGGCCCGAGGGTGGCTCAGCACCCATCCCGGGGTGCTGCACGGGGAGGTGGGTTCAGCACCTATCCCTGAGCTGGGCTGCCTTGTGCCCAGCCCCGCTGCACCCATCCCGAGAGCTGCCCTGCGGCGGGCGGCCGGCCAGCACTCATCCCGGGGGAGCGGGCTGCCTTGCACCCGTCCCTGGGGGGCTGCACCGCAGCGGGGTTATTCCAACACCTACCCCGGAGCGTGAGGGCTGCATCGCACCCGGCCCCGCTATCCCCATCGTGGGGCCCGCGGCTGGCAGCTTCTCCCATTGCCGGTGACCGGCTCCTGGCTCCCGCCTCGTTTTATGGTCGTGGAGAGGGAGGAAAAATCCCAAACCAGGTGAGTTCTGCGCTCCTTTTCTGTACTGTCTCTGTGTGTTTTTCTTTCTCCTTTTACCCCCCCACCATCTCCCGATGCGCTTCCCCACGCTGTGCGGGGATAAGCGGTGCCGAGCGGGGCTGCGCTGCCTTTCCCTGCCATTGCTGGAAAAGGAGGGGAAAATAACCCGCAAAACCTCTAAATCGGAGAAATACCGCGGGGACGAGCACCCCTCCCCGCCCGCTGGGCAGGCGCGGTACCTCCGCGGCCGCGCTGCGCGTCCCGCAGCTCCGGGCATCCCGAAATACCGCTGACACCGTGCGGGAGACGCATACCCTGTCCCGTTTGTCTTCTGCGCTATATAGCAGCGGAAAATAAGATAGGGTTTTAATTGGTGTTGAGCGCCTGCGAGACCCGGGGCTCCTGGGGAATGCAAAATAAAGGCAGTGTTAAAGAGTTGAATAAGCCAAGTCTGTTGCAGGATGGGGTTGGGAGTGCTGGGGCGCTGTTTCGTCCGGATTCTGTGTTTTGGCACCCACATTCCTCCCCTCTTTCACGGAGATTTAGATTGAACTGGCTCAGTTCTGGCTGTGTGCACTCGGTCCAGGCTTCTTTTCCAAGTCATATCACGAGTATCCGTCTTCAAAATCATTCCTTGGACAGCTTGGTGGTTTATTTCAGTTTCCAAACTCTGGTCTTTTTTCCATTTTATCTTAACTACAAGTGTGTATATTTTGCACTTCATGAAAACTTTGTGCTCCAGCAGAACTTCATTTTAGAGTGGCTTTTTTATCCCCCTGCTCCTTGCTGTTTGTGAAGCGCGGTTCAGAGTTTGACTTGAACAGTGCAATTGTATTAGTGCAGTATAACTAGTGGTACATAACATCAGAAGGTTTTATCCCCTTCTGCATTATCTCTGTGGTCCTCAGCCACCTAATTTTGTGCTGTGTGTGCAGAGGGGTCCTGCTCGCCTCAGATCTGTCAGCATCTTTTGGTGCCCTTTAAAGTTAATCTGCTCCAAAGCCTGACTTGGAGGCTGGTGAGAGCAGGAAGAGAGCGTGCATCTGAGCTGGTTCATCTCATTCCCCCCCTTTCCTTCTGCTGCATGTTTGCTTCTGCGCCTCTCTTGTGTAACTGGCACTGTGTGTCCTCTGGCAGCCTGTCCCTGGAATCTCGGCGCTGAGGGATGGGTGACATGAGTGCGGTGGGGACAATGAAACTCCCTGTCTGGTTGCATCAAAGTGTTTGTAAACACCAAGGCGGTGGTTGGGGTGTCCGTATGCGCTGCACGGCCTCTTACAGCCTCCCCTCTTCCACTGGGATAAACATGCTGCATCCACACCTCCTCCTTGCATTTGTTTTATCTGGGTTTTTTCCTTCCTTCCTCTTTATTACTGACTCAGAGGGGAAGAATAAGATTGCGTGCAGGAGTTGCCTTTGTTTCATTGGCCTTTTTTTAACGTTTCTCTTTCCTGGAATGACATTTTCCTCTCTGTTTTACAAGGGAAGGGAATGGGTAATCTCATGGAGGGTTTCCCATCTTGGCTGTAAAAGAAGTTATATAGCAGTGATTTTCCTTGTTGTGGAGAGAAGGCACTAGAAATGAAGTGGTAATTTAAAAATGAAGGCTGGGAACTGTTCCGGGAAATATTGGTATAGAATTTGGGGAGAAAAAGCAAGGAATTGATGGGCAGGGGTTTTTCTATTTAAGTAATGCAATTTTGGGGATATCTTTTTACTTTATTTTATTCTGCTTTGATAGAATCCCAGACTGATTTGTCTTGGAAGGGACCTTAAAGCTCAACCAGTTCCAACCCAACCAGGGACACCTTCCACTATAGCAGGTTGCTCCAAGCTCCGTCCACCCTGGCCTTGAACATATTCAGGGATGTGGAGCACGTCATAAACACCAGCAGGACACCAGCTTTCTTATATGTTCCTTTAGGTAGTGGAAAGATGCTTTAGCATCTCTCTGAGATATATAGAGATATATATATATTTATATACATATATATTTACAAATACGTGTTGGCATTTATGCTTGTTTTGTTATTTTTTTCCAAACTTACTACATTTGTTGGATTTAGAAAGACTTGTGCAAATGCGTGCTAGCATGTTCAAGCTATATTTACTACAGCAAGAAGAAAATTAAACTATAGCTCAGAAATATGTCCTATTAATAAGATGAAATTTTGTCTCTCAGCAACCAAAATATAGGCTTACAAAAATGGACCAAACGCTAGAAATCACTCAATAGGTGAGTGACTGCTGTTAAAAAGCACAGATGAGCCAAGGGGCCCTTCCTCTTGAGTAATTTGAGTCTGCAAAGACCTAAATGCAATGTGTGCGTTATTTGTGATTCAAGAAGTCCCCAAGATGCCAATTGCTGGCAGCAGAGAGAATATACCAGGAAGGCAGCAGTAAATATTTCCTTTGGTCTTTTACTGTTTCCCCAATTCCTTATTAATGTCTTATGAACTTCTGGAAGGGGATTCAGGGCTCGCTGGTCTCATGGTCATACTCTATACAGTTTTCTTGTGTTTTAGTCCTGCTCTTACCAAAGAATCATAGAATAGTTAGGGTCGGAAAGGACCTTAAGATCATTGGGTTTGTTGTTGTTGATTTGCTTTATCAGCATCACCTATGTGCCCTATGCTGTATTACATTGCCCATTCTAGATCTGTTGCAAAAAGAAGTTCAAAGTGCTCTGGGATGCTTGAGTGTCTCCCAACCTCATGTATGGAGGGACCCAAAGACTGGTGAGATGAAGGGAGCTGGGAAGAGCCAGAGCTGGGACAGACTTGCTGCCTCTTGGGCTTCATCATCTTCTGTGCTTTAGAACTGAGCTGTGAGTGATTTCTAAAGCCTGGGGATGGGGTCTAGCAAGGCAGCTGAAGGGAGGGGTGGATGAATGGATGGATGGATGGATGGATGGAGGCATGAAGAAGGCTCTTTAGGGAGCAACTGAGCAGTTGCTTCCCTAACAAGCATGGGAAGGAAAGGTGAGAACTGGGGAGTGGGAGAAAGGTGTCTGTGAGCAAATTGAACTTCCATTTGTCACCTTCCTGTGAAAGAGCTTTCCTCTGTTAGCACATCTATTCTATGTGCTCCCTGGCTTCCCAGGCCCAGTTGCTTGTAGCCTGAACTGGAGTATTGTGGCTCTAATGCAAGTGGTAGAGCTGGTTTTAGCTCTGGAGCTGCCCTCATTTGGTCCTTGTTGTGGTACCCAAGCTGGCATCCATCAATCGGCAAACTGAGGTGCTTGCTTTAAGTTCTGTGGTGTGTCCCAGATAGGTGTATCTGCAGCTGGGTTTTGTTTGGGGTGGGGTATGGGGTTGTTGGTATTTTCTTATTTTCACATAAAATACAGCCAAGCAAGAACGATAATAGCTGTGGATTTGATAAATTCCTCTTCTAATTTTAGGCATATTCCCCTTTGTTTTTAGGGCAGGACCAACACTTTCAGTGCAAGTCTTGCTGTTGGCAAGTACAGAAAGAGGAGTTGGGAACGTGTGAGGCGCGAGTTTGTGCATATTGCCAAATAACCACCCAGGCAGTGCAGAAGATGGAGAGATTCATTGCAACAGGGTGGCTGGCATAGCAGGGGTGAGGAATGTAGCACAAGGTGGGCATACCTTGCAGGAATGGGGCGGTTCAGATAAGAAAGCTTGTATGAATGCATGCAGAACTTCTGAGTGGGAGATTTATGGGACAATAAAATCCTCTTCTATGCTACGGATGGGTTCAACATCAAAACCATCGTGGTTGGAGAGAGCTTGGGGCAGCAACAGCCCTGCTTTGGCTGGAGGACAAATGAGCTGACCTAAGGCAATGTTTTGATTGACTCTCTAGTTTCCGTAATTTCATTCTGCATTAAGTCCTTCAGCTTCCTGCCCCCCCTCCCAGTGGTTCAGTCAATAGCTAACTAAATCCTCATTTTATTTTTAATGGCACTCTTACAGGAGAAGAGAAGTGATCTGTCATGTTTGTCATGTAATCCATGCTGGCCTGTGCCTAAATAATGTATTTAGTCTTGGGGCTGGGGGAGGAGGTGGTTGAGTCAAATATTCTTCAGGTGCTAATATGTTGAAATAATTAGGGCAGAACAAGGATGAGCTTGTCCCTTAAAATCACTGTCAGTGTTTAAACAGAGCCAAGACCACATTAAAGTCTGTTGCTGCTACAGTAGTTTCATAGCTAATCTGTGCTATTAAACACTGGCCCTGCCTCAGGTACTGGTGAGATTTGTGTTGTGATGTCTAATGATTTTTATCTACGCAGGGTGAAACCAAATGAGGGCTTTGTTGCATGGAGCTGGGGATGGATATTTAGGTTGCGAACAGCTTGAGATTGAATTGCTATTTGTCATCTTGCCTTGCCTGGAGTTACTGCTCCTGGTGTGCCACACTTTTCTCTGTATGCGGAGGTGCACTCTTCCCTAATAGACTTAAGGCAAAATTTAAACCACCCGTTTAAACTAACCCAGCTATTATTTTCCTGAGATAATTAGGGAATGCTTGTACAGACAGAGGAGAGAGCCTTCAGTACCATATTGCATTGCTCCATGCGGATAGAGCCTCACGGAAATCTGCTGCTGTGCTGTTAGAGATCACAGGGTACCCTGTTTGTTTTCTTTCCTTTGAGCAGAAATGCTTTCTCTTAGGTACTGCTGAACTAAGTTAACTTGTAACCTTTAAGTATCTGAAAAGTGTTTTCTTTCAGACCTTGAAAAGAGTAATGGGAAAGGGAAGAGAGAAGAGGAAGGGGAGGAAAGGCTGCGCTGGCATGAAAAGAGATGAGCTTGCACATGGGTTCTCAAAAGACTGCACCCTGCTGCATGAATTTAAAGGGGAAAAAATAAAGGTGTTGGAGATGCCAAAGTGAGCAGAAGTCAAGCGGTGCTTGTGTAACTCTGTCCTGCTAAAGATGCTCTCCACGGAGAGGGGGACTTAGTGCAGGGCCTTGGCAGCCTGACCCACTGCTGCAGTGTGCTGCTTCCCTCTGTAATGAAGGTCCCAAAACTCTGCTTTCCTGCTTAAGCAAAAAGTCAGTTACTCAAAGGGCAGCATTTGTGCCTTTAAAGTGGGAGTATTTGTGGTACAAATCCAGCCTATTATCTGCAAAAGGCAGTTGCCATAGAACTACCATCCTGTAGGCTGGTGCTGAGCCTTGATGCCAGTTTGCTTGGAACAGTGAAGACAATTAATCCAGCTGTGTGTGAGAATCACATCCTGCAGTAGCAATCAGTTGCATGTGCTTTTCCAGAGTGTTTTGGAACAAGCAAATATAAGGGAGTTTTTATTGCTTCAGCAGGCGAGATCACTCAATTATCTGGCTATGGAAGCATCCGATCTCTTTCCAGAGTAAATACATGGTTAAAATAGAGTGGTTTTTAGTTGGAAGAGACCTAAAAGGATCATCTAGTCCAACTGAATGACCACTCCAGGGCTGTTCAAAAGGTAAAGCAGGTTGTTAAGGGCATTATCCAAATGCCTCTTAAACACTGACAGGCTTGGGGCATCGACTGCCTGTCTAGGAAGCCTGTTACAGGTGTTTGACCACTGCCTCTGTAAAGAAAAGCTTCCTAATGGACAGTCTGAACCTCCCCTGGTGCACCTTTGGACCATTCCCACGTGTCCTGTCACTGGACACCAAGGAGAAGAGATCAGCACATCCTTTTCGCCCTCCTTGGAAAGCTGTAGAGAGCAATGAGGTTGTCCCTCAGCCTCCTTTTCTCCAACCTAGACAACCCCAAAGTCCTCAGCTGCTCCTCACAGGACATGCCTTCCATCCCTGCCATCAGCTCTGCTGCCCTCCAACAAAGCTGTGTGGGGTTGTTTCACCTGGGGTGTCACTAACAGGAACAGTACCATGTTAAGGGGGACTGCTGACATGCTTGTTCCCATCTGCTTTCTCCATGCCTGTTTTCCATATGCCTTAGCCTCTCCTTGCTCCAGTGCAGCCACTCCATCTCCCCTTTTCTCTTCATTTTTCTATATAGTGTTGTTCAGCAGTAACCTTTAGGAGCCTGGATACTCCCTGATGACAAATGAATCTGGGCAATGCTGTGAATGAGCATAAATGGAGACTCATCTGAAGGAGATGTGATGCTAATAAGGAATAGATTACTAAAGATGTTGGGTAGGAAGAGCAGCATGTGTCCGAATAGTAGATGGACCCACCTATGCTCTGTCCTGTGGTGGATGAAACTTAGGACATAGAAACTTGTCAAGCCCTCCTGTCTTTCCATTGGTGATTCTTTCTCCAACACCCATTCATCCATACATACAAAAGTGGTGGTGGGAGACCCAGAAAAATCTGTGCTCCAGAGAAATCCCAGATCCATGCTCAGGATGTAGATCAACACCTTGAGTTGAGAGGTTTAATGCCAACATTCAGCCTTACAGGCAATCAAAGAACAAGTGAAAGGGATTGCCAGGATTAGAAGAGAGATTTGGGGATTGCTGTGTTGGAGAGAATGCTCTCAGTAATGAAAAGCTGACTTGAGGAATAATAATTAGCACTTCTGTGATTTAAATTTCATTGCCTGAGCTCGGAGTAATGGAAAAATAGATCAGTCAAGGCTTTTTATCTAACAAGTTTTTAAAGGAAGCCAGCTTCATGTCTAATTAGTGAGAAGTTCTCCACGGTGCCATCTCTTATGCTTCTGAGGTCTAACACACGGTGTTTTCATGACAGTTGTGGCTGCAGCATGGGAATACTTACTTAAAATAACATCCTTTAAAAACACAGGAAGACAAACTTGTATATGGATATGGTTTAGTGCGAGGTGTCCCTGCCTGTGGCAGGGGGGTTGGAACTTGATGATCTTAAGGTCCTTTCCAACCCTAACTATTCTATGATTCTATGTATTGGACAAGCTGAATTCTTGTTAGTGACCTCAAGAAATCCCCTAAGGGGTCTCCATGCTGTGTGGTCTTGTTTTTCTGTTGCTTTCTGATGGCTCCATGCCATCATGAGGGAAGGGAGTGTTAAATTCCATCTTCTCCAACACTGGAGAGTCAAGCTTTATTATTATGGCCATTGAACTTGATTAACAGAGAGGAGATGACTGCTACTTGACAAAATAATCCTTATTAGTTTTGTTCTTGCTTTATCGCTATTATCTCAAATGCCTGCAATATAAATGTATGGTTGAAAAAGCTTTCTGGACTCATTGGTGTCCCTGTTAGTCCTCTGGAGACATCAGGTTGTTCCATCCTGAGACAAGTAACCTTTGGAGGTGCAAAGCCTGAAATTGCTGTGGGGATATCAGTTCATTTCTGTGCACTGGGAAAGAGACTGAGAGACATAACATTAGCCTTTTTATCCTTGCATCTCCCCTGAAGTTCATGGTGTCCTGCAGAGAAAAACGTATTAACTTTGACAAATCTGTGCTAATGAGTCGAATTAAAGCCCCAGCGAAGACTGGAATAATCTATAGCTTTCACAAGAGAGTAAAGGCAGGTTTGGGAATTCCATGTCTCTGGACTAATAGGGAGCCTGGGATGGCATCAGGTTCTGTGTCCTGGTTAACTGGAGATGTAGCTGCAAGTTCACCCTATGTGATGATGGGGTTGGGCTATACTGCCTTTCTTTGTAGTACCTGTTTCTGTGGCTTTCAGTCTAGAGGGGTGATTTTAACACAGTTTGCAGCAAATCCCACATTTTGTATCTAAACTACACTCAAGTGAAGCAAGTATCTGCTCCATTGCAATTACTCTGGCCCTGTGGGCAGTGGTTGTCTCCTATCTGTAGCCAACAAAAGATCAGGGCACCCTCTAATTCCTCTCATACCTGATAATATAACCCCCCCCACACACACACTGTAAATATTTGCTGTTAGGAGCACTAAGGAGTTATGGGGGGATTCTTGAACAATGTTTGGTCTATATACAGAAAAAAATCATGCAAAGACTGTCTCTGAGCTGCATGTACCAGAAGCTTGAAACAGCAGAAGCAGGAGTCGGTGCCTGATTTCTCTATTGCATTTGTCCTTGTTCTGAACAATTTGTTCTTTCTAAAAAGGGAACTGTGCCCATTTTCTTCAAGCCAGCAGTATTCACATTGCTAAAATATGGTAGCAGCGTTTTGCTCGGATAGATGGATGCGTGTGTGTGCGCACATGGAAAACCCCCAAATAAACCCAGGTTTCTGTTAACTCTTTAATTCCAGCAGGCAAATGGGAAGTCTAAAGTCAGGCTTTTCACTCTGGGATAATGGATTGCTGCCTGACCTATTTAGGAGAGAGAGGTGTGAGCATGTGACTCGGCTGGAAACTGCTTTGAGGTGTCTATAGGAATGAGGTCTCTTGTGTTGTGACCTGCTGGTGGCCATTGGCATGCCCTGACCATCTCTTGCAGGGATGTAATGGATGTTCAATGCAGAAACAAACTGTGGTTTTTTAGCAGTTGCTAACCCCAGATTCTGAAGTCTCTTTTGCTTCTCACAAAAACTGGAGAAACAAACTTAAATAAATCCATACAGTGATCCTGAGGGATTCTCAGTATTACTATTGTGTTTGTAAACCTTGGAAACTACTTTTGTTAATGTAGTGTTTCCATCTACAAGGAAATTGTTCTTCCCTTTTGAGTTCTGTTGTCAGTTCTGCAGGAAAACTGTGTCTTGGTGCAGATGCACTTAGCTGTGCAGGTAGTTGGTCGCTATATGCCACCAGAAAGCATTGACTAAGATGTTTTCAAATGCATGGGTCGAGTTGGTTGTCCTTGTGCTGGAGAGGATTGACATTCCCCTTGCCCGGTGCCATTATACATGGCTATTACAGACCATTCCTGAGCTTTCTACTGCAGGTGCAAGTGTAGTACAGGGAATTTTTAAAGCTTCTTCTCAAGCTGCTGCATGGCCAGAGATACTCGTGCTTCCATCATGAGTAACTTCACTTTACTCATTGTAAACCTTCAGTCTTTAGTCAATGGCCGTCCCATTTCTATCAGCGTTGTCTCTAATCTGCTGTGCTTCTGGATTGGGGATCTGCTTGGTTAAGGCCAATCTTAGTTAATCCTTCTTGCTAGGTTAGTTTCTTTAGGACAGTGTTTCCGGGCTGATTCACTTTGCAGCCTTGCAGGTTGTTACCTGGTATTTAATAATAAAAAGCATATCTAAATCCAGTCCCCCCTAGTTAGAAATCCAGAACTGAAGAAATCTGAAGTAAATAGACTATTGACTTGCCCAACGAAGTAACAGAGGAAAACATCCATTGAGGCTGATGCTGTTGGAGTAAAGGAGGCCGATTGGAAATAAATATTAGCTCAAGTGTCTCATTAAGTTCTGCAGTTGTACAAAAGCTGTGCCACAGGGAGGAAGAACCTGGGGTGAATTACTGCTTGTTTACTGCATCTGCCAGTCAGCACAGTGGTGAGCGTGTTGCATCAGTTCATAGAGTAGCCGCTAGTAACCAGGCCATCCTGCTTAAATGTCAAAATCCTTGCTGGGAAAATGTGTGAAACTGCATAAACGTTCTTTCCATCTTGTTAACACGTCTTTCACAGTGTTCCTCATTTTGCTTGATGACATCAGTTCTTGGAGATATAGAGGAAGGCTTTAAAAATAACTCCTGGGCAATGTTGGGTGATGCTTAGTTAATGAATATAGTTATTCTGGAGGGTTGGTCCATTCCTGGTTCTTCCTCTAAAGCAGTTTTTGAGTCTTTCATTTCTCTTTCTTACTGTATTTTATGCATAGATTTAATTTTATTATCCATAACAAGGCTTTGGGATAGGGTTTTTATCTGTTTGTTCGACTTCATACAGTGAAAATCTGCAGTTCTCTGCATTCTATAACTGTTGCTGTAATGTAGGTAACCAGTGCTGTAACCTGGGGAGTGAATAGCCACCAGTGACTTTGGGGAATGACAGTCTCCTTAATTTCACTGCAAATCAGTCTATAGAATTTGAAGCTTTGTCTAAAAAGGAGTAGTTTGTACTCCGAAGGCGAGACAATAGAATTGTGCATCTGTTTTGTGTTTATAGGCAAGTCACTTCTAAACTTCTGTCTCCTGGTTGCCTCCGTCTGTAAAATGGAGATAACCTCAGAGGGTTGCCTTGAATATTCATCAGTGATTTATTGTATGCCGCTGAAGAAATGTGTTACAGGCAATGCTAATGACGTTTATTGCTCAGCCCGTTGATTGGGATTTCAAACGTCTGCAGTCTCCACACTGAGCTCTAGTAAATTCTTAACTGGACTTGGCCTGTAGATGACAATAATAATTCCAATTTACGTGGGGCTTTTCCTTTGGAAGAGCTCCAGAGAGTTTTATAAACTGTAATGAAAACCATAGTGCAAATATTGCCTTAGCAGCCACCAGCTATTGGTGGGGTGCTGCGTGATGGGTATTGCAATGCAGCTGGCAGCCTTATGTGAGAGGATAGAAGTAATACTGCAAGCAGTGGAGGTGACACAGGCAGGGAAACAAAGTGTCGCTGCTGGAATTGTGATTTTTAGCTTTGATGTGATCAGTGATTCCAGGAGATCAATGGCTCTCGTGTGAAACACAGCATTTTTGTTGCAGTGCTTTGATATTGGTTCAATTCCAGTCGAGAAGAAGGAGCCCTGCTAGCTCCCAGGGGTTGGTTTCTTGCAGAGAGTGTGCATTTCTGGATGCCTTCATTCAAATACCATAGTACCACAATGTGATTTCAGTGGTTTCTCAGGGTGGTGCAGCTAATGTCTTCTTATGTAGGCAAAAGGCACAGTCACTTGCTCTATACATCCAAAAGACTGGAAAATGTATCCTGGATAACTTACTCTTAAACTGGAAGTCCCATTAACCCTAAATCCTTTCAGAAAGTATAAATTGGCTAAGAATTTCTTGTGTTTGTTTGTGTTTGTTCACTGAATGTTGGAGCCTTGGCTTCTCCCCTGAATTGTGGGCACCAAAGTTGGGTTGGCTGCAGTTGAATGTTGTCATTGTAGGTCCCAGGCACTGTCACTGGAGAGAGAGGGCAGATTCAGAAGTGTGCAGAGATGCTTGCCTCACAGTATGGTGGGGAAGCCAGACCTCGTGAAAGACTAACTTGGACATACTGGTTAGCTCCTCAAAGGTAGGTAAGACGAAACAGTGCCACCATGTACAGCATAATCTGCCAGACCAGTTAATGTTTAAGTAGACCAGACACAGGGCTCAGAGTTGTCAGATCACACAAGAGGTTCATCTTTTGTGTTCCATGCAGAAGGAACATGTGTTTTGGAGAGGTTTTGGGCACTTTCAACTGTGATGTCTGAGTGCTGAAGCTTCAAGGTCTCAGAACCAATATTGTCTTTGTAGTCTTCTTCTTTGCAATCTTTCCTTCAGTTACTTTTGAACCTGTTGGCCAGGCTAGATGGTTGCAAAAGCTTGTTTTCCTTAGAAAATAAGGTTAAAGTTGAACCCTAAAGTATGTATAACATTTCAAGGGGAAGCTTGCTGAATTCAGATGCTTGTCTGGCACTGCTTGCCTGGTGTAGAGAAGAGGTTGCATTCTATCATCTTTAGGGTTGGTCTAGGCAACCCAGTATTGCTGTTTGGAACACCCTGGGCTAATGGAGACCTCAGCAGTCAATAGAGCACAGTTTGAGGCTTGGCTTCCTGTCTGGCTCTGTGTACACCAATCTTTACAATAAAAACAAGTCACAAAGTATAGTTATAGCCTGGTGTATTAATTTATAGTTTTGGTATGTTATGTTGCTGGGACCATTTTAAAACCTCTGTGTCCAGGATTCTGGTCTTTCCAGATATTTAAAACCCCATCAATCCTATATTTTGCTAGGTCTTACCTTTCATTAAATATATATTGATAACAGTCAATGACTGCATTAATGTTTAATCCGATATGTTTTTCAGTTTAGGATTCCATTCATCTATATTGCTGTAATCGATTCCTCCTGGACATAGTGTGGTAATTAGAGGCCAGACTGATTTGCAAGCATTACTGTGGCATGTGTAGCCAAGCTGCCTTGTTTTAATTCTTCCATTACCTTTCCTTAGGACTTTAATTGTGCACCATCTCCAGCAGGACTGCGGAAGGAGGAGTGTGAACTTCTCATTTGCATGTTAATGGCACTTTGTCTAGGAAGGTGTTATAGGGATTCAAGCAGTGCTATGCAGGAAAAGGTAACATGCCCAGTATGCAAACAACTTTGATGGGAAATGGTTCAGATCCTGCTAATAATAAGGGTCTTTTTTAATTCTGATATAGTAAATGCACCTTTCAAATGGACAAGGCAATTGGTGTGATTTAGGAAGAGAATTGTTATGGAGAAGGCCTTCCTGTAATCAGCATCTATCTCCTCCTGGGAAGGAAGGGCTTGTAACTTGTGCATCCTTTTTAAAGGGAGGATGTATTGATTATTAATGTGTTGTAACACATAGGAATACTTGGAAAAAGCTGTACACTGAAACTAGCTGCATTTCTCATGTGTGAGATGTGTTGCTAGGAGCGTAGGTTGTTCTCAGGAGGCGAAGGACATGTATGGGTTATATTGTGAAGCTTGTTTAGGATTGGAGGGCTTTGGTGAAGTCTCTGACATATTATTCTCCAAACTGTGGTTTTAAAGAAGAACATTTATCAGTTCATCTAACCCTGAAGTGGGTCCCAGTGTGCCTTGATGTATGATTGGTGTCATTTGTCCTCTTGTGAAGGACAAGCTCATAATGGCATTTTAGCTGTTCCTGGGAAAGTAAGGATACTCTCCATTACACTTCTGCTTCTGTGTGTGAACAGGCACAGAAGTCCCTGTATATATCAAAACCACATCTCATAACACTTCAAGTCCATCCTCACAATTCCCTACTCTGCTTTTTGTAAGAAACCTGAGCCATGTGCTTCAACTTGCTGTCAGAGCTACTGAGCCTGGAGGGATTGCCATTCTCTGTGGATCGGACCCTGAGGAAAATGAGTGGCATGGGAGTAACAGCCTGACATTTCCATTTAGGAGCAGTTGGATAAGCCTGAAGAGAGGGGATTTGCTGCTATAAATGAAGGGCAGGATCCCTTCTTCTGCCTCTTGCTGCTCTGTGTTGCTGCAGCATCCCATGGACCGTCATTGCATCCTGTGTGAACACAAAGCCCAGCTTCCATGTGCGAGCAGAGCTCAGCACTTTCTAGTGGGTGACAACAGGTCATGTCCACAAAGATGCAAGGAAAGGCCAGGTAACAACAGCATTTATGAGCAGGGGAAAGCTCAGTGGGTGTTTGCAGGGAGATCTGGCCACACATGAGGGAGAGAATGACTGACACTGCTGCTTTTGTTGAAGGCAATTAGTGGGATGTAGGGTAGGCTGTAAAATGAATGTTAAAGGTAATAATGAGGAGTTGGGAAGCCAAGGAAGGAAGAACAACAGGAAACCCTGAAGATGTAAATAAGGAATATTGGGCAGATTGTCCTATGATGGGATTCTTTTTTTGTGTGGGTGCTAGTGATCCAAGATGAGATCTGTCAAGGCCAGAGGGAGACAATGGCAATAACTGAGATGTGAGGGCATGCTGCTTTGGTTTAATCCTGAAGGGACTTTATTTTATAAGGCTTCACTGATGCCCTTCCACAGAGCTCTCTTTCCAATAGAGATTAAGCCAGTTCTTCATGTGAATGACCTGTGTGAGCAGTGAAGCTGCTGGCTGGGGAGGGAAGAGCCTTCCTCTGGAGCAAAGAGAGGAGAGGGTTTAAGAAGAGTTGGATGATGTCTGATTTAAGCTGGAAACCTTCCTAGGTAAGTATTAGCTACTGGAGCTTCATAGATGCTTTTGCTGTCCAGCAGTCTTCCAACCTATAGAATAAGGAAAAATAGTATTTCCTTGCTGGTCACCAGTTTTCCACCAGCTTTACCACTTCATTCCACCTGCAGAATGTTAAATTGGGATAGAAAGTGTTTCTACTGGACTCTGGGCGTGCAGGTGGCACTGAAGCATTAGTGACTATGGGGCAATTTGGGCAGAGGGATGTGGCTTTTCTGCATGAAGAAACAGTGAAGACCCCCTAAGGGAGGGCTGTGCCACCATGGGTTACCTTCCTCCAGCACCTTGGAGTGGGTAGGAGAAGCTAGAGGAAAGAATTCTCTATTTTGGTAGCTGTAACCTTGTTATCATGGTACAGATTTGAAGTTACTCTGAATGATGAGGACGGGGGAAATGTGCATGCTGTTTGTGCACAACTTGCTCTCCATTTATGGTTTAAAGGATGAACATACGGGCATGCATGTGGAGGAATGTGTGCTTGGATACTCCCTCCATGCTATAGTTAAATACTGAGTAAAGCTTTCGAGTTGTAACTCTGACCTTTTAAAAATGCAACAAGCCTCTTTCAGTGTGATGGATCCAAAAAAGATGTATATTTTCTCAAAGCACAGATCTTATTCATTGTTGGAGTCTGTGCAACCTCATACAAAGAGAACTCAAATCACACACACCAAGGTGCCAACAAGTAGCAAATAACAGAGGGGAGAAGAACAGTCTGAGAAGTGGGCAAAGCAGAAAAGCCACACTCATAGGATCTGTAACACTCCCCTTGTGCTTTTAAATAACCCACGGATGCTTGGGTGAGTTGCATGTTTGAATTATTGGCTGTAGTCATGTAACAGCATGATGAATGAATAATTTGATTCTGTATTTAATAGTGAGTTCCTAATCCCTACGTACTCCTATGTACCATCCCAGCAGTGCATTTATATTGAGGGTGAAGGGGATGATGTTTGTGACCATCCTTGGACCTTATTTTGCTTTAGGGCAGACACAAGAGGACATAGACCTGCTCCTAAGAGCATCGCACTGTATTCACTGACTGCTTAAGTGTACAAAACATACAAAGAAATGCTTTCTGTGTGATCCCTGTTATCTGCAACTCTTGCATTATACCTGGGAAGTCTCATTCAGTGCTTTACCCAGATTTGTGGGAGAGGAAAGAGGGATTACTAGTTGCCAAGAAAGGAACTCAAAGCAATTGACATGAGAACTTGGAGCTGCCAGCAGTAACCCCGGGCAGTATGTGAGGCTACTGCAGAGCAGCAGGAATAGAGCTGTGAACCAAAGCAGTGGATTAGTGAGCCCACAGTGGAAACTTAGATTTCCCCACTGGAGGTGAAGTTCTTCACTCCCAAGTCTACAAAGGCTTTTTTCTCATGTGGAGCACTTGTCTTTGCCACAGGCCAACCTACATTTCTATGCCAAAACAATGCTCAAACGTGTCCCCTTGTGTTGCAGCACAAATGGGGATACTTGACACTTAATACCTAATTTTCCCTGATTGTCTGTGGTGTTTTGTGCTTTTGACAGTGAACCAAAAGCCTGTTTGTGACTTACAAGTGTGTGTTTTATTAGATGGATTTGTTAGGTGGGCTTGTAGTGACTGTTGTTAAGTCTGGCTTTGAGGTTTGCACCCAAACCCCATTTGTGTTCAGTGTTTAAATTCAGATTCCCAGATCCAATGCACGATCTCAACAAAAAACACATCTCCATTGCACTTTGGAAAACCTAAAGCTCCCAAGTTTGTCTCTGTAGGTAGCTGGTGGGTGTCCTTCCAGGGTTAGGGATCATTCTTGCCGCTTTATTCTTCCCATTGTCTCCTGTGGGCTGCATTTCCCCTGCCCTTGTTTTGCTGTGCTGGACACGGATGCTCCTCTGTGCAGTGTTTCTGGCTGGGCTAATGCCTTGGTGCTCCACCAGCATCTGCCTAGACATCTTTATCCCAGATGCATCCTGTATCCTTCTGTGCTTCCTTTTTCTTTGTCTGTTTCATCCAATAACTTCTTCCTTTTTATATTCCCAACCCAAATTTGTCTCACAGTTTCTTTAAATCATTTCTTTTTTCCTAAAACCTAGAGTTTTACAGCTACAGCTTGTTTCCTTTCACCATCATCTGTAGCAATTCATAGCGCTGCCAGCTCAGCAAATACCCCAGTCCAGATGAAGCCAGTTCTGCAAGCCTTTTTACCCTGCCTGGATTCTTCACCACCACAGCAGCTTCTCTTCTGCTTTCTATCATGCATGCATCCAGCTGTTGAAGTTGGCTCAACTTAAGTTGTTCTGCACATGGCTATTGCAGAGGTTGTGCTTATGCTGCAAGGGAGCAGCAGCACATATAAACAGTGAAGGTTTCTCTTAGAGAGAAACTAAATAGACCAGAGCACAGAGTAGCTTGAAAAAGTGATTCAAAGCTGGGATTTGTTCTTGTTGGATTTAGCTCACTCTAATAAAATCGTGCAAGTCATTGCAAACCCTTTGTTTTCAGAGAGAAATCTGTTGACTTCTTAAATCTGCTTTCAGATTTAAGTCTGAATGTGTCTGCCAAAGTTCCTTGCATAGAGCTTTGCAGGATGGGTGGGTTTGGTCTTACAGTGGTGCTTCAGAGCAATACATATAGTGACTGTTGCATAGGGACCCAAAAAGTCCTTATATTCTCACTTTTAGTCTTGGTCTTTGTCCAAAACCAGGACAACCTTTTGAGGATTTTTTCCCCTGCTGAAAGGGTGATATGCACAAGAAAAATCATCAGTTTGTTCTCTGATTTGTGGTACAGTCTTGGATTATCCAGTTTCAGTCACATGTAGTATAGAAATACATATAGAGAGGCATAGAAATAAATATAGAACTTCTCTAGAAGTCCTTTCTCTGCTTTAGATGAGCTCTGTTAGACATGGATTCTGTTTATAACTGATGACAGTGTGCTGTGCAGTAGGAGCTGGTGCTTATGCTTTGCTTTATACTTGATGGGAATGTGCTGTGCTAGGGGCAGCAAGGCCACGCTTGCATGTGGTAGAGTAAATGACAAATTGAAACATGAAGAGGAAATTCTGTATTTCACCAAATAAAAATGCCTTATGTATGCTGAGTTTTGGATTACAAGCAGTCTTTCTGGGTAGAATGCCTGTTATTTTAAAGGACAAATGGTGGCAGTCCAAATAGTTTTGTGTAGAACTGGAGAAATGCGTGAAATGAACACATGAGATGCTTCACATCACCATAAAGCACAGTCTGGCTTGTGCTGTCTCCTTGGATAAGCTGTATCCTAAAGAGCAGTGTCAGACTATATATGTATGTAAGATGCTCCTAATGAAGTCTTTTTTTATGACTGAAACACCTTTCCTTCAGGATTATTTGTCAAGATCTGGAACACCTGAGTGTAACCACCTGGCATTAGCCTCGGGACAAAGTCTCCTGGTTGGGATAAAAACCATTTGCTCTGTCGCATCCCTTTGACTCAAAGGAGTTAAAACTGTTTGATGCCCCCCAGTGTGAGCTAACTCCAGTGTTAATACCTTGAACAGAATTATTCTTGCTTGGTTTTGGTTTTCCTTTTGTTTTCCTTTTTCTTTCTGAGCCTGTCTCTTAATTCCTCTTTGTTCTTTGCTTTCTCCTTTACCCATCCCTCCCCACATCCACCCATGTTCATACCAATCCAGAAATCCTCTGGACCACAAACTGACCATCAAGCCAGCAACCCTTGCAGGGAAGGGATGCTGCGGGACCTGTATGCTGAGGGATGCTCTGGCTGGATCCCTGTGCAGAAGGATTCTTGTTTCTATGGGTTTGGCTTACTGCCTGAGTGAAAGAGTTCCCTTGTCCCCTGGGTTGCAATTGCAGTGTTTCAGCTCTGCAGTGTGGGTAAGGGTTAACGTAGGAGGCTGGTGAAACAATTCACTGTTTGAGCTGAAAAAGTTACTGTGGAAGTCTTATCTTGGGCTCAATGCAAAGCGACCTCCTTTTGGTATGTGCAGGCTGTAGATGAGAAGGTCAGCGTCTCACCCGCGGTACTGCAGGCGCAGCCCAGCCAGGGAGGATTATGATGATGAATCTCCATCCTTCTGCCTCCTACCCAAAAGATAAAGGTTTCAAACTAGCTATCCTTGTGTTATCTCCAGCTGATTTGCATGGGCATCCCTGATTGTGGCTCAGTTTTGAGGATGAAGTCTGGGGAGGAGCATGGTTTGTGGCTGTGATGAAGGCTCTGCAGTGCTGAGCTCTGTGGCTTTGGTAGGACATGGCTCCTGGTGTACATATGTACATACCTAGAAGAGCAGTGATGCAGTTTCATACACAGCTGCTTTTTGGGAATATAAGGGAAGGAGCTTGTGGCTTTCATTAGAGAAGGGGATGCTTTCCAGCCAGCCACACGTGTGTGGTTGAGCAACTTGTGGTCCCCCCTGTGCAATCACAGGAGATGGGGGGTGGCAGAAGAAACCCCTAACCACCGGGGAGCATCGCTTACAACATTGTACAATAAATATTATTCCTTAGGGTCCCGTTGTTCCTTCTAGACAAAAGCCCTTGTGTTGGAGTTACAGAAGGGGAAGGGCTGGAGACTAAACCAACTCAATAAGACCTGGTGATGAAATGAGTATTGTAGATCTGCCGTGTGGATAGTCTCGTTTCCCACATTCTTAGTACACAGCCAAAACCAGAAGGCAGTGTGACTGGAAGGAGCAGGCTCTTTGGGGACCTGCTGCTGAAGCTATAGCCAAATTATCTCCCTTCTATATTCAGAAAATCTACTGTTATGGAAGGTGTGTGGTGCTGGTCGTGTAGGCAGGGTGCCAACTGCTTTGGGGTGCCTGTGTTAGAGCAAACACCGGGGTGTCTTTGCTGTTGCTCCCTGCCAGATTAAACCTCACACGAATAGCCATGGGCTTGGCTTGCTTTGAGAACACAGGAAGAAACTCCCGTTACTGGACACGTGGCAAGAAGTGATGCTGGATGTTGGAGCAGGGGAGCGGACTTGTGCCACTGCCAGGTCCCTCTGGCCGCGCTGTGCCAGCAGCTTCCCAGGGAGCCGGTGGTGGAGCTGCCATGGAGCTGAGACCCCCCTGTAGCTAGTTCAGGCTCCCTTTGGCAGGCAAGAAGTCACCACGTCTACAAGCACATGATTCTCATTACCCGCGCCTGAATGTCTGCTGGGGCTGAATAGCCTGAATCCCTGAGAGCTGCTCGGTGAGAAACAGCAAACGTTTTCCCTGGGAGGGAGCAGCTGTTTAGATAGAGTGTGCAGTGTGTTCACTAGGAAAACATTCCTTTCTCGGCATAAAAAAGGGCATTTTTGTGTCTCCTTTCCTCTAAAACACACAAGTCAGAGTCAAGGGTTTTCATTTGCCATGACAACCGGTGAAACTGCCGAGCCATGTGATTTCTCTATCCTTGCTATGATTAAATCTCTGTTTTTTAAGGCCATGTTGCTAACAGAGTTGGGCAACATCAGGTGTTATTTGTTTTTCTCATGTTGATTAGGCAGGGTTTCATTTGCATGCTTGCTTGGGAGCTGTAGAGAGCTCGGGGGTATTGATACTTCCATGATTTATGGTAGGAACGGTGCCTTAGTTCAGAATCACTGCATTGTACTGAAGTCTCTTTGAGGCAGTGCTAGTACCGAGGGGTCCTGGCTTTCACAGGACAAAAACCATCGTGGGATCCATCAGTGCTGCTGAACAGTGATGATATTCAGAGCCTTGGAGATGTTGATACAAACAGCTTTATGACCCATAAATCTTTTCCTATTATGCTGGGGCAGGGTTGTGTGAAGGCAGAAAGTGTGATGGCCGTGACTCTAGATGCCTGGTCCATATGAGGACTCCAGTTGGCTCCTGGTCTGAGCACTTCACGCTAACTGAAAGCCTGGGGGTGGTGTTACTGTCAGCAGAGCTCGAGTGCCAGCATTTATTCTCTCTTAAAAATTGCTATCTTCTGCTTAGGAATTTCCTCAGGGTGCCAAATATAGACCCAGCACAAGAAGCGAACCCAAAACCCAGCCCCAGGAGCTGCTCTGTTGCTAAGGAATAAAAATAAATGGTCTCAAACATGGTGGTGATGTGCCAGGTTGTGTCCCTGTGACCACGCAGCTGCAAGCGTTGAAGGTCCCTAGCTGGACAGTGACAGCACTGCCCGGGCTGTGCACATTGTGTTGGCATCATCTTCTATGAAGGGTGGGCTACTGCCTATAAACTAAAGGAAATAACTTCCTGCTTCCTAATATTAGTCCTAAAGAGGTCAAAACTTCAGTAGGCTGCTGCCAGGAGGTCAGTAGTTGTAAAGGAGAATCTGTATTTTTATGGGGAGATCTATAAAGCAGCAATTTCTATATTGGAAAAGCCCCGAGAGATTATATTTGTGGTGGGAACATATTTTTAAGCAGAGCTAGAACCGCAGAATGGTTTGAGTTGGAAAGGACCTTAAGATCATCCAGTTTCAACCCCTCTGCCATGGGCAGGGACACCTCACTGTAGACCATGTCACCCAAGGCTCTGTCCAACCTGGACTTGAACACTGCCAGGGATGGGGCATTTACCACTTCTCTGGGCACCCTGTTCCAGTGCCTCACCACCCTCACAGTAGAGAACTTCTTCCTTATATCCAGTCTAGACTTCCCCTGTTTAAGTTTTAACCCATTACCCCTTGTTCTATCACTACAGTCCCTGATGAAGAGTCCCTCTCCAGCATCCCTGTGGGCCTTGTAGATCTTGGTCTATGCCATAGGGTTGATGATCATTGACAACATCAAAAGGGTGAATATTGGTGCTGTGGACTCTGCAGTTGAGCCATCACCTTCTCTCCAAATGCAAATCTCTACCTGCAGATCTCTGCAATAACTTATTAACCTGTGTAGCAGGACATGGGGAGCAGAGGTGAAGACGTGATTTATTTGGGCTAGAGAGCTGTTGTGACCAACATGGCCTTTTAATGTGTGTGTGTGCACATACAGTGCTTGTGTTTAGGGGAGCCTGCCTGCTTTAGTCCTCACAGGTACCGCTTGCTGCAGCTCTAACTAATAAATCTCAAAAGACCCTGCTTTTGGAACACATTTTGGTTTAAGTTATTTTCCCAGATTCCAGGCTTTTGGGTGAGCTGTTTGAGTCATGTGCCTGCAGTGCAGGAGACCAGAGCTGAAAGCTTCCACTAAAGAGCTGCTTTTTTGCTTTTTGGGGTTTCTTTTAGTGTCAAACTCAACCTATGCAGTCTCTTGAACTGCAGCTGGCTCGAGGCTGAAATGAGGTTTTAGCAGCAGATAGCTGCCCTAGATGAGTAACTGTACTTTTGTGGTGGTTTAGGACAATGAAGAGTCCTGTAATCACCTGAAACTATAAAGGGGAACTGAAAACAGACTATGTGTTAGCATGTGAGCTAAAATATAACTGGGGCATGAATACTGTTCTTTACTCTATGAAGAGATCTGCAGTGTCCTCATAGAAGTCTTACTTAGGAACCATGACATTAAATTACCATTATAAATAAAGTAGTTTGAATAAAGATACTTTTACAAAAATGGAATTCTGAGATTTGGGCTGTAAAATCCACTTCTGTTATCCCACCCTAAATTGGACTGGGGGTAGATTAAGATTCCCATCTGGATTGGGTCCCTTCTGCAGTTGGCAGGATACTGGGTGCAGGTAGGGCTGGTAACCTCCCCTTTGGGAGGCAGCAGGGCTTACACCAGCTTAAACCAGCTCTGAAGCTACATCCAAGTCTTTATTATCTCCACTTTCTTCCCTCTCTGAACCATTTGTTTTCATGGAACATCTGCTTCTTTGGCAGATGCTTGTGGTTGAAACTGTGCTGCGGTGTTCCTTCGCAGGGAGGGATGCAAGGAAGCCACTTGCCAGATGGACTGGCTGATCCCAGCTGAGGGGTTCCCATCAAACGAGAGTACTTTTAGAGGGACAACACTTGTACTGGTGCTGCAGTTCTGTTAGGAAGCAGAAGCACATATGTTTGGGTGCAGAAGTCATAAGTGTTAGGTGCTTCCCATCTGGAAATTGGAGTTGATGAACTGGGGAGCACTGGGGTAATAATCAGCCTAGGAAGAGCCTAGACCTGTCACCCCAGACTTGATCTAGGGCCTTCTGGTTAGGGATTTCAAACTCATCTTTGGGGAGAATGAGGGCATGGGAGACATGAGCTTCCCCATGCTGCCCTCAGCTGCTCCAGCATCTTCTCTATGTCCTCCTGTAAGGATTTAAATAACCAGTGCTATTGTATCGCCTCTGCCATTTTAACAGGAGTATATAACACTGAGTTCTGTTTTATTTCTCCATCACTTCAAGAAAGCTATCATATCTGGAGGGGAAACCTTCCTTTAAATAGCATAACAGAGGCAGAAGTTCTTCCTGAAAGCAGATGTGGTGTTGCCACCTTTCCTGCTGTGGTGGCACAGCTCCCATGTGGCTGGGTGATGCTGCACATGTGGCAGCTTCCAGCTGGAACACAGGGCCACTTCTTTGTTTCCTTATGTAAGTTGAAATAAAACCCATCAAAATGCCCCTTTTCTCTTTAAAGTCCTACCCTGTGGTATGAGGTTCTGTTCCTGAATTAAGAGGTAAGCCTCAAAGTTTGGCCTGGGGATGCCAGCCTTCCTCGTGAGGCACCAGGAAGATGCTGCCTCACAGAATCCAAATGCAAACAGCTGATTGAAGGTGGGTTACTTGCACTGTGCAAATAATAGCCCTAATAACTTTGAACTCATTCCTGGAGAAAGCTCCTTCAAGCTATTGTCTTGGGGAGGCTTCCTCACTGCACTTCGTGCTGTGACATGAAATGTATGAGAGGTGCTAGTTAGAAGTTGAGCTCATCTCAATGAAGTGTTATAGAATCCCAGACTGGTTTGGGTTGGAAGGGATCTTAAAGCTCATTCAGTTCTAACCCGCTGCCACAGGCAGGGACACCTTCCACTAGAACAGGTTGCTCAAAGTCCTGTCCAACCTGGCCTTGAACATGGCACGGCATGGCACAGGAGCATCATACATGGTGCCGTATGGACCCTGCAGTTCGAGCCGCAGGGTACCAAACACAGCCCTCTGGATGCTGATTTCAGGCATGTGAATGCAAGATTAGATGAGAGGTTGAATTGTTACTTCTACTAGGTTTGATGGATAAGTGATGTAAATCCCAGTAAACCACAAGCTTCCTTAAGCAGAAACCAAGAGGTGGAATTAACTGCTTATTATGTTTTTAATTAAAAGGCATTCTTACACAACAAAACCTTATTAGCAAAATGTTTTCTTTTGTTCAAACCACGGTCTCTGGCACAATCAAATCAAGATGGTCAGTGGCAGCAGGACATGTCATTCTAGCTAGAACTCAAGAAAATGCTCTTGCTTTTATAACCCAAGCTGTCTAATGTATGCATTCATATTTCACAATACATTTATGAGACTTATGTCACTGGTTAATGGCACGCTTTGATTTTACTTCCGTGTTTGAAGCCTCATGTGAGTCATGATGTTCTTGTAAATATTTTATTGGAACACTTGTTATAACAGCTTGTCTTCTACCTCTTCAGGAACAGTGGTGGCACTGCCTAATCGTGCAAGTGTGTTATCAGAGCCCTGTCACCAAGTGTCAAAGCTGCTCCACGTATGACCATGATGTCACCTAAACTCGTGCCAGCTCAGTGTCAGGAGACTTCTTTGCCTTCTACCTGGCTGACAAGCAGAAACCTTTTAGACCAAGGGTGAATTGTTTCTTTGCCCTCCGTGCAGGCTGTGCAACCCCAAAACCTTGCCCATCCTTTGAGAGCAATTTAGGTTCATCCTGATCTTGTGCCTCGTTTCTAAAGGCAGAGGAATTCCCACCTAAGGTCCTGATGGGTTTCCCCATTTCAGTGGATCAGTTCTTGGTACGGGAGCTTTATTTCCCGTTGTAGAGAGCTGGATTTAGGAAGCTTTCCTGGCTTTTTTCTGTGCAAGACACATTCCAGTTAATGCTTGGCTGTAGTTTTAGCTTTTTTCTTCCCCTTCAGGAAGAGTCTGTTGTTTTTGAGTGCATAAAGCAACATTTTTGGCTGGATTTCTGGCAGTGCAGTTTTCCGTGCTTGGAAGTCAGCCTGTGTCTGCTGTGCTGGCTGAGTCTTTAACCACTTCCATGCAGAAATGTGTTGATGCAGAGCATACAGCTCAGTGGTGGCGTGACTTGCTATAACGTGACCAAACCAAGTGCTGTTCTGAGCCTGCAGCACCGGGTCTCCGTGTCCAGGCATGTCTTAAGAAGCACTTATAAAAACATGTGTTAAGGTTGCACTGACTCTTTTTGTAGTCAGAACCCAGATTCTGGCAGGAAATGGGAGTTTGGGGCAGTCCTTATGCTTGGAAGATGGTGTGTATCCTGGGTGTGCTGCTGCTAGTATTTGGCTTGGTCAGACACAGTTCTTGCATTGTGGATGTGTATCATCAGCATTATTTGTTTTCAATCCTAAAGGCATTAATTTTCTCTTTGTTATTTTGCAAGTGCTCTGTGTGTATCTCATTTTTCCTAACTAATGCAGGGATCTGATTAGTTCATCTGCATGAGAAGCATCATCATTGATTAATGGCTCAATCCAGATCTATTTGTTGGAGTGTAACTGCATAATATCATATGCTTGCTGAATACGATATTTTGTACTCCCATGGCCATTCCCAACACCAAAGTACACTACTAATGTCACTGAGTCTCCCCTCCCACCAGGAGATGGTAAAGTTAAATGGGGACACTGGACAGACTTGCTGGGTCTCTCCTCTGAAGAGCCTTTGGTAACAGTGAGATCCTCAAGGATGTGTCCAACACAAACACCACCCAACAGAAGATGGTTAACCATGTGTGTTAATGCTGTTCTTGACACCAGCACTAGCAAAGCCCCACAGAAGACTTGACCCAGAGGTGGATAGCATGGACACAAAGCCTTTTTTCCATCAGGGGATGCCAGGAACATGTGAAAATCAAATTGCTCCTGAATGTGAGACTTGTAACCTCCACCATTAGGCAGATGAAGAGGGCAGTCTGCAGTCAGTTATCTCTGGAATTGAGGAGAGCTGGTGTCCAGCTATGGTATGGAGCAAGGCTGGGCCTTCTCATGTTGAGCATGGGCATCACAGATGAACATCCTGCTCTTCTGAGCTCAGTCTGCCCAGTAAAGCAGAGCTCCTGCTCCAGGCTCTTCCTTGGGATGATGTTGGTGCTGGATTTACCTGCTTGTTTTATGTTGAAGCAGCTGTAATTACTGGTCAATGGGTTCCTCTGTAGCATTGCACAAGCTCCTGAAGGCCAACTAACATGAGCCATGTCTCGATCAAAGCTGTCCAATAAGCTGCAAATCATCCCTAGTGCAAAGGAGGTAAGGGGAAGAGCTGTGTGTTCTGTGTGGTCATTGATGCAAAACCCCTTGGCTTTAGTTTTTCTGTTGCTTATAGAAACATATCTGTGATAAAACATACCTGTGGCGCAGGAGAACTTGTACCTATTCAGCTCCCTTGGTTTCTGTAGGAGAAATACCCTAAGCAAAGGGTTGGGGAGTAGGAATCTCTCCAAATAGGGTAGGGCTGAGGTTTTCATAACATACTGCTCTTTCCCAGCTGGAATGATTGGATGCAATTTGCTCTCTTTAAATGTGTCTAGACTTTTGAATGACTGGCAGCAGGTCAGCCAATGTTGATGGGGATACTGTGCATGGGGAAGCTCCCCCACCTCCCTGCACTGTGTGTGTGGTTGCCTGATGCCTTCTGGAAGCACTGGATGGACTTGGGGAGCTTGAATTTGTCAGCGGCAGTGTGAGCACACTGCAAGCCCGATGCACCATGGAGGTGTGAGCATTAATAGTCTGTAGGTGATGTGTGTGGGACAAAAGGTGCTGTGTTTCTGCTTGGGAATTCACACACGGAGCCATGGTGTTCCTGCATTTGGAACCTCCTCCCTTCCTCTGGGGTACCATCCCTGGTGAAGAGGAGCATTTAGGCTTGCCAGTGCGCAGGCAGCTGGATGTTGCTCAGCTGGAATGGCAAGTGTGGTGGGAGGAGATGGGAAATGCCAGGCTCTGCCTGGGGTGCCTGCGATAAATCCTTCTCCCTTGAATTTGGGAGCGGCATCCCTGGAGTTTTAATGTTGCACCAAGCTGACAGCATGGATCCCATGGGCTTGTGGCTTTGCCACCAGCACCAGAGGCGTGGGTGATCCAGGCTGTCATGGGGATGGAGCATCTTTATTTTTCCAGTGTGAATGGATGTGAAATTAAACCTTGTAGAGATGAGTGAGGAAGGTGGGCAAAGGAGCAGAAGGAAATCCAGGCTGCCTGTATGCAGAGGAGTGTGAGCTGCTTGGGTTGGCAGGTGCTTTGGAAATGGAAACACTTCATCCTGAATTACATAATGCAGCAGCATGTCCAGACCTGAATTCCTGGCAGTTTTATGGCCCAGAAGGAATAATCTGCTTTAAATATCAGCCTTAGCTTTGAGTTTCCTTGCTCATACAGTGTGTGTGATCAATAGAATATCTGTACAAAACTGCTGCTGTTTGAACCTGAGATGTTTAGGTGCGTTTATTTCTGTTATTGCAGTTGGATGATGAACAGAAAACTCTTGTTCATTAAGAACTGTATAAACACATCAAAGCTTACCCTGACCCACTGGTTTGGTCCAGCCGGTGGAAGAGGCTGCGGATCCTCCTCTGTGTCTAATTGAAGCAGCAAGTTGTAAATGAGGTGGGATAGAGCTGAGGTGCAAATTATTAAGCAAGGAGCCCTGATGTAATTTCAGTCCTTATCCCCAGTTGTGAAGAGCCCTTTGCAGCTGTAGATAGGTTGGGGTTTGTTTTACATAGGTTTTCACTGGGTGAAAAAAACTGGCTGGATGGCAGAGCCCAGTGTGGTGGTGAATAGAGTTAGATGCAGTCACAAGTGGTGTCCTCCAGGGCTCGGTGTTGTTGCCAGTAATAACTGTTTAATGCCTTTATCAATGACCTGGATGAGGGAATCAAGGGCACCCTCACTAAGTTAGCAGAGGACACTAAGCTGGGTGGGAGTGCTGACCTGATGGAGGGTGGGAAGGCTCTGCAGAGGGATCTGGACAGGCTGGATCTATGGGCTGTGGCCAGTGGTACCAGGTTCATCAAGGCAAAGTGCTGGGTCCTGCATCTGGGCCACAACAACCCAATGCAGTGATACAGGCTTGGGGAAGAGTGGCTGGAAACTGCTTATGGAAAAGGACCTTGGGGTGTTGGTCAGCAGCGGCTCAACATGAGCAGCTTGGGCTGAGGCATCCAAGAAGCCAACAGCATCCTGGCCTGTATCAGCAATAGTGTGGCAGCAGGGCCAGGGCAGTGATTGTCCCCCTGTGTTGGGCACTGGTGAGGCTGCACCTCGAATCCTGTGTTCACTTCTGGGCCCCTCACTATGAGAGAGACATTGAGGTGCTGGAGCTGGTCCAGAGAAGGGCAACAGAGCTGGTGAAGGGCTTGGAGCACAAGAGTGATGAGGAATGGCTGAGGGACCTGGGGGGGGGTCAGTCTGGAGAAGGTGCCAAAACATTCTTTTAGACATGAAAGGTTTTTGAGCTCAGGTGGATGCTGCCCATAGTGTTTCTTGAGCACACATTGTCTTGTCATCTTCAGGGAGGATTAAAGACAGGCAGACATTGGCACACCTTGTGGTTAAGTGGCAAAGGCTTGTGCTTTTGAAGTATCCCACTCCACTTTTGGCTCCGTGACCCAAAACAGCTGGAGCAAAACCATCATCACAGAGCCTGCTGTGATCATGCCTAGAGGTGGAAAGTGTTCCTTGGGCAAAGGAGTTAAGGGAGCTAAAAACCTCACTCACACTTGGTGATTGTTTTGTGCAGGGACTGGTGCTGGTGCAAAAGCTGATGCTGGGCAGGCAGAGCAAGTGGTTTCACCCATTTGAAGGAGAACTTGATCAGTTCAAGCTAATTCATGTTTCCAGGTAGTATTTGAACCTTTGCATTGTGTTTCTACCACTTAGTTCTCAACCAAAGAGGCTGAGCATGGTATGGTCAGGGCAGGTCAGACGTGAAGAGGAGCTCTCTGTGCCCATGCAAACTAATGGGTGAAGAAACACTGCAAAAGGGTAAAATAATTGGTAAAGATGATGATAAACACTGTTAAAGTGAATCAGGGAGAACTGAGAGGTGAATGGAGCAAATGCGAGGAGAGGATATCATGTAGTGGAATAAACTACAACATACCTGGATATTGTATTACCTGAAATATATGTTCCAGCCCTCCCTGCACTTGGCAGGGGATTGGATATAGATGATCTTTACTGTCCCTTCCAACGCATTCTGTGATTCTATGATATATATTTACTGTGGAGAACTCCCTGCCTTGTGGCTTGTGGTGAACAGGGGAAGCAGATGGGGTGTCTTACTCCTTCATCAGTTGTTCCAAGAGAAGAGCCCATGGCAGGATGAAACAGAGGACCAAGTCCTGCTGGCTGTGCTATGGGAGGGTTTCCAGCAATAAGGACACTGGGAGAAGTGGGAAGTACTGATCTGTGTCTGCGTTTGCATCAGTGTTGGCTGCACGGGCAGGCAGCCTATGGCTTCTGCACATCCTTTATCCATACGAGCTGGAGCTTGTTTGTACAAGCTTGCATGGGGGGGAGAGGAGGTGAAAGCCCCTGGCCCCTGTGCTTTTGTTTTGGGTGGATCTCACCAGTCTTTGGGTTGAATTGGAATTAATGATTAAAAAATACGAAGAGCATTCACTGTGCTGTCTTGCCCAAGCAAAGAAAACCAGCTAAGCCTAAAACACATCCTACCATCCTTCAATTGTGCCCTTGCTGATGGGCCGCCTCTGTAAGTGGTTACCCTGCTTTGATTTGCCTCTCCTGGCTCCATGTTCCTGCCCACAGTGGCCATACACGGGGCTGCATGATGTAGTGGAGCAGAGCAGTGGCACAAAGGACATAAACCCCTGCAGAACTGATCCCCTCGAGGCTGTTGGGGACAACCCAGGAGGGTCATGATCCATGGAGACTGGTTGGGATGTGAGCTGTATAAACTGGGGAAAACGGCTGTGAAAGCCAGGTTTCTGCCCTGCTACCGGCCTCGTGCTCTGCTCCTGCTTCATCTCATCACAGGGCATGTCTCTGTGCTGGAGCCAGCCCTGTTTGTGTTAACCAAACGTGGTGAGGGGTGGCTGAGGCACAGACAGGCATCCCATCCCATCCCTTGCTGCAGGGTCTTGTCTCTGCCAAAGGGTGGGAAAGGCAGCTGCAGCACTAACACTTTAAGCCACTGCAGGGATGCACAGCAGAGCCCTGTGCCTTGCCAGCACAATAGAGCAGAAAGGGGGGAAAAACCCAAACCAAAACACAAACAACCCAAAAGAAAGAAAAACAAATCAAAACCTGGCACTGTGTGTTATTTCTTTTTGAAGCATAGCATTCCAAGTGGGATGTATTGCTGACATGCGCATTCCCTGGCCATGGAGAGCTGGGCAGAGGTTGAGACACATCTTCCCTGGGGAGAGGGAGGGTTATGTGAGCCTGAGTCAGCAGCAAAGGTCACTTGGCTGGAAGGCATCTGCTTGCAGATGTTGTAATGGTGACTGATGCAATGGTTGTAATTCCAGTGCTGCCAGTGTGGTAGGTGAGAGTGTGCATGCACAGCAGAGGGAGAAACGCCAGCTTAGGTGAACAGGGGTGATAGGGCAGTGATGCTCAACCTCATCTGCCCCTTCCACCTCTCACTTCTCTCTTTTCCTTGCTGCTTCCTTTGCTTTCTCCCCTCCTGTGCCCGCACTTCTGGTGTCTCTTTGATTCTGGCATTTAATCTCATAATTATGTTGTTTGTTTTATGGTCTTGGCTCATCTTCTGGTTCCCGTTTGGGGTCATTATCACATATGATTAGTCTTGGAGTCTAATGAAGGGGATCAGATGTAACCCTAGGGTATATCTGAGCCATTTAACATTTCTGAGCTCAGAGATCTGCTGAGGAAGTTTATTTTTAAGCTTCCCAAGAAGATAAATTTGAACGTTGGCTGTTTGGGGTACAAGTAATAGATCTGAAATCCCTCCAAGGGGGGAGCAGCGTGCTCTGGGATTTGAAGCATCCCAGGGATAATTATCCAGTGCTGAGTAAGTCTCGTTAGTCTTGAAATAGCTTTCAGTGGATGATCACGTTTTTTCTGCATATTGGTTAGTGTGAAAGCTTGAAACCTTATATTAACATTTAACCTTCTCTGTGAAAGCGTTGTCAACATGGTCTTAATAATGTTGTTGTTATCTGGTCCCACTCTGGGAAAGCCAGTCATGGAGATAGGAAATGATGACCCAAAATAACAACCCCAGAAAAGGAAAAAGGGCATTTTTGGAGGCTGCTCTTTAAGGCCCCACTCTTCAGATTAAGAGATAGGAGGGAAGTGAGGTCAGAGCATCCTCAGGACATCTTCAGCTCCTGCTGTTTGGTGGGACTTTACAGGGGACCGTAGCCCCAGCTCAGCAAACCAGCTGCAGGGCAAGTGCTGTGCTGTATCAGTGATGTGTCCCTGTAGTGATTCAGCAGTGTCCCTGCAAACCATCTGCTGATGTGATGCATGTCATTAGTCACTCACTGATTTGGTGTGGTTACCCTTTTGTCTTAGGCTTCTGGAAAGGCCAAGGATCACATAGACGTGAACCAGCTGAGTCAGTCTTCCACCTCTGCTGCCACCAGGTCTACCAGGCAGACCCAGACCTCAGAGCTATGTGATGGGACCTGTGTCTGTATTTGGGGCCTTCTGGTGTGTGGCAATGAACCCTCCCAAGGAAGGACCTTTGGAGGCAGTGGGAGAGGGCTCTGTCTTCTCATCCAGTACCTAATCTATACATGCTGGTGGATTAGGTAGTGATGCTTAGGTACCACCTTACTTAGTATCCACTGACAGCTTGTAAACCTGTGTTTTTACTGATGTCTTTTATGCCATTATCCCAGTCTAATTCTGAAGGCAGGTCTTTGATGTCACATACAATACCTGGATCTTCCTGGACACTGCCCTTCTGCGCCCTTGTCTATGGGTTTTTCTGTCTGCTTGAAACCTCCAACTGAATTTCTTGTGGATGTTGCTGCTTCTCTGGAAGGTTACAGGCCTCTTCTCTGTTTGCAGTGTCAACAGCATCTCTGGGTGCACTGAAGGTGGAGGCTTGGGTACTCATCCTTCCCGCTGTGCTCAGCTACAGCAAACTACATGTATCTATTAAGTCCTCCCCATACTGCAAGTAGCCTAAGGAAGCCTGGGAGGTCTTACCCTGTGTAGGCAACACTGCCCATCTCCTGTGGCATTGCCGAAACATCAGCCTCTGCATCCTGCCACCTCTCCTGTTGGACTTGAGGGGGGATGTGTGTGCTAAGTAACCCTCAGGCTTCTTAGTGTCCACTTCCCATTTGAGCTTTAAGCCAGGCAAGCTATATTCACACAACTAAAGAGAGCTGTCATAGGAGTAGGAATATTCCTTATAGCCACTATTATTTCTTCTTTAAAAACCTCCCTTAATGTACTTAGCCAACTGTTTCCCCGCTCTGTTCTATGATTTTAGAAAGTGAGCTCTTTCTGTCTGTAAGACAAATGTTGCTGCTTCTATTTTAGAGCTATTTTAATTTCCCCATCTGTTCTGCCCTTGTGTGCCCCAGCCCTGCTCTGTGGGTATCCAGTGCCTACATGGGGAGTTTCTGGGTATTGCCCTGACAGCAACAGATTACATGATCCTCTCAGACAACATGGCAAAGTCCATGCTGTCCTTTGGAGCTGAGAAGCAAAACAGACATTTGGGGAGATGTAGGAAATGGTGGCTCAGGCTTGGAGGGCTCAGAACCAGCATCTCCAATTCAGGTGAGGCAGCGTGAAAGCCGAAACGTGGCCAAGGTTTCGTAGCAGCTGATGTTGGACTGCGTGGATGCCCTGACTTGGAGCAGGAAGGGCTCTTCTTATCTGAGGAGCCACACACATGGCAGGAGACCTTTGCTCTGAATATTTGGAGGGATAAAGTCCAGCAGGTATAAAAAGGCATTCCCCGCTGCCTCGGTTCACATCCCGTTGTGTTCTGTCTCTCTTGCAGCTGCGTAAATGAGTATGGAAGATTATGATTTCCTCTTCAAAATTGTTTTAATTGGCAACGCCGGTGTGGGGAAGACCTGCTTAGTCCGTCGCTTCACTCAGGTAAGGTTGGGACATGGATGTTGGGATGGGGACAGCACTGGGACAAGAGCATGGAGCTTTGAGTGTGCACTGAGGGCTCTGCTGGCATCGTGGCTCCAGCACGTTGTTATCCACACTCCTGGTGTGTGCATCACCTTTAGCAACATGGGCCGAGCAGCACATCTGCCTCTAGTGCTGTACTTTGTACTGCTGGAGAAAGCTCATCCCCTTCTGAAGAGGAGAAAACCCTTGTGAAAGCTGCTGGGATAACTCCTGATTTGGAGGTGCTCTGGACCAGCACATCTTGTGTGCTCCTGTGTGGCTTCTCCCCATCCCTTGCTTCACAAAGCTGTCCCTCTTATTTGCCATTAGTAGATAATGAAATAACCTGGGTCCTGGGTTCTCAGTCCAGTGTCTTCTGTTAAACACCAGACCCTTTTTGGTGGCAGAATGAGAGAGAAAGGACCGTGCTTCTGTGATCTGGGGCAAGAGAAGATGCATGATGCCCTGTAAAAAATAAGTTGTGGGGATCTTGTTGCATTCTGCACTAGGAATTGTCATCATTTCCCCCCCCTCTGTTAATTCCAGTGTTTAACATCAACATGGCTTTAAAACCCTCCACCAGCATGTGACAGTGGCAATAAAGCCAGTCAACTCCAAAGGGTTAACCACAAAAATCTGAGGCCGCTTGTGCTGCTGTGCTTTGGCAGCACAGACGCTGTAGGGGATGGATGTGCCCCAAAATCAACATCACTTTGTAGATGTGGATACCAGAAATCAGAAAGCTCTGACTGGGGTTTTCTGGGGGAGATTTTGCTGTTGCTCCTTTCTTGTGGTGCTGCAATCAAATACCACCAGCATCACGCCAGCCTTTGCCATTGCTGTGGCTCTGGTAGTGGTTGACTCCAGGCTTTGCTCCCAAAACACTGTGCAGGGATGTGACCCTAGCACTGGGAGCTGCCAGAAATGCCTTTCTGTGCTGTGGTGTGTGGTGGAGGAGAGAGGGAAGGTGTGAGGCTGCAGCAACAAAGGCATCTCATTCCACATGTGTGCTAACACCTCTTTCAAGGCATTGAGTACTAGGATGGAGGGACCTCATCTACTCTTCCCCTGCCTTTTACAACTGCACTGAAGAAAGGCTTTTCCCCTCTCATTTTCTCTGTATGAATCCTCCTTTTCTCCTGTTTTCCTACCTCTGAAGTCAACAACTTCCTACATGATGAGGGACATGTAGGCAGGGAAAACACTGTGGGGTTGAATTGTGGTAACCTTTGTGCTGGGGAAATGTCGCACCTAAATGTGATGCATCTAAATGTGATGGCAGTAAGTGTCTGGGGAAGGGGACAAGGGAGGAACAGTTCTGACTATGGGTGGGCAAGGGTGAGGATTGGCACTTGGAGCTTGCTCAATGAAACTCTTGTTTCCTTCCAGGGGCTTTTCCCACCGGGTCAAGGAGCCACCATTGGGGTTGACTTCATGATCAAAACCGTGGAGATAAATGGTGAAAAAGTAAAGGTAGGAACCTGATGGGTTTAAGTGTAAACTTGTGTGGCAGTGCCATAGCTGAGGGTTCTTGCAGCAGTCCTCTTGTTACTGGAAGGCAGCACATGGGGAAGCACAGGGCTCTCTGACATGGCAAAGGCAATGCTGGGTCTAGCAATCTTTGTGCCCCTCTACACAATTAGCATTGGGGTTGTAACAGTGAACGTACTCTAAGGGAGAAAAGAGAGGGGAGGTCTTGCAAAACTCGGTCCTTCCTTAGGGGATGCTAAGGTTGTGCCTGCCTGGAGTTGAGGAAGTGCAAGAAGCACTTCAGAGCAACCTCTGCTCATGGCATTTCTGGTAAGCAGAGATCCATTGCATTCCCATTAGGATGTGCTTCATGAAGGTCTTCTCCTGGGAGCTCCCGAGGTGGCTGCTGGCAAGAGCAGGCTTCTGGGCTTGTGCAGCTCTCCACAACAAAGGCTCATCTTCCACTTCTGAGTTATGGATTTGGGAGAGGCAGAGATGATCACAATACCTGTGCTTTAGTCGACAAACTGAGTTGAGAAGAGCAGTGACCTCCATAGGATTAACTCATTCACCCTCCAAAATAGGTGGTTGCAACCAAACTGCTTGTCCTGTGCTAAATCCCAAACTGAGCTTGAGCATCACTTGGCAGAGAACTACATTGCTGGAGCCAAAATGCACCAGGGACCAGTCTTATTTTTTAATGGGATCCATGGTTGGGTTCCAGCACCCAGATGTGTTGGCTGGTGCCACTTTGTTCATTAGTAGAGATTGTGGGTGTCTGTGAGGTGGGAGAGGAATAAGATTACCTGAGCCTCTAATGTCAGCGTGCCCAGGCTCCCTGAGCTGCTCCTGGGGTCGCTATGCTTGCATTAAATCCAGGGGCACCAAAGTGAAAAACAGCAGTTTCCCCCTTGCTGTCTTCATCAAACCTAGCAGTGAGTCAATGGGAGAGTGGCAGCAGTGTGATATGATGCAGGCAGCATCATATGTGACACGCATCCAGGCAGCAGCTGGATATGATGAGACCCATTTTTAAGCTTGTGTAAGTGATGGGATGGGAACAATGGACTTGTGCAGATTTTCAGCCCTGTGGGGTTTTTAACCTATATTTCAGCACACAGGGTTTTTAGAAGAAAATCAGGTAGTGTATTCCTCAGTTTAGGACAGGTTTAAAAAGCCATGATCATATCAGCAGGATGCCACCCTCCTGTGTGAGGGGCTGTACAAACCTATGGCAAGTGCTGGTCCTTGAGCAGAAGCCCTTCCAGCCTAAACAGGTGAAGGACAAGAGGTGTAAATACCTTCCCCTGATAAGGATTGAGTTACCATGAAGCATGTTGCTGTGCAAGTGGGATAGCAGCAGGCAGGAAAGCAGTGAGGATCATAGTGTGTGGTGTCAGAGCTTAGCTCAGTGGTTGTGATGCTCATTAGCAGGTATCTGGCGTAGCAGGGTTGACCAGGACACTGCTGCTGCTTGTCCAGGCTCCTCGGACAGCAGAGATGGGTCTTTCAGCCAACCACAGGTCCAGTGGAGCAGTTCAGAGGATCTAAGTAGTAAAAGGCTTAAGTACTGCACTGAAGGTGGAATTAGTGATTTTCCTTATATACCTGGCTTAAACCAGCTGTCTCTAGATTGTCCTGGTTAATGGAGGGAGAAAAACTATCCTGAGGAAGATGAATCCCATCCACGTCAGATACCTCTCCTTTCCAAGCAACTGGCCCCCTGTCAAGTACAGATGGAGCCTAAAGAACATTGCTTATATCTGAGGTCTGGTTTTGGACCAGTGAGCTCACCCTAAGGATTTGTCTGTGTTTGACTTGTTACTCCCATGACATAATCCTGTTTTAAGACTACCTTGGACTGAGGATGCGAACTCCTGAAGAGATCATATGGAACAGTTGTGCCAATAAGGGCTATCTAAGGGCTAAGGATGGTGTAGGGAAGGTCTACAAGCTAAATAAAAAATCAGTGGTAAGCCCCTGCTGCCTTGCACATGTTTGAATGCACAAGTGTCCACCCAAGCAACTGGTCTAGTTCAAGATGTCCCTGCTCTTTGCAAGGGGCTGGACTAGATGACCTTGAAAGGTCCCTTCCAATACAAATGATTCTGTGTACTCAATCACCTTGGGGCTGGCTTGTGTTTGATAGAGCCGTAGCAAGCAGTAGCTGGTATACCAGCTGTATTTGACATAGCAGAGTCCCTCTCCTGACCCCACCAATGGAGTAAATTGGAGCTGCCAGAGCTCAGCCACAATGACCAAGCTAGGGAGGAAGCTTACTCCAATACAGTTGGGCACTTGAATGAGCCTTCTGGAGTGTGAAAAGCAAATGGATTTCTTTCAGGGAGCGATTTCTGTAGCTGAAACTTTTTGAGTAATCAGTGCTAGTGAGAATAAACATTTAATGAGCAGGAAAAGTGGGAATGAGTCAGAGCAATAAAAATGACATCCCAGGCAAACAAGGCGCTGCTCTCATTGTTAGCTCATTTAACAGTATCCGAGCTGTGACTCTGCTTCTGTGCTGGGCAGCATCTCCTGCATGCCCACTGGGATCCAGGGTGAGAGAGCAGGGCTGCTCACCAGCCAGGTTTTCAGACTTGAAAATAAGCTACAGATTTCCAGGGAAAAATTACTTTCCAGCTTTCAAAATTACATCTGAAAGTCAGTGGAGAGGGACTTGCTGGTGTGAACGCTGTGGGCAAACCAGATCAGGTATGAGCTGAGACAGCACAGTGCAGTTCAGGGCCTTTTGGTCTGCCTCCCTTTCCTAATAAACACAAAAGTATGTACACCACCTGTAGTAAGAGGCTACACAAAGTTGAGCCAATTTTCATGCTGGTCAAAGCTAAGCATCCTCAGTGTGGCGGAGGGCTATGCTATCCAGACCTGTGATCTTACTGTGAGTGGTGGAGATGTACATGTGCGTGAAGCTAAATGTGTGCAAATGCTGAGGGAGGGGAAGCATCAGCTGGCCTCAATAAAACAAAGATGTAGGTTTCCTGCGGGCTGAGTCAGGCACTGCCCTTTGGATCCTCTGGAAAAATAGGCAGGTAAAATTGTTGCTGTGAAATACTTTATTTATGGCACCATAGAATCATGGAATGGTTTGGGTTGGACAAGACCTTAAGATCACCCAGTTCCAACCCCTCGCCATTTGGGGTGAGGTGGGAGATGTGCATTTTGTGTGCAGGAAGAGCTTATCACTGGCTATAATGTTGGTGGCTCTTCCCTCTTATTGCACCCGATTCACTGATTGCAGCCAGTGAGAAACCCTCTCCCCAGTGCAATCCCTTTTGCTATCTATGTCTGTTACATTAAAGAACATATTCACATCAAGCTTTTGTCAGCTTGGAGATCATCTCAACGCGTGTGGAACACACATAAGCTGGAGTTAACCAGTAGATCAATCAGTAAATGTTTTTCCTGGGAAACAGCCGAGCAACAACAAAATGAGCTGTGTTTTTCCATCTGCCAGAGTTTGAAGGCTGGTTTGTTTTAGTGGGGACTCGTTCATTATCTGAGTTCCATGTTCATGTAATTTCACTTATGGTTTTGTGTGTCACTTAACTACAGGCACCGGGTTCAGCTGTTTAAGTACAGCTATGCCAAGGGATTAAGCACAAAGTGCCCAGGAGCTGTGAACCAGAACAAATCACTTTCTCTCTCTAAAAAAATGTACTTTTCCAAACCCACGTCTGAAAGCTGCTACTGGGAGCTCTTGTTTCAAACTAACACATTTATGATGAGTACCTGGGGTAGTTTGACTTTGGAACTGGGCAAGAATAAGGTTTTTCTCTGTAATGCTAAATATATGGAAGAAAACTCAAATACTTCACCTTTTTCTTCCCAAAGTATGCAAAATTCTGGCTGGAAACCACCCTTTCACATAGTTAATTCCAAGGAGGGTGCTTTAAAAAAATAAGAGCTGAAGCAGAGAAGCGCTCTTTTATGTTGGAACATTTCCATTTTGGATGTTTGCTTCTTTGACCGCCTGTTTGAAGAATTGAGGTTTTGCAGATGGTCAGAGTATAAAAACAGCATCAGTTTAGTTTGTATTGGGAAATGTTTGCTGTCTTCCTGGACCCAGAGCGTTTGGCAAATGCTCATGACCTCTTTGGTGCTGAGGTGCTGGCACAGGGTGCCCAGAGAAGCTGTGGCTGCCCCATCCCTGGCAGTGTTCAAGGCCAGGTTGGACACAGGGGCTTGGAGCAACCTGCTCTAGTGGAAGGTGTCCCTGTCTGTGGCAGGGGCTGGAACTGGATGAACTCTAAGGTCCCTTCCAACCCAAACCAGTCTGTGATATAGTTAAGGACATGTCAACCAGTTCTACACGTTGGGAAGGCAGGCAGTGAGCAGCTAAGTGGAATGGATGAAGCTGTAAAGAGGAAATGTGTTGGGAGTCCTTGGATCAGCCTTCATCTGAGCTCCTTGTTCAATTCCATCAATGCATCATCTCAGCATAACTTTGGCTACCTTTGGGAGCTAGAAGAGAAGCTTTATTGGTTCTTGGGATGGATCATGGAATAGTTAGGGGGGACATCTCACACTGGCAGGGACACCTCACACATAGACCATGTAACCCAAGGCTCTGTTCAGCCTGGCCTTGAACACTGCCAGTGATGGAGCATTTACCACGTCTTTAGATGCTGCTGTTAGTTGGAATTCAGGGGCAGGAGAAGTGACTTTCTTTCTCCATCGCCTCTGTTGTAACTCCAGGCCAGCAGCTCTGTCCACAGCAGAGGGAGACACTGGAAGCCACATGAAAACCCACAGACTTGTGCCTTCCAGGGGCTGCTGGCTGCAGTGCAGGCTGACTTTGTGCCTTGCATTTCAATCCACTAGTGCAGGAACACAAACAAAACAGTCTGGGAGGAAAGAAGCCAATAGGGAGAAAAGCAAAGTGCTTTCCCACCATTGGCTTTACCTTGAAGGGGGGTTTACTAGGTCAAAACAGTGCTGCTATTGAATAGAAGAAGTTAACTTCTTTATTCCCTTTTCCCACCTTTCCTTGTTCTGTCCAAAGCTGCAGATCTGGGACACGGCGGGACAGGAGCGGTTCCGATCCATCACACAGAGCTACTATCGCAGCGCTAACGCCTTGATCCTCACCTACGACATCACCTGCGAAGAATCCTTCCGCTGCCTGCCCGAGTGGCTGCGGGAGATCGAGCAGTACGCCAGCAACAAGGTCATCACTGTGTTAGTGGGTAAGTGGTGATGGTCCCGCATGGGCTGGTGTGTCGAGGGGTTGGTGGCAGATGGGGATGTGAGCAGGAGGAAAACATGGCATCTGTGTGAACTCACGGTGCTGGATGCTGGAACTGGTGTGGAAGATCTCATTGCCAGCCAGTTGTAATTGTAGGTGGGTATAGCCCTAAACCCAGTGTGTGGACTGTGCCTTCTCCAAATCATAGAATCACAGCATGGTTTGCGTTGGAAGGGTACCTTAAAGACTATCTAGTTTCAAGGGACACCTTCCACTAGAGCAGGTTGCTCCAAGCCCCTGTGTCCAACCTGGCCTTGAGCACTGCCAGGGATGGGGCAGCCACAGCTTCTCTGGGCACCCTGTGCCAGCGCCTCAGCACCCTCACAGGGAAGAGCTTCTGCCTAAGAGCTCATCTCAGTCTCCCCTCTGTCAGTTTAAAGCCATTCTCCATTGTCCTGTCAGTACATGCCATTGTAAAAGTCCAAGATGCTGATGGTAGTGTTCAGGACACCACAGCCACTACTTGAAGTGTGGTCCTGTCTTATATCAAAGGCTATTGCAGAAGTGGATACTTCACCACTCAGTCCTATATGGGACTAAAGGGCAGCTACCAACTGAGCCAAGAATAGAGCAGTTTCTCTTGTGACTCCCAGCTCGGATCTCATCAATCTGGTGATGCCGGCAGATTGCTGTACCCATATGGTGAGACCCATAAACCACTTGTATTGAGTGAGAATCTGTTTAGAAGGAAATCAGTATATGCAGGGGATCCAAGAAACTGCTTTATCGGGAAAGAAAGAATATCTCAGGTGAGAGGAGGGCAATGAGATGTGGTTTGCCAATGAAAGTGCAGTCTTTTCCTCCCACTAAGTATCAAAATTGCTCATAGAAGTGGACCCAGGAGATGTTTCCTCCTGAAACTGCAGAGTCTATGGACACAGCCCCCCTGTTACTGTAGGTCCTGCTCTGTTATCTTCATTATAAGATTAATTTATAGCAAAACCATCATGTTTGCAGTGAAGTGACCAGTAATAGGGTATAATCACATCAGATGCTTGTTTGAGGCTTTAATCAGTTCTCTGCTGAACTGAGCTCAAGGGGCTGGTTCCTCACCACACCTCTCTCTGCAAGTGCTCCCCAGGCCCAGCCCTCTTCCAGCCTCAACAGCCAAATCCTTCATGGGAATATTGCAATAGGAAAGCTGCCTTCTGTGCCAGGCTTCTTTTAAACCTTGTAATGACACGAGAAATATCACATTTAGTGTCTCATATGCTATAATTGACATTTTAAGTGCTGCTCGGAGCAAGAACAGGAGAATTTTCAATAGATATTATAATGGAAATCCTTTAATCTCAGTTGATGGCAGCAAACAGATGCACTCGTGCTAAATTAGAGCTAACTGACTTGGATGTTCACAGGACATATTGCTCTAAATGAGCTGATGTTAAATGAACTTAATCACTTGTATCAGGGAATCCATTATTCAGAAGAGGGGGTAAAAACTAAGAGTTTCACATCAAAACCACTGTCCATGCATATGTACAACACCAAACTCTTCTTTATCCCTTGCCAACCTCCTTTTCTCTTGTTTTTGGAAGCCAAATGAATTCCTTTTCTATCAATGCAGGTAATAAGATTGATTTAGCTGATAAGAGGGAAGTCTCCCAGCAGAGAGCTGCCGAGTTTTCCGAAGCACAGGATATGTACTACCTGGAAACCTCAGCAAAAGAGTCGGATAATGTGGAAAAACTCTTCCTGGACTTGGCCTGTCGCTTAATCAGCGAGGCACGACAGAACACCCTTGAGAACAATGTCTCATCCCCCTTACCAGGAGAGGGGAAAAGCATCAGCTACTTGACTTGCTGTAATTTTAACTGAGGAGCTGGCATGGGATTTCCTGTTCTGCCATGGGCCAAGAGGGTTTGTTTATTTTCCTTCTTTTTTTTTAATTTGCTGGGATTTACCTACTTGAAGGGAATTCCTGCCACTTCCCGAGTCAGGATGCAGATCTGGATGCATGGCTCCAGCTGGATGGAGTTTCACCTTTCTTGCAGTCTCTGGAGCAGGTTAGGAACATAAGAGTTCACAAGTGCTTCATGCGATGCAGAACATGAGCTGCTGTGTTTCCTTCTGTGGGAGACTAGAGCAGCCTCTCCTGAAGAAGATACTGAACAGTTGAACATCTCCCTGTCAGAACAATGTGTTTGGGCCTTTTTGAAATGAAATAAACCAACAATGAACACTGACCTTGGACTACAGTGGACTACAGTCTTTGGGGCTGCCAGTGAGTGAGCTCTTAGGACATGTACATAGCGTCTGCCCATGCGTCTCCATGGAGGACTCCAGTGTTTGAAACAGTGTTATGTCTCTCATCTACAGGCACTTTCATGAACATGGAACTAAAGGACAAGTTACATATATCAACATTTTCCAGATGTAAGAAGACCTGGATACAGCTCAGTTGCTCCTTTGGTGCTAGCAGTTCAGCAAATATTCCATAGGCCAAACGTAGTCTTACTACATTGCTGTCCTCTGAATGTGTAACTTAGACTGGTTAGGAAAAAAACCCCACACTAATAAGCACTGTTCATAAAAATAAAACAAATCTTGTTACCTCTTTTTCTAGGCCTAAAACGTAGTGGGAAAGGACTGTGCTGCTTTGATGGCCAACGCAGGATGAAAAGACTTCTCCAGAAATAAAAATAAACCAGAAAATTAACCATTCCTCCTCTAATTAGTAATGTCCTAATGTGGAAAATTACCTTTGGGAAAGATTATTGGTGGAGTTGGGGGGAAAAAGTGCACCAGATGTGACCAAAATCTTGTGCGTGCACAGATTATGTGTAAGGGTTCAAAGAGAGCACAGTTTGAAGTGGCCGTCTGCAATATATCCAGCTTAAACATAACGCTTGTAGATACAGTTCTTGGTGAAAGGCAGATGTACAATGGAGAGGGGTTTTTATGCTAGGTGGGAATAGCAGCGGGTTGCAAGTGGTATCATTCTGTGTCTGACCCATCCAGCGCTCACCTCATGGAACTGCTCTCCAAGATGCTCTTGGAGGTATCTTCTTGGCATCTGGTTTCTCTACTAGAGTAGCTTTCAGGTTCAGGGCTGTAGAGTCATTTAATTCACTTGATGCTTTACTTTTAATCTCAGATTCCAGTATGTGTATAACTGTTTAAGCAATTTCTTTCTACAGACCCCCTGAAGTGGAAGCACTCTCAAGTTTGGGATGTTATTCCATTTCTAGTGCCATATACAAACAGCTCATTGCAAATGTACACATTGACATTGAAGTGAAACAGGAAGATAGCGAAATGTGCCCATGCAAAATGATACTTAGAAGTTTCAGTTCTGTTCAGCTAATCTGCATAAACCTCCCATGGCAATTACATGGCTGAGATTTGCTGTAATGTAGAGTTAATCAATTTAATATTAATTTGGCTTGTACTGAAGATTGAAACAAAGCTTTTGTATTGACATCAAAAGCTGCCAGTAAGTGCGTCTTTAAAAGAAGAACAATTACAAAGGCGTTTTAAAATGCTTTTACACATGTTCCTAGAAAGACTTTGGGGCTGTTTCATGTCGTGCCTTTGATCCGTAATAGGGAGCTGACTCTGTGTCAGGGAGAGGGGATCGGTGTGTCATATGGTCATTTCTAATATTTTCTTGCTATATTTTAAGTCACTTTCTTCTGTTATGATTAGTGGTAAAAAGGAAGATGTAGCAGTTGTGGGACAAGGCTCGTTTGTCATTTAGGTAACACGTAGCAAAGAGCTCTGTAAGTATGAGAAGTTGGGGAACAAGTCATCGGCTGTGTTGGCCCATTCATTTTCGCTCTCTGCTCATGGTGTAATCCAGAGGATTTAGACATGTGTGGGACTCGGTGGCTTCTGCTGTGCTGGACTGTGTGGTACAGCCTGTGCTGAAGAGCAGTGGCATTCTTGAGCATTCCTTAAACTGCCAAACACTGCTTTGTTTGTGCTTGTGAAGACCACACAACTTGGAGACAGTGATTCTGCACAGGTTGTAGGTAGTCATTTAGAGCACGGCTCAGCGTGTCAGATGTAAGGTAACACTCAACTTAAAAAACAGTGCTATGCATATTTAATTTCTAAAGCTCTGACTGTCCAGATGCTGAGCTTGTTAGCACAGAGCTGATATCAAACAGGACAAGGCTGAGTTGATCAAGGAGGAAGGGGACTGCCCAGTAAAACGCCTATAGGTTCCCCAGCTTGATTTCTGAAAGCATCAAAGCTCTTCAGGTACTTTTCATTCCTACTGGGCACCAGTGTAAATGCATCTCGAAGTGGTCCTTGCATCACTTCTGGAGGTTGAACTCTAACACATTGTCATGACTGAACAAGCTGAACTGGTTAAATAGCAGAAACCACTAAACTGATTTTCTTGGGTATTTACTTTGAGGTTTCTAGAAGGCTGTCTCCTTTTCCAGGACTGTTCCTAACCTATAGGTGGCTATTTTGGAAACTAGCTGCCTACAAGCAACCTCAAAGCGTTGACTCTTTTTACTGCTAGCAAATATTCTCCATGTAAGGACTCCATCTCCACACAGTGATGTGCTTCTGCTTCAGGGTGCAGTGCTGCAGTTGGGCTGCATTTAAGTGAAGTATCTGACTTCTCCAGAGACTAATCTGAACTGATTCCTTTCAAGCTTTATTCTGTGTAGACTTAAAAAGTTGGAAGGAAACTGGTGTTATATGCAACACTTCATAAGGTCATAAGCCAAAGCTGTCTTTTGAAACTTGCCTCTTTTCCTGCAGTTAACAAGCACACTACTTGGTCAAGAAGAGATATTCTATTGTAGTAATTCCTTTGCAGGAGTTACTTTTGTACACCTTTGAGTATCTCTCTAGTGCATACAACCCATTCTCCTTGTAGCACTGAGAGTGTGCTTTCTCTTCTTCAGTCTGGTTCACTGCTGATAGCATCCCAACTAGATGAGCTTTATCAACTGCTAAGTTAGTGCTGTGGTATAATGACCAAAGCCTTGAAAACTAAAAGGAGAGAAAATAACAAACCCAAATTATCTGACAATCAGCTCCTCAACTATAGCCAACACCTTGCTAAATGAGTGGGATTTTGAGAACTGTCAGTGAAAGCCTTGTGATGCTTGCTGGGTCAAGGGTCCAAAAACCATGCAGAATTGATATAATGGAGCCAAATTTGACTGGAAACATTCTCTGTTATCAAACAAGTAAAGCACTGCTTTCAGTGTGGTTGCTAGGGTTTGATGTGTTTTCAGGGTGATATAGGGTAATCTCCTTTCTGGGTGAATATTAATTTCTGTAGTAGTTCCATAATGAGACCTCTTGAGTTCTTTTTGCACAGTGCATAGCTCCAAGCAGAAGCCAATATTGGATGGTCCACAGATGTTTGCTTTATCTATCAAACCTGTTTGCAGAGATGAGTGAAAGCATCTCCTGAGAACTGAATGGTCTGATTTAGTCAGGCTGTTCTTGGGTAAACCACCGAATGTTCCATGCTTCACATCACTGCATGGGAAGTACTCACTGGTACTTTGTGTTGGGTATTTACACTGCAAGTTTGCTGGGACAAGCAATGATTCCCTTTGTTCCTGTTTGTGTTCCCATGAGAGAGAGTCCTTGGGGGCAGAAAAAAAGCCCTTCAGGTCAAAGAGTTATGATGGAAAAAGTGATATTCTGAACTCTATAAAGAAAGGGACACTGAATGCCTCTTCCTACCTCTAACACTCAAGTCCTGATTGATCTACAGGTAAGTTGTTTGAGCATGCAGTCAGATACGTGCTTGTGCTGAATGCTAAATGGCTTTGTGATCATTATTTAATGAAACCCACACATGACAAATTGTCAGGCAAGATGCTTTGTTCTCTGCTGTAGAACACATGAGACAGCCCCTATAAAACCTGTCAGCCTGCTGATGCTGTTTGTCTGTTTGGAAATAGCGATGTTGGTAACGGTTGGCTCCTGCTAGTCTAGGTTTAGTGGTTAATGGCTATTGAATTCCTTCAGTATCAGTAATAGCAGCAGCAGTCTGAGGTTGACACAGGAGGCAGTGATTTGAAAGTCAATACTAACGATGCAGAAGCACGGTGTGTGTGCATGTGTGGGACAAGAGGCTTTCCCCAGCCTGTCCTGACAAGGGGTGCAATTAGTTACGGTCAAACCCATTGGGTTTTGCTTGTTCGTTATCCCTGAGGACTGCTGTTTGCTCAGATGCTTTTCCACTTGGCTTTGTGGTATGAAGATCTGTCTGTAGATCAAGATGAGATGTTGAGCTGGCATCATTTCTGTAGCCAGAGACTTCAGCTGGAAAAGAGGTGGAATTCTCCAGCTATTAAAACAGGCTGAGGAGCCATGCAGGATCCCCTGCCCTTTGGGGACCTGTGGTGTCACCATGGTCAGTACGTCTGGAGACGCTGTCACAGAAGCCTTCTCCTGGCTGTGGGACAGTGAGCACTGTAGCCCTTTGTGCTAGGGGAGATATAGGTCTGTGGAGCAGCGAATGCAAAGTAAAGAGACGGTTCTACTCACTCAGAGTCTTCTCAGTCCCATCCTCATTTAAAAGGTGCATCTATGGCTTAGATTTTCATTGCTCTGGACTTTAATAAGGGATGCTCATCTGAAATTCTTCTGCTTTCCATATCAAAGCACCCCCAATATCCTTACACAAGTTGCTTGTACCAACAAAGGCCCTTTTGAGTTAGTTCAGTTAGAAAAAAGGTGTTTTGAGAGGACACTTTGTGAATTCCTTGTGAGCAAGTATGGAAACTGAAATGTTGACCTATATAAGGGCTAACCAGAAAACCTATTAGAGCCACAGGAAATAAATCAGTTCTAGTGGTGAAAACCCTGTAAAAGATGCTTTATCAAAATGCCTATTCCTTCGTTTATAAACTTTATTTGCTTCTCTGCTCAAATGCGGCTCTTGGCACCACCCTTTTTCCTTGCATCAAGTCTGTCCTCTTGTGGCTGTGGGTAATAATTGTTCTGCTTACCGTCCACAAGCAGCAAAGGGTCATCCCTTTGAAGGACACTTGTCATGATGAGTGGTGGGGAAACACTACCTTGATTTCCTACAAGTGAGTAGTGCATCCTAAGCAAATCAGCCTCAACTTGTCATGTCTTTGAAATGTGACCATCCACTGGAGCTGTACCATAATGATTATAGATCTCTCATCTGCTTCGCTTTAGGGTTTATCTTGGCAACAGACAACAGGGTAATCATGGTGACCATGATGCAAGGCTCCCAAAGTAGCTCACTGCATTGCTCTGACTTCACCTCCCTAATCACCTCCTCGCTGAACTGAACCCAAGTCTCCTTTGCTGTACTGTGCTATATCCAGCCGAGAGAGATTGTGTCTGTCAGCACCCATGGATCCATTGCACCCTTGCCCCTCATGTGAATGAGCTGTAACTTAAACCAGAACTAAAAACTATGCCGTGTGAGCTGGGGGTGTTTGTTTTATTCCAAGTGTGAGACACAGATCCAGGGGGGAAAAAACCCTTCACCTCCAATGCTTGCCCCTCCAAATGCTGTCAAATGGGTAACTGGGAAAAGATAACCTGGATATAGCAGACACTGGGATAGCAATGAGTGTAATTTAGGATGTGAATGTTGTCAGTGAAAAATGAGAGTGGTTTTAGGAGTACATCTAGGGTTAACAGGTTAAACAGGAGCTGGCTGTACTGTGCTCAGAGGTTGTCTCTGTTTTCACATTAATAGCTATTAGCACTCCCTGGATATGATCTCACATTCGTTGAACCAGTTATCCTTTTCCAGCAAGCTCAGGAGATAATTTTAGCTCTGGTTAGCGCTACAATTAAGCTCAAGAAGCAAATGCCACCTTTACATTTGCACCTTTGTGTTTTTCCATACTGCTTAGCTCGGGGTAACATTGATGTGCGCGATGGTGTTGTCCTTACTGAGCATCTTCTGCAACACAGCCCTGGTCCACAGGTATTTGACATGGCCAAAGCCTGTGTCAGTCATGGGTTTAGCTGTGCATGGCTGCCTGAAGGACAGGGGGTGATAGAAGTGCTCTTATGCTTTCATGGGCAGTGATCAATGGCTTTGGTGTCACATGAATGCTTTTCAAAGCCTAGTACCTGTCATCGTGAATCTGTTCCTCCCCAGTTCTGCTCATGCCTCAGGCACTGTGGAGGTCTCAGACTGGAAACAAGTATGGACCACTGGATCCAGCTGCTGCTTTACGCTAGGAAGAAGAGCATCTATGGTTCATCCTCTGTGCCACCTTGAGATTCTTACTATGAACATAAACCCAACTAAACCCATAAACTCATTGTCAGCCAGGGCATCCTGTAAGGAATGTGTCCCTTCTCATGGGACCAATAAAAGAGATTCGGATGTCCAGAAACGGCGATGGTTTGATGCAAGCAAGTAGAACTCCAGTGAGCAGATGGATGCTCTCCATCCAGGGACACTTATGGCTGTGTGGAGAAGCCATTCTGAGCCATCACTTGTGTGGTTGTGTGGAGCATCTCTATGAGTCTGGGTTGCATCATGGGCATGAACTTTAGTAAATGTAATGGCCACAGTGTCCCCATTGACTAAGCCTTTATGAGGGCGAAGCAGAGGAGAAGGGAGTGCTTCTTTGAGATTATAATGGAGTAAGAATAAAATGGTTGGGGGAGAAAAAGCCGTCTAATGAGAGTACAGAGGAAGGCCAGGGCTTGTTGCTGTGCTGGTCTGGAGTGACAAGTATATATGTGAATATTAGAAAAGCAGTTTAAAACATGCCATGGTTTTCAGCACAAGATGCGCTATAGATGTGTCACATCCATTTTATTCCCTACGGCTGTTTACAAAAGGGAAAGAAACACAAACCAACCCCCCTGAGACTGGAGCAGCTGCAGTCACTCAGCTGTCAGCATGGGACAAGGCTCGCTCTGCTCCTCTTTCATTTCCACACCTCTCTGTTCCGCTGCACATATTTGGCTGTTGTGTGAATTTGCAGATCATGAGGGTTTCTTCTCCAAACCGCCTTTGATCTGCACAGACTCCCCCCAGCTCTCACCTCAATCCATTGATGCTTTGAGTAAGCATTTTAATTCTGTGTTTTCTGCCTCGTTCCCCTTTGTAGCGTTATCTGACTGACAAGCTGCTTGTGCTCTGCGTTACCTTTAGGTTTTAAGTCTAACACGTTTCCTCTTTCAAGCTACGATCAGTTCTTACAGATGTTATAAAGGCACCTTCATTTCCTCAGGAGAAAACCTGCGTTACTGTCAGCTTTGGTTACTAGCGAATCTATGTTAAAGCACGAACAAAGTATAGTTTATGCCATCAACCGTAGTTTGACTTGTAGTGTAAAAACCTGCCTAAGCACTAAAAGCAGCATCTTGTTTGGAACCTCCACACTGGGGAAGTCACTGCATCAAAGGGCTTTCCTGGGCTGGAGTTTTCCCCACTGCTGCCTTTTCCCCAACAACTGTGAATTAGCACAATGTACAGAATTGTAGCCAGACCCCTCATTCCTGAACACGTGGCCAGAAGGAAAAGGAGAGGATGCTGTTTCTTGCTGATCAAGCACAACCGTGTCAGTGGAGAAGACACACTATAACCAGTCAGAGCATTGATCGCTGGGGTCGTTGATGCTAGGGTCATGCTGTCTTTGGGAAGGGGTCAGGTGTTAGCAAATGGCCAAACTGTGAATCATTGACTGTCAGAAGAATTTGGCTTGTCTGTCTTTTTTAAGTTCTTGTGGTCAAGTGTGGTACAGTGGGGTTGAGAAAGGAATGTATTAGGGATGACCGGGATGATGAATGTATGATGCTTCATGTTTATTTGTAATGTCCTTTTTATACTTAGAAATTGCTTACATATGTATCTGTATGTAAATAAATGTTTAATCCTTTCCACTTGTTGTTTGGGGTGTTTGATTTGTCTGGGGGGTTTGTTTGAGCTGCAAAACAAAGTTGCCTGAAAAATATATGGAAGACAGATTCACTTGATGTGATTTAACATCACATCAGCAAATGAATGACTGCTGAGGCTTTGGTGCTTGGGTTGAGCATACCAAGGCTCTCACAGCATTGAGACCTCACAAGAAGAGCACAAGTAGAGCTGCTGTCCAAGGGAGCAATGCCCCTTTGCACTGGAATGGAAGGAAGAGGTTATTCAAAGCAAGAGAGATAATAGCAAAGTGTGAAATGCCAAAGGAACGCTGGAGTTAAGTCACTAAGGGTGGTCTCTGACAGGTACCATCTTCACCCACCATCACTGCAAACCTGTAGCTGGTTAAACCCTTGTCCTAGCATGATGCAGGGTTTGTGTTGGGTCAGGGTGATGGTCGGATGCTCCAGCTGCCTTTTATTCTTTGTCCCAGTTCCCGTATTAACTTCATGCTGGCTCTTCTCTTCATCCTTCAGCTCATTCTTTTCATGAAGACAGAACTCCACTGGAATTCCCTATGGAATCCTTTTTGGATGAGATTGCCCATATTAAGCCTTTACTCTTTGGGTCAATACATAAATGTGCTCTGACTCATTCTAAGGACCAGTTTTCCTCCCCTGTGCTCTGCTCCACATCAGAGATGACTTCTTCTAATGCTTACACTGAGAAATGAGCTGTGAAGCTTGAAGACTTTTATTGCCTCTTCCACTGACCTTGAAGCTCCTGTGGTAAATGTCTGACATTATGGCTGGACCATCTGCTCCATGGTCCCTTGGAAGCTGGCAATTGGAGTCATTGGGAACACAGAAAGGTGTTTGGAGAGGGAAAAGTCCCTGCATGCTCCTAGGTAGGAACTGGGTAAAGAAGAGGGAAGAAAACATCCTTAAAGCTCAGACAGCTTAGGAATGTACTGAAAGAGAGCAGGGATGGAGCATGCTGCTGGGAGTGATGGCTGGAGAAGCCAGACCTTGCTATTCCCAGGGAAAGGCAGGGGAAGAGTGGCAGCTCTTCCTTGCAAGGAGCATGTAACCAGTGGGATGTGAACCTTCTTGTTCAGTAGGTGCAGCAGCAAGGGCATGGCCTGTAAACCCTTTGTAAAAGCATTGCAGGAGCACAAAAGCTCCCTGCAAGAAGGGAACAAAGTGCCCAGGGGAAGAAATGGAAGAGTAAGAGACTACAGGAGCAAACCCAAGGCAGGTTACTGCCTCTGCTCCATCATCTCATGTGCAAAGTCTTCCTACAGAGCACTTAGGGAGCTCTGCCCAGAAGCTATCATTGTGACCTGTCACACAGCAGTGCTTTTTGGTCTCGCTATGTGTTCAGTCCCCTTGCACAAAGCAACCTCTGACTGCCTTGCATTGTTTTCAGTGGTATCATACGGACAGTCCTAATTTAAAACCTAGTCTTGATTTATGGCTTTCTATGTGCAGGGAATCAGCTGCAACCCCAGTGTGCATTTTCAGGAGCTCTATTACCTTCAGAATGAAACATGCTGAGCTTTATTCTTTTTGTGCAAGCTTATAATTACAATCACATCAGCTTGCGCCAGAGCTATCGTTTACCATAGAGTGCAGATGAATTGCCTGCCTAATAGAATCACTCATGCTGGACAAAACATTCCATGTCAAGATGCTGTCAGGTCTATGATGTAGAAGCTCTGGCAGCCGTTCAGAGCTAGCTGCAGCAAGTCTCTGGGTACCACTTGGACCAGCTCTAACCCCCATGATAAAGTGAGTGCTCGTCCAGCTCATCACAAGGGAGTGCTTAAAGAGCCACTGATGCTGCAGTCTCCTATTATCTGGGAGGCTGTAGTAGAAACAACCAGTTTACTGTTGCATGTTTGAGCACTGATGTCTTAAAACCTTTTCAATATTGCTTTTCCCTGTGCTCAGTGACTTGGGTATGAGTAATGCTGTCTTCCCCTTTATTTCTTCTACTTAAGCTATAAACATATATTTACCATTTCCAGGCAGGCTACATTTCTCACTCCTTTTACCCCTAACAGATTCATCAAGTAGGATTTTATGTGCCATCAATAACATCTTCTGACCAGGCATAGCATTGTAAGCACAGGCATAGTGGTTGGAATTGGATGAGCTTTAAGGTCCCTTCCAACCCAAACCACTGTTCAATGATTCTATACGGTTCTATGAATTTGAGGCCTCCTTCTGGTCCTCCAAGCCAGCATTTTCAGGCTGATGAGATCCTGTGCCATCAGGTCCCCACACGCTTCTGCAGCACCTTCTTCAACAGCCACAGCTCCAAGATTTCTGTTCAGTGATCCCAAATAGAGCTGTTCTGGGTGGAGGATTTGGAAGATGCCAAAACAAGGAAAAGGAAAGACAGTGTCAGGAATGTGCCACTTGAACTTGACAAAGCCTCCAGGAAAGATGAGAGCTGTACCAACCTCTCAGGATGGTCCTCTCCACCCAGCTCAATGCTGCCAGAGTGGGCTCAAATACCAAGCTCCCATGTGGTATTTGATATTCATTGAGGAAACCGTTCCACACAGAGTCATCAGGTGAGAATGTGGAGTGGACACAGATTCCAGGGCTCTTCTCAGGATGAAAAGACAACACTGCACGCTACAACACTTCCCCTGCCTGTACTTGATATAATGAGAGCTATTAAATACTCATTTACAAAAGTCTTTATTGCACATTCTAGAGTTCATTTACAGTGAAACTGTAACTGCAAATTCTGGTTTCCCCCATCTCTATGGTACAAAGATCAGCAAATAAACACAACTCATCTTAGGAAGACATATGCCAATAGGTGTATAAACAATTATTAAATAGCTTTGCTTCTTTTGGCTCCTTCCCAAAAGTTTTACAAATAATTTAAAAGAACACAGCATAAATATATCCTTTTTTAGTGTTTTGGATTATGGGAAAAAGGGGTTTGTGCTTGGAAGAACAACTCCGGAGACCAGCCAGCAGCCCCTCCAGATATCCCCCCTGAGCAATTTGCACTTGAGAGGAGAGTCTTATCTTCTGAAGGGGAACAAGTTTCATTGAAGAACAAGGCCTTGGTGACACCAGCAGGTACAGGAGTTGTTAGAATCCAAGCTGTATCCCCAGGGTTTAGTGTCTCGTTTTGGAAGCATGCATCGTTCTCACTGATTTTGCTCTCAGAAGCAGGGCTCCTCTCAGTGTACCCACAGCTCATCTGCACGTCAGGAGCCAGCCCAACTGCTTTTAACTGTAAAGATGCAGATGGCTTCAGCCTTTTGTTTGCAGAAGGAGGGATCCACTCCTCACAGCTGGCAGGCAGCTGGCTGTTAAGGAACTGCTGTGATACAGAGCTATTACCTTCCTTGTCTTCACTGTTACTTGGCCTTCCATGTTTCACTAACCTGCCAGTAAGCTGCTGCAGCAGAGTGTTCTGAAAGGCAGACCTAGATCGCTTGCATTTGGAATGGATCTTCCTGGGATTTGTAGGGGTGAAGAGAGTGACAAAAGAGTTTCTTTCCCCAACAGGCCACAGCTTCTGGAGAGGTTTTGCCATAGGAGTGGACTGTGAATAAGGAACAAAGTCTCGAGCGCTGACTGAATTGCATTGTGCATCACAAAAGGAGGATGTTACTGGTGTACTGTGCTTCCTAAAAGCACGAGAAAACCTGTGTTGGGATGAGATCCGTTTTGAAGTGTTATAAGGAACATCTCCAGCATAAAGCACTAATTCAGGAGCTGTGACCTTGTCTGTCAAAGTATCATCTCCCTTTATCAAAGAATTACATGATTTCTTTTCTCTTGCGCTTGCATCAAAGAGGTCAGCAGAAGCATCATAGCTGCCATCAGGGAAGATGCTGTTCCACAGTGTCTCTCTCCTATTAACACTTTTGAAGGTGTTTTCTGACACTTCTGTCAATGGCTTTAATTCTCCTTCATAAATCCTTCTTGTATTGCTGGGAGTTGCTGCATCAGAATCCCATCTCCCTGTGAGTGGAAGATCTGGTCTTTGGCTTGGTGTAGCATAAGAGTTTTCTTTGTTTTCCCAACCAGCTAAGCAGCTGCCATGTGCAGAATGCACACATGGAGCTGCCTCACTCCTCTTTAAACAGATTTCTCCACGTTTAGCAGCACAGTGATTAATAAAAGAGCAAGATGACTTTGAAATGTCAATATTTGCTACTTTGGACTGCATGTATCTGCTCTCAGAAACAGAAGGCTCTGGTGTAACTGGCAAGGATTGTGACAGAATTGGTAGATGAGGGTTAGGTATAAAGCAAGATTCTTTTTCAGATAAAACACTAGAGGAAGACTCACGTTGTGCCACCTCACCACTCTGAGGATGTGCATGTGACTGAAGACAAGCAGACAATACATTCTCCCAACTATCACTGTCTGCTGGTGGCAAGACCTTCCTGGAGACAACTGCTTCAGGCAAATCAGCAGCTACAAGGGTTTGCCTGAGACATGATTCGTTAAGATTTGCATGCAACCTGCTCCTTTCAGGATGTTTGCCTGCATCCTGGTTGGGTGATGTTATGATGCTTTTGCCTTCTTCTATTCTGGCTAAGAATTCGTTTAGGCTTTCTGAGAACACGAGCTCATCCCACAGCACAGAGTTCATCTGAGACGCTCCAGTCACATTTACGTGACTACAAGCTGAGGCACCTTTCTTGTATAAAAGGGAGTTGTGGGTTTTTTCTGGGCAAGAATAATTCCTACCATCAGTCCTTGGGTAAGTGCTTTGTACCCCAGATTCCAAGGGATGATGTAACAACCTGGAACTGTGCCCATGTGAACGCTCAGTCTCTGAAGAGAATATTCTCTCTGATTCATCAGTTGCAGTGATACTGCCACTCTGACTAGGCTGTGAACTCAACTCATTATGCTCCTCTTTATCCCCTTCCTTCACAGCAGAGCTGCAAAACGGTGAATCCCAGAGAGTTGGATTGTTGAGGCTCACACTGCAGGAGTCTGCAGGGACAGGCCTCCCCTCCTGTTCATGCTGCTCACTCACCAGCTTTCCCACTTCCAGAGTGGGAAAGTCTTCCGCTGTTACCCAAGCAACAGATGAAGTCAGGCTCAAGGACTCCTGCCAGGACCTTAAAGGACTTTCTCTGCCACTAGATTGAACAGAGCAGGAATTTCTGCTTGGGCTAGACAAGCTGCTGAGCTCACTGACAGGTTCATCTGCTGCAGCTGCTGATGTGTCAGGTAAATCTGAGCTGTTACTACAGCTCCTGAGTTTTGCTGACTGCAGGAGCCGATGGAAGTAGCTGATAACAGTGAAGCCAGTAACAGCAGCGTTTGGCAGGAAGAGCTGGCAAGCTGTAAGGGTTTTTGTACTTCTATTAATTCTGGAGCAGTTCTGCAAGATGCTGCTGGCTGCAGAATGGCCTCCATCTTCCCTTGCCCAACCCTGGTATGGAGGGGAAAGATAAAAGTCTTAGTACAGTATTTTGGGATAGAAAAAGAAAGATAAAAATTAACACGTCTTTTAAGCCAGGCTTAAATTTAGGCCTAATTTTTTGTCAGGATCTGCAGGGAAGAGAGTACAGAACAGGCTGTCAGACAAAGCAATAATCCCTGGGAAATAACCACTGGCAAGGGCCATAAAGGGCCTCACAGTGAGAGGTTCTTTGCCTGCTGTAATTACACAGTTTTGGAAAACACGGAAAACCAACCAAGAAATCTGAGAATTTCACTGAAAATGTCTTCCTCACTGTAGGACATTGGGTGTTTCGGGGCTGCCCCCAGTGCAGTGCTGTGCAAATGGCCAGCTGCCTAAGCCCAGTGCTTTTCTTTTACAAGAGCTGGACTTGTTCAGCCTGCAGAAGAGAAGGTTCCTTAAGGGGAGACCTTAGAGCAGCTCCAGTGCCTAAAGGGGCCAACAAGAAATCTGGAGAGGGGGCTTTGATAAATTCTCATAGAGACAGGGCAAAGGGAATGGCTTCAAACTGAAAAAGGGGAGATTTAGATTAGACCTTAGGCAGAAATTCTTCCCTGTGAGGGTGCTGAGATGCTGGCACAGGGTACCCAGAGAAGCTGTGGCTGCCCCATACCTGGCAGTGTTCAAGGCCAGGTTGGACACAGGGGCTTGGAGCAACCTGCTCTAGTGGAAGGTGTCCGTGCCCGTGGCAGGGGGTTGGAACTGGATGAGCTTAAAGTTCCCTTCCAACACAAACCAGTCTGAGATTCTATGATCTTCTCAGATTCACTTGGAGAGTAGTGTGCCACAGGAGCTTCAGCAGCAATTCCTTACAGAACCTGTTTCTCTCCACACATAAGAATGTTTTCATTGTATTAAAAGCAAAGGGAATTTTCTAATGTTTTGAGGAGGGGATTAACCCTTTTTCATCTCTCCCTCAAGTTCTGGTAATGCCAGAGGCCATCTTCAAACTCAACAACCCTCCTACTCCTCCAGTCCAGGCAAAGGTTGAGGCTGAAAGCTCTTAAACAAGGACAATACCTTTCTAGGTAAGTATGTTTTGTCAGTTGTCACTTTTACCTGGGAGAGTGCAAGCATAGGCACAGCTGAAAAGAGCTGCCTAGAAATGCCTACAGCCAAAGGAAGAGTAAATGGTCTCTGAATGTGTGTTCAGTCCTTGTGTGTGCAGGAGCAGCCACAAGGCTGTTGATATGCAGGATTATAGTTGTAAAGGCATCAGACCTAGAGACTTGGTGAATGGTTCCAGTTAAATAAAGTTAATCCATGAAGTCCTCCAACTTCCATTATTTAAGAGGCTGGAAAAACCTCAGCTCAGGTATAAACCTCATGATACCTATGGGAGAGGAAAAGCACCTGCCAGGTAGGGTTTAGTTCAAAGACTTCATAATACGAATGACTCAAACAAGCACCACTTGAAGAGAACTTAGAAGACTTGTTTCCATGGAAATATTACTAAGAACTAATATTTCAAAGTCTGTTAAACATATAAAAGAGCCACAGATACCTATGTTGAAGAGCTGTACTTTATCAACAGTTGAAAACATGCTCTTGAAATCCCGAAACATCAAAATGCTGCAAGGGGATGTGTCTGTCCTTACATTCCAGACACCAGGAGACTAAGCAGCGTGGGAAAGGTAGGGCAGTGCTTGAAAAGACAGTCTGTTTCTTGTTTGAACTGGACAAGGTTTTTTACAGACTCCAAGCTGTTATAGGAGCTGGCACTGCTCAGGCTCTCTGAAAAGCAGCCCTGACAAGCTGTCAAGCTGACTACTGCCATTCAAGATGACTTTGGATGTGACTCGTTTAAAATAACACAGGAGTCTGGGGGAAGAGGAACAGAATCCTCCCCATGTCCTAGCCCTAAGTTTTCTCTAATTGCCAAAAGATATTGTACATGATGCTCTAATAACTCAGTCTGTGCCCCAAACTGGATACAGGCTAATGAAAAAAACTCATTATATGAGAGTAATGTAGATTAGAAGTTACCTTTACTCCAAATATAAATCTTTTCCCAATGAAACAGGTTTCCACTGCTTGAACCAACACTGCTTGAGATGCATCTGTGTTTGTTTCTCCTGACAGCTGATTGAAGTCTTGAACATACCTTGAGTAAAAACATATAGAAGTATTGGACCAACAGAGGAAGCCTGACAGCATTTTAGCTGTAGTATAGGTAGGACACATGCTAAAGAGAAGATACTGTGGTAGGTTAGGCTAAACATAGAATGAAAACAGGAAACCAGGAAGCTATAAATTGGATTGTTTAGCTAATTTGTTGTGAAACAGAAGAAAGCAAAACAACCACTCTGGATAGGTTTAATATACACACGACTTCCAGGTGTTCCCTGTGTGGCTGTGATTTTGTATCAACACAATGACTGTATAATGCTGTCAACATGCTGCTATGGCTTACACAGCCTTCCTGCTTGTACCTTTATGGCAGTATCTGTACTCAGACACACAAATGACTCTGGTTTTCAGAGCTGAGAGTAGCGTAGCAGTGTAGAATGCCTGCCATGAGTATGCTCTTCATGCTGCTAAGGTGGGATTTAAAGTGATCACCTTTGACCCAGTGATAACACTGGACACTGGAAAATAACAGAATAGAGAAAGAAGCAGTGGATGGAGCTGAATACCATGCCCTAGCAGTTTCACAAATCAGAAAGTCTGAAGCTTATCATGTGGGTGGCTGGGCTCTGAGGACTAACAGGTTTTTCTCAGAAATTCCTCATTTCTGAAGGCTAATCTGTCACATTAAAGTAATATCATTATTGTTTTTAAAATACAAACTGTTAAAAACCAAATCCAAACCAAAAAATCCCAAGGCTCCATCTTTACCTTAAGATTCCTTTAAAATCTTGAGGGAAAAAATAAGCCTAAATCTCTGGAAAAGCAAGCTGACTTCAAAATGTGACGTTAGACAAAGGAATTTCAACCATCTCAGAGGCGGAAGGACACAAGAAAGAAGTCCAGTCATCTTGTGAAGCTCACTTAGTAGGTAACCAGCTACCTTCAATAGTGAAGGATCTCTTTTACTACGTAGAAGTAATCCACCTCAAAATGTCAAGATTCCCAGAAGAAATCAAGCTTCAGCATTTCCTCAAGGTGATGGGTACCAAGGAAATGCTGGAAGGGAGCATTTTAGCAGCTTCCTCCCACTCATCTCCCCACCACCCAGACTCATCTCTATTTTTTTAGGCTGAAGAAAAAGCTGCAGCTCCACAGATGGAAACAATCCACTTCCTTACCTCTGCAGAACCTCCGCGGTGACCCCAAAGAATGGATCTAAGCAACTTCCAAACACAGTGATGTCAAACAAATCAGTAATGTCAGCAATCTTTAGGGACAGTCTGTATCTGTAGCTTGCATCTTTAGCTTCACCTGTGCAGCCACATTTTGGACAGCTAAACCTGGCAAAACACAGTAAGAGGATAAAAAAGACTGAATACATGAGCTTATGTTAATCGCTGCTGAGGTAAGAACTTCTCTGCAGCTGTATTACTACTATAATGTATCAAACATTCCATTACAAACTATATGATTACTTCTTACTCTTTACTCCCTGAGGCATCAATCTTACCACAGGTTGGCTGTATCATGTCAGAAGCCCTTTGGCTTCTTTCACTGATTTATTAAATGCTGGACAGCTGTGAAGCTGGAGAGAGACAGTGGGATCTGAACGACCTGTTGGGAAGTAATTTTGATTCCCCACATCCCCATTTCATTCTGGTTTGGGATTTTATTTCCTGCAGCTTTCATGTAATACCTAGATCTAAAAAACCATCAGGAAACAGCACTGTTTTCTTTTACTTCAGCATTTGAAACGACAGAGATTGTTGCTTTACGAAGGCAGCTCCTCCCATTTAGCGCTGACAGGTATTGTTCTCCTGTGTGTCATAGATTTCATAGAATCATAGAATGGTTAGGGTTGGAAAGGACCTTAAGATCATCAAGTTCCAACCCCCCTGCCATAGGCAGGGACACCTCGCTCTAAACCATATCACCCAAGGCCTCGTCCAACCTGGCCTTGAACACTGCCAGGGATGGAGCATTCACAACCTCCTTGGGCAACCTATTTTCACCTAACAGTGGGATTACAAAGGACAGTGAACAGAGTTCTGGACACACAGTAAGTGAAAGAGTCATGCAGGACTACCTGATGAATTGCACATCTAGAATGAGAAGAAATACAAAAGAAATTAGGATTTGATTTGGAGGAGCTTTCAGTTAATGCTTTCCAACTGGGAACAGCACTGGAGAACTGGACAGACTGCAGGAGATGCACTTGGAAGCTGTCAACAGAAATCATCTAAACTGTTCCTTGATATTGTGTGCCACTGAACACAATAGAACTCTTGATCTGTAACAACCTCCAAGCTGCTACTGGAATACAAAGAGGTCTGAATAGTGATAAGTAACATAAATATCTGAAATTGGCACTTATTTGTCCTATGGCTGGATATACACTGATTTGTTTTAACTTGTGTTCAGCTAACAGATATTCCTAAAGCCTGTTACAGTTCATGATCCCCCAAAACAGGACGTACCTCCTAGAATCCAGTATCAGCCTAGAAAAGCAGTTTTGACAGGCAGGATAGACGAAGCAGGAGTTCTGGATGGAAATTACAGAGGCAGCCAAGAGTCCTCTCACGCTATTCATGTGCTACAGCATCACCTGAAACAAGTCAAAATGGTTCAAAGACTCTCTTTTTATGAACTGTTCATATTTACTGCATTTATTTGGTCTGTTTGAACATTCTGAAAGGCACCCCTCAGGAAATTATGATCTCTGTTTGCAATGGTAGCCCAATTGAGGCAACAGCTACTATTATCCTTTGTTAATCCTTCAAGGATAAAAAAAAATAGAAGATAGGTAACAAGAAAAAAGCATTCATGATATTTACACACTTCTGCAGACAAATCATGCAAATTCCCACTGGTATTTAGGGAATCTTCATTGGAACCTGAGCACAGCACTGCACCAAATCAGTTGCTGATTTTTCCCTTAATTTAGAACAAAGTCACAACATGGGGTTAAAAAATGAAATTATTCTACACTTGTAATTAACATAGAATCCCAGACTGGTTTGGATTGAAAAGGACCTGAAGATCACCCAGTTCCAACCCCCTACCACTGGCAGGGACCCCTTCCACTAGAGCAGGTTGCTCCAAGCCCCTGTGTCCAACCTGGCCTTGAACACTGCCAGGGATGGGGCAGCCACAGCTTCCCTGGGCAACCCATTCCAGTGCCTCACCACCCTCACAGGAAAGAATTTCCTCCTTATATCCAATCTAAACTTCCCCTGTTTCAGTTTGAACCCATTACCCCTTGTCCCATCACTACAGTCCCTAATGAAGAGCCCCTCCCCAGCATCCTTGTAGCTCTCCTTCAGATACTGGAAGGCTGCTATGAGGTCTCCACGCAGCCTTCTCTTCTCCAGGCTGAACAGCCCCAACTTTCTCAGCCTATCTTCATAGAGGAGTGCTCATCCTCGTGGCCTCCTCTGGACTTGTTCCAACAGTTCCATGTCCTTTTTATGTTGAGGACACCAGAACTGCACACAATACTCCAGGTGAGGTCTCACGAGAGCACAGCAGAGGGGCAGGATCACCTCCTTCAACCTGCTGGTCACGCTCCTTTTGATGCAGCCCAGGATACAGTTGGCAATGATTTTAAAAAGAGAGGATGCCCAGAAAAAAATCTCAAAAGGGCTTGCAACAGGAGCAATATTCATGCCCTTTTAGCCAAAAGGACAGCTCTATGGTGTTTACCATCAATTTCAACAAAGGAGCTGTATGGATCTGACAAATAAATGATAAAATAAATGTTTAAATAAATAGGAATTAGTTATTTTTTATTCAGTGTTACTCTTCTGCAGAAGTAGCTTGCCTCTATTCTCAGCACACCATCCAAAATATCAAGTTTTAGGAAGCATCTCTTATTTTAGAAAGTTGACTTTTTTTCTCAGCTGATGCCAGAAACATGTAGACAAAAATACCCTAAAATACCTCAAACCATAGACTCAAAATTAAAAGACCAAATCGTTCTCTGCAGCTGAATTAAAAGACACCTTAAAAGCCCTTACTTGCAAGAGGTTTTCACTGTTCTCCTCATTGTCATTCCAGATCTTGTGAGACCACACCACCAGTCCTGTGTTTGGATCTGGGGCTTCCTGCATAAGAAGGACACGGAGCTGTTGGAGCGAATCCAGAGGAGGCCATGGAGATGCTGCGAGGGCTGGAGCAGCTCTGCTCTGGAGCCAGGCTGAGAGAGCTGGGCTGGGTCAGCCTGGAGAAGAGAAGGCTCCTGAAGGGGAGACCTTAGAGCAGCTCCAGTGCCTAAAGGGGCTGCAGGAAAGCTGGAGAGGGGCTTGGGACAAGGGCCTGTAGGGACAGGACAAGGGGAATGGCTTTAACCTGCCAGAGGGGAGACTGAGCTGAGCTCTTAGGCAGAAGCTCTTCCCTGTGAGGGTGCTGAGGCGCTGGCACAGGGTGCCCAGAGAAGCTGTGGCTGCCCCATCCCTGGCAGTGTTCAAGGCCAGGTTGCACACAGGGGCTTGGAGCAACCTGCTCTAATGTAAGGTGTCCCTGCCCATGGCAGGGGGTTGGAACTGGATGAGCTTTAAAGTCCCTTCCAACACAAACGATTCCGTGATTCAACAGCCCTGAGGTCTCACCAAGGTTTCAGTCAGTGCCTGGTGCCCTCTAGTGACTGCGCTGCCTTAAACACTCCCCAAGAAAACCGACACAAGCCGCACACGAGCCGTTAACCGGTCTCACATCGCATTTTTTACCCCTCACCCTTCTCCCACTCCTTCCCCGAGATGCCGCCGGCAGCCGACAGCGAGCCCGGGCACAGCGCCGGGGAGCTCAAGCCCGGAAGGAACTCCCAAGCTTCACCCGACTCCTACCCTTTAAGGGGTGCTTTCAGCTGCGCTCAACACCCCAGAAACCCTCCGGTCACTCCAGCATTATCACCCTTACCGATGTGCCTCTTCCAGCGCTGCTATCCTCCGACACCGAGCCGAGCATCCGCCTCCCGGCCGCCGGCCCGCGCTGAGGGGAAGCGGTGAGGCGCTGTCTCCAGGGCGAGAGGACGGGCAGCCTCCGGCGCCACCTCTCCTCGGTGCCCGGGATCGAGACCCCTGGAGGTGCTACCGAGACCGTGTCCCCACCACCCCTTACGCGGCCCCAGTCCCAAGCCCGGCTCCGAAGCGAGCCCCGAACGCAGAAATGCCGCCTAGCGAAGGAATGAATCACGTGCTTCCAGCAGCCAATCGCTGTTTCCTTGCAGGTCGCCGCAGCCAACCGCGAAAAGCGCGCGCGAGCTCCCCTTAACTCCGCAACCAATCGAAAAGCCCCACTCCTTAGTGCCCACCCCATTCACGTGTGTGTGGATAACCCCGCCCATTGGGGGGGCACATGGCGGCCTGGGCGCATGCGTGGCACCGCCTCTCCGTCTGCACTGGGTCCTACCGCCCGCCGCTCCCCCTTCCCTACCGGCCCCGGGCAGCCCGCGGGCGGGGGCAGTGGGGCCGGTATAAAGCGGCGGGACGGCCGGGCGGTCGCTGCTCCTCATCCCGGCCATGCTGCGGCTCTTCCTGCTGCTCCTCCTCCTCGGCGCGTCCGCCGCACTGCCCGCTCCCCGCCACCGCCGGAGGGCTGCGCTGCCGACCCGCACCTACCTTACGCGGTACCTCACGCAGCAGGTAGGAGCCGCCGCGGTCGGACCGTGCAGTGTCGAGTGTCCCGCTGAAGGGGAGGTGTTGAGCAGCCTGGGCAGGGGTCGTCCCCCTGTGCTGGGCACTGGTGAGGCTGCATCTTGAGTCCTGTGTTCAGTTCTGGGCCGTCACTACAAGAGAGACACTGAGGTGCTGGAGCGGGGATAGAGAAGGGCAGTGGAGCTGGTGCAGGGCATGAAGCACAAGTGTGATGGGGAAGGGCTGAGGGACATGGGGGGTTCAGTGTGGAGAAGAGAAGACTCGGGGGAACCTTATCGCTCTCTACAACTGCCTGACAGGAGGATGGAGTGAGGTGGGATCGGTCTTTTCTCCCAAGTAACAAGTGATGGGACAAGAGGAAACAGCCTCAAGCTTCACCAGGGCAGGTTTAGGTGGATATTAGGAACAATTCCTTCCCCAGAGGGTGCTCAGCCATTGGAACAGGCTGCCCAGGGCAGGGCTGGAGTCACCGTCCCTGCAAGTGTTCGCACACCGTGTAGATGAGGCCCTCAGGGCCGTGGGTTAGTGGTGGCCTTGGCAGTGCTGGGGAATGGTTGGACTTGATCATCCTAAAGGCCTTTTCCAACCCAGTTGATTCTATGGTGTGTACACCGTATACTAGCACCATAGCCTGTTTTTCGATGCATTCTGCCCAGTGTGTTGGCAGAGAGGGGCCAGGAACCGCAGCTGTACCATGGTGGTGTTTGCTGTGTGATTTCTGTTTGGCCCTTTTAAGTAGGGAACAGGTTTCTGTTAATGGGAGTTTTGATTTCCTGCCTGCTTCAACGTTTCTCTTTGCAATTTGCTGGCAAAGTCCCCAGCTTGTGGACAGATCCACAATGTTGGCTCCACATGCTGCTGTGGTCCCCTTTCAGATACCTTGAAACCCCACTTATTTACAGGTTTTCATGGAAACAGTCACCAGTTCCTTTGTACATGTTGGGCTGCTTGCATCTTCATGTGTCGGAACCTGGTTTTAGCATGGGAAATGATGGTTTCTCTCACTGAGAGGTGCAGTGAGGGGAGAGGACTTCTGGCTTTGGTTACAATCAGGCTTGTAGCCTGCATCTGAATTTCATGCCCTAGTCTATGTATGGGGTGCTGGGAAGGAGAGTGTTTAAGTCACAGGCATCTTGGGTAATACAGGGATTGAACATAGAATGGTTTGGGTTGAAGGGACCTTAAAGCTCATCCAGTTCCAACCCCTGCCACAGGCAGGGACACCTTCCACTAGAGCAGGTTGCTCCAAGCCCCTGTGTCCAACCTGGCCTTGAGCGCTGCCAGGGATGGGGCAGCCACAGCTTCTTTGGGCTCCCTGTGCCAGTGCCTCAGCACCCTCACAGGGAGGAACTTCTGCCTAAGAGCTTATCTCAGTCTCTTCTCTTCAAATCATAGAAGGTGAACTTACGATGGGATGAGCAAAATGGGAAGGCTATGCTTGCAGAAACAAGAGGCATGAAGAAAACAGCTAATCCTTGTAAGGTTATTCTAAATAGCTATATAGAGGTGGAACAATCTCAATAAGAAATCCATCCTCTGAGATTATATTCTCCCCCAGACAGTGTTACTGGTTTGGGAGCACTCCTCTTCCAGTTTTCCATAAATCACACAATTCGTGTGTCTTGACAGCATCTCTGTCTAATTTCAGTCACTCAGGTAGTGATTTGAGATCTGGGTCCCTCCACTAACTCCTCTAATAACCCTGAAGCTTATTCTGGTGACATACTGCAGATACCTCCTGCAGTGCGTGGTCAGTGCTGGCTGGGATGCAAATCCTCTGGTAGTGTTGTAACTCCAAACCTGCCACCTAATTGTTCTGCTGTTTCAGTAGTTCCACATTGCTATCATAGTATCAGTGATACTAATTCTGTGCCCTGGTCTGAACCACCCTTTGTCACTGTGTTATCACACCTCTGTCCTCATCCTTCTGGGCTGTGGTATCATCTGGTTCTTCTCAGCTATCAGAGACAGCCCTTGTGCCCTCCAGTTGCCAGCAAAGCTGCAGAGCTGCTGTGTACCCAAGATATGTGGATTTTGGGAGGTAGATAAGGGTTGAGAGAAGAGTCCTAGTAATATCCTGTTGTAAAGTTGGTGCCACATCTTCCTTCAGTCTCTTCTGTGTTATCTTCCCCTCATAATTCAAGTAAAATAATGTTGGCTGAAAGTGGCTGCTGCAGAACAGAGGGGTCCTATTCTGAGGCCTGGAAATCCTTGCTTTCCTTGTCCAAAAACTTACCAGTAGTGTTGAACATGGGGGAAAGTGTGTCTATATCCATGTACTTTTAATTGTATTCATCAAAGAGTTGAATGCTGATGCCTGGCACTTGAAAGAAACAGGGTTAGCATAGGAAGTCTAATCACACCAAGGGCATAAGACAGTGTTTTATCAGCAGCTTAACATGCAGAACTGATAGAGGTGAACTCTGCAGCCCTTATGAAACATGCACTCAGAGCTGCTGTCAGGGAGCTTGTAATTACATTGTGATTCTGTAGTGGAACTTAACTGCCATGATTAACATGTTAAATAGGGGTGGAGATACTCTGCCACCTCTCAGGATTATTGAGGTTTAATTACTTACATTATAGTTGCTTACAACATGAATCATTTGCCTCTGTTCTGTGCTGCCCAGTCGTTCTTCTTAACTAAAGTTCCTGTTTTGATTCTTGTTTCTCCCTTTGGTTTTCATTGTAAGTTGAAGTAATTTATATAAAACCATACCATATAAAAATTAGTTTATAATATGGCAAAAAATGCAGTCACAAAAGAAACATTTCTTATACCTATTTACATTAAAATATCTTTAACTAGAGTCTTTGAATATTTAGTGCTTCCACAAAAGAAAACTTGGAGAAGTCTAAACAGGCTCCTTGCATGAATTGTTACCTTCCTTAGCACAATTCGTTCGTGTTGCACATTGGAGAGTTGAATTTCAGAGGCTAAGAGCCTTCATGTGCGATTACAACTTCTAAATGGAGCCTCTTGGCATGAAGTCCTGTAGATCAGTGGTGTTGCTTGAGGGTTTAGCATCAACCTTTACTGAGAAGCAGTGCTATTTAGGTTTGCTTTCCTAAAAATGGGGAAATAACAGGGTAAGAGTTCAGCTCCATGTTCATTTACTTTGAGCTTCATCCTGTTTACCATTTAAAGTGTCAGAGATTCCCTGAGGATGGGGCTAAAGTCTGCAATATTGAGAAATAAGTCAAGCAATGCCTGTGTCAGTATGACTATAATCTAAGCTGTGTATTTGCCTGTGTATGCCTTATTACTTTGGCTTTTGGGTGTGATTTCCCCCTGCTTCAAAGCTAACTGATGCCTTTCAGCCCTACTCCTCCAATGCATGAGTGAAACCACCCCAGTATAAAGATGCCTTATGCTGACCTGGATTAATAGATGGCCCTTGAAGGAGAAACACGAGAAACACTACCATCACCCACATCTTTGTCAACAGATTTTATCTATATTGGGGAAGTTGGTTTCCTCTTCTCGCGTACTAGTGTGATTTTTTGTAGGCAAGGCTATTTTCACTTCTGTTTTGATAGGTTGCTTCTGATTTGTGTGTTAAATGAATGCACCCAAAACTGAGCTTTACAGAGAGAATCGTGTAGGATGTATAGAGCTGCAGGAAGACTGCTGCTCTTTGAATGGCTTCTTTGTAGGTAGCTGTGTTCATGACCACAACTCAAATACGTTGGAAGGACTTGATGAGGCATCCAAGAGTCATGTACTTCTCTTTGCCCAAATTGAAATAACCTGATATCTTAGTGGGGAAACTGGAGTCAGGTGTTTTCTGTCCTTTGGGGAGCCTTGTCTTGCACCTCTGTGTTTGTGTTCCTGCTGCAAAGCACATACTGGCATTACAAAAAGCATAGCCTGAGAACTTATGGTGCTTTAAGTGCTGAGAGGACAATACCTTAAATTTCGTGGTATTTGAAGGCTTCTCAGTGCTAAACTGTCATTTTAGAGAGTGGATCACTCATTTGGATTTGATGGCTGTGTGAGGCTTCATATGCTGGTGGATCCTTCGTCCCAGTCACACTCTGTAAGCACACCACTTGCTCTGAGAGCTGCTTTGAATTTGTCTAAGAACCAATGTAACAAGTGCAAATTGACTTTTGTCTTTGAAACTGCATGTCAGTTTTGTCACCATTTCTAGAAGATGAGTTCTGATTGCATTGAATAACTTTCTACGTTTCATACCTGTGTCAGTATTTCCTAAATTCATATGCAAGTCTTTGTGCTCTGAAACACATCTGCACTTCATGTTATGGGTACCTAAAAGGAAGCTCTGTTGAAGCTTCTATGTAATGAAGTTCAAAAAGTAATGGAATTTGATCTTTTCTGGCTATATTGAGTATTTTCAATACCCAATTTTGTGTCACAGACTGAAGTTGTGAGGCATAGAAAATGCCTGAAAGTGTAAAAATTAGAATGTAGGTTTTGAGCCAAGAAAATAATCTTGGAAGTGCCTCAAAGGAGAAGTGAAGATGGATTCATTTCTCTTTCAGACATGGCTCCTTCTGTTGTAGAGGAAGGCAGTGAATCTCAGAATTTCCCTGTTCCAGCTGAAAATCAGTACTGCATAAGAGAACAATTTGACTTCAGTCAACTTCAGGTTGTAAAATGAATGTGCAGAGTAAAGCAAAGTGCCTTGAAGAGAATGGATCACCTTTTTGATGACAATATTGTCTTAATTTATCAAATTAATCAAATCTAAGGATGCAGTTTTGCTCTGAAACTAATGTTGCATTGGTTGTATTCAACAAGGAGAAAGTTTGCAATTCCTGAACAAGATACAGGGCTTAGAGCAACCTGGTCTAGTGGAAGGTGTCCCTGCCTGTGGCAGAGGGTTGGAACCAGATGAGCTTTAAGGTGCCTTCCAACCCAAACCAACTTGTAATCCTATGATTTTCCAGTATTTGACATTTTCACTGTTACATGTAAATGAGTGTCACATAAACCATGTGTACAACAGTTATGCATATGCTCCTTTAATGTTAATGGAGTATTTTTCAGCTGTGAGCCTTTTAATTCTGGTTAGCAGCTTTTTCAGCATCTCACTGTGACTCAGAATAGCAGCAGATGTTGGGAATGGTTAAGGTGGGTTTGTTTTTCATGCCTGGCACCACAATAATACAGTAGCACTTTTAACTTCTGGTGGAGGAAAAAACAAAGTGCTTTTTACAGAAGCCCCTTGGTACCAATTAAAAGTTATCTCAGTGCTTAGAGAAGAAGTGATGCTGATGTTTGTCTCTGAGGTGAATTACTTGGAATATGTTTTACTCATCAAGTAGTACAGGAGTACTTGGCAGCTCTTACTCTGTGATTTCATAGTGTGATTTCAAACAGGAGCTATAAGTTATAAACCAGGTCCATAAGCAGAAACAATAGCTCTTACTCAGTGGACAGGAAAAGGGGGAAGTACTTGTTAAAGCTTGTCAGTGAATTCTTATTTTTATGCACTACTTATCTATGGGTCACAAAGCAGACACTGGCCTCTCAAATTAAGCAGGAAACAATTTCCTCACAACTTCCTTCAAGTGAGCAGTTAATACTAGAGACTACAAAAAGCATCAATGATCGCTACTCTCCCTGAAAATAAGCAGTTTTAATCTCGCTAGCTTTAACCATTAAAAGCTGTAATGTGCCACAGATTTCTGGTGGGCTGTCTTGGTTGAAGTCTGTTCCAGGGCCTCACTACCTTCACAATAAAGAACTTCTTCCTGTCCTACAAGGTGATAGCTGATGGCTTTTAACAATGTCTGTGGAGTTGAAGGACTGAACAATAAACAGAACTGCACATGGCTGAAGTAGCAGGCTGTTTGCAAGCTGCGTTGGATGAGATAAATCCTGTTAACTTCATTGAAGTTATTTGGACTTCTACCAAATGCTCATGAGCTTCTGATGGGCTGTGGGCTGATTCAAAACTAGAGCATGACCAGCAGGTCAAAGGAGATGATCCTGCCCTTCTACTCTGCTCTTGTGAGACCCCACTTGGAGCACTGTGTGCAGTTCAGATGTTCTCAACACAAGGACATGGAACTGTTGGAACAAGTCCAGAGGAGGCCACAAGGACAGTCGGGTGTTGGAGCACCTCCCATATGAATATAGGCTGAGAAAGTTGGGGCTGTTCAGCCTGGAGAAGACAAGGCTGTGTGGAGACTTCATAGCAGCCTTCCAGTATCTGAAGAGGGCTACAGGGATGCTGAGGAGGGACTCTTCATTAGGGACTGTAGTGATAGGACAAGGGGGAATGGGTTTAAACTTGAACAGAAGACTTTCAGGTTAGATATAATGAAGTCCTTCCCTGTGAGGCTGGTGAGGTGATGGCACAGGTTGCTCAGAGAAGCTGTGGCTGTTCCATCCCTGACATTGTTTAAGGCCAGGCTGGACAGAGCCTTGGGTGGCATGGTCCGTGGCAGGGGGTTGGAACTGGATGATCTGAAGGTCCTTTCCGATCCAAACCATTTTATGAGTCTATGAATCAAAGTCTTAGATCTGAACTAATCTTTTTGAGGGTGGTGGTGTGGAAAGAAAATGAAACTCAACACAGAATTTCATGCTAGTGTGTTCTGTATTGGGTTCTTCATCTGACTTTGAGGAGATCAAGGCCAGCCAACAGCATAAGAAGTTGTACGCTGTGCTGATAATGTATAACATTATGCTAAATTGGTGAGAGCCAGGAGGTCACACTTGATTATTTCACCTTAAATCTTTAAAAATTGAAGAAATACCTTGTCTTTATTTCATGCCTCCTGGAATATTTAGATTTTGTGCCTAAAGCAGTGAAACTTGTCAGGCATTTAAAGGGGCTGTACTCGGTTGTCTTCCATATACCTGCAAAATGGTTCATTTCTTTGTTTTCGAGACATGTGAATTCAGAGAATGAAATATGGACAGAACAATGGGAATTGCATTTCTTAGCACAGTCAGTACCTACCATCCTCCCTGCCTGTGGTGTAGGGAGATAATTCTATTTCATTTACATTTTTAGTTGCTATCTCCTATGCTTTAGTTCAGCCCAAGTGTGCAGGGACTATTCTCTGATACTCAGCACTGTGACAGTGCTACTGCCAAGTGTCATTGGTACTGTCAGTTGTGCTGTGTGGGCCTGCTGTTCTCTAAACACAGATAATGAGCAAAGAACAAAACTTCTGATCCTTTTGGGCTGTTGTTTCTATCTTCAAATTGACATAATGGCTTTCTCCATATCTGAAGGGGGCCTACAAGGATACTGGAGAGGTACTCTTTGTCAGGGACTGTAGCGGGTTTAAACTTAGGGGAGATTTAGGTTAGATATCAGGAAGAAGTTCTTTACTGTGAGGGTGGTGAGGCACTGGAATGGGCTGCCCAAAGAAGTGGTGAATGCTCCATCCCTGGCAGTGTTCAAGGCCAGGATGGACAGAGCCTTGGGTGACATGGTTTAGTGTGAGGTGTCCCTACCCATGGCAAGGGGATGGAACTGGATGATCTTAAGGTTCATTCAATCCAAACCATTCTATGATTCACTTCTACAGCCAACATACAGGGCTTATGTACAAGCTTACCCTTGTGTCAGCTTAAAGTGAGAGTAGTTAGGTGAAGATTATCTTGAAGAGCTTTTTATAGAGCAATATCTGAGAATTATGTCTCCCAAAGAGGAGAGGGTTTGCTGAAAGACCTGTATGGGATGCAAGCATGCAGGGAGCTATGATCCTGTGCACTAGCTTCTCCCTCTGACTGATGATACAGACACTTGATGGTGCCTCTCATTCCTAGTTTATTTTGCTTCCAAAGGGAGTAAGTTTTCTTGCACTGAGAGCAAAAAAACCTTTCTAAAAAGCATGTATGAGGGGACTAGTCAGAGGTAGCCTTAGATGGTAATTTCCATGCAGGAACTTCCTTTCAAAGAACAGAAAGTGATGGGCATCAGTCCCTTTGACTTCAGCAGGGCTTGAACTGAGGCCAGACTGGACTAGAGGAAGTGGGTGAAAGCAGAACTAGCGTTAACACACCATTTCATTTATACTTCAAAGCAGCAGCTTGCTTTGCTCCACTGCGTGACTCCTTAAAGCAGAATCTTCTGCAGAAGCTGCTCAGAAACACATCCTGGTATGCTGGAAGTGCTGGCTTTGCCATAGTGCTTACTATACAATGATACATGGCCATACAAGGCACTGCTGCTAGAGGGGAATGTAGACTTCCTTCAACTCCTGAGCAGGAGCTCCTGTCCCGCAAGGTGATGGCAAATGGCTTTTAGTAATGTCTGTGGAGTTGTTCAGAGCCTTTTCTGAACAGGGCAGTACATAACAAAATACTCTTGCCTGTTTTTCAGTGGAAAGGGAAAATGGGAATAGAACAATCTATTGAGATGAGAAAACAGTTGCTTTGCTATGAGAACGTCTGTGATGTGTCTCATTCTGGGTGCTGGTATAAAGACCCACCATTTATCTGTGTTTGCTAGAGCTTTTCAGCCACTGAAGAACTGTTGGAATGGTTGTGACAAGAGACATGGATGTTTCTACTGTAAAGTAGAACAATCTGTAGAACAGCTTTTCACACATAAGGAGTCGAGGATGTTATTTCCCTGCTGGTCTCCCTATCATGCTGTCTCCTAAAGCCCTCTAGCCCTGCAAGCAGACACTTGTTCTTCAGTGCTCAGAGCTGTTGCAAGCTCACAAAGCAGCAGTTGCTAGGTGGTATTTTCACTATTGCATAAGGACTGGATGATTAATTGCTGCTGTAATACTTTGTTTTCCGAAATGCCTCCCTCCCCAGTGCTCATCAGAACTGGGGGCTATTAAATAACTGATCCACAGTGGCATGTGTAAAATCCCTGGCACTGGACCTCATGGAGGTATTCAGTGCTTTTGAATACAAACAAATTGCCCCAAGCTTTTGCCGTTTTGTCTTTAATTAGAAGAATATCTATATGGATGACAGGACAGTTTTCCTGCTTGCTATCACTATGTGGGTCTCTTGGATCCCCTGTCTGGAGGGATTAGCTGTAGAGAATGAACCATAAATAGCAGTGATTGAACTAAAGCTGGGAGAATGATAGAACAGAGCAAATTGCTTTGTAGCTTGGAAAAGCTAAAGTAAAACAATTGCAACTTGAGTTGATCCTTTAAAAATGTGTGGTAAAGTAGAAGGCTGTAGCCCTGTTTTTTGACAGGGGTGAAGATGTTTTAAATATTTGACTGTCAAAATATTGCTTTGAATCTGAAATGCTTTTCTTCCTCATGTCTTTGTTAGACTGAGGAAGCCTTCCAAATGAAAACCATTTTGGTCAGAGAAGATCAAACTTGCTTTCGAAAGCCTTTGGTCTGAACAATTAGCCCTGCTCAGAACTGTAGGACACTCTGCAAAACCAGAATGTTTCAATACTGTTTAACCTGTGACATACTGAAGGTTCACGTCCAGTTTTTTCCTCTCCTCTGAAGTTAATCCTCCAAATGTGATGGATTTGTAATTCAATCTGGAAGGCAGATGGAAAACATGACAGGCCTTTGCCTGTTAAGGCTCTGAGAGACCTTTCACATGGGTGATTGTACCTTTGCTGGTGTAGTGCGTCTTCATGCTTATTTCACCCTTGTGAGGTAACACACTTTAGGCAATACTGGTTTGTTCCTAGGCCTTGTCCCATCCCTTGTCCAGTGGAAGAATTTCTTCATGCCAGTAATGCCTTGAATGGAAGCATCAGTGATGTGAATATTTGGTATGTTTATTGCATCACTCTGATACCACTTATCACTGTAGTAGTTTGTAGCTGGTTACTTCTCAGCTCCGTGCATCTCCATTGCTTGGAGAAAACAGAGTGGCAGGAAAATGGAGAGTGTGGTTAAGGAGTGTCAGCAGTAAAGCTGATCAAAGCAATTCCTGCCATCTCCTGCCTTCATCACTCATTCATTTCTGCTGGAGCTTTGCAGCACTCAAAGAGAGAGAAAATGTCAAGAGGGCCTGTGGGACATCTCAGATGCCCTTCAAATGGGGGGGGGGGGTTGAACAAGGAGCTGCATCTTCACTGTGACTCCCGGAGGATTTCACAACCTCAGTAAAGCCTAAATGGTGTTCATGGACTTCATTTGTGCATGGTAAGCAGAATCTGGAGTTTCAGTTGCAGCACACAACTACTAATGGCTTGTGGAAGTTGAAACCGGTTTGTTTATGTTCTCCTCATTAGCTGCTTCGGCTTCCAACATAAAAATAACATTTCATCATGTACTGTTTGTTTCTGACAGGGCCTGACCTGAGTAGGCTGGTGCTTTCCTACAGCATATCCTGGAGCTGTTTAAATGTCCTTTGGTCTTTGCAAGTGCCTTGTCCAAACTGTGTGACTCAGGATGGGGGGTAGAGTTCCTGTCTGAGGCTTTCCTTGTCAGTGCTTTTAATCACTGAAGTGATAAATGTGTGCTAAAAGCAGACTTCCTTAAACAGTTGTAACCTCCCAAGGGCAGGTAACAGAGTTTCTGCAGAATAAAAGAAGTCAAATACACAAAGCTGAATTCTAGTAGAAGGCTGGTGTGTTCACAAAGGCATAGTCACAGTAAGAGTTCCCTCATTGCAAGGATCTGTTTGTTTTGGGGAGCATGTTTGGCTCAAAGCTAATTCCAGCCAAGGAAAAACTGGTAGCAATTGCTCTAGACTATGTCTAGTAGAATAGAAGTTGGAATCGATGAACAGGCAAAACCCATGGGTATTGTTATGTCTGGATGTTTTGTTAGAAGTGACAAATCTAGTGACCAAAACCTCTGAATTAATGGGGAGCAAGGAAGATCACGATGGTATAGTCCACCTCTTCCAGTTTTCTTAATGTATAGGACTTTCAAGTTAGTGGGTTAACATGATGCGAGAAGGTGCAGTTTACATCTTCCTGCTCTTCCACAGAGCATCCTGTGATTATGCATTCTGACAGACTTATGCTAATCTTCAGTCTCTGCCGTGCCTTGTGCAGTATCAGCGTAGAAAGCAGGGAAACACCTTGTTCCTTGCATTTAAAATGGAAAAGATAAACAAGATAAAGATAAACAAAAGCTAACCTTGGTTTTCTCCTTTGTCTTTGCTCATTTAATACATTTAATACAGAAGAAAAACTGGGTGAATCTTACCAGCTGTCAGTGAAATGAAGCCTCTGTCCTGGCAGGCTGTGATACACATAAATGTGTCATAGGAAGAAACAAAGCAACAAGAAGAGTGTCAGAGAGGGAGACTGTTTCTAAAACTGATTTTTATTTAGCTTTCATTTCTGGTTCTGTCTCCCTTGCTATGAAGACAATAGGTAGTGTGCAAGTTTGGGGTATTTTTAGTGGTACTTTACTGCTGCAATGGCCTTTATGAGCTGAACAGGTTGTCCTGAGAAATGGTAAATGCTCCATCCCTGGCAGTGTTCAAGGCCAGGTTGGACAGAGACTTGGGTTGATACGGTCTAGAGTGAGGTGTCCCTGCCCATGGCTGGGGGTTGGAACTGGATGATCTTAAGGTCCTTTCCAACCCAAACCATTCTGTGATTCTATGACTTTCATACGTGTAGTGGTAACTTGTAACAATAGTCCCTGTCCTCATGGACTTGCAATTTACATGGAGGAAGCAAAGATTATAAGAGGAAGCAAAAGCAATAGTAAGTAGGCTGGAGTTCCACAGCCTGTCAGGAGTAAAACCAGGAATAGCAACGCATCAGTGAAATCCCAAAGAGGCTGGTGCCCACGCTGCTGTGCACACAGGAGGATATCCTCAGACTATCCTGTATCTGCCTGTCCTCAGGAAATAATTCAGACAGGATGAGCACTCAAAACAGCTCTGAGTGTGTGGAGGGTGGAGCATGACTCTTAAAATCCCCTGGCTTGATTTCACATGGAATACCCAAGTTTGGGAATATCAAACTATTGTGTAGAGGACTGAAATTCAAGGTGTGACAGAGAGGCTTGCCAGAAACTCAAAAGCATAAAACCATCAGGAGCTGGTTTACCACCTCTCATGATGTGAAATGCTTTGGTTAGAAGCTACCCTGTGAATTATAGTCTATTTCGGTAAAGACTTGGGTTTACTGTCCTATCTCTGTAATCACTAATGACCTTAAGGTGCTACTGAGAAGGAAGTGGGTTTTAGGCCACATGTCCTGTTTTGTCTTTATACTTTGCTGATTGCCATAGTTCCTGAATACTTCCAGGAGTATATTAAGCAGGCTAACATCTGTACAATAACATCTGTTGTGCCTTTTCTGTCTTCTCCCCAGGGAAGATGTGTGGCAGAGTGGCTTGTGTTATTTTAAATGGGCTTCAAAAAGAACAAAAACATTAAAAAAACACCAATCCTGAGATAAGTCATCTTTGAGCTCAACAGAAGCACAGTACATGGCATATACAAGGTAAAGTCAAGGCAATGTGCCATGTGTTCCCAGCAGAAGGCAGCACAATGGGTTACAGTGTGGGTGTAAGTGGACCAGTCTGGAGAAGGCTCCTAATCTTGAGCTGGTGAGCTGCACTTCACGGTAGACAGTTTCTCTGAGCTAAAGAATCAGAGCTGCTGAGCTGTGTCTTCAGTCTGGAGCTCTCTTCAGCCTTTGGATGCAGTGTCTCATGCTGCCTTCTGCCTGTTTAACCCAACTCTGAGAGCAGTTCTCAGCAGCCATGCTTTGGGTAGTGGCTGCAGTCTTCCCATCTGGAGCCGGCTGCTGCTTAAGCAATCTGTTGTGTGTATGTCTGTGTTTTCCCCAAATGCTTTGTGAGTCTTTGAACTCCAAAGATGTGCAGGGAATTGCAGGGTCGTTCCTTTTTCTAATCAAACAAGGTTCATGAATATCTTTATACATGGAACTGAACAACCTTTGTCTCACAGCTGTAGGTCTCCAGAGTATTTCCATCCTGCCTACCACAGCTGACAAAACCTTCATAGAATCACAGCATGGTTTGGATGGGATTGGACCTTAAAGCTCATCCAGCAGGGACCCCTTCCACTAGAGCAGGTTGCTCCAAGCCCCTGTGTCCAACCTGGCCTTGAACACTGCTAGGGATGGGGCAGCCACAGCTTCTCTGGGCAGCCTGTGCCAGCGCCTCAGCACCCTCACAGGGAAGAGCTTCTGCCTAAGAGCTCATCTCAGTCTCCCCTCGGGCAGGTTAAAGCCATTCCCTTTTGTCCTGTCCCTACATCCCAGATATCTTGTAGGCCCCTTTCTTGTCTCCTTTAAGCTTAGACATAGTTTATTACTTTCAGTACTCCTTTACTAGTAATAGAATGACTCTTTGTGTCAGTATTTTATGTACATCATACTTTCATTTGTAAAACATTGCTGTTGTTCTTCTGCTGATGCCTGTACCTTCTTCTAACCAAACTTCTGTTTACAGGACCTTAACACTTTAAGCAGTGTAACTGGTTTGGATTAGTCCTAGGATAGTTTATTTTTGGAATGGAACTTTATATGTCATCTGGTCCAACCCCCCACTCCAAGCTATATCCATTTCGAAACCACATTAGGTTGCTCAGGACCTTGTACTTCCTTCTGACATCCTGGCAATAACTGTAATTATGAGTATTGTAATTAGAAAAACCTCATCTATGCTCATACACCTGTACTATTGTTACTACTAACCAACATGTAAGGAATTATAAATGAGGACTAAACTGCTGTTTTCTTTTGTTACTGTGGTCTGCTCTAATTAAGTCTGGTTGCAAAAGTCAGTGCTGGTTTCTTACTTCTTTGCGTAAGTGTGGAAGAGAGATCTTCTGGTTCATTTTTTGAATGAAATTTGACTTAAAGCTAAAAATACCCGGGTGATTTAAGTTGTAAAATGTACTTTAGACATTTTGAGGGGCTTATTATCTGTTTGTATACCTGTTCCACAATGGATGGTGAAGGGAAGCGCTTGTTGAATGAGAACCAGCAGCTCCCATTGAATCACAGACTGGTTTGGGTTGGAAAAGACCTTAACATCACCTAGTTCCAACCCCATACTGCCATACTCGGCCTTGTGCTCCTGCAGGCTATACGGCAGCTCCATCTGCTGTTCTTAAGCTGCAGCTTTCCTTCTGCAGCCAAACCTTTGTGTTGATTCTTGTGCTTCTTTGCTTTGTATGTGCTCTGACTTAGTACACTGTCAAACAGATTTTACTCTTGTGAGGAGATATTTCTTGGGACACCTCCAAAACTGTGTTTTGATGTTCTGGATTCAAAATATCCTTGAGTTTCCTGGCAATGACCAGCAGTTGTCGACATCTCCCTCTTTCCCTGACTGCTTCATCACATCAGGGACTTTTTTTTTCAGTCATATTGTGTGTTTTACCCTTGCAAAGACAAGTCACTACAAGCTGTGAAGCTTCATCGTCTAGCAATAAAGGAGTTCCTGCTCTTCCATTGAGTAATAGATACTCGTGACTTTCTCTTCTGGAGAAGTCTGGACCTGTCTGTGCTGCTTGGGGTTTTATACAGGTTTGTAGTTTGTGTTACGAATATGATGAACAGAGGCAGTTCAGCTGCCGTGAAGCTATCAGTAGTTTACATCTTGAGGGAGAAATGGGAAAGAAGATGGCAGTGAGTGAGTCTACAGTGTGACTCAGGGTGAAGATGGAGAAGCTTGCCACTGTGGTCAGTGTGGTTACTAAAACTGGCAAAGAAAACTTAAATTCCTGTACTTTTCTCTCCCTCACTATTAAGAGGCAGACTCAATAGAGAATTGTGATTTGGGGTTTGTTTTGTGGGAGCACATTGACATCCCGCCACAAGGAAACTGTGTTAAATCATATCTCTAACTATATAAATTTATATATAAAGTTAACTATCAATTGGAAAGATATATTCCTATTGGAATAGTACTATCCTAACTTGCTAACTTTTATGGAATAGGAGCAGTAAGATGGGCTTTAGAGTCTGCTGTGCACAATACCCTACTGAATAAACTCAGCCTGGTGTCGAAAGGATGCTTATCTGTTAAATTACTCTGGTTTTTTTTTCTCCTTATATTCCCCCTTCCATTGTATCATATAATCATAGAATAGGATGTTTGGGTTTTGTCTGTTGCATATTAAACCTGCCTGCACTGAGAATGTTTTGGTACCTATCATTGTAGTCCATGAGAGTTAAATGCTTTTTGTAGCCTTGTAACTGGGGCTGTGGCTTCAGGCAGGAAGGTTGCAGAATCAAGTTTTAAAGCTAAATGCATAGTTTAGATGCGTCCTGTCTGCCTTTTATGGACTCATTCATGAGCCTGTTTTTTCCTGTCTCTGGCTAGTAGTCTAACCAGGAAAGTTAAATAGGAAGAAACTTCTCCCCTTTACAAGCAGACCTGGAACAGAAGATGTATTAGCTGTACTTCTGATAGTGTTGGAGTATAAAGTGTACCATGGTTTTTATTGGAGGTGCCTTATCCAGTCCCTTGTCTTTAACTGTTGCAAGGTCTTACGACCAAAGACTTCCAGTTGCTGACCTTGTTCTGCCTTTCTGCATCTAATAACTCTTATGCCTGATGTAGACAGTGAAACTACAGCTGATAACTGCAGATCAAAAAGAAGCAGGTGAGTTGTCAAGGTCAAATAAGCCCAGCGTGTGTTGTCAGCATTTTTCAGTGACAGAGCCCTTAAATACGTGTATGAGAACATCATCACATACTTAGTAAGTAGTCTATGGTCCCACTGAGCAAAACTGTGGAACATACATAAATAGGTTTTATCTGGTTGTGGAAGCAGTCACTGACATCAACTTATTCAGGATGAAGACCTTGTCTCTTCTATCTGTCAAGGCTGTACATGGACCTTTGGCTGTGCCTGCTGCTGTGCTAGCAGTGAGCTGCAACACTGCTCTCACTTCAGCCTGAGAGTGAGTAAGCTGTGGGAGTTTGGAAATGACACATCACAGCAGATTGTGTTTCTGAAGTTCCTGTGCTCCCTTTGACCCAAAACAAGTATAAGTACATGGCTTGGAGTACTGGATCCTGTAGGTTGAGAGTTAGGCTTTCCTGAGCTGGTTGGAGGAACCTGCCTAGCAGTTGGGTCATCATAGAATCACAGAGTGATTTGGGTTGGAAGACCATCAAGTTCCACGGGCAGGGACACCTTCCACTAGAGCAGGTTGCTCCAAGCCCCTGTGTCCAACCTGGCCTTGAGCACTGCCAGGGATGGGGCAGCCACAGCTTCTCTGGGCACCCTGTGCCAGCGCCTCAGCACCCTCACAGGGAAGAGCTTCTGCCTAAGAGCTCATCTCAGTCTCCGCTCTGGCAGGTTAAAGCCATTCCCCTTGTCCTGTCCCTACAGGCCCTTGTCCAAAGCCCCTCTCCAGGTTTCTTGTAGCCGCTTTGGGCACTGGGACCTATTCTAAGGTGTCCTTGGAGCCATCTCTTCTTATGGCTGCCCCAGCCCAGCTCTCTCAGCCTGGCTCCAGAGCAGAGCTGCTCCAACCCTTGCAGCATCTTCATGGCCTCCTCTGGACTTGCTCCAACAGCTCCATGTCCTCCTTATTGTTGTTGCCCCCGAGATGGACACAGGACTGCAGTGGGGTCTCACGAGAGCGCAGCAGAGGAGAGAATTCCCTCTCTCAGGCTGTTCAGGCTCTGGGGATGCAGCCCAGCACACTGGCACTGCACTAACAGCTAGTGCTGGAATTTGTGCGTGTTTTTAATGCTTACTTGTAGATGTTCTCAGAATATCTACAAAAGCTGGTTCCTGGAGCATCTGAGAGATTTAGCACAGGTGTTGATGTCAAGGCAAATGGGTGAGCAGAGATCTTCCAGCCAGCAGATGTCAGGCTGTTACCACCAGCAGGAAACTGGAAGGAAAAGATGATGCTCTGTGCTGGCAAGTCAGATTGGCAAGCTACAGCTCACCTTCAGCTGCTGAATAGAAGTAGTGATGATTTGTGAATACATGGTAACTAAACAGGATAGTTCTTCTGGACTAGTTTTATGTTTTGGTTTAGTTTTTATAGTAAAAGCCTGTGTGGGTCTTTCAGGCTTTTATGCCCATGGAGGGAGTTAGCTTGTAAAAGCAACTGAAACTCTCCAGTATGAATGCACACATAGAGAAGGGGATAGTGCATACAAAGCAGTGCAAACTGACCTTAACTGAAATGGAATTTCTGATGAGGGAATAAAGCTGACGCTGTGGGGTTTGGTTAGGTACTATGCATGGGCTTGCAGTGTTTGTAAGGCAGTGGAAAGAACTGGGGAGGGTATGTGGATTAGTGAAAATGCAAAGAGAGAAGGAGAAGCCTTCCACAAAAGTATTTGAACTAGCACAGGAGCTACAGAGACTTAGTGTGTCTTATAATAATAATAATAATAATAATGATAATCAAACAAAAATCCTAACTTCCTAGCAGGAAATCCACTTCTTAACAGGAGTCTATTTAAAGAGGGAGAGAAGGAGGTGTTGGGGTTTTTGTTTGGTTTGCATTGCTTTGGGTATTTTTATAAGTAAGGCTAGTAAGGGATTTTCCTAAGACTCAAAACATTGCAAGACAATTTATCTTTACTTGTTGATAGAGTTGTGTTACATCAGATACTTTGTGACCCTTCAGCAGATGTATCTGATTGCCGAAGTATGTGTAAGATAGCTTATGTTAAGTATGATGCTATGAAAAAGGCATGGATTTAGTCTTTACTGGCTGAAAATAGCATTTCTCCTTCAGCACAGGCACCTGTAATTTTGGCTGCTTTTCTTTGTAAAGCAGGAGAATTTTAATGTATTAGAAATATAAATGAATTCAATGCCTTAATGATTTTTATCTCTGTAGAACTTCTTTTTGTCTTTATTTTCTGTCTGCAAAGTGGCTGTCAGCACCTCCTGTGGACTCCAGGAGCAGTCTCAGCTTTCTGACCCTGTTTTTTGTGTTATTACAGGTTGATCACTTTGGATTTGATGAAGATCTTACATTCCAGCAGCGGTATCTAATAGCAGATCAGTACTGGAGGAGAGACAATGGACCAATACTATTTTATACAGGCAATGAAGGAGACATCACCTGGTTTTGCAACAATACCGTATGTAGAAAATAGGTTCTTGAATTACGGTCTTTCTGTCCAGTGGTGGCATACTGAAAAAATAAGGAAGAACAAGGTGACAGTGTCAGAATATCATTTAAAGAGGTTGTTATAATGGTTATGGTGGTTGTAGGTGGAAGAAGCTGAACAAAAGCACAGAAAGCTTTAGGGGGTTCAGAGTCCTGTTAAAAGCCTATAAAAATCAAAGAGATGTGCTCATATTAACTTCCTGGGTAAGTGAAGAACATTTACAGAGAAACATAAGATGCTCCAAGCTAAGAATGTAAAAAATTTGGGCCAAATTCCACCTATCCTAGTACTTTAGAGTCCCCACATAAAAAAGGATATTTTGTTAGGGCGTTGTTCTCTATGAGAAAAATGTGAAATGAAATGAAGGGGGCTGGAAATCAAACATAAATGAATTCTTGTTCTCTGACAAGACCTGGGAAGCTTTTACTTCCCTGACTGATACAAATACAGCATGGAGTGTGTGGGTATTTCTCTCTGCTTCAAGCCAAAGTACCAGTAACACAACAGGAGGTGGCATGTGCTGAGCTGAAAGCAACCAGGGACTGCTTACGTGTTGTTCTGTCAGCAGTCAGTCTCTGTCTGACTCTTTCCATAACTGGTGTAACAAGCTGCTGTCAACAAGTAATAACAAGTTGCAGTTAGTTAGGAGTTGAAAATAAGTGTGTTGCAATGCTCTAGGTTATTGTTTACTGCCAAACAGATGGTGTGTTCTGTAATGTAGCCCTAACTCAAATTCATGCTCTTCTCCTGGAGTATTTATTTCCAATGGGTTAGGCTCATGCCGTAGGAGTTCTGGCCTGTGTGTACTCACAAAACAATTCTGTTTAATGTTTTGCAGTATTAAAATACACATATTTTCTTTGTATGTGTCCCTGTCTCTGGGTGGATATCAGTTTTGTGTGGTTTACTTCAGTGATGCTTTAAAGCCAAATTGCACTCTGTCTTTATGATTACATTTTGATAGTGGTGCCTTTCTAATCAAAGAATAAGAGTTGGAATACACTAGACTGAAAGTAGAGACTTTCAAAAGAATTGATTTAGCTTATTTCAGTACTTCTTTTCCTCCAACCAGGGTTTTATGTGGGATGTGGCTGAAGAATTTAATGCCATGTTGGTATTTGCTGAACATAGATACTATGGAGAATCTTTGCCATTTGGGAATGAGTCTTTCAGTGTAAGTGTTGTCTTTTGTCTTCCTTAGATGTTTTCTATGCAAACATAATGCTGCCTATTGTAATTTTTACCTGTGCAATGACTGTTTACCCCAGTAAGATTCAAACGTGCTAGAAGAACACAACTATTTTTGTAACTACCAATGCTAAGATAAAAAGAAAAATCATTCTGAGTTCTCCTGGCACTTTAAGGCACTTAAGACCTGCAAAGAAAATTCCATTTGTTATCAGGAACAGATTTGGAATTCTACACCTGCTGTGGGGGATACAAAGGCTGCTGCTGGGAATCGCTCCTGTGCTGTATATAACCTGCTTGCTTTGTCTCAGGATTCCAAGCATCTGAATTACCTGACATCAGAACAAGCTCTGGCAGACTTTGCAGTACTCATTGAGTACTTAAAGACAACTATTGCAGGAGCCCGGTACAGCCCTGTCATAGCTATAGGAGGATCTTATGGAGGAATGCTTGCAGCCTGGTTTAGGATGAAGTACCCCCATGTGGTAGTTGGGTGAGTGTACTTACCCTGCTAAAACACAGAGCAGGCTTTTGTTACTTCCCTGCTATAAATACTGCAGCACTGGGTGAAGCACCATTGATTTTTTTTCACTACTTGGGAGGAAGAATTAAGTTATTTCGAGTTTGGGAAGAGGCACTGTTTGACTAATGAAGACAACTGTAGGTCAGTGGGTACTGAATGGTGTATATTTTCAGAGCTATCTGTTAAAACAGTTATTAACACCTACTATGCCCATTTTTTTGGGGGGGGGAGAATCATCAAAATTCCTGGTTTTTAATCTCTTCAATGCCTTAATTCCCCTTAGGAAAACAGGAATAGCAATTCCCCTGCATTTGTCTGCTGGAGAGTAGATTTTTGTGGGCAGAGGCTCTCTTCAGTTGAGTTTGCACAATGCATTTTGAGAAAGACCTAGTTGCTAGCTGAGAATGAAAAATACTGAAGCAAGACTGAATTCCTGCATTATATATTTATTGGTACCTTTGTACTAGTGTTGAAGGCTCCCAGTCTTGAACAGCCTCTGCATGCAGGCCTATGGAAGAGTTTTGTAGCATTATAGTTAGTTTGCCTAGGACTCAGTGTTCCAAGCTGAATTGCAGATGCTGCTTTGATCCTGGCTGTGGGAGGGTGTTGACCAGGGGGTGGAAGCTCAATTTGCAGAGGTTCAGGATCTCTTTATGTCCCTTTGCAGAGCTCTGGCAGCCTCTGCCCCCATCTGGCAGTTTGGTGATTTGGTTCCATGTGGCACTTACTTCAGCATAGTGACCAATGATTTCAGAAGGAGTGGGACAGGCTGCGCAGAAAGCATCCGGAATTCCTGGAATGCCATTAACAACCTTTCCTTAACAGGTAAGACCTCATCAGTACTGTTTCCAAAGGGTTGTAATGTTCAGGATTGTGTTGTAGAAGCACAGAATGATTTGGGTTGGAATTGGTTAAAATTATCCAGTTCCAACCCCTGCCATGGGCAGGGACATCTTCCACTACAGCAGGTTGCTCCAAGCCCCTTCCAGCTTGGCCTTGAACACTTAGCAGGCTTGTGTTATGGCTTTCACCTGTGTATGTATTGGGTTTTTTTGAAACTATACTCTGTAGTACTGGAAAATGCCAAATGAATTTATTTTCTCTTTAATGTCTGCTTTGTTGAATCACAGCTTCATTCAGGCCTGGTGCAATTCAGAATCCAGGTCCAGAGATCCCTAAGGTCTGACAGCAGCTGACTCCAGATCAGAACCTCAAGGCTTCTATGCCTTCTCGGCAAAGCAAGCCAAGTGGTTGTTACTCTATTAAAAAAAAGTAGTTTAAATGCCAGCTGAGGCAACTGGGTGTAGAAAATCACTGAAATCCTTATGGGTGTTCCATCCCTGGTAGTGTTCGAAGCCTAGTTCGACAGCCTTGGGCGACATGGTCTAGTGTGAGGTGTCCCTGCCCATAGCAGGGGGTTGGAACTGAACGATCTTAAGGTCCTTTCCAACCAAAACCATTCTATGATTCAGTTCTCAGGACTCCATTGGACTTGATCTCTTAAGGGTCTCTTCCAACCTAAAATGATTCTATGATTCTATAGCTACTTTAGAGGAGGTTGTAGCAAGGTGGGTGTTGATGTCCTCTCTTAAGTACCAAGCAATAAGATGAGAGGCAATGGCCTCAAGTTACACCAGGGGAGGTTCAGATTGGATATTAGGAAATACTTCCTTTCTGAAAGAGTTGTCAAGCATTGGAACAGGCTGCTCAGGAAAGTGATGGAGTCACCACCCCTGGAGGTATTTAAGACATGTAGATGTGGTACTTGGGACATACATTAGTGGTGGAGTTGGCAATGCTGGGTTAACTGGTGGACTTAAGGTTCTTCTCCAACCCAAATGATTCTATAATTCTGTATTGCATTCACATCTAGTTTGGAACCATCTGATCTTTAGGGTCCCTTCCAACCCAAACCATTCTGTGAAGTCAGTCCTTGGTTTTTTGTGTAGCTATCTAAGCTGTAACATGCCCATACACTGGAGTATGCAGATATTTTTCTCTTCAGTTAGAGATGCTGACTAAAATCTGATCTGCTGTGCTTGAATGTATGTTGAATAATTTCTCCAGATTAGTTGTAAGTGAAACTTGCTTTTAGCAGCAGCACAACTGACCTGTGTGTTAATGAAACAATACACTAATTGTTCTTTTATCTCTTATTAAAGATGCAGGTTTACAGTGGCTTTCCAACACATTCCGGTTGTGCAGCCCATTAAAAAGTCCCCAGGATGCTGTTCTACTGAAAAACTGGCTGAGTGAAACATGGGTAAATTTGGCTATGGTGAACTACCCCTACAAAGCTGACTTCTTGCAGCCTCTGCCAGCTTGGCCTATACAGGTAATTGCGAATCAGTGTCTTGTAGAATCAACCATTTGGTTTAACTAATTCCCTTCAAACCATAAAACCTGCTTGGAATGGAAAAATGTGGAAGCTGTGCTTGTCTGTAGGGAACAAGGGAGGGATCCACTTCCCAGCTTCCACAATGAAAATGATGGAAAAGATTACACAGGGGAAGGGAAGGATAGTAAGTTTGCTTCTTGGCCAATGCAAGCTGTGCATCTTCCAACCCCAGTCTATACATGGAGCTTCTTTGTTATATATTTGCATGTGTTATCTTTTATTACAGAAGAGCTAAACACTTTATGATCAATTTTCAAGTATGGAAAAGGGATTGAAAAGCTTGCTGAATGAAGTATTAAGTTTGCACTGTTTATAAATGTTTTTAATCAGGAAATGTAGAGTTTCGGGTTCCTCATAGTAACATCCACTACGCAAATGGATACTGCTTTTTATGATAATGCTCAGGGTGTATCATTGCATAGAAGGATGCTGTCTGGAAGTGGACTGACTGTATTTTGACAAGTAACTGATACCCTCTCAGGTATGATGTATTTATCATTCTTATAGATCTAGACTCCTCCTTCTCTGTTTCAGGAAGTCTGCAAGTTCTTGAAGGAGCCCAGTCTCCCTGACAAGTCGTTGCTGCAGAACATTTTCCAGGCAGTAAATTTGTACTACAATTACTCAGGAGGAGTCTCATGCTTAGATATGTCTGAGACTGCAACAAAGAATCTGGGCCAGATGGGTTGGTACTATCAGGTATGCACTCTGTCCTTTCTAAATAGCAACCCAGTGAGTTTTTTTGAGGTGGAGCTGATGAGAATCGACAAGTCATGCAGCTGTCAAATGCCATTTGAGCTGTTTTTTATTGAAGCACTGACAGCCTCCTGGGAATACATCTTGTTGCCCTGCTTGTTCTTTCAGGCTTGCACTGAGATGGTGATGCCCATGTGCACAGATGGTGTCAATGACATGTTTGAGCCTCAGAAATGGGATTTTGATGTACTTTCAGAAGAGTGTTACAGGCTGTGGAGAGTGAGGCCTCGCCCCTCTTGGATTCTGTCTATGTATGGAGGGAAAAACATCAGTTCACACAGCAACATCATCTTCAGGTGAGCCTTGTTTCAGCTTCAAGTGGAGCCTTCCACCAGTTAGTGTTGTCAGTGCAGAGAGCCTGCACTAAGTAACAAAAAGATCTGTTTCCAGCTGATTGAAAGATGGGCATGCTTTGTGTTGCTCTTGAAACTAATATGGTCAATCTTTAGTGGCCAAGGAAGCCAACAGTTCTGTCACTGTGACTCTAAAAGAAAAGTCTGGGTTGGGATGCTTCCAGCTGTTGTTCTTCCCATATGGAATCCTTATCTTGTGGCCAAAGTCCAGGGTTCCCATGCTGGTAAATCCCTCTAGCTTTTCTGAAGCCAAAGCACTGTCTCTTTGACATAAAAAGAAAGTCTAAAAAAGCTCTGGCTGTAACACAGCATCTCAGTCACTGAAATTGTTGCTCTGGGTGATAGCCTTGCAGAGGCGCTGACGTGACATTCCTTTTTCCCTTTGATACAGAAAAGAGTGGGAAGTAACTTGGGGAGCTCTCCTGTTACTGCCAATTGCCCTTTTATTTAGTGGTAATTTGGCAAGTTTCAGGCAAAGAGATGTTTCCATTCTAGACAGGCATATTGCTAATACAAAAGTTTGTCTGAAACACATTTGTATTGGGACAAAAAGTGAAAGAAGTGTTTCAGTCAAGCGCATGCTGATTGCTTTCCACTCAGCTTCACTTCAGCCGTCCTTATTTTTAAGGTTAAACTGTACTTTCTTTAAAGGGAGGTTCGTGTAGCTGTACTTCTGCTGTGAGGTGATACAGAGCTAAGCTAAGTACTGGCTGTTGGTGAGGGTGTTGGATGGAAAGGAGGTGTTTAGTAAACCTATTGAAGCCTGTGCTTCAGGATTCTGACTGGCTGTGCTGATTCCCCACTGTGGGCAGCTCCTGCAGATATATATATATATGTGTGTGTGTGTATTCCTTTATATTGTGGCTAAAACTGTGCAAGGCCTTTTAAGAAACAAACCCTGCATTTCTTTAAACTAGAATCAGTCAGTTGGACCTGGTAGATAGATAGGTGTGTATTTTAAAAGCAGAAAGTCCTTACTTGAACTGGGGATTATGCTCTGGATTTCAGCTGTTAGCTTTGGTCTGTTTGGCTCCAAAGGCCTGTGGCTTTCTTCTTGTTTGCCTCTTGCTGTTTCTCTCCCAGCAGGATATCTGCTTCAGAGTGAGAAATTCCACCCTTTTTTGGAGAACTTTTTAATAATGAAATAAAATTGTTGGTTTAACTTATTTCCTGCAGGGTGTTCTTATTTCCAAGCCCTCCCAGCTCTCTGTACAGTAGAAACCCGCTTTGTAAGCGATGGACAAGCAAACAAATCTAAATAAGTGTTTAAGAATTTATGCCAGCTGAAGGAGCTTGAAATGAGAAAAGCTTGAAAGCAATCAAATGAATGGAGCAGTGCTATACACACAAAGCTGGGTTGTTTGTCTTCAAACAAATACATTGTCAACACTGTACATTTATATAAGAGCCTTTTATTCTTGATCACTACAGAGTGTGTTCCAGAAAACATCCCTATGTTTACCAGGGAAAGCAGCTCCCTGTGGGGTGAAAGCTTCAAGTGTCAGGCAACTTGCACAGCATTCTAGTGCAGGGAGGGGAAAAACACTCCTTCTGAAGCGAACCAGGGTAGGATGGATTTATCCAGGATGCTTAAACTGGTGGTGTTGCCTCTCCCTCTGTGAGCAGTGCATCACTGTGCAGATTCACACTGGTGGATGGTACACTATCAATGCAGGAATCTCCCTTCTTGGAGGTATGTGGTGCGTGAGTGGTTACTTAGCTGTAAGCAGATACTACTTCCCTGTCCTGGGCAGCACAACTTTATAATAAACACTGGTTTGAGGGAATTGGGGTTTTCAGAACCTGTTTTGCCCTTTCTCTTCCAGCAATTTCCACTCTTATTGGAATACACTGTGTTCTTGGTGTGGAAATGCTGCACGGTGGAAATGGCATTTTAACACTGTTCATGCAGGTGGTGGCAGAGAGCAGTTGGTAGTCTTGTCACCAACATATTATGGTAGTCAGAGTCAGCCCAGGGTATATCAGACAGCACAGAATTTGGTGTGCACAGTGTAAAAACTGGTGGTTTTCAGTCTGGATGGATCACAGCTAGGCTGCATGTTTCAAAGTTAGGGCACTCGCCTAGTTCTGCACTGGCAGGGGAGAGGCATCAAGTGAAGGTTCTGTTTTGAGAGGTACTGGAGCTATGTGCAGAAGAGGGGATTGTTAGCATAAGAGAAGGGAATGGAGGAAAAGAAGACAGAACAGTGCCTGGCTGAAGAGAAAAGGTGAGAGGGAAAATGTTAATCAAAGGAAACTTGTCAGTTGTGAGAGTGGGCATGTTAAAAAAGGATGCACGGACAGTGCTGCTGTGATTGCCCAGAACAAGGAGAGGTTTTACACACCAGGCTGGAGGGCTGAGGAGGCTCTGAGGAGATGATAGGAAAGGGAACATTTTGCTGTGGGATAGGCAGGACCCTATTTACAATGTCAGGGCAATACTAGGAGTAGAACACAGGACTAGTGTGCATTAGTTTCCGAAGCAGAGATTGCCGCTGCTGGAAAGGAGTGGCTGACTTCTTTATTCTCTTCTATTACTTCTGTTTATATTGGGGAAACTCCTGTCCTGTAAGATGGACAACTGAGTACTTATGTGTTATGCTTAGTTTAACACAATTAATCTATTCCAGCTGGTACTGAATCATCTTACTCTGTGTAACTGTTATGGCTTAAGGTTATTTCATAACGAGCCCTCCTCTCAGCAAGTACCACTTCCCAACCTGCGTCAGTGCCTCTGGTGCCGTCACTTGGCAGCAGCTGCAGAGGATGCAGCCACAAGCTCCCAGAAAACCCAGAGCCAGGGTTGTTTTCTTGTGCCATGCTTTCTTTCCACATGATTGGGACCAAAAGATCCAAGCTAATGTACGTCTTGGGTCTCTCAGCAACTCATCCCACTGTTGCCAGGGTGCTCTGCTGATTCAGGCAACCTTTTAAATCCAATGCTTTTTGCTTTGGGCAGCTCTGGATGCTTTTTGTTCTGCAGATACAAAATGTTTCTTTTCTAAATCATATTGCGAATCACTGAAAACAAAGGACTACAGAGATACTTGGAGGGGGTTTAATGATGAAACAAAGTATGAGTTCAGCCCTCATCAGCCTTGTACTCTGTTATTTCTACAAAACTCTTTTTTTACTCATTATTTCTTTCTGTTGTTTTGTGGTGCTGCCATTGTGGTATTTTTGTTGCTGCTTATCTCTTAAGGCCCAAGGATGTTTTAGGATCCTCCTAGAAATTTACACTGCCATACTATAGCCCATTTCTAGTGTTTCCTTTAGTGAGCAGGTCCAGTGTAATTAAGTAAGGAGCAAATCTAGATCTGCAAAGTTCCGTAAGTACATGGATGTTGATTCTTTTGTGCAGAAAGATGGACCACTTGTGGGAAGAACATTGTGATAAAGGAAAATACAGTAAGCCCAACGCTACAGATGAGATGCAGACCTCTCACCCTAGTTCAGCCATTGGCTTGCTCTGTGAACCAGGCATGTTTTGGAGCCAGATTCACAGTGCAAGAAATCCCTTCAGTGATTTGATGTGAGGGAGGAGGGGGGAGTAAATTGCATCAACTTGTCCTGTCGCACAGAGTCAGTTTAGATGATTTCTTGAGGGATAAAAGCTTTATTCTAATATGGTGGTTGTTAGAAATAAGGGGACTAGTGGTGTTCAAGGCCAGTTGGGCAGAGCCTTGGGTGGCATGGTTTAGTGTGAGGTGTCCCTGCCCATGGTATGGGGGTTGGAACTAGATGATCTTAAGGTCCTTTCCAACCCTAAGTATTCTATGACTAACAGGTCCAAGGGTTTCTCTGCAGAACCAGGTGGGCACCCAGCTGAGACAGCAGAAGTTGGAACTTCCTGAAAATCCAGCTCTAAAGGGTTGGTTGTTAGTTTATGGCAGACTGACGAAGGGAAGCAAAGTGATTTGGTTTGGGAATTTGCACATGTGTTGGTACAGGGGACCTGACCCTTTTATGACAAAGGCAGGTGGCAGCCAGAGACTGTGGCACTATTGTATCTGAGCAAGCAGGTAATGACAGGCACATAGCCCTGCTTAAACTGCAGTAGCTCACACCTCTGTCAGCAAGGATCCTCTCAGCAGAGGGGTGGGCACAAGACACTGAGGCAAGGCTGAGGTCTGTTTCTGTTAGCACATATGCAAAACATTTTTTACTGCGAGGGTTATCTCCCCTGTGAGGGTGCTGAGGCGCTGGCACAGGGTGCCCAGAGAAGCTCTGGCTGCCTCATCCCTGGCAGTGTTCAAGGCCAGGTTGGACACAGGGCCTTGGAGCAACCTGCTCTAGTGGAAGGTGTCCCTGCCCATGGCAGGGCGTTGGAGCTGGAGGAGCTTTAAGGTCCCTTCCAACCCAAACTGTTCTGTGATCCTGTGAAAGCTGGTTGCGAGTTGACTTCTGTGTGGATGTACCCTAATGAGATGTTCTTCCCTTACAGCAACGGTGGCCTGGACCCATGGTCTGCAGGTGGGGTGACCCAAAACATCAGTGATTCCCTCGTAGCAATTGTGATCCCTGATGGAGCCCATCACCTGGACCTGCGCAGCCTCAACCCTTTGGACCCTAAATCAGTGCAGCAAGCTCGAGCCTTGGAAATCTGTTACATGAAGCAGTGGATTAAAGAGGCCAGGCACAGCCACTGAAGTGGTGCTGCAGCAACTGTGGCCACTGAACCTCCGCTGGCTTTGCTGGGAGTAGGGCCAGGCCCTATCACATGGTCATTTGAACATTTCACTCCTGCTTCCTCACCTGTGTTACAGTACTAACCATTGCTTGTGCCCATGAGGAGCAGGCAGCAGATGGATGGAGAGCATTCTCGGATAACAAATTTCAGTCAAAGTGCATGGGTTGAGCTGCCTGCTCTGGCTTGCTTTCCTCTTCTGCTCTTCTCAAATGCTGTACTTTACCATGAAGTAAAGAGCTCTTGTTCTAGGGTTGATGCCTTCCTCACTGTGCTAGGTGGTTGTCCTGGCTGCTGGTATATACAGCTGATTTAAATGGCAGTGCTGTTGATGATGAAACTCCTGCTGCCTTCAGTGGCACTGGATTTCAGGCATCTTCAGCTGCTGTAAACCATCAGGGGCAGGGTGATAATGGGGAGCAGAAATCACATCTTAATGTGATGCTTGGTAGGGAAGGCATTGGGAAACTGGCCATGCTGTTTGTAAAGAAACCAAACAGTCCTTTCCCTTGGGAATCAACACTGGAAAAGAAGTAAATATTTCCTTTTTCCTTAGTTTTCTGGCAGCTTATTAGTCAAAGCTGCCTCAGGTGGCTTTTCCATTCTGTGCTGTACCAAATGGTCAGGGCTGGGCCCAGACTCCCTCTGCTGATAACTGGCTGAGCGTGCACAATCTGCAGCAGCGTTTTGTTCCTGCTTTTGCTTGTTTGTCCCAATTCCAAAATATCTGCCACTGTGATGATGGTTGCCAAAGAAAACCCTGGGTATCTCGTGTGTGTGTGTGTGTGTGTCCCACAAGCACTTAGTTCTTTCAAGCCAGGAAGCTTTCGAAGCTATTCTCTTGAGCAAACGTGACACTTGTGCTGGCTACATCTTATGAAGTGACAAATAATAGGGGCTGTGCCTTGTGTGGGTTCTTCCCTCCCCCCTACTTTGTGCATTGTTCACATTCTGCATGATCTGTTTGCTGATGGCTCCTCAATAAAAGCCTTTCTAAACAAAAATTGTTTGCAGGACAAACTGTTGAAAGCTCGGAGCGCAGCTTTCCCCTTGGAGCAGCGCGGAGGCTGATGCTGAGCTCACCCAGCCAGGTGCACTGCTCCTCCTGTACAGCTTCCAAACTGCCCTGATTCGTGGGACAGCATCTGTGACATTAATAAATGGCTGGGGCAGTCCTCTTGCCTTCCAGCTTTGGCTTCATTCACACTGAAGCCCTTCTACAGAAAGGAGTCTTTGAAGCTTAAAGGGCAACTCTGTTTCAAAAAGGCTGAGGCAAGGCTTCTTGTCCCCATGCTCTTAAAATTCCAGTTCTATGGAAAAGTTCTCTCAGCTTTGATATGCCTGATAGTTGAGTGTTTTCTTAAGACACCACGTGGCCTTTTCTGTTTCCAGCCTTTTCCCATCCTCTGGGGACAAAGCGAACCCAACACTGAAGTTTTACCTTTTAAAACCCTCCTGTGCATCTTCTTTCCAACTGAGTTCCTGGCATTCCCTTGTCTTGTGTTCTACAGTCAGCATCTCTCATCCTCTTGAGCAAGGTAATTACTATGGAGAAAAAGAGCAGAAAGGAACTACAGGGAGATAGGGGTTATGCAGAAGTTGCCTGCTGACTGAAAGCTGTTGGTAATCCCTTTTCCCATGGTTCCAATTCTTGGTTCTCTGCTGGAAATGTGCCCCAATCTCTCACATTTGTACTTTGTAACAACATGGTGGCTTGAATTTTTTTCTTTAAACCAATAAAAAATACCTTTTTCTTAATCAAGGGGGTTACAGTTGAGTTTTTAGAAGTACCATTGTATCATCCGAGGTGGTAACTGCTGTGTGGTGATGTCCTGGTTCATTGCAGGGCAAGGAATGGAACCTCCAACAGTACATGTAAGTTTGGGGATCACAAATGGCTTAACTGAGCAAGCAAGAGCCTGGTTCCACTGCTCCCACTGATTGCTGGGGGTGTTACTGCAAGTTCTGGGATGAATATTTCCGTGTTGTATGGGGAAAGATGTAGGGATAATCATGCCCTGGGCTGCAAATGGTCCAAGCTACTGTATATTGTGGATCAGCTTGTCTCTTCCCCTCTCCCCTGCTGCCTAACTTACTGCCTTGAGGCAACAGCAGCTTCTCTGTCATTTGGAGAACTCTCTCTTGTTTTAATCAAAGTCACTTAAACTTTCCTCTCTCCTCTCTTTTTTCACTCCTTCCATAAGGAGAAAAAAATTGCCTTTAATAAAACCATGCAATTTGAAGCTGTGAGAAATAACATTTAAAGCCCCAAGTTGTTTAGTGGGGTTTCATTTGGGGCTTTCTGTTTGTTTATTGTTAAAAATCCTACTGTTCCATTCAGTTTATGTCTGTGAGACTGATTCAAATGTGTTTTGGATCAGGTTCTTACTGCTTGGACCAGCTTAGCAATCAGGTGACTGGCTTTCTGTTATGTTTAACTGCTCTTCCCTTTTCTTCTTTCCCCTCAAGTCGAGTAGTTGAAACTTCAGGTCTTATTTATCTTAAGCTTTCAGAATTAACTTAAACCCTGTGTACACATCTCTGTGCTACTGTGGGACTTTCTGTGGTGTTTGGCTACCTCACCTAAATCCTAGCTCTCCTGCTTGTTTCATGCAGGTGGGAACACACTGGGCCATGGGGAGTGGCTGATTTCCCCTTCCAGGTGTGTGATAATGGGCCATACTTCATCTCAGATTTAGGTGTCATGGAATAGTTAAGGTTGGAAAGGATCTTAAGATCACCTAGTATGTCCTTGCCATCTGTCGTAAGTGATTGGACACATGGGGAATTCATCACTAGGGAAAATGCAGAAGGAAAAAGAATGATTCCTCAAAGCATGAATCTTACTGGTGCGTCTGCAGTTTGTACCAATAAAGATGCATTCAGATAATGAAATGCGAGTTACTGGCACTGGATTCTGTTTTGCAAGGACATGGATTTGTATCCCTTGGCAGGCTTGGAGTTCTGCAAATAACATTGTCTGGTTTGTGCTTGATTCTGAGGGAATGGGAGGAAAAAGAGTTGAGGAAATCCCCAGGTTACACATGGTGCATGCAGTACAGGCGAGCCTGCACTTGCTTGGCAGCTCTCACTTCAGAGGTTTAGCTTGGGTGAGGAGCAAGTTTATCCCAGACTGGTTTGGGTTGGAAGGGAACTTAAAGCTCATCCAGTTCCAACCCCCTGCCACAGGCAGGGACACCTTCCACTAGAGCAGGTTGCTCCAAGCCCCTGTGTCCAACCTGGCCTTGAACACTGCCAGGGATGGGGCAGCCACAGCTTCTCTGGGCACCCTGTGCCAGCACCTCAGCACCCTCATAATGAAGAGCATCTTCCTTAGATCTACCCTAAATCCCCCTCCTTGTCCCCAGGGCCGTATCCATGTGTTCCCTCTGTGGGCAGCGCAGTCTCCCAGGGGGGTGTTGCTGCTCTCAGGGGCTTTCCCCTCCGCTGGTGCTTTGCAAACCCTTTTGGTTCAATCCCCACTTTGGAAAGTAGGGGCAGCGAAACACTGGGAATAGCAAATCCCTTCCGTTTGTCTTGTTGTTTTCTAATGTATGCGACCTCTCTGGGTGGTTTAAGCGGTTTAGGTACTTTCTATAAAGGGGATCTTTTAATGACAAAACTAATGTGATTATCTTACCGAGTGTGAGAGGCGCATTCAAGGTTTAAAGAAAATCTGTTAGAATAGCTGAATGTATCTGCTTAATCCTTTCTCTAATGTGGGTGGACAATGCTCTGGGAAGCAATTGGGCTTTCTTTCTTAGAGTAAATGCCTGGTCTCCAGAGGTAGGAACTTGTTTGCAGCTCTTTATACCCTTATGCTTCACCTTCCAGGGAATACAAAGGCACAGGAGAGAGGCAGAGAGCTGTGAGAGGCCAAGTTTTTCCTCCAATAGCTGGGGGTGTAACCAATACAGGGCCAATTCCGGCAGGCGGCCGAGCACCCTCTGCTCCTTTTGACTGCCCCCTGAATAGAGGCTTCTCCTCTTGCCCTCCTGCAAAAACCGTGGTCCCCACCATGTGAAATACAGCACCGCTTTCTCCTTTCTGAGCACCAGGGAAGCTGCTCGCACTTACTGGGGTGACAGGACCCCGTGTTGGGTGAGCAGCCCTTCCCACGTGGACCCCACAGCTTTGGGGGATTATTCCAGAGGTTTCCAGATCCATCCTTTGGAAAGGTTTGGAGCTGCAGACACGTTATTGTAGGGTGAATTGCAGGGGTGAACACAGCCGTGCTCAGATGGAGACAGCACTGAGGGGTGATGCTGTGGGATGCAGCTATAGCTGGACCGCAGCTGGTGTTGTCCAGCTCCTCCACTGTTCTGTTCGTAGGTCTGTGCTTGTGAATCTTTCATCTCTCTGTGTCTATCTGGATACACAGGTCTTAGAAACACTATTGTCCACAATGTTTAGCATGATAAGTTACATGCTTTACCCACCATGTTGAAGTAGTTAACAAAGCAAGTAGTGGCTCCAGGACTCCTTAGCCTGGATTTGGCCTTACAGCAGGAGCAAACAGGTTGCATTTTGTAGTTTGTTATCCAAACATCCTCAAAATAGCACATAAGGAGGAAAAGGATATTTTGCTGCTGCCTTTCCCAGCTGGAGTGACACACACTGTCTGCTGTCACCCTGCAGTAGACTAACACAGGGAAAAGGTAACCTCAGCATCAGAGGAGACAAGTGCTGAGCTACAGCCTTACACACTGGTCTGGATACCCATGGAGCTGTTGTCTGAAGAAAGGACTCAGTGCACAAGCTAAAAGCCTGTCCCAGATAGTACCAATTGAATCCCCTGAAGGAAGGAAAAGGATTTCTACAGGTGAGACCACGGCACCTCCAGGCTACTGTATAGTCAGTAACCATAACATGGGACAGGTTCAAGGGTCCAACCTCCTGCTTGCAGCTATGGGGCCAGGGCAGGATGCTCATCAATGTGTGCTCAATTGGGTCCCCAGACCCTCCAAGGATGAAGCCTGCACAGCCTCTCTGAGCATCATCTGCCCATCATCTCTGGGCTCAACTGTCCTTACAGTGGAAGAGTTTTGCATCTAGTCTGAACCTCTTGTTTCAGTTTATGTGTGCTTTTATCCTCCCACCATGCACCATCATGAAGAACCCTGCCCTGTTTTCTTGATGAGCCCTATAGGCAATGAGCACTGCAGTTAGATGACCCCAAAGCTGTTCTTTTTCCAGGCTGAACAAGCCCAGATTCCTCATCCCCTTCCTTAGGTCAAGTGCTCCTCCCTAACCATCCCAGTGAACTGGCACTGAACCTGGGCCAATTGAGCAGTAAGAACTCCTGAATAAGGCTGAGAGAGCTGGGCTGGGTCAGACTGGACAAGAGAAGGCTCCTGAAGGGGAGCCCTCAGAGCAGCTCCAGTGCCTAAAGGGGCTACAGGAAACCTGGAGAGGGGCTTGGGACAAGGGCCTGTAGGGACAGGACAAGGGGAATGGCTTTAACCTGCCAGAGGGGAGACTGAGATGAGCTCTTAGGCAGAAGCTCTTCCCTGTGAGGGTGCTGAGGCGCTGGCACAGGATGCCCAGAGAAGCTGTGGCTGCCCCATCCCTGGCAGTGTTCAAGGCCAGGCTGGACACAGGGGCTTGGAGCAAGCTGCTCTGGTGGAAGGTGTCCCTGCCCATGGCAGGGGTTGGAACTGGGTAAGCTTTAAGGTCCCTTCCAACCCAAACCATTCTATGAATTACCTTCTTCTCCCCCCTTGCAGCCCACTGATGTTTCCAACCTTGCAAACTGGGCTCTTTGGCTGCCCCTTACATTTCACCGTGGGACAGGAGGGAGAGTGAAGGATGTTATTTCCTTGCAAACACCAATCCCTCATTCTCAATCCCCACAAACGAGGCCATTAACAAAGGCCAGGCCCTCCCAGGTCATGGTGGAGGAGCGCGGAGGCTCCCACCTTTCCTCCCAGCAGACGAAATCAGCGCTTGCTACTCCAAGTAGACTAATAAATGTCGGGGCAGCGGGAGGTGAGTGCAATCAAGTGCGAGAGGCTGAGTTATAGCAGTAACCTGCTGAATTCCTGGGTCACAAAGTAATTTACAGAGCAGCCCTCATGTCATTCAATGATGATTCAGACAGGCCGGACCCCGGAGGGCACAGCCTCCTGCTGGCTCTATTATTAATACCATCAACAAGCAGCAGGATGTTGGTGCGGAGAGAAAAGAACCACACCACCAGCGTGTGAACCTAAGGAGCACATGGAAAATGGCATTAATGGGTTATTGTATGGGTCTGTAATGAGTAAAAAACCATCCACTGCTCTATCAGGTGCTATGATTCAGTGAAATATGAATGTCTCCTCTTTGGCCGTGGAGTTGCTCAGGGCGCTTTGCAGCAGAAGGAGAGGAGGATCGGTGTGTCAGCGCTGCTCATTTCTATCTCCCAGCCCCTGCGATAGTCCCCATGGAGACGGGGCAGGGGGGGAAGGTGGTTTCCAAGCGCTCCAGAATCATTTAAATTAATATCCAGGGAACAATGTAAACCTTCCCTTTGACGTGGCGTGGGAATAGGCAGGCCCGGCGCTGGGGCTGGGTCAGCTGAAAGGGAAGGTAATGCTGCAGCCAGTGCAGTGAGCCAGGGGCTCGACCTCTGCTGCTGCATCCCTCCCTTCTCCTCCAGAACACATAGAAATGGCAGCAAGTGCTGCTTCTTGTGAATGGGGACTTCCTAGGTGTATATCAAACCTGAGCACGGAGTAAGAGGGCAACATCTGCAATGTGCATGGCCCATGGGTGCCAATAGTGATGGTGTTTTAGGTAAATTTAATGAGTAAATGTTAAAAGTTAGACTTATTTGTTAATGACACTGCAATGTCAATAGTGATGCGGTAGTGTTGCTGCAGTTTAAGTTTGCAACCATTTTACATCCCTGCTTTGGGTTCTGTGATCCTTCCTCACCCAACTGAAGCTCTACGTGGCCTAGAGCCACTTGGAACTGCAGAGGGGCAATGAGGAATTGCATGGGCGAAGCCTGAGCTGAATCAAGGCTGAAGTAAACTGTTTCTCAGCTGGGAAATGACAGTGGAAGTGATTTACTACCTTGCTTTGGTCTGGTACGCACTGCTGACAAATGGGCAAGCAAAACATCCCTGGGTTTGAGCCGTCCTCATGCAGAGGTGCACATGGTTTATTTAAACACGGGGGAAATGGTTCTCAAGGGCATGTAAAGGACCAGAGAAGGCTTCCTGGCTGTAATCTCAGGGATAAATAGCAGGTGTTTGTGTATGGCAGAAGAGATTTCCCATAATAGAGCTGGGCTGTTGCCTCAAGCACTAGGTGAGGTGGTAGATCCATGTCTTCATGTGATCCACCATATGTATGAGAGATAGGTCACCACCAGTGACCAGGAAGTGGCTGCTCTGAATGAAGCCCTCCTGGAGCATCACTGGCCACAGGCTGAGCTTCTTACAGGAGCAGTAGCATTGGCATGTGGTATGAGATGACCTCAGCAGTTCTCTTTGGTCCTTAGAAGGGCAAAATGAGCAGAATTCCACATAGTTATACAGCAAAAAGAAGCTGGCCATGTGGAGCTGCCTGCTGATAAACAATACCCTGGTCTGGTGCATTGGAGGACCAGTTCATCCTCCACTGGGAGTGCCTGCAATGAGCGGAGTGACCATGGCCTATCTGCAGAGCTGTCTGGTCCATGATCCTATCTGGCAACAAAGCAAAATGCATGGCTTCCCTTCTCCATCTTTGGCCAATTCGTTGATTTTCCATACTCTAGGTAGAATTCAGAGGGATGTTTTTCTAAACCAGAATGAAGCCGAGGTCCAGCAGCTGACAGGTGCCCATCCATCTGCTCGGGACTGCTGCCTCTGAACTTCCAAAGACACCAGACTGGAAAACCCTAGAAGTCCAGCAGGAAAGAATTTAATGTATTTGGGTACACAGGGATAGGCATCCTGTAACTGGATGGCTGCCCCATCCCTGGCAGTGTTCAAGGCCAGGTTGGACACAGGGGCTTGGAGCAAGCTGCTCTAGTGGAAGGTGTCCCTGCCTGTGGCAGGGGGTTGGAACTGGATGAGCTTTGAGGTCCCTTCCAACCCCAAATGTTCTATGATTCTATGGCAGGAGGCATGGAGAGCTCTGGCGTTAGTTTTAGCCTCAAGACTGTTCCTCTTGTTCACAGCCTAGCAATAAATTGCTTGTGACATCCACCTCCCATCTAACCCCCTCTTTGGCTTCTCCCCCACGCACCACAGCCAGAAGTGACTGTAACCTTGTGCCTGTTGCTTTCCTTGGTGAGACCCAGGAGAAAGGGGTGGGAGACGCGTTATTCCGACGTGATCACTGCTGCTGCCTAAGCACAGGATGGCCAAAATGCTTCTCTTTTCCCCTTTGTGCTTCTGCGCGGATGTTGCTACTGATATTCCCTCAATTCCCCTCAAAAAGAAAGAGTGTTTTATCCGTATTCCCCCAGCGCCCAATACAAATGCAAATCAGCTCCAGGCAGTAAGTGTTGGGTTGTTGTTTGTTCCCCTGGCTGCCCAGCATCACTTGGCAGGGCTTTTCTCACTGGTTTCTTCCCCTCCCTTCCCTTTAGCCCGTGTGCCCAAAGCGAAGTCCTTGGGAGGGTCAGAGACCTGCTCCATTCCCACACCTTTGCCCTCCTCTTCCTCACCCTCCTGTTGCCCAACTTGTTTAAAGCCTGTTTATTTACCACCCCCTTCAGCAAGAAGGGCTGAAAGTAAACCAGGACTCACTCAAATTCCCTAAAATAACGGCTGGGTGGGCAGGGCAGTGCTGCTGCCACATGAGAACACTTGGGCGCTTCATGTCCCTGCTTGGCTGGTTCATATCTTGGACAAAATTCACTAGGACATCACAGCGGAATCAAGAAAAGGGAGGGCTCTGAACTTCCCCATCACTTTAAATAGGTCAGTGCTTTGTAGGTAATAAAATACCTAAATAGGGGGCTCCTTAACCCCAGATTTGAGGCTGGTGCTGACTCTGTGCCCTCAGGGCCTCTTGACTTTCTAAACAGGAGTTATTTTTAACCAGTTTTAAAGCTGCAGCTGTACAGATGCGCAGGATGTGTCAAATACAAGCAGGATTGCTGCAAGGAGTTAAAAACAAGACATCAACACCAAAATGCAGCTCCAGCATCCAGCAAAAGGCAGGTCCTGTGAGCTGAGCATCACTGCCAGGGGCAGCTGCTCGCTTGGTCAGGATCCATCTCTTCCTCCTATGGGGCTTCAGATCAACCATGCACTTAAATATACACTTCGAGTGCATCATCAGCTCCTGCTTACTGGTGTTCTTGAAATGAGCTTGGTATTTATGAGGTCCTTAAACGCAAGTGATGGGGTGGTGAAGCCTATGTTCAAGGGATGCTGCTTCCTTCCTTCTTTGGGTCCACCAAGGGCTCAAGGTCCAATGTACAGGCTGAGCCCATGGGCCTGCATGTTGTTGTGCTGGGCCCACATCACGGCCAGGGCTGTGTGTGGGACCAACTGAACTGGGGTGGGAAACTTGTGGGGCCCAATCCATCACCTGCATCCCTTCACTGCTATCTCCCATCTGCCCGGCGCTGATACTGAGCAGCTTGTTCTGCCCTGAATGCCGCAGCTGAGCCGCTGCCTAAGAAAGACCTCAGAGTGAAGAAATCCATTTGTGTGCGTTTCCTTTTTTTCCCCCCTTCCTTTCCCTTTTCATCTTCTTTCCTGCTGCTATTCATTCAGCATGAAACAACCTTCCAAATCAATCCGGAAGAGATCATTTGCAACTGTTGCTGTTTTCCCATTGCTAATTGCTGGGCTGCAGCCCCAGTTGAAATTGCCCTGCATAATACACACACCGATGCTCCTAAGCTAAGGGCTTCCCAGGTATTTTCCCCTAATGGGTCTTTATTTTCCTGCAAAAAGAGCCCCAAACCCAAGCCCTGGCTTGCTGGTCAGCTTTTAACGGGACAATAGCGTCTCCATAGTACGTCTTGTTTCCGAGGCAGAGCCGTGTTTTGGCAGGAGCTGAGTTTCACAGGGCTGGTGATGGGGTTTGGTACTTGGGCACCCAGAACTGAAGCAGTTAATTGCCTTAGCGGGAAGGAGGAAATTCCTTGTAAAAATCCAGAATCTGGTTGAACAATGTGGCCTTTTATTTCTCCATCTTGGAACCAAGCCTGGCTGCCCTTGTAAACAAAGAGAGGGAAGAATCACTGAACCAACCCAACGCATAAAAACTGACCATGTCTGTCTTTGAAGTTCCCTTTATGTTGTTTGGAAAACTTGGGATTATAGAAGGGGTTTTTTTCTTTCCTTTTTTTCTTTCCTTTTAAAGAAAAAAAGAGGGATGGGAGCTAAGGGAAACTTTTCCTTAAACAGAGCAGGAGTCATTAATTAAGTATCCCATTCATCCCCCAGGCACTGGCTCATCAATCAGATTTCTTATTAGCATTCTGATGACCCTCCTGACCCCCTGTCTCTGCACTGTCTGCATGACGACACGGAAAACCAGACCACACACGGAACGGGGGAGGATTATCCGATGCTTTTCCTTACTCCCGGTGGGAGGGAGACAAGCAGGGAAGGGGAATGATGACTGATGTTGTTGTTTTGGGTTGAACCATGTCAATAAGCGGCTCTTGGATGAACAGCCCCAAGAGCCTGTAAGGGTGATATTGGTGGTGTCCAAGTGGGTGCATGCACAGGGATGCTCCGGGGCTGGAACCTTGTTGCCATCACAGGGTCTTTCTGCTCCTGTTGTGGTCATGGCAGGCTCAAATCCAGAGCTAAGAACAGGATTTTAGTGCAGTGACCACCGTGCTCTTACTGTTGGGTAACCCTGGTCAGGAAACTATTGGGTCCTGAAAATGTGCTGGCAGCTTCAGGCCCCTTAAGGAGGCTCAATGTTACATGTAAAGATCCCACATTACCAGTCCTTCTGCTTCCAGGTTATTCCAGTTCTCAGTACTAAGCTGATTGCATCTTCACACAACTGTTTTGGGGCAAGTTTTTGCATTGAAATAAAAGAGAACAGTGACAGCAGCAAGTAATGAGATGCACACATCTGAAAGTCAAACTGCAGCAGCCCCTTGCTTAGCATGGGGTTTGCACATGCACACACGTGTACATACATGCACACACATGCACAAAGCATGCAGCCAGGGAAGCCCCTGAATGAAGGCAGTTGCTGGCAGAGGGAAGCAGCAGTGGGAGCTCTCAAGCTGCTCTCTGTTGTTTGCAGTGACGTTACGAGGAGCCACATCAGGGAGGAGGAAAGGGCACGTGGATGGTGTGTATGTGTGACTGCAGTGGTGGTGGATACAGGGGTATGGCGCTGCTCTTGGGCAGTAATATGTGTGGTGGATGGGAAAAGGAAAACAGGAAAATGTGGATAAAATGGAGAAGCATTCGGGAGCTTTATATATATATATATATAATTCTATTTCTTCTTTTTTATTTGCTTTAGTTGGAAGGGGTTGTACCTGACCAAACAGGGGAAGTTTAGATTGGATATAAGGAGGAAATTCTTTCCTGTTAGGGTGGTGAGGCACTGGAATGGGTTGTCCAGGGAGGTTGTGAATGCTCCATCCCTGGCAGTGTTCAAGGCCAGATTGGACGAGGCCTTGGGTGATATGGCTTAGTGTGAGGTGTCCCTGCCCATGGCAGGGGGTTGGAACTTGATGATCTTAAGGTCCTTTCCAACCCAACCCATTCTATGATTCTATGATTCTATATTTTCCTTCAAGTGTTCAAAACCCATATAGATGAGGCCCTCAGTGACATGGTTTAGTGATGGTCTTGGCAGTGCTCTGGTAAAGGTTGGACTTGATGATCTTAAAGGTCTTTTCCAACCTGGTTGAGTCGATGATTCTGTGATTCTAAGTCTCACTGTCCTGTGATGGATAATTCACCATCACAGCTCATCTCTGAATTCAGGCAATATTCCCTGAGTCACACTAGGAACTGGTGGGGATCAGGCATCTTCAGAGGTGCGAGCCTCAAGGTTTAGCCCAACAAGAAACATCCCTCTAGGCAAGGAATCCCATCTGACCTCCAGCTAAAACCCCAATGGATGAGTGTCCTTGTCCTTGGTGCTCATCCTCTAGGCAGAGTGATGCTGTCACCACTGAAGGAAACATCAGGAACGTCCTGGAGATGCAAAGACACCCATCGCTCTTTGCTGATGGAGGAGGAGATGGGGAGGACGGCAATGAGAGGGGCAAGAGTTTGGTCTTTCATGTTAAATACCGAAGCAGCCCGTGACCCAGATGGTGTCTTTTGGTCCTGTATCAGCCTAAACACATAACACCCAGGCAGCTCCTGTGGCCAACTTTGACTAGTGTCATAGGGGCATCAACAGCTCTCCCCTGAACAGTAACTATGGACTGGGATCAGCAGGATTAACCAGGGTGAGGATTAGAGCAAGAGAGGAATCAGACTATTAGTCAAAGTGGCTGGAAACCAGATCTGGCAGCAGAGACATACCTCCCATGTGCTCAGAAAGGCATCTGTGTGCTCCAGGCACTTTAAAAAGGATCATATTTTTGCTTGGTGATGGGAAGAGCTTACGTGCTTAAAGGAGGCAGCCCTTAATGTCACACTGATGGTGCCTGGCCCAGGGCATCCTCACAGAATCACCTCTGGTGTCCGTTTCCTTCTCCCCATAATCCAGAGCATCCCAAAGGAAGCACTACCCTTCAACAGCCCATTGCAGTGGGTTATTGCTGGACCTTTCTACATAGTCCTTCATGTCATGGTCCATCATGCAGGCATCAGGCTGTGAGACTCATCTCCACGTATCCATCACAGCAGGTTACTGGTGTGTATTTTGTAGCTGGCAAATGCAGAGAGGAATTAAACCTCTCGGATACTGCAATGGTAAGGGTGTGCTTTAGATATTGACAGTTCAGACTAGTTTTCATGGTCCTGGTTAATCATAGTGCTTGACCCTGACGTATCTGCTCTGGCCTGCCTGTCAGATGTCTTTGTGTGCTGTGCGATGCTATTCAGCGTGCTGAATGCAGATCAGCTGCGATGTCAGATACTTCTCTGATGATGTCATTTTCCCCAACAGAGTGGCTGGGAAGCAGCAAGTAAAGAAAACCAGGGAAGACCTAAAGAATGCAGGAAGAGTTGTGAGGAAGGAGGCTCAGCCCCTTCCACCTCTCTCCAGCACAGCAGATGAGGAGGTGAGTTTGACTGGGTGTTAGTGTGGCGGGTGCTGATGTGGTGCTGGACCATCTGACACAGCCACCAAATGTTGTTTGCAAAGCCTGAATAGATTGAATTCCATGTACATGGTAAAAAATGGAAGAGGATCTGTGGTGCCAGCAGCTCCTCTTAATAGCTCCGTATCCTGCTTGTGTTCCCTGGCAGATAATCACCATGACTAACGCTTATCTGACACAGACAATTTTGCTACCAGAATCTGCTTTCTGACCTTAACTGTCTGTTGAGAGACATGACAGCTCTCTCTGCAATGGCACAAATGCTAACAAAGCTCTCCTAGGAAATAGGTGAGTTTCGTGGATGCTTGGTGAAGTTGAAGCAAGATGCAATGAGTGCTCCAGAGAGCTGAATGGAGGGGCTGAGCCTGTGGCTGCCTGCCACACTCTTCATAGGATCCCAGACTGGTTTGTGTAGGAAGGGACCTTAAAGCTCATCCAGCTCCATCCCACTGCCACGGGCAGGGACCCCTTCCACTAGAGCAGGTTGCTCCAAGCCCCTGTGTCCAACCTGGCCTTGAGCACTGCCAGGGATGAGCCAGCCACAGCTTCTCTGGGCACCCTGTGCCAGCGCCTCAGCACCCTGACAGGGAGGAGCTTCTTCCTTATGTATTCCTATAATGGTCCTTGTTGGAGTCATTATGTCTGTGGGGATGGCTGTGCCAGGGTTCAGGCTCAATAACCAGGCTTCTCTTCCCATGGGGAGAGCACTGAGACCCTTGCGTGGATCCCCCAGGGTAGGATGGGCAGTGACAAACCCTGTGAGCATCCAAAGGAAGACGTGAGCATTAACACACAGAAAGGGCAAAGCTTGAATGCCTTGACCAACATCCCACCCCTTGAGAAGGGCACTGCCAAAACCCACCTCATCCCACCCCATCACCCCCCAACACGCGTGGCAGTTCGGACATGCCAAGGGGGGGAGCAGCCGCGTTCCCACCGGCATATGATGGCTTGCCAAAGGATCGCGAGGGGCTGGGAAAGAGGGGGGGGGAATCCTGACATAGAATTTAAAATGTGCTCTAACCTTTTCTGCAAAGTGAAAGCGAGAAAAATGCTCATAAAACTGCTCTTTGTGCGCAGAGAGAAGTGCGTTTTTATACTGTTGCTAAGTTCCTTATTGTTTTCTGGCTGTTTTTTGTGTTTCTGTGGCAGCCTTTTTCTGTGGGCCTCTTTCAGTGACTTAGCTATATTGGCCTGCAGATAATTAGATCAGTGCTATCATTTTCACTGTCCTTTTTCCTCCGGGGCTATTTGCATGATAATGGCAGTTTGTGCGAGGCTCTGCCTCCGTCTCCTTCTCCCTTTTAACAAGGCACCGTTTCTAAACATGAAATCATCCAGGGCACAATTCTGCGAGTGGCTCTGCTAAGAAAGGGCTGAAAACATCTGGGTAAGAAAACATTTCTGGTGGCCAAAATTCCAACAGTTTTGTTATCTATAGCTTAAAAACAAAACTCTATAGTTTTTACAGTATTTTTAGCCCATATTTGCATGTGCCGTATGCAAAGCTCCTGACCACAGTATATTCCCACTCTGGGTATGATTTATTATGTGTCTATCGAGATAATCTATAGACAAGCAGGATACATGAAGTGGTGGAATCACTGTGACTGGAAGTGGTCACAATCTGTGTAGGTGAGGCCGTCAGTGCCATGGGTTAGTGGTGGCCTTGGCAGTGCTGGGGTAAAGGTTGGACTTGAGGATCTGACAGGTCTTTCCCAACCTGATTGATTCTATGGCTTAGACTCTTAATGAATCCTATGAGCTTTTGAAAGGAAACTGAGCCTCATAAACTGGTTCTGAACCTCTCTTGCTGTGAACAACGTCTTCCATTCAGCAAGATATGCCCAAATCGAAGCATGATGATCTTAAGGTCCTTTCCAACCCTAACTATTCTATGATTCTATGATGGGAAACCCATTGAAATCCAGTGGTTGACCTGAGTGGCTAACACTTGTGACGATTCAAGGTCTCGGGTTTTCCATGTAGTAACGTATCATAGCCAAGGATAGGCAAAAGAACTGCTGTGTGCAGGAGCAGGGCCTCCTGCCCTCCCCAAGTGCTGCAGAGCAGTGGCCATCTCAGCCTGCAGAACCAGAGAGGCTACTTTTGCTCTAATAAAGGGGTCTTGGGACCTGTTCTTGCTCCTGATGGGATTAAATTCCTTGCAGGGGAGCAAAGAAATGGTAAAATACATAAAGTGAGGAAAATTGGTTCTGGTATGAGGAGATCATGGAATTTATTTGAGATTTGGCTTTCCCCACAGCAGCTCAGCAAGGGGCATCTGCTGTCCTAAACTGATGGGTATTGACATGGATCTGTCAGATCTTCATGTCACTATGGCAAAAACATATCCCCAGGGCAGCTCTAGGTCTTGGAGGCCTCCACAGAGCAGCCCAGGGCTGCAATGGAAGGGAATAGAAAATCAGATTTGCCTGCTTAGTTAAGCTTGTTAAAAACTGCTTGAAACTTCCTAATGGTCAATATCCAACAGGCAAATCTGGTCAACGTTTTGATAACATTTTTAATTAAAAATAAAGCAATTTAAAGTTCCACAATTGTCCTTTTTTATGGAAAAGTAAATTCTTCTAAAGAAAGGGGCCTACAGGGATGCTGGGGAGGGGCTCTTCATTAGGGACTGTAGTGGTAGGACAAGGGGTAATGGGTTAAAACTTAAATAGGGGAAGTTTAGATTGGATATAAGGAGGAAATTCTTTCCTGTAAGGGTGGTGAGGCACTGGAATGGGTTGCCCAGGGAAGTTGTGAATGCTCCATCCCTGGCAGTGTTCAAGGCCAGGCTGGACAGAGCCTTGGGTGACATGGTTTAGTGTGAGGTGTCCCTGCCCATGGCAGGGTGCTGGAACTGGGTGAACTTAAGATCCTTTCCAACCCTAACTGTTCTGTGATTCTATGATTCTATGGTGGAAGCATCATTTAAGAGCTACCTGAAGTGGGAAAGAGAACTAAGCCCACACCATGGGAGAGCTGGAAGGGCGAGCAGAGCTCTTAGCTACATGGAGTTAGGATGCCACATGTCATATGAAGATCTCGGCATGGGGTTTCCTGGCTCAGAGAACTGGCTATTCCTAAATGGAAGACAAAGAGACAGGGTCTGACTCCCCCGAGCCATGGGAGTCCCTGATGCTCAGCAATCCTGAAGATTAGGTCCCTTAATTGGGGTTATTCATCACTGGGTGAAAGCCAGTGGGAATGGGAACTTTGCTGAGAGCTGGACCAGGTCCTTTCTTCAGAGCATAAATAATGAGTGAGAAGGCTTCCTTGTAACACTGGTGCCAAGCTGTGTATGACCACACACCAAACAGCAGCCAGCCCTCTTTGCTCTGCCCTGTGTTGTGAACGGTGCACAGCTGGAGCTCAATGCCTGATCAGTAGGGTCTGAGGAGCTCCTGTCCTCTCAAAGCCATGCAGCAACTCTGGGTCAGGAGCCATGAGACCAAGTAAACTGCTTCTTGCCAAGGAAACAGAGATGGGTGAGCAGCAAACAAGGCATTAGTTGCTGTTTGTTTGCATTTCACACTCTATTCCCACCCAACAAAGCTCTTCCAAGCAGTGCCCTGCACAAGTAGTGAAAATAAAGGAGTGAGTTTGACTTCAAAACCTTCTGCATTTACCTGCAGGAATGTCTCAGAGCAAAGAGAAAACCCTGCAAACGCCAAGGAATACACAAGGATTGAAGAAAAACTGTAATATGAAGAAGTATTTCTGTGTGATATGGAAAGTGGTTTCCTTTCTTGGCCCACTCAAGTATTTGTAAACGTTTCCTCAATGCGTATTTCCACCAGTAGCCAAGTGCTGGACAATGAGCAGGACTTAAAGAAGTTAAATTGCATTTTTCACCCCCAAAACTCTTTCCTGAAGAAAATACAGCTAACACTCCTCCTGAATGCTCCATGTTTCCATAGCATGATAACTCAACCCACTGAAGGCAGCTTCAGTGAAGAGCAGAAACCCTGCTTCCATCGTAGGAGACATGCACACAAGCCACAATAGTGTGAAGAACATGAGTGTTTCTCCAACTAGGAAGCTTCTATAATGAAAACCAGCTACAATCTGCAGCAGAGAAAGCAACACAAAGTTCTTTAAGCTGGTGCTGAGGTTTGTTTTCAGGTGAGCTGCCTCAGGAGTTAGATCTGGACACGGTCCCTTCCCCATTGCATGCTGCTGATCTTCTTGTCCTTAGGCTTCCAGTCTGGCTGCCCATAGGTAGATTTCCTTCACAATATATCCTACCTGAAGTGCATAACACAGATGTGGGCTGGTCTTTATGGCTGTTCAGAGGAAGGAGAATGAGATGGAAGAGCTGTTTCACCGCTCAGCAACCTGGTTTACACTGGAGTAACCTCACTGAAATAAGGAATTCCACTCATCTAAACCAGGAGTGCAGTAGGATCAGATGAGGACTTTCCTATTTGTCCAGATGCCTAAGTGTATTCCCCTCCCCAAGCCCCAAACGTGTGATCCATGTGCCATTTGGGTCCTGCTTTCCTTGCATAGGTGAAGCAACTATTGCCTTATGAGCAGTATGATACCGGAAGAGGATGCTGAAGGACTGGGCCATGCAAATGCCCACTATTACATAAAATACTGGCAAATGGGAAATACATCTCCCCCTGATGAATTTAAGAACTCATTTTGGACACAGGAAAGTGATTGCATGAGAGCTTAAAGTGGCACACTGTTTCTTTTCCAATCTGAAACCCTATGTGCTGTTTTTCCTTGCTTGTTTAAAATAAGCATAGAGAAAAATCTCAGGTTAAATGTTTAAAGTCCACCTCAGACACCTGTGTTTAGCTCAATGACACGAAGCCGAAACCCAGAAATCTCCAGTGGCATCTCAAGGCTCTGCCCAGCCTGGGAAAGGACCAGGAGAGCCTTTGCAGGGTTTCCCAATGGAGCGATGATCCAGACAACACAGCTTTGTGCTTTATCCCCGTGCCACTCTTTCCAATGTGACTCTGCTTGAAAACACACATCATCCACCCACCACTGCCAGCAGAACCACCAAAACCTGCTGTGCCTTTCCTTATGGAAGGAATGCATCCCAGAATGTGGAACACACACTGGGACTGAAAGAGGGAAACAGACAACAGCTTCCATAAGCTGCAAGAGGAAACAGGATCCCAAGGATGCAGTCCTGTGTTTGCTAATGGTTTCCACCAAATAGCATCTCTAAGAAGCCAAGACCATAAAGGAGCTGAGTGTGTGCACATGTATGAACATGCATCATCTGAAGGCGTCTACAGTGATTTAAGGCAGGTGAGGACTGAAGCTACACAAGCCACGCAATCTTGCATCTACATATACTAAATTTAGGTTAAGTGGCTTAAATTTAGCTTAAGCAGAATCCGCCTTTCATCCCTCCTCCTGATTTCATCAACTAGCTCATTGTCAGATGCTCTGTCTCTATTAGTGGGGAAGCAAAGCAGTGTGTTTTAAGATTTCTTCCACTGTTGCGAGTCCAAACTTCCTCAAGATTTTACCCTGTTTGCAAGAGATTGAGTAAAATGAACATTTTTTCCTTTTAGGTCAACATTTTCTTCTGGCAGACTGAGCCTGAAGTGCACTTTATTTCCCTTTAATTTAACAGCTCCAGCAGCTTTTCCAGTTAAATCGACTGTTCATTATTGAGCCCATTTATGAAGGGCTGTGCAGTGCAGTTTAATGAATCCCTGGCACAAAGCTCCCTTTCAGCGTAGGGAAAGAATAGCAGCCTATTTAGGTCCTGTAGGGCTGTATGTCAAAGGCTGCCTATAATACTTGTCAGGGAAGGGCAGAAATTCCCACTGATATAAGAATGTGCAAGAAATCAACTCGCACAACCAACTTGCCGATTAAGACGCGATCAGGAAATGAGTCTGTAGGTTGTGAGCAGTGACACCTGTTTGGGCAGCCAGATTTTCCCATCGCTCCATAACCATATGGGCCATACAGCAGGGCAGGGGAAGGAAAAGTCCTTCTGTCCCTGTGGTAGAGATTTTCCACCCTCCTGATGCTGTGGTGGAAGGAAAACGGGTGTTGGGATTGTGAGGGCTGGGCTTAGCGCTGGGTTTGCTAGTGATCATGGGTTGGAAGGGACCTTCAAAGCTCATCTAGCCCCAATCCCTCGTGATAAACAGGGACACCTTCCACTGGAGCAGGATGCTCCAAGCCCCTGTGTCCAACCTGGCCTTGAACACTGCCACGGATGGGGCAGCCACAACTTCTCTGGACACCCTGTGCCAGTGCCTCAGCACCTTCATAATGAAGAACATCTTCTTTGTATCAGCCTGAATCTGCCCTCTTTTAGTGAGGAGGCACAGCACAAGATGTTTCCTTCAGGATCCTGTCCCTGCATTGCAGGGGGTTTACCCCAATGTTGGACACCAAGATGGGAGGCTTGGCAAGAATCAGGAGGGCAGATTCCCCTTCTGCAACCAGCTCCAGTGAGGAGCTACTGCACAAAACTGCTGGCACCATAATGTGGTCCTAAACCACGCAAGGCTTCCTTGTTTGCATAATCTGCTCTCTGCTCTCTGGCCCGCTTGGTCTGCAGGGATAACAAATTGTTCCACTTGTGAAGGGCTTGATCATGTGGCTGCAAGCTCAGTTTGTGTCCTGCGCGAAGCACCAGTGAGCACGGCGTGTCCCCGCTCCCTTTGATTCACAGGGCTCCCTCTAAAGACACTGAGGTTGGTGCCAAGGGCATCGTCCTGGGAAGCCCTGGTTTAATCCCTGGAGCTGGTTGAGATGCTGCTGCCGATAGCAAGCAAGAAAACAAACAAAACCAGATGAGTTTCCTACACCAAAGTGGGCAAGAAAATAGCCCTGGATTCCTTAGTGAGCACTGAACATGGTCCTGCAGGGTGGAGGGTTGGGATGGGGAAAGCACTTCTGCAGCCACTTCACTCCCCTTGTTCTGATGGGGGGAGAGTGGAGGGACCAGAACATCTGTCCTGAACATCTGCCTGGGTTGGGGTCATTCTGTGGGTCTAACCCCATCACTTTAGACCTTACCAGCGAGCTGAGGAGGGTCACTAATGGGTGCAAGAGGCACACTGTGCATCTGGAGCATCTTCATCCTGAAAGAGCACAAGGAGAAGATTTGGCTCATCCATCCTCTGGGAAAGAGATGTTTTGCAGGGATCACCAAACCGCTATTTCCTTGGAAAACTGAAGTGTCTTTGCAAGTTGTTGACATCATGTGGCTTAGCAAATTCCCCTCCGGGCATCGCCCAACTCGGGGTAATCAGCTCTGCTTGAGAGCACACGGAGAATAGGCACGTTTAATGCAATTATGAAGGCTTTCTGCATCTCCAGATCTGGTGGAGAATATGTAAATGTGGCTGCTGAGCCCGGCTGAATGCAAACTCCCCTCTGCATGCCCGGCAATTGTTTTAATACTCTGCAAGTTTTAGGAGGCAATAAAGTCTCTCACTAAAGCGTAGCTGAGCTCTCAAAGCTCTTTAATTGAATGAATTCAGCAGAGAAGCCAGGGGCTTTCAGCTTTTGATTTCTCTAAGCCACCGGATATTTAGCCACTCTATGTATAACACCACCCAGACTCACACCCCCCTTTAGACTGGCTATGATATATTGCTGCTGTACCGTCGCAGCAGATACCAATGTCAGGACAACTTAGCTGCTGTATTAGAGTTATTTCATGCTAAGAAATGGTCCCAGACTGGCTGCACAGCCAGTGATCCCCATTTTCTAGACCCATGTGCAGTTTAAAGTGGCCTCAAAGTGGATGCAAAACCACACACGGATGTATATGTTGCTCTTTATGTTTCCCCATCAGTGAGTGAGCTTGGAGCAGGCTGCAGGGCTTGATGGGGCTGGACAGGACCTGAGGGTAAAAGCTTGGGTAGCTGATCTGTGCCAGTTGATCCAAGCCTGCAGCACGGGCTGGGGAGCAGCTTTGGGAAAGGGACCTGGGGATCCTGATGGACCTAAGCTCAATAGGAGTGAACAGTGTGCTGCTGCAGCAAAGAAAGCCGACATGGTGCTGGGGAGCATGAACGGGGGCATCACTGGCATAGATACGGGTGTCACTGTCCCACTCTGCTCAGTGCTTGTCAGGCCACACCTGGAAAACTGTGTTCAGTTTTGGCACCTGTTACACAAAACCAGATATGGATGGACTGGAAGGGTGCAGAGAAAGGCCACAAAGATGATCCAAGGACTGGGCAGTGCATGAGGAAATGCTGAGGGAGCTGGGACTGTTCAGCCTGGAGAAAAGAAGGCTCAGGGGTGACCTTATCCCCATGTTCCAGTAGTTAAAGGGTGGCTACAGAGGAGATGGAGACTCCCTTTTTGCAAAGAGTCCCATGGAAGAGATGAGGGGTGATGGGCACAAGTTACTCATGGGGGATTCTGGCTGGACACAAGAGGGAAAATTTCCCTAATGAGACCCGTCAGCCATTGGAACAGTATCCCAGGGATTCCCCAGTGTTGGGCACTTTTAAGGCTCAGCTGGACAGGGAGCTGGGACATCCAGTCTGGGTCATGCTTTGCCAAGCCAGGTTGAAAGAGGTGATCCTTGCGGTCCCTTCCAGCCTGGCATTCTATGATTACACTCTAGCTAGTCAGTGCAAATCCACTTCCACTCACTCTCACATGGAGAGGTGTCTGGATTCCCAAAGCCCTTGGTCTACAGGGGTTTCTGTTTCAATGACACGGTTGCACCCTGAGCATCTCCTCAGATAAGAGACTCTGCGAGGCTCCAGCTGAGCAGGTTTTGCACGAGACCCAGCCCAGATGTGCCGGTACCAGAGGCAGGGCTGTACTGGGACCATGAGGCTCTGCGTGCCCCAGAGCCCTGCTGGGACCTGCCCAGATGCAGGTGAGGGACCAAGAAAACCATCATTGTGTTTTGTAGAGGATTTGAAGCCTGTGTCTGTTTCATCCCATGGAACACATGCTTCCTCTTCTCTCTCTTTGCAACACTTGCTTTGCATTCAACGCGTGTTTGGAACCACAGTGACGTGGGCTTGGCAGATATTTCCATTTTACCACCAAACACAGCCTTAGGAGCCTGTTCCCTTTTTCTTCTGCAGAGATTTGCTTTCTGGTTTTTCCTGCTAACACAAACCTGCTGCATTCCTAATGGATCAGTGCAGACCAAGAAAACTCTCTCTACTGCAGTCAAAATCAGATACGCATCTGTATTGGTATTTGGATATATCATAGAATCATAGAATCATCACAGACTGGTTTGTGTTGGAAGGGACCTTAAAGCTCATCCAGTTCCACCCCCCTGCCATGGGCAGGGACACCTTCCACTAGAGCAGGTTGCTCCAAGCCCCTGTGTCCAACCTGGCCTTGAACACTGCCAGGGATGGGGCAGCCACAGCTTCTCTGGGCACCCTGTGCCAGCGCCTCAGCACCCTCACAGGGAAGAGCTTCTGCCTAAGAGCTCATCTCAATCTCCCCTCTTTCAGCTTAAAACCATCACTGAAATCACTGAAAACGAACTGGAGTGCAAAGGGTTGAGGTTGCGCTGCATCAATGTAAGAGTTTTCTAAAGGCAAATCAAACCAAGCACCCTTTTCCCCCAGAAAGGACACATCAGTTCCTTCAGGAGCTGTTATCGGTACTTTCAGTAGCCACTAATCTTTCTGCCTCCCATGTGGAAGATTTATATCGCTGCTTCATTGAACCCACGCAAGTAAAACTCTTCAGGTTCAACTGAATGCAGCCCAGTAACCCAGGGATTGCAGCACTGGATTTTCTCAGGGCTTGGCCTGACCAGGAACACGCAGCAATGGGCAATGGACACACCACTGAGCTTGGGTTTCTCCCAACCAGCCTTTGCAAACTAATGTAGACCTGTGCATCCTGGGGGTGCCAGAGCAAGAGCACCTCTCCATGCCCGTGCCCATGCACCTAGAGCAGCGCAGGGGATCCAGCACCCCAGCCTGAGGCAGGAGATAGTGCCAGCAATGGGGACAGTGCTGGGGTGGGTGCACGATGGTGATGGAGTCCGCACCGAGCAGGGCTGGGATTGCTGGGGTCTGGTCCAGGGTGGCATAATGCAGCTGATTGGGGGTGTCTGTGTGCAGGGGGTGTGTGTATGCGTCCCAGGGTGTGTTTGCCTGTCCTGGTGTGTGTGTATGTGTCCTAAGGGGGGTGTGTGTACCTGTCCTGGGGGCTCTGTACCTGTCCTATGGTGTCTGTACCTGTCCAGAAGGGATGTACATACCTGTACCGAGGGCTCTGTATCTGTCCTGAGGTGTCTGTACCTGCCCCAAAGGGATGTACGTACCCGTCCCGAGGGCTCTGTACCTGTCCTATGGTGTCTGTACCTGTCCCAAAGGGATGTACATACCTGTACCGAGGGCTCTGTACCTGTCCTGAGGTGTCTGTACCTGTCCCAAAGGGATGTACATACCCGCACCGAGGGCTCTGTACCTGTCCTGAGGTGTCTGTACCTGTCCCGAAGGGATGTACATACCCGCACCGAGGGCTCTGTACCTGTCCTACAGTGTCTGTACCTGTCCCAAAGGGATGTACGTACCCGTACCGAGAGCTCTGTACCTGTCCTGAGGTGTCTGTACCTGTCCCAAAGGGATGTACATACCCGCACCGAGGGCTCTGTACCTGTCCTGAGGTTTCTGTACCTGCCCCAAAGGGATGTACATACCTGTACCAAGGGCTCTGTACCTGTCCTGAGGTGTCTGTATCTGTCCCAAAGGGATGTACATACCCGTACCGAGGGCTCTGTACCTGTCCTGAGGTGTCTGTACCTGTCCCAAAGGGATGTACATACCCGTACCGAGGGCTCTGTACCTGTCCTGAGGTGTCTGTACCTGTCCCAAAGGGATGTACATACCCGTACCGAGGGCTCTGTACCTGTCCTATGGTGTCTGTACCTGTCCCAAAGGGATGTACATACCCGTCCCAGGGGCTCTGTACCTGTCCTGGAGTGTCTGTACCTGTCCCAAAGGGATGTACATACCCGTCCCGAGGGCTCTGTACCTGTCCTGTGGTGTCTGTACCTGTCCCAAAGGGATGTACATACCCGTACCGAGGGCTCTGTACCTGTCCTGAGGTGTCTGTACCTGTCCCAAAGGGATGTACATACCCGTACCGAGGGCTCTGTACCTGTCCTGAGGTGTCTGTACCTGTCCCAAAGGGATGTACATACCCGTACCGAGGGCTCTGTACCTGTCCTATGGTGTCTGTACCTGTCCCAAAGGGATGTACATACCCGTACCGAGGGCTCTGTACCTGTCCTGAGGTGTCTGTACCTGTCCCAAAGGGATGTACATACCCGTACCGAGGGCTCTGTACCTGTCCTGAGGTGTCTGTACCTGTCCCAAAGGGATGTACATACCCATCCCAGGGGCTCTGTACCTGTCCTGAGGTGTCTGTACCTGTCCCAAAGGGATGTACATACCCGTCCCGAGGGCTCTGTACCTGTCCTGAGGTGTCTGTACCTGCCCCAAAGGGATGTACATACCCGTCCCGAGGGCTCTGTACCTGTCCTGAGGTGTCTGTACCTGTCCCAAAGGGATGTACATACCCGTACCGAGGGCTCTGTACCTGTCCTATGGTGTCTGTACCTGTCCCAAAGGGATGTACATACCCGTACCGAGGGCTCTGTACCTGTCCTGAGATGTCTGTACCTGTCCCAAAGGGATGTACATACCCGTACCGAGGGCTCTGTACCCACCCCATGGGCTCTGTACCCATCCCGGATGCTCTGCTCCGCCCTCCCCTCCGCCGCCCCGGCCGGGGGCTGTGCGCAGCGGTGCGGGCCCGTCCCCTGCGCTGCCGGGCGGGGAGGCGCCGAGGGCCGTGCCCGGCCCCGCTCCGACCGCTCCTCCTCCGCCGCCTTTTCCCCACCGCCGCCGCCCGCCCGGCGCAGCCCAACGGAGCTCGGGGCGCCGGCGCCCCGGCCATGGCCGTGCCCGCCGCGCTGCTCAGCCCCCATCACCTCCTCTCCTTCTGCTTCCCCGCCGCCGGCGGCCTGCTGGGCTATGCCGACCTGGAGAAGGGCTACGAGGGCGGCGGCGACGCCGCCGGGGACTTTAAAGAAGCCACCAGGGACCTGCTGAGCTTCATCGACTCTGCCTCCAGCAACATCAAGCTGGCGCTGGACAAGCCGGTGAAGTCCAAGCGGAAGGTGAACCACCGCAAGTACCTGCAGAAGCAGATCAAGCGCTGCACCGGCATCATCGCCGCCGCCCCGCCGCCGCCTCCCGCTCCTCCAGCGCCCTCCGCTTCCTCCCCGCCCGCTTCATGCCCCGCTAAGCCCCCGCCGCGCCGGGAGGGCTCGCAGGGAGCCAGCAGCCTCCAGAGCAAGAGCCTGGCCGCGCTCTTCGGGTCGCTGCAGCACGGCCCCGGGCCGGCGGGCGGCGGGGATGCGGCGGGAGGCGGCGGCGGGGCTGCGGGAGGCGGCCCGCGGAAGGTGCCGCTGCGGGACCGCAACCTGCCCCCTTCCTTCTTCACCGAGCCGGCGCTGCCCGCCGCCGCCCGCGGGCCAATACCGGGCGCTAAGGAGCCGGAGAAGGGCGGCGGGGATGCGGTTGAGTTCTTGGAGCTGCTCGGCCCCGAGTACAGCGCGCTGCTGCCCGAGCACGCCGCCCCGCAGGACGCCTTCCCCGGCGGCGCGGCCGCCCGCCTGCCCGCCGAGCTGGGCCTGGAGCACGGCCTCTACGACGCGGCGCTGCCGCTGCCCAGCGCCCATCACCCGCTGCTGGGCGGGCTGCTCTACCCCGAGCCCTGGAGCACGCCCGGGCCGTGCAGCCCCGGCAAGAAAGCGCCGTCGGAAGCGCTGCGCCCGCTGTACCCCGGTGGCGGGGAGCCGGCCCCCGGCGGCGGCAGCGAGGAGCCCGGCGGGCACCTTCCGGCGGGGTTCGCTTCCTTCTTCCCCGAGTGCCCGCTGCCCCCGCCGCAGGTGCCCTATGAGTACAGCGCCGGCTTCCACCGCGCCGCCTTCCCCGGGCTGTAGGGCCGCGATGGGGGACGCGGGGGGACGTGGGTCCCGACCCTGAACCGCGGCTCCCGCAGGATGCTGCATGCTGCGAGCCGCCTCCCCCTGCTGCGAGTAAAGTGTGAGATGATCGGCTCCTTTCACAGCGGCCGGTGACCGCCTTCCGTCGGGGTCCGGGTTTGTCCGGCTGCAGGCAGGCGCGGCTCGGGGTATGCGGCGTTACAACGGGGGGCAAGCGGTGACTTCTTGTCCGTGATTTCCGTCTCCCAACTCGGCCACTTCTTGCGGTGCCTTTAGCGTTTTCCCCCAGGCTCCCCAGTGCGGGTGGAGGACACCAAGGCGAGGAAAAGAGATGTTCCAGTGAAGCGATGCTGCTACCAAAACTTGAGAGTCCTGAGGTCCAACAGTGCCTTGCAGGGTCTTGCAAACGGCAACTGACAGCGATGATGAAGCGATGGTGTACATTGGGGACAGCAGTGCACCGTGCTGCGGGGATGTGATTCCTACAGACCACTGGATTCCTTCCAGGAACGTGTCAGAGCTCGGGAGGCGCCGCGGCTCGGTCTCACCGTGTACAGGAGATTATTTGATAATCATTTAAGTTATGTAAAAGAGTCTATGATAGGTCCTATAAAAATAAAGCTACGCGATAGATCTGGGGTCTGTGGTTGTTACTGCCGCTGGCACGCCGCGTTCGAGGGGCTCTGCAATGGTTTCTTGGCAGGAGTTTAGACGGGCGGTGGGGTTTTGTCTCCCCCGAACCGATTGGAATGCCGCGGTTCGTGCCCCGTGCTTGTTTGTACCGGCTGTTTCTTGAACGTGGTGGAAAGAAAGGAACGCGGCTCAGCTCCAAAGCAGCCAAGGGATGAAAACTGTTACAGTTCAAAATACCCGAGGTTTCCCATTGAGCCGCAATCCCATGGCCTGGCTCCCCGCCAGTCCCAAATGGATTGTTTGTTTTTGAAACGGGATCCACACAGGGATCGGGCTGAGGCTTTACCCCCGGCGGTGACAAATCCTTGTGCCTCCCATCTCTTAAAACACACTGTGAAAGGTAAAACGGTTTTCTTCGCTCATCAACCCAGATTTAACCCCTCAGAGACTTGGGGTCAGGATGATGGGGTGTGTGGGGAGGGGAAGTGAGATTATTGGCAATAAACCATGAAATGATTTGTATCAGGAATTGGCTTAATTTTACTTCTAAACAGCAAGAGCTGCGATTGCTGCTGCTTCTTTCCTCCCCTAAAGCTGCCCAAGGTCTCCACAAGCTGCTTGGGAAGGACCCACCGGGATGAACGTCCGCAGCATCCCAGTGTCCAACAGTTAACACTGTTAAGGAAGCGCACTTCTCTAAGCTTCAGGAGAGCCTGTATGAGGATCAGTGAGTGACAGGTCCAGCCAGGGTAGCCTAAAATGAGGTTTATCCTGCCCTGCTGCTGGTTTTGGTGCTGGGACAATGTCCTGTTGTTCGTCACATTGGCAAACCTACCCATGAAGAGTGCGTGTGCTCACTGTCACAAGCAGCACTCTGCTGGGTCCAAGCAGATTGTGTGTAACTGCATTGAGAATCAATAGACAAGACCAAACTGGGGGTTATTTCATGTGCAGAGGTGGTGCTTTTGAGTTTAGGAACTGCTTCAAGCATGTGAATGTAGAGCACATACTGGTGGGCGCTTGGAGTACTTCAGCTTGATGGTGCTGCACTAGTGTAATCCTTCTTTCACTTGAGATCTCACTGAGCAAGTTATTTCCTTCACAAGCTCAATATGCCCATGTCTGTTAATGAGGGAGCTAAACCTTCCAGCCTATCCTGTCAGATTCCTGCTGGGACACAGGGATCTTGCTCAAAAGAAAGTCTAAAATACCTGGAAATACTCAAGGCCAGGTTGGAAGGAGCTTGGAGCAACCTGCTCTAGTGGAAGGTGTCCCTGCCTGTGGCAGGGGGTTGGAACTGGATGAGCTTTAAGGTCCCTCCCAACCCAAACCACTCTGTGATTCTATGATAAAACAGGTTCTCTCCTGGCCCACAGGCCTTACCTTTTTATTCCAAGTAACTGTGAAGTGCCACAGATCTGACCTGCTGGTGGTTTTCACCCATTTGGTGCTCTGCTTCCTTGTACTGTGGTGCTCTTCCTTACCTGGGATCTTCCTTACCGGTGGTGCTCAGGAGTCGAGCATCATCACCCTGCTGGGGTTAGATCTTGCCTCAGACCAGCTCTGAGGGTATCAGCAGAGCTGGGCTGGTGTCGAACTGCTGCCAGGTAGGGAGGGTTCTCCTTGGGCTCGCAAGCAGCTTGGGGCAGGCTCCAGGAGCTGCTCTGTTGGCTGAGCAGCAGGTGCAGATGTTGCTTCAGCTCCAAAATAGCTCCTAAAAAGGGGGGTTTCAGTTTATAGGAGCTTACACTGAGGAAAGTGAAGGAACAGTAAATCAGCATCAGTGTTCTTGGAGGTACGGCTGCGTTTGTGCCACAGGATGCATGTGAGGAGCACCTGCGATGGGATGCTGGATAAGGCTGGGAAGGAGCTAACACCACCCGTGCTGCTTTCCCCACCACACAGCCCACACAAAGGACTTGTGTGAGCTCCCGGGGAGTGCTTGGAGCTGCTCCCTGTGCTGCAGGGGGGCCAGGGCATCCCTACCAGAGCAGGGGTTGCCATCGAGCCAGCTGCATCTGTTATCTGCTTTGTGCACATGTGGGCTCTTTGTTGTGGTTGTTTCCCCCAGGCACTGCAAATGTCACAGGAGAGTGGCACCCTTGGGGAACTGTTCTCAACACCGAGGAGCATCATCTGTAAGAATAAAACCTTTTGTAATCGAGATAGTTTGGTTCATCTGCTGTGTGCTTTCACAAGGGCTCTGTCCCGAGGAACCAAGGCTTGATCTGTTTTAGCTTTTCTGTCTTAAAACAAATGTGTCCCTTTGACTAGAAGTGGGTTGTGTTTGGTTGGATCAAGGTCAGGCTATCAAACGACTTTGTTTTCAAAGCATGCACTGAGTTTCCTCAGATACACTGAATTCTGCTTTGTTGCTGTTGGGTTTTACACAGAGTTTGGTGGAAAAGCATACAATCGTAGTAGTTTTTCATATAAGTATGTGCTAAAGGGGAATGACAAGAACCCTTCATTCCCTTTTTAAGTAATGGAATCTCACCTTTCCTCAATGGTGATTTACTGATGAACAACAAAGGGTTCATCATGAAGAGTTGTTCCTGTCTCAGTATTCTGTGACTTAAACGGTCTCGGTCTTGTCCAAAGCTGCTTCAAGAAATCAGAGACAATCCTTTATTTTAAGGGATGAGCTTTTGGAACAGGCTCACCAGCTATTGACTGTTGGGGCTGTTCAGCCTGGAGAAGAGAAGGCTGCTTGGAGACCTCATAGCAGCCTTCCAGTATCTGAAGGGGGCCTATGGGGATGCTGGGGATGGACTCTTCATTAGGGACTGTAGTGATAGGACAAGGGGTAATGGGTTCAAACTTAAACAGGGGAAGTTTAGATTGAATATAAGGAGGAAATTCTTTCCTGTTAGGGTGGTGAGGCACTGGAATGGGATGCCCAGGGAAGTTGTGAATGCTCCATCCCTGGCAGTGTTCAAGGCCAGGTTGGACGAGGCCTTGGGTGAGATGGTTTAGAGCGAGGTGTCCCTGCCCATGGCAGGGGGGTTGGAACTGGATGATCTTAAGGTCCTTTCCAACCCAAACCATTCTATGATTCTATGCCTGACCTGAGCTTGGGATTGCTCTCACACAGCCTGACTGACCATCGACGATGGGTCATGTTTATGAGCTTATGTAGTTGTTCAAACACTGTCAGGAAAAGAGATGCACAAGTTTCTTGTAACCTCCTTTTGTTTGGTCCTTTTGAATAAACTGCTTCTGGCACCAGTGCAAACCTGAAGGTCATCCTGCAGCTCCTGGCAGCAGGAGGAAAAGGCGCTGGAGCGGTTCTGTAGCGATGTGCAGGCAGTTAGGTTGAAAATGTGAGAGTGCACAAAGCTGACTGTATGAAATGAGAGCTGGGAATGCTTTCAGGCTAGCTTTATGTCAACAGAAGAGACTGCCGCTGCTTTCTATTCAATGAACTCATCTTTTTTAAGATTGGTAAACGCTTGTTTAAAATCCAATGGGTTTTGTTGCACATCTACATAAAAGAGTAAAGATAGAGTGTGCAATTAATAAAGAATAATATTAAAGACCAATGATAAAGTGTATTACATGAGGCCTACAAGAATACTGCAGAGGGACTTTTTACAAGGTCAAGTGAGGACAGGACAAGGGGAATGGCTTTAACCTGACAGAGGGGAGACTGAGATGAGCTCTTAGGCAGAAGCTCTTCCCTGTGAGGGTGGTGATGCTCTGGCACAGGGTGCCCAGAGAAGCTGTGGCTGCCCCATCCCTGGCAGTGTTCAAGGCCAGGTTGAACACAGGGGCTTGGAGCAACCTGCTCTGGTGGAAGGTGTCCCTGCCCGTGGCAGGGGGCTGGAACTGGATGAGCTTTAAGGTCCCTTCCAACCCAAACCAGGCTGGGATTCTGTAATTACAGTTCCCCCCTCTCCCCACATCTGTGTGGGTACAGCTTGGCAGAGGATTGCTGAAAGGTGCTATGAAAGGTGAGAGGAGAGCTTCTGTTTTCTGTGGTACAGTATTTGTCAATACCTCACTTTAACCTTGATCATCCCTGGTGACTCCCCTTCCTCACTGGTAGGGAAATACATCACTAGACCAGCCTTTTGTGCTTTCTGGACCCCTCCTTATCAAATGTAAATATACTGAGAAAGCATCATTTTCCAAGGTTATTTTGGTTGTAGTCCACAGACTCAGAGAACCACAGAATCATAGAATGGTTTGGGTTGGAAAGCACCTTAAGATCATACAGTTCCAACCCCCATGCCATGGGCAGGGACACCTCACACTAAACCATGTCACCCAAGGCTTTGTTCAACTTGGTCTTGAACCTGCCAGGGATGGAGCATTCACAGCTTCCCTGGGCAACCCATTCCAGTGCCTCACCACCCTAACAGTGAAGAACTTCCTTATATCCCATCTAAATTTCCCCTGTTTAAGTTTTAACCCATTACCCCTTATCCTATCACTACATTCCCTAATGAAGAGTCCCTCCCCAGCATCCCTGTAGGCCCCCTTCAGATACTGGAAGGCTGCTATGAGGTCTCCACACAGCCTTCTCTTCTCCAGGCTGAACAGCCCCAACTTTCTCAGCCGATCTTCATACGGGAGGTGCTCCAGTCCCCTGATCATCCTCGTGGCCTCCTCTGGACTTGTTCCAACAGCTCCATGTCCTTTTTATGTTGAGGACACCAGAACTGCACACAATACTCCAAGTGAGGTCTCACAAGAGCAGAGTAGAGGGGCAGGATCACCTCCTTCTACCTGCTGGTCACACTCCTTTTGATGCAGCCCAGGATACGGTTGCTTTCTGGGCTGCGAGCGCACACTGAAGCTGGCTCATGTTCATTTTCTCATTGACCAGTTGCCCAGGGATCACAGACTCAACATCCCTGCATTGCTGTCCATGGAAAATATCCTTAACTGCTTGAATTGGCAGGCATAGGATTGGATGAATATACACCATTTCTGAAATGATTCCTCATCTCTCCTCTGAGATGGGGGAACCGCATCTCATTTAGGAGATCTCTGTTACCCTTCCAGAAGCACCTAAAGCTGACCGCTTTACCCTGTGCTTCTTCCAGGCATTCCCTGGCAATGCTGGCCTGGTCCATAATGATGGGATAAGGACAGGATCCGAGCTCTGTGTAAGAGGTTCCGGTGCTCCCGTTAGTGCCTGTTCTATGTGTTAGGATGCCTCCTGGTGGCACTTCAGACTGCCGCAGCCGCAGCAGCTGGTTGCTGTTCAGCCTGCAGGCTCTGCCGAACGAGCTCTGGCTGGTGCTGCTGGGGACTGTCCCCATTTGCTACCCTGCCTCTTTGCCATCCCTCAGCCGTGTGCGCTGAAGCGAACGGTACCTGTGCTGCTGGTACTCCAGGCTGGGATCAGCGCCCAAGTCCATCTTCAGGGAGGGTTTGGAGTCAAACTGATTGATTAGCTCAGGAACGGCTGGGGCTCGACTCAGCCATAGCTCAGCTGAGCAGATCTGCTTGCACACTGGGTCCGAATCAAACCCGAGATACTGGGTGACAAGGATGCTGCTTTAGTAGCTGTATCTGGGGAATACGGACTGCTCTCTGTTTGAGTGGAAGATGGGCATAATTGCTACTGATTGTTTCTTGTGCTCAGCTTTACAAAAGACTCAGGCTTAAACCTGTGCGTGCCTCCTCAGTGCTGAAAGCTCAGTGAATGGTTTGTAATGGGATGTTGCCAAGGCACCCCTCAGGTACAAGGAATCCTGCCTGAGACAGGGGGTGGTGGCACAGGAGAGGCAGTGGCCCAGATCTGGTCTCTTTCCATTTCCTTAACTGCAGATGGCGACACAAGCTCTTATACACTTAGGTACAGGTAAAGAACAAGTTCAAAGTGACTGAGGTTGTATTGAGATGAGCTCTTAGGCAGAAGCTCTTCCCTGTGAGGGTGCTGAGGCGCTGGCACAGAGTGCCCAGAGAAGCTGTGGCTGCCCCATCCCTGGCAGTGTTCAAGGCCAGGTTGGACACAGGGGCTTGGAGCAACCTGCTGCAGTGGAAGGGGTCCCTGCCCGTGGCAGGGGTTGGGGCTGAATGAGCTTTAAGGTCCCTTCCAACCCAAACCGGTCTGGGATTCTGTGATCCTTCGCCTTTCTGCAGGCAGTCATCCAAACATCATGGTTGGAGCCTATGCTGAGTGTACTTTGGTCTCTACTATGGGTTCAGGCTAAAAAAGTACTGCAGGGTGGCCTCGAGAGCTATCCTGGACCCTCTGCTAGTTTTACATACGTAACACTTCCTTCTTGTCCCATGTTTGTTTGACGAACTGAGCTCCAGCTCCAGCTCCAGCTAGGTTAGCTGCAGTGCTTCTTTGGATATAGAACATGAAGACCCAAAGGTGCTCTTTCCTTCCAACAGTTAGAAATGAGGTTCCTAGTGAGTTTATGGGATCTCTGGAATCACAACCATTTTCCAAACCAATCTACAGGAGTTATAGATGAAAATACCATTCACTGTTCTACCTGCTGACCGTATGAATACAGGCTGGGTGACAGATCTCTTGTTTGAGCAATACCAGCCAGTGACCAAATCCCATCCCAGTTCCAGGAGTCTGCTTCCTGTTGGTGGTTTGTCAGCTTGATTCGTTAGGTCTGGAGTAAACAGCCCTGTTGTCTTCATTATGGAGAAAGCAAAGGTCAGATAGGTAAAACTGGGTGTGAATTCTAACTAAAGGGGAAATTCCATCCTTCTGTCCCCATTTGTCATCAGTGGGTAATGAACAAAGAACCATTTTTTGCATAGTAACGCTGGGCAGTAGAGCAGGGCTTTAAAGAACAGCTGTAATTGCTTCCCTGCACTCCAATAATTGAATATAAATCAATTACCACCATTGTAGGGGCTTGAACAGCCAAGCTTGCTCTGTGAAGAGAAACCCCTTTCTCTCTTGTTTAATGGCCAGACCTTTAGCGGCTTTGTTTATCCACATATCTGGGACAGATGAGTCAAACTCACGTCCTTAATTAGTGATTTTATCAAGATGCTCCTTTCAGGGCTGAAAGGTCAGCACACCCTCGAGGTGCTGGCAACACACATGGCCCCATTTGCACATCAGGGCACGGCTTGTGAGGAAGAAGCCTCAGAAAAGGACTTAAAGGGTAGAGATGTAAGGGTGGCTGTTGTAAGCGCATGCCTGGTGTGCTGAGCACAGACGTGATGGGCAGATAGGGTGGGTTTTAATCCCCAAATCTGTGATTGGTATTACTGTGGATTAGGGGGACCCTTGAGGCTGCTGACAGAACCACCAGGCACAAGGGCTGAAGGGAGGCATGAGCGATAGGACAAGGGGTGATGGGTTTAAACTTAAACAGGGGAAGTTTAGATTGGATATAAGGAGGAAATTCTTCCCTGTAAGGGTGGTGAGGCACTGGAATGGGTTGCCCAGGGAAGTTGTGAATGCTCCATCCCTGGCAGTGTTCAAGGGCAGGTTTTACAGAGCCTTGGGTGAGATGGTTTAGTGTGAGGTGTCCCTGTCCATGGCAGGGGAGTTGAAACTGAATGATCCTAAGGTCCTTTCCAAGCTAAACCATTCTGTAACTCTATGAGAAGCATGGCTGTGACTTCAATATCATTTAGTTTTACTGCATTGCTCAGAGACCCCACTGGCTCCTGGATGCTGTTTCACTATGGGACAAATGCTACCTGACTAATGCAGACCATCTGGGATTATAAATGAGTTTTGTTAAGTAATACATGAGTGAGTAGGCAAAGAGAAGTTTTCCTGGCAGAAGTAATTCAGGTATCAGTCAACTGCTAGGCTTAGCATCATGTTAGGGTGCCATAGCAATCTTGTGTGGGCTTGAAATAGTTATTAATATTGCCATATTATTACATGTATTTATGTATGTTTCTTGTATTTATGCTATTTTTATCATTGTTTTCAAATAAACTGATTTTTTTTTTTAAAGGCAGAGAAAAAAGAACAATTTGGGAATGGAGGAATTGTGCAGCTGAGAGAAAAAGGGGGCAAAAAGGAACCCAAACTGATCTCCTGTAACTATCTGTGCTTGAAGTTAGAAAACAAACCACAGACATCAGCTAAACATCTCCCAGTATTTAACTTGTGGTTTTCCTCCACTGATTTAATCTCTTTCACTCGTTAATGTGCCTCGTAGAGCAGCCACACAGCACTTTCTGGTTTCAATAAGGACTTCTTCTGCAGGAGATTTTCCTCCTACAAGACTGGACAAGGCAGAAGCACTCATTGCTACTGCTTAAACCCCTGTTAAAGCAGTGATGTAGGACTGGCAGGATCTTCTCGGCTCAGCAAGGCCACGGCTAGAAGTGCTCTACAGCCCTCAAGTGGTTCACTTGGGATCCTACACGTTGGGAACAGCACGCTCCAGCCTTGGCAAGCTCCCATGGTGGGTATAGCTTTCTTTCCCAATAGCTTCCCTTCCCAGAAAAGGCACCCAGGGAACTTGCTGCACTCTCGCCAGCCATCCCCTTCCAGCCTTCCCCGTCCTTCCCAGCTCCATGAGCTGCCCGGAGGACTCACTGTCTTCCAGAAGCTTTAGGATGTTCATCTGCATCTTCAGCTATGGAGCAAGCCAAAGCACACTGCACACGCATTACAAGCACACGGACACTGGGGAGACTGTGGCTCATCTCCAGCGGGATGAGGTGCATTTCCTCGTGTTAAAACCCACTTAAAGATGCTCAACGAGGACTCTGGTACCCAGCCTGGGCTTTGCTGTGTGTGAGCAAGTGTGAAGCAGGAAGGGAATTGCTCCTGCAAGCCCCTCTGTTCTTTCCCAGTTATCACCATCATCACACTGGGGTGACATCTGGTGGGCCATGGGGGGAGCCTCCCTGGGAATCTGTGACACAGAGAAGCTCCACTGTGGCTGATGGCAGTACATCCTTAGCAGTGCCCAGCAGGAGATGCAGTGATGAAGTGGGGCAGCCATGGATGGATTTGGAGGTGCCCTGGTCTCCTGGTTGGCTTCCCTAGGCTCCTGTTCCCTCAGAGAGCAGCCTGCATTGCAGAGGGGAGGGAATCTGTTGTCCCCATGGGGATGGAGGTTTGGGGTTTGTTTCCAAGGGCCTGGAGCACAGGACAGCACCAGGCTGCATGGCCCATGCACATCCATGACTTGGATGAGACTCCCCCGACACTGGGGACTTTCAAAGCAGGAAAGGGTAGCACTGCCCCAGTGTGCAGTTCTCCCAGGGCAATGCACACACTTCCCATCACATCCAGAGAGCCAAAGGGAAAGCGTGGCTGCGTGTGTGAGGGATGATCATGCACACAGCTCCCACCGTGGCAGCGGGGCTCTGGGCTTCCCATGGGCTCTCTCACTAGGAATGGGAGTCTTTGCTTCTGTGGTGGCCCAGGTAGAGGCAGCTGAGCTGGGAGCCAGGCACTATGTTAAGCTGCAGCCATAGTCCATCTCTCCTTGGAGCACTGACTTGCACTCTGGTTCATTCCCTGCTGATATGCTCCCAAAGAGAAAAAGCAGCAGCAAGTAAAAAAAACCCTATTGGATTCATTTACTTTTATCATTCTGCAAGCCTGAAGGTGCATCTGTATCAACAATGACATGAACCATGGGAACTGATGGCAAAAACAAGAGAAGAGTTGTCATGAAAGCTTAGATGTCTTGTGTCTGCATGGCTGTGGGGGGCCACCTGTAGTCATCCCTCACAAAGGAATCGTATTCAGGGCTGTACATGAGCTGTTTCACAAAGGCTTCCTTGTCTGCTGGCTCCGGGTACCAAGAAGCAAGACCATGCTTGTAGGCCCAGTCCACAATCTGCAGAGAGAGAAGCAAAACGAGTTGATAGAACCGTGCTGTTATGGAGTGGAAGCTGATTGCAGTTTGGCCCTGCCTGCATTTCCCCTCTTTCTACCTCTCAAAATGGTGTCTTTTTGTTGCTTTCCCTTTGTGCAGTTCTCTGGGTCAGCTCCGCATCACCCCTTGGGTGAGGAAATGAAGCTGCCTGCTTTGAAACGCACACCTCTGCCCTGGCAAAGTGGCTGGAGTGGGCAGCTAAAGGAGAGCAGCCCTTTAGTCACCTCCACTCACACCCTTAAGCTCCTCACCTACACTGTGCATCCACCAGTAACTCCCAGCAGGCCAGTATGATTCTCAGTGGGTGTTCCCCGAATGGGAATTGCAAATTTGATGTATACAGGTCACCAATCCTGTAATTAGAACAAGCCTGATGTGGAATAGAACTTAGGTACCTGGGCCCCATCAAATACAGTAAGAGAGGTTCCAAAGGAGCAAAGTCTTTCTGCAACTTGAGTCTTGTTTGACTTGGACCCTAAACCTTATTTTTTCGTGGTGCTGAGCACTCATGTCTCCAAGCAATAAAGCAGAGCTCTGTGAGCTGTGAGGCACCCAGTGTCACAAGGCATTTTTCACATTTGGGTTTTAATGATGGGAGAAATCAAAGCAGCAGTTCTGGCTGGAAGGATCCTGAGCTCCATTGCTTTAGGCTGTAGAGCAAGTTGAACTAAAACCCCAAAAAGCGAAAATGATGCCAGGGCAATTCCTGCCCTCCCTACCATGGGAAGTGGAAATAAAAGTGGAAACACTCACTTTCACAGCGATTTTGAGAGACACCTCTCTGATGGTGTCCAAGGGGGGATAGAGTCTTCCTTCTGCTAGATTCTGCTCTGTCACCTGGGCAGCAATAGACTGCAAGGAAGAGAAAGGCAGTTTACAGAGATGGTCTCAAGCACGTACCACATTCACTAGTCTTACATGTTATGAGGGTGAAACCTCAGCAGTGGCAGACGTGGGACTACTTCTGTGTGGGAACTGCTGAGCTATTCAAAATACACGTGTATTAGCTTCATCAGACCTAAAATCAGGGCCAGGATAGTGGAGATGCTTGCTAGGGCAGCAGTTATGGAGAATGAGGAGAACCTCCTGGCTCCTCCACCTCTGTACGTGCTATGGAAGCGTGAGGGTTTTGATGAGCCACTTCCATTCAACACACTGCCCCAATCCAGGCTCTTGAGAACACCTGAAGGAGGTGCCTGTGCCTCTTCTCTCTCTTAGAAACCATGAATTAATGCCAGTTGGAAACCTCTGCTGTGATGAGGAAGATCTCATCAGAGATGTGCCGGATGCCGCAGGCAGTGACTCCCAGTGCCACTCCTGGGAAGACATAGGCGTTGTTTCCTTGGCCAGGGAAGAAGGTCTGTCCGCTGGGCAGGGTCACCTTGGAGAACGGACTCCCACTTGCAAATATCCCCCGTCCCTGATCAAAGAGAGAAGAAGAAGCATCCAGATTCAGAAGGGAAGTGTTACATGTCTGCTGCTCACCGTGGTCTGTGCTCAGGGGACTCTGGTGACCCAGTGGACAAGGCTCCAGCCAGTCAGTGAGAGACATCTCCACCAGAGCCATCTCCAGTTAACACTGCTAGAGGGCCTGGTCCCCAGGACCACGACCAGGGCCATGGTCAGGGCTACTGAGCACTGAGTGCGTATTCACACTGCCCAACTACAAGAGCTTTGGACTGGCTGAGGAGGAGTCAGTCTTCTTCATCTATGAAGTGGGACTCATGTGGGACGAAGATCTGGGGGCTGTGTGACTGCTCAGGCCAGCAGCAAGTGGTAGGCAAGGCAAAGGGGACAGTAAGATAAGGCATCCTCTCTCACATCAACTCAGTCATGGAATCATAGAATCATAGAATAGTTAGGGTTGGAAAGGACCTTAAGATCATCAAGTTCCAACCCCCTGCCACGGACAGGGACACCTCACACTAAACCATATCACCCAAGGCTCTGTCCAACCTGGCCTTGAACACTGCCAGGGATGGAGCACTCACAACTTCCTTGGGCAACCCATTCCAGTGTCTCACCACCCTTACAGTAAAGAATTTCTTCCTTATATCCAATCTGAACTTCCCCTGTTTAAGTTTTAACCCATCACCCCTTGTCCTGCCACTATAGTCCACATGATAGTAATTCTTCAGTGACAATGGTTCCAAGTTGGGTGATGAAACCCAACTTTCAATGTAGCTGCACAGGATGACAAAACACAGGGGACAGTAACCTAGGAGGATGGGACATCCAGCTGTGGGTGAAGGAGGCAAGCACGCTCTTTAGAGGATCACAGAGTAATGCAGCCAGGTAGGGACTCAAACTCCTGCTCACAGCAAGGTCAGCTGTGAAATCAGACCAGGTTGCTCAGGGCTTTATGCAGCCTGCTCTTAGAAACTTGTGAACAAAGAGTCCACACGAGCAATCTGGGCCCTGTTCCACCTCCTGACTGCCCCCACAGTGTGAAAGCTGTTCTTTAAGACTCTTACTTCACCTTATGCCCCCTGTCACTGTCTGCCCACCAGGCACCACTGTCCTGGCCACCCGCAGCACGCTGAGCTCCAGTACCTCGGTGAGGCGGTAGCACTGCTCCGCTGTGCACTCTGCTTTGCTGGTGGGGTTGCTCAGGGCAAACACAATGGGCCTCTCATTGAAGGCTGCCATGTCCTTCAGCAGCTTCTCAGTGAAGGCTCCTGCAACGGCTGCAGCACCTAGAACAACGAGAGCAGAGTGAGATGGTGCTTTCTGACTGGCTGGTACTGGGGTGATCCCTCTTGAATGCCTCTGTTGGTAAATGAACTGTGGCAGGAAACAGGACCCATCCCTGGAGATGAAGGTGTGAATGTTTCTTTCTCAGACTAAAAGCCTATCTCAAAGCCCCCTGCTCCTCTGGGCAGTGTTGTCATCAGTGTTTAAGCCAGTCTGGCTGCAGCACTTTGCCCCCAAAGACCTGCCTGAGCTGCCTGTTGTCATCACTGTTGTGCCCAGTCTGCCGAGGCCATGTGTGCTGCTGAAAGCCCCAGGTCCTGCCACCCCCAGCACCTCCCTCTACATCCCTCTACACCCTGAGAGGGCTCCTACAGCTCCAAAAGGGAGGAACCTTGTGCCCCATGGCTGAAGGGAAAGGATGTGGATAACTCAACTGGTAAAATGGGGACAAAAATGTTAATTTTATCTTGACTGGGAGAGCAAAAGGAGGCCCTGGAAGGAAGACAGAAACTCTCCTAAGAACTGAATTGGTGTGGAAAGGTCACACTAAGGGAACCCCACCTATAATTGCTGTAGGCTTCACTTTCTGCACAACCTCTTCCAGTGTGTTCACACTGGGGTGGTCCTGAGCAAATATTTCTTTCTCATGGTTCAGGTGGCTCCTGCCCTGTGAGGAGAAAGGAGGAGTTAAACTTTGGTCCGCTGGCAATAGGTGGAGACATAACGCAGTAACTCACTAGTTCATTTCATCTCTTGGCTCTCTACCTGAACCAGATCCCACAGAGCAGGACCTCAGCATCAGCCAGCCAGGCACTGAGCTGCTGGTGCAATGGCACACGGGGCTGGTCTCTGCTCCTCTCACCCTCCAGACTATACTGATGTTGTGTTGGAAGGACCTGGCTGCGAGGCCAGAGGAGGTGTATATATAGCACCAGTCTCCTCACATCTGAGGAAGGACAAGGGAAGAGGCCCCTGAGGCCCCATGGAGTACAGGGCAGGTGAGATTACCAAAGCAGGGCACAGTGTTGCTGTTGTAATAACCCATACGACATGCAAGACTTGCAACACTGCTTGAGACCATGGCCAGCAGTGTATCCTACCACTGCAGAGGTACAGCCCAAAGCACTGCCTATAGAGCAGCCAGTGCTGCTGGTACACTACTGTCACCATGGGACCTGGTCCTCTTGAAAGCAGTGACAGCTCTGCTGACACCAATACATCTGCAGCCCTTACTCCTGGTATGATCCGAGGTATCTGCCTGCTCTGGCCTCTCTTAGCTTGCAGGAGGTGGCAGGGGAGTGAAGCTCAGCTCTGGGGACACGTTTACCTTGACAATCAGTCCCTTGGAGTCCACCATCCAGATTTTTCTGATGGCATCCTCTCGTGAAATTCCTTCCTTTTCCATGGCCATGAGCAGGAGATAAGCTATGCCCATTGCAGCCTGGAACACAGTATATAGACACTTCACTGGGGTATCACCATCTCTCTTTGAGCAAGGAGTCATACAGACTACCTGACTTCTGCCATGGGGGCAATATGACTGACTCCAAAAAGTGAGGGTATGTTCTTCCAGCTCTTTGAGCTTACAGTCCTTTTGACTCTATTGCTCAGGAGGCTCTGGTTTACCCTAAATACCAACCTGAAGACTCAAACCAGCCTCCTCAATGTCCCTGCGGCATGCTGCCTCATGAGGGACTTCCCTCAAGGCACTTGCCTCACTAAAAGGCAACTCCTATGCAGTAGCATCATGGTCCACACATGCGGCCCACTCCTGCCCAGTGACAACCTGCTTCTGTGCTTTGTTTCCATGAAGCCTTGCAGGAAGCTTTGTGGTTGACTCTTCTCTCTCTGGATTTATATCATATCTAAGAACAAACTTAGGAACATTCTCCTACCTCTCCAGCTCCTTGGAAAACGAACTTATGGTCAGAGAGCTTGTTCTTTGTGATCCTTAAGGCTGCAAAGATGCCAGCGACCGCAACAGACGCAGTGCCTGAAAAGAGAGAAGCACTGTGAGATGGACATCCTTGCAAACGGATTGTCTGCCCTACTGGTATGCTGTTAGAAACCTTGTGGCGGCATCCATTCTCTTAGATCTTGTCACTGAAACATCAGGCTGCTGTTCCTACTCTGAAATAGTAAATCTCAGAAGACCCCTGCAAGGCAGGAGAACACAAACAACCCTCCATGTAGATTCAAAGGGATGATGAATTCGAGAATGCCAGAAGAAGTTAACAGCTAACTCCCTAAGGGATTAAGATACATGTGATGCCTAAGGATCATAGAATGGGTTGGCTTTGAAGGGACCTTAAAGCTCATCCAGTTCTAACCCCCTGCCACAAGCAGGGACACCTTCCACTAGAGCAGCTTGCTCCAAGCCCCTGTGTCCAACCTGGCCTTGAACACTGCCAGGGATGGGGCAGCCACAGCTTCTCTGGGCACCCTGTGCCAGCGCCTCAGCACCCTCACAGGGAAGAGCTTCTGCCTAAGAGCTCATCTCAGTCTCCTCTCTGTCAGGTTAAAGCCATTCCCCATTGTCCTGTCCCTACAGGCCCTTGTAAAAAGTCCCATAAGACATCTGCAGCAGGAGGTGGTGTGAACTTGGGCACCCTTGTCTCAAAATCCTCTGTGATCATGGAATTACCATCCCCTTCTCATTCACCACCACAGCCCTGCACCACCTTCTCTTTTTTCACTTCCCTGACTCAGAGCCATCATGCCTCACTGCCAAGCATTAAGGAATCACTGTGATCATGAGTTGTTCCCAGATTAGTGAGGAAGAATCCAGTACACGGAGAGCAGATTCCTGGTGTCACAGCCACTGTGATACCTGCAGCTTTCCATTCATTAAGGAAGGCAGATGTCTGTGGGCTGAATAAACCTGCCCTCACCCCGCATCAATCACATACAATATTCATCTGATCTCTTATCCCAAGTGAAGGAACACAGTGGGAAGAACCAAGTAAGGCACAGACTAAGTGGGATTCAGGCACTGATGGTATCTCACATCACCTGGGCAAGCTGGATACAAGGGTTAAAGGAGAGCTAGGAATGATGGAGGCAGTTTTATCCAGAATATCACAAGCTGGAAAGGACCCATAAACACCATCAAGGCCACTGGGTTTATTCCTCAGCATTTTAAAGGGTATCAATTTGGATGTGCCCGAGCCCTGATGCTAGTCTGTCCATTTTCACCTTTACAAGGCAGTCCACAAATAATGAATCTTAAGGGTGGCCACGGAGAGGGACAATGAACTGTTTTAGGCCAATAAATCTGATTTCACCAGATTTCCAGCATTTCCTAGTTTCCTGCCCATTTAATCAGCTAGTGCATCTGGGTTTCAACTAGCCAATGCTTCAGTGAGACCCTCTGCAGTGTCCTTAGGGCTTGGGCTGCTGCCAGGCATCAGTGAAGGGGGACTCCCAGGGACTCCTCATTAGGGACTGCAGAGGTAGAACAAGGGGTGATGGGTTCAAACTGAAAGAGGGGAAGTTTAGATTGGGTATAAGGAAGAAGTTATTTACTGTAAGGGTGGTGAGGCACTGGAAGGGGTTGCCCAGGGAAGTTGTGAATGCTCCATCCCTGGTGCTGTTGAAAACCAGGTTGGACAGAGCCTTGGGTGACATGGTTTAGTGTGAGGTGTCCCTGACCACGGCAGGGGATTAGAACTGGATGATCTTAAGGTCCTTTCTAAGCCAAACCATTCTGTGACCCTGTGATTCTAACAGCAAACAGCAGCTCATGAGCAAAGCACGACCATGAGCAGTGAAACCAGCAGATGGTGCTGCCCCATCTGTCAAGGACTGAGGAAGGACATCCCAGCGTCACTTGCTCCTTTTCTGCAGTGCAAAAGCCAGAGCTAAAGCAGAAACCGGCTGATAAATCATAGCATCAGGGAATGATTTACTCTCTCATTATTTCCGTGCAAGAAGAAAACCTAGCGGGAGCACAGTTACACTGGCAGAGAAGTAACTTCTACTGACACCACTTATTTTGCTTAGGGAACCAGTATCAGCTACTCTGACAGAGAAAAACTTCAGTGCATCATAGCATCACAGAATCCCAGGTTGGAAGGGACATCAAGGATCACCTGGTCCAACCCTTCTAGGCAAAGCATGACCCAGACTAGATGTTCTAGCAGCCTGTCCACCTGTATCTTAACAGTGTCCAATGCTGGGGAATATACCACTTCCCTGGGAGATTATTCCAGTGGCTGATTGTTCTCACTGGGAAACGTTTTCCTCTTGTGTCCAGTCAGAATCTCCCCCGGGAGTAACTTGTCCTCACCATCCCTCATCTCTTCCATGTGACTCCTTGTACAAAGGGAGCCTCCATCTTCTCTGTAGCCACCCTTTAACTACTGGAACATGGTCATAAGATCTCCCCTGAGCCTTCTTTTCTCCAGGCTGAACAGTCCCAGCTCTCCCAGCCTTTCCTCACATGGCTTCCCAGTCCTTGGATCATCCTTGTGGCCCTTACAGGCCAGACCAGAAGTGTTTATAAGTTCCATTAACTCACCAATACATTGCATTTATAACCCAGATGAGTTTATTTCTCCAAAAATGAATAGTGCCACTAAAGAGTGATTCTGGTGTCCATGCACAGACACATTGGTACAGAATGGCAGCGGCACCATGTTTTATTCATGAGGGCATCACAAACATCCATGTCAAACACAAAATGGACTAGGCTAATGTTGGAGCCTTTGTCAGCTTCTTGCCTGCAGCAAATCACTTGGGACACTTGCTTCAGCACTGAGGATTAATCACAGAATCCCAGACTGGTTTGGGTTGGAAAGGGCCTTAAAGCTCATCCAGTTCCAACCCCCTGCCACGGGCAGGGACACCTTCCACTAGAGCAGGGTGCTCCAAGCCCCTGTGTCCAACCTGGCCTTGGAGTGCACTGAAGTTAATGAACTGCCTTCATTAGCCCACAGAACAGTTTGTGTCATGTTATTTCCAGACCCAGATGACCTGAGTTGAGTCAGGTTAAAAGGGAGTTGATGTGGAGGGAACCAGCCACGGAGTGCTGCTCTGCTTCACTATTAACATGCCGACTCAGACAAATGAAGGATGTATGTGAGGGATTTCCTCTTGCTTCTCCTGCACTAAATCTCTGCCTTTTTAAGCTGTATTTAGAGTAGTGTACTTGGCTGGCAAAGCGCCATGCTGTCAGACTGGGAAAATTACAGAGGAAGATCATGGCTATCCAAGGCATTTAAAGAAACACCAGATAATTGCCTTGGGTTTAGATTTTGCTTTTTATGGGTGTCACATACCTAGCCCAAGCTCATTCTCTGTGTTTCAGTCTATAATCAGCAGGGTCCTGCTCCGGCAGGGGGATTGGACTAGATGATCTTTTGAGGTCCCTTCCAATCTCTAACATACTGTGATACTGTGATACTGTGACTGAAGGCTTGCTGCCATGCCAGATGCTGAGGATGGGATTCCTCTAAACAAACATGCATGATCCTGCTCACGCTAAAGCAGATGCCTGAAGTGGATCACATCAAATGCACCCTAAAGGTGTCACTGCCACCATTTCTTTAAGAGAGACAGGATAATTGGAATACATGTAGACAGTTCTACTGCAGGCATCTAAACTGAAGAGGAAGGGATCCCACCCTGGCAGTATGAACTGCAAGGAAGTGGGTGTCTCTCTGTTGTCAGCAGTGCTAAGCTTGTGACATGCAGGAGAATATGAACACCTCCACATACACTTGTGTGCTCCCATGCTATCTCCCAGGCTCACTTTGCATCCCGAAATGCCCATGTGGGTGGTAATGGGGAATGGATCAGAGGAAAAAATTCCCAAGTGGAATAATTACAGTGTGACAGTGCAAGTGTAGGGTCACAGCATTAGCAGTATTAGATGTCTGGAAAGTATTTAAAAGAGAGAAATGTAACTGGAGAAGTATCTTGTTTCTCTTGGTCCTGACCCAGGCAAGATTGCTTTATACCCTGTGAGTATCAAGGAATCTGACAGGACAAATGCAAACCCATTTCAATGGGAAATGCTCATGGGAGATTAAGCAGAGGGGCCTGAGGTCTCCTTAAAGATGTTATTAGGAGGAACTGCAGAAGGGGGGGTGTATGGAAAGGAAGGATGCATGGATTCATCTGCAGAGCAGCGTGCATGTGTAGAGTGGGGACCAGTGGGACTGGGTGTGCCGTTACTCATCCCCTGCACTTGCACTGCAGCTCTGACTAACAGCAGGACTCTGACCCACTCTGCCATTCCTGAGCCTCCTCCTCTCCCTCCAATGTGTTTCTAATCCCTCCACATCTCCCAAACTGCATCTCACCCCCATTACTCAAGCATCAAAGTTACTGTACCTTGGCCTCAGCTCAGTATCTGTCTTTGATAATTACAAATACTGAGGCTGGAACAGCAGAGCATCTCCTTCGAGGAGAGTTCACAGCTGGTTTGTGTAAGGAACTGTCTAATCATTGTTCTTCAACCAAAAAAAGAGCCTGGGGTGGGGAACCCTTCACCATGAGTTGTGGCAAGAAAAAACCCACTACCCTTCAACACGTTGGTCTGTTTTCCAAAGAGACTGAATGCTGCTATTGCAGATAACTACTTCCCTAAGTAATTAGCAAGAGCCAGCTTGGCGGGTCTGCATCCAAGATGAGATATGAAGGAGCGCAGAGAGAAGAAAGGAAAGCACTTGCAATATCTCATCTGTCAAAGACTCAACATAGCATCATAGAATGGCAAGCAGACCTCAGGAACCTCTCTGGGGAGTCCAGAGCAACAGGACCAGCAAAGAAGAGGCATTTAAACCCAAGGTGCACTCAGGAAAATGGCCATGAATTAATCTCTGACACTCAGGCACAGTCAATACTGTAAAACATTAAGGAAACCCCCTCCGAGGTTGATGTTCCACTTGCACCAGTGTCAGAACTATCCCCAGTAGATGTCAGCGGAGCTACACTGGAGCAAAACAGGGGGGAAAGGATCTGTTCAGTAGCTCCAAAAGGTTGCATGGATGGAAAAGGATGCAGCCCAAAGGAACCTCATCCTTCGTCAGAGTGGGGAGAGTGGACAGAGGGGCAAGCAGCTTCACACAAGAAGTTACTGGCTTGAGTGCAACAGCAGTGCTGCCCAGTGCTGATGTAAAGGGTGTACCATGTGTGACAGCACCCCATGGCTAAGCAGGGACATGGGGGAAGCAGGGAGTCCCCCTGTCACCAGGCTGAGCAGAGCAGAGCATCACCATCATGCTGTATCCTTCCGACAGCAGCAGTGATGGGAGCGTGCAGCCCACACCATTGCCTGTTCCTTCGCACAGCACCCATGCGGGTGGCTCCCCTTCCCAACACTGGTGGAAGAAGTGGCCAAATTCAGCCTGATCTTGTATTTTTCACCCTCGTCCTGTCTGCTTACACTTTGCTTCATCAAAACCATGCCCAGACGAGGGCCCAGGGAACAGCAAACACCAGTTTAACAGCTCCAGCGAAGGGCAGCCAAGTAAACACATCTAAAGTTATGGATGCAGAGGAAGCATAGGGCTTTTCCAAATTCTGGTTCACATTAACTCCCCGCAGCAGTTCCGCCTGTTACTGGAAAGCAGAGTGGAGCTTGTCCAGATCCATTCCAAATACTCAATCAAAAGTCAAACACAACAGAGCTGAAACAAAAAGCTGCTGAAGTGTTTGCAGCTCAAGGTCTTCACCTCCATGACTGTGGGATAGTGTTAGCCCTTCCCCAAAGGGCCTCTGTAAAACATGAATGAAATAAACCTAGAAATGCTGTGGAGCACGTTAAGGAGAGCAGCAGTAAAAGGCAAAGTGCTCAGGGAAGGAACTCACTTTCTACACTAACAGCTTTAGGGACATTGGTAACCCAGAAGAGGTGGTGAAGAGCTGACTGACAGTGGAGATGCAGAGCTCATCTTAAAGCAGATGCCTAATGTAGGTCATCCTAGGTGTCTGGTTTTAATCCTTCCACTGTAAAGCTATACAGTGCAGTGCCTGAAACAAACATCGCGGCAGTGGCCAGCAGCCTGGACTTAGAGATCATGGACAGCTTAGCACAGAGGAGATGTATGCTATTCTTTATGCAAAGGAGGAGTTTGCAATGGCATCAGAGAGGAAAGGGAAGCAAATGTTACAATCCCCAAAATGGCATAAAATACAGGCCAGCTTCTTAGAGCCTTGCACCACTAAGCCCAAGAAACTGAGGACCCTGTACACCCAGGAGTCTATATTATTCTGACTTGCTTAGCAGTCAATGTGTGATTTAGACAAAGGTCTAGGAGCTGCCCTTTATATCACAGAATGGTTTGGGTTGGCAGGGACCTTCAAAGGTCTTCTACTCCAAAGCCCTGCAATGAGCAGGGACACCTTCCACTAGATCAGGTTGCCCAGAACCACATCCAGCCTGGCCTTGAATGTCTCTGGGGACAATGCATCTGTATCTAATATAGCAGCATCAAGGGAAAATGCAGAGCACAGTAGGCTGGAGAGGGCTCGGTAATGGTGAAACTGAGAGCATCTCCACATCTACCTTCATACTGGGTAAATCCCCCCAGAGAAAGCATGCTGCTCAGGAGCTGCCTGGCAGGACACAGCCTGCTTTGTCCTGTAGCACCGTATGGTCCAGCGCTCCCTTCCTATTGTGCTCCCCTCCTCCTTAGTTTCCTGTGACAATTACTGATGCGTTTTCCACGCCAGCTGAAACAACAAAGTAAGATGCTGTACCATTTTAATCTGTTGCAATTAAGTTAATGCCGAGCCAGCAACTCGCTTCGCCTGCTTCTCACACCACATGGAAACGTGCCTGAAAAACAGGCCGTGTTTGCACATGATTGATTTCTAACTGGCCCAGATCAGCGGCACTGGAGTCAGCCTGTTCCCAGTCTCAGCTGAGGTCTGGGAGCAGTGTTCAGTGCTTGCTGAAGTGTCCTGGGAAGGTTATGGAAGGGTTATCTGCTAGGATAATGAGGAAAGGTGGTTGGTGGGTCAAGAGATATTTTGAGGCTCATCAGCAGTCACACATCCAACAACAAAGAGGAGTCATTGCTCTGACACTGGGAAGTCTTGGAGAGGTCTGCGAAGTGATGACCCCAAGCACTGTCTGTAGTGTAGTTGTGGGAGGACTACGGGATACAAAAGGCTCAGTGTTTTAATGTGGCTAGTGATTTGGCATTTCCCATCCTGAAGTGCCTTGAAGAAGTCGCATTTGCAATGTGGGTGTTCAGGATTTTAGAAATCCTGTCTGTTTATAGCATCTCAGACTGGATATGGATATATCCGTAACACTCCAATTGGTGGTTCTTTGAGAAGTTATCAGTGTTATATGGGGTCTATATTTATGGGGTCTATACTTGTATGGGGTCTATATCTATACTTATATGGGGTCTAGTATTAAAAGACTGCTAAAGATGCCCAGAGCCAGGAGATAGTTGGCTTTATGCTTCTGTGCACTGTTGTCTCTGCCCTGCCCATGTCCGTGAAGGGCTTTCTGACCTGATCAGATATAATTATTTAAATAGCACATTAGAGATTTCTTCATTTTTTCTCTGACTACGCTTGTAGAACAACTTCTGCTGTTCAGTATGGAGTAAGAAGTCTATGCCTTAAGAATTCCTGGTTGCATTGTGACTATGGAGGGTAACACACCGATCAACCAGCAGAATGAACACTGAAGAAATAAGGTTGGAATTGATGCCTGGACATCATCTAGTCCAGTATCTGCTTAAAGTGAGGCTAGCTTCAAAATGTGCTGAGACTGCTTAGGGCCTTCCTGAAGGATGAACAGTCCCAAAGCACACTTGAGGTGTGCAAGTCTACAGGGTTTCTATGGACTCCTGCTTATCTAGCTGGGATTATTCAACACACAAAGTCCATGAGGCCTGATGAGATGCACTTGAGGATGCTAAGGTGTGTGGGCAATGGTGTTACAAAGTCATCATTTGAAAGGTTTTGGTAACTGGGGAGATCCCTAATTCTTGAAAAGAGGCAAATTTCATACCCATCTTCAAGAAGGGACACAAGGAGGATCCAGGGAATTTTAGCTCAGTTGGTCTAACCCCCTGATCTGGGGATTACAAAGCAAATCTTCTAGAAGGTACATTTGGGAACATGATGGTGATTGAGAACAGTCTGGATCTCCCAAGGAAAATCACACCTGATTGTGAACATCCATCCTTATAGATACTGGAAATCACTTGGCTGAACAAGGCTCTAAGAAACCTGATCTAATGTCCAAGTTAGATCTAAGTTTGAAATTACCTTTAATTTAAATGAGAGCTGGGTGATGTCCAGAGGTCCCTTCCAAACGAACTCCTTCAATGATTTTATGTTATTTTCTTGTATGAAGCAGGAAACCAGAGATGCCTGTCTCAGGGATGCACAGGACTGGACACCTTTGTAAGACTTTCCAGTTGTCTACTTCCTATTACAGTGATATCTCCAGTGATAACTGTGCACAGTTAAGTGGAGCAAAGTTACAGTAGGAAGAGAAAGCAGGATCTAAAGCATTCTCATGTCCCTCTGATTTCCTATGTGCTTCACCGCCTGCCCTGGCACTTTACTGGGAAAAAGGAAGAAGTGACAATCAGTTTTCTCCCACAGAGCTGAAACTGAAGCTGTTGCCCCTTGCATGAACCCAGACAGAGCTGGGAAAGGACTGATGTCATCCCCTTATGGAGGAAGGAGAAGCAGCCCTTAATGGGAGGCTCCCATGTGTGGGCACTGCGAGCCAGCTTCTGCTAGCTCCCAGGCTAATGGCTTTCAGAACCAGGGCAATCACCTCGTCCCTGTTTGTGGTACCTGGCAGGCGTCCTGCTCAGCATCAGCAGCCTGGCTGGAACTGGAAGGGGTCTGAGTCACTTGAACTCTATGGGTTTAGGGTGGGTTTGGCAATACAGTAATTTGTGTGGCCCAAAAGGTTGGCATATGTAAACTGCTTTCTGTTCATGTAGGCCCTGGGGCAGCAAGAGGGAGGCCTAAAGGAGATAAAGTGGAGCAATTTATACTTGCTTTCCCACATTTCATCTGTGTGTGTGTGCAGGCTCATTGCATTCAGAGCCCCACTAACCAACAAGTTTAACTGCTATAGCTCAGGCCTGATCTAACCTACATTGTTTGTGCCTAAGATGTGCTTTTACATCAATATACTTAAAGAAAATGCAAGCTCAGAAGCTGAGATAATTCAGGTTTCAGGGAAGTCTTTTCCTGCCTGACTTGAGTAGAATGTATCAGAACTGCTTAAACAAGGCTTTGCATAACTCTCATTAATCATTTGGAACACAATCTGCATTGAACTCTCCCACTTTTTTAAGCAGGCAAGTCATGAAATGCCAGCATGTTGGAAAAGAGAGCCTGAGGTGAAACCGAAGAACAGCAGGGTGTGAGAAAATGGCCTTTCTTCCTGCCTTTCTTGTATCATCTGGAGATCAGACTACTCATCCCAGCTTCAACTCCATTATCTCTGACATGACCCCAAGACAGAGTTAAGTGAGGAGATTCAAGTAGTTCAGCTTCCCAAAGGTCCTCAAAACACAGTCCTGATTAGAACCCTAGCTTAGAATCCCTTTTCTTTCTGACAGCTACATAAACCCCCCCTGAAACGGTGGCTTGCTTCCCTTGACTCATCACTTGTCTGTGCAAAAGATCAGCAGGATTTCTTTCCTTATCTACTACCATGAAACCAGTGCCAGCCAGATGCCTTATTTGAGTTTATAAGGGAGCTTCAATAGCAAGAGGTAAAATCCTACCATTTTAACAAGTAGGACTGCAGAGCATTTCCAGGGGACTTGACTTCTCCCATGCACTATGACACACATCTAATGGGAGGAGGCAAGGTCTGCTTTATGGTGATGCTGGTTTACAGCACCCTTCTGGATGTGGTTGATTTCCAGGAACTGTTTGAGGCATTCAGCTATGACCTATAGCCAAAAAGAGACTGTAAAAAATAACAGTCTCTTGCTTCCCAACCAGAATCTTCGGTTTTGCTTTAATATCCTCTTTTTCTTCAAGAAACCATTCCAATTCACTAAGAAACCCTTCCAATTCACTCTAATTCCCCAAGAAAACCTACATCCAGGCCCACAGATCTGCTGCATCGCCTGGCCTCCTTTCCTTTCAACTGCTCAGTCCCCTTCCAGTTGCAGAGAGAGCAACTAATCCAACATAAATCTTTACATCATCAGCTTCTTACTATGGCCTTCATCTGTCCATCTCCATCTGTCCATCTCCAGAACAGTTTGAGCTCTTGTTTTTTCCATTCAAGACTCTATTAAAAAAATATATCTATCTCCTGCATTCTCTTCTGTGCTCCTCTCCCCACTGAAAGCTTTTGCGGGTGGCAAAAGCCCCCAATAAGTCTTGTACAGGGGTACCTATCTCACCTTCTCTGAAATGCCTTAAGCTCTGCTGCTTCTAAAGCCTCTTTGTGGAAGTATCTTTGAGCAGGACCATGCATCCCATTACACCAACGCATTCCCACACTCCAGGGTCTTACTCTTTCTTGTGTCATGATAGACATGAATAAGCTGTTACATGCACTGCCAAATATTGCTAGATGGGCAGCAGATGCAGAAATAGTGCTGCAAAGTCTGCTCAGAATAGAACTAGCATTGTGTGAAACAACACTGGCATTTCTTTCAGTCTCTTTTCAAGTACAAGGTAGGACGAGCCCAACTGACTGCAAATAATGAAAACAACAAATCTTGGAAATCCTGCATGTTGTAAACAGGACTAAGGAAAGATGAAGGGACTCAGAGGAGAACTGATTATGCAGAATCACTTGGGAAGATCCCTGTTGGATGGGCAACGAGCCCTTCCAATGGTTTAAAACAAAGTCAGCACCAGAGCAGGATGCCACCAATATGCATCCATCCCTCTGTGCCTGCTGAGCCTCCCAGGGCCTGGGAGACAGGCTGGCTATAGCCTCACCTTGGCTGCTATCACTTCTCTTTGGCACTAGAAGGGTTATGTTAACCACTCTAGGGGAGAGCAAACCTGTTCTCAGATTACTGTGGAGTTAACATCTATGAAGAGGAAAAAAGCTGGTTTAACTTTTCAACTGTGCATGTAAAAAGGAGGATAACAATAATGGGACAATGGCAGGGGCAGCTAATGGCCACCTGGCTCATGGACACTGAAAGCCTTGCATAACTGTTAAACCCTCACCATTGTTTTAACTAAATTACAGAAAATTAATGAAACTCTCTAAATTACCTTAATAATCTAAAGCACACAACCCACTTTCCCCCTTGAACAACTCTTCTGCAACGAACATTCCTATGAACAATGGAGGGTCACCTTTCAACTTGGAGTGCTGTGTTTTTGCTTGTGTTTTTAAATGCTTATGTGTAAACTATACCTTTATCACACATCTGACTACTGGACAATAGTCTTGTGATCTTAATCACAAGGTAAAGGTTAAATGTGCATTGTCCTAACAGTACTTACCCTGGATATCATCATTGAACACACAGTACCTGTCGCGGTATTTATTGAGGAGACGAAAAGCATTAGCATTGGCAAAGTCTTCAAACTGGATCAGACAGTTCATGCCATACCTGCAAGTTAAAGGGTAATTAAAAATGGATACAAGTTTTTCCACAACACAGGATGATATGTACATCTTTTACCAGGATATTGTAGTTAGATGCTCTAGTGCAGAGAGGAAGGTACCATAAAAGAAATGCATCACAGTAACAGCAAACAGGACCACACCCTTCCCAAGGTCCATAAACTCAGAAACAGGGAATCACCAAGAATAAATTGCATTCACAATTCAAGGGGCTTCTCAATATGTATACCTATATACATGTATATATTTATATGCCTCTTTGGACTATCTGAAGGGGGCCTCCAAGAATGCTGGAAAGGGACTCTTCATTACGGACTGCAGAGGTAGAACAAGGGGTGATGGGTTCAAACTTAAACAGGGGAAGTTCAGGTTAGATATAAGGAAGAAGTTCTCTACTGTGAGGGTGCTGAGGCACTGGCACAGAGTGCCCAAAGAAGTCGTAAATGCTCCATCCCTGGCAGTGTTCAAGGCCAGGCTGGACAGAGCCTTGGGTGACATGGTTTAGTGTGAGGTGTCTCTGCCCATGGCAGGGGGGATGGAACTGGGTGATCTTAAGGTCCTTTCCAACCCAAACCATTCTGTGATTCTATGATCAGTTAAAGGGACACCCCCAAATGCCCACTTCAACTGTAGGTGACCAAGAGATGAGAAACCCCCCTGCTTGTAGGATCCCATGGACTGAGTGCTTCAAGGTGTGATTTCACAGCCACATTTGTGTGCTTTGGAAAGTCTCTACCGAGCTGCTTTGCAGGGAACCAGGCACACAATGACAGCCAGTGACCCGTGGAGTCAAGAGGCAGGAAATAATTGCAGACTTTCCATAATGATGCATTAATTTCAGGGCAAGTGTACAGCTTCTAAAACCTGGGTAATATTCAGACTGCTCCATAGCCATATACTGTCAGCACCTCTGTATGACTCTAGGCTGTGTTAAGGCTTTGCAAATAAAATCTAAATGGGCCACAGGTACTCTTTTCTCTCACATAAATGTGAGAGGGCAGTGGAGAAGCTCAGGGAATGAGTAATGCAACCTCTGGGCTGCAGGCAAGTGAAAGGGCTCTAAATAGCTGCTCTGTTTTAGAGACCTAAGCCTCTCTGGGACTGCAAGCAGTGCAGAGGCAGCATCACCTTATGTACCTGCCATTCAGCCTTCCCTCCTTTGCCACTAGAAACTGATACTGGATAAAACTTGCTACATTTGAGAACCCTGGCTCCTGTTATGAAAAGCTCTTTTCACAGTCAGCATCCCCTGGAAAGGCACTGAACTGCTTATTATATGATTTTCCATCTCAACTATGTCTGTCAGCAAGGAGATAACAATAAGCACATGCATTGTGCTCCTTTATTTGTCCATCATGAGAAACTCTCACTTCATGAACCCTCTGGTCTCAAACAAGGAAAATGGTTGGCTCTTAATGCTTGCTTCACATTGTCTGTGCTTGCTTTTAGAAAAGGACCACAGTGGGACAGGCTGTTTAGCAGGGCCTGTAGTGATGGAACAAGCGGTAATGGTTTCAAACAGGGGAGATTCAGACCAGATATAAGGAAGAATTGTTTTACAGTGAGGGTGCTGAGGTGCTGGCACAGGGTGCCCAGGGAAGCTGTGGCTGCCCCATCCCTGGCAGTGTTCAAGGCCAGGCTGGACACAGGGGCTTGGAGCAAGCTGCTCTAGTGGAAGGTGTCCCTGCCCGTGGCAGGGGATTGGAACTGGATGAGCTTCAACGTCCCTTCCAACACAATCCAGTCTGTGATTCTGTGAATGATCTTAGAGCTGTTTATGACTCTTAGATTCAAAAAGCTCATATTCAACTCAATGCCTTGCTCCATTTAAGTTTCCTAATAAGCTTAATATTTGCAAAATAATACTAATAAACAATAAATAAAAATATCTACAAAAAAAAAAATCAACTGAAAAATTAGGTGCTTGGAATCCTTGTTGAATCAGGGCCACAGAAGATGTGGAAACTTTTCTGTGGGGTCTTCAGTGAAGTTTCACATCCCCAGAGGAAAGTGTCACTGCTCCAGAGGGGTGCAGGTGGGTACTCCCTGAGGACCAGGAGCATCATCCCAACATTCCTACCTTGAACTGTGAGTCTGATATACTGGGTTCTTTCATTTAAAGCATCTGGTCCTAGGGTCTTGCTATGATCAATGTGTGACCTTTATTAAGTTCTCACATTCTGCAAAGACTCACATAGGCTCAAAAATGTGGTTAAAAAAGCTCAGTGAACATACTGCAGAGAGAAAGACAACGATCTTCACAAAAACAGCTCAGTGAAAGGGGTTTGCATCCAGCACTGTGCTGTCATACTGAGGGGCAGGAAGAGAAATGAAGTGGCTTTGGGCCACCACACTTCTCTGCTTAATAGAAAATGATCAAAGACCAAAACAGATCAAGTAACTGCACTGGCTCATGCTGCAGACCATAAAGAGAGGAAAGAATTCGTGCTCCAAAGAGAGAAAAAATACTGTTCAGGTTAATACTCTTGCAAATTCGAGTCTGTAGTCAGGGAAACCCACCCACCCGTGTGCTCTTTGGAGAGCTGGTCACACATACGTTAATGCTGGCTGAGGTCACTGGTTTTATTAAGCAAGTCAGCAATGTTACTTACTCAGTGATACGTATAAATAATAATAGTGTTAGAGAAATAGTTTCTATAGCAACTGAAGTTGCTTAAAGATTCGCTGTTTGCTGTGAGATGCCAGCAGATGTTCTGGATGGTGTGTCATCTCCCTGTTAGCCATGTGTTCCTTACACGTCCAAATCATGGGTAAGGGGGTCGTCCATTATGAAATTGGTTTTCACAGGTACATTTTGTACTGTTTATTGGCACTAATTCCTTGGATATCCACAGTCTTCATTTTGACTTCCAAGACCTTACAGACAGAAGGAGACATGGAGCTCTTAACCAGTTGCCTTTCAGACTGTTGCTCAGCATTTCAGAAGATAACTGCTAGAACCTGCAGTGGGAAGGCTTAACATGCATAGGCAGCCTGTCCCTCAAAGACTTGGTGTAACCTGTAGTTAGCAGTGGCCATTCCTCTTGGGCACACTGAAGTGTGCATTTCTTGGGATCTCTGCAGTCCTGTGTCTCCTTGTGGAACTGGAGCTTTCCCCTTAGCAGGAGTAATGCTTACACTTGCAGGCTGTGGAAAAGGATGCTTGGACTTCATTTCTGTACCTCTCTGGCAAGTGGTTTTGAAAGAATTCAGACACACTGGACAGAAATAGGAAGAGACTATAACAGCAAAGTCTTTTATGGTCACTAAATATTATCCAGGTTAATGTCCTAACACCCACCCCTCAACCACTACAACACATTAATACTTCTCAGCAGAAATGAGACCTTTTGGAGTTATAAGCCAAACTCTGCTGATTTGTTGCATGGCATGTTAATGTCAAGTGCAAAGTCTGATATCCTCTGATGAAGGTTGTGTGTGGGATAAATTAGAGTCTCTAATTTCTCTCTAAAACCAGTTCCTCACCACTGTCCTCACGTCATCACAGCTACAACAGCATTTACTGAAGCCTGTATCTGGTGACATTACAAGAACCATTAATAGCATCACCATGTCTCCTGCTTCACTGTTGGCTGCCAGACCACCATCTGGGGATCCTGTTCTGCACCATCTCTGGAATTAATTTAGCCACTTTATAGAACTGGAAACAAAAAGATGTACTTTTCCAGTTCTTCCTCATCAAAACAAATCACTAGTATTTCATAGAATCATAGAAGGGTTTGGGTTAGAAGGGACCTTAAAGCTCATCCAGTTCCAATCCCCTGCCACAGGCAGGGACACCTTCCACTAGATCAGCTTGCTCCAAGCTCCGTCCAACCTGGCCTTGAACACTGCCAGGGATGGGGCAGATTCATGCTAAAGATTATATTGCTGTCTCGTTAGTTTGCACATTTTGGGGTCTGTGCCGTAAATAATACTGGCTTTCTTTGCCATACCTTGCAAAAGCCTCCCTGTATAAATAGCCTCACTGGGAAATGCTTTAGAGAACAGTCCCATGCACTCATTTTAGTCTGATCTCCAGACCTTGCCTAGCAAACTTTGCACAAGCAGTATCTTTAATGAAATCATATACTACTGATAAATATAATAGTCTAAGACTGTCACCCTAATGAAGGATGACTCCAGGAGCTAAACACACACGACATTACGAGTCTGTTGTGAAAATTACCACCTGAAAACATTTATTAAGAAATGATTCAAATTCCTGGAAAACAAACAAGCAAAGGATTCATGCTTTATTTATTATCACTGTACTCCTGTTCCAGTGCTGCTACTGTCAAGCTAGAGCTCCATGAAATCTCTAGGCTGTGCTAACAGGGAAGATGCTGTTAATAAAGCCTGTATCCCCTGTAGAGGATGATACACATCTCTCTTGGATGAGTGCTAAGTACGGAACAAAAGAGCGTGAATCCCAGAAGAGGGAGGCGGATGTTTTCTTGATGACAGTGGTTTTAGCTTTATTCAAGACTTCTTAACTGCCTGAGCAATCTCATTATGCAACTTTGCTCTTTCATCCTCATTTGTATGCACCTCCTCGAGCTCATCCACCCTCATTATAAGCCACAAGGTCAGAGAGGCAAAAATTCATGAGACAGCAGTTACCATTAGAGAGCATCTGACCAAAACTGCACAAGACAGAACTTCAAGGGTGGCCTGAGGACCTGGGCAGCGCCTTTGCTGACCAGTATCAAAAGGGGATTTTGTTTCCCCATGAGCAGGGAGTATAAAGCATTCTACATGCATGGAGGAAATTGTATTGGCAAGAAGGGCCAGTTCCGTTATGGAAAGAATCACACGAAGTTAGTGTTTTACAGCACTGCTTTGAGTCATTCACGATGTAAGGATTCTGCTTTGATGCACTGCAAGTCCTACTCACAGTCTTAGGGAAAACCAGGCAGAAAAGAACCAAGTTGTCCTTGCCTTTGTCTTTGAGATCTTCCAGTCTTGGTGCTTCATACACCAGCAACCAAAGTTCTGATCTCCGAGAAAAGACATGTTTTCCACAAAAGAGCCCATCATCAGAGAAAAAACCATGCTTGGCAAGAGATCAGCATTTAGGTTTCACTGAAGTCCACTCTAGCACATTAACCACCACCAGCACCTGTGTCACTGCTAGCACAGTGTCCTGAGGCCATTCTTATTGTTTAATTGTCAGCACGGTCCTTGGCAGGCTTCTGGTCAGACCAGCAGTGCTCTGCCACAGGGCCCCTGGCCACAGTTTAGGGGTCAGTTTGGTCAGGCATCTCCTCAAAACCCAGCTGAGCGCAACCATGTGGAGAAGGGCTTGGGGGTACCCGTGGATGAAAAACTGACTGGGATGTGACAATGTGTGCTTGCAGCCCAGAAAGCAGCCATGAGCAGCAGGTGTAGGGAGGGGATTCTCCCCCTCTGCGCTTGTGAGATCCCCCCCTGCAGTCCTGTGTCCAGCTCTCATGAGGCCCCAACACAAGAGGAAGAGAGAACTTTTGGAGTGAGTCGAGAGGAGGCCATGGAGATGCTGCGAGGGCTGGAGCAGCTCTGCTTTGGAGCCAGGCTGAGAGAGCTGGGCTGCGTCAGCCTGGAGAAGAGAAGGCTCCTTAAGGGGAGACCTCAGAGCAGCTTCAGTGCCTAAAGGGGCTGCAGGAAACCTGGAGAGGGGCTTGGGACAAGGGCCTGTAGGGACGGGACAAGGGGAATGGCTTTAACCTGACAGAGAGGAGACTGAGATGAGCTCTTAGGCAGAAGCTCTTCCCTGTGGGGGTGCTGAGGCGCTGGCACAGGGTGCCCAGAGAAGCTGTGGCTGCCCCATCCCTGGCAGTGTTCAAGGCCAGGTTGGACACAGGGGCTTGGAGCAACCAGCTCTAGTGGAAGGTGTCCCTGCCCGTAGCAGGGGGTTGGAACTGGATGAGCTTTAAGGTCCCTTTCACCCAAACCAGTCTGGGATTCTAGGATGATCTCTAGTTTCTACACCAGTTTAGAAAGAGAAGAAGGAATTTCCAGAGCTTTGCTTTGAAAGAGAGTGTGGGGATTAACTCATAATGTTACTGTAGATGATGATGGGCTGAAGCTCCTCAGAGGTGCAATGAGCATTCCTAGCACATGTTCCATAGCATTTTGATTTCAACCTTAATTTGCTCGTATAGGCAAGCCCCAGAACCTCTGTGGGTCACTGTGATTATGATCCTTGAACACTTTAGGTGAGTATTTCTTGCAGTTTACTAAAATGTACCAGTTAAAGAGTAACACTGATTTGCCCTTTGCCATGTAACTGAGGATAGGGAAAACTGCAGCGGTGTATTGCATCATACAAAGTATATTACTCGCTGTATACAACAGCAGTTTGTCAATCTGTTTCATTCAGTCACAGGCTAGGCTTAATGGGCCAAATTCTGCACATAGCTGCCTCCCAAGAGAAGCAAAGTGCACACCTTGGAGCTCTCATTAAAGAGCTCAAGCATTTCATGTGTTTTAGGTGAAAGAGTAAGGAATGGAGGTTTAGACAGCAGGAAAACACAGAAACTCACCCAGCTGCTCCAGAAAGGGCTTTTCTTTCTAAAACTGCCCAGAAGTCACACTTTCTTTCAAAACACTCCAAGTGCTAACTCTGAAGCCTCTGACACACTCCTCCTTTCATTACTAGGGGGCTATTATGAGACCAGGAGGCCTTTCTGCTGACTGCAGGGGTCTCCAGCTATGGAAATCTGACATCTGTTTGACATTATTATTCCATTGGAAGAGTAAATCTTCAGTCCCTTGGCTTTCTTGTGGGCTCTGACACATTCCACTTCAGTGACAAATGTCCCTTGAGCCAGCAGTGACTTGACAGGGTGGGAGGTACTCCTGCAGAGGAACTGACAAATGCTTTCCACAAGGAGCTGAAGCACCCTCAGGAAGTAGGCAGAATTCCTGCCTGAACATCGAGCTGAGAAGGAAACCTCCGAATTCCAACAGATTTGTGTTCCTCCCATATTACTGAATTTATGTGTGACATTACAGACTCTCATAAGAAGTCACAGCAGATTGAAGACCACAGCAGTTCATACCCACAGGTTTCCTCATACGTGGAAGCAGGCTACAAGAGCTGCATGGTGTTGACCTTCTGAACAATTTCTGCTTCCTTTCCTAACAGAAGCTATGCTACTGGGTTGCATTCAGTCATTCCAGTGGAAATTTGAGACAAAATGAAGCTGTTTCATGTAAGTTTGCCAAACCCAAGCTGATAGTAGAATTACTCACTAGTCCGGAGCTCACAGAGGATCACACTCCATCAACTCTTTAAAGTATGCTGGTGGTCAGGGTGATAATGTATAGCAATGTCTCCTTTCACTTAAGGATCTCCAAACACTTACCAGATGGGAACGGAGATGTGTAAAGTGGAATTTCCCAGCTCCACTTTGCAGAGAACATTTTGGGGGCTTACTGTATTCAAGGAATTCACCCTGGCTATAAGAGAAATAAAAAAGCTGGGAGAGAGGCCCCAGGAACTTGATTCCCAGTACTTGGATGAAAGCATCAGACATGACATCACCTCCTCACAAGATAAGAGTTCATTGTTTCGTGGCTGAGCGTCTTCTCCCTTCGATGTGGAGATTAGCTCATGTAAACTAAACACAGGAAAACAACAGCCAGAATCCTTCCTCTACAGCACAGAAAAGGCAAATTGTGTTGCTCTCACTGACATCACAGGCATAGCGGGTGCAGTTTAACACCACAAGCATCTCACTCATGGCAGCTGAGACCATCATTTGGGTTCCCATTCTATTGTTCCCATTCTATCATGAACACCACCACTGCAATACCCCTGTGGTCTCCCGGCCAGAAGGAAGCAGGATAGTTTCCCTGAAGGATTAATTAGGGACTATAACCAAAACAAACAAAACCCCCACAAATCAACCCTGACAGCTCTTAAATCTTTCCTCCTTGTCAAGCCTCTTGTGATTTCCTAATGTGTTTTACCAGTTTTCTAGCCTCCAAGGATTTCCTCCCCCTAGATGAACCACAAGTATCTAATGCCATACTACACTGTAATAAACTGGCATTTCAGCCAAGCTTTCTTATCAAATAGAAAGAAGGACAAACCAGGGCACAAACACAACATTCTCTTCACTGCAGTCACCCTTTATTTTAATTTGGTGTTTATTTCAAAATAACACTTTTAATCCAACAGAGTTACTGTGTTCATACTCAGAGATATAGGGGCTACAGCACTGGCTGACAACATGTATCTTTACACAGTAAGTGGGCAACTGCAACTGGGTGGGTTGATGTACTGGCTGTCTATCATACGGGACATGTCTACATCATGCTGCTGAATGGTAAGGGTGAGACTTCTGCCTTAACAGCAGCATTGCATGTGCATAGAGTGCAGCAGAACACTAAGCAGAGCAGCCACCAACATCAACAGAGGCTGAAATTCATTCATGACACTCTTTTCCGTCTCAAACCTTGGTTTGTCAGCTGTGTCATTCCACTGATGGAATGCTCCTTAGCATTTCAGCCCCTAATTCCTGCATCCCTCCACCCACAGCCAGCTGGGCAGTCAGACTGTGTGTAAAGATATGCTTCTCAGGGGATGGGTAGGTGTTGTCATTAGACACTGGTAATGATGCCTCCTACCAGGGGAGACAGGATGAACTGTGAGCTGATGACACACGTACCACCCACTCCCATTTATGCAGGAACACACACACATACAGCCAGCTGGAGGCACAGAAAGAGGGAAGATCAAATATAGCTCCTTCAGCTGTGAGGGAAAGACCCTAAAACACACAGACAGGCAGCAGCCTATTAATCAGGCACAGGCTGCAGCACTCTGCCACTTATCAATAGCATCTGCTGCTTTAGAAAAAGCAGAAAAAGCAGTTTAGGAGCTTGGGGCTTTCCAAATCTTCTTCTTTGTCTCCTTAACAGTTGTTCTCACTTTTCTCCTTATGGTACAGTTGTGGAGATTTGAATATATTGTGATTTCTTTCAGAAAGAGGAACTTAATGCACAGTGCACACACAGCACTGAGGTTGTGGTTCTGCTCCTCTCATCTCAAACTCCCTGGTGTATCAAACACTTTCCATCCCAGCTAGTAAGTAAGAATGGAAAAATGCACTTGATCTGTCCCACCATTAAAAAGACAGTGCTTATGATCCCTGCCTTCTTGCTCCACAGCCTTAAACGCCAGCAGGGAAGCTCCTATTTTCAACAAAGCCATAGAAAGGCAGCCTGCAGACTCACACAGACACCACCGTGTGCATTAACATGCCATTTCCATTTAGATGACTTCCTTCACAATGGTGAAAGCTAGAAACTTCCTTTACAAAGTGTAAACAAACCAAAGTTTAGATTCTGCCTATGCTGAATGAGGCTCATAAATGCGTGATGGAGGCCAGATACAGCCCACAGGGCATATGTGTGACACCTCTGGCCTATGGGGACAGGAAATGGTTATAAATAGTCTGTCCCATTTCAGTTCTCTGAAGACAAATATTTTTGACACAGAGTGCTCGAGCACAAAGAGTCATTTGTAGACCACCCAGGAGACTTGCACTGAAATGACCTTTCTTTGCTTGGATGATCAGTTATACTAATGTTTGCCTCACGAGATGCAACGTTTGTTCTTAAATGGAAGCAGCCCAGAGGAGCCATGTATATAATCCCACTTACTTGTTGGTCACTGCCTGCATAAACTCATCAATCAGTTCGTCGTACTGTTTCCCACGAACCCTCTTGTGTTTCAGTCCAATATAGAGTGGATCACTCAGGAGAGCCTAGGACACAAAGCAATTCCGTTGACATCTTCTCTTCCATGGGTGGACTGAGATTTATGTCCCAGCCTACCCAAAAAAGTTCCTCTGTTGTGGTCATATGAGTATTACTTATTATGCAGTGAAGGCCACCTCATACAGCTCTTCCACTAGAAGCTAGGACAGTCTTTTGTGTAAATAAAGTCAGAGGGATGTAATGCTGCTTGACTGCTATAGGAAATGGAGCTTGCTCTGCATCCCCATCTGCTCTACCAAAGGCTCTCTGCCAAGTAACCTCACTCAGAGTGAATAAAGCTGACCTTGTGTGAGGAGTGTTTACTGCTCATTTAGTTCTGTTTTGCACTGAGCTTACCAGGAAAGCTGTTGACCATAAACAGTGCTCCGAGCAAGGAAGATCACCTGAAGTAACTTGAAATGACATGTGTCATTTAGCTGTCAGGTGACAGCCCAGGACCAGTGATTGGATGCCAAAATGTTCCCAAGCTCTGCACCCACCTAGCACTCACCTCAGTTATCTGCAGGCGTCAAGGCAAAGTATTTTGATACAACGGATTAGTTCAGTTTTTGGCTCCAGCTAGGAATATAAACCCAGGTTGTTCCTCCAATCAATCCAACATACGTTCTGTTAGGACCACTAATCCATCTAAAAAGGACTGGGTCAGCATGGAAATTGGACATATTTTGGGCAAAGTTCAAGGACAGGTGGGCCAACACATCTCTTAGTCACAGAAGTGCAACTCCCAGTTTCAGGAACTGAATCATCCACAGGAGAAGGGGATGAGCCATCTCAAACCTATTGTCCTGCAGCCATATGGCCCACAATATTGGCAGGTGGGCTAAAATCAGATCTGTTTTACAGTCACAGCTGTTTTCCCTTAGAAGGGAAGTTGAAAGAGTTTTCCCCTAAGTTTGACATATTAACTCTTCAGGGCCATTGAACATGCTGTAGCATCTCTCCTATGGAGACAGGCTGGGAGAACTGGGCTGGTTCAGCCTGGACAAGCGGAAGGCTCCTTAAGGGGAGACCGTAAGAGCAGCTCCAGTGCCTAAAGGGGCTTCAGGAAACCTGGAGAGGGGCTTTGGACAAGGGCCTGTAGGGACAGGACAAGCGGAATGGCTTGAACCTGCCAGAGGGGAGATTGAGGTTAGATTTTAGGCAGAAGCTCTTCCCTGTGAGGGTGCTGAGGCGCTGGCACAGGGTGCCCAGAGAAGCTGTGGCTGCCCCATCCCTGGCAGTGTTCAAGGCCAGGTTGGACACAGGGGCTTGGAGCAACCTGCTGTGGTGGAAGATGTCCATGCCCGTAGCAGGGGGTTGGAACTGGATGAGCTTTAAGGTCCCTTTCACCCCAGACCAATCTAGGATTCTATGAACACCAAGCAGACCCATTTGCATCACCTCACTGATTGCTCCTGTAGTGTCACGTACTCTGGGACCAGTTAATGGAGAATAAACTTCTACCACAGGCAGAAGTGGAACTGGAAAAAGACCAAGCTGCTAAAATAATGTACAAAGTATTATGGGCCGTCAGAAAGACAAGCCAGAACTGATGCTAGAAATATGGCTACTATATTTAATCCATTCTACCTGAGGTTCCTGTGTTAGTAACACAGAGACAGACTGAATGCATATAAGAGGTGCCTTATAGAAGATACTGATAAGTGAGTTTACTCCTGGGCACGATGGTCCTAGGACATGCTCAGGATTTGGTTAAGCTGGGTTTATGAACATGAGAAAGCCATTAAAGAAAGATGTTTATATTGTGAGGGAATACGTTGCTCATATTGCTGGAAAACAGCAAGTTCTGTACCTTAATCCCAGATGTGGAAATTGCCTCCACAAGCAAGTTCCTGAACACGTAAGTTACACTTGATGTTGGGCAGAACAAAAGTGCCCAAGACTGATTGTGGGAGTCCCCATCTGACCCTTGGAGATGCCTAAAAGTCACTGGTGCCATTTTAGTGTCCCCTGTATTCTGAAATAGAAACAGATGGCCAGAAGCTTCTCATGGGAAGCATTTTCACCCAGGTCCCTCCAGCTGGGAGGCTCAGAGCATCCAGCACTTGGTGATGTCCAGACAAGCATGGAGGAGGAGGAAGAGATGAAGGAACCAAAGTTAAGTACAATGCCCCACTGACTGGAAACTCTAAAAAGTGAGAGACTGAGCCTTAATTCCTGCTTTAGCTTCAGAGGGTCCAAATGCAGAGTTCCCACTTTTTAGGAAATACCTGAGATGAGCACAGCCTATATTCCACAAGTCCATGACAGAACAACATGCTAAAGGGATAAGATAATCCTGGGATCAGAGACCAAAGAGTTAATTGGGATTCTCATCCCAGATGCCATCCATGACCACTGATTTTGCTTTCTTTCACTTTTGTCAAGTGTCCAATGTGAGACACTTGGGGCTGCAGTGAAAGAGGTGCAGAAGATCGCATCTGAAAATGTCAGCACTCATTTCCTCTTCATACACAGACTCAAAGCTCTTACACCCCAGATTTGTTATTCCTCTCCAGAAACACGTGTCTGGTTTAGTTGAGGTCAAGTGAGGCACAAGGACATTGTACAGCAATGGATAAACCCAGCCCATCACAACTGACTATAGGATATTAATTTGAGTTAGAAAAAGACATCCCTCACAGATGTCCATTCTGGCACAGCTGAGATGTTGCGCTTCGGCCTTTCTGAGCCAGAGTCATAAGGCAAGAATCCGCAAACAGATGGAGTCCTCTTGTCTGGTTATCATGTGCAGTGAAGTGTGCAGTCTGACAGAACACTGAAATTAATCATCCCCAAACCACCCACTGGGGATTCTCCACTTTCTGGAACACAGTCACCTCCATGCAGACACCCATATCTGCCTCCTTTTTCACAGTTATCAGAGGAAGAATAAATCTGGGACTTCCTGTACAGCATCTTTCAACTCACCTTGCCATGCTGCCACTCCAACTGGCAACACTCTGAGTCTTCTCACCAGGGGACCACAAAGCTATTTAGTGTTCATTTCAGTTCCCCATAAGAGAAAAAGTTTCTTTAGCATCAAACAGGAATGAAGCCTGCCCACTTCCCTGCAGTGCTGGTCTAGCCATCATCTCATCCTGGATGGCTCTGCCTGTGCCTCCACATTTAGGGACTGGCCTCAGTGAAGCATAAACCTCAATTCTTTCTCCCCCCTCTCCCTGTCAGATTAATGAAGAATGGTCTTACCTCATTGTCTGTGCCAACATCCAGCAGGACAGGGAGACACTGTTGTGGGTGAACTCCACCACAAGCTGTGTACAAAGCAAGCTTCCCAACCGGGATACCCATGCCGTAACTTCCTAGATCTCCTAAACCGAGAATCCTCTCTCCATCTGTCACCACAATAGCCTAGGAGGATCAAAAGAGACTGTTGTATGGCATTGCCAAGGCTCCAGAAACAAACCCAGCTCCACTGTCTTCACACTGATGCCATTCTGCAGTGGCATCGTGCAATGGGTATTTGCTCTTTCTATGTGACACCACGTTAACTAGCTGTTAGTGATAGAGGGCTGTTCATTTTTGGGGGCATCACAGTATCACACTATGTTAGAGATTGGAAGGGACCTCAAAAGATCATCTAGTCCAATCCCCCTGTCGGAGCAGGAACACCTAGATAAGGTTACACAGGAACGTGCCCAGGCGGGTTTTGAATGTCTCCAAAGAAGGAGATTCCACAACCTCCCTGGGCAGCCTGTTCCAGTGTTCCGTCACCCTCACTGAGAAGAAGTTTCTTCTCAGGTTTAAGTGGAACCTCTTGTGTTCCAGTTTGTACCCATTGCCCCTTGTCCTATCATTGTTTGCCACTGAGAAGAGCCTGGCTCCATCCTCGTGACACTCCCCCTTTATATATTTATATACACTAATAAGGTCACCCCTCAGTCTCCTCTTCTCCAAACTACAGAGACCCAGCTCCCTCAGCCTCTCCTCATAAGGGAGATGCTCCATTCCCTTAATCATCTTAGTTGCCCTGCGCTGGACTCTCTCCAGCAGGTCCCTGTCCTTCTTAAACTGAGGGGTAGGGATGATGTGGTTGATGGGGAGCTGCTTGCACTATGGGAGAGCAGCAGTTCTGCTTACCAGCACTTCAATCACTTCTAGCAAAGACTTGTAGCATGGCTTTTTGTGCATCTTCAGCTGTATAACAAGAAACATCACAAAAGAGATCTGCCTTTCATTTTTCCTGTTTTTCTTCAGAAAAAAAAAAGAGCTCTGTACAAAAGTGTTTGTGCTTATGAGCTGCATTCATTACTGTGGAAGTAACAAGCTCCTGTTTTCACACTATTGTAGAGTAGCTGTGGAGTAGCCAAGATGAGACAATCAAAACAAAACTCACTATAAGTGGGTCCCTCTGCCTCTGATTCCCCTGACTGCAAATTCAGGTAGTCAGAAGCCATCAGCATGGACTGCAGAGAGGCTCCCACATGATGTATTTAATATTAGACCTCTTTTTCCACCCAGCTGGGAGTTAAACAATTGCCATTTGTGCAACTGGCCTTTTGCATTTCAACAACACCGTAATGTGCCACTCACCAAAATCTCCGATCCATCATTTTAGATCTTATTATTGTACCATTTCTTTGTGACAAGAAGGGAAGTAAAAGCCTGCTTAATGTTGTCCAGATTAGAAGCCTAAAGTTGGGTGATTCACCCCATACTGCACATCACTGAGACCTTAGGAGGCAAGTGACCAAGCAGATCTGACTAAACTTCCCCAGTTTTAGGTTAACTGCTCCGTTTGCTTGTTTTGTCCCCAGGGTCAGGCACTCTTTAGGGAAATTCTGAACTCCAGTAAGAACAGGAATATACTGGATCCCAGTCCCACTGTGGGAGACGAGCTGTAAATACAATAATAAACCTCAGCTCTCAGCACTTGAGAGAACAGAGCGCTCACATCAAATGGTTTATCAGCCTGCAGGGGACTCGTGCACAGCCTAGCTTGGATTTCTAAGCAGAAGAGAAGCTCTTTCTTTGCTGATCTGGCAAAGTTAAGGCTAAACTTAGGACATACATGTGTGTGCTTTCGTGAGAAATAAGAGAATGGGAAATTAGAAGCTACAGATGTACTTCCTTGGTGGCATAAAGATGCACTGGTTCATTGCTGTGATGGAGAAGCATTTTGTTGTTTAGGAGTAGGATAAACCTCTTTCCTATTTGAGGAAGAATCATACTCATCTGTTTCAGTGTCTTTTCTTATTCAGACTATATACACATCCCAAAACAATTTTCTCCCTCAACCTAAACCACTGTATCAGAAATAAACCTGAGGAAAAACTAGAGATCCAGAGGACACATGCATCTATTCTTCATTTTACATCCATTTTGCTCTCTAGCAAAAAATAACCCTCTCTGTTATAGTTTGAGACATGATACATTTCAGGGTTGCAAAGATCATATAATAGTGACAATCAGTATGCAACAGGGGTTATTTTGACATGATCCTTCTATATATAGAATATAAAGTGGTTGTTGCCACTTTCTTTTCACTAAGAAGTGATCTATTCAAACCAAAGGACTATATACACTGTCCTTGGACTAGAGGCTGGACAATTCCCGATATTCAGTCATGGCAGTAATACACTTATCCACTTCCATTTTGGAACTGTTTCCTGTTTTTCCTTCCTTCCTTCCTTTGCTTTTCCTTCTGAGTCAGTGTGAAACGTTAGCGATGGGAAAGCCTCTTTTTGGATGGGCTCCATCTGTTTGTGTGTGCTCAATTCTTTACCACACCCAGAGGATGCAATTGGGACTGGAAGGCAGAGATGGGAATAGGGAAAGCAGCAAGCACATGAACTGCTCCAGGTTTATCCTGAAAACTGATGCAAACTATATGAAAAGGACTTGGAAACCTAATTATGCACATAATATATATATATAATGTTATAATGAATCAAAACATTTCTCTTGAGCATAGATCCCCTTGCATCCAAACAAATAAGCGATCACATGTGAGCCTAAAAACTGCTTGATAGCACTTAGATATGAATCAGAGAGGGAAATTTTCTTCATCCTTATACGTGCTGCACTCTGCAGGTACCAAATGTCCTCAAAATAACACTGAACAGAAGGTACAGCATAGGAGACATTCATTACTGTCTCTATCAGACAAAGGAATGGTTTCAATTGTTCGTGTGACCAGAACTCAACAAACAGGACTTTAATCTCTAGCTGAGCAGCACAGACCCTTCAAACTGAAGGGCTGGTTTAACAATCAGAACCTGTTTTCTACTTCCAGCTGTGACACAAATTTTCCTGATGACTCCAGGCAAGTCTCTGGCTAAAGGTAAAGGTTGGGTGTGCAGTTTAAGCCGATCATTTAACTGATGGGGAGAGACAGGAGCCTCCAGAGTCCATCTCCTCCCTCCAGCAGCTGTTTTGGGAAGGGATGAAAGGGATATTTCTCTTTGAAGATGCTCATCTCTCTCACAAGTTGAGATTACTGAGTCTTCTCCTGTGAGGAAAAGCTGGAAGAATTGGGGTTGTTCAGCCAGGAGAAGACACTGAGGAGACTTTATTGTGGCCTTTCAGCACTTAAATGAGGCCTATAAGAAAGATCTGGAGGGACTTTTTAGCAAGACCTGTTACAATAGGATGACAGTTGATGGTTTTAAACTAAAAGAGGGGAGATTCAGGCTGGATATGAGGAAGAAATCTTTTACAATAAAGGTGGTAAAACACTGGCATGGGTTGCCCAGAGAGGTGATGAACACACCATTCCTGAAGGCATTCAAGGGCAGGCTGGATGTGGTTCTGGGCAACCTGATCTAGTTGAAGATGTCAGTGTTTATTGCAGGGGAGTTGGACTAGGTGACCTTTGTAGGTCCCTTCTCACCCAAACTATTCTGTGGTTCCATGGTAACTGAGATGGCTCTGGACCACAGGCCATATCCAGTAACCTGGTTTCACAATGCCTAGGTAGAAGGCGTGTGGTCCAGCAGTCATCCGGAGCACTACATTGATCTCCATGCTGCTGAGGCAAGTGCCACCGTTGGCAATCCCAGTTCTCTGTACTGACTGCATGAGGTCAGCGTTCACAGGATGAACTCATATTCTGCCTTGAATGCACGAACAGAAAATACCACATGGAAAGATGAGTTTGAACAGCCCTGTACAGCGCTATCCTGATGGGGATTGAAGATGCTGAGTGAATTTGTAGGTGAGTATCCTATGGAAAGAGAAAGGGAGGGAAGCAGTGAGGAAGGAAAGGATGGAAAGAAGGGCAGAAGGCCAGCGCAGTACCTAGCATGACAGCACAATTGTGTTGGAATAGAATATATAGTTTCTAGATTATCCTACTTTGAGATGCTCATAGCTGCCATGATGAAACCCTGCCACGATGCCATCCTGTAGGATTCTCTTGCTTTAGCACCATGCAGAAAAAAGAGTACCAGATTAGGGAACCAGAGAGAAAATGAGGAAGGGGAGGCACTGATGATGCCTGTCAGCATTTTATCCAATGTTTCTTTATGGCACAATTCATAAACCACCCTGGAGGAGACATGAAAACCCCACCCTCCCATATGAGTATGTTCAGAAATGGCTTCTTGCTTGTTCTGCTTCTGGCACTATGGTTCTTTCAGAGCAGCCCAGTTTCACCAGGAGGGGTACAGGTATGGCATACCAGATCTTGGCTGAGGCTTTGCTAAGCTAAGCACAACACCCTTCCAGCCCTTCCAGGCAGAGGATCCAAGCCTATGACCCAGATTTCCCATTTCCACAGTTGCCATGAAGCTCTAATGAGCCACAAAGCAGAATGTGAGCAACAACTCCAGGCATTTCTTCACTATCTTCAATGGGACTTACTGGTGTTTATGTTCAACCTTCTCAAAAACCTGAGTCCCTCCAGGGACTGATGTGCAGTGCAGGTGCCTCCCTACTTGTCTCAACATCTCAAGTGTTCCAGTTCAGGCAGGGATAAGCCTGTGTACAAAGACACAAGGAACCCTGCAGTCCATACCAGCAATGCTGATGAAATTAGCTGCCTTTGTAGTCTGGCAAATCTGGAGCATAGATAGCCTGGATCTCTTCCATGGACCACTGCCCTTCCTATGGTCTGTTTTGGGTGCCAGAGTGGGCTGTTTCAACAGCAGTCTCTCATCTTTCTATGCCAGTTTCCCCATCTGCAAAAACATATCTATCAGCCATAATGAGTTCTACTCACAGTCCCCTGTCAGAAAGAAATGGAAATACTGAGATCTTTGGATAGAGCAAGGACAAAATGTCTAGTTTGCATCTGTTCTCCACAGTTCCAAAGACAAGGTTATAGGAATATGATTACTTTTTTTCTGGAAACATGTCAAATTCCTCTTTTTTTTGTCCCTGAGAAATGGAAAATGCTTGCAAGGGTTTCTCAGCTGCCAACCTTTTGTTCTTGGAAGAAACAGCTGATAGGGGACCAAACCTGTCAATAGCCAGGGAAATTCCCAGCCACGTGTACTTTCAGACTGATGGAAGGAGCTGACTGGCAAGACCTGTCTCAAGTATTGACATCCCATGGTATTTCATGCCAGGGACTTGCCCAGCCCCGAGCTCTAGTGAAAAACACAAGATCACTTGTTGGGTGGGGTGTTCAGCTGCTGGATATCAAATATTATTTGCAGTGTTGCCAGTGCTCTGGATGCTGCATGACTCACTGGACTGGGAAGGAGTCCTAACAAGCAAGTCAGTTACAGAGACACCTTAAAGATGTATCTTTGCTACATGTGTTCTTCAACAGACGTATCTTATTTCTTCACTAGGACCCCTATTCTGCACAAGTTCATTATCATAGAATCATAGAACAGTTAGGGTTGGAAAGGACCTTAAGATCATCAAGTTCCAACCCCCCTGCCGTGGGCAGGGACACCTTGCACTAAACCATGTCACCCAAGGCCTCATCCCACCTGGCCTTGAACACTGCCAGGGATGGAGCATTCACAACCTCCCTGTGCAACCCACTCCAGTGCCTCACCACCCTAACAGGAAAGAATTTCCTCCTTATATCCAATCTAAACTTCCCCTGTTTAAGTTTTAACCCATTACCCCTTGTCCTATCACTACAGTCCTTAATGATCACACACAGTCTTTAATGGCCAAAGTCCTGTTAATTCTGATAAAGTTGATCTTGACCATGTACACACATGACAGAGTCTCTGAGGTCCAACCTGGAATGGAAACTGAACCTGAACTGAGTCCAGCTTGGAAACTCTCTGAGGAAGGAAGTAACTCTTCGCTTGTCCTTTTAAATAGGCAATTCTGTAAATAACGCCAAGCAGTTTCAATCAATATCCCATTTTGCACCCAACTGCCTGTAATTTCCCAGTCCACGGAAGATGTGCCACATACCTTAATGTTTTCTTCAGGCCAAGAGTCTAGCATTGTTGCAATGTGGCCTTTGTCATGGATGGTGATAAACAACCCCCTAAGAAAAGAAGAAAAAGAAAAGAAAAATGAACCTTGTAAAAAAGTTAGTAACTCCAAGATCAAATAAAAGAGGGGAAACCTCAAAATGGAGGGAAATGAGCTGCTGAGCAGCAATTCACTGACATGAAAATGAGGCCTCAATGGACTGCTAATGACAAAACTCATTTCAAAACCCAAAGGCTCAAGGTCCTTAATAGCATCTTCATTCAACAGCCACCGGTGTGGCACATTTCAGCCTTGTGAAACATCTTGAGGCTGGAGCACCTCTGCTATGGAGACAGGCTGAGAGAGATGGCCTTGTTCAGCCTGGAGAAGAGAAGGCTGGAACTGTTCAAGGCCACAACAGATGGGGCTTGGAGCAAGCTGCTCTAGTGGAAGGTGTCCCTGCCCATGGCAGGGGGTTGGAACTGGATGAGCTTTAAGGTCCCTTCCAACCCAAATCAGTCTGTGCTTCTGTGATCTTTGCTTTGGGAAACAAACTCTGCCTTAGTGCAGAAGGAATTTCTAGTTAAAATAACTCTGCTAAATGCAGGGGAGGCTGATGGTTTTACAGAAGCCTTGTTACACGTTCTGTCCTGGGGAGTTTATTGTTGGCCATTCAAACAGTGAAAGCATGATCCTTCTCAGCCAGTTACTAATGTCGTTGATGTGGATGGCTACCACAGAGCTAGACATTTTGAGTCTCCTCTCTAGCCAACAGAGCTCTGACTGTATCAATATTTGCCATAGCATTTGCTTTGACCCAAGCCAAACCTGCCCTTGCAACACTGTTTTTCTCTTGCATATCTAACCTCAGTTTTCAACACTTGCATTCACCACAGGAAAACCACCAAAACTTATGCAAAATGAAAGAGAAAATGAAATGCTTGGATGAAACCTCAGTGCAAAGCATTTACACACACAACAGCATACCTGACAGCACAACACAAAGGTCTTCGACGTTTAAGTAAAAACACCTTCTTTTGCATAAAACGAGGAACTGGAAGCCAGCATACTTGAAATATGTTTTAGACTCGTGGCTTGTTTTAATTTTCTTTGCTTCTATTACCAAAACCAATACCCATAGCAGAGATTCTTCCAATACCCGGGACAATGTTATTCACATTGATTCATCTCTTGCTCTCTCAGGATTTTTGAAGCTCCTTTTATGCAGCACTAACCCCAAAGGAACAACCTCCTCCACATCTGTCCCAGGGGAAATCACTTGTATTGCTCACAGCTCTCTCTCACCAGCACAAATCAAGGGCTCTAACTCAAGGGCTCCTCTTGGCAAGAGGAAGCACTCATTTTCCTTGCCTTCTTATCTGCTCACCAAAGCAGGAGCTGTGCTGGCTATCTGCACCAGCTGGAACAACAAACAAATGCATCTTTGTTGCTTACATCTCTCTACTATTGCTCAGCCCCAACAAGTTCAGATCTGGTCATGGTTTGGGGTTCTAGTGTGAAATACTAGGTAGAAAATGCTTGAAAACAATCTCCATTGTGAGGCCATATGAGTGATGAATAATTAAACATAATTGGGTTACTCTTCTCTGGCAAGGACTTCTCTCACATGACTCTTGTAGGGGACAGATATCTTCCCACAGTCAACTGTGGGATCCCTACTGAAAAAGCCCTTTACTTTGAAAAGAAGAGCAATGAAAGTGCTGACTTCAACAGTGATCAAATCACAATCACACAGGAAGATCAGAACTGCAAAGAAAAGAAAGCAATGGTCCATTTATTCGGCATGATTCTTTAAAACCATGCCCAGTAATCAACAAACTAATCATATACACATGGCCTATCTCAAAGGCAGTATTCACAGATGTCAATCTGCATAAAAAAGGGGTACTGGGCTGCTGCCATCTACATGTAGAAAGGAGTTACTAACTGGGAATTAAAAACATAAATTAGTAACGTCATTGCAGATACTTCATGTTAGGAAGTTTCCATACATAATAAAGACACCTATGAAACTGTATAGCTGTGTGTGTCATGCGCTCCCACCTCTCCAGCGCTGAAGGGTGTCCAACAGCTATTTAACCTTTGAAAGACATCCAGTGCTCACAGCAGAAGCTGAAACCCACTGCTCTGTCCACCAGTAAAAGCAAAAAGACAAGGAGGAAGTTCTCCTTTAATCCCATTGAGACTCAAGAATGCTTCAATTAAAACAAACCACTAAGAAGATAAGTCATTTTGATCAAGTCATGTAACATGGGCACTGTGGGGGGCAAGCACACAACCTGGTTTTCCACAACAGAAACCTCACCTGTGCCCAGGGACCTGCCATTCTACATGGGTTTAGTCACTGTATAGATTTATCAGAGAGGCAGCTACACACCCAGTTATCTGGAAACCAAACGCACGTGCATGGGGCAAACCCACAAGCAATAGAGCTGAGTGAAAATTAACTGCCCCAGCAAGGTCAAGCCAGAACATACACACTGTACCACCACTTCTGGCTAAACAGTAACCTCCAGAGAGCTGTTATCCCTCAGAGCAGGGCGTGCTCCAGCCTGCATTCATTAGGGTTTCATGGCTGCAGCCTCCTATTATTCAGTCCATTAACATCACAGGTTTCCCTACAGCTGCCTTTAGTTAAGGTGAAAGCCAGCCTTGATTTTATTGTGCCAGTGGGCATGCTATAAGGTTGAAGGGAGCTTTCAGGAAGGTTACAGCTTCTTAATCTGCCACTGAGGCAGTATTTCTGTCCGCACCTTACTGACATCCAGTGATGAATGATGTTCCTCAAGGACTGGTATTGGGAGTGGTGCTGTTTAACATCTTTGTCAGCAACATGGACAGTAGGACTGATGCACCCTCAGCAAGTTTGCTGATGAAAAGCTGCGGTGCTGTTGATATGCTGGAGGGAAGGGATGGGATCCAGAAGGACCCTGACACGCTTGTGAGGTGTCCCATGTCAGCCTCATGAGGTTCAACAAGGCCAAGTGCGAGGTCCTACACCTGGGTTGGAGCAATCACAAGCACAAACACTGGATTCAGAGCAGCTTTGAGGAGAAGGACTTGGGGGTATTGGTTGACAGGAAGCTCAACATGAACCATCAGTGTGCACGTGAGCCCAGAAACCACCCGTGTCCTGGGCTCCATCAAAAAGAAGCGTGACCAGCAGGTCGAGGGTAGGGATTCTCATGACTGTATTATTCTCCCCCTCTGCTCTTATCTTTTCCTTTCTGCTTTTGTCCCAGCTGAGTTCATAGAAGCACTCCAGGAAAGCTACATAGTGTATTATGTGAGACATGGGAATATAATCCTGCTGTGGTGCTGCTTGGTACCGGATAGATCTCGGCCATCCTGATGGCACCTGAAAGACCCACAGTGAAGACAATAACAGAACTACAAGGCTCATTTTAGGAAGAGGTCAGGGACAAGGGAGACAGGGCACATGTGATACCTGGAGGAAGCTGTGCCAGATACTGGTGATGGCTTTTAGAATAACATTCATTTTAGACACTGGAGAAGAAATGAATTTTAACATGTCTCAGGTATTAGGAAACAAGAATATTCCTTAATGCTTTAATTCAATGAGCTGATAACTTCTTCCAAAAGGCAAAGCAGTGATCCCCTTTCTGATCTTCCTGGTTAACAGTGCTGCCTTGTGAGCTGTTTCCCATTAGAAGGAACAGCGTACGATGGAGCCAGCAGTGCTGTCTCTAAAGCACTGATGTTTATTTACAGAGAATGTACAAATGCATGTCCCAAAACACAGAGGGAGTGAAAAATACCCTGCAAGTTCTTTCCTCACAGCTCCAAATCTCTCCTCGCTTCCCTTCTATCCCTAAGGTCTCCCCCAATAGCTTTTCCTTGGGAACAACCAGTGCTTTTGTGGCTGTGTTTGCAGCCCTCCTGGTGTGCTCTTGCTCTACTTTTCTAGCCTACTGCTGCCTCTGACATGCAATCAAACAGAAATCCAATGCAATTAAATGCAATCAATTGCTTTGCTTTACCAAACTCCTGGCAAAACCTCTTTGGCCAGTGCTGTGCTCCTCTTACAGCCCTGGCCTGTCATTTTGGACTCCAGTTACGTGTTTACATCTATACAATGAATGGCCTCTTTACATTTACCATACATGAGGTGTCCCTGCCCATGGCAGGGGGTTGGAACTTGATGATCTTAAGGTCCTTTCCAACCCTAACTATTCTATGATTCTACGATTCTATTCTATGATTCTATGACTAACAGTCAGCTATTATACCCACCAGCTTTTCAACACTGGTCAAAAGCCACAGAAGAGCAGAACAGATAATGGTGCTGGATCACTACTATGTACACAAGCATGAAGCAAAAGCACACCACTCTTTGCTTCACATGAATTTCCCTTACTAGCTGAGATAGGACCATATTGTGTATCCACATCCCTATGGAGGCAAAGAGACACCATTAAAAGGATCAAAAACTAATCTGACCCTAGCTGAAAACCACAGAAAAACTCCTCTCAACTACTGCAGCTTTATCCTTCTCCTCCTCCTTCACTCCTCCCAAAGGACTGCTCTCTGAAGACAAATATACTTGCTCCACAAGGCAGGAATGTATCTGAACAGCATTATCCAATATTTACGGACACTGCAATGGTCAGGCTTGCTCAGGGCTTGGTATTGAGCACGAAGAACACAAGAAACTGAACTGCAAGTTGCATGTTGCTGAACTGCACAATGATCAGTCCATCAATCCTGTTTAGTGGATCTCAGAAAAGAAACATCAGTGGTATCTTCTTTAATGTGCTGCCAGACTTTGTCCTATATAATTACTTGTTCCTGAAAAGAGAGACTGATGAAGGGATGCAGATTTAAATAGTAGCTAAGGACGCTGTTTCTCCACATGTTTACACACTGCTTGTCATTCAACACAAGAAAGGGTGCTTGCAAGAAGTCCGGCTCCTCGTGTGTGTGCTGCTGTACCAGTATGTGATGCATTACAAGACTAACTCATGAATACGATCACAAAACTGAGGCTTTGGTTTCATTTTCTTTCCAGTCCTAGTGGAAAGAAACTTCTAGTCTTGGTGCTAGGAGGGAAACTTGCTCCACAAGCGAGGAGAGGATAAAGACTACTGGGTGAGTTAGCATTAGGGCAATGAATATGCAATATTGACATCAGATAGGCAGGCATCGTGGTTCAATGTTTTCATCTGGATAGGAAAGGCTCATTCTCAGAACAAAAGCATTCAGGACTAAGGCTAAAGGTCTCCACTCACAACCAGAAGGTGATGAAATCCTGCCCACATGAAAGTCCTTGAGTGTTTTGACTGAATAGGGGCCTGGATTTCCCTCGGAAGGGGTAGAAGTCCATGGGAAGCCAGTGCTTAAAAAAGCAACAAACAAAAGAGATAAGAGAGATCTTTGCCAACATCCAAACCTGACTTTGAACAGCCAAAATGTTGTGAGACAGCGGTGAGAAACCTCCACTGAGATATGAGGAAAGGGCTCTGACAGGCATGGCACAAACTGACCTTCTGCTGCGATCACAGCCATTGCCTTACTTAAAGGCTTGATGCTCTTGGAAAGCTTTGAGCAAGACTGTCTCAGAGCAGTGTTGCAGTTCAGGAAAATAAGACAAGCTGGCTGGTCACTGCAGGAGGGTGCTGCTGCACGCTGCTCTGTGCTCTGGAGTTCAGCTGAATCATGCTCCAACCCCAGCTGACTGGTAGGTGTGTTCTGGCTGTCCAAGGCTGCAAGGGGGACATGCATGAAGGAGCTGATGGCTTGACTTTCACTGAATGCTAACCACAGCAAAGTGTCACTGCCATGCTAGAAGATCAGGCTGGAGGAGCCACTCTGGATTAAAGGCCAGTCTGTGCTGGAGATGCAGTAAAACGTTGTTAGAATAAAGCCCTACATTTGGCTTTGTTTATTTACACTTTCAGGACTCACACACAAAGTTGACAGTTGAGCAACACGAGCCTCTGGAGACATCCCCACCAGCTGCACCCCTATTGTCGAGGGTTTGGGTTCAGGGCTCTGCCAGAACAGGACAAGAGGTTTCAGGATAACAAAATAAACTTTGCAATTGCTTGGCTCTTTAAGAGAGCTCCAGATTATAAATGCCTGTGGGCTGCAGGCTTTGGAGAGAAAGTACGTGCTAACGTGTGCTGATGTGTCTGAAGGCAGTTCAAGTAATCATTACATTGGATAAAACCTCTGGGGTGATTCTTCAGCTATTCCTGAAGATTTGTTTACAATAAAACCCAAGAACTTTGTGATGCTTTGGATAACTTTTATGGTACATTGTAGGATGCCCTGAGGTACCGATTTAAAAAACAATTGCAACCAAGCACAATCAATTATTCATTAATAAATAAAGCTATACAGAGATTTATGAGGCGATACCCTACAATCTAAGTAGGGTTTAATTTCATATGATCTGCAAGGTGAATGATTGCATTAATATTATAAATGTCCTTAAAGGTGTCATCACCCATTTTAGGCAGGAAAAACTACAATTCATTGTGGGAGCCAGAAGATGCAGGCTCCCAGGTACAGTAATGAAAGATTCACCACCCACACTACCCCACTAAACCTGTGCAGGGAAATCTCCATGATCCTAAGGGATGGGTTCAAACTTAAACAGGGGAAGCTCAGGTAAGATAAGGAAGAAGTTCGATACTGAGAGTGGTGAGGCACTGGAATGGGGTGCCCAAGTAAGTTGTGAATGCTCCAACCCTGGTAGTGCTCAAGGCCAGGCTGGACAGAGCCTTGGGTGATATGGTTTAGTGTGAGGAGTCCCTGCCCATGGCAGGGGGGTTAGAACTGGATGATCTTAAGGTCCTTTCCAACCCTAACCATTCTGTGATTCTGTGATTCTATTCTATGATTCTGTGGCAAGCAGCTAAGCTGTAGGAAACAGCCAAGTACCAGGAATGGAGAGATCTGAATGAGCACAGATGAGGGATTATTCCCAAATGCAGAGAGCACTGCACACAGGCTTCAGTGCAAGCTCAGTCCTTCCAGTTCTTAGGCATAGTCCAAGCCCTGCCACAGCAGGAAGGTCCAGATCAGAGCCCAAAGCAAAGCTTTTGGATCCAGCTTCAAGTCTGCCAAGTTATTAACACCCAGCACTATTTTTAGCTGGGTTTGTTTCCAGGAAAAGGGACATTTCCAATCACTCTGTGTCCTCCCTTACCTGCTAGCTCATTTCAAGCAATCCTGTCAGAAAGGCAAAGGTCTCGGAGATGTTTGTTCCTACACCCTATTGTGGAAATCACTGTTGAGATAAAGGGAAAAGATAATGGGGTTCAGGTCCCCACCACTCTGGGGAGGGAAACACTGACCTTCCTCTCACAATTATTCTGACAGTTGGCCAGAAAGATAGCTTGCAGCCAGACACAACATGTGCTGCCTCACACTGAGCTCCTACTGAGCCCTAGCAAAGCCTTAAAGCCCTTCTGGGCTGCAGGAATAAGCAGAAGGCAGAGAAAAGGAGGGGAAAGCTGAGTGTAGAGGAAACCAAGTGAAAAAAGGGAACAGTTATGGGACAGGATCAGGAAACCATCAGGGACAGCACAGCCCAAACCTGTGCCTGTTGCTCCCTATAGAAGAGGTGAGAGAAGCAGTGTGAGTAGCTGTGGTGGAGCTCAGGTGAATATGGACAAGGGATGAAACAGATGTGGAAGGCATCACAAATGTGAAGTGTTAGGGGACAGCGGGCACAAAACAGGAGGAATCCTGGATTTATTTGCTCTGGTAGTCAGGAAACAGCCTAAAGAATAGTCTGTCCTTCCTCTCCAGGGGGGGAATCAATGGAGAAACAGCACCTCAGTTACTGCTGTTATTGGTCATCATGCAGCAATATGAAAATGCAGAGGGTTGGTATCAGGTCTCCAATGAATCTGTGCTACACACAGGTTAGGATTAAGGGAGGAGGCAAACGGGCCCACATTGCTCTTGGCTTGTCTTGAGATGCTTGTCCCTGCTGGATTCTCAGGATACAATATCCCACCACCCAGGTATTCCACCAACCAGCAAGTGGGGTCACCTCCCAAATCCAGTACCATTTGCTGCACTTAATCCCATCACACTGAAGGAGCTTGAAGCCCTCCATTCAAAACCAACTTTAAGTGGAAGAAAACCCAACTCAGCACTCATTCTTCTTCTGCCTTTTTGGAGGCTCATCCTAAATCTGCTTGTATATTTGATCCTAGCTGTATGTCAGCAACTGGAGGATTACAGGGTTGAAAAGAGAAGCATCTGTGCTGCGAAGGGCAATCAGTACCGTTGCTCAGTGATGCTGACCAAGGAGCCCTTATCTGCTTTCACTGCTAAGCACATCACGTATTCTGTTTTCCTTGATAACACAGAGGTTAAGCTGGGATCAGAAATCCCTGGGAAGTTAAATTAAGTCCTACCCTGATTTTATTTCCTTCCTGCGCTGAGCAAATCCTTCCAAGACCCACACCTTTACTTTTAAAGTGCACTGCAGGGAGCCCCGAGAATGAACACAGACCTGGGACAAAGTCGGACAAGGAAGAGAAACGTTATCTTGACAATACCAGAGCAATCAGCTTTCAGATGAATTCAGTCTAACCTGGCATTACCCTGTCTTAGTGAACCCACCTCATGAATTTTAACTTATGTCATCAACTGCAGCAAATAGAGAAAGCATCAGCAGCTTTTACAGTCCATAATCATGTACTGAAGGTACGTGTGGCTTGCTTTGTCATACCTTTGAATGGTGTTCCATCTGCACACAGAGCTCTCTAGAAACGAAACCCCAAATGCAGCAAAACCCAAGGAAGGTGAGAATTGCACTATCAAAGAACAGAAGGCCTCGCTCTGTCCAGACCTGTTGGGGAAGTCTTTGGCAAATGCAAAACATCTCTTTATGCTGCCTCTTGACTCCTCTTCTGGATGCCCTGTTCTCAGAGGATAAGGGAGCCAGCTTGCAAGCTCTGACACAGCAACAGGAGACTGCATCTCACACTCAGCTTTGCAGAGGCATAGAAAGTCAGTATAAATTATGTAAGTTAAAAATATCATTTATTAATGAGGACCACGAGGATGATGAGGGGATGGAGCACATCCCATACAAAGACAGGCTGAGAAAGTTGGGGCTGCTCAGCCTGGAGAAGAGAAACTGCATGGAGACCTCAGAGCAGCCTTCCAGTGTCTGAAGGGGGCCCACAAGGATGCTAGAGAGGGACTCTTCATTAGGGACTGCAGTGATAGGACAAGGGGTGATGGGTTTAAACTGAAATGGGGGATGACTCAACACTAGATATAAGGAAGAATTGTTTTACAGTGAGGGTGCTGAGGTGCTGGCACAGGGTGTCCAGAGAAGCTGTGGCTGCCCCATCCCTGGCAGTGTTCAAGGCCAGGTTGGACAGAGGGGCTTGGAGCAACCTGCTCTAGTGGAAGGTGTCCCTGATTGTGGCAGGGGTTGGAACTGGATGAGCTTCAAGGTCTCTTCCAACACAAACCAGTCTGGGATTCTGTGATTAATATAAACATTCCATAAACCAAGTAGTTAAAAAAGAGGATTGCTCCCCATTAAAAGTGTCCCCAGGTCACGATGCACAGCCTATGGGAGGCTGTCCCACAGCTCAATGGATATTGGTGTCTCCAATTTACATCCTGGTATTCATTATTCTAAATAATTCTCCTCCCTCCTCCCTGTCTTTGGCATTTTTTGTTTAAGGTGGGGTTGTTCCTTGTGGCAGCAGCACAGATTTATGCCAGATTAAAGGCAAACACAGTCTGTTGAATTTCCTTGACCAGGTCAACCTCTTTCTTTTGGCCAACTCCACCTCTTCCTTTGAGCTTCTTCCTTTGAAATTTCTCCTGGTAAATCAGGGAATTTCAACAGACTTAAAGCTAAATCACCTCTGACAGCAGAGGAAAGCCTGACCTTCATCAATTAATATGAGACTTTGCTGTTAACTTCAGTGGGCCTGAGTTTTTACCGCAAGGCAGTGAAAGTTCCTCTTGGTTGTTAGAGCTGCTGCACATACATTTTACTCAGGATGAGTAAGGGAGGGAGAGAAAGCAGACTGGAGATATAAAAGGAGTAGCACTGATTGTTTTTCTAATGAAAAATGGATTTAAGTCCTTTTTCACTCCCATCACAATGTTATGACTGTGGAACAGCCTCACACTACCAACAGCGTCCATCCTATTCCCAGTCTCCATTGTACCTCAGAACCTAGCTGATACACCAGATCTCTCTGGGTGCCCAGAAGCCAACCTGTGCTCCTCTCCCCATTTTGAGAAGCACTTAACTGAAGTGGGAACAGAGAAGGGGGCATATAAGGATGCTGGGGAGGGACTCTTCATTAGGAACTGTAGTGACAGGACAAGGGGTAATGGGTTAAAACTTAAACAGGGGGAGTTTAGATTGGATATAAGGAGGAAATTCTTTCCTGTTAGGGTGGTGAGGCACTGGAATGGGTTGCCCAGGGAGGTTGTGAATGCTTCATCCCTGGCAGTGTTCAAGGGTAGGTTGGACAAGGCCTTGGGTAATATGGTTTAGAGCAAGGTGTCCCTGACCATGGCAGGGGGGTTGGAACTTGATGATCTTAAGGTCCTTTCCAACCCTAACTATTCTATGATTCTATGATTCTAAGGGACAAGGATGGGGGTACAGCATGCTGAAAAGACTTGCCTGGAAAAGGTAGGGTCAGCACAACCATTGAACTTGCTACCCCTCAGCAGTCGTTTGCAGGTAAGCTGAGCTGTTCTCAGCAGCCCTGGGCTCCTCCTGCACTAACTCCTTCCTCTTCACCTACTCCAACATTGGTCTCCTCCTCCTCATTCCGTAACCTGGTCCCATACCGAAGACTGTCTTCTACTTATATCTCCTGCCAACCCCTTCAGGGCTTCCTGACTATGCACTGTCTCCATGATCCTTTCCACAGATCCCTCCTTCAGTCTGTTACACGCCTCATCTCCTTGAGGTGATGTTATCTAAACACAGATCATTAAATGCATTCATCTTCTCTTACACTGCTTTCAGCTGCTTCTGGAAGGAAGCTGAACCAGGCTGGTGGCAACAAGCGATTTTAACTGGTGTTTCTACAGGTAGAGATTGCTTAAAGCGGTTTCAAAGCAGAGTTTTCAGGACAATGATCGAAAGGCCGATTTTCCCACTCATTTTTGGTCTCCATTGTTTTATAGATGAGGGAGTGCAGACAACTCTGTGGGTAAGGAGGAGTCTATGGGATTTACACCTCTGTTCTAATTCCCATTTGGTTTGGGTTTAAAGTGTCTAGAAATGACACGAAACTGTCTCTCCTATGGCTCAGACTGCGCAACACCATTAATAAAAGCGCCTCAGTGGAGCCAGATCTGTTGACAAGACAATTCTGCAGACTGACTGCTGTTTCATTGCTCATTTGTCATCAGAGACACAGATCTTTATCCTGTCAGGCCATTTTCGCACCATCTGCATCCTGTTAGCTTTCATCCTCCAGGTTCAGCTTCACCCCAACATGGTCCACGTTGTTTCGCAATCGTCCTCAAGGATATTTATGCCTCTAGGAAAAGAAGAGTGAACTTGAGCAAGTGTTTTATGACCCCATAGCTTTCCTCCAACACTGATACACCAGTCCTGCTCTCTGGGCATGCCAAAGGCTTTTGAGGAGCAGCTGACAACTTTATACTTTCAAATATCAGTGTGCTCATGAATAACCCAGTGTCTCGAGAGACTGAGCTTTTATGGCACTGTAATAAACTATCCCTCACTATCACAGAAGAAATGAAACCCTGACTCTGTGCCCTGAGATAAGGTCCCTCCCTGCTTTTTCTTTGTGAAAAAGTAAAGTCTCTTTCCAAAGATATTGTCACAATTAAGATACTCTCCACCTTGAAATATACCTTTTAAACAGCATTGCCCATGTGCAGTCCTGTGCTGCATAAGGATCCCCATGATGCTCATTAAGTGCAGCTAAGAGTTTGTATATAGAGACCAGGAAAGGTAATGGAGGCACTGAGCTCTGCGGTTATAACAGCAGTGTCTGGCAAACAAAATCTGCAGCCATGTGAACACCAATAGACATATTGTGATGACAGAAGCCCTGCTGGACCTCGTAGGACTATTTTCAGATGCTCTCGTACAAGAGTTGCTGTGTAAGCAAGTTACTTGTGCTTTAGTCTTTCCAGGCTCAACATTCAAACATAAAGCCAAGCACTAATGGGGCTGAGAAAGATCTCAATGAAGGGAAAATGTATTGTGTCCACAGGTCACTAATTGCTGCTGCTGTGGGCACAGAAAGGCTATGTGTTATTCTGCACACTTCCCTCCTCACCATAAACTATGCTGTACGTGCACATCCACCCATGTTGGAGCACCACGTAGTGTTTTAAAAGTGAGGTATCTCATCTCTCCTGCCTGATCAACAGCATCAAACGTGACAACTTAGATAAGAAGGTAATTGCTGCAGCAAACCAAATCTGAGGGTAGGCTGAAATTCATTCTGCATCTTTAGGGGAACAAACACCCTGCCATAGGAAGTTTGTGCACTGAGAGCATGACAGTTTGCCCTTTGCTATGGAAGCCAGAGGCTGGAATCCAGAACAGCTCCAAGCCCAAATTCAGCAGCAAAACTGTCAGACCATGAGAACAGATGTTCTTACCACATTGTTGAAGTACTGCGGGCTTAAAACACAAGAAAGGAGTTATAGGAAAGGGAATTCTCCAACAACTGCAGAGAGAGTCCAGTATAAAGAACCCTGCCTTGCTGACGATAACATCAGGGATGGAAAACAAAAGAAACAAAGCTCCCAAATATTGTTTTAACTTCTTGCAAGGTGAAGGCAGACTGAAGGCTGTGCACACAGTGGCTGTGCAGCAGGAATTGATGCTGTGAATGTTGGCTAGCTGGAAACCAGCACTGTGCTCTTCCCTGCCTGATCAGTCCGGGCTCCCTTATCTCTGCTACCTTCTACTCCTGCACAGAAATAAGTGTCCTCCCTCTGTACAAAGAGCAATTCCTTCTCTGGTTTCCTCATACACACTGAGGAGGAGGAGAGGATATGATCAAGGCTTGACTAGATGATCCACAAGTTGGGTATCAGGGAACAGAATACAATTACCTGGGAGAAATACAAGCCAAAAAGCAACCCTGAGGAGCAGCTCATATGAAGGAATGCAGTGGTTTCACTAGGAATTCTGATGACAAGCAAGATACAAGTGTGTTTGCCAAGATAACCTTACCCATAATATGTTATTTCTTATCTGATTACACCTCTTTGAGGTCTGCCTCAGGATGCCTTGAGTCAGTAAGTAGGACTTGCCTCAGTTTCCCCTACTAGTATACAACTCTCAGCTGAAAATGAAGTTAAACTTCATGCCTGTGACATGCTTTTAAAATGGTATTATTCAATTACTTTACTTTGCATCTTTCTATACCAAAAGCTACACAGTCTATCTGCCTACTGGTACATTTCAAGGACACAATAATGAAAAGCTTGTAAAGAAAAGAGAACCTTACTATTGAATTTTCTGGCTAGGACTAAAATGTATTTCACAATGCTAATGAGGGCTTAATTTAAACATTAATCATTAAAAAGAATTATGCATAACAAGGCTTTCAAACACAGTACAGAGTGTTTAATGTTGCATGAATGTACAGTGTACACAGCGAGGAAGGCACTGGTGCAGAGCATCACCTCCTGTGAAAATGATTCTTGTGGGGTGGTTTGTGGAAGTGCATACAAGAGCCCAAAATCAGCCCAAATGTATCCAAACCCCAACAATTACTCCAAAACCAGCACTGCAGAAGGCACTCAGTGCTCTTGAGACAACAGATGGGGAGGGTGCAGCCATAAGTTCAGAGAGCTGTTTGGAGCTGAGCTGCACAGACTGTACAGTACTGTTTGAGAACAAAACCACTCTGTTTGCTGTTTATAGGAAGAAGGCAGAACTATTCTCGACTCCCCAGCTCATCATTAAATGTACACACATGGAGCTGCTTGCTGGTCCATCTTTTAATGAGGGACTGAGTTTTTGGTGTTTCATATGAAGATGGACTGTTGACAGAAAAGAAGCATTCCCATGGAATTAAAACAATGGGGTATGAACAGTGCCTTTACTCACCGTGGTCTCCTGAAAGCCAAACCATACTGCTGACAAGCCAGGCCAACTGTTGGGGTGTAAATGATGGGCATGAATCTCTCGATGTCAGAGGTCAGCACTCGGTAAAAGAGCTTCTCATTCCTATCTTGTAATGTCATAAGAATAATATACCTTGAAAGTAAAATAAAACAGATACGTGTTAGTATTTATGGCTTTTGGCTCACTCACTATATACACAGCTCTCCCAAGCCCTGACACTCCACACTGCTATGTCATGAACAGATACTTGGAGCAAAACTCCCTAGAGGACCTGACCATGTCCACCATCCTCCCTGACAGCTCTATGGGGCTGGAAGTCAGACCCAAGCATGATCTCAGAACTTCTGAACTTGCATTAAAAACAAACACAATGGAGAAGGTCAAAAGCAAACTTCAGGGCTACATGGGACAGAGTGGTACATCATCTTTCTTATAAACATCTACCCTGCAGTCTGGAAGATGAAATATGCACGTATGCCAATGTTAACACGCACATTTCAAAGCACTGTCTTTCCTCAACTATTTCCACAAAACCTCTCTCTCCATTACCCTGCACTCTCAATTATTTCATCACTAAGGGATTAAATAATTAATTGAGGAGCAGCTAAATTCCATCTCTGAAAATCAAAAACCCAAACCACATTAATACAGAAAAGGAAAATGTTAAATCAACTTTGTATCCTTGGTGTAGTCCAGACTTCTACGTGCATCACCAGGTTTTATATGACTGCTTGGTGACATGGAGTAAGTTATGTCACTCTTAAGATTCCTCTTTCTTGAAAATGCTTCACTGGCTTAGATTGGATTTGTCAAATTGAAGGCAGAAAACCAAAAAACTCAGAAAAATAAACAGACTGCAGATGTTTTTCTGTCTGAGATACTTGTACGAACAAAATGACAAATGCCCTTTTGTGTTCAGCACTTGATCTTGCAGTGTGGCTTCAAAAAGGCATCCCTCACTGACAAAAATGTATGATTTGCAAGACAGACACAGTCCTTTGTGATATAGAAAAGCCAGCTGAATTGATCTGCTGGGGAAGAGCCCTGCTGCATCAGTCCCAGATCTATGGCAGCTGAGATGGATGGATGCAAACCCTACTGTCTATCACAACAGGAGTCAAACACCATCTTCCATCAGTAACCCTGACAAACAATACTGGATGCAATGGAAGTTTAGGAATAGAGAGATTAGTCAATACACATCATTGCTTATGGTTATTTCTTCTTTTCCTACCACTTGGCAGGTTCTTTCTGTTCTTCCATCCAGTATCTTAGTGAATGTACTGATGAGCAAACAGGTACATGCACTACGTGTGTTCACTCCATCTCCAGTGCTCTGGGGCAGGCACTACCTTTTTGTTGTGCACTTCTACTCAAGGTAGAGCGAATTGCTGGGCTAATACCAGAGCTCTCCAGCAATGGGGTGGTAGAAAAAAGCAGTGCCAGTGCTACTATGGAAGATGTACGTGAAGTGAAGGCAGACAGGCCAGAATAAACACTCCTGTTGCTGGAGAGCATGAAGGTGACACTGAGGGTTAGCTTGTATGTCTTGATGCAGGATCCTCAAGTCTTCCTGGGGTCTTTAAAGAACTGAAAAGGACAGAGGGAGGAGGGAGGCAATAAGATGTTTTTGACATACTTGTCTAGATCGTTAGATTGCTTCTCATAGTTTCTCAACACACGGAGGACTTGAACGTTTTGGCTTAAGAAGCAAGGAGGAAGGAGGCCATGAATTCCCAGCTGCAGCCTCTCTTGGAGCGTAAAAGCCATTCCCTGGGAAGAAAAGAGGAAGGCATGTTTAAATGGCACGATGTGCACTACTAGATAGCATATCCAAGAGCAAAGCAAGCAACAGCACGCAGCCGTTGAGGGCTTGGAAGCAGTCCTTCCCTGCAGAGACAATGGGGCTGGGACCATCCTGACCCTACAGCTTCTGGATTAGCAGTCCCAGTGCCAGCAGGGTTTTGATGGTTCACTCTCTTGATATTTGAATTTGGCTGGTCTCTATAGTGTATACAGCTTTATAGTGTACGTATTCTTAGGGTTTCATTCATTTCATGGCAATCTTACATTAATTAATTAGCTCACTTCTACTACTTTCAATGGCTTCCTGAAAGCCCAGCTCCCACAGTGCTTTACAAATCAACTAACATGTTTAGAATCACAGAATCATTTAGGTTTGAAAAGAACCTTAAGATCCTTAAGATAGACTCCAACCATAAACCTAACACTGCCAAGTCCACCACTAAACCATGTTTTGGCACCACATCTATACAACTTACACACCTCCAGACCCTTCACCAGCTCCACTGCCCTTCTCTGGACCCACTCCAGCACCTCAATGTCTCTCTTGTAGTGAGGGGCCCAGAACTGAACACAGGATTCGAGGTGCAGCCTCACCAGTGCTGAGTACAGGGGGACAATCACTGCCCTGGCCCTGCTGCCACACTATTGCTGATACAGGCCAGGATGCTGTTGGCTTCTTGGCTGCCTGGGCACAAGCTGCTCATGTTCAGCTCCATCAGTCAGCACCCCCAGGTCCTTTTCCATGAGCAGTTTCCAGCCACTCTTCCCCAAGCCTGTAGCATTGCATTGGGTTGTTGTGGCCCAGATGCAGGACCCAATACTTTGCCTTATTGAACCTGATACCACTGGCCACAGCCCATGGATCCAGCCTGTCCAGATCCCTCTGCAGAGCCTTCCCACCCTCCAGCAGATCAGCACTCCCACCCAGCTTAGTGTCCTCTGCTAACTTAGTGAGGGTGCCTTCAATCTCCTCATCCAGGTCACTCATAAAGGCATTGAACAGAATTATCCTCAGTACTGTGCCCTTGCGACTTGTGACCAGCCACCAACTGGACTTAACTCTGTTAAATGTCGCTGTTTGGGCCTGGCCATCGAGCCAGCTTTTCACCCAAGGAAGAGTGCTTTCCCTCATCCACTAACCCGGTCATCTTGTCATAGAAGGAGACTGGGTTAGTGAAGCAGGACCTGCCTTTCATAAACCCATGCTGACTGGGCCTGATCACCTGCTTGTCCTGTACGTGCTGTGTGGTGGTAGCACTCAAGATACCTGCTGCATAACCTTCCCTGGCACCAAGATCAGGCTGACAGGCTTGTATGCTCCCCAGATCCTCATCAAGGCCCTTCTTATAGATGGGCATCACATTTGCTAACCTCCAGTTAACAAAAACTTAGATCTGGATACTGAGTAGTATACCCAACTCATCACTGTATCATAATCATAGAATAGTTAGGGTTGGAAAGGACCTTAAGATCATCAAGTTCCAACCCCCCTGCCATGGGCAGGGACACCTCACACTAAACCATGTCACCCAAGGCTCTGTCCAACCTGGCCTTGAACACTGCCAGGGATGGAGCATTCACAGCTTCCTTGGGCAACTCATTCCACTGCCTCACCACCCTTGCAGTAAAGAACTTCTTCCTTATATCCAATCTAAACTTCCCCTGTTTAAGTTTTAACCCGTTACCCCCTGTCCTATCACTACAGTCCCTAATGAAGAGTCCCTCCCCAGCCTCCTTACAGGCCCCCTTCAGATACTGGAAGGCTGCTATGAGGTCCCCATGCAGTCTTCTCTTCTTCAGGCTGAACAATTTGATACCCAACTCATCATTGCATACCCAACTCATCAGCTTCAGTTACCTTCCAGTTTTCCACCAGACACAGTGTGTGTTAATGGCATATTAGCACACAGACATGACACATAGGATGCTTTCTCAGTGCTAACCCGTTCTGTTTATTCAGGGAGCACACAGAGCACCGCAAGTCTTACTAAGCAGCTGACCCTGGCCCACAGCTGAAGCGTGAATGCTAGATTACATGGGATAACCCTGCTCTTATGGGACAATTTCACCCTTCCCAGGCAGAAGCCTGAGCGTGTCCCACTCCCGTGCATGCAGGAGCTGATGCTCCAGATGACCAGCAGTGCCCTGTGCTGGACTCAGCCCCATGAAAAGTGATGGTAAATGCCTTCTGCAGTCTGGGAAGAAGATTAGAAAAGGTCTTAGTTCTTAATTAATGGGGTTTCTGCTACGCTGATAGCAGATTAGACAGCAGGATAGGAGGAAACATTTTCAGAAGCTTCTAAGGAGCTTAAATCCTAATGAAAACTTCACCCATAACTGACCAACTGAGGCTTATCTTGATGAACAGCTGGCAGTAAAGGATTCAAAATCAGGAATTACTGGACTACATCTACTCAAGCACACAGACCAACACATAAGAAATCATAATAAGCAGCTTTATGCCTATAGAGCTGTTAAACTGCTATTTTCTTCCATGGATTTAGTGTTTCTCCGTGACAAACAACTGTTGTTATTGCACAAGAAACACTGAGGACACATGTTGATGAACTTGGTTTTGGCAGCCTTCCCTCCCCTCCTGGTGCTTGTTCCTGTCCCCGTGCCATCCCAATGGTTGTGCCAGCACAAGCATGTGTGCAGTCACATGGTTCATCAGAGAGAGGAAGTACCTGGATTAAAAATAACCAGGTCATTTGAGCTCAGAGCAGCTCCCCTGGCTGATGATACAACATAGATGGTCCTACAGACACTGGCACAGCCAGCTGGGGACATACAGCCATGGGGATGGATCACTGGAAGAGCTGCCCACCTGTAAGGGGTGCAGATGCTGGTGATAAAGGTTTGTCGAACTATCAGTGATGCTGAGAAACCTGTGAAGGGATACGGGAAAGGATTGCAGCTAATTCTCCTGTTTGCTAGATCTGTGCTTTGTACACAGTGTGACACTTCTCTTAACAGTAAACTGCGCACTAGAGTGAATTAAAGAAAAGCAACACCTCTGCATCTATTTCAGAAAAGATATTATCCTCCAGAGGAACAGATCTTTATCCCACATGCATCTTTCAGGTTTTTCCTGGTCTGTGTCAGGATAGAACCAAGTACTTTTGAAACCTTTGATGTAAGAGAGAAACCATTCCTCTCCCAGCCAGCCAACGAGGAGTCAGCAGTCACCTGCGAGGCAAGAGGTCAAGGTTTTGCTGTCAAACCCAGAGACAGCATCAAAACCTCTGCGATCGCTGTTGAATGCTGTACTCAGGACACGGATGGTTCTGCTGAACCTGGTATGCTGTGATCCTATGATTCAGTTTGGAGATCTATGCACACGAATGGATGTTTTTGGAGCGTGAGGGCAGATTAAACTGTTTAAACACAACCACAGCTGTCTGTTAGCAACAATCCAAGGGGAAGCATGGTCATACGAACAGACAACATCTCCAGCTCACTGCACTCCTGCACTTACTGCACCTGAATTGCAACCACGTGTGATGAGGAAGTCGCTGCCTTCACAACCAGGACGCTTTTAAGTACAGAGCTGGTCTGTCCTATGGTGGCTTTGTGGCAGGGCAGGGAGCAGAGCAGAAACTGCCTGCTCTAACTTTGAAGGCTGCTTTCTGAAGTTCCATGGAAGGTCTCGGAGCAGGACCCCTGGGTGAAGCGGTTATATTCACTGAAACAGCACAGCGTGAAATGAATCTGGAAACACATTCTGCCCCAGATCAAAAGCTGGAATTCACTGAGGTATGGCTATGTTTAAGATTAAAGCTTTTAGGGGTTTTTAAGGCTGCCTGAAAGCCATATTGTACCACTCTTTTTCTGGTCTTGAAAGGTCTAATGATTAGACGGTGAGCCACAGCCCTGCGGAGCTAAAGCCAGGTGCTCCAATTCATTCTTCAACGGGAAATGAGTTGGCATGGAGAGGGCAGATGCTATGTCACTACCCAAAAACAAAGGCAAAGCCATCAGCTGCCCACAAGGCTTCACGCTACGCAGGGGCTAAGCAAGGGGGGGTTGTTCTAAAAGAACCTCAAATGCTTCTGTTTTGTTGTCGCTGACAGCACCAAGTCTGCTCTGTGGTAGCTCCCTCTTTGTAGCCCATAAAAGACACTTATTTCAGAAACTGAAGGGTGAAGCCAATTCACAGGTAAGGATTAGTTTTATCACAGCCTGTGATAAAGGAGCAGTGAGGAGACGGTGTTTCACTCTGGGATGAATACAAGCAGGAGGGATGCTAGCATGGCTTAGCCTTAGCATTTACTCATTATAGACCATATTTCTGTAGGTGGGAGCAGAGAAACAAAGGGCATCAGAAGACTGTTATTAAGGCAATGGGGGCTTAATCAAGGGCTGAATTAGGCCTTACATAATGCAGAACATGCAGAGTCCACTGTGGTTTGGACCACATCCAGCCGCTCAGCATCCTTTTGGACCAAAGTCTTGGCTTACTGCATCTTTCCACATCCCTGTGTTCCAGACTACAGGAGAAGCCACAGCACAAGGAAGGAGGGCTGTGAGGCAGCTTGCATGGCCAGACTGAAGGGTTTAGGCAGTTTGTACAGCCCCAGCCTGCTGCCCTCCGTGATGCTGGGCCTCAAGCTGCAGTTCTCAGGCAGCCTTTAGGACCACAATCCATAACTCAAGCAACTTGGCCTGGCTGTGTCTGAGCTGAGTCAATGAGGGTCAGTGAATATCTCCCAAGGGTCAGTGAACATCTCCCAACCCTTTGGAAACAGCCCCTGGAAGAAGGAAATTTCTAGTCTGATAAGAGCAGAGTGATGGAAGGGGATGCAGGGGAAATACGGACACACAGGGATCACCACTGCAGGCTGCAAGAGCAGGCACAGCTAATCTGCTTCTCCTTTATAATTCATATTTAACAGCCATGCTAAGGAAATTCTAATAGTCAAGGACCTTATTCCATACAGATTTTCCCTGTAATGTGTTTTCCATAGATACCTGGACCTGTCCAGTGCAGCCAGGATGTAATTTGACTGTCTGCAAACAGAAGTTCAGCACTAAAACTAAAGTAACCCTCACAGAGACTGCATGCAGGTGCTGGGGAGCAGAGAGCAGCAGCAGCAAACATCCATTTCTACACTGTGAAAGGTCTTTCTGACAAGGTCAGGTCCTGCTGTGGTCTCCTCTGCTCCAGCTGGCTTGATAACCATCTTCACACTGCTGCTTCTCTGCTACTGCTGGTGTGGATGGAGCGGCATGGGCTCTGTCTTGTACATCCCACCTTGGGAAAGCTGTATTGAGAATGACATTTGCATAAAAAGAGGCACATCAGAGGGGTAACCCTTTATTTTCTCATTTTAAATGTCTTGTTGCTTCTTACTACCTTTAATCTGCATGGTTTTGTGCCCTTAAGCTGGGAAAAACCCAAACCCATGATGCTGTGGGATGAGGGAAGACATCATCCGGTGTATCTTCTCTGAAACCTGGGAAGCAGATTCCCCACTGTGCCTTCTCAGCAGCTATTGCTGGGCAAACCTCTTGCTGACTGTGGTTTACAAGCCCTTCTCACAGTGTCTGTGCCTCTCTCTGGGTTCAAAGTCACCAGCTGAACACTCCCACATTCTCGGCCATCCCCTTTGTTACAAAGGGATTTAATCGTGGGTTTCTGATCCTTTCATATCCTTGTTTCTGCCGCTTGCAGAGCCTGGGAACGTGAAAAAAACCCACTCAAAGACAAAGATAATGAAGCAACTCAACTCCATGTTTGTTTCAGTGTCTGGGGAACCATCTTTAATGTGGTTCACTAATGCAGTTACAATATAAGTTGTCCCTACTATTAATGAGGTTTTACCAGCAACTGCTTTGTTTTGTGCAAATAACTTCCTTCCACTGGGTTAGCGGGGTGTATTTCCATTATGCTTCTCATTTTTACCCTGTCTTACAGACCTCAGAGTGAGCAGAACTGGAACACGACAATGCCCCTGTACCAGAACAGTCATTGAGCAGGGACCTGATCCTGTTTAGCTCAGAGCAGCAAATGCCTCCCTGATGAGGACATCATCAGGTTGCCCAGGGAAGTTGTGAATGCTCCATCCCTGGCAGTGTTCAAGGCCAGGTTGGACAGAGCCTTGGGTGACATGGTTTAGTGTGAGGTGTCCCTGCCCATGGCAAGGGGGTTGGAACTGGATGATCTTAAGGTCCTTTCCAAACCAAACCATTCTGTGATTCTATGGCTCCATGACATCCTGATGGGCATGCGACAGGCACCATGTGACAGGGTCACAGGCAAGAAGCACCATGCTGTTCCCATATGATACAGAAAGTTTACCTCAATAAAAAAGCCTCATAAGACAAATATCTTCAGGGTTTTATCCATTAATCCACAGGAAGAACTTCAGTGCTAAGCTCCTCAAGCCCTGCACTGTGATTTCAGACTGAGGGGTACAGCTCTATACTGAATGTAGCAGAGAGTTCACTGCTATTTCCCACAGTTTGCCAGCCCCCAGGGCAGCAACTTTTCCTTCAAAAAAAAAAAGAAATCCATACGCTAGAAACTGTATTTGTTTTATCTGCAAGCAAAGTACTGTTGCATTGTATGCACAAAACATACTTCTAAAGCTGAATTAGACAAGCTTCCCCAAAGAACAGCTGGTTTTGTGAAGGATCTATGGGATGGCAGGGGGGTTGGAACTTGATGATCTTAAGGTCCTTTCCAACCCTAACTATTATATGATTCTATGACTTACGATGGTGGTTAAAACCAACATCATTATTGATAGGAAAAGTGAAGAGTGACAATGCCAAGTAAGAGATGTTAAGATAGAGCTCCTTTTTTCGTTGAAGAAACTCAAATATGGGGGCAAATTTGGACCTTGTTTCTACCCACAAAATAAATATTAAGATCCTCACATGGCTCTAGCCAAGCTAATGGGAATACTTCTTTGGCTTTAGTGAGAAATAGGTTAGGCTGACATTTCTCTAGATTTTTACTAGATTGACAAACATCTTTACATGTATGAAGTGTCTATATATAGGCTTCAGTGTCTTTCAGTAAAGGAGAAGAGTGAAATCACTGCATGGGGAATAGGGCTGCCATGGTACAGAAAAACTTGCCTGTGACAGGCATAAAACAGAGAATAGGAGCAACAGAGCAGCACAGAATCCCATGTGGGACCCATGGTGCATGCATACGTGCAAGCAACAAAGCAAAAGACTGCTCCTGCCTGGATGAGCCCAAAAGACAAAGCACTCCCTGGTTTCCTCTTAATGTACTTGGCAGAGAAGGGAGCCTGATGAAGCAAGCAGTAATGAGGACATCAGGTTTTGGGAGACAGGCGAGTGCATCGTCAGATTCCTGAGGCAAACCCCAAATTCCCAGCCTCATATAAAAATATCTCATGTGATCTTGGCACACGGATCCCAGTGGATTTGCCCTCCTGACTCCCAAGTAAATGAAGACAACCCAGTGTTTGCTCTACAGGATGCTCAGGCTCCCTGTGTAATTACACATCTCTTTTACACCTACCACTGTTACACATTTCATGCTGATTAGTGAGTGAAACAAGCTAGTCCAGAGGAGGAGAGCGAGTCCTAGGGCTAACTGAGAGGAGACCACAAAGATGCTCTAAGGGTTGAAGCAGCTCTGCTCTGGAGCCAGGCTGAGAGACCTGGACTGGGTCAGCCTGAAGAAGAGAAAGCTCCTTAAGGGGAGACCTTAGAGCAGCTCCAGTGCCTAAAGGGGCTGAAGGAAACCTGGAAAGGGGTTTGGACAAGGACATGTAGGGATAGGACAAGGGGGAATGGCTTTAACCTGCCAGAGGGGAGACTGAGATTAGACATTAGGAAGTAATCAGTTTCTGCAGGAAGTTTGCCAAGCACAAAGCCCGATATCTCTGCCTGAGTGTGGCAGTTTGTGATGCTGCACACACGCATCTCTCCCAAATAGGATGCTGCCCCTAGACAGGAAGAATGTAGCATAAATTACAACACTTGCATTCCTAGTCCATGAAAACCAGCCCTCATCCTCAATTCAAACAAGCGTGTCTGAGAAGAAAGATCAAGGCAATTTTAAGGTTTAAATGTGATCCAAAGCATTAAGAGAATGCAGTTTTAAAAGCCAGTTTTACAAGGTCTGGAAGCTTCTCCCACTGTACAGGCAGCTGGTCGTGTGAACTGTGATTGCATATAATTCGGGTTTGATGCTAAAGAGAGCATTACGTTCCTTTTGAGGTTCCAGCAATTACATAAATGAGTCTTGAGCACTCGGTGCTCGCACGCAAACTGCATCACACTGTGGGGTTGGGGGACGGGAGTCTCTCTGCAGTTTGTATCTCATTTGCTATTGCCACTCCAGCAAAGGAAGTTGCTCCAAATGCAGGTTGGTGCTGGATTCCAGCTCACGGACGATTGCTGAGGGTTGTATTGGGTTGAACACCATTGCAACACAATGCCATACAACTTGCTGCTTCACAAGATCACTTGGAAGGAAGCTTAGTGTGAAAGGAACCAAGAGTATTGTTACTGATGTTATCAGAGGTGACTTCACTGTACCATTTTTAAGTCCTTGTATGCTTTACCCAAAGCTCTGTAGAAAGGAACCAGCAGCAGAAGCTTCCTAAGTAGTACCAGATGCTGTCTGCTCATTCCCATCTAATACAGCACAGGCAGGCTTGGTTTCTGAACGACAATCTTGATAGCTGTTTAATGAGACATGGCACTGTGGGCCATTCAAGATAGAACCATAGAATCATAGAATAGTTAGAGTTGGAAAGGACCGTAAGATCATCCAGTTCCAACCCCGCTGCCATGGGCAGGGACACCTCACACTAACCATGTCACCCAAGGCTCTGTCCAACCTGGCATTACAAAGATGCTTGCAAACATTCAGATACCCCCTCAGATAAAAGATTCTATAAAAAGGCAATGCTTTCCTTTAAAAATAAAGAGTATGAGAAATAAAGAAAGCTCTAAATAAGAAACCTGTTCCATCAGTAAAACAAACTGAATTGAGAGAACACCACTAAGCTCTCCCCCAGTTATACAACCCCCACTTGAAGATAACTAAACATGAAGGTAAACACAGAGCATCCTGCAGGACATCCGCGTGAGCCTCCATTTCCCATTTCAGTAATTTGCACTGCTTTTGCTTTTCCCTCACTGCTTCTGCAGTCCATATATCCTGCAAGGTCATTGATGCATCAACCCAGGCAAATTTGCTGGGGCTCAGCAGAGAAAACTATTGTGATGTGCACAGGGCCAAGATGCAGTCACCCACTGCAGTGCCCATCAGCACTACAACACCAGCTGAGAGATGTGCAGCTCTCCCAACTGTCCAGATTCCCTTTGGAAGGCAAGAGGAGATCTTCATGCTGTCCTCATTTGGCAGCTCACCTTAGAGTTCGGCTGTGCTTTCGCTATGATGATATTTCCCCCCCTTATCAGCCTTCCACAGACTCAGCCCTTCCATAGTCTTATTTTGTCTCTCATGGCACTAAAGGATGTTGCTTCCCTCTCTTTCCTCCCGCATTTTGACAACTGTATTTCACAAACCCCCTTTTTAACACTGACAGGTAGCTCAAGCTGTATGTATGCACACATATACATGCATATGTAGCACAAACACGTATCCTTTCCAGTCCAGCCTGCAGCCAGCCCTTAGATGAAATCAGTGTGACCTCAAGGGCTGCTGTTTCGCCCTGCATATGTTTTGCTTAAACGCTGAGATCAGCCATCGGCCTGTCCAAACTACTTCTGGCACCACCAGGACAGCAGCTAGCCTATTGTGACTACCTTCTGACCCAGCCCCTTGTCCTCCTCCTCGGCTGAGTGTTTTACTTCAGCCTTTTACTTCCTTCTTAATGCAGAGGGTTAAAAGGAAGATGCATGAAGTGCTCACATACGTGCGATCTGACCTTTCATGTCTGCACTCTCCCTGTGATCTTGGTCTATTGTCAACTTGACCTGAGCTGTCTCTAAATCATAGGCAGTTGAATGTACAGCACTCAGTGTGCCTGGCCCTGATACTGCAGCATCTGGACTGCAATTTGTACTATAACACAAATACAAAATGATACATCCTTTCTATCAAACTTCCCCCCCAGGACCTCTAAATATTCTTCCAATGATACAGTCCTTTTATTTTCCACTTTCTTTGCTCCTCAAAATCTCAGCTCTATTTTTTCCATATGGTGTGAGCAGAACTATATCCAAATGTTCCAGGTGACAAAACACCACTAATTTTATACAAGTGCTTTAATTTTTATCACTTTCTCGAGATTAAGTTTAACCACTTCCAGTTTCAAAGCACCCACTGTCCTAGAAACAGATTTACACTCAACTATAAATCAAGTAAGTAATAAAGTCACTGAGATTCTTCCAAAAAACATTAAAAAATGAAAACTCCCATCCCCTTCCAACTGTTTTCAATCAAGGGCAGTATGAAACAAGTTGTCCAAGTTCAGAATAGGGAGCGTGGGGGGGAACAAAAGTCCAATTACTCTGAGATGAAACTTAAAGATTAAACCCTTTTGATTTCCTGAGCTGTTTGACAAACATGTCTGTGGAACAGGAACTGCAGCAAGATGTTATAAACCATTGATGTCCGCTTGCAACATGCGTGACTACATGTTGGTCAAGACAGATGAGCTGTTCATTGTTCCTAGGAAGCTGTAAATCGCCCTGTTGGCAAACCTTCAAATGAGGTTAGAACAAAACCTGGTTCTGTTCCTGATTCCATTAGATGCTATAACTTAAAATGCAAATAATATTGTTCTTGGCATGGCTGCTGCCTGTCCACCTCGGCACGATTACTCCAGCCTCTCCTAGCTTAGATGAGTATCATCCAAGGCCAAGGCAGAAGCTTCCTTCCTCCAACAGAACATCTATTCTTCTGTAACTGCAACAATTTGGCTGAACGATGCAAAGATGAAGCGTGACTGCAGTAAGGGTAACAAACAGTCCAGCCTCCATGAATACACAAGGGTTATCCCAAAATAACTTGCTATATGGATGATCAGAAGGCAATGGCTAAAGCACTGATTTCACTCACGCACCTCAGTTTGTTAGGAGACACCAGCTGATGCATCAAACCTTCAAACCTGCCATTCAAAGTTGGGGTTCAACTTAATAGTACCTCGCTGAAAGAGCATGCTATAGCGTGGGGAGCACTGAAGGCAGAGCCAAATGGAGTCTGGGAAGGTTGAAGTGATCTTCACTTACAACCTGCTGTGAAGGACCTCCACGCAGCACGCTAGGATGGCCACTGATTTTGTTTTAGAAACATAGATTCGTAGATTATAAAGGTTGGAAAGGACCTTAAGATCATCCAGTTACAACCCCCTGCCATGGGCAGGGACACCTCACACTAAACCATGTCACCCAAGGCTCTGTCCCACCTGGCCTCGAACACTGCCAGGGATGGAGCATTTACCACTTCTTTCCTCAAAACCACCCGATGACACCGGGCACATCTTTGGGAACAGACCCCTTAAACTCATGTTTCAGTCCAGGCTTTTCTTCTCCTCTGCCTGGAACCACAGTCATGCAGCGACATCAAAGTAAAGCAAATGTAAAATGATTTTGAACTTGCTCAGTCTTTGAAGTAACTGAAGCCCTGGGTACTGAGCTGAAAAGGCAGAGAGACCTTACTGTGACCTTTCAAAATATAAAGGGTGCTTATAATAGTGATGGGGACTTTTTAGAAGGGCCATTGCAATAGGACATAAGGTAAAGGTTTTAAAGTAGGGTATATATATATATATATATATGCTATAGGGTATACCTTACAGGGTAAGTTTAGACTGGACATAGAAGACATTTTTTAAGGTGGAGGTGCTAAGGCGCTGGCACAGGGTGCCCAGAGAAGCTGTGGCTGCCCCATCCCTGGCAGTGTTCAAGGCCAGGTTGGACACAGGGGCTTGGAGCAACCTGCTCTAGTGGAAGGTGTCCCTGCCTGTGGCAGGGGAGTGGAACTGGATGAGTTTTAAGGCCCCTTCCAACCCAAACCAGGCTGGGATTCCATGATTCTATCATTCTACGAAATTAAGTGGCAAACCTGGTAACTTACTCCAGATGATCTTGTGGAGGTTGCTATTTCCAGGACGTATCACCCAGAGCTTCCAAAAAGGTTAGTGAACATTACGTCTGGGTGGCTGCAGTCACACACTGACACTGCATTTCCTTTGATGACTTCCTGAAGCAAGACTTTTGTTTTTTTCTAGCTGGTAGCAATGCGTGTTTGTCAGAAACCAAGGAAACAGACATTGCTAGTGCCAAATCAGCAGGATGAACCTTATTGCTGCATCACTGAATGGTTTGGTTGGCAAGGACTGTAAGATCATCCAGTTCCAACCCCCTGCCATGAGCAGAGATGCCTCACCCTACAAAACCTTCACTAAAATTTGGTTATTTGGACAACTATTAGTAACTTAGTTACTCCCATGAAAACATTCTGTGTACAAATAATGTCACTAGCACATACAGAGGGTCCTTCAGACAGGCCCCATGTTTGTTGCTATGGGTTGTGTTAGGCAACTTGGTGCACACCGATCTGTAGATCACAAATAACTCCAGATAGCACAGAGTGGGTGTTTGCTCCCTTTGGGACAGTGGCTGTTGTGCATCCATCAGCCTTAGGTTCAGGTGATACACTGGTTTCTAGACAGTGATGTTCAACCTTGGGTCTTGATGCTTCTAAAGAAATCAAAGGACTGAGCCCTTGGTCACACCGACTGAGTCCTGATATAGAGCTTGGTCTCTGAACCATTGCAATATACAGTGTTCTGAGACAGGGCAGATACCACGTGCCAGGGCAAGTTCACATACAACCTGTCAAGCATATTTAGTTGTGGAAGAAGCTCCCAGGGAAAGTCAAGCAGATCCAGGGTCTGACCTTTTGGAAACAACCAAAAGCCTCTCCCTTCAGCAACTATACCTCTCAGTTCAAAACAACCTGTTATGTCTAAAGGCCTGTCAACTCAACACTTCAAAAACACAACGCACAAGGAAGGGAAGTCTAACCACAGACTGTGTCTGGACTCCCCAGGGGATGGGCAGCATCTCCATAGCTGAGTCCCAAGATGACAGCCAGTGATGTGAAGTCTAAGGTTCACCAGCTAGGAGGATCTAAAGAACAAAGCACTGAGTTAATCCTTCACTCAAAAATGAAGACTTTAAAGCCAGCTTCAGAAGTCTGTCTGGGAGCCACCTCTTCTGCCCAAGGCTTGCAGTTTTGTTCTTGAGCTTAATGCAGGCCTTTGTTCAGCAGCAGGCTGGGGTGGAAATTGTGAAGCTGGCATTTAGGCTGTGCAAAATCATACCCTGCATGTGCTGAAACAGAGAGCAAAATGGACTAAGCTTTCTTTGTTCCTTAGCCGGAGGGTTTGGCTTAGCATTCAGCCTAGCCCTTCTCTCCAGCTTAAGACAAACTGGATTCCAATGGTAAAACCCTCGTTTCACAGCAAAACTGGTGTTGAATCCAGAGCAGATCATGTAAGAGAAGTCTTTGGGACTTGTCTGCTAGACAAAAACATGAATGTAAATAATGGCAATACTTCCATTGTTATCAGAAAAATAAACCCCCCTTTAAGTTGAAGTGATGGCAAGATGTTCCAAGGTTTAATCGTGTCAATCCTGCAAGGTCCTCTGAGAAGCAGGGAGTTAGACTCAATGACCCCTACAGGTCCCTTCCAGCTTGAGATATTCTGTGATTCGATGATATTACAGACTTAAGGTTTTTAAAGTAAATATCACTTCTGTAACAAAAGAAACGTCACATTCTTAAACTGAGTTTCTTGGAAAGAAAACTCATGCTTTTTAATTTGCATAGAATCAAAGTCCAGTATCAGGTACTACACGTAACAAACAATGCACACTGGCATTTGTTAGGTATGTAGTACATTCTTCCAAACATAAACCCTTTCGTTTCTGCTACTGCGAAAGGTCTCAATGCAGTATCTTTGGATTTGAGTTTCAGTAGCAGATACAGTAGCTTTTATTCACTTGGGCTACCCACAAAGTTGGAAAAACAACTTCTATTTGATAAAGGGGAACTCATTTTCCTCCTTCATTCCTTTACCAAAACAGAATCAGATCTATTTAATAAAAATGAAAATGAAACCTTAATTTACTTAATGAAATCAGAGCCACATTTTAGGTAATTGCAGATGCAGAAAGGCACGTACTGGGATTGTCAAAGATAGGTTAATAGGATAGGTCTCTAATTTGGATTGTGTTCAGATCCCCGAGGTTTAATTTAGCACCGCCAAATACCTCCACAACTCTGAGTGGAAAGGTAACAAGAAACAACAGATTTGTCAGCATTTATGTATTTTATACATTGGCTCTTCTCAGTAAAACAGAATTATCCTAAGAGGGGCTGGCTGCACACACACACAAACCCCATTGAAAATTGCTTTCAAAGAGAGCTCTAATTTCTAGCCAAATAGCCCTAATATAAGATCAGAGCAAAAGCATCTGGAAAAGGAAAAGAGAACACCATGTATGAATGGATCTAGATCTACCTGACTGCTTCAGTAGAAACAAAGTGTTGGGGCTGCCTCCTGGTAACAGGAACTTACTTACAGGCAAACACGAGCATAAGCATTGACAGAAAAGGAGCAAGAACACTGAGGAGAGCAAAGAGAAAATACAAAATCAGGTTCCCTGCTTGTGCCAGGTTGGCCCATGTCACCTCAGGGAGCCAGCACTTCCCTTCCTATCATTTACTGATGCTGCTTCTGCACCACAGTGTTGTAAGCAGTGAGTTGCTCCCACTACAGGGTTTCACTTCATTCAGAGAGCTACATGAGTTTTCTAGATGTTGTTTTCCTGGACAACCAAGTTCCTCACCTTCCAATTTTAAGCTCTCTGCAGTTTCCAAGGCTCTTTGCATCCCGGTGTATTGAAAGGATGCACATGTGCTTGGCATTTACTCTTTTGTGAATGAGAGTCCAGAATCACTAATCAGGAGGTTAGCATCCCTAGCTAAGATAAAAGGGCATTTCAGGAAAGCCTCTCCTAGTTGGTTTCCTCTATTTGACCATGCACAACAACAACAAAAAGAGCAATTAGACAAAAGCAAACACACATTTTTCACACGGGGCCACGTCGATGTGTTTCTTCTGTTGATCTTTTTGGCTCATAGGAGGAGGAAATACGGATGAGCAGGTGTTAAACTGTACCATGGAGACAGACCCACTCTGTCAGCGTGGTTTTGTCAGCCATGGTTTGATTACTTAGAGCTTTCTTCATTGCCTGGAGCAGAGCCAGGTTGTGCCTAGTGATGGCACTGAAAGAAGAGAAACGCAGTGGAGGTCAGGCACCAGAAGAGACCTTTCTGCTTCCCCTTTGCCAACTTGCTTGACGAGGCGCCTGATGGAAACAGCTTTTCATCGGTCACAATGTGATCCTTTCAGGCTCATTCTCATCTTGGCCTTATTGTCAGCACCGTGCAGAGGCCAGTGCTGAGCTCTGCACTGAAGTCACCATAGAAATGACATGGTGAGCATTCACTGACCTCCCAACTGCGTTTCCTGGTCCTGAAATAAAATTGAGCTCAGTTATTACAGCGCCTCTGATTTAATAATTGGCTTTTGGGAGACACTCAAATGCTCCACATGGAATCTTTTCTTAAGGGAGAATCCTGTCCCTATTGTAGCCTATGGGAATTTTGCCATTGGACTTTAATGAGACAACAATTTGGCCATTAATCCATGAAAATGTGCTACTGTAGTTCACACTGCACTCCCATTTAGGACCCTGTTGTTCAATTCACTCCAAAACAGCTTGTTTTCACTTTCAAGATAATTACACAGACTAGAGACTAATTCCAACAACAAACGCAGCAATAGCAGGCACCAGCTGCATTAACTGTGTGCCTGCTGGGTAGACACTGCCCAGCCCAGGATACAGATTTTGCTTCAGATAATTTCTACTTCTAGCTCTGTCAGTGTTCAAGGCCAGGCTGGACACAGGGCCTTGGAGCAAGCTGCTCTAGTGGAAGGTGTCCCTGCCCATGGCAGGGGGTTGGAACTGGATGAGCTTTAAGGTCCCTTCCAACCCAAACCATAATATGATTCTATGGTTTGCTATTTAGCAAACATGCACTTGTGTTCCCAACCACCCTTCATAGACATGATTTCTTCCTACCTTGGCAATAGCTCATCCCTCTTGTTCACAGCAAATTCCAAGTTAAAGTCCTGGACTTCATTCCTACAACATTTTGCAGCACCTGGAGAAGTACCTTATAAAAACAGTGGCAGATTTCTCTGTGTGGAAGGGGGTTAAATAAGAGAATACCCAGTTTTCGGTGTCTCTGGCTAATAAAACATAACATTTCTCTCCTGCTGCCTCTCATCGACCCTGTTTAAGTGATCTGGCATGCTCTGCAAATGCACAAGGGCTCTATTATGTACACACACTAGGTACAGCAGGTTTCACTGGACTGTAACTGATTTGTTTCAGATGAAGGGATGCTGTTAACCACCACTGTGAATATAATTGCTTAGTTGATTTCCACATTCTTGTCATTGTTGGCCTGGCTACTGCAAGAACAAGCTGGTGAGGAATTCCCTAATGCTGGTTAAAAAAAGAAAAAGAGGGGAAAAAAAGAAAAGGAAGTCTTCAGGTCAAGGCAGGAGTTCATCCAGGCATGCCCACACCAGAGGCAATGCGAATATCCCCTTTCAGCACCTCACTGCTTGGTCTTTGCTCCTTCTTTTGACTAGAACCAGCTCCCGGAGGAGAAACCCTGCAGGTGAAAAGGGAAAGAGACCTTTGCAGATGGTGGAAATACCAAGGTGCCACCTCTGAGTAAGCTCTGGGATGCACAAGATCCGATTCCTTGTGGCCGGGGGCTCAGCAGGCTTTAGCAGGCTTTTCACTACAGGCAGTCAATCACAGCCCATTCATGCACAAAGCACGATGTGCTGTCTCTATAGCATGAACTGTGCTATTAAGGGTGGGGGAAAGCCCCCAAATTCCAACCAAAACTGGAGCTGGGAGATCCCACCCAGCGGAAAGAAACACCACAGCTAAGTCATCACTCTGGGATATGCAAGTGCTGGACTTGGTTCCCCACCTCTCACTGGCTCAGAGTACCCTGCATCCATAGCAGAGCTGCTCCAGCCCTTGGAGCATCTTCATGGCTTCCTCTGGACTTAATCCAACAGCTCCATGTCCCTCTTTTGTTGCTGCCCCAGACACAGGACTGCAGGGGGGGGTCTCACAAGAACAGAGTAGAGGGGGAGAATCTCCTCCCTTGACCTGCTGCTCACACTCCTTTGATGCAGGGCAAGCAACTGTTGGTTTCTGGGCTGCAGGAGCACACTAATTCTTTTCCAAACACCCAGAATGAAAGCATCCTGATTTTGCAAAGGCTTCTGGACATGCACTGTTTTCATCATTTGATATATAATATATTTGTTCACATAATTCGTTAGAGCACTGGAGTCCTCGGCTTACTTTCTTACCTATCAGCTTATTTCCTTTGTTATTACCTAAGTCTAGGTTGCACTATACTTCTCATTTCTCAGTAAACCTCCTTTCAAAGTAAGGAGGAAACACTTATCATTTATAGCATTTTGAACATTTAACTGTTTTAAGTAATTCATCAACATAAATCCTCCTTATGAAAAAATCAGTGGTGAGACATAGCCCTTTATAGAAGCAGCCTGGCAGCACTTAGTATTGACAATTACACTTAAGAACATCGCTTAACAGCAACACAAACAAGCTCAATGAGCTCCAGGTAGGAGAAGGCTGTGTGCTGCAGACCAACTGAAAGAATGGGAACATATTTCTTTTTAATAAATGCTAAAGTTCCATTCTGAACCATGTCCAAACCCTCAAAAATATTCATATTAGAATAGGTCTTGTCATGCATCACAGCCCTAGGGTTCAGAGTACACTGTAAGAAAAGATCAAAACAAAGCCATACAGAAAAGACAGGTTCTATCCCAAAGAGAGAACAGGTAAAGAGAGGCTGGAGACAAGAGGGGAGCAACACTGATCAGCACGAGGAGCTTCGTCCCCAGCACAAGCCTCGCAGTGCTCTCAGCACGCTGCAGCCAAGTCGGTAAGTCAGCTCCAAACTATTTGTTATGTTGAAGTAACCCTCCTGTGCAAATGGCTCTGCTGCAGGATGACATCTGCCTCAGAAGTAAAGCACAGAGGGTCTCTGGCTGCACTCCTATTGTGAGTGACACAGAGAAAAAACCCCTCGCCATAGGGCGCCCATTTATTGCCCATGGCTCCACTGAAACATCTGCATGGAAAAGCAGGCTGCTCCCAATGTGCTGCATGACACCCCGCTGAGCACGCCGTGCAAATCAGGAGCTCACAGCTCTGGCAGTAACTGGGCCTGCTGGGAAAAGACGTGGCTACACAGGAGAATCATGCTATAGCATAACAGCCAAGGAATGCTTCCTCAGAGAGACTATTGAACAGACCCTATGGATCTGTACGGCAGAGCAGAAAAGGGAGCGTGTTGTTCTTTGTGAAAGCAAGGAGATGCTCCAAACCTCTGCCTTGCTTCACATAATTGGGATGCAGGACCAGTCAACAGGAGGTACGTACGCAGCATACATTACCTGATCATTAGCTACCTAATATGCAACAGTTCCCTTCAGAATGAATTGGGTGAGCCAGGAAGGGCAGAATAAAAGTAGACAATTTCACCACATGAGATTTTTCCTGCTAATGGCACTCAGTAGCAGCAGTAGACTGGCCCTAAGTGCTTCTCCCAGGATTTTAACCCAACATTTTCCTAGGAACACTCAAAATGAACAGGGCTAGGAAAACATAATGGAATGATGCCCATAATGGTGTGATGCCCATAACGGTGTGATGCCCATAACGGTACGATGCCCATAATGGTGTGACGCCCATAATGGTGTGATGCCAATGACTCTCCACTCTTAAGAGCCTCAAAAGTAGAATTACACAATTGGTGTAAACTGGGGAAGATCTAATGGGGAAGCTGTGAGGCTCAAACAGCTTGTGTCTTTGGTGAAGACACAATCATGAGCCTAAAAAGCAACTTCATGGTATTTGCCTGGAACAGGCATATTTCCACTGAACATAGCCACGTATGTTTTTACTAACTGGACTTAGCTAGTTATAGTACTACATACGTTATGGATTATCTATCTATTTATACTAGAAAATAACACAGTCAAAACACTAACCCCCAACAACCTTAAACAAATGTTAAGGGATAACTGATGCTCCAAGTAGGGCACATTGCAGTGCTCAGAAATCCAGTATTTGAGTCCCTAAATACATTGTTTTTGTAGAACATTTTGGGTTGGAAGGGACCTTAAACACCACCTAGTTCCAACCCGCCACGGGCCCATTTAGGCATTGGAAAAGTGTTACAAGGTCTGCCCTGAGCCTTCTTTTCTCCAGCTTGATCCAGTTCCAACCCCTGCCATGGGCAGGGACACCTTCCACTAGAGCAGGTTGCTCCAAGTCCCATCCAACCATTCAAAAAAGACCAAAAATCAGCAGCACATGGGTTGTTATGTGGTCACCCTGCTCAGAAGATCTCCATGAAACCCAAACTCCTCCTGTCCTGCGTAATCTGTGTGAAGGTTTATGCATATAAAAAGACACTTTCCATAAGGGAAAGTCTTACAGTGTCACATGCTCAGCTGGATTAATGCTCCCCACAGCTCACATCAGGAATGTTAATGCTCATGGTCTCCCATCTCACCTGGTTGCTCCTAGCAGGGCGCAGGTATCTAAGCAAAGGTGAGGTTTGGGTAAATTAACTCCATTTCGCACAGCTGCAAAAGATGCCCAACAGAGGCAATACTGCTGCGCCTCACCTGCTGGCAGGTTTCTCAGCTCACCTCCCTGTAGGTGCTCATTTTTCCCACCGGTTGTAAGAGAAGACGGGAACAACCTCTGGTGTAGACATCAAAGCAGACCAAGGAGAACACGGATAAGGAGGCTGTAATGTGAAGTTTAGGGCTGGCACTGCATCAAAGAGCATAGGTGTCTCCTAGTAGTATCCCATCACCAGGGATGCTGTACATCAGTCCTGTTCCATTCTTTCACACATTTAGTGAGCACATCATTGATCCTAGTAAACAATATGTTAAATATGATCCCAATTCCCCCCAACAGATCACTTCTGCTGCGAACACAAAGACACCTCAGCCTTCCGGCCCTACCGCCATGCAAAGTTCACAAGTTGAATCCCGTGGTTTGCGGCTAAAAAGCACAAAATGAGTTTTCAGTTTTACTGCACCGAAGGGAAGTGTTTCCAGCCTGCAGAAGAACTGCAGCCAAACGTGGATGTTTAGTTTGTGCCTTGCAGGAAGGGCTGAGAAGCGCACGCAAAGCGCGCTGCTGCCAGCACGGCCCTGCAGGGAGCAAACAGGCTAAAGGTTTACAGTGCTTTCCCTAGAACCAGAAAGGGATTAATGAATTGTTTCCATACTGGACTAAAGGTTAAAGCAAGACTCGAAGGCCAGGGCTCAGGGTAAGCAGATGTAACCTAACAAATATGCTGCAGACTTCCTTCTCTTCCTGAATTACTGTGGTACCTTACTGGGGGATCCCAGCTAGTGAGACCCAGAGCAGTTGTCCTGGTGGTGGTACTAACGAAGCACAGGAAGGTGCAGCTGGTAGGGGCACGCAGCAGAGCACATGTATGTACCTGCAAGATAAGCAATGATTTTGATGTACCAATAGCTTAACTTAAGGTAGGTCTTTTTGAAAAGAAAGGAAGTGCAGCAGCTTTGGTGGTACTCCAAGGAAGTTCTTTCTAATGAGAGGAAATAGAACAAAGGAATGATGGATGCTCATGGTGCAGGCTGCTTTGAACTAGGAGGCAACATCTTGACAATAAATAGGAGAACCCACGGAGTGAACTGCTCTCATGGCAAAGACTGGTATGATTCACTACAGAAAAGTGCAGCAAGAACAGCAGCACGCAGAGAAGCTGAGATCAAAGCAAAAATGCTTCAGGTTAATTCAGACACAGAATTGTAAAAGCCTGGATGAAATCAGAGCTGTGTGACATTTTAGCATAAAGACCTTACATTTAGAGATGTTATGCAAAAGGCAGTTGGTAACATGCAGACATACTGAGTACAATGAGTGCAACCTTTAGAGAGATACAGGGTAATGGTTAAGCTTCAGGATGGAGGTTGCTGCCGCTTAGAGTGATCCAAAAAGAAGGCAGGGAATGAAAATACCACATTCTCCAACCTAGATACACCAAGGTGAACTAATAGCTAGATACCCCTTAAGAAAAGTCAAGTAAGATTGTATCTGAACTAGGTTAAAATCATAGCTCAGAGAGAAGGGACTGTAGTTTGGAAAGACATTTGAGTGGAGAAATACAATCATCAGACAGACCTGAAGTGATAGTCGTTGCATTTGTAGTTATGAGTAAGGTCTCTCAAAGATCAAGGGATGAAAAGGGGACATATAGCAGAAATTATTCCCCCAAGAACTCCACCAGTGAGAAGAAAATGAAACCACAATGAGATATGTATGAGTAGAGGCAAACAGTCACTGAGAGCAAAGGGTGTCAGCAATCCAAGAAGGCTTTGTTGAAGGTGGCAGACAGTGGCATAGAAGCCAGGGTGTAAAGTACTGAGTTTTTCCTAAGACAAGGTCACTGGAAATGTTTCTCCCAGCAGGAATATGCACCATGCATCACAGTTATTTAGTGCACAGGGAAATGCTGTATTTGAACTTTTATTAAACAAGGAGAAACTCCCATAACACCCGGATCCAAACTAGCTTCCAATTCCAAATTCCAAAATGAGTGTGATTCACAGGATTTAAGACTTCCTCAAGGCACAGCTCAGCTGTAAATAGGAGAAAGGGAGAAACCTGGATGAAAAGCACAGCAAAACTCAGAAAGGGAAAAGTAGAGCCAATGGAATGATAATAATCCGGGAGTGCACAGCGCTTGTCCCATGGAACCAGGTTGAACATTCTGATGTGAAAAGCCTGTATCAGCATTAAACCAGCCATAAGGTGTGAAGTCTTGCATGGCTTAAAAATACACTCCTAGCCTTTAAAAACCTTGCTGAGGAATCTGCCCTGACCAAGAGCTCCAAGTCTCTCCTTCAACCTCTACATGGAGCTAATGGGTGAAGCAATACCACTACCAGGAGCAGCACTGGGCTACCCCAGCAGCATCCATAGCAAGGGCTGATGCTGAGCCTGCAGCCAATGTCACTACAGAAGACAGATGTCAAGGGAGGAGATTCCCCACAGTTAGGGGTGCCTCTCTTTATTTCTCTCTTGATGCCTCCTGAATCCTGAGCAGCTCATCAGTGCGGTGCTTAGATCCAGAGCCAAACCGACCTGAACGCTCATAACGTGCAAGTTATTGAACACTTCCCCCAATAGCATGTGTCTTTGCTTACAGTCCCCTTGACTAATGTAGGCCCTGCCCAATTCTGAACCTATAGGACTGCATATTTGAACAGGGTATTCATCCTGTATTGGAAAAAGCATCCCTTAACCATAGCCAGATGTCCACTGAACTCTGCAACAAGCTTTTAGAACCAGTGCCACTTGGTTTACTCTTACATCTGGAGCATAGCTCAGGAATTAGTAGAATGTAAAACGTTTTATGAATTCCCCCTGCTCTCATTCAGTGTTAATACATTCAACATGTTCCTCTAAAGCCACATGCAGGCACACATAGGCACACTTTTTCCCATTTCTTTCTTAATTTATTTGCATGACTTAACTCCCAAAGCTAGCCTGGAAAATACACAGACATTGGAATACAAACCCCATCCACCTATATAAAAGCTCAGCCTACTTCTAGTTCCAATTTGATCTTACTGGAGCTTGTGGCAAAACTTCGTGGGGCTCCATTAAAAACAAGTTTGGCCTCAAAAGTACCCCCAGAACTCTTTCCTCATCCCTTTTATTGATGGTTAAGACACGCTATCCACTTTCTACAAACATGTTTGATTTAGTATTCAGGAGTTTAAAGCTCCTTGGGCTGTGCTTAAGCCTATACACACTCTAACGGCATCTTCTTGGAATTATTAGCATTGCAGTTGTGTTTTTTTCCAGGCACTTCTTTTTTGTGTGAGACTGAGCTTTCCAACTTGCTTTTCCCCCTTCAATTCCAGGAAGCAATCCCAGGTGCCAAACCTGCTCCCCAAACCCCAAATCATCTTCGTCTTTTTCTTTGTTGGAGATGTGCAAGGGGAAAATGATGAACTGTAATTACATCTTATTCCCTAATGCGCAGAGCCCAAATTGCTTCATATTCTGCATAATGAGTAATCTTCTCGCTAAAGGAAATTCTGACCCCATTCCAATTTTCTCCATGGTTAAGAAGGTGGTTGGTTGGTGCATGATTGAGAGAGGAAGAAAGCAAGTGCCCAGAGCTGCTTATGCAGCACAGACTTAACAAGAACAGGGATTTGCAGCTCTGGATGCTGCATTCCCATCATGCAGATCTCCGGCTGTGCTATAAGTGCCAGCATAAATCCACAGGTAGCAGCAGCCTCTGCAAATCTTGTGCTTCCAGCTGGATTCACTGCTTTAATCCAAGTGAAACTCCTTTGCACACTGTTACCCCAGCTGAATGCTTCAAGGGGTAAATCCAGCTCCTCTCTCTTTGCCAGTGCCCTGCTAGCATAGCCCACACAGTGTCACTGCACATTGGCACAGGGCAGAAAAGCATCTGGAAGGGGATCTATACGCAGTTTTGTAGCCATGGGCCAATTTTGTTTGCCTATTGTTGCTTGCCCCTATTCTCCTCATATCATCTCAATATGATTATTGATCTGAAGAGATTACATTCCCCATCAAGTGGCCTTGGGAGAGGGTTCGTTTCCTTTCCACTGAGTCAAGCCTCCATGGAAATATCCCACAGACAGTATACCCTTTGGGTCTAAGGTCTGCTCAGTTGTAAAGTTAGTGGTCCTTCAATCTCAGAATCAGAGGAAAAAGGGGGTTGGAAGAGGCATGAAAGGGCCACCTGGTCATTCTTCTGTAAGGCAAGATGAGCTGCATCTGTCTCCCTTGACAGACCTTTCCTTTAGTCCTAACAATCTCACACGTGACAAGTTCCACATCACCCATTCAGTTCACTCCAGAGAGACATTCTTCTTGTCCAGCCTCACTGCAATGAAGCTCACTACTTCCCATTCTATCTCTCACAGCTACAAAAGTCAATTTATCCCTCTTTGTTACTGATGTGCTTCAGGTATTTGAAGACTGCTGAAGTGTTACCTCCAGTACTTTACTGAGTGGCCACTTTCTGGCCATGTGGGCTACACCTCTTTGCAAGCACAGTGCTCCAGATGGGGCACAACACCCAACTCAACTACACAGGCTGAAGAGAGAAGGTTTACTAAACACATCCTGCAAAGGTCACTCCAGTCTATACATCATGGTACAAAGACTATTCTTTTTCATATCAGTAAGACACTGTTGTCTTGTGCTTGGTTTGAGATCCATCATATTCCCCCAGACCCTTTCCTGCAGGACTGACCTCTGCCTGGGTTTCTCCCCTCGTCTTGTGTTTGCACTGCTGATTATTGCAGATCAACCTCACATGTATGTTTCTTCACACAGAATCATAGAATAGGGTTGGAAAGGACCTTAAGCTCATCTAGTTCCAACCCCCCTGCCATGGGCAGGGACACCTCACACTAAACCATGTCACCCAAGGCTCTGTCCAACCTGGCCTTGAACACCGTCAGGGATGGAACATTCACAGGTTCCCTGGGCAACCCATTCCAGTGCTTCACCAGTCTCACCTCATTTCTGCAGCTTGGGCAAATGATTTTGAACTCTAGTTCTACCCTCAGATGCACTTGCAGGCCCTCCAAAGCTCGCTGTCATCAGCAAATACAACCTAATACAGTAATTTTATTGTGTTGCTTACATTTCCTTCAAAATCACTGTTAACTCAGGGCTTGTGATATTCAGAAAGCAGTAAAAAGCTGTGAAAAAGGAGAACATTTATATTTGTATTTCTAACAGCCAGCTCAGAGTGATTTCTCAGTTTCTGTCTCCTGCCATGGCAAAGCACATGGGAGCGTGGTGGGAGGTTCTTCTGGTTTCAGCAAACTCAGCAAGGGGAAACCATTGCTCTCAGCACCAACAACATTCTCAAGCAGCAGCAACCATCAGCATCTGAGAAACGTAGATTGCTTAATCCTCCCCAGTCCACAAAGACTTAAAGCAAGCAGTGAGTAGGGTGAACGGTGAGGTAACGTACCAATGGAGTAATTTTAAACTGCCATATCTACACACTGCATCCAAAACATGCAGAGCACAAGATGTTCAGGTGAACAAGAGGTTCTGCAGCTGCCACTACCAGAAATGTTGTCTACACCTCACATTGCAGGAGAAAACACCTTAGACTGGATGTCTCATAGAGCAGCAGGTTCCCATCAGAATAAGCGTCCCTGCCCATGGCAGGGGGTTGGAACTGGATGATCTTAAGGTCCTTTCCAACCCAAACCATTTCATGATTCTATGATTCTATTGCCAGAGGACAAGTAGAAAAAATAGGTGGAAAAATGTCTCTGCAAGCATTAAACAAAGCAAAAATGGGTTAAGGACATGCAGTCTATGTACATCATTCTGTGTCCTGTACATCTCCTCTGGCTTCATGACGCTTCTACTCTCCCTCCCATTCCTTTACGCTGAGGCATAGCTGTTACTACACCGTAGTAATGAGCACTGTTGAACTGTCAAGGTAGGATGTGCAGGTAGGACCCAGAGCAATGGCATTCCAGGAACCAAACAACCTGCTTCCTGGCTCAGACAACAGTCAGCACCAGCTGCTTGAAACAGTGCGGAACAAATTGCAATGATGCTTTGCATCCAGTGGGTTTCCTCTTGAAGGCCTGGAGTTTATGCCTGAACAGTCCATCCGCACCTATGTACCAGCTGAGGGGTTCATGTGCTCGGCTTAAGAGCCTTTGGAAGTAGAAAATAAAGATCTGTGTTTTTACTGTGATTCAGCAATGCTCCAAACCTTCAAGTTCATTCATGAGTAACAGGACAATCCTGGGAACTACCCCAGGTCTCTCAAATCCCAACCTTTTTGTAACCAAATATCACTTGAAAACAGGTGATGCTCCCCACTCCACTGCTCCTTTCCACCTTCCCTTCTACCTCAGGGCTGATGCTGCCTCTTCAGCATCATTCTGGAGCACAGCACAGACCCATCAGCACTGGTCCAACTGCCCCTGTAATATGGTAGCCAAGCTATGCACTAGGCTATGACTCCAGTGGTGCATTGTACTTCTTCCTGCAGTCAAGGCTTGTAACCCACCACCTTTACAACCTCAGGTAACTGAAAATACTGGTTGTAACCATTGTATTAAATATTATCTTCAATAATGTCCAGGGTTTTATGGGGTTCATAAGCCATGTTTTGTTTTGTTTTATATGTTATATGCTGTATGTTATGTGCTATATGTTATATATGTTATGTTATATTTTATTATGTTATACTTTATATTTTATTTTATTTTAGTAGCTGCACTACTGAAACTGTCATGCTGGAATAAAAAAGAGAAATGGCAGCAACAAAAATGTTTTGAAATCTGATATGATGATGAAGCAGAACGTTCTTTTTCTATCACTAAAGCAAGAGATGTGGGTTAACACATCTGAATGCTTCAGTACACAGTAGAGTAGGAAGAAATTAGCAAACTACTCAGGTCTCTTACTAAGCAGGGGACAGAAATGGGTCAGGGCAGGTCAAATAACTCAACCCAGCTTTTCAGGCCAAACTGATCTGAATTCAAACCAGTGATGTCCAATTCTGTAATTTACAGCTTAGTAGCATCTCCCTCTGGAATGTCAAAACAGCAACTCAATGCATAGTCCAGTGCTTTCGCATTTCCCTAATGGAGCTATTCACAAGCTGAACAAAGCCTGAAAGGAGCCAGGCTAGGGGGGAAAAAGTATGAATCTCACTAAATATTCAGTATTTAAAATGCAGGTCAGAGAACACAATTGAGTTTAATTAGAAAACTCAAATGGGATCCTGCATGTTAATGCACTTGCTCACTGCTTGGGTTCATTTCAGTGTTCCCATTCGATTGTCCTTGGAGACATTTGTGTTTGGATCGAACAAAGGAGATAAAAAATGACAGGAAATGTTTGTTCTGGGTGTATCTGTGTAAATCTGCTTGCAGCAAAGATGTTATTGCAGCCCTCCACTACAGCACTGAGTTCATGAGACAGGAGTGGTTGGACAAAGTGCTGCGTAAACCCTCTTCCCTGGAAAAGCCCTTACTAAGGTGCATCCACTACAAAAGGTAGTTTCCAGGGCACTGGCTTTTGACATCTACAACACTGGAAAACTGTGGCAAGAATTAGAGCAGTGAGACAGATCTGTGTCACAACCTGCTTGGACATGACCAGCCTTGCAGTGCTTGAGGACCATTCTCACCTGCGGTACGCAGGGATCCAGATGCAGCACACAGATGCAGTGATGGTGGATTTACAACACAAAACTTCACATGCTTTCTGATGGTTCTTGAAATCACTCAGTGCAATACTAAAAGTAGAAAACCCCAAGTGTGTGAAGCACAGTCCCCACTGGAGCTCATCAGCTACTCCTGTTGATGCTACTCGGATGTGATTAGAGTGAAACAAGTTGGAAAGCATTCCTATAAATACATTCTTCAAGCCCTCTAGAGCTCTTAATTATCTGGATTTGGAAGTCATATCATATAAACCCACAATTTTTGTAGCTGGATTTAATAAATTTTATGTGATCAAAAATAGGCTGTGTTGTGCTTATGTTTCCTTCAGCTTATGGCTTTTGTGGAGAAAAGCATAGGGCACAAATCACAGCTGAACTAACCACTGCAAAACATATTCCAGAAACAGTTTAGGCTACTTCAGGACAAGACTGGCTTGAAGGGAAGATACTAGGGGATTATTCCAAGTATCCATATGAAAGACTGCCCTCTTTCCTTGATGACAAAGACATTATATGAAGTATATGTATGGGTACAAGGAAAAGGAAGATGAAATACTGACTCAGGTACACAGTGTCTGCTCTGTGTTTGCAATGGACCTGAAAAAATGGCCCAAGAGGATAGTCCAAAACGACTTGAGTGTTTTCAGACTACTCCTGCTTTCCTGTTGTGTGTGCAGGTCAAAAGCTTCAGTGCTAAACTAGTGCACTGGATTTTCCACAAGAGATCTCCTGTCCTTCATGGAGTCCTCTCCTGGCTAGAAGATAGCTCCTCTGTTTGCACGGCACAGGAAGGGATGGAAAGATGGAGTCCCACTGCTGGGGCACGCAAGGAATTGAACTGGAATCAAACCAGGTTACAAACAGCACATTGACCTGTGTAGATGCTTCTTATTTCTGCTGAGTGAAATGCAACTACAGCAAGTGACAGCAAACACACACAACCTAAGCTTGTTAGCACCAAATGTGAGGTGTGAATCATACTTCTGAAGAAACAGTCAGACCTATTTTAAGGCATTATCCACAGATATAGGCATAAAACAAACCACAGTAACACAATGGGTGAAGATCGGGAGAAACATCTGTTCTTCACGACTATCTCAGCCTCAAGAGCAAGACTGGAACATGGACGTGACATTGTCCTGCTTTGTGTAACAGCCACTTGTAAGATGGCCAGTGCATGGTCCACCAGAAACCTTCCTCTGTGTTGCTTCAGCCTGGAAAATGCCAGTTTTCAGTGGTTACTTATTGAAGTAACTGAATGTCCACCTCAATGCACTTGGTCAATAATGGGAAGTGGCTCATTTCCCTCAGTGAGACCCAGACCTGCAGGATAGATCCAAGGCAGCCATCCATGGTCCACTGCTCACCAGTGTCCTTCCCACAACCGGTACATGGTGGAACAAGCCACAGGGACCTTTCTGAGGTTTAACCTCAGAGGACAACTTGTCCTAGAGAAGGTTTGCTGCAGGTAAAGGCTGGATCATGAGAGGCATTTCCCCCCATACACAAACTGAGTGCACTCAAGACCAGTCCCAGTGTAACACCTTAACTTTATAAAGGCACAACACTCCTTCCCGTCTTCTTCCCCTCATTCTCTTTTGCAGTTATCAACAAATCCCATTTGAGGAGCCAGCTGGGACATGACAAGGGAAATCCCAAGAGATTGTCTCCTAGGAGGGAGTACAGACTGGGGTATCTCTCCAGTCATCCCCATCTAAAGAGCACACACTGCTCTTCAGAGCAGCAGACTGAAACCTGGGAGAAGTGTTAACCCCCTCATTTGAATCCAAAGGCACTGGGCCCAAATAAAACCAGGATCTGCTTTTAAACCCCTCAGCTCCTCATTTATGACTGGGGATATTCTTTGGCTGGCAGATGCCTGAGTGCTTGTATTCTGCCTAGATGAGAGATGCTCCCCTGCCTGCCTTTAGCTATATGCTGTGGCTTCACTCACCAGCAGCACAAGAGGAATCTGTGCTTTCCCAAAGGGGAGACAAGAGCTCCCGCACATTTCTGCTCCTTTGAACCTTGCAGACAAACTGACACGAATATCTCATTACTGGGGACATATTTTACCTCCTGCAAAGGGTGAAAGAGGCCAAGTGCAGAGAGAGTTAAAAACCCAAACGCGGCCACCCCCCTCCATCCCTGCGCACTCACTCCAGCCTAAAGCATTACAGAGATCACCCACTGTGGGGAGCTACAGACCACAGTGCCCTCGACTCACCCACACAAATAGAATTAAGGGGCTTTAATAGAGCAGGTAGGAGCGGGATGTCTGGGATTCCTCCTGGAGAACGTGCACAGAGATGGGTATCCACATGCCAGAACCCTGAGAAAAGGGCTGGCAGGTCCCACATCGCTTGTCCCTCTCAAAACAGCAGGCAGCTGATGCCTTGGAGGAATGCGAGCTTTCCGCTCCTTTAGAAATGCTCCTGCCTCTTTGTGTGCTGCTCCTGATAGAGGAATTCCCTTCCTGACCCCCTGCAGGAGACCGGTTTAGGCATGTGCACAGAGGGACATCCAGCTATGCCAGCCAAAACAGGCTTTCCTAAATCCTTCATGTTGACACCAGGTCGTGAGCTGATGTCTAGGAAAGAGGTGAGGCACTGGAATGGGTTGCCCAGGGAGGTTGTGAATACTCCATCCCTGGCAGTGTTCAAGGCCAGGTTGGACAAGGCCTTGGGTGATATGGTTTAGAGTGAGGTGTTCCTGCAGGGGGGTTGGAAATGGATGATCTTAAGGTCCTTTCCAACCCTGACTATTCTATGATTCTAAAGAAATCCATTTGTGTTAAACTACTGCCTGTGTTAAAATACTGCCTCGTATCTTTAAACAGATGACCCTGGTTCACCTAGCAGAGAGCAATGGGGAAAAAGTAAGTAACTGTTAGGTGAACACTTGAATGAAGTGAGGCAAAGCAACATGAGCTGAATGCAGAACTGGCACCTGGAACCAGACACGAGTTTTTGGGTCCTGACAAAAAGCCTTCACAGAAACAAGTGATGCTGCAGCACAGAAAGCCACAGAGGAGTGGCAGCAAGTCAGCCGTAAGCAGAAGAGAAGATGCTGCTGCTCGAGATAGCTCCAGGGCTGACCTGCATGGGAAGATTTAGCTCGAATACCTACTCACCTACAAGACTCTGGGGTGCACCAAGACACTGACTGCTTAAAGGTCAAATTCTCAATAAGCAGCAGAGTGAAGAAAGCACAAGAAACAGCCTGTTTCCCAAATTCCAGTGAGGACAAATCCACCCCACCAGCAGTGAAGCAGTATCCGATGGTGCCTGATTCAGCCCTGCTTGGGACTGGACTTCTGCTGCCAGGCTGAGCCTTGTCCAAGCAGTTCAAAGATGGTTGATTTGGTTCTCCCCCAACACACCCCCAAACTGCTGTTTTTCCACCTTTTAGTTTATTCATAAAACAATAAAGACGTGGTGCAAGGAGCACAGACCTGACAAACAACAGTTGCTCCCTGTGATATTGCTAATGAGAGAAGCCTCCCTTTTTGGCTGAGAGGTTGAATCAAGTTTACTTACAAGGCTGTTTGAGTTGCTTTGTTTAGACTTGTAGAGGCCACAGAGTACACAAAACGCATTCAGAGACACGGCAGTGAAGACATTATGATCCCCATAGCTTAGCAGGCTGAATAAGAAAGTACTTTTCCACAGCAGGTTATATAAAATCCTTCTTCCCTGTATTTTCACTGTATCCCCTGTATTTTCACTCACTCACACACACACAGTGGGCAACTGGGAAAACCCCAATGATTCAGCAGAAGCACCGGTGCTATGTAACACACAGAAAATGAGGATAAATTGCTATCAGTCCCTCCCTTCCACCTGCCCTATGGCCTCTCTTGTCTATCTCCTACTCCCTCTGCTTTAAACCCTCTCCTTCTGCATCTGATTCTGTTAGATCATCTGGGGGCATCAACTGCTTGTCTTTTAAGAGGTTTGGTTTATACCAAAATTATCTGAAGGGGCTATGGGGATGCTGGGGAGGGCCTCTTCATTAGGGACTGTAGTGACAGGACAAGGGGGAATGGGTTCAAACTTAAACAGGGGAAGTTTAGATTGGATATAAGGAGGAAATTCTTTACTGTAAGGGTGGGGAGGCACTGGAATGGGTTGCCCAAGGAGCTTGTGAATGCTCCATCCCTGGCAGTGTTCAAGGCCAGGTTGGACAGAGCCTTGGGTGACATGGTTTAGTGCGAGGTGTTCCTGCCCATGGCAGGGGGGTTGGCACTGGATGATCTTAAGGTCCTTTCCAACCCTAACCATTCTATGATTCTATACAAGTGAGAGAAAAACGGCCAAACAACAAAGCTGTATTTAATGTTTGCTCATTACTTCAGAAAGAGTGAGCACTGCAGAACAAAGAGCTCTACTTTAGACACCTGCAGAGCTTGGTGGACCACAGCACTGCAGCATCACACCACCAGCTCAAAGCCTCTCTCACCCACTGTGGGAATGGCTTAGAGCTTTATTGAGTACATAGAGCCTAAAATAGGATGCCTGCATTCCAGGCAATAGCTGAGGAGCTCTTAAGTAAACAGTCTTAAGACAAAGTTGATGAAAGGAGACAACCAATGCTCAGTTTAAATCTATGGGCAGTGCTGTCCGTCTTTATGACATACTGCAGCAATTCCTCTTTTGCTCCCTCCCTGTTACTTCTTCCACAGCTCTGTGATGAGTTTCCCTAGATCACAGAAGACATAATAGATATTTATGTGTAGGATGGCCCCCAAGTCAGGAAACCCTTGTGCAGAAGCACACATTAACCTCCCATTAACTTCATCGGAACTGAATGCATGCCAACATGAGGCCACACTTTGCATCTCACCTTGGGTCTAACTCGCACTAGTAGGTTTTAATCCATAATTATATACAGGCTGGAGATGCATTAACTGCAAAATTCTTAGTTAGAGAAAGTGATTGCCTAAGAGTCATTTTTCTCTCAATGGCAAAAGGCATTTTAGCAAGATACATACCCAGGTTTCAAATGAAAACCAGACTTAATGATCTTTTGTTGTTAACGGAGTTAAGCTTTATGTCTCCCATGCATTTTGAAAACCCCTCTATTTTCATAACAAATGTGGCCAGAGTGGATGAAAAGTGACAACAAATCACAGGGAAGATACAGTACAGTCAGTAGAGTGACACTGTGAATCTTCTAGATGTTAAGGTCCCTGCAGGAACTGCCTTTCTGGAGACTTCGAATACAACTCTAATATAAGTGCAATACAGTGAGCACTGAGCATCTGTATTTTCATCTTTAAAAGCAAACACTGTGGAACTGGCAGAACAGAATCTTATGCCTTAAGGAGAGCACACTGAGATGCAATAAAGCAATCCATGGGTGCTGTCAAAGCAAAATCCTCCAAGTAACCCAAAGTGAGAGTGGGCTGTTGGAGGGAGTAACTTAGGACACGACTCAGTGCCGAATCCAGCATATACATTACTGTACTGTCTGTGAAGTCTGAAATGATTGCAACAAGCTCCACATGGCAAACCCAGTAACACTGATGTGCATCTGAACACTCTGGGTTTTCTGAAGGCTGCAAGCAGGAAAAGTCAGCTTAAAGCCAGAAAAGATGGTGACTGAAGAACACGGGATAGTGTCAGTTACACAAGGTCAGGAAAGCAGAGAGAAGTGCAGTCTAGGGCATCATGGGGGACCAGTGTCCTCCCAGAGGCCAGATACAAAGGGAGGAAAGGACAGACATTTTCAATACAAATTTAATGTAAGTCCTAATGCAGAATTCCTACTGAAAAGCCTGAAACAAGAAGCCTAAGAGGACAGCAAAAGGAGGACACATCATCCTATCTACAGCAGGCCAAGTCTCACCCCGAGTGACCGCAGGGTACCACGAAGAGCAGTCAGCTCTTTGGCAAACCTGTGTGAGGTGGCTGGAAGAGAAGTCACCTGCAGTGAGCCAGGACACCACCACTGAAAAGGGAGGGTGTTTGCTTCCTCTCTCAGGCTGAGGCAGCTGGGAAAGCAGCTGATTTAGGCACTGGTGGGACGACAAACTCCTTCAGGTGTCTTTTAGTGGGTGACAAACCACTGCCTGAAGGCAAAGAGCAGGAGTGTGAAATCAGCTGCTGACCCTGAAAACACTGTCTCATTCCATCATTCATAAACTAGTATGGTTAAACTAAATGTCCTGGGAAGAAATAAGTCATCTGAAGGACACAATGTATAGGATAGCTTGGGCATTCGGTATTTGGCTAGGTTTTTTAAGTTATTTCATGGGCATCATGCAGAAATATCCATTTCTGTGACTGCATGTGCAGCAGAAGTAGTGTATTATTGAGTGTAGAAGGTGGTTAAGTGCCTCAGAGACCTAAGGCTACTCAAGAGTCTTTACTTGCATCTTAATTACAAAGGCATTGCCCTGGGACAAGACAAACATTTCTTTGTCAAATAGGACCAACCTGAACATTCTGATGATTGCAGAATTTCTTGTTTTAGCAATTTTCACGGTCTTCAAGCCCAGGCATTTGTAATTGTTGCATTATCTACATCAACACTTTAATCCATAAATTAAAATTAATTAGTTAAGCTCGGGATCTTGCCTAGCAGCATTTCCTGCTCAGTGATTCGGATCAGCGTGGGCTGATCCTTATTGGAATGCCTGAAACCTTTAACTGTACTGCACGTGAACACAACAGGAGCTTATGTTCGCTCCCCTTTAACGAAGTAAGTCCTTTAAGTGATTCACAGAGAAGTGAACAGCTTTAATACTTCAGCCCATACGCCTATCAGGAGTCCCTTCACTGATCAGTATAAACCCCAATACTTCTGCAACAACCCTCATAGCAAATAAGTGTCAGCAGCAGTTGGGCTGGTGTGGAAATGAGCACTGCTCTTCCTCTGGCAACAGTTAAGGGAACCATTTCCCTTGAATAGCAAGCCTCGTTCTCATTAAAAACCTAATTTTGATATCACTTATCAGCAATACCTGGAGCAACCCCACTGATGTTAATAACACAACATCAGGGTAAAATCAGGCTAAGCGAAAACAAGGACTCAGGACTGCAGGCAATGAAAGTCTGGCGGCTATCTATATCGGATCCAAGCTGGGCCTGGCTGATGTAACTCTCATGGGTATTCATGAAAAACAAGTCTGTACAACGCAGGAGAGGCACCAAGGCAACTTGAAAGAGCGCCCACTGAAATATTCTTTGGCTGCTTCTAATCTCGTCATCCTTTATGCACCCAGGGAATGCAAATGGCTTTAAACGGTATCCCCCCCCTCAACACAGATAAACTTTCCTCTCTTCCTTCTATTGTGGCAGGTCTGAAGCATCTTTCAGGAGCCTACGAGCAATCTGGGAGCTATACAGTACACCTGCATGAAAGAGCACAAATTACTGTTCCCACATTCCAATCTCAATGGACCCAAAGCTGCTCCACTCCGCAAACAAAGCAGCAGAGCACTTGCTCAGTCACTAATGTGGCTGCGGCTTCTGAGCCGAGCTATGTTATTTCTGGCCAGTTTTCTAGCAGAAGCAAGTAAACTCAAGTCTTTTTAGACCCATCTGCTTAGATACAACGTGTGTCTTACTGAAAACACCCCCGAGCAATATTCAGGAGTTTGTAAATTGTCATTAATTTTGAATTCTTGTGTTGAAGCACTTTGTGTCTGACTGTTAGATACCAGGAGAAGCCTTCATGAAGCTCTGGAGATGGCTAGAACTTCAGAGACAAAATGAGAATAGAATCACAGAATGGTTTGGGTTGCAAGGGACCTTAAGATCATCCAGTTCCAAACCCCTGCCATGGGCAAGGGCACCCTTCACTAGAGCAGGTTGCTCATACAGTGATACTACAGAATCTCTGCCCACCTTGTTGCTCTTGATATGAAGAACTTGTACTACCTTTGAGTCCTTTAGCTCATTGTTCCTTCTTTTTGCTCTCTACTTTTCTCTCTCCTCTTGTCAGAGATCAGGATCCTTTCCATTTTCCTCCTTTGGGTATGCTTTCAGCTCTTTGAAGACTGCTTTCCCGTCATTCCATAACCTAATTCACTTTGCTGTTTAGCCTGTGCCTGCTCCCTTTGACCACTTTCTAAGTCCTTATTACAAGGTGATACATACTAGTGATTCTGGTGTGGCACTTACCAGCATCCCCATACCTCCTGTAAGTGCTTAATTCTCTTAAAAGGCCTTTCAAACATCCTTTTATCAATGTTCCTCATACACACATACTTAATCTCATAAAAGATAAGCACAACAGTGGTGGATGATTGGCCTTTTATCTCTGTAGGGACATTGAATCTAAAGTATCTTACAGTCACCAGTCTAAGCAGCAGTTAAACTGCAACATTTTCAGCCAGATCCGGCACTTGATGCCAAATCAAGTGTTGTATTTACCTTTGTGGCACATCTTCATCAGCTCCTGCAGGCCAGAATCACTGACAGCATCTCCCCGTTTCACCTCAGGGCAAAACTAGACAAAAAGTCACGCAACAGATATGGTGATAACTTGTCCACAGACAAGAGTCTTCTCTACCCCTGTGACCTCTGTATATGCAGTTAGAGTCATGGTCCTGGTAGAAGAGCTAGTAGTAAGGACCCAAGACTATATAGGAAGAATCCTATATAGACACAGCATTTCGATCCAGGTTGTATAGAACCCCTGACAACTCCTTCTGCCTAACCCAAGCCTTAAACTATTGTGTGTGTGGGGGGGGGGGTTTGTGAGCTCAAGTACAAATCCATGCCAGACTTGCACCTTGTTGTGAATTAAGCCTTTCCAGATGGCAGGCGATATCTAAATGTTGGAAGTACAGTCATTCTGCTCTCTCTCATCCCCAAAAGAAGCCAGTGACAGGTCTTCCTGATGGCTTTTAAAGAAACAATGAAATCATCCATATACAAATAGTTTTAAAATAATAATTCTTTAAAAGTCTGAAAAACTGTTGCAAAATAGGGATTTATGTTTTGTATGGAACTGCTCTTTGGAAGGATTTTAACTCAGTGCCTGTGAGAGATGAGATGGCAGCAGCTATGTTTCTGCCTGGCTTTCACATAAAGCACAGGCAAGAGATGCTATTCTCACAGTAATTCTTCACACTCTTGCAGCACTACACAGAGCACATGCACTCTCACCTTGAGTGTGACCCAAATATTCCTAGTGGGAAACAGGTCAAGCCCTGGCTTCAGGTTTGAAACGAACCAGAGACTTTGGTGCATGAAAACAAGTTGTCAAAGGACTTCTCGATGCCCAACTTGTCTGTGAAGACCCAAGTAGCAAGAACAATGTTCTTGCTCCTCACTGCTTCAGAGATGCTATGTGGATGTGCAGGGGGTTTGAGAGCTCTGCACTAAAGAACAGGGAAGGAGAAATGAAACAAGAGTCCCCCTTGGCACAGATTAAAACCAAATACACCTTCTGCCAGAAGCTGTAGTTTAATTTTGGCCTCACTTTAAAAATAAACATCACAGAACATTAAAATCCTACATTTTATATATGTTAGGAAGCAACAAAGTATTAATGTCAAGCTAAAGAAACAAACCAAATTATTTGCTATTATCTAGAAATTAATAGCTAGAAATAAGTATCTTCAACCCCTTAAGCTCCTGGCTTCAACCCCAAAGACAGAGTTGCCCCTGTAGCTGTCCAGGGCAGCAAAACCCCAGCACTGTAATCCAGTTCACTGAAGCAGAATCCCCCTCAGTTACATGGGCGCATCCCACAGTCACAAGTTAATTTAGAAAGGGAGCTCCAGCCATCACCTGGTGCTGCCCCTGCTCAGAGCAGTGCAGCTTGCTCAGGATTCTCCCCCTCTACTCTGCCCTCGTGAGACCCCCTCTGCAGTCCTGATCCAGCTCTGGGGCAACAGCACAAGAAGGATGTGGACATTCTTGAGCAATCCAGAGGAGGCCATGGAGATGCTGCGAGGGCTGGAGCAGCTCTGCTCTGGAGCCAGGCTGAGAGAGCTGGGCTGGGTCAGCCTGGACAAGAGAAGGCTCCTGAAGGGGAGACCTTAGAGCAGCTCCAGTGCCTAAAGGGGCTACAGGAAACCTGGAGAGGGGCTTGGGACAAGGGCCTGTAGGGACAGGACAAAGGGAACGGCTTTAACCTGCCCGAGGGGAGACTGAGATGAGCTCTCAGGCAGAAGCTCTTCCCTGTGAGGGTGCTGAGGTGCTGGCACAGGGTGCCCAGAGAAGCTGTGGCTGCCCCATCCCTGGCAGTGTTCAAGGGCAGGTTGGACACAGGGGCTTGGAGCAACTTGCTCTAGTGGAAGGTGTCCCTGCCCATGAGTCTATGATTCTATGGTCACACTTCCTTAGGGGTTTGCAAAATCCAGATGGTTTTGACAGAGCAAAGAGAATAATGTGACTTGAGCACAACTCTGATCTCTAAATGGTCACTTCTCAGAATAAAAGGGATGAAAAAAGTATAAAAATGAACACTTTTATATACCCAGAGTAAAATCAGCTTTGTTGTGGGGTTTTTTGATAAGTCAATGACCAGGAACAGAGACAATGCTCTGCTGGGTCACCTGAACCAGCCATGCCAGATCTCATCCTGCTCAAGCTCTGCACTGACACTCGCTGACCAAGGGTGTGCATCTTTGTTTGGCTGCCTGAAGGAACCAAAGCCAAGTGCTCTTGATCTTCAATCACTCCCTCTCCCATTCCCTGCTTCTCGTGTGTGGCAGAAGACAGCAGAATGGGTGTTTCATTATCTGATTCAACCATAATAAGCACAACGAGAGTCCAGGTCCCATATTCTGTACAGGTCAGAACAATATCATCACAGGAATACACTGATATATGAATTTTTCCATTTGTATATTCCCCTTTTGCCTTAACTTTCAACAACTGGGTTATTAAACTCAGCTAGTTGTGCTCAGTGAGTTCATCTCTGCCTGCTAGGACCCTTAGAGGAGGCTGGATTTTGTTATTTAAACCTTTCTCCTTTCCTATTCTGTCTTTCTAAAGGAATATATATATATATATCTCAGTTCCCTTCTCCTTCCACATTTTAAACTCCCTTTTCATTAGTCTGGCTTCTTAAGTCTGACCTTGTAAAATAAAAGACCCTGCAATGAGGTAATGGAAAGAAGAGCAAAAACCAGCAGGTGGGCTTTTATTGTACTTAGTGACGGAAAGTTAAACTCCCTTAAAAAGAGTAAATGAAAAAACTGAGCATTTTCCTATTTCTTCTTAACCAAAAAATGGAAAAACTTTGAACAAAAGTTTTCCACTGAAGATTTTTGAAAGATACTTTCGTAAAGGAAAAAGTGTTAAACAGCAAATAAATGAATCCCCAAAGCAAGGTCTCACCTTAGAACCCTGGGGACTGACTGTTTATAGTGACAGGACAAGGGAGGCGCTGGCACAGGGTGCCCAGAGAAGCTGTGGCTGCCCCATCCCTGGCAGTGTTCAAGGCCAGGCTGGACACAGGGGCTTGGAGCAAGCTGATCCAGTGGAAGATGCCCTGCTCACCACGGGGAGGTTGGACTATCTGACCAGAACCATTCCATACCTCTATGACTTCAAGGGCTGTTTCTAGCTGTTCTTATTCACACGGACATTGGGTTGACCACTTGTCCAGCACTACCAGCCCTGGAAGAGTTGACTACCAATTTTCAGCTGATTCCCAACTTCTAAGTAGGCTTCAGGACAAAAGAATTAACTTCTTGCACTCTTATCACAAATCAACAGAGATTCATAAAGAATTTCAGCTCAAATTCCCTGGATGCAAGTGAGGTGAGTTATAACAACCATAATACAGGCACCAATTGCAGTCTGAAAGACAAACAGAACACTCGACCACAGTGATGACAAACAGCCAGGACAGATGAAACTGCACAACCCCATAGGGCTTACCTGCAGAAGAAGCTTGGATGCACATGCAAGGAGGGCTGCTTAGGCACTGGGGTGCAACAGCTGACAGACTGAAGTTAGATTATGCAGTCAGGAAAGGAATGCACTTCAGAGCCCAAGCTGAAGAATGATTTGCCTGAGCTGCACCTCTCCAGGCAGGAGATGAGCACTACAGGTCATACTGCTCCTCACAGGCATCTTTATGGGCACACCATCACTCTGAGGCCAATACTGAAGGTTAAGTCTACAGTTGCCCTGATGCCCTCACATCATCCTCATGTGTGATCTCCAGCACTGTAGTGGCAGAATCCCCCCCATTGTTTTGGATGAAGGGGCAGGGCTTTCCATCTCTCTATTCCCCCAATCAGCAACATTTTCCCTTGGTTCTAGACTGCAGTTTTATTTTCTTCCACATCCTCTGTAGAACCAAAGCCCAGTGTGGGATACTCATCCCAGCTCACAGATACTCCTCAGTGAAGCAGATGAGCGCCCAGTCAGATAAAGCAGATGGATTGGGAGCATAAACAAGCTTTAAGGTCTGCTCCCGCAGCTCACAGGACATCCTAGGGAGTTTCCATTGAAGCTGCAAGGACGAACCTCCTGCTTTTGCATTCATTCCCTTACCAGCCAACAATGACTCCTCAAAGCCTGCTGTGCAGCAGATGCCTTCAAATAAGTGGAAACTTCAAACCCTGCCTGTGGCATCACAACTTTTTGTTTACTTTAAATTAAAGCTCTGAGTGAATTATTACATATAATAGGACTGCACAGCGTTTGGGTTTGTTTTCTTTAAATCCAACACATAAAACCTGCTGTAAAGACCCTTAAGGCTTATCTCTATAGCTTCAGGCACCACAACCCAGCGCTGTTTATTCTTCACAAAGCTCTTTGTAGGGAAATTCTATCATATCAATTTATTAAATATGTTTTGAGGCTGTGGAATATGTGCTTATGTGAATACACTGAGGTTACAGCTTCAGTTTATGGAAGCAATTTCCATTGCAGGGCTATATTCTCCACATTGCTTTAGAATCCTTATTTTCTAATGGAATGAGAAAATTGCCTTCCTACAACTGCACGTTTCAAATTCATTTTCTAGCTGCACTCCATCACATCAGGGCTTACCACTACCAAGTTTTCATTCCATTTTCAATTTTTCCACTCATTTCCCACAAGAATTTAAGCAACTGGCTGAGAAGTAATTACTTTTATAAATACATTGCTGTTAGGTGTGTTAATTTTTGGTTATGATCTCGTGGGGTTTTGGGGTGGGTGTTTGTTGATTTTTAAGCTTGGTGTGACTCAAAACTAACCTGTTTCAAAGGGAATCTGCATTTCCTGATGCTCAGTGTTAATTCTCTTCCCCACACACATGGGAAAAAAGCATTGCTGAGATGCAGGAGGTCATGAGCATCTGAGTGTTACCAATGGACTACATAAAGCAGGAAATCTGGTAATAAAGAAGAGATATCATCCCTGTCTAGTTAGCCCTAGTGATTGGTCTCTACATCTGAGAAACTGAATTAGTCTCTGTTGTCCTACTGCAGACCCTTCATTGCCACCTCAGGCACTGAGATTCTCTAGGAGTCTCTTAAGAAGCTGCTGGAAATCATATGTCTCCTGAAGGAATCTGGTTATTCAGAGCCTCTTCCGTGAGAAGAGCAAAAAGCATCACCAACAAACTACAACTGCAAAATGAAATGAGCTAATTCTTTATGCAACACTCACTCAGTCATTTTAAAGAACTCCTTGCCTTGTATGTTACTTCTTTGAATATGGAGTTTAAAAGCATTTAATGGGGAGGAGAAAGGGATATTTACTGTGAGGGTGATGAGGCACTGGCACAGGTTGCCAAGGGAAGTGGTGAATGCCCCATCCCTGGCGGTGTTCAAGGCCAGGTTGGACAGAGCCTTGGGTGTCATGGTCTAGGGTGAGGTGTCCCTGCCCATGGTATGGGGGTTGGAATTGGATGATTTTAAGGTCCTTTCCAACCCAAACCAGTCTGTGATTCTATATTTTGAAGGCTATGAACGCAATGATTTAAGTTAGTAGGCCCCTGAGCTGCAAACTGCTGGCAGCAGGAAGGAAGCACTGCTGTTGTTTGCTTGCCTATTCCCATTTTTCTCTAAGCATCTGTTGTTGGTCACTGTGAGAACAGGATACTAGAATACATGGCCTGCTCTAATTAAAGGCTCATAGACATAACCAAGCAGTAAAATTATCAAGACACTTGAGGTGTAAGAAAAGGCAGTGTACAAAGAGCCATTTGGTTGGCAGAACACAAAGAAACTCCAAATTAGTTCCAAGTTTCCCATGTTTTTTCATAGTGTTTCTTGCTGTGGGGTTCTCCACAGGCATCTTTAGCATCAGTGCTCCAAGGCCAATTCACTGCAGACCTGAGGCATGTGCCAGGGGATCTTACCACACAGTTTGTGCAGAGACCAATAGTCTGCAACTACTGAGCAGTGGCTTGTAAACAGGCAAAAGTATGTTCTAATAGCTTAAAAAGCACTGAAATGGCACCAGGAATGACTCGAGTAGCTGCACATCATGGAACTGATTCTTTAAACCAGCACAGGATTACACATTCTCAAAGGTAAGCTTCGCACTGAGGTGGTTATTATTCATGGGGGAACTGGATTTCCTAATGGCACAGGCCTGGGAACGAAGCACTGGAATCTCTGAGACTTCTTCACTTCCAGATTTTTCCTTTCCAAGCTGTGGGACAGGGGAAAACAAATCAGAGGGTGGGTGGAGGGAGAACAGAATAGAGTCAGCTTGACCAGCCAAACCCTGCACACAGAGCCAAATAACATCTAGCATCAGTTATTGGCCAAAAAGCCCTACATTGACTTGAGCATGTTCTGTAATTGAGATATGTGTAGTTCCAGCTAGGCAAAAAATGCTGAAATAAGCTCAAGCATGGTGTAAGCAGTGCTAGGAAAACAGCACCCCTGACAGTGAAACACGCACAAGTGGCTTTAGTCAACAGGCTGGAAAGTAATAGATGAAGGAGTGCTTTTGCAATTTGAAAGCGTGTGGATGCAACACCACTGTTAATGCAAGGCTATCCAAAAGGACATTGTAGTCTATAGAAAACAGGATTAAAAAGCAGTTACATCATCCAGAGAGTTGTTTTTTCCTATATGTACTTACACAGAGATTTCCCAAATATATCAGGGGTCTCCTGAAACTTCTGCATGTGGGGGATCTCTTTGGCCATGAAAGGTGTTTCTAGAAAAGAGGCTATGTGAACTGTCATTGAACAGACCAGGGAGGCACAAACACCTTTTGGAACAACAGCACAACACCCATCACACTCTGCTACTACCATGTTTATATGTAGCCTGCTAACAGCCTGTACAGGAATTTTGTGGGAGGCCTTGGGTGATATGGTTTAGAGGGAGGTGTCCCTGCCCATGGCAGGGGGGTTGGAACTTGATGATCTTAAGGTCCTTTCCAACCCTAACCATTCTATGATTCTATGATTCTTTGACAAAGCTGATGCCTTGCAAGTTTGTGAAGCTAGAAATGAAGATGCAGTGCCTCTTGAAAGATGCTTAATACGTTTAAGTGAATGCATTTCCACAGTGCTGCAACATGGCACAGAAATAGTGTGTCATCCAGTTAGATCCCCACCCCATACCAGATCTGTCTGAAACCCCATGCTAACACCTGACAGCGCTTCTGAACTGAGTCTTGCTAAGCACAGAGACAGCAGGCTCTTCTTGGTGTGTAACGAATGTGAGATCTGTCAGCAAAAACATACCCCAAAACATCTTTCCCCTTTTATACAGGAACATTATTTGTGTCATTATTTGGAAATGCTCAGCAAATGCATTAACATGCTGGATTAACCACCTGTGTGGCCGTTCTCAGCATCAGAACCACGAGCTCCTGGTATATGTCAATCACTCCCATTGAGATTGGCTGTGCCAATCAATGCATCTGGGAGGGAGGGGAGAAACAGTAGACATACTTTTAGGGCCACAAATCCTTCTCCAAGTACTGGAAGTTTCTGTTTGCTCTAGACCACCTCACCAAGCTGTAATTGTGGGGTTAGTGCCGCATGATTCACCAACGTTGAGGTCACCCACAAGGAATAAATACAGTTTTCAAGTAATTCCTTAAACACGTGGGTGAGAAATCCCTGTGTGTTGCAGAAGAGGTCTTCAGCTCTCACTCTGCTGCAGACCAGTGTAAATACCAGCAAGCAGCTGCCATAGAGACCACACTGGATTTACAGGCACAGAGGTCTGGGGAAGCAGAGCTGTACTGATGCTCAAAGGGGTCACTTCACTTGTGTACATTCTAAGCTTTTAGCCACCACTTTGTAAGTCTTACCAAAGCAAGACACTGCCACACAAAAAAAAAGATAAAAACAAGGAGTAATTCATAATTTGCACATCCAAAGCAACAGAAAGAGATGTAACAGCACACATGAGGTACATCAAGAAGAGCAAGGCAATATGAAGTGCATTTGTATATATTGTATTTTAAGAACAGAACTATAGATCGTGCTCCAAAGGAAACTCTACTTCTCCTCATGGATGTGCTCAAGACCAACTTGGACGGGGCTTGAAGCAATCCCCTCTAGTGGAAGGTGTCCTTCCCCATGGAAGGGGGTTGGAACTGGCTGAAGGTCCCTTCAACCCAAACCACTCCATGATTCTATCCAGAAGTGGTTCATATGGAGACTCATACACCAGTCTCTAAGTAGAAATTGGCCTTAGTTGCAAAGAATGGTCATCGGTATGTTTCATTTGTTAGTACCGATACTGCCTACATCTGATGCACATCATGTGGGGTTTCTTGAGTTTTTACATCAGCAGGAATCCAGAGCAACACAACAGTTAAAGCAGACCCATTCACAGAAAGTGTTGACTCAAGCATTCCATGAGACAGGAACAGCCTCGAGCTGCAAAGCCCATATTAAGAGACCATAACCACATTAGGAATGCCAACATCTAATTATGTCATTGAGACTAGCTCACGTGGCAAAGCAGCCCATCAGCTGTGCTTTAAATGAGTGTCAGCAGGATGCAGATGTCAATTAAAGAGTCCGAGGAAGGCTGCTAGGGATCACAAAGCAGTTGAGATCTGGAAGACTACCTGGATGCTGACACTGTTAATACATCAGGTTTGATCTTGATCGTAGAGGTCAAGCTACAGTCTTGCTGGATATCACACACACAGAAAGCTCCAACCACCTTCAAAAAGCTTATGCCACCATTTCCCCCTACATGTTATAACCTACAGGGGCTACAAACATCTCTTTCAACACCACCATATCATCAAACCCCGATGTCTGCTAATGCAAACAGAGTGAAGAAAAAATAGTGAAGACAAACCGATATTTCCAATGGAAAATCCTCAACTCAAATTTGAATCAGATGTTTTCCTAAGGTGTTTCTAGATGTATCAGATGGAGCCAGGCTGAGAGAGCTGGGCTGGGTCAGCCTGGATAAGTGAAGGCTCCTTAAGGGGAGACCTTAGAGCAGCTCCAGTGCCAAAAGGGGCTCCAGGAAACCTGGAGAGGGGCTTGGGACAAGGGCCTGTAGGGACAGGACAAGGGGAATGGTTTTAACCTGACAGAGAGGAGACTGAGATGAGCTCTTAGGCAGAAGCTCTTCCCTGTGAGGGTGCTGAGGCGCTGGCACAGGGTGCCCAGAGAAGCTGTGGCTGCCCCATCCCTGGCAGTGTTCAAGGACAGGTTGGACACAGGGGCTCGGAGCAACCTGCTCTGGTGGAAGGTGTCCCTGCCTGTGGCAGGGAGTTGGAACTGGATGAGCTTTAAGGACCCTTCAACCCAAACCAGGCTGTGATTCTTCCTGAAAGGGCCTTTTAGTTTCACAAACATACACTGGGCTGCTTACAAGGATAAATGGACAGGCAGAACCAGGACTTGGGTTCTTCCAAGCCAGCCCAAGTACAACACAGACACAGGCAACACACAAAATTACTTTTGCTATCACTCTTCATTTTATTACAGAACAGAGATGTTGCTTCTTATCTGCTTATCTGGAACTCCTGATGACAAAGAAACTCTTACATTAAAATCCCTTTCGGACATGTATGTCATTCAAAATTAGGTTATATTAACAGCATCAAATGGTTCACGCAGTTCTCAAGTGTTACAGATTATTCACAGAAAGCAGCTTGAAGCTGTGAATGCATTTCCCAAGCATTTCTAGTCATGATCTACATCCAAGATTCAATAAAGCTCTAGAAATATGGCTTATGCAATCACATCCAGAATATACTATTCAAACTTAGCACTTGAAAGCGGTTATTGCTTCACAGAGATGCTTTTCATTGTAAAATGCAGAAGTGCACATAATAGTTGGTCAGTACAAAGTAGATAAATGTCATTTGTCCACCACTAGAACGCAGCAGCTGAAGTATGAATTAGTGGCTGCTGAGAAACACCATAAATTAACTGATGCCCACCTAACAAACTGGTTACACGTCAGTACATGTTCGGTCTCTTAACTTCCATGTTCAATGTAAAGATAAGGAGATGCCTTTGGACATCCTTTAGAAGTCATCATATGCTGAGAGGTCAGAGGGATTTTAGGCTGGTGTGGATGTTGATGTTTTGCAGATGGCAGTAGCAATGCCTCGGCCTGCAGGAGAATCAGAAGGTTTTCATTTCAGAGAACAGCAGGGGTGAATTAGGACTCGCAATAAAGGAGTGAGATTCTGCCAAAAATCCACGTCTAGCCACATGCATGTGATTGCTTGGGGGGGAGGGAGAGAGGCAGTTTCAGGCAAATTTCAAGCAAGGTTCTACTTTGATGAGTATCCAAATTATCCTAAAGTTGCTCCAATCCTACACTGTTGGGGATATGTGTTTGTATCTACAGAAATCTCACTTCAGACTGAGGCACTGTGATAAGTACAGAGGGGTGTCCCTGCAGTTGCACATTTTAATAAGCTTCCCATTAGATGTAAGTTTGTAGAATCAGGTCCCTCACTATTCCATTATGCTGGTCTCGGTCCAAATTTCTGCCTACCGGTCACCCTGATGCTTCTCCAAGCCTTTTTCTCCCCAGACAAAAACAAGGCGCTCTGCAAAGCCTGAGGTTACCTGAATAACTTAGAGACATTAAAAAGGAAAGAAAATCAGCTTTTTTCCAAAAGCCAACAACTTCTAAACTATGTTTTTGTTGGAACAGCATTGCTGAGGCTCAGCATGAAGCAAACATTCCGGGTTTATTTTTGTCCTCACTGAAAACCCAAGCTCACACAGTATGGTTCACACAGGTCTGGTCACCCACATTCATGTCAGTCACCAACCTTTCCACCACTGAATTCCCACCAGATCTCAGAATTTGTGCATCATCCCGACCCTGCTGTCCTGTGTCTTTCTGTACGGATCAAGAAGACGGGAGGAAATTCTTCCCTACGAGGGTGGTGAGGCAACACAGAAACTGTGGCTGCCCCATCCCTGGCAGTGTTCAAGGCCAGGTTGGACACAGGGGCTTGGAGCAACCTGCTCTAGTGGAAGGTGTCCCTGCCCGTGGCAGGGGGTTGGAACTGGATGAGCTTTAAGGTCCCTTCCAACCCAAACCTTACATGCTCCTATGATTCCACTTGCTGACTATGGCCACTACATCTAAAGACCTGTGGGATCAAACCCCAAACATTTACACAGTGTTGCTGATCTCAGTTTTCTTTTCAAGTAATATATAGACTTTTTGCTTTCAAAGGTGCCTGGTATGGAGAAGACAGCCCAAGTCTGGCACGGCTGTGGGGTTTCATCCCTTTTTCTCTACCTTACAGGTAACCATACTACGCTCTGTGTTACTGCTACACTTTGTTTTTTATCCCCTAACTTCCCCAACCTAGGAACGAGGGAGCTGGGACAAAGGAACCGTGAGCCAGTATAGCAAATGTATTGGAATATGTACTTTTGCACAAAGCGAACCAGGATTTAACATCCTGGAGAGGAGAAGAGGTTTGCTGCCCACAGCTTGGAGGCAGACCCTGTCTTCAAGCTCCCTTAATATGTGTATTCAATCATACTGTAATCAAACTGCTCAGTAACTGCATAGTATATGGGAAGGACAGGTCAAACTCCTACACCAGCATTAAAGAAATGTAGAATCTAAACCCACTACTAATAGAAGGGTCTGCCACACTGCTTCAGGACTTTCCTTTTCTTTCATCCACTACTCCTCTGCTCCTTGTTTTTTAAACTGAAGGAGGAAAGGGACTGGATGAAAAAGAAACCCTTGGGACCTCAGCAGGGTAAAACTGAGAGCAAATTTATTCATTTGGAAGTTTTAACACCTGAAGTGGCTGTGCTTAATAAAGGAAATCTCAACTGGAGGTACAATAAGCTGTCTGAACCTCCTCCTGCAAGTTCATTTCTTCTATGTGGTACTCAATAACACAGATACATTATTGGCTTTTATTTTTGCTTCTCTTCCCTGTGAATACAGAGCAGAAGTGTAGCACAATTTGCTTATAGCCCAACTGTGCTCCCTTAAAGGCACTCCTCAGACACAGGCTTTGGCCAGAAGACATCCAGTCTTACAGCAGTGGGATACTAAATCAAAACCCTATGCCCTAGTTCAGCAAAGCACTTAAACAATATCAAACTAATAAGGCTGCAAGTTTGAATACTTTGCCGCAAAGGGCTGTAATTACTCATTTGTTTCCCATCAAATTCAATCTGCTTTGGATCTAGGCCTAGACATTTGCTGGAAGGTGTCAAGAAGTAAAATGAGAGGAAAGTCAGGCCAGTGATCTCAGTTTCTAAGAAATCACTGATTGAAGCATTTGTCTAATCAGATGCTGAGGCAGCAGCCACAGGGGGACCACACATCACACCTGGACCTGTGGCCCATAAGCTTTAAGCCTAAATATTTACCCTATTGTGGTTCTCTCTCTGAATTACTGCTTTCATAATGTAGACAAGGCAATTACCTCGAGATTACAGGTACTGGCATCTGTAATGTATACACAGGGTGACGGAAAGGTTTGAACTGGTACACAGTAACACCAGGAAATTTAAGTGATTAAGTGTATTAATGGAAAAGCATTAAAGAACTTTCCTGTGCACAGCTTTTGGAAGCATTTCACAAATGCTTTTCATTTTACAAAACAATACCTATTTGATGGCATGTACAGGATACCAGAGTCTGTGGGATATAGCAGTTGACACACCACATTTCTAACAGGCTGTGGTTGAGATCATTGTCGGAACAGATAAAGGATGCTATGACAAGACAGGAGAGCAAACAGGTATGCTGGGTGAATGGTTAGGGGATTAATTTGGAGAGATCAGTGTTCAGTCACTTGGTCAGCCACAGATGTCCCATATTACCTTGGGCAAGTTAAATTCAGCTCCCCACTAAAGTGAGAAGAACTACTTCCCTGTCTCAAAAGAGCACTCCAAATCTAAACGTGAGATGTAAAATGCCAACGTGATGCCCATGACTGCCCAATCCTTACTTGAATGTCTATCAGTGATTAGAAACTGCCTTCCACAACCCCTTGGTAAGAAACACAACGGAGCTCCAAACTGTTAGCTGCAATGCAGCAAGTGTGTAGGACAGCTTGAATGCCAGAATGAATCTCATTAAAGAGAACCAGAAGCTGAATGACACATGCCTTGAAAATTGTGTTATGTGGTGAAGGCCTCCAAGAATTATGAATATGAAATAACAAACCACAAGTATTTCTCCAAGTCACAGTGTTTTCTTTTTTTCCCCAAGTCTTGATGTTCAAATTCAATAGTTCCTATATTTTGCCACACTCTGGCAACCCCAGCCAGGGATGATGTGTCTAAACACATTGTCTAACTCATTGGAATGAGAAAGTAAACTTAGTCTCCACTTCAGGCTCAGGCTGGAGACTGTAAACCTAAGTGGTGTATTCTAGGTAACAGAGATGTTTCTTATTCGTAGAGCAATAAATAAGCATTTTTACAACTTCTAGTGCCCTTTTTCTTCACCTCATATTTGTCAGGTGAATTACCCAACATATAGATGTTTTCTCTGAAGAATGAGATCTGCTCTCTCATATACTGGTATCTCAAGGCATGCCCTCTGTTTCCACCTTGATCTTCTTCCTTGGGGAAAAAGGTAAAGACTTTAGTCATTGCCCCAGGACTTCTGAAAGCCTAGAAGCTAGCTCAAACCTACAGTCTTATGTGCAGTGCTGATCTGCAGGTGGACAGTAAATCCAATGCATCCAAAAGATGATCAGCCTCTGCATACATACAGACTACATGCAAAGCAGCTGCTGGATGCCCAGATATATGGTCCACCTCATCCAGAACAGAGATGAGGAATACAGTGACATTGATGACCCCACCACTGTGCACAGCACAGATCTGGAAACTCTCATATCCCAGAGGCTCCTCAGCCCAAGAGCCTTCCCTCTCCTCACAGCACTCTTCTGCCTGGCTAGGAAAAAGCAGTGGTGCCTCAAAGTTAAGGTTGAAGCCTCTTTTTAAGAGATAGAAAGCATTTCCCATAGTATGAAATGACTATGAACCTGAAATTACTGTGAACCCGAAGCATCCCTGCCTGTGGCAGGGGGTAGGAACTGGATGATCTTAAGGTCCTTTCCAAGCCAAACCATTCTATGATTCTTTGATTCTATGAAACGGAAGAGGCTCACAGGACTTCAAGCAAATTTGGTTTGGGCCCTAAATCAGGGTTCACTGCAACCAGCTTAGAGTTTGAGAAAACTTTTGCACCACTAGGAAATTCAAACCAGTGATGAACTGACCAAGGGACTTTTATGAACAAGACTGAAATCTATGCCTCCTACAAGGCATAAATTGCCTACAGTGCTATAGTACCACAGTTCAGAGGTTACATTATGATGATGCCAAGCAAAGACATTAAGACTTGAGGATGGTTTCAGTTGCTCCTTGCTTGCTCATAGATATGTAACCACGTTCACTGCTCTTCCTCCCTTCTCCAATCCTGTGGAACACTGAGGGTCCTGAGAGCTGCTTTATTTATTCTCTGTCAAAAATTAAACATTAAAAGCATCCACTTCACTGAATTTGCTGTTCCTCAGGATATACTAATTGAAAACTTCTTGCTCGCTGTTACAAACTGCAGTGCAAATATTATGGTTCTGGGAGTTAAACAAGATTCATACCCCTCCTTCCCCGCAGGAAACCCTAATGAAGGCTACAGGGGTTTCCAGCTTCACAGGAAGTGAAACTGCTGGACTTTGACACTTTGATACTTGGCTTCAGTGGGAAACTCATTCTGCAGCTCCACCACTTGCATTCCTATGAGCAAAGCAGTCCAGCTGCCCATCAACAGGACATCTGACCTTGCAGGCAAACCTGAAAGGCACTGGTACAAAACAACACGATCTGGTTACGGTTTCAGTCTCACTGCCAAATCCATTAAAGCTTATCTTTAAAAAGCAATTAACTTGTTATAAGTGGCCAAAACCAAACCTATTCTCCAGCAGCAGCCAGACTCTTGCTGCTGCTTTCCAGCACATTTGCATCACTTCTGTTTATGTGAGAAATTACTTTGTTATCTTATAACTTCAAATACAGCTAACATTACAGTTACAGTAAACCCCAAACAATTACTTGCCTTTAGGGAGGGTGGCCCAGTTTCAGCAAGCATCAGTCATGCATTCATTCTTGTTTCATAATCCCAGTCACCCTTGACCAGGGAACATCTGGAAGGTCACAATTCAAAGGCACTTTTGGAACTCCTATGAAGCTACAAGAACTCTCCAGAGCGGCTTCAAGCTCTCCAAGGTACCTCACTCAGTGCCTCCACTTTGCCTTCAACAGCTCTTGTGCAGAAGTCCAGCTCTTCTGTGTGCCAGAGGACAGCTTCTGGCATGAGAAAGGCATCACTGAGCACTCGCTCCAAAGTTCATAAGGAAGATGAATGAGCTTGGACAGATGATGCTAAAACAGACGGGACTAAAAAGCACTTCTGATTTCTGGAACACATAACTATGGAAGCAGCTGGAGCCTTCATGGGATTCTCTATCAGTTGAAATGGATGATATTGGCATAATCCATTTTTGCTTTGACATTTCTGGCTTCAGCAATTTTTCACATATGCTTTCATTTTAATTACTACCCATGAACAGAGTACAATGTGAAATTCTACCATCCTGCTACCTTTAATCATAGCATCATAGAATCGTAGAATCATAGAATCACAGAATCACAGAATCATAGAAAGGGTTGGAAAGGACCTTAAGATCATCAAGTTCCAACCCCCCTGCAGGGACACCTCGCTCTAAACCATATCACCCAAGGCCTCGTCCAACCTGGCCTTGAACACTGCCAGGGATGGAGTATTCACAACCTCCCTGGGCAACCCATTCCAGTGCCTCACTACCTCACAGGAAAGAACTTCCTCCTTATATCCAATCTAATTTCCTCATCCTTTTGTGATCAAATGATCTCGAATGGTGGAACCGCTCTTTCCTGAATCCTCAAAAGGCTTGATGCAAAGTTGACTAAAATCAGCAGAGAGCCCCTCCATGCTTAAGCCTCTGCTGCCCCTCAGAAACCCAACAGCAATGCTCAGGGAAACCTCCATGCTGCCACAAGCAGTATTTTTTCCCTAGACATAAGCCAGTGAAAGCTGCTGACATCAGCACATGGAGGGAAAGGCATCTCATATGTGTCTCCTTCTAATAAACACTGCTGCACATCACAACCTGGGCAGTTTACCAAAGCTTGAGAGGAATCTGTTGCATGTGGGCAATGAGAAACAATCCCAGGGGTACGTGCACAGAAAATCCTCCAAACTGGAGGGGGGAAAAAAACCCACTTTTTTTTACCTCTGATCAGCCAAGTTTGTGCTTCACAGAACCACAGAATGGGTTGGGTTGGAACGGATCTTCTGTCCATTAAGTTCAGAAATAAAAGCTCACCCAGTACCAACCCCCTGCCATGGGCAGAGACACTCTCCACTAGACCACACTGCTCAAAGCCACGTCCTCAAAGTTTGAAAGACACCAATGTAAGCAAATTCACTGGTGGGTGCAAAGCAGCAGATACCAACCAGAAGCCACTCTGTTACCACCAGCATTAACATCTGCTTGGAAAGCTTTCTGTAGACACACCTTCCTGGAGCACATTGTCACATTTATCCTTGCTTTCCATCACTTTCACCATCAAGCCAAGGAATCTGCTAGGCACTGGGGGAAGACATGCTCTCAGTTCTTCTTCCCAGCATCCTCATCACTTCAAACACTTTGAGATAATAAAAATATAGAATGGTTTGGGTTGGAAAAGACCTTAAGACCATTCAGTTCCAACGCCTTGCCATGGGCAGGGACAACTCACACTAAACCATGTCACCCAAGGCTCTGTCCAACCTGGCCTTGAACACTGCCAGGGATGGAACATTTACCACTTAACTGGGCAACCCATTCCAGTGCCTCACCACCCTCACAGTAAAGAACATCTTCCTTATATCCAATCTAAACTTCCCCTGTTTAAGTTTTAACCCATTTCCCATTTTCCTGTCACTACAGTCCCTAATGAAGAGTCCCTCCCCAGCATCCCTATAGCCCCCCTTCAGATACTGGAAGGCTGCTATGAGGTCTCCACGCAGCCTTCTCTTCTCCAGGCTGAACAGCCCCAAGTTTCTCAGCCTAATCCTCTTGTGCAAACTGTCTCTCACCCAGAAATCATCTGAGCTGCTAAATTACCAAGTTTAGCACTAATGCAGTAATCATAGAATCATCGAATGATAGAACGGTCAGGGTTGGAAAGGACCTTTGTTCCCATTATTCCACAGACTCAGCACTTCAGCAAATACTTGGCTCATTTTATTGTCATCTGGGTGACATGGTTTAGTGTGAGGTGTCCCTGCCCATGGCAGGGGAGTTGGAACTTGATGATCTTAAGGTCCTTTCCAACCCTAACTATTCTATGATTCTATGATTGCTAGATCTAGAATCCTTGGTACAGTGTTAGGGGAGAAAAGGGCCTTGTCTCTCCAATAATTTTAATAGAAATATCTGATTTATGAGCACAGTTGTTCTATCCCAGCAATTAGCTACAAACACAAATGGCAACATGAAGGCACCTAATTCCCTGTGAGGTGGGCAATGGCTAACAGGGAAAGGTTTGGGCTTTGGGTGGGTTTTTTGTTGCTTGGACCAACTGATCTAGTTGGGGATATAAAAACACTGAGTTGCAAAAAGAAGGGCTGCGAACATTAAAGTCCCTGGGTTTACTTCTGTTTCCCCTGGCCTAATAAAACACATTTCTCTCCATCCAGCCCCTGTTCTGCTTTACATGCGTAGACCTTCTTGACAAACTCCTAATAACCTGAACATTTCCAAAAATGACAGGATTTGGCATCTATAATCCATTCTCTCATCTGCAGCTAAGCACAGCTAAAATTACCTGCAGCTTTAACATCAAGCCCTTCAAATGAAGATTAAACAGAGTTTAATGGTTTCCATCATAAATTTAACCACTAGGCAAAGTGACAAATCCATGAGCCAAGCCAAAGAGTTAAAGTTCAAGACGTCTTGTGCAGGAGAACACGGCACTGCTGGGTTTGAAATAACTAATTCCTTCCTATGTTGAGAAACACAGTCAAGCCTTAACTACATGTTTTATGATGCTGAACAGAGCTAATCCATATGGACGTACTACAAAACACACATCACTTTAGAAGTCAGACACAGAAAAAACCCACCCCCTAAAACGTGGAGCTGATCTTTTTTATATACAGTACAGAAATACACTGAAAATCTGTTTCAGTTCCATGTGTTGAAGAAGGATCTAGTGCAACAGAGCTGCAAAGTGAAGTTAAGCAGATAATGTTGATATGCGCCGGTGTTATTTTCTTTGTCAGTCTGTTCAGTTTATGTCCGAGTTTTGTGTTTGGCAGCTGCAGAACTATAAAAAGCTCTGCCATTTAAAACATTTTTAAAAGGAAGATATTGTAGTAGGCTGACAATGCAGAAGTCATTTATCAAAATGTCACGTTGTTTGGGGAGCCAGATAGCAAGTGTCACCCCTGGGCCTCAAAGAGGAGCTTAAAAACCAAAACCACACTCAGCATCTCTACCAGAGCTCATTAGAAGCTGAAAGTAGTCAAGTTTGCTGTTGTGTTAAGCCTTCTATTGAAAGAGGGAATTACAGCACAGTGTTTATTCTCCCCCAAGCATCGAGGCCTGTCTGACCTGCTCACAACAGCACTGAAGCTCAGTCTGTCTCACATGAATTTTATTTGGGTAAAAGCTATAACAGGCTGTTCAAGATCTGGTAGCAGGGAGGAAAAGAGAGAAAAAAATAAGTGACAGTCACAGGAAAAGGAAGAGATAAAGGAAAACCTTTGTGTTTTCAGTCTGACTTGTCTCCTAGGCTTTGCCAACATAAGAATATTTCTGGATCCAGAAGCCCAAGGATTATTAAAATAACCATTTGCTTCTTAGCTTCCTGATTCGTTGCTAAAAACCAGCCAACAACAAAGCAGGACAATCTCCTGCATGGCATTTACTCACAGATGGATACAGGCAAGGCTTCTCCCATGCAGGACAGCATCCAGTGTTCAGCTGCTGCAGGCATGTGGATTGGCAGCTCCAAAATCAGATTCCAGGGCCTAACTGCATGGCACGGTGCTAGAAGAGCCTGGGTGCTGTCTGCACAGGGGCACGCACCAGCAGTGGTACTCTTTGAACAGAGAAATAAGTAGAACACCGATACCAGAAGAGAGGTGGCGAAAGCAGATGTTTGCACAGTACCTCCCATCAGCAAGGCAAATTGGGAGGCAGGAGGGTCAATCTGCATCACTTACAGCAAGACAGAGAAAGAAAATGATCCCAAAGCCTTGGAGAAGCCTAAACATCATAACCAATCATCACCAAACCATAACTCTCCCCTTCAGCAAGGGGCAGCAATAGAGGGTAGTTATTCATCATCCCTACCTAGTCCCTACCTTTCCTTTCTCAGCTCTCAAGGAATACCAGTAAGAGTAGCTCAAGTCTTCTCCTGGAGCTGGCTGCTACAGAAGCTAAAGAGGAACTCAATTTACATTCTCTTTATCCAAAGTCAGCTGAAACAGAATTTGCTCTAAGGCCAGTTTTGTTTACCAAGTGCCAGATCTGACACACCAAAACCACAAATGCAGGGGTCGAACTCTGCCACATAACATTACAAAGCTGCCAGACCCATCCCTAGTAGGTAACTTACGGTACAGCAAATCCACTTGATAACAAAACTGAGCAACAAGCTATTGCTCTTCATTCTGTGAATCAGCACTGCCTTTTAGCAGCTTCAGTTAACCCATCACTAATTCTGAGCAGCAGCAGACTCATCTCAACTACAGCACTACAGTCTCTAAAATCAATGACATATGTCACAATACTTACGTGTGGGGCAAGGCTTGAAGCCTGCTGACCAGCCCCACATGGGACCAGCCCCACATGTAACATGGTCACTATTCCCACTGTCATCTACAGTGCTTCCAAAGTAATCAACTAGCTGTTTGCCACACTAGATGCAATGAATAAGAATGCTGAACAAGCTGTCACATTCAGCCCTAGCTCCGTTCTAACCACAGCAGTATCAGATTTCATGCTGTTTATCAAACAATTTATGTTACTTAAGTGCAATTCAAATGCCAAAAACAACTTACTCTACCCTACGAAACAAAAGCTACATTCAATCTTAGCTCTGCCCTACCAAAACATGCCTGGTGTAAGGATTAAGACCCCTCTAAAAGAAAGGGCATGATAAAAAGAAAGCAACAGAGGCAGCTGCCAAACTGATGAATTTCCACAACTTAGAGGCAATTTTAAAGGTAGTGTTACAACATAAACTGCTCAGGCAACAGAAACAAGCATTTTGGTCCAAACACTATTTATTTTTATTAATATTTCACAGTGACTGCAAGCATAAACTCAGCACTTCTAAAAGCTGCTCAACAGATACTTCCAAGACCTCTCAGTGCATCTACAAGAACCAATGTACTATGGGGTTATTACGGCACAGAGACATGGTCTGCATCAGCACCCTCTCCCTTTGACAGCAACAGACTCCCCTCCATTCCAGAGGAGGCCACGGAGATGCTGCGAGGGCTGAAGCAGCTCTGTTCTGGAGCCAGGCTGAGAGAGCTGGGCTGGTTCAGCCTGGACAAGAGAAGGCTCCTGAAGGGGAGACCTTAGAGCAGCTCCAGTGCCTAAAGGGGCTGCAGGAAACCTGGAGAGGGGCTTTGGACAAGGGCCTGTAGGGACAGGACATGGGGAGTGGCTTGAACCTGCCCGAGGGGAGACTGAGATGAGCTCTTAGGCAGAAGCTCTTCCCTGTGAGGGTGCTGAGGCGCTGGCACAGGGTGCCCAGAGAAGCTGTGGCTGCCCCATCCCTGGCAGTGTTCAAGGCCAGGTTGGACACAGGGGCTTGGAGCAACCTGCTCTAGTGGAAGGGGTCCCTGCCTGTGGCAGGGGGTTGGAACTCGGTAAGCTTTAAGGTCCCTTTCAACCCAACCACTCTATGATTCCTCTGCACTTCCAGGCTTTTCCACAAGAGCTTTACACACAAAGAATCAGTGGTATCCTGAAGGGCAGACTATGACAGGGTTGGCAAGACATGATGCAGACAAACAGGAAGGCAGACAGACTCCTGGTTTGGCTACGAGGGAGAGGAACTGGAATCCAAGCTGGGGAAGAAAAGGGACCACATCGTAACAAGTTGTTTGGTACAAAAACATTTGGAAATGCCATTGGCAAAAGATACCCTGGACTCAGAAAAAGATACGCTTGGCCAAACAGAAATGAAACTCCACATGCCAGGATGAAGGCAAAACCAAATCTAACTGAGCAACTGTACATCTGGAATACTATCCCCCAAAATACTCAGCCAAAGCTCATCTCCTCAGTTTGCTTCCACTGAAGTCCATGGTGATACACATAGGCTTGACTGATGAAACAAAGAACAAGTGAACACACGAAAACCACCTCCCTGCTCTGGACCTCACTGAAGGCACATCACACTGCGCAGGGCTCCAAGCCCACATTTCAACTCTTGTAGAGACAGAGCATGGTTTGATAAGGAGCTTGTCTTCTGTCTCAAGCTGTGGCTTGGCTTGGGCCTGCAGTGGCCCATGTGCTGCAGGGTTTGCCCATAGAGTGTCTTGTTTAATACCCCTAGAAACTTGAGAGTCCTGTCAGGTCAGTTCATCTACACGAGCATCCTGTCTCCAGCAGCAGCCATAAACCTTAGGATGAATAAATAAGGTGGGTAAACAGGATACTCTTTCCCTGCACACTCCCATCCTTTCAGCATTTACAGCCTGGGGACTTTCTTACCCACATGTGGCTTTAGTGTATACAGAAACCCTCAGGGGAGTTTATTTATTACCTTTTTAAGTGAAGTTGTACACTAAAACTTGCTGAAATGGGCTCCTGAAAAATAAGAGGGGAACCTCCAAACTCAGCCCACCTCATACTCCTACTCTGCGAAACATAAAGAGACTGTAAGTTAAACACTGGGAGTCACATAGCCACTTCAAGCCCTCTGCTTACCTCAGTAGTCTTCTGTCTATCCAGACCTAAAGCTGGCCTACCCCAAACTCCAGCTGTAAGAATATGCATTTAGAGAGATTTACTAACCTGAAAACAGAATACTGCCTTGATGTGATCTTGCCAGCTGTCATTCAGACACACTGTTCTGGTGCTCTTTACTGATTTTAAAGGCAACAGTTTCACAAAGGCAGCTAATTTTAGTTCTATTTCATCACAGTTACTGAGGGGAGCTGTGTGCAATGGTATCATTCTCAGCTGCAGTGGTAGATTACTGACACAGTGCAAAGAAATCTCAGTGCAATTCTGATCCCTGCAAAGCTAAAGGACAAACAAACCTTCTACATTTTAATTGTGTGTAAAGCAACACATTCCAAACCCTGTAACAATTCTTTAAAGGCTCTTTACAGTTCCAGACTGGTAATTTTGGGTTTGTTGGGGTTTTATGTGGTGGGTTTCTTTGCAATTCATTATGACATACCCCATAGAAAGCAACAGAGAGCAGGCACAGACATCAAGAGTAGAAAGTATCATCCAGATGTACATTGAAGACCCCAAATTCTGATCCCTGCACTGTACCTTGCAGAACAATTCAGCATGTTATCTCAACCCTTCAAATACAGCAATATCCTGCTACATAACTACACTATGATTCTAAGAAAACAAATTGCAACCTCCAGCTCTGCATCTGTTTGTGACAGCACACCTCCAAGGAGGCGTGATTTATCCCAAAAATAGGACTTCCAACAAAAAGCTTGAAGCATCATCAGCCTTCCAACTGAACACTGCAATTGGGTGTCACCAGCTAAATCACAGTCAATTTTGGACAAGATTTTTGAATCCCTATAGGTGTGTGACCAAACTAGGAATTGTCGAGCTCAATGTGTGAGTGCTAAAACACAAAGAGGACACAATGCATAGATTGGACAAATAATTTAAGGACTAGATGCTGGAGAGGGACTCTTCATCAGAGACTGCATCAATAGGACAAAGGGTGATGGATTTAAACTTAAGTAAGGGAAATTTAGATTAGATACATGGAAGAAATTCTCTTCTGTGAGGGTGGTGAGGCACTGGGATGGGCTGCCCAAAGAAGCTGTGAATGCTCCACCCCTGGCAGTGTTCAAGGCCAGGTTGGACAGAGCCTCAGGCACCAAAGAATCACAGAATGGTTCAGGCTGGAAAGGACCTTAAGATCCTATAGTTCCAACCCCCTGCCATGGGCAAAGATACCTCACTCTATATCATGTCGCCTCTTTGGCATTCTTACAGGCCCCTTTGGGGGCTGGAAGCTGCTCTGAGGTCTCCACACTGCTCTTTTCTCCAGGCTGAACAGCCTCAGCATTCTCAGCACCTCTTGTCTTCACATGGAAGCTGCTCCAGTCCCCTGATCCCCTGTGGCCTCCTCTGGACTTGTTCCAACAGTTCCATGTCCTTTTTATGTTGAGGACACCAGAACTGTACACAATACTCCAAGTGGGGTCTCACAAGAGCAGAGTAGAGGGGCAGGATCACCTCCTTTGGCCTGCTGGTCATGGTCCTTTTGATGTAGCCCAGGATATGGTTGGCACCTGGTCTAGTGGGTGATGCCCATGGTAAGGTGATGGGAACTAGATGATCTTGAACTCCTTTCCAACCCAAATCATTCTGATCAGCAAAATCTCATTTATAATCCATGTTTTATGCAGTGTTGACACCCTTGATCAACATTTAGGAATTCAAATCAGAAAACACAGCCAATTTCACATAGTAAACAATGACCAGAGGAGAGAAATAACTGCAAATATCATACATCCATCACCAGCTTTTCATTTCTTTCTGCTCAGGCAGATCTGGAAAACAGAAGAGCTTCTGAAGAGGACAGCCTGCTTTTATCCATATTTAGGATATTATAGAGGACCTAGCAGCATTGATTTCAGAGCCTGCTTCTTCAAAGCATCTTCAACCTAGTAAGCAAGCAAAGCCTTGGATCAATAACCTCAGACAGTGAATCTGCCTGTGGTTCTGCTGGAAGGACACAGTCTTCATTGAATAAATACCACACACTTCATAGCTTTAGACTGATACTTTAAACTTCACCCACAAGCTATAAAGCAGCCAGGGCACTGAATAAAGCAGCAAAACACTTGCTGCCCGAAGCCTCACTTCTTTCAGAGGTTCTTGGAGAGATGTGAGAAATATCCCCTGCCTTCAACCAGATGAAAACTTACAGTAGGATCCACTGCAGAAAAACAGCAATGACCACAGGACCCCATTTAGCTACCAAGGGAGTAAACAGTAATTGCTATGTGATGAGTACAACAGCTGAAAACCTACTGAGATCCCCAACTGTGACTTAAACCACTGCAGCACAGAAGACCAAAGGACTATCAATCATATGCTGACATATGAACTGTCTGAAATATCCCATTTCTGTTGAACACAGTTAAGTCTTTAGGTACTACAATGAACTGCTAAAAGCAACAGAGAAACAGAAGCCCGTTTACAGGAGTTTGGAAAGAGGGTCTGAGCATTTACTAGTCCCCTGGGTGCATAAATAGCCAGTCCTTATCTGTTATCAATGATGCTAGCCATTTCCGTCCTCACTTGGATGTGCTGTAGATGCCTTTCTGACTGACTGTAAGATCCATACTGACAGAGGAACATAACATACACAGTAAACACCCAGGCAAGACTAGCTGGGAGATTTTTCACGGCCAGTTAAACATGGCATACTAGAATACATCTTACTTCTAACAAAAACAGATTTCTTCTCTCCACATGGACAGAAATCCATTTAGACTTAAAGAAGAATAATTTATTTCACTGGAAGGGGAAAAAGAACTTAGAAAAGCCTCAGTTCTGAAAATCATCAAATGGGACATTCAAAGTCTACTTCTGTGGTAGCCGGATCAATTTAAAACACATGAGAGATTCAACTGGGTTTGAGTTATTATTGAATTACACTGAGCAAAGATCCAAGTATTAATTTTTCAGTTCAAACTGATACATGTAAGACTACTAGAAACATCAGCTGTGTCACTCTTTGTAACTATGACTGAACACCCAAGAGAAGAAAAAGCCGTCAAAACCACTTAATGCTGATGAACTACTGTTGCTTATGAGACTGTTGGCAAATCCTCTTCTCTTCAGTCTTAACAGACATGCACTGTATAACAATTCAACACAGACTGCCTACAGTGTTGTTACATGCTCAACAACACCCCGTGTCATTGCGTGGTCCGTAGAGGTTCACCCCATTGATGCTGAAATGGTACCAGGAGATGCAGCCCTGCGTGCAGCTCGCTACACAAAGTGAAAGCTGTCATCCAAAGAGTCTCCAGTCCAGAAGGAGCCACATAAGTACATACCAAGCAGATGCTGAATAGAATCATAGAATGGTTTGGGTTGGAAGGGACCTTAAGATCATCAAGTTCCAATCCTCTGTCATTGGCAGGGACACCTTCCATAGACCAGGTTGCTCCAAGCCCCATTCAACCTGGCCTCGAACACTGTCAGGATGGAGCAGCCCCATCAGCTATGAATACCATGTTTAACATTTATTTTTAAAGTAATTAGGGTATTTTTAGTGATTTTCAGCAACATGAATACAAGAAACTGAAACTGGAACCCAATAATCTTGAATCTGATATATCTGATCCCAAAATTTGCATACAGGTTATTTTTCCCTTTCAAATTATGGAAAGGGATGGAAGAGTAGTGTGGGGCTATTTATCAAACACACATAAAGTAAAGTGTGTTCCTTTTCTGGGCTAAGAAAGGCGCTCATCCAGCTACATGAAGGATGGTAACTGTTTGAACAGGTAGCACAACATGATTCCAAGTTCATTATTGTCCCTACATGCTAGCAAAGCCCTCTTGCTTTTGTTGGTCAACGGCAGCAGTGAGTGGCCAGGGGAGAGGGGTCCAGGTCTCTTTGGATAGATAGACAGAAAGAATCAATTTAGTTACAATTATGAATTCATACAATTCATCATACAAATCAAGATCTTAAAATCACCCATGCATTGCTCACAAACATACATGTGATATCTACTGATGTAAAAAGTGACCTATTAGCAGCCTTCCAGTATCTGAAGGAGAGCTATAGGGATGCTGGAGAGGGACTCTTCATTAGGGACTGTAGTGATAGGACAAGGGGTAATGGGTTAAAACGTAAACAGGGGCAGTTTAGATTGATACAAAGAAGAAGTTTTACTGTTAGGGTGCTGAGGCACTGGAATGGGTTGCCCAGGGAAGTTGTGAATGCTCCATCCCTGGCAGTGTTCAAGGCCAGGTTGAACAGAGCCTTAGGTGACATGGTTTAGTGTGAGGTGTCCTTGTCCATGGCAGGGGGGTTGGAACTGGATGATCTTAAGGTCCTTTCCCACCCTAACTATTCTATGATTTGATAAAGAGCAATTGACCTTTCTCCTGCTGGGAAGTGGACAGCCCTAGTTGTCCCTAGCCCAAAGCTTCAGGGTCTCATTGTAAATGGCTGAAAACCCTTCTAAAACTTGCTGCTTGTTGTCTGTTTTTAAATGACACTGGCATTTCTGCAGCACTGAGAACAAACACTTCTTCAGCCTGGCAAAACACGCTGCTTTGGTTCTGCTATGACAGGAGTTAAACCAAGGACAACCACACCAAGGTCTGAACAGCCAGCTCCTAGGCTGCAATGTGCAATGCAACATACATCAAAACGCCCCAGGTTTGGGGGTTTAGGAGGGGTTTCTCCTCCCCGGTTCTTCACGATCCCAGACAAACGGCTGCGGGTCCTACACGGGCTCTCCCAGTGCCACCACGGCAGCAGCCGCAGGCAGAGGGATGCCAAACAACCGGCTCCAAAGGAGGCCACTGGTGCTGAACCTCTAACGCTCTGCTCGGATGAGCCCACCACCACTCCCCACCGCATTCACCCCCACCTGCGGGCTGCGCACTGGGGATGGGCACAGGCAACGCCGCCACAACGCTTCCAACGCAGGGTATCCCACCAAGCCCCTTCCACCCGCCCCTTTCCCAAGCAACCCCCGCGGCTCCGACCTTGTTGAGATGCGGGTTCCTGGTGATGTCGTACCCTCGCTTCCTCACGGACACGGCCTTGCCGCGGGCGGCCGCGTCCTCCCCGGCCCGGCAGCTCCAGCCCCGGGCCACGCTGAGGAGAAGCGGGCTCCGGCCCAGCCCCGCCATCCGCAGCAGGCGGCCGCCAGCCCCGCCGCACACCGGCACCATCGTCCTGCCGGGGCTGCTGCGCCTGAGGGCGGAGACGGCGGGAGCGGAGCCCGGCGGGGCGGGGCAGGCCCGGCCGATCCCAGCCCAGGTGTACCCGGCCCAGCCCGGCTCAGCCCGGCCCCTCACGGCGCGGAGGTCCCCGCCGAAGTGAAAGGAAACCTCGGAAGCAGATTACAACTCGACCCCGCGGCGCCTCCGCCGTTACCTGTTAAGGCTCAGGCGGCGGCTGAGGGAAGGGCAGGGGGGTCCGTCCGGCCCCGCCTCCCCCGGGGACCGTGGGCTCATAGGGGACATGGAGGGAGCGGCGTGAGGGGAGCGGGGCTGCCCTGCCGGGGCTTCGGCCCCCGCCATCATGGGGCCTGAGGGAGGCCCTCGCCAAGCCCGGTCCCCTGTACATGGGATGTGTGTACACAGTGTAGAGGCACAGAGCGCTCTGGGTTGGAAGGGACCTTAAAGCTCATCCAGATTCACTCCCCTGCCACGGGCAGGGACCCCTTCCACTAGAGCAGGTTGCTCCAAGCCCCTGTGTCCAACCTGGCCTTGAACACTGCCAGGGATGGGGCAGCCACAGCTTCTCTGGGCACCCTGTGCCAGCGCCTCAGCACCCTCACAGGTGCTGCCCCTCTGCCTAACAGCTCAGCTCAGTCTCCCCTCTGGCAGGTTCAAGCCATTCCCCTTGTCCTGTCCCTACAGGCCCCTGTCCAAAGCCACTCTCCAGGTTTCCTGGAGCCCCTTTAGGTCTCAAAAGGCTGCTTTAAAGTCTCATTGGAGCCTGGCCAAAGGAGCCTGATGTAAGATGCTGTACACTGTGTATATTATCTATATACTATATATAGTATATATTATATGTTACATATATATTTTGTATATTATAATCTATATGTTCTATTCACTGAAGAAGGCAGGTCCCTGTATCCATTTTTTCAAAGCAATCACCTCTTTCATTCTTTAAAATGGTGACACCATCATAGAATCACCATAGAATAGTTAGGGTTGGAAACGACCTTAAGATATCCAGTTCCAACCCCCCTGCCATGGGCAGGGACACCTCACACTAAACCATATCACCCAAGGCTCTGTCCAACCTGGCCTCTAATAGAATCATAGAATAGTGAGGGTTGGAAAGGACCTTAAGATCACTGCTACCATTCTCTTATTAAACCCAGTGGCTTTTACCCTGCAAAAGAATGGTTCAGTTCCATCTTCAGATCAACACTTCAGATCAACACTTGAGACCCACTGCGAAGCTCAGGTCTGCTTTGGGTGAACGATGCTATCCAGCTTCTGCTGCCATTTGTGTTGCTGTCCACAGATGTATTTTTTAATATGCTTTAATATTTGGGGGAATAAATTATATGGCCCATGAAGAAAAGAATGGACTGCAGAGTGAAAGATGGATATGATTATCCTTTCTTGCCTGGCATTTTATAGGCACCCCATACAGTAGAGTGGAGTGGAGTAGAAATAATAGACTAGATAGACTAGAATAGATAGCATACAATAAATAGAAGTTTTCAGTTCAATTCTATGACCTTATGATTTCTCCCTAACCAGTGTATGGCTTCATGCATTGCCCTCAGTGTGCCCAGGGTATTTACGCTTCTCTTGTCAGACAATGATTATATTCAAACCTCATATATGAGGGCTACTTAATATCTATTAGGACCACAGGGAAAAAACCACCCCTGTGACCTAGTCAGATACATTCTGAGAGTGATGTTCTTTGTTTGGTCTTTGTTTTTTTACCCTCTTTCCTTTCAAAAAACAGAAATTGGCCAAAAATGTCGACATGCTACAGGAGAGACCAGAGGGAGGAGATCCCTGGCACCGCATTATAATCAAGGAGACTCTTACTGCATGCAGGACACAAGAAGGTATTTGCCACTATTACTGCTTTTCTGCATAGCTGTAAGTTGGAAAAACCTCGAGACTTGGATCTTGTGAGGATCTGTGGTGGTTGTGGCCATGTGTGTAGCAAACAGGACGTCTGACACTGCTCTGTGTGGGGGAGTCCATAACACCGAATCTCCAGGTTCTTGAGGCACTCCTAGAGAGCAGAGATAAAAACAGAGGAGAAACTTCCCTGGGTGCTTTGTGAAGATGCACCATTAAGTTGTTTGAGGAGATTTATGAGACAGAGGAAGAAGTGGCAAGCCGAGAGCCTGCACAGTGAGGTTGCTTTGCACAGCTGAGAAGTGTCTCGGGCAGTAGCACTGGCTCTCGCAGCAATAGGTGTCCACCTTGAGGCTCAGAGCAAATGAATTTACTGTGCCTCATCCTACCCATGGGACCTAATTCCACCATCCAGTGCCTTTTAGTAGAAAAATCCACAACTAATAAAACTCAGGATAAATCAGTTCACTTTGCCTGCGTTGTAAAATACTGTGTGCATCTCCTTGGAAAAAGCAGTCTGTAATTTCGTGTTGAAAATGCTCTAAAAGAAGGACAGAACTCAGCTTCAGTATAATTTCATAGAATAATATCACAGAATCACAAAATGGTTTGGGTTGGAAGAGACCTTAAAGCTCATCCAGTTCCAACCCCCTGCCATGGGCAGGGACACCTTCCACTAGAGCAGGTTGCTCCAAGCCCCTGTGTCCAACCTGGCCTTGAACACTGCCAGGGATGGGGCAGCCACAGCTTCTCTGGGCACCCTGTGCCAGCGCCTCAGCACCCTCACAGGGAAGAATTTGTTCCTTATATCTAATCTAATTTATCTTTGAGAAAACTGAAAGGGGCTCTGCAGCTTGTCAGACAACGTGCTCCCAAAACAGTGATCTGAAATCGAGAAAACTCCCCAACTCGTTGGTTCAGCCTCTGCCTGGGCACAGCTTCCACTATATCCCTGGAGAGAGTTGCCATATAGATCTTGACTGTGGTCATCTCTCTTCTCCCCATCAGTGCTGGATTGAGGGTCATGACAGAACCATAAAGCTGTGTGTGAACTATTGGGAGTCTGTTTCCCTTTCCTGGCCCTTGAACTGATGGAATTATTATATTGATTTCAGGAATGCTTGGAAATATGTCAGGGACGTGGCACAGTACCCCCTCAGAAGTTTAGGGTCTGTGTGTGCAAGAGGGACATGAATAGGCAGGGAAATGGGGACATCACTTGCCTGGGACTGCACAACAAGTCAAATAGCAGAGGGAGGAATTCCTGCACACCTCTTCTACAAGCGACTGGGGAAAAGTGTAAGAAAAGGAGGTGTATCTGTAGTATCTCATTCCTAAATGGCCTGCAGAAATGGCTGTGTATAAGATCTCCCACTATTGACTGCTGAGGATACAGGACAGGATCATAAAAAGGGTTATTTTTAACAAGCCTACAGAATTCTGAGCATTTTTGGCTCATTCACAACTGCCATAGGAATATATATATATATAAAAATACAGATACATGCTTTTGACCTTATTGTTACCATATGCGCTCTTTGATATACTTTATTTCCTTCATTTTAAACCTCTAGCCTATATGCTGTTGGGAGCAGGTATGTATTGTGTATTTGTACAAGTATAAATGAGGTTTTCTCTGCAGCCATGAATTGTCTCCCTACTGTTGTGCAGATAGTGCCCTGCCAGAGGGCTTCGCCTCTTCTACCTCCTGTTGGCTGACAGCAGCCATCAAAGCGATCTTGTGCTACTTTGTGAGAAACGGATTACAAATGCTGTGGTTCTACCATGTACCTGGCACTGCAGAATAAAGCCTGAATCTGATTTAGGTTCTTTATCTCCAAGATGCAGAGGGCTTGCTGTCAGACACACATGAATGCACTTTGTCTAATACACAAGCCTCTCGAATGCAAATTTGATGGAAGCAATGGCTGGATTCTTGATAAAAAACCTAGAAGGAGTGTTACAGAAAAGCCATGAAAGCGATGAAATGCACACTTATATTCAGCATTCAGCTCTTAGGATTTTATTTAAGCTATTTTTCAGCAGCAGGAAGGAAACAATGGTTTGTGGAGCAGGATTCTATATACACATGGGGATTTGTGGGTTGCTACAGAATGCAATTGAAGTTTCAAGCGATGTTATAAGAGCTAATTTATTCCTCCAGTAATTTAAGAAACCTCTTTGTGCTGTGGCCTTGCATTTAACAGTTTGGCATCTAACAGAATGCCAACAAAATACTCTTTAAATTTACCAGATAATGAATCTCTGACATATAAAGGGGGACCTTATAGTGTGTTCTTCTCTGGCATTATCTTTCTGCTCAGGAAATGAATCTTGCTGCAGTTATAAACTCACATTGGAGTGGGTTTCAAACCACATACCTTGAGAATTCTTGGCATTGTGCAGCGTGTGTCTCCTGGTTTATTAGATTTTGCAGGCTATAAACTACCCGTTCTTGCAGGCTGCTAATTGGAGTTCATCACAACAGAAGCAGCCTTAACACGACAGGGGCTGTGAGTTGTGATGGGGACCCCTCCGTACAATGGTGGCAAGGAAATCTAAGTGCTATAGAAGAGTACCTGTGGTAAGCTTCCCATGCAGAATGTGATACAACATTTTCATCTACTGCAGCATTAGGACTGCTCTTCTTGGTCATATTGCTATGTAGAATGTATATTTATGCATACATATGTGGAGATTATCTGTAGAGTAATGTATATACAGCAAAATATAGACATTATCGATAAATGTATGCATTAGCTTAGCTAGAAGTTACAAGCTCAATTTATATGGAATTTGCAGGGTATCAGGCTGGGTCAGACCATGGGATTTAAAGGCAGCACAGGGATCATCGTGCCAGCCTTTCCCAACTGCAAGCAATTACATACTTCATGTTTAATCCACAAGGATTCATGAAAGCCTGCTCCAGATACAGCAGTCCCAGAACCCTTGTGTTCACCTCTCACAAATACAAGCCCTGAGGTTACAGACAAAGCACCACAGATGACTGCACGCCACCATAAAGGAGTAGATTCCTGCAAGGGGATAACAATCCTCTCTGGTCTTAAAAACCTTTATTACTGCAGCCTGTCTCATGCAGCAAAGTTCAAAGTCTTTTGTGTTTTTTTAATATAGGCATAATTAATGCCCTTGTGATAACTCTGTTTTCTCATACACTTTACAGATGGAGGGACATGCAGAGGGTTCTTGTTCATGGTCACATCCTCAGACAGTGATGGAGCTGGGAACAGGATCCATACGTTGTGGCTGTCAGTCCCTGCTTACTTTGTCATCCATCACTAGGCTCCCTTGGTCACAGTTTACTCCTTGACATATGTTCTCATGATGTTACTCTTCAGCAGTGAGAGACTTTGCTGTCATCCAGACAAAAGCCATCTGCAGTTGTGCTGTCAAGGCCTTCATTAGACCTCTGGACCTCTTCCATGGTGTTGGCTAGTTCGAAATGATAATGATGAGGGTTTTACTTACACCTCTTCAAATGAAAAATGAGCATGGGGATAAACACACTTCAGTCAATAAATTCTCCTGTCCTCTCTAATAGAAATGTTGGGTCTTTTTCTGTTTTCCTCCCATCTTACTACAGATGCCCTAGCAGTACATTAACCCTGTAGTTCACCTGCATGATCCTCTGTGTCCACATTCTTAAAGAGCAATAAGCAGGACAGCAAAGCTAATGCACTACATAACATCTTAATTGCTACTAAACACAATCAATTTATAGTAATACACAACCATATAATGTTGGTTTATTGTAAAACTGGGGTTTTTTTGCATAGACAAAGGCTTTGAGCTTCCTCCTGTAGGAGGTGGCGTAGTTTTACGGTTGGCTTCACTAGCACTTTACATTACTTTCAGCCTGACAAGGGTAAGCATATAGGTGGCTGGGTTAACCTGTTTCTGAATAGCTCATTTGTCTTGGCATGGAAATCAGAATCATAGAAACATAGACTGGTTTGAGTTGCAAAGGACCTTAAGGCTCATCCAATTCCAACCCCCTGCAATGGACAGGGATACCTTCCACTAGACCACGAACATGTAAACGTACAGCTGATATGGAAGTTTAACACTTAATGGTAATCAAAGCTTTAAGAGTCATCTCTAGCTATTAAGCAATAAAATATTTATCATGCCAGAATTTGGTCAAAGGAGGTTTAAATAATGACTTGCTGCCACAAAAGTAAGTGTAACATTTTATGACCAATCTTTTCCCATTGTGCAAACTTCAATTAGCAGTTGGCTTTATCAGTTCAATAGTTTCAGACTAGATATACAGAAGAAGTTCTTTACTCTAAGGTTGGTGAGGCACAGGAATGGGTTGCCCAGGGAGGTTGTGAATGCTCCATCCCTGGTGGTGCTCAAGGCCACATTGGACAGAGCCTTGGGAGGCATGGTATAGTGTGAGGTGTCCCTGCCCATGGCAGGGGGTTGGAACTGGATGATCTTAAGGTCCTTTCCAACCCAAACCATTCTATGATTCTAGGGCAGCACAAGTCTATATAATGAAAGCACAAAACAGTGTGAGAAGCTTCTAATGAGAGATGATAACTTACACGTCATCGGTGTTGTATTCATTGGCTTCTTTGCCAATTGATTTTTAAATGTTTTACTTACACATATGAAAAGGTGAGTTTTAAAAATAGCCAGTTTTAATATTGCGAAATGAGAAAATAATACCAGGTTGTACATAAGTGAACATTATGAAAACGCCTGGATATCATGAAAGGCAAAATACCATGAGGAAACCTGCATGCCTGCATGCAAAGCATTTCTTCACCTTTCTCTCTACAACCAGGCAGTTGTCATCCCTTCATGCATCCCTAAAAGACAAGCCTTTTGAATCTTAGGTGGAGCTTTTTCCAAGTGCTGTATTTATTTATTACCCTTTACACTCATCCCTGTCCCGAAGGTTATCTTCCTCAGTGGACAATTCTCCAATAGGAAGTGTAGTAAGAGTGAGGACTGGAAAACTCATCTGCTGAGGATTTCTCAGGCTCTTAGAGAAACTGGTGTATGGGGCAAGGCCCTTTTAGAAATCCACTTTAACTCAGTTGGCCTCCCTATAGTTATAGACTCATAGAATAGTGTCAGAAAGGACCTTAAGATCATCCATTTCCAACCCCCCTGCCATGGGCAGGGACACCTCACACTAAACCATGTCACCCAAGGCTCTGTCCAGCCTGGCCTTGAACACCACCAGGGATGGAGCATTCACAACTTCCCTGGGCAACCCATTCCAGTGCCTCACCACCCTTACAGTAAAGAACTTCCTTATATCCAATCTAAACTTCCCCTGTTTAAGTTTTAACCCATTACCCTTTGTCCTATCACTACATTTCCTAATGAAGAGTCCCTCTCCAGCATCCCTATAGCTCCCCTTCAATACTGGAAGGCTGCTATGAGGTCTGCAATTAACAATCAGTAACTATCAAGTGAAATTGCAACCACAGACACCCAGTAAAATCATCTCTAAGTGCTGTATCCCAGCACATGCTTCCTTTAATCCCTTTGGCAAAGGGAGAGCACTGGCACAGAGTTTCCAAGTGATAACCTGTTCACAGAGCACTGACCTTTGCTGTGCATCCAGCTCCTCATGGCAGAGCTGGATGTACATCAGAGGTGTACTGATGAGATACAGGAGAGCAAACAGCTGGAAGCGAGAAGCAGCTTGAAAAGTATAGAGGTACTTGGCTGCTGGCACACACTCATCCTTGGAGCAGAGCTGCCATTGAAAACCCTGTGTGTAAAGCCAGAGTAACTGTTCTGCAGAGCCCTATGCAGTGACAGAAGACAAAACAAAGTGACAGGCTTCTTAAATTATGTAGCATAAGAGCCTGCTGTTTACCCAAGTGAAGCAGGAACGTTTGCTGGTTTTCTCATTAAACGCTCTTTCTTGGCAGTGCAAAGGTCTGCAAAGATCTGTTCATCAGTTCTATAACCTCCAGGATAATCTGCCAAAAAGCCTTTGGATCTGAGTTTCGGAGCCTTTGGGTCTCTTATGCCTCTAAAGAGAAATCAGGGAAAACGCATGTGTGCCTGCGCATGGCAGTGGGTTTGCAACCGGATGATCTTTAAGGCCCCTTCCAACCCAAGCATTCTGTGATTCTATGATTTTGGAAGTCAATGGGCCTATATTTTTGACTGATATAAATGATCATAGCTTTCTCTGCCATCAGTATTCCTCTTATTTACATTAGCGCAAGTTGAGCAGGCCTATATCGCTGGCCCAATCACTTCACTCCCAACACCAGCATTTTTACTGAGTGCTTGTAGTTATAAATCCATATTATTATGAGACATAATTATTACTTGTTATTATTACATATAATAACTATTATCCATAGTTATTACAGCAGCAAGAAAACCAGAAAAGAGGAAATTAACACTTTTAAAAGGCCGTTTGATAGAAGTGCAGGAAAGCTTGTGCTTCCAAAAGTCAATTCATCTAAAGAGTGTGCTGAGAAATCTCTCTCATCCACTCTGCTGAGAAGATGTAACAGTTTTGGTAATATCCTTTAGCTTATGGAGTCTGCCTGCACCAGCCAACTGGAGAGAAGGATTTTAATCAGTGTGCCCATTTTGTAATCAGGATTGTGCCCATCATTGAACACCCTGGCCTGACGAGCTCCATCTGAAGCCAGACATGGCACTGAGGCTGCTGAGGACCAGGCAGATCATTGCTTCTGCTGACCCTGCTCTGAGAAACTCTCCTCTGGCAAAGCAGCTGGCCCTGTTGGTGCTGTGAACGGGTCCATGTGTTAGAAAGAGGGGTTTCGAGGAGAGAGAAAACAGCAATCCTGACACTGAACCATGCAGGAATCGGTTTGGGTTGGTGGTTTCCTTTGCAAATAGGCATTCTTCAGGTCACAGTGGGGAATTCTGACACTGCAAAGGGGATGAACGGATTAGTAGGCAAAATAAGGACTGCGCCTACTTGTAGCTGTGATGTGTAAAGGCTGCTAGCACATCTGTATAGGTGTTTGGGTCCATGCAGATGTCCAAGGGGCTTCCAAAAGCCTTTTTAATCCATGGAAAATGCCACATGTGAGTTAATCCTTTATGAATTGCCATCTAGGATATGAGGAAAACATAGGTCATTGTAACGGTGAAGTGTGCAAAATGCCTAATTTATGCCATTATGAATATTAAACGATGAACTAATTTGTGTTACTTCTAGTATAGGAGGGAAAGGTACAGCAAGCCAAAGGTCCATCCCTAGGGAGCCCAGACCAACTCCATTACCAGCTATTGACATGTACAGTGCTCATGACTAAGCTCATTCTCCAGGGCTGAGTGGAAGCAATTCATCACTGGTACACAGAAATATGCCAGCAACAAAGACTGCAGTGAGACATTCCCAAATGAGGAATCATAGAAAGCAGCTTGCTATCGAAATCACTTCATGTCTGAAACCCATATAAAAATTGATGTAAAACTCTGTATCTGCATCCCAACACCCCTCCAGCCAGCAATGGAAAGAATAGGAGGGGAGAAAAGTAGGGACATGCCAAGTTCAAAGCATATCTACACACTATACATCATCTTTAGAGCGAGGTGTCCCTGCCCATGGCAGGGGGGCTGGAATTTGATGACCTTAAGGTCCTTTCCAACCCTAACTATTCTATGATTCTATCTGAAGACCTTCTATGATCAAAACGTTTCCACAAGATAGATCCCACATCTCACAGCAGTATGTGGATGGAGTATTTGTTCCTATTATGCAATACTGAATATGTCACTGAAATGGCACTGTGGATGTCAGCATGGTCATGGACAACTCTTACGTACCCTCCTCCTTTGACGTCTGATTAGCAGAATAGCTAAGGGTTCAGCACAGTCAGCAACCAAACAGCAGTGGAATAAATCCTCAACCCTGAACCACCAGAACAAAACAGAGGGCAGTGATAGTGTCTCTTTATCACAAGACAGATTATCACTTGCTCAAGTGTCACACTGTCAGTGGGGTGTAATAAAACTTTGTGTATCAGAAGGAAATAAGCGAAGGAAGCCCCAGACCATAGAAAATGGTCCAAAGACATTAAGTGTTAAACCACTGAGAATGGTCTAAGATAGGTGAACAGAGTCTAATCTTGAGTAAACAGATGTCTCAAGAGGGCACTTTCTCCTATCCTAAACCAAGAGTTTAAGGGGCTGTAAATCACCAGCTGGGAAGTGCCTGACTCCTCTCATGGAATCATACAATCACAGAATGGTTTGGGTTGGAACGGACCTTAAAGTCATCCAGTTCCAACCCCTTGTCATGGGCAGGGACACCTCACACTAAACCATGTTGCTCAAAAAGCATCCTGAAGCATGAGGCATAGCTTTGAGCTGCTAATACTTTAACAGGCAAAACTGATTAGTATTAATCCTCAGAGACCAGTTGTGACCAGCCTGGTTTGTGTGCCAGATTTAGTACAGTTTAGAAACCGATTTACAGCAGTGATTTTGTTCCTCTCACTGTAGCTGGCTGCCTCCTGCACTGCGCATCCACATCGGTATTCCCTGGGTAATATACTTCAGCTCATGGAGCAAAGCTTTTCCTGCAGCGAGAGAAGGGTTTCAGCTGACTCCTGCTGAGAGGTTGTGTCTCTGTCAGTGAAATCCTGGTAGCTGAAGGATTCATCTGAATTAAGAGGGAGGTCTCCGTGAGAGCTGGAAGCAGGCTGGAAGACAAAACACAGCAGCAAAATTCCTTTGGAGTACTGAATGTGCTGGGAACCTCTGGTGTGATGTTCAGTGTACCAACAGCTGTAACTAAAGTGCTTAGTACCCTGACAGCGTGCCAGGCTTCTCCCCCATTCCAATACAGGCAGATCCCAGAGACCTTCCCATCCCACTCACATTTCCTAGAACCTGGATGCTCATTGACACACGCTCAGCTGCATTTGGGAGCCTGTGTGAGTCACTGAGCTTGGGTTCATTACTCACTGCTGAGCAATACCTCAGGAATTAGGAGCTCTGGGGCTCATGTGTCGGTGGTCACTGTATCCATGATGTTAAATACAGCAGGTCTGCCTGGGAACCCTCCCAGTCATCCCTCCTTGTCTCTTATTTATTTAGCTAGTTTCGACAGGGTTCAGGGACAGGGTGTTCCTGCTTTGGGGTTGTTTTGTTACCCTTGGGTGAACAAGCAGACAAACTGAGCAAGAAAATGGGTTTTATCCTTTGTGGGAAAGTGAGCATCTAACGGGGGGAGAAGAATGTGCTCTACATTCCCTCCACATGATGAATCTGAGATTCATGGGGAGATAAACCAAAAATACCCATGAAGAGGCTTTGGTTTGTGCGCTTCATTTCCACAGGAGATTCCCAGAGTTGTTTGTTTGAAATAAACAACATAAAAGGAGACCCTCTGCCCACACTCTGATGTGAAGCAACTAATGGCTGCATCAGCGTTTCCACTCTTCATCCTGCTTTTCAGATGGTTTCTTTTAGAAGCTTGCTCCAGACATGAACTTCGCATGTAATATACTTTGATTTAGAGAAGTCTTTCATCTGAGCAGCACAAAGCGCTTTGAAAATATCAGTCAATTGGGATTCAGAGCACAATGAGATGGGCTTATTTTCAAAGAGAAACTGAGGCATTTGGCATCAACCCCCCGGTGACATTTTGATATGTGTTAAAGCCCCAGATTTCTGTTCATTAATTCAGATAATCACTTGAACCCATCACTGTTTCCCTGTCCTGCTTCAAGATGGCTTTTGTGGTTTTCATACTGTGAGAAATTTGGATCATAGAAGCAATTATTTCACTAAAAATCTTTTCTGTAGCTAAATGCAGCTTTATGATGTGAGATAATAAAAAAATAGATACTAATAAAGATCTGGTGGTGTGCATAATCATCCTGAATTAATGCAACGGATCTCATTAATGAAACATTGGGAGTCACTCACTGCAGATCTGCAGCCACCTTATGGGTGTCAAGCATCTAATATTAACAGCACATCACATCTGCACTGCAGCAGAGATTAAAACAGATAAGGCAGGTGGGAGGAGGAACTGTGAATTATACTTACCTGGGGTGGAATTGGCCTTTGGTCTCATAATAGCTCAACAGGAGGGAGCAGTGAGTGTGCTGTTGCAGTAAAGAAAGCCAACAGGGTTGGCTGGGCAGCTGGGCTACATCAGCAAGGGCATCACCATCAGATAAAGATGTCATTGTCCCACTGGAACACCTGGAAAACTGTGTTCAGTTTTGGTCCCTGCTATAGAAAAAAAAGATGTGGACAGGGTGGAGAGGGTCCATAAGGGGCCACAGAGATGATCCAAGGACTGGGAAGCCATGTGAGGAAAGGCTGAGAGAGCTGGGACTGTTCAGTCTGGAGAGAAGGATCAGGGGAGACCTTATCACCACATTCCAGTAGTTAAAGGGTGGCTATAAAGAAGATAGCAACCTGCTCTAGTGGAAGGTGTCCCTGCCCCTGGCAGGGATTGGAACTGGATGAGCTTTAAGGTCCCTTCCAGCCCAAACCATTCTGTGATTCTATGATCTTGTAGGAAACCACAAGATTACACAGCTCTGACGAATGCACACTCAAGCAGTTTGAAATGAAGTAATTGCAGAAGAGTTAATTATATGAAGTAAGCATAAAATCAATGAAAGGGAGATGAGATGCCCCTCCTGCCCGTCTGCCCAGCTGCAAGCAGGTGGCATTTCCCTGTAAGCATTGTGGAATAGCATGGTACACAATGCAGTGCGAGGTGTGGGAAAAGCAAACAGACACACTGCAGGGGCTGAAGCTGGACAGTTTTAAGGTCCTAATCATCTCCTGAATCCCAGAATCCACAATTTGAGCCAATATGGACAGCAGTGCTCTGATATCCTACTTGGTTTGTGACATTCACTTTGCAACCATTACCCTGTTTTGGAACAAGATGATCCAATACCTTAGTTGCAAAACAGGAGCCCTGGGAAGAAGACCACAGCAGGCTCCATTTGGGGTACTGTAGAGTATCATAGAGGGAGGGTGTAGGTCCTTATTAGTTGTCTTCATCTCTGTTTCTCTTTCTGAACATTTTTTTTTTCTGAGGCATTATAATAATCAATCAAATTTCAGTAGTCAAGGACCACCGCATCTTCTTCTCCATGGTCTGCTTCTCAGTGCAGAGATTAATTACCACTGTTTCACCTTAATGACATAACTAAGAACAAAAAGCATTGATTTCAGTAACTTTACCTCCAAACAAATACATTTATACTTCATATTACATTCTGTTCAAATCCCCCAAGGACCACAGTGTTGCAATTCACATATAAACCAGTTCCTTGACCTTTACCAGGAGAAAATGTATTTCAGCTTTAACTCTGCAAAGGCAAGAGAAGGGAATGTGTGTGATTGATTGCTAATAAGCCACACAGCACACACTATGCTGCAAAGACTGCAGGCTCATGTATTACTCTGATGACTTTGAGGGGGAATGACAGTCCTGCCCTACAGTATATTGATTATCAAAGCAGCTGCCAAAAAAACCCAGCAGTGAAATATTAAATATGCATTGAACTTGGCCCTTTCTCACTGCATCTCTGTCCAGGATTTGTAAATGAACAGCTCAAGGCATGAAATGGTCCTGTTTGCATTGGCTGTGTGTTTCTCCTGAGGAGCCCTCTAAGTATGGTGTCAATACAACTCCCATCTACAGCCTGGTAATTCCTGCTCCAGTCTCCTGTGATTCCCATTTTTCAGTAGGGAACATGCACCATGACTAACCAGTGACTTCTTTTTAGGATGCCATGGGAATGATGTGTCTAAACAGAAGAGTTTTGTCTGTCCAGCCTAGTGCCCTAAGACAAAGGGCACAGCTCCCATTGGGATGTTCAATTGGTTCCTGTGTGTAATTGCAGTTGCACTAGGTGCAAATAGAAATAACCCTTATGGCACTGTACAAGAACTCGGGGAAGCTGCACACAGTGAGAGAAGGTGACTAAGCTCATGTATAGCACAGAAAGCAACGGCAGGAAAGGGACTGATGTTGGGATTGCAGCAAGAAGGTATGTCCTGGCTATGTGCAGAGCCTACACTTTGGTTTGTGTGGAAGCTTGTGGCATTGCATCTTCTTTTTTCCCTATGGATTAATCTAGGGCCATTGCTGGTGGTATAAAATCCTTTTAACAGATGGCTTAGGGGATGGCCAACTGTGATCAAGGGCAGCACGTTCAGTCCCTGTCATTACAGAGCACTCATTGCCTTTAATCCCGAGAGATGAATGATGTTCTGTATTTTACAGTGTGGCAAATGCATCTGGCAATGGTCAGAGATGGGGTATGAGAAAGCATTTTTATAGGCAGGCAAACATATAAAGCTGTTCTGGGCAAGGTCAGGCTAATTCTCAATGCATGTTTTGGCTCATCATGAAGATCATCTGCAAAACCTACATACAGAAAACTGCAGGCGAGATTAATGAAACCTTTAATCATTGACCAGCAGGAACAGTTTATTATGATTTAGTTTAATAGTCCCTTCAGCCAATAAATATGGGCCATTACCTGCCCATGAGCCTTTTTTTAGCTCCACATGAGTCACACATGAGAAGAGACCCTGTATGGGAAGTGTGTGTGTGCAGACACTCATTGGGTTGGAAGGACCAAAGCCAGATCTGGTGTATAACATCCACACCCACAGCAATTACATCGGAGTCACTTCTCTGTGTCAAAAGTACAGCCTTGTTTATACTGAACAATTCCTTTTTCAGGCTACTGCCGGAAGATTGGGTGCCTTTGGCTTCTTTTACCCATTATTCGAGGTTACTTTGTTTGTCTGATAAAAGTCCTACTTGAATATGTGAGATTTACGCTGAGGAGCACAATAACAGGATATGGTCACAACAACTACTGACTGGGAGGTTCACAAGCAACAGACTTAAAACACTTCAGCTGTTTTGTGGTAACAGCCCTTTGCATGCTTCATCTGCAGTCACTGGTGAAGAACTCCCTGCACCCAGGCCATGTTTCCCATGGAGAAAGGGGAATGTGCTCCAGCAGTAACCCCAGGATGTGACCAATGCCCTCTGAACCCAAGTCCCAACTAACCCCTCACGACCTAAACCCATGACGTACAGTAACAGGGACTCGTTAGCATCAGGTAGAGAATGCTCTTGTCATGCAAAAGATTCTGGATGTTAACAGAGGAAGGGAGCAACAGCTTTGCCAGTGAGTGGGTTTGGAGATGAGCTTTGGAGGAAGAGAAGGGAGAGTTCTTGGAGTGCAGAACACTTGAAGTGCAAAGGGTTTCTTTTCCTTCTAAATCATAAAGCTGTGACCACAGGGTCTGCCTATCCTGAGTCTCTGGGATACTGGAAGGAGACGAGTGATTAGAAACAGATGAAATATTGCTTTAAATCTCCATTAATTAATCCTGTAGCAATCCCACTGCCTTCACAACTTCCTTTAACAGGAAGTTTTCCTTTCACTGCCTGAATGCTAAAGACAAGTTTATTATTATTATTATTATTATTATTATTATTATTATTAGTCAAAACCTTGTTTTGAAATGAGTTTGTCAGGTTGCCCTGAGCAATGCTGCACCTATCAAATTAACCTGCAAGAGTGAAGAGCCACCACAAAGCATTAAACACATCACTCCACCTATAGGAAACAGCTTGTAGTGCGTAAGAATCCCCTCAGGCATGATCCCATCTGTGTTCCCAGTATCCAGCTTGGCAGGACACAAATGTTCAGCTTCTGAACACAAACCTGTGACCGCAGCAGGAGGGTGTTGAGGGCTCTATCACATCTTTAGCGGTATTCCAGGGCTGGGAAGCAGCCTCTGAAGAGGTGTCAACAAGGAGAATTGTCTTAACTACCCTAAAGGGCACCCAGGATTCAAACCCCTCATCTGTGAGATAAGGAGGCAGGAACACACATGAAATAGGTGTTAATCGTGGTGTTGTACTGCACAACACTGACTCATTCCTTCCATTCTGACAGGCTACATCCGGAAAAACAACACTGGATGGTGGCTGTGTGCTTCTTACAGTCCTGGCAGAGATACAGCAAGACAGATCGTAGATGTAAAGAGGCCAACGGTGAGAAACAATCAAGGTGGAAGAAGGCACTGCTGTTTACTCCACAGAGCTGTTGGTACGTACTGTCCTGTCCTCTCCACCCTTTTGTCTGGCTTACTTTGTCCCTGGGATACGTTCTTACCTACCTGGAGATGGTGTAGTTGGTGTAGGTGACCTGGCCTTGCATCTGTGCATCTTGCTTTGCTCCTGGGTGTGTTAAATGAGTTGTGCCATCTGGGAGAGCAGGAGGATTTCTTTGAGTATGGAGGTGCATGAGTGAATAGATTAATGGTGAATACTACAACATAAGTAATAATAACATGCACAAATACAAACCAGAACAAAAAGCTCTCATGCAAGAACCACTACTAGGCTGAAAAGCTGTTGCCTGTAGGAACCAGAGGAAACTCCAACCCTTGTAGGAGTTTCAGCTAGACTGGACAGAGCACTAGCATACACCCAGCATGAATGTGCCTAGGAGACTGATAAACCATTATCTGCATCACTTTCCCATCTTTAGATAAACATCAAACTATAGGAAATCTGTTATAATACATTCAATTCACATACAAATGGGATGGTTTTGACTTGGTAAGAGAACCTGTCAGAACCAGACTGCCTTATTTATTCCTTTGAAGATATTCCTCATGGTAGATAAGTGTTAAGAAGAGATCTTTCTTATCTCAATGAAGAAAAAAATGTTTAATAGTGATGGCCCCACTGCTTGCCAACACTGGAACTCTTTGTAAAATAGGCCTGTGATTCTATAATCTCTTGGTGTATAGGTAGATACATTCCCCTGGGCCACCAACTCCTACCAGATGGAACGTGAACTGAGTCACACAGTCCCATGGTATCAACAGCTACCAGCTACCTGCCTTTATTTCAGTGCCTGCTTTCCCTGGGTCAGAGCTCTGAGCCATGGGTGCATCCATGTGGTGACATTTTAAGTAGCTGTAGTTTAAAGACAACATCTGTTTGAAGAGGTGAACTTCTAAGAGGCTTCAAGATAGAAGAATGAGCAGGTACTGAGATTGCTTTGTTACAGATGGTTTCCTGGGTTAGTACTCATAAGGAGTAAGGTCCATTGCATGCTTTAAATCCTGAGGTGTGATTTACACAGAAGCAGCTTGGTGCAGCATTGTGGAACCATTGAAAGCCATTGGTTATTTTCCTTGCCTTTACTTTCCTCCATGCCTTGCTCCTTCCTACTGTTTCCTGGCTCTGACATGACTGCATGAATACAGCACAAAACAAGCAGCACACCAAGCCTGAACCTATTTCCTGGAGAAATGATTGTGATGCCTGTTGAGAAAAGGTACAGCAACAAGAGGATGGTGACAGATGGTGGAGGAAGACATATGGAGAGGGAAAGGAGAAAGGTAAGGATACAGAAAGCAAGTTTCTATGCTTTGCCCTCATGAATCCAATAGGAACACCTGAAAGAGGAGCAGGACGTAGAAAGTACTGATACAGAGAACCGGTGTAAGCAAGTGCACAAAGGCCAATGAATTGAGATCTATCAAGCAGGTTCATCCTAATGCTAGGGAAAGAGAAGGGAAAGGAAGGATAGATGATAATAATGCTGAGGGCTCTGTCATATTAGCATCCTTGCACAGAGTCCTGAGTACGTGGTTTTGTGTTGTAGAACAGAACTGAGGCTGTCAAATCTGCAACACAAAACGTGCCAACTGACTTTAACATGAAGGTGGATCCCTTCCAAGGCACTGTGAGGGGAGTTTCAGCAAAGGCATGTTGGTTAGCTGCTCAGACACGCTTCAAATGAACCTGAGGAGCATCTTAGTGGATGGCAAAGCCACAGTAGCCGTATTGTTGTTATTCAGATAGTTCTGTAAATCACCACGGGTTTGTTTTTGGCACTGATAATCTACAGCAGTTATTTCCCTGTATATTCCATGGGCTTTCCCTATAACACACACAGTGAGCAACTTCTCGAAGTCATTCACTTCCTTCTCTGGATTCAGAAATATGATACTATAAAACTGCCCTGGGAACAAGGGAGAAGACTGAGTTTCATACTGATAGCTACACTCTATTTGCTTAATCCAAGCCTAGATCACAAAGTATCCCTTGTGGATTATAAAACATGCCATGTACATAAATCATAAGCCCCTTAAGTGGAGGAGGAGTTAGGAACAGTTAACCTTTCCTATTATGGTCTGTACTCTGTGTAGTTTAGAAACCTCCCCTCTTTTTATGCTCCAGGCAGGTATGCGAGTTCATTTCAGCATCCATGTGTGGTACCCTCCATCCCAACATCACCAAGCAGGCAGTCATCAGCATTGCTGGTTAGTAAGGACTAGTAAAAGTGTGTGGGACTTTACTGAGCCAGGAAGGCAGCTACATGTCACTAGGCCATTTTGGAACATGATCATTCAGATTACGATGAGGAGGTAATTTTAAACAGTCATCGCATTGTCCCTGAATTTAGGGAAGCACCAGAGGTGCAGGATACCCACTTGCCCAACACTGACCCTTCTCATGGCTGAATCCAGCCTTGTGTTTACCCAGCATCAATCTGGTATGAAAAAGGCTCTATCGTTCTGTTTCTTCCTTTTAATAAGTTTGATCTTTACCTATTCAAAACACAGTGGGTCCCAGTTCTAACTGGGCTATTGAGGACAAATCCAATTGATGTCATGCAAATGATACATACAAAACCACACACAGATGTGCATCAAATATATGTATAAATAGTGCATCCAAGACATGTGTGCTTAAATAGTGTGTTTGTGAGCACTGTACTTAAATGAACTTTCCCTCAGAGCAAAACTGTAGTTTTTTTATGTGTACTCGCATCTTTCCCATAAAAATTGTTTTAATGATTTAAATCCCATAAGCCCAAGAGCTCCAGATGCATATTTTAGTTGTTTGTCATAAGAACTATGCAACTCAAAATGACCACCCTTTCAGCCAGAATGAATTTGCACAATGCTGAATGTTCAAGTGAAATAGAAGAGTTTTTCATTACAGTGAAATAAGTCCTTGTAAAAGCGTCATTTGTGAAGCTTTAAAACCAGCAGTGATAAATTAAGCTTTTTTTGCCATCTGAAATGCTTGGAAAGGAACAAGGTCTCTAGAAGGTGAACTTCAGCTCCTACCAAATGCAGCAATGACCTTCCAATTGACTTCAGGGGTGCTTAGGTTTTACACAGAGATAAAGCTTTTAGCTTTTTCATTTTTCGACTTTCTGGAGTCTTGAATTATTACCTTTCTACTCTTTTCGGGAGAACTAAGTCCCTGCCACCATGCACTAACCAAACTCTCCTGCAAGGGTAAGTTAATAAAACAGTCAGACATGTTTTTCCTAAATCATTCTAATACATTAATGAAACTAAGCACTGATTTTCCCAGAGGGTCGCACCACAGATTGCTCACCTGCCTGTGACTGTTGCTAGATAAAGGCAAGACCTGGATCTCCATTTCTGGCTTCATATTTCATCTCTCAGAGCATCCAGCTACTTTGCCAGGGATTGGATAGGGATGCAACAGAGGAACCCAATGGAATTGCAGGTATAGATGGAAATATAGCTGCATGTGCTTGAGAAGAAACTGGAATTTCACTGATTTCAGGAGGCAAAATTCACTGTGATCTCCACAGGAGCAGGATTCTGATGCACCTTTTAGGGCTCTTTCTTCCAAACATAACTATCTCCACCTCTTTGTGGAAGGTGCTTGCAGAGGATCTGCCAGAGGGACCAAACTCTTTCAAGTCAGGTGTGGTTAATGGGTCATCCACTGCTCATCTTTAGATAAGAGTGTCATCAGTTACCCAGTTCTTTTCCAAACTGCTTATCTTCCTTTCTTTGTTAAGCGTTTTTGCATAAGCAACACTGTTTGCTTCTGGAATTACTCCGGTAATTCCCACTTAGTTGCCTTTTGTCCTTTTCACCTTGGGATGAACTCAGATATGAAGAGTGATTTACCTAAAAGGGAAAGTTCTTGCAGTCTTCCATTAAATATTTACTTAACGCCTTTTTAGGGTTTGCCTTGTCCTTGGTATTCCCAAGTCCTTTGAGACATCAGTATCAATTCCCACTGATTACAGACACTCCTCTCCTCAAGCAGGGTTACTCAATACTGGTTTGGACACATTTCCTACTACTTGACTGCAAATATGTTCTTATTTGTGTTACAAAGGGCAGTGAGACCTTGTGGACAATTTCCTCCTGTTCTTAGAGAAGAATGTGCAAGAGTGGTTAGGCTGCAGACAGTCGAAGATCCCTCCCTCTCTGTTCAGTTATAGCTGGACATTCAGGTCTCTGCAGGGGTGGAGGTCCATAGGAACTGATGGCTCAGTGTTTTCTGCCACAGCCTTCTCTTCCCCATAGGATTTAGCATTACCAGAACTGCTCATTGTAGAAGGTAACACCCTCTCAAGTGCAATGTGCAACATTTCTGCTTGTCTCTTGTCTAGAGCTGACGTTTACATGGCAAACGTACAACGCTGGAACGCAGGAATGTTACGGAATTGTCTCTAAGACACTTAGGACCTGCCTCCTGTGTATTATAATGTTTCTACCAAGCTCAGCCACACATGTTTTTATCTCAGTGTTTGATTTTACAAGCCATAGTGGTGCTACTTTGCCTTTTACTGACTGACCAGTCAATGCACTGACCCTGTAGGCATCATCCTGCTCAGTTTGTACCCAGAGATTTCTAGGTTCAGTGGCCTTCAAGAGCTGATGGGGAGAATAAAGAGTCCCCGCAAGAACCAGAGTCCTTAAGCCACTGCATTCCAGCATCCAAAATTCTTTACACAAGAGCAAAGAGGTATCTTTGCCTCTGTGTGCTGTCAGACTGAAGACCTGCTCATCGTGGCGGCTGGCCCAGTCAATCCAAACCATCCCATATGGTTACTCATGTAAAAGCCCCTCAGGTTAGAAGGTATTAGTGTTTACCTTGAAGATAACTGATCAGATTCAAGCCAAGCTGTCTTGAACAAGCCTTGAACGTGCCCGGAGTCATGGAAAGGTATTTGGGAGGGACAGCACGAGGCCTTCTGTGTACATGTTTAATCTTAGGTTGCTGATAAAGTTTGGGAAGTGTGGCAAAAACCTCCTGACACAGTCTGTGCTTTGACACAGCTCCAAGCCCTTAGTGGAAATGTGTTCTTCCCCTGAAGGGGATCAGGCTACTGTCTACATATTATGGGCTTTCTTCAATAAGTACCCAGAGATGCTTTTCACATTCTGCTTAACTGGCCCATGAAGCTTGCTATTAAAAAGTCCCCCTGGCTACAGCTGTCCTACTAAATGCAAGAGGCCAGTGACTGTTGTGTGGCATGAAGCCAGAGGGCATGTTATGGTTCATATCCACACGACTAAACTTCTTTCTGGCCACACCCAGCCTGCCTATTGGGAATCGTCCCAGGAATGTGCTGTTCTCAACCATGTGCTCTGGTATTGCCTGTTAGCCGATGCTAATCCACGTCAAGGGACCATGAAACAGTACAGACAAGCATGCACCAGTGTTAGAGCTAGTGTCATGGTCCTGTTTAATTTACTGGTCTAGACATAGCTATTAATACCAGGAGTTCAGCAGCATTCTTGAAAGGGCCGATGCATTTATATGGCTAATGAGAATATCCAGAGGAACAGGAATGTTTCAGAGGCAAAACACAAAACCAGATCAGGTGATTTATAGAATCATAGAATAGTTAAGGTTGGAAAGGACCTTGAGATCATTGAGTTCCAACCCCCTGCCATGGGCAGGGACACCTCACACTAAACCATGTCACCCAAGGCTCTGTCCAACCTGGCCTTGAACACTGCCAGGGATGAAGGATTCACAACATCCTTGGGCAACCCATTCCAGTGCCTCACCACCGTCACAGTAAAGGACTTCTTCCTTGTATATAACTTGAACTTCCCCTGTTTAAGTTTAAACCCATTACCCCTTGTCCCGTTTGGAAGTGATGAAGTATTAAGTTCTTCTAGGAAGAGATGACACAGAAATGCTTCTTACCAGGTTTCCGGTAACCTCCCCAGCAACCTCTGGTGCAGAAAGTTCTTGGGAAGAGGATGCTCTGCCCACACTGCTGTGGCAGTCCTGGTGCTAACTGCCATGCAATGATACGCTTTTAGACCTCTCATTTCCTTGCCTTGCTCCCTGACCTGAACAGGGAAAAGCTTGGATCTGGAAGCTGACAACTGGCTTTTGCCTAATGTGGGATCCAGATCAGCAGGGTTGAGCTCACTGAATGCACAGCTGCCAAATGAAGCTGTACTTGGTCTATAAGGCAGCTTTCTTGCCTGGTACCGATATACCTGTGGGAAGTACACTGCTGAGTTGCGCCTGTCGTGATGTTTGAACTGAATTCTTCAACTGACCATGAGCTTAAGCCTTTTCTTGTATTTTCTTATTTAAACCAAAATAAGCAAAGATGAATGGTCTCTCCCATGTACACACACCATGGCTTGCCTCCTGTGTCCCTTCTTTTACCTCCAGGATCCCACTCAAGAACTTGTTCCAAACATGCCTGTGGTGTGATGAGCCGGGGAGTTTTAACAGCTTCCAATTGAGCTTCCTTTTGTGGAAGTCCATGAAAAGCAGCAGTGAAGAAGAAGGAGCTGAAGCAGCTCTGCAGAAACAGCCCCATAGGCAGACCCAGCCAGCAGAGGCTCTGGTTCCACCAGCAGCCAACCCACATGATTGCCCTGGCTGGAAATATAATAGATTATGGGAAGTTCAGGAGACCACAAACAATATCTGCACCCTCTTTCCTGAGGGCAGAGTCTGGGACACCATTGTATGAATAAATACACGGGTGCCTTAGTGAAGAACCAACAAGTCTTTGCAACCCAGCAGTGTCTGCAGCAGGATCCCAGGGGACAATATGGTTGGGCCTCAGTTTGTGCCATGGTACAGGCACAATGCATTGTAATGTGGGAATGAAGGCATGGGCTATGTAATCCCTAAGGGAGACCCAGAGACAACATGATTCACATCACACCATAGTAGCACTGCCTTTTATCAGTGTAACTGGTCTGCATGTGTTTTATGTGCAGTGACCATTTCCATCAAGAAGTATTACATGGATAATACACTTGTGTGACCCTTTCATTACAAAGGGTTTAGGTATGTAGTGGAATGTGAATCCACATCCCCTATCTTGTGCTGACCTCAAATTCCCACCAAAAAAAAGGGCTGTGGTCATACACAATCAAACCCAGGCAAAATCTCAATGCAGTTTGTCCCTGTTTTTTCTTGTGGGTGATATGCAACCCATTACTGAGGCTTAACACAAAGCCTTGCCAGCACTTAAACCCCTCAGCAGGATGTTTCAGTGGTGTCTGGGCTTTGTGCTGGGTCTCTGCACTAGTGAGATTTCTTACCAGTGGGGAGAAGGGTTGCTTTGTCCATAGTGAACAGTACACAGCCAGCCTTCTCTGTAGTATGTCTCTTAATTTACTTCTGATTTAATCCTTTGCACTGAGAGGATGCTGGTTGCCCTAGAGGAATGAAAGCTGCCACTCTGAGGCATGTGCTTTTTACTCCATGCAATCCAAATAGCTACATTCAAATCGAACCAAAGCACTTCAAGAACAAAATCTAGAGCAGGTTTCTTAATTGGCATGTAAAGTTGTAGCTCCTTTTGTTAACATTTTAAGGCAACTTAAAAGCAGTATTTTAAATGCTGAGTATTAAGCATAGCAGCCTCAATCAGGCAAATACTTCCCCCACCTCTTCATACAATCTACCTGAGCTGTGGCTAATTGTAGCTGCCAGCCTTTGAAGACAGCACCTAATGCTTAGAAGCTGCAGTAACTGTATTAGGTATATAACAGCAATATTAATATATGCAAATAGATGCCCACTTGCCATGTTAAACATACCTTTGCTTTGGACTGTATACACAGGTTTCCCATTGTTTCTATTCTGCTGCCACTAGCAGATGTTGTTATGGATGCTAGGACATCAGATGCTGGCCATGTTGTCTTTCCAGAGTGAGACTCAAGGATTTGGGCTGCAAAATAGCTATCAAGTAAAAAGAGGAGCTGAAAAAATTATATTCTGCTGGAATATAAATCCAAGGTTTTGGTTCAGTGGCTTGGAAACTATTCCAGGAACTAATCTTCTCCCTGTGGCATTTTGGGGACAACCCTCCCTCATTTTCCCTGTCTCCTTGTGGAGGTGGATGTATCTGGTACTCATTAGGGGGTGGTTGCAGCAGTGGGATCAAGATAGCTCAGACAATAGCTGTGAGGCACTGTGGTATCCTGGTTCATGCAGGGGGCTGCGACTCAGACATCCCAACCTAAGTCCCTGGGTTTGTCACACTGACTCACGGTCACATGAAGGACAAGTCCTGGGTACCCCAATTGCTTTTACCTCTATATTCAGTATATCCATATCCAGTATTTCTATATCTGGCTGTGTGCAGGGGCTGGGGGATGCTTCAGTGAGAAGCACTAGAAGTGCTGAGATGCTGGCATATGTGCCTGGATCTAGAAGGTCCCAAGTACAGGGATGTGAGCAGAGCACAGGCTTAATCACTGAGCTTAAATCCAGAAATAAACAGCTGCTTTCCAAGAGCACTGAGCACCACAGTGAGGTTCTCCTGAGTTCCTCTGACATATTCAGCTTATACAGACTTTTACCTCATCAACTTAGATGTTGGGCTGTCCTACCTTTGTGATGAGTAGGATCATCACATGGCTACAGGATAGAAGGAGTTAACCCATCCCTCACATAACCGTGCTGTCCTGGCACATCTCAGCAAACTTAGACACTTATCTTTACATCTAAGGCTACGCCTCCACCAATAAATTAAACAAAGCAAGGAATGTTGCAGGGCAGGGGGCTTGAACTGCTGCTCTACTGTCAGAAAGGCCCTGACATTGGTGTAGCAGAGGGTACTAACCCTGTCCAATGGGACCTGGGGGACCACCAGGATGATGCTGCTCCCAGCTCATGGTCCCTGCACAGACACCTAAATTAGGAGAGAAAGCAAAACTTAATAACCTGGTTGGGGGCTGCGTGGTGCCATCTGGCCTCAGGGCTAGAGCTTGGTCTTAACTTGCTAATACAGACCAAATCTAAGATCTGGAATGATAAAAACACTTGCAGAGCCTGAGTCAGCCCACCCAGGGCACATTTGTGTGTATCTGAATCAGTCCTGAGATGTCTGTCTGTCTGTCCCTGCACTGGGAGACTTAGGTGTACAATCAGGGAAGAGGAATCTGGGCAAGTTAAGGATAGCTAAAGTGTATGGGATTAGATTGGACTAGAGGAATGTATTTTCTCTTGTACTCTGCTAGATGATGGATTAATGAAATGCTTGATATTGGTTTTAATACTCCAATCTTGGTTCTTCAACCACTGTAGTAAAAACACAGTGCTTTCAAAATTAATCTGGATGGGTTTGGAGTGAGCATTTAATGCTTTGCATCCCCATGGGGTCACAGGATGGTTTATGAATTGTAATTCATTCCCACAGTGTTCTCAAGAGGACTCTGGTTAGTAGTGTCCCTGCTTGATGAACATGTAAACCAAGGTACAGAGAGATGAAAGGACCTTTTGTCCTTCTTTCCCCCATATAGCTAGTCAGAGATGAAGCTGGAAGTGCAACCCCTGGGGCTCGGTTCTTAGTCATCCAAACCTGCCAGCCGAGAAAGTGTCTCACTTTGTTTTAATGAAGTTCTGTTTGCCTTTTCATTTCACAGACTGTTAGCCTGGAATAATGGGAGTGGGTACCCTGATGGACGACAGGAAGCCTTTCTAATTTGTCAAAGTACAATTAATAGCTGGCAAGCTCCTGACCAGCCCTCTGTCAGTAAATACAGCTTGGGCCAGAGTCACTTACAGGTTTCTGGTCCTTGTGCCTCCAGTTGCAAGGGTCAGCTGCAGCTCTGACTGATGTGAATCCCCAATGCAGAAGCAATCCTGATCCTTCTTAGAAAAGATATCCCAGGCCTCCAAGACCAAAAGTCTTTTACATCTGGTCAGAATAAAGGCAGAGAGACAGTCAGCAAAGGGCAAGGCCTGATTTGTGTTATTTAATGGAGTTTTGTTGTCCTCAAGCTCTTCTCTGAGGTGAGTTTTCTTGCCAGACATTATCAGCTTCAGTGGTTTGGCTCAGAATTGTGCTCCAGATTCTTTTGTCCTGTTGACTTTTGGATCAACTCTGCCTTGGCTGTGTTCTGAAAGTTGTTTTATCCATATTAATGTTCAACTTAAACAAGTATTAAATCATAAGTCTAACATGGAAATGTTTTAGTCTCTGGACAGTTCCTGTCCTTGCTGCTTTTGAGCTGTACATGTGTACAGCTTCACTTGGCAGGGTTTCTTCTGTTCGGTGCTGGTCTCATGACACTCTGTTATTACTGCTGCTTTAATGCAGTGGAAAACAACAGACAAAACCCCACTGTGGTATTGTAGGCAGTACTGTGGGCTCCTGTGAGTCAGAGCAGCCCAAGGTGCAGGGACAGAAGCCTGAAACTCATTTATTTGGTGGATCTAGAGGCTCTATAAGGAAGGAAAATGACTCCGACTGTTGCCATATACCTCTTACCAACTCACCAGTCATGACCTGGGCATTAGATGCAACAGAAATAGAAATGGGAGACAAAGTCAGGTATTAGGTGTATCAGGACAGTTCTCTCCATGAAGAGTAACTTAACTTTCCATGTTGGTACTATGTTTTACTGATGTTCCAGGGAACACTATAATAGAATTGCTGCTGTTCCACTGCCCTGACTTGCCTGCAGGATCTCAAAGGCTTCTAAAGGCTTAATGCTCTGCATATCATAGGCCTGCCACTTCCCTTTTCTGATACTGCTTACCTCATATTCTCCCTTTGTCTGTACCACCCTCTGCAGAAGATTAATATATGGTGGAGTTAAAAACCATCTTGTGATGGAAGCTATGCTTCCCCTCTTAGCACTCTCCTGAGCAGTGAACATGCTGCTCATGGCCTGATGATGCTGTCTGGGTTCAGCAAGCCCCTTTCCTCACCACTCAGTTTCTGTGTGTATATGCTCATGGTTTTCAATAAGCTTGCAATTTATAGTGTGACATTCTCAAGGCATTTTATAACTCTAATACTTCAAGCACACTCTGCTTAGCACTGAAGTGCTCTCATCTAGGTTGGTGCTCAGCAGAGCAATTACTCAAACAGCACTGGTAGAACTGTCAGGGTCAGAGAGTGAGGGATAAGTATCCAACTGCTACTGTCAAAGCAGTGCAGATAAGTGCATTGTACTTAGATGGGAACTTGTCTAAGGCTCAGCTTTGTCTTATGAAAAGATTTCATGTCTTCAGGGAGCACGTGCAATTGGTCTTTGGATCTGTATCTGGCAGTACATGTGCCCTAATATGCAATGGGATGTTTGCCTGCTGTTTAGTCAAATAAAAGTCACTTTCTGTGATGACTGGGAGGGTCTTTTGGAGCCTGCCTGCTCCCTCCTGACTTCTGCTGCTGCTGCTTCCAGGAGGGATCTCAGCCAGAGGGTAACTCTGGCATCTCTGCCCGGCTCCATAAAATGGAGACTGAAGCCAGCAGTATGAGTAAGGCAGGATCCCATGTGGCTATGCAACCACTGCTTTCCATGGGAAGATATTTCTCACGTTAGAAGGTCCAGCGAGTGGGAGGGAGGGGGGAAATCTATAGCAGTGGTTTGGCTTGGGACTGTGGAAAAGATATGTGACACAAGCTAAACTACTGCCCTCTCTCACCTTCACTTGGCATGGGAAAACTATCCTTTCCAGCTCACAACTGGCCAAGACTGTGCAAATGGTTATCTGCTAGAAGGTGCTTTAGTTCTGAGTTCCTCACTGTGAGTTGTATTTCATTAGATACAAAAACTCCAAATACTTTGGCTTTGTCGTGGCTATAAATAAAAAGACTGGGCAGAATCATTGCTCCAACACACAGAAAATGAGGAGGAAGTTCACTCAGTGAAGCAAAGGGGTGGTAAGTGGAGTGGTGCACATCATTCCTGGCTCCATCCAGCATGCTGAGAGAGCTTGCCAGCCTCGCTTGCCAGTGATAATGTATTCCGTTTTCCTCCCCATGACATGTGAAGTTTAAATTAATGGGAGCAGCAAACAGAGACAAAATATCTATTGACTGGTTTTGGCTGGAAGTGAATTTGTCTGATTTCCAAGCATATTTTTCATGGAGGTTTATGACATAGCCATGTCTCCCTGCTTTTGTGGGAATACAGCTGGATTCTACCAAACAGGTGCTTAAAGTTTTAGTCTATATTAAAATAATAAAGGGAATAGATATAAGGGGAACTTTTCTGCCTTTCTGTGAAACAGATGGTATCGGATCTAGCTGAAACCTCAAGTTTCCATTCCACAAGAAATGCCAGCAGCGTTTTAATGCCGGTTCTATTATGGTAAGAACAAAGAATGCTATTCTGACTTTAGCTTTTTGGAGTATTAATATAATGTAGTATAAAAGAAAATATGTTTGGAGACAACAAGTTGTTGTGAAATGAATAATTAATCAAAGAAGTCAACCCAAAACATAATCAAAGTCAGCACTGTTAGAGAGGATGTTTAAATGTAGATGAAACAGGAAAAATATGCTGTCAGGATATTTAGAGGCACTTGTAGATGCTTTAGTTATAGTTGTAACTTGATATAGGTAGACAAAGATAAATGTGTGGCTCTTTTTCTGAGACAATCCAGATACCAAGTCAAAATGTCTTTTGGTTTGTTTTTAGTGTCAACACAGTCTAGTGAGAGATGCAGCTAACCTTACATATATATACACATACATATATATGCATGTGTGCGCTTGGTACAGTCCAGCAAATAGGTGGATGAAAGCTTTCCATACAGATATGTTTCCAACAAGAAAGTCTCCAGTGTTGAGGAGAAGATGTCAGATCATTAATATCTGTGACAGAGGAATAAGCTGTCTTTTGGCAGTCACCTAGGGGTGACTGTAGAGGCACCTGCTCCCTTCTCAGCACTGCTCACAGCTTGGCCTGACCTCTGGATGAGATGAGCTCTGTATCTGCTTCCTCATTGCTCTCAGTCCTGCAGATACCTCCATCCTTGCCTTGTGATGCAGTGGGTCTGCAGTGTATATACATAGGGCATGGAACCAGCTGAGCTGCCAGGTTTGGAATCACCTGTTCTCACCAGGGGGATATTTTTGGGCTGCCTGACCCAGAAAAGATAAAGTATCCCCAACTACAGAGCAAGATGACATTTTAGAACTGTTGGCACAAACCCCTGCCTGGCCACTGGCTCCTTGTCCTTGAGACATTCAAGTTCACCTGTGATTTGGATCTGATTGCTGTATCCCAGCGGCTCCTTTTTGCCTCCCAGAGTGCTGGCTGCTCCCTGCACTGCACCCATACAGACTGTCAAATTGCATCTCTCAGCTGCAGGTGACTTCATCTTATTCCCTTGTGGCTGCATTGTGCGTGATTCCGACCTTGTGTGGCTTTTTTTCCATGTGATGATCTGGATCCTACTGTGGGAAGACCAGAGATGGCAGAAACAAAGTCTCAGCCCAGTTGCCTATACATATCTCATGTCATCATTTGCTTACTGCCATTCAGCCTACCTCCAGTGCAGCAAACCTGTTCCTTAGGTTGCCCTCTTTCCTTCTATAAATCCAATGCCTGCAAGAAACAACTGACTGAGTCTACCAAAATGAGACCTGAGTACCGACTGATACTCCCAGGCACCACTGATTTTTTAGCAAAGGATGTCAGGAACTTGCCTTCTTGGCAGTGTCTTTGTAATTCCAGTTTTATCACTTCCAGCATGTGACCAGGAAGAAAAAAAGTTTTCTAGAAGAATGCAGGGGGGAATAAACTCTGACAAGGGAAAATGAACAAATGAACAGCCTAGGCTGGCCTCCTGATGAGACTTGTGAGGCTGAAGAAGAATCCTACAAGGAAAATGCATCACAGAGAAATTTGCTTTGTGAAGTAAAAGCGTAAAGTGGCTTTAAACTGCCAGAGGGGAGATTTAGATGAAACATTAGGCAGAAGCTCTTCCCTGTGAGGGTGCTGAGGTGCTGGCACAGGGTGCTCAGAGAAGCTGTGGCTGCCCTATCCCTGGCAGTGTTCAAGGCCAGGTTGGACACGGGCTTGGAGCAAGCTGCTCTAGTGGAAGGTGTCCCTGTCTGTGGCAGGGGGTTGGAACTGGATGAGCTTTAAGGTCCTTTCCAACCCCAACCAGTCTGGGATTCCGTGATTCTATGATTCTATTATAAAGGACCTCTGGAAATACCTAAACATCCTGCACGTCAGAGGTCTCCTTGGCATTGAGCACAGCCTCCTTCCTGTCTTCTCTGTATTTCATAGAGTCTAAGGAGTGAGTATTCATATATTACAGCTCCACCTGTGTGCGTCTACGCACACCAGCCATGCAAACATCCCACAACACCTTTGTCGTTGCAGTCATGGTGTAGCTCTGCAGCTGCACAGACCTCCAGTTTCTCCTTTTTCTTTTCAAGCTGGTGTGTATCAGTATGCAGGAATCCCCCAGGATGTCCTCTGCCTCTGGGGAGTGTTAGGGCCTCCCCCATTGCCCTGTGTCCTCTGCGATTTCATCTCCATCCACAACTGAACGTACTTTAAAGCCTTCCTCAGTGGGTTAGAAAATACAGCCAGAGGGGTGTTTTGACAGGGCCAGTGACACATGGAGCTTTCCCCTTTTGTCAGGCATTAAATCAGGCCCAAGGCAGCAGCAACCGGAGTTATTGCCAGCTGGCAGTTTGGAGACGTGGGCTTGTAATCTAAATTCAGTCTTCCAACAGCACCACTTTTTGACATATTTATCAGCTGTCTCAGCAAAAAGGCCAGAGACTGAGGGAGGGAGGGCGACCAGAGGGTCCTCATGCCCAGCATGGGGATTGTCCTGTGCTAAAGGAGCGGGGTTGCTGGTGCAGAAGATGTCCTTCTGATGCTACAGAAATCACAGAGGTTATTACCGAGTCTCTTTTCAATTCCCACACTGGACAATCTCTTTCAAACTATGACATTAGGTAACAAACAGCTCCTGAGATAACTTCCTAAAAGAGAAGCGGTTTAACCTCAAAAGCTGCTGTTTTCCAGCTCCGCATTTCTTTTGCTTCCTCTCCTTCAAATATTTCCCACTTAAAAAAAAAAAAAAAAGAAAATCAGCTCCACAAATCTATTTTTATCTCCTCAAGCACATTAGAGACAAATTAAGCATTCTGTCATTTACCGAGTGTCACATGGGGTTGTATTACAGGATCTCTGTCAGCCTCCTGAAACTGCTATTAGGAATATGGAATATGATAGAGTATGAAATTCAAAGGTGAGTTAAGTACTAAGGTTAGGGATGTAGCTGAGAAACCTAATTAAATGAACATTGCCTACTGGACAGGGGTTCAGAGGACCCTGACTTTACTCCATGTTCTACCAGTAACAGTGTGCAAACAAACGTAAGGCAGATAGACCACCGTTTCTATCTTGATTGCAAAGTAGGGTGAGAAAGTATATTTTTTCTTTATTGTAATGTATAGCACAGTGTAGTTGCTTGCAGGACTTATGGAATCTGGAGAAATACAATTAATGTATGTAGCAATATAATACATGACTGTTGTTCATCAGACAGAGCTCCCATTTATATCAGTGAGAATATTCCCTGCAGGATCAGGCTTTCCTTGCAGAGTTCGGTATGGGGAGCTCAACTTCACCTCACCCTCCTTCTGCTATTCACCTACCCTCACAACAGAAACTCCATATTCACATCCAGAACAAGAGCATTCACCACACAGTGATTTCATTCTGTCCAGGCCTGGCATTCCCCTGCCTTTGTTAAAGTCTGTGCTTGCTTCATGCCCTCCTTTATCATACACCTAATAAGTACATAAAGCTGAGGAATGGGGATCCGGGCAGACTCTCAGCAATGAGCTTTGAGGATCTTGTTTGCCTGGGCAGACAGACTGGGTAAACAATTAGCTCCAGCTCAAACGTTCGGGTCCTGCAGTAGAATTGGATGCTTGGCACTGGCCACTCTCCATGACATTCAAACGCTGGCTTCTCTCCAATCAAATATTTAAACATTTGTGGTGATTTGCTCAGCCCCACAGGCTCAGTGAGGAATTTCTGCTCCATTCTATTCTTGTAAATGGAGATATGGCCATTATTTACTAAGAACTCTGAAAAGAAATGTGCTTAGCTTTACAGCAAGGGTGAAAGAGAGTTTGTTCCAAAGTCATATAATGGAACAGGTCAGCAGCTACCAGCATAATACTATAAGCAATGTACATTTAGACAAAGTATAACTTGGAGCATTGCTGTCACAGACCCTTCTGTGTTCATTGCCGGTAGCAAACAGCTGGCTTTTAATGAGACATAATAGAGAAATTGTTATTTTAAAGCTGCCTTTCCATTTATAACCATGCCTGTTGCAGTACAATGGAGAATTGTGTCCTTATTCCTTCATGCTGGCAATGCAGGAAATATTTAACAAGTGTTTCTTAAGTATTTATTTTAAAATACATTAATGGTGTGTATTAGTAAATAAGTTAGTATACTTTGAGTCACACACAGATGTACTTTTTGTATCAGGACATCATATTTATCATGATTCATGCCTTTCCTAGTTTCAGATTGATAACAGTAAAAGATGCACAGGATTATCTAAGTCCTGTATAACACAAACTCCTATGTCTCACCCTATTTCACTTGATCCAACCCATCTCTTCTGTTAGAGTAAGGAACATGAGTAAGTTCTTAGGAAATCATCCTGCTGTATGGCTCAGGGCTGCCAACCCAGCTACAACATAGTAAATAGATAAATGAATAAAACCTGGTAAACAACATATGACAAATTGATCTGGAAAAAAAAGCAAAGGTTAAATGAGTATTGGAATGGGATAGATGGAATTACCCAGGTAACTTTGGGGTTTTGTACTTGATTCCAATCTCAGGCTACATAACCAGATTGATGATATACTTCACAAAGGATTAAAGTAACTATGATTTATGGAAGCAGATTTTGTCAAAGAATAATACATAAATGCCTTTGATGAAATCACAAGTTTTAGGATAACAGTAGTTATATTGATACAGTATACTCAGACTTTTAAGGCCTTGACCATAACATATCTTGAGAAACAGCTGAAGTATAAATAGAAATAACTAGACAATGATGAACCAAAGGCTGTAATGTATACCTACACTGTGATCATTTTTAGCTCAAGGCTGACTGCTCCTTAAAATGTCCTTCTAGCTCAAACAAGACGAGTGCTCAGGGGCAGAGAAGTCCACTGGGTAGTGCAGGATCTCAGGCTAGATCACTGTGCTTCCTTCCAGCTATGAAACCCTTCCTGTGGGTGACATGACTATCAAGTGAAGACAGATCAAAACGTTTTGCAGCACCTAAGGAACAGCAAAAGCTGGTACTTCTGGTACACTGCTCACTCCTGTCCCAGGAAGTCTTTTGCCACGGTGACCATGGAATGATGCCGTGGAGTTACATGGGATGCCTCTCAGATTAACTGCCTTAGGCTGTTGCTAAATGCAGGCAGCTAGCTATACCCTGCTTGTCTTGGTTCATGTTTTCAATGAGGGTGAGAAAGTGAAATTCTAAGCATTTACAGTTTTGAGGCATCACTCAGCTCCTGGTGTGGACCTGGTCCTAGACTCACATCTGTAGTATCTCTATCCCTATCTGATTTGGCCTGTGTGAGCCTGTATATGTGTCATTAAAAAAGAAATTCTCCCACTTAAATCTGCCTGCTTGCTGCAGAAGAGAATCTAGCTTAACTGAAAGACTGCAGACTAAGTACATAGATTTGACATTCGGAAATAGGCTTTTTTTGCTAAGTACTTGTGGGAGAGGAAATATTTACAGACCACCAGTGAGTACCTAGTATGTAGTGTGGCACACACAGGGCTGTTTTTAGACATTCATCTTTGAGTTTTGAAATGCACTCAAAGGCACACTGTGTCGGAAATAAGTTATAAGAAATCCAGACTTGCTATTAATACTCCTCATGGGATGTGTCTCTGCAAGACCTATCATCAAATGGTTTTCTTATCTTCTAGGCTTTGAACTGTAGATTGCAGTAATTAGTGCTGAGAAAAACATATTGGATTACTTAAATGCTACACAATATTCAGGATTGTTCCCTTTCCTAATATTTTGCCTTACACAGTTTATATATCCTTGGGGGTGGGGAAATCCCCTGGGATACTGTTTCACAACCAGTTCACACAGTCAGAAATCTTTCTGGTAACATTTAGCCCAAATATGTCTCATCTCATTGCATTGTAGCTCTTGTCATGATACTCTTTAGTGCCATGTGAAATAATTCCTCCTTAGGGCTCTATACATTTTATACTGCAAGTGTAGACTGTTAGAGTCATTTGTGATAAATGACACCTATTCTCTTTATTTATCTTTAATTATTCTTCTTTTTTTGTTTTCTTAATCACCTCCAGTTTGTGTTTGTCTCACACGGAACTAGGTAGTGAGAACTAAATACAGTGCTGCAGCTGCAGTCACAGCTGAGAAGCATAAAATCCCAATTATTAGTTTGCAAATGAAAGATGTCATCTGCCACGAGGGAATGGAAGGGATCATAGGTTAGTGAAACAGGTTGCCTATTTGGGAGAAAACTCATCACTGTTTTCATAGCTGGATACGCTAGATATGGAAAACAAGCGAAGCTCATCTTGACAAGATGTCAACCAGAGCCACCCAAGAGCAATTCTGATGAAGAGTACTTAACTCTGAATTGCCATCTACCTGTAAAAGCCAAATGTCCTCTCCACACGAGCTGCCTCTGTGAGACCCAAGAGAAAATAATCCCACATGGCTGGGATGGATTGCCCCCTGGAGATGCCTTCTCTCCTTTGACGTATAGGCAGCCTTCCTTAGGATACTGGCATAATTTTTAGGTGGTTAAAATTAGCCAAGGTTATCTTGTTTACTTATTCCCAAGCTAATCATAACTGACCTCCCCTGGTTCTACCATGACTCCCCTTCATGTTTCAGACAAGAGGTCCCTACCAAACAGCCCCGTGTGCTGGCTGTGATAGCTGAACAGCCCTCCTGTGCACCCTGGACCTCTGTTCATTCCATTAGGAGCACTGATTCACAGGTGTTACATGGACTCAGAAATTCCACTGAAAGCAGTCTTATTTGCACAAGAAGTTAAGGCAGATCCACTCATGGAAACTGTCTCAATCCCTGCCTGATTTTCCTTTTCTTTGTCTCCCTAAGATGGGCAGATACACCTGCTTTAGGTGTTTCCACAGAGCCTGCATCTATTGCAGGATGATCTTGCCAAAAACACCACCTTCAACCCTTCCTTTCCCTGATGGAAGTTTTAACTGCTTGGCTTTATCTGTGCTGCCAGCACACAGTCGGAAATATGATGTGGTCCCTCATGATTCACACCATTAACGTCAGAGCGCCTTCATCCCAGCTGCACCATAACCACACATCAAACCAAGTCTGAGCTCAAGGATCTTACTAGAAATTCTACCAGTCGTCACTGTACAACAGGACTAGGAAAGGCCTTCCCAGCAGAAGTGGAGGAACATCATTGCAAAGGCTGACAGGCAGATGGTGAAAGCTTTGACCAAACACCATGCCCAGCTCATCTGCTCTGCATGTCAGGGCTCCCCCTGTGCCAAGATCCTTCTCCTTTGCTTTGTGCATTGGACATGGGCTTCTCTTTAAAGAAGCTGACTATGAGGTGAGTATGATCTCCAGCAGGAGCTGAAAAGCACTCTATTAATACTCTCCTTGACTTTCTAACTATACAATAACTTCCTGGTCATATACAGCACTTATAAAATGTTATAGCTCACTGTTCTTAGATGACTACATAATGGATTCAAACCCACCAGATGAAGCACTGAAACCTACTAGCACAAAAACAAAACCAGTAGCGATGAATGTGATCCAGTTTTGCATAACACTGAAGATTCCTTTCTTCGGGAAATTCCTGAAGTTCTCAAGCAGTGCTGTTGCAGTGGGTGCTTTGTTTTTAAGGTGTTATTTTGGGATTACTTCACTGTATTGATATGCTGTTTACCCAAATGGTGAAGACGCAACATCTTACAAGAATCTCAGTCTTCTTGGAGCAAATCCAGATGCCTGGTTTATTTCAACAAGTTTTCACTATCATGAAATGAAAAGGGCACTGTTAGTTAAATACCACTTGTCAGAAATGTTTTCAGTGATATGAACAGCAGTAATTCTCAAGATCTGTATAGTTAAGAGCATATATAACATACATAGCTGTGAATTTTGAACCAATCTGAATTCAAAATGTTCTTCCTCATTTTCTTCTTTCTATGCATCTCATAGTTTGATCAGAACTTCCTACATAATATGCTCTGTTTCAAGTGGGTATTTAAAGAGTCTCATGCTGTGCCTGACACATATAGATAATCCCAATAAGCCTTTCGATTGAGACTCTGGGGGGAAGAACTACAAAATTATTCCTAAAAGTAGTGTATTTTCAGCCCAATCTTAATTCTTCTATTTCCCGTTTAGTAGTAGATTAGTTTTACAATAATTCTACAGACTTTCTGCAAGGCTGGGGTTGTCTCAGGCAAAGTTATCTCTGCAGGTGGAAAATTGCAGTGGAAACCCTTCCTCTGTTAGGATGACATGCAACTAGAAGCTCAAATATCCTTGTTCACACAGAAGAAAGATGGACACACTGAGTGGGATTACCTTCATGTAACTCTAGGCATCAAAAAGTCAGGTTTAACCTCTCCTAACAGACAATGGAAGGAAACGAGTGCTTCTAAGGAATGATTGTCCAGCCTATCTTATATCCTGTTTTAGGATGTAAGTCGCTCTCTGAGGTAGCCCCTCAAGGCCTAAGGCAAAAGGAACCTAGAGTGGTCATGCCTAGCTTTTAGTTGTCTTTATATGGGCAGGGGAATCCTCTCCAAGGCTGGAGCCCTCCACCCTGCTCCACCAGGTCACACTCACTCGTGAGAAGACTTTTACCAGCACAGGAAGGACGTTGTATACATTCGTCTGTCAGTTTTCCCACTCTGCAATCTTTCATAAACCAAACCATTCAGAATCTCAGTCCTCACATGCTTCCTTTAAGAGCTGACAGTAAAGGCATCTTGTTTCAGGGAATTACGTGCCTCCCCCACCACCCTTGTGTCCACAGTCTTGGAAAACCAGAGCAAAAGAGCTCGTTCTCTCTGGGTGGTATTATCTTATGGTGCAACATATCTGAGGCAAATGTCTTGCCTTCTCCTTTGCACCATCACAGTGAGTATACAACACCACTGTGTTTATCATCATAACACTGCACTGAGACAGAACATGCTCTCACGCTCATTGCACAGGTTGGGAACCGGGGTAGTAGAGCCTTCCTCAAGTCCTGCAGTGAAGTAAAAAGAGAGTTAGGGATAACACTTGCTTCTCCAAAGCCTCAGTCTGCATCATCCTTGCCTTCAAAATAGACTCTTTTCAATAGGTGCTCCACCCCTGGCAGTGTTCAAGGCCAGGTTGGGCAGACCCTTGGGTGGCATATCTAGTGTGAGGTGTCCCTGCCAATGGCAAGGGGTTGGAACTGGATGATCTTAAGGTCCTTTCCAACCCAAACCATGCTATGAATCTATGATTCTTTTCACCTTTAATTTCTTCCTTCCTCAGTTAGAAAGTGCTTTGGGAAACAGAGCATCTGTGAGCAGGGGTCTCATCCAAGGGAAGGCAAAGGAGCTTGCTAGAAAGCTGCCATAGCAGAGAGAACTCCGAAGCCTTTTCTGCTGCACTGCACCAGCAGTGAGCAACAGGAGGACTCATTTGAGCCAGCTGTGGGTTGTCAGTCTTCCTTGCAGACTCAGTGGCCTTTGAAATCACTCCATTGTCTGCACTGGAATCTGGCACAGGCCCATAATGCCAGGTTACTTCACTTCCCTGTGGAATAAAAGATGTCTTCAACCATGAGGAATCATCTCCTGCAGTACCATTCATTAGGGCTCCCACCTGTAGACTGTTTCATTTTCAGCTTACTCACAAGGTGCTGAAAAGTCAGCATGTGTGTTATCACTTGACAATATAGCACAGCTAATACCTCTTCACTCTTACTATGTAGGTTCTCACTTACTGCTCTTTGCTGCAACAATGGCTCACAGTAACACTCAGGTCTTGGACTTCACTCTGTTTAAAGAAGCTTCTGCAGCCCAATATCACCGGAGCTCTTGATTCTTAAGGGTTATACACATAGGAAAAAATATCTATAATTGTTTCTTTCCCCCCTCTTTGGAATTAGAAAGCTAAAATATTAGATTTTGCCTTTAGCTGCTAGAGAGAACTGGACAGGCGTTTACTGTTTTTGTTAGGCCAGGCAAACTGTCTTTTCTGAGGTTATGGCTCAATGTACATGGCTCAAAAGTAATACAAATCTACAAGTTTTTACAGCAACCAAGTGTCTTGTAACTAAATTTCAAACTAAACATTCCTCTGTGCTCCTTTTGACGTGAAAAAGGTTTTGCCTAACAGTCTCTTTAAGGTTCCATTCTAGGAAGTTCTGTAGACACCAAGCCTAGTGGCTCCTATTCATCTATGTGTTGTACATAGGGGCACATAATGTTTTATAAAATGCTCATGCCAGAGGATGGAACTAGATGAACTTTAAGGTCCTTTCCAACCCAAACCATTCCATGATTATCTGTTCCCATAATCAGAAGTAGAGAGGCAGCAGTTAGTCATAGGGAGACAGAGATACAACAGGAATCCATAAGAAGTGGTGGAATGTCATTATGGACATTTACAGCCACTTTTTTTGGATGGGGGGCCTTCATGTTTTCCAGCACTTACTTCCAGATGGGAAATGCCTGTGGTCCTGTATTACATCATGGATAGCCCATGGCATCCAAACCGCCACAGTTAAGTGAGATGAATCCTGCCATATGTATCTAAGCAGTGTCTTGTACCTCTGCCCCCGTGTCTGCCGTAAACATTTCTATGGGTATCTAGGATTGTGTCTATTTGAATTTGTGTCTGGAGATCAAACAGTCCTTCTTTAGTCAGATTTATTCACAGTCACTGCAAAGAAAAAACTGGGGAAAACAGACAAAGAAGGAAACAATTATGCTGGTATTTATCTCCCACTGAGACTCTTGAAAACAGCGGTGTGGTACAGGACGACTGAAACATTTGAGATACAGCAGGAGAGGGACATGGAAAGAATTGTTCAGTGAAGGGTTCTGGTCATCTAGAAATGACTGCTGGGCAATATGTACTTTTTCATAAAAGTGCTTGAGGCCTTGTTTGGTGTGATGACCTACGAAAGGAAAGACTGGGAGGCCCTAGAGCTCATATGGCCTTTGTGAGAGGAGAGGTTGTATGTCCATGGAAAGCAAGAGTCCACCTGAACCATGGCCTCAGCCCTGACTCCTGCTATGTATCACAGAATCACAGAATGGTTGGGTTGGAAGGGTCCTTACAGCTCACCCATTTCCAACTCCCTGCCATGGGCAGGGACACCTTCCGCCAGAGCAGGTTGCTCCAAGCCCCTGTGCTCAACCTGGCCTTGAACACTGCCAGGGATGGGGCAGCCACAGCTTCTCTGGGCACCCTGTGCCAGTGCCTCAGCACCAAACCTCACAACACTTTCACCCCCTACCAAGCCATGAGCAGCTCCTCCATCCATGAAATACAGGGGAGGTGGATAAGTAAAAGCTTCCTTAGCAGTGAGAGACAATGCAAGAATGAGATAAGGAAGGGGTCTATTGGTATCGTATTGCTGAGTCTCCACGTATCACTCTCACTGTTCATGATCATTTCTTGGTGCCCAAGAGCAGCTGAACTGATATCACCAGCCCCAGTTGTATTCAGTACCAATTGTATTCAATACCAGTTGCATGCAATACCAGTTGTATTCAATACCAATTGCATGCAATACCAGTTGTATACAATACCAGTTGTATTCAATACCAGTTGTATACAATACCAGTTGTATTCAATACCAGTTGTATTCAATACCAGTTGTATACAGTACCAGTTGTATTCAATACCAGTTGTCTTCTCCACCTGTGTTTCTGCTGTTTGCCCTCTACCCCTGGGACCTCTCCCTCCCATTGCAATTCTCCTCTAATCATTCATATTGAGACAGACTTGTCTGGGTACTTATGATTTTTATAGCACTTGCTTTTCCCTACCATTTATTAAAAATTACCTTTCCACAGACCCTAATGGAGTATTTCTAAGCCCACATAAATGCAAATTAGAGAAATCACATCTAAAGATGCAAGAACCTGCAGCATCTCAAACTACTCACGTAGGGTCCATGAGGCAGAGCTTGGCTGTGCTTTAAGCTCTCCTGGTCCTTCCTAAAGGTAGAATTAGGGTGAAGAGGCAGTCAAATGCAGGGAACAGGCTGATTCCTGTGCAATTCCTATTTCCTTTCTGGGGCAATGGTGATCAGCTGGGAATTCTGGCAAAATCTTTTGCGGGCTTTTCTTGTGGAGTTAAAACAGATTGCAGGAGTTTTTGCCTTCTTGGCTCCCCTCGCCTCTTTTCTTGCCAGCTATCATTATAAGGATTCAAGAAGGACGAGTAATTAAAACCCGTTCAAAGAATGTGTCTGACAATTAAGTTCAACTATGAGGCAACAGAGGTGACAGACCACAAAGATCCTTACACCCTGTAATGGCGGCAGGGACCCCAGGGGTTCACCCTCTGAGGTGGCCCGGCCACACCACTGCGGTGAGGGGATGGCGATCCCTGAGCTGCCCAAAGTGCCGGGACCCCGCGAATAAAAACGAAGATGAGGAAAAAAAGTATGGTTTTCCTCAGGAAATCAATGAAAACGACATGAAAAGAGGAAAACAACAGGGTGCCGCCCTCAAGGGCGCACTGGGGCGGCGGCCTGCGCTGAGGGGCGGCCTCGGCCTCAGCCCCTGCGCGGCCTCCAAGGGCGGGCTGTGGGGCGGGAGGGGAAGGGAGCGGAGCGGAGGGGAGGGAAGGGGAGCGGAGGGGAACGGGGCTCAGCAGCGGCGGCGGCCGGAGCCACCTGCGGTAGGCGCCGCTCCGCCCCACACCGCTCCGCCCCGCTCCGCTCCGCTCGGAGCGCGCCTCTGAGGGAAGGCGCCCGGCGGGAGGGATGGGACCGGCCCCGCCACCTGCCTGAGCGGCTCCGGGACGCGCCGCCGCCGCGGGGAGCTGGTAGGTAGCGGGTTCCAAAGGGAGCGGGTCACCCAGGGGGGACACAGGGGAGTCCGGCGCGGCACAGCCCGGCTGCGGGAGCCGCTGTCCTTGTGCGGGACCAGAGCTGCGCTTTTAACCCTCTCCCATCACCGGGAGCGCAATGGGCGGACAATGGGGATGGAGGGAGCTGCTGTTCCCCGCCCGTCCCGCTTCGGGTGCTGGCCGGGGCTGCGAGCCCCGCTGCTCTGTGCTGGCGGTGACCAACTTCGAAGAGGCTGCTGAAACAGCCGATAGAAGATTCGCCTTTGCTGCGTTTCGCACTCGGGAGGCGTCAGAAGGAGCTTCTGGGTTAAGCCGCTGCGGTCCTGTACTTCGGTACATCTCCGTGACCGAAAACATCGGTATTTTGGGCTTTTTACTTAAGAAATACGTGATGATGTGTTCAGCGAAGCGGCTGCTGGAGCCTGCGGGGGTTGTTCGGCTCCTGCCCCTTCGCTCGGGTGGTTGGTAGCGCTGGGGCTGCGTGTCCTTGTTCACAGCTTGTATTCCAGCTGACCGTCACCGTTTGCTCCTGTACCGTGAAACCGAAGCTGCTTTACGAGAGGGAAAGATAAAGGAAAGGAGGCAGTAAGATCACTCCGTAGGAATCTAAGTGGTAAACACATAGCACAATCCCTTTCCTGTGTGTGTGCGTGTCACTGACACACGTGTCAGGATACCCGTTGTGTGTGTTAACAGACACCCTTGGCCTCTCAGGACCAAAGCTGGTTTCGGGTTTTCCGAACATCTCTTCTTACAGCGGGTAAGGCAGGGTAACTCGCACCACCCCCAGCATCGCGGGCTAATAGAGATGTTGAATTTTGATGGCTGCAAAGCTTCTGTACCTCTTAAAAGCAGAACTCAATTATTGTTGCTGTGTTTTGACAAGTTCTCAGTGACTAAGAGGAGCAGCGGAGGTATTTTGGCACGGCAGTGACAGTGCTTTAGTTCACCTTTGTAATTTGGTTCGGGGCAGGTTTTTCTCTCCCTCTGCCTTGGTTTTTCTTTCTCCGTTTGTTTTCTTTTGCCATGTTAATCATTCTGGCTTCCAGCTCCGGGGAAAAACTTTCTTCATTTCACAAATGTCATGGAGCCTGTTCTGTTCACAGCCTTTCCTACTGGATGTTCCAGGATTTATTGTTATTTACCATCTTACTACGAGAACCACCCCTGAAGTGGTGAACTCCTCCAGAAAAATTACTTGCTTATTAGCAAATGATTCATGCCCGGCCCGAACAAGGCAGTTCTCTTTCACCACCGTTTCTCTCAGGGTGTGAATGCCCATAGCAGGCAGGAAAATGTGCCTGTGAAGTGTTTCAGCAGTGTGGGGAGCCCCGGGGTAGCTGTCACTGTTTCCATTCTCTAAACCATTTTAATGCCATTAGCAAGTGTGATTATGTACAAACCGCTTTCTAGGGGGTTCCGAGGCTGGAAATCAGAGCGGGGCTTTGTACCGAGTCAAAGGGTGGATTGAGTTTATGACACAGTTTAAATAGGAACAGAAGAGCAGTGCTACAGTAGAGCCGCACGTCGTGATTCATTCAGTATCGGTTTGTGATAGCTGCTGGGGGAAGTCCTCGCTTCTTACTGGTTTGTTCTATTTGAGAACATCTCTCAGGGTCACACACGAGTATGTAGCTGAACACAGAGGGTGTTAACCCCGGGTTGGTTTTTTTTGCTGCTTTTTGAGTTTTGTTGAAAACAGGAATGAAAAGAGAAAGGAAAGGAAAAGGAGAGCGTAACTGGTAGGTCTCTCTTTAAATTTAGGTTGTTCTTTATATTCCTTCATTTTTTTCTGCTTAACTATTTTTCAGAGAGGAGGCATCTCCACAGGAAGAGGTACTATGCTCTCTTTTGGCATCCTGTTATAAATAAGACATTTATTCTCTTCAATGCATCCCAGAGCTGATTTATTACCATTTCTGTCTCCAGATTTGATGTGACTATGAAGACTTCAGTAAATGCCTTGATTTGTGAGCACTGTTTAGCTTTTATGGTCTGGTATATCCTCAAAACTGTATTCTATTAGGTTTTAGTAGCATTTGACAACAGCAAAGTTTTGCAGCTGATGAAAAGGCTGTTTTACCATCAGATTTATCATCAGCGTGATCACAGCATAGAAGCAGCAGCGGAGGGGTGTGGGAAGGCTTGCTCAGAGGCATAAAGTGGAGTAAGGACCACTTTAGAGCACAGCATAGATACCATCTCCCGAAGCCTTTTTTTTTGGGATCAGTTTAAGTCGCAGCTGCTGTCTGGCTCTTTTCATAGGGCGACTGCCCTCTACTGATTGAAACTGCCTATTTTGTGCTGGCGTTGCTTGCAGGGCTGATGGTAGCGATATTGAAGGGAGAAGTTAATTTCTCTTCTCAGCCCAGATGATGCTCTCGGAGGAAGCAGCGAAGTTTTTGGTCACACAGGCCCTTCATCAGGTCGCTGTGCTGACAGGCACGAGGGAATCTTGCTGCTTGTGCAAATAGCAACTGACAAGACGCTTCTGATTTCCCCCTGCTAGCTAAATAAACCAGCCAAAGGCCAGCACTGGCTCTGTGAGGATGAGTGACTTTTAGATCCAAGAAGCAGCATGAGTGAGTGGTGCAGTTTAGATGCATATTCCTTTATCAGGAATGCTTCAAATGTAATGTGTGGCAATGACTTTGGTATGAGGCAGATGAGAGCAGACTGCTTATAAATATATTCTCTTAATGATGGGATCTGCTACCTAAGGCACCGCATAACTGGGATTTAGTCTGCTGTCAGCTTCTAACTGGGAGACCAGTAAACATTTCTGCATACAGTCCTCACTGTCACAGGTAGGACAGTTAACAGTTGACTTGTGCTAGTGTGTATTGCCTTTATGAGGATGGAGTGGTATCATTTGTCCCTGTTACCTTCTTCTTCTGTGTTTTCCTAATCACTGTTATTCATAAGTATGTTTGATAATACAGGAGGGCCATCCTTACACCAATGTGAGACCATCTTATTTCATAGCTTACAAAACCCAGCCACATCCAATATTAATCTCTGCTGTGGAAGGAGCCAGAGGAGCTGATGATATTCCTAGAATACATAAGCAAGTATTTTCCACTTTTGGGAGATCTAAAATAATGCAATTCTGATTCATGTTTAAAATGACCTGTATTTTCCAGCATGACTTGCCCATCAGGTGTAAAGCGGCACATTCGATAGTTTAACCCTTCTAGAACAAAATGCATCCCTTTAAAGATGTTCTGTTTGTTAAAGAAAAAAATACCAAGAGAATGTCTGGTCACTTCTGGAAGAATCATAGAATCAAGACCTTTAAGATCATCAAGCCCAACCCTTATCCTAGCACTGCCAAGACCACCACTAAACCATGTCACTGAGGGCCTCATCTACATGGTTTTTGAACACTCCCAGGGATGGTGATTCCACCACTGCCCTGGGCAGCCTGTTCCAATGCGTGAGCACCCTTTTGGGGAAGAATTTTTTCCTAATGTCCAGTCTAAACCTCCCCTGGTGCAGCTTAAGGCCGTTTCCTCTTGTCCTATTGCTTGTTAGTTGGGAAAAGTGTCAGTACCTGCCTTTGTGGGCATCAGTAGCATCAGCTCTGTTCACTTATGTCTGGTTTTTTGGAATGGGAATGTTTTTATATCCTGCATGAGCCAATTGATATTTTGAATACTGTGTGCTTTATCTGTAGCCCCCATTCCCAAAGAGGATGCTACCATCAACAGGTAGCAATGTTTGAGTTGGACACTTTGGACTTCAGCAGTCTGTAGCTTGTGAAGTCTTTTTTAGTGCACCTTAGGGATGGGGTATTCCTACAAAAAGGACTGGAAAGAAGGATTTTTCTATTTTATTCTTAGATAGCTGTGGTTGTCTCCTGCGTGATTTGCTTTGGTTTCCTGGTTTGAGGTATTTCAGGAATGATCCTGCAGTTGTGATCACTGTAACCTCAGCAGGATTTTAAACATGTGTAAGCTCAACATAATAGTGAAGTATTGTTTGAATACTCTTTGTGTGAGGGAGATCCTGCCTGCCTTCTTGCCCAGGGCAATGCCTCCTGCAGCGATTCAGCTGTATGGCTAATTTTCAAATGAACTAAAGTTACACATTTTCTTGACGCAGGCCTAGTGCACGCTGTTCTCTGCAGTCTGAGGCACTCTGCCTGTGGTTCATAAACACATTTACAGTCCCATTTGCCTCCCCGTGCTCAGAGGGGGGTGGGTTGCATTAGTAATTAATTGAGTTTCTAAAGGAATAAGGCAGTATGTTAACTGAAGATTCCATTGAGAATTGTAAATTCACTTCATTAGCTGGCCTTGTGTACTCATACCACCCTTCCTCATGCAAGCCTAGGGGAGAGCAAATGCTACATGGAGCAGAAATCTTTGCTATGAGTTGCAAGGGGAAACAAATCTGTGTGGTCATGTTCTGCAACCCAGCTCCTGTTCAGGTTATCTTCTTTGTCCACCCTCCTGTTCCTGCCATCAGCTTGATGTCTCTGGCAGGAGCTATGGTTTCTGAATTCAGGAATTCACAGGTCTGAATTTGTTTTCCTCTGTGTGAAGACAAGCACTAGAACTCCTCACTGGTGTCAGGTGCAAGTTGGTGGCTCAGCACACCTAAGGATTAAATGCCCTGTTTCAGTGTTAACCTGGGGCACTTGTTTGAGGATACAGGTTAAGACATTAGTTTAACTCTGAAAAAAAGTACTTAATGATAGTTGGCTCCAGTCAAATCACTATTTTATACCTGGTTAGGAAGCCATTACTTAGCAAGGTAGATTAACCTTGCAACATTTATGTAACTGGACTTTCTTTTGCTTTCCACAGACCGGCATTCAGAATGGCAGGCTTGTCCACTTTAATCCTCCTTTTGTGTGCTGCTAAAGATGTGATGCCCTCCAGTTCCCACTGGAAGCCAACTTGGCCATCTTACAGAGTTCCAGTTATCCTGCCACAATCTACCCTTAACTTGGACAAACCACAGTTCGATGCTGAAGCCAGACTGGAAGTGGTATCTCCGTGTGGCCCAGCATGCCACAAAAGTTCTCCTCTGCCAACTTACGAAGAAGTAAAGAACTACCTGTCCTATGAAACCTTATATGCTAATGGTAGCCTCACTGAAACAGAGGTGGGCATATATATTCTGAGCAACAGTGGTGATGGGTCTCAAGGCAAATCTCGAACTAAGAGGCAGATCTATGGCTATGACAGCAGGTTTAGCATTTTTGGGAAAGACTTCTTGTTGAATTACCCATTCTCCACATCGGTGAAGCTATCTACAGGTTGCACGGGCACACTGGTGGCTGAAAAGCATGTTCTTACTGCAGCTCATTGCATCCATGATGGGAAGAGTTATGTCAAAGGAGCTCAGAAACTGCGGGTGGGGTTCCTAAAGCCCAAAGTGAAAGATGGCAGCAAAGGAGCCAATATCACCAACTCAGCAATGCCTGAGAAAATGAAATTCCAGTGGATCCGAGTGAAACGGACACATGTCCCCAAAGGCTGGATCAAAGGCAATGCCAATGACATTGGCATGGATTATGACTATGCCTTGCTGGAGCTGAAGAAGCCTCATAAAAGAAAGTTTATGAAGATAGGTGTGAGCCCACCAGCAAGACACTTGCCTGGAGGGAGGATTCACTTCTCTGGCTATGACAATGATCGCCCAGGAAACCTGGTTTACCGCTTCTGTGATGTCAAAGATGAAACATACGACCTGTTGTACCAGCAGTGCGATGCCCAGCCAGGCGCCAGTGGGTCTGGGGTATATGTGAGGATGTGGAAGAGGCAGGACCACAAATGGGAGCGTAAAATTATTGGCATATTTTCAGGCCATCAGTGGGTGGACATGAATGGCACCCCACAGGATTTCAATGTAGCCGTTCGCATCACTCCCCTCAAATACGCACAGATCTGTTACTGGATCAAAGGCAACTACCTTGACTGCAGGGAAGGATAAAGACAATGAAACTCCTTGAAAGCACTTAATGACTGGTTTTAATTACTCATCTGAGGAAAGTCTAGACTTTTGCTGCAAATGTCTGTGAGATGGTCTTGTAACGTGGGGATGCGAACCTTGTTCTTAGGAGAAGGGCTGTGCGGTGCTGCCATTACAGCTCAACACTGGGGAGAAAGGGATGTTGGGTTGGGAGGGAGCAGGTGGACTTGTTGAATTTGCAGCTCAGAAACTCAAGATTAATTAGGGGCGGATCAGTAAACAGCATGAAATCAGAACCGTCTCCAAAGAATCTCATAAAAGGGACGCTGTTGACTATCTCATGTCTGCAATGTTTGTTTTAATAAATCCTAGGATTAGTAGAAATGCTTTGATCTGAACTTTAAAAGAAAATATTTCTATGCTGTTGGGGGCTGAAGAGGGGCATTTAATGGTGTTTGCAACCCAAACATCACAGCTTTGTGTTCCTGCATGAGAAAGGGAGTGTGAAAAGGGCAAGGCATGCGCTGTGGGAGATGAACGCCACACAAATAGCGTGAAGGGTAAATAACTGTGTAACATTTCTAACCTTCTTTTGGCCTGAGTGATTTGAGACTTTATTAGTAACAGAGTTAAGAAAAATGCTGTTTGAGCAAACAGACCTTGGTGTTGCAAGGACTTGACTGTGAAGATGATTTTGGTCATACGAGTAGTGCCATTGCATCGTGCCTTGGGAAACACAAATTGTAGATAGGATTAAGTCATTACAGAGATGGCGCATAGTCTTACAGCTAGCAGGGTCCCTATGGATATACTGTTACAGAAGGCACATAGGGACAGGGTTTTGTTTTCTGTTTATGACCTACTTAGATCCTTTAAGGAAAAACTTGTGTCAGCAACTCAGATTTTCAAAGGAAAGCCTGTCTGTGGTCTTGATGGCCATCTGAATTGCTGCCAGAAAAGCAGGTAAGGAGGAGATCAGGACTAAAGGGTTCTACTGAGTTTTCCCCCCTTTTTGTTGAAGATACATGCTATTCTACCTATACGAGGTAGAGGGACACTGGATTTATAAGTGTCTCTGTTGTAGCCCTTTGACAGTGTAGTTTGTGTGGCATCTTGACCTACATTTCTCATGTTGTTTGGGGTAGAAATCCTCCTCCCCATCAAACTGTCGAGTTACAAATAATTCTTGGGAAGTGCACAGTTCAGTAATACTGCAGCTGGAATGGAGCCATGCTATAGGGTGCAGTCTGAGTTTGCTATGAAGCGGTGCTCTGCTCTCTCTTATAGATAACAGTGACTTATGTTTTTACTGTAGCAGAAGTGGAGTTTAAAACAAGAGCTGTCTTTTACAGATAAAATCAATGCAGCCAAATACCTGTAGCTCCGCAAACAGCATTGGGAAGTCAATGTGGTCTGTACAAACTGTTTCTCAGTGGGTTGTGCCACTGTATTACAGTCACATGGTTCAGTACATGCTGCCATGCCAGTATCACTTCTTTCGACAGGAGGATAGATACTGGCTCCAGTTCCAGTTTCTCTTCCATCCATCTCTCACTGTCTCCTTACCAAGTTGCCCATGGCTCTTGGTGCTATGGGGCAAATGCAAGGCCATGGTGTGAAATGGCAGAGCTGGGAAGGAATGAATCTAAGGAGAGCTTCCCTGTGCTATACGAATACAAGGAAAATGTTAAATCAGCTAAGCCTTTCTTACACTCTACTAATTACTATGGCATTTGTAAACATATGCCTGATGGTGCTTTATCTTTGTGATGGCTTTGGCTCTAGTTCTGAAAAACAGTTTTGCTAGAGCTGTCTGTGATTATTGTTATTATAGATGCAGTGTGCAAAACAATTGGACCCTCATGTGGGCTTTTGGTGCATTCAGATACAAGCAGTTGCTAATGCTTTGAAATATGAATAATCACCATATGTACCTGATGGTCTTTTTCTGCCTTTTTATTTTAATTTCCTTTACTCTGTGGCTGTTCTCTGGAGCACTTTTGTTTGAATGTATCACAGTGAATAAAGAAAAGTTATGGAATTCCAGTGCAGACAGTCTTGTATTTGTGCTATACTTGGGTTGCACTTTCAATCTCATTTCAGTTACTTATTTCTAAAGACAGATACAAAACAAATTTATTAATATCCTTAATGCTGTTTATTTTCCTTCAATTTTCTTTTGTCCTCACCTGTTTGTTGTTTTTAGGTCATTTCTTTTTTCAGTAGGTTTAATTATTCTGCCTTTGGATGGTAATAATCAATCTTAGCTTTTATACAGCAACAATCGTTGCAGTTCCAAAGCCAGTCAAGAGCTCAAGTTACTCAGAGCTGAAAATAACCTCTTAGACCAAAAAGTCACATTCTTTTTATTAACTTTAGGGTCAATAAACTATGGAGGAATTCGAACCAGTCATAAGGTCATAAATCATGTCCATCTTCTTTTTCTTTTAGTTGATGCAGGAAGAAAAAAGTTCCTCTGACACCAGCAGTGAGACCCACAGTTCTTAGAGGAGCACTGGAGTGCAGAAATGTTCTACTCTGATTTGGGAATTGCTACTTCTACAACTTTCCTTATCTCTGGATGTGCACGCTACATCATGTGGGCTTTGCAGCATCAGTCCTGGTTTCCTGAGCATATTTCCCATCCACTTGCCCTGTGTTCTCAACTGCTTTACTGGACTGTAGATTAAGATCTTTTTCATGGAATCATAGAATCATTTAGATTGGAAAAGTCCTATAAGATCATCAGGGCCAACTGTTGTTCTCACACTAAGACCACCACTAAACAAACCATGTCCTCAAGCACCACACCTACATGTCTTTTTTGATGGTGACTGAACCACTTCCCTGGGTAGCATGTTCCAATGCCTGACAACCTCCGGGGAAGAAATTTTTCCTAACATCAAATCTAAGCTTCCCTTGCACAACTTGAAGCCATTTCCTCTTGTCCTGTTGACTGTTGTTTGGGAAAAGAGACTATCCAGCTCCATCATCCTTTCAAGGCAGTTGTAGAGAGAGATAAGGTGCTCCCAAACCTTACCTTCTCTAGACTAACCCCCTGCAAGGTCCCTCAGCCATTTCCCATCACACTTGTGCTTCAGGCTCTTCATCAGCTCTGTTAGCCTTCTCTGGCCCCACTCCAACAATGTCTCTCTTGTAGTGAGGGGCCCAAAACTGAACACAGGATTCAAGGTGCAGCCTCACCAGTGCCCAGTACAGGGGTAGAGTACATCTCTCGTGGTGACTGGCAGAGTGGAGTTGTGCAGAAGGCACATGAGCTAGAATAATGTTAGCAGGTTGTTTTAAAAATCAAATGTATGGAGCAAGTTGAGTGTAATCAGGGGAGGGAGTCTCTTTCTACTGTACATTTTTATGCAAACATTCCAGATTGGTTTTGGAAAGAAAAGGAAATCTCAGATCACATGGGCAGAATTGTGCTAAAAGCTCATCATTCTTTCACTGTGCCCACCTGAGCTGGTGTAATTTTGCCAGCATATTCATTCAGCATGGGGTTGGGCCATTGCTTGGCAGGTTTGGAAACTGAATTCTAAGGATACTTGCTTTGGTGCTGTAAATAGGGCTCTTTCAAAACCAGAACTTTAACCTGTGAGAAAGACAGCTGTGTAGCCAAAATAGCTCATCAAGGAACCACAAGTAACTCAACTATACAGAGGCATGACACTAGAAACTTCATTGTCCAGCTGATGGTGACTGCCACTAATCTGCAGAACTGCATCGAGTGCCTCTGTATTCTTGTATCCTAAGGCAGGGCAGCAGAGGGGTATAGGAGGGCTGTTCTGGTTGTGAATGGAAAGGATTAAAATCTTCTGCAGCTTTAAGCGGCTGACATATGTAGAATTCTGGTTGATGTGACATGACTTCCTCGGAGAACAGTGTTGGAGGTGGAAGCTGAAGTCTCGAGAAGGCACAGACCATAGAATCATAGAATCAATCATAGAATCATAGAATAGTCCTGGGCAGGGATATAGATATCATAGAATAGCCATGGGCAGGGACACCTCACACTAAACCATATCACCCAAGGCCTTGTCCAGCCTGGCCTTGAACACTGCCAGGGATGGAGCATTCACAATGTCCCTGGGCAACCTATTCCAGTGCCTCACTACCCTAACAGGAATTTCCTCCTTATATCCAATCTAATCCATCTATCCATGCAGAGCTCTTCCAGAGCACACAGTGAACTTAGCCTACTGCAGGCTGCAGAGTTATCACCAAGCTTCTTTCTCAGAGGAAAGGTATTTTCCTTGCATCTGTAATTGTTTTGCAGCTGAATTCCCAGGCCTGCCTGCTTAGAGGGCAGCCCTCATCTTAACGTTGCATGCTGAACTCCGAGCTAGTATAATACATGCTTGAAATTCTTGTCCGTGTTTCCACTTAATCTGCCATTTGTTAGCAGATTTTGGTAGCGTGCCAAGGCAATATGCACAGGCCTTGGGAAGAGAAGCTTTCAAAGAGTGGATAAAGTATGATGGGAGGGTAAAAACCTCTTTGCTTCCCTGGAGCGAAAAGGAAGCGCAGACAGAGAAGAGCAGCAAAGAGCGAAAGGGCAACATGATTCGTGTCCCAGGAGCAAGATTCCTAGTGAGCTGGTTGCTGTGTATATATGCACATGTATGGGGAGGGTTTATGAATAATACTGTTCCTTTCCATTCCCTGTTCTACTAGGTATAGAATAAAAAGGGATGAGCTGAAGTAAGTTAAGCCTCTTCAACTGACTGTATAAATACCAAATCTGAAGCCGGTGTGCAGCACATATGAGAAGTTTAGACTGTGGCTTGCCTATAGGTACAGAAGAAAAGCTTCAGTGTCAGCAACATCAGAATTAGGAACTTGCTCTTCTCCCAGGAGATGTTTTCTGCTGTCTCACACAGTGACTATTAGGTTGCTGTTAAAGGCAGTGTGGGCTTTTATGGGTAAATCATTAAACAAGAGAAGAGAAACAACTTAGCATGCCCCAAACACTGATTATACGCAGGATAAAATTAGCGGTGATGTTATGGCTGCGGATTGATTTTGAATAGGTTGAGTCATGAAGCAGGCTCATAGTGTTTTTTATCTAAAGATCTCTAGCAGGAGTTAAGTGGTTGTGGCTCAAGGGGAGACAATGAATGTTCATCACAGGTCTTTATGGGCGGTGTTTAGTTTTGTACAATAAATTGCATTTAAAAGACAAGTATGCATCAGCAGAGATCTACAAGAAGGTAAACGCTTCTATTGCTTCACCAAGCAAGAACTCATGATATAAAATACTCCTTTTCAACAGCATATATATTAAAAATATCTGATACCTGTTAACTGCAATTTGCTCATTTCAGGTTTGGAAAACACTGTTCATGCTGATTTGGTGAGGTGAGAGTTATTTTCCTGGCAAGCCTGGCTAACTCCAATGTAGAAAACACGTTCATGAATTACTGACATGTGATGTGAAGGCTGTTCACTCTTATTGGAATGATAGCAGTAATAAGTTATAATAACTTTTTCCAGCTTATCCTAAGCAATTTCCTACAACTATTTTATGCCACATTATCATAGATTTGGTGCTTTCCCACAGGTTGCACACAGAAAGCAGTTAATTTAATGATGCTTTAGATGTTTTTTGGGGGGGTTTCATCCTTTACCCATGAAGCCAGGTGTATTTACTGCCATGGAAAGGTCAGAGAGAACAAAAATGTTCACATTTCAAAAGTTCATCAAAGCCTTGTGTAACATAAAGTCCCACTTGCGAGCTGCAGTTGAACTGTGTTTGCCATCATACAGAACATGGTAGGTTTAAATGAGGTGGTTTAGATGAGTTTAAACCTGAACAAACAGTTCCTTTTTGGTCTTTTCCCACTGCCTCCGTCCTTCTTTTTCTTTTCCTGCTCATTCTTGGAAAATAAAACATCCCGTGATGAAAAAGAATGGAGATTCATAAGGAGAAAGGAATAAGGTGTGCTTCAGAAAACCTATTCAACTGGCATGTTTGCTCTTTCTTGCTGCAAAGAGGGTGCCTACCCAATGGTTTGGCTGTTCTGATCATTCTGGGACAGGCAGGCGATACTTGCTTTGATTTTGACCAGGAATTTCCACCTGGGTCAAAGAAACCTTTCTGATAAAAATTTGTCCTAAATCAGGATGTTTCAACAAAGCTTTGGTTTCTGTGAATTGCTATTGCGACCTGTTTCTCTAATGAATTTCCAGTCAGACCTGCTTCAGTTAGCTTTTCCTGTGGGGTGTTCTGATCCCCATGGGAAGCAGGATGTTGTACCTTCCCATGGCAGAGGGTTGGAACTAGATGGTCTTTAAGGTCCCTTCCAACCCAAATCATTCTGTGATTCTATGATTATGGCTTACAAACAGCATTCAACACATTTGTCCAAAAGTAATGTTTTACCTGAATTTATCACAGTTTTGTTCATTCTGAATGGAGCACACAAGGGCCTGTTTCATTGTTGGTGCGGAAGGGAGTATATTAGGACGTACGCACCACTGCAGCATGGGGTCAACTGGCCGTGGGACCAGAGGCTTGAGAAACAGGTGAAAGGACAGGGGTTTTCTGGCCTCTGCTTCCTCACAAAAGCTTCACTCAGCAACGAAGCGTGGGGTGGAAATAAAGGTCACACTGGGCTTCATCCCGCACCCACCAAAGTCTGCTATTGTGTTGGGTGGGAGCGGGATCCGTGCGCAATGGGATCTGCCGCACGGCTTAAATGTCACCAGGCGTGTGGGAGCACTTCTCTCCAGGCAGCCCTTCTGAGGGATCATTGTGGGCAATGAAAGGGCAGGAAAGACTTTTCCAGAGCGTGTGGGTGGGGAAAAAGCAGCCCTTCATGCTGGGAACACATCAGATGTGAGGGTAACTCTGAAATGTCTTGTCCCTGGAGTAGAGGGTTAGGCTGAGCGAGTTCTGCAGGTAGATGGAGATCAGCTTTGCCCAGTAGATTCCTCCCCATCTCTTCCAGAGATGTCTCTGGCTCCAACCAAGTGGGAGGGGGATAGCCACACTCTCACCTTTATGGATGAACCACTCAATCTCTGCCTCCTGTGGGAAGTAATGATTTAACAACGCTTAAACGAGAGAATAACCTGAAAGAAGCTGTGAGATGTGTTCAGTTCACAGTAGCAATAAAGTAGCTGTTTACAAACAGGTACCCACAAATACCTGTCTTTTAACAAGTACCTGTGGCTACTGCTGTTGTAACCAGTGCTAGGAACCTTAACTACCTGGGCTGGACTCAAGCTTGTAGGTACTGTCGAGGCAGAAATTCCCATTTCCCAGGCTTCACCATAAAAACAGACTTTCTGTCTCCTTGTTTTCACTAGACCTCATTCAGGAAACACAATCCCCTTTTAAGTACATGATCTTAAGCTTTGTATAATGAAATATCTTTAGGGTATTTCCCAGTAATCGACTCCCTGAGTTCTTCCTGTGAGACATTGTGCTGCTCTTCCCAGCTTTGTGTCATCAGTGCCTTTCATTAGTGTGCTCCTTCTCCTTGTGTGAATGTTATTGGTGAATATATTTAGTTGAGACTGGCTGAGAGTGATGCTTGGGAAACTAAGCTCGTAACTTCCCTCTACCCTGATGGTTCCCCTTTCAGCACCTTTTGTCTGTGCTTCAGCCAGACCCTTTGGCTAATAATTCCCTATACGGCACCGTTTCAATTGCTTTGCTGAAATCCAGTTAGATGAAGTCCACCAAAACCAATTACTATAAATTAAACTGCTGCTTGAGCAATGCGAAGAATCTGCAATAAATTATGGGCGAAATGGATGGCCTATTTCATCATGTTCATTTTAATCTTTATTTTAATGCTCGCCAGCAAGAATTACATCAGTTAATATTACTGTTCTGGGCATTGCTTTTGTTAGTGTAATATTATCAGAATAATTTGGACTCTTATGCGTCAAAATCTTGAATTTATCTAGATTTCAAGCTTAGGAAAAAGTTGTGTATATTCATTTTTATTAAGCTCTAATCCAGACCATGAACACTGCACTGGTTCTATTTCCTCATACGGCTGATTGTTTAGAAGCTGATAAACCACAGATAACACCTAAGGACACAGCTGTGATTTCTTTATTCTCAATAGCTGCCTTATTTGCATTGTTACTAATCTGAGCAGACGCAAGATCTTTATTAGCATCATCACGATGATAAAACAGCTCATTCTTTTGATGTCAGATAAAACACGATTTTGATGTGATTCTGAAGCCAAAAGCCATAAAGTCTGCTGTCATACTACCTCCCTCTACACTTGAAAGGGCTGTGAGACATCTGGAAATGGAAGAATCTTTTCTTTTGCCCCATAAAAATAATGTCTCCTACTTCTTCCTCCCAGTTTTGACTCCTGCAGTCTGGAAGGATTACAAAACCAGTCTGTGAAGTCGGCTTTAGTAGAAATCCTCTGTTTGGGGTATGAAATAGTTTGGGTTTTTGAATGGAAGAGTTACATCAGGAATCAAAGTCACAAATACAGTCAACACGAGGTCACACCATCTCCTGCCATAGCAAACCTTAGGCCTTGCAATGCATGCTTTCTTTTGTGAAAGATCTGTAGGCTGAAGGTAAAATGGGAACAGGCTGCAGGATTTAATGAACTATTTCACATGATCCCTCTGAATTTAATACATATGGTGGCTTTGAGCTCACGGCACTTCACAGCAGAAGTGTTCATTTCGCATTGCTACTATATTCTTTAATATACATGGAAATCAAAGTCTGCAACTTTTGAGTTCTGCACGTATTTTTGCTGCTTAGTGCATGATATGTGCCTGCGAAATGTTCTTACCAAGGCAGAACATGGTATATTAAAGGCATGTAAAAGAGAAAGCATGGCTTACTTTGATCTTGGGGGCTCTTGTGCTACTTGCCACTGAAGGTTTCCATTTGCTCTTCATCCACTCTATGCAATTTGTTTGGCTTTCAATAAAAATGACAGACAGAATTAATAACAGCCCTGATATCTCATCAGGAGATGCATTCCAAAAATATCTGTCTATCTACACAGTGAGTGTATGAAAGCCTATGTAGGATCCTGGTCAATAAAATCCTTCTGCTTCACTCAGAGAGACTTTCCATTAGTTTGAGAAATGCTTTCCTCATTACGATGCCTTCCCTTCAAGCATCCAGAAGGATATTGAAGGTAACTGATTGCTTCAAAGGAATAAACTTTTCACACTGCTACTGCCAAAGCTTGCCTTTTGTTCATTGAAAGAATGTTCCCTGTGGCAAAGGATGAGGTGATGTTGTAATACTCTGGGACACCCTGGAGAAAGCACATGGTAGTGTTTAATTAAGAGGTTTAATCAGTGTACCTCAATCTTGAATTAAAGCTGCATGGGCCAGAAGGATGCTCACATTTCTGAACTTTGGAACATTCTGGACATTGAAAACTTAAAACTGTGCTACATCTGGTACTCACAGTGGTAAGCAGCACACACGGAACATGGATTTACCCCACGGACACTGCATCACTTGGGCTAAATCAGAAACTGTATCACTAGATGGTTGGGGTTTTCTTGAGGATGGACCAGCTATGTAGCCAGGGATGGGAGCTATCTTTGTCCCTATACTTCTCAGACACTTCCTGGCAACAAAGGAATGGTTAAACTTAGGACTCTCGGATTCCAATCTCTGCCCTAATCAGCAGAAATTCCTCTGCATATTTTCATGCCAAGTTTTATCTTGCCTGATGCACTCCTCTTTCTTCCTCATCGCTACTATCTGGTGCTGGAGATGTTCCACTTTGTGTTGTCTAAACTGGTTATCAGAGAGTTAACGAGTACCTGGATAATACAGGATGGAGACGTGCTCCATCCTTCCCACACGTCCTGTCCTGTTTAGTCAGTGGGATTTCCCCCTCTCCTCAGCTGTATTTGTGATGCAGTAAAAATAGATCAGCGGAGTTCCATGAGTATCGTGAGTGGAGTTTGCTTTTAATCAAACTACGTGGTCTTTTTACAAAATTAGTGACAAAACTGCTATTAAATACCTTTGAAGTTCATCATAGCCTGCAACCTCAAACACTCCAGCAAAACAGGTCCATTAAAGCTTTTATCTAAGAGATAAAGAAAGTGAGTAATAGAAACCTGGCAACAAAGCTGGTTCCATTTCCTTAGGAGGGTTGGACAACTCTTCAAATGCCAGTGGGCATGAGCAAGCCCAGCCTAGGACGGGAAGGAAGATAACATGGCTGGATACAACCCATTCTCAAGAAGACATAAGTGTCGAGGGAGCAACCTCAACAATAGTTTTGTGTCAAACAGTCAGGCCAAGGACTGGTTTTATGTCAGAAATGGAAATACCTGGCAGGTGCTGAGTGGTTGGGTACCATCAAGTTGAAAGCAAGATTCCGATGTCTTAAACTGCATGGGATTTATGTCCTGTGGGATCCAGCTACCAGACCATGTCTATCACAAGGTGATAGGTGACGTTCAGCCATTCCTCTTGACTGATGACTGTCCAAACACCACGAGCTGTTTCTGGTAAGGTCAAAGTTAAGAGGTGTCTCTGTCTGGGCAGAGAAGAGATTCAGAGCAGCCCTGTGGAGAAGGACTTGGGGGTGCTGGTCGATGAGAAAATGAACATGAGCCAGCTTCAGTGTGCACTTGCAGCCCAGAAAGCCAACCGTATCCTGGGCTGCATCAAAAGGAGCGTGACCAGCAGGTCGAAGGAGGTGAACCTGCCCCTTTATTCTGCTCTCGTGAGACCTCACTTGGAGTATTGTGTGCAGTTCTGGTGTCCTCAACATAAAAAGGACATGGAACTGTTGGAACAAGTCCAGAGGAGGCCACGAGGATGATCAGGGGACTGGAGCACCTCCAGTCTGGAGGACTGGACTGGACCTCCAGTCTAGGGACTGTAGTGATAGGACAAGGGGTAATGGGTTAAAACTTAAACAGGGGAAGTTCCTTGGAGAAGACAGTGAATGCAAGATGTTCTGTCTCCCAGGCTCACTTATCAGGTTCTCAGTCCAGTCCTCATCTTCTTCCACTAGCAGTTACCTTTTTACTGGCTTTTCTTCCTCTTTTTAAGCTTACCCCTTTACCTGGGCCTGTTCCTATCACCAGTGGTCTGAGCTGGCTCCTTATCTTCCCACAGAGATAGGAGAGGAGGATATCCTGGGCATGCATTCCCTTTTTCCCCTCTATGTCATCTCTGCATTGCTTCTAAATCTGCATCTTTGACCACTGCCCTGAACCAGATCCCCCAAGCCACATGAAAATACGGATCTTTCTTAGCTTCTCTGTCAAATTGTCCCAGATTTCCAGCTACCTGCTAATCCTTTCCCTGTTACTTAAACATTTCCATGTTGGATTAAAATGCTTCTTTCTTTGTGCTCTTGGGAGTCTGGGTCACCCAGAGCAGATTCTAAGTCCCAGCCCTCCAAAAGTTCCAAGTTCTAGAACTAGCTTTTCGTTGCTGGGAAAGACAATGTTTGTCCCCATTTTCTTCAACTGGAGCAGTGGTAAAGGTCTGGTGGATTCAATACATATGTAGTCAGGCCCTGGTTAGCACCACACTGGTTTGAGAACATGGAGAAAAATGAAAGTTTTGAGCATGGACTTGATGACCTTAAAGCTCTTTTCCAACCTGGTCGATTCTGTGATTCTATGATACTATGCGCAGTAAGGTCAGTTTCTTCATAAACAGTAGCTATTTGCACAGAAGAAGCTTCTGTAGAGCAAATATAGGCTGTTTCTTGTTTGTTTGCTTGCTTTTTCTGTGTCTGAGAGCTTTGAGATTGGTTTGGGCAAACTTTCAGAAAACAGTGAGAAATGCAACTGCTGCAAACACCTGGTCAGTAAAATAGAAGCTCCTCTTCCAAATCCAGCAGCTCTAGAACAGCCTTTTTTTTTTTTTTTCCCCCAAAATGTTCCTTTTTCTTTTATTTTTCTGTATAACAATCTATTCCATCTCCTTGTTCCAACCCAGGAATGAGTGGAGTTTCCAAGAACGTGTTGGCACAAAGCTGAACATCAGGAACATCATTACCAAGTTTGCCAAGATCTTAGGGCGTTTACGCAGGATCTTATGAAGGAAGTAGCAGGAACCTCAATAACAGGCAGAGCCAGTGAGCTCCAAGTGTGGTAGTTGGGGGCTGACAGCATTTGGGGGCAGAGGATCTGAGACAAGAGAGGTAAAGATCTCAGAGTGTTTTGAAGGCAATGCCAGGAAGAACTGCCCATGTAGTTGAATGACTGGAGAAGAAGGCGTGTTAAGGCAGCAAAATAGATGTGAAAGGTGGACTGCACATCTCCTTCTTTATTGGAATTGTGGTTCAGTTACAAAGTAGAACTGAATGGAAACCACCTTTCTAGACCCCAGTGAGGGAGAAGAGTTGTTTTACTGGAAGAAGGGAGAAAATTGGCATGGAGGAAGAGGCATGAAGGGAAGAGAAAGGCAAGATGATTTCCCCCCCCGGGAAATACAATGTTTTATTGAGTTTGAAAATACATTTACTGCAAAATCTAGTAACTGAATGATACCACTACAAAGAAATCCTGCAAACCATATTCACCCTATTGTACAACTTCATCTAACCTACAGTAGATGCTGACAGCTCAAACTTTCTGACAAGACTCAAATATAAATGTCTGAAGCAAAACAGCCTGGGCAGATGCGATTTTAGATAGATTGGTGTGATGTAAATTTGAGACAAATTAGAGTTAGGATTAAGTTTTAAATGATCAAACAGATCTGAGCTAGAATTCCAGCACTGAGATTTGATCTTCTGGGGATATTGACGCTCTGTTGAACAGAAGAACTCAAACCATATTGGCCTGTTTGGAGAATTTAGTTGTAACCAAAAGAGAAGCTAAACCCAAACCATTTCTCATTTTATACTAGACCCAGAAGGAAGATAATGCCTGGAATTCAGACCTGGATTTACTTCCCCTGTCTGTGCAACCACGCACAGATTTGGAAGACATTTAAATGTCAAACTCCAATGAAATGAAGAAAATCAGTCTGGGCTTTAGTTTCTCTGGATGCAATTTGGGCTGAGTAAATGCAGATGTCTATGATGTGATAAACACTTCTCCACAGTCAATGGAGAGGAAAGACATTTTGTGGGTTATGATTAAAGCTTCCCTGAAGTTGATGTTTAAAATAGGTTAGATGAATCACTGAATAATTGTTGCTCTCTTATTGTCTCTAAAAGGAGCTGAAGGCTCTTAGCTCAGTTACAGGAGCACAGAACTTTCCTGTTTTGGAAAGGTAGCTGACAGCTAAAACTGTTAAATTTGGAAGGTCCTCGGATGCTAGTCTAGGAACATCAAAGTACTATAGATAGATTTGAAAGGTCAGCCTGGAACACGCTTTGTTTCCTCTTCAAATTCAAAGGGATTTGAGTCACATGTGAGCTCCAGAGCACATCTTTAGGCTTCTGCCATTCCCTGAGATTTGTTCTGATTTTCTGGGATCCAATGAAAGCTGTTGATGTGAGGGAGGATTGGGAAGTTCTCAAAGGGAAATGCAAGCCCTAATCACCAGGCACACCTGGGATGGGCCTCAGCACAGTCAATCTCTTCCTTTTGCCACTTGAATTACTGTACTATAGGCCAAATGAATTAAGGAAACTATAACTCAATGCAGTACTAAATAAATACGTAAAAAAAGAAATAAAGTTTATTTATTGTATTTTATCCATACCCTTTTCATTCCCACTTTCAGTACCTTCTTCCCTTCCTCTTTTTGCAAGGAGTAATTGTGCTATGCTGCTACATCAGTCTGGACACATAGCCCCATATCACATCACATCCTCTGGAAACCACCTTGAAGTCAGGAAACTGCTTCGTATCTCGTGTCGTTCTGACCCTCTGACCACATCAAATGCAAGCAGAAACCACCACATTCACCGAAAGGCATGTATACATCCACCAGATCCTGTTCTTCAGGAACAGGAAAATTGCTTTAACCTTCAAAAAGGCCTTCCTGGTTTTGTGGCACCTTTTGTGGTGCCTCTGTCCCAAATCCCTTTACGAGAAAGGCCTCCATCCCTTCCTGTCTACCAGATTCCTCTTAGATGTTTTCTTAGAGGCAGCATTTAGCTGCTAACCATTTTCTGCCTTTGCTTGTGACCTTTACAAAGCTGTGCAAGGTATTAGAGCACAAATCTCAAAGCCACGATATGCTCTGCTTTGGCTTGGCAGCTCACAGCACTAAATTCTCCCTTTGTTGCTTCTTACCTTCTTCTTCATATGAAGTGCATGTGTTCCTCCTCCAGAGCTGATGCCATGTGCTCTTTTAATACGCTGCAAAGCTCCCTTACTAAAGATGGGGTTCAGGATAGTGCTGTAGTACTGAACAAGATTTGATGCTGTGTTTGTGTTGTTGGTGGAGAAATTTCCCCATCACCACCTTCAAAAAACCCAAATCACATGAAGGTCTGCTCATGGCTGCCCTTCACAGTATTGCAAAGCCATTCAGGAGAAACACAGAGCCAGGTTTTTTGCAGCCTTCAAGATGCTTGAGGTTCCTCATGTGCAGAAAACCTACAATATATGGTGACTCTTATTGCAGGAATTTAGGCAATAGGATTCTATTTGCTTCCACAGACACCACCTTCCCATCTAATGTTTTCAAAAGTCACTTACCTATTTTTCATTGCTTTCTATAGGTTTGCACCTCCTGAGCTCTAAGCACAGCTCCACTCTCTCTTCCACCATTTTCCCCATATATTTCCACATCTCCCTTTGCCATAACTTTGTTCATTCTCACTCTGGCAGGTTAAGGCCATTCCCCTTGTCCTGCCCCTACAGGCCCTTGTCCCAAGCCCCTCTCCAGGTTTCCTGCAGCCCCTTTAGGCACTGGAGCTGCTCTAATGTCTCCCCTTAAGGAGCCTTCTCTTGTCCAGGCTGACCCAGCCCAGTTCTCTCAGCCTGGCTCCAGAGCAGAGCTGCTCCAGCCCTTGGCGCATCTCTCATCTCCCTCAGTTTCCCTGTGGAGCTGCAAGACCCTATCTATCTCTGTGATGCGACACTCTCCTTGCCCCCTCTCTCCTCTCCTTGCCATAGGGAGGCACTCAGCTGCCTTCAGGCAATGGATGTTTTTCCACCTACCTGCTCAGCTCACTGGATAAACCAAACATAAGCCCCAGTAAGAAGAGCAAGGGTCTCCTGTCCTGTCCTTTGCAAGCATGTTGGGTGATTTAGTCCTTTAGGCAGCAGATCAGTTGTCCCCACCTCAGTTTCTCCTGGTTCCTACCTCCCCATGCCCTCTGATGTAACTCCTGAGACTTTTCCCTCTTTGCAGACTGCCTCTTGGTGGTTCTGTCCTTTTCCCTGTGATTTTGGGGAATTCCAAAACCTCGTGGAATTACTGTATTGCCTGGCAATGCCTTTGGCTCTTAGGGCTGCTGGGGTTTTGGTAGTGTTTTCTTCCCCTAAGTCTTACAAGAGCCTTAAAAGTCTCAGCTGCTATCATGTCCTTAGTAGCACTCTAATAACTTCTGAACCAGAGACAGCAAAAGACATTTATTCCATCATCTACTTCATCCCTGTGCTGTTGCACAATTACTTGCTGGGGAGCGCTTCAGGCTCCTGTCCAAGAAGTTCTTATGCCTAGCTTCAATCTCAAAAGCAGCTCTGCAAGCATGATAGTGCAGGGCCCATTGTCTGCCTTTCAGCCATTTCAAACCTTAATTTGCCCAAAGTACAAGTAAAAGGTTATTTTTTCAGACCCATAAACTGTTTAAAACATCAAAGCCAAACTGCGTTTCTTCTGGCTCTAACTCCATCAGCCAGAAAGCATCTGCAACTGGAAATGAATCTGCAGCTGTGTTGATGGTTTGCAAAGTTAAAAAGCACTTCACTCTCTCACAGCTCTGTTAGCACTTTAGAGCAAGCAGGAGGGGAAGAGAAAGAAATCACGTTGTAATTAATGCGGGTGATGACTTTAGAAGAGTGATCTTTGTTGTATCAGTATTCCAAGGAACTCCATTTTTCAACAGGCTGCTTAACTCTGATCGTCACTTCAGGTAGGTTATGTATCATAATTCATTCAGATCAAGTTTAATTAGACACACTGACTTCATTAGGGGAGCAGGGACAGGTGATTAACCCAGCTCTGTGGGGCAGGAGACAGACTGCTTCTCTTGAGCTACCCTGAGATAAATCACTTGCTCTTCACTGTGGCCTTTCTTCGGAGAAATACCATGTACTGATATGTGTCTTTTGCCTTATAAATGGTGCAGGTGATAGGAGAGAGCCACAGGGGCACAGGTATCCCCCAAACCCTTGTTTTGTTGGATATGCAGTAAATGCACAATACAGGAACCCACCCTGCCCTTGGAGTATGAGCCATTTTATGGGATATTCACCTACACACACTGGGCTAGCATGAGAATTAGTTCATGCTGATTGAATGCGTTTCCAAGAGCTCCAGACATGTGTAGAGACAAAGCTCACATGGCCAGAAACAGTAAAAATGACTGCAGATGCAAAGTGCTTTTCAGACCCTTAAATCAGATTAACCTAGAGATAAATAAATGCCAAGCGGAGGCTTTCCTGTTGCTTTGATCAAGGAACAGGTTTTCTCATTACTTAATTAAAACCCACAGGTCTGTTATTCCCCTCATCCCATCATCACACATTGTTCAGCCAAAAAAGCACAGAGTGTTTCCTTTTTTCCATCACTTTCTTTCCATTTGCTTTTCCCACTTTCCATCACTTGCACCCAGAGCTGGTTACTATGGTGTTGGCTTTGCTCAGAAGGTTTTAAGCTGAGAAAGTCCCATGTTAAGGTTGAGGTTTTGGACCATGGCTGGCATGGTGATGAATAGCAGGGCTTGGCATTTGTACCAGGGTTGGAAGCATTGCTTGATCACAGTCCCATGGTGGGATTACACAGAGAGGTCCACAATGCCATGATCCTTTTGGCCATTAGAGACATGATGTGGCCATTGGGAGACCTCTCTTTATCCTTGGCATACCAGTGCTGAGTCTGCTGGTGATGGCACCAGTTTTACAGGGTGGCAGAGGACTCAGATGGGGCTTGGGACTGCACCATTGAGGGTGATGCTCAAGCTGTGGGCTGCAGGCACCTCTCAGTGCTGCTCAGGTCCTGAGGATGCAGAAGATGGGAACCTGGGACTTACTAAACAGTTGTGTTTCAAAACAGTCTGTGCCCCTTGGAATGCACTCTCTCCTTCTGGGCTGAGCATTTGCAAAGTGTTACTTAATAGAGACATAGTGTGAAACCCCAGCTCCAGACGCGCTTGGCTCTTAGTCTGAAACTAATCAAAATCCGAGGCTGGAAACACATGCCAGTTTTGCAACTGGCTCCGTGACAGCAGCTGAACTGTAACCACAGAATCCATCAGCCCAGCTCTCTGGGAGGTTGAAATCCAGGCCAGATTTTGAAATCTGGGACCTCTCTTTAGTAATTTACAGCACACAAAAAGAAATTCAATAATAAGCCTGGTTTAGCCTCCCTAAAACCTTTGGGTCGATGAAGAAGCACTTCCACATGTTCAGATCTACTGCATCCCTCTGCTCGCTTTACAGTGATATCCTTGCACAGCGTGAAGTGAGACAAGTTGGTGTTTTCCAGACTTTTTGCAGGGATTTTAAGCTATTTCCCCTTCTTTCTAAGGAGGGATGAGGGTTTTGATGAGCAAGGGGGTAGCAACAAACACAGACTGCGTGTGACACAGTGGAGTAAATGACATCTCCTTGCTGGTCCTGAGCTGTTTAATTCTGGGTTTACTTTTGCAGCAGTGGATCTCTCCCCTTGCTTGGGATTCCTGAGACCTTTGTCCTGCAAAAGGCCATAAAGAATCATAAAAAGCTTGAATACCAAGAGTGACTACAGGATATTAAACGCTTGTTGCTTTGAAATGAGCAGATGGTACTTTTACCAAATGCCACCATTTTGGCCATATTTTCCTTGTGTTGTCGTGGTTCTGATAGCCTGTTTTTACTGTAGAACAGGTCTGCAAAGCAGCTGCCACAAAGTGATGGTAACTGGATAACGTCTGTACATTTGACAATCTTGTTAAATGATATGAAAGGGGAGTCTATTAAAACACATCTGTCTGGAGTTCACGTTATTTCACGCAGGGAATTGAAGCCCACATCTGCCTTTTCTTATTAAAACACAGAATTAGATTATTGTTGAAAAGACTTCCCGAAGTGTTATTGGAACAAATTATCACCAGGTACCCTGAGTGATGCAGTAGCTGTGTGATGAGGCACAGACCTGCCTGTGCTGCACATCTCAGTGTGTAAAGAATGGGCTGCTTTGAAGCTGCATCTTGATATATACACTAATGAAGAGAAGTAGCAATGAGCATTTATCTGTATGGGATAAAAGTGATGAGAAGGACTCGCTTTTAGAGGTCAAAAGAGGCTGCATGTGGAAACACAAAGGATGCCATGTAGAAGAGCTCCTTTCAGATACTAGCAACTACCACTTTTCAGCACGCTGTTTCCTAGTCTGGAGTCTGCAGCTCCTGTGGGAGGTCATAAATCTTCCTGTTTAAGAGAACAGCTTCTAAGAGTTTCCCAGCCATATTTGTATTGCCACTGGCCCTTCCCCAGAAAATGACAGCCTTATCAAAACTCAATTTGTCACGAATAACGCTTTGGTATTCAGAAACACTTTTCAGGTGATGACCTACCCACATATCATCCATCCCAAGTGAGTGTCAGTCTCTGTTGCACAAGTATTTTGTAAACAGTAATGTGCTAAGACTGAGGGTCATTGCAACCTTATGTTATTGATGGATGATTTAGGCTATAAATGGCATATCCAAAGTTCCCAAATCTGAATTTGAGACTGACTGATAAGAGTGCCCAGGTCCTTTTGTCTAAGATGAGCTAGAAGAAGCCATGAAAGTGTATGGATATGTGAATATGAAGCTGGTTTTTTGCTTGCTTTAGCTGGTATATAACATACAATTTACCATGCCATAACATTCTATGTTTATCCTGGTTATATCTATATATAAACCCAATCTTTCACTTAACTTCAGAACTTCAAATTGGATCGAGTATTGACTTGGCTGGCCTGGAAACTGCATCCCTCTGGAGGTTGTCTGGAGAACAGATACGTTCTTGAGGGTCAGCTGTCTTGATTTGACTTGCAGTGAGGAGACCTGTGCCTGGCTGCCTTGCTGATAGGAAAGTGGCACACTTCCCAAGGCTGGGAAGGGTGGTGAAGCAGAGCATGGAAAGCACTTTGGGATGCCTGCAAGAGCTGACATAAGCTATTCATGGGGTCCTCATATGTGGGCTAAGCATATGATACTCATGTGTCTACTCAGGGGCTGCTCTATGAGGGAGGACAAGCTGGAATCTGAGGGTGATCCATCATGGGCTGTGCGGCCACAGATGGGCCAAGAGCAGTGATCATCCAGTGTCCACTGGACAAGGCAAGACCTTGGATGGGGCCCATCCAGGCAGCCTGGTCACGAGCAGGAGGAGATGGGCCAGAGGCAGGACTGGAGACAAGGCTACTTACAGCATGGGTGCAGGGGGGGCAGGTTGGTCAGGTCTGTCAATTAAGGCCTATAATTGGGTGCTGACACTGCTTAGCAGATGCTCACTCATTAACAAGGCACCATCACAGTAGGTATCCCTGGTCCTCAGGACAGCTGTGCAGCAGGCAACAGGGGCTACCATGTAGATCTCTCCCTGTCCTTCACACCTCTGCTTCAACACTTCCAGCCCTGTCATCTTGGCCTGAAATCTCAAAAGCCCTGAGCCAGCGTCCTCAAAAGTACTTTGGATTCTTTCCACTGGCTCCAGTTTTGATTGAGCCAGCCAGTTACTGGGACAGGCTCTTCCTGGTGCCCCAGCACTGCTGCGATTTCCACCCATGAGAAAGGCAGTCGTCAGCAGAGAGGTTCAGGTCGGGTGACAGCCAGGGCAGTTTGCTTGCAAATGGCTGTAGGGAGCTCAATCATTAGAAATTAAAACCACACCATAGAGGGATGAAAACAATTCTTGCTGCAAGTGCAATAGGGTGTGTTAGCCAGAAAAGACTGCTCTGCTTTCGATTAATTCTTGCTCTTTAATTAATCCATTCAAGCTCCTTTCCTTGGAGCTTTTCTGGGATAACAAAAGGACAAATCTAGATGATCAAATATGTTTTTACAGGGCCAAAACTGCATCTGACTGTGTTTTGTTTTCCCTGGCTTAAGGGACAGTGATAGCAGCCATGCCCTGAGCCATCACACCCTGGCTCTGTGCCCCGAGGGAAACGTCATGCCCATGGGAATAACCCACGTTATCCTCTATGGGCTTCCCAAGGGAAGCATGCTGACCTGTGGCTGGACTGGAGCTTCACCCTGTGTTTGTAAGGGAGAGGGCTTGGGTTTCTGCAGCAGCAACTCCCTTTGCTGCTGGGGCTCACTTTGTGCAGCTCCTTGGCTGAGGAAAGTCCCCTCTCTGTCCTTGAGCTCGATAAGCAGAAGGGACTCCTTTTTCTTTAACAGGAAAAAGCCACTTGGTTCTGTTTGTCATTCTTCATTACCCTTATCTCAGTCCCTCTTTATCCTCCTTTCTCCTGTGTTGCCTGGTCACTGTAGCTCTTAATACTTCCTCTCTTGATAAAGATGTCTTGTTCAAAGTGTATTTATATCATTAGTTTCGACTTCCTTACTTGGCAATGCGACCCTTTGTGATTGGTGTGGGGGCTGTTTTCTCATTCTTAGTCCGAGGGGCATGGCTATAAACATGTCCCATACATTCAGTGAAGCCACTCCTTCCCAGGAATCATCTCCAGGCTTTAATCTGTGCCTTTGCAGATCATCCCTATAGGATCATGCGGTGTGGCTGTGCTAAGCAAGGGTGTCCCTTACCGTTGCAGAGGGTTGGAATTCAATGGGCTTTAAGGTCCCTTCCAACCCAAACCATTCTGTGATTCTATATCACCCAGTGCTCTACTGTTGAGCCCTGGCTCTTGAGGAAGAAGAATCCCAGGAGTGGCAGAGCGAAACACTGAGCCCTGACTGACAGTTCCCCCCAATCCCTTCATTTCCTTTCATCGTTCAACAGTGATGTGGCCATGCTCTGTTGAATGGTCATTTTATCAACTCTCTAACGTCCTTACAGTGACAGCGACACCGAGTGTTGTGGGTGCTGCTTGTGATCAGGACATCATTGCTGAAGCACAGTTGCAGCCTCTCGCTGGGCTGCAGGCACGTGCCTACCCCTCATCAGCATTCCCTGCCCTTTTGGACATGTAACTGAGGACTTGGGGCTGATTTTCCCTCTCTTCCTGTCCTTTGTTATATAGATTAGATATTGGAGGGAGCTTTATGAACATCGGGAGCCCTTGATTTCCAGTGTCACCCTGCAGAGATTTAATGGTCCATGTAACAAGAGCCAGTGATCAGGCTTGTGTTACAATTTCTTATGGAAAAAAGGTTGTGCAAATGGATAAATATAATAATAAAAAAATAATAAAAATAAAAAATGAATAATAAAAAAAAGAAAAAACACAAAGAAAGAGAAACAAAACCTGGAGAGTTCTTAAAAATATTTGTATGCTTAGGCTGGTTCTAAGATGTGCCAGGGGAGACTGCAAGGACTGGTAAGACAGTGTTTGTGTTTGGTTTCTAAGACTGACTTTCATGGAAACAGCATGATAGAAAGAGATTTTGGTCAGGAATCTCAATAACTTTCATATCAGCATAATGCAAAGTAAACAGCTCAGGCTGTCAGTGTCAGTGCTGACTCCAATCTCCTGTGGTTGGAGTTCAAACTTCACCCTCAGGTTTCAAGCCTGTTACCTGTAGACACAAGGCACAGTAAAGGAATTCTTGCAGCTTGAGGGTGGGTTGTGTTGTGTGGGCAGAGTTAGAAACTCTCCTGGCATTTTGCTTTGAGCTGAGGTGTTCACTCCTCCCTCCTAGGGAAGAGTGTGTTGGGTACAAAGGAGTAACCTCTGTGTGGAGTGCGTGTACCTGGAACACGACCGGGTTTAGTCATAGCTTGTGACTACAGTTACACAGATGGGCCACACTTTAACATCTGATTTGGGATTCAGTTACACAATAAACCACATAAGTGTGTACATGAGGTCTGTCTATGCTCCTTTTATACTCAACAGAGATGCAGCTAATACAGACCATGGAGCTTTCAGCATTATTGCCGTACCTGAAGGAGTCACTTGATGATCAAGTAATATCATAGAATCATTGAATCATTGAATCACAGAATCATAGAATAGGGTTGGAAAGGACCTTAAGATCATCCAGTTCCCCCAGTGACTTTATTGGAGGCACCATCCATATTTACTATAATGAGAGCATGGCAGACAGACACCTGCAAGTAGTTGCTTGAATCCCACCCCAGTTTCCTTTGCAGTGCCCACCTCTGGTGCCTGTTAACTTTGGAAATGTAGGAATCAACATTTCGAGCAATGCCATTATCTTTGATCAAAGCCCCCCAGAGCAGAGTTATCTCTTAGGCACCTGAGTCTGTAAATCTCGACCACTGTTGTGATTCTCAGATTTCACCCTCTAGACGGTTCAGTTTGTCTGGTTCTGGATATGGAACAGAAACCTAACACCAAGATATTTCTCCAAGCTTTGCTGGCTTGTTCATGAATTCCATCATGTGTGACTCATGCTCGTTGGCATGGATAAGTAGCTAGCTTTAAAATATGGGTTTGTGCTTCTTTTGATTTCCAAACAGAGCCTAATGGAAAAATATTATTTATCCCTGCGCTCGGTGCATTAAGCAATGCACTGACTTGATCTCAATGAAACGCTGTTTAATTCCCTACATTAAAAAAAAACAAAACAAAAGACAATGTTTTTACCAAGCACTAGATCTGAGAAATCTGAGCAATATTCTCATTAGTGCAACCTTTTCTGGTTAGCCCTAGCAGGGGAATACTTCTCTGTTGCCCTGGTGTCCTAAAGCTAGGCTTGTGCTACCTGAGACAGTGTTTGGGATGCATCTCAGTGGAGATTAGCAGGAGCTATAAAACTTCTGACCTTTCCAACACTAAGGCAAGGTCTGAAATCTCCGCTTGCAAGTGTTCACAACTTCAGATCTCAGGCAGTGTCTTTAACCTTGTCTTTAATTAGACACCCCGGTAATATCACAGCAGAAATAACCCAGTGTGTCAGCACCAACGTAGCCTTCAGCAGGAGACGCAGATGTTATTTGGCAGCCCGGCTTCCTCCAGCACTTGCATTCCTTCTGCGTGCACTCACCTTCCCCACTGGTATCTCACGCATTACCCCAGGCTCCGGTGGTGGAGTAAGGGAAACCAGAAAGAAATTAATGAAGAAAACCACAGACTTGGTGGAGTTGCAGCGGGCACATTCAGAAAGAGAAGGTGATGAATGCTTTGTCTGCACAACACGTTTTACAAACCCAGGTGAGACAACGCTGGGTTGCTCACCCTGCTGATGAGGATGTTTTCTTGTTGCTCTTCACTACTGTGCCCTGCTGTCACCCCAGCCAGTATCTCTGAGTGGCCTTAGGGAAGTCACCTAAACACATTCTTTCTGTCAACAGGATAATCCTTCCCCTTGCTTTTTGCTCTCTCCCCTGATTCCAGCAGCCATGCAGAGGAACACAACCTCAGCACCCTGCCAACGTGGTCACGCACCCTTTGGGTCAAAGCTGCCTTATGTCTCACCTGCTTTCAGCCCTGGCAAACGAGTTCACATCTGCCCAAGCTCTCCCAAGCAGATTTATTCAGCACGACCCAGTCTGAGCACTGGAAGTCATTAGTGTGGTGCACTGTGCAGGTTCATTTATTCCCCTTCGCTGAAGGCAGATGGGGTGTGAAAAGAAGGCTTACTATCCAGCTGCACTGATGGGACATTCAGCTATGAAATACTTCAATCTCTTCAACATTAATCTCCTTGCTATTATGGGGATTGCTTGGTACTACAAGGACTTCACACAATGCTGATCTCAGGGGGATTCTTATCTGAATTGCTCTATATAGGTGCTATTGTAAGAGTGACAATTGGAAAGAATAATAACTTAAATGCCCTTCTTTTCCATGTTTAATGGAATTTCCCTCATTCCCTAGTGTTTGTTTGGGGAAACTCAGGTTTTTTCCTAGTAGCTGGTTTTAGCTTGTATTTAGGACATTCACCTTTCTGTAAGTGACATTGTCCCAGAGGAAGGACTAGTTAGATCTGCGTAAATGAGTGTTTTGAGGGAAAATGAAATGCCTTCCTCAGTTGCCTTCAGATGGTGAACATTCACCAAACGGCAAACACTTCAATCCAAAGGTGACCTTGCAGCTGAGACCGAAACAATTGGTCTCAGTGATGGAGCCTGAGTTACGTTTGACAGGGATCAGGGCAGGAAGGGTTTACCTAATTTCCTAAAGGACTGAATTTGCCCAGTCCTTAACAGCCAGAGTCCAGCGAGGAGAACAAAAACTCTTCTTTGTTTCTTCTGAGCTTTATCTTAGCTGTTCGCTATTCCTGAGATACCACCACCACCTCAAGAAACCAAAATGGGCTTCATCACTGGTACCAGAACCTGCCTGGGAGCCAGTGGAGGTGTCTGTGTGCATGGAAACCCAAAGCAAGCTGAGCTGGGCTGGTATACACAGTCAGATTCAAACGGAATCACAGCAAGTCAAACAGGATGTCATGAAGGCCTGGGCCGCTGAGGTGTCATCCAGGAGGAAATGAGGGAATTTCTCAGCTTGCCAGAGGTGAAATAAGGTGCTTCTAGGGGGTGTTTCCCTGTGAGTGTGGAGAAGGACTCCAAGTTCCTTCAGCATAGGGATATCAGGGAGATGTGTGCTATGGGGTGATGTGAAGTCACCGTTAAAGTAAGCTCTTTAAAGTATTTCACCTTTCTGATTAGCATCACTTTAGTCTTGATTGGGTTCATCTGAGCCACTGCTGTCTGCAAGGTAATGTGCAATGATGCTGACAGGTGCAGTTAAGAGTCAACACTTGTTGGCTAAGGCTCTGGACTTAAGTTTCAGACACTGGTGTCACACTGACGGGAAAGAGAGGTACAACCAGTGTGAATTTAGACCAATTCAGACCTCAGAGCAGCCTTCCAGTATCTGAAGCAGGGATACAAGGATGCCGGGAATGGACTCTTCATCAGGGACTGTAGTGATAGGACAAGAAGCGATGGGTTCAAACTGAAACAGGGGAAGTTCAGGTTAGATATAAGGAAGAAGTTCTTCACTGTGAGGGTGCTGAGGCACTGGAATGGGTTCACCAAAGAAGTGGTAAATGCTCCATCCTTGATAGGGTTCAAGGCCAGGTTGCACAGATACTTACAGAACCTGAGCCAACCACAGAGCCAGGGCTGAGCAAGAAGTTAATGCTGCGTACCTGGGGAAATTACGTGTAGCTGCTATTCTGCTGAACCCAAGGCATCAGCCAAATCTGGGGAAGCCTTAATGGGAGCAGAATGAAGGTTAGGATCCAGGTTGGATTTTGTTTGTCTGAAAGCACTCATACTTGGGGGGTTTCGTGTGTGGTGGCTATTAATTGCCTATGGAAACATGTAAACATGTCTGGCCCTTGCTTATGCAGCAGAGAGAGTTCCTGTGTATACACAGGGCCTTACCAACTGACTTGATTGACTAAAATAAACTTGCACTGCTGCTTCTCCCGGTGAGCTCTGCAGGGACAGCACGTTCACAGCGTTAAAGTGGGTTTCTGGTTTATGGATTATAAACACAGTTGTTTATGAACGTTCAAACACAGATTATCGGTGATGGAAAAGTGAGAGAAAGCCAAGCCTGACCTTCAGATTCAGGTTCAGTTTGTAGACTGCAGAAGGAGCGTTTGGGGTGAAATCCCGAATCCACCAAGTTATGCTATTGGGTTCAGTGGAGCCACCCTTGGTTTTCTCTCTTGCTTTAAAGACAACCAAGGCACAGATGGTCCTGGCTTCTTTTCCTCCCAGTAGCTGTGCACAGTGCAGCTGACTCGTCAGATGGAAATCTGTGACTTATTCAGATTTAAAACAGTTAAAATTCATCAGGAATAAAACCAACATTCCCATGGTCTCAGCTGGTGAAATGTACAAAGACTGGACTACAACAGAAATGTGGAGAGGGCAGGCAGGAAACCCCTTCTCTTGGGTTTGGGTTTGTTTGTTTGCTTGTTTCTTTCCTTATTTATAAGGAGCATGTATGTGAATAGCCATCTCCATATCCGGAGGGGCTGTCTGATGCCAATAGCTCCTTCTGTAAAATGGCCCAAAAGGGGTGGTTATTTTCTTCAGCGTGTTGGCATTGATTGTCTTTTCTGAAACTTGGTGTTATGATTCCATCTGGAACTAATAAAATTTCCTTTTATTTGCAGCATTTTGGGGCTGTATTTTGACTTTGATTGTGTTAGAAATGACTCTTCGCAAGGACTCATCTCCATGTGACTCCTGGCCCTGCTTCCATCGCATCGTCACGGCTGTCCTGGGATGCTTCTACACAACCTGCTTTGACTTATCCCCAGTCTGTATGGCTTTAATTCAGCCCAGTTTCACACTGTTTCGCTGCACACATTCAATGTGCCTTGTGTCATGTGTGGCTTCATCAGGAATTTATCCCTTGTGCCAACACAAAAGGGGACAAGGGAGTGGTAAGGGATAAAGGAGTGTTTACCAAGAGCTGAATGCCTTCCTGGCCTCATCCTGGCTTTTCCTCACACGCTTTGCTTTTGCTCATATTGATCCTCCAGAAGCATGTTGCTTTCTGGAAGCTGATTTGCCTGTATACAGCAAAACAGACTCTGGCAGAAGCACTGTGGAGCTGGGAGATATCTCCTTTTGGGGATGTTTCACATTCTTGCACCACATGTAATTTACTGAATGAGGGTCAGGGTATGTAGAGTAAAAGGAACTCCTATAAAAACATGTATTTATTGTCAGAGCCCCACAGAGTTAAATGAAGAATGCTCTAGGCTGGGTTTAATGGCATTTTTCCCAAGTCCTGTTAATGACATTGGCCCAGTCTTGGTATTTCACTTTGTGCTTTTCCTGTGTTACAGAGGGGATGAAAACTTGCCACATGAGCGAGTGCACACACTGGGACAAGGAGGGAAGGGCTATAAAGGCAGCAGGGCTGAAGCAATGGTCACTGTGAGGCAACACAGCCCCTGCTTTCCCCACCACAACTTGAGCATCTCTTTAACTGCAATATTGTCTGCAGAGGGGCAGGAAAATAGGGAGGTGTCTTGGATCCCTATTGTCTCTTTCTGTCCCAGCCTACTGGTGAGCACAGCATGGCTGGCATCAAGGACTTCACTCAACCTTCATGACTGCTAACAGGAAAGCTGGTGTCTTATGTGGGGTGGATGGAGAGGCAGTGCAAATATTTAGATATCTAATAATACCAGTAGTGCTTCAAAAGACTCGCCTTTCCCCTACGCTACAAGTGACAGAAGAGTAAAGGTGACTGGCAAGTAGCATTGAGAGCCCACTTGGCATTTTCTTCTTCATTCCTAATGTTTGACTTTCTATCAAGAAAATACTTTAAAAGTGAATACATTGGCCTTACAGAGGGCATTCCTGATGTGATCAAGGCAAGCTTTGTAAGCCTGTCCTGCTCGTCTCTTGTCACAGGACCGAGGTTACCTGCTGTCATCCCAGATGTTTTCTCCAACCCAAAAGCAAAGGATGAACTCACCAGCAGCTCCTCATTGCAATGGAGCAGTGATGTGCAGTACTGGATAGCTGGGGTCCAGCTAAGCTGGCTGCAGAACTGGGAGCGCAGAGGGCAGAGGGCATTGCACACAAGCTCATCAGCCTTCCTTATGGGTTGTCAGCTCAGAAATTACCTTGATGTGGATGTCATGTTTTGCTAAAGTAGTGTTCTGTGTTGCTCTGCACCCTGCAGGTGTTAAATCATGGTCTTTCTGCTGCAATCCATTCCACAAAAACCTACAGCCTTGGGTAGGACTAAGGTGACCTCCACAGTGAGGGAACCACCATTGAAAATGGCCTGTCAGTAGACACCCCTCAGCTATGCTTGACAGAAATGAGAAGAGGAAAGGGTTAAAAGAACATTAGCTTTAATATGAGCAGATTGGCAGCACCCCATTTAAAAGGCTGAGTATATTTACATTCACATCATACAGGCTTCAACCAACACAAACAGCCCAATCAGGTCTGATAAAGCAAACGCACGTTGAAAGCAGCAGTCCTATGCAGTGAAGAGTCATCTCCTGCGGTAGCTGCAGCGATCTTCCAGGATAACCTGGGCAGGGCATTTCACACTAATCTAATCTGCAGGCAAGGGCTGTCAGACACCGACAACCCCGTTTGCCAAGTTCAGACTGACTAATGCTTCCCTGACCTTGCCTTCTGCTCCCGTACAGATCTGTGCCGCGCAGGAGAGCTGGCAGCGTGACAGCAGCGCAGGCACTTCATCGTCAAGGCATTTTATTGAGCATTCCTGGGAAAAGTGGGGTATTCAGATGCCTGGTTTGCAGAGGGAGGAGAGGTGACAAAGGGCTGTGCCCTGGGCTGGGGGCAGGCTGCTTTCGGGGCTGGAATTCAGGCTTAGGAATGTCCTAAGGCGAAACCCTCTCTGCATCTCTCTCTGTTGCCCTGACAGTTCTTGCGGTCCCAGAAACAACAGCCTGCTCCTTTACTAACGTTGCAGTGCCTGTTCTTTCTTTCTCATTCGAAAATAATCTCATCAAGGCAGGAATCACCTTCATTTAACGTCTTCTCACAGCCTCTGCTAGCCTTGAGCCAGGAGCTGTGTCAAAGCACATAGCTGGGATTAACTCCTTGTGTTCCGTTGTTCTAACATAAAGCAGGATTTGGATGGAGCTCTGCAGCAGGGTGGAGTGCTTTTGCTTCAGTTTCTTGTAGGAATTGTTCAAGACTTAAAGGCATTCAGAAGATACACTAAAAATAAGATTAAAAAGCTCTAAAATGGTGTTTTCAATCTGGGATATTTCCACGATGGCTTGCTGGTGCTGTGATCCTTTTCCTGCTTTCTGGGACAGAGGGGAATAGGAATTGAACTGGGTTGTTTTTGCTAAAGGGATAGCACACCCTGTTCCACTCTGCTGTAAATAGTGTTATTGTGAATCAAAGTGATCTCAGAGGTAGAATTCATGTTGAAACAGAGGTTTACCCTGTATTTTGGATGGAGGGGTGTCATCACATCCCTGTTTTTCTCTCTGGGATGCAGCAGGAGCAGTGATTTCTGCAGCCACTTGCAGTGTGTCAGAGGCAGCCTCATCAAAAACCTCTTCCTGAGTGGAAGCAATTGGGTTTGCTTCCAAGGCTTCCTCCCTGGGCCTCCCAGAAACGGGGCTGCCCCTGGCTTAGCTTTCATTATAACAAGTGGAGCAGTGAGGGAAAAATAAAAGCCGAGGTGTAAGCAGAGTCTTTCCTTTCACTGTTGTGATTCTGCGAAGCGCTGAGTGTTGTGACCCCAATCTAATAAAACCCTTGCTTGATGCAATGCGCAGAGCAATTCCTTAGAGTTCGCTGTGTATTCACTTAAGATTATGCAGATTTGGGTCAGTACTTCGCTGAACTCAGCCCAGCAGCTGCAGGGAGCTGCTTGCCTGTCCTGGGGAGCACATAGCCAGCTCTTCCCAGCCTGTTTATAACCACCTCCGTGTCAGCCTTGGTTTGATGCGTTCATGGAACTCCCTCTGGTGGATACCTTGGTTTGTTTGCCGCAGAGGAAGAGTCACGCCTTGCAAAATGGGGTTTAAAGAACAAGGATTAAGCAGTTAGATTTCCCACAAAACACCGAGTCTTTTCAGATCTGATCCCCATGTCCTTTCTGCTAAATTTCCCGCATCTTCTTCCATTCTTTTGGATGTTCAGCACTGCCATCACAGGCTGTATAAATACAGAATCATAGAATAGTTTGGGTTGGAAAGGACCTTATGATCATCAAGTTCCAACTCCCCTGCCATGGGCAGGGACACCTCACACTAAACTACGTCACCCAAGGCTCTGTCCAACCTGGCCTTGAACACCACCAGGGATGGAGCATTCACAACCTCCCTGGGAAACCCATTCCAGTGCCTCACCACCCTCACATCATTTTTGCAGCTTGAGCAAATAATTTTGAACTCAAGTTCTACCCTCAGATTATACACTGAAGTTAATCAGGTCGATGTTTTTCTGGCTGTATGGGCATCTGACCTGGGAGAAGAGTGGCTTCTGGTCTGCTCCCGTTTATGCCTTCTGAAGGTTAATGGCAAATACAGAAGCAAATCCCAGAGAAAGGGAGCAGTGCTCATGACTCCTGTAACCAGGGCAGTACCCTCACCATTAACCTGTTTCTGCTCCTTCTTTGGTTAACAAGTATTACATTACTTGTTCCCAGTGGAGGAAAAGATGGGATCTGCAGCCAGAGCTGTATCCTGGTGGCTGTGGGTATGGTGGGAATCACTGGTGTATCTTTCCCCACTCTGCATTGATGCTGGGCAGGTATGCAGAGGTCCTTACAGGTGTTAGGCCTGCTCTGAGGTGCTCCTATAGAAGATCTTTGGGAGAGAAAGAAATCCAGGTCTCTCAGGTCCAGCATTTGCAGAGGGACATCCTGGTTCTAAGCCAGATCTCTGGCAGAAGGCTGACTGTGTGTCAACGCAAACCTGAGCAGAGAAATTCCTTTCTCTAAGAGCAGGTACCTAGAAGGAAGTAACCAACCCAAACAAGTCAAGAAGAAAGAGTTATGCATTTGATGACTTTATTTAGGGCTATCAGTCAGATATGGTCAAGATATGAGGACAGGTTTTAATGAAAACAAAATACAAATACAAAATACAATGCACAAAATACTGTGTTGTCAATACAACTACCAAAATATCAACAACTACCAGCATACGTTAATGCGGCCATAAGTACTCATGGGCTTTCTTTGGACTGTTGAGACTTGCTAGATGGTTTTCACAAAGAGCTATCCGATATGAAATGAAAGCCATGGAAACTTGCACAGATAAAACCCCAGAGGTCATTTTACACAAAGAGAGAAGGACTGAGATCTATTTTGTTTTCTTCACCGCTATGCACAGCTGTAAAGTAGATTTGTCAAGGTCAGTCCTTCATCTGATGGAAATCAGCTCTTCAGTTCACTTACTAGTGACACAGGTACACAAAGCTACTTAAATACATGAGATTTAAGGGGCAAAACACAGTATGACTTGGCAAGACAAACTCATCAGTTTTAATCATAAATACTGATGATCAATTGAAAGTAAAATCTGAATCAGAATAATGGATTTTATATGCACACTGACAGCCAGGTCTGAATGCAGAGCTGCACTGCTTTTGTTGGCCCTTTCCCAGAATAACTGTGGTCCTGGACCTTGTATTTCATCTTTGCTGTTGCATTAGGAGCACTGGATACCCAAGGAACACAGATGAGATCCAAAACCTACCTGGCATACGGTGCTGGCAACCCAGCTCTTCAAGGAAACATGAAATTGCTCAATCCACACAGGCAGATTTGTAAAAATAAGAGTTTCTTTTCCAGTTTTTCCTCATGGGCATTCCAAATATTCCACTTGCCAGCTATTTACTGTAAAAACAAAGGCCAGAACTGTTTGGGTTTTGTTTTCAAGGGGAAGAGGAGAGGCTGACATAGCAGCGTTGTCTCCTGGAGAGGTACATTTGGAAGAGGGCAAATATAGCTGTAGTTTGCCTCAATGAATGTGTTGGTGATAAACAACACACGTTTCAAAGACTTGATGCAGGCAGGTCTCAAACAGGCCATGTCTGGATGTTTGCCTGTATTCATCTGTACCTCTTGTGCTTTGGGAGCTGCACAGCAAACCCTAAAACCAGATCTTCCAAAAAGCTTTTCAATTCTTCCTTGTCCAGCTTAATCCAAAATGATCCAAGAGAAGCCTTTTCACTTGCATGGCCAGAATTGTATTAGCTGAGAGGTTTACTGAGCAGTCAGTTTAGTTGTGGTATAGCCATGTAACCAAGTATAGCAGCTTGGTTACATGGCAAAAATGAAACGTTCCAACAGCAAAAGAAAGAGCAACACATAGACCTTAAAAATCAGTTAGTAATAGAAATGTACTTGTTGTGATAGAGTCAAAGATCAGGTTAAGATCAGAATTACAGATGATCTCTTACTAGATCACGTATTTTGACCTCAGGTATAATGCAATCTAAGTGTGTCGTTCAGATTTCGGTATGTGATGAGAAATGGCTTGTCTTTGGAGCTCCAAAAGTGTGTTCAGCTTGTTTTTACTGTTTCAGAAGATGACCAATTCAGACAGTTCCCAAGGTACCCAGTCCTGGGCTCTTTTCCTCTCTTTCCAAGAGGGAACACTTGGTAGCAATGGCAGGAGTCTGGAACCCAAAATCCACCTCAAATGTGAAAGGAAAGAAGCACCAAGAAGAATGCAGTAGACCCAGATGCTATCAGAGAGGATGAAAGGCATTGTCAGGAGAGCCAAGCAGTACCAGAAAGTGTGATCTGTAGTAGCATTTCATCAGAAAACATCAGAAGATTCATTTTACCTAGGAAAAATCAATTAAAGATACAAAGAGCACAATATGGCAAATCCCTGGTGTTATGTAGGGATCTGTTGGTTGTTACTCACTGAGTACCATGTCTCCTCTATTTCATTGTATTTCTTCTTAGTTACAGGTAGTTTTTATCACAGCTCAGGAAATACCTGATGAGATGAGATTAGACTTGCTCTTCAGACCTGCTAGGATCATTCCTTCTGGCTGGTACTACTTGGGTAGCTTTGCAGCATCCGGAGCAGATGTATTTCAGGAAACACAAGTAAACACTCCCTGAGATGACGATGGTGATGATGATAATGACTGTAGCACTAAGAGCTCGTGACACCATATCCTCCAGGATGGAACTGTGTCCTGCTGTGGAGAAGGGAGGCTGCTCTGTGTTCACACCTAGTGATGATAGAGGAGTCACAGATTGGAAACCCAAACAGTTCCTGACTTATCAACATTCCTGTTCAATTCACCCCTACTTTATAGACAAATCTCACATTGGCAGGGTTTGATAAATTATTAATCACTCAATGAGCTTAAAGGTCTTTTCCAACCTGTTTGATTCTATGATTCTATGAAGAGAGCTCATGCTTAATGCAGCATGTTTACCCCTCTGCATATGCATAATACATCTCATTTTACACAGAGGGTCATATTCTCTCAGCAGAAGTAGGATGATTTTTCAGGATGTGACAGCTCAGAATCCAGCTTTTAAAGATCAGAAACAAGACATAAACTCTCTTTTTCCTGGTCTTTTTTTAACCCTGAGCTGGTTTCCTTCTTTGGCACAGATTAATTTATAGATAGATAGATAGATGGATAGATTAGATAAATAGATGGATAGATGGATGGATAGATATAGATAGATAGATAGATAGATAGATAGATATTAGTGCGAGGTGTCCCTGCCCATGGCAGGGGGGTTGGAACTTGATGATCTTAAGGTCCTTTCCAACCCTAACTCTTCTATGATTCTATATAGATACACACACACATATATTGCATTTTGCATATCTATGTCTCTGCTGTGTTAGCAAAAAGAATACTAAACTGTTATTTTTTCTGTGTGGAATTTCATCCAAGTTCAAAGGACATCACACTGTGTTTTCTGAAGGAGTTATCCTTATGTACATTTCCCAGGGGAATCAATCAAAGTGAGGAAACAGGCGCTTTAAATAGGATTTTCCTTTGAAAGCTGCACTAAAATCACTATTTTAATCAGGGCCTTCATTTCATACGGGCCAGATTTTTCCATTCTTCCTCTAGTGAGAAGAGCAGTGATCCTGATGGAAATTTTCTAAGTCTGAGCTATGCTGCAGTCTCATTGGAGTTTCCCATCTAAAACTTCTTTCTCCAGTGCTCAGGCTACTTTAAATGGGAGGTCTTGAAGTGCAGCCACTACTCCTACTGTGCTGATATCCCACTGCTTTCAAGATCATGCTAATTAAATGCTCACCTCTGTTAGGATGCCAGACAAAACACTCTGCAGCAGAGCCAGGCTGTGAGAATGCCAGTCTTGAGTCTTGTTACATTTGGTATGGTTGTAATGAGCTGAATTTATGATCATTTCACTGTTACTTTGCCCTTTTCACCTATTTTGTGTTTCCTTGCCCTTTTATCTTGCCTTATGTATGGGCTGTAAGCTCTATGATACAAGCATTCATTAAATGGGTGCCCAGTGCCTCTGGATGAGGAAGATGGGTCTGTGAATGGGGCTACTTGTTCCTGCAATGCAAACAAACAGCACAAACACCTCACATTCAACTAACTGAGAAAGCAAAGTCAGTGCAAAAGGTAAAGCACTGCCAAAGAATTCAGATGGTGACATAAGGGTGAGTGGCACCTGTGAATGCCACCAAGAGGTCTTCATTCCCCTTTGTTCTGTTTTCAGCTGCTCTGAGCATGAGTTCATTTCTCACCTAACCCATCCCTTTGCTTCTGCATCTCAGCGACTGTAGGAACGTATGCATGGCAACTCCTCCCAAAGAGGGAATGCAGCTGCCCTGGGATCATGCCCCTTGGAGCTGCTGCCTGCACACAAGTCCTCCCTTTCAGTGAATAAATGATATGCTAATAGCATGCTAACCCTCCCTGCACAGATGTGAGCTGCGGCCGGGTCCCTTTGCAAAGGGAGAACACAGAGGGCTCTTCAGGCTTGTTCATTCTCTGCAGTATTGACTTTTCCCATTATGTTACACTGCCTCCAGTTGTAATGGCAGAGAGGTTGCTGGCTCAGATACCCCCAGTGCTGGCCCTGCTGTTCTTTGTCAGCAAACTGACCCACCAAGGAAGGGAAAAGGCAAGTCACACAGTCCGGGATGGGGAGCGAGACTGCAGGAGAGGGAAGAGGCTGACACCTCTGCACCTCAGGCTTTACTTCACATCAAGCTCCAGCTGCGTGTCCTCACATCCAAAGACCCCCATAGCTCTGCTCGGTCTGGACAGCTTTTGTCCTCATCAAGTTGCTTCAATAAAACCACCTTTAGCCTGCATTTGTATAGGTTTAGCATGACCTTATTTATAGTTTACGTCTCACTCAGCCTTAAACTTACAATCTTTCTCTCTTTGAAATTCCTCTTCAAGACCTAATTCTCCCCTCTTTTGTAAGAAGTCAGCCAGCACAACCTGAATGGAGTGGAAAGCAGTTCTGCTTTGCTTACGGAGTTTAAAGTTGAGGATTCCACAAATGTCCTGATTTACCCATCTTTTCCTATAGCTGAATAAAACCAACAAGCACTCACACCTTTGAAAAGCCATGCTGTTCCTATGTGTTTTGACTGTCTGCTCCTTACCTACTCAAATTACGCTGTTTGCCTTCTCCTGCTGTAAAAACTTCAGGACAAGACTGCATTAATGTATTTGATGTGCTACCCTAGCATAGATAAAACCTTTGGTCATGCAAAGACACATGTATGCAGGATTGCTTATGGGATTTTTGCCATTATATTCTTTTATGCAGACCTGACCCTCCCCATGAGTGTGGAGTGATGTGGAAAGAAACTGAGATCACCATTTGAAGGCATTTTTATAAGAAGTCTCTGTGAGTACTGTACAATGAGTGGGATCACAACATCATTTCCAAGTCTGAGCGCAGTGGAGTCTAGCTCAGATTAAGGCTAAGTGCTTGTTCTCTTAAAAGATGCCTTTCTGTCAGGACAAAGTTTCTTAAATGACCTGAAGAACTTTGGCACTTGGCTGTTTGCAAAGCAGAAGAGGCTGTGATCACCCAAACAGGCATGCTGGTGGAGCAAAGCGGGACAGTGTGCAAACAGTCTGAGCACCTAAGGGCTTCTCTCTTCTCTTATGGCTTAAAGTACCAGTCAGACCTGATAGTTAGTTCTTCAAACCTTCAACCGATTGAAATCCTGCACCCTCTTGCCTTTGTGAGAACTGGTGCTGGATCTTGGTGCTGGGATTGGGCTGAAATAGCACAGAATTCATAACCCAGCACGAGGGAAGAGTTTCTAGGATGTTGTCTAGAAAACAAAGTAATGGTGAATCACTGTTTAAATTCTGAGTCACTGACTCTAGTAACATATGGTTTTCCTGGGGTATAGGAAATACTGGTGTTCCCCATGAAATAACATTCAGTAATCACAAAGTGCAGAGCACATGGTCCAAATCTCATCAGCCCACCTACTTTCATTCCCTGTGGGGACCAAACAGTGGGAAAAGGAGGTGGAGTCCACAAAAAGCTGTTCAAATTCATCCTGTAGCATCAAATATAGATCTACCCTACAGCACAGAAACGCCACCTACTCATTATTAGATGTAGGTGTTGTTAAGATGGGAAGGGGTGGTCAAGGAGAAATGGGGCTGGAGACTGAGGTAGCACAAGTCTGGAGAACCCACTAAATCATTTTGGGAGTGTACGTCTGTCTCTCAGGTAGGTATTATATCACACATTGACACACCTCAGGAAGAATGGCAAATCATATATAATGGGTTGGCTGAACATACATACCAAGATACTAGTACACTTGTATAGATTCTGGTCTACATGCACAGCCCAGGACTGTACATTTTCTACCTTTTCTCTGAGGACAAATATACCATGCAAGTTGAAAGTCTTTGTCTGGAAAGCTTTCCATGCACAAAAACTATGCACAAAGACCTATTTCACTTAGAGGCAGAAACAAAGATGATCTATCAGCAATTGCTCAAATAAAAGACAAAGAAACACACTTGTTCAAACAATCAAGTACTCAGCCCACTAAAGGTCTGGCTTTCAGCTGCATGCTAAGGTCAGGTTCGTTGCTGCTCCCTTTCTCTCTGCTTTCAGTCTTTTGGGCTGAAGCTCTACAGAGCAGACCGAAGATACAAATGGTGTTCATGTCAAGGGTTTTCCTTGTGATGATATTGATAAGGTGCTGGCACAGACTGGAGCTCTGGAGTGGAATGAGTACCAAGTAATGTACAGGTAACACAGGTGACCCAGCTGCATGCTGTGCTAGATGCAGTGGTCATTCTTTGAGGATTGGAGAATGCCTTTAGACCTGGACCGCCACCTTCCTGAGTCTTACCATAATCAATGTTCGTTTCTCTTCCTAATCAAAGATATGGGGTTTGCAGCCCTCTGCTTCTTCTCAATCTGAGAGAGAGAGAAGAAAGGAAGCCCTGGGAGTTGGTAAGTGCCTGCAAGATCTTGTTGTAGTGTAAGACTGAAGTAGCAGATTTGCGTGTTCAAAGGAATGGGATGTGTGTCAAGTGGAATCTGAGAGCCACATTTTACTAGAAACCATATAAATTTTCATTACCAGACCATGAGCTTCAGATTTTTAAGAACACACAAAGTCCTTTCAAAAGTCCTCTGGTGCTAAGCAGAAACACACAGGTTACAGCATGCTGTTTACTCAGATGGGACAACGTGAAGACCAGGAGCTGTTTCCCTTGGAAAGGACCAAAGGTATGTGGTCCTAGAGGGTCCATACTGAGATTGTATGGCATCTTGTAAACCACGCTGTGTGCCTCCTAGCCCTTTTCCCACTCAGAGGGCCTACAGTTCTCCCGTGTCCTTGCACAAGGTGGATTTGATGCTTAGCTATTTCTGGCCAGTAATCAGACACTGCAGCTCCTGTGACAGAGCTATATGTCAAGAGCATCTCACCGGATCAGGCAATTGCCAATGAAGTCTCCAGCTGCTCTCTAAGGTCTCTGTCTGCAATTTTCCCTGTCCAGCTCTGTAATTCACCCTGCAGGTTGGCAGAGCCAAACACAGCCATCTGTTCATCAACTCCTGCACAGCAGCATGAAACCACTTCTTGGCCTGTGGAGATGACTGTTCTCAGCCATCAGTGATCTCACAATGCCTGTGATCAGTAAGAATGTACAAGAGGAGCAAAATACAGTAACTTCAGGTAGGAGACTGCCCAGAACTTCTTCATCCCATCCGGCCAGCAGAAGGCAGCGATCCATCTGTCTCTGTTGGGTACAAGGTGTTCTGCAAACATAGAGACGGGAAAATAAAGGTTTCTGTCCCAGATGTGAATCAAATGGATCTGGGAGAATGACCATAGCAGGATGGAAATCAGGAGATATCATCAAGTGAGGGTGAAAACAAAGAAGGGGAAGAAAAGTCTGGAGATATTTGAGGAAGAAGTACCAAGGACTGTTAGTGGAACAGAGATGTAAGCTTAGGCCCCATGTACCATAGAATCATAGAATCATAGAATGGTTAGGGTTGGAAAGGACCTTAAGATCATCAAGTTCCAACCCCCCTGCCATGGGCAGGGACACCTCGCTCTAAACCATATCACCCAAGGCCTTGTCCAACCTGGCCTTGAACACTGCCAGGGATGGAGCATTCACAACCTCCCTGGGCAACCCATTCCAGTGCCTCACCATCAGGCGGGTGGCACTAAATATAAGTAAATACACAGGGATTTGGCTGCACTGTGATACAATCAGTGAATTGTATCCAAGCACATTATGCAGAAGTAGGACACGGGTTCATTACTCTGATTAGCACTGAAATGCAAGCATAGACCCTTCACCTTGACCTGTCTACAAATCTTTTGCCTTTTACTCAAGAGAGTAAAATCTAAAGCTTTCATGACCATTAAACATCTTATCCCCACTGCTTATGTCTCTTAGTGCTTGTATTGTGCTAAAAGATCTACGAAGCATTTTTATGCTGGAGCCCACTACCATGTTGGTTTGCAGATGATATTGTGTAAGTCTGAGACTCCACAGCTGTTAAACAAATAACAGGAAAAATAGAAACCCCTCCATTATTAACCAAAGTGGAATTTAACCATAACTCTGAATAAGTTGCCACAGCTTTATACTCATGAAAAACGTTATTGTATTGTAATGGCTGATAAGCAAACAGCAAAGATGCCAGGACAAACACTGGGTAGCAATAGTGATTTTCCTCCCCTTTCTCTGTGGCCATCTGTGACATAGGAGCTCTTATTCCCATGGAGCCATTCAGAAACCCAGAAATGCAGCTTAATACTTGATTTTTCATGTCTGAACCAAGGAGAATGTGAGAATCTCAGGAATTTTCTGTGCTTTTGAATAAGCCTCTGTAGATTTCCTGTCACGAGTGATGGCCTTCAGCAACTGAAGAAAGTAAGCTGACATGTCTTCAATGCAACAATAACTCTCATGAAATGTCTCTCTAAACTCCATATTGCTAACTGGAGGAATGAATCTGCCTTCCTTCAGGCCAAAAAGAATCTCTTTCCATAGGAAAACTGGATGAAAAAGAAACAGATTGTCCAAATGTATGCTATTTACTTAAGATGTCAGTCTAATAATTCAAAAGAGACTATGGGTTTCTGTAAATGAAATGAGAGTTTGATGTACAAGGTTCTTGGAGCAGAGCAGCTGTCTTTGAAGAGTGGGACTTGGCTGGGTTTTCCCTTTTGGCTTTGTCTTCAGGTTTAAGGCCAATTTTTACTTGAAATAGGATTACTTAAATTCAGACAGGCTGCAATTACAGAGTAATCATTCAGAGACATAAATACCAGGTAAATTTGCCAGCTTCAAAAGACCAAACAGCATCAGAAAAGCCTAAGCTCTGCAGGGTCATTCATGGGCCTGTGAATAAACAGAAACCTCCGGACATGGAAAGTCAGGATCAGTTTTCCTGCTTTCATGAACCCATACTTCAACTAACAGTAGTGAAGAGAAACAGAGGGATCTTCATTACTGCCTCCAGCATCATCTTGCTTCATCCTGGAGTAAGAGAGCAATGGAAGGGCTGCATAGATGAGAAGAAATACTTGATCATCAGATCAGTTTTTGGTAGTCTGCTCCAAGTGCAGTTTAAACAGCAAATACTGTTCATTAGTAATCTGTGCAGCCAGCTGGATTCAAGCCTTATTAAACACAGGTAATTGCACATTTGTGAAATCCATAATGTCAGTCCAGAATTTTATGGTGTATTAAAGTAAAAAGTGCATTTAAAGGTTTTTTGGTTTTATTTTGTTACAGTTTGGGTTTGGGGTTGTTTTTTGGGGGGCCTGCTCTGACTGACAGCACTGGATCGATTACATTCACCTCTTCTGTCCAGTATGTGGTCATATGAATTGTACATTGACCTGTGGATCTAAAAGTAATGAACTCAGTCATAGAATCGTAGAATCATAGAATAGTTAGGGTTGGAAAGGACCTTAAGATCATCAAGTTCCAACCCCCCTGCCATGGGCAGGGACACCTCACACTAAACCATGTCACCCAAGGCTCTGTCCAACCTGCCCTTGAACACTGCCAGGGATGGAGCATTCACAACTTAACTGGGCAACCCATTCCAGTGCCTCACCACCCTAACAGGAAAAAACTTCCTTATATCCAATCTAAACTTCCCCTGTTTAAGTTTTAACCCGTTACCCCTTGTCCTATCACTACAGTCCCTAATGAAGAGTCCCTCCCCAGCATCACTATAGGCCCCCTTCAGATACTGGAAGGCTGCTATGAGGTCTCCACGCAGCCTTCTCTTCTCCAGGCTGAACAGCCCCAGCTTATCTTCATACAGGAGGTGCTCCAGTCCCCTGATCATTCTTGTGGCCTCCTCTGGACTTGTTCCAACAGTTCCATGTCCTTTTTATGCTGAGGACACCAGAACTGCACACAATCCTCCAAGTGAGGTCTCACAAGAGAAGAATAAAGGGGCAGGATCACCTCCTTCGACCTGCTGGTCACCCTCCTTTTGATGCAGCCCAGGATACGGTTGGCTTTCTGGGCTGCAAGTGCACACTGAAGCCGGCTCATGTTCATTTTCTCATCGACCAGCACCCCCAAGTCCTTCTCCGCAGGGCTGCTCTGAATCTCTTCTCTGCCCAACCTAATCATTAAATATATTTAAAATTCCAATTTAATTTTCAAGTATGGCCACACAACAAAATAGCTATTTTTGATGCCATTGAAATAAAGCAAGCCATGAATTCTCTAGTAAGCATATTCGGATTATAAGTAACCTTTGGATAAAAGCCTTTTTTTCACAGCTTTATTACAAGACTAGTAATGACTCAGCTTGCAGTGAGTGATTGAAGTGATTGAAGGATGTAACAAATGTCCCTGCTACTTAAAGAAGAGAGAAACCAAAACTCTTTCAGATCCTTCTTTTTGCTACTAAGGTTTTATTTTTGTTTTATTTGTGATAATTAATATGCCCTGGACAAAGCCAATAGAGAAAAGCTCAGCTGTATTTCTTGGCCACTGTGGGAGTTTGTCCCTATTTCATCCTTTTCTGGAGTCACTGGGAGTCTGCCCTAAAGAGCTTGGGGAACTCTTTAATACTGATATGTATTTCTTAATCTTGGACTGCAGTCTTCTTATGAGCCACATTTACTGACCCTGTGCCAGTGCAGACATCACATCTGCTGCACCCTTCAGCCTGGATCAGGGGGATATTTTGCTGGCTTTTGCACAGTTTCCTTGCACTTTGGATCTGAGCTGGAACTGTGCTGAAACGAGTGTCCAAGCTGTTTAGCAGGCCACCAACTTCACCTTCCTTTGTTAAATCTCTGTCTTATCTCAGATATTCTTCGCTTCAATTGGGGTGCTCCTGAGTGTGAATTTAACACTGACTTACCTTCTCATACTCTGTAAGGACTTTCTTCTCTGTTCCTTTTGCCCATGTTAAGTTAGGATCCAAAGTGAAATCTCGTTTTAGGTGAGGTTTCAAACCTCCCCTAGTGCTTCGGATTTGGGTCAGGTTCGAAATGGCCAGAAGACTATGGTTAATTTATTTGTCCCACAGAGTGTAATGTATAGTCCAGGGTTGCCCGATGAGTGCCACTGAAGGTTACTGACTTCCCCCCTAATGCTTCTTTAATGAGATTTCTATCATGGGGCTGGACTAACTTCCAAAAGGAATTCATCTCTTTACATTTCCTCAAGTTTTAGTTATCCAAGTTATTAAAGAACACAAATAAAAGACATATTCTGAAATGATAGCTTTTATCTTGGGGATGTCCCTTGTGATTACAGGTTTTTGGAAGTTCATTGTGCTTATTTTTGCTGATTAAGGAACTGGAATGGAAAGTATTTGATAAAAAATTATTGTAATGGAACTTGTAATGGTCCAAATAGACACAATTCCCTTTGATTTATTGTCTCCATTATCAACCCTTCTTGTAGAAGAAGTAGCAATTCTCACTCCTCCAAGTCACTGGCAAAGAATTCACCCTGGATCACGCGGTAATGCAATAGCTGGAGGATTTAGAGTGGTCAGAACATTTACCAGCAGTCAAAATGCCAAGAGCAGCCTTTGTGCCAAGCGCTCCAAGACACAGCTCTGCTTGTACTTGGGCAGCTATGGCGAAGTCCCAGGAGAAGCCAGGAAAAGAGGCTCTTGATCCCTTCATTGCACAGTTAACAAAATAGGAGGCTTAGCTGATGAGCAAAGCCTTCGGCTCTTAACACAGGTTATAGTCCTGAGCTTTGTACTATCAAAATCCACAGGTCACATTTCCTGGCTGCTTTGCTAAGCAGGTTATAGGGCTGTTCTTCTGCATGCTTCTATTGGCCATTCCCACACCTCATGGTCATTTTCACAGCTTTAGCTGTAAGTTGGTGTAAGGCAGTATGAACTGCCTCTGAAAAAGGCCTTGGAAATGTGAAGTGAGAAGAGAAAGAGGTGCCAAAACCAGGAGGCGAGTATAAGGATGTAACAGGTTATCTTTAATAAAAGGCGTCATGATTTCATGGGTCTTTTAAGCATTTGCTTGAATGCTGCAAGTGTGAGGCAGGTGATGTGGTAGCCTTGTCCTGCAGCATGCAGCATGGCCCCTGTACCAGCTCCTCCTTTAGCACATACGCTAACACAGCACTGCAGTCCCACCAAGTGAGTGGCAAAACCTGTTTCTTGCTGACTGTGATCCCTATGGAAAGTCTTAAAACTTAATGAAGAAGATGGAGCAGTGGCTTCCATCTGCTGTCATTACAGAGGTGTCACCTGCTGGGCAAGATGCTTGGTGCTGGGAAGGTGAGCAGGAAGGAAATGCTGTACTCTAGCTGTGGGGGCTTAATGGCTCTGAAAGAAGCACATGGATTAGCCCTGTTACAAGGCACCAAGTGTCCCAACCACATGCAAAATGAGCTTGCAAAATTATTCCCAAGTCAAATGTAGCTCTCCTGCTTTCCCACCAGCCTCTGCTGCAAAATGACTTTTCCCCTGCATATTATTACCTTATCTGAAAAGGATACTCTATTCTCTGTGTCACTCAATACCAAAATAGAGGGGTTTAAGCACTGATAGGCATTTTCTGCTATCTTTCCATTTTACTTTAAAATGTAAAACCCCTGCAGAGCCTATTCACTCCATTCCAGTGAAGACTCTGCTTCTATTTCACATTTAATACAGTTGTGAAGGAAAGAAATGCCATGCCAAAGGAAAGGTAATGACCTCATGCTAGAAGACTCAGACAGATGGAGTCTAGGAAAGGGCAACAGGTCGATTTGCCCCCTTAAAACACAATATAGACCAACTCCATGTTTGTTTAGAACTGTATGGGTTTATATTACAGCTTTGTTGCAGCACTGTGAGCAGTCCAGGTTAATACCCTGTTCAGCTGAATGGCAACTGAGCAACACAAAGACATTCATGAGCTAGCAAAGGTTTAGAGTAAAGGAGCAATTAATTAAATATTAATAACACAATAATGATTAGGTTAAAAAGATTTTAAAAATCTGGCCAAGTATAATGTAATCTAATGACAGTGGAAAGTAGCCATGTATGCATACATAGCGTATAGAATCATAGAATCATAGAATAGTCAGGGTTGAAAAGGACCTTAAGATCATTTCAGTTCCAACCCCCCTGCCATGGGCAGGGACACCTCACACTAAACCATGTCACCCAAGGCTCTGTCCAACCTGGCCTTGAACACTACCAGGGATCGAGCATTCACAGCTTCCCTGGCAACCCATTCCAGTGCCTCACCACCCTAACAGGAAAGAACTTCTTCCTTATATCCAATCTAAACTTCTCCTGGTTAAGTTTTAACCCATTACCCCTTGTCCTATCACTGCAGTCCCTAATGAAGAGTCCATCCCCAGCATCCCTATAGGCCCCCCTCATGCTATGAGGTCTCCACGCAGCCTTCTCTTCTCCAGGCTGAACAGCCCCAACTTTCTCAGCCTATCTTCATATGGGAGGTGCTCCAGTCCCCTGATCATCCTCGTGGACTCCTCTGGACTTGTTTCCACAGTTCCATGTCCTTTTTATGTTGAGGACACCAGAACTGCACACAATACTCCAAGCGAGGTCTCACAAGAGCAGAGTAGAAGGGCAGGATCACCTGCTTCGACCTGCTGGTCACGCTCCTTTTGATGCAGCCCAGGATACAGTTGGCTTTCTGGGCTGCATGCACACACTGAAGCCGGCTCATGTTCATTTTCTCATCGACCAGCACCCCCAAGTCCTTCTCCACAGGGCTGCTCTGAATCTCTTCTCTGCCCAACCTGTAGCTGTGTCTGGGATTGCTCCGACCCAGGTGTAGGACCTTGCACTTGGCATGGTTAAACTTCATGAGGTTGGCATCAGCCCACCTCACAAGTGTGTCAAGGTCCCTCTGGATGGCATTCCTTCCCTCCAGCATATCAACCAAACCACACAGCTAGAGGAACCATGGGCCATGAGGTAAGACTATGAGTAATAGGATGAAGTTATGCAAAGGAAAATTTAGGATGAATTACAGGAAAAAATAATTAACTCTACTGAAGTAGTTTTGGCTCTTACGTTCCCAAAGGAAGCAGCAAAATCCCAATGTATTTGTCACCTAAAACCAATGCATTATATATTCTAGCCAGTAGACATTGAAGACCAGTCCCTTTACTGGCCTCTGTCGATTACAGTAGACATCTAACAGCAGGTTTTCATCAACTCAGCTTTCCACAAGCCTGTTCAAAGGCTCAGACAGATCTGCATGCCTAAAGAAACACAGAGCTGCCTAGTGCATTTTTGGGAGCACCTTATAAGAAACATTGCACATCCTACCTGCCTTTTTAACCTCCTTAATCTTTTTGGAGTCTAACACTCTGCTGAAGAGTGTGTGTGAGTGTCATTAAACCAGACTTCCAACAAATAAAATTGCCTTGAGGCAAACAAATCATGAGGGAAATCATGAACAAGACACTACACTTCATCTTGTGAATCCCAATCCCTGGCAGTGTTCAAGGCCAGGTTGGACAGAGCCTTGGGTTACATGGTTTAGTGTGAGGTGTCCCTGCCCATGGCAGGGGGTTGGAACTGGATGATCTTAAGGTCCTTTCCAACCCTAACTGTTCTATGATTCTATATATAACTTTGGAATTTTTGGTAATGTTTGGTGCGATACATCATTACCACCCTATGCAATAGTAAACAAAGCATTTCAAGTATTCTGTTCTGTTCTAAGTTGAAAAGTCTGTTTTCCAGTTTTCATCTCAGGTCTATAAGATGAAGAAGTGACCAGTTATTGCTTTGGAGGCATTTCTGGGGATCATCTTCTCAGTGAGTGATGGAACAGATAGCATTTTCCACTGAATAGGATGAAGAAAGCAGCTCTGTGTCATCAATCAGAAAGTTCTTTTTGCAGAATCAGTAGAAAAATACTTTGAATCTAAAACGGTCAGGAAAAAAAAAACCCAAACCAAAACCAAAAACCATCTCCTGCAACTGCCAGCAGATTAGAGAAGATTAGACTTTCATTTTAGACTTCTTCTAAACCAGAAGATTAGACTTTCTTCCCTAGGCTCTCTGCAGAAACCATCTCTAAATGACAGCACCCCTCATGAGGGCACTGCAGGAAATGAAGGAACTATTGAGACAGCCCTTCCTTTCCCACTCCAATACCAGGAGAAGTTGCAGGAACATCTCCCAGTCACTTTGCAGCCTTTTCAGTGGTACACAGTGCAATCTTTTCTTCTTCCTATAACAACTCATTTCTGCCTCCTGCTTTCCCAGCAGCTGATTTCCAACACCAGGGAGATAGATGCAATTTCTTCTTATTCCCATTTGTGACAATATCTATTTTTGCTGCTGTCCCATCACTTTTGGCATGGCTTAGAGAGTTTTTTTCTGCCAGGAGCTCAGATTGCAACAGGCTTTGTAAATTCTGATGGCATTTAAGCTTCTGAATGCCCAACTCCAAAATTGTTGCCTTGGAAGTATGCCCATGGAAGTCAATGTATGGTCATGCAAGCTATTGTCTCTCCAATTGTTTAAGTCACTGCTCAAGTCAGTGGTCAAGTGCACTGGGGGGGTTTCTGGGCTCTGTTCAGATGTGGTAGATCCCTAAACTTTACCAGCTTCTATCTATTTTAGGTTCTGAGGTACGCAGACACTTCTGACAATAGAATTTGGAAGATGAAGTCACTCAAAGGCTTTGAAAGTTTTGCTTTGTCTCTCTGTATTTCATGGACAGCTTTGAAAGTCTCAAGCACTTCTGAAGCTACTCTTAAATCATTTGTAAGTCACATGAATTTACAAAACCGCTAAGGTCTGCTAACAGATTTCAAAGGGATTAGATTTGGTTTAGATACTTAGAATTATTTCTAGCTTATTTCTAACTATTTAATGGGTTTGTTTATTTCCCAGACTGGTTCTCCATGGCTATTACCATGCTGATCCTATCAAACCTGCTCCAAGATGTATCTTGGCTTATTTTGACTGGGAGTCATTTGAATTGTTAATAACTGATTTTAATTCCAAAAGGACTGAGAATACACCTTACAAATTGAGACTCTCAAGAATAAGTCCTCCTCCCATCAGACTTTATGTAGTTACACACTAGATTTAAGTCTAGGATATGAGGGTTGTGGTATTTCTTTCTACTAGCAATTAAAATAATGGAGTAACTCCTAAAGGAGTGCCAAACAGCGCTTATGTTCTGATCTCACTCTAAGTCAGGAAAACAAATGAAGAACAGGGGTAGGTATGATATGCTTAGCTGGTATAAATCAACATAATTGTACTGAGTCCAGTGGAATTACATCGTTTTACGTCAGCTGAGGATGTGACCCAGGCTTGCAGGATGATTGATCTTCCTCGCATACTTCAAAGTGTATACAAATAACATCTTTATGTACAACTCCTCCCTTCAGCACCTGCCAGAAAGGTTGACAAATAGAGTCACTGGACTAGACCCCTAATGCTTCCTTTTCCTTACATATACATAAACCATCTGGTGCGATACATCATTCTTGTCACCCGTATTTACTAAATGCTAAACAAAGATATGCTTTTCTCCAATAAACTCTTTTTCTAACTATTTCTTTTCACATGTTTCTTCTAAACTATTCTTTCTGGGTCCAATTCCAGACAGAAAACTACAACTTGCCAAACAGGATTAAAGCCACGACATGTCTAGTATAACCTCAGATGCACCCCTACCAATGAAGGATGAGAAAAGTAAAGCAAAGGGTCCTTTTGCTCCTACATGGAATTAGTGGAAGCAAATGTCTCAACAGCATTATTATCACATGGTACACTTCTACAAACGTCAAATGCTTTGGTGCTCATGTTATGATCATTCTCCACTGGGGTTTGTATGAGCCTGTGTGTCCATCTCATTGTCTTGGTTTTGGCTGGGATAGAGTTCATTTTCCTCCTAGTAGCTGGAACAATGCTGGGGTTTGGATTTAGGAGGAGAATAATGTTGATAATTCAGGGATGTTTTAGCTATTGCTGAGCAGATCCCACCCAGCGTCAAGCCCTTTTCTGCTCCTCAGACCACCCCACCAGTGAGTGGCCTGGGGGTGCATGAGGAGTTGGGAGTGGACACAGCCAGGACAACTGATCCCAACTGACCAAAGGGATATTCCAAACCATATGGCATCATCTCAGTGTATAAACTGGGAACAACCTGACCGGGAGCCACTGCTCAGGAACTGGCTGGACATCAGCCAGTAGGTGGTGGTGAGCAATCACTTGGTTTGTGTATTCTAATTCTTTCATCATTATTATCATTATTGTTGTTATTATTATTATTTTCCCTTCCTTTTCTGCATTTATCTCAACTTATGAATTTTACTGGGGCTTTTTCCAGTTCTCCTACTATCTCACTGATGGAGAAGTGGGGAGTGGGCTGTGTAATGTTCGCTGCCTGCCAGGTTAAACTATGACACTAACCTCTTTATATAGGGATGGAAGGGCTCATGGAAGGGTCTCTATGGCAGGAGAAACACTGTAGAATCCACACCATGCAAAATGCTTAGAACAAAGCTCAAATTCATGGACATAGGATAATCCAAACAGGAGATAAAAGGAAACCAGGCACCATCACTTCTGCTGCTTGTGGAACTACTTGTTTGTATCTAGGTTCCGGATGAGGCAGGAAATACTGAAATATCTCAAAATTGGTTCTTCCTTTGGAGTTTTAATGTAGAAGTTGGAAAAGAAGTAGCAGGAATCCTCCATCCTGATTTCACAGATACTACAGGGGTATATCCAACCTTAGACGAACAAGGCAATGAAACAGGGAGACACAGGACCACCATAGAGCACGGAGTAGACGTTCTGTGGTGACTGTAATCCTTTAACCTTGCCCACATAATCTGAGACCTGTCTGCATTACCATGCCTTCTGCTTAAGATCTAGATTACAGTCTAGAGGAACAAGTACAAGAGGAAATTGCCTCTTGTACATGATCTTGCATGTCTTGCACACAGGTTGACAAAGGGCACTGAATGTCCTGCACACAGAAAGGAGCAACCCCAGGCACCCGTATGTGCTGGGGTCTGACCAGTTGAAAAGAAGCTTGGCAAAAAAAGACTTGGGGGCCCTACTGGACACTGAGTTGAACATGAGCAATGGGCCCTTACCACAGAGAAGGTTATTGACACCTGGGCTGCACTAGAAGTGTTGCCAGAAGATCAAGGGAGGTGAATCTTCTCTACACAGCAGTGGTGAGGCCACACTTGGAGTACTGGATGCAGTTCTGAGCTCGTCAGTACAAAAGAGAAGAAGAGATACTGGAGAGAGCTCAACTAGGGTCCGTGAAGATGATGAAGGCACTGGAGCATCTCTCCTATAAAGGCTGAGAGAACTGGGACTGTGCAGCCTGGAGAAAAGGCTCAGGGGATCTCATCAATGTATATAGATGCAGGAAAGGAAGGTGCAAAGAAGGTGGAGCCAGGCTCTTACTGCTGCCCACTGTCAGGACCAGAGGCCATGGGCAAGAAACCGAAACACAGAAGGTGCCATCTGCAAACAAACTGAAGAAAACTGTATATCTGCAGCTGCATCTGAGTGATTTTTTTACCTCAAAGCCAGGAGGAACATAGATAACTCCACATAATTCACTTCCAGTGTTTTGTGAAACTTTCAGTCATGTTTTCAAAGTTTATAAAAATGTCATAGTTTTAGAAAATAGAAAATACTGAATTTACTTCTGAATCTACAGTGCCCATCAAGATAAACACCAAACGTATCTCTGTGATGAAATCAAGGTGTCCTGCTGCAGTTCTTTTTCATAGTAAATGGCAGCTTAGAAGGCATCATTGAAAAGCAAAGACAACCCAGGGATGGAGCTACCAGCTGAGCAGTGTGGCTGAGCAAGTGCCCAAGTGCTTGAGCCTGGATCCTGGTCTCTTTCATTTGGCAGCGTTGGTGTACCCTAACACTGCACAAACTGCCAAGACCTCAGACTTATCACTGAGGATGCTGAGGTACCAAGACTCTCACACAACAGCGCTTCCTTCATGGGAGCAGTGTTGTGGGTACAAATCACACATTTAAAGTTGTAACAACTGAGATGGGTTACACACGGCAATAGGAGATGGATACACTCTAGGCTCACATATGTAAGATACAGCTCGGCTTATCACAACTGATTTGCTAGAGTCAGATCAACTAAGACTTGATTCAAGGTGCTATATAAAATACATTGAAACACCAAAATATGGTTAAAATAGGGTTAAAAAGAAATGAGAAACCAGTTACTCCAAGCCCCATCCAACCTGGCCTTGGACACTGTGGGGCAGCCATAACTTCTCTGGGCACCCTGTTCCAGTGCCTCACCACCCTCAAAGGGAAGAATTTCTTCCCAATATCTAATCTAAATAGGCAGACATATATAATAGAGAGCTCCTCATCCTGGCAGCTGTGGCTCCTCTCCTCTCCCCTCTCCTCTCCTCTCCTCTCCTCTCCTCTCCTCTCCTCTCCTCTCCTCTCCTCTCCTCTCCTCTCCTCTCCTCTCCTCTCCTCTCCTCTCCTCTCCTCTCCTCTCCTCTCCTCTCCTCTCCTCTCCTCTCCTCTCCTCTCCTCTCCTCCTCCTTCTCCTCTCCTCTCCTCTCCTCCTCTCCTCTCCTCTCCTCTCCTCTCTCCCCTCTCCTCTCCTCTCCTCTCCTCTCCTCTCCTCTCCTCTCCTCTCCTCTCCTCTCCTCTCCTCTCCTCTCCTCTCCTCTCCTCTCCTCTCCTCTCCTCTCCTCTCCTCTCCTCTCCTCTCCTCTCCTCTCCTCTCCTCTCCTCTCCTCTCTCTCTCTCTCCTCTCTCCTCTCCTCTCCTCTCCCCTCTCCTCTCCTCTCCTCTCCTCTCCTCTCCCTCCTCTCCTCTCCTCTCCTCTCCTCTCCTCTCCTCTCCCTCTCTCTCCTCTCCCTCCCCCTCTCCCTCTCCTTCCTCTCCCCTCCCCTCTCCTCTCCCTCCTCTCCTTCCTCCTCCCTCCTTCCTTCCTTCCTCTCCCTCCTCCCCTCCTCTCCTCTCCTCTCCCTCTCCCCTCTCCCCTCCCTCTCTGCCCCTCTCCTCCCTCCCTCCCCTCCCCCCCTCCCTCCCTGCCTCTCCTCTCCCCTGCCCCCTGCCGCCCCTTCCCCTCCCCCCTTCCCCCCTCCCCCTCCCTCCCTCTCCTTCCTCTCCTCTCCTCCCCCTCCCCCTGCCCCTGCCCCCCCCCCCCTGCCTCTCCCTCCCCTGCCCGTCCTCTCCTCTCCCTCCCTCCTCCCCTCCCCTTTCCTCTCCCTCCCTCCCTCCCCTCCCCCCTCCCTCCCTCCCTCCTCTCCCTCCCTCCCCTCCCCCTCTCCTCTCCTCTCCTCTCCTCTCCTCTCCTCCCCTCCCCTCCCTCCTCTCCTCTCCTCTCCTCTCCTCTCCTCTCCTCTCCTCTCCTCTCCTCCTCTCCTCTCCTCTCCTCTCCTCTCCTCTCCTCTCCTCTCCTCTCCTCTCCTCTCCTCTCCTCCCCTCCTCCTCTCCTCTCCTCTCTCCCTCTCTCTCCTCTCCTCTCCTCTCCTCTCCTCCTCCTCTCCTCTCCTCCCTCCCTCTCTCTCCCTCCCCTCCCCTCCCTCCCCTCCCTCCCTCCCCTCCCCTCCCCTCCCCTCTCTCCTCTCTCCTCTCTCCTCTCTCTTCTCTCCTCTCTCCTCTCTCCTCTCCTTGTCTCTTCCCGTCCCTTTCCCCGGATCCCGGCTGGATGCGGTTCCCCTCGCACTCACCCGCCTGTCCCGGTCCGGGCACCAGCCCCGGCAGCAGCGGTAGCAGCGGTAGCGGCACGGCGCCGGCGGGCTCCGCTGTCATCGTCCTTACCCGGTCCGGTGCGGAGGGAGCCCGGCGGGGGCTGCGGCTGGGTGGGATGCGGGGCCGGGGGGGGAGGTTGTGTCCTCCCCTGTCCTCATATATTCCCCAGGCACTGCCCTGGGAGCTGATAACCGCCGTGCCCCACAGCCCGGGGGAAGGGGGTGTCACCTCTGCTGTTACAGAGGGGGTGTAGGGGTGTCCCCATCACTGCCGCCGAGCAGCCCCCGGGGTGAGGGCGGGGTCCCCATCACCATCCTGCCCCCAGGGAGGAGTGAGTGGGCTTTTCTTCATCTCTTCCCCACAGTGGCTGGGAAGTGGGGAGGGTGGTGTAAGGACAGTCACAGCCCTGTTCTTCTGCCCCTGCTCCCCAGTGCCGTGAGGTCTCTTAGAGTTGGGCTCTTAGAGCCCTAGAGTTGGAGAGCAGGGAGGAAGGTGGGAAGCCTTTGCAGAGGCACGGTGTCCAAGGAAAGTGAGACAGGCTGTAATAAACAACACAGGAAGGACCAGAGTGCTACAGCTTCCTGGAGGATTTTGCAACAGAGGTATGTCTCCACTGGGAGATCTGTGAAGAGGGTGGGGAATGAAGGCCCTTTGCCAGCCCATGGCACCAGTGCTGTTGGTTTTCAGAGAGTATCATGAAGACAGCAGGACACACAAGCTCTAGGTACAGGTAGCAGGGGAAGGATTCACCTGGTTGCATACAAAGACAAGGAGCTTAACTACTTGGGTAATTAAATAAGAGAAAGCATATCTTGTAGGGATGTATGGAATCAGTGGGCAACTGGATCTGAGACCTGATGGCCACCACCAACTGGAAAACAATCAGGCAGGACTGTATGCATGAGTTTAACAAAGCAAACCTTGAGGGGTCTTAATGTCTGCCGTGTTGCAGACTTTCTTTTCCCCTTTTATCCTCTCCTGTTTAATAGTGTGTAATGTGCTGGAATGTCATAATTTTTTTGGCATCTATGATCCCTTCCTAAGAAGTTCATCACTGGATATGTTTTTCTTTTGAGAAAACACTGCAAGCAGTAATAAGCCACTGTTAGCCAAAGTGAATAAAAAAGGTCTGAAATGTCATAGCAAAAGAACCTGGCATTTCCTAAGAGTTCTGCAGGCACTTTCAGTACAAGCCAAGAAATCACTGGGGCTAAAGACTCACAACCAGCAATCTCTGCAGCTGGTTCAAGTATTGATGAGCAAAAGCTAACATCTCAATGCCAGCACAAAGAGTGTCTCCAGGCTCACGAATGGCCTCATCTGAATCCCTGCCACCTTCTACTGAAGAGCCAGGGCTATGTGGGTTTTGGGGAGACTTTGTGTTTGCCTCCCCTCGATGGGTGCTCCCTACCCGCCGGGACCCCAGCCCCAGCAGCCCCACGCCGCGGGCGCTGGCCAGGGTGCTGAACCGCACCGCTCTTCGGAGCCCTACCGATCCTCCTGCCCTCCCGATGGGTTACCGGTTGTTCGCAGGCTGGAATGAGTTCAGCTTTCCTCCCATTTCCATAGCCTGTTCTCCCCTTTCCAAAGCACTCCTGTGCTTTCTACTTCAAACTTTTCTGTCAGCTCAGAGCATGGCCTGTGCATAGAACAAGGGGGAATGGCTTTAGTCTGGAAGAGAGTAGATTTAGATTAGATAGAAGGAAGATGTTCTTCCCTGTGAGGGTGCTGAGGTGCTGGCACAGGGTGCCCAGAGAAGCTGTGGCTGCCCCATCCCTGGCAGTGTTCAAAGCCAGGTTGGATGTGGCTTGGAGCAAGCTGCTCTAGTGGAAGGTGTTCCTGCCTGTGGCAGGGGGTTGGAAATAGGTGGCCTTTAAGGCCTCTTTCAACCCAAACCATTCTGTGATTCTATGGTAATTATATTATAGAGCCCTCTTCTCCATTGGTGAAGGCATAGTTCCAGTGTGGAGGCCCTAATGGAATAGCGGAGTGAAGGGAAATCTGAGTGGAGCTCCATGTCTTGAGGAAATAGAAAGTTTTCCAGTAAGCAGAATATCTATATTGAGAGAGTCCTGTCCCAGTCTCCTGTTGTTCATTTCTGAACAAATAAGCAGAATCTTCAACTCATTTATACTGGATTTATATCTATGCTTCAACTGAAGCAGCAAAACCCCTCCTACACTGTAAAGGACAGGAATGGTTTTACAGGAGTTTTGGCAATGTGGGAAATCTCATGTAAGTGTCAAATTATCTTTGCCCTCTGAATAAGAGGATCATTTCAAACGTTTTAGTTTGCCAGGCTGGATGTTCTGTGCAAAACTGTAGACAATCCCAAGTTCACCCCACAGTCTGCCACATCATTGTATTTGAAGCTATTGACTGGTTTCTGCTGAGCACTCAAGTGAATTTTCCAGGAGTCTAGAAATAAATTCCCAGGACACAGTTGGAATTTCTGGTGACTTTTTGGTGTTATTGTTTGTTGTACAAATGCACTGGAGGTCTGACTGCGCAGAGTACCCAGCGTTCTGGCTCTAGTTGAGGGAAGCATGTAAGTACATGTTTAACTTTAACCTTAGACTTCAGAGCTTGGCTGGATCAGGACCACAGAGGGCACTGAAAATCCATCCCAAAGGCATGTGTTCTATATAGGTAATAAACAACCGAGACAGACTTTTCAGTGGCTCTCCTCACCTCCCTTTTCAGCTGCACTGTTTCATAAATAAGTTAATAAATAAAACAAGCCATCTTTCTCCATAGAGCAAAGGCATGAGAAGCTTTCTCTGTGTGGACTTCATGTAAGCGTGTAGTATCACATGGAGTGCCTAATCATGGGGCACATAGGCATGAGATAGTCTGTTCCTTGAAATGAATCTCTTGAATTTTCACAGCAGTGTCTCATCCCAAAGGGTAACACCATGTTATGTGAAGTTAGCAGCTATTTAATTTTAGCTGAGGCTTTTTTTCTGATATACTTCAGCAATATATTTCTGTAATTAAAACCTCTAAGGGATCTTTTCCACACAACTGAATAACTTAGTTTGTAGCTTCACTAAAAGCCAAGCTTGTAGTAGATTTCATCCTCCATATACATGCGTGTGTATAAACTACAACTGTGCTTCTAGCCTGTGCACGAAAACACCTCATTTCTTTGTAATGCAGATATGCATTGCTGAGCTGCAAAGAGCAGGAGTATAAATGCTTCCTGAAGGCACACAGCTGCTCTTGCAGCACTTGAACACAGCAGCTTTTCCCTGGGAGCCAGCATTGTCAGTGGAATAATGCAGAGACCCCTGTTTATCTTATAATTTGCTTCTAAACACCACTAGGTGTCCTCTGCTGTCAACCCTGCTCTTGCATGTGCAGCTAAAGGGTTGTTACCACATCCTTTCGTCCCAGTTCTACCACTTTCACTGGAAAGCACATTACTACTGCTGGGTTATTACTGCCTGGAGAAGGCTCCAGGAAGACCTTATTGTGGTCTTTCAGTACTTAAAGGGGGCTTATGGGAAAAATGGGGACAGATATTTTAATAGGGCCTGGAATGATAGGACAAGGGGTAGTGGTTTAAAACTGAAAGAGGGGAGATTCACACTAGACATAAGGAAGAGTTTTTTGCAATGAGGGTGGTGAAACAGTGGCACAGGATGCACAGATAGGTGGTGAATGCCTCACCCCTGGTAGCATCCAAGGTCAGGCTCTGAGCAACCTATTCTATTTGGACATGTTCCTGCTCATTGCAGAGGGATTTGAGCAAAACGGCTTTTAAAAATCCCTTCTAACCCAAACCATTCCATGATTCTATGATTATTTTTGCTTAGTTGATAAATACTAAATGACAAGTGTTAGAAAAGCTGTGATTGTCTTTATGTCCTGAGCACCTGTATGGAGCAATTGGACATTTTCAGTTTTCCTTTTGTTCTTCTGCTTCACCTTCCTACTCACTTTGTTGTCATCACTTTTTTGGGGACATGACAGATTAGCAGATGAAAGGTCTGAGATTTGGCTCTATACCAGCAAAGGACTGGCCAAGCTCCGATCATTGGAGAGCTTGCTCCTCCTGAACATAATCTTTCCATATTGATTGTCATGTCTTGTCTTTATACTTCTAAAATGGTTTGGTCTCTTTTGCAAGCAATTCAGGGACGACTTGTGTCTTATACCACTTGCTGTGTCTTACATCTGTAGCTGGGGGCATTGATCGAGGCTTTTACTGAAGAAAGGAGTTTACTTTTCATGATTGTTTTAATTGCTGCTACTCTGGACCCAGAGCACTGTTAAAGAATTGCTCTGCAATATCACTTGTAAATGTGTTATTTCAGGTGGGAGAAGGGAAAAGCTTTTGACAAAGGGAAACATCTCTAGTTAGATCATTCAGGCATTGAATTACTTTTACATAAACTGATAGAACAAATTTCTTTCTTTAAATGAAGAGTCTATAATACAGAATTGATTATGAATCACTCATGCTTTTAGTTTGTCAAGAATAGCCTAAGTTTGCTTGATGAAGCAAATCGTATCTTATTATATAAAATCATTTTCCTGCCCACATGTTCATATTATCTTAGTGAAAGGATTTCAAAATGTGAGGTCTTGTTGTACACTGCTTTATGTCTTGAACACTCATTTATTCTTTACATTATTCTTATCATTTATACTATGCTTGTGCCTAAATAATCTTAATGTATTGTGTTAGACATTGCAAAGTACCTAATTAAAAGGTACTGTTCGTGGCCCGAATAATTTGCCTCTTGGCCATGAACTCAGAAGCATTTAGGGAGTGACAGTCAACTTGTCCCAATTCAAGAGAGTTTAAAATGTCTTCAGTGAGCCAAAATAAAAGCAGCTTTGCCCCAGCATGACAAATTTACTACTTGAGAATGGATGGGCCATTTTCTCCTGCTTTGTTGTAGCTCTTTAAGTGCCTCCTGAGCTACCACTACGTGACGCAGACTAGGTTTATGCCTTAAGCTTCAATGCTGTATGTAAATATCCATGGATGAGAGACAGCGGGTAATTAAAGCAAACTGGGACACTTGAGTTAACCAAGCAACAGTTATAGGCTAAGAGATCAACCATGGCATTTTATTGTCATTTGCCTTTGCATAAGGTGTAAATGAGCTGCAATAATGCACAAAACTGGGGAATAAAGGCTGGAATTTATTGGTCCTCCTTTACATCTAATACAAATGCTGGTAGATTTCCATGATATTGTGCTATTTTTCCTTTTATTCCAACACTGACCATAGGGTTCTGATATTGGCAATGACTTCTCTTTTTGCTGATGCCTCACTTTATATCTAACTGTGAAATCTCACTTTACATCTAGCTTTTTCAAGACAGCTTTTTCACCTTCGTCTTTAATAATTCATATTATTTCTCTACAATCAGTGATGTTACCTCCTCTCTTATTTGTACCACTACAATCTTTGTTGCCTCCAGTTAAAGCAGGTGTAGAAGGGTCTTTTCACTATGTGCATGTTCTTGCAGACACAGCATGTGTGTACAAACTGCAGTGGCTAGTAACGCATCTGGGTTTGGGACCTGGCTTCAGCCACACCACATTTAGTACTTTCCTCCATGAAGCTGCTTGATCTAGCAGTCCAGTGAAGTCCTCATTGACTAGAAAAGGTGAAACATAACCCCATCTTAAAGGGTAATAAGGAAGATGCAGGGAATGACAGACCAGTCAGTCTCACCTCAGTGCAAGGCAAGATCGTAGAGCAGATCCTCATGGAAACCATGCTAGGGCACATTAAAAATGAGAAGGTGATTGCTGGCAGCCAGCATGGCTTCACTAAGGGCAAATTATGCCTGACCAACTTGGTAGCCTTCTGTGATGGCTTTCCAACCCAAACCATTCTGTGATTGTATGATTCTATTAACCTTTCAGACACAATCCAGTTTGGAAGCTTCCATGTCCATCAGGAACTGAAAATCAGCAGTGCCATCTGATTGATGCCTGCCCATGGCAGGGGGGTTGAAACTAGATGTCCTTTCCAACCATAACTATTCTATGATTCTATGATATTGCATAGCTCAAAGAGAGACAGAGAGATGTGTACAGTGACACTGAGACTAGGTATGTAAGAGAAAAGTCCCCTGGAACAGTGTTCTCTGGTATGAGCCCCTTGAGAAGTTTATGGTATGAGTGGCTGCCACATGGAGTGTAGGGGTAGAGGTTTCTTACTGGTCTTCATCATATAGGCTAATTCTTGTTCTGTAAATATCTGACTTTAATAAATACCAATATAATGCTAAGAAATGACAAAGATAATTTCTTATTGATTTTGGCTGAATGTTTTAAGAGGAAAGGAAGCACTGATGGATCCTTCAGGGACTTGTGTAGATTTGCAATCAGCTACATCACCAATATAATGTCTGATATAGAGCAGAACTTCGATTAAATGCCTCATAAGAAAGCAAAATGTGTCCTGGCAGCACCTCTTGTTTCAGGGTTCCTAAGAGGCCAATTTTGGTCATGACCATTCACATTAGTATCATTGATCCTCATCTAGCATGCCTTCTGCAGGAAGCTGAATGCAAGACTACCCTCCGAAAAACAAAGTGCAAAGCCTGGTGGTGATATAAATTCTTATCATAAGAGCCATCAGTGGCAGCGTGAGCAGCCATCACTTGTCATTAAATAAGGGATCACAAATGAAGTAGGCTCACACAGCTTTATGTGCAAACACACGGCACAGAACTGCAGACCTGGTATGGAGTTTTTAACCCTATCCTTCCTCTCTAAAAATCTCAACCATACAACACTGTCATCAACTTGCCTCCTGATCTCTGGGTCAGTTCCTTCTTGGTTATCCAACTAACCAAGACCAGCTCCTCAGTCTATGTGTCTGTTTCTCAAATAGCTCAATGTCTTCAGGTATATTCAGGCACAATCCACCTTAGCAAGTCACATCAGCTCATTTATCTCTTTCCCAGTGATGATGGGGCAGCAGATTTCAGGCAAACACATTTCATCTGGCACAACTGCTGGCTTCAGAATTTCTCTGTCCTTTATTACCTTATAATTAAAACCATAATGGTATAGAAAGCACTCATAGTCCTGAACAATCTCATATTGAATTCAATTTTACTCTTTCCACAGATTTGAATGAAGGTCACATCGGGTCCTGACAGTAGAAGTATTCAACTTTCCAGGCTGTTTCCAGATCTCATGGTACTGGGTTATTTTACTTTACCACTTCAAAACCTAATCTGCTCCAGTACATCTGAAACATGAACATTGCCAAGTACAAACAAAACCATGAATGTTAGGCTAGTAACTGCTCTGGGGGCACTAGTCTGAGTGATACACAGATTGAAATTATATGCTTTCACCATATGCTTTTTTGACTTAAAAAATTGAACTGGGAGAAAAGTTTCTTTGTAGTTTGTCTAAGCTGCCACTTACATTCCCTTTTCTCTAATCAGCAATTGCATATTAGATAAAGCTTGTCTCCATGCCAACCCACTTAGAAAGGTCTTGGACAGGAAATACAGACAGTGAGAGACAGAAGTTCATGAGAAAGAGTTTCCAACATTATTCCAGCTGACAGGAAACTACAGTTACCGCAAAGGAGTTCTTGACGTTTTCACTCCAAAACATGGGTCAATAGTCAGACACTGAGCTCGTGACTCAGGCATGAAAAATGTAAAACATCTGGCTCAGATCTATGCTATGAACATGCTATGGAGACATGAATGACCTTAACCTAAAGGCTCACTTTTAGAGACAATGAGTTTGATTTGAAGAACAACCATGTAGAGACATTGTGCAGTGTTCTAGTCACTAGGACTGAAGCAGTGAAATGCCTTCCTTAGACCAATAGCAAATGGAGAAATAGTAGAATTATTATAATATTATTACTATTATTCATTATTCAGAACCAGAAAAACAGTCTTTAATTTTTCCATTTCATTCTATTAGGGCTCATTTTCTTAATTTTATTGAAGTTTTGAGTAATGGCAGCAATAACTGTATAGGAGCTGAAGCTAGCAGGAGGTCTTACCACTTTCATGAGAGGTGCTTAATGTACTCCTTATCATAGTAATAGCAACCAAGTTCAAAACCATATTTCACATGGCAGTTGCTTTTTATAAACTCTACTTCAAGTGAGGAAATATTTATCATTATCAGCAGATAGAAGAGTAAACAGCATGTCTGGAAGCAGAAGCGATATTAGGTGTGTTAGGGAATGGGCCCAATTCTCTCCAGAGCTAGTCCATCATCTGTGTAAGGATAAATTCATACATTTGTGAGCTGAGGATTTATCCCTCAACACAGTCACTCTTGAAACACCTTTAAAGTAGAAGATAGTCTGAAATGCAGAAATGATCACGCAGTCACAGATAAAATAGTGGCAACATCAGAACTAGACTTCAGAAGACAATCACAGAAGTCCATAGAGAGGGATCCAGATCCTCCCCAGTAAAACCACATCCATCTTGCTATTTGGCTGGCTGAGAACATAGCGAGACAAGCTCACATCTGCCCTTGTGTGTCTACACAGGCATAGCCATAAATTCCAGCCTTATGTCTAATTCTCTCACTCATGCTGCTTCATCAGGAGTGATGCAGAAGCAAGTTACTGCTGTGGCTCCTCACCATCACTCAGACACCAAGCAGAGGAACGCAATGGAGCAGTTTTGGCTTGCTCCCTATGCTCAAGGTTGATTCATATCTACAGAATTGGGATTCTGAGGCGTGTGGAGCTTGAATAAGTGGCTGTAAAACCTGCCTGCTTATGGTCAGTCCACGTCATTACTTCTTTCTGTGGCCATGCAGCTGTAGTGGGCACTAGGATCCAGTGGCTGTGTAATTTTTAACTACTGCTGTATTATTTTATACATAATAAAATAGATTTTTAATAACAGATTTTCAATTACTGGAGGAAACACTCACAAAATATCTCCATTTTAGGCCATTACCTTAGCCACCCTGTGGGCCTTCCTTTATGTGGCATGGCTTTCTTTTGAATTTCGTGGTCTTTAGCATTTCCCTTCAAGCAAACTCATTTCTTTCCCCTCGTTCCAGCTTCCACTAAATCCCTTTTCACAGGTGGGCTTTTCAATGGCTTTCCCAGTCCCGGTGAACAGGACTTTCTTACATTAGTTACCCTTAATTCCCTTACAAATCAGAGCAGAGCTGAAGTCTTGGGTGGGGGGGAGAAGCATTCACGCAGCACCAGGCTCTGTGCTGATTAGAGGAGAGCACTTAATGCAAACATAATCGTAAATAGGACAAAGTCAGGAAGTGGTTTGAAACGTGGATATTGCTTGAGATCAAAATATTCCCATGGGAACCAATGCATCAGCTGCTTCCAGCCTGACAGGGAAACATAATTTGGATGGGAACAGGTGGAATTCTTCCCAGTGTGTGAGTCATTTTTTCTCTGGCTCTCCTTACAGACTTTGGTACAGATCCTAATGCAACACACGTTATTCTTCTGAGTTCTTTGTTTTGCTCGAAACCCAACCAAACGAGCAGCATGCAGGGTGACTAAGCTGGTGGACAGGAGAGTGTTTTTCAAGGTTGTTGATTTTGGCTGAAAATGGATTATCTTGGGTTTGTCTCTCTGCTCCAATAAAGTACAGATGGATAACTTGGGCTGCAGATAACCTTTTTTTCTCCCAGAAGAAAGAAAAGGGTTATTTCATAGCTCTATCCATCACAAGTGCTGTTCCTACAGACTGGGAGAAGGACCAAGGAAATATAAAGTAGAAATAATATTATTCCCAAGTAGCCAAAATTCGACAAAACTTGAAAATTAGATTAGGATCCGAGCTCAGTGCACACCAGGAGTGTCTGCATGTGATTTCTCATTTCAGGTGAATTGCACATCCTGCAGAGGCAAGCACAGCCTGCGTGGAGAAGTGTATTGATAAAGTGAAGTGTATCACACTCCTTCGTTGTTCCCCTGTTTCTGGATCTAGATGATCTTAAGGTCCTTTCCAACTCTATTCTATGATTCCTACACTGGAGCTGGGAATAGTATAGATGTTTTAGCACAGTACAGATGAGAGTTAACGAACCATATCCAACACACCGAGCCAGCCTGATGGCTAGAGCCAGCAGTCTCTTCTGTTGGCTTGCTTCAGTTTAGCCCTGTAAGAAGCTGGTTTCTTTATTGATTTTACATATGTGGATTTTAATCCCAAGCAAGAGAAGCAAGGATCATCATCTACTCAAATGCTTCCGAGATACACAGAAGGGGGAGAGATGCACCGTGAAGGTCCTCATAGAAGCTGATGGGTTCTATGCCTTGCTCCTGCTCCCTCCCTCCCAGTACCTGAAACATGGTAGAGCAAAAGCCCGGAGTCTTCCTGTGGGATAAATATTCTCCAAGGTGTGAAGGGAAATGGCATATGAATAGTGGAAGCTCAGGGTGCTTATAGTGTGAAGTTCCTTCATTCTGTTCTGGTGCAGAGGAACAGGCAGCACTGGAAACAAGCACAGCTCTTACTGCATTCTCCAAGAGCCAAGCTTTTAAGGAGTCTCCCTTGAGTGATGTCTACCACAGAAATGCTCTTCCCATGATGAAGGAGTTCTCATCTGTCTTTTGTGTCATCTGCAGCACAGTGCCTTGGGGCTGTTGTTGCAGTCAAGGTTTCCCTCTGCTTCCAAAGGTGTTTGTTTTGCCTGGGAGACAGATTGGGAGTGTTTGTGAACCATGAGGTTTTTTCACATAGGGCAGGAAAAGCATTTCCTGAACAGCCTTAAATATGCCCCATGGTTAGAGATGAACTTTGACCAGTTCACCTCTAGTCTGCAGACATCAGAATGGAGAAAACAACCCATTTTGTCCTCATTTTACAGTGACACAGGTGCAGATTTGGAAAACCTTGCCTGAGATGAAGCATCTATGCAGCATTTCATAGGCTGCTGGGGACTTTTGAAGGCTGTCACAGACTCACATACAGAACAGCCAGGGCAGGCTCCAGCTGTTATGTAGCAGTAGATATCTGTCAGTCGTTCATCCCATATGGGCAGCAGATGGGGAAAGTGATGGTGCATTGTGCTAACAGCTGTCCTCATACCTGCCCATGAGGTGCAGCAGGGATGCTCCAGTGACAGAATCTGAACCTAAATCTCACTCCAGCGTATTCCCATACAAGCATCATTCACATGACTATGTGTATGGGTCAAGAGCTATACTTAAACTTCAAGAGCTATATTTAAACTTGGGTGGAAGAGATAAGATGTTAATGTAACTGAATTACTAAAACCATAGTTATAATGGAAGGAAGACACAAACCCTGTCAAAAGCTGTGATTCTGCATCTCTGCTTCAGTTAATTGTCTGGGACCACAGCCTGAAATGCCTGGAAAGGAGGTTTCTGTGAAGCCTCATCTTTGGTCATGGTTGCCACAGGACAGTTGAGACCTTCGGGTAATGAAAAAATTACCCGCAAGTGTTGGGGTCTGGTACAATATCTCTGTCATTCCTTGTCTTCTTTCTTAGCCAACTTTATCCTTCACTTCTGGATATCTCATAGGTCTTATGTCTTGAGAAGCTCTCAAGAAATACACCCCTGTCAAGCCTTGAGTTCTTATTCCCTTGGCAAGGCTGGTCCCTACCAGAGCATGCTAAGCATGTTGCCTTTCTCTCCCAAACAGTAGATGTTCAAATACTAATTCTAACTCTCATGCTTACAGGGGATAAGGTCAATCCATGTTACATTACACTGTGAGGCAGACTCTTCAGATGTTTACTCCTTTGTGTAAATAGATTGTAGCCAAACATTATATGGTTTCAGCTTTGAAAAGATGCTCTTAGACTTCAATTTCCAGGCAATTTTGCTTTTCATACATGCTGGGGATGATTTCTTTGGGCTGCATTTTAGTGTTTCTGCTTTTAAAATTACAGGTGGATGCCAGTTATGACAATTTGTGCCTGGCATTCTGGTATTCTGGTGTGTTTGCTTTTATGGTACGTGGATGGGAACTCATTGCATTTTACAGAGCTATTTGTTGTAAGATTGTAGGGTATAAATAGGATTGATGGAAATGGTATGCAAGCCCCTGGTGCTTAAATTGCCACATTGTACATCAATGTCATGACTGAAAGTTTATGCTTTATAATCCCTACTGAATCATGGTCACTGCAATCATAATTAATCTCTCTGTGATGGATCGGGTTGGATCTTCAGAGTCACCTTTGAAGCTTGCTTGTATTCTCAAAGGCGACTTCAGTGTTTCTTGTCTAATTCCAATGGTATTTCCATCCGAAGAGATAGATTGAAATTTCTTAGCTGACGAAACACTGGCAAGGATTAGCAGATGTCAGCTCTGGGCATGAAACAGGATTCTGGTTGGCTTGCAGGATGAGTGGGAGCTATGGAAGCTTATATTTTGCAGGATGTACAGCCAGCAAGTATATTCTGTGGCAAATATTTCAACATTTGAAGTCAGCAATAAAGAGTTCAGAGTCAGCGTCTCAGCTATATTCCCATCTTACAAACCCTGATGAACTATAACGTCCTGTGCTTTCCATCAGGGATGGAATTAATGTCTTCTAGAGTTTGTAGTGAAAAACATGAAAGAGACCATCAGAATAACCAATAACCTGGGGACTGTGGCGCTGTCCAAAGACTGGAAAGAGAAACCTAAGTTCAAGTTCTTGGTCTGACTTTGGCAGAGATGGAGCTGTCAAGAAGCTCTTCGTGTCCCACATCAATTACATGATCAGTCTGTGGTTCTGGGTCAAAAGTTGCTCAGTTTTGGCCAGCAGCCCCATGCTGAAGTTGAGAACAAGTTTGTTGAACATTTGGGTTTGAACATTTTCTGGATTTGATCCCAAACGTGCAATAGAAGTTTCTACAAGAGGCTTTTCCCAGTCCTCAGATTAAAAGCCACTGGGTAACCGTTGACTTGAGTTCTATCCCTGGGTGCTGTCTATAAAGACCCTTTGTTTTGCTCACTTCACATCCTCAGCTTGGTAAACAGAACCTGATTTCCTAAACCACCTCTTAAAGCAGTTAAACATTAGCAGCAGAAGCACAGAGCTGACTTCCAGGAAGAGCAGAGGCTGTTACCTAATTGTATTCTTTGTGCTGAACTGGGGTGTTCCTGAGCCTTTAAGCAAGTGGTTTTGCTCGTTCTTACTGATATTTGGCACTGAATTTGACTGATAAGGTTTTGCAGGCTGTAAATAGCACAGGGACTTGAGACCAGTAATGCTAAAAATTCATGAGAGGACTGCCTGCACACACTGGAGTGCAGTGGCCTGCAGAGAGCTCCATCAGTATTTGATCCTTGTATTTTCCGTTGTGTTTGCTCAGTGTTAGGACCAGCTGCCTTCTCATTTTCATAAGTAATTTCTGAAGCTGTAAGGCTCTGCTCTTTGATTTATATGGTCATAAAATGAAAACAGTCCATTCTTTCCCAAACATATCCTAGAACCACAGACTGGTTTGGGTTGGAAGGGACCTTGAAGCTCATCCAGTTCCAAGCAGGAACAAAGCAGGGACCCCTTCCACTAGAGCAGGTTGCTCCAAGCCCCTGTGTCCAACCTGGCCTTGAACACTGCCAGGGATGGGGCAGCCACAGCTTCTCTGGGCACCCTGTGCCAGCGCCTCAGCACCCTCACAGAGAAGAGCTTCTGCCTAAGAGCTCATCTCAATCTCCCCTCTGTGAGGTTCAAGCCATTCCCCTTGTCCTGTCCCTACAGGCCCTTGTCCCAAGCCCCTCTCCAGGTTTCCTGTAGCCCCTTTAGGCACTGGAGCTGCTCTAAGGTCTCCCCTTCAGGAGCCTTCTCTTCTGTAACACCAGAGGGATTAGTCCCTCCTAGATCTTTTTCAGAGTGCTTGATGTGATGTGTTAATGGCTCCTGATGTGCTGCAGGACCATCTTTGCAGAGCAGCTCACAGGGAATCTCTCATACAGCTCCATTAGGATCAGTCTACATCACTGGGAGGTGCTGTATGTTTCCAACGTGCCATCTTGAAAAGAGGGTCAGAAAAAGCTTTTATTAATGAAACAGATCACAGTGGGGAGTGGCTGCTGCAGACCAGCCTCACTGAGAGGGTATTCCCAGCTCCGGCAGTGGGAAAGCAAACAGGGGCTGGCTGGATGCAGGCATGTGGATGGTGCTAAGAGAGAGCAGGAGACCTGCAGGGTGCTGTACAGCAAGGAAGAGGATGCTTCAGGGACAGAGTAAGTGTTTGAGCTGCCTCCTTTCTCACAGACACAATCTGGCTGTATGAGATCTCCAGCATAAACCTGGCTAAACACGTGGGGACAAACACAGGACAAAGGATTAGATAAACCTCACATAGCAATGCTTTTAAGGCCAGTTTCTCTGAAATGCTGGATTGGAAATGTATTTGCCACTTCTCCTTTTGTGGAGAAGCCGAGTGTCACGGTGTAACCCCAGCCAGCAGCTCAGCCTCACAGCCACTTGCTCACTGCTCCCTGGTGAGATAGGAGAGAGAATCAGGAGGGTAAAAGTGGGCTGAGATAGATAAAGGCAGTTTAATAGGCAAAGCTAAAGCTCCATACACAAGCAAAGCTAAACAAGGAATTCATCCACCACTCCCCATGTCAGGCAGGTGTTCATCCATCTCCAGGACAGCAGGGCTCCATCGCACATGATGATGACATGAGGAGACAAACACCATCACTCCCAACATCACCCCTCTTGCTTCTTCTTCCCCCAGCTTTATGTGCTGAGCATGACACCATATAGCCTGGAATATCCCTTTGGATCAGCTGTGTCCCCTCCCAACTCCTTTTACATCCCCACCCTGGGGAACACTGACCCTGTCTCATGAGGTGCTTCGTCTCATTAATACAGCAGTGCAAGCCAATCTGAGACATCAGTCCTGCTCCTCCAGTCCCCTGCCCCTGCTGCGCTGCACTGGCTCTGGGGGCACCCTGGGGAGCCCCCCAGCTCTGTGCCACCCTGAACAGGAGGGGTAGCGCCAGGCACAGGGGGTTTTATCAGGACCGGTGGTTTATGGCAGGGGACAGCAGCCACGGAGCCTCTGGCTGGCTCCAGTGCGCTGGGACAAGGTGGTTTCCGTGGCACAGCCGTGACACCTAGTGGTCACACGGGCGATGTCCCCAGATGCTCCCACGGCCCTTGGGGACCCTCGCAGGTCTTCAGACCCCACCAGAGCAGCAGCGGGAGCATCGGGACGCATTTTCATAGCATCATAGAGTCACAGAATGGTTTGGGTTGGGAGGGACCTTAAAGCTCACCCAGCTCCAACCCCTGCCACAGGCAGGGACCCCTTCCACTAGAGCAGGTTGCTCCAAGCCCCTGTGTCCAACCTGGCCTTGAACACTGCCAGGGATGGGGCAGCCACAGCTTCTCTGGGCACCCTGTGCCAGCGCCTCAGCACCCTCACAGGGAAGAGCTTCTGCCTAAGAGCTCAGCTCAGTCTCCCCTCGGGCAGGTTCAAGCCATTCCCCTTGTCCTGTCCCTACAGGCTCTTGTCCCAAGCCCCTCTCCAGGTTTCCTGCAGCCCCTTTAGGCACTGGAGCTGCTCTAAGGTCTCCCCTTCAGGAGCCTTCTCTTCTCCAAGCTGAACCTGCCCAGCGCTCTCAGCCAGAGCAGAGCTGCTCCAGCTCTCGGAGCATCTCCGTGGCTTACTCTGGCCTTGCTTAAGCAGATCCACTTCCCTCTTGTGTTTCAAAGGATCTCCACCTGTTTAAGCAAGATTTTGCTGTGCTCAGGCTCCCCAACAGCCTTTTGAGGAATCACTTTTCCCAGTGTCACCCTCCTGGTCCACACTGGTGGGTTGTGCTCCTCTCCAACGGCCAGCTCCACTGCAGAGGGCATGTGACAACCACATAGAAACTCATTTGCCCACCTCAAACCAGTTCCTGTTGGTAAGCTCATCCAAGCATTCAAACCACGGGAAAAAAGACCAGGGTCTAACCCTCTGGTTTAGGTGCAGGGGTTGTGGGGATCCTGCCTGTGCCCCATTGATGATGGCTGGGTGAACAACAGCATGTGGGCCATCTACAAAGACAGGATGCTCTCTCCAGGGCTGGCTGTGTTTCTTACCCTGGATTTATTTCAGACATTCAGTTATTTAAATTCACTTTCCTTATACACATTTAAGTTTTAGACTTGAAATTTAATATTTAATTTTAATTTTTAATTTTATATTTATTAAATTCACTTTAAAGACTGTTTGAACACTTAAAGGATGTCCTGACAAAACATGAAGGATGGGAGATAGAGCTGAGTGTCCCTAAATTACTGACACTGAACTTTGTATGCAGAATACACCCAGGTACTAATACCCCATGCCAGTGATCTACATTCCTCCATCCACATGAGCTACTGCCCACTTTGCATGTATGTGTATCCCAATTTATGTCCAGCGCCTTTCTAACGTGACCAGCTACCTGCGGTAGTGAAGATGAGGAGCAAGGGCTGATATAAGGGAGAGCATGGAGATTTGAATGGTATGCCAGAAAATCCAGGGATCTAAACCAGAGCAGGACTGCCTATAGCTGTGAGTGCCTCAAGGGATGCAGTCAGTGCCCTGTAAGCTCTGGGTAAATCATTTATAGGTAACGTCAGTGTGTTGGAGGTGCCGTGGGGGGGGGAAGAGAAATTAGAGCATGGGGAATGATTGACTACTGTTAAAGGTCACAAACCTTTGTAAATACATGGTAGAAACGGAGTTAATGTGGTGAAAGATTTACAAGGCCTGAGTAGGCATTGGAAGAGGGCTGAGGGTGCAAATTCTGGGCCAGTGTAGAAGTTCAGTTGTGTACTGGCAGATGAGTAAACCTGGATGTTTCTCAGTAGCAAAGAACAAGACCTAAGCCTCCAGTTTCAATAGGGGCTGACACCTTGGTAGCCCCAGCTGGGATGATCTATGGAAGTCTGCATGTCACAGTCTTGAATAACCTTTAAAGCATCTCCTTTTGGCTCTCTGAGTAGGATGGTACATCAGAACCTTCTGAGAGGCCCAGAAATGGTGCAAAGTAACTTAAATTAAAGCCATGAGGGCAATAGGAAGGAGGAACAGCCTGCTTGGTACAAACATTCACTGGGGCATTGGGAAAACACCAGCAAAGAACTGGCTGAGGCATAATTCATGCCACGGGAGCACAATGAAATGAGTTGTATGTGAGCTTGGCAGCTGAAGTACTCCACGTGCAGTTGACATGACAGATCCCTTAGCAAAACTGCTCTACCAAAGCCAAGGCAGCGGCTGCATTTGTGCTGCTGGAACAGAGCAGATAGACAGATACGTGTCACCTCGCCAAGCAGCTGGTCCCAGTTAGAATCATAGGATCATAGAATAGTTAGGGTTGGAAAGGACCTTAAGATCATCAAGTTCCAAAACCCCTGACATGGGCAGGGACACCTCACACTAAACCATATCACCCAAAGCCTCATCCAACCTGGCCTTGAACACTGGATGGAGCATTCACAGCCTCCTTGGGCAACCCATTCCAGTGCCTCACCACCCTTACAGGAAAGAATTTCCTCCTTATATCCAATCTAAACTTCCCCTGTTTAAGTTTTAACCCATTACCCCTTGTCCTATCACTACAGTCCCTAATGAAGAGTCCCTCCCCAGCATCCCTATAGGCCCCCTTCAGATACTGGAAGGCTGCTGTGAGGTCTCCATGCAGCCTTCTCTTCTCCAGGCTGAACAGCCCCAGTTAAGTCAATGAAGTGAACATAGGGTTTAAAGCTGGGCACAATTTTGCCTTTGACTGTCCAGTGACCAGGTGAGCTTCTGTGTGCCTTGGGCAGGGCATTAGCAGCACAGATCTACAAAATGCTCACCCTTAGACCTGAAACAGGAGAAAGCAGCTCCAAATCTACCCTGAATCAAGTGATGCCAGGGGCTCTTATTCTTTAAATCCTGTTTTCTTTTGGTTGTGTTAGGAGGAATAAGAACTTCACAAAGTTTGTGATCACTTTAAAGACTTAAAAGTGCCCTTTCCATGCCAGAACTTACATCCAGATACTTTTACTTCTAAGCAGTGCAAACTGCCTTTGTCATTTCAAATGTCAAGAGAAAGGACCCAAAGAGTGGCTGGAAGTGAATGCCATCAAGCCAGGAGTAGAGTAAGCAAGGAGGCAGCCAGGGTGGCATCTCTGAGCAGCCTCTCTCTGCTTGCAGACTCCACTTGCATAGCCTGAAACCAGGTGAAATTCCAGACATTCTTACCTTGTTTTGACAAATTATTTCCTCCTTCCAAGGGGTCAGGCATGTGCCTTGGGATAAGGCTGTTCTTTCACTCCCGAGGAGCAATCTCTTCAGTTGTTTCAACAGAAAAGCTTTCTACACAATCCATCAAACTGAACATTTGCAGCATTTAATACAAGTCTGTGAGCTGTGATGCTTGGAGATACACACCTATTGTTTCCTTCTGTAGAAGCAATGGGATAAGGATGTTGTGTGCATGCCTGTAGGACAACACTGCTTATGCATAGCTGAAGTGACAGCATCCATCAATCCTCATTCCCGGGTTAATGTAAGGACAAAAGAGCCATGAAGGATGCTAACTGGACCACGGGATTTAACCTGCTTTTAGCCTGCGGATCCCTGTGAATTGTCAAGACATGATGTAGGATGCTGATGACTGCAGACTTGCTTTCCTAGACATGCCCTTACAGGCCTGGTGGAGGTTACACATGGGAACACACCACCCTATGGCCACTGAACAAAAGGGGCTACTCAGACATTGGGAGCTCCTCTTGAATTTCCTCTGGAAATGGGCTCATCCAACCTCCCTGCTCAAGCAGAGCCATATCAAGCTGGTTGCCCAGGACCATGTCCAGATGGGTTTTGAATATGTACAAGGATGAAGAGCCCAGAGCACCTACAAGCAACCTGTGCCAGTACTTGGTCAGCACTGCGGTAAAACCAAGTGTTCCCTCATGTTCTGGTGGCACCTCCTGTGTTTCAGTCTCTGCCCATCGCCTCTGATCCTGGCACTGGGCAGCACTGAACAGGTCCTGGCTCAATCTTCTTTGCACCCTCCCTTCATTCATTTATATACATTGATGACACCCCCCTGGAGCCTCCACTTCTCCAGGCTGAACAGTCCCAGTTCTCTCAGCCTTTCCTTGTGAAAGAGATGCTCTGGTGCCTTCATCATCCCACTGCAGGTGGGACATACTGGAGATAGCCCGGTGTTGGTTGGTGGCATGGGGCTGACCTGGCTCCACTGCTGACTGCAGACTCAGAGGGGTTGTTTTCTCCAGGCTGGTGTTCCCAGAAGGGAAAAAATAAAGACTATTTTCTCTGTCACTGCAATGCCTGGATGGATGAGCGATGGTGGGATCCTGGGCAGTGTGGTCTGTCAAACCCACATGTTGGTTTTCACAAGTGACTTTGAGCCTGGTGATGTGGGAAGAGCCACCTGCTAAACCCACCAGGGGTGTTTTCCTGTCCATTTGTCAAAAGCAGAGCTTTAATCTATCTTTGTGGGAAAAGGACCCTTGAAATCATTGACCCAACCCCTTGCCAAGGGGCTTAACATGTGGCAAAAGTTACAGGAGCAGTCAGGAACGTGTGGTGTTTTATTAATGAGGGTTTGCAGCAGTCCACTGAGGTTGGAAGCATTTTTCACCTCTTACTTGAAGGGAGCAACATTCTGGGTTATAGAGAGATAAAGCTTTCCCTGGCTCTGTGACATGTTTGGCAGGAAGGTCAATCCCACACTAACAGGCTGATGGTATTTAGCTGTGTAAGGTACAGAACATGGACAACTTGGGCTGGAAAGCTTTTCCTTTGGCTTTTGCTGCCTTGGGACACCCTTCTCCATCCATAGGTAGGTGGCTCAGCAGGCAGGAACCAGGGGTGATGTGCCCGTGCAAGGGCTATGCCCAGCAGGACCATGCAGGAGCATGGGCAGAGAGAACCATGGTGCCTCAGCAGGAATGTCATAGAATCATAGGATCATAGAACAGTTAGGGTTGGAAAGGCCCTTCCTCAGCCCCTGGACACCCCCTCAGCACCACACTGGGCTGAGCAGCCCATTCACATCACACTTAGAGCAGGCTGTGGGTTAGACTCTCCTGGGGTGTGATGGGCCAAAGTCCTGCTCCCCAAAGCAGGTCAGAGCTTCCTAGCTAATTCAGTGGCAGAAGCAAGACCATCCTGCTTGTTCTCAATGGAAGTGTGGGGAATGGGAAGTGGCTGTAGGGTCTCTAGAAGATCCACAGTCACATCCTGAACCTGGGAAGCACTCAGCTGGCCATTAACATATAAAAATGAAGTTTGGGAGCTCTTTTCTGAAGCAGTTAAGAGCCCAGCTCTGAACTAGCAGACCTCAGGAAGAGTTGCTCAGCCAAGCAGCAGTTCCCCACAGTACAAATGCAAGTGGGTCTATGACCTTGCAGAGTGATGCTCCATTGGAGCTTTGGCAGATAAAGGTTTTGCTGAAGCTGGTTTTGACGATGCTATGGCAATTCTACACAAGGTTATCATTAGCAGAATTTTCAAATTAAAAATACAAATACATATATGTGTATATATGTACCCTGTACTTGATGCTTACCAGTCTAGTGTGTCTATCCTCAAAAGGAGAGGTTTCCATACCTATTTCTCATGATAGTTTAAGAAGGTCTGACCTACACCATCTTAATCACATAATCACTATGCTGAACAAACTATAGGGAAAATTTTGTGGTATAGGTAGATATAACACTAAAAACAGCACATACAAAAGTTGAGGTGTAGGATGCTGGACATTTGGATCATTCTGCTTATTTAAACAGATAAAAATGATATTTCATTGCTTACCTGCTCTAGTGGAAGGTGTCCCTGCCTATGGCAGGAGGTTGGAACTGGATGATCTTAAGGTCCTTTCCAACCCAAACCATTCTATGATTCTATGATTAATCCAGTGCACGCTTTCTTCTATCTTTTTATCAACCCCAAAACGCATTATGGAAGTTTCATGCATATTTGTTAATTCAAACAGTTGTTTGAACAGACAAAGTGCATTTTCCTTCATCCCTGCCCAGCCCATTGACTTGGCCTGGAAATGGCGATGAGAAACCTCTGTTTGCAATAGGAGCCGCAAAAAGACAGCAGTGTGAATCCTGTCCTGCAGTGTTTGCATAAGCACTGGCAGCAGAACTAACACAAACACTCCTGGGAATTGGCTTCTGCAAGGTTAACGTCAGAGATGATTTATTGAAGCCTTCCTGATGCTCACCGGTCTGCCATCCATCAAGTGAGTAAACATGATTTCAGAGGGCTCTGAGGCTGGCCGCTGAGCAAACACTCCAGATCAGAGTCAATGTTTTGGGTGTAATCAATCAAGTGGTATTTATTCCCACAATATATAGGTTGAAGAACTTTAACTCAAAAGTAAAAAACAATGGTTTCGAAGATATATTTTTTTCCTCTTGATGCATTATCGTCGTTCAACAAAGTAGGTGAAACAGCTGATCCAACTGAAGTTATACTCACATTATGTAGAATAATGAACCCCCCTCCAGCTTTCTAGTGCAATGACAAAAATGAGTATGTCTGTCCTAATGTGTTCCTATTTCAGGGAGAAATAATATTTGCATAGTGTTGTCACACACTTGTGCCATGGCAATACCCCCTCCAATCCTGTCTCCATCATTCCTTGTTCCTCAGAGTTTGGTACTTCTTTAAAAGGGCTTCTTTCCTTCTAATCTCCATTTGCTTTATGAAATCTACACTGAAATGAGGTCTTCTTCTTCCGTCACAAGTGATAACTATAGAAATCTGGATTCATAGTGCTGAACTGCAGGAAGAGCTCCCAGAACCAAGTCCAGCCCTCAGGGAATTCAATTCTATAGCGAACAGATTGTAACCATTCTTGCGGTTATAAGAAGGATTGTACTTACTTTTATTCTGTTTATTTACCAAACAAATAGCTCTTACCGTCACAGATATAACATGTTATATTCTACTCACAGCCAAAACCACTTCCCCACACCTTCAGCAGATGTTAGGTGGTTTAAAGTATCAAAAGAGAACCCGAGATACCAACTTGAAGCTGGCAAGTACCTCCAGGCTGGTATCAGATTGAGCTGAAATGCTTGTTTGGTCCCGTTCAAGTGCCAGTTTAAAGTGTTCCTGTTAATGTGAGGACATGATTAAAGCCTATTAACCCATAAATGAAAAAGGGCTAAAGGGTGTTAGGTGCACTGTGCTGGACTTAATGATCTTAAGGATCTTTTCCAGCCTCAAGGATGTGCACAGACACACACTGTGCAAATGGCTGCATGTATTGAAAACCTTTCAGCAAGGAGTTTTTGCCTCTGCTGGCAGGTACTGACCCTTCAGCTCTGCCAAGAGCTGCCTCATCTGCTTCGGCAGTGGTGCACAGATGAAGTCCAACACCCCACACCTTTGAGGTGTTCCATGCTATCCCTTTGCCAGCAGCCCCATGGCAGTGCTGAGCAGCCATGGCTGCCCTGGGGACAGATGTCTGCCCATGCTCTGGGGCACCTTGGAGTTCTCCTTCCATGCTGTTTGAGTTTACATCTATCTCTGGTGTCTTCCTTCAGCCTTCTGCTGCTCTATGGGGCTCAAGTCCAGTTTGTTTTCCAGCCTCTTATTTCTTCTGCATGCAGGGGAATCACCATGGTAGCACAAGAACATGGTGCGGCTTAGGAGATCCTAGGTTCTCCTTTGCAGTCTTGAAGGCAGATTCGCCAGCCTAGAGAAAAGAAGGCTCAGGGGAGACCTTATCCCCATGTTCCAGTAGTTAAAGGGTGGCTACAGAGAAGATGGAGACTCCCTTTTTACAAGGAGTCACATGGAAAAGACAAGGGGTGATGGGCACAAGTTACTCATGGGGAGATTCTGACTGGACACAAGAGGAAAATGTTTCCCAATGAGAACAACCAGCCATTGGAATAATCTTCCAGGGAAGTGGTGGATTCCCCAGTGTTGGGTATTGTTAAGGGTCAGCTGGACAGGGAGCTAAAACATCTAATCTAGGTCATGCTGTGCCTAGAAAGGATGGACCAGACGATCCTTGAGGTCGCTTCCAACCTGGTATTCTGTGATTCCATGATTCTTCCCTTCTGCTTCTGGAATGCACCTCTTGTCTTCCTGAAATGAACAGTGATGAACCAAGAGGTGCAGTAGGGAATAATGGAACGCGGAGTGCCAGGTTTTAGTTTTGCTGTGAATCTATTCCCATGGAGATTCTTCTCCTGCTCTCCCCACTCTGCCTCTTTGGGCCAACAGATCCTCAAAACTCTTGGTCCTTTTTCTGTCTCTAGTAGGTTAGTTGGGTTCTTCTGGGCTTGCAGGGAAAGGCTTTCAGAACCTGTGCCTCTTCCACTTCAATTGCTTTAGCAGAGCTGGGGAGGCGTGGATGTCCTGGGCAGCCCCTGCACACCCATACACTGCCTTCCTCTGCATGGCCTCGTACTGAAGTAGTATCATAGAATCACAGAATCATTTAGGTTGGGAAAGAACTTCACAATGCAACCATTAACCCAGCACTGCCAAGTCTACCACTTGACCTCACCTGGAGTATATTGTGCAGTTCTGGTGTCCTCAACATAAAAAAAGACATGGATCTGTTGGAACAAGTCCAGAGGAGGGCAATGAGAATGACCAAGGGATGGAGCACCTCCTGTATGAAGATAGGCTGAGAAACTTGGGGCTGTTCAGCCTGGAGAAGAGAAGGCTGCGTGGAGACCTCATAGCAGCCTTCCAGTATCTGAAGGGGGCCTATAGGGATGCTGGGGAAGGACTCTTCATTAGGGACTGTAGTGATAGGACAAGGGGTAACAGGTTAAAACTTAAACAGGGGAAGTTTAGATTGGATATAAGGAGGAAGTTCTTTACTGTTAGGGTGCTGAGGCACTGGAATGGGTTGCCCAGGGAGGTTGTGAATGCTCCATCCCTGGCAGTATTCAAGGCCAGGTTGGACGAGGCCTTGGGTGACATGGTTTAGTGTGAGGTGTCCCTGCCCACGTCAGGGGTTTTGGAACTTGATGATCTTAATGTCCTTTCCAACCCTAACTATTCTATGATTCTATGATTCTAAACCATGTCCCCAAGCACCACATCTACACGTATTTAAAAGGGAAGGATGGTGCCTCAACCACTGCCCTGAGCAGCCTGTTCCAATGCTTGACAACCCTTCCTGTGAAGAAATTGTTCCTAACATCCAACCTAAACCTCCCCAGGCACGACCTGAGGCCATTCTATCTCATCCTATCTTCAATCCTGTCCCAGCAGCTATGGCAGCTCCTGGATCCTGCTCTCTCTTAGTCCACCATGGCCAGGCCATGCCCTCTGTGACATGAAACAACAGCTCGGCAGCAGATTTAGGAATGGGCTGCAGACTCTTTATGGGAGCCCAGACTGTGGGAAGGAGCCATGGGGCAGCAGAGCACAGCTACTGGGAAGGCCACCCATTAAGGAGGACTGGGCTGGTGGCCACATCTCCCAGACTTGACTTTTCACAGCCAAAACCAGAGTCAGTGCCTGATGTCCTGAGCAGAGGGGAAGGGATGCAGCCCCCTGCAGTGTCCCAGTGCACCCCAATGCTGGCAGATGCTGCTCTTGGGCGTTTTGGAGAAGGAGGGACCTCGTGAGCTCACAGCAGTGAAACCCAGCTCACCCCACAGCAAAGCAGGGCTAGCTTTGCCTATGCTGTCAGGATGAGTTACCGGTGTTTCAGGATGAGAACTGCCCCTTTCCCTGCTTCAGTTATAAAACCATTCTCCAGGGGAGCAGGGATGGCTCCTCACTTCTTTTGGCTCCGCTCAGGCCACAGCTGTAGCAACATGATTGTTTTGTGAGAGGAATGGTATTATTGTTTGTCATAACCCTTGTTCACTGGGGCCTCTGCAGCTGATGTTTGCAGCATTATGCATACATTCCTTCCTCCTCTGGGAGCCCCTCTTCCCATTTCCAGGCCTCTCCCTACCTGTCAAAAAGATGCTATGGTTTTATTGTGGTTCTCTTGCAAACGCTTTTGCTTTCGCCTGGGGCCGGCCAGCTCTTTCCCACCACTGCCAAGTGGCAGCAGAAAGAAGAGAGGAGCTATCACCTCCAGCTTGAGGCTTTCCTTTCTGCTGTGCTCTCCCACACCTATTTCTTTTAAACACAAGTAACATGAGGTCAAGGAAGAGGCCGTGTTAAGTGCTTTGAGTGACCTTTTGGAGTATACATGCTGCTGACTTCTGCTCCCAACAGCTTCCCTGGCCACGGCAGGGTCATGGAACCATAAAATGGCTTGTGTTGGAAGGGACCTTCAAAGCTCACCTAGTCCAACCCCCCTGCAACGGGCAGGGACATGTCCCCTTGGCCCGTTTGCCATGCTACAACACTATTGGGTCTTCTTCAATGTCAGCAACCTGCTGTAGCCACACCAGCCCCGAGCCCAGCTATGAGCGAGAAAGAGAGATTAATATCAAACTGGGGGTGAGCTAGTGATTTCCTTAGGTACAAACCCAGAGCTGGCAGATGGGCTCCTGGGCTTTTCCCACACCTTCCCATAGCTGGTTCAGAGCCTTCATGGAGATGGGGGATAGATGGTCCTCCTGTCCCTGCACACCACTGCCTCTGAACACACATGTAATGGGCCCGATGTTGGGAGCCACGAAGAAAGCCAGGGTGGTGAAACCCTGGCACAGGTTGCCCATAGAGGTGGTAGATACCCCATCCCTGGAGACATTCAGGGTCAGGTTAGATGGGGCTTTGAGCAGTGTGGCCTGGTTGAAGATGTCCCTGCTCATTGCAGGGCAAGATGGATGAGATGACCTTTAAAAGTCCCTTCCAACCCAAACTGTTTTATGATGCTATCTATGAAGGTCTACAGCACCATTGGTGTTACTAAGAGATACCAACCCTCCCTGGAGCAATAGGGCGCAGGGCTGGGGAGCAGGCAGCGGTGAGGAGCCCCATTCCAGCAGCAGCTCCTCACTTTGCATCCCAGCCCTGTAGTGCCGTGTAAAGGAAATCTGCCTCCTGGGAACGTCCTGGATACCTGGGAGCAGGGTTGGCGATGGTGCGGGACGAGGGACGCAGCTGCCGCTAGATGTCAGCCGCTCCTTGCTGCACAGCAAAAGACACCAAAACGCAGGAAAAATCCCTGAAAAGACTTAATTCCCGCAGCCCTCCGCTTATCATCCCTCACCGCGTAATTGAGTGAGAGCGTCTCCGAGCTGCTTCCGAAGAAAACACTTCATCCATAAAGAGATTTAATGCGAGGCTGTTCCTCTGCGTAATGATAATGTTTTAAGCCTTAACCCTGCAGAAGCAGATTGTCAAACAGTTTGCATCCATCGCACAGGAAGGATGTAGGCTCAGGAAATGAGAGAAGCAGGCAGGAAACAGGCTAAACGCTGATGGAAATACAGAATGAGGATATTTATCTCGCCTGTGTATCAACAAGCCGTGGGTGATTGTTTGAGTTTCAGGTTTGGAAACCCATTGATTTAAGCATGGGCAACATGAAAGTTAAGTCTGATATGGATCTAATTATCAGCGCTTTTGTTCCTGGCAAGCAAACACAGCAACAAAATCAACAGTTACCGGTGACAGTAAACGTGGAGATGTGCAATATCTGTGTGTGGAGTTTAACCTGTTTCCACTGCTGTTGTACCCAACATCTGGCCCACGTTGAGGTCCCTGCCCCAAACCCCAGGAAAACAGAACAGCTCCTCAGTGATACCTTAGCATGTGAGTCCTCCATCTGCTGCTGCTACCCTCTAAGGCACCTTTGGGTCTTCCAGCCACGTGGTGACTGTTTGGTAGGCTGTTCCCACAGGGTAAAACAAAACATCTGGTTGTTAGCAGCACAAAGCTGTTACAACAGCTGGAGCCTGCCAGGATGTCAGCACTCCTGGCCAGAAATCATTTCCCAGCTGCAGGAAATACAAGTGACAGAGGATCTAACACACCAGCTCATCACGGGCTGGGAGCTGCTGGGTCTGCATCCATCCTCTTGTCCATTCTCCTGGGTGAGGTGCAGCAGGAGGATGGCACAATGCAGCTCCAGCCTGGACCGTGCTCTGCCTCGTCACTGTCACAGCCAGCGCTGGCTTTGCAAGCATGAAGAGAAGCTCCACTTTGTATTCACACTACATTAATATTTGGGAGCCTGATTGACCCATCCTAGGTTGAGACAGGCTGCAAACTCCTGGTGTTTGTTACAAACCAATTAACCCAAGTGTGATGGAAAGGTTGCATTACAGAGCATCAGCTGCTATAGGGCTGTGCAATGGGGCTTTCAAAGCTGCACTCGATTGTCCCAGTGGAAGCATCACACCTGGGGAGTCACCAGCAGCTCTACTGAGGGCTTTGCTATTTCAACCAAGGCTAGAGAAGCTCGAAGCAGCTGGGTAGTTACTGCTTGTTTCTCATCCATCCCTACATCCCTGCAGGTAGACACAGCTCTGGCCTTGTGGAGATGATGGTGCAAGAGGGCCTGTGCAGGATGATGCCTGCAGGAGCCAAGGCAATGTTAGCCAGACCCCTGCTCCCCTTAAAAATAAACCCCCAGCATAAAGCAAAGCAAAAACTCTGATGGTTGTTTTAAACCTGGGTCCTTTGCTGATCTGCTTTGCAAACAGTTGTACTGGCAAAGTGAAGGAGGAGCTGAAATGAGTCGCAGTTATGGGAAGAAGTAGCTGAGGACGGAGGGGGTGTGGTGGAAACTCCACTTACTGGAGCTTAGGATGCTCCTGATTTCTGGCAGCAGAACTCTGGTCTCTTTGATGCAAGCTCCTTAGTGTTTGCTCTCTTTAAAGACAGCTTTAAAATAACTTGAGCAAAACCAACCAAGCAAGCAAAAAACCCCAAACTTAAACAGCAAAACAACCACAAACGGTCCTCAGAGAGGCTATGTTTTGGTGAGTTCTGTACACAGAACACACTCCCCTCCTGGGCTGATTTGTCCCCCACTGGAAGCCACTCCAGCAATACACTGTCACTTCCCTGGCGGTGGTGATGGTATGGCTGATGTGGGGGATACCCCTAAAGGCAAGCAGCCATCAGAAAGACCTAGAGCATCCAACACCATCTCCAATGCTACGCCTGAGGTGGTGTTAACAGCCCCAGCAGCTCTTCTTTTATGTTTGTTACATTTAACTGTAGCTACATTAAAGACTCCTAATTACAAGTTTCAGAGACCTCATTAATCACCAGCCTGAGAACATTACAGTGATGAGCTGCCAAAGGCATGAGCAAATCACTCTTATTACCAGTTTTAGATGCTGCTCTTCAGAACCTGATTAGCTACAGATACACAGGTGATAATTCCTAGTGTCTTCTTTACAGCACACCCTCACAATTACTCACTCTAGTCAGATTTAGGTTCTTATTAGAATAACATTATGCTAATGAAGTAATCCCACACACATAATACGGTGTGATGGAGATGGTTAAGTGGATTTAGATGATGACTAATGTCACAAACTCTACTATCAGTGCCAGAGAAACTGGTGAGGGATGTACACAAGAAGACACCGTACATGCCGTACATGCTAACTGTGAGCAGAAATGACATAAAGGAATGACAAAATAAGTGGAGCATTAATAGCTTAATTTCATAGAGTCATAGAATGGTTTGGGTTGGAAGGGACCTTAAAGCTCATCCCGTTCTAACCTTCCACCAGAGCAGGGTGCTCCCAAGCCCCTGTGCTCAACCTGGCCTTGAACACTGCCAGGGATGGGGCAGCCACAGCTTCTCCGGGCACCCTCTGCCAGCGCCTCAGCACCCTCACAGGGAAGAGCTTCCGCCTTATATCCAACCTAAATCTCTCCTCTGACAGTTTAATACCATTAAATAATGATAATAAAAATATACAGTGGAATAAAATGTTGACAGTCTACTGAATGTGTTCTCTGAAGGGCTGAAACAACCTCTGGGAGCAAACTTACTTCAAGTATGTTACTAAAAGAAAAGCTTGCACCCTTCCAAAAGCCCCTGATAGTTCCCATATACTCAAACAGGCAGATGGTGATGCCACCCTCCCTCCTCCACCAAACACCCCGGCTGGGACCAGTCAGTACACCCTTGGTTGAACGTGTTCCATAACACATGAAATACAAAGGGAGCGTTACAGGAGGCTCTGCTCACCCCAGGAGCCACGTTATGGTGGTCCCACAGCAGCAGATGGTTATGTTTCCATTTTGCATTCCCACTCAATTTTAGGGACACACTCAGACAAGCCCAGTGCTCCAGTTGCATCCCCAGAACCGGAGACCTCTGCCCTGCCTTTGGAAAGGTTTCTGTCCATCCTGCCTGCAAGCCCTGAAGCATGGACATACCTTCAGTTATCCCAATGATGTCTTCTCAGTTGTTTCTTGCAACCCATGTTTATAGAATCATGGAATAGTTTGGGTTGGAAGGGACCTTCAAAGGTCATCCAGTCCAGCTACCCTGCAATGAGCAAATCAGATCCAACCCATGCTGGATGAACCCATTCAGATCACCTTTTCAGTGCATTTCAGTCATTCCTTCAGAGGAAAAATAGCACTTCCAACAATCATGAAGCCAATTTAAGACACAAACTCACCAAGCACTTGAGGGCTGCCAGGAACACCTTAGTTATCCACAGAGGTTAAAGTTTTATTTTGATACAAAAATTAAATAGCAAAGTTGTTTGGTTTTGGGTTTGTTCTTTTTTTTACAGTGATAAATTAGAAATTTACAGTACATACATTGAAGAAGATATATTTTCTGTACACCCCAAAATAATCAGTGTCTATTCCCCTAGAATTTAGAAAAGGAGCTAATTTGTCTGTTTAACACAAGAGCCAGGCCTGTTCCTCTCCAGCAGATGCTTCCATACCTGCAGTGAGAAGACACACGCTGAGGGGGGGAGATGGGAGCAGGACCCATGTACAGAAGATAACTGTAAAGCTTCTACTTGTACAACCACAGCATCCACACTTCCAACACAGGTTCAGTCACACAGTTTTTGGCTTTGTATTCATAACAACGTTGAAACAAGAGAAGATAGGAGTTGCAGATACCCACTCTTTGCAACCACTGCGACTTCCCACTCATACAGCCCCAAAACAGAGCAAGGTAAATGCACATGGATGAATACACTTATGGAATGGTTTCATCATTGCAACAGCTAAATTTGCTTTGGGTTAGCACAGTGTTTCCCGTTCTGCTTGGGAAAGATGTTCCTTCAGGAATAGCAGATTGTGTATCTCTCCAGCCCACATCCTCCCCCTAGTATTCGAGACCCTCACACTCTTTAATGCAATAACCCCCAGCTCCCTCATAGTGCTGTCCTCATCCAACTCACTTCCAACGTCTCATCACCAGGGACATCTGTCAGTCCACAGGGTCACAGGCAGAGATGCAGGGATCTGATAACAAGGCACTACTTAACAGTCACTCCTGTGTACATAGCATGGTTAAAACACCGTTTATTGAATCAGTCAGGTCAAACATGGGTCGTATCGACCAGGAGAGTAGCCAAGCCATTTCAGAGTGAAGGACACTTGAGTGCACATGATACCTTGGCACAGCCCAATGCCAGGTTACAAGAAAAGGCTCATGCTGCATCCTCACCCCTGGAAAGCCAACATACAGCTGCTGCTGACTTTACATCCCAGGGGAAAGACTGCATGATGGAGAAGTGTGGCCATCTGAAGACCTCCTGCTTGCAGAACTCCTTGTCCACAGAGGAATAACGAGATCCAAACACAACACTAATGGCAAGAGACTTTATGGAGAGGATGAAAAGGCTCGGCTGGTATGTGGGGTTGGCCAAGACAATGATTGTGTGTCTTGAGCAGAATGTGTCAAGTTGTCACTTGTTGTGCTGGAGAGGGAGCCCAACCGCAAAGACTGCAATTAGGGTTTGTTTGGGGTTTGTTTAAAGAGAAGAAAAGAAGCGCTGTAGCACATGTTTCAACATTAACATTGAAACAATACATGCTTCTGGGACACATTAGTGCTCACGGCCAGAGCTGGAATGAATTGTGGCTTGGGAAGCACATGGGGCACCTGTGTCACAAGCGAGGAGGGCAATAAAGCAGTGCCTGTGCTCCGCTGCCCTTGAAGGGTGAGTTGGGGCACTGGGGGGATGCTCCACAGACGACCACAGTCCACACAGACAGATGAAGCAAAAGTCTAAGGCACACAGATAAAACCAAAGGTCCTTCAAAGGGATATAGCATCAGAACAGTGCTCTTTTAAGTGGTTATGGGTGTTTCCATTTGCATCACCTTTCTCATTAGTCAAACAAGCCCCCAGCACAAGGTTCAAGCTCCCCATGAGCACAAGATGATGCCTCCTCAAATGAAAGGATAAGAAAACTCAACAGTTGCTGTGAAACAACATTATTCACCAAGAAGCTGGACCTCTTCTCTTGGGATCCCTTTGCAAAAACTGGGAATGTCTCTTGTCCTTCCTGAGGACCGAACGCCTGCTCGCATTCTGCATGTAAATATACACTGAACCCCTCCTTCCATAGCTGTCAGGGAGCAATTGGAGCATCATTGTGAGGCAGTTAGCTGCACTGCGATGTCATGGGCTGAGAATGTTCTTTTAATTGTAACTGACACACATAATTACACAACTGATCTGTGTGAACACAAGGTTGCCAAGGAACTTAACGTTTCGCTTCTCCCCAGACTGGCGTCTGCAGAGATACCATCGCACTGAATGAAATATATTAAGACTTAATTGCTTTGTGCAATGGGTCTCCAGAGGGAGCCAGATAAGTTTACTTGGAGAAAACTGGCATTGTTTGAAGAGACCCTCAACTCATTTTTCTCCTTCTTGGAGGAATGAGCACTATAATGTAAGACTTTAGTTAAAGCTATTAAATGCAGCAAAGTGGCCCACTGGAAATAGGAGGAGCACCTGATGGGATGGGAATGGAGGCAGACTGATAACAGTAATCAGTGCAGAAGACCATAGTTTCCCAGCTCCCACTGACCCCTCTACTCTGACAACGACCTTGAGTGAAGCTTTTAAAAAATGAGGAATATTGATATAACCACAGGCTAATTCAGGTGGGAAGGGACTTAAGGAGGTCCAATCCCTGCAAGGCAGAGTCAACTCTCAATTCAGGACAGGTTACAGATGGTGAAAAGAATGAGTCAGAACTACTGTCAGACTATAAGGTGACAAGAATCACCCTCATAATGCCTCTCTAAATCCCACCCATCATGGGTAACAACTCTCACACCTGGAAAGTGCACTTGGTATTTGCTGGACGACCTGATCCTTGGCTGACTTGTGCAGCACATGGGAGCAACAGAATTCCACTACAAAAGGCATAAAGACACAACCCTGCGAGCGCTTCCTTCCCAATGCTGAACTCGGCAAGAAGACATCTAACTGAGGTCCTGGCTGATAACTGGACCCTAAATCAGCCCATAAATTGGCCCCAGACCACCTTCCCTCCATAAGACGATGAAAAGAAAACAACATCCCGCAGCTGTGGGCTATGGTCCCTCAGCTTCTGAACACTTCAGTATATTGCATCCTGCTAAAAAAAGAGAAAGATAACACGTTTGGGTATTTCACAGCTTTTAAAGCCTCCTTGGGCTTTCCTATTTTGGGCAGCATGGTTTATGGCTATTGTATCTGCAGCACGACCTTTTTGCTGTTTATTCCTTAAGGCTTTTCTTCCCCTCCCATTCCCCAGAGGCAGGTTGTGTAACCATCTCCCTACTCTACTCCAACCTTTACACGGCAATGCTCACACGCCATCAGTCCTTCACAGGAGGGCAGTCAGACCCTCATGGTGCTGTCCTTGTCTCACACCACGGTCTCATTCCCTTTCCCAGGTTTTACCCAACCATCCGCTCTCTTCTCCCGCTTCACCTTCCCTGAGTTCACCAGTCTGTTCGAGCACTTCTGCCACGTGTGCAGAGTTTTGGCTGACCAGATCCACATACCCGACGTGATACCCACCAGGAGGGACATGAAGATCTTGAGCATCTCCACTGCCATGTTGGAATCATCCGCGGAATAGCGGAACACAGCCCAGTTGGAGATTTCATAGAAGTAACAGGCGATGACGCACGTTGCCGGCACGGTGTACAGCACTGAGAACACACCGATTTTCACCATCAGCCTTTCCAGTTTGTCAGTTTTAGTTCCATCTTTCTGGAGATTCGACCTGATTTTAAACAAGGCCACGAGTCCTGCTGCAATGAATAAAGTCCCAATGACCAGGTAGGTAAAAAGCGGAGCGACGACAAAACCTGTCAGCGCATCAAGGTTCTGGTTCCCAACGTAGCACAGACCGGTGAGCTCATCTGCATCTACGAGTCTCATAATCAAAATGACAATGGTCTTCACCGCGGGGATAGCCCAGGCTGCAATATGGAAATAGGAGCTGTGCATTTCTATAGCTTCGTGGCCCCACTTGAGTCCTGCAGCCAGAAACCACGTCAATGTGAGAATAACCCACCAGATGGAGCTAGCCATCCCAAAAAAATACATCAGCAAGAAAATTATAGCACATCCTGTGTTCTTAAGACCTTCTTGGATAAGAACAGGTTCTGCTGCCTCTTCAAAATCACAGGATATCCTTTCCCGGCCCACAGTTAGCCTCACAATATAAGCAATGCTATAAATATTGTAGCACATGCTCAGAAATATGATTGGGCGCTCCGGGTAGGAAAATCTGGATGAATCAATCAGGAAGGTCAGGACTGTGAAGGCAGTTGAGATGAAGCAAAGACTGGCCCATACGGCCATCCAGATATCTGTGAATTCCTTAGCCGACCTGCTGTAGAGACCAGCATCATAACCACACTTGAGGACACAGTTCAAGCTTCTCTTCACCCAGATGTACTGCTCCGAGTTAGATCCCATGCTGTGGCACTCTTCTCCCGGCTGCAAGGAGGTCTTGCTGTGAAGGGGAACCTCCTCATCTCCTGGGCCCTCCATGCACATGTGGTTGTGGTCATTCTGGGGTGGGAATTTGCTGCAGTTCAGGCTGTCCGGCCAGGCGAACCCAAATTCCTTCAGGACGGGTTCACACCTTCTTTTGACAGAGAGGCACATGCCTCCACAGGGACCTATGGGGATGTTAATCTTCTCCGTGCACATCGGGACATAGACCGAACAAAGGAAGAACTGGGAGGGAGAAACAGAAAGCACAAGTGCGTCAGGGCAAAATTAAACAGGTCGAAGTATAACGAGTTTTCTTTTTATTGCCTTTTTAGCAGTCATATTTGGCCCTTTCCCTTAAAAAACAGGAAGCAGCATAAAACAAATAAACCAAGAACAATAAAAACAAAGGGGGGGGGGGGGAACCCTAACAATGTTGTCTTCTTTCAGTTCAAATGAGGTCCGAAGCCAAAGCCTGAACATTTTACTCCCTAGATCAGCTCCGTGTAAATTTAGCCCATCAGTTTCAATGCAGCGAGTGGGATTCAGCCAGAACTAAACCTCAAGGGTGTGATTTAGGACAGCAAAAGAACAGATTAAAGCGGTTTAAACAAATGCATATATTTGTTCTAGCGCTGCCTGGGTATTACAGCTAACAGAGAGAACAGAAGAAAAGGCACTTATTGAATGATCCGCCTAGAAGAATGTCTTTTTCTTTTCCCATAAGGTCACATACGTACACGGATAATAAAATACTGTTGTTTTCTCGGGGCTTTGAATAACCTCAGTTCTGTGACGCGACAACGTAAGAGGGATCGCGTGCTAATTCGGGAGCTCTGCCCCAAGAAACAAGCCGGGGTTTGTTTGATGAAACCCATGCCCGTCGGGAGCACGGGGATCTTGCCTTTCGCCTGGGAAAGCAGCGGCTCCAGCGGTGGGACCCTCGGAAAGCAAAGCTCCAAGGACATGGGGATGAGGATGGGGGATATCAGCCAGTCCGTGCACCGCACACATACACATTTCCCCCCTCCGCAACCACACACAAAGACCCCCCCATTTCCCCGGTCCCCCGACCCACCTGGAGCTGGCTGGAGCATCCGTACTGGATGAGCGGGGTGAAGGTGGTGAGCTGCAGCTCGGCGTCCGCCTGCAGCTCGTGTCCCACCAGGTTGGGCATCTTGGTGACATTGTAGCCCAGGTTCTGGCACATGGCGATGCGGATGCCGTCGCACCGCCGCTCCTCCTCGTCGCCGAAGCCCCGCGCCCCGCCGAGCAGCCCGGCCAGCAGCACGGCCAGCAGCCGGCCCCCCGCCATGGCCGAGCAGCGACCCCCGGCCCCGGCCCCGGCCGCGCCGCACGGGCCGGCTACAACGGGGAGGGGCCGGGGGCGGCTCCGCTGTTAAAGCTCCGAGCGGAGAAACGGCCCAAGGGGAGGGACGAGCCGCAGCCCCCGCCCCCGCCCCCGCCCCGCCGGGCTCACACCGCGCCCCCCGCGCCCCATCGCACCCTCCCGCTGCAGCCCGATGCCATTCGTGAGGGTTCCCCCCCCCTTCCCATCTTCTCCTTCTGGGGCAGCCCCACCCGCAGCCCGCATCCTTGTCCCTCGGTGTCATCCCCTTGTCCTTGTGGCTGCCCCATCCCTGGCAGTGTTCAAGGCCAGGTTGGACACAGGGGCTTGGAGCAACCTGCTCTAGTGGAAGGTGCCCCTGCCCATGGCAGGGGGTTGGAACTGGATGAGCTTTAAGGTCCCTTCCAACCCAAACCAGTCTGTAAGTGCATGCTCTTGTCCATGCCCCCTCTCCTAACAACAGGTAGCCCCTTCCGCATGCTTGTTCCCCATCATCACTATCCCCAGCATCCCCACCATGCCTCCCCAGGATGGGTGCTGGTACCAGGGGCTCCCCAAATCCAGCTCCCCACACACAGCCCTACCTCACTCCTGCCTGTCTTTCATCAGCCAAACACACTCAGCTTCTTCGCTGTCTGGGGTGGCTTTGTGAGCTGCTGCCTTTTCTTTCTAAGGAGCTAAATCGCACCACAGGGTTACATCTGGGCTTTAGTGCTGTTTGTTTTTTCACTGGGGCCACGAAACCCGGAGGGCACTGCTGGGTACCTGCTGGCATCCATATAAACCTCTGTAAAATACATAAGCGTGGATGGAGCGTTGGTGAATTCGGGGAGGGAAAGGGCTGGATGATTAAACAGACCTTTAACGAGTCAGCGGGAGGAGGGATTAACAGCGGAGAAATGAGGCTCGTGCTTAAATTCCCTGGGTATTATTTACACCTGTAATAAAATCTGGTTGAGCTGGTTGTGCCTTCAGCAAAAATATGTCATCTATTAGAGAGCTGTTTGTAAAGCACTTGGAAAATGTTTGTAAAGCCCCGGTGAAGTGACCTCTTCCTGCGCGTACAGTGTGTGGCATGTGCATGTGCTCCTGAGCATGTCCATCCCGAGCAGCTATGCCTCCCCATGCACCTCGGGGCCTCCGCTTCTCCCTGACATTCCTAGGCTGCATCTGTGGGCTATAACTAAGACTAAAGCTAAGACTAATGGACTGAGGTAGCCCTTACCTATGTCTCCTTTCCAAGCACGGGATTGTAAATCACAGCAAACCCCACGCTATAAAGTGCTCTGTGCTCAGTTACAGGATTGTAGGATCAACTAGGTTGGAAAAGACCTTTAAGATCAAGTCCAACCCTCACCTTTCCCCTCTGTGGCTCCATCACCAGTATTTGAGGTGTCCCTGCCCATGGCAGGGTGGTTGGAACGAGGTGATCTCAAGGTCCTTTCCAACCCTAACTATTCTATGATTTTTCACCCCTGAGATGCGTGAGTTGTACCATGGCGCTGTAGGGATCTGTGGGCTTTGAATGTGCTTTCCTCAAGCAGGATGGTGTTTTATTTGAGGTTTCATGAGCATAGCTATTCACACAGCTCTCATCACCGTAACACTCTACAGCTAGCTCCAATAAAGGGTGCCTTTAACCTCGCAAAATCCTCGTGAGGCAGACAAGCAATATTATCTTAACTTTTCAAACACAGACAGTGCTACAGTCCCAAGGTCAGGCAAGGAGTCTATGATGGAGTCAGCAACTCAACCATATCTTGCAAGGCCCTTATTTACTCACAAGCCGTAACCAGCCATGCTCAGCTGCTAATCTGGGTGGGTGATAACGCTGTGAACACACACAGTGCGCTACACATGTTCCCAGCCCCACTGCAGTTATCACCTGCATCAGGCAAGCATGGGGAATGGGTGATGGACACCCTCTGTACAGCCACATACCAAAAGCTGGAGGCAGAGACTCTCATGGGAGAAGTTTTGGTTGGGTTCTTTTTGATTTGTCCTAATTATGCAGGAAGAAAGATGAGAGGCAGGATCATGGTGACCTTAAAAACTATGCATCTTTGTCTTTGTATATGAAAACCCTTTTCATTTGCAGTGCAGTTAGGCACTGAAGCAGAGTTTGCTGCTACCAGAGCAGGGCTTTTGCCTAATTCCCATGGAAAAATCCATCCACTGCTGCTTCTACAGCAAAACCCTTGGTCCATGGACCCAGCCCTTGGACTCAGTAAAGGGGCAGGGGGACGTTTTAAAGCTACAAAGACCTTTTTAGAACAATTACCCCCCAAAGAAACTCTACTGCTATTGTCTTTTCTTTGGCAGCATGGAATAAATATTAGAAAGTTCTAAAGTGCTGTGTTTGCTTTGCAAAGTCTTTTAGATAACATGAATTAGTTTTCAAAACAAGGGCGATGGGAGAAAATCATATGAGAGGTCAGAGTGGGGAAAAATGGTAATTGCTCTGCTTTGAACCTTATGCATGTATTAACAGTGAGTAAATGTCACCATAAGCATGAACATAATAGCTTCTTTAAGAAACCTCCCAGATAGTGGGTTTATAGGTTCTTAGATTACTGGGCAGTGAGAGATGCTGGCCTGAATCGTGCCCATCACAAGCCATGTTCTTTCGTCAGTAAGTGCCTGATTTACAGCGTGTTTTCCTTTAATAAGTCTGATTTTGCCTCTGAGGTTGTTTTCCTTAAAGGATCAAGCACCCACCCTGATAATTATTATTTACTGTGGCCGCCAATAATTACATGTGGGTTCTAGTCTGAGTTATCTTCAGCTTCCAGCCACTGACTTTTGCTCTCCCTTTGCTGCCAGGTTGAGAAGTCATTACTGCGATTATCCCTATAGGTAATGTTAGGCTGTGATTAAGCCACCCTTTGACCTTTCTGTAGCAAACAAAACAGACTGAACTTCCTGAGTTCCTTACTGTAAAGTGTCTTTTCCAATTCTGTAATCATATTTTTCATTTTAAAGGAGCAAGATTTGACCTTACTGTTTGAAAACCACCTTCAGCCCAAACCATCCATCACAGTCTTAATGGCTATGTCTGAATTAGTAGCTTAAGCACCCCTGGTCAGAGGCAGACACTTGCAGAAGGCAACTCACATAATAGGAATTACACGAACATAGAACCCTACTTATATTTTGTTATTATCTTGTTCTTACTATTTCCCTCTTAAGTTTTTATGTGGTTTTCTGTATATTTATTAAAGCCATGGGCATATTTTTGCATTACAAAATAACTAATGCCTATTAGCATCTCTGAGAGTCTTCCATCTTCTTTTAGGGTATCTTAGAAGGTTCATAACTCTGATCATTTTCAGTGCATTAGCATTTGTCTAAGTTGTAGTATTACAGCACAGCTCAGCTTTCCACTGGAGTGATGCTCATGTCAAATGTGCAGGTAGAATACCCGCTGCAGTCCCACACAAGATCACCCTGCTTAGACCTCCAAGGACACGACCTACCCCATAGCATCACACCAAGCGCCAGGACAGATGCCTTGGGGGCAGACTGGAGAAACCTTGAGCACCCTGTTGATGTGTGTTAGAAAGCAGATACCACATTAGGACGTGATTACTTAAACCAAATGTCAGCTTTTGGTCGGATGAATTTAATTCAAAGAACACCTCTACCTCTCAGGGTGAAAACTCACCAAGGAGTGTCTGATATTGGATGAGAGCAGTCCCTGATTTCCCACCCGTAGAGGAGACTGATAATCACCACCCCTGAAAGTTCTTTTACAGGCCTTGGGTATAAGTAACCTAAACATGCAGGGCTTTTGGAACGTGTAACTTCTAGAGCTGTTTTGGGACATTGAACTTGTAAGAATGCGTTAATTATTGCTATAAATTACCTCTATCATGCAACTCCTACGTATTTTCCAGTATACAACAAAAATGAGGGTTGGTTGCTTCTGTCACCTGTTTTATCGACAATTCCACAACTTCCATTGAGTAATGGACTGGCACCATTAGTGACTTGCTCTTGGGCTCAGTTTACGTAAGACACTATTGTCTTGGACTGCCTGTCCATTCACTTCTTGTTTTGTTTATTTTATCACATTCTTGTCATTCCTGTTGGATTTATATTCATACAAATCAATGTCTCCTTTCTGCTTTTTGATATTTGTGCTTTTGTTAAATAACTTTATCTACTTTAAATTTGCATTGAAGATTTGTTCTATTTCCCCTCTATAAAGTTACCTGATTTTTTTAATTGATATAGATCAATTTCTTTATTCAGTGATGGCTTTTCAAGCATCCAGTAATACATTTAAAATGGGTTCCTAGTTACTATTCACGTGCTTACTATAAATTCCTTCCCCTGCTTACCTCTGCACTTTGAGAGGCTGAACCTTGTAATAGCAGGAAATACATCTTTTCCCTGATTTGCAATTATCCTGCTGTATTTATTGATTATAATCAGCATTTCAATTGTCCAGTAACAGTCAGAAAAGAAATGGTTTGTTCTGTCATGACACTTCAGATGAACATGGCTCTTCTTGACCCCAGGAAAAAGAGCAGTGCATTGAGCTGCATATGTGTTTATGCATGCATATATACATATACACATATGCAAATACATGCACACACACATATGGGGGGTTTGTATCTAAAATATTCATATATAAGATCAGTGCATGGGGTGGTTCAGAGTGGCACTCTGATTCAGTGATATTGAATCAATCAACGTCGATCTCAGTGAGGAAGAATGCATCCCAGACCTTAAAATAAACCATATAGTATGTGCAGATTTGCCAGCTATGGTGCACTGCAGCATCCTTCTGGGTCTGATCCAGTAGGATTTGGCTCCTGAGGCTCTCAGGATGCTTTGCTTAGGTTTCTACCTTTGGTGTGTTCATGTGAACCAGATCACTCTGCAGACCCTGTATCTGGATTCACACGCGTAATTCCTGACATGCCAACATGGGTCAATAGTTGTTCCATGACCCCTGAAAGTCAATATTTTGGTCTGCACAGAAACCACAGAATTCGGGTTTATAGCTTTGTAAACAGGAAATCTCAGTGCTGCTTAATATGCATCATTTGAAGAAGCCCTTTGCATTTAGATAGCATCAAATTGTTTGACAACGCAAGAGGACTTCTCCAATCATGTGTGTAGTGAGGAATCCAGCAGTCACAGACGTCTCACACACGTTGGTCCACGGGGACCGAGAGCAAAGCTGGATATACCTTCCATAAGATAAAAGGTGCCCATGTAAAGATCACTTCACCTGTATGTTAGTATAGAATCATAGAATCATAGAATAGTTAGGGTTGGAAAGGACCTTAAGATCATCAAGTTCCAACCCCCCTGCCACAGGTAGGGACACCTCACACTAAACCATGCCACCCAAGGCCTCGTCCAATCTGGCCTTGAACACTGCCAGGGATGGAGCATTCACAACTTCCCTGGGCAACCCATTCCAGTGCCTCAGCACCCTTACAGTAAAGAACTTCCTCATATCCAATCTAAACTTCCCCTGTTTAAGTTTTAACCCGTTACCCCTTGTCCTGTCACTACAGTCCCTAATGAAGAGTCCCTCCCCAGCATCCTTATAGGCCCCCTTCAGATACTGGAAGGCTGCTATGAGGTCTCCACGCAGCCTTCTCTTCTCCAGGCTGAACAGCCCCAACTTTCTCAGCCTATCTTCATATGGGAGGTGCTCCAGTCCCCTGATCATCCTCGTGGCCTCCTCTGGACTTGTTCCAACAGTTCCATGTCCTTTTTATGTTGAGGACACCAGAACTGCACACAATCCTCCAAGTGAGGTCTCACGAGAGCAGAATAAAGGGTCAGGATCACCTCCTTCAACCTGCTGGTCACGCTCCTTTTGATGCAGCCCAGGATACGGTTGGCTTTCTGGGCTGCAAGCGCACACTGAAGCCGGCTCATGTTCATTTTCTCATTGAGTATGTTTTCATAACGGTATTTATCTTTCTAGGCTTAAGAATAACTTTATTTCCATTTATATCAATTTTTCCCTTCTGATTTGCTTTCCCGAAACCCCTTTTCTCAGGTAATTCAGAGACTGATACACTTCTCCAGCCAGATTAGCAGAACAGATGAGCAGTTGAGAGACAAAGCTGCTCTAAGGATCCACTGACACAAAAACATCCAAACATGATATTTTCAGTGTAGCTACATCTATAAAACATCATACTGAAACACAAACCCATCCAAAGCAACCAGCCCTCATCCCTTTCCTGATTTTACCACGCCTCGCAGGAAGGCTCTGCTCCAGGGATCCATTCATGCCCAACTGCAAGAAAGTCAGTTCCTCTGGGGACAATTATAAGCCTGTTTTGAAAACCAGACCCATGGCGGAGGCAAAATTCAGCCTGAACATTGGAGTCAGTGCTTCTGCCTCCCAGAATGACTTTCAGCTCAAACTGCTGCTCATTATTGCTTCTATAATGCTCGGAGATTTGCATTTTGGCTTCAGATTTCCCACACTTGACCTTAGCCCAAGGGATTTTCCTTTTCTTTTTTTTTCCTGGAAAATGATGAACATTTTTTCTCAGAAAATTGTTCCGAGGCCCATTTATTTTTAATGCTCAGATAACTCCAAAACAGCCTGGTTTTATAACTGCAGATTTGGCATGCGTGGAGCGCCGTCGTGAAGGAGGAATGCACTTTCTGTCTCATTTGAAGAAACTTCATTTCGCAACAGCGAATTAGCCCCAAAGTCTTGGAAATAACAGGCCGATCACTCACAAGGCGTGATTTAACTGTGGTAGAAAATGACAGGCTGGGCTCTCTTTCTCTGCAAGGTCATGAGTCTTGCTTTATAAATACGGCTTCATTTCCTTTCTGCAGAGTCATCTTTCCCACTAAATCTTTCTGCGTCCTGTTTGGCTTTAACTCTATGGCAGCATCAGGGGTTATTTCCCGTGTGTTTGCTCTCTATAAGCAGCGTTGTACTTGGCTCTTGGTGGCATTTGGCACTTTCTGTGAAGCAGATTTCACCAGACGTGATTGAAGAAGGGCTCTCTCTGCCTCGCACGGCATGCTGAGTTACATTACTGCTTCTCACTCACCCAGATTGCCCCCAGTCCTGGTCCTCACATTCATTTGTCACCCATGTCATACGACCCTGATTATGGACACAGGGGAGAGATGTTTCTGAAAGCATATTACAGTGCTTTCTCCTGAAATGTATTATCCAAGGAGTAAATCACAGAATCACAGAATGGTTTGGGTTGGAAGGGTCCTTAAAGCTCATCCAGTTCCAACCCCTGCCACGGGCAGGGACACCTTCCACTAGAGCAGCTTGCTCCAAGCCCCTGTGTCCAACCTGGCCTTGAACACTGCCAAGGATGGGGCAGCCACAGCTTCTCTGGGCACCCTGTGCCAGCGCCTCAGCACCCTCACAGGGAAGAGCTTCAGCCTAAGAGCTCATCTCAGTCTCCCCTCTGGCAGGTTAAAGCCATTCCCCTTGTCCTGTCCCTACAGGCCCTTGTCCCAAGCCCCTCTCCAGGTTTCCTGTAGCCCCTTTAAGCACTGGAGCTGCCCTAAGGTCTCCCCTTAAGGAGCCTTCCCTTCTGCAGGCTGACCCAGCCCAGCTCTCTCAGCCTGGCTCCATAGGTTGGAGCATCTTCATGGCATCCTCTGGACTTTCACAGCTCCATGTCTCTCTTGTGTTGTTGCCCCCAGAGCTGGATGTAGGACTGAAGGTGGGATCTCTCCAGAGCACAGCAGAGGGGAAGAATCCCCTCCTTTCACCTGCTGCTCATGCTTCTTGTGATTTAGCCCAGCACACAGTTAGCTTTCTGGGCTGCAAGTTTCTAATTCTAATTTATTTATTACTTTTAAACGTGAAGATTATTTAAATAAATTAATTCATTTTTAAACCTTGCAAACTAAGTTAGGCTGAGATACAAACCCCTTAGAATAAGAGCTGAGAAGCTGGATTTGCTGATACGCTTCATCTGGTTTGCCCTGCTCCAGCAATACCGCAACAAGCTGGTTGAATCAATCCGTTATTGCAGGCTTGAGGTTGTCCTGTGTCATTGGAGCAGCCCAGAGCTGTCAAGCGTGCTGAAGAATCTGGCCACAGATCTTAAAACGTACTATTTTTCCCCACTAAAAAGCCCATGTGAGCCGATACGCTGTGTTTAATCACATAACAGACAGTATTGACTTGCAGGGCATGGCTGGAAAAAACCCTTCTTTGTATTGTGTTAGGCAGGCGGTGGGCTGTTCTCCTGGGAAAGAAATTCCACATCTGCCAGGAGGTGAAGTGTGCTGCACTCACACGGCTTCAGTAGTGCCTGTGAATACACAAAGGGGTACAGATACACCAGGGAGACCTGCTCCCTTGTTGAGAGGGACTGCTGGCATGACTCTCACGAGGAGCTGCTTCACGTGCCATAAAGAGGCTTTAAGTTACGCACACAACTGTTTACAGGCCCTTATAGAACCACAGAAAAGTTTAAAGAGGCAGCAATACTCGACTCTTCCAGTTCTAGTTGGAGAGCCCAGTTTACAGTGGCACTGCTCTTCATTTTGTGGGCCATTTAAAATATAGTCACTGAGGGTTCTTTATGTCCAAATTCCAGTCTCCTCTGCAATTCTTTTTTGTTATTATCATTATTATTAATGGTTGTTTTCATAAAATCACAGAATCACAGAATTATTTGTGTAGGAAGGGACCTTAAAGCTCATCCAGTTCCAACCCCCTGCCATGGGCAGGGACACCTTCCACTAGAGTAGGTTGCTCCAAGCCCCTGTGTCCAACCTGGCCTTGAACACTGCCAGGGATGGGGCAGCCACAGCTTCTCTGGGCACCCTGTGCCAGCGCCTCAGTACCCTCACAGGGAAGAGCTTCTGCCTAAGAGCTCATCTCAGTCTCCCGTCTGTCAGTTCAAAGCCATTCCCCTTGTCCTATCTCTACATGCCCTTACAAAAAGCCCCTCTTCAGATTTCTTGTAGGCCCCCTTTAGTTATGGGAAGTTGCTCTAATGTCTCCTCTGAGCTTCATGCTCAGCCCTTTGACCATCTTTATGGCCTCTCCTGGACTTGCTCAATTAGGTCTACATCCCCCTTGTGTTGTGTTCTTTAAACGACCGTAGAATACACTCAGTCTGGGAGGTGGTATTTCACTGAAGGATATGAGATTCTGCTAATGTATTTATACTTATAGCATGGATATAATTGCAAAATAGATGTGCTTTATTTTATATATACTTTATATAATTGCAAAATATATCTGCTTTATTTTAATTTACTCCCCTTTCTCACATAGACAGAGCTGCTCTTCCATAAACCATCTGTATATGACATTCATAGTTTACATTTTTCTTTACCTCTTCCTATAAACAGTGTTACATTCATATGAAGACAAACACATAAACTTCATACCAGACAGTGAGAAAGACTGGTTTGGCAAGTTTTGGCAAACAGGTTCCTTAATTTCTATCCAAGCTGGCAAATTAATCATATGGATTAGTGTTACACAGACTAAAGGAGCTTCAAAACTAGGCTGAGCATAAATAATGTCATTCATTCTTGTCCAGAAGCCCTTGCTGTCATTTACGTTTACCTTGCGCTCCTTCCACACATCCAGGTGATTACATGCAGTGCAACCCACCTTCCCCTATGTGCATATATGCTCTTCCTTAGACTCCGTGGCAGGGTAAGTCCAGTTACTAATGGTTAGAAAACTAATAAGATAAAATAAATAGTCCTGTGATGATGAGGAGGGGTGGTGTGACCACGAATGCAAACAGATCAGCTTAGATTGGCTTCAGCTGTCAAGGAACCGCACCCCTGGGCTTTTCTGCAGTGATGGTATTTTAGCACTGTACCAAGGTTTTGTTATCAATGGAACAAATGCAGAGTTTCATTTCTATTATTGCTGGATCAGGCGTTGGAGTATGTACTGATCTTTCACTCTTGAGCTGTGTAATTTATACTTGGAGGCTGGCAATTCATCCAGCTCCCCACAGACATTGAGATGAACTTAGAAAATAAGGAGACTTCATGTGAATTCCATTTTTCTCAGGCATTTTTATTCCTCAGAGAGACTTCCATGGGGCCAAATTACCATGAAAACTGGATTACCACGATATTTCAGCTCCTTATGGTAAAAGCTCATGCCATTCATTACTGTTGACACTATACACACATCCTTGGGGAACTATGGAAAATATAAAAAGAAAACTCACAACAATGTGCAGAAAAAGCATAAGAAAGCTGCTGTTTAACCCAAATATTCCCTGAGCAAACTAAAGTCAATTATTTATAATCACAGAATGGTTTGGCTTGGAAGGGGCACCTTCCAACAACACCGGGTTGCCCCAAGCCCCATGCAACCTGGCCTTGAACACTGCAAGGGACGGGGCAGCCACAGCTTCTCTGGGCACCCTGTGCCAGCGCCTCAACAGCCTCATAGGGAAGAAGTTCTTCCTAATAATGTTTCCCACATTTCCTAATAATATTAGGAATTGTACATGTCATATGTATTATATAGCATTATTCCTAATAATAACTTTGATAGGCTTTGCCATTGCTAGGTTAGTCTGCCATCGAACCTCATGTAGTCAAGGCAGACAGTGACGGTACTCAAGATCTAATGTGACTGCACAGGAGATCCTCCACTCTCCCTTAACTATCAAAGGAGCTTAGGATGTCTACCTCATTCCTTAGCTGCCCCATGTAGTTGGGTAAAGTTAAGAGGAACTAGGATAGGCTCAAGTGTGATAAGAGGGTGGGGATTAAAGAAGAACTTATGCAAGAACCCTTGGGCAACAATGCATGACTATAGGATAAATATCCTTCATTAGAGGGCCATTTTAACACCTTTATTGTGAGACGTACACATAAACTATAATGCTATTCCACTCCAGCCTCTGAATTATAAAAGGATGAACTGGGTCCCAAAAACATGATTTCAGTAAGTAAAAAGCTGGCATTTCTGGAGATCATTTGTTAAGTAGACACATGGGAAAAGAGGATTTTCAGAAGGCCTTCTAGAAAGCGGTGCTAGTAAGAGGTGGCCTGGGGGTTATTTTCTTCAGCTAAAACAAACTGAGATGCTGGCTGTTAAATGACACTTGTTTTGAGACAACAAGCTTCTGGTAAACTGTACTGTAAGCCTCTTCTCTCTTTAGATCATCAATAATTATAGCTCCCCCATACAGCGAGGGGTAAAAGACATATACTCCATTTAGGTCACGTAAAATTTTGCTTCATCATCTGAAAATATGCTTTTCTGCACTGTTTTTACAGTAAATCTTTCCCCCTAGAGATGGATGCAGTTCAGTGGTGGTGGGAATGCTGGGAGGAGCTGTATTTTCTTGCATACACTGCAATTTCCTATGTATGTGAAGTTTACTGAAGTTCTTGTATAAGGGAACTTACTTGAAATATATCATTTGGGTTAACAGTGCTTCGTGGTGTTGAGCCATAAATGGCACATCCATGGGCACCAGGTCATCAACCATCCTCAGTGCCTTGTTTTCAGGAGCATCACACTATCCCAGCCAGCAATGCATCAGCTCCCCCATGGCTTTTGACCACAGAGATCTGTATGCAATGCTACCATTACACCTCCTACTAAAAAGAAATCAAGCAAAAATCTTTCATTTTCTATAAATAGGATGTGAAAGGAAGGTGTTTTCCTGGTGTGGGAGGGGAATGCAAAATGATGCCAAGTGTGACCAGTTACCTCACCTCCACGCACAGGCACATGCATACCTGGATGCATACCGAACTCTTAGCTAACACAGTGAGCTTTCTGCTCCCTATCTTCAGAATCTTCCAATGCTAAAAACCACTATAAAAATACCAAGAGAAGCCTCCTGACAGTGACATACATCAGGCTGCAAAATGACCTCTCCCAGGGAGTGGTGAAAGCCCTATCATTTATGTTATAAACAATAGTAATTCTTAACACATGATGTGCACAAAGCTGGGCAAATATTAAACGATCTGTGAAACTTACGACTAGACAAAACATTGGAAACTATTCTCTGGAAGACAATATTGGGAAAGCCAAAGAAATAACCTAGTGCTTTATGGAGGGGATTTCTTTAGAGACACAAAGTTAGGTGTCCAACCTGCACTGAAATCCAACGAGATCTGAACATCCAGCTCCCACTGGGCTCTCTGGAAATACTGACCTCAAGATGTCAGATTTCTCTCTTGGCCATGCCAGAGTTAGTATGAAGGAAGTCTCTGCAGGAGATGTCTGTAAATGAGATCAGAACTCAACCATAAAACGCTAACAAAGTCATCTGGAGCGTGCAGAGCTGCACTCGGTGATGAGTATACCATTGCTTTATTTCTGTGCTCATTACGGGCTTTTTTCCATGTGCTGGTTTTGGTTTATCGGCAGTTTTTACTTTGATTTGTATTTTATGATAATTTATTTTCATTTGCTGGTTCTCGGTCTATTTACAGAGAACAAAGGAATGCACGCTGTAGAACAGTAGAATAATAGTGTTTATTTTCACAAGTTTGGACCGATCAAATAACTCACAAGTCCCAAAGTGGAACCATGCCTGAGGTAGGTTAGGTCATCTCCAGCGTGGGGAAACAAACAGAAATATCCCATTCTTCACTATTGTTTATTATATTTACGCCACTTGAGAGTTTTAACAATACCACATATATAAAACATTTGTTCTTGCTTTCTGTGCTATTCAGAGTTTTCTCAAGGCTCTTTGGTGCTTTTTTTTTTCCTAGGGACACTGCAGCCTTGCTACGCTTTAGTGACTTTCTCAACTGATTTAGCAGAAATGTAAGAAATGGCCCCGAGGAATGAGCCAGGGGTGCTGAAAAGGAGGTTTTGTTCTCTGAATGCTTCTATGCTTAAGAACAGTTCTTTTGAGAGCTTTAACTGATTTACTTCAACTTCTTCCCTTGATTCTTTCTCATGCACATTCCAAGCTGGGTCCAGCAGAGAGAAACCAAACCCAGAACTTGTTGTTACTACCTTTGAAGTCCCACCAAATCCACAACTCAGTTTGATACCTCCTTGATTTTTGACAGGAGACCCAAATGTGGATGCCTAAAGCTACATCTGCCCACCTAAATCCAGTATTTCAAAACCTAAGTGATCATGGGTGTGTTGTGTTTCATTTGCAATTTGAAGCGCTTTCAACCTTGCAGCAAAGTGTGGCTGAGCTGACTATAAAGGCCAAGGGAGCAGCTTGCCTCAAAGAGCCTCCTCCAAGCTATCTGTCCTGCTCACAGCTTTAGACATCCACAGTCCTGCTGAAGGACAATGTAATTTATCAACCCAGCACTGCAGGATAACCTAAAATCACTGTCAGTTTGCTTGAAAATACAAACCTGCAAGAGGCGGTGATTCAGCAGCTGCTGCTTAGGCTGTTGGATTCTACTGCTGTCATGTCCAAGCGCTGGCAGCAGGAGTGATCAGAGTCCTGAGGCTATTTCAACAGGAGCATTGGAAAACTAAGTCGCTGAAATGTACTGGTCATTATTCCTCTGGAAAAAGACCAGGCTCAAACTGAAAAGCTTTTCAAAAGTGCTGAGTTCTTAGAAACTATCTTGACTTTTCAAAGGAGCTGTTGGGTGTTTGGTTGCTTTAGAATAACTGCATTTCTATGTGGGGCCTTAGCAGCCCAACAGTTAGACTGACAGTTTTATTACAGAAACTTCAAGTACGCCAGAAACTTCAAACACATAAAAAATGGCTCCTCCTGTGTCTTTTCTCAAGTCCATGAAGCTTTTCATGACTTTGGAAAAATGCAAGTGTTTGAAGCATAAATGCAGCCATAATGACCTCAAGTAAGTTGGAAATGGGTGATGGGGAGGGACAAACAAACGTTTTTTTTTACTTGAGGATTTCATTGCTCCTTCCTGATTTCTTTTTCTCTCCTATCTTCTGAAAGACCCTTTGCATCAACACTGCTGAAGAACAGCCACCACCAACTGCTGCTCCTGTGGGCAAACAGTAATGACCGAGTAGTATCTGCCCCACTTAGAGCCAGACCTCTCCATAGCATATTGATCTCAGATCTCATTCCAAAGGCCCCAGAGAAGAACCAGGGAGGGATTTAGCACTCAGGTGGCATAGACAATAGGGGTCCAGAGCTCTGCTTCAGTTCTTAGACCTCTTCAGGACTGGAGACCCATGTATGGCTGCCTCAGAGCCCCCTGTGTACAGCAACATGTGTGCCCAGCCTGCTCTCATCCTTCCCACCCACAGTCATGGAAAGATGAACATCATCTGCAGGTTTGAAGGCTGCTGCCCCCACCTGGTAGCCAGAAATGAAGGATGGGGAAGCTATGTGGGATAAGTCTTCTCTGACTGCTGAATTCCATAAACATCAAGACAGGAGGATGGCAGATAAGGACATGAGGTCCAGACACAGCACTGTGACAGCAGAGCACAGGCAGACATATCTTCTGATAGCTTACAACTCTTCTACCAGGAAAGATGTCATTCCACCTGAAGGTGGGTTGTGGTGATTTCAGTAGGTAGGGAACTGGCCTTTATTCTGGGTAAGAGACCTTCAAGCACAGGAATACACTGAGGTACCTGGATGATGCAAGATGTGATCTTGCACTCTTTCCAGAACTACAGAAAGCACTTTTCTGGAGAGCAGGAAAGCAGCAGCAGGATCACAGTTGCTGCTCTGGGATGCTCTGGGGATGATGTTCACATGCACTGACTCTCACTCCTTCTGTAGAGGACCCAATGTCATAATTTAGCCTTTAATGACCAATTCTGTCACCTGAATTAGAAAGAAGAAATCACTGCCTCCAGAAACAGAAGCACCACAGGCTAAATACAGTTGAGGTACAATTCTACTCATGCCAGTAGCATGAATATGGCTCAGTATGTCATCTGGTTTGGCCTGAGGAATCAGTGTGGAGAACATTATGATTGTGCTTTCTTGATGAGATCCTCTGTAAGGAAGACTGTGACATTTATGTTTGGAAAAACTCCAGATGTGTATGAACTGGAGGATATTATTGTGTGTATTAAAATGTTCACAGGGTATTATCCCACAGCCCATCCCATATTTATTTTGGAAATGAGTACATCTGGAAAATGGGAAAACTTCCAGATTCCTTCACCTTGAAATATCAGCAAACACAAGGGTATTTTGAGATTAGTCCCCACTAAAGCATGAAGAAGTGGCACTCATGGCTGCAAGCCAGAGGAGAATCCCTCTTCAAATAATGCAAAATGGGCTAAGTTTAAAGTGCAAGTAGCTTTGGAGACAAGGGTGAAAAGTAGTTCCTAAAGGCTCCTTCTTTCCTTGGAGGAAAGTAAACCCAGGTCAGTTAGTGGCCATTCACTCCCATTCAATGCAGCCATTTCATTTATTAGTGATACACGTCACAAGCCATTTCTACCAACCTAATTATATACTGTACCTACGATTTATCCAGGATTTTGAGAAGAAATGGAGATTGGAGCAACAGCTCCAAGTTCCAGTGCAGTTCACTGAAGGAATCATAGAATAGTTAGGGTTGGAAAGGACCTTAAGATCATCCAGTTCCAACCCCGCTGCCATGGGCAGGGACATCTCACACTAAACCATGCCACCCAAGGCTTCGTCCAACCTGGCCTTGAACACTGCCATGGATGGAGCATTCACAACCTCCCTGGGCAACCCATTCCAGTGCCTCACCACTATAACAGTAAAGAACTTCCTTATAAAGAAGGAAGCAGATGCCTGTTGAGTACACACTGCCTCCACTGCCTGAGCAGAAGGATGAATTTAATTCCTAGCTTTTTTAGCAGCAGAGTATTTTTCAGTCTGGATTACACAGACTTCATGATGGAAGCATGAGACAATCACAGAGATGGCAGGAGAACAAGCTGGAGGACAAAAACAATGTGTAAGAATGGAAAAGAAGGGAAATAAGGGAGTGTAAAATACCCCATCAGCTGGAATGAGCAGTTCCTATCAGACAAGAGAAGCTACTTCTAGAAGTGAAGTTCAGGCACCAAAAGTAGCAGGGAAAAGCTGGATCACCTGTCCCAAGGGAGAAAACAAATACATGGCAAAAAAAAAGCACACAAGCTGGAAAGCAGCATGAAGGAATTGAGAGGGCAAAGCATTACATTTCTTCCAAGTTAAAAATGTTTCCAGATTGTTCTGATGCTTAAAACTGTTTAGAAGGAAGATTTCTCAGATCCCAACGCATTTGGAAGGCAAAGCCTCCAACTTCCCTGTTTGCCCTTTCTCTTCATTTTCTTTCTTTCTGCCTGGCTTTGCTCCAATTAGTTAAATGCTTTGCCTTGACTCCCAGCTAGATCGCCGTGTAACACAGATACTTGCTCACTGCAAAGGCAAGAGAAGATCTTCACACCTCCAGCTCTGCTCCTGGGTCGAGAGATGGGATTTACTCACAGACACCAGATTCAGCAGATGCTGAAGATCTCAGCAGAGGATGTTCTCAGACTGTGAGACCCACCAAAACCTGGAAAGGCAGGCACTGTGTTTCTTCATTCAGCAATTGGTACCCAAGCTATTTGACCCCCTGACATAATCAGTTATCATCAGTGTAGGGAAACTGCAAGATCACTGCTGTTCATCAATGTCTCTTTGCTAAAGACTGTGTCAGCCTCTGGATTTGTGCTGAGAGCTGTGTTTTATTAACTCAGTACTTGTGAACTGGAGCAGGCAGTCTACATGAGGTGAGATGCTGCCACACTGCCTACACCCTTCTGTGGCACAAGGCATGGAGACCAGGCTATCGCAGTTGTCCTGGTCTAGCAAGGCTCACAGATTTACCTGTTTTTGGCACCCTAAAGTTGTATTCAGAGACCGTGGTGTATCTGATACCGCTGCATGAATAAGGATGAGGGAGCAAGCGGAGCATTCTCAGCTCCCTCACCACTCACACTGATCAGCAATTATCTCATTCCCTGGCTTTGTATTTGGGATTACTCTGAGTAACTCCCTCCAAGGCACCTGGATATTACCAGGCGAGCTCTGAACAGTGTGTGCCACGTCACCTGGCTTTGTGCCACAGGATCATCTCCGTGTTTGCTTAAGCAATGTTACAGACACCGCCTGCTATTCCCAATATAGAACCTTGTTCATGCAACAAGGAGCGCTCCCAAAACTCCCAGGTACTTATGAGGACTTCACTTACAGTAAAGGTCCTCAATGCTTTGTTAATTCGTGTCCTCCATGCTTTCCCAAGACTATTTTGTCCCAGTTCCAATCAAGGGTAAGTTTCTCCCAGGACAGAGTAGCCTGGGCTGGCATCCAATGCCAATTGGGATATATCAGCAGTATTCCCATGCTGCTTTATCCCTAGGGCTTCTTCCCAGAATAGAATAGTGCAACACCATGGAAAAGGGTCTGGAGCAAGGTCAGGACTGTGCCACCTTCTTTATTAGTGCATCACTGGAGTCTTCCTCAGCAGACCCAACAGGAGAGATGCAAAAGCCTCCAGATCTAAGCAGAGAGCTATTGAAGGTTGCTGCACAAGTGGACAAGGTACCTTGTTGGGTCCTTTTTTATCATTTTCCCTTAGCTACAGCAGGGAAAATCCTCCAGAATTAGAACTGCCTGCCAAAACGTATGTCAGAAGAGAAATGATCAACTTGTGCAATTACGAGTATTGTACATGCCTGCAAATACAAAGCAGCAAGAAAGCCTTAAGCCCAGAGTAGCATCAAAGCCAAAACATGCAAGCAACGGAGCCAGAATCGATATCTGAGGCAATAAATGCCTTTTCTGCCCACAAGCAGTTCTTAAACAGTAATAGAAAAACAGCAAGCAAGGCACTGAGTCCAAGCCAAAGTCCAGACAACACTGCAGCAGGTTATCGTGCCAACACTGCTGCCCTACAAGGGTCAGCACATAGAGATATTCACTCCCTTTGTCAGCCACGCCGTTGCAGGGGAGCTGCACCTCAGCTCTAAATCATCACAGAATGGTTTGGGTTGGAAGGGACCTTAAAGCTCATCCAGTTCCAACCCCCTGCCATGGGCAGGGACATCTCACACTAGAGCAGGCTGCTTCAAGCCTCGTCCAACCTGGCCTTGAGCACTGCCAGGGATGGAGCATGAATCTAAAGGTGAATTTAAAGTTGTCTCCAGTTATTCTACTAGATGTTAAATACAGACTGTCATAGACAAGAGCTCTGCCTAGCAGAGGGTTGGCTGGTCGGTCAGGCATGCTTGACTGAAATAGCATAATTGAACTATTTAGGCCAAAAATCTCCTAGTGCCGATTTGCTGGGAGGCTGCAGCTAGTTTCTCCATGGCTCCAAGCTCTGTGAACCTCCAATTTATCCATCTATAATGGATAAATTACAATAAATTATAATAAATGCTAAATCTGAAATGCAGGTATGCTGTCAATTTTGCAAAACTAACACCAAATTTGCTCTATCTTGTTGGAAGTGGTGCAGATTGGTCTCGAGGAGCAGAACTCTGCAGGAGAATCTGGAGGCAGGCTGTAAGGGGGAGGAATTTTCCTGCTGTGGATGTGTTCCAAGTCTGTTTCTGACTGCAGGTTAGTTTGCTGATGCTCCTTCCTACTTTTCTTGGGATGGACCCACCATGTAGGTCTGGGAATAACCTCTCCTGGCTTGACTGCAGTGCAGGAGGTACATGCTGTACTCGTGTTCACAAACTGTCACTTAACAAAGACCCAAGTGAAAAGCCCAGCTCCTGACCCAGGCAGCCCAATTTGTCCCCAAATGATCAGAATTCCAAGCTGGAACCCAGTGCCAGTTTTGCAACTGTGCCACCTCTCACTGCTCTTATGGGCTTGGATAAATAGAATAGTTACAGTTGGAAAAGACCTTCAGATCATCCAGTTCCAACTCCCCTGCCATGGGCAGGGACACCTCACACTAAACCATATCACCCAAGGCTCTATCCAACCTGGTCTTGAACACTGCCAGGGATGAAGCATCCACAGCCTCCCTGGGAAACCCATTCCAGCGCCTCACCACCCTTACAGTGAAGAACTTCGTTATATCCAATCTAAACTTCCCCTGTTTCAGTTTGAACCCGTTACCCCTTTTCCTGTCCCTGCAGTCCCCGATGAGGATTCCCTGTATCCATCATTCCCAAAGCAGAACACACCACCCTCTTCTCCGCTTCTCCTCCCTCCCGCAGGCACCGGGGGGGGGTGTGTGTGTGAGTGTGGGAACGGGAAGAGCCAGCGGGGGGGGCGGAGGGGGGGGGGACACGACACAGAACGGCCGGGGGGGGGGGGGGGAACGACACGCACGCCGTCTCGCGCCACCCCTCCCGCGCGCGCTCCCCGCCCCGCGGCGGGCGCGGATTGGCTGCGGGCCTCACGCGAGCAGCGCGGGAAGGGCAAGGGGAAGGTGGGGGGGGAGCGAGCTCGTCTGCCCGCGAGTAACCCCGGCAGCGCCCCGCGCGACCTCCCGGCTGCTGAGGCGGCGGCAAAGATGGCGGCGCTGAGCAAGTCCATCCCCCACAGCTGCTACGAGATCGGGCACACCTGGCACCCGCGATGCGCCGTGGCCGCGGTGCACGTCGGCCGCGGCGCCCTGGCCGAGTCCCTCCGCATCTACGGCACCTTGTACCTGGTGGGTGCGCGGCGCGGTGCTGCCCGACACACGGACACCGGCCCCGGAGGGGAGGGACTGGCCTGAGGGGGCGCGGGCGGGAGGAGGGTGGTGGAGGGGGTGGCCTGTGGGAGGGCACAGGGAGCGGCGAAGGTCGGGAGGGGTGTTTGGGAACGGGGAGGGGGGGAGGTCAGAACGGGGGAGCTTGTCCTGGGAGGGAGGGGGACAAGGGTTATGGGGGAGCATGGCCTGAGGTGAGGGGGAAAGGCCATGAGGGTGCCCAAGGGATGTCAGAGTGGGGAGAGCGTGGCCTGTTGGGGAAGGGTATAGGGGATATGGGGGGAACCTGGCCTGAGGTGAGGGGGAAAGGCATGAGGGGTGTTTGGGGGTGGGCCTGAGGGATATAAGTGTGGTGGGAGTCTGGCCTGCGGGGATGTGGAAGGGCATGAGGTATATGGGGTGAACCTGGCCTGAGGTGATGTGGAAGGGCATGAGGTTGTTTGGGGAGGGTACAGGGATGTACAAGTGGAAGGAGTCTGGACTGGAGTAAGGAATGAGGCATATCAAAGGAGAGAGGCTGGTCTGGGGTGGGGGAGAAGGGTATGTTGGGAGAGGGAGGGCAGGAGGGATGTCAAGGGGCAGCCTGGCCTTGGAGCAAGGGGGCAGAAGAACAAACGGGGTATTCTGGGGGAAGCCTGGTATTGAGGAGGAGGGAGGAGTGGGATGGGGCGAGAGCTTGGTTTGAGGGCTGGAGGGCATAATAGTTATCTGTGGGGGGAGAGCCTGATGTTTGAAGAGAGGGTTCTAGGCCTAGGAGGGGAGAAGAAAGGCATAGTGGATGATGGGGGCTGATGACACAACATGCTGTGAGAAGGGCGAAGATGGTGGGGTAGGAGGGCATGGGCACAGCCTGAGCATTGTAGTTCTGTCATTTCCCAGTCGCTATGGTACCTAAATAAAGAGGTAGTATTTGGCTGGGAGGCAGTGTTGTAGCTTTGCAGTAGCAGGTATAAGGCACATGTATATTAAAGTTGGGGGCACCCTGGTAATCAGTGCCTTAGGATCAAGATGATTCCATTGTATAAAGAAGCAAGGCTAAACAAATACATTGAGGCTAAAAGAGTCTAAGTATTAAAAGAGTATCCTTCGGGTGAGGTATCTTAGCTTGAACGTGCAATTAGTCTCGGTTATGTCACCTCAGTTGCAGCTTCCAGCAAGTGAGGGTGTAGGTAGAGGAGGCGGGATCTGTTTGCATCCATCTCTAAACATATCCTTAAAGCTCGTCTGAGCTGGAATTGCTGCAGGTGAGCGCTTCCTTCTGTCCCCACCTCCGTGTTTCTCCTGTAGTGGTACTTAGAGGATTGAGTAGTGAGCTGGCTGCTGAGCTGGCTCCAGGCTAAGTCCTACAGAAAGAAAAACAGGTTATGGAGTCTGTACTTTTGAGCCTGTACTTTCAACTCTGTACCAGTGCTGGAACAACATATCTATCGAGCTATGTAATAAAGAGAAGGGAAGGAGTGGGACTGCAGCAGTCCTGATGTAGTTTAAGCTCCCACTGAAGTGTTCTTTAGTGAAAATTGTCACATCCATTTGCATGATTAAGAAAGTTAACTGGTAGCAGTGTGAGCCAAATAAGTTGTCATGTCTGACAGTAAACTTTTTTAGTCTGAATTGACAGAAACAGAAGGGGCAGCTGTTTGTATGAGCATATGGTGAGATGGACCAGGAAACTAATACAGAGAAGAAGGTGCCTTCTCTTCCTTCCCCCTCCCCAGTAATTTTTTCTTTGTATCTGTCTTCTGGTCCAGTTTGCTGTGTGGTAGCATGAATACTTGTACCAGCAGGGAACGGGCCGGAAATGAACCATGAGAGATCTGGTGATCTGTCAGGTGTGACTAAAGATAAAGCAGCTTAAACAGCTCTGTAATTAAGTCGAAGTTCTCCATCATCCAGGCCTGTTAAAGAAATTCCTGCTCATAGGCATGTTACAGTTAACTCAGTTGTGCAGCCAGGGGTTAGGGGGAAAGCTTCCTCTTCTTATTTCTTGAAGAAGAAAAACCTAAAAATCCAGTGTGTTTTCCTGATCTGTCTTACGCTGTGGCCCCATAAACAGTTGCATATTGTCACAAGCTCCAGGATGGGGTGGGAACCTTCTTGACCACTGCCATGCTGTACTGCAAAAGGTCTGCATCATTTTTTACACTGCCTTCTTTGCAGATTGAAAGTTCTCCTATATTTTTGTTGACAGTGTTTAGCTTGTTTTACCAGAGTAATCTAAAGCCAAGATGCTCTGAAAATCTTGCTGCCACATAAAGAGGGGGAAGCACCTGTCTTCCTTTGCCTCCAGACATGTAACTGTACTGCCTTCTCTGTGTATTGTACCTCATCTCTCTTTGGACAGGATTGATTCATTCACTAAGCCAGAAATTACTAACCCTGCTTTTAGCTGGGGTAATTTTCAGTTGCATTAATGAATGGAATTGATTTATTAAGCAGGGTTTGAGGAGTACCAGGGCTGGTGTAAGGTAAAGAGCAAAAGGGTGCAGTGGGGACTGCAAAGGAGGAAGCAGAAGGCTTGCACATTAAGTAGCTTGGCAGGGAAAGAACAGTCCTGAATTAAGACAGTCATCACTAAATTCATTCTTTGCTGGATTTAAAGCTGTACTTGAAAGCCTTGTATTTGTAGAAGAAATATCACAGTTGGACAGCACAAATGTTCAGTCCTTTATTATGGCATTCACATGAGGAGATGAACTTAAATTATATTTACAGTTATATCAGCGTACGTTCAGATTATTTCTGATACTACTTAGTCCCAGTCCTTTGTAGAGCTCAGCAACAGAAAATTGCACTTAATTTTTCTATGTCAGGCCTGTAAAATCTCTTCTGCTTGTTTGTTCCTTTTGTTGCCACAAGCTAATAACCAAGGAAAGTAGATGAGTTTCCTTTCACAGAAGCTTATGTAGAAATAAATGAGAGAAAATAGATGAGAATCGATTACTAGAGGTCATCTGGGAGAGAATGTGATTAGGGACAGTTACAATCCAGAGTCCAAACTCTCAAGCTACACCCCACATCTCTTAAACATTTTGCTACTCTTCAATAAGTGGGAGACTGATGGAGCCACATTAAGTGCTGCTAGTATTTGGCGAGTAAAATACCTGTTTTCAGTAAATAGCGGTAGAAAAAATCTTTGAAGTAGTGCTGTAATGTGGGTTTTTAATAGCTGTGCTTGATTATTTTTTTTAGATGGAAAAAATATAATCTTCAGATATTATACTGCCACTGTCTTTACTTTTGCTCCAGTACAAACTGATTGCTTTAGCAAAAGTAGGTTTTATATCTAAGTTGAATTGTCTTTCCCCATGCAGAGCAGCCAAAAGGAATGCCAGTTTCATAATTGAGACTGACTGTTACACAAACCCAGTACCTCAACGTAGAAGGCTTTGGGACCCACTTAAAAAACCAAATTGAAACAAATCCCAAAGTTAAAAATTGCTTAACACCTCTACCCCCAAAACAACCCACGGATCATCTCCCATAAACCTTATAATCCCTCTTCTCCCAGGCTGCCTGCCATGCTATCTTAAGGAAACTTTACTGAGTTTTCAGAGGACATCAGTTTGTTATACTTTGCTCTATCTATACTTCTTTAGATCAGCCAAAGCTAAAGAAAATGTGGATGTGTAATGGTGTATTTTCAAAGTTGAATTTAGACTTACAGAAATTCACAGAGGTGGGGATAAGAGTGATTTCATGGGGAAACTGCATGAAGCTGGGGAAAGGGAAAGGAGAGACTGGAATAGTGGCTTTCAGTTGTCTTGGCTTCTGTTTCGCAGGATTTGTTAATTTCACACAGCAGATCTGCCATTCATCAGATGTTAGAGCAAGATCTTCTGTTTCCTGAGGGTTTGCAGATTTTAGGCACTTTTTTGATGATGGTGCATGTTTTGCAGTAGGTGAATACACTTATTTGTTAGTATGAAGTCTTTGTAGGCTATCAGAGGTATTTGGATCTGGTGGTAACATTTCCTCTTAATCTAAGTAAGGTAAAATGATCTGTTTGCAGTGAAGTTAATTCTTCTACCTGTTTGCCCATGCGATGGCAAGAGCCATTTGTGGCATTCACCTTTTCTTTCTTCTAGTATGATCATCTGTTTTTGTCACCTAATTTAAGAGCCAGGCTTCCTCCCTGCCCCTCCAACAGAACTAGTGTCCTGCCCTTCTTCTCTCAAGGCCTTTCCCTCTTCACCACAGTCACGGAACAGTGTGAGCGCTGGCCCCTTCCTGGGTCACACTGACTGTTATTTTACTCCTGTCTCTGCCTCCAGGCACCCCTCTTCCAGACGGATCTGCTGGCATAGAGGAACAACAGGCCTAAGGAAGCATGGATGCCAGGAATGCCAGTGGGTCTGCTCCACGTGTCCTCTGCACTGGGGCATAGTTCAGCCAGTTACTTAGCAGGACGGGTCTAACCTGAGCCTGCTGTTCAGCCACATGTTTTTGTGGTCCTTGGGGCTTGCTATATTTCATTGATTTCTTAGTTTCTTCTCGTACCCTTTTCATATTCATTTTGGTCTCACTTTGGACACTGCAAATGCTGGGAACTCATTTTTGATGTGAGAAGGCTGTATGGGCCAAATAGTTCTGAAGTGCTGGGTATATGAAAATGTGGTTTTTGTGCTGCAGACCGTTGTGCATTTGGAAGTAGGGTGGAGAGACCAGGAAGGATGTTAGTGTTACCTCTGAATATGCTTCTGTATGCCAGCTTGGATCTCTGGGATAGGGTGTCAAGAAACTCCCTTCTGTCAGGACTTTGTACCTGAAGTTGTGGTGGTGGTGGTGTGTGATTGCATTGAACTGGGATGCGTAATTGTCTTAGGTACTGTGTAGTGTCCTCTATCTCTGTGCTGTGTTAAGAATGACATGTAGGTCAGTGTGTTCTTGCCTTTAGGTTCTTCTGGAAGCTGGGTTAAATATAACTAAAATCAGCTTAGGTGTTCCTAAAGTAAGAACCAGGCTGTGACATTTTCATTCCAGGCTATGGTCATTCTTCTCTGTTCAGGTGGCCTTTGGTCCAGACCAGTAAAATTCTTTCATAAATCGAAAGTAAAAAAAAATAGCTTTTTTGCTGAGATGCTGAGAATTTTAAAAGGGGGAATTAATGAGTTGAGATGGACTGAAGAATTTAGTCTCAAAAATGCAAGGAGTAACCTGAAGCCTGCAACACAATAATGGTAGAAATCAGGGGAAGCCCAAGCCTTGACTGACAGTGCAAAGGCCTTGGTATAAAGACACTGCAAATACTGGGAACCAACACAAATTGTTAAGGTGACTATTGAGCAGGAAGACATAAATCTGTTCTGTTGAGTTTATTCTTCTGTTGAGTGCAAGAATTTTGGCGTAGGGGGAAAATCATAGAATTATTGAATGACTTGGGCTAGAAGGGACCTTAAAGCTCATCCAGTTCCAGCACCCTGCCATGGGCAGGGACAATTTCCACTAGACCAGGTTGCTCCAAGCCCCATCCAGCCTGGCCTTGAATGCTGCTAGGGATGGGGCTGGCACAGCTTCTCTGAGCAACCTGTGCCATTGTTTCACTGCCCTAATGATACTAAGTAGGCACTTCAAAGGGAATGAAAAATAGCATTCTACTAATGTAAATACAAGGGAAACAAGTGGTGAAGATAAGTCATCATGGAATGAGAGTACTGCCAGGATTAAAGGTAGTTTAGGTGTCATTCAAAGAGTGCCTGATTACTGTTCATTTCTGTTTTTTAGTTGGGTGCCTGATACGGAAAACTTAAAAAGCCAAACCAAGACAACCCAACTACCTGACAGTGATCCTCACGTAACATCTCACAAGGGATGAATGAAGTCAGAGAGCAGGAGGAGGCACGTGCTCTTCCTCACAGCATTGCAGGAGCTGATTTATGAAACTAAAAAATCTGGAAGCCAGATTTTATAATTTGTGAAATAAGGGAAGGACCAACTAATTGAGGAACACTGAATCTGGATGTTTAGGAAGCGGCAGGAGAAACAAATTGCTGACTTGAGCAAGTGTCTTTCATAACCCAGGTGTTTCCTGAGGGCATTTTGAGATTTGATTACTCCAAAGGGCATGAAAATGGTTTTTATAAAGCAGCGGAATAATGTTCTTGTAAAATCCATGTAAAACTGCGAAAGGTCATGAAAGAACCTATAAATTCTTGAATATAATTATGAAAGAAATCTGACATCAGTCTGTAGTTCTGCCTGCTGCCAGGTTATCTGAGGCGTTTTCTTAACTAGTTTAAATACTGGGGATTGCTTCACTTTTAGTATGCGAATGAAACTTAAGTTATCAAAACTGAAGTTATAAAATGTTCCTTGGCTTCTTAATGACTTGCAGAGTATGTACTATATAAACCATCTACACAGCATTATTGGTTGTCTGTAAATATGCATTTTAAAGGTGCCTAAATGTGCCATATAGTCACACTTATAAATGTCACTGAACTCTGCCTTCCTGGAGATCTGGCCAGGTGTCTGAATGCTTCTGTAGCTTTGTTTTTCCCTTTCCTTTTTATTTAGTTATTTATTTTTTATTTAATAAAAGTTTATTGTGATGGGCTTGGAGTGTTGTGTCCCCCAACATAAGAAGGACATGGACCTGTTGCAGTGAGTCCAGAGAATGCTGCAAAGATGCTCTGAGGGCTGAAGCACATGTGCTCTAGAGCAGACTTCGAGAACTGGGCTTTTTCAGCCTAGAGAAGGCTCTGAGAAGACCTTGGAGCAGCTTCCAGTGCCTAAAGGGGCTACAAGAAATCTGGAGAAGGGCTTTGTACAAAGGTATGTAGTGATAGGACAAGGGGGAATGGCTTTAAACCGAAAAAGGGGAGATTTAGATTAGACGATAGATACAAATTCTTCCGAGGGTGCTGAGGCGCTGGCACAGGGTGCCCAGAGAAGCTGTGGCTGCCCCATCTCTGGCCGTGTTCAAGGCCAGGTTGGACAGGGCTTCGAGCAGCGTGGTGTGATGGAAGGTGACCCTGCCCGTGACAAGGCATTGGAACTGGATGAGCTTTAAGGTCCCTTCCTACCCAAACCGTTTCGTGATTCTGTGATTTTAGTTGGATATTGTGAAGGAATGAGAGAGAGATGATAATGTTTTGTTTGTTTGTTTTGTTTGTTTGGTTTTTTTTTTCCTCCAGTTCCTAGCAATCAGTGCTGTATGTGTTGGCTAATTTAACTGGCTTGATGGAGGGGTAGTGTTCTTAAAGGCATATGCTAACTGCAAACTTAGGAAATGGTAGTTTGACGGAGGAGGGAGAGGAAAAATGCCGTACACACAATGACCGTTAGTGAAAGGTTGGTGGTTTTTAGCCTGCCGCGTAACCTGTCTGTGTGCATTTGTCAGGCAATTGGTATGTTCATTAAGTGGAACCGTCCTTTGTGTGTGATGCTGCCTCTGGAATCCCTCATTCAGGGACGTGGGTGAAGACTGAGTATACTGGAGGTGAAGCTCAGGTTGTTGCAGTTGGATGATGAGTATTTGTAGGCATTACATGACACAATTGAAATAATCAGGCTTGACTGGTGCCTCTGGTCATGGGGAGGCTTGGCTTTGTGTCATGTTCCTTTTCTGCTGGAACACAGGTACAGCCTAGCATGAGGTCTTGCATTAGACTATGTAGCTGTGCTTTATGGATGGGTTTGGAAACACGTACGTTGATTCCATGGTTAGGGCAGAATAAATTAATTGTGATTTCTTAGTTCTACAGGGCTGAAAATTTGTATATGAATACTAAATTAAAAAAAAGAAAGGACTTAGTAATGCTCTTCTTCAGCCTGATGGTGCCCTCAGTCTGGTGGGCTGATTTTTTCATAGTTACGTTTTCATAATGGACAGTGTAAATGCAGTTGTGTGAGTTCTGTAGGTAATGCTAGGAAATATTTTCTCTTTGTATTTCTCTTTGTAGTTTTACTGAGTAGGCTTTTTTAAATATTTCAGACATAAAATACTGTAGGCCTTTAGAGTTCAAATAGTGAGGAATTTGTATTCTTGGAGTGACTAATGTGTAACTTCAGGAGTGTTTGCATTTGATTGAAGGGTGATCTCCTCCTTCCAGCTTTTCTCCATATGAAAGTCTGAACCCCAAGTTACTTCTGCCCTCATTTCTGTTCATGTGAAACCAGTCTTGGAGATGTAGTAGCCTCTTTCTCATGGCTTTTCCACCTATGCTAAATATAATTTCATAGCATTTTTTTAAATTAAATCATTTTCCTTATATATGAATATTTTGCCTCTATATTTCAAGATGCCCCATCCCTGAAAAGTATTCAAGGACAGATTGGATGTGGCTTGGAGTGGAAGGTGTCCCTGCCCACGCCAGGGGGGTTTAGAACTAGATGGTCTTTGGGGTCCCTTCCAACCCATCTGTGATTCTGTGGTAATGTCCAAAGTGTTTTAGGGAAAATTAAATTAGAGCTTGTTTTAAGCTGTCAGGAAAATGGAGTGATTACCACTGGAGAGTAAATCTGTGGTCAGTTTACACTGGGTTGATAAACAGGAGAAGGAGAAATCTTCCAGTCTGGGCTAAGAGCATAAAAGATAATGAGTTGTTTAGGAACTGGTGCTTGTATATTATAGGATTTTGGAGGACAGGTTTGTGGTCATGTCTTTTGCTGTGATATGTGCCAGGTGTCAGTCCTGCTATTGGTTCCCTTTGTAAGTAACAAGGGGCTGGGATTGCCTTCAGAAGCTGCTAAACACTGCCAGGCTTGCATGAAGCGCTGATGGAGTTTGGGGTTTCAAGTTTTAAACATTGTGTGCGGAAGTGAGGAAAGGAGTTCTTTGTCTTAAAAAGAAGTCAGAGTCTTTCTGTTTGCAGTTTTCCCACAGTGGTAATTGGGCACTGGGCAGTGCTGAATCACTCCTCAGGTGTGGAGAGAAAAGCTGCTTTCCGCCATGCATGACTTACTTTATTCAAGAGGTTTTACCTGACCACGTTCTTAGAGCCAGATTAATCTCGTTTGGGGTGAGAAATGTTTCTCTGGAAGTCAGGCTGGCAGGTGCTTAACCCCCCTCTTTTTCCAGTGTGTGTGTAGGGCACAGATGTCACCCAAGGACAGTTGGTTATATTTCATCTCATAAATTTCTCACTTGGAGATGCTGTTAAGGAGTCATGTATTTGTCTTGTCTGACTGTAGCATGTAAAAGTGTGGTTATCTGAGGACTGCAGTGTTGTGACCTGTCTAATTTCATCCAGATGCACATATAATTAACCCTCATAAGTACAATATCCAGTGATGCTCTTCCTGGTTCAGAGTTTTTTTTTTGGGCAGTCTTCCCCTTTTTGTGAAGTGTGACATGCAGGACAAGCTCTGCAGACTCAGAATAGAGGGAGAGGCATCACAGGAAGTGGATTGCGCTTTTCTCTGCCATGAATTCATGGTCTTAGAGTGGTTTGAGAAGTATGTTGCTCCTGTCCCTGGATTTCAGTTTCATATGATAGCACTATCTCGCACAGCAGCACTCCGCTTTCATTGTGTATGTGCTGTGATATCATAGTAGAGCTGAAAATCTACAGCAACTGGTAAGCACCGAAGAATTTTACTTTGTAAGGTTGTTGTCACTTTGTCTCAAAAAAAAAAAAAAAAAGTGGAACTAAGATATAGAGAAAGGTGACAAGAATAACGGGAGGTGTGGAGCTGGTTTTGGCCAGCCTTGGATACATCATCATCAACTGCTTGGATCAGTGAGGTGTATCAGGATAGCAGTCCTGTCCTTTCCAAGCAAACAATTCTATGATTCTTACAGTGTGTAACACCCCAAACTATTACAGTTATCCTGATACAGACCACACTGAAGTGCATAAATAGACATGTCCTAGGATTTGTATGTTCCTTTTACCTGAAGATCTGAGACCTAGATGTCAGTGAGATGTTGCTTTCTGTCTGACTCTACAGGGAGTCTCAAGTAATTTTCAGACCTTCTGCTACATCTGTTAGCATCTTTGTAGGGAGCAGTATTTTGCCAAGGAAGTATCTACTGGATGTCCTGGTGCCCTCTTCTTCCATGCTGCTCTCTGCTAGCAACATCTGCTGCCAAACCTTGAGTAGTTCATTTACTGTTAGAATTTGGCATTCATCATAGTGTCCTCCTGATTCACTCAAGTGAGGTGTGTCCGAGTTGGTAACATCTAAAACGTGGGGAAGAAGCTGCAAAAGTAAATTTTTGACTTTGATTTGACATTAATGTTTTCCTGTTACACTTGGGATGCTTTGGTCTGATGAGGAAGGCTTCAGGTGTAAGGCCTATGTCCTTAAAACAAGATGTTTTGTTCAGATGTTCAGGACCTTTGTGCAATAGGCAGGATATAGCTGTGGAGATAGCAACTGCTGTTCTGGTGTTTAGACTGTGAGAAGAGTCTCCTTCAACAGAAAGCTTCTCTGGAATGCTTTGTTGCCTACTCCATATGGTTTAAGCAGCCTTGACACTTGATTAAGTAATGTGTAAATCTGGTTTGGGAAGTTTGTTCATGCATGTACTCCTCCTTAATAGTTAGCTCAAGCTTCATTTTGGAAACAGGTTTTGGCAGAACTTCCCTGGGGTGGGTTTTAGTAGAATCCTCGGCCCATCTCCGAGTGTAAAACATCTACTTGCTATTCTGTCTGAGTGGACAGTCTTTCAGAACAGGTCCCTCTCCCATATTTTTAAATTGAGGAGCCAGGACTCTGAGAGGTGTTGCCAATACCAATTTGGCAGGATGTCTTTTGCTCTTCTCATCAGCACCAGTAGCAGGAAGCTTGTTCTGTTTGGGACCTCTCTAATTCTAAACCTTGACTGACAGCCCCTGCCAGTCCCTCCTTGGGACATCAGTGCAGGTAAATATAATAATGCTTTTAAAAAGAATTAAAAAGCCCAATAAAATTTATTTCATGATGAAACTAAAGTATGATTTTGTGGAGTCACAGGAGCGCACAGGTCAGAGAGATCTTGGGAGCCTGTGTGGTCCACCAGCCTCCTGCTCACAGCTGGATGAGGTAGGTCACTTGCGGCCTTTTCTAGTTGGGTTTTGAGGATCTCCAGTGATGGAGAGTCCACAGTTGCTTTGGGTGACCTGCTCCAATATTCAGCCAACCTCAAGTGAAAAGTTTTCTTCTGTAGCTCTAATCTGAGTTTCTCATACTTGAACTTGTATGTTGCCTTCTGTCTTACACGTGGGTACCTCTGAGCAGAGCCTGGTTCTCTATACCTTCCCATTAGATAGTTGCAGACAAGAGTCTGAGAACCTTCAGTGTTTGAGTCATTAACTGCTCTTTGTAGAACATGGGCCATCCATTAAACTGACCAAAGAGAACATTTATTTCTTAGACCCAACTCATTTTCTGCTATAGGCAGTTTTTTAAGGATAACATACCATTTCTACAAAACTTCTCAGGAATGTGGTGTTATCCAGCGGATGGTGAATTGGTTTTTCAGAGGATTTGCAGTTGGTTAATTGGAATAGAAAACCTTTAGAAATACATCATCACTTCATGTGTAGGGCCTGTGTTTGGATTACTTTAGTAATACTCTAACCTTAAATTATGTGATAGTCCAGTTGTTTGGAGGACAAAATTCAGTGTCAATTTATGACATCTTGAAGGTTCTGGTATCTGGCAGACAACGTCTCTGACTATTATGGCCAATGGTAACAAGGTAATAAAATTCCTCCAATATTTCCTCTTTAGAATCACTCAATGTATTTCCTGGTAGAAATATTAGAATAGCTGGACCAAGTTCAAAGGAAACCTTTGTGGTATTGTTCATAAACCCAGCAAATTTAAGAGGCTTTGATTTACTACTTCAGTGGGCGATGTGTCCTGGGTTCTTGTTTTCCTTTTGTATTTCTCTTTACAATGTGCAAAAAAAGAGCCGAACTGCATTAAAGTTTGTCCCCCCCTTTTTGTTTTTCTTCTTCTTCCCTCCTCCCTCAGATTGCAGCTATTCTCAGGAAACGAAAACTTGACTATTATTTGTACAAACTGCTACCTGAGATCTTGCAATCAACTTCCTTTCTGACAGCAAATGGGACCTTGTATATTGTTTGCTTTTGCATTCTAAGGTTGGTATACTGTCCTAAAAATGTAATAGGAAAGCTATTTTTTGATGCAACTTTTCAATTTATGTAATAATTTGTCTTTGCTTATATAATAAGCTTGTTTGTAATGGGTAGGAGTAAGAAAAGCTACAGCTATGCCATCCACTTGATTTCTGGTCTTACCACTTGAACTGAGAAGGCCTAATCTTTCTCTCCTAGAAAGAATTGTTGTAATTTGATGCTTGTTTCTGTTTTCCTGATGCGGGGCTGTGATAACTTTTAATTATCCTAAACTTGATCCAGGGCCCAAGTTTGTGGTCATAAGTGAAGGAAATCCCAGCACACCTTCTGGGGTTCTGCAAGATATAGACTTGCTCTGAAAAATGAGTATAAATGGCACTTCTGTATTCTGAGTTCTTTCCAGTATATTTCAAGCAACTATTAAGATAGTTAAAAATTATACTTTCCTATTTATGAATATGATGATGCCCTAGATCTGAATACATTTATTGTAGGAGATGTTATACATAGACCTGTAAAATCTACTGTAGGTACCAATTTTTGAAAGTTATTTCTTGGTGCACCCAACAGCCCCTCTAAAAGTTAATGAAAGTCTTTATGCCCTTCTTCTGTATCTCTTTAGGGGTCTCTAACCTTAGTTTGAAATCTGAGGGGGAAGGCGGAAGATCCGTGGAATGCTTTTAAGTCAATCATTTGTAAAAATTCAGAGTGATTCTTTAAGTAACAAGCTCTAAAGAATATGACTTTTTCTAGCAATCTGAGTTGTGTTAATACTGATTTATCTTTACTCCTCTGAGCTATACAGCAGTCTTCCTTATTCTGCCTTGCACTTTAAATCTGCTGTGCCTTACTTCAGTGTTGTACTTAGATGTTACTCTCTAATTTAAGCTGGTGTGGTGGGTGTAAGTTTTATTGCTTCCAGTGGTTCCTCTAACTGAGATATTGGCCATCTAGGAGATCTGTGAGTATGCCTGTACTAGTAAATGAAGCCAGTAAGGTATTCGTGTCTTGCTCTGAAGCCAGCTAGTATGGCATGGCTTTCATGTATGTGGAGCATGGCTGTCTAAAACTGTTCAGACCTCCAAACCAGCATGGGGATGCAGGCTGGGTAATGGAAATGGTACCTAGTCCATAGAATCATAGAATGGTCTGGGTTGGAAGATACCTTAAAGCTCATCTGGTTCCAGTTCCCTGCCACAGGCAGGGACTCCTTCCACTAGACTAGGTTGCTGAAAGCCCTATCCAACCATGTGCCCTCCAGGTTCCCCTGAAACACTGTTTAGGTTGACCCAGGCCAAAACCGTGCAAAGGATGATTCTAACAATTTAACGTGACAAGGGATGTAGGTAACTGCTCACCCTGCTGTTCTTACAGCTGTGCAGCAGAGTAACCCCAACATCCTGGGAGATATACGTGCTTTATCTGTTACAATGAGATGCCCATGAAGAGTTGTCACCTCCAGCAGAACCTCTGCTGGTGGGATCTCTGCAGACTGCCCAATACCTGCAAGTGCAGGACTTGCAAATAAAACCTGTTCGCCTCTGGTTAGGGTGCTGATTGGAGCTGAGGATCTGAGATTGCTACTAGAGGCAAAAGAAGAAAGTATTTAGACAGCCTTATGCATTGTATCTATTGAAGTATATGAATGTCCAGTTATAAGGAGTATTTTGCAGTTTTTCTGACCAGAATAAAGTTTGGAGCCTCAGCAATTATGTAAGTAGGGTATTTGGAAGCTGTTAAATGCCTTTTCAGAAAATGATGGGTAACGTGATTCTCAGAAGTCATATTTCCTAAATTTACTGGTGTCCTTTAAAGGATAAATATGTATCTGATGAGGATCCAGTTGGTGCATTATACATGAATTCACAAATGACTTTGACAGGATTGCTTGCCAGGACTCTTCAAGAAGAAGGATCCTCTGTCTTCCAGGAATTAGTAAATGATTAGCAAGTAGTTAATGTATATGAAACAAAACAACAGATAAATAACCCATTTTCATAATCAGAAGAGGTTGCCAATGATGTTCTTGCTGTGTCCTTTGTTTTGGATATACCTCAAGAACCTGGAAAGGGGGTAAAGTGTAGTGTGGAGGTTGTATGAGAAAATTTAGGTTACACAGAAATCCAAACCTGACCCTGTTCCCTTTAAGAAAGATCTGTTGATTCAAAAAAGTCACGAAATTTGAGAGAGGAAAGTGCAGAGTAATGCATTGAGAGGAAAAAAGCAGCCTTGTCCTTACACAGGGATGAGCTTTAAACTGGCTGCTGTTGATCAGGAAGTGTTTGAGAGTTGTCATGGACAGCTTCATTGAACAGGTCAGTTCAGTACTTGAATATGGTCAAGGAGCTGAGTAACTCTTATTTAGAGAGAAAAAGAGAAGAAGCCATAAAGCTGTATAAATACATGACATCTTTACAGGTGCTGCATGCCTTTTTTTGTTCTTTTTTAAGAGCTTCGCTTTAGATCGTATTGTTGACATGTCCTTCACTTGGAATGTACTTAATATCAACATTGTCTTGCAGCTTGAGCTGTATGAGATTGCTTCTATTATTTGCTTTTGTGTCCATCATGGAGGATGGAAATGGGAGATCTCACTCCTCTTTTTAACCAATCTATGCGGGTTTTTTTAGAGTTATTTATTTATTGCTTTGTTTGAACTTGTATGATTCCTTGAACCTGTTGCTGTGTGATACACACAGGCTTCCTTCGGTAGCCCCTGAGAGCAAATATAATTGTATGTGATTTTCCAGTCCGGAATGTGATTTGATGTTGTATGTTTTAATCCATCAAAGGAATACCAGTATCTCTATGGTGTTCTGCATAACTGTGGCCTGGGTATTCCTGAACTTGATTTGCAGCCATGCAAAGAGATTGGTTAAGGCTGTGGAGACTTAGATGATCTAAGCCTCATTCTAGATAGTGGTAATAGAGAGATTGGATGTGATATATTTGTGTAATAGGATACACACTGCATTTTTTGCATCTTTTTTGCATCTTATTTGCATGGAAGTTACATTACAGAGGGAGCAGCAGTTACTCAGGAGCACCTATGTCCCGTGCAGGTTACTGATCTTATCCTCCTGCAGTTCTACACCAAAGCAACATATTAAAGGCTTTGTAGCTGGACATGTTAATTCACATTTACCTGCACAATTCCTGATTTGAAAAGGATTGCCTGTTCCCTTCTTCTGTAGCAACAATCAGGAGATGTATTGGCAGGCATACAGGGTGTCCTGGGTGAAGTGACCTCTTCATCTCTTTGTAACTTTACCAAAGTCCCAGTGAATCTTCAGTCACCGTGTGTACTGAAAATACATCTTAGTCATCCAGTAGCAATTAAAATATCTCAATATGAAATTTAATTGGCATTGAGAAGTCTGGCTTGTGCTAATGTCATTTTGGTGCTCTTGTAATATTTCAGCTAGAGAAAACCACCAGAATTGAAACTGCTGCAAAGATTTTCAAGGGTGTAAAGCTTAAAGCAGTAAAGCGCAATTGTTTAATATTCTCACAATTTCATATGTGGGCAAGCTGTCAAAACCATCTATATCCAATAGTAGCAGTGACTTAGGCTGTGGATAGATGTTTTCAGCCTAGAAGGGATTACCAAACTCACTCAGAATCATAGACTCATAGAAGAGTTAGGGTTGGAAAAGACCTTAAGATCATCCAGTTCCAACCCCTTGCCATGGGCAGGGACACCTCACGTTAAACTATGCCATCCACGGCTCTGTCCAGCCTGGCCTTGAACACCGGCAGGGATGGAGCATTCACAGCTTCCATGGGCAACCCATTCCAGTGCCTCCCCACCATTACAATAAAGAACTTCTTCCTTATATCCAATCTAAACTTCCCCTGTTTAAGTTTGAGCCCATTACCCCTTGTTCTGTCACTACAGTCCCTAATGAAGAGTCCCTCCCCAGCATCCTTATAGGCTGACCTCTTTGGGTTTTACCCCCTCCTCTTTATCTACTGGAGTGAACTGGGGTCTCTACAGACTTCTCTGTTGGCAGAGCACTGGAGTGTTGATGTCTGGTAGGGATGTGTGATAGGCCAGCTGGGGGTTGTAATCTCTTCAGCTGTGAGATCCAGAAGACTACATCTGTCTGAGCTTCAGACGGAAGCACAAGGCTCCAGTGCTGACAAGCATTACATTTGTTACATGAGAGGTGGGATTGTTAGGTTTTGGGGTTATTAAATGCAAAACCTCATGAAGACATAGTTCTCTTAGTCTAAACTAGAGTAATTAGGTTTGTCTGTGTACAGCTTTAGATTAACCTACTTAATTAGATTCAGCCTTATGTATCCACCAGCTTTTGAGTTTTGGATACAGTTATATATTGAGGAATTAGGTGCATAACCTGAAAGAACTCATACTTCTCATGCCAATTTCTAACCATAGACCATGTGAAAATAACCATGTAAGTAAGTAAGCAAGCCCCCTTGTTATCATTTACTTTAGCAGAAGTTTAAATCCTTCACTTAGCTGATTGGACATTTTAATTTCCACTAGGTTTTACTATGCAAAATGTTCCAGTTGTTTTCAAAAGCTTATCAAACCATACATGGAAGCATTCTTAGAGAGATTCTAAACCATGCCAAAAGAACAAATTCCTGTTTCTTTCCCACAGAAAAAGGCATTTGTTCTGTTACTTAACAGGTGTGTCTGGGAAGATGTGTTCATATTTATTTCAGATGGCTTCTCTGAAACTTCATACAGTAATTGCTTTCTGAGAGAGTCCTAATAATGAACTTTAGCTCCTGCAGCATTTGGCATTGTCATCCTGAGAAATTCTCCTCCTGCAGCCGTGGGAATGAGCAGTGTGTGTAATTGCCATTACATCACTTGCTGCTGATACACTGGCTCTCTTTTCAGTTATGAACATGAGCTGGCATTGCTCACTGGTAATACTGTTTGTGCAGAAGTATGAAATGAGGCTGATCAGGCCTTTTACAGCAAGGTCAAAAATGGACTAATCAGATGGTACTGATTATCCTTGTTCTTCTATTTTGTCAGCGTGAAATTTTACCTGAGGACATTTCCTTTTGTACCCTGTATTTATGTCTGTATCTATATGTGTTTGCTGTGTTTTGGGAAGGGTGGAAGACTCCAGGTTTTCATGCATTATAATGCTTATCAACTGAGCAGTGTTGGTGTAATTGAAGTATGCTTATTATCATGCTGCCAAATCTCATGACTCCCTGACCATTGTTTGCTTCTGTGATCACCCTGAATTAGTTGGACGGTACAGGTGTCCTGAACAGACCAAATGTGGTCAGTGACATTCTCTGACACGCATTTTGGTTTTCTTCTTTTAACAGTGACCAATTTAGAGAAATATTTTCTTAGATGTTATTTGTATAACCATTGTTTTCCACTTATTGTTGGATTAATTTTGCTGGTTGAATTTTGTGGACTCTCTGAGTGAAATCCAGATCTGGTTGCAAAAAATGAGAGCTTTCCCACCTTAATAGAACTGGCATGTCACTTATAATGTACAGATTGATTCCTTGGCTTGCTGTAAATGAGTGGTTTACTGCTTTTAGCATCAGTTGGCTATCTCATGAGCATGATTTATATGATACCCATCCCTGATAGCGTTCAAGGCCAGGTTAGACAGAGCTTTGGGCAATGTGGTCTAGGGTGAGGCATCTGTACCCATGGCAGGGGTTGGAACTGGATGAACTTGTAAGGTGCTTTCCAACCTGAACCGTTCTATGATTCTATGATATTAATTTGATTTGATTTCTGGCTCAGCTGATTGTATCCTTGTATTCCATAAAGCACATCTTGAAAATGTACTTGGAATATTAACAGGGGGAGGAGTAACTAAGAGGTTTTTTTAGGAGATTTTTCTGTGATTAGTATGTGGAGCTTTTCAGAACCATCTCTTGAAAGCACTGCTTGCTTTGGAGCAAAGGAATCCTTCAAATGAAATGGATATATTAATGCAGTGCTTCAGGTGTTTCATGGTTATGAAGCTCTTCCAGAACCCATCTGAGAACTGTCCAACTCTAAAACCAGCATAATTAGTATTTATTTGTAAGTGGTGATTAATGTAAAGGGACAAAATGAATCTTAAGTGTGTGTAATTTTATAATAAAAGTAAACTATGCTGTTGTATGTGAACGTTTCAGTTGCTTTGCATGTAATATGTGTACAAATTACATTTGCAGGAAGATACTTGGAAAATTCTACATCTGGTCTCCTGGCTTTGGTGCTGCATTACCTGCCTCCTACATGGCTATTCTCATCGAAAGGAAAAGCAGGTACAGTTTGTATTTATGGATTTGCAATTTCATATAATGCTGGAAATGGAGTTCATTTGAAATAGTGTCTTTTACAACCTTAGATTTAAACCTAGAAAGCTACTGGGAAATAAACACAAACATTCAGTTTCTTGCTTGTGGTTTGTTTCCCTTGTTTAATGGGTAATTGGGTTGCTAGATTGTGTAGGATTTCTTAAACTGGGTTTTTTGTGTGTTTTTAAAGATAATTTAATGTTTGTGATTAGGCACAGAATGGAGCATCCTAATGGAAGTTGCTGATGACTTGAGTTAACAATGTGAAGTTAGTTAAGACACACCAGTAATAGGATTTTGTGTAAAGAAATGAGTGGAAGAGCTGAAATTTCATCCAAAGTTGGATAAAATGTAAGGATACAGAAGGCAGAGATTTCACTGAAGAGAAGGTGCTGAAGTTCAGCTACCAATGGGAAGTTTGTTATGAAAATATGAAGAAGGGGGAAGCAAGATCTGAGTGATCCAAGGATAGCCAAAAGTCATGAAAGGTGGTGGGTGAAATCCTTACTTGTAAGGTTACGTTTTGGCGTTCAACTTCTATTGGTAGTTTGTATCAATAATGAAAGTTATAGTGTTCAGTATGGTGTGAGATGCTTTAGTCGTATAGTTAGTAAGCTTTATTCAAAGTAGAGAAGGTGACAAAACGATAATGTAAGAGATTACTCTTTAAAAGGTGAGGTGGGGGGGTTAGTACTCAATATGATGCAAATGCATTTTTGGTTACTGTGAATATCTGAAACTTCCTTAAGCAGTCATTCCCAGTAACTGCAGATACGTACACATCAGGTTGTTGACTGGCTCCATTCCAGAGCAGTCATGGAGTAAGCAAAACCTAAGCCAGGTTTTGGATTAAGATACCAAAGTTCTGCCCTTTTGAAAGAATGCATTATCCATTGGTTTTGAAGACTGAGGATGTGTGAGAACTTCTGGAGAGGTGGGAGCACTTCTAAGTCACTACATTTAATGTCACTATAGAGAAAAATCATAATAAAATTACTAAGTAAGTTAATTATCTTTTTAACGTTCTTCCTAGCTGTTTGATTTTCAGTTACTTCTTAAGAGAGTGGACATATTTTGATAGAACTTTGTCTAGTTCCTTAGGCTCCAGCACTGCCACGGGCATCAGAGTTTCATGTTGCAGTGAGATCGAATGCATTTTCTCCCTTTGAGCAGCAATGGCTTAACTTTTCCTGCGGACCCGTTAGAGTGTGAGGATTTTGTGTGTCAGTCTTCTAATATTTCTAGATAAGGTTAAAAGGGAAGAAATGAGGCTGCTTGTCCATCTGTGAGCTTCCTGTAGCTTTCAGAATGTTTGCGAATCAAGAGTTGAAACTGCTTGTGCGCCCAAACCTGTAGGATTTGTGTAACAGTGAAGCAACTTTGAAATTCAAACTTGAAAGCTAACTGTAGCAAGAACAGTAGGCAAACAGATTTTGTGTCAAGTGGGTATTTCTGTAAGTCCTAGTCACAATGTATGAAAAAGCTTTGATGTGTTCACAGGCTCCTATTTAGTACCTGCAATTTGAAATAAATGGAAGTTGAAATAGAGGTGAGTGAAAATGACAAAAAGAGGTTGGTATAGCATGGATGTAATGAACGGTGGTGAGATACTCAGTTCCTGGAAGGTTATTCTCTTTTCTGACAGAATGCAAAATGTGTGACCAAAGGTATTTTGCCTGAAAAGTTCACATTCATAGAATCATAGAATGGTTTGGATTGGAAAGGTCCTGAAGATCATCTAGTTCCAACCCCTTGCCATGGGCAGGGACACCTCCCACTAAATCATGCCACCCAAGGCTCTGTCCAACCTGGCCTTGAACACTGCCAGGGATGGAGCATTCATTCACAACTTCCCTGGGCAACCCATTCCAGTGCCTCACCACCCTCACGGTAAAGAACTTCTTCCTTATATCCAATCTAAACTTCCCCTGTTTAAGTTTTAACCCTTTACGCCTTGTCTTATCACTATAGTCCCTAATGAAGAGTCCCTCCCCAGCATCCCTATAGCCCCCCTTCAGATATTGGAAGCTGGTGTGAGGTGTCCACGCAGCTTCTGTTCTCCAGGCTGAAGAGCCCCAGCTTTCTTGTATTGTGTCAGATAAAATGTGAAAAGGCAGCATTTGTATTGCAGTGTAACACATGCAGCTGAGAACGTGGGGCCATTGTTAGTAGGGGAAAACGATGTTAAATGGCATCAAAAGGTACTTGAAAGTTTAGGGTTTTTTTTAAATATCAAGTTGTTTGGTGTGTTACCACATGCTAACAGTGTGTATAATGTGTGAGGTGCTGCTGCTGCCAGGCTTAGTGACATATGACTTTATGATTTCACATCTGTTTGCTTGTTAGCTTCTGTTACAGGCAAAATCAAGTTTTCATAGCCTTGTAGTCTCGTAGGAGATGGTCGTTTGGCACAGAGACACAGTGGCATTCTCACTTGTCTTCCTGAGTAGCTTTAACAAATCATAGTAGAAGAAGCAGGAAGGTGGGAAAAAGTCATGATTTGAGTTCATAAACATATCTCCAGCCCTTCAAATTGCTACTAGCAGCTGGCAGCAACATTGAGCTTAATCACTTAATCTCTTCCCAAGTGGATACCCTATTTTAAGTACCTCACTGGCATTTGCTTGCACAGCATCTCTGTTAGTCCTGTACTTGGGAACAGCAGGCTTGTAAATCAGATTTCCTTCCAAGTGCTGCTGCTCATGTGTGCCTGCCTTGTATGTTCTGTAATCCTTAGGGAAGAACAAGAGAAAGAGATGGATAGATTGTCTAGGAGCATTAGAATCCTGAGGAGGAGTGTGTTTTCTAGTGTGTTACAGAACTGGTGTGATTAGAGTTTGATCTGTGTGATATGTGATTGCAGACTTGCATGGCAATGGCAATGAGAAAGGGAGGGGACATTGCAGAGGAGCTTCAGACAGAGTCAGGAAATGATCTGCATTTTATTGTGCTGCTACAGTTCTATAAAGATATACTTTGCCAGTTAATATATCCATGTGTATTCTATTTGGTGGTGATAAAACATGGTTATCCTGTCTGTGAAAACTGGTTTATTAGGATCTGTGGAAAGGCCCAAGGAATAAAGAGACTTGTAAACCTCTTTTATATATGTATACATGAATGCTGGGACTAGATGATCATAAGGTCCTTTCCAACCCTAACCATTCTATAATTCTATGTTCTGTGAGGTTACCAGAGGACAGCTAGTCATTTTATGATTCAGTGATGTTTTGATAAGACTTAGTTCTTAGATAATGATCAAATGTAAATAGATAAGCATGGAGATGATGTGTTTCTAATGTTCTGTACCTTTAGTCCCTTACTCTGGTAGGAGTAACTCTGGATTTTCGCATTCTTACTAGCCAAGGAAGGATTTATAAATGACAGTTTGACATCTGTTCGCTGCGGAGCTGGTGCATGTTTGATGCTCTGAAAAGTGCGAAGAGGGCACAGAGTTAAATTTCAGCTGATTTTGACTGGATGTTATCTCGTACACTAGAGATTTTAATCCTTTTTAATGTTAGTCCTGCCATGTTATTTCTTTTTTGCTGTATTTATGGCTCTGGCAGAGGTGTTGAAAAATGAGAGGTGAAACAATATTGTAGGTGGTGCATGTTTTCACATGCACAAAAAATGTGCTTGCAAATAAGGAAAGTGCTGCCTTTTCCTGGGGAAATCTGCACAATTCATTACAATGTACATTTTTCTAATTCCTTTTGGTCATTTGATGGTGACTTCAACATTTTAATTACTCTTGATGTATGTATTGTCATAACTATGGCTCTATTATAATGAGTAAGCTTCTGACTGGTGCAATTGTACAAGTGTATACAGAAAAATATAATTTTCTTTACAGTTTCGCTTTTTATGTCTTCTAGTAAAGAAAACTGGTGCAATGCTTTTGTGACAGAATTTAGTTCTGTAGTGTTAGGCACTAAAAGGTGTGTTAATGTCTCTTCAAAGGTGGAAATATGACTCAATTACATTAATTTTTTAAAGCTTCCTTGGGAAAACATTTGATTATCCTTTGTATGGAGTTGTTTTACCAGTCCACTCCTTGTTTACTCACAGGTGTGGTTTCAAATTGTTGATGATAAGCAATTTTAGTTGTTTGTAGTTCTGAAAGATGAGTATTTTGGTTTCTGCTTGTAATTCAAAGTAACAGACTCCAGTCATTTTTCAGCAACTATTGACTGCTAACAACAGGGATTGAGCCTGTAGTAAAGGAGGAGCTGTGTGGCTTAGACTGGAAGACATGGTACCACCTTGTTCTAGAAGCACTGAGACAGAAGGAAAGGAAGTAACTGAATATACTTGTTAAATGGTTGTGAATGGAGCTGTTGAAATGGAATTTGAGGCTTGGCTGGGGCCTGCATGTTACTGGAAATCTGATTAGATTGGTGGTGCCTTCCTGATTTCTAATATGAGGAAGTCTGATAGCTCAGTGAAGAGCCCGTATTTAAGAGCTCTGTGATTTCCTTCAAGGAAAAGAAGCATAGAATCACAGACTGGTTTGGGTTGGAAGGGACCTTAAAGCTCATCTGGTTCCAACCCCCCTTCCACTAGACCAGGTTGCTCCAAGCCCTGTCCAGCCAGGCCTTGAGCACTGCTAGAAATGAAGCATCTATAACTTCCCTGGGCAATCTGAATGATGTTAAGTGTTTTGTAAATGTGCTGATGTTTTTAAACCATTTGTGTTTTGCTAGTAATTAAATGGCTAACTTCAGTTTGTTGGACTCTTGTTCAAGGTAGTAGTGTATTAGTGAGTTTTGAGAACTAGAAAGCTTTAAGAAGGGTCACAGTTATAGTGAAATTAATTGTCTTAGTGCCTGGCTAACTTATTTCTTCCTTTGTAAGTAATTAAGCCAAATAAAGTTTAACTCCAGCCACCTCCAAGTTATGTGGCAGCTCTGAAGGGACCCTTCTGGGATCGCCCCTGACCCCCTTAGGCAGCATTACTGTTTACATACTGGCTGTTAACATTATAGCGGCGCCTGTCTCGTCGCTACAGTCAAGACTGTGTCACCGATGGTCTTATAAAACTGGAGATTTAGGGGGTTTGTAATTTGGTTGTAAAATCCTGCTCTGGGCAACGATGGGCAACATGGTTTTAGTTGTAAGCGTTGAGTGTTTTCATCAAGAAAACCAATATACTGGATTCTCAAAAACATTTAAAGCATGTACATTTAGAAAGTGATCTCTATGTTATAGAGAACATCTATATTTTTAGTGTCTTGGAAGCAAAAGTATTGCTTAGGAAAGTGATGGAAACATTTGTGTAGGAGCAATGTGGAATTCTGAGACTGTATGTTTGCTCTCCTGATCAAACAGTTCCTGTCAGTGTTATTTGCTTGCCCTAAATGCCATTAGTCTAAATTTATTATAAGGAAGAATATGGCAGCATAGGAATGGTAAAGAGTGTACGCTGTAAATAAATACTGCCTTTTCATAGGCTTGTCCTTTCAAATACATATCTGTTGCTATATATTTCTGTATAGTACTATACTATATTTAGACTTGAGGTGACAATGGCCCTTCTCAAAATGCTTTACAGCTACCTGTTTTAATGTTGTATTTTAGGGGAACCTATAAATAACCAATATGGTGGTCAAAACAGCCACAGTGGTTGTGCAAGCTTCAGGCTTACCTGGTACAGGTAAAAGATTGGGTGAGGCAGCTACACTGAGGGATGAGCTTTTGCATCTTTGTGTTGTGGAAAACCCCACTCAAGTTTGGATCACTCATGTGAGTATTTTATGGTGTTATCTGGTAGAGCAGGAAAACAAGTTTTGGAGTTGTATTCCTCTGAAGTGATTATTACTGTGAAATATGGAGCCAAGCTGTAGAAGTTAATGGAATGTTTTTTGTTTCTAAACCAAAAGCTATTAAATCCATTGTACTTCAGCAACTGCCTTGGTGAGAGCCATTGTTTGAGAGGTCTGTGTTTCTGTAGTAACAGCATTTAAACATTTGAACATGTTTTGCTGCATGATTTGAGGGTTGCTTCTGTTGTAGTTACAGGATCATAGAATCTCAGACTGGTTGGGGTTGGAAGGGGACTTTGATCTCATCCAGTCCCAACCCCCTGTCAGGGACACCTTCCACTAGAGCAGGTTGCTCCTACAGTTAGCAGAGGGAGGGAAGTCACTGATCTTGGTAGGTTGCCTGGAAGGGCAGGAGTCAGGTCGGAAGATGCGGCTATTGTGGGAACGTTATGAGTGGATGGGCAGCTCTCGGGGGTGTTTTTCGTTGAGAGGAGCATTTCTTGCCGACGTTGGCTGTTTGTGGCAGCTCGTGCCCAGCACAGGGCTAGAGTGTTTCTAACCAATGGTTTGCAGTAATTTGTCTGAGAAATGGGTTTGCCTGCTTTATGTTTATGTTTGTCCTGACACAGTCAGCTTCCAGTCTGGAAAAGAACCCCAGTAGCTGGGTGTTCAACACTAGAAAGATTAATGATCTCTGCAGGGTATGTCCCTTTGTTGATATTTTCAGAGAGATTTCTGTTTTTCACTTACTGTTACAGCATTAAATGTTAATTGTAGAAAAAGTTCCAGTTAATATTAATGAAGTCAGTTTTTAAGAGCCACATTTCATAAGCACAGGAGCAGGCAACTCCAGTGTGTTCTAAGTCAAGCAAATGGGGCAGAGACCAGCTGGCTGAACAGAGAACTCTTCCTGGAGCTCAAGAGGAAAAAGAAGTTGTATGCTCTTTGGAAGCAAGGTTAGGCTTTTCAGGAGCACAGAGCTGTGGTTTGCATGTGCAGGGATAAGACGTGATGGGCTAAAAGCTCAATTAGAGTTGAAATTGGCCAGTGTTGTATCTGACAATGGGAAAGGGGTTTTAAGTGCATCAACAGCAAAACAAGATTTAAAGAAACAGTTGGACTCGTCTTAGTTACAAAGGGTGACTAAATAATTGTCTGAAGCTAGATTTCATCCACTTCAGATGGCAAAAATTTGGCAAGATGAATCCTATAGTTGTGAACAGAGCACACAGGATCCTTTGGGATCAGTGATCCCAGTCCGATGCATTTATTCCATGGTTATAAAAAGGAATCGAGTGTCTGAAAAACTGCATCCATGTCTGCAGAAGTGTTCAGCAACCAAGTTTCAGAGGTTTTCAGCTTGCAGCCTTCAAGTGTTGGAAACTTTTACTTGCTTGAGTGGCCCTTGGAAGTCTTGCACAGGGTGGAAGAGCAGGAGAGCAGCTATAGCTTTATAGTCAACAACCCATTTTCTGGGTTAACACAGGCAGACAGAGTAAGTACACTGGAATATCCCATGTAAAATATATACCTGTCATTCTGGAGATGCTGGAGAATGTCTTGCAGACATCTCTTAGTGCTGTTACAGTCAGAACTGAGCTGTTCTGTTCATGTGGGACTGTTTGGTAGCATTTGCTCAATGGTCTCCAGTTCCTGACCCTGAGGAGGATTTACCAGCTTAGGCACAGCACCAGCCAAGAGGTTACTTCATGAATAATAGTGATAAGCCATCCCAGGCAGCACCCATTAAGCTCTGTACTACGTCTGTCAGCTGACACGAGGCCAGCATGGATGGACAAAGGGCAGTGCTAAGGTCAGGCTGCAAGCTCTGACAGATCCCAGGTGACTCTGTAGCTAACTCTTCATGTGCTGCTCCATGAGGAATTGAGACTTGAGTATAATTGAAGCTTATTTTAATTTTTCTAAGGACCACTTTTGGCAAATCTTTTACTTTATGGGCTGAAAACTAAGTAAATGTGTTTTATTCATCTGAGTGGTGGTAGAATTTTGTGTTCCTCTTTTCATTATTAACCCCACGACCACCACCCTAGAAAACTTACAGTCCTGTTGAAATGCCTACAGCTAAAATGTTAAAATTCAGCCTGCTACTGAGCATTGGACTGTTCTGACGTGGATTCCAGTGGCACAGAGGATTAATTGCTCTGCTCTGTCTGCTCAGTGCTAGCATCCAGGAGACGCTCATTTGGACTTCCTTGGCTTGAGCAAACACTAAATACATCTTCTGTGTCTGAATGCTCGTGTGTAATGTGCAGCTCCCAGAGGGGGAATAATAAATACTCTGCTAGGATAGAATAAACTTCAGCTGCTGCCCAGGTGAGCTGGCTGCAGTGCTGGCTGCTGGAGCAGTGAGAAGTTTGACATTTACCTGGCGAGGTAACATCTCTGCTCACCATGGTGCGCTGCCTGAAAGACTTGGAGGGGATTTTTCTGCTATACATTCCTCAGGTATGCTTGAAGGATATTGTTTTTAGATAGTAGAGATGAGAGGAGCTTAAATCCTTGTTTCCACGTGGGCCACACCTATAAACCCTCTGTAAATGAATTGACTCTTTCCTGTAGTCTCATTGCTCCCGAGGAGTTAAGGTCTTCAGTAGCTCCTACTAACACAGGAAAAAGTGTGGAGGTGGGAGCCTAGAATGGGAATGATTTGCTATATTTAACCACAGGAAGGTTTTCTGTGGTGAAGATTAGAGCAGTGTACTGTGATTAAACATCTTGCTTCCCCTTCTTGCCCTCTCCCCTCCAGATCCCAGGACAGAAAATGGCATGTTCTAATTTCCTTTAGTAAGTCCTATGGTTTTCATAGTGTTTCTTGTAATCAGATGACTTCCCCTCCAGTTTGAACCTTTCTGATAAAGTAAGCATATTCCTCTAAAGGTGGTCTGTCTGAAAAGCAGGAACAACAGAGTACATGGTGTCAAATGCAAGCATAAAACAGGTCTCATGAACCTCCCATCATCATCCAGACTGCTCTGGCTTTAGTGAAAGACTGAAGCAGTATGGGCTTTCTGACAGTACAGCATCATTTTGTCTACTGGAGGGAATTTGTGTGTGCTCAGTATTGCTTCATCAATTACAAGGTTTTCTTCAGTGTCTCTTACTCCTTGTGAGCAATGGACTGAGGAACTAGCAAAAATGTTCTAACATCAACCATTGGCATTTTGGATCTCGGAGCCTAAAGTTAGAAAATAATAGGCTGAGACTGAACTTGGCAATAGCATCTTTCTGTCTTTGGTGGGTGAAATGTCACATCAATGTCTGTCTGTAGTATCTGGCACAGCTCTTCATCAAATACTGATGTGCTGCCAGAAATTGACTTCTCAGTTCCTAAAAGGGGCCTGAAAAAAAAAATGGGGAAAGACTTTTCTAGCAGGGCTTCTTGTGACAGGATGAGGGCCAATGGTTTTAAGCTAAAAGAGAGAGATTCAGACAGGATGTGAGGAAAAATTCATTACAATGAGGGTGGTAAAACACTGGCATGGATTGCCTAGAGAGGTGGTGGATATGCCATCCCTGGAGGCATTCAAGGCCAGGCTGGATGTGGTTCTGGGCAACCTAGATGTCCCTGCTCATTGCAGGGGGATTTGGCTAGATGACCTTTGAAGGTCCTTTCCAACCCAAACTGTGATACTGTGATTCTGGGAAAGGCCTCTCAGTCAAAACTTCTGGTATGGCTTTACCTGCATTTCTAGAGGAGGATCCATTGGCTTCTTGATACTGCTGTTCCTTGGGACCTCTTGTGTTCCAGGCCTTATAGGTAACAATGTTAATCCATCTTCTGCATGCCTAATTCAGAGTTCTGGTTGGATTTGAAGCCTGTTTTTAATATGATGTGATAGGCTGTTACTGGGCTCCTAAAGGGGAAAACATGCAGATGTCTCTGAGGCTGGCAAGTCTGACTCCATACCCTACTTGTGTTGGCATAGCTGCTCTGCTGTTTGTGAATATAAGGACATTTAGAAGTTGGTCACACCCTGTGAAAAGCAGAGTTGATTTGATTTGTCACATTAGCTTTTTTTTTGCATATTGCTTGAGGTATTTTAGAAGGAGTGTAAATCCATAACAAATGTAGTCATTAAACCACAATGGGGCTAAAGAGAAAATTAGCTCTAAACATGCAAACAAAACAATAGCTACTAGTTTGACACACAAGAACATTTGGCTGCTTAGGTCTTTTGAAATAGATGACTTTTTGAGTAGCTTATCAAAACCCTGTTATTGTGGAATGCATAGTCTCAAACTGGGCACAGAATATGACTTGGGGAGGTGGAGGCAGCTATTTCAGTGGGTTTCTTGGGAAGCCTCTGGAGCTGCTTCTTACCGAGTTACTGTGGGCTGGGTTTGGGGTGTACAGGTGGGGTATGGTGAATGGCTCTAAACCTGAGGGCTGGAGGGTAGAAGTAGAGGAGAATTAGTCAAATACTGGATGAATTTCCAGTGGCGTTGGGACAGTTGCAAGCTGTCTGCTGGAGTACTAGCATTATATGAGATTTCTTTTTTATCTCCTTCCTGTCCATCTCACTCCCAAAATATACTGAGTGTATGTCCAAGGCCAGAGAATATTGCATATCATAGAGTGGTTTGGGTTGGAAGGGACCTTAAAGTGCATCCAGTTCCAACCCCCTGCCACAGGCAGGGACCCCTTCCACTAGAGCAGGTTGCTCCAAGCCCCTGTGTCCAACCTGGCCTTGAACACTGCCAGGGATGGGGCAGCCACAGCTGGGGGCCTCACCTCTTTGCAGCTCTGGAATTTCTGTGCCCTGGCCTGTTCTTCGTCCTAGTTTTCATTAACATTTCCATCCATTATGTCCTCTTTTTGCTATGAAACAGCTGTGATTGCCAGCAAAATACGTAGAAGCAATGACCTGGTGCTGCTAAGGATCCCCAAAGCAGTTTTGCTCAAAAAGGGAGTATTTGCTGTTGTGCTCCATGCACTTAACCTTCCAGAATGCAGTCAAGCAGCACATGCTGTATCCCACCCGAGACGGTGCTCAGAAGAGAACAGTGTTTTCTTTTTGATTGACTGAGCCAGTTAAACCCAATTCTGTGTTACTATCAGCACTCCAAAGAAACTGTTATTTGGAGCCTTACTTGACAAGATCTAGTCCTTCTACACCAAGAATGTTAATAAACAATCACTGGAAATCCATCATTTCTTTTCCTGAGGTTTGATTAATTTGTTATTCTTCTGTTATCTACTAGTTAATCCTTCTATGAAACTAATGAGCTTTTTGGAATCTGATTTTTATCTCTCTATGGAATCTTGGGAGGTTAAATCACACTTTAATGAAGAGGTATTTTCCCCTCTGTAGGGCAGCCTTTGTTTTGAATCTGCCGTTGTAGACACCATAGAGAAACTGTGAGAGGAGGAAGAGGGAGGGAATGTTGAAGGAAACTCTATAAAATACAGTGTAAAGCAGTTAAAAAATTAAACTCTAGATGTTATCTTGTGTTGCACAAGCTGAGAACTCTGCAAGAATTATGAGTCCTAAATTGACTGGAATGTATTACTGCAGATATATTTTCTTTTTGGCCTCTCTCTGTTCCCTGTTTTCTCAGACCCTCTCTTTGGCCTGTGTTCAAATCACAGAACATGTTGAGTTTATTTTCTACCCTTTCAAGAACAGCAAATTCTGAGTATTTGCAAGAAACCATGTAGTGTGCTCAAAGCGAATATCCCTGATTTGCAGCTTCGAGCAACTCAGTTCCCCCAACCTGTGCAGTATCCATTGCCTACTTTAAACAAAGCCATGTTTTGAAATAGAAGATTCCTTTAAAAAACAGTGTGTTCCTTAAACTGTATATTTTTGACATGGGGTTATGTGCCTGAACACTATCTTCGTGTGAAAGACTTGGGACTGGTATTTACTAAGCCCCAAAAATACTCATTTTCTGTTTGGAGACTCACTGCTTCGCTCTGTTTTCCTGATTTTCGGCATTATTTGGGAAGCTTATCTGTTCCTGCTGATTTGAAGTGAACTTTTGCACCAGGATTTCACTGCTGGCCTCCAGCTGTCAATAGGAAATTGGTGGGTGTGAGAGATTAACGATACCCTAAATGTAATCTGTGATACTTATGTTATTACAGGGATGCTATCGCAGCGCCAGATCTATACTTGGTCACTGTGTGGTGTCAAGCTGCTGTAGAGCAGAGACACCCCCCCCCCCCCCCCCCCGTTCATTTTGACCCCTTTCTTTTAAGGGGAAACCTGTGATTTGTGTGTGTTATTTAATTCTGCAGGTTATAAAGTGGTATGTTTTACAGTGCATGGGGGGGGGGGGGAAGCTGGGAGGAGGAATTCTTCCTGTTTTTGCAGACCACAAATCCTGTCTGGGGAGCAATTACAAACTCCTATGTTGGCTTCTTAGTTTGTGTTCAGAAATCCAAGCCAGAGTTAACTCTTAGTTTTTAAAGGACAAATATACTCAAATGTTACTATGACGAGTCAATACAGCGTCAGTTATGTGCTCTTTTCATTTTGTATTCTACCCCATATATACTTTTGAATCCACTGATTCTTTTGTAAGTCATTCTATTAGTGACTTCTTAGATTTGTAGAGAATCCACAAAAGGATTATGGGCTAAAATAGGGTGATAACTGTCAGAACCTGCCTTCTCTTCTCCAGGCTGAAAAGCCCCAACTTTCTCAGCCTGTCTTCATGTCTTCAGCATGCTGCTTTATCCATCTTCAATTCCTCACACTAAACCATGCCTTGGGTAAGGTGGTTTAGTGTGAGGTGGCCCTGCCCATGGCAGGGGGGGTTGGAACTGGATGATCTTAAGGTCCTTTCCAACCCTAACTATTCTGGGATTTCTATGATTTCTACCACTAGCAGCTGCTGTATGCTGGGTTACAAGAGTTGTAGCAGGTATGGGGCCTGGGTGTGTGCTTTGCCCCTGTCTCAGTCCTCCAGCTCATACATAGAGCTCTTCTCAGTGAAGGACGTGCCTCTTGAGTCCATTTCTGTGGATTTTGTATGTAGCAGTATTCATCTTGCTGTAGTTATTTCCTGTTATTTCTGACTTGGTCACTTCCCCTTTAGTTTTGAGCAAGAAACAAAATGTGACCGTAGAAGCCACAAGACCGGTTAAAAAAATGCAGTTGGAATAGTTCAGATATGTTTAATTAATTGCAGTGAACGTTTAGATTTCAGGATGTCTGCTCGGAAAGGTTTGTGGTTTAAGTGCAGTAAAGCAATAGAGAAAACAATGCTTTAAACTTTGTAGCGCCAAAAAAAGCACTTGATGAGAAAACCGCAGGGACTGGAGCGCTGCTTGTTTGACATATCAGATGGACAGGCCCAGGCACAACATAGGAAAGGATGAAATATTCCAAAGGAAGAATGAATACTGGGAGAGAAACAGCTTAAAAAGACGTGCCTACCAGTCTTCTGTTGCTGCTTAGAGAAAGAGGAGGTGTTTGCTGCCTGTTGGAAATCTTTGAGTGCTGTTGGGGTTGCAATAATTAACTGGTGGTAAAATTGCCATGAGCATAAGTGTAGAATCATAGAAAGGCTTGGGTTGAAAAGAACCTTAACATCATCCAGTTCCAACCCCCTGCCAGGGGCTGGAATGCCTCACCTTAGGCCATGTCGCCCAAGGCTTTATCCAACCTGGCCTTGAACACTGGCAGGGATGGAGCGTTTCCCACTATGTTCAAAGGATTCATCCCACCGTCAGGCAAGTTAGGGCTTTTGTTGCCTTCTTTTTTTAGCTTAGCAACAGCTCTGTATTTAAGGAAAGCCATAAATATATTGAAGGAAAACCATAAATAAAGAGAACTGGCAGTGAGTTCCGTAGGAACAAAACATCTTGATTGCATTTTAAAAGTGGATATTTTGTATGGTATGCTATTGTATGGAGCAAAAATCTCATGTTAATGGTGAAGGTGAGGTTATTCTTTGAATTTTGTAATATGTCAAGCTAAGCAAGAAAACATTCTTTAGGAAACTGTTCTCCAAACAATGTGTTGGCATGCAGGTTTGGGCACTTGTCGTGGCTTCTGTTGGCACGAGGAGGATCTTTAACTCATGTGTAAGGGGATTTGGGCTTTAGCCTCAGTCAAATTTAAGTTTTCCAGAATGTGCAGGACTTACATGAACCTTGCTCACAGGCAGATGCATGCACAGTCTCACACTGGCATTTAGTGATTCCTTTGACTTTAAAATCATTGAATGGTTTGTGTTGGAAGGGACCTTAAGCTCATCCAGTTCTAACCCCTGACACAGGCAGGGACACCTTCCACTATATCAGGTTGCTCCAAGCCCCATCCAACCTGGCCTTGAGCACTGCCAGCGATAGGGCAGCCACAGCTTCTCTGGGCAAATTACTGTTGATTAAACAAAGAATATGAACTTCTAAATATTTTTATTTCCTGTGTTTTCATTTTAAGAACTTGAAGATGAGTTCTGAAAAACTGGGTCAGTTTTGGTAAAGAGTCATGAGCAATTAAAATCATAGGGAACACTGTGGAAAATGAAGGAGCTCAGTTTTTGTTTGAGAAGTGGTATGTGGGTGACTTTGGACTCTGTAGTTTTGCAGTGGAGGTAAAGATGTAACTGGCTTCAGTGACCAGACAGATCCTTGTCTAAAGGAGGGTACAAATTGCAAGGATAGGCAGCCTTAGAATAACCTATCCATGGTTTTGTGGACTTCACTGGAAATGAAGACAAATTTGGTCTTTCTAATAAAGTGGGTAATTCACTAAAGAAAATGCTTGTGGTTTTTATTAGTTACAAAGCCAGCTTATTTATCACTTCTGCTGTTATGATGTGTGGGAAAAAATTATATATGATAATTTGAAGTTGCTTTTTTCCATAGAATGTTAGCCTTGGGAAGTCAGCTAGTGCAGCTTCCTTCTCGGAGCAGAACCAGCACTGTGTTCAGACCAACTTCCTTAGGGATTTGTCTGCTCAGCCTTGCAAACCCGTGAGGACAGAGGTCTGACAGCCCCTTGGGGTCCCTGTTCAGTGTTTGACTGTCTCCATGCAGAAAACACTGTTTCCTCAGGTCAAATCAAGACCTCCCAGCCGTGCTCATGGTACTCCCCACTGGCTGATCAATGCCTGTGTTATACTGGGGACAAAACAAGGGTGCAGCACTCTGGTATAGTGAGTGCCAAGTAAAGGGCATTAATCATTTCCCTTGACCTCCTACCTACACTTCTGGTACTAAAGCCCAGTGCACTGTTAGGCTTCCTTGCTATTTTTATCCTATAGCTTTTGATATTTTTAGCAGTTATTTTAGACTCTTTCCTCTGGGCTGTACAATCACAAAAATATGTGGCTCTCTGTTGAGGTTTATAGGCCATAGTTGAAGAGCTGTTGCTGTTAGTTTGGTCTGAACTTCACGTTGTTTGAAAAGTGTATTTTATCAAGTGAAACTTTTCTTTGCAAAGGGTATAAATGAAAAAGAGAATTATCTGTTTAACATCTGTTCAGCATCTTTGTTGGTGACAAGGACGGTGGGACTGATGCACTCTCGAAGTTGACAGTAAGCTGCGTGGTTCAGTTGATACACTGGAGGGAAGGGATGGGATCCAGAGGGACATGGACTTGCTTGAGAGGTGGCCAATGCAAAACTCATGAAGTTCAGCAAGGCCAAGTGCAAAGTCTTGCTCCTGGGTCCAGGCAATCCCAAACACATGTACAGGCTAGGCAGAGACTGGGTTGAGAGCAGACTTGGAGAAAGACTTGGCTGTGTCCACTGGTGAGAAGCTCAACATGAAAGTGTAAATTGGGGTAACAAAGGAGAAACAAAATGAAAAGTATACTGAATGCTACAGCTCTTCGTTACTTGGATTGAAGGGTAATTAAATTGTGATTGCTTTTGTGCAATCCCCCTTTTGAGGTAAAAGATACCAATTTTCTTAAGACTTCTTCAGACTGTCGCTGATGTAGCTGATGTCGGTGCTCCTGATTGATGTGCCACACTGGGTCATAGACTTTGGGGGTGAAATGTTAGCCATGTATTAGCATCTTTGAACCTCCCCAAAACAGGTGGTCAGACATGGCTGACTAATTATTTTTTATGTTTAATTATTTCCTGCTCTTCTGTTACCATTTCCCAATTACATTCTTCTCTTACTTACCAACTGCAGTGTTAATAGAGGCCTTGGGTTGTACCAGCAGCCCTTTGCTTGGCCTGACTCCATCTTTCTGTCCTGTTTTCCATCAGCTGTCATTGCTGCAAAAAGTGCAAGGTTTTCTGAACTTCCACCTACTTTTAGCAGTTGAGTTCAGGGTTGGGTTAGGCATCACATTGCATTTGCACAGGGCATGGGGCTGTTTGTTTCGAGAGCAGTCACAGAACGGGCTTGGAGGAAGAAACCTTTCTGCTTGCAGTTAGCCAGGGCTGCTTGCAGCAGTTGATGGAGCTGTGCTTGCTGCAGGCACTTGCACATGATGTCATCCATCAACCTGCTGTATTTTCAGCTCAGGAAGTGACTTTGTGCACCAATTCGTTGTCTGCACGTTTTTCCTCCTCCTGAGCTCTGACTTCTCGGCATCGCTCTCGGTGCAGCTGCACTGCAGCCGCTGATTTCTTTCCTTCCTCTGCTCTAGTCCCTTTTCCTTTCTTTGTCTTTGGGGTTGGCGGGTTGCATTTTACACTTAGCCAGAAGGGACCACAATAGAAGTTATTTAGCTCCAGTTATTAGTTTTTTTAGTACTCAAAATGCATTTCATTGGGAGGCTGGAAGAACCTGTGTGTCCCCCCCTTGCCTGCCTGACATAGAGACTGCAGGAGAGAAGCCACTGAGTAAATGATGTGCACAAACAACAGTCATGATGTTTGGTGCACACTGTGTATAATACAACTGTGAATGCACAGGCTGTACTCCTAAAGCTGCTGCTGAAATGAGGACAGTCACTCAGTAGCCGGTTGCTTGTCATAGGGCAATGTATTACTGCAGAACTTACTGAAGTTCTGATGTTCTCAGGATTACTCAAAGTGTGTTTTATTACCAGGTTAGCTTGCATGGGTAAATTTGTGTTTCCAAACAGCTGAGTGTTTTGGTATTTAACCTAAATTTTTCATACTATTGCAGGGTAAAAAAAAAAACAAAACAGCAAACAAACAAAAAAACCCAGAACTAATCCAAGAAAGATGAAGTATCTGACTTTTTTCCCTGTGAGACTTTTTCCTGATACGTGTCATGTTGTTTTCCTTGCTCCTTCAACTGAAGTGCTAGCAATATATGTTAACATATTGTTCTCTTAAGCACTCTATGAATGCTTGAAAACTTCAAATGTCACAATGAAGTGGAATGTCCAAGCCTGGTTTGACCTTCCGTTACTCATGTGGTAGCAATATAAAAATGTCCTCAGTGATGTGAGGACAAATGAGTTCAGGTTTATAAACTCAGTTCCATATTGAGAAACTTAAATGGTTCAACATGTGGTGCTTTTTGTGTATAACAGCTGTGGGGACAGTGATAGAAATCCTAAATACTACAAGTCTGACCATAAACTCCAGAACAGCACCGGTCCAGTGGGAAATACTGGAACTCGGGTTTTCCAACCTTTGCTGAAGCACCTGGAGTTTCATAGCACTGATCACAAGCCAACAGCTTACACACAGCATTTTACTATAAATTCACAATTATACTTTGGCTTTGGCCACACTATGCTTATGCTACCATATGTGCTGTGTAGTTCAAGGCACCTTGTCCCTTCATGCTGGCTTCAGGGCTCCTGTGTACGAGCAGGTTGCTATATATAACCGGGTTTGTGTAATTCATCACCACTTTGGCTACTGTGCTTGTCAAGTTGCTATTTTTGCTGTACTTATTTTTTGCTATACTTATTTTTCTATATGGTGGTAATTATTCATCCTTCATCAATAATCTGCTTTTTAAGCTCTCTTCTTTAATAAAACATTCAGAAATCTTAAAGTGTTTTTCTTTAGTATGCAAACAGTTTAATTCACTCACTAATTCTCTCATTTGTATTTATAGGAGAGGTCTCCTCACAATCTACATGGCCAATCAAGTAAGTAGTCCTTTATTTCAAGAATAAAGATATGTAAGATCCATTGAAAATGTGTGTTGTTTAAAATTGATGCTGAGATCCATTTCATTTATAATCTTTCGTACTGGGTTCAGGTTTATTTCTTACTAAGTAACTAAAATGATCTTAAGAGCAAATTGTGACTAAGGGGCTTTTGGCTATTGTATATGCAAATGTTTTTACTACATGGTTGTATCAATTTAAGTTGTGTGTCATATTGCTTGCAATCTCATTCAAATAAGTATCAGTAGTAAATTTAGCTAAATGCTGCTTTATGCGTTAACTTCTTCTAAGTATATAATACTTATGTAATTTGATCATACTCCTTTAGGAAGTATTTTACTATGCCAGAAGAGTTATCTGACATTTTTGTATAGTTTGAATTGCATAAAGAGTCGCAGAAACTACAGAAAAGAAAACTGAAGAGCTGTGCTCTGGACTACTGGGACTATTTGCTGTGGCCTCAGGAGAACTGGGCAAGAGCAGAACTGATGAAGAGGATAGTGACTAGAAGAGATGGAACCAAGAAAATGTATTGTAGGGTGATAAACATGATACCTTCTCTTCCATCCTTGTACAGTCATTGTTGATGGTGGTTGTAATTCTAAAGATTTAGGGAGGGAGCATTTGCTTTTGGCAGGAGGTGACATCGTGTGTTTGTTGGCAGGTAAATACCCTCGAAACTCTCCATATGCATTTGCCAAATGGGTTACACAGTTCTCTCTCAAATTCTGGTGTTTAATAAATGCTTTGAGGCACAAATGGTTTCTTGGGTTATTCTGTATCGATAGATTGCCTCCCATTACAGACTGACTCCTGAGTGGAGCTTACAGACTCCAAAAGGGAAGAAATCAGTTTTTACTACAATGTTTCTATTGTCAAGTACTATTTGAATTTTTATAGCTGCTTGACTTGGATGGCTCATACCCCATCCTCTAGGATTCCTTTTCTTTATAAAGTTTTTTGACTTAATTTCAAGAAATGACAGATCATTTTCTTGAAATGTAGTAAGTGAGATGTTCACACTCCCTGTAACTCATGGGAGCAAGGTCTGATTCCTGCCAGGAAATCTGAAGCTTGAAAATCCAAGAATCACAGACTGGTTGGGTTAGAAGGGACCGTAAAGCTGAACCAGTCCCAATCCCCTGCCATGGGCAGGGACACTTTCCGTTAGAGCAGGTTGCTCCAAGCCCCATCTAACCTGGCTTTGAACATCGCCAGGGATGGGGCAGCCACAGCTTCTATGGGCACCCTGTGCCAGCGCCTCAGCATCCTCACAGGGAAGAATTTCTTTCTAATAAAAGGTTGAAGTTTTCCTTGAATTCAGAAGAGCAGCTGTGTAGAAACTCCTTGTTCAGGAAACAGGTTATAAGGATGGTGATAATCAGCTGGAGATGCCATCATTCACTTCTAATGGACTTCTCAAGAGGAGAGTGAACCTTGGGTTGGATGATCCTTGGAGGTCCCTTCCATCCTGGCATTCTATGTTACGATTCTAAGAAGTGAATGCAATGAAATAACAGCACCTCTGAGTATCCCAGTTCTGAGAACGCTGTCATTGCTTTCACAGCCCTTAAGCTATGATGCCACACAGTTTATGGGATGTTGGATGGTGTTATGCTGGATGCAGTTTCATTTGATGGACACCATTCGATGCAATGGATGTTCTTCTCTTCAGCAGAATGACTTAGTTTAGTCACAGATCTCTGTGGTGAACTCAGGGCTACCAGGGTTTACTTTGTACACTGCCCTTGATCATGAGATGTTTACCTTGTTAGCAAGCTGTGTAATCATGGTAAATGTTTCCCTATTTGTGTAGCTTGTCTTTGGCATAGAACTTTATATGCTTTGATAAGATTCACATAGAAATTTACTAAGCCTGTAAACCCTGTATTTCTGTCATCATTATATTGTGGCATGCCCCATTCTGAGAGCTGGCAAATTGGAATCATTAGGTTGTGAAATTACACTGCATTTCTTGTATTGTGTAGAACTCGTGTCAGGACCTATTAAGATACTCATCGAGCTAAATGTATTCCTTTGGTTTTGCTTCATGTTTTCCTAAATCTTTTGTGGCCTGAGCAATAAAAATTGAGGCTTTTTGTGTGACTCTTCATGTGTGCCTTTGCCCAGTTAGACCGGATGTGATTGTGATTAGGTTTATTGGCTGTTACAAGGAATTATGATTGCTGCTGCAGTGAATCTTTAGGGCTTTTAAATCACGAAGTTGTATTTCTCTTGTCCTGTTGGTACTGGGTGACAATTCATCCTCAGAGCTGAGTTTACTTAGTAGGAAGGGGAAAGGTGTGTTAAAGTCTTTATGCACAGTTGCTGTTTTCTCAGCTCTGAGTGAAACAGCGAGTCTAAGGACCCATGTTATAAAGTTAACATTTTGATTGTTCTTTAATCTGAAGCTGTTAGAAACAAGTGAGTAAGTCTCCTGGCTAGTTTTAAGTAAGTCTGTGATAATAGGTTTATGTGAACCTGAACTCCCCAGTTGTGTTTCTTTACCTCTTACACAATAAAATGACAGGTTAAAAATAAGCTGTTTGGTCATATATGCTCTATGGAAACACCAACTAAAAATGCTTTCTTAGACTAACTTTTCTGCTAAGTTGAAGCTGTACAGCAGTGCATTCAGGGCTTGGATTTTCGTATCTTTTAAAATATGAGACTAGAAATAAGGGTAGGAGTGAAGGATCTGTAGTCTTGTAGTTTCAGTTTTGATATGCAGAGCCTAAAATCAACTTCTGAGCTTCTCACTGGAAGTCAGTCAAAGTTTTCCAAAGGAAATTAATATGCTTGAGCCTTAACCTTGTTGAATGTGTGGCTTTGGAAGTGTTTAAGTAGTTACAGTGTGAGACCTGATGCTTCCATAAGAGCCCATAACAGAGGAGCAGTGTGGTCATTACTGTGGGCCACACAGAAGCATGGAGCCTTTCAAGTTCTATTTTGGATTACATATGTTAAAGTCAAGAAATTTCTAGCACGGTAAGAGATGCATTAGTAGTGAACATATAAGATGATCCTTCATGGATAATGTGAGATCAAAAGGAACCCCAAGATTCCAACGAAAGGTGGAAAATGAAATGTAATCTCTGCAGTTATTTTTATCTGGAAAAGTAGATGATATCAATGACTGTCCATGAGTAAGAGCTCTTATATTTCCAGACAGTTAAGGCATACTTGATTGTGAACAGCTCAACAGTTGAATTGTTGCTTTTAAGTTGAAGAAACAGTGTTTTTGGATTGGGGTGGGTTTTTTGTGTTCAATATGCAAGGTAGGAAGAGAGAGTAGGACCCATTTCATATAAAACTTGAGAAGTAAAAGTTTAGAATTGCTATGTTGCCATTGAAATGCAGCACCAAAGAAGCATGTGCTGAATTACAACATGTGGTTTTTGCCTTTATCAGAAAAATATGGAAGTTTCTTTATGTGCTACATTTCAGATTTAAACTGTGCATCACTATCTCAAAGGCTTTCTTTGTTTTGTGCTATGGCTTACAATGTATGGTATTTATAAAACTGGAAATGCTTAAGCATTAAGGTAAGGCAGCTGGATGCAAAAGGCAGAGCAATGCTGTTGAGGACTGGTTCTTGAGTGTGATGGGAGGAAGAGGTATAGGAATAATGCTTAGAGGAAATCTGGAGAGGGACTTTTTGCAAGGGTAAAAGGATATAGGGTAGGACAAAGGGGAATGGCTTGAAACTGAAAGGAGAGGTTTAGATTAGACACTAGGAGTGAATTCTTCCCTGTAAGGGTGGGGAGGCCCTGGCACAGATTGCCCAGAGAAGCTGTGGCTGCCTCATCCTTGGCAATGTTCAAGGCCAGGCTGGGTGCAGGGTCTTTGAGCAAACCATGAACTGAAAATAGGATGTTAGAAGTGAATGCAAACTACAGGTTTTGTTTCTTAGGGTACTGCAAAACAGTGACTGACTTTCTTCATTTTAATGCCGACAGTTTCTTTGATATAAGGATTTCAATAAATCCCAAGTAATCCATCATCTACTTTGGTCATGGTGCTTGCCAACGGACTGCTATGCCAGCCTTTCTTCTTAACCCAGTGGCAAAATTCCTGTAGCTACACTTTCCTCACGCTGCTCCTAACACCCTTCTGTTTCCAGTTCACAGCTCTTTTGGAAAACCTCTGCTGCACAGATTGAAGGTTTTCCACACCCCAGACCTGTGTTTGCGGCTCCCTTCCACATGAGAGGATTGTGGTTCACACAAATCAGTTTGACTTCAAGTTGCTGTTCAAACTACAGACTAACTCCAGTAAAGTTCCAACAGTAATTGTTCTGGTTGGAGACATGTTCTTTGAGTCTTCGTGTGCCCAATACACAACCTACATTGCACACAGGCTAGAACTCAGAGAGAAAAACTACAGATTTTTGCCTGTTAGTAAGACTTGCTTAAGAAATCAGTGAGAGGCCTTACTCCAAAAGTTACCAAACAGAAATATCTTCAACCTCTGGGACATTCAGACTCAGAAGGCCCAGATGGATAGGGCTTTGAGCAACCTGCTCTGGTGCAAGGTGTTCGTGCCTGTGGCAGGGGACTGGAACTAGGGGAGCTTTGAGATCCTTTCCGACCCAAACCAGTCTGTGAATCTGGACAGCCATAGGGGCAGCATCAGGGAGCGGAAAGGTATAGGTATGAAAAATAAGACAGAAAAGATTGAAAGAAGAGGAGGCTGAAAAGTACAATTTGGAGATGAGGAATGGGTATTTACTGTGGCAATAGTCATGAAGGGACTGGAGCTAAGCTGTTGTAATGGAAATTGTTTTGTGGGAGTGTTCCAGCTATAACAAGTGGAAAAAAGATGAGAAAATGTAGAATCTGTTCTAGTTAAAGTAGTGAGCAGATGATAAAGAAAATTACGGGGTTGTGGGCAAAGGAAAGGAGGAATTTTGTTGTCTTTATTATGAAGAGAAATCTAGCAAGAGTCCAGACAGGCAGAGGGGAGGGATTATTGAAGTCCTGGATATGGGGGTTGCAGAAATGGTGTCAGCAATTGCACCTGGATAAAGTTTGTACAGAATTATGGAGGTTGTGTTTAATTTGTCGTTGTGCTGATATTGTCTGCCATTTATGAAGAATTGTCTGTAAGTACTGCTATGCAGAGGCAAAGATACTGTTATAATGTAAGGAATACACAGCCATGCTTGTCATCAGTGGTATGAAAGCAAAGGAGGGGAGGAAGCGTACATCTTCCCAGAGATGCGCAATGCAGATACCATATGTTAAAGACCAGTGACAATAAAGAGAAGTGCTGAGAGGACAGTGATGAGTGCAGTATGGACAGACTGTCAGGATGTTGTGCATCCAGTTTTTGGGAACCCCCTGGGAGCTGCTGTGTTCACTCTAACAGCTTGCTCTGAAGCTGAGAGCCTGCTCCCCTCATCGCTGTTCATTTCAGCGCTATCAGCTCCTTCCCTTCCCTACAGCTGCTATTGCAGGAATACTTCTTTCTTTTGTATTTCAAGTCTAGTTAACAAATAAAGCTACCAAGAAATACTGTTCACATTAAATATCTATTGAACTGAACACATTGATCAAAGGCATTCCAGTGGGTGATGCTCCGCTTCTGTATATGATAGAGAATGTGTAATACAGCTGAGCACAAAGTTTTTTTGCAGTTCTAAAGTAGTTGAAGTAGTTTCACGCTTGAATTGTTTTTCAGTTGCATAAATAGATGAAATCTGGGTTCATTTTGTCTGTATCTTTGTTTACTCCAACCAGTCAATGTGAGGGCTGTGTGTAAGTTGTGCTCTTAAAGCTTGATATATTTGGTCTAGGAGCGCGCAAAAATGCTGCAGCATCGACTTCAAAAGAAATCCCCAAGGATGTGATGGAGAAATGAGTATCCAGAGCTCTTCAGTCAGCTTTAACTCCAGATATTTGTATGGGTTTTTTACAGGATGGAAGTCCAAGTGATGCAAAATATCACTAAATCTTCATGCTTTGCAGTAGTTTGAAGAAATGAAAGCCATTAGCCTAATTTAAGATACATGGTACACACAGGCAGTGAAACTTGACAAAGATACAGCACAATATAAACCAGCATTCAGATGTTTGAGGCCAAGGGCCCTCAATGTCACTTTCCACATACTCTAAATTTGTTATGGTTTCATCTTTTGACGAGGGTGATATGTGGAAGGGTGGAAGAAAGAGGGGTGAGACTTGTGATGGCAAGAGACAAAGCAGCAACAGGAACCCACTTCTAAGCTGTGCTTTTTGCTGATCCTGTAGTTCTGTGTTTTTGCTAAAGGCAAGCTGGTAATGCTGTAAAGGAGCAAGAAATGCCCTGACTGAACATTCCTGAGTGATTTTCTCACCAGCTTATCAAATGCTTTCTGTACAGTGTGTCTGAGTTGTTACGAATGTTTCAAGGAATACCTTGTGCCGGTTGCAATTACATGAGGGAGGATTCTATGAATAATACAGGTTGAAGGGGTTGTTTTGTTGTTTGGGTTTTCTTCTTTTGAGTAATGTGCTGTTTGACTATCAAGTCATGTTTTTCATTTGTGTAACTTGCAGCTCTGAGCTGCTGGTGCTATTCAGTGCAGGAGAACATTTCATGCCAGCTCAGAAATAGCCTTTAAAATACAAGAAGTTCATGATTGTCACTTCATCATTGATTGTTCTATGAAATAATTGGTGTTTAGCATATCCCATGTGTTTTGGCAAACCATCATCATAGAATCACAGACTGGTTTGAGTTGGAAGGAACCTTTAAACTCATCCAGTTCCAGCCCCCTGCCACGGGCAGGGACCCCTTCCACCAGAGCAGCTTGCTCCAAGCCCCTGTGTCCAACCTGGCCAGGGATGGGGCAGCCACAGCTTCTCTGGGCACCCTGTGCCAGCGCCTCAGCACCCTCACAGGGAAGAACTTCTTCCTAATCCACGTCTCTCCTTTTTCAGCTTGAAGCCATTCCCCTTGCCCTGTCACTTCATGTCCTTATTGTTCTTTCTTGCTGGCCAAAAAAAACCCCTAAGTAACAGGCAAGCTCTGTTCTTACAATAGTAAATCGCCCTGTCTTCTCAGTTTTGTAAGTTATTGTTAGGACAGCACAAGTACTTTGGTACTTGGTTTAGATTGGATATTAGGAGAAATTTCTTCACCAAAAGGGCTGTCAAGCACTGGAACAGGCTGGCCAGGGAAATGGTGGAGTCACCATCCCTGGAGGTGTAGATGTGTCACTTCGGGACGTGGGTTAGCGGTGGACTTGGCAGGGCTAAGTTAATGGTTGGACTCAAACTTAAAGGCCTTTTCCAACCTAAATGATTCTGTGTTTCTATGGTATTCAGCTTCTGACCTCCCAGTTAACTTAGAGAGGAAAAAAAAAATCCTATTTGGAAGTTAACAGGGAACTGTTTGGATTTTCCTCAGTGAAAACCACACTGAGCTGGAACTTGGGATCATAAAGTAATTCCTACCTTGTTGCCCCATGTTGGGATGGTTGTGAAGCGGTGTATGATCTCCCAAGGGAAGCACCTTTCATTTGCTGCTGGGGAAGATCAAAAAGGCCAGAACTTGGTACTGCCCAGAAAGAAGTCTCAAGTGCTCACTGAGGGCAGAGTTTCTGCTGCCGCATGGACAAACTGCCTCAGGTGATGACTTGATGCTGGCTGTGGTTGATCCTTTCTGAACTTCTGTCACAAGTTAAGCCTTTAATTTTAGTGCTAACAAGAAACAAGTCTTCTCTGCTATAAATTTAGGCATTGATACCAACTCACCAGTGTTTTCCCTGAGGCTATGGTTCTAATGTAACACATCTCAAGTTGGAAAGTCAGCTGAGAGTCCTGAATCCCCGCCTCTAATAGAGGCATTTTTGCCTTTGTTTTGGACCACGTTGTAACATGGGTTTTGTGTAGGGTTGGTTCCTTCGCTTCTATGAGATGTTCCTTGAGTAATCCTGCCTTTTGTTGCAGGATGGTGTTTTTCTGCTATTTGTCATCTGGATTTAGGAGGAGGGCTCTTCTGTAGCTTCTGCTGCTTCTTTGCATGGATCTTAGTGGAATAACAGGGTAGAACACAAAGAGCTCTCAGAGTTGCTGTTTCATAGAAGGCATACTCGACTGGAGCTCATCTGACATTTATTCTAAGGCCTTCGCATCATTTGCTCTTCTCATGATTTAAAGCCAGGCAGAGTCAGCCTCTTGTTCTCTGACTCTTGGTATGGCTGGTGTCACAGCATCATGATCAGGCATCATAAATGCACTTTTTGGCAGTGACAGAGGACTTGAATATAACCTGGTTTATGAAACTCAGCAAAGAGAAGCAAGATTTCTCCTTTACATTCCTTCAGAATCCTTTAGATTTTAAAGAGCAAAAAGGAAAGAAGAAAGCTAATGACATTCAGTTACACATGAAGGCAGCGTGCTTGAGTGAGAAATGTGGCTTGCTTTTTTTAATAGAATTTCAAACAACAGTCTTTAATAATCTATAATGAAATGGCAATGAAATAGAGCATTCTTAGACACTAATGGCACTGAAATTCCATTGCAAAATAAAGCCTCAAAATATAAAGCTGTCCTTCAGAAACATCTCAAAGGAAAAAATCATAATGAACCAAGAGGGATTGAAAGATCTGCATAACTAGAATGTACTCCGTACTCATTCTGGTCTCTTTCTCCTTTGCTTTGCACTCTTATGGGTCAAATCAGTAATTGAGAACCAGCATTTATTAATGCTAAGCTCTTGTAATGATTCTTAATTTGCTGTAACACCTGGGCATGCATGGGCATGTTTTTGCAGGTATAACTAAAACCTTCCAAACTTAAAAATAACTAAAAGTACCTAAACCCAGTTTTGGATAAGAATATGACAAAGAAAACCCATTTTCTCTTCTCAGAAGACTTGTAGGTTTTCTTAACCTCGTTGCGCCTCTGCTTTTGTCTCGTTCTCTCAGCATCCTCAGGGTACAGAGCAGTTCAGGAGATGCTGTTAATACCATGTACTGGTTGTGTACTGGAGCAGCAGAGGAAAGGAAAGGGTATATGTAGTAGTAGCAAAAAGCCAAGATGTTTTCTATTAAGATCTTAATAAAGTTAATGTAGGCTACTTGAAAAGGAGCAAATTTTTCCGAGTGGTTTGGAGGAATATGGAAGTTATTGCAAAGAAACGGGCGCTTTTCAGTGCCTGACAGTAACGTTCAGATCTGTTCCACAGGCACCTAAGCAGAAAGAAAGATTTTACCCTTTCATGGACTCACTGGGTTTCTTGTGGTGACTGTGCAGGGCAGTGTATTGTGTGATCTACATTTCCAACCTCCTTGCTTAGAAATGAAATGCAGATGGTTTCAAATAATCAAAGACTTGGATATGTTTTATTCCAGTCAACGAATGCTCGAGACACTCTCCAAAAATTGTATTTTGGAGTTCAGAAGGAGATGCCATAAATGGGTGAGCTATATACTTTACACATATCATGTTCTGTGGGGAAGGCAGTTTGGCAACCCAAACAGGCAATATTGAAATAAATTGCTACTTTTAAATATAAACATTACATAAAACTCAGATGAGAAGGGAAATAAGCAGGAGTCTTACTTTCTTCTGAATAGAACATAACATAGACTAATTTGATTAACAGAATACTTTTCATAATCAAATTATGGGTAATTTGTGGCATTCTATGATGATGTTAAAAGGTTGAAACATAAGGTCATTGTCGCTACCCCCACCCTCAATCTAAAAAAGCAGGTCTTAAAATTAGGAGTCATGTGAACTTAAACACTGCTGATGGCTTCACTTTTAAGTACTACAGTAATAAATTTAGACCCTGGCAGCTGGCGTTCTTGTGGATTGACATGGCTAATTGGCTTTGGCATCTTAGCCTCAGGAAACCTCATCCATCCATCACTTCAGAGCAGGACATTTGGCAAGAGTCAGAGAAAACATTTCATACTTTGTCTCTTGCCTTCTATGCAAAGCTGCTTTGCATTTTGCAACGTTCCAGTGTATCTGTTAGAAGATCGATGTAATAGTTATCTTTATGCTCCTTTAATATGGTCTTTCATAGCGAGTAACCACCCTAGAAATAGCAAAAGTGTCAATACTGCAAATCAGTTTTGAGACTTCCCTCTCAGCTAAAGCTTATGGCTTATGCAGAATTACATATCAGAAATATACTAAGTGCTAAAGAAAGCTGATTGACTTTTATAGTTAACTCTTTGCTAGTTGTTGAGATGAAGATAATGCTTGACTTCAGTGTCTGGATTGCTCTCAGACACCCATTTCTATCGCATGTGGCATTTCTGATGATAATTGCTGTGGGCAGTGCTCTGACAGATCAAGTGGGTCAGGAGAGAATTCAAGGCTTCTCAGAAGGTGAAATCCCAGTAGTGTTTGAAGAAAATCAAGGGTTTTCGTGGTGGAGGAAAAGGGTGAAGCTTCTAAGAGCAAGATTCTCCTGCTCTTCTAACTTCACATCAATCTTAGCAGTCTTCTTCCTTTCTCTTGGATCCTTACGTTGTCAGACAGTCATATTTTCCTCCTCAAACCTTCAGGAAATGCAGGTATTGTCCTCCATTCTCTGCAGCAGTCTCTGTTACCTGGCGGGTTCTGCTGCCCACTTGTGCTTCTGAGTTCATGAGGTTTGGGAGTAAAGGGAAATGGCTCTGCTCTGAGAGAAGGGGAGGAAAATGCAGTCCGAGGGCTGAAGAAGTTGATGTGGGACTGCAAGGAAAAGCAATGCTTTCTCTGTGTGTGGTAATACATAGGTGTAGAAATGGGAACTTCTTTGGAAGGGAGGGTTTTTTCTTCTATTTCCAGCAATATTTGCCATTTGCATCAGAGCAATGTTCAGGGCCCATGTACTGCTGGCAGGAGGGAAATGCCTCAGGTGCTCAGTGAGGTGGGTAAAATGCTGCTGCAGGCTTGTCACTCCTCTCAGTTTCCCTCACCCCCAACCCTGTAGTCTTCTACCAGAGCTTGAAAAGGAAAGTGGATGTCCTGCTGTCAGTGCGAATGGTGTGTAACAACACAGCAATTGAGGCACTGGTCTATTAGTTGTAGAATAGTTTGTGTTGGAAGGGACTATAAAGCTCATCCAGTTCCGACCCTTTGCCATGTGCAGGGACACCTTCCACTAGAGCAGCTTGGTCCAAGCCCCTGTGTCCAACCTGGCCTTGAACACTGCCAGGGATGGGGCAGCCACAGCTTCTCTGGGCACCCTGAACCAGCGCCTCAGCACCCTCACAGGGACGAGCTTCTGCCTAAGAGCTCATCTCAGTCTCTCCTCTGTCAGTTTAAAGCCATTCCCCCTTGTCCTGCCGCTATGTGCCTTTAACATGTCCCTTTCCAGGTTTTTCTATAGCCCCTTTCAGGTACTGGAGGACTGCTCTAAGGACTGTATGAAATGGAGAGTGGCGTTGTAAAGAACGAAGGAAAGTTGTTCTTGAGCTGGGTTCTCTGCAGGCTCCTGATATTTGGGAAACAGTTGTTATGGACCAGTGTCAGGTACGAGATTTACCAGAACCACACAGAATTTAATCCTTGTTGGAGCACAAAGGATATTGACAAAGGTGTGTATGTGGAGGTTGGTGGATTGGCAAAACTGCTGAGTGCATTGGCTAAAATCTGTAAATACCCACTTGCAACTGTGCTTCTGTACTGCCTTTTAACAAAACTGGCAAATTCTAATACACAGGAGTTTGGAATCTTGATTTTCCACACTTTTGGCAGTCCTACTTAAACTCTTCCAGTTATCACATTGACAGGAGTTGTCCCACTGTTTCTTTGTGGTTTCTGGCACCAATAAAGTATTGTGAAAACTTGTCTTGGAGTTCTGATTTTGTTTTACAGAAGAAGAAAGCTTCAAATCTGTGTTCAAAATTCGCAGTGTGAAAGTATTTCTGAGATGAATATAGTTTACAAAGTGTATGTTCATGCTGCTGACTTACGATTTGATTGTTGTGATGTTACCCTTGCCATAGGACTGGCTGGTGAAATGGTCCTGCTTTGTTCTGATGAATTACATATTACATTTAATTATTGCTTTCTGTGTTCCAAATGTTTCAGTTGAAATTAAATCCCCCATGCTTTGAATTACCTTTAGAAAGACTTTAAAGTCTGATGTGTTTTCCTGATGTCACTTATAGAATAGTGATAATTAAACAGAGCAGCAGTTGCAGCCCAGAAATCATTTTGCTCCTTTTAAAACTCTCAGCTGTCAGAATGAAAGTTGTGCATTTGAAATGCTTAAATACCAGCTCCACAGAGGGTTTTGGAGCAGAAAAAGTTGGTCTGAAAATTACAAACAGCTTTTTCTATACAAAAGCGAGGGTTTCTCTTAAAAGTACTACAGTTAGCTTCTCCTTTTCACAGGTTGTGATGCAAACCAAAAGCTTTATTCTCTGCCCATACAGTCTGAAATAAGAATTGTTTTTCTGTTTGCACTTCCACATTCTGAAGTATTTTCTGTGTTTAAAAAGTGTCTTGTGGCTCTGTGCAAAAATGAATTCAAAAGTCTTGCTGTGAATAAATAATCTTACTTAGGTTTATAATCAGCTACAGAGGAGGTGCTGGTGTGTGGCTGTAACCTTGTGTAAAGTGGAAAACGTTAACATGCGGCCACTTAAGTTCTTTATGTGATGCTGTTACAGGATATGTGGGGTTTTGAGCAGTGCTGAGACTAAGTTTTTAATTGTGTAAACAGTCACTGCTTTGGCATTCAGGGGGAGGTGGTTCATTTCAAATCTTGTCTCGGTGATATGCTCCTTATGCCTCTAATAAGGTTAGAAAGGCGGAGGAGGACAACTTCTAGCACAGCTTGTAAATGTCAGTCTGGATGGAAGACAGGTCAGCTTGAAAACAATATTGGTGTTGGAAAAGTGAAAGGAAAAAGAATCCTTTCTTGAAGCTGAGCTCCAGTGAGGAAACATTGTTGAAGAAAATGTGGAATTACCATCACTTTTGGTCAAGCAGAAGGAAGTAATTCTGCAGTATCAAACTACATCTAGTGAATGTGGGGAAAGCTGAAGACAGAGCAAGATTTATTTTAGTTGCATCTAAAGCTGGCTGGTTTTCCTAAGGCAGTTTTTTATGTTAGTTTTAGCCCTGTTCACATGTGAAACTTTCCAATTAGTGTCCTGTCTTTAAGTCTGTTCTGTGTTCATAAGACAAACGGACTTTAATGGCATGACAGATCTTTCCTGAATCTCTTCTTATGTTTTCTACCCTTTCCACACAACAGATCAACGATCAAATAGAGCAAATGAGGCCATTAGTCACTACAGAAATTCCAGTAGTGCCTCAGTTGTCTATCTCACTACAATATTCTGTTAAACAGGGTTATTTCAGAGGAGCTGCATCACTTGAGGTTGGTCTCATATGGTCACTTCCATGTGAATCTGGAATGTTTTTTTTAACATGACTTGTGTGATTCTTTGAGGAGTTTCTTCAGGGTTCAGTGATCTTCCTCTGCTCAGAAGCTTCAATAGCTGTTGCTCTTCTCAAGTCTTTGTTAAAGTAAGTTTGGAAATGGAAATTCCATGTTCAGTGTTTCTAGGGAGAAGAATGACCTGAAGTGGGAATCAGGGAGGGGCTGAATGCTGTCTGTTTAAGAACATACTTTTCTTGACTTTAATACCTGGTTTATGATGGCAGAACATGTTCTCTCAATGAACTGGCACATACATAATGCTTCTGAATCTTAAGGGTATTCACCATATCTTAGTTAGAAAAATACAAGCATTCAGTCAGTATAATGTTGTTAGATTGACTTTCCACACATTTTAAACATCTTGATTAAAAGCATCCTGTATTTGCTTAACCCTCCTCCAAAATCAAACTGAATAAATTGTCACCTTTGAGTATTTTAAAACATTAATGATTACTCTTTTTCAATTGCAAATCTCTTCATCTGGAAAAGTTACGCTTTCATTTACATAAAGTCATTTGTTGTCAGTAACCTGGAGTAGAGTAACCGATGGCTCCAGTCTTTCATTCAAGTTTGCTGGTACAATTCCTGAGGCAAAATTCTATTTGCAACAGTTCATTTACATAATTTCATGTTTTGCAGATCTGGTGTCGCTTAAAAGGTCTTTAAAGATCAGTGATGTTGCAGAAAGTTCCATAGGCTGCTTGCACAGTTGCACTGGAAACACGTACTCCGTGTACGTGTAAGCTCATGTCCCCCAGCTGCTTACAAATCCTTTACAACCAATTGTATTTGCTTCAGATATGTGAAAATTTAAATATTTCAGATGTTTGTAGAAGAATTGTTTTTTTAAAGAGCAAGACCCCTTCCCTGCCTCCTGACACACACATGTGCACACACACACACACATGTGCACACACACACACACATGTGCACACACTCACACACATACTGTCTTTGTCTCTTTTTCTCCCTTTATTAATGTCTTTAACCCACAAGAGCTTTACAAATGGTGCTCATCTTCCCATACAAAAATAAGCAGTTGTCTTTGGTGACAAAAGTTCTTTCAACACACTGAAATTCTCTGCTGTCCCAGAAATGACATCTTGAATAGCTCTTTTTCTTCATATTTAAACCTTGATGTTCACCATGTCTCTTACCCATAGCAGCCTAATTAAGGCTGCCAGGAAGTGAACCCAGTTCCTGAGCACGTTAAGCTGTGCAAACTGGCCCCTTGAGTCCTGAGCCATGACTCTGGTGTACAATATCAACCATTTTGTGTTGAAATGGATACACTGAACTTGAATATGGGCATTGTTTGCTAATGCTTGCAAATCACAGTAACTTCGTGGCCTTAGGCAAAGCAAACGGTAATGGGAATGCAGTGGTGTAATGGTATAAGTAACCTTGCTGGAGAACTTTGCCATGCTCATAAATAACAAAGCTCTTGGACACCTCCCCCTCTCCCCAAAAGAAAATCTGTCTAGGGTTTTTACTGCAGTGCCTGACTGCCTGCTTATACTCTGTTTATCATAGAATGGTTTGGGTTGGAAGGCACTTTAAAGCTCATCTAGTCCCAACTACCCAACGCCTTGCACTAGAGCGGGTTGCTCAAAGCCCTGTCCATCTGGGCCTTCTGAGTCTGAATGTCCCAGAGGTTGAAGATATTTCTGTTTTGATAACTTCTGGAGTAAGGCCTCTCACTGATTTCTTAAGCAAGTCTTACTAACAGGCAAACAACTGTAGTTTTTCTCTCTGAGTCCTAGCCTGTGTGCAATGTAGGTTGTGTATTGGGCACACGAAGACTCAAAGAACATGTCTCCAACCAGAACAATTACTGTTGGAACTTTACTGGAGTTAGTCTGTAGTTTGAACAGCAACTTGAAGTCAAACTGATTTGTGTGAACCACAATCCTCTCATGTGGAAGGGAGCCGCAAACACAGGTCTGGGGTGTGGGAAACCTTCAATCTGTGCAGCAGAGGTTTTCCAAGAGCTGTGAACTGGAAACAGAAGGGTGTTAGGAGCAGTGTGAGGAAAGTGTAGCTACAGGAATTTTGCCACTGGGTTAAGAAGAAAGGCTGGCATAGCAGTCCGTTGGCAAGCACCATGACCAAAGTAGATGATGGATTACTTGGGATTTAAATGAAATGAAGAAAGTCAGTCACTGTTTTGCAGTACCTTAAGAAACAAAGCCTGTAGTTTCCATTCACTTCGGACATCCTGTTTGCAGTTCATGGGTCACCTTGTGTGCAAAGTCACCATCAGGCGGTACATGTGGGTCGCGCACAATGGACATAATCTAAATGAAGCCATAGCACCATAGCACCTTTGGGGGCTGTAGTGCAGGCGTGGTTCTCTTCACTCCCTTCAACCCAAGTCTGCTTCACTGGTTGAACTTTCAAAGTGCAGTAAATATTTGCTGACATAGTAATTCTACACTGCTCCATGGTTACTACTGTTTCATACTTGGTGGCATGCTTATCTTCCAGCAGTGTTCAAAATGTTGCTTTAAATTCTGACTTGTAACTTTCAGTGCAGAGAATTCATTAATCTGTTACTTCAGTGCTATTTACCTGTTGGTTAGAAAAATAAGAGCAAGTCTCCCTGATGAGAGGTCTGTTTTGTTAAAGAAAACAAGTTTGCAGAATGTATTTGTTTTAAACTTTAATGAACAAGATAAGCCGTTTCTTTATATTTTCAAGGAAAATTGGTGGGAACAAATGGAGCAAGAGTTTACAGATAGCTTGAACAGGCGATTTGGAGACAAATACCTCACAGGTTTGGCGACAATGCTAATACTGACTTTTGAGAACAAAATAACTCCATAGGGATCTTTTGGAGTATTTTGAAGCAATCACTGAATATCTATTAGATTGATAAAATGAATTATGAGAGGAAATATAGCTCATCAAACCACAATAGCATAGGATGATCCTCCACGTCCCCTTTTGCATCTGAAATAGCAGCTTTATTGGGTAAAGCCATCCCCTGACTCCCAGGAAGGTGCAGCTTAGTGCAGTTGTAGTCTGAAATGATGGACACTGCTGGAAGTGGTAAAACCACAAGCAGTGAGCGTGGCACCACTGGAACAAAGCTGGCAGTTGCTCCCCTTTTGCCCAACCCTTTTGGGTTAGTAAGCAATTAGTAGGTGATAAAGCAGGAAAAACAAGCAGAAAGGGGAGCTTATGAATTTCTCCATGTGTTACGTGGAGGCTGAGGAAGAAAAGGGAAGGTGAGAATATGGAAGAAGGATAGAGATGTGCTTTGTGTGCTTGACTCAAACTTTTTTATTTAAAAACCAGGATTTAGGAATTTAAAATATGGATAGATTTTCCTTTGACAGAGTACCCTGGAAAGCTTAAAGACTTACAAGATGTGTCTTCAGAAGAAAACTGGAAAAACAGATTGGTCAGAAAAAGACGAATAATTGTTCCCAAAGAGAATACCAAGAGTGGTTGATAAGAATAGATCAAATATTCCTATTCTGCAGGTAAAAAAATAAATATAGAGAATTATATGCACATCTTTATGCTGAATTTAGGAGCATAGAAACTGTTTTTCTTTGTCCTTTGTTCATATTGCTAGCCCCATTTTTAGCTCTTCCGATTCACCCACAGAATTTCAGGGTGGCATTGAAAAAACGAGGGTAAAATACCAGGCAGTGGGCAAGAGCACTGATAAATACTCTGGAAGAGAGGAAGGTGAGAAGACAAAGTTGAACTACTTAGAGTTTTATAATCTAGGGTTGTGAAAAGGAGAGCTGGTTGTGGAGACGTGCAGAAGACTCTCGGGATACTGTTCTGTTGACCAAGTGGCAGAGACGCAGTGCATGTGGGGAAAAAAGTCCTTTTTTATATACACAATGTTAGAATATGAATTATTGCTCAGAGCAACAGGAAGTTGGAATTATGAGGAGAATGTCAGTTCAACACTTCGCAGTTATTAAACTCCCTCCACCCCCTCAGCTTAGTATTAAGGATGCTTGGGAAATAGAAGATGAAACACAAAAATCATTATCGTGCCACTCTATGAATCATGGGTGTGCTGACAGCTTTACTGCTGTCTGCAGTTCTGGTCCTCTTTAAAGTGTAACAGAAGTAGAGAAAGTACCTCGTGGAAAAATAAAGACGCAAAGGTGTTGAAGAACACGTGTAAGTGGAGGAGCTAAAGTAAGTAAACTTAGCCTGGGGGAGGATGGCTGAGGAGGAGTAGCAGACAAGTATGTAGAATCGTGTTTGTACAGAGGGGGAGGGTGGTGATGAACTATTTACTTGTAATACAAGAATGAAGAGATGCCAGAGTTAGCTGTTCCAAACAAACTGATGTACACACACACAGGCTGTACTGAGGAGCTCACTGGTGCAGGACACTGGATGCTGAAAGGTTTCTTGTGGGCGACAAGAGAAATCATGGGGAAAAGAATGCCCTGGAGCAATCAAATGTGGAGATCCTGCATCTTGTTGTTGCAGGTCTGCCCTGTAGTTTGCTGAAGTGTATAGAAGGGAAGGCATTTTTCAGGCTGCTGTGACTATTTGCTGTTAGAGACCAAGTACAGAGCAAGGCGGGCCATGGACCTCTTGTGCTGTGGAATCTCTTGGCAGACAGTGCCTGTTTGTTTGTTAGCACGCAGGTATGAGAGATGGTGCATGCCGAGGGGGGATGTAGCTTCCCTCACTGAATCCTTTGTTAGTGTATACAGGTAGTGGAAGGCACTCTACTCAGCTGAAGTTACTTGTCTGTGAGAGATACAGAAGTCTCTGTTGTAGTGGTTGGAGATGAAGAGCCCTTTAGCAATGTGAAACTTACCCTTTAGTATGTCTTTTAGTATATCACTGGATTTCTGGCTGCCTTGGTAGCACAGCATGTCCTTCTCTATGCAGCCAGGAAAGGGTGGGACTGCTGCATTCAGTGTGAAACTTAATTGCTCTTAGTGTACAATACCTAAGCAGAAACCATTAGGAAAGGGAAGGAGCCTTTTCTTTGGCTGTTGCCATACTGCTGATAAAATAGTTAAGTATTAAAAGAGGTGTGAGGTAAATGCATCACTTCTTCCAACAAATCTGATGTGACTGCAGGTTGCCCCAGGAAGCTGTGGCTGCCCCATCCTCGACAGCATTCAAGGCCAGGTTGGATGGGGCCTGGAGTAACCTGCTCTAGTGGAAAGAGTCCCTGCCTCTGACAGGGGGTTGGAACTGGATGAGCTTTAAGGTTCATTCCAACCCAAACCATTCGGTGACTCTATTTGATTAGTAGGACCTTCTTAACGCTGATACTGTAGTTTTGCTCTGCCTTGCTGTCAGACAAAGCAATCTCTTCCCTTTCCCTCACTAGCTTAAAAGCTCTTGGCCTGGTTAGTTGTCATAGAAAATGTAGGCAGAAATAATAATTTTTGAAAAAGAAATACAAAGAAATGCTGGATGGTTTCAAAGAACTATAAATGCAGTTAGTAGCTCTGCCTGTAACTCTGGTTATTCTGTTACCTAGTTAGAAACCAACCTGCAGGAGAGGAAGAATGGAAGGATGGAAAAGACTATGCCTTTGTGATTGAGGAAAGGAGGAGACTCTGAAAGGGCTTTGTGGTCTCAGCAGTTTCCTCAGTGTACTTCTAAGTGGGAAGATAAATGTGTTGTATATGGAATCTATGATGTAAATACCTGAAAGTGTAGACCATTATTTACTCATAATAATGTGTATTTCCTAAATAATTATAACAGGAAATGAAATCATTTGGGCAGTTATGACTGTTCCATGATTCAAAGGGTTAAATGGTATTTTTGCTAGAGACTTTTAATTAGAATAGATTACATTAACATTGCCCTGAAGTAATAGATATGTCCTCCCATTACATAGCTAATTCTTTCAGTAATAGTAGTAAAAATGTCCTTATTTTGGTTAAGAATGGTCAAAATGTTAAGCTTTCTAAACTGCGCTCTGTAGAAGTTAGAACTAAGGGGAGTTCTTTTGATTTTTGATGGCTTTGAGCGTCTTTTCCATATGGATTCAATTCCCATTGTAATCGGAATGTGGAAGTCATTACTCTGACATCTGAAACTGAGGTAGCAATAAAAAAAATTATCACAAACAAGACAGCAGACACAAATTATTTTGTGTTTATTACTGGGTGGCCCTTCAGAAACTTTCCCAAAGTTAATTGGTTCCAGAGATCGGAGCATTGAAATTGTGTTATGACAGATTTATTTCTGGTCATATTTAACTCGAGTCTCTTCAGCAAGGCTGGCTTAAACAAACAGCAGAGTTGTCAACCCACTCATGTCTGTCTCCAGTTTTTGTTGCAGTAGCTTTAATCCTAGTGATTCGGTTTAATAAAGACCACTGAGAAAACAAACACTGGTAGTGACTGCGCTGCTCTTGTAAATTATTTATCATATCTCTAAGGTTTTACTGTGCTGCTGTGTTAGCTTAAATGGTTCACAAAGATGTCATGTCAGATTAAATATCTGTGCAGTTTATATATGCCTGGGAGCAACCCTCCGTGCTGTCTGGGAATGGGATGTGTGTGCTGGAGGCTGTGGACGTGCAGCTCTGTCCCTGCTGTCGCAGCGAGTGAGTGACCAGTGACAGGTTCAGACACAGACCCAGCACTGCATCCTCTGCCTCCAGTCCTGTATGAAGCTGCCTCACGCAGGGCAGCCTGTGTGAGTTGTTCTGTGGTGGTAGGTGCTCAGTGAGAACGTGTGTATAGGTTAGTGATGGGTTATTTATGATGCTCAGCTTAAGTTGTGTCTGTGGGGAGCTGGAGGTCTTTGTGTGAAGGAAGCAGGGGTGTCCAGAGCAGTGTCTGCACAGCACCTCGTGTTGCTCTGACCCATTGGGACCATGTTTTTCTGTGCAAAGCATAGCAGACTTTAATATATTTGCAACATAGGAAAGAGGTATGGCTAAATAGCATACTAGGTGCCCAAGTGCTTCAGGGAGAGCTTGGAGCAGCTTCCAGTGCCTTAAGTGGCCAACAAGAAAGCTGGAGAGGGTTTTTTTAGAGGGCCATGTAGGGACAGGACAAAGGGGAATGGCTTTAAACTGAAGAGGGGAGACTGAGCTGAGCTCTTAGGCAGAAGCTCTTCCCTGTGAGGGTGCTGAGGCGCTGGCACAGGGTGCCCAGAGAAGCTGTGGCTGCCCCATCCCTGGCAGTGTTCAAGCCAGGTTGGACACAGGGGCTTGGAGCAAGCTGCTCCAGTGGAAGGTGTCCCTGCCTGTGGCAGTGGGTTGGAGCTGGAAGAGCTTTAAGGTCCCTTCCAACCCAAACCAGTCTGGGATTCTATAATTGCATTCATTGTCATATATGTCTCGTGTATATATATTCCTATATTGTGTAGTGTACCGGTATTGCTATATTTAATCAATATTTATTCAGTATATTCATACATTACAATTGTATAACAATAGCTTTTTTCTTCCCTTTTAAAACTAAGATATGAAAAACATTAGAATACTAGAGTTACCTTAATGTTTACTGTACCTCTCTACCAACATGTACCTCAACATTGTTCCTGTGAGAAACAAGCCCTTTTTCAAATTTCCTGAGCTTTTATAGCGGGTGTCAAGTTTTACTCTTTAAAGGCTTTTAACATGGAGAGTTAGAAATAGCTAAAGCTGTTTCTAACGGCTAAATTAAGTAATGAAAGTCTTTTAGTGGTAAAATCGAAAGTGGAAATGGCTCAGAATCAATTAAACTTCTCTTAATGAAAGGGTCTAATTTGTAGCTCAGTATGCCAAGTCCTTGGGAGACAGTTCAATACAGATTGTGTATTATCAGCTGTGGCACACGGGTAATAAGATACACGAAAATACCCATTTATATGTATAGATGAAGTTTAAAATCACACCTGGTTAAAAGGAAGAGAAAAGCCTTTGTCCTTCCCTGTTCTCCAGAATTAGCAGTAAGTAAAAACGTGAAAGGAAATGTTAGATTTGTGTAGGCATGGCTTGAATTAATCCGAGTCCATGTTCTCCAAGTGTTGTGTTTGTAAAATTTATGAAAGAGCACTAAACTGCGTGAGGGTAATTTATGGACCAAATAAATGTCAGTTGCTAAGGTAAACTGCTGTAGGAAACAGTGTAACTAGGATAAAGAAGTGAAGAACTAGAGTAAATAGTAAATGTTGTAAGAACAGTGATGCAATTGTTTCTTTACATCCACCCAAGCAAGTGTAGTTCGTTTACAATATATTTATTAACAGTCTCAGGCTAATAAAACAACACTTACAGAGCCTGTTTGGACGCTTTCCAGCTCTCTGTTTTGTGTAGTGACAAGTTAGCCAGTCTTTAATAAGGAAAAAAAGGAATCTGTATTCGTGGCTGCTTTATAAGGTTGTTAAAGTCGCCGTTTGGCGTTTCAGAGCAGCGTTTGGCATTGTGCTCAATTAGTGCAGGCGGAGCAATGGAAGCACCAGGTTCAGAAACAGACCTAATTACTGGAAACCACTGAGGGATCCATTCATCCTGCCTTGCTGGCTCAGGGGGTGCCAGCCACAGAGACTCCAGCAGCTTCTGAAGCCTAATCCCGATTCACTTCTCCACTTGCCTTCTGGAAGCTGTAATGGGGTCTGGCTGTTTACACTCTGTGTTGCTGCACCTCCATCTGTAGTATATAGTGGAAGTGAAAGCTTGGTGCCTAGGAAGAAACTGATAAAGACCCTCTGTGGTAGGAGTCAAGATAATTAAAGATAACACATAAAATGTCCCCTCCTGTTTTTCTGGAGGCAGGAGGGGCTGAAGGGCCTTTTCCAGTTATCGGGATGAATTTTTGGATTCGGATTTCCTTGCAGCTTGTACTAACCAGTATAATTTAATGGCCAGTTTGATGACAGACCTCTCCCAGCTTGATGACAAACCTTTCCCGTTAGCCTTTATTTTTAGAGTCTTCTGGTTGATAACTTAGTTTTTAAACATTTACTGGACCTTTAAAAGCCTTAATGCAGATGAGCACCTGCTGCTTCCTTTGATAAGACCCATGTTTGAAACAGCAAAACCACACCTCGCTACTCTACTTGAAGCTGTTCTATCCAAAGGCTTTTGTGCAAGGGTAATTAATCCTTCCCTCTGTATACTAAGGGGGGGGAGCTGACTGCTAGCAGGGCACATTCCTAGGTGGATACTTGTGTTAGTGTAAAGCCTGGGACACAGCTGCAGCATCTTACTGCTGACAGTTCCTGCTAACCGTTTTTCCAATGTTTTGATTATGCAACTCCTTTAAATGCCAACAAAACCGATCAGTTTTAGCACTTTTTCTTTTTTTTCCTGTACGCTATGTCAATGAAGAAATCTGGAGAGGGACTTTTTACAAAGGCGTGCAGTGATAGGACAATGGGAAGGGCTTCAAGCTGAAAGAAGGGAGATTTAGATTACATATTAGGAAGAAGTTTCTCCCTGTGAGGGTGCTGAGGCGCTGGCACAGGGTGCCCAGAGAAGCTGTGGCTGCCCCATCCCTGGCAGTGTTCAAGGCCAGGTTGGACACAGGGGCTTGGAGCAAGCTGCTCTAGTGGAAGGTGTCCCTGCCCATGGCAGAGGGTTGGAGCTGGATGAGCTTTAAGGTCCCTTCCAACCCAAACCAGTCTGGGATTCTGTGAAGAGACGAGACTTCTAACATCTGATGGACTGACTAGAGGGCAAAGCTTGTAATAGAAGACCTAGCCTGGTGATAGCTTAACCTGGTGTTAGATGCTCTGAGCGTTTGCAAAATGAACACATCCTTTCTTCAGCCAGGTTTTGAAAGCTCTCTAAAGTGCAAGCCCAAATGAGCCATCAGACAGTCCGATTTATGTGCCCAGTTGATGTTTCTGCACTTACCAGGATTAATTTGCTCATTTGCTGGGGGACACAGCATGTCTGCCCCAGTCTCTTAAGTTATTTTCAGTATTGCTACATTCCGTATACAGTTCCTTCTTCTGTAAGTGTGATTTATGTACTCAAGAGGCATGAGCTGTTCTTTGGCTGTGCTAACGTACAGGATGTTCAAACGAACATGCTTATCCATGCAACCCAGTGCAGTTTATGTAACAGACTTACTACATGCATTTTGGTACCGTTAAATCTTGCCAGGAATAAGTGTGCATTTTGTTCCTGGTCCAAAAATCTCTCTCTTGTTATTTTGTCCTTGATTGAGGTGCTTGGTGTAGACCTTAAAATCCATAAGTGGTTTTTTACTTCCTTACATGTTTAACATGAAGAGACTAGGTAAATGTAGGATTAATACAGTGGTCTGGGGAAGGGATTCTGTGGTGTGTCTGCCCCTAGGGTGGGCAGCAAGAACTTGAGCTTACATTGAAATTGAAGTTTAAGCCATCTCCTTATTGCCTTCCCAACTCTCCCAATATTGTGTTAAAGCCCTATGTCACTTGCAGTGCCTTAGCACCATACTGTGCTTCCTGGGTTTGCTAAGTTTAGGAGGTGATTCACTGGTGATGCTGCCTTTGTTACCCTGAGAAATGTGCACATTCAACTGGGGATTAAAAACCTCGTTTGCCTTTCCTCGATGGGAATGTTGTGCACTGGGACATGGAGATTTCATGTTCTCATAAAGAGTACGTTTTAGTTACACCTACATTTAATGTACCACCACACATTCATCTGCTAATCCTCGTTTAACAATTCAGTTAGTTGTTGGCTCATGGAGCAAAAATGAAATGTGGATGGATGGTTTTCCAAAGAAGTTTCTTAAAGGAAAATTGAATGGTGGTGTCCTCGTGTACAGGAATTGTGTATTGGACAGTGTAACAGAATAGATTAATAGTGCAAACTCATCATGAATAAAATACTAATCCCAGAGAAGTACTGTATTCTAGAATCATTTGGTTAGTATGGTATGTTTGAGATTGGTTTCTGTGATATGGATGAGATTAGCCCCATGTTTGGGGCTAATGTTTCTCCTGTTTCAGAACGTTGTAAAAATTCGGTGAACTTTAATGTGCAAAAAACCAGGTTCTTACATAGGCTTTGGGGATTTGTTTGTATCCGTGTTTTGCTCTTTGATGGATGTATTGTCTTGTATCAGAGGAAACAAAGTATTTGCTGTTTTTGTCACTGAAAAGAAGAAGGAAGTTTAAGATTAAATGTTGCTTTAATGGCCCTGATTGTCCTCGTGGCTTCCTCTGGGCTTGCTCCAACAGCTCCATGTCCTTCTTATATTGAGACACTAGAACGGCCCGGTATGAGAAGAACAAAAGCTAGAATGCAGCTCTTTTGTGTGGACTTGTTTTACCAATGATCTCGTTGTGGTTCTTCCTGCTTTGCTCATGATTTGCCTTCCACATTTCAGAGAAAGTGAAGCAGGGGTTTTGCAGACCTGGCGTTGATCACTATGTAGCTTTGTTTCCTTCTCTTACCATTGCCCATAGCAACCATGCAAACCTTGATATAACCAATGAGACCACTGGTATGTGATGGTAGAAATCAAGTCTCTTATTTCTTGCGTTAAAGATGGCTAAGCTCTCTTCCCTATATTAAAACCATGCCCAGTTATTGTTAGGGTTGGCAATAATTACCAGGTCATTATACACCAAGCAAGGATTTTTCATAGTGTTGAAATCAATTCATGGCAGTAATTTTGGCTGTTGTAATATGGTCGAGCAGGCCTGACTGAAAGCTCTTTTGGTTCTAATGTGTTCCAGGGCATGGAGATTATAGCCAACTTTATCTCAGGGGCTTTGAGTCCGAGTCCGGTGGGTACCTTGGTTTTTAGGGGTATTTTACTAGTTCATCTTGCTAGAGGTGTTTTCTTCTCCATTGACACTCAGTATTTGTCCTCCAGGCCTGCTGCTGGGCTGGCTGCAGTAACTCATGCCTTGGCAGGGTCACTCCAGTTAGCTTCTCCTCATGGAAAACATTCAGGAGCAGGAGGGAGGAGTATGCAGCTCCTACAGGACAGAGAGACTGAAGTGTTTAAACTTAGTTATTATACATGGGTAAATTCTGCATGTTTGGAAATTCAGCGTTCTTTAGCCGCTAAATTAGGGGTGGTGAGTTCTGATACTTTTTGTCTGAGCTGATTTGACAGACATTACTTCTCCCTGTTGCGTGTTTGTGTAATGCTTCAGTGCTTGTGAGTAGGTGATAGGTGAAAACCTGGATTATCAAAAAGCGAAGCTGCTGGAGCACAATTGCACTGTGGCTTCTATCAGCAGTTTTAGTGTTCAGAATAGCCATGGCCCTTCTCATAGTGTGTGTAAAGAGAAGTGTGGCTTCCTTCTGAGATTGGCCTTGTGATAAAAGCTTCCTGCCTTTCTTGGAAAGAGAAAGCAAGTGAGCATGTGTGCTTTGCCATGGGCCCTGCGCTGCTTGGCAGGGAAGGCTCACCTCAGCCCCTGGCAGGGCTGTGCTCATATCAGTTTTGAAGAGACATGCTTGGGAAGAAGAAGTTTTGCTCAGACCTCATAGCAGCCTTCCAGTATCTGAAGGGGGCATATAGGGATGCTGGGGAGGGACTCTTCATTAGGGACTGTAGTGACAGGACAAGGGGTAATGGGTTAAAATTTAAACAGGGGAAGTTTAGATTGGATATAAGGAGGAAATTCTTTCCTGTTAGGGTGGTGAGGCAATGGAATGGGTTGTCCAGGGAAGTTGTGAATGCTTCATCCCTGGCAGTGTTCAAGGCTAGGTTGGACGAGGCCTTGGGCAATATGGTTTAGAGTGAGGTGTCCCTGCCCATGGCAGGGGGGTTGGAACTTGATGATCTTAAGGTCCTTTCCAACCCTAACTATTCTATGATTCTATGATTCTATGATTCATTCAGTTGATCTGAAATGGCTCCTCTTGCAAACCGAGCATTATATGCAGCCTGTGAGTGGAGTTTTCTATTAGTTACTCATGGGCAAAATGCAAACAGCTTTCTCAAGAGCAGGGAGAGGTTGAGCCGAGCCTCTGCCAGCTCTCCCAGTGTTCTAAGCCCTGCAACTTTTAGCTCTCCTAGAAGAAAAAGTTGATGTCTAAAAATAATTCAGGCTGCTCCACCATGTTTGTGGCTCATTCCCATTCCCCATATAGCTTGTAATTTACCTGAAATTTCTTGCCGTTTATTTAGTCTTAAGTGGTTTTAATCAATTGCAGTCTGCATTTGGTGTGTTTGTTATGGAGAACAAATGTGATAAATGAAATCACAATTCATTTCTTGCTAAGTGCAATACACATACCCCTCATCAAACAAGGTTTAGCTGTTGTTCATCAGTGAAACTTTTCCACACAGAGGAGGGAAGCATTTTTGTGAGCATCAATAGCATTAACCTGTGTGTTCTGTTTCTAATTAGTTCAGAAAGCTTGCATGACATACACATGTTTAAACAGTAAGGTTGGGAAGTGAGTTCAGGATCTCATTCAGAGTAGACTTAGTCTATAACACTTCTGGTTTACAGCATGGGGAGGATAAATCACTAGCTTGGAAGTGTCTTTTAGATGAGGTTTGCATTAGTTTAACTCATAGCTCTGTGGGTAAATTACAATACATGGAAACAAACCAATTGAGACAAAGGAATTTTTGTTCCATTTGCAAGTACTGAGAGCTGCTACTTTGAATTGCTACCAGTGGGAAATGTAAAAGATGAGGTAATCCCCTAGAGAGAAAGGACCATGGTTGTGAAACACATTAAACATGAATCTTGTAAAGCTTGTAGGGAATGCACTGAATTGAACCCCGCTCACAGTTCATGCTAGCAGGAAAGTCTGGTCAACAAAGGCAGATAAAGGAATTGTACATGGCTATATTTAAATGAGTCTGGAATCCCAGATTCATACTTGGATGGTATGAAATGAAGCTGTCTAACTCTGCAGCTCATTAATTTAGTGATAGCAGTGAAACTTGAAGATGTCTATGTTACAAGACCCAAGGCTGCTGCAATAGATTGTCATTGAGTGTTTAAATCTCTGCCATTTTCCAGGGGTTAGAGTGGAGAATAAGGATCAGGATCTGTAGATTTTGCTCACAGGTGTCCTAATAACTCACTAGGGAGCTACGGCTAGACTCCTTCCGACAAATCTATGATGTGACTACAGGGTGCCCAGAGAAGCTGTGGCTGCCCCATCCCTGGCAGTGCTCAAGGCCAGGTTGGACACAAGGGCTTGGAGCAACCTGTCTAGTGGAAGGTGTTCCTGCCTGTGGCGGGGGTTGGAACTGGATGAGTTCCAACTCACAGCAAGCTGCTCTATGATTCTATACAGTGTTGGAGGTCAGGACAGTGGTGGGCTGAGGGCAGTGTTCCCTGGCATCCCAACACTTGTGGCTGCACCAAGCCTGGGCAGACCTGTTGTTTCTGCTTCTTGTTCCAGGCAGCAGAAACATCTCCTATGGATCAGGTCAAAATGAAATGGAGGGATGTGGGAAGTCTTCCCACTGCAGGGACGGTGCCCAGTGGATGGATGGGTGCATATGCTCCTTCTCACCATTTTGGAGCTGGAAATTCATAGAGTTCTCTGCCCCTGAGACCTGGGGGGGCACCGGCTATGTGCAAGCATTCTCGTATCTTCTGGGCTGGCCAGAGTGGTCTTTCTCTCTTATCTTTGATTCAGTCTGGCATCATTACTAATCAAAACCATTTCTGACAGTGCTGATGTGCTTCCTGCAGCCTGGCTGGCAGCTGTTCTCCATCATGCTGCAGGGCAAGTGGAAGGGAGGAAGGTTTGAGCTGGCTTCAGTGCATCGTTTCTCAGATGCTCAGTGCTGGCAAGGCGAGGCAGCCTTGCATGGACCTCCTCTGTGTGGTGTTTCTGTCAGGGCAGAGATTAAATGGTCTCTTTCTCCAGTTTCCATGCTGGCTGCTGGCCTGGTATTTCAGTTCATGAGCATTATACTGGTGGAGTTTTACTTTTTTTTTTTTCCTGGCTTCCTGATATTTTGTTAATTGCAGTGTTGAGTTTTTCAGTCTTTTGTACAGAGAAAAGTGGAGAAAGGTGAAAGCCAGTTACGGGCTGGGATCAGTAATCCTAGTGTAAATACCAAGAGCTTTCTGGGAGCAGGGCGGGAGGAGGAAAGGGAGAAGAACAGGCAGGGAAGTCAGGAGAGTAGAATAGAATAGAATAGAACATAATGCTTAGGGATGGAAAGGACCTTAAGATCATTTAGTTTGAATCCCACTGCCATGGGCAGGGACACCTCACACTAAACCATGACACCCAGGGCTCAGTCCAACCTGGCCCTGAACCACCACCAGGGATGGAGCATTCACAGCTTCCCTGGGCAACCCTTTCCAGTGCCTCACCACCCTAACAGTATAGAACTTCCTCCTTATATCCAATCTAAACTTCCCCTGTTTAAGTTTTAACCCGTTATCCCTTGTCCTATCACTACAGTCCCTTATGAAGAGTCTATCCCCAGCATTCCTATAGGCCCCCTTCAGATACTGGCAGCTGCTATGAGGTCTCCATGCAGCCTTTTCCTCTCCAGGCTGAACAGCCCCAACTTTCTCAGCCTGCCTTCATACGGGAGGTGCTCCAGTTCCCTGATCATCCTTGTGGCCTCCTCTGGACTTGTTTCCACAGTTCCATGTCCTTTTTATGGTGAAGGAAAACACCTATCATCATCTTGGAAAATGCAGACACTGCCAGGGATGGGGCATCCATAATTTCTCTGGGCAGCATGTGCCAGTGTCTCACCACCCTCACAGTGAAGGATTTTGTCCTGATATCTCCTCAGGTCCCATGGATTTGTGCACATTCAAGTTCTTATGATGATCTTGAACCTGACCCTCTCCTGCAGTGGGCCTAAGGAATGTCAAGTATTGCTGTACCCATTGTACGAGATGGTGCAGTGATGCATTCAGGGGGACATTTGGACTCTAAAAATGTGAAGACAGAGGTCCATGGAGTTACATCTGTGAAATGGGGTGAATGAAGTTTTTTATGGGTAAAAAAATAATAATTAAATATGTCTCTTTAAAAGCATCAGTTCAGCTTCAGTGTTGTATTTTAATATATTTAAAATACATTCAAAAGGTGTAAAATACATGTATTGGCAGTGAATTCTTTACCAGTATTGCAGTGATTAATCAAAAGCTGTTACAACAGATAAGCTCCTCAGTTCAGTGTAATTTGTCCTCTAGAGCACTGTTCAGATGGAGAGGCTTAGAGTCATAGAATCATGAAATGGTTTTGGCTTAGAAATGACCTTAAGATCATCCAGTTCCAACCGCCTGCCATGGGCAGGGATGCCTTGCACTAGAGCCAAGGCTCTGTCCAACCTGGCCTTGAACACTGCCGGGGGTGGAGCATTTACCACTTCCCTGGGCACCCTGTTCCAGTGCCTTATACTTGAACTTTTGTGGATAGACCTTAGGATAAAGGATGGTTTTCAGACACTTGTACATTTTCCTGTTGGTGAGTGCTTCTGCATCTCACCAGATGTGTTTGACAGCATCGTGCTTGTTTTCACGAGCCATGTGCTGGTGAGCTGATGTAACACTAGTTCCTTTGCAGTATGTAATCAAGTTGAAAAATGCTATTGATGACTTTGGATAGACTGTCAAGAACCTTCTTTTTTAATGTCATTTGCTTTTTGTGAAGAAATACATATTTTACAGGCCAGAGCTGTCAGCCAGCTCGGGTAGCCAAGATCAGCAAACTTAATAGGAGTGAAGAAAAGCCTTTTGTGCTATTCCATACATTTCTATTCTTACAACAGTTTGCACCGTTTTAATTCTAATGAAATCTGGAAGTTGCTGCGAGTGACTTCCAGAGGTCTGTGCCTTTCAGCCCACAGCTTTTAAATAGGTTTTTAATAGTGATTCTAAATGCATGGTTAGAAGTCGATGCCAATATCTGTCAGGTGATTAAAAGCCTGTGATTCTGAATCAGTTAATTTGCATTAGCAGTCCCTTCCTCTGCTTGTGTTTGCAGGTTTAACGCTGGTAAAACACTATTTTGATGAAGTATTATAAGACCAGTTTATTTTTTGTGAATACCTTGAAAATTCAGAACATCTGGAACCTGAAGTACTGTTTTTTTTCTACAAGCTCCATCAATAATGCACAGCAATTTTTCACTTTAGTTCTGGGTCATACAAGTGGTTCCTCTCTTTTTCTTTCCTCCTCTTCTTTTTCCTCCTCTTCTTTTTCCTCCTCTTCTTTCTTTTCCTCCTTTCCTTTTTCCTCTTCTTCTTTTTCCTCCTCTTCTCTTTTAAACCTAGCAAGGAATTTGAACAGGAACAACTGCTTTCTTGAAGGGGGGAATAATTGGTCATCTCTGGAGATGACATTAGAGCTTCATGATGTTCCAGAGTGGTGAGATACAGGGGACTGCTGTTTCACCTCACATATAATGTAACACAGTACACATTCCTTACAATGAAGCACAGAGTCAGGATTCAGTGACTATCGGCTTGGCAACACATTTATTTCACACTGAGATCACTAAAACCATCTGTTGATAGTTTGCTTTCCTGTGGACCTCTGCCTTCCATCTCTGAATAGACGTATCCAAAGCCATCCCCTCAGCCTGTAATGGGTCTTATTTAAGGCTTATTCATGGTGAATTGCATGCAAATAAATCTTAAATTTTTACACCTTCTTAAAAATCCGACTATACTGAAACATTTAATGCTAACAGAGGCAGAAACAGTGATAAATGATCTGAATTCCTACTTGGTGGTTCCTTAGGGAACACTATGATTATTAAATGGGCATTTCTGCCTTTGTAATCAGTTATCCTGACATGATAAATGAGTTGTATTTCGTAGTCACAGTTACACATCCTAACATAAACCACAAGATTATTTTAATATTTTCAGCATTTAAAAATGACATTATTTATGCTGGTATTTAAATTAGAGAGCAATAAATATAATTCGATATAAAAGCCTGGCATTCAGTGAACAAGTGTCTAATATAAACTAGATGTGTTAGGGAAGGGGGGCATCCTTCCATCTCAACACACCCAGTCAGTTGCCAGCACCTATAATGAATGCTTGGAGCAATGTAGAGCTATTCCAGCCACTCCAGCCAGTGAGCTGGCTTCGTTTGGAGCTCGGCTCAGATGCTTCTATAAAAACACCCATAGCATGGGGAACAAACTGGCTGGGCAGAGAAGAGATTCAGAGCAGCCCTGCGGAGAAGGACTTGGGGGTGTTGGTCGATGAGAAGATGAACATGAGCCGGCTTCAGTGTGCGCTTGCAGCCCAGAAAGCCAACCGTATCCTGGGCTGCATCAAAAGGAGTGTGACCAGCAGGTCGAAGGAGGTGATCCTGCCCCTTTATTCTGCTCTCGTGAGACCTCACTTGGAGTATTGTGTGCAGTTCTGGTGTCCTCAACATAAAAAGGACATGGAACTGTTGGAACAAGTCCAGAGGAGGCCACGAGGATGATCAGGGGACTGGAGCACCTCCCATATGAAGATAGGCTGAGAAAGTTGGGGCTGTTCAGCCTGGAGAAGAGAAGGCTGCGTGGAGACCTCATAGCAGCCTTCCAGTATCTGAAGGGGGCCTATAGAGATGCTGGGGATGGACTCTTCATTAGGGACTGTAATGATAGGACAAGGGGTAATGGGTTAAAACTTAAATAGGGGAAGTTTAGATTGGATATAAGGAGGAAATTCTTTCCTGTTAGGGTGGTGAGGCACTGGAATGGGTTGCCCAAGGAGGCTGTGAATGCTCCATCCCTGGTGGTGTTTCAAGGCCAGGTTGGACGAGGCCTTGGGTGATATGGTTTAGAGCGAGGTGACCCTGCCCATGGCAGGGGTGTTGGAACTTGATGATCTTAAGGTCCTTTCCAACCCTAACTATTCTATGATTCTATTCTAAACAAGAGGAATTAGAGATGTGTGCACATCTACGGGGGTATGATATAATAGGCATCACAGAAACATGGTGGGATGGCTTTTGGGTACATTTCTATTTTAAGTATTTCCACCTCAGTGCTTATTCCTCCATATCCAACCTGTACAGCTGGAATGCCAGCTGGACATTTCATGTGTCAGGGCACAGTTAGAAACTACAGAGGGAATATGGCCTGCATGGCCTTTGCTTGGCTGGTACAAAGCCTTTCCATCACTTACGGAGAATTTGGCTGTACTTCTGTGGGAAGCACAGGGAATTTACAGGTGTCTGTAAATTGCATTGTTTTGTGGACTTACCACTTAAAGCATTGTGTGAAATACTGTGATGGTGAAAATGTGCCTGAACAAGCCCTGGGCAACCTGTTCCATAGTCCCTGAGTAGGACCTGATGACCTGGTGGTCTCTGTCAAACGATTCTCTGTGTGCCTGCATTTGTGGGAGAGGAAGGGAAAAGATGGGAATTGAAGGCAGTGCAGGGTAGTGTCCAAACCAGAAGTGCCACCATTAAATTCAGATTTTAAGACTGATAGCTTTTATCATTAGATGTTATAGTTCTCTGAAGGTGTTAAAGACATTTCTGAACAGTGTCATCCTCTTATGCCATGTAAGACCGTGCCATATTCGAATCTCAACATGTTTCTTTGTGCAAAGGATACAAGGATTAGTTTTCTACTAATGCCTCCTTCACCACAAACATCACACCAACAGTAAGCTTTGGGCTGATTACTATTTGAAAGATGAACTTCTTTAAGCAAAAATCCTCTTGAATTTTGCATATCTAAAACCCCAATAGGGTTTTCCTCCAGCCTTGTCATTGTCAGTGAGTGAATGGTTGTAGGTGGCCTCATCCCCCCATGCTGTTTGAGTGGGAAGGTGTGATTGCAGCTTGATTGATCTTCTTAGTGATGCTCAGCACATCAAGAGTGGCCCACAGGAGGACGTCTGTGGTGCTAGATCCTCTGTGATTCCTTGTTTCTGAATGGTTTTGACATCTGGCATTAATAGTGTGAGTACAAGTGTATTAAGAGAGATCTTCTCCTAGTAGATGTGAAAAGAAAGACCCACACCCCAGTGCTTTTCAAAAGAAACAAAAGCAGCTCAGCTGTATTGACAGAATGCTCAATTCAGTTGAATCATCCTTAAAAATGTTAGTGAAAGAAACCAATTTTGAGTAACACAAAAGGTTGTGTGAGGTTCACTTCATCTCTCAAAGAAGAAGGGTTTGGGAAGAAGAATCACACTTGGGCAGTGCCCTGCATCGTCCTGGGGTTGTAAATGAAGTAATACATTTTGCAGTGCAGTGCTTTGAAGCTCACACATTCATTTACAGATAGGGGGAAGCATAAGGTAATTAAAAGCTCTTTTATCAGGTTCTTTTCTGCAGGCAATTATTTAGATAAGACTAAACCCCACTTAATCTGTGCCTGGGAAGCCTGAAGAATTCATCTCAAGAGATGTCTTTGAAATGGTACTTGTTGAGATAGAGTTTAAGGTAGTGTAGCATGAACCCAACAAGTCCTCCACTCATGCAGGCATTGAGATGCTTAGATTCTAAATCACTATTTAGATCAACTACTACAACTGCTTTTATTTAGAAACCATATAAACCTTTTTTTTTTTAACAGCCTGTTAGTTTTGAACATAAGATTCTGAAATGTTAGAATAGGTTTTTTAATTAAAACCAGAAAAAGCATGTTTTGTGACACTTGAAACTGGAACTTGCTTCACTACTTGCTATGGAAACAAGCCTCTAAAACAAATCTGTTCTTGTGTACACTGATGTGCTGATCCATGATTTTATGTAACCAGTGGATTTTTTTCATGCCTTTTTGCAGGCAGCTTGTAGAAAGAAACGTGATACAGAACCTACACTTCTTTTTCTATTATAGCCTGCATCAAGAGGCAGTAATCTATGTTTAAGAGCTAGTTGTCCCACTGGGTTAAAGAAAGGATGGGACAGCTAGCACAGAAAAGTATGCAACCTAACTAAAGGTTAACCTAAATCAAGATTCCCCCGAAGTTGTGTTCTCTGTCATTTGCACATGACCTTGTGTTTGGTAATGACACTGTTAGTAAGAGCTAAGAGGGGCTCATGTCCTTTTAAGAGCAGAGTTTCATCGTACTCTTGTTTTTTTGATACATGTTTGTTAATTTAAGTGTATAATATTAAAAAACAGTTTAAAAAATGAATTAGTTTCATGAGCTGTGAAATTCCATATAGCTGTTTTCCCCCTTGGTATCCCACTTTTCATTGGCAGCCTATGGAAGGCCATTAAGTGAGGTGATCATCACTTACCTGAGTGAAGAGCCTTGTGTAATGCCACAGTTGCAGGATGGACCTCTCGCCCTGCAATAAACCTTCACCCAGCCTCTGCAGACACTTCTAAATAACTTGCTGAAGTGCTTCAAGTGTAAAATGGGTGCTAAATGCAGCTGACACTTTAAAACAAACCTTCATGATCTGGGTTGTCTGTTCTTTAAGTAATGTATCTCTGTGTGTGTTTGTTGCTGCAGGCCACAGAAACCTTGTTCCGAATGGCAGTAGCACGAGGGACGATCACACCTTTAAGACATGGAGAAGTAAGGCTAAATATATCTGTATATCTTTTCTTTTTGCACATGTGGTATAATGTTTTATTAATGTAATGCTTTATAAATTCCTGGGAGATGAATTGTCTTCAGGTAAGTGAAGAAGGCAGGACCAGAGATAACTTGCATACCTGTGTTGTAGGGGTTTTATAAATTAAAACAAGGATTTAAATCCTGCCCAGTGGGAGATGAGGTATCCTTCAAAATACACTGTTTTTCTCTTTGCCTGTATCACAATTTTAGCTTTATAATAGAAGTGACTCACAAGAATGTCCTTCTAGTGAGGTGATTTTTCACTGCATTTTCTCTATTAGAAATTGCAGAATATAGAGAAATTTACATGAATATAGAGAAATTAATCCTTTGTTCCCTTCAAGAAATGGCAATGTAGGTAGTGTATGAAGTATTAATACAACAATTATTCTGGAGAGGATAAATATATTTGAATATTGTGTTGCTTGCACATGCTTCTGTTGATGGTGAATGTTTGGTTCCTTCTTTATGTGGTTTTATGTCAGGTAAACATTGTTCTAAGCATTGCTGATTAAATGCCTCCAGTATTAGGGGGGTGTAATTAATGCTTAGGTTGAATTTCGTTTAAGAAACATTGCAGTCAATCATGACACTGGAAATGAAAACTGATCTGGGCATTGCTGCAACTGAGAGTGTTTAGGGTTTTAAATGTAGAAACCTCAGTGGTTTTTCATGATAACCTGATTTTGATCAAATTCCTGGGTAACTGTGAGAATTCATGTAGTAGGCACAACGTTCAGCCTGGAATCTGCATCTGGACTTACCTGGAATCCCAGCTGTGCTGTAAAACATTCCTTATGCTGGTGAAGTTGCTTTTATTTCTCTTTTGAAATGAAGTAATACCCATTTGCATCAGTGTTTGAAGATAAGGGTCCAGAGGAGCTGCAGAAATGATCAGAGGGGCTGGAGCACCTCTCCTGTGAGGAAAGGCTTGATCCTGTGATTCTCTGTGCCTGGGATTTCCTGTCATGCCAATGTCCATCGTTTTAGCTTTTCTAAATATCTGGATGATTTATACTTCCCATATACTGTTCTTTATCCCTTACTACAGCATAGTGTAATGCAATTTCCGGAAGTGTTAGCAGCAAGATATGTGCAACCTTCCCAAATTGTTTAGGTTTTTTGCAGTGAAGGGTACTTAATTTTCCATGTTTAAATGACCAGGTTGTCCAAAGAGTTTGTGGGGTCTCCATCCTTGTAGCTACCCAGTGAATGGTGTGAACTGTGGGAAGATCAAATGATATCTTTTCCTAAAGTGTAATGTATTGCACCCTGCAATGCAAAGTATGGGGGTGATTACAGGCAATAAAGATCCCTGTTATGAAGGGTATTAGGGATTTCTGTGTCTGATTCATCTCATGTTGAGCCAGTTCAGCTCAGTGATGTGGTAGAAGTAGTTTTAATTTATTCTTCAGATATTCCCTCTGATCTTCTTATCAGTTAAATGACCTCAAGGGCTGGAGAGAATCAGCAAGGTAAGTGCTGAGATGTGGCCATGGATAGGGTGAAAGTGCATCTCTGTGATGATGGTGGACTTTACGCTGGTGTAGTGTGTCCTGTGACGTTATTTCCGAGGTACTCCTTGGGCTTCAGTGGAAATGCAGTTAATGCTGAGCCAGCTAATTTACAGATAAAGCATGGAAGAGTTGCCCAGAGTTGGCTTTTTCTGTGTAAGAGGGCAGTGGGAACAGTGAAGAGACCTTTTTTCTCTCTTCTGTATTTATTGTATATCTCATGCAGAGGAGAAAAACATTTTCACTCAAGGAAGATATTTCCATTAAATTCCATTGTGGAATTATAATTTATTTCCTCTAAAAGTAAGGAATGCCATTAATCAAATGAAACTGATTTTTCCAGAAGAAACATATAATTATCAAGAGTCATATAAAATACTTTTATAGCTCTTCCAAGAAATTTTGCTGCATGTTTGCATAATGTGTAAATAGAACGGGAGCCAGAAGGAGAGTTGAATCTGAACTAAACTTGACTCTGTTCTGTTTGAGAAGTGTGAACTTGGCAGTGAAAATCAAAGCACAGCAACTTGTTTATTGGAAATTGCAAACTAGGGAGGCAGCAGTCCAAATGGGCAAAAGAGCTGTTCAGCTTTCACAGTGATGCTTAAATGTGTAACCCTATTTAATATAGAAGAGAGGATAAAACTGCTCAGTATAAAAAGGCAAAAATCATTCTTGTTTCTTTTACATTCATAAATTAAAACCTGACAATTTCCTGTCTGCACTCTTGAACACATTAATGTGCAAACATTTCTGCTATACAGGCAGAACAGGGTGCGAGAAGGACTATCCATTATAATCCAGTTGTCATCACCAGGTGGATTTGTCATTTATAATATTGGATGTTGATGGGAAATCCCTTTTCTCCTCCTTCCAACATTTCTTTATTCATTGGGACTCATCAAGCCTTTATGCATATAGAATTCTTAGGTTTTTCCTTTATTAATTGTAAATAAATTGGAAAATGAGGATGGGCTGGTTTTCTGACTTTTGAATATGGTTTGTAAAATGACTGTAGAGAGTTTAGAAGATCATGATGCCAAAGGTAGTATCAAAATTGGGTACATAGTGCTAAATACTACTGAACTCTGGGATATAGATCATAGAGGTCCCTGAGGAATCCTCCTACCAGTTCCCTTGCTCCTGGTTGGGTCGAAGTTGTGTACCATTCATGGGAGGGCATCGAGCCTAGAATCATAATGCATTTTCAGGCTTCACTGTGTTGTTTTTCATGGTCATTAGTTATTCCCGTCAGTTCTTTGTTTTGGGGGTGGAGCATGAGGCTGAGGCTTGTAGAGATTATTGTGATCTGATTCGGGGCCTATAAGGATGCTGAAGAGGGACTCCGTGTTAGGGAGTGTAGTGATAGGACAAGGGGTAAGAGGTTCAAACTTAAACAGGGGAAGTTTAGATTGGATATAAGGAAGAAGTTCTTTACTGTAAGGGTGGTGAGGCACTGGAATGGGTTCCCCAAGGAAGTTGTGAATGCTCCATCCCTGGCAGTGTTCAAGGCCAGTTTGGACAGAGCCTTGGGTGACATTGTTTAGTGTGAGGTGTCCCTGCCCATGGCAGGGGGGTTTGAACTGGATGATCTTAAGGACCTTTCCAACCCTAACTATTCTATGATCTGGTAGTTTCTGGGTGTGCTTCTGAGCAACGTGATCTAGTTGAAGATGCCCCTGCTCATTGCAGAGTGTTGGGCTGGATGACTTTTGAAGGTCCCTTTCAACCTAAACTATTCTGTGATGCTATGAGCAGATGGGATCACACCAGATCTATGGCTTTAATTGTGTTCAGAACTCTTTGGGTGTGAAATCTTACCTTGTGTTGACTTTAAGAAAGAATTTCAATGTAGAAGGTGAGACCATGTTAAAGACCACTGCTGCTAGCTCAGTGTTCCTGCCCTCTTTCTTCTTCCCTATCCACCATGTTATGGCAGAGTGCTCTGTCAAGTCCTGGAAACTCAGCTCTGGAATTAAGCCATGTAGAGAAGAACTGTTTTTATTGATACAATAACTGTAATCATTTTCTTCAGGAGAAGGGGCTTTCTAATTTTACTTGCTGTTAGAGCAATTCTAAAGAGACCTTAGGACATTTCAGCCATTATGTTTAGTTTTGTACTATGAAGATGAGATGGAACAGAGTATTCATTTAAATGGTGATCTCTTTTTCCACATAAAGGGGGTTGTTCTTGAAGTTACCAAATTTTACGCTTGATTTTTAAATGGTGGGGTTTGTCACAGTGATGTTTCTGTTTGCATTTTTGGCCAGTTTCATTTATAATACTTGAAACGCAGGAAGGCTTCATCAATGGTAACATTTGAGATTCAGAAGTACCATGAATCACTTTGACGTTAATTTTTGTTTAAATCAAATGGCTTTGGGTACACTGCTTCATGTGATGTCAGCTCAGGGGCATTCCAGGTCTCATCACTTACAGGCACATCAGAAGCCAAATGGCAGTGGGATAGTGGACATCCAATCCGCTTGCCCTCGTGCCTTCCCATCACAAAGATGTCTTTATTATCCGGGGTTCAAAAGTTGTGCTCTCACAGACTATACCCATTGTCTCTGCTTTCCATGCTTTTTGCTTGAATACTTGGTTACTGTCATGTTAACATGTGAGGAAAGATGGTTTCTCAGATTTACATGAATCTGGCAGCAGTAGAGACACTGTAGTTATGGTCCTGAATGCTCTTGACTCTTTAAGCCTTCAGCCAAGGACACGTTTCAAAGGCAGTGCTGTTGGTTAGATGGGTCTGGTTTGTTCTCCCTGAAAGGGTGATGCTTGCTAACAAACAGTGCTTAACATTACAAAAGAAATCTGGTTTGGTACAATGCAACTTAAATTTTTGTAAGGCCAAGTCATAACATTCTTGGGCTCTTTCTGCCTTCGAAGTAGGATTGTCAGTCTCTTGGATCTTATCCTGAGGTTTTTTTCCCTCCTGGTTAAGGCTTGCTAATACACAGAAAAATGCGTGTTTTTTTAAATTTAGTATGTTGCAAAACAGCATGAATTTAATTGAACCAAACCATGTTTTCTGAATATGTGTGGTAAGATACAAAGTGCCAGCAGGTTTTAGTATTGCCTGCAAGAAATCTGGAAAGGGACTTTCTACAAAGGAATGGTTTGGTTTTGGAAAAGGGGAATGGTTTTAAGCTGTAAGAGGGTAGGTTTAGATTAGGTCTTAGACAGAAGCTCTTCCCTGTGAGGGTGGTGAGGAGCTCGCACAGGTTGCTCAGAGAAGCTCTGGCTGCCCCATCCCTGGCAGTGTTCAAGGCCAGGTCGGATGGGAAAGTAGTATTGAGCCTCTCTTTTAGAACCTTTTGTAAAGGAGCAGCCAATGGAGGAAACCATAAGAACAGAACTGTTTTACAGTCTCTCTGCTTCAGGTTTGGGTTTGGGGGATATGTGTCAGAAGTATTTAAAAGTGGTACCAGTATCCTGGAAATCCTTCTGGCAGGTCACACTGGGGAACAGCCCAAAGGTAATTTAATTGAAGGCTGGCATCCCTTATCTATATTGTCTGGAAGTAAGTTAAAGTAAGTAATTGCTCTGATTAAATGCAATGATAGCTAAGCCTTGATTGGAGAGTGTGAGAGAGAGAATGCCATTGAACCATGCAGAGGAAGACCACCAGATTACCTTTGAGGTGTTCCAGTGTACAGTGGTCGAGTGATGGTTTTGCCAGTTGTGTGAAGGTGTCATTTGTGTAGCTTGCCCTGGATCATGCATTTTGTGTGGTTTTTAGGTTTTTCATTCACTTTTAATCATGGAGAGGAAAGCAGATTGGTCTCAAAACTGTAGTTGAGTATGAAGAACTTTTTTGCTCTTCTGACATAGGCTGAAGAAAGTTGGGGCTGTTCAGCCTGGAGAAGGCTGCAGGGAGACCTCATAGCAGCCTTCCAGTGTCTGAAGGGAGGCTATAAGGATGCTGGGGAGGGACTCTTCATTAGGGACAGTAGTGACAGGACAAGGGGTAACGGGTTAAAACTTAAACAGGGGAAGTTTAGATTGGATATAAGGAACAAGTTCTTTGTTGTAAGGGTGGTGAAGCACTGACTGGAATGGGTTGCCCAGGGAAGTTGTGAATGCTTCATCCCTGGCAGTGTTTTAAAGCAAAGTGATGGGAATGGGAAAAATGAATGCACTTCAGGTAGGAATCATGTCTGGTGTAAATTTAAGATGTAAATACATGAGAACAGGGTAGTGGCTGCATGTTCCAGCAGATAGAAGGTTACTTCTGAGGAAAGGAAAGGCACAGGTTTGGAAATTAGAGAGCTCATGATTTCCTTTCTGTTTTGAAAGTTATCTTGGTGATCCATGCTTTGTATTTTTCTTTTAAATGTATGGGAAATACAGTCTGTTTCTGAGTGAAACAATGGGATTTAGTACTTCAGCAGTTGACATACCATGTTACACATTTTTATGACAAAGTAATTGTTTCTAAAGCAGGCTGATGTATTTATCTTACGATAATCATAACTACCCCTTTGTGAAGTGAAGCACATTGAAGCAAATTGAGTTATGCTCAGAAGTGTTTGCCAGGTATCTTCCACCAAAAAGTTTTTGGCAAGGAGTGAAGTCAGGAGGAAATTACCTATTTTAAAGACTTCTTTTTCTTTCTTAATACCTTGCCTGTATATTCTGTATTTCTTACTCTTTTTTCATGAGCAATACAGTGAGCACATGGCAAATGCAAACAATATAGAATTATGGCAAACAAACTGCATGTAAGGAGAGGTATTTACTTTCCAGTCTAGTTTTTGGTTTAACATGACTTGTGGGGGTCAAGAAATACAGTACTGGGAAGAATATGAGGTTGTTAAGATACTGTTGTTCCTAATTTCATTCTCATTAAAGAATGTACTTGGAGATTGTAATTTCAAATATAGACATTTCTGTAACCTGACAGCATTTGTTTAATAACTATTCAAATTGTGGTCTTATATGTCATAGTCTTGGAATGAAGCTGTTATCTTGCTTTATACGTAAAACCTGTCCCTAAAGACAGGCTCTGGCAGCTGCATTGTTCTACCAGAGCAGAGATAATCTGGAGGGAGAAGTTTATACATAAGGAAAGTCAGAGTAGGTATTTGTTACAGCAGGTTGGCACTTGAGTAATGCTTCTAACTCACTTTGGTGGTGGTGATTTGAATGTTAACACATTCATCTAGTTGAAGAAATAGGCAACTCTAAAAAGCTATTTAAACTGATAAAGATAACAATTTGCTCACATTCCTGTATGTGTTTAAGAATGCTAAACACATGCTAAAGATGTACTTAAAGCATGCACTCAACTGATCCGCAGTTTCCCTGCAAGCTGTTGGAATAGTCGTCTTGCCAGCATAGGAAAGCATTGTCATTTTCTGTAACACTTTACAATAAGAATATGTGCATGTCAGCTAACTCAGTGCTTATCCTGTGTGTACAGGCACTTTCAAGAAGGGATGTCTTAAGATTACTACAAATGTTAGCTACAGTCAGTGATTCCCGGTGAATGAAATCTAATGTTCCTTTAGGCAAACAATGTTCTCATTGATTCTGCAGCCCCAATTCAAGTTATTTTATGCTACTTACCCATATGTTAGACTTCTTAAAATACATTGATCACACAGAAACAAAAAAGTCGTCTTTAATCCATTTTAATTGCCCTGTATTTTATATAGAAATCAAAATGCAATCTGAAATGCCTTTTTTTGTGTGTGTGTGTTTTCTGAAGAGAGGAGAAATACGCTACAGTCAGCGAGAAAGCTCTCTGTGTTTTTTGTTCCATGTTCAACCTCTGGTGAAAATCATACAAATACTACTTTCTGTTTCCTTATTAATGACTAAGTTTATCTTGTACCTGGTGAACTGATAAAAGGGGAGAATGGTCAAAAGTAAGAAAGGGAGAGATGTGAACAGAATGAATTCAGTAACCAGTAATAACGAATATTTCTCTTCTGATGCTGTGTACCATAAGATCCTCTGAGACCAGTGGTTGAGGTATGGGCCAGATGAACAGGGAGGTAGGTTGAAAACTGGTAGGTTGAAAACTGGCTGGGCCCAGAAGGTGATGATTGGTGGCACAAAGTGTAGTTGGAAGCCAATAACTGGCATTGTACCCAGTGGTCAGTATTGGGTCCGATCCTGTTCAGATCTGGGTGATGGGGCAGAGTGTACCCTCTGCAGGTTTGCTGGTGACACCACATGGGAGGAGTGGCTGATACACCAGCCAGTCATGCTGTCGTCCAGAAGGACCTTGAGAGGCTGGAGAAATGGGCTTATGGGAATCTCGTGAGGATCAACAAAGAGAAGTGCAAAGTCCTGCAGCTGGGGAGGAACAGCCCCAGGCACCAGTATACACTGGGGGCCACCTGTAGAGAAGGAGACCTGCATGTTCTGGTGGACACCAAGTTGAACATGAGCCAGGAATGGGTCCTTGCTGCAAACGTGGCTAATGGTATCCTGGGCTGCATTAGACAAAGCATTGCTGGTAGGTTGAGGAAGGCGATCCTTCCTCTCTATTCATCACTGGTGAGGCCACATCTGGAGTCCTGTGTCCAGTTCTGGGCTCCTCAGTGCAAGAGAGACATGGACACCCTGAAGGGAGCCCAACAACGGGCCACAAAGATAGTGAAAGCAGTGGAGCATCTCTTCCATGAAGAGGGGCTGAGAGAGCTGGGACTGTTCAGCCTGGAGAAGAGAAGGTTCAGGGGCATCTTTTCAATACATATAAACACCTTTAAGGAAGGATACAAAGAGGAGCTCTGGCTCAGAGCTCAGAGCCAAGCTGTGTTCAGTGGTGCCCAGTGCCAGGACCACAGGCCATGGGCAGAGACTGAAAAACAGGAGGTGGTGGCTGAACATCAGGAAACACATATTTCCTGTGAGGGTGACCAAGTACTAGCATATGTTGACCAGGAAGGCTGTGTGGTCTCCATCATTGGAGACATTCAAAAGCCATCTGGACATGGTCCTGGGCAGCTGGTTTGAGATGGCCCTGCTGGAGCTTAGGAGTCAGATAAGATGACTTCCATAGGTCCCTTCCAACCTCAGCTATTCTGTTGTGATTCTTTCTACTTCTGTTTGGGTTTAAAGAACTAAATTTTGGAACTTTACACTGTATTTTTCTGTATGTGTAAAACTAAGATAGTGACACTTTTATTGAGCATATATTTGGTTGATATGATATAACATTAAAAATTAAAACCTTACCTAAAATTCTCCTTAAATTGTAGAAAAATCAAAGGACAGTACCTAACATAGGCAGTTCCAGCTTATAAAGTCTAGAACCGGGGTATGATACTCAAAACACGGTGTAGTATTTCTGGTGTAATACTATTTGGTGGCAGGAGAGAAGAGAATGTAGCATCCCCATCCTGTGACAGCTTGTAATCATCGTTGAGTGAGCACAGCTGGCTTTTATGGACACCGTAAGTCTGGTGCTACAATCCAGTGATCTGAAATCATTTCATACTTAAAAACCTTTGTCTTCTTCCTTCTTGTAAAGAGCTCCTGTGAGTTTGCTCTGGGAGGCCAACCCTGTACCTACCAGAGGGACCTTGACACACCTGTGAGGTGGGCTGCCAACCTTATAAAGTTTATATAAAGTTACAAAGTTTAACCATGCCAAGTGCAAGGTCCTTCACCTGGGTTGGAGCAATCCAAGGCACAGCTACAGGCTGGGCAGAGAAGAGATTCAGAGCAGCCCTGCGGAGAAGGACTTGGGGGTGCTGTTTGATGAGAAAATGAACATGAGCCGGCTTCAGTGTGCGCTTGCAGCCCAGAAAGCAACCGTATCCTGGGCTGCATCAAAAGGAGCGTGACCAGCAGGTCGAAGGAGGTGATCCTGCCGCTGTACTCTGCTCTCATGAGACCTCACCTGGAGTATTGTGTGCAGTTCTGGTGTCCTCAACATAAAACGGACATGGAACTGTTGGAACAAGTCCAGAGGAGGCCACGAGGATGATCAGGGGACTGGAGCACCTCCCATATGAAGATAGGCTGAGAAAGTTGGGACTGTTGAGCCTGGAGAAGAGAAGGCTGCATGGAGACCTCATAGCAGCCTTCCAGTATCTGAAGGGGGCCTATAGGGATGCTGGGGAGGGACTCTTCGTTAGGGACTGTAGTGACAGGACAAGGGGTAATGGGTTAAAACTTAAACAGGGGAAGTTTAGATTGGATATAAGGAGGAAATTCTTTCCTGTTAGGGTGTTGAGGCACTGGAATGGGTTGCCCAGGGAGGTTGTGAATGCTCCATCCCTGGCAGTGTTCAAGGCCAGGTTGGACGAGGCCTTGGGTGGCATGGTTTATTGTGAGGTGTCCCTACCTGTGGCAGGGGGTTTGGAACTGGATGGTATTAAGGTCCTTTCCAGCCCTGACTATTCTATGATTCATGATAGCATGCTCTGGGGAACAGTCTGCTCTTAGACTTTTAAGTACCTCTACAAATGTAAAATAAGTCTTTGGTATGGAAAAGATCTAATGAGGGTGCCTTGACAATCAGTATTAATGGGCATTAGTTGAACTTTGTATTGTTGAAGGTCTGTAGTAACTGTCTGCATTGGTTTATTATAATAATTTATTGTCATATTTTTACAATATTAAATAACTTATCAGAATTCCACTGTTTTTCTTGACCAGTCCCTTAATGTGGGATGGTTGTGATAGGTGAAGATGTGGTCTGCCAGCAGCAGGAATATTAGTGTTCGTGTTCCAACAGTTCTCCCTCTCTGAGCCATGAAACCAATCTGTTCCTGTCTGTTACAATTTTATGGAAACTAATTCTTTGTTGATGGAATCAGGTGAAAAATATGTGGTTCTGATTAGCAAACAGTATGCAGAGTTTCTAAGGTCATGGAGAACATTCCTCAGACATGTGCATGTGTTCAGTGTGTTTGACTATGCATATATGTGTTATATATACATCTTCCTATATTAAGATGATGGACAGTAGCTTTCTTTTCATATATATTTCATTATATTTCACATAATAATATTAATTATTACTTTTTGGAAGTTTAAGTAGAACAAATACTCAGTTTTGTTGTTTCTGAGTTTTAGAAACTTGCATTTTTAAACTCATCAGCCCTCAGAATAATATTAGTATAACTTTGTAACATAAATCCTGAGCCTTTTTGAAGTAGCACTGTTTTCTGTCGTATTTCTGTACGTATTATACAAGTGACTGCCTCGATAAAATAATGACCTTTCATTTTGCAGTATCCTGCAGAGCTGCAAAAACTAAGCTGGTATCTGCAGCCTGCCTAATGGACTGCTCACCACATCACCACATGCAATTAAGCATTAGTGATTTTTCTGCTCAAGACAGGCTCAAGACTGATTTAGCAATGAAACTTAATTACTTGTAGCCCTTGGAGAGAATGGCCCAGCAAGGTTGAGGTTGTTGGCAGGGCAATGTGGGAAAGCAATTGCTGAGCTGCCTTCCCCAGCTCTGATTTTCTGTAGCAGGACTTAGCACTGGTAACCTGCGGTTAAGCAAATAATCCTGCAAAACTTGTGCGTTATTATAGCTTTCTTTGTTAGAGGCTAAAGAGGAAGATAATGAAACTTTGCAGCTTCCTAAAAGCAAGTGTTCTGACCAAATACAGCTCCTCCACTGTATGGGTGAAGCTATTCAGTGCTAATGGAAATGTAAAGATACGTAAGTGTAAGGTCATCGTTCTGGCCAGAGCAAGCTGAGGCTGACAGCACAGCAAAATGCATTTGTACTTCTTTAATATGTTATAGGTAAGTTGTTTCTTTATTTTGTACTCAGGTTATAGGCAAAATGGTGAAGGAATGGAATATTACAGAATAAATTAATCATATTAACACACTATACTCCAAATATCTTCGTTTTGAGTTTTGAGGAATGTGTTATTTAAAGGAAACAGGAACTTCAATTCTGCGACTCCAAGGAATACATCTGGAATAACAATTCAGAGGGACATATGGCATCAATTGGCTTATATTTTCCTATATGGGAGTTCTGATTGCAGTAAAAGGGAAAACTGTTCATTAATTACACAGAATTAGAAATACAAATACAGGGTTGTTGATTGCTGTATCTGGCTGATGTACAGGGATTCTGGAAAAAATGTGGAAATTGGGCAAAGAAACTGGACTTTTTCTGTTTGTCAGCTGTGACAATAATTTACATCTGTACTGTGTTTTTTCTCTTAAGGGTTTTGACTCCCTTATTCTATATATTCCTATAGAGAAATCTCTCATGCATCTCTATGGGATTTTCATTTACAAGGAGAAGTAATATCACAATTGTAATTTGTTTGGTGTTTGCTTTTGCCTTCTCAGTGGTGCTCGAAGTCTCGCTCCTGCTAACAGCTGTGGACATGTTTATCAATGGAGATATTCATGGTAACAAAAGTACCCATGTGCCTAAATATTTGCAGGAGTGTGCAGCTTGAGACACTAATTCCCAAAGGCACATTTAGCACATGCTCTAGTGCTTTACTTGATGGGGAGTGAATTTAAGTATGTGTATAGGTCCCCCTGACTTCAGCAGTGTTTAGCCAGATGAGTGACTTAAACTTTTTGCTAGACAGGAAATAGTCATTTAAGCATGTACTTCGGTTAAGTTTTATTTTAAAGCAGAGCATTGGAAGACTCATTGGAGCAAGCACTGTCTGAGCCTTATGTGTACAGTCCCTGGAATATTTACCAGCCTGGCTTATATTAACCATCTTTGTTGTATCTGGGGTATTTCTCATTGTAGGGGAGTAGGGTTTTTTGGGTAGTAACCAGCAATTTTAAAAATTATGCTAAGATGTTTCCTTAAATGAAGAAGTACAGCTTTCAGTCATCTATTTAGCAGATATAGCACTACCAGTCAGCAGAACTTACCAGTCTGACCCTCTCTATCCCAGTTTTCAATGGCATATATCTTTACTTTGAACTGCTCAGGCTGAAATACACTAAAGCAAATGACGGTGGTGCCCATCAGGACTGTCCTTTGCTATGCGATCTTCATTCACCTCCTTTCATGCAGGAGGCCGAGGGATTTAGCAAAACCCACCATGTGATGGAGTAATGAAAGACACATCCACTCGGAGACCTGAATTACAGTTGCACCAGCAACATAGGGTCATAGAATCACAGACTGGTTTGTGTTGGAAAGGACCTTAAAGCTCATCCAGTTCTAACATGGGCAGGGACATCTCACACTAGACCATGTTGCCCAAGGCTCTGTCCAACTTGGTCTTGAACACTGCCAGGGATGGAGGATTTACCACCTCTGGGCAACCCGTTCCAGCACCTCACCACCCTCATAGTAAAGAACTTCTCTCATATCTAACCTGAACTTTCCCTGTTTAAGTTTGAACCCATCACCCCTTGTCCTGTCAATAAAGTTCCTGATGAAGAGTCGCTCTCCAGCATCTTTGTAGGCCCCCTTCAGATGCTGGATGGTGGCTATGAGGTCTCCACACATGTGTCAAGAACCACCTGAACTTAATACGTAATGATTCCTGCTCTGAACAGTTACCTGCCAAAATAATCTTGGGAAATGACTGGGAAAAGGTGTAGCATTAACATCTCCATGTGAACCTTGGACAGATCAGTGTCTAACAAGTAAAAGTGAGAAGTAAACTTTTTATCTCATCATGTATAAGGACAGTATTCCACCAGCCATGCAATAACTGCATTTGATTCCTATCCTCACTAATTACTAAAGGTACCTGCAGTGAAAGACCATGGGTCTTGGTAACCCAAGTGGTCTCCTGCAGTTACAGGTTGCAGTGGAGCTGGTCCCAATGCTTTAGCAATCTCTTTTCTTTGCAGGCATCAGCCATAAGGTACCCTGTCAACTTTGGGCTGCCAATTTAATGACTAATAATATAGTTGGGATGCAAGATGGATCATGCTGCTCTGCCTACTTGAATTTCACTGGAGTTTGGAAGCTTGGAAGGAAAAGCTGGTGCTTTAGTGCAGTAACATTAACAGCATTGTTGCCTCCTTTTGCGTATTACTGAAATGCTTGTAATGCAGGTGGAGATGAACGGTGTTCTTCCCAAAGCTCCTTCTGACATGTGCTTTGACTCCTATGCGTAAGTTGGATTGAAGATCTTGCTTAGCTTGTTTATAAGGAGAGTTCAACAGTCATTTTGCATTTACTTCTCTAATTTTCTTTGCTCTGAGCTGTGTCATTTTAGAGTCTGTGCAGAATGGAACTGAGCCGAGGCAGATGTGGAAGTGTTTCTTTTCAGTAACATGCTGTATGCAGTGCTCTCCTCTCCTGCACCATTCCTTATACAGCTCCTTGGACTTCGTGTAAAGTCAGGAGAAAAATATGGACAAATAAATTTCTATGTGTCATCTACATGCCCTTGAACTCACTTTCACTTTGCAACAACTGTGTGCAGCAGATCAGGAGTGTGTAGAATTTTCCAGTCATGAGAAAAGTGCTTGGATTTGCAGACATTTGGAAGCATGCACATATATTTAATAAAAAGTGGTTTTTTTTAAATGAAAAAACTATTTAAGTTGTTGAAACTCAGAACTTTATGTAATCTAATCTGCCCCTGGAACTGTTTATCACACTTAAAGTAAGTGTCCTTCATTTTTTATTTGGATGGTGGCGATGATGTGTAAAGGAAAGGTTGATTTGTATCTCTTCCCATGTTCTTGGTAGCCACAGAACATCTTACAGTTCATTCTGTAGTTGCATTTTGGGTACAAAAGAGCCATTTAAAAGCAGCAGGTGATGAACAATACATCCTGGTAGAGGTGACCAAGAAACAATTTCAGTATGAGACAGCAGTAACTGTCTATTTGAGAAAGCATTTCCTTCCATAAGTTAACTGTACTTGGGGAACTGCCTTAATATTTTTTCATCACTTAATCTCCCAATATAAATTTTTTCAGTTTGAGTCCATGCCTTCTCTACGTCGAGCATTTAGCATTGAGGTTCACAAAATTGTTATTATTTCAATATGGGAAATACTGTTCTGATTGATGGAACTGTAACACAAGAAACAGAAATATGGCATTATAGTAAATTGTATTCATCAGCCTGGTGGAACTGTATTAAATGCAGTTTCATATGAGATTAACTGCATGATACTTTAAAATACCACTTGCTAACATTGCACAGATGGTTTATATGGCAATTTGTCAGTTAATGCAGGAAAAAAAAAAGGTCATTTATTCTAAAATACACTGTAGAGAGATTTATTTTCATTGACTCTAATAAATGCTTTGGGATAAGTTTTGCCCTTGCATATATTAAGGTGTCAGTACAAGATTTCATTACAACAGTTACTAAAAGTGCTGCTCAGCAGTGGACATGGTGCCAAATAACTGGCTTAAGAAAAGGTTCCTCCACATCATTTACCCTGAGGTGTTTTCGTGCAAACAGATGATCACCAAAGATGATGCTCTGGGGTTGGAGTGGACATTCATCCACGCTGTTGCCTGCAGCCAGCCCTGTGCATGCTACCTAATGCTGTGTGTAATCCCTGCTTTGGTATAGGTTTAACAAGTCTTAGTACCTTCTTAGCTCAAGGTCTCGCTCTGCTCATGCTGTACCAGCCCTTGTCAGTGCAGAGACGTCACATTACTGCCCTTACATTATGGGCCACAGAAGTGCCATAAAATAGGAGATTTCTAAGTTTTCCCTTGGCATGTATTTTGTCCTTCCAAGTGGTTGTGCAGCAACATGTGCTCGTACCCCTTGGTGTGAAGAAGTCCTGCCTCTTCTCTTTGAAGTGGCCAAGCAGAGAACTGTAGCCAAAGCAATCCCTGTCCCAAATGCTCAATGCACGTTGCCCCAGGCACTTGGGTGCCCTTGCTGCTTCTCCCATCCCCACTTCTTTAAGTATTTGAACAGTTGTTTTTTAAGATGCCGTCTAGACAAAGGCATCTCTTAAAAGCACGAGGAACAGCCCTCTAGATCTGTGCTTCTGTAGCTTTATTCCCAAAGTGAGAGCTATGTGCAGAGGGATGCAGTTGGAGGGGGTGAGCCTTGCTGGAGTGGTATTGGGAAGACCAGGCCAGCCTGTTGAAGGGGACTCTTTGGACTAATGAAACCATCCAATCAGGAGATTCGGGGAAGGGTTGTCTGTAAGTTACAACATCTTAAGGTCCTTTCGAACCCTAACTATTCTATGATTCTATAGGGACTGTAGTGATAGGACAAGAGGTAATGGGTTAAAACTTAAACTGGGGAAGTTTAGATTAAATATAAGGAGGAAATTCTTTCCTGTTAGGGTGGTGAGGCACTGGAATGGGTTGCCCAGGGAGGTTGTGAATGCTCCATCCCTGGCAGGGTTCAAGGCCAGGTTGGACGAGGCCTTGGGTGATATGGTTTAGTGTGAGGTGTCCCTGCCCATGGCAGGGGGTTGGAACTTGATGATCTTAAGGTCCTTTCCAACCCTAACTGTTCTATGATTCTATTCTATGATTCTAATTTAAGTGCTGACGACTATTATGATGTCTCTGGTCCCACAGCGCGGAGTGTGAGAGTTTCCCTAAAGAGGGAGTTTAGAAGAGGTAAAATTAGACATATTGCTGGAATAGCTAATTCAGTCATTTTCCCAGGATGGATGAGAGTTCATATTTGCCTCTGTTAATTCCCCCAGAGAATCTTACGGAATTTTATTTAAGATCTATTAAAAAAGGCATTTCTGTTGCTGACATTCTTATCTGGCATTATGTTAAGCATAAAAAATGCAGGTATTAAACATTTGAAGATACATTAATGAACCAGGGTTGCTCGAATTTTTTCTCTGACCTGTTCCTGTATTGTAGGCAGATTGTAGTATCAAAATACTGTCGTAAATCACTTCATAATTAAATTCTTTGTTGATATCTCAGGGGTTTGAAATTCCTTTGGGTTTTCCCACTACCACCTTTGAAGATAAGACCTGGTTTGTCATGTTTTGTATGATTCTAGAGTACTTTCTGCTCAGGTGACCTAAGAAGCAGATAAAAATGGTGCAATATTTGGGGGAGAGGAAATACTTCAGGGTTTCATTTTATGTATCCATTTATTCTTTTTTTCTATGGAATTGGCAAAGTTGCAGCCTGTCAGAGTATCCGTGATTTATATCTGGTTGTGTCGGGCTGTCTTTTTGTTGATCAAAACCTTTTTAGTGCAAGTATTTAATTAGAAGGAAAAAGGCTTTACTAGAGATTCAATACGTATTATAGGTAAGACCTGGGAAAGCTCCTGATTTTGCTGTCAAAGCTTTCCAATAGAAGATTCATTTTCAAAACAAACAAGAAGATAACAGAGTTAAGTTCTGAGGTATTTCATCTGTATTTTTAAGTTGCTTAATCTTGACCATTTCATGCCTTGGATTTATCTCTGCTTAAAAGCAGAAGGACCTCAGGTCAGATTCACGTAGGCTTCTGGTATTAAATCTGCCAGTATTAAGCCCTCATTCTGTTCTAATGTGGTGTGTCTGTGTTGTGAGTTTGGTTTTAGCTGTAAGAAGCCAAGTTGTAAGAACGGGCTGTGATTTTCCTCAAAACAGTGTTTTTATATGTGCTTCTCCCTTGGCCCTATGCCACAATATTGGTCAGTGTTTGGAGAAGCATTTCATTGCCCCAGCAGTGAAGTAGGTGTTCTTCACATAGTATGAAACGCTGCCAGAAGTTCTGGAAGCAATCTGAGAGTCACTTTGATGTTACAATATTTGTACATGGATACCAAGTTAAGGCCCTTGTGCAGGGCTCGCTTCAGGTTCGTATTCTTGCAATTTAAACTAAAGCTCTTGAACACAAAGGAAGCAACAGAAAACCTCTAACACATGTTATTTTTACTTGACAAAAGCAAGGCAGCTTGTAATTAGGGTTGAAAAGGGCTTTTAATGGTGTACTAATTTATTCCCCTTCCTTGTCCTGACAGGTTTAATTAGTCCTAAATATCAGTGCCTAGACTGATGACTAGCCCAGCATTGCCGAGCTCCACTGTTGATGGGACAGCTGTAAAGCTGCTCTTGCCATTTTGTTCCGTTTTCTGAGAGTTGTACTAGTGAATTATTCTTCCTCAGGTAACCTGTGTTTTACTTCATAGTAAATAAGCCATTCAAACAGGGTGGTTTTGACTAATGGGTCTTTTTTCAGTTCCCCTGTGATCATCCTGGCTGCAATTTAGAGGGTTTAAATCAGTTTTACTGGGTGCAGTATTGCCCCTTCAAGTTGTTCCCTGTCTTTCTAAAACATTTAAAAAAATAAACTAAATTTGCCTCTCTCTTGTAATATTTCTCCTTTCCTGCATTCCTGGCATTTTTTCTTCATTTAAAATAACTCAACAACCCTACCTGAACTCTTCCATATCGTCCCTATCAGTTGTCTGCATCGTTACTTCCTTTTTCCCTATTGCTTCAGGAAATGCATCTTTCATGTCACTCTCAGGGTAGGGAGTAGCCAAATTGCACAGTGACCAAACCCCACCAAACCCTCCCTGTTTTGTAATTCCCAGAAGAGCTGAACTCCTTTCTGCTTCTTCTGTCAACCTTTTGCTGTTGCCTCCTTCAGGGTTTTATATATTATGTATTATAAGGGTTGTTATTGACTTACTTCTGTGTGATCCATCTCAACTGACAAACAGCTTCTGGTTGCATGCTGCTCTGTTCAGTTGTTTTGAAAGGAATGTAGATTATCAGTTTCACTTTTTTCCAGGGGTTCAATAGCATAATTGTGCAATAACATTTGATTCATGGCAGGTAATAAGGAGTTAGGGGGATAGAAATTGGGGAGGTGATATTCTTGTCTAAAAAGAAAAGGCCTGGGTGAGTAGATGTGGAGAAAACCTTTGTATTATAGGAGAACAGAATGGACTGTCCATGGCAAAGGGTTGGCACTAGATTATGCGTAAGGTGCCTTCCAACCCAAACCCTTCTATGATTACTCCAAATCAGAATAGTTGATATATTTTACAGAGTCTTTATGGGTCACCTTTTGGGTGAATAAACTTCTGTCCAAGTTGTGTTGTCCCTGTAACAGAAGCAACTGAGTTACACAGGAAGTGAGTGCAGTAAAGGCAGTAAGTATGTAAGTACAAAGTGTATTCTGCACTCACCTGGGGTTCTGGACACTGTTCAACAGGCTGTCCCCTACTTGAAAGCATTGCAGTTAACTACAGTTGAAATGGAAAATTACAGTGGTTGGTCTGAAGGTAACAGTTTGCTCAAAGAAGTGGCGTTCTGATGTTCAGAAAAAAAACAGCAACCCGATGTAGCGTGTGAGTGCATGTCAGGTATTAGGGAACACCTCAAAGACTCAAGCTTATGAACTAAGAGCATGTTGTTTTCCCCTTGGTTTAGATTTGAAGCACCTTTGTTAACATCCAGTATCTGAAGGGGGCATATAAGGATGCTGGGGATGGACTCTTCATTAGGAGCTGTAGTGACAGGACAAGGGGTAATGGGTTAAAACTTAAACAGGGGAAGTTTAGGTTGGATATAAGGAGGAAATTCTTTCCTGTTAGGGTAGTGAGGCACTGGAATGGGTTGTCCAGGGAGGTTGTGAATGCTCCATCCCTGGCAGTGTTCAAGGCCAGGTTGGACGAGGCCTTGGGTAATATGGTTTAGAGTGAGGTGTCCCTGCCCATGGCAGGGGGTTGGAACTTGATGATCTTAAGGTCCTTTCCAACCCTAACTATTCTGTGATTCTATGTTTTTCTTTGAAGTATTGAAGCTCTGGTCAGTGCAGAAGTTGGGTGCACTCATCAGTTGAGTGCTTCCCACTCCTGAGAAGGGAGTAGTTTTCTGAACCCCCACTGAAGGCTTATGGCTGATGTTTTACTTGATGCCTCCTTTTGGCATGAATCCCTTCATGTGTCCGCTGACAGTATCTTTTCACCAAAGAGAATATATCCAAGTCGTATGTGCTCCTCTTAACAGTGTTTTGAGTTTCTTTCACTATTCCTTTTGTTTTTAAAGGGGACTGTAGGAGATGCCAAGCAAGTAAGTTGAAGTGTTAAAAACGTTAATGCCACTAATGCAAATCATTTTATCTGTTATTACATGATAGGATCATTTGATTGTCTGAACAAAGTATCTTTTTACTAAACATCATTGCAAGATGTTTGTTAAAAAGAGATTTATGTGAGAACAATAGTTCACTTCTGTTCACCAAAACTGTTAGATTTATATTCAAACTTCCAGCCAAATATCTGTAACATGACTAATGTATCAGAGCATTGTCCGGGTTGTGTAGAATGGCATTGTATTTCTACAGGGGGTTTTCTGCTGTAATTTGATAGCTGAAACTATCAGTCTGTGTTTTACACTGGTGTATACTGTAACCGGATCTGTCCATCTGTATTCTCGCTGCACTGGGGCATGTGCTGCCTGCTCTGCTCTGCTGGGCTCTGCTTTTGTCTCCCTTGTTTTCACTTTTGTAATGATTCCCTATGGTCCAGGAGCAGCGAGGTCCACGTGAGGTCAACCATACCTTGCAGATAGTGGCACTAGTGCAAATCATGACAAATACGGGGGGGGGTCACACGGTGTTTCCTGTTTCCTGTGTTTAATTTAGAGGCCGGTGATTTGTGAGCAGCGTACAAGGATGCTGTGCATAGTTTGGTTTGGGTTTAGGTTCAAATTTAAATCCTGCTTCCAACCTCTTTTTGTTTAAATAATTCCTGGAAAAGGAACGTGTTTGGGGATCTTCTGTCTCAGATTTTCTCTTTTTCATGTTTGGCACATAGTTTGTTTCACTGCTTCTAATGGGTGTGGGTTAAAAAGCTGTTTCTGTTTAACCACCGCCTGAACTTGGGTGGTGTGAAAAAGAAGTTGGTCCAGCTATGGAACAGTTTTAGCCATTAATGACTGAGAGCCCATGGAGGGAACACCACATATTTTCTTTTGGGTTCCAAAAGGAAGAGGTGACTCTAGTCTGGAAATACCTTTTGGAAAGTAGGAGGTGATGTATAGATAAAGGCGGTTGTAAGCTCAAAAGGATTTCTGTCTCCATCAGCAGATGCCAAGAATCATATAGAGTCACAGAATAACTTGGGTTGGAGGGGACCTTAAAGTTCATCCAGTTCCAAGCCCTGGCCAAAGACAGGGATACCTTCCACTAGAGCAGGTTGCTAAGGTAATTTAATAAGGACTTTTTTATAAGGAGTGATCTAATAATACTTGTAACAGTGGGAGAAGGCTGTGAGGCAGGCAGTATATTCTGAGAAGAAAATGAAAAACAACTGCAACAACGAAACTTTCTGTTTCTAGGCTTTTTAATAAGCCTGTTCTAAACTGTAAGCTTGCAGACTCCTGCTCATACTCCGATGAACAGCTCCTGTTGGCTGGTGGAAAATAAGCAGCTCTTGGCCTCGCTGTGCAAATGTGAGTGCAAGTGGTTGTGGTGCTGGGCGGTGGTGGGTTGTTGGAATTGCTATTAAGGAAACAAAGTAAAGATAAAATCCTTTTGTTACTTCCTTGGATTTCAGAGAAATGACTAAAATCCCTGGAAATGGTGATATAACAGGTTACTGGAAGATTTTGGGAGTATTTGTGAAAACATCCCCTTATTTATGGACTAATGAAATTCAGTGAGATAGCCTGAAATGCCATCTTCTTCTCAGGTGCCTGTTTTATTAAGTTAGCAGAAATAAGTTAATGTTCCAGGATATTTTCACTAAGATTTGCTAGTTAATGTTTTAGCTGATAGATTAATTCTTACATCTCCTATTGGGAAAGAAAAAAAGTCACATCTTCTGCATGTGATGGATCCCATGATATTATTCATTGTCATTCTCCAGAGTAGGATGTGCAGTTAAGCTGTTTGACAGGAAGGTCTGCTGAGGCTGGTGAGGAAACAGGCCAGAAATATAACTGTGCCCAAACTGCTGACCTTTTAAGAAGAGTTTTTAGTGATAACAGGCTTTAAACTAAAAGCAGTTTTGATTTCAGCTGCATTGCTGCAATTTGCAGGAAAGACATTGCACTTTGGGTTTAGCTTTTTCTTAGTTCTCTTAGACCATTTTATATATATATATGCATATATATATAAAATAGAATGGAGAGCTGTGGTATCTTGTTCACCTTTTGGTTTCAGTGTTAATGGTCTAAAAGTGCTAAATTAGCGGTAGAAAGAGGATTCTAGTGTTATTGCATTGCAGTTAGATGTTCTTATAGTTCATTTATGCTATTGAGTACAACTAACATCAAGATAACATATTTTGGTGGAGTAGGGGACTGGCCCCACTCCTAGTAGTGTTTTTGTAGAATCTATCTAGGATTAGCTGAGAGATGAAAAGGTGTTTTTGACTGATACAATTGTACACGAGGACGTTTGGTTGGTTTAATTTGTATTGCAATCATCCATCATCTTTGAAGTCTAAGTAGTATTTTCTCAGGATAATCCCATTTTGAATGCCATTTTACTTCCTTAGTTGGCAGTTCATCTGTTCACACACCTCGCTGTGGGAAATTCAATTTCTCAGTGGCTATTTGAGGGGAAAACCGGAGTCAGTTTAATGGAACAAGTATTTCACAACCAGCTATGGGTGCATTTCATCTTTTGCTGTTCAAGGTGCCTGTCCTGCAATCAAAAACACTTGTAACTGCCGGGATGTAGCCAAATCATTTGGTCTTCTGCACTGTTTATGGGCTGTAGATGCAGGAGATACAGAATTATGTTTCCTGAAAGAGTGATGTGGGGAGCCATGTAATCTTCACTCAGTGTATTTGTGTTTCAGAGCAACACTTAATGAGATGGTTCAAAAGGACAGGAGATGTGTTCTGGAAAGCATAAAGAAATGGGTTGTGCTCTTTGGTGGTGTATTTGAAGATGTTCGTGTTAAGTCATTTTACACAGTTCAGTGTATTGAACAATTCCTTGATGTGCTTTCTTTCAGTTTTTCTCCTTATCAGGAAAAGTCATTGTAGAGTTACTACACTTGACTAGAGGTTGTTCATCCTTTGCTGGCAACCAAATCAAACGTGTCTTTCAAATGCGAGTACTTGTATTGTGGCTCACCAGGCAAGTTAAGGACTTCAGTGACATTTAGGACTAATTCAGTTCTGAGAATTATGTTAGTGTTAAGGGGGAAGAAAATACAACCTGAAAGTGTGAAGGTTCTTGAAGAGTCAAATCTATAGCATTAATCTTAAAGGGAACGATATAACCATTGATGTCTTTTAGAGGTATAATCAACTGTATTAAATACAGCTGTTTCATTAATGAGGGTGCTTAAATAATCCCTACTTTTCTCCTCTGGTTAAAAATCACCTCATTTTTTGTCTGATGGTATAGACCTGGTACTTCTGTTCAATTTTAGCTTTGATTCTGCAGCAAAATTAAGTGTGAAATACGGATCAAACCTTCATTAGTAGCAACAGTTTGAGATATTGTTAAAACATCTTGTTTGTGGTGTAGTTTCCTTAATACTAAATCCGATCATGAGTTTAATGTATTTATGAACATTAGAGAAAGTAGTGATGCAGTACTTGATGGCAGTGCTTTTTTTTTTTTTTTTTTTTTTTGGCAGAGCCAAAGCTTTTCTCTGAACTGGTAACTTCTGTGTTAAGAAGTAGGTGACAAATCATCTAACATGTAGATGATTGTTGGTAAAACAAAACAGACAATTTTAAAACCCTAGCAAGAAAGAGAACATAATATAGAATCATAGAACAGTTCGGGTGGGAAAGCACATACAGTTCCAACCTCCTGCCATGGGCGGGGAGACCTCGCACTAAACCATGTCACACTAAACCATGTCACACTAAACCATGTCACCCAAGGCTCAGTCCAGCCTGGCCTTGGAACACAGCCAGGGATGGAGCATTCACAACTTCCCTGGGCAACCCATTCCAGTGCCTCACCACCCTTACAGTAAAGAACTTCTTCCTTATATCCAGTCTGAACTTCCCCTGTTTAAGTTTTAACCCGTTACCCCTTGTCCTGTCACCACAGTCCCTAAGGAGTCCCTCCCCAGCATCCTTATAGGCCCCCTACACATGTATGTATACATATATAAACAGTTTACCCTAATCGAGATATAATAAAGTTCTGAAATGAAAGAAAAAAAAGTGTTTCCTGATGTGTGAGCCTTTGCTGTGTAGTATTTTAAAAATAAATATGTTAATAATTATTTCAGTAAAAGGTTGTTATTTTATCATTGATATCTGTATCAGTTTTAAGCTTTTCTTTATTATGTCCAAGAATCTTCCAGGGAGTTGGAACCAGATGATCTTTAAGATCCCTTCCCAACCCAATCTAACCTAAGCCATTATATGATCCTGTGATTCTCTTGGCTTCTGCTTAGCATCTCGCCTCTCCACTCACCACATAGGAAGTGGTTAAAGGACCAGTCAAGGGGCGATTAGAAGCAAAGTGAGTTACACTGTGTTGAACATCCATGGCCAGCAGTGTGATTCACTTTCCTGGCTCGCTGCAGTGGAGCTGATGCTGAGCGCTCACGTAAGCTGCTTTGGTGCTGCAAGGCATAGCTGAAGCAAAGATCAGCTCTGGCATTGGGATGGAGTAGACAGCTGTGGTGAGGGCTTTCCAGTGTGCTACATCCTTCCTTCCCTGTGACACAGAAGCATCTGTGCCTTCTCAGGAAGCTTCACTGGAGAGCAGTTCCATTGCAGCATGAATGAACGTCTTCATTCAACAGATGATGTCATCTCTGCTTTCACCCCCTTCTAAACAATTGTGATTATATCCCTGTCCTAGCATGTTAATTGTTCAGAGCCCTCGTTACCCTGAGGAGTTAACTACCGTACGATGACAGCTAGCGTCAGCTCTCCGTTGTGGAGGCTCCTGCATTTTAGCTTTCCTTGTGATTTCCCCCTCCTCACATTCTAAGGGAAAGGGGCTTTTACTTGCAGACGTTAGTTCACTGCATTGTTGAAAACTGATGAAGTAGTGGAGACTCACAGAAATAGATGACATCATATGCAAGGTGCCAGGATTTGTGCATAAACACACAGAATTATAATCAATTTTAAATGTTTTTCTAGATGTTTATATGTATATAAATGTATATTTATACATACACTGTGTATAATTCTACTGTTTAGAATTTCCACCAGTCTGAAGGACTACTGGGTAAGGTGTCTTTCATGATGCTGCCTTGCACAGAATATTATGCTTGGACTATTATTGTAATACATGTGTGTTGCAGCAACGAAATTATTTCAACACCCGTAAACTTTTAAAGACTAGTATCTCTTGCAGTTCCTTTTTGGATACTGAGGTAATATCAAACCTTGTAATTCTTCAGTGATTATGAGCTCTGGAAGAAAGAGACAAGCAGAAATCCTCATGGTGGAGATGAAATCTTGGATGATATCCGTAACATGAGCTAAGGAGTTACGTTCAGAAGCCTAATCTGAGACATCTGCACAGACTACTAAGAAAATCTATTGTTAGTTTAGTATTTACTACTAAATTGTAATGCTCTTGTAGGATAAGTAATCAGATCTAAATTTCAGCTTACATATGGCTTTAATATTTAGAGATATTAGCGTTCTTGTACCTTCCATTTGCAAAGCTCTATTTCAAGTCTATTCCTAATTCTGCATTTTCAAAGTATCCCTGTATGAACCATTCGTAACTACTTCACACTTACTCATCAGAGTTATAAAACTGGGAGGTTCAGACCGTGCTGGTGGAATTGGCTGTCTTGTTGGGGGTTTCCAGTCTGGAACTGCCTGGGATTTGATCTCACTGAGGCTTAAGCTGATGTAGGCAGGCGTGAACCCCAGCTGCCTGCTCCTGCCGCTGTTCAGTCCTTGGGAGGTGAAAATAGTTACAGATGGATCAGGTCTGTGGTCTGCTTTTGTGTGCATCTTGGTGCTAATAGAATACACATGGCAGTGATCAGCAAAAAAAGGTGCTGGGGAGGAGGAGCGGTGACTGTGTAAAGTGATGCTGTCTGAAAGTAATCCATGGAGCTTCAGCCTGCACCGAGAGCGCGGCCCAGCCATGAGCAGACCTACACAACAAGATGTGTAGCTGTCAAGGGGAACGCTACTACAGCTTATAGTAGTGTTGCACTGAGCCAGTCTTAGACTGTAAACCTGTCCCTGGGTCTTCTGCAGACTAAACCACCCCAGTTATCTCAGCCTCTCCTCCAGGCTCTTCATCCTTTACGATCCTTTGCTAGACTGTCTCTGCCATGTCCTTATATATATATGTATGAATTTTAGGTCTAACAGAACGTATTCTTCTCAAGGATTTTGCCTATTAAAATCTTTAACTGTATTAATTCTCTTTGTTCACAGTATTTTTGATGAGGTATTGATCAAGAACATCACTGGTAACTGTTGCTTCACACTCTAGTTTCAGAACACCCTTTGCTGGGAAGGGGAAGGAGTTTTGTTTTGTTTTGTTTTGCTAGGAGATCTCTGAAGAATTTAATGAAATGCCAGAGGTTCCTGCACTGAGCTTTACCACAATTGGCCTTGCACAAGTTAGGGACTGTTTATGTCTGAAAGGCAGAGGAACTTGAACTGTTTCAGTTTCTGAGTGCCTGAGCACTGTGAAGAATTCCAAGTGATGCTGCGACTACACTTTGTGTTTAATTGCCCTCACAGGGAGGAGATGGGGAGGTATTGAGTTGTTCTGGTGCCCTGTCTTAGCCTTACTGCTTCCTCTTACTCTTGGTTCTTAGAGACAACCTGGCTGTCTGTGTACTGAGCAATTGAGTCCATAATGTTACCTGACCAGATAAGCAGGGAAGAAAGTAAATTTGCTTGATCTAAATGTATCTTACAGGGTGGAAAAGTAAAATACTTGATTTTTGAATGTCAGTATCTTTAGAATATTTGGGTTTTGGTTCAGGAAGGTAGTTTCTCATTTGAATGATATGTTGCTTTGAGTTTCCTCTTGCTCTTTTCTTCCTCTTGTAATTACTACTAAGCCAGATAATTTTGTCTTTCTTAAATTTAGGAAAGAATAATCATCACAAATAATTCGGTGTCTCTGTAGCCATAAGGTACTGTACTTGTTTTCCATGTGTATATATATGTGTGTGTGTGCACACTATTTTTCCCTAGTTAGAAACTACTGCAAATGACAAGGCAACTATCTAGCAGCCAGAGTGATGTTTACACAAGAGATAATTGAGGGTTTATGTTTTGTAGCATGGGGTACATGTTGGAGACCTGGGAGTACCAGAAAATGTGGAATAGGATCAGAGGAGTGTCCCCACTGCTCAGCATTAGAGCTGCCTTCGAGTTATGTGTCGAAGGATGGATTAGTCCTAGAAATGAGCGTGGACCAGCTCTTCCATGGTATATTGTAAAACAGAATCATAGAATCTTAGAATAGTTAGGGTTGGAAAGGACCTTAAGATCACCTAGTTCCAACCCCACTACTATGGGCAGGGACACCTCACAATAAACCATGGCACCCAAGGCTCTGTCCAACCTGGCCTTGAACACTGCCAGGGATGGAGCATTCACAGCTTCCCTGGGCAACCCATTCCAGTGCCTCACCACCCTTACAGGAAAGGATTTCCTCCTTATATCCAATCTAAACTTCCCCTCTTTAAGTTTTAACCTGTTACCCTTTGTCCTACCACTACAATCCCTAATGAAGAGTCCCTCCCCATCATCCCTATATGCCCCCTTCAGATACTGGCAGCTGCTATGAGGTCTCCACTCAGCCTTCTCTTCTCCAGGCTGAACAGCCCCAACTTTCTCAGCCGATCTTCATATGGGAGCTGCTCCAGTCCCCTGATCATTCTCGTGGCCTCCTCTGGACTTGTTTCCACAGTTCCATGTCCTTTATTATGTTGAGGACACCAGAACTTCACACTATACTCCAAGTGAGGTCTCACAAGAGCAGAATAAAGGGGCAGGATCACCTCCTTCGACCTGCTGGTCACGTTCCTTTTGATGCAGCCCAGGATACGGTTGGCTTTCTGGGCTGTGAGCGCACACAGAAGCTGGCTTATGTTCATTTTCTTATCAACCAGCACCCCCAAGTCCTTCTCCACAGGGGTGCTCCGAATCTCTTCTCTGCCCAGCCTGTAGCTTTCCTTTTCAGTGAGGTGCAGTAGTGAGGAAATGCTGTTTCATTTGTCAATCACTTGTTTGTACTTAAGTCTCTCAGCCTTCTTGAAAGCAGTGGACCCTCATCCAGAGGTTTAAGAGTCTGTTCCATGGCAGTTTGAGGCTCCATTACAATATGTTGTACCTGTGTTTGCTGTGGCTAAAGAACACAAAAACCAGGGGAATGCACTTCAGAAGCATTCTCTCAGAAAACAAATGTAGGGTGCTGCAATACTCAACTGTACATCTCTGTGTGGAATTTGTGAACTAGAAAACCAAGGGTTTAATCTTCTCTTTTATTCTTTCATGCTTTTCTGAGACTGGCAGGTGCTCCCCCGTCTTGGCTCAGTTACCATCTACATTTGCCAGTCGTAATCGTGATCAAACAACAGTGCTTTAAGATGAATCTATATAATCTCTTGTTTAATAACACATACTAGTGTTTCTTTTGATCTTATCTAGAGATTGCTTGTGGCTTGCTGGCAATAAAAAATCAGGAGCCTCTGTGCTCAAGTGGTGTGGGTGCAGCTGAATTGGCCCAGCGCCCGATAAGGATCAGACAAATTGTTTTCTACATTTTCATAAAGCCCATCAGTTATAAAGCAGCAGCAGTGCTGCAGTGCATCAGAACTTGCTTAATCTCAACTAGGAAGAGAATCATTATGTGGATGACTGAGGCTGCGGCAAGGGTTTATGCCAGTACTTGCGATAGCTCATGAAATTTTCTCCGAGCACGGTGGGTTTCAATTAAAGGAGAACATGATGTGATGTGATGTGTTATGAAGGTTTTGATTTGACAGGATTTACTTTAGAAAGAAGGTAAAACACTCTATACCCTGAAATGTCCAGAGAGGTAATTCTGTTTAGGATTTTCATTTGGCATGTCTCATGGAATCACTAGAAATTTGAGCTTGGTCAAGGACAACCACGATAGGGATGCTGGGGAGGGACTGTAGTGATAGGACAAGGGGTAATGGGTTCAAACTTAAACAGGGGAAGTTTAGATTGGATATAAGGAGGAAGTTCTTTACTGTGAGGGTGGTGAGGCACTGGAATGGGTTGCCCAGGGAGGTTGTGAATGCTCCATCCCTGGCAGTGTTCAAGGCCAGGTTGGACGAGGCCTTGGGTGATATGGCTTAGTGTGAGGTGTCCCTGCTCATGGCAGGAACAACAACCCCAACCCAACACAACACAAGGCACTGGAAGGTGCCCAGGAGTGTGTGCCCATCCCTGGCAGTGTTCAAGGCCAGGTGGAGGGCTTGGGATGCTAGTGAGGTGTCCCTGCCTGTGGCAGGGGTTGGAACTTGATGATCTTAAGGTCCTTTCCAACCCTAACTATTCTATGATTCTGAATGGTTTTTCAGGTATCTTTTATATGACTTCTGGTACCTTTCTGTAATTACTCAGATTCTGTGATTTCCATCACCTTTGACTACTAGAAGATTATAGAAAATGTGACACTTTTCAACCAGCTGTTTTGTTATTTGAATAGAATAGCATATACATTTTATAAAGACAGCTCATGGGTTAGGGTGCTGGAGGTTACGTTGTGTAATGTGCAGGTAGAAAAGAGAGATTCCATTCACAGCTATTTCCTTGATCATTAATCTGCATGTCTAGTTCCTTTATTTACTTTTTGTTAGAAGTGAGCTTGCTTAAGGAGGAAACTTAAATGATAAGTGCTGTAGGAAGCATTTTTATTGGAGCAATAACATGTCTTCAAATAACATTTGGGAACTACACGCAACAGTAGACAAATTTCTATGACTGCACCAATATTTAACTCTGGATTTATTGTTAAAGCTAGGGTTATTTTTATTAGACCCAACAGAATGGGTTTGGGGTACAAAATCCCCTTCCTCAGGCCTGAAGAATGGGCTGTGTGCTCAGAATTCTTATGGAGCATTTTCCTTCATCCCTGGTAATGTTAACTGGTATAACAAAAGATACTACAATTGCTGTGCTACTGTTCAATGAGGGGTATAAAGGTAAAAGCATGCTTATACCTTCTGTCAGCAGAGACAGCAGTAAGCTCTTCTGTGGATAAATGGCTTTTTTAAAGGATTTTAAAATATGTAAAATAGTTTCTTTTTGTCTGGATCATGTATTCTAAGAGTAAAAGTCCGTTATTGAGCACTAAACAAAACTCCCATGTGTGTGTTTGTAAAGCACAAAATGCTTGTAAAACTGAAAAATCTCTGTTACAAAGCAGTCATTCGAGAAAGCTACCACATATGAATATGAAACCCTTATTACTGTGGCATTACTTCTAGTAGAAATACTAATCAGGATTGATTAAAAATGTACAATAGTAAGTCTTACTTTCTCTTACTTGTAACTTTTGGAAAAAATGGGCTCAAATAATAATTATTGACCCATTTTTAACTGGGTTGTTAATTTTCCATGGTTTTTACTAATAGGAGTTTCCTCAGGCAGACCTTAGCTGAGAGCTCTCTTCTCTGTAGCACCCAGCCTTCAGGAACTAGGAGTAGGAGCTTGACTTGTTTCGCCCTCAAGTGTAGATACAGCTCTTGCATACACTGCAAAGTGACTGATCAACAAAGTGATGGTTTTCAGGCTTCATGGATACGCTGGAACTCAAGTGTTGATGTGGCAGTGGCTGAAACAGGTCTCCTGCAAGCTGTGTTTAACACTATTCAGTGTTGAGCTGTGGCTCTGACACACTTCTGCCAGGTGATATCACTGATCACTTTTCCCCCCTCCTGCTTTCATTTACATAGGTTATGTGTATCTTCAGGGCTGTTCCTTTTAATCACAGGGTGTTTGGTACCTTATGACAGACTTCAGTCCTACTCTTTATTCTGGTCAAAGGCTTTTCTTTTACCCCAGGAAATTTGACTGTAGTGAAACTACTTGAGGAAAGTACCCATAACCTTAGCATTATGTAATATGCACCAAAGTCTGAATACACGAGACTCAGGGGTGGGTTTAGGAGTTTCTCTGTTGTTTTTCCTTTCTCTGGTCCAAGATTTCTGTCTGGCTGTGAGGACAAGTCATTGGTGAGCTGGGGCTGCTGGTGTTACTGGGACTGTTGTTAACTGCTTTCAGCCAAAGCTTTCTGGTTTGTGTTCAGCACTGCTGAATGTCGCTTTGTGATGCTGTTTATATGAGGGCTGAGCTTTCTTGAAAGGGAGAATCTTTGTCAGCCAGCAGAGAGCTAGAAAAAAAAGAGCCTCTTAAGTTTCGTCAGCAACTTTCCTCTTTTTTTATTAAGGTTTAATAGAGTCCAATAAAGTACAATATAATCAATTAAATTCCAGTGCTTTTGTTACACACCAAATACGCTGACTGGCCCTGGAGCATAGAGATTTTTGTGCATCCCTTTAAAGCATCCAAATATTTAGGGTGTAGCAGTCTCATTTGAAAGATGTACGTTGTCTGCTTGTTGTCTCTGGTTCTGCAGCTGGAATGTTTCAAGGCCTGTGTTGCCAAGCACAATTTGTTGACCTTCTATCGTAAATCAAATAGTGATGGACTCTGCAAGAAAAAACCCAAACAAAGCTTCCTGCTCCCTGGATAATGAGGCTTAAATTCACTCAGTATTTAGTTATATTTCTGTGGGACTTAGTATTATTTTGCCTTTTTTTAGTATAGTTGTTTTTAAGTCTAGAAGAGCATTGTATATTGTACTGAGGGTGCTACAAAAAATTCTGTAGGTGACCATTTGCCTTCTGTATCATTGCAATCATTCAAGGCCAGGTTGGACAGGGCTTAGAACAACCTGGGCTAGTGGAAGGTGTCCCTGCCCATGACAGGGGGTTGGAACTGGATGGGCTTTCCAACCCAAATCATTCTGTGGTTCTTGGTGCTATGACAAGAGGATAGTCACCGGGCTTTCCACGTTGGGCTGTGCATTTCGTGTAAAGGAGTCAGGTTTAGCTGCACATCTTGCTGTCCTTAGGTTGTGCCAGTGTTGGAAGAGACAGTATCAAACATGCCCAGCACATTTCTAGGAGATACTTGCCTCTTGATCTTGAACACCTCTGGTAAAGGAGATTTCACAATCTTACAGGCAGCTGGTTCTGGTGTATCACTACCCACAGGGAGAGTTCTTTATGTGACCTGCCTTGTCTTTGCTGTAGATTTAGCTCTGTCTTCCTCCTTCTGTACTTGATGAGACAGATTTGTCATTATAAGGTAATTATATGAAAATAGAATCACGGAATGGTTTGGGTTGGAAAGGACCTTAAGATCATCAAGTTCCAACCCCCCTGCCATGGGCAGGGACACCTCACACTAACCCATGTCACCCAAGGCTCTGTCCAACCTGGCCTTGAACACTACCAGGGATGGAGCATTCACACTTCCCTGGGCAACCCATTCCAGTGCCTCACCACCCTAACAGGAAAGAATTTCCTCCTTATATCCAATCTAAACTTACCCTGTTTAAGTTTTAACCCATTACCCCTTGTCCTATCACTACAGTCCCTAATGAAGAGTCCATCCCCAGCATCCCTATAGGCCCCCTTCAGATACTGGAAGGCTGCTATGTGGTCTCCACGCAGCCTTCCCTTCTCCAGGCTGAACAGCCCCAGCTTTCTCAGCCTATCTTCATATGGGAGGTGCTCCAGTCCCCTGATCATCCTCGTGGCCTCCTCTGGACTTGTTCCAACAGTTCCATGTCCTTTTTATGCTGAGGACACCAGAACTGTACATACACAGTAGCTGTCGTGTTGTCACTTGCTGCCTCTTTTTTAGTTTAATACATTTCCCAACACTCATACAGTACATGCCCGTTACTTTCATTGTGCTCTTCTGGACTGTCTTGCTTTGTCTATGCTTTTCTTTAACTACAGCACTGTAGTTAGGGGTGTTGCTTCCACCAGGTCGTTGAAAAGAATGTGTAGTATTTTACAGCACTTTCCACAGCGTTGTGTTGCTGATGCCTATTTACTTGTGATCTGTGGAATCCGTTGTACTCTTGTACTGCCTGCACAGTTGTTTCTTGTCATGGTTTTTATGGATGTGATTTCTCCTGCCAACTACTTCGTGTTTGTTTTTATTGAATTTCATCTTGTTGACTTTGGGCAATTCAATTACTTTGTGTGAAAAACTGGTTTCTGAAGGGTTTTGTGAATTTATGACATAATCTCTGTTGCATCATTCAAATCCTTACTGAAAAGGGAAGCAAAACCTCTGTGGTGGCCACAGTTAAAATGCCTTTTAGTTTGACAGTGGTCTTCTCTATATTAGAGTTTTCTCCTGTAGTATTCCTGAGCAGCTCTGTGCCCACTGGCACTTACGTCAATACTCACTGTGCGCTAATGACTTCATGTAAAATTATTTCAGATGCTCACATTTTTGATGCAGAATAATACAATACGATAGTTACTGGGGAAGGAAAAGGGAAAAATAAAGCCCAACAGGGTAGTTTATGCAATAATCGTTACAATGTCTTGTGTGACCTAATTCTAAATCACATGCCAGAGAACTTGGAAAAGGGAAATGGTCTCATTGTAAGATTTTTTTGCTCTGAAATTCATTGTAAACTTTTCCTTTTCAATTTGTTATCACTTTCTGTATCAACATGCAGCAGCCTCCTGTTGTGTGTGTTTATAAGGTTTAGATTTGCTCTGCTGACAGTATATCCATTCTTCTCACTGAAGCTGTCTGTATCCTATCATGATCAAAACTGGTTGACACTGAGTGAGAGCAGGTAATTTTCTCCAAGGTTTTTGCCTCCTGAATGAAGGTGTGAATATGGGCCAGTGTATCTAGAACTAAACAGCATTTTCTCACTCTTGAGCTGTATCTGGCAAAGATGGAGTGGATTAGGGCAGGTTGTGGGCTTAAAGTATGGTGTAGTTGTTCCTGAAGCAGCTGTATGTGCAGCTGGTTCTCACAGCCAGGGCACGGCACCTTCTTGGTATCTCAAGGAGGACGGCTTTACCCTTTCTGCCCTTCTCTGCTCCTGGCACAGAGGTCCCGTCCATCCTTTTGCTTGGGCCTGCTCTGGTGCTTTTATACCTTTCCAGTGATCTCCTTATCTCACCAAGCTGGAGAAAGCTCTCCAAAGTTTGGAGTTGCTTTTCTGTACCTCCTTGAGTTTGTTTTCCTCAGTGTTTGTGAGTCACTGAGCAGGTGGAGAGGAGGAGGTGGGAGCACGGAGCCCCAGCAGAGAGGAAGAAGTAGGATATTCCCCTCTCAGTGCTAAATTGGCTCAATGAGTCCTGTATGATCACATTGATAATCTAGAGGAGGATGGGATTAATCCAAGTGAGATTAACAGTGAGGTAAAGTGTTAAGGATACTCTCATTTGGGAGTGGAATGAAGCAGAAGCAGCTTCCTGTACGTGCATCTTAACTGTCCTGCCTTTTGAACTAAAGCTAGAAATATCTGAATAAATCACAAAAGCAAAGTTAGACAACATACCATGTTTAAATTGCTGTTCTATTGCATTATTATTTTCATTATATTGTTGTATTTTGTTATTTATTATTTTATTCCAGACTATTTTAAATGGGATCATTTGTCCCACTGCACTGCTTTGGATTTCGTAGGGTTTTTAACCTTCTACAGGAACAGCTTGAAGTCCACTAGGAACAAGAGAATCCTTTTTGGTGGGTTCAGGCTGGCTTTCATCCTGGTCTATCAAATGTATAAATAATGTGTAACTTTTATAGCAGTTGTAAAATCCTCATGATCCAGAACACACAGCAGTAGTGTGATGTTTTATGTAATAACACTCTTTCTCCTCCTTGTAGGTCCTTTTGTTCTGCATCACAGCTGCTCTGTTCATGTTCTTTTTCAGGTACGTTGCTAGTTTATGTATATATGTTTGTAAGGATTATTTTAAACAGCTTTTCTAAAAGCTCGCTTGATTTTGGTTATTCATCTGAAAACTTGTATATTCTTGACTCATGCTTTCTGAATTGATGCTTCCATGGCATCAAATCCCCACTGCTGTGAACATAAATTGGGCTAAAAGGGGAAATGCTGAGTTAAATGTTTTAAATCTTCTGGAGATTATACTGATTACTTAAGGAGCCTCCTCTCAGCTCGTAATTAAGACTCTGGAGTTCTGACATTACACAGTATGAAACAGCTGAAATAGTGCTGTTCATGTATGTTCCTAAGTGGCTTGTGCCAGGGGAGATGATATTTTTTCTTCCAGTGAAAATGGAGAAGAACAGGAAAATGAGATTTTACACTTGTTGATAGTGCCCAATCTCTCACATGGGTGCAGATGCAACTGCCTTCTGTTCATTGTAGAGTACATTAGTTTCACATACTTTTTCACAAGGTATCAGTTGTATTCATTCTTTAAAAACATACAGTATCGGGATCAGATGAGACACTCTAATCTTTTTCTCCCTTGGCTTGTAAGATATATGTGATTTACCTTCTCATTGCTTCCTTTTTAAATAACCAGGCCTCAAATTTTCCTTATTCTCTCTCAAGCTGGAAAGTTGCATGTTAAAATAACCTTTGACTACAGCCCTCTGACTTAGAATTTCTGTGGCATGCAGCCATCTATGGTTCTCCAAGCCCTGTGATCCCCTGGTAATTGCAAAACTCTGGAAGCTGCAGCTTTTTCTTTTCATAATTCCATTACTTACAGGTTATTTTATGGATATTGGGCAAGAACAGTCTGTGGATAGGGGAAAGCTGTCAGTTTACTTGAAGAAGCATTCATTCCCCCTCTCATCTACCACCCATTAAGACCCTTGCATTAGTAGTCTTCTCCTTGCTTTATTTTGTCCTGCTTCCCAGAGTCATGCCATAGCAGCTTTGGAGGATTTGAGTTACAGGACTGAAGTTTGGCACTTGTCTGTATGAATACTGATTAAACCGTCTCAAAACGCTAAAATGCTGATCAAAGCTATAAATGTTGCATGATTTTGGAGGAAGCTAGTTGTCTCCTGTCTGTGTCTTTGGTAATAAACTGGTGTTTTAGGGGCAGCCTGGATGTTAAGTGAGAGCTGACCAGAGCCCAGCGAGGTATTTGGTGAATTCCTCCTGACCTGACACAGCAACACTGTTGGTTGGATGGGCTCCAGACCACTTTCTCTTCTAAAATTGCAATCACAGTTTGGGTTGGAAGGGACCTTAAAGCTGACCCAGTTCCAACCCCTTGCCAAGGGCAGGGACACCTTCCACTAGAGCAGCTTGCTCCATGCCCCTGTGTCCAACCTGGCCTTGAACACTGCCAGAGATGGGGCGCCTCAGCACCCTCACAGGGAAGAGCTTCTCTTTGTATCCTTTTTTATTGTTCTGTGCTAAGAAGAGGGAGGAGTCAGAGAAACCTCAGGGAACGATTTGGAGTTTGGAAAAGTTGGCTTGTGTAAAAAGATGGATTGTGTTTGCTTAATTTAAAAATAAAAACTCCATGGGATGGGATGACTGTCTTCAGGTACAAGAGTGCTGAAAAGAGCAAGAGAATCAATAGTCCGTTCTTGCTGACTGTGATAGAAAGGATGAGACATAACAGAGCAAGACAATTTCTTCTTACAATAACTAGCAGCAGGGATGAATTCACTTAGATATTGAGGAAGGAAATAGTAAGAAGGAAGCAATTGAAAGTTTCCCTGGTGAGGCTGCAGGTTGTACTCTCAGATCCATAGGAACAGATTTTGGCTTAACGTGGGTGTTACTGCTCTAAGGAGTGAGTTTCTTCCACTTTTTGATGCACATCAATGGCTGCCATAACATGAAATGTTTAATATGTCAAAGACAGTGGTCAGTAAAGTCTTTGGAGGGAGGAAAGCTCTGTTGTGCTTCACTGAATGCAGCTTGAAAGCTGTTAGCTGGAAAAATCCCCAAATTCCAGCTGTGCGCTGTTGAAAGCACCATGTCTTGTGGAATGTATAGAGTGGGGACAGCAGGGTGAAGATATGAACAGGTTAGTGGTCCAGGCGGGCAGGGGCATCACTGAAAATCAGTAGAGGTAACAATGGGACTCTTCTGCTACACCAAATGAAAGTGGTTTTCTACAATTTCTAGTGATAGAAGCACAATAGAACACCCAACTGCTTAGGGAGCAGAGGCACAAAAGGGGAGGTTACTGAAACGGTAGAAGAGAAACCAGGAATAATTACTGCAGAATACATGACATGAGAAGGGAGTAAGAATGAAAGGTAGATTCAAAAGAGCAATATAGAAAGGGAGACAGTAGGGAGAGGGAAGGAGAGTGTGACTGAAGATGAAAAGAATAAGATCATGTCAGCAGACAGGACAAAAAATAGAAGACTGTACTAGGAAGAAGGCAGCTGAAATGCAGATAATAGGTTTGCAGGCAACAAAGTTGTATTTAGAGACAGAGGAATCATAGTTTAGTGTAGTTTTTTTTTTCTTTCTTGTCCTTTTCTGGTACTTTTCTCCTAAATTAAACCTCTGCTTTTTCACCAAATGCTTCTGCTCAGCTCTACTGGGAGTGATGAAATGATACATCACTCATTTGTGGGTAGCTGTAGTGTACCGTAATGTGTATAGTGTGGTCAGTCATATGTGTAATGCACACATACAGGTCATCACAGTTGAAACAGGATTCTTTCCTCTTCTGCCCATTTTATCCTAAAAACTCACATACAGACATGTATATAGGGAGAGGAACATTCCCATAGCTTAAGGAATGAGTTTTCAGATGACACTGAACTCAGCCAGGACTTAATACTCACTACTTAAAGACTCATTCGTGATGTTATATGATGTCATATATGCTTTGTTTTAAAAAGCACCATTTTTAAAGTGTCTTGTAACAAAAGCACACTTTGATGCTTCTATTTAAGAAAAACAATAAATTACAGTTTTCATGGAGTTATGGGTGGAAAGGTTTGATTATACCATAGTTTCATGTCATCTTATTTCCGTTTGAATAATGCATGGTGCTGGCTGACCAGAATACCAGTCTAGAATAACTGAATAGGATAAATCAAGCGGGAGGAATCCTGTAATGTGTAAAATAAATACTTGTAAAATACAATTGAATCGATGTTATTACAGTAACAGTTTGATTTTGAATATTACACTGGGGTTTTGCAGAAGAGTGATGCAATGGCTCTGCTTTTATACACAATTGAAGAAATCCACGTAATAGAACACTTGCAGTCTCTGCACAATAAATGAACACCTCCATATAAATCCTATCCACATAAACTTAGAAAATCCAGCAATTTGGGTGAATATGTGTAGGCAGACTGAAGCACTGGTTGCTATAGTAGTTAATCCTCAGACTCTATACCACCAGTATATAATAGGCATATGTTAACTCTTCTCTGAACCCTCGAAAGGAAAGCATTTAAAGGCTGAAACCAGCTATTATGGGAAGTTGGATGGTTCTGGTGATTGGTGGACCATAAGTTGAGGATGAAGTCTGCCTTCTATAGTGATAGATGTTAAAATGTTACTTTCTGAAGCAATGATTTCAGACAATGAGAAGTTGCTGCTGGGATTTCGCAAAGCAGAATGTGGTGGTTTTCATTACTCGGGGTTTGAATCACTCACAACAGAAAGCTCTTGGTCTCTTAATGTCATTTATATATTATCTATTGATTGAAAATGGCTAATGAGAAATACAATGAAAAGAACAGTGAAATGGGGATGCACTGTCACATACTGCATTAAGGTGGAGTAATGAAACTTGTGTAAAGTCACTGAAAACCTTTAAGAAAGGTCCTTTTGTTCGCAGAGCCCTTTATTCTATCTCATTAATGAAATTCTAGCCTCCCAAATTACAGCTATTTACTTTTCTTTCCCCATGAAACACATATCCTGTAATTTATTCCCTATTTTGACATGATATTTCAAAGTGCCTTTAGTTTCTTTATTTTATCTTTCTTTCTGTGGTACCAGTCCCGTGTTTAATCGCCCCAACTCCCTTTTGTACAGAAGCAACTACTTGAAACATATATTTGCCTTTAATTGTACTCTCTTTTGTACTGTAGAATAGGCAAACTTAATGGTTGGAGTCACCATTTTACGGATTTAATACAAAATAATTTTCCCTTTCTTATTAAAACTATTTTGAAGCCTTTTATATTCGCTGTAGAATTAAAGGAGCACATTAAAAGTCATTTGCTATTAATTATTAGCTAATAATTCAGAAGAAAAATCAACAGATGAGATTTTTTTCCATGTTTATATATATATTTTTACTATCCTTACATAAACATCTCAGAGTTAGTGGTTCGAAGCATTGTTTTGGTAACTGTCATGAACCATGATTTCTGAGGTATTTTGGATGACCTGGTGAGCAGATGAAAACATTCAGTCTCCTAAGAAATGCTATAAATAATCAGCTCGTTTTATTTTGTGTGAGCAAAAGTAAAACATGGTATCACAGGAGGGGGGTTGCAGATAAAGAGATAACCTTATAGGTTAACTATGACTTTTCTCTGGCAGAGCCTTGCTTTAGGGTTTTGTAGCCTTAGTTCAACTGCAAATACGGGTAGAAGGGTGAGATAATCTGAGTGCTGTTTAACTACCCCTAGAATAAAAGGTGAGAAAGAATTTTTACTTTCCTATTTTCAGGAAGCACCTTTTGTTTTCTTCTCTTTCATACTCTTTTACCAGATTTCTGCTGCATTTCAAGGTTGTTTTTTTTTTTTTTTGTCCTTTTCAACTTGCAGTACCATGTAGTATTGTTTCAGTTCTGCTTTGAAGGGGGGTTGCTGTGGAGTTTTGCAGAGCTTGGGTCTTAGCTCTCTGCTGCGCTCACAGGAGAGGGAAGATGCTCTCCCCAGACTAATGTTATGTACCAACCTCTATGTTAAAAATGATACAGTAGAGTTAAAGGTACGTCTGAAACGTATTTAAGTGCAAGAATGTGAGATTATTTGATTTCCCTACAGGTGAGAAGAATATCTAGACTTAACAGATGCAAAATGCCCCATCCCTGGCAGTGTTCAAGGCCAGGTTGGACACAGGGGCTTGGAGCACTCTGCTCCAGTGGAAGGTGTCCCTGCCTGTGACAGAGGTCTGGAATCGGATGAGCTTTAAGGCCCCTTAACCCAAACCATTCCATGATTCTATGAAAATTGCAGTGCCCAGAGGGATTGTGGTGGGCATCTTTAGCAGCTTCTGATGGTACTCTTGCACCTTCAACCGTCTGCAGTGACTGCTGTAGGATGTCCATGAGCAAATCCCATTTCTTCTGTTTCTGTCTTCTTGAAGTACAAATCGCTGTTTCTTACCTGTTCATTTGGGTAGTGTGCGAGGAATGGGACAATAATGGTATCCATAAAATTACAAGAAACCAAATCTGATCTCTAACATTAAAGAGAACCTTACATCTGTTTCATCTGTGTATCTGTGGGACCTTTGTGCAAGACTCTTATTTCTGTTTTAGGTATGTATCTGAGATATTTAAGTTAGGAAATAAGAGAAAAAGACAGGCAAATTGGTGTTGTGAAGCTGCCTCTCATTACCTGATGATAATGAGACTTGGCATGATATCCATGCCAAGTGAGAGGTCCTACACCAGGGTTGGAGCAATCCCAGGCACAGCTACAGGCTGGGCAGAAAAGAGATTCAGAGCAGCCCTGTGGAGAAGGACTTGGAGGTGCTGGTCGATGAGAAAATGAACATGAGCCGGCCTCAGTGTGCACTTGCAGCCCAGAAAGCAACCGTATCCTGGGCTGCATCAGAAGGAGGTCGAGGGAGGTGATCCTGCCCCTCTACTCTGCTCTCGTGAGACCTCACCTGGAGTATTGTGTGCAGTTCTGGTGTCCTTAACATAAAAAGGACATGGATCTGTTAGAACAAGTCCAGAGGAGGCCACGAGGATGATCAGGGGACTGGAGCACCTCCTGTATGAAGATAAGCTGAGAAAGTTGGGGCTGTTCAGCCTGGAGAAGAGAAGGCTGCATGGAGACCTCATAGCAGCCTTCCAGTATCTGAAGGGGGCCTATAGGGATGCTGGGGAGGGACTCTTCATTAGGGACTGAGTGATAGGACAAGGGTTAAGAGGTTAAAATGTAAACGGGAGGTTTAGATTGGATATAAGGAGGAAGTTCTTTGCTGTGAGGGTGGTGAGGCACTGGAATGGGTTGCCCAGGGAAGTTGTGAATGCTCCATCCCTGGCAGTGTTCAAGGCCAGGTTGGACAGAGCCTTGGGTGACATGGTTTAGTGTGAGGTGTCCCTGCCCATCTCAGGGGGGTTGGAACTGGATGATGTTAAGGTCCTTTCCAACTCTTAACTATTCTATGATTCTATGATATGGGTGATTGTGCACCAAAACTTAGTTGCATGGTTCTAGGGGAATAAGTCTGGGCTAATGTCTTCCATTAAAACCTAGAAACCATGTTAAAATTATTCTAAAATGGCCTTTATAATTATTTATATATGTATATTGATCGTTAATGAAATGCTGAGATATTATGAAACATTTTTGTAACTTCCTCTGCATAAATCACCTGCATTATCCTTCTATTTCATGGATCCATTTTTTGCTTTAATATAAAAAGAAAACCAGCTCATATTCTGCTAAGAAGAGCAAAAAAGGAAGAGGACATATATATTAAAGTATATATTTCCATATTGATTATTCTGGGTTATTACCGAAGTCTGTAAGTGGAAGTTACAGCAAAGAGACGTCATAGGCAAAACACTTTCCTACTTGGAAAAAATATGTGAAATACTTGAAAACCTTCTGAATTCTAACTAAAGTTGTTTAAATTTGTACAGCAATGTAAATTTGTGCAGCAGTGTAAAGTACAAGACTACAGGAATCTGCATGGTCTCTATAGATCCTTGTCAAGAGTAAAAGGAGAAAGCATCTATACCTCTGATGCTTCCTAGAGGTGCATCTTATGAACCAGGAAGCAGCTTAAATTTGCTGTTGTTTTTTTCTGTCCTTAAAGAATACATGCCCATGTTATCATTGACTTGTTCCTGAATCTCACGTGCATATTTAGTAATAATCACCTGATGTCTGGCTTACATTTTGCTCAATTGGTAATAGCATTTAAAGCGTTCCTTTAAATCAGGCATCTGTCAAATCATGTTCAGTTTACTGAGAGCTTTTTCCTGGTGCCTTGTAAATGTTCTTGAGATAGTATGTGATAACAGTGCAGGAAGTTTAGGGGTTAGAATGTAACATTTAATATTCATGTTTACCTCCCGAAGATGTGTGTATGTGATACTGAAACATTACTAGAACAGACTTACTTTGGTCTTAAGGCACCAGGAGTTACTGGACTACATTCCTGAAAATACCCCCAGAGAAAAGTTTGGACATTTTGATGGTGATTGTTAATCCCTTGATGCCTGTGGTATTTACAGTTTCTTCCTAGGAACTGCGTGCCACATCGCCCTCATTCCTTGTGCTCATTATTTTACTGTCAGCCATGGTATGGCTTTCATGCCAACCCAAACGATGGCAAGAAGTCCATGGCTGTCTTCTGACAGAGTGCATGTCTGTTTGCATCAGAGGGAGCAAAACCAAAGCTGAGAGTCCATATTGTAAAATCTAGGTGTTCAGAGGGGTAAGCATAAATATCATAGAATCATAGAGTGGTTTGGGTTGGAAGGGACCATAAAGCTCATCCAGTTCCAGCCCCCTGCCACAGGCAGGGACATCTTCCATTAGACCAGCTTGCTCCAAGCCCCTGTGTCCAACCTGGCCTTGAACACTGCCAGGGGATGGGGCAGCCACAGCTTCTCTGGGCACCCTGTGCCAGCGCCTCAGCACCCTCACAGGGAAGAATTTGTCTAATACCTAATCTAAGTGTCCCTCTGTCAGTTTAAAGCCATTCCCCCTTGTCCTATCCCTACATGCCCTTGCAAAATGTCCCTCTCCAGATTTCTTGTACTGAAAGACTCCGCTGAGCTTTCTCTTTTCCAGGCTGAGCAAGCCCAAGTCTCTCAGCCTGAATATCTTTACAGTACCTCAAACACTCCTTTTGATAGTAAGTTTTAGGAGGAGAGAATCAGAGCAGCTGTTACCTGGTGCCGTGCTGGTGCCCATGCCAGTCTCTGCCTCCTGCATCCCAGTCGGCAGCTCCTCAGTCTCTCCTGAAGAGCGGATGAGAGGATAGGAAGGGTGAGATGGAGCCTATAGCATCAGCAGTGTTGTTAGCAGCAGGGACAGATGATTTGTGTCACTGCCCCACGTCACGGTCAGTTGTTGGCAGTGGTGGTGGGAGCCGAGGGGAGGGAAGGGGCTGGGGGAGGCTCTGTCTGGGAGCTGCCTGTGTTATGCTTCTCTCGAGTGCCTCTTTTTAAGTGTTTTCTTCTTTGAATCCCTCTCACTCCTTTGGCTCTGTATACACTTGGGGATGACTGATGGGCTGTGCTGAGTGCCAGAGCTGGCTGCTGCCACTTTACCTGCTCTCGCTATCAGATGCACTGCTTGACCAGGGAAGAAAAGAGAAACATGAGGAGGGGAGATAGGACAGTATCCGCAGTGAAGGAGTAAGAGGCCAAGCAGAACAAGGCTTCCCCCAGCAAGGATCCAGCTGTAACTAAAGGAGTGGGAGAACACGGGCTACTGCATTAGTAGGGCTTTAAGTGCAGCTTTGTGTCTTCAGTTTTCCTAAAGCTCTGCAGAGAGTACTTAAAAGCACATTGAATCATCCAAGTACCTAATTTACAAGTCACCAGGTCATTCCTTTTCCTTTTTTTTAGTGCCTCTCGATCTGATAGAGAAATGTTATATGCTCTTCCAGTACTTTGTGCCTTCAACTCTTTTATATACCTGAGCGTTACCTAAACCTTTACTGTGCTCAAATGATACCCCACAATAAGGGTGATCATTGTCCTTTTGGCTTTGAATCCCTTGAGCCACCTTTCTTGTTATAGTAGGTTTTCCATTCCCAGTTCCCGCTATTTTTCACTTTGTCTTTCAAGCTGAAAAGGTGACAGTGGATTGAAATGGCTAGGCAGGTATTTTATTGTGTTATACTCTTGCCTTCAAACTAGCTCTCCTTGAAGGTGTAAGCTATGGGTAGATGGATATAAATGAAGAGTATTAACTGTATGGGCTGAAGTCAGGCTGGGGTTTGATTTTCCCATGGGTACATCATGCTGCTCCTGATTCTCAGTGTGCAGAAATGCTTTGTCAGCTGTCAGTGAGTGAAGAGAATGTGGTTCAGTTGAATTCCTATTTCTCGTAACATTTTTTGTGGTTGCAGCTTTTCATACTGACATAGGCTGATGCATCTGTTCCTTAGTAATACACATGTCCAAAGTCAAGAAGATACTCTTAAAGTGGATGACTTCCCTTCAGTTGGGCTTCACTGCCTTTAAACAGAAACAAACCCACTTTTACACTAAACTCTGATGGCTTACTTCATGTTTCCTCTGGATTAAGTAGTGCTATGGATTTTATAGCTATGTAGGAAGAAAAGAATACATTTACATAGAAGCATGTTTTCCAGTGCCACTTTGCATAGTACACATGCCAGTTTGCATGCTTTAAAACAACTGAAATAGGGATTTTAGTACCATGTCTACACTATTAAAAATGTAACTAGTCTATAGAAATAATCAGGGTTTTTAGGAGTTATTGCAAATATTTTGTTGCCTTTGCTAAATCAATACATTTACTCTTTATAGAAAATACCAGCTTTTAAATATAATATAAAGAGATTATTTTTCCATGTATGGTCACTTTGAGACATACGGTACATAGGCTGCTGGGACTTATTTAAACCTCTTCTTTCCAACAGTAAATCTTGTCCTTGTTTGAACAGATTGCTTTACGTGTAGTTGGATCCAGTTGCACAGCCTCCTCAGGAGAGGAAGCGCATTGCCTGCAGACAAGTGATACAAGAATTATGCCTGTACAATAGGGAGTATTTTTCCACCATTATCACTTTTCAGTGGAGATTCTTTCTCAGATACGTAACAGTCACTCAGTGAACCAGGAAGGTGTTTACCTGCAAGGTGATCTGCTGGTAAAGGGAGAAGCTTTTGAGGGCTAAAGTTTCAGGTGTCTCTGTGCAGACCCATCCCCAAAGGAAGAGAAAGAGGGTCTCCTCCCCTTCTTTGGGTTTCGTCTGTCAATCACAAAGGGCTTTTGTGCTCCTAGCACATCGATGTGTCTGGGCTTTGGCTGTTTATCATCTTCCTGTCATCCTTAATGCGACATAGAAGAGAGGAAATAGCTTCTGGTTCTCAGGCTCTGAGAATAAACTGCTTGTAGCTGCCCTGGAATGCCTTCTGCAGGGATGCGGTCGCTGGCGATGCCACACATCACCCATATGGCTCCAGCTCCCAGCTCTCAAGGCACTGGTCACAACAAGGCTGATGTTAGAAGTCAGATGATGAGAAAGCAATTGAGCTTCACAGATTCAATTTCTGTCTTTGATCCCGGCATTAAAGTGTCAAGGTCTGTGAGTGGAAGTGGAGTGCAGATGACATTTCCGGCTGCTTTAATCCTGCAGCTAAAAAGACCCATTCACAGGGTGTAGGGATTGAATTGTAGTTTTGCAGGGTTTCGGAACTGTTAAGATGTATTTTGCCTATGATTATCACCAAATGTTACAGAAAGTTAGTATTTCCTTCCTTATTTAAAGTTACTTTTCTGGAGTTTATGCTGTGTACGCTCTGTAGTAAAGATTTGGCAGTTAGTTGACTCACATACGTTTGAGACACTTTACATTTTACAGATGGAGTACTAAGGGAGAAGATTTAAGTAGCCTGCAGAAAGTCAGATGCAGAATTTGTGAGCCTTTGAGCCATGGAGTTCCAGTCCAGTTCTTAAATCACAAGGCTATCTCTCCTGCATTCCTGTTCCAGGACGTAACTTAACTTTATAAAGTGGGGCATGGTACAGAATTGCTGTCAGATAAATAAAGTAGGAAGCAGGATATAAGCAGCTGTATAACAAGACGAAGTTTGAAGCCAAATAAGCACTAACTCAATAGATGTATTATTCATTTTCTTTTTCAGCAGAATTGGATACTTTTATTATATTTTGGCTTTCTGAATGAGTGGGAACAAGAACTTCAGCTTCCTAATACTCTTTTTAACCAGTTTTCAAAAGAGAATGGAAAAAGAAGCTGAACAACAAAATGACTCTACAATTGTTAAAGTTTCTTTATTAGGTTTTTTTGTTACCTTATGCAATGTTTTCCTAGGGAGCTTTACATGTCAGTTAGGATATGAGAAACATACTTCTGTGCTGTGATGGAAGTGAAGTTGATTTAATGCTTTTAGAATAGTAGTTCCCCCTTGTCCTGTCCCTACTTGCCCTTATAAAAAGTCCTTCTCCAGATTTCTTACAGGGCCCCTTCAGGCACTGGAAGCTGCTCTAATGTCTTCCTGGAGTCTTCTCCAGGCAAACCAGCCTATTTCCATAGGAGAGGTGCTCCAGAGCCTTGACTTGTTCTAACAGCTCCCCATCCTTCTTATGTTGTTGCCCCAGATCTGGATGCAGGGCTGCAGGTGGGATCTCATGCTGCTGGTGATGCAGCCCAGGACATGGTTGGTCTCTGGGCTGCAAGTGCACACTCATGGCCCATGTTGAGCTTCTCTGCAGTCAACAGCAACAAGTCCTTCCCCTCAGGGCTGCTCTCAGTCTATTCTCCACATGCGTTTGTGTGCAGGACCTTGCACTTCACTTTGTTGTTGGCATTGGCCACCTCTCAAGTGTGTCAAGGTCCCTCTGGATCCCATTCCTTCCAGCATGTTGACCGCACCACATAGCTCGGTGGTGTTGGCAAATTTACTGAGGCTGCACTGGATCCCACTGCCCATGTTGATGACGAAGATGTTAAACACTGCCAATCTGGATTATCCTATCAGGGCTTTAGCTTTCCTAACCTGAGCCCTGGCTGCTCAAACAATTTATCTGTGTTCCTCCCAGGCTGCCTGTTCTTGCTCCCACCTTCTGTAGGCTTCCTGTGTTGGAGTTTGTCCAGGAGCTCCTTGTTCATCCCTGCAGGCCTCCTGGTATTTTTACCTGACTTCCTTTTTGTTGGGATACGTTGCTCCTTATCTCCAAGGAGGAGGTGAGCCTTCAATATTAACCAGCTTTCCTGGGTCCCTCTTCCTTCCAGGGATTTACTGTATGGTGCTCTGTCAAATATCTGCTCTTCAGATCCGTGAAGAGGCCAACATCTGGTCTCCTAAATCCAGGGTAGTGAGTTTGCTGTGTATGCTCTTCACTGCCCTAAGGATCTGCAGCTCTGCAATTTCATAGTCAGTGCAGCCAAGGCTGCCCTTGAGCTTAACATTCCCCTCCTTCTTGGTGAGAACAAGGTCCAGCATAGCCCCTCTCTTTGTTGGCTCCTCTATCACTTGGATATGTTATCCTCAGCACATTTTGCACTCTTATTTGTCTTGTTCTCTTTACTCTTTCAGCTCCTTGGCTTAATTTCTTTTTCCTAACTGTTTCCTGTCAGTTCTTCCTGATTTTACTGCTCCTGTATTAGGAACAGTTACCTAGTTTTGCTGAGCTGAGAGGTACATCTGTGTAGTTGCTTGTTTAATTCAGAAAACCAGAATCCTCCTGACAGTAAAGAAAGAAGAGATCCCTTTGAGCAGCAGTTCTGCAACTTGTAAGAACAATCTGTTTGCTTGCAAAATGCATCGAGGAAAGGAATGGACACACAAGAAATAAATCACAGTTCTTAGAGGGTAGGTTAGATTGCAGAAATCTCTGCTTGTCATTTGAATGTCCCTGGTGTTGGTTTGACTGCTGCAGTCCTTTGTGGAGACATTGATCTGTAGTTCTTGCAGACACCATTGTGGTCATGAAATGTAAGTCCTAAACTGGTAACTCACACTCATCACATGTTTCTGATTTGATAACAGGAGGGGCAGAAAATCTCCATTGCATGGAAAGCGAAAGGCGATTACATTAGACACTGTGTTTGGGTATTTGGTATATATATAAAATATATAGTCTTTATGTAAGTGTTGCACCCAAATATTTAGTTGCTGCACAACTTGAATATATATTTGTAGTCTAAAAACTGAAGTCCCACATAAAGCTTTTAACACATGCCATTTATATTTCATTTTAGAAACAGGCATATTTTTAACTACAGGTATTGGAAATACTTGGGATTCTGTTCCTGTGAGCTAATTGCTGACTAGAATAGGAAAATAAGAGCTACTTTGTGGTTAGATGCTTGTGGTCGGTCTTTTGGCTTTTGGCCCTAAGATAAAATGTCAGGGAAAACACTAAGGGATAATGGTATCAATCAGTGTATCCTGGGCATAATTTGAAGCCTGTCAAATGTCAGCTACTTTATAAACATTGAATTACATCATTTTTCTTCATTCTGCCGTCTCCTTATACATCCTTTGGTTAGAAGAGTATAAATTATGTCATAGATGATTTTCACAGACATGCTTCAGTTCATAAAGTCTCAATTTCACAGTAAAAGAAACTGCTGTGAAAACCCAGCTTCTTCTGTGAAACTGAGACTTTATGGGCCATTTCAGATATCATGAAGAATGAGACATTCTTTATTCTCTTTCATGTGTTTGACATATTGACTAGAAACCATACTGAGGAATGGTTTCTAGTCTGATATTTTTAGCCTAAATAATCCTTGCCCCAAACTAACCAGATCTGATTAATGTAATAGCAAACTGTAATTCAGAACCTCAATCTACTCTTCCTAGCATTTACATCAAACCATGGGTTTTATCATCAGGTGGAACTGTGATTCAAAAATTCAATGGCAGGTTTTCAGTGGATTTTTAAGAAGCTTGAATTTCACTTCTGGTATGAGTAAGAGAATTGTATAAGCAAATAGTGAGTGAGGGAAACCCTGAAAATGCTTTGAGTTAAATCAGTCATATTCATGGTTGAGATTTTGCTCCAAAGAGTAAGAATTGATTCATTTTAGCTTAAAATTTATGTTTTTTAAAGTAAGAAGAATACCTTAGGTATTTTAAATTGCAGTTTTCTGCTAAGTTAATATACTGAGAGACTTTTTTCTGTATGTATTTGAATGAAAGCATATTTAATTTTTTTTTTCAATGAAACATTAAAGTAATGTGTAGCCCAGGATCATGCAAGTGCCAAAAATGTGGGATCAGTCCTTAAATACACTCTTTGAAGACACTTGGGAGAGAGAAAGAGTTGAATTAACAGTGTGCAAAGTTATTGGTCAAGAATGAATTGTGTCAAGTCAATCTGGCTTCCTTCTGTGAAGATAAGAGGCTTTGTTGATTCAGAAGTAATAGAGGATATCATATCTCTTCAGTAAGTCTTTAGACAGACTCTCATGTGACATTCTCATAAGCATGGCCTCAAAGTATGCAGTAGAAACAGCTCCTTGTTAAGCTCCTAGTTAAGCTCCTAGTTAACTGGAGTAGTGAGTTTACTGTCACAGTGGAAGTATTGTCCAGAGATAATTGGTTCCATCTATAATCTGTTACCAACCCTAAATCATCATCCTGGTAATTTATAAGCTTGTTGTATTCAGACCAATCAGTCTTCTGCGATGTCTGGTTTTATCCACAGATTTAATAAATACCTCATTCAAAACAGTTTGCCAAATTGGACAAATATTCCCCAAATAGGGAATGCAATTAGATGGAAAGTTCTGTACTTTGGGAGAAAGAATTAACTGTACAGATGGAGAATTTGGAACCTCTTTGCAGGTGACAGCTCTTCATAGCAGGGCCTATGACTTAATGTCAGGGACTGTGGTGACAGGACAAGGGGGAATAGCTTTAAACAGGGGAAGTTCAGGTTAGGTATAAGGGAGAAGTTCTTTACTGTGATGGTGATGAGGGACTGGTGCAGGTTGCCTGGAGAAGTGTTGAATGCTCCATCCCTGGCAGTGTTCAAGGCCAGGCTGGACAGAGCCTTGGGTGGTGTGGTCTAGTGTGAGGCATCCCTGCCCATGGTATGAGGGTTGGAACTGGATGATCTTGAGGTCCTTTCCAACCCAAACCATTCTGTGGACGTGAGTCAAAGTATCAGGGTGTGGAAAAAAACAATTGTAATTGGGTATATAAATAAGAGTACAGCATGGAAAGTACATCAAGTTACCACCAACCTCTCTTTAGTGTCAATAGCATCAGCTGGAGTAACAGAATTCAGTCGATACATGGACAAATTGTTCAGAACCCAGAGCAGAATGAAAGTGGTCATTTGAATGATCATGAGAATTTATAGACCATGTTCTGTGAGGAACTTGAAATTGCTTGCAGTATTTTGTTCAGTCTGGAGAAAGTGTAGGCAGATAATAGCCTTCTCATCTACACAGGACTTCTCTAATGAGGAAAACAATAATGAATTCTCTTGGGTGAAAAGAAATAATAGACTAAAATTGAAGCAAATTGAAGCAGGTTGGAAATAATTATATTGGGGAAAATTTCTAATATTAAAGCTTCACTAACAATGGGATAGATATTCCATCATTCCATCATGGAAGACCAGGTTAGACACAAATGGGCACAGCTGCAGTCCTTGTTTTTGATGGGAGAATGGACTATATGGAATTTATTCCATCATCCCATCATGGAAGACCAGGTTAGACACAAATGGACACAGCTGCAGTCCTTGTTTTTGATGGGAGAATGGACTATATGGAATTTTTACTGTTCTACATTCTGTAATTTTATGTGATTATTCTGTGTAACTTGTGATCCAAGTGGAAGTGTAATTCTGATCCTCTGGGGCTGCATGTTGGCTACTCAGATGGGCAAGTATTTGTAAGTGGAGGCTAAATGGGTGGCATCAAATTGGCATAAGTTTTAGTAAAAACAGTCACATTTCTGTTGCCTGCAGGAGCTGTTCCTTCATAAGGGTTATGAAAGGTTCTCCTTAAAGAGAATCTGTTAGGAATGTGAATTTTTGTGTGTCACCTAGGTGCCAGTAGTAGAATCATAGAATTATAGAATAGTTAGGGTTGGAAAGGACCTTAAGATCAATAGAATTAGTGGTAGGATTTATGAGGCTGGCCTGCTGGTAATATAAATAATATGCCACTGAAGCAACAAAGATTGGTTATGGGAGGGATATGACATGCTAAGCGGTAACTGAAACACCTCTGTGATTTAATGCAACATAAACCCACGTAGCAGTCATGTACTCGGTCTCTAGTACATGCCTGTATGCATTTGTTCTAGGAGTGCAAGGTCTGCTGCAGACAGAAAGAAAGAAAGAAAGGTGGTTGTAGCCCACACCTTCATTTAACATCTGCTGTAAAAGGTTGTTTGACACCTTGTCAATCTTGGAATCTCTTCAGTCGTACAATGGAAATACCAAGTAGCTGTTACAATTATTCATTTCCTGGTTTAGGATTTCTTTTCTCCATTGCTCCGAAAAGAGCTAAATAAATAGATAACTGCCTGTAGCACTTGAGGAGAAACTAAATTACTAAAGTGTTTGAAACCAGAATGTAGAAATAAATGGGAGAGCTTCACTCTGGAATTCTGTTTTAAGTTTATGCTTCTAATTTTGTAAAGAATAGTTGATAAAAGAAGGCAAAAAACTCCCCAGTGATCTGATTTGTCCAGGTAAAGGAGCCACTGTTGGGTTTTCTGCACTTGTCGCCTTCCAAAGCTGACTTAATGAAGTTGGAATTTAACTCATCCTCTGTTGTCACTCTGCAGTACAGACTGACAGGTTACTGATAATTTCTTGCTGATACACCTCTTCTCACGGGTGCAAACAGAGGGTAAGCCTTATGTTGAAAGCTAAATTCTCAACTCTATTAAGATGTTTGGAGTGTTATTTGTGGCTTCTGGTAAGAGTGTGAAAGTTTCCACTGTATTCCATGTGGTGTGAGTTGGTGACAAGGCAGTGTCAGTATCAGTTAAATCACCACAACCCCCCAAGTTGTACTAGTCTAATATAAATTTTATAGGCTAACATCCCACTTTGTATCCATTGTCTTCTCTAGACCATTATCAGCATTGTTTAGCATGTTAGTAGGTGCTCAAGTTTCTTTTAATAACTGATAAATATGAAGGGAAAGTGCAGGAATATATTATATATATTATTCTAGGTTTTTTAACCCAATATCCATGCTTTTCTCTTTGGCTGCATAAGAAATTTTTGCTTACATTACATGATTGACAAATTGAAGCTGCAGGTATGATCATTTGCAGTGGGTTTTCTGTCTCTGTATATGTTACAGATTGTCTTTGGGAAGCATATAGTGAGTTACCCAGAAGTTGTTACTGCGAGTCTGTTTTCTGTTGTGTTCTCAGGCTCTTGGTACATCCTTACTTCAGACACATTTGATTCCCAGACGGCTGATACTGATTTTGAAATCTAAATTAATAATTTCTAAAACCACCTTGAAATCATATCTTGTGCATAACCCCACACATTTCCCTCTTCTTAAAGCGCCCTTGCAATCAAATCACATAGCAGTGACTGTTAAAAGTATGCTGAACATGCCACTGGGTACTCTGGAGTTACGGATAACACCGTGACTGATACGCACATTCGCATGCACATGCACCCGTTGAAAAGCAGTTATCTAGGTGTCAATGAAAGGCATTACAGAAAAATGCAGCATTTCTCAGGAAGGAAGAAATGAATATAACATTAAATTCCTTTTGAGCATTCTTATTTGCAGTCTTGCTAAATAACAAACTTGAAAACAGCTGACCTCTGAGATCCCTTTTGACAAAGTCATCTGTCATTAGATCATAGAAGCATAGAATTGTTTAGGTTGGAAAGGACCTTAAAGCTCATCCAGTTCCACCATGCATGTTAAGGATTTAATTTATACTACTGTATTAATTCAATATAAAATACACAAGACTTTGGAAAACAGCTGAAGCTGTGATTGTATGTTTTGGGTTCCTGTAACAATTTGATTGTCAGTATTCCCCTTAATTATATTAACAATGTGCATTTCTGTTATTTGCCCTGAATTGGTACTTCTGTTTTCCTCCTCCTGAAGAACTATTGCTCAAATTCAAAGAATAGTTTGAGCTAAAATGTTTTGTATATAAATACCATGTGTTGTGTCTATATGTGTATATATACACAGAGGCCCTCTGTTACTTGAAATAACTTAAGATTCTGCATTAGAAAACAGCTGACCTCTGAGATCTCCTTTGACAAAGTCATCTGTCATTAGATCATAGAATCATAGAATTGTTTGGGTTGGAAGGGACCTTAAAGCTCATCCAGTTCCACCCTCCTGCAATGAGCAGGGACACCTTCCACTAGCCCAGGTTGCTCCAAGTCCCATCCAACCTGGCCTTGAACACTGCCAGGGATATATACAGGGAAAAATGTGTTTGCATTGTGTGAAATGTATCAGCCTTGCTGCACCGGTCTGTAAAGACGAGGTCAGGCCACCGAGCAGTGGCCACTGAGGGGTGGCCAGAGCCTGGACCTCCTGGTGCTCAGAAGCTTTTGCAGGTTACAGCTTCAGAAAACCATCTGTAAAGCTCATTAAGGAGACATTTGGCTAGTTCTGATCTTGCAGAATGCTGATGGTCCCTGCTATAGATGAAGGACATGGGATGGGGTTTTATTTCTTGTGTGGAATAACAGGAAATTTCTTTAGCACATTTTGATTTTCTTTTACTTTTCCCTTTGTTTTAAAAAGTGATGCCAGTGAGCTCCTGGCTCTGCAGTGCTGGGAGGCTACTCGAGCTCTCCAAGCCTTGACACTTGGACTTATTTCCATTTGGATACGAGTTCTCTTCCTGTTTGCATCTGACCTGCATGACTTTAGTTGAAGCAGAAAGATTGCTCCAGGTCTGGCTGTCTTGTCTCTCTTGCTACATTTATGCTATCCAGCAATTCAGTGAAGCTTTCCTCTGGTTAAGGATTTTGAAGAGCAGCATTATCTGCTGCAGTTAATATATGGATATATATAATATAGAGTTCATCTCTCAAAAAGTTTAAATGAAGACCTAAGTTAAGACTTAGGAGGTGATTATTTTTCTTCCCCCAAATTAATTTTGTGTTAAACAAATGCAGCACCAATATAAGTGCATAACATGAATAAAATTCAGGATTTAAAGCACTGTGCAAACTAAGTGCGTGTTCACATTCTATATAGATTCTTCCAAGGTTATGAACATACACAGGAATTACTGTACTGGAACAGATCAATGATTCATCTAGTCCTGCTGAGAAGAGCTGGTGGAGCGTGCCAAAGCGTAAATCAGGGACTTGATCAGGATTGCAAGTCTGTCACGCAATGCTTAACCCAGCTGGAGCACTGGCAATGGAGTGTAGATCATGGGTGACTAACCTCACCCCATCTCCATCTGCCTCCACGGCTTGATCCGTGCTTGCAAAATGGGATTGTGTAGCCAGAGGTGCCCATCAGAGCCAGGTCTGCACCACAAGTCTTCTGTGCCTGACCTACCGTCCCCAGGAGCAGAGGAGCTAGCTCCTCATTCTCACACCTATGGGAAGTCCTGGAAAAGCAGGAACCTGATATGTAAGATGGAAAAATGATAGACTGTATAGCTGGGGGGAGGTGGCGAACATGTGTCAAGCTACTATTTCATTAAATAAGGTCCATGTGTATTTTAGATCTTCTAATTAACAAGCAGTTGCCCTGTTCCTTGGAGGAGGATGCTTTAGTGATCTCAGAACAGCAGATTACTGCCCTTGCAGCGTGTAGCATGTCTTGTGAAGGGGCAAACTAAACCCTATAGATCTGTTGTAGCCACAAGAAACAGGAACAGTCTTCAGATGTGTGGCCAAGTCTGCCTGCAATGAGGCCCCATAATATGTAGAGAAGTCCAAATCTGGTTGGATGTATGAATGATCATGAATTTAGGACATGTATAAGTGACCCTCTCTTCCTGAAAAACCATAAGGGATCTTCACTTTGATGCAGCACCTATTAAAATGTGACAGGGAGCAGGTTTCTGAGTAGTCCATGATGTGTGGGTTGTGAATCCGATGTTGGGGGATTGAAGAGAATTTCCTTTCTTAGGCTTGGTTGGAGTCCTACTTGCAATAATGCATTTCCTGATGTGGTCTTGGGAAATGGTGTGTGTTGGTGGGCATCTAGTGGGCCTGTTGCTGGATATATGTTGTTAGAGATCTCATGTTATTAGCAAGTGATGTTCTGGTCCTTTAAACTGAAGTTCGTTTGGTTTCAAAGCTGCTTGAAAACTTGAGTGAGATAACCTGTTAATGAATGCTTGGTGGTGGAAAGCTGCAGCACAAATAGCATGTATAATTATGCCAGACTTGCAGAAGAAATCAGGTTTTAGATTCATTCTCTCCCCATTCCTCCACCAATTTCTTTCTGTAAACCAAGTGACTGACAGTGTTTCTTCAAATACAGTTTGGCCAGTGTGTGTTGGGTGGCACAATGTTACAATGGTTTAATATGGATACCTACTACAGAGTTAAAACTGATATACCCTGGGTTTTAGACTCAAAATTAGTTATTTAGTACATTTACTGTTGGAATAACCCATATTCACATCAGGAATACAGGATAAAAAGTACTGTCTTAGTAGTTACTAGTACTTAATTGTTTTCATGTAAAAAGCAGACATAGTTGGGAGCCAGGAAATGTGGAATAAACCTAGGGGTGCTATGAATATGTTTGAAGCACTGTACAGACATTTGTATTATTGTCAATCTGGTTTTGTCAAAGAAAACATCTTACAGAAGGCAGTTGGTTGATGTAGTGTTTTCTTCAGCAGTTTATGGCAGGGCTTAGTTTTACAGCTCTTTTCTGTGTTGTCAGATTTCTCCTGGCTTCAGCAGAGCTCTGACTAAAAAATACGATCTGCGCATCTCGCGTAGCTCTGATTTTACAGAGGGAGAATTGATTTTGGGTTTTTTTTCTTAGGGCATGATTAAAATCAGGGTTTTTATGTGTTTATAAAGTTATATGAAAGCAGAACCTTCCAACCTTTTGTGCACTCATCCAGCTGTGGTAATAGCTTTACTGAAGTGATCCCACTACTTTGAATTGAAGAGACATATGGATATCAGTGATACATATACAGCACTATATGGAGAGCAATGGTGTTGTCAGACACTACCCTGTAATTTTGCTGCAAAAGTAGATGTGATTTATTAGTTGAGGAAAAGAAATTGGAAGAATATTATCTTGAAGGTGAGCCAATTCATGTATTCCTGGACATTGCACAGACCACCCAGATCTGAAGTCATGTTTTACATCTCTTAAACCTAAATAGATTCAACTGAGTCTTGAAGTGCCTGACTGCACCATGATTAGAAAAGGAAAATTCACCTTTTCTGTTCCCTTTCTTTCTGTGTCCTCCTTAGTGAAGGGCTTCACAGTGAGTAAGCCTGATGAATTTCTGGAATAAGGGCACAGCAGAAGATTTACGTATCAGAAATGTATGTTCCTTGCTGAGAATTAAATTTACTTACTCTTGGGATAATTACACTTAATCACTCAAGAAGGAGAATGGGCATGATCTGCAATACAGTCTCTTTCCAACCTGCTCTCTGTGTTGCCACAGGATGGGCATGGCAGCTAACAGAAGTTTTAACCCTGCTAGAGGAGAAGCCAGATAAATATGTGTGTGTATGTTATCATGGATGACTGTGATTCCTAAAGGAATTCGGCAAAGTTCAGTAAAACCTCACACCTTTCTGGCATGACATGTCGGGTGATAGAATGGACCACCATATATAGAATCATAGAATAGTTAGGGTTGGAAAGGACCTTAAGATCATCAAGTTCCAAACCCCCTGCCATGGGCAGGGACACCTCACTCTAAACCATATCACCCAAGGCCTCATCCAACCATTCTAGAAGACATCAACAGGAAAACAAAGTATGATTCTCTCATTTTGGGAACCTCATTTAAAGATGAGGAAAATACAGATAGCCCAAATCTTAATGCTTTCCTGTTTCACCTAGATTCCTATTTTATTCTGCATTTATCTGCAAATGGAAATATTCTTTCTAATGTTTACTTTCATGTTGTGACTGCATGAGTTATGCTGCAGTAATTAACAGGCTCTTTCCCAGTGATGTAACCTTGAGAAAAAGCATTTCCAAACATTACAAACAAACAGCATCAAACGGCAAATTTTCCCTTCTGTCCTAGTTTCTGAAGTTTCATTGGGACCCCTTTTAGAGAAATAAGTACATTTTTCATAGAATCATAGAATAGTTAGGGTTGGAAAGGACCTTAAGATCATCCAGTTCCAACCCCCCCGCCATGGGCAGGGACACCTCACACTAAACCATCTCACCCAAGGCTTTCTTGCCGGTAACATTCTGCTTGCATGCAAATATATATGAATTTATACACATAGACATCAATGTGCAAGCTGGTGTAATGTTTTCAACAGTGGGAACTGAGAAGGGCAAGGACTGAGTCGTAATTCATAACATAGATTATATTTATTTTATAATGTAGTTTATATACGCATACAATGTTAGAGTTTTACATAGATGTGTTTATGGAGCATGGGGTTTTTGGTGAGGTACTCACAGCTCAAGTTATACATGTTAAAGCAGTGATGTAGACAGACAATGGCTCTGGATCATTCTCCATTCACTTCCTTGAGTGTTTTGTGCCTTGTTATGACACTGTAGTCATGGTGTATCTGTGTAGAAAAATGTCTCATTTAAGTTTTAAAACTACTCATTTCATGAGTTTTTAAGACATAAATAGTCTGATTTTCAAATTCACTGTGGATTCAAAATTAAACTGCCTTGTGCCTATGGGATGAGGCAGTCTGAGGAAAAAAGGGGGTAAAAAAAATGAGTTATGAGAGTCTCTGTTTCCATATGTAATGGATTGAATTTGATACGCAACTTCTGAAAATCATCTTGTGAACACATGTTAATAGAAACTCCCCACAAAAACAGATGACGAGATGTGAAAAAGATAAGATTCAGGGCGAGTTTGTTTTTCTTAACTGTATCTTTTTCACATTAGCCTTTTAGCAGACATAATTTCTGTCAGGGGAGATAACTGCAAAACCCTCATGTGTCTTTGTCAAGTGAAATCCTGACCTTGCAGCCACGTTTCGCCTCGTTTCCAAAGGAGGGGAGGGATGTTTGCAACAGCACTGTCTTGTGTCTCTGTCAGTCTCCTTCTTGGGAACCTTTGAACCCCAGAGCCACTTTTGGTCCTATTTGTAGAGCGTAAAGGTCCCAAAGATAGAGAGAATTCTGCTGTTTTCATCACAATAAGCAGCTTTGTAGGCAAGACAAATACACTGGTGATCACAAGCTCCAGGGTGAGGCCATCCTTTGTAGATCCCAGAGAACACATGAGGTTGTTGCACTCGTGGAATATGCTTTGTTTGCTCCTGTAGTCAGAGGCTGGTTATGGTTGGAAAGGACCTTAAGATCATTCAGTTTCAACTCTGTGCCATGAGCAGGGATGCCTCACACTAGATCATGTCGCCCAAGCTCTGTCCAACCTTGTTGGTTTAACTACTAATGAAAAAAACCCCAAAATGTGTTTAACCTAGCTGTTCTTAAACACTTTGCTGCGTTCCTGTTCTTTATCCATAGCTAGAGAATTTGAATGTGGATGATCAAAATGCCTTAAAATCTGCATGGGCAATAATGTATTTAAGTGTCTTGGTATTCTTCCTGTTCCTAAAAAGGTATAACTGTTTACATGCACCCTTCTCAATATAGCTTACTTAAAACCCCAAAAAGCTATTAATAGATAAAGAAGATAAATTTGTTCATATAACAAAAGGTAACTCAAAGGGAGAGGAGAAGTGATGTGCTATGATGTGCTGGCAAATGAGGTAAATAGCAGCAAGATGCTATCTATATCCAGATACTCAAGATCTAGGCTGTACGGGGCATGAAAACATGCAGCTGACTTAGGATGCCAAATTCATTCAAGAATCGACTCACCTTCTCATAAAAATAATTCAACTCAATTAAAAACATACAGAAAATATTATATTATCTTTTATTTCATTGATGAATAAAAGAATTCTTTCTCTGGTTGAATTTCTCTGATTGAAATTCAACCCAGTGTTGAAAGCACACCTAAGGTCCTTTTCTGCCTTTTAAACCCTGCTTCTAGTCAGGGGGCCATAAAAGACAGAGCTTACAAAAGCAGAATACTCTCTCCCCTGTGTTGATCCAGGGGAGGGAAAACGGGGGGCAGTCTTGTTGTCTTCTGTGATGGAGTGTGATTTTCTTTAAAAGAATAATCTTTAAAAGAATATAATTCACATGTATTTAAACGTAAGGTAAAATTTCCGTAGATACATTTAGTGGTGGGAGGTATCATTTACTGAACTCACAAAATGCTTAGTTCAGATTTTGATCATTGAATGAATAATTGTATTTTGCAGGGAAATAACCTGGTTTCAAAACCTTGAAGTGTCAGAGGAGCAAGTTAATGAATATTGTTAATTCTTAAATTAATTCAGAACATCATTGCGATATCAGTTTTAAAGTTAAGTTACTGTTTTCAACCATGCAAACTCCACATTGGTGGGACAAGAGGAATACCTTGTGTACAAACCTCAAAGGACAGGCTGGGCAATGTTTATGTCCAGTAAGAGAATCTGTATCCTCCATGAGTGTAACATGAATCAGAGAAGAAAGAAGATGCCTTTTCTCCATGGTCTGTCTCTACAGCTTCATTATAGAAAGCACCAGCAACTCCAATGTGTGTACTTGCACTTCTCCTCATGGTTTCTAACACGTGGAAACCTGTCCTGGCAAGCCAGTAGGTTTAATGCAGAGGTGCAGGCTTACTCAGTCGTCTTGGTTGATGCCAACACTGCAGAGCATCTTATGTCTTAATGTGCCTTCCACGTGAGAAAAGGTATTCTGCAACATGTGCGTTACCCATTTGCGAGGCGTAGGAAGGCCTGAGGTGCATTGTAGGTAAAATAAAAGGGTAGAGTTGATCAAAAGAGAGCTAAAATGACCCCCCAGAAATGGAGAGGAGGGCTCTGTGCAGCCTCTGTGACTTGACCACACAAATACTCCAAAGCCTAAGGCATGTGCTGCTTTGTCAAGGTTGTACCTACAGGGTTCTTGACCCTCCTAGCCATTAGCACTGCTTGAAGAAATCTCCTGACTCTGGAATACTTGCACTGAAAATAGCAATACACAACATTTTTTGGAGGATTGCCTTCCAGAGAAGACCTTTTAAATAGTGTAATTGTGTCCACATTATATGACCACACAAAAAAAGCCCACTGGGAACATTTTCTCCAACAGCTCAGAATTCACTGGAGCTATTCATGATGCATATTGCTTGTAATGAACTTCCCTCTGCTCCTTATATGTTAAACTTTCTTGCACATATTTACTGCTGGCCCATAGGGATAGAGCATGCATCTGAAAATGAGGAAAGAATTAATGAGCTACTCTGGCTGGATTTGGCATGAGTAGGATAGACATTGGCTATTCTGGCCTTTCAGACTGTGAGTCTACATCTGGCTGTGCTGCAAGACATGGCCTTTGACGAGGACATGTCTCTAGGGCAGGTTAGACCTCAACATTAGTACTAGAATTAGCTAAAATGTACTCCCTAATGTCCAGAACTCTGATATTCCAGACTGGATGTGAGACTTTTTTCCGCCCCCAAACTCGCTTGACTGCATCTCATGAGCCAATTTCTTGCAAGCACATCATGAAACACATTCATCACTGATTGCCATAGAACGTTGTTTTGCAAGATAAAAATGCACATATTTTAGTGCGTTTTGAAATGAATTTATAAAAGGAATAGTTAAGACTCAAAACACTGAACAAATACATGAATACAAAAAAAGAAAACATCCCAAGTCCCCAGACTCCACCCTTGCTCCATCACAGATAAATCAACAATATAAAATGGTTGTTTTTCTCTAGAACAAAAGTTTCACAGCTGCATTTAAAAGTATGTTGATGAAAAGTGATTCATAAGGTGAAGTAATCACTTTTATACAGTGCACTTGGCAGATTTCAGCCAAATTACACCATAAAAGAAATATTATATTTGACAGCAAACTGTTAGTGATGTGGAATTTGAGAACGAAAAGTGACTGCTCAAAGACTTACTTATGACTGTGCTGCTCTCGGATGGTGCCCTGGCTTTCATGCCCAGTATGTGTTTTTCCCATCTTTGTTGTAGATTTAAACTTCAGATAAATTTCTAGTGTCCTTTCATTGTGAAATAATTCACGTTTGTTTGGTTTAGGCATCATTGGAAGCTATTGTATCTCATTTGTCTACTCTAATTTGTCTACTACATGGAGTTCTTAGGAGATAAATATGAAAGTAATTAAACTTGGGCTATCTTAAAGGTTTTTAAATTGCAACCATTTTGTCTATTGTATTTTCATTTGAAAAGGGCATGTGTGATTCACCAAATTACTGTGTGTATAGTGCTAGATGACTTAAAACCGTAACAAATAATTACAAGGATTTAATAGAATGGGATAAACCTCTTTATCCCCCTTTGCCTGAGTGACTTGGGAGCAAAAGGTTGTGACCTACAGGGTCAAGAACACTGTGTTGAGTGTTTGAGGGTAGTAGATTTATCAGACAATCCTAGTGAGTCTCTCCCTTCCCATTGTAGCTGTCCTGATGCTCTGCAATTAGTAGACACCATTTACCAGGGATGTTAATGTTCCTTCGGGGGTTTGTTTGTTTTGTTGGTTGTATAGAGTACTGATTAGAGCTTTTCAGTGTGGAATTCACTTGCAAGTGATTTATTTTCTATCTCCAGGATGGGTTCCAGCTGTTTGAAGATTATTTTTCCTTTCCCTGGGAAATCTTGGTTTCAGATAGCAGCCAGAGTGGCAAACTTTGAGGAGTTACAACCAGTTCCTGATAAGTTTCTCTGTAGAATGAGAGTATTTAATTTTCTACTGATCATGAACTTTATTTCTCTTATTCTCCTCAAAATTAATGCCGATATTTTCCTCTTTTAAGCACTAAATGAAATGTTCATCACCGATTTATAAGAACTGATTGAGTAAAATCAGAACTGAGGATGTTACCAAGTCTGTGTCTTCTAGGAAACCCGTGGGATGTTTTACAAAGGAATGTGCCCTTGCTTAAGCTTCTCATTCAGAAATTAAACCCCTATTGATACGTGGAAACAGACTCCTATTCATATGTTCCATATGATTTGTAGCATCCTAATCCTTTCCATGAATCCTTTCCTTATTCTCACTGTTGTAGAGTGAAACACATCATTTCAAGACATGGCTTCCTCACATTTTTTTGGACAGTGTCGGCTCTTGATTCCTTACAGTTCTTATTGTCCCTTTCACAAGTGCCCTGGGTTTCCTAAATCCTGTTGGAGAGCAGTTCATTTAAAGACATGTCTTCTGTGGGTATATATTTAAAGTTTACCATGAGTCTGCACATTCATATAGTAGCCTGATTTCATACAACGTTAACTTCTTATCTTTTGACCAATTTTACCTTCAACTATTAGTATATTTGGGCTGAAACACACATAATACTACTGTTCTTAAGCAATGTTGTATGCCACTAGCTAGTGGAAAATAATGAATGCGATTAAACTTCAGTAGGTAATTGGTGTGCTGAATGACCATGCAGCTGCTGTCTACTGCCTGGTTCACATACTTTACAATAACTTGCCTGACTGAAGCGGAACTTTGTTGACTTGTGGTTGCTGTACTAATGTAAAGCTATTGCTGTAGTTACTTGCTGGATCACAAGTGAAATTTGGAAACCATAATATTTTTTGTCTGCACTTGGCTTTTGTATGAATTACATTGTGTAACTTTATTATAAACGCTTGAAATGGTACAGGTCCAAGAGTTGCCATCTGCTATATGAAGTTTGTAAAACTGTTTACATAACATTGATGAGTGTATTAAAGCAGTAACGGAACACCAAGAATATGCCACTAGAACTTGGATTCATCTTCATCTAATTACTGCAAATTAGAAATTAAGCAGCCTTGTCTAATCTGTTTTCGTGGCTTTACAGCATCCAGGGCAGTCTGTGATGAGTCAGCATCAGGTGCACTTAGAAAACAGACATGTCCTGGCTTGGGGAGAGATAGAGAGATGTAATCCCCTGACAGAAAGAGTCCAAACATTATGGATATTACTGTAAACTGGACGTTTTCACTGGAAAGTTGTTAGAGCTTAAGGAATAGCTCATGGTGCAAATCCTTTGTTCACTGATTTTCCTCCTTTCCTGTTAAAATGTGTAAAATATTCCTTTAGTTGGCTATGCCTTGGTGCTTCTGATGGAATTAAAGGGACATGTTGCTACCTCTTGGTGCTTCTGATAGAGTTAAGGGACACGTCACTGGAGGATCCTTGGGGTTTTATTTATTCTTACTAAAGCCTTATATCAGAAGCAAGATTGAGACAAAATATCCCCTGGAGCACTCCATACAGGAAAACTTGCATGAAAAGGAGAGAAAGAGTGGCCTGCCTAACCTGGATGGCTCCATGCAGAGCCCACATGTGCATGCTCAGAGTCCTTGGTCTGTCAGTCACAGCTGATGTATTTTCCTATGAAATGTTGACTTTGGAAAAAGGGCCTGGCACAGGCAATAGAACAGTTAATTCCTATTGGCTTCACACTTTTATCAGGCACACAAGTAGTGGCAGATGTGCTTTCTGGCCCTTCTACACGTGGCCCCCAGTTGCGTTTCACAACTAAGGTGGTTGTGTCACTTCTCCAAGTGTGTATGATGGCCACATGGATTTATTTACCTGGTTGTGCCTCTTCTGTTGGCTCGTAACGGAGAGGCACTGGGCAGCACCTCTACTTTTTCCTCATGTAGTTAAGCTCCAAAACTGATCTTTACTTTTGCACAACAAACACAATCCAACACCTTGTGTTTCTTGACCTGCTGGGATTGCAGCCACATGACAGTTTGTTTGCCACACCATTTTTATTTGACTTCATATTTTCAGGGACGATGAAGTACATTGGGTTTGTTGTCTGTATTTAAGATGAAGACTATAAATACAATCCAACACCTTGTGTTTCTTGACCTGCTGGGATTGCAGCCACATGTTTCCCTTAAAGTAAGTCTACCTTGAAGTGTGATGCATAAGACAGTGTATTTCAGCTGATAAACCTGATAAGGCAAGAGAATTAATTGTTTTCTACACTGTAGCCTTCTTCTACATCCCAGAGCAGCTTTTGCTTTTTGACCCTCCACAGTTCTTAACCCTGTGTTTGTGTAGTTGATTGTTTCTATATATATGAAACACACATGCAATATCATTCTGTTTTTTTCTGAGCCAGTCTCTTGTATCCCTTTTCTGCTTGGTATTATCTGCAGATGTAACAGGCATACACTTTTTTGCTCTGTCACCTCTCTCGCTACTGAAATTATGGAGTAGCAGACATGCAGGAGAGGTCCTTGTGGAGTACCACTTAGTACGTCCTTCCAGTTTGTCAGAAGGCGTTGATAACTGCTCTTTCACTACTCATGTCTAACCATGTACTCTGTGCTCATTCTAGATATCTTTCATTAGGTTATGTTTCCTGGATTGTTTTTAAAAGAAAATGTCACATGCTTTTGGGTCCAAAGTGTAATTCATGTCAATAGTGCATGACACATCCTGCTTTTCATCACTAGCTGCAAAATGCTACCCAGTGTTGAAAAGGGGTTGGGGTTTTGTTGGGGATGTTTCTTTGGTAAGATGATTGTTAGGCGTGCCTTCATGATTGACTTTCAGGTGTTTGCAGTGTTTGTTTATGTATGCTGGTTCTCACAGTAGCTGCCTTCCTCCTTAGGAAGCCAGTTGAATTGCAGTTTTGTGTTAATTCCTCCTTTCCCAGACAGTACAGTATTTATTGTTTAACTTTGTCTTTACTAGAAATAACTTGTCTGAAGCATCCAAAAGTCACGTTCGCTTTTTCACTGCTGCAGTCACATTGGTGGCTCATAATCAAGCCTGTAACTGTCCTTCTCTAGAACTGGGATGACTTACTGCCAGTAAGATGGAGATTGTGCTACATATTTAGTAGTTGATGGAAGCAGATGTGAACACAAGTATGCTATTAGTTATGCTGGTTACCTATGGTTATCCTGAATTTAAGGCTGAAGAGGGTGTTTTTTTTCCCCCAAAATAGCAATGGTTAGGCTTTATCTGTTACAAAAGACCAACTTTCTGTGATTTTCTGAAGACATGTTACTTTTGTATGAGGGAGATCTATGATGGAGACACACGAGTTCATAGCCATTGACTTGTTAGGTTTTCATGGCACAGCAGTGCCATGCAGTGCCAGCCCAGTTTCCAGGATCAGTATAATCATTGCCTTTTTGGTAAAACCGACTCACCTGGGTGAAGTATGACAGTGACATGGACGGGAGTGCTTCAGCACATGTTCCAAGCTAACTTGGTAGATAGATAGCTCCACATGAGAGTGCTTTGATCATGTGAATGTACCCCTGTGCATTCAGGACTGGTTCAGGGGAACTGAAGTCAGAATGTTTTCAGTATCAAGACACCCCAGTGTCATAGTTGTAGGGCATCTGACAGCCTTCCTTGATAACAGTAAAGAGAAGATCCTGTCCTTGCAGTAATAACTTCCCCTAGAAATGGACCCCATACTTGATACATTTCAAGAAAACAAAAAAAAAAAAGTATGGAAAGAAAAGGTTCTCATATTTGTGCTTTTTGTTATATGTATTACTTGGGAACTTGAATGTATTTCTTGTTGTCTGTTTCTGGAGCAGTGGCAACCACAAAGATGCAGAGTTTGATGATGGCTGTGCTTTATCAAGTTTATCAAGCTGTTTATTGACTAAAAATGAGTCAAGTCATCAAGGATTTTCTGATATTATTACTCTGTGACTTTGGTGATATGTTTGCACATGCAAATGGTTTGGATTCAAACTTTGACTTGTAGAGCTAAAACAACCTTTGGCTCTACCTTACAGCTTCTGGCATGGCTTCATTTAGATGATGTTCATCAGTATTTATGGATGGCTTGTTTCTATTTTGTCAGTGTCTTATTTACCTTGCCATATAGTTTAACATTTTGAACATCTAAATTCTGGCTTCCAAGTGTAGTGTCATGTGTTTTCTATCTCAGCTATCTCTGACCTCAAAACCCCACCACAGTGCCCCCGCCCCGAAGTTCCTTATGTATTCACAGAATCACTAGGGTTGCCAACATGTATGCACTGGACTTTTATGATTTCCTTGATTCAATACACGTGTTCATGCTTTGCATTTTGGACATGCTAGAAATTACACTGTGAAAATCAGGTAAAGTTGATAATTTGGTTAAACCCAGTCAACCCAAGAGCTTGGACACTGTGATGGAGACACACGATGGCACACTCACTATAGCAGTAAGAGTTGGTTGGGCTTTGACACTGTCTCTGCATAACAGTTGTGAATGCCCAGGTGTATTTGCAGAGTGAAATAGTTGTGGGAGGTTTTATTGGTCTCATAAACAATGATATCAGCCATGGTTAACTCCCCAGCAATCATTTTTGAAAGGTTATTTTTCGTAAATACCATGTTCTTTCACTGGGTTAAATTAATAAATTGCAGAAACTATTCCGTGTTTCTTTCTTCCTCATATTTTTGGGGAGATTTTCTGTTTTATCTGAGTGATTGCACATGTTCAGGGTATGGAGTATGCCATTTTTGTATTAAGTTGTATAAAGAATCAATATTGGGATCATTATAGATGTTCAGAGGCCACATTCATGTGGTTATTAGAAGAAGAAAGGACCAGAAGTCCATTGCAGAGGTGACGTTTCCCCTTTCCAACCTATAGGCTTGGGCTTTGTGTTGTGTCACTTCAAGTTTCATGACCAGTCTGTGAACTTTTCAGTGTTGCAGCTTTCTATTTCAAATACTATACCTGGGTGTGAAGCACTAAAAATACGGTCTGTTTTAACAGCACTTAAAGTAGCAATTTAAAGTAAAACTGTCAGAGTACAGTTTGGTCCCTTGCTACAGTGTGAGCCAGCAAGGGAATTGCTCTGGAATGAATTTCTGTGGTAGCACAGGAATTTAGTTCTCAAAATAGTGTTTTCAGAGGTTGTGCAGAAATACTTCATTCACTCTGTGGTTCTTAAGCACAGCTTTGAGATTTGAATGTATTTTCAAGATCTCCTGTGATACTTACGAACCTCAGTGGCATGTCTGCGCACCGCAGCATCATGGAATGATAGAATAGTTAGGGTTGGAAAGCACCTTAAGATCATCCAGTGCCACCCCCCTGCCATGGGCAGGGACACCTCACACTAAACCATGTCACCCAAGGCTCTGTCCAACCTGCCCTTGAACACCGCCAGGGATGGAGCATTCACAACTTCCCTGGGCAACCCATTCCAGTGCCTCACCATGCCGGAGATCTGTGTGTAAATGTAAACTCCAGGTAAGCAGGTAAATCTGCACAGGGCAGTCCCATAAAGAAATGTTATATAGCCAAAAGTAAAAGTTCAAGTTTCAACAAACATTGCAACATGGTCATTTAGCTTGAGTGTAGCAACCGGCTGATGCTGTCCTAATGCTTATGGCTCAATACTTGATTGCAAGAGTCTCCCTGATTTCAGCAATGTTCTGCACTATAGACAATTTATTTTTAGTAGCATAGTGAAGATCCCACCTCAAGTCAGTGAATTACAGTGATAAAAATGGCACCTATCATCTCCAGTCTTTAACCTGACACAGCAAAGGCCTGGGCATATACAGAATGATTGCTGATGTCTTTAAAGTCTTTCTATAGCTTTCCATTTCATTATAAGTTTATTCTAATTATAGATGTCATTTTATTAAATGTCAGAGATACAAGTAATATAATATAAAAATAGAAATGATTTATCTCCTCATAATCATATTTTCCCCAAGTTGAAGCAAAGCAAACAGCCAAACATTCCCCTCAAACCCAATTATGGGAAAGCAAATGCTGTACCCGTTTCTGTTGCATGTTTTCATCAGTCAACCTCTGTGAGAGAGGTTTAGCTCACTGAAAGTTTGAATCACCTTCAAATAGCACAAGGTATGTTTACAGAAACAGTTCCAGCAACCTCAGCTTCCTTTTTTTCCCCTTTTTTTTCCTCATTTTGTTTCCTTTATTTTGTTTCCCCAATTGCAGAGAGCCAGTAGAACAAGCCAGAGGAGGATTTGGCATAGGTCTCTAAGACAGAACTGCTGCAGAAGCCACCATTGATAAAACTCATGTGAAAAAAAGGTTAACATTGGGTAGTGGAAAAATGACATCACTTTCCAAACTTCAGTAAACCAGTTGAACTAAGCAGATAGATCCTTAACTCAATTGTTCAGTCAGCTCTTTTAATTGATGTTGGCTTTTTTCTGTTAGCTGTGTGAGGCAGGAGCTTTGATGAAGGGTTTTGGGAAGGGAATGTGGCCATCTCAATGACTCAGTTGCTGCTCCTGCGCCCGCAGCACTGCGTTGTTGCTACACAAAGACATGGAAGGGCTGCATCTAGCTAAAATGTTAAGAAATAATTATTTCTCCGTTTTTAAGATCTGTTGAGTGAACTCACACTTAGAAATGCACATTTCAGGAAGCACTTCTCTCTGAAGAAACGAGGGCGTTGTAAGTAGCAGAATAACTAACATCACTAGAAATCTGATTTCATATTTGGCAATAACACACAAAACTTGATTACCAGTCAGATGCTGATGGAGAACAGCTTTGGTTTCCAGCTCTGAATCCAGTATTGTGATTTAACCTCAGTACAAACAGCTTTCTTTGCAATTGCGGTGTCACATTCTTGCCAGAATTTCAGAATTTTTCTTCAAAAATGTAATTCCCTGGATTTACATGAAAGCTCCTCAATGGGACCATAGTTTACTGTTGACTACACTGTTTGCCATCTCCATTCACCCTTTCTTTCCAAGTATTGTAAATGATGTATTCAGTATAGGTCTAGAAACAAATAATGCGCATCCTTTACTGTGCTTCTTTCACCCTTCTCTTTGAATGTGGTCCCTACATGCTTTTTCTTTGTTCATTTGCTATTTCTTAAAATACAGATTTATATTTCCTGTTCATAATTGTTACAAAAAAAGGAGCCTTTTCAGAAGATCACTTTATACTTCAAACACAGTTAAGACACAAAAGCTAAACTATCAGTCTGATTTGGAACCACAAGCAAGGAGACTTCTCATTGCATTTTGATCCCAGCTGCATTGCACGTTTGATAGTTTGAAGTATGGTTTTTGTAAGAGTTTCCACTGCAACTCTTCTGACTTCAGTTATTTTCAGTCTGAACTCTGACATGTCTTCTAAACACTACTGTAAAGTACAAGATGAGGCTCTGTTCTTATAATTGCTCCCTGTATTTTTTCCATAGCCCTGGGTAGAATAGGTAAGACCTATGAGGAAAGATAAAAATAAATAAATGCTTAATCCAAAAAAAATGAAATTCAGAGGAGAGAGAATCTGGCTGTAAATCCTGTTTTCCCTTAAATTTGGCTCTGTATTTCCTCTGAACAAGTCACAAGTTGTGCCTCATGATCCTGTCAAGCCTTGGAGGAAGTGGCTGTTGTGTGGTGGTGGCAGTTCTCTGCCTGTAGCTGTTGCTGGTTCTCCTGGGGTTTTGTGGTCCGACATTGGTGGGGCCTCCTTCCTGGCGCTTGGTGAGAGGAGGGCAAGAAGAGGTTTTCCATCAGTTTTCCCAGTCCTGGCAAAGTGGAAGAACGAGGAAAGCAGGTGTTTATTCCAAATGGGAAAAGTTGGGATATGGAGACATCATGAAGGAAGGGCTTAAGTTTGGTATTGGGGGAAATGTTGAAGTTAATTCCAGCTGGTGCATGGACATTTTCTTTCTGCTCTATGCATTTCCAGGTGCCTTGATACAATGGCTGGTTGGTGTCTCCTAAGAGCTACATTTCCATGTGGATGGGTGGACAGAAATGTTTGCGTGTCTGTACAGGATACCGTAACTTAGTTTGAAATTTCCTTTTGGGTTGAGTTATCTTTGTGAGATATGCAAGTTTTAATGTATTTAATAAGATACCAAAAAAAGGCAATTAGTTGACGTGGCTGTAATTAAAGTGTCTTTACCTCAACCCATGAATCTTACCATTTTTTCCTGTTTAGATAGTTGAAAACAACTTAGAACTGAGCTTGAACTAATCCTTCTGTGATTCAGAATGAGTAAGTGTGTGCCCCTGACTCTTGAAGTTCTTTATAATCCTGGTTTTCAGTGGTGATTAATCTGTACTTTAAATCTCGTAGTCATAACCCACTTGATTGGAACTGAATGATCTTAATGTCCTTTCCCACCCTAACTATTCTGTGATTCTATGATTAACACGGTGGAACGTGTCAGACCATGAGGAGGTTTGGGAAACATGTTTATTATTACAAAAAGAAATGAGCTTTTGAGAATAGCATTTAGAGGACAGGTGGAGAGGAAATACAAAATAGGAGTTCATCGTGCAGGAAGAAGGAGCAAAAAGAGGAGATGGAAAACAAGAGAGATGAATACAGAAGACAGCTCAGAAAAAGGATAGTTGCTGATGACTTCTAAGACTGGGGAGAAGAAGAAGACTGGTGTTCCTGCCCATGGCAAGGGGCTGGAACTAGATGGATCTTTAAGGTCCCTTCCAACCCAAACCATTCAATGACTCTAAGACAAGGAATAACGGACAGAAAAACAGGAGGAGGAAGGTATAGTAACCTCCCTGGGTAGCTTAAAACAGAAAGTGGATTATCCTCTGGGGTTCAGCACAGCTCACAAAAGAGCTTAGGTAGCCCTTAATTCCTAGTAACAAGGGATTTAATAGCGAGGGATGTAGCTGGCGTGTTCAGACACAGTCACATTTCATCACTCTGATCCTCCCTGCCCCATTAAACAAGACACCACAACTCGGAAACGTGGTCCCCCCCGGCCAGTGTTTACAAGCAGATGTGCTGCAGTAATATGCCAACACATGCCCTGTGCTTGCAGTGTTCCCTTCCCACGTGGCCAGAATGAGAGCTCTGCATATAGGAGTTTCTAATTTACTTTTACCCTGAAGGATAACATAAGCAATATGGGATGTTGTTAAACATGGCACATGTTGCTTGGAGCTGCTTTCTCCTTACCCTTTCCATGGGTGAAAAATGATTTGTTTCTTCAGAAGGCTTCTTGTGAAGGGTATAGGAGTTAGTCACGGAGAAAATCTTGACAAGAGTTAGGGGAAGACATACTAATAAGAAAGCCCAAAACATAACTGCTGGCATCCAGCCTTACAGTTCAGTGTGGGAACTCCTCCTTCCCACAGGATGGAGGGAGAGCGTAAACTCATGTACAGCACCTCTTTACATACACAAACAAAAATAGAGTTCATGCATGTCTTGTAGTATAGTTAGCATCAAGCTTTGGCTTTATTCCACTTCTGCTGTTTTCTGTATGAAAAAATAAATGTGTGTGGCCCTAAGTTATAAATACGTACGATTAAAATCGACCCTATTTGCTCATGAGCCAAAATTGTCCCAGGAGGGGGATTTGGAGAACCCAAATTTATTGCTATGGCTCCTTGATTCTTCTGCTTCTCCAGCTCCAGCCGTGGCTCTGGCCAAAACGGAGCTGGAGCAGAGCATTTCTGCTGTGGCATCAGGTACAAGGTGTCTAGTGGGGACAACTGACAGAGTCGCTAGTGCCATTGGCTTTGTACCAGGGACAAATTCCTCTGTGATGGGAAAATGGAACCAGATTATGTGCCATTTAAATTATTGCTCTCTGGGCAAATAAATCAAACTCCACGCTGCCCTCTTGCAGCTTGGGATTTGGTCCCTAGGCTGTTCAGGGTGGTGGGAATGGTGGCAAAGGTGAGCTATGGTGAGCACCCCAAACGGCATACAGCTCACCCTTTATCTCAGACCTTCTGGGTTAAATAATCCCCTAAATAACCCTAAAAACAAGCTTATAACACAGTGTTGAAACTTCTCTGTCTCAGGGGTATCTGCAGCGCTGGGCACATGTAATGCATTTTACTGTGCTCATTTGCAGCTTGAATAGCTCGCAGGGGTCAGCAGCAGAGTGCAGACTTTTTCACCCCTTGAGCAATGAAGCATTGAGTAAAAGTTATTATTACCAATTAGTGGTGGCATTATTATTACCAATTAGTGGCTGTATGAAGCAAATCATTAGTCTTAGTTCAGTTATTAGCAGCCAGGTGTTCATGAAACGTGCCATGTGCAGCTTGCATTGTGCCTCAGCGCTCACTGTCGGGGCCAGTCACTGAGTATGTGGCTGGCGTCTGTGTGCTGTCCCTGTGTAGGGTTCTGTTGTGTCCCCCCCAAAAGAAGCGTGTTTGGAGTCAGTGTGGAGGGTTTTTTTGTGTATCCACTGAGTGAATGAATAAGGCAATTTCAATCTTTAAACAAGTATTTTGAAACCTTTAAATATACGGTATTGATGATGTAAAGCCAAACCTTCAATTTCTAGTTCTGTTCTTGTTTTGCTGCTTCCTTTGTAAGAGCAAAACTGCCAAGTCAGAGAAAGGAAAGTTACAGTGCAAATTGCTCTTGATCCAAAGTATTGTTTCTCAAGGACTCCTATTTTTGAAACCACTAATACTCACTATTTCCACATACCCATTAGTTTTGCAAAATAGCTTTGCACAAGTCATTGGAGACAGCAAGCAGCATGAATTGAGCTCTATTGAAGAACGTAAATTGCACTTTCATACTGTGTTATAATTAAAAAAAAATAGGAAGCTAATGGGAAAAAAACAATGGTGAATTTGGCCTTATTTACATGTTGAACTTGTGTGTTTAACCTCAGTGCATTTTGCAGGAGATTCATAGCTGTAGCTCTATAACTGTATAGAATAATAAATAGTAAGTAAGAACAACTGATAAAATCCCAATACACTCAGTACTTACTGTGTAGAATTGACTACAATCATGTAATTAGAAGAGGCATTAGAAATCTTTTTTGTGTTTTGGGGAGTAAAGAGCAGGAGGTTGGAGTGCTGTTTGCTCTATTGACCATTCAGATGTCTTCTTATTTACATTATTAGTGAAGAAGAGCTTTGAGTGAGGATTTGAGGACAGTTCATAGCAAAAGGAATCGTAAGAGAGCATCAGTCAGGTCAGGTCAGTTCCAGCAGTAGTTGGGTAGGGACATCTGGTGGTGTGATAAAGGAATAATTGAACACTTGCAGCTAGAAGTGCAGTTGGGTTGGAATGATTAAGGCAAAAGCATCATTAAGCTCATACTGTAACTACTTTTCTGCTTCAGTATTGTTCTAGAAACACTCCTGTGTGTGTTTGCATTTCAGTTCGTGCATGGTTTTAATTTACTGGGAAGAAAAGGGCCTATTGAGCTGTCAGCTTGTAGACATAATGTGTTGACCTCCCTTAACTCAAAGGGCATTAACTTACAGTCACTTGTGAGTTTAAAATCAAACTGCTGATACTGGACCACGGTTCTGTGGGTAGAGCGGGTGTATGTGCCAGTGATTCGCTGTGATCTATGGGCAAAGATGGTTTCATTTGTTCTGGTCCGTCAGTCACCAATTGTTTCAATTCATCTTTCAGTCCATCTTCCTGTAAAAATATTAGGGTAATTTTCAGCTTGTGAATTCCATAGGGAAAGAATCATAAAAAGTAAAATGTTTGCATAGTCGTGGTTACAAACTTCTATGTTAATTAAAGATACAGTGAGCAATTTTATGTGCATGTGTTTACCCTGAACCCCATGTACATCATATACATGAGCAATATTTCGGGTACATTCATTTTAAAAGAGAAACTCTTTTAAGATGAATTATTTAGTGCTGTGTGAAACTATCTGATACTCATTTAGCACTGTGCACATGGTGATAAAACCAAGTCCTTACAAACACACATGTGGAAGGCCATACCCTTGGGAAGACCTTCCCAGAAGCTTTTAAAGCTGTTGCATCTTACCAGAGCTTGCCTGACAGGAGAAATCATGACTTTCTTGGCCTGTGCATATCTTTGGTCTCATTGTGTTCTTTCTGCTGTTTGTGTGTATTCAGCCATTGTTAGCACATGTTCACCACACATGGTGCCTTGTGGGACATGATGTCATGGGCTCTCAGGAGGGTATGGGCACCACTTGGTTTCAGCAGGCAGAAGACAGAGGGTCACGTTCATCCACTCCCACTTAAGAAGCCTTTGCAACCTCTGTCTTGTCCTGTCTTAGAATAGAAGTGTTCATGAGAACACGTAAGTTGGTAAGTTACTAGTTTGTGCTTTATGGAATTCATCAGGATTTATGGATTTATGCATTCTTTATGTGCTTTATGGATTCTTATCAGGAATTCATTTTTACCATGATGTATTTGCCAAGTCTATAAAAAGAAAAGGGGCAAACCCCCAAGCATCTGCTCTTTGCTTTGCTACATGACACTGAGAAGTCTACCAGGAAGAATCAAGCTTCCAGTGTACCCAGGGCACAAAAAAATCAGTAACTTAAATCTTTCACAGCTAGTTTTGGACTCTTTACCATGGTCATCATTCACACAAGGAACCCGGTAGTCTATAAGGAAGTATATATACAGTCATGCTCAGAATCAGCATAACCACTATATAATTGAAAGACCGGGACATTGAGAGTCTTCTTAAAGTAATGAGCTGTAGAGATCAGTGCTGTACAAAGTAGAACAAGTTATCTCAAAGTCAGAATAACTATTGCTTGCAGCTCTCCACAGGAGGGTGGGTATTTTGTCGAGGTCCAACGCTCTTTTCTCTCCTTGCATTAACATTTCTGTTTCGTAAAACTCATCCTGACTTCTTTTCCATAAAGCAGTGATTCTTCGTCTGATGAAATCTTCCACTGTCACCCCAGTGGTTCTGTCACCATCCTTTAAAAATGTCTCCACGCTTGGTTTGGCTAAAAGAGAGAAGCACTGACATTTGTATGCTGTGCCCTTTGTTTCTGAGATGTCCCAAGGCTGTGGTGACAACTGTGGAGTCAGTGATAGCCGCAGAGTTGTTACAGGCATAGTGTTTTCTGTTAATAAGAGCTAGTGTTCATCCACAGCCCTTTTATGCAATGCTTAATCTAGAACACTTTATATTGCAAGCACCCTGTTATAGAAAAACCTGTTCCTTTTATCTTTCAGATGCAAAGATGGCTTGAAAGGATTTACATACTCTGCACTAAAGTAAGTATGGATTCTGTGAGTACATAATTTACAGTGAAGATTTGGAGGAATCCTGCATGGTGGCAGCTGTGTGAGAAGAGTATTCCTAAGAAATAGGAAAGAGAGGAATCTCTCCCAGAGGATTTCTCTCTGGCAAGAGAAGGATATATTTGGGACCATCATTAAAGGAACTGCAGACAGTGTGGTTGCTTGCTTTTGAAGGAGTGTTAGTATTTCTAAGAGTGGGGTTCCTGATATAAATGGCTCCCTGTTTTGACCTGGAGTTTATTTGCTGCATTTACAAGATGTTTAATGACTACAAAGATAGTTCTGTAATCAGCATCCAGATAAAGCATGGGTTCCTACCATGGTTTGAGATATCCTCATCATGTAACTAAACCTTGTGTCTATTGTCATGCTCCAGGCTCTCCTAGAATTTACTTTGTGATGTGATCCTCTGGCGTTACTCTGTTGTAGTTGTATGAAGTTCTCCCATCTTTGTGTCTTGAGTCAAAAGTACAAAGACACGTTATTCTTCCCTTTCCCTCACATACTCTGCCACCTGTCTGCCACTCAGATCACAGAATGGTTTAGGCTGGAAAGGACCCTAAAGCTCATCCAGTTCATGTTCCATGCAGGGACACCTTGCACTAGACCAGGTTGCTCCAAGCCCCATCCAGCCTGGCCTTGAACACTGCCAGAGATTGGGCAGCCACAGCTTCTCTGGGCACCCTGTGCCAGTGCCTCAGCACGCTCACAGGGAAGAATTTAATCCTTGTATCTAATCTCAGTCTCTCTGTCAGTTTAAAGCCACCCCTCCTTGTCCTGTCCCTACAGGCCCTTGTAAAAAGTCCCTCTCCAGCTTTCTTGTCAGCCCTCTTTAGGTACTGGAAGAAAAGAGCTGAAGTCAAGCAAGACAGATTTGCTGTTGTTGGTAGTGGGAAATACAACATTTACAGCTATGAAACAGCCACGTTTGATAGAAGGTGCCAATGGTTAAATAGTACAGTCTGTAGTCCAGAAATGAAAACAGTCCTGTATCAACATGCAGAAAGATCTGACATCACCAGTTCAGTCACATACTGAATGACAAAGCTTTTATACCTTCATCACCCTCAGCAAGACTAACACAGTGTAACTTCCATTATAGTGCAGAGTGTTTGGAAACATCTTGCCATGGTGTCCTCCACTGCCCTTGGTACGCAGTAATTCTACACCTAAGGTGAACCAGTGTATTGACAATATCAACTTCTGGGTGACGAAGGAGGGCTGAAGATGAAGCCAAACAAAACAGAGCTGATGCTCTTGGTGGGAGCAAAAACATTCTGAAGATTTTAAAAAACAGATATTTTATGAAAATATTACAGTAATTGTCAGGCTTTATGTAACCCCATTTTGCTGCAGAGAATGGAGACATTTCATGTGCCCTTCTGATTTTCTTACTTGTGTTTGTCCTTTGTATGTGAGGTGTATTTCCCCAGTAATATTTTTGTTCCTAGCTTTAAAACATTCCTGGCACCAATTGTGACCATTATTTGATGTTTAAATATGTGTCAGCGGAGTGATCTTTGCAGAGATACAACGTTTGGCAGCTGTATAGGGTGCAGCCCTGTGGGCAACCTCAAGCTTGTCTTAAACACTTGGAGGCTTAACTGGACTTTACGTATTTCTTTGAGTTATTTATGTAATGGTTGTTTTGTTTTTTCTCTCAGGTTCATTGTAGGGAAAGAAGAAATCCCCACTCATTCGTTTTCACCTGAAGCAGCATTTTCAAAAACAGATAGAAAGATAAAGCCCTGTGAAAAAGTATCGCAGCGGATGAACATACTGGCTCTGACAAAAAAGCTCATGGACAAAGTGTGAGTCAAAGAAAACAGCAAACAAACAGAACAGAAAGAATCATTCTTTAATTAGGTCACTTTAGTGCTTTGTTACATTCTATTTGACAATGCTTTATGATACTTTTGCTTTGCATTTAAGTGGTTTGCATTTCGTTGTTACTGGGTAGTTGGCAATGATGAACTCTAGTAAAAGCAAAATTTAAGACATTTATGTCATAGCAGTGACTTGCAATGTGCACTTGTCTAATGAGGGAAGGTAAACTCAGACAATTCTGAGTTGCAGTGGTGCTTGCTTTGTCTGCGGTTTTCAGCAAAACCAGCTCATGGTGGGGTTCTGCTGGTGCTTGTGGTGATACTAAGGAGGGGAAATTGCACAGCAGCAGACCTTAGGTCACCATAAGTCACTGTAGCATCATTTTGGGGAGCTACATTCCTGTATTGAATAGCAGGAGCTGCCTGAGAACGCGATTGATAGCGTGTGGCCTGCCTCCACTGTCAGCAATTGTAAAGTAAAAGAGTGAGTCTGAAACTGTTTTGCACAAGTTTAGAGCTAGACAGCTGAAGTTAGGGTAGTTAGGCTCACTCCTGGTCTACATGGTACAGATTATTGCTCTTTAGTATGAGCTTGAAGAAATTACATCAGGTAGATTTTCAGTTCAGGTGATGTACTTCTGCTGTGCTTCATTTGTCAGCTTCAGGTATGTTGGGTACCACAAAGTGACATTGGTTTACAGGGAAGGTGAAAAAAAAGATGGGATCTGTTCATACCACAGCTATCAATCTTCACTGCCATTGGCATCTCCATGAGCAGTTTTATGACCAGACCTTTACCTGCTGGCACGCAGGAGAGAAACAGCTCTTCCAAGTGCATTGTGTTCTCAAAGTCAGCAGTGGCTTTTCAGGCACAACTGTTTCAGATAACAAAAGACCTCCAAGGAGAAGGCAGCTCCAGCTTTATGCAGATCCTTTTAGCTGAGTTGCTTATACCCATTTTGTCTTAAATACCTCTTGTTCAATTTGCTAGAGATAGCTCATAGCTCCTCCGCTGTTCATTAAATACAAGGATCTGTGGGTGAAGAGCATTTTTGCTTTAAGGTTTTTCAGTTCCCAACTCAGACATTGAGAAAACTTTCAGATTTTAGTCCTACTGCTCTCCCAGGTTTCTCCTCCATATGGTTCTTTTCAGTATAATTGAGTCTAAATGCCTGTAACCTGATCACATTCTCATTACAATTTTTGCTGCATAAACTGACCTCACAGATGATTTATGGCCATTACACTTTATAGTACATGATTCAGAACTTCCAGCATATTTGACACAGTATATAAATTGTGTCATTTATTTTGCATTGAAACTTAAATACTTGGCTATAGGAAAATATAATGTTCAGACCTGGTATGACATTACTTCTTGTAATTCTACATAATGCAGGGCTAACAACTGTACAGTCCATGCATCCCACTATCCCAAGCCAGGCTCTTTTAAATGCTCAAGGTCAAATTCTCAGTCTGAAGTCAGGGCTACATAAAAATCTATATAGTAGGAGCAATAGCATGGAAGTGGAAGGCTTGTAATTGAGAGAAGTCTCACAGGGCATCTCTGCATTTGTATGTTCTGCATTGCCCTCCAGTGAACCTTACAATGGTATGAAAGATATAATGATGCAGATATCAAGTATCCTTCCAGAACCACAGAACAGAGAAGGTTCACATCACTTCTCCGTGTTCACCACAGCAGAAAATTTGTTCTTTAATTCTGCATTTAATGTCTAGCATGGCAAGAGGTTGGCTCCAAGTAAGTATGCAGACACTTCTTGCTGTACAACTCAAGTATTGTTAGTTTTTATTATCCTTTTATAGCATCATAAAAGTTCACAGTGCCCTTCGGTGGGTAATGGGGAGAATGAGTGGTGGGAAAATAGAACTTTATGTATTTTTAGGCAAGAAAAAATGTGAAGTCTCTTGATGATGCTGAAAACAGCTACGAGTTAATATGTGTTTCATTGTGCTCTTTGCAGGTGCAAACATGGCCCAAGGCACAGATGCTGTAAACACTACGGAGATAATTGCATCTCATATTGTATTAAAGTAAGTGCAGAAAAAGTTAAATGGACAAACCCTGACAAAGTCTTTAGTTGGAAAAAGCATATACTTGTAGTGAGAAAGGAGCCTGTTACTCATTCTCCTTCTGTTGAAAATGTGACAAGCCTGAAAACAGGTTTTCTCAATTTAGGACGGGGTGGTGCTGGGGTTAAAGTTCCTGGTCTCTAAGATTAGCTGTAGTGAATGAATAACATACAAATGTGTGGGAAAACATGGGCTAGCAAGCAAGGAAATTGTTTAACTATGTGATGCACTTGAGGGCTGAGCCCACTTGTGGCTCCACCCGAAATCAGTCACTGGGAATGTGCTGCTCTGGCACTCTGCTGCCCAGCCCCATGCCCACTGCTCTGTTATGTTATTTTAAGGGCTCAGGGTAATGAGAGATTGGTCACAGTTGCTGCTCCCAGGGTGAACTGTTCATGTTCAGTGGCATAATTCACCCTCCATCATTAATGTGATCAGCGTATGTTGCTGGATGGTAACATGAATACCGGATAGAAATTTAGTTTGGCTGGCATTGGGTTGGCACAGGTGGTGCCAACTGCTAATGCCTCTTTTAGGACTTGGTAAGACTCCAGAAGATCTCCATCACCTGAACATTCACCCATTTTTATATATGGAGCAGCAAAAATGGATTTGAGGATCTTGAGATGCTTTTGATATCAATTACTTTCAAAAATAACTTCTTTAAATTAAAATTCTCCATACAGTTAGTGTTATCTCTGAAGCACTATGCTTAAATTTACCATCAGAAGAGACTTAGCACAGCATTCATTCATGTATGTTTATTAAAACCATCATTTTGTGTTGTATTAACACTCCTTTTACACGGCAGTACGTTAGCATACCCACTGCGTAACATGGATATAAGCTGTGCTGGAGCTGATAGGATTTGGGATGGTGCTTAAGTGTTCTGCTGAATTACAATGAGAATATACAGTAGAGCATTCATGAATAGTTCAGGGTAGTTACGTTGCTTTCCTGTTGTAGCTATGACATATTTAACAGAGCCCAGATGACGGTTATAGTTTTACAACCTCTCACCACCATCTCAATCCACTTAATGTTTTGTTCCTGAGCTCTTTATTCAAGGTGTAACATCTCTGAGGACACAGACATTCCCTTTGCTTTGTGCTTGTGCAGTGCCTTGCCCAGTAAGTTTGCTGTTCAGTGCCTCCTGGCCTGCTTTGTCTCTCATTCCCTGAATGCTCATGTTTGGTCAGCATCCTCTGGGGAGCAAACATTCCCTGTGCCTTCATTTGCAGAGTACTCTATGTTTTTCCCATAGACATCAGTGTCTGGCCTTCACAATCAGTGTGCAAGACTGCAGTGAATACTGTATTCAAAACAAAGAAGTGATTTCATGGGTTGGCATGCTGCATTTCCAAATCTCTGCTGATAGTATCTCCTAGCATGCATCTTTTTCCATGGGTGCCTTGCTATAACTTCATTCTATTGCACTTTTACATAAAGTGCTGTCTTTCATTACTTAGGCATATTTTACAGTAATTAGCTCTTAACTACTGTTAGTCCAGGCTTGCTTGCGGAGATTCTTATTACACTCACACAAAATCCTTATGCATTGTGCTGCATGCTCAGCAGTCAGATCTCTGTAACTCTCAAATCTCTTGTCACACTGTATTATTTTACCAGTGCAGTTAGAATAAACAAGGATTTTTGTTCAGCTACCAATGGAACTGATGCCACTTCTCCATGGAAAACTGTCATGATCTGCTGGAAGAATAGTTGTGTGTATGAGTAAAGAGAGAGATGATCTGATCAGTATGGAATATAATGAATTAGAAACGTGTATAAAACTGAAGGGTGACTGAGAAATAGGAACCAGTCTTGTTAAATTACTCTAGTTGAGAGACACAAATCTGATTTCAGGTTGTGAGTTCTTCAAATTACAGTAGACCAGCCCCACACTACTCTCTGTGTCCTTTCTTAACTGAGTGGGGAGATGTGTCAGTGATGAAAAGGAGGAAAAAAAGGGGGATGTTCAGGAGTCCCTGTCTTCTTTGGTTGTTTATTCAGCATCATTTTTACAACATATCTCATACCCTTGGAAGGGGATAAGGGGAAAAGAAAACCCAAAAGATGATAGAACTGAACTAAGTCTAAAAAAAAGACGTTTTTATAAGGCTGTTCTCTCGTTAGATAAACCAGTTGTGCTTTTAAACTATACTTCATTCTTGGCCCAGTCTTGTATAGCATTTGAGTGTAAATTATTCTTGACTACAATAACATAATCAGAGAAATATTACTGAGGTGGCAGCCAGATCTTTGAATTTCCTGACTTTTTGGAGACTTGTTTTGAAATTATAAGATAAAAAAATTTCTTTTGTATTTGGATTCTTAAAGATCCAAAATCCTTAAAAGCATTTTCAGCTCTCTCTATGGCCGTTCCTGGAGTCGACCAGTAGTAACTGTCAGCTGACATGACTCTAGCATGTTTTTGTAATTCCATATCTGTACGGGAACTTTCCAATCTAATAATGATCTGATGAGCTGCTCACTGCCAAAATTTCCCCTCCATGCTATATTTTTCTGTACCGTTGAGCATCTCATCTTCTCATTATCACATCTGAGCTTTAATTGCCATTTCTTGCCCTTTTCCTCCTGCTTCACATTTAAATGCATGTTAGGTAGTTGACAGAATTCATTATAGGTATTAAGTAACATTTAGTGATGTTACCACCTGATTTTATAGACTTCCTTTCACATTTTAAATACCTAAAGTGCTTTAGGTTTGTAAATGTCTGAAAAGAGCCACTAGAAGCAGTCAGAAGATATTTTTCCTCTTTTGGATTCCACTTGATTACAATAAGGAGACATCAGCCAACAGTAGTAGCCCAGTTGTCCATTTGTTCTGCTGATGCTGCAGATGGCACCATATAACCCTCAGAGCTCACCTAATGACCAGGATGATAAAAAATAAATGAGATTATTTTGTGATTATTCTAGTCTCTTGAAGAAACATGAGCTACTGTACAGCCTGAACACATTTTAGGTATCTTAACTAATTCCTAACACATTACATCAGGTTAACTGAGGTTTGGTACGTTACTGAGCTCTGTTCATGTGCACACATGTGCTTTTCTGAATTCGAGTTATTGCCAAGATCTTGACTGTCTCAAAAAACAGAAGGTTTGTTTAATGAGTTTTGCAGATGTGGTTTCACCAGGCTGCTGCTTCTGGCTGAGCTGAGTCCCAGCTCAAAAGTCTTTGTGGTGAAAGAGCTCTTAGCAGAGTTTTCTTCCCTCACTTACGTTTATTAGTGTCCTATGTATACTGTACTGTTTTCTGCCTCTGTTATTACTTGAAATCTTGTTATGGAAGATAAAAGTTACAATATTTGGTGTTAATTATAAGATTTAATACTTTCTGTGGCTCTGAAACAAACACCTGTGTGCTACAGATTCACCTGTTTGATGTAATGAGCTACATAGAAAGATGTTGTGTGCTATTTCTTGCTGTTTGGTGCACATCAAAACTAAACCTCAGTCCTTCAGTTCAGCTCTTTTGAGAAGTGGAACTTCTTTATTCATAGCTACTGGATTATTCAATGACACAACATGTTTTCTTTCATTGGATTCTCATAAACCTTTGCTTGACTAGCAGGGAGAGTAACTGCTTCAAGAAGATGTTATTACTGGATGTTTAACCACAATACAATTTTATGAACTCCATGGTGCATTATAAAGTTCTGTAGGAGGCAAAAATACTTCTGAGTGTCTGAGTTTGAAAGGTTGCTCAATCAAACCCTTTGCCAGCTATATCATAGAATCATAGAACAGTTAGGGTTGGAAAGGACCTTAAGATCATCAAGTTCCAACCCCCTGCCATGGGCAGGGACACCTCGCTCTAAACCATATCACCCAAGGCCTCGTCCAACCTGGCCTTGAACACTGTCAGGGATGGAGCATTCACAACCTCCCTGGGCAACCCATTCCAGTGCCTCACCACCCTAACAGGAAAGAATTTCCTCCTTATATCCAATCTAAACTTCTCCTGTTTACGTTTTAACCCATTGCCCCTTGTCCTATAACTACAGTCCCTAATGAAGAGTCCCTCTCCAGCATCCTTGTAGCCCTCCTTCAGATACTGGAAAGCTGCTATGAGGTCTCCACGCAGCCTTCTCTTCTCCAGGCTGAACAGCCCCAACTTTCTCAGCCTATCTTCATAAAGGAGGTGCTCCAGTCCCCTGATCATTCTCGTGGCCTCCTCTGGACTTGTTCCAACAGGACACCAGAACTGCACCCAATACTCCAAGTGAGGTCTCACAAGAGCAGAGTAGAGGGGCAGGATCGCCTCCTTTGACCTGCTGGTCACGTTCCTTTTCATGCAGCCCAGGATACGGTTGGCTTTCTGGGCTGCAAGCGCACACTGAAGCTGGCTCATGTTCATTTTCTCATCAACCAGCACCCCCAAGTCCTTCTCCGCAGGGCTGCTCCAAATCTTTTCTCTAATATCTGGAATTGTTTCAGTGTCCCTGAGTATCTTCAGAAAATCATGAGCTTGCGTGCCTGCTTTACTTGCTAATGGAGAGTGTACATAGTTTTCACATAAAACATTCTCCAAAGAACAGATTTAATTCAGAATGATTTGAGGAGTTCAGCCATGGGGTAAGAATAATGATAGGAAGCTTTGGAGGAAGTTGTAAGAAACTGGGGAGAAGAATTTGGAAAGAAAAAGTCAGTGTGGTTTTGTGACACGGTGTAAAAAGAACAGATCTGTGTCCAAGGTGCAGCAGTAAGAAAAATTCATTGGAACCACATTATTCTTTCTCAGTAGCTCTGCATGTAATTTCCCTTTCTGTTTCACCCTTTCTCTTGCTGCAGGCATCACTCAGCCTCCAGTTCGGTTGAGGGAAAGTCCATGAGCACATGCCAAGCCACCAAGGTCACTTTCTAATTCTCACACTTTCTGAAAGTTATTTTTGTGGACTTTTCCCTCCTTTGGTGCTTTCTGCAGGCATCTGAGTGTAGAAGTGCTCTTTTTTTCCACCACATTACTTTCCTCTGTGTACCCGTTGTGGTTAAAAGCTGGTCAGTAGTCTGGAAATGAAGTCATCAGGATTGTTTCAAAGGACAGAATTTTAGAGGCAGAAGAGAAATAAGAATTTGTCCCTTGAGGCCTTTCAGATATTCACAGAAATTAAAGGAGAGTCAGTTGACTGTGATTTTATTACCTTTGCTATTTTACAGGGGAATCGGGGGAAAAAAAACCCTAATCTTGAGTTTGAAGATGGGGCTGCATTTTACACTGTGTCTGCAGAGTTGGGCTTTAAACTGCTTGAAGTCAAAAATGTACTTCTGTAGATGTTTCTGCTTTTCCTTTTCCTGAATTTGTGGTTTCTTACCACAGAATCTTTCTTTCTTTTCTCTAGGGCTTCATTAGGATGTTTAGCATTGGTTACCTGATCCAGTGTTGCCTTCGGATTCCATCCACCTTCCGGCATCTGTTTACACAACCATCCCGGCTACTTTCACTCTTCTACAACAAGGAAAACTTCCAGCTCGGAGCTTTTCTGGGATCTTTCGTCAGTATATACAAAGTAAGCTTAAAACATACAGAAATGACAAATACCATGGGTTGTATTTCACTTCTCAGAATGTCACAGAGAGCTAAGTGTAGCCGCTGAATACTACTGGTAGTGTTTGCTCTACAGCAACAAATTCTATAGTATTGCAGTGATCAAATCATAAATAGAAAACTACTCTTCTATTCTGTGTGCTCTTGCTATCATTTCTAAATAAACCAGATGGATTGTGCAGCATGGTATCAAGATCAGGAGTTAAGGTGTACTTCAGAGAAAGTGAATTGAGCAGTAGCAGCAGTGTTGCCACAGAGAAGCCATTTGCAGATTGTTTTTGGCTCAAATATCTGGAATTCTAGCTTGACACTAAATAGCAGGAGATTGCAGAACATATATCACATGCAGCTGAGGAGACATTGCACTTACCACTTGGAAATGTACCCTTCTACACCATTATAAAATGACAGATTGCAAACCGATGGGCATTCACACAGCATTGTTGGGATTAATTAGATGATGTTTATTTATGCCAAAAGAGAATGTGGCAAAGCACACACCCTGAGGGAGAATATATTAAATAGTGCAGTGCTGAAGTGGCTTTTGCACTTTTATAGTCTTAATCACACATGTTGTTTTTCAGCTGCCACTTTACTGGCTCTGTAAAGTTAAGATAATTCTGTATTATTGTGGAAGCTGAAATAATTTTGATATCTTTTAAAAGCTTCAGTTGCAAAGTGCAGTTTAGTTCTATAGATACTCATTTCACAAGGGTGGTGTGCTCTGACCTTCACTTATAGCAAGTAAAGGAGAGTATAGGAGCTGAAATGCAGGAGATTGCGAAGAAATACAAGACAATAAATACATTTTCTTGTGAAGGTGGCCAAATACTGGAACAGGTTGCCCAGTGAGGCTGTGTAGTCTCTATACTTGGAGGTGCTCAGAACTCAACTGGACAGGTTCCTGAGATACCTGTTCTAATGAGATCTGCTTCAGGCTGGAGCAGATGATCTCCAGAGGTCCCTTCCAACATAAATCATGCTTTGATTCCATGAAGAGCACACATTAGATGGATTAAAAGGCTGACACGAAGTATCAAGGTATCTCAAAGTAGACACCATTACTATAGTATTACATGCTATCTCAAAGTAGACATCATTGGACTGTCATACTGAACTATATAATGTTCTCTTGGTGCCATCAGCACTGGATTGAGCTTTACTAGGTGGATCTGAACCGTTAACAGAAATTTACCAGTGGTAAAATTTGGAGACAAAGGATGGCTTTCCAAAGCAGTTGAACAAAACAATGCAGAGGATAAGGCATATGTGGAGTGATCCAGATCATTTGGTAACCTGCAGTCATCCAAATGAAATACATTTTAATATAGCCTCAACCACAATTACATCTGTTCTGGCCTGAACAATTGGGTATTGTTGTCTGTGTCAACAAACAGGTTATTAGGAGTATCATGGTGTCTTTTAGCCATATGCAGGTCTAACTTTTTAGGGTAGTATGTTTTCCTAGTTCCAGTATATGTTAGATATATGGAAAAACCTTGAGATGTTTGCAGTACAGTTGAAAACAGACTTTTTCATGGGAAAGTCTAGACAACTACAGCAAATAAAGATGATGTGAATCCAAGATTAGCATTGGAATTAGATTGGTATTCAAATTGGATTGATCTGCTGTCTGATTTTGAACATTCTCACATTACACAATTCATACTGTGGGTTATATTACTAGCCTATAGAGGAGTGTCTCTAGACTATGCCTTATGAAAGAGAAATAACTAGGACTAATCCCGCTCTCCATTCACCTACAGGGTACTAGTTGCTTCCTGCGTTGGGTACGAAACCTAGATGATGAGCTTCATGCACTTGTAGCTGGTGAGTCCATGAAAAGAAGTGTATATTGCCTCTGTTGGCACTTTGCCTCTTGTCTGTTCTCTCATCACTGTTCTGACTCCTATGATGAAAATAGGGCTGTGTACGTCAAGATTATGTCATGTTTCAGATAGCTTCAAATAAAGGGTTTCAATTAAAATTGTAAGGCAAATTCAGTCAAATGGTGTGGGTTTTATGGTCAGCTTCAAGGACTTTATACAAATGTAAACTTGTCCTTTATTTTCCAACTGTAGAGATGTGAGTTTCAAATACTGACTCTTCCATATGTGACAGAAGACCCATTTGAAAGGATGGGCTCCACCAGGTACAAAGAAGGACCCTTTGCCATGAGATCTGTGTGTAGTGCTGGCCCTTCCTTGCTGTTTATGCATCTGTCACATATTGGAACCTCAAGGGTCTCTCTTTGTGGGATGAGAGAGGAAATTTAAGCCCTGAACTACAGCTTTGTTTCAGGGTTTCAGAACTTCTGTTTTAATAGCAAAATCCATATTTTGATGGACAGAACAGGTTGATCACTGAACTTTGTTGTAGCTACAGAAAACAATCTTGTGCAGTGTCTCCTGAGCTAACATACTGCAATGTAAATCACAGTCTTAACAATCCTTTTGTTTTCTAATTGTTGCAGGGTGTCTAGCAGGAATTTCCATGATGTTTTACAAGAGTACTACTATCTCAATGTATCTGGCATCCAAATTAGTAGAGGTAAGATACTACCTTTGTAACAGAGCTCTTTATTTCATCTATCTTTTCAAGGCAGAAAAAGAAAATGACCTGCACAGGCTTTGTTGAATGATTCCAGTATAATACAAAGCTGTGTGGCAGTGGTGTGTTTCAGTGCATGTGTGCCAAGAGCAGTGCCTTTCTGTGGTCTCATTTCTTTCTTACTTTCTTTTCTGTGACTCATTTTAAAAGTCCTTTATCCACTGGTCTCCATGTGTGTTCTCCATGAATTTTTTTAATCTCCTGATAGCTCTTTGCTTTGTAGCTTTTTCAGACTTTTTAAATCTGGAAGTTCCAAGAATTCTGCCAGAAACATAAATCAGACCTAGTCCTTAATTGCAGATTTATTGCCAAAAGCTACAGCTTCACTTCCTGCCTTTGTTCCCTAATTTTGGCATTCAACAGTCTGAGATAACTCAAAATAGCTTAGGTTTTAGTCTATAGCTGGGGCTGTTTGTCGGTTTACTTCAACTGATTGAATTCCCAGCTTTGCAATGAACTTCGTTCTCATTACTGTTTTTCAGGCTTGAATTATGACTATGAACTTGTTCAAATGAGAAGCGCAGGGAAGAAGTTTGTAGAGTTTGGATTCGCTGATGAAACTTTGCTAACCAGTTTCTGATGTCTTACTGTGCTTTTTCCACAAAATCAGGACTTAGTCATGGTTATTTCCCCAACAGCACCACTGGAATAAGTTGGGAACCTTCTCCTGTTAAGCATCATCTCTAAATCGCAAAGCAGACCTCGAGGGCCTTGAGTCCTAGTGTTATTTATCCACCTCCACTACCAGAGCAGAATTCATTTCAAAGAATACAAAAAGAAGGAACATTTATTGTTGTGAAGCATAAAATTAAACATAAAAAGGGAAGATATCCTCTGTTTATTCTTGCTTCTTGTAATCCTAGGCCAAGCTCTGAAGGTAGTTCACATGTTATATAAAAGCAAATCTGAGTTATCCATATTGATTTTTAGAACACCAGTTGTAAAAAAACCCCAATATTATCTTATATTGCTGATGGTTTTCTCTGGACTTTGAGACATTGTGGCTGCAGTGAAATAAGAAAAGTGCTGTGTGTTCTTTCTTTCTTTTATCATCTTACGCAAGCCAAGGGTAACTGACCGAAGAGGCGTGTGCTGCTTTGGAAGGTCAAGCTGTGCTCAGGAAAATAAACTTTACATGTTTTCTCAGAAAGTAAAGTATGTGATTTCAAGCTGTTTAAGAACAGTGAATATTCACTTTGTTGGGATAGTTACTGCATTGTTCTTTTGCTTGTTTAAAATGAAGAATTCCACACCGCAAACTTTCCCTTTTTTTATCTCTGAGGTCCGTACTAGCCTTTTTAACACCCAAAGCTGTTGCTAGGTCCTGTTCTGTGCATTAATAGCCTCTCACTTTATTGATCTTGGGTAACTTCTGTAAGCCATCTCCATCAATGTCACATTTCTGGACATATACAAAAATATAGGAGAGCAGGGTAGTAATGTTGACATGTTTTTTTGAAAAGGTAAAATAAATAAGAGCTAAAAAGCTACTTTAGCTTTATTTTGCTTCATTCAGCATTTTTTGTTTGTTTTTATAGACTATATACTTCAAAGGCATTGAAGCAGGGAAGGTTCCTTATTTTCCTCATGCAGATAGCATCATCTATGCCATTTCCACATCGATATGCTTTCAGGCAGTAAGTATGATGTTCTTTATGTCAAATGCTGAATGAAATGAGGAGCACAGGGTTACAGTGCTTCCAGCAAGATGCTGTGAATCAGGGCTCCTGCTTTTGAGTGTCATTGTGGGAAGATAATTTCTAGGACTCATATTTCTAGTATGCTTGTAGCTGAATACATTATAGAAAGCACTGAATTCTTTGAAAAGGATCTTCAAATGCATTGACCTAGAGGATGAACGTAAATGCATGGACTTTCATAAGCATATGAAAGGACAGTTTGTCAAGGAGACAAATAGTATATTGTAATACTTTAATACCCGTAAACGTTTTAATACCCATAAAAGTTTTTAATAAAGTGGAAGTTTTCACTTGAAGCCAACTTGAAGTTGCCGAATTGAAAAAATCTGCCAAAGTTAGTAAGAAAATCTGAAGTTTGATGTTCAAGACAAGCTGTAGTTATCGTTTGCACTTCCCAAGTCAGTTACGTACCTTCAGCTTCAGTGCACTTATCAGCCACATCAGCTGGAAAATTCCTTTTCAGTGGTACCCAAATTACTCTTCTATTGTACTACATCTCTCCATTTCTAGACCTGCTGCTGAAACATCCCACTGCATGTTTTCTGGACCTCCATAACTATATGTATTTTTTGTACCCCTCAGTATAGTATAAAATGACCCTAAAACAGTCTTCTGTGCTTAACAGTGTAGTGCCACTCCTCCTCATTGCTCCCAAAGGGAATATCTCTCATTCTAATATCAAAGAGAACTGGTATTTTAATGCTTGGGATGTGCCTAAAGATCTGCAGCATTGAGATCTCCAAAATAACTATTGGCAAGGACTATATCAGGCTAACAGAAATAATGTTCGTATGAGAAAAGAGGAAAGGATTTTTCATTACTTAATAACTGATTGGAAAAAGACTCCAAGAATAGAAGTAAATTGCTAGGTTTAGGAGGGAGGAAGGAAGGAAGGGGAAATTAGCAAAGGAATCTGTGCTGAGACATTTGTTACTCACTATATTCATAAGTGACCTGGAAAAGTAATGAAATAGAAGACAAAGATTTTGGTTATATATCATTATTTAAATACGTAACATGAATTATAAAGAAATGGAAGATCACAAAATGCAGAGTGGCATAAAATAGTAGGTAAATTTGGCATCCACAAGTGCAAAATTGTGTGTGTAGGAATAATAAGGATTATTGCTGCTTTCTCTGCAATGAGATCTAAGTTATCTGCCACCACTCTTGAAAGGCAGTCTTGTGGGACTATCGGTATGCTGGTGGTGGGCATGGAGAGTGTTGCATTCAGCTGTGAGCTGCTTGTCTGGTGGTAATTCTGGCCATTGGCAGGTGATCACAGCTGCTTTCAGACCATGAATTAGGAGATAATGTTTTAAAAATTAAATATTTATATTTCATGTAATACATATCCATATATATCCATAACTATCCTTTCACTGGGTTTGGCAATGTTCTGTAGCAGCTGAAGCTTTTCCCTGGCACTCAGCAGGCTCTGACACAGTTCTCTCCTTGCAGGCTGTCATGGAAGTTCAGAACCTGAGACCTTCATACTGGAAGTTTCTTCTACGACTAACAAAGGGCAGGTATGTAGTCAGGGGTATATTACGCTTGTCCAAGCACATCATTGATCACACTTAGCTTTCCATGTCATTCGCTGTCAACAGCAGAGCTGTAGTAGTACATATGGGCTAATTTCCTGGGTATTTACTTTGGTTTTCAGCTGGTTTCCAGTCTGCTGGAAGTTCTTTGCTGCTGAAGTGACATTGCTGGGTTTAGTCTAATGACAGGAGCAAAGACTTAAATCTAGTTAAGACTATTTAGCAGACGAGGGTTTTACTTGAAGCCTTTTTTATCTTTTAGTTCACTTGGAGGGTGGAATGCTTTCAGATTTCAGTGGAAAATGAGGAATTCAATAAGCAACTATACAGGCTAAAGAAATCACGTAGTATATGCAGTGGTTGCCAACATGGTATTAGTAGTAATGTTTAAAAGCATTACTAGAAATGTCAGAGTATTTCCTAAGAATACTTTGAAGATTCATTAGGGCTTTTTTATAGGCCATTTATTTAAATTCAGAAAGGAATCTTTTTTCCTTGGAAAACTAATGAAAAATTTCCACTTACTATAACCATAAATTTACCCTTTAATATCTTACTGCATATTTTTCCTCTTATTTGCTGCAGGGATCTAAGATGCTGACTCTTTAAAATAGGTTTTGCTGGAACTGATTTCTAAACATACAATTTAGTGAAGTGTACACTATTACTCTGAATGTGTAAGGCATCAGTGCAAACATCAGGAACAAGGTGTCCAAATGACAGTGTAGATCAGGTTAGGAATGGGATTATACAAGGTAATTATACAAGGTCTGTCATGACAGTGGGCTCTCCAGACTATAAAAACAGAAGTGAAATCAGATCCCCGTCCCTGGAACATGTTGAACCTACACTCCCTGCGGCACAGGACACTCTTAGCTGGACAGAGGGTGACTGAGTACACTGCTAGACATCGTAGGCACCTTTTGGGATGCTTGGAGGCAGCCTGCAGGCAACCTTTGAGGCCATACAGGCATGGTACAGGGGTGACATCAGTGCAGATGTCCAATTTTGGCTGCATTTTTCCCTCTTTTCCTAATCCTAAAATTGCTTTGATTGAAACAGAGAAGGGAAAAGAAATTATTTTCTGCTTATTTCTTTTATCTGAAGCAAACTTCTGTAATAGTAATTTTGACACTCCATAGAGGTGATTTCTTTTAACATTCCATAGGTCTTTCACTCTACAGTTTTGAACATGAAATGAAATGGAAATAGGTTGTAACACCCATAAAATTTTTACCTAGACACGTGCAAGCACGGCCAGAGTTTGTTCTGCTGGCACAAGAAAGAACAGTAGTGTTTTGTTTGACTTCTTTGTGGAGTCAAAAGTAGAATAAGACTCTCCCCTTTGTCACAAGTGTGTTCTATAAAGTACATCTACACAAAGCACTACTAAACAGATAAGTCACATGTGGTTTCTTTTTCATCTTTATTGCCTGAAAGGAAAACTTGCAATCTCTAAACAGTACAGGCCTGTTTAATAAGATTTGGGTGGTGTTCCATGAAATGAAATCATTTCAACAATAATTCTACTCTTTTTCATAATTAAATGAATAATCCATTCCTGCCTTCATATCTCTTCTTTTCTAGGTTTGCTGTCATGAACAGGAAAGCTTTAGATGTATTTGGTACCGAAGCATCTAAGTACTTCAAGGATTTCACACCTAAGCTTGACCCAAGATACACTGTTGTACCACCAGAGCTACCACTGGAGTTGTCTTGAACACGACAGTGTATCTTGTCATTGAATGTGATCAGCTTTTTGTCCTGAGAAGTTAATTAACTTAACAGTCGTATATATGGAGGAGGGCTTGGGCTCCACTTCAGTGTTATTTCAATGAGAAATGCTTTTTACCAATCAAAAGTACTGAAGCTTTGCAGGAAAGTGTGGCTTAATGATTAAGCCCCTTCCATAGACAGAAACTATTTTTGGATGACTGTAGTTGGTTGGCAGTTCGGTAGATTCCTGAATGAATTAAACAAATGAGTAATATATTTAGAGAAGTAAAATATAAATTATCCATAACAACTTCCAGAAAAATCTGTAGTTCACAGTAGTAAAACTAAAAATAATTCTTAATTTAGAAAGGAAGACAAGTGGCATAGTTTAGGTCCCGAATTTTACCTGATCTTACAGCTATTGCAGTCAGGTAGAAATGCCTCCTTGGGTTTCTAAACTGTGTCACTGCCCACTGGTTATTTAAAAGAGCAGTATTTTTTACACAGCTATAGCTGCAAAATAAGGGATTCCTCTGGAAAAGAAAATACATGTTAATACAGAAACTACATGCCAAGGCTGTGAATCCCACTGGCGATGCGGATAGCAGAGAAGGCAAGTGGGAAGGTGATACCAGCGGCTGCTGTGTGGCAAGGAGCAGGGGGTGTGGTGGTTAGGATCTGCCAAGTGGAAAAGGACAGAAGCAGGAGGAAGGAGGAAGGAATGAAACGTTCCGGGCTCTGAGATGGTGCTGGGAACAGCCGACAGTTCCAGACCTAAAAAAAGCCAAGAACAAAACAAAACTCCCCCAGAATACACTGAAATGAAATGTTTGTGTTTAAAGGGCTTGACACTGTCGCTTTCGATGGCGCATGGGGTTGTTTGTCAAGCTGCAGCACCAGCCAGCATTTCAAGTGTTTCTTTTAAAGAGAGCTGACCCCCTGAGGCTGAGACTCAGAGAATGGTTTTGATGGTTGCTTTAATAGGGTTTTTATCTTGTTCTTGGTGAAAAGTGGTTTTCCATCAAGCCATCAGACAGCCACAACTGGGACAGCTACATTCAGTTTAATGGGGTACTCAGTGCAAATAACTACCTACACAAATTCCATCTCAATTTTACCCTGAGTATTCCTGCAGATAAGAGCTTGTGTTCTAAAGCAAGACCTTGACGTGCTAATTGCTGCTTATTTTTGCTTTTTGGGGCTCTTTTTATATTAGAATCCATTCAGGTGATGCTGAATGGTGTTCGTTACCTAGAGCTTAATGAAAAGATGAGCTATATTCACATTCAACTGAAGAGAGACCAGGTAAGCCAGGGAATGGAAATTGCAGTAGGTTGCATGTGTTTTAAAAAGAAAAAAGAACAAGAAATCAGTATTTTATTGGGAGTCTTTGTCAGATGATATGAATTGGATTAATTAATAGAATCTCTATCTTGTAATACAGCTCTAAGCGTATTTTAATTCCCACTAGTTTTCTTATTACTGAATATACAGTAATTTTTATCAGATTTGTAGGAATGTCGTGAAAATCATACCATTCTGTGCACAAAACCTGCTTCTTCATCAGCTACTGCAGCAGTGATGCTTTATCGCTGGTACTAAAGGTGCTTCATCCTTTTGAACAGCAGTTGTCCACGTTAGTGTGAATAAAGTTCTGCAAGCTAGTTTGTATGCAGTATTTTATTGCTTGAAGTCTTATCTTAAAATTCCTCAAAAGGAAATAAAGAGTTAAGTCAACAAGAACTTTTAAAGGATCGTAATAGGTTTGTAGTGTTTTTCCACTGGAATATGGTCTGAAATATTTGACCTTGTAAAGTCTGAGAAGTTATATATTTTAGGTAATACATTAGAACTCACACACTATATCATGAATATTTTGTAGTGTAACTATGTACCATTCCCAAACGTAAAGATATTTTATAGGTGGATTCATTTTCTTCACTGGAATGACACTTGTGATTGTTTCTCTATTTGAAGTAAGAAAAATCCAAGTACTACATCTCAGCAGCTAAACAGTTCTGTCTACGTTTTCCTGCTTCCAAAATCCACAGTCCTCGTAGCGAGTTATTTTTGTGTAATATAAAAAGAAATTAAAAAGTTATAAATTATTTTTATTCAGATCAAGTATATGTAAGAAGAAAAAAAGTCCTAATGTTTTTCCCAATAATAAACAGTTGCTGCTTGAAGAAGTGACTTTTTGTCTAGGTTGTTGTTATTAAGCCACTTGGAGTCATAAGTGAAGTCATATTGATCGTGAAGGAACACCAGGAAGGTGGTTGAGCATTCAAATCATATGGGTGCATTACAGAATATAGTCCTAACTCAGTGTAAGTGAAGAGGTTAGTGCCAAAAGGGACAACTTCAGCTCCATGCTTCTGCAGGTAATCATGCACTGTAGCTGGAGGTTATCTCATGTTTCCTTTTCGAGCAGAGGAGCCCAAGCTGATGATGAGGACCATGGAAGGCTGCATGGCTCCAGCTCTGCCTATGACTGACATAGCAGTGATTCCTCCCCCTGGATGTAGCACAGCTCTCTGGGGGGTTGATCATATGATGGGTGTCTGTTCGAAAGCATCAAATTTCTTGCAAGTAGAAGGTGATTTTGTAAAGAGGAATTCAGAGGGCTCTTGGGAAATGGTGGGTCAGCCTGGAGAAGTTCAGTTTAGGTTGCCTATAAGGAAGAAATTCTTCACTCTCGTGGTGAGGCCCAGAGAAGCTGTGGCTGCCCCATCCCTGGCAGTGTTCAAGGTCAGGTTGGATGGGGCTTGGAGCAAGCTGCTCTAGTGGAAGGTGTGCCTGCCCATGCAGGGGTTGGAACTGGATGGTTTTCAGTTCCTTTCCAAGCCAAATCATTCTATGATTCTAAATGCTGGTTTGGAGGCCTCCATTTCCAGATTTGTGTTTGTAAGCAGTAAGCCCTTCACCAAGGAGACTCTCATTTCCTTCACTTCAGCCCTTTGCTCTGCACCTGGATGAATCCAGCACTGGGAGTACTTGCAGGTGACTCTGTTTGGGGGGTCTCACTTTCACAAGTCAATTCCATTTGCAAAACAGACATGTTTTCTCCCATTCCTTTGAGGATACAGTGGAATAATTTGATACTTTCTGTTGAGCCACTTGCAATTTAGTTTCATGTGCTTACAATTTAGTGGAAGATCCTGAATGTTCTGTTTATCCTACGGGTACTTTTACAGGAGGATCTGAGGAAAGGATGTATTTTGTAAGGAGCCTGAAATTGCCATTGTGGCTGTACTGACAAAGTCATGCCTCGCTCTCCCTTGCTGTTACCCCTGTTGAGATGGATTGCTTCACTCGGGACACAGCACTCACCTTTTGCAGGTGATGGATTGCATCCTTCCATCCCCTTCAAACACGATGCTTGTTTTACCAACAGGCTCCTTTGAACGAGGAAACAGAAATGTGAATTAGAGCCCGCTTTGATCTCAAGGGCTTCTTTTTCCTGGCACAGCCCTGCAAGTTTTCCACTTGCTAATTAAGACAGAGAGTGGTCAGAGGAATTCCAGCTATTAATGCCAAGGCTTTACCCAGGCTGGAAGAGGCTGGTTGGAAATCCAGGAGGACGATTAATCTCACACTGGAGGAATCCAGTCGATGCTTTTTCCCCTCAGCTGCTACAGCAGAGACATAAAGAACTGCCATGGCTGTTGGAGTAGGAGCTGAAGGGACTGGTCTCAAGGCTGCTTGGAGGTGACAGAAGACCCAATCACACAGGGTCAGGGACAAAACAAAGGCTTTTTTTCTGTGTTTTCCTATTATTTTAAAGGGTAAAGTCCTGCTTTCCCGTTGCAGGCAGTAACAGCTTGCGACAGGGCCATACAAGGCTGGGGTGAACAGATATTAAACTGCTGCTGCTTGCACCCTTTTGATACAGATTTCAACAGAGTTCTGAACAGCCTGGAGATGTTTTGCTCATTGTCTACTGGCTGTGAATAGTAAATAGATAGATAATCAAGTATTTCCAGCCCAGGTCACTTCTGATTATATTCCCAGCCTAATTTGATAGAATCAGCTGGGCTGGAAAAGACCTTTAAGATCATCCAGTCCAACGATTCCCCAGTACTGCCAAGGCCACCACTAACCCATGGCACTGAGGGCCACATCTTTGCGGTGTGTGAACACTTCCAGGGACCATGACTCCAGCACTGCCCTGGGCAGCTATTCCAATGCCTGAGCCATGCTATCAGTGAAGAAATTGTTCCTAATACCCAGTCTAAACTCCCTGGTGCAGCTTGAGGCTGTTTCCTCTTGTCCTATCACTTGTTACTTGGGAGAAGAGACCAACCACTGGTCTGATTGCTTCAAATCACTGATGTCTCAAACTGTCTTGCACCAAAATTCTTGGATACAAACAATATCATAAACAGTTTGAAACCAGGGCAGAAACTGACCCCCTGGTTCACCCATGACATTTTCTTTGTGATGCCCATAGCCTTGTTGGAGAGGACAGCTCTGCTGGCTGTGCTGCGTGCACAGAGGTGAGCTCCTCTTGGTCTTGCCTACATCTCTGAAGGCGCATGGCCTTGATTCCCCAGCCAGCATACCAGGGGTGATGGAGAAGGGGACTTGAGCAAGCTGGCCTGTAATGTAGTGGAAGGTGTCCCTGCCCGTGGCAGGCCATTGGAACTGGATGAGTTTAAGGTCCCTTCTGACCTGAACCATTCTGTGATCAGGTGTCTCTGTCCCTCAGACAGTTGGGAAGTGTTAGAATCATAGAATGGTTTGGGTTAGAACCTCAAGATCATCCAGTTCCAACCCCCTGCCATGGGCAGTGACACCTCACACTAGACCATGTCACCCAAAGACTGACAACTTAAGCACTTCATCATAGGATCTCCCTTCACTCCAGTCCCTGTCTCCTATCATGGGTGGGAGCTTAGGCCAGACTCCCACATATATGACTTATGAGTCTCATTCTCCATTTTTGGAGCATCAGCCTCCAAACTTGCTCTTTGTGCTGTTTTCAGGTGTGAAGATCCCTGAGGACCTTCTGTGCTGCCACTTCTCCTGCAGGGATAGTGCTGATCAGCCTCCTGCCTCCCACATGCCCACGGGGATGTGTGGGTCCCTCTGCCAAGGGCAAGTCCCTGAAGCACCCCAAAAGCTGTCTTGAGGGAGCAAGGTCTGTCCCATGCAAACCCCTGGCCATGTCCCAGGACCTGCTGCCTGTGCACTGGTTGGTCCTGGCCAGCAAAAGCTGAGGAGCTTGCCAATGACTTAGCACTTAGAGCCTACTCATTCCTTGCCCAGCAGCATCTCCACAACGCTTCAGCTTATGGGTATGGATGCAGCATTGATGTATGGGTAAGGACAGTACCTCCTGCACCCCCAGTACTGCCGTGGGGCTGCTTCTGTGCTCACTGCAGAGCTGAAAGCAGTGACAGGGGCTCGGCACCGAGGCAGTGATCTGCAGTGATTTTGTTGTGATTTAGGAGTTCAAATCCTGATGCCTTGTCAAGGCAAGGCTTTGTCCCTTTGTTTGCACAGGAAGCTTCTGATTCCCAGACACTGCTCCTTGCTATTGCAAGGGAGGAAAGTGAGTCATGGAGCTTCCTATTGGCCTGAGGAGATATACAGAGATACTGCTTGTGAGGGAACTCTGCCCAGACAGAGGCAATGAGGGAGAAGTTGGGCGAAGAGCTCTTGGATTCATGAGCATGGCTGAAAATCAACTGCCTGAACCAGCAATGGACATGAACACGTTCCTCTTGTGAGCAGTCATTCTAGGAGGGTGCAGTGCTGCTTTGTCAAGGACCGGGATTAGGCAGGGTGATGTGTGTTTTATAGCTTTAACCGCCATAACTCACTACATGGACAAAGCCGGGGAGGAAACCGGATGTGTGCAGAGGGAAGATGGATGTTCCTGTTTCCCCTCGGTCTGCCCTGGAAATCACTGCTGATTCCCGGGAAGTTTGCAGCTTGTTTTGTTGTCAGAACCATGCTAACCACGCCGCAGGGAACAGTGAGTACCAGGCAGGGCCAGGCATGGGTGTCCTGGGGCAGGAGATGCATCTCTGCCCTCCCTCCCTGGGCAGAGACCTCCCTAGAGGTGATAACGTGGCAGAGGTGCCTCCTTCAGCACAGAAGGAACGTTTTTGGTCTCCAGAGGGGTATCTTCAGCCTCCTAATAGGATGTACTGCAACAGCCGGATGTGGGTCTGGTGGCATTTTGACTTCCAAGCAGCCCTTCCTGCTCCCATCATCATCCTTTTACCACTTTTCTTTAAATAAAAAACGGCTTTATTGACTTCAAGCTCAAGAGATGAACGAGGAAAACGAGTCACTACCATGTAAAGGAAACAGCCCCTCCTGGTATATATATGATCTGACGATGGGCTGGATGGGCTCACGTTAAGCTCCACATGGAAGACAGTACGTTTTGTGCTAATGAAACCAAAAGGCAGTTAAAAATGTGCCACCTCGTTGGACACAGTGACTTGAGAGGAAGGGCTCTGAGTACAAGTTGCTCGTAGGCATTTGCCATTTCTAACATCTCTTGTGAGCTTCCATTGGGAAACAAAACAACAAGCAAAATGCAAGACCTCCCTCCCTGAACCTCTGGGAGGATCCTTTATGGATTCCTACAAAATCCAGGAATGACCTTCTAGGAAACTGATGGAGCAACGCAGCCAGATCCAATTCCTCACACCCTGGAGATCAGGCTCCCTGAGGTGGTCTCAAGGCAAGCAGCCGACCAGTGGAGCACCCTGACCCAGTATACACGATTGGAAATGCTTGTGAGATCCTCTATAATACCATAAAGGAGGAAGGAAAAGAAGAAAGAAATGGAAATAGCAGACAGAAATGAAATAACAATAGAGCAATCCATTGCTCTCTGTGCAGGGCAAGGCCAGGCAGGCCAGAAGCGAGCGAGCTTGCTGGTGACAGGAAGAGGAGAAACAGGAGAAGTGAATCGTGTTTACATAGGTGCCAATCAACTTGGACAAATGTTCAGCTGAGGCAAATCAAACCCTGCAGAGGAACTTAATCACTGAATGGGCAGCTTAAGAGCCAATATGGTGTGGCAATAATTGGAAAGATATGATTTCCTGGTTCCCGTGGGAATGTGAGCTGGGAGAATCCGTGCCAGTTGCTGTCAGCAGCATCTATTCTGAGTTGACCCTGAGTGCCAGGTTACAGCAGCCCAGGCTGGGAGCACATGGGCTCCAGGAGCAGCTGAGCCCACTTGTCCAGATTAGCCCTTTACAGGCATCCTGCTCTCTTTCTTAGCAGCACCTCCTGTATGAAGATAGGCTGAGAAAGTTGGGGCTGTTCAGCCTGGAGAAGAGAAGGCTGCGTGGAAACCTCATAGCAGCCTTCCAGTATCTGAAGGGGGCCTATAGGGATGCTGGGGATGGACTCTTCATTAGGGACTGTAGGGATAGGACAAGGGGTAATGGGTTAAAACTCAAACAGGGATAGTTTAGATTGGATATAAGGAAGAAGCTCTTTACTGTAAGGGTGGTGAGGCACTGGAATGGATTGCCCAGGGAAGTTGTGAATGCTCCATCCCTGGCAGTGTTCAAGGCCAGGTTGGACAGAGCCGTGGTGACATGGCTTAGTGTGAGGTGTCCCTGCCCATGGCAGGGGGTTGGAACTGAGTGATCTTAAGGTCCTTTGCAACCCTAACTATTCTATGATTCTAAGACAAGTTCCTGAACAGAACTCTTTAAACAAGCAAAGTCTGAGTCCCTTCCTCCCCTTACAGCTCTGTGAGCAGTTGGGTGGCTTCCCCCAGTCAGTTTCTGCAGCACGTGGCCAAGTCTTGAGCCACCATTAGTCATGATGACAGAGCTCTTGTTCCAGGGGAGATGGGGAATTTGAGGGGATTTAGGGCACATGTCTGGATGGCAGCATTAGGGAATAATTGTTGCATGCAGAAGGTTCCTTCTGGAAACCTTCCCTCCTCAGCAGTCAGGTTCCTTAATCTGCCTTGATTTAGTGACTCAAAACTCCCACTTCCTGCTTTATTCTGCCTTGTGCATGGTGTTTTATTTCCCTTTCTGCTTTCAGCCTGTTCTATGACATTGGGCAAAGCTGTTCAATGTCTTGCTTTTGTTTCCTCTTTCATTCAGTGTCCATCACATCCTGTCTGGCACTGTTCATTCAGAAGGACGCTTCATTTGAACCGTAAGCACGTGGGGTTTGGATCAGACAATGAGAGTTGGTTTTGATTAAAGATGATCTTTCATTATGCAGTTGTACAACAGAAGGAGGTTCTGCTGCCAGGGAATCACAGAGTAATGCAGTTTGGAAAGGACCATGAGAGGTCATCTGGCCCAGCTCCCTGCCCAGGTCCAGTCAAGACAATGGCCAAGAGATTTTGACAGTTGTAATAAATACTCTGCTTTGTTTATGGTTAGACTTTTCCAGGCTTTATTCTCCTTTGTGCCTCTGATAACTGCAGGTAGGAATAGATAGTCCTGTCTCTGAGAGTGGGACAAGAGTCGTCGTACAAGGAATGGTGTAATCAAAACCAAGTGCAGTTAATAAGAGTTGGTCTGGTTTTAATATGGGCTGTGCAGAACTCACCCACTTCTCACTGCCTGGCCTGGAAGAGATGGGTTCTGTTCTCTGTTCTTTGCCAGCCCACTGGTGACTGATGCATTGAAACTGCATCATCCAGGATGTCCAAGAAGACCAAGACGTGCCCAAAATGGAAATTTCTTCTGTTGTTGGTAGAGGATTACCAGAAACAGCTCAAAGGTTAGAACTGCATAATTACACCCTTAGGGGAAATGGCAGTACTTTACCAGCCAGGAAAAAGCCCCAAAAGATGTCACATTGCCCAATTCCATCCCCACCCACCGCCATTCCAATCCTGTAACAGTTGAATTTACAGCTAAAACAACCAGCAGTGAAACAGCCCAATGGACCTGAGGTTCTGTTTGTCATCCAGGACATTAGTGCCTCCAGACCCAGTTCTTAGCAGCTACTAGCTGGGAGGGCTCTGTCTGCCTAGTTGTGCTAGTTCATGGCAGCTGAGGACTTGTGCTGAACTCTCAGTGTCTGAGCACAGGAGACAACGTGATGCTGGTTATCTTCATGGAAAGGCTTAGAAAGCTGCAGCCTGATTTCCCTCCAGGTTTCAATAAATCAGGGCTACTGAAATCAATCAGATTCACTCCTCTATTTCATCTATTCCATCCAGTGAAATAGATGCTAACTATTTCACTGGGTCTGTACCTGGTGCAAGAGCATGATCCAATGCAGTGAAGCTACACAGCTGGACTATGGAGGCTGTGGCAGAGAACAGCCCGTTTTAAAGAGAAGAAAATCCCCATCTGTATGAATCAATAAATCCTCGGAAAGAAAAGCTGGTTTGAGACTACCTTGGCACTCCCTCACCCTTGGCACTACCGTATTAAGCATGTGTCTTTAAATCATAAACATTTAGGCTTAAACCACAGAATTGAAGTAGGTGTATAGCAAGAAGTGTAGCTGTGAAGACAGATCATTCGGCTAATAAATGAGAAAGTATTTATAGGCTTGTGCTCACAACTGTGCATACATTTTGAGAACATAATTCTTGTATTTGCATTACCTCATCACAAGGGAAATGGAAAAATTTGTTCAGCTTCACAAAGCTGCAATATTTTCATATAAACACCCCATTCAGTTCAGCAAGCTACTTAAACTTCTGCTTCAATCCTATTTGCTTCCAGCTTTGATTTCCATTAGTGCTCCTTCAAGTTAAGCATAGGCTTAACAGCTTTTCTAGATCAATGCCCAGGAGAGCAGGTGACAATTCCAGCCATCAATGAGACTTAAGTGAAAGGACCCTACTCCTTTCATCTTCTTGTTACCTCTAAACCTGCTTTGCCCAGCTTCAGGTGTGCATTTCTTTAACAGACCATTGGTGAGTTGTTGATAGCATGGGGGGGTCTCCAGTGCCAACATGTGTCCCTTCTCCTACCTGTTGACACCACATCCCATGTTGCCATTCTCAAGGCCTCATCCTGTCGGCCTTATTTTCCTGTATGATGTATCATTATCCTGGGGTCATAATTATTTCCTTTAGTACAGAATAAGACTTTTCTATATAAAAAAATATGGTTTTACCACATCATTATTGCAGGGAAAACAAATAGGGCATCCGCTACCATCCTCACTACAAAACCTGCTGTTACAGCTGAACAGGCTGCAGCAAAATCTTAGGCAAGCCAGGACATGTTTTAACAAAGCCTGACAAGTCCTGAGGCCTTGCAGAGATAGAATAAAACCTGTGGCCTTTTATTAGCAATGACAATCCTGAGTTTAGTGGGATACAGAGCAACAGCAAAATGGCAGCATTAAGTAGGCTTAATGCCCACACAGTCTATTGAGAAGCAGCACTAATACTCTTTTTAGCCTGAAAATTCCTCTTTCAGGACATCCTATTTTAGGACAGAAATTACTATATCAAATTTTGCTTAAAAAAAAAATACAGTTACTCTGTGTTATATTTATGTAAGAAGTCCATTATCTCCTAAAATATGTCCAATTCTTTTAATGCTCTGTACCTTAGATAAGACACAGTTCTAGCCCTTGCTCTTAATTATCCTTTCCTTCCAAGTCTGTTCCAAGTTCCTAAATCCAGAGACCAAAACCACGAGCTGGTTGGCAGCAAGATCTTTTACTCCTTCTTTCAAAATACAGTGCTTGCATTGCAAGGAAGGTGATGAAGAGTAGTGGAGAGAATCAGAAGAGAGAAAAGAGGCACTTTGGGGCTGTGATTCAGCTATACTGTCTTACGTATCTGATTTGGGGTGAGATGACAGTCCCTGGTCCCTAGAAGTGCCTGTTTTAATCCATTGACTGCAAAGGTGTTCTAGATACAGGTGTGCCACACAAATCGTGTTTCTTGGTGTGTGACATCAGAATAGCTGCAGACTAAGAACAGTAAGAATGAAATGCCTTTATTACATTGACAGGCACATTCCTACATGCACTCTAACAAACAACATGGGGACAATGGAGATAATGAATGAACTCTGCACATTCTTCCTGCTGGGTTTCAGTAGCTCAAAAGCATCTTGGTGACAACATGCACCAGTGACTACGTTATATTAGGAAATACTGGGTGATGTTTGGATTAAGAGATTGATCAATGTGACACTAGGTGGCATTGTGTAAATACGTATCAAACCCTGTGCTTTTATCTTTCTGTTTCAAAGGAATCATCAGGTATGAAAACCTCATTGCAATGTGTGGGTTTTTTCCACATATTTCTTTATCTCTGTTCATTGTAATCTGGGATTTAGCACCCCTGAAATGTGTGGATTGGGCCAGTGATAGGCTACATTGCATGGCTCATCTACTGCTGAGAATCTGCAACTCACAGACGTTCTTCTATTTGAGTATGATATTTACTCTTGAACAGCAGTGTTTTCTAGACTATAAATGAGAATAGATTCAAATCTCATGGCTTCTTACCTTTTGTCAGCAGTTTAGAGTCTGGTTCAGACCCAAAGTAGCCAATGAGTTTCTGTAAATCACCACATCAAACATTCCTACTTCTGAAATCAATGCCATCTCAGTGTATTTTTTAAGGTTTCTCTCACCTAGTACCACTCCTGTCCCCAGGTGAACAAGAAGCTGGATCTGAGGAACTACAGGCTGGTCAGCTCTACCTTGAGAAGGCGATGGAGACAATAGTCCTGGAAACCATTTCCATACATACTAATCTGAAGAAGGTGATTGGGAGTAGTCAGCATGGATTGAAGAAGGGGGTGTTATGCCAAAACAACCTAAGAGCATTCTGCAATGAAATGACAAGCTTGGGGAGTGAGGGGACACTGGTGGATATTGTTTATCTTGACCTTAGTATGGTTTTTTGACACTGTCTCCTGTAACATCCTCATAGGCAAACTGATGAAGTATTGGGTAGGTAAGTGAACAGGGAGGTGGACTGAAAACTGTGGGCAAAGGTTGTGAGCATCAGCATGAAGTCCATGGAGATATTAAAAATCCAGCTGTACCTGGCCCTTAACAACCTGCTCCTGCTGACCCTGCTTTAAGAAGGGGATTGAACCAAGATTGAGGGACTGATCCCCTCTGACCTCAAATATTCTGTGCTTCTGTGAACAGCAGCTTCTCTGCTGGCATCGCTTAGGGTTGAGCCCGTAGCTCAAGCCTCCAACTTCATGAGCATCTTAGGCAGGGCAGAGTGATCCCTGTCCTGCAGGACTGTGTCCAACCCAGTGTCCTATTGATCAGGGGGAGAAGTGGCAGATATGTGCAGTCCTGTTTTTGGGAAAAGGCTGGTTCTGACCATATCTGTGTTCATGGCTGTAAACTAGCACATAAATACTGGTCATGCTGGGAAGTGTAAGGGGCTAAACTGGCTTTAGGTCTTTAATGCACTTTTGATAGTTAGATTGAAACTTCCTATGCTGGGGTGATTTCACACAAGAACCATTTTAAGGTTTGATGGCTAACCAAGCAGTATGTCTGATAATGGAACTGCTGTGCCATGTTAACAGTGCTGCTGTTAAACATGGGATGTTCATGTGTGCATAGAGACTTGATGCAGCAGGCTGTTTGGGACTCATCCTAATGCACTGTAGGGCCATGGAACCTAAACAAACAGGCATGTGGATTGGAGCTAGATCCTTGTGCATGTATGTTAAGGGAAAGCCAGCCTTGATTATCCTGAGGGACCTATAGAGGTAAACCAAGCTACTTCAATGGCATTGCTCAGGTGGGAGGAGGTTTGTATTGGCAATGCAAAATAGATAGATGGTGATTTATTCTATGTTTTTCACAAGATGAAAATAAACCAACCTATATATATGTGTATGTATGTATATATAAAATTCTAGTTGACCTGAACCCTGTAAAACAGAGTCTACCCTTTTTTTCTTATTGCTTTATTTTAATAGCCTAATTTAAGCTTGAGCTCTCTGGAGGAGAACTGCATGTGCAAGGATTAACAGACTTTAGCAATTCAACTGGCCAAGGAAAAGTTTCCTGTGTTTGCCTGCCCTCCCCTAATGCACTTTGAGCCAATGCAGTCTGTTTTACTGTTAGTGGATTCTTGTTCCTATTTCATAGGAGATGGTGGGGATATGAAAGAGTGCTGAGGTCATGGGGCTATAGAAGTCAGTATATTAGCACAAAGACCAGTTATTTCTAACTTTAATAGCCAGAGGGACTGGTGCAACATCTGTTCTTTGTGACTGTGGAAAGTATTTGGTCAAACTGCACGTTACTGATGACTGCATTCTACAGACAAGAATGAGCATCGCACCACTTCAGACATATGGAAGGTCCCTGTTGGGGCGAATTTCAATCTGAGTTGCAGAGCTGAGCCAAAAAATCACTGTAAATCAGTTACATGGCAAATCTGGATTCCTTTCTGTGGGATAGTCTATCTTTTTGAGGGCCTTACACTGCTTCTCCTAACTGCAATAACAGAAATGAGGGGTCCTGGGCTCTACTCTGGCCATGCCTTTGGGATTCACATCTATGCATCACCTGCACATCAGGAAAAATAATAATTCCTGGATATCCATGGATAGATTTTCCTTTTCCTCAGTTTATTTCATGGTAAGGTCATCACATGATAACCAGCTCGGTGCTTTTCTTATTGTCATAAATAATAGCTGACTTTGCCTGTCAGTAATGTTTTAGGAGTTTGCTCTTTCTCCTGCAATTGTCACATTGCTGCGTGGGCACAGAAACAGTTTATCTGGCCTTTGGTACGACTGAAGAGCAGAGAGGGGAAGGTGCAGGGCAAAAACCTCCTAAACCACATCTGCTACTTGAGGAACAGGGTACAACCTGCAGACTTCCCAACCTTCTCCCCCTTCTTCCTCCCATCAGTCGCTTATTCCATCTGTGCTCCCCACAAACTATTTTACCCCTATAGCTGAGCCAAATGCTGAAGCTGTGATTGCTCCAAGGGGTAGAAACCCTGGCAAGGGAAGTGAAGAGTGCACGTTCTTAAACTGTTTAATTCAGATTAATTGCCTTTGGTGCATGGGGGATGAATTTAGCAGCCTCGCCTTCAGGATTGATGCTGGAATACTTCGCACCATTTCTAAAGAGGGAATCTGTGCCTTTCGAGTAGCCCTCAGCATCCCAGCTCTTTCAATGCCATGTTTCTTCCTGGCCTTAAAATGCAGACAATGACACTTCCCATGACCAGGTCACCAACCACGTTCTGACGAGATCACTATAGAAATGCTATAAACCTGACTTAGGCTTGTGCTGGTTTTGGCTGGGATAGAGTTAATTTTCTTCTTTCACAGGGCTGAGTTTTGGAGTTGTGCTGGAAACAGCTCACTGACTACCCAATGCTTCTGCAGCTTGGCTTCATGCATACGGCACTGAAACCTGCTTTCTGTGAATATCAGTTCAGAAAGCAGAAGTGTGTGAATTTTCAGAGAGGATGGCACAAGATGAGGAATGGGATTTGCCCATGGCAGAGCACTGGTGTTACATCTGACCACCTCTACCAGCCATCATGAAGCGCTCATAAATGCATCTTTAACCTTTCCTGCAGCAAGTTTTTAGGTCATCAGATAAAGCCAAAGTTGCTGATGACCTGGGGGATACTTTCATTTTAACATTTGGATTGAATCACTGATTGTCTTCAGGGCCAGCATTTGTGTCTGTGTGTGGTTACATAAAGAGTGGTAATATGTTAGTCACTAACGGTACCATTATTCAAACCAAATAGCAAGCCTTCCTTCACATGCAGTGCAAGATGTAATGGAGAACATGTTTGACACTCCTGCTGTGCAAAACAGAGACTCGATCCTCGGTGGGTTGTATGATATTCCAGAGCCTATGGAAATCTGTGTGTGGTGCTGAGCACACGCAGTGAGCAGCAGCATTTGTGAGGTGGTGCATTGCAGCAGGTTCAGGTTCTGATTGAGCTCTTGACAGGGCTCTTGTCCTGATTTCTGTGTGATACTGGTCCTTACAGCAAACTTGTAGGATCAGCGTGATAGATCTCAAAAAAGTCATTTCTGATGTTCTATGCTTTTAGTTGGTTCTGTTTCTGGATTGATTTTTCAAGTGCAATACAAGAGAGTGCCTGAATTCCATTCAACTGTAGCTCAAGTTCTGCCCCATCCTGTATAGCAGCAGCGGCTTCAACAGTACTGTTGCCCTGTCCTGACTTCATCTGTATTTCTAAGGCAGGTATCCCATTGCTTGTAGGTCCACTGAAAAAACCCAAAACTCTTTTGATGGAAGAAATGGAAGCAGAAGAGCACTGACATTCTGGTGCTGTCAAATACAGCACTAATGAAACCATCTGAGTCCCTGGTTGGACAGAATTTGGCCCAAATTTTGAAATAGAAGCTGGTGTCACCTCCCTTCACTGATGCTGTAAGGTCTGTTTTCACATGCAGTCCATTGAGCTGATCTGGCTGTGGCTGAGCTGGTGTAATAGGGCTTAGACCATTCTTCCTCACCTCCTCCTGAATTCTGCTGGTGTAGTTTTTCCCAGGCTCAGTTTCCCAAAAGATCTTTAAAGATCTGAGCAAAAGGCACTTTGAAGTTACAGCTGAACCTGGCTACGAGCACATTTTTGCTAGTGATTATGGAAGGGTTGTAATTGGCCTGAGATATAATGGGAGGGAAAGGTGGGGGCAAGTGGTCAGGGACAGGCTGAGGGCTGTAATCTCTTAACCCAAGGCAGCACAGTGTGTCTGGCCATGCCATTGCATCATGAGAGTGATAGGACCCAGAAGTCAAGGACCTCAGGGAGCAGGATCCAGACTTTGCCTGAAGGTGGATGCCCGCTGCAGCTGACCTGCCTCTCTTGTCTCTATTACCAAGCTGGTGTTTGATTGATTCAGTGCTGGTTTATGCCTTTATGCAATTAATTCCATTTTTTCTTGGCATTTGAATGACCTTTTATTCCAGTCTCTCAGTTAATATTCATCTTCCCACAGACACATTAGTAGTGTGTTCTAATAACAGACAAGTGGTGTGGTAAGAACCCTCAGGTCCCGTTACTATTGGAGAACTTACTGTTTAAGAAATATGGTCCTAAATGTGCTGGTGAGTGAAAATAATTAGTCATAGCCCATTATGAAGAGCTGCCCTCTCTGTGCACTTAATAACATGCATATGAGAAGTACTAACCACTAGTAGGTATCTTCTTCCACCCAGGCAGGGTCTAATTTGTAGTGGTCTCTCACCAAGCCCTTTCCAAGAACTTGATGCTCTTGATGTAGCTGGTGTAGAGGCATCTCCCATCCTGGTGAAACAGGCTGATCCTTTAACTCATGTGATAACACACCATGGTATGGTGTAAAACTGAGGAGGAGCCATTGCATTTGCTGGGAGATGCTTCCCTTCAGTCTTCCCATATGGCCCTTGAAATCTGAGCACTGTCAGGGCGCAAGGATGCCGTTTGATTGTCTTGGCAAGATGTTTGCTGCTTGCATGGAAACTGGATTAATTAATAGAATAAGAAATCCAATCACATTATTTTCAAGGTCTGATCTCCTTTCTGATATCAGGATCATCTTTTTCTTCCTTTAAGCTTGGAGACTTGGACTTGTGTTGTTCGCAACTCTCCCTTCCACCCATAAAAACACTAGTTTTCCTGTTCAGCTAAAACTTTTCCTCACACTGTGATTTCTCCTGTTTCTCTTTGGTCCTTGCTCTTCCCTGGTCGTTACACAGAGCACTTAGGCATGGCTTTAACCCATGTGCTTATCCTGTGGAATGGCTCACCTCATGTACAGCCATCTCTGCTCTGTTTGCTTAGTGATCCTTCTTCTCTCTGTAGGGTCCCTCACAGCGCTTTACTCGTGGGGAGCTGTTCCTACCAGGAACCAACTTTCCTTCATTTTCATAAGCCCTGATGTCTGGTGGGATTTTCTCCTGTAGGAGACTGCAGACAACACTATGGATAGAACATGACCTAGAGAAGGAAGTAAAGTATCTTTATGTTGGTACCACAGACCTATTGCACTGACCTTTGAGGTTATCCGAATCTTGTGTATGTTTTGGGACAAAAAAATATATGGGAATATCTTACTTTTCCCATCAAATGCTTTTATGGGGAAGCTGTAAACACAAATGTAATTTCCACAGTTATTGCTGCCCTGGAAGATTACAGTCATTCCCTCAGCCAGTTCTCTCAGTCATTATTAATTCCTTGAGCATTTAATCAACTCTGTGCAAAGAGGCCTCTGAATGCTCCACAGCTCTGCATCTGTTGAATTTATGGTGTGGCAATCTGGGTTATTAAATAGCTGTGGCTATATGGAAAGCAAATCAAATCACGGCTCTGCAAGTCTCTTTATTACAGTAAGCAGAAGGGACTTCTCCCTTCTGCCTTTTTGTTTTTTTCAGCAGTAATCTTCTCCCTTTCTCATTGCTAACAAATGACCAGGATGCTTTGGGCTCACTTGGAATGTCCTTCCCCAGTTTCTTCCTTTAGACAACTCCTTTGGTCCTGCACTTTGGAGGTTAATTTACAGCTATCTCTTGCAAAGAAATAAAAGCAGTGGCCTTAGGGCTGGGTTGTACAAGCTCTAAGAAGGTGTTCTCTGATATAGCTCTGTAGATATTCCTAGTAAATACTGGTTTCTCTCCTTTATGCTGATACTTTTCTCAGATGACCTGGGATCAAGGCATATCAAGGCCTAAGATCCCATGTGAAGTGAGCAGTAAGATCCTTGCTATGGAAATCATTGTGAGATGTGGTGACTTCCACCTGGCCTTTTGGTTGCTCCCCTTTGAGTAGCAGCTATTTTGTTCACCTTGCTTGTCACTCAAATAGATGAATGAGTGGGTGCAGGGCTAATGCAATGCTGAAATTGCCATCTCAAAACTCAGCTCTGTGAGTAGATGGTTACGTTATTCAGCTTGAACACATTGTAGGTGCTTGGTTTCTAGGTCAGCTTGCTGCATATCTCGCTGTTTTGCTCTTGCTGTCTTGCTATTTTTGGCTAAAAAAAGCCCTATCCCCCTGTGCCCTCATTTTCTCTATTTATGATTAGTTTGACGGGGTGTAACAAATACTTTGAAAGAACTTGCTCCTTGTTTATAATGCCATAACAGTCAGAGGATATAGCACAGTATTCTTTAAGACTTAAGGGATAAACACACTTGCGTATAGGATTAACTTGAGATTAAAAAAAAAGGCTTAGTGTTTTCCAATCAGTGATGCCAAGACTGGCTTAAAAAAAACCTCATTTATTGTTTGTGAATAGTTTTGTATACTTGAAAAGATTTAAAAGTACTGAAAGTTTTGTGGATTTGTGCCTGAACTTTTAATCCAAACAGTCACGTCAGAAAACGGTTCAGATCTTTGTCTTCTTCAGCTTCTGGTGTTTCAGCTATCACTCATGGAGTAGAGATAATGCTTTATGATTTTGTAGTGACTGGCACACAAAAGATAATGAATAAACTCGTTGGCCATTTGGAAAGAGGCCTGGCTTTTACTGTACAAGTGTTCAAACAAGATGTTGGCAAAAGGCTTCCAAACAAAGAGATGATTTTTGTGAGCAAAAAAATAAGTATGAATTGGTAGAAAAAAACAGAGAGGCCACTTTTGTAATGGATATAACTCTACAGCTAATTTGACCTGTTCTATTTATAAAACAGATACAGCTGTGGAAAAGCTTTGTGAGAAGCCCATAAACATACAGCTTTCATTCACTTTTAACCCTGAACAGGGGATATGCTCTTCCTATTGCCAAACCTGAGTGTAATATATATTTTCGTGTGGCAACCACGTAAAGCTGAGTGGTGGCTTCATCCAGTTGTAACTCAAAACCAGGAGAGTTTTGTGGTTTGGGCTGGGGTTTCTGTCATAATTTGGTTATAATACAAGTAAAAACAATGTTCTTGGCGGGGAGATGGTAATCTGAATTGCCTTCTGCTTTAAAAACTACATGTTTTGCAAAGCTGGAGTAGTTTGGCTGTCGGTGGGTGACCTTAGCCTCCACCTGCAAATCCATGTGCGACTTGCCCTTGCCTTCAGCAGATGCAAAACCCTCCCTCCCCTCAGTGTATCATCACTGAGTAAGTATTTAAACTGTTTTCATTTCCATTCCCTTGGGCTGGACCGGTTTCATAATTGTTTGAATGCCGTTCTCCCTGTTCAGAGAATGGAAACCAAGCGGTTTGTCACCTTTTTTTCCAGTCAGATTTGCTTTCAGATGGCTGTGCTTTTGGGTTAAAAACACTGAAGAAGGATGTTTCTTCAAAATGTTTCTCAGGGAGATTTAATTGCAGGAATGCATTTAACTTATGTTATTATTACTTTTGGCAGAAACACTGTTCCCTTTTGATAAATAAAGCCTAAAATGACAGAAGGAGTTGGATGAACCGACCAAACTCTATTTTTCTGTTTCTGTCAGGCTGCTGTGTGTGAAGGGAGATTTCACAGATAAGAATTCCTATAGTGATCTGCCACGGTGTCTGGTAAGATATAGTTTAAAAGGAGCTTTTCCATAACAGAGAGCAATCTATTACTGTAACTTACTCCCCTGTGGTTCCAGGTAGTTGACGGTTACTTGACAATCTTGTCTCAAACTGTCAAAATCCAAATGACATGCTGTTTTTGTATATATACAAATATATAACTTTATTTATATATATATATATATATATATATATATATACACACACACCCCAAAGTAGAATATCTTTTTAGCCTCCCTAGTAGTTACTTTGATTTATTTAATAGACCCACCAAAGGAAGTTGTTCCAGCATCACGCTACTGGAAGCGTCAACAGGGATTGTCACTGCTTCCTTTGTCTGCCCTTGCAGCATGGGCAGTGTTTGCCTTTCAGAGCCAAGTGATTGCGGGGATGAGTGAAGGAGCCTTTTGATATTCTGTGCCCACACAACAACAGTTGATGCAAACAGATACGGGCTCCTTGCTGCTAATGTTCTTCCCTATCTGTTTGCAATCAGGGCAGAGCCAAGTAAGACCTTAATTCTGTGGGAACTTGGCAGGTGTTATAAACAAGATGAAAAATGATATTTGAAGGGAGCTGGGATTTCGGTGCTCCTGGCCTGAGCAGCATGGATGGCTCCTGAGCACATTTTCTGTCTTCTGAGGAGAATTAGAAGAAACCAGCTGGATTTTAGGAGTAGCATCAGCCTCAGTTAAGCAAATCACTTGTTTCTTGTTCTGCCATTTATGATAATTTAAGGTATTTAAGCCTAAAACTTACTTGTGCAAAACTGGCCTTATCTGGTAAAGTTATGCATCCAATGCACTAAACGCGCACATGTATGTGTTAGAAGATGGGAGCTTGGAGACATAAACACAGGAGTTCTCCAAGATCTTGTAGATACTTCCTTTTGTTTCAGTCCAACTGTTTTCACTTACCTTCTTAGAGCAGAGCCAGAAAGAGCTTTAGCCTTACAAACATAATGTATGTAAGTTTTCTCAGGAGAAATTAGTAACTGCTCTGATAAAGTAAGGTCTATGCACACTTAATTCAATTTAAGCTGTGAATATTAAGACCATTTCCATGCTGGCTGCCCCTCAGTATGCATTTAATCAACTTGAATTCTGATTACAGACAATGCTAAAACCCGGTTTGTGACCTGCACTTAGCAAGTTTCATTAGGAGAGATTTGAACATCACTCAGATGAAACTAGATGCACATCCAGCTAAAAATAGAGGAGAAATGGAAAATTTAAAAATCCCCTCCCAGACAAATGGAATTGCTGTGTTTTAAGCTGATGGCCCTTTTTGCTCACCAAATTATTCCAGACAGGGCAATGAATGACCAATAAATTCTTAAATTAGCTCTGACTGGGCAGGGTTGCATTGTTTGGGAACTCTTGCAGTGTCCACATGAGGCGTAGGGTATTTATCATCAAAGTCATCAACATTTGTCTTTGTTTCTCTGTCAGATTTGCTGTGCGTCATGCTGGGGGCAGCCAGAGGACACACAGAGACCAGAGCAGTAGGTTCTCTGAGGGCCCGATTTATGCCAAGTGTTGAGCAACAGACAGTTCCTGTATGAATATTGGCGTTACCAATGGTGCATTATTCCCCAGGCACCTATGTCTCTTCTCATGGAGTGCTTGGCTACCTCTCGTTGTCACTGCAGGTTCTGATGTCCTTACAGGCATTCTTAATCTTGACATCTTTCCCATCTTATAGAATCCCAGACTGGTTTGGGTTGGAAGGGACCTTAAAGCTCATCCAGTTCCAACCAGGAACAAGGCAGGGACACCTTCCACCAGAGCAGGTTGCTCCAAGCCCCTGTGTCCAACCTGGCCTTGAACACTGCCAGGGATGGGGCAGCCACAGCTTCTCTAGGCACCCTGTGCCAGTGCCTCAGCACCCTCACAGGGAAGAGCTTCTGCCTAAGAGCTCATCTCAGTCTCCCCTCTGTCAGTTTGAAGCCATTCCCTCTTGTTTGCCACTACATAACCTTGTGAGGAAAGCTGAACAGAAACTGTCCTCATTTGTCAAAACCCTGTTCTCCTTCATCCAAAGTGTCTTAGAACTCAAAATACCCGTAGATCATGCATGGCACTGCTGAAACAGCAAGTGCCTTCCTCCTCCTCCAGCCCAGTCCACCATGCCATGGTCGTCTACTTCAGGGTCTTATTCAAACCTCTTAATATGTTATGAACTTTTCAGACAGAGCAGCACCTGAAGTTTGATTTTGTCAGTGCTGCTATGATGGGTGTGCTGCTTCTGCTTCCTTGCCTGCTTGGTGTCCATCTGTGTTGCTGACCAGGGAACTGAAATGCACATCTTTAGTAGGGGCAGTCATTTTGGCAATTGCAGCTGTTTTATTTGTACCTACGCAGTCTATAATTCAGTGCCAGTTTTTGCTGAGGAAGCTCAAGGTATGAATACGTAACTCAGCTTAAGGCTAAGAAACAAAAGTAAGGTCCAGGTGAACCTCTTTAATGGCACTTGTTCCCCCTCTCAGTGTGTAGCTGCTTTTCCAACCTTCTGCTGAGAGCATTTAACATAATCCAAATGAATTATGTCCTTGGCTCCATTACTTAGTTCCTCCCTCTCCACGCAAAACATTATGTCGAAAAGACTCCTCCTAAGGCTTTCTGTTTTCCCTTGTGGCTTCCTGCAGATCTCTGGGATATAATTTATGTGATCCAATGCTTGTCAGCCTTCCTTAGTTTGCAGTGTCCAGCTGTGCGCTATGGGACAACACTTTTAGTGTTTACCTTACCCCGTCTCCACCCACCTCCACAGGAAATCTCAGCAGAGCCTTTGCGACCTGAGTGTCAGTCCTGTGCTGGGGTGAGAAAAGCCAGAAAACCCTTTGTTTGGTTTGGTTTTTAAAGTCAGGTCTTCAGTAACGTGAAGCTCTTCCATCATGCACTGATTTAATTCCCTTCTTACCTGATGATTTGTTTCTTGGTCATAGATTTGCCTTGGTTTTATTCATTCTGGTGTGTGTTTTCTCTCTCTCTCTCTATTTCTTTCTCTCTCCTTTTCTTTATTTCTTTCTCTCTATTTCTCTCTCTATTTCTTTCTGTCTCCTTCCTTCCTTCCTTCCTTCCTTCCTCCCTTTCCTCTTTTCTTTTCTTTTCTTTTCTTTTCTTTTCTTTTCTTTTCTTTTCTTTTCTTTTCTTTTCTTTTCTTTTCTTTTCTTTTCTTTTCTTTTCTTTTCTTTTCTTTTCTTTTCTTTTCTTTTCTTTTCTTTTCTTTTCTTTTCTTTTCTTTTCTTTTCTTTTTTCTTTTCTTTCCTTTTTTCTTTCCTTTCCTTTCCTTTCCTTTCCTTTCCTTTCCTTTCCTTTCCTTTCCTTTCCTTTCCTTTCCTTTCCTTTCCTTTCCTTTCCTTTCCTTTCCTTTCCTTTCCTTTCCTTTCCTTTCCTTTCCTTTCCTTTCCTTTCCTTTCCTTTCCTTTCCTTTCCTTTCCTTTCCTTTCCTCTCTCTCTTTTTTCTCTTTCTCTCTTTCTTTTCTTTCTTTCTCTTTCCCTTTCCTCCCTATTATATTTTTCCCTGGATATACTTTTATATTCTTAGAACTTTCAAAGATTTCAAAGATTTACTGTTTAAAAGCATGTACATACGACTGCAAGAAAACGAGTTAATGTGGCCCCACGGCTTACTGCTGAGGAACTGAGTTATTTAACTTCCCTGTAATAAATTAACCCATTTTATTTTATACTTGCAACATGCTAGAAATACATAAGTGACTGCCTAACAGTGATTGCCTCCAAGTTATCCAGCAGTAAAGTTGCAACAGTTCAGACTCTGGCATCTGTTTATTCATACCCTAAACCAGCTTTCTCAATATGTTTTCTTGATTTAATAGAGTATGGATGGGTCTTACATAGCTACATTACCCACAGAGCAAACCATTCATGGCTTGCTGGTAGCTCTGCACAAGTACAGTTAATAAGTAGCTGTACCACGGTGTGTAATTTAAAGTTGAATATGCATATAATTTTGTTGCTGGATCCAAGTCAACTCTGGGGAAGACTTTGCCCTAATTTTAAAGCCTGTTCCTTCTACCAGGGGTGCACACAACATGTAAGGAGTGGGTAATTGATTTTCCAGGGCACACTGCTCTCAGTGGGGTGGAGTGGCTAATGGGTAAGAACAGCAATTCAGACAAATGGGATTGCTTCCAAAGCAGGACAGCATACTTTTCTGTTTAATAATCAAGAGCCAACGGTTACTTCTGCACGTCTGGGGTGGTGTGTGCCAGAAGTATGCATTCTCCTCCACGTCAAGAACAAATGCATCTTCAGACAGGCTGTTTTTTAATTCCTGAAGCACATGGTGGATGGCATGATGCATTAGGGTGGCTTCTGAGTAACTTATTATTAATGAGATTGTCCTTTGAGTATAAGCTCACTGTTCAGAGATAACCTAGTGCAACACAGAGAAGTACACTCTGCAGTGTGGCTGGGCTATTACAGAGCCAGCTGAGCAGAAAATTCAGTGTCTATGTGCTGGCCTCGGGGCTAAGGGTTAAAAGCATTGCTGGGATAGCTGAGCAGTGAGGTTGCCATCTCAGTGCTACAGCAGAAGGAACTGAGTAAAGTCTTTGTCTCTACTTATTAAATAAATGAGCTATCCAGGGATCAGCTTTGTTACTCGATGTATGCTACATGCTCCTAACAGATGCCAGATACTGAAATTCCCCATGCACAGTGATTTGTAAGCTGTAGGAAAATGTTGTAATGCTTTGCTCTGTAAATGGTGGTGGGGAAAATGCTTTTTAAAGTGTCCTTTTAAAATCCATTTTAGAGGCCTTAAATGGAACAAATTATATGTAGGTACACACAGAAATCTTCTGGGCAGCTTCCATGCACACCAATTCATTGTTTGCCCATTAACGTCAGAGGTTTGGGTTGTTGTTGTTCACTAATCTGAAGCACCAGAGTTACAGTGCTTCTCACTCCTCGATTACTATAACCACATGGACATCTCTGCTCTTGGTTGTTGTTTTTATGCTTTAAAGATTCAAAAATTTAGAACAAAAATGGAAAGAAACAAAAAGAAAACCACACAAGCTCTTTCAAGAAGGTGCAATCAGTGTAAGCTGATTCGGTACTGAACTCTGGGGCACTGCTCGTGTGTTGTTCTAGCAGAAAGGGTGGGAATTTAGCTGTAGCACGTAATGGAGCAGAGCAGGGATGTGGGAGTGGGCAGAGCAGGGCTGCCTCTTGTGCCAACTGTTTCTGCTATCTTGTGTTGGGCAAAGCTTTGCCCCAGCTTCACAGCCTGCAGAATGGGTTCAGCCACCCTGTTGATGGGGTAGATCACAGAATCATAGAATATTTTGGGTTGGAAAGGACCTTAAGATCATCCAGTTCCTACCCCTCTGCTACAGATAGCATTAAGAGTAAGAGAACAGCATTTTTGGTTTGAGATGGCGAAAGAACAGGGCTACTGAATTTTGAATTTCTGTTGCTCCTTTGAGCAGAGACAACAGCAACACAGAACCAGGCATTTCATGGAATTCATACAGTGTTATTTCAATAGCAGAATGATACTGACACCAGGTTGGATAAATAATGCTGCTGCTGACACACTGCTGTGCTGACAGCAGGAGGAACGGAGCCTGTGCCTGGCCCAGAGTGGCCAGGATGGGGCATTAACCCCTGCTCAGCACTCACCAGCACACTGCTGAGAGCTCATTAGGGATGGAAGGACCTGAAACCTGCCTGCAGTGGCTGTGTCTGAGGCTCCTGTGGCTGTCAAACCGACAGGGAGAACAAAAGCCATCCCTGCCCTTGAGATGCAGACTTGCTTGTGTCTACCATGCCCACGTTGAATCCACTTTTCGGTTTCAGAGGCCACCAGATTTTAGACTTAACTAAGAAGCAAGGCAGCTAAAGACAGGAAACAAAATAAAGCACTGTTGAGCTCTTACCACCTGCAAAAGTCTCTAATTCAGCTTCACCTTCTTTTCCTGCATCATTTCCATTGTAATGAAATTTGAGAGAAAATCACAGATGCATTGAAGAGGATAAGATTTACTCTAGGTCTGTATAAGGGCATCTCAGGTTACTCATGAGATCTCTGATACTTCTGAAAGACATGACTTCAGTGGGAAATGGTGCAAAAGGCAAAGAGGGATTGTCCTGATACCTGAATTCAGTTCAGATAACTTATGGTGGTATCAAAATACGGGAGCAGAGGAATCAACTCTGTTTGATGGACATCAGAAGGTTGACCTTTGGTTAGTGGGCAGTGTGACTAAGCCATGTATCAGAAATAGGTGCAATCTGAGGAGGAGCCATTTCTCTTCCTGGGATTTGAGCATTTTCACTTGGAAGCATGACTGCAGGCCAGGCAAAACCCAGAGGCTTTGTCCAAGCTCAGCCCAAGGATTTTGATCCCGATTCACCTCAAGCCAAGCTGCCTTATCCTCTTCACTGTTAATTCTGGTCCTACTCAGAAGCATGGCATAGGCCACAAGGATTTTTCTGACCAGACTGGGGTGACTGAAAGGTGGGCCTAATGTGTGAACCCAACTTCTTGTCTGTCCTTATGCAATCTGCCTTCCTCAATAGGTAATATTAGCAAAGTATTGTATACTATATTATATGTAAAGTCTATTTAGACATCTGGCTTTTAATCGTGGGTTTGTCCTTAGGAGCAACAGTTTGGGTAACTCAGAAAGTTATCTGGATATTCAGATTAACATCTTCACTCTTGCATTCATCGGGGCTAGTACAACATGGCAGTGGTACTTCATCCAGCAAGACCTAAGGAGGAGGGTGAAATTAAGTATTTTTAGCTTTTCTTAAAAGGGGTAAGTAAAGGTTCAACATTTGCTGTGGTGTTTTAAGGGACAGTCAGAAAGCACTTGGCACACTCACATGGTGAAATAAAGACCCTTGCCTCCCTGTGCTTAGTTAGCACATCTTTCTTTGAGCACTGCCTCTGGGTGTTCTGAATCCAAGCACTGCAAAGCAAAATATAGCTTGTTTCAGCCATGTCCTACTTCATGCAGCCCTCCTTTGGGAAAGCATGACTCTGAAGTACCTATACTTTGGTCTTTTGGCTTGGTAATTCCTTTTTACAGCACTCCATGCTGTTGGCTTCATCATCTTCCCTTATCACCATCAATTTCCCTTCAGTGGTCTTGTACTTTGGTTTGTCCAGCTCCCATCCCTGCCTCACTGGAATGTGGTGAATTTAAACAAATGCAGGACAGAATATGCAATTAAGACATAATGCAACAAGCAGCATTATGCTGTGTTGGCTTCAGTGTCATGTCTGGTTCCTCTGTGCAGTTCAGAATACCAAGAGCCAAATTTGGCTCCAGGAGACAAATGGAGAGTTCCCCTTGTTGAGAGAAGGGGAGAGAAAAAGCTTGTATTCCCAGAGGATCTGGCTCCTGTGCCAACACTGTACCTCTGACAAGTTGTGAAAATAACATATAGCAACATGGACATGAGACCCATTTGCAGTCTTTCACCCATGGCCTTCACTCTCGTCTAACCTGTGCCAGGGTGGCCATTGCAAGGCTAGACTGTGTCTGACAACACGTTTTCCCTTTTCTACTCCACCTTATGCACGAGGGATTCTGTTAGATTAGTCCATGCTGCTGAGAAAGCACCTTATTCTATCACTCAGTTTTTAAACAGAATTGGCAGGTGAGATTGTGTACAGTGCTGCTTGTCTTTCATAGGAAACCCTGCTGTAAGTGCAAATCCATGTGAAATGCTTAGCAGCCACGTTACCAGGTCATTAATCTTTATGTCCTCACATTAAAGACTCTATAACTAGCAATGTTCATCTTGAGGGCATTCTTGTATGTTTCTGGATCAAATCTGTGTTTTCTGAGGCTTTGCTACAGGGAACCATCTGTCCTGACCTGGGGACTGGCAAAACTGAATGTGGAAATTAAAAATAGATTTCTAATAGTGTAATTATTTAATGGAGTATTAATAATCTAGTGGCATTGAACACAAATTGCTTCAAAACAGTTATGTTTGTATTAAGGAGTTTTTCCTTGGGGTTACTGCCTCTGTAAAGTGCTAATTCCTTCCTCATCGTGTTTATAGAGCTTGTCATCCATTCTTCTCATCAGCAGAGGGAGAAGCTCAGCTGCTTTTTACTTCATGGCATTGGTCTGGGGGATGATGAAGATACATGAAAAAGATGAATTAATCTGGAATGTGAGGCACAGAACAAAGACCTTTGTATGATCAAGACCATAAGACACATAGTGGCTACCTCCAAGGACTGGGCACAAATGCAACAGGCAGGTACCAAAGAACTACAGACTACAGACTGTGGCCACTGGACATTACCTGAGAAGATGGATGGGACCTGGGTAGAGATACTAACAGAAGAAAAGATGTGGTGTGGATACCTGGTGCTCCAACACAGCTCTGCAGCTGCAGGTAACCACCCTCTCAAGACTACAATGCCCACAAACCATACTGGAGCCAAGAACAGCAAAACTGGGTGAAACAGAAGCATTTCATCAATTTTAATCTCAAATTCTACATTCTAGTTCCTTCATCATTCTTAACAGAATTCTAGCTCTGTATCAAAATGAATTCACCACCTTTAATTGTCCCTAAGTTTTATTGCACACACTCTATTTTGTGTTGGAAAGTTTTGCTGTTGGTTGAAAGTTAAAATACATAGAATCATAGAATCATAGAACAGTTAGGGTTGGAAAGGACCTGAAGATCATCTAGTTCCAAGTCACATTTTACTGTTATTTATGAGACTTGTCTCACACTTTGGTGTGAGGTCTGTGGCTTCTAGTCTAGACCATCCAAGTGTGAAAGCTGTTTATTTATTTGTCTCCTAGGTGATAATAGCTGGATGAATGCATAAATCAGACAGTGGTTTGTCATATTTCTTTCTTTTCTTTAAAAAGCAGATGCTCACACTACTATAGTGGACTGAAAATGTTGTTCTAATGCTGCTCCTTTGGATCTTAATGCTATTGTATTATGATGCCTCAGGCTGTGATAGTCTGAAAGGGTAAACATTAACAGTTCTTCACTGGGACAGTTTTCTGGAAGCAAAAGTAGCAGCAATGAAGACTAACAATGCCTGGGCTGCAGCAGCAAAAGTAGAGCCAGCAGACCCAGGGAACTGGTCTTCCTCCTTACCCAGAACTTGTGAGGTTCAGCTGGAGGACTGTGTCCACTTTTGGGTCCCTCATCAAAGAAAGGCATCTATCAACTGGAGTAAGTTAAGCAGAGATCCCCCAAGATGATTAGTGCTGATGTGCTTGCCATCTGAAGGGAGGTCTCAGGATGAGGACTAGCTCAGCCTGCAGAAGAGAAGGGGACAAGGACTTCACTGCTATCTACAGCTGTCTAGTGGGAGGTGATGGAGAAGACACAACTGAGCACAGCAGTGCACAGGGCAAGAATAGCAGCAACAGGGAGATACCAGAGCAGGGAAAAATCCATGTGGACACAGGAAAACAAATGTTCACCATAAGAGTGAAGCTTTGCAACAAGGCCCCAGAAAGCTGTGGGGACCTTCTTAGGCACTTTCATAACTAGACTGGAGCAGTATGACCCCACTTTGATGATGCACTTGCTTTGCGTGTTGGAGGGACAGAGCAGACCTCTGTGATCACTTCCACCCCACACTATTTTACCATTGCAACCACTGGCTCTAATGCTGAACTCCCTTTTGTCTTATAGAATTGTTTTTTCCTCCTTTTTCTGAACATCAAAGATCTGCTGTTTGTGTTTTATCCCTCAAAGTCATAACCAGTGGAGAAGCAATATCATTTTGTCATTTTGCCTCTGAAAATAGAAATATACATATCCAATGCTTATGCATGTACCCTTCACAGTGCCCTCAGGCTTGGCTGATAGAGTATTCCAGGGGTTTTATCAAATCATTTTTCACCAGTCAAGACAGACAATACGTGGCTGTTCTCTTTTACACAAGGACAATCCCTGGCTTTTCATTGTCTGGTTATGTGTTTAAGTGCTGTAATTACCACATGATGTGCTGATGATACTGACTTCTTTATGCTCTATCAGAATAATGCAAACTAAACCAATCTCCCATAACTGACCGTGCTCTCAAGAGGAGCATGGGGGGTGCTCTGTAGAACCACTCAATATTTCTGGAGAACAAAAAAAAAAGGCTGTGCAAATTAATTATTTTTATTATTATTTGAGAGTCATTCAAAACCTGATTAGACACAATCCTTTTTGAGGTGACCCAGCTTTTAGCTGGGGGTTTGGACCAAATGATCTCCAGAGATGCCTTCCCACCTCAGATGGTCTGTGACTATGAAATGACATGAAAGCCGAGGGTAGTACCACAGGGTGAGAGAATTACAGTGGGCAAGTGCCTTTATGGGAAAGATGCAACAGGCTCTTAAAGGGCTCTTGGCAGCAAAGAAGAATATAAGGACTAGAAGTAAGATAATTCGAGTGATGAAGAAACAGAGGGAGAAAAGTCCCAGTGTTGGAAGTTTAACAAGCACTTGATATATCTTCCACTGCCTTCCCAGAAAGCCTGGTTTAGCCAAATACAAATCAGTTTTTTGTTAAATGCAAGTTATTCATCCCAAGACACAACCAGGTAAACTAAATAGACCAGGGATTTACAAGAGGCTTGCTTGGGTTATCTAACACATTGTTTACACCTAAATATTGAAGGACCTATGGTTGATAGGTGAACAGAATAAGATGAAATATAAGAAATAGGTTTGTTTAGGCTGTTCCATATTTGTGCAGTTTCATTAAAGCTTCAACAACAAACTTCGTTCCTCTTGGGTGTCCTTAATGGTTGCCAAAACTGCCTGTTGACATTATGTCGCTTTTCACCAAGGGCTGACTTACATGCAAACCAAAGGGAATTGGAAGAAATGAAAATAAGAGTGTTTCAGCAGCTGCTCATGGGTTGATACTGGAATGTAACTGTATGATGCAAAGGAGAGTGCACAGTGCCTGGGAATAGCATCTGTGCTTTGCAAGAGCCATCACTGACAGGGTCTTTTGTTTTATAGTAAAAGGTGCCTCGTACCTGATAAGAGAGAAAGAAGACAAGCACACTGACAAAATAAGATACAAAAGAAAGTTTAATATTTATTGTAGATTTAGTGACACAAAGACAATTTGCAGCTTGGAGTTACCTCTGGAGCTTTTGCTTTTACAAGTCAAGGCTTGTGCTTGACTTCAGTACAAGTGAGGGAATTTCCCCATGAGAATGCTATACACTATTCCCAAGCGGGTCTTATCTGCCAGAAGAAAGATGCTTTGTGGAGTGACTTTATCTGCCAGCATAAGTATCCATGTGGTGTTGCTTGGTTTCACATGAGCACTGCTTTTTGAGCACTACCGAAATCTTGAAAACAACAGACCACAGTGGAACCAATGAATGTCAATGAGGGTGAAGCCTGCACTAAACAATGTTGACTCCTTGTGTAAACAGTGTTTTGGGGACTGAATAAATCAGACCACCTTAAAGACAGATTGTGTGTCCTTTTCTGGCACAGTAAGAATACAAATAGACATTGTTTTTTAGCTCCTTGGTCTTTCACTTGAATGCTGAGACAGAAAAGAGGGAAATAAGAAGGTTCCTATACACTGTTTTCTCTCCGAGGTAGGAGGTTGCTCGTGACAAGAGAAGTGTGAACAACCATCTTCCTTGCAACCCATAGCACACAGAGAAGCAGTCATCACTAGTCCAGAGGTCGTGGCTGCTTCTTGAACCCAGGGGTCATAGTGAGGCTTTCCCTCCCATACACACAGTATTGGACCCTTTACAACTACTGAATTCCTTAACTCACTGTGCTGCATTCAGCTCTGAACCACAGAGTTGGAGGCATTCTCCTGAACATACTCCAGCCAACTCTGACTGTCTTTTCTGTGTAGAGAAATGAAAACATGGAGGGAAGCCTTCCTGCTGTTAGGATGTAAGTGCCTGCCAGTTAGCTATTTCAGAAGGTGGCTGAATGAAACCATTGCTTTTCCCTAGAAATAATTGCCTGGCTTTGTAATTACTCCTTATAGCCAAGTGTAGTAGCCAAGAGTCCCTGTTTGCTCGACTAGTCCCAAAACCAGCAGGGGTCATTCCCTTCCTCTGTATATTTTTCCCATCTCTATCATTTCAGCCTTTTGGAAGGTTAGTGCCTTTGGTTCCTCTATCTTTGTGTCTGTGTTAGTACAAAGCTATTTCAGGGCTGAGAAGGTTACAATCTAGGACATAAAAACTGGACTGTATACAACTTCAAAATCTTTTTAACGTCTTTCATTTGCTAGTTTTGGGGTTTGTATTAGAGAAGGCACTAAATTCTGTGCATTTTTGGTGTAACTGAAGTTTTTAGAGTTAAATTTTATAGGCTGAAAAATAACAGCACATACCTTTTCCAGCTGCACTGTAAGAAACTTCTCTTTAGTTAAAATGAAATCACCTCTGGGCCTAAACCATCTAACTTAATTTTGGTAAAGTAATATATTTGAAACCTTAGGGCTTTACTTTCTGCAGAACTGTTATGTGTATCTTTATGGGAATAAGAAGACATGACTCGATCTAAGCTATATGAACCTTACAAGGAGACCACAGAGTGCATATTGAGGACATTGAGCTGGTGGTGGGACTATTGCTCCAAAGAGTGGAGCATCTACCACCTGCCACTCTCATGAAGTCCAGCAACGTGCACTTCCCAAGCTTGTTGTAAACAGCCAGTTCATAAACTTTTGTGCTAATTTAGATGAATATTGTCAAGTTGTGAACACTGGGAGGAATAACAGACTTCGTGAAAAAGAAAACAAAGAAAAGGTCTAAGACCCTGGAAGAGTGCAGAAATTAAAAGGAAACTGAGCCTGGGTGAAAGACAGTGTGATACAGGGAAAAAATGATTTTTCCATTGTAGGATGAGAACACGCTGCAGGGACCAAATGCATTTTTAATTTGGCTGGTATCGTCTTGCAATAATGCAATACCCACATCTGTTGATCAGGACAGCCCTACTCACAGGACCACTGCACAATTGTCAGCAAAATGAAAATGGGAAAACAGACTATACCAAGGGATTCAGGTTTCCCGTCAGTGTGCTGGTGCACTGTGTTCGATTCTCTGCTCTTGCCTTCATTGCCCTTAGCAATTCTTGCCCTTAGATCTTCTTCCCCTTAGTTCTTCTTGCCCTTAGTATGTGGCATGCAGTCACATGCTCAATGCTGTGTGCTGCAGGGGCACAGCCTGCCTTACCATGGGCTGAAACATGGGCTGCAGGGGAATCTCTGGTCCTCACTCTTTGGCTGCTGTTGCTGTTGCTTCTAGCAGAAGCTGCCCTTTGTTGTCTCCTGTTCCACTCCAAACCTTGCCATGCTAACCCAGTGCAATAACACAATACAAGAGTATCTAAATAAAAAAGTAATTTTTGCAGTTTACTGTACAGTCAAGAAGATCATGCCCTTAGATCAAAGACATCCAGTATGAAACAGAGAGTTAGTATAAGTTTAAGAAGACATTGTTAATATTTAGGTTGAACATTAACTAATAAAAAAAGGCTAATTCACAATCTACTAATGCTTAAAGTCCGTGGTACCATGCTAATAGCACAGACAAAATTCAGTTAAGTATAAAATTGTATACTGATGTCATGAAAGTCATGAAAGTGAATCAAGAAATGTAGTTGATAAATGTATCTATTCCTGAGATTTTATTATGGCACCTACAATAGAAACAGAATTAAATCTTTTGCTCAGAAAATCCCACCCAACCATTAACAATACTTTGACATTCACTTTTAAAAGTCCTTATTGGGTTAACTTTGAAAAAACCCTACACAGGAATACCCCACCAAAAAAAAAACAACCCAGTTTTCTTTATGTCTTCTAATTCTCCTTGGAATGCATTTGTTGAGCCTGCATTTTCATCTTAATAGATATGAGAGGACAAAGGCTATTGCTAAACAATTTATTAAATTGCTCTTCATATTTCAGATGACAACTGACACTACGCTTCTTGCATTAAACATCTTCCACCTTGCATCAAACATCTTCCTCCTTCACATATCTTGTGAAAGCTCTGCTCTTTCTGTATGCTCACAAAGGTCTTTTGCATATATTGAATAAAATTTGACCTTCCTCACAGTACCTTAAAATCAGTGAGGCTGTTTGAAGAAAGAGATACTTGTCTGTTTGAATAAGAATAAGAGAATATCTTGGAGAATATTAAAGAGAGTAAAAAAAGAAGTATTATTTGTATTGCATATGTATATATTTATATATTTCCTTTGCTGTGTTCTTTCACAGATTAAATGCAATCTGGTGCTTAGCTACAGTAACTGAAATATTAATAAGACAAATATATTCTTTGTTAGTTTAAAAGTAACTTAATGTAATTGTTGTTGGAGAGGAAACTAGAGGTGGTTACGATGCCATAGAGAGACCGAGTAAACAAATGTAATGCAAAAGAGGAAAATCAACTAAATTCCAGGTCCACAACATATTGCTTATTATGGCACAAGTATATGATTACACCACTGCACAGTCTTTGAATAGTTTTCCATTCAGTGTTGTGTGACTCATCTGGCACCATGAAAACCCTCTTTGCTTGTTTGCCTTGAAGATTGAACTTTGCCTCCAATCCATTGTATTTCTATGCAGGCATTTTCATGTTGAAGTTTTCAAGCTTATTTAGGAAAATTTTGGTTGGGTCTGTGATGACTGGGTCTCAATCTACCTGGAAGGAGGCTGTAGTGAGCTGGGGGTCAATCTCTTTTCCCAAGTAACAAGGTATAGGACAAGAGGAAACGGCCTCAAGTTGCTCCAGGGCAGGTTTAGACTGGATATTAGGAAAGATTTCTTCACCAAAAGGGTTGTCAAGCATTGGAACAGTCTGCCCAGGGCAGTGATGGAGTCACCGTCCCTGGGGGTATTTAAAAGACAAGAAGATGTGCCTGGGGACATGGTTTAGTGCTGGACTTGGCAGTGTGAGGATAACAGCTGGACTGGATGACCTTAAAGGTCTTTTCCAACATAGACATTTCTATGACTCTATGATTCTATTTGATGAACTTATTTGATCAGCCTTTCATTGTATTGCAAAGTCATACAGCATACAACCACTTCAAGTGATTTCAGATTACGTCAAAGTCAGCAGGAAGATTACATAAATTATATAAAGTTCTTGCTTCTTTTCACTACTTGTTCATTATTCCTTCATTAATGAGAATGAAAGGTTTCATCTTTGTGTTCCCGTGCAAAAAGCTAATAAGTCTTAGAGGACAAGCATCCATTTTGAAAACACAGCTGTTAGCTTTGCCGTCAAGTTACATCACTGCTTAGAAGAAAAGTTTCCTTCATTCTGACTCTTAGAAAATCAAAGGCATTTGGGGTTTTCTGCTTCAAACTCCATTTTTCAGGAGCTGACTGAAATAGCCTGATTTTCAGAAGCGTTGAGCTCTCTCAAAGTACAGAGTGTGAGAGCTACAGGTCGTTAACTACAATGAAAGCTCAAACCACATCTGTTGAAGAGACTAAATATGAATTTTGAAACCTCACTGTAGGCAGGAAAACTTTGACATTTCAAACTAATAATACTAGGCAGATCTTTAATGCATTATTGATCCCTGTGAAAGTGAAGTCTTACCCTTTGGGACAGGGAATGGGATCTCTGGGATCTCATTGTGTATAGGCACAATTAGACTACATATTGCCACTTAATTCTCTAGGGTTTTTTTTCACCCTATAGCAGCGAGTCTGGCTGTTACAGAGCTGCCCAAAAATATGCTGTTGACCCTTCTGAGCCTCCAAAACAGAGGCTGCACTTGAACTGCTTGCTGCAACTGTCCCTAGCCCATGCTAACTCTCATGCTCCCCTAGAGAGTGTTTTCTAGGGTGTCAAAGCCATCTGACATGGTCCACACTGCGCTGCGATAATTTAATAGTGCAAAGTTACAGGGCAGACAATTCATTTCCACTGCCTGGGAGTTTTCCTTGTATCTGTTTAATCTACAAGTATAGACATATCTGTAATGTCCAGACACACCATCAGTGACTTTATTGATGCAGTTTGTGCCATAATTGCATGTAAACCTCTGAAAAAGGCTGTCCACCTACGTGGTGAGACAGAGAGTCCACACCACAGGGTGCTTTACATCTGAGGAACTGAGATACAGGGGGAATAAATCACAGACTCTCCCACACCGCTACTTGGAGCATTAACTGAGGAAGCAATTTTCATAAATTGCTTCAGTGTTAGATATGGCTATAGAAGAAGCCAGTATGCATATTGGGAGAGTTTATATATGCAGAGATAGAGATGTCTGTGGAGGGAGGCTAAATCCTCCCAAGCTGTGGCTATGCTGTACCATGAATTTCTCCATTTTGATAAGAAGGGACATACATTCCATCATAGCCACTAATTCCACATAGTCACTGCTTCTGGGAGACTGCACCTAGGCTAAAATAACTTGTAAAAAGTTACGTACTAAGTCAGTGTCAAGACTGGAACTGAATGGGTTTTTTCTGCCGTAGGCAAGAGATGACTCTGGTCACACCGTTGTTGCACAAATGATGCTGTGACAGACTTAAATGCTTAAAGCTTTATTCATGGAGTCTGTAGCTGATGCCACATATCTGCCCTAAAACTACCTTTTGGAAAAATACTGGAGAGAAAGAGAGAGAAGAGAGAAAAGAGAAAGAAGAAACTATCACCTATGGCTGGTCACAAAGACGTGAAGCAGAGTCTCCAATGCAAACGTCTTTTTGGGATCCTCTACAGGTGATGTTAATGATGATAATTTTCCACCATGTTTTTCTATAGGAATCACACCCCTTTCATCTCAACCTGCTTTACCTCATTTCTGATTACTCCTGCTTAAAACATTGTTTCCTCTGAATGGAGCACAAGTGTTTCACACTGCGGTCGGATAAATATCACTGGATAATTCTAATTGGAGATTTAAATCACAGTTATCCACTATGTTAATGACTAACTTCTGTTTTTCTTCTGGTGTAAACTAAAAGGTATAAAAGAAGGCATGGGAAAGGGCAGGTGGAAGGATGGAGTCATTCTTACTCTGGTGGCAACTACTTCCATAAGGAATCACACATAAAAATAACATAAGGGTTTGCAGGTGCAACACCGTGAGAACAACAGCATGAGAACAGGTCAAAACAGGTCAAAACACTAAGGTAATAGCTTTGGTGAAAGGTAACAGACCTGCAAGTGGAAGGCAGAATACGGAACTGCAAAGGACCTTAGCACTACTCAGATGGATTTGGGTCTGCCCTTGTCTCTTCACTCTATCTGTCCTCTTACCTCTAATACCTCTGCAAAAAGCAGGTAAGAACTGCAAAAGTGTCTCTGAGTGATGACCCTAACCATAGATACAACAGTTCCATGTGCTGGGGATAGGCATCAGCAAAGAATAATTGTCTTTGCTATTAAGAAATTCTCTGAGACCATTTTATTAGATTTCACCCATCTGCCTTCCTCTAAATTTATGAGGTTTTATGCATTTCTTGTGTTCACGATCACACGGAATCACTGAGTCCATTTTTGTAAGAGAAGACTTATTCTCAGGCCAATTGCCTAAGCTGTCCGTTGCTGGGTAAGTCTGTGATTTCCCCCACATTCACTTATTTTACACCACCTCAGAACAGAGCCCTCTGGCTACAAGCACTAACTAGCTGCAGTTCCAAGTCATAAAATTCATTACAATATTAACTTGGCATGTGTTTTGTACAGTAACAATTTTCCAGGACAGTAAACTATTCCAGGATAGTAAACCCACAATATTTCCCTGGTTGCAGTTATATATTTCAGTCTACTGCCAGATGCTTCAGATTTTCCTGACTCTGGCAAAGTTCCATGTGATTTAACATAACTGCTGTTGGTGTGTATCAGTTCTTTACTAAGAATCCATTTTGAGATTTTTATTACTCTCGGTCAGGTATGCCAAGCTCAATGGAAAGTTGCAAATAGAGCCTCGAGGATGCTCCTTTGAGACTCCAGCTGGTGCTGTGACCTGTTTATGGGCTCAGTCTGGTCCTAGAGGAAAGAGGCTATGAGGAGAGGAAAGCAGCAGTGGGATGGTGCCAGTCACTCAGACAAGCACAGGTGTCTTAATCATAGCTGAATTTGGATGCTCTCAGCCTGTGCAGTGGGGTTTGGATGTTTTGAGGAGCTTCTCTCATAGATGGCAATGTGGGAGACAGTAGAAAGGCACTTGCTTGCAAACGTGGCAAGTGATGGCTGAAAGCTGACACCTTTGGCAGAGTGAGATTACTTGTTTGCATTTTGTTTGAGATGTTATTCCTTGAAAACACAGGTAATGAGGTAGCCTGGGACAGGTTCAGCAAATCTGTGAGTGACAGCTAGTGAAAGAAGTTGTCAACTAATGTGGTAAAGCTATGCTGGGGTGGGGACATATAAATAACTCTGGATACAACAAATGCTGAGAAGCTGATAACAGCTGAAGGAAACCTGTAATTCACCTGAACTAAGCTGGACTTGTTCATAGCTACAGATGCACTAGTTAGTCCCCAGTAGCAAGAATGTACTTGTTAGGCACCTGGTCTGTATTGCACTTGCTGAAAGGGGAAAAAACGTGTATATACACATATGTGCATCCATCCATGTATGTGGCCATGTAACAAATACATAACATGATGCATTAGAGCATGAACTGGTGTTGAAAAGTGCTGTGCTTCTTCATTGATCACCAGCCTGCCTGAACCAAGGAAACATGAGTGATCATTTTGGTACCAAACTAATTTCTTAACAAAACAGAGCGATGATCGTTTCTAGAGAAGCCAAACCAGAGAAAAGCCACTGAATCACTATGGGTTGCATGGCCTTCTCCTGTATTCACTGATTAGTCTCCAACAGGGATCAAATGGGAAAAATATAATTGGAGAAGTATAGAGTAAAATTTAATGTTCTGGATCCTGGGAATCTTTGGTAGTACAAGATCATTTTTCTGTCTTTATTTTTCTCTTCTTAAAATGTGAGTGAAATGTAGGGATTGTCATGGTGTACTACATCTTGTGATGTACAGCTGGTGAGGCACTGACTTGGTTCCTATTCCATGGCTGTATAAACGATGGCTAAAAAGTGACTATATCTGCATCAAATGTAGTCCTGATTGGAGGCAGGTATGTGTGGAAAGTATAATGGTTAACTTCTTAGAGCAAGTGAGTTAACAATGAGCTTCATCAGAATTTAGCTTTTAGTTCTACAGCATCTAAATATTTCCCATTGAACAGAGAACGATGCTGACTTAAGGGAGAGTTAGGAGGCAGTTTGTTTTCTTTTCAAACATGTCTTCTGTATTGTTATTTTGACATTTTATTTGGTTCCTTGTTGAGCAAGGGTACTTTGATGATTCATTCTCTTATCCTTGCCCACGATTAAAAGTAACAGCTTTTAGCTATTTTCCTGCCTCCAGTCCATCTGAGACACTCTTAGGTTCTAAATATGATAAGATCAATCTCGATGAGATTCCTGCAGATGTGTATTGAGGCAAGATGTGTCTCATTCTGTGCTCAGGTCCTGCGTCTCACTTCTGAGAATATTTACTGTTAATGTCATTGCTGTTTCTCATCTCTTCTATTATTAAGACTGTAAAGCCAGGTAGTGTTTAATTTTGAAAAGTCTGTTTCAAGTTGTACCACCAATCCAAAAGTTTTATTTACTATAAAAAAACCCTTTGGATTCAGCAGAACAGATCAAGTTCACCTGTTGAAAGATTTGTATTTGTTTTATCTGATACGGTAGATTCTTCTAGAGCATATTAACTCTCGAAATCTCTTTGAGAATGCTTGAAAAACAGATTTCGTCCTTTTACATTTTGCATTGTATCACTTTGCAAATCGTGTTAAAGGCAACAGATGAATGAACTGCAAATGCAACACTGTGAAAAGTAGTTGCTTAGGGAGTAGGATTTGGTAATGGACAACTCCCAGTCTACCAGATTATGCTCTTCTGAGATAAAAAATCTGAATTTCAATTTTTACTTTTGAGAAATTGCATTTAAAATTAATAGTAAGGCTATATTAACCACTAGAACAGTTAGGCATGGATGAGCTTCATTTCACTGCCCAGGGTATTTTTCCAGTGACTTTGAAGGCTTCTTCCAAAAAGAAATCATAGAATCATAGAATAGTTAGGGCTGGAAAGGACCTTAAGATCATCAAGTTCCAACCCCCCTGCCATGGGCAGGGACACCACACACTAAACCATATCACCCAAGGCCTTGTCCAACCGGGCCTTGAACACCGCCAGGGATGGAGCATTCACAACCTCCCTGGGCAACCTATTCCAGTGCCTCACCACCCTAACAGGAAAGAATTTCCTTCTTATAGCCAATCTAAACTTTCCCTGTTTAAGTTTTAACCCATTACCCCTTGTCCTATCACTACAGTCCCTAATGAAGAGTCCATCCCTAGCATCCCTATATCATGATCTACTTTGAGCTGGAATTGACTCTTAAGATGTCTCAGAAGAGGTATCAAAGAAGGAAAGAATACAACCAGAAACTGGCCAAGCTCAAGTGAAGCCAGACAGTGCTCACTGGTTTATACCACAGAGGGATGGTACCTGCTGCTCCTCAGGCTCTGATCTACATTTAGACCACTGTACAAAGTTGCTGTGTATCACCTAAACTTTGGTAACAGCTTACAAGTGAGTGTTTTACATGGGAAAATTACAGTTAGCTTAATGCAGCAGTTCAATTTCAGACACATTAGATTAAAGGGTAATTGCAACAGCACAGAAACCATCTATGCATAGCTGCTCTGGTTCAGCTTGTTACATTAGTCTAACGTCTTAACTACCAGTAATTAAGCAGAGCCATTAATGCAAACAATTTGGGGCCATAAAATGAGTCTTACTCTGGGTCAGATTCTCCAATTTGACAAAGCTGTAGCTAGCAGGTGGCTAGCTAAAAGAAAGGTTTTGGTCCCCAGTACAGCTTAGGGAAGTTTATCTAAACCCTACAGCAATAAGGCAGTATTTCGTAGTTAGGTGTCGCAGAAGCAGGTTGTAATTCAAGTATGCCCCTGTCTGTTCCTGATGGACTGGACCCATGGGCTTGGAAAGGAGGGTATCTATCTCCTGCTGTGTTGCCTCTACACCATTTTGGCATTCATTCTTAACAGACAGCTCTGACTGCTGCATATATAGCATCTATATTTACTGTGTGGGAATTATCTTCATGAACAGCAAAAATCCACTCCTGTTACAATGTTCTAATTCTTAGGTTGTTCTGGCTCCTATACCCTGAGGCTAAGGGAAGGTATGTTTTTTGCTGTGTCTCAGAAGTAGCTGTCTCAAGAGTGAGATGATGTTTCCTACTAAGTATTTTAACTGGAGGGTTAAGCATGTCTTCACAAGGACAAGTCACGGATACCTTTGGGGCAGTCCTGATGAGTATAAAGCATTTTCTCATAACTGGAGGCTAAGTAGGCATTTTCATATATATCATCTGCTAGTATAATTAATAGATGTCTGTATTTATATATCAGAGCTGAGTGATGATGATAAAAAAACCACTTAGTGTTCAACATGTCAGAGTATTAAATAAGACTGGGATACCTTGAGCCCCAAATGGCTGTCATAAATATTCCCAACTTTTCCTTAGTTCTCCTTCTAGCTGTCACATTCTCCTTTGTTCTGATTAATAGAATCAACCTTCTAAAGCTAAAGATAAGAGATAATTTTAAAATGGTAAAGCATGATACTGATACCTGTATCAAATGCATATTCTGTTAAATACAGAGGAAGAGAGTGATATGAAACTTCTGAGGAGTTATGCAGTGGATCAATAAAAGGTCTGGAGTATGAAGCCACCTACACCCAAACGAAAGGATGAAGTCAGCGTCTTAGTTGTGCTGAATGTGGACCATCTTGATATCTCCAGACATTTCTAGCAACAGATAGCATGAAGGTCTTTAAACAGTGACCATTAACTTACAACTGTTACCTCAGTGAAGGTATTTTCAAAAGAGGGGTTTTCTGCAATACTTGTGAGGAATCTGTTGTTACTTCACTATTTTTTGGGGGGCAGTGGGTTTAAGACAATATCCATCTCTCCTAGGGCTAGGTGATATAGTGTAGGTATGAGTACTAAGTTCCAGAGTTTTAATCATTAGGTAGATATCAAGATTGGAAGAACCTGTTTTTTGGAATAGAGAGAAGGTGTACCTGACAATCTCAGGTGCACGTATCTCCTCTGCAGACACTACTGGGTGAGAAGAGAGTTGCCTTCTTTGCTTAGAATATAGGATGCTGAACATAGGGAAAAATGTAATAGAAGTAAGACTGATTCGAAACGAAGTGTTGCTCATTGGTAAACCACACAAAGGAAGACGACTGAGTATAGTGCTGCTTTCATGGGTTGGTTAAAGTGTTGATGATGTTGGTCCAGGTGACATGCTGGTGAGCACTCAGGGAACATCGGCATCTGCTCTTTCTTAGACTGCCTGTTCTTTAAAGCCAACCAAAAGGAAAAGTGCTAGTGGTAGAAGAGCTGAATCACTGAGCAAGAAAGTAATACTATCATTAGTCAGAAAAGCTGTCAGAATAGTCGTGCTTGGGCTCTCATTCTTAATATTTAAATGCATAAAAGTTTGTTTGCACAGTAACTTGACATGTTTTTAGAAAACAAAATCCTTAACAGTAAGGGGAATGGAGGATGTTCTGTAGCTGTAGTCACTAAGGATGCAAGAGAGACATGGGAAACCTCACACAGTAGCTAGTTGTCAGGCTAGACTCGCAGAAGAAGATAGCAGCCAGCTATTGTAAGAAGGACAAATCAAGGCTAAAAACCAGAAAAAAAATCAATGCTGTTTTTAAACTGATGGAGTGTGAAAGGCCAGTGATCAAAGTTTAAGCAGTCAGGACACCACAGAACATGCGAGGAGGCAGTGGGTCCAAGCCAAAGCCAAGTGCTAAAGAGTAAAACTTGGGTATTGAATAGTCAAGCTGGAATGAGGACCTAGGAGTCTAGCATCAGGAATCAGAGTAAGCAGTCAAGGCTAAGTGAATAGAAGACAACTACAAGGGTGAGACACATGCCAGGTGGCTTGTTGAGCAGTAAAAGACGCATAGTTCATACAGCTCTTTTGGCTGGGCTAAGAGCTTGAGTGGGGCTCTAAACCCTGCTGCAGAGCTGTTTCCTGACAGTGACACTGCTAAAAGGCAACAAGAAAAACTCTCACTGAAGTTGCAAAGATCATTCATAAAAATGCACACGAGCACTGATGCCTGAAAGCGGATCCCTTTATTCGTGTTTTCAAGTGCCTCTGAGAGCAGGGCACTCAGCCACCCCTCTGGAGAGTGAAAACAGTCTGCAGCTTTTCATAATGATATCCTTGTACACCGTTCATTATGAATGTACTGTCTTTTATTCCACTGTTTGAAGTGATCCCTGTGGATCTCGGAACAAAGCAACGTGTGACCTTCATTGTAGAGTGAGAACAGCCACAAATACCTTGTAGAGCAAGAGAGGTACAAGAGTGCTGAGTGATTTGGTACTTGGTAGGAATTGGTCCTAAAGCCTTGGGAAAAGCAGAAAGAGTAATCTGTTTGTTTCAGCCATTTTTTTCCCCCTTTAGGAATATATTAGAGCAGATTATGAAGTCTTGGAATGGATTTGTTCTTGGAACACATGATTCTTTGAACATTAATCCCGCTGTTGAAAATGAAGATTAAGACTGTGTGAGCGTGTTACCAGAAGACAACGCTTGTGGAATGATTCCTTTTTTTTCTTAGGCTGTGCTCAACTCTAAGCAGCAGAGATACTATACTTTGTTATTAACAATCCACAAGTGAAATGCAGTAAATGAGCATGTGTAAGCCTTGTCCTAATGCAAATCACATCAACAGCTTTTAAAAGGACATAATTACGGGAAATGAGATATTTGTGGGACAAATGTGTAGCTTTTTTGTGAAAGGACTGTGTAGTGCTACTCATCATGGCCTTTATCGTAACCATGTATGTGTGCTCTTGTATTTGGATTCTGCAAAGCCTTTCCTTCCTGTATTCATCCTACCCTACCCCATAGATCTATATCTATCAGCAATGGGTTGTCTTCTAGAATGAAAGGCATCATCTGAAACAATGCTTGTAGTTGGCATTTCAATGAATCAGGTGACGATTTAGCTAGGCTGATGACTTGTGCTATGAGGAGATGTATGACTTGTGCTATGAGGAGATGTATTTTTAAGACCTAAGTGACCTATATCTCCAATTCTTTTAAGGTACCACCGTATACCTTAACGGGGTTGGAACTAGATGATCTTAAGGTCCTTTCCAATCCTAACTATTCCATGATTCCATACTAGACTGGCTGGATGAAGGTAATACTGCTCACAGCTACATATGCCAGTTATGCACATTGTTTAATGGCACTGGCCTCAGAAAATTCACTAGTTTTAAGAATGGTCTGAAAAGCTAGTGCTGATATTCTATCTGCTTGCCTTCTTGGAACAAGAATCCCTTAAAGATACCCAGTGTACATAATACTCCTCTAATTCTTGCTCAAACAGCATTTCCACATTTCAGTATAACCAGACTTCCACTGCCAAGTCCTGGGGGAGACTGACTGAAAATTAAAGCTAGCAGCTTTGCCATTTGAAAACAAACTGGGAAAAAATCATGATTCTTGTTTTTCCGAGCAAACATGATTGTTTTGTAGTTTGTTTTTTTAAATAAAATTTAAGTAGAAAGTTGAATTCCACCTTGAAGGAAATTCACAGGAGTTTCCTGGATCCAGGTAAGTATTAAATTACAGCTTGATATTTTCATATGATATTATAGGTGGAAACTAATTTGCAAGACCTTAACGTGCAAGCTGCTAAATATCCTCATTACCAGTTAAAGCAGTTGTAATGGATGCAAAAGCTGATCAGTTCTGAAAGGGATGGAGTCCCTGTTTGTTGACATTTTCAATCACACTGTTTCCAAGCTTATACCATGACCCAGAATTGTCCTTGAAGAGGCACACCTGAATTATCTCTTGCACTATCTCGTTCCTTTTCCACAGCAATCTTACTTAGCCGTGATTCGTTTTTTGATGCCATATCCCTCAAGAACCACTAAAGGACAAACTGTCTGAAGACCTGCATATATAATAGATCCTACATTTAAATGTCAACCCTAAACAAACATCTTATAAGAAATACCATTTGATTTGTTTTTAAATTAAAAGGAATAATAGAATTTTGCAGAAAACCAGCCCATTATGGCATTTGTTTATAGCTCACATTAACGTCAAGCAGGCAGAGCTCCAGCAGTGATGCTGAACTTTCTGTTCTCCCAGTTGGTGACAGTTGGGTATTTGAAACAGCTGCTGCTTCTCATGAAAACCAGTGGCCTCAGTGAGTCTTAAAATCCTGCTCCCCACCGCTGCTGATGCTAAATGAGTTATTGGGTTTTAAACTTCTTCATCACAATTACCGTCTATATGGCAATTTTCTGACATTAATTCTCTTCATTTTTCTTGTTCCTGAGACTCTTGCTTCGCACTGCATTCAGCGCTATGCCATCCACTGTCTGATTTATGGACGTTTCTCTCCAGAGTAAAAAATGCAATTTGCCTATTTTTTATGGACAGAATGTATATACCCTGGTGTTACATTTGAAAACCCTCTCATCCATACTGATCTAATAAGTATTTCTGGCTTGTGGAAGCTAAAGATTCTTGCAGTAAATTCTGTTCTGACAGGGTCATCCCCTAGAGGGTCCATAAACTTTCACTGTCTACATTTCCATCTTACTTAAAGTAAGGCAAAACAATAGGCAATAAAACCAAGGAAGAGGAACGACCGTACCTCACCAGAGGGCATCTTTTGATGGAATTCCATAGCCAGGGAATGGAGCTCTGTTTTAAAGTAGCTTGGTCATACATTTGGTATATCACAGACTTTCTCTGCTGTACAACCAGCCTGCACATCTCCATTTTGACCCACAAAAGTGTTGTAGTTTGTGGTCATCACCCCTTGCTTAATGACCTGGAGAGGGCTGGCATTGTTGCTTCTTTCTCAATCCCAAAGGGCTGTCCTAGCTGCTTAGCTTGGGTTGCAGATGTCTTCAGAGGCTTTGAGTCCCCACTCTCCAGCCAAATCTCTAATGTGTTTTTGTGTAGATACTTGATGCCCACCCACATCCTGCATGCTTGTGGAGCATCTTTCCTACATTTCTTTCTGATAGTCTTACTTTCCTTTCTCAACAACATGACTATTTTATTCCTTTCCCACAAAATCTTCTTAAGAATAACCCATGAGTCTGCTCCCACATCTCCCTGCTTGTCTTCTGACCACGAGACCCATTCCTACCCAGCATCACCCCTGATTTATCTTCTGGCCCAAGCCTTTATAAGCATTAGGTTCACTCTTGTAGGAGCCAACCGCATCTGGGGCTTCCTGCTTATTTGATGTAGAAAATCAAGAGTATAATTTCCTTCTAGTTGAATAGCCCTCAGGTTGAAGAAGGACTGATTGGGGAAGAGTGGCGAGTGCCTGTTTTGCTATGGGGTAGGATACATCTGTGCTTTTCATCTCTCCAGTGGTTCCCTCAGGGATGGGAAGGGGAGGGACATCATCCATCTGCACACTCCCATCCCCTGTGTGGCTGATGACTGGGGAATGGGTTGTTTTGCTTCTTGAGTCGTTTCACTCTATCTGGTAGTAGAGCATCAGAGTTACTCTGATGTCAGGTTGTGCTTGTTAGCTCCTGTGAGCTGTCAAAATGCTTACAGCAGCTTTCCAGGACAGACAGTCACGGGCTGGCACAGAGGAATGCCTGCAGGGAACCAAAGCTCTCTGTATGGGGCAGAAATGCAGGTCTTAGTGAAGTTACCTCTCACTCCTTCACTTATGAAAGGTGACAGAAGCAGGACCATTTTACTTCCTGTTTTAGCACTAATTATTTGACTTAAATTACCCAACATGGCCATTTCAAGTGGCCTGCATGATTCCTGGTGACTCAGACCATCTTTGGAGACATGAAGCTAATGCAGGCAGATTCGTGTGCCATGTAAATTGACATAGCTTTCCTGGCTCCACCGCAAGTATGTTGGCCAAGTACATTAAGTCACTGGGAGAAGTGAATCTGTTACCATGAGCTCCCTGCAAATTGCTTTTCCTGTCTCAAAGTGGTTATAAAATTTGAGGAACCGGATTAGAGAGTGTACGAGTGCTTTTGTTTTACTGACTCCCTCAGGGAATAAAAGAACTGAAGTGGTTAATGAAGTATTCACTGAATTTGCTGTTTTCCCCCTCTGCTAGTTGTTTTGCTGAGAGCCTGTGTGTAGACTTCCCCAGTACCTTATATGTGCTTTTTGGGGGGCCCTGTGACTGGGATGGAGGGTGGCAACCTCTTTAAGCTGGTCTGTTGTTGGGGAACTTGTAGTAGTGCTGGTCTGTACCTGTATCTGGGACACAGGAGGATATAAAAGGCCACATTATGTAACACTCAGAGTCATCCATTTGTTCTCTGTCGTATCTAAAATTATCTGTTTAAAATTTTGGTGAGGGTTTTAGCGTGCACTCCTGTCTCTGTGACTCACTCGCTCTACTTACATGAAGGGAATGAGGATAAAAATGATATGTGCCATTTTGTTCACAATTATGCAATGACTTCAAGTCACCGCACAACACACCTTGATCGTTATGAGGTCCCTGTGGAATTTCACCACTAAGATGAGGAAAAAAAGAAGTTGAAAACAAGCCATCCTCTTTTTGAAGACTTCTATGCAGAAATACAGGTGGATTTGTTTTGGGCAGCTGAAAATCGTTGCTTTTGCTGACAGCATAACTCCAACCACCTTTATTAGTGAAGCTATGGAAAACTCAGTATGCAGGGAAATTCTGCCAGGCTTTGTACTTGACTGGGAGCTGCCACATCACTTTCTCTTTGACTTCTGCTCCTGCCAAGTAGAAATCATTTGTAAGAGCTGAACCCACTCCTTTGCCCCACAGTGCTGCCAGTCTGGGACACAGGAACCTTTGGGCACTGTTGCACTGGGCAGTGAGTTGATTAAACAACTAGCAAAGGGATTTCACAGGCATCTGAAGCCTTTTCAGAGCTGGGAATAAGAAAGGTGTTTGATCTGACTTGAGAGGTGAGGATTTTCATCTGGGCATAGGAGGACTCTATTTCCTCTTTTTCCTGAAGAGATTTTCATGTTTGTCTCTGAGTTCAATGTCTTATGATTGCAATAACAAAGCAATGCTATTGGGAGAATTCAGTAGCTATCTGTCCTTTTGGTCTCTGTAAAGGTTTTCCTCAAGGACCTTGGGACAATGTGGCTTCTTGTACAGACATACGCAAATAAATTGTTGTGATTGTATACACGGCTCCAGAAGCTGTCCTGCTGATACGTAGCAGAGACAAAGCCACTGTCTGCACTGTTTTCTTTATCAGTGGAAGGGCAGATAGGGGTTGCTCAAACCTCAATTGGAAAATGTAATAAAATTTGCCAATTAAATGAAAATCCATTTTTGGCAATGGATGTACCTGATGACTGATTAGGGCCTCCCCCTACCTTCAGCATCTGGCTTTTATCACAGCAACACAATGTAGTTACATCTCTTATCTGTTGAAAACCTTGAAACTTATATATGCTTAGCAACGTTATGAATTACATTACTGAGAGTCAAGCATCTAAATGATGCAGCATTTGAGTCAGAAGGCTAATCCCCCTAGACTTTTCCTATAAGTCAGTGGAGAAAGTGTCCTCCAATGGGCAATTTGAGAATGGAAGTCATGTTCCTTCTGAAAATTGCCCTCAGGAGCAATTTCTTCCCTTCTGCTATTTAGTGGAGCCCTGGGGCTGTCTGTCACTGTAGTAGATAGATTTGTGGAGCTTGAGACAGGCTGAAAACAAGTCTTTTGCAAGGGCTGGGATAGTGTCAAATGGCAGCTTTGAGGATGCGTCAGGAGTGCAGTACAGCCCTCTTTTTCTTAGGAAATTAGTCAGATGAGGGACTCAGAATTTCAGCACAACGAAGGAATGTTTTGGACTGGGAGGCAAACATGTTCTCAGCTGAAATCCCAGCACAAAACCTCCCACTAGCTGATTTCTGGGTCAGTTGCATAAACTTATTTGTAGTGCCAGTGTGGATGCAGATGAAATAGTGCAGGAACAACTGCTCGTTGTTTAGGAAAGGTGAAATCCAGGCACATGTCCATAACAGGTTGCTATGCTTTCCTCCCAAAAGTGTGTGTCTTCCTTTAGGTGTCTGGGCTAAGGGTGCCTTTTGAAAGGGTAATTGTGTCATCCCTTAGGGAGCTACTGAGCTAGAACAGGTTTCAGAGGGCACGGAATGAGTCTGGGAAGAGGATAATGGTAGAGCTCATGCAAGTGCAGCAAGATCACAGTCAAAAATGGAGAGTGGGTAACCAGGACACTGAAGTGATCACAGGAAACATCTTGGTACCAAAGGAGACTGGGCAGTTTGCTGCCAGGCACTTATCTGCAACCAGATGTAGGATGACCCACCACCTAAAAGGGAGCACTCTGTGTGTGTGTATGTGTGTGATATATATGATTTGTCTTCTATTCTTTTCCTTGGACAAATGGATATTTTTTATTTTTTCCAATTTAAAAATCATGTTAGAAACTTAGTGAATGTCTGAGAGTGAACTCCACTGCTGATGGACAAGTTAATGCTTGCTAGGATAAATGTCTGTAAGCAGCATTGTCCCTATGGCAGTGAGAAGGTTTTGTACCAATTTTTCAACGTAGGAATCTCTAATGTCAGCTGGTATAAGGCAATGCTGAAGCACAGGCTTTGTAAGTGTCGAATTCATATCCATTGAGAAGATGGCCCTTAGCAAGTTCTTTTCTCAGTCCAACTTCCAAAGAGCTTACAGACTTTTTCTTGTAACCACTTCCCCTCTAAATGCTGGATTCTGTGACTGAGATTGATCGTCTTATTGTCTTGTTAGAGTTGTGTTCATTCATTGTTAGGAAGCAGCTTTCCCACTCAGTTAGTGCTTAATCAACAAAATAGTAGCTGTAGTCACAGTATTTTACGTGATTTGTAGATGGTTTCAGTGGATCTTAATATCTGCTTGTCCCTATATATCTCCTCCACCTTCTCTACTGAATTTGCTGCTGGGTTGAAAACAATATGGGAGTGGTTGGATTGAGCAGAGAGGATGGTAATAACGTGTTGCTTGTTCTACTTGTTTTAATCCTGTTGTGGTATTTGATAACAACTTTGTCCCAGCATGTTTAACAAGCACTAGAAAGAAGTCAGAAATCTGCATTAGTGTTGACTATAAGTTTAGCAAAGTGAAAGTGGTTGTACTAAAATGCAATACAAAATAGGGTGCTTTTTCTTATGTGTGTTTTAATATTTCTTTCAGTGGGCTTCTGCTTTAAGGTAACTGCACATTAATCTAGCAGACTTTCTGGTGAAAATTTTAAGATGGCATCTGTGACATTTAGTAGGCTGAACACCAACATTGGAGTGTGATTTGCTGTAGCTTTATTTATGGTGACTTGAGGCTCTATGACATTCATGTAAAAGCTCTAAGCGATGTCTATGGGAAAGTCTGCCTTTTGGTTCTTCCAAAACACAGTTGAGAACTGCTTTTGAATAGACCCTCAGAAGACACAGGAGAGCCAAGAGGGATTCTGATGGAACACCTTAGTCATGATGTCATGGGGACGGTGACCTAGCAATACCTTGGCCTTGTATACACAACAGTGTGATGGTGGCTGGTTCCATAAGGCAGTGGTGCAAACATGAGGTGGCTGCCAAGACAGGTATGACATAACCTCTCATTACATGTTTTTCATGCCAATAATTGTTCATCAAGTGTCATTGGATTAGAGTCACCCAGGAGAGAAAACATATGAAATATTATGGATGTGCTGCATGCATCTAGAGACCTTGCATGAGAAGGGTATGGCCACTGTGATCAGGGCCAGAAAGCTCCTTTGCTTTGCTTATTTTTCCCCAGGGATTAAGACACTGAAAATTGGTTGGGTTGTTTCATTGCTGGATAACTTAGCTTCTACTTCAGATGATGAAAGACAATTCCATCATTCTCTTGAACTTTGTGCAGTATTAACCTCGAAGCTCATTTTTGTACTGCACCTCCCTGGTCTCCCTTTGGCTGCATGTTGGGTGCTTAAGAGCGGCTTTGCTGCACCTGAGCAGACACTGCAGTCTCTGTATTTCCCTGGCTTCTTTGCATCCTTGAGTGACAGCTACCTTGTAGCTCAAGAAGGTAGCTGAGGGAAGGAATGAGGAGAAATGGCCACTAAGTCAGAGGATGCTGCAGGTATGGGAATTAGGATAAAAAGAGGGGCTCATATCCCAGATTGTTATTAAACATTAATCTCTGGGAATTGTCAGTGAGATGGAAGGAAAGGAATTGGAAGACCTGGAAATAGATGGAGGAGGTTCAGAGCTTAAATGGAAAGTGAAAAACCTTACATAAAGGACAAAGTTGCAGTCTGCTCTCTCCTGGTGGCAGCAAGTTTTGAGGAAGTATTTCTAGGTCACATTAGAAGTTTTAAAGTTAAATTAAATGTCTGGTTTTAATTACACAGGTGGGTTACGTGTCCCACCAGTAAACACTCTGACTTTAATTGACTCACATTTTCTTTATGTGGTCAAGATGTTCTTCACAAAGTGTGTGAAATAATGAGATAGATAAGGAATGACTGTGTTTAATAGGCAAGTCTGGTTTTCTCCAAAATTAGGAGTGTGTTTCCTTTAAGTTTCTTTTTTTTGTATACAAGCAGAGATTGGTCAATTAAAAGGTGGTAGATAATAATAATTGTCACTGCTCAGTTTAATACTATCTCTACCATATCTGTATGGAGGTAGGATAAAGAGACCTAATTAAACAGTACAGACCTGTTTCCATGTTCTTAATGATCAAAGAGGGGTAATACTCTGATGTAATAATAGATGGTGTTTAATATTTGGCTTGACCAATACCTGACCACAAAACAGTAAGTGCCCAGAAATGTTGTTACAGAAATAATCACTAATATTTACCTTTATATGAGAAAAATTGCATAGGGTAATTGGAAAAATAGGTAAACTTTCGTGTAAAAAATACCAAGTGTAGGATGTTTGGCTTGTGTTGGAGTTGGGAAGTGGCTCCTGCTGCTGGAAGATGCTGCTCTGCAGGAGTAGGTGCCAAATTGGTATTCCTAGGCATTGTAGTCTCTGTTTAGGCAGTGAGGCTTCTTTGTTATCTTTGACTGTCTAGCTAGCCCAGAAAAATCACATTTTGTTTATGCCTTGACATTGCCTTGGTTATGTAAGATTATATTGAAATAGGTGAGAATGCAGAAAACTGTGTGCATTTTATACCTTCCCCTAGGCCTGGGTTGGTTTGCTATGTCTGTAATTTAATAAAGCACCATGACACGAAGTCACAGTAAGGTGGCTATCATCACTTAGTTTGGCTTGCCGTGTTTGGCTTGCCATGCACAGCCAATACAGCCGTTCCTAAGTTCTCTTCTTTTGGAGTTTTAGAAGATTATATACCAAGAAAATGGCAATGAAAAAGTATCTGCAACAGTCCAAGGTAAGTCGGTTTGAAAAGTTAAATATTTTCACATTAAGAAAATTTACCTCAATTATAACCAGAAATAGTTTACCTTCCCTTTTAACCTCTGAAACACGTAATGTTTCTGTTATATTGAAGAATCAACTAGTCAAGAAAAATAAAGTACAGGATGGGAAATGATTCCTGGATCATCAAATCCAGGTTTCCACAGTCCTTGGAAGCTGTGAAATAGACAGAGACATGTAAAACATGCCTGAACTTACTGTAAATCAGAACCTATGACCAGGGGAAGGCAGCAAAGAAGGTCAAGATCTGTGATCCTCCTGCAGCAGCAAAGGGTTTATGTGAAACTAATAAAAAGAGCCTTGTAAAGGGGCTAGATCTTTTATTTTAAAAGAAATCCAAGAGAAACAACCTGCCAGCCTCATTCAAACAAAAATTCAGTCCCAATGGATCTTGGATCAAGGCTTTCTAATGAGACACAATCCCTTGTCCCTAGCTGCAATCCTGATCCATCTCAGGGTAATGAATTATGCTGCTGCTTCTCTTGCCTCAGAGGAAGACAACACTTCCCTTCCTGAAAAGAAGCTGTGCATTGAGATAAAGTAAATCCATCATGTAAATATGGCAAAATCAAATGCAGTCAGCAGACAACAGCAAATTTTTTCAATCAACTTCAGAAATCTCAATAATTTAAAAATCCAGACTTTAACAGCCCATGATGATGGAAGTAATCTCTGGGGTTTTTATTGCTAAGATAACCAGAGGGAGCCTCTGAATTATTCATCTGTAAGGTTTGTCCTCAAACTGTGTCATCCCTCCTTCTTTAAGAGGGATGATTCTTTAAAACCTTTCCAGTGCACCAAAATCTGTCATGGATCCAGAAGTGGGCACTGTATTGCTATAGTGGTCAGAGCTGCTTCAGACAAAGATATGATAGCGTAAACCCGAAATCAACACATTGAGATAGCTGAAGATCTCATCAGCTCTTTGTTGACAATGTCATCCAGGAAATTGCACTGAGTCCAACACTTGCCATGCTATCAGCTCCATTTCCTGATGCTTCTCAAGACTGAGCCAGCATCTGTGGTCAATGCCATTTGTTTCTTTCTAGATATCCTAGATACCCTTTATATAATTCTGAAGCATGAAGCCCGTATCCTGGGCTGCATCAAAAGGAGTGTGACCAGCAGGTCGAAGGAGGTGATCCTGCCCCTTTATTCTGCTCTCGTGAGACCTCACTTGGAGTATTGTGTGCAGTTCTGGTGTCCTCAACATAAGAAGGACATGGATCTGTTGGAACAAGTCCAGAGGAGGGCCATGAGAATGACCAGGGGACTGGAGCACCTCCTGTATGAAGATCGGCTGAGAAAGTTGGGGCTGTTAAGCCTGGAGAAGAGAAGGCTGCGTGGAGACCTCATAGCAGCCTTCCAGTATCTGAAGGGGGCCTATAGGGATGCTGGGGAGGGACTCTTCCTTAGGGACTGTAGTGATATGACAAGGGGTAATGGGTTAAAACTTAAACGGGAAATTTAGATTGGATATAAGGAGGAAATTCTTTACTGTGAGGGTGGTGAGGCACTGGAATGGGTTGCCCAAGGAGGTTGTGAATGCTCCATCCCTGGCAGTGTTCAAGGCCAGGCTGGACGAGGCCTTGGGTGATATGGTTCAGAGCAAGGTGTCCCTGCCCATGGCAGGGGGGTTGGAACTTGATGATCTGAAGGTCCTTTCCAACCCTAACTATTCTGTGATTCTATGAATCGCTTCCTTGCTTTCCAAGTGACCCAGGTACTTCTCTCACAACTCCGTGATTTATCACTTGCTGTTTTTTATGTCAGCTTCAAACTTTGTATTCTTTTGTCTTTGGACCAAAAAAAACAGTCTGTGCAGAGGCCTGTAAAAATACCTTTCACAGCTGAAGGTCAGTCTTCACATGCAGACACTGCTTTAAGAGGAATGTTAGTTTAAATGTCGTGTTTTTCTTTAAAACCTTTTCTCTGTTGTTACAAGTAAACCTTTTCAGGGAAAATAGAAAAAAGAAAAATCTTTAGGGTTTTCCAGTTTTATTATTCTGCATGTTTTGGAAGCGCTCTGGGTTGTTTTCTCCATATTCCTGTATAGTCCGTTAGGTCCTTCTAAATGCTTCAGCACACTAACTCCCCTCATGGGAAGTGGCAACATGGAAGTAAAGGCAACAGTTCACATAAACAAGATTCAGCACGGGATTTTAGCAGGTTCTTTTCCATGGCACATATAGCAATGGACAAGGGAGTACTTAAAATAAAGAAATGCAATTACACATCTCAAAGCTAGTCAGATCTAAGATAGCATTTAAGACAAATCCCAAAGGTGCTAAAGTGCTATTCTTCTAACAGATTGGGGGATTTTTTATTCCTATTTATTCCTTGGTTCTTCAGGTTTCTATGGCTATACCCGTATGTATAGCTACAAATAAAGCAGGCTGGGGAATGTTGCTAGCCCTGAAATCAGCCAGCATTAAAGTAATTCTGTCTTGTGTGTTCTAAAAGGGGATGGCTGCATCTGAGTTACCTACTGGAAAAGCTGCCTGGCCATAGTACCCCCTGAACCATGCCTGGCCTTACCCTGGGAAGCTGTTAGTTGACCTAGATGAAAATCATGCTACGGACCCTGCTAATTTAACATGCTCAGACCTGTGTGTCCTCTTTAGTGCTTTAATATAGATGTTGCTAGTGATTCTCTATATTTACTTTAGCAGACATACCCCCTCCTATCTCATTATACTAATCAGCAATTAGCTTTGAAATTTTCAGCCTGCCAATTGGGAAAGACAGGGATTTGTACTGAGGGAAACATCCTTGAGCTCATGACAAGGCATTAATGCCAGGGGTAAAAAAGTGATTACAAATATATACTTGTTTCTTAGCAACTATTGTGAGCTCCCATTTCTAATTAATACTGTACATGTGCTTGAAAACCATGTTGGCTCACAGTAGTGAAATATCAATTAATGTCAGTTAAAAATTGATGGGATGGATAACCCTTGTGAAGTTCTAGCTGTGCCTGTGTTTAATGCTAACGAAGCTTGTTTTGTTTCATCACTTATTTTTATGAAGAGCAGAAAAATACTCAAAGACTCAAACACAACAACAGAGACAATAACATAAATGGGATATAACTTACCCATAAAAGGTGTGATGAAGGATTTCCTCTTGCTTTACCTTCTGCAACCAGCAAGAAAAGCAGAAGCAAGAGAGAGAATAGGGCTCTCCAAACTCTCCCAGTTTACCAAAGTGTAATGACATTTTGTCATCATTACTCAACGCACCTTCTTGTATAAAGACAGTGACTTAGACAATGCCAAAGCTATGGAAATGAGCTTTAAGTCAGCGGGTGCTGCATATGTGAACTCCAGTGTCAGCAAGAAACACAAGGATGTGATTTTATAGCCAGAAAATCTTCTTGATTACATATGAACACAGAGTTATCTATATAAATATCACTGCAGGACTGGGATCTCATTAGTGTTGTGACACATTTATGACACTGTCTATCGTTCATACACCTTCTCCAAGGTAACAGCAGATGGTGCTGGTAGATAGTTCCAAGTCCCACTCAGTTGTTAACGTGTAAAAGCCCAGTCTGGGGAGGAGTGTGTACACAGACCTTGAGTAGATGCTAACTGTCCAAAAGGAGCACTTTTCTTTTTCCTGACAGTATCTTGGATGGGGTGAGGTGTGTACAGACATTAGATTAAAATTCTACTGCAGCACTGGACTGCAGTACTTCAGAGGATAAAACCCACTGTTCTTTCATCCAACAAAGACAGCACTGTTCTGACCTTCTTCTGTCTTAGGACTATCGCATAGGTGTTAAGATAAAGTCACAGACAAACCACAGATGGGAGACTAAGACATAGTAGGTGTTTGCCAAACTGAAGGAGAATGGATTTAGATTGGTAGATTTAGATAGGGTGTTAAGGCACTGGCACAGGTTGCCCAGAGAAGTTGTGGATGCTCCATCCCTGGCAGTGTTCAAGGGCAGGTTGGAGCAACCTGATCTAGTGGAAGGTGTCCCTGCCTGTGGCACAGGGTTGGAACAAGATGATATTTAAAGGTCCCTTCCAACCCAAACCATTCGGTTATTCTATAATGCTAGAGATCAGGACAGCAGTGGGTTCAGGGCTGTGTTGCCCTGGTATCCCGACACTTAGTGGCTGCATCAAGCCTGGGCAGACCCATTCTTTCTGCACGTTGTTGTTCCAATAGCAACTGCCCAGCAACATCCTGAAGAAGGTCTCATCTGTCTTCTCCTCCTGATCAGTAGGTCTATAGCAGACACCTACAACAACATCCTGCACTTTGGTCTGCTAGTTAATCTTGACTCATAATCTCTCAGCTGGCTCATGGCCCATCTCTCATCAGCACTCCATGCAATTCCCCTGCTTTCCCATGTAAAGGGCACAGAGCCTTCTTCAAGGCACCAAAACCAGCCAGGAAAATAACTAAACTCTGAGGTAATGGCTGAAGTCCTTGCTGTGTATTCAGGGCTGCCTGAGGCACACGGACACCCAGCTGTGTTACACTGACCAAGCTGAACAGAGGTAAATATGCCCTTTGCCAACACATCAGTTTACTCTCAGCAGCACAGAGCTGCTTTGTGTCCCTAAAAACAATTGCTAACAGATGAAAGCAAATTATCTGTGTTAGCTAGGAGACTGATCAGTAGTGAAATACATACATAGGAGAAAATCCCTCATTTCTAATAATATAAAGGGTATTGAGCATCTATATATAAATATTTATAGAAAAGAAAGCAGTTTGTGCTTGGAGTTATGTGCAAGACATTCCCTAAACAAGGAAAAGTTGCAGTGTAGGAAAAATAACTTAATATTAAGTAGAGCATAGTGACAAAAGTTGGTATAACAGTCTTTAAGTAACCCACATTCTCTGGGCTGTGTCCATAATAAAGCAAGTAAATTGATGTGAAGGGAGAGACACTAACAGGAGAAGACATACTCACTGGCTGTCAAAATTCTTTTGCAATTTCAATTAGAACTAGCTATTCCAGAGACAAATATCTTTTTGTGTAGGACTGTTTACAGTAATGCTTGTTTACTCAGGCATTACTTGGGTGATCTGGAGGAGTTCTGCTTGTATAAGCAGAGGAGAAGGAGTTCTGCTTGGGTGTATAGGGATGTTAGGGAGGGACTCTTCATTAGGGACTGTAGTGATAGCACAAGGGGTAACAGGCTCAAACTTAACCAGGGGAAATCTAGATTGGCTATAAGGACGAAGTTCTTTCCTGTTAGGGTGGTGAGGCACTGGAATGGGTTGCCCAGGGAAGTTGTGTATGCTCCATCCCTGGCGGTGTTCAAGGCCAGGTTGGACAGAGCCTTGGGTGACATGGTTTAGTGTGAGGTGTCCCTGTCCACAGCAGGGGATTTGTAACTTGATGATCTTAAGGTCCTTTCCAACCCTAACTATTCTGTGATTCTATAAGCGTGGAAATATTGGATCCACGACTAGTTGCATCAACTGTGGTGACAAATGTGGTAAATTACTGTTAACTATGGGAAATAAATATGGGAATGTCAGTGTCTGTCTGGCTCAGAGCACAAGGTGATAGACTATTCTACTTGAGCATTGCAGATAATCTGATTTTCATCTCTGCTAAAGAGAAGCATGGAGAATCTTATAGAAATATTAAAATCACAGGTAACTTCCTCTGTGACAATGTATCTAAATCTTCCTGAAGTGTTTTATGGAATTGAAGCCTAAATTGTGCCAATAGGCTCCTGAATGATTAATTTTTGCATCAAGAGTAGATATCTCTAGGATAAGCAGGGTGTTTAAACTCAATTTCCACAGTCTCCTTCCATTATACATTTTTATATTTCTGTCAGTTAATCCATAAAAACCCTACACTCTTGAGTTTTCCTAGTGTGTGATTACAGTAATCACACATCTATATATACCTTCTCATTAATGTTGCTGAATAAGCCTTGATAATATCTAAAATGAAAATAAGCGCAAGGTACAAGTACTTACTAGTATTAGTGAACATAAAGGAAGAAGAAAGTACTAATTCTAGGCATTTTAAACTCTTAAGCTATAATCCAGCAAAGACAGGGGCAGAAGAGAACCCACAGTAACCGAATATAATGGTGTCTCTCCATGTCAAGGATATCCTATGGTCTCTTGAATGATCATGAAATTAATGGAAGATGCATATACTGTTCTACAGCCTCTGTTGCAGTCTGTAGTCTTTGTTTTTTTTTTTTTTTTCTTTTTAAATTTTCACACATTTTCAACAATGAAGAATAATTTGGAATTTAAGAGAACTATTTTCAGCTGTAGGAACTATGGGACTGCTACAGTCAACAGAGCAGCAGGAAGAATAAGCAATAACAGAGTACTGAGTCCTGGGAAGTCTGTGGAGGAGTGGGATTCAAAGGAACCAAACAAAATCCAAAAGAAACTGTGTATTAAAACAGCAGTGAAAAGGATCATGAATGCACCTCTCACTCTCTCCTACATGAATTGCTTTTCTATTGTAAGGGGATATGGTACTATTTGTAACTCAACGTACAGCAGAAATTACATTAAAAACACCAAATCCCTCTTTTCTCTGTAGTGTTACATGATAACTCTAAAAAAGTTATATTCTTTTCTGGATATCTCTTCTTTCTCCCAATGTTCCATTCAAGTCTAGAAAACATAACAGAACTAGTGATTTAGTTAGGCAAAGTTTCTGTTTTAAGTTATTTGCAACTCAAAGTGTTAAACCCACATTGGTTAAATATGATCTTAACTTCATCTGTAAACTGCAATATGATATTTAAACCCTGTTAAACGGCATCAATTAACTAACACGTCAGGATGCCAGGCAGGGAGGCCTGTTCTAACATACCCACAAGAAATACCACAGGCAGGCAAAACAGCATCCGGAATGTTAGCAATTAGGGAAGAACAGAAAGTGTAGCAGTGTGTGCTGTTATGCCTTGACTTAGGCCATGGTGAGCTGAAATATTAGCAATTCTATTTCCTCCGTCTGACAAGGCTACAGCAGAACTGAAAAACCTTTAGAAAAATGTTGCAGGATGCTTAAGGCTAAATATTATCTTTCATATTTTAAACAAATGAATAGGAAAAGGCTCTCCAAGCCCCTTTGGATAAGAGTGGGGGTTGACTTAGCTCTATAAAACCATAAATGATATTGAAAGGGCTTTCATAATCACCACGTATACAGAATAATTTGTTCTTTAAGAGCTTATCCTGAACTAGGTGTGAATACACACTGAAGCTGATGCTGGTGTAGTTAGCATTGATAACTGTGGTCCCTCATGGTTCTAAGTCCCTGAGATTGAGTTGAGTAAGCTCTTTGGTATGGGAAGCCAGAACTGAAGTGGCCTGCGTTCCCCAGGTTTTCTCATCCAGCCTTGAAGTTTTATGCTTTTCTATCCCACCCCCCAAACAAAAGGGGGATGATATCATCTGTTCTTGATATTTTGTTTTGGGGATCAGGCTTTACTGGTTTTGCTTATTTTGTAGGAATTGTGGTTCCAGCAAACACTTTCCTGCCCACTCTATGTCCTTAATTCTCATCTTACAGATTTTAGTACTTGCACATGTTATTCTATGTATACCATTTATGAAGCTGTATCACAAGTTACCATTTGTGCTTTGCAGTTCTGTATATTATTTATATTTTAACTTATCTGTGTGACAAAATACTATTTGTGACCTTACAATGTTACAATATGCTTTGATGATGATAATGATCATGGTATTCTTACGTATGGGTTTAAGGCAAGCGAGTCGCATCTCGCTCTGTGTGCATCTATGCTATGGCTGCAGGAGGGCTCTGCTTGGGTGTCAGCTTAATTAGCAGATAGCACATTCATAGCCACATTCAAAAGCAAGTAATTATTCATAAAACTTCTGAACTTCCTTGCCATAAGATTTTCTTGGTGCTAAAATTGTGCAATTAAAAAAGAGTAGGCAAGTTCATAGATCAGAAATTTATCAGTCACAACATCTCTGGGCACCCTGCTGCCAGTTCCTCACCACAAAGTCTACTGAACATAAAGACATGACATTTGGGATTTATTGCCAAAGATAGTTATCCTAAAATACATGACACATCTTCACAGAGTTGGCACATATGCCACAGAACCTGTAGGAGACCTATGCCCTCCTGGAGCAGCAGCTGGCTGCCAAGACAGGGATTTGAAATAGCAGCAAGCACCTACATTTAGGTACCTGAATACCATCCCAGCCTGTCTCAATACAAAATCTGAGAGACTGTGGGAAGCTATATACCTGTCACAGTGACAGACAGATGGACCTTCAGTTTAACTCAGTCCTACTGTTCTGATGTAATGTGAACCTTGTCAGGGAATGAAGAGGGAAAACCTCTAGGGCATGGGCTGAGACTAGTTTGAAGTGATGTTAGCATTACAGCTATGTGTAGTCTAAATTCAGGCAAAATCAATGGTAGGGGAAATGCAGTGAAGCTGTTGGTTGAGGGAAATGTATCGTTAGAAGGTGAAATATATATGTCTGTCACGTTACAGACCTAGGGGATGCACTGTAAATCACAAATGGGAAACCTGAGACACAGTCGGGCATGGCTCGGTCTATGGTCTTGAGCAGCAGGATGGCTGAGTCCTGCTGTGCCCGATGAACAGCACATTGCTCCTTCACGGCATGCTCCTTGTCACTGCATTTCATAAAAGGACCTGAGCAGTGCATCTGGTGCTAAGCCTGTGGAGAAGGGAACAGCCCAGGAGCAGCCCAGGAAAAGGCGCAGCCTATTATTTAGTCATCAGCTTGTGGAAAAGACATATACGAAGACAACTGCTCTTTGAGTGAAACACACAAAAGAGAAGAAGGGCTGATATCAAGCTGTGACTGAAGCAATTTGCTTAAGGACTTGTAACAGGTTGTGAATGACTGCAATTTCTCTGGAAGAAGAAAAGCATTCAAGGCACTTTTGCTGGTTATGTGTGTTTTCTCTTTCATCTTTAATATCTCCAGAATAAATCAGCTTCCTCAGTACTCTGTGAGAGGGAAGAGTCTGTGGTTTTGACTGATGCTGTCAGTGGTCTGAACAAAAGAGCAAATTGCTGGTGAGGACTGAAACCTGGTGTACCCATGGAAAGAGCTGAGACCATCAGTCCTGCAACAGCAGAACACAAAATAATGTGCAGACCAGATTTCTAATGACGGTCAAAGGTTTTTATGGTCAACAAAACTGTGGGCAATCTTCATAAATGGAAGCTGATCTTGGTGCCAGTGCAAATACAGAACGGTGCAGCTGTGGTTAGTGGACTCCCCTGTTATATAAGACAAAATAAAAGCAAAAAAAAAAAATCAGGTCCGAAAAGCATTGCAACAGACCCTTCTAATGTCAGAGTAAAAGCCTTATTCAGTCCATCCATAAGGAAGGAAACACTAACCTAACTCCTGATTGTTATTTTCCTTTCTTTCTGTAGCTGATAGAGTTTAAAACCTTAATTTCAGTGCTGGTATCCTTATTGTACAAGTCTATTTGGCACTGTTCCAGTGTACAAAATGGAAATAACAGCAAGCCTGAGAGTATCTCAATCTCTGTCAAGAATAAAATTGTCTCAAATCAAGTACTTAGTAGCATATATTCTAGTAATGGGCTTGCCTTGATGCTGACATTGTCAGATGAAAGACAGATGTGAGTACCAGAAAAATATAGACTGAGAGAGATCTTGCAATGTAAGAGAAATATCTTAATGATCTGCAAGGAAGAAAATCTTATGGGCCTTGGGCTTGATACAGTTGGCTGGATTTTGTTCTTAGTTATACCAATTTAAATGTAATATATTTGCCTTAAAACCGTGCCAGTAAATGGAATCAGGATCTCTTCCATTTTGCCTGTGTACTTAGTGTCTAGCTGCCTACAGAAAATGAACTTTAGTCATGAGTATGAAAATCTCTCTTTGTAGAAGTCATGGCCAGTAAACAATGGCTCTGCCGTTCTCTTTGTATCTCATCTAGCTTTTGTTAATGTCAGTGGCAGGACTACCGTGGCCACTGAGGGAAGTAGGACTATGACTTAAATTGCTGTAATCTGAAATAATGCTGAACAAGTATCATCACATAATTATACTGTAACTGGCACAAAATGATCTTCAAATTAGGCACTTGTCTGTGCGAGAACTGAGCCGCTAAATCTATGATGTTGATAGATTAGCAGTGATTCATATCTTAAAGTCTCTGGCCAAGAGCGCTATTGACATATCCTTATCCAATCTTAAGGAAAGTCAGTGATTTTTGTCTGAAAACAGAGGAAATATGTTTCTAAAAATACTCTGTTTTCAAGTAGACTGATAGGAATGATTATAGATCCCTTTCAGCCAAATCTGTGCAAGTTCTGGGAGCTCTCCCTGCACTTGCTTTGTCTACAAGCCTGGAGGTGAGGTAGCTAGAAAAGGAGGCGAGTGTTCACCAAACTGTTCAGAAGTTCAAAAAGGGAGACTGAAACAGATTGAAACTCACTCTGTGTGTGATCTGACCTATTCACCAACACATTTTGTGTTACTAAATTACAACATCTGTTTGTCCAACATGGGAGTGACATTCAACCCTCACATTGTGCTTTAAGGTCCAAGCAAGGCTCTGCTTTGTCACTCTGAATGCTTTAGTCTAATACAAGTTAAAGTTACATTAATTTTACATTACAGTTACAGCAATTCTGTGGGCTCTTTACCAAGGTAGCTAAGAGATTTTATTCAGTAGGGTGTTGGGACAGCTAGACAAGTAGCTGTAGAGATTAACACAGCTAGCTGCTACTCATGTCTGGTGGTGGAGGCTACCACACGAAAGACTGATTCACAAATTAACTTCTCCAATGCTTCAGAGCTGTAAAAAAGAAAGTTGTCTCTTGATTTTTAAGGAAACCAGTAGGTGACCTATGATATGTGGTTACTCAGAAGGCATGAACTGCCTATTCTGGTTGGAGAGAATGTGGAAACCAGTTTTATTTACAGAGAAGTACATCTTGACTCTTCCTTTTTTTTCAGACGGATTCAGCCAAATTTCAGCTTCCTTTTGGGATGCGTGAAATCATCCAAATCTAATTAGCTATTCACATTCTGAATCAGCTGATATCGGAATGACTGAATATTAGGAGAAGAAATAGACTGAAATTGCAGCATGAAAACCCAATTTAACGAAGATGAGAATTAGGTTCATTGTTCATTGTTGTCATATCTGAATTTCTTACTTTGGAGGCAGAATCATTGCCAGATGCTAAGTGTAAAATGGTGACATAATGCAATTATGTATGCTTCATCTCTATCTGGTCAATAGCTTTTTCCATAAGCTCACAGGAACTAAAGATGAGAAAGAACATGTATGCCAAACTGTCCACTTGGCAACGTGAGATTCTCCCTTGCAGACTATTAATAACTGTTTTACCCACTGCATTTTATATTATTTATTCTAATTTAATAGGCCTTGATGGATAGGAAATGAAAAGGTATGTGTTTTTCTCTGACTAATTTATAGGTGCTTTACACTGGTCAGTCTTGGGGACTATCATCATAAATATGTTTAATGGTTTAATTAGAAAATGTCTCCCTTGTATGGCCCTACATATGAATTTTGTAATTTATTACGGTGCTTGTATTGTAATTGTAATTGCATCCTGTGTTAGTGACTCATTCTCATAGATATCTATAAGCAAAAATATGTTGCAAAGTGCTTGTATCTCCATATCTCAGTATGGGCATCCTGCTACTGCAGCCTCTTCTGACCATCTCCAGCAGCTGTGCCCACCACATTTTAGAGTTCCAGTGGGTCAAGATGAAATATAAATGTGTTTGGAACTGAAATTTTTGTTGAATATTTTTTTTCTCCACTGAATCAGAGAATGCAATTTTCATTACAGCATTCGGATTTCAAGGCAAGTTTTAAAAATCCCATTGAAGAGGATACAAGCTGGCACTGGAAGCCAGGGGCTCGTGTTATCTTCAGCATTATAAGCACTCCTTCCAAAGACCAGGGTTTTCTATTCTGAGAAAAAGATGTGGCTTCTGCCTACTTCTTTGCTCTTTTCCTTTAATGCCAGATATTAAAGGATTCCTGTTCTAGTGGTTAATTTCATTCAAATGAATACCAAAGAGAAAATGAGGGGTGTTGTGGATGCTAAGAATGTGTTTCCTGGGATAAGGAGTCATTTATTGAAAATCCCTGACTGTAATAGCTAGAAGGAAGGGAAAGCCTTTGGCTTGAAGATAAGGATTTTGGGATGTTTCCTGAAAACAAGTAGGAAAACATCACTGATATAACAAAAATGTTTCTCCTCTGCCAGCAGCTATAGGTTTTGCTGCAAGTTCTCACTTTGGGTTAAGCTAGTGCTGATTGAACTCACGCTACAAAAGAAGTGAATGCTGTAATGTGGTCTCATTCAAGGGAGAAGCCAGCTGGTGTCCAACAACAGCAGCTGGTGCTCATCTGGAGAATACTTTAATGAATAGCTCAAAAACTGAGACTTGGACTGAGCCTGGAAGAAAATAATTTGAAGAATCAAGGGCACAGAAAGGATAAAATCTGGACTTTTCAGGGTTTGTTCTTGAATGAAAGCTGGAGATCAAGAGACAAACACATCCTGGATGGGGTTCAACTTGGCAGAGAGGTCTAAAGAGCAGGTCTAGAGAGCAGTCTTCCTCAGGAGGAACTGCGTGCAGGTAACTGGCTTCTCCTCTGCCCTTCCTTGTGCACACAAATTAGGGACTTTTGGTAGGGAGGTTTCTAACAGCTGAAGTGGTCAGAAGCTTCATCTTGTGTTGAAGTTTCGAACAACTTTGTTCAAGTTGTTGATAAGGTCTTTTTACTAATTTACTAATTTCTACTAATACTACAACATTCTTTAAGCCTTATATTTAGGGCATTCTTATTCTTTCCTACTTTGAAGGTTACTGTCCTGATGAAATCTTCTCCATTTATGTAAATCCTGAGATATTGGACTGTTTTGAAGGGAACTGATTTCTTCACTGACCTGAATTCTGACCTCATTTAGTCTGATCAGGTGTATGTTAAAATTCCAGGAATACATTCAGAAATATGGGTATTAAAGGTAAAATTTTGTATGCAGTAATTAATTTTCTCCATCCGTTTCATTATTATGGTCCAAACTCTGTTTCCAGAGGCCCTCATGAATTAAGAAGTGCTTTGGGAGATGGAGGCTCATACACTGCACTCTCCTAGGAAGATGACTTTGAATCTGAAACTTTTGCTACATTTAAAGTTTAATAGTAGAAAAATAAACTCCTTCCTTTAGCCTTCTGGAGTCAGTCATTTTACTCTGAGTTTGAGGAATAAATCATCTCTGACACAAGCCCTGAATTTACTTCAATATAAAATGAAAAAGTGGGCTATTTTTTGTTTGCTTGTTATTAAATACGAAAAAGTTGCACACTGACTTTATAGAAAGGCTAAGGAAAATCAAATTAAACTGTATTATTACTCTTCTTTAGGAATAAAGAGCCTGTGATTTTTCTCAGCAGCCTTATTTAGCACACAAATGTAATTGGATTGCAACTGACTAATTGTGCTTTCTTTCTATAGAGTATGAAGAATTCCACTTGCCAAACTGTATCCTCTGTGTGTTTGTGCATATTTTAAGCAAAAGTTGTCAAGAAGCATCATAACACCCACAAAATGAATCTGTTACTATTAAATTGTTATTGCACTTCATCCCATTCCAGATTACCTTTTTTTAAGTCAACAAAGCAGTAAAAAATCTTTATGATGGGTATTTGTCAAACTTACTGATAGTGGTGCCTCAACACTGATTCTATGGTGTCTTTTAGTTTTCATTATGTGGGTAAGGGAGCAGTAAAATTGCATCTGGAAACTATTTCACTTCAAATTTAAACTAAGGGAGTTAGGAAATGAAGCAGACACTATAGCAAAGGAAGAAACCCCAAAATAGAAAGAGAGAAAATAGCAATCACTGTAATCATGTATCTTTGGCCCTTCAAATAATCTTTCATTTAAAAATGTTAAGATGTCAGAACACGTTAAGTTTTGTCAGAATTAGTGGATTCTCTCTGAATTATATGTCCCCAAAAGTCATTATAAAAATGCATAACGAAGTCAAAGACTGCTCCTCTTCCCAGGCGAATGGACTTTTCCAGCTGAATCAAAAACCTAGATGGATCCTTATCTGTTGTCAAAATTCATACAAATACCACAGTGAAAAGCTAGCCACATGTACAACTTCTTCTCCTCATGTTATTAGTAGCTGGGTGGCAGGGGCAACATCTGCCACCACGAATTTGTACTCACACACTTAACCAGTTTGGAAGGAAATCAATAAACATGCAGTTCTGCAGGTGCAAGTTTTCTGTTGTTTACCCATTGTATGAATCTTTTCAGCTGCTTCATGACAAAGGTTGGTTAAAACATACACTCATTGTTTTAGCTACAAACTCGGAATTAGATGTACAACAGAAATTATGTCAGATGCCAAATAAGCAATGGAAAAGATAATGAAGTGATAAGATGCTCTCAGACAATTGTTTAAAGGAATTTAATCACATGTTTAAATTATATAACATTAAAGGCTCTTAGTGACATGGTTTACTGGTGGACTTGGCAGACCTGGGGTAGAGGTTGGCCCTGATGATCTAAAGGTCTTTTCCAACCCATCTGATCCTATGATTCTAAGGGCATTCTGTGTTTTGCTGAATAAGAGGTTAAAAATATGGTTCTTTACTTCCATGGTTCCTATGGGTCTATGAGGAGAACTGGAAATTCTAACCAAGAGCTGAACTATGACGAAGCCAGGTAAGGAAATGGTCTTCTTACCCCAGTGAACTTTGTACTGTAGATGTCTTGGGAGCTCTGTTTCTTATTCACATCTGCTATAGTTATATACTGTACTTCATAAATATTTTAGGGGAAGGAATGACAAAACCAAATTCCCATTTTTTATTATTTTTTTTTTTGCCAGAAAAACTGTAACATAAAATTCCCAAATTACCTAGGGAAGCCTAATCAGATTAAGTGAATCCTCAACGGACAGGACACAAAGACTGAAAGCAGATGTAAACACAGAATGAATGAAAATAAATTAACCACTTCAGCAGTCATGGAAACCTGGAAAGTGATTTGTCACCATCTTTTTTCCAAAAGCAAATATTTAGAAAAAGACTCCTTGGAAACAACAAGAAAATACTGAAAAGCTGGGATAGATTTTTGAACCGTCAATTTGAACTGTCAACCGACAATAACGTGTCATATTAAAGACGGAACGTGGACATCTATCCAGGGAAGACTGTTCTTTCTCCTTTGTGTTTTCCTATACCATTTTGGTTGCAATGCAAAGAGAAAGAAATCAGATGATATGTTCCTCCCCAAAAAGCACAAGGAAAAAAAGAAGGGAGCGGGGAATGAAGATGGAGCCTACTTATGCATTGACAATGATTTGATTGGGCAGGGAAGCAATCTGCGCCACAGAAATAACCAGCAAAATGAATTTAAATGGGGAGAAAGGGAGAAAATTGATGCCTTAGGTCAAAATGAACTGTGCCAGTGTAATTTTAGAGAATCCCTTCCTGTTTCTTTCTGCCTGATCTCATCTGTCTTGACTCCTTGTCCTGAATATTCTATTCTTCTGCCACTAAAGTTGTGGACTTGTTCAACTCCAGAAGCTGAAACCAGGCCTGCATCAATATAGGATTCAAAATGATCATGGGAATGTCTCTTAAATGGCTAGACCAAAGGTTATCATGGCATAAGAGAATCCCTAAGAAAGAGTCTAAGACACTAACAGGCTTTTCTCCATGCTCTCAAGAGTACGGGGTCTAGCCAGCCCACACTGGGGCTGTATAGATGTAGCAGAGCTCCCAGCAATGTGCTGCTGAAAGTGTGTAACACAGAAATAATGCTGAATATATTAATTTTTACTTACAGATGAAGAGACTGGGGCGTGCACAGAGGTGTTAGAGTGAACATGGAAGTCTCTTACAAACTTGCAGTGAGCAAAGTGCAGCTCCTACCTTTATTTAATTCAAAGAGCCTGAATCTTGAGCTACATTAAAGGCTTACTAGGATGCTTGTTACAAGATCAGTAGTTATGCTTGTCACTTAAGATGCAACTTCATAGAAGGTGGTGAATTAAGCCTATGTATTTTCTTGTTTCTTGCTCTAAACCTATTTTCGGCTGTTCTCATAAGTGTAGACAGTTATCCCAATCTTACAAGCCTTGATTTACTCTTTGATGCTCATCCCTCATTGCACTATGCAGTCAATTTCCTTGTTTGATCACTTACAGCCAAATTTTTAAAGCTTAATGTCTTTTCAATATTTTTTTCCTCAGAAGCAATAGAAATGTACGTATATGAGAAGATATTACTTAGATGTTTATAAAAATATACTTTATGCTTTTTAAAATGAATGCTAGAATATTGTATGTCCAACTTCTCACTATGGTTTGCCATAAATGTAATTATATTACTACAGTGTTTAGTAAATACCAGGGTAAGACAGGGCAAGTACATTTACATACTAAATCACCACATCAGAGGTAGAGAAAGCTGATGAGACTGGGTCCAATAGACATGTCTACTGTTAAATGAGAAAAGGTCACAGCTCAGATTCAAATATTGTTCAACTGTTAATTCCCTTTGTCAACTGTTAATTCTCTGCTCCTGTTTTGGGCCATTTGGTCTGCATTACTTGAATACAAAGGCTTTGGTGAGTGTTCAGACTGGTCACAAAAAGATGACATGGACATGAGTGCACTTTTGTTTCCTTTGCTCCTCCACATAGCCTTCAGCTTTATCTCAGAGAGCTTTGCACCTTGTATATCCTCACGGCATCCCCTCTAAGGGAGGCAGTGCATTCCCTTGCTTTACTACTAAAAATCACTGTGGTGGGCTGCAGCAAGGCACTCACCTCCATCAGACACTGTGAACTGAAATACCACTAAAAATAAAAGGACTGTTTCTTGGGGTTGCAAGAGTTCAGGGAGGCACAGAAAAACCTATATCTATACTTTCAAAATCTGTTATAGTCAAAACCAGAGTGCCTGCACCTGAACTGCCTGTTGGGAGCAGTCCTTGATCCATGCTACAACCCAAACACTTGAGAATAGTTAGGGACTGGTACAGGACTCCCATGTCAGGGACTATTCTATCAACTGAACAGTACAGACAATTTAACTCTGGGGCTGAAGTTCATGATTTGACAACATTTAATGTAGCAGTAAGGGAACAGCCAAGGAATGGCCTGAACCCAGCTCAGAGCTTGCAACACAGAAGCAGCCAGGCTCAGGTTCCTGGTCCTGTTCTGTTGATGGTATAGAGGTAGCTTGGCCCTATACCAGGTGATTCTGGGTACCTTTCAAGTGACTTCAAATTAGATGTATGCTTATCTACCTTCTGATGCTGCATCCTAGGTCTGAATTTCCCATGTTCAGGTCCTTCTACCATGACCAGATATAGCGAATCACCCATGATTGACTTGGCTTGCTGCTTCATATGAACTCTCCTTCATATTAGAAGTATTTCAATCCATCTCTTTTCTTGTTGATCCATGCATGTTAACTGTCACACATCAGAAGTTTGCCTGGGGAGGAAACTAATACACACCAGTACCTTCATGGTGGATTTAGATCTATGTATTATGTTTCAGAGCAGCTTTTCTGTATTTATAAGTTGTTTATATTTTACAGGGTGTAATTAGTATCACAGCCCAGTGTTTGTAACAGCGTCAGATTCATGAAACTGTATGCTTATTAGTACAGTTGCTATACTGGGAGATATTGTACGTGGCCCATTTCATACTGATGGGTTTCTTTTGATCTCATTTTGTATTAACCACCATTACTTTCTCTTCTCATTGTTTTTTCTCAGTCTTTAAATTCCCTCATCCCAAATGTGTTAGTTATACTCGGTACATCAGTGTTGGTCTGGAGATGTAAATCCCACTGGAAAAATTGGTTTTGGGTGACACGGGCATTATGCCAGCCAGCTAAAACGATTTGGTAAATACTTGTGCTATTCTGATGTTCAGTTATTCATGCTCTTAACTTTATAGGTCCATTCTAGGTGGTCTGAGAGGAATTTGCTATCGCTCTCTGTTTCTGTGTGCTGTGGAGGTACAGATTGTTTTGAATATAGTATTGTCAGGCTGTTTAGGAGGAAGCGGGGAGTTACAAACCAACCAGTTGGAAATTGATTGAACTTAAATACATAATAGCTTTTATCAGCAAACATTAGATTTACAAGCAAAATATTCTGAGCTCTCTCACAGACACGTCTCACTTTTCGAAGCTTTTCAATCTCTTGCTGGCATGCTTGGAAACAGCTTGGCAAAATTTAAGCTGTAAGGAAGCTGCAATAACTACCAGTGCCTCCCGTCTTTATCCAGTTGTTGCTTGTGTAGCAATTGGGTTGTAAGTAAACTATAAATATGTAATTCTAACAGATTTTTCACTTTGATATTCAAACTACCGAGCTTTCCACTCAAGAAGAACGCTATATATAGTAATAAAAAAGTAATTTTTGAAAAAGGTTTTAAAATGAAAAATCACATTTCTTCATAAAAAAAAGGAAAAATAAACATTAAAAAAGGCATGAAAATAAAAATAATTGTTTGGGGTTTTTTTTTCAGGTCTCTTTTTACATCTGAAATCACTCATCAAATGTGAACAATGGTTACTGGTCCTTGGAAAAATTACTTTTAACCAAATACACTATCCTTGTATTTTTCTTTCGGTGTTCGTATTACCCAGCTCCAGTTGTGAGCATCTGACAGGAAACCTGTTTCTGCTCTTTTTTGTGTCAGCCACAGCAGCATCCTACACCATGACTTGATCTCTGAGGCATTATGGTGACACGATTGTCTCATTTGAGGGCAAAGCTGAATTTCAGGTTACAGGAGCCTAAACACAGCAGGGTAATGCCTATCAGCAGGAATGCGTTTTCTGCTGGAAGACAAGGTCACCAGTCTGACCCTGTCACTGGCATTATAGGCTGGCAGGCATTGCCATCAGTCCCTGAGCTATCTGTAGACTGACTTTCTTCCATTTGTGATGCTTTGTAAATGTAAATGATATGCGACTGTTTCTGCTTAGGGATTGAATTACTGAAATGTGTTAACGGAGATAGTGGCACACAGCAAATAATAAGAAGATGATGAGCTGCTGGGTATAAACTCTATGAAATATGAATATTCACACAAATGTTTATGAAATACTCAGGAGCTGAGAACATTTCCTCTGCTATCTAGAAGATGTGTAAATACTTCATAAGCTTGTGAATGCATTTTCTTATTGCTTTTCCTTTTTCCTTGAGATCAGCTCAGTGTTCCATATGCTGAACATGAAACTTCAAATACATTTTGACAGTGAAAATGTTTGTTTCAGTTAATGCAAATCTCTCACGCGGGCTGCTATTTCCTGTTAAAAGTGTGGTGCCTTTCATAACTTGAAGGTGGTACTGGATTTTTAATTATATGTTGCTATGTAATTTTACTTAAATAGAACTTGAAAAAGAATTCTTGTGTAGAGAATAAGTGGAATTTAATGCACGAGTTCCATTTAATTAGATATTTTCTGCTTTAATAGTTGAATTCCCTACCCAAATTTCATTTCCACAATCGAGCCATGTTTAGACTGTTGGCATAATATTACTTCATCAAACATTCACTGCAACTTTTGCTTTACAAAATTCTCATTACTCTGAGATTAATTGAGAATATTTGCATAATATTGTCCAAAAGACAATGAAGTTTCTTATGAAGTGGATTTACCCCTACCCGGTATTAGTAGTCTAATGAGTACGGTCAGTAAGATTCAACAGTTGAAACAGCACTGTTACTGTGGGTTTTACAAACAGCACAACAGAGACTATTGTGTGGTAAGTGCAGTGAAAAATATGCATTATTGTTTGTCCTGTAAAAGCCTCATTTCTCTCTTTGTTATTCAAATACAGTATGTGAAAGATGCTTCCATAAAAGCTCTTGTTAAATGTGTCAGCTAAAAATAGCTTAAAGTTTTGCATTCACCATCAGTGAAGACAAAGTGCTTTAACCATCATGTTTATGAAATCTCTCACAAGATTGTTTTTATGTAAAACAGTTCTGCACAAGGTAGCAATCTGGGGCAGGAATAAGGAGTTGTGCTGCTGTATCTTACTATTAGAGCAAAGGTCCTGTCTACTGCTGTGTGTAGGTTAACACTATCAGCAGTTTTCTCTTTCTGGATATTTGGGTTGTAAGTGGAGATAGTACAAATGCCATGTCAAGTATGGAAAGAAAGCCTTTCCTATGTACAAAGGAGGAAAGAGAAAAGGCAGGAATGAGATAAAGGTGATGTTCCTCTCCCCTTGAGTTATCATGAAAGAACACACAAATAAGTTTTGACTTAAACCAGACAGACTGGTTTTCTGCACAAATGCCCTAAACTACAGTCAGATGTGTAAAAGGTGGAGGGGGAAATTGTACTCACTGCTGTAAAATGCTCTGAGATCATCAGAGCAGAAAGGAACATGGAAATTGAAGTTTGTCAGAATTAAGAATCATCCGCATCCTGGACTGTGTCTTAATTCTCTCAGTTCCTTGAGCAGGCACGTGGCTGTTTCAGCAATCTCTTTCAATGTCTTGTGCAGTGTTGGGGTTATGGGCTAACTGTGTTCCTGGACTTACTTTTTGCATGGAAAAATGAGCATGGAGCTCTTTTGACAGAAACAATATGCTAAGAGGCCAGTTCATCTCTGTAAGAAACTGGAAATGTTCTTTAAGAGACCACTAGTATGTTGGTGGCATTTTGAGTTTACTGTTTCACTGGAAATTTTCACTATGGTCAGCTTTTAGTTATGCAGTGTAAGAATCAATTTGGTTTCAAATTAGGAGAACAGAAGGAGAACAGGTATGTTCCTGAGGACAGGTATGTTTGAGAGAGATTGCAGAAACTATCGCTGCCTGACATGTAAACCATCCATCTTGTGAACTACTCTGATAGGACTTAAAGAAAAGAAAACACTGTATTTAGCCACTCAAAATATAACTTTCCACCCCTTACTTCCTATTTTACCTTTAATCCTATTTCTAATATCCAGAATTATCTACTCTCCACCCTTTCATTCTATACGAGGAAATTCTTTAGCCTGGGCTTCTGTGGCTCCATCTTTGTATCTTTCTTTCACAAGCATTTCTAAAATCACAACGTAGGAAGGATACTCAGCAAGTAAGCAGTCAGTACCAAAACATGCTATATATACATATATATATATGCATATACACACATATTTACCAAGTAGAAGATATAAACCAAATTAAATATTATATTTTTTAAATTTTACCAGAAAAGGCATAAGCAGCCTGCTAAAGTCATCATTACAGGATGTTGGTGCAGAAGCTGGAAGTGTATTTTGAAATGGAATAGGAAAATAAACTATAGAGACTGAGATCATCTGGAACTATTAAGGGTTAAGTGTTGAACACAACTTTTACCTTCAAAGCTCCTTAACAGTTTTTAGACAGAGACCACAACCTACCATGTTGTCAGTGCTCTACAAAGGACACGGATAACTAATAGCAATGGAAGCTCTCCCTACTTCTACACAGAGAGTGGCCCCACTGAAACTGGGGGTGATAGCAAGGCAATTGGTTTTCCTGGGGTGTAAGGTTTGCAGAAGTATTCTCTGAGATGGTTCTGCCTCTGAGTGTGTGACACTGTCACATGCCCACAGAGATATTTATACAGACGTGAATGGTAGCGAACAAAAGTGCTTCTCTTAAGCCTGAAAATAGATAAAACTCACTGTTACGCATGTGGGAAGGTTATATAATGTTCCTTAACAAAATCCATGTCAAGCCATCTTTTCTCCCTCTACCTGAAAATATCCCACACAAAACAAATGCCTGGTGAAACACCAATGACATTCCTAACATTTCTGTTCATCATCTTTTTCTAATGAAAGCTAAATGATTGCTGCCAGGGGCAAAAGGGTCCCCAGGTGTCCCAGAGAGGACATCATGTGCCAGCTCCAAAGAGTAAGGACACAGCCATTTTCTTGGTTGGACATACTGACAACCACATGGCTGGTGTAGTATGGAGCTTGAAGCCATCTACACCAGTAATTGCTTCTCTTTTGATACTATGGCTTTCACTCCTGCTTCTTTCTGTGTGGTTCAGAAGGCAAGACTGATGGTGAAACATATTATGTAAATCAGTGGGCTGCCAGGAGAGAGCTTCATGAATTTATATGTAATAAAGCACTGTATTTCTCCTTCAGCAGATATTCAACGAGAATCTGATTTCTCCTGTGCTGTCCTAGGCATCACTGCGCAATTGCAGCACTTTGGAATATGAAAATCTCTGGTTCTTGTAGAAGTTAGAAAAGGTTGAAGAAGTACAGGGATACGTCAGAAAAGAAGAGTAGCCCCAGTGAGACATTTTGAGCAGCAGTTAGCACAGGTAAGAGACTGGCTGATGCATGTCTTCTATATTTTCGCATGAAATGGCTATGTGACTTCATCTAGTAGTTTCATGTGCGTAACTAGTGCAAGAAAAAGTCTTGCAGAGGTGTCATTCAGCAAGCTGAACCTCGACTCTGCATCTTGTTGCCTCATTACAAAGCCCCAACATTCTTCACCCTATGCTTTGGACCTTGAACTTGTTAGTAGGTGGAAAGCTAATTCTTCACTATAAAATTAGTCTGTATGCTAATAGCTGAGGTAACCTCTCAAAAGTTAAGCTTTTTAAAGATACCTATGCCAGTTGCTGACATATAATTTATATTTTCACTGATGGCATCTAAACAGATATATTTTATGTTCCAGATTAATTTAGACTATTTTATGCTTCAGGCGTAAGCATGCATGCTGAAGAGAAATAGGTTTATTTATTCCTATCCTAGTGTTATCTAGTGCAAAATGTTTCATTTTGCTTTATTGAGCCCCAAAAGAGGTGACTAATACTGTTCAGAATGCTTCTGTGCTCTGAAAGCAGATGCACAACCGTCCTTAGTGACAGCTTGCACAAAAGAGTAACTGCACACCATTCCTTCATTAACAGTAAAACTGGCATCACTGAATGTGCCACCTCAAGGTTATCTCAGCACCGCAAGCCATCACAGAATCATAGAATGACTGGAGGGTACCTTTAAAGGTCATCCACTGCAATGAATAGAATAACTTCAACTAGATCATGAGTGCTATTTGGTAAATAACACTTTTTTTCTCCTTATCTGCCCACTCTACATAAGCATCTCTCTGCAATAAACCTTTGGGTTTTCAGTTCTGTCTCCACAGAACTGTCTTCATTCTGTTCCCTTTATTTCCTGATTGTCCCTAAAACAAATTGTAAGAACTATGTAAATCAAAAGGAAACAGCACCTATTTGATAACTTTCTGATATAACAGAGAAATGACCATTTTCCACAAGGCTGGTGTCAGTGTCACTGGTATGGGAACATTGGAACTGTGCCAGAGTTAATAGCAGCACAATGACAGCCAGTGTAACTTGATAAATGAGTTTTCTTCCTACCTACCTGCTCTCTGAGGACCTCTCCCTGCAATAAGTATATGCCTTCTAACCCCCTCCCATCATACGAGGGTATGCAATAAAGTTTGTAACTCCAAATGTACGATAGCTTCTCCCTATGGCCCTCCCTCTGCCTATATACTTCCCCCTTTCCACCCAGCTAAATTACTTAAGCTCACAGCCCCTTTTCCTCCTTCCTGCAAAAAGTAGCTGCTTGCTAAATTGAAAAGCTGGAGGAAAAGTTCTGAGATTAAAATAATTCCTGTGTTCCTGTGGCAGTGAGTCGGGACTGATGTGAGCTACCTTGTCTGACCTCTCTCATGATGGATTCATTAATCTCACTGAAGGTGCCAGCAGATCAGCCAACTGCTTTTTCTCTTTAGCTGCTCCCAGATGGCATTTCTGAGGAAACAGTGAAGATTGCATGGAAGATGAGACTTGAATTTCGACAGCCCATTGCTGCTCCAGTGTATTTAGTCTGACAAAAAGACAGAGGTTACCTCAGTCCCGTTTTGAAATCATGCATGAAAAGCACCTGGAAGAACATACAGACTCTTCCTTAATTTATTGAGATGTGGCCTTAAGCCTCATCTTAAGGATAGAAACCACGCTATACGTTGTGTTGTACCGAGCTTTCATTAGCACTAACGTGCTTTTAAAAATAACCCAATTAGGTCTTCTCTATTCTTAAGTAAAGAAAAGATGCACTAAAAGTATTATTAAAGCCCTTTCAGGATTAATAACTTGGATTATTTCTTTGACACCCTGATACAATTGCCTAAAGCCAATCTGTCAGCAAGCAACCTTAGCCCAGCCTTCAGGGTAGTGTGATTCCAGCTGTTTCCCGTGATACACTTTTGCCTCTATTAGTTTATGGGCCTGAACACAGTGCTGGTTAATGTGCAGTGCTGCTGTGTTTCACTTAGAAGCCTCTTTGGCACCTGCTTTCTAGTATGTGAAAAATATGCATTCATAGTCAAGCTAGGGAAATGATCTGTGTCCAGAGAAAGGAAAGATCCTGCACAGTTCATAGGGTTTTCTCCCATGAAATTATTATAAGATATGACCCTAAATCTATGTATTGGGCTATAGAGAATCTGTCTGCTTTTAATCTCACAGATTTGGTTACTGTGTTGCCTGAACCCACACTTCAGAACCAAGTAAGAGTAGGAAGGTTATGCTATAATTAACTTTGACACAAACACACATGGACAGTCATGGGGCTTTACAAGGAAAGAGGAACTCTGCAGAGCTCATTGCACAGGGAAGCATCATTAACTATTTGTTTCGGGAGAGTTTATGAAGCAACTTATATTATCATACTAGTAATTTTTTAGATGCTGTGCTGACATCTATACTGCTACCCAAAGTAGGACAAAAATCAAAATAAGTAGTAAGAGATGTGGATGATTTACAGGTTCAGGGTTTGAGTTTGCCCCATTACGCTAATTTATTTAGCAATATGGACACAACGTGTGATAGCCAGTTCATGCCCAAAGGCAAGGACAGTGAATCATAGAATCATAGGATAATTAGGGCTGGAAAGGATCTTAAGATCATCAGGTTCCAACCTCCCTGCCATGGGCAGGGACACCTCGCACTAAACCATATCACCCAAAGCCTCATCCAACCTGGTCTTGAGCCCTGCCAGGGATGGAGCATTCACAACCTCCCTGAGCAACCCATTCCAGTGCTTCACCACCCTTACAAGATAGGATTTCCTCCTTATATCCAATCTAAACTTCCCCTGTTTAAGTTTTAACCCATTACCCCTTGTCCTATCACTACAGTCCCTAATGAAGAGTCCCTCCCCAGCATCCCTATAGGCCCCCTTCAGATACTGGAAGGCTGCTCTGAGGTCTCCACACAGCCTTCTCTTCTCCAGCCTGAACAGCCCCAACTTTCTCAGCCGATCTTCATACAGGAGGTGCTCCAGTCCCCTGATCATTCTCATGGCCTCCTCTGGACTTGTTCCAACAGTTCCATGTCCTTTTTATGTTGAGGACACCAGAACAAACACATGGTGGGGTCCAGGGAGAAAAAGGAACAAGTTGAGTGAAGTGAGTGGCTGGAGTTAGTCTCGTAGTGTCACAGCCTTGATTCATTCTGCCTTTCCTTCTGGATGTGTTTAATGAACAGCACAGATAAAGAGAAAAGGAATAGAAATGGGGTCTGGAGAGAATGTCCAAATGGCCCTTTTTTTCCTATTTTCTTCCAAAATGCGGAAAGAGGAGAAGCTGATGTGCTCTGTTCTCCTGGATGGCTGCCCTTGGACAGGGTGGTTTCGGCAGGACTTCTTGGTCTAGGGAAGCGCCAAACAGCTAAGCTGAGCTTTATAGGACAGCTGGGCAAGAACAGAGATGGAGCTTTCAACTGCAGATTCTATTTCCCGGGTAAATATTTAACCATCAACACAGCCTTTTGTAGGGAATTAAGGTCTCTGCCTTTCTTCTTCTAAGACTGTTCTTTATATTAACTGAGGTGGTGAGAGGAAGACAACACAAGAAGGTTCAAGCCATCTTTGATCTTCTAAATACACAATTACGACACTTCGTTACTGACTATAGTATCAGAGCCAGTGTGGGATCTCTTTGTCTTATAATTTTACTGTTCATTCCAGTCACCCAGTATTGAGGGCTGTCTGCTTTATTTTACAATCTACATTGGGATAAAACATCCTAGAAGTGCCCATTTTTCTTCACCAGCTGTAACAGGAGCTCCAGCGACCGGTTCAGAAAGATGAAGACATCTACATGAATCTCATATTAATCTTTCCTCTCAAACATTGATTAATCCTCTAAGCCTATAGTCCAAAAAATATTGGACTAAATGCTAACCAATCCCAACCTCTTTCACAGCCTCCAGCCTGCCTGGCACTTCATTAACCTGCTCAGCCCATGGGGACTGAATAAATTCCAGTACTTCCAGACTTCCTCTGAACCAACAAATGTGGGCTGAGCCCCTTAACGTGCGTGTTAAAAGGTAAATATTTCATCTGATTTCAGCTTTAAAGAAAACATACCTTATCATCAGATGTGACACGTTCTGTGAAGCTATTGCTTCAGTAATGTGAAGCTATCAATCTTTTTAAATGGAGCGTGCTTTCTAAAGAGAGGTGATAACTTTCATTAGGTGAAAAGCTTTAGCTGAAGGAAATAGGCTGGCTTCTAATAAGTAGGTTTGCCCTTTATTTCCATGCATGGATATAGCCCCCACATCTCTCTGCAGACACAGCTGCTTTTATATCTACATTAGCTAACATCACTCTTGCTTTTAGGTTTCTTTTCAAAGTAAGTGGGTCCTGATTGCTTGTAAGTTAGCAAACTTTACTCTAGTTTTTCTCTCTGAGGTAAAATCTCCGGGAGAATTTGAATTATCTATGCTCATATGGGCAGAAAACTGTTTTGGTTTGGTTTTGGTTGTTTTTTTCACTTGATTGACTACACAGCTTTTCAAATCAATATAATTCCTGTTGATATAAGGTGTTAAGCAACCGTAAAGCATTAGTCTGTAGCAACGCAGTCATACTGACACAATTCATCATATGCCTAATTTATACTGAAACATATAACCTATCTTATCTGCTACCCTGGAATTAAAAAAGTCACTTTAATTCTAGTTCCAATATCCACATTACAATTTATGACCTTAAACTCTCAGTGGTATAATTGCACTTTTACCACCTTTTTTCTTAATTTCTCTGCATCAACAGAATTTTAATCTGACCTATAGAAGATATAACATGAAGACAGATCGTATAAAATAACAGCATCAATCCTGATTTACAGGGCTAATTTTCTTGCCATTGTCAATGCGACATGTTATTTAATTTTAACTTAATAAAATCTGTAATGTATTCATGGTATAGCTTTTTTCTATTTGATAATAATAAAATCAAAGTCTAGTTTAAGCAGTGTAATGATCTTTGATATAAAATAGTGTGCATGTGCAAGAGTGTGAGTGTATTGAAAAATCAGATATGATTTCAAATATTTCAGGTAGAACAACATCTTGACAAGATCTGATGGATCTACAGTTCCTCTTTAAAGGAGGTTATTCAGCTTAAGCACCATCTTTTTCAATATGCTTTAAAGGTTCATCCTAATGGAAATAATAATACTGAATAGCTGGATAGCAATTCACATATTCAAAGCACTGTGCAAACATTAACTAATACAGTTACACAACATCTAAATAACTATAATACTGGCTGTCAAGGCAATGAAGAAGCAGACAAATGCAGTGCACTGCACGCAGTTCTGAAATGGATTCTGCAGCGAGGAGGGAGGGAGCGAGATCCTGCCCAACAGAGTGAGGTTCGGCGTGCCAGTATGCTTCAGGTTTGCATTGTTCTGCTCCAGCCACCTGCAATGCCATGTTTAAAGTGTTAATTAGCAGGTAGCAGATGCTGTTCCTTTGCCAGCTCTGCCTTGGAAGTGTTCTTTGTGCTGTACATCAAAATATAATGATGCCACTTTCAGGTTTCTGGTGACTGGTTTCCTACTGAACATCTGGGTGTAGCTCTGGGTACTGACATTTTCACAAGTTTTTTTATTTAATCTTCCTTATTTTGTTCTTTTCCCATTGCTGGGGTTTTTTAAAAGACGCTGCTGACAAGAATGCAGAAAAAAACATATATATTTGGTGTCTTGGTTGATGACATTCTGTCATTGCCTTCCTTATCCTATGTTTCTATGTTTTAGCTGGTCCATGGCAGTAACAGCAGAATATGCTGATGAATTTATTGGAGTGTTTGAAAGCTACAGTTGGAGCCATTTAATTCTTTGCAGCCTCCTTTCAATTTCCTGGTTTAAAAATCAGTGCTGCTGAGGTCTGTTAAGCAGCAGTAGGCTCTGCAATGAAACCCTCTGTTCCTCAATGTCATCAGCTATAAGCACATTGCTGCCGGTTACAAACACACTTTTTAATTCACTATACCTTGAATAGATAGGAAAATAATCCATTTTCCTGCATCTATGGCTGCATATGACTCCTTGTGGCCTTGTCTGATATTAAACTGCAACAATAAACCAATCTGGAAGTGATAAAAGCATTGAACATTATTTCAGTTTTATTCTAATCTGAGAAGAATGATCCAGACATTTGACCTTCAGGTGGAACGGAGAGCTTTTCTTTCCAGTATTCATACTTTACAATACAACTTCCCCCATTTATGTGTCATCTCTTATTCTAATTGTTCAAAAACGATGTATGAATGTGATTGTGCACACAGTTTATGAATGGATCACTCTACATACAGTTGAAATAAACCAGCAGTTGCTGGGAGATGTGCAAACGTTTAGTTGTGAAGCTCATTGCATAGAGCAATTTGGAGCATGTCAAATTGATACTTCTTTGCCTGTGGAAAGTAATAGGTCTTCAACAATCATATGTATGATATATATGGTTTTATTATTCATTTAAAAACTGGTACCAGAGAACAGACCACCATTCTCAGTGCATTGTGATGTTGGTTCATCGTATTAGTAAACATCTATTTGTAAAAAATTGCTAGCAACTTGCTCATTTCTATTACTTGTCTCTGCCTATGTTTTTGCTTCCTATTGCAGAACCAAGGAGTTTATGCTTTTGAATGCAGTGTTAAAGTATCTATATGTATACAGTAATAGGAGAGCAATAGGAAACAGAGAATCAGGCTGAAATTTTGTTCCTGGATATTGAGTTCCTACATCTTGAGAGCAGTTCTGACATCTTCCAGGGAACTGTGGTGCTTTGTGAAACCCTTCTGTGAAGCTGACCTTCAAATTCTCTTTATCCCTTGAGGACTTCATTGAGTTTGCAAAACCTCCGCTTATGTCTTGAGGCATTGCAATGCTGTCCCCATCATTTGCATCTCCAAAGTCACATTTGTGCGCTCACAGAACAAGCCTCTTTCATGAAGCAATAATGAAGTATTTAATGAAAAGCCAGCAGATGTCGCAGTTTCACCAAAAAGAGCCCGTTTCTCCCCAGTCCTTTGCAGCAGCTTCTTATGCGCAGCATTTCACACAGCAGTAATTCTCTGTTAGGTAAGCTGTTGTTGAGCAACATGCTCCAACCATCAGATCTTTCAGCTACTCTCACAGTTAGAATACATTAATATGAAAATATCCCCCTTTTATACACTGAAACACAGGGGAAGATGTTGCTGTGATGCTAAACACCTAGGGACTTTGCGGCACTGTCTCAGGCTGATTCTTATATGGAGGCATTTTCTGACTTTTAATGCTGCTGTCCCTCCAATTTACTTACTTTTAATATCTAAGCTCTCTTCTTGTTGCTGCTCTGATGTCTGTCCAAGATCGTTACGTGAAATCAAGTTAATGAGATGCTGCACTAATAGATTTAGGTAAATAGTTTGGTAATGAAAGCATAACTGATGGAATGAGCTTACAAGTTTAATCAAATAAAACTGGTGTTTCCTAACTGTAGCTACCTAAAATTGGATAATTTGTCTGAAGAAACTGTTTTGCCTTCCTCTGCAGTTAAGGGAGAAAAGTAAACACATCCAAAGGCCATTTCTAAGGCTGGTGTTGCAAAATTGTCCTCTGGAGATATCTGTATCCCTCTGTTAAGTGTAGAAAGAACCTAAATTGCTGTTTCAACCTTGATGATTAGCTTGAAGATAGTGGAGTTCAGTGATTTTAATAGGCACAATGAATCCAGTGCATTCTGCCTACTTTCTTCTGTTGCAGCCTGTGTTTAAAAACAACAGAACAGTTGTATTCTTGATCTTCCTCAGCAGTAGTTCAATAGACAATATTCATCTTATTGCAGTTATGCATATGCTTGTGCCCTTTGTTGGAATAGTAACTAATCTGCTGCAAATCATCACTGGCATTTTCCTTGTGCTGTCTTTAGGTAGGGGAAGGTGATTGGGATTTCTGCTTTTCAGAATCAGAATGGAAGTGAAGCAGCTACTTGTGCAATCAACTGCATCATAACTGGTGCAGCAAGGATTAGTCTTGGAGTCTGAAGCACAAGTGTGCAGCCTGAGGCAGAAGCAATCTCCTCCTCTGTGGGGGTTGGAGCAAAAAGAAAGGTGAAGAAAGGGAAGAGAGCTACCTTCCTCTAAATAGTCTGCTGGGGGGGTCTGGCACAGAAAGATGGTGGCACCATAGGGTCACGGTGTGGACCTGCTGAGCTCTCCTATTGAAGAGCTCATTCACAGTAAATCCTAGAGGCATGCCTCCCTAGATTTGCACTAAGGAAAACAAAAACCCCCAGTGGAGATAAAAGAATAAGTGTTGATTTTTAGCTTTTGCGATTAGTTTTACCAGGAGGAAAGAGTGAGTTGCTCCTAGCATTAGCTACCTAAGGTTTAGGCATGCAGGCTCAGCTGACTGTCTCAGCTCTTCCTATACTCAATGGAGAAAGAGCAAGGGCTAAACAGGAGTCTCTGTTTGGGTGGAATAAGTTGTCATGTCCCTCCCTTACCTATAAAGACAACATTTGTAAGTAGCTTGACAGCTAATGTTATACAAGATGAATTCCAGGGAAAAAAGAAGGGATGGGAAGTCAATGAAAAAATAACAATATTTAAATAAATCTAAGTGTTGAAATAAGCATATGCACACAGTACAGTTTTATACTCAGGATCAGAAAGAGGTTGTCAATTTGAGCTTGTAGGGGACTAATGCAGATAAATGGTCAAAATAATAATGAAGATTGCTCTGTAATAGGCTGGAATAATGAAGATCCATGCTCTACAATAGACTAGAATTACAGAGGAGGCTGCCAGCCTGTGGGATGCCAGGATATAAGAAGTCTAGAGCAAAATTAAGCTGGGATGTCTTGTTCCTAGGAGAGCACCATATGACAGGCTGGGATTCCTTCCCATTCACACTTCAGGCAACTATAAAGGGGGGACGGGGGGCAGATTATGCTCACTCAAAAAACTCCTGGCACCTCTTCCAACCAATATTGGAAATACAGATACCCGCTTTGGAAAAAAGAAAAACAACAACAACAAAAAATCAGAACAGAAATTAGGAGAATTTGTTGTGAAATTGGTCGGGGAAAAAGCTTGACCTAAGTCAGGAAGAGGCTCTTTACACTACATGGACCCATCAAGAAATGTATGGTATTAAACATAGCTCCTCCTGACATTCAAAATTGCCTTCTACTGATCTGTTTCTCACTGAGAAATGACAGCACTGCTGGTGTAGCTGAGTCAAGTGGCTGCTGTTAGCATGTTTCTTCTTGACAGAATCAGCCCATTTCAAGTTCACAACGTTTTCTGCAGGACTGATGCTGTCTTATGATTGTTTTTATTAGATTTCTGAGCTTGATTATTTTGAATCTGCTAACAGCCCTTCTTGCTTCAGCAGTGGAGGAAGCAGCATCTTAGATTGTCTCTAAGCTTTAACCTCTGAGTGAATGCCACTGGCTCAGTTCTGCAGATAAAGGAATCAGAGCTGGATAAAGCTGAGCAGTTCAACCAGTCAGCCTTGGACCTTGTGGACTGTGTATGGGCATAGCACCGAGGTGACTTTTTCAGCTATAGTTATGGTGCTTGTCTGCTGCATTGTATTGATAGTGCCAGTCAATAAAGTACATTTGTTCATTTGGAAGCTGGTGGTAAAAGCAGGATATCTTTGCAGCCTGGTTGGGTCAGGGAAGAGGATGGAATGGGGCAGAGTGGAATTTGCTCTCCGTTCTCTATCTCAGCAGCTGTATATGAGGGGGAGTACAGGGCTGTGGGGTACAAGCAGTGGTGTGTGACAGGAAGTGGGAATTGTCATTACAAGGGAAAAAGAAGCAAGTGAAGAGAGAAGACATGGAGCAGTGACACTACCCTGACCCACAGCAGCCTTGCACCTCCATAGCTGTCACCTCACATCCCATACAGCAGGAATGTGGGGAAGCAGAGGGAGCTGCCCCAGCCAGCTGCAGCTTCAGTCATCTGAAGCTGGACCTGGAGATGAGGGTAAATATCCTGGGGTTGATGCCTGCTGTTAAGGTCACGTACAGCAGTTTGGGAGCAAAGCAGGTCCTCAGTTTTGCTAAACCAAAGAATTTCAGCTGTGTGAACCTCACCCAAGAGAATGGGTCTGGAGTCAGTAACAGGGAGATGCAGAAGAGCATCAAAGCTACGGAAAAGAAGCTATGACCTGGTAAAAGTCCTGTTTCCAGCCTTGCTGTGCTCTAGGAGCGCAGTCTCTGGGGGGCCTGAGCATGTCCTTTCCTCACAGCTGAGGGTGATGCTCCTCATCCCTCCCTCCTCAGAGACTTTTTGGGTCACTGCTGCATCCCTTCCACTTCTGCAGCCTTCCCTGAAGAGCCCAACTTCCTCTTCTCTCTTCTTCCACTGAAACAGTTGTGATTAGTAAAGATGGTTAGCAGGAAGTACTGGCACAAAACACGAAAAACCCTTACTGAGAAAGGATCCATCCCTGCTGCTAACACAAGGTGTAGAAAGCTTGACCACATTACAATAAAATGGTCTTTTAAGTGTCACTGATGGAACCAAATGTGTACAGGTGATAATTTCCTAGACTTCTGGAAAATGAGGTTTACATTCTATGGTTTGATATGGTTATGCATGCTATAGTCATTTGATATGATTAACAGGTCTGGTTTGCACATCACCTCCTACATCCTCATGAAATAACATGGCTAAAAATTCCATTTGGAGAGTGAGGTCTATTTTGTATGGATTGTTATTTAAAATGCCACGGTCTGCAAAGAAACCCTCCTCTCTTCAGCATTTCTATCCTGGTTGCCCAATGTTTTCTCTATAGTTTCATCCCTTAATCTCACTTTTATGCCAGGATTTTCAAAACAAGTTGCTTGGACTTGAAGGCTTAGTCACATCAACCAACTCCTAAAGTACTACCCACCCAGTTGGAGGTGTAGACAGCAGTTCTTGCAGTCCCTGACAGGTGCCACAAATGTAAAGAGATGCAACTTATTGTCAGAGATGCGAGAAGCTAAATAAAGAAATGGGCTGATTTATGAAGGCCACTCATCAGAGAAAGCTTGGCAGCAGATGGAAACAGTCCTCAACAGGTATCTGAACAGTGTGCAAAGCATTTCAGTGTTGTTTTTAAACCCTACTTCTTGAAAAGGAAATGTAATCATACTTCAGAGCCACAGAGAGAAGGACATTCCAAGAATTAACCTGGAGTCTCATTAAGAAGTCTGTTGAAGGGATGAAACCACTTTTTCTGGTGTGACATTTGGTGGTTTTGTTCTATTTTAAAAATAGCACCAATACTCTTTATTATCATCTTGCCATCATCTTACAGCAGTCTTAACCTGGATCCCTTGAGACAGATCTCTAAAAGGAAGGAGCAACAGAGACAACGTGTGATGAACTGACCACAACCCCCATTCCTTGCCCTCTTGTGCTGCTGGAGAGGGGAGCAAGAGCCAAGTTGAGTCCGTTTTGCCTGTGATGGTAATTGGTGAGTGATCTCTCCCTGTCCTTATCAACCCATGAGCCTTTTGTTTTGTTTCCTTCCAGCTGAGGAGGGCAGTGATAGAACAGCTTTGGCGGGCACTGGTGTCCAGCCATGGCCAACCCTCCACAGGTATTTTCAAGAGCACTTCATTCTCAAAATTGTTTATTCACTAATGAGAACTGTTTTCCTACTTTTTATTAAACCTTTCTTCCCACTCCCAGGTCTAGGCTGACAGAAACTGTTTGAGATCAAGGAGTTATCATAATATTTTGGTTTTAGCATTACTTTTCTCCAGGTTTTTGTTATGTTGGTATTATTTTTATTATTGTTTTTATTTACTTTTATTATTTATTATTATTAATTATTATCATTATTTATTATAATTACTGAGTATTTGTGCTCATCTCCATAAATGCTGGTAGAGACCTGGATGAAAGTTCTTCAAGTGAATCTTTTTGGTCAAAAAAACTTTGATTTCATAAAATCAGCTGTTTATGAGAAAGCAGCTTCTGTGAGAAAGCTTTTACTGAGAAAGCACTTTGACCCTAGGTAGGTTTGACTTTCAGATCATAGGAAGAGAAAATACTCCACTTATTAACTAGACAAGCAAAGAGCCAGACTGTGCGAGACCTGCATTCAAGTTCATTCTCTGAATCAAGAAAAGGCATTCACTTTTTCCCTATACATGAAATCAGCTTATTGCCCAGAGACCTCCTGGCTGTTCTATTACACAGAGATTTGTAATACCCACTAAATACAAATTTCTGTTATGGTGCTCCAATGTTATAAACAAGAGAAGGATTGCAGGGAAAATAAATACCTTGTATTAAAGCAGATGGCAAGTTTTAAGTCACATAAAACTTTCTTCAGTTCCTTGCACTCCTAAAATACACTTGTTTTTTTTTCCAGCTGCAGTATTTGGTTTAATAAAAGATATTATTTCTTTTGACAAAAGTTCCCTTCTAGAAAAGTTTGTCTCTTTCTGGCTTGCTACAGCAAAAAAACCCCACCAACCCCACCAAAACAACAAACCCCAAACAAAAGCAATATCTCAAACACCGCTTTTCAAGCAGCCTGTCTTGCCTTTTGAAATCTGTGGAGGTCTTTATTGAGCTTTTCCTGTTCTCAGCAGGAGACATGTTCAGAAATACTCCAGTTCTCGCTGTGCCTTTGGACTGACGGCGTTTCAGGTGGATTTGAAAAGAGACAGTAGGAGTTCAGACTTCTGAATATATACAATAAAACCATCACGCACAGGAGAACAGGTACACAGAGCACTCCAAGCAGGAATTTCATTCTCAGTAGCATGTTCCCTTTGAAGGCAATGGATTCTACATGGCCAAAGTAATCTTAAGTTTCTATTTCCAACCTGTTGGAGACTGCTGAAATTACCAGAGCTTTAGGCAGAACCAGTTCCCAAAGGAATAATTCTTCCATATTCCTTTTTTCTTTTTCTTTTTTTCGGGGGTGGGGGAGAGGGGGAACATTCACAGAAAAGTTTCTAAAGGAATTATAAGTGATGTTACATACCTTCAGGAACGACTGTGTAGAGAGAAAATTGGGGTCTGAGCGCTCAGTGTATTACATTCTTACTCTATGTTGCTTTCTAAGGCCACCTGAATGCTATTAATTTATAAGCAGAGCTCTGCTAGAGCAAACGGAGCATGAAGATAATTAGCAGTAATTGAAGCCTACATAAAGCTGGCTACCAAGGAACATCAGTTTATGTGCTCCTAGTCATGCCACCCTGGTAAATGCATTCTTCACATAGGCTTCTGTACCTGGTTGCGATGCATGTATCCCAGAATACTGTCAGCAATAAACCAGACAGAAGCTGGCTGTGTGCAATCCTCTATTGAGCTCTAGTGGGAGCTGAGAAGGATGCATTTTGATTTTTGCTTCTGGGACTTTGCTTTTTCAGACAAATGGTAGGAAGTGAGATTGGGGGATTATTTCTCTAATAAGACTCTAATGGGGGTTCATTTCCTTGCATTCAGTAAAGTATTATTTTCATAAATGCTGGTATAAGAAGATCTCAGATGGTTTTCAGTTTAGCAACAGTTTGCTGCTTCTTACTTTAAATGCAGTTTGAGAGACTGTCTTTTTGGTGGAGTAGGTAGCAGCACTCATATATGCAAGTATCTTTGCAGCTCCATGGTTTCTATAATGGATATCGTGTTTTAGATTTTCATCATTCCAACAGATTTGTCTACCAGCAGGGTCCATGCTCTTGACTTTTGCTGGTCAAACAAAGCAGTGGTTTAAAAGCAGTGGTATGAAGGAGGCTGAAGAGGGAACCTACCTCACCTTTATTTGTGGGCATGTGAACATGTTTGTTGGGATACGATATCCTGCTTTGATTGCATTCTGGTTTTTATGTTGGTACTGTCTCCAAGGAGAACTGCCATTGTCTCTATCTCTTCCGTCTGCAAGCTTTCAAACTCAGCCCAGAAGAACAGTTTGCTTTAGTTTGCACTGCTCTGCCCTCTCAGCAGAATCGAAAGCAAAGCATTCATTACCCTTCAGAAAGAGGGGAAAATAAACTATTAAATGGTTTTACATCTTGGAAAACAAATAAGATGTGGGTCTGGGATAAAAAACCACCAACACGGAACAGTAGTGTAGCTTTTCTGTTAGAGACTAAACAGAATGTATGCATGAAGGAGATGAATTACAATTTCACAGGCAATTGTAATCCTGGTGTTTCCACACATGCAAGCATTTGTTTTCGAAATCAAGGTTTCATGCCCTTTTTGTGAATATGATTATAAACCTTCCAGTATTGGCAGACAGATTAAGCATTAGGATGAAGGAGCAGAATTATGGACATTGTAGCTGATAAAATGTGACAAATCCAAAGTTTGCTGATAAATAGCAATGCTCATAAGGGAACTGCTCTCCATAGCAGATTAGTATATAGATGATACCACCTGGCAAGTCCAGATAGGTCTAAGCAATTGTCTATGTCCTTCAAGAACTTTATGGTCCTGAAAGCATTTAGATCAGCGTCCTGATTAAACAACTGATTAGGTCTACTAAAACCTGCAAGTTTAGAATTGATCACAGGTTTTATTAGTAATACCAACAGGAAGAAGGGATTCTTACAGAGCTTACAGTAGGCTCTGCAAGGTGATTTATGTCACAACATGCAGAGCACTATGGTGCTATATTTTCATATGTGCCTTCTAACCTAGTGAAAGCTACATGAGAGGGTTTGGCACCTCAAAAGGGGGTCCACCAAAGTTGGCATGGTGAAGAAAGAGATGTCTGGGCCTATTAAGCACTGGAGGGAAGTATATATTAAATCCATTGCTCTCCTAAGGATTTAAAGGTTTACTGTGGAGACTGGATCAGGCACTACTCTTTTCCTGCCCCAGTAGATTGGAACTGGTGTCACCAGCAACCTGGACTATAGCCTTGTGCACCAAAGGGGCAATTTTCCTATCCTGTCTACTAAACCAGTTTAACTTTAATAAAGTAGTTTCATATTTAATGAGGTGGAGAAGCATAAGCAAGGCTATAGCCTTCTGGAGAGGTGTCACCTGGAAAACAAACAGTTTTTATTTACTGATGCAGCAAATTTGTAATTTATAACACACAGAGAGTTTCCCTCTTTAATGTGTATTTATGGCACCATCAAAGTGAAACAGTCTATTAGAGTTCTGGAAAATTCTGCAGGTATGTTTTATACCAGTGGTAAGAACATTTGCATAGGAGGTGAAAAGTTTCAAATCCCTGAAGACAGACAGAGGTATTAAACACAGTCCTTCTTTAACCAGGCAGGTTTCCTTACTGATGAGCTACTAAATGAGAAAAATGACCAGTTCTTTCTGAAATTTCATTTTATTTATATATATTTTTTGTGGGATCTGACTTCAAAGCAAAGGGATGCTTTGGGGCTACAATGCAGCAGGCTGGGCTGGTTTCTGAAGACAAGGTAGGTGTCTGTGCCCAGACTGATGATAAACAGAAAAGCTTTTCCACTGTTGTTTAAACCTTTAAGTACTCTAAATCACTGCACCTCTCTTGATCTTATATGCAAGTTTCCTGCATGCTTGTGTCTTCACCTAAACACAAGGATTGTTTCTGGTTCTGGAGCTGTTAGACACTTAAGCCCCGCTGGAAGGTGAAGAGCCACATCACTGCCTAACAGCTGGATCAACTCAGTTTGTGTGGAAAGTCCCAAGCATCAATCAGCAAGAACAAGACCCTCCAGAACTGAAGTCAGTTTAAAAACCATACAGCTGCAACATGAGGAAAGGATAATCTCTTCTCCCCAAATGTTTTACAAATGGTCTATTATCTTGAACAGTTGCCTATGAGGTGAAAGGCTTGGAGATTTTATAGCACACCTCAGCTGCAGTCTACAAGGGCAACCTAGTGCATAACTCATATTTAGGGAGATGATGTAGTGCTTTGTGCTAGCCTGCATCCTCTCATAAGGTAGAGCTTTTCATGTTTTCAGTGTATGCTTTTTATTACAAAAGATGCATAGCAGCTTTGGGATATGAGTAACTTGCACAACAACAACATCTCAATAAACAGGACACCAAACCTTGTAATAAGTTGCCTAAAAAGAATTTATACAGGGAAAAAATGTAACTCATGACAGCATTTTTAAAACAGCACGTTCTGCATTTTAATTGGCATCTAATTTGACAAAGGAGTTATTTGTTGTGAATTTTTTTCTCCTTTAAAAGTGTGAATTGGAAGAATAAAATTTCATTCTGATTTCTGCTTCAGATTCATAGAAATTAAGATTGGGAATTCAGTGTGACAGTTTTATATTTCTCATTAGATTTTGATAAAAGCAAGTAACATCTGAAAACAGGCTTTCTTTAGTTGTCACTTTTTGCATTCGCTCTTGTGAAAGAAAATCCAATTTGTGTAATTGTGCGTGTCTGTACAAAGCACATAAAGCCAGTGATAGGACTCCGCATGGTCCAGCTCGAAGGAGACTGCAACAATAGGTATAAATCCACACTGCAGCTTCTTAGAAAGTGATTCCTGCACTGAATTGTGGGTTAGGGCTCACTTTTAGTAACTAAAATAAGAACAAGTGGTTAAGGAAAAGGTTAAGATAGGGGAGTTTTGGTTAGGTATTTGTGCTTATAATGGTAATAAATACATAGGAAATCTTTGTGCTGTTGCTGAAGTCTCTGAGTACCTAAAAAAGATACCCTTTGACTACGGCAAATCACAAGAGGAAAGAAACAATCTCAAAGTCTACTCATGTGAAAAGGTCTTGAGAAGGCAAATCCATAGAGAAATGTGGAGGTTTACAGGAAAGCTGCCCACCATGTATCCTGCTGTTGAGCTGTAAACTTATCCGTTCCTGCTGTTGTTAGAAACAAATATGTGATTAACTTCATTAAAGTCAGGCATCAGTCCCATTCTTACTTAACTACATACTTATGGAAACAGAGCAAAGTTGGAAAGAGATCATAAAATTAAATGAACTGTCCTTTTACTTCAACATGCACCAGGTCTATATTTAGGGATCCCAGAGGGAAATCTTGTAGGTATCTCATCACTCTACCCTTATAATATTGAATGTAGTGCTTCACTTGTCACACAGCCCTAGAGAAAACCCATCATTCAGAGTCTGCTCTTTACCCACTAGCCATATTCCTTTACTTACAAATAAATAAATGCATTTCAAAATAAATGATTGAAAGAAAAGAGTATTTGGCCTCTGTTTCAAACAGAGCTGTTTGAAAAAACACATGATGGAAAGTATATGACTAGGAAAAATATTTACTAGAAGTATATTACTTATGTTACTAATAAGTATGTAATAAAAACATATTTGAATGCTTGTAACAGCTCCTATGCAGATAGCTTTGGAGGTTCTGTTTACTTGCATTTGGGAAATCTTTATGAATGATGCATGGTTTTTACTGAGGCACTTTGTTTTTGTTCTTATACTTCACACTTGTCCAAAAGAGCTGTTCTTCGAAAGAATCAAAACCTAGAGTCTTACACTTTCAGGGATTTGTCTCCTTGCATTGTCAGTTTCGATGTGGTAGGGAGGAACCAACTGAGGAGCCAATGGTGGTGGGTTGGGTTTTTCGTCTTTATTTTATTTTGATTTTTAGCAATATGAGCTGTTTTATTTCCTCTCAATGGGCCTGGATGGATGATTGAGTCTTTGTGCCCTTGCCCCAGCAACTTTTGTTCTAAAGGTAGAGTGAACACAACAGCAGCAAGCCATATCAAATGAAATGTCTGAGAAAAACGGGTAAGTCGTTGTGTTTTGATTGAATGCAAGTGACTTTCTAAGAGGCTCTGGGCCAGGTCATCATCTGGTATAAATCCATTTAGCATTAACTTCATTGGACTCGCACCAGTTACTGACAGATGGAGATCCAAGCTATTTATACCTTTGCAGAGAGTGCACTGTGTCTGGACAACAGATATTTCAGTGCTGTGCTGGTAAGGGGCCTTGGACAGTAGGGTCAGGCCCCAGCTGGACCTCTGTATAGTGGATAGTATTTGTTTTGAAGTGAGTGCTCAGAACCCCTGGCCTCAGCAGCAGTCAGATGGTGTAGCCCCTTCTCCTCCGCAGAGGTTAGACCCAGATGGATATCACATTGCTAGAGTCAGTCTAACATGATTTCTGTCTTCCTTTCAGTAGTGTCGCTTGGATGGAAATCCAACCATTATGGTAATGAATAAAGCATTTTGTTACCTTAGAGTTCTCTTCTGTTTACAGGTCTGTTCCATGCAGATATTCATCTGAATAGCACATCTGCTATCAAATGCTGTTTTGTCCACTTTAGATCCTAAGAGAGAAAAAGAACATATATTATTGCTATTAGGCTGATAACCAGCACTTTAACAGTTTTTTTTCTGCAGTGTTTCAGTGAAAATTTATAAACCTGGTGTCATATTAGTTTAATTTTAAAGAAACATATAAAAAGAGTATTATCCTGGGTTATAAAACATATTGTGTAAGCAGCAATTACTATGGAGACATAATTGAATTAAAGGTAAAGCATATTAGTGAAGTGGTTGCAGCCCAGATAGTTCACAAAAGGCTTATGGGCTCTCTGGTTAATATTGTCCTCCATCATCACCTAAAGGAATTGTGCTGGCTTTTAAAACAGGGAACTATAGATTAACAGGCAAATGACTAATTAACTTAATACCAGAGTCATAAATATTTTGTTGCTGCTCATTTTCTGAAGGTCTGTGTGTAAGCAGACTTTTAGGCAGAATGTTCCTGAGAGACACCAAAGGGAAGGTGGTAATTTTGCATTTCCACTGTTATGGGCTGCTGTGGTGTCAAAGCCAGCTCCAGACCTAGGCTATGATGACCTGGCTTGCTATAGCCCTGAACTGCAGTGCAGTTCTTTGGGAGATCCTGCAGTGCAGGCGGCTCACAACAGACTTATATCACATTTCTGTAGGGAAACTTTCCCTAAGCTGCTTTATGACAATTAGACTAATTTTAAAGATGGGAGGAAATATGCTGATCATTTGTAGGGAGGTTTGACATTACCTTTCAGTCCTGCATTTTACAGTGAATTAAATGAGTTTTCTCAGCGCACCATTGGAGCCTTGGCCAATTGACCCCATGGATTGCTGCAGGAAGCACTACATTAGGCATGTTAGTGTTTCGTTTGAGTATAGAGGAAAAAACCTAAACGTTGTTTATCTATTTGCAATGGGATTTCAGGGCAAAGAGATTTGTGTCTATGTGAAAAGTAACTGATACACTCTTATTCAAAGTTTCTAGGAGGATACTTGTGACAAACTGAAATTCTACAGCTTTCTAGACCTCAGTCTAAGAGAGTATCTTCGTATTTTCTACTTCAAGGAATGAAGTTTTACTTGAGTGAAAAAGCAGTTGTCTTACTGCTCTATGCCTGGAAGAGGCAGGAGTAACAGCAGATAACAGAACCAGCTAGATGGGACGGGCAGAGGTGTGACTCAGCTGCCAATGGCAAAACTGTGGCTCAGCCAGTAACACTGATGAAATGCACTACAGACCGCTTATGGGCCACTGATGGGATGTTCTAATGTGTTCTGAAGTTCCGGGTTAATTTTTAATGTATTAAGACCTACTGGAACCCCTCTGAATGAAAGTAGGCATCTCAAGACTATGTAAGAAAGAGGAATAGATTATAGTTTGTATACCTATCCAAGACACATAGCCCAGCAGGCATCCAGGAAGCTTCTTCTGTGGCCAATCTGAGACCAAATTCTGTGGCTGAAAAAAAATGAGCTAAAAGAGCCAACCCAAAATTCCAAGCAAAGCAAAGTAAACTTTCTACTTGCACAATACCTCAGGCTTCAAACCTTCACATCCAAAGTTAGCAGCCCAGTGAGTCATGGGAAGTCATTTGTGCTCATTCTGAGGAGAGGCAGTGTCGAAACTTGGATGATTGTCTGAATCAGTGTGTACTGATGACCTGTCTACCATCTTCAATTGATTTGAAGTTCTACTTTCTCAGGCTGGTCCTTTCTTTTTACTTAAAACTGCCCAAGACATCTCAGTGGGTATGAGCTACTCTACTTTCAATCCTTTCTGTGTGCTACTTTCAAATAACTTCAAGAGACCAGGGAAAGGCTAAAAAACTCCCCAGATACTGAGTCATGTTTTCTCATGGCATTTAGCAGACCACAGCTTACAGACTAGAATGCACACTAACAACTCTTTTGCCTTTTTAAAGTTGCTGAGAGCTCTTGGCATGAGAAATCTTTTCTCTTTGCTTTTGTAAGTTGATTTAAAGGATAAAGTTGATTCTAGGAGGTGATCTTCAAAGCCGTATTTATATTAGAGATGTAGAAACATTGTCTGACTTGTGTTAATATCTTATGCTCTTCTGGCTTGTCTGAGTTTACCAAACTGTTATGTTACAAAAATGCGTGTGCATTTTACCTTGTTCCTATGCTTGTCTGAGCACTAGAGAAGATCAAGACAATATACATGCATGAAAATGCGAGGGAAAAGTGTTACACGGTGTCATGGTTTAAAACCAGTCAGGCAGCTCATTCAGTCACTCCCCCCCTTCTTTTCCTCCCCCTACTCCTGGAGTGACAGAGAGGAGAATCAAAAAGAATGCAACTCCCACGGGTTGAGATAAGAACAGTTTAGTAACTAAGGTATAATACAGATCACTACTGCTACCACCAATAACAATAATGATAAAGGAAATAACAACGGAAGAGAATACAACACCTCACCACCAGCTGACTGATAACTCGCCCCCTCAGCCCAACCAAGCATCAGTCCATCCCTCTTCCAACCCTGCAGTGCCCTAGCCCTTCCGGGTAACTCCTAGTTACTCCCTGGGCATGACGTGCTGTGGTATGGAATACTTCTTTGGTCAGTTTCAGTCAGTTGTCCTGTCTCTGCTTCCTCCTGGCTTCCCTTCTCCCTGGCAGAGCATGAGGCTCAGAAAGTCCTTGGTCAGACTAAAACATCAGTGTTATCAGCTCTGTTCCCAGGCCAAAAGTCAAAACACGACACTGCACCAGCTACTAAGGAGAAAAATGACTGCTACTGCTGAACCCAGGACACGCAGTATGCTGGTTTTGGCTGGGATAGAGTTGACTGTCTTCAAAGTAGCTGGCATGGGGCTGGTTTGAATTTGTGCTGGAAACAGTGTTGATAATTCAGGATGTTTTAGCTATTGCTGAGCAGTGCTTATACTGAGTCAAAGCATTTTCTGCTCTTCACACAATCCCACCAGTGATTGGTCTGAGGGCGCACAAGGAGATGGGATAGTACACAGATAGGACAGCTCACCCCAGTTGACCACAGAGGTATTCCAGATAATATGGTGTCATGTTCAACATGTAGAGATGGGGGAAGAGGAAGGAAGGAGGGACGTTCGGAGTGATGGTGTTTGTCTTCTCAAATAACTGTTCTGTGTCATGGAGATGGCTGAACACCTGCCCGTGACAGAAAGTAGTGAATGAATTCCTTGTTTTGCTTTGCTGGTGTGTGCAGCTTCTGCACAAGTCTCCCCTGAAACAGCTAGCTTCCAATTTTGTTTTTGTAGGCTGCATTTTAAAGTGATTTGTGCAGAGAGGAAAGGTCATGATTTCCAGTTTGTTTATTTTTTAAAAAGCTTGTCAAGGGACACATTTTCCAGCCAAAACGATGCACAAGCGCCATGAGGCTTAGTTCAGTCAGAACTGTTTTTACAGGTTACTTCTCTGCAACTTTTAAAATTAATTATTTAATACAATATTTTTTAATGAAAACTACCAACTACGTAAGGAGGAAAATGTTGTGGTTTAAGTCCAGCTGTAACTCAAAACCATGCAGTAGCTCTCTCACCTCCTTCCTCCCCCCCCAGCTCCCGGAGGGATGGAGAGGAAAATCAAAAGAATGTAACTCCAACAGGTTGAAATAAGAACAGTTCAGTAACTAAGGTATAACACAAACCACAACTGCTACCACCAATAATAATAATAATGATAAGGGAAATAACAAGGGAAGAGAATACAACCGCTCACCATCAGCTGACCGATACTCAGCCCGACCCGAGCAGTGATTTAACCCTTCTGGGTAACTGCTCCCAGTTTATGTAGTGGGCATGACATGCTGTGGTATGGAATACCTCTTTGGTCAGTTTGGGTCAGGTGTCCTGTTTCTGTTTCCTCCCGGCTTCCCCTCCTCCCTGGTAGAGCAGGAGACTCAGAAAGTCCTTGGTCAGACTAAACATTACTGAGCAACAACTGAAAACATCGGTGTTATCAGTGCTGCTCCCAGGCTGAAAGTCAAAAACAAAGCACTGCACCAGCTACTGAGAAGGAGAAAAAAATGACTGCTACTGCTGAACCCAGCACAGGAAAAAAGCCCTAAATGTGGGTCTGTTTAAAAAAACTATACATATACACAAGGGAAGAGAGAGTACAAAATCAAAGCCAAAAATTTCTATTGGTGACACTTGTATTGTGCTGTGTTGTGTTAACGTCACCCATATGTTTCAGCAAAGACTTTTCCTACCCAGCAATTTAAAATTCATTCATCAGGAAAGCAAACACAAAAACCTGAGCTGTATAATTCATCATCCTGCTAGATTTTTGCCCATGGAACATAACCCTCCCTTAAAGCTTCCCCAGCTTAATGAGCAATTTGTCTTGTGGGTCTAATAACAGCTAAAATCTCCTTGCAGTGATATGAATCTTGATGCATCAGTGGAAAAGTTCAAAATATGGTGCCAGAGAAATGGAGAAAACCATCAGAATATCTTTTGTAACATAATCTAAAATATATAAAGTTTCCTTATATATGTTACCTTAGTTCACTGGATTTGGTAGCATCATCTGATCTCTTGGTATCAGTTTCTAGGTTTAGGAGTGAACAGCAGACTGGCTTTCAGGGTTTATATACAGATAACATGCAAAATAAGACCTTACATGGAAATTAAGTTTTGTTTTAAAGAAAAGTGTTTTAAATCTTTCTTCCTAGGCTGTGAACTACATGCTACTTTTAACTTCTATAGCAAATGAAAACTCAGGGAGGGGAAAAATTAATTGCTTTATTATATTCATAAGGAACATGGAGAAGACTTAATTATCTGAAGAAGACTTAAACCGAAAGAAGGTAGATTTAAATTTCATATTAGGAAAAAATTCTTCCTTGTGAGGGTGCTGAGGTGCTGGCACAGGTTGCCCAGAGAAGCTGTGGCTGCCCCGTCCCTGGCAGTGTTCAAGGACATGTTGAATGGGGCTTGGAGCAACCTGCTCTAGTGGAAGGTGTCCTTGTCTGTGTGTGCAGGGGGGTAATCACCAGATGTTCTTTAAGGTCCCTTCCAACCCAAACCATTCTATAACTCATTCTATAATTCTGTGATTCATCTATGTTATAGGTCCTTCTTACACATTTGAGTACAACAGACCCATCCAGCTGCTCATTATCACTGAGCAACTCTACACACTCTTTGGCTCAGTAACATTCTTCTGGAAAAGCAGTTCTCAAAAGTGCATATCAGTCTTAGGTAAAGTGTTACTATGAGTGAGAAAGTAAAGAAATTGCTTAACCCATAGCAGAAGGAATAGGAAATTCAGCAGAAGCCTCAGGGGTAGCCTGACTCCATCTGGCCTACTTATCACCTTCATTATCCTGCCAGCTCATGATGAGGTTTAGCAATAGCACACATTTAAAAGAAAAACAAGAAATAAAACCAATCTTCTAAATTAGTTCTTTGTTTCCATTTGGAGTTTAATCACATTTCCACATCTTTTTACAATCACCTTGTAAAATCATTGACTGCTCGTTTCTTATTTTTGGTACATGCTGCTCTTAAAATCTGAGTCAGGGCTCTATATTAGAACACTCTATTCAGTAATAGCAGCATAGATAATTCATGGGAATAATATAATCCTCATGCTACCTTTCTGTTTTTATTTATAACCAAAGAATTAATCTCCTTTTGCCCTTCCTCTCAGGAGGCCTGAGAAGACAAAAAGGTCTGAAATATCTACTGTGTAGAGAGAAGTGTTTACCAACTTTTTACACAGTGACAAATATCATTATAGTCTTATACTGAAGACCTTTCTCCTTCTTTTTCTTGCTGCACTCAGAATCCCCCCAGTCTTGTTTGTACAACACACTGGTACAGATAACCTGATTCTCCCATAGAGTTGTAAGGTGCACCTCTGCTGTAAATAACAAGGGTTCTTATTTGCTCAGGGCTATTTCTTCCCATTAAGGTGCTGTGAGACGGCAGGCTGAGAGCTATTTGTTTACAGTTAAGATTTGTAAAGGGCAGTGCTTTTCATTTCTTAATTTTCAAGGCATTATAAATACCAGGATATGCAAATGTAGGACAAGAAGGTTGGCATAAACAATAGCTCTTGGAAAACCTCATTAGGGTATTGCTGGGGACAAAGTAGAACTAGTCTTAACAATTCACTCTTGTTCAGAGGGCACTTCATAGAAGCAGTCTGGTTTTCAACCCAGAAGGGTTTGGGTTGGAAAAGACCTTAACATCATCCAGTTCCAAACCCCTGCCATGGGCAGGAACTCACCCTAGACCATAACCAGCTCTCCACCCCTCTTTTCCCCAGGACTATATTGCATGGGATTTTTCTCACTCCTCCAAAAGAACAAGAAATCCTATGTTATTGATAAATCCAAAGGAAAGCACAGGTCAGCCAGTCACTTTCCATAAAATGTCCCAACCCACTGACATAAGTGGAATGATAAACAGGAGGGAAGCTGCTGAAATTTCAGGAGTACGAGACTCACTTTATAAATGTCTGTAAGTGATCTGGAACAGGATAGAATACTCTGTACTTAGGAAAATGTGCCAGTTTCTTGCTGAAACTGCTGGGTTTTCTTTTTAAAACTTCTATTTTGATAAAGCTTCTTATCTTTCTTTTTTTGCTACCAGAATGCAAGTTATTTGGGATTGAAGTTCTACATTGTCTATGTGCATTTCTACAAACTTCTTCTCCTATTACACGCTCTTTCTTGTTGGTTGTGGTCTGATGTTAGTAAGGGGTGACCACAGAATGATCACTAAAAAAGGCAGAGGTATATGTTTCTGTCTGTCCAAATCTACATTTCACTCTGACATCCCTGGGTCTCTCATTTTTGATTTCCGCTTACTCTGCCAACATCTACTGTTCACATCTCTGTTTTCCTATGCTAGTCCCAACCTGCTTGTATTCGTCAATGAAGCTGACTTTTCCTTGTCTTCCATAGTCAGTCTTCATATCGAATTGCCTCTGTTGTGCTTTTAAAAAGTTAGATATGCATATGAATTCTCAGGATAAGTAAAAACAACTGCAGATCTGTATACATAATATTCTGAGATGAGGGTGTTTTTTGGGAGCATTTGCCTACTTCCATTTTTAACTCTGATTAGTTTATTTTTCCAGCTTATGAGCTCTTGAAGTTAATATCTTTTTACAGAGCTTTACTTCAAGTGGCCTCAGGTTAATCATACTGATTTTGATACTCATTTGATTAGCCCTATGACATACATCTGGCTTTCTTCACAGGGTGTCTGTCCAAGCAGACTCAGTTATTATAACTCTGCTCTCCATTGCTTGGCCTGCATCTGGTAGAAGCAAGGGAGTCATCTGCCTTTTTCCTCTTCAAATTTTGACAAATTATCATGTCTTACACTTATTATGGGCAAAATGGATGATGGTGTTTTTCATTTAGGCAGTTAACGATCAGGTTTTTTAATGAATGTGTGCAGAATCATGAAAGATAATCAATATCTGAACACACTCTGGGCTGATCAGATATCATTGACTTATCAGTAATTGTAAGTGAGAGAGTGGGGCTCTGACTCAAAATTTTACGTTAGTGATTTGGGAACAAATATTAGTGGAACATTCAACAAACTTAATCCAAGAGACAACAAAGTCCCTAGCAAAGACTAATAATGATAAATGACCTGTCAAACTCATATTTAAGGCTTCCTCAAGGTAACAGGGCTCATCTACACATGCTTCACTCCAGCTGCCAAAGCTGTTTCCCAGCTATCACAGTACCCTCCTGAGCTGAGGAAATATTGTGCTTAAATATCTAAACTAAACCACAAAAAGATCTATGAGCTTAGAATGGTCCTATTGACCCAAGAGTGTCCTGCTTCTTCCGTGTTCTCTTTTTTGTCAGGATTTCTGTTCACAGACAAACCCTGAGTCCAAGACATTTTGTAGCTTCTATGCAGATTGAATATATAGTTGAAAAAAAGGTCCTTAGTTGCATTTTCTCTTGCTCTGTTGTTGTCAAAGGCTGGGTGACCGCTGGCTCTGTCTGAATTGGCAGAAAGTCTTGATCTTGAAAAAGGAGGAGCTGGCCACAGCCCTCGGCATGGCTGTTGTTTAATCTCTTGGGTGAATATTAGTGATATTAGAAGTGTCTGATACCGAGCTGGCTGTTCATGCAAGGAAGTTTCCATGGTACACTGAAGCAGCAAAGGGAGTTGAAGGACCTTCTACTCTGTTTTATTCAATTCACTGTTTTATGTTTTAAAGGGTCTTTTCTACATTCTGCTATATATTTCAGCCAGCTGGTTGTGGAATGAAAAAGTTCTGCTGGTTTGATCTGCACTAACTATCAGGAGAACAGAACATACCCAGCCTCCCAGAACTCTGGTACGATGTCTGTGTTGTGCCATTTGGATGGTAAAGGTAATTCATATTAACTAGTCAGTCTTCTGTTTCATGATGTTTTCTTTATCAAAGCAAGTTCGATCTCTCTTCTCTTCTGCATTGGGTGCATAGATCAAACCTCAAAGCATTACACAGTGAAATCAATTGGTATTCAGCTGCAGATCCTTTGCACAGTAGCAGAGACTTGCTGGCTGCCTTCCAAGGTAGGTTTTCAAAAGGGCTCTTGAACATGTTGAAAAGCGACCCAACACTTAGAGGAGTTAGTACTTAGTTATGGAGAAAAGAGATATGATTCTCAAACTGACTTGAGGGTCTTTTACAGACCAGTATAAAGTCAGGTTGTCTTATATGGTATATATCCCCCAAGTTGTACTCAGGTTTTTTTTCCCCATTCTTTGCTCTTAACTCTACCTTACGAGTCAGTATATCTCCCCAGGTTGACATTGTGCTTGTTCAGACAGTGTGGACTGGCTCATCTGGTGCCTTTTTGAAAATGCAAATATGTGGATAGTAATGTTGCCTGTCATTGTAGTTGTGGATCTGGATTTTAAGACTGACACGACATGTAATTTTTGGTTGAACTAAAGGATGACTTTCCCAACTGAAACTACAAGAAACACAGATTTTCTCTGAAGAGAGATAGAAAAGAGCACTTCTGGAAAAAAAATTGATCTAATAAAAAATTGAGTATTAAATAATGGTCAGATTAATTATGTCCAAAAAAGCCCTAAATTTCTTTTTTTTTCCATTAAAACCAGCACATAGCATGACAAGGTATCTGCAAAACACATATGTGAGATAGTTAAATGAAATCATATCATGTGAAATTGCTGGAAAAGTGTTCCCCGAAAGAATGGTGAACACTTCTAATGGTTGCATATCTTCATTTTGCAGACGTCTTCCTTCAAGCCTGTTTGAAAACTGCAGAGAGGCCTGTCAGAGTGAATTGGGAAGGGCAGTGTCCCAAAAAAGTGCTGAACTTTGGGGTTTTTTTCTTAATTTTGACAGTAAGTCCTCTTTTGGAATCACCTCACTCCAGCCTGTCTGAAAACTGTGTGCTTTGAGGACCTGAACCTGTGTCACTTGAAATGCACAATAAAGCTCCAGGTTTTGATTCATCTTTCTTCTTGATGGTATGATCTTGATACTTTTCTTCTCGATGGAAAAACATGTGTGGATGCCGGATACAACTTCTGTCAGAAACCAGCATCTGAGCTCCCAGTTCAATTACCAAGACTAGATGAAATGGCTCATTGCAGTTACCAGCCCGAAGGATTTCTCATAGGAACAAGCAAACCTCGGTACAACTTGCTTTGGTGGGTTGGATTGCTGGGGCATTGACTTTGTTTTCCTATTTCTCAGTATTATTAACTTTGGTGGTCTTTCTTCTTCAGTCGACTGGAGAGTGGATCAGCTCCTGCTTACACTTGTAATGAAATAAAGATCCAACAACTCTGCTGACTTCTCTGGAGTGACACCCGAATTTATATCAGTGTGAATGAAAGCAGGACTGCACCTCTATCTTGACTTGTATTTTTATTGCTCTCAATAGATTGCTTTCCACAACAGCTCCAAAATCAACCAGCAGTTTCCATAGCTGCATTTCTGTTTTATTTTTTTGCTTGCTTTTCAGATTTGAAGGCTGTTTATGGTATTGCCAAGTCATTGTATTCACAGAAGTATGCATAGAACATCTAAAATATCATGACTAAGAGAAATGTTTTGAGAAATTAACAGTATTTGAGTGATTTTTAAACCATTTTGAGTTCTAAAGAGCAATATCTTTAAAAGGCACTGGTGTGGATTGTGTTGCTGTTGGCTTTTATGTCCTTTGTGTTCTGGCATTGGCTCGCTGGCAGGAGCAGTTAGCAGTACAGCATTTATACCTGTTTGGTAGAATCATAGAATAGTTAGGGTTGGAAAGGACCTTAAGATCATCCAGTTCCAACCTCCCTGCCATGGGCAGGGACAACTCACACTAAACCATGTCACCCAAGGCTCTGTCCAACCTGGCCTTGAACACCGCCAGGGATGGAGCATTCAAAACCTCCCTGGGCAACCCATTCCAGTGCCTCCCCACCCTTACAGTAAAGAACTTCCTCCTTATATCCAATCCAAACTTCCCCTGTTTAAGGATTATAGGGATGAACAGGTTCAAAATGCACTGTCTGTAATCTGGAGCCCTGTGAGTGACATTTAGGAAATTTTTTTTTTTTGTTATGGCCTTATTTACAAAACCTGTTACAATGACCGACATTATTTACTACAGCAGGAGAATGGGTCTTGGGCTAAAGAAACTTGAAACATTTTGTGGGAGAAGGTGAGAGCTAGATCATATTCTGCAGCTGGGAGAGAAAAACTGGGAGGGAGCAATATCAGTTTTAATCAGATTGGTACATTTTGAGATTCTTTGTTAAAACTGAAATACAAACCCGACTACTCTGACCAAAACTGGTCTTTAAAGTGCAAACATAGGCTAGGTTGCATTTACCTAGGTGCTGAATTCAGCTCTTCTGATTTAATTCACATCTTGTTAGGTGTATGCAGAAATGGATGCAGGGTGAAGGGTGGGAGCATCCAAATGAAAATATCCAGCAGTCCATATGTTTTGAGCATCTGTAGCTTCACTAGAGTGAAATTTGTGAGGGCAACACAGCACTTAAGTGTCCAAATGTAATCTCCAGGGCTTAAAAAGGGTGGAAAACTTTGGCTTAATTTTACTGAGTCAGGATTCCATGGTAATAAAAAAAGGAACTGCAAACACATGTTCCACTAAATTGAACTACTGTTTGTCACTGTTTGCAACTAGGGCCCAGAAGTCAGGCAAACTCATTGCAAACTCAGCAAGCCAGCCAGCCAAGTACAAGCTTGTGTTCTGTTTACTAGAGTCAGAGCACTACAGGTCTATTAGAAGCATTTAGAACAGTTGACAGAGGATCTCTAATATATCGTGATGAATATTTAGGACTGCACCATACTTGCTGCTCCTCCTTGTGCTGAAAACAATGCAACACTCTGGAATTTGGTTCTCAAAGTTCACAGTTTTTCTTGTCACAAACTGGGTCATCCGAAAGTAGCATAAAACCCCCCAGTTTGGTTTGTTTTGTCATTTGTTTTACTGGTGAGGGCGGGGGAGAGGGAAGGTCTAAATGCTTGTTAGAAATTTCATGTTCCTTTGGTTCTGTGCTAGTTATTTGTGAAGTTAGTGTTCATGGTCTTGATGGAGCCATGGCATCTTTATGTCAGGGCTTTAGTTCTTGAAGTAGCAATAAATCCAAGACAACCACAAGCTGGCTTACTCTGACAGTAGAAGGCAGCTTCTCAGTGGTCCTTAGTGCTGAGAACCCTTGTGAATGGGTGCTGTGGGCATCTCTTAGCCATGATGGAAGACTACATGTGCAATTTTGGGCAGAATCTGGTTGCTTCACCCTGAAACCTCTTGCTGTATCAGGCTGATCAGAGCTGAGTTCCCTTTCCCGCGTGCATTTCTCCATAATAGAGAAACACCATTTCTCAGATGTGCAATTACAACATTACGTATTTTATCTTAGAGATCCTGTTTTAATTTCTCTTCCTATTATTAGTAATAGAAATGGGGCCATTTACCAATAGAAGAGGCTTAGTATTTGAGAGAAAGTCCCATGTCTGAATGAAAGTGGCTCTTTTCCAATTACAGTAACCTGAATTTAAGAACCCTAATTTACTGTCCTTAATGACAGCAATGCAGAACAGCAGTGGTAAAGACAGTCCTTCCAGCTCTGTTTGCCCTTATGTATAGGAGAAGGCACTCAGCTACCTAAGAGTGGTTTCTATAGCACTCCAGAGCATCTCACACACCAGCTAGCAGTGCCCAGGCTGGGAACCCCTCAGTGATTTCCTACTATAGGAGAGCTCAAAGCATTCCTTACAAACTGGTGGACTGTAAAGTCAGAGAGAGCAAACCAAAGTGCACACAGAAGGATAAATGAAGACAGAGCATTCGTGGGATATTGCTTTCGGCTCCTTAGGTATGCTGTCGCTCCAAATCAACATCAGTGTTTGTGACCAGGGTAATCTGCAGGCAGTAATAAGCCACAAAAACTTCTTTTAAGAGCGAGAGATGGAGACATCGGGGCATGGTTGCTGCATCCATGTCTAACCTAACCATCATGTTTCAGTTTTGCTTACATGTTACCAAAACTGCGCTTACATGTGCATGATGTGCTCATCTGAATTTGCAAGCCCAGCACAATGCCCTATACATGCTCACCCCATTATCTTTGTTATGGTCACAGCTTTTATTTTTCTTGATAGTTTTCAGGCATTGATCTGGGGTGACAACAGAGAGCAGATGTCGCAGTCATCTGGTTTTGAAGCTGCAGTTTCAGTCTGCCTTTGCTGTAGGTGGATGGACTCATTCTGAAGCCATCAGGAACCTGGAACATGGAAGAAACAGGACTGTGAAACTCCAGCAAAACCTGGTGGGAGTAACTGTCTGCAAATGAAGAAAAGAGTAAGTATGCTTTTCCTAAATGATTTAGTGCAGTTCATTCTTGAGAGCCTGTAAAAGAATAACATAGATGTCTTTGACATGCTGGGAGTATATAGGACAAATAAACACTGATCCCTTGCAATCCCAGGCAGTTGTCCTTATTCTAAATGTAAGAACTTCTTTCTAGCAGTGTTGATACAAGAACAACACTATTTTGGAGCTAATTGAAGTATGTCAAATCATCAAAATAGAGAAATACATCATGAGAAATTCATTGCTTCTGTAAATAGGAAGGCAGTGATTTTTTTAACGATGCACAGATTTAATTACAGAGAGGATGACATCTTTATGATAACAGCATAAAGTAATTATATATCGCAGGAGCTGAACTGGTCTCTGCTCAGTCCTGAATTCTCAGTGTGCAGCTGTGCAGAGCAGGTTGTCAAAGACCCACAAGTCTGTGACAGCCTGCTTTTGTTCTGTAGTCAGCTGAGCTGCTGTGAGTAATGCTGTGCCTCCCATGGCAGAGCAATGTTCAATTGACCACAGCCAAAAAGGTTGGCAAGGGTGGATTTTAAGCAGGCATGATCTTAAAAAGAAGAATTTTATGCTCGTATAGGAAACAGAAGGTGTGTATCAATGTACCATGTATATTTTACTTATTGTAAATGATGGTTGTTTCTCAATACTGAAAAGTTAAAGAAAGAATAAGGTATATTTTTAGGCCCTTGGTAATTCATCGAAGCTTTATTTGCTTGAAAGATACCCAGTGCCAAGTAAGCATTTCTTAATGAGACAGTTTAAACCTTCTGCACGACATATTTTCAAGTCAAATGGAATATGTCTGTTCAGAAACAAAGTAGTTAAGAACAATTTTTACAGGGAAGGGAAAGATGATAAATTTATTCTTGCAGTTGTTGCTTTTGCTTCAATTTTTTTTGTTTGTTTTTCATCTACCTTAATTGTCACTATACCAAGAAAAAGTGAGTCACTCCATGCACAATTTTAGTACTTGAATAAGGAGTTTCTGTACACGCATAGACCAGCTGAAATGAAGAAAAAAAATAAAAGTAGCATTGAAAAAAGGCAGGGAGAGAAGAAGGATTCAAGGGGAAAGTATTTAGGCAAACTTAGCTCAGCATTGAGTTTGTTGCTGGAGTTTAGGTCCTCCTTTAGGCTTGGCAGCAGTTTATATGCAACTTTATCTGGCCAGGTCCAGCAACACATAAGAGCCAAGCAGAACATTGTGCCTGGTATGGTGATGACATATTACTTGTAGAATTACAGTACCAAGTGGTGAGAGACAGTGAGACAGAATGAGAGTGTGAATAAGCACTGGTTTGTTCTACAAACAAGCACCTCTAGACCTGTTTGGTATGGTGTGGTCTTTCACTTCTGCAGGCAGGATGATCTGACCAGTCCTGACTCCAGAAGACAAGATGAGGGTGTGTTTGTGCTGAAATTAATCCTTTTTCTGGCACAAATTTTCTTGCTCTGCTTATAGTGATGTATGTGAAATCCATTGCAGGTTGTAGTACCTCCTCTTCACTCTGAACTAGCTTCAGCTGGGTCCATGAGGTACATTTAAGATATTATAATATGAGTCTGTGCAAAGGAGTTGTCTCATTAGAGAACCATAAAGGTACTGAACAATTAAAATTGCCAGATGAATGCTCTTGGTGTTCTCGTCCACCTTCCCCCACTAGAAGCAAAGCTAACCTCCAGGCAACCCTAAATTTCTTGAGGTATTCTTTGTATGTTTATGATAGGGTATAAAGGTGAGATGGTGTTTAAAAAATGTCCAATTACAGAATTCAAAGATATATGACATTAATCATGTGAATGAGTTAGTGAATGAATCAGCCTATCTATTACATCAAGCAGAGGGTAAGAACTTCAGAGACATGATGTCCCTCTTCCTGCAACTGTCTCTGTGACTGGCTTTACTTTTTCATATCTTGCTTTAGAAAACAATGTTTGCTTTAGCAAGGGCCCTATGATGTACAAATTAAAAGAGTTGTATGAAAACCAGCTTTGCTGTCTTGATTTTATCAGACTACATAGCACAGCTGTAGCTTACACTACAAATACTATAGTAGAACCTACAGGGAGCAGTATGAAAGCCAGCTTTGTTGTCTTGATTTTCTCAGACTACATAGCACAGCTGTAGCTTATACTACAAATACAGTGGTAGAACCTACAGTGCACTGAGTATTCTCCATGAGTTAACTGCTTGCCCTTGGTGGAGGAGAATAACAGATAGGAGAATGGGAGTCTGGTTTCCTGGAATCATAGAAAATATGGCAGGGATGCACCATGAAAATGTCTTTCATTTACTTTTCAGCCCAAATAATTATTACATAGACCATTTTGGCTGAAGTTTGTCCAACTTGTCTTTCAGAAACCTTCAATACCACAGGTTTCTTAAAACATTTTTCCAATGTTTTACTGTCTTACCTATTAGAAAACTTCTCATATCGCCTGCATAAAGTTTTCCTTTCTGCAGGTTTTAGATCTTGGCAATTTACCCAGTCTCAGTGGACCTGAACAATTTGTTTCCTTCCTCTTTGCAGATACCATGTATATATTTTAAAACTACTGCTGTGGGATCCTTCTTTTTTTTTCTTCTTTGGATCAAAAATCTTATTCTCTTCGCCTTTTTCTCTTGAGCCATATTTTACAGTACTCTAGCTACTACTTCTGTTGCTCTCTTCTGTACTTTGAGTGGTTCACTGTGGTGCCTAGAACTACACACACAACTCGTACTGATAAATTAAATGTACTACAGAGATCAGAAAGATTACTTCATGTGCTCTGCAGACTATATTGTTGACTTCTGTGGGACTTGGGATTCTTTCAGATTCCTGCAGTCTTGAAGAACTGTTTCCTAAGCAGTTTTGCCCCATTTGGTACTTGTAGAGCTGATCATTCCTGTTAAAGTGCAATATTTTCCTGAATTGTGTTCTAAATTATCAGGCCACTGTTTCAGTTTTTCAGTTTCATAGGACTTCAGTCCCAGTTCCTTCCATTTTTGTCAGCTGAAAATTCAATCTGTATACACATTAATGACAAGGATTATAGGACTGAAATATGGTTAGCACCGGGTTGTGGACAGACTCCTGGAGGAACTCCACTTGATAAATCTGTCAAGTTTAATTACTGGTGTAACTTTCTGGTAATTATTCTCTGGCTTTGGTTCACTGTGGGTTTTCTGCCTGACAAGAATTTCACCCAGATCATTTTGCCTTAGCTTGCTTCTGGGAATGTTGTAGAAGACAGCATGAAAAGCCTTATTACTGCTCCTCTATTGTCTACAAGGTATTCCAGGCTAGATTCACTTGATGTACTTTTTGTGAGTCATACGTATTTTTTGTGTACTTAAAGTCTGTTATCTGATGCACCAGGGGTGATATGGACTCACCTCAGGGCAAAAAAGAATGTCTTCCATTACAAGATGATTTCATTGTAGGGCCATTTTTATTGTCATTGTAATATGTTTTCTTGCGTTACATCTCCTCAGAGCATAGCCTGGACATGCCTTCATTATTCTAATACCTATGAATACTAGGAACTAATTTTCTTTTTATGCTCCTTTATGTAATAGTATTTGTTGTGCTAGCTTATATGAAATAAAGCCACATTTTATCTTGGTATTGAAAAGGCATAGACAAACAGATAGATATCCAGGTGGAATCCGGTTGGCTGCTGCTTATTTTCTTTACAAAGGAAGATAAAACAGCACATCAAATTCAGTCCTGTTTTAAATTCTGTAGGTTTCAACACATTTAAAATGAAAATATTTTTCTAGGTATGCTTACATTTAATAAAACAGTAGGTAGTGTCCTTGTAACCAACCTATTCTATAAGTGAAACAAACAATGAGTTTGAACCTTCTGCAGATGGAAATACTGTTGAGATGGAATTAGCTTTCTTTTAGTCTTTCATTTGGAGAAATGAAGTTATCAAACTATGGCTTTTTTTTGCAGTTTCCCTGGAGATTTCATGCTATATGCCATGTCATCTAGTTAAGGCTCAGGAAAGTAATCTTACACTATCATATGAGATCCCTGTTAGCCACTGAAATCCTGCAGTATTTCCATGTAGTCTGGAACAAATTAATATATAGCCTAAAATGGATTTTAAGTTACAAAAGGTTGTTGCTGCAGCACAGGTATATTTTTGTAATTCTTACTATATGTTGATATACTCTTTCCTGTACTATCAAACACATAAGTTTTGTCTCATAAATACATTGAGAGTCCATTCGCTTTTGGAAAGCGCTTGACTCAAGAGCTTGCTGTTCAAGGACTTAGTGTTTTTCATCTAATCAGACTTGAAAACTGTTTTTGTAGGTGGCTGAGAGCATGTCTGCATCATCATTAACTGATAAATAATAATTGATAATAATTGCTTACGAGATTATTTTCTACGTGATAACGAAGCTAAAGGTATTCCCTGGTTTCTCTTCAGTCATTTCACTGATCTTTGGGCAGGTTTTTTACTGATATTATCTTGGGAATGCTGGAAAATTTGCTTAGTTTTCATAATGCACTGAGCAAATAATAAACGTTTCTTTTAAACCCAGGGGGGCTGTTCTTCTCATGTACTATGACAGTGGTTGTAACACCAGCCACAGAATATCCCCAAGGGACTTGAATACAATTTTTGTTTTGTGCTATACTGTTGAAGCCAGTTGACTACAGTATTTAGAGTATGAATTGGAGAAAAGAAGGAAACATCCTCATTTCTATGGAAAATGATCAGGGGATCAAAGTATGCTCAATAGCTAATTGCAAATAATGGCATTTTTTGCTAATTGTAAATAATGGTTTGTTTGCTGAACCAAAAACATGAGGGAAAGTACTTGTCTCGTAGTAAACTGTTTTTAACAGAAAGCAAAACATTGACTGAAATACGTGTTTTAAATTAAAAATTGTTTAAATTCACTGCTAGGTCATTTTTTTTTTTTTAATTAAATCCACATGAGAATGAAAACATTGCTTTAAAATTTAAAGATAATGTTGAATTTAAGGTGATATTGATAAGAAATAGATTGAGCCTTTAAAGGACTATTTCTCCTTTTTTTTTTTTGTCTGAATCTTTCTGAATCTGGTCCGTATTGCGAAATTATTTCAGAAGCCAAAAACTTGTTTTGCATGATGACAAAATAATTCGTCATTATGACATGTTTTTCAGTTGTCACCTGTTTCCCCCATCTGCTATTACTGAACATTGTTTCTTGCACTTCCATAACATTCTTGTTTCAGCCCCCTCCAGAGCACATACCTCTAATCTACATTAAATCTCCAATCTTCAATCAGTGAATTTATGCTCCTTTGTTTTCCAAAGACCAACTATGCCAGTGATTGTGTTTCCTTGAAGGAATGCTGTAGAAATCTTTCAGAAGCTTTGTTAGCATATTCACAAGATTACTGACTATCCTGAAGTTTGACTTCCCATAGCCTCTTTAGATAATTTTCAGCTATCAAACCATGAAAGTGAAGCAATACGACACATTTTTTTATGATAAGCCTTGTAAGAGTGCAAGTAGTTGTTCCTACAGTTCTTAAACTATACTGCATTTATATGCAATCCACTAGTAGCAAACAGGATATTTGTGGGATCAATAGAGCAGGTTATCTAATAGTCATAAAAAGATATATCTTAAATAGTATCAAAACTTAAAAGAAATTGCATAACACATTTCTTGTGATGCTGTTTTGGTTTTTTTTTCACCTAACCTTTCTAATATCTGTAATGCAGAAAATGGATATGAAGTTTTCATCCTAAGTAAATTTTACATCTTTTTGGACTTAGTAACTGAAACCTTACAATAAACACATCCTACCAAAGGACAATAAAATACTATAAAAATTAGAGGCAAAGAAAAGCATCCTTATGTTTTGGAAATATAAAAAATGAAAGTTCCTCCTGCAATTAGGAAAACAGAAAAAAAGAAACAGGTATGCTGAAGAAATGTGCTAGAAAGCTTTAAATGATCTGTAGTCTAGATTTTGAAATCAACTGTAACTGGCACTTCATAACTACTCATAACTGAGTTTCAGATATGTTTCAGTCTGTGTTTCAAGAAACAGTTCTTCAGCTCTTTGTTTCATCATTTAAAAAATCATTTTAAATCAGTTCAGGATAAACAATAGGCTTGAATATAATAGAATGGGATCATAGAGTAGCTGAACTTGGAAGAGACCTCTAGAGACTGTCAATCCACCACCTAAAGCAGAGTCCTCTAGAGTAGGTTGCTCAGAGCCATATCTGGGTGGGTTTTGAGTAACTCCAAGTATGGAAACTCCACAGCCCTTCTGAGCTGCTCTTATTGGCTCTTTCTCAGTTGTATGAGTTTTCTGAGAAAATTTGGTTTGCTCCTTCCTCTCTTCAGAAATAACCAGAATTGTTTGTGCAGCAATATTTTAAAGTCAAGAATTGTATTTCTGCAGTCAAACTCATAATATTGTTCTAAGAAATGGTTCTAGAAATAGCAGGTAGGTAGTTTAAATGCCAGGAGCAACTAGAGAGCTATTTAGATTTGAATTTTTGGCCATATATTTTTGTTCTATACCTTGGACTTAAAAACTGACATTATTTAGGCAAGTTAAAATGATTTCTTTTTTCTCAACTTTGGGTATACAGCTGTAGGTTGTTCAGGCAGCTTTGCTTACAGAGTGAATGTTCTTGATAGAATCTGCAATTGGTACTCATTTTCCTGGGTAAAACTCATTCTAAGCACTTATATAGGAAGACAGGTCCTCAATCATGGAGCTGATAAGCACTCTCTTACATCCCATACCTATTAAGGGGTATACTTAAATTAGTTGATGCCAGTAGCTTAGCTTAAATATGTGCTCATTTGCCTGAGTAACAGATGTCTTCTTCAATCACAGCCTCTGAAAGTTTATTTTACATGAAGAAGTTTTTTATATGTTTGAGAAGACAAATTCCTCTGTCTTTATCTGTTAAATTCATTAGCATATGTTTTCTTGAACTGCAAATTTTACCTTCATTTGGTTTAATTTATATAATTTGTGTCACATCTAATTGTGAGTATCAATCATAGCACAAAAATGGGGTATAAACTCACAAAATGCGTTGCTATTGAACAGAATTTGTAATACCATAGAAGCAGACCACTGATGATTCACCAATGCAAGAAATAGTCTAGTTTTGGAGATATTCAATGTCTACAGTTTCTGTGGGTTAAATATTTCTTGAATGAAGCAAACTCTTTAAGTGGATAAACACATTCTGTATGCCTAGACAAGATGAAGATAATTATCTTCTTCAAGCTGGTACAAGCCTAATCCTGATATTATTGGGTCTGACAGAGGTTACAGACATAGCAAGCACAAATTCACTTCTCTACTGCTGCCTTTGTCATTTTGCCACAGTGGTGGGATGCTAGAGCCATATATTATCCCACAAGCTGGGCATATTTCAACCATTAGCAGTCTGAGGACAGTTTGAGGTAAGTCGGAATGCTTCATCTGGAAACATCAGTGTTTGAGGAGAGTTGAAAAGGGAAAAGATCAAGTTGATGGGAGACTGAGTACTTAAGAGCTACAACTAGGATGGAAGTGAGAAGTTTTCCAGCAGCTGAACTGTAAAGTTCTAGAAGAGCTTTTCAGTCAGAGGAGAGGTATTTACACAAAAGATGCTCAGAATGGTATGTGAGGATTTTCAGGCAGAATAAACTTACCAACCTCTCCTCCCATGTGCAGGCAACAGGAGATGTAGGTTATGAGAGAAGAAAGGAAATTAGTTTGGAAAATTTGCTCTCTCTTCTTCACTAGAGAAATTACTGTTTTCCATATCCTGAAATCTCTTGAATTCTATCCTGGTTCCATTTCCCCATTAAAAATAAAAGCTTAAAATGAATTAATTGGGAATTTTTTATTGTGATGAATCTCTGCTCTGATGTGAAATTAGATTTCTAAAACATAAAAGTGGGTCTCAAAATACTAGCCAGGATATCACTGGCCATCTGCACCAGCTCTAATGGTAGTCCTGCTGCAAGCAAAACCAGTTCATCATAAAGTGCTCTGTTCAGAGTCAAGCACAAGCTGCAACGTGCAAATGAGAAGAACTTGCAGGTTCAGGAAGTTAATGGCTAAGTATGTTCATGGGCTTTGAAATGGGGTAATTAGGATAATTCTCCACTGATTTACCAAGACATGGTCCCTAGTGAGGTGCAGTAGCAGGAATGTTTGTCTACACCCCTATTTTTCCAGTGACAGACCTTATATCTTTAACATAGTAAAAGGGCCGTGGGTGGGCATTCTGCATTCCTGCAAAAGGGAATTGCTATGATCATCCCTTCAAATTCCTGAGTTTATACCTGGCTACAGTCCAGTGGTATATCCCCAAATACAGACAATACCTATATGGTGCTTTTCTAAGCAATGTCTTGGAAGAAGAGCTAACTTCTCTAGGGTTGGACACTGCTAAACCTGGCCATTACCTGTATATGATTTGGTGTATTTTCATGTTGTTAAATTCAGTCCCCCATGTTGGTAGAGCTTCTCAGGGCATACCCAATGGATCTATTGGTTGTTGAAACATGGGTATGTGCATAAATATTTCCTTGTCTGTTCTTCTGGAAAGGTGGAATAAGTATTAGATGCCACTGGGGGGACTTTGTCTTTATCACCACCACAAATCAGGGACATGTTAGCTGAAATAAACAGTGGGGCCTTTATCCTGTATCCTTTCTATCTGGCATTAAACCTGATTTAAAGCATCACCAGTCTCTGGTGAAATGGCTCAGCACGTGGATAAAAGAGGGATCAGAAGTGAGATCCAACTTAAAGCCTTAGATAACTCTGTGGGTGACGTAACTTGTGTGTAGTTTCAGATCATTTTCATTTTCACAAAAATTCAGCAATCTAAGCATCTTTGTACCAGAATATGTCCTGTTGTGTCTAAAGCACTTAGCTCCTATAAGGAGGTTGCTCTGTAGAATATTACAATGACTCTAAAGCTTCCAAGCCTGAAATTGCAAGGCAACTATTGCTTACTGAAGTAATGAAATTGCTATTCTATGCTAAATTTGCATGTAGGTTTCTAATATGAGAAAACAGTGTTTAACAGTCTTCTGATTATTTTAATTAAGGAATTGATGAAAAAAACTAACCTAGAAATGAAAACTTCACAGTTGGATGCATAAGAGAAACTGCAAAATGCTCTCCTTTAACGCTATTCAGGATTGAGCATAATCATAAACATTTCCCAGAGACCAGTCCTTGTGCTGCTTCTTTGCTCAAAGAACCCCTAGAAATTGTTAATAAATAAGATTTCCATTTGCTGACATATAAGCTTCTACTTCTTGGCATTTCATTTTTCTGGAGTTTAGCTAAAATAAAACTCATATTTGAGTGCCAGAAATTGGTTATTGCCTATTGCTTTGTAAGACCATTGTGACAGACTGGCTTCATCAGTTGAGAAATAATGTCAGGGAGAAATTGGAATAAGTCAGATTGGAATTATTAAAAAATAAATGCTTTATTTATTTATTTATTTATTTTTCTTTATTTCTAAGCTTTAACTGAAAAGACCACTTGGCTTTTAGAAATACAAAAAACCAAAACAAGCTCTGAGAATAAGGTTTTACCATAATATTTCTGGAAGAAACGAGATCCTCTGCCTTGGACAAACATAGTTATTTCTGGGGAGAATCAGAGCACCATTTTCCATCTGTTGACTTCACTGGCTGGTAAGTATGAATCAGTACTTATTCCACACATGGAAACTAAAGCATAATCATCCACAACAGTGGATCTACTAACCAGATTCAATGCTGCTGTTCAGCTCATCTGGTCGTGAGCAAGTGAACAGTCTTGCTGACATAAGGGAGACTGCTAATATGCCTGCAGAAGAGAGGTTCACATCATCACTTCAGAGTAGCTGACAATAGAAATGAAGAGACTCAGTTCTTAATTGGGAAGTTGGAGTGGATGTAGATGGTGGGATTCATCTTACCATAGGGTAGATGCCCATATCTGAACTGCTCATCTTGGGCTCCTCCTTCCCTGGAAGAAACAGGAACTTCTAGTACACAATTCATGACTGTTTGTGGTATGTTGACCTTTGTTGGCCACCAGGTGCCTACCAAGCCATTCTTTCACTCCCTCTCCTAAGCAGGACAGGGGACATAATGAGACAAAAAATGCATGGGTTGAGATAAAGACAGTTTAATAAAGAAAAGCAAAGATCAGGTCTAGAACCAAAGCAAAACCAATTTGCTCTCTGCCTCTCATTAGCAGGAGATGTTCAGCCATTTCCTGGGATGTAGGGAGTTGCTTTGGAAGACAAATGCCTTAATAATGAATGACACACCTCCTTCCTCCATTCTCCTATATTTTACTGATAAGCAAGGCATCATATGGTATGGAATATCCCTTGGATCTTGGTCTGAGAGTGCCTTTCTTGCTGTGGATTTCAGAATAGATGGCTAGTTCAGATGCAGACATCTACTTTCTATAAGGAACTGGACTTAAAACACCTGCTAAAAAGTCAGATATGTTCCTCCTTTGGACTTGATGATGCTTATGGTACCTGAAGCAAATGTCACTTCTGCAGGAGACTTCTTTTACCCCGTTGTCGTGGTTTCACCACAACCAGACAGCTTTCACTCACTCACTCCCCCCCTTCTTGCCCTCCCCCTACTCTCGGAGGGCCGGAGAGGAGAATAAAAAAGAATGCAACTCCCACGGGTTGAGATAAGAACAGTTTAGTAACTAAGGTATAACACAAATCACTACTGCTACCACCAATAATAGTAATGATAAAGGAAATAACAAGGGAAGAGAATACAACACCCCATCACCAGGCAACCGATAACTTGCTCCCCCCAGCCCGACCAAGCACCGACCGATACCTCCTCCAACCCTGCAGTCCACCCAGCCCTTCCGGGTAACTCCCAGTTACCTCCTGGGCATGACGTGCTGTGGTATGGAATACCTCTTTGGTCAGTTTGGGTCAGGTGTCCTGTCTCTGCTTCCTCCCGGCTCCCCTCCTCCCTGGCAGAGCATGAGGCTCACAAAGTCCTTGGCCAAACCAAAACATCATTGTTTTTCAGCTCTGTTCCCAGCTGAAAGTCAAAACACAGCACTGCACCAGCTACCAAGAAAGAGAAAAATGACTGCTACTGCTAAACCCAGGACATTATCCACCCCTTATTCCATACCATTCACGTCATGCTCAGATCCTACATTTTCAATATACCATCACTCCGATCTCAGTGCACTTCTATCTTAGTGCAAAGACTAGTCCCTATAAAGCTGCTGAGTCCATCTGGTCCATGATGCCAGGCTCCATCTCTTGTAACAGTCTTTCAGAGCACGAGAGGCTGTGTGCAGTGTTCACACACATGAATAACCTGGGCAATAGTGTCCATTGCTAAGTCCACCCCTCGATCATGAGTCCATCTCTGTGTTGCACCTCTGCTCTGATGGCCTTAAGGGTCATGGGCCCACCAGGTTCAAAATAATTCATTGTCCTTCCATCTCCAGTGTTTCCAAAGCACTGGAGGGGCCCAGTGGACTAGGTACTTGCCCATACTGTCCCTCATGCCCTGCCACTCATGGCTGTCCAGCCTTGGGGAAAACCTCTTGGTCCTCCCATATTGTTGTCTAACCCCAGATAAGACCCAAACCCGACTCTGCTTAAATTTTGGGATCAGACACAATGGTGGTGGGTAAAACACACTCTGCATGTGTGCCAACATGCTGATCCCCATCACAATCAGCAGGCAGGTCCCCAGGACACCCAAAGGCCATTCAAAACTTTCAGAACTCTCAAACGATGCTGCTGTACTTGTCCTTGGGGCTGGTGTAGCTGCTGTGCTTGCCGGCTCTCCCACCACCAGCTTCTCTTTTCCTGAGTCCAGCTCTTCCTCCTCTGCCTCGCTGGGAAATGCTGCGGGGTCTCCTGCGTCCTCCTGGGGCTCGGCGGGCGGCTTCCGGGGAATGCTCTCGGCCGTCGCGGGGCTGGGCTCGGCCGCGGGGCTCGGCTCCTCCGCCGCCTTCTCCCGCTGCTCGCAGCCGCCTCCTCCCGCTCCTCGACCGCCCCGACCTCCTCCACCGGCAGCCGCTCCCTGCCGGCCTCCGGTCCCGCTCCCGCTTGGTCCCCGGGGCCGCTCTCCCGGGCCGCTTCAGCAGCCGCCGGCTCCCGGGGCCGCCCCCCCTCGGCTCCCCAGAGCCTCACGCAGACGGAGGCGAGGGCGAGGGCCAGGACGGTGAGGAGCAGCCGGACGGCCAGGGACCAGTCCACGGCCACGTCCGTCCCGCCCTGCTGCTGGAGCCCGCCCGTATTACAAGTCATTGCCATAAAGTACAGTGAGACAAGAACCTTAGCCCAAGCCCCACACTTGATAAACACTAACACAGCAAATACCGGCTCTAAGTAAGTTACAACATTCTGAAGCTGTGAGATCAAGAGGAACAACTCTGAGAGCCAATAAATCAGCATTGTGACGGTCAGATCTGTCGTTATCTCAACCCCTCGTGCCCCACGTTGGGCGCCAAAAAGAACTGTCGTGGTTTAACCCCAACCAGACAGCTTTCACTCACTCACTCCCCCCCCTTCTTGCCCTCCCCCTACTCTCGGAGGGACGGAGAGGAGAATCAAAAAGAATGCAACTCCCACGGGTTGAGATAAGAACAGTTTAGTAACTAAGGTATAACACAAATCACTACTGCTACCACCAATAATAGTAATGATAAAGGAAATAACAAGGGAAGAGAATACAACACCCCATCACCAGGCAACCGATAACTTGCTCCCCCCAGCCCGACCAAGCACCGACCGATACCTCCTCCAACCCTGCAGTCCACCCAGCCCTTCCGGCTAACTCCCAGTTACCTCCTGGGCATGACGTGCTGTGGTATGGAATACCTCTTTGGTCAGTTTGGGTCAGGTGTCCTGTCTCTGCTTCCTCCCGGCTTCCCTCCTCCCTGGCAGAGCATGAGGCCCACAAAGTCCTTGGCCAAACCAAAACATCATTGTTTTTCAGCTCTGTTCCCAGCTGAAAGTCAAAACACAGCACTGCACCAGCTACCAAGAAAGAGAAAAATGACTGCTACTGCTAAACCCAGGACACCCGTTTACCCTCTCTTGGAGTTTTCTCCTCTATCGTTTGGGATCTAGAAGTACCCTAGCCCACCAGGCCTGCACTAGATGTGATCAGTTTCTGAAAATGACTTTTATCAGCAGTTAGGAAGCAAGAAAAAGAAAAGTTTTATGGTACTTTGTAATCTGAAATGTGTCACAGGTTTTTAACCTGTGAAAACACAAAATTACTCTCTGCAGCTGCAAGTGCCTAAAGCAAGGGTGCAAGGACTTTTCCATCTGCTGAACTTGGTAAAGGTTGATGCAATCACCATCTTCTGCAATTATCACTTGACAACAGCAGATTAATGCTTACAGTGGGTGCTATTAATGCATCCTTAACAAGATGAATACTCTTGCTAATGAATCCCAGTAGTCTCAAACATCAGAAGATGAAGGGTTCTGTGTATGCATGTGTATGTGAAAGCAAAAGCAAAGCACCAGGGGTTATTACAGAGCTATTATAAACCCTCTGAAAGCTGTAAACCAAAGATAAAACAGCTTCCAGCTGTTAGTTTTTACTTCCTGGTCTTGCAAGTCTGGAAGTTCTTTTAGTAGTGGGTGTTCAGTATGACTGACCTGCATAGAGTTTAGTTTCTGACTCAACACACTGAAGACACTGAGATTGTAGAGGAGCACAGCAGGAGAGGACAGTGGAATTGTCATTACTAGTAACAGGATACAGACTGCAAGGATTCCTCCTAGCCTAAGCATTTGTCTTAACCTCTTTTGTATGTTGGTTCAGCAAGCAATTGGGTTCTAAAGTCTCACATCAAATACATTGAGTTGACTACAGCTTAACCAGACACCTTATGCACAGCTCGCAGTCTCAATCAGGAATTTGTTCCATCATGTTTAGCTGAAGTCTATGATCATGGTTCACCATGGTATATATGGTAAAACTTGGCCTTCCTATATACAGAAAACTCTAGCTAATGGTCACAAGTAAGCAACAACAACCATGAGTAAGCATAATGTTATCTTGTGGAATAATAGCAGCGTAAGATTTACTTCATGTGAACCTCAAAATAGAGAAGGATCAGAAGAAGAAAACAACACCCTCAACATCAGCTGTCTTGTCATGGAAACCTGAGACATTGGGGCAACTCTTGCTTAAAGAAAACAGGCCTACTGTCCCCGAAATCCAGGGTTTACGATACAAAAAGCCTGTCTGAGAGGAGCAGCTCTAGAATGGAATGGCCCACACTTAATATTTTAGCTACATTATTAATTTCTCCTCCCACACATTAGTATTTTGGCTACATCATTATTTTCTCCTCCCACACATTAGTATTTTAGCTGCATTGCTAATTCCTCCTTTTATTTCAATTGAATGATGTGCAAGTATCTTTTTAACCAGACTGGTAACTAATTTTGTCTTAGCTGGCCTAATTCTTTACTGCTGTCATCCCCTTTTTCATGCAGCAAAATATTAAGTTTGAAAATAGGAAGAACGCTGATGTGTGAAAAACAAAAATAGACTAAAAAGGAGAGGAAAGCAGGGAACAGCTCCCTGCACATCCTTACACAGGGTTGTTGGCCAAGAAAATGAAAATGTGGGATTGCTGCTCATGGGAAGGGTGTTTGTTACCACCATGTTCTGGTGAATGAGGAGCAGTTAAAAGTTTCATAAAAGCTGGGGCTGTCTGTCACCAGCTATCTGTGGAATGAGTGATATATCCCTATGGGAAGATTTCGTTTACATTAACTTCCTTGACACAAGTCTCATGGGGGTTCTATATGAGTCTCCAAGGGTCTCCAACTGAAAGAAAAAGGAGCTAGAAGGGAGTTAATGCCTTTTTAAATAATGCATCTGCTAAAGGAGAACTTCTTTTCCTTATTCATGCTGTCAGCAAAGGTTTTGCAACACGAGATTTCACCATACTGCTTGCAGGACAGCTCTTGGATGTGCTTTTGATGGGAATCTCCCAGTTGTCCCTATATGCCATGCTTTGATTCACATGGTCTCTCAGTTAGTGAACTAGTTATTTTTCTGGATTAAACTAAGCTAATAAACTACACACACTGGATGTACTCTTAATGCATTCCAGTCACTAATGGGTCTCGAATCTGGGAATATACTACAGTTATGAAGTAACACTCCCATGAGCTTGTACAGTGCAGGTATCAGATCATCAGCATCAGCTATTTTGCTTTAGAGATATGATTTTATTACGCTGCAGGAATTGCTAATGCAGACATCACCTTAAGAGGTCAGGTCTTGGTAATGGATAAGCCTGAATGCTCTGTGGTCTAGAGATGGACAAAATGGAGTTGCCTACGGTACCCGAAAGCTAAAAGAGAAGCATGTCCCTGCCTCCCAGACAGCTCCAGAAGGATGCAGATACTTTCCTGGCATCCTGTAGTAGTGGAAAAGGGAGTGGAATAAAAGGGACCACTGGGCAGGCTTGAAGGAAGCTCAATTTGCAGTATAAGATTTAGTATATTCAGGGTTTTTTTTTTAGAGGAAAAGAAAAAACCTTGCATGTTAAAAGAGAGATGTTACTGACTTGACATTGTTTAAGAATTTGAGTCAGCTAACAAAGTCTAACTATGCTTGGGGTGAAGGTAGCAGATAAAGACAAAGACACCAAAGGGATGGTGGCAGAGCCTGCTGTGACAGATATGATGAGATCAGTGAGCACTGAAATGCATCTGTTTTGGACATGGGGCAGCTTTATCTGGGCACTTGCTTTTTCATTCCTTAGATTTTCCTTTCGTGGATATTTGCATGTGTCATATTTTAGGCAGCCAGGTGAGGAGGTTCTTGCTTTTCACTTACCTACAGAAGGCATTACCCAGATCTGAGTCCTGATCAATGTAGAAGTGCCTTTGCCTTCAAACACAGACAGAAAAGCTCCCTGCTTCCCACCAGTTGATATTACTTGCAGTTGGCTCTCTCTCTGGAATCTCATTCTTTGTCAGTCTTACATCTCTGATGCTCTGAATGGCTGCCTTTCCAATCTTTTCCAACTATCTTTGGATTCTTGTTTTGGTAGCTGTTGCAACAAGCTTAAAGAAACTGAAATCAAACTTCTGGCAGATTTCCTCTTGGCATTAGAAGGAGATTTTTGAAGGAAACATAAAACTTGGCAGCCTTCATTTTAACTGCCCTTTCACTCTGCCACCCAACTAACTTCCTGCTATGTCTACAGGAAGACATGGGCTTCCTAGGGCAGGAACAACTCTTGGTTCCTACAGAACTGCAAACCTTCAAACAGACCAGACTACAGAAGAAAGAGCTTTGAAACCATCCGTCAGGCTTAGACACTTCCTCCTGATGACTGTAAGGGTAAAATAATAACAACTGATTACAAGAAACTCCTACTTATTTATATTTACAGTTGAATGCAGATGGTGGTCCTTATGGTGTGCAAGTGGTGAAGCATCTATACATCATCTTGCCTCCAATCCACCTCCAGTCTTGCCTACCACATCCAATTATCTTCAGAGGCAGCATTTTTCCTTGTTATGGGAGTAAGGCTTTAAGCATTTTATATAGATTTCTTTTATAATATCATTATGTCTCAATCTGTCAGTAAATTCAGGATAAAAATACCTACAACAAGCTTCATTCAAGGGTACAATTTCTTTGCTAAAATAGATGCCATTCATCATAACAATACACTCTAGAAATAGGAATCCCATTGTGACATTGTGGTGCATTAGTACATTAAATTACTACCTTTTGCATAAAACGATCACTGATGCAAAGCGGTAAATAGCTGATATTACAGCACAAAATTTCTTTTTGTATTTCACAGAATCTCAGACTGGTTTGGGTTGGAAGGGACCTTAAAGCTCATCCAGTTCCAACCTCCTGCCACAGGCAGGGACACCATCCATTATACCAGGTTGCTCCAAGCCCTGTCCAACCTGCCCCTGGGATGATGCAGCCACAGCTTCTCTGGGCAACATGTGCCAGCGCCTCAGCACCCTTACAATAAAGAGCTTCTTCCTAATGTCTAATCTAAATCTCCCCTCTGGCAGGTTAAATCCATTCACCCTTGTCATGTCACTACAAGCCCTTGTAAAAAGTCCCTCTTCAGATTTCTCGTTGGCCCCCTTCAGTTATGGGCAGACTGTCACAAAGACTCCCCAGAGCCTTCTCTCCTCCAGGCTGAACAAACACAGCTCTTCCAGCTTATCTTCATAGTAGAGGTGCTCCAGCCCCTTCATCATCTTCGTGGCCTCCTCTGGACTCACTCTAACAGATCCACATCCTTCTTATGTCGGAGGTCTGAAAGCTAGATGCAGGACTGTAAAATCACCACTGTCTACTTGCTGGTCACTGCTCTTTTGATGCAGCCTGTAGCAGATACCCCCACTGTAACGTCGCCTATCCCTGCCTTTTTTTAATGCTGACCAACAAGTTCTCGGTCAGTTCCTCATCCATGCTCTCCAGCTGGTCATTGACATAGAGTGTGACACCCCTCCTTGTCTTTGCTGCTTGTCCTTCCTGAAAAGCGGTATCCTTCCATTCCAACACTCCAGTCATAGGAACCATTCTAAGATGTCTCCACAGTGCCAGTAAAATCATAGCCCTGCAGGCATGTGCAGGTCTAACAACTCTTATTTATTCCCCATGCTATGTTTGTTTGCATAGAGGCATTTTAAGTTGGGTCCCTAATGAAGCCAATTTAGTGTCTGGAGTAGCTGGAATTCCTTTGTGCTGCTCTTCAGGTGCTCTCCTCCTCACCTGTGAGCCCTCTACAGGCTCTGGGTATTTCTTGCTGGCACTGGCATCCAACTGGTAGTCTTCACAAGCCTATGACTAAAGATGCTCTTCTTTGACAGATGGACCCCATCAACCATTAGACCAGATCTGTCAAAACAAGTCCCAGGGTCTAGGTAGCCAAAACCCTGGCTGTGCCACCAGTCCTGTAACCATTTATTGATTCACCAGATGCAGCTAAATCATACAATCATAGAATCATATAGTGGTTTGTGTTGGAAAGGACCTAAAGATCATCTAGTTTCAACCACACTGCCATAGGCAGGGACACCTTACACTAGAGCACGTTGTCCAAGGCTTTGTCCAACCTGTCTTTGAACACTGCCAGGGATGGAGCATTTACCACTGCTTTGGGCAACCTGTTCGAGTGCCTCACCACCCTCCTGCCTCTTTCTGCACTGACCCTGTTGTTTGCAGAGATGTTGCTCTCACATATTCTCACTTCTCTCTTTGGTTGCAATTGTTGTTATGCAGTGTTTTTTTTCCCCTCTTAACTATATTCTTCCAGAGGAACTACCACCATCACTGATGGGCTGAACCTTGGCCAGTGGTGGGTACATTTGGAGCCATATGCATTGGCTCTGTTGGACATGGGGGAAGCTTCTAGCAGCATCTCACAGAAACTGCTCCTGTAGCCCCTCCACTTCCAAAACCTTGCAATGCAAACTCAGTACAAGAGGTAAGCACTAGACAATCAGAAGGATTTTGAAGGTCTGATATAGAGATGTGTGAAACACATAAATGCCCATTCTCCATAAAGGTGCACTTGTGACCTGGCTAATGTTTGGCCAAAAGCCCTCTACCAGATGGGTGAGAAAATTCATCTCCTGGAAGGTTATCAGCTCTTCCTCTGCTTTTTTAGACTGTATTTCAAAGTAATTCTCTTGAACAGCTTGTTGCCTGATTATTTCGATCTAATCTAGAGGAAATCTGAAAAGACCATGGCCACTGCATTGGTGGGGAAAGACCAGGGAATAACATAGAAAACACAATCCATCACCCTTCTGCCTCCTAAGCCGCAGTCCAAGGTAACTGAAAGCCCAAAGGTTGTTCTGGCTTGCTAACGCTCTGATACAAACCTACAAGTGCCTTTTATACAAGGACAGGGAGGCAGGTGAGCTTTCATCTGTGTCCAAATCCCTTCTAATCCATTGCTAGAGCACCTGGATGCAGGAGTCACACTGACACGTTTGCTCTCTGCAACCTGAGAAAAGTAATTTGAGTCTTGATTTCATCTCCCTCTCTCTAAACAGCAGTGCTAAAAATAACATCCTCATCTTTACGCTGTGTTTAGTGCATTAGTAGCTGTCAAACATCTATAGAAATGAAAGAGGTTATTTAAGGGTACGTCTCCCTGGCATAGTACAGCACAGTGTAAAAATCTGTATTAAGGAGAGTGTAATTAGGCTTGTGCTCTACTTGATAACAAGCTCATGAGGTACATGGGGAGTGCCAGCCAGAAGGGAGCTCTGCAGTAACAGCACTCAAAGTATCCAAACCACGAGTGAGTAACCCAAATTCAACCGCCTGCTTTGGAGTGCAGAAACCACCTCTTGTTTTCTGTCTAACACTGCTCATGGTCCACTTTTGGCTCATTTGTGACCTTTTTTCTATCTATCTATCTATCCATCCATCCATCCATCCATCCCTCCATCCACCCACTCACCTACCTTTCCTTCCTTCCTTCCTTCCTTCCTTCCTTCCTTCCTTCCTTCCTTCCTTCCTTCCTTCCTTCCTTCCTTCCTTCCTTCCTTCCTTCCTTCCTTCCTTCCTTCCTTCCTTCCTTCCTTCCTTCCTTCCTTCCTTCCTTCCTTCCTTCCTTCCTTCCTTCCTTCCTCCCTCCCTTCCTTCCTTCCTCCCTCCCTCCCTCCCTCCCTCCCTCCCTCCGTCCCCCTTCCCATCCATCCACCCACCCACCCCTCCATCCATCCATCCATCCATCCACCCACCCACCCATCCATCCATCCATCCATCCATCCATCCATGCATCCCTCTGTTCCTGAACCAACTCCGGACCCACAACACCTTGAAGTGCCCCCACGTTTTCTCACATAGCTTCTTTCAGAGCCATCCTCGGTCTGTGACCTTAAGAGGATGACAAAGGAAAGCCAGAGGCACTGTTAGCGATCCAGAGACTTAAAACTTATATATAGAAATAATTCCGTTCCAGAATGATAACTCTGGAACAAGAATTTTAATTTGGACACAGCAGTCCCTTACCTCCCTGTGCTGCACACACATCTCTCATGCCCTGGGAATTCACTGCAATCCCTACTGCAGCCATAGACCCCTCATATCCAGCTGTTGGCTCTGTGTCTTCCCTTTAATTAAGGGAACTAGCTGAAGGAAAGTCATTATCATTCGACAGCATAAAAATGCCATTTTCAAAGCTTTTAAAATCCATTCAAGTGCTGCAGGTACCAGGGTTACTCTACTGAACTGAAGCAAATGGGCAGTAGCATAAGAATTAATTCATAGCAGAGATTTCAGGAGCTGGGAGAATTGCTGGAGATCCACACACCTGGTATCAACCCTTTGTCTATTTTGTTTTACAGCTAGATTTGTTCTGTTTGGGTGTTTTTCTGTGCATTACTGAGGATCAGAAAAATGTTTGAATGGGTCCTGTTCTTTCAGAGCACTTTAAATAATAAAGAAGCCCAACATAGTGCATAAAGCAGCAAAATTTCACTGATAGTGCATAAAGCACTGAATTTCACTGATTTTGCAGCATTGTTCTATATGCAATTCTGGCAGCAGAATGAAATACCAGCAAAAGAGTAGGAAGGACTAAGTAGATAAAACAGGGTACATTATAAAAAACTTTAAAGGTAAGTCTTACTTTGGTATTTGGAACCAGAAAATATAGTACGAAACAATTAGAAAGGCAGGGAGAAAAGATTTAGTTCATGTGTTTGTCTCCTTCATATTAATCCCATCCACTGTTTTCTGTTCATATTAATCAGCACGTTGTAATTACTGTGTTGTCTCTGTCCTGGTGCTCCTGATGCTGTCCCTTGCTGCGACAGCACTAGGTACCTCACATCTTTTGTTTTGATGAGCAGCGTGGCTGCTACCCAAAGGATGTCTTTTCTGCAGACAGAGGATTTGGAAGGGTTGATCTGAAATGAAACATTCACGTTCAAATGCTGAAATCCATTAAAATGCAAACTAAACTAAATTAGGATAGGATTCCCAACAAGTTTCCTAGAACAAATGTGTTCACGGTGATAACTAAACAAAGGTATGTCACTGCTGTGTTGCTGTCCTCAAAACGTGAGCTGTCATAGGAAACCTTAGCAATAGTACAAAAAAGGAGATGAAAGGACATATACCACAGATAGCATTAATATTGGGAAGTATTTATAACATTAGATCACCTTTAATTAATACCATCTGCCAGGAAGGTGGGAGCAATAGATAATTTGGAGGTTCAGAAATGAAAGTGCCTCACCAATGGACTTCATCAGATCTGAGCATTGTAAATGTAAAACCCAGGTTCTATATGTGGGTTTAAGAGAGGAAACAATCAGTTGGTTTTGAGAAATTTGGCCATGTTTTCCTAGCCTGCTTTAAAACACTGTGTAGAGCAGCTACTGGTTTGTTAAAGAGGAACATCAAACGGTTAAACATGGAGCCATAATTTGCAGATACAACAAAGGATTTAGTAAGCATGTACGTGTCCCTTCCACATGAAGTGCTAAGGGGCCCTAAGTATTTCATCCTACCCCTTCCACTTAATCCAGGCCTGATGTGGTCTGCTTTAGATGGTACAAGGCACCTGATTAAAGTGTTCCTCACATTAATTGCACATCAAAATCCTTCCCATAGGTGCTCCATTCCCAAAGCAGCTAATTGCACACTCAAAATATGAATACTCCATGTGAAGTCAGACCGTGGCTGTCCTGGGTTTAGCAGTGGCAGTCATTTTTCTCCTTCTTGGTAGCTGGTGCAGTGCTGTGTTTTAACTTTCAGCTGGGAACAGAGCTGATAAAAATGATGTTTTGGTTTGGCCAAGGACCTTGTGGGCCTCATGCTCTGCCAGGGAGGAGGGAAGCTGGGAGGCAGCAGAGACAGGACACCTGACCCAAACTGACCAAAGAGGTATTCCATACCACAGCACGTCATGCCCAGGAGGGAACTGGGAGATACCCGGAAGGACAGGGGGTCGGCCGGATCAGACTGGTGGTTCGGCACATGTTATTGTACTCCTTTCCTTTGCTATTTTCTCTTATCATTGTTGTCATTGGTGGTAGCGGTGGTGATTCGTATTGTACATTAGTTGCTAGACTGTTCTTATCTCAGCCCGTGGGAGTTGCATTCCTTCGATTCTCCTCCCCATCCCTCTGGGAGCGGGGAAGGGGGGGGAGGGGGCAGCCCCTGGGGAAAGAGGGGGGACGGACTAACGTGGGCCTCGATTGCTTCTAGGCTGGCACCACTCACTGGGAGTAAGTGCACAAGCTGTCTTGGTTGGGGTTAAACCACAACAATGGCACAAGACAATTTGGTCTCCAAGTGGGGCATGCCTCTTGCACCGGCATAAATGTGGGAACCTTCATTCATGGAAATAACTAAGAGAGAAAGAAACCATCAATTTTATAACATAGGTTGCAAGTCGGAAATGTAACGTGGAAAACTGCCAGGTTGTGATAAAGCATCATAAAATCATCCTGGGATGATGATGGTGAAATCATTCCAATTGCATTGTGTATATAATGCCCATATTTTTTATTTCCTCTGTCTATTTGTACCATTTCCCTCCTTTTTTTTTGCTTTTCTGGCTCTGCAGTCCATTAGGCTGCAATCCTGCTGCTCCCTCCGACAGAGCTGAGTGGGGACGTTCTAATCAGCACTTGAGACAGATGTGCACAAGAAAATGCCAATAGATTTTAAATAATTATATCAGTGACTGCAAAAGAGTCACTGTAAAGTGCTTGTAATCAGCATGACAAATATCTGCAATATAATTAAAGAAGACAGCTTTAGAGTGCTTATTTTAATGAATATAAACAGAAAAGTGTCATCCACAATAATTTATCTGGTCTAAGATAAACCTTTGAATGTTCACAGTGCTTAACCCACACAATAGTGTCAATGCTTCCATCAACATCATAGCCCAGACTCAGAAGTGATGCATAGGCAGTGGGCTTTCGTACACCACAGGAGGCATAGGGGTTGTTATTACTGTTTGTGACAGGTAGTGCCCAGAACATCAGCATCCTGCTGTGCTGTCACAGTAAGAATATATGCTAAGAGAAGACTAGACAGCTAAGGAAGAGCAGGTTAAAAGAAAAAGTGAGGCACAGAGATGGGTGACCCAGAGATCACACAGCAAATTAACATCAGTCAGGAAAAGAATTACAGTGCTTTAGCACACAGGTCAGCTCACCAGGCTGCACTACCACCCAGGAGGCTCGAAGTAACACAGCCTTATCATCTTCCAAACTAATAATAGCCCCTTCTGACCTGAGCATTGTTATGTGGCCTCCCAGAAGTATAAATTGCCCATTTTTACATGAAGTAATTAAAGGTTTCCTTCGTTAGCCTTAAGAATTCCCTGTATGCAAAAGCAACTTATCATTTCCCACAGACTTGAAAGCCCTTTTTTTTTCACACTCCAAAGCACTCATAAAGCAAGAAGCAGCAAATCACATGGACCAAACCCACTTTAAACTAATCTTCTGCACCACTAACAGTAAGGTGTTACTAGTTCATTAATAGTTCCACCAGTTTTGAATGACCATGTTAACTAGCTATTCTGATAGTTGCAGTTAGTCATAGCATATGGGTTCAAATACTTCAAATTTCCTCTTAAAAGTGAATATTTGAACTAGCTGTTCTTTAGTAAGAATGTTCCCTCATTCTCAAGGATGACACATCTTTGACTTGTGAAAATGCTGTATGACAGTTTAAAATTCAGAACCAGTAATCTCTCTGAGCCCCACTGCAGCTTCAGCAATAATTGAGTCCCCTCATTTCTCAATGTGTGTAACCAAAGGCAAATGTGTCTTTAGTAGATAGCTTTCCCTTCCCACACAGCTCCTTTTTTGGTTATAATTTGATGACAGTTTAGAATTGGTTTAGTTTATAAAGCTAAATTTCCTAACTTTAGTCACGTGCATATGAGCTTGCTATGAATTCTCTTTGTAGGCAATTAAAAGAAATTAAACTTTCTGAGTGAAATTCTTCTTATACATTCTTGTGAAAAACCGTGACTTAAATGCCTGTAGAGTGTTACACTTCCTGCAGTGTCACTCCTTCCCCAAATGCTGGTACCAACAGTCTTTGTCCAGCTCTGAGAAACTGCTGACCACACTGGTTGAGAGACCTGAGAAATTCATCTTAACAGTTTAGTGGTCAATTGTGTAGGAACCAAACCTCTGAGTGCGGTGAAAACCCAAGACTATTTGTTACACTCCAGGATATTGATAACACATCTTTTTGATGTAAGGCTCAATTTTCCACTCTCCTGCTCAATGGTCTGTGCTAGAGCAATAATCATGAACACAGCTAGATTCAGCACAGCTTGGTTCACTAATTTATTTTGGCCCTAACAAGATAAAAAGAATACTTGCTTTTATTCCAAGGTCACCGTAAGTGCTGGAGACATGGAGCTTTTAATCCACTGCATTTCTGTAGATACTGCTGCAGTATTGTGAAATGTTGGCTTGTTTTCCTCCTTCAGCTCTGTAGGAGCAGAATTGTTGTATCTCAGCAAGGACTATGATCACAGAACTACACCAAACTGGCATGGTCAAGTGCAGGCTGAAGCTGACCAGAGAGGGTCATATATAGACTGCTAACTGTATGGGCTAAACTTGAGGGGCATGTGTGTATCCTTTTAACAGCTGGAATACAGTTCAGGGGGGTGATTCAGAGAAAGCAGGATGTCAGCACTCCAGACCAACCAAGAAGAAAGCTATTGCCTCTAAAGAATGACCTACAGAGCTAAAGGAGGACAACACCTTTGCCCATGATCTGGGAGAGGAAGCTGGATACCTCTTTCCCAGACTGTGGGATTTTCTGTAGAGTAAGGAGCAGATGTTCTGTAGGATGTGCTCCACTGTGTGCCAAGACCCACATCATCAGACTGGTCATCTGGCTTAATAGCAGATGTTGCAGAAGCCTAGCTCTCTCCTGTGGCTGAGGGTAGCTTAACTCCACAGTAGAACCCCTCGGTTTCCCATACTTACAGTCTGGCTTTGCAGGAAATTTGGTTTTCTCAGTTCCTCCTTCTCAACCCTTTAAAAGCATAACTGGAGCATTTCTAGCTCTTAGATTTACCTCCTGCTTTTCTTTAAGATTACCTCTGAGTTCTTTCATACTAAGAAGTGTAAAATCTGCTTATTTCTTCATGCAAGTATTTCCCTTGCAACAGCCCTATAGCCTCTTTTCATATCTTTGCTGCCTGGTACAGGACAACAATCCCCATCTGCTGCATCTTTCCATTTCACAAAGAGATTTATTTCATTTCACCTGAGTTGTCATAGTTGCACTGATTTTGTAATGAAGGAATTCTGGTGTTCGATTTATGACTTAATTTAAAAAAAAATACTACATGGGAGGTGATTCATTACTTGATAATCTTACATGCTAAGCATGGTATGAATGTATAACATAGCAAGACTGGAGATAGTAATTGGCTTTGAAAATTAGGTTAGAAGAATAACGACTTTAAATGATTTTTATAATGAAACAGGAGAAAAGGTTGGCAAGATCAATTATGCAAGAATACAGTAATTACAAGAAAAAAATGTTGAAGAAGTGAAAGCAAGAACAAATATTAACGGATATGATAGCACACACCAGCAGTACCAGCACTGAAGATGACTGACCTTTGGAGTAAGGCATAAGACTGAGAATCAGGATGTCCCGGTTTGAATTATTTTTCATCTTCTCATTTGTTATTTATTTTACCTCCATTTCTGCTTTCATTTTATGACTATTTTAGTTCTTCAGCTTGCAAAAGACAATATTCTTTACAGTTTTCCATAGATTTTAGCTCAATTTTTAGTTTGTTTGGTTTTCTTTTTGTGATCTATTTGTGAGAAACATCACCAGTCTTGTCTTAAATCCTCTCATTCCTTGTTCCTTTCAACACAGTCAGGGTTTGCTGTTTAAAATGAGTATTTTTCAGTTTGAATTTTGTTGATGTTTTAGCTATTGGACCTTTTTGTGCTCCGCTACACTGAAAAATCTTGTGATACCGCTTAACAGTTCCCTGAGTAGGTTAATTCAGATATCATCAAAATGGAAGGAAAAAAAACCTCTTAAGATGATATTTAGGTCATGTGTTTGAAGAAGGAACATGGTTTAGCAGCTAGTGGAGAAAGACAGACACCTCTACATGGCAATTTCTCCTGCTGATTTAAGATTGAACTCTTCGGAACTGATTGATTTTGGAAGGGACTTTTGGAAATTGGAGTGGATGATCTAAATCTTAAGATGATGAGCACAAGGTGCAGTGAATCCTGACTTGGCAGGAGCTCACGTATTCAAAGACAGAATAGGAATGAATAACACATAGATTTGAAACATCTGAAAACAATGTTAACAAAGGATTGAAAACAGCTCGAGATAAAATAACAAAAAATAGCTGCTATATTTTTGAATTTAGATTGTTAAATCTGTGATTGTTTTTTGATATGTAGTGGTAGCTTAGGAAACAGGTACAGATAATACAATAACTACTAAAATAACTAAACAATAGTTATTTATTATCAGGTAAATAGTTATGACATATCTGAATTTACACATATGCAACATGTCTGAATGCCATGACTTCTGCGAGACCTTCATGTTACCACCAGTTTGGAAGTAATTTGAATCCAAGTGAATTCTTGTGACAGATGGCACCAGATCCTGACAGATGGCAGCATAACTGAGCTAAATTCCAACTTTCAAAACCTAATCACACATATGACAAGCTAATAGTTCAAGATACAAATGTACCCTAGAAGAAGGAAAGGAGAGAGCAATGGTTTCTACAATGTTAGATAAATTAAAGCAGATGTTATTCTTTAAAAGGAGAAATCATTATCGGTTTTCACCAGTGACATAGTGGGCTTCACTTTGGCCTTTTCTCCATCTGCCAGTTCTCATTCCTGCTTTCCCATCATTTTGCAGAGTGTCCCTGCAACCCTGTGCCCTGATGCTGTCTGAGTGTTTGACAGATACGCTACTGATCATTGTTGTTCATGCCACACGATATTTCACACCCCTACATCTGACTTCTGAAGGGTGTTATGGTGCTGAGTGGGTGTCAACTGAGAACAGAGTTAGCTGGCTAGCTTATATCGTTGTTATAAGCCTCCCTAGTGAAAATCCTTTATATTTTGCTCTAGTGATCCCACTATGGGGATCAGAGCAGGCACTGTAGATGTCATTACTGCTTTTTCCCCTCTGATTCTTAAAGTTGGGCACTGTGCAGCTTGCAGATGTTTCCTGTTCTCAGGATTATTTGTACTCTTAAGAATTGTCAGCATTGGCTGAATAATTGCAAATATGAGCTTGTGTTAGTATTTCACAGGATCCAGTTCAATTTACTATCTCTGTATAAGACAAAATGTATACTGGAACTTAGATCTAAGGTACTGCTTTCAGTATCTAAGATACAAGCTTCTAACCTATGTCAGATACTATTTCTTTATTCTCTTTATTACCAATAAGCCTGTTTTTTCCAGGTCCAGGACAGTTTTTTAACTGACCATTCCTGCGTTTTTCCTAGTGTGGGGCTTGCAGTGCCAAGCTGTGCCTTACCTCTTATGGTCCTGTGCCTGCATTCCTCTATGCTCTGTCCCATACTCAAGAGGCATTCCCATCCTGAAGGCTTCCGCTGCTGTGCCAGGTCTGTATTTCTGTATGCTACATCATTGTTAGAATCATAAATACCTCATTCCACAGTGAAAACCTGCTTGTTACTGCTATCTATACAAAACTGCCATTGTACCACACAAAGATAACAAAAGTAAAATAAATTAGCCAGAGACACTTAATCAATTAGAGAAATTGCTGTTACATCTAAATCAAATTGTATGAAGTGAAGGCAGGTCAAGAAAGGTTCAGACAGAGCAAGCCTGGCAAGCCTCAGTCCTGAGGCCCTGCAGACTCAGTACAAGGTGTCTGGGCAGTTATTTATGATAGCTGTACGGTATTACAGGGCTACACAGTCACACTATATTCTAGTATATATTCCAATTCCATTATATAAAAATATAACTAGGCAACCCCAAATTTTCAAAGGAAAGTATAATTTCAATTTCCTTTGTCCAAAATTCAAGCTTGCTTAAGGATGACTTGTCTGTATATGACAGGTGAAAACCCCAACTGATCTTATAAGAGGGATATGTTTTATGATGCAAACCTCTTCATATGACAAATTGCTTCAGATTGTCCTCTGAGTTTCTTTATCTGAAAGATGGAAAGCTCTCCTAAACCTTTATTGCTGAGTTTCTGCAAGAATGATGTCTTGGTGGGGAATTAGTCATAAAAAGTGCCTGCTCTTAAAAAGGAAGTAGACAGATGTTTGCATTGAAGAACTGGTTGGATATGAAATAGACTAATTTAGTCATACTGCTCCTCACACGGCTGAGATGTGGATGTTTTTGTGAACTCTATAAAGTCACAAGGATGATATCTGTGATGGAAATACCCAGATGTTAGAGGTACGGTAATATGGAGAAGGATTTTGTGATAATCTGACATATACTTCATATTTGAGGTATACAGAGCACACCATTCCTGTGCTTCATGGAGCATATGACATTTCATCTGCTGATCTCACTCTGTTGTTTTTATCTGTATAGACTTCCAGTTGATTGGGAATGGTGTTAATCTTGCCCTGGGCTTGATGTTCTTTTTTCCCCACACTTGATCTTACCAGGAAGGGAGATCCTTGAAGATAACTCTTCATCAAATAAATAATATCTAAAACACTTACAAAAAAAAACCAAAACAACTACTATTTTTAGTATTTTGGTCCAGTCTAGCCAGCTTTCATCTTTTTTGATCTGTGAACCTATTCACTGGAGTGGATCACTTTCTCACTCACTGATGCAGTAAGTAATTTGGAGGTGACAACCATAGCAAAAAAAGCCAAGATTACCTTTTGTTATATCATACTAAATGTGCATAACTGGACTTCAGGAAAGTACCATTAATTTGTCCTTACTTAAACTTCCATCATACTATTGAATTGTATTCATTTTATATTGAGAATGGGATTTTTGCCTTTCTAAGCTGCTTCTATTTCCGGGCATAGTTTTTCTTAATAACATCTCCCATTTTCATAAGGACAGGATGTGACATACAGAGTTTGTTAATTAATGGATGCTTTCTGACAAATATTTAATAACAATAAATAAATGAAGTCTGAGCAAATGTGACAGAGTTTATACTGGTTTTCTAATGGCTTACAACTGCCATAACCAGCTATTAGCTGACCTTCAGAAAAATGGGGAATGTATTCTATAAAATATATTTTAAAATATTAGCCAGTTATAAAGGGTGGCTGATTGCCAGAACTGTGGTATTCACATGGCTTGAGTAAGAGCTCAGTTAATTTTGCTAGAAGAAAGTATTTTGTCCAAGATGCTGTTTTGTAAGCAAGGGGAGGAAACATCATAGGCTGGGAGGCCATTTGTGAGGTTAGCTGCAGATGATGGATGGATGGACGGACGAACGGACGGACGGACGGACGGACGGATGGATGGATGGATGGATGGATGAGTGGATGGATGGATGGATGGATGGATGGATGGATGGATGGATAGATGGACGGATGGATGGATGGATAGATGGACGGATGTATGGATGAGTGGATGGATGGATGGATGGATGGATGGATGGATGGATGGATGATGGATGGATGGATGGATGGATGGGTGGATGGATGTCTAATGTTCATTTGTTGAAAGGAGATGAATATTATTGTCTTTATACTTCGCAATGGCAGGTCGCTTCCTTTGATCTATGGGCTCACACTGCAGCTGAGCACTAACAGAAATGAGTGACATTTGTTTTTAACTAACTTACCTGTTCATGTCATCAAACATGTTGGTAACCAGTCACTAGTGGTGTCCCTTAAAGCTCAGTATTAGGGCCAGTGTTGTTTAATATCTTCATTGATGATCTGGATAAGGGGCTTGAGTTCACCTTCAGTAAATTTTCAGACAACACCAAGTTGGGTGGCAGTGTTGATCTGCTGAAGGATAGGAAGCCTCTGCAAAGGGATCCAGGCAGGCTGGGTCAATGGGCTGTGGCCAGTGGTGTGAGGTTCAACTAGGCAAAGCACTGAATCCTGCATCTGGGCCACAACAATCCAATGCAATGCTACAGGCTTGGGGAAGAGTGACTGGAAACTGCTCATGGAAAAGGACCTGGGGGTGCTGGCTGATGGAGCTGAACATGAGCAGCTTGTGCCCAGGGAGCCAGGAGGACCAATGGCATTCTGGCCTGTATCAGCAATAGTGTAGCAGCAGGGCCAGGGCAGTGATTGTCCCCTTGTACTGGGCACTGGTGAGGCTGCACCTCAAATTCTGTGTTCAGTTCTGGGTCCCTCACTAAAAGAGAGACATTGAGGTGCTGCAGCAGGTCCAGAGAAGGGCAACAGAGCTGGTAAGGGCCTGGAGCACAGGTGTGATTAGGAATGGCTGAGGGACCTGGGATGTTTTAGTCTCGAGAAGAGAAGGCTGACGGGAGACCTTGCTGCTCTCTACACCTGCCTGAAAGGAGGATGGAGTGAGGTGAGGTCGGTCTCTTCTACCAAGTAACAAGTGATAGGACAAGAAAAAATGGCCTCAAGCTGCACCAGGGGAGCTTTTGACTGGAGATTAGGAACAATTTTTCACCAAGAGGATGCTCAGGCATCAGAACAGGCTGCCCAGGGAAGTGGTGGAATCACTGTCCCTGGTAGTGTTAAAATCTGTGTATATTAGGCCCTCAGTGATACAGTTTAGTGGTGGACTTAGCATTCCTGGTTGGACTTGATGATCTTAAAGGTCTTTTCCAACATAGTTGACTCTATGATTTAGCAACCCCAGATTTGCAGTCAGATAAAGTGGTTTTCAAAGAAAACTAGCTATCATCAGTCAGCTGTATCTATTCATTTATACCACTCAAAACACATTAAGTATGCCTTTGAGTCAAGGAATTTGGGGAATAAATGCTCTGAGGTCTCACAGCTTCACTTTGCTCATTCTCTGCATCAACTCCCTGATGGAGATTCCCGTGAGTTCTTAATGGAAATTCCTGAAGACAAAAAAATCAGACCAGTTCACTAAATACCAACCACCACCTCCCCTGAGTCACCATCATGTCTGTTTGCTTTATGAAGACACTTTGTATAACAGAAAGTACCAAAGGCACTGCTCATCATAATGAGAAATCTAAGTGTATTTGTATAAAAGCAGGATGGTAGAACTATATATTTTCACATAAAATAAAGAAAGAAGATGGGAAAAAAACAATTTGACAGTTAAAATTTTAAAGGTAGATGAAGACATTCTATGCTTTAAAAAGGAAGAAAATGTATTTTGTAATGTTTAGTAAATATGCAATAATTACTGGAAACTGAATCAATTTTTTTTCCCAAGGGCTATCAGAAACAGCATCAGCATTTTTGTTCTTCACATTCGCTGCTCTAAGTCCATTTCTTAGAGATCCAACATTTATAGATTTATTATTTGTTATGATCACTCAGAGCTTTGTTGGCTTTGTGTGCCCAACAGAAATTGTAAGAATGAAATATTTTTCTGATATTCTGATATGGAAAGGAACTGCTGCATGTCAGAAATCTGACATTCTATTCTTATTTATTTTATTTATAAACTTGCCCATTGAATAAATCGAATTATCTGATTGCTTCTCAGTCATTAATTTAGCCTCCAAAACCCCTTGAAGGTTAGGTAAATATTAAATATCTCCAGTTTTGAAAAGGGAAACAGATTGAGAGAGATTAGTATCTTAAGTTTCCATGGTATTAAGCAGCTGCTTTTTAAAGACGAAGTCAATGATGAAAACAGCTCTCAGCACTTCTGAATGTCAGGTGATAATGGACTTAATTAAGTCACCAAGTAAGTCAGGATCAGAGCTAAGAATACAGCTGAGGTTTTGTGGCTACCTGCTAGGTTTTAAACAGAAAACGTTTTTTAGTCAGCAATCAGAAACGAGCACTGATTACACTAACGCATATGGCTATCAGATTAAATACAGTAGAAGACTATCCCCAGCATTTTCACAAGACAATCGGTGATTTAAATCAGTTGGCTGATTTATAGAATACCAAAAGGCAGAGATCAAAGAGCCAGTAAGGCAAATGCAGCTGTACCTTCATGTTCTACCCTAGGGAACTGTGTGCTCTTAGAGAAGTCCAGGGAATTACATAAAGGCACATGTCTCAGATGCAAACAGTAAATACTTTATCTCCTAGGAAACATTCATGTTTCAATACCTTAGTAAATATAGGATGGCAGGATCATCCATTTCCTGATGATAGCAAGTTATTTTTTTCCATGTCCTGAATATCAGAGTAGCTTTAGGTATATTTAATGCTGGGACAAGCTGAGAGTCAGAATTACACTGCTCTCTCGGCCCCCAAAGCCAAGCTCCTATTTCATTCTAATGGGAGCTTTTCTTGTGTAAGAATTACCACTTTATTAGTCTTAATTATTTTACTGCAGCAATGCTGAACAGCCCCAGCTGTGTCCCCTCAACCCTGTGTTGCTAGGAGTCCAAAAATACAGCTAGATTTCAACTGCAGAGAGCTCACAGTTTAAAGGCAAGACTTAGGTGAGCTCTGCTGTGCAACTGAATGCAGTCTATAGTGCAGCAAGGCTCTGTAGTCAAGAGATGGCAATACACAACTCCTAGGTGTAACTATGATCTGAAGAAGCTTAGACTGGCTGAGCTCCTTGTTTAAGGTTCCTGGTTGCGAACCTGAGGTTGGGACAGGTTAGTCTGAGGTTAACTCCTCAAAAAAGGTGGATAAGTTGCAGGAACAGTGCTACTTGGAGTTGAAAATGTGTTTGTTAACCCCAAAGTCATTACCATCCTGGAGAAGTTGATTGTCATTGTGTTAAACTGCAATCAAGAACTAGTACTAAGCTTTGTGCATGATTCCCTTGGACATTGTACATGGTTATATAAAATGTCTTCACCTAATGGTGTGTTTTTATGATATATATATTTCTGAATGTGACAGAGCTTCATGCTGAGATCTGAGTGTTCATGTGCTGAATTAAAAAGAAAGTAATGACCTGATTAACATATAGTTAAGAACTGGCATAGTTCTTCACAGAATCTATTCATCATCAGGACCTGAGGGAAGGAGGTTTTAGCATTTCTTAGTGTCCATCAGTAGGACTGGGATGGGTTCTAGATTAGGCAACCTAAATGTAGGTATCTGTATGCATGATATGTGGTTAGGATTCCCTGACAGTCAAATTAAAAATCTAATCCAGAGGTAAATTCAGTTGGCTAAATGTAAGCAACTAATGTTATCTGAGATGCTCTAAAGTATGAGAAGTCTGCACACCTGTGAAGACATAGGACTTGCTGTACACCCATACCCTTCTGGAGCAGGAGATACCAGATAGATGGCATCATCTTGACCAATAATGGTTGCGTACAGGCAAAGAACTGGGTCTTCAGTTCCTGTGGTGGGAGCCTAAACACCTATCTCAACACATGAACTCCTGTATTTGTGCCTGGGATTACATCAAATTGATGTCTCTCCAGTTTATAGAAAAGGGTGTCTCATGGGACAGTGTCAAACACTTTGTGGAAGTCCAGGTAGATGACATCAACTGCTTTGCCCCTATCCATCAGTTCTGTAGTCACATCATAGAAGGTCATCAAATTGGTCAGGTATGATTTGCCCTTAGTGAAGCCATGCTGGCTGTCACCAAACACCTCATTGTTTTCCATGTGCCCTAGCATGTTTTCCAGGAGAATCTGCTCCATAATCCTGCCAGGCAAACTGCTCAGACATTTCCCTGTATTCCTCCCAGGCTATCTGTCCTTGCTTCTATCTTCTGTAGACATCCTTTTTGTTTTGGAGTCTGTCCAGGGGCTAATTGTTCACCCATACAGGCCTCCTGGTGTTTTTGCCTGATTTCCTCTTTGTTGAGATACATCACTCCTGAGTTTGGAAGAGGTGAACATTGAATATTAACCACCTTTCTTGTGCCCCTCTTCCTTCCAGGGTTTTCTTGCATGGTGCTCTACCAATCGGATCCCTGAAGAGGCCAAAGTCTGCCCTCCTGAAGTCCAAGGTAGTGAGCTTGCTGTGTTCATTCCTTGGTGCCCTTAAGGATCTTGAACTCCCCTATTTCATGTTCACTGCAACCAAAGCTGCCTTTTGAGCTTCACGTTACACTTGCTAAGGCATCTTCACAGCCATAGCAATTAGTACTCCTACAATACAAGCAGCGAAACTCATGGTTCATACACTTTTATGCCAGAATTTTATATACATCATGCAGCGCACAGAATGTCCTTCTGGAAATTGTGTGGGTGACACTTAACAACCAATATGCATCAGAAAGAACTCATGCAGAGAACTGGTGAAGGATAGAAACACGCAGTTATTGGTGGAAAAGCATTTTCCACAAAATAAGCACTTTACTTCCTAATGAAACAGAAACCTAAAATAACTTCTGAAGACAAGCCTAGGACAGGAATTCGTAACCTCTGGATTATAAGAATTATGGTCTCAGCAGAAGCACCAGTTATGGAATTCATTACAATCTTTTTTTCTGCCGCCTTCTGTTTTACAATCACTAATGATGTTTTATTTTTTCTTTGTTCCTGTTCTCTCTCTTCCCCTGCCAATACCCTAGAGCTACTACCCATCCTCTTTTGTGTAACTGATTAACATAATGAGGCTGGACTAACAGCCACTGTGTTCTGTCTGTCTTGGATTTTGTTGCTTCTTGCCACACTGGATGAAGTCCATCCACTTTTTCCAGCTAAATCACTCAAGGTTCAAAAAAGATTGACCTTCTAAAAAACTTATTTCTGCAAAATCATTTTCATGTTGTGACAATGTACTTTTCATCTTGTGTTTAAATAAGGAGAGTTACTGTCTCTCAAACTCGGTATCTATCTTCAGTGCTGAAGGCAAAAATCTAACTGCACTTCCAGCTGCTTCTACAAGGCGACTTGAGTGAATATAACCTGGAGAGAGCTTGATTCTTGGAACTAATAAAACTTATCTGTAGGAGCAGAATGGAAATCATGACCTACAAAAGCTGACTGTCCCTGGAGGGAGGATATAGAGTAAAGTGCAATTGTTTGAGTTATTCTGAAAGCATGTTTGACTGCTTTGGTCTGGAGGTTGATCTTTACAGAGGAGTGCTTAAGAGTGACAGTCAGAGTTTGAATGGCATTAACAAGGAGCAGTGCGTACAAACCATTTAGCACTGGGGATCCCAAGAAGAATGGGTCTTCCCACTCTTACTGACATTTCAGTTATCTAACGAAGCAGTCTTTCAAAAGCAAGTGATCCCTGGCTGCCAGTATAATGGTACCAAGTGGCTTACATCTATATATTTCAAGACATCTATATGTTTCAAGGCTCTGTAGTATAGATTGGCCATGACTGCACTGTGTAGGGACTGTCTGGCATCTCTTCCGAGCCTTTAAGCCTTAAAGCCCATTTATTTGCTTGTTTGTTAGAATTTAAAGGATTTAATTTGCTGCAGTAAAGTATTTTTATTACCCATAAACCAAAAGCGTTGCACGGGCTGAGGTCACTCACTCTCAGGGAATGTGGAGATGTTGGGGTGAGCAGAGCCTGCTGGGCCTTTTGGGACTGAGAACTCAACCGGAATGTAGGAGACAAATGTGGTATGATGTAATCCATTTTGCCTGGAACAAATTTCTTCAATGAGAAATCACTTGAGCAAGCTTTTCTGGACTGCACTTTGGGATCAGCTGAGAACATTCAGCCCTGAAGGGAGTTTAGGAGTGAACAGACATGCATGTTTGTTTGGAGGATCAGAGAAGGGGTCCAGACATCTAAACAGAAAACAAAAAGGGAAGAGTCATCTGCTTTTACCAAGTTCAGGTGCTTGAAATTAAGCAAAGTGACCTATCTCTCCCACTGACTAAAGAGCATAGACATATGTCAAAGGAGGTTACATTTGTATGAGCTGTACGCAGTGATACAGCTAAATCAAAGAGTTCAGTATAATAGTAAATTACATTTTCCTGGGAGGATTTCCTGGCTCTGGGGCCAGTTGGCAGATCGTTGAGATAGTCTGTGTCTGTCTTGTTAAACTCATGCTCTCCAAAATAGGCACTCGAACTGACTATTAGCAATAGCTCCTGGACTATGTTCATATAAAGACTGGGCCTGTGTCCCTTTGGGAAAATGCTAGATGGCAACAAATGTAAGTGTTTAATGATATAAATAACTGAATTTCAGTGCTTGGAAAAATTCCTTTGCACTGTTTAATTTACTAGCACAAGTGTAGTGTAGGTATCTATAATGTAGATGTAGGTAAAACACCTACAGAATGCCACAGAAATGTCACAGAAATGGATAAGTCCAGGAAAGAGATTCAAAAAGAACTTTATTTTCTGCCCAATTTGAGCCTGCATCTGTCACTAACCGTAGCCTGATGTGTCATAAAGATACCCCATAGATACAACCTGCAGACTTGACCAGGTCACTCTGTGGATCTGCTATGATCTCTCTACTGGGTTCTCTTTCTGTGGAAGGGTGTGGAGGTGACAGCAGATGCCTGGGTCTCTGTCTGACCTGGTTCATAGTAATGAACCTATGTTCAGAAGTACCTATGTATTTCCATTCATGCAGTTTATGTATAACAAGTAATGTAAAGCTCCAGCTGTAAAATACCTGTGATTTGGCAAAAGTTAGGAGCACTGAAAATAACGGAGTTCGACATCTCATTGTCCTTCAGTTGTACACACATGCAATGGCATTAACTGTACATTTCTAGTTTTAGGTATAGATGGAGGTCCTGCAGTGATACTTAAACAGGGGAAGTTCAGGTTAGATATAAGGAAGAAGTTCTTTACTGTGAGGGTGGTGAGGCATTGGCACATTTTGCCCAGAGAAGTGGTAAAACTACATCCCTGGCAGTGTTCAAGGCCAGGTTGGACAGAGCCTTGGGTGACATGGCTTTGTGTGAGGTGTCCCTGCCCATGGCAGGGGCTTGGAACTGCATGATCTTAAGGTCCTTTCTAACCCAAACCATTCTGTGATTCTATGATTCTATACAACTACTTTGTATATACAACTTCTTGCACTGTGGGTTTTTCTCTAGGAAGAGAAAAGTCAGAATCTTCAAGATTCAGAGATATATATTATCAATAAGGTCCCAGTAATTCTGTCTCATTTTCTGGCTAATGGTGAGATGGGAAAAACATCATTAAAAATTCAGAATATTCTGACTGCCACTAAGCCAAATCTGACAGTATTAAATTCCAGATGCTTCTGAACTCTGTAATAATACAGCCTTTAAGCTTTTGATCGTTGCTTTGATTTCAAAGGACATTACGTGGCTTCTTTTCCATAAAATATCTGTACCTATAGGTTTCCAAATTGGAAAAAAATTCTGAGTGGGTGGAAGAAATTTACAGGGAAAAGAAAAAGTTCCTGTGGCTCTTGTTGCTTGGCAACCACTGCCTTTGCCTCTGTGTGTTAAGAAAAATAGCATCCTTTGGAGTTCAACTCTCAAGCCTGGCTTGAAGAAAAAACAAGGTGGAAATAAGATAAATGCATGTCGTAGTGCAATTTTCATGCCAAATGCAAGAATGCGAGACTGAAAGGGGCTAGGAGTAATTGCACAGCCACTGTTCACCCATGCCATCCAGCCAAAGGAAACAGGGAAGACAGGTGACAAGGAGTAGGGATTCCTGACACTTCTGGTTAGTCACAGGATGGGATATTTACAGAGTCTTTAAAATGATGCAAAGCATAGAAGATGTTTTGTAGTGAGATAATAAAGTAGCTCAGCCCAGTTCATGCATCAAAGAGAAGATGGAAGACTGGCTGTGCTATAGTAGATAAATGAATGGATGAGGGAAATGCCTTGTATAAAAAGACTTTTTTGTCTAGGAGAGAAGTGTTAAATGAGAACCAGTTCCAATGTCAGATAAAGGCAGATGTATTTGTGTTCAAATTAAGGTGCACATTTTTAACACTGACATCAATTAAACACCAAAGCAAACTGCCTAGGGAGTCTTGTACTTTTTATCACTTGAAGTCTTCAGGTTGAGATGAATGTTGTTTGGAAAACACACTTTAACCAAACAGATTAAATACATGAGAAACAAGCTGAAAGGAAATGCTATGTGATACACAAGGGATCGATGTGGCTTTACTGTACGTTTATCTTGAGATGGACAAAACCAGTTGGAATTTTCCCCTCAGTTAAAGTGCTCATTCTGTGGCTTTCCTCTATAGCACCTCATGCAGCCTGACACAATGACTTCATCTCTGAAATAGGAGGAATGATGCACTGAGAGTTTATTGGCTTGCATCATATAGGAGAATTTTAAACACAGGTAATAAAATGCCTGATGACACAGCTTTAAGAAGTTTCTAGGATAATTTAAATGCCATTAGAAAATGCAATATAGGTCTGTAAATTGTATCCCCATTCTGTTTTACTTACACCAACTCATAGTTCTTGTGTGTGAGCTTGTTTAACTTCCAGCCCTATGAAAACAGCTGTTGCAACCATTTATACTAGGACATCCAAAAGTATGAGGTACAGTAGAAGAAGAAGAGGAAGAAGAGGAAGAGGAAGAAACTCAGTCTAAAATTGCTTCCTCAGCTTCCCACATGGATTGTTGTCTCCTGATGTAGGAGTGCATTTGTCCTCAGTTTTCATGGTTGGTGAGGGAGAGAAGTTGTGTTCTTAAAATGTGGTACCTTTCGGTTCTGTAGGAACATTTAAAAGCTTTTACAGAGAAGCACTTGAGCTTAATTAGGGCACAACATGGGAGAACTAATTCAAAGGAAGAAAAATTGCCTTATGCATAAGAAATTCAAAACTTCAGAACATGTTCAGTTTATTAGCTTGATGGCCAGTGGCCATTGTGTCATTTTCACCACAATTAGCAGAAAATACAGCTCATACTAAAACATGATAGCACTGTTTCACACCAAAACCCTGTTTTTAATATATATATGCGTGTGTATATATATATATATATAAAACTTCACCCTCACATGACTTACATGAATACCATATTGTCACAGTTTAACCCCAGTAAATGGTGAAACATCATAAAACTGCTTACTCACCCCGCCATGCAGTGGGATGTGGGAAAGAAATGGAAGGATGTAAGTATGAAAGCTTGTGATTTGCATGAATACTTATGGGTTGAGATAGAGCAAAAGCTGCACACACAAGCAAAACAAAACAAGGGATTCATTCATTACTTCCCATCATCAGGCAGAGTTTTGTTACACATAAGAGTTACTTGGAGAAAACAAATGCTGAACATCCCTCTTTCCTCCTTCCCTACAGCTTTTATTACTGAGCACGATGTCATATGGTGTGGAATATCCCTTGGGTCAGCAATGGCCAGCTGCCCTGCTGAGTCACCTCCCAGCTTCTGGTGGACCCCCAGCCCACTCACTAGTGGGGTGGTGTTAGGTTCAGAAAGTGTTCAGTAATAACTAAAACTTCCATATGTTATGAACATTGTTTTAATCACAAATCCAAAACATGTCACTATACAAGCTATGAAGAAAATTATCTATCTCAGCCAAAACCAGTATCCATGGACTTCTCACAACGAACACATAAACTGTAGCTTTAATTTTCAAAATGTCATGTAACACTATTAACTTGGAACTGATCAGGTATAGTTGACAAAGTTAGATGAAAAGGAAGACTTCATTTAATAAGGTTCTAGCTTTAAAAGGATGTAAAAATAAAGCTGATTCTACTGATGCATAATGACCTGGGAGCAGCAGTTTTGACAGATGAGTTAAGGACTTTAAACTGGCAGTCTGCCTAATACCTGCATTGCAATTATTGCTGTCCATTCCTTCCACCATAGGAGTGAGGTCAGTCAGCCTGGAAATTAGTTCAAAGTCAAAAGTAATCCTCCTGAACTCAAATATGAAATATTGTTGTCAATTTAGGCACCTAAATTAGTCAGTACAAATGTAGTATTATGTCTTATTTTGAAAAAAGGGAAAATGTACTTGGAAAATGCACCAATTATACAGTTATAAAACTTTACAGCAGTAAAATAATCCTGTCTATAACAAATCGTTTCTCAGTTTTAAGGTTATTGCTCAAGTAGGTTCTCATTGTTTTATCCAAATCACTTATCTATCTTCCTTTTGGCTCACTGCAAATCTGAATTAGTTTTAGTAAGAATTGCGCTGACATTCAATGAAAGATACTTACCAAAACATTGTCAGGCATTGAAACAGTTAACAAACGATGCATCTTTAAATGCCTTACAAGTTTGCATTTATGAATAAAGTACCAGGTCATGGAAAATTGTTTCAAATCATGAATAGGTTCTGATTGGTTGAACGCAACCAGAGCATCTGGCCAAAGTCAGTAAGTACTGTATAGATGAGAAGGTAACAGCAGCAACTAGTGGAAGTGATGGAAGCTCATCTGTCTGCTTATGACTATTTTGTATCTCCAGGTATGACCAAAAATACAGTAGTCCTATGACAAATGGGATGAATCAGAGTAGAAACTGAAACTATTTTAAGAGAGCAACCTAAGATGACATCCAGCCTAAATATGTCTTCAAGCCTGAAGCAATGACAATGGAAAAACAGGATTTATGTTCTAGTTGGAGGGAGAATAGAACAAGAGGCTCCATGGTGGTGCTTAGTTACCAGCTGGGGTTAAACCACAGCAATCTGATGTGGGTTTGGCTGGTATTCCCTGAGACAGTCTGTAGTATCCAGCGTGGTGGGGAAGTGGGAGAGATGGAGATGCTGTGTTTGTGCCTCTTTGAAGGGTTGGTTCTCAGCCACACTCACACCTTGGCAATTCCTGGGCTGGAGCAGATCTGCAGGAAACATTATTCCTGGTGCTGCAACATGACCTAGCAACTGAATGACTGGAGTCTGAGAAAATCAGTTTTAGACTTTGTTACCCACAAAGACTCTTTGCTAGGATATGGGCATTTGACTCCTTAACGGATTTAGCTCTAGGTGAATTTTTCATGGTAATGTTACTTGCAATAGTCCTGAACTATTATCATTTTTCCTGCTGCATTATTTGAGTAGTGGGGGGGAAATGAAGATGATTGTGAATTATGGTAATGATAGTACCACCAGGCATTTCCGATTTTGACTTCTTTCCAGAACATGACAATAAAGGGCAGTAAGCAAATTTAGAAATTAAATTGAAGAATGGCAATACATTTTGAAGGGAGATATATTATAAAAGATGTGTTAAGGCTATAAAGTTATTATCACTAATAGTTCTTCTTTCTTCTGCAGGAACAAACCGAGAGTGAAAAGGAAGTTGAAAGACCAAAATCCACTGCAAATTTCTATGAGATTTATACATAATATATTACTGTGATCTATGGAGAGAGCCTTGGGTGGCATGGTTTAGTGTGAGGTATCCCTGCCCATGGCAGGGGGGTTGAAACTGGATGATCTTAAGGTCCTTTCCAACCCTAACTATTCTATGACATTCTATGGATGGGAAATACGTTACCTGATCTATTTGTCTAACCAGTCTCAGTTCCACAAGACATGTAAAATCACTGAGTCCTTCAGCAAGCTAGTTCAGAAGGGGCATCTAGGGGTCCTGTGCCTCAATCCCTGCTCAGAGCAAGGCCGGTTAGATCAGATTGCTGAAGATCTTGCCTGCCTGGTCAGCTTTAGTTATCTCCAAGAGCTGTAGTCTGAACTGGTTGGAAAACCAATGGCTCTTTACCTGTTGCTACAAAGGGAATGTGATGATGGCTTATTGGACTGAGGTGCCTTAAGCACACACCTTTAGCATATAACACACACAAAATCTGCAAGCATTCAATGGCTGAATATTGCAGCCTCTCTAGTAACACTGCCATTTGCCAGTGGCTGTGTTACTTTGTCTGCAAATAAAATTTCTTCAGCTTTATTTACATTTTAACATACCCATTCATGAGACTTAATTGGTTTTTAGGAACCTAGTCTCAGAAGTTCACAGATCCAGAAGATTGGCCCACCTCTACTATGGCTTTGAATAATTGGAACAAATTAGATTGGTTTTGTTTTGCAGATGAAGGACCCAAGCTAGCTGTTCTTAGAATTGCTTTTCAAGTATTTCCTTTTGATCTAAATGTTCTCCAATTGATGTTAATTAATGTCAAAATGACTGCTTTCTATTTTCCCACCCTTTCTTAAAGCTTTTCAGTATAATGGTCAGTGGACTGTAATATCTTGCTTGCCCATACCTGCCCAGCCTTGCACACTTTGTGCGTGTAGGCAGAATTGAAACTTTAAAGGTACTTGTCTAGTTCCCAATGCAATGGAAAAGCAAGTTAGTTTGTAGTGGTTGTAAGAAAGCTGTTATAAGATAAAAGCAAAATTTCTTTTTCTTGAGATAGCAAAGCATAGCTTGAAATCCTAAGAGTGATGAGATTACATCTTGGCAAAGCAACTTTTCTGTGTTACAACAGCACACAGCAGTACACATACACAAAAAAAGATCCTGAAAGGTATTTTTATGCAACATCCTGGTGGCCAATAGTGTAGAAATACTTACCTGATTTTTAATTGTTGTCTGTACCTTTAACAAAGAAGAACCATTTTCCTCTTTATTAGCCTGTCTTTGCTAATAAACCAAAGTGATGAGTCTGTCTAAACCTGAGTGTGGAATGGTGAATGACTCTGTCGGAGGCCACAGACAACCATCTTTTTCTGTGTCCCTGTTATTATTTTTTGATAATTGCTTCTCATTCCCAAAAAAAGGAACACTTTTGGGCTGGAACTAGAAGTTCTTAGGAGCTTCAGAGATGGATTTTATAAATTTAATTTCCTGTTGTAGAAAGGTTTATTCCTTTCTGAAGAAAAAATGATTATGTGTCTAACAATATAAGGAGAAGAAATCAAACCTTACCTTGCTTATTCTCAGAAATGTGCTTTTGGTATAGATGGTTGAAGCCAGACCTAGTATCATGCTATTAAAAAACCTGATGAGAAACTGAAAAGAAGATCTACTTTCTCACACAACTTGCAACTCTTCATCAAATGATATTGCTGAAGCTAAAAGCCAGGGAAGAGTAAGGTGGCTTAAGAAAACCCTCATCCTTATTCAGAATTACAAGGTTATTTGGAATTATAGTAATGGAAATTAACAACAAGATCATGCAGAGGCTTTCTAAAGGAAGTTATGAGAAGGGTAGGCTTACTCTTTGCGGCGTTTATGCAAGGAAGAGCCAACACGGGAATAAGCATGGGATGCTAAAAAGAGGCACGGCTTGATCTTTAGCTTTTCAGAGGTCGGGGTCCCTGGTGCATGTTCTCCATTGTTGCTTGTGTACAGGGTTTCTTGGCACAGCTGGCCACAGCCTCTCTCAAGCACAGGATATTAGACTTCAGCATAACCGCTCTGATGATAATTCTTGAACTCCTGCACAATGCACTGGAAGATGTAAAAGAACCAATGTGCAAAACTCACATCAATCATCCAGCTGAAAGGGAAGGAGTTTATTGGGATTCTTTATTGCCAAGCTGAAAACAACCATGTCAAGGAAAAAAAGCTCCTTCCATTGCCTTCCCAGCCTCTACATAATGGCATCTTAAACCAGGAAGGATTTGGAGTAGCACATTCAGCCCTGTGAACAGAAAATGGAAAGAACATTTACTCTGTTAATTCTGTAGCCAGTTTTTGCTGTGGCAGCCATATAAAGCTGTTCAGAATCAGAAAGACTTCAGTCAGACATGAATACTTTGAGAGGAAAATTAATTACAAGTACCCCTTTGCCTATTATAAATAACCTGGGCCTAGTTTCCTAAAATCATACCGCAAAAGTCCTCTTCCTGTTCTGATACTGTATAAATTACAATAATTTTCAGGGTTGTAAGAAGTCGATGGATTGAATATACTGATTTCCTGAACAATCAATTCTAATAAAAATTCTGCAGGCTGACAACATAAAATATGAATCAAAGTAATAATCCAAGGTCATTTTTGTGCTGCCTAAAGTAACTTATTTGAAGTGTCATGCCGATTACTAATGTCTAACAGAGAACACATGGTCATTCCCTGTGCTTAGAGTTGTGTGACTTATTAGCTTGAAGGGCAACTTTCTGCCTCTGCCAAACAGACATTGTCAAAGGAGAGAATAGGCATTTTGAAGTCTCAGCAGGAACCTGAACAACACCAAAAATTCCTAATCTTGGGAATTCATAAAAAAATAATCTATTCCTCATTTATGAATAATGTGAACTATTTGTAATGTTAATATATGTTGCTTACTGTAAGGCAGATGTTTAATGAGCACAGCGCCTTGAATTCTCATGAGCAGGGGAACAAAAAGAGGGATGTACAGAAATGTCTGTTCTGTCAGTTCTTATTTTCTGCCTGCTCCCCTTCCTGGGGCTGACATGCAGTATTGTCAGTGGTTTGACTCTAATGAGATGTAATGTGGTTGTACATGTGAAACTCCAGTGGGTTATTTGTAAACAAAACGTGTTAGAACAACAACAGAACTCTTACAGTGAAGAGTGGGCACAGAAAAGTGATGGCCATCTCTGCCAAAGTGATGTAAGGTCTTTTCTTTTCTTTTCTTTTCTTTTCTTTTCTTTTCTTTTCTTTTCTTTTCTTTTCTTTTCTTTTCTTTTCTTTTCTTTTCTTTTCTTTTCTTTTCTTTTCTTTTCTTTTCTTTTCTTTCCTTTTCTTTTCTTTCCTTTCCTTTCCTTTTTCCTTTTTCCTTTTTCCTTTTTCCTTTTTCCTTTTTCCTTTTTCCTTTTTCCTTTTTCCTTTTTCCTTTTTCCTTTTTCCTTTTTCCTTTTTCCTTTTTCCTTTTTCCTTTTTCCTTTTTCCTTTTTCCTTTTTCCTTTTTCCTTTTTCCTTTTTCCTTTTTCCTTTTTCCTTTTTCCTTTTTCCTTTTTTTTTCCTTTTTCCTTTTTCCTTTTTTTCTTCTCCTCCTCTCCTTCCTCTCCTCTCCTCTCCTCTCCTCTCCTCTCCTCTCCTCTCCTCTCCTCTCCTCTCCTCTCCTCTCCTCTCCTCTCCTCTCCTCTCCTCTCCTCTCCTCTCCTCTCCTCTCCTCTCCTCTCCTCTCCTCTCCTCTCCTCTCCTTTTTTGACAAAATGTTACATCATGCACAGTATTAATACTGGCAGGTTGCTCCAAAACGTAAATCCAACATAATGAAAGTACAGCTATTGTCATATCACAATAGCATTGTTATAAGGAAGCTTTATGAAGTATAGGTTAGTTTTCTATTCCTCGGAAGCTCTGAAAACAATGGACTTCAAATTAATTTTTCCAAGCCTATTCTCATTACATTTGTCATGTTTGTGGACAGACACATTTCAGGATATACGCCTTGGAGAGTTACGGTTTTATCCTCATTTAACAGCTTCTCTCAGACTTATATTGCAAGGGCTCTTTTAAATCTTCAGTTTGAAATGTATGATTATTTTAGCATTACAATTGTCTGTCTGTGCTGGTGCTTGCCCTGAGGATTGTACAAGGCAACGGGAGATGCAGTGCTAGGGAAAAAGAGAAGAATTCTTCACTTGAGTTGTCAATACAAACTCCTTGTAAATCAATGGTGAAGACAAGGAAGGTCGAAGTTTCCAAGTGAGGAAACAGCTTGAGTAGGCTCCAGGCTTGTTTATAATAAAATGGCTTTATGTTTCACTGTATCTTGATCAAGGCAACCTTGACAGATCCTGTTATCTTTTTTTGGAATCTGATGTGGTTTTCAACTCACAAGAGGGATAATTATCAGGCATTTTTACTTCTGAGTTTCTTCTGTTTCTCTGCCATATGCTCCCTTGGTTCAAGATGTTTGCTGGAGTTAAGATGAAGGTATCCGCCTTGTGTCAAAAATGTTCTGGATTGGTAATCTTATTTAAAGAAATGAGCTTCACTTTCCTGTAGTAGAGAATATAAGTGTGTTTGATGTTGTCATGCTTTTCCTCACTCAGTCCTTTGCTCTTTGTGCCAGCTTTGACAGAAGGTTCCTGACTTGGTATGCATAAAAATGCCCTTGTGGGCCACTGTGGCCATTATTTGTCATTTCCAGTGGTTGCTGGATGTTTAGTTCTCTGAATCTATTGCAAGTCTCAAACTTTGCAGCTCTCTTATGTAGCAGTGCTTGAACCAATTTAGAAGAAGGGAAGGCATTAGGCTCTGTATGTTGTGGCAAATGTCATTTTTCATCTCCAGCCTTTGGTAGCCTGAGCGAGCCAGTGCTTTCCCATAGAGATTTCACAGCTCTCTGCAGTCTTGGGAAGTTGTTGTGCCCAGAGCTGCCTGTGCTTTCCCAACAGCTTTGCCTGTGGAATCACACAATCCAGCTGGAATTTGATTTCCCTGTGAGCACTTGTCAAGGTGACATTTGACCATGTTTGAGGTCCATAGCTTCCTTCCATGAGAGATGAAGCCCACAGACCTCTTTTACTTTGCTTTTCCTATTTTCCCTTCTGGGCTGCAGTTTCATTTTACATTTAAATGTTAATTTTTTTATTATAATCCTATTTCTCAGACTGCATAAAGCCAAAGAACAAGAAAATAGAGAGCTACATGGCAAAACACATCTTCTGGAAGGTTTTGCAGTTCCATTTCTGGCTCTATCAATATTGTCCCATGGGAAATATCATAGGAGGCTTGCAGTGCTGAGGAATTTCCACACCTGCTGCTGATGTGATGAGGAAGAAACGTGAATGATGTGTTACCTCCATGTCTTGCAAGTTGCTCATGCCAAGTCAGTCCCTTGTCTTTGTGCAGCGGGAAACAAAGACCAGTTGTTCAGACCCCAGGGTAATGTCTGCAAGAGTGAAAATGAGCAGAAAGACAGAAAGCACTATTTATTTTCATTTGTTCCATTATCTGGGTGGTAGAAAGTTCCTGTGAATGAATTCTCAAACATCAGTAATATCTATGTTTGTACACACACTTGGAAGACATTTGTGCTTAGCTTCTAATACATGGTATATTTCTTAAATTCCCAGAGCATTTACATACCTTTTATAAATAGTCTGAACAGGAAAACTAGACTGAAAGATTTTAAGTAAATTATTCAGATGATGATGATCAAAAATAATTGCAGCTCCATTAATATGATGCTGTAAAAATAACAACTGGAAAAGTACTGAGATGAAGTATGGAGAAAGAGATTTGAAAGGTTCAGATGAGCTAATTACATTTAAGTAATTTTGTATTGCAAAACTCAATCATGTTTTAATAATCTTGTTAAGGAAAAAATTGTCATTTTCCATATCCACCTTTGCCACAATTTATTAATGCAGAAATTCCTAGATTTAATTATTTACAATTTTTGCATTTAGTTACTACATAGCTTAAGCTATAAAATGTTTATGCTGAAAAGTTTTACTTTGCATGACAAGAAATGCCATAAAATGGGTAAAATCCATTTCTTATGTAGCTCCAAATCCAAAAAGAAATTGCTTTTCTGAGGCAAAGTGAATATTAAAAATAAAAACATTACTTTTCCATAAAAAAATCACAGTAAAAAGTGATGATATATTGTGTGCATAGGTAGGTGATTTCCTATTGTTGTTTTCCAGCAGAAACAAAACAGAGAGTATTATTTGTCATGAACCTTTTTGTGTAAAAGAAGCGTATATCAAGAAAAGTGTAGTTGAGAAACTGAACTGGTGGATTAAAGGCATGTTGGATGGGAAGGTTCAGAATCAGGCCTTGTTGCAAATCATATATTATATATTTGCTGCAGCTGAGTTAAACCTTATCTTGATCCTGCTTATCACAGATACACGTTTCCTACAGAGCCAAGGCAAGTAGATGAGTGCTCAGTATATTGGATGTTCTGGAGAGTTGGAAGGCAGGAGAGCGGTTATAAATTATGTGGAGAAAGAACCACATCTCTGAAACAGAGAAGGTGCCTTTCTCACAACCTACATAACTTTAGTGCCTGGGAGGATGTGCAAAAATAGGTTTTCAAACCTGGGTGATGCCTGAAAGAGGTCTGGATCTGCAATGTGGGAGGTGCCACATCTTCACTTGCTTCACTCATCCCCTGTTCAGGAGAGCAAGGATGGGAAAGGTCTAATCAATGGCCTTGGTTTCCTCTCAAGGACATTTCATTCTGACTTGTGACTTGGCCCAGGAGGACCCAGGTAATACCTTGCTACTGCTTTAAGCTGTAGGCAAATACAGTTTTGTGCAATTCAGAGATTAACTTTGTTTTGACAGTCTGGATCCTCCAGAAAGCTGACGTTCATAACATCTCTTTGTCCTTGGCACATTATGGTAGACAATGATTTGACCATTGGCTCACAGGAGCTCAGGGTGATCACCTTTCACCGCACGCTGCATTAAGGTTACCTCTGTTGCTGCTAATTGCTGACCATGATGTGTGGTGGAAGAGAGTGTAAACATTATTTGTCACAATTTCTCCTTCCTCTTACAGCTTTCAAACTTCCTCACTGTTCCTCTGAGAAAGGATTCTTCCCTCTTTCATTTTCACTGTTAGGAGAGAAACCATTTTTCATTTTCTTAGAGTTTTGGTCATTTAGCTACAGCTTGGGCTTCAGGGATACTTCTGCAAAGTCAGGCTCGAATACTTACAATAGAGCCAAAGCTGGGGCAATACTTGTTTCTATCTGAAAACTCTCAATAGTGTTTTTCTGAGTATTCCTAAATAGTCCTTATGATGGGACCAAAACATATCCTGAGCGTTGTAGCAGTATTTAAAATCTGCAACACAACCCAGCATATGCCTGCTCTGCACAGGAGAGCTGGAACACGCATCATTGACCCACACAATTTACTGACGAAGTGGATTCTAAACCTGTGTATCTATTTTGGTCAAGAAGTTATATTGCTGTGTTCATTGGGTGCTATTTCCAACTAATGAGTTTCTTTCAAGCTTGAAGTGGCTCATGCAGTGACACACTGGGTACCCATTTGTACCCATCAAGTCTTTCGCCATCTTAAGTTCTGGTCTTATTGTGCTAGTGTGAAGGGATGAGACTACAACAGGTAATTAGGAAAAAAATCCTGGGACTGCACTAGTTGGCAGTTCTGTGTTTCTCTAACTTAGCTGGAGACACTGAAGTGTTCAGGTATTCAAGAAGTGCTCCTACAGTCAGGGATAATATTTAACTGGTGTGTTGTTGATAGTATTTTGAGATTAAATATTTACTGTATTGATTTCTTCAAACTTACATGGACACCCATTAAATATACAACTATAAAATGTCCTCACAATCTTCCAGTCATGCATCTGCTTAGTCACATCTATCGGGAATAACACGGAAGCATGGAACAGACTAATATGTTCCCACTTGAGTCTTCCAGCACTAGCAAATGGTCTGCAGTGCTCCCTGCTGTCAGCAAATGATGGATGACCTTTGAAAAGGAAAAGCTGTTACAAAGTGTGAGTGTCCGTCTCGTGCAATGAAAGCACATGTCCAGTTTATGTGACAAGAGTTGAGATGCACAGAGAGGAGGAGGTTTTCTGGGTAGGTGACTCAGATCACTTCAGCTGAAAAGTAATGTTAACAAACCTACTTGGGACCGAATAAAGAGATGATCTGGTACAGAAGTATCTCATAGTGTTTTAGTAATAAGAGAACAGGACAAAACATGGCTGAGGAACAAAAGTAAACGGCAATAAATGAGTCACATTACTGGTATGGAGGCCGGTTGGACGCATTGTGCCTCAAAGGTGACACCTGAGGGCACTTTTTTAGCTTCTTTTCATTACAGTTATTTTGCAGCTATCTTCATGTTCATCACAGCAGTTTTCTTTCCTCATCTTGTTTTTTTCCTATTTCTTCACAGTTTTCCCTTCTCTTATTCACTTTTCTTATCTGATTCCTCATTTCCTCTGCCCATATCCATAAGATGAAACTATAGTGTCATTTTTCTTCTTTCAGCATCTGCATAGCTGTTTGGCTTGGCAGCATTCATGGCTGGCCCATTCATGAGCAGCTATATTTCCTTTTGAAGTTGAATGCTAACTTTCAAAGTCAGATTGGGAACTGATTTTACTGAACTTCTTAATTCAAAGCTAAAATGTAATCAGGCCAGCTCTCTCAGAAGCCAATGCCACAGGCAGGAGGAAGGGCAAATGTGATCTTGCATCCCAAGAGACTGAACATCAAAGAACAGTCACTACCCATTCCCCGAGCTATGCAGAAGGCTGGATTTCTTGGGCGAGATTTATTCTTATCTGAAAATCTTGCTCTCAGGACAAAGGTTTTCAAGTGAGATAAAATTTTTTTGGTATCCTCAGTAGCAATGCACTGTGGGGACCAAAGGGCAGTCAATGGAGTAAAGGTTTTTGTTATTATCTTCAGGTTTTTGTTTCCCTAGTTTAGCTAGAAGTTTTCAAACCAAATAGGGATTCCCTTCCCTATTTCTTCCTGCTCCTGTCTCCCAGCTTGGAACTCAGAAGCATTTCCAACAGCTTGCCTTAATGCCTAGTTTGTAACAAGAATAAGCTGGTGCTGCTTGACCTGCTCCAAGTTTTGTTTTTATCAGGCGTTCATTGATTTATTTTCAATATTAAAGTTTAGAAAGAAATCATCTGAGCAAAGCAGAGGAAAGGGAAGGAAGTAAAGAGGAGACAAAAATTAGAAGAGCTGGGTTTCTTTTCTCTTTTTATTTTCCTTCCTTTCTTTCCCCTCGCTCTGCTCTCCCTGGGTGCATCGCTAAACCCTGCACTCTTGAGCTTGTCCATGATGGCAGACCTTGCTCTTTGTCTCATTACAAATCCTGACACACCTGGGAAGGGAGATTTAAAAGTGCTCTTGTCACCCTGCCCTAATCCCGTTCAACACGAGCTCAATCCACCTTTGAAAAACAGAGAAAAGGAGAAAAATCAAAGATTAGCCTTTTATATAAAAACTACCATTTTAGCTAGATAGAAATTACAAGTGGGTCATGAGATTAGACAGTGATAGTGTGTAGTTGGGGATACAGAAATGTAATGCATCATTAACAGTTAAAATACGATTCTTCCAGGGCTCAGCTCCCATGGCTGAAGCAGAGGCCTATGCTCCATTAAGGCTTCTGAGGAGCACCACGTGCAGACTTAAGGGCTGCTCTGCAATAAAAACAAGGGCTTTCGAAATTAAACTTTGTCCTGTTGCATCTTTCTCACCTCCATAAAATGGAAATAGTGTCTAGCAATGCCAAAATAAGGTTTTTATCACAGATCTTCTTTGTTTTGTTTTTGTTTTGGTTTTTATTTTATTTTATTTTATTTTCTGTACCTGAAACCATTGCCAATTTTTAGTTTTACTTATTTCTAGGAAAATTTGGTCTCATAATTTTTTTTGGTCATTAAACCTAAGAAAAACCAGCCAATTTCATTCGCTCATGTAGCAAAGCCGTGTGTACAATGACCTCTTTCAATTCAGGTAGGAGTCATGTTTCTCAGTAACAAGCAGAAGCTTGGGATTTTTGAATTTCTGGCAATAGTTTGCAGTACCTGTTCAGGAAAAAATCTTGCTTTCCTTTTTAAAATAATGTTTCTGAAAAACCATAGACATTACAGGCCTCCAAGAAACCCATGTCAGGGAAAATGAGAAAGGAGGTGCTCCTAGATTAGATATAAGTGTACAGGAAACGAATTTTGGATGTCAATATTTTTTTTTTTTTTAATATTCAGATTATTTGGATGGTCTGTTTCCACAGAAGAATGAAATATCTCCTTGTAGGTTAGTCCAGAAATAAAAGGTAAACACTTTTATCCAGTATCTGCAGTCTTAAAAGACCAATAACCTTCTTTTTGACAAAAGACATAAAGGATAATTACTCCTTACAATGGCAATCCTATAAAAGTGGATTTTAATATTTTTTCTTTTCTACAGAAAAGATATCAAAAATTTCAGTCATTATCTAGATGAGGGATATGCATTCATTTACCCCTGATTTAAAAATTTCCCACTGTTTGGCATCCTGCAAAGTAGTCTTATTGAAGTGATAAATTAGATTTTATTACTTACTGAGCAATGATTGGACTTCTGTTAATCATTCATAATGAAGCAAAACTTGTTAACAGTGGGGCTGCAAGCAAATCAACACAAGCAATTTTATTTTAAGGGAGTCTTTTTACAAATTAGATAGAGGAAACTGAAAAATGTTGTTCTTTAGTAAAATGCAAAGGATTGGAAAGGGCATGCCATTTTTCAAGTCATGAAACTAGCACTTTTTGCTAGCATCAAATTCCCAGTGGGTTTTTGTGTCAGAAAATGCAAACCAGTAATTGGTTGTATAAGAAAAGAGGATGATTTTTCTTTTTTCTTCCTTTTGTTAGAAGAACCTTGTGGAGACAGGAGAATCTCCAGTATATTGTTAGTAGAGATGAGATTTTATTTCACCATCTCAATTAACACCTCAGCCTCAAGCATTCCCAGGACTGCTTGCTAGTTATTAATATTTTAAATAAGGTGAACAAAGTCCCAGCACAAATAATGTCAGTGGTGCAATACTGCCCTTGGAGATATTTCAGACCATGGAAAGAAGAAGGGCAAATCTGTAACGTGGCTGTAGTTTTCAGATTTCATTGCCTATGTGGTCTTATATGACTCCCATCATTGTTGAACATAGGCCCTACGTCTGGCTGGAGCTGGGGTTATCAGGTAGCAATGCCCAGGTAATATCATAGATGAGTTCTGTGGGTCTCAGTCGTTTTGCACCATCAAAACAAGCAGACCATCAGTCATCATTTTTTTCCTTATTTTCCATATTATTCAGACCTGAATCATAGAATCACAGAATGGTTTGGGTTGGAAACTTTTATTAGTCCATTTTTACTGCAACTGTACTCTCCATGATGTGCCTAATTTAACCCCTGTGTGCAGGTGCACAATCTCTATCAGACAGAAAGCTCCAGGAGCTGATGGAAATATTGTAAATATTTACCTTACTGAATTGTACATCTTGAAATTGTCTGTGTGCCTGGCACAACAGTTTGTATGGATTTAATGACAGACTACGTTAATTGTGTTTATCAAAGACAGCATAAAAAGGCATCACCAGGAAAAGGAAAGTGTAAAAGGAAGAAGCAGTATGGAAGAGCCAAAGCACCTTTCTTTTTTAGGCTTGAATTTAATATTATGTTCTGGTTTGAGCTCTTCTTCTTCTTTTACTTTCCTTTCTCACTAAATTTTCCTGAAATAATCAAGCTCCTTAAAATGGGAATAAGAGAGCTGTTATGGAGCTGTTGCCTCAGGTGTGGCTTTTAGCTATTTAACTGTACAGGTTAACTGATTTGTTACATGCCAGAAGGGGTTTGGCTCTCCACTTATGATGAGCTCAGCAGCCAAAATTTAAGCCCCAAAAGGCTGTGCTACTCAAAAAGCCGCTGTTGATGTTATATGTTGGCATGGATGATGGTTAAAGCCAGAAACCAGCTAAACCTTTTTGCCATATGACTCTTTAAGGACTTCACAGAATGATCCTGTAGTGAGTTAAGGATCTGCTCCCTGACAAAGAAAAAGTAGCTGTTACTGCAGCATCAACATGAAGAAAATGAGGAGGATCAGTATGGAATAAATGAATATAAGGACACCAATAATTTTATTATCCTAAACCATTTCTTGACTTGTTTTGTAACCTGAGATTGCTTTTTCCAACGTTTTTCCATCTCACATATTTTGAAAATGAATTTGGAAGATCTTTGGAACAATTTTAGAGAACCTTGGAAGATTTTATGAAGAACTACTTCCTATTATTTTGCACAGTGGCTCACATTAAAAGGTCTGAACAGCGCTGTAATGCAGTAAGCTCTGCTGAACAGCCCATTCACAGGAAATCAGTAGATTCAGTCCTTGTGACTCAGGCTCAACTTCCTCACATGCACTTTTGGAGGTGACATGGATAAAAGGACATCTGAGGACACACAGTTCGGAGTTGTCACCAGTGAGGAACATCGGACTCACCTCTTCTGGGTAAAGTTTCTACCTGCAACTGAAAAACACGTCTTATATAGAGCTCAGCAGAAGGCACTGGCCCTTTGGCACTGAGCTGCAGGGAACATCCACACAAAGGTGCTTTAGTCCTTGTTTTGGTGTCTGTGGCTCTGCAGAAGGGTATTGGAGCCTTCCCTTCACTGCTGCATGTTGCTTCCAGCCCAAATTATACCAACAGTTTTTATAGGTTTACTTTGTCTTTTCCTTAAATTACTTTGAAGTTAATCTAATTTCATGGGCTTTTACATTTGCCTAGTAATATATATTAAAAATATATATATATATATATAAAATCCACCTGTTAAATTAGAAGGTTCTCTAAAATACCCAACTCTGTGACGCAAAAATCTGACACGGTGACACAGCCAAGGCAATGTTATAGAAAGTGGAATAAGACACATGAAAGGCTGGTTACATCTGTGTATTAATTGCTTAATTATGTCAGGCTGCTAAAAACAACTCTTAGAAGCAAAATTGGTCTTGTTGGTACAGTAATAAAATATGCTCTGCTTACTGCATCTACAGTTTTGTTCAGTGGGATGACAAAAAGTGGAAGCAGTAGCTACAATATGGACAGAAGTTTACTGAATATGTAACACATATTTCTGTGTTGTTCTGGGTGTCACAAACCAACAGAAGTCCAGCCTTCTTTCCTCAATCTTTTCTTCAACCCTTCTCAGCATCCACAGGTATTGGGATTTGGTTGGCTGTACAGTAGGTATCTAGAGGAAGTCGAGGAAAGAAATGGCCACTCGTGTGCTGGGCTGTAAACAGCTCTGCGGGAACGAATTATCACCACTGGGACCACTGGCACACGCAGTTCAGTGTCCTGCTTGCTCTTGGTGTGCAGCACCACTGCAAGGAATGGCTCTCCTAGGGGCCATCTATTTCAGCTCTCATCCCCAGAGGATGCCAGGTTTGGTTGAACTTTGCAGTGTAGCTATAATATAAAGGTCTAAACTATACACCTGGGTTCATGTGATAGTCAGCTGCAGATCCTTCCAGAAAGAGATTCATCTAATTTTTCCAGACCTGTCCCTGAAAGTGCCCATCTCTTTCCATTCACTACAAGGCAGTCTTGGACATTTAGCTCGAGGTACTCAGAGATACAGAAGTTTTAGCAAGTTAAAGGTGAAAGTCCTGGCTTAGAAGGGAAGATGTTTACCGCATAGAAAGTATTATTACCTCCATTTTATAAACAGAAAGGTGAGGCAAAGAGGTTGTTACTTGCTTATTCAGTGTCCTGTAGTCAGTTTACAGCCACAATAGGTACCACATGCACTTCAGTACATTAATAAGTTACTAAGTTGCTCAGGCGTATAAGTTTAGGTAACACCATGACATGGCTGATTGAGGGTTGCTTTTAATATGTTTATAACTTCAGAATTCATAGCTCAGATTTAGTCCCTAATAAAACCCGCATCTAATATTTAGCAACTGATCTCCAGATTGCTGTTATTTTTCCTACTGATGCTTAAATATTTTCCAAAGTTTGATAAGTAATTCTGAAAATGGTCAAACTGAGTCTGACTTCAGCATTTGGACATAATGATTTGGATGTGACGGATGTCATGTTTATGTCAGAATGATGCATGAGTCACGCTATTCTGCCATGTTAAAGGAACACTTGTTATTTTTAGAGTTCGGCTTATAAACCAACCACATTTCCATTTGCTGCCCAAGGGTGAAAGAGTAGCTGTCATTTTACTGACAGTGCATCCTGCACCATATGTCTGTCCCTGAACTCCTGCAAAGTTGGGTGAAAAAGGCACACACAAAGTGAATCTTTCCTTCTCTTAGTTTGCCCTTTGTCTTTTTAAGCATTAGGTCTTAGAAGAATTGTTTTCATGGTTAATCTGGTCATTTCCTCAAACAGAACCCAAAAAATCAGTCTATGAAAGGGGCAGATGTGTTTACAGTGGTTTTTAAAAGCAGCCAGGATTTTCAAGGATTTTTAGTGCTCACCCACAAAACAGCACTATTGGGAATTGTCATTCTAAGGTTACCTAACTCTGTATCAACACTGCTGGCAAATCCATTGATCTGTTGGAACTTGTGTCTGCTATGTATGGTTTTCTGACCATAATGCCCCTCAGTTTTTTCTTCTCTTTCAAAAGGATAAAACATGGTTTTTGTGTGACAGCTCCCTGTGCTTTTGCTATTGTTGTTGCCTCTTTGAGAAAGGTTTTATAAGAAGAAATAGATTTAAATTGTCTCATCATCTTAAAGGAAAGAGTGCTTTCATAATTTGGAAAGGAATTAGGATATGAAGAATGTTGAGTTGTGCTTTGAGAAGCACAAAACATTTCTTTTGCGTCCGGTTTTTTTAAGGTTGCTTGACTACCTTCTGGTATTTTTATATAGCCCTTGTGGTTATTATTTGTCTAAGCTGGACATCCTGGTCTAAATTAATTCTTGATGCAACTCCACCGGTTTCTTGCAAATTGCAACTGGGATGACATCATCCCAGTTTTCTATTCATTTTTTACCATAATAAAGAAGTCATTGTGACAATGAGGCAAACCTGTGAACCTGAATCCGTTAGCCCACTCAGGAGCTTCATGGTTTTACTTTTTACACTGCAGATGGTCTAATTAGATTGACATTTTTCATCTGAACATCCATCCCACTGGCACAACACTTATAGCTGGTCCTGGGAGGTGAATCTTTGAGTAGTGTGCAGTATTTGCATATATGTTGATAGAAACTAGATTTAAAGGAAGTATTTTTTTACGTTAATAGCATATGAATGAAACTATTGAGTTGTTGTGAACCATTATTTAGAATTTTGCAGCATGTTACTATTTTAATAAGCATATTAATAACCAGATCTGGTTTTCCTGTCATAAGATGTAAGCAGTTGCAACAGAATTGTACCAGCATAAGAAATCATAGAAAAATATTTAGAACAAGGGAAAATAACTGTTTGGAAATTGCCCTCTGTTTATGTGCAGTTAATAGACTAAAAGGAGGCAAAACAGAGTGTAGTTGCTGTGAATCACTGCACAGCTCCAATCTCAGCAAAGTGCCTTTGAAGGCCTGGGCAACAAGATAGTGGCAGTATGCTTCTTTTATTGGGAAAATCCTACCCACAGAGGAAAACAGAAGGTGATAGTTTAGTCATCATCCAAAACTAATGAAGCAGGCAAAGACTTAGACAATGGAATAAAGGAAAACCATTAATTCCTGTAGAAGAGAGAATAATGGTGAAAGAGGGGATCCCTCCCTTCCTTCTCCTATCAGAAGTGGTGCTGGCTCCCGACAGTGATCCAGCAATGCTAATGGTCAACTGGCATTACCTCACAGAGAACCCCACTTCAAGCAGGTCTTGGTGGCCCTGGTCTGCACCAGCACTGGCTACCAATGGGGCTCCCTCATGGCTGCAAATGCATTTCATTTTCCTCGTTTCTTGCACCAGCCTCAGCATGAGCACAAAGGATGGCAGAAACAAACTTTGGGAGGATTTCCTTATGGAACTGCGTTTGAGTTCTTTATCGAGAGGCTTTTTCTTAATTTCAGCAGTAATCTAAAGAGAAGACACTTGTTTCACTCCACACATTAAAAAAAAAAAAAAAAAGGCATGGAAAACGTAATTATCCAATATTACAAGGGAGAATGGGGGAAAAAAGCACTGTGAAAACCACTAGAAAAAAGGTAGAGCAATAAGAGAAAGAGAAAGGTGTGCAGAATATTGCACTGCTGCTTCTTAGTTTTCTTTTACTCTCAAAGGCATGTGTAGTGGGTTGACCCTGGCTGAACACCAGGTGCCCACCAAAGCTGCTCTACCACTGCCCTCCGCAACTGCATAGAGGAGAGAAAAAGGCTCCTGGGCTGAGAAAGGGACAGGGAGATTTCACTCACTAATTACCATCATGCTAAAAACAGACTTGACGTGGGGAAATCAGTTTAATTCATTACCAAATTAGAGTGGGATAATGAGAAATGTTCCTGTCACATATTCTCCCTTGTCTCTCCCAGCTGCTGTTGAACAATTTCCTCCCTACAGTCTTTCTTAAATCTCTTATCCCAGAGCCACTATCCCCATCATGGACGGGTTCAGCCTTGGCCACAGGGGGGTTGTGTTGGAGCCAACTGGCATTACCTCTATTGGATACGGGAGAAGTTTCTGGAAGCTTCTTACAGAAGCCACCATTGCCCCAGTACCAAAACCTTGACATACAAACCCTAATACAACACTTAATGTATATTAAGCCTTCAAGAGGATAAAAAGATTGCAGTGATCGGCAGTATTTTACTCTAGTATTTTACTTCTTGATCATTCTTCAGAGGCAACTTGGAACCCTTGACCTCAGACTGAGCATTCTTTCTCATCATGTGCTGCTGGGCCACATTGCTTCACCTGTGAAAGCCGTAAGTCTCTGGGTTTTATGAAGCTCCATCATTATGAGAGGAATGTGTCAGCATGCAGGAGTGAGAGGTAATATAATGACAGGAGAGTATTATGGATAAGAATTTTTAAGTGACACACTTTCCTATAAAAGGGTTAGACAAGTGATATTTTTATAACTACAGTGCAGTGTTATTAATATTTTTTAAGCTTTCTCTAATCTGTCATTCACCTTGAATATCCAGCTGTGCTCCATATCCTGTTATTTGACACATGGCTTCATCATTAGTTATTATTGACAACTATTTGCAGCCAAGCAAGATTCGTTGTATAACTAGAGCCTCTTAAACTAAATATATATTCATTGTACTTTCAACTGATGAATAAAGAAATGAAATATTAGTCACATTTTCTTCTACATAATTGGGCCTTTCACTAATTAATCCTTATAATTTACATATCACTTTCATTAGGCTATTGCCACCTGTAAGATGAAAATCAAAAACCAGCTGCATTGGTGTTCTGGTTTTAGGTTGACATGAGTCTCTCGGTAGACAAAAATTAAGACTTACCTTAGCCTATTACTTTAGTGCTAATAGATGCCAAAACCCAGAAAGCTTGTTGTACTTGACATTAATAATTCAAAAATACATTGATCAGCATCTAATGATTTTATGGTTCTAACCTTCAGATCTTGGAACTTAAAAGCAAAAGATGAAAGAAGAGACACAAGTCTTATGATCTTCCCTGTAGATCTAGAAACAGACACCTCTGACACCAGGCACCCTGGTGGGCTGGAGAAAAAAGGCTCAAGTTCCACATCATGTACCAGATATTTTGTTGTAATTTGAATATAGCAGATCAGTTCAACAAGAGCAATTGTAGATGTTACTTCAAAATGACCGAGTGACCACAGCATAAACCTCAATTGTGACAAAGGCAAAGAAGATGCATAAACTAGAGATACTCATCTTGAAGTCCAGTCACCTTTCTACTTCGGGGTAATCCTAGAAAACCATTTCTCACCTAGCTATAGATGCATCTGTGTGGATTTTTGTTACACCAACTTCTATTATGTCTGCAAAACTTGGTATTGAGAATTCCAGTTTATGGCTGAGTCTTCATTCGAACATGACTGCATATACTGTAATAAGATGCATTATTCAACTGATGACATGAGCAGGTAGTGGTTGCTGCTGATATGTATGAATGTGAACTGTCTCATGGGATATCTTTAAATTCCTGTTTTCTAGTTTAATCTGTTACCTTGGCTGGGAAACTCAAAAACATGGGATTATATATAAATATTTCAAGAGCCAGGAGATTCAGAGAAGGAGCAATATGCTAAGCATACCAGTTATTTCATAAAACTTTGTACATTCAAGTGATTTTTTTTTCCAAAGCACCGTAAAAAAATGCAGTTTAAAACAAGAGTCTGACTTTCCACCACAGAAGTTAAGAGACTAAGTTCACAGTATCTGAGAACACTGGCTCATTCTGCTCTTTTGTATTCCCATTGTATAGCAGTATAATTGTTCCACCATTTTATGGGAAAGGCAAGACATTCATATTTTACTCCTTTCTGGAGAGCATAAATTAGCAGGACAATTTTCATCTTTTTTTCCGGATGTTTTAATATTTCCTCTTCATTTTATTATTACAAGTCCATGGGGCTTCATGCACGTTTTCTGAGGGAATAAATGTCTTAATCCTATGCTGAACAAGACCTACTTATTTTTGCCTATTTAAAAGCACGATTAACCCTGACAGGTAACTGTCCCAAATGCTACCCTAAAGCAGGGGGATTATGTGACTTACAATTTCTAGAGGAGAGTGGAACTATAAAGTAGTAGCAGAACATTCTAGGAAGAAAAAAAACGCACCTTACCTTCATAAGGTGAAGGTAAGATAAAGGAAGAAACTGAGTCTGTAACAGGACCTTTGGTTCCTGAAAGCCAGAGCAGCACAATCTAAGGAATATCCCATATTTACCTTTGAAACAGAGCAAAATCACATGGTATGCTCCACATGACATTTTCTTTCTCACAAGAAATCAGTAGATGGAAGCTTCCAGTAGAGTGGGAGACATAGCAATAATGTAGATGGTAGGAACTTAAGGAAACAGGGATCAGGTGAGGATCTCTGGGGGATCTTGTAGCTGAAGCTCAGATGTGAGGACAGCAATGTATTGAGAGGCAGAGATTCAAATTCTTTCCCAGTTTAGTCAGAGAAAAAAACCTAAATATTCCCCAAATCTAACATGTGCAGTTTGGCTTTGGCCTTTTGTCTAAGTTAAAACACGGGTAACCTCATCTACTGATCTATGCAAAACTATTACAGACTTCCCTTGGATTTCTCCATTGGCTGCTAATATTTTGGTTTTTATGAAAGAGCATAAACAGTGACCATGATTAAAAGTCCATTCTTCTTGCTGACAGGGCTATGAGCACAAGTGAGAGTTCAGTATGTCTGTGTTTATATTGTGTATGAAGGGTGAGGATAGGGACCAATGACAATATTTCTTTAGATATGAAATTGCTCCATTATGGCAAAGATTTAACCTCCTCTCTGGCTTCTCAGAGGTGACCTTTCTCTCAAATTGGTGAGCTTTCTTTAGGAGAATGAAAGCAAAAGAACAGCAGTCCCTCCAGTACATATCTCAGGTCAGTTAGGTGAAATCTCCACCGCTGTAACCATCTGATCCCATGTTTTCAGCAAACTGCAGAATGAAAGGAAACAAAATGAAAAGCCAGTAAGTAAAACCTATACGAATCAGGACACTTTCCCTTATGGGAGTCCTGTTTTGAAGACTTTCTTAGGTCACTCCTGGAAGTGTGAAAGATTAAATTAACTGTCTTTTTGTGCAATGTAGTGCCATTGGTCAGTGTATAGACACTACAGTATGTGTAACCACTAACTTCATTCCACATATATGGGCAAGGATAGAATAAAGTCTGCTTTCCACTAACACTCCTGTATATCCTGTATATAATATTGCTCTTTAATATTAAGTGATTCGAAAACTCCTTTACTTTACAAAAGCAAGGTAACAACTGAGTATCCCTCACTAGACAAATTCATACTGATTCATGCAGGGGACAAGGTAAAACCCTTGTAATCTTACAAACTTAAGTATTAGTATGTTATTCTCTAGATATGAATTAGACACTCCCTAGTTTCCATGTTCTACTGCTTATTTCCAAAATCTTCACCTGTGAAGTTTCCTGTGTTCTTAGTGGACAGAATAAAATGCCTCACACAGAAGAAGAAGATGCAGTGTTGCCATTTTCTATCAGATAAATGAACTCATTTCAGCAGAAGGTTCAGACTGGAAAGAGGAGACAAGATTTTGGGAATTTATTTGGACAGAGATGAAATTAGACCGCTTGTGCTTGCATGTCTCTCCAGTACTGTTCAACCGCGCTTATAAGGCCAAGAAAAAGGAATGGGCCAGTTACCCTGGGGGAAATCTTTCCTTTATGATCTTTTTCCTTCTCATATCTTCAGGATACCATGTGAATCTCTTCTGGTGGCAAGTCAGAGCTTTGCTTCTTTGAAGTGGTCTCCCTATAAGTTCTGATAAAAATGTCTCTACTCCACTGTGTTTCCTATCTATGTAATTATAGTTTGGCTTTTCATTTAAGAAAAAGAACATTTTAACAGTGCTTTAATTTAACAGACAAAACCCAAGACTTTTTGAAGTTCAGAATAACCTGTGCTAATATTCAGATGTGGAAACACAGCTATAGTTATAAAAGGAAAAAAAAAGTCATTTTGTCTTGCAGTAATCTTCCATTCATTCACAGCCACTTTGAAAGCCAGTAGATTTCTCCTAGAACATCCCTTGGGCCTTGGTAAGGAAGGACAATGTAGGTCTCCTAGCCTTCAGTATAGGGTGCTGTGTGCTGAATGTCTCTTGAGGATGTCTGTTCAAACTGGGATTCCTGAGCTGTGCCAAGAAAGCATGGTAATGATTTACTACTCTAGAGCAGCATGTTTCCATGCAAAAGTACATTCCTTGGCATCTTTTTAGTGTAAAGTAGCTACTAGTAGAGACTCCTTTGAGAACTTGGCCTTTCGATATATGAAGGGAACTTATAAGAAAGTTGTAGAGAGATTTTTTACCACAGCCTCTACTGACAGCCCAAGCGGCAATGGTTTTAAACTGAAAAAGGGTAGATTTAGACTAGGCATAAGGAAGAGTTTTGTTACAATGAGGGTGATGAGACACTGGAATAGGTTGCCTAGAAAAGCTGAGGATGCATCATCACTGGATATGTTCAAGGGAGGGTTGGACTGGGCCTTGAGCAACCTGGTCCAGTGGAAGGTGTCTGTGCCCATGACAGGGGGTGATGGACTAGATGATCTTAAAGTCCTTCCAGCACAAACTTTTCTATGATTCAAATTGTCATGTCCAAAGAGTCATACCCCACTGATTTCTCCCCATTACAAAAAAAAACCAGAGTAAATGAAAATCATTAAAGCCTATATTTACATGCATAAAGCTTAGGTACTCCATCTTCCATAGCTCAGTGCATTAGGTTTTTAAAGGAAGAAGACTTGACTAACCAGGTCTCAGATAAAGTTTCTTCAACTCCATGAGTTATGGGAAAGTGTGCATTGCTCCCTTCATAAGGCATTGGTGGCAGGGAAAAGCATTACCTTTTATTTGATTAACAGAGTAGCAAGAACAGGAAGGCTTTAAAGACACAGGCTCCTCTTCAGACCTGAGCAATAAGTAGGGCATATCAAGCACAGGCTAAGAACAGTAGATCTGAATTTAAATGTGTTATGATAATCCATGAGAAATTTAGAAAGAAACAGTTGTCTAATACTTTTGGGTCAGAACATCATGCTAGTAAATGGAGATGTAATAAGGCTGCTGCTTTCTATGAGATACAGAGAGGTCAGAGTGAGCAGAGCTATCCTTTAATTTGGCAGAAAAGCCATACCTTTGTATCCATAACTTTTAGCAGTCAGACTAATTATCTATTTCAGTTTCCAAAGATTTTTGGAGGAGATGGTAGAGCCATTTTATAGGTCACCCTTAGGGCTCAGGATTGGGACAAAAATGTTTCTTACTGGTATCAGGATACTTCTGTCCTCAAGTAATGCTTCCATGACATTGTACAGTAAGTGTTCAGTCAGCTCCTGTCATGTTAACGTGAGGGAGTGCAACGCTAATGCAATAATCAAGAGCTATTACTCTACAAGGACTCTGAAGCTGCCTTTGAGAAACTGCTGTGTGATCTTAAATAACTCAAGGGGATCAGGAGTTTTCTGTGAGAAGAACCACATTTCTGATATGGCAGCACTTCAACCTATTACTCAAAGCGGTTCTGCTCTCCTGATGGTATTTCCCACACACACACACACACAGGTGGCAGCACCTCTTTTTGGGATTTTCCTGGAGATCTCCCATCCGTACTGAAAAAAACAGAATCACATAAACATGCATAATGATATTTGAAAAGTTAAGGGTGTTTCTCACTCATCTTTTTTTCAACCTTCCTTCAAATCTGATCAATATTCTTTGCTGCTTCACTTCAGGAAACAATTTCTGAGGGAGGAATTTTCATTGTGTCAATAGGTTCTTGTTGCCTAGAAACATTTTTCAATTTGCCACTGTGTAGGTATTTAGGTCACCAGTGAATGAATCTTTTTTAAATTATAGATATGAAGTCAATCATCAATTCTGAACTATCCCATTGAGAATTGGCAGTACAGTACTTAATTGTTCATGGATTGGAAAGTTAAATTGAATGTTCTGCTCATGAAGAAATTGTGTGAAAGAGGAAGGAAAATAGTGTTGATGCATAATAAGTAAATATCTGTGCTTTGCAATAGTAAACTCAGATGTTTTCTAACCTAGGCTGAATTTACCAGTGTTGTTTAAAGGATAGATGCTGGTCCCATTAGGGTTTCACCCAAACACCCTCACTTAAGGAAAGCAGGATAAGGTCTTATCAGAGCAAAGGGAATTCAGTCATTGTTCAATGAAACTTTTCCATACTTCATGCTCAGACATGCAGAAGTAATGACCATCCTTCATTAAATGCTGTTCATGCTCATTGTTCCTGAAATACGTAAAAAGAACAGAAGAAAGAAAATTTCTTTTGATTAGCAAGAAATTTATTTCATACATCAATACTGTATTTTCAGTATCTAGAATACAGGTCTTCTAATAAATTATAAAAGTTCCATATCTTCTGATTGCTACCTCATTTTTAACACATTACTAGGAAACATGGTTTGTAATTGAGACCCACCTTGTGATCCCCTTGATAACTGAATCTGCCTTTTCCTGGAATGCTCTAAAGGAAGAGATATAACATTGGATAAATGATTATTCAGAACATGCCTACAGTCACCTATTTTTCCCTCCAAAGACGAGTTCTGCCTATTGGCATCTATATCTCATCACTAGACCTTGGAGCACTCCAGGGATGCCCAGAATTGAATGCCATATTCCAGGCATGATTGTGATAAAATATGTAAAAAGGGGTATGAACTGCCTTGTTGTGTAGTGCATCTCTGTACGGGGTGCTCAAATTAACAAAGGGATTTCAATTATCCACAGATTATTTCAAAATGATCAAGGAGGTAATGAGTGTAACAGACACAGAACACTGTTTTTTTCACTTGCACTGAACTATTCTGTCAGCTTATTATTTAAGAAATGATGTGATACTGAATTAGGAAAGGCAAAAGAAAGAGGCCCAATGGGGGCTAAAGTAACAGCTTGGTAGATTGGATGAATATTCAGACCTTTAAGTCACTTATAAATTTAGTATTTCTATACTTAGAGGCATTCTAGTAAAAGATGTTGTGAACGAAGGCCTTCTAGGTGGAAAAAAATTACTTTATTTGAAATAAGATTTTCTGATTATTTTTATTTATAATTTGCTTATTTTCCCTTAGAACCTCTTCTAAGACCTACTGGAAATATCTCTTCACTTTTTCTCATCTTTATACCTGAAGTGATATTACTTTGAGGGTAAAACTCCCCAGATCGTTTTCAGACAGAATGAGGACTGTTAGACCTTCTGTTGTTTCAGGATGGTAGAGTGGAGACTGAAGGAGGCACTGCCTCTTCCATGGGACAAGAATCTCCTGCATCTCACTTTGCACCCTTCAGGAATTGCACAGTCCTTTGCAGGACATTCAGGAAGTTTGTCAAGTCCTATTCAAATACAGCATCAGTAATTGGATGCTGTTTTTTCATTTCCATAAGTAACAAACAGTAACAAGCTGGTATTACAGAGAGGCCTCCAATTGCTCTCCAGAGACACTTGTTCTCCAGCACTTGATAAATAATCTTTGCAGATTTTGTGTCATTCATTAAGTTCCTTGGGAAACTTTGGTGTGAGAAGAGTTATATACACAGTACTTGTTTATTCTTTGCTGAAGTAAATATGCAAATGTTGGAAGGAGCTAACCTTCTCAGGCACAGAACAGCAGAGAAAATTTCTTTTATAAACACAGTTTCCACTTGCATGTTTTTAGCATTATTCCAAACTGTACAAAAGACATATAAAAATGCTTCATGTTCAAAGGCTTTCAGCACTTTTGAGTGAATACAAACATGATGGGGGAAGATTTCCATAGAAACAAAATTAAAGCAAGGAAAATATGAAAAGTTAATGTTGGATAAGTATACGTGGATATACATATATTTGGGGTGTGAAGGCTGTGGAGACTATAGGGTGTTATAAAGCAAGCAACTAGCATTGATTACTCATTTTTTCAAAGCAAATATAATCACAAGAGACACCCCCCACCCCCACCCCCCCACTTTCCATTCAATCAGATTTGCACAAAAGACCCAGCTGAAAAAGTTGTAACAAGTCCAGAGGAGGGCCATGAGGATGGTAAGAGGACTGGAGCACCTCCTGTATGAAGATAGGTTGAGAAAGTTGGGGCTGCTCAGCCTGGAGAAGAGAAGGCTGCGTGGAGACCTCATAGCAGCCTTCCAGTATCTGAAGGGGGCCTATAGGGATGCTGGGGAGGGACTCTTCATTAGGATTGTAGTGATAGGACAAGGGGTAATGGGTTCAAACTTAACCAGGGGAAGTTTAGATTGGATATAAGGAAGAAGTTCTTTACTGTGAGGGTGGTGAGGCACTGGAATAGGTTGCCTGGGGAAGCTATGACTGTTCCATCCCTGGCGGCGTTCAAGGCCAGGCTGGACAGAACCTTGAGTGACATGGTTTAGTGTGAGGTGTCCCTGCCCATGGCAGGGGTCTTGGAACTAGATTGTCTTAAGCTGCTTTCTAACACTGACTATTCTATGATCATCCCACTGTGACTGAGATTCCTAATTCTAGGAAAATTAAGATCCTAGTTATTTATTATTTTCTCAAAGGAAAATATTTTTTATGGTGCCATAGGCTTCCTGTATGATTGAGCAGTAACATAAAGTGATATAAGGTGCTTAACTGTCAAAGATCTCAGAGAAAGCATGAACATGATGTGCTTGTCTTGCCAATTATTAGGCACTCATTCAGGTGTTGTGTTGATATGTGTTTATTGTTCATAAAGCACCATCATATCACAAATAAACTATTTTAAATATAAAATAATTCTTATATCTTAATGTGGCTGGAATGTAAGATTAAAGAGGATTATAATAATAGTTGTAGAGATTATTATTAATGAGGTCCATAGTTAAGACAGCATGAGGTTGAGTCTTTCAGTACAAAGAGTAAAAACCCAGGTTTGCCCAGATGCAGATCCACCTTCTAAAATTTGTACTTCTCATTAATGTTTAAATTTCAGTGTGAAAAACTGATGACTGTATTTGTTAATAAAATGGTACTGGAAAGGAGATTGAACTTTGGGTGATGTGGACCCATCATAGGATGCTTTGTACTATGATTTTAGCCTCATAAATAAATATTCTTTGATCTGTAGATATGGATGCTGTGGAAAATCATAAACTTCAAAGAGTCAGCAGCAGAGGAATTTCTCTGGGGTAGGGGATGACTGCATACTCCTGTAATTACGCTGATGCTAACTGCAGCCAGATTTTACTCTCCCAGCTCGAAGAACAAAGTGGTTGCTGATTCAATCTATCATCACTGAAAAAGGCTACCCAGCACTAGAACAAACTGCCCAGGGAAGTGATTGAGGCACCATCCCTGGAGGTACATAAAAGACATTTAGTCTGGTGCTTAGGGCCATTTTTTCCAAGCACATGTCCTGCCTGACAAAGGGGCCTGCTATGATGGAAAGACTACATCAATGGACAAGGGAAGAACTATAGATATGTATCCAGATTTTTGACAGGCCTTTGACATGGTTCCCCATAACATCTTTCTTTCTGTTGGAAAGATATGGATGTGATGGGTGGAGTGTTCAGTGGATGAGGAATTGGTTGGATGGTCACATCCAGAGGGTAGTGGTAAATGCCTCTATGTGCAGATGGAGACTGGTGATGGGCCATGTCCCTCAGGGGTCATAGTGGGACCAACACTGTTTAATATCTTCATCAGTGATGTAGTCAGTGGGATCCAGTGCACCCTCAGCAAGCTTGTAGATGACACCAAGTTGTGTGGTGGAGTTGACACACACGAGGGATAGGATGTCATCCCAAGGGACCTGGGCAAGCTCCAAGTGAAGTGGGCCTATGCCAGCCTCATGAAGTTCAACAAGGCCAAGTACAAAGTCCTGGTTTTGGGTCAGGGCAACCCCTGGTATCAATACAGGCTGGGTGGATGAAGGGATCGAGAGCAGTCCTGCTGAGAAGGACCTGTGTATATTAGTAGTTGAATAGATCAATTGTATGCAGCTAATATTTTCCTTGGCAATTTTCCTAAATAGTTGCCTACTTCTACGTTATCCCTACAGAAGCACAAATATTGCTAAATGTGGCTTTAAAATCTGCATCTGATATAGACAATTTGCAATGAACATGAGCTTGACATGTCTACAACCATCTCAATAAATGGTAACCGATCACCAAATCTGCCTCTCCCCCTAACTTACAAACCTAGCCATGAATCCTTGCCTTTTGTTCAAGCAGGCTGGCAAGCAACAATATAGAACAATACCAGCTTACTGCTTCTCCAATAGTAAGTGGCACCTGCCTTGTCATCATCTTGAAATCAAAGTGGCTATGGCTTCCTTTATGTGTGGTATATATTCTAATGCACCGTGTTGGCTTTGCAAAGCCCACATAAGCATTTCCATGTCTCTCTTATGCAGACTTGAAGACAGATGTACACATACACTCCAAGCAGTAAGCCTAGCTGTGCATCTGGTATGCTCTTGCCATGCCTGGACCTGTTTGAACTTACAAGCGACCATTTCCTGAGCTGTTTTCTGCTGTGACTGCCTGGCTCCTTGTTAGCTACCATGTATGATTTTACAGCCAATTAGGCACACTGCACATCGATTGCTTCTTTTCCCTGTGGAGTTTATCCTGAACTTTCAAATAGCTTTATTTTATAGTGGCATATATTGTGAAAGAATAGGATGGAGGGTGGCATATAATATTTCCAGTAGCCAGATGATATTCTGCTGGTTGTGTCTTAGAAGACAGAAGCCTGTGGATTTTGATGTCAGCTACAGTACTGTGTTTTTGAGAGGATGACAAATTCACATCTGGTCTTTGCTTCTACCTCTGCTTAGCTGGACTACCCTTTTTAATCTTTTGCAGACTTTCTTATTACCTTTCCCACCTCTGGATGCAGATGCTCACAGTCTCTTTCTTTCCAGTACACATCAATGTGCATGACATCTTAATCTGTAGCTTTTCATTACTACTTTTTCCTATGTATTTGAACTGCTTATGGTTGAAACTTCCAGCTTCTTGTTGGCTTGATATCCTACCCTGTTTCCTTCCTAGTTTCTGATCCCACTGATTTCCTACCTCATCTCTTTTCAGGCAGCCTTTAGAAATCATAAATACAAAAATCCGTTCTGCTTCCCCACCATTTCCCAGTGAATTCTGAAAATAGAAGAAACATTATTAAAGGAATAGTGAATAACAAGTGTCAGTCATGAGGTGGTTATGCAGTTTTTTGGCTGATTGCAGGAAGCACTGAAGTCCAGGGAAAATTACAGGTTCTAACACCTTCTACCCTTTTTAAGATTGTGCTAAACTTCCAGTTCTCCCAGTAAAATCAGGGTCATATTCTCTATCAACAGAAAGTCATATGCTGAATTAGCTTGCATTAAATTATAATGAAAAAAAAGCTAGTAAGATCTTATTTCAACAAAGTTCTAGGTCAAATCAGTAAAATCTGTCTTAAAAAGTAATTCAAAGAATCAATGACAGTGAAGTGTCTGATGAGATGTGCTTTTTAATAGTTTGAACAAAATTACATTGGCCTCCTCAGAATAATTTCCTCAATGTAATACTGTCGTTAAAGACATGAGTAGCTTATTTTACCTTGTGTTTTCCTCTGGGGAGTATTTGTTTTTGTGTTGAGGTTGATTTGTCATGCTGGGTCTATGTATGCAAATAACACATTTGAGAAAAACTTAAGGCACAGTGTTGGTAAACAGATCTCAAAGCTGATGGCACAGTGGGATTATTTAGATGCCCTGTGACTCCTGTATTGACACACAAGTGTGATCGTGTATTTTCTGATTGTTTCCAGAGTTCACTGTGCAGAAGCTGGGAAAGCATTTGGAGTTTTGACATGAAGGCATGTGTGATATGCAACTATCCCACCTTGCAAAGCAATAACCCAACTAGGTCTTCCTACTCAATCTTGTGAAAATAGAAGACTGGGGTTAAAGGTGAACAAAATCAGAGAAAGCTGAAGCAAGAACTGTCACTCGCTACTACCTTTACCCTCTAGTTCTATATTTACTGCAACAATGAATATAGGAAGCCTTGATTGCACAAACTGAGGAATAACTCTACCAAAGGCATCAGTCACTCTTTCTTAAATCTGGTGTAAGCGTAGGGAGAATCAGATTGTTACACTTACCTGGCACTTACACTGGGTTAACCTTGTTATTCTCAGCTATACTGTATAATAGCCATCTTTCTTAATGATTAACCATTAAAAAACTACAGTACTTCATAGAATCATGCAATCATAGAACACTTAGGGTTGGAAAGGAACTTAAGATCATCTGGTTCCAACCCCCCTGCCATGGGGAGAGACACCTCGCACTAAACCATGTCACTCAGGGCTCTGCCCAACATAGAATCATAGAATAGTTAGGGTTGGAAAGGAGCTTAAGACGACCTAGTTCCAACCCCCCTGCCATGGGCAGGGACACCTCACACTAAACCATATCTCCCAAGGCCTTGTCTAACCTGGCCTTGAACACTGCCATGGATGGAGCATTCACAACTTCCCCAGGCAACCCATTCCAGTGCCTCACCACCCTCACAGTAAAGAACTCCTTCCTTATATCCAATCTAAACTTCCCCTGGTTAAGTTTTAACCCGTTACTCCTTGTTCTACTACTACAGTCCCTAATGAAAAGTCCATCTCCAGCATCCTTGTAGCCCCCTTCAGATACTGGAAGGCTGCTCTGAGGTTTCCATACATCCTTCTCTTCTCCAAGCTGAACAGCCCCAACTTTCTCCGCCTATCTTCATACTGGAGGTATGAACTGCAGTACTTCACCATGATACGGTAAGATTTGTTTTGCATTGCACATGGAAGAAGGATCTCCCACAGGATTTCTTTCAGGGTATGTGCTGTGTGTACAACAGTGCAGCCCTACAACTACTTAGCTTAAGATGTAGTTAAATGAGATTTTAATACTGCTTCTTCTGTTCTAAAGGGCATTTAAATTTAGAAAAAGCAAAGAGGAAATAGCTAAACAACCTTAAACTAGCTTTTCAAAAGTTATAATTTAGCAGTTTTCCTTCAGAAAAAAATATTAAAAATATGAATTCTGCCTGAGTAGAACCTAGAAAGCAGAAAAACCAAATAATATACCACTGCAATTCAGACTAAACTTAGCTTCCAAGTCTATACATAAGTCTCCAGCAAGAAGAGGTCCTCTCCAGTTCTTCACTTCTAAATGATTCCTACTAGGCAAGACTTCAAAGTACCAGGTCCTCTGTTAAATTTTCATTGCCTATATAGTCAGGCAAAACTCCCATTGAATACAGTATGGTCTTCATCCAGATTCTTTCCGACCTGTGGTAATCTCCTTGTTGTGTGAATATCACGCCCAGGTTCTGTAGGAAATATTTCTTTACACGACAACTTGGACATTTAAGGGGAAATGATTTTTGCTCAAAAATTACTTATGTGAATCTCAGAGCCAACACAGCTCCAGCCAGGTTGACTCAACAAATAAGTAAAAACCCCTAAATAGCTGCCCTGCCTTCCCGCAATCCAGCAACAGGCAACTCTCCAGGGGATGGGTACATCCAGCTCCCTGTGTCCCCTGGTTAGGGCTGTGGCATCTGCATATAGGGAGCATGCTGGCCAAAGCCCAGGGGGTGACTGAGCACGACTGGTTAATGAAAAGCACTAACCACCCAAGTTCCTGCCAGGCTTCTTAAACACTACTATTTGCATGCAGAGATGGAAGCCCAGCACTGCACATTACCTCTAATTGTTTTCTTTTTACATCTCTTAAACGTGTAAGAACTTAAACTGCAGGGTTATATATTACAGGGTGTTATAGTGTATAAATATGAAATAATGGTCATTACACACATACGTCTACTGTAGCTTTTACATTCATCACAAAAAGAATATTCACACTAAACCCTACCTTTTTCAACAGCAAGTACTTCAAGTGCCAGTTAAACAAACAGACACAGATACAGAACCATATGAAGCAACTTCTATTCTTAGACCCTATCATGACAGCAATAAGCAGTCACATTTTACTGGATAAAATACTTGAAACTTTTACAGTGTTTTAACGTGATGTATGGGCTAACATTTGTTGTGGGTTGGGTTTTTTTTTTTCCTGTCAGAGCTCTATTTAGGTTTGGTTTGTTGGTTGGTTTTTTTTTTTCTTTTTGTGAAAAACCTGTCAAACCTGCCTGGATATTCAGGCAAAATAAAATAGCAGCTATTTTTGTATTGCAGGATCTTTGCCACTGGTGATTAGTTAGAGAATAAATTAGTTTAAATTACAGGATTTGGGGAGAAAAGCCTGCTATGGATTTCATAAAAGACTCACATTTGCTTTTGTAAAAGTTGTACAAGCAGGACAATTGCAAAATACTTGACAGAATTAGCAATATTAACACCATAAATGGATTTTTTTGTTGTTGTTGTTACTGCAAGGGGGAGTGATAATATAGACTTGTGTCCCTGGAGTGACTTGTCTCAAATGGCAGGTCACCCACTGCCATCTTCACAGCAAACCTCCAAACAATTGAATAACACAAAGCATTGTGGTTGCTGGGAGAGTCGATAATGAATTATTGGATATAAAAGGTGACAAGAATTATTCTTGGTATTTGAATGTACTTGACAAGGAATAATTCATGTCATTATTTATGCTGCCTTTGGTAACGGCTTGAAAATACATGAGGAAGGAAATAATTAATTATCTTAATCTGGAAATTATCATGATAGCAGCAGAAGTTTCCAAGCCCCTTTGCTAGAATGGCTAGCTCATCCCCAGCTTTTAATTTGCCTTTTGGTGTTTGCTGTTGCAGCCAGGGCCCTGAGGACATGCTCATTCCTTGGGATATGGCTGTGGGGGCTTAGGGACGCTTTGGTAGTGGGCTGTTAGCCCTTGCATTGATAAACAGGGAGGAACCTTCTCGGAAACCTGTCCCACTTCCTCTGGAAGTGTTTTTAAGCTCAGTCTTCCCTGTTCCTCTCTCTGAGGTATTTTGCAGGTGGCTCCTTGATTCTCTGATCCCATCTGTCGACATGTTATTGTGACTTGATCTCAGACTTGCCTCACCATAGGCATCTGTTTCCCCAAATTAAAGATTTCTTCTTTCACTGGGCTGGGTGGATAATCAGTCCCAGTGTCCAAACATCTTGTTTCCCTATGTTTGTTAGTCTGTTTAGATAGTTCTGAGCAGTCTCGCTTTAATCACTCCAGAAGAAGATACACCATCAACGATAAATTTTGAAAGGCAGGACTGTGAGACCTAGTGAAAAACACAGAGGGTGGGTTCTTCTGGGACAGGAATTTTGATGCAAATTGCCTTTTGATTAGGAGTGTTTATTAAAGAGAAAATCTCATTCATTCATATCTTGGCAGAGGGTAGCATTCACATGAGCAATCAAATCCCCCCAAAATTCAGGACAGCTTCTATCTCACCAAGTGCAAGCAGAGTCTGTTGCATGGGTCCCTACAATGTCGTTTTCAGCTAGACTAGGACATGTATGTATTTAATATCTTAATTTTGTATGTATTTAATATCTTAAATACATACAAAAAACTGTCCTACATGAAAGTAAACCCTAATCGAATCCCAGCGGGAGGCTGTACACCATTTCTGCAGGAACAATTTATATTGGCTGTTCACAGATGTCATATCTCTGCCCAGCTTGGTCTCTCCTGAAGCAGGAGCCACACCAGGGTGTCTGGAGGGAAGGAACAGTCTGTCCTCCCAGGAGAGCACCATCTTCAAGCATGCAGTGTGGGCTGAACACAGCAGGAGCTGCCTGAAGGAACATCTAGAGCTGTCTGAAATTCCCATCCGTAGCAACCAGTCAAATACTTAGTTGTGGCAGTCAGTCAATCACCACGTCCAAGCTGGTTCTTTGTCTCACACCAGTCCATTGGCTCATCCCTTTAGATGACAAACTCCTGGACTATCCAGGGAATTTATGACTTAAGTGCATGGGTGTGCATGCCTGCACAGCCCTGAAACCCAAATACATCACAATTAGAACTAAAGGACTAACTTTATTTTCCTCTTTATAACTCATAACTTAAACGCCATAGCTTGTGTTGCTCTTTTACCTTAAGATGCATTTACTTTCAGAAAGAAATAGGAGTACTGCAATGGGGGTACCACCTGATTCCCGAAAACTGATTCCCCACATGAAAATGCAGTTTGGAAAACAGGTCATAAATATTTTATGTTACATGTATATTATGCATTGTTGAAGGCTGGCAGAGCTGTATTCCTCTTGAGCCTGGGACTGGTCCTAAATCCTTTGTGTCTTCCAGTTTTCCATACCCATCAATATGGCATCCTTCCTTGGGGAAGCAGTGCAGCACCCTAAGGTTAATGTCCAGTAGTTTACATCTGACATTTCTTCCTCTGTTCTTCCTCTGTGTTGCACCATGTGAAGCAAGAAAACGTCTGCAAGTGAGACAAGTATGTATTCTTTTTTATTTCATTCATGTAAATCCATGTCTGGCAAGAGCAGAGGCTGGATCCAGCATGTCACAATTATTTATTTGGCTGTCGGGAGTGCTGACTAACCATCAGACCAAGCAGACCATGGTGTTGTGCATATGTGTCTGTGCAAGATGTAAGACAAAGGGAGATGCAGCTCGTGTTGGGTGAAAATGATTTCTTAGGTATGGTTTAGCATCATGTAAACACGACTGAGTTGGCTCAGTTTCCCAGCATATGGCTGCAAATAAATGTGGCTGGATATATCCCCGCAAATACCCAGAAGATGTCGTCATGGTCTACAGAGCTGTAACAAGCTATAGAACTACACTGAAGTGAGTGGGCTGTGGGAAGGGTTTTGACTCCTTTTGCCAAAGACATATTTCAGTACCGGCAAGAGACTTATAAACACATTAATGGTTTTCCTGACAAAGATCTTGAGTGTGATAAAACAAAGAAGAATTTCCTGTCCAAGAGAAACTTTTAGGTATCTGAACGCCAAATGAGTGGTTTCTTTTACAGTGTTTGTTTTAAGAAATATGGGAAATAATTTACAAAGTGTTTTGGGAAGAGTAAGGCCAGAGTTATTTACACAAAATTAATAGACTGCAAATAGTGGTTCCTTGTGTGGAAGAAAAGATGCTTTTTAAAAATACTTTTGAGTCTAATGCTGTGCCTGAGAAGACTGATCTTTTTTACACAGGAAGCTCTACGCTTAATTTCAAGTTAGTGAAGTTTTTCTGTTAGAAAAAACCTGATTGTCCTGAGAAAAGAGTTTTAAGAACTTTTTCTTTTTTATGTGAAGAGTTTTCTAAATTACCTAAGATGTTCTGTTTGCCTAAAGCTTCTGAGAAATCAGTGAAAACAGTGAAAATTAAACACATCATTTATCATTTATCATTTATCACAAAGGGCATTTGGTAAACAGAAAATATTGAAGACAATTTCCAAAACATTTTTAGCAATATCAGTAAATTCAAATTGAAAAAAAAAATCAAAAACGAAAGAAGAGGAAGCAAGCTAAGAATAATGTGCCTCTTACGCCCCTGAATTCTTAATGAAAGTGACGTTTTACATTCTGGCTGGCTCTGCAGACTGCAGGTTGGATGAAATACAGATTTCCTCTGGCAGCTCTTTTGTAAGCTTCTTGATGTAGAAAATGACTGTACAGATAATTTAACCTTCCTGGTCTTCTTTCCCTTTCAAATCACTCTAAATATTTAGCAGGCAATTTGTAACAACTACAGAAAAAGGTTATTCTTCTGTTTCTTTAATCTGCTGCCTTTATACAAAACTCTCACTAACAATGGGAGTTTATGTTAGTAACATAGAATCGTAGAATCACAGATTAGTCAGGGTTGGAAAGGACCATAAGATCATCTAGCTCAAACCTCTGCAATGGGTAGGGACATGTTTTCTCTGCTGCTTCCAACCCTGATTTGCCTCCAACCCTGATTTGCTTCAACAAACTGAAGCCTGTTTGGACAAACATTGTTTAGTCTATAGTTACTATGAGATTACTTAAGGAAATGGTTAATAAAAATTGAGTGTTTTTTTACAAAAGTACATGTCAGAATTTATCCAAATAAATCTTTAGTAAATTTTCCCCTTAAGTGCATGCAAGGTTTTAACCTCCATTGAAACCTTATCACTGCATAGATTTCAGGCTTCAGGGTTTGGTTTTTTTTAATCAGGGTGGGCGAGATTTATTCCATAGGAAGTATCTCTTATAAAGTACAGAATTTTTACATATAGAATATTATGCTGAAAGAAGGAACAGTGCTTTTTATTTAACACTGTTGGGCATCTGCTAAGAAATAAAAGGAAAAAGGTGGTCATGAGTCAGTGTGTAGGCTGTTTAATATCTTTAAAAGGATTTAGTAAAACCATAAGGCAAATAAAGAACAATTTGAGATGACATTTTAGCATCTTTCAACCATGAAAGGCAAAAGACAAAGGTCATGTTTTGAGAAAATATGTCTCTAATTTTCATAGAAATTTCCATGCTTACCTTTTGCTGTTGTCAAAAATCTGTTACACCTCATTGATGCTGTGGCTTTCATTAGGTGTTAAAACACTACTTATAGCCAAGTACAACCACCTCTGTACTAGCTTCCCAGATAAGCTTTTTATAATCTGGTTGTACTGAGAGTAAATTTAGAAGATATTCTTTATCTGAAACATATGAACATGATGCCACAGTGAAATCCAGACCTGACAAGTCCAGTGTAGAGAATCAGGAAATTATTCCTGCATTAGTTTCCTCTGCATTATTTTACACTGGGAGACAGTAGATAGCAAAATATTACCCAAAACAGAACAAAATTAAAACCTTCTTTGGAAAATATATATTTTGTGCAAAAGAAATCTTTCACTCAAGTCAGGTACTATGCTGAGAGGGGTTTTAATGACCTTTCAGTTCTGTCCTGATCTTCCTTGTTTTTCACATTGGAAGACTCTCATTGAAATTGTAAGTGATATTTGTCATTAAAGGATTTGTAGGGCTTGTGTCAGTACATCTTGGGAGAATAAAGATGATGACTAGGGAATATGAAGTGTATGCATTTAATATGATAATGTATCTTATAATGTAAAAGTCTTTATTTTAACGATTTCTCACTCAAATTTCAGAAATACTCAAACTGTCTGTGACATAAACTGGGATGTTATTCTTTAGGAACTACTTAGATCTGAAAGCAGAAAATTTAATCAAACCTCAAATTTATTATCTGAGTACCTTAGTGCTGTCAATCTGACCTTCTGCACCTCATTCTAAGGAGAATATTAACTAACTTGGTAACATCTGCCAAATGATTTGAAGTTGAAAAGTGCTATGCAATGCTAGATGCTTGTATTATTGGATTATTGTTGGTAAAGAAAATTAATTTTTAGGGGAAAAAATGAATTAGGAGGAAAGTGGTTATGGTTTAGTGATGAAAGTAAAGGAATTAGTGTAATTCTTTCTGAATTATTTTCAATTGTTGAAGCTATGTCTTATTGTATTTCCCATTATGATCCTACAGGGTATGTTTTTAATGTCCATCTGGTTTTATGTCACTGTCACTACTGCTACTACTATTTGTGTCACTGTGGTGCTGTGTCTTAATGCTGTAACAGGATCCCACTGTCAGACACTCTGCAGGTAAAGGTTCTTTTATGACCCAAAGAACTTATATATGAATATTTGAATAGCCATAAAATGGGAGACATTGGACAGATGCAGAGGAAACCAAAACAAAGGCAGCCTTGGTCTATATGCTAGATGTCGCTTATCAAAATAGCTACTCATCTCATCTGAGGTTAGGGTTTTGCTTTGTGGAGCTTGAGACATTACCTAGTCACCTTGAATCCTTTTTTAGGTCTGTGGGAGATCTCTTGACAAGCAACTAAACTGACCTGGTTTAAAAATTCACTTAAAAATAAATCAGATCATGCCCTTGAAATGCTCTTTCCTCCATCAAGTCCAAAGGGAGTCCAGCTCTGTGTCTAGCCAATGTCAAAACACATCTTACAATCATCTAGACTACATGACAGTCTGGAGGAAGACTGGAAGAGGGATAATGCAGTAGTCCCAAGGATGTTTAGATTCTCTGGAATGATTCTTCATTTGCACTACTGCAAACTGAATCAGTCCGAGGTTGATTATACGCAAGAACCATAAAACTGAACAGTGACTCCATAGCATAGATCTAGGGCTCTGACTTTATGATGTGTTAAGCCTGTGTTGCCAGAAGTAGCTTTGATGGAAATGATCCGCAAAAGCCATACAACTGATGCATTAATTTATTCTATGAGAACTAGTAAGTGCCCCTTAAGGCACGGTAAAACCCAAATGACATTGTTTATGGTTTTGTTTTCTCACAGTTTGTTTTAAAGGTTTTCCAGGAAATAGGAACTATCCCAAAATGTAAGCCTAAGCCGTTACTGACTATAGGCTAATGAGATGGATATCTTACCAGAAGATGTTTTGATATTCCTACCTACTTTTAGGACATTCCAGTTTTAGCTTCAGATTGTGCTAGCTTTACCCGATCAGACTCAATGAGAAATTTGCTTCCATGGCAAATCCAGCTGCTGTAATCTACTTCATAGACATTATCTTGCTTTTCTGTATATCAGTGTTTCCTGTTTTGTTGGTTCTTTGAACGAAAATTAGCAGTAAAGCATGATGGATGAGTAATGCCGCCAGCAGCCAGAAGGCTGAGAAAGAGAATGGTGATGTACCTACTGCTGACAGCCGTTCAGTATTTTCTTGTTTACTAGAAGTGCTTAAGTTGCTGTTTCAGGATCCAAGGATTTTCTGATACAAATCTCAGGAGTTTTCAAACGGAGTTTCATTAGAGTTAAATGTCTTTGATTCTCCTGCATTTACCACTGATTTGTCACAGGAGAACAGCTACATGGGCTGTGGGGTCTGTTGTCTAAGCAGTCACATCCGTCTGTACCCTGACTGACAGCAGTAGTCAACAGAAAAATATATCTGGAGGAAGTAAGAGATGCTCTTCTATCAGACTTTGATTATAAAAGAAGTTAAACCTTTCAAGCAATACCGAATATCCCAGCATTTGCTATGATGACGATTCAAGGAATGGTCTGTGCATTACCTCCTCCCTTGAACCAGGAGTAATGTCCCTGTGGCTTGGTGGCAAATTGTTACTGCAGCCTGACTCCCTCTCAATTGGTTCCTCTCCACCTTTTTTTTCTATGTTGCTGGCATCAGATGTAAATTATGCTGCAGCAGATGATAGGAAGGACTCAAAAAGTGGTCATCTTTTAAAAATCCTTTGTATCTACCCATAAATCAGCCTTTCTAAGGCCAATGCATTTATTCAGAGCATGCACAGACAGAGTTATTCATTTTCCAGCTAACTTCAGAGTGTTCCTGTCACGCAGGAGAGGAAGTCTGAAAATCTGGTTTAGAACATTTAACTTTACCGTCTCTGGAGAAGGGATGATTCTTCATGTCACTGCTTGACTTTCTGTTCAAGATTTACAGCCCTGAGAGACTTACACATCCTCAGCATGACTATTTGGAGTTGCTTGTTGAAACTTTTTCTGCTGTACCCAGTATGACAAGGTGCACATCCTAAGTATCATTTTACTTTCAATAAAGTAATCTATAAAACTAATAGTCTGAAGAGAGAACACAGAGTAAAAGAACACTGAGCTGAGCTTTTTTATTAGCACTTTTCCAAATAAATAGAATTAGGCTGGCATGGGTGTTATCCTGTTGAGCATAACAACCAAGACAAAGATAACACATGCCACTTCCTAGTGCTTGTCAAGACAAGATTTCTGCTGAAATCTTGCAAACAAATGTAGCTCATCATGTGCATTTCCTAAGCCAGTTCCTTGCTCTCAGGAAAAGTAGGACACACAAAGTAGTGCATTATTTCTACAATCTGTGCATTTGTGCTGACATGGATACAGGATGAAACTGAACTACGTCTTTGGGCTTTGTATTGTATTCAAAATGACATGCCCCAAAAGTTGACTCAAAAGGTACTAACTTGCATAATGGTATAGACAGACATCTCCAGCCTCATCGCAGAGTTTTGGGTCTGATCTGCCAGGCAGAGTCCTGGCTACCACATATAAAATGGGTGCCTTCACTGGAGGGTTGAGAAGTTCACAAGCTTGCTCCTTCATTTTCTGATCCTTTTTCTTGTCACCTTCCTACATATTCATCTGCTGTCAAGATCACAGAGTTACACAGAGAAGAAACCTACACTACAGAAACTGGTGTTTCTGCATACAGCGCCTGGTACAGAACATCACATCCAGGTCCAGGGTGTGCAGCCAAGGGACAACTCACTGCAATAAGCCTCAATATTTTGTTTCCCTCTTTCTCCCACTTGTGTGGTCTGATGAATTGCGTAACCTGCTTGAAAAACCACCTTTGTTCCTAATCCCTGGTGTGGGGTTAGTGCCAGGGGAGTTGTTGGGAGGGCAGAGGTCTTGGCAAATGGAGAGGGAAAGAGGCAGAGCACTGGGATCTGCTGTGAAGGGGGCATTCTCTCCACCCTTTACAACTTTCAAGATGAGAGGATCATTGCTCCAGAGAAGAGCATCCATAGTACATAGCTGTACCTGATACAAAGGCTCCATTCCTGAACTTCCCTGTGAAGACATATTGCTGAGCCTTTGGCATTTCATTGCAATGACTAATGCACATACACAGCAAAAGTGGAAATACTTTTGAAGTGTGAGTGAGGTAACAGTAGAGGGCACTCACTGATTTTTAATCTTTCACCTTTCTGCACAGCCTGCTCACCCAGACACCACTGTGTAGTTGGAGTAGAGCTGCTCCTGGGGTAGAGGATTTACAAAAGCAGATTCTCCTGAAAGGCATGCTAAGGCACACAAAAAAGAAGGTGCTTGGTGACAGCCAGCATGGCTTCACTAAGGGAAAATCCTGCCTGACCAATTTGGTAGCTTTCTATGATGGGGCTACGGAACTGATGGACAGGGGTAGAGCAGTTGATGGCATCTACCTGGACTTGTGCAAAGAGTTCGACACTATCCCACACGACATCCTTGTCTCTAAATTGGAGAGACATCAATTTGATGGATGGACCACTTGGTGGATAAAGAACGGGCTGGATGGTCACACACAAAGAGTTGTGGTCAATGGCTCAATGTCCGGCTGGAGACCAGTAACGAGTGGTGTCCCTCAGGGATCGGTGTTGGGACTGGTCTTGTTCAACATCTTCGTTGCTGACATGGACAGTGGGATTGAGTGTGCCCTCAGGAAGTTTGCCGATGACACCGAGCTGTGTGGTTCGGTTGATACGCTGGAGGGAAGGAATGCCATCCAGAGGGACCTTGACACGCTTGTGAGGTGGGCTGATGCCAACCTCATGAAGTTTAACCATGACAAGTGCAAGGTCCTACACCTGGGTCGGAGCAATCCCAGGCATAGCTACAGGTTGGGCAGAGAAGAGATTCAGAGCAGCCCTGCGGAGAAGGACTTGGGGGTGCTGGTCGATGAGAAAATGAACATGAGCTGGCTTCAGTGTGCGCTTGCAGCCCAGAAAGCCAACCGTATCCTGGGCTGCATCAAAAGGAGTGTGACCAGCAGGTCGAAGGAGGTGATCCTGCCCCTTTATTCTGCTCTTGTGAGACCTCACCTGGAGTATTGTGTGCAGTTCTGGTGTCCTCAACATAAAAAGGACATGGAACTGTTGGAACAAGTCCAGAGGAGGCCACAGGGATGGTAAGGGGACTGGAGCACCTCCCATATGAAGATAGGCTGAGAAAGTTGGGGCTGTTCAGCCTGGAGAAGAGAAGGCTGAGTGGAGACCTCATAGCAGCCTTCCAGTATCTGAAGGGGGCCTATAGGGATGCTGGGGACGGACTCTTCATTAGGGACGGTAGTGATAGGACAAGGGATAACAGGTTCAAACTTAACCAGGGGAAGTTTAGATTGGCTACAATGAAGAAATTCTTTACTGTGAGGGTGGGGAAGCACTGGAATGGGTTGCCCAAGGAAGTTGTGAATGCTCCATCCCTGGCAGTGTTCAAGGCCAGACTGGACAGAGCCTTGGGTGACATAGTTTAGCAGGAGGTGTCCCTGGCCATGGCAGGGGGGTTGGAAGCTGATGATCTTAAGGTCCTTTCCAACCCTAACTATTCTATGATTCTATAATTCCCAATTTATTACTGCCTACGTTGTGGTACAGTATTTCAGTGGGGCGCTCTGATTCTATCAAGCAATTTTCGTCATCAGTAAAGGGGGAGTCATGTGAATGAATCCCACAGTGTCTTAAAAATTTTGTCATTTCTACTTGTAACCACTGCATGCTTCCCTGTTTATTTTTCCTGCACTGCATCAAAGTCTGCTGTAATGCAAATCTGGCCATTCTGCTGTTTGCGTTTAGCAGCAGGATTTCCAGGTTAGTTCCCTGTTTGATGCTTTATGTTAATCCACTTTCTGGTTGGAAAAGATGTGAAATTTACTCAAGAATGAAATTGTATTCCACATCATTACACTGTTCTTATTAAATCTATTATTTCCACATCATCACCCAAGAAAATACCCGATGAGAGAATCCTTAGAGAGTTCAGTTCCCTAATTCACAGGACAATCACAAAATTGCTTTTGCCACAGTGGGAAATGTTGACTGCTGGGTCACTTAAATTCTTGCAGTGCCAGCTAATAAAAAAGAATGCTATTTCTCCTTTCAGAACTAGAATGCAGCAATGCAGCCAGAGGATATGAAAGGGCTTTAATTTGACTTTTTTCCTTTGCTTTGTTGTTTAAATTTCTTTTCTTTTGGAAGAAAATAAGTTTTCTGGGATAAATAAATGAGATTTATTTGAAGCTTTTTTCCCGAGATTGCTGTCTTTGTGTTAAATGAAACAGATTTGCTTTATATCAAGCATCCCATATGTGTAACTAGATTGCAGGGTAATATAGACAAAGTATGATCCCCCAAAATATTTTATTCCAGCATCTTCCTGATAGAAAAGTAAACCTCATATAATCATGTTTAAGAGCATAGTGACACTTATAAAAGCTTTAACAACCTACCTGTGGGATTTTCTCTCTACACATTCTCTTTCATTCAGTGCTCATTATGAAAACATGCAAGAAACTTTTTCCTGCCTACCACAATGATTTGAGTATTTTTGTTAGTATTGAAAATGGCTGAGTAGTGTTGCCCCACAGAGCTGAAGAACCCTCTCCAAGCAGCTGTGTGTACTACAGGCTAATCTATGTTATACTGAGCAAGGCCATGATCAGCAAAACCACTTAGAGATCCAGATGAAGTAAATGGAGGAATCCTTTTTATTGCTTTGGGCTAGGGCAGTTTTGAGGATTTTGGACATCTCACCTTAAATTGCCCATGTCCAAGTCAGTGCTGGAAAAGCATAATCTGCCTCCAAAGTATATTAACTTGAAAATATATGCACCATAAGGCAGTTATTTGATTTCTTACTAGAACTGATTTTGATGATGGCACAATGGACTTGTTTCTAGTTCTTGTAGAAACCCCAGCATACTAAGAGGTTTTAAAATATTCACATGACAGGATCTGTATAAACTGCATGTGTGCAGAGAGAGTTTGGTTTACCAGCCAATTAGTTTTTGTCATTCAGATTTCCCGAAAAGACCAGTTTCTCTTCCAGAGGAAAATAGTGGGATAGTAATAGGCAAGTAAGGAAGCCTAGAGCCCTAACATTAGACGTCCATATGAAAGCTGCTTGTCCAAGCTTTGCTTGTAGACACTAACATAGTATTAAACCAAATTTCAGCTCAATTTACACATACATTTGTATACATATACAAATAAAACAATCGAATCATAGAACCACAGAATGGGTAGGAATGGAAAGGACCTTAAGATCATACAGTTCCAACCCTCCTGCCATGGGCAGGGACACATCACAATAAGCCATCTCACCCAAGGCTCTGTCCAACTTGGCCTTGAAAATATATGTACATGTATATATATACATATACATGTGCATGTGCCTGCCTATAATGTCTTCCATTTCTTCATGGTATATAACCCCTGTTACAGCTGAACCCAGGACAAACTGCCTATAAATGTGCTACAGATTTTGCAGATGCAAAGTCTACTCTGCCTTCATGCCTGTTTTTCATGCATATTTACCAGTCCTAACAGATATTCAGGCAAGGTAAAAGTTGCACACCTGTTTGAATTAGTAAATCTCTTCCTGGTCAATATGGTTGCATTATTAATCTTTGAGGATATAAAGCATGTGGTCTGTATGCATGCTTAAAGGAAAGTTCTGATCATGTATCTGTATGTTCACACTAGCAGGAAGTGCAGTGGCTATGCCTGGGTGTTTGTAAAACTGAATATTAGCAAAGACTAAAAATAGTAAAAAGCTGTTGAAGAAAAAATAATCACAAGGAGTTATATATATATCAGGAGAGAAAATGCATACATTTCATCAGTTTCTGAGTGAATGTAAAAAGTATGCTCTGTAACATTTTTATTAGCATTAAAAAATCTGCCCTACACATCCGATATATATATGTGTATATATATATATATAAAAGATATATATTCACTTCCACTAGTACCAGATGATAATTTTTGTTTGGAATCCAATTAAATATCCTTATATAGCAATCACAGCTAAATAAACAACTATTTAAAAAAGTAAGAAACCAAACCAACAACCACTTTTAAAATTACTTCAGTGCTGGGGAGATAATAAAGGAAAAAGATTATTTAAAGTTATACAGACAGCTCAGGTTTGCTCAGTGAGCATTTTCAAGAGACAGAACATTGGTACATATACCAATTGGTATATATACATATATATGGTATATATATCAATATATATTTTCAAGAGACAGAACACTGGTATAGCACATACTGCCCAATTCTTTAATTATTTAATAGGGTTAATACTAAATATACTCCCAACAGTGTGAAGCACCTTTATAGAATCAATTACGTTGGAAAAGGATTTTAAGATCATTAAGTCCACACAGGCAGGTGGAAGAATCTCTTCATCTGTAGGCAGTGCCAGTCTGCTGTAAGGTGTCAGCAAAGCCAGGCATGGACTTGACTGACTCCTCAGTCACAAGTGTCAGGATGGAAAGTGCACACTTCAGTTGCAAGTGAAACTGAATTGGTTTCCTGCAGAATATATAGAGGGTGACACCCTGACTTTTCTTTGCTTGAAAATCACTTTGTCTGACTGCAAATCTGGGGCTGCTAAATCAAAGAGTCATAGAATCAGCTAGATTGGAAAAGACCTTTAAGATAATCAAGTCCAATCTTTGCCCCAAGACTGCCAAGACAACCACTAAATTATGTCACTGAGGGCCTCATCTACACGGCTTATGAACACTTCCAGGGATGGTGACCCCACTACAGCCCTGGGCAGCCTTTTCCAATGCCTGAGCACTCTTTCTGTGAAGAAATTGTTCCTAATCTCCAATATAAACCTCCACTGGTGCAGCTTGAGGCCGTTTCCTCTTGTCCTATGGCTTGTTACTTTGAAGAAGAGACTGACCCGACCTCACTCCATCCTCCTTTCAGGCAGTTGTAGGGAGCAGCAAGGTCTCCCCTCAGCCTTCTGTTCTCCAGACTAAAACCCCTCAGGTCCCTCAGCCATTCCTCATCACTCTTGTGCTACAGGCCCTGCACCAGCTCCATTGCCCTTCTCTAGACCTGCTCCAACACCTCAATGTCTCTCTTGTAGTGAGGGGTCCAGAACTGAACACAGGATTTGAAGTGCGGCCTCACCAGTTCCCAGTGCAGGGAATGGTCACTGCCCTGGCCCTGATGCCACACTATTGCTGATACATGCAAGGATGATGTTGGCCTTCTTGGCTGGCTGGACACATTGAGGGCTCATGTTCAGCCACTCTTCCCCAAGCCTGTAGTGTTGCATGGGGTTGCTGTGACCCAAACGCAGGACCCGGCACTGGAACCTTTATGTACAGAAAGCAGCAGGTGAACTATCAATACCTTTAAATGACAAAGAATTGCTACAAATTCATCTTGAGCTGCTGATATTGTCCAGAGTTGTTCTCACATGTAGTAGACTTGGATTCCTTAGTCAATACAAGATGACTTTTCACAAGGCTTGTGTCTCCTTCTACCTTTCTTGATAGAACACATGCAAATAGATTAAATGCTCTGAAGATTGTACTTGCAGTGGACTGGAGAACCAAAGAAACACCTGAGCTTTTTAGAGCCTCACTGATGGTTGAACATCCTGAAAGTTTCTTAGCAAATCTCAGCTTTTCCTTCTCCATATTTTTAAAACTGGAGAGACTACTCCTTTGTTCTTTAGAGAGAAAAATTTGATTGTGTCAAAACCTAATGTTGTTATTCCTTTCTGCTTTAGTCTTGTTTGAGGCAAAACTGCCTTCAGACTGATCAAAACCTGGTCTCTGAAATTGATTAGAAGTTCTGTCTGAGGAAAGGTTGTGTAATACAAACACAACTTGATGAGAAACTTTTTTATTGTTCAGAAAGTTATATATGAAACAATAACACACTCAATTTTTCTGAAAGAGTGAATGTTTCAAGTCTTTCCCCCACTACATATAACAAACTAATTCTTCGTGGTTCAGTACAGACTCTGACCAGTTTGTGATGGTTTGGTGGAGTTGAACAAATCATTCTTTCTTTTACCAACTTGAATGTTACCTATATGCTGGTAGATCACTCATTTTCCTTTCAAGAACAGTGTATTCTGCCGCCCAAAAGAATTCATGAGAATTTTCAGATCCCTAACAAAGTTCCCTAAAAATAACTTATCCAAGGCTTTCCATTCACTCTGGAGGATGCACATCAATTTACACTTCACTTGCATTTTAGCGTTTTAATGTTCTTTTCCTCTACATTTCAGTAACACATGGAGTGCTGCAGAGTACAGAGGAAGCTGCTTTGAATTGCTTTTCATATTCTAAATGAGGGAAGCCCATAAATATTTTGGTACTGGAGGTTTTTGCAAATGCTGCCTTTTAACACGCCTAGTAAATTCCAGCTCCTGCATATTACAGTCTCTAAGGTGACATGCAATATGTCAAAAATATTTCTGCCAGATTTTGCAGGTCCTAAAATATAAGAGATTCATAATTATGGAGAGGCTGTATGTCATAGTAATTCTAAATGAAGGAAGAATAGTGGATGCATCTTTTCTGTCAGGTTCCACACACGTATTTGCATCTTCACAGTTGCATTTTATATACCATTTGCTAATCATAGAATAGTTAGGGGTGGAAAGTACCTTAAGATCATCAAGTTCCAGCCCCCCGGCATGGGCAGGGTCACCTCATTCTAAACCATATCACCCAAGGCCTTGTCCAACCTGGTCTTGAACACTGCCAGTTAATGTTTGTTATGTTGAGTAAGGAACCTAAAAAAGTGTAAGAACTCAGTGAAGGTTATTTGGAAAAAAAATAGGCAAGGAAGCCAAAAAAGAGATTAAAGAAAAGTTGGTGCATCTGAATGTTTCAGTCTCATAAAGTTTATCACATCTCTTACAAATGCTGCTGTGTTAGTATCCTGAGACCACTGTACTGTAACACTTCCCTTACTAAGATCTCTAGGAGCTATATAACTTTAATGTAGTGAGGAACTTTTCAGTTCATATGAAGAAGGTTTCTAATCCCATTGTAACTCTTTTGAATCTAGTGGAGAGTAATTAAACTAGGCAGGGAGCTGAGAAAATCTGCAGAGTTTCTTACCATTCTGTGCTTCCTAGCAGTTTCCTTACTCAAATAAAAGTTTTCCTTAAAAGTATGTAAAAATCTGTTCTGTTGATGATACCATTAACCTGAAGGAGATAGCTCCACTGATCCCTCCTTTTCTGAAGCTCTCTATTAACCTTGGGATTATATGCACAGATTTAAATTTCAGCAGGATAAGAAGTATAGGAAACTGCATTCTGTTGGGGGGGGGGGAATAAATTGCAAGAAATCAAATAAAAGGCCAAATCAAATTTGTAAAAGTCAGCAGTAGGATGATGAAAGAAATTCAATGTAATGCTACTTTTAATAAAATGTATCTATTTTTTCTGTGTGCTGCCCTGAGGAAAGAAGTAGAAATGGGGTGATTGTCACCCCATCGTTAAATCTACCTATTTGGACAACTTATAACATGTTTAAGCCAGTGTGCTAATGTTTTTGAGATGCAAGCATAACTTTTAAACTCTATATATGTGACTTATAATTATTCTGTACTGCCTTAAAAACACCTGCAAAAGTACCTGAAACATTATTTTGTGGTTTTGCTCAGTCTTTAGACAGAAAATTTCAGTTTATAACTTAAATCCCCTTCCACCCAGGAAATAACTTTCAAAAATCTAATAAAATCATTTTATTAAGGAGAAGTAATCGAATAAATTATTGTTTAGAAGATGGAGTAGAAAAACTTCTCTTGCTGTATTTTTGACTGATCTTGGCATGTATTTGAAATTCAGCAGTGGTTTTGGTAGAAAAAAATGTAGAACGTGTCAAACATGTTTGGCAAATATTTGAAGTATGGGTTTACAGCTTATCACTTAGATATCACAGTGAAGGAATGCAAACTACAATTACTAGAACACTTTTTCTGTTACAAGTTCTGTGTGCGACACTCAATGTAGATAAAAGCCTTGTTTGAAGTTTTACACTTTTAATTCTTCTAAATTCTTACAAAAAACAAAACCAGATGCAATCAATACTGGTTTGGCGTTTTCCATTGATGTTCTTTGAGGTTTCTAGTTTGGTCCCTCAATTAAACATCTTGATAGTAGTACAGATAACTGACTTATCTGGTCTAGCGGAAGGTGTCACTGCCCATGGCAGGGGGTTAGAACTAGATGATCCTCAGGTCCTTTTCAACCCAAACCGTTCTAACATTCTATGACTCTATGACTTTTTACTCCATGTTGAGCAGTTGTTCTCCTGAAATAATTCACAGGAGTTTTCAGGTATGCATCTTTGAAAAGCAACTTTTTGATATTCAAAGTGGGAAATAAATAAAAATTCACAAAAATAACTCTAAACGAGTATCCTCATCATGTCATACCCAGTGAAAATTATGTAATTATAAGCAAGGACATTGTCATCTTTTGTTGTACATCCTTGTTGCGGCTCTGATGTGGGTTCATGTTAAGTCATTCATCTGTTTCTCTTACTGGATCTTTTACCTGAATTAATTCAGCAACCCATTTTTTATTATTATGATTTTCTTGGCTGCTTTATGTGAAGACCTATTTGATTTAAAAGTTGAATGAGCCCTATATTTTTATGTGATGCATGTACACAGCAGGCATACGTGATCAGAGACTCACAGAATCTGTATTATGCAGGTTAGTTTTAAACTGATGACCACAGTGTTTACTTTAATGTGACAATTCTGATTTTAGCTTTGCTCCTTAAATCAGGGAAGCAGTTTTCTGGTCTGCTTCTAGAGCTGGTTAATAGAAGAAAAAATATTTTATACATTTGAAAGAAACACTTTTCATAGGGAAAGTCAATGTCACGAAACCAGAAAATATCTGGCAAAAATGGGCTATTTTAGGTGATTTCTTTTATAGTGGAAATTGGTTAGTATATAATATTTTACTTTATTTTTAATATTCAAACTGTTTTACAAATATTTATTATTAGCATGTACAAGATACAACAAACTTAAGTAAAATTGTAATACAATAACTTATACTAAAATGCAGTAGAAATTATATACTTTTTCTTATTCAAAACCCACATTGTGATGGCCTCAAATTCTTTGGGGCTGTGAATAAAATATCTGGGCAATTTCCTTCCCATTGAGAGAATCCTTAAAGGTTTTCACTTGTAGGAATTTTAGTTAAAATTTCAACATTTCCTTCTGGAACCGACACAATGATGTTGATTTAGCTTAGTTATGCTTTTTCCTCAGTGTGTGGATTATTATAGCGGAAGCAGTGAGCTGAAGCAGAGGCTAATTTTCACTTGTAACTGAAGCTGGAGGCGCTTAGTAGAACCTCATGGGATATTGCTTTTGGTTACAGTATGATTTGGGAATGTCAGGATTGCTGGCTCTGGCAAGCAAGGAAGGATCTACAAACAGCAAAAGCTGTGCCTAATGAGGTCTTGTTCACATGAGAGTGGCTCTGGGCACCACTTTCTGCATTATGTGGTTGTTTCTGCTGTTGCCTTGGTGGTGAAGCATACAGACTAGTTCAACAACACACATTCAGACTTCCCTTGACTGTTCAAAACCATTTAGTACTTTCTACAATAACAAGGTTTAAGAAGCTAGGCAATTGGAATATACATGTTGTGGGTAAAGAAAGTTTAACAGTTTATTCGTTTTTTTTTTTCTGGCAAAACACAGTTTCTGTCTGCAAATTCTATCTGGGATAAACGAAATGAGATTTGGACCTGACTTTTGAAAAGCTCTTCTATAAAAAAATACAAATCTTATAAATTCAATCCTCTACTGTAAAAATCTCAGCAAAGCTATCACTGTAAGGAAGACTGCTTGTGCCTACGTTGTTGCAGACTGGTTTAGAGCGCATTGCAAGGTATCTTCCTGTGCAGACAAAATGCAGTCCATGAACCGAAGCTCTGCTGCTCTGAGCCTTCTTTACACAACACTGCCTCATCAGTCAATTTGGAGGCATCTTCACAAGCTTTTCTCCAGCTGCTAAAGTTTCAGGGGGCATCAGATAGAGTTTGCAATATATGATGACCTGGGTTAGCACTAAGTGAATTTTCAGAACATATCTAGACCAAAGAATGACATTTTTGTGAATGGGATCCATGTCATAAGAGTCAGTTCATTTCCCATGGGCCAGGGAGCAGCTGTGAGACTCTAATAACTCAGTCACTGTTCGATGGACCTAGATTTAACCCAGATGTGAAAAGGTTTTTACTTTTCATTTGAAAACCTCTTAATATTGCTTTTTAACAGCTTCCTAGTATATATTTTCATTGCCAGTTGCTTAATTCCCCTCTTGTTTCTGTTAATTGAAACTGCTCCCAACTGGAATATAAATGTATATATTGTGCAAGTCCTCCTAACTGTAAAAGGCAACAAAAAAACCTTTCAAAGCAGGGGCAAGAAAACTGAGTTTTGTTTGGTTTTCCATTTTCACTGAAAAGGCTTAATAATGTAAAACAACAATTCTACGGTATGTTTCTGTTCTGACAGTACACATTATTTTAAACGAATACTGTGGAAAGTTGTTAAACAACGAAAAACTGTTGCGCGTGAGGTTCTAATTTTCATGCATTAAGTAAAAACTACAAATGTAATGATGAATCCTTTAGAAATGTATTGACTACCATCTTTGTTCCTACAGGGAAATTGAACCCATAACCCGCAGGGTTAGAATATGCATTTACAGAGTCAGTGTTTTTAATGAATAAAAGCTCATAGTTATGGAGGATTTTAATTTTTTTCTTTACGTTAAAAAATATAACTTTATATATTGCAGGATTTTCTGCTTTGCCTAAAAAAATATTTAAATATTTTTTAAAAGTATCTTTTAGAAACAAAATAGGCAATTTCTGTCAGGGGCAGAAGGCTTGGCCTTGCCAAGTTCCTTTCTAGACCACTATATTTATAAAGGGATCAGCAATCTGATTGAGGGTGTTTTATATTACCTAGGGAATAAAGAGGGAAGTAGTTCTCAATGACTTACTTTCCATTGTTCAGAATATTATGCAACATATGATGTTTTAGACTGACATGAAAGATCCTGTCTCTGCAGTCAAAGCAGTGTGCATTGAACAGTGAACCTTGGAAATGTGTTTGGTTAGAGCTTAAATAATCTGTTCCTCTACGGGAGGATGACTTACATTTTTCTTTATTGATTTATTTCTGCATATTTCTGTTTAAAAGGCTGCTTAAAGAGAACTTATGTCAAAACTGCATGTAAGTCATAGATCATAGATCATAGAATAGTTAGGGTTGAAAAGGACCTGAAGATCATCTAGCTCCAACCCCCCCGCCATCATCTTCCCCTGAGAGTTGTGCTGGAGAAACTTTGTGCACTACAGTGAAAATACCAGGTGATATATCAATAAAAGTGTATGCATGCTTTGGCATCTTTCAGAACTGCTGTGAAAATTCTCATTGCTCTTTGTACTTATTATGCTCTGAGGAAAGATGATCATGCTTTTTAGATCAGAGCTTTAAAAAGGTTATTAAAATCTCAGCAGACACCTGAACCCTCATGAGCTATATAGCAAGACATTTCCATTTCTTCAGCTGTTTCAACATATGGATGAAGCCTTAGGTGTCATGCTTTAGTGTGGGGTGTCCCTGCCCATGGAAGGGGGTTGGAACCGGATGATCTTAAGGTGCTTTCCAACCCAAACCATTCTATGATTCTATATGCAGAACAGATTTTTTTATATTACTATGTCTTTTTAATGTACACATTTTCTCTCAAGTTAAAATGTTTAGAAATATTTCTGTTCTTGATCTCCTATACAAGATTCAAATTCATGTCATCACATCATCATTGCAAGCTTCGAATTCATGTCAACTGTCATTCGAGTAGTGATTATCAGGATTTGAGGCTATATCTTTCATACATTCACCAAGCACTTGCTCTTTCTTCTTATATCCAGATTCACCACAAACCCTTTCCTGATGTTGTTATCTTTCTTAATACATGTTCTGCTTTTGTCAGTGAAATGCAATTCTCTGAAGAAAAATGTTTTTTAATCAGGAGGGAGAAAATGTTGCACATGGTTTTATAGTAAAAATCAGCACTGTCCCAGAACTTTATGCTTATGTTATACAGTTAAATGACTTACATGCAGGTTAGTGCTTTTCTTTTATGTTTTCAATATGCTCAGAGCAATCTTCCCCTTCACATGTATCTTGGGAAGTCCAACCAAGTTGTCTCTCTCATTTGTTTCTGCTGCAAAATGGCATAAAAACACTTCCACCTTCAGCCTGTGCTATCTGTTGTTCCAAAACAGGTGGAGCTGTTTGCTCTTGGATGTGTTACAAGACATCAGCTTGATTTCTTCTGATTGATAGATGCTCATTTCTCACAGTCTTCTTAATTCCCCAAGGGAAAACTTCAAACTGTGGAAAAATCTAAACATAAGCACAGTCTGGTTGGTTTTGTCAGGTCAGTTCCTAGCCATTATCAAGCAAAGAATGTGTCTCAAGTCTGATTTTGCTTTCTTGATCTGTCATGCACTCAGCATTGGCTATATCCCTGCATATGGTTGGGATTTTCATAAATCCATGCTTTGGGCAGAGGGACTGGGAAGAATTGTTTTGGACATCCTGCAGCATTACTGCATTACCAAGCCCATGACTTCCCCTCTCCTTTTAACTTAAGGGAGTAAGAATTTATGGCCGTCCCTCCTGTTGCTTCAGGCACGGACTTTCCTTTTTGTTCTTTGTTGGCTTTTTTGGCTTATGAAATAAAGAGGTAACTCTCCTTGATTTTTGAATTATTTGGCTAATTTAGAGTTTGTATTGTCCTTCCAAAATGTCTGTCACTGCAATAGATTGAAGACAGCCTGTCAGTAGCTCAGTAAGAGGTATCAGTCATTTCTCAAAGTCCTGGGTTTTTTGGAACAGTGTGATTATATTATGCACATTTTTCTTGGCATAGACAATAGGTGCAGATAAGAAGCAGGTGTCAAAATCAAGATCTGTTTATCTGAAAATAGACGTACAAACAAACATATTTTCTACTCTCAGCTGATAAGTCAATTCTGTAGCTTCATAATTTAGCTGAATATCCTGCTATCCTTATGAGTGCATTTTTATGGGGAAAAAAACCCCAAACAACAAAATCAAACCAAACAAAATACCCCCATGCTTTCATCACTTTTCCTAGTTTGGTTTGACTTGTTTCATAGAAAGCAGTTACATAGCTTGTGAGAAGTAGGACAGAATATTTTTTGTCTGCATATTCTTTTTCTACAGGGTTCTTAAAATTGCTGGAATATGTTCAAATGTCCATTTGTCATCTCTGTTGATCGGTGTGTCATTAATCAAATCTAGTTTATTCTTATGAGGTAATAAATATTCCATCTATCACACTTTCATGCATGCCACTTTTCAAGGTTTACAATGGTTTGCTAATAATGTTTCACGAGCTTTCTGACTTGTCTTGCTAACATTTGAGCTTTTGTTGTGTTGTATAATGCATTTCAGCGTATAATGTGACCATGACAGTCAAACATGCTTTTAGAATAATTAAGATGCTGTTAGCACAAATTCAGCATGCATTGGAATTAAATTCTCAAAGACATACATCTTTAAGAAAGCAAAAAGTGGCTTTCCTGTACATATTATACAGGTATCAAACATTATTATTAATTTTTAAAAGTTGAGTCCAAATGATATGGAGAGATGGAAGAAAAGCTCATCAAGAATCCTGTTTCTTATTATGTACTTGTATTGAACCAACCACACCACTCAGATGTATTTGCTATTTGGTTGGGGTTCTTTTTGCTTTTATTTCCTCATATTCTGTTAAGTTGTCATGGTTTAAACACAGCCAGACAGCTGGTTCACTCCCTCCCTCCCTTTTCCTCCCTCTTTTTTTCCTCCCCCCCCCTCCTCCCCCCATTTCCCTGCTCCCAGTGGGATGGGGAGGAGAATCAAAAGAATGTAACTCCCACAGGTTGAGATAAGAATAGTTTAGTAACTAAGGTATAACACAAATCACTACTGCTACTGCCAATAATAATAATGATAAGAGAAAATAACAAGGGAAGAGAGTACGATACCAGCCGCAGAAAACGAGTCTGACTCAGAAGACCCCATGTTCTTCCATATAACTCCCAGTTACCCCCCTGGGCATGATGTGCTGTGGTATGGAATACTTCTTTGGCTAGTTTGGGTCAGGTGTCCTGTTTCTGCTTCCTCCCAGCTTCCCCTCCTCCCTGGCAGAGCAGGAGATTCACAAAGTCCTTGGTCAGAGTAAAAATTACTGAGCAACAACTGAAATCATCGGTGTTATCAGTGCTGTTCCCAGGCTGAAAGCCAAAACACAGAACTGCACCAGCTACCAAGAAGGAGAAAAATTGACTGCTACTGCTAAACCCGGTAGCTGTTGTATCTTTCAGAGTCTTTAGAGTCTGCAGAAACTTAGATATAATTGTTTCAGGCAAACTTTCATCATTTGCACATTTTGCTCTCTGGAAAATACTTGTGCCTGTGTTTTAGCTCTTTTCTGCCAGCTTGCTTCATCAACGATATAAAGAGTTTAGGTGCCTGAGAAATATTAGTTTTGATGTCTCACCTAAAAAGGTGCCTTATTAGCTCTGCTCACCACCAAGAGAACACATGATGGCTAGCTCAGAGGGTGGGTTCAGCTCCTTGTATGTTCAAAAAAATATCTTCAAAGGGAGAAATCTCATCCACATGTCCTCGCAATTCATTCCTTTCTTTTGCCCCTAACCTATATGCTCCAGATATTGTCCACAACATTCAAAACAACCTTTCCAGAGAGGATCATCAGAATTCCCTTCTGAAGCAGTCTAAGGAGACTTTTAACATAGATAAGTTATGCAATCAATGATTTCTTGCCACATACAGCATAGCTGCAGTTCAAAGGCAAATGTTAGAGGGGAATACCTGGTTTTACTTTCTGGGAAGTAGAAGTTCATTCAAAAACATCAGCATATCTGTTAAAGCTTCTAGGCTACTCTGATAGAGATCTTTACATCCAAGCAATAAAATTGAATGTCTTGACATGCTGCTGAGTGTTCCTTTCCAATTCTGCTCATATCACTGTTTTCCATCTGCTAGAGCATGTGTTGCTGATATCTTTTCTTCTTATTGCTAAATTCTTTCCTTTTTCCACAATAAGAGGAGCATGCACCCTATATATACTTCTTTACTAATCAAAGTCTTACTTCATTTTTGAAAGGTACCAGTACTAGGACAGACAGGTAACGTTAGAGAGTTCTGTTTGCTTAAGCTGCTCTTTGTCGAAGGTCTGTATTTCTTCCAATGGAACAGCAAATCAACTGCTGGTTCTTTCCTTTGTTAGAAGCCTCTTTTGAAAAGCTTGGATAACCACAGTCTGATACCTCTTTGCATTTTCAAGATGTCAGTTGTAAGGAGTAGCTCATTTGGACTTGTAACGTGCCATAAATTTGACGTAAATTTGTAATGCTCCTTTCAAAATGCTGTTTTCTTTAAATGGAGCATTATGTAAATCTTCCCTGACACATAAAATAGAATTGAAGAAAAAAACAATGGTGTTCATTAATTCTTCTTCCAGTGATTATCCCCGTGTGAATTCAACACAGACTGTGAGACATGCCCAGTCTTTTCAGAGATTTTTTATTTCTAGCACTACATATCAGGTTATAGAAGCCCTTCACTGTGGTTTGTGCTTCTTGTAACATGTTTTACTGCTACTCAGACTTGTCCCCCATCACCATCACTGTCACAGCTGACTGTGAAGGCCTCTTTGCCTTCTTGCTTTGTCTCCCCTAAAGCTACTTCAGTAGTTTGTTTTAATGTTATTATTGGTCCCAATGCAAACGGGACCTTAGCATCTCTAGGATAGACCAGTTGCCAACCTGACTGCAAATAAACTGTAGCTATTCTTCCAGTAGTGGAATTTACTTGTTTCCCCTAAGGCTCATCATGCTATGTCAGTCACCTCAAAGTCAAGACTGGAGTCTCAGTAGAGTTCACTAAGAGCTTGCATCACAAAAGTGCCACTGTTTCCACACCTAGAATACTGTGTTCTGCACCTCAACCCTGTGCTCAGTTCTGGACCCCTCACTACTGGAGAGACATTGAGGGGCTGGAGCAGGTCCAGAGAATGGCAATGGAACTCTTGAAGGGTCTGGAGCACAACTGTGATGAAGAATTGCTTAAGGACCTGAGGAGGATTAGTCTGGAGAAGGTTCAGGGGGACCTTATCATTCTCTACAGCTACCTGAAAGGAGGATGTAGTGAGGTGGGGTCAGTCTCCTCTCCCAGGGAGAAAGACATAGGACAAGAAGAAACAGCCTCAAGCTGCACCAGGGGAGGTTTAGATTGGGGATTAGGAACAATTTCTTCACAGAAAGAGTGCTTGAGCATTGGAACAGGCTGCCCAGGGCAGTGGTGGAGACACTGTCTCTAGAAGTGTTCACAAATTGTGTAGACGACCCTTAGTGACATGGTTTGTGGCAGACTTGGCAATGCTGGGATAATGGTTGGATTTGATCTTAAACGTCTTTTCTAACCTGATTGATTCCATGATTCTATGATCATAAACCAGGCCAGAAGGATACAATGATCTTTATAATGCCAATGTTTGACACTGGATCAAAGAGTCATTATAATTTTTCTAGTTGCTTCCAGATCATTCAACACATGCTCAGTTAGTCTTAAATGGGAAGCTGCAAACACCCAAACTCTCTGTGTCAGTTTTGATTCATGGTCTGTCTAGAAGTCAAAATTCTAAAGGAGTCAAGGTGTCACCCTGTATATTTTCTGCAGGAAGTGATTCAGTTGCACTTGCAATTGAAGTGTGCGCTTTCCATCCTGACACTTCTAACTGAGGAGTCAAGTACATGCCTGGCTTTGCTGACACCTTACAACAGACTGGCACTGCCTACGAATGAAGAGATTCTTCTGCCTGCCTGTGTGGTCTGACAGGCAGCAAATTCATATTCAAATGTATCCCAATGCTTATGTAGCAGAGAAATTTCCCATGAAACCACTGATTTTTTAAAACACTATTTACACACATCTACCCTTTATCTTTGGTGTCTCCTGAGACCTGAAGAGGAGGTAGATAGTCAGGAGGAATCACTATAACTAGAGATCTGAACAGCCCATGTGAAATGTCCATGTATATGTCTTTATCCCAGGTCTGGACCTTAAAATCCTTTTATGGATGATGAAAAAAAGAATCATACAACTATGATGTGTCTTATTAAATACATCCTAAACTTGACTGTTTCTATTGCTTACAAAAGAGTTCAAAGCAGACAAGGCTAAGTGGAGATATTTGTACTCTAGACATCACTAGACTTACAAATTCAGTCCAGGTGTCTTGATTTCATCATAAACTTTCCAAAACAGTAGCCAGATTCTGCTTTTCTGCTGTACACAGAAATGTCAATGTACATCTTGAAGAGTTCCTAGTTACTGGGAACATTTTATCAATGCAGAAACCCCCTGAATATTCTTCAAAAGAAAAAAATATTAAAAGTGTTACATTAATACTTTTCAGATATAATGTAATTCCAGACCTCAAGTTTTGAAGAAGCATGGTTTGAAATGTTAAACATCGCTTGGTTTTTAAAAGTGATGATATCTCCATCTGCTCTGTAAATAGCCAGGAAATGAAGACCAATTGGCTCCTACTTGCAGTCTGAAGATGAGCGAGGTCTGCTTCTAAGTTTTACAGTTAAATATGAGCTTGCAGCATCTTTAACATCTTTTCTTCTCATTTCTGAATAAGCACAGTCTTTAGGTTTTTGAGTGGTCTCATGCTTTATAGAAAGCAGGATATGACTTTTTTTCCAGGTGTATCTTATCTTCAGTCTTATTGTTGCACCAAAATATTTCTGATGTTGGCAACTCAGAGAATGAAATGTTCTCTTTTCTCCTTCCTTTTCTAAGAGATGTTACCGTCTAACTAGACCTAAGCTTACCTCATTTTTCTCTGGCTGGTACATTTGATTCCATGGATATGAGGAATTCTGATGCTACTTTTCTTTATGTACCAGAACCTGTCCTCACTTAAATACTAATCTTTACAGAAAAGACCAGTTTCTTTTGTTGTACTACAAATAGGTCTTCTACATTGCTTTCAGTGAGGTATTAAATTAACAAAAAAATTCTTTATCTTTTTTGTTCTTTTGAAAATCTGGGTTGTCACAGACTTATATGATCTTCCTTCGTATTGAACTGCTAAAATTAGATAATGTGGATGAGAGTCACACTCTATATGCATGTGCAATTGCTTTTGATAATCCTGTTCTCTTTCTGAAATAGCAGGAATATTGTTGGTATCTGTCCTGCACTTGTGACATCACTGACAATAGTATCAGAAGATGATTCTGTCATTTTTTTACTTTGGAAGGATGAAGTGCATTCTGATTTATTTGTGGAAATAGAAGAAATGAAACTGAACTACTGATACACTAGTGACCTGCGAATAAACCCGAATAATGCTGAATGCTGATGAGTGAAGTGTTTATTATGCATCTTCATCCCTTTACCCTCTGAAAATGAGTACAAATGGTTTTCACCCTGACTTTTGGACTTAATTTTAGCCAAGGACTCCACGGCCTCCACCCATCCCACATATTCTTTGTGTGTACAATTTCTGTTGCCCTCACTCCATAACAGTTGAAATCATTAGTCCTTCATCCCTCCATCAGAAGTTTGTATGTGATTTTAAAATGCATCTTCAGCTTGTTTTCTGGAATTGCTGATACCAGGCATTTCCTAGTCTAGATCACATGCCAGGACTATTCTCCTTTACATCCTTGTAGAGAATGTAAGCCTCATGAATTTTTTTCCATCTCATTTGGTAAAATGTAGAGTCTATATTTTATATTTCTTTACAAACTGCAATATTTGCCACCTTCTGAGGCAGAAGTGATTTCATAACCACGTATGTAACCTGTTTGTCTGTTCCTGGCCTACCAGGTATTCAGGCAGAAGCACCTTCAAATCACGTACCCAAGCCATTTGCCTTCTCCTGGTAAACCTTCTCTTATGACTAGTCATTGTCTTTATACTGCTGTCCATCTTACAATCAGCAATGATTTCTTAGAATTGCTCTTCTGAAACTACTTTTGTTGTTAAGTGCTTTCTTGCCACATGCACAGTTGGATACATGACTGAAAGCATATGGTTTTGAAATGCACAATTCCATCCAAACTGATACGGTGATGGTATTTCCAACCAATATTTGTGACATTATGACAGTGAATTCAATGCCTCACTATACATTTTTTAGCAGAATAAAACTCTTTTAGAAACCATATGGGACTCCAGTGTCTCTGTTATGCATCAGGAGATTAAGGCAGCTGACTGCTGTTCTCTTTCTTTCAGCAGTTTGTTGGTCCAATTCATGTCAGGTACCTAAGTCATTTGGTACCTAATTCCTCATTGCTTCTCTCCTGAGCAGAAGGAAGCTATAGTTTTATAATAAATACTTCTCTCATTTTGAATTGTGCTGTGATGCTGTCTAATCAACGAACCATCATGTTCCGTATTTGAAGAAACATGAAATAAACACTTCTGTTGCAAGTCTCCAGAATATCTTGAATGATGTGTGGGGTCACAGGCTGAAAATGTATGTGTTTGTAATAATTTACTATTATGGCTGAATGTGGATTTGAAGTTATTTTGCCACAGACTCAACATCAGTTGGACTCATTCTCGAAGTCCCATTCCACCATAGAAAGGAAAATTACTGTTGTCAAAATCTCTCTTGCAATTTAAACTATCATTATAAGTGAAATGTATGTGTCAAAGATGAGTTCTTTTTTTTTCAGACAGGTTCTGAAAAGGATTTTCAGCAGGTTCAGCCAAGCATTTATATGGGAAAAGAAAAAAAATCAATAGGTATTGCTGAATTCCCTGACATGTTGGGTATTGTTGGTAATTTGTTTCTTCTTTACCCTGTATGTTCATGTCTGCTATAGTGACTAAACTCTTATTTTTGTTTGGAAGCTACTTTAGAAATATCTCCAGGCTGTATCGTGAGTCATCCAGCTTTTCTTTGGGCATTATATTTGTCTTCTGCAGGGAGCAGACAGCACCATTATCCCTTTCACACTGTTTTCATAAGATTGCCTATTTCTTCACAGTCAGAAAAACTTCAGTCCTGCAATCTTCATTTTGCTCCTAAAATGTCTTTAATTCACATAAAAGATGGCAATACATTTTGTTTTGGGAAGATACCAGACCTAATGAGAAGAAACCCCACAATGAGAAGAAACAGTTTTCCAAATTGCCTTAACTAAGAAAAATGGTGGGATTCTCATTTATGCCATCAAATGAGATATTGTATAGAAAATATCCCTTCTCTCCTCTTATGCACCAAGCTAGTCACCTCAGTGTAGAAGGTTATGAGGTGCTCTGCTTAACGCAGAAGCATACATTATATTCTGATTTATTTACTATAGTTCCTTTTCACCCTGGGTACTGCTGATATCTATTGTGATTGGAAATAATAATAGCCCTGGGAAGCTGTCTTTATGTGGCCCTGCCTGAGCAGGGGGATTGGACCAGATGACCTCCAGAGGTCCCTTCCAATCTCAGCTGTTGTATGATCTTGTAATTCTGTGAAATTCAGAATATTTCAGCTCTTTCACAGACTTGCAATACAATTCCACTCATTTATAGGCACCTAAACAATTCCAGAAGAGGCAAGACCTGGATACATATTACTGAATAATTAAGGAAGTGGCAAACTCAGCAAGGTCTGCAAACTCAGTAGCATCTGCCTCAGAATAAGAGGTGTCATTGTCCTCCAATGAAATCATATCTTACCATATTAGCAGTCTATCTTTCTCCTGAGCTTGTATGTTGAAGGGTATTATACTTATCACATCACTTATGAACATTTCTAGCTCCTTGTCCCTAACTAACATGAATTTAGTAATTTTAAGAAAATTCTTGCTTTTCAAATTTGGAAATAACAGTGATAGATTTGGATTCATTTTTAGGACTATTTTCCAACAGCAGGGATTACAGCGTATACAGCTTATACAGTTACTGAGCAATGAATAACAGAGTTCAACTTCACAGTACCTTCTGTCTGAAGAACACTTGACATGGCTTCCTCTTTTACAGATTTGATCAACTCCTTGCATTTTGTTATTGATTATTATTTTCTGTCGTGTGCCCATTACATACTTTTAGAATTGTTTAATTACATTATATTTTAAGTATGCACTCACATAATGGCAATCTGGGATCTTCAAGTACATTGATACTTTGATCCATTCCTTCAACTGGATAAATTGCATTGGAGATGTTCTGTACTGTAAAACATACAGTATCATGTAACCTTGTAGTACAGTATTGCCATTGGCCATAAGCATTGTACTGACTTTGTAAGGTCTCAGGACTCAATTTGCTCTGTCTGAACTTTTCCTTTAATTTTGGGACTTGGTTTAGCTGTCACAGCAGCTTTTCTACCTGATCAAGTGATTGTTGCTATATGCTTTTTTACTTTTGTTTATCTTTCTGTAGTATAACTATAGTTTGATATAGGTAGCAGTAGCAACCAGTTGTTCTAGCTAGAATCAGGTATTTGTTAGTCTAATGCAATGATGCAGTACAGAGAAGTCATGGCAAGGGAGTGCAAGCAGGGGAGTACAGGTGGGGAATGTCACTGCAGACCACACACAATAAGCAACTGCAGATGTGGAGCTGGATAAAACTGATTTTAGGGGGAATAAAGAGAAAAAAAAAATAATATATTTTAAAAGATACCATATATACTGAATGTATTTTGGTATAACCTGATGCTGCAGACCAATACAAAAATGTGAAGGTATATAGTTATACAGATGATACAGATGATACAGGTATAGGTAGATATAGCTAGATATAGCTATAGATATAGGTGTAGGTATAGATATAGATGACACAGATAAAAGAGGAATGCTTTCTTTTTGTCCATAAACAAGATTTTGAACATAACCATACTAATATGGCATGAGGATCTATGGAACAGTAACTGGGACTCCAATTCTCACTGTGATCAACTGAGGAAATAGCAGGAGGCTTACAATGTAAGAAAAGAGTGTTATTTCAACAGAAATGGGATAAAAGGTTTCATCACCTAAATTTTGTTTGTTCCTCAGTTCTTAGCTCTGTTTGATGTAAATTGCTTTTTGTTTCAAGTCCTACTATAAAATACTTGCCAGTTAGCATGAATTCCTATGAACATTTTGCCCTGCTGCACTGAGTATTCTATGTCACTGCCTGTGTTTATACTGAATCGTCTATTTTCCTGTGTAAGTATAGTAAAGATGCATCTATTATCATAAAATAATTTGAAAATAGGATATTTATTGCTCGCGTTTATTATGGAACATCAAGGCAGAAGCAATTCTGATTGATTCTCTCAATTTTCTTCACATCCCATGCTGGGTTGCTTTTTGCAGTAGTTTCTCCTCATTATTTGTAAGTATGAAATGCTGTAATTTATTGTGCTGACAAGATTCAAAGGGGCTTCATATCAATTTTTTTCTTCCCAAGGGAAACTGCAATCCATAGCAATTTTCCACTGCTGAATTTTCGTAAAAGACTTGTCTAGAAAGTTTTTATATAGTAGTGTATTAGTCTATAGTTTTATTGCCAAAGAGCAGCAATAAAGTTATTCAGAGCTCACAACTACACACTCGTTCTATCTGCTTTCAAAACAGCAGAGTAGGAAGTATTATTTATTCCCTTTTATAACAATAAAGTAATCAGTCAATATCCAAAGAAAAAAAATAGCCTTTTAATAGGTGAGTATTTTTCTAACTCATAAGTAGTCTGTAGTAATCCACAGCAGGGATATCTGTCCTCTGCAATGATTTTCTTTCTTGAGATACATGCACTGCAGGAATGCTTCATTAAACTTTCTGTGAAGGGATGTTTTTACTGCTGTACGAAATGCAATCATGAACTGAAACAGAAAAACAAAACAAATCTTCAGGTGAATTTTACCAGTAGTTTTATATATGTCCATGAATCTGAAAATTAGATATAATTTTATTTTCATCTGTATTCAGTATAAATTACCCTTTTCTCATAAAATATTCTCCCTATTTGTTTCAGATGTCATTTCAGACATTCCTAATGAATATGACCAACTGCTGGGATCAGTCTTTGAATGTTTTAATCCCTTGACTAGAACAGACAGATAAGAATTCAGAACTTAATTTAGATACAGGGTAAGTATTTCAGATTTACTCATTTTTAGAGGAAAATGTACCATCTTTCATCTTCCTGGAGCTGAACAACCACAGCAAACATTCACTTGCACTTTCTCGTTAAGAACTGATGTGACATCCAGGAAGCAAAATGCTACATCCAGTTCCTGTGGATGGTGAGAACCATAGATGAAACTATACAGCTGTTTTGGATGGTTTTGGCAAGAGTAAAAAGCATGGTGAACATTTTTTTGTCACTTGTCCTGGTCATCACAGTGGTAAAATGACACAAGTCTGTTGTCATTTGGGCCTTTATCATCTATATCATCAATAAGGGAAGTCATCAAAGAAAGACAGCTGGACAGCTTGGAAGAATAGGCTAGCAAGAACGGTATGACATTTAACACAGGCCAACCCTACACTTAGGTTAGAATAACCTGAGACTCTAGTGTAGGCTAGGATCTTTGTGGCCGGGGAACAGCTGTGCTTTAAGGATTTGATGGTCCTGGTGAAAAATCTGAACATGAGTCAGTAGACCATTGTCACAGCAAATTGGATCCTAAGCTGCATATGCATGGATAGAAACATATTTATCTCACTCAACTCAGCACTTGTCAGGCAGCAACACAAGCACTGTCTCCATTTCTGGTCCTTACAATTCCAGAGTAAACAGACTGGAGAGAGTCCAAAGGAGGGCCACAGAGATGTCAAAAGGCTGCAGAACTGCCCTATGAGGAAATCCTGAAGAAGTTAGGTCTCTTTTCTCTGAAGAGGAGAAGGCTTGAGAGGACCTCATCACTGTTCCCAGTACTTAAATGATAGCTAAAATGAGGATGGAGAAAGACAAGAGGAGAAGAGAAGAGAGGAGAAGGAAAGAAACAGAAGAAAAAGAACTGAAACAGCCATTATCATTGAATCACTGCAGTTTTACAACTCCAGCAACTTCATAATTTCTTTAACTAAAAATGAAACATTTGTGAAAGAATGTGTTCCTATCTGTCTTCATGGATCTTCATTTGCCACTTGCAAAATGAAAGGGAGAAATGTTCTGAAAACAATTTTTTTTTTATAGGAACAAAATATTCTGTCTGAAAGCATCACACATCCACAACTTGTAACTTTTTCCCTGAAGACCTGCATACTACCTCTACAGTAACTTCTTGATTGATAACTTGCAAATCTGCACCACTGTTAAACCTTCTGCCATATGGAGGTGACTCCATCCTCACCTATGAGGAATCAAAACTGTCGAGAGCTCTATCTCAAATTCTTATAATCTTTTGCAAAGCCTGATGAGTCATAAACAGATGCCCTCTGTCTTTTGAACTGCCATCTGTTGTAACTGCCTGAAAGATGTTTGGCTATTTCCATCAAAGTGTATAAACTTCTTTTTCTGAGAAGCCTATTCCTTAGACAGCTTGTGTTAAAGAGTAGCCCTGGAAAAGCAGCAGCTGTTTTTTCAGAGCCTAGCAAGGCTCCGTTTCTGTTAATTTCCTCTTTTTCCATTAGTTTCAGGATGAGAACTGGTTGCCGTTCCCATTCATCCTGAAAGTTTCAAGAACTGCCCAGGCTGTATAATTAGAATTTCTTCAACAACCATCTTCTGCTGCATGGGTCACTACTATTGAAACAGATGGAGTCATAACAGCTCCATGTGTCATTCTTAAGCTGGTACAATGTCACTGATGAATGTTTATATGTGTTTGATGTGTATTTTTCATCCAGGGGTCATGACTTTCTAACCAAAAAAGCTCCTACCCTAGCCTGGAAAATGAGTTTCATAAGCATTATGGTAAATAGGCACTTTATGTGAATAGTATGCCTGTTATATGAATGTCTCTCCATAATATTTCAACCTGTAAAACAAGACCTTATAGGAGTCACTAACTTTCTAGCTTGCAGAGACAGCAACATAATCTTAGTCCGTAGCTGAGATACTTTTGAAGTCTTGGAGCTTTCTGTATCTCATGTTATTCTGTACTGAGGTTCTTATCATAACAGTGTTCTCATTCCACCCAGTCTAGAAGATATCAGGATTAAGTTACACCCTTGCTACTGGCTTTCCCTGTACATAGAAAATGTGATTTCTGTAGTCTCCACTCTTTTTTCTTTCTCTATTTGAGCACCATGAATTACATGCCAGGGAAAGACAAACTACAATAGTGTTTTAAATGTAAGATCACTTGCCATAAAAATTGCCAGTGTCTTCTCAGAAAATAGTTAGCTATGAAAGAAAATAACATCTTAACTGTTGCTTAAAGCTTTATCCTCTGCTTTTGAATAGCAGATGCTATGAATACCATAGATCCTCTGTTCTTTCAATCATTCACAGAAGTATTGTCTTGTGGTCCATGACTTTTTAGAGCTACTTATTTCATTCCCTGACCCCAGGGAGTTACTGGTTATCATTTCCAAAGAGCATAGCTTCACACCGCTCCCTCATATCAAGAGCTATCTCATCTCCACTGAGCAGACAGTTGATTCTCTACACTCAGGAGAGTATTTCAAGGATAGTAAAACTCCCTTTGTTTTTACTTTCCAGCCCAGTGCATAGTTCTGCACCACTGTATCTACTTTTCTCCTTTCTGGTTTCAATTCTCTCTCTCTCAACAGAGAACATTTATGTTGCATGTACGAATAGCCAAAACTAAAATATTTTTAACATGATATCCTAATGTGTATTCTGCAGTTTTCCACATGTCTATGTATCTCCCAGGCATCTCTCCATTCATTCATTTATCTATCCATCCATCTGTGATGATGGAAGCAAATACATCCACCTTAGTAAGGGAAAGTTGTCTCTTTCCATGTTGACAGAATATTATTGCATTTGAATATGATTCTGACAGAATTCAGAATCAGGGTATTTCATACTGTATTACAAAAAGTAGGTTATGAATGGCGTTTTCAATCCAGTATTCATACCTATATGGTTATACAGCTTTTATGTAGGGAAGGCTTTGTAATATGTTTGAAATAACAATAAATGTAAATGTAAAGATAAGAACATATAAAGCAGAGATATGACCTGAGAATGAAAAATGAAGAAAAGAAAGAGAAGACAAACAAAAAAGGACCTGGGAAGGAATAATTCATGAAGAATGGAAATGAAATCTTTTGAAATGTTGCAGTATTTCTTCCTCCTATTCATACTTCTGTGTTGGCAAGGTGAATCATTTATTCAAGGGCCAAAATCAATTTGCTTTTCCATTGAAAAAATGTAGTCATGGACTTTCAGTTTAAATTACTTCGGATATTTTTGTCAAAGGAAACAAGAAGAAAGAAGAAAGATAAACTTCTACAAGAGATCACAGTTACATATTTAATTTTATAAGCTCTTTCATGAACACTCCTTCACATAAGAGTGGCTAATGCTGCTGCCTCAATAGATTCAGGTAAAGGAAGAGAATAAAAAGACTGTGATACAGATGGCACTGACAAAACTGTATATCCTTTGAAAACAAACCAAGGTAGTAGAGTCAGAAGGAATGTTGCTGAAGTAGTGACCAGACACAGTGAAAATTAAAAATGGTATTTTAGACCCTTAACAACCAAACCTTTGCTCTGGTTTTCCTTAATTGTCACAGGGCACAGGGCACAGGGGAAGTTCTTCCAAAAGCTCAGATCCTTCCTCATGTCTGGAGACCTAAGCAAGGGTAAGACAATATGCTTGGCCTGTGAGCCACAGAAAGCTGATATTTGTCTGAAAGTACTTTTTTTTGCAGGCCTCAGAAAAGTTTGGATGGGGATCTAAGCTTCTGCCATCTGCTTGGATTTACTGGGGATGCTGCAATAGCTTTCAGCCATCCAAACCTAATTTTATTGAAGTGCAGAATCACTATTAACTAATTATATTCTCACCATCAACCTGTGGCATACAGAAGCAGATGTGTGAGCTTCTGCTTTGTTGGAGGAAAACCAGACTGTAGGGGAATAATTTGCAGCCATAAATTTAAACTTTAGGATTTCACAGTGAGCGCACCTGAGTTTCTGCTCATTTACTGCTGCTACTAAAGAAAGAGAGGAAAAAAATGTTCCACCTTCAGGTCAAAGAGCTCAAGGACTTTTTACAGCCTCCTAGCACTTTCTTTCCTGCCCTGCAGCATGGTGTAATGACAAGGTCTGTCTCTGAGGCACAGAATGTCAAGTTCAGTTGTAACTCTTCAGCCAGGTGGGTTAAAGGGTTTATCGGTGGTGATGCCCAGTGAATGTTAACAAAAACATCCTGTTGTTACTCCCTATGGAGTTTCACCAGTATCTAGAGAGCTGTTTAAAACAACAGGAGAAAAATAAAAGCTTTTTTTATAGTTTCACTGTTATCATGAGCATCGTGAGAGAACTGAGGGGAGAGGGAGCAGTCACTTTAGCAGCTCCTATTGTGTCTGAGCAGTTTCTAAAGCTTTGAGAAGATTAATGCTTTTTAATATGTATTCATTTCTTCCTCTCAAATGCTGTTTTGATAAGCTTTTCAGATTAGCAGATAACGAAAAGGACTTCAAAGGCTTATGTTGGCATTCCCAGTTGGCTTCCTAAATACATTTGGGAGTCAAACTAATTGGTAGTCTGCAGTGAGGCAATTAGCCACAGGGTGAAGTAAAATGGAAACAGAGACCTAACATTATGTGTGCATCATTACTTGAATATGTGCTTTGTTTTGTGTGAGTGAAATTGCTATGAGATTATTAAGATAGTTTTAATACAAAAATAACTAAAACTCATCTCAGGAAGAGGTGGCGGGGGGAGGCTGAATCCTCCATTTGAGTTTTGCAGGCAAACTGGACATCTATGTAGGGTAAGCCCACTGTTTTTTAAGAAGATACACTTGTACTGCAGAATTTTTATTAGGTAAACTGGTACTAAAGAGGGAAACTGATAGAAATCCTGATCTCTGTCACAGTAAAATGCAAAATATCAATATTGACTTCAATTATATATTCCTGATTTTCTTCTGAAGTTGTAATCTAATCCATCTTCAGTTGAATCGCATCATTGTCATAGAGAAAGAGGGGTAAATCAATTTTCCTTGGGTAGATACTGGCAGTAAAATAACAGGAATTCTTTTCTTTCTTCTTCCTCTGAGATCAGAGGGGCTGCCACAGACATTCAGAGAGTAACATACTCTTATAAATGTAAAAATGTAGAGGTGCCATTCAGTGAGACAGATTAAAGGATCTGAAAATGTCATAAGACTGGAAACATTTTCACGTTGTTATCAGCAATGCTCATTCATCATAATTGTTCTTTATTCTTTGGAGAATGGCACTGCAGTCATTTACAACGAGAACAAGGTTAGCACTCATTTCTTGGAGACTAGACAGCAGAGCAATTGGACTTGTTACCACAAATCGTGCAGATTCAGCAGAACAAATCATCCCCCAGGAAGCAGTATCTCAACTTGAGACCATCACAGAGGCTCAAAGGAAAATATTTTTTGACCACAGAGATTTTGTAGGAAATAAGGAAACACTACTATGAAAGCTACGAAAGCCTCCAATTGCTATGGCTTTTCAGGAGTGACATCTGTATTTTTCATACAAAGAGCTTTACACTGCACAGGTAGGTAAGGCACTACTTGTGCATGGTGTGTGCAGGAACTCATATCTACAACTTTCCATGAGACAGCTGGGTGTCCAAGGAATTACAGAAATTTTCCTTAAAGAGAAGGAGACAGAATTGACATTTGACCATTAAGTAGAAATGCTGTAAATCCACGAAAAGAAATCTGACTAGCTCACATCTGGGAATAGAAGGTCTGCTCTGCTCTGGGGGAGTAAACACTAGATCAGGAGCAGGAACTCCCTAATGTCTCGTTACTGAGTTACAAGGTGCATTTGCCTCTTGCTGCTTCTCTTGCAACTCTTCAGTGATTCACTTCTGAAGCAAGATGTGGTATGAGCCATATTCTACATGTTTAATAAATAAATATGTGGCTTAAAATGTGTTTTAAAGTTCTGGATTATGGTACAGAATAAGCTCTCCTTCCCACCCTAAGCTAAAAAGAAGTACTCTTTGGACCTCATGATTTCTCATTCTTCAAATATATATTTCATCTCTTTGTCTCTCAGAACTATTTGGGATCTTAATACTATAAGTTTTCTCCAAGTATTTTTAACTATGTCTCTAAAAAGCAGATGTTGCAACTAGCAGTGGATAGACTCATAGAGCTTTGCTGGTTTACATGTGAAAGAAATAGTACAACACAATGAAATGTGGGACGATGAGACTAAGCCCTATTTAATGGTGGCAAGTGATATTATGACCTTGTCATCAGCAGGAATTTAACTAGTTTTCTTAGGTATTGTTTCACATCTAGTCTGGAATTGCTCTCAAGTGGCAAAGTGGTGTAATCCTGAAATAGGTGTTCTTCTCATGAAGTGGCTTCGTACATTTCTGAATTAATTACTTTTATTTCAAAGCAAAAAGCCTACAAGGGTTACACAGAGAAAACCAAGTTGGTTGCTTTTCACCATGTATCATTAATACCCTCATAGCATTTTTCCACTCACTTTTCCCCCTTGAATTGGATTCGTCTGTTTAACACTGTTGCTAAGAATGGGAAATCCAGTAGGGTATCGGCACAAAAAAATAGTTTAAAAGTACATAACTCTTTATGTATATATGACTCCAGAAACACAAGAAGTTATTTGCAGCAGTTTATGACTTCAAATTAAATCATGTCTCTTTTGATTGCTTTTTGGGTTTAGAATATGACCATGCAGACTGAAAGTTACAATGCTTTGGATAAAATCCTGTCACAAAATAATGGAAAGACCAGACAGGCAACATTTTAATGAAACTTAACTGGTGCCATCCCTATATTTCTGAGGTATCTAAGTCCTCCAGTTTTGTTACTAATCACACAAAGAAGACATCAGCTCTGCCACCTCATTGGCTTTCCAATAGCAACTCAAGGGCTCCATGATTCTTCAAGCTTAGTTTTAGACTTGTAGAAGGAACTTCAGCTGTGAAAAAGATCTACCTTTTTTCAAATACCAGATCTTAATTATACCAAGCTCAGTTGTTACCCAGAATTTTCAACCTGGTGGGATGGTGAAGAATGAGATTGCTGGCAAAATCCCTTATTCAACAGGTAATCTCTTATCTCCCCACAGTAACAGTGAATTTGGCCTTTCTTTGTTTGTGCTCGTTCTAAACTATCACTGCAATGTCTACCATGAGCACATATTCCTAAGTCAGCCCACTCTACCAGTCAGATCACTTCCCATGATGTCTAAATGCCTTTATTAAAAAGGCAAGTATACTGTTTTTGTTGTGCCTTTGAAAATATTTTATTGCACCCTGAACACAGATATGCCATATGTGGAGCTGCACACATTAAAGGTTCCAGCAGTAGATTAACTTGTGTCACACTTCCCCATTTAGCTTCTTAAATATTTGTTTGGATGTTTGTTTCTGCAGTGAACAGGGTTTAAAATGATATAAAACCAATAATGAAGCAAGAAAGTGCTCCCCTGTGCAGAGTTCATACCACATTTAATTGGCACTATGGAGCAGTTTATGGCAAGTATTCTTGGGTGTGTGAAAGTTTACTGTTATTGTGCTGCAGATGTTTCTAGGTAACCTTAAATAAGAGTGGGAAATACAGGTCTTTGAGATTGCTGCTTCTGCTTTATAGTATATTTTATAGAAACCTATAGAGATGAGAATGACACAAAATAATGGTGACGTTATTGCCCGAGAGCAGGGCACCATTAATGTGTCTCAATGGGAGTCCAATAAACCCCAGCGTCATGGTCCAGTTTAGTGTGAAAGTCAAGTTTGCCTTTTGCTGGCACAGAGACTTGAAGAAAATCAACAAAGGTAAACATTTATGGGAAAAAACTTACAGCCAAGTTTGGAAGAAGCAAGGCAGAAGCTAATTCAGAGAAAGTAAGAGAATGCATTATTTGTAATATTATTTTAAAATATAAAGCAGGTATACATTTATGTATGTACACATATATAATGTATTTATGTTCTAAATACTCTCTAAATGTGATGCCCTTGCTGACAAAAACAGCTGCTTGAAAACAGCTCTGGGTGAAAATTTTGCAGTATAGCACTTCTTGTTTCTGATGCAGGGTGTTCTGAACTGTTGGTAATACCAGTGTGAGCTCTCTGAAGCCTCCAGAAGTCACTAAAGTGATTAGCAATAGCTGAGATGTCAGCAGAGGAGACCTGCAGGTGGAGTTGTCTGGGTGTCTTAACACAGCTGTAAAACTCTTCAGGTTTTGTGGAGCTTATTTCTTCATGTTTTTTTTCCTAAGGTATTACATTTCCCTGTTAGCTCCTTTTGCCATGTCTTTAATGAACAGTTTTACCAACAGGGAGTCCAGGACGGTTCACTGGCATGAGGTGCAGTACTGCGAATTCAGGCTCAAGGAGCTTCAAGGCACTGTTAATTAAAGCATGTTAACTAAAATCTAACAACTGGATTTTAGTAAGGCAGGAATAAGAAATCTAAACATAGGAATCTAGTGCCTGACATTTATGGTGGGAACTGTTGTCTTGGAAATGAGAGAGAATGGTGTGAGCAGGTATTTAAGCATGGGCTTCTCATGTTCTTTGGGTACTATTATGTGAGTAGAAGGGGAGGTAGGTAATGCCCCAGTTTCTCCCTGTATTCCCCTGAACTTTATTAGTGTCACAAAAAAGCATCACTGTCAGAAAGTCAAGGAGGCAGATAATGATTCTAAAATATTTTGCCTATTTTATTTCATTTCTATTTTATGTTTTATTTACCTGTAACTATCTAGGAAATTAAAAATGACTTTGAAAAATTCTGTTGATTGTTCACAGATTGTGGAGGTTTAATATGCGTGGCAAATAACTGGTTTATTATGATGAAGTTGAAGAAAATTACCATCTTAGTTACATACACCCTCTACCTAAGGGAGTTTTCCTATAGAAATAAAGTCCACAAGAAGACTGGGTTTTGATGCATTCCCATTTGAATTTGACAACCCGAGCAATAAAAGTACATTTCATTTCAACTACTTTAACATTTGTCATTTTATGTGATATTGCTGAAATTGAAGGCATTTTTTCAGTGGATCCAACAGTGAAAACCATCATTAACTATTTTCATTGCATGTTTGAATCAAGATGATATATATATATTCTGCATGACCAGAGGGATCATTGCTTTTAAAATTCCGCCTCCCTGCAATAGTATCTACATTTCTGTTGCTAATTCACTTCTGGAAAGTTGAGTTAAATTTGTTACTAGAATCAGTCACAAAGGTTCACCAGCATCTCTGCAGAACAATTTGAGAGTTGATTCCTGAATGTTGCAATCACAAACTTGAACGTACAAGTCGATTAGAAAGGGATTGAATGGGGTTATAGGTAGCAGGAATTAAGTTTTCTTTGATAGCAACTGCAGATATCCGTCCCCTCAACACATCAGTGTCATGGCTGAACCTCTTTCCTGCATTATTTTGGTTCTGCATGAACATACCTTAACCAGGTAGATCAACATTGTGCTAAACATCATGGTTTCACATTCTTCCTTTGGTTAAAAAGTTGAAGCACGCTTTATTTCTGTCACTTAAACACTTGCAGTAGCTACTTCTAGAAGTGAACAACAATGAGCTGTTACACATCACTGACTGACTCACGTAGCTTCAGCAACGAATGCTGTCTTTTGCCTGTTTGGGTTTTATCTTGCTTTACTCACATGAAAATTAATCCTCTCATGAAGGTTTTTCCCTCCCCTAAAGTCTACAGTACCAACACTCCTTTTATTTCCCCCTGAGATTTCCAACGCTCAAATAATTTCATGTACAATTCATTTCCATGGACAAAATTTAGGCATTTTTAAATAGAAATTTGTCTACTTTTTTTTTTGGTTTTTTTTTTTGGTTTTTTTTTTTTTGTTTGGCTTTTCAAATTGTCACTCCTTATAATCAGTATATCCAATGAATACACTCCATGTATTATACCTAGAACATCCCTTCCATCTCTCTGGTCAAGGACCGTGACTTAGAAGTAGGATCCCTGGGTGGGATTGACATTAATTAGGTGTGACAGCTACTGCACACTCAGGCTCAACACAGCTCCTGCAAGTGTCAGGAGCTCAGCACATTACAGCAGGAGCTTCTATCCTTGACAACAGAGAGTGCTGAATACTAATCTAACATGTTTGAAAAGGACTTTGCAATATTCATTGGTTAAAATTGATGGGAGAAGTACCATCTCATTAAGAGTGGGATTCTTTAATTGTTTCTTGCATTTTTAATGTGTTAAGTAAGACTCTTTTCCACAGTACAGCAAAAACATGGTACTGTAATGCAGGAGTGATAAATATCTGGCTCTGAGACTGTAATACATCCAGCTATGCAGTGCAGGCAAAGTCAGTCAGATGTTAAAAATGCATGTGCAGGAAGAGATAGAAATTCCTCAGCAGGAGCTATGAGCACACAGTACCTTTAAAGATGAACTCAACCCAGGCCCAGCAGACCTGAATTAATGAAGCATTTGGGCATGTGATGACTGGGTATTTCTCCAGATTAAGCATCTTCTTTTGGTCTTCATAAAATTACTAACTTTGGAGTGTGCTTTCAAAACAAACATGTTTAAGGGCACTGCAAATTGGGTTTGGAGGGAATGAGAGGAGGAAACGGATGTCGGAGAGTATAAAGCCTGGAATCTTGATTTAGGAGAGCTCTCAGATTTAAACACAATCCCAAAGTACTTTTCAGCACAGGAAGTGTGGGATGAATCCATGCATTGCAAAGTATGGTCTAATGCTTAGTAGAGTGTGAAATTAATAAGAGAACATGAGTGTTTAGCACTTGAAACAAGTGGTTTAATCTTTTAATTCCAGCATTACTAATGGTCTAAAGCTTCATAGAGTGGTTTCTTGCACTCTAGACTCCTTTAGTTTCCTAACATAAACTAAGGAAAGCAAAAAGATGGTAGAAGGAAGACAGCCGCACACTTTCTTCTACTAAGGTTGGCCAAAACATCTAATGTTGTGCTAACAATCCTCAGAAGAGTAAACATACATGAAGAAACATGACCAAGTGGAGCACAAGTCCTTCATCTTCCAGGGTGTCTGTTGAATCATCTTTATTTAATATTTATAATTATTTATTTGTTTTTCCATTAAGTGATGCAGAATTAGGCAAATGGAGCTACATGCATCTTCCTCTGAGACAAGAAGTGGAGGATTTGGTTGATTTTGAATGGACATAATCATGGTTAAGAGCAAGAGTAAAGCTGGGTATGAATAGCCTTTGCTTCATATTGACTCCCATTTTCTTTTGGAGAGGTCTAATCAAGAAATAGTGCTTCTTTGACGCTGGTGTAAACTACCTCCTCTTTCCTCTCCAATTTTTATCAAATTATCACTTTTTGGAACCAGTCAATTGCAACATTTCCCATTGAAGGTTTTAGGGGGATGTTATCTCAGTTCTTGCTTGTTTTTTTGTTTCAATTAATGACATTTTTGTGAGAAAAATGTAATCAGTTGCAGTTTATTTTATATCACGAACCAAAAATGCATTTTGACAGAAACATTCTGAGGTGATCAGCTTATTTTGGAAAAAGCTACATAGCTAGGTATTCATTTTTAAGCTGGTGGAATGAATTGTTGTTCCTCACATTTTACAGATTTCAGCCTTAAGCATAGACTTGAAATGGGGTTCACTGCAGACCTGAAATGGTGCTATGTGGTAGTGTCCTGGGTTCAGCAGTAGCAGTCATTCTTTTCTCCTTCTCAGTAGCTGGTGCAGTGCTGTGTTTTTGACTTTCGTCCTGGAAACGGTGCTGATAACCCCAATGTTTTTAGTTACTGCTCAAATGTTTAGACTGACCAAGGAATTTGCGAGTCTCATGCTCTGCCAAGGAGGAGGAGGGGAAGCCGGGAGGAAGCAGAGACAGGACACCTGACCTAAACTGACCACAGAGGTATTCCATACCACAGCACGTCATGCCCAGGATGTAACTGGGAGTTACCCGGAAAGGCTAGGGCACTGCGGGCTTGAAGGAGGGATCGGTCGGTGCTCAGTCAGGCTGGGGAGGGGCAAGTTATCAGTCGGCAGGTGGTAAGCGGTTGTATTCTCTTCCCTTGTTATTTCCTTTATCATTATTATTATTGGTGGTAGCAGCAGTGATTTGTGTTATACTTTAGTTACTAAACTGTTCTGATCTCAACCCATGGGAGTTGCATTCTTTTGATTCTCCGCCCCATCCCTCCGGGACCAGGGGGAGGGCAAGAAGGGGGGTGTGTGTGTGTGAGAGAGGAACTACGGTGGCTCAGTTTAAACCACAACAAGTAGTAACACATAAGATGAAATAAAAAGGAGCTGTAGCTATTCTTGAGATTATATAAAGATCGTTTTGCAGCAGCTTGAAGAAGCACTAGCTATGGAACAGCCATCTTCTGTGCAAGGCTTGGTACAAAACCATAATAAACACTCCCAAAAGACTTCAGACTGTCTTTTGGATGCATTTATGTACGATGTTTGAACACTATTACCTAATATGATGATATGTGGTGTAAGAAAGGATAGATCCAAAATTTCCAGTTCAGTTTCTCAGTACTTGACTTTCTTATGTTAACCTGCTTACATCTTCATTTACTGTCTATTGCATTCAGGTGGACATTGCTTTTTATTTGGTGGTATAAATGGCTCATAACTGTGTCTATATATTCTACAAATATGGTGGGTTTATTGATATTATCATAAAAATATGATTGTGATAATAATAGAATGTTAATCTGTTAGAAGACAAAACCCATGACAAATCCATTGCTAAGGAGTATCCTTGATAGTTATTTTCATGACATGATATAATGTCTTTTTTTCCTCTGTTTATTTTCATTCTAATATTTTACTGGAATGAATGATATCTATACCAAATACGTACAAAGAAACATCTTCAAAAAGACAGGCTAAAATGAAGAGCAATTAATCAAATGTTAGTCATTTAAGGCAACCCAGTTTTGTTTCTAAAGCATGATGTAAATCTGTGTTTAGACACTTTTATGCAAAGGGCTTGGTCTTTACATGTTTGGGGTCATTTTATGCTATTTCAGAACTAGTAGCATCTGTCAGAACTTATATCTGTATTATTGTTCCTATTATAAATCTCACATAGTTTTAAAGTTGTAAGAATTGTGGACTGAGAAAAAATTATTTTATCAGTCAAGGGAGCCAATAATCTCATTTATACCATAATGGAGCCAATAATCTCATTTATACCATAAGATGCACCTCCTGCAGCTTGAAATTTTGTGCTTTATTCCCCAGACTGTTCAACAGTACATTGGATTGATGGCTAATAATGCAATATAGGACTTACTGTACACTACTCTCACTACCAGACTCAAGGTTCCCTTCTGGAGCGGAAATTAATGCCCTAAACAAAGATTTTCCTGAAGGTTGTATCCACTGTGACAAGTAATTCTGCACCATGGAAAAAGTTTCTCTGATGCTCCTTTGGCAGCAGAAGGGGTTTTTAAGGAGTTTCAAGTTTTTACCAGTTGTTACTTCAGAAAGTGGCCTGCAATGCTTTTGCTGACCGTGCTTCTTCGTTCCTTTCATTTAGGAAGAAGAGAGGGGCTGTATCTTCATGTGTGCTACAGGAAAAATATACAAGGCATTTCTCCACCAAATTCAACTTGTTATCATCTTCAGTTGCAGGTTGAGAATTTTGTCTGTTGTTTTAAACACTGTCCAAACAATTTAATGTAGGTACTGACTTTAATTCAAGTTCTGTGAAAGGTCTTTGAGCTCCCATGTAATGTCCTTGGAATATTGTTATATCCTAAATATGGACATGTATGTCCATTTCAATCAGGAAGCAATGCAAATTCACTGAGGAATTTTAACTATTTAGGACGAGATGTTATGGGTAGTTCTTGTTTCATGTGAATAGAAGGAAGAAGGTACGTCAACCACAGAAGCACAAGAAAAGAGACCCTCAGGAGAATCTCAGAGCTGAGGAAATGCCCAGCTGATTCGATTGTTCTTGTTTTTAAGAGAGCAGAAATTTGTACATAAATCAAAATACTCCTGTTATCGTCATCTGCTAATCAGCACAACTCACAGTTTCTGTATAGCCACTTGGGCATTTCAAAGGGCCTGATGTGAAGCCCTGTGTTGGCATTCAAAATAATGAAGCAATCACCCAGAAACTGTGCTGGAATAAAAGTGGTGCATGGTTAGGGAAAGAAGTTCCCAGTGTTCCTTTGTGTTTGACTTCTCATCCCTGATTGCAGTCCAACCTGAAAGGATCAGCTATTTCAGTTGGAAGGGACCTGCAGTGGTCATGTAGTCCAACTGCCTGACCAGTTCAGGGCTGACAAACTTAAACATCCTGGGGATGTTCACTGTGAAACTGTTCTTCTGTCAAACCAGATTCAAATGAAACATACATGAAGGACAGTAATATACTGAGTTAGTCCTTTCCAAGTGCTTGTCTCTCTGATGACTTGTTTTCTTCCTTTTTTTTACTAGAAAGATCACAATACCTTTGAATTCATGGATGACAAATTTTGGAAGCAAAATCTACTGGCAGATCCAGCTTTTCTGGGTTAAAGCAAGGTTGGATCTAACATACTAAGGATGAGGTCCCTTGATAAGTCTCTGTTGCCTCTTGTGGTAATAATGACTGTATCATTATGAGCAGGTAGCTATTCCTCAGGAAGCTTATCTCCAATATTTGTTTTTTTCCTGAATGATTACTGTCCCCCCAAAATCAAATGCAATATGCCCACAGGAAGGCTCATGGGTCAGTATCGGAACCCAGGTAGATCTCAAAGCAGTTGTACCTCTTCCATCTTTTCTCCTTGCAGTTCAAAGGCAATGCAGTACAGGAGACAAGTACATTGAGTTCATTGTGAAAATGAAAATGTTTTACTGGTTAAAATCTATGGTGAAAGTAGGAGAGAGCTGAGGTCAATGCCACCATGTGTCCTACAAAAATAGCTCTTGCATGTTAAAATACCTCTTCCCAGGAGTAAAGTGTGGGAAACCGGAAAGAGATTCCTTCAAGACCTCACCCTAAACAGACATGTGCACATTGTTCTGTCACAGAAAGAGATTTCTCTTTCAACTTAGTCATCTGCTCTTTGTGACCTGGTGGGAGCCAAACAGAACAAGCTGTGTGTGGTTGAATCAAGCCCCAGAGGCCAACAATGAGGCACCAGCATCCTTTCCAGTTTAACGAGGGCAGAAAAGAAAACCTTATGAAGTAATAATGTGATGAATGTAATGTGAATGTCTTTAAAACAATCCCACAGTGTTTCTTGCTGCTAAGGCACAGTAGGAGTTAAAATCAGTATTTTCATGTAGCTTGGTAAATCATTTATACTGCCAGCATTTCTTTGTGCATGCTTTGTATCAAGACCCTTTTTCTGCCACCATGCCTTTTATCTTACTGAGGAAACCACTGCATTTTGTAACAGTAGGTTAGATTGTTCACATACTTACATGCACAGGTATTTCCAAGAAACATATTGCATAGTCTTCTGATTCACTGCACACAGCACACATGCATACAAGATATTTTATTATCAGCAAATACACTGAACTAGCATTTTAGTACCAACTGTAGGATCTTTGTGAGAAGAAGAAAACCAAATATTTTCAGAGAATTATCGACAATACCTGCAAAACCATTTTTCCTACTAAGAAGGCTCAAGAAATATTTTATGTAGTACTGAATTATTCCTTTTCTTTCAAATGCTGCTGTAAGAGCAGCTCCATTATGAGACTTGAACTACACCAAGAAAGAAGAACTGTTTGTCTTAAAGATACTTGTAATTGAAATGAGGCCTAACAATAAAGTACATGTGTAAGCTTACTGCTATCACACTTGTGTGGCCTCGTACTTCAAACGCAGTCAGTAATTATACCATAAGACCTGTAAATTTTGATTAACACCTTTTAGGGCTACCTTCCTTGTGTAGAGCTGAATATGAGAGATTTTCTCCCACCACAGCAGGCTGTTGTCCCACCTACTGAATAATACTTTTGTGCTTGCGCAAGAGCAACTCTTGAAAGCCCTCTGAAAGATTAAGAGATTTGTGAGCTTTGAAGTTCTGTTACAGAGAAATTCTTTAAATCACCCTAAAGAAATCAGTGCTTCTGTTGTTTCTTTCTGATTCACCCAACATCTGACTGCTGGAGTGTGATGGTAGAAGGGTAGTTTTCACTAGTTATAACCAGTTCTTTCTAAATGTCCCTTTAATAAGCCTATTTCTAGGCCTTCTTGGCAGGCAGAACAGTGAGCATTAGAGAAGCCACAAAGCACTGTCATGGTTTAACATCAGCTAGCAACTAAGTACCACACAGCCACTTGCTCACTCCCCTCCACTCCCTAGTGAGATGGGGAGAAGAACTGAAAAAAAATTTCAAAACCCATGGGTTGAGGTAAGAACAGTTTAATAATTGAAATAAAAGTAAAATATAATAATAATACAATAGTAATACTAATAATACTAATAACAATAATGAAAGAAAATAGAGGATTATGTCCCACACCCTGAAAAACAAAACAAAACAATCTGAAACAGAAAACAACAAAACAGCAACTGATGCTCAATACAATTGTTCTCCACCAACAGATATCCAGCCCAAGCCAAGCAGAGATCAGTTCCTTCCAGGTAACTCCCCCCAGTTTATGTACTGGGCATGATGTGCTGTGGTATGGAATACGACTTTGGCTAGTTTGGGTAGGGCATGCTGTCTCCGCTTCCTCCCAGCCTCCTGTGCCCCTCCTCACCGGCCAAGCATGAGACTGAAAAGTCCTTGATCAGGGTAAGTGCTACTAAAACATCGGTGTGTTATCAGCATTGTTCTCAGGCTAAAGCCAAAACCCATCACTGCACCACCTACTAGGAGAAAATTAACCCTTTCCCAGCCAAAACCAGGACATGCAGGAGGTTGCTAAGTCTGACCTAAGAAGTGGTGCTGAAAAGGAGGATAAATGCAGTGAGGCTCAGTACTGTGCAAACTTGACTGCGTTTCTATCAATCAGGTACATGAAGAATAAGGAATATCATATGCCTACTTAAAGCATAACTCATGCTCCTGAGTTGATATTTAATCATGCAATGAGAGGACAGCATATGACTTCTGAGCTTCTTATAAGGTTAAGTGTCGCTAAGATTTTGTGTTCCTGCAGGAAAGGGTGCCTCCCAACTGTGATATACACACTTATCTTGAAAGGCCACATAAACCTGTCAGATACAGTGCAGACCTATTCATCTGAAAGGCAATCTACCTACAGAAAGAAACAGTCATTACACTAAACTGTGGTATATGGCATATAACTTGTCACAAAGTTAAGAAAAAAAAATGTTAATGTTCTTTACAGGATGTACTATTAACAAGAAAGTCCTACCCAAAAACTTCTGAATTGCCTCTTATGTCCAGACAGAAATTTTATCTTCCCTGTTTCTACTGGACAGAATGAGATGAGGCAAAAAAGATTTTCCAGGGTCAGCTGAAAACTAAGCACATTTTATTCATCTTGATAAAAATATTCCAGGTCATTGTCAGCATGTAGAAAAAAAGGAAGAACAACAAAACTCTTTAACCTTGCAGACTGCCGTGTTCTTCAGAATAGGAAAATTTACAATTGACATAATTTGACAGATACTGTGTTCATTCCATTCGCCTGTACTAAAATGAATGTCCTTTGGGTATGAAATATGCATATAATTTGGTTCTAAGCTGGTGGAAAACAGGCAAGGTTGCTAGAAATTAGAGGTCTGATTTCTAAAGAAAAGAAATGGATTTTCAGGGCTAAGTCTTTAGCTGAACGGATTGTTCAAAGGAGCTTAACATGTGGATATAATTTGCTAAAGGATTTCCCAGAGGGCTAGTGTGGTAGAAGAAGTCAGATGTGTTACATAAGTAATACAGCTGCTTTCTCATCATAATTCAAGTGGTCATCAATTAAAACAGTGTTAAGGGGTCAACCACAAACTGTCAAAACTATACACAGCACAAAGGAGACAACCATTAAGGCAAAGAGGGAGAAAAGTAAAATACAACAGATGCAAAACTTACATCAACTTGTGGGCTGATAGAATGTATTTGTATTATATAGGGTGATAGAATGTATTCTTATGATAGATTGACTAGCTAAAATCTCATATATGACAAGAATAGTATGCTTATATTCATTTACAAGTAGTAGTACACCTTCTACCAAATTAACTGGAGGGCAGCATTTGCTGCAGCATGAATATTTGCTAAAATTGCCTGAAATCTCAGCTGGAAAGGCAAAATTCGTCTTCATCATCCGTTACTGACTTGACAAAAGACAAAGTGTAGGAAGGCAAGATATAGCCAAGAGCAAGGCAACTGACTATTAACAAAAATCAAGCACCGGTAAACTGATGTCTCACTTTGTCTTGTAAAAGTGTATCAGAGAAAATGCAGGCAAGACTTTCAATTTTTCAAATACCAAAAGGAACCAGGAACAAATTGACAAGAAAATAGAAATGTGAACTCATCTGCCTCATAGCAAATCTGTAGCTCCTGGGGAAATACAGGAGAAATTCTCAAAATGCTAAAAATAAATACATATACATAAAATGCTCTTACAGGTATTACTGTTAACCTAAGATTGTTAGAAGGTAAAGGATTTACCTGCTAAAAAGGTTATCTATTTTTCCACATTTATGCTGTATTCCTTATGTTTTAAAACATTTCTCTATTAGAGTGTTCTAGGTTTCAGTTCGATTTGTTACAGGCAGGTTTACTAGAGCATGTGATGATGCATTTCACTGAAAGTTTTGTCTAAAGGTCAGCCAGCTAGTTCTGCTGGTCATGTGTACTTCTGCCACAGCGAATGTCAAATCATATCCACGGTCTGTTCATGACTCCCTAAGGCAGATACCTAAACAAGTGAGATCTCTTGGGATGCTTTTCATGCTCTCCAAAGTCTAAAAGGAGAAGAGGAAACAAGCTTAGATTAGATGTTGACATCTTAGGAAGCAGGAATTGACTGATACAAGTGCAACCTCTGACAGTGAGGGAAAAAGAAAATGTAGACTGAGCCATTTGTTATGTCAGAGACAGGTTTATTGGGTTTATAGGGCAAGATTTTGGTAGCATGGGCTGCAGGATTGGCTTCTGTAAGACGTGAGGAGCTGTCCTCATGTTGGACAGATCCAGCTCCAGCCAACTCCAAGGTGGAGCTGCTGCTGACCGAGGCTGAGCCCATCAGCAGCACTGTTGGCACATCTGTGTAAGTTATTTAAGAAATGGTAAAACACACTGCATAGGAGTTGTTAGAAAGGGGAGTGAGGAAATGTGTGAGGGAGAACTGCAGACACCAAGGTCAGTGCAGAAGGAGGCAGGAGCTGCTCCAGAGCAGACTCCCCTGAAGCCCATGCTGCAGCCCATGGTGAGGCAGGCCAGTCCACAGTGCAGCAGATACCCACCTGCAGCCTGAGGAGGACCTCATGCCAAATCATCTGGATGTGCCCTGAAGAAAGCTGCAGCCTTTGGAAAGTCACAGCCAGAGCAGGCTCCTAGCAGGAACTTTGAAATGTACCCTTTGGAGATTTAGTAGCCCTACATCTACAGCCACACACATAGCTCTAACATGTGCTACATGTTGTACTAAGTAAGCCAAATAGATAACACTGTACATAAATTACACATACTATATGTATTTATAGTCTTCTTTCTATAGATATTATATATATTAGATTGTATGTTGGATTAAAGCCAAGGTTTTCAGAAATGACAGTTGAATTTGGACAGTCACTCAAAGCTGCTAATTAACACAAGTTAGTAACAATCCTTCTGCTGACCTTTGTTAAACTCCTACTTTCTGGAATCACATGAGCTCGTGGGAATTATGTTATAATGGTTTTCATTGCCTTTTTTTAGTAAAAGGATTATTCCAGATCTTGTTTGATGGGAAAAGATAGGAGGAAAACTGTATGAACCTCTTAGTGTTCGGAAATCAGACAAGAAAGTGTAATTTTGGTTTTAGAAGAATTTTATGACTCTGAAACCGACATGTTGTTACTTGGGGATGGTTTTCCTCATGACCTTTGAATATTTGAAAAGCATTGTTGTCGACTTTCTATTTCCTGTGTCTCCTTTGTGTAACAGCAACAGAGCCACTGTCGGCTCAGTGGGAACGGCAGGGCTCCCATAGTTCCAGAATTCAATCTATTTCCACTTGAATTCTTTGTTGTAGACGCTTCAGTGTGTCTATACTGTGGAGACATTAAACATACGCAAATCTGAGACCTGGTGTAATGTCTGTATTTTTTGGTGCCATTTGCAGTCCTGATTTCCCCTCTTACAAACATTGTATGCTTGCAGTAATTGGGTATTGCTGATGTATCTTTACTCGGTGTGTCTCAAGAAGAGATACAATGCCTTCATTCTTCCCTTGTGAATTCTCAATGCTGTCTTTCTTTCCTGTTTAAATTGCAATAACTGTATCATTATTTCCTACTTTTGGTGGTTTTTTTTAATCATCTCAACATACTGTTCCACCACGTTCTTTCTGACAGCCCCATCTGTTTGACATATGCATTTATTCTGCCTTGCAATCATTTACCAAATGAGAGTACCTTTTATGAATCTACATTGAAAGATTATCTTTTGTATCTTCCTTAACACTTAAAAGACATTTTGCAATTAATTCCTCCCTGTTTGCATTTTTTAATTTACATTTTTATTTCCTCCTCGATTTATTTATTAGGTGGTAAATCACATCACAAATGCATTTATTGCTATCAGAGCAGAAGACTGATGTGCATCCAGATGTATTTATTGGTTTTGCATCTCTTAAATCAAACCTGTCTTTACAGAAGTGCAAATACAGCCATTTCACTTCTATTCGCAAAGTTTACCTGTGATGCATAAACGCACAGAGGCGATATGTAATAAAGAGAAGAGACAGCTGTTATAAAACCACAGAGGATATTTTACAGATTTTATAGGACTTGCACCTCTAAATCTCAGGTTTTATTCTTAACTGTGCTTCCACAACAATCCTCAAATCGCCAGGCCATGGACGTCATGAGCTAAGGTGTAAGGCTCATAAAAGCCTTGATGAAGCTTATTCACCCTCCGTCAAGCAGCTCAGGATTTATTAAGGAAGAGGAAACCTGTGGTCATGTAGCTTAGTACCACGTTGGCTATTGCATCCAGCCAAGAATGAGAGAGAGATGAGCTCTACTCTTTCTTTGTATTGACAAAAAATGGATGTTGTGGTTCAACCCCAGCCAGCAACAAAACATCGCAGAGCCTCTTGCTCACTTCCTGCCCCATAATGGGATGGAGGCAGAGAATTGGAAGGGTAAAAGTAATAAAACCTGTGGGTTGAGATAACAACAGTTTAATAACTGGGATATAATAACAATAAAAATTATAATGAAAAGAAAAAGAACAAACACAGAGAAATGAAACCCAAGAAAGACAAAGGATGCAAATGAAAATTTCTCAACACCAATCAACCGATGCCCAAACAGTCACCAAGCAGCAGCCCCTGCCAATCCTCCCCCTAGGTTTACATGCTGAGCATGATGGCATACAGTCTGGAATACCCCTTGGGTCAGTTGGGATCAGCTGTCCCAGCTACGTACCCTCCCAACCCCTTGTGCACCTCAGCCTGCTTGCTGACGGTGCGGTGTGAGGGCAGAAAAGGCCTTGACTCTGCAAGCGCTGCTCAGCAAGAGCTAAAACATCCCTTTGTTATCAACACTGTTTCCAGCACAAATCCAAATCACAGCCCCACAGCAGCTACTGTGAAGAAAATTAGCGCTACCCCAGCCAAAACCAGCACAATCGACTAAAATGCACGACAAAGTGTGTTCAGCAGGGAAAGCAATTCAAGTCTGCACACCTTCCAGTGAGTGCTTTTGCTTCCAGATTAGACTACCTTTTGACTAATTCAGTCTAAACCCTGGTCCCAAGATGGCTAATTCTAAGCAGGCAAGAGTTCTGCATCTTAGAATCATAGAATCATAGAATAGTTAGGATTGGAAAGGACCTTAAGATCATCAAGTTCCAACCCCCCTGCCATGGGCAGGGACACCTTGCTCTAAACCATGTCACCCAAGGCTCTGTCCAACCTGGCCTTGAACACTGCCAGGGATGGAGCACTCACAACCTCCCTGGGCAACCCATTCCAGTGCCTCACCACCCTTACAGTAAAGAATTTCTTCATTATATCCAATCTAAGCTTCCCCTGTTTAAGTTTTAACCCATTACCCCTTGTCCTATCACTACAGTCCCTGATGAAAAGTCCCTCCTCAGCATCCTTGTAGGCCCCCTTCAGGTACTGGAAGGCTGCTATGAGGTCTCCACTCAGCCTTCTGAAGGCTGAACAGCTCCAGCTTTCTCACCCGATCTTCATACAGGAGGTGCTCCAGTCCCCTGATCATCCTTGTGGCCTCCTCTGGACATGTTCCAACAGTTCCATGTCCTTCTTATGTTGAGGACACCAGAACTGCACACAGTACTCCAAGTGAGGTCTCACGAGAGCAGAATAAAGGGGCAGGATCACCTCCTTCGACCTGCTGGTCACGCTCCTTTTGATGCAGCCCAGGATACGGTTGGCTTTCTGCAAGTGCACACTGATGGCTCATGTTCATTTTCTCATTGACCAGCACCCCCAAGTCCTTCTCCGCAGGGCTGCTCTGAATCTCTTCTCTGCCCAGCCTGTAGCTGTGCCTGGGATTGCTCCAACCCAGGAGTAGGACCTTGCACTTGGCATGGTTAAACTTCATGAGGTTGGCATCAGCCCACCTCACAAGCGTGTCAAGGTCCATCTGGATGGCATTCCTTCCCTCCAGTGTATCAACCGAACCTCACAGCTCGGTGTCATCTTGCTCCATATCAGGTCAACATGAAGTGGGGCTTTGAAGCCTACCAGGAAGAAAAGGTTGAACATTTTAACTGGTGCATTATTACCTAGAAAAGAGAGTGGCAGTAACACTTTGAAGGTGTTTAAAAATCCATAAATAGAAGCTGTGTGGTGGAGGAATACTGAGAACTAGCTGGGCACTAGGCTGCTCAGCCTTGTCAGCACAGAGACACCCACTGGCATGCCAGGAGGCAGAGCTGAGGCACCTGGAGCAATGCTAGTGCCAGGAGCTAAGGCACTGCAGAGCTGTATGTTGCAGGGCTGGCAGCTGCCTCTGTGTTTTGAGGTCTGCAGTTCTGGATTTTAGCTATGTCCTCCACTGAGTGCTTACATCCCCTTTCACATCTGGCTTTCTTTTAAGAGCTCCATCAGTGGTGGGCAAGACTGCATCTAAAGCTGTATAGTGAAATGTTAAGAAAGCAATGGTGGGACTTCACTGTGGTATTGGCTATGAGTAGCACAGTGCTCATCCATGGAGCCCCCATGTCATGACATAACAAGGAGTATAGACTTACGCATATGACTGCTTTTGCCTGTCAAACAGAGAACTCAGGACCACATCCTGCTGAACCTCGGCAGAGATGTTGAACCTCCAGGAGCCTCCCAGAGCAGCACAGTATACTGAGATACATCTGGAGGTGCCATCCCCTGGTATGACGCTGGTAAAGGGATAACCAAACAGTCTGTACCGAGATTTGACCCAAACCTCTTTCCATGCAGCCAGTGAACCTGCAGTGCAGGCTGGCTCCTTTGCTCCATGCACACATGCACTTCCCAGCTGCAACAGTGGTAAGTGCCAGTCAAGCAGACTGACAAAACAGCTGCCTTTGACCTGCTAATTTCTCTCTTCCTTTCAGCATTTTCTTTGATTTGCTTCTTGTTGAAATTCCCCCATCATTTCAAACTGTTTACTTCTGACTTCTAAATAGCTATCATACTGTCACAGCCTCCAAGGGCACCTTGATAAGTTGTCTCATTTTAAAGTCACTTGGACCTAAACCGTGCCTGCCTAGCCCACAGACAACCTTTGTGCAGATGAAAGACATGCTTTATTCTATTCTGCATTTTCAGGCTGGTTAGAAAATTGTGGAGCTTTAATGTTGTGTTTTATGACAGAAGATTCTTTCACATGCTACTGAAAACATCTATTATTACCATAAAGGTTTGTTGTTCATGTTGGCTACTTGTACAGTCCAAGCCTTAAGATTTCATATGCCTAGGATGCAGGGATCCCCCCACATAGCTTATGGATTCTATACATCCTGATTATAAAATATCTAAAGGGAGTGGGACGAGGTCATCATTTATTAACCCCTCTTCCTATTGTAATGCTTAGGTGGAATATACCTTTTCCCTTAGCCTATTAACCAATTCAGGCTGCCTGAATTCAAGAGAAATCTATTAGTCCTAGCAAAAGAAATGAGAAGTTTTTGCTTTATAGAAAGCTATGTTTTGTGAGTCAATTGACCAAAAAATGGTCAATGGTTAATGGGTTTGTTAAATCGAAGAAATAATAGGCTGTAACTCCTGCTCCTTATCCATCATCCAGCTACAACTGAAGCAGTCTAAATTAAAGCAAAATGCAAAGCAAAGTCTAAACTATGTTTTCTCTTCAAAGCACAATGAGATGCCAGGAAGGGTTTACTGCTCCACAACAGCTTCCTTCTTTGTTTTCATTATAAAGGGCTCCAGAATTTGAAGACACATCCAGGCTAAATAGCTGTGTAGTTGCTGTCATGTAGAGAGCCTCCCATTGCATAATAAAGACATAGCCATTAGTAAACAGAGCAATAAAGTGCTCCGCAACAATCAATCAGTAGTTTGACAAGTCTCTCTGGGCTTCACAATAAATGCAATCTTGGGCTTCACAATAAATGCTATAACTGGCCTCTCAGAGGTTTACTTCTGTCTGGAAAGAACACCTTTTATGCACATGGCTCCCAGGGAAGACACAGGGTCCTGTGAAATAGTTCACTTTTGTCAATATATTGCTTTTGTCAGGGAAAATGGAAGAAATTCATAAAAAAGCACCATATATACCTAATAATGATGCTTCCATCCCCATTCTGGCTGAGTGCTGTATTTTCCAACCTCTACATCACCCTTAGGTGTGTTAACAGGGTTCTCCTCTCAGAGTTAAAATCCCCAGGGTGGAACTGACATGCTAACCCAGCTCATGTGGTGCCTTAAATATCCATTACCAGTATATTGCCCAGCAACAGCCACAGACTTCCAGGTGCAGCTGCCTTTGGGAAACTTTACTTTTTTGCTTCCATCAGGTTTACGACTGTTTATGCTTTGCCTGCAGTCTTTTATGGGTGGTTTAAAGTGTCTATTGTCTTTATCAGCCACGTGTTGCAGCATTATCGGCTGTCATTGGTGATCAGAAATGCTAATGCAGGTTGATACTTGGAGGCAAGATCTAGATAATCACCATGCTAGTTTTGACTAGGGTAAATTTTATTCCTTCCTTAAGAGCTGGTATAATGCTATGTTTTGGATGTGTGACTGGGTGTTGTTCGGTTGTTAGTGAGCAATTGTTTTCATTTGCCTTATTTGTCTTTCTTGGGATTTATTAGTTTTTTCTTTGTTATTTTACTATTATTGTTATTATTATTATTACTAATATTATTACTATTATTTCAATTATTAAACTGTTCTTGCCTCAACCCGTGAGTTTCGTAATTTTTATCCTTCCAAGACTTTCCCTTATCCTGCTGGGGCAGGGAGTGAGCAAGTGGGTCTGTAGTGCTTAGTTGCTGGCTGTGGTTAAACCATGACAGCCTCAGTTTTAATGACTCCAGTAAAGGCTCCTCACCAGCGTGTCAAGACAAGGGGATGAGATGGTACCAATGGCCAAAAAAGAGAGAATTCCTAAAAGAAGCTATGATTTTTGGCAAGGTAACCAGAAAAGAAGCAGATTTCAAGGCACACAGAGTAAAGAAATAGTTCTTTGTGCCTTAGAAAATTCATAGACCTCTAAAGTGATAAAAGCTTAACACTGTCAGATTTTCACTAAGCAATTTCTGCATCTTACTGAGGAACTTGTGGAGCACCTTTCAGTGCTCTTGAGTGGTTCCTGAATTGGTCTTGGGCTAGTCCCAGATGCTTCTGTCCACCATGACCCTGGCTGCATTCCTTGCCTCTCCATTCACTGTGTCGATCTCCTTTGGATATGGCTGAACATCTCTGCTAAAGGAATATCTTGTAGTGGCCCTTTCCTTGCAGGGTCTGTGAAAGCCAAAAGCATGAATTCACAAAAACAGAAGACACATGGATAGATTAGCATGGGAGCTAGATACCCAGAATTACCTTCTATATACCTGAGAAAATATTTAGGCACCCTTAACAAAGATGAAATCCCTGAAAGAAACTAGCTTGTCTTTTAAAGCTATTTCAATTCCATAGATGCCAGGTTCAAATACTGCCAGTTGCTGTGGAATTGAGCTACTATGGCTTAACTGAAAGCTCATTTCCTGGAAGAAACCAGGCAAATATCAGGCTAGGACAACTTTCTCCATTGTTGACATGCAGAGAAAGTCTACCAGGAGATTTTCATTTGCTTAGCTACCACCCTGGGGAGTCGCGTGCTGCGGCTTTGCTCAGTTTAGTATCTTATCTTTGTAAACTATTATTACTGCATTTGAAACATAAAACAAGGATATCCCAGTCCTAATTAGGCAGCTGATGCACTGCAACTGCAAAGGAGATGATTTTCAGGAAATGAGTGTTCCCAAATTGAGCAGTCAAAGATATTTCTTTGTTACGAGTGCTGTAACAGTGGTACTAAATGCTGGGGGTTTGACTGTGGGTCTTGCAGCACCTTCCACCATAGGGTGTGAGAATGTCAGGTTGAAACCAGAATGTTAGATTTGTTGATGTTGCTGCAGAAAAGGTAAGAGCTGTATAATAAATACTAGACTCACACCACAGGTAAGCACCTCCTCTTCTTTTAATTAATAAAACAATCTAATATTTCTAAGGAATCAGGGAAGGTCAAGTGTGTAACATTGCTGCAGGTACCAGCTTGCCCTGACAGATGAAGTTAAATGTTTCTATATCCTAGATATGCAGCTGCCTGTTTAACAAATGTAGGCCATTTATTACCCATCCAGACTTCTGAGAATGGAGTGTTGGTTAATAAAGAACCCCAAACTGATGATGCATCTACCTGTGAGCCACAAATTCTACCTGTGCAACCAGACTTTGAACCAGGGTTCTTTGAAGAGCTGGAGCCATAAAAGTAGTGTCTGGAACTGCAGTATCAAACAGGATAATGAAGGAAGAAAAGGTGGAAAGTTTCTGTCTTAGACTGGTAATCATTTAATCAATGTTAACAGTAATCTGGATGGTTTAAAAGAGAGGTTGAACTAAAGTAAACAGCTTAAATGAAGCTATTAATACATATACGAGAGATTGGCTACATCTGATTAAAGATAAATTAGCTTGTGGCTACTTGTGTGTGCTTCCTTTGGTAATGAATTAATTTTACAAAACACTCATATTCCATGTCTTGCCAGAAATGTCATCTTTTATTACAATAGAGCCTGCGGTCACATGCATAAATATTGGTGTGGTATAATATATTTTCATTGATCGTTTCCTGGCAATTGACATACGATTGCATTTCCACATATATTTACCAATTTCACTTTATTCGTCTAGACCGAGTGTTTTAAGAAGTAAAACAAAACTTCTATTTAAACATGTACCTTCTCCTTCCCTCCCTCCCCTTTTATATGGTCAGGTAGGTTAAAATGGAAGCTACAGAAGAAAGTCTGAAGATAAAATACTGATGTACAATTCAAGCTGCATACACAAGGTACTGCTGGGAACAACTATTCCTGAATAGAAAAGTTTAATGAAAATATATGATCTAAAAAGCTGATGCATAAGAAGAAGAAAGCCAGATTTTCAGAATCCAAATGGCTTTCTCTTGACAGCTCAACTTGGTCAAATAAATTATGATCCTTCTGGAATAAAAAAGTAATATTTACTTTTCACTCCAAGACATTTATAGTCATGAGATTTTGTTTGTATGGAGCTTTGAAGATGGAAAACGTCATCCTGTCATTCCTGGTGTTGTGGCTGAGCTGGTAAATGAAGCCATGGGGTGGAAATGCTCAACCACCATTTTTCATGAGTCATTTGGGCTCATCCCTCATGCCCCACACCTCACTTGTGGTTCTAGGTGCTGGGACACCCAGAGGGGTGTTTATGGAGAACTAGAATGAGAATGAATTTTAAATCCACTTTGCACTATCTTTCCTCACTTAGAAGGTGATAGCTTCATGTCTTTTATTAATTATTGCAAACAGAATGGGTATATGTTTCATTTTTAAATGGCCATGCAATCAAAATGCCTGGTCCCTAATGACCAGCAAAGAGAACATAACACATCAATATAAAACCAAGGAAATCAAACCTGTTAGAGACTAACACAGTATAACTAAATTTTCCATTTGTTTCTCAAAGGGTATTGGCACAAACTGAGCTCATTAATTCTAAATTAATGCTTTTATTCTGACCTGCCTATGACGACCCCTTCTAAAAAGGCTGTGTTTGCTAGATACCCAGGTGGCATTCACACATTTATTGCATTACAGAAAGAGACTTAACAGATCTTATCTCTTCAGTGCAAATAAAAATGAACATTTAGAATTATGTACCTTTCTAAGGAAGCCTGATTCTTCATGATGTTGTTCTAATTCTCATGGTGTAAATATGTGTGAGTTTAGAATAGATACCTTGTTTAGTCTTTAGCCCAGAAATTGGCCAAATTCTTTCCACTATCTACCAGACGGGAAAACCTGCGCAAGAATTGTGACTGCAGTAAAACTTGACACAGAAAAAAAGGGAAACAGATGATGAGTCCATAGTTTAAAGTACGCTTATACAATACACTGAAAAACAAAGGTCTGTGTGTCCTTGAAGTGTTTTATATCTGTGAGTTTCTTTAGTTACTGCTATACCAGACCTTTAGCTATAGCTCTCAAACATTTGAGGAAGTTACCATTGGGCTTAATGAATATTGGTTAGAAGCCACCAAAGACAAGTGATCTGAAGATAACTGAAACACACTAGCAACTGCTATGTTTGTTGCAAGTTGAGCACAAAATAATTTTGGGGAGAAATGACAACTTCCTCTGCTTCACTTGAGGCATCAGAAAAGCATGGGGTTCAACTCATGAAAACTCATCCCTTTAGAAGCCATCTGAATACCTAGGTGATGTGTTCCCAACAGTGTTGGCTCAAGGTATGAATCAAGTGTTATCCTTAATAAGGCATCCATACAACTTAAGTAATGCTTTAAACTTGAACTAGCTGGTCTGGCACTAGTTCTGTATTGCGGCTTTATTGCTGAGATTATTAAACTAGTAGTATGACATCTGCACAGCCGGTTTCTGTTTCCAGCCGTCTGCAGCTAATCTAATCATTCCATGCAGTCACACGTTGCTTTACAACCTTGACTAGGTTAACTGAGGTGGAATAATTGAAGCTAATTGTTGCAGCACAGACAAGCCCTGGATAGATTTAGAACATTAAGTCATTACAGCACCATGTATTTATGCTAGAGGGCACTCATATTTCATTCTGAGCAGTAACAGAGCTTGGCATTTGTATAACATATATCTTCAAAGCATGGTGCCAACAGTAACTTTCAAGGAGTGCTGTGAGGTAGGTGTGTACATCAATCCCTATTTTCCAGATGAGGAAACTGAGGCAGAAAGGTTAAGTTATTTGACCAAGTTCACAGCAGGAGTTAAAGGATGTTTAACACAAGTGTAAAGGGGTAACACCACGATCAAAACAACTTGAAAATTACTCTCCTTGAAGAAAGCCAGCTCATGATATATATAGACCCTTACATCTACGTGTGTGCACAGATTGATTCCGGATGTGGATTTTTATTTTTAAAACCACAGACCTTGCTTTCTTACTCTAAAATTCCATGCAAAAAATAACCAGTTTAAGGCTTAGCACATGATGTCTGTGTCCCTGGCTGTCCTCTGCAGTGCCTATGTAGTAAAAGCTCATTCAGTGATAGTATCATCAAATAATTTAGGCTGGAAAAGACCTTAAAGGTCATTGAGTCCAACCACAAACCTAACACTGACAAGTAATAGGATGAGCTTCAGAGGCACAAGAAACAATAGGTCTCACAGGATAAGGTCAGCTTGAGGATTTCTAAATCAACACCTATTCACTAGCCTTTGAGAGTTTCACTCCATTGACAACTAAGTGTTCAGTTAAGATTGCACTGATGTCCACAAACACAGGATGTCACAGGATGTCTGCCTCCTCCTCTCCATGTCATTACACATCTTTAAGGAAAGAAGCCCATCTCAGAAGACAGCTCCTGGCACTGAGAGTTCATAGCTTAGGAAGTAAAAGGATGAGTGGGAATAGAAAATGCAAGTTACTTGTCTACACCAGGAGACAGGCAAAGTTTGTCTTGCAGGGGTTTGAGCCAGATATCAAGACTTCTTGTCTAGACACATTTGTCTGAATGACTGCAAATTTTGTGGGATTCTGAATATCAACCACTTCATTTCCACAGAGCAGCTCAACAAATTCTGCACGTATTCCAGGAGTGGTTATTAGGACCATTTAATTTTACTTCCTGCAATCATTCATACAATTGAGTGTTCTAGAAGAAATGTTCTCAGAAAGCAGATACCCTGCTATTAAACACAGATGCATTCCTGAAAAGTTCAGCTGTTACGTTATAGTGTGGATAGTGGATTTTTCCATGAGAATCACCATAATGGAGGGATGCATGCAGGGGCTTAGAGTATACGCATAGTTCAACCACACTGGGACATCTGTGGCATTAAGGATGGAGAGGTAGGAACAAAATGAATGAGTACTTTTCAGAGGAATTACTGGCTTTATAGAATAGATAACCTTTCTGAAGATTCTTAGCTGCTTCACCTTTGAGGCTGTACCCCTGATTCCTTGTCTTGTCACCCCTCACCCTTGACTTGTTCCATTTTGCTTCATCTGAAAACAATGCTAACAACTATGAGAATTTAACTCTTCAGAAAGAGGGAGCAAGTACTGCATCAATCTCAGGAGCTGAGACCTTCTGGAGAACTGAATGACGTGGAAGGTTGCTTCATGTTCAGTTTTGTTACCTTCTTGTTACCTCTTTCTGAACAGCTATATTTTCATTATCGTCATCTTCCTCATATGAAACAAGATCATTGAAGCCTGATGTGTGACAAAACAGTGCAATGATGATGGTTGCCTTGTCAGTGTACTAAGAAGGCAGGCTGGAACACCAATGGACAAGTAGGGTATTGCTGTAGTCACATCACAAAGCTTTCAGAAACCACATTGCAAAGTAATAGGTTTTGATATCACCGGTGGTGCTATCCCACCAGGAAAACACACCATCACCATGAGTCTTATTTGAGCAATAGCCAAGGACAGTCTTGAACAGTTACTATCAATGAACTTAATACATTTTAGCTGTCAAAAAATTGTGGAAAAATTTAAGGATATTCTTGAGAAAATGGCAATCTGCTGATGGACAATGTGGGCAGGCTGGGTACATTGGACAAAGTAGAAATTGTGAATCATAGTTTTTCAGATCTTTTGATAATCTGGAAGTCTCTTAGGATTTGAAGCAAGCTGAACAACTGACAATCTTGGAGGAATTCAAGTGTGGTTTTATAATATCTGGTTCAATAGACTGAACTGGATCACTCTCACTAGCAATTATGTGTTTCACCAGGCATCTGGAAGCTTCATTGATGTTTATATTTTCCTGCATGTGAAAGAGAAAGAGAGGTTGATTAGTCAATATTAATTAGACCAGGCTGCAGATTTCCTGTGCATAATTAAACTTTTCTCTAGGCAACATCATAAGTTTACTTTCCTTAATAAACAGCCTTCAAAAACTGACTGTATTAATAATGCTTACTGTAGTTTTTAAGTTAGTTGGGTTTTATGTATATTATGATTCATATCTCCTTTAAATTATACACAGAGCTCACTTCAAATTACTTCAAACTCTTGGTGATTTGATTGCTTCAATAAACCAAACAAACAAGTGCCAGAGGGATGTTAAAGACGGATGCCTGAAGTAAAGCTCTGGAGTCCATATTTCATTGCATGAATAACAGTTACTCTCATTTTCAAATTATTAATTACCTACTAGCAATCACAGCCATCATCCACCTAATTTTTTAAGCCTTTTCCACAGTTTCAAGAGATTTCTGTATAAAATGCTCACAGTGAAACCCACGATGGGCCAGATTCATTGAATAAATGATACAATTTCAAGTTATTCACAAAACAGTAAAAAGGTTCTATATAATCTGAAGTCCTCACTTATTTTTAGTTGAGGCTGATTTATCTCAAATGTACTGCTTCAGGAGAGATATAACACCACTGGTTTCATTTGTCAGTCAGAAATCCTCACTCTAGGAGTTTAGAAGGAAAGGCAAAGCACGTTTGTCTACTTGTGCCTTACTTCGACGGCACATTTAATCTGCAGCAACCCTTCCTCTGTTTGTAGAATAGGCAGAGCTGAAATAGGCTGATCACAGCTCAGAACAGCATATAAAGTAAGTACTAATACTGAGTAAGGATTTTTTTTCATGATAGCCGCTAACATGTTTGGAATAAAAACTCAGGCTTTCTGCCATAAAAGACACTCTTCCACTTTAACTATTGGCACCGGTTATTTATTTTATGTGATAGGATATAGAAACCTCACTGTAGCTTTAATTTTCTGGGAAATCATATCACATACCCACATTATACACACATAGCAATGCATATAAACATATATGTATATATTTATGTATATATAGACATACTCCTCTTCCTCCATAAACACTATGCTTTTATTTGCTATCTAAGATTACCAAGGTTTCCAAGTTGGATCTGGGGCCTGGTGTACTTAGACCATAAACACCCATGCATAGAATGCCATGAAGTTTACCTTCAGCAAACGCCCAGCAGCAGTTCAACATAACCTGTACAATTTAACATGTGAAACCTTTTTCTGCACATGTATGTTCAAAAACAGTTAGCTGAGATGTTTAATTATGAAATTCAGCTATAAAGGAAAGAAACCAATGTATATGCGTGTGCTTCAGTTGAGGTGATGCAAATATATGATGACAAAAAGCTAAAGTAATGGATTATATGAAGGAGATTTCTAATCCCCTTGAAATCAACAGTAAAGCTCCACAGACTCCATTACCATCCCTTCACACCACAGTAAAGAGCTGAAATCTAGGGATCTAACTGAAAATGTTCATTAGTGCTGAGATTTCTCATGTTTCTTCACCTACACAAGGGACCTTAAATATCTGACCTTTGACCTCTAAATAATATCAGATGGCTGCAAAAAAACAAATGTTCAGACAACTCATTTACGTACTAACCCCTAGAAAGTGCCCAAGAACTAAGAATCAGCTCTGTACGGAGATGTTAAAATGTTACTGCATCACATGGCTTTCTCAGACTAGACAAGAAAATTCCTCAAGCATGCACCAAATCGTTTTTCAGGACACTGTGAAATTTTGTCAGAAGAAATAGACATGAAAAATATCTCCTAGTACTGCTTAGAAAGCTGAAGACAAAACAAGATTGTTAAATGCACAAAACCGTGTTAAAATCTATTGCATTATTTCTTTACTAATGGACTGATATCTACTTTATTTACCCATGTGGTGCTTCCCTCCTGGAATGGCAAAGTGTATTGTTTCAGTAATATCTTAGGGACTATCTGAGATTGTGTCCAAAATGATTAATGTTCAGCTGTATCAACAGAAACCATTTTTGTCAGAGACTTAAGATCAGCATTTTCTATGAGTGAGAAAGGGAGAAAGAACCCTAAACCCCAAAAGCATAAAATGGGTATAGGTGGATATCCCTTATCCCCACTGGTGATGGATGGAAGACCATGTGCCAGACCTGAGATTAAAATTTCAGAAGCAAAAAAAATGATGTTTTACTTCAGCCATAAATCAAACCAAAGTAAAATTGGATCACTAAACCTCTTTTTAAACTTCTGTAGCTTTCTGGGGGAAGAAAGCCAAATTTAAACATGAAAATACTGTTTTGACATGAAAAGTCAAAATATTTGGGTTTGAGAATGTGAAAATTAAAAACCTCTTTTTTCTGCATTGCTCTTTCTTGTTTTTAATTAAATTAGTCACCAAATTTGACCCATATTCCTTATTATGTTAGCTGCATTTTAGGCTGAGTTTGCTGTTTCTCTGGTAGGTGTCTGCTGAGATCTACTGAATATCTGTGAAGTGGAATTAAATAGAGATCATCCCCAGCTTTTTCAGGCCATTCCACCCCAAAAGGATTCTGCTTTCAGTCCATGCCTACCTTCTTCTCTGCCAGGGGCAATTCCTTTAGATGCCCCTGCTGAGGTTTTTGTGACTGAACTCTTCTTCAAGCAACATGTGTGGGTTTGCTACCTAAAGCATTTGCACTCATGAATAAAATTCTACCTTTTGTTCTGTGTTAGAGGAAAGGAATAAACAGACCTGTCCATAGTGTATGTTGGATCAGAGTGGAATTTTCTCATCCTGAACATTTATGTAAACTGTCTAAGCTGAGTGGATGGAAATTTCTGTCAGGTACAGCAGAGCAAGAGAGGAAGGGTGACTCCAGAAGATAGCACAGCTATTTTTGAGCTTGTGTTAGCTCCAGCCTTCTCTCATGGTTCAGATGACAACCGGTATGTGGATGAGAAGTGACATGTTAAGTCATTTGCTGAAAGGAGCCTGTGCTTTTGCCAGCAAAGCAACTCCTACTGTCCCAACTCTATGCCTTGATCACTTCCTTTCTGATGCTGTGTTGCCTTTTGTTACAACCCAAGTCCTCTGGTGCCTATTCCGTGTCCTAGTTCTGGATCAGACATTGCTGTATTCTGGTCTGTCTAATGAAATATTGATTTCTGCACCTCTCCTCCTCCAGTGTGTTTTGCAAAAGAAAAATCAATATTCTGCTAGGCAGTAAAGCAGCCACAGACAGTAGAAGGTGATCTGATATCCAAACACAGACATTCAGAGACCAGATAATTTTAGAGAGCAGGAGGTGTTGAAAGGCAGCCTAGGGAAGGAAGGAGAAAAGTGACAGGTGAATATCCACCCACCAAATACAGAAAAACAAGTAATCAGAGCTTGAGATTGTACAGAGAGGAGCAATCACAGACACCCTACTAGTTGTACTGAAACATGGAAGCAGCCCCAATGACACAGATCAAAAAGATGTCTTTCAGTGGGTCTCTGTGCTGAAATCCCTTAAACGTCATCTCCCTCATGGCTTTTGTTCTACACAAAACACTACAGGAATTGTGATAATTGCTGCAGTTCAGACTTTTTTCTTTTCCCTTGCCTTTCTTTTCCTTTGCCTTTCCTTGTTTTCCCTTGCCTTTTCCCTTGCCTTGAATTCTCTTCCTCTTTTCCTCTTCTTTTCTTCCTCTTTTCCTCTTCCCCTCTTCCTCTTCTTTAGGTCTTACTGAGGGACCTACTCTGTCTCCTTGACAGAGCCACTTCCCAGTGTCAACATGGTTCACAGGTTACCTAGCTCTTGACATGGTACTAGATGCATCTGTAGTAGTGAAGTTTGTTTTCCAGCCTCTTCTAGCTTCACAGTTCTCCTAACACAGGGGAAGGTCTGTCTACCCATACTCCTAAGGCTGCTATTACTCAGCACTGCATCTTTGATGTGTGATTTAGAAGACATCTTTGTTGAACAGCGAAGTGCTGCTATGGCCATTTATCAAATGGAGAAAAAGCAGAGCCCCTGACAGAGGAAACTGCATGACCCAGTACATGGTGGCTAGTTGCAAAGTGGGAGATGGCATATTTGAAGTCTTCTCATGATAAGGTAAGAACACAATAATTCCTTTCCTTCCCAAGGCTTGTGGAAGAGTTTTTACTGCAAGATCAGAAATGATTTTAGCAGAAATGATTTTATTTATCAGAAAGGATTTTACCCATATTAGGGTTCCTTTGTTGCTATCGGTCCTCTCTTCCTGCTTTTCCTCTACTTCTCACATTGGCAGCCTGATTTAGCAGGCTAGCTTTTATGAAACCCGTTCCTGAGCATCTCCCCTTGCACTGTCCCCTGAGGTGTATAACCTGTGTTTGTGACTTCTGTGCCTCAGTAAACCCCAGCACCTGATAGACACTATCACAGTCAGTGATGCAAGAACTATGTTGTGAATCCAGCACTAAGTGGCTTACCCTGCATCAGCCTGAGCCCAGCTCCTGTGATGATGCCTGACTACTAGAGTTGGTCTTTCTCTTGACCTCATCAAGAAGGAATGTAAAAGTGAAAATCAGCACATGCTGCTCTTTATTACAATACAAAGCAAGGCAAAGGAGATAACTCTGAGCAATCTCTGAAAGCCAGAAAGGAACACTGGAAGACACAACTGACATTACAGTTAGCTTTGTAGATCTATCTCCTTAGGATGTATCTTTTTAAAGGGCAATTCCATGGAAAGAATTGCAACTAAGGGCAGGAAAGGACAGTTGCATGATTTAAAACCTTTGAACCTATTGCTATGGGAAATAATGTCATAGATTTGTAATGCAACAATCCACTGAAGGGAAAATAAATACTTTATTGACTCTTCACTAGGGACTATAGTGATAGGACAAGGGGTAACAGGTTCAGACTTAAACAGGGGAAGTTTAGATTATGCCTAAGGAAGAAGTTCTTTACTGTAAGGGGGATTAGGCACTGGAATGGGTTGCCCAAGGAAGTTGCAAATGATCCATCCTGGCAGTGTTCAAGGACAGGTTGTACAGAGCCTTGGGTGACATGGTTTAGTGCGAGGTGTCCCTGCCCATGGCAGGGGGTTGGAACTTGATGACCTTGAGGTCCTTTTCAACCCAAACCATTCTATGATTCTATGATTCCATGAATGTGTCTCAAAGCAGTACACAAGCTCAGCAAGCTTCTTTGCATTCTGATTGCCTTCCCCTTTATCTGTCATCTCTAATGCAGATGCAGAACATTAACATTTAGACCATTCCATTTTAATAGATGAAATGTATCCCTGCAGACTAGACTGATCTCTTAGCTCTTTACAGAAGGAAAAAGGCCTCTGATAGCTTTATGGGCCTTTCTCACTTTCAGATGAAACTTCTTTCTTTGCCATACAGATATATTAGTTTTGTCTGGTTGTTTTCTGGTATAAAAGTGCTCCTTTTCTGCATTTGGGTAGTGTCTTTCTCTGACTGAATCTGATGCTTTTGAGTCTTAGCTTGAAACTCAGGGTGAGGATCAAAGTGTATGCAGGCATAGCTCCCTACTGTGGGCATCTGGGGATGCCTAAGCACTGCTTAAAGTTATGACCTTAGACTATTACTGGAGCTGAAGGGAATCAACTTCCCTTAAGTAAACATTTACAAATTCTGAAATAGTCAGGTATTTTTACGTCTTATTTTTACATTTATTACATCTAATTCCCGTCTTCTGCGTTTTATCTCTACAGTGCACCAAAATGCAGGAGCAAGGAAATGACTTTCAAGATGTTTTAACCTACACTCCCCTGGAGCAAGCAGTCTGAGAGAATGGCTCCTCATGCTCCCTTAGCAGAGCTCCCTAGGAAACTGTCAGCAGTAGAGCTTTATGAAGATGTTGTACTATATTGCTGTGTTGTGTTTCTAGGAAAACACAACCATACAAGTTAAAAGCCATCCAGATGCATAAACATGAAAATCATGGGTGTGAACTTCTGTGGCTGCAATTTTGAAAACAAGGGAATTTCTTGGACTGAATTCTTATGGCTGTTTGGATGTTGTCCAATGAAACTGTTTGAATAGCTGACCTTCCAACCTCAACAATATTATGATTCTGTGAATTTCCAGCTTTTGGCCAGCACAGAATGCCATATTTCATTAAAGTGATAGAGAGCTATAGGACAACTCTAATACTTGTGCGATAATCTGAGTCAACTCCTCTTCTAGTTACAGGAAACAAGTTCTGCAAAGCATTCTGTACAGAGTAACTGTATAGCTGATCTGAAAGCTTCTGCCTTAGGTGTTGGCTTCATTTCTTGGCTCATTGAAGAAGCTGAAATATTTTCTAGAACTCTGTGCAATGAGGTTGGTCAGACTGGGTTGTTTTTGTTTCTGAATGAATTAAAAAGACAGTGTAAGGACCCATACATCCATACCTGAGTCTGGTATTCTCAAATGGATTGCTTTGGTTGGAGCTACCAGATCAGCAGATTAGCTGTAGAGTGTCAGCCTAATTCAAATAAATGTCCAAACCTTGTTTTTATTTATGGAAATCGAAACCACATATCACATTCCTCTACAAGTCTACTGTACAGCTCGGGTTTTTTAAACTTTCATAGTAATTGTCCAGTCAGAAGAACTGGAGAATTCATGACTTAATTTAAACAAGGGCTAGTAAAGTTGGTTTGTTCACAGAGCTCATGGGTAAGACGAGCAGAATTGCTGTCCTTGCTTTGTGGAAGAAGAGGCTGAATCAGAGAAGAGAGTGACTTTCTGAAGGTCATCTGGTAGATCAGTGTCAAAGAGGACTTCTGATGCCTAGCCCAGCATTTGGGTGATATGATGCAGAGTGGACTGCCTATCCGACCAAAAGCTGGGGAAAAGGTACATTATCATCCAGGTTTCTTAGACGAGGAAAGATTCTGTAACTTTTTCCTGGTCCAAATATGATGTGCTCAAATAGGACCTGAAAAACAGAGCATCCAGGCCTTCTGGCAATTTGGACAAAACACGAATGTCTTTTCACCTAATTCTGTATCGCTGACAGCTGAATTACTGCAGAGAAAAGAGGAGCATAATCACAGCACAGCTGTGGTCAGTCGTGAGGTATTTCTGAAGTAGGCATTTTCAACTCCATTTAGTTTTGCCTGACTTGTCTGTTTTGATGCACAAGTTCCGTTTTCATTATGAGGCGATAATAAGCTTGAAATTGCTGCTTTTCTAATCCAAGTCAAAAGCTCACCTCTTTGAACTAGGAATGCTGGTGAAAACAGTTTAAAGCCTTGGAAATGTGAATGGAGCTCTCAGCTACTCTGGCCACATGCTGGATAATTAAATGTGTGGCAGGAAGAAGAAATTTCCTTCCTTTAAAAAAATGAATCTTTCACAATAGTTGTCATCATGAAATTTATTAAAGAATTGACTATTAAGGGTTATTTCATGACAATCTGGGGATAATGTCTTTCAGACTGCATAGTCAAACTAAATATGAGTGTATAAAAGATAACAGGCTCTCCACTGCATATATGGTGATATGCATAACTTGTGACTGCATTGTGCTGTTGCCCAACAAGACCCTTATTTCATGGCAAGCCATCAGAACAAATTCTTCCATCTTTGTAGGGAACACAAGGTTGGAACCAGCTCAGTATTTCATAGAATCATAGAATCATATAATAGTTAGGGTTGGAAAAGACCTTAACATCATTTAGTTCCAACCCCCTGCCATTTCCTTTAGATTAATGTAAGAGTCAAAAATAATACATAAGAATGCATTAGGTGGCTCAAATGCTTAATTCTGAAGTTGTTGACTTGAGAAAAATGGCACCAGGGAATAATATGGTGCTGGGTTTTGGTGTAATCTGCCAGTTCTACAGACAAAAAAATTCAGACCACTGACAGCTTGAACTATGGTACGTAAGCTTCATGATTCTGATTTCTGCAAGACAACCAGAACTAAAAGATGTATTTTTGTCAGTAATCACCTTTGTTTTTCCAAAATGCATAAATCACATTTGGTTTGCTCTGAAGCCTATAACATTTCCAAGCACGTCTCCAGAAAACCTCTGGAGATCTAATTATTCCAGGATACCACCAAAAAAAAAGTTATTACTTATTTGAACTGCTAAAACTGCTAGCTGCAATGTGACGACTTCTCTGCCAGTGTTATTCTCCTTCAGAAAAGAGTTTCTAACCTCAATAGCAAACATAGCTGGGTTTTTATTTTCCCAGGACCTGAGTTCAATTATTGAATATGCCCTAGGCTGAAAGAACACCAGGTACACACAATATCCAGTATTTTAAAATAGCAGTAATAATAACTTTTGTTTAGAAAAAAATAGATTTTAGCTCAGAACATAGACCAAACGGAGAAATTAGTCTGATTTAACTGAATCTCAAAGTTGCTATTCTACCAACTTCAGTGGAATTATTCTTATTCGCATAATTTTAAAGCCAGGAGTCTCCAATTCTGGGTTGAAATCAGGTGTGGGGATTACAGAATAACAGATCCTAAGCCTTAGTCTGTAGCAGAAAAGAAGAATCTGATGAGAAAGTCATGTGTCCTCAGCTCTTATTTTTCCCTTCACAACAGCCTTTGAAGAAAAGTATTGTCATAGCTGGATTTCCTTTTGTTCCTACATGATTGCACTGGTAACCCAAGGGCTGCTTGGGTTTCTGAGATGAATAAAGTAAGAAGAGTCTAGGTATTTCCTTTGCTTAAAATAAATCTAAATCTTAATTCTACGTGGCTTAGAAAAACTTGAAAAACTTTTCCTCCTTTGTGACTATTTTATACTTTACACGTCTTTTATATTTCCATAGTTCTGCCCATCACGGTAAAACCTCTCTGTGACCTTTGAAATTGTTTGTACTTTCATTCCCTGACATGACCTGAAGCGGCTCTTGGCACAATAATTGTGGTTGTTCTTAAGAGGCGGACAGGTGTTTGCTGGGGAAAGATGTATGGAATTCATGATACAGATTCCTTGCTCATAAGCCAAAGAGCAGTAACCCGCTGCATGACTTTGCTAATCTAAACCCAAAATAATGAAACTATAGCCCTCTATACATTGGTCCATCATGTTTCCTTTTGTTCTCTTTGAAAGTCTTTTAGATGCAGACATTTTAAAACAGGTTATTACTCATTTCTCTCTTGTGATTTTTGTCGTGGTTTTGCCCTCATGCTCAAGTTTTTAATGAATTAGAACTCTTCCCCATGTAACGTAGACTCATGTACACATCAGAAATGAGGAAAAAGTAATTCTGACGGAAACAGCCATATACAGTATGATACATCACTGGTGAACTGCATTCCAAATAAACACAACCTGGTACTTCATGTTACTTGTGGCCTGAAAAACAGTTAGACACCTAACATAATATTGGAAAGGGCCAGAATATGTAATCCTTACAGAAATAATAATAGGTTGTTTTGCAATCATTCCCTAACTCTTCACATCTTCTAGTAACATGTAAAAGACCTTGGCCTCTCTCTTAAACCAGAACTACACACTGTCCATAGTAAGAATTAGGTTCATGCAATGCTTTAGGCAGTCTAGGACATTGTTGTAGTCACGTTTTGTTGCTTCTGCTGTTACAAGTGAGATTTCTTTTAAATATTGATGCTTAAATGAGTCAAGACCAGAAGACTAAAATACAAGTATACACTCCAAAGGTTCTTAAGAAGCTTTCATCAAGTGCTTAAGATAAATTAAACACTTGAACGTAGCATTTTGGCTTTCAATCTACTAATAATCTAGGTCAAACCAGAACCAAACGGTTCACATTTAACACATTGAAATGCTCCCCAGAGTTGCTTAATGATGACACCAGCTTTCATAAACACACTATCTATTGAATTGTTGTGTCCAAATCAATATTTCACCTGCCAGATCTCCAAGTCTTGCATGCACTGAGATTATCTGAGACATGTCAAGTGTCATAGGACCACTGTACATTGGGCCTTTATACTCTGAAAGTCCCAGGGCTTTATCTGATTTTTGCCTCATTTTTTTTACAGGCACCCAGGAAATCTGTACCAAGGCAAGGAATTGAACCTCAGAGCAGCTCATTCAACACTTTGACCATTAGTCTTTCCTTCCTTCCCAGATACGTGATTATTTTTTTACATGCTTTTCAGAATGAATGCTTGTAACATTAAGCATTATACAAATGCTGCAACGCTCCTGACTTTGTCTGAAATCTAGCACAGTAAAGCTATTGTATCAAATATGGCAAAGTGTTTACATAAATATTTAGAGAAAATTCACTTCTAATAATTATGAAATATTATTATGAATATAATTCATAAGAGGTAGCTTTTTAGTCTTGCCAAAGGTCATCTTCCTCCCCAGACTTGTGCAGAGTAAGTCATTGACAAAGTTATGTACTTTACTGCTGGCCTATCATATTAGAGCAGCTGCAGTTCAGAATGTTGCACAAAATTCATAAAATCATAAACTCATAGAGTGCTTATGGTTGGAAAGGACCTTAAGGTCATCTAGATCCAACCCCCCTGCTGTGGGCAGGGACACGTCACACTAGATCATGTTGCTCCGAACCCTGTCCAACCTGGTTTTGCAATAAATTTGCTTTGCAATAACAGGCCTAAAAAAAAAAAAATAGAAATGTATTAATTTACAAATTCAACTTTAACCAATTCCACCAAGATTGGGGCTTTGCAAGGTACACCTTTAAACTGAGTGAACTATTTCAAGAACCAAATTCGTCGCACTTGGAGAAACATTTAGAAAGAAATGGAAACGTTTGTTACCTTGGCTGATGTTTCAAACCAGCCCACAAACCCATTATCTTTGCAGAACTGATCCATCTTGATGCCGTTGTTCATAAGAACATCTATTCCCTGGTCACATTTGTTTGCTAAGAGGACTGTCGGCACAGGCTTGCCATTTGGAAGAACCAACTTAGAGTCCAAATCCTCTTTCCATTTTGTCACTGCCTCAAACGTTGCAGGTCTTGTAACATCAAAGACAATAAATGCCCCCATGGCTTCTCTGTAATATACCCTGGTCATGTTTCCAAATCTTTCCTGACCTGTGATAAAGAAAGAAGGAGAGAGAAAAAAATTGCCACCTTGTAAAAATCACTGCTTCCAGTCTAAGTCAATATTTCATATAGCATGTTTTCTAAGAGAACATTACTGAAGGTAGGACTTCATTTTGTAAGTCTCTGGAAAGGTGCTGTTTGCCTGAATAATGACAAGTACTACGCTAAAGTAATTTGTATGAAAATACAACAAAATATAGCATGAAAAAAGAGTTTTAAAGGAAACTCCCAAGGAAAGTTAATAACTTTATGACAAGCTTGAGCTTCAGTGTACAGTTTTATTATGCTGCCAGACTTCTAAGAGTGGATGGTACCAAGGGTCTTGGTGTACATTATAAGACTTTAAACAGGAGTCACAAGAAATCTAGATAACAGTCTGGAAGCTGCTCGATACTACAGTATTTTGTGGGAAACATCTAGCAATTGATCTGCTCATGCAGGAAGAGGATCCTGCATACACTCATGCAAGTGGTAATAATCAACAGTAACATATTCTGAGGCCATACCAGGCATTACAGTCATTATGAATTTACTTTTCATAGCAAACTAAAACACAGAGGTGAGAGAAGTGAATTTAAAGCCTTGCAAATATGGAAAGTGTTCTAAGAAAGAGATGTATTACTGCAGTGAAAAGATCTGGGAGGAGGTGTTTCACATTAGTTCTGTTCAGAAGCTTTATGGTTTCATTTGATGAATTCAAAGCATTTCTTGGAAGTTATTTACAGTGTTTTTGTGAGCTAACAATATATTATTATATTTGAACACAGACGTTTGTAAATGTCTATCATTTTATATGATCAATATAAAAAAGAGCACACTTGGCATCAGGATGTGGGTTTGTTGTACACATGCTGTTTTCATGGAAATTTTGAAACAGCATTTCCAGGAATGGAAATAAATTACACAGAATTTTTCTTTAAGTGAAAAAAACCCATACAATTTCTATTGATGTCTACTGCTGAGCTGTGATCTGAAAAGAAGAATTATAAATTCCTGAAACATCTCACAACAGCAGTCTTAAATACAACTTTAAGAGTTCAACAAAACTCTTGTGTTTATACATATACTTCCATAGCTGACAAAAGGTGTGATGAAATTAAACAGCATTCAGTGGAAACTTGTTTCTAGCCTTATTTTCTCAATGTGCATAATTTTGAGGGTTAGGAAGACAAGATTAGGAGGCTGCCTCTGACCCTAGGAAGGCCACCTGTAGAGGTTTTATCTGGAAATTGTGTTGTCAGATGTGAAGCTGGGTTGAGAACTGAAGACTGCTGATTACTGGGCTTCTAGACCATGTAGTTTTATTTAATGGAAGTAGCACTGAATGCACTTATGGGGTCAACACTCTCTGTTTGTGACGTCTATCTTTGGGTTTATGTTCTAGCTGTTGCAGCAAGGAGAAAGTTATTCACATGACACAGGAACCAAATATTGGTATCTGTCTTCTCCAAGTTAATATTAGGGGTTTTTTTACCTTAAACCAACACTCTGTTCCACTGATAAAGCAAGCTAAAAATGCAAAATTTCTGGGAAATGTGAGTTCATATAGAAAGATCCTTATGGCTGTGTTTTGTTAAAATGTCTTATGATTCCTATCACTGGGCTAATCAGATGAATGGCCAAGTCATGTGCTATTCAATAATCCCCTTGTTGAGCAATTTTCTTTCATCTGCAAGAAGGTGCCTTCAAACAGAAGTTGAGGTCTCTCTTTTGCTTGCAGTAATGCAAGCAGCGACATGTAAAATTAGTTTTTGTTGCATAGCATATTTCACTGATTATACTTCTGCAAAGTTCTTGAAACGCTTACACTGTAGATGAGATGTGGATATTGTAAGAACCAAACTTGGGCCTTACACATATTTATTGGAACAGAGATCTCTAAGATAGGTGGGACATGTCATAGAACAAGAACTCATTTGCAACATAAAATAATTCATCATAAAGTTATTAGAAGAATACAAGAATCCTATGATGCGATCTTCTGGCTCATAGTGGCCCACAAAGTTCTGACGGATAATATGCCACTGATTCCTCCTCCTGCTTTGGCAGATATCTAGGTTTTTCACTGCACAGAAAAAACACTGTGTTTGTAAAAGCAGCTTTATGCAGGGGAACAGGGCTCACCAATTTCCATTACCACTTCAAAGAAAGAGAAAGAAAGAATGAACCTGCGTGCAAACCCTTACTGAACTGGTCTTTCCCCCCCCCATCGGTTCCAATAAAGATATGACCCTACTTGGCATAAAGACTTTAAGCAATTTTGAATGGAAAAAGGTGGTTTGTAAACCCCAGACTTTTATGTCACTTGCATAATGACTTTACTTTTACTTTATTTACATTATAAAAAAAGTGATCTCTAGTGTTTGCATTGTGCTTGGAGACTTAAATACTGTGTCTAAGGACCCGGGAGGAATCTTTTTCCAGAGATTCTCCCTTATGTGAACAAATCCCTATCTATTAGATGAGGCTCCTAAAACTTATTCATATAGCAGAACTACTCATGAAAATGGCAACAGTTTGATGTATTAAAGGTGTCAGAATCTGGCCTTAGGTTTTCAGCAGCACAATGGCTTAAGCAGTAAGTAGGTTAGAAAATAGATCAACCATTAGGCATTCAGTGATATCTTGGAGGCAACATTGAATATTAGGATCTATTTTATTGCAAGAGGGACTGAGGGAGATGGGTTTTGCTTTTCACTGGAAGGGTCAGAAGCTTGTGAAATGTTTGTTTGATCTGGCCTATTGTACTTTACTGCATCCCTTGTAAGGCCACTGGCATCTGGCATCAACTCCCACAAGTCTGATGGCCTTTGCCCACTGAGATGGTGCTTTATGTTGTGATCCATCAGCCCTAATTTAGGTTCCATAAAATTAAGGGGTGGATCTAAGATTAGGGTTCCTTTGTAGTCAGAGACTGCGAAGAGCTCCAGAGGGCATCTTCTCAGCAAGACCAGACATTTAAGAGTGGTCTCATTAGCTTCTTCATGGAGGTATTTAATCTCTGCCCTCAAGCCCCTGGTGAGCCCAGGGTGAGTAGCTTAGGCTCAGATGGTTCAGTACAAGATGCCTAATTATTAAACCAGATGAATTCTACCCCTCTTTGAAGTGAACCCAGTGAGACCGAGGTACCAAAACAACAAGATTTCCATTAAGGGGAAGGGCTCCCTGTCTAAATAGCACCTTCCTGCCCTGCTCTCCTAACCTCAGTGGCACTTCTCTCACAGGGACAGGTAACATTTCATGGGCTTAAAGCAGTCAACAGCTGAATTTTCATAGCTTATTCACCCCACATAAACTTGCCAGCATGAATTGCACAGAAGTCTACTATTTCCACTATCATCTCTGATGAAATTATAAAAACTAATGGTAAAGTGCTAAAACACAGATAATTTCCAGCATTTCTCCCATAGTATCTGAATTATACTGCAATATAAAAATTAATTAAACTGCCTGATGCCCAGTTTTCCAATGGAGTTTGCCACCATCCATTGTCCTAAGAGGAAAAGCTTCTGAGAACCACCATTGCTAGGTAGAGGGGCTTTAGACAGCACTGAGAAGTTGGAAATTGTGGAGAAGATCTAGGCATTTCAATGAACCCTTCACACCTTCTGTTTCAATATAACTTTCAGAATTTTCATCCTTGAATTCAAGTCATTGTCTTTATGGGCTGAAACCTAAGCAAGCCTTAATGTGGTGTTCACCACCCCAGAATGGGGAAAAGCAGGCTGTCAGCAGGATCAGGCCCATGGATCTCACCACAGATCTGTACTGAATAAACCCACCCCAGGCAGAGACTTATTTATGTTTGCAGAACAGTAATTTCAAGGTAACTTAGCCTAGAAATCACCATGACTATCTTATTTATGCATATGTGCTGCAGATGTGCTGTGCTTTGCGTTAGTGAACAGCCCATTTATTCATCCTGGAGCATAACAGAAACTTTGCAACTGCTGAAACATTTATAGAATCATAGGGTTGGAAAGGACCTTAAGATCATTGAGTTCCAACCCCCCTGCCATGGGCAGGGACACCTCACACTAAACCATGTCACCCAAGGCCTCGTCCAACCTGGCCTTGAACACTGCCAGGGATGAAGCATTCACAACCTCCCTGGGCAACCCATTCCAGTGCCTCACCACCCTAACAGGAAAGAATTTCCTCCTTACATACAATCTAAACTTCCCTTGTTTAAATTTTAACCCATTACCCCTTGTCCTACCACTACAGTCCCTAATGAAGAGTCCATATCTGGCCATATCTGTACAAAGTCTGATGCTTCCAGAGGTGAAAGTCACAGGGAAAGGAAATGAAAGTGTTCTGTTACCACTGGCATTGCGTGGATGCCTCCAAACGCTTGGTCCAACTCTTTATGAGATGTGAAACAGCCTTGTAGAGGCAAACCAACGTATACTGGGTATCAATGAATAATCCAGCCCACACACATGCAGCAGGAGGGATAACGACAATGCTGACAGGGCTGTGAAAAAGTAGCAGTGGAAGGGGAAGGCTCTGAAGTGCTGCTCTCTGCCCTCCACTGCACTCACGTTGCTGCTCCCTGCAGTAAATCTGCAGCTAAAGCTGGTCTTCAGTGATCTGAGGGCTCTGTGGACACAAAGCTCAGACAGTAGCACTGAGAGCAGCCTTGCAGAGGAGGGAATAGCAAATACACCCAGATCTGATGCCTGCAGTAGCTGGTTTCTGCAAAAGCAGCTCCAGCCTGCATCTGCAGGGCCACCACACCACAGAGCTCTGTTCAAAATAGGATTAAGAGTTTCTTTTAAAGCTTTGCATCAGTCTGTTCATTAATTTAAAGTATACTCCTACAGAGGCAGCAGGAAAGGTAAGGAAACAAAACCAGTTGACCGAGGACCAAGATTTAAAGATGTATGACCAAGCAGTAGAGGTGATGACACACTTTCACAGGGACATGGACAACAAAACTGAGAATTTGGGACATTCAATGAAACGATTTGGAAGTGCTGTGAGGAACTTAAAGACAAAGTGTATTTTACCATGTATATCTCAACCCGGACACAATAGTGAAAATTCAGTCACCACAAACTTAGGCACTTGAGTGGATCAGACATAAAATCATAGTTTTTAATGCCAGCATCTTGGTACAGAAATTGTAACAGCATAAACCATGAAGCTTTGTCCAGTTATTCCTGTCTAACAACCATAGCTTCAGGAATATATTATCTGTTACAAAAAACATCCAAGTCTTAATGCAGTAGCATGTGATGCAGAACCTACCTGATCCCTGAATTAAATATTCTAATGCTTAGTTCCCTTATCGTTCAGCACTTACGTCTCATCTAAATAAATGTAGTTTCAGCATTCAGCTATTAGATCTTACTATACTTTTGTTTAACAAATAAAAAAATACAGAAAAATACTTTAAAGAAATACAAATTACATTTATCTATGAAATTAGATAGCACCAGATGAACCAAATTTGCTTTTTCTTCTTATGTCTGTAAGGGTAAAAGAGGGTAAACTGTTTGGTCCTACCGCAGCTGGAGTTTGTCACTGCTCCAATTAAGTCACTGTGTATGTACATCCTGCTATTAATGTAGATGAGCTTGACACCAGTTTTACGCAAAACCTTTTTGAGAAGATTATTTCTACATTGTTAGACAATTTACTGCCCACTGACCCACACAGTGAAGTGCACATTACACTTGGTGGTGAGTTCACTGGCTGTATAATGGAGAGGGAGGAGAGGATGCAAGAGCTAAAATGGTAATTGATATATATATATATATATATACATGTACACACTTGCATATAGAAACATGTAAATATTGATACGAGACATTATTGACAGATTTGCAGCATTTGCTTCAATTTAAGATGTCCTGAATGCAAAGCCAATGTCCTTCAACATGGTCAGAGACCAAAACTTTATTTCTTTATCCCCAAAGCTAAACATGGTCTAGAAATGGAGATTCTACCTAAAGAAAAAGGATGTTCTGAGACCAGAGTTTTTACTTTCCTTTCTCTTCTCCTTTCATATTTGTGTTTTCCAAGTGATGATATGTGACCAGGCACAGCCAGGATAAAGCATTTCCATTCCCTCCATATTTCTAAACTGTTTTACTTTGCTTTCATTTTTAAACATCTAATTTTCTCACCAGCCAGATGCCTTATTCAGGGTAACTTCTACGACAGCTCCACAGTGATCTGAATTCAGTGCATTGCTTACAGAACTTATGCTATGTACATCTATCAACAGCTGAAGCTCCTTACACAGAAGTCATTAAAACAGAGACAGCAACTCTTTCTTACTGGCCCCTGTCTTGACCTTCACAGAGATGCTTTGAATTGGGCAATTCATATGAAATTTAGTACTGTGGTGTAATTCTCTCTGTCATGTGTGATAACTCAGAAAGCATGCTAGTCATTCAGTACTACAACTTGGTGTAATTGCTTCTGCAGCCTGACTGAAAGCTACATCATATGATCCGCCAGCACATGATTAGTAGTGTAATACATCCCTGAAACAAGGCATGCAAAATACATTCTTTAAGTCCCCAATGCATTCAGAATCTACCATTAAACAGTCTTTCGCACGCAGAAAACTTCTGGATGTGTATGTATTTATTGTTATAACTGGTGGGCAATAAAAGCAACATTTACTCCATTATTCCAACTCTTAATAAACTGAGCACATATGTATTAAACATCATAAACCCACAAGATTTTACTGATTATAAAAAAGCCAAGGTTATGCATGTTTTGCAGCATTGTTGCATAAGTTTTGGTGCCTTGGTGCCAAATTCAGAGCTCAGACATGAGGCAGCTCAGTGCAGAAGAAAGGCACTCCCTCCGCTCCTAAGAATGCCAGGAATTTTCCCATTTCACTAGTTTTACTCTGTGCCGTTCCAGACTAGATCACTGAACCCACAGCTCAGGCCACAGGCTGGCCCAGTTGCCTAACAGCTGATATAACATTCACCTCTATTCCCTGCTTAACGAATGTAACTTCTTAATTTAATTAAGGTTTTAAAAGACCTTCCTTTTTGCTGTGAGTATTGTGTTACAGCTGGACTTGGATTCCTAAGGTCACTTAAATGAGAAATCATCGCTTAAAGCTTGCAGGAGATGGCATCAAGATAAACTTCTGTTTTGTGGACTGAATCAGAAGTAATTAATTCCTAGTAAGTGGGGTGCCAAAAGATGTCTGGATTTAATTGGAAGCCAAATATAAAAACTCCAAAGCACTGACAGCACCAGTGTTGAAGTCTGGGGGGGTTTAGTTACATAAGCATGCAAGGATAGCTCTATTTCTTTACTCTTTTTCTCCTAACAAAGTCAATGATCTCCGTTTGCTTGGTGTTGGCAGAAGGACAAGTAAACATGAGTAAATAAATTTTAACGACCAGGATTATTGCCAGAGAGAAACACTTCTCTTTTCAAAGCATGTCAGAAGTTGTTTATGTTTCATTGGGCTGAAGAAAGGGAAAGAAAGGAAGAAGGAGGCTGTTTTGAGAAAGGAACTCAGCGATACTTTTTCCTTATTTATTAAACTATAAAAATGATTTCAACCATGTTGTTGAATCCCTCGTCTCTTCCACCAAATAAACACTTGTAACAGGAAATTCTTGTTTCTCTCCCTCCCGTCACAGAGATCTGTAAGTACAATGAGGCAAGCTGAACAGTGGTAGCTGCAGAACAAGTGGGGCATTCGAAGAGGGGTGCCCATGTCCCCACACGTGTCTAGGGGCTTGGGAGGAACATCAGACAGGGCAGGTTTCACCCTGACACCCCTTGTTTGGAGGTCTGCTGGCTTTAGGAAACTCCAAAATGTCCATCTGCCTACAAGGTTCTCTTTCTTCCATCTCTACCCCCTCACCACATAGGCACTGGTAGCTTCCAACTGAAATTAATTTGGGTCTATATTTTGTATTGTCTTTGGATAGGTTATGGGGCAAAGGGTTCTCCTCTGTACTCACCTGCAATATCCCAGAGCTGCAGCCGTACCACAGTCTCAGCATCCCAGCTCAGCACCTTCAAGGCAAAGTCCACCCCGATGGTGGCCCGGTAGTGAGGGGAGAAGTTCTGGTGGACATAACGTTTGATGATGCTGGTCTTGCCCACTCCCAGGTCCCCGATCACCAGCAGCTTGTAGAGGTGCTCCTTCTGATTGTGCTTCTGCATCCTTCCTGTGGCTGCGGCTGCTCCCTGCAAACTGATTGCATGCTCTGCCCAAGGAATCCTGCCAGCCCGAGGGGGAGAGAGGGAGTGAGGAACTGGGGAGGGAAGGAGACCAAGGTAGGTGGAGGCTCTTTCCCTTTGTAAGGAAGCAGGATCACCAGGTCCAGCAGGCAGCTCTGCTGGGAGATGAAGTAAGCAAGGGACTGGGGGATGAAAGTCTCCCAGAAAGTTTTGTGTGATGTGTGTAAAGATCAGCACGAGGTGTGTCTGGGATTAGTCTGGCTCCTAAAGAGCTTGCAAGCAAAATTCATGCAGCAGCCCTGTTCCCTTCTCTGCTGTAAGGACAGGGTTTCTGTTCTGCACCGGTTTTACACGCTGGTTTTTAAAATGTGACAATTTATCACCCTATGCTTGTTTCCAGGCATCCTTAACATGCTTGTCACAGCACAAAAATAAAAGCAGAAATCTCCTTTCAGAAGTTTCACTCCTCCTTTAAAGTGCAAAAGTTACACCAGTGTGGCTTTACCTTTGGATGTGATGTGGTTTTAATCAGTGTAAGTCAGTGTGAATGCAGTTGTATCAATATAAGGAGTGGTTATAGAAATATAAAACATCTGTACTTGTGTCCTCACAAAGAGGGCTGGTTGAATTTAACTTAATCCATTTAAAATCCATGGAATTTAATTACAACAGATGCGTATATTTTAACATAATTGCAGTTGTCTGCCTGCACCTATAAGCATGAATGCAGCACACAGCTTATGCTTTGTTTTTAATTACAATTAGAATCTACAATGCAAACAAAATCCAGATTTATCCCATGACTCTGATAATCAGAAGTTATGAAAGCAGAACAGCATTAGAGCATATGAATGCCAGGGTCTCAACAGTCCTCTGTTTCCCCAAATAAGTGATATCAAACTTGCAAACAATTGAATGCATTTGAGTAAATCATTCCATTGACATGACTGATCCTGTATTTCAAATGAACCCAGGGACACCTCAAATACGCAGCTTATAGTCCATTGCCTATAGGTGTTTGATTCTTTTAACAAGCTTTGATATCAAAACCCCAGAATTGTCACATTCTGTGGAAATGATTTTTACATTTATTGATGATATTGGTAAAATAAAACATGTTTTACACTTACTGAAACATTATTTAATGGAGTTCTTATCCAAATATGCACTGAAAAGGCATTATAAACTTGTCATCTATCCAAAAAGCTGGAATTTAGGAGACAAAGAATTCAGAACACTTGTGTTATGCAATCTTTTATAATCAGTCTTTGAACTCAAACTTTACAGTTTTTATATATGCATACACACAAAGTGGAAATGGGTAATTTGAGAGGAAAATAGTTTTATTTTCCTTGAAACTTTTTTATTTTAGGAAGAGGCTTTTTTTTCAGTAAGATTAATTTTTTTTTTTTCAAAAACCAGCTCTCATCTCTATCATTCTGTTTAGAAAGAAAATTTTAAAGGGCTTACCCTTGTTAGCTACAGACATACAAGACTACAACTAGTTCACTCCAATCAGTTACTATCTTTCCATGACTCAAGCTTATTATTGTTGCTACTGGTAGGGTGCAGTCTGTGAGCCTTACCTTCACAGCACTGTTTTAGGAGAGGATGCAATACCCAATGCACTTCTAAGCACTCACAAATCCCTTTAAAGTTTGATGATTTCCTATTTTAGAGGTTGAAAAAAAGAGAGGCTGAGAGGGTGTAACAATTCAAGAAATGACAAAATGGGTGTTTCTGATGAGATTGAAATTACATCTGATCTTTTATCCTTCTTTGATGATGGCCAATGCTTGGAGAGCAGTGCATGGAAGATCTCTGTGAGCAGGTATTAGGGAACTGGAGATATTAAGCTGTTAGCAAGAGATTGGCCTACACCCAGAAGCATGAGGCTTTACCTCTCTTCCAAAGTTTTTGTTAGCATTAGCTATAATAGCTCTGGATAATCGTGTTACTTGTTCAAGTTTCCAATTCTTCTTGGAACCTGCCTAAATTCTTGGCCCCAGCAGCACCCTGGTACAATGAGCTCCTCAGAGGCTTAACCAAGGTCATCCCCAGATGGCTGAAAGGGCTACAAGGAAGGTATTCAGTGAGGTGCTCAGATACGAGGTGAGAATGTGGAAGGCTTCATTGCATTCAGAGGGATGATTTGTTGAGCTACTCTGAAGCATGGACTGAAGTGTCTTGCTGAGTGGAAGCTGATCCCAGATCTCCCAACTCCATGATGAATTGGCTTTCATAGACACTGTCTGCTGAATGCTCCTAAGGTGAGAGCAGGCTCTTAGACCTTTTTGAAGGACTGCTCCCATGTCCTCAAATATGTGTCTGCACTGGTTTGCCTTCATTGTCATCTATAGCCACCAGAGCAGGGAAGTGTGGATGTATTCCTCATTTGCAGTCATGGGGCAGAAAATCTGGGCTGGTGAAGTCTTAAGTGATCCCTGCAAGACTTGTTTGATGTTACCACCTGATCTCTTCATACACATAACCAGGTTACTGTGACTCTATGATCTGATGTCCAGGGAAGCGCACTCAGCCTGGAGCTGATGCAATGCAACCTGTCAACTGAGACCTCAGTTAAGGGCAGGTAATGTAAACCATATTAGCTTGCATTTACCACCCACAGGTAGTAGTTAGCAAGGCTCAGCTGACATGGAGTAACTTGTTAAGCTGGGAGAACCAGATCGGGTCTCTGAGCTCTTATTCTGCTGCTTCAGGTCCTTCAATAATGCCAAGGCAATAAGAACATGTAAACATGGCACTCATTTAGATGATATTTCAGTGTTTGTATTTTGGTTGTCTGTGTTTTTCTCTGGCAAAGACATACATTTTAAACTTAATTAAATCGACTATCAAGTTTTTTTAAACATTATTTAGTTCTTAAACAATAACTGAAATTCCACAACTTATACCTATGCTGTTTATTTTTGTATTCCCTGCCTATTCACTATGCTATTTGCCACAGTAGTGTCATCCAATGTCCTGCTCTCTCTATTTTAACACCTATACTGATATTATTAGATTATATTAACACTCCGTTTTAACTGACAGGAATTGATACATACTCTACACATCGTTGTAATTAACAACATTTAAGGAAATTCCATCAAATTAAGGCATTACAGACTTTGCTGGCCTCAGCATAAACTTCAAACCCATTTTACAGTGATAATTTTATGAATTTCTCACTATTTCTCTGCTATTAGTAGAGATCCTTTTCTCTGAGAGAAGTGATAAAACTGAAGATGCAATTACATTGACAGGACATAACTACATCCCGGATTCTATCACTCCTCTCTGCGTGGCATATACCACAGAGAAAGACGTCAATCTTGACTGAGCACCACAGTTGTTACCAACATACATTTAAAACTGACAATGTTATCTGAGTTATTGAAACCACAAAGTAGTAGTTTTTGTCCAAGGAAACATATTCAGATTATTAGAAATGTGGGTACTCAAAGAATTGGCATCTCATTTCCTATGGCTTTTACACCACAGCCATTGATATTATTCTTTGTAGCTTTAAATATCTTGAAGGGATTGGCTATACCAACATACTGATCTTACTGAATATATAATAAAAATGACACCATAATCCAGAGAAATGCTAAATATACATCTGCATATGTATGCATATATCTGTATAAATACAGATACACAAATTAATATGCAAGATCAGAAGATTATTTTATGTCCTGCTTTAAAATCAATACAAAACATTGTCATTCTACAGTTTTTTGCCAGACTTCTGTACCCCAGTTAATCCTGGGACATGGAATAAATACTAATCTGCTAGCTACACAGAAGACTAGTTCATCTTTTATTAATACATGGTCTGCCCCTTTTCAGTCATAGCACATTCACTGACTTCATCATGGGAATGGTCAATCATGACAAGAATAATCTTTTATAGCGAAATGGATTGTTTTAACAAAGTGGTGCATTTCCCCCAATTTTATTTTTATATTAGGAAGACTTAATTAGTTTTGATTTTCTTCTATTCCAATGGTTCTTGTGATTAAGACATTTAGTTAAAACTTACTATGGCTCATCACACATACCCATACTGGAATGGTTATTGACTTGCCAAACATAGCTAAAGCTCTGCTTTGATTAAATTATGATCTTCTTAACTTAACTTATAATTAACTTAGCAGAAAATGCACTTTATCAGGAAAGATCCCTCAAGGAATATCTAACTAAAAGTTTATGCAACCAGTAGAATAGATTTTGTGGTCAGATGTCATGTTACTGTTCTGAAACAAGTTATAACTCCTGCACTCAATTATTCTCACTCATTACAAATTCAGTCTACACCCTGGCTGAAAGCACTCTATCAATAACATAACAATGCAGATTGAAGGGGCATGCCCAAGTGTTAACCACTTGGGGATTACTATCCAGATGTCCCACAAAATAAGGTCTGGATGGCAGAAACAGCCTATAGCAGTGTCTGTTTTAAATCAGGAAATACATTTGCTACATTTTAGCTGAAAACAGCTAAAATCTTACAATAGCAGCGCTGTTATAAAACTCTTAAACAGGCACAAGTTACTGGTTGAGTGTCCAGTTTTGCCCTACTAGAGCAATGGCTTTCTAGGGTTAGAGATCTTGCAAGACTAAACCTCAAGGCAAGATGGGATTCAGGCCAGAGAAACAGTGAGAACACAGGAAAAGAGATTACAAATGTTAACAGCCCATGTGTGTATGACTCATTGTATTTAAAGACTGAGAGTCTGTGGCTCTCTCACAATTACAAATCCTTAGTCTGCTAAAGGGACCTTGCTTGGCTACTTATTGCATATTCCAATATACCTGGATAACCAGCCCTGTACAGATGCCTCAGGGCATCTCAGATGGTTTTGGCTACCTGTGTGATTACAGTCAGTGCTCAGATGCAAACACATGTTTCTGTTCCATCAGACTCAAAATATAACAATAATTGATGTAATTCCCTTTCTCAAAACTGATTTTTTATTATTATTACTATTTTTTATTGTTTATAGACTCACAGCCTAATAAAATCCAAGTTAAGGTCTATCCTTTGGAGCCTGCAGCAAAATCTTAGATGGGTTGCAGTGCATTTTACACCAAGTGCATTAGAACAGTCCCCTGGGAATCCACAAACACGGTGCAACTCAAAAAAGCAATAAGAGGAAGGACCAAAATGTCTGCCATGGGTAAAATCTAATAACAGAGGGTCAATAATACTTTGGGAAAAATAAAATGCCTTGTCCCTGAGGCAGTGAAAGCATCATACAGCACAGAATTAGTCTGTAATGAGTGGCTCCAAGATTTGATAGGCAAAGTGTAAGAGCACTCACTGAGGTTGTAGATTGAACCATCACACTCATTGCAGGGTTGCTACTATGGAGCTACCATAAAAGTCTGATCCAAACTGACAGTGCTGCAGGTTTAACCCTCCTCAGGTACTAAAATTATTCATGTGATGAGGATCAAACAGTTACAGTGCTATAGATAAGTATGTCTAAATCCACCTAGGAAGTTTCTGATACTCAGTGATCTGTATTATGCCCTCCCATGAGGGTCCATATGCAATCCTCACAGCAGGAGCTTAGAGACTAATTTACCCTGTCCGCCACAGAGAAAATCTTCTTTAAGAACGGGGCTGAGTCACAGCAGTGAAACTGTTGTCTGATTCATGTAGATTTAAGACTGTTTCCTGGAGGCTATCAGTCTTTACTGGTACTCACCCAGCAGCACCGACTTCATGTGTATTAAGATCGGCTGAGAAAGCTGGTGCTGTTCAGCCTGCAGAAGAGAAGGCTGCTTGGAGACCTCATAACAACCTTCCAGTATCCGAAGGGGGCCTATAGGGATGCTGGGGATGGACTCTTCATTAGGGACTGTAGTGACAGGATTAGGGGTAATGGATTAAAACTTAAACAGGGGAAGTTTAGATTGGATATAAGGAGGAAATTCTTTCCTGTGAGGGTGGTGAGGCACTGGAATGGGTTGTCCAGGGAGGTTGTGAATGCTCCATCCCTGGCAATGTTCAAGGCCAGGTTGGACAGAGCCTTGGGTGACATGGTTTAGTGTGAGGTGTCCCTGCCCGTGGCAGGGGGGTTGGAACTTGATGATCTTAAGGTCCTTTCCAACACTAACTATTCTATGATTCTATGTGCAGGAATATTTGCAAGATTAGATCCCAAATCAATATACATTGGCTTAAAGAATTTTGCCTGAAACTGCAAATTTAAAATGTGTAACAAAACAAGAAATGTAGTCCCTTTGCCTGATAAAGTTCGTCAGGGATATAGTTTGTAAGCTGTATTCACTATAGTTTAAAACAGCAGAATTACTGAGGTGGGAAGGTACTTCCTCGTGGAGATCTCCACTTGCTCATTCTCCAGGGAAGGAGCAACTCAAATGTTCTTCCAGAAGAAGCCACTTGATGCCAAAAGAGCAGCCAAGAGGCCACTTTTCTTCCTGTTTCCCAGAGCCAAGACTTTGAAAAGGCAATAAGACACAAAAAAAGTGTTTATAGAGATAGCCCTGGGCTTGAGCTCCTTCCACCTTTTATTGCTCATTATTTAGCCTGCTCTTGGCACAGCACTTCAAGGCTCAAGAAGAAAGGCTGAATGCTGCTCAGACCCTGGATGGTGGCCAGGCCTGCTCCTGGAAGCCTTATCTCAACAGGCAAGACAAGTGAACATTAAAGATAAGGAGGATAAGTAACAGTGTGTGGATCTCAGTGCACTGGTGAAGGGTTTCCAGACTGGGATGTTTGGCTGTGTTCTGAACTGTAAAAGAGGGGAAAAGTCTTCTGCTTGTGTACATTCATACACACAATACATTCCTTTACATCTATAAAAAGAATTTCAGGATATGTTGCTAAGCAGCTGCAGCTTTTTGTAGCTTTTTCTGAACACATTACAAAATAAGAACAAAATCACTAATCCAGAAGTGCAGAATGGTTTAGCTTCTGACATTTTTGGCTGCTTTCAACCCGGTTTTAGCATTGTTTTCAAACAAACAAACCCCAAAACCGTTGTCCATTCTGGAAGTCATTTTAGCAATGAGACAGCTGCCCTTTCCACTGGGAACCAGGCTTTCATCTCTGACTCTTTACCTGGTCCGTAACACAAGTAAGAGGGCCATCACCCATCATGGCAGAGCCATTTCTTTTCTTTGTGGAAGTGGGATAGTAGGGAAGGGTGTAAATGAGTTCAAAGGTAAAAATGCGCTTTGCTGTATGTGATCGTTCAAAGGTTCATGTTCAGAGGTTCAGAACACCACAGAAATTAGTGCTGAGAACTGTACTTGGAGACCTGCAGTTGAACTCTTAAGCCAGAGATTTTGCTGTTATTAACACTGCTTCTCTCTAGCAGCAGTGTAGCAACACTCAAGACCTATAGGAGGGGAAGCATACAGTAATACTCTCACACCCACCCTCCTACAAGTGCCATGTTGTATGTTTAAGTAGCCTGTTTACCTATACCTGTGAATACCAGTGCTTTGGCCAGGTTTCTTTGCAGCAACAGGGAAAAAGAGGGATGCAGCTACCCAGCCTCCATTATCGCCTCATCCTCAGGTTAGCCTTCAGGTGCTGGTTTTGGATGAGTTCGTCTTGTACTGTTTCAGATCTGAAAGTGGTTGTGATCTTTTGCCTCTCCATTCCGTTCCACTTCTGTGAAGAGTTAGGATCTGCTTATTGAAGCATCTAGTTGTTTCACCTGGAAGCTGCTGAAAAGGATTTGTCTTTTGGATTGCCCCTTCTTTTACGATGTCCCTTGCTTTATGTTACCCTTTGTTACCTGCCCTGGGTGTTCTCATGGACTACATGCAGATATGCTGAGAACTTAATACGCTGCACCTGCCTTTCCTACAGCCCGTCTCCTCCCATCCCTCCTTGTTCTTCTATACCCAGATGGTTCCATACATTTTCTGTTCGGAGCAGTTTTAATGCTGCTATTACAAACCTCTAACATCCTAATGGCTATGATAAAGCTAACATCAAGTTCTGTTTTGCCAGCCTCCTTAATTAAAAAATGAAAAACATCACCCTCTCAATGTTACAGCTGAGAAATCAGCCCCTAGCAACCAGGAAGATGCAATCACCCCATTTCTACATATTTCCTCAAGGCAGCACACACAGCAAATAGACACATTCTGTTGAAAGAAGCATTGGATTGCTTTGCTTTCATCATCCTACTGCTGAGTTTTATCTGATTTGGCCTTTTAGTTGATTTCTTGTAATTGATTTCCCTCCCCCCAAGTGGATGCAGTTTCCTTGCAGTTATTATCCTGCTGAAATTTAAACCTGTGCATATAATCCCAAGGTTAATAGAGGGCTTCAGAAAAGGAGGGAGAATTGTAACCAACAAAATTCACAGCCTCAGCAGCTGTATTAATGTGTGAGATTTACAATGAAATCTTTGTGCAGAGCATCAGCACACTACAGACTGCAGACTCCACCATCCAATGGGTAAATGCTGAGCTTTTGGAGTATTTCTATTCATACCTAAACACCTACATGGTGAGGTGAGAGGGTCCCAAAATAGCATCAGCATTTTAAGTGGGCTCAAGAGATTTAATAGAACTGTGATGCAGAACTGGGGCTGGGAGCAAGAAGCTGTGCAGTCGTACCAAGAACAAAGCAGGAAGGTGAAAGTCAGGAGATTGGTGACTTGGGCATCCCTGCTTTCAGGTGAAGTAACTGCCTCTCACAGTAACAGCATGTGTGCCTTTAGGAAGTTTCCTTCTGAGATACTCGGTGCTAATGAGAAGAAAATACATAGGGAATTCCAGGTACAGTCCAGACCAAAAATCCTATTTATTATGGTTAATGCTAACCAGAATGATAGGAAAGAACACAATTTTATATTATGTCACAAGTGCTTCTGCGAGGGCTGAAGCAGCTCTGCTCTGGAGCCAGGCTGAGAGAGTTGGGCTGGGTCAGCCTGGAGAAGGCTCCTTAAGGGGAGACCTTAGAGCAGCTCCAGTGCCTAAAGGGGCTGCAGGAAACCTGGAGAGGGGTTTGGACAAGGGCCTGTAGGGACAGGACAAGGGGAATGGCTTTAAACAAAAAGAGGGGAGATTGAGATTAGATATAAAGAAGTTCTCCCCTGTGAGGGTGCTGAGGCACTGGCACAGGGTGCCCAGAGAAGCTGTGGCTGCCCCATCCCTGGCAGTGTTCAAGGCCAGGTTGGACGGGTCTTGGAGCAACCTGCTCTAGTGGAAGGTGTCCCTGCCCATGGCAGGGGGTGGAACTGGAGGAGCTTTGAGATCCCTTCCAACCCAAACCAGTCTGGGATTCTGTGATGCTCTTCTGTAGACTGAAACCACTGAAAAAAATGCTTCCTTAGGACATATTTATTTATTTAATTTAAAAGAAAAAAAATTTATGCAGCATTTGTCACATTTTAACATAAAAATTGAGAAAAAAAATGCTTTTCAAAATTATCCACTTGACATCCTTGCAAGTGTTTCATTAACAACACCTACAACCTTGTTTTAATGACACCTTGAAAGCCACATAGCTGAGAAATATGGCTAAATGACTTTGGAGGTTGTAGGAAGCTGATGTCAACAGAACCTTTCAAAGACCAATGGTCTTCACTGTACAAACCAGTTCTAAGCCTCCAGCAATGGAGGGGAAATTAGTGGATGAAGTACAGGTCATTTAAAGAAGAAATACAAGACAGCTTTACTGTCCCAGGCTTGCTATTTTAATAAACTCCATTAGTGCACGTTGTGGTTTTCCCTCTCTTCCCAAGACCTTTGGACCAATACAACTCTGCAATTACTCAGCTCCAGTATCAGCAGTTTGAACAAATCTGGGAAAAAGGCTCTGTTGTGGCCTTATTTGCAGTTTATGGTGCAAAGACTGAGAGCTTTGGAAGTTAAAGGTCACCTTGTGTTTTGAGTCCTCAGATCACAGAGCAAGGAGTCATTACGATCTGGCCACATCCCCTTCATAAACCAGCTGCAGGATTCCCTGAGCAATTCTTTAGCCAGGGGAAGTGCTCGAAGTGGAAAATCACCCAATTCCAGTGATGGAAACTCCACCACAGGCCTTGATACGTTTTAAGGATTTATTACACTCAGTGTTAAACAGCTACAACTTATTTGTCCTCTGTATGTATTAATTTTCCAAACACCAAACAATATCTCTGTTTGCTGGGCTGATGCTCAGGTCTGTTTTCCCTGTAAGCATTTATCAGCCATGACACTGTCTATTAACCTTCCTCGATCAGTTAAATAGATTGGGCCGCTGCTATCTCACTGCAAGGCATATTTGTCAAACCTGTAATTATTTTCCTGAGCAGTAGCCTGTTTCCCATTCTCAGCTGCTCCAGATAACACATCATTTATAGGTAGAAGCCATATAAACAAACTGTAGCCTCTTAAAAAAAGGTGAACTGAAGTTGTAGAGACCCATCTTGTCTATTTTGTGGGTGGTAGTTTAGTCTCCTGTACTCCTTAGAGCCAAGCTTAGCCCTGCTCCTCAACTTTTGAGGAGCTGGAAGGATACCAGTGGGTGAAGCTCTGCTACAGCCTGTACCATCACAAAGTGCACCAGCACCTCCTCACCTCTAAGGTTTACCAGCTTTTGAGTTGCATCCCTTTTGTCTTGCAGGAAGGAAATGATCTGGCTGGTCTTCAGGCTGTGGCTCCCAAATGTACTTTCTGTACTTAGCCCACAATCCCAAATAAAACTTGAGGATCCAAGTATGTCATGTTGGCCATGTACTAGCTCCATCAGGCTGACTGACATTGCTCTGTGCAACTCTGAAATACATAAAACAGGGACATTCACATACTGCAGACAAACAGAGGCAAACAAGTACATGAAATGACAGTTGCTGGGGACAATGATGGTGACAGTCTGCTCCAAGAACTCTTCCATTAGCAGTGAGATAGATGGACATTGGAATCCCTAAGAAAATAAGTCTTATCCAAACCACATGTACCTAACATGACACAAGGCATGACAAATAGCAAGTATTTTTATATACATAGTGCCATGAGTCTCAGCAGCAGTTCAATATGAGCTGATTTCCTATTGGCTGAAGGATAGTAAAAATAGCAAGAAATACCTAAATTTATACCCTTATTCTCAAGTGCTACATATGTTAAAGAAACCCAAGAAGCTAGCCCATCCATATTAAGCTGTAAATTCATCAAAATACCTGCTTATTAAGAGCTGACACTTCCAAATGTAGGGGTTATTCAAAATGGACACTATGTGTGTAGTGAAACCACAGGAAGGACAAGCCTGCAGATCACTTGCACAACAAAGACCATCTTTTGCACCTCAGGAGAACTTATACTGGTGTTAGCATAGCAGCTTATGTACAGAGAAGCTGTTACCAAAGTTAGGTCAAGCTGTGTAGCTGTAATGTCAGCATAGCAGGAAGCCTGCTGCTGGCATTGCACTGCAGCCAGCAGTCTTGTCTTCCAAAATGAAAGCACAGATGACAACTTTTTTCCATCCTTGATTGCTGCAAGCAATTCTCAGCTTTAGTTTTATTACTGTAATTCAGATCAATGCCTGGAAAAGGGTAGCGGGTGGCATACTGAGAGCTGTTTATCAGCACATGAACTATCACACCATTATTATGCCCAGCAGCACAGCAGACAAACCACGCACACGCTGTCAGGGGAAAGTGGTATTGCCTTTCCCACCCCAACATGTTTTCCATAGGGAAAACAGTTATAGAAGAAAGGGGAAGAAAGGAAGAAGTGCAAGAGAAAAGGCGTGAGCTTGGTTGTGTATTTTAGGCAGAAGAATTGTGGGTCTTTGTGATGTTCCACAGCTGCTATCAAGGGGTTAAGTCTTCACGGGACTCAGTTTTGCATAACACCAAATAATCCAAGTAGGAAGGAATAAGTGCCCTGCTTCTCCCCTAGACTCCCTCCGCTGAACCAATCCAATGTACAATAGAAGCTATGCCAGAAGTCCTCTTTCAAATTCTGCCAAAACCCAAGTTCTAAATTTCCAGACATGGCTTGGTACCTTTTGGCAGGGGGTTCAAAATACAGAAAGCCAAAAACCATGAAGCTACCCCTTCACCTGTCACCCAATTTGAGTCAACTGGAGGTCAAGAGGCTCTTGTGAAATTCTGCTATTGAACTAAAAGGCAGTTTTCCCATCTACATTAAATGGGATAATTTGATTACAGACAAGAGTTCCATTTCGCTAGGTTTCATAAATTTCTCTACACACTAAAAAAAAACCTTCAAAACAAAACCCAAACCGTAAGATTGTATTTTGTGTATAAAAATACTATTAATTTGGTCACATATTATTTTATTAGAAGATTATCAAATTCTAGGTCATCTACCCATGAAGATGGGACTCTCATCTTTACTCACCATTTATTCGTATGAAGATCAGCAAAGACCAGCCCTGTGTTAACCAAGTACTGTGCTGCAGCTGACATTCATCTAGCAAGAAATGATTTCTCCAAGTGTTGCAATTCCACCCTCTATTTTTCTACCTTGTGTATTTGAAAGGAACAAGGCAATATGTTAAGAGAAAAACAGGATTAGTGGGGAATTAGCCAATTTACTCAATGAACTGTCCCACCTCCACAGCAAGGACTACCAGACTCATGGACAACTTGCTTGATAGTGCCTGCTGTGAGAATCCTGGTCTCCCCTGGATGATTCCTTGTTCATCTCCCCTCTCATCCTCCTTCCCCACCACTTTAGGCCCTGCTAAAGTAAAAACTTAACAGGAAGTTCAAAACTGAAGACAGGCGACTGAAAGAACCAACTGCTTCCACAAGTACAAGCTTCTCTAGGAGTGGGGTGATTTTTATTGAACTCTGAGATGATCAGTTGGAAAGCACAGCAATAAAATCCAGAACTGGAACATTCAGTAACAGCCTGAAATGTAGAATTGATTTTCATTGTCATAAGGGTTTGACATGCAGTTTTTGCAAGACACTTAAAGCTTTAAAATCTCCATTTAATCAGTGTAATTGCCCATTCCCTCCCCAAAACACACGTTCTAAATTGCAGTGATTTCCTGATTTCTGAGAAGTAAGGCACTACAATGTCCTTTTAAAGTAGTTACTGATTATCATAGCAGATGCTTCCCTCCGAGATCCGAAGTTCAAGATTGACCAAGGAAGAAAACACAACCGGTGACTGAAGATGTATATCCAGTGATGAAGAACTATCACCACTGTTACCAAAACAGTCACTGCATTCTGCTTGATCTACTGTCAGACTTAAAGAGGAAGCCTCCAGTGCACAGAGCAGAGCTTACAGTGTTCATCCTCTCACCTAGGGAAACTGTCTGCTCTATTCCTGAAAACACCATTAAAGCTCCCCTGTTGAAGTTAGGGGCCAGATTTTAACCACAGTTCCTATCAATCAGTATATTCTTATGGCTGGGGAGAAGGCACTGCATGAAGATCTCTGCATTTATAATTTTGCAATAGGAGTTGCAGCCACTGCAATGCTTTCAATTGCACATTCATCAGTGCCACGGCGGATTCTGAAGTAACCATCTTCTCCCCACGAGGTGCCCCAGCTGTTCTTCACAATCCAGAACTTCTCACCACTTCCTGGCTCTGTACCATAGCCCACCAGCAAGACAGCATGATTGGTCAATTCAAAAGGATTGAAGCTATCCTGAAGCCCAGTGTGATGGTAGATCCCCTCTTTATAAAGCATGAAATCATTATAAACCTCAAAGGCAACAGCCATTGGCCCATGCTGAACAAGTTCAAGTTTCATCAGGGCTTCATTGCATCCTCCATAGAAACCACCAACATAGTGGTACTCAGATGTGTAGTAGTGGTAACAGCTGCGCTTGAAAGTGCAAGGAGAATCTTGGGCCGTGTAAGGGAAGCAGTCCTCTTCCACCACACCAAAGTCTTGGACATACTTGCCAGCAATGAGGTATGGGAAGCCACCATCGCAACCTAAACAAAAACATATCTGCTTAGTCCCTTGGACAGTTATTTCAGGTGGAAGACTCTCCTACTGGAATCTTCTGGAGTACTTTTAGAAACAGTATTAAACACAAACTGCAGTTTTCATTCCATTAATATTCCCGTTAGCTATAGCTAGCTTTCTGAAACACACAAGATAAAATTCACATCAGTGGGAGCTATACTGGAAACACTAATGCATGGACAACCTTCTTATCCAACTGCTCCTTGCATTCGCCATCAGGAAGAGCAGTTAGGTACATGCAGTAAAACGACCTGTCCTAACACAGGTACTGTCCTTTAGAAAGCTTTAGACATTGCTTTTGCTCATCTCCTCCACCCTATGCACTCCTCCTCCCTCTGAATATGGCTTGGGAGAATATTTAGTTCCACTCTTCCCAGGTATGAATTGCAATGTAGCTATATTTTTAGTCCTCCTTAGATACTTCTCATCTCCCAGGTAGATCTATCTATAATCCAGTAACATTCTCAGCATGAGATCACCTACTCCTGGTTCAATCCCATCCCTACAGTAAAGGTGGGCTGACAACTCTGGAATATTTTCTGCATGTATTTTTCTTTAACATTGTATAATATTTTTAAATATTTATCTTTATGAAAAAACCCCCACCAAACCTAAACAATGTCAGAGAAGCTTTTAATATACAGTCTCCTTCCACAGCATTCTCACTACTGAAAGTTGTCTTTGAATACACCAGTGTACTTACCCTGAGAATACTGGCTGCAAGACACAACCTGCTGTGGACTAAAGATCGGTTTCTGAGTGTTGTTTGTGAGGATACGTATTCTTGCTTCCAGCATGCCCATGGAGGAAAATGCATAACAGCTACCACAGGAGCCTGAGGAGAGGATGAAAAAACCCATGAAGAGCACTCAGTAACATAAACAAGGCAAGTCACCTGCATGCAGCTACAACTATTTCTAGAGTCCCCTGGAAAGTGTCAAAACCTACCAGACAGTGATTGGAAGTTGAAGACTGATAGAAAAAAAACCCCAAACTAAAAACAAACACCACCAATCCCCTTCCCAAACTTCAAATATACATTTAGCTTTTAAGCATGCAATTCAAAAGTCTTTTTAATAACAGCTTCTGAAGGAACACTGAGCTTATTCAAGAATCACTGTACTCCTCTGGGCTCGCTCCAACAGCTCCATGCGCTTTTTGTGTTGTTGCCTCCAGAGCTGAATACAGGACTGTCAGTGGGGTCTTACAAGAGTAGAGGGGGAGAATCCCCTCCCTTGATCTGCTGTTCCCACTGTTGGTGATGCAGCCCAGGACATAGCTGGTTTCTGGGCTGCAGGTGCCCACTGCTGGGTGACGGGGAAGCTTCTTGTCAACCAACACCCCCAAGTCCTTCTCCTCAGGGCTGCTCTCAAACCCAGTCTCTGCCCAGCCTGTAGTTGTGCTTGGGACTGCCCCGACCCAGGTACAGGCCCTTGCGCTTGGCCTTATTAACTTCATGAGGTTAGCACTGGCCCACCTCCCAAGCATGTCAAGGTCCCTCCGAATGGCAGCAACAGAGAACATATTGCCCTACAGTGTTTTCCAGCAGCATCATTTAAGAGCTATGCTATTCCTTCAGAATGAACCAATGGGGACCACATTAGCAGGGCTGAAAAGGTTCATAAACTACTGCCTTAAACTATAAGCATTTATGGAGCAAATATGCTAAGGGGGGCCAATGACCTACTTTAAGTGAATGCTGACAATATCCTTTTAGATTATTTCTACCTAACAATGCATCTATTGCTGCAATTTCCAGCTGAAAAAAATATTCCACTTCTATAGCTACTCCTAAAATAACCAACTTCTGGAAGTCAAGTGGTACAAACAGCAGCCTTGAAACAGTGGATTCATCCAAGCTCCCCTGACCTCCCAAGGCCATAGAATCATAGAACAGTTCGGGTTGGAAAGGACCTTAAGATCATCAGCTTCCAACCCCCCTACCATGGGCAGGGACACCTCCTGCTAAACTATGTCACGCAAGGCTCTGTCCAGCCTGGCCTTGAACACTGACAGGGATGGAGCATTCACAACCTCCCTGGGCAACCCATTCCAGTGCCTCACCACCCTAACAGGAAAGAATTTCCTCCTTATATCCAATCTAAACTTCCCCTGTTTAAGTTTTAAACCATTACCCCTTGTCCTTTCACTACAGTCCCTAATGAAGAGTCTCTCCCAAGCATCCCTATAGGCCCCTTTCAGATACTGGAAGGCTGCTATGAGGTCTCCAACCAGCCTTCTCTTCTCCAGGCTGAACAGCCCCAACTTTCTCAGCCTATCTTCATATGGGAGGTGCTCCAGTCCCCTGATCATCCGCGTGGCCTCCTCTGGACTTCTTCCAACAGATCCATGTCCTTTTTATGCTGAGGACACCAGAACTGCACACAATACTCCAAGTGAGGTCTCACAAGAGCAGAATAAAGGGGCAGGATCACCTCCTTAAAAGCTGGTCATGCCCCTTTTGATGCAGTCCAGGATACGGTTGGCTTTCTGGGCTGCAAGCGCACACTGAAGCTGGCTCATGTTCATTTTCTCATCAACCAGCACCCCCAAGTCCTTCGTGGCAGGGCTGCTCTGAATCTCTTTTCTGCCCAGCCTGTGCTCCTTTCTGCCCAGTAGCTGTGCTTGGGATTGCTCTGACTCAGGTGTAGGACCTTGCACTTGGCATGGTTAACCTTCATGAGGTTGGCATCAGCCCACCTCACAAGCGTGTCAAGGTCCCTCTGGATGGCATTCCTTTCCTCCAGCGTATCAACTGAACCACACAGCTTGGTGTCATCGGCAAACTTGCTGAGGGCGCACTCAATCCCACTGTCCATGTCAGCGATGAAGATGTTAAACAAGACCGGTCCCAACACCGATCCCTGAGGGACACCACTCGTTACTGGTCTCCAGCTGGACATTGAGCCATTGACCACAACTCTTTATGTGCGACCATCCAGCCAGTTCTTTATCCACCGAGTGGTCCATTCATCAAATTGATGTCTCTATGTACACCAGCTTTGCAGAAATTTCCATTCTGTTTCCTGTCAGAGTTAAGTCTCTTTACTTTTGCATCAAGATTCAGTACTGGGTCTAGTTTTAGGCCTCTTCATTTCCTAGAAGCTTACTGTAATGTATTATAAACTTTTGGTAGTGGAATGACAAGCATGACAAGGAGCAACAATTACTTGGATGAGATCCTATTTTATCTACTGATTGTCACCAAGGTGCCAGATTTCCTTTTGCTTCCTGACAGTAGGAAAGTAAAATATTGCAGAGCTATGAAAATGAGGGAGGCTTGAGGAACAAAACAAAATACTTTCTCCTGAACTGTGTAGGTGTATAACAGCTATTACAAAAGCAAGACCATGAAATTGCACTTTCACTCAGTTAGACATGTCTTTGAAGAGAAGGGGTAAAATCAGCCTGGAAATGAATGCTCTTTGCCCAGCAGGGCAAACCAAAGCAGTGAAAGGTGCCTCCCACCCATTGTACAGTCACAGCATCCAAGAAGGGCCATGCTGCAAAACACTTTGTTGCATCTTGTGTGCAAAAATGTAAAAAATAGAGTTAACATAACCACTTCAGTCTGAAGTCTGTTGGGGTGGCTGCTACGTTTCTTTCCTGCTACCAAAGCCCTATTTACAAGGCCTACAGCATCACAACCACACTGTATCAGCAACATCATCACAGCTGCAAGAGTAGTTGTTTTTCTGAGACCTCCCACAAACTGTCTTCCAGAGACAATTAGAGCTTAAGCCCTATCAGATTTCACTCACTCCACTGCAAAGGGCTGTTAGATTATGAGCAGTAAGAAGGAAACACAGCACATCTAGTGAACAATCAGCTGACAAGGCTTTTCACCTACTTTGATCTGCAGACAGAGCTTGCAGAAAAGCCAGCAAGAAATTGGAACTGCACTCTGAGGCTAACAGTATCTGTAGGTTCCCTTCTTCTCCCGCCTGTAAAGTTGATAACAAGTAACAACCAGGCTATCTTCAAAGATGACATCTCTTGGCTCGAAGATGCAGTTACTGCTCTATAAACAACTTGAGAAGTCAATCTTTTACTTGACTTTACTTGACTACATGAAATGCTACCAGGGATGCTAACATGCTGGCCGTACATATAACAGTCCAAGACAACTGCAGTTGCATGAAGCCCGGGCATGTCTCAAGGTATCCTACAGAGAATGCACATTTCCCTTTTAATTCTTGTCCACTTCAGATACTGCATTTGTTTCTTCTCAGGTAAAGAGCATTTGACTCTATGATAACCTGTGAAGTCATGATCTTGAAATTCAAACAATTCTCTCTGCATGTGCCAGAAAACTTGCATCTTACTGCTTGCAGCCTTCTCCCCCATGGCATTTTCTAATTAGTCACCTAATAACCTTAATAATACACAACTAAGTCCTTCTAATACTACCATTTTAATGAAGTATTGATATCCAATGCCTCAGAAAAATCATACAAGCTACCATAAGCAAGAATTAATTTATATGTCAGCAGTATTTTGCACAAGGTCATCTGCAGGGGTTTTCCCCCCCGAAAGCTAAAATTCTAATTGAATGGAGGAGAATGCATAATTCACAGACATTTAACAAACTCAGCATGGATTCTCAGATTACAGGAAAAGTGTAGGCAGCTTTATTATTGGAAGCAACAGACTAGTTCTCATTTAGAGAAATTTTCAAGCAATACAAGAGAGACAGGGCAAGTTTGGGATAGTGTTCGCCTGCCTGGAAGGTGAAAGTGCCCTTGAGACACTCAGTTTACACCAGGAGAAAGTACAGAACTTGCACCTACATAAGTCTGTATCATTTCCTATTACCATCTTTCAGTGATGCCGTGTGTCAGCTTTAGAGTTAGAACTCACAGGCCTTCCTAAGCTGCTTCTGCTATCAATATTTGGCAGAACCACCAAGCTATAAATGAGGGACCTGTGATTTAAGTCATCCCTTCCTCTCAAAGTTGCAGTCAGACAGATACCAACAGATGCAAGTTTATTTGGCAGTGGTGGAGCAGGGAAGGGGCACATTGAGTCCACTCCTGGCCTCCAGGACGTAACCGTCTAATTCAGATATCCTATACCACAGTGCTGTAAAAGCAATCCCTATAAACATACACCAGAATGGTATCCTTTTAAGTCTGCTTTAAGTTAAATACTTCCCTATCACAGGGATAAATAAATGCTTTTACAAATATTCTATATTTATCAGTGTCTACACTTTTCATAGTGCATGTGCAAGCAGCCATTGAATTCTTGAAGTTACCATGGTGATAAAATTCAGAGGCAGTATAAACAATTTCATAGGCTTATTCATGAAAACTGCATCATAATTTGCCATCAGCAGTAATTAAGGAAAGAATTAAGTGCACATCAGTTCTGTCAGCATGCAGAAAACCATGACTGAGACTGCTTGGACAAAACTTAACAGCTGTCTTTATGCAGTGCACTGTGGTAATTGTCTTTCGCTCCACATCAAGAGACACTGCTGAGTGGGTAACCCAGTACCACCACCAATTTTGGCACAGTGCTGTCAGCCAGGATTCCACACAGTTTCCACAGGTTATTTGTAGTTACAGGTATAATCTGTCAACTGCAAGACTCTAGACAAAACCCGCTTGTTAACAGCAAATTACAAAGTACAGCAAAGGATCTCTACAGCATTTCATTCAGTTTTGGTATTTCGTTTTTACCTTGATTCCGAACAGGACTGACATAATTGACACCATTCACATTTCTCCAGTCCCAGGATTCTGGCAAGCTTGAAACTTTTTTAAGTAACTCGGGTGTTAGAGGTGCAGGCTTTGGTCTGAAGAAAAGAAAATGCTTCTGAGTAACATATCACACTCTGGTCAAAGAATCAGTCACATAACACTCAGTTGTCATCTTCTGGCTGCTACTAGTTGCATTTCAATACTTAGTGAAGTGCAATTTGAAACAGACTTCATCTGAGTGGGTGTCAATTTCAAGAGATTAGTTTCAGCAGGATGTAAGACCTACTCAAATCCTTCCCTGAGGGAACTACATTATGAGTATCCACAAGCCACTGAGGTCAAATGCTTCTGAACCAATCTGAAGTGCTGAGGTGACTTTCAACAACTGTAACAAGACAGCTCTGCAACAGCTATTTTATACCTCTGCCATCACAAGTTATCTGACTGCAGAAAGTACTGTGCCTTGGCAGCATGCACTGACAGCAGCCACAGACTGTTTAATTGAAGACACAGACACATCAACACCTCAATAACTGCAGTCCCACTTACCCTGGAGACTTCCCTGGAGCAAGTTTTTACTGTGACTATTGAAGTATTAATGTTACTCATCCTCACCTACTACTTGCAGCCAAGTGACGCTTATATACCGGATACCAGAGAGGGACTGTCCATCAGGGACTGTAGTGACAGAACAAGGGATAACGGGTTCAAGCTTAAACAGGGTAGATTCAGGCTGGATATAAGGAAGAAGTTCTCTACTGTGAGAGTGGTAAGGCACAGGAACAGGCTGCCCAAGGAGGTCGCAAATGCCCCATCCCTGGCAGTATTCACTGCCAGGTTGGACAGAGCCTTAAGCAACCTGATCTAGTGGAAAGTGTTCCTATACATAGCAAATGGTTTGGAACTAGGTGATCTTAAGGTCCTTTCCAACCCAAACTATTTTATAATTCAATGACATATCAGCAAACCAAGAGCTTCCTGCACTCAGCTTTCACATAACCTGATGCTTGTCCCAGAAATCATGCCATTCACAAACATCAGACGTTGGAGCCCATTCTGAAAGCATGGGAGGGCCAACAAAATGCTGTCATGGCACTGCGTGGTGCAACACATCTTCTGAACAGATGACTGTATTTAAGACCAGAGACAATATTAATCCTGAGTTTATGATGAAGCCATGATAATCTGCATAATACTCCCAAGCAAATCAGAAGTTTTACTGTATACTAGGACTTTCTTCTATAAACAAACAATTGCCACAGTTTGGACAAAGTAGCATTCCTACCCACAGCAGTATCATGAAGCAACAGTACAAAGAAGGTGGAAGAAGCAAAAGTACAAAGGTAAAACAGCTGGAAAGAAGGGACCTTCACATCAAAGAACTCAATTTCTCAAATTAATGTACAGGATCATGAATCTATCCCCATCACCACTCTCTGCCATGTGATCTGCAAGACCCTGAAAGCATTCTCAGGGCTACTTCATGCTTCTTCATGAGACAGTCTACTCCTGCTAGAAGACCTTGGTAGCACACATAGCAAATGATCAAAGTAACCAAGGGAATACCTTCAGAAAATCTTGAGTAACCATGTTTAATAGCAGAATGCTGTTCACTGCTTTTTAATTGCAGTTATGAACTAGCAGAATCAGGAAGACAGTCAACCAGAAACTCCTGACTACAACAAGCAGCCGATAGGTAGACAGGAGAGTGAGATGACAACTTGAAACTGTCTTCACTTCTTCCCTGTACATATGAATTCAGCAGTGGATTACTGGGCAAGATTAAAGGGTAGATGACCCTGTTTGTCTCAACTGCTTGAGAAATCTCAACTGCTTGAGAAACAGGTGCTCAGAATAATCACTCAAATGAAGACATGCTAGCACTCCATGAAAATGAGCTGGAAAATCTTGAAACTTCATTAAACAGCTGAAATACAAGCCAAAACACAGCTAGGAAAAGCCAGGATAAACATAAGCAGATTCTCTGCAGCAGTGGGGTTTATGGCAAAACAAAAGACCTTAGTACCTTGGAGCTCTGGAATAGACACCTCCAGCTCTTCTAGTTAGGTCTTCCAGGGAAAAGTGTTCATACTCCTTGTATCTTGCTGCTCTCCAGGACTTCTGCTGAGCATTAATAGCATTTATGAAGTCAAAGTTGTGCACAAAAGGTCTGCCTGAAAGTCTGCAAACAAAACAAACAAACAAAACAGTAAGAAAAGGACTGGGATTGAAAGGTAATTGTGTTCTCTAAACCGAATATGGAACTGGAAGAGTACGTACTGATAAAACATGCAATTGTTTGACCAAGGAGATTTCAGACAGACTAACTAGAATGGCACAATCATCATCTTAAGACATGCCAGATTTGTAATTGGGCTTTGCCACAGACTGAAGGTGAAACCGAGTGATGTGATGGGCATACCCTCCGCTGTTTTTGTGCATTCAGGTTTATTCCCAGCACTATCACTGCATTAACTTTGCCCTCAGTAACAGAATTGGTCCATATCATTTTAGCTGAAACCTGAAGCACAGTTACCAAGCATTTTAGTACAAAGGTCACATATCTCTTGCTTACCTTCCCCTGGGTTTCTGGAGAGGTAGCTCGTTTATGTGAACATCTGAGGGAGATGAAGAAATCTTCTGTCCAGTGAAACAAGCCCAGTTGTGGCCAAGTACATCATGTACCCATCCTGGCAGAGTCTCATTGCAGTAGCTGGTTACATTCTGTCCCTCCTTTTTGTACTGCAGTGAGAAGAGGTTATGATTGTGTTGAGTAGATGCATTTGCTGGAATAGCAGTAGTCCCCAGGCCCTGAGCTGCATCTTGCCTGTGTTTCAGATCAAGTCGCCAAATACCTCTACAGAGGTTGAGCAGGTGAAAGAAACTGATCTTTATCAAAGACAAACAGGTTCTAGCTTCCACTTTTCGCAATAAACACACATAAGTACCAGTATTAACTGATTAACTGTGCCAATTGTTTTGCCTAGAAAGCAACTGAACCCAAATGTAGAAGACAGATTTGTGACTTGTCATGGAAAAAAGACAATGAATTATCTGCTAGATAGCAATTTATAACAACTTAAGGTTTTTGGTGGCTTTTTTTTTTCCTCCAAGAAATCCCTCTCCTTTTTCTGGAGTTTAAATTTACTGTCTTTTGTGGTTTTGTTTTTTTAAGATACAGACAGAGAAGGGATTCAGAGCAGCCCTGTGGAGAAGGACTTGGGGGTGTTGGTTGATGAGAATGAACATGAGCCAGCTTCAGTGCATGCTCACAGCCCAGAAAGCCAACTGTATCCTGGGCTGCATCAGAAGGAGGTAGAGAGAGGTGATCCTGTTCCTCTGCTTTGCTCTCGTGAGACCTCACTTGGATTACTGTGTGCAGTTCTGGTGTCCTCAACTTAAAGAGGACATGGAACTGTTGAAACAAGTCCAGAGGAGGGTCACGAGGATGATCAGGGGACTGAAGCACCTCCCATATGAAGACAGGCTGAGAAAGTTGTGGTTGTTCAGCCTGGAGAAGAGAAGGCTGCGTGGAGACCTCATAGCAGCCTTCCAGTATCTGAAGGGGCCCTATAGGGATGCTTGGGAGGGACTCTTCATTAGGGGCTGTAGTGACAGGACAAGGGGTAATGGGTTAAAATTTAAACAGGGAAAGTTTAGATTGGATATAAGGAGGAAATTCTTTCCTGTTAGGGTGGTGAGGTACTGGAATGGAAGTTGTGAAGTTGTGAATGCTCCATCCCTGGTTGGTGTTCAAGGCCAGGCTGGACAGAGCCTTGGGTGACATGGTTTAGTGGGAGGTGTGTCTTTCCAGGACAGGGGGTTGGAATGAGATGATCTTAAGGTCCTTTCCAACCCTAACTATTCTATGATTCTATAACCTGAAGAATATCCACACCATTTGGGCACCTTTCAGAAAAGTAAATTTAGCAAGTTTCTCACACTGTTCTTTCAGTTAAAACATATCAGCAAAATTAGGAAGGAGGTGAGGGGACAGTCAGTGGCAATGCTTCAAGATAAACAAGAGGTAAAGAGATAGTCCGTGTAAAACCATAAAATTAATCAGCCTACCTTTTTGTAGGCTGGCACACTGTAAACTGCTACTGAACCAGCTTTAAAAAGGGGACATGGGAGACTTTAAGACCATATCCCACCAACGAGATCTGGATAAAGGGAATTTGAACTCTAAAAGCCATTTTTCACTAGGAAATGAAAATATGCCCATAAGGTCACAATTTGCTTCTCCCTCCTCCCTGGCCTATGCACATTCCCCCCCCCCCCCCCGACTTTAAACTGAGAGCCACTTAAACAGAGTATTGGCTGATAAACCTTTATAAAACCCCAATACTTATCATAGAATCATATCACAGAAAGGTTAGGGTTGTAAAGGGCCTTAAGATCATCTAGTTCCAACACACTGCCATGGGCATATTCTTAATTGTTACAAGGTTGTTAATTCCCCAATAGGTTACAGGAACTAAAATGAGATAGCAACTTCATCAGTGCCAGAGCAATGACACTCATCACTTACTACCAGAAAGTAAACCATCAGATCACTCTTCCAGTGGTAAAACCAAAGCACTATTTCTTACTGCTGTCAGAGAAGTGCTCTGACTGATATGATCTAGCAAATCCAACTGTATCAGTTTTAGAGAACCTAGCATGAGCATGCCTGCCCAACCATGCCACCACACAGGGGTGTGACAGGGTTGAATGAACAACTGCTGACTCAGATGATTGCAAATTACAATTGCAGACTCAATCTAAGATGCTGGCACTGTATCCAGCACATCTGCAGAACCCAGCATAGAACAGCATCCTTCATGGAGGACAACAGCCACACAGCTGTGACCACCAGCAACTGATGGACAACTGCTGCAGGCATTTCCTCTGCTGACTTAAGAAGATGGGTTTAATTTTTAAGTTAATAAAAGACCACTGCATCCATGTCCCATGCAATAATTTCATCAGCCAATGCTCGCATCTGCAGTATTAAGTAAACTCTATCCAGTGATCTGACCAATCTGGAACAACTCTGGTAGAAAGGCACCCAAACTGTATTCACAGCTCAAATTCTGAGGTTTGAAAACAGTAAGCTTTAATGCTATTTCAAATGCATATTCTTCAAGTCTGACAACTCATGTGACTTCACCTAATACCAGAATTTAGCCGAGCAACAACAGCATTAACTTAAAAGCCTTCATGTACCTAAATTTCAAGGCTTGCTTTTAGATACCTTAACCTAAGTAAGCTTTTCAGTCAAGTTTTTCCTGTGTTAGTCGTCATGACATAATCAAATTGCATGTTCAATTCTAGTCCTGGTAAAAAAAAATGTTTAATGCTATCTTTAAAATTTTACAGAACCCTGAGAGGAGAGCAAGTATGAAAGCAAGTATGAAGACCTTATTGGACACAACATTTTAACAGGGATTCAGCAGTACTACACACACAGGCTGCCATCCTTTTTTACATCTGTTGTTCTCAATTTAAGCAATGTTCAGGCAATAAGCCAACTTGAGTTCCAGAAGGCAGGACTAGCCTATACATGAAGCCTGGTGAAGACTTACAGCTCATCTCCCATCAAATTTACAAATGTGCCTGTGCATTTTAATATGGGATGCACATTCTTAATTAGAACAGAATTGCAGACTTGCAGATGCCCTACTGTACAAAACACAAAAGATGGTATTACCAGAACAACTGCATCCTGCTACCCAACATAAAATGCAGACAAATATCAACTACAGATACACCTTCTTTCCTCTAGGGAGCATTCTGCAATTTAGACATTTAGGCTTTCAGAGCTAGACTTCAGGGATGCAGCAGCTGCTTATCACCACTTAACTAAGTTCAACTAAGATACTGGTTATGTCAGAACAACAGCACTTGTTTTTAACCAAATTTGGCAAGTTGGGGAAGAGAAGAAAAAAGGTGACAAAGATGTCACCAAGTCACTCTGGAAAAGATTAGTAACTTGGGTAGTGGAATATTCTATAACCTCTTTCTTTCTTTTTGCTGAAATAACGCTAATGTTTTAATATGAAGAAATGACAGACTTCTAGTCTTTACAGGAGGACTTCTCAAAAGTTAGAAATACTACCACTTAGATTAATGGACAAACAGTGAGAATCTTACAAGACCGTCTCCCTTGGACTTCTCAAAAGTCAGAAATAATACCACTTAGATTAATGGACAAACAGTGAGAGTCTTACAAGACTGTCTCCCTTAAAAGTGGTAGTCTTAATATTAAATACCAGAAAGATACCAAGTAATTTAAACAAGTTAGCCTAAACTTTCCTTTCAGCCTGGCTCTAGCTTTTTATATTTGCTGTTCCTATTTCTTTTACATCCCTTGGGGGGACACCACCACTCCCCACCAATCTTTAAAGCTTGATATCTTGCACAGCCCTAGAGAATCCTTCTACCATCCAGAAGAAGCACATGCTCAAGATTCTGCCAAGAGTCAGTATACTAACTTTGTATCAAGTTCAGTATAGGAATGTTTCAGCACACATTAAATAAGAAACAAGAGCATTCCCATAAAACAAACAAGTTGTCTTGTGCTGCAAAGAAATACCACGCAGAGTACAACTTGTGAGAAGCACAAAGCAAGGATGCCACATTTAACTTGGCAAGCCTCAAGGGACAAGTCTAAGTGCAACAGTTAAAACAGTTACAGCATCTTTACTTAAGCTATTATAGCAAACTGATGAAAAAATATATTGATAAGCTCACCCAATTCACTCCCTTGGTGTGGAAAGTCATTTCCCCACCATTCCCAAATGAAAGAATAACTTGTGAAGGCAGTGATGCCCTAAAGAAATTTTACCGAGTGTCTGTTTAATAAGCCACAGGAATAAAGGGCTATTAAAACCTCACCAAAATATGCATTACCATCACTGTGCCTATAGCCAATACAGCTCCAATAAAGCCACCATTTAGACAAGCCATTCTTGTTAGTAATCAATAGCTTCATTCTTTAATATTAAGCAAAAATACACGGGAGGTTCAATTAGCATCAGTTGCACTTCTATGCTTGGAACACATGATGTAATGTATTTGCTTGAATACTGCTGTTCATTTTGCTTAGCAATTCCATCCTCTCTGTTGAATGGTAGAATATGAGGAAAGAGTTAAAGCATCATTGTAGGTAAATCAGGATGCTTTATCTGCCCTGTCACCCTTAAAATTTAAGAGTGGTCTTTAAGCAATTCATACTTTCCTGACACACCCAAACCCACAGCTATGGAAGATGAGGTACATGACTTTCTGTATTATGGCTGCACCACCGTCACAACCTGCTCCATGAACCATTACTCTACAATCAAGCAGTAACTCCAGAACAGTATTCACATTGTAAGGTTATTTTAGAGTGAAACTAAGTCATTTTACCAAATAGTAAAACAGTAACAAATTACTCCCTATTAAACGTATCAGTTCTTCATCTTCTTGCTGTAAAGCAAGAGACTGCCAGCAAAGATAGTTCTTCCTTTCCATGAATTCCAAAAGGACTTTGTCTAATGACTTTCTACATTCTCAACAGCAATCAAGGCTAAGAAATAGTCTAAAACTGCTTTTATGCTTTCCTCTTGCTGCATTCCTAGAGAGGAAGGCCCTTGTCAATTAGTATTCATTCTATTCCAAGGACTTCTTGATTACAACCAACGTTAAGCAATACCTACCCTATTTTACTCCAGGGGCTTCTTAATTATGACCAACACTAAGCAAACGAAGTCTGCTGCATTTATTTTGCTTTCAGGTAAAATGGTAGGAGCATTTTAAACAACAGGCAATCACTCTCCAAAAACCTCTGAAACACGCATTGCTCTGAATATGTTACTTGTCCCCTACAAAGTTTACAGTAAAAGATGACGGGACAGGTCCTAAAAGAGCACTAACTGCATCTGGCATAAGAAAATGAATTTTTAGCTTATACCAGGACTAGATCTTTTGTATTTCTATTTCATATGTAATGCAATATTTACTGGATTGAAAGTAAACAGATATACATCTAAATATGTCATAAGGTCAAGGAGTTCAGTAGGAACCATTTTTTTGCCCCAGGTCCCCACTAGCAATTGTGAAATAAGTTTTGCTGAATATCGGCATTCCAAGTTCTTGCCTAACAAAGTCAACCGGTCCACTTGCTGTCTGCAACAGAAAATACATTTATTAAATGCTGTGGTGTTTCCTCATGCTTCTTGGACATTATACTTGCATCTTGGTATTTTGTTGTTTTCTTTATAGCAGCAAAATTATAGAGAGGGTAACTGAATGGGGCTCTAATCCTCTCTATGATATCTAAGGAAATAGGGCTTTAATTTAAGTGTGTCTTGCTAATGGATTCCCTACTAGTGACCAACGAGCCAAACAAGTTTGCTATTTCTCAATACCAAAAGCAACTGCAAAACTACTCATTGATTTGTCTACAAAAGCTAAGACACGGTCATGACCATGAACTGCAATTCATTGGGCATTGCTGCTGCTCAGGTGGATACTCATTTATTGTTTTGAGCAGCAAGTTGGATCAGATGATATCCGGAAGTTCCTTCCAGCCTAAATTATACCAAAACGTTATAGAATACTGTTTAAGAGTACTCTTGCAAAGCAATGCATTTACATTTTCTTAAACACAGAGTAATACACCAGATCAGCAATTATTAGTCACTTGACATAGTGCTCATCTTCCAGGAATGTATTTCACATGGTATTGATAGCAGAAGCAAAGCCTTCAGTGACTCTGAACTGTCATAAAGTTGGTGCCCTACAGATCCATTTACATTTCAGAGCAGGCCACTTACTGTTTCTATGATTAAATTCCTCACATTTAAGAATTAGTTTGACAATCAACACTTATCTAAAGTGCTTACCACGGCAGATTTGCATTCAGTGCAAAATACCAATCTAAGGTTTCCCAGTCCGCTAGCTCAACTACATTCTCCTCAGATCAATCCACACAAAGGCCAGCAATGACTGCTGAACTCCACCTGCCAGAGAGGACACCTCAAGCCTGAGTTCATGGACAATACTACAACATACAGTGCCCCACTGTCCTCAGGGAGGCAGGAATTCCTACCACTTCTGATGCAGGCCCTCCCACTGCAGGGAAGCTCTCAGAGGTGTCCCTGCCTGGGAAGCTTCAGAGTAATTCTGCCCAGAGTACCCTTCAGTGCTGTAGCTTTTGCTGTATCACCAGCCAAATTTAAGAGGTGCACATGACAGCAATTTAGCATCACTACCTTATACAGATGAGAGAATGTCAACTGGGTATTTCTCCATCACATTTTGCTCTTGCTCAAGTATGAGACACAGGATTTTACACCAAAGCTTCGTATTTTAACTAGTTGTGAATGCTATAGTTTTGTCAGATACTTAATTCTGTTTATAGTAGATCGTATAATGCCACATTTGGATTTAGTCTTAAAACAGTACTGATGTCACAAGGATGTTTTAGCTATTGCTGAGAAGAGCTTACACAGAGTCAAAGTTTTTTCTGCTCCTCACACCACCCCATCAGCGAGTGGGCTGGGAGAGCACAAGGAGCTGGTAGGGGACACAGCCAGGACAGCTGATCCTGGCTGACCACAGGGATATTCCATACCATATGATGTCAGCTCAGCAATCAAAGCTGGGCGAAAGAGAAAGTGGGGACAGTCAAAATTATGCCATCTGTCTTCCTAAGTAAGAGTTATGCATAATGAAGCCCTGATTTCCTGGAGGATGGCTGAACATCTGCCTGCTGGTGGTAAGTAGTGAATGAATTCCTTGTTTTGCTTTGCCTGCATGTGCAGCTTTTGCTTTACCTATTAAAGTACTTTTATCTCAACCCTTAAATTTTCATACTTCTACGCTTCCCCATCCCACTGTGAAGGGAACAAGTGAGTGGCTGCATGGCACTTAGCTGCCTAATGGGATTGACCCAGAACAGCATGTAAACAATTACACCACTAGTCCTGTAAAACAACCTACACTGTCCTTTCCTTTAAGTGAGCTCAAATCAGCATGAACTAAGTTGCAATTAAACTGGAGCCTCATACATCATTTTTATTCAGTAAGGACTACAGTTCTGGAAGAGTGGATCACTCACTTTTGTTAACATCTGAAAACACTGACTTAAAAATAGCTGCTGTGAAATAAACCATTTACAGTGGTTCCCAGGAAGACAATTTAAAGCAAAAGTCACTTCTTTACCCTCCTTACTACTAGCCAAGGTTTAGGGATCTCATGCTTGGTGATTAATAGCTCATCTGAAGCCAGACACGAGATAGCACGCCCTGAAACAACATGTTCACTGCTTCTGCCTCGGATTTCACTCACCAACTGAGCAGTCTTGCTCCACAAAATGTCTGTCTCTCAGGTAATAAAGTCATCCTTGAGATTGCTTCATGCCACCCATCACAGCAGCACCAGAGCACTCCTCAGCAAGTGGGTTTTCCCCTGCCTATCACTTGCCTGTCAGCACTGTTTTCAGCTTGATCTGAAGTCATTAACAGGGACTGGAGATAACAGCATTGCTCCAAAAGAACAAGGAGCAGAAAGGCAGCAGAAGGGTTCCTTAGACATTAAAGTAGTATTCTGGAATAAAATATAAAGATATTAGAAATCCTCTAGCAAGGAGAGCAGATGGCCTTTCTAAAGTTTCCCTGCATTTGAGAACACCTTTAAGAAAAAAGCAGCGATGTCTGCTATTTCACTTGGGTCTTCAGTGTCTGGAAGAAAACTGATAAGAAAAACCAAGTCCAGGCTACCAGGAGAGCTAGTTTCATGAAGGCCTTCAATTGTTTAAGCATGCCCAGAAGGGAAAGCATCAGCATCTGTAATGGTTTTCAGACAATACACACTGCAGTATAAATACCTCTCCCTTCCCTCTGCTCCCTACACTGCCACTGATTATAGAATCATAGAATAGTTAGGGTTGGAAAGGACCTTAACATCATCAAGTTCCAATCCCCCTGCCATGGGCAGGGACACCTCGCTCTAAACCATATCATCCAGACAAACCCTAGAGCAAAAGATAACCAAGCATCCCAACTGCCCTATGGTAGCACTCAGGGACTAGGGCAAAGCCTAACTATAGGCCATTTTAGCAACAGTCAGTGATGCAGAACACTACAGGTTAACTCACCTTAAAAAATGCAAACCACTTGTAGTCATTTAGCACCATTTCAAAGCCTTGATTGTAAATCAGAGTGAAGAAACCATAGTTGCCCAGACTATCCTGAGCCACATCTAACTTCTGAAAGTTCACAAGCACCTTTCTTTCCACAGGCCCTGCAAGAAATACAAGCATTATCGTGTTATTACTGCATGGAAGAGACAGAAATTAAAAATCATTACACTGCAACATTTATGTTATTCCAAGAGAGATGCTAAAACACACTTGTTGAATAGTCATCTGCAAAAAAGGCATCAGGAAAACACACTTCAGGGACTTCACGTATCTGCCGATGGGCATGTATACTCATTTTTGCCACTGTTAGTATTTGCATATTTAATTATCAGCAATGAACAACTGTTACTGGGAAACATCAGCTTATTTCAACGTAACTTGCTATACAGCTACTCACAACTCATACTCTGTGTCACTCATACACTGCGTCTCCCCCTAAACATCTGGGATGAAGTATCAACCATCTCATGCTCTTTCACACCAGTGACCTCCACTGCTCCCACTGAACCTGCCACATCTGATCAAAGAGTAGATGATTCAGAAAAATCATAGAATCAACCAGGTTGGAAAAGGCAACTTTAGGATGATCAAGTCCAACCATCACCCCAGCACTGCCACAGCCACCACTAACCCATGGCACTGAGGGCCACTTCTAAGCGGTTTTTGAACCCTCCTAGGGACAATGACTCCACCGCTGCCCTGGGCAACCTCTTCCAATGCCTGAGCAACCTCACTGTAAAGAAATCTTTCCCAGTACCCACTCTAAAACTCCCCTGGCTTCAGCTTGAGGCCATTTCCTCTTGGCCTGTCTCTCATTACTTGGGAGAAGAGACCAACCCCACCTCACTACAACCTCCTGTCAAGCAGTTGTAGAGAGCGATAAGGTCCCCCCTAAGCCTTCTCTTCTCTGGACTAAACCCCCCCGAGTCCTTCAGCCGTTCCTCATGAGATTTGTCCTTCAAAATACAAAGTATCTATTAATTTTTAAGTAACACCGACATACAATGATTAAGCAGCAATTCCCCACCACTATTATCCCCTCGAAAGAAGTGGTATTTGTATTTCCAGGCTCCCACAAGCTCTCACAGCCGGCTTTGGCCAGGTGTCATGCACAACCACCTCACTCTACCCCTGAGCAGCAGCTTCCAGGAAGGGCTGAGGGTGTCTGTGGACTGTGAAGAAGTGAAATGGAGGTGCTTATAAAGAGGCCTCAATCCAAATAAAACCCCCAAAACTGAAGCGGGAAGTAACAGCGCTGCCCGCTGCGGTCACCCAGAGCCGGGGACCCCTCCACGGACACCAGCACTATCGCGGGGTGCGCGGGGCCGCTACGGCCGAGACAGGAACCCGCTTCCCCGCTGCCCGTTTCGGTTCCAAGCCCGCTCCCCTGCATAGGGACACACACCGCCGCCACCCCCCGAGGCCGTGCCAACCCCAGGACCCCGCGGGCCATGCGGAAGGGGAACGGGGCAGGGCCGCCGTGGTCTCACCCGCCTGCGAGCAGTTGCCGTGGCGGCCGCCACCCCGCCACACGCGCAGCTCCCAGGCGCCCAGCAGGTCGGCGAAGGAGCAGTTAGCCGGCGTGTCGGCCCGCAGCGCCGCGGGCAGCACCGCCAGCAGCACCAGCCCCGCGGCCCATAGCGCCCGCCCCACCATGGCGCTACTCCCACCGCCCTCCGCCGCCGAAATGGGCCCAGCCGCCGCGGCCTCCCCGCCAGCCGCGGTGCTGCCGTCCTGGGGCGGGACCGGGCCCAGGCCCAGGGGCGGGGAGGCGACGGGGCGGGGCGGGGCCGGGCCTTCACGCTGCCGCCACGGAGGGCCTGGGTTGCTTTGAAGGTTGCGGGGGGTGGAAGGAAGGCCTAGGGGTGTCTGTGTATCCATGTGGCCTAGCGGCGGCAGTGGAAAGTGGTGTCACCTGAGGGCCGTTACAGGGTGTTGGGCCCTCACCCACCTTGCAAGGATGTCACCGAATGATTTGGTTTGGAAGGGACCTTAAAGCTCATCCAGTTTCACTTCTCTGCCACGGGCAGGGGCACCTTCCACTAGAGCAGGGTGCTCCAAGCCTCATCCAACCTGGCCTTGAACACCACCAGGGATGGGGCAGCCACAGCTTCTCTGGGCACCCTGTGCCAGCGCCTCAGCACCCTCACAGGGAAGAACTTTAGTCTAAATTTTCAGTTTAGAATAGATATTCTTTCCATTTAAAGCAATCCCCACTTGTCCTATCACTACCTGCCCTTGTAAAACGGCCCTCACCAGATCTCTTGTAGCCTTTTTAGGCACTTAAAGCTGCTTTAAGGTCTCCCCAGAGCCTTCTCTTCTCCAGGCTGAACAAGCCCAGCTCTTTCAGCCTGTTTTCATAGGAGAGATGCGCCAGCCCTCTGATCATTATGTCTTCCTCCCCAAAGGGTGTCCTCCCCAGAGAATGTCCTTCCCAAAGATCATCCTCCTCCACAAGGGGCATCCTCCTCACTGGAAGGCACCCTGAACGCCAACAGATGTCCTCTTCAAAGGAAGTCCTTCTCCCTAAAGGGCAGCTTCTTCCCAAAGCCCATCTCCCTCCCAGAGAGCGTCCTTCTCCCCAGAGGACAGCCTCCTGCCCAGTTCCCCTGCCCTGCTACCCAACCTTAGGCTTCCACACTCAGAGAAGTCCCCTGCAAAGAGGTGCAGGCCAGTGGGCTGGTCCCCAGTGTTACATCAGGCCTCCCATCCACCGCGGGTTTAGTGATGTTTCCACAGTGTCAAAGTTTCCACAGCAGCCACATGTCACGGCCATGAAAGCATGCAGCACCGGTCCTACACGGGGTGTAAACCCCCAAAACTTGCATCCCCATTGAGGTGCAGACCCCAAAAACTTGCATCCCCATTGAGACACGTTGTACACAGCAGCACTCAACAAAAAGTGCAGAAGATTCCCCCAGGAGGTGCAAGCTGTAGTGACATGCAAACCTTGCACATCCAACATCCAAACTGTTTGCAGGGGATGGGTGTTGTCAAAGGGTAGAGATGTCTCCACTGAACCGTGAGCCTCTGAGTGCAGCTCAGCGGATGGCTGGGTGTGCAGGGAAGTGGTGCTTGTTCCACTGTCCCTAGATTCAAAATGTGCATGCTTTCACATCCTCAAAGTTATATATGGAATCATATATAGGTTCACTAGTGAGTAAATATACCTTGTTTAAAGAAGAGTTGTACAAAGAATAGCCCCTTTCAGTGGAACATAAAATGCATATGTGTTGGACAATAGTGTTGGCCTTTTTCTAATGCAGTTTATATGGATTAAGAAACAGAAGTTTAGTTTTGTTTTGGTTTTGTCTGCTTGCTTGCTTTCCCAAAGGCATCTACATTTTACTGGACTTTCCATACACATGCATGTGCTTTGCTGTTCCTGATCAAGCCTCTCTGGTGAAATGTGACTGCACAGCATCATTTCCTCTCCTTTCTTTACCAATGACATTTATTTCTTTGCCTCCACGCTTTCTTTAAGCAAGCCAAAAGGTCCCAGTGACCTTAGGAAAAAAATACGTGTTGCAGTTCTTCATGTTTTGTATGCAGGAGCAGATGAGGTCTGTGGTATCTTTGTCTCGTCCCCATGACGTTGGCTGTGTGACCCTGCTTCTTTGCATTTTACTGTGCTTCGAACCTCAGTTTTGGGTTTCAATTTGTAGCCACTGCAGACTGTCATTGTGCAAAAAACATATGGGTTTCTCTTTAATTGCCTCGGAGTCACAAGAGATTATTGCAAATAGAGGTGTACTTTACATAAAGGGGTTATAAAATCATTGCTGAGACCCGGCAGAGGTGATATGGGTTGAGTTTTCCCTTGCTGAGTTCACTCAGATTCTGCTCTTTAGCTGTAGTTCGTTTTACCTGGTTTGAGCAAAGTACAAAATCCTTTGTCTCCAATAGTAATTCTGAGTCAGTTAGTCCCATGGAAAAAAAAAAAACTCCCTGGTTCACAAGCTTATCTATGTGTCTGAAGGGCTATCATCTGTGCTTGGTGACAGACTTGTCCTTTATCATTACTCAGGTAAGCTGTTATCTGCTTTCTTGAAGTCAAAATGTTATCCAATCTCTTATAAGACCTCCCTAAGCCATGTTTGATCAGTGTTTGACAAAGCTGCTGAGACTGTTGGTAAATTCATGCCAGGATGAGCCAAGTCAATGTGTTGGTTTATTGTCCCCAAGGGGAATGGTTGGGCAAGTAACCTCCTGATAGCTATAGTGTGTACTCCACTCTTTTGTAAGGTAAAGAGTGTGTGTGTGGGGAACACCCTCAAAATCAACAGTGAAAATGCCCCAGAAAGTGAGTAGCTTTCTGCTGAAACCAGGACACTGGGTTAGTCAGTCGAATCAACAAAGGATCCAGCAGCAGTTGCCTGGGGTAGAGGGAGATTTTCTTTTGGTGACAACAGATGGGAAGATAAGCTCACCACATGTTGAATGCTTATGACCAGAGTTTTGGCAAATAACAACAAATAAAATACAAATGCAAATAAAAAACAAAATACAAATAAAGCTTTTATTTGTAGCCATTCCCAATCCTGGCCACTTTGACCTGTCACTGCCTGTACAAATGGAAGTGGTGTGTGACAGTATGGTGATGTGAGGCTGAAAATAAACTTGGGGGAAAAGAGCCCAGGGGTAGTTGGTTGTTCAGTCAGGCCAGTGTGGGAGCTAACCGTGACCTGGGTGGTAATGAGCAAGGTAAAGGAAAGAACACAAAGATTATGTGCCTGGAGTGCTTCACAAAAAAAGCTAATTTTAGGGAAAGCTAAACTAAAAAAATAATCTTTGTAAACAAAAGCTATTCACTTATTTCAGCTGTATCTGCCCGATACAAAAATCGTGTCTCCTTACAAACCCTGCTGGACCTTTATCAATATGCCATCACTCCTACTGCTGCTGAAGCTATTAGCACAGTATAATGGGACTAATTTAAAAAAACACAGAACCTAAACATAACTGAGGACTGCCTTTTCCTTTCCCTCTTTTGGAAAGGTGCGAAAACGTGAGCATTTTTTGTGGTCCTGAAATGAATTCCTCACAGAGAGAATTGTTGCTGTTCTGCAGATGGCTCTCTGCAAGAGCAATGCCCTAATTACGTGCCTTTAGAAAGTGAAGAGCTGTACTCAAAGACTTATTTTTCAGAGCATTAATTCATACATTATTGCTATAAAAATTGACCAATTTTTTATGCAGGGTAGTTAAGCCAGCTTAGCACTATGTGCTTTTATGCATGATTGAACTTATCCTGTTTACTTCTCAGTGAAAGTACAGAGCCTTGCTCCTGGAGGTTTTTAGGAGGGGGTAGCTAATACATATTTATTTGTTGCCCTATAAACTTGGGTTTTTTCTGAAAAAGACACTATATGGAAGAACTCATATAGTTGATAGCAATTATGGAGACTAATTTTGTGAACAGAATGAGCAGGATAGTTTCTCAAGTGTGTGTGGACAGCTTGATGTACAGCATTTGCCTGGGACACCTAAACTGACGATTCAAGCTTGTAGCTGTCTAGGAAATAACTGTTATTTTTCAGAAAGTTAGTTTTGGTTTTGGGGAATTTATTATTAATTATTATAAATGTATTATTTATTCCAATGCAGGAATAGTAATAAGTAAAAAGCATAAATAGTAACAAACAAAAGCAGTGTGAAAGACTTCTATTTAAATTATTATTTTTGGAAAACACCAGTGTATTTCCTCACATTCTTTCAGTATTATTTTATCATTTTCTTCATTTCCTCTATTGAGCAAAAATGCAGTTATCTAAAATGCTACCACTGTCCAAAGCCTAAATATTAATAATTATAAAAATAATAAATAGTATTTAATAATCATATAAATATTAACAAGTATTAGGGTTGGATTTAAGCACAGTCTAAGCCTGTGATTTAATGATCTGGTGGGTTCTCTGACTGGGAGCATCATTCCTTCTAGGAACGCTAACACAGTTGTCTGCTGTACAGACAGCATAGTGAGGTGCACTGGGAAAATGATACAGCTGAATAAAAAAACTGCAAAGAAAGGGGCAGGTGGAAAAGGGAATGGGAAGATATCTTTAATTCAGATCAGTTCACCAAGCTGGGCTTTAGCATGTCTTCAAGCCAGTTGAGTTGTTCCACATGGAAGAACAACTTGCTGAAGCACAGGGCTGGGAATAGCTGGAGGTAGGAGGAAAGAAATCTTGTTCACTGCAATTGCTTCTGAAGTACCCAAATTGTAGAAGGACATTGGTGGAGGCTGTTTTTTTCCTAGAGCGTGCTGCAAGCACGGAATTCGTAGTGGAATCCAATCCCATAAGTCAAATATAAATATCACCTTTCAGTTACTTTGCCTGGCTTTTGTTCACTGATGACTTATTTTTTCTGCCAACTTTTCTGAAAGATGATACACAGAATGCTTGGCTGCGCAGCCTGTGTGTGTACAAACATAAATCCCTTGTTCCTGGAAAAACATGTCTTAATTTAAATGGTGTTGAATTCACAGTCCTATTTAGAAAGTCAGGAAATTTGTGTGGATGCTTCTTGGAAACTATTACTTTTGTGATTGCTATGACTATTAAAATAACAATGCTAATTCCATGTTAAGGCACTATTAAAATATCCAGCTAATGTTCCAATTGGAGCAGAATAACATGAAATATTGCTGTAAATAAAAACTTCAAAACTGCCAGGAGCTCCAGAAGTTTTAATATAGGGAAACTTGACTTTAAAATCTTATTTCTGGCAGGTATTTAAATCTGTAGAATATTACAACCTCAAGGAATCAAGAAGCTGTCACTTGGATCATTTGGTCCAGTTTGGTCCAGTTACTCCCAGAACGATACAACTGAGCAGCGGTATTGCTATGTACTGCTGCCTTCAGACCACAAGATACCTTCTAGTCCTATATCAGGTATGTTCCTATTTGAGAAAGAATGAAAGACCAAAGGATATTTGCAATTACAAATTAAATTAATTAATTTTAAATGAAATTGCAAAGGATATTTGCAATTACAAGTGCTTAGTGGGTATCCTTTCTATTATTACTACCTATAACTCAGTGAAAGTCCTGCCTAGTTTTAAAATGGGGCTGTATAGGCTGCATATGCATGTATGATGTGACCTCAAAGCGAAATGCCTGTTAAGCTCTGTGAACGAAAGAACCATGTGCATATGCCAAACATTCATCTATCCTTTTCCATCCTGAGTTTTGAAAACAAACACTGGATACTTTTTCTTTTCTAATGGTATTTCTTCACTTGTTGCTCCAAGCTGCCTTGTGGATTATAAACCTGAGGCATTTTAAAGTGTGTCAGGAGCTTGTCAGTTTGTAGCACTCTTTCTGGAATGCTGCCAACCCAAAACGTTCCATTTTTCCATCAAACTTGACGGTTGGCAGGCAAGAAAAATGCAATGTCTTCTCCCAGAAAACTTTCCGTAATTACCTTCCTGTTTATCACCAACTTCAGTCTCTAACTGATTTTTAATCCTTCAACACAAGGCCACAAAAAATTGTGCCTGTCGTGAAGTCCTTCTCTTTCACCTTGTTTTACATATGAAATTAAAATGCTTTTTATCTGATGCTGTTCCCCAGCTCTTTTGAGACACAGACGCAATCAGGCTTTGGTCCAAATAGCAGATTTTGCAAGTGCCCTTTGGTTATCTCCATTTAAAGGAGATAAAGAAGTTTTATTATCAGCTCTGCCATTGCATCTGGGCAATTATGAAATGCAGGACACAGCACTGCTGGCTATTAATGCAATGGGAGGTGACACCAGAGATGAGGACATGTGTAATCTGAAGCCAAATGGCTGCTAGCAGAGCAGAAGATGGGCACATACTGGCCAGGTCAGAATTCAGTTTGGAAATCAGAAGGCAGCTCCTAACCTGGAAGCAGATGTATTATGCCAAACAAGAGGGGAAAACTGGGAGGGCCCTTAGGGTGGAGCAAAGTGAAGGATTGCAGGGTGCCTGTTTGCCACAGCCCAGCCTGAGCTCAGTGATCTGGAGGCACATGTCCAGTCCTACAGTTCTGGAATAATAAGTAGGCATACATATAAAATGTATTAAAAGCACTTTAAGGAACCTAATTTAGATTCCTGTTTTGAATTGCTCTTTGATGGAGACTCTTTTTCTGTTCCCACTGTTTCCCACAGTGGGAACCTAAAGAGTCACACTAACATATGCCACCAGGTTTAAAATTGCCTGTTTTCTGAATGATGCTAAACTAAGAAAATAACAACACTAGGTTGTTCATTTCCGTTACTCAATAGCTGATCATTTTCTATCTTTAAAGAGACCAAAGTTCCTCTTCAGAGAAAGTCTTAACTGAGTTAGTGTTGGATTTAATAGGATAAATCAACTATCAGAAGCTGCTGCTTCTGTTTTTAATCTATAAAGCCAGTGAATTAGTTGTCTTGAGTCTGTCTCATCTTTAAACATGAGACTGAGCTATGAATACATTTGAGAAACTTGCAGCAAGCCATTCATTCATTTTTCCTAGAAGAAAAAAGGAAATGTTCCCATAATTTCCAAATGTAATTTTCCAAAGTAATGTTGTCAAAAATGTTATGTCCAAAATGCTTAAAAAGAATGTGCACCTATTTTGAGATGCCTTAGAACATACTAGTACACGATATTCTTTGGAACATCAGCACACAAATACAGATTTTGGACATCACCTGCATGAATAGGGATGCTTTCACTTTTCTTAAATGTAAAATTCCAAGAATGAGTTGTATGGCATTCATTGTAGGCAGGAGAAAACTAATAGGAGGCAAAGGTGCTTTGCTCTGCAACAAGTTACCGTAAACTCATGGTACACGAGCACAAAAAGCCTGTCTGTTAAAATCAAGTGTTAATTACATGGGGGAGGAGCAGGCAGCAACGAAGCAGAGGAGGTTCCAAAGGTCCAAATCTGAGCCTCTTTTCCAACTCATATCAAGTGAAAGCCAGTTCATGCAGGTGGAAGTGGTACAATGTCAAAAACAGAGGGGTGTGCCACAGACCTTCAGTTATCTGTAGTGCAGCAGATATGTCTTAATCACCACAAAACAGATGTACCACCCACACTGAACTAGACTTCTGTCTTTTTTGCATTCACTGTTTTAGAAACAATGGCAAAAATGTCTTTTTTGCATGTAATTTTCTGCCGGGAGTTGGGGTCACATGTCACAGCATTGAATAAGCTTTAAACATTATAGAACTACCATCTCTACTTTTTCTTCCTCTTTTGCCCAGTGTATTTTGCTGGTGTTTTTGTTTTTTTTTTTTTTTTCCATCTTTCTGTTGTCATTTATCCCTTTCTCATTTCCGCTGTGATTCTCCTCAGCTTGTTCCCTATTGCAAGTAATTTTTACTTTATTGCAAGTAATATCAGACCTATTACAGAGCTGCAGCACTCGCTTGCATTAACCTTAGGATTGCTTCACACCACTGAGTAAGAAGCTGAGGGGTGGTTTCTCACTGAGTTTTTCTTTGTACTCCCCATCTATTGTCTCTAGTTATTGTCTTGTCTAGCACATGGGTAATCACAGGGAGACAGAGCACAAGGATTAGGTTAGGAGTTGTCTGTTTTCATAAAGGACCTGCCCCAATAAAGTCCTGCAACTCCTATGTACTGTTGCACTATACATGCACTATAAACAGATGCATTCGGTTTATTGGATAACTTCATGTAAGTTTGCATATGCCAAAGCAGGAAAAAGAGGCTTCTGTGAGACTGAAAACCCATGTTTTCCCCAGCCCTGCAGACCTGATTGTTTTCATAGTGATAACATTCCTGTCCTGATCTACATTCAATAGAGACTTTGCATGGCATCACATAGCACAAACCTATGAGTTTCTGCATGTACGTTTACACAGTATCCTCTGGAGATGCGTGCAATGATGCTCTCATAGGGAGGTTACATTTATTTACACTAGCCCTAGATTCAAACCAGCAGTGTTGAGATGGGAGGAGAGGAATGAGGCCTGCAGCACTGAGACACACCTGGTACATTGTCTTTGTATGCAACCTCCATTTTACATGAGTGTAAACAGATGCATGAAGCTGCAATCAGGAGATGGGTCTGGCCCATCTATTTAAGAGTATAAATCCATTTTCGCACCCTGCCCCACAGTACATGGACACTTTGCATGGCAAGTTAGAAATGCAGAATACATTCACGCAGACCCAAAGTACTTGACACCACAGAAACCCAGGAAAGCCACTGCAGAGAACATCTTCCAGGCTGGCATCAAATATTACTTGATTCATACTTACCCAAAATGTAGTCTGGGTAAGTCGAGGTCGAGCTGAAATACAGTGGCTGGTAGTTGTCAGAAGAGAGCAGAGATGTGTGATCAGCACAAATGCCTGTTTTCTGGAGTGCCCTATCAGCCTCATGGGATTATCTTGTGTGTACGGCTTTGCTTTTTGGCTGTCCTGAGGCTTTGGGGTGGAGGTGACATTGTAAGGTACATACTGCCAGCATTTAATATCTGACAGTGGGTGCTAGCAGCTTTGTGTGTTTGAGAAAGGAAAGGTTAAACCTCCATGTGATACGGTTGTAAAAGGAAGAAACTCCAGCTGGGAGGTTTGTACTAAGATTAGCAGTGTCTGCAGCTGTGAACCTGTAGCAGTTTTGCAAGCAGCACCCAGATCTCACCCTCAGGAGCAATATTGCTGCTACAAGGTTGTCCTCTCCTATTCACAGAACAAGCAAAGTGCAGTCTCTTCTCTCAGCTCTTCAAAGACTCATTTATAACAGAAGGGAGTGAATAGGTTATGTACTTCATTTACAGAAATAAGTGACACTTCTGTTCAAAGAAATGTCAAGCAAGTGTCAAGTGATCAATCGTGTTACTTCTTTGGTTAGCTGCAAAAGGAATCAGAGGAGTTTATCCTTTTCTTCCCACTGTGAAGTGCCCATTCATAAATGCACAGAATCATAAAATCCAAATCAAAACCAAATTTGGGTTCAGAGAGACCTTAAAGCTCATCCAGTTCCAACTCCCTGCCACCCGTAGGGACACCTTCCACTAGACCAGGTTGCTCCAAACCCTGTCCAGCCTTGCCTTGAACACTGCCAGGGATGGGGCAGCCACGGCTTCTCTGGGCACCCTGTGCCAGCGCCTCAGCACCCTCACAGGGAAGAACTTCTGCCTTATATCTGTTATAAATTTACTTTTCGGTTTAAAGCCATTCCCACTTGTCCTATCACTACGTTCATTGCTCTTTACACTCATTCTGCTACTTGTTTCCCTACCTCCTGAGTTCACAATTTCTCTTTAATTCTCATTAATCCTCTCTTCTGAGCAATTGCCTCCCTGAACGCAGACTGAATGCTGCAGCAAAGATCTTCTGTTGCTGAGTGTGAAATGGTATCCAATCCTACTGCAAACTGGAAGCTAAGATAGATACCCAAAAATACAGTGCACACCTGTGTGAAATATTAGAACATTTAAGCAATTAAGATTGCTTTTACAATCCTGTGGTTGCTCCTTACCTAGTAGGAAGGACATGTTAATTGTTAGCATTAAAAACTAAAATCCATGGAAACCAGCACTTAAGTTCATTTTAGGAAGATCACAAAGAAATATGTTAGCCAGTTAGACACATACTGATTGAGCAAGAGCCTGTCTAGAAAAACAAGTGTATTGCAAACTAATAAGGGCTTTCTCATAACTAGTTTCGCAATATATCTGTGTTCTCCAGGATGACATTTAATTTGGTAGTTTCATTTCGCTTTTTTTGAAGCACCTGGTTTTATTCTGAGTTTTGCTTTTAAGCAAGTATGAAAAAAAGCCAAAATCAGAAGACATGAAAATGTGTTACTAACTTTAGATCAACTCCTTTACTGGTCACCTGTAATTTTGCTGGCTATTGTCTTAGAGTTCAGATTTTGGGGTAGTGGTTGGGTTGCACGTTCTAAGTTGCCTATGCAGAGAATTCATTACTTCTTGAGAGCCAAGCTCTGGAGGGTTTCATGAGGTACAAAATGAAGCAAGCCAGGAAATTCCATAAGGCAGAACAAGAACTGCTTGGGTTTTGACATAACCGTCAAAGAAGTTTGGAGTTTGCTTATTGCTATCTTGACAGAATCTGGAGGCTGCAAGCAAGCTGATGTGCCCAGATACCTAAAAAGACACTTCGGACAAATAACAGATGTGAGAAGAAAGTAAAAAAGGTATAATTTAAGAATGTGACAGATCTCATTAGTGTTAATGTTGCTACCTCAGCTGAGCAACCAGGACAGAACATACACAATATACACCACCAGTATAGACTTCCTAGACCATAGCCTGGCTTATGAGCTCAGACTGAGGCTGGAGGGACAGGGGTGGGTTACCCAAGGCAGGAGGCATCACAAGCATTTGAGCATCTGGGAAAGCGGCTGTAGGTCCATGTTTGCGAGTACAAAAGGAGCTCAAACAATCCAACTGCACATCAAAATTTGCAGCTCATCAGCCTTTTGGATTACCTTAAAGCTTGCAAAGAGATGTGAACCTAACCATGCTTCCCTGGAATTAATATTTAATATAACTCTGCTTCCCAAGAAGAGGGTGCCTGTGAGACATCTGTTTTCCTAAAGCAGTCAGTAAGACTGCTACACATTTCCTTCTCTCTAAAAAACCTGTGTAGCACTTAAATGCTAAAATGATACTGAATCATGGAATCATCATAGAATCATGGAATAGTTTGCATTGGAAGGGACCTCTAAAGATCATCCAGTCACAACCCCTGCCACAGACAGGGACACCTTCCACTAGAACTGGTTGCTCCAAGCCTGTCCAACCTGGCCTTGAACACTGCCAGGGATGGAGCAGACATAGATTCTCTGGGCAGCCTCTGCAACCAGGGTCTCACCACTCTCTGTGAAGAACTACTTCCTTAGAACTATGCACTCTGTCATTTAAAGCCATTCCCACTTGTCCTATCAATATCTGCCCTTGTAAAATGCTCTTCTCCAGATTTCTTGTGTCCCTTTTTGGCCCTGGGAGCTGCTCCATGGCCTCCCTGGAGCCTTCTGTTCTCCAGGCTGAGCAAGTCCATCTCTGTCAGCCCATCTCCATAGCAGAGCAGCTCCAGCCCTCTGAGCATCTCCGTGGCCTCCTCTGGACTCGTTAGAACATCTCCATGTCCTTATGTTGGACAAAGTACTCCAGGTGGAGTCTCACAAGAAAGGGGGACAATCCCTTCCCTCGACCTTCTGGTCACACTGCAGCCCAGGACCTGGTTGGTTTCTGGGCTGCAAGTGCTCACTGCCAGGTCATGTTGAGCTTCTTGTCAACCAACACCCCTAAGTCCTTCTCCTCAGGGCTGCTCTCAATCCATTCTCTGCCCAGCCTGTGTTTGCTCTTAATACTTGATATCTAAATACCTGAGTTCTCCAGGCAAAATGCTGAGCAGCCCTTTAAAAGCACAGAGATGTTTGTGTGAGGAGAGAATTCCCCACAGCTTGGGTCTGGCTGAAGAAATGTTCTTCCTGCTTGACCTGGGCAGTTCTGTTGCTCCCTTCCCTTGTGAGAGAAACCTGACACATACAACACTAAACCAGAGCATGGTGCTAAGCACTGTTCTAAAGTGTCAGGCAAAGCAGAGTGCCTGGGGTTTAAAATACAAACCTCTGGCTGTGGAGAGAGCTGCTGATGAAAGGGACTGAGCAAATATCCATCCCGTAACACCCACTTCCTTTGTGTACTTGGCTGGCAAGAAGCAGCTGTCATTACCCAGCAGCTAGTTTGGACCAAGTCTATTCGGTTAACATGAAGTTAACATTTGTGGTGTGTGTGGGTGGGAAGGCAGGGGCTTGGAATCAGTCATTACCACAGATCTCACTATGAGGGCTAATCCTGGAAGTCTTTTTTCTTTCTGTACACAGAAAAAAAAAATAATAATTCTGAAACAATGTTGATTCTGAGAATTGCTGAATTTATTTTGAGAAATATGAGTAGAAAGGTTTTTGAATTTTGGCAGGATGTCTGATAGAATACGAACTTAGAAATGAAGCACATAGAGAAGAAGCATCTGGTTTATTTACATTAGAGCACCTGAACTATTTCTAGTAGTATATGAAAACATGTATTTAACCTCTTCCCTGAATTGTTATTTCTATAATTCCCCTTCTTCATGCATGAAGCTTAACAGTAGATGTTTGGTTTGGTAGAGGGGGTTTTATTTGATAGGGGAAAATAGTACTTTTTAGGTAAAAATCTCTCAGCCTGGATGCTCCTAACCTTTTTCCTTTCACCAGGACAGAAAGAACATGAAGCACCAATCCACTGAGGTTTTACATTCCTACTGCTCGAAAGCAGAAGCAGAAGCAAATCAAAACACAACACGGGTATTGGATACCAGGTGCAAACAAGACATGAAGTTTCCTACTGCTGCCCTGCCACCATCTCATTCTGGGAAGAGTCAGAGGACTGCATGGTTGTACAGTTCATGGACCTTGCTGAGAAGGTCTCAGTGCCCTGCTTGTTACTGGATCTTTATCTCATGGAGCTGGAGTTAGATAGCCAGTTATGGGTCTTGCTGGTTTCTAGGGTACTAACAGCATGCACTAACCATTGGTCCCACGGTACAACTGGGAAAGGCTGTTTTTAGTTTAAATATATTTCACTGGTTGTATTCCAAACAATGAAAATGAACATATGTTTTTGTAAAAGAATGAGCTGCCAGCCAAGGCTTTAATGGCAAAATGATCTAGTTTTCAGATAAAACGTGGAGTAATAAAACACAGAGAGAGTCATTTAGGTTTTGGAAAACAAGCTGGAGATAAAACCTCAGGGGATTTCTTCCTCCTTTGAAGTGCTCAAGCAAATCTAATTCAAAATACTGAGAGCTACACACACCTGACAGAGAGATGTGTTTAGCAGAGCACAGCTTCCATGGCAACTTCAAATGTAGTGAAGTCACCTGATTTGGATTGCTGAAGGAAGTGGGTAGTGGAAGAAGGATGTCTGGCTAAGCCACAGATCCACATGTGACATTGTGCAACTCACACATAAGCATGGAAGTTCACCATCTGTGGAGCTGGGCAGTGCTTTAGCATTTTGAGTCATCAAGGGAGAAACAAGAGTAATTATCAAATAGAGATGTTCTTCTATGTGGTCCCTAAGAGGGAAAAAGGATAGGTAAATGTGATCTCTTCTTATTACTTGAGAGCCAGAATCCTAAAATGTATATTAGTTTATCAAAAGCATAGTCATCCAGCTGCAGTCTAGCCCATTACTTCTGCCTCCCAGAGACAATACCTAGCATGTATAGTGAGAGCCAAAGGGGCTTGTAGCTGCATACGTCCATGGCATCTCCACCAGCCAGCTCTGGTCAATACCATTAACATATTTTCCTGAGCTGTTGCCTACTTGTTTTTCAAGCAGCATTCAGCTGTTTTCAGACTGTGCTAACATAAAAGATGATTAAATGTATTCATTCACCGATGCTTCATGCATATAGACGAGCCTAGCTGCAAATAAAATATTTCTTGGAACCTGAGAACTGCCTTCATGCATGCTGATGTTCATTGTGGTGTAATAATAGAGACTGGAGAAAGGAATAAGTGGTAAGCTTTAGGTAGGAAATAAAGAGCAGAGGTTTATTAAAGTAACTTTGCAAAATAAGGGTTTAGTAGGAAAAAAGGCAATTCCAACCAGGGAGCAAATATAATAAACAGGTTGGTGTTTCTTTTTCAGATAGCCTTGTATTTTTTGTTCAAAAAGAAAAAAAGTAGTGATGCATGCACCCTGCAAACCCTGCATTTGTGATCAATAGATCTAATTACATCAAATATTACTCCTTGAATCAAATGGTTTTGAAATAGGCAAAAGCAGTTAGCTGACTAGCAGCCAGGATTCAGAAAAGATATCTGAGCTGAGGCATTCAAACCACAGCTTAATGCCTTGTGACTCAAGGAATATGATTAACTCTTGATTCACATTTCTGAGAACAGCAGCCAGCAGCCACTTCCTCTTGACAGTGCTGATATGTAGTGCACTGCCTTCAGGCAGAAAACGTGTACCTTACATGCTTTCCCAGAAACTGCAACAGCTTTCAGCTGCCCCTTGCACCAGTTCTGCTCATACACTTAGATTGAAGAACTCCTTTCTTACGCTTGTCAGAAGGCACAAAACTTGTAACACTGTGCGAGTGCACTCTAGTGAACTTGCTACCTTTAATTCTGATGAGCATCCATTAACAAAATGGGGAGATACCTATACACTCTTTGCCAGTCCAGTGTAATATTAACAACATGATGAATGCCAGATTGTAGGAATCTATGAGTTTGTGCTTCAGTGAGGTACACAGGTGACTGAAGTATGCTCCTACCCTTTATCAGTGGAGAAGAAACCATCAGGTGGTAATTCAGATCTGAGAATTCAGAGGTTGTTATTGACTGGAGTCAACATGAGTGACCATGTGCCTAACATGAGTGGGTAAATTAAACTTGTCTGTATTGCTAAATCAATTATCAGTTACTAAAAGTCATTTTCACACTGTTTGGAGCTGGCAGATGTTTCATAGGGAGAGCTAGCCTCAAAAAACAACCAAGGAAGAGAGAATTAACTAGCAGTGCCAGCCATGTATATCCAGTGCTTCAGCTTGCATTTTGGCACTTTTTATTTAGCAGCACTCATGTACTCTTAAGGGGCTTAAAGATGAGTGGGTTGGCTCATTACACTGTGGGGCTGTGTCTTCTTCTCAGTGTTTGCAAATCACTCCATCAAGAGGTTTTTTGCTTGTCACTGAACTGTACAAATCATGCTAATAAATACAGGATGTTTCCACTTGTCAGAGATGTTCCAGGGGTTATACCAGGGGAATTTCTAGGATATTCCTTTCTAATGCCTAAATACAGCACTAGTTATTCAAGATAAGGAAATAAGGGGCCAAAGGGTCTTTAACAGCCTGTGTGGGCAATGAAGAGGTGTTACAGCCATTGTGTTGCCAAACTATGAATAGCATAGGGCATCCCTGAAGGTCTGATATCATGGTTATTGATCCTGGTACTACTGGACCAGGCAATAAAACACTCCATGCAGTCATACTTCTGCTGAATAAACCCAAAAGCTCATTTTGATGACTTTTTAAATTGTTTTTAATGGTTTAGTCTGGTATAGACACACAGTACTTGGTAACACTATGATATTAGTGATGTGGTAGACAAAAACCACTCAGAGACTGTAGACACAAAATTAGCTTACCAGTATTTTGTGAAGAAATGTAAATCGATAGAGTTTCCTCATTTTGAAGCCTGAGGCTATGCTTGTTATCTGATAATAGGAGTCTTATAGCTGCCTTCACATGACCTGCAACTGTAATTCAAAGAGAAGAGGAACAGAGAAGTGACGCACAGTGAAAGAACAAGAGAAGTCCTAACCAGTGGTTTTATGGTCAGGTTTTAAGTGATCTTATTGTTCACTCGGGTTTCTTTTCTTCTCAGTTCCCATCACGTGTTTTTGTCAGTTCTAAATCTTCCCCTTAAAAAGGTCAAAGTGCAGCTCAAATCTTATCTTCTGGTGTCAGGCATCTTCCTGACTTTGGGTCAGCCTTTGTCTCATCTCTAAAGATTAGCCTGCCTTTGACCCTCCCTAGAGGCCAAATTAGTCCACTTCTTGTTGACTTTTATAGTTCTCCCCACTTGCTTCATCTCTCTCAAGTCCAGTGCTTAGAAAGTGATAATTGTTATTAGATGCATTTCAAGTCTTCCACTTTCAGGACTACAAAAATAACCCACTCCAAACCAAACCAAAAAAGCTCATCAAACATTAAAACACATCACTTTCAAGAAAGCCCCAGCAAGAAAAGTTATTTACAAAGTAAACACATTCATTATGTGTTAACAGTGCAAAACATACTGTTGCAACGTGTATTGACCTGTTTTTCTCAACACTACAGGTACAGGTGATTCAGAGTTCAATTTAGCATGAAAAGAGTTTGCAGTTCTTACTAGATTTCTAGCTCCCTCAGCCACAATAGTATCTATCCTACTGATGAGATAATCTCAGCTAATATTTGTAGCAGAGGATACCAGATGAGAACAGAATAGGGAACAAGATGAGAATGGCGTCAGCAAAACCTCACCCCGTACAAATTGTATCTTCCTGTACATTTTAGAATTGCTTAAAGGCCAGATGAAGAAAACAACACAGTGGGTAGATTCTAGGATCTTGTAGATCCATTCCTGTCTCCCCTCCAAATCTTGTCTGTCATTGCTTCAGATTCCCAGCTGTAAGATAAGGGAATAATTAATGATTAATTGTGGTGTTAATTAATTTTCAAGTCATTTGCTTGGACTCAAAACCTTTTTGTTTAAGGTGTGACATTTTTGCTTTTTCAAATAGAAACCTTTAAAATGAGCTGGAAAAGGACCAGTAGGTGGTCACATATGACCAGAGGAAATACTCATCCACACATTCTGAGTAGGAATTTCTCTGTTGTGTTTTGCAAGGACAAATACAGATTTACCTTCCAGCTCTGTATATATTATATCATATATTGTGGCCCAGAGAAAAGTGGTATTCGTGTTTGCCTTATCGTCCTAAATATAGATGCAGACACTACAGTGAAGAAAAACACCCATAACACCCACTATCCCCCCCCCAACTTTGTAGAACGTGAGAGTTTCTGTTGCAGGTTCTTTCTCACTCAGGTTTGAACTGGACCTATTTTGCTTTTAGCCACACATTTCACCTCTGTTTTTGTTCCATTTGCAGGTTGAATGTGTTGGTTATTGCCTGAGAGGTCATGCAATGCCAAAGAAAAGAGGGCTCTTTGCTGCAATGTGAAAGCTGTGTCATAATAATCTTTGGGAGAGGAGTCACATTTCAGGCAGAGTTTACAAATCCTTTATGAGGGAGACCGACTGACTCGGGAGTTCATTTGGAAACTGTTCCAGGATGCAGGGCTGGAAAAGAGAGAACATTCTGTGATCTTTGGAGTAAGAAACTTGGTTGAAAGAATTTTCTGGCCTTATGCAATTTTTCCTTCATCTGGCTTGCATTTATGAGCTTCTTTTGTCACTCAGAATGCCAGCTGGATAGAGTTTTTCCTAGCAATAGAGGTTAAACAAAATATTCATGGCTTGAATCCTGAACGTAGATGGCTGGAAAAGAGGAACTCTGTTCTGCAAGCAATGCTAATATATTGAATTCTTAAAAATACAGAATTGTAGAAAAAAAAAATCCATAAAATATAATTTCTGGAATAATTACATTTCTGCATCATTGAAGTATAGGAACTACATTAAATACTACTATATATATAATATATAAAACAGGTATTTTATGAACAATAAGAAAAATAATATTTTAGACCATAAAAGCCATCAAAATAAATCTTAGTTATGTAAACTATCAAGATAAAAACAGCAATAAGGGACTCAATGGGCAAGTTCTAAGCTTTTTGAATATGTAATTTTGATCACATGCCCGGTAATCAAAAGTGCTCACAGCTATAATTACTTGGCTGATTTTTCATCTTTCCTGAGCACCCTCCCTAATGCCTATAGTCTCTGGTTGCTGTGATTACAATCTGCTTACCCTGGAGGGTCACAGTTCACTTGGGAAGAACTTCACAAGAGAGAAGTCTTGCTGTAGGCACATCTATTTTTGTTTCATTTGTCCGGATCAAATTATTCACAGTCACCTTGTATCTTATCTAGACACCCTGCATGAACCATTTTCTATCAAGCATGGTTACCACATTGTTACTGTAACGGATTCATTTCAGTGGAGTCATTTTAATCTTGAAATGCAATTCCACTCTTTAAACCAGGTGTTATGAAGATTTCACCGTGCAAGAAGTATGAGTGCTCAAGATATATACCAAGTAATGCATGCAAAGCAAAGAATTAAGAAAGATTTTGGTAAAGTCTTTCAAAACTGAAACAGCAGTCAAATATGGATGATGAATAATTTAACTTGAAAAACTAGTAAACAGAAAATTACCTCTAATTAGTATTTGCAATGGTTAAGATGACTGACCAGTCCTGAATGCACTTAGGGTTGAATGTATTGCACCTGAGATCACTTACATAAAAGGTCAATGTCTCTTAAGGCGCTGGTGATAATATGGGATCAAATCAAATTGGAATTGTCCATTTTTTTTCATTACCTGTGAAGAATTTACAGGAGTCATCTGGATTTAGCCTACTTAGATGGGCTTATTTCTGAGTATTTCAATTTAAGTGAAATGAGTATCACCCTAACTATAACCATTTAACTTGTACGTGTCAAGGATGTACAAGAGTACTGTACGCAGAAATCTACCTCCAGAATACTCTTTGTCCAAAAAGAAGTGATTAATAGTGGGAAAATTAATCCTCAAAGCTGACTTCATCAACTAAAATGTCCCTGGTGAGGAGGGCAAGCTGCTGACTAGGCTCTGGCCTGAGGCTTCACTAACATGAGAAAACACTGGTTCTAACAACTCACAGGGTGAGAAGGTGACAGCAGTTACGGATAATACCATGAGGAATGGACAGATTTCACAGGGGGAGTTGTGTGAGGAACAGCCACACTGCACTGATATCTGCAGGGGGGCACTGGGGATGGCTGGGGAACTGAGGTGACAAGGCCTGGGAAACCACTTCAGCAACCCTGGTATGGCTGAGATGATAGAGGTAACAGCACCAGAAATACCAGGTTTGCGTAGAAAGGTAGCAAAAGTGGGAGCAAGAGGGAAAAGTAACTATCAGTGTTGGTTTTTTGGGCCAGAAAAAAGGGAGACGTGAAGATGGACTGGAAAAGAGCAAGCCTGGGAAACTGGGGACAAGGAGGAGTAAAAGGAGCTTGTTCTGTGTAAGCAAGTGGTTGGTTAACACCTTTGGTGAAGCCCACTGCCCCATCGTGCAGTCTACTCTATCTCCTTATTAAAATAAGTTTAATTTTCCTGCATGAGCACGCTCAGTTCTGTACATGAGATGTTCACCTACCTCACTAGCTGGTGAATAGGACAAGAGGACTTGTCTGATTCTAAAGGACGTCAAGATGTGAGCCTAAAGAAAAGGAAGAGGTGAGACAGCTAAGGTAAGACCTATAGACTGCTGTCAAAGGGTAGGTCCTACTGCATATGGACTTCATATTACACCAAGGAATGGCAGCCCTTGGGTTATGGAACTGAGTAGGCGCTGACTTCATTTTGAGTTCTTTAGAAAATAGTTTACTACAAATTCAGGCAAATAAAAATTCAATGTTTGATTCTACCTGTTCGAAGTCTGGCTCTGCTTCTGAGAAAGCCTGTTTTGTCAGGAAGGTCTGCAGTTACTCATGTTTGGGCCAATTCTGATCCAACAAATAACTTCTGTAAGTCACCAGGAAATTGACTGGTCTACAAAGTAGATGAACTCTCGACAAGAGAAACTGGAAGGAGAGCAAAGTATATGAAAGAATGAAAGCATCTCAGGCTGAGATTTAATGCTTTTTTTTGAGACAAGTTCAACAATCTATCTCAATATGCAGTGCTCATTTCTTTTTTTTCTGGAATGTTCAGTTTTGATTCTGACCTTGAGAGAGATAAGGAAAAGCACAGAAAAAAACTTGAAAGACAACAGATAAACCTTACAAGGAAACACTGCTTCTATCCTAAGCTAGTTGTTTTCCAAGACAGTATCTTACCCTTTTGTTTCTTAAAGTAAAAGACCTATTGCTAAAGCAAATTGCATCAATAGCATTATATATCAACTATTATTCTCCACAGGTTTATTTCACCAAAGGTCCTAAATATGCCTCTTCCAAATGTGCAGAAACAACCTATCATAGCATGCGTTGGAGAAAGTGTTGCATCCAGAAGCACTTCCGTTTATCACCACTGTTTCCACTAACTTCTGTTCTAGGACTTCTAGGGTTATTTCAGCATCATCTTCATGGTGAGAAATTGAACTAATTCTGTGCTACATTCTGCATGTAGTGAGGTGGTACCTTTCAGAGGCTCTCTGTGCCTGTGGGCTCTTCAGAGAAATAGCAGGACCTATAGATTTCTGCTGCCTTGGGAGGTTTATATAGAAGTCTTGAGGATGTAACCCACTATGACAAAACTCTGAGCATTGACTCTAAGTCATTATTTGGTCCAGCTTTTGACATAGAAAACACACTTCAATTTCAGTGTTACCAGCACACAGGTCAGATTTACTGCATTGTAAAATTGGTTTCAGAGACTTGAGGTAAAGTGTTGTAAAGACGCTCCTAATTCACATCAATGGTTATAGCACCAGCGTGGGACACAGGTGTTCAAAATGCTCCAGCTGACTTTGACAGATATTTTTGTTGAAGCTTGCAGCAGATACACTGGTGAGCAAAACAAACATCAACAGCAATCATTTCCATTAAACTGAATTTATAAAAGCAAGATGTTCTCTTATGTGTCAAGTCGACAGACCAGGTGGATGCTGACATGTTGCACTGGGAGGAAGAAATACAATGCACTTTCTTCCCAGTGCTTCATGTTTCAGCTGCAGACCAATCTTTTAAAATTTTCTCTTCAAATGATGCTTCTAACTATACTCAATTTGAAAGGAAAAGATATAATTGGAATAAAGTGATTCCAGGTCGTCATGAGGAGTAGATATCTTGTCAAGAAATTAGGAAACGTGCATAACCAAATATAAAAAACAGTGACAATTTGTGACATATTTGTTTGGCCTATGACAGCTCATGGAAATACAGCTCAGTCTTCTGTTAGCATTCTTAAGTCATGGTGCACAGCAAGAAGGCATCAGAAGCTATAGGAAACAAAGCCCTGTTTTATGAGTGTGGGTGGGATTTTAATTTTGGCCCAGGGTTTTCTTATAGAGACAGATAGCTTAACTTTAAGCACAGAAATATGCATGATCTGATACTTGGTGCTTAGAGTTCTCAACAACCTGAGTGTGAGACCAAACAGAATGGCTGCATATTAGTGTCAAGTTCATGCTCATTATGAGCTTTTAATGTGATTTGATTTCCAGTTATCTGATTGTACTACTTGCCCCATTCTGTTTAACATGTTGAATAAGTGAAGACTGTCGTATACCATGGATACCTAAAATTGGTGAATCCCACCTACAGTGTCCAGGGTTGCTAGAATCACAGCCACTGTGATGGCGTCCAGATGAATTTGCAATTTAGGATGAAAAACATGCAGACATAACAGATGGGGAGAATGAATATGCCAATGGGATCAATGTACTACCTGTAGTTCAGCTCACTTAGATATAAAACGTTTTATTTGTAGAGGTGACCTTTAGCAAAATTCTTGCCATACTTCTGGTGTTGTACAGAGAATTGATAGCAACACTTAATTAGACTTCTAAAGTTCATGGTAAAATATTGAGTGCTCTGCTGTATATATTAGCTTTAGAAACCAGATTTGCAATAATCATTCAGCAAATGCGTCTGCTTACCATCAATATTTTTCTTGTCACATTCTGATTTCCTAATTAGTGGCATCGACTAGTAGAAGAAACAATATGTTGATATTGTTTTCCCTGAGGGCTAGTTATCATCCTTTGATGACCGTGTCAAGCTTCCATTCATTTTTGCGATAGCCGTTTCCTATCCAAGAGTGTAATTTAGCCCAGAGAATATATCAGCAACAAAATAGACATTAGCAGCTCAGAAGAAGCATTAACACCATATTTTAACTCATCCCATCCTCATTATGCTTGATGAGCTATTTCTAAGTCTGTCACTAAGGGAAATGCCATTAAAACTGAAAGGCTCCAGATGTTTGGAGCTGCTCTGTAAGATGACTTCAAAGAACCAAAACAACCTAGGCATTTTGGGGCAAAATTCTGTGGTACCTAATTTGACAGCATTCTTAGTGAACTTGAAAACATTTTGTGTTTTATTCCCCATGTAATTTACCTGTATAGAATACTCACTGCTTCTTCCTTCATTAAAGAAGACCCTAGGGCTCAGACCCTGGAGCAGGCAGTGACAGAGCACAGCCATTCCTCTCAATTGCAACTGACTGCAGCTGCTGCAAGCTCTGAGACAGTTGGGAAGGCTAAAGCCAAACTTTTGGTCTTGCAGGTAGCAAAAAGGAGAGAGCATTTTGGTTATGCTGCTGAGACCTAATGTATACACAGATAAATAGACTTCAGGAGAAGTATCAGCAAGCTGCTTAGATGGTAGAAATGTATAGAAAACAAAGTGGTTTCTCTATCAAATTAGACTAGGAGTAAGAGAAATCGGTGTTAAAATAATTGGTCTCTGTGAGAGATCCAGCCTCACTGGCTTCCTGAAGGGGTGAGTTCCAAAGAGACAGAAAAACCTTTACAGCTCAAAGGAGCATATGTTGTGAAAGAAAGGTGACCAAGGTCTGAGAACAACTGTGTTAGTGTAATAGACATCTAAGATACATAGAGAACAAAGACCAGTGAGGAAAGTGTATACAGTTCATAACCAAGAGTCCCAGAAGGACTTATGACCAAGATGATATGGGGAAGGTTTTACAGAAGCTTTGGAAGGAAAAGGGAAAGCTAAATCTGGGATGGATCATTCAGTATAAAGAGCATTTTATTATAACTAAGACTTTAGGGCAGACTAGGAAAATAGAGTGTACAAATGACACAGTCATTAGTGATAGTTAAATGGTGCGCAAGAACCATGCAAGCCAAATTATTCAAACTTGGCTGCTCAGTGTCTGCAACAGCATTTAGAAGTCTGGTCAAAAAAAGCCAAACTACTTCCTTTCAAAAGTGCTAAGGTATACCTTTCAAGGATGTTTCACCTCAAAGCCTATGGTGTGAGGACAAAAGATGTCTTTGTATTTTTTCTACTGTACAAACCCAAAATCATAGAAGAGTTGAGATGGAAAGACACTTCTGCTTAAAGTGAGGTCAACTACAGATGGTTTCATAGGGTCTTGACTAGTTGGGTTTTGGGTATCTTCAAGGATGGACACTTTCCAGCCTCTTTGGGCAATCTGTGCCAGTGTTTGACTACACTCACCATGAAACAGTGTTGCTTATATTTATGTGGCATTTCCTGTATTTCAGTTTGTGTCTACTACATCTTGTTCTGTCACTAGGTATTACTGAGAAGAGTTTGGCTCCATCTTCCCTCCCCTCCGCCCTGCCCAGGTATTTCTACACATTGATAGGATTCTCCCTGAGATTCCTAATTCTTCAGGCTGACCGGTCACAATGCGCTCAGCCTCTTCTCATGTCAGATTTTCCAAGCCCTCAGACATCTTCATGGCTCTTTCCTGTACTTGCTCCAGTATGTCCATGTCTCTTGTACAGGGGAGCCCAGCCCTATACATGCCACTGCAGATATGTCTGACCAGTGCTGAACAGAAAGGGAAGGGATCACCTGCCTTCTTTAATCCTGCCTATATCATGAATGCTCTACTGATGTAGAATACCATCATGCTATACCCATAGCCAAAACAAATAGGGAGAAATGGACAAAGTATCAGTCTGTGGAGACTTGATCCCAACCACTGATGTGGATTTCTGAGCCTATAAAGGAGCTGTTTTTATCAAAGACTGAAAATATGCGGAATAATTCCTCCACTTATACCTCTACCCACCCCTCTGCAGTGCACTGAACAAAGTGACAGCAGCAGAATGTCTCCTTGTAGAGCTGACTAACAGCATCTACAGCAGGGATGCTGCCAGTAAAGGTATAAGTGGCACCCTAGTGATGCTTCTTTGTTGACAGAGAGACATCCAACAGCCTTCATCAACAGAGATCCTGTCTGTATGTTTGGATCCTTACCTGCTTATTTTACTGCTTATTGCTGCTCCTTTTTTACTCTGTCTACAGTAGTTTTACCAAATTCAGGGCCACTTCGTCATAAACATGATCTTCTTTTGGGTGATATGGTTTAGTGTGAGGTGCCCCTGCCCATGGCAGGGGGGTTGAAACTTGATGATTTTAAGGTCCTTTCCAGCTTTAACTCTTCTATGATTCTATGATTCTCCTGTGCTATTCATAGTGCAGCACAATTACACCGTTTGCAGCATGATTTAGCAGCAGAATTCAGCTCTGGCAGATGAATAAGAGCCCTCACTGCAGTTAGATCAATTAATCTGCAAAGAAATGCTATGAAAATGTTCTCACCCTGTGGACTGAGAGTGGAATACATTAGCACAGGAGACTCTATAAGTTTTTGTCAATATAACATCTAATAGTTCATTATTCTGAGGAACTAAAGAACGTTTTTTACCAATTTGAATAAATCCATTTAAATGTTACATAAATGCATGAGATTGTATCTAGTGTCTGCTATAATAGGTCAGCATTTCAGAAAAATTCGCCTTTACAATAAGGGTATGCCAGATCTGGAACATATTATTCTAGAATAGCCAAGACTAGAATACATTAATATATGAAGATTAAGGAAGCTATAATACCAAATGTATTTCTATCTGGTGCAGAAATCTGTCTTCCATATAAAAACTAATGAATCATCTTCCCATTATATCAGACTTTGACTCTCCTGCAACAGATACTTTTCACAGGAGTGTTGTATGGATGGTAGCATAGGCAACACTCCCCCTTGTAGCAGGAGTGATTTCTTATTCTGGTATTGCATTAACAGTTGCATTGTCTTAATGCTAAGTAGTTGTACAATCTTCAATTTCATAGACATTTAAATATATTTTTTTGCAAATAGATTGTCCAAAGAGGATGCCTGGTTCATACTTATTTTTAAGAATACACTAGGTTCCTCTATACCATGGGCCAAATATCAATTTGGCATTTTTCACATATATCCTGAGGCATTTCATGAACATCCAGTTCTGTTTTTCTTGTGGATTCTTATAAACAGTTCTGTTTACTTTTGACGCTTCTACTGTCCCTTCTTGATATGAATCTCAAGGCACTGTTGGCACAACAGTACTTTTTGCATATTTTATCATTAGCTTGATATTGGTAAATATTGAGTGCCTGATGATCTGAGTTTGTAATACACAGTCCCAATTGCTGGTAAACCATAATAGTTTTAAATGGTGAGGCAGTCACCCCTGAAGGGTGAGATTGCTTTGCTGTTGTTTGGACTGCAACTTCCACATGGACTTATTTAATTGTTTGCCTTGAAAAAAGTTACTGTGAAATCACTGCCATCAGTATTGACCATTATAGCAACCTATATTCTTAATGAAAGCCAAGAAATAGAGTGTAATTGCACTTATTAGCCAGACATTAAAAAAGATCTGACCTGAATCTATTAAGCTTTTAGCTGTTCTGTTCAATAGCCAGTCCATAGGGAGGAGTGCCATACAGGTGATCCAAGAGCAATGCACACTGCTACTGACCCTACACAACTCAAAGTCCCTACAGGTTTTTTGCCGTGCTGGCAATCAGTCACATATGGTTACATGTGCTTTATCCTTAAAGAAGCATTCATTTTAAAAGAGTGAGCTTTTGAAATGTTAAACTCAATGAAAGATGAAAACACATAATCTTTTCTTTTTATAATTACTATTTTAGCAACCATAAAATATCACAGCTCAGTAAAAAACAATATTCTGCCTGGCTTGCTGACAGCTTTTACCTGAATCCAGATTTCTAGTCTATTCCTTATTCCAGTATGAATATCTCTGAAGACTTAGGTTCTAATCTTGCTTTGTTCTCAAATGATAAATTTTTATGCTATGCTGAAAATTTGGTCACAAGTTCATCACAAATTCGGATACAAACAGAAGCTGTTGCTTTGCAAAGACCTCTGATTAGAAAAGGCAAGATGCTATGATCTCTATAGAATCCATAAATAAGGAGGAGAAAACATATCGGTGGGGTCACCAGGCAGTTAATCTGTATGGGCATGGCTGGAACATTGGCTGAAGATGACTCTCTATATAAATAGGTTTCTGGCTAAAGATTCAATTTTAGTTTACATTTTTGGATCTCATGTGTTAGTATTTATGCATTTATTAATGTATCTGGAACACAGTAATGAAAATAACCCCAAGACAAAATATGATCTAAAGGCAAAAGGGAACAGCTGAAAATGGATTAAGACAATGGGATAAAGGAGCTCAGCTTTCTGAAGATGCTGGGTTTGCAAACTGAACCTGTATCACCCGTGAACAAAAAATATGAAAAGAAGTCAGAGAAGTAAGTTAGGTGTTTTTGGTTTTATGGGAGGAGAAGAATAAGGAGCGAATGAGATCCTGCTGTCAAGAATAATGCATAACATGCTGGAAGATCTAAGGTGACTGATGAATGTTGTAACACCCCACACAATGAGGTTGTGGAGAGAATTTTTTTAAAGCCAAGAAAGTCAGCAGAAGGGAGAATACATTCCGGAGTGAAGAACTTCCGCATCCACGTGGACCTTTGGAGGCATTACGCAGCCCTATTAAAGGCAGCACTGTATGCAAGGCAATTGATTCCAGGTTTCAGGACATACACCTGAGAGAAAGATACAGCTGCACAGAGACCTCAGCTACTGTCAGGGACAGAAGAATTTGTCCACTGAAAGAATGAACAAATAGTAACTCAGACAAGGTCACAGAACAAAGAAAAATAACATTTTTTTTGACAGGGACAGAGCATCAAGGAGATTAACAGCACAATCCAGGTTATATATCATAGAAGTCAACAGGGAAGCATTAAGCTTCCTACTGCTCGGGAAATCTTTGAACAGGAATAGCTGGATGAGAATGTCTTTGCATCTCATCTTCATTGCAAAGATGGTCAATGTAAACCAAGGAACACCCTCACCAAAAGAAAATCCTGAGTGCTGGGATTTTTACTATGCGAATTTAATATGAGAAAAGAAATGACAAGCTGCTGTGGGCTGTAGCTGGCATCAGGAAACTGGAGGCAAGCACAGAAAGGACAAGCATATCCCATTTCATCCTAGTGAAAGCAGTGAGTCACAGAAGCTGCCACTAAGTTCGTCCAGTTTAACACCACATGGACACATGAGCACAAGATGTCCTGTTTTGTGTACTTACAAAGCAACATGAAAATGGCATTAATAGTAAAGTGACTGATGACAATGGCAACACGGATAGGAATGAAGAGACAGTGTTGACTCATTGCTTGGATTAGAAAGCACAGAGACTAGTTCTGTGGTTGTCTGCTTCACATGATGGGAAGTACCAAATGGAGTTGAAGCCCCTGTGCTCTGGGAATGACATCAAATAGAACCACAAAGCAAGAGCAGCCATCCAAATACTGGGGGATGCAAAGCAGATGAAGTAGAAGCAAGTCAGACAACATAGAGACAATACTGAAGATAATTATTTCTGTTTGAAGGTAGATTTTCAGTTTTCTCTGAGAAACACAATGTTGATAAGGAAGTAGAAGACCAGGACTGCAGCATGACTAACACAGATGCATTGGAAAGAAAGAGGCATATAGGCAAGATTAACAATGTAATTGAAATGCTTTGAATGTTAAAAAGTATTGAGAATCACAGTTAAGGCACATCTCTCTGATGGGATGTGTCTTGGTGATGCTTGCCTTAAAAAGTGCTTGCATTGCTAAGACATCAACCAGGCTGTTCGAAAAGGCAATGTTCTCTATGAACTTTGGAAAGAAGACAGATTACATAAAGAAATAGTGAAGAGTATTCAGAAGGCTAAACTAAAAAGTTTAAATATGGCTTGGAAGTAATCCTCAGATGCAGCATCTCTGTAAAAAATTCTCATTGCAAACATGTTAGTTTTACAAACAGTATTACCCAGCATATCATGTATATTACCTAGCATATCATACGTGCAGTGTTGCAGGTACTGCTGTGAGAAATTTTGACTTGTTGGCTTTGTCCACTGTAATTTTTCTGTGTTATCGTTTTTTGAGATGCCTATTTCTACAAATCTTTGGTGGGATAAAACAATAAATAATTAACTCAGAGAGGTCATCGGTTTGATCCTATACTCCAGAACTGGTGCTTGGCATCTGTAATGAAGACATACTGCCTTAATCTAATACATGTTTATCATACATGTATACTTCTTGCTTTCATCTCTTTGGCAATGTAAACATTTGTTGGTACAGTGCAGTGACTTTGAAAATCTTCTAAGAGAAGGTTAGAACCTCTGGTTCATTCTCAGTTCAAGGAATAGTAATTGCTATAGGGTTTATTTAGTCATTGATTGCATATATAAGTGATTACTTGAAACACTATGCTAGTTAGATGTTTTAGCCAAATTGTTTTCAAACAGAGAAAGACTAGAAAACCACCATCAAGTTCTCAAAAGCATCTCCCTAGATAGAGGAGAATGCAAGAAGGTCTACTTTTGCAGCACACAGGACCATTAAACCCTTTCCATCAAAGAAAGCTCTGAATGAAAGCTGTCTCAGTGTGTACTTGAGCTGCTCTACATTAGCTCCCTCGTAGTGATAACCTGCATTACTTGCTAGTTTATCTGTGTATTCATAGCAACCATTTGGAGATTCAGAGGGAGTCCTAGAGGAGAGGACTAGAGCAAGTTACTGTCCTTCAGGAGGAACAATTGCCCAGAACCAGGAATACAGACACATCCTTGTTCCAGGTCTCTGAGGATTTCCATCAGCATTCATCCACAAGAAAATAGAAGCCACATCTTTCAGATGCAGTGAGAATGAAACTAAAGGAGAAAGATCCTGCACTTCCCTCAAGTCCTGCAGAGGGTCCACCAATACTAAGTCATGTAACACTGTGGCTACACTGTTTTAAGTGAACTCTTATTTAGTTGTTTTATTTGATGCTTGATGATTACACTCACAGCAGCCTTACACCTACAGACTTGGGAATGAGGTCATGATTTCCTTCGGTTGTTCCACAGTCAGGATCTGGAGTTACGATCTTTGTGTTTCTCCTTCCTCTACTTTCTCATCTTTTTGTCATTTAGTATTTATGTTATTCCGTACTTTGAAAATGGGAAATACAGTCTAAATCAAGGGAGAAAAGTCCTCATGGATAGTCTGTAATAGATTTTTTGTTTGTTTTTTTTTTTCCAAGAGAATGTTTTCCTCTGTGAAAGAATCATCTGTGCCAAGTAGTATCTATTTTGTGTAATTTATTGTCCGCTTACACTGCTATTTTAACTATTGGATGCTTCTAAATATGTCTGGCTATACATTTTAAATAGAAGAGAAAGGGAAGAAGGCAAAAGGAACTTCACCAAACCCACCAAAAGTGTCACATGATCTGGACATTTTGGTAGTGGTTCTTTTGGTGAGTTTGGAATTTATCTTTTTCTGCCAGAGTAACAAAAATAAACACAGAAGCAAAGCTGAAAGCATTTTAAAGTGAATGCAAGACTGAACAATGAACGTGATGCTTTGGCTTTTCTGGAAATACTTCAGTGCAGGAGTTGGTTGTAGTTTAAAATTATGACCGTGAATAGCAGGAGGTGAACAGTACCATCATAGGAACAAAATGTGTTGCTCCATGTCTCCACGGGAAGCCAGAGAATACTTGAAGCATACAGAAAAGCAAGTACAGTCATCACTGGAGAGTCAGGCTTTGTAAGTCTTGCTCACTTTTGTACACAAAACAAGCAAAGATTAAACCCTGGTTATCTAAACTTCCAAACCCATCTCTCGCCCTCTGAATTCGTATAGTCTGGTGGCATCCAGTAGAAGGATTTTGTGAAAAATCTCTGTAGAACTGCTTGGGATTGTTTTATGAAGGTATTCTAGCCAAAGGATCATACCATCTTTTGGTCACCAGCTTGTGTTGAACACAAATTGGATCCCTAGCAGTAAATGTTACATTATTGTCAATGCTATCAGTAATTCTTTGGAACATCTTGCTTCTTTGAGTAGCACTGGAGAACCAGCTCACACAACACCAGAGTAATAATTTACCACTTCATTGTCATATAAAAAAAGAGAAGACAGATATATGAAGGAAGGCATCCTTGGATTTATTGCTGGGAACATCATATTTTAACAAATACGAATTTCTTTTTTTGTTTTCACCAGGAATCAATAAAAAGTATAACTGTTGTGACTTTACGTAGCACATACTGAAAATAAATCTCATTTTGGACTAAGCAAGGCAGCTGGTAAGACAATCTTGGGAGCAAGTTAACTGGCTGTTACATACCTTTGATATTTTTGAAAGGTTCAGTAGTGATATCAATCTTTTAACACTTCACCTTTCATCAGTAAGTCTCAAAATATGGGATTTAATTGAAGGACTCACTTAACTTCACCAATGCAAAAGCCAAGCATCTCTGTAAGTGAATTGCCTAGGTTCTTTTCGAGGGAAAGAAATAGATACTTCCAAAGTATGCTCAGTCTCCATGCAGAGTGGTGTATCAGAGCATAGAGGACCAGAAGGACTTGCTCAGAATTACACAGCAACAGCTATGGATCATTTCTACTAACTGGAGGTTCCAGTGAAGCATCGGGCCCAGCTATTCTCAGCTCCATGATGAGTTAGCAACTGTGCATAAATCAGTCATTGTAGTCTTGTTTTGTTTTGCTTGTGCAAATGTCCATCTCAAATAAAGAAAGATCAGTTAAACCAGATGTCAACTTAATTTTAATATATTCTAAGATCCACTCTTGGAGTGGAATATGACAGACTCCGAGATCACAAGATATTTCAACTTTCCCTGTAAAGGACTAAGAAACAATAGGTCTCATCTGCAGAATGAGAAAGGATCTTATCCCTTACTGTTAAGAATTTGTGATAATTGTATGTAATTTTTCCAGGCAAACACATATTTTAGAGTCTGTACAAGTAAGGCTGTTAATACTTTTTCAGAGCTGAAGTCCTGATAATCAGGTGAGTTGTTTTAACAATGGCAATAGGTTTTCTTCAAAGGAGTTCATAGTCCCATTACAAGAAAATCTGAGACAAAATTATGTAATTTGAAACACTCAGTAAGTTAGAGCATATGAGCAACTAATCTTAAGTGTCCTAAAATGATGAATTCTGTGTCAGGTTGACTGTAACAATGACAGAATAGTAAAATTGTATTCTCAAGCATGTTGTCCTTTATGTGTACAATGTGACATATGGAAGTACTGTCTTCCTTATTCTTGACAGTGATAATATTTAGTGCTTATTTTTGATGTTCAGAGTGTTTTCCAAACATCTTTCTAATACCTTGCAAGGAAGGTAGACACACAACCATCCTGTATTTGGAAATGGAGACAAGATTTAGGATTTTGAAATTTCCTTGAAGCTAGTATTTTTGTGCAGGGGCTTCATCATGTCACTTACTCTTAATTTTGTCTTTAAGATGAATTTTGTGAAGTTGGCAATCTATATGATGGACCAGTGCTGGTTTAGCTGGTCTTGCCAAAGCCAAGTGCTTTTGCATAACTTTCAGCATATAGAAGTCTCCAAAAATCAATGTTCATGAAAATCTCTCTTCTAAACCATCAAATTGCAGTGCTTTCCAAACTGCTTCTTTCTCATTACTTTTCTGTGGCTCCTAATAACATCACTGATGTTTCTTCCTATTGATTACATTTCATTTATAGTATAATTGAAGCATATTTAATCCAGGAGACCATGCTCCTCATCCCTCATCGTTTAATGTATATCCTCAAGCAGTTACATTCCTGATTCTCCCAGCACCTGTGAATTACTTTATGACAGCATATGCTATGCAATGAATGACCATGACTTTTTGGTTTGTTTTTCAATTACTTTATATTTTCTCATTTGCAAGCAATGCATTAAATAAGTAACAGCCATCTGACATCTCTCTGCGCTAGATTTCCTCCTCTCTGTGAATAATTTTGACGACTTGTGAAAATTGTTGGTTGCCTGGTACCTGAGAGGAAGAATTGCATTCTGTTTAATGGTGTGCATATACGTGTATATATATTTATATATATAAAAATCAGAACCAGAAATCTGCTACAAATGTATTCTTGTTTAATGGACAAAACCAGCTCTTTCTGCTATACAGAAGTATTAGTGTCATGACATAAGGAAACAATTCTCAGTTGAAAAACATTCATTTCAAAGAAACAGAAAAGTCATGCAAGAATTGAGCCTTCAGGATGGCTTGAGTCTCAGCTAGTGCCCTTTATTTATCAAAACCTGGTGATTTTCATACAGTACATGTGATGGTTGCATAAAAAAATTGTAGCTAATATTTTATCATAACCAAAAGTACAGTATTTGAACACTAGCTTTTAGCAGGTCATCATTATGTTTCCATCATCTGAATAAAGTATGTACATGAGCAGCATGTTCCTGTTGGTTCATGGATCACATGGTGTTCTCCAAAGCTAAGAAAAACAGTATTTCTGTGTCTGAAGTGACAGGAATTATGATGAGGCACATCAACTGATGATGATATACTAAATTCCAGAAATTCTGAAAAATACAAAAGTAGTTAAATGGAGTTCTTTTAATTTCTCTGTTAGTTTTAATAGCCGTTATTATCAGGGGTCTGGTATCTACCCATGTTACTTGTCAAAACACAATTGCTCTTTCCTGGTTTTGAAGGTGAAAGTGATAGTACATGTGCAAAACAGCAGATGGAGGTAGTAAGATGTGAGATGTGATGGATGAATTTATGCATTTCTGTTGTTCCAGGGAAAAGTCATGATGTGAAGAAATCTTCAGCTGAAAAAATTTGGATTGCTTATGTTTTTGGATTATTGTGTTCAAAACAGAATTCAGGTGAGAGAACAGTCTGCTTGATACAGCGTTTACTGTTGTGGTTAGGAGGGGAGCTCAGTACTGCTATTCAGGCTTCTTGTTTTGTTAAAATGAGGGTGAATCTGCCTCAGATGAACCCATGTGGATGCAGAAAAGGCAGGAAATTTCCCAAAGCACTCACAAGTCAAATTTTAGAGCTACTTGGACACCAGTTTGTTGCTGCCAAGGGCAGATAGAGCCCAACTTATTTTAAAGAGCTGACCTCCTGAGGTGTGTCTGCAACTCTTGGTATCATAACCTCTGCAGTGAGGTGCAGATACATCTGCCCTAACCCTAGATCACCCAAGGAAGCAGTCAATACCAGATGAGCATGAAAAACATGGCATGACCTAATGTCTAAGTGTTTATAAAGTCGCAGGTAGATCTTGTGGTACCTCTGGTGAACTGCTACCAGTCCTCAGGCTAGGTGGTTTAAAGCTTCCTCAGATGCAGCAACACCTTAATGCTGTGAGCAGCATGGAGCCTTCGTGCTAAATGCAGCCCTGCTTCGTGACAGTGGATGTATCACTTTCCTGGTGTGAGCTTTCTATTTCTCCTCTTGACTTTCCTTTTTAGGTTTTACAGTCTTTTTTGTCCAAGCTGGCTTAAAAGAAGTGAAAGTCAAGCAAGCTTTCACTGGAGTTCTTAGCAAAATTGAGCTCACTTCCTCCTCCATTACTCAGCTGGTGTAAATACAGTTCTGGTGAATTCAGTTGCTGGTGAATTCGATGCTAGTTGCTCTGGTTACAAATCCAGTCCAGTATCTCCCTGATAACTATTGTGAACGAGAACAAAGAATATCAACAGAACAGCATTGTGTCTTGTATTCCTCCAGTGGAGGTTTCCTTCTCTGCATCAGCTGTGTGGCGAACAGTGGTGTAATCTCCTTTTGTTACACTGGCCTTCCAAGTGATCCCATGCTTTCCCTCGGGTAAGCTAAACAGGTTCCAGTGGCACCTACTACTTGATAACTGCAGAGTCTATAAGTAACAGTTTTAAACAAGAAGAAAAGGCTCCCAGAATGCTAAATAGCTCTGTGTGGTTCACCACCCACCCGCTCTACTGAAACGTGGTCCATTAACTCGGTATGGATGATGCAATTTGAAAAGGGGCACCAGTTCATAAAGCAGACTGCATCTGCCAGTAATAACTTCACAGATGCTGGGGGAAGAAAAAAAGTGGCACAACATGTGTTGTGCAGGAGTGCTTCTAATTCACTCTGAGAAATGTCTGATACTTAGCAGTGACTTTAAGGAGCCCAAGGAAGTTGTGAATGCTCCATCCCTGGCAGTGTTCAAGGCCAGGCTAGAAAGAGCCTTGGGTGGCATGGTCCAGTGTGAGGTGTCCCTGCCCATGGCAGGGGGATTGGAACTAGATGATGTTAAGGTCCTTTCCAACCCTAACTATTCTATGATTCTATGATTCTGTGACTTCTGAGGTGAATTACTTTGAGCATGATACGAATGCAAGCCAATGTACAAACTTTTTAAAAGTTTATTTTCATCTCTTTGGATCTGTGGGCTATTTATGTGAGACTTAATAGGAGTATATAAATGAAGAACATTATGGATAAACAGTACATCTGCTAGGATGCAGCTATCTATATATGTATATGCTTGCATTAAGGCTGGAGTATTTATTCAATTGTGAAAGGGTCATGGCAGTATTTCCAGTACATGTACAAAACCAGTCAATCCCAAACTTACCCTTTATATAACAAGCTATAATATTTCCAGATCTCGAAAGAAGAACTAGCATAACAAATATTTATGGGAAGAAGAGGGTAAAAGGAGATCAAAGAGGGAGATAATAACTGCTGTATTCCCTTGCCAAGTTTAAATGGCCAGCTCTAAAAATGAATATTGTGAAAACCCAGCTCCTTTAGTGGGGCATTCAGCAATGAATTTTATCTGGCTCCAAGCAACAAAGAGCCAAATTGTTATTGATTTATTGGGGTGAGAGAAGATGTGTTAAGGGTGTTGCATAGAATTTAGGATTAATTCAATTCCTTGTTCTGCTTAGACTTTGTAGAGGATTTGGGGGAAATCACCTCATTAGAAGTTTGATTCAAACACAGGAGATGCTGAAGCTGAGGATCATCCAAACCAAGTAAAAAGGCATAAAAAAGAATTGAGGTTGGAATGAAGTGTATCACCTGAAAATTTCCTGATATTTACAGCTTTCTCTACTCCACAATGTGTTGTGGGGTTTCATTTTTCTGTCTCTTGGTTTATAGCTTTTCATTTTCTTCATCCTTATGAAGCAAGTTCAAGGAAGAAATAATAGGATTATCTCTGATGTGACAAGAGAGTAAAATCCACAGAGCTGACAGCCAGTACCATTCTAGCTCCACCAAAGGGATTTCTGTCATTAGGAAGCAGGGCTGTGCTAGACAGAAGAAAAACAGTGCTTAAATAAACCTATTTGGAAATAAAACCCTCAGGAAGAACTTTGTGAAGGTATTTTTCTTTGCAGGCTCTTTGTGCAAATACTTTAACCAAGTGCCAGTTGAGATGGGAAGTGCAGAAATGGCAAAGTTAAGGTTCTAGCTATAAAATTCATTGCACTGGATCAGAGTATCTGCTTGCAGAGCCTAAGCTGAATGAAGCTGTGCTGAGGAAGTAGGATGGATGAGAGGGTTTTGGACCTTTTAAACTGACCATTAAATCCTTCCTGTAACAGAATAAGACTCTGTCTTTTTACAGGTCATAAAGATAATTAGCTAAATCCCACTGACTACGAGGTATGTGGGGTAGTTCACAGGATGTGTTCGAGGTCAGCCTTAAATTAACCACCATGGACTGACCTCAGTTTGCTGCACTGAATGAAAATCTATCACTGCCTTGTCTTCACTTGGGTTTTGCAATGCTAACTGCCATCAGTGTGAAAAGTAGTTTTATTATCATTATTGAACATGGAAGCACAACTAATGGAATTAGAAAGGCAGAAATTGCATACTGCATTCTATTTATGCTTTTTTCACATGTATTCATCTCTTTTATAGTGGGCCAAAATTGTATTTCTTTTAGCAGACTCATTAATTTGGAACCTGGTTCCTCTTTGTCAACTTCTGTTTTGATTTTCCATAATGTTTAATATTTGAAGACAGACAATTTTAATAGAATCATCATACAATGGTTTGGGTTGGAAGGGACCTTAAAGCTTATCCAGTTCCAGCCCCCTGCCACAAACAGGGACACCTTCCACTAGAGCAGGTTTCTCCATGCCCTTGTGTCCAACCTGGCCTTGAACACTGCCAGGGATGGGGCAGCCACAGCTTCTCTGGGCACCCTGTGCCAGCGCCTCAGCACCCTCACAGGGAAGAGCTTCTGCCTAATATCTAATCTAAATCTACCTTCCTTCAGTTTAAAGCCATTCCCTCTTGTCCTCTTACTACTTACTCTTGTAAAAAGCCCCTCTCCAGGTTTCTTGTTATCCCCTTTAGGCACTGGAGCTGCTCTAAGGTCTCCCCTTAAGAAGCCTTCTCTTCTCCAGGCTGAACAAGCCCAGCTCTTCCAGCTTGTCTTTTTAGAAGAGCATGTGGGTCCACATCCTTCTTATGTTGGGTGCACCAGGGCAGAACACTTTGCTTAGTTAAAAGGCATAATTGGAAGAAGGGAATTTGGTTGGATTTGATTTCTGGTGGTGGTGATGTACCACTCAGCTTGCTGAGCTACCATGTTTTGCCTGCCTCATAACAAACCATTTGTCTGTTTTAAGCTTGTGCAAAAAGTAAGGCAGAAATTCTGTACCTTACAGTTAAGGGAAAAATGTTTGAAAGAGTACTTTTTACCACACAGTTTCATTGGTCCATCAACACGCATGAATTTGGGTGGCCATATCCAAGTGACTTAGTACCTTTGTGTATTTATACCAATAACAGAGATCTCTCAAAGAAATGAACTAAACCCCACTATCCTTCCTGTCATTATGATTGAGACATACTTTTAGTATGACAAAATACTAAAATAATACAAAACCATGGTATTTTTCCTTTTAAAATCTGTACTGCTTTGCCTTAACTCATTCACTTTTTGTGTCTCTCTGCTTCTCATACAAAAACATTTATTATGAAAAGTGATTCAGATGGAATATGGATACAATCAGTCAGTCATTTGCTATAGATAGTATCACAGTGGCTTTGAATATCAGAAACCTTATTATTGTCTGTCTCGTCTAAATTGATGACAAATAGAAATGTTTGAAGAATGCAGCCATGACACAAACCATGGTTGTATTTGACCTGTTCTCTGACTTCTGTTTTGATATATGGGTGAAGGAAAAAAATCAGTGTTTTATCCTTGTGTATGACATAACATTCATTTTATATCAAGTTATATATCATTATATACTCTTGTTATATCCTCCATGCTTCACCTGCCAGGAGCTGTGCAATGTGTGCTGACACGCTGCAGAAATTCAGCATCAGAGATACTGATCCACTCCAAAAGGGAGTTGTAAAGAGAAACAGGAAAACGATGAACAACTGGAATATTTATACTGCTGTCTAGTGTTAAAAAAAGCATAAGTAAATAAAGTCAATTGTAGTGTTTGTATAAATGGCAACTGGAAAACACAAAGTGCTATGTGAAAGAGCAGCCCTTATTATTTGCTGAAGACTGCATATAATGCCACCTTGAAGAGTCTTGTACCAAACTCCCTAATGCAAAAAGCATATTGTACGTACAAAAAGTACACATTTATTATCTATCCAATGTGTGCTAAGAATTAATGACATCTGTTTAACCCAGCTAAGCAACCTCTCACTGCCTGATAACTCCATTGAAACCATTGCTTAGGAGAATGAGATACAACTGCTGGACTGGTTTCTCAGGGCTTGATTTCACAACTGTAGCAAAACCTCCTTGGGGCTGGCTTTGAATACTGGTTTGGAGCTCTCATCCATAGGACAGAAGAAGAGATGAGACTTGAAATATGTTAAATTCAGAAAGATTTTGACCACAGAGTAATCATTGCCTGCAGTTTTGATCCAATTATGTTCACCTCTTAGTGTTCCATGCTGATTTTTTCATGTTTGAAGTCTGAGTAAGTCTTAAAACAGTGAACATGACTTTCTAGTCTATCCTAGTAAATTTAAGATGAATGGGAACATTTTCTGTCACTGAGATTGACTGGCATGATGTAGCCTTTGACTGTCCTTGTGAACTTTCTCTCTCAGAAAACTCTATCAAAGATATATACATATATATATATATACACCTTTGATATTATATTATAAATCAGGGTATTAATCAGGACGAAGTCCAGCTCTAGCCAGGAACTGTGTTTCTAAGAACATGCAGTCTGCATAAAATTACCCCCTCAGCTGTTACCTCCCAGGAGCAGTGCCCCTGCTGATGCATATAGACTGTTACCAGCTTCAACACAAATAGGGTTAACAATAAACTTCAGACATACTCACTGGCTAAGTAATCCCATGGCTGAATTCCTATTGGCTTAATTAGAACTGGGATTTGTTTTTCTGGGTTTTAGTTTAAGTAAAAAATAACCCGTACTGGCAGTAATTACACAAACTTACCAAGAATTGATTAAAATAAGAAAAAAGTAGAAGGTTTTAGGAGATTTCCAATGGAATTCGGGTACACTGTTTTTTGTAGACACCTTTTTGAGGAAAATTCGATGCCAATTAATTGTTGAAATTATTAGAAGTTGGGAAAGCAAATACTAATTAACAAAAGCTGCACATACTCTGGCAAACTTCGGCTATGGAAACATCACAATAAAAATGAAACCCAGCAAGTAAGACACTGCCAGTCACTCTGAGCACAGCCTCGGGCTCCGATCTGTTACATACTCATAAGTCTCATTCACACTCATCACTGGTATTTTCAGTGAAATTATTCAGGATTGATGTTGCTGTAATCTGAGTCTTTTTTCCTAACCTTTTTTGGTAAAACATACATGGTGTTTTGATTCATTCAGCTGACTGCATGTTCCTTCTCAGACAGTGTTGACTCAGTGCTTGTATCTCCCTATCTATGTTGAAGACAACAGCTATCAATGCAGTATGAGATGACTGAACATCTCCTGTTGGTTATCATGTTTTGAATTTGTTGTCTGCTTGGGGTAGTGAAAGGATAATGAAGGAATTAAGCACTCACTGTCCCATGGTCTGTCATCAGCAGATTACTGAGGAATAACAGAGCAAAAGATAATTCCTATCTTTTCATGTAACCCATCACAGCAGAGTTGTCCTTTTCTGTGCAATCCTATATGATTCCTTTCCTTTGGCAGTAACCCTATTTTAACAAAGCTACAAGCAAAGTTTTGCCACATGGTACAAGAAATGTACGCCTTTTGGTCTGAGTTCAATCTGCTGTTGCCTGATGAGCTCCCCTTTATTTCCATGTGTGTTTGCAGTAGAAATGACTTCTCCACACTGTATTCAACTATGGATTTTCATCTGTGGTTAAGAGGGTTTTAATTCACTGGAGACATGCATTTCTTGTTACATTTAGGCTATCGCTGTGCTTTTCCCCAGCCTGAACAGATGCTGTTTGCTGTCGGAGCAGCAGTGAAACCAAGAAGCCTGGTATTTTGTAACCTAATGAAGTCATCATTCCAAGCCTCCCAGGGATATTTGGAAGGCAGCTGGGGTAAACTGTGAGTGGCACAAGCCAAGGAGCACTATTACATTGTTTTAAGATGAAGCTTGGTGAAACCTGCTGTTTGGCTGAAAGCTTTCTGACATTTGTTATTCATATATGGGCAATGCTTGCCAACTGTATCTTCCCAAAGAAGAATGTGGCATGTCTTTGTGTTTTCAAGTTTGCTGCACTGGCTTGATAACAGATTTTTTCCTATGCCATTTATCTAACAGCATCTTTCTGGTCAGAAAATAACAAAGACTCAGAAGTGGAAGTGGGACAAATTAATCTGTAAGGAAATACTGGCATCTCACACAGTTTACAGCTTGTGGCAGGATTTCACTGGCATGGAAATTCACTCACCTTTTTAATATCATTGTTCTGCTCCTGAATGCTCTTCCATCCACAGTCTGCTTCATGGCAGTGTAGTACTGAAAGCTTTTGACCAGTCCACCTTCAGGTGGGCCTCCAGGTTTGTGCTGGCCTCTTCAGTTGCTTCCTAAAGTCATAGTTTTGTGATTACTCTCCTAGTAATATCTCAGCAAGTACTTCCAATAGTCATGAGTTTTTTGTTTTGGTGTCCTTTTCCTTATTTGTCCTAGTCAATTTATCTTAATATTCCATATGCTACTTTTATTTTTCTACATAGATACAGGACATCTCATTTTCATTTTTTGCCTTGCTGGCATTTAGTCTGTAAGCTTGTCATTGATGCCTTAATTTGTGAACACCCTGTACTGTTCTTTTGTCCTCAGAAGCCAATCTTGTCCTCTCAGACTGAGATCCCTGGGATTCGATGTCTTCTTTGCATCTTCTCCAGATTCATTAGTGATGTATCTACACAATTATGTATGAGTATTAATAGTGACTCTAAAGTGTTCTTAGGTTGAGATTCAACTGACATCCTTGCTGCTTACACACGATTAAGTGTGTTCATAATTGAAGCCCTGGAGCACCTCAGGAGTGGCTCAGGCAGAGGGTGCTCATAGAGGAGACCCTGATTCTGGGAATTGCTCTCATGAGGGCCATGCATCAGCCCACAGTGTGTATAACACACCACACAGATCTTATGAAAAGCATTTGAGCCTATTCTTTACCTTACTGAACAAGCACAAATCTGAAGTCTCAATCCGTTCATGTGTGTGTGAACATAAATATGTTCATAACGTGTGAGGAAGCCCAGGCAACATTTATCAGTGAAGCATTTCACTTACTGATCTTTGGGAAGGAGTTAAATGTTTTAAGCTATGTGGAGGAAAGTTTTGAATCTGTGTTACAAAATCATAGTGAACAAGCATGCTGGTTGCTTTGGTTTAGCCTGGAAAAAAAATACTAAATTGGAAAACATGGCTTACAAGCAAACACATAAAAGCAGATGGTGGCTTTAAAGTGAACTTCCTTGGGAACCTAAAGCCATGTATTTCACTGAAACAACTGCCATGGGATTCTGTACTGGATGAATTTACTTTGAGATGTGGACTGTTAGGTGGTTCAAGGACATCATGATGTGAGCTAACATAACTTTTAGCTGGAGATGGGCATTTTGTGCCTGCCATTGTGTTATGAAATTATTACCGTAAATTCTTCAACAGCAAATAAATCAGGTTGGGTTTTCTTTCTTTTTTTTTTTTTTTTTCCTTCCATTTAGAAGAATAACTAAACCAAAATCTACTCCAGAATCCATTGGCTGGAAACAGAATATAGCCAGACTCGAGGTAAAACATTGATTTCCACGTGGTGACAATGACAGAGCACTAGAAACCAAATTATTAAAAGAAAGTTTCCTCAGATACTCTGTTTGAAATTCAAGATTAAATGTGAACCTGAAATTGTAGGAGTAATGTGGTTTCTTACTATAGCTATAAATATAATGCTTTGGTATATGAATTCTCTAGCTGAACAGCTTTGTTTTCTATTGTTCAAAACTAGATTACTAAACTATGTCCTCTTGACCTGAAAATCCATACAGATTGTGTTTGATTTGAAAGAGAAAGATCAAGCTATACTAGAATAGTAGGTAACTGCTATTTATGAATGTGAAGTTAATCCTTTAAAACAACAGAGAGGAGAAAAAGGTTATCATTGAAGAGTTTGTATATGGGCACACCTGGTCTGCAGGAAAAGGTACTGAAAACATAGCTGTAAGTATTTCAGAGAAAAAAAAATATCCAGTTTTCAGTCATATCACAGAATTTTTTTAATACTGTTCAAAAAGTACCTGACTCTACATAAACACCAACTATAACATGATGTAGACAATCGAGAAACAAGCAAATGTATTTTTCAATGCTAAAATAAATTACATTTGTACAGGTAGAAAGCAAAACCAATGCTGATAAAAATGTTAAGTTTTATGAAAAATCATTTTCAGTTCACATCAAAATAATAACTTTACATTCTCTATTTTTAATAGTATAAGCAGCAACAACATAAAAAAAGAACAAACGCTCACAGAATGTTTGAAACCGTTGTTCATAAGTTATTAGCAAATTAAAAAAATAATAATTACAAGCACTTGTAGCCCACACAAATCTTTTAGAGTTGGCACCATCTCTCTAAAACATCTATATTCTATATAGATTTCTAATTACAAATACCACCAGCAGCTGCCATATAATCCTATTAGTACATGTAATATACATAGTATATTTGTTCCCATTTGGCAGATTGGAGTTATTTAATGATTATTGTTTGCTAATACTGTCATAACTCATACGAGACAAAACCAGCCATATACATCAATTCATCACCTAGATGAATTTTTTACTTACCTTTATGCTCTACTGGTCTGTATCTTTTCTACTTTTCACAGTATAAAATTGTAAGTGGCAATTGCAGAGATCTGAAGAGAGGGTACAGTAATAAACCATAGCAAAAAAAAAAAAAGTGAATCCTGATAATTCAACTGAAGTCTTTAATACGTGCAGTGCACACTGAAATGGGTAGCAGATGAATTATTTGCTTGTTCATGGAGAGTATTGACTTCCTTTTATGAGATTCATGAAACTGCCAGAAAACTGCGACCTGTTTCTTATTTTTGGACATATTCTCTTGCATCACTTAACATGTTTAGTCAGTACAATTTTCCCATTTGGCATACCTGCTAGAGTAGCAGTGATGAAGAATGGTGGGAAGGTATTTTTCACCAAGCCTAGCAAGTTGCTTCAAGAATGAACCTAATAAAATACATCCGCCCTTTGATTCAAAAGAAACTGGGCAGAACATCCTGTACTTATCATTCTCTGCTGAATCAAATAGCCAAGATCTATAGACTTGGTTGGCCACTATCAAACTTTGATTTTCTTTACATGTATATTAGTCTGGAGTGATTCCATTGACCTCAATAGGCTAAGGGCCAATGCCAATAAAGGACTTCAGCTCTTAAAGTTATGCAGTGTAATAGCTATTTTTTGTATGATTTGGATCGAGTGTGGAGGCCAAAACCCTTTGTTAAATGTCTCACTTTGGTGTAAAGTTTGTAAGAAGACTTGGGTGCCCAGGAAAGCAATGCAACATGGAAAGAGATGTCTGAGATTACTCTGCTTGAGCCAGTATGGAAATGAAATGCAGAGAAAATATTAATTTTCAACTAGGATCCATTTCTGGACATGGCTGTACTTTTTGTTTCAAAGATGGATCACCTTTGCAATAGATGGATGAAGGTAAATCAAATTAGTTCCTTTTTTCTGCAGTCTCAGAGAAGTGGGAACCTCAAGTTTAATTCCTTTGCCTATCTAAGCAAACTCAGACTTTACCTTTCCATAGAGGAGTCTGAGAACTTCAGATGGAAGACAAGATGGTTGCAGACACAGAGGTAAAGAAGGGCACATCCTCCCCTCTTGTCATTAAAGCACTTTTCAGGGAAGTATTTAAGGGTGGGTTTTTTAGCCAATACATAGCATAGAAAAAGTATTGTCTCCAGTTCTTTGTAGTTGCAGTCTGTGTCTCCACTTCTTTTGCAGTCATCTGGTCTGTGCTCCAGAGATTTTTAAAGTATTATGTCTTAAAAGGTCATATACCATCCTTAATTACATCAACCGTATGTCCTGTCAGGGTCCAGAGTAAGCTGTTCCTTTCCTACTCTAAGACTCAAATTTGTTTCTATCTTGTGAAGTTACCTTAGTGAGATGAACAGAGGAAACCTCAACACTGAGTAACTGGAACACTTTCCAGCCAACGGGAAGATTCCAATCACCTCTGGCAATGTTAGGGTTTGAATTTAGGTCTCTCACCTTCTGCCTGACAAATCTAACCTCAAGGCTTATTATAAAAACACAGCAGCATAACTAGACCCATAGCCTTAAAACAAAGGATGTTTTCTACTGTTTTTTGTAGGAAGTATGATCCTATCAGTCCATGAGCGGTGTGCCGTATGTACTCACTCATGGGATATACCGGGATTTAATGTAGGAACAGCTGTTTTCTGGATCCCTGATGGGTTTTAGCATGATTAGGTGTGTCAAGATCAGGGTAGTTCTGAGCATCCTCAGATATACAAAGCTAGATGCCTGAGTAAGGTGTCAGTTGAATAGTGATTTGAAAATTGAGTTTTAAATGTAGGCATTAAATTCTGCTGAAATCCTCAATTTTGGCACCAAAGTCTTTTTTTGGGCAGCCCTGACACTCTCTCCAATAACAGTAAGAAAGTCATGGTCACGTAATTAATCCTGAGCATAGTGCTCTGATTTCCCCTAATGACCTGACATTTTTTTGTATACTGTCTGTTGCTGCCACGTTTTTTTCTTCTCACCTCATAAATGATGTATTAAGCAGAATAGCAAAGTTGCACACTTTCCTCTACAGAATTTACACCCACAGCTATGTTGTCTTTCAGTCTGGTCTTGGTGTCCCTAAAGAAAACATCCCCAGGTGAACTCCACTATCATCCAGTGTCTGAATCATGGATTAGCCTTCCCAATTATTCTCTTTGGAGATCCTTTTCTCCCAGTTTTGACCACTTTTGCAAACACAGCAACTGAACAAACATCCAAGCAAGCTAACTTTTTCTTTTCTTTTAAAACTTTTAGCATTTTTTAATTAAAATTTAACTTTTAATTTGCTTTTGTAGATGGAAATCGACAGAAGAAGCCAGCACCTTGTGATCAATCAGGCTCCCATGAAACATCAGCAAGTGCTTTGTGGACCACGGTCTAAAAATCTCTGGTCTAAAGTGTCTGTATGAGTCTAGGCACCAAATGTTCAGATAGAAATACAAGGAAGCACAATCTCCAAAGTCATGCAGTTATTCTTCAGAACCAGTTAAAAATACAGTTCTTCTTGAGTATTGCTAACACTTCTTCCCAACTGGCCTGCCAGAGCAAATCACTTTATTTAAAGAGCACAGATGCCAGGAGCGGTTACACCTTCACTCTTCAGGGTTGGCCTCAAGCACAAGTGATTTTCTGAGGTCCCTGTAGTCAAGAATGACAGTTGTTTTAACTCCTTTAATTCCCTTTCTGGCAGCAGCACTAAATTGGAAGGCAAATTCAAGCCATTCAGTTGGTACTTGCACATTCTTCACTTAGATTGGAAAATATTCATAATTGTACTCTTTGCTTTATGTCTGAAAAACACTACCGTTACATCTAAATGCCCTAAACAGACTAGCATACAAACAGCATCATGAAATCATATCTGTCTTTCATGATTTTTTTTTCTTGTGTCAAAATCATTGCCTTCTGTCAAAGGATTTTCCAGTCTTTCAGATCTCCTACTGGGCTCCTTTGAATTACTACTGCAGTCACTACTTAATTGTTATCTTCTTCTCAGTAAAAAGATTTCCTCCCTTTGTTGAAATTCAAGCATATCATACAAAGTGAGACTGGTCCATTCCAGCTTGTACAATTAAAATGAATTCTGCCTTTTTTAAATGCCATTAAAGCTGATCTATCATTCATTAAAGATAGACTGACAACAAGGAGGTACAATCTCAGCAGGGTCCATCCCTGGTTCCTTGTGAAGTTAAAATTTCTGCTGTGTCTAAATGAATATGCCCAGAGTGAGAGTGAGCAAAAGTGTTCAAAATTTAGGTTGTATAACATTAGGGTTTTAGCCTCTTACAACATGGGTTTGGGTGTTTAAGGGGTTTGTATGTGTGTGCGTGCTGACGCATGCATACATACATCATCTTGGCAATATGTATGAAAGCTGTCAAGAAACAAGCAATAGCTATGGCCATGGTTGAGCAGAACTGCAATTTGGGAGCAGAAGAGGTATATTTATGCTGAGTCACGGTTCGACAGTTTCTATTTCTCACTGTTTTTCACTGATTTTATTTTTGAGACAAGATTTTTATTTCTATCTGTATAATCCTTATTTTCACTGTTGATTTCACAGTGCAGTGAAGCCCACAGATTTTAACAGGATTACGTTAATATTAATTGTCTACCAAACATAAGAAAAAACTACAAAAAATGGGAACCTAAAAGACTAGGGAAAGATCAAGATGGAGAATGTTCTAGTAAGGACAATTGGTCAACAGCTTAAAGAATAGGAGAACACATAGTAATAGAAAACCTTTGAAATGCACATTAACTATATCAGTACACTCTGTATATATCAAAACAATACTGTACTGATGGGAAACATATATTATCATATAAGTCTTCCATGAACAACATTTAAATGTCCTGTACTCCCTAAACGAGAATGTTTGTGTCACAGACTGATTAGACATGCTCTTCACTTAAATGTGGGTTGTAATCTGTGAAGAAGATGCTTTCTCCTAAAGACAGAGGGAGTTAGGGAACCATGAGACATGCTAGTAATGTGAACCAGGAGGGAAAAAACAAGCTCTGGTCTGGAAAGAGTACATCTGAATGGAGCTGAGCCTGTGCTAACCAGTCGTGCAAGGAGGCAAGAACTACACATAAGCAGCAGGGATGTACGGTCGTGACTTGTTGTATTGACCTGCCTTCTGGAGCAGAGCTGTTTTGTGACCTGCTGGTTCATGCTATAGGCATAGCTAGTGAACGACTACCTGGCAAAATAAGCATGCCCACAGACTGCTAATGGATAACACTGCCTTGTGCAGGATGTACAGAGTCACTGCTGTATCTCTGTGAGGTGCTAGCCGGGATTCAGTCATCTATTACTTTTGGTTTTTAATGTTGTTGAGCAGCAAGTTGGTTTGCAGCACACAATGGTGAAATTAGCTTCCCAAAGGAATAGAAAATGCTTTTTGCTAAAGTATGTGAATGTGCTTTCATCTTTCTTTTGTTGTATTTTTTGTTAATATATCTATTATTTTGGACATGGAGAAGAGAAAGGGGGTATGAATTTCGATTACGAAAAATTTGTTATCTTTAAAGAGATAAGATTGACAGGGTTTGAAAATGAAACATAGCAGCCTTATTTCAAGGCTCCCTTCCATGAGGCTGTCATCTATGTAAGGCTACATGAACTCAACTTTGAATTGAAGTACATCACTCACCAATTCATACTATCCTTAAGTAAAATAAAACAAACTTAACCCATAAAAGTTTGGCACCTGAGGACAGCTTTGTCATGAAAGAGAGAGCCAATACTGTGTGCGTTTAGGGCCTGACTTACAAGTCTTATGTAACTGTACCTATCAAAAATTATTTAGTTCCTATTCAAACTTTAAAACCCTTCCCTGGCTGTATTAAAAAAGTGCTGTGACAGTATGAAGTGCACTAAAAGGTACTACCTTGATACAGGAAAAAAATGTGAGGAATCCCCTTGCTTCTGTCAGTTGCTAAGAAACAAAGACTCTGTTGGTTCATGTCTCGTTAGGTCTTCTCTGTTTTAACCTTTACTCTGTATTGCTTTAAAAGTATTTTTTCTTTTTTTTTCTTTTTTTTTTTTTTTGTCACAGTTCATAGCTGCAAGGCCTCAGCAGCTAAATAAAGTTAAAATCAACGCTTATTAAAGAGTAGCTAAATCACCTCTAAGCAGATTTTGACATAGGGTTTTCTTTTCCCTGTATATGAATTATGATGATGACAACCTTTCCACTGACAGTTAGCATTCATCATAATCCAGATCGGTCTTCTAGAACTCTGTCATTCAAAGTATGGAGAAAATCCTTAGAGTGTTTACCTGTTCCTTAAAAGCAAAAACTATGGGAGCCCAAATAAGTATTTTAACTGGTAATGTTAGCATAAGAATGTCCATAGAAATGTGTTAATTTCAATAGGGAGTGCAGCTATGATATAGCTTGGTAGTGCTGCTAGAAAGAGAATATTCACCTCAACAACTTGCCCTGATAAGGGAATTACAAAACAGTACTCCAGAAAATATTTTTTGCTACGTCATTATTAGTTGGCAACATGGTGAAATAGTCAGGAAATCTTCCTTGGGTTTTGTTGCTGTGAAGGTGAATCCAATGTTAACAAATTGAATTTTTGATACTGATAGAAGAGAATTTCATAAACAAATGTGTAGGTTGAGAAGTCACTTGTAAAGCCCTCCGTATTGCAGTCACTCACTGCAAAGCCTCAGCTTAGTGTTATCCACGTGTAACGTATCACGGACACAATATGCTTCAACAAAAAGTTTGGTAGTTATTGAACATACATTACTGCTTTTCGAGATCTTCATAGAAAAAAAAGAAAGAAAGCTTGACGGGTTGGTCCCAGATTTGAGTCTGTTAGAAAATGTACATTCAATGTTTGGTCTTCTATTCTTGATAAAAGATCAAGGTTCACTTCTGGGTAAGGAATCAGCGTAAACAAACAAACCATTGTACAGTTGTTTACAATCTAGTTTCCCCCCCGCCCCGTATATTGTACACACCGTTCATTGTAATACTAAAGCAAAGCACTTGGTATGTAACTGATTTAACAGACTCCTTTTAAGCCCTCAAAAATAGATTCAGTGTTTCTGAAAAGCCCATGTTTTTTTAAGGCCACGAAAATCTGCCAAGAGTCATTTTGTCTTTAAAACAGCATAATTAATCTGATGTTTCCACTTCTCAAGTAACTCCTCTTCTTGCTCTCCACTTCTCACAAGATGACCCAATGCCTCTCACTCTATCTTCGTAAACACTGGAGATCTTGAAGGCTTGGCTGTCCCCTCACTACTTGCTTGTAGTCGTTGAGATCCAATGTTCCAACGTTGTCTTGAACTACATTCACAACGAAGAAGAACTTTGAGTATAATCTCTGATGAGGAGCGTGTCATACTTTGGGGAGGATGGGATACAGAGAGCTGATTCAGAAACCGGAGAGCTGGGAGATGCACTTCCAGAATCAATGGAGTCTCTAAAAGGAGAAGGAGGAGTTAAAGCTACCAACTCCTCAAGGTCTTGCTTGGTTGATGGGGTCTCTGAAGTGCCTTCCTTGATGCTGCCATTTGAAGGTTTCCTAGCTGACTGTGAAGCGCCGTTAACTTCAATGGCAGGAAGCGGTTGAATCTCTGCAAGTGTGGTCATTGTTGTAGGGAGCTGGATTTCCCGTGGAATCAGGTATGAAGAGCAGAGAGGAGTGGACACCATTGTCCCTGGAGTGGCTGTTGAAAGCATCATAGAGTTCAGCTCACTGATATTGGCTGTGAAACGAGTAACCACACTACTGATCTGCTCCATGAGGGACCCTTGAGAGGAGCTACTTCGCTGAGGAGGCTCTGACTGGAAGGTGGGGGCATCATCTTCTGTTCGGCTAACGGAGGCAGTTCTGTGGCTCAGGGTGCTGATAGGCGAGGGAGTCTGTGGTCGGTACTGAGCTGGGTATTGCTCTTCTGCTTCTGAAACATCATAAAGGGTTTTGGCACTGGCCTCAGGAAATGTAGCACTGCTACTATGTCGGCTACTATCTGTGCTTTTGGAAAAAGGCTTGATCACTGCAGTTTGATTGGGGTTCTCTTTTTTGTTGATGTGGATTGACAGCCGCTGCCAAAGGTGTGCTCCTCTGCTGCTTTTCTCATTCTGGGCCCAGGAAACTGATTTCCCGTTAGAGCTGTAAACAGAAATGAGATAAGATGGTAACTCGCATCAAAATTGATTGTATAATCACTGTACCTATACCATGGGTATGTGGTGTCCCGGAGCTTATATTTATCATAAAGCTGACTATAATTTCATCTATATCTCTATCTCTTGCAATATATCTATCACATATGTTCTAGGAAAACAAGAAGAGTATGCCAGCTCATTTCGCAGGCCGTTTCTTGCCTCCAACCATGACCTGCTCTGCTAGCTCATGGCCACTGCTGACCTGTCTGCTGCTGTCTTTGGGACACAGGCAGTGTCCACCCTCGGGGAGGGAGCAGCTTGATGGCTTTCCTTCTGTTGGAATGGTGTCAGGAATTGGTGCTGTGGTAGTGAGGAATGCATGGAGGAGTGAGGAAGAAGTAAATGCTTGAAAGGAATAGGTGAGGGACTTGGACTGGCTGTATTGCAGTTGGCAGGTATGTAGGTTGATCTGAGAGCATTCAGTGGTAAGGAGTTTGGTGCAGGGTGCTGGCCATGGATTCCTGGTGTGAGGCAGGGAGTATAGAATGAGAGATGGAGAAGTATAGTCTGTTATGGCTGGGGGAAAAAATACCTGTTTATAATCTACTACTTGGAAGTATTGGAGCAATGCTCAGAAAGGGTTTATACTGGTTCTGGGTGGAGAACTGCTTCTAATGGGTGACTTCTTTTTCATCAAGGTACTTGGTAAGTTAGTTACTACTAGCTTAAAAAAAAGTAATTTTTTAATTATAGGTCAGCTCATAGAATAAAACTGTATTCATAGCAGGAAAGAAATAGCAGACAAGGTATAGAAGCAGCTCCTCATGATGACCTGAGTTTGGAGACAGCAATAAACATTTTTCTCTACTGTCCTGCAAAATGAGTCCTCTCAGGGTGATTTCTCTTCTGATCCCATCATACCCTGCTCATTATCAAAGTTGTTTAATTTTCTTGTCTTGCTACCTAGGAAAAGCCAGCTGTGGCACTTATAAACACGTAGCATGAAACCACTCCTTTTCTTTCTCATCTTCCTTAGGCTGATGAGCTGGTGTTTATACATACATTGACCTAAAATTCTTGAAATTAAAAAAGACCATTAGAAATATTTCTTAGTTGAAACAATGACTCTGAAGTGATGTCAACAGGAAAACATAGTCTCCACATACAAATAAGCATTTTTTATATATAAAGTGAAACAGAACTTTAAACAATTCACTTCAGTTTCTAAAACATTTGCTAAAGCCATTTAGGATTTTAGAAAGACAACCACATTGGAGACCCTGGCAAAGTATCACAAATTTGTTGCTTGTTTGTCTGCTTGCTTTTAAAGCCTGAAATAGATAAACTAGCACATTAGTCTGCAGTATAACAGTTTGCAAGACACACAGTTTACTAAACACAGATGACTTTATACCAGCCATTATGTGGAGGTTTGCCACACACTATCAGTATAATAGCTCTTCCAGGCATCTAAAAAAAATTTATGTGCTGTGTGTAAACAAAGCCTTCTTGTGGGTTCACATCCATGATTACATTACATGGAATTATGATGGATCATGTAACACAACATATGCCGACAGCTTTCCCCTCCAAAAGCAGCACGACAGAATCCAGTAGACAAACACAATGTAAACCAGTGGGTATCTTAAGAGAGGCTAGACTGGGAGATGATCTGTGTGAGTATATAAGGGTTCAACCCTTTTCTGCAGTTGTCATCTGGATCTTGGACATTAACTGTAACATATTCCTACCCCAAAATACAAGAACAACAGATGTCTTGTTTTACGGTACCTCAATCAGAACAAGAGTGAAAAGCTAAATCTAAGCTGTAACACTGATTACTTTGCCTCTTGCATTTCTGAGTTAAGTAGGAACTGGTACTAACATCTTCCAAAGTCAAATCGTTGCTTCTGAGGATTGCCTGCTCTTCTCACTGGAACATGTACTCAGTGTGTGTATAGAGCTGTTTGAGAGCCCTGGCTCCCAAGTTCAGTGGGAGCTTGGTGCCAACAGTAGGAGCAGGATTTGCATACTTTAGCAGATGAGATCTTGCCTCTTGTTTTGGTATGATGACTGTGAGACCTCCTAGCTCCTGCTGGGTTTGAGCTGGACCAGGAGGCTGGGTGACTTTGCACTTGTAACTTTGATCTAGCAGAAAGAGAGGGCCTACCTAGTTCCAGTCCTGCATGTCCTACATGGTGGGGTCTCAATACCTGCTGAGTTCAGTACTCAAAGAGATCTGCAACAAACCTGCCTGTCACAGAGGTGAAATATGCCATTAACATTAAGGATTAGCCAACGCAAAAAAGAAATGCTTACCAGAAGAAAGAGGTGGATTCTAGCACCGTTCCTGACTTCAAGCACTGGCTTAGTATAAATGTTCAAACCCTGTGGTTTTAAGTGTGTGCATGAGTGCTAAATGAATGTAGGTGTTTTCAGCTGACTGAAAGATTGTAAACCATTGTGAAGAGAGCGTATCAGTCCCTTCCTGGTCACCCTTCAGGAACTAATCATTAAGTAAGGATACGAGGCTGAGGAGCCTGGGGAAAGGAAAAGGATGAGATCTGGGGATGTGTCCAGCCCTTGGCAAGGGCAGCTGACAGTTAAATCTTCAGTGGAGCAGCTGTCACCAGCTGGTTTTGAGTCAGTCTTGACTGATGCACTAGTTTACTGTCTTTGCACTGTGCCCAGCAATAACCAAGCTGTATGTGTGACTAATGGAGATCCTAGTGCTCTAGAGGAGAGCAGTGGCTGTTTCATGTAAATGTTGTGCAAAAGCCTGAAAGACCTGACCATTATTCATTGCAAATTCCTTGCTATAAAAATCTGAGTAGAAAGCAAGCAGCAATTTATCAGTAAGGAATGAACCTTATAGTTAAAATCCAAGTAGTTTGCTCAGAAATAATTGGAATTGTTATCTCAGAAATGTATCACCCACTTTATTATGCTGCACCTACTTACAACAAAGTCAACACTGGACTGAGGTTTGCAATCATTTATTGCCTCTGTGAAAGGAACACCACTTGTTTTCTTATATTGGTTATAAAGCTGAGTTACAGATAAATTGCAGTGATAGTACTTTAAGATTCTGCTCTAACTTCATATTGCTACTCAAGTTAACTGGAAACCACTGCAAAGCACATAATTTAAAAATAGAAAAACAAAGATAGATTGGAGATACATACTATGATGTCTACTAATGGAATTGTTCACATTTATTATGTCCAGATCTGCCCTTTGGCAATGGGGAATCTTTAGGTCAGGGAAATTCTAGACTTTTCTTGCAAACAGATTTTGGCTCCTTTGGATGACAAGAGAAGAATTCCTTTGAGCTCCCAAAGGAATTCCACTGCTAAGATAGGCTGCATCCACATTTTTCTACCCCAATCTGCTTTTCTGCTGGCACATTGCACTGAGTAGAGCAAAGCAGAGTACCGGTCATATTCGTAGAAGAGCAAACTCCAATCAGTGACATAATTTACAAACCAAGATGTGAACAAAATGCTTTTATTTTGGTAGAACAAACCCTTTTGCATGGCATATGGTTTTTTTTTGGGTTTTCTGAATTTATCATTTCTTTCACTATGCATTAATTAGGTTCAACTTTATGTACATGAGGAATTTCTTCAGAACCAGTAACTTTAATAGTTTTTTCAAATTTTTTTACTTAAAGCTGCTTTGATTTGATTTGAAAGCTAAGCTTTTCCCCAGCTTGCTAGACCTACCATGATATAATACGTACAAGACAAGAAAATGGTTTAAGAGAGCTTTCAGTCTTTGATATTTTGAGTATTTCCTCTACAGTTGTCCACTTGATGACAGAATAGCTATTAGTAAAATTTCTCATTTTCTTCCCTTAATCTCTATAGTGAGGCTAAAGTTTTGTCTTCAAGGCTTTGTCCTGTGTTCATAAGGGATATTAACTGCTTTGTAATCACTTAAGTGTTAAGAAAAATGTTCCACTCCCCTTACACATGGTTTGGTGGGGTTTTTTTACTGTCTAGAATAGATCACTTTGTCCTTTGTTTTGGCTGAGGTAGCAGAAGTTTTCTTTCAGCATTTCTTGCTCTGTGGTATGACTATATATGAGATGATCCATACCTCTGCCCCAGGGTTTATTTAGCCAGATGCTATTAAAGCAAAAGTGTTTTGTTATGTCCTTCAAAAAACAGAAGAAATTAAAAACAGAAAGAGGAATTGATGTCACAAAAGCTGAAAGCTCTCATATTTATCAAGGGTGACATTCTCATTACGTGAAGTTCTAAAATTGGTTCTAATGATGAGTGCCTAGGGACTGGTACTGGGACAGTTGATGATATCATATGTAATTTGAAAATAAGTCACTTATTCTCTTGTTAATAACTTTAAATGAAATAGGAAGAATCAGTTTAAAATTATAGAATTTATTATTTTCTCAGAAAGCTTAGAATGCATAGATACCTAATATTATTCAGTAGCAGAAACTGGAATACAGGGGAAATTGATAGAGGTTAATATAAAATTTTAAGGGAATTTTTGTTACGTGTCATGTATCAATATCAGTATCTATTTTCAGATATGAAATGATACAACTGAAAACAAAGACTGGACCATATGTGTTTGTAATAACCTGTCCTCGCATTAATATAATCAGGAATGATTTCAAATACTTTAAGTTATAAGTCCATACAGGAAAGTTTGTATTTCAGAACACTGATATCATAGAATCATAGAACAGTTAGGGTGGGAAAGGACTTTAAGATCATCAAGTTCCAACCCCCCTTCCATGCGCAGGGACACCTCACACTAAACCATGTCACCCAAGGCTCTGTCCAACCTGGACTTGAACACCGCCAGGGATGGAGCATTCACAGCTTCCATGGGCAACCCATTCCAGTGCCTCACCACCCTTACAGTAAAGAACTTTTTCCTTATATCCAATCTAAACTTCCCCTATTTAAGTTTTAACCTATTGCCTCTAGTCCTATCACTACAGTCCCTAATGAAGAGTCCCTCCCCAGCATCCTTATAGGACCCTTTCTGATAAATTTTGGGCCCCAATATAAATTTTATTATATATAGGCCCCAATATAAGTTTTATTGAGCTAAAATTGGCAGCAAAGTTATGCCTAGATTTTCAATGGCTGAAGCAGAGTGTTGCATTCAAACTTGAAGAAGTATAATTTTTTAAGAAGCTGACATAGTGTCCTTGGTTTCAGCTAATTTTCTTCCCAGTAGCTGGTGAAGTGCTGTGCTTTGGCTTTAGTCTGAGAACAGTGTTGATAACACACCAATGTTTTAGTTGCTTAGTACCACTTACCCTGATCACTCAAGTAATTTAGCTTAAACTATTTCCATGCTGCTTGTTCTATAGAGATAAGTAAGAATGCAACACAAAAGAAGCATAGTACAGGGCAAAAATTCATTTTGTCCTGTCCCAAGTTCTAGAAGTAAACAATATCTTTTGCAATTATTTTTCAAGCAAGGAGAACTGTTTCCTGTTAACAGCAAGGACATTTATTTATATTACTCCTTGATCTGTAATCTGTTATTGCATCCTTTCCTCATGAAAGTCACCGCTGACATTAATATAAATGACTTAATGTATAAGGGTGAAAGAAACTACAAAGTGGGAGAGAACTGGTAGACAGAAACTTTGCCAATGACCTCCCAGTGCAGACGCCAGCATTGCTAATGCTGGAAGCTGTTTCAGCAGCATGCCTGGTCAGAATGGGAAATGAATTGTCTGGTATCTGAATGAAACATTTCTAGGACACCTATTATCATGATGTGTAATGCAAAAATTGTAGAATCAAAATTACTTGGTTTGGAAGGTACCTCAAAGATCAGCTAGGCGGACCCTGCCCATGGGCAAGGGCACCTTTCACTAGACCCCATTGCTGATTCAGAGTCTTATAAAGCATCACATAGTGTATGCATTGCTTCTATTTTAATGTGACTTTTCACCTTGAAAAATCCCAAGTCATTTGTAAGACTAGCGTACAGAGATAGTTAGGCCCTGATGTGAAAATAATATTGCACGAGGGATTTGAGAACATGAGCTGGAGTACTGTCCAGTGTAAAACTACACAGCATTTGCTAGACTGAAAGGATGTAAGTGGGATTCGGTCAGTACCATGGGACATCTTTGACCAGTGAGACGATTAGGTTTTTGCATTATTAATGGTCAGAACCCTCCATCTGTCTTTTTCCACCTTCACTTCATCCCAGTGACTTCTAACACTGGTCTGACATTTACTGAGACAGGAGAATGGCACCTACTCTCCTTTCTGCAACATCTGTGTTCTCTATAGGAGGTTCCCAGGCTATTTAGTGGCAACTCGACTTAGCTCATGGAAATTTGACAAGGACCACTGGCCAGGACACTGTGGCTGGAGACAACAAAACACAGCCATCAAATGCAATTGCACTCTCTGTTAACCAGCAGGTGTTCTTAACTGTTTGAGTAGGTCTTGCAGCTGACAGTCTTGCTGTGGAACTATTAGACTGACACAGTTTCCAGTCTTTTTGACTGTTAGGGCATCCTCTTTTACAGGAACCTTTTTCTCCTCTCTACTTGACTCAGATCGATTACAGTCTGGAATGCAAACAGATTCTTCACTGTGAAAATATAAAATATAAAAAAGAAATTTTTCAAGTGTATATATATATGGCCAGGCACAACAGAGCTGAACACTGTACAACAAAATACAGTTGTTTGACATTTACATGTGCTTTTCTGCTCTTCAAAATTCTCTTATATAGTAACTCCAGATAGCTTTTAAATGAAGACTAAATATCACTGAAGGAAATGCGATGTAGGAAAAAAAAGTAATCCAGACAACACGCAGACAAGAAACAGAATCCCAGCTGACAAAAAATAACAGGAATGTGTATATTTTATACAACATTCAGTGATGAATGTCCCTGATGTTACTTAAGTAACAGGGGTCCCCCAGGTGTGTGCCGTGTGGTGTTATAGTTGATAGCCTTATGTACATGAGTGAATGTTGTACCCAAAGGGATCATGATAATGTGCAAGTGTTTCACTGAGCACCCTCCTGCAATGATAAAATTCACCTTGTGATACGTAACACAAGGGAAATGTAAAGGTATAGTTTGATCATACTGTGCTTTAGGGGTATGTTGATAAATGCCTTACAGGGTTCAATGACAAATGAGTAGATCTTTTAATAAATGGTAAACAAAATGCTTCTAACTTGTTGTAGAATGCAACACAATGATACAGTGCTTATTAAGAGTATTGCTCCATGAAAGATTTATAACCATCTGTGACACATGTGGCTTATTCATTTATTAATGAACATGTCTGGAGAAATGGATTTTCTGTCCCATGAGGGAGTTCAACATTTGGAAATCTGGCTGGGCTCAAAATGAGACGAATAGCTGAAATTTCCAAGTATTTCATGGAAGTCAAATAGCTCGAAGCATCGAAGTACAAAAACACCAAAATGGCCATTTTGAAACAACTCGTCCCAGTAGCACTGAAAAAATGTAGATTAGGATATTAATTAAAATGGTAACATTGGTGTATACTGCCATGCAAAATATAATGGCCAAGACAATATAAATTAAATAAAATTAAATGGAAAAAATTACGGAAAAGGTGTTGTGAACTCTATTTAAAATGTCCTTAAACCTTTCCTTAAAACCACTGTAAAACTCAGCAGTTTCCCACAAGATATTTTGACTGAGAAGAACCAATGTTTTCATACTGAAAACTTTTTCATCAATCAGTTTTTCTCTGCTCTTTTAATTGAACCTACTATAACCTCTAATATGTAATGGGACCAGTGTTCCAGAGGAGTCCTGGAGCAGCTTACTCCTGGTTTGAATGCTGTCTCTCTTCATCTGCTCTACTGGCTTAATGAGTCAGGTGTAAGGTTTGTTCTCCCCAAAGTACCATTATGACAACATCACACATGACACGTGGTTCAGATTACTTGAATGAACAAGGTGCAGGGTTTTTTTGGCAATCAGATGGAACACAGAAATCAGCAGTGGTGACATGTTTTCTTGTTTCTTTATCTTTTCTAAACATGTTATATGGGATGCACAGGAATTACAAACAGAGGATCTGGCCTGGCATTGTCCCAGGGCTGCTCCTCTTGTTCACAGACATATCACACTGCCCTATAGGCCACTTGCTGTTTGCTTACCTGGTCATTGTAGCTCTCCCACCATTCCCCATACTCCCTTTTGGGGTGAAACATTCTATTTCCGACTTGTGCGGGGCCAGTCTCCTGCCTTTGTACCTAATAAATCACGACAACAACAGGAGCAAACAGAAAGAAGTGATTGTGTGCTCAGATTTCTGTGACAGCTGCTGTGCAAAGGGCCATGCACATGAATGCTACTGTGGCAGTGGTAGGGTATAGTGAAAAGCAGACGTGGGAGCAGTGGAATAACTGCATAAAACCACAGACCTGTGGTAAGGCAAACAGGGCTATGCAGGAGAGGTGCTCACCATTTTCTATTTTATATATATAGGAGGAGCAATAAAATTCCACAGAGTAAATAACATGCTAACCTTTTGTCTTTAGTAATTTCTGGAGTTAGACCACAATGTTTGGCTAAGCAGGTTAAGGGAAACAACACTTAAATTAAGGATCAGTGAGAAAACACCTTGTGGCTATGTTTTTAATGCTAAGTTAAACCTTTTCTTTGATCTCTATAACACTTGACTTATTCCTCTGGTTGCCAAAGCAAGCACAGGTGTATTTGATTGCTTGGATAAAATTTGGGGGGGCTTAGTGTTCCTACCATGAATGGGCTTTTCTCTCTCCATTAGCAATAAAAGGAGGCTAGATGACTTGCGGAGATGTAGACATAAAGTCCAGTGAAATCAATCCCAATCCTAGACCCAGTGTGGTACTATGACTGTTTTGCACTTGGATAAGAAATTCGCTTGGATAAACAGTTTAACACTTGAGGATTTTATCGGTCCTGGATAGGATACCAGGATAAGACCTGGTGATCATTTGCTCTCTGAGCACTTAACTGGGATGTGGACATTGAAGAGGTTTTATGCTGGCTCTCTTGCCAGTGGTGAATTTCACCATAATTGTACAAATTCTTGTGCTAGGTGTTGAAATGCCTATTTAAATGCTTTAATAAAATTTGGGCATAATTCCTGCAGATGTCTTCTCAAGGTGTTTTTTATATCCCATTCCTGCAGGCTATGAGCTGCACTGTGAGTATTTAACACACTTCTGTGGGGAAGCTTGTACATTTTAACACTGCTAACATTACAGGATAAACGATTTTATTTATTCTTTGTCCGTTAACCTGATCTATATAGCAAAAGGTTCCTTGAAGAGAACAACCCTGTAAAAGAGAAATAACCTGAGTACACACAAAGTGAGGCTAAACTCTGGATGCAGTTGTAGATCCTCAGAGGCAGCGTACATTGCGTAAATAACTGAGGAAGAAGCTTAGTGAATATGAGAGTGAACCGGACACAAGTAAAATGTGTGCTCAGTGCAGAGAAGTCCTTTCATTTATAAATTATAACCTTACTGAAAGGAGGAACAACAGGAGCTTTGTGGACTGGCTACCAAGGTTTTAAGGCAATCCAGAGTGCGGTATAGGCAGTGCTCCCAGATAGGCATGAAGCTTGTGCAGGACACGTACATATTAAATGGAAGTTGATTCCTAGAGTAGAGGAAAAAGTGGAGGGGCTTAAAGTAAATCAATTCACTGAAAAATACAAAGGAAGTCAAACTGGATCATACAAATTCGATTGGGGCAGCCAGAGAGAAAGAGCAAAGGGAAAAGAATGTGTAGAAACTTCACAGGAAAGAAGAGGAAATGAAATTGGAATAAAGGTGTTAGACATCAAAGAAAGTAGAGTTTAGGAAGAGAAGGAAGGAAACAGAGTTACATTTAGAACCAATAACCACAAGAGAATCTTTGTGCCCAACAAGACAGAAGGAGAAAAAGTCAAGACTAAAAGAAGGAATTTGGATACTATAGTCTCGCAATAAGCTGAATACTAAAAAGTAGCCAATGGAAGGAAACAAGAGGTAAGTGTCCTTGATAACTCCATCCCGAAGAACCCCTCGTTAGGGTGCATGTGACAGATAAAAAAGATCATCAAATTGCCCATTCTCCAGTCATTAGCATAAATTTCACTGCTTTGAAAGTCAATGGAGAACTAGTATGAATCATAGAATCATAGAATCACAGAATCATAGAATAGTTAGGGTTGGAAAGGACCTTAAGATCATCCAGTTCCAACACCCCTGCCATGGGCAGGGACACCTCACATTAAACCATGTCACCCAAGGCTTTGTTCAACCTGGCCTTGAACACCGCCAGGGGTGGAGCATTCACAGCATCCTTAGGCAACCCATTCCAGTGCCTCACCACCCTTGCAGTAAAGAACTTTTTCCTTATATCCAATCTAAACTTCCCCTGTTTAAATTTGAACCCGTTACCCCTTGTCCTACCACTACAGTCCCTAATGAAGAGTCCCTCCCAGCATGCACGAGAGAGCAAAGTACACCATCAGAAACAGTATCTTGTCACAGAATGCCTCAAAGCCTTGACCTATAGTAATGCTTCATTGCCATTCATTCAGTGCTAAATATCCATGTGATAATGGAAACTGCTTCCAAACTCTAACCAACACCCCTAGTGTGGAAAGTGCATCTAAGCAGTGCATGGAAGCTGAAACATTCTTTAAGTGACCGTTGTGGAAAGTCACACTAGATGTTCTGCATAGAAAGAGGTTTCAGCTTTCAGAGCAGATAGAAGACATGATTTTGCCTTAGAATGTTTTGCATTAGAAAAATGTCCGCTTCCTGGATGTTAAAACAAAAGATTGCTTTAAAAGTTTTAATCTGAAGAAGGGAAAAAAATCTCAAACATTTCTTTGCAGTTGTCGTAAAAAAAATGCTACTGGGAAAATTATTTTTTCATTTCAGCAGGTTCCAGGACTACGTATTGGGTGGAAAGGAGTAGAAAAGTAGAAAAGACTTTGCCTCTATGAAGAAAGGCAGCTACAAAATTGAAGGATTTAAAAATTTTGGAGTCTTTTTTTTTTGTTTCTTTGAAGCCTTTGGGTGTGACATTGTGGGCTGTGTCTTTTTTTTTTTTATGTACAGAGTTGATTTGTCTTAAGAAAAACACTAAAAGATGCATGCAAATATGTTTTATAAGTGTTGATCAGTAACAGGCAATTTACTAAGTAAATCCAAGTAATTCGATCACTATAGTGCTTATCCATTTGCCAAATACTTACAGAGTCACATAACTCTGTATTAAACAGCAGTGCTCTGCACTCTCCAGAGAGTATCAGTAGGGAAAGAAACGTACTCCTGGGCTGAGAGAAACCATGCCTGTACTGCCTTGGGGTTTAATGTACTTGAGGTACATGTGGTAAATGACAGGAACACCAGCGTGACTACTCAGGTTTGAAGGTTTTTTGTTAGACCATTTCCTTGCCTTCTTCACCTTCCAAAAAACCTCCTTTTTTAGACCAAAATTAATGGATGCTATGGGAATAAAAGGGGAAATATGGGGATCATCATCCCCAATGAGATTGATAGCCATCCACTACAAAGCTGGAGAAACCAGTTTTAAAGAGTAGATCCCTACTTTTTTTTTCTCATCCAGTGAAGGTGTGGGCCTCTGTACTGACAAGAACTAACTGGTAGTCTTTAGGTATGGACTTCGTTAGATTATACTTACATTTTAGAACCTGGTCCCCCTGACTTCATATTAAGGTGAGACCCAGTTGTGCTCATGACTCCTGAGGGGATTCAGAAAGATTTATAGTGTAGTGATGAAATACTGTCTTTTTGCTTTCCATCATTTTAACAGTCTTTCCAATGTGTTTTTAACTGGAACTTGGACAGATTGCTTAATGTTACAAAGCCATCCACCTTTCCAGATCCAGTTATATATTTTAATTGCAGTATCTTACATTCAAGTAGTATTTTTCATCTTCAATATTACTTGGTCTTGATGCTAAGAAATGGTGAAGAACTTGCATTTCATAGCAGTAGATTTAAGGCTGGCCTTTAGATTCAGTAAGGCTATATATGCATGAAGATTTGAGCATAAATGGTAAAATACAAAATACAAAAAATGTTTAGTGTTGTCACTCTAGGGGCTGCTTTGAACTACAAACATACTGTGTTCTTGAAAATAAGTTCTGTTAGATTGGTCATGCTATCTTGACATTGTCTCACTTTACACCAGATACTTTTAGACAGTCTCAGCTTATTGTGTGACATTTTCCCACTAATATAATGGCTAAAAAAAATGACATATTATTAAGCATGGCAATTTTTGTTCCTTAAAACACATAAATTGCCAAATAAACATCGTTTGCTTAACAGCACAATTTTGGCAAGCAAAATGACTTTCAAGCTAAAGTCACAACTTTTGTTTTCAAGTGCAGCATAATCAAGTGGTCATATGTGATTGCAGCTGGTGAAATAAAATGATGTTTGATGGAATGATATACAAAGCATTATACTTGTTCTAAGGAAGATTAGACCAATAACAAAATATTACCAGCATGTTTAATTACCTTCTTCCAGAAAAAGTATTTCTAAATGCTGGACAAATCATTGTATGAGAGTTTTGTACAATAGAGTCTTATTTACACAAGACTTCTTGTTCAGCCCATTCTATTAGCTATGTTGAACTTCTATTTTCTTCAAGTATATATAACAAAAGATGCCATAGGAAGGTTGCATTACTTAATTCATTGTTTTCTTCATTATGTTGAAAAGGGAAGCAGCACCTCATTTGCTCTGAAACATTTTAAGTGATAGAAGCTTCTGTATGTTTGTGAAAGGGTGAAAGGGATGGATGGAGCTTGCTTTGCCATGCATTACCTTGGAATTGAGCTTAACATGGTGTTTCTCAGTTTTGCTGAGTTGAAAGAAAGACGTTTCTCTTTTCCAATGCTTTTTATTACTGGGCTTTGTTATGCTGCATGTTTAACATATTAATTCTATTTGTTTTTCTAATGTTTTTCATCTTTAAAGCTTGGTCATTATATTTTTAACCTTTCTGTTTCTGCTACTTCCTCACTGGAGGGTGGACTGCAAAATGGCTTTTGTCTTTTTGGCAGTGTATAATTATAAGTCATCAATCACTGCAATGCAGAATGCTATAACAAATTAAAAGAGATTTTTGTTTTTATGTATTTTAACAGACATCTGCCTTGAATTACAGTCACAGTTATTAATTAAAACCCATCTGTAACCAAATGCAGTTCCAAGTCAGATGAAATTCCATCTTTTCTGCCCATCCACACCAACTTTCAGTACTCGAGTACAAATAACATTCTTTATAGCTCATACAGGTATGTCCATAGTGGCAGACTGGCTCATGTCTTGTTTGGATCTTGGAAAAACAGTGGATGGCCTAGCTTTCTGTTTGTCAAATTGATTACAATGCCAGTTCATATCAAAGATTAGTTTGGAAAGAACCAGAAATTCCCTTGGTAGACAAACCTGTGCTCAGGTCAGATGGTAATCTGCAACAGGATCCTCATAGAATTGTAGAACAGATTGGGTCAGAAGAGAGGAAGGGACCCTCAAAGCTCATCTAGCTAACCCCCCTTGCAATGAGCATGGACATCTTCAACTAGATCAGATTGCTCAGAACCACATCCAGCCTGGCCTTGAATATCTCCAGGGATGGTGCATCCATCCCTCTCTGGGCGAGCTGTGCCAATGTTTTACTAACCTCATTGCAAACAAGGTTTTCCTCACATCCAGCCTGAATTTCCCCTCTTTTACTTCAAAACCTTTACTTTATCACCTCTCATCCTGTTGCACAACATGTGTGTTAATGGACATGAGACCATATGTGTGGCTTGTTTGAGTGTTCTTCAGCATGACCAATAAGGCCTTTGATGTTAATAGTATATGGTGACATTAATTTGTCAGCAGAATTTTGGGAGACAGGCTTGAAGATGAAAAAAAGGTAAAAGGGGCAGACAATGTTGTCAAAAACCAGAAAAATCCTCCTCAGCTATTTTTTCCCCTAAAAAAATATCCAGCTGCTGGGTCCCATCTTCACTGTTCTTTTCTTTTTGTAGTACTCTAGCAATACTGATTTTTTGCAATTTTGAGCAAATATTTGTCTAACAGTAAGCAGGGAACTGTTTACAATATAATTTAGTTTGCAGAGTTCAACTACACTATTTGGTTCAAAATGATGGGAATGCTTTCTTAATAACATAAATAATTCCCAAAATTAGGCTTGAATGCATATGCGTCGTTAATGCAGCCAAACAACTTCTATCAATCAATCAATCAATCAATCAGTCAGTATTTTAATTAAAGTTGAGGGGAAAATTCAAAACAACAACACTAGCAGTGTACGCAAATTAAAAACCGTTGTAATCAGGGCATTCAACATAAATTCATTATGCAGATGGAATGTTTTAGCAGCAGTTTATCAAAATCTTTCAGATTTAATTCCTTTCACTGAGTTTCATAAAATATTCTTCATTAATTTCACAATACTTGAAGTTTAATTAATCACAGTTTCAAACTTGTCCAAAAAGACACCAAAAGTATTTAGGGAAAAATGAAGGACTCAAACCATTGAGAAATCTCTCAATCTAAATGTTTGTAGCATATTAGATTAAAATAGCTCTAAATGATCCATTTGGGAACCTATTCATTAATAAATGCAGACTAATCAGTCAAAAGGTTAACGACTTCTGAATAGTCAAATATTTTTTCCTGCATACATCAATATCTTTTTCTAGCAAGGCTGTAAAGCAAACAGATACCTGGTATTACTATGGCTAGATTTTGGTTTTTGAAATAAGAACTATATCCAGTGAGCCAAACCTTCACCTCATGTAAATTGCTCTAATGGCATGACATGGCGTTGTGTAAGCTTACCCCTCACTGTTTTCCCATTACCTCATAGTACAAAGCCATCTAAGTGCTTTTGTGTAATTTAGAGTTGATGGTCCCTTAAACAGAATCTGTGAAAATTAACATATCTTTTTGGCACATGATGATTTGTCAGTGACATCTTTTGCCTTAGAGTAAATAATCTCTGGTCCTCTTTTGTGCAGCAATTTCACATTTGGGGTTTTATTACACTGGGATGAGCAATGGTTAAAAGTTAGTCATGCTACAGTTCAGGGATCATAGAATCATAGAATAGTTAGGGCTGGAAAGGACCTCAAGATCATCAAGTTTCAACCCCCCTGCCATGGGCAGGGACACCTCACACTAAACCATCTCACCCAAGGCCTCGTCCAACCTGGCCTTGAACACTGCCTGGGATGGAGCATTCACAACCTCCCTGGGCAACCCATTCCAGTGCCTCACCACCCTTACAGGAAAGAATTTCCTCCTTATATCCAAACTTCCCCTGTTCCCGTTTTAACCCATTGCCCCTTCTCCTATCACTACAGTCCCTTATGAAGAGTCCCTCCCCAGCATCCTTATATGCCCCCTTCAGATACTGGAAGGCTGCTATGAGGTTTCCATGCAGCCTTCTCTTCTTCAGGCTGAACAGCCCCAACTTTCTCAGCCTATCTTCATATGGGAGGTGCTCCAGTCCCCTGATTATCCTCGTGGCCCTCCTCTGGACTTGTTCCAACAGCTCCATGTTCTTTTTATGTTGAGGACACCAGAAATGCACACAAGACTCCAACTGGGGTCTCACAAGAGCAGAGTAGAGAGGCAGGGTCACCTCCTTCGACCTGCTGGTCACACTCCTTTTCATGCAGCCCAGGATACGATTGGCTTTCTGGGCTGCAAGTGCACACTGAAGCCAGCTCATGTTCATTTTCTCATTGACCAGAACCCCCAAGTCCTTCTCCACAGGGCTGCTCTGAATCTCTTCTCTGCCCAGCCTGTAGCTTTGTCTGGGATTGCTCTGACTCAGGTGTAGGATGATGATGATCATTTCTATAATATAACTTCTTAGGCATTAGTTCTCCTAATTCACATTCTCTGATAATCTCCTGGCTAGTTCTCCATATACAGAAGAGTTGATTTAAAAATCTGAAAGTTATCAATAAATTATTTGTCTATTCTACAAAACTCTGGGATTTCAAATAATGTCCACTCTTTTTGCCAGTAAAATAAAAGTAGAATTTTAAAGATCTTTTAGTGTAAAGCAAATATAAAAGCCTGATGGATGTGGCACTCATGTGGTACAAGAGACCCAGGCTGGAATTAATCCTCCGGCATTGTCTGACATTAAAAATCATTGCTGTTTTCAGCAGGCTAGAAAATCACTCTCTGCCTTTTCCAGTTAATGCTTATTTTATACAAGACAGAATGGTTCCACCAGGCTGCAGTAGGAAAGGAATCCGTGCTGGCATAACTGACAGGCTGCTTATAGATCTGTATAAGAGGTGGTACACGAGTTGAGCTCAGTAGCATGAGGTTAGCTCTTCTATATTAGGTTTCATGTTTCTATGGGTAAACCAGTGCAACTACCTGCAGAAACTGAAGAACCAATGATTTTTATAAAGTCTGTGACTGTTATTCTATAGATTGGAAAAGCTCTATTTTTGCTAGACACTGGACCTGATGTTGTCTTAGCATTCTATATGACCAATCAGGTCAACAAGAGAATCTCAGCCCTTTGGTTGTGCAAATCGTGAGTATGAACCTCTAAGCTATGCCCCGACAAAGTCTGGTAAGTAAAAAGCTTTTACAAATCAGTTTGAGAAAGACGTGTTGTGTTCTTTTACTGTCATTCAAAACATGTCAAAAAAAATTGTTCTAGCTGCATATAAATGAAGACAAAATTGGCACTTGTACTGTAAAGAAATATGTCCCAAAAGAATATGCTGTGGCAGAAACTCACGATCAGTATCTTTCTTAATGGTGTACACATGAGGAATGTGAGCCAGCTTCAGCTTTCCACAGAACTCCCCCAGTTTTTCTTGTATTTTGTCTTCTTTACAGGACTTAAATCTCCATGTCAAATAACAGCCCTGTTTCATCTCTTAGGTGTATTATCTTCCTGAAGCCCAGGGAATTTGAATGTTTCACATTTACATCGACAAACCTCATGCTGATAATGCACACACGTATTTTAAAACCATTTGATCACATCTTGATGGCCGTGGCTTCAAATCAGTCCACTTATTCGTGGATGTGGCTTTCAACTAGTCAAAATTTGCATGGACTGCATCTGGGAGCCCCTTAGCATGCTGTGTGTAACAGTGGCAGAGGTTTATTCTGATTCCTATTTGTCTGGAAACTCAATGTTTTGCAAAGGTTTTGCAACACAGTGGTAGCCAACCTCAGAGAAACTGCAACAGCTGAGATTGCTCAAGTTAGTTCAAGCTTGAGAATTTTGGTTTACTTGATTGTCAGTGCTTTAAATGGATTCCAATCAGATTCAGAATGTGAAGGAAAGTTTCAAAAACATCCTGAGAAATAAAAAAAAAAGGTGGGGTTTTGGAGAGAAATTTCAATCAGGCTTCTGAAAAAGCTCATTTCTAGGCTTTGATGCTGAGATATGATGTGCTGATGTATTATATAATATTTAGACTGCAATATTTTTAAACCATAAATGTCAGCTTGGCTGAGCCAAGAATATTTTTTGTGTTTTATGGATCAAAATAGCTTCTGTTTGAATTGTAACAAAACAGATACAGTCAGTCATCAGAGGGAAAAAGGGAGAGAACTGATAAGGAGGAAAATCAGCTGTTCCTTGCAGAAAACAAAGCACACAGTGTGATGGTAGACACCTGTTTCCAAAATATTTCATTATGGCACAGTTTGGGACTGTCTGATGTAAACACTAATTATAACTGTTGGTGGTCCAGTGCTGTATCCAATCTGATGGAAAAATCTACCTTTCTTATCATGTTTTCCTCACAGGAGACAGGGAATAGCATTTAGCAGCATGTGAGCTTGGATACCTGAATGCTTATCCTGATGCCTGTGCAAGGCAGACACTCCCTTAGGCTGCTGTTACTGTACCAGTGTAGTGCTTGAGGGGAGAAAAATGCTTTCAAATGAGACCTAGTTCTTTGTCTAAGATAAAACAGAATAATAGTGATTATACATTAAAAATACTATGGTTCACCTGAGGGTGAGTACTGGCTCACTAGAACAAGGGATCCCTACTCCTGAATGAAAGCTGTCAGTCCTATCAGTTCAGCAGGTGTATACAAAGCAGTGCCCAATTCTGCAGTCACACAGTGGTAGACAAACTTCTTAGGAGGAAAGGTAAGAAGAAATTCGGGACATCTGGTTTATCCCCCAGGCCAAGGCAGCATCACTGAGACTCCTTAGTGTGCATTCCTGTCTAGAAATATCATAATAGCAGCTCTGGTAGCAGAAATGATCTTTATCTCACCCGGGATATAGAGTTGAGAATGAGAAGAGGATAAATTAGCCCTGTATTTTGCACTCTTGCAAAGAGGCTGTGTAGCATAGAAGAGAATAGTTTCTGGGACCTTAAGGTAGGATTTGTTTTATTTATAGCCTTCCTTATCCCTATGAAATTAACAGGTAAGATAACTGGGAGCAGGAGGTCCAGACATGTCTCTACTCAGGTTGGTGTGGCTTTGACTCCAGATACATAGTGTTCATCATTCTTCTTTGTGGGATCAGTTCTGATAATGTCTAGTTTGTTAGCCCTGCTTTTCATGGTAGACTATATTTTGGTGAGTACTGCTGAATCACAGGAGCCTATGGTGAAATGGTTTTAATTTCACTGGGTAATGAATAGTTTTACTCTCTCCTTCTACATATTTCAGTATGTGAAGATTCATTTCAGCACATATCCACAGCTTGCCTGATTTTTCTTAATTGAAGAACACCCCATGCAAAAAGTCATTTAGGACTTTAACAGATGCATTTCTTTATTTAGGCAAATGCAGTCTTGTTATCTGTCATTTTGCAGCTGATGGGAAAGCTCTGAATGGAGCATTGGCATTATCTGTTCGACAATGATTTGATGCAGTACTACACTGCGCTATAAATTAGTGTCAAGAAGCAAAATGCTAATGATAGGGGCCCCTTGATGCACTGGTGACTTAAATAGCATGTTTCTTTAAAATTCTGCAGTGACTCACTCTCTTTTAAATAAAACCCCTTTGAGCTATTTAAATAATGCCATGGAGCTCTAGTGCATATTTCCTTTGATTCTGAGTACTTCAGTGTTTACTTGAATAACTATCCAAACAAGCTTTTGAGCATCATAGTGATTAATACCTTGAAGCGTATTACTTTCTGCAGCAATATTTTTTCCCAGAAATGTTTGAGTATTAAATCAAATGGTTGAATTCTCTTTGTTCGTGCTCTGCAGTAAGCAGAATTGAAGCTGAAAATGGTTTTCTGTTCTTTCTTGGACATGATAGCAGACACAGCTGAAGTCCTGGGCAGCATTTTAAATGTACTCAGCACATTTCAGGATTTGTTTTGTTTTCTTTCATGCAACCAAATAGGCAATGATTAGAGAGAATTTCCCATGGTTGATGGAATCAGTTTCCTCTTGTAACCCACACCCTTCAGGCACACACTGACTGAGCACTGCTATACTCACTGGCACCATCACAGTTTAACCAGCTGAGGACTCAGACACACAGATTAAGAGTGTCGTAGTTTTTATCCGTTGATGAACGCTGCTGATGGCACAAATGATTTTCTCCAAGTTTCAAATGAAATGTTCTAGTTCTTCATATCTAGGCAAATGCATAAATATATCGCAAAATCATAGAATAGTTAGGGTTGGAAAGGATCTTAAGATCATCAAGTTCCAACCCCCCTGCCATGGGCAGGGACACCTCACACTAAACCATATCACCCAAGGCCTCATCCAACCTGGCCTTGAACACTACCAGAGATGGAGCATTCACAACCTCCTTGAGCAACCCATTCCAGTGCCTCACCACCCTAACAAGAAAGAATTTCCTCCTTATATCCAACCTAAACTTCCCCTGTTTAAGTTTTAAACCATTACCCCTTGTCCTATCACTGCAGTCCCTAATGAAGAGTCCCTCCCCAGCATCCCTATAGGCCCCCTTCAGATGCTGGAAGGCTGCTATGAGGTCTCCACGCAGCCTTCTCTTCTCCAGGCTGAACAGCCCCAACTTTCTCAGCCTATCTTCATATGGGAGGTGCTCCAGTCCCCTGATCATCCTCGTGGCCTCCTCTGGACTTGTTCCAACAGATCCATGTCCTTCTTATGTTGAGGACACCAGAACTGCACACAATACTCCAAGTGCGATCTCACAAGAGCAGAGTAGAGGGCCAGGATCACCTCCTTCGACCTGATGGTCACACTCCTTTTCATGCAGCCCAGGATATGATTGGCTTTCTGGGCTGCAAGTGCACACTGAAGCCGGCTCATGTTCATTTTCTCATTTACCAGAACCCCCAAGTCCTTCTCCACAGGGCTGCTCTGAGTCTCTTCTCTGCCCAGCCTGTAGCTGTGTCTGGGATTGCTCTGACCCAGGTGTAGGACCTTGCACTTGGCATGGTTAAACTTCATGAGGCTGGCATCAGCCCACCTCACAGGCGTGTCAGCTTTGTGCTGCCTTTATAATCCCTAAACACAAATACCAAGCTTTCTCAATGCTCTTCAGAATTGAAGGCATTCCTAAGATAGTGCTATTGAAAAGGAAGTTATTGCTGCTGATGATCTATTATATTCTGCTACTAGCTCTCTACCGCAGGTGTTATCTACATATTGTGGGATATAAAGAAGTAGTAGCAGTCCTCAAAAAGAAGAAAATACAACTTTTCTTTTAAGATATTTGATAGCAGGGCATACTCTTTCAGAACAAAACAAAGATTTTAGAGCAGTATCTTTCAAAACTGGCCCTCCCAATCCCAAGCTATTCCCATCATCTCTAACTTCATTTTATGAGTAAAAACTTTTGAGATGGCAAATGGTCTCTAAAGCAAAAGTGATGGGAAATAATAATGATCTCAGAGAGGAAGAATGCCATCCTGTTGAGGACATATTATGAAGAATGCCTCTTCTATCTGGCCCAGAAGTTGTTGCAGGGCTTTAAACCTGAATACCTCAGGTCAGTCAGGCATACAGACAGAGGCTGTAGGAAAGGAAAAAGACATTCCAGATAACCATCACCTAAGCTGATAAAGGATTTATACTTTCAAAATAGCATCCTACTCTGCACCTGGAAAGGAAATGGAAGATACCATCATTAACTGATCTTAGGTATATCTTGTAATAGACTGGCCATTTCTGTACGAATTCAAAGTCACTGAAAGAGAAGCATTAGTCATAATCTGACAGAAGCAAGTCATCACTTTGGCATAATTTGTCCTGCAGGTGTTACTAAGAAAATCCTTCCTCGAGTATAAACTGTAGTTCAAACAAAAATGAAAGTAACAATTGCCCTTGTTCCATGCGAACTCCAGCTGTGAACAACAGCATATCCTAAAATCCACATGTGTTTCAGTGAGGAGGAAAATCTAGCTGCTTGTCACTTCCAGGCTAGGCATAGATAGCTGACTAATGACCAGACTTTCATATAAGAAGAATTATTTATTTATGCCAGTAGTTAAATAAACCAAATCATCCCCATAACATAAAGTGAAAGGGACCAAAAGATGAAAACGAAACACTGGTCTGGGTGCATTTCTACATGTTCTGTCTATGAAGCAGGACAGTATTTCTACTCCAGAGCTCTCCTTTGTCTTTAGCATTGACTTACTCTAATTTTTATACATTGAACATGGAAATTGTCTTCATGATCACTGAAATCAAATAATTCCTTGGGAATAAACAAAGAAATATCTCACAATGAGCATCTGTTCAATGGCAGGAAGGGCAGTGAGCATCTGAATTTGGTGGAGTTAGAATAAATACAGAAAAAGGTATCAAGGTAAAGAAGAGAAGACAGGTGAGGACAGAAAGAAAGCAGGAAGAAATAATACAAGAAAGGAAAATCAAGGGCATAGGAGATAAAAAGTATAACAGAGGAGTCAAATGAAACAAATCCTCAGATGCCTGAGAGAGGCTGCTCTCAATGACACTTGTTTTTATTACTATACGTTGATTATGTAGTACTAACAGCAACTCTGTTCTCTTACTGCTGTGACTAGAGGCAAAACACAGATGCCATACGATTCATTTGAGGGAAAGAGATTGTGAATTGGTGCATTCATGACAAGGCAATGAGTTACATTTCTTGTTCTCTTGTTCTTTCCTCCTAAGATCTTGGTTCCCTCTCTACATTAAGTGTACAGTTGACACAGCCAGTAATTCCAGCCTTATAATTGTTTGCCTACTGCTCTGTCTCCTTTATGTATAGCATTGTGACTAAATCAAACCCAAAACTGTTACAGGTGTGGAAGACAGAGCTCACTCCTCTCCCAGTGCAGAGATACAGGGAATTAATATTTTTCCCCTCTGTCCTTCCACCATTAACTCTCAGAAGAACAAAATTTCTTCCCCACACTCCCACATTAGCAAACTTTACCTAAGGGTTTCACCAGATGATCCCCTTCGTTTCCATAGGTTGACCAGGCTGCTTGAGCGGCTTGCAGCTGAAGATGACTTTCCATCCCCTACGTGCATGCGGACCACTGTCGATGTGGTGAATGCGCTGCGTACGTTTCTTTCAGGCTTCGCAAGGATGATATACACCTTGGGCACAAACATACAGCCGAGGGCCACCGTGGCACTCAGACTCACTGAGAAACACATTGTGATTATCTTGTAGTTGCTTCCAAAATATATTGGCACAAAAGCCAGCCAAATGATGCAGGTGGTATACATTGTAAAGGCAATATACTTTGCTTCGTTGAAATTAGCTGGGACATTTCTTGTCTTAAATGCATAAAAGGTGCAACTCAAAATTAATAATCCATTATATCCAAGGGGAGTTACAACACCCAAGTTGGTGGTGTTACAAATCAGGTAGACCTCTCGGATGCTTGGGTAATCATGCATAATATCTGGTGGCTCCATTATAAAGAGGGCAACAATTATGCCTAATTGTATGCATATCAAGATAAATGCAATAACCAGTTGGGCGCAGGCACTCATGAACCTAGGCTTCTTTGTACAGATTTTCTTCTTGCTTCCAGCCAGGATTCTTGCAATGCGGTTAGTTTTAGTTACTAAAGCAGAATAACTCATAGCTGGGGAGAGGCCGATACCAATTCGCTGAAGATAACAGTAAATCTGTTGAGGTTTTGCGATGAGACAGAACGTGCACAAGTAACCCAAGCAGATGCCGGCTAGAATGATGTAGCAAAGTTCTCGGCTGGATGATTTGACCACTGGAGTATCACGGTACATTATGAATATAGCTGTAACAAACAAGGTGGCCAGCAGACCCAGACATGCAAAAACAACTGCTGCAATTGGTTCAGGATCACCCCATCTGAGATACTGGACTGGGATGAGGTCACAACCTACAGAAAAAAAGGAAAACACAAAGGTAAACATAAATATATAGAAGTGACATTCTTTAATGATATAGTTACAGGTTTTCCTGCTATTTCTCTTATCTATCAGCATTGGTGCTATGTGAGCACTGCTTAACAGCAGCCAGAACACTGGTATGTTGTCAACACTCTTCTAGCTACCGATTAAAAGCACAGTACTATGAGGGCTACTATGGGGAAAATTAACTCCATTTCAGCCAGACCCAACACAATAGGAATAAGGGGGGAGGACACTGATGTTCTGAAGTGCAACCTACTGACAACAGCAAGCACAGTGACACTGCCAGCCAGGGCAGGACAGCAGGATGACGGAGTGGAGGAAATGCAACTAAAACCTTTAATCTCTCCTATACTTGTATTAAGCTTGACTAGTAATGACTGAAAATTCTAAATGACCTCAATATTTGTGACCATTGTAATCAGTTTGCTATCTTCTGGTAGGTCTGACAGAATGCCTGATGTCAACCTAACTGGGAATGGGTCATGGCAAGGCACTTCTCCCCACAGGGATGGAGAACCGGGTGCTCATCTCTGCATTTTCAGCAGTGAGGATAATTACTACTGTGTGATGGGCATCTGAATGCCAAGCAATCTCAGTTAATTAGGGAACTTGGGACCTCAGTGATGACTTGATGAACAGGAGTAAATGTAGATGTCAGGGCTGGGAATTTCTACATTCAATATTTACTCTTCACCTTTTCCTTTATTTTAAGTGAAGCTTAAAGGTTTTTCAAATCTGACACGACATTCTTAGTAGTATAAATCATTTCATGAAATGTAGGGGTAGGAATCAAGCTTAGATCCTCTCATCTCCCCTTATTTCTGTATTCTATATCTCTTCACTATTAATATTATCAAAAATACAATATCTACAATGAGGTGGTATACTCAGTAGATTGTATGGCAAAAGTACAAGGCAGATAGTTCTGTATTCTTCCAGAAAGCAGAAGAAACAGAAGGATAAGGGTCAACAAGTCTTTGACATTAGTGCAGTTCAGGGATACGAATTTGTAGTCACTCCAGTGTAATAGAATTGTGCTCTTCATTATTACATTCATATTAAGTTGCCATCCATATTTTAACTGCATTCCTGTGCAAAGCTTTCTGTTGCAGTAATGAAATTATTGCCATGTCTTAATGTAACAAAGACACCTAAATTTTTATGGAACACTTTCATAGCATTAGTTAGTGGTACTTATTTGAATCCTGCTGATTTTAAAGGGTTTACTTGTTTCATTGTAACTTGTTTCATTGTTTCATTCTAAAAGTCCAAGATTAATGTAGCATGGGAATCACGTAATTGAAATCAGCATTTTATACCAGTGAGAGTCGTGGAAGAAAGGTGAATACCAGAAAGCATACTCTGGTGTGTGCAGATACCCCATATGGGTTCTTCCCCAATAAGTTTTATGGGTGACCTCTAAGTCTGTTTTCAGTTTTACCAAAATGCAATTAATATTTTGGTGAAACAAATTGTTACCGGCTTCTAATACGCTATATATTCTTGGACAAGAAATTTGAAGGGAAATGTTCTTTATCTGACAGTTGGCCTTTACATATGGACAATGATATAGGGACTGAATTTTGCTTAGTTTCTAATGTTGCAGCAGAGGTGAATTATAAACAAGCATTTCTCATTAGTTTCAGTCTATTTCACACCTTCCTTGCTTTATTACTCTTTTTACATTCTCTTAATAAAATACCTGAGAAAAGAGTTGAAACCTTTACCGCTTTTCACCCCATCTCTATGCATAATTTATGAGGAGAATGCTAAACTGTGCAATGATTTATTCCTCAATTACAATTTAAGGACTGGATAGTCTTCATAAAGCAATGACTGGTGAGGTTTTCATGTAATAGCTTTGCAGCTAATGATTTCTGACAATGGCACATTGCAGAAAGGGACAACTAGATCAAGTAAAAGAAATATGGGAAAACAGCACTATGAGTATTCAATTTAGGTTGGTGGCCAGGATTATACCAAGGCAAAAACTGAAAAATGGTAATAAAAGGAGAACTAATTCCTATCCCCTAAATATGTGTATGCTGAATGGTGATTTGGGCAAGATCCTGCCCCACAGCCCACCTCCTATACTTTATCAATATCTCTGAGCACTTGGAAAGTCTTTTCTCCTACCTGGCCCAGAAACTCCAGGTGGAATAGAGCCAGCAGCCTTGTCTTGTGGTCCCTGCAGTTTGATGAGGCAATCTTTGGCTTGTGGAAAGGCTGCTAGGAACCAGTCCAACTTGGAGCAGGTATAGAGTGCTCAAGAATGCACTGCTTCTGGAACTGGAGGCCCAGTAAAACTGACATAAAACTGTCTATGTGTTGTTCTGGCCAGAAGCCTATCCAGTGAAAGCAAGTGAATAGCAAGAGAAGCAGATATTAAAAATCAGAGTCCCATTTGACATGCTAAGGAAAGTGTTTCTGAAAAGAGCATCTACCATCAAATTACAGATAAGGATCCATAAGGGTCTTATGGGGAAAAGGTTCTAATAGTCTGGGAAAAACATATAGCTATTTCAGGGATGGGCAGAATTGTTCCATAAACAAAGAGAGGGGGAGCTCTAGACAGCTGGACCGCTTCCATAGGTCTGAGAGCCTGTGCTCTCTCTGTAGAGGTAGACTTGTCACTTTATTCTGATCTTTCAAATTGCATTAAAATTAGCTCATCTGGGAGAAGAGTTCACAGATATGAAGCGCTGTATTACAGTCCATACTTTCTGGGGATTTGATCTTGACACTGTTTTGATTTGTTATTATAACCTTGACACCTAGGAGACCTTATCATGCCTTCAGCATTCAGAAAACTGCATTAACTTAGCACTGACAATCCTTTTCATGTTAGGCAATATAATATATATAATTAAACTAGTTCCAAAGGTAAACATGACAGACTAAAGCTTGTGAATAGGATGCACATTGGAAAGTGAAGGGAATTCAGTGAAGTGTCTTAAGTCAACATCATGAAGTAAAGCTACTGAATCTGCACATGGTTACTAAAGCTGTCAGAAAATTACTGCTGATTTACTAAGTATTTAATATTCTTCAGTGGGGTTTGGCACCCTGGGCAATGGGTTCAGCCTGTCAACAGAATACTTGGTTTTCCTGGTAATTTCACAGAGCTTTCCAAGGATAACAGAAATCCAAACACCAAAGCTGAACCCTAAATAACAACGTAGCCACGTCTTAGGAATGATAGTCTCCACATAGGGTTTGGCACACGTTATTCAAAGTGCATTGATATTATGCTGATAAATATTTTATATTAATGCTTCTAATATTTCCCTATTTACGTTCCCAAAAGATGGGAAAAGGAATATCTTTATTAGTTATTTGGGTTTTAACATATGGAAAGCTGGGATGCAAAAATGTAGGAATTAGAATAAAAATCTACATCAGAATAAAGAGCTACAGGATAGCTTTTATTTTATTTTTATATTTTTCTTAATAAAAACCTAACTTGTTACCCAAACAGACAAGGCAAAAGTAAGGATTATATTCCCCAAAGTCCTGGGTGAGAAATCAGCCCCCCTGACCTCCCCATGGGATGTGGACTAACTGAAGTGTGAAAGGACATCTTTAATGCTTTGATGTTAAATTCTGGTGCCATGATGAACTATTATGGTCTCCAATTCTTTGCCCTGTTCTGCTGGGACCTTTTGTAGTTGTTACAATAGCAGAGCATGTAGAGGTGACCATGAGCTGGTTTAGCTGCTGCAGTTCCAAGGATGACACATTGACTGAAACCATCAGCAAAGCAGGTTTGCAGAGTCAGAAGATGCAGCTGAGGACTGTGCATGTGTTTATTGTGCCACCTCTGTAGGGCAGGAATAAGAATCAGTCACATCTTAAACCATGAAAACTGGGGCATCTCTAGCTCAGGAGCCTAAGTCCTTAGCAACCTAAATACACTGATTTAGCTGTGCATTGCAGTAAAAGGCAAGGCTGGGAATCTTAGAACAATTCATTGAAGTTACTCTGTGACCACATGGGGAATGATTCCTTAATTATACAAATGTGCAGAAAGGGAGGAGGAACTGAGGAATTGCAGCACTCAGGTCCATCCTTCTGTTAGCTCTAATGTTTTAAGTTTCACTAAAAATGCGGGATCTGTGTGTTGTAAATCTTTTGTTCAGAATATGTCATGTTCAGAAAACTTTCCATAATGAGTATCCTTCTGGCTTTGTTGAAAAGTCCCCCTTCATCCAGAGCTGTTTGTTGAGCTCAGCATTCTTGAATCAGCTCACCTGAGCCTGAAGCACTGTGTGGCTCATGTTGGAGACAGGCTGTAGATGGACTAGAAGCTAAAGTTCACACCTCACTTGAAACAAGTGATTGAGGGAAGAAAAGCCCTCAAACCCAGCAAAAAGGGAGAGGAGAACATGACAGCCACAGATCCTGGTCATCACATTGCCACCTGAACCCTTAACTCATCTTCATTTTCTTTCTCCAAGAGGCAAGTGTCAGAGTGACAATGGAAATAGTTATATTTCACTTGGAACAGGAAAGAAAAAGAAAAGAGAAATATAGGACACAGAAAGTCAGGATGAAAATTTGACATAATCTCTGATGATGTGCATTTCAAACACTAAAAACAATCAGATAAAAATTGTGTCCTCCTACCCTCAGCCTGAATTACAGCCTTAGCAATTATAGAATCATAGAATAGTCAGGGGTGGAAAGGACCTTAAGATCATTCAGTTCCAACCCCCCTGCCATGGGCAGGGACACCTCACACTAAACCATCTCACCCAAGGCTCTGTCCAACCTGGCCTTGAACACCGCCAGGGATGGAGCATTCACAACTTCCCTGGGCAACCCATTCCAGTGCCTCACCACCCCAAACCCAAGATCCTAGTCATGTTTCAGCAGCAAAAGTGATGTCAGCACAAGCTGAATTGTGTTCTGCCTTGTGTTCACAACCATCAGACTACTGCTGTAATTACCAATGGCTGTAACTGTATTGCAAGCAACAATGCAAGAAAGCATTCTGACTGCAACAGGCAATTACTGCTTGAAGATATTTCATCCAAGAGATGAATGATTGCTTTGCTTGGGGTGGGAGGCAGGATCCAGTCTTATGAGACATGCCAGCCTCAGACCCCCATGACTTTTGCCATAGCCTGAATAAGCATGCTGCAGGAAGAGCCAACCAAGCCCTTGTGGGGATCCATCAAGATCAGCCTTTGAGCATCACCCCTGTCCTTGGCCCCATAGGTGATTTACATGAGCCATGGCAGTGTTTTGTCCCAGACAGTGCCCAGAGCCAAGACAGCAGCAGCTCTCAGCACTCTCTGTTCTCTGCAGCTCTGGCTGACAGTACGAGCAATGCCCTTAGGATGAGGGAAGCAGTAGTCCTTGTTTCTCAGTGAGCAATCCAGATTGGTGCAAGCCAAATGGCATACAGCATCAGCGTTGTCAGGGCTCTTTCAAATGGCTGCTGTATCGTTTAGAGGTCAGGTGCCCTTTTTTAAGCCCTTTCCATTCAAGGATTGTTTGGATAATCCAGCTTTTATCCAGCACTTTCAGACAAGTAGACAAGATCATGATGATGCTATCCTGGGTTTACTTACAAATCAGGTTTCACTTTATTTGGTGAAAGCAATTTTGTAGCAATAGTAAAAACTGATTTCTGATATTTAGCCTTATCCTTGAATGACAAAGAAAACATTTCAAGAGCTGTAAAATATTTCAGCTCTTATTTCCATGGGAACGCAATTAAGAAAATCAAATAGCCAGCATATTTGGACTACACAGGGGATAAGAAAAATGTCAATACAACCTGAAGAGAATCCAGGTGTCAGTGAAATTAATATCACCTGCTTTCCTTGCAGTCCCAGAGGTTGCTAGACAAAACTTAGTTTCTGCTATTGTTGTATGCTGTCCCTGAATGACAGAGAGAATAATTGCCTCTTTCCTGCCTCAAAAATGTCCTTAAACAAGCACTACTGATAACTGCACCAAGATGTTCCTACATCCAATGAAAAACCTTTGAGATGCCAAACAAAACTCGTGTGATCTTTCCAAGGCACCATTTTTGAACACAGAAGGCCATGTCCTCAAAGCCAAGTGGGTTTTTGGTGAACCAAAAAGCCACCCCCATTAAGCTGCTGAAAATTCATATGATTTTAGTCCTCAGTGTTAAGAAAATCCCTTCATTTGTATTTAAACATGCCTGGCATCTCTTTATCTTGCCTCCACTGTGAATAAAATATAAAGAAGGGCTTGGACTTAAGCCCGTGAGTTTCTCTTTGCTCTGAGCATGTGGCTCAGCCGTACTGGCCATACTAATGTGTGAAGTGGTGCTGTAATGTACAGATGTTAACACATTGCATGAGGAACAAGGGGAGCTACAGCAGATTGGAAAGCACATCTTGATACTAAACCAGGAGGATAAAAGAATTACTTTGGTTGAGTGTTGGGATGGTGTAGACACATTTGGAGAAAAGGAAGAGAGTGACTATTTTATTGATAGTATACATAAGCTATGAAACTAGGATTTGTGAGGAAATAAAATATAGGTGGCTAAACATTCCCTTTCTCACCTCAGCTTTACTTCTAGATAGAAACATTTTCAAGTAACTGATTTAATCAAGAGAAACTCCTTCCTTTTGTTTGTCTTTCTTTCTACCTTCGAATTTTCTGTACCTTTCTGTACTTCAGAACTCCAATGTCTTCTTCTGTTCTGAGAATAACTTTGTTTTCCTACATGTACTGCACCCCTTCTGTCTTATCCCCTCCTGCATCTGAATTCTGATTTTTCACAGGCGATTGGAAAAAGACATCAATCTCTCTTCCTTTCTGTGAGCAACAGTACACATTTTATATGTGAAGTTTGTGGCACAAAACCGATGTTGGTCAGTGAGCATAAGAAAGATGAAGAAGCAATGTTTTGTTGTTTGAGCCAAGAAAGGATTCCAAAAATGTTTTTATCCAAGTTCACATCTCTGGCAAACAGTGAGGTACAGCTCTACATTAAAGCCTTCTCAGGCTCGTGGCTAATATACTTACAGGACTTTCATCTGAAGGTGATCGTGCACAGGAGACTTATTCCAATGAGCTTTTTAAATGTGTAGCCTTGTGGAGCTGTTATTATCTAAGACACAGCTTTATCAAGCAGTAAGGAGACATAGACTGATTCAGTATCAGATCTAGGGGCATTTCAAGGAGATTAGTGTATGCTTTATAAAACTGAAGGGAAATTTCCTTGCCAGAATACAAAACACATCTCCCTCTCCTTATTTTTCATTCACATATATTACTACATTTTACATTGTAAACAAGACTGAGACAGTTTTTTACAAGCTGTAAGAGTTGGGACTATAATTATGACCATTAAAAATACAGCTCAATATACTGTATGGATAAGCTGGGAACAGGCTTTTTAAAATCTGTTTTTGATACAAAGCTAAATAAAACAAGATCCAGCCATAATGTGGATACTAAGTTAAGTGAGAACTGCAGAGCCATGAAGCTATTGTGATGGATGCCCTGTTATCAGGAGTGAATATTATATCAGCTGTGCTCATGAAGTCCAAAGGAGGTTCAATGTCCAAACAGTGCCTGCTGAATTTGTGCCTGGCTAAGGAATATGGGTTAGATCTCCTGAGGAACACTGTTTGGCACCGAATTCGAGGGGTTGTTTTGTGTGTATATTGACTTTGGTCCTTATAAAGACATAAAATGCATGTCTAAAGCCAGATGAATGGTTTGCAAAATGTAGCAGCTCATGTAATACAAACAAAGCAGTTGACTTGACTAAAAAGACAACTACTCTTTGTTAAAACAGAGCTGATTAGAAAACCATTGACTCATCCTACAGGGGTTTTCCAGGTGCCACCTCATCCTGCTTTTCCATCCCGAGGGCAAAGTAAGACTTTCAGAGTGTAAATTCTTGCACAAGCACAGACTGATGCCTTGACTGAGGCATGGAGGTCCACATGCCCTGGGGAGCCACTCAAAGCACAGGGCCCAAAGGCCAACCTGGCCTACATATGGTGCTTGCAGGCTTAATTACCCAAACTTCACTATGGTTTTGGGCTGTTCCCATTCTCCATGTTTCAGAAGCGAGTCTTTGGAATGGTCCATTGAGGCACTTGGACAAGTTCCCTCCTAACTGACTCATAGCAGCTCTTTTTCTAACTGATCTCCTTTGGGTAAAACCTCAGCTGCTTATTGAAACAGATGTAAGTTGGGATCTGCCACATCTCAAACAAGAGCCCAAGTGATTGAAGAGTTGATGATTTACGACTAGTTCACTGTCATAAACTGGCCAGCCTGATGTGCTGATCTTGTCTTTGCAACATCGGCTTCGGAGGCTTCTGGATAGCCTATCTGGGATGTGAACCTGTATGAGATTATTCCACATCCTCAGTACTGTCCTTTGGGGGATATGTGGAGCTGAATCTCTTTTTATCTTCTTCTCCATTCTCCTTGATATGACGGCTTTGCTGGCTGATTGCTGAGTGCCCTGGGAGTCAGGGCTGGGGGAGCACTTGCAAATCCATGTTATTGCTGTTTCAGCTTCTGCAGTTAGAAGTTTTTTTTATCATTGAAAGTCTCATGTTTGACATTTTCTGTAAAATACCCCAGCAGCTTCATGGCTAAATGATATTTTTGCTATAATTAAGTGACCTAACTCTTATATTATAGCAATGTAGCATTCCTTACCAGGAAAGGAGTAATTTATATATACAAAACTTTCTATAGGCGAAGCCTTGCCTGACACTCTTCCACTTACATCAGTTCATCCAGAAAACTTTTTCTTTTTGTCTTCCCTCTCTTTCACCCTAAAAATTTCTCCCCTCATCAACAGAAGTTATATAAAAACAAGCTTGTTTGCTCTTTAGAAAAACCCTGTCTCATCTCCCCTTGCCCATAAAGAGGCCGGCACAATGAGAACCTGCTCCTTGAGGTGTTTTGAAGTAGTTTGTGCTCTGAGCGTTTGAATTCTTGAATTCTGTTTATTAGTCACAAAGAAGAGAGGCTGTGGGGTACAAGTGTGGGAGTAATTTATCTCTAAAGCAGCCAAATTGGTATTCTGCAAGAGCATGGAGATATACACAAGAAGAACATGAACCCTGTAGTCCAGCAGACTCTGGTGAGCAAAGGACTAATGGAACACTTATGCATTTAGCAGCAGTAATTACAGCAACTAGTTCATAACTTTTTCAGATTAAAAAAAAGAAAGTATTGTGTGACTCTTCTGTACCTGCATGGGAGGAAAATAAAACTGAAAACTGACCTCTCTTAATAATTTCTCTGCCAAGGACTTAATTTCCTTACCTGTTTGGATAGGACAAGGTCTGCATCGCCAGCTAGATGTTAGGACAGGATAAAACCAGGACTATGTTTTTATTCCTAGATCTAGTAATTCAGGTCTTTAGAAAGCATCTTAATTACACCGATGATTCCTGGATCAGGTTGAGAAGAGGGGACAAATACTAGCCTCAGTTCAAAAGTCAGCTCTGTCCCTGAGTTCAATGTGACTGAGACAGTCCTCATACTCACTTGTGTCTGGCATTTGTTTCTTCAGCTCAGAACATTTTCATTGACAACATAAGCACAGCCACAACCCATTTACCTGTGAGGTCATCATTGGGCCAGGAGCCAAGCTGGCAGGCTTTGCATGTGTATTCATCATATACATATTCATTCTCTTTACAAGGAGTGCAGGTCCAACAGCAACTCACTTCTCCCTTACGGATCACCTGAGACAAAAATTGACATTTGGTTTAACAACATAAATATGCATTCATGCTGCCCCAGTTGCTAATTTAATTTTTAAATCCCTTTTTCTTTAATAGAGTTTTTTTTAGAAGTTTACTTTAAATGAACTTTCTTTTAATGATATTTCTGCTTAAACAAAATGACTCAAGTTCTCAGTTCTCCCATCATGTGTGTACCAGAATAAAGATACCATCAGTGCCACAGAAGTATAAGTGGAGGTACAGACTGGCAATAAGATGCTTTTTCCATCTTAGAATAAACAAAACTCAATATTTCTAACTTGGCAATGTGCCTACAGAAGCCACCGTGTGATACACAAGGCATATAGTTCACTCCATTGTGGTCCATACAAGGAATCATTTCAGAAACATTATTTCCCTAAGGGCTCATTACCCTAAGATTTTTTGGTGCTTATTTTCCACCCAGATGTGAGTAATTTGTTAAAACTGATTTTTTTCCAGACATAAAAACTGAACATGCCTTTTCCAGGATTATTTAATTACTGCAATTCTAATTAACATTTAAGAATGATAATGTTATCTTTATCCATTTTAACATTTGACCTGATTTCTCATTTTATAATTTACTGCCAAACGTTCTTGCATGCTCATAACTGAGATGCAGATTTTTCAAGATCCTTATTTATCATCTCTGGGCACTAAAAACATCTGTGCTTCTTGTCAATATGTCTTTCTTTTGAAATAAAGTGTTCCCAGCTTCCCTGCTCTTCCCAAATATTTTCTAAACTAATACTCCCAATTACAGCATAAGTAGTTTGACTTATGTGCCTTTTGCAATGATAAATTTAGCAGGTGGCTTAAAAAACCAATGTCTTTACTGCAAACTTAATCAATGAAATGTAAAGGAGTGTAATCAAAAATAACTAGATTGCTCTTTGCAATGCTGCAGTGAAAAAAAGGTCAATTATGTCATTTTCATCAGCAATATGGTGACTTTAAAATGTCATTTTTTTGTTTTGTTTTTAAAATTGTAAAGTATGAAAAGAAGAAAAATCCACACTGAAACATCTAAACTGGCAGAGAGCCCACAGGAGCATATGTAATTTGCTCTACAAGTGTTAAGACTAATCTACTTGCAAAACAGAATAGCTGTCCTCTAGAAGAATTCACATACCAGACTTTCTTTCATTTTGAACTAGAATAAAAAGTTGAACAAACGACAAAATTTCTTATGTCCGGGAAAATCAATTCTTAGAAATCTTGCCCTAAGTTTTAGACACATATCCTGGTAAATATGATGCATTACAAAAATCCATAGTTTTACAATGCATAAAATACTCAGGAAAATGAAATGACAAAATTATAACCATATACTATTATCAAGCCACCTAAACATTCTATCAAAACAATTCACTTACACTTGCCTGTTAAACTTTTCACTAAATCAATACCTTCTATAAAATACTTGGAATTTGACCAATCTGGCAGTAAACTGGTACACTGATAATTTCTTACCCAGCAACAACTGGGGGTGAATCCAGAGAAGAATGATGTATCCTTCTATGGAATCAATATCATTGCTCTCTACTACTCAGAATCAGGTCAAAATTTTTTTGCATTAAATTGCTCAGACATCTATTTCTTCATCCTTTTAATTTTTTGAATAATTGTTTATTGTAGCATTTAGCTGAAACCAATCTCTTCTGCCCCTTGTAATAAAAATAATTCTCTTTAAATAAAAACTTATTTTCCCCTCCTCTTGTCATCTGGGCAATCCTTTGAACCTGTATACATTTAAATAAATGTATGTCCACACTATCTCAAATGTTTGGAGTTGCTTGTGTATGGATTTTATCAAATCTTTGTTGTTGAGATGCATCTTAAGTGTTTTCAGAGCCTACACGAGGATGAGATGACTCCTGATCTGGAATACTAAATCATTTCCATTGAAAACAAAGAAGTTCAGAAATGTCAACAACTGTATATGGCCTACACTGAAGACATTTGGTCTGATGAAACTCATGTACCAACTCTGCCAAAGACCAGTTAGTGAATAAAACATGATGACTGCTCTACAACTCTGGAAAACTCAGTCTGAAGAGGCTCACTTTATGTTGCAGAGCATTATCAGCCTCCCACCAGAATGTCATTGCAGCTGATTGCCAGGTTTTACAGGCATGCCATGTTAACACAGGAGAAAAGTGATCCAGCTTCCAGTGAAACATGTCAGAAATTACAGCTGCTTTTTTCAGTCTGAGCTCCTCTCCATGCTCATCCCCTCGTTCTACAGGCTTTTATATAAATGACTGCATGGTAAGCTAAGGACTTGCAGGATTTTAACTGTTCTGCGGTGTTGTGCTGAAGGATAATAGAGTATAATTAATATATGACAGATTCATTTACCCTCCTTACTAACAGCAACATGAAAGGTAGAAAGGAAAAATCAAACACCTGGGAAATAAAGCAGCAGTAAAACATACATGACTAAAACAAATGTTACCTGCATTTCCTGAAGCTCTATGCAATGATAGTTATTGATGTTCTCTGATGATGCCACAAATTTGATCTGAGTAATAATGTTCCAGTCTAGGTGTCTATGTCTAGCACTGGAATAATAGCAATTATTATTTATGATTTGTCTGACAATTTGCTATACTATATTTGCTATAATTGACTGACAATTCCCACTCAGGGATTTGCAATCCATTGAATCAGATGCTGTAAAAATATACAACAAAAAGCCCACAAGCAGTGCCTGTTCTAAAGTATTTGTGAAATAAGTAAAAAAAGTCGTAATTCACAGACACAAGAGTACAAGAAAATGGCAGTTTATGAAAATTGTGATATTACTATGATACAAGTAAGTACTAAATATATAAGTCTGTACTTTTTAGTTAAGGTGTGGGATATTTGTCTCCATGGGAGAGTTAGGAAAAACTTGCATTCTGCATGACTGAAGTAAATGGAGAAAATATTTACCTTTATCTGGCCTTTTTCACAGGGTTCACTGCACACAGATCTGATGATGTTATTTTTCTCTGACCATATTTCATCATCGTCCATTTTCAGCTCACCATTGTCCCAGCTGCCAACATTGATATAATCAAAGTAGTCCTTCCCCATTTTCTTAAAATTCATAATTTCATATCTTTGGAAACAGAAAGGGGAGACATAGCTCAGTTGAAGAGAACATCATGAAATGTTTCAAATTAAAGGAACACTGTACAGTCAATATCAAACTTATAGAAAGAAAACAAAATTCAAAGCATTATGCTTCCCTTAAGTCTGTCCTAATGATTTTTATGATATAATACTTCCTTTCATTTGTATTTTGATTAATTTTCTTCTATTTGAACACTTTGGGGTTCAGTGGCTGAGCTTCTGAGAATGAGTGTGTTTATTTCAGGAAAACAATGAAATGAGCCAGACACAGGATTCATCCTGTGTAACTTTCAGCACTGAAGCCAACTGCATAAGGAAGCCTAGCTGTCCAAGGATCCCCCTATGGAATATGCAGAGAAATCTAAACTTGTAATGGCAGTTCCCTATGCTAAGTGCTCCTCACTGTGCAGGTGCTTATTCCACTTCTGAGAGAGGAAGCCTGAAGACAGTTGAGCTTGTAAAGTGAAGTTGAAGAAACCTAGGCTTGCGGGATCAAAAGAAACTTCCCCTGCTGTAAGACCGCAAGATGCAATTCAGTGTGGCACCAGAAAGGAATCGGGCATCATTTGTCAGGCACAGCCTCCAGGAATATGGGTCTTGATTGAGGCTCCCGGGAGATCTTATCAAGAAGAACCTTGTTGACCAGGCATTTGAAAACTGATGTTGAGATTTGCCTTTTATTTTCTTTTTCTTCTACAACATTGCAGCAGCAAATGCTATTGTCTCCCATCCACACACCCCCCTTCATTTTTATATGATTCCTCAGTGAGAACACATTTAATTCATTGTACAATATGGCATGGAAGAGAAAGAGTATTCATGCCTCAGTCCTCAGCTCCTTTCAGGTCAGATCACCTCTTTATCTGTGAACAGAAGGGTTAGGAACAGAGCTAGAGCTGATAACAGTTTTTAGGTTCATGTTCCTCTTCCTCCTACTTTCTATTTAGCTCCTACAGTCTCAAGGAAAGTTCATGCAGCAGTGTAGGGCTCACTAGCCTTCTACCAGCATGCTGAACACCAGGTTATCTTTCTGCCTCACAGGCCAGTTCATGTTTGGAAAGTTGGGCAACTCCTGAAGTGAGGATGTCATGCTTTTCTTTGCTTCCTCTTTAGTGAGTTTTGCAATAATCTGATGAAGCAACATGAAATTCACCAATGGAAAAAATCAATCAGTATAGATTGAGAAGATTAACACTCATAGGTTTAGAAAACCTGCCTGGCTCATAAATGAGGAGACAACTTTCTCCTGGCAGCAGGCGCAAAATTAGTCCCTAAGGCAAAGCAGGGGTTGGATTAAGAGTGACATTTTCAGAGTGTAATTAGTGAAGTCCAAAGCAGAGATAAAAGAACCATCTCATTAAATAGAACAGTCTCTTAACTAAGATCCCCAAGTATCTCTCTTAAGGTTTGAGGAAACATAAGACTGACAAGTAGTATTCATACTGTATAAAGCATCAATATTTTTCCCATGCTGACATAAAATATTTACAGTAAGCCTATTCTATAATATTCTCCACCCATGGATCCCAGGATGCTTTGCATCAGGAAACTAACTGTTACAGTGGGGAAACTGTGACATGGATTGAATGCCAAAATCACACAGAGGCTTGGATCAGGACTGCAAGCAACCTGTGAAAGAAAATGAAAGTGGAGTGTGACTGAACGGGCAATATGATATTACCAATACCGTATGATTCTTGAGTTTTTCCAAAAGAAGAAGTAATCATCAATAACAATTTATGATACTCCTGGAGTCTGGAATATTTCACTTTCCATCCTGTATAAAGAAGGAAATGACCACACCTTTGAGAATGACCTGATCAGAGCTGGAGATGTGAATGCCAGACTGACACAAATGAATCGAACCCAAATAACACACATGCAAATACAAATTAACAGGCTTTTACACGTTTTTAGAAACTCAGGGATTTTGTTTGAGGTTCACAAGCACAGTAACAGTCTGTTCAAGAATCAAGCAGAATAACTGAAAAGTTAGCCCAGAAGCCACTGTGAAGTCTATTCAACATTGTCATGTCACTGTAACACTCCTCTGAGTATTGTTTTGTTATAGCTGTCAATTCAGAGATCCATGGGCAGATAAATGAAAGTACTGCCAATGCTTAACAGGCCACAGGACCTAACAAATTATGTCTCCAGTAGTAGTTCCATGCACACATCCCAAGGGTAATACTGGAAAGAAATCTAACAAATTAAATAACCTATTGTCTCAATATGTTTATTGTCTCTTCTCTGTGTAGAAGAGCATCGATGGACTAATAGCCACACTCAGTAAGTCCAGTTCTATAATGGAGATCCAGGAGTCGCTGGATTCCTGGGGCTACCTTGAGGTACCACAGGGGCAGTTTGTCACTTTAGGATAGGAGAGACCAGATGGTGCAATTTCCAGCAGTGCCCTAGTCACAGTGTAAAACACTTGTTTCAAAACTGAAGTGCCATGAAGTTGCTGAGAAACCATATTTTATTGGTAGTACAGACAAAACGTCAATATTTTGCTTTCTTGCCTTCTGCTTTCTTGATTCCTTCTTTGGAGCTTTAATAGTATTTGCAGATAGTTGTTAGTCTTCCTGAGAAATCATGGTTGTCTCTTCTATTTTAATTTGTTTTTTTCATGTCTTTGTCTCACATAAAACAAGCCCTTCTCTAGACTGTCTATCTGCTTAAAGATCAACATACACATAAAGGACTTTGGGATAGAGACAGGATTCAAAGCATCTTGTGGGATTAATCATGTGTTGTATAATATCAACCCCTTTTTGCTATACATCAAAATCCTGAGCTATCTAGGTCAGAAAGGCTTTTATATTCCAGTTTCCTGCTTAACACTACTACCACATTACAGCTGCAAGGGTTTAGATTTCTGCTTTACAAAGTAGAGATGCAGCTACCAACACAAGTGAACAAGATAGATGAGTTGTTCCAGTATGATTGCACCATCTCCCAGCTGTTGCAAATAGTATTTGAAACTGTTCAAAAGACTATGAACTACTCAAAACCTGGGCATTAGAGATGGAGCGTCTTATAAAGGCTTAACATGAAAAAGTACATTTGAATTCAGTGTTGGCTAATTTAAGCACATGGACTGGATTTAATGATGTGACCGCTATAGAATGGAGAATAAAGAACTGTGTTTCAAAAGCAAACACACAGGGGCCATTTTGTCACCACACACAGTCTGAGTAGACAGAGCACTACTGTATCTCATACAACTCTAGTCAGGCTGGACTTTCTTAAAGTTGAGATACCCCAAGGTGGTCAATCAACGTGATGTCCCCATACTACTAGAAACACTATTGTCCTACTGAGCAAATGACTGCACATGATATAATTCCTTCATCTTCATTTATAGAATTGACTTTAAAAAGACCCAAGACATTCAATTAAATTCCTTGCAACAAATGGAATTAAATCATGACTGTTAAGTATGCCAACATGAAGAAAAAGTAAAGCTAAAGATTTCTTTGCAATATTTAGATATTGTCATTGGTGTTGTCATGCCACATGTCATTTTTTGTGGTCATTTTCAGAGTTTCTGCCTGGAGAAGAGAAGGCTGCGTGGAGACCTCATAGCAGCCTTCCAGTATCTGAAGGAGGCATATAGGGATGCTGGGGAGGGACTCTTCATTAGGGACTGTAGTGATAGGACAAAGGGTAATGGGTTCAAACTTAAACAGGGGAAGTTTAGATTGGATATAAGGAGGAAATTCTTTCCTGTTAGGGTGGTGAGGCACTGGAATGGGTTGCCCAGGGAGGTTGTGAATGCTCCATCCCTGGCAGAGTTCAAGACCAGGTTGGACGAGGCCTTGCGTGATATGGTTTATTGTGAGGTGTAACTGCCCATGGCAGGGGGGGTGGAACTTGATGATCTTAAGGTTCTTTCCAGCCCTAACTATTCTATGATTCTATGAAATGAGTGAAACAGATCGGAATAAGGTAGGATGCAGCCCACTGCATCTCAGCGTCATTAAAACTAAATGGGAATCCTTTAAGAGAAGTCTGGAACAAGTCTTTTTAAAAATAATTTGGTCAGAAAAATCCAGTCTGAGCACTTTTCTTCCGAATTCAGCTATTTGTAAAAATAGAAAAGTTTAGCGGAAGTCAGCCTTGTTCACCAACACAGGGCTGAAAATAAATTTCCATCTGAAATTTTCCTGGATTTCTGCCAGTTTGCATCTGAGTTCTCCTACCAGCCCACAGTGCATTTCCCTAGAGTCTGAGTCCAAAGAGTTTGAGAATTTATGTCTCCAGAGACACAAACAGACTGCTCTGTATGTGGCTGTCCTGCTCTCTTTTGGGGAAAATGCTGACTTTACAGGTTTTCAAATAAAATAAGTAAGGAAAAAAAATCAGTTCTGAAATTGCAAAAATTTTGGAAACATCAAAATATTCTAACCAGTAGATTTGTCTTTTCCTCAGAAGTTAATGCTTTCCTTTCAGTTCACATGAGTGGGAGAAGACAAAATTTAAATGAGCGTACAGGATGAACAATTTTCCCTCTAGTCATCTTTTTATATGGTGCCATCACAAAGACATATAAAAACTTCCCAATAAAATAGACAAAAAAGGCTGTCTCAGTAAAACCGGAGGAAAAGCAGTGAATGAGGCAGTGATTTACTTATCGAAATATAGGGGGAAAAAATATGCTTTGACCATTATCACACTTGCTGTTCATTTTCTGGGTGTTTAATAGGCAGAAACCCAGAAAATAACCCTCATTACTCTTTTTAATGTACATTTATATGGATGCTGAATATACGCCATAGAAAAAGAAAGCTTGTATTTTATTTCTTAGATGTATGTATATACATGTATGTAAGTTATCATCAGAATAAGGTTTGTTTAAATTCAATTTGGTTTATAGCAGCACAGTATGAATTGATAGCAGTCTGTTATGCAAATGGAATGCTTTATTTGAAAGACATGGAATCAGATTTTCAATAATTCTGATGGGAACAAAAATCCCAGACAAATCAATACAAAATTTCTGATATTGTTTTACCTTTCTTAACCAAAGAATGATGTCTGTTATGATTGCTCATTGCTCAAACACATATATTCAAGCACCTATATTGAGAGAGAGCAAGGCTGTGGTGGTTGTCATGGTTGTGAACAAGAAGTTGAAGGTCTGGTGGTTTGTAGTGAGAAGTAATACCTATAAATGGTAGAGATGAAAATGCAGACTCATGTAGGAGGATTGCATGGCTCAAAGTTCATGTCTTTAACATGAAACATCATAAAAAAGGCATGTTAAAAAAAGTTATTTTGAAAAAATCTACAAAAGATCAGGAAATGTGAAAATAAAAGTATGATATCTTAGCTCTGATGTCAAGTCTGCATTTGTCTACTATGCACATAGTTAACATATCTGGTATCAAACAGTCTGACAATGTCAACATTACCTTCCTGGTGAGTCACCATTCTCATCAAACAATATCATGTCCCCAGAGACTCCGGTAAAGTTAGTCTTCATGAGGGATTCCAGGAGCTTCCGTCCATCGATAGGCTTCATGGCATCACAGAGGCCCACGTAGCCTGGACACAGCGACATCTGCATGTTGTGGAGCCCATACGCCATTGAGTATATTGCATTGATTACAAAGCCCATCTTAGAGTCCTGAACGTGCTGTGTCCTCAGAGTCATCTGGCCTATGGGGAACATCACAAACTGAGTGGTTAGAGCATGGGGTTGAAATACAATGATTTTTTCAGACATCTGTTGGTGGGTTGGTTATTAGTGGTGGAAAAAGTCCTGTTAAGTGTTAACTGTTAAGCAGCACATAATAGATGCTCTTACTGGTGCACATAATGACTATGTTGAAAAACAAAAAAGAAAGGCATGAAAGAAGAGGTTCCCCTTAAATATTTTACTACCCAGCTGATGCCTTTCTCTGCGCATCTTCACACGGGTTGTTTTTCAGCTATTTTTGTTCCATGTGTTATCTTTTAAAGCACACATCAGGAGGATTATAAAATATATTGGGAAATCCAGGAATTTCCCCCTGCCTGCAAAAATCTCTCAAAATTCTTAGAAATTCTTTGCTGAAGTGTAAATGCTAACTTGGGGTCTATTCTGCAGTGACTTTGCAGTGAACACTTTTGTTTCAGAGACATGGTAAGCAATCCTGTGCACACAAAACAACTGCTTTACTGTACCAAAAGTTCCTCTGCTAACAGCTCTCCTACCTCTGTATTTCATGCTCCTCTGTATTTACAAAGTGAAGATAATGGTGCAGTGCAGATGAATGTATTAAAATGTCTGTGAAGGGTTTGATGATGTGGCTTGGGCAATGACTTTGTTTAACTGGAATTGGTAAACCTTATTTTGTTTGGCTTTTAAAATGTAATGTCTGGATTTCTATTAAAGCTTCTGTGAAATGCACAATAAAAATTCATTCAGCAACACCCTGAAGGCCTTTATTTTATAACCCAGTGTTACTAATGACAGAGATTTACTCTGTTGGCAGCATCAGTCCAGCTAAGGAAGAGAAAGCTGGAGGTTTTCTGCCTCATATGTCGTCAGCAAAGCTGCCAGCTGCACTCCAGCCACAGTATCTTTAATACTGGGAAAGTGAGAAGAGTCAGAGACAAAGCAATTGCATCAGTGGTGCTGGGAATTTGTCAAACACCTGGAAAGACTTGGCTCTGGAAGGAGGACAAACAAAGAGCTCTACTAGAACAGTTACTGTCCTTTTATCAGTCAAGCAGCAATCCCTATGAGCTGGAGAGGAGGATGGAGATTACACCTGCCCATCTGAGCTGCAGGAGCAGCACAATGTGAGAATTTGTGCCACGAAAAGACTGATGTAGAGACAATTTTTTCCTTGAAAGAAACGAAGACTAATATATGACTCCAAGGATGGCACTTGTCTAGCTTAACAATGTCCATCCAGAAGATAAGCATACAGTCTGATGTCTACGCACCTTTTGTGGAGATCACACAGTATCACACAGTATCACAGTATGTTAGAGATTGGAAGGGACCTCAATAGATCATCTAGTCCAATCCCCCTGCCAGAGCAGGAACACCTAGATAAGGTTACACAGGAACGTGTCCAGGTGGGCTTTGAATGTCTCCAAAGAAGGAGATTCCACAACCTCCCTGGGCAGCCTGTTCCAGTGTTCCGTCACCCTCACTGAGAAGTTTCTTCTCAGGTTTAAGTGGAACCTCTTGTGTTCCAATTTATACCCATTTCCCCTTGTCCTTTCATTGTTTGCCACTGAGAAGAGCCTGGCTCCATCCTCGTGACACTCCCCCTTTATATATTTATATACACTAATAAGGTCACCCCTCAATCTCCTCTTCTCCAAACTATAGAGACCCAGCTCCCTCAGCCTCTCCTCATAGGGGAGATGCTCCACTCCCTTAATCATCTTAGTTACCCTGCGCTGGACTCTCTCCAGCAGGTCCTTGTCCTTCTTAAACTGAGGAGCCCAGAACTGGACACAATATTCCAGATGAGGTCTCACCAGGGCTGAGTAGAGGGGAAGGAGGACCTCTCTCGACCTACTAACCACCCCCCTTCTAATACAACCCAGGATGCCATTGGCCTTCTTGGCCACAAGGGCACAGTGTCGGCTCATGGTCACCCTGTCGTCCACCAGGACCCCCAGGTCCCTCTCCCCTACACTGCTCTCTAACAGGTCGTTCCCCAGTCTATACTGGAACCTGGGGTTGTTCCTGCCCAGATGCAGGACTCTACACTTTCCCTTGTTATATTTCATCAAGTTATTCCCCGCCCAACCCTCCAGCCTGTCCAGGTCCCTCTGGATGGCAGCACAGCCTTCTGGCGTGTCGGCCACCCCTCCCAGCTTAGTGTCATCAGCAAACTTGCTGATAGTACACTCAATTCCTTCATCTAAATCGTTGATGAATATATTAAATAATAGTGGTCCCAGTACCGACCCTTGAGACACTCCACTAGATACAGGCCTCCAACTAGACTCCGCCCCATAGACTACAACTCTCTGGCTTCTCTCCTTCAGCCAGTTCACAGTCCACCTCACTACCCGATCATCCAGACCACACTTCCTCAATTTAGCCGCAAGGATGCTGTGGGAGACCGTGTCAAACGCTTTGCTGAAGTCAAGGTAGACCACATCCACCGCTCTGCCATCATCCATCCACCGTGTTATTTCCTCATAAAAGGCTACGAGATTGGTCAAGCATGACTTCCCCTTGGTGAAGCCATGTTGACTGCCCCTCATAACCCTCTTATCCTTGATATGCCTTAAGATGGCACCAAGGATAAGGTGTTCCATCACTTTCCCAGGAATGGAGGTGAGGCTAACCGGTCTATAGTTACCCGGGTCCTCCTTCTTGCCCTTTTTGAAGACAGGAGTGACATTTGCTTTCCTCCAGTCCTCAGGCACCTCTCCCGTTTCCCAAGACTTGGTAAAGATGATGGAGAGCGGTCTAGCAATGACCTCAGCCAGTTCCCTCAGCACCCGCGGGTGCATCCCACCTGGACCCATGGATTTATGGATGTCCAGATTGCTCAACTGGTCTTTAACCCATTCCTCATCGACTAAGGCAGACCGCTCCGTTGACCTGTCTTCATCTGAGGTCTCAGTGGTACAGGGCTCTTCAGGACTGCCTCCGGCAGAGTAGACAGAGACAAAGAAGTCATTCAGTAACTCTGCCATCTCTGTATCTTCTGTCACCAGGGCACCCGTCCCGTTCATCAGCGGGCCTACATTGCCTCTGGTGTTAGTTTTACCTGCCATGTATTTGAAAAAGCTCTTTCTGCTGTCCTTGACCCCTCTCGCCAGCTTTAATTCCAAAGAGGCCTTAGTCATCCTAGCAGCTTTCCTACATCCTCTAGCAGCAGCCTTATATTCTTCCCAAGTGGCCAGCCCTTCCTTCCATGACCTGTAAACTCTCCTCTTCCACTTGAGCATACCGAGTAATTCCCTATTTAGCCACGCAGGTCTCCTGACCCTCTTCCTTGACTTCCTACGTGTCGGGATGCTCTGATCTTGAGCTCGGAAAAAGCAGTCCTTGAACGTCAACCAACTATCTTGAGATGGGTAAGAATCTCCAGCTGGTGACTGATCTCATCATACAACAAGTACATCTGCAAGCTCACATTTTCAGTAATGAACATCAACACACTGTTGTAATCACTAAAACATTTTGGAGTACTGAAAACACCAGGAAGGGCAGCAAAGATATGTAGAACTGAAAATCACTGTGTAGAGGTCAGTAAGCGAATAAGGGGTCTGAGAGTTCCCTTTTTTTCCCCTCATTTCATGGCAGAGCTGGCACTCTGAGTTCCAGCCAGCCTCAGGAGCAGTGATTAACATTGTGGATACTTAAATGACAGCAGCTTGAAATATTCGTAATGGAAAAAAAACATTAGAAATAGCATACAGCGTTGCTCATTTGCTCTGTTCTACCAAGGTATTGCTTTTTCCTAATTAAAAATAATAGGCATAAAAACTGCAACAGTGCTGTACATGTAAAACCCATATTAATTGAAATTAAGTGGAAAATTGAACAAGCCTACTACATTGCAATATACAAAACTTGGTTTAACCAATTATTCATCCTCACAATTAACAGCTCACAAACCATACGGTTAATTATAGTAGCCATTAGAATGAATCAGATTTGCATCAGCAATAGTATTTATTATGAAAGTGTATTCCAGCTTCTTTATTGCATATGATTGCTTAAAAACGTAATAGCTTAATTCTTTCAGGAACACTCTCCACTGGGCTTTGTGCTTCAATTTTACAGCAGTATTATCCTGATTTCCTTTAAACATTGAGCCTCATTGAGTTCACCTGATCATTTGTAATGAGGCTGCTTAGCTCTTCATAGAGGCTGCTGGCAATTGCCAACGGAGTTGTGAGGGAATTAACCGTTATGAGAATTTTAATATACTTCCTGCAGCTGGAGAAAACATTTCCCTGAGATGTTAAAGCCTCGCTTTGCTATACAGGGGCAAATCCAACCTGCCAAGCCTGACTGTCAGTTTGCAGTACTTCAGGAATCTTGTGGTTAAGGAGCACATCTTAAACACTGAGACAAAAGACGATTTTTGCTCTTTAATTTACAATCACGTGGTCTTTAAAAATACCAGTATTCAAAAGTGGTAAAGTCTGAAAGTGGCTTTCAACCCATTTCACAAAGTACTTAGGTACATTAGACTTGACGAATGTAAATAACACTATTTACCTCAATGATTCTATGAGTGGTTTTGAGGGAACGCTGAACACTCAAAATAAAAAGCAGTCTCTCAGCCGAAAAAAAAAGGAGAAATATTTTAAATCTATTTCTGCAACAAGTATTATTTAGGTAGCTTTATTAAACACATTGTCCATTTAAACAGGCTGAGAAAGTTGGAGCTGTTCATCCTGGAGAAGTGAAGGCTGTGTGGAGACCTCAGAGCAGCCTTCCAGCATCTGAAGGGTGCTACAAGGATGCTGAGGAGGGACTCTTCATTAGGGACTGTAGTGATAGGACACGGGGTGATGGGTTAAAACTTAAACAGGGGAAGTTTAGATTGGATATAAGGAGGAAATTCTTTCCTGTTAGGGTGGTGAGGCACTGGAATAGGTTGCCCAGGGAGGTTGTGAATGCTCCATCCCTGGCAGCCTTCAAGGCCAGGTTGGACGAGGCCTTGGGTGATATTGTTTAGTGTGAGGTGTCCCTGCCCATGGCAGGGGGATTAGAACTTGATGATCTTAAGATCCTTTCCAATCCTAACTATTCTATGATTCTATGAAATGTTAGAGTCTGGTTTTCTTGTTGGAACTCAAACACATACTCTTAAATTTATACAGAAGTGTGTCTTCAGTCAAGAAACTTTCCTGACACAAGATCATCATGAGATGGAAGGGTGGCATGGATAAATTTAGTGATGATGACTCCAGTAATGTTCAATAGAATTGACTTTACTGATTACACTCTTAATAATGAATAGTGAAAAAATCTAATAGAATTTGAGTTCTTACAGTGTTACTGGTCAGTGAATAAATATTGAAGAATGGGGTTGACTGAAGAATAGGGTGGATTGAATAAGGGGGTTGATTGAAGAATAGTATTGTAAATAAGTCATTTCAAGGATGTTAGGCTTTGCTAGCAACTATAGAGAAAAGGGAATTACTAAAATAAGCTTTGCTAGAACCGACTGGTGGTTACTGATATGACAATGATCCTAAAATAAAGTGATGAAGAAATAACCACCAGGGGTCCCAAAGCCCACTATCACATTTTAGTGAGTGTGCAGGAGGCATTCTCTGAAAGTATGGTGTAATGTATGTAATCTAATGAATATGTTTGTTTAAAGACAATATAATCACAGCCTGGTTTATGCTTGGACAAGACACCGGTGTCTCTCAGGGCCGCAATAAAGAATACTTGTTTGTCAACTTAAACTTTGTTGGTGAGTTCCTGGAGATTTCTCTGAATCAATATCCACAGACTGTAACCCACATGCTTATTTATAATATCTAGAGTAGAACTCCTTTCTCTTAGAATAAAAATCCTATATTTGTATGAGATTTGCTTTTCTCCATCTTGACCATTCCCACACGAGAAAAACTTGCAAAGAAGAAAATGCAAATATCTTGCTTTCCTGTGGGCTGGGAAGTCAGCACGTTGCTGTTTAATCTTGGCTTGTATCAACAAGCAGGACATGTTCAAATGAAAGTATGAGCTCAGTTTAGGTGTGGGCTTTCAAAACCAATCTCCAAATTGTTTCTACACACTGTGCTTTGGTTTGGACTGGATGTCACAGTTTAGGAGCAACACAACGAATTTCTTTTGAAAGACACTAAAACAGATGAAGTTCCCCAGGAAAGCACCCAAAAACCCACAGCTGCAAAAGGATGTTCAAACCTTAGGACCAGGATACAGCCTGTTTAGAGTAACCTCCCCTGAGTTGTGAATGTTTTTTGGTGCACAGTTTGCAGCCAGACTCAGCATCACTCTCAGGATGCTGCAGACAGCAGAAACTGGGGGTACGAAGGTGACCATGTATGTGGGTCAGGTACAAATCTGTGCTTCGTAGGTCTTCAGTTAATTCTTTCTGCAGTTGACAGTCTTAAGCACCTTTCCTATGGTAGGAGTGAACAATCTTTTCAGGATTGAATAGTTAATATTATTCACAAACATTGTTTGGACTAATATTAACTATTTATGAATCTGTGCTGAACTTGGTCATTATGTCCAAATGAGTGTAGGAAGTTATCTGTACTGCAGTACCTCAGAATCAATAAGTGTTAACACTGTATCATGGCAATTACTACAGAAATCAAAACAAAATTCTGCCTGCTGCAATTAAATTGTACAAGGCAGCAGAATAATGCAGTGTGAATCAAAACAGACCTAATGAGGACAGAGGGACAGTACTTGCAATCATAAATGATCAAACATTGTAGAATTCTCTAAGAAATGGGGGAATTGCAGCGGTTCGAGCACAGGCACAGAACTCTCAATTGTGTTCTGTTTCTTCTCTCACACTTGTCCAGGTAATTTTGGTAAGTAAATAAGGGCTTATCCTATTATTTTCCAACATGTGAGAACATGAGATATCCCAGATTTGAAGTCATAGCCAGTTCTAAGAAATATTACACAGTCAAATCTCCCTTCTGTGCCAGTTCTGACCATCCATCCACCCATCCATCCATCCATCCATCCATCCATCCATCCATCCATCCATCCTTCAGTTTGCTATCTATAAGACTTCCTTTCTACTACTTTTTATCTATAATCTTTGTTTAGACTAAATATTCCTCAGGAAGAGGATTACTTCTTATTATCTTCCTGCTTTTCCTCTGCTTAATGCAATAGGCTTGTTATTGGCTATTGCACTGTCTGAAATTAAAGTAAAATTATTCTGGATTTCATGGGAAATATAAGTATGTAAATATTTATTCTATAGATCATTTAGGGATCTAAATATACAGGATTCAGGCGAGCCTTTGCAATATGTTTAAATGCATTAAATATCAGCTTAGGAATTTGCTGCCACTGGAGCAGGTGGTTAACAACAATGCTTTTTCCTGGTCAAATATATATTCTGGGTACGTCTGGATTTAAATTATTGGATCATAGAATCACTGAACACCAGGTTGAAAGGCACCTCAAAGATTATCTAGGCCAAATTTTCTTGGCAAAGCATCACCTACATTGGATGTCTGAGCACCCTGTACATCTGAACCTTAGAATTGTCTAATGCTGGGGAATCCACCACTTCCCTGGGAAGATTATTCCAATGGCTGACTGTTCTCATTGTGAAAAATGTTCCTTTTGTGTCCAGTCGGAATCTCCCCAGAAAGAGCTTGTGCCCATCACCCCTCCTCTTTTCAATGTGACTCCTTTTAAAAAGGGAGTCTCTATCTTCTTTGTAACCACCCTTTAACTACTAGAACATGGTAAGGTGTCCTCTGAGCTTTCTTTTCTCAAGCCTGAGCAAAGCCAGCTCTCTTAGCCTTTCTTTGTGAGACTTCCGAGTCCTCTGATCAGCCTTGTGGCTCTTCTCTGGACCCTTTCCAGATACCTTGTCTGTATGTTCCCAGCTTGACTATAGGGCTGTAACTCTAACAAAGGTGAAGAACATCCTGAGAATGGTATAAATTCAGAGCATCGCAACATGTCCCTTTTCTGCCCATGCTTCTGGGAGTGACCCACTTTAGGACACTCCAGCAATATCACAGCCGAGGATAACTGTGGGCTATGCCAGGTGTCACACACTGCTACTAGGCAATACCTTGTGAAACAAGGCTTGGGGCCGTGTGAAGGCAAGCTCAAGTACATGCACACTGATGGAGCTTGAGGTAAGGCAGCCTGCTAGGATGAACCAGGGAATTCATCTGAGGAGCTGAGCAGGGATGGCTTCTAAATCATCTTTTAACCTGTGATTAGCCATGCAGAGACTGCCCAACACTAAACTCATCCAAATTTGTGTTTTTTTTCTGTTGTCACTTCTCCAAAACACAACCATGTTGATGATGGAAAAGGAATCACCTTCATTGACCAGGAAAGTGATTCCTACTGGCAGGGGTTCATTACTTAGATCTATTTAAAAAACAGTGTGCCAACCCAAGAAAACCCATAAAGTAGCTCATAGTCCCATTGCAAGGTGAGCTAGCTCTTGACACAGTGTGGGGTTCTTCTTATGCTGCAGCATTCCTCCCATAGTACCCAGATCCAACTGCCCCTGCAGATCTGTTGTTCTAGAACCTTCTGGAAGCAGGACTAGAAGGAACAATCAAACAACCTGCCTAAGTCAGCCCCTTTTTCCCCCCGTGTGGAAAAACAAGACAGAATCAACCCAAATCTTGTGGGAATGCTGAAATTTCACTGTTGCTTCCTGTACTTATGCAAATAAACAGAAAACATGCTTCAATGAAATTCCTTATTTTATGGATTTGTGATGGAAAACCTGTCATCCCTCTTTTATTTCCCCTCTAGTTTTTACCCTCAAGGAAGATGAAATGCTATTTTTTTCTGTTTGCCAGCTGGTGACATTACAAAGCCTCATCAAGCAAGGCTGTTAAAAGAGTTCAAAGTAACCATGGTTCAATATGCTTTTCCTGCTTTCTAACTTTTCCAAAGCAGAGAATACTTTGAGTTTTAAGGAATTGGGATAGGGTAAAAGGAAGAGTAAAATTAATTTATATTCCAGACAGTCCCCCCCCTTATTTTATTCTCTGAGGAGAAACAAGAGAATGAAATATGGGACAGAATATGAGAGAATATATTTTTCAAAGTGCAGGGCAGTTTGTTTGCTATGCATCAGGTTTAACACTGCAATAAACCTAAATTGCAGTTTTATTTGGTTTATTTTAAAATTTCTCAGTAATGAGAATGTTGTTTTGACAAAATCTGAGGGGACATCACAGAGGAAACCAGAAATATAACCTAAAGTCTCCAACTGTCTCATAATGTTTCTCCAACACTAATTAACAAACTGGTTTCTATGTAGTTTATATATATATGTAATTAAAATAATTCAATCCTTTGTGTTAATTTTTGTTTTGAGAGACGAGAAGCCAACAGAAGTGAGTTCTAATTATGCTAGCAAATATGTCCCATATTCACTTTCTGCTAGTAGTAGTTGAAGTTCAAGGCAGCCAGCAAATGTGGGAGTGTTTTTCCCTTTCCCTTTTTCCTTAGTGAATATCTCAAAAACAAAAAATAAGGACAGCAGACTAATCTTTGCAACAAAGGCACATTAGTGCCTGTCTGCTGCAGCATATTGTGTATGATTTTGGTCCATCGTGGGTCCATGCTGTCACAGTTGTACTCCTTGGGAACACATCAGCAACCTCCTTGTGATCTGCATGTCCTGGATGGCATGCCACTAAGTTAGTCATCCCAGAAACATGCATGTCTCTTCAGTGAAGAAATGAGTGCAGTCTTATAAAGTTGAGGATAGGTTATATATATGAACCAAGGTGAAGCATAATGTTCATATCTAATTAATGTATCATTGTTTAAAGACACAAAAACATCTTCTTTTGGGGCATTTTACAAAACCTGTCATCAGAGCTTTCTGCTAAAGCAATGTGAAAGAAAAAGTGACTTGAAGTTCTCTGCTATTTATGAGGTTCCAGGTGTGTTTTTCTGCTAAAAATCAAATGCAATAGTATATTTGTTTACTTATTATCCTAATTTTATTTTTTTTACAGGCTCTTGGACTGAAAAACAGAAATAGTTTCTGCTCTGAGGGAAATTTCCTTTAGTTCAAGTGCCCTTTTCCATTCAAAATTAACACAAAACCTCAAGATTGAATTGAATATTTTCTGAAAAGTAAATTCTGAGGAAAAAAAGAAGAATATTTGGCAACACTGGAAAATGTAATTTTTGTTGCTGAGGCAAAAAACATGACATAACAGTGGAACACTATAAAAGCAAATTATAAACTTGAAACAAAACACTTCAGTGTTATTGAAACAACAAAACCAAAAATTACTCATTACAGTGCTTTCCTTTCAAAGTGTGTGCCCTTGCATCAACATGCTACTACAGAACATTTGTCAAATTTGACGAGCATATATCTTCTGGTAAAATCCAGTCAACAAATGCTTTTGACCAATTCTAACTCACTCTTAGCAGCTGAAAGCCGGTACAAGTACTGTTACACTTAATGTGATAATTATCACTAAAATGTTAAATTTGAGAATGCCGGAGGGACCAAAGTCAGCGTCCTGAAATCCAGAGAGGACTTTCAAAAGATTTCTTCCAAATACTTGATTAACTTTGGTATTTAAAGTCTGTCTAAGCCTACGTGAACAAGGCAAGTCCAGAGCTCTCATAAATCTGACTAGAGTGCTCCTTGGGCCCCTAAAACCCAGTGGAAGTCTGCCTTCTGTTCTCAAGTTTGGTAAAATTAGCAAGAAGAGTAACATTAAGTCCTAGGACAAAGCAAGTAAATGAATATCTATTTCTTCACACCATTTTCTTAACAGCGTTACTATCCTTTCACCTTCTACAGAATTCAATTTCTTTGGTCATAAATTACCATGAAACACAACCGCTACAGATGCAAAAGCACATTAAATGCTGGCAGACTGCTGAGAGAAAACGACAGGAGCTACTCTAGTTCATCCATCTAATAAGAAATATATATAGTCTGAATGCATTTAATTATAATTTACTTTTATTCTGAAGGCTGGAGAGACAGGTTCTACCTGTACAGTGGTATTATTCTCTTCCAGATAAATTTCAAAGTTCAAAAAGGCAGCAAGAAAAAGAATTATATTACAAAGAATAAAAACATCTAATATATGGAAGGAGGAAGGCAGGGAGCATAAAGTGAAGGAAAAAATAGATGTAACTTTGTAGTTTAGATTTTGGAGGATTTTGACGAATTTCATAACAGCAGTGGGAAGACGGAAGTTATTCAAGGGTCTGAGTTACAGATATCTTAAAATGAGGATCAATGTATATCAAAAAGTATTTCAACTAGGTATAACAGGATATATGGTAGCTTTTAGTGCCACACTGCTTTTTCCTCCAAGTGAGTCAAAAGAATAGTGACATGTCTGTTGGTTTCTGGCTCAGATTATATGAGGCTTCTAGGAAATTCAGATTTGGAACTATGCCTTATAGCTGATCTGCCTTTGGAAATTTCTGGACGTGACCCAGCATCATTGTAAACGGTAGTGATAAACAGTGTTTGAGCTCCAGATCTGAAACGTGAGCCATAAAAATGAGGGCTGGGCCATCCTTCCTCTCGCCAGTGCCCAAGCATGAGATGTAATGTAAAAAATATCAATCTGAGTGACAGACAGGACGTATTCAGGAGAATTAAAATGCTCTTGAATTCACTGTTTATAAAATAATAACAAATTTTAACTTAATTTTGTTTCTTTGTTTTTATTTGCAGTAAAAAAACCACAAGTGTAGGAATTCTAAATATGGAAATATGAGTTTTTAATGTGACACATTTCTTGAAACACAGAAAATACTCTTCCATTATGACTCCATTTATTTTTTTATTGGCTATATTTTGATTAAACCAACTTTGGCATTTGAGTTTACATCTAACCAACAGATTATTAGCATATTGCAGTGCAAAGAGTAGACAGTCATGTTCTATTCCTTAGTTCTCTCTGGAAAAGAAAGGGCCATTTATTAACCTAAATTTCTGTTCAGCTGAAACCGTGGAACTTTCTATGGGTCATTTACACCTCATTAAAAGTAGCTGGAGCTGAATGAGATTCAGCAAACATGTAATTTTTGCATTTACATTTTTGGAGCCCCTCTGTACCTTGAGCTGCAAAATTTGTCTGGTATTTATCCCAAATCACCCCAATCTCCCTTTCTGCAAATAAACTCACTTCTAATTCTGTTATTAACTTCTTGGAGATATATTTGTGACTATTCTCCTGTGTCATTTTCTGAACCTTTGAAAATACGTTTTTGGCTCAGAAAACCTACATGGTCACATCATGACTGTAATGTCTGGATTTCTGCATTCTGCTAAGACCCATTGAGAATGCTGCTGCAAATCTGATTTTCCCTGTTCACCACTTTAAGTATGTTTGTATTCCCTATAAGCTCTGTCACTACTCCTTGTGTCAGACATGAAGGACCATTCAGAGCGATGACCCTGACAGGCTTGAGAGGTGATCCTATACAAACTTCATGAAGTCCAAGTGCAAGGTCCTGCACCTGGGTAAGTGCAATCCCAAGCACACATACAGGCTGGGTGGAGAATGGATTGAGAGGAGCCCAGAAGAGAAGGACTTGAGGGAGCTGATTGACAAGAAGCTTGACATGTTGCAGCTGTGTGCGCTTGCAGCCCAGAAAACAACCATATCCTGCGCTGCAACACCAGGAGTGTGACCAGCAGGTAGAAGGAGGTGATCCCTCCCATCTACTCTACTCTTGTGAGTCCCCACTTGGAGCACTGTGTACAGTTCTCATGGCTTAATCAAGTCCAGAGGAAGCCACAAGGATTATCAGGGGACTGGAGCACCTCCCATATGAAGATAGGCTGAGAAAGTTGGGGCTGTGTAGCCTTGAGAAGAGAAGGCTCTGGATAGATCTTAAAGAGCTTCCAGTGCCTAAAGGGGAAGTATAAGAAAACCAGAGAGGGACTTTTTACAGGGGCATGTAGTGACAACAGGGAATGGCTTTAAATTAGAAGAAGGTAGATTTACATTAGACAGAAGGAAGAAATCACTTCCTGTGGGGGTGTTGAGGCGCTGGCACAGATTGCCCTGAGAAGGTGTGGATACCCCATCCCTGGGAATGTTCAAAGCCAGGTTGGACGGGACTTTGAGCAACCTGGTCTAGTGGAAGGTGTCCCTGCCTGTGGCAGGTGGTTGGAACTTGATGAGCTTTAAGGTCGTTTCCAACCCAAACCATTCTATGATTCTGTGATTCTATGACGTAAGTTTCTTTCTTCACTTACAGTGCCCTCCGTGTCCTGTCTGTGGTTGATCTTTGTGATTAGCCAGCCTCCATCATTTCCCTTTCTGTTATCTGCGCTGCTGCTTTGAACCACAGTATTTAATGTCAGGACCCTGCCATAAATACCTGCACAAATGCCCCATCACCTTCTTTCAGATTCTTCTTTCTATTGTTCCTTTAGATGACGCTACCTTTTTTTTGTGTAACCTCACTTTGTCTGTAACCTCTGCCAGCCAAACTAAGATGTTGCACTGTTTCATCAGCATCAGCCTCTATCTGCTCTTTCTTGTCTTTGCTTAGATCACAAATACTTGGGATTAGTATTCTGGTTTTGCTCTGTGTTTAAGTAACACTTCAAAAAATGCTGTTCCATCTGTGCCTCTGGCTTTTACAAAGCATGGGAAAAATAGGGTCTCTTAGCAGCAGAGGCAAAAGGATTCATTTAACAGACTGGTAAATGTAATATATATGCTTCTGCTCCTGACTTTGAAGACTTGACTTTTTCCACTATTGCCAGTTGAGCCAGAGTTCCACGACTTACTTTGCTTGCATTGGGTTTTGTTTCTGCTCTAAGATACATTTATATAACACCAGGAAAAGGTACTAAGAATTTGAGTTCTGATGGGAACACTTGTCTGTAAGAGTGCAAGTGTGCACCTAGTCTTCAAAGGTCCAAAGGCAATCAATACCAAAGGATTGGATTAGCCTTTTATGACATCAGGATTGTCGTTGAGTGGAGTTACTCATCTGGATCAACTTGCACACCTATTTACAAGCTTCACTGAATTGTGGCTTTAGAATAATAAAAAACATATCTGACTGAAGCCAAATCCAATTCCTGTACAATCCTAGTGTTCGGAGGCCATTACACATCTCCTTTTAAATATGCATTTTAAATTCTTTGCCCTGACTCTTAGTGTTCAGAGGTGGCTTGTAGCAGCTCTCCTGTGGCATGGAACTGATTACACTGAAAATCAAGTCAGGCAAACCTGCAGACTTCTCACTTTCTGTAGTGCTCCAGCTGGGCAGAAAATCAATGTACTTAGCAACAGCCCTGACACCCTTTTGAATTAAAAGTGTGTTCAGATCTTAAATGAAAAGTGGCCTTGATGCTAAGATTTTCATCTCAGTGTGAACTCAGTATATGTGAAGGGATGGAGACTATTTAGTGCTTGATAGAAATGAATGGAGAAAAAATATTTTGGGTTATCATTTCCTAATAATATTGGCTTGGCACTATTTATGGGTATTTTACATTAAAAATGAATTTGATTTTTGTGAAACCTGCTAAATAAAGAGAATTAAAAAAAAATAATCCCCCCAAATAAAAAAAAGTAATGAAATGTCACTATTCACTGTGTTGGCTTCATTAACTTGTGATTTCATGTATTTTCTGTCACAGAGGTAAATGTAATTTACTATTACACAAGGCAGGGATCAGTAAAGTAAAACAACTAAATTCATACCTGGGACACACATGAAGTCAATCATATAATCAGACATCTCTCATATCTTCGTGTGCTTATTTTCTTGCTGTTTGAATAAGTTGTTTATACTGTTAACCATTTTTTTTCCTCATGGCAGTGCAATCAGGTTTTGCAGAATAATTCCTTTTTTTTTTTTTTTTCTACTAAAGTAATGGTTATTGCTTCTTTATAGACATCTTCATTTAACATCGACCTCATCTGTCAACACCAATCAGCTTTATGTTCATCTTTTCATCATTATCCCAAGCAGTAAAGAATGGCTTGCTTTTTGGCACAAAAATGGATTTTTATTTCTCTCCAGCACTTCTCAGTAAACCCAATCTCTCTAATTGGAATCCTGAGAAACACTTTTAGCATTTTTTTTTTCTAATGCAGCTGCTGAATAAGAGAATGCATTCAGTGAGATAAACTGATAAACTAAAGGACACAGTCCTGCTTTCTTATCAAGATAAATTTGAAGTAGCACTAGTATATTCATCACTGGGCAGAAACTGCCAGGCCAGTCTATGCTTGTGATCATTGAGGGCAAGTATCATCTTTTACTGTTGTGAAGTCTGAACTGAAGAAATTTTAGTTTTAAGACATGCTTAAAGTTAAGAAACCAAATATGAATGTTGGAATCAACATCTTTTTGATTTGAGCAAGTTAACAGAGGAAGTTTGTGGCTGTGGTAGAAACTGAATCAAGGAATCCCAAATGATTTTTAAAGTCATAGGAAAGATAGGAAACTAGGAGGAAACACTACCACAATAGTCTCAAAAGTTCATGTTAATTTTGAAGTTAAACTCCCAACATCAAAATCCTGCAGTTCTCAAAGAATACACTTGTGGTTTTGATGGTGGTAAATATACAAAGTTGTCTTACTTCAGTATTTTTTTCACTTTATCATACACCCTTGCTTAGTTTTGGGATATTATGAGAAAAACAGCACAGGTGTCTTAGCAGTTATGACACACAAAGTTGTGATTAAGAAAATCTGCATGTCTTCTTTCTGGCCAGCCTTTGAATTTTCTTTATATAAATTTTGACAGATGGTCTAGATCAAATTCAGAACTACGAAACTGAGTAACATGATGAGTAACAACTTCCTGTGTGAAAACCCTGATCAAATGGACAGTTTTAATTGATTGCTGTGTATAGTGTTGTTAAACTGGGGAAATCCACAACTGAATTAACATTTTCCACCCTACAGCAACAAGAAAGAATTAAAGCTATTATAATCTGGGTTCCGTTCTTTTACTATAACCATCATGGCTGAGCACTGAATATGATAATAAAGCTGCTGGAAAAGTAATTACAACAATCTATGTATTATGTGTTTGACATTCACAGGTTTTAGGAACCTATTTGAGCTGAAGCTCATTCAGGATCTCTTTGTGGGAAACCTTCCAGTGATGATTGCTGTTCAAAGCAACCCATTCAAGCTTTATGATTAAGTTGTCTCACATCCACGACTGGTTGACTTCATCTCTAAAATAGGATCTCTCTGCACCCAGAGATAATGTTTTTGTGTTGGTGAATTGTATTTTAGGCATTGTAGACCAAGACTCTTAGACATCTATGTTTCACAATTCCCAGTCTTTCATATTAAACAGAAATTAGATTCTCCCAATGTTGGCAAAAAGTAAGTAAAAAAAGAAACCCAGAAAAATCAAGTTGAAATGTCATCGCTAACACAGCACAGAGATAAAAACCAGGTCTTCATTAGCCTATATCCAGCCATGCCCACAATACTGACATCTCAGGAAAGAGGTCTACATTATTGTGGGGAAATCAATGAAGTTTACTACTCAATATGCAGTATCTGTCAATAGTGTAAATAAAACGTGTCAGGCTGTGTTGGAAGAGTAGCAGAAGGAAAACAATGGAGAAAAGTCAGCTGAGTGATGAAGATGTACACTGAGGTTTTGGGATTCCTTGATTCAGTTTCTACCTCAGCCACAGACTTCCTCTATGAACTTGTCCAAATCAAAAAAAGACTTATGAGTGTTAAGTGGGACTTAGGTGGGGTTTTATGTTGTGTAAATCCACAACTTTTACCCTTAAAGCCATTTCTTGGTCTTAGGGGTTTGTGGAATATATTGATATTTTTAGGAGGGAAGGTCCCTTGTGGCTTAGAGCTGTGGATGGCCTAATGGCCAGCACAGCACCACCTTATGCCACAGCACCAGCAGGATGCCCAAGGTCTTAGCACTGCTTAGCATCTCATGAAATGAGGAGTAATCAGTGGAAATAATTAAAAAACATACCAAAAAAAGCCAAGAACAAAACAACACAAAACCCCAACAAAACAAGTAAAAACCCCAAACCAAAAAACCCTAGAAAAATGCATCATGTCTTTCTGGGAAAAAAGGTTTTGACACTCTTTTGCAAAAATGACACAATGTTGTGGCAGTGCTAAAATCAGTATGATTTAATGAAAAAGATCAGCTTAAAATGGCATTTATTGAAATGACTCATGGCTGAAAGAAAATCTGACAAAATCTTTCAAACCAGCTAGTCTTCTATCTGGAGTACGCAAATAATCATCCCTACCATATGGACCTCATGTAACTTTTACTTTATTAACTCTCTCATTGCTCCTGTGAGCTAAAGCAATATGATTACCCCTTTTTCAGAAAAGAAGCACTGAATTTTGTATTAAAGTGTTTAGATGCCCATAGAGGTAGACTAGCATCAAGTTTTCCAAACACAGAGTTAAGTACTGAGGCAGTATCTGTTCCCTTACAGACATGAATACTTTTAAAGTTGTGGTTGTCATCATTTTGGAAAGAGCAAGGATTGTAGTGCCAGTCTCTTTAGTTCCAACCCCATTCACGATTCCACCAGACCAGGTTTCATCAGTCCAACATGAGCTGTTTACACCAGACCTTTAGTCACAATGGTTTATACAGCAGGAGAAATAAATTCACTTACTTGTGCAAGTCTTGTTGTATTTAGGGTTCTCTTGAGGAAACCCTTCCAAACGGCACTGGAACCTGTGCTGCCAAAATTCCTGAAACCATGGATTTCGGTGATTTGTTTCTGGCCGAAGCTGAAGGTAGTAATCATCAAACCATTTCACATCAGGAGACTGGAGCTTGATCGTTATTCCACCAACAGCTTCACGCTGGTACCCATCTGTCACGTCGTACCTGTCCGCCCAGCCATCACTGCAGGGATAAATAGAAGAGGGACAATGTTAATCATTCAGAGGAGTAAGAAAGAAACTTTCTTGAAAACAAAGTTTGAAATTCAGTGTTTTCCTTTTCATCTTTGCTTCTCATTGGTACCTTCTACTTAGACAATATATTCTTCATAGAATCATGGAATCAACAAGGTTGGAAAAGCCCTTTAATATCATGAAGTCCAACTATTACCCCAGGACTGCAAAATTCACAACCAAACCATTGAAACATTAAAAATCACAGATCCTGAAACCCACCATCTCTAAACACATCTCTGCATCACACTAAGCCTCATTGAGCTCTGAGAAGAAAGTCTTGGATTCAGGTTTTTACTGAAACTGGGTTGATTATATTGCTTGAAAGAAGGTGGCCTTGAGAACAGGAGTTGTTACAGTGTGATGGGCCCTACTGTGTTGCAGACCATGTCTATACTGTATGATTGAGCACGGCCCGAAGAACCTTAAGGAAATTCTAAATGGACTGATGCTGATCAAGTAGAGATATCAGCTCAGAGCTCAGATGCTAGACAGTATGGCATTGCCTCTGAAGCAAGAAATCCTCTCTGCTGACATGACTAATGAAGCTGGGCAGAGCATCATGAACATCCATGTCTTTCTTGGTTGTTCATAACTGGAATATTACAGAGTTGTGTGACCCTGTAGCACACAGTAAATTTTAATCCCCTTCTGTCAACTTTTCTGCTTGCAACACTCTGACCACAAGTAGCCACACGAAAACCCAAATCAAATAGAATGACACAAATTTCTGAGGCCAATTCTCCTCTCTCCAGTTTCACAAAGGATTTTTTTGGAGGTACTGACATTTACAAAGGTTCACTCAACTCCACTACAAATGTACACATCTCATTAGAGCATTGCAGATTTCTGCTGTGTTATCATGGACATGATACTTCAGTTTTTCAAAAGTTGTAAGTCTTACACTGAGAGAATCATAGAAGAATCTCAGATTGGGGTTTTGTCTCTCTAAAAAGGCACTGCTGTTAGTGACTATAGAAATCACCTTTAAATCCTAAAAATCAAATAGCTGAAGGATAAAAAAGAAGCTTAATTTGTCTTATTTTAAAACTTCATGAGTTGTTTAAAAGGTAGCCTTATTTTAACTTGTGTAACAGATGTGAGCAACCTTTATCTATACAGTTTTATTGCTCTATTTTGATCATTGGCTGTCTGGCTTAAACTTTGCTTCTGTACTGCAGAACATGGAGGAAACTTGCTGCAGTTATTTGGTTGCCAGCACATTCCCTGTTCTCTGCACTCAGCTGTCCTCACACAGTGGAGAAGTCAAGACCTCAGACAGTGACTCGTTCTGCACAAGACAGATTTTATTGAAGCCTGGATTCAACTACATCTTATTAGCACAGCTGCAGTGTCAATAAATAATAACTTTACCAGAGGCAAAAAAAAATATCCAGTGCCTGAAATGGAAATGAAGGGACTGTTGAACATGCTTCAGATTTCAAATACACTCATTTACTCAGCACAAAAGAGTCATATACACATTCACAAAAGGAGAAAGATGGGCACTGATGTTAAATTTACCTTCTAGCTTAGATCCAGTTAGGGATGAACGCAGATGTAATGTTCCCAGCCACACTCAGGAGGCTCCCCACTTTCTACCAGCACCAAGAGTTAGAACCATTAGTTTCTACTAATTAGTAGTCTAGTTTCTATTGGACCAAGAGTTAGAACCATTTATGGGTTGTTTTGTGCTAAAAGCCGCAGAAGGTATTTTAAATTTATGAGCAATTTAACCTTTTCTTCAAAACATTCATCTTAATCTTTGGCAAGTTTCTAAGCAGTTTTATCCATCCTCATAAAATCTGACAGGTTTTATGAATGCAGGAAGCAGTAGGTTGTCTGTGGTGTGTCTTGTTTTTAGAACTGAACAGAATTTAAGACAATGAGAGCTGTGCTGTCAATATCCCAGCTTTATGAGTTGTCGCATAAACAACTTAGAAAAAAAATGTTTTCTTATAATTAATTTCTTTATCGTTTTTCAGAGAAACAGTTTTGTAGATGTAATCCAGCAGTGCTATAAAATTTATAGCAATACTTAATGAATAGTTATCCCCTCCAAGATAAGTTTGCAACAAAGATGCTGTTTTATAACTTTAAGTTGTTAAAAAAGACAAAAATAACAACTTCAAATTACATAACCCTTCTCAACTTTTCTTCAGAAGGGCTTCTTAATTCAACAGAGCTGCTTTTAATTCAAACAAGTATTTCAGCTTAGCTTATTGGGCAAATAGCATTTGGGAGCTTTATATAAAAGATGCACTCAAAGTGTGTATTGCAGAGACAACAATGTAGAGACAGCAAAGCTTCAGACATTCAAAGTGGCAAAGCAAATGCTAAACTGGTATCTAAAGGCCAGTGAAAGTGGAGTAGGAAAACAGTCTTGAATGAATAGAAAAAAGCACTGGTAGTGTGTGGTACTTAAATTCTGCATCCATGGTAGAGTAACAACACTTATGGGATGCCAGTGGCAATATGATATAGATATATTTGGGATATTAGACCTGGGACATCCTTTGAACTCGGTAAGGGGAGTGGAGATGAGGGAGAAGGGAACAGTGAGAGAAATACCTAGTTACTTTCCTAGTCCTGCCTGTCCCTCCTTAGTGTGTATTTCTTCTCTTAATGGCTGGGGATATCATAGTACTCCATTGCTGATTGCATTATGAAAGGTTCAAAATGGTATTATCCGTTGTTAAATTCTACTGGTTCAACAGAAACTGGCTGTGACAAGGAGCTCCAAATGAAGTCCAGTATTATTCCCACCCTCACCAACAGAAGTGGCAAGATGCATAGATTGCCACTAACCCAGCGCATGACTGTGTGCTGGTGAGACAAATGGTTCTTTAAGTTAACAGTGGGGTATATATGGTACTTAGGTGAATAAATGGTTAAGAATAGCTTTCTCACAGATAATAGAATAAACCCAGGTGACCAGTATTACAGTGATGATTACAAAAGATTCCTAACAGATTAAATGGGACAAGGATATTCTTACCAGATCACTACGCAAGGTTGTTTTTTCTCCCTTGCATGGACACTGTGCTTTCCAAGTTTATTCTGCCTTAGGTGAATGGGTGATTCTAATATTAGAAATAAATGGTGTTGCTTTTTAAGCACTGGGCAAACGTCCTTAAAATGATCCTGCCAAGACTTAGAGTTGCACATAAAGAAACCTTGTTGTGAAGGAAAGCACAGCTGCAGCACCAGCAGTAAAAGCCCCTTGCTGAGTTATCTGTCAGGTGTACACAATAATTCACATAGCTCATTCATCAGCTTGCCAGGGTAGAAAGCTGTCAACAAGGTAAGAGGCCTATGACATGTGCAGATCTGGCTGCCCCCAATATTACCTTCCCATTCAGCACAGTGGGGAATTGTCTTTTAGGATCATGACATGTTTTCCCTTCATCCAGTTCTTTTGTGCTTATATTCTTTGCTGTCAGACTAATTCCTGGTTTCCTTACATGCTGCTGGTGTGATATAGGATAATATAGGATAACAACTATACCATATAAAAAAAATTGTAAAAAATATCATTTACAAAGATTCTTGTGCACCAAAGAAAATAAGGAGTCATGGAAAGAAGGGAAAAAGGAAAAATGACATTTGCTGTTGCAGTGCTAGCAAGAGATAAAATTGAAACAGGAGAGCTATTATCTTAATGATCTGTATCTGTTATCACATCTTATTTGCATGTGTACATTACCCCAGCTACCAATTTTTTAAGGATATTCAGGGTGATGGAGATTTTAGTAAAAAAAAAATACCCTTCAGCAAACAAAAGGGAAGTGTTCTGCTCCTTTGTTAAAGGTCTCTTTGGTTTACTCGCAGTAAATCACAGCATAGTTTTATATCACAGAAAGGCTCCAGTAAATGCCATGGCAAAGCCAGCAGTAGTTACAAAATTAATTAATGAATAAATAAAAGCTCAATAAAATAATGTGATGTTTTTGATCATTATTGTACATACAATTATTTTAAAATATCTGAACAGAAAAGTAGAGGCAGATGAGGCAGATGAGATCCTATTTAAATGACGGGTTCCACAACTGTGACCACCCTCATGAGCACCCTGTTCACTTCCTCCACTGCAACCCTGGATACTAATGGTAGTAAATATGTCTTCAGATTCCTCTAGCTAAGCAAACCTGAACAAGTAGGGCTGTCATTGTAGGACCATATATATTGTTATACTGTATGCGCACAGAAGATAGAGATTCAGACTTTTTAGGTTTATGTTTGCTATGGTAAAATGTGAGAAACTCAAATGTGTTTTCCTGGATTTTCTGTGTTTTGTCCCTTCCCATCTTTCCCATCTTCCATGTGAAATACCCAGCACCAGTAAGAGCCTTCCCAGATGTGTGGCACCATTTTACTGAATTCAATCCACTTTGCATATAATGTGCAGTGACTGTGGGAGAACGGGAAAGCAATCTCTGACAGCAGAGTGTGGCTACCCAAGAAAGATGGAATGCAGCACTTCATCTGTTATAAAGAAATGTCCACCTGTCTGAATGAGGTATTTTTGTTTCTTCTGGAAAGGATCACCATGGAGGGAGGAGAGCATTCAGGTGAAGAACAGTACAGGAGCAAGCTCATGCTTGAATTATTATGAAGATGTCATTGGAAAGGCATTTAAGGACTATAAAGATCATTCAATATGCATGATGGTGATGGCTGCTTTGAGCTTATACAGTGCAGTCAAGAAATTGCTGGACCTCCTGAAAAACATTTACAAAAAGGTGAATTTAGTCAGTCCCTGTCAGCAGTGACCTAAACATTTAATTCCACAAAGGTCCTAAAAAAGACAAGATGGATTCTGATTCAAGAATGCTCCACATCTACTTAATAAACAGCATGACAGTCAACCACATGGAGCATGCTACTGATGGCTATCAGTCAGAGCTGACTGACACCTTCCACAAGAGTAGCAAATTACTAGAGTCGCACATCACTGTAAACAAGACAAAGGCAGAGAACTATTTCCAGCTTAAACTAGATAAGAGAATGTCAAAACCTTAATTTCATGGTCAGATTTATATGAGAGAATAATTGCTCAGAAGAGACCATTAGACACATAAATAAATAGATAACATTAAAAAGATTTACTGGGTTCAGGAGAAGTAAGCAAACGGAGTAGGAAGGAGGTGTTGCCTCAGGCATCAAGGACTTTCATTCACATGTTCAGAGATGCAGAACACAGAAGGAATTAGGACTATTCATGCTTACAGGTGACAAGTGTATGGTCCATCCTGTGATAAGTATCTGATTAATGCCATCAAATGTGGAATGTGATATGGAGAAAGCTTTTTGTGAGCTGCTACAGAGCATTCTCCAAAGCACAGGACTTGCTGATAATGATGGGTAGGAGAAGAATGCAGTAGCTTGTTTATCAAGTTCTCAGAAAGCCTAGGTGACATTACTTAGATACAGGCTGTACCCAGTGACAAGAGAGATGAGGCTCTTCTGTAGGTGTTTAATCAGTAGGTGAGGACTGCTTGAGAAGTTTAAGACAAAAAGCACTTTGGGTGAGAGCAACCATGAAAAACAGCATTTGTGACATTTAAAAGAGCAAAAAGGAAAATCAGCAGACTTCACCAAGCCTAGAAAATCTCAAGGTTAGATCTTTGTAAGGAATGGAAGAATTAAGAAGTACTTAATTCAAAAATGCCATGCAGGCGAAGGATAGGAAATACAGTAACACATTAGTGAGCCCCTCTCAAAGATGGAAATAGATGAAAAGCAGAAGCAAGGTCAGATTTTCAAGGATCAACACGAAAGAAAACCATTAGATAAGGATAAAATGAAAATGTTCAAAGCACAAAACAAGCTGCAACAAACAAGGGATGTCAAAAGAAATAGAAAGCAATTCTCTAAGCACTTTATTCTGGGCGGAAGAGTAAAGAAAGTGCTGGCCTGCAGTTCACTATGGGAAGAAAGTTACTGGAGATGAACCCAGGACAGCTTTTAGTATCAAACTTCACAACAGGAAAACCTAATGTTTAGTGACAAAGGTAAAGGGTCAACCTAAAATTGGGAAGGTGATCTAGAAAACAGGCTTATTCAAATTAGCTGGAGATTTATAGCCTAAGGAACCAAACACAGTAGTAGGGGAGAGATGTTACAACTGTCTTCAGGTACATAAAAAGCTGCAACAAAGCAATCATAATTTGTTTATCATGTTGGTGTAAGCATTCATGACTTAAACTGCAGGGGTAAAGACTCATTTTAGACATCAAGGTGTTCCTCACAGTAGAGAATATGAGGAACTGGAATAGCTTGGAGTCTCCTGGGGCTGCCAGAAAATAGGATAAACAGCCATCTGATATAAATGGCCCTTCATTGGTGAAGGGAGGACAGGAGGCTACTGGCTTCCTGACATCCAATCTGCCCTGTGTTTGTGCTAGCTTATGTTGAGGTTTGACATATGTCTGGAAATGATAAGTGTATAAACCCCAGTGGACTAGAGAAAGAAATGTGAAGAGAGTTAAAATAAAGTCCCTCCCTCGCAGTTTCCCCAGCTTTTCATGGTGTTTTGCCTTACTTCTTGTTACTGTATTTTTCTTTACCCTGCAGTTGCTGTGGGAAGCATCAACAAAGAACAGATACTGTAAGGGTGGTGAGGCACTAGAATGGGTTGCCCAAGAAAGCTGTGAAAGCTCCATCCTTGGTGGTGTTCAAGGCCAAGTTGGACAGAGCCTTGGGTGACATGGTTTAGTGGGAGGTGTCCCTGCCTATGGCAGGGGGGTTGAAACTAGGTGATTGTAAGGTCCTTTCCAACCCTAACTATTCTAACTATTCTATGTCTTAGGATTCATTGTGTATTTGGCTGTATGCACAGCTAATTCCAGTGCTGAAGTGAGAGTATGAAAGGGTGTGCAGTAGGTCACATACCTGTGTCGAGCCAAATCAGGGCTGGAAACACTAAATTTAACTATGGAAAAACACTTTCCCATGCACAGGGTGAAAGAAATGGGGTAAAATTCTCACAATAAAAGCTAGTTAACATTTTGCACAGTCAAGATATTTAGAATAAAAAGGCTTTTTTTTCTCTGAACTGGAAAAGCTTGCTTTTCATTGCTTTTAAAACACTCAGTCTTCTTAAAATTGCTTTAAATGAAAATGATTCTGTTTTATTGCCTTTTGGGGGGTGAAAGAAAGGATTTAGATATATTCCCCAAATAACACTCTCAGTACAGTTAAGATAATCCTTGGTATTTTCAAACAGAAGACAAGTTCTGTGTTCCCTAATTTGGCCAACAGTTTGCAATAGGCAGAGAGGTTCCTGAAACAGCTCCTCACCATGTTACGTGTTGTCTCTACAGCTACCAAGATGTTCTGTCTTTTTACACCAGCATAGGAAGCTACAGACATGTCAACTAGTTAGGTTCATTAAGTTACTCACTATATCAAAAGTAACTTTCTAGTTATTGGCTCTGGACAATCTGTGATCAGTGACAGCCAGTGACAGTGAGATGGGGAATGAAGCTTTAGATTCCCTGTGAACACTGCCTGGAATATTCAGCACACATTTCTAAATCACTGTTTCTAAGGTTAGGCAAAATACTGAGATACATGTACACAACAAGAAAAGGTTCCCCACCCTCCCTCTTGTAAACAGTTCCACTTACTTTATTAATTGAAAATGCTGCAGTATCTTGGAATCAGTTGAGATGATTTCTTGCTCTCTAAAGTCCCTCCCTCTTCAATCTATAGCTAAAGTTATTACAGTTAATGAGTGCATTCATTAGGCTGTAGGCTGGTCTTTTTTTGTTATGCAAAAATCTGTTTGCAGGCCACATAATGATGATGGAAACTGCTGTTCTGCCCACGTGTAATCACTCTCCTGCCAAAAATCTGACCGATAGCATTTGAGAATATAGTTGGGATTTTTTTTTCTCCACCTGTGTAGGAGTTTGTTGACTGGGAGGCTGTCTTTAATTTTCCTTTCATTGTATTTCTCTGCTCTTTCGGGTTTTTTTCTATATCTTAAAAGCTCTAAAAATATTGAAGACTCCTCATGCTCTTCTGCAAAGTGCTGCCAGTCTTGCAAAGGTAAATTTGCTTGGTTGATACTGGAGGGGATAGAATTACTTTTGGTGAGCAGCTGTAGATTGCTGCATTTAGATGAGTTTATTTTATAACTGTGTACGCAATTAATTCTTGTCTTGCTTCTTGACTTTTTTAGTTTGCAGTTCCTCATCTTTATCTCCCTTTTCATGCATATTATAAATGAATTAAAGGGTAATTCAAATGAAAGAAAGGGACTGATTATTTTTAGAAGTAAGACAAACTGATTTCCCCAAGATGATCTTGAGAAGTAGTTGTGTGGGGAACTTGGTAGATGCCTTGCACAGGAGGATTACTGGTAGATTTGCACAGGGGATTACTGGTACTAAGTATGTGCAGAGTATCCAGACTTCCATCGAGAAAGGTTGTGATGGCAATTTGAAAGATTGGTAGTCTATAGCAATGTATAATTTGCATGAAAACAGAGTTTTTCAGCTGTCTTCATCTGTAGGTCAGAGGTGTAAGGTAATTTAACCTGATTGTATTCAGGTCTACATCAAAACACAGTTTCAAACCTGTGCTGACTCTTCTTCACACTTGCAAGCTCTCATAGCTAATAAGTTTAACTGGAGGAATTTATCCATACATATAAATTGTATGGGTTTTCCCCTAAACTGAAGAGAAATTTGACTGTAAATTGCCCCATAAAACACCAAGGATGCTCAGCTTGTGCAGTATGCTGTCTTGATTCCCATACAAATCTTTAGTGAGGAAAAGGTAAAAATTTGACATACTACCAAGAAGAAAGGCATTTTTGGATGCCTAGACAACTAAATAAGGTCTTAATGTTGTTTTTTCTAAGATATAATGTAAATGTGTGCTATAATTTCAGTCCCTCACTTTTTTACTGCCTTCATTTTTGAACAACCATTTACATAGAATTTCAGGTTTGTCTAGACTAAATAAACCCATTTCTTTCCAACTTTCCTTTCAAGAGCTGCTTTCTAAATTTGCTGTCATTCTTTCTGAAAATGTACAGCTGGTCCTTGTCTCTGCAGCCTCAGTACTACCTTGGAATGCTCTGAAAACAGGCAAACAGTGTCAAGGTTGTCACCTGGGTATGAATGGCAGTGAGTACTGAACTGAGAAATCTGTGGACTGGAGATAAGAGAGCAGTGATCGACTGTAGTGATCCATATAGACATAGGAATGTTCTATCCCGAGCTAAGGACCCTCTCAAGCTGGTCCACATTCCCACACTGAAGTAAGCAGGCAGCTCCCACAGTCTTCTGCCTGTATCTATCAGGAGGAACTGCTGAGCTTTGAATGATGGGGTGGGAAGAAAAAGAAAGTTTGATGAACAGTTGATTTCATAACAATTTATTAATAAAAGAGGAGCAGGAACCAGTATTTTCTTCAGGTTTCATATTAGATAAGGACTTCTGAAAGAGAGAGTAAAACCAAACAGGCATGTGTGCTGCTGGAAAACTTAAAATTTGTCTGGGGTTTGGCCACCAGACTTTAGGAGTGCTTTCATCACTGCTTTGTTATAGGGTATAAAGATTGCTTCACATCCTTAAAGTATATTTTCCAAATATGGCAGCAGTTTTTCTCTTCAACAATATTAATGCTGTTGACTCATATTTGTAATTCTCTCTAAGCTCCTCAAACTGCAAACTTCTCATAATGACAGCCTAAAAACCAGCAGTTACATAATGTCATCAACAGCAGAAAAACAGGAAAGAATAAAAAGTGGTTCATTTCTAAACCATTTCAATCAAGTACTCATTTTTACTGTAAAAATACTGAGTTTTATCTTCCCTGGAATACCTGACTTCAGTATAGCTTCTCAGGCACTCAAATGCAATGCATGATGCAATGCAGTGGTATGTTATCTACTAAGTCACTTTAAGCAAACATGAAAAAGATCATGTACAGAAATCAGGTCTTGGCAGAAATTATAGACAAAGTCTACTGTTTTGAAACACTTTCACAGAGTATTTCCTGTGCTTCCCATGTACCTGAAATGGAAATGTCTCTGGGATGACCATAATGCAGGAATATCCTCAGTTTATTTTAAAGCAGTGCAATATGACTATAAATACAAGCCAGTGCTTTTTTTTCTACTCTGAGTTGACTTTGCTTGCATTGACTGAGGGTATTTTTCGTTATATTGAGTCCACCAGGAGAAAAATAGCTTATTGTGAATCACAATTATCTTGTGTCAATGATTTACTAGGGCTGCCAAGAGTGGAATGATTCTCCACTAGACATCCATGCACTGATTTAATGGATATGCAGCAACAATCTTTATGATAAATTCAAAATAGACACATGAATGGAGAGCAAGTAGCCTTGCTACTTTAAAAATATTTCAGAAATGGGTAAAAAATTTGTTTAAGTAAAACTATTCAGTTATTTGTAAGAAAATGTAGTACACATAAACATATGTGTACACAAACATATATATACACATAGATGTATCTATATATGTATACATATATATATTTATTTCCTATATTTTTAAATCATTTATAGCCTGAAAAAGTAGCATGCAATAGAAAATATCACATGTCTATATAACATCTGTTATGTGCTCTTTTGTATATGTTTGTGAAATGGTTGATCCTATTAAATGTAATTCAAATGAACACTTGAGATGCTGCGTCTAACTCCTTCTGTAGAAGATGACAATTGTAAATAGTATACTTAATCTTTGAATGTATAAAAAGGAAATAGTATGAGTGAATCAGCATATAGACATATTTAGGACATTTGTGGACATATATAGATATTCTAAGGAGGTGCAGACACAATACAGAGCTAAAATGTCAGATAACACAACAGTAAATTTAAAGAAACAGAAATACATGACATTTCAGGAGTTACTTTTAACAACAATGCCTATCTTAATACTAAATGTTATTACTTTGGAGACGATTTGTCTGTTTATGACTAACCAGAAACTTTGGGTTGAATGTTAATGTTGTGCTCACACACAAACCATTTGAATGTGGATCAAAAAAGTAAGGATGATATGTTAAAAAGATTGTATTTTTAGCTCCTATTTTAAAACCATCCGTGCCTAGAAAAGTTCCATTGGTCAAATAGCACAGAGTTAAGCAGATTCGGCCTTTTTTTACAAATCTTAAATCTCCAGACTTCTCTATGGTAATTCTAAAAAGACCAATATGAAATTTGTAGTTGCACAATGGATAGCAAATTGTGTGTCTGTGTAAAGGTCTTAAACTGGCATGTTATGTAGGGCTTTTCCAGAGAAATAATAAGTCATTTCAAGGTGATAATTGCAATAATTAGCACACTTTAATTAATAAAAAATACAAAGAAACTGATATTCAAAGTCCCCCAGGAAATCACTAATTTCAGTATTATTTTAAACATCCTGTTCATCAAACTAAGCCAAGTATGGAAAATAAAACCAAGGCAGACCTAGAATAATGACCCAAGCAGGGCAAATATGCTGAATTCCTCCTCCTGCTGAAATTAGCTGAAGCTTTGCCACTGACATCAGTTACGACTGTGTTCCTAGCTCTGTGCTCAGATCAAGACATATCCCTCTAATTAATTCAGTGCCTGCCTTCAGACAATGCAATGTGTAATGCCTAACTTATCCCTTGCACTCACATAGATATTACCTGTAGACATCCATGGAACTGAATTGTGAAACAGCTTTGTAAGCCCTTCATCTTCTAAAACTCAGTTCAGAATAATTCAGGTGTCATGGGCTATAAGCACAGGTTATTTAAATCATTTGAGGACGTAGACACACACTTTAATGATTACCACACTTGAATTTATTCTAAAAGTCCATTGTCACCAGAAGGAAGGAATCGTGTCAAAGACCTTGCAACCTGACCATTTCATCACTTGCTCTACAGCATTCAGAGTCAGCATCTTGAAAACTGTGTGCCATAATAAATGTGCTCTCAATTTGATTTGAGAAGTCTGGACAAAAGGATTCTTTGCTGGAGAAAATCATGAATCTCTTATAAAACCCAAAGCAGGTCTACGTAGGAATACATTCACATATTGCTGGCACAAACTAATGTGAAAACAGAGCGATGTATTTATTTTGCTGAAGCAGCTTGTATTTCTTGTTTCCACAGATTTAAAAGCAACATTATCAAAAGAGTATGTTTTCTATGCACTCAACTAATTTTAAATCAACTACTTGAGTTATCCAGTACTTGGAGTCAGACATTTAAGTGACTATATTTCCCACACTGAAGCATTGCCTTCATTTTTATATGTTGACATCCACACAAACATGGCAGATTTAGTATCATAAATACAGACAGCTTGCTTACAGTACCCAAGCCAAAGCTCACCAAACCAAGCATTCTCTCCCTGATGGTGTTCAGTAAAAATTCTTGCATTCATTGAAAAGCCAAGGCAGAATTTAAATGAATCTAGCAAATACCAACTCACAAGTTACACCAATTTAATGGCTGAGGAGTTATATCAGTAACATAAAGTAATAGCACCTCCCATATGAAGATAGGATGAGAAAGTTGGGGCTGTTCAGCCTGGAGAAGAGAAGGCTGCGTGGAGACCTCAGAGCAGCCTTCCAGTATCTGAAGGGGGCCTATAAGGATGCTGGGGAGGGACTTTTCATTAGGGACTGTAGTGATAGGACAAGGGGTAATGGGTTAAAACTTAACCAGGGGAAGTTTAGATTGGATATAAGGAGGAAATTCTTTCCTGTTAGGGTGGTGAGGCACTGGAATGTGTTGCCCAGGGAGGTTGTGAATGTTCCATCCCTGGCAGTGTTCAAGACCAGGTTGGACGAAGCCTTGGATGATAGGGTTTAGTGCGAGGTGTCCCTGCCCATGGCAGGGGGGTTGGAACTTGATGATCTTAAGGTCCGTTCCAACCCTAACTATTCTATGATTCTATGATCTGAAGTGGTCTTTAGGCATAAGGGAACCTTCCTATTTGGGTAAGTTACTACTGCAAATTGTAACAACTTTTTCCCATCTCCCTTTCAAAACAAGGAAGTACAGGAAGTCTTTAAAAAGTATTCAGCCAGTGGTTCTTTGCCATTCCTTGGTGTTCCGGTATGTCACAAAACCCCCTTAACTTCTCTCAGTATATATATTGCTGAGATTTCTTTAAATTGCAATGACCCATATGGAGGAGAGAACTCACAGATACGAAGACCAGAAGATGTCATTAGATCAGGACCATTGCATTTTGCTTAGTTTCTCTGCACAAGTGGGCCTGATGCTCCTTGCACAGCACTTTTATGGCTCCTTTATTGTACTGATTTTGCAGACACTGACTTAAAAAAATAAGAATGAAGCCCGGGGGTCATCTTCACCCTAGGTTCGTAATTGCCTTCTGCATAAGAAGTCTGCCTAAATATACAAGTAGCCAGTGCATAAAGTTGAAAACAACAGCAATCCAGAATATGCTTTAGAGAAAAAACATAAAAATGTAATGAGATGGTCACACTTTAAGTAAAAATGTATCATTTAACACAGTATCTGTGTCTAACTATAAGTCTGTGAAGAAGAAAACATTAACATAGGACTCAACCTATTCTGCTTGGTACTACTGAAAACAATGACTGTATTCATGCAAAGCTCTTGCAACATCATAATCAGGCTTTAGGTTTCAGAACTGTGGCTATGGTTACCATCAATAAATACAGCATGTGAAATTTATCACCACCTCTATGTCTGTCTCTGCAAACACAGGTCTATCACTAAAATTACACATTAATATGCAAATATTGAGATGTTTTTCTGTTTTATTTTGTCTATAAATCTGGTAGAAAAGGTCTTGAAAAGAAATGAGTGTTAAAAACCTACAGAAAAAAATAAAAACATGTAGAGATTATCTGGAAAACTTAAAATCTGTTCTATAGTACAATAACAGTATAGGTTATTTAGCAAGGTCTTTCAAAAATGATATTGCAAATACATTCCAGAATTGAATTGTGCACAGATGCACATAGATGACATAAATTTTAGGACATAGCAATGCAAAACCAATACCTGATTATCTTTTGTGAAATAAATTAGAACTTCATGAAGTACATGTTCTTCTGTCTTGCAATCATATTTCACAGAGGTTGTTTGATAACTGACAGTTGAGAAGTACCTTCTTAACATTTCAAAGTTATAAGCAAGACATAGGGGAAGGCAGTTTGATTCTTCTGGAATTTTTTATTGCCTTCTTTGAGGTATCCAAGACTTTGATGTCCTAACCCAGTGATAACTTATGATAAAACATAACCTATCATGATTTATCAGTTAATACATAGCAAGTTCCTTCTCTGTGACAACTGGGTAATTGAAAGGTCTCCAACTAAAACTGTAAATTATGTGGCTCACATATGCTAATATATTTTCTAGCTGTTTCTCTGTAAATGGCACAATAATTGTAGTGATACATCCCTTGTTTAAAATGTTAAATATACACATTTCCACTCACCTTTTCATCAGGATTCATACTAAAATAAAGGGCAAGAATCTTAATGACCTCAACTATTTATCACTAGCATTGTGGGCAACAAAACTACTGCTATTGCTGGGAGCAGTTTAATGAATTTATTTGTTAGTGGATTTGAATTAAACCCTAATCTGAATATTCCAGGTACTGGAAAATTACTTCCACATTTTGTGGACTGAGAGTACATGTTTGAACAATTTGATTGACACTGGTCAGTATGAACTAAGAGCAACCCAGGCTCTACATATATGCTTTGATTTTCTGTATCTTATTTTTTAAATTTAAGTCCATAATTTAGTTCAATAAATTAGTTCCCTAATTTAGTTCTGTGCTTACACTATTCTAGATATTTCATAAAAGCTTATGATAACATTTCTGTAACATTACAAAAACTGAGGAAATCAAATCTGTTTGTCAAATGATAAAAATGTAATCTTTCTTTCAAAGCTAGACACATATAATATGTTGAATCCATATCTATGTTGCCAAGCAGCAGTTTACAAGTAAGAAAATGTAAATATAAAGTAAGTATCAGAGGCAAAATGAGATCTATGCCGTAGCAGACCTCTGAGCCATGTTGAACAATGAATGTATTTTCTTGAATGAGAGCATCAAGAGATATTCTCTGTTCCACTGGCATAAAAGATATTAAGGTCACAGACTTACTTTCCTAACTACAAGAAGGATGAGTAAAGGTAAAGTAAGAAATGAGTATGAAAATGAGTAAAATTAGTGCCTGAGTGACTTTGGAGCACAAAACCAAGCAGAAACCACTTGGGAACTTTTGGTCATGATGACATGTCTCAGTAGCAGGGTTCATGAGTAAAGTTATGTCATTTAAAAATTGTGATAATAGGCTGGCAGAAACCCTGTTTTAAATAGAATAAGGATAAAAAAGAAAGGGTTTATTTTGCTTATACATATATTTTGCCACGAATTTACACTAAATTTCTTGCAGTATTCAGAAGTACCTAACAATAGTAAACCAATGGACTTACTTGACCTTCTCAAAGAAAACACACAAGAAAAATGCTCCATGTAGTCAAAATCTGCTATCACAGAAATCAAACACTAACTTTTTCAGTGGCTACAAAAAAGCAGAGGAAATGAAACAATGAGAATTAAAAAGAAGAAACATAATCCCCAATTTTCCACCTTGAGGGACATTTAAAGCTTAGTAGAAATAACCTGCATGACAATTTTGATTCATTTCTGTTTCAAAATCCATTTGAATATGTTTTCCAGGCCATTTAATCCCAATCAATTTGCAACAAAGCTGTTGTGACTTTTCTTACCAGCTAACCCTTTCAGCAAAATTCTGGCTCATAATAAAAAACCTGTTAGTTTAGATATTTAAAAAGGTTTTATTGATCTTTTGAATGCAACTCTGTGATAATTAAATAAAAATTGATTATTTCAGCTATTTCTTTTGACAATTTTTAAATGCATCTTCTTTAAAGTAGAATAAATTTTACCATAAGGTCACTGTTCTTTTATTTACTTCCTTTTTTTACTCCATGTTAAACTGTCCTGCTTGTTCTTAATAAGACAGAATAAGTTCACTTATTTCCCTTTGTCAATCTCAGACTGAAGTATGAGAACATCAGCAAAGGATGCCAAATTTTCATTAGATGATGTTTCTTAATCTGTCATATTCATCATCCTGGCAAGAATATATGTTTTTACTAATTAAAAGGAAACAAATATTTATCATCAGAACTTTTTTGGCTTTACCCTTTCCTGTAAAGTAACATTTTGATATTGTTTTTTAATAAAACCGTGCCTGAAGCAGTTTATTAATTGGGTTAGAAAGTGTGAATGGACATGACTAAACAATTTGCTGGTTAGACCTTTAAGCTGGGAGAAAAGGGACTTTAAGAACATTTTGGTAGTTTCTATGTAGTAGAACAGAAGCAGTGAGCAGACAGAGGTAAGCAGCTCTGAATAATTGCTGAGGACCTTACTGACAGCTCAGTTCGATTTCTATCCTGACTGGGAAGAGGGAGGAGCCAAATATGCTTTCCAGGATGGAGAGCAAAATGGAGGGTTGTGCAGCCACAACCTCATGGTGTCTGATTTGTTGCATGTGAAATGACGGCAGTACTGTACTACAAATGGTTGCTTAGCATATTTCTCCAGAGATATGTCTCTCGCCATTAAGCTGTTAGTCCATGTATCCCTTTCCCCTTGGTAGTACCTTGTGAATCTCTTGGCCTATATCAAGCAAATTCAATAGACTTATACTGGTCTCAAAGATATGAAGTTTGAACAAACACTGTGAAAGCCAACTGCTGGAGAGAGGGAAGCAGGTATTTGCTCTGAATATACTGTGCAAGGAAACACCGCTGCCACTGAAGCTGCTTATGTAGTCTGTGAGCTTACCCAGTAAGGCATTTGGACAATTCATAGAAAAACGAGCTTCTCCAGTGCAGTGGGGCAGAAATTTAGCAATGTATTGTTGCAGTTGCGTTAGGGTGGTTTTGGTTCTCGTGAGTCTATGGTAGGGACAGGAAAGACACTAGGGAAATACTGTTGGGTAAATAAGGAAAAATAAAGCTTAGCTTGAAAAAGTACTGCTTGAAAAGATAGAGGTACATCATAAGGGCAGAACAACAGTCCATGTGTTACAGATGGGTAAGTAGGGACCGCGGTATGCAGACTGCATGGCACCCGGCCATGAAGAGTGACAGTTGGAAACACAACTACATCATCCTCTGAGACAGAAATATCAGAAGTCAGCAGAAATCAACAATACTTTTGTCAAACTAGTTGTGTCATGGGAAGTAAAAGTAGGTCTAAGTGGCAAATGTGGCCAGGAAAGCCAGAATATTGGTGTAGGCAAGCAGCAATAACTTTGGGCCTGAATAAGCAGAACAAAATTTTCCTTAAATGAGTAGATCATATATTGAATTATGTCTTTCTTCTTTGTCTTTTTTTGACCTCGCCCCAAAAGTGGAACTGTAGTAAGTAATATAACATGGGAGAATGTAAAACGAAGACCATAACGTGAGATAATGTAAAATGAATTAATACTGTGACAAAGAAATGACAAGTCATCGCAGAGGTAGAATTTTTCAGGAAAGAATCTAGTGATACACAGAAACCAGTTTTACTTTGATTCCATTCCAGCTTTTATGCAGTTTAAACCGAGTGGGAAAGGTTTTATAATTTGGGAGGAAATACCCTACTACAAAACGCTATCATGTTACAAAGTGCGATTGTAACTGAGGTCTCATGCAGGTGGCTCCCCCTAATGTTCAGGACAACGATGTCATGAGCAAGAAACTGTTCATCCTCCTCCAGATTACACAGATATTTGTCTGGGATTTTTTCCACTGTTTCTGATGGTAAATCAGAGTATCCATAAGGCTGGAATAGTCTAGGGTGTTACAACTGTCTTTCAACCCACACGGCATTAGTGTTAAAAGGGGTGTGAAGTATCACTCCAATGAAAAAAAACCTTCAACACGTAGCAATTTGTGAAGATAATTTCACAGCTGTCAAAAGTTTTGAAATTTGCCAATATTCCTATGCTTGATGCTAAAATAGGATTAACCTATTACTCTGTTTTGTGACATTTGAGGTTTTTATTTTGAGCTCGTACCCTTAAAATCTTTGCTATGCTGCAGACCATCCATCCTTATATAGACTTAGATGAGAATCTAATCACTTTTAGTGGGATAATCCATCTGATATCTTTAATGAGAAATGCAATTAGTGGCAATAATGGTGAGAGTGCACTAAGGATTTGGGACCTTACGCTTGAAGTCTCTGTAGGTTAAGAACTTAAGACTCATGCTTGTCTGTATTTGTCGCACATCTATATTTATATCCATCTATATTTTTATAAGACTTTTAACCAATTAAATAGCTCATAAGAAAGAAAGTTGAGGAAGAGGTGTGGGGAAGTGAAGAGACAAAACTGTTTTAACCATCACTTTCAGGAAAAAAGAGAAATCAACAAGTTCTTTTCCAGTAGGAACTTGTTTCAAAATAGACTCAGCAGCTGGGGTCTGACACAGCTGAAGATGTCTTACATTTCTTGACAAAAGGTTTGTACAGGAAATTTCAGCACTTAGTTTAAGTGAGGATTGCCCAACTCAAAAAGACTGCTGAAATGTAAAGACTGCCTTATCTAAGGTGCTTATGTTAGTCACAGAAAGTTTAGTCTGATAAAACAGTTTTTAAGATAGTTTAGTGTTATTCCAAAATTGTGTTGCCTGTGTAAGGGGAAAGAATTGTGAAATAAGATTAAAAAACCCTTAAACGTTGTTCCTCAAAATAAAAATATAACTTTAAGTCATAGAAAAAAATCTGACTGCTTAATCCTCTGAAATTCAAATTTTCATGCTCTGTGCAGTGAAAAGCGCCGAAGGTTTTATTGCTTTTAAATGGCAAAAATGAAGAGAATGTTAGTATGAAGAACTGTTAAAAATGGGAGGAGGGAAAGGAGAGGGGAATCATGAAAATACACAAATAGATGTCATTTTCCTAAACTAGGGCAATGCTTCCCAGACCATGAGATATGAGCACAACAACCCAAACAAATAAATTCTCCTGATGTACACTCTCAGTGGGATCTCTTCTGACTTTATTAAATTTGGATTATAAAATTGGGAGTTATTGATCCAGAACATTGCATGTACAACATCCCCATGTTACTCAGAAAACTACACTTAGTTTTGCTATAGCATCAATATTCTGTGTCAAGAACAACAGAAAAAAAAAATAATTAGAAGTTAAGCTGCTGACAGCAAAATAAAACATGAGGCTTTGATCACAGCTAATGTGATAGCAAAAAGACAGAGAGCATCTGGAATGTAAGGGAGGTTTTAATTTGATTCTCTTCTGTTCATGGATTTCTTGGTGTTTTCCAGCAGATTGCTGTCAGCAGTCTTGGGACACTTTCATGGGATTGTGTTTGGCAGCAAAGACTTGGATCATTCCCTGAACAAAATTAACATTATAAGGTATAGTTTTTACTCAGCCAACCAAACTAATACAACCAACAATATTTAATTCTCCTAGGTTTCTGCTTTGGCTCAAAGCACAACACTGCCAGTGGCTCCTAGAATAGACAGCAGAGAATTCCTTTTTCATTTTAATTTAGGCTTTGCTGATCTTCAAAGTATTCCTGCAGGGAAGGAGGTCTTGGCTGTAAAAGCACACACAAAAAAAGTGAATTTAATAATAACACAAGACTGCATCCACAGTGCCAAACTGAAAAAAACATAATTCAGGAACTATCAAACTGGAACTTGACGGCATATGTGAATGGAAATAGGAAGAAAGCAATAACTGAAGGCATGAACCACAGAAAACAGTTAAAAAAAAAGAAGAAAAGGAAGAATATTTACAGTGAAAAATATAAGAAAACTACTGCAGCTAGTTCTATGAGAGGGATAATTTTACTTTATTCTCTAGGATGCTTGTAAACACCAAATGGCAACAGTGAAACATTCAGCAAAGAAGTAGCAGCAGTGCCAAATCCAAATTTAAAAAGCAACTGAGGCACTGGAATAGGTTGCCCAAGGAGGCTGTGAATGCTCCATCTTTGGCAGTGTTCAAGACCAGGTTGGACGAGCCCTTGGGTGATATGGTTTAGAGCGAGGTGTCCCTGCCCATGGCAGGGGGTTTGGAACTTGATGATCTTAAGGTCCTTTACAACCCTAACTATTTTATGATTCTATGATTACAGAAGTACTATTTTTATTAGCAAATACATGGCAGAGGTGGTGTTAAAGAAATAGGTTTAGAGAGCTGACTATGGTCATTGAGCACCCTTCAAGTGACTTATCTCTTGTGTTTCACCTTCCTTTAACATCACATATTTTACCAACATCTATTGCTTTTGCAATAGCCATGTAGTCTGCCATGGAATGGCATGATGCCATCATGCCATCTCTTTGATCCAGTGCCCTTTTCTAAACATGTCAGGTTTTGCATGATGTTAATTGTTTTCACCATTCCTTGATGTTTTGTTGATCTAGTAACACATTAGAATCGTAAAATCATAGAATAGGGTTGGAAAGGATCTTAAGATCATCTAGTTTCACCCTCCCCGCCATGGGCAGGGACACCTCTCACTAAACCATGTCACCCAAGGCTCTGTCCAAACTAGCCTTGAACACTGCCAGGGATGGAGCATTCACAGCTTCCCTGGGCAACCCATTCCAGTGCCTCACCACCCTCACAGTAAAGAACTTCAGAAGAACTTAAGAAGCTCAGCCTATTAAAATCAATCTCTCAGTAGGGCTGGACATTCATTAGATTTGAGGACTCCTTGGACTTGAGAATTCATAATCAAGAAGCTGTCCTTTTAGGTTTTTTTTTGTTTGTTTTTTTAAAGGCTCATTCTTGACAAAGATTTCTACTGACATATAGGTGTGCTATGCAAGATGCTGATTCATTAGAACCATTTGCAAAAGTGCTGTAGATTTGATTTAGATGTCTTTTAGAAACCAATTGTAATTTCATTCATTAAAATTGCCTACTTTATTATAACTTAATTCAGGGCATGAGAACTAAACTTCTTGTCCTAGTATTTTATTCTGTCCTTTGAAACATCTGCTATGACTGACTAAAGTGATGGACTGTGCAAACCCTTAGGTGAACCTGAATAATATATAATATCTTCTTTACGCAGCAATGTGTTTTGAGAACCTAAATGAAATCTAGCAGAAGTACATTTGCTTTCTCTTTTTAATAAAAAAGTGAAAAGGACCTAGTTTCAAGTCTATAGGCCTCACTTCCATTGAAATAAATGTCAGGCAGTAAAATTCTGTCTCATTTCATAAAAAGATTTGAGATTCTGTGAACTTTCTAACAGACATAATTTTCTCTCCTGTCTCTTAAAAGGCACATGGTCCTATTGGTTTGGTTTTTGTTGCAGGGTACAGTGAAGCAGCAGTTCATGACTGTGGCCTCTAAGGCATGAAATAATTAATAGCTGCCTAAGGTATCGAACAGTGGGACTCCAGCTTTCTATGAGATAAAATCAGAAATATATTTAATTTCTGAGTTTATGTCTAAGTTAGTTTTCCTAGTCTTATTTTATGTAACTAGAAGTAGATCCAGAAAGGAACTTTATGAAGAATCACTCACTGTAAAGAAATAAGACTGCTGGTCCCTATTTTCATCTTTTGTATAATGACTATTTCACACAAGCTACAACTCCAGTCCTGCCAGAAGAGCCAAATATCCAGCCAACATCCCTTTGTATGCCATTCAGGCATCCTTTTCACTGAGGATTTAGTGTTCTATCCCCATCCCATAGTCTGCTTCTGAGGATGTACACCAGACTGGATAAAGGAAGTGAGATGAAATCCTCTTAATTTTTCTTTCAAATCTAGCTTGGGTTGAGAGTGTTAAGTCCAGTGTCCCTTGGACTGTGCTTTCTCTCTGCTGGTCAAGTGCTGTAAACATTAAGCTATTACATGAAAGGCAAGCATTGTCTCTAACTGCCTGCCTTAGCAAAAGTTGTAATGGTGACTGGTTTTCTTTTTTTGGATCAGTCCTGAAACTCTTAGCTTTTCTATGGCACATTCCCTAATTAAACCTGTGAGAGAACTGAGACACAGGAATGTCTAGTTGCAAGTCTCCATGTGGGCATGGGGTATTAGGACTGTGTTCAGATCTATGGCAGTGTATTGATATGCACTGGAGAAGCCTAATAGAACAGACATGGGCCTCTCCTACCTCTCAGGTCAGTGGTCAGGCAGAACATGGAGGCCAGCAGGGTAAGCAGCAAGTGTCTAATCCTGCTTGCAACCCCTGAAGCCCAAAGGGCTTTGGTCAGTTTGAAGTCACAGGAAGCATGGTACAATAACACAAGACCAGAATAAAGGTAATGAAGAGAATATTACTCCCTCTCTATATATAGATAAGGAATGATTATACCTTAAGACTCTGATTCGTTCTTCTACTGGGCTTTTCCATACTACTCTGCTGATATTTAGGGGACTTTCACACATAGCTTAACTAACTGATTTAATCAAAACTGGTAGGATTCCTCCTGTGAAATGCAGTCTGTAAGCAGTGTGAAACCATCATACCAACTCTGTTCTGTCTTCCATCTTGGCCATATGAAGGAACACAGTGAGCAATAAAACAGCAAGAATAAGGTCAACGACTGCAAGAAAGCAAATGCATTATTAAGTAAGGAGTTATATCTGGGGAGCAAGGATAAAGCTAAAACCACTGCTCAGCTTGGAGCTGCAGCAAGAAAGTTCAAACACCTAGTATGATCTGAAGTCCTTGTAGTCAATTCAGCTTAACTTGACATTTCTGAAAACTGCAGTATGTATTATATTCATCATTGCTAAGGTTTAACTCAGCTAATTCTCAAACATGAGGAAACCTGGGTTTACATCTCTGTGCAACATAGCAGGAATCTCACTAATATTACTGCTAAAGATTTGGCCTCAGATGTGAATGAGCCTGTGACAATCACCAGGCCTGTGAAATATAGTAGCAGGTAAACACTTGTTATGAGAACAGCAAAATAACTTCCATAAAATGTGTGATTTATACTAAAATTCCTTTATTCTTCTGTGTATAGTGACATGGCATAGCAACTAAAGAACTCACCCAGATTCAATTATTGGACTTGCAGTCCCAGCCTGGAAGCAAGGTGTTAGGGCTGTAAACAGGGGTTATAAGCAATGTTCCATTTACTTTAAGTACTGTCTACAATGCCTGACCAGACACTTGGAAATGAGTGGTCACAGCATGCACTGCTGGAAGCACTAGAGTGAGGATGGTCTCACAAGTTGATTGTTACAAAAGGAGCATTGGGAGAGAAAAGAGCAATGATGATTCCAATCAGTGCCTCATACTCCCAGAATAACCCATTCCTAAATAAGGCTACTTAAACTTTCACTACAAATGAAGTAACAAGAGCTAAAAATGGAAAGTAGAAACTGCAAGGTATATGCAAGATATCCTTTTCAAGGAGAACTCACCATGTGCTGAGAATGAAAAAGAATACATTGCAATGGAAGCTTGCCACTCATGCTTTGGACAGAATGCAGGAAAACAAAAGACGGCTCCTACTCAGGATCTTGGAAAAAGAAAAACGTCCCAGATCAAATAAAATTATGGTATAACATTAAATTGTTATACCATTATTGTACTGTTAATTGCTCAGTGAGTTGGCAAGCAGCATCTTCAGGGGCATAGAGCAGTGAGTGGGTTAAACAAGTAACTCTGTGAGCTGACATGAGGGGACACTGCTAGCCAGAGTGCAGTCCCCAAGTCCCTGTTATTTGTTTGGTGGCAGTGCACAGGAATCTCAGCAATGGACCAGCACTGTGGTATACTAAGTGCTACACAACTGGTGAGTGAAAATACAGCCATGTTTCAAACAGTCTATGATAGGAGGAGAGAAGGTTCTTGAGGAGATGAGAAAATAGTTACAGGGATTCTCTGAAATGTTAGGTCAGAAAAGGTAGCAATGCAGGACTGCCACTTAGTATGAAATCCCTTCCCAGATATAGATGTTTCAGGTACCTGACTTAGTTACACTTTCAGAGGCTGATAAGTAGTGTCATGGAAAGAACAGTAAGTCTGTGCGACGAAGTAGAAAATATGAAGATGGATGAATGCAGATGAGTTTGGAAAATGTCCTTTCTGTAGCTCAGCTACATGCCACTGGTCATTCTGGTGCACTGCAGTTCATTAAAAGACCAAAGAGCTGGCCTCACAATTTTTGCAAAATCACCTACTTGGGAGCTGTAATTCTGATTTCACTTAGATTCACCTCATCAGTCAGCTTGTTTCCTTTATTCTGATTTAGGAATCAGACTGGATTTATTTAAGGCATGGATCTGTTAAAGTAATACTGAGTTAACTAGGAAGATAAGGAAGCAATTAGTCCTTCAGGTAGTTGTAATAAATTAGATGGTACTTTACAGCTTAGCTTTCTGTTTTAACATAGAAAAATCTAAGGAGAGCAACCAAAGAGACTAAATTTGGTTTCCTGTCAAACTCCTGATGCAACATATCAACTTTCAGCCAACCAATTTTGAAACCAAACACTTTATTTAAAAATAAAATCCTGACAAACCATTTAAATGAGAAGCTTATAAAGGGTGTCCCTATTTGAAGCATTAATATGACAGTTTGACTAACGGCAAAGTAACTTGTGCTCTGAATTCTATTCACATTCAGTTGAACTTGATTCCTCTTATAAGTATCTGATATTTGATGAAACAGTTTAAAATTATCGTAACCTATGAGAAAGAATATTTTGAACCCAAGTTATAAAAAAAGAGAATGTTGCAATCTATGCAAATAGAGTTATTATCAGTGAGCTTATTCTTTATCCCCCAGGATAAAACTGCAGCAACTGAAAAGAAATAATAAAAATCTAATTTATAGCTTTTCTTTACTCATAGCTAATTGATATTAATTTCTCATTTACTGGCCAGGTTGGATGGGGCTTAGAGCAACCTGGTCTAGTGGAAGGTGTTTCTGATCATGGCAGGGCGATTGGAACTAGATGACATTTAAGATCTCTGCCAATCCAAACCTTTTTGTGATTCTGTGATTCTATTATTCTATGATTTTTATTTATTTTTCTTCTTTTCTATCTCTCCTCAGCTTCATCCTTTCACTGGGAACACAGTTCAATACTCTCCCAGTCTGCCAACTCAAATAAAATGATTTTATATAGCCTTCCTGTTATATAGGATATTAATTGTTTACTTAATGAGCTTTCCCCATTCCAGTCTCAGTAGATCTCCGTGAACCAAAAGCCTAGCAGCCTCTGCAGGGCTGGTTTTCAGTGTTTCTCTGATTGGAGAAAAATAATGCATTTTAGGTGACCTGCCTCTTCTCTGAAGCTTTTTCAAATACAACTGAAATCAATAGGAAGAATGTAATTGGCTTCAGAAGTATCTACTATCCAGTCTTCTGTGAATTCACACTCTTTTCAGAATGGGTGCTTTAAAACTGGTGACAATTTAAAATTCATTATTTCAAAATTCGTTTCATCACTGTATAAGCTCTTTTAAATTTCCATTGTAGGAAAATGAATTCCTATTTAATGATTCATAGAATCATAGAATAGTTAGGGTTGGAAAGGACCTTAAGATCATCCAGTTCCAACCCCCCTGCCATGGGCAGGGACACCTCGCTCTAAACCATATTACCCAAGGCCTCGTCCAACCTGGCCTTGAATACTGCCAGGGATGGAGCATTCACAACCTCCCTGGGCAACCCATTCCAGTGCCTCACCACCCTAACAGGAAAGAACTTCTTCCTTACATCCAATCTAAACTTCCCCTGTTTAAGTTTTAACCCATTACCCCTTGTCCTATCACTACAGTCCCTAATGAAGAGTCCCTCCTCAGCATCCTTATAGGCCCCCTTCAGATACTGGAAGGCTGCTCTGAGGTCTCCACGCAGCCTTCTCTTCTCCAGGCTGAACAGCCCCAACTTTCTCAGCCCATCTTCATACGGGAGGTGCTCCAGTCCCCTGATCATTCTCGTGGCCCTCCTCTGGACTTGTTCCAACAGATCCATGTCCTTTTTATGTTGAGGACACCAGAACTGCACACAATACTCCAAGTGAGATCTCACGAGAGCAGAGTAAAGGGGCAGGATCACCTCCTTCGACCTGCTGGTCGCACTCATTTTGATTCAGCCCAGGATACGGTTGCTTTCTGGACTGCAAGCACACACTGAAGCTGGCTCATGTTCATTTTCTCATCGACCAGCACGCCCAAGTCCTTCTCCACAGGGCTGCTCTGAATCTCTTCTCTGCCCAACCTGTAGCTGTGCCTGGGATTGCTCCGACCCAGGTGTAGGACCTTGCACTTGGCATGGTTAAACTTCATGAGGTTGGCATCAGCCCACCTCACAAGTGTGTCAAGGTCCCTCTGGATGGCATTCCTTCCCTCCAGCATATCAACCGAACCACACAGCTTGGTGTCATCGTCAAAGTTGCTGAGGGCGCACTCAATCCCACTGTCCATGTCAGCGATGAAGATGTTGAACAAGACAGGTCCCAACACCGATCCCTGAGGGACACCACTCGTTACTGGTCTCCAGCTGGACATTGAGCCATTGACCACAACTCTTTGTGTGCGACCATCCAGCCAGTTCTTTATCCACCGAGTGGTCCATTCATCAAATTGATGTCTCTCATGTTGTTTATGACAAATTATGTGACTTGAACCACATGTCAATACAAACAGTATGTCCTGAGCAATGTCATTAAGCTCGGGCTGTACCTAGATGTGGTACAGCTATGACGAGGACCTCCCTTTATAGAACACCTTTATTTGCTCAGTACCATTCATCTTGTCTGCATGGCACTTCACTGATGGATTTAAAGGGTAGGAGATGTATTTGCAGTCAAGAATGCTGCCACAAACTTTTCTGGATAGAAGACAAGGAGGCTTGTTCACACACTCCTTCTCACAATATGGTCCTATCAGTTTGACTCATTCCCTATGTCAACAAGCCTTCATGGATTTGGAGCTGACACTACTTTTGTAATGTTGTATAATGTCACTTCTTGTAGTTGTGTTTCTTTTGGACCGCATAAAAGGATTCCATTCTGAGTGAGTTCCAAGTGAGAATTGCTCTCTGATGCTTTCCTGCTACTCTTAGATCAGAGTCGGCTGAATCGCACACCCCGGCTCCATATATCAATTTCTTTTCTACGTCAGCAAGTTTGTTGTATATTAAACATTATATATATCTTTAAAATAGCAAGTTTATACACGCTGACCATGCTGATTATTGGAAACAGCACATATACTGACAGACCTATCTGGAATTCTCCTTGTACAATGAATTCTTACTTTAAAAAAAGGTTTCTGTTCATTAAATTCATTGACATTCTACAAGATGAGAATTCATTTTTTCAATAGCCATTATTACCTCAATCCTTCATAAATTAGATTTATTTGGAAAAAAAAACTCAGTCAAAACCAAGCTCAAAGTAAAAACTTTACTTTCTCAATTACCTTATAGTGGTAGCTGAGTTTCTGAAATAGTAAATCTCCCTTTTTGTCAGCAAATTAGCCATGATGTTTTTCTCCCTTCTTGACACCTGAATTTACCTAAGCTCAAATTTGCTTACAAAGAGGAAAATTCTGTGCCTTTGGACTGTTATGCCACTCTGACTGAAACAGATACAACCACAGCTCTAAGTGCTCAAAAATTTACCCATCAATAATACAGGATATAGGAAAATGATTAAAACTTATGCAATGATTTCTGGATTTAGATTTGTTTCTTAAAAATAGTAACATCGTACCAGGAAAATTCCTGATCCTCATGTTATTATGTATATTAAATTTCATATTTCTGATGCCATTTTATAAGGGGAAAATATTTTTGAAGGGTTTAATATCATTTTTATGTATACCTTTGCTTAGAAGTTTTTTTTCTATTTATGGGAAAAAAATCACATACTTCAGTTTTGCACATAAATCTAATAGTTTATTTTTGGCAGTTCTTTGTTTTTGAATCTAGTTTCTATGTTTTATAAAGTCAAACAGACTGAAACTGAGCGCGCTTGAACACCTGTAGTTACAAACTTGAGGTGTTGTTGCATGATCCACATCATGGTAGAGGAGACTCCCAATGACTCAAAATGAGCTATAGAAGAATTGGTTTTAAATTTTGCTGTTACAAACTGTAGATTATTGTTTTAAAGTATATCATTTAGGTATAATTGAACACTTGAGACCTCACTTCAGTGGCGGCTGAATCATAGAAATAATTGCAATAGTCAGATTAGCAAGAAGTGCGTTAGTAAAGCAACTCTGGGAGTCCTGTGACTTCATAAGCTAAGTAGAACAAAGAATTTGATTAGAAAGTTCCAATCAACACTTGTGGGAGATTGTACAGGAGTTCTGTGAGAAGATTCATATTGCACGTAAAACTGAATGTTTCATTAGTAATAGTCCTTGCATTTTTTGATACTAAATATTATCAGAGCAGGTGGTTGAGTAGGAGCAGACCTTGTAGGACAGCAGTAGTGGTATCCAATCTCAGCATAAAACTTATACACTCAGGTTTGTCTATGTAAATGTCTACATGTGAATTAGATATCCTGTTGTGGTGAATCAACATCAAAGGACAATTCTCTTGCTTAAGCAGAAATATCTGGTGTCATTTTAGATGTGGTGAGATATCCTGCCTGACTCCCTTCTGCCACTCCAGAAGGGTGAATGTTTCTCACAGGTCCTATGCCATACCTGACATGCTCGTGTAGGTGTTTTATATATCTTAGAGGATCTTAAGTAGCTCCAGATACCAATGTATAAACAACTGAATTGTGCTTTAGACTCTCAGTATATATTGACTAAAGTTCAGTTCAGTTGCTTGAGCAACTTCAGTTGGAGGTGCTTAATCTGGAGATCACAGTATCACAGTATCACAGTATCACAGTATGTTAGAGATTGGAAGGGACCTCAAAAGATCATCTAGTCCAATCCCCCTGCTGGAGCAGGAACACCTAGATAAGGTTACACAGGAACGTGTCCAGGCGGGCTTTGAATGTCTCCAAAGAAGGAGATTCCACAACCTCCCTGGGCAGCCTGTTCCAGTGTTCCGTCACCCTCACTGAGAAGAAGTTTCTTCTCAGGTTTTAAGTGGAACCTCTTGTGTTCTAGTTTGTGCCCATTTCCACTTGTCCTATCATTGTTTGCCACTGAGAAGAGCCTGGCTCCATCCTTGTGACACTCCCCCTTTATATATTTATATACACTAATAAGGTCACCCCTCAATCTCCTCTTCTCCAAACTATAGAGACCCAGCTCCCTCAGTCTTTCCTCATAAGGGAGATGCTCCACTCCCTTAATCTTAGTTGCCCTGCGCTGGACTCTCTCCAGCAGGTCCCTGTCCTTCTTAAACTGAGGGGCCCAGAACTGGACACAATATTCCAGATGCGGTCTCACCAGGGCAGAGTAGAGGGGAAGGAGAACCTCTCTCGACCTACTAACCACCCCCCTTATAATACAACCCAGGATGCCATTGGCCTTATTGGCAACAAGGGCACAGTGTCGGCTCATGGTCATCCTGTTGTCCACCAGGACCCCCAGGTCCCTCTCCCCTACACTGCTCTCTAACAGGTCGTTCCCCAGCCTATACTGGAACCTGGGGTTGTTCCTGCCCAGATGCAGGACTCTACACTTTCCCTTGTTATATTTCATCAAGTTATTCCCCGCCCAGCTCTCCAGCCTGTCCAGGTCTCGCTGGATGGCAGCACAGCCTTCTGGCGTGTCGGCCACCCCTCCCAGCTTAGTGTCATCAGCAAACTTGCTGATAGTACACTCAATTCCCTCATCTAAATCACTGATGAAGATATTAAATAATACTGGTCCCAGTACTGACCCTTGAGGCACTCCACTAGATACAGGCCTCCAACTAGACTCCGCCCCATAGACTACAACTCTCTGGCTTCTCTCCTTCAGCCAGTTCACAGTCCACCTCACTACCCGATCATCCAGACCACACTTCCTCAATTTAGCCGCAAGGATGCTGTGGGAGACCGTGTCAAACGCTTTGCTGAAGTCATTGAGATACAAGAAAGATATTTAAAAGCTATCTGGACATGATCCTGGACTACTGGCTAGAGGTGGTCCTGCTTGAGCAGGGTGTCAGACCACATCATCTTCAGAGGTTCCTTTGCAACCTCAGGCATTCTGAGATGCTGTGGTTAGTGTAGTCAGATACATTAAAAAGTATGTCATTCTTTTCATATGCCTCAGGAGTAAAGGTAGAGTCTGAGGTAAGAATACAGAGACCAGAAACCTTCAGAACACAGTAGATGGTAACACTGGCTTACAAGACAATGCACTCTTAACCCAAGCTCTTAACTTGTTTCTGATGAAGTAGTAGGAGTTTGGAGGAAGCAGATTAGAGACTACAGGCTGCAGAGGTGGTGCTGAAGCTGTGTCAAATGTGATGAAGAAAGCTGAAGGTTTCTGAATGGTTTTGAGTCTTAGCTGTATGCAGTGTATTATGAGTTGAAATAATTGAGTCTAGAGGCAAGAAAAGCTTATTAAAATTAAGGGTAAGTTGGACAGAAATAGGCACAAGAATGTTGGACAGACTGCACTGTATAAAAAGCCAATGCATTCACTTATATTATGTGTTAGTGTAGAAGCTGTCAAACTGACACCCAAGCTGTGAATGCTGACGAATAGAGCCTCATCCAAGGACCGAGATGGAAGTCAGCCGTGTCCTTCAGCAATTGCCTTAAACCCTCTAGAACCACTTCTGTCTTCGCAGCTTTGGATTTCTTTATCTGACTGCTGTCCCCGTCCTAACCTTGCCACAATACTGGGAAAGGCTCACAGATGATCTCTTTCTATAAGATGAGACAGTGATAAAAGCCTGGAAGACATGAACCAGCTAAAGATACTACAGTCTCCTTCTATCATTCTCTCTATGTCTCGAAACAACCTTAGAAACATTGAGCAACCTAACCAAAACTGATCAGTTTGACAAGAAATGCGACAGAAACCTTGGGACCACAGAGCATCTCCAACCATTAAGTAGGTACGTTTTTAAGTGAGACTAAAATAGGCCCTGAGCATAGCCCTGTTCATTCCCATTAATGATTGTCTTTCAGTATCTCCGTATGTGTGTGTGTATGTGTATGTTTTCTCATTCAGTATCCAGTATGTGACTGTAGTGGGTTGACCCTAGCTGCTGGACAGTGTCTTTATCACAGGGGAGAGAAAATATAGTGAAAGGCTCATGGATCAAGATAAGAACAGGGAGAGATCATTCACCAATTACTGTCATGGGCAAAACAGATTTGACGTGGAGAAATTAGTTTAACTTCTTATGAGTCAAAGAGTAGGATAAAGAAAAATATATCAAAACTTAAAACACCTTCCTCTCACCCCTCCCTTCTTTCCTAGATCAACTTTACTCCCAATTACTCCACCTCCTTTCCCCTGCAATGCAGGGGGACGGGGAATGGGAGCTGTGGTCAGATTGTCACACATTGTCTTTGCCATTCATTTCTCCTTTGCCATGCAAACCCAATACAGGGATAATAACCTGTGCTACATGCATTTGTCAAATACAGGAATGATATGTTCTGCTATTTCATACAATTTTGTCTTAGCACACAGAAACAAAGAACTCCAAGGACATAGAAATGTACTCTGTGCTTTGTGTTTATTCCCAGCATATAGACACCAGAACAGCAATAAAATTGCTCAACTTGAGTCGGAAAAGCATTATGGCTATTGACAAGCAATGACCATGGAAAATATCTTGCTTTGACTCCAAAGTTCCCATATTCAGAGTGCCCATTCTCATACTAATAAGCTGAAAGCTCTTCCAGCTTCTAAGAAAAATCAGGCTATGCATAAGAAGAAGTAAATATATAAAATCATAACACAGTGGGTCGGACCAAAATTACATGGAGATCAGTATGCTGCCTCTGATAATTGCCAGAAGTGGCTGTAAGTATAGTTATCTTCCAACTAATAGTTTATGCTCATTGCCTACTATTGCCAATGTAGCAGCCCTCTGAACCAGATGTGGCATTTGGACCTAATGCATTGAATTGTCACCAATGAGAGTACCTTTCCTGAATTTGTATCATCCTTTTTTATTGCATTGTTTTAGGTTCAAGCATCTTAACTAACTCCCACTAGTCTTACATAGTGTTCCTTTTGCCCACGCAGGAAGCAAGCTAATCCCAAACTCTTTTGCTGCCCTGTGGCTCTAAATGTAATTATGCAATTTTCTTATAGTAGGTTAATATTTTAATGTTATTTACATTTTCTTTGTCACATTTATATGAAAAAATGTTAGGTATAAGTACTGACCATGGAATAAAACTTCAGGTTCAGAAAAAGAAGGCCAAAATAAATTATACTTCACGTTCTTCCCTGCAGTGAAGACAGTTTCTAATGGTCATATTTGTTTGCAGTTATTTCTAAATATAAAGGATCCCATGTTCCTTTTACAAAGCACTGGCATTACAAGTAAGAATCAAAGTTAATTCTCAATATATAATGTTTTAAAGTGTGTTATGGATTATGTGACTTTGTTCAAGAGTGAGAAAATATTTGAAACAATCTCCACTTTTGTTTTCTATGCAGTGCCCAAGAACTGAGCAATGATTTGAATGCATTAAGTCAAGAGAACTTCACTTATTCCCAATTCATTTTTTATTCTAATGTAATGAAACACTTATTCCATTACTTCTTTTTTCCATGGTGCTGGTTATAATAGATTCATCTGTGCTCACTCAAGGTTGACCTCAATGAACATAAACTTTATTCAGTATTGTAAGCAGCAGAGACAATGAAAATACAGAAGGTTGGTCTTCTGAAGAGCTTTGAGCCAAAGAGAATAGCACTCTCATCATTAGACCCTGCAGAAAGCTAATTATCGTTAATCTGGGGTGTTTGGGAACAACATTTTTGTAAACTTAATGCAATTGTTACAATGCAACAAAATCTCAAAGACAAACTGTGAAATTCATACAAAGCCAGTTAAAGGCAGCAAGAAAATCATGGCATATAATTTTCTGTAATTTAGCTAGAAAATGCAGTACATATTATAAATGGACCAAAATAACTTTCATTTTAGGCAGCCTTCTTTTCAAAAAGCAATTACAACTTGTTAGCCTTTGAATTTTGCTTCTCCTTAACAGCATTGAATAGAACATAGATTTTAACCTCAGAGGTCTAAAATGTTTTGTAGAAGCTTTGTTATAAGGTTGTTCCATGTGACAAATGTCCCCTATTCAATTTTAGAAAAAAAAAACCTTAAGCTCAGTGGTGCATTTTTGATCTTTTATTTCCAGCAGAGACATTCTTCAAATCTTAGCTATTCTTCCATATTGCATAAACCAATATGGTATATAATCATGTCTCAGTTTTGTACGGCAATCTGTTATCACAGACCTTCATACTGACACAGTCCTATTGGATTATATGAAACTCTGCATGGGTAAAAGGGACTGCTTTACAGCAAAAACAGACATTAAAGCAGAAGAAGTAAGAATAACTTTCCTATACAACATATAGGTTGTATGGAGGTTATAGTTTGCAATGCACAATTCTGCATGGAAGTAAACTCAATGGGTACTCAATGGGAAGCTCTCTTATGTCCAGAACCTTGTTTCTCCTTCATTGTCCAGACCAACAAAAAGCAGTGACTCCAGATAGCAAGTTGCAATGACATGGAATAACAAGAAATCAGATTTTCCAAATAATGGGGAGGAAAACACAATAAACAAACTAAAGAACATATTTTCTGGGACACCTAGGGAACTTTGCTAATTTGCACAGGCAGGTTGGAGAACCCTTAACAGTTGATGATAAACAAAAGGTAATAAACCCCTTAAATAAAAGATAATAAAACCTTAAATAAAGAAAAATAAAACCCAATAAGAATTGATGCTGTTGCTTATTCTGCATAAAAAAAGTTCTTTCTTTCACAGGGTACCTATTTTTTAACAGTTCATTTCTTATCTTCTCATGGCATGGGAAGCAGGGGTTATTTCATGACAACCAAGCAGTATGAAATCGGAAGTATGCTGTCTCATTTTTATTGGATTGATGTCCACTCCTGCTACAAGCCGTTCACAGAGTCTCCTAAAAGTCAGTGCAATCTAGTGCTTACCACTGCTCCATTGTTCTGTTACCACCAAATTGGAGAGGAAGAACATGTTGGCAAATCAGTGGGCAAAAAGAAGACTGGGACTCAACACAGCAAGCTTTGTAACACTGAAATATGATTCACCTTTATGATGACACACCTCATTACTTTCTTATTCCTTTTGAGAAAAACAGATTGGGGTTGTACCGTATGTCTTGCAACAATTGATACCCAGTTCTTACAGACAGAACATACTGGTTAAAAAGAGTAGCTGGTCAAAAAGCATTTCCAAAAATAAAAATGATCTGGGGAAAATGGAATGCCTGTAACGTAATGTAAATGTGAAAGTTCATATTTATGTTCATTTGCCCTAGTATAATCAAACAAGGGAAAGAACAATAGCTGAAAAGTTGTAGAATTCTAGTATTATTTTCCTAAGCATAATTCTGTTGCTGCCTTATTTAGTAGAAATGTATTAGAGACCTAACCAGGTAAAAGGCTGTCTGTCTGACACACATCATCTGTTGAACTACTGAGATTAAAGTTCAGCTGCCAGGAATATCCTGCTCATTTTAATAAATGCTCTGTCAACCAGGAAAAATCAAGAAAAAGCAAATATTGAACAGATCTGTCAAATCTGTTCAATTCGACAGATTAGCCAAAACATTAGGGTATATTAAAGGAAATAAAAACATTTATATTTGGGCAAGTACCTTTAATTTTATTTTAGTTTTTCCAATTAGTTTAATTGTATGGTAAAGATTTGTTTTGCCACACAGCTGCTTTGTGAATTAGCATGGTCTTTGTTACAGGTACTCATCAACTGCAAAAGAAAATCACCAGCCAGTTAGGGAAGAGGTCTTAACATTTCTGTTTGATTTTAACATTCCAAGATTCATTTTTCCAGTATGAATTCCCATATATATGGATATAATGTGTATACAAAAAATATATAGAGAGAATGAGTTTAAAGTAGCACAAAGCTTCATTAAATAAAACAAGGGTAATGGTTTATCTGGAACCTCTCCTAGCAAAGTACCATTGACGGTAAAAATGCCTTTGTCCTGTTTAAAGTCCTTCTAGCACACAAAGTGATTTCAAGGGCATCTGAGGACGGTTACCTCTTTGAAGTAATGTCTGGAATCAAAGATCTTTATTTTAAGGTCTGCTTATAACTCAAAAAGTGCATTTTTTAGGTAACCAACTACAAATTCCTTCACTATTACGATAACCTTCAGGAGATAGTTTAGAACCTTGTGTGCTGATACCTGTTCATCAGGCCAGAATTCATGTATCAGTGCCATCAGGTGTGAGAGATTGACCTGAGTCAGACATCTGCACTGCCTCTGCAGACCTGAGGAAGACATCCTCCTCACAGGGTATACCATGGAAGACAGGAGCTGCTTACTGGTCTGTGAAACACTGATGCTTCTGATTCCTCCACTGAGGAGGGAACGGCATCTGTAGTGTTAAGAGATTTAAAGAGCTTGCATCTGGCAAGCTTGCATAATTGCAACCAATGCAATCTGAACAGGACTTTCCTTCGTGACCAGGAGTACAAGACCTACTTATGCTTTGGCAGTGTGAGGAAAAGCTGCTGGAAACGGCCTTTGTGGTTTTAACTGAGTGAGACTTTTGTTCGTGCCATGGACACTTTGGTAACATTTCTTCCTTCTCTTTAAATCCCCATACATAACACGTCACTTTTCGCTCAAGAAGGACAGAAGCTAGAGAGAAGCTATTTAGTGCTAGCACATCACAATGTCACAACACTGCAAATACTTGTTTCAAATATTGATGGTTCTGCAGTTGCTGCCTAACCAATAGAATTTCATTAAAAGTAAAAAGATAATCTAGAAACCACAGAGGCTGCATAATTTTGCAGTAGATGTTGATAATCCTCATTTGTTTTATGACTGTACGGATTTGAGTGGATTATAAGGACAGCTCACTCAGAGAAAGCTTAACCCAGCTGGATGTCATATTGAAACACAGCTTTGAGATGCAACGTCCAAAGGAGATCATAAGTTTTAAACCACACTTCTGCCTCAGACTGTTCTACTGCCTGTTATGAACACACCTCTGCCTATCAGAACTGCAAATCATTATTTCTCAGAAATTTCTGTATTTGCATTAGTCTGTGCCTTTGACATCACTTTGTGTCTGACCTCTGCTATTTCTCAAGCTGCTACTGTAAGGCAAATGATTTTACTTGTGTGTCTCCTTTGATCTTACATCTGAGATCTACAAATGTAATCAAGCGTGATATCAGCATCCCTGTCAATTTGCCAATAGTGACCTGACACACAGCTTCCAAAGCAAAGAGAAAGCAAACATCATTTATTTAAGATATGAAAATATGACTGTAAAATAATTATCTTGGGGTAACTGGTCATAGATATACATCTAAAAGAGATTTCTAACCAAAACATGGTCTTAGACTTTGCCTAGGTTTCCTGAGGCTTCTCTTTCTATTCTTGTCCATTGGTTCTATAAACATAGATATTTATATGTACTCTGATAAATTGTGATGTTCTCACTTCATGTATTTTTTTACCTGTGCAGTACTTTCCATATCAATAATAGCTATTTGATAATTTAAGAATGCTGATAGAAAAGGGTGCTGTGTCGTAACAAGGAATATGTACCTGATAAGGTAATTCTATGACCACTGTTTGTGTGCTTGGTTAGTAAACAGTCAGATTACAGAACTGGGTTAGAAAGTTTTCCTGTGTCAATGCATGGATTTTGCTTTGAAAGAGCTACAAAAAGAGCAAACATAAACCAAGTGCTGGCTAGCCCAAAGGCCATACTCATCTGAAAGACACAAACACCCTTTGCAAACAAGACTTCCTGGTGATAGCCTGGCTGGTCTGAATTTTCAAGTTTTCAGAATCCTTTTCTTTATCCCTGGTATCGTCAGTGGTTTTCCCTATAATTACTTCCAGAGGGAGCAGAAAATATCAGTACAGGAAACAAGACACTCTACCAAAGTAATGATTTCATTTGATACAAAAAGAAAAAGAGATTGGTAATTTTCCAGAAAAATTACACAGGTGATTCATGAGAATCAGGGATTCTTTGGGAAGTCTTTTCCTGTCTCGGTTTCTACAGGTAAGATTGGTCAGCTTCAGAGCTTCTTTTCTGTCTTAAGGTAGATGATATTCAGGGCACCCTCTTCAAATAAGTCACTGTGGTTCAAGTCCTTATTCTTGATTTAGACTAGAAACTCAAGTTTATTTGCAGATCAAATGTAAGTGCTCTGCAATCTTCATTGCAGTTTGCAAAAGGACTCTATTCCTGGGATTGTTTCACATGTAAAAGTCCTGTACATAATTACTGCACCAGAAAGGGAAATTGAGTCAGGCTGATTTTATAGTACAACCAATATTTAGTACATGGTTAATAGAAATTGGTTATCCTTTACAACTGTTCCATACTAGCCAGTAGGTTTGTGATGCAGGTTCCTGCCTAAGGCTGGCAGTGCAGTACTAGCCACTAGGAGGAAAATGTACTTCTCTTTACAGCTTAGAAAACAAACTGAAAGTTTCATGCAATCTCAACAGCTTTCACAATTCAGTGTGATATATAATATAGTGTTAAGCAAGGTTGGAGAATTTCAGAATCTAAAACTTGCAGGATTTCTGTCCAGAAAAAGGTTTGTAATGGGGACAAGACATAAATGTCTAGAGCCTTCTCAAATGCTCTGCAGTCTGCCACAGAAGTGGCAGCTACAACAGAGAGATGGGAGGAATTACTGCTGGGGGCCAGGCAGAGATATCTGAAATAGAATTAAATGTTTTGCATCTAGGTCACCTCTTAGTGACTGGAATGGATAGAGGCTCAAAAGGAGAATATAGGAGGGATAAGAAGTGCTCTGAAATTCTTTAAATTTCATTCTTATTTTCCTGAAGAAATATTAACAGGGCAAGATTCATTTCCCTAATTATAAGCATCTAGTTCTATTTGTGATGCCAAAGTGTATACCACCCCTTTTCCAACTGCTGCTTCAGAAAGAATCAGTGAATCCTGTGTCATGTATTCCAGCTCTGTGAGGATGTCCTGAGTACCTACAATAAGCACATACACTCTTGCCTGCAAATCTGGGGTCTTCATTCCTGGTTACTAAATTCATAATGAACGCATGAATTGCAAATTGTGATTGACCGATATGGTCAAGGGTATTATGTGACAGCTATTTGTGCTCTTACATTTTATAATATGCATTTTTGGTGTAATTCTATCTTCTAGTGGAGGAATATTTATTCTGTAAAATTATTTACTTAATTTGAAATCTGTTTTAGGAGACACAAGAGAGAGATAAACATTTTTTTTCTTAATCTTTCCCATGACTTACTTTATATTTGTTGCATTACCCAAAGTAATGTCCCTGCAGTTTGGAGCTCTGATATTGTCCCTTCAATGTTATGGAAATGGTACTGATTTATACCTTTGGAGAATATGGTCTCTAGTGTCTCATTCTGTGTCACACTCTCACATTCAGATTCTCACACTATTCATGCAAGCGATGGTCCCAAGGACATCAGTATAGGTAATCAAAGAAAAGGTGAGTTAGGATTAATGTGGCAAAGCAAAAGTCTACAAAGCAGATGTCAGTGTCTGATTAATGACTCCCTTACCAGTCATTGGACAGACAGAGAAAAAAGTCTAACCATAATAAGCCTAAAAAAATGTGCTGGGAACAATTGCACTAAAATACAAAATTATACTCTACATTTGTCTGAGGGGATGAGCTGAAACTGCCTAAATTCTGAGGCACAGGAGATTAATCTACCCATTACATCTACTTAAAGAATTTTTAAGATCTGACAATTGCAGTAAGAATGTTTTAAACAGATCAAAATATCTGAGTTTACCTTTAATTTTCTACACCTATAACCACATATACCCTGCCTTCCAGAAATGCAGGTCAGTCATTCTGCTAAAGCCTTTGCAACACCCTCAAAGTTCTACTATTATACTACTTATTGAAAGGGCCCATCATATAGGTTATGTAAGAAATATCTTGTTTTATAGTCCTCATAACTGAAAACCATGACTCTGAGCTGCATACCTGTCCCATTCAATTTCTCTCTCTCCCTGTGCCTCAGTTGCTGGGAAAGTTGGGAAAGGATGGTGGAAACAGGGTGATGTCCCCTCACTCACTCATTCACAAACATTTCTTTGATGAAGCTGTTTAAGGTCACCCCCACTAGTGCAGGGATGAGGGCAACACAGAGGAAGTGTATGGTTTCGCTAGTTGTGCTGCAGACCTCACTTGAATTAAGCTTTAGAGCTACTGCAGTTGTAATGTAGCTGACAACAGCCGTGCCCCCTGCACCCTGTCAGCTCACAAAAATTAAAGAGACAAGTGTTGTCCCTGCATAAATCTATACACAAATAACCCATTTGTGTAGACATGCAGAGTTGGAATGCTTTTCTTCAAAGAAATCCTGCAGTAGGGAGAAAATTCTTCTCTGCCTACTGATTCCTGGAGCCAAATCCACCACATTCTGCCCCAAATCCACACGTTACAAGCAAGAAGACACTATTATGTTTCTCTTTGACAAACGATCCACAATGCAATTTTTTTAATGATGTGTTAACCAGCCCATGATTTAACACTTTCACTATAAATTATCTACACAGTCCTTCTAACAACTATGACTTTCTGTACAGTGGTGATTTTCAGGTGCTTTTTAAAGATCTACAGATTAAAGTACTCAAAAAGGTTTCAAAATCAGGTTGTTATTCATTTTGTCTTCTAAAGGATTATTCAGTTCCAGATGTTCTTTTCCCAGATAAATCAAAGGCAAGGGACCTCTTACTGAACCCTTTTTCCAGATAGAAGGTTTAGATTTTGTGCCATTCATGCTCTTGCGCTAAGGTTAAGAAACTGCTAATTTAGAGAATTACTTATATAAACTCCAATCATATTCTGTTCTTCAAGGGTTCAAAAAATGAATTCATTTCTTTGGCTATCATTTTGTAAAAGAAGTAAAGACAGAATAATGGCAAAAATGATTAGATTTTTTTTCAGAGAGAAAGCAAAGATGTTTTTCTACTTCAGCAGTGCAAATGGGACTCCTGTGTTATTCTGCAGACACTCCTATAGGCTTACATGTATAAAGCATGACATTTGTAATGGTTTGTATATGGCAAAACATTGCTTAGCTAAGGTTCTGTTAATGAGTCTGCTGAACAATACTCTTTTTTCTACTTGTTAACTAAGTGTTTTCCATTCATTTGTTTCCATCAACTTCATTCTTAAATGTCTCTCGCCCAAGCCTCGGGTGTGCCATAGCAGCACAGGGACATCCTGCTACTGTAAGAAGTGACTCTGGTGTCTAAATCTAGAAAACTGGACATTATGATGGCATCAACACATTCTTTGACCATGACTGTTGAGAATATGGTGACCAAACAGGGATCTGTGTTCATCAGCTTATCCATTTCATAGTTGCATTGGGGATATATGCATATATATAATTTCTTCTGCTGTGCCCAGACATTAATAACTTTAAAGTTTCTAAGCAGGTGTCAGTCGTTGCCTTCTTTTGTTTATATTGCCACATGCACCCTTCCAGTCAAAAAGCCTGATGATGCCCAAAGGAAAAACAACTAAATTATGGTTTGATAGTCTAGAACAATAGAACCACAGAACCACAGAACCACAGAACCACAGAATCATAGAATGGTTTGGGTTGAAAGGGACCTTCAAGAACTATCTACTCCAACCCCTCTGCCATGGGCAGGGATAGCTTCCGCTAGACCAGGTTGCTCAAAGCCCCATCCAACCTGGCCTTGGACACTGCCAGGGATGGGCCACTCACAGCTTCCCCTGGCAACTTGTGCCAAGTGCATCACCATCCTCACGGTAAAAAATATCTTACTTATGTCCAATTTAAATATGTCTTCTTTCAGTTTAAAACCATTGTCCTTTGTCCGGTCACTAGAGGACCGAGTAAAACGTTTCCAAGTATCTTTCTTATAAGCCCCTTCTATATATTGAAAAGCTGCAGTAAGACCTCCCTAGAAACTTAATTTCTCAAGGCTGAACAACCCCAACTCTCAGGCACTCTTCACAGGGAAGCTGTTCCAGCCTCTGACTATTTTGTGGCCTTCCTTTGGACACACTTTAACATTTCCTTGTATGTTTTGTGCTAGGGGCCCCAGAACTGAGCACAGCACTCTAGAAAGGGTCTCAAAAGGGCAGAGTAGAGGCGTAGAATCACCACTCTTGACCTGCTGTTCATGCTTCTTTTGATGCAGCTCAGCATAGTGTTGGCTTTCGGGGCTTGAAGCATGCACTGCTGGGTCACATCCAGTTTTTCAACCACCAATATCCCAAAGTCCTACTCAGCAGAGCTGCTTCAAATCCCTTCACTTCCCAATTTATATTGATACTGGGATTGCCCTGACCCAAGTGCAGGACTTTGCATTTTGCCTTGTTGAACTTTATAAGTTTTGCCATGGACCTACTCCTCAAGCCTGTCAAGGCCCCTCTGGATGGCATCCCTTTCCTCTGTGAATCAACAAGGAAAATAAAACTTGGAAAGGAAACTTGTACTGCTTTAGTGATCAAAGTGGTCTCCTGCTCAGAATTTCTGTAAATTCAAATCAGTGTTCAGGGTGAGTAGCTTGAACTTGAGCAGTCCAGTGGGCAAAACCAGGGAAAATAATGCTTTGCTTAAAGCTGCCTTTGAGGCTGAGGCAGGCTCCCAGATGGGGACCTTTGTAGTTTTAAAGAACATTTTGCCACTGGATTTTTGTTCCTTTCCTGTCTCACAGACAATACAATTCCATTCCAATCATACACAGCAGACTAACAGAGACGAATAGTTTGCTGTATGACACTTCTGTGCAGTAATCAGAGATACTGCTGAGCTACATTGGATCAGGCTCCTGAAAATAACCCCTGTTTCCTTTACATCCATTTATAAAGATGAGAAACCAAACAGCTTCCTGGTGTTCTTTCTTTAGGAGTAACAACTTATTAAATCCTTCTGAAGTAGAATACATCGTCCTTTAAGCTAGGGTCTTGAATACTTCTAATAACATGGTTCAGGGATGGAAGCTAATGAATGTCTAAGGAGAGAAGCCGGAGACTGAACTCAAAACGTGTAGAGGAGGGAACATTCTGGGTTCAAGCACAATTAAGGGATCAAAGTTGGAAGAGCTGTTTTCAAGGCAATCATTGCAAAGAAGTCACCACAGTTAAAAGAATCAGGGAATATGAAAGTCAAGATGTAATGGGTAGTCTCCATGTGAGATTTAGTTGACCGGATCCATGCCCAACACTACCCTCCTGACAGCATGAGCTGGCAGAATAGATCACCACCTCTACATTTCTCCTCATGTTAGAACAGGTATGTATTAACCACACCTTTCTAAAAACTGTGAGAGAAGAGAGATGGCAAGAGAAAGGAAGAAGAAGAAACAAAACCAGGAACAAGGAAGAAGAAAGGAAGAACATTGGAGGCATAAAAAGAGACATAGATTATGTCAAATGAAGAGGTAGGAGCAACAGGAATGGAAGATGTGGATAACATATGGACAAAGTATCCTACAATTACAGTGACAGCGAAGGGAGATATAATAGCAATAACAGCAAATAGGATCTAGGTATGAGATTCACATGATGGCAAAGGGACGGTTTGACTTGTTACAAATTACCAATGACCAAACTGCTTGCCTGATGCAGAATCAGAACAACTCAAGTTATAATACCCCATGTATACAAAACCACTGAAGAAACAACAATGAAAGAGCTCCTACTGTTCCTGCCCAACAGCAAATACACAATGAAAAATGGCAAACTGCATGAGCAAAGTTTTAGAGATCAAGATGACGTTTCTGGTTCTATCTTTCCCAAAATAACATTCTAAAATTGTTATTTTGTTTGTATCTCTGTAGTCCTTTCCTGTTCTCCCAGCTCATCCTCTCTGAGGCGTGAGCATGAAAGCACTTGTTTCAGTGCTCTCCCACCCTCACATTGAAGATCTTGTTCTCATATCCAATGAAACTATGTGAATATATATCCAATGAAACTATGTGAATATATATCCAATGTCCAAAGAAATGTAATGTGAACTTCCTCTGATGCAGTTTTATGTCATTGCCCATGTCCTATCAAAAGACACCAAAGAGAACAGATCAGAGAACAGCATCCTTAGCCGTTTCTCCTAAATCATGTCCACTTTCACCATGGTCCTTTTACCATCTTTGTTGCCCTTCTCTAGACACATTCTAATATTTTTATATATTTTTTAAACTTATTTTGGAGCCCAAAACTGTACACAGTACTCAAAGTGAGGCTGCGCTAATACTGATAATTTTTACTATTTTGTGCTTAATGCATCCCAGGATACATCTGGCCCTTTTGTCCATCACAACGCATTGTTGACTCATGGAATTTGCCATCAACCAAAACTTCCAGGTGCCTTTCTGCAAGGTTGCACTTGAGCTGCTTGTCCCTCCATCTATATGTACATCCAGGATTACACCACTCCTGGAGTGAGTCTCTTACATTTGGTACAAAGATATTTACCCTACTGATTATTGTCCTTCTGCATACAGTCAGAGAAGAAACAAATCTTTGCTGGTCCCGGCTATTGAGTTTAATCTAATTTGTATCTACTTGCACCTTCAGACTTGGAAATTCCCAGTTCAAACATGATACAATCCAGACTGAAACAAGATAAATTCATTAAAAAAGTGACATCATTACAGCTTTCCTGTTATGTGCATAACATTAATAACTACTAAATCCAATTAATGCCTCTGTATACATGGCCTTCCCAGTGTTTCTAAATTTACATTTTCCTCATCTGAGTTTCCATTCTATGAAAGAGTGTGGCATTTTGGTTTCCTATCCCAGTTTCAGTGCAAAAAAACTTTTTACAATATTAGCATTCCCTAGAGGACAATAATGGATTTTTTACGGTCTTTAATAATAATCTACTTACAAATAAACAGGGACTAAAATAGCTCGGAAACCTGGTGTTAACTTGTTAATTGATACCAAAGTCATAGGGAACTGAACCAAATTCCCAAATCTAAGGTCTCATCAAGCTCAGCTACGTAAGTCGGAAACATGAGATTTTCACTGAAAACTCATCTCTAACAGTAGTAGGTAATCAAGAACATCCATTAAAAGTAGACTGTATGCATATGTGCATGTGAGATGTATGTTTTATCACAGATATTTTAACAACCAAAAGGTTTCTGCCCATATCTTCTTTCAGTGCTGAGTTTCTTCTAGCTTTCAGCATTCTCCATGTCAGCTTCTTGCCTTTTGCTAACATCCTGTACATCTTTTCCTAAGGGAAGCAGTCTTGGACTTCTTTGCTGTTTCCTTGAGAAGGATAAGGAACATAATACCCATTGCTACCTTAGACTAATATTCTTGGCTTAACTGTGTAGCAGATCATAGTAATATGGAAGGTCTTCCCCGAGGTTGATATTGCTTGAAGATGGTTTTTCTGCATGTGGCTTTTGATGTTTTGTTATCTACATCTAGTTCAACAAGATACAGAGGCTAAAGCCTGTAGATTTAACTTTTATAGGTCATGGTATTATTTCAAGTCATCTCAGTGTAAAGAAAAACATGGAGTATATTAGTAATGACAAGAGCCTCATCCAATTTCCACAATGAAACTCTCAGAACAAAGAACCTAGCCCCTTGCAAGACACAGATCATTCATACATCAGGAAGGACATTCCACAGCTTTTATTTTAAGAAGATTATCTTTTTAATGTATGCACCAAATAGACAAAGGAATTAATCAGAAAACAGCATTTGATTTCCTATGTACCCAAATATTCTAGTTAAGCACTACTATGTCTACAGCACCAAAGACTGAATCCCAGTTATTACTTTAATTTCCTCACACCTGAGCGGCTCTTATAAACCTAATTATTTCTGCTGGCAGAATTATCTTGCTAAAAATCTTTTTCAGAGAGGTGAAGTACTTGATATATATCCTTCATTGAAAGGTATTTCTTAAACAGGAAATTTTCATACACTCATCCTGCCATCCAAAGACATTCTACTTTCTGCCTTGATAATTCAGGGAAAGGGCCTGAAATGTCTCCTGCTGCTGCTAACAACCTTCCTCTGTGATAATTAGCAGAGCTTCTTCCTGAGCAATTTACTGCTTGATGTGAGTAAAAGCATCAGAATCTGTCCTGGATTAGTATCTCCATTTACAAAGTATCTGTCTTCCGTAATAAAGAACTTCAAAAACCTAAGCCAAGCAATATTGTTAACACAGAGAAGATAATTAAAATAATTGGTAGTTCCTTGGTCCTTGAAGTGCCAAGGTAGGCAGTGAAATAGGACAAGATACTTGCTTTCTGTTCATGTATTCCTGCACTGTGGTTTCATGGACCTTTGCAAGAATTAATGTGGATCATATCCTTTAGGCCTTACCATACTGAGAAATTTCTGGAGCTGGCACTGGGACTCCTTTAAAGTTTCATAGTTCAGCTGAAGGTGGTATCTATTTCTCTGCAGACAATATAAAACTCAGTGAAAGATCCTAATTACTGAACAACTACTTGTGTACATCCAGACATATCTATAGTAAGTGCTTTATAAATCCAGCTTTACAACTCTGCCAGTAAGCAAGGATATCAAAGGTTTAAATTTTGCTTTAATAAAAGCTTGCTTGTACTAGCATTCATTCAAAGCAATCGGCAATTTTTACTTTTGTACAATGTACTTGAACTCTAACCTTATTTCAGCTTTACTGCCTGACTTTCAGACCACTCCTTTATCATAGGATAAGAATCTTACTGTTCAGTTTGCATTTATAATCTTTCTGAGGTAAACCTGAATGCTAGTACAAATGCGTATGAAGGTGGCTGTGAGCAGGTGGTGGGATTGTGCTGCGAATCACAGAAAAGCAGGAAAAGAAACAAATACAACAGACCTTTGGCATCTTGATGGTTTACTCTATATTTTGTTTTATTCACCTATGTGGCAGTGGGACTTTCCTCAGCTGAGGCAAACTAAGGAATAGTTTTTCACAATGAGTATCCTCTTCAATAACATAACAGAGAAACTGGAGAGTTACCTCCATATAGCTATACCTATATGGGTGAAGAAAGCAACTTCTTAGTTGAAGACTAACTTATAGATTTTCCCAGCTTTGAACCCTGGAGTACAAACTGGTCATATTCAGGATAGACAGCATCTGTTCCTGGGTCTCCTCTGTGCTCCACACAAGGATGCCTAAGACATAATTATTTTTGTCATCGAGTCCTTTATATAGGGTATCTATGTAATAATTCCAACTTAGGCATGACATTTGATGCTCCATTTAAGTAAGATAATTCTAGGCTGTAGATATCTACTTTCTCAGAGAAAGTGAAGTTGCTGTTTTGCTTCAGGTGCAGATCAATAACTACATGACCACTACTAAATGACAGAAAGGAAGTCAATAATATCATGCTCTCACAAGCCAGTTAGAGGCAAACTTAAATGCCCAGCAAGCCTGTATGACATTGCTAGGCTTGTGAAAACTAGAAATTTGAAAGAGAGACAGTTAATTCTGTAGGCTTTTCTTGAGTCTTATCATTGGGGTTTCTGATTATCTAAGTTTCTCCTGTTCCTAATTCTTACCCTATTTTCTGCTATAGCTATAATGTTCTGATATATTTTCTCATATGAAATATGATTTTCACATATCTGTTTGTTGATTTCAAGGTACAATATCATTAATTGGTGTAGTAACATGAAGATTTCTGTGTTCAAGTGCATTGAAGGCTGAACGTTCTTTAATTTGGTTTTTATCTTAATTTTAGACAGAACTAAAAACTCCATGAAAAAAATTATTCATTCTGGCAGTATTTTCTATGATGGTATCATGCGTAAATCTGTGATATGCAGTGCTGAAATGTATATAAACCTAAGATAGAGATGACCCAGGTCTTTCAGTGCCAGAAGTATCTGAGGTAGAAAGTATATGCTCTGAATCAGCATTTGAAAACATTGGCCTTATAGGGTTGGGGTTTTTCTTACATTAAAGAAGCAGACATTTTGATCTGGAATCAATCAGCTGAACATACATTCATTTTCACAGGAAAATTAATTTGCTTTGAGGATCATTACAGTGTGAAAAGAAAAAAGAAATTGAATCTGCAAAATTTCTTATAAGAAGCAGCTCTACCTTTTGGTCAGCTTGTCTCTTTTTTTTCTCTGGCAGTGAGAGGGATACAGGGCAGAAACATAAAAAATGATGCAATCTGAAAGAAAACATCATTTTTTCTATCTACCCAAAAAGTCATTGGCCAGATTTACTGCACGGTCTGGCAAAATCCAGGCTGAGATCCCAGATATGGAAATTCTGCCAACTGTGGAGGAGGCAAAATGATGTTGTACTTTGCAAGATCTTCAGCCAGTCAGTGAAAAACTTGGTGCTTCAATACAAATGAATGTCCAGAAAATGTGCTAATTCATGACGATTTACTAGGAAAGGCCCTTGAATTTAGGATGAGGCTTTAATGTCTCTCAGGATGCTTCTGGGACTTGCTTTCATTAATTTTTTAATGGAAGGTTGGCTGAAACAGTGTTTATATTGTTACCATATTGCTGTCTCTTACTTGTAGAGCTCTTGGTATGCCTGTACCGTTCAGTCTTTGGTAAAAGCAGTGTTTCTTGCTTTGTGATGCAAGTCACTGAGGAGGGAACTGTTTGTTACAAGCAATAAATGTTAGCTTTCTGTTATAACCTTTACAGAGAGGAAACACATACTTTTGAAGTATAATTTCAAAGATTTCTTTAAATCCTGAGAAAAATATATTTTCTATGCTATATTTCCACATTACTTTTGCATTCCAGTCAAAAGAGGGTTTTGTATTATTCACTCCTTGTAAAGATAAAATTGCTCTTCATGGCACTAGTATAACTCTGGAATGGAAGCGTCTGTACATTTATGAAGCCATATAACCAAAAGCATAATTTGGACTATGATGGTCCATGTGTTTTGGAATAAGAGCGATTATATAAATGTAAATGGTTGTTGCTGTTATTAGCATTAGCAGTACCAGTGTGACTACAAGAAAAAGCAACAAAGTAGTCTATGTATCTAAGCAGTTTTCTAGTGATTACTTCTTTTGCATCTATAGTTTTGCATGATTTTTTAATGAAGGATCAAAGTCTTCATTCTGATGCCCACTCTCATACTATTGATTGTATTATGATGGTCTGGAATAAAGCCTGCAATTATTTCATGTAGAAAAATGGAAGAAAAGTCAGTTCTCTTCAAAACAAATACAGCTGCTACTGTAGGGCAGTTGTTTCTGGTGTTTCAAATGGTCTGCCTCTCTTTTTTTCCCTTTTTCCTTTCCCTTTCCTTTCCCTTTCCCTTTGCCATTTCCTTTCCTACAGAAGACCTACAGAAAGCCAAAATTGACCAAGAGAAACCTAAAATATGTCACACTTCGCTTCAGTTCAGTGATCTTTAATTACATAAGTATTATTCTATCCAGTATGAATAGCTAACACACAGCATTTCAATATTTAAGGAGCCGATGAGTAACCTATGAGGTGCTGCAAGAAGAGGCCAAGATGGCATGTGGAAGGAACTGATTTGATTCTGTCAGAAACCAATTTCACTCCCTCAGCTCATTACAGGTCAAAAGAGTATATTAAAGGGAAGGACTGACTGTAACTTAGATTCTGATGGTTTCATAAGGAATTTCTGTACAGTCAGCATAAGCTCACATTCTGCTGGGTCTGGATTGGGTCATGACTTTCCCAGCAAGAAAATTCATCAGAGCTGGATCTGAGTTTCATGAAGTGAATGTCAGAGTTCATTATCTTCTCTTAAAACTGTCACTGGGGTTTTTGGCTGCCACTAAGGTAAAATCATCATATCTTTAAAACCTCTCTTCATGTATAGTGATGGCACAGATAGGAATCTACTGAGGATCTAATGAGTTACTATACCAGCAAACTGGCAGGAAACAGCTACCCTAGATTTTGAAAACTGATGAATACTTTCTTGTATCTCTAAATCTTCTAATCCCTTGAAAATAATGCCCTGAGGTAAATGCTTGTAAGTAAAAGTGTTTTCAAAAAGTTTCTATTTAGAGTGGGATTGTCTCACTTCATTTAAACTGCTTAGAAGTTATCTGCAACATTAATGCAGAGGGGTGAATCACCCACTCAAAAGACACACATTTAAGCCCATATGTCCTAGGCGCAACTCATCTATCTACACAACTGTAGAGAGAGACTAAACAACCATATTATATAAGACAGTCAACATATAGGCATAGTGGGATAAATCCTACCCTTAGGCTCTGCTGTCTACAGAGATCACACACAGATGTCACTTAAATTCTATAGTAAGGGTTTGAGGAGAACAGACTAGTGTGTTATAATTCGACTTTTTAACAGACTCAAATCCCTTGAATAAAAAGGACACGGGACGGGAAGATTTTGATCCTGAGGAATTAGATTAATCTGTTTTAGTGAATTGATGATTAACTCTCTCTATATGACAATACATATGTGCAGCATAGCAAATAGTTGAGTCAGTGTAGACAGTATGGTATAGAAAGAGAGGACACTGGAAGAAAGAAGTTAATCATTTCATAGCAAAGCAAGAGACAGGGCAAGATCTATGAATAGGAGGAGGCTTTTCATAGAGCAATTCAAATCAGTACAAAACTTTCATATAACTTTGCAGTTGGATCTTTGAACATTGTGAGAAAAAGTTTCAGGGTGAAAGAGAAGAAAGAACCTCATTAATTTTTAATCTTTGACAAAGTTGTCAGTGAAAGGGATTATGGATTCATACTAATTATAATTTGTTAAATGTAAAACAAATCCATTTATTTAGACTTCTTAATTCCCTTCTGGATAATTTAACAATTTGGATGATTGGATTTAGCTGGATGATTGCAAGGGAAGATCTTGGCTCTGAACACTTTTGAAAAATGCCAGGCATTCTAAATTTAATATTCTGGCTTTCCTATCTCTAGTTACTGGCCTTAGTGGTCAACACATATGCTTTATATTTGCAGTCTTACATATCATGTAGGCTCATTTCTAAGAACAATCAAATAACTAACGGGCCTTTATTTTATGCCTTCATTATTCTTATATTCCTTTTTTTTTTTTTGGCTGCTGATGTCAAATTGTATTAGAAACAATCTTTATAAAAAACACAAACCCAGATATTAATGCCTGAATAATAACACGGGGACCCATGCAGACAAGTTTCACTTTCTATTTTTCTATGTGGCTGAATTAATATTTCTTCACATTATTTCGAAATCCAAAGGTAAAAATATTCTTTTTGGTTCTTTCCAAATCATTTTCATCCATTCACATCAATTACACCTCAGGTCAGCAAAGCACTTAAGCACCTGAAAAAGTTAATAACAGTGAAAAGCGTCACCAAATATTTTCTGCAATCATCTTTTCCAATTTTATTGTAGTGCTCAATTGTTTCTATATTTTTGCTGATGTATTAAGAGGCCATCTAATTTAGCCATAACTTGTTATTACTTACATTTATTTTTGTCCTGCTTCATTCTATCTAATTTTGAATCTCCTAAATGCCAAGGTTTTGTCATCTTGTCTCTATACTAGAAGACTATCTGAGGTTGCAGAAAAGGACGGCACGCTCATAGTTAGACAGTGTGTCAGTGCAAGGAATGTGGGCAGATGAGTTTGAGTATGACGTGTCTGTATAAAGAGAAACTTCAGTATGGTGGTTCTGAGTATACAACAAGGTATCTTTCTGTAGGGAAAGGTAATCATATCCAGTAGCAATGCCAAATGTGGCTTAGTAGGAATGGTACCATCCACTGTTGGATTTTGAGCACTGGGAGGAGAGAAACTTTAGAAGACCCAAAAGTTAATTAGATAGTTACATGCTATTGACTTTAAATCATTGTACCTTCTAAAGGCAAACATCTCAACATCAAAAGGATGCTATAAAATATGATGGCGTTACTGTTGTGGGTCTAGTCTGCAATTTAACTAATGAGTCTGACTATTCACATGCCTGTCCACTTCTGCTTGATGTCCTTCCCTGTAAAAGATCCTTTCCTCTTCAAATATCTTAAGTGAGGCACTGGAATAGGTTGTCCAGGGAGGTTGTGAATGCTTCATCCCTGGCAGTGTTCAAGGCTAGGTTGGACAAGGCCTTGGGTAATATGGTTTAGAGCGAGGTGTCCCTGCCCATGGCAGGGGGGTTGGAACTTGATGATCTTAAGGTCCTTTCCAACCCTAACTATTCTATGATTCTATGATTCTCTATATTTAACCTCTTGAGCAGCCTAAATTGCTGCTGTTGTCCTTGTATTGCTTGACAGAATGCCTTAATTTTCTCATGCTGTGATAGAAACAGCAGAATAAGGGTTACTGGCTTCTGTCCTTTAAGCATTTGTGAGTGCTATTCATTCTCCATAAAAGTAATGAGTTCATATATCTGCTTCTCATGGGATATTTCAGATGCATGTAAAACTGTGACCATCCTCCAGTTCTGAAATCAAAACCTCTAAAACTGTGCTGGAGATGTACTTGAGCAAGCTTTTACTGTGGTCTCTGGCTTGCTCCTGCTGAGTTGCTAAAGAGCAATTTAGAAGACATAGAAATACAAGTGTTCATGGCAAGTCTGTGACTCACTGCTCAGCAGCCTCACTAAAAAACTAAGAGAAATATAGGACTGAGAGAGTCTTCCTGACTCACTAAAGCCAGTTCCCTGGTGACATGGGTGCCACAAGACATAATCCCTTTCATAAACTGCTCAGGCTCTCTCTGAAAGATACTTGGGTTTTGGAAGCTTTTTGCTGCCACTGCTTTGCTTTTTGCTTCCAAGCTTTTGGAAGTTTTGCTGCCACTGCTTTGATGTGAAACAACTGTGTAAGAGTATGTTCAGACAGGAGAGCCCTGCACTGGACACAGCACTCCAGTTATCTGCTGAGTAGAAGAGAAGGGTCACCTCTCTCAATCAGCTGGCAATGCTCTTCCTAACATCATTCAAGTTGTTGTTGACCTTCTTTGCCCAGAGACCCATTGTTCGCTATTGTTCTTCCTAAGAAACATTTCTTCCTTTTCAGATTTAGTGACATTGTATTTACTATGACGTACTGTATTTACTGAGAGGAAATATGTTATCTTTCTTCCTTCACTGTGCCTCACAACAAGCTTTCACTCTTACAGGTTTATGAAATGGTCTTTTATTTCCTCAAACCACTCTATTGTACTTTAGCATGTATGTTCAAGTTGTACTGTACTTTTATAAACACAGAAGACACCATAGACCCTTCCAGATGAGACTGTAAGGATGACTACGGTGGATCAGAAAAAAAGACTCTTATCTATCTATCTATCCACGTATTCCTCTCAGCTGTACCTTCAACAGGTTCTACATGTGGAAGCATTACTTCCTGATTCTTGATGGAAACACAACCATCAGCACATTTTAAGATGAGCAAAGCACAGTCATAGAACATATATGTGACTGTCCCATCCTGACAGTGTTCAAGGCCAGGTTGGATGGGGCTTGGTGAAACCTGGTCTAGTGGAAGATACCCCTGCCTGTTGTGTTGGAATTGGAAGTGGATTAGCTCTAACATCCCTTCCAACCCAAACTATTCTATGAATCTATGATCTTATGATGAATTACAGTATGCATGTGTTTTCTTTATTGTTTACAGTGCTTACAGTGAAAGTCTTTGCGTTGAGAGCAAATAATGGAAACTTTCACCTTGGTCAAATGATCTGAAAATGAAGTGGTGTGTTGATGCACACTTTTGAACATTGTAGCATGATATTTTCCTTTTTGAATTATGACAGCCTTCTTTGTCTTCTCATTCAGTTTTCTGTTTCTTCTTCATTTTGGCAGGGTGTCTCCCAGTTGGCTTATCAGCAACTTTCTGTAGTGCTCTTTTACTTTTTGTGCCATGTGCCTTTGTAAAAATAGTAAACTTGGACCTAAGACACATCCTTACCTTTCCATTACTGCAATATTTTCTCTTTCAAAAACAGTAGTCATGAAATCTTGACCTCTTTTTGATTTTTCAAAACATTTACTCTTCGTTCCATTTCAGCTAGCATTTTCTTTTACTGGAACTACACCAGCTGCCTTACAGAAAGTCAGGTGATGGATGGAATGCAATCACTTTTATCGGAAATTTATTTGCTTGCACAAAGAAAATTACAAGGTAATTCCTGTGCAATCTACTTTTGATGAGTATGTTGCTTTTTGTTTAATTTTATTCCATCTTCTATTTATCTCTGTGTAGTTTGGAGAAAAATTTACAAGTCTTTCATTATGGGCAAGTCATCCCCATTAAATATGGCCTTTCATTTACTAAGAAGCCTTAATACTACCCTCACAACATCATTTACCAATTTCAGCAATGTTCTGGGATGGAAAACTGCTACTCTGTGTCATACCTGGCTACACCTCAATCAAGCTGAAAGAGCAGCCTGTACAGGGGTAATGGGAACAGTGTACTCCAAGTCCTCTCCAATTTCTACTTTCAGCTGGTCCATATGACTGTTTTATGCAAACGCAAAGAAGCCTTTCTTGGCATGTCCAGCTGTTTCTTAATCTACTGAGCATAACCAGGTATGGTTTCATAACATTTTGACCCCTTAGGAGTCCGGAAGCTTTCAGACTAACAATCGGTGTAGTCCAGACAGGAGAATCTAGTCCTCAGGTAGTATTAAAGACAACTTTTAATACAGGATTAAGATACATCTTTAGTTTTGCTACAGCATCAAACAGTTGAATACCATTTCCATACCCATGTCTCCTTTTTCTCACGTGGCAACATCACCCTTACTGAAAAATGAGAGTAAAGTATTTATTCATCTTTTACCCCATAGCTAGGTTATCTATCATAGCTAGGTTATTCTTTTTTCCCTAAGTGCTACTTTTTTTGATTGACAGAATTTTTGGAAATTTCCTGTTAGCTTGGAAGCCAGTAATATTTCCTATGGCTTAGCATTACCTACAAAAATTGGATTCATTTGCCCTTTCAATCACTGCATGGCACTGAATGATAGTCTCTGGGTATTGGCAGTTCAAGTTCAGTCTATGATAAAGAAGACAGGAAGGCAGATCCAAGAGGTCTTATATATCTCCATAACACAATGCAGTGTTCGACAGATACTAGCCTGGCTCCCAAAACCACTTTTGTGAAATCACATGCTGCTGCTACTGATTTAAGAAGCCCTGTTCCTTTTAAGAAGGAACGGCTAGTTGTGCCCCATAGCCAAACTGATTTTGGCTGCATAAAAGGATCAGTTGCAGACAGTTTGGGGTAACGTTCAATGACTTTAATGTGCTGTCTGAAAAAACTATCTGTTTTCATTTGTAGCAATATAAAAAAATGTGATCACTTATATATAAAAAATGGTTTGCTGCTGTTGCTTTTGCTACTTTTAGTAAAGTTTAAAGATTGTATGATTGTTAATTATGGTTAATCTTACCTGGCTTTAGGCAAATTGTGGTTTCTTCAGGGAGAATTGAAAAAAGAAACTTCCACTTTTGAATCAGGCTAAAGGTTTCTTTTTGTATGAAAGTTACTGAAGCTTTAATAAAAATACATCTCAACCTTCTGAAAACTTATACTAAAATCCAAATTTCACTTTCCCCCCACAAAGGGGGTATATAAAACCAGAGAAGTCTAATGAAAGCTCACTCCTCCCTGACTGAGCTAAAGGCCACTCCTCCTAGGTGTAAGCTCATCTTTTGCCATGTGTTTAAACATCTGAGTTGTTGCTTTTCCCATTTAATTTCTTCAGGAAGATTTATGGCTTATTGTATTTCACCTGGTGTAGGTGGATATTAATCATTATTTAAATTTAAATGATATAAAAGCAACATCTGTTACCTAGTAACACAACTGTATGATTATATTCTGAAGTAGTTAACTATTTTCATAAGCCTCTTTGAGCAAATTACATAGCTCATTAGTCTTAGAGTCACCTGCACCCCACATAGACTCTTTGCTAGTGCAAATTATGCACATAAATTGCTTTGGGGGCATGTTTGCCCTAAATTATGCCTGCTGTGGCTGACATGACTAGGTACCTGCTTGAACTGCTGATTCATGACACATCACAGCTGGATTCAGGATGCATCTGTAGCTTGCAATGTTACAATTGCTATTGACAGAGATTCAGACAGGACTACCTGAAACATTTAGCCATATAAGGAAACAGAGAGGTTGAGGAAGAAACAGCTAAGTAATGAGGAGATGATGCAAATCCATATAACATTTAAGACATGTGAAAATATACTTACCCGTACAAATGCAGTCATCTGATATTAAAGGACCAAGAAACCTAGACGGCTTCCTGGAGTAACATAATGCCAAGAACTTGGGGAAAGAGGGGACAAACAAGATAGACAAACTGATAATTAAACGAGATATTGGGTCAGGTTCCCAGCTTCTTTAAGAAAGCTTGCCTTCCTGGACATGCAACTGAGCATGGATGGCATCCCTACATGATTTGCAGCATTTCAGGTTGAGTCACTTGTTTCTTCTCTGTTGCAGCTTAATGCTACTGTTGACCCTGGCTACATGAAGATCAAGTGTGTCATGCATGAAGTGCATCACACACTCCAAAACCATTGCATAGCTGACTTCTGCGCTGTCTGTGTAACAGAAGGGTGTGTAAAAAGGAAGCAAGACCTGAATTGAGGTGAGAATGGAGGAATTTGTATCATTGCAGATCAAGGGTGGATATTGCATCCTGAAAGAAAGAGTGAGTAGGAAGAGAATTATCATTTTTGGGACCTGATGATTTATCTGTGATCTATAAGCTGTCATAACTTCTTTATCTTCTTCCATTCAAACTCATTTAACATAAATGTCCCATGTGACACAATTGAAAGTCGCTGAAGTACCTGGAACAACAGAAACTACATGTGGAAAACCATTCTGGGCCATAACCAAACACAAGAGCTTCCTACCATCCTCAAAAGATACTTTACTGAAGAACAAGTGGCCGAGCATATTTTTATTGTGAAATATTTGGAATAAACAAGTCTATTAAAAAAACCCCAAACAAACAGAAAAGGGCTGGTCATAGCTAGCCTGTGATTAGACACTGAACAGACGGTTTCTGACTGGCATGTCTTGGAAAGCTATCAGACTTGCCACCTGGCTGTAGCTGTTTAATTTGTTTGTGTATTAATTAATGCTATGTTGTTCTTTTAATGCACATGTTTCAGAAATGTATAATAAAATCTCATGAAGACATTTGGCACTGCTTACAAAATAACTACTACACTGTCTCAACAAAACGAAGGGCTCTGTTAACCTGCAGCTATTGCAACGCCCGTCTAGGCTGCCTGTGCATGAGAACAGATTAGGCAGGCAGAACCAGATGCTGAGATTCACCTCCCTTAGCTGTACACACTGATGGAAAATGGACACTTGGATAGGTGCCTTGCCAACAAGCTAAAGATTTCAGTAATCTGTTTAAAAAACCCTCAAACTCAGCTTTGAGGATCTCTCAGATCCTATCTGCAATTAAAATTAAGCATATGCTTAACAATTTTCAAGGTCTGTGTTTAGATTTAAAAAATGGAGATGAGTGTCAAAAATTTGGTTTAAATCATGTAAATGTTTAGAAATAAGTAACTGAACATATTCAAAATACCGCATGTAATTTACAAAGCCCACACATACACACAAGCTTTTGCAAAAAATAATTGTCACATGCATGAAACACTTTCTAATATCTTCTCAAACTATGGATGGAAGAATAAAAAAGCAGAGCAGGTGTTATATGCAAATAGTCATACCTATCAAGAATTTTAGGAAAATAAATTCCATAGATAGCCACACACGATGGCTTCTATCCCTCATGACTTTTTCCTTAGGCATTTTACTAGCAAACAAACATATAAACTTTTTTTGCTTGCTTCATGAAAAACAAACCTCACTTTTTTGGAATAAAGCCACTGACAACTATACAGCCATGAAGAAATGTATTTATTCAATCGAATTTGAATTCTATACTCCTCCTGAGACTCTAGGCAAATTAATGCCCATGCTGTTCATACTGATCAAATATCTAGCCTTAGATTCAGTCCCCAAACACATGATAAACAGATCCACCATGGAAAATTACAAAAATGTAATTAAAAAAAGACCCATTACTAGAGTGGGTGATAACTCTGTTATATGAACTTCTTCCTGTGTTCTTTTTCTACTTTACACTATGCTTTGAGCATTCCTACGTACTTGGGACCACACACTTTTTATTTTAGCATATGTTTTAAATAACATTCAAGAAAAAAGATAGCTCTAAATTTCTCTCTTTAATCATGAAGCTGGCACTGTTCTATCAAATAGTGCTATGTTGAAGTAAGCTTTACTACTGCTTTGCTGATTATTGATGGGTCCTTTTCGGGGAGAGAGGAAAGATTTTCAAAACCATAAGGGTGAGGTTAACTTTTAAATCATAGAGTCACAGAATTGTTTGGATTGGAAGGGACCTTGAAGACCATGCAATTCCACCCTCCCTGCCATGGACAGGAACATGTTTCCACTAGATCAGGTTGATCAAAGCCTCATCCAACCTCACCTTGAACACTTCCAGGGAGGGTCAAATCACCTATAAGTTGTTTAGCCAAATCTTACAAACTGGAATTTGATCCAGTTGCCTATATAGGCTAGGCTAACAGATATAAAAGAGGACTTAAAGGATATCCACTTTTGCAGTGGCAGCTAGGGGTCAGAATAAGATGCAACATCTAAAACTGACCTCTTGGATTCCTTCTATAAGAGACTGAAAGCAGAAGAAATCTATTTTAGAAAGGATAAATTGCCCTCTAAATATGTCTATCTCTTTCCATTTACCATAGAGCAAAACAAATTTACCAGCTTGGGTCAGATATCCAACAAAAAACATACATAGACATCCATGGCTAAAACTAAGTCAAGTGAGTTCAGTCCCAAGTCAGGGCTCTTAAAGACTTTTTCTAAGGATCAGAGATCTATGTTTTTACCAAAGTAAAACAGTTCTAGTCTACATAACATACCCAATATTGCTTCAATGTCTTGACTAAACTCTTTCTGCCTGTTCTGTAAGTCATATATATATAACATAACCTGGAATTCTTATGTAAGTCTTTACTACAGCTTCAGTCAAAGAATTGAGCCAGCCAGCTCCTACAAATAACTTCTGTCTTAAATTGCAGTTTGTTAGCACTTACAAAGATAAGGTTTGGTAATGCCAGATTTTAAACCTGAACACATACTAAGTAGCCACAAATTTGAAATCATTCAAGTTCAAGGTCACAGACATACTTATACTGCCCAATTTCTTTATGTAAAATTTCCACAAAATACAACACACTATTTTTGTTCGTATCAGCACTAAGCGATAAAGGTATACAATGGGCAAGGTCTTGACAAGCCATTTACAGCTGCCTCTGATTCCTGTTGAAATCTCGTATAAAATGACAGCAGCTTAAAAAGTAACTTGTGTTGCCACTTTTCTACATTGGTACTTAAGTAATCATAATATGAGCTGCAAAACATTCCACTGGCATCAAACGAGATGTGCTATTGGCTCACCATAAACACAAACAGCGCATCTTAAAGGTAATAGCTTTGCCTGGACCTGTTTCAAGTCCTGATGATGGTTTCAAACTCAAGTTTTTACAAAATTCATGTGATGAGAGGTCTCTTGGAATTGTTAGTTTCAGCAGTATGCAACTAATATTCTTGTGCAGGCACAAGTGGAAACTATATTCCAAAACACATCTCTTTTTGGTTTTGAGTTAACAATTCTATGATTTTATGACTGTCTTGGCATAGGTATTACTGCTCAGAACCAATTAAGATTCTAGGGAGCATTCATAATAACTTGTTTTCTAACAATTATAGGAGAAAAATGGTTTTATTTTATTTTTAAGTAGCCTTTGATGGTGAATTTTTAAAGCCTTGTACTAGTAGGATGAATGGCTCAGGGGAGTTAAGGAAGCTTCCATTTCCTGCTAAGGAACTTTTTTTCCAAGTAGAAGCACAGCTGATGATCCGGTTCATTATCACAGCAGTTGTCTTTGTTCCTTAACATCATCTCTTCTGTACCTTTTCTGTTTCATTTTTCCTTTCCATTCAGTTTATGATTGTTTATTTCCTTCTCAGTATATCAGTTTTTCCCTCTGTCTTCCAATATATATTATTATACCATGCCTTCCTTTGTTTGTAGATGCAACTTTTTCTACTTCTTATCCATTAGTTCAATTTTTTCTCTTCATAATCCATTTATCCTTAAATTTTGGAAGCCATTATGCATCATTATTCGGAGAATGAGTAAGAGCAACTTAATTTGCCTATATACTGGCATGTAACGTCTGATATCCCCTTTAAGCCTCTCTTTGATTTTTCTCCAAGGGTTTTGAGAACAGAAATCAAAATTATATGCTATTTAAATAAATTTATACATATATTAGCTATGTTCACTTTAGCTGAATTCACACTTTAATTTTGCACATCATCTATAGTAGTAATAGGAATATTGTTTTCTTGCTAGCTATACTTACTAGCTTACTAAGTAATATTTGCAAGTAGTTGTAAATCCGTTGTCATAATTAATTCTAGGATGAAGGACAAAACCCAAAACCTGACATTTCCTTCAAATCAAAGAAGGCCAAAATTGTTTGATTGGACATTTTCAAGGGGGGAGAAAAAGAAAATGCCTTTGGGTCCTCTTACAATTAGAGAAAATGTCACATGTATAACAAATCTTAAATGTTATTTTATTTATTATTGATTTTAAACACACAAATGTCGTCTGAGTAAATCCATGGGCGTAAAAGACAACTGGTTTACTTTTAGAATTTGTACACTGAAGAGACATTTAGCATGAATAAAAAAGAACAGGTTACTTTGGAGGATATGCAATGTCCAGAGCTGGTTTTAAACATTACCACAGACTTTACACATGAGCACCAATTTCCACTTGAGGAACAAGTGACTTTGGTAATAGTTATGCAGATGGATGTGGGCTCCTTTTTCTATTTTTGAAGTCTTTTAAATATAGTCCAGGTTCAGACCATTAGAATGGCATTGAACTTGTGTGAATACACCCTTCCCTGGAGATCATCTTCATGTAAACCATAATTAGGGATTTACCCATATGGTGCACACAGCCTGTTACTATATTTGAAACAGTGTAATTAATAATTAGGCAATATAATTTTCAGCTATTAAGGAAGTAAAGTCCAATAGGACTCATTTTTCCCTTATTAAAGGTATTTGAAACTCTGAAGGTTATTGAAAACATCCAGTCTAGAGTCTAACATTAGCTGATTAAGCTAATTGGCTGGTTTCCCTTTATAGACAACAGAGGGGATGATTTATAGCAGGTCCCTCAGGTTTCCAACCCAAATGTTGAATAAACATCATGAGTGCTACCTACTGTATCTTCCATACTTGTAGGCTTCTACTGACCTTGAAAGTCTACTCAGGGATCATCACCATCTTTTTTCCCCCAGAGAGGCCTGTGAATAGGACTGGATGGAAACCCCATTTTTATCTTGGGCAAAGCATACTTACACTGCGGTGATTTAAGTCAACGAACCAGTGTGCCCCAGACAGAGCATGAGATGTTTCAAAACCAGGTTGGACGAGGCCTTGGGTGATATGGTTTAGTGTGAGGTGTCCCTGCCCATGGCAAGGGGGGTTGAACCTGATGATCTTAAGGTCCTTTCCAACCCTAACTATTCTATGATTCTATGAGGTGGCACTTTGCCACCTGAAGCCTAGTGCTGCAGTCTCTCAGCAGTCCCAGGACCCAACACATCAGACATGATCTCCCACATGAAAACACCTGGGACACCTGAAAAATGCTTGCAGTTTCAAGGAATGGGAGACCATGGCCAAAAAGAAACCATCCAGGATGCATATAATCCATCAATGTTTCCCCTCTTGTTAACGTTTCAATGTCCCTGCAAAATAGACAGTCAGCCAAGAGTTTTGGTTCAGAGCAGGCAAAATTCATTTCACTTAAAATGATACATCATGTTTGCATAAAGCACTTGGGTATTTTTACCCTAGTGACTCTCCTTCATTGTGCTTTTCAGCCTACTTGAAGCTTCTCTGTGTTGTGAGTTCCTTAGCGTGCCAGTAATTCAGCTGCCATAACAAAATGCACAATTTTAAAGAGCTTGTTTTTTAATTGGTGTCATCATGAGATATTCATCCGTGAAGTGCTTATTTATCATCTGACATAGATTTCCATGATAATTCTCAATTACTTTACTTATTGTCCTTACAGGACAGTGAAGTCATCAGAGAAATGATGCACATAAACACAAAGTCAAAGGAAAACTGTCAAAAGTGGGAAAAAGTACCTAACAAATATATGCCTTGAGTATCCAAGAATAACACTGTTTCTAGGATTTCAGGAAGGAAAAAAAAAATCACTTTTACAATGTTAGAGCAAAATATCTGGTTATTTCAACAAAACCTGTCCGTTAGGATTCACAGTCCAGGGTCTTTTTGAATATGGAATTTCCTGTCTCATCAGAACTTGAAAATGTCCCCACTTTCCAATCAGAAGACAAGTTGAATATTATAGTTGTATAATCACAGAATCAACTAGATTGGAAAAGACCTTTAAGATCATCAATCTTGCACTGCCAAGTCCACCACTAAACCATGTCCCTGTAGACCACATCTTTTAAATACCCCCAGGAATGGTGACTCAGCTGCCTCCCTGGGAAGCCTGTTCCAATGTATGACAACTGGTTTTGTAAAGAAATTTTTCCTAATACGTAATACAAACCTTCCCTAGTTCAGCTTGAGGCCGTTACCACTTGTCCTAGCACTTGCCACTTGGGAGAAGAGACAGACCCCCACTTCACTACAACCTCCTTTCAGGCAGTTGTGCAGAGCAATAAGGTTCCTCCAGAGCCTTTTCTTCTCCAGAGTAAACAACCCAAGTTCCCTCAGCCATTCCTCATCACACTTCTGCTCCAGACGCTTCATCAGCTTTGCTGCCTTCAGTTGAACACACTACAGCACCTCAGTGTCTCTTTTGTAGTGAGGGGCCCAGAACTGAACACAGGACTCAAGATGCAGCCTCACCAGTGCCCAATACAGAGGGTCAATCACTTCCCTAGTCCTGCTGGCCACACTATTGCTGTTACAAGCAAGGATGCTGTTGGCCTTCTTGGCCACCTGGTACAAGCTACTCATGTTTAGCTCCTATTGACCAACACCTTTGAGTCCTTTTCTGCTGAGCAGCTTTCCAGCCACTCTTCCCCGAGCCTGCAGTGTTGCATGGGTTGGTTGTGACCCAAATGCAGGACCTGTCACTGAGCCTTGACAAATGCCATACCATTGGCCACAGCCCATTGATCCAGCCTGTCCAGATCCCTCTGCAGAGCAATCCTATCCTCCAGCAGATCAAGATTCCTACCCAACTTGCTATAATGTGCAAATTTATAGAGTGTGCACTTGATCCCCTCATCTAGACCATTGATAAAGATATGAAACAGAACTGGCCCCAGTACTGAACCCTGGGAGACACCACTTGTGACTGGCCGCCTGCTGGATTAAACTCCATTTACCACCACTCTTTGGAACTGGCCATCCAGCCATTTATTTTTACCCAGCTAAGAATTCTCCCATCAAAGCCATAAGTTCAAAATAGTAACTTAAATAATGTTCAGCACTGACAGAGCTATCTAATCTCAACACATTTTTTAGAACATTGAAATTGAAACACAAATTAATGAATGACAAATTCCTCTTACACAGGCTGTTATAATCTGGCACAGGACTCTAATGCATAGGTAATTGATTAGTCTTCTAACCTAACACTTGAAGAGCATGCCATATAAGAAAAGCAAGCTATATAGATGATGTAAAATCTGTGATTATCATCTCATAAACAAGAATTTTTAATTTCAGAAAACTAGTTTTGGGTGAAGAGCAAGGCAAATATAGCAAAATCAGATTTACATTATCTTCACATCATTTAAGGTAATGACAACTCAAAGCTCCAGAGAAGTTTTCTTAATCAGTATTAACCCAAACACAGAACTTGTTTTAAATGCAGACAAAAAGCCTTTATTAAGATACTTGTTTCCATTCAACTGATTTTTTTCAAGAACCATATCCATTAGGATACAAAATTCAATTTAGAAACCAATTTAGTATATCTTAATTAAATACCAAAGAGTGTTGTAACATTTTTTTTCTAAGATACAATAACAAGATAGACAATTAAGATGTTAATTCTAGAATAAAAGGCAAATTGTGTCTACGATTTGCATAATGTCTCTGAGTTTTGGAATTACTTATGTGAGGAATGGCTGAGAACAATCTCTGATTTAAATGACTGATTCACCTGTTTTGTCCTGAATGCTCAAAATCTCCACGTCTTTTTTTGAGCATGTGAAAGAGGATTCACCTGTGAAAAGTTAGGGAATAAATGGACTAAAATACTTTGATGTCTGAAACCAATTGTTCTGAAGCTACTTAATTAGGAACTGAGAGTACAATCTATCATTAATATTAATTTAGAATGTAAGATTCATAGATGCAATTGTAGAATCATAGAATAGTTAGGGTTGGAAAGGACCTTAAGATCATCAAGTTCCACCTCCCCTGCCATAAGCAGGGAAACCTCACACTAAACCATACCACCCAAGGCTCTGTCCAACCTGGCCTTGAGCACTGCCAGGGATGGAGCATTCACAACCTCCCTGGACAACCTATTCCAGTGCCTCACCACCCTAACAGGGAAGAACTTCCTCCTTATATCCAATTTAAACTTCCCCTGTTTAAGTTTTAACCCATTACCCTTTGTCCTATCACTACAGTCCCTAATGAAGGGTCCCTCCCCAGCATCCCCAGCATCCCTATAGGCCCTCTTCAGATACTGGAAGGCTGCTATGAGGTCTCCACGCAGCCTTCTCTTCTCCAGGCTGAACAGACTCAACTTTCTCAGCCGATCTTCATACAGGAGGTGCTCCAGTCCCCTGATCATTCTCGTGGCCCTCATCTGGACTTGTTCCAACAGTTCCATGTCTTTTTTATGCTGAGGACACCAGAACTGCACACAGTACTCCAGGTGAGGTCTCACGAGAGCAGAGTAAAGGGGCAGGATCACCTCCTTCTGCCTGCTGGTCATGCTAATTTGGAGTGTAGAGTGGTAAGACCTCTGCAGACACAGGACACGCAAAATCCTCAGACAAATTCAGACACAAGAGTAAAATCAACAAAAAATACATGAAGATAGGGTAATACAGACAGTATAATGAGGTAATGTATAGCCAGTGCTCTTAATATGCTATTTGCCGTGCTTTAAGAATTTGCATAGATGACAATATCCAAACAGAGACTTAAAGGAAGTTGAGACATTTTGTGGATCTTTATAGAAAGCACATCCCAGGCTGCCAAGGCAAACAGTGCTTTGCAGAAATCATCTCTCTCCCTGAAACACTCATGGACAGAAGCTTAATTCATGAACATTACTTATCGCTGTTCCTCATGTTGTGGCACAGAGTAAGGTTAGCATCTCATCTGGAATGAATTTTTGTCAAAAAAAACAACCAAGAAATAAAAATCAGCAATAAATAAATAAAATTAACCACCACCCAAAACAGTGAAAGAAAATAAGTGTTTGTTTGTATTGGTTACAGCTGCTGTGTCTGATTGGTGACCCCATATAAATGCCACTGTTAGAATAGTTACGAGAGCTACACACACATTGTGATACAACCATAATGAATCTAATCACAGGAAAAGAGGGTAGTGTCCACAGAAAAAAAACACAAAGAGTGTAACAGCAAAAGTTTCTAGCTGAAGATTTTGCAACTGTGGTGTTGAAAATAATTTAACTTCTAACACTGTAGAAAGATTTTCTACTCCTGGAGATTTTTTTTTTTTCAGTACTTTGATAGAACGTGGATTATTAGAGCTGGGAACTTCTGTAAAATTCTTTCTTATCAAAATAGCTTTTTCCATCTTTTTCTAAAGTGAAGAATGAAAAATTGTTGGTAACCAAGTTTTAAATAAAATTGTGTATCAGTTTCATTAATGAATATCAATCAGAGATATTTAAAAAAAATTCTTTCAAATACACAAGCTTCCTGGTTCCTGACCACTGATACTCATTATAAAAACACAACAGCCATGTTTGAATCAGGAATGAAATTATGGTGCAAACCATCACTGCTTATTTTGAAGAGAAACAGGTCCTTTTCTCTGACACGTATGAGTCAAGGATCAGACAATACCCATCTCAAAGAATCAAAAAGGGTATACCTTGAGCTCAGAAACAGCTTCACTCTTTGAGAAATGGAACAGTCAGGCACTGCCTGCTATAAAGAAGCTCTCAGAAATAAACAACATGGTTATTTCCCTGCCTGGGATCTATATCCAAACCTTGAACAGACTCCTGGGCACTTCACAGGAGAGCTCAGAGGAAAGATGTGTGGTTTCAACTGGTCGATTGGAAGCACCTTGACTGCATTCCTGTGAGTATTCCTTTCTGCACCTCCCAGCTGAAGTATTGTGGCTGAATGAAATGCAGGCTCTGTGATATCTGCTGCCGTTTATTATTGCTGTTGTTCCCAGGGTGCTGCTTTGGCCCTATTGTTTCCAACTGGTTTCAACTGAGGAGTTAATGCTTTGTGGAGTATGAATCATTTAGTCTTCTGGCTACAAGAGCACAACCAGAATGAAATAGCAAACTGTCACGGGGCTCCTGGCTGCCAGTAGCTGAAATTGGCATATTAAGTTCAATGTAGTGTAAAATAATGGGGGGAGATGATTAGAAAACACTAATTACCTTCACCCAAGCCCTTGTACTGGGAGATCCCCCATGACAAGAACTTATGGAGCAGGAAGAAGTAATTAGATTTCTGACAGAGCAATTGCTGCATAAGTAATTAAGCTATCTATTTTCTTATTATTGCTACATAATATCAGTTAAAGATCTTATAGTAAAAATAAACAATATACATAAACCTCAAAAGTTTCATCTGTGAGCTAACAGCTTCAGAAGTAATTCTGCCTTTGATTTTTGTCTTGAAAGAGAAAAAGGAACTCTGTTTTCGTTACTTTCCTCTTTTGTAAGGTGATTTCAAGTAATCACCCATTGACAAAACCAGGCAAACAACCTGCAGTTAGTGTTTTGGTTTCTGGCCAGTCATTAAACCACAACACGCTTCTATGCAGGAGTTTCTAGATGTTTGCATAAATATCAGTGGTCAGAGCAAGTTATCAAATACCACATTTTAGTGTGTTACTTCTGCTTAACCACCCGCAAAATCTCTATTAAGTCTACAGCTAATGTCAAGCCCTGCATTTTGTGACAGTCATCCTCCTCAAGATATTGCTGAGCTGACAATACGTTACAGTATCATTTTCATCACATCAGAAACGCTCAGGTAAAATCAGGTTATGGATGGTTAATGTGCACCTTTTGTCACTCAGACAAAACCTCTGAGTGATGAACATTTGGCTATGAAAACTGGACTGGTTTAGCCAAACCCTGAAACCTTTGAACACATGCAGAGCTTGGAAAATGATTCAAACAGGAACATATTTAACTTTTGCTGTTCTAACTGCTAGGGTACAAGGAATAATTTTCCTTTTGGTGTTTATTGGTAGAACTATATTAAAAATCAGCTCAGCAATCATGGTTAAAAAGGATCAGCATCCAAGATTAACATTAATTTGTACATATCAGCGCTTAAAGACAAAGAATGTATAGCAGCATACTAGTTAAAATGTATTAAATCACCATGCTTTATAACTATACATTTTCCCAGGATACGAATAACTTACTCATTATGATTCAGCCAGTCTCCACTTCCTTTATTGCTACTAATCAGCATGAATAAAGGTTGAAGAATATGACCCTTTATTAAATAAAGATTTTAGTTTATTAACTTTGCATTTCTAATTAAAATACTGTTCGTTTGATCCATCCTGTTATTACAGTCTTTCCAATTAATAGGAAAAAGATCAACAGAACTCAGCTTGGGTCTCATTCCTTGAAAGAGTCCATGGCTTTTTTATCTGCTCTTCCTGAAAGCAGAATATTCTTGCCAAGATTTATAACGTCTTTTCAAGGCAGTAGTGTACTGAATTCCACCACAGTGTTTAGAGACTTTTGGTATTTCATCCACGTTATCAGTCGCCTTCAGCCTTAACCTCTGGAGACGTAGCAGCTTCACTAGAAACTATCAATTCAGCCATAGTGAGCAGGAAATGCACTATTCTGTGTGCTACTTCATCATATTAATAGAGTGATGGAAAAATGAATTACACCACAAGTTTACAAATCAGAAGTTTTCATTACTCCAAGTAATATTCTTCCATAATCACTCAGCAGTGTCAGTGTGATGGGTTCCTTGGTATAAATCTCTGATGTATGGGTAATGTTTTTATGTTCAGATATTTGGGGTGTTTTAAGTACAACTAAATCACCTCAAATGTGGAGTTAGAGAAAGCATCTCCCTGCTTTTTTGATTCCTATTTTCCTTCTCCAACCGAAAAATGGAGCACATATAACAGTAGCCACAAAGCTGGGACAAGGGAATGAATACTGTCCTAGTGGTCCAGTATTTCTTTCCCTTTATCTGCCACACACTTTTCTCCCACTATCTACACAAAGACCCTCCTTAAGTAAGATGCAAACAGAACTGATGGCAGATTTGCTGAAAGAAGAGACTGTTCCTGGACCACGTGATCTGGAATAGATGCTTGTTATCAGGAAATGGTAACATGGAGCTACAAACCCCTGGGTCTTCCCCTTTCATAAATACTTTTTCTGTGTCCAGGCACGTGTATGTGGTTTTTGTGTGTGCAGTGAGTCACTCATCCTAGGTGCAAATTCTGGGAATCATGCAGATAAATCAGAAAAAAGGAAAGGAAATGGAAATAACACACCAACATACTACAGAGAAAGATAATGGAAAAGAAACAGCTCTTACCCTCTAATTCCAGGAAATGCCTATTTGTCACCATGTTAATTTTAAAGGAACAGAAATAGGCTTGGGTTTTTGTTTTTTTTTTTTTTTTTTTTACATTTGATGGAGATAATTTCATCATTTTAGCCTCCGTTAACTTCATTAACCAAAAGTCTATACCTGTTCTAAAGATCAAAAATTCTCCCATTAATACAAACTTTCATCCTGTTCTGACCACTTTTAAATCTTTCTAGGAATATATACCGGATCACACTTTCAGTCTTAGTTTTAATGTTTTAAATAGTTTCCTTTTATCATGTAGCCTACACAGAATGACACTCCCAGAATTTAAGTTCTTAATTTCATTTCACTTCTTGCATTCTCTCTTCTCAAGCTTAAATATGTTCTCACTGTTCCAAGAGTATTTTTAATTTCTTTTCTTATCTGTGAAAGAGTGTCTTTCATCCTCAAAATAGGCTCATCTCCAGAAATTCTCTGTAGGTGTAGCCTATCACTCTCAGAAGACATTTTGAAGAGAACAATCTTAAGTGAGCCACACACAGATTTCTCCCATTCTGAGTTTTGATAAGCTGTAGAATAGAATAGAGCTTTGAAGTCAAAAGTAAAAGTAGAAGCTTGTATTTCTTCGGAGATGCACCCACAAAGGGACACAATTTCCCAGTAGTGCCAGTGACTTGATTTTATGCAGAACTGCAAGTATGGATCTGTTGGCAATGTAGAGCTGTCTTTGAAATTGCCTCACTATCTGTTTTTTAAGTGTATAGATCATCTCATGAATTTGTCCTTTTGCAATGAAAATAAATCCTATATAATGCTTCAGGATTCCTTGCCACCTCTTTTTCTGTGCTTTTCCCAACATCTTATTTCCACTGGTAGAATAGAAATCTCATGTTATTCCAAAATGTAAACCATGTTTTCCTTTCATACTGAAAGTTGTCAAAGCAGACTGAGGGTAAGCATAAGTCTTCAAATATATAAATAGTAGTCTTAGAAAGGCAGTCTTAAAAACTCTTGCCTTGTTCACATGAACAGGACAAGAAGTAATGAGCTTAAAAAACCCTTTATAAAGGTAAGTTAGACATTAGGAAGAGTGTAAGTAGTACTTAAGCATAGAAAACAGTTGCCTGAGGAGGCTGTGGAACTTTTATCTTTAAAAGATTTGAAGCAAATCCATCCAAAGATGGCTCAAACATGAATTAGGTAGAAATGAAGTTGCAGTGCTGAAGTGATAAGCTTGAATTGTGGATTCCTAGGCACTGACATTTCCTACAGTGCTAAGGTACAGTTCTACTCAGGTGTATTGACTGATGAAGCTACATTCCTTTGGTTGTTAATGCCAGCCATAAAAGAGAAAGATCATATCCCTCAGGAATTAAATAATTTAATTGGACACAGTAATGATTTGTCATGCTATGAGAAAGATATATTCGTTATCAATGTCAACTCATTATTTGCTTCCTATTGAGCAAGACTGCCTATTGAGCTCACCGAAGTAGTGTTGCTTTATGGTAGCACCTGCATAATCAAAAGAGCTTGGAGCCTCATAGTCCAAATGGCAACACAGGTACATAGTAAAATACAGTGTCTATCCTGAGGTGTTAACTGTCTCAAGTAGTCATGAAAGACAGTTACAGAAAAAACTGAAAACATATAAATGTAGTAACACATGCAAAATAACTAATTAATATAGTGCCAGTACTGCTCTTTGCTGATGATGCCGCCCTTGTTGCCCACACAGAAGCAGCTCTGCAGCGTTTAACATCTTGCTTTGCGGAGGCGGCTGAGGTTTTTGGGCTGGAAGTCAGCTTGAAGAAGACAGTAGTCCTCTACCAACCTGCACCCCAAGAAGATTATCGCCATCCCCATATTACCATCAGCGAGTCAGAGCTTAAGACAGTTCACAGTTCAGCTATCTGGGAAGCATCATTTCCTCGGATGCCACGATCACAAGAGATAGACAACAGAATAGCAAAGGCATATAGAGCCTTTGAAAACCAAAAAAATAGTGCCAGTACTAACATTAAAGCTCCTATCTGCTAGGACTATGCTCTGCATTCATGACCTACCCGTGTCTGCACTTCTTCCTTTTTATCATAGAAGTACATTGCACAAGGGCTTCTCTTACAAAGTCACCACCTTTGATTGAGGAGGGTTATGAATTATATGATCTTAACATTGTTTCCAACCCTAACTATTCTGATAGTGCTGCAGATCAGTTGTAGATTTAAGAATGCAAACCTTGTTCCTTCTATCCTGGCGTGGTGTCACTTTTTCCCAGTCATCTGCCCTTGGCCACTTCCAGAAACAACATATTGATTTGGTGCACCTTTGGGCTGACCTGATACCACCATGTTTATTTTCTGATGTTATGTTTTCAGATGTGTAGGACCTGGATTTCCTTTCAAAGACATCTTTTTCCCTTATTGACATAGATAGATGGTGTGCTCACATGCAAATATGCACACTGGGAAGTTCTCTGATGCTTGACACCATGTCACACCCCCACACACCCCAGGAAAGATACAGCATTCCTGTAAGAGCAAAACGAACATTCTTCCAAACATGCTGAGAGCTAACTCATGTTCCCCACTACCTCATCCATAAAAGTGACTGTGAAATTGGACTGCAGTATGCAATACTTATGAGAAACAGGTCAGGTGGATACAAAAAAAATCCCCAAAAGACTTTAAAGAGAGACTATAAGATTAAGAAACAGCCTTAGCCAGCCACTCTACTGCTTCCACTGCGTCATGATACAGCCGGGGTTGCTATTGCTCACCTTGTAGGCCTGTGACCTATCAGGCTGCCAGGTAAATGGAGATCACAAAGCTCATCTTCAAAAGTTATTCTTTACCCTCTAGTCTGCTTTAGCTCTAAAGACACTGTTTGGATAGAAGAGGGGAGACAGCTTTTCACTTCCCTAACCTCTTTTACAACTCCAGAAAAGCAAACCTTTGTTTTACTGTTAAGTTCTTTGTCTTTTGGGTAGCAATGAAGATTCTGACTTAATGCTGCTAATTGCAGTGCGTTTAATTACTAGGTATAATATGATAGCTGCTTCCTTGTGCTACACATTGATGCCTGAACAAGGGAACTGAGATATAAATAAATCAGACAGTTTCCTTAGTGGAAATTGCATTCAGGTAAGGCTGCAGCAAGCTCCTACCTACTGTGGATTGGAGAAGAAAAGACCAGGCTTTTCATATAGGCTGGGCCTGCATGACTGTGCTCTGAAGGTATTTTTTCACCTATTTTGTCCCTGTAGAATAGATTTTTGCACTTATATTACCTTTATCTTCCACACTTTTGTCCAAGGTTATCCTGTTAAAACTATTCCAGATAGAAGAATTTTGGCTGATTAATTTTTCCCTGAAGCAGCAGAAATAACCAAAAATGAATTTAGAGCATATTTCAGCTCTGCAGAATTTCATATCCTCATTTATTTTACAAGAACTTCTCCACCAGTTGTGCTTGTACAAACAGAAAAAGGCACTTTAACCCACACAACCCAGCTTTCCCTACTTTCAGAAAGGAAATTACATCCTCTGCAGTGAGATTTTCTTCATCCAACAGACATTTTTACAAGTCTCATGAAAGATCTCTTTTTAAATTATTGAAAAGAACTCATTTCCCACTGATCATCTATCTTTAATTTTCCTTCAGCAATAGTTGCCCTTTTTGGTTGCTAACCAGATTTTCTTCATATATTGCTGAGTTTCCCATCAGCCAAATTACTCTGGAGACTTCTTGGAACTAATGGTCCTTCACTTTTTATTCTATGTCCTCATATCTACTACTCACCCTCTACTTAGCTCTTTTTGCTGCAGTATCTGTGGGACTCGAAATCAATAACAATTTCCTCCAATCCACCTCTTCAGCAGTAAGCAGGTTTCTTTTATTAGGAGAGATGATTTGTTCAAGTCACAGAATACATGCCCTATTCTGAGGTAAGTAGGCACTGTTTCACTCTTCCTTTTGCTCTCCTGCAGAGCCTCACTCAAATCACTTGTGATCATCACACTGTTAGAACTGGTGTCTTCCCCTTAACCACCTTCAGCTGGATATGGTCTGCACATGATGGCTTGCTCAGAGGCACAGTCTTTTGCAGAAAGAACAGAGTAAAATGTGGTTCTAAATCTTTCCAAGGACATTTAAGGACACATTCATCAAGTCCTGATTGCACTTCAATGAAACTCTGTGGGACGTCTTGTAGCTCCATATTCCCCATTCCTTTGCTGCAGGTATTGTAACCAAGACACAATTTTATATCATTTCTCTAAATCCTTGACTGAATAAGTACCTAAGAGCCATGTGGAGATTGAATCAGACTGACACATTTTGGGCATGTTTCTCCAACTGGACAGCTGAAAAGCAGAGTCCCTACTAGAATCTAAGGAAACATTCCTGTCTAGAAGTCGAAGTAATTCATTGCAGATCAATACTGCCACTGGAATGCCGTTTGGAAATATTGATGATTTTATCTCTATATACTTCTTTCCTTTCTCCTTTGCCTTCTCCTCTCTAAAATAGGAAAAGTCCTACTGTTTTCCATTTGGAGTGACAAATTCTTTGCAAAATTTCTATCTTTTTTTCTGTAGGTGTATACAATAATTACTTTTATAGTGTTAAATAAACTAAATGAGGGGAAGTTCTTTTGTTTGCAGGTAGAACGCGTAAAAGGCTTTCAGCCTAACATTCTTCTACCCCAAAACAGAGTAGCTGTTATATGTGCCTAATAGTTTCTATTGTATTATAAAAAAATCATGTGACCTGGCACAAATATATTTAATCATTCCAAGAGATGTTTTGGAATACTTGTAGATGAAAAGCATCAGATAAAATTATCGCTGCAGAGAGTTATCACAGAGGTTTTATCCAAACATCAGAAACTATCAGTTAAGAAGAGCAGGATGAAGGCACACATGCAGCGTGAAAGAAAATTTCAGCTCCTGGGGCTGACTATTACATAAAATGAGGAACAGCTGAAAATATTCTACAACCAAAGTGTTTTTATGTAAACTACTGAAACTCTGTGTTTCCTCCAGAAATATGTTCCAAAGTTATTCTGCTATGCAAATGTTATTTATTTTCTAACAAATTTTAGCCATAATGGTATCTCCTGGCATATGACTTGTGGATGATGGAAGCAGTTAAGAACAAACAGAAGAAGCCTATATCTCTATTAAATTCAATAACCATTGGGTTAAAATAACTTTTCCTTTTTTCCCACTTGAAAGTCAGCACATTCACCTTTCTATTTGAGGTTAAGTCCAACTCTTTGAGGTGTGTGAGGTGTTTGCAGAGCATTTAAAATGTTTTCTAGGAATCAAAAAACTCTGGAATGCTGCAGTCACTAACATCTTGCCATCTTTCACCTCTCACAGACAGGCAATGCAATTTCAGGACTACATAGTACATCAAGAGTGGAGTGTTTATTGAAGGATATATTTTCTTCTTCCCTTGGGGCTACACAGGGAGATTTATTTATACACACTCTCCTTGGTCACTCCATTTTCTGTTTATCTGAGCATAAAACAGGTGCTATGAACCCATAACTTTCAAAAACTCTGTTATTTTTCAAGGTTTAGGGTTGGAAATGTTAGACTATCAGAAATAGAACAAAAAAAACCCCAACAAAACCCCACAAAAAAACAACAAAAAAACCGAAGAGGAAGTGGAAATGTTACTTTCTTGTGTTTTCCCATAGAGCTACTGTGTGGCTTTGGGACTTTAATTCTCTCTGTGCATTTGAGACAAAACAAAATCCTTTCTCTACAGAACAAGGAGGAAGCAAAATAGATTTGTGGAGTAGCAAGTAGGTATTCATTAGTAAATGTGTGTTAGCCCACTGCATTTCAGCAACAGGTATTTTCCCTACACTTGGAATGACCCTTTAAACCTTCTCGGTTGAACAGGCAGCCCAGAGCAACTCCAGGATGAGAGCATGAATAAAAGCATAAATCCTATCCTAGTCCATTTTCTTGCTTAGCTTCACAAGAGAAATTAGTTGCATGAGCCTTCTCTTATTTCAGATGTAGCTCTTTCCCCTTTGAGTGCTCTGAACCATCTGTTCTTTTCAAAATCTTGGTAAGTGACTTTTTCTCCTACATAAGTGATGCGCAAAAAAGTCCCCAGCATAATCTGCTTGTAAGAGCTAGATTTGTCGATGTCAAATCCACCCCAGATCAGTGCCTTAGGCTGCTCTCCACAGAACCCACCAACAAGCCTAGCTCTGAACCAGCAGTTTAATATTTGTAGCCAACAGAGCCAAAAAGCTGAAGCCAAGAGAGCACATACTATATCAAAGTTCTGGAAAACGAAGCTGTAAATCCCTACAGGAACTCAGGCCATCAAAGGACAATGACAATATTGTCTTGTGTCCCATCTACATCAAGAAGCCTTTCTGCAAGTTCCCTGCCTTTTCTTTCCCCTCTGCTGTGAAACCCAGGGATTATTCCATGGCAGAAGGACAGCATTGTTTGGTAAGAATTTAAGTTTTTGTGGAACATAACTGCTCCATGATATCCCACATTCTGCATGAGTCTTGCTGCACTGCAGGGCCGTAAACCAATCAGCTCTCCTGACTAAGGGTGACTCAAAGCCAAACAAAAGTCCTCAGTAGACAAAACTAGTTGTTTTATTTCTGGCTTATAGCTGGTTTTAGTGCCAAATCTGAACTAAATCTATTGAGAGGAGATGGGAGGCTCCTAGATCCTTATGATTTCTAAAGTGCCAAGCTGTACGTAGAGACAAGCTGTTCTCAGCTGTCTGGTGCAGCCACATGAATGCTTTGGTTGGGTGATGATAAGTGCAATTAGTTTACATCTGTACTCAACAGCTACTGGCTGGAGACAGGTTAACCTATATCTGATTAGCCATTTCTCAACCGTTACCTTGAAATCTCTGCTAATGGCTAGAAAGGGTAGAAAAGAACTATTCCAGTTCATGTGCATTTTTTCACAAATAAATTGTATAGTACTCACATGGGCACACATAAATTGGTCTGATATAATTAAGGATTTATGTTTTAACTTGGAACAGTTTACAGCTTAGACTTTTGAGAGAAGCTATCACTTTCAATTTACTGCATGGAAGTCAGATGCTGAATAACAACTTTCTTATAATTAGGCATGACAGCTCTGGCTCCAGCTAGAAACAGGTATTTTTCACTGAAAATAAGCAAAGCCAGTTCTCTCTAGACCTTTCTTTTTTTGAAGAGCTAAGCTGTATTGCTCCATTCTTATTCACAATCATCACTCCCTGAAGTGGTTATTTATAAAAGCATCTCCTAGGACTAAATTTAGTAGTGCTATACATAAACAAATTCCATACAAAATTACATGGGATTTGGAGTCTGGAGGAATTAAGGGCCAACATATTTTTTGAAAATGATGCTTAGGTGTTTCTAAATTTGGGTGCTACTGCAGAGATTTTACAACTTCTTATGTTTAAGAGAAAAGAAAACAACAAAGGTCCTGTGGCATTAGCTAGAGAGAGTTGAGGTGGCATTTAATCTGCTTTACTCTAAAACACTGGCAAGTAGGCTTTTCCACTAAAGCTAGTCATAAGGAGGGTCTTTGTAAAAGCCATTTTGTGGTCAAAACATTTTTTTTTCATCTCTGTTGGGTCCACTTGTTGAATATGTAGCAAGCACAAAGATCCCATTAGATTTACATCAGTATCTTTGATTTTGTTAATCCAGGGTTTTTTCCTGCTGTGTGAACACATTGGAGGCAGTTTTTATTTCTCTCATTGCCAGTTATGAAAGGAACTACTGATATCACTGATCGGAGAGAAAGGATTACCTATATATTGCCTTTAGGACAGTATGCACATGTCAGCATATTGGCTCAGGAAGAAAAGGTGATGCTTAACAAACTTTGTTTTGGGGAGATCTATTTCAGGTCCACCCAGAGGCCATATCAGCAATTCTTAGCAGAGTTACTCAAAATAGATGATACAGATCAAACGTTTGTGTGTCAACCTTCCTTACACAATGCTATTAAGACTGGCCAAGCAGCTTTGAGTTTGCTTGGCATGTCATGAGAATAGTGCATGTCTTTGTAGATTATGTACCATTATGACACAGCTGACGTAACTTTCTGTCCTTTTATCATGAGTATGTGCTTTGCGTATGCTTGACTGGACTGCTTTTACGTTATTTTGCCCTGCTCAGTGAAAAGGCTGGGTATAAGTGCATGGAATTACTCACCTGCCCAGCAGCAAAAATTCTCCAGCGAGCCCCAAGCGCCTCATAGCCATTAAGAGACCTCTCACAGTCATGCCTTCACAGAAGCAGGCAACCACTCTTGCCTTGGGCAGATGGCTCCGAAGCTTTCGTAGCAGCTTGTCAAAGCTCTGTTCACCAGCATTGCTATAGATCTTGTAGGAATGCGCAATGCAGATGCCTTCCTTGGCTGCCATGTCTTTGAAAGCTTCCATTCCACTTTCACCATAGTTTCCTAAACAGAAACAGAGACACATATGCATGTACTAAAATTTCAAGACGCTTTTTTTGCTTTGGAAACAGCAAATACTTTAAAGAATATGCATCATATCTGCACAGTGATCAGTGTGTCAATCTTAACAAAAGAACATTAACATTTTTATCAATTACATTTTCAAGTCATGATCAACAAATTGTCTTAGAAACCTCACTTCTGCCTGCATCTCTGCTGAAACCAAAGGCCATTAGGTACCTCAATACCCTTGAGGATCTGGTCCACAAGGTGTACAACAACGTATGTATAAATAGCAGTTTTTTCTAATTCTCTTGACTGAATGTGGAAAAGTTCTTTGGGGTTCACTTCAGGAAAGTTAAAAATGTACATTCAGAATGAATGTTTAGGTGTAATATTTTAAATATAAGCAAAATAAAACAACGATTCATAACAACATGACTTTGTTCATAATTCAACCTGAAAAGCAACAAGTTTTTAACTATACTGAAAGATAAAAATTATTGAGTTGAAGACAAATCTTCTGGAGAATAAGCATCAAAATTGAGGATTAGGATTAGAGGGATCACAAGATCACAAATGAACTAAGTATACTTCTGTGTGGATTTTGGTTGGTTGGTTGGTGGTGGTATTTTAATGAAATATCTACCAACCCAACAGGCAAAACTTCAGATTTTCTTTCAATCTTCTCTTATGGGATAAACTGGTAATAACTATTAACATAGACACATTATTGCTCTTTAATGTGTCTCACCATAGAAAATGTCTTCATTGCCAGACCTACATAAAAGTCACAGTGGGTGTACTGATGACACTGACAATCATCCTGACCAGGACACCTCTGGTCTCTCTGGTTCCCTGTGCTCCTCCATCTGGCTGACTAAATCTGTTTCATGTCTCATTTAAAGAAGGAGCCCTTTGAGTCAGGAAATCCTTCTCCAGAATATTGCCTTAACCCCTCAGTAATAGTAATAAAAACACAATCAGTAAATTGATAAGACTGAGAGTGTTAAAGTAATGATATTTCAGGGAACTGCTGATCCTTCACTTATTTCTGTTAGTTTGCAAATTGAAGGATCCATAAGGAAAACACTTTTACCAGCATAGTTACAAAATGTAAGCACAGCGACAATGAAAATGCATGTGAAGCAGTGCGAATATGAAAACTGGATTTGGACTGTTATCTGTTTTTGTGACCTTGGACATTTAGAGCCATCAAGCATTCAGGTGGCCCACCTGGGGTGCTGTTCCTGTTGCTCTGAGGCTAGAGTTTAAAGTCTGTATCATGCTCAGCACTGTACATGAATATGAAAACAGTATTCAGCTTGAAGATCTTACAATACAAATAACCAAAAGAGACAAGGAGCAGAAGAAAGGAAACGCCACTGCCTTTGTTTCATATTATTCTGTGATTAGGAATGAATCACTGAGACCTTGAAATTTCCAAATGGCATCCAACCAGAATGGCAATGTGAATGGAGAAATCCTTAGCTAATATGATGTTCATTTTCCTCCCTGCTGTGCTTAGGCCTGATGGAAAACCCATTAATATGCAAATTGTGCCTGGACAAAATGTCATAGGATTTTTAAACTCAGTTGTTGCACTGCTACCTGGGAGCTGTAGATCAGGAGCCCAGTGCTTCCCTATGTGTCACCCTCTTAGGGCAAACTGTTCTTCTTGTAATATATAAGCATCAGGTGATTCCCTTGAGACACTGAAGCAGTTCAGCTAGAGACTGAAAACGTAGTGCTTCTTGAAAGATGCAACCTCAGAAGTCAGTCTGAAGGAAAAATGAGGGTCAATCACATGTAACTCCCACCATTCCCTAAGGCCATCTAAAGTAAGCTGTTTAACAGGATATACACTACTTTGTTGAATTTTTTTTGTCATTTAGGTCAATCTGGATCAGCATTAAATGTTCTGTTTCACTTTTCCTAACAGAAAATAAAAAGGAAAAAAAGAGACCACATCAAATTTTGCCATAGAAGATTAAAATTTGAGAAAAAGCTGTTCACAATGTATCTCAAAGAGACTGGAATTCTGAAGACTTCATTTTCTGGCAAAAAGCTGTCAGTGATAAATTCCTGGTCAGGTGTAACTGACTTACAAAACTGGATCTCTTCAAAGTTCCAGATACTTCAGTCTTTTATTGAAAATGTTATAAACATACAGTTACCCTGATGCTTCCTATAAAGCTGAGAATAGATTTAATTACACCTCTGAAAAGCAGCAGGTCTTGCAATGAATACAAAGCACATTAACTCTTTTCAAGTCATATCAGGGTTGCTCAGGCACAAATATCATGGTCTCAGAATGTATCACGACAGGAAGATTTTGTGAAACCTCACAGAAAGCAGTGTGTCGTCCAAAATGAGGGGAAATATATTAAACTACCAAGGCTACTTAGTAAAGTGTGGTGTTCTTAATATTTGGAATAAAAACATCCTGGCAGTCCAAATCTGAGAGTGACTGAGTTCTCCAACTGGGAAAACTATAGCTGTATGGCATGAGCGCAAGGGAGATTTGATGAAAACAGAAAGCAGCTTTTCTTCAAGACACTAGCACAAATACACCAATGGAGCTCTTGTCATGATCATTGCTGATTAAACTCTACTTGATTATTCATAGTGGATTCCCCTGTTGTGCAAGAGGTTTGATGAGGTATGTATATTTAATCTGAGCTATACTGTGGGGATAATGGACACTCATTGATGGAAAAAGGAAATCTTTTCTGCTAAACTCCTTTCCATCACATATTAGGATGACTTCTGTGGAAAAAAGGGTATGTGTTTGAAGGGAATGGGCATGGGGAACTGGGCAAATTGCATTACATCATTTGCTTGAGTATGAAATGTGAGGTTCACAATGGAAGAGCATCTCCATGCTTTCTGTATGGAGCTAGGCTCCTCATGGACCTTTGATTCTTGAACTGTGGCGTACCCATGGTAGTGAAACCAAAACTACCACAGCAGGAACAAGTTTCCACTGACACGGCACAAGGAGAAAGATAAAAGAACTTTATTGCTTGTGCACATGGATGGACAAAGTGAGGATTTAGGCAGCCTGACTCTCAGAAGGAGTTTGTAGTTTCACTTCCAAGTGAAAATTAATTCAGAACTGCTAAGCTGCAATGAAAGCAACATCTTCTGTGAGTCCCCTGTGATGGAAGCTGCCTACATCCTGGCAATTTATCCAAGTAGCTATTTTTTCCCACCTCTAAAATTTAAAGAAAACTCCTAAGAAAAAGCTAAACAGAAGGAAGAGATTGGTTTATTTTTGCTTGGCTAGTTCCAGTTCCAGAAAGGACTCGGCAAATAACACAAGCTACAGCTGAAGTGTGGTCAATCTCTACTCAGCTCCCCCTTCAGACCTCCCCATTTCAGCATTTAGAAAATGGTATCTCTGTACTGTGACCGGTTCTGCTGTAGGAGGTATCACAGTTTTTTACTGGATGTTCATCTCCCCTTGTCTATCGACAAGGTAATCAGAGCTGCTAGCTGTTGAAGGCTTCTGTAAATATGCCTTATAGTCATGGCAAAAACTGGCAGCTGGGTTCTTTGCAAATGCCAGCCTGAATCCTGCATGTTGCCTACCTGAACATCTGGCCCTAAACCCAGTTCAAAACTTACTTGTATATGTCTCCATGTGCAAAAAAGAAATTGATTGCCTCACCATATAAAAGCCATGTATCCCTGCTTAGGATATGGAATTTTGTTCAAAACTCAAGCATATGCATCCCCCACCTACAGTCTAACTATAACAATCTGTTAGTTCCATTGTGCTTTTTTTTTTTTTTTCCAGATGAAGCTTAATATAGTACAGTACACAAAAATACTTCAATCTGATGGAAAAGGGTCAGGCAAACTGCAGGCTACTCCTGCTGCTCCTCCTGACCAGCAGTTGAGCCAATTAAACTAACTAACCATAAACTGTTAAAATCTTATCAGCATTACACAGCAAACTAACAAGGCTTTTAATCTTAAAATAATAAACAAAATACACTGACATCCGCTCTATCACATTAAAGGTTATCAATATGAGATTAAAAGTCCCTATAGCCAAATAGAATAATGAACTGTGTTTTCTTCTGTCCAGAGATTTTTGCAGCATCATACATCTTTTATTACAAGAGGCTTTTTATCATTAGTTGTAGCTGCACTTGCAAATTCTTATCAGGGGATTGTTTGGTTTATAAGGGAGTTTCAGTGAACATAGATGAGAATTAGTCTTTAGGAGAGATTTAGGATGCAACATTGCTTCTGGCAGGACACAGCAAAACTTCACAAAGCGAAAGGAGACTCAAGTGAAACTGCAGAAATGTATTATGTCATTCATTTAGAATCATAGAATCACAGAATGATTTGGATTGGAAGGAACCTTTATGATCACCCAGTCCGGCTCCAACATCCTGCCACAGGCAGGGACATCTTCCACTAGACCAGGCTGCTCCAAGACCCATCCAACCTGATCTAAAACACTTCCTGGGATGAGGCAGCCACAGATTCTCTGGTAGAGAAGTTACTTTAACTGGTAATAATCCCACCTATCACAAAGCATATTTACACAAGTAGAAGTGCTACCATCACTTAATGGGCAAGGAAGAACAAAACGCAGGACAGTATTCTACGCTGTATCTGAGCCACAGAAAAGAAGCCAAGTCAGGTAGCAATTCTCAGTAGATGTTTTGCAGGCAATGCAGGGAATAGATAGCTTCATTTTTTTACCAGCTTTCATTGACATCAATAGGATGAACTTTGCAGAAATACCTGAAAAAAAAATCTAAGTAGCTATAATTTTACAAATGCATGTGGGAGTAGTAGAAGATATTTATGTAAGGCAACATTTTGGTTGATTACCAGGATGATCTTCCTGAAAGTCAAGGAGACGTGGGTGTTTCCTGCATGGAAGCGTTAGAGGTTTCATTGACTGTTGCAGCTCAAACTAATCATAGCAAAATACCAATAGTAGCTACTAATAGATATTGTCCATATTTAACTGCTTGACTGTATGAATATGGACATAATAACAAATCTTTTGAGCTCCTACAGCAACAGCATGCCATTGATATAACATGATCAAAATCACAGCCTCCTTGTTGCAGTTATTATCTGCAATGAGAGCAAGACTATAGAGCATTATTTCATTCTAAAGGGTACAAACCAAGCTAAATCAAATCACACATGCCTGAAATTCTGGAGTTGTTTGTGTGATAAAAACCCTATTATAACCTATTTTCATTTTATTCCACTTAAATATCTCCAACCAGATCTTTTCCTTAATAAACATTCAGACACTGAGCTGTTCCAATTATCTGGAATGCTAGATAGCAAATTCAAGGCCTGTGAGCTCTTTCTTCAGAAGAAGTCAGAAGACAGTAAATTTGAAAGTCTGAATTCAATGGATACATATATATATACATGTACACACACACTTTTGTAAGGATACTACTCTTTTTTGTAAACTAATCTCTAATATTCTGAACACAAGTACCAAACACTGCTCTGGTGAAAGGACAACAACTCAGAACAAGTCTCCCTAGGTTTTCCTCAGCATGACACCATGTTGCACATCCAGTGTCATGGCTCATTTGGAGCTGCACATCAAACCAGGAGTTCTGAAGCTTTTTTATGTGGCCAGAAAGGAATTGTGGTGCAGAATGGTACACCACCACGTTGGCAGAGCTTTTGATGAAAATATGTCCTGTTATACACAATTAGGTCTTAACACCAGAGTTGTTTTGCTGTGAGGTTATGCTCTTTGGCAGGAGTTGTTCAGAAGGTTTATGTGTTGCTCCTCATGGAGAAGCAAGTGATTATGTCAATGGAAGGTTTCTCCAAAACCTACTTAGGCAAAGTAGCCAGGCAATGTTAGCTGGTCTTGGAGAGGTATCAGAGAACTAGAAAACAGCAGTGGAGCAGCACAGGGCAAATATTCCCTCAGTAATTAAGAATGCTACCCACTCTATCTTTAAAATTGCTGTACCTGCCTTCCTTAAGCATAAACTATCTCAAAGTGATTCAGAGGGCATGATCTAACAGTTAAGGCCTGATAACGGACATAAAACACTGATAACTGCATTTAGGATTTGGTCCTTAGCTATCTTATTGTGGAAAATTCATATATCTGTTTCTTTGGATGTTTATATTTTCTATTCAAATTGAAAATCCTTCAAACAGTGTTTATTTATTGCTAAGTGTTCATAAAATTCAGATCCAACTGCCTATATTCCTGGTGAATTGACAGATGAAGATGCTATAAGATGTGTCAATAAAAAGAAGCATGAGTGCCGTGACAGCATACTGGCTATAAACGTCATTTTATTTTCTGTGAACAGTTTTGAGATTTTAAATTATTTACACGTGAAGACAAGAAATATCTTAATAACCACAAAAATATTAGCTAATAAGAAAGAAAAACACTTCTAATCCTCTTAAAATTCAGCTTAGTCTGATTGAAATAATTTGTTGATCCTATAACATTTAATTTCAATTTTGACCACTTCATCATTTCATATGAGCCTCATATTACTTCGTTTGACGTAATAAAACCAAGATATGCATTTTGAATTAGGAAAATACTTTAATTTCAAAAATAATGAACTAAACTGTTTTGACATTTAAAAATAAATTCAACATGTTTAATTAAGAAATTGATTAAGCTCTTTTCTGTGAGGTTTTTAAGTTTCACTTACTACATATTTTCCAACCAGAAGTTTTCACTCAAACATATTTAGACCAGCTCCATCCATAAGGTCTTTGTTTAAATAACTAATGTTTACATTGTTTTAACGAATTAAGACACTACATACACCAAACATAACTGTACTTAATTAAATTAGATACATCTGTTCATTATCTCCTCATCTGAGAGAGCACAGAAGTATCACTTTGATACCAAAGTTTCTCTTCTCTTTCTCATCTTCTCTTGGCTATTTTGAAATAATAAATTCATTCCTCTTAAGAAAATGATGACCTACTTTCACAGTTTAATGCACCTCACTTCTGTTTATTTTTAAATTATCACTTCATAACTTTGAAATAAAGTCTCATTTAAACACTGCTGCTATGTAAGAAAAGGGAGCAGTCTGAAAACAGCCTTTTCTGCATAATTCCTTTGATCCATCCTGCTAAGTGGCGCGTCTGTGGCTTTGTGGCCTTGTCCACTGAGCAGTGTTTGAAGTCCTCTGTGATGCTAATGTCTGCTAAAGGATTTTAAGCTTGACAGCTTTTTCAGAAACCTGCTGCTATCTCTGACTGCTGCTCCTGGTTTTCAGACTTAGATTAAAAAATTTCTGTACTTTCTGTTTGCAAAATTGCTCATTCTATCTACCTAACTCTAGGACAGTCCCCTTGGATATTTTCTCTATCATTTCATCCTTTCATTTCAAAATGAAATCGTTAATGAAAGCACAGCTCCTGGTGGGCTCCAGGGATACTCTTAACTTTTCTTTCATTTTCATTTTTTTTTGTTTGATTTTCAGATAGAAATGAGGACACATGAGACTGACAGTACTGGACTGGAGGCTGTTCCTTTCAGAGACAAATGCTGCGTCAGAAAGAAGACTTTGTAATGGGAAGCCTAGTTATGAGCCAGTAACCACCTCTTCATTGTGGGTGTAGTGAAGCCCCAAGGAATGCAACTACCTGGGGCTTCTCCATTGGTGTTTGGACCCAGTCCCAGTTCTGGTTTAGGCTATTAATTATATTATTTTAATATACATTAGCAACATCTCACTTCTGTATATTCACAACCTGGAACATTCCTTCATGTAATATTAATTCTTAATTGTGCTATGGATTGCAACTGGTCTTTTCTGAAATCCACCTGATGTCCTATTCTGCTGCTGCTGTATTTAAGCACTACAAGTCATCAAGGAAAAAAAGAAACATAATTCAGCGATTAGATAGATTCTGAAGGCCTTCAACTCATCTTTTGAGTTTCCTGGTAAGCCGTTCTCATCTCTTTTATTTCTTAGTGTATGAAATGGAGGTAAAAATATTTTCCTGACAACGGTGGTGTGAGAATAAATGTACTACAGCTTGAGAGAAACTTGGATAAGTGCAATAATGAGGGCTACATTTATGTTGAGCAGAATGAATGAAAACTGATAATTTTGCCTCACAAAAACTTGCATTTTAGTTGTAGCAATAACTACATTGTGCTTAATATAGCACCAATCACTAACATCTGTTTTAATAATAACACCCAATATTTCCCACAGTAATTGTATATGATGACATGACCACTCCAAAGAGAGCAACTTAATTTCACTTCAGCTGATCATGCACATTCATATCAGCAAGTCCATTTGGTACAAGAGTGGGTTTCATGACTCCTGATCTCAACTCTGAAAGGAGTGAGGTCTATCAGAAATCCACTAATAATTAGAGTAGTAACTGGAAGGCAGTTCTATGCGTTTCCTTGGAGTGCTTGTCAAAAGATTTTGAGGGGAATAATATGAAGTTTCTTGGGGCATATTAATAATTCTTTCAGTATCCTGTGTAGGATGAGAAGGCCTATAATGTCTGACTAACTACTTTCGTGGAGAGAGTCTTATTTTAAACATGTATTGGGTAATTGTTTCCTCTTGGTGGGTAGTAAAGATTGAATCTTAAGAATATTTGAAAAGCATTAGGAGTACAGGTTGACTTCGAATTCTAACTTCAGAGGATACTACCAAATAGGACACTACCATCCTTAGCTTTTGGATGCAGAAATTAAAGAAGGAAAATATAGTAACAGACCAGGGTTGAAGGCAGCAGTATGATTTCCTGAATTTCAGAATAAGCTGTTCTAAGGCAAAAGAATGGTTGGTTATTAATTAATTAATTACAGAATATTTTTTGTTTGTTTGTTTTAGAACACTGGTGGAGATTTCATAGCTACCTTGGACAATCTTTTCCAAGCCAAACTAGTCTTTTAGTAAGTTTTAATTCCCCAGTTCTTAAATTGTTTTTCTATTGTCCTCTTTCAATGTAATCCTGGTATATCTTGTCAAATGGATGAATAACTTCTCAAATGGATGTTTTCAGAAATCATAGAATCCTAGAATGATTTGATTTGGAAGGGACCTTAAAGCTCATCCAGTTCCAACCCCCTGCCATAGGCAGGGACACCTTCCAGTAGAGCATCTTGCTCCAAGCCCCATCCAACCTGGCCTTGAACACTGCCAGGGATGAGGCAGCTGCAGTTTCTCTGGGCAACCTGAGTCAGTGCCTCACCTTGACAGTTCTGAAAACAGCTACCATGTCTCCACTTCTTTTTGTCTTTTATTTATTTGTTTATTAAATAAAAATTAAGCAAAACTAGTTTTAAGCTGATGACCCTGTTTTCCACATTTCATTTCCAGTTTTCCTGTGGTTGATCTATGCAAGTTTTGTGACGATATGGTATTTTTCCATCTTGTATTTCGCCTGATCAAGGTAGAATTAAAATACTACTTCATATCTCTAGAACAGGCTATCTCTTTGTATACTTTCTGTATGATATTTGCCTGTTGTAACAATGGAATGACATTGTTGATTCAAGTTTAGCTTGTATCCATTTTATTCTTTTAGGTCTCTGTTTTTTCTGCACAACAGCTGCTCAGTTGATCATTCTTCATCCAGTATTTAAGCAGTGGATTATTCTGTTCTAGGAGCAGCTTCATCGAGCACGGTACTGTTTATAGATTTAATAACCATATCCTGTTTATCATAATTCAAATTAGTGTTGGAAATATCAATAAAAAATGATTCAAGTTGTATCTAAGAAGGCCATTAAGCTTAGCTGTTTTGTTGGAAAGCTAACAAGTGAGAAATACAATCTCAATAAAGCTTTAAAGTCAGTTGTTCATCTAACACAGGGAAGTCTAGATTCATATCTTCTTATTGTGCTTATAAGAATATTCATATGTGATAATAAAAAAATTGATGATTTTTAAATACAGTCACTTGTTCTTCACAAATGCTGTGAACTGGGTACTAGGTTGACTTGATGTGATTTCTTTTTGACGAATACACACTGTGCTTCATGATACCAGAAGAAAATCGCCTATTTCTTGTAAATCATTGTTTAAGATTGTTTACAGGCTGAGAAAGTTGGGGCTGTTCAGCCTGGAGAAGAGAAGGCTGCGTGGAGACCTCATAGCAGCCTTCCAGTATCTGAAGGGGGCGTATAGGGATGTTGGGGATGGACTCTTCATTAGGGACTGTAGTGATAGGACAAAGGGTAATGGGTTAAAACTTAAACAGGGGAAGTTTAGATTGGATATAAGGAGGAAATTCTTTCCTGTTAGGGTGGTGAGGCACTGGAATAGGTTGTCCAGGGAGGTTGTGAATGCTCCATCCCTGGCAGTGTTCAAGGCCAGGTTGGACAAGGACTTGGGTGAGATGGTTTAGTGTGGGGTGTCCCTGCCCATGGCAGGGGGGTTGGAACTCGATGATCTTAAGGTCCTTTCCAACCCTAACTATTCTATGATTCTATGATTTGTTGTAGAAGTCAAATTATGTTGGCTGAGCTCTTTCTTCACTTTCTTTTTCCAAGATTGGTAGTGTTACTCCATTTCAGTTTGTTGGAATGTTATACTTGTACCAAATTTCCCTAGGATAACCATTAAAGTCTTCAACACCATTTCAATCAATTCAGCAAAGTAGGTGAAACAGCTGTTTTGAGAATTTATCATCATCTAGTATATGGAAATTTCTATAATTTCCAAATTATCCTTTACTTATTCTTGCATGAGCTAGAGTATGACAGAACTTAGGTACTTGAACAAAATAAAATCCTAAAATCCTTAAGCAACTGCTGCCTAGATTTCAAATTGTCGCTATTTATCAAGTCTTCATCACATTCAAGTTTCCCAGTATGTATAAGATATCTCTACATCCAAATGAGTCACATATCCTGCATTATTTTTTGACCAGAAAGGTCATTTTAATAAGATGGATAGATTGTGGTCTCACTTTTTTTCAATTACGTCTTTTTCACCCTCTTTCCAAGAAACATAGCTTATAGTGACGAATATAGCACTTTTTTTGGAAACTGAATATGAGTTTGAACACCTCAGGCTAAGGAGGGAATGAAACCTAAATTTTCAGCGTGTCCTGGGAGCATACTGTAGTTACTAGGATGTAACATATAAAAGCCAGCCTCCTCCTCTATCTATGTCTTAAAAGAAAACAAGTTTATTTTCAGGATAAGGTTCAGACTATGAAACCAGGTGAACAGTAGAATTATTCTCTAATTGCTTACCCCATGTTTAGGAGCCATGCTCAATTTTTTTATGAAGAAATATACTCTCCTCAAGAAGGTTCTGCACAACCCAAATGCCACTTTTGGGAACAGGGATAGAGCAAAGGGGAACTGATCTTATAGTATAGTTGACATTACTTTGTGCGTTTCAGCATTTTCAGGATCAGCACTGGCACTTGGCTTGGCAGATTAATGAATGTTGAGAGCATTCAGGACAATCAGTCTGTGCTCATTTAGCTGGATCTCTGTCAAAGTGCCCTTTCATTGGCATGATTTCAAGGCTGCCATTGACAGTAAAGGAAATGTGTTTTGGGCACTGCTGTTGTTTGCTGTTGGAAGGGAAAAAAGTCAACAAAAGGCCTACAAACAACAACAGTGCAGATAGGTTTTGCCTAGAGGGGCATTTAAAACCAGATGCAATTATAGTGCTCTGGGCTCTCCTGGAAGGACATGGGTAGGAGGAGCCTTTAGGCCAAAGAGCAGAAGACTGTGAGGTTTTCCAGTGCAAAGATGATGGCATCATGTGATGTGCTAACTGCTATCATTGATCATATTTAACTTCTTCCTTCTTCCCAGAACTTTTTCTGGACCAACTCTATCAAGAAAACTCTCAACTTTACACATGCAGTCTCTTGTAAACTACCCAATATGACACAGCAGAATGTTCACTAATAGCATGCCAGAAGTTGTCATGGGAGTTGATATGTTAAGTACAGGAATGAAAATTCAGGGCATGAAATGCTATGTTTTCTAGAACAATTAAGATACAAATGCAAATATTTTAAATATACAAATCATTTGGAAAGCAATTGTAGTAACTACTGGTGGGAAAAAGGAAAAGATAATTTGAAAACTTAAAAGAAATGCCTCTTACCTGAAAGAAACCACAAAATATATGGCAAGGATTTTAAGAGATGTGAACTGAGGACTAAGTTTAACATTTGTGTGGTGGCTAACTTGATAGGATCACTGTGGGAGTAGTCGTAAGTATTCATAAATCTGGAGTAATAATATTAATAATAGTGATAGTGATAGTAGTAATTCTGCTTTTGCTGCTAATAATGATGATGATAATAACAGCAACAACAACTGATAATAGTACCTGTGAAACAAGAAAATGGGAAGAGCAAAGAGTACTGCTTGTCCTGGGTTTAGCAGTAGCAGTTATTTTTTCTCCTTCTCAGTAGCTGGTGCAGTGCTGTGGTTTTGACTTTCAGCCTGGGAACGATGCTGATAACTCTGATGTTTTTAGTTACCACTCAAATGTTTTAGTCTGGCCAATGACTTTGTGAGCCTCATGCTCTGCCAGGGAGGAGGGGAAGCCAATAGGAAGCAGAGACAGGACACCTAACCCAAACTGACCAAAGAAGTATTCCATACCACAGCACGTCATGCCCAGGAGGTAACTGGGAGTTACCTGGAAGGGCTAGGGCACTGCAGGGTTGGAGGAGGTATCGGTCAGTGCTCGGTCTGGTGGGGTGGGGCGAGTTATCAGTTGGCTGGTGCTGAGGTGTTGTATTGTTGTTATTTCATTTATCATTATTATTATTGGTGGTAGCAGCAGTGATTTGTGTTATACCTTAGTTACTAAACTGTTCTTATCTCAGTCCTTGGGAGTTGCATTCTCCTCTCTGTCCTCTGGGAGTAGGGGGCGGGCAAGAAGGGGGAGAGTGAGTAAACAAGCTGCCTGACTGATTTTAACCACAACAGTACTTAATTGTAAACTGACTCTAAAATGCTTAAATTAAACAATGTTTTAAAAACAGTGGTTATACTTTTCACCACATATTAACTTTGACATTATTTTTATGGGTAAAGTTTAGTTTATTGCCTCATAAATGTCAGCCTGTCTTATTTTAGTTTATTTCCTTCAGACCAAAAGAATAGAATATAGATTTTTTTGGTGCACTACAATATACTATGGATAATATACTATGCATATTGCAAGTTTTTGTGTTGTAAAATGCAAGTTACATTTCTATATAGCTACAGTCTCATATAATAAAGTATAAATTAACCAAATTAAGCAAAACATTCTAAATGAACCCATAAAGCAAAACACTCTTGCAATGATGAAACAAAATATTTGAATGGTGAATGGTTTTTAGTATTCTTCTTTAAAGAATTGTCATTTGTTAAAGAATTAAAAATATTTACCTTTTATTCATTTTAAGTGAGAATATTATAAATTGGATTCCCATCAATGATGCTATTTTTAATCTTAATTCCAGAACAGACATATATTTTTAAAAAGGCTAGAAAGATACCTAGGGTTACATCCTTTTAGAGATATACCCAAAGGTCACAACTGGGTCAAAAAAGGCTGTGGCAGAAAACTTCTATGAATGGATCTGAAATCTAAACCTGCCTGGACTTAAATTTACTTTGAACCATAACTAAAGGAGCACACAGGAAGAAGCAGCAAGGAACAGATTGAGATATCAAAGGGATATTTTCCCTCCATCTTTTTTTAAACTTCCTCAGAGCTTCATTTCCATTTTTACCTTTCCAAAGCCACTAACTCACAAGGCTCTTGAAAACCTCACAGAGCTGTTTAAACATCGGATACTGAATTTGGTGACAGTGTTATCAACAATGAAGCGCTATAAAATGCCTTTTATAAAAATCCCCAGGGTAAATCCCAGGAGGAGGGAGAAAAGAAATAAACCAAAAAAAAAAAAAAAAAGAACCAACCAAAACCAAGCCATCCAGTGTCTCTGGATTATTTTTAGTACTGCATGCAAAGAAATGACACCAATCTTCAAGACTTTAGCCCCAGGTTAAATATCATCTGTGTTCCTTATCAGACACAAAGATGAGGGCTGACTGGGGAAGTCGAAGTCCTTCCGTCACATATACACTCAGCACATTATAGTGATTTCAGATACTAATGGAAATCATAAAAATCAAGCCACACCACAGCAGCAATCAATTTTCGTAATGGTCTGACCCTGGACAAGTCTTGGTCTTAGCGTGTAAAGCATGACACAAAGGTAGGATAAGAAAGTCTACTTTCTAAAATGGGCAATTCTACTTACATAAGAAAGCAAAGAATGAAAACAGAAATAAAGATACATGAAATAAAAGAACATGCAACATGTCAGGCAATTGGTTACTTAGAAAGATAGATGGATTGTCCCCAGGAGCATTTTCTAGTTGGGATCTCAACCGTATTAGTTGGGATCTTAATAGTTATCCTTCTGGGCATTCCATGGTTTGTGCTCCACCTATAACAAGTGGAGTGCAATCTATAGTTCCATCTATAGATTTCAGCACCTGCAGGAAGTGTTACTTATCTTACATATCTATTTTTCAAGGTGAGGTGACTAGAGTTGGAAAGCGTATCATAGAATCACAGAATCGTAGAATGTTTTAGGTTGGAAAGGACCTTAAGGTCACCTAGTTCCAACCCCCCTACTGTTGGCAGGGACACCTCACACCAGACCATAATAAGTTTTTTATCTTGTGATTATTCCTGCAGAATCAGACAGGGCTGTGCTCTTAACAAAATGAAAGACCATCAACAAATTAGTTTAAGTACACTGCAACCTAGGCCTTCTCATCCTAAATTCATGGAATTCTCCTAAATGCTAAGTGATCTGGGGTTTATATCTCCTTGGGAAGAGAGGACTGAAGCCCAGATCTGCTGTTCACCAGTTGAGTACCTTCACCAATGAATCTCTGACTAAAACAGGAATACTTTTGCCTTTCTGATTTGTTAATCTAATTCCAAGAAAATCCTCCCTTCCTCTCCTCACAAGGGAAAACTTATTGATTTGAAATGTATTTTTGGACCAAATTTTCAATGTATTTTTGGACCAGAAAAGAAAGATATTTTTCCTTACCCTTAAAAATAAATTTCCAACTCTAGTGAGGGCTTCAGCAAGGAAACAATTTAGTTTCCCAATTAATGGTAGGAAACTGAGCCAGAGAACAAATCCAATACTGGGGTTAGGAAATTTTAGACTATTAAGTTACAGTGAAGAACTGGGCTATTTAGAAAATCTTTGCTTATTTTGGGAAACCTCCCATGCTTCTGTGAGCCTTTGTGGTTCCTTCCACTGGCTGAGTGCATTACGGGAAAATATTAATTAAAAATCTTCCTAAGGATATTTTGTAAATGAAAGGTGATAAACTACCTCCTTTATCTTATTTTAGATCACTCAGAACCAGCTCTGAAGATTTAATGGGTTTATTATGGAGTGACTGGTTATCCGTTTCACTATTGAAGTCACAGCCAAACCTGTTAATCGAATTTTGATCACTTGTTTAAGCTGAAGAAGCAGAACTTCAAACTAGAAGTCATTTAAGAATAATCAGTTGCAAATTGACTTTGCTTGAATAATTTTAAGTGAATTGGAATCTTCTTCAAACTATTTCTTTGAGGTACACAGGGTTTTCTAAGGACTACTTTTCTTTTAGCCAAATGTAATTATAATTACTATAAAAATTTGAAACAAGTGGATTTTATTGTCACACCCAACTCCAATATATTGCAGTGTTATTTCTTTTAATAGAATCTTCTTTGGGTATACAATGATAAGTTATTTAGATATAAATATATAAAAACTATAAGGTCAATCTGCATGTCTGTCTTGCAGTACAAAGGTAGGATACCATATAAGAAGTCCTCATTAGACAAGTGTATTGTTTATTTGTGATTGGATTTGAAAGGGGGTATATCAGGTCAGATTTTCCCAAGAAGTTCATGTCAACAGGTAAAGCTTTTAACTGAGGTTCTTCTCTACTATGATTTCAATGTCATGTGAAACTTATGTAAGAATTTAGTGCAGAGATTAAGTGCTCATTTTTGATGCAAGAAATACAAATGTTTGATTTGAAACATTGCTGTAATACAGAGACCAACCTGTAATTTACAAAAGTGATAATGAAGATATTGATTCTTGTGAGCTATGCAATTTCCTTGCAGTACCCCTCCTGACAATAAATACATTTTTTTCTCTTCAGCCATTCTTAAGTAATTAAACAACCACTATTAACTAGTTGGACCACTGGCAGCTTTTATTGAATCCTTCATTATTGTAAACTGATGATCCCTTCAGACTAGTTATTTTTCAATTTAAGCAACTAGGTCAAAAAATACCCTCTTATTTCAGTATGATTAAGGTGCCTGTTGCTTTTAGAGTCCTTTACATATATGAATCTGGATCCTAAACCTCAGTTAAACATTTCACCCTTCAAGTGAGTCCGTCATTTCAAACTTACTTCTAGGTTATGTTACGCAGTTTAAACAAACCTTCACCATAAAGAGAAAGAGACACCACCTCCATATTTGAGGTACATAACAATTTCACCCTGGATCCTTCCTTTGAGTCAGTTACATCTAAAGCTCATTTTCCATTCTTATATAAGGACATGAAAACCCTATTGCTTTCCTTTGCAGTTTGCCCCCACAGTTATTCAACCTCAGTCTTAAACAGGTGTATCTTGTTAAATTCAAATAAATACTACTTTAAAACCAAGTCAGTTCTTATGACAAACTTATCTGATTTTTCAGCCCTCTTTTCTATTCTAATTGCCTCATCAACTGTAATGGTGTGTTTGCTTAAAAAAGGCCACAACAGTGCTGAATGTTGATGCTATGAAATATATTAGTATTTCAAACTGAGCAGACTGCACCGCTGAACACACCACAGCTGACTGCTCAAATCGTACAAGGACTAATGGACCACAATGAGCAGGTATCACAGCATGTTAATCTCAGTGTAAAATAGATTTGAGTTTAAGTAATGATGCTCCCACTTGGACCAGATTCAAAAATTAGTGCAGAAAGCAGCAAGCTTTTGGATCTGATGCCAGGTCATCAGGCAATGCCTTGAACAGATGCTCCTTATGGAATTTTTTGTATAAAAGAAGGAACACCAGTTAATCTGATTTACAAGGTTATGCATAATATTTCTGCATCACAGATTTCCAATTTGTTATAAGCAAACAGCTTTAATTCTCCAATAAATATGTTTGAGAACATTTGCAGTGGGCTTGTTGGTATGTATATGAAGAGCTGCTTTGCAAAGATCCTTATCCCCATAGCATGTGAAATGATTTTTAATTCTGAAAAGTACATGAATAATGTGGGTAATTTTAACAGAGGCTGCAATAGGCTGTATAAACTAGGTTCATAAGTAAAAATAACATTAACAAGGCTGGCAGGTGGAAAATCTCTGCAACAATGACTGCTGGCCTCCAAATGATCAGGCACATCCCTATGTTTGTTCCTGTGTGAGTGAAATCACTCATGTTTGTCAGCTTATCGTTGTATTGCAGTATTAATGACCCTTTTTTTTTGCTTTTGGGTATGGCTCCTGCATAAAGCTTAATGATTTTATGTTGATTCCCTCTCACTATAAGCAGTTTAAGGCAGCAAATCCTGGTTGAAATTCTGCAAACAAAATACATCTGTCTTTACTGGTTCTGTTTGTGGGTTACAAAAGAAGAAAATTAAATTCTACATTTGTTTTTTCTTTTTCATTAGTGCACTAGGTGCTTTATAGGTTTATTTGGGTATCCACTAATGTTTTCCTATCCCCATTTTGTCTATAATACATTATTATGTGAGAATATCCTGTTCTGAAACCAGTCTAATTTCTTTCAACTTCTTCTCCTCTTTTGGAAAGATTATGCATTAAAACATTCCCATGAAAATTCCAAGCTGATTTCCAGCATCTAAAGGTTTCAAAGAGAAAAGAACCTTTTCCCATCATCTGCTTGTTGTCTTTCATAACAAAAGCAAAGGATTTTTTTTTTGTTGTTTCCACAAAATTTGTTACTTGCTTTTGGTCAAAATAAATTCTTCAGAATTATCTTTAAGAACAGCAAAAATACAGGAAGTTATTGTTTTCTTTATCATTTAATATAAAGAGCATTATTGTTGTCTTAAACATTTAATATAACTAATTTACTAGCCAGGTCTACAACTTAAAATCACACCTCTAACCTCATGTTCATGTAATGACTAGGAGAGTATCTGCTACAGTGTCTTGCTTTAATGTCCCTGCAAAGCTAGGTAATACACCATCACTTGAACATGGCATAATGAGTCCTCACCTTCCTCTAAGGCACCGATCCTGAACTAATAACAGTGGGCAGATAGCAAATTGCCTCCTGCATTCTGGGCTATTGTGAAAATAATCATGTAATACTCAGCAAATAAGTAGCAGGGGAATATCAAGGGAACAACTTAGAATCTTAGAGCCTTGAGAAAGATTTTTTGTTTGTGTCTGTGGGAAGTGTGGTCTGTATCATCTGTTGCAGCTAGAACTGGATTAGTGACACTGTTCACCGTTTGTTATCGTTCACAGCTGCTTGGCTATTATCTGTTTCACTGTAATGCACATAAGCTGGGATCAAAGGGTCTTGATCCGTCATACTAATCACTGTGAATACAAACTAAACACATTTTCAGTCTCAAAGTGCTCAAAATGTGGTGGAACAGGAAGATGCAAAATTTAGAAAAAATGAAAAACAATGGAAGATAATAGAAGAAAAAAAATAAAAGCAAAAGAAATGTTTTGCATAGAAATCTGAATTTCTAATACAGAATTCCCTCCCTTGAAAATAAGAAAGAATAAGGCCACAGTGTGCAAGTGGATGGACTGAAAAACAAAATAAAATGCAGCTTCTGCCTTGAAGATGTGCTGTCAGTCTGTAAAAGCAGTGTGTTGTACTATTACTTAATAGCTGTTCTGCTTATTTTCACTGCTCAGTTTAAAATGTATTTCTTATAGCCAGATAGAAGATATAGTCATGAACAATATCCAGCAGCGTTACTATCAAAGGTGAGCATTCTTGTGTCTTTATCCGATTCTTCACCTGATCTTGTCTTAAGAAACTCTCCTTCCATAAATTTTTATTCCTCAGATATACCTACTTTTACCTGAAACTTCTTTGTCCTGGTTTCAGTTGGGATAATTTTCTCTCTAATAGCTGGTATTGTGCTGTGTTATGGATTAGAAAGAGAATAATCTTAATAACACATTGATGTTTTAGTTGTTGCTGAGCAGTGTTAACACTAAGTCAAGGACTTCTCATGCCCTGGCAATGAGGAGGCTGGGGCTGAAGAAGCTGGGAGGTGACACAGGACAGCTGACCCCAACAGACCAAAGGGATGTTTCATACTAGATGATACCATAATGAACAATAAAACTCAAGGGTGGTGGCCAGGGAATGGTGGCCCACTGCCTGGGAACTGGCTGAGCATCAGTCAGCAGGTCGTGAGCAATTGCATTGTGCATTACTGGTTTTGTATATTCTTTTAGCATTATTATTTTTTCCTTCATTTTCTGTACTACTAAACTGTCTTTATCTCAAGTTTTAGCTTCTTTTATTTCCTAGTTCTCTCCCCTATCCCACTGCAGGGGGACTGAGTGAACAACTGTGCAGTGTTTAGCTGCCTGCTGGGTTAAACTACAACATTCTTTAACTTAAAAAACCTTCCTCCCTTTCAATGGTCCTTTTGCTCCCTACATACAAAATACATCTTCATCTCTGACCATGTCTTCTATGGAGTCCAGGGGGAAAGTGATTTTATTTTGGTTATAGATTATGTCTGATTTTTGCTTAGTTTCAAGTACTCCTATGGACACCTTGAGGAACTTGTGGAAATCACTGAACTTTCTGTATTCTTCATCAACTGCCTGTCAAGAGTTTACATACACGGAAGCCAGGTAATGTAAAAGTGGAAAACGTTTGCCATAGTTACTGGAAATTTTAGTTGCTACATGAAGTGCTGGGAGTCAAGGAACAGAGAACATCCAAGACAATTGTCCAAAGGCAAACATTTTGCGCCTGGGTGAAAGAAATTGCTTTCAGCCACCCAGGCTCACCAGCTTCTGGCATTACCAGAAATACTGATTCCTGTGTAGCCTTTTGAACTAGGATTAATCTCTTATAACTTTATGCATTTATATTGTTGACATTTGGTTAGATGAAGGCATCAAATAGTGTTTTGCTCTTTGTGTCTCTCCTCCTGTCCTTGATTGGAAGTCTAAGTTTTATTTGTCACTTTTTTATTAATCTTAACATTGGTTAGCAATTCTCCATCTAAATGATGCAACTTCCAGAGTCTAGTCCACACAGAGGAATGGAATTGAGGCACTCCAAATTATCATTTTTGTGGGCTAAAAAAAAGAAGTTAATTTTCATTCTGAGTAGCCTACAAACACAATCAATCCCATGAGGATGTGCATCGTTATTCAGGTGTAGAAGCTAATGGGGTTTTGGTCCAACTCCATTTATTTAATGATACTAAAGAACCTTTTTTGTTCTTACTGATGCTGCTATAAGCATGAACATAACTCTAAAAAGAGACTCAATAAAGCTGACTAAAATAATCAGAATAAAATTAGACCATTCTTGAAACAAAAGAAGAATAACACCAAATGATAGAGTAAAAAAAAAAAAAAATCACACCCAGAAACATGGGAAATGAACTAATTAAACTATGAAGAAAACAACACTAAATTTATTTCCCCAAATTGGTAATAATTAGTAGTAATAATTTTTTCTTACATTGAATGAGTCCCTCATGAATCTCTAAACGCTAGATAAAAATGAATGTTAATTTTTTCCTCATAGTCATTGCTTTGGAACCTGAGACACTGTGAGTAATTAAATGCCCCAAACATTTTCTCTAAGCTATTGGCAGAGTACATAAACTGTTACAGTCTGTTGCTTCCCAGATCTTTGCTCTGATTAATTGTCTGTTAGTTTTTTATTGAAAATCAGAGAAATCTTTGAGAAGGATCATTGTTGTAGTGTAATCCCAGAAGGCAAGTAAATACCACACACACATGATGGTTTGGGGAGAGGAATCTTGTGCCCTGTCTCACTGTCAGAGCATGGGAAAGTGAAAAGTCCTTGGTTTAGAGTAAACACTACTTAGCAAAAACTAAACCATAGTTGTGTTATCAGCATTATTCTCGTACTAAATCCAAAACACAACACTGTACCAGCTACTGTGAAGAAAATTAATTCTATTACAGGAGAAATTAAGATAGTCGTGCACACAAGCCACATAAAAAGAATCATAGAATCATAGAATCATAGAATAGTTTGGGTTGGAAAGGACCTTAAGATCCTAGTTCCAATCCCCCTGCCATGGGCAGGGACACCTCATACTAAACCGTCTCACCCAGGACTTTGTCCAGCCTGGCCTTGAACACTGCCAGGGATGAAGCATTCACAGCTTCCCTGGGCAACCCATTCCAGTGCCTCACCAACTTCACAGTAAAGAACTTCTGCTTTATATCTAACCTGATCTTTCCCTGTTTAAGTTTTAACCCATTACCCCTTGTCCCATCACTGTAGTACCTAACAAATGGTCCACCCCCAGCATCCCTATAGCCTCCCTTCAGATACTGGAAGGCTGCTGGCTCACATTCATTTCACCATTGACCAGCATCCCCAAGTTCTTCTCCACGGAGCTGCTCTGAATCTCTTCAGAGAACACTTCTTCTCTTGAACACTGCCAGGGATGGAGCATTCACAGGTAAAGAACAGTAAAGAACTTCTTCCTTATATCTAACCTGAACTTCCCCTGTTTAAGTTTATCTCATTATTCCTTATCCCATCACTGCAATCCCTAATGAGGAGACCCTCCCCAGCATCCTTATAGGCCCCCTTCAGATGCTGGAAGGCTGCTATGAGGTCTCCACGCAGCCTTCTCTTCTCCAGGCTGAACAGCCCCAACTTTCTCAGCCCATCTTCATACAGGAGGTGCTCCAGTCCCTAATAATTTTAGTGGCCCTCCTCTGGACTTGTTCCAACAGTTCCATGCCCTTTTTATATTGAGGACACCAGAACCACACACTATACTCCAAGTGAGTTCTCACAAGAGCAGAATAAAGGGGCAGGATCACTTCCTTCGACCTGCTGGTCATGCTCCTCTTGATGCAGCCCAGGATACGGTTGGCTTTCTGGGCTGCAAGCACACACTGAAGCTGTCTCATGTTCATTTTCTCATCGACCAACACCCCCAGGTCCTTCTCCACGGGGCTCCTCTGAATCTCTTCTCTGCCCAACCTGTAGCTGTGTCTGGGATTGCTCTGACCCAGGTGTAGGACCTTGCACTTGTCATGGTTAAACTTCATGAGGTTGGCATCAGCCCACCTCACAAGCGTGTCAAGGTCCCTCTGGATGGCATTCCTTCCCTCCAGCGTATCAACCGAGCCACACAGCTTGGTGTCATCAGCAAACTTGCTGAGGGTGCACTCAATCCCACTGTCCATGTCAGCGATGAAGATGTTAAACAAGACTGGTCCTAACACTGATCCCTGAGGAACACCACTCGTTACTGGTTTCCAGCTGGACATTGAGCCATTGACCACAACTCTTTGTGTGCAGCCATCCAGCCAGTTCTTTATCCATCAAGTGGTCCATTAATCAAATTGATGTCTCTCCATCAAGGCCAATGAAGCATGGTATTTTTTATTTTTAGCAGATATAAAGTACTGTGTGAAATCTGGATTCAGCAGAAAATCCTTTCCCCTCCCACTCTCCTGCGCTATGACTATGAGTCTGTATTAATCATAGAATCAACTAGGTTGGAAAAGACTTTTAGGCTCACCAACGCCAGCTGTTACCCCAAACTGCTAAGTAAAGGTTTAGCCATTAATACACACCAGAAAAGTCAGACTAAAATGGAGGGGCGTGTGGTTATTCTAGTCAGCACCATGAAAAGCAAAGGGCAGCATTATGGTTTCAGAAAATGGAAGATAATCACTGTTTAATTTCTGCTTATTATTCAGGAGAGACATACCTGGCCTTCAAAGACCATTCCAAAATATCAATTACAATAAGACTTAAATAATTAATCAATCGGTCAACCATAAAATACAGAAGAAACTAAGCTGTTTTGCAATACCACAGGGAAAAAAAACAGTGCCTGAAGAATAGCATAAGGGCTAATCTAACCGGAACTGCTGAAAGCACACACTTCAATGTACTCTAATTCTGCACTTGCTGTAGGTGTAGAAAACCATATAAGATCTAAAACCTGCTAAAACCACTAGAAGATCTAAACCCAATCTAGTTTCAGGGAAGATCTTGTATATCCAGTTTGAACTACTCACCAGCATTTAAACCAGTTTTTAAAATCGTGGTCACCTTTCAACATGCCATTATACTTTGTAAAAATTAAGTTTATTATACTTTTAATGCAATCTCATAGTTCAACAATTAATAAAACCAGAAGTACCAGAGTTAAATAACAGTCATAAACCAAATAAATATGATTATGGAATATTTTCCTGATTTTTAACAGCAAACAGGGGCAGAAAAGCTTTTCTAGGAACTCTTCTGTGACAAAATTTGTTGTTTCAATTCATGGTGCTACAGAGGGGTTTGAGACCTTCTAAAGGATTTCATCATGTTTCAGAAATCCAACATTAAGTATTTCAGACTAACCTCCTGAAATGTGAGACCTTTCCCCCAAATTCTCCCTTATTTTTTTTTTTCTCCTTTTAAGCTTTATGTCTTGAATGATGTGTCCTGAGTTGTACCATCTTTCTCTGCAGAGCAGGAAGTCGAAGTCACATTTTGAACCTAAGCAACTCAGACAAAATCAAGCTTCTCTTCAAGCATCATAATTGTCCTTAATATAAAAATACAAGGTACATTTTCACTTTGGAAGTCTGAACACTGTTTTGGTTAAAGAGTCTTTTAGAATTATAAATGCACAATATGCACAGAAAAGTAGATAACTTCATTTAAACACCTGAATTCATTTCATATTGGAAATCTGTTGAAACCAGTGTTTGCTATATCATTGTATGGGGACTATTGGTAATTTATGAGATCCGTGTACATTAACGTTGACTGGCTTACTGAGTATACTCTGAAGCCTCTTCTGTACCATGAGACGGGCAGAACATATTTTGCCTTCTCCTTTTCCCAAGACTGTGTCAACGTCATGTTGTTTTTCCATTCTTTCATTGTTGTCCAAGATAATAAAAAGAGCTAAGGTATCACAAAATCCTTTTTTTCATCAGTCATAACTACAGCTCAGTTTAGTCTAAAAATGGATTACCACATGTTTGTATCATATCTATGAGAACAGGCATGATGCTTGCCTTTAAAGCTGTGAAAGCATTTTAACTATTTACTATGCCTTTAAACCCCTATAGATAAGCTTTAAAACACTCTATTGAAACCCAGAAAAATAAACTTGTTCAAGGTCATATAAAACCACTTAATGAAAGAGATAATCAGTGCTGGAATAGAAATGCCTAGATTATCCAGTCTCTATAGACTTTACTAATCCTTGACCTTAGCAGAAATGCTCTAGAATAATAGACCACAAAGTAAATTCAGGATGGACTTTCAGCCTTCCCACTGAATGAGCTGTCTTACATTACTGGGTCTGTCAGATGTCTGTGTTATTTGAGCTCAGTTTCTGTGGTTGCATATCCCTTTATTGTGTTATTTGTTAATAGGTATTGGCAGTCATCATCATCTCAGATTTTGTGTGTTTCACTTCAGAAGAGCTGCCAAGATAATACATCTTAGTCTGAGGGCATTTCACTGATGTGGACATAGCATCCTCAAGGGAGTCTCCTCAGCAAAGATGCTGGTTATTAATGCAGACATGTATCTATCATAGCTAAATGTATCTCTTCCTCTCTGACATTGTGGAGATTTAGAAAGGTTGACATTTTCCAATAGACTCCTTTGCTGCTTATCACATGCAGAGAGATTCTGGAAGGACAGTTGGCCTTTTAGAAGTGCAAAAGAACACATCCTCCAACAGAATTTAGAAATATCTTTCCCAAACACTAGTAGAGGTACAGTAAATAATTCCAGCAAATTAAAAAAAGAGCCATCATGCTCATGTTTTTGTTTTTATGATTTTATACCCCCAACAGCCCAGGGTATTCCAGATACCTACTCCTCATTGCTCCAAATTAACAAAGGATTTATGGATATGCTTAATGAAGGTAATTCCAGTAAAGTCAGATGGATTATTTGCTTTTGCAGTTAAAGGTGTGCTTAAGCACATCTTTCCATTGGCTCCCTGCCGAAGTACTTGTTTTCACTTCCAGCTGTTTTCCCTTCCAAGGCTGTTTGCAGCTTCTCCTTGCTTAATCTATAGTCTCTTACTGCATCCTGTAACATCAGTTTCACTTCTGATAAGCCTGTAATGTCAAGCTTCTGCACCTTTTTTGTTGCATTTTTCAGTAGACATTTTTGTGTGCTCTGTCACAGCTGAGAGAAGTACTTCATAAATATCTTCAAACTCACTCCATTGTTCTCTTTAAACCTCTTCAATACCAGGATGCACCCAAAACTCAATAATGATTTGATTGCTGGAACACTAAGAATAAAATATTGCCTGTCATCTTGTCAAGTCCCGTTTTCTTTGTATGTGCATATTTTATACATTGATTGTAATATAAAATTAGTTAATCAAGGAAGAAAACATCCTCTCCCCTCACCCAGAAACAACACTGTCATTGAGAGAATTTTCCCCTGCTCTTTATGGTGTGTTTTGACTCCCGTCTACCTGACACAAAAAAAATACAGGGGAAAAGTGCTGTCAAACCATTGACTGGCTAGGTGACAAGGATATGTTTGGTGAGATTTGAATAGATCCTAGAACTGCCACTAGGATGCTAAGAAAACAAAACCAATGTATGAAGATGCCTAATATGTGCTATCTTGACTTGTACTTTTGGTGGAACAGGGTGCACTGGCATTGGTCGCCTCCTGAGACATCTACCTTCCCTACTCAGTCAATAGCAAAAAAGAGGATCAGTGAAACATATGGACTGGATAACTTGCTTCAGTATTCCAGAGGGTTCTGCCTCGTTCTTCGGGTGTTTGAGAGCATAGTGTGTAGGACTAGCTTGCCCTTTCTTTTAGGAGCATATGAGGCCAGCTGCTCAAAATTTCACAGCTGTTCTGCCCACTTTTGACATTTAAATCACGTAGCCTGGACTATACAGTCATATTTTGCAGTCTTTAGAGCAAAACATCTTTAAGTTCTGTGCTTGCATAGCTCCTAGCAGCGTGTGCACAAGGATGCCGTATAAATGAGACTTTCATAATGGAAGCAAACAAAATATCATCTTTAACCTTCCCTATACAACCAGTAAATATATTCTTTAGCCAGAGTGTGAGTCTGCTCATGAATAATTCAATTAAACTTTTAGTACTTTGGTAGCAGAACAAGGCCATTCAAATACAAGCTGGCTAATCATTTATGGAAGCCCATCAACGGACTTTTAGTTGAACTTTCCTCTCCTGAGCTACCTGTGCACACAAACTGGACTAAGAAAACAAGGGTTTAAAGCTGTTTGATAAAGAATTAATGCAAAATGACATCTTTCAAGATGCTTAACTATTTTCTGCTTATGAGATCAACATAAATGACATTAATTTGTGTCTTCACAGTTAGAATCACAGAAATAAAATAGTACAAAAGTATGACATTGGCACATCTTTTATAGTGAGACATATTATTTAGGATATAACCGGTGCAACTCATCAGGATTCATTACAAGTTGCATGAAATGACAGATGTCAGAAGACATTTAAGTTAAAAATGATATGATCCCACAAATAACTGTCCTGAGCCAACCGTGTTTACAAAAAGATTTCAAAAGCATATATCTATAATTTTTTATGACTAGCTTTTAATATTATCTGCAGCAAGATAGCCATTTTTCAAACAAACACAAAGATTATTCAAAGTCCAGAATTTAAAGTGGATTTTTACCGAGCTTGTAATTCATAAAATAGTACAACCAAATGCAGTTTCATTCTACTAGAACTCACAGTAAATATTCCAAAAGGTAAGCCTTTATTAAGCTAGCTAAGTCTCTTGATTAATCTCGAAGTTCATTCTTAGATCTATATTCCAAGACAATCACAGAAAAGCCTGACGCATTTGGTATACCTTTCTTACTTTACTTTTCTTTTATATTCTAACATTTATTTCAAAAGCCGTTTGTTGAGAAATTTAGTTTTAAAGCTCCATGCAAGGAAATTTTGCAGAAGCATTTTTCATGCAAGCAGTTTTAAGGTCTTCTTTGGGGCAGGAGATTTGTTTTCCTATCAGTAAACACAAATAGGGCTGCATAGCTTAGTTTCTGTGTGATTTATAGACTCCTTATTGTGACAAAGGCAATTGGTCAGAAACTGAAACAGATGGCGATGTTCAGAAGGAGAGATAGATGATCCTGGGATTGACTAGAAATATAAACCCTTATAATGGGATAAAATTTGCTGAACAGAGCTGTTGTATGTGGTTGACATCTAAAAGGACTCAGGAGATTTTCAGAACCTAAAGGAATTAGTGAAACCCAACTGGAGGAGCATAGATCAGCAGAAGAAAAAGCATGTCAACATCAAAAAAGTCTGAGGAACAGCTTCATGTAAGGGCCACCTACGACCATTTTCTTGACAGCTACATATTTCTTTCTGCCCCCACATTTAGGACTTTGAATAGAGGCTGGTACTGCATATGCACAACAGGACTATGGAGCATTTCTCATCTTCTATATATGCTGGCCAACAGGCTGAAAAATGCTTCCAGTGCCTCTATGGTAATGCCAAAACTGTGATTTTGTCCCTTTAGCTGCCAAGACAAATTGGTGAACTGGATTATGATATAAGATGACTTCACTGTCTTAATTTTCTTCATTAAAATAGAAACCCTTCATTTTGCTTGCTCTCGTTTTAAACCTCTTGCAAGTTCATTCACTTAATTCTGAAGGTAAAGAATCAAATCATATTGTTTGAATCATATCTACCAAGAGTTGTGTATTGACTGAAGTCGAACACTGGAGAGGTATCAACACATCTCAATTACTTTTATACTTGTGTCAGAGATTCCTTGAATGAAATAAGAAGTCACCTGATGATGACATGTCACCAATATCAAAGAGTCTTAAGTATTCTTAATCATTAGAATATGCAAAAATTAAATTAAATTTCTCCTAACAAGATATCTCTTAATTTCATGGCTTAGCTTTCTTCTTTTGTCTTACATTCAGGCAATTTTATAGATCATGAATTCTCCCTAAAATACTTTCACTAATATCAATAATTTAAATTATTTTTGTAATTGTGTTTGTGATGTGTTTTTATACTGACAAATAATCACTCATTTTTTAAGCAATTTAAAAAAGATGGTAAAAAAAAGCTGTTTTTTACATTCTCTAATCTACATTTTCTTTTCTCTGTAGGGAGCCTATAAACTCGCAAAGTCAAAAGACTCTCTTATCTGTCTTATACAGAAAACCAGTCTTTATAAGGTGTAAAATATGGATTTCAAAGTAAAATTTTCTGTCAGAGAGACTTTCTGGGACAAATAGCCCACTTAAAAGAAATAATTTTCTTTTATTTTCCATCCTCTTCTAGTAGTCTGCACCAAAGTAGATGAGTTGGGCAAGATTCTGCTATGGAAAGGCAAAATTTACATCTGTTCTTAATTTTTTTAAATTTATTTCCTGTAAAAAATATGTATCTTGAAACATATCTTCCTATGGTGGTTTTTATTTCCTAATTTTTTTCAAGGATTCCCCCTCCCCCCCCCTTTTAACCCCAAATTTTATTATGGGACAGAAACTGAGATCTTCTAACAGCTTTAACTAACACAGTCTCTAGTCTTGAGTATTTTCTGAGAAAAGGCAATCTGTCATACCTTTATGATCAGGTAAAGAAGTTAAATTGGCTGAATAAGTTGTTTGTTGCAATTATCTTTAAAATGTCTTCTTTTAACTTTCCTACATGATAAAAGGATGTCTCAGGAAACATCACTAACTTGTTAACATTCATTATACATTTGAAACAACTGGTAGGTTCTAAAAAAATCGCCATCTTACACATCATTTAGCTTTAGCAAGCTTTGTTCATAGATACAAGACATAAACTAGCACCTTGCTTTCTCCCTAGATATCTTTTTCTCTGTGTGAAACTTAATGATCAAAGAATGCTTCAGTGACAGCCACTAACAGGGAAAAAAAAAAGTTGTTGGGCTTCATTATCTCCATCAGGAGTTACTTATGGTGGCTGCCTTAGCCATTAGCTCCTTCATAGAAAGATATTAACCACTGAGTCTGAGAAACAATCTCATTATGATGTCAATCTACAGCAATGCTGCTCCTGTCTGCATCAGTCACATCCTCTCACCTTTCCTAGTCACGCCTTCTCACCTCCTTCTTTTTTCCCTAGCACTATAGAGCTCATGACATTGCAACCATAGAAACCTAATTTACTTTTCCTTTCCCAAGCTGTTTATGTAGCCAGTGCAAGGCAGCACTGGGAAAATACAGCAGTGGGAAAAGGTGGGTGGAAGAGATTCTTTAGGCAGTACAAACTTAACATGAGTATTTCCCAATTACCACACAAGGGGGGTGTACATGTGCATGTGTGTGTAGGAGTGGCACTTACACCTCATTTACACCTCTTTAGATCTGGCTAAGAGCTTCAGTCAGTATCCAGGTTTTTTCCCCCTTCAGTCCTGTATTTCCTAAGGACTTTATTAGAGAAGGCCTCTTCCTTAACTATCTGCCACAAAATACCCTTGAAGGAATGAATGCAGGTACACAGACAAATCATGACATAGACAGAAAGATAAGTTGACAGATTTATGTACCTCTACTATGTATTTATTTTGATGAAGTGACAGAAATGTTAATATTGAGCTTGATCCTAAATAAAACATTTCCATCTTCTCACCAAAATGAACCAGCCTCTTTTCACCTTTTCTTTCCCTTCTATTTATCAGCTTTGAGCTCAGTTTTCAAATTATTTTGTTTACTTTTAAACTGTGCTTTTCAGAGAAAAAAAATCTTTGTTATTAAAATAATATTGCATGATTTAAGAAATGATCAATGTTATTCCCTATTGCGCTGAGGAGACATTATTCAGGGGAAACCTTAAAACAGGTCAGACCAGCCAGAGCAAAGGAAGTCACAGGAATGCTTTGACAGTTTGCTTTCTACTTCACCTGATGCACTAAGTGACCCAAAATTGAGTCCCCAGAATTTAGTTATCTTATGCAGACGTCCCTCAAGAGGCATCAAATAAACGGAGAGGTCTGAGGGCCAAAACTCCTTTAAATTAAAATGTCGCATTCCTCCTACACTGCTGATGCCTCCCACTAGTGTTGTCCTTCTCTCATGCTGTAGACCTGAAATTTCCACTGTATCCTTTGCTTCCATAGCAGCTGAGAGAGGGACATTTCTTCCTCTCCCTTTGCTCCATAAAGAGTGCCATTCCAATCCTCCCAGCTTTAGGAAAAGCAAGTTGACGTCATCAAAGCAAACCTTTTTCACTGGCTTTTTCTGTGGTGTTTCAGTTATCTTTACTGACTAAAACTGCTATTAGCATTATATATTCTGTTTGCCTTCCTAGCAAGATCTCTGTCTTGGCAACTAGCCACTGCATGAACTACAATCAACAGGTCTGGATGAAGATTGGAATCTTCAGTATTTATGAACTACTATTGAAAACTCATCATTGTTTGGGGTATTGAAAGTGAAGGATAGTAATAATACATAAAACTAAACATATCAAATTGAGTAAATGGATTTCATGCATCTTCTGGTACAAAACATTCTTTTTTCATTTTCTAAAGGGATTTTCTATCTTCTTTCTTTCATGTTCAATTATGTATAATGAATTCAATGATGGATTTTGATACAAAAATACTTTGAAGACATTATTTATAGCTCAAATCTTTTTGTTAATGAATACACATTATACCAATCAAATGCATTATGCTAGAAAAGAAGAATGAATAAGTATGGAGTCTTCTGTATCATAGCTTGATTTAATCTCAGAATCTTGTCACCCCAAAATATCTAATTTCCTTCTCTGAACAGAAGTAAAAGTACTTTACAATTTTATATCAGTGCTGCTCTTCTCCGGGTTCAGTAAACATCAGTTCTGGTTTTGACAGGGATTATTGCACATGCTTTTTACCATTTATGCTTCCCAAGAAAATCAGTAGCAAAACTAAGAAAGGAAGCAGTTTTGTAGAAGGTGAAAATACAGTGCACATCTTCCTATTGTTGTAGACAATGAGAGAAAGAGGAATGTGGAAGTACCTGAATGTTATTTTCTAAGAAAATACATCTCTCTTTTATGAGCAGAACTATGACAGCCAGCAGAACGCCAACAAAGACTGTTATAGAGTCCAAAAGTGTATTGGGTTTGGGTGTCAAGGTTTTGATAGCGGATGAGCTGCAGTGATGCCTTCTGTGAAAAGATGTTAGAAGTTTTCTCCATGTTGGATGGAGTCGGTGACAGCTGGATGGCCCCACCACTGGTTAAAGCTGAGCCCATCAGGGATGGTAGTAACACCTCTGGGATAACATTTAAAGAAATTACTGTACAAGACTAACTTCAACCAGGGAGAGGACTAGACTATGTGAGAGAAACAGCTCTGCAGACCCCAAGGTCAGTGCAGAAGGAGGGAGGAGATGCTCCATGGTGGAGCAGATACCCACTTACAGCTCACGGAGGACCTCATGCTGGAGCAGGGGAATGCCCAAAGGAGGATGTGACCCTCTGGGATGCCCACGCTGGAGCAGTCTGTTCCTGAAGGACTTCACCTCTTGGAAAGTACCCATGTAGGAGCAGTCTGTGCTCCCTTGGGACCACTATAGGACTGAGAGGTCCTAAGCTGAACTTTACCAAAAGCTGAGAAAGTATGCGAAAAACAGCATTCTTTCTCACAGAAGGGCTTTTCATCATGTTCTTTCTATACATCTCTGATCAAATTCAGAGTGAGAACATCCATCAAAAGTGGTATTTTTTCTGGTCTTTTACAGGTATTTTTATGCTCCTTATTATATCAAGGTATTGCTGCTATTTAAGGCCATGGCTGTGCAAGCACATCTTGGTTTTTTACCCATTGGTACCCCTAGTAACAATTTTGAGCACATTAGGAAGAAGCTGAAGAAACAAGATCTATGTGAGTGGTTCCACTGTCTTCACCTGGGATTCTTACGCAAGTCAAACATGTGTGTGTTTGCTGATTCATGTCATAGTGATGAAAAAAATTGACTATGGTTTCGTTGCCTGGAATCAGATTTCCAAAACCTTCACACATTCACAATGCCTACCACACACTTGTCTATTGCACTTGACAGAAAACATTGCATTAGAAAATTATCACCTTTGAAATTACATGCGAAAAAAATAAAACTGGAACATTTAGATCTCGTCAAAACATTAATTCTGGCATTTTTTAAAATGGAATTTCAGTTTTCAATTCAAAATGTAAAGTTGTAAAAGAATACTACATTCTACAGTAACATGGAACATAAAATGCCAACAATATGAACAATTCTGACTAATCCAAAATAAATGATTTGTAAATTTGTACCCTTTAGAACAAAATAAAAGCCAAACTTTCATTCTCTTTTAGAATGGAAACAAATGTCAAAATTGAAGATACTCTATAATGAAAATTCAGGTTTTGTTATTCATGTGAATTACTGGTTTCACCAACATCACTGAACTACCCAAGTGATTAGCTGTTTTGTACAACTGGAACTCTTCTGCTACCAGTGTCTTCAGTAAATCACCCAACTATTTTCTTCATTCTAAATAATATATTTATTAAAAAACTTGGTTTGAGATATGAAATAATCTAGCTATATAATATTATGGTCTCATATTCTTATTCTCTTTGTCCAGTCCTGTTGTTTATAGAATCATAGACTCCTAGAATAGTTAGGGTTGGAAAGGACCTTAAGATCATTTAGTTCCAACCCACCTGCCATGGGCCTCACAATAAACCATCTCACCTTCAGATACTGGCAGCTGCTATGAGGTCTCCACTCAGCCTTCTCTTCTCCAGGCTGAACAGCCCCAACTTTCACAGCCTGTCTTCATACAGGAGGTGCTCCAGTCCCCTGATCATCCTTGTGGCCTCCTCTGGACTTGTTCCAACAGTTACATGTCCTTCTTATGTTGAGGACACCAGAACTGCACACAATACTCCAGGTGAGGTCTCACGAGAGCAGAATAAAGGGGCAGGATCACCTCCTTCGACCTGCTGGTCATGCTCCTTTTGATGCAGCCCAGGATACGGTTGGCTTTCTGGGCTGCAAGCGCACACTGAAGCTGGCTCATGTTCATTTACTCATCGACCAGCATCCCCAAGTCCTCCTCCGCAGGGCTGCTCTGAATCTCTTCTCTGCCCAACCTGTAGCTGTGCCTAGGATTGCTCCAACCCAGGTATAGGACCTTGCACTTGGCATGGTTAAACTTCATAAGATTGGCATCCGCCCACCTCACAAGCATGTCAAGGTCCCTCTGGATGACATTCCTTCCCTCCAGCATTATCAACTGAACCACACAGCTTGGTGTCATTAGCAAATTTTCTGAGGGCACACTCAATCCCACTGCCCATGTTACCAATAAAGATGCTGAAAAAGACCGGTCCCAAGACCAATCCCTGAGGAACACCACACGTTACTGGTCTGTTTGACACTGGTTTGATACATTTTCCAAATTACTTCAGAGTACATTTCTTCATGTTGTACATCACACAGAAAGCCCAGATGTCTATACAGGAACTGGGTAGCACTGTGTTATAACTAATCAATAATAATCAGCTCAGAAGCAGGAAAAGCTTGATTGCAAGAAACAAATAATCAAGGTTCTTCCAGGTCACAAATGTCCATCTGCAAAGTATCAGTGGATTCGTATCACTTATCCAACTACCCATTTAATATATTTGTAGTTAGTCCTTGCCAAGATATAAAAATATCAGTTGATGCCTTCCAAAATACACAATTTAAGAGTAAAGTTTATTTGATGGAACTAAATTATTGGGAATAATTAAAGACCTTTCTTTTTCAGTATAGAAACATTGAGCAAACATATTATTGATTCAATTGACTATTCATGGTTTATGTCCAAGAGCAAAGGGAACACTGCTGTGCAGTTCGGAACTGATTTTCCTTTATTTGTAATATAGCTACTTGAAAAGAATGTTTTAGAGGTAACACAGAATACAGGCAACAAAGCCGTATTTGATAGTAATTGTTTAAAAAATGGATGAAACTAGCACAGCATGCTCACAAAAGATTAATCAACAAAGATGAAGCATGGTGAATGAGGGTATTTGACAATTTGTAGGAAAGTTTAGTTTCTAAGCTTTCCTTTTTAGACACACTGCTCCCAACCCTCACTGTTTATGCATTACGTATGACACCACCAGTAATGACCATAGTGCCAAGTATGAAAATTAGTGGTGTAAAGTAACTGTTTAATGAGACCTGAAGGAATGGAAGAGGAAGTGCCAGATACCTGCTAATTACATCACACTTCTATTAGACTGTTCACTGGCTATTCAGTCTTTTCTTCATGATGTTTTGTTTTGTTTTAGATAAAACCTTTTCTTCTACTCAGATAACTTTTTATTTATGAGTAGTGCACCTTTTGGGCAGTCAGCGTAGTGAAAAAGTGGCTTCTTGAAACAAAGATCTGTTAATGAATATGTTTTTAATTCCTGACCAAAGTGTCCCCAAACATAAGTGATGGGTGACCTTTGTGTTGTCAGACTAAATTTATCAATCTCATTGATGAGCTTTCAGAAAGAACAGTACAGAAAGGTCACCAATACAAATTTAGCAGGTTCAATTTCATCACTATGTACAGTGCTTCAATGTCACAGTGGATGCGATAACAGAAAACAGCATCTATGCTTAAATATCAGATTGGAGAAGAGCAAAGCAACACATTCACCTATGATTAAGTTTGGTTTGACCTATTACAGCATTAAAGACCATATTTTACCATCTAAACTTGAATTTGAATGTGGAATTTCTTTCACCATGAAAGATTCCAAGTCCAAGGTTTAGGTTCAGATCTGCATGTGGTATGAAATTTGATTCTGAAATGGGACTCGTAGCAGAATGCACACTTTGAAATCAGAACAAAAATGCCTTATAGTCATTTCATATTGAATGAAGTGTTCTGATATCAGTTGCAAGTTCCTTTTCCCTTATTCCTGCCAGAAATCTTGACCCTTGAAAGTACGTTCAACAAGACTGTCAGCCAAACAGTTGAGAAGAGGAAGAAAGTAGAAAAGGAAAATGAGAGGAAGAAGAAATTAGAAAAGGAATATTTTCTGTCTAGGTGAAAGAAATGGCCTGGAGTAAGATTTCTGTTAAAATGTTCAGTGTCTAGTGGAACAAATCTACCTTAGTTTCATTCAGCATGGTTACATGCAACCTCCTGAGATTCAAACTCTTAACAAGGATGATCCCTCCAGTAATGTGTCATTTCAGTAAAGAATTTTGGGATCTAACATGCCACTGTGTTAATCCATGATCGCATGCTGATGGGAGATCAGAAACATGACAGAGAATGACTTCCAGTAATGGAACAATGGAGCATTTAGGAGGATCCACCTGCAGCTTGTGTGGATCATCCTTGAAATATCCTTTAATATCTGAGTAGGTTAGCTGAATTTGTAACTGGTCCTTATTCATACTTTGATGTTGATGGTCTTGTAATAATTTGGTAAGGTCCCAGGATCATTAATATTATGGCAGTGTCCTGCAATGCAGTACTTGCCAATGAAAAACCTAAAGGAAGAAGTAATTAAGCTCTCAAAAGCTTACAATGTAATTTAAATGAAGATCTAAAAAGGGATCATAATTCAAAAGAAGAGAAAGTAAAAATGTAGTAAATGGTAATAGGAGCATATAATATATTGGACGTTGATGTAAATGGATATATGACTACACAAGAAGATTGGGAAGCTTAATTTATATTTGATCTTCAGAAAAGAGGTCACCCTTAATTACTAAATGTTATTGCCATTATCTATTATTATCACTAATGTTAGCTTTAAGGATCAGTGATGGAAGGCATGACAAACCCAGGAGGTATCTTAATAATTTAACTCTAGTAACTACCTCTTAAAAAATAATTACTTTTGAGCTGTGAAGCTTCTTAAACAGAATGTTCATCAGTCTTCACACTCTTACTTTACACTTACCCTCAAAACTTCTTGCTGAAGAGACTATACTTTCTGGCACCATGGTCTCTGCGGCATTAGTCATCTTAAGACCTAGAAATATGGTGCTGAAAAGGAAATTCCACTGGATAAAATAAATTAAGACAAGATGGAACTCAACTGATCAAATCCAATTTGTCATCTGAACTCTCTTCATGGTGAAAGGATACAGGCGCTTTTAAAGCAAAATCCACCTTATTTTGAAGGACAAATTTAGTACTGGTTGGAGAAAATGTGGCATGAAATGCCTATTTCTCTACAGTTTTATGTCAGTCTTGAAATGTGTACAGATGTCCTGTGTTTCAAGAAGGTATCAAATAAAGAGATGCAGTAGGAAGGAGCTAAAGATTTGAGATGCTATATAGACAGTAATTATTAGTGTATGTGGCTAGATGGCAAAAAAAAAAAAATAATCTACAGATGAAGCTGCATTACCACCTTAAAATAAACCATATGTGTATTTGCATATTGATTTTGAAAATACTTCTATTTCAGCAGTATTTTATCTCCATTTTTGTGTCTCACCTGAAACATTTGTCCCAGAAGTGGGAGATCTAGATTTGATTCCTCCTCCTACAGAAGGACCTAAACATGCAGCCGCTGCTGTTGAAGATTAATAAGACTAGTTATCTGGCCATATGCTATTATAGTTGGAAACATCTTCCTCATCTCTTGATGAGGCATGTCAATGGGCCCACAAGCATCAGGTAAAAGAAAGGGGTTCTGATTTCTGTTCCTTTTCTGTAGAGATGCACTTTTATGAGACGTTGAGAACATAAATGTGGTTATCCCTGGATCAACTCACTGCATGTTCAGGCCTCCCTTTTCCCATTATTTTCCATCTGGTAGTTACCTGCCATATAGAGTGCAGAAAAGTAGGTGCCTTCTCTGAAGCATATTCAGACATTCCTCAACTTGATAATTCCACACGGACAGACTCAGGAAGTTTCCTGATGTGTCCTGTACCTCTGAATAAACCTCTTGAGGACTACCACTACCTCTCTGTCAAAAAGGAGTACCATCTATGTGGAGAATTATTAAGGCTTAGCCTAAGTGCTATGAATAATTCCATAGGACTAAATATGTACAAGATTAGATTTTATAATGCCTAATTTATTGATCAAAGTAATCAATCTGACCATCCCTCTGTCATCCCATTAGTGTTTGATAAGCTTTCCAAGACTTTTAATGCCATTAAAACATTTTGGTTTTCCTGTTTCAGATGATTTTATTTTTACTTTGAATATGTCTGGTATTTTCACTCTGGGAAACAATTCTTATGAATGCTTGTGTTCCTAATTCTGCCAGGACACAACTCCAGTCTTCCTTCCATGTAGGAGTAATCTGTGGGATGGGAAAGAAGAGCATAATCGTGGTGACTGACCATTTCTTCTCAACATGCTGCATATGAAAGAAAAGCATCCTCAGTCAATTTTAAGTTTTCTTCCTCTAGAACATTCTGAATTACCATTTTAATATTTTTCATATTGCAATGGGAGGATGTGAGTGCAGCGGCATGTGTTATCCTCACAGAAAAATAAAATATATCAGTATGTACGCTTGAAAAATTCCGGTGCTATTTTTAATCATATAGAAAATGTGGCAAAAAAGTCTAATTAAACTTTTTTTCCTCTTTTCCATGCCTTGCTACAATCTATGGTGAGAAACAATAGCATTGAATTATTCAGAACCTCTTGTTTGGGCACAACGGGAATCTGCCTTTGGATAATAGACAGCCTTTGCAAAGGTATTCATCTGACTGTCTCCCAAATACAGCTTCTTTTCTATTATCCTGTGTATTACTCACTGCAGCTGATGCTTTCATATCTCCCCTTTGCCCTCTATGTTACCATTCTGTTCTTTTGTTCTTAGACTGTCTATACAAATCAAAGTATGCACAGTGAGCCCAAGCACCACCGACTACTTCTCCGCCTTTACCCTCTGTAATTTTTGCACACCCTCTTCACCCTCTTTGTAGATCACACTGTAGATCTAGCAAATAGAATAAACTACATTATCCTTCGCTTCCACATCCACACATTCAGCTTAAGGAAGTATTTTATTACTTGTAAGAATACTTCTCCATAGATCCTCATATTAACAGAAGAAGAAGAGATGACGAATGCAGGCAGCAAGGAATTTGTTGTAAGATGTCCAGTGTGATCTCATCTGCAACTCCATTTTGAAGGTGCAAAGCTCCCCAGCCCAACAGCATAATTTAGAATAGAGAAAAGAATTATATAAAATGCTTTCTGGTTAGAGTTAACTTCTATTTTATGTCCTGTTTTCCTAACCGTTAATGAGTAAACCGGGGCAAATAATGGTGAGTCACGCCCTAAATGCTTATGTATGGCTTTTAAATTGCTCTGAGTATCACAAACCTCTAGCTTGAGTGTTCAGTAATGGGAAAAGACATTTTATTGGTGCTGCCAGATTCACATGAGCCAATGACATAACTATACGGATGTGTATCATAGGAAGCAGAGCACCTGGAAGTGCTCACAATAACAAAGCAATAGCATTGGTCTCCAAGCCCTCCAGACTACAGACTGCCCATCTACTCCAGGCTGCAGCTGCAAGCTTTGCCTGGTTTAGGAGCATTGCAGCTTTTGTCATTCTTTGGTGATTATTCCTTATCTGACCCTCTGCTTCTCTAATAATTTTCCCTTCCTTTACTTGCAATTCTTGCTTTCCCATGAAACACTTAATTCCTGTTGCTAGCAAATATATTATTTAATTCTGCTTTTCTCAAAGTGATCAAAATACCTCATGCCATATTTAATACGAATGAACTGGTTCTCAGATTTTGATCATGTTAGCCACTGACTGAATTAGGTTGAGTTTTCTGCAGCTTCTTTCTACTGCTAAAGTTATTTTTTCATGCTTTTAGCCTACTCTGTATATTTAGTTTCTGACTCATTTCTTTAGAGCTCTGAATTCTTTTCTGACTCACTGGGAATAATTTATTCTGTTTTGGTTTCACTAGGACAAGTTTTCAGATTTCATCTCTCAAATGTCATCACTAATGTCTCAGAGTTTGTTTACAAATGGCTTTTTGTCTCACACAGAGGAACACTGATGTCAGATGGTGCTTCACCAATCAAAGCTGTTCCAAAGATTCCATTTCCTAAGATATTCTCTCTCTCTGCAACCTTTCTGCAACTTGTTAATTAAGACTTTTTCCCACAGGGCATTAGTGGTTAGCTCTTTCCCCTAAGGGAAAAGACTTCCCCTAAGCTTGTTTTGAATAAGTGTAATATTACTGACTATAAGTAAACAAAAATAGCAGGGACCCCATGTGCACTGACTTCCAAAATTAAAGAAAGAATTAAACTGACCAAAAATAATATGAGGTATCGTTAGTGTGTGTGGGGTTCTACTTATTTGCCTTCTGGTCCTCAGAATCGAGAATGTACTTGGCTGACATTTCCATCTTGTTCCCTGCAAATGTAAAGGCAGAATTTTCATTTGGCTATTGAAATAAAAATTTTTCCTCAATTTGTGCAATGGAAGGACTTGGAAAGTTTAACAGAAAAAACGCCAATATTATCATTATCATTATGAACGGCATGATAAAAATTGTATCTGTATTATGAAAATAACCACTACAAAAATGGATTACTGACTGCCAGTGCCATTTATATGCCCTAGTGTATCTAAACCATCTGCACAGAGTTGGCACAACTGGCACAGGCTTTACAGGAAACCCAAATCTTTCTTGAGCAGCTGCTGAAGGCAAGGTGAGATATCTGTTAACATATAAAATAACACTGAATATTTAGAATTAAGCAACTGAATCCTAGTCTCTATGTCCACAATGTACAATAATGTCCCTTCTAAGTCTCACATGCCCATGTCAAGTGGCTTTTTCAGAGCATGACACTGAAGTTTATCTATAGCCTAAGTAAGCATAAGGGTATAATTTAGTGCTTTCGCCACACAAGGTACATTGAGATAGTGTTGGCAGATTGCATAGAGTAGAGGCAACTTGCATGTACTTTGTTCCCTGGAGCAAACTGTCACCAGCATCACAGCTAACAGAGAGCAATAGACAATATATGGTATGACACACACTGTAGCGTTCCTATTTCAGGGCCTGCAGTACAGGAGTTCAGGAGAAACTCTGGATGATAGTTACTACAATAGTGTAGATACAACCTTAGTGGCAGCAAGGGTGAGCGCCAGTTCAGACACAATCAGTTAAGACACCTCACTTCAGGAATCGACACTGAGTTGCATACATGATTCAGGACATACAGGATATACATATCCTTTTTGACTGCCAGCTGGAGATCAACCAGGACAACTCTATTAAACTTGGTGCCTACTTTCTGGTGAGATGACTAGTCTCTAGACTTCACTGAATAGATCTCTGACTATCATGGAAGTTTAGACCAACAGTCCACATACACCCATACATGTAGGTGTATATCGACAAAGGGTGCTTTTGGGGACCACTGTTGCTTTCAATCAGATGTCCATCACTGCAAGGCAATTAGATGCTTCTCAAACAACTCCTCCTACCAACCTTCAGGTATATATGAAAGTTATATTTCAATGTCTTAATCTGAAATTAAAAGTCGTCTAGAAAACTTTATTTGCTTGTATTCTGGTCCAACTTTAAAAAGTTTCCCTAAAAAGGTAAATTAATAACCTGGAGGATCATTAACAACTTAAAAGTATGTATAAATTGCAACAGACAACGTTGTCCCTGCCCATGGTAGGGGAGTTGGAATTAGATGATCTTAAGGTCCATTCCAACCCTAACTATTCAATTATTCTATGATTCTATGAGTGTCCATAGGAGCAAAAAGTAAGAGCTAAGCAAAAGCAAGAATTTCTATAACAGCTAGGATTATTCCACTCATCATTTCCTCTTATTCTGAAAAAGAGTTGAGAACTGAGATGTCAAACAAAAACTGTAGGCCAAACATCCTGAAAAAATTAAATTCAGAAAATGTCAATGCACAGTATTTTGATCTTTTTCTGATTCTTGTTTGATTTAGGTTTTGCCTGTAGATTTTTGTCTTTCAAATGCCAGTTGTTTTTCTTTGAGATGAGAACAATGCTGATATGTTGGAATTCATCCCTTATTTAGACACAAAGTGGGCATTGCAATCAGTTTTTCTATGGTATCCAGAGGTCAAGAACGGAATTATTTGGATACCTGATATTTTCCAAGATTTAAATAGGAAATTAGAGCTGCAAGATATATTCAGTGAATCCCTGATTTAGGATGAAAAACCTCTGTTCTGTGAATTAGTCCCTTACAGAAAATTAATAATTAGGATATGTATTTAAAATAGGACACCCTTTGATAAATATTACATCCATAACATACAAAATAAAATACAAAAAATGTACACAATATGTAGAGTGATACAAAAATATATAGGGTGACACAAGCAAGAATGAAATAATCCCTTTCAATACCAAAATAATAAGAAATAAAGTAAAAAGCAAGATCTTAATATCCTTCAAAAAGATGTAGCTTCCTTCAAAAGTAACTTGCCAAATGACAAATAAAATATACTTCGATAAATTGTATGCATCTTAGTCCCCAAAATAAGAAGACTACACAATGAATAGAACAACTGAGCAAAAACCTTGAAATTGTGAGTTAAAAATTCTCATTATAATCCATCTTTTAAACTCTGGTTATCATATAGAAGCAATTACTAGTGCTTCTGGGATTCATAACAATAGCAGTGAAAAATAACTTATTGGCATCAATTTCCTTTTCAGTAGCAGGTCTTGTTTTCGAAGAAGTGGAAGGAGCTGCTCACTCTGCCTGTGATTACTGAAGATCATTTCAGGTGCTCGCATTTCATCTGTTTCCAGACAGTCTACCATACAGTGTGTTCTCAAACCAGTAACCTTTGGCTAAATTTTGACAGAATAGGCACATCTGTTTGATATAAATCCTAACCAAAGAAAATAATGAAGTTAGGCAACTAGAAAAAAATAAAAAATCAATTAAGTATAATTTTAATGGGATATGGTGTTATCAAAGCAACATAATTCTTGAAATTAAATTCTAAATTGTTTGATAGAGTTAATAGTGTTGATAAGATTCATTTTAACCTAGTAATTCACAATATTTAAATCAAGAAACATGAAAAAATGTATCTTAGATATTAAACATCACATTAATAATTGACTGATAATTTTTAAATCATGCAAAAATAAATGTAATGTAGCCAGATCCTGCAGGGAGTAATCCTGGACCTTCTGGCATTTAATGTTCCGATTAAAGGCCTGGAGAAAAATTAAGATGTGTTAATCAATTCCAAAAACAGCATGAAGAGAGACAAGCTGCAATATATAAACAAAAATAGACCAAAGTTATGGAACATCCTGGATGATTCAGCAAGTTGGGCATGAACTAGTGAAGTGTTCGAATATAGCCAAATATGAAGTTATATGTCTAGGAACAGAAAAAAAGGTCCTTATTTGTAGAATGGAAATCTCTATTCAATGACTCCTGAAAAGGACTTAAGATAATTCAGTACCTAAGCATAGACTGCTGGGCAGTGGTATGTTCAAAGGCCCTGCATAACGTGAGATAGACTGAAGCAGAATAAAGGGTCACCTTATTGATATGTTTGGCTTTGATATAACTGCTAGCGTTAGACTAATTTTGTATAAAACAAAAAGGAGAATGATAAATCAATGGTCATTTGGATAAAGACTGTCAAAATAATTAGAAATCATATTGTGTAACAAAAGAGTGGAGGAGATCAATCTGTTTAGCTCACACAAATGAAGAACAACTTGTGCGACTCATTCACTGATTACTTAACAGAATAGGAGACAAATGGACATGCAAAGTGGGCTTATTTCATTTAACTTTAGAGGTCGACTATGTAGACTTTTTAGATCTTTATGTAATCTTGTACTGTATCTTAAAAATGTGTCAACACAGAGAATCTCTAAAACATGTGTTAGAGGATTTTCACAGCAGTGCCTGTCTAGCATAAGCTAGGCAAGCATCTGTAGTAACTTCTGTGTAAGAGTCGCCACTTTAGTAAAGGAACGAACTGTGCTGCTAACTGTAAATTTATACACAGAATTCAAACCTTATACAGAATTTTTTATTTATTTTAATTATAACAAAATGTGCAATGAAGTAATTATACTGCTAATCTTCACAAAGGTTCATAGGAGTAATCTGAACAATTTAACAAACACATTTATTTCCACTGTAAAGTTATTGGTGCTATAATTGTGCTATTCTGACACATGCAGAAGAAGAATACAGTTCAATGAAAAGATAAACCCATTTTTTCTTGTTTTCATAATCCTCACTCTGACTGATTGTTATGAGTAAGTATTTCAATAAAATGATCCCGAAACTAAATGATTTTTTTAAACAACAGTTCTCAGAACAACATTGTGCCTATATATTAATGTAGTTTGTTGTTTGATGCTGTAAAAGGTGTGTCTAGAGAAGGTTGTGGGAAGGTACTCAATTTCAGGCAGTAGAATTACGGTAAGACTGATTTTTTTATATTCTCATACTTATTATGCAGATTTTTAATTGCTTTGTGCATTTTTTTCTTTTACTTTAATATTCTAATCCTGTGAATGGTAAAAGAAAACAGTCTTCTATTCCTCCCGGGCATCCAGACATCAATTTTAGGTGCAAAAACTCACACTGATTATTATCTGGTAATGATCTGTTGGGCTGACTTTAAAGGCCTAATTTTGTTGATAATAGGTCATTGTCAGGAGATGTCACCACTACATTTGGCCTTCCATTTGTATGCATACAGGTTGGCAGCTTCAGGAAAAAGATTGAAAAATCAACTGGCTATCATTACACTCTTATAAATGCTTTCTTCTTGCATAGACTCAAGCATGACATTCTGGAAGGGGTAATCATACTGATTTTCACTTATTATATCTGTTCTGTTCTTATATACAAATGTTTGTTTCAATCAATCGCTACTACATAAGAACATTCTTCCATTTTAAAAGTATTAATCTCAGTTTTATATAGGCTAAGAGCATGTAAGCAATTAGTTTAATAAAACCAAACAAACTTCATGCTATACATTTGACTTGTGGAGAGAATGTATTTTTTCAGCAGATTATCATATGCAAGTAAGCAGCAGGCTTTGCTTGACCTTATATTCTCTAGTTGAGAGGGACAAGTTTCCCCTGTGTTAGAAGGATGGAAGAAGTTGCAGAGAACACTTGCTACCAGGTTTCAACACCAGAGAGGTGTTCAGTCAGCCATGACTGGTGGTACAAATATGTCCTGGTCCAAGGGAGAAACAACTTTCTCAAGCTCAGAGGCAGAAGCTGAGCTATCAAATGCACTATCAAATGAAGGATGCTTTTCAGAATGCTCAGGTTTAGTTTAAAGTTGTTTCGAGCCCTCCTCATCTACAGTGACACTATGTACTTGTAGCTGAAAATGAGGGACTCAAACTGAAATAAATGTCCATATTGTGGCCTGACTCAGGGAGAGACAATCAAGTAAATTAGGATTTATGGCTGACACGCTGTCCGTACCTGATCTCATTATACATCAATACTGCAGTCTTCTCCACCAGTGGGACAACCATCGTACATATAACAGTAAGTTGACATTATAAGTGTGATTTAAGGTTGGAGCTTCAGTTTTAATTTGGAAATTTCTTAACTTCAAAAGTTTAAAGGTGTCTTGAAAGGGACTTGATAGAGAGTTCTAGAGAACTAGCTAGAGATGTAATGCAGAATGACGTCCTGTGGTCAGGAGTTAGTTTGAAGGCCTTGGGCTGTGACTGGTCCAATTCTGACGGTTCTCACTCACATCTGATGAACAATTTGAGTTTTTAGCTTAATCTTCACAGCAATTGAAGGTTTATTCTGCAGCTATGAAGATCCCCAGCTTCCATAATCAGCAATAGGTAAGTCAATAAAGATCATAAGATACAGGTTGTTGCAGATTAAATGCAAATCAATACTTTCACATAAGTGACAGTGCAGGAAAAACTGGAGAAGTCTGGAAAAATCTAGTGTGTGATCATCATTAGGAAGAAAATCTTCCAGTAGGATAAAGCTTCCCTGTTATTGCCACAACAATATCACAGCATCCATATACCCTGTTGCTTCAATATTAGAAGAGATGGACAGTCCATTTCTACTTGCTAAAATATCCCAGTATTCTCATTTTTTGGAAAAGGGTGGGTAAAACCCCACAGAATATTTTCAAAGACTCAATAAAATGCCTTGTATTAAAGATTAATGAAGCTTGATCTCTTTAGTTTGTGAGAAATAAGAGCAGGGTGACTTGATTATGATGCATAATAAAGTGGCTGAAGTTAGTATGATGTTGGGCTCTTCACAAAAGTAAGAGACTTTTATCTATAGGGTGGTGAGCCAGTGTAACAGCAGACCACAAGAAAGTATATTTCTGACTTGACCTAGCCTACATGCCTGCAACTGGGCCATGCAGTTTTGAAGGAGGGAAGCCATCAGCTATTAAATGTCTATGTCTTACAGAAACTTGGAACTAGAAGCAAGAATGCCTCTCTGGTTAAGCTGATCAATATACAGAACAACAGAACAGCTGAATCAATCAACTACAGATGTCTTCAACTCACAAAATCAAGTACAGCTTAGGCAATGCAGGGAACTCAGTGAAATTCAAAAGCTTTGTCAAAAAGAAGGAGATAGATGAGCTGTTCTGAAGACTCTGTTCTAAAATATGAAGAATAATGTTCAGAACAAATATCAGTGAATGGTAGAGACAGAATTAGAAAAGTGATGGTTGTGGTGAAATGATTTGGAAATATTTTGACTATGTTTTCTTATTTCAAGATAATAATTGCAAAAATTCAGAGCAAAGACCAAAAACCACCACGCAATCCCACTGATCTGCTGCTTGAAAGTAGTAATTGTATAAATTGTCTTTGATGAAAAGTATAATGTACAGATCTTTAAAATAAAAGTAATTATGGTCCTGTTGGAAGTTCAAGGACATAATGACATTCCAGGACATTGGAAGCAGATTTTCTTCTTTTAAGGTAGTTTATATCTGTATTAAGCTTTTCTCCAACTGGGACAGTCCTTACATAGACCATACATAGAATCATAAAATAGTTAGTGTTGGAAAGGACCTTAAGATCAAGTTCCAACCCCTGTGCCATGGGCAGGGACACCTCAAACTAAACCATATCATTCAGGGCTCTGTCCAACCAGGACTTGAGCACCGCCAGGGATGGATCATTCACACCTTCCTTGGGCAACCCATTCTAGTGCCTCACCACCCTTACAGTAAAGAACTTCTTCCTTATATTCAATCTAAACTTGTTTAGGTTTTAACCCATTACCCCTTGTCTTGTCACTACAGTCCCTAATGAAGAGACCCTCCCCAGCATCTTTATAGGCCCCCTACATATGCCATACATATGCCTTACATAGGCCTTAGTCCTTACGTAGGCCATAAAAAAACAGACCTAAATGTTCACATAGAAGAGAAAATGAGATTATTACTTCCACACTTCAACTTGCACACACGTTTTTGGCTACATTCTTCCTGAAATGTTATGAAACAAACCTGATGTATTCTCCTCCACCTCTTGTTTCTTTGTGATGTCATAAAACAATGAAGCTAACCAAGCCATCAGAGAAAAAAGGCAGCTCTAACTGCTATAGACTTTTTACCCTTGCTTTTTACCACACTCTTGCTTTCAGAAACTCTACTTATAGTTTCTGTAGGGTTCAAATAATTTCAACTCATCTTGCAGAAAAACTGAGAGATTCTGCAGATGCATACACTGCCAGCAATACACAAGTAAGAAGGAATTACAGTGAGAATTTAAACTGTCCATTATTAAACTATGTATACTATCTGTTATTAAGATCTTGAGCCTTTTAAGGTCAATAACGAAAGTTTCAGTGGGAAATAATCAGATTCTAAACTGGGTTTATTATATTAAATCAATGCAAAAGATTGTAAATATGGAAAAACAATATTACTTCAATTAAAGATCTACTTGTGAAACACAGAGACTAACAGAAAGATACGGGCAACATTTCAGTAGTCAACTTTAAAAACAATAAATAAGCATTTCAGCACTTTTCAGACTGAAATTGAAACCAAAAGTTCAGAACTTACTGTAAAATGAAAATTTGGAAAACTTTTCAAAACCAGTTACTTTATAAAACAAAACTTCAAATGACATTTGAGGATTAAGAGACATTTCTGGCATAAATTTATGTTGTCCTTTTTTATGCTGTTTCAGAATGTGTAAATAGTAGAGGAAAATGATGCATCATTGTATATCACATTTTGAGATGACGTTCATATCACGCATGAAGAACAAAATATCTTGTATAATTGCAAGAATAGTAGTGAAGAATATGACAATCATATTCCGAAGTGATGTGACACGTCATTTTGCTCTACTGCTATTGGCATAGCATTGAAATTCTGTAAAACAGGTAAAGCTGTATGGAAAAAAAAGGTATTACAGTTTTTTTGTCTTATGTTTGTACTTTTTTTTTAAAGCTTTTCATGGAAAGAAACAAACATTTTTCAAGAGGCATTTCATTCAACTCAATATAATACTCTATATTTCTCTACTCTTTCAGATTGTTCCTATGTCTTGAAGAAGAGAAGGGAAGAAAATGGAAGGAAAGGGAAGCAAAAAGAAGGAAAGGGAAGGAAAGGGAAGGAAAACAAGAAAAGATAAAGGAAAAAGTCATCCATTCTTTCCAAGACTTAATTATGCTCTAACTAATAAGGAAATCAGCTGAATTTAGCAAATCAAATGTGTAATTGCATTTGTTTGTACCTAAATAGAGCAAAGTAAACTGAATCTTTCTGATAAATCTAATAATAGTCTATTCCTATTACTGCTCTTACTAGGAATGAGGTCTGATGCAAGATTATTAAGATAGTGAGCTCTCCTACTATTCTTCAAATTGCTCTTCTGTGAAGAAACACTATGTTTTATGTCTTCCCTTTCTGTGATTATGAACTATATTCATTCCTTTCACAACACCTCTTGTGGGACACAAATCCAACCTGAATGAGGGAAGAAATAAGAGTTCTACACCTCTGGTAGCCTTGTGGGCCTTGGGAGCAGACACTACAGTTCTGGACCAGAGGGGGAGAGAAGTGAAGCTGCGTTAGCTCAACCTGCACAGTAAATGACAACTAACTGACACATCAATTTCCAGTGTTCAGTGTTCACAGCAAATGGTTTGTAATCAATCTGCACAGTGAAACAAACAGAGAAATCGTGTTAAAAATACTGAGAGAAAACAGTAAAACTCCTTAAAGGAATCACAATTTCCACTTGACTGTCCTAGAAGGATAAGAAAGATCTGTTGGTGAATTATCATTTTTACATTGTTCTCTCAGATCCTGTCTGTTGCACTGCAATAATACTGCAAGATAAAATCATGATTGTAAAGCTGATTTCTAAGTACTTCATTGTTGACAGTAACATAAATGGTTTGCATAATTAGAACAGATTAGGCACATCAAAGTTCTTGAAATCACATTGGTATTAAGAGTATTTCTATGCTGTGACAATTACAGATCTTGCTGAAACCTTCAACCTAGGAATGTGATATGATAACCATAAATCATGATAATCCCCGTAAAATACTCAAATATTTTATTTACCCTTTTGAAATGGAACACTTCAGTGTTAGTTGAAGTTCTATGTCTTTTCCTCAGTTTGTATAGAAAGTTATGTGGAAATATAATAACAATAAGTTAATAGAAACAAAAGTACCAAGTACTTTCAATGAATTCGCAGCCCTGGCAGCATTCAAGGCCAGGTTGGATGGGGCTTGGAGCAACCTGGTCTAGTGGAAGATGTCCCTGACCATGGCAGGGAGATTGGAACCGGATGATGTGTAAAGTCCCTTCCAACCCAAACCGTTCTATGATTCTATGGTTCTTGATTATATTTGAATCAAATTACCTGTCCAAAAAAAGGTACTATTTGCATGCAAACAAAAGAACAAAACTAGGTAAAGATAAGTTATTTAGAAGTTCATTAAAGATTTCATTTTCTTCCTCATCTGTCAATTTTCTAAATTAATTTGATAATACAAGATCATAAATACATATTACAAAAGACTCAGTTATGAAAACAGAGCTTCAATTTATAAATGGCAATCAGGTTTGCAGAATGTTCACTTAAAACACCTCTGATAGGCTGTTTTTTTTTCCAAAAAGAATAAATCTGATACATTGTATTTTTGCTAGCAATTTAAAAATTCTTATTTGGGAAATTCAATGAGGCTAATAAAAACTGTTTTTATACACACTGGTTTAACATTACCAGCTGTTCTGAGTTTTAGGACATCAGAGACATCAGGTTTAGGACATGCGCTGAATGCAGCTTTTAAATAAACCAAATCAGTTTTGGAGTACTTCATGTCAGACAATTGCCAGTTAAGTGGTCATTTCCATAAGTAAATACTGTACACTATATAAATAACAGATGGTGGCTGTGGACAGGTTTATTTTCTCACCTTCCTCAGAGGACTTAACATTTTTCTAGTTTAAACAATATTATGGTGATGTCAACAAAAGCATCAGGTTATGTCTGTACACAAGCTGCATTTTCCTATTTTAGTACGGAACTTTGAAAGGCTTGATATAAAGAAAACCAGAACAGGTATCATTCTATGCAGAATATATTCCTAATACAATCAATCATCAGATCTGATTACTATGAGTAAGCGTGGTCTGTGTTTGGAAGCATAATGCTGTTTTATGGGACAGACTTGTATTATGTGACCTCAAATCACAGTATCTGATGAGGCAGTCGGGGAGGTTCAGATTGCTTTCTTCTGAGGAGGTAGAACATTGCTAAGAGAAGCAGAAAAGTCTTCCTTGAATCATAGAATCATAGAATAGTTAGGGTTGGAAAGAACCTTAAGATCATCAAGTTCCAACCCCCCTGCCATGGGCAGGGACTCCTTGCACTAAACGATATCACCCAAGGCCTTGTCCAACCTAGCCTTGAACACTGCCAGGGATGGAGCATTCACAACTTCCCTGGGCAACCCATTCCAGTGCCTCACCACCCTAACAGGAAAGAATCATGGGCTCTTGGAAATGCATCAAGTTTACCATGCATTTGGGCAGTAGTGCTGGATGTTAGGATTCCTGAGGTCACATTCTGCTCTAGCAAAACTTTCTGATGGTAAAGACAACACCAAAAACTTAAAATTATTTAGAAATTAAAATTATTGACACAGATTTAGCCCACTCTGTAAGGCATGGAGGATAAGTGAGAGACAGTGAGGGAACCAAAGAGACAAGCCATAAGATTTCCCTGATGACATTCTGTGAAACCTCTCAGACCAGCTGTTTACACAGTAGGGGATTTGCTGCTGCCCCTGTCACAGGTCAGGTTCATACATGCTGGCAGAGATGTTCATGTGGGAAAGGATTACCCTGGTTTTATCCTAATCAAAACATTTCACACTGAATATGGCTCCCAAGACACTGATTTCACTATGCTAAATCTAAACAATGTTAGCATTATCTGCAAGCTAAATATGCAACTAAGCTCTTTAAAATGTTTGAATAAAAAGCATGAAGCTATCAAATATTTGGCAGATGTGTTACCAATGACCAGTCTCATAATAATCTGTTTTACCAGCATGGGGTTTGTTTAGTTGCAACATCAGTGCTGCTGACAGCGGGATATAGCTTGGAGCCTGACATAAAATGTTGTCTTCTTCTCAAGCAACCTACATCATTTCCCCACAGTAAACTGCTGGTGTTGTCAGCTGCAAGGTTACAACTACTATCCGTCAGATGCAACATCATTACTAACCAGTTCTAAACCCTGCAAGCCATCCTCAGCAGTTAAGGTAATTGATGGCAGATTCAACACAAAAGAGAACTATACAGTCAAAACCAAGGCAATAGATCAGTAATTTTGCCTTATGCTTTTTAATATACAGAACTGCAAAGTGAAGGGTAATTGTTACAAGGCCGGTTGAGCAAATGCCAAATACAAGAACAAGGGACATGAACTTAAGCTGACAAAGAGACAGCTACTAAATTACTTTGGTCAGAATGGCTTTCCAGATAGAGGAGCTGCAATACGGAATAAACTATCAGTGTCAAATCTGGGACAGCTGGTATATCTGTTTCTTTAAAACTGGATTGAAAAGGCATTTGTATGAAATAAATATGACAGTAAAATTGTTGAAGTAAATATGAGCTTGTTAACTTTTCTTTTAGTTAACACTTCTGTTCTTCTGCCTTTCAGATTAATGTCAGCTTAATACAGTTCTAAAATAATTTCCCTGTGAGCTTTTCCAATATAAGGAATAAACATAAATGTACTGCTGATGACATTAAGTATTTGACAAAATGTAAACACTAATGTCTTTATTTCATGAGAAAAAAATGCTGCAATGCAGGTCTCAAGGGAAAGGAGAAGGCAAATGTAATGAGAATTTTTCATATCAACAACAAGGGACAAAGCATTTTAAAATATTTTAAAGTTGAGAAGCTATCTCCCATGAACAATGGCTGGCAATGGGATAAGGAAACAGAATTAAGTAGCTTCTATAGTCTTTCAAACCAAGTAAGTGGCTACAAACCAAATCCTTTTGTTCTTTGACTGGAGAAGGGATTTCATGAGATTCCGTAAGGGACAATAATGTCTGGATAGGGCAGTTGCAAAACCTGGTGCCAGACTTGGAAGTAATAGAGGGGTTTGAGTTGATGTCCTCTTATGCCCAAAGTGCTTTAGAGACTTCAGGGAGGAAGGTTTGGAGGCCAAGGTCTGAGAGAAGGCTATTGACATGACTGATTGTAGTAGCAGATTTGGAGTACTTCTTGTGTGAATTGCTAACATTTCAAAGGCTGTTGGAGAGTTGTCCTTTCACTGCAGACTGTTCAAAACTTCCCAATTATAAATAAGCTCCATTGCAGTCTAAATATCTATCTGAGGAAAATAAATCTGCAGCACATTGGAATGGGAGATAAAATGCTAAGCTAAAAAACTCAGTTGGGTACTGCTTACAGTCATCAGTGTCAATGGCCTGAAGCATGTTATTCATCTGTTTATAAATTCACTCGCAAGGACTAAGAAGGGCCAAGCAGTTGAAGGTTCATGTCAAAATTGAATCCTTGCCCTCCAGGAAAGAGGAAAATTTTCCAATGGATGTTTCTCTTGCAACCTACAGCCTTTCCACTGAAGCACTGGAGCATTTCAGTGTCAGAAGCACTTTTCATACTAAAGAACACTGAAAAGTATTTAGGACTTGATAAATGGTATCTGATCCTACTGTGCCCTAAGGAAGGTAAAGCTCTCTGTAAGTATACAGTCTTTTTCCTTATTTATGGTCAGGGTAAACAGAATATATTTATAGTCACATTCATAAAGATGCTAGCAGAGGAAATGTGGGAGTGGAAATCTATCTTCAGATACAGAGACAAAAAGAAGTATCAGGATAATAGAAAAACAGATACGTCTAATACTTATATAAAGATTTTATGATATTTACATTTAAATAACTTGCAAGCACCAGAGCTGAATCAATTCTTCTTTATTCATTTGTGCACAAAGCAAAATAAGGCCAGAAGTCACAGCTGTTTGGATTAATTTATTTTGCAAATGGAAGCAAGATATGGTGGCTTGAGTAAAGAGGATACACCAATCCTTCAATTAACCACACAACCCTGGTCATTGATAGTTATTTGAAGATTGTAATTTAGAAATGAACAGATATGTATTCTTGTGCATAAATCTATTTCTAGTGAAACTATGTTGTGCAATAAACTGTAACAACCTTTACATGGATGAAGGAGCATTTTTTTAGGGTCAGTCAAAATTTTTATTATGAATACTTGGTCAGCAGAAGGGATTTAGTTATAATTCTGTAAATAATTCAGCTGGTTTTTTTTTTTTTTAACACAAATTGTTCATTATTGCATTCACAATGGAGTTTTTGCTCCAAGTATTACTGCCTTCATCTAACTACATGTTTTTCCTGGTGTACAGTAGACTAGACTGAGTCTCATGATACTAGTTCTTTAAATATTTCATTTATAATACTTGAAGAAAGCTTTTAACTTTTTCCTAGAGATAAATGTCAGACAGCATTAAAATGAACACAAAATACTCTACATATTAACAAATCAATGTTGTGTAAAAACACTCTTAAAAATTCTGCATCCTTTTCATGTTCCACAAATGAAAATATCAGAGAAAACCCTGTTCCTAAGCTCACGGTGGCCATCAATGATCCCTTCTCAGCTTATGAAGAAATATAGCTACTTAGAATGGGAGATGTCACCACTGAAACTTCACTCTTCTAGAAGCAAGCAAGCTAGCATCTAGCACAGCCACATGAGCATTTATTTCTAGATCCCCCCAGAAACACAGTTGACTTCTAAGGCAATTCTGTATTCTGCATCAGTATTTGTAAGTTATGAAGTTATTAACTCTCTGACATTCTCCCTTAAAAAAAAAATAATTAAAATTAACTGCATTTGTGCAAAAATGTAGCTTTGAAAGGACTAATTGAGACATGTTTAGCAGCTCATTTTCACAGGGGCTTTGATTTGCCATTCACATTTAACCCTTAAGGCCTGTGACCTGGATATTCTTTTGGCGAAGTTGCACAGAAATATCTGACCAAATAGTGCATGCCTTCCATTTGAAAAAGCAGAGGAGACTATAGGAACTCTTGAAGTGAATTGTATTATGTTAACTGGGAATGTGATGAAAAGGTGCATGTGTATCTTTAAGATTTTTTGCAATAATGAGGAAAATACCTGCTCTTTTCTGTCATCTATCTTGTGTTTAAATATCATTTCATTGTGTTTAAATATCCTTTCAGTTGTTTATAAAAAATGCAAGTAAACATCAAAAAACTTTACATTGATTTGAAAATCATTGTTCAAATGATGTCTTTTTCTTCACATTTTCCCTTAACAATCAAAAGAAAACTAAGCAAAATGTAAGTGGATGGAAAGAAACAGACTGTACTATGAGTTATACGGACTATTGTAGTGACCTCTACAAATCCTCACTTAGCCTTTGCCTTTGCCTTCTCCTTCCCCTTCTCCTTCACCTTCTCCTTCCTCTTCCTTTTCCTCTTCCCCTTACCCATTCTCCTTCCCCCTTAGCGTTCTCTTCCCCTTCTCCTTTCCCGAGCTTTCCTTTCTCCTTTCCCTTTAGCTATTCCTTCTCCTTTCCCCTCAGCTATCCCTTCCCCTTTCCCCTTAGCTTTCTATTCTTTCCCCTCAGCTATCCCTTCCCCTTTCCCCTTAGCTTTCCCTTCTTTCCCCTCAGCTATCCCTTCCCCTTTCCCCTTAGCTTTCCCTTCTTTCCCCTCAGCTATCCATTCCTCTTTCACCTTTGTTTCCGTTTGTGCAGAGGTAGAGCTTTGGCTGGGGTACAGCTAAATTACTTCATAGTAGCTGGTATGGAGCTGTGATTTGGATTTGTTCTAGGAACAATGTTGATAATTCAGGGACGGTTTTGCTATTGCTAAGCAGTGCTTACACAGTCAAGGCTTTTTCTGCTCTTCACACCACCCCACCAGTGAGTGAGCTGCTGGTGCACAAGGGGTTGGGAGGGGACACAGCCAGGACAGCTGACCCCAACTGACTTTTTCCTTTCATTTCACTGAACCTGCTTCAGGTCTAAGAAACACCAAATGGAAATGGTTTGGGAGAAGGCTGTAGCAATTTGATAAACGTGTCACGTTTTCTACTTCGCTCAGTCTAGAAAATGAAGCTTTTTTTCTGCACAGAAATCTACACAGAATTCTTTAACTCAGGCTTCTAGCTAAGGAAGCTGTTCTTCTCTCTGTCAGCCCAAAAAGTGATAATTACAGATTATTCACTCCATCCAATCCTGAATTTACTAACGGGCCTTCATTCAGCTCGTTAGAGCTGTTGTTACAAGCAGCTGCTTGTTTATCACAAAATGCATGGCCCGGATCCTTACCAAAACCTATTGGCCTTTCCAGGACTATTAGAAAACTATAAAGAGTCTTATACTTCCTTCTTGGTAGAAGATGTGAATTAAACATCTCCCATAACAGGCAGTGTATTATTTCTTCTGCATCTTATGATATATCTTTCATGTAAAGGTAGGGGTGAATAGCCTGGAAATGTAGGATATACAGGTGGTGATGTAGGAGACATAGGTGACAATGTAGGGGACACACGTCTCTTGTTGTCTATACTTTGTCTACAGTTAAAATGGACTGATGCAGTTCTGCCTAGATGGAATATAATGACATACAATCACAGCATGGGTAAAGCTGGAAGAGACTTCTGAAGATCATCTGATCCAACAGTGCTGCTCAAGCAGGGACACTGAGAACCAGTTGGTCAGGACTGTTGTCCAGATGGCTTTTGACCATCTCCAAGAATGGAGACTCCACACATTCAATTTCACACTGTTGGTAAATGAAAAATTTGTATAAAAGAGGATAAACAACATGAAATTTCCCGCAGTTCCCCGCAAGTTTTTGCACTGATTTGCTGCAGAAAGGCAGTAATTTTCAGATATTTTTTTTCTCAGTGCTTTTTGCTATTCTTCATAATTTAGTAAGCCACGAATGCCCATCATTATGTGTGAGCTCTATGGGGAAGTTAGCTTTTGTCCTGTCATGGACTGCTTGCTATACCATATCAGCTGTAACAGGATCAAACAGGGCTAAACAGCCTTATTTAAAAGTTAGCTTTACTTAACCAGCTTTTTACAGTATTATTTTATTGGTTTCTTCCAGAAAGGGTAAAGGTCGTGCAGACATTGCAAATCATAGTTGATAATCATTTTGTGTTTTAGTTTAATGTTTCATTTATGATGTTGGAAGTCATTCCTAATTCATGTTATCTCCTTGGGAACACAGCTTGGATCACAATTTCCAGGCTCATCAGTGAAAAATGTTATAAACTAAGAATGTGTACTGAATTGTACTTGTTTCTCGACAATCAATAACAAGAAAACAAACAGTGAACAAAAACCTCTGATAATCTTTTGTCTTAGGGGAAAAAAATTAAATTGTCAGGCACTTTATTCCACACCAAATTAGGGCTGAATTCTGCAGCAGGTCAATTAAGCTCTAGAGTACAGCTTTTTCTATCAGCAACCAGACATTTGTAAGGATTTAACAGAGTGGCTTCAAGCTACTCCAAACTAATCAAAGTGTTCTACAAACACAGCTGGCTTGTGAACACCTTCCCAAATCCTTCCATCCTCTATTTTTGCCTGTTTCTAAGTCCAAATGAATTAATCATTGTTCTCTTGTTATTCTTCTTTGCAGAAATGATAAACTATTCATCTCCAATCAGATATTGCTTACTAAAAGCAAGTCCCCTTTCCAAGATGCCACTGTCTATAGATCCTGTGAAAGATTACAACTAGAATTGTCAAATGCCTAAGCAACCCTTTTCTCTTTTTCTTCCTTATTGATGGTGCACAATGTTAAAAATCAATATTGTGATTAGCCAAGGAACAATTTATTGTATTCCATTCAGTGGCTAAACATGTATCTCTTTTTCTTTTTTCCACCCTTATTCTTTGAAACATTTACTTCATTGCAAAATGCTGAAGAAAAAGAGGCTTAGGCTAAAAGCTGTTCTGCTGATTGTATCAGAAAAAATCCCAATGAAACAACAACAAAAAAGACAATAGAATAAAACCCAAACCAACCAACTAAACAAAAAACCCCAAGAGACTGTATGACAGAGAAAAGAAAAACAGAAAACAAAAATCCCACACTTCTGCAGTGGATTAGAAAACAAAAACAGTTATGTGTACTAGATAACATTATTCCGAGGTTTTTAATTCCATATCAGTGCTTACAAATTGAACCACCTTCCTGTGACTAAACTGTTTCAACTACCTTTGTATGGAAGAAACAGACTTTCTTCCCCATTTCCGTCTCTGATTTTACTTAATGTTAGAGCTTTCTTTTAGCTGTCCTCTGGGAAGCCCCAATTTATTGAAGCTAGTCAGCTTTGGTGTATGCAGGCTGGGACATTCCCATTTCTGGTAGCTGCCAAAGCTTGTTCAAAGGGGACAACTTTTCCCTCAGAGTGTGGGGTCAGTCTCAGCATCTTAAGGAAGCACCTCCAGCAGTTTGGTGCCTTCACCAGCTCCTCCATGGAGGACCCAACACATCCTAAATGCCTCTCTATGTGTTGTGATTAATTTTTGCAGAATATCTCATATTCCTGACTACAAGTAGCCTATCCGCACTATCCATAAAGAGCTACAGCCAGGAGTTTACAGACTGATGTATATCCGAGAAGGGATAGTTTTTCTTCTTTTGTTGCAGATGCAACTGCAAGTCAATGGTTATGATGGAGAAATCTGTGAAATCTTGTATTAATTTGGCTGCCTACCTCTATATATCCTTAATGAGTCTCTCTTTCCTTCCCTATCACCAACATTAATATGCTTAAAAAGTAACACCTGAGACAACTCACATTTCACACTTGTGAAGCCTTATTCCAGAAAACAAGGAAATAAAAAAAGCCAAAACTTATTTCCAGAGAGGGGTGATGGCTAGGGAAAATTTAGCCTGTTTTGTGTATGCCTAGACTGAAGAATCCTAAGAAGTGTTTTTTACATTAGAAAGGCCATAATAAACTTTCTGAATTTAGAATGCCCTTATTTCATTATACCATCCTGGCTTTTCCTAAGGACTGGGAGTTTATAATGCTGGTGAATGAAGTTGCTAAGCCGTTGGCCATCATATTTGAAAAATCATGGCAGTCAGGTGAAGTTCCCGATGACTGGAAGAAGGGAAATATAACCTCCATTTTTAAGAAGGGAAAATGGATGACCCGGGGAATTACAGACCAGTCAGTCTCACCTCTGTTCCTGGCAAAATCTTGGAGCAGATTCTCCTGGAAGGCATGCTAAGGCACATGAAAATCAACAAGGTGCTTGGTGACAGCCAGCGTGGCTTCACTAAGGGGAAATCCTGACTGACCAATTTGGTGGCCTTCTATGACAGGGCTACAGAACTGGACAGCGGTAGAGCAGTTGATGGCATCTACCTGGACTTGTGCAAAGTGTTCGACACTTTCCCACAAGACATCCTTCTCTCTAAATTGGAAAGACATCAATTTGATGGGTGGACCACTTGGTGGATAAAGAACTGGCTGGATGGCCGCACACAAAGAGTTTTGGTCAATGGCTCAATGTCCAGCTGGAGACCAGTAACAAGTGGTGTCCCTCAGGGATCAGTGTTGGGACCTGTCTTGTTCAACATCTTTGTCGGTGGCACGGACAGTGGGATTGAGTGCACCCTCAGCAAGTTTGCTGATGACACCAAGCTGTGTGGTTCGGTTGATACGCTGGAGGGAAGGAATGCCATCCAGAGGGACCTTGACACACTTGTGAGGTGGGCTGATGCCAACCTCTTGAAGTTTAACCATGCCAAGTGCAAGGCCATACACCTGGGTCGGAGCAATCCCAGACACAGCTACAGGCTGGGCAGAGAAGAGATTCAGAGCAGCCCTGTGGAGAAGGACTTGGGGGTGCTGGTCAATGAGAAAATGAACATGAGGCAGCTTCAGTGTGCCCCTGCAGCCCAGAAAGCCAACTGTATCCTGGGCTGCATCAAAAGGAGTGTGACCAGCAGGTCGAAGGCGGTGATCCTGCCCCTTTACTCTGCTCTAGTGAGACCTCACTTAGAGTATTGTGTGCAGTTCTGGTGTCCTCAGCATAAAAAGGACACGGAACTGTTGGAACAAGTCCAGAGGAGAGCCACAAGGACAATCAGGGGACTGGAGCACCTCCTGTATGAAGATAAGCTGAGAAAGTTGGGTCTGTTCAGCCTGGAGAAGAGAAGGCTGCGTGGAGACCTCATAGCAGCCTTCCAGTATCTGAAGGTGGCATATAGGGATGCTGGGGATGGACTCTTCATTAGGGACTGTAGTGATAGGATAAGGGGTAACGGGTTAAAACTTAAACAGGGCAGATTGGATATAAAGAGAGTATTAGATTGGGTATAAGGAGGAAATTCTTTCCTGTTAGGGTGGTGAGGCACTGGAATAGTTTGCCTAAGGAAGCTGTGAATGCTCCATCCCTGGCAGTGTTCAAGGTCAGGTTGGACGAGTCCTTGGGTGACATGGTTTAGTGTGAGGTGTCCCTGCCCATGGCAGGGGGGTTGGAACCTGATGATCTTAAGGTCCTTTCCAACCCTAAATATTCTATGATTCTATGGTTCTATGGTAGACAGACCAGTGCCTTTACGCATACATGAAGCTGTAGAGAGATCAACTGGCTAGACCCAAGTTGGAAAACCAATTGTGATCTGTTTCTACATTAGTAAGATATTTCTTGGTGTTACAGGTGGAAAATAGTAATAATGTGTGTGCAGATTATTAAATCTGACTTCTGTGATTACGCTAGAATATAGCAACATAGTAGAATTGAGAGACACTGTAGATACAAAAGGGGGTACTAGCTTAACAGAACTGCTGACTAAAGTAGAAATTACCAGGGCAGCAATGTTGTAAACATCAAATAAAGGTATCAAGGCAGCAAAACCGGGGAAAATTTGGAGAGTAAAAAGGGATGAGCTGTTTTCTACAGAGGAAATGAGGTTGGTGAAGAGGAAGAAATTTGGATTAGAAAAAACAAATGTAAGAGACAGTGAATCATCTGACAAATATGGGTGCCCGGCGTTTTTCTGTGGTCAGGTTATAACTGGGATTCTTTCCATTCCATTGGCAACTGGGATTGCTAAGAGTACTGCTGAAAATGTTATTTAAAAATTTAAAATATAAACCAATAATAAAATAATAATAAAATAAATACTATTAAAATAATGAAACATTTTATAGCTTGTAGTATTTATCTCTATTTGTAGAGAACAATATTAGCTTTCAAATTCTCTGAATTCACAAACGGTTTTTGTGTCTGTCTCTTTTGTCTTGCCCTTGAGGAAACATGGGATTCATTTCAAATACTTAATGTTTCACATTAAAAAGCGACCAGAATATCTCTCAGTGAATACCTGCCAGACTTTCCATGTGGCTTCTAGTAGAACATTTTAAACCTGTATTTTCTTCCAATCATTAAAACATCTTATTAAAACATCTTATTCTTGGAGAGTAAATGAGTGCTCCAGTCAGACTTTTACCTGTGAATCATGAGGAAGAGGTGTTAACAGAAGAGGTGTTAATCTGCTGTGGTCCAGGCGTGCAAAGAATTCCTTCAATGCAGTAATTTCACAAATATCGTTGATTTATATTTCTCTCCAGAGAACCAAGAACAGACTTACATCCTCAATAGCATCTCATGCTATTGAGACTCCTGGAGTAAAACCTATGTTTACAGAACTCAAGACTGTAGGAATGAGTATAATGAAATCTTACTGTACTTTATTCATATAAGAGTGAAAATAGAAAGCAAACTTTAATTATTTATTCACTGTCTTATGACAATTGAGATCCTTCTTTCTTCTTTACGCTACATTTTTTTTCCTGACTGATTTCAGATCTATAAGTTGTTTGAATTTTAATTTAAACCCACCATCCCTCAATCTAATTAAATTAAAAATCCTTTATGAAACACACGAAAGTTTTATGTGCTTTATTGCTGGTCCCCTATAACATTGTTTCATTTAAATTTCACTCAGATAAGATTTCCTCTAGATCTCTTCTGGGTTATTGAACACAAAAGCAAACTCACAATATTTCCGGTGGGGTTTCAGTGTACACACTGAAATTCAGTTTCTCTCTGTGCTGGATGGTTGCAGAGACACAACAGCTGCCCACTAATCACACGTTACTGTTGTTCATTCTCCCTGATCACAGCATAGGTCACTGAGGGGTACAGACCACTCCTACGGGTTTACCAGCAATAAGAAGCATATTTTAATGTCTCAGAAGAGTAAAAGACTTTGGCAATCTGAAAAAAATAAAGTAATTCAGGCTGAAATCTCAACGACTGTAGTCATTTTTACGAAGGCAGAGAACAGAGAACTTATATGGAATATCTACACTCCTTTATTATTAAACCAGGGGCACATAGGCCTTAAAGGACATCAGACCCAGCTACCTGCTGGATCCTTATCAAAGGATGCCATCCTGCATACATCACAGCAGAAATGAGCATGTATGATTCAAGAGGGCATGGACCACTACCTGAGAAGTAGTCAGCTGCAAGTGAGGTTGAGTGGGTTTTGATTAATGCTTTAGAAGATTCAGTCTTGTGTAGAAAAATCAGACCTACTCTGCACATCATCTGATAGGCAATTATGTTTAAATAATTCAGTGCTACCACTTAAAGGTGAAATCAGCATTTTTTCTTGCATCTGACTTTCTAATTTGTCAGGAGGTTTTTATTAATAAGTAATAGACTAGGTTGTCTAGAATTCCTTGTTTATTGAATGGACCTTATTAAAGCAGTTCATATTATTTTTATATGTAATTTTTCTGTACATGACCATTTTAGCAGTTATCTGGGGCTCTAGTAATATTCCATATAATACCATTGGCAATTGACACAAAGACATGAGGGAATTTAACAAAAGAAATAACAGACCTTATTCATTTTGTGTGGGATCAGTAGCTTCAGTATGGAATACATTATGGCTTTATCATAACCAACTGCCTTCTGTTCCATATACTAGGGAATGCCTCAAGGAAGAGTCATAGAATCCAAAACCAAAATAAGCAAAATAAATAGTCCAGCTTGGTAGCTCTTGCTTTTACTTTTAAAATATGCTAAATCTGTTTATCATAAAACCTTTTAAGTTAATTTTTACTTAAAGGTTTCTATACAAGTTATGTACAGTGAATTCCACATGACATAGCACATTCAAGCTAGGAAGTTTTGATGTCTGTGGGCAATCAGCATTCTCCTCGCTTCTCGATTTAGGTCAGACAGTGGGATGCTAATAATACAGATCACAGTCTGCATGGTAAATTTTCTTCTTTAATTCTGAAATATTTATTAAGGTCTCAGATCTCTAGATCCAGCAGTGGCAACTTAAATTGGAAGAAAGACATTTTCTAGCTGAAGCAGTGTTCTCTGATCATATTTTTGCCTCTTTTCTTCTTAGCAGGAGACACAGAAAATAATGAGAATTTTATTATTCTAGAAGCTAACTTAAAAAAAAAAGAAAAAGAAAACCTGTACTTAAACCCTCAGCTGAATCAGGACTTTATAACTTAAAGCAATTACGTTATCAGATCCCAATTCTCCAAAACATTTAATTACTGAACATATCTCTTCATCTATTATGGAACTGACAAGTACACTTTCCTGAATCAGGGCCACGGAGACAGTCATCAAGATCAATCTAATCTCACTGTGACACAAACTTATTTAAACCTTCAGTAAAGAAATGGACCAGACTCTATCCTTGATTAGTCTTCAAGAGCTCCAGAAGAATGATAACCTCTCCTTTCATGCTCCCAGAAACAAAAATATGACCATTCTTATTTTCAGCTGCCTTACAAGAGTTTCAGTGTTCATTGGTTTTAATTAGCTAGAACATAACTAGTATTTATACTAAGAAAAGTACATATATTCGGTGTATATATATGTAGTGAATTGAGTAACTGTGTTTAAATTGCTATCATTGTTCTCTACCCTTTTTGAAGACCACCTTCTATGATTTTGAACTCATATTATTTTAATTAAAACACATTAGATTCTGAAATTTATACATCAAGTGAGAGACGGCATTTTCTGTAAGAGGCAAACACACAGTTCCAGAAGCAGCTTTGCACACATCCCACAGTGCATACCACCACAAATTCAGTGAAGGAAATGTCACCAAAGGACTTATACCATGTAAGTACAGCAAAAGGCAGACACACTGGAGGGCAGATCAGAGCAGCATACATCAGCAGACTGCAGGAAGCACAAGGCCTTGATTAAGGGAGAAAAATTAACATCCTGCACAGTCATAAAAGCCACCTTAATGGCATGACTCAGCTTTCTAAAGAGAAACTATGTACGTTCATTTTCCATGTTGTGATTTACTGTTAATAGTTGCTGCCACTGCACAAACTAGTTGTTTCATGAGTTATTAGGTAAGGCCAAGCTTATTACCCCATTTGCCACAAGGTCATCACATTCACAGCCCTCTGCATTGTACCTGTGGTGCTGGGGAGGGTGAATTTAGAGTACAAGTGTCTTAATCAATGTCTTTAGACTTTGGAACCAAGTAAAAGAGTAGTAGGAAAATCCTCAGCTTTATTCCACCAGTAACATCAGTCTTTGCTTCACAGAATCAGGAGATGATTGAAGCTGGAAGAGTTGCCTGGACATCATATGGTTTAATGCCCCAGTTAAACTTGGATCAACAGGATGTTGCTTGGTCAACCTTTAAATATCTTCAGAGGTGGAGATTCCACAGTCTTTCCATGCAGCCTATTCTGTTGTCTGATTACAGTCATAGTGAAATCAGAATTTTCTGTTTCTTGCTTTTGGTTATTTGACGGCTTCATTGCTCTGTATTTGGCTGCAAGTCTTGAAACTTCTCTGTGGAAAATATGCTTTGTGTTTCTTCAAACTCTTTATTCCCACTCATTTCTAGAATGGAAATGTCTGCATCTAATCAATGTTTGGTCTCCCCATGTACCTTTCAATTGAACTCTTTTATACCAGTAAGCAAAATACGGTTAAGGCATGGACTCCAACATGGTCCTGCTGTTGACTATACCATTTAACTGTAACTGTAATCCCTCACATGGTTTTGCTCAGGTCAGGCAACAATGTTCCAGGTTCCTAAGCCACCATGGACCAGAAGTCATCCTCACCCTATATAACTGCTGTGAGAGGAACATGGACTTTTTGTTATAAATCTCGCAGGATGGGGTCTTCAACTGCTTTGAATTTCTACATATAATACAGGATTTACTTTTATAAGTATACATACTCTGAGATTCAAAGGACACCACATCACGCTTTTATGACCAACAAGCTAGTTCATTTAACTGAATTATGTTCCTCAAAGCCAAAGATAACAAAGAAAGTGCTGAAAATTGCAACACATTCTGTATGTATGGAATGATAGTGCAGACACATGAGTTCTACAGACATGGATGACTGAAGAGCACGCAGGGCTATGTAAAAGCCTAAGAAAACATCTGGATCTGTTCTTTCACAAGGTAAGGCATAGGTTTTTGGAATCAGGTTGGGAAATTACTTTTCTACTGAAAAACATAATTAGGATCTAATTCCAAAAGTAGCAAGAAGGCTACAGCTTAAAGAACCAAATCCTATAACTGGTTATTCCAGTCACACTTGTGTGTGTGTGCTTCTGTGCTTCTTCACAAGGGATAACAGGATGAATATCACTCATGAATCTTTCCTCTCCATTTCACGTTTTTAAGGTGCATTCCCATTTTAAACATATTCTTATTTACTTCCAAGGGAAGCTGAAAGCTCAGCATTACATTCTCAGCCAGTTTCTAAGCCACTTACTGCAGTAACACTTCAGATTTGGCAGCATAAGCAACGCTTTTTCACACTGACCCTCTCCTATTAGAAGCTGATATTAATTGCATTTTGAATAAACTATGTCTTGACAGAATGTCTTGTGCAAATCTATTCCCTTCTACAGCCTGAGGCTAATATCAACAGTATGCTTTTTCTCAAATGAAATTCCAGCAGCAAGTTACATGTGTACCCCTGTTTGTTACTGTCACAGACATGAGGCTAACAGGGTAGAAATAAAAATCTGCCTCAATCACAGTGGTAGCAACTCTCACAACTTAATGCAAATCACAACTGACTTTTTTTTTCTTAACAAACTTGATGAAATATAACAAGGGAAAGTGTAGAGTCCTGCATCTGGGCAGGAACAACCCCAGGTTCCAGTATAGATTGGGGAACGACCTGTTAGAGAGCAGTGTAGGGGAGAGGGACCTGGGGGTCCTAGTGGATGACAGGATGACCATGAGCCGACACTGTGCCCTTGTGGCCAAGAAGGCCAATGACATCCTGGGGTGTATTAGAAGGGGGGTGTTTAGTAGGTCGAGAGAGGTTCTCCTTCCCCTCTACTCTGCCCTGGTGAGACCTCATCTGGAATATTTTGTCCAGTTCTGGGCCCCTCAGTTTAAGAAGGACAGGGACCTGCTGGAGAGAGTCCAGCGCAGGGCAACTAAGAAGATTAAGGGAGTGGAGCATCTCCCTTATGAGGAGAGGCTGAGGGAGCTGGGTCTCTATAGTTTGGAGAAGAGGAGATTGAGGGGTGACCTTATTAGTGTATATAAATATATAAAGGGGGAGTGTCACAAGGATGGAGCCAGGCTCTTCTCAGTGGCAAACAATGAAAGGACAAGGGGAAATGGGTATAAATTGGAACACAAGAGGTTCCACTTAAACCTGAGAAGAAACTTCTTCTCAGTGAGGGTGACGGAACACTGGAACAGGCTGCCCAGGGAGGTTGTGGAATCTCCTTCTTTGGAGACATTCAAAGCTCACCTGGACACGTTCCTGTGTAACCTTATCTAGGTGTTCCTGCTCTGGCAGGGGGATTGGACTAGATGATCTTTTGAGGTCCCTTCCAATCTCTAACATACTGTGATACTGTGATACTGCGATCTCATGTCCTGAATTCATGTGATTTATGGGGAGAAACACAGTCTCCTCTGGAACATAAAAGTTCTTAGTCTAGTAGATGCAGAAGAAAACTAGAAAGCACAGCTAAAGTGTATCTGAAAGGCTTATAAGTCAAGAAGCAATAAATGACGATTGATTAAATCAGTATTATATCATGTGGAAGAGGTTTGGAATAGCTGGGCTGAAAGGCTTGAATTGCCTGTGAGGAAGGAAAAGGGCAAACTATTACTTTATCACATAGATTCTTAGTGCAGTGGTACCTACATTTATTACAGTTCTAAGGCATGCAGTAAGGGCTGGTAAGAGCACTCATTTGTTTTAATGATCATAGATGCTAGTAGATCTTAAGCTTATTTGTTATTGATTGAAGACAGTAAAATGTCATTCAGGGATCAAGAAAATTAAATATGACTATTTTTCTGCTGTCATGACTTGAACTTTTGAAGCCTGATGAAGCAGTCAATGAATAGACAAGGACCGAAGGATGCCCATTGATGAAATAACTTGATTTCCACAATGATGGAAGAGTTAAGGGAAGAAACTTCACCCTAAACTATCCTCTGCTTTCAGGGTGATTACGTGAAGCCTTTAGAACACCACCAATTGATTGTTTATGTATTCAGAATTATTTATTTTACTAGTCCCAAATCACTGGGTCTCAAAAAGGCATGAAATAGTGGCACAGGGGAGGTCCAACATTTCCATTCTCCTGAGACATCAAGGCAATACCTGTGTGCTGTGTTGCCTTGAAGAAGCACTGAGTTGTTTTATGCCTGAAGGATTTTGCTGCTACTTTCCTTCCAGAAAAGCAGTATTTTGAGATCCTCAGATATGATACATTTTTTCTGAAGTACAAAATTGTTAATGATATTTAAACAAGTCAGCTGTCAAGGTTTTTGTATCCTAAATCAAAGCATTGTTCCAATGCTTGTTGCCATAGAAATGAAACATCTTAATTCCTTCATACAATGCTATTCACTTCCAATACAGCCACTGTACTTTTCATTCTAATCAGCATTTAATTTGAAGTGTTTAAAGAAGTATTATACCAGTCCTTGAATATGGAGATGGCAATATTACTGAAGACATTTCTGCTTTTCTGAGCAGACTTTCATTTCAAGAAGAAAAATGCTGGCAAGAAAATGGAAGGACATATTTCTGTAGTTCTAGAAAATAAACCTTCACCTGATTGAGTACTGGTCTGATTTTTTTTTAATATAGAAATTTTTAAACCACGGATTTAATATAGAAAATTTAAAAACCACAAACCCAGAGGTTTTGATTTCAGTTTCTTTTTTGTTAAATAAAGATTTTTTAAACATAAATATAAGCTAAATTAAATATAAAGATGTCTTCAATAAGGGAAAAAAAAAGAATTATACTGTGTGAAGATCATGGTAGTATTTCCAGAGTCAGAGAAGACAGTGGAGGACCCGTTATGATTTCAGGCTTTAACTAGAGCTGCCTTTTCCACTTCTAGGGGACCTCTCTGCACATCTGCTTCTTCTTATTCACAAGCTCCCACAGTTCAGTTACTCTCTACAATTAGCCTGTAATTCAGCAAAGACACTTCTTGATCAATCAGGTCTAAGGATGTCAACCAACATGGGCTGGAACCAGCAAAATTTCTTTCCCAAGACTTGTGGACAAACACAATGTGCAACAAAAGGGGCTGTTCCTCTAGGACAAAATCAGATTCATAATACTAAAAGGAATACAGCATTCAGAGGAAAAACTGGCTTATGCTTTACAAATTTCTTATTATCTAAGGTTTTAGTGATCTGATTTAACCTTGGAATCTTCCATTTGCCTATACTTTTAATGGCTATTTTTTAACTGCATATCTTCACAATCTATTCTTCAGCTGCTGCAGAGGATTTGGCACCTTTTCCTTCCTTTCTTCCCTCTCCAAAGACCATCCCTCTTTCTCTTCTCAGCCATTATCAGCAGTGTTAGGACTAGACACCTCCATGGTTATTTGTTTAAAAGGATGCCCTGTATTACTGCTATTGTTTTACCATTTATGCCTGGTTTCAACAAGTCACTTTTATCTATCTGTGTGAATTCAAGCTGGGTGATACCAGACTGACAGACTGAGATGTAAATAAGTTTCATAAAGAAAACACACTAATCCAAAAATTTCTGTGCTCTCTGTAACATATTGTTGTCTTCCCCATGACAGCCTGGACTGTGAAGAGAAGCAGGATTGCTTGTCACAAGTGAGGCATGCTCACATCCTTTTCATGATCGTGTAGGTGGGATAAATTTCTGGATGGAGAAGGATGCAGTTGCCTGAACACAGATTCATAGTGCTGTTTTGGAGGCTGTAAAACTGTAGCCCTGTTTATATATATTTGCCATTAAAGGTTGAAGGCCACAGTCTTTTTATTGGCCTAACAGTGCAGGGTTTTGCCTTGGCTTGCACTGGTTTTAGTTTGTCTAAACTGTGATAACAGTAGCATAGCTGTCAGTTGACAATTGCCTGAGCTCATTTCAGTTTAAATTTGGCTTTGCAAAATTGTATTGTAACCCCTAGTGTCAATTAGTAGACAGTAGAAAAGGAAACTTTCCTGTGTAGAAAAGAAAGCTTTCTTGTGTAGAAGGAGCTATCTGTGACCCTGGAATAAAAACATGAACACAGAGGTCAATTACTGGTCTTTGAGCAAGTACAGAATGGTGGGTCAGGTGAAACTAGCTTCAGGGACAACAGAGTTAAAAAAAAGCTAGTATGACATGGAGCTACAGTTCAGTGAAGGAAAATCTAGTAGGCAGATTGTGTCAACATATAAATCAGCCTTAATCATATGCAACACCATAAAAAAGCGGGGGAAGAAATCCCTGCCATCACTACCAAACTGCTCCTGGTGAAGAATGGGGTATGTGATATGTTACGGTAGGACACCCCACGTACACAAAAGCACATGCATACATACACACACACTTTCTTCTCAGTGAAGATCAGCTAATACTTTAGTCAGAACAATACTGAGTTTGGGGCTCTGCTTATCAGCTATATTCCCTTTATGCCCATAACACAGTGTTAAGCTGAATACAGTGTCCAGGTTGGCCATTAGTGCTCTAGGGTAGAGTGGGTCACCTGTAGCTTTTGCAATACAGTTGTGTGCCCCACAAAATTGCATTGAATGTTCTAGGATGTTCCGGTAGCAATCAGAACCCTGTTTGTGCAGCTGAATACCATCCTTAATATCTGTTTCATTTTCTCCTTTCTCTTCCAAACCACCCTTTCAGCTGAGAAGGAAATCGCCATGTAAGTAGCTTTCAGTCACACAAGCTGTGCCTGCACAGGGCTGCTGCCAGCTACATCTGGCAACCACCCTAGCTCCAGTGAAAGGGAAGTGTACACAAAGCTCACTACAAAATGTTGTGTCTCAGTTCTCCTCCTGTTTTACTGTGGAGCCAGATGGAGATGATGAGCAGGCCAAAAGGAAGGTCAGCAGGAAGCCAAGCAGGTGAAAGTGAGCTGGTTGACAAGCATTCTAGGCATGCAAAATTTCAAGCAGAAAGAAATACTGGGCAGCAGGCAGTGAATTGTGATGGTTATGGTAGCAGGTTCAGATTAGCCATGTCAATGATTCTAAAACAGGGATCAAAGAAAAGAATTTATTCCTTTCACCCATGTATCAGTCCTGGTATACAAAGGAGTTCTGTTGAGGCTTAATGAATGACATTAGGTTTTCAACCCAAAATAACTTCTTTTCCTCTCTGTTGCTCTTCAGGTTTCCAGATTCTCATATGACATGGTTCAAATACAGTGCTTGGGGCTCTTATCGCATCACCTTCAAAATGAGGTGCACCATTGATTTCAATAAAAACCAGAATAGTCACCCATAGATTTTAAAGCATATCACAGGACCTACTGGCTGTGAATAGTTCATCTGTGATGTCTGCAGGAAAGGATTCTTGGCCCAGCAATCATAGAATCGTGTAGTTCATTTTCCTCACATGATCAGGGCAAGTGGGAATGCATAGTCATGTCAAGGGGAACATGAATTCTATGGTGGTTTTGTCCTTGTACACTAACAAACCCTCGCGATAAAACAGAAGTTGCCACAGTGATTGATTTCTTTATGTCACAAGTACACGTTTGTCAATGAGGCAGCACACAACTGCAGCTCTCAGCTGTCACTTAGCAAAGTTGCCACCAAGTTCACTGGGAGTTTGGCTGAAGAATTTGCCTATAGTGCCAACGTATGAGAGCGCTACTACTTCCACTAATACAATCTTTTATGGCAAAACACAATGACAGCTTCTTCTTTCTGTTCGACGTTAAGGCTTCTGCATGAACTTAATCAGTACACCTTGGACCACCCACAGGCTGTCACAGAAAGCACTTCCAGTATAAGAGACAAGCTTACTGTACAGCTCCCCAATTATGGACCAAAACTCCCTCATCTAAATTCTGTTCATTCTTTAGTCAAGTATTTCTTGCAATCAGTGCCTTGCAATCTAATTCATAAAGTCTCTTTTTGACTGTAATTTACTTGGAGAAATGAATATACTGATCTAAATAAAGATCACATCCAGCTTCTCAGCTCATTTCGGCCTTTCTTTCAAGTGGATGGACAGACAGTAACTATTTCATTGATAATTCAGCTATGTAGATCTACAGATCTGAGTATTCAAAAGGTGTGCACTAAATAGCCATTTTGATATACTTTTTAACATTTTGAAATATAGAGTTATTCAAACATACTTGCTGTCACTGAGCATCTGTCCATACTCTGTAGCCTTTCACCTTCAGCAAACAAAGGATGGTGTTTAAAGAGAACCTACTTATAAAACTGCAAAAGTACCAGGATTGTAAAGGATTCTCCCTCAGCTTTCAGCTGAACACAGTGTTTCAACTTTAGAGGAAATTCCACTAATGTACTAGCATCAGTTTTCCAGCAGTGGTAAACTGTGATCCAGGAAACCCATTTTTCAGCATAATAACCAGTGAATTGCTCGGCTTGTCTCTTTGAATGGCATGTAGCTAGGAAAATCAACAGTTTTCTTCACCTCTCAGAACAGAGAGCCATAACAGGCATTTTTAAACTGGCACACATTTGCTGTGCGACATAGTCAATGGGCTTTAAATTATGGATAGGCAATAATGATGATTCTTGTGTGAATTACTATTGATAGAGTACTCCATGTGCCTTCCTGAGGATGGAGAAAGCTGGAGAAAGTGACAGAGATAGTACTGGGAGTTCGGTTTTGGCAGTGTAGGTGATGGAAAAAAGAGACAGTCATTAGGGATCACTTGGGGTTGACCAGGATAGTCATGCAGCTATTGTGGTGGAGTTCAATGACTGGCTGGAGTGTTATTACAACTGTATAAAGCTTAGAGTGCAGTTAAAGGGGCTCTGAACTTGTCCTTATGGTCACTAATAGCTGTGGTTGTGTGAAAAGATGTTTAGATTGAAGGGATCTTTGGGTAGGAAAATAACTGGGCTATGGAGAGTGGTGAATGGGCAAAGTTGTTATGGTCTGAAGACAGTGAGTACTAAGGTGAGAAGGCTAGAGTGATATTACCAGGACATGGTGGATGTGGAAGGAGTTAAATGGATACAGAGTTATTGGAACAGTGCTTAAGTGAGATTGAATGTGATGGAAATAAGGAAGTGAGAATAGTATAAATCCTAGAGGTTGGAGACACTGGATATGAAAGGACTATATCATACTGGGGTTGGGAGGGCTAGAACAACCCTGGAGATGTAAATTTGTATGAGAGGAGACTGGGCAGATCTGGTCTCACTCAGCAGAGAGTAAGTGAACCATATCTACTGGCTGTGTCTTCCTCTGAGATAGCTCAGGAACCTCAATAGCCTAATGAAATCATACCTGAAATATGTTTTAGCTTAGTGAAATTGTTCCCTTACCAGCATGAAATGCTATCTGGTGTTTTATATTTCTCAACTTTACCTTAAAAGCAGTATCATTTCTATCCATTTTATAGATACGCAGTTAGGCTTAATTTCTGAAGCACCTGGAGACTCTCAGATGAAGTAGCTGCATAAATGCATACCAGTTGGAAGAGTAGATACATGCAAGATGGTGAGTATTTGTTAGGTGCTCATAGAATAGCATGAGATCTACACTAAACCATGTGAGGCTTCATTAGGCATGCATTTCTTTTTTCTTGTCCTAACACCATCTGATATTGCAGGTCCCTAATCCCAGTGTGGTTTGTACAACTCTGTCTTGTCAGTAGTCATTAAAACTTATTGGTGATATAGGGGTATTAAGTAAAGGCTGGCAAGTGTATAAGCATCAAAACGTATCTGAGTGATAACAGCTTGTCAGTTGAATAGATTTCCAAGGAAGGTAGATGAAGTTCTATTCCTAGAGAAACTGAAGAATAGGTGAGATAAATTGGTGGTGAGAAAGCAACACAGAGCCAGAAAGATAGCAGGAGAATAGGCTTAACCACACACGGATTTGTCTGATTCTGTTTTGTGCTATATTATCTGTATTTCAACCTTTGCTTATTAAACACATTAGATCAATAGTAATCACAATTGACACTTCCTAACAGTCAGTTTGAGGGCATTAAGTACCTTCACTCATGAATAAAACAGAATTAAAAGTAAGGTATAATTGACTCGTATACATGTGATTTAAGTTTAGAAACATTTGAGTTTAGAAAAATTATCCATAGTTTTAACATAATTATTACTCATAAGCTTTCATTATCACCATCTAGAAGTGACCATCTCTATCCTTGTAGAAAACACAGAGACATGGTACTAGGGATAGAAGACTGCGAACCCAAAACATATGACCTGCCACTAGCTGACAGTTTGGAACTATCAGTTCAGAATCAGATTCTCATATGAATTTATTACCATATATTTCTCCTTCGCCAAGATAATTTTCTTGCTTTTAATGTCTACAAGGAAATTATAGTCTGTATGACTATTTTCACAATTTATCTTAATTAACAGCCTGAGCCTTCAAGTACATTCCAGATATTTTAATATTACGCAACCAATTAGTACTATCTTTATTCCCTTAACTCATCAGTGGAAATTTCCTTGTGCATAAAGATAATTCCCAGCTTGATCTCATTTGAAGACAGAACTAAAAAGATCTGGAAACCAAAAAAGGTTTTGTAAACGTAGGCATTTTAAAGAATTCTGATTGAAACATTTTAGCTATATAGATTACACAAGGGGAAAATTTGTATACTGGGGTATGAAAACTATCAGCCAGATGTGGCTTTAGTGGGTTTAAAGGTCACATCTTTGTAGCTGTCAAGTGCCTGGCAAGCTAATATCTCTCAGTGTTCTTTCCAGAATTTACATTGGAAATAACATGTATGCTTTTAATACTGAAGGTAACGAGCAACTTCAGCAAGCATCCAAAGGAAGCAATAAATCATTATAACTTGAAGTCTTTGAGTAAGTCTTTTCTCATCAGGCACTAATTAGCCAGGAGTAGCAGTCAGTTACCTCTACTCAAGGTCTTAAGCTATGCAGGTCACAAAGAATTTCAGTTTTCCTTTCTAAAAATCTGACTCTATGGAGAAAAAGCATCCAGATCCATCACCTCAGAGTCTATGTTGCAACAACAAAGCAAAGCAAACACACCAATGACCATCAGCTTTGAAGATCCTGGACTTCTTTACACCAAACAGAAACCAATGGTAAGCATTCTAACTTTAAAGGTTTTTGACATCAAAGCATTTCCTGACTGGATAAAAATAAGTTGTTTCTGTTTTCTTGCAGCTATTTTTTCCTATTTAACATAAAATTTGCATTTTATGTTGCTGTTCCCCTACCCCCTCCCCCCCCAGGTCTTGCAATTCTGATTAAATATTATATGACTGTAAGGACAAGGTGAAAACTGTAGATTGGAATTGACTATGTACTGTACAAAGCTACAAATAAAAACATTAAACAGTGGTAATGATGTGTAATTTGTTTGGCTCCTGGTGAGAACAGGTATTTATACCCACTTCTGAAGATACATATCTCTTGTGGTTGAGGAGATTTAGGTAATTGGCATTATCAGAGCTTATATTAGGTTTCTTATATATTCAGTGTATATTCAGTGTTTAGGAGGTAACCATATAAATGAAAGACTATACATTCTACTTGCTGTCTGTTTGGTTTCATTAGCGCTATAAGGGGATATATTTATTTTGGTAGATACAAATGTGCTACCTTTTCACAATGAAACATCCCTAGTAGAATATAAACTGGTTTTTAGACATTTGAATTCCTTTACATCACTCTTCATTTAGGCAGATACTGATTTATAGAATACAAGTGTTACATATCAATAACTTTAATAACAGAAATCTGACAACGATCAAAGGTGAAAGGACATTCTCCACTTGTTTCAACTAAGATATCTATGCAAGATCCATTTGCATGAAATCACAATCTTTCACCAACTGTAGCAGTGTTGCAACTGCCTTTAAGACTAGGAAATTTGAAATTTGAGTTCACTGAGGCATTAATGTGGTTATATATCAACATGTGGTGATTCTGCACCTCAAATATTGTGTTTATTTCCGAGTCCCTCAATTACAGAAAAGACATTGAGGTGCTGGAGCTGGTCCAGAGAAGGACAACAGCGTTGGTGAAGGGTCTGGAGCACAAGTGTGATAAGGAACTGCTGAGGGATCTGGGAGGTTTAGTCTGGAGAAGAGAAGGTTCAGAGGGAACCTTACTGCCTTCTACAACTGCCTGAAAGGAGGATGGAGTGAGGTGGGGTTCGGTCTCTTCTCCCAATCAGCAAGTGGCAGGACAAGAAGAAACAGCCTCAAGTTGTGCCAAGGGAGGTTTAGATTGTGTTTTAGGAACAGTTTCTTCCCCAGAAGGGTTGTCAGGCATTGCAACAGGCTGCCCAAGGCAGTGGTGGAGTCACCATCCCTGGAGGTATTTAAAAGGTGTAGGGACATGGTCTAGCAGTAGACTTGGCAGTACTGGGTTAACAGCTGGACTCAATGATCTTAAAGGTCTTTTCCAACCTAAATGGTTCTATGATTCTGTGTAATATCAGAAATCATTCTATGATTTCTATGTAAGATCATAAGTTAGTGTCCAAACCATTAGACCATATTCTCGTACAATTCTCAATAAAATCTCATAGCTAGTTGTACTTATCCATGTCTATTACTTTAACTGGGAATGGAAAGGCGGTCGATAAATTCTATATGCTACTCTTTACGTGCCAACATAAAAAAATCTATGTCAAATATCCATACCACACAGCTTTATTCTGTACACTAAAATACAAAAGGTCTTATGCCTCCTTACAAAAAGCAGTGTCAAACCCCTTAATGCTAACAGTGGGATAAGAAATAACCCATTTTTTGCCCCATTTTGCACCATTTGTTTTCTGATGCAAGCAAATATTAAAAAAGCAAGCATGGACTAGTTGTTAAAGCACTAAGCTATGTGGTTTTAATACAGACTTACTGCACATATAGCTTGAAAAAAATATTTAATTAATCTTTCTAGTGAAGATGTTGACCTATATGAATGTTATGGAAGAATTCTGAGAGCACAAACCCCCATTTTCTTAATGGTTGCTGTGGACAGTTAGTTGTGAGGGAAGGTTTATGTATTTTTCCCAGTTATCTTTTCCCCTTTGGTGTTGTGTGAACACAGTGCATTAAACACAGCATTATTAATAACTATCTGATGTTAAATCAAGAGGGTTGTTGGGGAGACAAGCTGAAAGATAAAGTCATGATCTATGGGAACTGCTGATAAGCTGAGATGTTTCAGGACTGCAGAACCCAAGGCTCTGAGGAGACTGACTTGACCTTCAGACTAGCTTGCCAATTGTCTCATGACTAACAAAGCCAAAAAAAATAAGAGAAATTATGTCTAGACTAAAAGTGAAGAGCATTTCAGGCAGATTTTCTGGATACTTGAGGATGGCCAGAAATTCTGTTCAGATCAAGTGTTATATTTTTCCCCTAAGTGTTGCATTTAAATTAATAAAATTGTTTTGGCTTAAGAATGCTCTTTGATGCTCAGTGCTTCACCAAAATGGTTCACAAAGGAAAGAGCTGCAGGTACCAAAACCAGAATTACCACACAGTAACAATAACACAAGACAGCTTTGAAACAGACAACAGAGCACAACACCAAGATGATTAGCTTAATAGAGAGCAGAGCTAGAAAATCCATTCATAGTAGGACAGGCTGGTTTTCTAAGACAAAGTCCGGATAAGGTTCATACAACTTATCTTGACACTGCACCTTAGCAAGAGGTGTCTTGTGCTGCATGAACTTGGAGCTACAGTGCTCTATGTCCACTACAGAAACAGGAAAAAAAATGTGTAATTACAGTCAAGAGGAAAAAAGCAAAAGGATCACAACTTTAAAAAGAGAACCAAGGTTGGATATATATTATCTAACTAGACAGGTTCAGAGCTTGTGTATGAACAGCAGCTCTAACAACATTCATCCGTGTTATTTTACCACTATCATCGCTTCTGTGAAGTTTCTGTCTACAAGCGTGTGGCTGTGGCTCAGGGATGAGAATGGCCAAAGCCTTTTTCCACTGGACAGCAGTATGTGACTGCCTGTATAGTAAGAGTTTAGATGTAGAGATGCAAGCAATATAATGCCAATGGGCCTCTGGTTCCTGTGTTGTTTTATTTAGTAACACAGATGTAGCCAGAGAGACTGGAGGGATGGTAGTGGTGGTGTGTGTGAGACTGATCCAGCTGTCATTGAGCCATAAGCATTTTTCTCTATAAGAATTGAAAAGGATCTGAAAAAGCATTGATAAAACTCTCTATCTTAGTTCTGTGGACTCAAATAAATTCACTTTTTACAAGGTAATTAGTTTACCATCAAACTTTTGAAACACTGAAGAAAATTAATTCCTAGGAGATAATCAACATGTTGTTGAAGAGATCAGATTGACACAGCATCCTTACAAAGACAGACACCCAAACCCAACAGGACAATTAAAACTTACTTAATTCCTGATGTAGGACAGAGCCAAGCTGATGGATGAGGCTAAGAGTAGCAAGTCTGAGAAAAGACAGTACTTAAAGCTCATTTCCTGCAAACTTTCAATGTAGTCCACTGCACATATATACCTCCATTCTCAATCATTCTATATGCTGCAATACACAGGAGAACAAGATGTTTTCTAGGTGCCAGATTAAGGGGGAAAAATGTTTCCTAATATAAATTAGAAATTGATGAGTAAGTTGCCAATACAACTACAGGAAATGCAGCCAAACGTACATGAAATGTGTCTCTAAAATGATAAATGTGGGGTTGTCTGTGAAAATTCTGCATATATAACTATTGAACTAAGAATAAACAAACAGAAAAATATACACAGGGAAAATAAGCCAGAAAAGCTGATTACTTCGTGTCATTATAATTCAGTCAAAAAAAGCATGTATAATCTTAGACAAGTTTTGATAACAGATTGTAACCTAGGTAAGTTTACTGAGTCTGAGATTCTCAAAGTGTCATAAAAGTTCCATGTTTCTACCTCTGCAACGCATTCTGCTTGAATTTAGCTCACTGAAAATATTGATAAAACAAAAAAAATTACAAATCTTGGTGGAGTTGAAAGGTGGAAATTGAGTTCTTTTGAGCTAAATTGAAATTGACTCCTTCCCTTGTGGATGAAGAATAAAAGCAGAAGGAGAACCACATCTGAGACAGGAAAATATGCAAAATACAGACAAAAGTCTATGAGTTTATGAAGGGGTATGAGGAATCAGGGGAATTAATATATTTGAAATTCAGTGGGAACCAAACACGCAATTCCTTGAAAATCCTAAATATGATTAAAGGTGGTGTTTTCTTTTTTCAGATGTGTTAGCCAGCTTTCATTTTAACCATTTTACTTACTTCTAAAGCATCTGTTGTGACTGGATGTAAGCGCTACTTGGAGATAGAATCATGACTGCTCTTAAAACTTCAATTTGTTTTGTAAAGAAGGCTCAAAAGCAAAGCAATCAGTAAGTCAGAAGTTAACTGGGATCAGCATTAATAAGGAGGGAGAAGGAGAGAACATGACAAAGGGTGAAGTGAGGAAAACAAGGCCAGGGCCACAGACTCTTAAGGCTGGAGGTGAGCCAGGCTCAGTATGATACTCAAAATGCCTTGGGTCATTCTTTCTCACTGGGCAAAGTATCACAGAGCAGCCTTTGTCCCTATGTTTTACCTTCCAAAACAGGGTGGTTGTAATCTGACTGCTTACCCTGACTGCCCAACTGTCCCCTAGACTTCCTGTAAAAGCATTCATCTGAGAAGTTCAGGCAGTGTGCTGCCAGTTTAACAGGGTAGATGATCAGATATCATATATTTCATACAGGCCAGGGACTAACTACATAAGTAGTAGCTCTGCAGGAAAAAGACCTGAGGGTCCAGGTGAACAAGGAGTTAAATATCAAGTGTGCTCTTGCAGTGATGGAAACTAATCACAACTTTTCTACTGCTGTTTGCCATTCTCTCAAGAAGCTACCCAGATTATTGACATACAGATACACAATGACCCTGCTTTCTATAACTGTGAGATAACTATAGCCACAATTGTCACCGCAGACTTCTTTTAAATTCGGTGAGGGAAAACCAGATGCTTCTGGTGCAAGATTCATTAATGTCGCTGAGGTGAAATAAATCTAGGTCTAGAAGTGCCTGTGTTTCTCTATTGACAGTAGAGATCCAGTTGTGACTTTCTCAGGGGAAGACACTAATGCTGTAGAAATATACCTTACTTGGTGAATCCCCCCTGCTTTATCAGTTTCAGAATGAAGAGTGTTTCAGGATGTAGGACTCCAAAGTGAGGATTATCTAATGAAGTTTACATAAGCTCCCCCTGCTGCTGACCAATACTGTCAAAGTTTTGATACCAGGGAATCCAGGAACTTTATTTTCTGACATGCTTGCTTTTCCCACCCCTTCCTCCAGCTAGTTTCCACCTCTACTCTTCTCTGTCAGCATCGCATCCCAGAATCACTCATTACTTGTGATAAACCTCAATTAATTTCCTGAACCTAACTAAAATAATGGTTCAATTGTCCATTAAAAGCAAAGCTTGCAATACTCATTTATTTATTTAATAGCTTATCTTTGTTACTTTGGAAAATTCAATATCACAGATTATGTTCAGGAGCAATTCAGTTTTCCAGCAGTGAAATTACTTTTTTACCCTATCATATTAAGATCTACATTTTGATTTTTCCCTTCATCGTGTACAAGCCAGGGATATAAGAAAAGAGCACACAAAGACAAGATAATGTAAGGCAGCTGTTGCAAGAAGAATAAAATATTTGGCATGTGTAAGTAGGACAGAAACAGGCTATAACCACCATACTTGATAAGCATACCAGGCACTTTATAGGTTTTTTACTGGCTTCAATAAGCTTTCCTTTAATCAGGGACTTTTCAGAGTAGGGATTTAATAAAGAAAACTGATAGGTCAAGATATGACCTATGGCCAAAAGATGGGCATTCCTTCATTCACTGAATCCCCACTTGGCAACACAACCAAAAGAAACCTTGTGAGAGTGTATTTTTTCCATTCTTTTTGACATGCCAAGTCAGCATGTTCAGCAAATATTCTGCTAAATGAGGATGAACTACACAAATACAGAAGTATTTGACTAATATCAAGCAGCTGCATATCTGGAGATGACAGAAAAAAAGGGTGGCTGTATTAGTGTATTAGTAGTTGAGAGGGCTGTGGCCCATATTCATCTTCCTACTGGTGTGACACTTTTACACCTGGTCTGTGTCTGTTTTTGTGAATTCAGATGTTTTTTCATGACTTAAAAAAATTATCAGAGGGATTGAAGACTTTTTCTCTGAGGAAAGGCTGAGTTGGCACTGTTTAGCATGGAAAAGGGAAGGCTCTGGAGAGACATAACTGCAGCCTTTCAATACTTAAAGGAAGCTTATAAGAAAGATAGAGAGGGACTTTTTAATAGTGCCTGTATGGATAGGTCAATGGATAATGGTTTTAAACTAAAAGAGGATACATTCAAACTAAGTAAAAGGAAGAAATCTTTTACAGTGAGGGTGATGCAATACTGGAATATGTTGCCCAGATTTGCCCAGACCTGTTTGCAAGATTTTTTTATTAATATAATCTTTTTATATTGAAAATGAAAGCAAGTAGAATACACACCAGAGCTTAAAGCTGACTTTGTAGTCTGCCACATGAATTAAATCCATCATTTGATAAAGTGATACTCAGCAAACTCTAATTGCACTGATCAGAGATCATATATCACCTCTTCCCTGAGACCTTTTTTGGGCTATACAACTACCGACAGTCAAGCTCTTTTGCATACCCACATCTGTCCTGCTGTGCTAAACATCTGCTGAACCTTTCAGAAAAAAGAAAAGACCATTGCAGAGGACAGCAGTCTGGGGATAAGGCCAAGAAATTCACTGATTTATTCTGTACGGCTTTCACTTCCCTCCAACTTGTCAAGCTGGTGTACCAAAGTCATCTGAATAGCTATTGCTCTCAAGATTGGCTTGACAGCTTACAAAAGAAATCCTGGGCTCTCATTTTCTGTTGCCTGAATAATACCTCTAATAAGTACAAATGCAACTGGGTATTTCTTCATTCTGCAGCAGATATTTCTTAGAAAATAAAGGGTGTATCTGCATTTAGTTCAGACTAAAAGTGTACTTTTGAAGGAAGCCTCCCAATTTCCACTTTTATTGTTCTCTGGTTTACATGGTGATATATGCCCAGAGAGTGTGACAGGTAGGCTCCTATTGAATGAAACTAAACAGCAGGTATGTTCCAAAAGCACACCTATTGCACAACAGCAGTAGGACAAATTAACAAACGGACATTAACTCTCAAGGAGCAATAGGGAGCTACTCACAAGTTAAAATGAAAACAAATAAGTTGACATTTACAACACTGACATCTGGTCCTTAGTATCAACAGTCTTCTACAAATATAGATGTTGTGACCCTACTTTATCAGTCCACTGATACTGGACTGATAGTCCACCACTGGGACAATATTGCCAAGAACTGACAAGCTGTTGAACTACACTTCCTCAAGACAGTAGCAGCTCTTCCTTGCTCACCTTATTTTTCCAGTGTTATATAAGGTACATCTTGTGTTTGGCTCATTTCACTTATCAAATTTCTTTTCTGAGAGAAAAAATCAAACTCCTCAAAGAACAGTTTGATTTTGCTTATGCAAAAACATCTTACAGTTTTAGTGAGTTGTCTCTCATTTTAATCTCAAAAGTAATGAAATTTCCTGTATGCTTTAAATCCATTTGCTTTTTAGGCTGACAGCGGATGGTTCAAAAGATGAGTGAAGATATTATTGAAGATTTGAGTCTCACTAAAATTTGTCATCAGCTCAAATTAGTAAAAGTGTTTATAAATTTGTTCCATGGTAGCATGTTTGTTAAGTCATGAATATGGACATGTTACTGTGACTGTTACTTGCCCAAAGAAGTGGAGCTCCATCCCTGGCAGTGTTCAAGGCCAAGTTGGACAGAGCCTTGGGTGACATGGTCTCGTGTGAGGTGTCCCTGCACATGGCAGGGGGATTGGAACTAGACGATGTTAAGGTCCTTTCCGATCCAAACCATTCTATAATTGCATAACTCTATGACTGGAGGAATCAAAAGCATAGAGAAAACTTTTCAAGAGTCTGGAATTTTAAGTCTGTTTGTTCTTACAGTCAGATGGTGGAAGAGAAAATCCACATATCAAAAATGTCTGAATAGAAAATACGGATCTGCTATTCAGTATTCTAAACCCACTATGAGAAGCATTGCAGAAAACCCAAGAAAAATTTGAACTGAAGGCAAAAGTTTTGGTTTTCCCTCACTAGATGATGGTAGAGTCAGCACACTTTTGTGACATGTAGAATGGAGAAAGTAATTGTCATTTCATGGTTAAAGATTAGGAATAAACCTAAGATCAAGTTTCAAAGCAGTGTGAACTGAATCCTTAGGAGGCTAAAAACCAGCAATTATAGTATTTGGAAGACAAAAAGTATTTGAGAATTAAAGGATGACAGTTCAGTTCACTGAGCAATGTATTCTGAGATTTTTTCCCCAAGCCTCCTAAACAATATAAACTGGAATGAAGTAAACAGATGAACTGACTGTTATTGTATGTGACTTCTCTTTTGCATACAGCCCTAATCTATTTACATGAGGACAAATCAAGACTAGATAAGTCTGACAGATGACTTAGTTCCTTCATTTTTATCAAAAAGGAAAACTCTGATATTAGTTTTACACTAACTGACAGTATTTCCTAAAGTGGGAGCTCTGCCCTTGTAGGGAGTGTGAAGGACTAGCTCAGGGTAAGTGTTCCAGCAAGGATTTGTAGTCATTTGCCACAGTCTCATGTGGCAAGTTTTTAAACTTTGCTTCATTTTTAAAAGATAATTCCCAGTTATTAAAGACTCAAAGGGTATTTTCAGAGCCTGCTTCTGAATCTGCAAGAGCACCTTAAGGAATCACTTTGATGTATCAAACTGAGATATTCCTTCCAGGGTTTGCTAAATTCATATGCCAGTATTCTGAGTGTCACAGTGGTAATTCTTTTGCTATGATCAGAGCATGCGACAAGGACAGAAAGTATCTTTTGAAAGTCAACCTAAATTGGGTGGTGAAAACTCCAATAGAGGTTATGCAGTAAGGTGGCTCCAATAGTGCGGTAGATTTATACTGTTGTTCATTTTGGGGTTTTGGTTTTGTTTGTTTGTTTGCTTGCTTTTCCCTGAACTGCATGTTTGGTTTGCAAAAGGTAGATTGAGATCATGGCTGTAATGTTAAATACTTCCACAGAGGTAAAAATACCAGGTACTTGCGACTTTAATGATAAAAGGCAAAAGGAGGCAGTAGCTCTGAATTGTAGCTGGACATATTCCAGCTCCAGATTACACATGCATTTCTAAGAATGAGACTAGCTGAAACCACCAAGAGATTCTCAATCTGTTCATTTTCCAGCTGAGCCTCTAGCACCTTCTTAGAAGCTCCTCTTTAATTCAAGAACAAGCCCCAAAGCACAGTGCAAAAAACCCATGGATGTACTGTAATAGGCAAGGGCATCCAGACTAGATGATCTTATGGCCTCTATATCCTTGAACACCCTAAAACTTCAAACCTATGAAAAAAGATTTAAGAAATAAACCTTGTTTCAGGTAACACTGCAACCAGACTACTGCCAGCTTCCTCCTAGTTCCTGGCTGTGTATTGGCTGTTTGTTTTCCTCTCTCAGCATGTCTGGACTTCAGTTAGATTATCTAGCCCTTTAGAGGGAGCCTGCAACACCTGATGTGGGGATGTGTGTGGTGTAAGTGATGTGGTGTGTGTAAATCAGTGGAAAACCAGATCTTGCAAAGGGTATTCAAAAGATGGCAGTGTTGCACTCACCATCCATCCCTCCTGCTGGAGATTTCATCTCAGCTGGTCCTGTGTCAGTGGAACTTTTCCAGGCTTTTCAGACCTCTTTTCCTTTCTCCTCTCCAGTCTTTTAGCTTGTGATTTGCTATTTTAAATACTAATTATGTAACTGAACCGTACCCACTAAAGAGAATGTGTAAAATGCATGGATAACAACCTCAGGGTAAGGGACATGTTAGAGGCTCTCTAAAGCTCCCTGAATGGAGTAGCAGTTTTCCTGACAGCCCCACAGTGCAATAAAGCTGTTTTCCCTCTATCTGGAAAGACCCAACAGTGCCCAGTACTGCACAGCTTATCACATGTGCTCAGCACCAGACATTTGAGTGACTGTTGAACGTCAGAGTAGTACTCCAGTAAGCAAAATGTGAACATCCATAAGCAGAGTTAGACACCGAATTTGAAAGAGAAAAAGTAACAAAGGCTGATACAGGAAACAGTCACTGCTGATGTTATACTGGCTAGTGCCTGCAAGCTGCAGTAGAGCAGAATTATGTTAACATTATTCTGATTATATTCAGAATCAATAATGCGCAGCAGCAGGTAATGGGGAATGTCTTATTGACTTTCTTGTCTTAGCTTGCGGCCCTGTGAATTGATATGTGGCAGTATTGCCCTAGAGGCAAATACTCAGGCCATTTTTCACCACATGTGGTGGAAATCAGGTGCTAGTTCCTCCAGTGTCCAGCTGTGAGCCAAGGGAGTGTCTACAGTGGGGGCTGAAACTGGGATGGGGCTGGCAAAAGCCTAGGTGGTATGAAAACTTTGTGTATGCCGGACTGTCCACATCACATCATTCTGGACAGCAAGAACAGCTTCTTAAACTGAAAAGGTGTCAAAGCCTCAGCTAAACTCTAAACAGTGTTTAAATGTAAATGGATATGTCATCTAGAAGAAAGTTGGAGCTTCATAGAGATGGTCCCATTCATCAATACTTAATTCACATATGCAGGATCTTAATTTATATGTTGTTCCACTGCGCCACTTGGCATCCATCAGCAAGAAGCTGATGAGCTATGCAGCTGGGACTGGCATCTGTGCTGACAGGAGTCTTGTAGTCACATGTCAAGTATTGGCATAGGGCACCTTTTTTTTTTTACCTTATTTAAGGCAGAAACCTGATGTAGAATATCACAGCACAGTCAGAAGCAAAGCACCATGCTGATTTCAAGGCATAGAGCCTCTTCAAACAGCATCATGAAGAAATGCAGTTTCCTGTGCTAAAACTGAGTGGGTGCATACAATCCTTTTTAAGAAATAAGAATAACATAGACCTTTGCTCTCTTCATTCCTAGGGACTTGACAGGATGTTGACAGTTTTCAGTCCCTCTTATCACTAACTCATGGGTTGATATATGAATCAGTTGATATATGAACTTGATACATGAAGAAAGGTTGAAAGAGCTGGGTTTATTCAGCCCAGAGGAGAATGTTCAGAGGGATTTAATTCCTGTCTCCTAGCACCTAAATGGTCATTACAGCATGCACTGCAGTGTCCTTGTCACAGCAATACGTATGAAGGGACAAGGGGAGCAAGCTGTTTCAGGGGAAATTCCATCTATACACACACACAGGGACACAAAAAGACCAAAGATTGGAATAGGTAGGCCTGAAGAGAAATGGTGGAATATGCACCACTGTAAGTCTTAGTTTGAAAGATCCTTTTTATTTGCAATAAAAAGCCATCACTAATAATATTTTAATATTGTTTTCTTAAAAAGGATGTTTTTTATGTTTTATGTTCTTAATTTTGGAAGTGCTTAAATGCAATGCAATTATGCATCAATAATTTCCCCAATGACGTGTTTGTCCGTATCTATTTAAAAAACAAAATCACCTTTAAGCATTGTGAAGCTTTTTTTATTAACACATATATGTTTTCCAAGATGTAAAAAGCCACATAAGTGCTCATTGCCTTACTCCTGTGAGTAATTTTGCCTTATCTGATAACAAAATATAGGACTTGATGAAGAAATTATGAATGCAAAGATTTCTCCTATAGGTACCCAGAGACAATACTAGGTATCCATAAAAATGAAACACAATTAAGGCTTAAATGCTACACTGTTATTAAATTAATTCAAATAGTGTAAGAGTTTAAGCCTGCTTTTCCCATCTGAATCATCACTTTCAAAATGTGTATCTTTGAAGTTCAAGATTTCAAAGTTGGGTTTCTTACTGAAAAGATGCACATTTGACTCTTTATTCTGTTCCCTCAAAGACTTCCCAATACTTGTAGATTGCTTTCTTAGGAAGACATTGCGTATTAGTCAACCCTCTTCTAATTACACCTTGTCCAATTTCAGCCACATCAGACAAAAAAAAAACAAAAAAAAAAAACCAGCAAAAACCAAATGGAAATCACAAAGATGCAAAGTTTTCCAACAAATTTCACGAAACAAAAATCATTGTTAAAGTAGAGGGGAGTTGCTCAAATCAATTCTCTGCCAAGGGAAAGGAAGGTAGAGCTCAGCGCTTTTCTGTTGTGCTCAGCAGCAGCTGCTAATAACACTCTATGCGCTGCCTTTTGCTTGTGTGGAGGAACCAACAGACACTTAGTTGGGTACCAAACCAGGGCTAGAGATGAAGGACTTAAGGAAAAACCCCAGAATTCTGGAGAGGAAATCAGATCTTTTTGGTTCCAGGGCTCACAAAGCAAATTTTATCACCTCAAAGAAAGAAAATGAAAGAATGAAACTTCAACAAAACATTTTGATGACTCCACCTTGTCCTGCAAACACTCTCTAGAGCCCTAGAATTCACCACTCCTGTTTTCAGCAAGGAAGCAGGGAAAGTTTCACAGAGCCCAGATTCCTCCTCAGGTTTGCCATTCACCTCTACCACTGCTAAATGTGGATGTCTAAAACAATCTAAACTGAAATGTTCACTATCTTAAGTCATTCTGACTTCCACATGTTCATGCTTCCCTGAAGCTTTACACAAAGGTAAAGAAGATCTGAAAAATCTTCCATGCCATATTTATTATTTTAGACATTGGGGTCAAGAATTCACGAGTTTTAAGCTAAAGGCTAAATATCTGTACAGAGAACTAACAGAATGATCATACTTTACAGAAAGCTGATGGTATTAGGTCAAATAGAGATTTATCTGATGAACTGACAGACAGAAAGGACTTTGAGGTAATCCCAGTTCTTTGTGGGCATGCTTTAGAACATGCACTACACTGACGCTTGGGGCCCCCCCCCCCCATCTTTTTTATGCATGCTCTGGATGAGTAAACTTTGACATCCAGTAATTTCTACACTTAAAAAACAGAGGAAGATGAAAAAGGGTACATATTATCCAACCACAGAATTCCCTTGAAACATAAGCTATGGGATATTATCAGACATGAGAACCTGGGAACAAACAGATCTTCATTTCCATTCTGTGAGGCTATTCCTGTTTCTCTAGGCATCTCATTAGGACTGTTATTTTCTTTTTTAACTGCTGTTGTTAAAAGTTGACCAATTTGCAGACTGGCTTATTCAGTCTTTTGCTTGATGACTTTGAAAACATTAGTGAATTAAGATGTTATGTGAGCACAGTAGGTAGAAGTCAGCCTAGACTCTCCTCCCCCTCCAATTCACTAATTCCCTGGATGTTTCATATGTGAGTCAATATCAAAGTCCTTGTCTCCACGGAGAGAAAGCATGGCATTAGGTGGGATGAAGCTGAAGAGTTGCTGAAAACAACTCCATACCCTTTCCAGCACAGGAATCAGTATGTAATCAGTATGCTGCTGGTTTTAAGGTCTTCTCATGCAGACAGTAGATGGTGTTTGAATAAGAGTAAATGCAAAGTATATTAGTTCTGAACATCACTGTCACTAATCAATGTGATCTAGTGTACCCCAGGTCAGTCAAATTAGATTTTCAAAGCACTGATCACATTTTTAATTATTCTGGTATTTTAGACAGGTTTTATTCAGAATAAAAACATGCATAGCCAAATATGATTGTTTTGGTTAAGCTTAGTCAGAGGCAGACATATGCCGAAGCTCCTAAATCCTGGATCCTATAAACTGATTTGGGCTTGAACAGAATATGAGTGTGTGTTTAGGAGCTCCTGACAGTGAAAAAGAAGGCAAGAGGGTGTCATGGACACATACAATGAAATTACCTCCAGAAAATAAATTAAGACAGTGAAGGAGTCAGTCTGTATTTTCAGCAGGTTCCTCAAGCCATCACTGCTGACTGCTGAGTAATTGCTCCCTGACATCACAGCATAATAAAATCAGGTTGGTATTAGTAAAAGGAAAGCCTCTCCCTGAGAAAGATTAATTTCTTCTTCAGTATATCTTTATGAAGGTGAAATCTTCCCCTCTGTGAGGCTCATAGCCAAGCTGAATTGAAATCAGAACTGGAAGCTTTTGCTAAGTTTGTTCAGGAGAAGCCAAACTGAAGCGTGTTTTACAGACAAGGATTTCTTCTAGCTATAAAGAGCAGCATGTATAAAGAGCAGTGTGTTAGCTGCGAGAGCCAGATTTTGATATTCCTCATGCTCATGTAAATCTAAGGCACATTTTTTGCATTGATTAGAGGAGCTCTGTATTTATACCAAGCTATCAGGATGCATCCATCAGTCAGGACAATTCTAGCCTGAGATTAAGACAAACAATCTACAAATAAAGACAACAAATAGAAACCTCTATGAAAAGAGAGGTCACGGTGAACTATTCTTTCCATAGAATAATGTCTCCATGGAGACAGACACATTCAGATTGGAAGCAAGACAACTTTTAACAGCAACAGTAATTAACTGTTGCAACATAATTAAAGGATGTCGCTGATTAATCATCTCCTGGAGGCCTTACATTTAGACCAAATGTCTTTCAGTAAGATATACACTGATTTAGTCACAAGTTCATGGGCTTGATAACACATTAGAGGAAGGAATGATTTCTTCCACTGTTTGACTTACTGGGTAAAATTCCATGACTTGTGTTATGCAAAAGGTCTGAGCGTCTGAGTAGATGGATTTCTTCTGGCCTTTCAATCTATGGGGCAATGTGAAAATTCACATCATACAATGCTATCTTAGGATGAGCAGGTAAAAAAAACAGTTCTTCAGCAGTATACAGAAAACATTTTTTGATACATTCTCACAATTGTTCACTTGAGAAAAGGGTCTGCACGAATGGAATGAAATCTAGCTTTATGCTTCCTTCAGAGAAGTAATCAATCACCTAGGAAGGATGAAACTCTGCCCCCCACAATTGTAAACCTGGAGAGCAAGAGCAAATGAAGGACAAGAAAAACAGAACATACACCATTGCTTCCTCTGCACTCCTTTCTTCTTATATCCATTTATCTTCTCTTGCATATTTGTGTTTGGATATAATAAATAACCCCATGCAATTTCTTTAAGCTTTGGAACAGACCCTAATCATTTCATACAACAGATATGTGAATATTTATTTAGTAATGTAAAAGTGAATATGTGGGGCCCATAAATACATGTGCCCCACTTCTTACTCCTAAAAGTCAAGTAGTTTGAAGCTACTGAATTATTTAAATCTACTCATCATAGGTAAATCTGGATACATCTTTGCTTTTCTGTGAACAGCATTTATTCAAGGCAGAATCCACTTTAGATTTCTTGACACAGTGAAATATTGCTTGCTGTCTGACTGCATATGTCAGAGAAAAAAAAGTCAAATCATCGGCACTAAATCATTGCAACATATACGAAGGTGGCAGAAATCTTCAGTACAGCTCCTGGTGCAACTGCTAATAACGTTGTCTTTTATCTAAGACTGTAGACTTCAAGTGACCACAGAGTTATTCTACATGACACGGAGAGCTAAAACATGAATACATATGAATGCATACACACATGCTGTACAGATTTCCAAGTAGATATTCAGTAGTCCTGAAATGAAACCCTTTCATCTTGCTGCAATGACCATAAGAGCTCTAGTTTGTTTTCCTAGAAAGGGTCAGGCCAGAACAAATCCATTCTGCACCAGTCTGACCCCAGTGTCTGTAAACAGGCAGATTCCCATAGCATAAATTTATTTTAAATTAACAGTCAAAAGTAGAAGGCTTTTTATATTCCAAAATAAATTTCCAGCATTACAGAAGATAATAAAAGGTTAATTTAAAAAAAAAACAAACCCTTAGCAACATATTGGCATCACATATCACCCTGTATCCAATATGCCTACCTCCCATCTTGAAGTTCTTTTTAGCTTTTTAAACTATTGTTTGGTACCTAAGAAAGATACCATAGGCCTGCAAAACTCAGCACCATTTATATTCACAGCCTCAGCTCTACAGGAATGTTCTTTCTCTTGACAAGAAATAGGCAACACAGACTTCATTTTCCTCCACCTACCTACCTAAAGTTACCTGGAGTACATTGTGAGGAGCATTCTGAATCTGCTGCAGAAAGTTCATACTCTGCCAAAATTAATTCAGATGCAATTCAGTGGGAAAAATAAGGAACTGCCAGCCCTGCCTCTCTTGAGCACAATTCAGTAAGACATGGACATTCCCATCCTACAGCGTTGCCAGTGAGATGAGAACTCAACCTGATCTTGGCTTCTATCAGTTGTAGTTATATCCTATGGCATGAAACAACAGCTGACTCAGACTTAGTGTTAGGATTCAGAAGTCCTGCTTCAGGAGCACGGGTTAGAAATATATAGTGACCACTGCCTCATCCTATGTCCCTCCATCCTGCAAAAAAGGGATGTCTGTCTCAGACAGACACAGTCTGTCTCATGAGATTGTTGAGAGCATTGTGATACCTGAAATATTATGTTAAGAGAAGAGTAAAAGTCAAAATACACTTCAGTCTACATCCTTGCTTTTCCCCCATGCAACAGTTCATCCACAGAATAGAATGAAGTTGAAAGAAGCTTCTGGAGGTCACCTGCTCCAACCCTTTATTCCAAGGAGGGGAAATTTAGATCAGGTTGCTCAGGGCTTTTTCCAATCAAGTTTTGAATACCTCGAAGGATGAAGACTTAACCTTTCTGGGGAATTTGTTGCAAGGTTTACCATCTTCTTGTTAAAATAACCCCAAAGTAGTGGGGTCAAGGTAGCACTTGTGATCCCATCTGGATAAGCCAACAAGCAAACAAAACCAGATTCAGGTATCCAGCTATCCAGTTACTCTTGCCTAGAATTAGGGCCCGCCCTGCATAAAGATGAAGGTGCCTGATTTAGCTAGAACAAACCCCTTGCCTCTACTTGAGTTACACATAAAATCTTTACCTGGGGTTGCTCACTTCAGCAGGATCAGTCTTTTCTCACATGTGATTAAGGCATAATAATCCCCATGTGAGAAGTGAGCTTTCATTTGCCTCTGTGCTTGAGTTGAAGCAGAGACTGCAGATCTCCTAGCAGTGGGAACTGTAAGGTATGGTGATACAGGTTTCCCTTAGTTTCTCCAGTCAGAGATTTTCATATTGTATAAACTACTCAAACATTCAGTGTGCCCAGGGAAGAACAAGAGCACAGCTTTGAAGAAAGCACTTGCCTTGGGCAGTGAGATTCCAGTCTCTGATGTAGTGTGGATCTTATAAAAAGTAGTTCCAAAAAATCCAGTCTCTGGCCTAGCATTCAATACACTGAGATATATCTCAGGTGTGGGGAGCTTCTTTCTTTTTTCTTTCCATTCTTTCTTTGTGTAGTCAGTCCCCAACTGGAATCTATTCCTACACTGACAAAATGTTATTGATCAATTGTTTCTTTTTCCTGTGATTTGTAATTAGCATACTAGGCAGCCCAAAATCCATTAAATTATTGGTTTAGAATGATGCAATCCCCCCTATATACAACATTGCATTCAATTCAATCCTGCTTTCTTTTTTTATTGCACACTGGAGTTCAAAAAGAGAAGGGGACAGGAGAATGAAGAACAAGCCACAGAATTACCTCTGCTTAAGCTAACTAATAAATAACAGACCATTTTTCTTGTCTCCTTATCTAACTTGAACATGACATAACCATTGGTTTATTTGAGTGATGGTGTAGATTTTAACATCAGGCTGTATGTGCTCTGTTCCATTTATCATGGTGTACTACATCCAGTTTATAAATTGCTGGTTTTTCCCTATTTGAAGCCATAAAGCTCAGCTTATTTCAACAATCGTTATTGCCAGTGTTTTTTCTGGGAAGTGAAATTAAGGTAACCTGAAAATTCATTATGTTTTACTGTCTTCATCAAGATTAAACATGCCAATGTTCTTACAAGCGTTTTCTTCTCCTTGCTGTTATTTTCAAAGGTTGTGGGAGTGTGTGCTTTCAGATGCATCTCAATTCAGTTGTTTCTTCCAACATGCATATACATATACTGCTGAAGATCATGCACATACTGTAACTCGAAACAAAACCAGGGCACAGCTGCAGTCTGGACAAAACAGTTTGTCTATTGTGAGACTATTCTAGAGCCACATTCACCTGAAACATTGGAAATCCTTCTAATATTCAGCCTACACTTATTAACTATTTTCTTTCATCCATCATTTCCATTCAACGTTATGTATTTAAAACACTAACTATATTGCTCGGGCTTCATTTTGCTCCACTAAACAAAGAGAAATGTGGGGTCCTTCAAGATGAGCTCTTCTGATTACACTACTGAGCCTTATGCATCTTGATTCTCTCTTCCCCAGATATCAGTAACTACCAGTCTGCAATAACCTTATGATGATTTACAGAATCCAATATAGCAGGACAAACATGCTTCTATTTTTCCTAAAAGTACCAGTCCAAAATCCTTTTGGCTTTTTGCATATCTGTATCATATTGGCTTTCCCTTTCTCCCACACCCTTTCTTCCTAAGTGATGAACTCTCGGGGAGCTAGAGAAATGAACATTAATCAGTAAAGAAAAAGGAATATTTGTGGCAGGCAAGACAGGAATTTTATCACTCTGAGCTTCACATTTAGTCAATAGAGATCATTTTGCACTTAGAACTACTCCAGAAGCCACTTAAAAGTTTGAGTCCCCCTTGGCAGGTGTCAGAATTTCATCTGATTTACAGAAGCAGATTAGGTTGACTATGTTCCTAGATTGGAATATATAGGTAGATACCTAAAGGCAGGGAACATTTTAAGTGCCTGATACAATTCCTTCTAGCCTGGTCTCCAAAACTATCTATTTTTTCTTGTACAATTGCTCTTTTTTTTCTCCTTTCTACTGCTTAATACTTTGTCATCATTAAAAAATTTCAGGGATTAAACTGATTCTGCTTACATCAGTTACAAAAGTCTTGAATGGAGCAGTGTTGATCACTAAAGGCTTCAGTTTCCTTCTCACCTCAGTCTTATGGCAGAATTTTCCAGCTACTGGGAAACCCTAAACCTAACTCTAATTTCCACTGTAGCACTTTATCAGCACTTAACAAGCCTGAACAAGGGAACCAGTACCACATTTTTTCTGTCTATGGAGAAAAAGATAAATTCAAATCAGTAATCCCATGAATGATAATTAATAATAATAATAATAATTAAAATATCTGGATCTTACATTTACTTCCATATCATTTCCTATAAACTTCATTTGAAAACAACCATCCTACAGATACATGATGTGTGGATAATGAGATTGTTACACCTGTGCAATCATGCATCAAAGCATATCCATTGTCTACGCTACTCTCCAGTATCACACTGCAGCCACTGAAAAAATGTTTTCATTAAAGAACCTCAAAGAGATAGTCTAAAAACCTCTCTAGAAAAGACCTTGCTGCCAAGTTCACGATTGCACAGATAACTGGTCTTAATCTTATGGGATCAAGATTATCCAGCAATCCCTTTGGTTCTGCTGAAGAGTTTTTCTTCCATTTCAGTTGTGGTCATTTCCACTTCCATATTCCTCTTCCTACTAATTAACTGGATTTGCCTTCATATTCTACAGACTTCATCTTTATGAAGACTGTTATTCAGCACACGCAATTTTAAATACTTATCTAAAGTACCCAAGTTAGGAAGGCAGTAATCCAAGGTTACTAATGAAGACGTTAAATAAAATAGAGGGTTGAATCATCCCTTGGAAGGGTCTCTCCATGGAATGGATAGGGTTCCTGGAAAAAAAATCAGTTATCAGCTTGAAGAAACATGAAACTGAGCCATCTTTTCCATCACTTCTATGCCAAGAAATGTTTGTTTTGTCTTAGGGCCAAGATCAAATTACTTTTAATGTTGACTCAATCTGTTCTTCTTGCTCTTCACAACTTTGCACACAAAAACGGTAGACTTTAGCAACCTGTTTTTATTTACTTTGTGAGATTTAGCTCATCTTGACTTTTACAGCTTTTACTTTATGATTATTTTAGACAAATTTGGTGGTGCTCTATGACAGGGCTATGGGATTGCTGAATGAAGGAAGAGTGACTTTATCCAGGTAGACATCATCTACCTGGTCGTGTGCAAAGAATTTGATGCTGTTCAGCACAACATCCTTCTCTCTACACTGGAAACACATGGATTTGATGGATGGACCACCAGCTGGATAAGGAATTGGGAGGATGATTACACTCAAAGAGCTGCAGTCAAAGGTTTGATGTCCGAGTGGAGACCAGTGACAAGAGACATTTCTCATTGGGTGGTACTGGGACCAGAGTTGTTCAACATCTTGGTCACTGACATGGAGAATGAGATCGAGTGCACCCTCAACAAGTTTGCTGACCATGCCAGGCTCTGTGGTGTGGACAACACACTGAAGGGAAGGGATGTTGTACAGAGGGGCCTGGACAGGCTCCAGATGTGGGCCCATGCAAACTTCATAAAGTTCAACAAAGCTAAGTGCAAGGTCCTGCACCTGGGTCAGAGCATTCACAGGCACAAATGGAGGCTACATGGAGAATGGACTGAGAGCAACCCTGAAGAGAAGGACTTGGGAATGTTGGTTGATGAGAAGCCCAGCATGACCCAGCAGTGTGTGCTTGCAGCCCAGAAAGCCAACCGTATACTTTAATGCAGGGCTGCATCAAGAGAACCAGGGCCAGCAGGTCAAGGGAGGTGATTCTGCCCCTCTGCTGTCATGAGACCCCCCCCTGCAGTCCTGTGACCTGCTCTAGGGACCCCAAAATTAGAAAGATATGGACCTTTTGGAGTGTGTCCAGAGAAGGGAAACACAGATGCTTAAAGGGCTGGAGCACCTATTTTGTGAAGAGAAGTTGAGAGACTTGGACTTGTTCAGCCTGGAGAAGAGAAGGCTCTTGAGAAAACTTAGAGCACTTCCAGTACATAAAGATGACTTACCAGAAATCCGGAGAGATGTTTTTGACAAGGGAATGTAGAGTCAGGACAAGGAGAAATGGTTTTAAACTGAAAGAGGGGAGATTTAGATTAGATGTTGGGCAGAAGTACTTTCTTGAGAGGGTGCTGAGGTGCTGGCACACAGCTGAAGCTGTGGCTGCCCTATCCCTGGCAGTGTTCAAAGCCAGGTTGGATGGGGCTTGGAGAAACCTGCTCTAGTGGAAGGTGTCCCTGCCTGTGACAGAGGGCTGGAACCGGATGAGTTTTTAGGTTCCTTCCAACCCAAACCATTCCATGATAATATGTGGGTACATTATTTAAATAAACTTTCTGAGGAATTGTAAAGATCTTCCCTCCATTCCCAGTGGGAAAATCTATTCCCAACAGATCCCATTCCAATAGATACCTTTAATTGGGATGAAAACTTCGGTTAAGAAAGCCATGTATGCCTTAGTTGCCTTTTTGCTTCTTTTTAATGTCTGATCCTGAATAGTTTAATTTACAAAATTCCTTATCTTTATTAAAATCTCAAATACCTGCTCTTTTGAAATTACCCATCTTCCAATAAACAATAATGTTTATACAAAATATATTCATTTAATTAAAACTGAGTGAGCTCACAGCTAGCATTTTTTAGTGTCTCATTATTTATTCCAATAAAACAAAGCACATTCAATAATAATAATACATTTTTACTATTAAGTATCTCAATAATAGATAGAAAGCTTCAAAGGAATTATGATCCTTGGAAAACAAAGAAAACTATGCCAAGGTTCTAATGGAGTGAAAAATCTATGTGCTTGTGCTTGCAATCATAGCTGCTTTCTTTAATATGTGCCTGCAGATTAAGAAAGATATTATTCAGGAAACCAAGGTAGCATTTATATTAGTACATTAAAGCATCACCAGAGAACATTCCTTAGTACTGAAACATGATTCTCTGTGGCATTATGTTGTTATAATAGTCCCTGGAATCATTTTTGCCTGGATCAAATAAGTCTGTCCCAAATAATTCCCAGGCACAGCTGGAGACAGTGTGAGTCATGAAGTATTCAAAATAGGCAGGTCTGGTATGATCAGATTGTATTAGCTTTTCAAGAACAAGTAAATGAAGATTCTTCAGGTATAGCAACGGAGAATTCAGACATACATGGCATTTGCTACTATAGAGCTCTCAAGGAGGATGCTGCTTCTTTATGTTCACAAAAGGGTTTCTGCATAATGGAATACTGGACAAGGGACAGGACAAGTAACATAGATTGGTCTGCATCCACTGCTTAGGTCCAGTCCTCATTACAGAAGATTTACCTTGTGTAGGTGTCATTGCACTGGTTCAGAAGGGAGGCAGGATATGAGTTAACAATTACAAAGCGCAGTTCTTAAGTTGAGCCTTTAATCTTTTTTGGTTTGTGATGTGCATATTCCCAGGAAGATTCCATGTCCTATCCCAAGCAGCTTCAGGTTAATCTTTTTCAAAAAGACTAGAATTACTTTTACAAATATGAGAAATATAAGGTCTTGACACCAGAACTGGAATAGTGTCCCAAGTCCCAAGTGGGTGTTCAATAATTTTCAGATACAATTTCAAGCTACCAACATATTACAAGTACCATTTTTCATGTCAACAACATAAATATGCAGAAACAGCATTTTGCTGGCCATCAGTGGTCTCCAAGAAGTTTATTCCAAGGTGCTGGTTTTACAGCATTTACAGTAACAGAGCTGGTTTTGCTTCAAACAAGACCAAAGGGTAAAGGGAAAAGTATTGCAAGGAAGAAAAGCAATAAACTGATTTCCATACACAGTAAGTCCTTGACAAAACATGTCATCAAGGCAAGAGGCAATTTGTTCATTAGCATTGTTCTTGTTCTAGCAGATAATAAACATGCGTTCAGAAGTCTATTGTCTATCTATAAAGGACATTTTTTTGATTTGATGATTCTTAGCCAGTTGAACTGCTGAGAGTAGAAAGAGCAAAAGGGTTCAGAGCGCTTGCTGAACCAGAACCCTGCAGAGTACATGATGGATTGAAACTGCCATCTCTTTTTGTCTAATCCCTGCACTTTCTGGACTAAAGAAATAAAACATTCAATGGAAGAAAAAGACTCAGGTTTTAACAGTAAAGTAAGTCAAGACTGCATGTGCTACTATATGGGAATGGAAATTCTTTTCACAAATTACTTATAATTGCACATATATGGAAGAACTAAGGTGAAGGCACCTTGATGCTAGATGTTATTCAGAGGTGTAAGGAGAGAGAGGAAAAGCTTTCAGTTCACATTAATAGACAACAGAATCACCATGATGCACAAAGAAATGCAGAGTGGTAGAATAAAATAAAAAATAGTTTATTGCTTGTGAGAGAAATCCTGATGTTCCTGTTGAACATCCTGGCAATGCATATGTACACTAATAGTGCAGTGCAGAAGAGCGTCACAGGATGCTCTACAAGCACAGCATTGAGCCAAGGCTATGTAGCTCAGACCAAGAACCAAACTAAGCGCCCAAGAAGTCATTTTTCTACAAGTGGTTCAGTCACAGACAGCTCAGATATCTCTGCTTGATACTGAATTCCTGAACAACTCAGGAGATTGCTTGACTGCAAAACTTGGGGTTTCAGTGCTGCTGACCTAAGAAAGGCTTGACACCTAACTAATACGTAGTTTGTGAGTAATTGGTGAACACTTTTTACTTTTTTTGTAAATTATTTTTAACCTTAAAACAATGTGTGATTGAAAATAAGGAAATAAATACCCTTTCTTATTACAAAATCCTTCCTATCAGAAAATGTCACTTGGCAACTTTTTGGAGACTTTTTAGTTGCAAACATTACACTGAGTCAAAAACCTCACTGTGGACTTTAGAATTAACACAAGAGTTGATAAATTAAAACATTTCAAGCAAGGCCTATAAATAGACCATAATCACAATCTGACCAAATCCCTGAGATATGTAATTACTTGGTATGTTGCCCCAAATATTTTTTAGATATATTTAAACCCAAAGCAATCAGTCTTATTATTTATTCAGTACATTCTACGTGCCAGGCAAAATTCTAATCTTTGAAGTCATAGAACAGTTAGTGTTGTAAGGGACCATAAGATCATCCAGTTCCAATCCCCCTGCTATGGGCAGGGACACCTCCTACTAAACCATGTCACCCAAGGTTCTATCCAGCCTGGCCTTGAGCACTGCCAGGGATGGAGCATTCACAACTTCCCTGGGCAACCCATTCCACTGCCTCACAACCCTTACAGTAAAGAACTTCCTCCTTATATCCAACCTGAACTTCCCCTGTTTAAGTTTTAGCCCGTTACCAGCTGTTCTGTCACTACAGTCCCTAATGAAGAGTCCCTCCCCAAAGTCAGAACATCTTCTCACACACACATGCAGATTAACAAAATAATTTCACTGCAAATGTCACCATTGCTATTTTTAGAGGACAGTGAAAACAGCCATTGGGCAGATGAGCTCTAACCCCTGGCTGTCCTGAGGTGTGGTGTGTAGTTGATAACACTATGGCAAACTCCAATAAGAGAAAATGAAAATGCACCAAAACCCACTCTTTGTATTTTGAAAAGGTTTTTCATTTTAAAACCCTCTAACTCTTACCCTTTCTTATAAAATCTTTATCTATTTTCTACAGAGAAAACAGAAGGAAAATGCTATAAAAATATTTTCCACACAAATGCAGAGAACAAATACGCAGAAAAACTTTCAAATATTGTCATAGTTCTAGTTATGATTTTTCACAACTCCTCTACAACACTGAGAAGTAATTACTCATTTCTTGCTTATGTAATGAAGCTAGTAGCACCTCTACCATGATCATATCAAAATGACATATTTATCTAGCTAGAAAGAAACCATCAGCTTATGAGAAGTTATTAACATGATTGATTTGAAGAGCCATTTTATAAAGAAATATTCAGTCATTTCTACTTGATATTTTTAGGACAAATCAACTGCTTATAAATGCAAACATAGTTTTGAGTTATTGCTCTATTCCATAGTCTGCATATGCTTGAAATTTAGTTATGTCTGCAGAAATATTTAGTCCTTTGAGAGCACCTTGCTGCATTCTCACTTTTGATCTAAGAAGAACTTCAGGTCTTGTACTTCCCACTGAATTTGCATGAACAATAGCTGAAGGATCTAATTTGGCACCTCCCATATACTAATAAATTATGACCATCAAAGACAAAAGATAGACTAATATAAGGGAGACCAAAGGTCTGGAAAACAAGATAAGTGTCGTGGCTGACCTTCAGCAAAACACACCAGCTTTCAGTCTTTTGGTTCCCTATTAGTAAAATCATAATTAATTTATGAAGCATTTCTGAATAAGCTCTAGGGTGTATTAAGTACTCAGATCTAGACTTTTTACCAGTGAAACAGTTTATCTTAAGCACCATTGTTATTTCTGCCCTTTGTTTCCTTTAACCTTGTGCACTTGTCTTTCTCCTTCACTTAGACCTTTGATATCCTGCTTCCTCCCCTCTGACTCCTACTGGCATTTGCATACAATCTGCATAGAGTTCACTCCCACCCTTCCACAGCCCACCTTATAAAATCTATGATGAAATTGCTTTAAGTGGCATTATGCAATGCTGATGTCTGTGAACTGAAATCCCACCCAGACAGACAGGACAGGGAAAGCACTGCCAAATCCAGGTCACTTTGGTCCAGATTGTCTGTATACAGAGGATGGCAATGGTCCATTGTTTTAGGGACTGTAGCTACCTTTGGCCAATATTCTTTAGGACATGACTGCAAAATACTGAAATTCTGGGCAGACCTTGAGAATTCTTTGTCATCTATCTGTACTCACACTCTGACACTGCCCTTCTTTTCCCAGGCCTTCCACCTTGGAAGCAAACCTCACCTTTGAGTTATATATTAAAGCTTAGGCTCTATACATCTTGATGAAGCCACTCATGTTGCAAATGTAAAATGAGCTCCCTGATTTGCATAGGCAAACCTACTGTATCTGTAAGGCCTATGCACGTATAGTAAATGGATCCTTGAGGACTTGCACCTGTATTTTAGCTGGCAGCATAATTAGGTCCCATATGGCTAATGAAATGTAACATGTCAGTATTTTGTAGGCTGAGATTTGTCACACGGAGGTGTTGGATGTAACACCCACTCTACCAACTGTTCAAGAGTAGAAAAAACAAAATCAGTTAAAAGCATGTGTGTAAAAGAGAAATAGGAATCAGCCTTCAAGCTTTCAGTTTTCCAGGCTTCCAATGTCTTCTGTCTCTCTGCTTTCCTAAGGGAGGCATGTCAATCAAGGTACTTCTCAATAATATTTCATGGTACCTTCTCTAAGGGCGCAAACCTGCACTTGGTAACAGAACATGCACACAAACTAAGTGTTTGTGAGCTTCTCTGCCCTACATTACTAGGAGTGTCTAAGTGTCCCTTACTCTCCAAAGCAATAATCCCCACAATGCTTCCATCACACATTTGAAATGTGGGTGTTTGGAGCAAATGCTTCAAAGACACTCATGTGTGCCAATCCTCAGCCTACAAAATGCCAAACCATTACAAAATCATTAAGCAGGCCCCCTTGCAGATGGCTGGAGGCATGTCCACAGCAGGCTACAGAAGGGGATGCAGGCACACGCGGTGTGGCTCTGATCTAGCAGGTTGTGCTGAACCACTAGCTGAGATCCTCGGCATCACAGCATCATGTCCCATGCTGTACTTCCCAATGGACTGATCAACTTGAGCACAATACAGCCCAATGCAACCTTGGTGTATCTGTGCGCTGGGTTGGCCCTGGCTGAGTATCAGGTGCCCACAGAAGCCATTCTATCAATCACTCCTCCTCACCAACTGCACAGGGCAGAGAACATATAACAAAAGGTTCATCTGTCAAAATAAAGGCAGGGAGAAATCACACCAGTTACTATCATGGGTAAAACAGACTTAACTTTGGGAAATTAGTTAATTTATTACCAGTCAAATCAGAGCAGGATAATGAGAAATAAAACCAAATCTTAAAACACCTCCCTTCTTCCCAGACTCAGATTTACAATTGATTTTCTCTATTTCCAGTGTTGGCTTCCCACAAGGTCGTAGCATCCTTTGGGCACCCACCTGCTCCAGCATGGGATCTTCAATGGGCTGCAGGTGGATATCTCCTCCACCATGGACCTCCATGGGCTGCAGGGGCTCAGTCTGCCTCACAATGGACTGCAATGCAGGCTGCAGGGGAATCTATTCTCTGGTGCCTTGAGCATCTCCTCCCCTCCTTTTTCACTGACCTTGGTGTCTGCAGGGATGTTACTTTCATGCATTGTCATTCATCTCTCCAGCTGAAATTGCTCCCATGCAGTAACTTTTCCCCTTTATTAACTGTATTATCCCAGAGGTGCTACCACTGTTGCTGATGGGTTTGGTCTTCACCAGTGGTGAGCCCATCTTTGAGACAACTGGCATTGGCTCTATAGGGCATGGGGAAAGCTTCTGTCAGTTTCTCACAGAAGTCACCCCTCTGCCCCCCTGTAACCAAAGAATTGCAATGCAAACCCAGTACAGTCTGAACCAGTCTCTCCATCATAAGGCATGCCTGTGATCTGTCAAATTTCATGAGGCTGCACGTGTGGTCCAGGAGAGCACAAAACTGGGTCCCTCACTTCCACATAAACCATCCCAAGCTCCCTGCTACAGAAGCCACTGCATTGTCTTGCTTTCCACACTCAGTATTCTGAGGCCAAATTATCGAGTTCTGGTGATTTAATTTCACTCCCACTCCTGACCAGAGCAGTTTAATGGGGCTAGAATAAGAAATAATAGTGTATTTCCAACCCAGAGAGACATATTCAAACTTCTTCAGCCGATCTAGTTGCTTATTGCAGCAGGATTAGGCTAGATGACCTTTGAAGGTCCCTTCCAACTCAAACTATTCTATGATTACATAAACAATAAAGGCAGAACCACAGCACAGAGTTGGGGATGTAATAGTATTCCCTCTCATAGCCTCTCTTACTGTGACACAAAAGCATGTGGGTGGAGAAGCTTCACTGCTGGCCTGACATGGTCATAAGCAACCATGTGTGACTGAGAGGCTTCTCAGTACCTTGCCTCCTGGGTCAGCACCATTTACATGTCACTCCTCCCACAGGGTGATGCCTAAAGGCACTGTCTAGCCCTGCCTGAACAGCCTGTGAACAGCTCACATAGCAGAATCTGTCTGCATAAACTGTTGGTTGAATACACATGAATAATGCATAGAGCTGTAATAAAATCAGCTTGGGAGCAAGGGAAGAAAAGGACTATGTTTGCCTGGATGATTCAGACAGTTCTAGTTAACAGGCAAGAGGCCAGAGGGAGAGGTAAGGAAGGTCACGCAATTGAAGAAGCAGCCAAATAGGAAATGGTGGAAGAAAAGAGAAATTGGTAAGTCTACAAGTCAAGTAACCTTAACTCTTCAATAAAACTAAATAGCAGGATGTTATAACTATAAAGCTTACACTCCTTAGCTGAATCTTAGGTAGCTTACCAAAAGGAACTGCATTTCTATCTTATCCCAGTTCTTGTATAAATCCAGCTTTTATACAAAATCCATAAGGTTGAGATCCCTGGATGCATACTGTAGCAGATGCTTCATTTTGAACTACTTAAACATTCTGACATTTATACTTTTGCATAAATGCCTTTGGATTTGGGGAAAAGAAATATAAGTCCCCCTGTAGAAATTGTATGTTAAAAAAATTGTCAGGCCCTTACTGAACAAGACATAGACCATCTACATCCACTTTCAGTAGGTATGGAGGTACCAGAAAAGAAGTTGAGTATCTAAATACCTTGTACAATGGGCTTTTAGGAAGACATGCAAGTCAGAGAAAGAGAACATTTGATTCTACTACAACATTTTTTTAGACCCCTTAAATTTGAGCTAGTCTCATGCCTTCCCCTTAGGGAAAGAAATAGGTCAGACAAATTAACTGTCTGTTTGCATATGTATGAAAATGAGCAAGGTAACTTCAGATCCCAGAGCACTGTTGGAAGGAAAAGAAATTACGAAGCCCCCTATATATATAATCATGACTGAAGACAGATGAGAAGCTTATATTCAAAAGATGATACACACGCTCTCATATTCTCATTTTGGGCACATATCCTAATCTATTTGAAAGCTTCTGCTAACATGAAAAGGATTTGAATCCTGTATTTTTGTGTGACAAATATGAAGGAAATGGAAGAACTCCATACCTATGAAATGCAACCTGAAGTTCTGTTCTACTCATAAAACTAAATGAGCAGCACCAGCAGGTTTTGTACTAATTTTCCTCCCCGGACTTCTTTGAAAACCTGTGATAAAATTCTTCTCTGACCTGTAAAACCAGCATGGAAATGGAAAAAGAGGTGAACCCCACTGCTAGTCCTCCCTCAACAGAAGGTACAAGATCCCTTTCCAAACTGCTGGCTTTTCCTCCTTTTCCATGCCTAAATATAGTTCCACCTGCTGTCAGGATGCATCTCTGCTCCCTGTTCAGCACAGCGTTGAGATCACAGCCATCTACAATACTTTCTGCAAGCCAGGGCACACCCTCAAGAGGATATCACAGTGCTGCCTTACTGCTCGCTCATCTTGCTTACAAAGACTCTCTGAAACAACCTGGTGAATAGAAGGTGAATAGAGCATAGTGCTGGGTTCTTCAAGTGCAACAGATAATTTGGCCAAGAACCTTATTCCAATGTAATTGAGAATTAAGCTGGGCATGAAGATTGTTGAAACAAATGAAGGTAAAATACAATTTCATCTTACCTTTTACCTTCAAGGCTTTGCTTCCAAATGATAAAATATCCTGGTTTTCACTAAATGCTAAATATGCAAATTAAACAGCTGTCCTGTTTTAAGAGAAAACAAATGCAGAATAGCTGAATAATATATCTGGTTAAAATCAGATATTTTTAAATGAGAATCTGGACTTTAAAGTCTGAACTTTAGAAGATATCTGGACTAAGTCTGAATTCTTCAAGTGAAAGAACTTTAATAATAGTGTGCAACTTTGATGGCCTTTCTTTCTGACAGGGCTCGGTTGATAGCTATGCTTCAATTAATAGCCATTCCTCACATATTGTCTGCCTTTGACAATGTAATTGATTATATATGGAGGATTCCACACACATCACCTGGATTATGTAGCTGGCCAGCCATGTCACCAAACACATCTAAAAAAAAGAAAATCAAACCTCTCAATTAGAGGAAATCTTAACTGCTTTTTTTCCAGTTAGCATATTTAGAATGATGAGCTAAATTATGTCAGCTTGAGAACAAGACTGTGATATACGAATAGGATTGACTCAAAATTCAGTTGCCAAGCTATGTGGTAATCATTCTGTTAATAACCTTCCCAATCACTACTTTAATGTGTACACATACAATGTAGTTATGTATAATAGTCTGCATTACAGCATGGTATGCCTCCACATCATCAGAAGCCTACAATCAGATTTTAGTAAGATAGATGTAATGTTATCTTCTCTCCAGTGGCTTCCAATTTAAATTAAGACAAAGTCTGTAATTTCTGATTCAACTCCAAGACCACTGTCTTCTGCCTGATTCAAGAATCAGCTACTTAGAACTGCCTTAGGAAAGACTGAAAAGGTTCAAAGATTCAGCACAGGCCTTTAGGCTTTCTTGTCTTTCAGAGAAATCACAAGTTAACTCTTGTAAGTAGTACAGGAAATGGTCTTTCATGTATGGACCAATGTAAATATCCATTCTGCTCTTTAACTATACAGTTAAACTTCTGTGATATTAAACTACCCGCAATATGCTTTTGATGCATAAAGACATAGAAAAATGCAGGGCATCTTCCTTTTCCTTGTTTATGTAGGAAATTAAATAATTATGTAAAGTCTTTTCATACCTGGGGTCTTGAACTAACACTCTGGGTTCTCATCCTAGTCCTTCCAGTAATGTTGGGTAGAGCTTTTCTGTCTCCCTCCCCTTCTTCCTAGCTCCCATCACAACAAGGCCCCAATCTCCCCTGAATGTAATATATATATAAATACTTTAACATAGAAATATTTAAATATTATTTAATATTAAATAATGTTAATATATATAAATATTTAAATAATATTTAATATGTAGATATTTAAATATAATTGATATATATAAATAACAGCATCTATGTCAAGTAATATAAAATAATGTTGGGTTTTTTGCTTTTTTGTCCTTAAAATCTAGGAAAAATTACTTCACAAATTCATGGTTTAAATTTCCCATTATGAGGCAGCATGCATGGAAAAATAAAAATATATGGTATCATGAATAAGAAAGAAAAGGAATACAACTGATGCAAAAATGTTCTTTTGAGCAACCTGGTCTAGTGGAAGGCGCCCCTGCCCATGGTGGAAGGGCTGGAACTAAATGATGTTTAAGGTCCCTTCCAACCCAAACTATTCTATAATTTATTAAATGCCACAAATAATAACAAATAATGAATAATGGGACCTAGTTCATCAGCCCCTGCTTAACTATTTTATTAATGAGATGTCAATGTATCCAAAAAAGTTTAATTTGTATACAGGGTTGGTGGCATAGAAGACATGCCAAATAAAATCAGTTGGGAGGGAACCTTCCAGCTCTTCCCTGAATAAATCACTTTTTATCTAAACTGTCAACATTAATATTTGTGTAAAAATTTAAAAAGTTGGCACCATTTTGAATGAAGTTTCCATTTCACTTACAAAGTTATATTTATCGACTCTTTTAATACAGCCACAAGCCAAGCAGATTATTTTGATTGACTTCTGAATTTTATTATAGCTTTCATTCACTGAAAAATCGTTGTTGTTTTGGCTCTCAATTCTGACCTGAAGTAAAAAGTACTTCAGGAGCTTTGTATGGAATATCTGCTTTCCAGTCAGGTCTATAGCATGTAGTCTTTCATCTCAAAGACAAAATATCAACGAGGGATACAGGAAAGTGGACTACTGTCATTACCCATGTTTGTCTGATAGAATACATTAGAAGGACCATCTTTCATAAAACTTATCTGACCCAGCAGGCACTGTGCAGTGCAGTCTTGCTTCCTGAAAGATTTCCAAATCTCATCAGCTTGATAGATCCCTCCTTGAATGAAGAGGTGCACTCTGAGAATGGGGACAAGAACTGTGACATTGCTAGGCCTAAGGCAAAAGATAAATTTAAGATGAAGCTGGAGGATGCTGGACTCCCACTGTCTCTTCTCAGTGAAGGCAAGTTTCATGACACTGTGACTTTCACTGAGTAGCTAAGTGAGAGAAAAAAGTGACATTCAAACACTTAGCCCCAAAAGAAAAGAAGCAAAGCAACATACTGAAGATCCAAATGTTTTGCTTTTTACAAAGTCCACCTTGTAACATTCCTTTCAAAGTGATTTTGGGCTGTCTGCTGGTTTTTTTAGCTTTAGAACACTAAAACTCCTTGCTCAACTTCTGATAGTATTTCCCCTAAAATCCTTCATCCCCATTTCACTCCACAGTGTATATCCCTAGTTTTGTATTTTTCTATCAGTCAATTCACTTTACAGCAGTTATGTCTAGCCTGAGCAGCCTGCCAATGATGTGAAAATGCTGTGTGGTTCATCAGTCACTGCAGAACAGAGTAAATATTAACTTGATGCTACTTCAGTTTTCTATCTCAGTATTCCCAGTTGATTGATAACATTTCCTTACTTTTCACAGTTGCGATGCTAGGATAAATATTTGGAACTGGGCAAAGAAACTGCCACATCTGTTATAGATGTCAACATTCAATAAAAGTGAGCAAACACCTCAACAGGGTAGGACTAAAACTGAGTTTTTCTTTTCCCATCTTTTCTTTTAAATGGGAAATATTCTTTATTTTTGGGACAAGATTAGGGTGATCAAGAACATATCAAATTGTGTAAATCCTGATCTCAACATTTTTGACACAGTTTAAGAAAAAGTAATTTAAAAACTAACCCCCCTAAGTCATTATTTTGCCCAAGGTCAAAATACAGACTTTGCTGCTATAGAATATTCTTCAGCTTTTAGGCGGGAAATTTTTAAATTCTCAGAATTTTACAAATAAATTTTTATTGAAACTGAAAATATTTTTATGGACTAATAATGACCTTTTTTATATATTCTTTAAGTGGGATTTTTTTCTGCATCTGAAGTATAAAAAAAATCACTTTAAATTAATCTAATTTTCAATCATATTATCATCATGATCACTCGCTGAGGTGATCAGCTCTGGAGAAGGCACGTTCTTCAATGGAGCAGGGGATCATGGAGTACAGGAGGATTTCCTGAGTCAGGGAAGCCTCAGGGGAGCACAGACACCCACAGCCCATGGTCAAACAGCCAGAAATTCCTCCAGCAGTACACATGGAAGGAAGCAGGGACAGTAATACAGAAGAATGGAAGACTGCAACAACAAAGACCTGCAGGAGGAAGATATTTCCCCCGAAGTCTGACATGCCCTTGCAGAACTGCTTCACCACTCTGCATACTGAGGATGAAAGACCAGTCACATTAAGAGGGATGCTAGAGCTGAGTAAGGCAGCCACATCTACTCCCCGTATAACAGCCAGCACAACTAAGAAAAGGTGAAGGGTTATAGTAGCAGGTAACTCTTCTGAGGAGCAGAAGAACCCATTTACTGACATGACACATTCTATAGAGAAGTGTGCTGCCTACCTGGGCTTCTTATCAAGGATGTCATGGAGAAACTACCAAGCCTCATACTACCAAGCCTCAGTCTACTAACTATTATCCACTGCTATGGTTTCACAACAACAGAGGATAGAGCAGCCATCAAGGAGAGGTGCTGGTGGTGAATTTGCAGCTCCAGAACAGCTGTGGCTGCAGTGACCATGACATGGTAGAGCCCAAGATCCTTAGGGCAGCAAGGAGGATGCACAGCAAGCTTACTACCCTGGGCTTCAGGAGAGCAGATGTTGACTTCTTTCCTGGCAGTGTTCAAGGCCAGGTTGGATGGGGTTTTGAGGTACCTGGTCGAGTGGAATGTGTCCTTGCCCACGGCAGGGGGTTGGAACTGGATGAGCTTTAAGGTCCCTTCCAGTGCAAATCATTCTAGGCTTCTATGACTCTGTGGTTCTGTGTTTTTATGGTTATATTTTGTGAAAAGCAAATAATATTTGCGATCATAATGTGCCTTTTGTATCTAAAGGACAAAAATCTGGAGTCCAAAGGAAAAATCTCTGCAACACCATCTAAGTACAATTTTTTTCACGCAACAGGTTTAAGGTCAACTCATTGCAGGTTTTTCATTCATTTCTTCATTCTATTCTCACAGACTATGACTACTTTTCATTTTTCTCTTAACTTCGTAGCAAAAGATGTAGCAAAAATAGTTTTGCAACCAGGCATATTTGAATAAATATGAAATGTGTGAAATAACCCTTCTCTACAGGAAAAATACGGTTCTGTTTTTGTTATGCTTGCCTGAGTACATCTTAAGAAAATGAATGTGAACCACCTTTTTACATGCACTTAGAATAAATTTGAATGGAGGAAAGTGATATTAAACAAAGAGGACTTGAAGATGAGGATGAGGATGACATTTGCTTCAATGTTTACCAGCAAAGATGTCTAAAGAAAATGTTAACCAAGTGTCTTCTTTCTTAAGACTGTGCTGAAAAGTAAATCACACCTTTTACATATTACAGTGAAACGTATCCCTTGCCACCCCAAATAAATTTGACCTATTGTGCTTCAATTGTACCCCTGTGCAATTCTATTTTTCCAGCATACATCACCTCTTAATTCAGAGTGGCAAAATGAATGGTTTCCGAAGGCAATAAAAATTGCCTTTCAAATTACAAATACATTGGGCTCCAGGCAAATTTCAAACACAGACTCTTTGGGATTGACCTTGTTTCTGTCTAGGATGACCTGCTCCAAATGTCAATCTAGTGAACAGGATGTATTGACTTCAAAAGGGCTTTAAGAGTCCTTCAAATCACAATGATGGAAGAAGAGAAAATTATATATATTTTCCTCTGATCTTTCACAAACACCAGGGAATGCTTTAGTATGGGAAATGAGGTAAATATTTTTTTGCCTCTTGTGGCAGACACCAAGCTTCCCCCTGGTTTCCCTGACCATTTCTGATTAGTTGTTCTGTTGAGTGGTTAAGCAAGTCTGAGACAATGCTTCAGCTACATGGCCCATATATTATTTTCTTCTCTACAGCTTTCTGTGTACATTAGTTTCCCTGGGGGTGAATAACAGTTACATGAGCTAAATAGGATTCCTAACATGTTCTGAAAAAACAGGAAACTAAACTAGGGGGTTTCTCTCTGCTGAGTTGTTTTGCCTCAAAGAGAGGCACAGACTGAGTTCTAGGCTACGTTATTGACTTGCTGTCTGTCTGCAAAGTTGGTTTTAGAAGTGAAAGTTGGTTTACTTTAAGGAAAGTTTGTTTAAGTTCTGCTCCTATCACATTGATGGAAAAAAAAACTAAAACCAAACATCTGTAAGGTCAGCTAAAAGAATTAGATCAGTATGCAAACTTCAAATAAAACGGTCTCCAGCACACCCTGGCCAGGATGATGGGAAGTGCTGAAAGAAGGATGGCTTTCAATGGGTTGACAAGAACCTATGTTGACAAAAAATTGCAAGCAAGATTCAATTATTATTTTTTTTTCTCCTGTTTTGAATTAGTACCTGTGAATGTAGGACATTGAGTACAGGGACATATTCAGAATTGTTTACAAGTAAACAGATACTATATTAAAATGAAAACAATTACAAAACCAGAAATAATATAAATAAATAATTTCTTTTTTTGCTTGTTTACTCAATTTCTTTCTTTAGCATTTGACTATAGGGATTTTTCCTGATGATTTAGAAAAAAACCTGTTACTGGAATCGGTAATGTCTGCCATTATCATTGGAAAGTACCCAGAACTTCAGACATCATCACATTTTAAAGAAATACCTTGACTAGTTTGTATTTTCCTATCAGATTGCACATACCATCTCTTCTATTGTTAGAAAACATTTGTGTGATGTTATTTAACTGGAGAGCATATTCATCATGACCACACTGTATAAATGGATGACAGAATCATAAGGTTCCCAGAACCCAAGTTTAATGTTTGTTCACTGAATTCCAGAATTTTATTGCTGTAAATATGCTATGAATGATATGAGCCCAATATGGGGCCTCAGGAATTAACAGTGTACCACCTATCTTGTCCACTTTAATATTAGCAGAAGTGGGCACATATACTAAATATGTCATTCATTTCTCCTTCTTCATACTCAGCTCCTCTGTCATTCACTACTCTTGTCTTGCCCCTAGAAACTGTCTCTAGCTTCAACCCTTGTGTCCCTATTCCCTTCTTTTCAATGAACAGTGCAAAGCTCCTCTGCCATAAGATTAACATGCCATATGTTACCATCTGCTCCAAACAGAGTGTCCACAGGAAGTGGTAAAAGTAAGTATTCTCACTCTGTGAAGAATCAGACCTTGATATAAGCTTTAAAATACCCACACTGAATAAATAAGCATTCCCTTTCAATAAGCAAAGGTGTAAAAGTTGTTCATCAAAAGTAGTCAGGATAGGAAATCTTATGCTAATGTGATACATCAGTGGTGTTATTTTTGACCATGATGTTATTCATACATATTTGTGAAGTGAAGGCTGCACACCAAGCCATGCCAAAGGCATCAGCTGGCACGGAATACCTTCACTACATGATGTGACGCAGAGTGATTTATACACTGTTATATTAAGCTGATAATATATTCATGCAGTCCCATACAAAAGAGGCTGCAGTTATTTACCAGCTTTCATTATGGTGGAAACACGATTTCAATAATCTGCAAGCACGTTCTAACTTAGGGTTTTTTTGATACTGCAGAACAAGATCTCTACATATCTGTAGGAGGAAGAAGATCTCTACATACTATCACTGGCCCAGCATCTCCTCAAAAAGGCTTTGAATAGCATAAAGTCTGCCAGAGAAGCACACTCAGTGTGTGGGAAGGACAATCTGCTTTCTATTGGTTGTAATAAATCCAGCAACATCTGCTGCTGTTCAGCAACGTTGCCACCACTACTCAATCTCTTAATAACATTTTTCATTCCCAGATAATATTCTAAGCTTTCCATTCGGTGTTCATCTCTTTGAACAGAGATGACTTGGTGATATCCCAAAATTCATCACAGAACTTAATTCTGAAAAACTCATTGTATACTGCTGTCATTAGGCAGGGGCTGGTGAAACCTGCTCTTAAGGCAGTATGAAATTCTAGTCCTTATAGCAAGATGAACCCACTCAACTCTGTCAGTACAAGGAAGAACGAAATCAGGCAAGCTTTTCCATTGCTATTCCCTTTAATCATGCACTCTTTTGAACACTGGGTAAAAAGCTTAAGCTGTAACTCATAATAAAAAGAGGAAAGCAATTTAGCACACAGTTCTGATTTTCTGAACACCTGATGAAGCATAAATATGTGAAGAATATTCAAGGAGACTTCCCTTGCTCGCTCCTGAAACCAGTGGCCAGATGAAGAGCAAGAATTGTGTGCGATACTTCATAAAGTATTATTTAAATCCAAATATTAGCCAGAATTACATGTTTTCCTGTATTCATGCCTCTGTGGCTCAGACGTTACGCAAGAACACATTCTGACTCAGCTACAGTTAAAAATCATGATTTAGCTCTCTTATGCACTAGGAAGACCAGACACTCTCTCATTATGCACTAATATTGTAAACATTATTATTCTACATAAATACAGTGATTGGTAGATAAAGAAAAATAAATCCATGTCAACTAAATTAAATTAAGGTCACTTAGGAGATTCCAGAGTAAGCACTTTTAGCAATAAGTAGCCCTAGAATGCACACAATACTATATTTCAAACTTTGTTATCAGCCATTATCAACATGATGCTACTTCAGCACTGTAAAGAATGTGAAGTTTTTATTAAATAAAGTAAGTCTATCCTGCTGACAACTGACTGAGAAAAAACCAACATCAAACACTATTACCTATTAGACCAGATTGAAGTAGTTCAAAGTCTTTCTTAGATAAAAAAAAAAAATCTTTTACCTTCAGTATGTACAGCAGAAACATAGGTCCAGTTATAGCGCTTGACAATGTCCACCATAGCCTTTGCTTGCTGTGCATCAGATGGAACAACTCTCATAAAATACTTGAACAGAGTCTTGTCGCTTAGGTCCATGCTTGTGGCAGAATAAGCAATCTGAGGTATATTGAAAAGCTGCAACAAGTTCTGGACCTGGATAGCAACTGAGCTAGAGCCAGGTCCAATGACACCAACAATGGGTTTCTTGGAGCGGAAAGATGATGACGATCCATCCACACATCGAACCATCCCTTCCTCTTCTTCTGATGAAATAAGAGAGTCCCTTATAAACTCAATGCTCTGCTCCAGAGCCACAGCAGAATGCCAGCATGAGTCCCTTATTTCACATCCTAGTGTTATATTTGGCAGCAGTGTGGGGTCCAAATTAATTCTGTCAAGGGTATGTAGCATTGCCTCCACTCTCTGAATGCCATACTGCTCTCTCACTGCTCCACATTTCCTCTCATGGACCTTGTCAACGGTTGGCTGATGATGGACAGAGAATAGAGCTCCAATGATAATATCACCAGGCATGTGTGCAACCACTCTTCTTTCATTCGCCTGTGCTGAAACCAAAAGCCTGAAGTTCCCACAGACATCTTCCTTCAACAACAGGATTGCAAGGAACAGCAAAAGGACCATTTTAGGAAATGGTTTAGGCTGGTAGAGACAACATGATGGAACAAAATCAGAGAGCCGCTAAAAGCAGTTATCAAATATTTTGGATAAAAGGAGCAATAAGCTGATGGTTAACCAAGAGTTTGCTTGTATTCGCTAATGCGTCGTCATCATCTCCAGGTGGACAGCTATGCAGAGCTGTACATGTGATCATAATCCTCATAACCTTCAAAATAAATAGAGAAAGAACTTTAAAATTAGTTATAATGTCAGCTTTATAATCTGTTCTAAAACTGAACCTATTGCTGTTGTCAATCATAGAATCGTAGAATGGTTAGGGTTGGAAAGGACCTTAAGATCATCTACTTCCAGCCCCCCTGCCCAAGGTGCTGCCCAGCCTGGCCTTAAACACTGCCAGGGATGGGACATTTACCACTTCTTTAGGCAACCTGATCCAGTGCCTCACCACCCTCATAGTAGAGGACTTCTTCCTTGTATCTAACCTGAACTTCCCCTGTTTAAGTTTAAGCCGATTACCCCTTGATGATTATAATGCATTGCCTCCTATAGACATTTACTTCTGTCATTATCAAACTGGAAAACATTACAGTAGTTCAGTGCTTCACAACCTTAGGCTTGCACTTCTGCTGGTATAAATCAGTGTCTTTCTTTCTGACACTCTTGTTTAAAAAATCTTTTGGGAAATACTTTCCAAAACACAAAAGACAGACAACTATTTAATTCCAAAGAAGAAAGATGTTGCGATTCCTAATGTGTGTCTTTGAAAACAAATCCCTTTACTTTCAGACACTTTCTATATCATAAATGCATATGTCACACTAATGTACCAGAAGCAGCACTATGTCATCAGTTATAGCACTAGGAAGCTGCTGTTGACAAGAGTTGTTCTTCAAATATTCTAAGGTATGCAGAATCCGAATCTTCAAATCTGTAAATCTGATTTTTCTTTGTAAAACATAACATGAAACATTAAGTTTTAAAATAAGTTAGGATTAAGGAAGTTGATTTTGGTATAAGTATTTGTATTTGTTTCAAGCAATGAATGTTTTAGCAGAGTAACAACAATTCTAAAACAGCAGAGCATTGATTTTCTCTTCAGCTTTTTATATCCTTAAATCAAAAATCACCAGTAAGCATTTTGACAAATCCTGGTACTGCAAACAACTCTACAGACTTCACTGGTAGAAAGAAATCAACATGAGACTATACAAATGCGTTAGTACCTAAATATTTGATCTGCTATGTTTGCTGATAGTCTGCAGTGCAATCTGCACTCAGCTTTGGTGTTGATGTAAGATTAAGGAAAAAAAAAAAAAAAAGAAAAAAAAGAAAAAAAATAGAAGAATCAGCAAAGATTTCCTCTCTTGGGCTGTGGTTAGCGAAACTTGAAAGTGTACTTGAAAATGTTCTGTACCTAGCAGTGGATTTGCAGCAGGAGGCTTCTGGTTTTAAATATAGGGCTTGAACAGTAGTTTGTCCAGGTCTTGATTCCTGAGCACATTAAAGTATCACACATTGCTCTGCACCTGCCAGTGTGTCCGCTGGTAGTACAGAAAGTTAAGTGCACTCTTAGACCTAGGAAGATGCTGAGCTACTTAGTGAACCACATGCCCAGTTCCACTGTTGATAAAACAATTGCAAAATCCTGGGACAGATCCTGATCTCAGTTTTATCCACATAGCTCTAATTCTAACAGATTCTAATACATTAACAATGACTCTAAAATACTTAGGTTTGTAAAGTGAAAGAAATCCTTGCCACAGGTAATCTACCTCTATTTCTTACAGTCTGAAAATCTAGCAGTATTTTAATCTTGAATCTACCCCTCATAGCTAGGTCATTCCATATGGTGCCACAGAGAAAATCTTCCTGATTCTAAAGATGAGACAAGCAAACCTAAACCCACTTTTCTGCTCGATGTAAGCCTTGTTTAATTATTATTTCACCTAGACATCTATAAGTTATAAAGTACTTGCACAGAGTAAAAAAACACCATATTTCTGTGAGCATTCCCAAATGAAACCAAAATCCTTAAAAAGGGAATGCAATAGAAATAGCTTTGTAATATTCATTTCAATATTAATAAGTTCATGTAACATTCATTTTTGCTAATAAAAAGTGTTAACGATGAAATCAGGTTCAGATAACTGTAGAGAGTTTCAAGACATTTTTTTCAAGTCTGTGAAGAGTTGGCTTACCAATACTACAAGCCTTTGCCACAAAGGAATAACAGCAGTTCAATTCAGGTTAATTAGTCTCTAATTACAGAATATCACTACTGCTTATGTCTTCCGATTGTTTGTTCCATGACTCTGAAGATGGTACCGTATAATTTGTAAGGAATGAGAAGGATGATGGACAAGGGATACCTTTGTTCTGTGCACAGCTATTAAATTCCTATACCTCCAATTAATTTAATATATCATCACTTCAAAAAAAAATCATTAATTACTTACTAACTTGCTAACATTTGAACAGAAATAGTAATCTGTTATTTAAAACCATGGATGCTTATTCTTCTGAGCTTCTCAAATTAAGGCTACCTATACAGAGCACAAGTATATCTAGGCAAAAGCCAGCTCTGCCTCAGACTGTAACTGGATATACAATTAGATGCCTTTTTGTAACCTAGCTGCCTATGCAGCTGCATATGTACAAATAGAGAGAATTTAGAGGATTCGGGTGAGCTTGTGACACACACGGACAAAAAAAATCCAGTCCCTATCCACCATTTGAATTCTACAGCACACATTGATGAGGTTTCTGGTCAAGTTTATTAATATTGTTCTTGGTCTTATGTTCAGGAATTAAAAAATTTCCATACAGGATAGGTAAGAAAGAGAGGGCAGCAAGACCATTTTTTTTCTTCACTGCAGAGAGCAGCTGTTTGCTCTTCTCAGTCTACAGTTGAATCTACCAGTATAAAATTAGAGTAAAGAATGAAGTAAAGCTGAAGGTCTCCTTTATATTTCTTGTTCCATAATAATTACAGATCTCATGGCTAGGTGGTTCCTATGGCCTAAAAGCAATTTCTGAAAGCATTCAAATTCTTCCACTCCATGGCATCCAAGGGAAAAAAAGAAGCCAGATGCAGACTGAAGTTGCTCCACAATTAATGAACTTTCTCCACATAGCCCACTGTACTAAAGTGAAAGTCAATTTACTTGGGACTTACAAAACTGCTACAAATTACATCAAGAAAAATGCTTATGTTTCATACTGTTAGGCTTAGGACTCATACCCAAAGCATCTGAAGTCGATGTTTTCTGTGGGATTTCATAATGCGGTGAAACAACCTGGAATTTATATTGGCATGCCTAAGTAAGCCTGCTGGATTTCAATGGATTTGTATTTGTATAACGGATATCTGCTTCTGTGGGCTTCCTTTTGCTCTCATAAACCTAAAAATCACAGAACGATTGAGGTGGGAAGGCACCTCAGGAAGGTGTCTGGTCCATCCACCCTGCTTGAAACAAGTTCAACTAAAGCAGTTCTCAGCTTCATGTCCAGCCAGGTTTTTAATATGTCTAAAGATGGAGACTCAACCTTTCTTAACAACTTGTTTGACCACAGTCACAGTAAAAAGGGTACTTTTTTAACATTTAAACAGAATTTCCTGTATTTCAGTTTCTGCTTATTGTCTGTCATCCTTCAACTGGACACAAATGGTTATGCCATGCAAAGATGCCATGAGAGTAATCAAGTAATGTATCCCATTTTAGGCCAAAATGACTGAGCAGGGAGCTCATAGACTAAGCACACTAATTACATTTCCTGGAGAACATCCTCCTGAAGAGAAGATGGCCAAGGGAACTGTTCAAATACACAATTTTACTGTTTCTCTTCCCCAGAAGAATCACATACAAGTCACTTTACATTTATTACTGTTTTTTCCTGCTATAGGAAGCTTATTATTGCAAGCAGAATGAGTACTAAAGTAAAGAAAATTTCATAAACTTAAATATAACTCCTGTTTAAATTGTTAAGGATAACCCTAAAGGGATTTTTTACACACTGCAGCCTTCAGATGGAGAAATGTAGCAACATCAAATACAGTGAAATCTTGAACGCATGTAGAAAGTAATGGGGATAGTTTCACAATTAATAATTTATCTGCATTTACTTGTTTTCACTGATGGACAAGCAAACGAATATGAACAGCACTTAGGGTCAAATTTACTTTGCACACAGTTCAACTTTTTCAGTGTCAAGGGATTATTCCCAGCTTACTGCAAAACAGGCAAAATGGAAATAGGCACTTAATTAATGGTGTATCAAGGTTCCTAGCTTATTTCAGCTACAGATCTAACTATAAATTAATCCTGAAGTCATATGCTTCAACAACAGATGACAGACACTTTTGTCTCTGTCTGCTGGTGCACTACCTTCACAATTGGAGCAACTGAAGAAGTAATGACAGGAAGATATTTCTGCCTATCTGTCCTTTGCTCGGTCTTGCCCTAGACAAAAATGTAAGGGCTACCCAGATGGCTGAAGGCACAGCTCTGATGAAGCACTCGACATGTTCCTATAACCTCTGCTCTCCCTGGCAGCAAAAACTTTCTGCCAGTGTCTGTCAGGAGAAATTCTCAGCTGTCCCTTTAGGGCAGAGTTCCAGCTACTTCATGTTGAGGTTTAACTGAGTAGAAAATGAGCATCTGAAATATTCCATGAATATTCTATCACACAAACATTTAAATGACTTACTTTATCCTCAAATGAGAGTCCACCTATTTACAGTCTCTCCAGACCAAAAGAAACAAAGCAAGTCCTAATATCTAACACCATTAATTAAATCTAAATTAAAGAAATCAGACTATGAATAGCAGTTCACGAAGTGCTGATTTTCCACTTTGTATGCGGCTGAGAGTTCATGCATGGGGCACTTCTGACTTTTCATAAGGGCTTCTACTACCGTAGGTGTAACAGTGTTTAAACCTGAGGAATGAAACAGTTTCCCGCTGTGACTTACATTATTATAGCAGCGCCCACTAGTGACCCTAAAGCGAAGGACCTTCTTGTCCTTTGCAATCCAAATTCTCTTGGCTGTGTGGCTTCTTGCAGGTAAGACATAAACTCAGCAAAGGGAAGTCTTTGATTTATCCTGTTTTTTTATCAGAGAAAGAGCAACACTTTCTTTAAGGTTTGTGTTTTTACAGCTTGTTTGTTCATAGTGTCTAAATCTTCAGGCAGATTTAAATAATAAAAATAAAATGTCAGATTACTGAATCACAGAACAGCACTGTGATGGAATGAGGAGTTATGGTCCAAACCAGAAAAGCACTTGGGAATATGCTCAACACATAAAGAATGTTACTGGTCAAACATCTGTAAAGACATCTAAAATTTAAGGTCTCTTTAAAGGATTTTCAGGATTAGAGCAATCACAAAAAATTTAGGCCCCGAAAATGAATTGATTTGCAGTGAAAAATTTTACTTACACGTTATGTTTGCATAGCTTCCTGCCAAGTACCTGCTAATTAAATGCTTTCCAGGCATTCATTTACAACATATACCACAATTAATTCAATGCCATCAGATAAGAGATAATGAAATGACCCATAGGATATGGATCAAATCAGTACATCCCAACCTAGGTTTCATCATCAAAGAAGACAAACCCTTAGCAAGCAACAACTGGATTACTGGTTCAGAATCAGTCCTGCCACTTATGTCACAGTGAAGATCTTTGGACAGCAAAAGATGGAACTGCCTTAGAAAAACAGTTACATGAGAGAGATCTCTCAGCTCATCTCAACGGGACTGAAGTGAGGAAAATGCGTGCCTTCAGGATGCTGAGCCTTTGCTCAGTTCTGCTGGCTATTGGCATTGCAAACTCTAAGCACTGGGTTCAAACTATTCTGGCAATCCTTCTCCCAGTGCCATGAAGAGGCTCTTTGCAGGAGGTCCCATGAACCCATTCCTTGGAGGTAATTCACTTTGGTCACACAAAATCTGATGCACACAAATGGTCCTTAGCTGAAAATCATGAAATATGAGCACACTGTTCCGGTTTGAGATTCCTACCAATGTTTAAATTTTCTATTCATCAAAACTTACACACACACAAAAAAAAGAATTTAAAAGATCAAGCAGCCATTAGTCATTGCATTATCGGCTCTGTGAATTCCAGTGGGCATTGGATCATGCCCTTTGACAAAGGAAACAGCCTTATACAACAGGAGAAACTATGAAACAGTCTTCTGCAATTCCACTTAGAAACAGGAGAAACTTAAACAGAGCAGAAGAATTTTAACAATTTGGCCAGAACAGCCACTGAATATAACAGACTGATGTGCTGAACTCATGCCTTCATAGATAATAAGAACAGAATGTTATAATTAGGTGCCAGATCCTTAGCAATCCCAGAAAGTTCTTCCCCAGATTATGCCCACACACACTTTCTGGTTGATAAAACAATTTTGGGTTTAATATGCAGGTGCTTAACTTCCCAGTGAAGCTTGCAATTCCGCTAAATTTATATACTACTTACTGCTGCTGTTACCAAAAACCTGGCATACCCTATAACGCAGGAACTAAAAGCTCTGGTGTGATCTCAGCTGTATTCCTAGACATTTTATTAATTAACAAAACTATGATCTGAACAAAATGAATGATCTGGAGGAGGTGATCAAGAGAAACCTATAGCAGTTCCAAAAACCGACCCATTTTCTTGCAAGTCACAACAAGAGTGGTGCTACAAGGGCATTCTGATACAACCGCTATGCCAAAAAAGCCTTACACATGTTAGCAAATAAAATGACAAAGAACCAGTGTAGAGACCCCTAAAACACTCTCTGATCATTTGAAATAATGATTAAACCTGGAATCCCTGATCATATATCGTAAATATTAGTATGCAGGTAAAGAATTTGAGAATTCACAAAATATTAACATGGGATATAAATGTTTAGGAATACAGTAATAAAAAAAAAATAATCATAGAGAATGAAGAGTCTTGGAGTTAACTCATCCATGTATCTTTCAGGACTGTTCAGAGTGGTGTGTTTTCAAGACGACCCTTCAACACTCTGATCTCAAGATGATCTCCCCACTCTCAGTAATAGAAGAAAGAAACATCCAGCCTCCCCCTACACACAGTCACCCTCGTTTCCCCCAGGAAGCCCTTCTGGAGGAGGGGATGGAATGAAATGAGGGTGTCGAGGTGGTGGAGCCCTGCGGTGCAGGATAGCGCTGACTACGGGCATTGGGCTGTGGGCAGTGGGCAGCAGGAAGCGGCATAGTGGGCAGGGGGCAGCGGGCAGGGGGCACGGGGGAGGCAAGCAACGGGCAGCAGTGGGACGGGCGGGGTGGACAGCGGACAACAGGGGGTCGGGTATGGGGCAGAGGGCAGCGGGCAGCCGGCAGCAGTGGGGAGGGGAGCGGCGGGCGAGCGCTGTCCCTGGTGCTGAGCGCCAGCGATCGCCTCCCGGTCACGCTTAGGGAAGGGAAAATAAAAACCGAACTTCAAAATAAGCCAATGGTGAAAAATTCTGTGGTGGTCACATCTGCCAAGCAGGACCACGTTCTTTACAAGTAAATTCAATACCTGGAGCTGGGTCTTAGAGGAAACTACTGGACAAGGTTAACTCTCAGCATTGCTACCTGAGCTGCTACAACTCAGTGGCTGTGCATACAGACGTGTGTCTATGCACACACACTGGTTCTTAGGTCCCTGTCTCCCTGCTTGGTTAGTGGTATTGCTGTCCTTCTGAGCTCTTAATGAATCATTTCTGCACGTGGAGACATTAGCTCCAATTATTAAACAAGGAACAGACGGGACTCGCCAAGCAGAGCCAAAGTGATTTGTCCCAAGGTCACACAGAAAAGTCTATGGCTGAGCTAAGCCTGGCTGTGTCTGGAAAACAAATATGTTCCCGCTTCCATTATCTCTTCCTTCCAAAACAGATCCTCACTAGTGAACATAAGGGCTATATCACAGACACCACCATTCCCAGGTATTTCAGTCCCCTGGTCTCTCCCAGCCCCACATATATGCTGTTCCTGGGGAGGGATCAGCTCCTGCTGCCCTCCAGTGCTCTGACCAGTTGGTTTGCTGGTCCCCCAAAAGCTGCACTTGTCCTCCGGCAAGTAGGGCACAGGACAAAAGCAGGAGGGAGGGAGGGAGGGGAAAGAGTTCATCCCACATCCACAGGGTTTCTGCCTGCAACCCAGGGCACATACATCCCCTTTCTCACCCCACAGCATTACCTTGTCGGTGGCAGCAATTGCTTCTTCCTACAGTGGTGGCAAAGCAGTTCTTTCAGTGGCAGCAATCAAGACGGGTAGGCACCTCCTATTTTCAGCCACAGCAGAGATAGCATTCCTCACACAGACCTTCTGGAGCTGAATAATCCTCAAATGCCTCTGCAAAGATCACCAGCAGGTGAGCCCCGCTCGGCTAGCGTTGTCACTCCTCCAGCTATGGGCACATCCTGTTTTCTTCTGATCACAGGCAAATGCTGAGGACCGAGTATCCTACCCCCGCAAATGCGTGCACACACACACACGCCACGCAACACGCTGCTCCCTCAGCATCGCCCAAGTCTCATTTGCAAGAGGCGTGAATGGTCCCTGGATTTAAGAGGGGGGTGGGGGGAAGTGGGAGGGGGAGAAGACGTTAGGAAAAGGAATAAACAAACAAACGATGAAACAACAGATGGGTCTTTGCTCTCTGCCACCACAGTCTTTGATCTTCCTAAATACTTGCTGCAGCTTGACCCACCTGCTTAAACACCTCTGCCCCTCCTCTACGCACGGCAGCAACCTCTCTGCATCTATAGGGGCTAACCCTGCATTCTGCCCTGCAACAAAATCTCTCCAGATGATCTGAAGGTTGCAAAGTACCCCTATAACTGACACCTCCCTCCTGCGCTACCCTCCAGCAAGTAAGAAAGCAGTATCATCTGAATGAAATGATTAAGAAGGGGGGGGGGGCCCCCCCCCACGCAGGGGATGGAAGCGATAGATGCTTCGGGAGGGTGTTTAAACCCGAGTCTTGGGGCAGAGTTTACCCCTGCGGTCCGGCAGCCCCTTGCGAACTGCCGAAGTTTGCCTCCCCACCGGGCGCACCGCTGCTGCTGCGGGCAGGGGCTGCTGGCTCGGGGGCCCTTTGCACCGGGAGAGCGCTGGTCTTCAGAACAACTTTTTAGTGCCACCAAGTGGCATAGATCCCTCCAGGAACCCAAGCCGCCTGCCAGCCCTGGGCACTGCCTGCTGCTCCTTGGCAAGCGGGGAGAGAGGGATGCAACAGCAGCGACCACTCTCCCTACAAGCACACAGCCAGCGGTATCGAGCCAAAGGAGGGACTGCTTGCCACTGGAAGGACAGGCTGCCCTCTCCAGCCCTCACCCCTTCCTTTGGCTGAAGGGCGGCAGCACCGGGTACCAGCAGAGGAAGAGCGATGCCCGTGCCAAGGGCAGCCGGGCGGGACGTGTCCTCTGCCCCATCCACGCCTCTCCCTAGTAAACACCTCCCTTCCTGCCCTGCTCTCTCCCGTCCTCCCCCTGTCCCCTGCCTTTCCCTACCAGCCCCCTGGCTCCGCAGCCAGCATCCCCTGACCGTTTCTGCAGTCACACGGGTTTGCCCATCAGCACTGTGCCCTCTGGCCCTTCGCCTCCCCACCCTCCATTAACCCCACAGCACCTCTCTGCCCTTCTAACTACCTGCTCCCCACATCTATCTTTCCTTCCCGAAGCCAGCCGAGGTTTTACCTTCTCCTCTGGCATCCCTGCATCCTCCCAAAGCTCCCCCCCTCCCTCTCTCCTCCTCCCTCTCTCGGTTCAGCCCTACATATCCAGCTCCTGCTCTCAGCCGCGCTCAGCCCTGAGCAAGGACCCCCAGCACAGGGCCGGGTACCACTTCTCTGAACGGGGGATGAGGGAGTTCTGGGGAGTGGGCACACGTGTGTGGGTGGGAAGTGTCCTATGTAGCCTGAGCCCTGACAAACTCAGCACCTCCCCGCACTCCTACTGCAGCAGCAGCAACAACAAACAACCAGGAACCATCACAACACAATGCCAGCAAGAGATCATCTCTTTATTCAAAGCTATTATTAGTAAATAAATAAATAAAGGGGAATAAAATAAATAAATAATAAAGCAAAATGCCATTTAAGTTAAGAGCTGATCTGGCATTTAAAAGGCTGCTGGGTCTGACCATTTACCAGGCTGCGTCTGCAGGCAGGATTAGCTCGTGCATCCATTTTTGAGAATTAGAAGCCTTTCTCTGCTGCTGTTTCATGGCTTGGCACTACCTGCTGGTCCCCCCCCCCTTTTTGTTGCTGCTTAAAATATTATCTACTTTTTACTAAGCAACTACTGAATGACCCAAATCTCGGCCACTACTTGATGTGGCTTCCCCAGGGTAACTGCACTGCCTCATCCAACCTGCATCATGTCCTCCTCCACATCCCTACCAACCTGAGGTAACATTGTTAAAGCTGTCGGGAAACAGCAGAAGAGGGACTATCTTGCTACAGCTCCGTTCATGCTCCTAATACTCTATGATCCTTTTATTGCTGTTTCTCTTCCACCAGATGACCAGCTTGACTGCTCCTTTCATCCCAAAGGATAAAGGATAGGGATCCCATACATCCTTACCAGGTGTTGGAACATGGCCTCTTTCTCCTTCACATCCTCCATTGGTCCCAGCCTAGGGCTGGCTGGAAGTCCATCAGCTGGTACCTGCTTCACACCCTTCCCCAGCTATCCTGGATCCTTCAGTTGCTGAAGCCCTGGCAGAGGCCAGTCCTGAAAACAGAGGGCATTGTTAGTGTATTTGCATGTGGCTCTGTTTCTTACTTTTACTCAGCTCCAAGAGTCTATGTGCTGGTGCTTGGAGGGATGGAGGTACATTATGTGAGAGGGGAGAGACCACTAGTTACCAGGGGCTTCCCCATTCCCATCACTGCCCTGGTGGGGAGATGGGTAAGGAGCATCCTTCATCTTCCTTCCCAAACCTGTGTTCCCCTCAGACATTCTCTTTTCCATAACCATAAGCTGTGACATTACTAGAAGGTCAGAAGGCTGGAGACAGAGAAAAAGAGGGGAAAGATATTGTAGAGAAAGCACAAATCGGAAGGAAGACAGAAGGGATGTGTCTGTAGGAGGGAAAGGTGAGACTGAAAGCAAAGTGGTATTACCATGCACAGGGTTAGAAAACAATGTCAGAGGGATCTGGGAACAATGAAGCCCTATTGCTCTGCTGGGCTGTCACAGCAGTTCTCTGTCTTCTCCAAAGATAAGGAAGTCAGAAAGCAGCCACCTCTCATTGACAACAGCGACAGCCAGATGACTGTCAGGATGGTGGGTGATTGACAGTGGATGAGGAAAATGGTCCCCACACAAGCAGGACACAGAGCTGTGTGGATGCAGCCCCCATGAAGGCAGAGCAGCTTCTACACACGCATCCCCATGGAGTCCACCATGAATCAGAGCCCAGAGTCAGAGTTCACTGTGCCAGATGTTTGGAGCAGCTGGATCGAAGATTAAAGGAGGCAAACAGAATGGATAGGGGTGGCCATGGCACTTACATTCCTAATGCCTCTTATTAACCTTTATAACAAGGTCCCAATAAATACGTATATATAAAAAAGGCTCTTTTCTTTTTTTGTTCTTCCACCCCCTTTCTCTCTTCCCCTTTTCCCATCATTCACAATCATTTTACAGAACCCATAAAATTCGTCACTGTCTTCTCAGCTGATGCTAGAATATTTTTTTCCTACCAGGAAATTTCCTCTCCTATGTTGACACTATTTTAAAGGTAAAAAAAGGGAAAGCTTCCAGTATCTGAATAAGGAGATGCGATGAGTACACTTTATAATCCCACTATTGGCAACACTTATTGCTCCTGTGGCAGTAGCACCTATAGATACTAACACACTGGGCAGGGCTGAACATGTTCTGAATCTCTGCATTCTGAGGAGCTTCCGCATACAGAAAATTGCAAGGGTAAAAAGGGTTTGAATAAGTCTCCAGGTATAATCAATATCTCCAAAGAGCATGCTAACTACTCTACCGTTCTAAGACTAAAATAAAAAGGCTGAGGGAACACTAATTTGGGTTTTCTTCAGTTCCAGAATGAATAAACCCTGTGGGACACGAGCAGTACAATCAAAAACAGGGTAATATTGTATTGGCCGAGATGTTCCAAGTGCCTGCTTTCTTACAAAGTAATCTGCAAGACCAGCTCAAGAAAAAACCCTGACATACATACACAATATTTAGACCCTACTAGACAAGATGGAGGAGGTGGAGCAAGAGGGGAACAATCTATCATGCTTATAGTTAATGACATAATTAAAATCAGGACAATTATTCTTTCTTCCCAAGCAAGTACCCTTGGTGTGTAACAGCTAGTCTGTTACACAGAAGGAGACTAAAAAGGTGCAAAGCATGCTATACAACACATTTTGAAAGAAAATAGTAGCCTGTCAGGGGTGCTACTCTTAAAATGCTCAGTTGGTGTTGTCTTTCCAGCCTTGAGAAATACAAGAGCCTGAATTTATGTGCCTATATTTTAGAGATTTATGTATAAACTTAATGTTCTCTTCAGAGTGAATACAGGGAAATTGTCTTTCGTAGGGTGAAATTAATTGCATGTATCTTAAAGAGGCATTAAGATCTGCCCACATCTCTTCATAGACTACAGAGCATATCTAATCCTCATAGGAATATCTGTATCATACCAATGTGCTTTTAAGGAATTTATGACTAATTTTTGACTCTTGGTTGTACATAGATGTAAAGGAGGCACTGAAATGCCAAAGACTTCCAAGACTGTTCTAGCTCTGTGAAAGGAAGTGACCCAGCTCTTAGTAGCTGAGAAAACTCAGAAATGCCAAACTGAAACTAGCTGTGAAACTCCTTGAGCACTGCTCAGTCCCTGGGTAAGGATTAGAGGATTTAGATTTAGAATCTATGACTGGAGGTGGCTGTAAGCTGTTGTTTGTTCTAGCTCATCAGTGGAAAACAGGGCATGAGAGAGGAAGACAGAATACACAGCTCTGAGGAGGACACTAGCAAGAAGAGTACAAAAGGGGAACACAAATTCATATATATTTATGGAGATTTTTTGTGAGTAATGGGGTGCATCAGATGTAGGTAAAAGATTGTAGAACACAGATGTTCTCAGATTTGTTCTCCCCCTCCAAATAAAAGGAAATTTAAACCAATTTACAGAGTATCTGAATAAATAACTATCACAAAATGGTTAATTTACTCTAGGGAACTGTTCTATGTGTCCTCCCTGTAATTCGTTCTTTCCACTTTACCAAGAGTGAATTTCATGCATAAAGTGGCTCTACTTGCCTAAATGGGTAAGTAGAACTTTTACAGCACTGCAACTAATTCATATTAGGAGTATTCAAAGCCAGTAACTCCAACTGAGGAAATTTGACTTACATTTTACCTTTATGAATTATGAAGGTATTATTCTTATTAATCAAGGTCACAATGACATTATTTCAATTGTCATAAGGCTTTTCAATTTTCTAAAACTGATAAAAAATGACATCTATTTTATTTCTACTTGTTTCCTCTGTTATTTCCAATATCTTTATATATGTATGTATTTTATGTTCAGCTACCTTCTCCTACACAATTCCCATCACTGTTTTCTACCAAAGAATTCCAGCACACTTGACAAGAGACTCAAAGTGGATGTGTAAGGATTTTAATTAAATGCAATCAGCATGCACACATTGAAAAGAGAGTTTGGGGTATAGACAGACCTCCCTCCTGAAATCCATAGAAATGCATGACTCAAATTAAGCTTCTCAAGAAAATCCATGCGTTCCTGTTTTTTTTCTGTGCCACAGAAAGTGGTTTGGTGTTCTTATATCACTCAAAATTTGACACTGGTGCTCCTATTTCTATTCAGCGAGTTCCAATCTGAGTGGGGGAGTGCTTCAAATGAAGGCTGAAAGAATGAAACCTCCAATTATGCTGCTGTGTGATGTACTATCTTGTCTCTGCAGTGAGAGTAGAGTATTGACAGGGTGAAACTTAACTAGTAGGCTCCTCTTGGGATCTGAACTCATCCCTGCTTATGCCTGCACCCCAGACTGGCATCTTCTGCTGAACAGCAGAGTGGTGAGGGAGGTGATGGGAATGGGAGTGTTAATTGTTGTGAAGTCCCCAAACGTCCCCAGAATGCGATCAGGTAAGTGCCAGTGTTACTGAGTCATCTGAACAAAAGGCAGAGAAGTTCCTGGCTCTGAAGAAGATTTTTCCATGGGAACTTTACTCATTCCAGGATCCAAACCTTGCTCTAATGAGCAGTGTTAATATCAGAGGTATAAATCTTGTGCTTCTATGGAATGTCTCCAGACCCTTCTCTTCTCCAGGCTGAACTAGCCCAACTCTCTCAGCCTCTCTTCATAGCAGAGGTGCTCCAGTCCTTGGATCATCTTTGTGTCCCTTCTCTGGATGCACTCCAAAAGGTTCACATCCCTCTTGTGTTGGGGGCCCCAGAGGTGAATGCAGTGCTCCATGTGGGGTCTCACCAGAGTGGAGTAGAGGGGGAGAATCACCTTCCTTGACCTACTGGTCATGCTTGTTTTGATGCAGCCCAGGATACAGTTGGCTTTCTGGGCTGCGAGTGCATGATGCTGGGTCATGTTGAACTTCTCGTTAACCAACACCCCCAAGTCCTCCTCAGGGCTGCTCTCAGTCCATTCTCCATCTAGCCTGTATTTGTGCTTGGGATTGCCCTGACCCAGGTGCAGTACCTTGCACTTCACCTTGTTGAACTTCATGAGTTTCACACTGGCCCACCTCTCAAGTCTGTTCAGGTCCCTCTGGATCCCATCCCTTCCATCCAGTTTCAACTGAACCACACAGCTTGGTGTCACTGACAAACTTGGTGTACTCTATCTCACTGTCCATGTCACTGATGTTAACCAAAACTGGTCCCAGTACCAACCCCTGAGGAACACCACTCATCACTGGTCTCTGGTTGGAGAAGGAAGTTGTCATCAACACATTCCAGGAACCCCCAGATTACTTATGCCCTGCTATGTTGTCTCTCCAGCAGAGTTGGGAGGTTGAAGTCCCTCACAAAGAGCAGAGCTTGTGACCATGAGGTTGCTCTTGTCTGTCTATAGAGGGCCTCATCTGCTCGGTCTTCCTGATCAGGCATAGAAACAAACAGAACAGCCTATAAACATGATGAATTTCACCTGAACAGAACTCTGTCCTCAAAACGGAAGTGGCAAAACTACACACTAGTAACTCTACCGGATAAAATATGCCAGTAAATACACTGTTATTTCCAGCTATTCCTGGACAGCCGATTCCTCCTGCTGACACTGTGATCTGATTCTGTTCCCTCCATGAACAAAGGAGGTTGGCAAAAGCCTGGAAAATGCACAGCACAAAACAACCTTGCTCCAGCAGTAGCACAGACTTGGATCAGCACATGTGTGGTTGGCAGTCCACCTACCACAGAAGGTGACTTGGAGCCAGCTCTGTGTCCTTTTGTTTGCAGCTCTTTCTATGCAAAATGTCAGCTGGGAAGAAGAACATGTAAAAGTGGAAGGGATCATAAACACAAAATCATTTCAGTCCATCTCCTTCCTTTGGGACATCAAAAAAGAGAGAAAAAGTGAACTAAGGCCAGCAGTAAACAGAAAGTGCTATGTTTGGTGTATAGCTTTAAATTAAAATATCTAATATTGCTTTCCTAGGTAAACAATTGCTGTAGTTACCATAGAAACAATGAGTGGGCAAAAAAGTCTTTATATTTTGAAGATGACTACTTTTTGAGACCCAACAATGAGAATGGCAACTATTCACAAACATACAGTTTCTGTGAAATTAAGTTTTTACATGGCCTGTTGAAGAAGCAGGTGCACCACATGTTTTTATTGGCACAACTTCAGGTGCTGAGGTAACCCTTGAAATGTTTTTTTCTTCATTCCAGAAATTGAAGAGGTTGATGAAGAAACTAAGTAGATCAATTACTTTGAACTATAGCTACATACCAAATATAGTCCCCTTCATTTACATATTGCTGTCTTTTTCCCTTAAGTAAATCTTTCTACACAAATACCCAAAAAGTTTGCTCTGTCAAACTGCATATTTCTTACAAGAGGCAACTTTTCCTTATAGTGCTTCTTTTTTCATTTGACTACCAAAGACCACTAAAAGGAAATCAAACAAAAAGAAAAGCAGTTTGCTTGCTGAATGCTATATGACACTTGATGTCTAAGGTTTCCTGATTAAGACAAAACCACAGTTGAACAGTCATATTCTGCTAAACTGAGGAATTCCCCAGTCTCCTGGTTTCTTCATGCAAGGTCAAAAGGGTTGTGCTATGGTGGTGTGCTGGCTGAATAATCTCATTGCTGATGGAACAAAATTACTTCCAGTAATGTGTGAGCTTGAAGGGCTTAGCTATTGAGAGTAGGTACACAATGGAACTCTCCTTAGCACATGTAGACTACTGCAATGTGACATCTATCTGGCCATCTATACTTCCTTCATAATCAGTGGAGAGGAACTGCTACTTGCTTGACACAATTACTGTAATTCGTAAGGCTTCAAGTGAATATACTTTATGATTGACCAATTTATGGAATTAAGACAACTAAATGAGGAGCAGATACCTAACTTATGAACTATCAGAGTTCGGTGGGATGAACACATGCCGTGGTTTTGATTAAAAAGGAAAATCAGCATTTCGGGACTCTTCATCACGGGATGTAGTGATAGGACAACAGGTGATGGGTTCAAACTTAAACAGGGACGTTCAGGTTGGATATAAGGAAGAAGTTCTTTACTGTGAGAGTGGTGAGGCACTGACACATGTTGCCCAAAGAAGTAGTGAATTCTCCATGCCACTGTGCTCAAGGTCAGGCTGGACGGAGCCTTGAGCAACCTGGTCTAGTGTGAGGTGTCTGTGCCTGTGTAAGGGGTTGGAACTGAATGAGCTTTAAGATCCATTCCAACCCAAACCATGGTGTGATTCTATGATGGCTTAAAATTGTCCAGTTGAAGTAATTGTCAAGAAGAGGTATAAACATCTTTTTGTGGAGGGTACAACCCTCCTTTCTTCCAGACTATGAGCCACTTCCTGAATATGAAGTTTAAATGTGCACTTCTCTACTTTTTCTGTGTCTAAACATTAAGCTGTGCATCAAAGCAGCACAGAGACGTGGTGTGCTCAAGAACGCTCTGCATTATTCATTTGTCAAACCTACCTTATTGTACATATTTCTAATGCAGCTACTCCCACAGCTTTGAGCTGACAGAAGAGCTTATCACAGTGTGGCCCCAATGAGAGTCCTACTAAGAAATCTGACCTTAAGAAGCCATATGAAAAATCTCTCTGAGGCCCCAAGAAATTCTGAGAAATAATTTCAGACTTAAACAGGAGGGGAAAAAAAATGCACAAAAACCCATTTGGTTAGAATTCAGCAAGTCCTGATGGATGAGCACTTGGATTATCTCTGAGGGCAGCAGGAGTAAAAAGGGACAAAGAGTCAGTAAGGAAAGGATGAAACCCCTCTTGCTTGACCTGTGTTTTGATAGAAAAAATCAGTCTTTTTTTTTTTTTTTTTCCCCAGATAAGAGTACCAGTACAGAGCTACTACACTGATACTAGAAAACTGCAGTAACTTCTCCATGTTTCTCTAGACCTCCACAGAAGTCAAAATGCTTGTGTTGGTTCACAAATTTTTCTTAAAGGTGAGGTTTCTTTAGAACGGAGGTTGTCAAAACATGCCATTCCCTACTTACCCGAGGTGAAGCAGGAGCGAGAAGAACGCTGGCCTGGTTAAAGCCATACAACATCCAAATCCTGCACTATGACAGAAAAAAAGTGATTTCTTGATTAGTCCTGAGCCAGCAGTCACTGAATAAAGACTGTATATGAAAACAATGTGAAATAAAAGGCCAAATCTAAGAAAGAGAAACAGCTTAGTCTCTCCGGTTGCTGGAGGGCATGACTAAAGATAAGAACCAGTGGCCAAAACTGCAGTAATGACAATGCATGTTACTGCATGAAGGGCAGTGAGGTACTGTTTTAAGCCAAAAAAAGAAACAGCCCACAAATCTCATCAAGTCAAAATTCATACATGAACTGCCCCCAAAACATTGTTTTGTCTACTGGTCTATAAGCCACAATGGAAGGAGAAAAACAAAACTCATGATATGGTCCACTACTTTGTTATGACCATGTCTGAGCAGCCAGTTTCCTTATGAGGTGATAGTAGTATTTTCCCAGTAAAAAGCTTCAGTTTGTTAGGCTTTTCAGAAATACTGGTACTACTTCTGATTTCTTGAGACTTATTTTGTTTGCAAATAAAGCAACATGTTTTTGCTTACATAGAATTTAACATCTTTGAAACCAAGGCTGTAAAAGCTTTCCTGATACAATGAGGGAATCAGTATCAGCCTACATGGTTTTATTTCAGTTTTGGACATGAAGCATTTGCAGCCTGTCTTTGAAATTGACACTACTGACATTATTCTTCCAGCAGCAAGACGTCTGTGAATTCTCCAGAAATACCCTTACTAATTTCAGCCAAGAAATTAATCTAAAGAATAGGAGTTAAATGTGGTGGAAGACTGTGAAGCAGCTACAGATACAATCAATTTGGTATTGATTTGCTACTTTAGAGAAGATTTAAGGAATGTACATTGCCATATTTTCTTTATGATAATCTTCAATAAATTCTTTCCAATGATAACAAGTTTGTTGTTTTTGTTGACTGAAAACAAACTACTCCTTTAGCCAAAAGTAAATTATTCAAAGATTGTTTCTGAAACAGATAAGGAAGTTTTAAAATAATATTAAGAAAATCACAAAAATAACCTTAGACATCTAGATATTCAAGGCTTTGTCCTTACAGTTCAGCGTAGTACCCAAGCATGTTATCCGATCAATTGGTGTGATAGGTGGTATTCATCAACGCTCACTTTCGGCTTTTGTGATGTAGATTCATTATTGTTTTCTACAATATCTTCTACTAAGATGCAATATCAAAATGTAATTTAACAAACCACACAGAACTTCACTCTGCTGCAGTCCTGTAAACCAAATTCCTCCAGGGTTTTAATATCACAACTGTCCATGTAAATTAAGATTTATGGCTTTGCTACCAATTGAAAGCTCTGCAGATTATCATCTTGCTGTGTGACCTTCTCTTGAACCTGTTAAAATAATCAGGTTTCTGATTCAAGAAGAAAAACAAGATGAGTAGTTAGCTCCACACATTTTAGAACTTGCCTTTTTCTCCATTTCATGTCAGTCCTCTGATTTTCATAAGTGACAAGTTAAACAGTCAATCCTCCTAATTATTATTATTCTTTTTTTTTTTGGGGGGGGGGAGTGTGCTGAAGTCAGTTTGCAAAGAAAGTAGGAAAAGCAAAACCTTCAAATGGATTCTCAAAGAAATTCAGACACCCACCCCCCAGATGTGGCAAGTGCAGATAACAGTCCCCATGGACATCAACAGGAAGAAGCAGTTCAATCAAGAATAAAATATCCATAAATTCAACCAGCAAACTTTATCTTCCCAAAATAACACTATAAAAATGTCTGCATAGAAAAATTCCATCCATCTGTCCACTATGCTTAGGACTACTTGGAGAAAAGGGATAGTATTAATTTTACTTAAATTTTACCTTACTTGGAGTAGAGTACCCAGTACGAGTCATCACTGATTGGCCTTTGAGTGGACATGATGTGAAAGAGGTCAAGAATTCCTGAGAATAAGAAGATTTTAACAGACTTTCCAATAAAATACTACATTCTGAAATTAAAGACTATATAGATAACAATAGTAAACAAAAAATAAATACAAGTTATAAATGAAATATATCCTTTCAAGAATTCAGAAACTCTACATATTTGCGAAACTAGCAGATATTTGAAATACTGGAATAATTAACTAAAAATACTAACAGAACACTAGAAGTCTGTTTATACTTCTTATATTAACCTTTACTGTTTCCTACGAAGGACAGTCATGTAAAGCAAGTATCTTGACATCATTTTGGCATTCAGATACTCTGGAGATGGGAGACACACTTGGATGATATTCTGCTTTGGCAAGCTTTCAGTGTCTGCATGAGAAAACAAGGTTGGAACTAGAATTTCCGCATCTTCATAAAGATCCAGATTCAGACAGGCTATCAAGAAAGAACATCTGAAAGGTCTTCTACTATTCAGAAACCTAAGAACTGACATTTGTTACTCCCTCTTTGCTTACCACGTAAAAAGCAAACAAACAGAATGAGTACTGAGATGCAAGCCTCAATACATTTTTCCCGATGTGTACATAATCAACAAGCCATTTGTTCTGCAATAAAAGCTGTTTGATATGTTGTTTCAAAAGCACTACAAGAAAGGCTGATAACATCCTTCATCATTTTAGAGGCAGCAAAGACTGCACATGCTCATTGCAGTAATCACCTAGGAAACAAATGATTGCATCTTATTTTTGGCATAAGGCTGTAGGTGTACGAAAGATCTGAAACACGCTCCCACACAGTCCTGAACTCATTCCTCATGATGCCAACAAGAGTAATGAGCTGAGCCGCTGGGAAGCACCTCCTAGGGGTAGCCAGAGAACCACCCACAAGCTCTAGACATGATGTCAGGGTTCCTCACCAAGTGAATTCCCTAAGAACACTCTGTTACGGGCCAGTGTAACGCACAAGTCAGGCCAGGCAAACATAAGAGGTTCTCTGGGGCCGAAGATCTCCTCATAAAATCTGTGAGGCACCCAGAAGCAGTGTGCATCAAGATATAAAAGCATTCAAATGGATTTTAATGAAACAATTAATTTAAGTGCTCTTCAGATCTTGATGTAAATTGCCTCTGCATCACAGCATTACAGAGGGTTGCTTAATAAATTGATAGATTTTAAGGCCAGAAGGGACCATTATGATCATCTAACCTGACTGCTTGCATAGTACAGGTCAGAGACTCTCACCCAGAAATCCTGTAAGTAAAACCCATAACTGTGGATTAAGCAAGAACGTCTCTTCCCGAAAGCCTTCCAAACTTGATTTAAGGACCTGAAAGAATAGAGAACCCACTGCAGTCCTAGATAAAATCTCTAATGGGGCATTATCATAGCTCTTAATTCTTTGTATCTTATTTTTAACCTTCAGTTTCCAAATTTATATCCAACATCATCTTTTTTCATGCAAATGGATTGTAAAATAATTGTGACCTACTTGGAAAGATCTTGGCTGTGAAATCTTGTGCAGGTTTGCCAACCACAAAGTATGTACACAGAATTGCCTTTCCATCTTTTTTTACTTCTCCCTGAAGAGCCACCTGTATAATGTTCTGAAGACAGACAGCCACGTCCTTACCTGTGTTCCATAGATCAGCATCGTCCTTTCCATCTGTTACATGTAAATATTTGCCATGAAAATGTAGCTTTTTGAAAATAAACCTTTGGTTTGATTTCAGTGTCATCACACAAGATCTTCCTAAAAAAAGAAATGTCTGCAAAGCACTGTTAAACATACATTTACATGGAAATGGATAGTTTACACTGCCTCTCCATATAAACATCTTTACTGCATACTAACACAAAGTTGGCTAATTACAATTTCAAAAAAGAATAAACACCTGCAAGATTATTAATGCACTACATCTTCACTGTACCTCTTATTTCACAGTTGCCTCCCTCTGTAGGCAAGCCCAGAGTGCAAAAAATGCCTCATTCTAATCTTATCACACATATGTGCAACCTCATAGACAGCAGGAAATATCACTTGTGATTTATACTCAGAAAAGAAATGAGAATGACCTCTTCTAGAGAGCTGCACATTAAGTGGAATCATATAAATGTGATGGGTAAATTTAAATGTGACAGGGTAATATCAGTACATACCATTTAACAATCTAGTCTGCTACCATTATGGTTTGCAGTGTTCATCCTATCTGCATTGTGATGGTCCATCTGCTAGCACTAAGATTTAGGGTTTTTTTTTTGTCTGTACAGTGACTGTCACAACAGGGTCCATGGTTAGGGGCACATGTATGTTACTATAGCAGGATTAAGAAATGCCAACCTTAGTCTACTTCAGTGGGACTCAGTGCGCACATATGGTCTGTCCATATGGAGTTGATTTCAGGACGGGTTCTTTTATGTGCAGAACCTTATGGGTCCATCGATAAAAAGATGAACTTTTCAATAAGGGATATAAGTAGAGAAGCAAAAAGTGAAGCTGATAGCCAGAGGCCATAATATTCTTTTTCATTTCAATTTTCACAAATTAAAAACAAAGAAAAAAACAGCCACCCAGAAATTAAAATCAAGACTGCCTAGATTTGAATTGCTCATTAATTCTGGATACCACTTTATGCCACACAATGCTAACACTATAACCAAGATATATGCTAATAGAATTAATAGATAAATGTTCGTATTTGGGAAGAGCTATTTCTGATTTTGAGCAAAATAATGGATAGCTCTATTCCAGCCTGATAATGTTTACAGCTTATAGACTACTGCATGATAGGCTGAGGTTAAAATGATCATCTAAAAACTCCATGTCCCGAGACATCTGTGAAATGATTTCATCTTTGCAAAGGAGAATGCACACAAATCAGTGTTAATTGTAACATTCATATTTCTGACATAATCAAATGCCTTTAAAGCTTGAGGGTAACAACAAACCTGAAATCAGCCAAGGGACTGTAGCAAGATGGAGCCTAAACAAGGATCAAGTGACAAGAAAGCAGAACACTTCTGGTGTGTAAGCCACCATGCTGGAATGTTCTGTCTATTGAAAACAGCTTGACCTCCCTCCAAAACACCTGTATTTGCAAAAACTCTTCAGAGAGGCTCTACAGCATGGTTGCTGGCAATCCTGTTACTTCAGTGCTAGCTCTGTAATGAAAGACACTAAAAGTAAATATCAAAGATGGCATTTTTACTTGGACAATAATAACTTCTTATGATGTAAATGATACAGGACTGATAACTAGAGCTCCGTAGGTAAATTTGAAGAGGCATAGATGTCTGTAATAGATCACAGCTAAACTAACTGTCTCTGTCGCCTTTATTAGCATCACTGAATTTCTGTATGTGCCCAAGTGAAGAGCAGATCCCAGAAGTCCCATGCTAGGACTGTATTTATTCCTACAATTACTGGCATTTGTTCATCTTTATCCTTTATCCAGTGAAGTCACTGTTTACAGCAACCTGTTCTATCCACCTTGCCTTTTTCTTTTTTTTAATTGTTGCTGTGTTAAGACTGTGTTAGACTGAAAACAAGTCACACATTCTTTATTCCTGCCTCAGATTTTCTTTCCAGTCCCTTTTCTGAAAGTGGCTTGGTGGGGTTATTCTGGAGCTTCTGTCTTTTGCATGCAGCTTAAAAAAAATACCACTTTTTGGGTACAACAGCTCCAGAACTGGCCACTTGCTTCTTGCCCCATGCTGATCTTTATTCCATAGAACCTACATCTTTATTCCATAGAGATGCTTGCACGAGATACTAACAAAGGGGAGGGTGTAGAAGACACACATATTTTGCACTTGTGCGTGTTGTAATAAATTCAGGACTTCCCCAATTTCTTATTTAGTTTTATAGTTATAATATTTAATCTCTTGTTGACTTTGTGCCTTTGTAAAGGAGACAGATTGCAAAATGACTCCTCTGCAGTAGCCAGGCTCATAACATGTATTAAGTGAAATGATCTATTACACAGGCCACAATACTTTAAGACTGAAAGTGTCACTTTGTAATTAGAGTGTCAGAACAGCTGGGAAGATTTATAAGGGTGATATAATGAAATTATTATTCTGAGGTTTGCCTGTTTCTTGTAAATTTTGTCTGCTACTAGCATGTGTGTTAGCCATGTGGTATTTATAGCCTGGGCTTTCAAAGCAGAGTTTCAGGGATTATTGTATGAAAAATTAATGTATAAATCTTTGAAAATCAGATTAGCAGGATAAAATAATAAGAACGTTGTCAAAATAAGAATAACAGTCTGGCTTCTCAATGTGTTAATTCTATTTTGCAGGGCTCTGAAGACATAGCACAGGTTTAAATGTGCTGTGCCTTACACATATCGCCAGCCATGTGTAGATTCATCTCGCCCAAGGGAGTCCTTCTGAAAAGCATAAGCTAGAAGCACTGAGGACATGGCCAAGCAGAGGAAAAGTGGGTTCACAAACAGTGATACTTACTGTTCACAGTGGTACTTCAAAGTCACAAAGGTAAATAAATTGAGACTGGATCACTGTCTTAAAGGGTTTCAGGCTCTGCTGTGAACCACCTTTCATGTAGCAGAACCAGTTAAATGTAGATGTGAACATGACACTTAAACTATGTTGGTATCACAATATACTTCCAAATGCCTTTCTAATATTGAGTATATTTTTCACTATTTGTGAACATGATTTGGTTTTGTGACTAATCAGATAAAAACTGCTATGAGCTTATTTGGATCTTGTTTAAGATCAGGACTCTTGTTTAGGTATTACTGCGCACGGCTTGACACGGGAAATGGATATCTAAACTTCTTCCACTTCTGCTGTGAGAACATAGGGCAGAAGACACTTGCCTAAATATAGATACCCGCTGACACCCATGATACAATGAGACACTGGAGACTGTACCAGGCTGGTAGAACAACATGAGGGAGACTTGCACCTTTCTGGTTTCTGAGGTGGGACACTGTTGAGCCATCCTCAGAAGTCACTAGGTATCTACACTTCAGAGCCCATATCCTTCTCCTAGTCAGCATGTCTGGTGGCATCCAGAATCTCAAACGTAGGTTCTTACAGCCCTGTTCAGTTGCTCAGATAAACGGCATCTAGAAAATTTCACCGGTTTTCTAGCTGTCTTGTCTACAACATGCCAGTATTTCTCATGGTATATCTTCTAGGCTTCTACATCTGAAATGGCTCTATCTGACACATAACACCTCCACAGAGACACCTGCTTACAGGTATCTGAATTTATGCATCTCAACTTCCCAAAGACTGAATTAGTTTCACCTTTTGCTTTTCATGAGGCCACACAAAGCCTTTACATTCTAAAAACAAACATTGAAAGAAAATGTTAAAACAAAGCTAGATTAATCTAAAATTTAGCAATTTGCACAATACTTTGCACATGTGAGTTTTTCTCACGTTTATTTGTTCTGAAACCAGATTGAGTGTCTTTAGCTCTTTGAACAGACTTTTTTTAAAAAAGCAAGCCATTTTTTAACTAGTACAGGTTTGATCATTCCAAATCAGACTGAAATTCAGATTGAATTAAACTAAAAGCAGAAGAGGAAATTAGGACAAATGAAGATTTACTCTGAGCAATTTCAATGAAATACATAGACATCCTTTTAAACATGGCATTTCAAGCTACATTTCAATAAACTAAAATAAAACAAAAATATTTAAATCTTTAGATAAATCAGGTAGCAAACCCAAATTTTAATGAAGGGTTTGCTTTTTTTTTTTAGAAAATTATTTTTTTCTGATCTACAGAGATTTTTTCATCTTCAGAAAAATGGAAGAAGAAACTCTACTGAATAAAACTATGTCTGCTAGTATCCAAATCCAAAACTCAATATATATTAAAGCAGGATCAAGAATGATGATCTTCCATTTTCTTTATATTGCTCTGTTTTCAGATGAGACTGTTTCTTCTTCCCCCATTTTAATTATCATCAATTCCCCCATTCTCTATCCCCATACAATATGTGTAGTAATACTAAGCAAACTCTTTTTTATTTCTTTCTCTATTTTTTATTTCTTTCTTTATTTTTATTTATTTCTATATTTAAAACATATTTCTATATTTTAAAATTTTGCAGTCATCTCCTACATCCCCAAAAAGTATATAGCAGCTGCAAAATCCTTCTCAAAATTCCTGATTACTCCACAATTCTTTAAAAAGATATATTTTTTTTTAGTTTTATACTAGGCATCTTTTTTCACTTGCTGTTCAATGAAAATTACCTATTTTCATTTACACAATATTTATGAGAACCAGCATGACATGTTTTGTCTTTCAAGCTTTAATATTTTCTCTTAATAACCTATTTCACATTTTTACTATATTAAAATTTTCAATTTCTTTGACATATTTTTATTCCTGCCAAAAATAATTCTTATAAGTATTTTTCAAGAAATTGTAAAAAGCTTTTGGCTAATAAAAAGTTCTAAATACACCATAGAGTTAATTTATAAAAGAAACAAACTCTCTGAAATATTCTGTTCTCATGATTTATTAAAATACTTCAGTTTCCAATTTTCTCGGGATTTTTTCTTCATCTTTCACACTTATATTTTAAGTTAACTGGTTGTTTCTCAGTGGGGAACTAGGCTGGGAAGTACAGATTATCCTGTAGATGTGTCTACTATATATGATACATAATACACAATAATATGTTTAGCAATATATTTATATATACAAATGTAAACTTGCTGCAGACTCTCTTTACAGTAAATAGTAAGAAACAAATGCTTATAGCATGCAATTCAGATCATTTTGAGGTTGATGTCTAAAGAGGCCATATAGATTGTAATTAAAATTGTCCACTTCTCTCTCTTTATTATAAAAACCTGGAGTGACATACTCAGATGCATATTCTTGAAATGTTTCTTTTTTTACTTAGTAGCTTCTAAAAGTGGACAGTTTTTTAACAAGGAAATACCCCTAAATTTGGAGACTTCAAAATCTTTAGCCTTTAAGGAAAAAAAGTTGCATTATGCCTTGTCAAAAAGGAAAGGGGAGAAGTTGAGGAATGAAAACATGCTGGAAGAATTTTCCTATAGAATTCAGCCTGAAAACCTTCAGCTGTAATTCTTAGGAAGGAAAAGACTTGAAATCAGTCCAGGCATGAATTTCAGCTTGGCATGCTCTGAGATATGCTCTTTGTTTGTGGTTTCCATAGTAATTGCATTCTGAAGTCAACATATGTATAGCCTCCTTTAGTCAGAATGGGATATTTTATTCTAAATCATTGTACTTTATGTCTTCAGTAATATTTTTTTTCTAGAAAAGGAGAAGCACTCCATGTCATGTATTTGCTTATAAACCTGGCAACATTGAATATTTCTTTCTATTTGTAGAAAATGTACTGTTCACTGTTAGAAGGAAAGGTTACTTATCTCTTAATATTGTTTCTATTTCAGAAGGTTGCCACAAGTATTGCAAAGCAACTGATACAGCAGTATAGGTGATAACTCACATTTAAAAAATAGAGCATTTATCTAGCCTATTCCTTTGTAAAATGAATGTAAACTTATCAGTACAGCTGAAAAAATCCATAAGCAAGTTCACTGTTGTGATAGATGTCTTCAGCAATTCAATCAGAAGCTCATTCAGGGTTGTTTTTATTCCTGTTGCTTTTAAGAAACAGGAAAATGTTTCAGTGAAGCTGAATAAAAAGCAATACAATACTGGTGGGCAGCATATGGCATCTCTGCTGAGTTCAAGGCTTACACTGGTAAGGCAATGCTTAGTTACATGCAAGGTTAAAATTGCCTTTCTTACATCTCACCCTGATGCAGTTGTCTACATATGAGCTGGTCACCTTGACCTTTCTTTGTTCTAATGGAGAGAAATGAGCACCTTCTGACAGTGATTAAGCTGAACTATTCTGGTCACCTATTTTAGGGTGAAGTGGCTGCATTCATGAGCTGCTGGCATTTCCTCTGAAGGAAACCCACTGTTACTAGTTCAGGTCTGGATAGCTGAAGCTAGGGCAGATGAGCTCCAGTTGGACTTCCATTCGTTTGTATTTACTCATTTATCACATCAGCTATATAAAGCTCTGCATGCGATATCCACTCTTTCATTACTGGCAGGTAGCAGCACAGCAAGTATCCCACAGTTTTTCAGCCATGAGTCAATACTGGTATGTTTAGATTGTACATAAAAGAATAAATAACAATGTAATTTATCAATTGTCAAGCATTAAAACCTTGAATAATTAAGATAAAACATCCAGCTTCAACCACAACTTGCCTAATTTTAGGTATCTACAATGTAGGTGTTGTTCAAGTGAGTAACCTTAGCACCCATAATAATAATAAATGTAAAGGAATAAATACTTTGTTTAGACTATTTTAGGTATTTTCTTTGCTTTAGTGTGAGATAATTTAGACCGGCCATAAAAATCATGGAATCACAGAGCCACACAAACACAAAATGGTTTGAGGTTGGAAGGGTTGGTAGGTCGTCCTGTCCAACTCCCCTGCTCAAGCAGGGCCACCTAGAGCCGGTAGCTCGGGACCATGCTATCAAGAGATAATGGCCTTAAACTGTGCTAAAGGACATTTAGCTTGGACATTAGGAAATCATTGTCCTTGGAAGTATTCAAAACCCACGTAGAAGAGGCCCTAGTAGTGAAATGGTTTAGTGGTGGACTTGCAGTGCTGGGGTAAAGGTTGGATTTGATGATCTTAAAGGTCTTTTCCAACCTAGTTGATTCTACGATTCTATATCCACATGGCTTTTGAATGTCATAAAAGATGAACACTGCACAGCTTCCCCGGGTAACCTCTGCCAGTGCTCAGCCACTTTCACAATGAAAAAATGTTTCCTGATATTCAGACAGCACTTCCTGTGTTTTAGTTTGTTCCCATTGCTCCTGGTCCTGAAACTGGGCACCACTGAAAAAAGCCTGGCTCCATTTGTTTTTGTATTGTCCCTGCAGGTATTTATATACATTGATGAGATCCTCCTGAGCCTTCTCCAGGCCAAACAATCTCAGCATTCTCAACCGTCCTTTATAGGAGAGATACTGAGTCCCTTCATCATCTTATTTGGCCTTTGCTGAGATCTCTCCTTTATGTCCACGTCTCTCTTGTATATGAGGAACCCCTAACTGGACACAAGACTCCATGCATGGCTTCACTAGTAATCAGTGGAAGGAAAGGATCCTCCAGCAACTTCTCTCCAGTAACTCTAAGCTTCAGTAACTGTAAGACTCTCTTCAATACTTGTAAATCAGTCCAGATGAGCAGCTTAGATTCAAGTAGTTGCGTTTGATTAGAAGAATTCAACAGGTAGGGTGGGATCTCCATTGGCAAAAATGAGGTTTACCCATATCCTTTTCCATGGCAGATTTTTTTCTTCATCATATTTCAGTTCATCAGCAAGGACAACTGGTTCTCCTGCACATAAAACAAAGGGAACTTATTTTCTAAATAAAGAGTGAGATAGACGTGTGCTGGAAAAGTTGCAAGTTCATGTTTGACATGTTTGACATGTTTGAGATGTTTGACATGAACTTGGTTTAACTCTCAAGCTTAACTAAATGAAGAGGTGGCGAAACTGGCAATGGTACTGCAACCAGCTCTCTTCTGCTTTATGTTCGTGAATATGTAGTTTTGTTTTTGTTGTTAGCTTTGCAACAAACTCTCAAACACATTAAAAATGGGCTTTATATGGCATTGGCAGAGGCTGCTTTTTCTCTCCCAACTTAATTTTTTTCACCTGTGAATAAAGGCGAAATACCTAATTATGTGACACAATGCATAAATAATTTGCAGTTCTGTGGGTGACATAAAGTATTTAAAGCCCAAAATGTTCCACACAGAAATATATTGATAACACTGAAATCAGTTAGGTTCAAGGACAGATTAATATTGTGGTGTGCATGCTACCATTTTAGTGGCTATTAACTTTTTCTTGTCCTATCCATGTAAATAAGTTCATTAATAATTTAGTTGATACAAACTCTGAAAAATACCCCATTAATATATAAGTAACTCCCCTGCAGAACACCAGTCACCCAAATAGCAAGGCTGGAGTCTATTTCTAGCACTGAAATAGAAAATGAAATATTTGCCCCCATGAAATGAAAACATGCCCAAAAGTAGAGCAGAATTGACACTTACTTCTAGTTCTGGAAGATCCTAAAATATCAGACCTAGAAAACTTGAGACATCACTCTATATAGAAAAGCTACAGGCAAATGTTTATAGAAATTTCTTCACTTTGTATGTTCTCCGTGGTGGAATCTGATACCGACAGCTTGTGGCATTGAGGCAGTGTATGCTTTTAAGCACGAATAAAATACTGAAAAAATAGACTCCTCAAGATAGAATTCATACAAAAGAGGCTGAAGTCCATCTGTCTCTTCACTACTATTTGCTCATTTTTGGCGTAAGGAGCAATTAAGGTTAACTATATGCACATTGTCAGTAATTTTCATATTATAACCCACTTTCAGTACTTTTAGTAGTGTCCTCACCCCTCCTTAGTAATGCAGCCATCTTTGGCCACGTTGGTAGGCACATGCTGTCAGGATTCCTGATATTGCACACAATTGTTTGCGCACACAGTTTGCACACAATTAAAAGCATTTTACCTAACATAACATTAAAAGCAGTTTTATGAGTTGTTTTTTTGTAAGTGGAAGACCAAGTTCAAGATAAACTTAGCTGTATTTAATGCCAGAAGACATTAAAATTTACTAACATATACAAAGCTTTGTCTAGCAAAACCTTACTTGTTTCTGACACTGAATTTATTTTAAAGAGTAACAGTTCATTGTTGGTGCGTCAGCCCAAATCTCTCTAAATAACCAGGTTTACATCAGTGCACACTGCTAAAATTTCACTGTCACTGAAACAACATCCTATTACCACACACCACCACTTTGTACCAGTTTGTTTTCCCAAACCAATACACAGAATAAAACCTGTGCATTTATAATGTAGACAAATGTTCCTTGTAGGGAGATAGGCACATTGCGCCTATTGTATCTGAACACAGGCAAGTGGGTGAGAAAAAGATCCTGGCATAAACATTAGGATTTTACTATTTTGTGTGTGTTCTTTTAAGAACGTAAGTAATGGTATAAAGTTCCCCTTGGGAACTCACTCTGAAGTCTTTGCTTCTTCTACCTCCCAGATGATTTGCCAAATCACTGCTCTCAGAACTGAGTCAATCCTTCACAGTTTCTGCAATTAACCATTCCACTCAAGAATTCACATTTTTGCTGGATTTGTTTCTCTGAAAGAAAACCATATTTTGTCAAAAATAATAATAAAATTGCTTAGGCCAAGTCTGTTTTGTGTGGCTGTAGAAGATTTAATATTAATTTAAACATTCTAATCACAAGAATCTCTTCCACTTATGTCAGCAATGCTAAATGTATTTCTTCTTAAATAAACCTCTTTAATTTGTCTTAGGTAATAACTTAGTAACCTGCACAACTGATACATCACTTGCTTTCCAAACAATGTGTTTTTGGTATATCCTACACATATGTTATCTGGTTTGGGAAGAAGAAAGGACACCCAGAAACATACTTGACCATTCATTGTTTTCATGTAGGGTTCAGAGACTTCTGGAGCCAGAAAGGTTGTATTCATACTGAACAAGCCTTGATAATTTTCACTTTCTGAATCTGTCAAGTCAATTTTTGAACCTATGGATATTTTCAACAGCAACATTTCAACCGATAGAAGATGTTGCACCTTAACTACAACTTGTAGGAAGAAAAAACTCTTTTTGTTTATTTCAAACATCCAGCATTTTAATGGCAAAAAGTAAAGAGAAAAATGACAAAAATAATTTGCAATTCAACTTCTCTATGTTATTCAAAAGTGTCAGCTATTATCAGAATCATTTCACATTACTTTGGAGGGATATTTTCCCTTCATTTTCCCAGATGTCTAGTGCCTTACCAAGACATTTTGTTCTTTATTCAGAGAGTTTGCAGTGTGAGAAACTGAGTTTCCTATCTGCTGTTTTCATTGAAGTGAAATTGAATGTTAAGGTCTTATTTATATATTTATTTAGCTATGGATTAATTAGTGAAGTTCTGCGAGAAAGTAATTCTATACAATTTAATTCTTCATTACAGTCATTATTTGGAAAGGGGTGGAATCGGAGACTACATCTAATATTTGAGTCTTTTGTGTAGTTGGGCCTTTGAGTACTGTCAGACAGTTATGGAAGGTTAATAAGATTTTTTTTTTAATTCTAAACAATGTATGTCTTTTCCCCTTATCTTTCATATGTTGTAGAGAGGTTTAAATTAATAGAAACATGAGTGGAGCTGTTATAATTGCCTACTTTATTATCTGCATTTTCTCACTGCAGTGATTTGGGACTGAAGAACTGCATGATCTTCTCTGCTCTGCAGAGTGAGGGAAGCAAAAGGAAGACATTTGTCATTCTCCCACAGGCATATTGGACTTGCAGGTCATCTCTTTCTTGCCCATTGTAGCACAGGAGGCTCCTGCTTGAAAATCTTGCAATAATAAGCAGATATGCAGGTAACAGTCTGGGAGACTAGGGAGCATTCTCTTACCACAGCTTTAATTCTTCCATTGTGTCTCATAGAAAGTGTCTATTGTAGCCTCCATCAGACTAGTTTTATCAGATTTGTTCCTTCCATCAAAGTTACCAAGAGAAGAGAGTTTCAGGCAAAGCAGAAGCTGTGGCCTTTAAGAACTCATTAGTCATGGGTTTAAGGCATTCTCTAAGGTATCTGAAAGACTAGCCAGTCAAGCTGCTTTTCAAACCCAACGGAGGTAAATTTAATGAGGGTTACTATAGTATACAGAAGAAAGAATATGAATGCAACATATGAGACTAATTTCTTCTGTACATGTATTTTTGTGCTAAAGTTAGACACATTCAATCACATTTTTTTTTCATTTTTAAAGTATATCCTGTAGATATACTTTATCTATTGTAGATATACTACAGATATATACATGTAGATATACTTTATCAATACTTTATCTTTTTAAGATATGAAAAAAGTCAGCATTTTTTCCCACCCACAGTTTTTACTTACCCCAGCAATTCTCTGGGATGTGCTTTAGAATCATAGAGTCATAAAATAGTTAGGGTTGGAAAGGACCTTAAGATCACTCAGTTCCAACCCCCTGCCATGGGCAGGGACACCTCACACTAAACCATCTCACCCAAGACTCTGTTCAACCTGGCCTTGAACACTGCCAGGGATGGAGCATTCACAGGTAAAGAACAGTAAAGAACTTCTTCCTTATATCTAACCTGAACTTCCCCTGTTTAAGTTTATCTCATTATTCCTTATCCCATCACTGCAATCCCTAATGAAGAGACCCTCCCCAGCATCCTTATAGGCCCCCTTCAGATGCTGGAAGGCTGCTATGAGGTCTCCACGCAGCCTTCTCTTCTCCAGGCTGAACAGCCCCAACTTTCTCAGCCATCTTCATACAGGAGGTGCTCCAGTCCCTAATAATTTTAGTGGCCCTCCTCTGGACTTGTTCCAACAGTTCCATGCCCTTTTTATATTGAGGACACCAGAACCACACACTATACTCCAAGTGAGTTCTCACAAGAGCAGAATAAAGGGGCAGGATCACTTCCTTCGACCTGCTGGTCATGCTCCTCTTGATGCAGCCCAGGATACGGTTGGCTTTCTGGGCTGCAAGCACACACTGAAGCTGTCTCATGTTCATTTTCTCATCGACCAACACCCCCAGGTCCTTCTCCACGGGGCTCCTCTGAATCTCTTCTCTGCCCAACCTGTAGCTGTGTCTGGGATTGCTCTGACCCAGGTGTAGGACCTTGCACTTGGCATGGTTAAACTTCATGAGGTTGGCATCAGCCCACCTCACAAGCGTGTCAAGGTCCCTCTGGATGGCATTCCTTCCCTCCAGTGTATCAACCGCACCACACAGCTTGGTGTCATCGGCAAACTTGCTGAGGGCGCACTCAATCCCACTGTTCATGTCAGTGACGAGGATGTTAAACAAGACCGGTCCCAACACTGATCCCTGAGGAGCACCACTCGTAACTGGTCTCCAGGTGGACATTGAGCCATTGACCAGAACTCTGTGTGCGACCATCCAGCCAGCTCTTTACCCACTGAGTGGACTTCAGAATAACCGTAACATCCTTCTCACTATTTTTGAGTATTCAAAGAAATTTTGGTGTTACAGTGAAACGATCAATTTATGACTAAAATAATGTTTCTTTACATTTAAGAGAAAAGTATGCATATAAACTGCTTGTCTGATGCACAGGTGCAACTTCCAGCTATAAAAAAATGCAAGGTTTCATGGAAGCCCAGCTCCCCTTGTCTGAAAAGGGATTATATGAGATGACCTCAGCCTCAGAAGGTCCCAGCTGGTTTATACACACATACGAGTCCCAAATGATTCTCCCATTCATTTTCCAGATTTAGGTTTTGACACTGCAAAGCCATGTTTGCCTTGCCACCAGGAGCTGCCAAGACCTGCTCTGCGCTGAATGTCGCTCTCATGTTTTTTAATGCTCTATTCAATTATCTGTTTTTCAAAGTGTGCACACACACAAAACCAACAGGCAGCTAATAGGAGTTTTTATTATTCTACAGTGTCTCTGCAGACCTGGATAACTGAAGTAGGACAAGTTTGTGAGAATGGCTTAGAGGCATTCTTTAGACACGGCTGTTTCTGAAGAGGAGCCAAGCATGGTGGGCAGCCCCAAAGGAAGGTTCCCCCCAGTCAACCTGCAGAGAGTTAAGTTTATCGGAGGATACTGGAAAGCAGGAGGAAGATTATAGGTTTTTAGCTGCAACAGTATGACTGCACATAGAATCATAGAATCAACTAGGTTGGAAAAGACAGCTTTAAGATCATCAAGTCCAACCATTACCTCAGGACTCCCAAGACCACCACTAAAAGATGTCACTGAGATCCTCATCTACATGGTTTGTTAACACTTTCAGGGATGGCGATTCCACCACTGCCCTGGGCAACCTGTTCTAATGTGAATTTCTTCTTGGTGAAAAAATTGTTCCTTATGTCCAGTCTAAACCTCCACTGGTGCAGCTTGAGACCATTACCTCTTGTCTTAACGCTTGTTACTTGGGAGAAGAGACTGATTTCCACCTCACTCTATCCTCCTTTCAGGTAGCTGTAGGGAGCGATAAGGTCCCCCCTGAGCCTTTTCTTCTCCCTGAGCAGCTCCTCATAAGACTTGTAACCTTAACCCTTCGCCATCTCACAGTTGATTGAGACACAGCTATGGGGTACCTGATGCAAGGGCAAAGGATGCAGCTTGGCAAAATGAGTGAGCCATAAGATACCCCCAACAGAGCAAAAGCTGGCCTTGCCTCTCCCTTAGTTGTTTCCACCACTAGTTCTGCGTGATTTAGAGTGCTTGTCTGACTTCAGCAGGCCAGTTCTCCTTGGGAAATAAGATCATTAAAACTGAAAAAAAAATATCTAAACAGTTTCCTCATAGGATGCTGAAAAACTTTGTGCTTTCAGCCTCAGTGAACTGTTAGATGAGACAGGGCTTTCCTGAACCAGCATGCTATTATCCACCTAGTTAAACTTGGGCCCTAGCCTATCATCAAGGATAAATTCATGTATCAGCCACCCGGTAGTAAAAATTGTATAATCTCTTTCTTCTAAAAGCTGATAGGAAAGCATTCAGACCCACTTACCAAAATCTCCACTCTGCCCAGCATGCTCCAAAAAGAGCAAAGAGCTGAAAGCAGAGGTAAAGTGTAAGTGGAGCATAAAATAGCTATTGAAAACATTGCTTCAGTATCCCACTTAGGTGCTGTCCTGTCATCAAAACTGATAGATACCAGATAAGTTCTGTGTCACCTGCAGCAAACCCTAAATCATGTAGATTATAAATCAATACGTCAGTAACTTTCACATAATCTTCAGTCTATAACAGGGGAAAACCATCTATGTCTTTTGCTGCTGTTTCTATACTTCTATTGCTCTGATTACATCAGCACCTCTTCTGCCTTGCTTCGGACTGCAGATCAATAACTTTTTTTTGCTTATTCCTATATGTGTCTCTAATATTTAGCCCATGTTTTTAGGCTAGTTTTAATACCTGTTTTCTGGTGCACTGAGTCTGTCTCTTGGGCCATCAGATTAAAAATAAGATGGACGCCACATAATAAAAGCGCTGATCCAGCAAAATTCAATGGTTCAAAGCTGTTAAAAGTGATAGATTAAATTTGTGACAGCAGACTTTGTGACAGATCAAATATGACCTGTCCACACCTTGATGTTTTTGTTAGAACAAGTATTTCTTCCTTTTGCATGCTCTACAAAACCCACTAATAAATAGCACTGGCCTTGTGTTCCTTGACTGATTGAACAATGCAGAGATTGGGAAATCATTCATGGGCCAGGTTACATTAGGATCAGGAAAAGAGATAATCTGCTAAAGTAAAGATTCACAACTGTGTGAACTTTAACCTGGGAAACCAACTAGACCTGTAAATTCTTTCTTCAGGTGGTCAGGGCTAAGGCTGGCCAGGGTGATAGGAGTGTTTTTATTTGCTGCACAAGCCAAGCTTACCTGAACCTCACTCTGAATTTCAGGCTGGGGAGTCCAACATCCCACTGATAGCTGAATATGTTCACGGTTGCATCTATTAGACCATCAGCTGTGTAGACTGCATATGAGGTATGCTGGTCCTGAGTTAAAAGTTACAGCGTACAGAGCAATTTCTGAGACTGGGTTTGTCTTCCTTTCATACATTCAAATGGGTGTTTGAGCCTTAGCTTCAAATATTATACCAAAAGGTGTTTGTTTTAGGCTAAAAATCTTGTAAGAATTTATAGTCTGCTTCTTAGAAAAGAGCTTTGATTAGTATGACTAAACTTACTGAAACTCTTACTTTCTAATCAGAAACGATATTTTTTTTTTCTACTTAAGGATAAAAGTTGATTATAAATAGAAAGTGAACATTTTCTTCTCCCTTGAGTGGTATTTATTTAACTGCTTAGCTGCTTCATGGCTCTTAAGCAGGACTCTTCTCAAACTTCCCCTTCCCATTTTTCAGTAACAAGGAGATGGATTTTTCATTCTGGTTTTGACCACAATGTAGTATCTATCACGTGTCATCATCCTGTTTTCTTTCTCCAGGGATCCAGGAGCCAGATTTGGCTCACTGTCAAACCACAGAGGAGTCCAATAGCTCCATCTGGCACACAGGTCATGGGGCAAGGGACAGAAATTGATGTTTTGTCCTTCTGCTACCTGCAACGTGAGCTCAGGAAAACATCTGAAACCAGGTGCCTTATGCAGTGCATAAGGATGGTGATGCTGAACCTCAAGGAACAGGTAAGGATCAATGAGAGCAGTCCGAGCCTACTGGTTTGTCAGACTGAATTTCCTGGCTGGTTAACAGACTATATTTCATTCCATTTGTCAGTGTTCTCTCATTGTCAAAAGGTTTGTGAACTTACCCACTCCAAATAAACATTTTTCTCTCTTTTTCTCTTTGGAAAGAACTTTTCTTTCCACTGGAACTGAGCAGCACTGACTTTTTCTATCCAGCTTTTGTTTCTTCACTGTGTTATACTTGTCTTTTAAAACAATTTCAATTTAAAACTATTCTCTATTTTCTCACCCCAGATTTTTATTTTTTTCTCCCACTCAACATAGACAACTGGACCTTAAAATAAACACAGAATTCCTAAAAGTGTACAAGCCATATTGAGATATATTTGCTCCACGGTATCATTTCACTATCAGAATTTTTTAAAACCCATTAGTATTACTTGAGTTATTTTTATGAGGTAATATGAACTCCCATTCAATGTCATTGCTTTTCATTTAAATTGTTTCTTTTCTTTGTCCATAGCAACATCAGACCACCACAGGCTGTGGCTGTATGAATTTTGGTTTAGTATTGCAACATAGTGCTGAAAATCTGATCCTAACACTGCAAACAAGCCAGCACATGAACTTTAGGAAGACATCTCAGTACTCTGTGTTTGGAGTTTTTAACTTTCAATAACTATTGACATCTCTATAAAGCACTTAAGGACCTTGTAATGAAAACACAAATTAGATTTTAAATACTGCCATTACTCTGCTAGTCCACTAGCCTGAAACCAATACTTTAACTGATGCACTTGTAAACTTTAAGGTAGAGTTAAGATTTAGGGATATTAGGCAGAACCCAATCCTAGTTTGTTGTTGAAGGTTGCCTTTACAAGCTCCAACTGTGAAGTGATTCCTGGTCATTTATGCTTGGGAATCAAAGTTGGATCTGGCCACCAACCCCATGTCTTTCAAGTTCTTGGATAAACTGGTGTGCCTTAACCATGTTGATCTTACAGTCCACATAGTATTTGTGTACCTTAAATAAGTCAGTCTTGACACATACTCATAAGCATGTGAACCCAGATGTGAGAAATGGGTGTCCCAGAGCACATAGCAAGGTGATGCCTACCAACTGGCAGAACGCAAGGGAAACAGCTCTCAGTCAAAAAGACTAAATTCAACTTACGCACAAACTTCATGTGGATACGATGGCTTTAATATATAGGCCATGAAATAAAGAGTACTGCGTTGAAGTACAAAAGAGCTGGAAAGTCCCATGAGGTCTTTTTAATGAAGATACTTTTGCACAGATGTAGTATGTAAGGTATGACTGTCTCATGTTTATGTGATTCTACAGTCACATGTGGGAACAGGAACAGATATTTTCTTACTTTTCTAATGCTTACGGCTGTTGGTATATGGAAAGTTCAATTACCTAACTATTATCTGAATCACTGTCTTATTCAAAACAGGACTTTGTTAAATAGTAGGTTAAGAAGGGTGTGTGCTGCTCCTCAGTCACATTCCTCATTCAAAGTTTCTCATTCATACTGTTTAACAGAGGATTCCATTGTTAACTGGTTGCTTCCGAAGCTTGCCATATGACAACTGTCAAAGCTCAAATTCTTATTTTATAACATTGAACATAAAGTTTCATTTGAATATAAAAATAGGGTATTGAATGTGTTTGTGGGTATGACTATCTGCCTAAATATACATTTGAGGGCTTATCTGGGTTGCTCTGAGTCTCTACCTCAAGCCTTTCCCAATCCCTGTAGCCAATCCCAATCTGTTCAGTTTTCAGTGAAAATTAAAGAATATATATAATTTTCCTCATGTGTAGTAGTTTTGCACTAGACTCCATGAGCAGAAGAGTAAACAAAATAAATTGCAAAGGTTTCCCAAACAGCCAGGCACAGAGAAAAGAAAATAAATCAAACAAGCAGCATTTCCACGCTGAAATCTGGTTTACAAGCCTAACCTGGAGACCCGGGGAATCAGTCAAACAACAGTAAACATTAGCCTGTGGTTAGAAATATGTTTTGGAAAAGCAACTCCGTTTCCTTTGCCCTTCTTGCTTCCAGCTTCCCCATCACAGGCTCTCTGGCAGTGGGATTTGGGGATAATCGCCTGGAATACCTGAGGCGTAGAAGCCAACAGGATTAAAGCACCTCGTGCTCCTCAGCACAGTCATGTGATGAACTGCTGATCCCAACAAAAGGCATCGTTTCCCAGAAAAGTTCTCACTTCATTTGCCTATAAGTTGTTCTTGCCCTGCTGAGATTTTACCTAAGCATAAGGAAATGTTGTTTTTAGTAAATGATGTTTTTAGTAAAACAAAACAAAACAAAACAGCGAGACCACTCTTTCTTACTATTAACAATGCTACTAAAGAAAATCATGGATAGTTCAAGTTTGATTTGCTTAGCAGTAAAACAACTACTGTCCTTTTGCTTCAAGGGGCAGCTTCAAATAACGTGCAACTTCTAAAACCACCCGTGCAGCTCAATTAGCTCTGATCAAGCTAATGTATAAGAAGGAAATGGTGGGTAGTCTGGAGGCTGCAGAGTAACATGTGCAGAACACAGATATGATGCTTGCAGACTGCTCAGTGGGACTAAAATAGGAGTCATGGTTTGCCTTCCAGCTACAGAGACAGTTGCCTAAAGTGCTTTCTGCAAACCTATGGGAAGATTGCCTGTATTCCCCACAAAACTGCAGAGAAGTTCTGGGGGCAGATTTTGGTGGGTCATTTCCTGCCAAATTACTATAACTTCTAAGGAAGCAAAATGATGGCTTTTTTCTTCCTGAAAAGTTCATCATTTTCCTTGTGAAGTTACTTTGCCAAGATTCCACTGAAATATAAAAATGCCAAGCCAATGCATTTATTCTGTTTCTGCCCTATGTTCCCACTTAATCTGACCACATTTTATGATCACTTCCTCTTAAAAAACAGAAAGTTTATCCAAAATTATTTACTTTCTCACTTTCAGGTTCACTGTGCTTATTTAACTGACTGGATTTTTCAGAGTCTTTTCTTAAACCACCATTTACTCTACAGCATATGATCAAACAAGGAATGTGAAGAGCTGACAACTATTTCTGTGTCCAAAGTTTAATTTTACTTCCTCTCCAATTGTCAGAGGAAAGCAATCATGTGCTAGGCAGGAGATGAAAGTTCATAATAAGTGCCTGTATTTCAGAACTCATAAGGGGTGGGGGAAAAAGTCACTTGGCTTTCACCCAGAACATGTGATAATCAGATTAACCCCAAAGTGTATTTTGTGTGTACATTCATCGAGGGTAGGTATGGGGAAGGACATTGAAGGGTGCACTGTCAAAGTAGTCAGCAGTGAAGCATTCCTGGTGGAGGGGAGGAATTTCTTTCACACCCAGGACTTTGGAGGGGTCAGAGAAAGCGCTCCATGCACTGAAGCATAACACCGATGCTCTCCCGCTGTTCTGTGAGGATGCCGCTGCTTGCCATGGGATTTCTGCTAGTCATCCTTCAGCCATCCAGTGGGCAGTTCCCCAGAGCCTGTGCAAACACAGAGAGCTTGCTGAGGAAGGAGTGCTGTCCCCCCTGGGATGGAGACGGGTCCCCTTGTGGGGAGCTTTCCAGCAGAGGGTTCTGCCAGAACATCCTTCTCTCGCAGGCTCCACTGGGACCGCAGTTCCCTTTCTCAGGAGTGGATGACAGAGAGGACTGGCCTTCTGTATTTTACAACAGGACATGTAAATGCGAAGGCAACTTCATGGGATTCAACTGTGGTGAGTGCAAGTTTGGTTTCTCAGGACTCAACTGCACTGAAAGGCGACTGAGAACGAGAAGAAACATCTTCCAGCTCACCACCAGTGAGAAGAACAGGTTTCTTGCTTACCTTAACTTGGCAAAGAACACCCCTAGCCAGGACTATGTTATTGCCACTGGTACATATATTCAAATGAACAATGGCTCCAACCCCATGTTCAGGAACATCAACGTGTATGACCTCTTTGTGTGGATGCATTATTATGCATCTCGAGACACACTCTTAGGTGGGTCTAATGTGTGGCGAGACATTGATTTTGCCCATGAAGCCCCTGGCTTTCTGCCTTGGCATCGTGTCTTCCTGTTGTTGTGGGAACGTGAGATACAGAAGATAACAGGTGATGAGAACTTCACCATCCCCTACTGGGACTGGAGAGATGCAGAGGACTGTGTGGTATGCACTGATGAATACATGGGTGGCAGACATCCCACCAACCCTAATTTACTCAGCCCAGCATCATTTTTCTCCTCGTGGCAGGTAAGGACAGGCAAAGGGGAAGGGGAAGGGAATTATCCTACCTGATTTTAGGCATGTAAGAAATGTACACAATCTGGGAGCTTACAGAATCACAGAATCAATTATTAGTGTTGGAAGAGCTTTTAGAGATCTTCTAGTCCAATGACCCTACAACCTAGAATGTGTCCAGGTGGGTTTTGAGTGTCTCCAGAGGGAGAGACTCCACAATCCTCTTGAGCTTAGCCATGCTGCCTTCCCTTAGACATTCCTGGAGAGAAAATAAGCACTACCACAGAGAGAAAATTGGTTTGTATGTAAACTTAATCTTCATTTAGAGCTGTTGATTTGTTTCTTTCTCTATTCTCTTCAGGACTATAGGATTTAGGCTGCTTAATTAGGAACCTGAAGTTAAACTGGAAGAAGGAAAGTAAAGCCTTTGAGTCCAAACATGGACTTCAGCAGGCTAAACAGGCTTGGGGCTGCTGTGGCAGTCAGGTGAGAAAAAGCAGGACTTATGTACATAAATTACTAGAATACAACCATTGTAAGTTGATCAGTGACTGAATGATGGAGATAAAAGCAAGGAGTTTTCAGGCACTCTGCTCCTCTCACAGTGCTTTCCTCCATCCAAGAGTTAAAAGCTATCAATTCAAGCTAATCTGCTTTCAATTTAAAACAGATAAACAAAGGAATAAAACAAATCTTTAGCACACAGAATAAGCAGCTGTGTAATTCACATCAGTAGTTCAAGTGAAATTCAAGAAATAATCTCTGCTGTTAAAAAGGAGCTAAAAAGTAAAATCAATAGCTATTCCTGCCACTTAAAAGCACTGGAAATTAGCCTGTATACCGAGGTAAATTTACGTGTTTACATAGGTGATGTGTTCTTACATAGCTGAACTATATTGTGCTGTTCTAAAACTGAGAGCTTCTAGACATTTTGTCTTTTGGTTGTTACTGCCACATTGGCTAAAATACAGTGACAGAGGTCTATTGGCTTCTACAGACACACTTCATCATGACAATAGCAACAGTCGCTTCTGGCGCTGAAGTCTATGATTATGTTGGTATATATTTATCTTTGTTCTACTTATTTCTGTAGCAACAACCCAAATGAAGGTTGGGCAGTTTTAGTGATCTAACAGAAAGTGAGAGAGATACAAGCTCCAGCAGCTCTGATATTCTAGCATTACAAAAATGCAACTAACTGGGCTTACTGGACTGGATGTACTCTATTTAGTGATGATTTGTGCCTTCCGAATAAAATAGACTGTGTATATACCTGTAAATTCAATCATATGCATACTGTTACAGAGCTATTTTTGGACATTATCTGGTGTATATTTTGCATGTATTGACTAGTTTTCCCCCAGACAGGTACTGTTCAGGGTCTGCTCCCAGGAGAATGTCTGCATGCAGCCACCCTGTTCAGGAGGCTAAGATGATTTTACTGGCATAGACACAGACTATTTCATGCCATTTTGCCTCATTACTCAGGAAATTTCCTGGCCACATTTAATTTACCAGTGTAGACATAGCCATAAAATAACTATAGCTACAAACATGTAATTTCATCCAATTGTGAGACTTTGTTCTTTTCTAACATGAATCTGGATGGACTTTACTGACTTAATTAGATTACATTAGCAGAATGAAGTGAACTTGATGGTGTTTTGCACTGAGCTAAGAGTTATGTGAAAATGATACAGGTGTTAAAATGGATTAAATTTAACTAGAACTGCACTAATTACATGTGTCAAGAGGAACTATCGGTACAGATATTGGAGGAGATAACCAAGATAGAGGGAAGCAAGTAGCACAAAGAAATCAGCAAGTTACTAGCAGATTTTCTAAATGAATTGGGGAGGCCATATAGTTATGATAGTTATAGAGTTACAGTTATGTTTCTTTACTTCAAGGGTGGTGAGGCACTGGAATAGGTTGCCCAGGGAAGCTGTGAATGCTCCATCCCTGGCAGTGTTCACAGCCGGGTTGGACAGAGCCTTGGGTGAGATCGTTTAGTGTGAGGTGTCCCTGCCCATGGCAGGGGGTTTCAAACTAGACGAACTTAAGGTCTTTTCCAACCTTAACTATTCTATGATTGTGATTGTATGATTAGCACATTTTTTATCTAAGGTGTTATAAATCATACCCAGATTCTTAGAATTTTTCAATCGTGGTGATAATCACACAGAAAATTTACAAGTAGCAATGTATACATTTAAGAAGCAGTCAGGTTTATAACTTCTCATGCAAAGTCAGTTCCCATAAACATATTCAGAAAATAAAGACAAATTATCATTAAAAAGTTGTTTTAGCAGGTATTCTTTTTTATAACTGGAATAGGTAGGACAAAATAACCTGTGCCATGTTTAAAATACATTGTCAGTGTATGTATAAAAGCTCTAAGTTCTTTGCTCAAGTTTTACAAGTGTTGTCTGATAATGGGTGCTTACCACTTCTATTTTTCAGCCATTATTGTGTATGTTACACTTAAAAAAACAAATACAAAATTGGACTACAGTAAACTTACCCTCAAAGGTTATTATTCTCTTTTGACATCTTCTGTCTATGTATAATTGCTGCCTTACCTAGAGAAAGAAAGAAAGAGATTGAACAGATCTGCGTTTTCAGTCAGTGAGTTTGGGGTGAAGATACAACACAAATTGATGTTTCTTTATTAGCCTTGAATACAAATTCAAACAATTGCTTATGATGGAATAACAGCCGATACAGCTCCTTCAAGTAGCACTAAGTAAGAAATCAGAATCTCACTTCAGAAATTCAAAAGGGAACAAAAATAGCCTAAGCTTGAACCGGAAAACAGCCACAGATCTGCTGCAGAATACACTGATTATCCAAGCTCTGTAGCTAAACAGAAAGAGAGAAGAAAAGAGGAGGATCCAGAAATGTGAAGGAATTTAGGCTTTCAATAAGCACTCAAAATGAAAAGAGGGCACGAGAAATCTTTTAAACAACTCATCTGTAATACGGTGCTCTTTTTAGAATTTTAAGTCTCTTCCCATAACAAAACAATGCCTGCTATGTTAGGCAGTAGTTATAGATTTCTTAAAAAGAAAAGGTAAAGTGCTTATTTGCAGAACAGCATCTCTTTTTTAATCCGCAAAGAAAGGAGAAAATACTTTATTCCATTGAGAAGTTGCCATGGCAACATGGATACCCATGAATACATGCTGAAATTTTTGCTTTTGCCTTACTTTTCCTTCAACATGCTGCTGTTACCATTCAGCTGAGTGAATTATCCGTCCATATTTTTCTCGTGTTTATCATCTAAGTGACAATTCTGATTCCTGCCTTAGATTTTACCAGCAAGACTATCAGGAATCTTTAGTGTTTCAATTTGTTTGCTTGGCTTATGTTTTAGGGTAGGTGGGAAGGATTTTCTCATGTTTTCAGTTACTTGCTTGTGATGATTCAAGTGTTGAATGAGGAATTAGGACTGCATGACACCTACTACTGCTTTACCAGTTTATGCAATTCTATGTTGACTTAACAGAAAGCTATATGGGAAATGGAGATCTTCCATGACATTTGAGAGGTTATTTGCCTTGGTGCCCATGTTTATAATTATTCTAGATAATGGGTGTGCTAAAAAAAAAACCAACAAAAAACAAACAGCAATAATTATGCTTCATTTAAATACTAGTAGGTGAAATTCTGCTCTCCTCTGCTCCAGAACTAATATGGAGAAATAACTGAAGCAGTGGAGTTACAAATGTATAAAAAGCCTTCTGCAAATAAAATCAGAATCTTTCTAGTGGTAGTTACATTACAGTTTGGGGTTCCCCACAGTGTGCTAGAGAGATGATAAAGACAATAAAGCAGGAGAATGGAAGTGCTGGTTTAGCTCTTACGGCAAGCAGGCTATAGTTCCAACTTTAGCCCCCAGTATTTTTGTCTCTCCTAAAAGATATGACTTGAGAGAAGTAATTGCATAAGGAGGAGAGCTGTCTGCTCTCAGATGTGCTGGTGTAAGCCTGCAGCCAATTCTTTGATGCAAGCACCAAGAATTTCCTTTGGAACGTCGTTCTGTATCACCCTGTAGAACCACTTACACAAATGTAAAGCTACTACAAAACGGAAACAAGTTACACAAATAGAAAATGGTTGTAGTGTCCCTGGACTAATAATGACAGTATTTTAGATCCACTACCTGAAGATACAATCTTATAAGACATATGAAATGCAGCCATTCAGAAGCAGCAATTTAATTCTAAGCACAGTTTATCAGGGGGCTGTATTGCTAGCTGAATAGTCTGAAGGAATCATTTGAAGCACTATTTCATGCTCCCCCTTTAAAAAATTCAGGATATTTTAAAAAATACAAACACCAGAACCCAACACTTCTTGATTCTTAAATCAGCCAAAGTCTTACATCCATCTGCTTGTGGACACCCAAATATCTCATGAACGCTATGTCTTTATCTCTTATTGCAACTTGTTATGGGTTTTGTGCCAGCTATAGGCTGGTGAACTAAAAACAGCCACCCAAATGGAGCAAGTAGCTATAAAGGGAGACTATATCAATCATAGAATCACAGGATCAAGACTCATAGAATACCAGGTTGGAAGAGACCTCAAGGATCATCTGGTCCAACCTTTCTTTTCAAAAACACAGTCTAGCCAACATAGCCCATCACCCTGTCCACCTGAATCACTATCAGTACTGATCTCCTAATGATATGCCTACATGGGTTATAAATTTGAAATGTTTCCTCTTGCAAAGAGGTAACTCTCTATATGCCACACCACTGCCTGAGGGAACCAGGATCTGTGCATAGCAGGAGCAGCCGCTCAGGTATCCTCAGCCTCTTTATGTCACTGTAATCTCAGAGTAATTCCCATTCTTCTATGGGATCATGTGTGTGTGACAGCAGAGCTTGGCCTGTGATTATTTGGCTGTTTTCTAGTATATAGCCATGCTTGCTCAGGAGTTGTGTAGTGTAAAAAATAAGCATCTTCAGAGGTGTATAAATTAATAGCTAAGGAATGTAAAAAAAATCGGTTGTTAATAAATCACCATAAAAAGCAGCTTACCATCTCTCTGCAGAGAGATGTGTCCTGGTGAATTTGCAGTAGATGTGGAGACAGCAGCACCAACAGTATAGCTTGGAGACAGGCAGAAAGCAGAGAATCATGCTCTGCCAAACCAGAAAGCGTTAATGATCATTTCAGCGCTGATTGTTAGCAGATTCCTACCCTACTCCAGCAGCATTTTGAGGTGCTGCATGGGGTATAAAATTACCTCCCAGTTCTGGGTTGCTTCTGAGCAAAAAGGTGAAACTCAGCCAGCTTTTACTGAAGGCTGAGAAAATACCTTGAAGGGTCTGGGTTTGTTTCAGTACTGTCACTTTGTGTTTGTCTCATCAACTTTTAGCTTGAGTTTCACAGCTCTTCCAGTTAATGCATATGTCGTGAGGGTCAGAAAGATAATTAATGTCCTTACCGTTGCACAAAGATGTTTCTTAGAATTTGTCTAAATCTTTGCTTTCCAAATTTTCTTCTTTTTATTCAGTTTCACTTTTCCATTCCTGTTAGTACTCAGGAGTATATGAAGAACCAGATATAAATATACACAGTGTCTTGAATTTTTGATCTGATGTGGACACAGCACCTTTAAAGTTCTGCCTATAAAAGCAAGCTCCCAGCAGTTTGTTCTGCTGCTGGTTATTTGGGAATTTCCTTGCATTTTCCCTGCTTGGTGAATAAATGGCTTCTGGATGCCAGTTAACTAGGATTAGATTATGCCAGACCCTAATGCAGCCAAAAAAAGTAAAAATGAAACCTCTTTACAGTTGCCAAATATTTTAAATCCAGTGTGAGGACTGCATTTTAATGCTGTTCCCAAGCAAGGGTGTGAGAATAATAGGAGAAAGACAGAGAAAGGCAATGAATCAGAGCAAAATCTCTTTTGGCCAAAAATGGGACCCAATGCTCCAGTTGAGAAGTCTGGACTTCACATAGGACAAACGGAGACATGGGGATGTGTCACATCACATCCCTGTGGCTGGGAAGGGAGCCACAGAAAGCAAGCCATGTGGATGCTCTGGCTGTAGTCTGAAGTGGTTCTTTTAGGCTATCTTAACCTAGAGCATAACACTGTGAAACATGATGATACACTTCCTGGATGGGGGGAGACTTACACTCAGTGGGCTCAGAAGAGAAGCAGAGTAAAGGACCAGGTCAAAAGGATGCATAGGTGTGGATTAACCCTTTGAATGGCAGTACTTCTCCAGCAAAATAAGGAACTTCAGCTCACTCTGTAAGTAAGCAGCTATTTCAAGACCATAGAAAATCACCTTTTTCTAAGTATTCAGGTGTGCTACCTGTACTGGATGTCCCTGTGAGCTCAGCTCCAATAAGTACAAAGAAACCACAAAGAATGTCCCGCCATAACCCCCAAAGCTTTGAATTTAAAAATAGCAGGCAAAGAACTGAACATCGCTAAAGACTCCTGAAATGAAATTCACTTTATATAGGCACAGGGCCTGCTCTGTCTTTTTGGAAGAAGAAAGGGTTTCCCAGTCGCAAAAAGGTGCGAGACAGCAGCAGCGCTTCTGAACATTTGCAGTCGGTTTTCTAAGAACAATACAAAGAGCTGTGCTAAAGATGTCAACTGCAGTGCACGGACGGATGTTTTGTGCTGGGTGCTACAAGGCCCAGGAACGATGCTGCGTATTCTGGAGTGCCATCTACTGGCATTTACTCTGATAACTACTTACATAAGCATTTCCTCGGAGTATCTTCCCAACGATTTCCCTGGAGCTGATGGATATATGCATGAAGGAGAGCAGGCACTCGGTGCACTTTGAATAGGAAGCCTTGTCCGGGGTGAACTGAGAAATTTGCTTAGGACTGTTCCAAAAGGGAACAGAAAATTATGTTTCTAGTAGAAAGTACTTCTGCTGAATGGAACAAAGGTAATGATGTGACCCATTTTGTGTGTGCTTTATGCAGATTACATCCAGAAAGAGCAATTTGACTGACCCATGTCCTGTTATCACTTGCACATCACATGACTGATAAACCAGCAAATTATACTTTCAGGGTAGACCCATAATTTATATTACCTAATTTGCACCTTTCTGGAAAAGCATCCACGTTAACTTCATGGCCAGACTTTAATTTTTAGCTCAGAAAAAATAGCAGAAATTCACAGACAAATACTTTCATTCCTGGCTCATATGTCAGCTTTTCTTGACCATGACTTAGTTACCAAATACCTTACAGCATCTGGCTTCTATTTGGGATGAATTTGGTTAATGAGGGATACAATAAAAAGTAAATGTAAAAGAAAAATTAGCACTTTAATAATTTATAAGCCTCATAACATTAACAGTTGCATTAAATCCCACTGAAATTGATAAATAGAACAAAGGGAAGGTGTTCATTTAGTTATATTTGAGCTCATGCTTAAAGATTCCCTCTCTGAATATCTGAAAAGCTGGTCTTGAAGGAAGGATCTGATTGCTCTTTAAGACACAGTGGGAGTATTCCCATGGCAGTGGAGAGAGGATGAAAAGATAGGAGATGGAAAGGCAGATATGGACCTGAATAAAGTCCATAGAAAACAGAGTTAAACAGAAAATCCACGTGTATGTATTTTCTGAGTCAAATGCCAACTGGGAAATGGGTTGAGTTTCACCAGCCAAAACACACTTGCCTTCTTCACGAGTGCTTTTCTAGGGACATAGGGCTGTGCATTTTTATAAACAAAGATACTGCTGGAGCATCTCTTTGAATCATCCCCTATTTTGCTTCTAACAGGAACAAACTCCAGAATAAACTCTCAGTAACACAAAGCAATCATAAAACCGGCACTGTAGCTATGCTTTGTGTTTATAACAGTAGGTCTCTCCCTTCACTCCTTCTCCCTTCTCAGTGGGGATTCTTGGAAGAGACTTCTTAGAGGCACAGTCCTGACCTCAGTCCCTGTTATAGGCACAAACCTGACCCACTTGGTGAGCTTCTGGGGGCTATGTGAACATGAAACTCTATGCTGGATAACTTCCTACAGCCTCCAAGGGCACCTTGGTTGTTTTAACAGACTACTAGGGCAGATTTCAGCTAATAGAGCAGTCTCCAAGGATGTATTTCTCTGATAAGCTTTCTTATCTCCTTAAAAAATCCCAAAAATTACAAGAATAATTTATTCAGGAGATTCATATTCATAGGAAATTTATCATTTAAGAACTCCAGATTCATAAGAAATCTAGGTTATATCACAAGCTTCGTCAGACACTTTCTGACATGGTCAAATCACTTAGAAAAGGATTCATCTCATATCCTTCCACTCATTTGCGTTAGTCAGGCAGCAAAGCAACTTGCCTTTGGCTCTGTCTTTAGTCACTTCAGAGGCACATCCATACCTCTAGGGTATGATTCATCCTATCCTAATGCAGAAACAGAGCATTAAGTGGAACACTCTTAATTTTGCTTCCCTTGCTAACTGCAGTCCAGAGACTGGTTCTGCATTGGGTTTTTTATACATTTTATTTCATTGACTTAGTCAGTGAAGAGGGTTAGGCACCTCTAGAGGTATGTACATCTCACCCACCTGACATCTGGCTTAGAAGGGTTGAATCACACTCAGGAGATGCCTTTCTCCTGACTGCAGAGGTCATCCTAAAGTGTTGCTTCAGTCTGGCAATTTGTACTGGTTAAGTGAATCTCCTACTCCCTGCACTAAAAGAGAATCCCATGTTCTTCCATCCCATTCTAGCAGAGATGATTGCTTTCACTCAGCTTCTCACTCATTGTTCCCATAAAACAGAAATACACCTCCAGGATGAAAGAATTCTGGGTTTTCAGTGTTACGTGTTTTCTCTCTATGATGTCTCACTTAGTAATGAAACTCTCCTTTCTCCACAAGAAATTCTCATTAACCATGTTGACTATCTGATAATCACAGAGTCCTGTATTTTGAAGGAATCTCTGGTGATTTGGAGTTTTATTTGTTTTGGTGGGGTTTTCAGTAAAAAAAAACCAAAACAATAGATAGCAGAAACACCGTTGTGTTTCGTTTTCATAGATCCATCATCTGTTCTGCTATACACACCCACCAAATTCTTTAGTCTGATCTTCTGCTTGTGTCATTATATTTTCCTCCATATTCCATACTGACACCATGTCAGGGAAGTTCCTGAATATAAAGTAGAAAAGCAAGTTAGTACTTGTACCAATTCCCTGTATTTTTATTGTACCAGAATATGACAAAAACAATCCTCCTTCTCATTCTGATCACTTCTCTGGCCAAGAAAGACCTGCAGTGAGAGCTACTGTAAAAGATCATGATCATCAAAGACACATTCTTAGATAATAAATATATACTTGTGGCATAAAAAGATATTGAGCAGCAACTTTGTGACACAGACTGTTTGGGTAGTTTTAACTCATGGCAAATGTGAAGGAGCTTGACTCAGCCGAAACTAGCTGACTGTCATTTGATGTTACATTGAACTTCGTTTCTGTTCCAGGAGGCTCAAATTGGACTAGCAGCTTCTACAGATCATCTGACAAATAATGACTTGTTATGCGATGGTAACTGGACTTTGCCTGTATTCAGGTATTGAGGTCCTTTTCCAATACCCATCTCTATGATATCTCAGTTGGTGATACATGCTCATCCTTGTAACATTCCTCGGAAGTACAGAAGCATCTTTTCGCATTTTGTACATACAGCATCATCAAGACAGAGTGAAACTAAGTGCTCGTTTAGTCTGACAAAACACAGATATTTTCAGAATGAAGGGGGTTTGGGTTTGGAGCTATTTACATATTCAAAGCCAACAATTCCCCCTCTCACTGTGTGGGGAGCAAAAATCTGTGATTTTGGCTTTGTTCAGGATGCTTTGGCTGAAGCCAAAATCCTCCATTTCTCAACTGCAGCAGCAGATTTAACTCCATTTGTGTCCTGCTTGCCTGCTATTTGTAGGTAATACTGAATTTAGCCTCAGCATGTTTTCAAGGGTATAAATGAGAACTGATGCCTTAGTCCACATGGGTAGTTTCAGATACAGATTATTGCATTCTTTTAAAATGTGCATTGTACTAGAAGGATGTCTTCTTTGAAATAACCCAGCTTATATGAAAATCATACACAGAAAATTTTAAAATTAATATATAATCTTTCTTGCAACGTACTTATTACATTGCACATTTTCTTCACTCCTTAAAAAAATATTAACCTCTTCTGTTTGCTTTTATTTTTTATAATTGCAACTCTGCTAATAGAAAGTGTTTTATACAGGTAATTTGTACTCGGTCTGAAGAGTACAACAGCCGTGAGGCTTTATGCAATGCCACAAGTGAGGGACCTATACTGCGAAATCCTGGGAACAATGATAAATCAAGGACCCCAAGGCTTCCATCCTCAGCTGAAGTTGAATTTTGCCTATCACTGACTCAGTATGAATCTGAACCCATGGATAAAATGGCCAATTACAGTTTCCGAAACACTTTGGAAGGTAACATGATTATTCTATTATGCCATTTCCATCTGTAAATTTAGTCTCTCTGGGGTTAGAGTCACTAAGCTTGGCTGTGTGAGTTGATTCTATGAAGCACCACTCAAAAAGAAATAAAATCTTGTGTTTTCTCCTGGAATAGGAACAGACAGAAAGAACCACATTAAAGGTGTTTGATAAGAAAATAGAAAATAACACGTTAGGAGATATCGTTTCTTGATATTGTCTGCACCAAGCACAGCGAAGAAATGTAAGACTGCATAAAAGGAGACTGTCTAATAATCTACGTACACATAACCATGTCCATGTGCGTTACAGGTTTGCCCTGAAACCCAGTGTCTTCCAGAGGTCAACAAGACTGAAAAAGGGTGCTGCCAGTTGGCATGTTATGTCTGCATCCATCACCTGTGATGAACATAGCAGACTTCTCTCCAAATTCTAAGGATCAGGGATTAAGTTATACCTAAAAAAATGAGACTTGGTATTATATCCAGAAGAATTTAGGTTTTTAATCTTAATTACCTAACTATCCAACCTGGTTTGAATGTTCCTAATGTGCTAGTAAACAAGGGACATTAGCTAAAATTAGTAATTATTCTTAATTATCTGTCTACCCATTCTTTTTTGACCCTTGCTCATTTGTTAATGAATAAGGATAGCACATGATATATATCAATTACTATTTCTACAGTATCATCTATCAGCTAAATCAAATGTTACTTACTTTTGATATTCCAGAGATTTTTTCTTGCAAGTAACTGTACAAGGGCCAAAATAGGAGCTCATGTGAGGATAAGAAATCAAAGTTTTTAATATGTTTAGTATAACTGCTAAATGCAGTGTGGAATGCTGTAAAGCTTTCTGGGGGGGGGCGGGGGGGAAAGGGGGGGAATGAAGCAGTTTAAGCTCTAAAACCAGTAGAAAATGTGGAATTTTTGTGCTGAGAATCCAGACATTCATTGACTCCAGCTCTGGACATAGCTGGGTTTTTTGTCTTTGAAAACAGTAGCTACACAAATTATGGAAAAGAAAAAGGTGACATAACTGAGTAGAGATTTGTTCACATTTTTATCCTTAAAAGTACATAAATAGATGCAAAGCGTGGAATAGGAGTACAGAAAAGGGAACTGAAATAGGTCACAAAATAATGAGAGTGTACCATCGTGCTGCTAGTGTTGTGAACAAAAGCAAATGCACAGTCCATGGAAGTAGTGCTGAGCCACAGAGGGGTTTGCTGAGAAGCAGGGTCAAAACAGACCACTCACTCACAAAGCCAAAAGTCAGTATCATGACTGCTCACTAAAAGAGAGTAATTGAGTGAGTACTTGCATAGAAAGGACAAAACCTGTTTTTTGTCAATGTTAAGTCTAAATTGGCAGCTAAATAGAGTCATAGATTGAATCTACTCCTTTGATAAAAATGGATGCATTTTCTCATTGAAAATAACAGTAGCTATGTTCGACAGAATAGCACAATGATCAGAAAAGCACCTTCACTTCTCAAAGAGCCTGGAAGAAGTGATTTTAACTCTAAAATCAGAGACAGTGTTTTGTTTCATTAATCTGTCAAACATTTTCTTTATTGCTGTCTCTCTGTCATATTAATTTCATGGCTAGCAAGCACAGTCATGGCTGGTCTTTGTTAACATCATAGTCTCTCTGCCAATCACACTTGAAGAGGGTCATGATTTAATCTGAATAATGTTAATATCATTGTATCTTACAAGAACTCTTCTGAATCAATTTTTTCCTCCAAATGAGTTCTTTTGTTCTGTGCAACAACCCGTCAGAAGCTGAAGAGTGTTCATCTTTCTCCTAACTGAGGTTATGAAGTTCCAGATCACCACTGAGGTCATTTGGAGCCCTCCAAATACCACACAAGGCATGTCATGTTTGCTGCTATTAGGTTCTAATGTATTTCTTGAGATTTAGATAGTTCTAATAGAATGGGGAAAAAAACAAACCAAAACATGTTCTTGTGGATATATGCAAGCCAGATACAGTTCAGAGTCCATACAGCTTGGGTAGCTACAGAACCTTTATTTTATTTGTCATAGATGCTTCATTTCTTCTGTATGAATCCAGTTAACACATGTCTGCTTTATCAATCCATCAAGATATGCCCTCCATGACACATACCATAGCTCTCTCAGAGAATCTGTAGGACCCTTCCTATGTGATTCTAAAAGGGAAGAAAATGGCATGAGAATCTCCTTTTCTCCTGGCAGTGGAGGTGGACCTTTGTGAGTCCTGGGAGTCATGTTGAGGGAGCCTGGGAAGCTGTAGCTTAGTAAGGTAAGACTGAGACAATGAATGTCCCCTCCTTAGTAGCTCTGTAGACTTGAAACCAGAACAACCTAACATTAGATTTCTGTTCTAGGGGAAATCCTGTTAATAAAGCGACCATGTTTGCTCATAGTCCAACTCCCAGTGCAATGTCAAGATCCTATATTGTTGTCTAACTTTTATAGCTAAGCTAAAAGAGACCTACATTGCTCAAGTGCTTATATGGCAAACCGTAAAAGGCAACAGAGTGAAATTATCTTTCTTTCCATAAGAATATTTCTTTTGAGCCAGAGGTCACTAAAGCATAGCTGTGTTCACAGCATCCCATAATAAGTGTGTTTTCTGGTGATGAGTCTGTCTGAATGTGAGCCAGGTGTGGCTCATTGAGAATTTCTATATTACTATGGAGATGGAGACTATTCAATCAGACACAACTTTTTACATATTATTTTTTCTCTGAGGATATTTTATTTTTTTACCTGAATTATGTCAACACTCAACTGTACATCACAGGACCACAAACATTTCTGTCAACTGACTTATATAGCCAACACGATAGTGAACTACAATATGAAGCCAAGAATACATGGTCAATGTTGACAAAGATGGTGGTAAGATTTTCAACAAGTATTACTGCCAAAAAAACCCCACCCATATTGTGTTAGCTCCTTTCTTAAAAGTGGTTTGCTTATTATTTTTTATTGTACAGATGCCAACCTTAAATTGCCAGCTTGTATTTATTGTTCCAGTGCCTACTTCTACATGACAGCATTCTTACAAACCTAACACTCTATATTTCCTAACATTTACTACTTTTCCTAAGCAAAAAAACTTTTCAGTCCTTCTTTACTTGTTTACACAAGTTTGTGCCAACACACTTAAGGTCAAATTCTACCCTTCAGAGAGGTAGCTATGAACATTATTATGCAGGCTGAATCTCTGACTAACAGAAAATGTTGCACAAAGACATAAATTTTGTCCCTCAAAGAGTAACTACAACAGCCATAAACAGCAAAGGTCAGTATTGTTCAATAAAACAACACCCCACTGAGGCTGAGCACATGGGTTGCCCTTTCACCTTGGTACACACCAGTTTTTGTTTTAACTGAAAAACAACAGGTTAAAAGCAGTTTGCACATTGCCAGTTGAAGTGGGAAAAAACGTTTTATGTAGGCTTTGTTGAATCATGGCCATAACCAGGGAACACTTTTGACTTCACTGGACATTTCATGGATACAAGATGAGAACCAAAAATCTGTCTGGTTTATCAGCAACAGCTGAGATCCGAAATGGATTACCTGACTGCGAATGAAATAGTTGGGTTTCTCCTTTGTGGAGCTCAGTTTAGGTGTGACACCTCAAATGCTATCTCTTAAGAATAAGAGAATCTGAAAACCTGAAAATTTCTTTTTATTTGTGAGCAAATTCCACATCTGGAATTATTTTATTCATGGCAATTTCAAATGAAAATCAATGCCTTCCAAGTTTGGCACAAAATAACAAAAGAACATTTAAAAGAAAAAAATTCTAAAACTCTATATCACTTTCATTATTCATAATTAACTCATGACACATGATATCAAGTCAAGCCATGTCATAGCATTCCACTCTGTCACAATTATGCATTGTTGCTGCTGTTCTATCATGAAATAATGGAATAAAACATCAAACATTTCAGAATGTAATTTCATTTGAATAGGACATATTCCTTTTTTTATTAAAATAAGAGATTTTCTTCTGGGAAAGTTTTCTCGGTATTTTCACTGTGATCCATATAGCTAATGAAAAATGGTTTCTCAAAATGAAGTTTGCCAACAGAAAACTTCTAATTAAAAAAGTTATTCCCTACAGCCAACATTCTCACCCAGCTCAAACATCAATCTCTGGGTAAACTTATGCTGCACACTGAGGAAGTGCTGTTAACTTGCAGAGGGCTCTTAGCAGAGAACTAAAAAGTCTGTTGTCCCCAGACCACAGCGAAGCTCTACAACAGTCATTTTAGAGCAAAAATCTAGGTGGTGACATGGTCTAAATTAGACAATCACAAACTCTCATTTACTAGAGCCCCTGGGCCAAATTCTGTGTATCTTGCAACTACCTCACTCTAGAGAGATTACAGCAATAACATTGCTTGAGAAAATATGTAAGATTTAACCCTGAAAAATTTCCTGTGAGATTGCCAATGGCAGAAAAACTCCACAAACTTAAGCCAGAAGAACATCACTAATTTCAAAGACCAGAAAGGGTATGGCCCTAAAACTCTTATATTCTTCCTGTTTTAAAGTAGATACATCTATCTGACTTGAACTTCCCTAAAATGTTAAATCCTTATTAAAGAAAAAAAATCATCCCAAGGGAGAGCAGGACTAAGTATATCAGCCAGTTGGACTCAGACATCAAATAATAGGATCACAGAATTATTTAGGTTGGAAAAGACCTTTAAGATCATTGACCCCAACCATAAACCAAACACTACCAAGTCCATCACTAACTATGTCACTATACACCACATCTACATGTGGTTTAAACACCTCCAGGGATGGTGACTCCACCACTTCCCTGAGCAGCCTGTTCCAACATTCAACAATCCTTTCAGTAAATAATTTTCTTCTAATATCCAGTCTAAACCTCCCCTGGTACAACTTGAGGCAGTTTCTTCTTATCTCATCTCTCGTTACTTGGGAAAAGAATCACAGAATCCCAAGGGTTGGAAGGGACCTCAAGAGATCATCTAGAGACCAACCCCTACCACAAAAAGTGTTTCAGCAGCTGTAGAGAGTGATAAGGTTCCCCCTGAGCCTTCTGTTCTTCAAACTAAACCCTCCAAGTCCCTCAGCTATGCCCCATCACTCTTGTGCTCCAGACCCTTCATCAACTCCATTGCCCTTCTCTGGACCCGCTCCAGCACCTCAATGTCTCTTTCATATTGAGGGGTCCAGAACTAAACACAGGATTCAAGATGCGGCCTCACCAGTGCCCAGTGCAAGATGATGATCGCTGTCCTGACCCAGCTGCCACACTGGTGCTGATACAGGCCAGGATGCTGTTGGCCTTCTTGGCTGCCTGGGCACAAGTTGCTCATGTTCAGCTCCATCAGTCAGCACCCACAAGTCCTTTTTCATGAGCCGTTTCCAGCCACTCTTCCCTAAGCCTGTAGCATTGGTTTGGGGTTGTTGTGGCCCAAATGTAGGACCCAAATGCACTTTGCCTTGTTAGACTTCATACCGTTGGCCACAGCCCATCAATGCATCCTGTCCAGATGCATCTGCAGAGCTTCCTACTCTCCAGCAGATCAACACTCCCACTCAGCTTGGTGTTGTCTACAAACTGTCCTAACAACTGGCCTAGAAAACCATACAAAACTAAAGTTTATTTTGTAAGAAAAATGGTTAAGAAAGCCACCTGCAAGACAGTTATCAATAACTCAATGTTAGCAATGCTACAGATGTTAAGCAGCCCACTAAGATAATCATAGGAGATAGGACTATTGGAATGGTTCCTCCATTCCTGGAGCACTGAATGTTGTTAATGCTCTCCAAGTCCTGCAAAACCTATGCAGAGCTTCAGTCAGAAGCAAATGAACAACTGAGGAAAAAAAACTATCTGCTTTTAGTATAAAAATCTTTGCCCTTGACTGATTGTACATGAACTTCCATGGTCTCTGATACTGGACTGTAAAATCCACAGTTAATATAATTAAATCTTTATTAAAAGACATACACCTTACCTAACTGCATGTTCACTAAGAACCACCTCTATATCAGGCAGCCTTAATTTTGAGTGGCATCAGTAGCTCCTCCTATAGTAAACTCTGGGCTAAATCCCCATCTGAGTTAATCTGGCTTGACTCCAGTGAAGCTACTTCAAACCCACTGAATTTTGTTGACTTACAGTGCTATAAGCAGGAGCAGAATCAAGTTTATGATGTCTTAAAAATGTGATTTTTCTCTTATTGAAACCACTGGTAAAACTTCCAGTCACTTCAGTGATGTAGACCCTAATGGTTATTTCTAATGCACCATAATTAAATGGGGGTTTAAAAGGATGTCTGAATGCTACAGCTTCCTATACTGGCCAAATGATTTAACATCTCACTGACATCAGGGACAGTCCAGCTTCTCTGTGCAGTTTCTGCTATCAGTTTCTTTCCCTCCTTATTTGATACCAACACTGGTTCCTATCATGCCCTTACATGAGGTGCTGTATCTCAGTAGCTTGGGAAAAAACTTAAATCCCATACTCCAGGGTAGTTTACTGCCAGGATAATGAGTTAAATTAGATGGTACAAGGATATGCATGAGAAAGTGAGGCAGAGCAGGGGGCAAGGGAAGGGGAGGAAGTGGAGTTCCCCTATCTAGAGGCAAGGAACTCTTATTTCAGCTCACTGCAGTTGTAGGTCTATAGCCTCACGTTTGCTGTGGAGGTGATTTTACTGCAGCCACTTCAGCAATGTTTCCAGCACCCTGAAAAAAAAACAACCTCTTTTTATTCACATATTCTTTTTCATTTGTTCTACCCCATTTCACAGTGTGTCATCCTGAATAGGTGACTGCACTGAAGTCTTTTTAAAAAGTCTGAGTGAAAAGAATAAGTCCCAGAGTAATAAAGTGAAGTGACATCACGTTGTGGTTTTATTCCTGATACCAATTCATATGAGTTTTCATAATGAGAAATCAGATATTAGAACTTCTCATGCACATGGTTAAACGTGATGTCACCTTCGACACTGATTGACTGCACCCCAATTAACTGTGAGCTGGAGGGTGGGGTTGCTAAAGCTGTCCCATTTACAGAGTTTTGTTTATTAAGATAAATTGTTTGTGTGCAGATGTTCCATGAAAATCTATCCAGAGCCAAAGAGAGTATTTTGTATATTGGTTTATGAATTATTAGGCCAAGTGCTTGCAGCGCATTAAGAAATATGCGAAATATCCCAAGAAGTATCCCAAATCTGATATAAACGATCTATCCTTCTGCCTGTACTCTGCATAAAGTTTATCTTTCTTTAAACATAATGCAGCTGAATATAAGTGGAAGAGTTGCTTCAGAATGATATACAGATAGATCATTTTCAGCTCTTATTCACAGTAATTTCCTAGTGTTGATACATCACCTGATTCTAGAAATCATACACTGTGGCCATCAGCAAAGAAGGCTAGAATTGTTCCTATTGGATCCTGTGAGATCTAGCCAGACTGTCAATGTACATCATTCTTCATAGGTAATATTTTAGTCTACTGTTTCCCCTGATTGACAGCTAGGTAGCAGTATTCACCACCAGGCAAATTTCTGTGGGCAATGTTTTCCCGTTGGGAACTTCTGCCCATTGCTGTTTATGCCACCATTCAATAATCCCAGTACACATCAGATCTACTTAAAACATGCAGTTATCTGTAGGCGTTAACATGTTCCTCTTTCTTGCCTAAATTCAGACTCCCTCCAGCCTGAAGTCTTACAGTTTTCACCAGAAGCCAACTCTACCTCCTCCAACTGTCCTGATTATGCTTTCTACTCTGACTTTTCCTGAATTTCTCAAAATCGTTGTCCTCCTATTGTAATCAGAGAGATGGATGACTATTATGGTGTATTGGTTCCTAGGTGCCGCAGCTATAATTTGATCCTTGTTATAATTACCAGTGGTTTTGTGCCAAATGTTTTTACCCTATTTGAAGAGTTTAACAGACAAGGCAAAACCTGATGAGGGACTTCAGAGTAACAAAACAATGTGATCATTTCCCAGTGGAGTCTAGAGCTCAGCATTCTGAGTTCATAGGGTATGACCTTACTCATAAGGCATCTCTAGCCATGTCTCAATTAATACTTTGTGTGACTCAAAGAGGAGCTAATGCAAAGAGCAAAATAGTTGATACTGAGGACCTGATTTCCATGTTAAACATGAGGGTTTTGACAGGAAAGGGGTTCTTTCACACCAGCTCTAGTTCAGTCCCATGAACTGAGTACCAGCTGATATTTGGCACATTTCAGATTTCCTCCAAAGGAATCCAGACTGCAAAGTCAGAAATTGCCCTGTGATGTGAGTCACAGCATGAAACAGAAGGGCTGTTTAGAGATTCACTTCAAAAGTACGTTGCTGATACTTGTTCAAATGCTAGTTCTTGGTCCAAATAAGTAAATAAAGCAAGTGTTCAAAGTATGTGAGGCATTTCCCAAACAGAATAGCTAAAACCTTTCTTTTCTCCACCTTGCAGACATGCTAAACTGCAACAGTACTGGGAAATACTGAGGATCAGCACAAGTATATGTCCACAGCTCTTTTTGATTATTAAATTGTAAAGATGTTTTTATGTGTTTCTACTTTACTTCCTCATCCTACAGCTTACAGAAATTGTGAGAAGAAGACATCTTCAGGAACCAGATCAAAGAGGGTGAACAGAGAGGTTTTGTAGCATGGGTTAAATAGCAGAACTAGCATTGAGTTAAGAAATAGACTGGGAGGACAACACATGTTTCTACTGTTTCTCTCCCAGAAAATCCCAGAGAAGGATAGGATGATTCAGTTGACTTCTATTAGGAGTCCTTACAAGTAGGGAGGAAGCTCAGCTGTCAGGAATGCCAACGTCAGAGCTGAGGTAATGGACAAACTACCAAATTAAAACTAATGGAAAGATTCATCTTCCAGCATTTCCTATTTGGGGTTGGCCTGTGTGACCTCTTCTGAAAGGCCATGTTTTAAGTGCCCTCCAAAATAACCAGAACCTACAGACTTTCATCCTGCAAGTCTGATTGTGGAAAATTATTATTTACCAAATTCTTTTCTAAAGGTTATTATTGTATTGTGTTGGTTGCTATTAATAAAATAACATGTTCTATAGAGACAAACAATAGTAAACGATTATCTGATGAGATAAAATAGCCTGTTTTATCTTAGGAACCTGTAAGTATAGAGATCAAAAATGAAAATAAAGTGAACAAATTTTCTCAACATAAATAGATGAACACACACAAATGGCTGCAGTGATTACACTGCCTTTTAACAGCAAGGCACCATGGACAACTAAATTTACAAATATAAAGCTGTTAAGCAGTATATTTGCTACATCCTGCATTAGTTACATGGCAAGACTTTTAATTTAGCTTATTATAATTTCATCTTTGCTATGCCTTTGAAATACATTAGCACCCCTTTACCTGTTTTCTTAAGCTCTTGTCTAAAAAGCTGAATGTAAATGAAGTGAAAGTAGGTACTTTGATCTTCAGTCTTACTGGAAAGAAAATTATACGCATTGTCATACCAGCATATGATTTCCTCTTGAATATACAGGCTTTGCTGATCCACGGACTGCAATATCAAACATATCTCAAAGCGGTTTGCATAATGCACTTCACATCTACATGAATGGTTCCATGTCGCAAGTACAAGGCTCTGCAAATGATCCTATCTTTGTACTACACCATGCATTTGTTGACAGGTAAGTTTAGTTCTTAGTAAATCTCATTTATTTTGTGTTTTTATAGTGGTTTTCACCTGCATTTCAGAACTGCAAATATTTTACATGCCTTTACATTCACAGCATTTTAAGACATGTAGAACTCTGGTATTATTTGAGAGCAAGTGTCTTTCCTAACCTGTCTGTATGTTCACTGGATTAAATATAATTTGACAAGTTGACAAATGCATTCAGCTTTTATTAACAAGGTAAAAATAGTTCTGCAGTGATGTCATAGTGATTAATATATATGGATGTGTATGTCAGGAAGTTTGGACCAAAAGTGTGTGACTCATTTTAACACGACTATAATCAGTTGGAGCAATTCCTTTACATTCTAAATGTCAGTGCTGTTTTAATTTATATTCCATAAGGAAAATCCAAGCATGCTATTCATAAATAAAGAAAAAAATCTGTATTTCAGTGTGATAAACAAAATTGTGACTGTCTCGTGATGAAAGAGAAGAGTACAGTTGTGCAGAATGAAAGCAAAGCAAACAGAAGGATATCATGTTTATTAATAAGAAAGGGTAGGGAAGCACAGTTTTGCAAGAAAAGAGTGTCTATGTTTAGGACAGTACTCCAAGATTTAATGGTGAATTTAACAATTTCTATGTCACTATAATAAATGTAAGTGGCTGCAAACAATCCGCTGTGGATGACATTACACTAAACTCTGGTGACTAAAGAGCAAAAAAGAAGGTTAGTTAAGCAAAGGCCACACAAACAACCCTTGTTCTGAAGCACTTGGTATATTCTTATCAATTTTCCTCTGCTTTCCCACCGTACACTGATGGTGACTTGGCTACTGCAGTGCTTAGAAGAAAAGCACTATTACCCTGGACAAACCTTGGGAACTCTCATAAATGTGTATGCTCAGAAACCTACTGACTGGAATTCTGCCTGCATGTGGCAAGGTGTTTATTCAGATGAAAACCAGAATGGTTTCTTTATTTGGGTCACTGAGGCATGCAGCACAGGACGGATGAAGATTACAACTTGCAGACATCATTCTGCAGTGTAGTTCTTTAGTTCTAGGTAGTTCGTACAAAAACTGTTATAGAAAACATTATTTTATTTAACTGAAAAGCTAGTAGGTATAAAAAGGCATATTTGAAGTCAGGCCTTTTCTCGTCAGTTTATATATTTAATGAGCCTAATGGTTGTATTCTTCACACACTGCGCATCCAGAAATAGGACATCAAGTCTAAGCAGGTCACCCAGGCATCACTAAATGGTTCCTTCAAAGGGTGACCTACCTGTCTTCTGCTCCTCATTAGCCTTCTGGAGGTGTCAGATTTGAAACTCTCTTCTATTAAAAGCTTTTCTGCAGAACATTTTACAGAGTTAAACAGTATAGCTTAGCTGTGATCCACCCATCGACTGCTTGATAGAATGGATGAACAAGCATTTCAGGTCATGAGTTTGGCACCTGGAAATTAACTTTCCAGCATCTATACTATTAAAGGACAGACCAGTTGAATATTAAGAGAAGAGAAACACAGAAGATAAAGTTTTATGCTCTACCATACCAAACAAATTATTTTCCTTAGTCATTCACGTTTGTATCAGACCAACGCATCTCTTAGCTCCCACTCACTGAAGGGCTTAAGTAGGACCTTGGTCTTCATGCTGACTTCTCCAACAGAGGAATTTAATTCATAGTCATTATGAGCCATTGGAAATACTTTTCATAGCTGTAGCTGCTGCCCATTTTAGACAGCAAAATTACTTGCAAAAGATAACACCATTAAATCCTACTGGTGTTAAGTAAATAAATCACTGCACAGGCACTGCAACCTCATCCCATCTGTGTAGAAAGAATGATCCCAGTGCTCTGCAGCTACTGTGTGTATGGTCTTTAATACACATGGATGTAAAAACTTATAATAATGCTGCCTTCTGTGTAAGTGACAGAAATACATTAGCATGATTAGTGTTACTTAGCAGCCTTATCCATGACAGATTAATCATGCTTTTAGTTATAATTAATAAGTAGGTGACTGATAGGTACGTACAGTACATTTCAAAAAAACCCTTGTTCCTCTTTACGTAGATTTTAAACCTGAAGAGCTGCAAAGAAGTTATTTTCTGAGAGGCAAGCAAAGTTACAAAGAATAGAGAAAATGGGAGAAATAGTCTCCACAGCAGCAGAAACACCTTTTTCGGTCCTTATCAACTTCTCTCATAGGGGCAGAGCACTTCACAGCTGATTGTTCTCGCAACATTAGGTGAATGGGAAATCTTTTCTATGATTCTATTACTCTATGAATCTTTTTTTTAACGAAATCTATTCTATGATTCTATGATTCTATTTTCTGTCACAAACAGCATTTCTTCAAGGCCTTGCTGAGCACATGAAGAACTGTGAGGCAAGGGTTTAATGGCTAAGGCTGTAATAAGGCTGGACACTCACAGGCACAGGTCTGCTGGGTCTTGCAAAGGCAGGGAACAGCTCTGTGTCAAGAAATTAAGAATGATCATCACTTGGAGCATCCATGTAGGACCTAAAAAGGGGATTCCTCACTCCACAGCAAATTCCCTGGGGGAAATTGAGCAAGTAGGTTACTCTCCCAAACTCACATCTCCTGGAGATGTGTCTCCTTCCCATTGATTTCAGTAAGACTCTTGAGGAGCTGTTGATCAGAGCTTCAGCTCACCCATCTGTAAAGTGGGTGATATTAGATGCCTACGCAACAGGGACACTGTCAGGGTGAATGCATTAACGACTGTGAAATGCTCAGTTCCGACCATAATAGGAGCGATAGGAGTAAGGCAATAGATCATTGGAACTGATTCTACATAGAAACATATGGTACAGAGGAGGATAAACAAGTGTATACGGAGTCTGCTGACAGGTGTGAGCCAAATGTTAGGAGCTGCATTCCAAACTGAGCAACAGTCAGCCTCCCATCTGCTACTCCCCAGGCTTTCCTACTCAGGCCTGATGTGCAAAACAAGGGAAGAATGGATGGAACAGAGGTGTAGTTGAGACCTCTCAGGTGAAATGCAAAGCATTTGCTTACAAATGCTTCCTTTTTTTAGGTCATTTCATCTCAGCAATGCAAAAGTATGAAGGTACCCACCTTTCTTAGCACTGATAAATCAGGCTCCTTGCCTTATTTGCGAGCTAGAACACCTTGGGATCAAACCTCAGTGCTTGCTAAAAGCAGATGACAACCTCCCAAAAATATTAATTGTTAATTGAATGCCTTAAATCCAAAAAGGATGCAACAAAATATACATTCAGCAAAAATGAGAGGGTTTTAGCTCTCTGAAGCATTTCTCTAATTGCAAGTCTCTTCCCTATTCAGATATGCTCTCCAGTCAGCACAAGGGAATAACAAGGGAGCAGTCAGCCCACTCAAGCTGGAAGGAGCAGCTGCACAAGCAGTGAAAGCAAGGGCCCCTAGTCCCACTTGAGCTCAGTAGGGTGTTTTCTGTGCTCTGAAAATGAACTATTTGTGCTGACTCTTTCAGACCCTCCATCCCTATAGCTACACAGTATCTTCATCTGTTATCCCTGCACTTCTGTCCTTTGAAAGTTTCTTCCATCTTTCTTCTTATTTGTTGTGTATCTCTCCTTTTCTTGACTTCTACATCCCACCACAACAATTCCCTCTGAAACCTGGAACAAAAACTAAATAGCAATGGAAAAAATAAGTCACCATTAAAGATCACCATTAAAGATTATTCAGAGCAGCCCTGTGGAGAAGGACTTGGGTGAGTTGGTAGATGAGAAACTTAACATGAGCCGGCAGTGTGCGCTTGCAGCCCAGAAAGCCAACCATATCCTGGGCTGCATCAAAAGGAGCGTGACCAGCAGGTCGAAGGAGGTGATCCTGCTCCTCTACTCTGCTGTTGTGAGACCTCACCTGGAGTATTGTGTGCAGTTCTGGTGTCCTCAACATAAAAAGGACATGGAACTGTTGGAACAAGTCCAGAGGAGGCCACGAGAATGATCAGGGGACTAGAGCACCTCCCATATGAAGATGGGCTGAGAAAGTTGGGGCTGTTCAGCCTGGAGAAGAGAAGGCTGCATGGAGACCTCATAGCAGCCTTCCAGTATCTGAAGGGGGGCTATAAGGATGCTGGGGAGGGACTCTTCATTAGGGACCGTAGTGATAGGACAAGGGGTAATGGGTTCAAACTTAACAGGGGAAGTTTAGATTGGATATAAGGAAGAAGTTCTTTACTGTTAGGGGAGGCACTGGAATGGGTTGTCCAGGGAGGCTGTGAATGCTCCATCCCTGGCTGTGCTCAAGGCCATGTTGGACAGAGCCTTGGGTGACATGGTTTAGTGTGAGGTGTCCCTGCCCATGGCAGGGGGTTGGAACTGAATATGTTAAAGTTCTTTCCAACCCTAACTGTTCTATGATTCTATCTCCGTACTAGTTCATACCTGCAGCTAATGCTATAGTGTCCCAGTTCTCATCTCGTTTCTAAGGTCTTGCAGTAATGGGTGGGGTTTATTACAATAATATGGATAACTTTCAAAGGCCCTGATTTTAGAGCAAGCATTTTAGAAGTGATTTTCTACAGACACACAATAGGGTGTAGAATTCCAGCCTCTTGCATCTCTAAAATCTAGTCTTGTTGGACTATTTGTACAGCTAGACCCAGACTGTCAGTTCTAGTAATGCAACTGCAGGACCTTTTCCCTCCAGCTTTCATGAGTAACCACACATCTCAGAATACTGCTGCAACCATCATTGCATTCACCCAATGCTCTGCCCAGGTGTTCTTCTCTGTTCATACCCTTCTACCATTTCTTTGGTCTCTCACATCAGATGAACATCTGGTGTTTATTTTCAAGGGCCTTCACTGCCCATCCCCAAATCATTCCTTATTAATTGGTAAGCAACTCACTCATCCTTCCAATAAGTTCATTGAATCAATCTGTATCCTACATCAGTTTGGCATTCAGACAAGTGCCTGGTTGGGCATTTTGCATCTTACACATCGATGGATTCAGTAACTGTTCCTACTAAGTGAAAGCTGAAACATCACTTAGTGGATTGACTATTGCAGTCGCACTGCATGGTTGCCTAGTCCTCCTTCCGTTTCTATCTCTCTGTTGTACCTTGTCCTATGTGTATATTATAAGCTCTGTCATGAAGGGACTGTTTAACTGCATTGGTCTGTGCAACACCTGGCATATTCTTAACCTCTGACTATGGCTGCCAGTTATCAGAGCAACTTGAGCAAGAGGAGATAGCAATTGCTTCATTTATAATCATATGAAATGACAAGAGACAGCTGGACCCCCCTGTGCTGATCTTGTTGCTTCACTTACTCTTGCTTGCAATCACACAGGATTAAATTCTTGCATCAAAGAGACAAAACCTCCAGTATGGGGAGGGGAGTGTGTTTACACTTGTGTGTGTGTGTACATGCACTCTGTTAAAAGTAGTCCAAGCCAAGCATAAGCTCATAGAGACAATGGGGACATTTTCCTTTATAGACACTTAGATACATGCATACTTCCAAATGGGTGCAGAATAAACTCTCCTACGCATCAGCTTCAGAGCCCAATAAAAATGCCTCAAATTCTGCCTTATCAAGTCAAATGTCTTTGTGCTGCTCAGCAACATCAGCTGCCGTATACTCCTCTGCAGGATGCTAAAATAACCCCTTCTGCTTCAGTGGCAGGCTGGAGCTGGGAGCCTTAGGAAAATCCAGGCTTTGGCTTATTTGAGGTTTTAACAATAAAATGTTCCTTGTCACATTGTTCATCAGTAAAGCCTTAAACTGAAAAGCATGTATGGAGTAATCTGTTCAAAAATATAATAGAACCCAAAATCTACACATCCTGATTTTCACGCCAGCAACACCCCATATCCTAAGCCAACTTTATGAACACTTTCAGTGCCTGTGGACTCACCTTCACACCAGTCCTTTCTTCCACTTACAAAAACAGTTAGTGTTATGTCAGAAATGATTTTGTCAGAAAATACTTTAGCAAGAGGAAATTTGATTTTCACTTCCAGGAGATGTCAAAATAAAAGCTTGTTATTTTTACTCTGTTTTTGAAACAGAACACTTTAATTTTCTCTTAAATGTCAACTTTTAAACCAAGAAATGGCACAAGAAAAACCAAGTTGTTCTCTTGTTTTGAAAGGTTGGCAGGAAACAGGAAATTTTTTTAGCAGTTAAAAACTATTTGCTTCAAGAATTTGGAACATCTGGGGAAAAAGCAGTCAAAAGAATCCTTAGAAATTCTTGTAAGGCAACACTAGGCTTCCAGATCTTGATACATGAAGCAAGTGTAATTCCTTACCCTGAACTGTCTCCAGTAGGGCACAGCACAGACAAAGCATGAGGACAAGTAATTATGTTTCCCTTTTGGTATATGGAAACTCAGAGACACCAAAACAAGTGACTTAAGCACAGCTGAGACTGAGATTGTAATACAATGATATATCAGTTAATAATAAAGCAGGAAGAAAATTACTGCATAAACACTGAACGTATGATTAATTTCCTTATTTGATATGGGCACAGCAAGGCTCTCATTTCTTTCCAAGGTATGTTTGCAAAACATGATGACACAGCCTTAAAGGCACACTTTTCTGGAGCTGAATGAACTATGGCTTGGAGCCACATGAAATCTGTTAGACAAAAGCAGGTCAAGAGGCTCCCATTATCAATATACCTTCTTCCTCAGTAACAGTAAACCCCCAGAGCTTTTGCATCACGTCAGCTCCAGGTTCTTACAGCCTGTGCCTAGTAATGCATCCTCCCATATTCCTGTGTAAAAGCAGTGGATGAGGTGAAGTCATCCCCATAATTGTCCCTGGCATGAAGGTGAAACACAGTTAAAGCCTTCTAGTTGGTGAAACCATGCACTCCACTGAGCTACTGCTACACCCAGGGGTAAGCAAGCATAGTTTGCCTGAGTGCAGACCTTGGAATCCTCATCTAGGGATGGTTTGGACCATTTCCAGAACAGAGCTGAGATAATGGTGTGTAGCAGGACAGCCCCTAATGCTCCAGATTACCTCCAAAAAGCTTTTGAACGTTACTAATATCTTTTCATATCTGGCAGCTGTGTGAAATTTTGTGGAAGCTGGTGGGTGTTGCAGTCACTTCTTACTCAGGATACATGTGAATAACTTTATGTTGTCTTTTAAACATCTTAAACATCTGGATTATAAAATGTTACTGCACCAAAAAACAGTAAAATAGAAAAAGAAAGTGTTCATGGTGTAGCAAAACACTTAAATGTGATCATTGTGGAGTAATAGAACAATATCCAAAGAAGCTCCCATAAACCACCTGTAGGGCCTATGAATAGTGAGGACCACTGTACAGGAGATGACCTTGCCCCCCCTATCTCAGAGAGCTTCCGTGTCCCCTGGCACTTGGGCAAATTGAGGGTATCAGCATGGAGCTGATCAGAGCTACATCACAGACACAAACAGCTGGTGGAGCTGCTGGTTTCTCCCTCTAAGAAAACACACTTTTGGCACTGGTTAAGCTTTATTTTTCTTGAGCTACAATGCAGACATCTTTTAATAATAAAGATGTCTTACTGTAATCAGCAAGACTAAAGTCAGAGTTACTGACTAGTGACCAGTATTTTTGCTGAAGCACCTTTTTGACTTTTAATCAGATGAGTGCACTCAAAATACTTCTTTTTATCTCCTCACAATATCTGGCACAGAGTGTTTGTTTAAACCCAAGTTCAGAAATCACTATAATACAAATACCCACAACACAGGTAATGTTTAAAGTGCATGAATTGTGTATGCAATATGACTGCGTGCGGGAGAGTTATCTCCCCACTTCCAAAGCTCTTGGAGGAATTAAGAACATTCTTCCAATGCATCCTGGGTGGCAGTTACCTCTTTTGCATGGCTCCTACTGGGAACAACGCCCTGATCAACATGCACAGTTATGTCCCACCATCAGGCTCTGCAGCAGGGCAGCAAGGTAGCCCAGCTTCTACCCTTTTCTGATGCTTAACAAAAGTCACCTTGTTACCAGCAGCTGAAGCCACCATGCCACAGAAACCATCTCTGTTTTAGCAGGAAAGACATCAGAGTAGAAAACAACTCTCCAGCAGAGCTTTTCATATGAAGGTGGGCTAGGAATGACTGGTCACAAGCTTTATTGGCACACACAAACTCCTACAAGTATGAGATATGAAGCAGATCAGTATATTGAAGGGATGGGGAACTCAAGCATGGAAATACTTAGAAATGAAAGCATGGAAGGATTTGCATTAATTTCATTTCCCCTTGGGGATGTCTACAAATGTGCAGAAGGACACACACTCCCTCTGTTACCACAAACCCTTAGCTGGCATTACACTGGAGCTGCTAATATTCCTCTCTTAACCTCTCAGGCTTAGCAGCGTGTTAACCATAGCTGTTCAGCTTGTTTGATGGAGCTGACTCACTCAAAGTGGGCTCAGTATGTGGGTAGAGTGAGTTCACATCTACTGCAAAATACCACATAAATATATCCATGGAAAACAGAGCATAAGTGGGAAGGTTGGGGTGTTGCTGAGAAACACATCTCCCCAGTATCTCTTTTTTAATAGTCCAGTATCTGAGGCTGACAGGTAACTCATACACCAAGATACTGGAGCTGAACTCTGACATCTATTTCAATAAGCCCAGGCAGTTCCTGCTATTGCAATTGCAAAGCACCTAAAAGGATACAGGAACAGCCTTGGAGAGTCATGCCAAAGGTCCACCTAACCTGCACTATGGCTAGACTGGTGATCAGAAACAAATGTGAAGGAGTATAGGCTTAAAGCAACCCTCATCCAGAAGACCTCCTTGCTTTCCCCATTGAACATGCTTTCCCCCAAGACCTCCTTGCTTTCCCCTTGCTTTCCCCATTGAGTCTGTACGGTACACTTGAGGTTGCATCTGCTTCTAAAATAAACCACGCCCTTAAATAAGTCCTATAGCAATCCACAGGTAGACCATGAGATATCAGAGACAGAGAGAAATAAGGACAAGGAACAGATTCTGCAGGTAAATACTCTTTTTAACAATTAAGCATATGTAAAACCTTTAGCGTTGCTGATCCACCTTGTTTTAGTGGAACAGCAAGAGGAAAGTTAGAAAGGTATCTTCTGGATTATATGTCAAATACAGCAGTTGGCAATCTCACTTGCCATGTCATTATTGAGGCTAAATGTTCATAATGACCGATTCTTGCTCTTAAAATTCAATAATATAGGAGGTGCAGTTCAAATAGTCCCATTTAAAGTGCATGTTTCAGATCACTCTTACTGCAAGGTTTTTATTTCAGCCAACGCAGTTACAGAATGGATCTCTATGTACATTACATATTATGCAAGTGATTAATATTTTTAATAAAGAAAGGTTACTTTGTCCTGAAACTTGGCAAAAGCAGCATGGTTACTCCTCACCTATTCTTTTTTACACTGGAGGAGGAGAAAGCTCTCTCTGTGACACAGCCATCAAGACAAGCTCTGATGCAGACAGCTAGCACAGCATTGAATCTCCTTCCTGCAGTACTTCTGCAATAATAGCTGATGTAATTGTTCAAATTGTAAAAAAATCACAGGAAAACATGGTACTTTTCTCACCCACATGTAGCTACCTTTTATTCATCAAACAGAATTATCACTTTGTTAACGTAGATGTGATTTATATATTACATGCCCTTGTGAACCTCAATAATGACAATCTCTCAGTCTCAAAAGAATTGAACTGCAGAGCACAGGAGTGGGTTACATAGAATCAGTCCAGCTACCTCCACAGTAGTCCATTTTAATCTGCTTGTTATCTTTCTCTTCAGAGGAAACTAGTTATTAGACTTTGGAGCAGCTGCCATTTGTTACTATCTCTTACTCCAAGTGGTGTTTTTCTGTCAGCTACAAATCATGGCAAAGACAAACCTGAGAAAGTTAACACAGAATATAAACTCCAGCAAATGTTTTTGGTTTGGTTTTTTTTCCATGCAACACATGGTTGCATTAGTATTTCCTTATTTGCAAAGTGCACAGGACACAACATCACGTGTAATATACGTCTTGGGGTTTGAAGTGATAGAAAACATTGGAGACCTAAATCTTAACGAGACAGATATTTACAGCCAAACATTGCTTTGGTTTGACAGCAAGGGGTGAAGCAACACACATGATAACAGCTGTTTTAAGGAACAAGAATTTTTCTCCTGCACCTAGGAAGAGTCATGGTCAGCTTCCATTGGTGTAAAACAGAGGCTGGCTTGACTAAGAAAAGTGTTAGGGTTTAAATCAGATATGTGACTGAATCTCAGCACAGCTAAACCTCAGCTAGACTCATCATTTCTCTCTGGTAGAGGTGCAGAATGAGCTTCTGCAGGAGTTAGCTTGCTTTGTCAATAGCTGGATGACAATGAGGCACTACCTAGTCCCACATTGACATTCCTCTTCACAGATTCCTACGCTATTTCCAACACTCATCTCCTGCCTTTAGTGTCATGAGTGATGTGTGATGCTCAGCGTACCCATTATCTCCTTCTCTAGTAGGAATAAAGCTTTTTATGTTGTAATCCATCATCAACTGATCAAATATAAGCTGGGCTCAGCACTTGGTTCATCCTACCCAATTTTCCAAGAAGGTAGAAAACACTTCTGTGAGGTTCATTGACTGGCAAAGTGGGTTACAGGCTGCCCAGCATTTTAGGCTCTGTGGTATGGGAGCCATGCCTCAGACTTATACACAATGGGATTGAAGAACCAAATAGCTATAGGAGTTTACCAGGAAGAGTTAGGCATTTCACAGTGTGGCTCAAATAAATGGGGACACCAAACTGGGAATGGAAATGCAGGACTTCAGCAGCTCTTTCTGAGAAAGATGTGGCATTTGGTCCTGCACCACCAAAAGCAATCTCTGTTCAGGATCATTTTATCTGAATCCTCTGCAAGGACTCACGTGTTTGAACAGCTTTTTACATTAGAGGTTTGAGGAGCTGCTGCCTTTTTTATTGTAGAAGAGTAACACTTGGGGCACTGCATGATTATTGGAGCAATGACTGGAAGCCATGCAGCTCTCTGCATGCAAATGAGCATGCTAAACAGCAATGAGTGATCCACCTGCATCTTCTCCAAATGGCTACGGACACCCAAACTGTTTGACATGGAGAGGAACAGGTTCAGCTGGAAAGGCTGATGACCCTTCTCTTCCCTTAATCCTACCAAGATGTTGTTGACATTCTAAAGATAAGGGGGAAAATTATTTAAATCACATTGGTCAAGGGAATATTAGAAGTATTTGATAACCCCAGCAGATACAGTAACCTTGAAGCTTTCAAAAAAGTGGGACACGGGCAAAGACAATGGGTTTGGTTGTCTCTTAGATGGGATTGGTTGTGTGGACCTATACCTTTACTGTTTCCCTCCCTTTTGTGTCCTTTATTCACCATTTTCCAAGCAACCAGTTTGTAGAGTGCCATAAATGAGAACAAAGGAGATGGAAGGAAATGCAGATGCCTGTAGTGGGATGATGGAGCAGAGCAGTGCCAAGATCCTCATGCGCCACATGGCTCCCCAGCCCTGGTGGTACTTTGCAATGGGTGGGAAGGTATCAGCATGGCGCATGCTATTATGTCTCATCCAGAGAATGGTCCTTTAGGAGGTAGCCTGCAGCCAATATCAATCTGGCTGAATAAATAAAGGGCTTCATGTCAACTGCACATTGCCTTTCTGTATTGCAGATGGTCTATTCCACTGTGGTCCACAAAAATAAATGACTTTTTGGTTCAGAAGATAAAAGGAAACAATTAAGTTGTCCAGACCTTTCCTGAAAATGAATATTCATATTTCAGAGGCATAAAGTGGATCAATATGAGAATATGTGCTCCAACAAAAAAATCAGAAGCACATTATAAGAGGGAAGAGCTCCATTAAGCTAAAGCATCCTTTTTTGTCTGTTTTGTGCAAGGCTGTGTTTAAAGTGTTAGGGGTTGATGAATCTAGAAGCCCAAAGGTGGTGTGACTGCTGCAATTCCATGTTCTTGAGTCCAACCGGTAGCGAGGCTGAGCATGAATTCAGAATAGTCACACATATGCACAATTGTTGTATATACACATATGCATATATGCACATGTGCTCGACCAGCTACACAGATCAACACAAGAAATACAGCAATCACAAATTGTAACAGCACCAACAACCTCAAGGAATCATAGAGTCACAGAAAAGTTTGGGTTGGAAGGGAACTTAAAGATCAATAGCTCCAGCGACACCTTGCATTAGACCAGGTTGCTCAAAGCCCCATCCAACCTGGCCTTGAACACTTCCAGGGATGGAAATGCCCTCAGTTCCAGGATGAAAGCCTGTTATGGGAAAATATCCATACGAATATAAACATAGATACATAAACAGTCTAGATTCCCCAGTACCTGGCCTTAGACACCCAGCCTACCCATTAACTACCCCTGGATCCCCTCGTTTCACAGTTGCCTCACCCACAGGCAGACACGATATTTAATCTAGGGAGTGGTATGGAAGTAACTTTGCAGTGGTAGTGCAACGAAGAGGTGCTATGCCCAAGGACACTTGCCACAGGCTGCAGCTTGGAACTGATGGTAGAAGCTGGGATGTTCCCTCAGATGGGACTAGACACAGAGCGAGCTCTGTAACCCAGGGCAGTCCTCAGCAGTTGATTCAACAACCAGGGAAACATAGCCTCAGAGGCTTTGGATGGTTTTCTCACAATAACTGAGGGCAGCATCTTATTTTTTAATCAGACATTTGCATTATGACCGATGTAATTTGGTTACAAACTGCCCAAGAGTCCCTGTAGTGCCTTTAGACAACTTTAAACAAAAAAAGAATAAAAGGACACTGCAATATAGCTGCATACATTGGCAAACAGTACAGTGCCTTGACTACAACCTCAGCATCAGCAGCTTTTTCACTACTGAAGCACTGATGTTACTCCCAAATGCTTGGGATGGGAATTACCTGAGGTGACTTTGTAATACCAGCTGACAAGTGCCAACTTCTAAAGTGATGACTACTGTATAATCACAGTCCTTGGACTGGCATTTCAGCTTTCCTCAGTTTGTTTCCTTCTCCCTTTCATTCCAAAAGTAAATATATGTTGCTTGCCAATTTTTTTCTATAGAATGTCTGATCTCATGATACAAAAATAAATTGTATAAATGAGCTCTAAGCAACCATGTTCTGCCTTCCTTCTGCCATAACCAGGCTTATCTAGGTTCAGACTCACAACTGTAGACGAGGAACAAAAATCTCTTACCAAACCTGGCACAGCTAGTGACATGGCTTGAGATTTGAAAGCAATAGTTATTAGCTGACAAAGTTGCCACCCAGCAGCTGAACTGTTAGCACTGCATGCAGGCTTGGCTGAGGCATGGATTCATCAGACTACTTGGAAACAAAGGGCACAGTTTCACTGTTGTTTTAAATCAGTTTAATCTGGCATATAGGTGAAGAAGAAACAGTTGTGCTCACTACTCAATGCTACTGGGAGGTGTTCTCCTCTGTTCCACCCTTGTGGCCATCATACAAAAGCAAAACAACCAGGTCTGTTACTTAATTACACCTCAGCTATCCCAGAACAAGTGAAAACAAATGTGATGTTTAGTTTTAGACCAAATTAGTTCCTTAATCCTGGCTATGGCATGGTTATGCAAATGCTTAGTGAAGACAAGAGAGACAGGAGGAAAGCAGGATTGTATCCTTTGTAATGGTATGAACCCAGAATGACCATAAACCTTCACCATAAGGGGACTATAATCCTCCAGCTGAGGAAACTTGCAGTATCACACATGTTCCTGGTTATATGAAAAGGAACTCATATAGAAGTATGAACTGTCCTCTTCCCCCTTTCCTTCTTTCAAGATGCCCTTCATTGCAAGGTAAACCACATTGGATTAAACTACTAGAAAATCTTTCTGAAGGGACAGTTAGGTTTACACTATGAGTCAATGTCTCGGTGATGGCTCAGTACAAGCAAATCTTTAATAACAGATATTTAAGGTCTGGATTCTCCTCCTACACTGGAATCGGTCAAGTGGAACTATGCTTATGAGTGTGGATGCACTCTGTTGGGGAGCGGCTCTTAGGAGAGATGCTTTTCAAAATGATGAAGAAAAAGTCTATTCTTATTGGTTTACTCTACTTTTTCTATGTTTTAATATTTCCTTCCCATAAGCAACATCTTTTTCAGGGTACACAACCCTATCTGAAACAGTATGAAGTTATCCAGACTATGTGCAGCAGTGCTCTTATACTCTACTTGGTATTTCCCACTGGCAACATAAACCCATTTATTTTTTGACTCATCCTTTCATCAGCTATAATCCCATTGCATATATTATTCATAGAATGATATGAATTCAGAAATATGTATCAGTGGCCTTTTTTAGATCATCCTCAAATCAATCTTATTTCCCTCCTCTCTTTAAACAACGGGTTCTTTTTCAAATTAATTTTCCACTAGGACTCATTTCATTTCACTTTCTATAATCTGATATGTATGCAGCAGAACAAGGAAAATATTCAGCTCATACTTATGTGCAATTAAATGGAAGTGATATATTCATGTATTTTATAGATGGCTTTAATTTTCTCTGTAAAAGCACCTTACCACATTGAAACCCTTTGTGAAAGCAAGTCTATGTCTCTCAAATGAAAGCTTAAACTATCAAATCATCAACATACCAAGTGGAAATCTTTATTACTTTTTACCACACACCAGAATTTTAGACCTATCAGTACTGGTATACACAATTATTAAGCTCATTAACAATCAGAGTGATATGTATATAGATATATCACAAAAAAAAAACTGAAATAAAATTGAGACTCCATGCTTTGCAGTGGTATAACCTGGCTCCAAGAGGTGTCAGTCTGGTAGACACAAAGTGGTTCCATAGCCAAGGTCCCACTCCACCACAACATGTCTAGTATGAACATAGTGAAGACATATTTACTCTGTGCCTATTTTCTATAAAGAAAAATGGGCCCTCTAACACTTTCTAAAAATCCTTCAATATGCAGGATGAATATTCTTCACATTTATGACTTTTTCGGAATCCTTCTGACCAGATAACTTCCCCTACCAACTTCTGTATCAAGCATGAAGCTTCTGTCTGAATCATAGGATTCAAGCAGTAGTAAATTTAACATGTCCCTGGATCAGTTTTTCCAGTGTTCAAATACAAACACCAAGCCTTAATCTAGCCTAAATTTGTCCAAATCCAATCCTTTCTACGATATTAAAATTATATTTCTTACCACAAAAATAATCTTTGCATGGAATGTTGATCATCATAATCTAATAATTCTTAAACCTTCAATATTTAATTTAATAATGCAGCCACTCCAAAACAATTTCTACTTTGGAAGTGCAATATAGAGAGACTGAGCTTCTTTGAGCTTTGAATGCGAGACAGGGCACCTTTCAAAATTCACATTATCCCTTTCAGTTCTTTAGCCTCTTTTGGGACATGCATTTTGGGCACATTGATTTCCGGGTGGAAAGTGTCTTTGCTCTAATCTAGATAGAATTATTTTTTAATCTGTCCAAGGGCTTTAAATAAAAGCTACCAAGTCACTTTTGCTTACTGCTGAAGAAATACAAAGGGCATTAGGGTTATCAGGAGAGTCATCTCCATTTCATTGCTTTAATTTCCATATTTTAAACTTCGATTTCTTAAGCCCTGGTTGCTTGTGACCCTTCTAGGTAAGAGTTGTCACCCTGATGGATTTATGGTTTATTCCTGCTAGATCCCAGATTGTGTTCTCACCATTTCTCTTCTGTCAATAAAATCCCCATTGACTTTTGATTCACTCTTCTTTCCTTTATCCCGCCTTGTCTTCACCATCACTCTCACATCCCATCTGCTCTCTTCAGCACTGCCAACATCTCCCAAATGATGCCAGTCTAGCTGTGACTGCAATCCTAAGAAAGTCTCTGTCTCTGGAAAATATCACCCCTACCTGTACAAATAAATGATTATCTGCTTGCCCTGTTTCTCTACATGCTGAGGAAGAAAGTAACCAACCAGACTGTGCTAGGAGTCAGACAGGTTTCTCTCTCACTCAATTTCCATTCAGTACTATTTTTCACAAAGAAATGTGGAGATTGGGTACCACAGAAGACTCATCTGATTTCTTTTTTTACCTTTGCAATCATAGAATCATAGCATCAAGTAGGCTGAAAAAGACTTTTAATATCAAGTCCAACTGTTCAATGTCATTATGTCAAGAAAGGGAGGTGACACAGAGTAAAATAGCCCATCAGATGTCATTTAATTCATAGTTTTGTTTTTGTTAGGTTCTGAGGGCCAGGGAGGATGCAGAGGCTTATATGAAAATAATAGCAGGGGGTTGACAAGATAACCAGCAGTTCTAGGGAGTTCAGGCCTCCTGTCCTGCTGCAAACCTGGCTTTTCTACTGGGAACTTTGTCACTCCACAAAGGGACCAGCTAATTGCATCAGCATTTTTTCTCTCTGCATGTAGATTTAACTCTGCAGCCCTAAGGTCTTCCAAGTTTGCAGCTACTGAGCAAAGCATAGAAAACGGTATATATTTTCAAGGTACTAAAAAGAAATAACTTACAACACGGCTGCTTTTAAGAGAAGAAAAGAAAAACATCTGTCAACTGTAAGTGGATCAACATCTGATGATGGACGCACTGGTTTCTCTTTGTCAAAGAAACCACATGCCTGTTGATGAATAAAGCAACTGTCTTTGTAGACCAAGGCACATGAAAGAATTGTCATGTGATCCCTTGTAACTATTCATATGTGCTCTTTTCTTCTACAGAAAAGGGTGGCACTGCATGAAGGAGAACATATTTGATGCTAACTGCCTTAAATATAGTCAGGGATGGACAAAGCACCTTGTCTGAGGGAAAAAAAGTATCCTACGATGTATAATTCAGTGGTCACAGTACTCTGAAACAAAAGACACTGGGATTGTTTTCTCCAGATATGCTATATTCTTTGCCCAAGTCCTTCCAGTTAAGACAACTCCCCAGGGATAGAAGCCCTGTGACAGTGTCAGTACCTGGCTGATAGCAAAAGCCAGAGGCTACTTCAGGGTTTCAGTTTTCCTTAAAAATGTATGAAGGAGTTAGCAGCCTCAGATGGGGAGTCATAAAATATAACTCTAGTAGGAAAATATGCATGGTGCCCAAAAAGAACTGTTTGTACATCATATCAGAAACCTAGATTAAATTGTACCTTCTCCATGTTTTTTCCCCCATCTGGATGCAGTTGGAAGGTTTCATCCTCCATTCATCTGGGAAACCTTTTTTAAAAGGCAGGGTTAAATTTCCTTCTTTCATATTTTTTCTTAAAAAATGTGAGTAAGGCAGGGAAACGGCTGTGCCCCCTTTTGAAAGAAGAAATAAAGACAGATAAAGATGTAAAAGATACTAGTGATATACTAAATCTGTCAGTTTTCCCAGTCAAAAGAAGAAAAACATGAAGTTTTTAATGAAAATACAGAGCGTGATGCACCCTCTTGCCAAGAAAAAAATTATGTGGAGAGACCATCTTACTGAGCAAGCTGTGAACAAGTGGAAATAATGAATGGAACTTCACCCAATTGCTTTATTAGCAAGAAGAATATGATCCTAATTTTTCAAGTTGGCAAAAAAAAGAAAAGGAACAATAAAAAAACAGAAAAAGGAAAAGTAAAAAAAAAGAAAAAGGGAAAGGGAAAGAAAAAGAAAAAAGAAAAAAGGGAAAGGGAAAGAAAAAAAAAGAAAAACGAAAAAGAAAAAAAAGAAAAAGAAATAAAAGAAAAAGAAAAGAAAGAGAAAAAGAAAAAAGGAGAATGAGAAGGAGAAGGAAAAGGAAAAGGAAAAAGGAAAATGAAAAAAAGCCAAGATAAATGCACAGAACAAGCTATTCTGGAGGGAGCAGTGGAAAGTGTGACTCTTAAAACCTTAAAGGATGTTTCTGAGATTTCTACAGTGGCATACAGATATGTTAGATGGAACAGATTTCAATAAAGACTGGAGGATTTTTAGTCTAACGGAAAAAACTATTCATAAACAACTCGATGGCCTGTGTAACATAGCTTATGCATCAGCACAACTCATCATATCAGTAATTAGAGGCATACAATTGCATCTAAATCTAAAGATCAGCTGCAAGGGCAGACAATTCAATGTTCCTGCTAGTGCTAAGAAAAGCTTGATATCTAATGCTGGAACCACGGTGCAAATGAAGGGATCCAGAAGTACATATGTTCATTTCCATGGAAATGCTTTGCATTTGCATGCTGCTTCAAAGATTAGTGGCCTAAGGATTCTTCTTGAAACTGCTTATGAAACGGCAACATTTAAGTCATCTGGATGCAGCACTTCAGGGTATATCATGTGAAGTTATTCAGGGGAATGATGACTTGTAGTACCTTGTGCTCATCAGACCTCCAGATTTTCAGAGTGTTTTCTAAAAATCAGGCCCTAAGAAGTACTCAGATTGAGCATTTCAAAGTTAGGGTATAGTTCATCACCAAACTGTGAAAAACAGATTCAAATCCTACCAATGCTTTTAAAATATTATCATGTTCCCATAACCAAAGCATCTCTGTACTTCAAACAGCCCTGTTCTGTGGGGAAGGGTTATCTCATTTCCCATCTACAACTGCTTGGAAAACAAGGTGCTGGTATCGTACCTTGCCCAACACATGAGCCAGGCAAGGAAAAGGCTGAAATTCAACATACACCTCTACCCTACTTCAAGCTACAATAAAGCCCTGAGTCCCTTTATATTATGTGCCTTCTTTAATGATTTCTGAATTTCTTTATGCAGTTTTCTGAAGGTGTAATCTGATTGCGGTTTCTGTTCAAACTTTCTTGTGATAACTGCAGTGAAGCCTTGATATCATTGTTTAAATTTATCCATCTGAAAGCTTCAGCTAAATGTTATTATCCTGACAAGAGTTTTTCTAGATGGGGTTGATGAAATTAACTGGAGAGACACAAATGAAGGTTTTAATCAAGATTAATACCTGCTTTGTTCAAGGTTGACAAGGTGTATGAACATAATGATGTTGTCATCTATTAAATCTTTTGAACCTAAAAAAAAGAATGAAGGCTTCGGCCCTGCCTTTATTTTGATGAGTGTGAGAGGGGTTTCATTTGGTGGAGTAAGCAGAGTGTTTCTCATCATTTCTGCCTGGAGAGGAGATAAAAAACTTTCACAATCCCTGGATGCTCTGTAGGTATCCTGCAGAAAAAAGTGCTTTCATGTAGGGTCTGTGTTGCTGGGATAAGTTGAGTCCCTGAATGGATGCTTATTAATTGAAGATAGGTGAAAAGTCTGTGTCCTCCAACCAGGGTCCAGTGTCAAGGAAAAGCAACTGTTAAGCCAAGATCTTCAAGTACAATCTACAGGTCTCTCTAGATCATTTCCAACCCTCATAACTGATAAATAAATTCAGTGATCCCTCCCTGAGCTTGATGCTGATAATTCCCTCTTACTGGTATCTCCCGCTCGAGCAAGGTGTCCTCTTTCTTTATACATAAGATACCTGCATCTACTCTCTATACAGCATCTTGCCACCTCCCTATTGCTACATGGCATACCCAGTTGTCAGCTGAAGAGCCACGGTCACCCTGTACATAGCAGGGGATAAGGGAAATAATTTGAGGATTGAAACAAAGCAAAGAATTGGGAAGAAAAAGCTCAGACACAAAGGGAGAATCGAGAATGTTTTGGAAGGCTGTTGATTTTGCTTTCTGAACATATCCAGTTGCTGACTTGAAAATGTCAATGCAAACTCTTCCTATAGTGCAGCCTTTAAGCTCTCTGTCTTTAAGTTAAAGAACAAACATATAGCCCTGTGCTGACAAACAGCTAATGGGAGACACCTTGGTGGAGAAAAATGAAAAGGAGCAGCTGAGGTCCGAGGTGCAAGAGCTTTTATTTGGTTTGTATGTCAAGGTTTTGGTAGTGTGAGGGCTGCAGAGGTGGCTTCTGTGAGGAGGTGCCAGAAGCTGCTCCCATATGAGATGGAGCCTGTTGCAAGACAGAACTACTTTTGGCCAAAGCTGAGTCCATCAGCGATGTTGGTAGTGTCTCTTTCGTAACATATTTAAGAAAAGATAAAATAAAGCTGCACAACAGCAGCTGGAAGAGAGTAATAAGAATATGCAAAACTATGCAGACACCAAGGTCAGTGAAGAAGCTATGGCTGGAGACTTTCCTTACAGTTGACATGCTTCATCAAGTTCCGGACTCGTACAGCTTATCCCTTCTTCCTCAGATGTTTCCACCCTCTTTGTGATGTCAACCCAGCCATGGTGTAGCCATATTTTAACACAGGCATAAAAAGCCTTGGAAAGAAAATAGAGGAAGTGGAACAGGACTGACCAAGTAGCTGTCAACAAGACCATTCACTACATGCTATAAATGTTTCTGAGGGTCACAAGGAAGAACTGAGGTCTTCAATCCTTTTCTGTCTATCCCTCAGAACACGTGAATTACTGAGCAGAAACTGCATTCAGGTCACAGCAAGGCAGTGAATTGCATTTGTGGAATTTAAAAGCATATTCAGCCTCTCTGCAGAACTGCAGGCATCTGCTTTTTGTAGGTTTGCGTAGGAAGTCGGCATTGAAGTAGCTAATCCCAAATGAGTGGGGAAGCACTACATGAACATAAACACAAGTCACTGCGTGCCACTCTGTCCCAGGGTTTACAAAAAAAAAAAAAAAAGTATTAACACTATTTTTTAATCTTCAAAAAGAAATATTTTTGTCAATCCCCATCATTAATAGACACGGTTTTTCCTTTACAGCATTTTTGAGCAATGGCTGAGAAGACACAGGCCCATGATAGAAGTTTACCCAGCAGCCAACGCACCTATTGGGCACAATCGAGAAAACTACATGGTTCCCTTTATTCCTCTTTACAGAAATGGAGAATTTTTTAAACCTTCAAGAGAGCTGGGGTATGACTATGAGTACCTGCAAGAACCAGGTAATGTTACTATTTGAGTAAATGTCATATTTGTTGGTTGCCTATAACCTTGAATATGTCTGTAAAATGAGAAAATATTAAAAAATCCTTCTATTCCTGTTTTTCCCTGAATACAGTCCCAAATTGTACCTGCTGATTTTCACATTTCTGGTCTGATGTAGAGTCAACGTGATGCCATCAGAAAAATTCCAGCCAAAAATCAGTCCCTGCCATCAATGTTATCTATCCTAGCCTATTAAGAGCAGAGTCTGGTCCAAATAGTCAGCTTGTGATCAGAACTGGGGGGGGGAAAGTGCCCTGAAGTACCCAGAGTAAAATACACCAAAGGCCAACACAAAATCTGTGCAGCACTTAAAACAGTGATCCATTGACTTTGCTCTTGCCCTATGGTTATTTATATGAACATCACTTAATAATTCATAATGCTAATTTCATTAAATCAAAATGAAATTTTCACTGTTTAGTTATAGGTTTGACTTGCATTGCTGTCCAGAGGTGGTTTTATCCTGGACATCTTGGCCATCTTCAGGCACAGGGAGGACAAGAAGCCCTTGGTGCTGTAGCTCGTTCAGAACCTTAAGTAAACCAGGTCTCATGCTTATGGTGGTGGACCTCAAAGTTTCTCTTGAGTAGTACCAGTTTCCTTATTGCTTAAGGGAAGGGTTAAATTCTGTTAAAGTTAAAATGTTGCCTGGAACTGAGGATTGCTCAGATACTTTGGCTCAATCCTTTCCAAAACTGTACCATTAGAATGATGGTATGTACCATTGGAATGATCAGACATGTCTCTTAGTTCAACATGAAGTTCAACTTAGTTTGAACACTTAGTCCAAACTTAGTTCGTCTCTAAGTTGAATGCTGCCAAAAGCTACCCTGGATGTGGGATGCAGTTATACTTGCAAAACATTGGCTAGTGAGAATGTAGGTTACTGGGCACGTTTGTTTTCCTGTTTGAGGCAGAAACATGCTGTGAACACATCTTTTCTGTTATAAGGCAATTAAGAGTTGAAAGTCCAATAACTATATTGCAAAAGCATCAGGGACATTTTAGCAGTGCTAGCATTCTCACAGCTTCCTTCTTGTCTTTATCAGAACAGTATCAGTTCTCAGGGCACCCCTGCTTTTTTGACAGCTTGCATAGTAATGGGGGTGTATGCTTTCTGCATACTTGATAAACAGGCCAATGCATTTAGCTTATTCCTTCACTTCTCATGCAAAATGTAGCATGTGATTTAGTCACCCAGAAAAGCACATTTTTATGTGCAATGAAAGGAATCTGCAGCTCTCTAGTATAATTGTCTAAGGTTGTTTTAATACCATAACCCAGAGACAGAACATGTTATAAACAATTTGGCCAACCCCAGACAGAAAATAGTCTAATGAATGCTTCAAATATATTTTCAAAATTATTATTTTACTCATATTAGTAGTATTTTTGCCTTTTTGTTCATGTTGCCATAATTTAATTCCCAATCAAGACCAGCAATATTGGTACATATTTCTAATGAAAGCCATTAGTTTCCTAAACTCACATTATTCCTAGAGTTGTACCACTCAGAAGATGTGCCAAATACCATGACTTTCAGAAATACTGAGTCTGGAATAGTTACTGCAAAAGGAAGTAAATGGTAAAATATTTATCATTTAAGAGTTCCCTTCTGTTTCCTCCTGGTCTCTTCCACACAGTGCTCAGAAAATGAAATTCATATTAAATTCTGCCCATGTTTTTAGCACAGAGGTAAGGAAATTAGTTCCTTAATTTTTCTGAAAGTTCAACATGAACACTGAAATGCACCATCATTTGGAAAGCCCAGATAATCCTCAGGCATCCTTGAACCCCCTGCTAATCTCACTGAGAAGAACAGAGTTTAAGCTATTTCTTATCTGAAGGGAAGACCCAGTTACAGATGGAAGATGACTGGCACCTCAAACTGCAGATGGATTTTCTCAGTGCTCTGGTGTTTAAACCCAGACTTTTTCTTCAAGTAGGAATGCTGGATTCCTGTTCAGAGGAACAGAGGAGTAAACAGGAACTTCTTGGTAGAGGATCTAAAGCATGAAAGACTCCTGACCCTCCCTGAAAGCTTCTGAGTAGTCAGGGGAGAAGAGAAAATCTATGAGTGGCAGCCAGGAGTTACCGGACAAATAGATCTGGGTGGTCAAGAATAGGCAGCATTTCATGTTCCAACTGAGGAGGAAGAGGAAAGGCAGAGGAAGAGGACAGGACAAAGTGAGGAATGAGCACACAAGACCTGGTTCCATTTTGTTCTCAAGACCAGGCTTGTCTGCTATTAAAGAAAGCAGCTGGAGGAAAGCAGCAAGAGCAGCAGTTCTGAGTTACAGCACCAGCGACTTGGTAGAGATGAAGCAGGACTACAAAGAGCACGGTGAGGCTGACTGCAAGAAACAAAACTTGGAAAAAATCCAATGACAAAATGGCATTTTAATGCTAAATTATGTTGTTGTTGTGCGCCTGAGGAAAAGCTGATACCTGGAGCCCTGCTTCCCACTGAAAAGCAAATCAGTGTGTGACAGTATGTTATTTTAATTGAAGCTTCATTTAATTTTATGCATACGGCAGCCCTGAAGCAGAAGTGGTCACAAACAGTGTGTGTGGAAATCCATCCCTCAGGAACCAAAGACACACATCACAGTCCAGTTACTGGGGAGCTCATCTGAGCAGAAACAGGAGCAGACACCCAGTTTTCCTTGACATGAGAACCATGAGCTGTAAAACTAACACAACTGGAATGGCTTACTGAAAAAGAACATTTGTTAGCATCAGTAAAATTATTTGGAAGACTAACGGCACCACCTAGCAATAAGCCGTCAAAACATTTTTCTATGGCAAGATCTTTTCCAAGTACTTATATTTCAGGTCTTGGGCAAAGACTTTCCTATTTTCTCTTTCTTCTGGAAATAGCAACAGATAAATTTGCAGGCGCATCCTTGACTTTCCCCAGAAACTCTCCCTCTCTTCCTGGGAACAATTTGATGACCAATACCTGTGTAGCTGAGTGAAAGCAGGCAGCTACCCAAGGGTAAACCCAGTAATCTAACCATCAATTGCAGTTTTCAGAAACCTTAACTAAGGATCTTTGACAGGGCAAAGCACTGGATGAAAGCGTTTTGATTACAACATAGAGGGCCAGGTTGCCCTTGCATGTGTTGTAGGAGGAGAGCTGAGATCCAGAATCAGACTGCAGCTCATTTCTATTTCTGGTTCTTTACCAGTTTAGTTGCAAAATCACATCCCAGAGAGTAAAAAACGTGGTAGCTGGCAAATATGATACCATCACGTTCGTGCTGAGTCTCTCAGCTCAGGAGCACATGCTGTTGGCCACAGTGTGAAAGGGTGATGTTATGTGTATAAGAGCCTATGATAAAATACTGACACACACACACCAAAATGTAAATTCCAGGACAATAGAAAACAATTAAAGGTGACAGTCCTTGAAAAATGCTGGCTTGGGAAGCTGTTTACATTTCTGAGTTAAATAGAAGATGAGAAGAGAGCATTTTGTCCTGAGGTTCTCTTCAGGCAGAAATAAGGAGATGTAGATCAAGGTTAATATAAACAGAAGGAGTGAACCAAAGAAAACAGGATGCAAAAATATATCCCTCAGAAAAAGGAATATAAGCAGATATTTTGGTGGTTATATAATGATGCTTAATGGAGGAACAGGAATATGGATTTTAAAAATAGGGGGGTTTTGCTTTGTTTTTCTTATTTTCTGGGAGCTATTTAGCAGTAAGACGCACACATTGCTTCACCTTAAAATTACACTGTTGTGCATTACACTGTTGTGCTTTCTTATCCTCTCAATGAATTCCAGGAATGCACACAAACTAGACTGCCTGGCATTTTTAAATTGTATTAAAAAAAAAAATTTTGGTGCATTAAGAGTAAGAAATTCTTTGTTGCTGTTACCTAGAGTTAACACTGTCTTTGAGAAGAAAGAGTATGCCAAGAGTTGACTGCTAAAACCATAGCTGAGGTTAATCACTGCTATTTTCCTATCAGAAAGAGTAAGATAAGGAGATATTGTTGGTGTTAGTCACTAATGGTAGGGTAGATATCAAGCACAATCATGACCTGGCTTCCTCTTGCTTTGTCATGAACCTCTTGACTAAAAGGGCAGTTTTAATCGATGTTCATAGCAGCATCCAAAGAGGATTATAGTTTGACTTTAAACACTGATATAAAATGGCATTGGCTAATGTCTCCCACAAAACAGCTATGGTTCCACATGCCCACATTACTCCCTTGACACTTTTCCCAGGTTGTCATCAGCAAACACAGTTGTTGCACTCTCGGGTCTTGCACAAATAGAGATTAAAGAATTATGGTAACAATATTGAAATCCCAGTTTGCATGATTTTGGTTGGCCAGACAGTCCAGTCATAGGTTTACTGTTATGTAGAATCACAGATTAACAGATTATGGGGTGTCCTGGTGTGTTCCATCCTCTGACACCCAGGAATTGCCATGGCAACTTTCTGACAATAATGCCAAACACCTTTTGTGCAGTGCAAAGAAATAGGCGGTAGATGCCAGGAGGTGGCTTTTGGCTTTGAGCTAATTACAAAACCTGCAGGTTGAAGCTGAAAGCAAGAGAAGGGCATGTTTGTCTGATTATCAGGATATAATAAAATAGATTAATCCCTTCTGTGACATCTCATCATCTCAAAATCATGTTACGTTTTACCAGAAAGAAGTTAGCTCAGACTTCCAAATAACATTGATGGAGGAGAGAAATGGCTCAGGAAAAAAGTAAAAGATGTCACTTAGAAAACCCTCATGTCCCAGAAAAATTCGGCAAGGAAGATAACTTTGTGATCATTCTCTTTATCTTAAGCATTAAAACATTATCAAGTTCCTATTTTCTTTCATCATATACACACTTCAGTTTAGATAGCCAGATTGTTTCTCATTTAGACATATTTGCAATATAAGAGTTGAGTTTAAAAAAATGGAGTTACAAAGTCAAGAAATGCCACTATTAAAAATGTTTATATACTCGTAATTCACCATCAACCTCTACATATCTGCATTACCTTTAATTGCACACTGTTTCTCCCCAGACCCCCACCTCATTCACAACACAGCATAGGCAGCATTCTTTGAGAAAGAGAAGTCTAATCCTTTTTCCTTTTGATTTCCATTTTCTCAGTTAAGCAGCATGTAGCCTAATGTATGATTTATTGCATGTTTTTAAAATGCTATCCTGAAGATGTTTCCTCTAACACTTTTCTTCAGTGCCAATCACTATAGCAGCTGAGTCCTGAAGAAATATTAATTTACATTCACAATACAGAGGATTCAGTGAATGGTACTTTCCTCATTTGACAGATGAGAAATGAAGGACTGAAGAGATAATGTACCTCATACCCAGAGGTTTATGCAGCTCACTCAGAAACATCAAGATCCTAATTTGTTTTGTAATTCTTAGTGTTATATAGCATTTATGTGCTTAATGATGTCAGAAGTAGAAGGCTGAACATGCAGAGTCTTGCAAATATCATCTCAGAATACAAAGTTGAACTGACTGGAAATCGAGGACCAGAGAATTAGCAACCAAACATCCCCCAATGTGAAGTTGAGTTGCAGGAACAAACAAACTGTATTCAGTCTAAACTCAGCACAAATTGGAATCACATCTTATAAAGTGATTCAGAATTCAGACATCAAGTGCTAAGGATAGCTTAACCTTAGAGGTGCTGCAAACAAACAGCATCTTTCCAGAGTACAGTGCACATAACAGCATATGCTCAGAAGCACCATGATCCAAGAATTTATATGGGATTACTTGTCTGAGCACCAGTGAAAATGCAAGATGGCAGGAAGACATTTAAAGATTTTGTGGGTATATACCACACTAAATACAGTTGAGTACATATAAATCAGTTTGGGTGCATGAATACTGTTCTAGAATAAACCACCATAGGTGGTCCCAGAGAAGTTGCCCAGAGAGGTGAGGTTTTGTGTGGTTCTTTTTTTTCCCCTAATAGCTAATAATTATAGCTAATAATAGTAATTAAAACTATTAATTGAGAGATGTAGATTCCAAATCCTCCTTGGCCCAAGTGCACAGGTATCCATTTCTCCAATTCAATCCAAATTTGTGTTCAGTGAACGGATCACATTCCAACCACTATCAGGAAGTGAGAGCCCTGTTTGACAGGGTTTAGCTTTCATAACTCATTAAGACGTAGCAAGAAAAACAGAGAGACAAACACACAGATTCATACCAAGAAGCAAGAAGGCAGCTGGTTACCTAACCAGTGAGAAGCTGCCCTGGACTGACCAAAGAAGGAGGATGTCCTGTGCAGAGTGACCAGAGAATAATTGTGTGTTACCTCTCCCCACACAACTATCAAATTAAACAAGCAGGGAGCAGGTTCAAAATTAGTGAAAGGAAGCCTTTTTTTCCTCACTTGACATAAATTTAAGGGGATTTCCTTGTTGCAAGAAATTGTGATAAAAGCTGAAAGAAGAGCTAGAAAAGCTGATGGAAGGGAAAAAAAATCCCCTAATGACTATTATATACAATGACACTATCTCTGGTTCAGGAAATCCCTGAGCTGCAAGTTGTTGGAGGCTGGGTAAGTACTGTGTGAAAGGACTGTAATAGGCTTGACCCATTCTTAAACTCTTCCTGGTGCTCTGCTTCAATTATTGCTGACAACAGGATGCTGAGCTAGCAGGACCTTTGGCCGTATGGTATAAGACTTCTTGGGTTATAGTCTTTCAGTTTTGACAAAAACTATAAAGAGCACTGGGGACAGTGAACTCTGTTCCTGCCCTTTATATGAAGATTACAGAAGCAGACTATAAGGGCTGAAGAGATTTGTTAAAAAACAGTTGTGACAATTTCTGTCAATGTAGTTTCTTCTTTTGATCAGCCTCCCAGTATGACTTGTTATGCAACTTCTTTAAAATACCAGCACATTGCACCATGTAAAAGGACCTTCTTTCTTTTTTCTTCTGTTTCCTTTCCAGCACTTGATTCTTTCCAGGAGTTTTTAATACCTTACCTTGAGCAAGCCCGTCAGATCTGGGCTTGGCTGGTTGGAGCAGCCGTGATCGGAGGCATCATTACTGCTGTGCTCACAGGGCTCATCCTGGCCTGCCGGAAGAAAAGAGGAACTTTTGAAGAGATACAGCCCTTGCTCATAGAAAGTGAAGATTACAACAACGTGTCTTATCAGTCCAATTTCTAGAGGCTTCTGGTATCTCAGTGATGCTACTAAGGTGCTAATCAATCATGCAGTGTTTGATTCATGTTTGAAAATACCTTGTTGAGGTGTGCTGCATAAGCAGGAGGACCAGTCTTGCTCCTCAAGCTCCTTATGACCTTCATGATGTAGTATCTTATCAGATCCGCTCCTACAAACATTTCCCAGATTCAACATAAGTTCCCATGCCACTCAGGGAACACCATGTATCCCCTCCTCTTGATTAAATAATGCTCCTATGAAACCCAACCGGTTTGTGTGGTTCTGGCTTTAATGTATAATTCTCTCCTCTTTTATTTGCTCTGTCACAGCTGTAGGATCCAATCCACATCCAAATACACGTGTTTGGTGTTTGGATTTAGTGATAGGTGTCTGACTGTGCCATGAGGGCTACCTCTGTGTTTGAATGTAAGAGCAGAAACAACCCTTTATTTTAGTGAGCAAAATATGTGGTGTCTCTGAGCAGAGTGAATGATCCATAGACACATTTTTCTTCTAAGATAGAAATATTTTCCCTCTAGTTCCTGTAATGTTCTGTTTGTCTTTGACTGAATGCCAGCAGCCCCAGTAAGCAGGCTCACAAAACCCAATTCTCACTTGTCTCAAATGCTGCAGTTAGTCATCTTATATATCAGCTTGTATTCAGTGGAGCTGAGAGGGGTTTAGAAGATGAAATCTAGTCTCACTGTGTCCACTCCTGTTCAGTTTGACTTAACAATCATTTATATTATGGTTGACTTTTGGTTGCTTACTATGTATATGGTCCATACAAGTAACCTATACATGACAAAACAAGTTGTGGTGAGTTGACCCTGGCTGAACGCCTACCAAAGCCATTCTATCACTTCCCTCGTCAGCTGGACAGGGGAGAGAAAATATAACAGAAGACGTGTCACTTAAGGACAGGGAGATCACTTCAGCAATTACTGTCACAGGCAAAACAGACTCGACTTTGGGAGATTAATTTAATTCATTGCCAGTTGAAGTCAGAATAGGATAGCAAGGAATAATAATAATAATAAATCTTAAAAAACCTTCCCTCCACCCCTCCTTTCTTCTCAGGCTCAACTTCACTCCCAGTTTCTCTGCCTCTTCCCCATGAGTAGTTTAGGGGGACAGGATGGAGGGCAGCTCCTTACATGTTGTTCTGCTGCTCCGTCTTCCTCTCAGGAGACTCCTCACACCTTCCCCTGGTGCAGCATGGAGTGTTTCTCATGGGAGACTGTCTTCCATGAACTGGTCCAATATGAGTCCTTCCCATAGGCTGCAGTTCTTAATGAACTGCTTCAGCATGGGTCCCTTCCATGGGGTGCTCTACCATGGATCTCCATGGGCTGAAGGGGCACAGCCTGCCTCACCATGGGCTGCACCATGGCCTGAGTGTAATCTCTGTTCTGGTGTCTGGAACACCTCATCCCATTTTCTGCACTGACCTTGGTGCCTGCAGAGATGTTGCTCTCACATATTCACACTCCTATGTCTGGCTGCAGTTTCTGTCATGCAGTTTTTCCCATTCTAAACTGCACTATCCCAGAGGCACTACCACCATTGCTGATGGGCTCATCCTTGGCCGTCAGTGGGTCTGTCTTTGATCCAGCTGCATTGGCTTTGTTGGACATAGGGGAAGCTTCTGGCAGCCTCTCACGGAAGCCACCCCTGAAGCTTCCCCCACCACCACTACCAAAACCTTCACATGCAAACTCAATACACAAGATATCTATTGCATGATGAGCCTTGAACAGGAAGAATCACCCCCTTTTTTAGAGATGATGACTCCAGCTGGCTTTCACTAGTTCCAAAGCTCATCTCTATCCAAAAGCATTAATTCATAGCTGTCCCAAAATGATCTATACTGTTAGTCTGGTTCAGAGTATCGCCATCACTCTTTGGTCTTCTTTTAAAAGATTAACAGAACATGGTAATGGCCATGCCTTTGGGGGTGAGTAGAGCTGCTCTACTGATGGAGATGCTGCCATCTGAGTTTATTCCAAGTATTCAAGATAGTCTTGTGGTTGAAATGATAGGTTCAGCCTTCAGGAACTACAGATGAGAGCACCTTGAAGACTGCAAGTAGCCACAAGCAGATTCAGATGGGCTGTGAGAAGGCTGAGGGAGGGAAGGTGAGTGGGTAGGATGGGGCAACACTGCATCATTTGAAACTGGGGGAAATACGTGCTTTGACCACTGGTCTGAGTGCTCTTTCCTAGTCAACAAATGCACGGGACCTCTCAGATGAGCTATTTTCTTTCACAGCTGCCTCTAGTGAACACCCTCATGGAGCAACAAAAGGCTTTATTTTGACAAGTTTCAACTGCCTAACTGCAAGGATTCATTTCAGTTTCAGAGAGATCGCACTGGAATTTCCCCCTGAACTACAGAAATTACAGCCTTTTACAGAGCAGAAAAGACACAAATCAGTAAGGGGTTGGTATGTCTGTTGTGAAGGGTGCACCTAGAGCAGATGTTCCTATAGGAGCTGTCTTGTGATTTTTCACATCAAAGTTTTAATATCTCTCTCCTGTAGAAATCCAGCTTTGAAGGACCATGCAAAGACATTTGCAGCATCCCAGCTATCCTTAGCTATACAGTAATAGTCGCCAAAACAGGCAAACAGGAAAGTGTGAATAAAAATACCAGTGTATTCCACTAGCAATAGAAGGAAAGGTCTACACCCTCAAATCCAACTATGTACCTTCCTTAGGAGCTAAGATGTGATTAAGTGAAGCATGGGCTAAAATCACCCCCAGTTCAACAAAGCACAGGCTTTTTGCTGAATGAAGTTGTTCTCCCATATGAAAAACTCTGTTTTGAAATCCAAAAGAGCTGTCTCTTTTCCTATGGCTTCTGACTGATGATCTGAGGTACTAACAGATGAAAGCTCTGAAGTATCTTAGAAAGTATTAAACTCAAACACAGTGCATGGGATTTAAAACGTTTCTTGGTGCTGAGACATAGGCAGAAGGAAAATTGTATTATGGCAATATTTCAGGGGGTCAGTTCAGTCATTTAATTTATGTTTTACATAATCCAGAATATTTTATTGGTAGAAATAACTTTTAATAGAAGAGGAATAACACCCATATTTAAATTTTGACTTCGTAAATGTTGATTGGTTTCAAAGTTGGATAAACACAAAGATTTTCATGCAGTCTGTTTGGAGGTCTCCACTCATTTTACAACTGGTAGCTGTTTGTTTAGTTCCTCTAGACTACTTCAACTAATTAGAATGGGAGGAAGAAGCCTCTTATAGGCATGGAGTGAAAAACACCCTTTGGTGCTCACTGATTCTTCTGAAAACCTTGCTTGATGTACTCATGGTTTGGCTAAAACATTTAAAATTATGGTATAATTCTTATTCTGCAAAATTCTTCTGAGCTAGTATGAAAAATGTAATGAAGAACTTTGAAAGGCAAATCTTTAGGAACAGAGAAGGGTGGGATTAAAATGGAACGTGCTTTTTATTCCTTAACTGTTCACAGAATCTTAAATTGCAAGATTGCCCAGGAATCTTGGACACCCTGCTCCTACTCAGCTATACTAGACAGATGGAGAGCTGGGAGTACACCAACGGTGGCAGCTGCAGTGGAACTGAGATTTAAAGACCTATTCAATCTATGGAGGGAGAGTAGAAATCCCACAAGCTCTGAGGGGTTTTTCAGGCAGAGACGTGTCTCGTGCAGGAGTCTGGAGCTGGTAATTTCTGAAGTCCCCTGTACTGGAGTTAGAATGTGACAGGAATATGTTGGAGTTTTTCACCTTAAAGCCCAAATGTCCAGATTTGAGGCAGCCTGAATGGCTGCAGCAGTAGGAAACAGACTGCGGCAGAGCTACGATCCCTTGTTGTGTGGATGCTCTGGCAGGAAGACAACTACTCTGCTTCATTGGAAGTTTCTTGAAAAAAAATGCCTTTCTCTAAATATTTCAGTGTCAAAAAATCAGAATCATAGAATACCAGGTTGGAAGCACCTCAAGGATCATTTGGTCCAACCTTTCTTGGCAAAGCGTGACCCAGACTAGACATCCCAGCACCCTGTCCAGATGAATCTTAAAAGAATGTTGGGGAATCCACCACTTCCCTGGGGAGATTATTGTAATGGCTGAGTGACCTCATTAGGAAAAATTTTCCTCATGTGTCCAACCAGAAACTCCTCAGAACTAACTTGTGCCCATTACCCTCATATTTGCCATGTGACTCCTTGTAAAAAGGGAATCTCTGTCTTCTTTGTAGACAACCTTTAACTACTGGAACAGGGTCATAAGGTCACTCCTGAGCCTTCTTTTCTCCAGGCTAAACAGTCCCAGGTCTCTCAGGTTTTCCTCACATGGCTTCCCAGTCCTTGGATCATCTCTGTGGCCCTTCTCTAGACCCTCTCCAGGCAGTCCACATCTTTTTTGTATAAGGGGGTCTGAAACTGAGCACAGTATTCCAGGTGTGGCCTGACAAGAGCAGAGTACAGTGGGTTAATGACATCTTTATCTCTGCTGGTGACGATATGATCCTTTGACAAGTCGTTGCAATAGAAAAATCCTAACTATATTAAGCAAGTTCATCTTAGCCTCTGCAATATTCAATGGAGACTGTATTTCATTTTCTCAGCAGTCAAGGTAATTTTTACCAAATGTCTATTCTTTGCAAAGGATACAGCCAAGTCGGTGTCTTCTCCACAGATCTTCACCAGTGCTCCCTCAGCATCTTGCTTTTGGCCATGGCAACTCACCATGTGTGGAAGGATGAAAGTAGAACTTTGCCTTATCAGGTTGTCTAAATGCTACTTTTCGTCCGCTCTTGATCATTCCTTCTTCCCCAAAAGCATGGAAGGCGTAATTCATACCTTATGACCAAACACATGACTTATTAGTAAAAGTCTTTTTATGTTCTGCTCAGATCATCTACCAGTTCCCAGGCAAGATTTTTCCTTTCTGTTTTCCTCAGTTGAGGCTCTAACAGTCTGTTTCCTTTCCTCAAAAGATTCATCACAGAGAACTCAGCCTAGCTTTGTTTGATGAAAGGGAATTTGTATTCCCTTTATACTTGTTGGCATACCTCCAAACATTTTTCCTGATTGACTCCTACTCTTGTCTCTGACCTGGAGCCCATGTCTGCTTTGAGAGAGAACAAAGAACACAGTAGCCCTGTTTCAAAGTTTCAGTCAACATGATCTGTGATAGGGAATAAATACTACAGAGTGTATTAATCTTAGTAACTGTGTTAAAACTGATACAAACAACACACAATGGTTCTCTCCATCACTGTGGTATTTCTGCTTAGGCCTGATAATAGTTTGGAGTTTAAACTCTTCCGAAGTGCATCTGACTTCAGCACATGAAAACCCAACTGGTCGTCTTTTCTGAGCAAGCTGCTTGGGTTTCTGCAGAATGGGAAGTGAACACTGCTGTCAGGTGGGAATTGACAGCACCAGTCTTAAAGAAACTATCTGGGGACAAGGGAAATTGTGCTGCACACACACCTCACCCTTCCCATTGACTTCTTAGGGACCCCACATGTTAACCTGAACCAGACACATGAGCCGGCAGTGTGCGCTTGCAGCCCAGAAAGCCAACTGTATCCTGGGCTGCATCAAAAGGAGTGTGACCAGCAGGTTGAAGGAGGTGATCCTGCCCCTCTACTCTGCTCTCGTGAGACCTCACTTGGAGTGTGAGGTCTGGTGTCCTCAACATAAAAAGGACATGGATCTGTTGGAACAACTCCAGAGGAGGCCACAAGAATGATCAGGGGACTGGAGCACCTCCCATATGAAGATCAGCTGAGAAAGTTTGGGCTGCTCAGCCTGGAGAAGAGAAGGCTGCGTGGAGACCTCATAGCAGCCTTCCAGTATCTGAAGGGGTCATATAGGGATGCTGGGGAGGGACTCTTCATTAGGGACTGTAGTGATAGGACAAGGGGTAATGGGTTCAAACTTAAACAGGGGAAGTTTAGATCAGATATAAGGAGGAAATTCTTTCCTGTTAGGGTGGTGAGGCACTGGAATGGGTTGCCCAAGGAGGCTGTGAATGCTCCATCGCTGGCAGTGTTCAAGGCCAGGTTGGATGAGGCCTTGGGTGATATAGTTTAGTGCGAGGTGTCCCTGCCCATGGCAGGGGAGTTAGAACTTGATGATCTTAAGGTGCTTTCCAACCCTAACCATTCTATGATTTCTGGATAGGTCAGAAGGAGGGAGAGAACTCTTTCAGCACAACGACACTAAATACTTCCTTGGCACACTTCACTGGCACTGGCAGGAGATACTGTGCTTTCTGTCCACAGGCTACAAATGCAATGGCACATCATTAGTCTTCTCAAGGTCAGGCTCAGGGTTGTGCTTATTCCTGTGCTCAGGATGTAAGGTTAAGTACTGAAGGATCTCTTTGCTTCCTTTATTTTTTTCCCTGAGATGCAACCTGGAGTTCCTGCCTTTTTATTTTATTTGGAATAATGTAATTCCATCAGGCTGTGCTTTCAGGTAATCTCATTGCATCAGAGTGGGCAGAGCATAAATGCAATCCTGCCTTTAGCTTTCCCTCTGTCTGGCCAAGCTGACTTGTAAACAAGAAACTTCCCATCGGCATTAGGCAGTTGGTTGAGGGTTGGGGAGTTCACTGATAGGAGCAATGTGAAAAATGGGGTATTACAGTGTTTGGTGTCATAAGATCTAGATCCTGTGTATGTAGTCCATGGAGCCATGTAAACCTTGACCCCAGTGGGCAATGAGGCTTGTCTGAAAGTACTTGTTAGATGAGTATCCCACCAACTTCATCACCCAAAGGATGTATTTGCAATATCAGCACCATGTTTTTTTCACATAATGAAAAAGAATACCACAAGACTGATGTTCAGAAATCTCATACAGGACACCTGGCAGCTCCATTGTAATGTTCTCTGTACTGTATGTTCCTGGCCTTTGCAGGAGACTGTTACCTCTGTGAAGTCTCTCATTTTCTAGCCTGGCCTTTCTCTTCCCCAGGCTGTTAAACAGTCACATTTAGTCAAGGCAGGACAATAAGCAGCTGTCAGTCTTTTTCATCCTGTTCTCCCTCCCACATTTTCCCCAAATCTGTATATTTAGCACCTGTCCTCTCCACTGAGTTAAATCTGTAATTCACCATCTGTGTATACACGTGTGTAGGGATGCAAGTCATTTTGAATCAATCTCCATAGTGAGCTGAAAATTGGCAGCAATGAGACCTTGTCATTAAAAACGGCCTTTTAGTGTGATTTTTGTAATGAGCTCTGAATTAGATATGAAGTAGCTATTATAACTATAGAAAGCCAACTATTTCTGCATATCCATCTTGCATCCATTAGGTTTTCTGATGTCCCAGTTTATATACGGACATTTCCCCAGGAGTCGGCCTGTTACTGACTTCTCTTGATGGCTTCAGGAATGCAGAATTTACACCATGCCAGAAAGTTCTGGAAATCTGATGGATTAGTAAAATATGGCTTTTTCCCTGCATACAGACAAAAGTTCCCTTTGAAACAAGAACTTAGCAATAACCAGTAATTCCAGACCCTAACTGTGGCTTGTCACATTGGATCTCCTCCCTTCACACAACTTGATTCAGCCCTACGGGACTTCCTCCTCCTATCACCCCATGCTGCGCTGTTTTAACCATCAGAAAAAGGAATGCTTGAGAGCTCAGTGGTGGGATTGTCCCACATTATTTGGGTTGCCATCTAGAGTTGACAGCAGTAGGAAACAGCCCGCAGGGGTGGTACCTAAAATCTGAGTGTGTCAAACAGATTTTAAAGGAACTTGTATGTACAAAGAACCTCCGTGTTCTTTCTCATTGTTTTCTAGCAAAAGAAACATTGTTAGGCAATAATAATCAAACAGGGTATTTTCAACTCAATTACCTACTGTGGACATATTTTCACATACTTTCCTACAATCATAACAATGTCAAAATGTTTCTGGTTTGAATTGTTTCTTGGAAATTTTAAGCACAACCATTTCACTGTGCTACATTTTCAAACTGCTGCACAACTTTCCAAGCACATCTGACAACAGTGCCATAAATATGAACAAAGGAAAGTAGTCTGCAAAGCCTCGTCACTCTTAGAGCAGAGCCATGCACCAGGCTTTCCTTGCCTTGCGTACCAACACAGCCCACCTTGTAATCAGATTCTGCCTTCCCCCACCAGTGACTGATGCTGAGGAGCTTTTCTGCAGTAACATCATTACTTATCTTCACTCCTTTGTGCAGGCTTTTGCAATTAAATAGTCCATACATACCACAGAAGAACTGCTAAAAGCTTAAGTTCTTTGCATGAGACCCTTTCATGCAAAGACAATGCTGGCCATTTTGTCACAGAGCTGAACATGTCAGGAAGATCTGCTAATAGCAACTTGAAGGCCTGGCTGTCTTCTCATAAATTTGCTGAGATTGGCTGGGTGGAAAATACTGATCCATTAATGGTGCTCTGCTAAATTTACTACAGACTGATTTCACTGTCAGATGACCTGGCTGTACAGAATGATATATAGACATGGTGAGATAGTTAGAAAAAATATCAAATGACCAATATTACAACATTATCCTTATACAGAACTATTTATTGGTATAATTATGAGAAAATATGATTTATTTTAACTGAAGCACAACACACATCCCAGAGTGACAGAGCTACAGCCATTAGCTGATAGCAAAACACTTATACTCGTGGCAACAGAGGTGCAATGTAACTGTATTCTTACTATAGTAGTTAAAGTTATACAACATGTGTGCATATGTGTAGACAAGCCCCATTAGGACTCCTTTTTCTGCCCCGTTTCATCTGGATGACATTACAGGCATTTATATCAAGAGCAAGTCACTGTATGTTTTGTCAAGTCAGAATAGCAGCAATTTGTTTTAACTTTAATCTTGCCAATTAATTCCATCATGACCATGGAAGACACGGACCACCAGAAAGTCCAGGCTCCATGTGTCTTCTTTTACACCATCATGGATTTGAGATGCTGCTTTACAATTCATTTTAGCCTTTTTATTCTATAGGCTGTGGCCCTGTTATTCAATCCACAGGGTTGACTTTCAAAGCACCATCCTATTAATATTCAGGGAGACTCAGGCTCTTGACAACTCTCATTTGAGAGCCTAAATGAAAATAAGCATTTTTGTGTTCCCTACTGATACCAGAAAAGGTGCTTGTCGCTTTGGAAAATCAGATCACTTCTATTCAGACTTTCCTTTTCATTGGGACAAAAATGATTAAATCCGCAAGTCTAGACACCAGGACTTAAAAATTGCAGCCTTTTGTCTCATCCTAGGAGCCATGGCACTGCAGAGCTCCGAACAGGGATGTCTGCAGTGAGGCTGCCACTTCAGAAATTGTGTTTAGCAGTCTGGGTACTGATGACAGATTGGGGAATCACTGCAGCCATCATAATTAAGGTGACATCCTCCTACAAGGAGATATATTACTGTAAAAAGTTACAGGAAGGCTCATTTGGAAAATTAATCTGTAGCAAGATCAGAAACTTTGGGCTAACAACATTAATTTTCAGGAAAACCAGAAGAACAGTTGCGGGGAGGGAGACAGGACAAGTTGTAAGTTATCCAGACCATCAGTCATCACTCCACAATGCGCAATTTCAGATTAGAAAATGTGCTGTTATTAAACTCAGCCTAATGCTTACACATATGCTCAACAAGACATCAGAAAGACTAATGATAAATCATGGAGCCATTACATTCATGAGAATTAAATTTGGGAGGAGTTGGAAAAGGGAAGATGGATGAGAAGTGCAGCTCATTTTAAGTCATCTCGCATACAAAAATGATGACGGGTTCTCAGGAGAAATAGTCCAAGTTGCATTGATTAGAAATCATTCCAGTGTGTCACTCTTCAGCCCTCCTGTATCATCCATGTGGTTGTAATGCGCATTAGGGCACATTTAAGGTGAAGCAGGAGGTTCCCTGCAGTGAACAAGGCTCCAACTGGATTGCATAGCTACATAGCTGCTGCCCAGACTTCAGGAAGCTGGTGGAACCAGCAATGGGGTCCCTTTGACCCCGGTATTGTGAATCAGGAAGAGGTAAGGAACCAGCTCAGATGGTCTCCATGTTGTAACACACACTGCTTTTTCAGGCAGTTATCCAGCTGAGACATTCTAGGATAGGGAGCCAGTTCACAGCTAAACAGCACCCACATTTGAACCCTCAATGTGACGTGTTCTCCAAATAGACGCACACGTTCCCTATAACTTCAAAGGAGGGGAAAATGAGCTGGGAGATTTGGTTCATTAAATGACTGAAATGCATGAGGTTGGTGCCTGGATCGAGCAGACAGCTGCTGTTCAGCCCACGGCTGATGTTTTTCTCTCTAGAAAGCCTCATCTATTAGCAGGAGCAGCCTTTGTCTGCCTTTGCCCACCCTTCTGCTCACCTTGTTAGAACGGACTTATCATGATCAATGATGTCTGTATAGCACTGGAGTGGGGAGGAGGAAGCACAATTTGTCTATTCTGCTGGGCAGGCTGCAATACTCTGCTTGCTGCCTCGTGTAAGGAGAATTTCTTATTTGCTTCAGCATTTTTAGCCAGGTTTTGCCAAAATGAATAGCCCTCTTAATTTTTGCGCTCCTCTTCCCCAACCCTGAGAGCTCCCTCTTGATCAAATGCATCTGTGAAATGCATTGCTTCCCATAAAAAGTCTCCAAATACCAGACAGAAAATCAAACCTCATTACTTGGCCAGGGTAAGGTGAGGGGGAAAGGATATTCCTCTTGATGAAAAACACCATAATCATTGTTGAAAATACAAATTTTCCCTCTGGTAGCTCTGCCCAGCATGCCAGTGGCCCTGAGTTAAGTATAAATAAATACCTTGTATATTTCCATAGACCAGGAACTTCCTCTGAAGTGATTTTGGAGGGTTAGGATCAGGTAGGTGCTATTTTCTGTTTCTACTGTGCTGTAAGTGAAGACACACTGAGTGCAGAGAACTGATAACTTTCTCGGTTTCAGAGGTGGGATGACTGTGTATGACAATGAGATGATATATTCTGCTTCTGAGATGGTCTCACAGTCACAGATACAAAAAGAATGCATTTGTCACAGTCCTTCATTTTGAATGGTTTGGATTCACCCAAAATTTCAATAGGTGGTATACAAAGCAAGCATGTGCCTCACGTTTTAAGTTATAAGAGTCTGGGTGGCTAAATAAGGTAGCCTAGAGCAATTTTGGTACTTTGGGTAACCTACCCATCTTCCTGTTGTTCCATAGGATCCTGGGTCTCCTGTAGCACATGTGCCAACCCTGTGTGGACGTTTCAGCTAGTTTAGGTCATTTCAGTATTAGTGCCCCTGTTTAAGCAGTGAAATCCCAGCCTCCCCTGCCAGCAGTAATACATATGCACATATGCACATACACAATGCTTCCACGATTAAAGCAGTATGTTATTAATTAAAACCAGGTCACAAACAGCAACCCAACCACGTTTTGTTCAGTCTTGGAATGGTTGTTTATTCCAAAGTCACGAAGCTTCCTGTAAAGTAAATACCTTGAGAGTACAGTGCCATAATTAAATGATGTATAAATGTATGGTGCTTTGTCAAATACAGTAAGAGGCATAAACTCACACTGGGGTGTCCTGCTAATATAACAGAATGTAACAATAACATCTGAACAGCAACAGAATTCAGCAGATAAATACTTTACCTGTCAGGATTGCCATTAAGATAAAATGACTAATTTGGTCTATTTTTGGAAAGAAGCATCCTTTGCCTAACAGCAACCAGGAATTTGAAATGAAGGACTATTTGCCAGGCAAATCCATAAAACTCTTTTCAGGTGTGACTGCCCCCATTTTACAGGTAGGCAAAAAGAAAATGGGATTTTAGAAAGAACCTTAATGCAAATATGTGAACCTGAATTCTCCATGTTAATCTGCAAATCCTAACCAGAGTGACTGGTTTGTAGGGAAACACTGTAAGACCATGGGATAAAGCCCAGGATTTCCCCCTGTCTGATCCCTTTTCTAGCCAATTGTTCACACTTACCCTCAAAGCACTGCATAATTAAGGGACACTATGGGAAAAGATTTCTGCACATGACTCGGAGAAGAAAAAAACCCCAATGGACCCAGGAAAAAGAGGCAGAAGAAAAAGAAACACAAAACAAAGCTTGTTCTATGATCAATGTTCTAACTGTGCCTTATTATACAGCTCCCTAGTAAAAGCTTTGCTTCATTTGATAGGAACTGGCAGAGCCAAATAGCTTATTGCTTACCCTTTGAAGGTTTACATGGCATGCGGTTATAATAGTGACCTATTTAAATCCTTCCAGTCAGCGAAACATACTTCCTCTGTTGTGATGGGGACAGCAAGCTGAAGCTACAGAACAGGCTGTTTCATATGACAAGAGTATGACTTGTTTATGGGCATGAACACACTAAGTACTGTTCTTTTTCTTAAAGTCAAGCCTGAATTTCAATTCCAAGCCTGGAATTAAAAATGAAAGTTCAGGACCAAATTTTGCTTTCTGTTCCAAAACTTGGAAAGGAAGCAGACATTTATCTTCAAACAATTGTACCGCATCCTTACATAAAAACATAAGAACAGATTGAAATTATATTAATGTAAACAGGCATCTCTGAAAAGAATACTGAGTACTCAAAATTGTGGCCACTTATGCTAGTACTTTCCCAAACAGTTATCTTGCACATTGTATAGAGATGAAAAAGTAAATGCTGTCTTCCTTTTAATACGCTGTTTTATTTTCAGATCTAGTGGAAAGAATATAATTAGAAAATTGGAAATTCAAAACACATTTTCTGGCTCCTTCTTCGGGGACAAGAAAGAGTAAGGGAAGAATTTGGTCAGCAATGAAAAAGTCAAGACCTGCAACTACACAAAAGGCATTCATTTTTTCTATCACGTTATACCTGTTAACTGGAAATAACTACTTCCAAGGCTTATTTCTTAAAAGAAAAATTGGAAAGTTGAACTTTATTGCTTTATCCAGATTTTAGGGATGGCAATGATTCCACCTGGGGTACCTATCTTCCTTCCTGAGACTGGATTTTAATTGTTTTCTGTCTGTGTAGCACTCTGGTTCAAAGAAAGCCTTTGACTAGTGGGATCACAGGCTAAGGTCTTTTTAGGATATCTACACTCCTATTAGTGTGCTCTTGGGCATTTAAAATGTCAAAATCTCACATGCCTTATGAGCCCCAATTCAAAAGGAGATAAAAGTGGATCATTTGTCTTCTTCCTTTCCAAGATAATTCCTAACTGTATATCCTCATCACCACAGAAACCATTATGAGATTAACAGAAGCTGTGGCTAAAGGCTAAATGCCCAACATGCTCCCTGCCCTCAAGCTCCCAGCAGCCAGCTCAGCATCTGGCCTCAAGTTATGGAGCAACCCAATCCTAGACCTGCCTCAGAGATTGCCTTGAATGATGGCTTGCTTTAAAAGGAAGATATCCACTTCTTGAAGCTCAGATTATGGTACGTTATTTACTTTGAACAGTAGTTTTTACTAATGAAGGCTTGAAATAAAAAAAAAGGAAGAATGCTCTACCATTAGAAAATAATAGGGTTTTTACCACCTGGATTCCACCCTCCTTCTAAGCATCTTGGAAGACTGTTTTCAAAATCAGACATGTTTTGGACATACTCACACTTCCAAAGTAAAGAAAATGTTTGGTTTCATTCTTTTCTGTTCAGGAATGAAAAAAAGTTTATATAAACAATGTAAAAACATAGAATTCATTAAAAAAATCTCCATATGCACATTATGGAAGTGATACAGCTGGTACAGTCAAAGCAATTTCTTGAGCATCAGTTCGAGGAAAGATGTCACAATTATGACTTTGCTCCTCACCTATTACAAACCAAAGGAATTGTTTTGTACCCAAATGTGCTCTTGCGAGTGATCAGAAGGCACATAGGGAGAGAAAACCTCAGTGGGATTAAACACTTCACAACCTGGCACATATTGGTTAAAGCTACTTGTTTCAGAAAGAAAACACAACAAACCTAATTTATAAGCCTAGAGCTTCATCAACGTATGAATCCTGGAACAGGGTCTTGGTCACTTGTGAAGCTCCATGAAAGCTCTATCCTTCTGCAGTCACAGCAGCATCAGTGCCTGCTTCTCAAAGATGCAAAACAGAACATATGTGCTGGGAGCTGTCTGCTTAACAGCATGATACTTCTTTCCCTTTATAAACAATGAGCTCTCAAGCTCCTTGAAGCAAAGAAACCAGGCAAGAAAATATTTAGTCAGTGAAGGGAAGAATTTATATGCAGCTAATAAACTAGGGCCTGCATGGAGATAGAAAATGTAACTGAAAAAAGCAACCCTTTCCATCACTGCTCACTGTCCTGAAATGCCTATGCGTGAAAGCAGAAACATGACTTAATTCCAGTATTTCAGTGATGGGCACATACAATCAGACTTTCCCAAAACCAAATCCCTGATTCTTATTCAGAAAATGACATAATCCATGACATTTTGACCTTTTCCTGTTTTCTACACAGAAAACAGAGTGTTGCTTGACACAGACGCCCTTGCGGCACTACCTCTCCTCTCATTCTAAAAAGCATCTCCAGCTTTTTTGGGATGATGCAACCCACCATTTTCCTAAAGCTCATCAAAGCAACTGCAAGACCCCCACTGGATTGTGCACACTAGAACTGTTACAAAGGCTTGTGCATGCTATGGTTAAAATTGAGGACCTCTGCATTTCCCAAGGTGGTGTTTTCCTGAGTTAATGGAAGCAGAGGGTGGGAGAAGCCTCTTGACACAAGTGCTATGGAGAGAGGAAGAACAGAGGACTATGTGACACACGGCTGAGGATGTTTCCAGTGATCTAAAAGTTAAAGCACATCTCTGGATGAAGGCTAAGGGTATGCAGAGAGGAAGAGATGATCTGAAAGCTCAGCGCCCACTATTCTTCAATGAAGAGAGAGATTAATTAAAGATTAATGAAAGCATCAATGCATCCACCTCCAACAGACAATGATACTTCACTATCAGGTGGAGACCCTTTGCCAAGTTGCACCTCAGCCACGTTTTTAAACTCTCCTTGGGGACACTGAGTTTTTCTCAGAAGTATGCACCAAAGAGTTCCAAGTGCTTAAGCAATCAAAAAGAATAATGCCACAGCTGAAGCTTCACATTCTTATGAAATGTTTTTTGTTAATTATGTTGCTATGACAGAACACAAGGAAAACACAGCACTTGTGTCTTCTCTGCAGAGACTTTGCCATTCATTCCTCATGAACACGACTGAAAATACAGGCAGGGTATATTCAATGGAAGTTGGCATTCGCCATCTTCATCTGTTCCAAAGAGCACATCCTGGAAGCATCTCACGCCTCATGAGGGACAATAACATACCCTGCTCCCAGTCACTGAAGAATATGTTTCTATAAAGCTACAGAAACACGAAGGGCATGTCCATACCCTCATCTAACCACACTACTGAGACTGCACTCAAGAGTCAGACCAGTTCACTGTCTACACAACTGACCCTCAAATATGACAGGTCTGAGCTCCAACCTGGAAAGTATACACAGGCAGCTCACCCAGATGCAACTTGCTTTCACCTCACATTGCAGCCTCAGTCTCAAAGCCCTTGACTTTCCCTGATGCCGAAGTGCACCTTTAGGCTGATTCAGCACCATTCAAAGATGTGATGGCCAACGTTCTTACATGGCTTGCTTATGATTACAGATAATGAATCACTGCTGTGTTCCTCCTTAAAACAGTTTTCATCTTTGCGTTAAACCTCGCCTCTTCCCAGCGGCTTGCAGAGCTGCTGTGCAGCATTCCTAGCCAGGCTGCACCGAGTGCAGCTCAGAACACAGTCTACTCTATATACTGTATGGTATTTTGCATTTCTCTCAGATTATTGTAGGGAGAAGAAAAGGCTCAGAGGCATTATTTATTCAATTCAGAAGAAACCTGTTATCACTGTGTTACACTTCTAACATGCGAACACCACTACACAGCACCAGGAGGACATCTGTTATCCCTGAAAAAGAAATGACATGCTCTTCTGAAATCAAAAGATATGCCCTGCTGTCGATGAATATATTCTTGGCTACAGCACAAGGAGGGAGTTTTCACTTTTCCTCCCTCAGTTCTCATCCAAGTTTCTTCCCCAGGGTTATAGAGTATGAGATGAGCAATGTGACCTTGCAATGACAGCATCCTAATGTGGGACTAGTGCACCAAAAGCAGTGCAGCAGTGTCTCTCTTCTCCGTGTTGCTGTGTACACTAGACATTTTTGTAACACTGCTTCTCATCCTCAAGGCTGTCCTTACCTAGGGTCAGCAGCAATGAATACAGAATTTATTTATTGAACTGTCAAAGCTCCTTCCTGCTAGCACACAGAACTGTTCACTCCAGTATTTTGGTGAAAAGGAGTTAAAAGGTAAAGCCATTCCCGATCCCAAAGCTGCAGAAGCAGATGTTTTTTTGAAACAGGTTAACTCAAAAGAGTCAGTGGTGGATTTATTTCAAACAAATTGCTTATTTCCAGGGTATTTGCTGAAATATACTACTTTTCTTCACCACTTTAGCACTGAGTTCTGCAGAGAAAGGTAATGTCTTTGCAGCATATGTTGGTTCTCAAACCCCACGGAGACTTTGCACCTAGACAATAGGGTTTGATTTTAATTTCTTCTTCCCCTTTGCTCCCAGGTTCAGAATATTCCATCCTGTTAATTTCTGGCATTCACCATCCCCTCCTGCCCTCCTTGGTTTGCTCCTCAGTTGGCAGCAGTTTACCTGATGCTTCAGGAGCTACTATTGACTTCTCCTTTCCTGGAGTAACAGTACAGATCATAAGGAGGAAGATGCAGATTTTGGGCTTTGGGATGGACAGATTTTGCTAGGAAGAAGCAGACAGCAACTAAATACTTTTTGTAAGGTCTGACATCCTCAGAAATCCCAGGCCTCTGCTGAGAGGCAATCTACAATTGGGATGCGTGGTTCTGCACCTTTCTCTGTGCCACTGCAGTAATGGGACAGATCCTTTGCTGTTGGAACAGCTCCAGGAGCTGTCTCTCACAAATAGGATCCTTCTAGAGAATATAAAACTTCAGGCACAGCAAACCTTGAGCATGTCCCACAAGTTCAGAGACATTCATAACATCAGAGGAAGGGAGCATTCCTCAGTACCAAAACAGATCCCATCCCTCTTACAACATGGATGATACAAACTAGCAGGATACTAAACCTTCACAAATACTCCTTCATCTCTTTAAGGAGCACCATTTGTTGAGCAAAATCTTTGTGTAAGAGCATCTCTTATACATTTCACTGCATCAGAAGACTAAGGGTTCAACCCTAAAAGACGCTGGCTAATTAATCTACTGTATCTACAAAGGATATTCCAGAGTTTCTGGGATTTACTATGCTCATTACAGGCACTGAAATATCAGGTGCTTTATGGGAATGAAGATTCTCATTTCATCTCCATGCTTTTCACCACTGCATCACTATAGTGGCCTTAATGAAACACATCAGCAGCAGAGACACCACAAACCCCAAATTACCATTCACAGTTGAGTCATCAGCTGTATTATATATATACTGAAAAATGTATGTTCATTGCAGAAAAGCTCAGTTCAGCACAGGCACAAGTGGCATTTTGATTAAACCTTGCTGTTATATCCTCTTTGTTAAAACAATATAGACTGGTTTTATTTGTGAGGGGTGGAAATCTGCAGACAAATCAGATACATAATCCAGAGAAGAACAGATCCAGCTTGTCTTAACTGGCATGTTTATGAAATGACTGCCAGGCTGAAGTGAAAATGAATCTCCCTAGAAGCCCTTTTATTCTTCAAACAAGTAAACACTGCATTTTAATAACTATGTCTCTTCTCTGACTTAAGGGACTTGAACTGCTAGAGGCAATGACTAGTTAGCCTCCTGCCTGCTTCTCCAAGCAACGTCATGCAGTTTGAAACTAACCTGGTGCGTTAGTGCGGAGAAGAGGCTTTTCTCTTAGGCTGCTGTTCTAAAAGCAAATCTCTTTACCAAAACATTACTTCTCTGTCCTGTTATAGCTGAATTCGTGTTCTCAGCACAGCTGGTCTGCCACTTGTATTATTTGCCCCTTCTCGGCCAATTCCAAATCACTTTCTCACGTATGTACTAGAAGCATTAGAAGCAAAGGGATGACTGTGCACTTGCCTGCACTGGCTGCAAAGTGTGCTTATATCAGACTGTGCATGGATGCAAGTATATATAGTACTTCCTTTACCCGCAGGGCACATCAGCTAATAAGATAGATGAAGATCTGCAACCAAAGGGAATGATCGGGATTCAGTGTTGAGGGAGAAAACCCATCATGAGGATGCAGTGGGTGCATGGTGCTTTCATGCACATCTTCACATCAGGCTAGTGTGGGCAGGTGTCTTTAGACAGAGAGAGGGTTTATCTCTTTCCCCTTTAGAGCCACTGTTCTCTGTTGTGGCAAAACAATAGTAATTTCTCATAAAAATGGATCTGGCTTAAACTTCCTATACTAAACAGTGCCATCATCAGCTAGGAGTCTGTGGTATGCACTGGTGACTTCTCCCCAGCCCATGCTCAAGCTGTATGCTGTGATCTCTCATGCTCCTTTCAGTTCCGCCTCTAAGAAGAGCAGATAAAAGATAAAGGAAGAACTCACATGCTATTAGTGTCATACACTGAAATAGGGAATTGTTACTCCAAACTCAGGGCTGGAATAATCATCATGGTGGGATTGGGTTGAAGTAGGGTAGGACGGGTGGGTGGGATGAAGTCCTTCAGACTTCAGAGGTGAAGGTCACCACTGTATGAAGGCTGGATTCCTATTGCAGGGAATGGGTCTAGTTTCCATCATGGCATTAAAACTGGTTTGAAGAAAAGTCCTGAAACATTTATGATGAATAAAACACAAAGTTCCCCACTAAGCACTCAGGGGACAGCAGTTTTGTGGCAGACTGAGTGAGAAGTGGCAGAACATAGTGAGATCCTTCCCCTGCCAGCAGGACACTTACGACAGACTCACTTGCAGGACTCAGTGTAAAGCGTAAAGAGATGTTCAATTATGTAAATCTGGTTGATCTGTATATGTGAAATTAAGTGCTGCCAGCATTCACTTACTTGTCTGGCACCGAGTTATATTTTCATGAACACTTGGCTTACAGATGAAAAAGCTAGGGAGTTTAAGATAGTGCTCAGATCAGTTTTGTAAGCTGGAGGCATGCTCAGGAGCAGCAAGGACAATGCAGCCTGTAGAAAGACGTTTATCGTAACATCTACCACTCCTGAAGCCAAGTCACAGTCACTAATACAGCTCAAGGAGAGGATAAAAAGCAGCTGAAGGTTTTAGCCTTTCCCAAGCTCACCCTCACCTAGTCTAGGAATTACTCATATCAATAGAAAGGTTTACACAATATAAAACACAAATACAGTTGCATTATCAATTAGATCTTTCCACTGTGGGTGCTCCGAACTGATCCCAAAATGTTAATTAAGCCTCGCAATGGTCCAGAAAGGCTGACAGTCACAAGCCAGTTTTACATGTGGTGAGGGTGAGGGCTGAGGCTGGCACAGGACAAAGGCAGAAAGAAGAGACCTTGCCTCTGCTTATATCTTGCTCTGACAGCACTGCCTAATGTAATAACAGGCATTTAACATGCCTACACGCAGCATCAGCATCTGCTACAATGAAGATCAAGAGCACAGTGGTAGTATTACTATGTTAATTATAAAGTGCTACCTATACAGGAGCTGAGCCAGGAAAAACGATCTGTTCTAGCACAGAGCTAACTACAAAACAAGCTGCTCATTATATGGTAATGGAACCGATATCTAGGAGATGTGAAACCACAAACAGCATCATGATTGCATGACTCTAAACTGTATTTAAAAAACATTAGATACCAGATCCTAAAACAACAGGAAAAAGATCATTGTCTGGTTGTGGTTAATAGATGCAGTCATGATTTCAATCATGCCTTAAACTAACTCCCAGCAAACAAAAAAGCCTGCAATATCAGCAATATCCAATATCTATTTTGCTATCAGTGTTATCTTTGTTAAAATAACCCATGCAGGAAGTATTAGAAATAAATCTTAACGATTAAAGAGGGTCTAACTTTTTTGCTGCATACCTCCAGCTTTACAATGGATGAACAAGATCCAATGGGAAAATTATGATCCTTCCAGCCTCAAAAAAAAACATTTAAAACCAGTAGCTGCAATGTAGGCTCCCATCTCACACTGCATTTCTGATTTGGCTTCTCCCTCCTAGGCTACTTTAAGAATGCTCATCAATAGGAATAGGTCCATGTCTGGCTCTCTCCTTCCCCCCTGAATCTCAAATAGGGCAAAGCCAGAGCTAAAAACTTCAGTGCAAAGTCCAGCCACCAAGGAACACATCCCCAGTGTGGCTTCACTGCTGCACCTCCACTGCAGGCAACTCCTGAGCAGGAGCTGCCAAGGCAAAGACCAACCTCACGTTCACCACTTGCACATACAACACGTCTATACACCACCTACTAGAAAAATGCTTTCCTCTGAACACTGATACTGACACTTGCATATCCCTGTACAGAGTTTGTGCTGTGAGCTGAAAATTAGTGTCTTTCTTACTAAGATAAAAAAAGGTCTTCATTGGGAAGATGTAAACCAAATCAAATGCACTGTGCTAAATACAGGGGAACCACAGGCATGAGAGATGCTGAGCCATCTTGCGTCTGCATGTGCTGCAAACACCAGAGGGTGTTGCTCCCAAGCTCCTCCTGGAAATTAAGGGTAAGACTTTCTGCATGTGCAAAGTGATGCTGCTCTAGATGCACTAAAATGGTGCATATTTATGCCAGCTTTAGTGTCTGACTCCTGCTTAAACGCCCTCTTCTCAACAAAATAAGGAAAAGGAGGTAAAGAAGAAATAAAGGAAGCTGGATTGGCTACTTGACAGAGGAAAAAGAAGCTGCTCCTCAGAACCAAAAGGTATAAAGTGCCTGTTTTAACCTCTAGCCCTTCCATGGCAACTATGAGCAGCGTGGAAAACAGCATGTGAAGGAGACAGGAAGGAGAGCTTAAATTTGGATGTTTCAGATCCTCCCCTTTGGAACATACTCAAATTCCACTGCAGCTCCTGCAAGATTTCTATCTATCTGCTCCAGAGGGCTTCATTATTACTCTGCTGTAGACCTGGCCTGATCCTGCTTGCAGTGACATCAATGCAAACAAGTGTGACTCCAGTGGTGATACCCAAAGAATCAGTCTCTGGGACCTCTAGAATTGGATTTCAACCTGCTTTGTTGTAAAATAGTAAGTAAGAGCATCTGAATGCTTGAAGTATTTGACATTCAAGGCACATGAGTGCAGAACAAGTACAACTTCCATGCTGAGCTCCTGGTATAATAAAGCATCATATCCTGTCTGCTCCTGTTAATCTCTTTTCTTGCTTCATCTTTCTGGCTGCATAAATCACACCTATTTTGCAAACTCACTGAATGCTGAATCAATGCAAGATACAGAGTTCTCCATGTACAGTTGTTTGCTTGCAAAAAGGCTGTAATTTACAGCATGGTGAAGTCTGCTCACAGGTGCTACACACTTGTGCTCACTTTTGCATAGGCTAACATACATCATTTCCCATACTCCACCATCTCTTCAGTTTCGGGTTGGAGTATTCACATACACTACAGAAGTAGACTAGGAGAGCAACACTCTATATTTTCAATACAGAATCCCTATTCTGCAATGTATAAAATCTTTAATATGGGGTGTTTTCACCCCAAAGCCATGAGATTTGTATACCAACAAAAGCAATAGTCTTTGTAATACACTATGTCTTGCCATTTGGATTAACCTGGGTTTGGTTTACTGATCCAGCTTCAGAGGACTGAAATGGAAGAAGTTCAAACATTCCACAGATTCTTCTTCCATCTGCTTTTAAAGCAACTGTGTCTCTCCCCAACTTCTGCAATATTTAATTAACAGAAACAACTCCAAAGAATCACTGCTGGCTGCCACAAATATTGTGTGAGTGCATCTGAGTTTGAGCATAAGCACTTACTATTTGTTGGTATACTGCTGAGTCCATCATTTTCCAAAGTCTTAAATAGTCATAAATAAGCAAATCTGTGCTATTCTTTGGTACATTTCTGTCTGTTTAAACCACAGCTGAACTTTTAAGTTGTACAAACAAAAAATTGCACTTTTCTCTTCCAGAGGGTCTTGCTAGTCCAACAGGCTTTCAGCTGAAGGATTCCTTATTATACTCAAACCTTGTCCCATAAGAGTTGCTGCTGTTGCTCAGTTTATGAAGTATCTTAGAGATTTTGTTTGGTCCACAACAGAAAACTCCAATGGTCTTCCTGTAAAAACAAAAAAACAAACCCAAAGAAAAAAGTTATGACATTGCAAATAAACAGTAAATTTTGATGATAAACAGAACTGGATTCCGGTCTCACTGAGTTAAGCCAACTATTCACAGATTTTAAGGTGAGAACAACCCACTAGACCATGTAGCTAGTATTGCTGAAGCCATCTCATCTCTCTCAAGTATCCCCATAAAAAGCCTTACTATATATTTAAGACAACTCTTAGAAAAAAAGTGCTTCATCTTAGTCGCAACCAAGTTAAAACACCAAGTTATGAAAAATTACTTTACTTTTTAGCATGATTTATCACTTTTCTTGGTTAAAAAATATGTCTCACCATAATGACTTCACCAGTGCAAGTCATGATTTCCACCAGCAAAAGATTTAGTCACTAGTGGTGATTCCTTACACTAATGAAAACAGTGTGCTACTAACCCATGATTATTCCTGGCAGCAGCAGAATAATTTTACTGCTTCAGTTTCACATTAGCATGCAGTCTTTCCTTCAACAGCTAGATCAGAAAGTCTTAAATCCAAACACAGAACATGATCCTTGTTCATCATCCACAGCTATCAGCCCAGGTTCATTAGTTAACCTGACTTTTTTCATACCACTCCACTGACAACAGCTCTTTGCTCTCTGGTCACCTTAATCACAGGTTTTAAGTCAGACTCACAGCATCTAAGGGCTCTGAACAGCAGCCAGCATCAGAACAGGGCACATCCATATCAGGACTGAGCCATTAGTGATATTCATCATCTCCCTTCTTTTGGAAGATGAGGAGAAGGGAAAGGAAGGAGCAGAGATAGAGGATGCGGTGCTGTCTCTTCTACATCATGAAAAAAAAAAGTGAATTACATTCTTTATTTTCCTGCTGAAATTGTGCCACTACAGAGAAGGATCTTAAAGATTTACTGGGATGGAAAGAGAGCACACAAGAGGGAACATAGCTCTAGTTATTGTGATCTGCAGCACTCACTAAGAGGCTGGAGGCTCGAGTTCTGGTCCTTTTCTCCAGGACTCTTTCAGTATTTTATCTAGTAGCAACTTAATATAAAATACTTTAGCACATGCAGGATAATCAAATGCAGTTTAAAGCTGCCTGCGTCCATATTTGGTTATCGAAGGGAACTAACACATATAGGAGGAAATCTCTGATGCATACTGTCCTGTGTACGTGCCTGATGTTAGGCAGCAGCTCTAATAGCATGGCAATCCACACTGTACCAGTGCACAGCAACACTGGCTTGGAATAATTGAGGACCCAAACATCAAACAGCATCACAAAGTTACACAGGTAATTGCAATGATGTTCTTGTGCAGGCACCTTGCAATGCTGACTTCCATTGCCTTCTATCACATCATCTCCCATATCAATCCATGGTAAATATTCATCACTCGTACTTTTCTCACCCTTATGTGTATCTATTAAACTTTCCTGTCCTGGCAATACTCCTCTTAAACGTAAGGGGTGCTGTGCTGGTGAGACCACTGCTGCTCATTGCTCTCAAATAAGATGCCTGAATATCCTCTACTCTGTGCACAGTGGAGAAAAAGGATACATGAGCTCCCAGTATGAATCTCTCTTCTACTGTGTATCTGACTGAGAGAATCAATGTTGTTGGGGTTTTTTTCATTAGTTTGGTTAGTACAGACAACTAATAAGACCAAAAGTGTTTGCCTCTCTCCTTTTCATTAGATATATATAGCCACTAATGCACAGGCACATCTGAGCAGCACATACTACTAATGTGTTCCCATCCCAGCAACATCCTTCCAAGGTACACAGACTATTTGGCTAATTAGCAGAATCTCAGAAAGCTTAAATGATTTGCCTAAGGTCACACAAGAGACCTGAAACCCAGCTGAGCCACGGCCTGATGGTGAGCCAGATGCTCTCAACTTCATTCATGGGACATGCACCATCAGCATCTCTTCTGGACATATCACAGAATCACAGACTGGTTTAGGTAAGAAGGGACCTTAAAGCTCATCCAGTTCCAACCCCCTGCCACAGGCAGAGACACCTTCCACTAGACCAGGATGCTCCAAGCCCCATCCAACCTAGCCTTGAACACTGCCAGGGATGGGGCATCCATGTACCACAACCCTCCACGTACAACTTGCCTCTCACTTGCCTCCCCACTTCCCTCCTTGCAGACACTCTCCTTCCTCCCTGCCTCATGTGGCTCCTGGGGCTGTGACAGAAGCAGGCAGGCGGCTGACAGCTGAAGAGCTACTACATGGAGTAGCACACTACTATCCTGAGCTGATGGGCTTTAACTGTGTTTGGGTCAATGGCTCACTCACTTTGTTGCTCAGATAAAAATGGGCAGCTAGGGAGCCTTATATCGGAAAATCTTAATAACATCAACATGTTTATAATTAGGGAAAGTATGTTATAGGTCACTCCTTGTAATAAACATTAATACAGGGTTTTACTCATTCAGAGCAATAAGGAAACAACTTCTCAGTGTTCCTATGGGATGAGCAGGTCAGCATTTATTCTTACATCTCTTTTACGATCAGCAGGAGGTGAGGGAGACGTGAAATATTTTGCTACTCAGAGAGTAAGAGTCAGAACTTCAGATATTCCAGTTTCAAACCCCACATTTATTCTTAGGGAGAGCTTTCTCCTTTGAAGTGCATGAGAAATGTACCGTGGCACTCCATGCCTTTCTCTCCTACAGATATATACGTCTTTTTCTAGGTCAGTATCCATCTGGAAAAAAAAGCCCACATCCATTTGACCAATTCAAAACTGAGAAAGTGTGGCAGCCAAGGCATGGTGTAAGCCTTCCAACCAGGATAAGGCTGAACAGGAACAAGGCTGCTGCTCCACTCCCAGAAAGACAGCGCAAAACCCAAGACCGGTAATTTATTATATAAATTATTATATATTTCTATACATTATATACATATTTATATGAATTATATATATTTATACAAATTATTATACTATTATATAAACTATCCCAGTGTCCGCCACTGGGCCTGCGGGTGTCATATAGAATATCAACAGTAGATGGCATGCATCTGCTCCTCTTACTCCAGAGGAAAGACTCGGGAACCTGATACTGGGTTGTCCCATGTCCCGCTCTGAAGGTCTGGCAAGGCTCAGACACTGACAAATGCACTTTGCTTGCTTGGGACCCAAACAGCAACAATTAACAAACCACAAGCCAATGACATGGCTAAACCGAGGAGAGGTTTGCCAGCTGCATGTTTATTTATGCTCAGCTTTTACTAAAATAATAAGATATAAAGTGGAAAATATCGTGGCTGCCCACAGATAAGCCCAAGGGGATGGCTGCAAAGACATGCGAAAGCCTGAACACCCGCACCAGATGTTCGGAACAACTGGGAGACCAGGAAACTGAACTATAGAGAAGACATGAAGTTCCCAACTCCTTCAGAGACATAGGGGGAATATTTACCTACAACAGGTAAGTTTCTGTGGGACAGCTGAGTTACACGTTGCACTGCTGTCTATCACGTTGCATGTAACTACATTTATAGATAAGAACCTTGATACAGGAAAGGGCAAGGAAGCCTACATCTTAGCAAGCTGCAGGATAATCAAGAGTCAGAACACTATTTCAGGTACTGAAAGACACTTTGCTTGCAAACGGTAGCTCAGTTTTAAAGACCTGATATGAAAATGCAGAGAAAAGGGTACCTGAAGTCTAATTAGGAGTAATGCGATGGAAAGCACAAAAGAAAAACCATCTATGACTGCCACTAATGGCTTCATCTATATTACGTGCTCTTACAGCCTTGCACATAAGTGGCAGAAACCTCATCATTTTCAACTTTTAAAACTGCATTCACACAGTTAAACAAAAAAGACATTAAAAGGGAGCATAAAAGATCAACAGTCCTCTATGCAGAGGACTGAGCCAGACAGTCAGCTTGCTTCTCTGACCTATTTCTCTTATTTTCCCACCATTCTTTACTATAAAACCCTTCTCTGAGTGATACTTGTTTCCACAGTGTGAGGATCCTACTAGGGATGTCTCTCCATAGTAGCTTTTGGGGCATTTTGCAAAGCACCCCATCCACAACATCCTCTAGGACCTGAATCTAGGATACAGTGCTAGCAGCTTATTCTGCCAACTGATACCTACTAGCACCCAGTATTTCCCAAGAGCCAGGGCTCAGTGTCCCCATGGCATATCCAGGCTCAGAAGAGAAGAGTCAATGGGCAGATGTTCACTTTGGAAGTGCAACAGAGGACAAGAAGTTCTTGAGGGAAAGTTCTGCAGGAGACCATGAGAGCACCTCTCAACCTGGTGCTCAGATTGCTATCAATAGCTACTGAAGGTGGTTTACTCCCATTCCACTGACTTTGCCCAGGAGTGGATCAGGGAAGATTCACACAATCCCTTCTATCAGATCAGCTTTTAAGGCAGAAAACTGCCAGCTGGGGGTAAAATAACCAACAAAGCTGGACCTGGACAAAGATTCTGCAGTCTAACTGCATATCTTCTTTGGTTTACAACTGTCTTGTTTCAGATCATACTATGTTTGCTTAGCACAGTGAAAAGGCACTGCCAGGTCTTAACAAAGAGTAAAAAGTGACAGGAATCTCCAAAGGCAATATATCCTCTGAATAAAAACAATACAAGTGAGTCAGATTCTTCCTTGTGTATTTTGTTTGCAAACCAGCACTATAAATCATGACAATTATAGGAGAAATCAACAGTTTTAAAACTTGCAACTTTATCTATAAAACCAACATATGCTGCAAGCAAGATATTGTCACAGACAGAAATGTATCTCCATGCAGTGAGATGGAAATCTATTACTTGTATTTTCCAGGCCACTGAACAACCTAGCTGTATGGAAAGATTAACTGTTCTGAGTGCAAAAACCACAAGTTTCAGTTTGTACAGGGTATCTCTCACAGTCAAATAGTAGCTACTTTCAACAACACCAGCTTAAACACTACAATCTAAGATAAAACCCAAAAATACTTTCATACAAGCACAGAAACAGATAAGCAAACTGCGGCATCCTTCAAGCAGGCTGGTACTTACCGCCTGTTACACTTTGCTATTTCATCAAAAAGTAGCTTCCACCGGGGTCGTCCGATCAAAAGCCTTGAGTTTAAAGCTTGGTATTTTTCACCAATTATTTTCTGCAAGAAACAGAGAAACATTCCATTCTGCCTGATTTGCAAATTGCCTCATATCACCCAGGGCTCCCATTCCTGACATTGGCTGACTTACCATATCGCTGAGATGTAAAATCTGAGCACAAGTATCAGACAGTTGTGATTAAAACTGCAGCCATTTCATGCATGACTACCTCTGCTCACTGCCTTCTCAATGGCTCTCCTTGGTGTTCATTATACATTGTTCCTCATGCAGCCGCTCATTAATCTCCCCATTACTTTTAAACCAATTTATTTAAGCCATAAAACAATAACCACGCTCCTATTATTCATTCCCTCATTGGCTTTTAATGCTAAGCTGGAAGAAACACTGCTGATACAAAATTCATACTTCTGTCTGAAGTCTTTTTTCCTAACTTTGTACAAGTAACTATTAAGATGACTACGTCTGAAAAAGTAACAAGGGAAATCTTACATTTCTCCCTAAGAGTAGTTTGCCAGCTGTTTAGAGCTGCTGTAACAGCAGAAAGCAGCCAAAAACTGCTCCCTGGATGGAATGTGACCCATTCCAGTGATGCTCACTCACCAGGCTGGGGATAAGGTCAAATGCCCTTCCCTTGCAGGGCACTGCCCTTCCTTGTTTTTTTTTTTTTATCCTAATATGATAAAAAGGCAGATAAAATTTACATCTTCTCTAGGCCACATATTCACTCCACTGCTGAACAACCTGAAACAGTGCTCATACAAATGCAGCGTCTTGGCTAATTCATGCTCCGTTCGCCTTTTATATTCAGGAGGCATTTGATGAAGGATGGGCTTTGCTCCCTGTTGTCACACAGTCATGCTGCTTCTGAGCAAAGGGAGCATGAAGTGAAACTGTCCTAATCCTGGTAGCAGTCAGCACTTAGGGCTAGTACCAGAGAACACACTGCTGTATGGCAATGGAGAGTTGAGTTTAAGTCCCCCCTGAGAAATCATGAGCAGCATTATGGTTCATGCCAGTTTTGTTCAATAGCCACAAAAGAAAAGTTACTTTAGACTTAAAACAAAGTTGACTTAAATAAATTCAGTAGCTGCTTGATACACAATATTAGAAAACTTGCTTTGAGTTGTCTATTATTACAATATTGCTGTGTCATCACAATGAAGCCCGGCATTGAACATGCTAGGTTCATGAACTGGGTATCTTCAAGCACCCCATTTCAATTGACATATATCCTTCAGGCATTAAATCTGTGGGACAATGTTCATAACTGCTGTAGCTACAACATCATTTAGACTTTGGATAGTGTTCCTACCAGAGCTGTGAATGCTGTGCTATCTCCACCTGATACCAGGCAGATCAAAATCCTTTGGGCATGGTTTCTCACTGCATTTCATGTTTTGTAGTTATTGTTAGGTTTGGCTTTGAGTACACTGCAGTCAATAGAAAGCTTTCAGACACAGCAGGGTGAAGAATCGGGCCCAGGCTCATGTGCTAAATAATGTAAAATGAAGATCATAAGCATAAACAGCTCCAGGAAATGACAAGAGTTGGAGAATTAGCTTAGCTCTGGGATTGACAGTTCAGCATAATTTCCAGTCTCATACATTAAGATATTTGAACTTTTATCTATGTTTGAGGCAAAGAAATACAAAGCACTTAAAAATAGCTAGTTTCTCTCAAAATATTTGTTTAAAAGGAAAATTTGAGCTTGTAAGCTCCAAGAACTTTCTGTTTTGATTCTCAGCCCAGAAATGATGTAGATTTCCCATCAAACACAGCCAACTGTCTGGTCTGTGACCTGGCCTGAAAGGACCTCTTTTCTAGAAAAGGAAGATATGGATTTCTGCCCACACCTAATCAAGTTACAGCTGCTAGACCAAATTCTCTTAATGCTGCAGGAATGGACTTGCTCTCTTGCCCTAGTAATGAATCAGTCACTTGAGTTTATGGCCTCATTTCCTGTTTTTACTATCTGCAGTAATTCCCTTTTGCCTCTGAGTGACAGTTTGCATTGTCTGCTACCCCAAGTTCCAGTTCTGTTTACAAACAGCATTTAGCCACATACCTGTATTCCATCTGTTTGACTGAGGTACAGCTGGATATTTATATAGTCTGGTCGATTCTCCTGCCAAAGCTGGGAGGATGATAAAAACAGCTAGTGAAATAATATCCCTTCTCTCAATGTAAGCGTAAAGTCACTTGTGCCCACTATGCTGAGGAATGCGGGTTTCCGTACCAGTGAAGTAAGCTTTTTAATGAAGAAGTTACACTTCCATAGCACCTCTTTGTGAACTCCAGAATGTTGCATATCATGCTGTGTACACAATATTATCTTAGGAAGCTACACTGCTCTTATATTGTAAAAACCCCTCCCTTCTCAATCTGTCTACCAGCCAAAAGGCTAAAGGCCACTCAAACTCCTCAACCTGTACTTTCTTCTTCCATCTCATAAGTTTCACAGGTAACTGTACAGACCACTGATACATGGCAGTGCTGTGCAATGAAATCCCGATGTCAGCTATACAATTGGTGTGAGTCTGAGTTAGGTATCCCAAGCAGAAGGACTGCTGGAGCTTGCTTGTTTTGAGCAAAGATGTCTTTCTCTATATCGTTGCATGGTGTGGACATACTTAACACTTATTGACAGTATCCCTCCCAAGCAAACCCCATTACCTTGTTATGCAACGTACAGAGCAGATCTGCAAACCAGCGGAAAGACTCAATGTCCCTGCACACCCAAATGAAGTAGAGTCTTCTGAGCTTGTAGCATTTCCAGCCGTCACTTGAAAACAAAATGTTTGGGCAATTAAAAATTGTCATTTTAAAAGGAAACATTAATTAAGATGCTTTATATTCGTTACTGGAAGCAAGAATTTCCCTTAGAAGCTAGCTGCTAAGTTGTTCTTCATCCTATGATGCATCCAACACTGAAATGACCTAAGGATGATCCTGAGAATATTAAATCCCTAGCACAGGGCTAATACCCTTCACAGATACTGCTTCTGCGTTAGGAAGTTGTCAGCTATACAGATGATTTAGGCAGCAAATACTGATTCATGCATCATCATCAAACTTCTATTGCAAAGCAGAGTAGACATCCTAAGTTCAAGTGTATTATGTCAATCCTTTATTAGGTTTACAAAGTAACCCATAAGAGGAAAATATTGACAAATGCACTAATGTCAGGACTTAATTCTGCCTTTATATTTGAAAGGCTCTGCTTGATTATAATTAATACTGTAGTGAAATCGCAAAGACCAAATTAAATCAGAGCTCCATTGTGTTAGGGAACTGTGTGATATATTACAGTCCTCAGAAGATGCTATTGGGTAAACTGTGGCCATGGGCAGATTCTGGCACTGCATCTGGAAAAAAAAGGACTCTTGTGTCAGATTTGTAACTTAAAAAGCACAACTATAGTGCAAAGGTAGGATTGAAATGAACTGGGAAAGAAACTACAAGTGAAAAAATAAATCCTGATGACTGATGAGTTCAAATAAAGCACAAATATCCAGGAAGTATCTTTTTAGCTGGCCAACGCTGCTTTCTGTTGTTCTGATCACTGAAACAGTGCACAGATGGTTTCCTCCTTTTCCTCCTAAAATAATTTTCAGGAAGATAAGGCCACAGGCTTTCGACTTCAAATGCTAGGAGGAGCCAACTGCAGTCAAAATGTTTCATGATACATGTATTACTTCAAACTCTAGTGTTGCCAGCATATCCAGCGAGGGTATAGTATCAATGGATCTACATAAATGATGGTTCCAAGCACTATCGTACCTCCCCATACATCTAATCTCCACTGTAAGACTGAGTAGCAAGGATGGAGACATTCTCAGGAGCATGGAGAGCCTGAGAACTCACCTTTCATGTCAGCTTCCCACAGAGAGAAAAAAAAAAGTGCTTTAAGACTGAGGAGACTTTAAGACTTGTCTTTTAAGTCCTGATTTCAGCTTTTTTATTTGTAAACTGTTGATCTGCAGAGCAGGACTTCCTCTCTTCTTCTGACTACCTATACTAAGATAAACCCTTAGGAAGGGTCACAATCTGGTCAGATGTGACAAGATAACTATGAGCAGTAACAGGGAAAATAAGTGCCTTTCAGCATAAAAAGGAATAAAAAGGAAGAGAAAAATGCAAGGCATTTTGCATTCAAATGCTGTAATTCACTAACAAAACTCTACTCTCCGTGATGAAACACTGCAGATAGACAAAGAAACTGTACTGCAAGACTTCATGAAACAAGATTTAAAATAGCACCTCAGACACATCCACTTGGGTCTACCTCCATTCATCAGAATACATTACACAATAAAGGTGCAATCCACCATTATAAACAAATCCATATGTATATAACACTTCTTGTGTGTTTCTATGTTATCACTGCCCATAATAATAGCCATTATTTACAGACACTTCTGCACGAAAGCTTTCCTTAATGAAGGTTGTATTTTCTTAAGAATAGGGCATAGGGTTCAACAGTTAAGGGCAGGAGGAGGAATTAAATTGTGCACATACAACAGGAACCCAACTGAGCAGGAAACAAATGACTGTGTCGACAGGCTGCTGCTGTCTCCCTCAGACCTGCCCTTGACACACCAGGACTGGTCCCGCTGATCTGCAGTGCTGGCATCATAAGGCACTTTGCATATTCATACCTGCCAAATTCTGCTTCTAAGCCAGGGCAAAGACAACAGGCAGATCATCCCCTAAATCAGAGCTTTGTTGATGTTTAAATACTGAGAAGGAAGGAGGCTGAGACCATTATTTTTTTCCCAGATTTACAGAATGATTTCTCTGTATATTGTACAGTGCAGAAGGGGAAGACTGGCTACAAAGGCTAGTTATGGCTTTATCCAGATAAATGGAATTTACAAAAGCTTCTGGACACTGACCTTCTATGGGTGTATCTATGCAAGTTCCTACAGCCTTTAATAATGCACTGGTAGAGGCAAACATCTCATTGCCTGCTGCTGGCCCATCATTATGCTCTGTGACATTTTTGCTAAAGGCATTTGTCAAGGATAATCCATCACAAGGAAAATGGTCATCTCATCCACCTGGGCCCCAGGCGTTCAGCAAAATGTACCCTCTTTTTGAGAGGATGATCAATACGCTCTCAGGAAAAGAAAACGAGGGAGCCCAAGATGGTCTTTGGGGACTGTAGCTCTATGAGACTTGTGGGGCTGATCATTTTTAGAAGCACTCAGCACTGTCAGGCCTAGCCCAGATCAAGGACAGAAGAATGTGCATATCATCTAAATTCTAGGCTTAAACCACTTTGGAGTTAGATAGAGCTGGCCATTGGAATGTTCTTCTTAGAACAAATGCTTCGGCTGTGCATTGTAAAACCCGCCCAAAGCCAGCTAGCCTTTGGCTGGATGTTTATACAGTGCCTATGAAACATGGGTGCTTACCCTATGACTGGAGCTTTTAGCCAACGCTCAAGCAAAAAAACCCAAATTAATAAAAACGTCAATTCAATCATAAAAGCAAGACTGTTTCACACAGGTTAGGATTTAGTGGGAATCGTGTTGCCAATGTGACAGAAACAAGAGGTGAAAGGTTTGGTCTGAATAGAACGTGAAAGGTTTAGGAAAAAGGCATACCTAAAATGTAAACTTTTAACATGGGGTTAAACATCTGAATGCTATCTGAATCCAAGCTTCCATTAAAACCTAAGCTTATACATTTTACAGACCAGGAGAGCTGGCCATGCATTCCCAGTAGAAAGAGTGTCACAACTTCCTAACTCTCAGAACCTCACTACCGTAGTCCATAGCCTCATATAACATGGGACAAGGGAACCAAGGCTGGCTGAAGGGCTGTGACTACATTACAGGCTAGGTTGGTGCCAGGATATGAAGGCTAGTGACACTGTCCTAGTTCAGGTGGATTACTGGCACAACTCTCCTACTACCCTTTAGGTCACACAGCCTGTAAGGTGTGATTTATGCTCTTCAAGGGACATCCCAGTCCTCTACCTCTCTCCAAGGAATCATTCACTTATGTTTTATTCACTTCCATTATGCTAACAGAAGTTTTCTAATATTCTGACCATCTTTCTAACATGCACTGCTATGGTAAATTGAGGGGAAATGTCTTTAAAAGGCTTAAGCTCACTTACAGCAGTGTGTTGAGCACTGATGCAAACGGTGTAACTCCAATACCTCCAGCCACGCAGAGGCTGACCTCGTAGTTCAGAGATTCCTCAAAGGGGCTTCCAAAAGGTCCATCCACATACAGTCTGCAGAAAAAAAAAACAAAAAACATTTTAGAAAAAGCTGCTAAAATAAGAGAGAGGGAAGAAAAATGATCTGGAATTAAAATCCTATGAAGCATTTGTTTCAATTTTTTTTTAGTCTTGGGATGCCAAATGCGAATGTCTTTTTCTTGGAAAGCTTTATGTGGAGACAAACCAATGCACAGGTGGTATGAAAAACTGCTATATAAAATCTTGTGGCACATTCCATGATTAGAAAAGCTAATTTTTTAATCAAACAAGTGGAGGTGACGAAATTACCACTGCCCTTTGTATCTGGTATTAAAGGACAAAGAAATTGCTGCACTGGAAACAATAACAACTTGGTGGTACATATGGAGGAAGAAAAAGAGTTTGGCTACTTCTGCCTAAGAGGTTCATCTCTTGAACATCAGAAGCAGCTGAGATGGACAAAGGGTTAAAAAAAACTATTTCTCCTGGCTTCTCATAATGTTTTTCAAAGGCATCCAGGGAATAAATAAGAGGTGACACATATCCATCCTGCAGTGCACAAGGGGAACAAATTAACATCTACTCCTTCACTTCATGTTCAGCACTTTGACTCATGCCCCTCATTATTGTAACAGTTTTGTCCACCTTTTTATAAAGATCATTTAGGAGACTGAGTCCCATTTCCAACCCAGTTCTAGAAGAGTACCTTTAGTCAAGGTCCATTCTGTGTACAAGTGGCTCACTGGATCACCACAATTGAGGTAACTGGTGAATACAGCAAAGCGTGTTGGGACTAGGTATTTTCTCACAGGTAGGCCGATTGAGACCAGCCTCTGGCCTGAGACCACAAGGAAACTCCAACATGTATTAGCTTTACACACACATATACTGGTACTATTACACAACTACATCTAATAAGCTTCTCCTTTATCACATCAGTCAGAGAATTAAAGGCAGAGATGTCTCTTTTCCCAGACAAAGTCTTCCAACCTTCACTGATTCTTTCTTTTAGAGGGCTGGATTTTAGCCATAACTCAAGATCCTAGTCTGATCTCATTTCGTTTAGTTTTGTGGTCTGACCCATGTCATCTTACTAGTCAAGACATCTTGTCTGGATGTCTTTGGCCAATATGGTCTTTTCTAGGAAATTTCTTCCAGACCTCTGTTATTGCTGACCTCTTGATGCTGCATATATTAGTCTCTTTATTCTACAGTGTCTTACAAGTACCTACTTTTTTATGAATATGGAGGCAAAAAGGCTGATTTTTAACTATGCCCTGTTTTACAAACTCCTTTTGTGGCTCTTGATGTCCTACCTGAAGAGAAAGGGAGACGACACTGGGCCAGCCACAGCCATCAACAGAAACTACTGGAAGAGCTGCAGTAGATGTTTTTAGGTAACCAATGATATTCGCAACTAAGCAAACCCCAGCCTAAGTATTATTTCTGTCTCTATTCTGAAGTAACTACAATATTCTTGGATATTCTCAAAGCTTTTCAACATCAGGTATGTTACTTCCAGCATGACGAGAATAATTGAAAAACAAATTCACCCTTAGGGCAGATAAGTTCATTTGCACAATGGGGCCAAGAAAAACTTAACTGCACATGTGCGTACAATATAAACAGAATGTTAAGTATCTTCTCATTAAAAGTTTCCTGTTACATGACACTTTATACCCTATTTGCTTAACATGAGTTTATTTTCCAATAATAAAATGATGCCACTGCTGAAGTCCCTGGTTTAAGAGATCTTCTTCATGTTGCACTGTCATTTAGCTGAGGAGGTAAAGCAGTATCTCTTATTTAAATAAGCAACAGGGGAAATGTAGAGAAAGAGGTTATTACTCCAAAATTAATCTTGTCTAGGGGACATTTTGAGAGAAGTCCACAAATGTTATGGGTCTCAGATGCATATCCCCACAGATCTAATTTGGGGATATCAGTGTAGTGTAAAAAGAAAAACAGCTAAGGGTAACAGGATAATGAAGATCAGCGAGTGAAGTCCATTGTCATTCCTGGCATACCTCTTACCCATGTGTTACCCTTATCAGATCCTGCCTAAGTGATGAAATCTGGAGAATCACTCCTACAGGTATAAAGGGCGTAAGAACAAGCCTGAGGGAAATTCCTTGCATTTTGCACAAGCAGCACTAACTTTCATTTGGATATATAAACTCAAAGCCAACATTCTGGGGGAAAAACACACAAAAAGAATATAAAATAAACTAGCAAAGCATATTTTTCCAGAAATTACTACAGTGGATGTGACAATAGCCATATACTGTTGGGGTGCCATGGGACTACACTTCAGCCTACTTGAGGACTATCTGAAGTATGTATTATGTTTATCTCAGAAAGGACTAAGCATTCCTGGAAAGCCTCAGTGCCACTGACTATCCCTGACAGAATCAGACCTGAAACATGCAAAACTGCCTCTGGTCACCACAAACCAGTCAGGCATGGTGAATAATTCTATGTCAGAAATGCAAGAAACAACCTTCAATTAAATATGTGTTTTGGTCAGATTACTCCAGTTTGTGGCCCATTAGCCCCATCTGGCTGGCAAAATATTTCTATGTATCTGCCGACTGTGTCTTCCTCTGAGGGAGAGAGGAACAGTTGTTTGGACATCAAATGCAGTGAGAGAAGCCAAGGGCCTCCTGCTGTGTCTGCATGTGGTCCAGCACAGAACAGCCAGAAGTCACCACTTCCAAGTGTGAGAAAGAGAAGTGGGGAAAAAGCTGGAGAAATATTGCTACTGCGTTAACCCACTCCACAAGACTGCCCAAAAAAACTCATTCTAAGGATATGATCTCCCTGGAAGATTCTGTTGGATGCCATAAACATGCACTATTTAACCCCGTTTTACTACGGGGATAATTTATAACTAAAAGAAATGTGGCTCTGATGTCTTAATGGAAGCACTCATTTAGGAACTGACCCTTTTATTCAAGTCAATGGAAGAAAGGAACCTCCTGATCTGTATCAAACAGCGCAGTGATGAACAGAGCAGAGATTGAGTCATGGACTTTTGCAGAGATTGCACAACTTGTGCTTTCTGTCATCATGTTCCTGCTTGCTTTTGGTAGTACTGAGAATTTTGCATAAACCCAGTTCATTTCTGCACATGAAATCTCAAAGTGTTCAATAAAAAGACAGACAACCCAAGGGGGTTAAAAGATGACTTTTTGTGTCTTGAGTTGTGACCCAGAAATACCACATAACCATGTTACGCTCTCCTATTCCCCAGCTTTAATTTAATTAACATGAAGGAAGGGAATGGAATTTTATTAAAAGTTTACAAATTCCCCCTTCAGGCAAACTTATTCAAGTAACGAGCTGTTCTTTCACATATATTCATTTCCAGTCTTAGGAGTGCTCTCAGTTATTCTGGCACAATTTCTTAGCTCACAAACAGGAAAAAAGCTCCTCAAAACAGAACATATCACACACACACACACACACAAAAATAATAAGCAGAACATATTCTTAAAAAGCATCTTACAGATAGCTGGTGAACATATTTTCTATTTAAGTCACATTCATATTCTAGATGCTGGGGTACAGAAATACCCCAGCAAGCACCAAGACTGCTTGCTCCAACCCTGGGAAATGAAACTGCACTAACATGGGGCTGTCCCTAAACCAAGACACACTGTCTCAGGAACACGGGCAGCTGTACTACTTTTGAGACCCAAGTTATAGAATCATGGAATCATAGAATGGTTTGGGTTGGAAAGGAACTTAACATCATCAAGGTCCAACCCCCTGCCATGGGCAGGGACACCTCACACTAGACCATGCTCCTCAAGGCTCTGTCCAACCTGGTCTTAAACACTGACAGGGATGGAGAATTTACCACTTCTCTGGGCCATCTGTTCCAGTTCCTCAGCACCCTCACAGTAAAGAACTTTTTCCTTGTATCTAACCTGAACTTCCCCTGTTTAAGTCATTACTTTCCATAAGGAACTGCACAGTGATGTGTGGAGACACTTGCTCACACCCCTGCTGGACTTGGGCCTCAATGCTATACTTTACTTGTAGGTGCCCTTAGAAAAGTTTAATGCTTATATTGTGCTTCATTACCCAACTGTAAATGCTGATGTTACCTTTTTCCCCCAGGCTCTCTGGGAGCTACTGTGAGACATTATCTGGGATGTTAGTGGAATAACAGATGGATCAGGGAGTTAACTCAAGAGCTCGTAGGAAATTTTAATTAAAGAAGTATCAGCATTTGCAAGCTGAGAAAAGTGCTTGGGTACAAAGTAGTGCACAGAGCACAGAAAGTGAAGTCCTACTCTAATGGAAGTTAAATCTTACCCATGTCAACAGAGTAAGGATTTCACCCAGCAGTATGATATTTTATATCCTTGGAGCAGTATGCAGTTTGTTACTAAGACCCAGGTGTGGGTGATCTTTGTATGAGCAAGACTAATCCTCGATACAGCCAAAAGAGATGCAATCAATACAGTTAATGGAGCCTAGAGAGAGCTTCAGGATGTGATGAATTGCTCTCTATGTCTACTGACTGTACTGAGTCAATCCAACAGGACCTTAGAAATCAGCATTCCTCTGGAACAGCAGCAGAAGGCCAAGCAGAACTGAAGTGGCAGTAGACACCCAGCCAGAGTTACCTGACTCCAGACCTAGATATCCACTGAGACAGCTGGAGCTTTGATAACTAGCTCACACACACACCTACAGCTGGAGCCAAATCCCTCCCCTGATTCCTCACAAAAAGCCCATGTCATTGACTTCAACAGGTTTTGGATAAAGTTCTCTAAAATCACAGTAAAAACAACTAAATAACCCCCCTCCCATGCTTGTTCTTCTCTTTAATTTGTCCTACTGAAACCAAAGTTCAGTACTGCCATGAAGAATATGGCCTGAGAACTCCAAGGAACAAAGTATATGATGGCTGAAACGATCTCCTTATGTTCTTATGCTGCTGCAACTCTTAATGCACCAGAGAGATGTTATCACCTCCCTCTGATAACCCACGATACCAGCCTCCACCTGCACATGATGAATATTCAAACAAGTGCCTTCATGTTCCTCCCACACTGCCCTTCAAGCCTGGGAGGAAATCTCTGTGAACATCTGTAGAGCTATTTCATTATCTCCCTTCAAATTCCTTCTTAAGACTTCTCTTTCCTCTAATACCTAAAAAACACACAATAAACCACAAGTTGACAGTAGTTAACCTGCTGATGTGCTTGCAGTTGCTCAGTTGTATTCTGGCCCAATACTGCCTGAATTTTGCTGTCTGATTGTATCCATCCATGTTGTCTGATATTCATAGAATAGTTAGGGTTGGAAAGGACCTTAAGATCAAGTTCTAACCCCCCTGCCATGGACAGGGACACCTCACACTAAACCATGTCATCCAAGGCCTCATCCAACCTGGCCTTGAACACTGCCAGGGATGGAGCATTCACAACTTCCTTGGGCAACCCATTCCAGTGCCTCACCACCCTTACAGTAAAGAACATCCTCCTTATATCCAACCTAAACTTCTAGTTTAAGCTGGTTTGGTCAGGATAGTCTCTGCTGTGTGACTCTCTGTATCAGGATGGCTTCTTGATGCATGACTGTTCCTTCAGGGCTCTAGGATAATAAATGTAAGTGAAGTTACTGGAAACCAATTCTGAAATTTGCATCAGAGGCAATCTTTCATATGGTAGGCTTGCACAAAGCAAAACTGACGACAGAAGTGTTCTAGGCCACTTTGAAGCCCCAGGCTCAATTCACAGCTTTTGGTAAGAACCTAGCTACAGCAAATTACACACTTATTTCTCAAAGAAGCTGTGCCTGGTACTACCAAAGTGTTTAAAGCTTTTTCCACTGCAAAAATCAAGACAGTTGCTTCTTCTTTTGAAGTCAACATACGACGCTTCATGCCATTATTTAAGCCTCAGTTAATAAGCGTATGCTGTGACACTATTTTTCCAGCGGTCTTGTGATTATTGACAGCGTTTCAGTACCAACAGCCTTTTGCAGATGAAGAACCAGCACTGAACAAAGCTCATCTTCCTTGGTTCGCATGGATTTCTGAAACTAAAATGGCTTTCAAGGTTTAAAAGTGTAACAAAATGGGACAGAGAGCATCTGAGACCAGATTCCGATGTGTTACCCTGCCATTGTGAAGGATGATGTTTTCATTTAAGAAAATGGCAGCCTCTTAGATGAGAAAGCCTGCAAAACCCAGTGGCTCCAATTAGCTTTATATACTATTCTGCACAAGATTGCAAAGGGTTATGATTCTAATTCAGATTTCATAAGAGACCCCACCTTTTTTTAACTGCTTGAGCTTCATTTCTGATTGAATTTTCACATTTTTTCCTTTGAACCCCCAGACCGAGTTAATTTCTCTCAGAATTTAGTAAAATTTCTTATTACTCATTGCTGACTATAACAGGAGAGAAGTAATAGTTTAGACCACTTACTTCGCTAAAAAGGTCTGTAAAACCACTGAGAACTACAATCAAGTATAATTATACATTTAGACAACTTTGTACTCTGAAAGCACAAGTACTTTCTGTACCAAAGTCTTGGGTCAATATTCTTAATTAATGTCGCATTAATTCTTCTCCATGGCAGCTTTTTTTTTTCCATTTATATAAAATGTTTCCAAAATGTGGTCCTTTGATTAAAGATCACATAGTTTAATTTTATATTATAAAAGGAAATCAATTTTTCCACTTCCTTACCAACTACAGCATCTATTTTTGCAGTGCCTTGCCTCTCTGTAAACTTGTCTCTTACTAATTATGCTTCAGCTAATAAAGTAAAACAAAAAAGAAGAGTATTTGTAATGAATGCACCACCTATTGTAACTCACCTTTCAAAAATTCAGCCTGTTACAATATTAAGTGATAAGCACTAAGATGCTGCAGACCAGCAACACAATTGAACGTGTTGGCCGTGTTTCTCCACAACTCATTGCACAGTAATCTGCCCTTCTCACTACGAACAGGATTTCTGCTTTTGAGCAATCTACTTCCCTAACTGAGCTTTGGTCTCTTTCAGTATTTGCAAGAAGCTTTTTCTTGCCTATACGTATTCCTTTGGTGCTCACCTCAGTTATACTGCCATATAACAGACAGTATGGGTCTTTGTCACAAGCACTGCTGGTATTAGCACTTAGCCCTCTTCTTTACCAGGTATATATATATATATATACTCACTAAGTCAGGATATCCCATGTCCTCAGGTCAGTGGAAATACCAGCAGCATTAGTATCTCAGGGTACTGTGGCATAGTTGAAGCAACTGAAGCATATAGAAGCATACTGATGCAACTGGATTGCAAATTTCAGGTGCTGATTCAAGTTTCACACACAAAATTATGAATTAACCATCACTGCAGCTCTAATGCAGTTCCCTCTGCCAGGGTTTGGGTATTTTCAAGTAAAAAAGTCTACATGGGGGTTTAGGACTCGGGAAAGCCCAATAGTTAGTACATGTAGCAGTCCCCCACCCTGGAAGCTGTTTTGAGCTTCCAAACATAATGGGGGCATAACATGCCAAAGCTCAAATACTTTTTTTGATAGAGTAGGCTGGGGGAAAACGAAGACCACTCTAACAACATCCACACTGACAGCAGGCTTTACCAGTAATGCTCCAATACACGTTAGAGATGGGGAAAGGAAAGCTGGCATCTGCTGACAAATTCCAAGGATGACAAGTGCAGAAATTAAAACCCTAGCTAGGTATCCACAGAAACAAAAGAGGAGGAGAGAATCAGCTGACTAGACTGCTGGAAGACATAGCTGGCAGCAGATTAATCTGAAGACAAGGCCAGGTATATCACTATCTCCTCCAAAGGCAGTCCACTTAAGCTCTTTGGACTGGATTTAAGTGCAGATGAAGAACTCAAAGTGAAAAAGAAGAAAAAACAAAGAAGGGGAAATCTCACAACAAATCGTGCAGTTGGAATGAAGTAGTTAATCTTGAATTAAATGGGATCCTCTATATGTAGTAAACCTAAGCACAAATGTGCTACCTAAAACGTAATAAACCCTTGAGAAAAATTGCTGTTTCTCACTGCTGACTCTTTTCTACCTTAGGGTGCACATTAGGTAAGCAAAGTGACTTAGTCCAATCAAAAGCTATCTTTCTCTGGAAAATTCTCTTCATAATGAAATGTCTCTCACAGCTACATTGTTCCTTTAAGGAAACATTCCCCATAAGCCTCATATCCTATACCGGCCAGTGAATGTGCCTATAGAAATAGGTTACTTTCAGGGCAGCTTCACGAAGCAAGTGATTACTGGTTTGGGGGTCTATAAAATATCTTTGCTTGAACTAAGCTGCCAGGAAGCCTAGAAAGTAATTCTCTAAATACTGCTTTTACACTCAAGGAGTGAGGCCTGCAAGATAATTGATAAGGTAGCTTCAGATGGCTTCCAGATGTTCAGCGATGGTCAGACAAGGTGAATTGCTAGGCAGGCAGTCTCTTATCTGGAAAAGGATACAGAAAACTGGCAAGGCCAAAATGGAAAGAAAGAGTAAGTGCTGAATGCTAGAGTGAACCCTAAACAGTAGCAGTAAAATAGCAGATTAAGGATGAGATCACCCAACTTGGAGAAGGAATTTCTGAAGTCAGCATAAGCCTATAGATGAGTCTGCAAGGGCACAAGCATATCAAGCTACCAGAGAATATAGTGCATTACATCATAGATGTGCTCAATGCAGCCCTGACCATCTTGACTTCTTCATTGTTTTTCTCTGAATATGCTCCAACTTCTTATTTCAAGTTTCAAGACTGAACAGTTCATTATTGTCTGCAGTGTTCCAATTTCAGTCCTGCCGAGGCTCTATATAATGGCCTTACTATTCGTAGGTGGTACTGGCATTATTATTACCTTTCTAGGCATACAAAGATGCCTCTGTACAACCCTCTTATTCAAAACAAAGCATTTTTCATCCCTTGCGTTTTTAAATTCCTTCAAACTCTTCCCTTTCTATGTGCTGCAAGAGTATCCATGATAACAGTCTTATTTTTAGCATTTCTATGAGTTTTGAAATGCTGAGAGAGAACAGGTGACAACGAACAAGACAGATGATCAAGTGATATATTGAGAGACAGAGAGAGGGGACTGGTGTTTAAGTACTTCAGATATGTAATTCCCTCATAACCCTTCACACCTTTACTTTTCATTAAGTATTCATAGAACGATAGAATACATTTGACACAGAGACAGTGTCTAAGGTGAAGAAGCTTTTCCTGTAGGTCCAACACCAGTTCCTATTGTCCAGGCTCCCTGAAGTTGCTTTGTGTATTCACAGAGAAACCCCACAGTCTGTGACTCGTCTTGTCATTCTAGAGAGGCACAGCAAATCTTGACTTGGGAGACTCCTTGTATAAAATCAGTGTCCTGCAGCTCCATGCTGGTGAAGCCGATCCCCATCATGTGTGTTACTGTGAAATGCAGATCACAGGACTCTGAGGTCTGACCTCAAATACCAGGTTTGATTTGCCAGAGGGGAAGAGAAGTCCAGCCTTTTAAATCCGTCTCCCTCATGCTGATCCACTCTCATTTCCAGAATGTCATTTACATCTTCGGCTATGCTCTTCCTTCTGGTGAAACCAGGTAGCAACACTTCCTCAAACCTCCTCTCCTCCAATGCTTAATTTAATAGGTTGAATATTCTGACACTGACACAAAAGGCTGTTATAAAGTGTTATATATGATCCTATCATTTCCTTCACCCCATGTCACTCTTTCTTCTTCAGTGATGGCAATTTCTCTCTTGGTGAACTGTCTGACATTTCTGCCTATTCCAACTCATCTTCCTTTTCTCCTACCCACCTCCTGAAATTTGCCAGATCATTCAGAAATTCCAATCCATATGCTCTGAAATACACTATCCTCCCTGGTGCAACATCATACAAGGATTTAATTAACGTGGTGTTTACATCTCCCTCCTTGTCATCCATTGTTTGATATACTGAAAAGAACCAAGTCCCAACATGAACTGCTGCATATCTGATACCTCACCCCCTTCTAAAAATGTGTGCTTAAGAACTATTTGCTGCTTGCCACCTGACACCAATGACTTTTAACTTTCTTTCTTTCTAATACACTGTGCTATACTCTTATTTAGGCAATACTTTGCTAAATTATCTATTGAAAAAAACTCATACAACAATCAGTAAAACCCAACAAACCCCTAACACCTGATTCTAGAACAAAACAAATGGCAAAAATGCCTCTGAATTACAGGATATCAGGAATTAGCTCTGCTGTACTCAAAGGTATATTATTAAGCAGATATCCACTAAACAAGTGGATATATACATATATATATGCCAAGTTTACCTTTTACTATTTATCCTGCTGTAGTATCTATATCTGCAAGTAAATACAGCAGGACATGGGCACTACACAACGGATGAAATCCCAGTGTTCTAGGTTCTGTGTTATTTACCAAACCTTGTTTTCTGAAGAGCTTATTCTGTACCATCAACTGGGTAGATGATGATAAGGGTGGTGAGGCACTGGCACAGGTTGCCCAGAGAAGCTGTGGCTGTCCCAACCCTGGCTCAAGTGCTCAAGGCCAGGGGCTTGGAGCAACCTGAGCTAGTGGACTGGAACTGGATGAGCTTTAAGGTCTATTCCAACACAAAGCATTCTATGATTCTATGGTATGTATTCTATGGAAAGCAAATGACATGGAAAAATCTATGATATCAGTCTTCCACATACCATTTGCTTTCTGTTTAAGGGTTCCCTTAATGATTTAATTTAAACAAATTATAAGGTAAAAATTGGGCTTACAAGTGAGTATTTTCTGGCTGTTCCTTTCTGAGATTCTGAAAACTGCATTTGTATTTTTTTTCTAATGGTTGCAAACATCCACCATTTGCTAAATTTGCTAAACCACCACCACATGTTTCTAATGCAGCTACACCTATTGTGCAAGTATCCAAAGGTCCCTAATCAAAAGATATTTTCCCCCTTGGAGTAGGTACTTGACAAAGAGGCAGGATTAATGCAGCAGCTTGGGTGCTGTGCTAGGATCCAGACTCTATGCTCTCTGCCACACCTTAGGAGAATTTGGGTAAGTGAGTTTGACATGCTGTGATAGCATCTACCTCTTAGATAAAAACAGTTGTATTTTTCAGAGAAGAGCACTGCATCAATGACCTCATTAAAGGTCTGTGAGGCCCACAGATACATCTATAATGGTGGTCATAAACCTCATCAAGGCTTGCCAAGACAAACGAAAGAAAGGGTAATGATGGCTGTGGACAAAGGCACCAGCCCTGTTACTTCCTTTTTAATCTTATTTCATCAGTTTGGTTAACTTTACTCAACAGTACCAAAACACTTGAGTGCACAGGGTTGTTTTTTTTTTACCACCAGTGCCCCAGTGATAATAAAACTGTACTGACTTGAAGCACTTCTGTTGTTTTTTTTCCTGTGAACAAGTTTTATGGTGCAATATCCCTTAAACTTCATTTTTCAAGGGGCCTTCAGTGCAGAGAAGAGCAGACCCCAGACTCCTAAAAATCAAGACACCCTTTTTGTTTTCTTCATAGATGCTAAATATTTCAGTCATGAGGCTTCTCCTTGGATGTCATAAGAAGGATGGAACAGGGAAATGAGCCAAATTTAATTGGCTTTTAATTGCCAAAACATTTCCACACGATGCAGATGCTATTGACTGGTGCCAGAATCTGAGTGAAGGGCCAAATAACTGCCAACAAAGCTAATTCAGTGAGGGGAGTTCATCTGACCATGTACAGCTGGCATAGCCAGCGCAGAGATAAATGGATTTCTTAAGCTCCAGTGATGCTCTTTATTGTTGCTTGCAGCCAACCTGCTTTATTTTGCCATCAAATGACTTGAGAGAGCCAGCTGAAATTTCAGCAACTGCTGTTTGCAATCCCTTACAGTGGATTCCTTAATTGTAGTGCAAATTTGCACCAAGAAAACAAGAAGTTAACCATCAACCACTACACAGCCATTAACTGCCATCTAATAATGTGAAGGCAAAATGCATATAGACACATATGCAAAAATGCATTCAAAAAGCAAAGCCCTGCTGCAGATGGCACAGTGAGAGCTGGGAAAGTTCCTTATCTCAGAAGTGCTGGTCGTGCTGTCTCTAAAAGAGGGAAGCAGGGACTGAGCCCCAGGAGACAGCCCTTCTGCTGTACTTATATTGGAATTAGATGCTCAAGTGCATGTTAATGGCACCATAGGTGAAAGAGGCCTTGGAGACTCCAAACTCACAGCCTGTTTTTTCCTGGGGACACAACAATCTGCAAACAACTTAGCAAGAAATTCCTAACCCCCCTTCCCTACACAAGACGGAGCTCAAGTTGTTCATCAATACCGGTATCACTTGCCTGCCACAGAAGAGCCCTGGGGCTCTTTCTACAATGAGAGCCCTATGCAGCTGAGCAAGCTCCTTGTACACTGCTCTGCTGATCCTATAGGTAAGACTATTCTTTTGAATTAAGGTATCTTTCTCCCTGTAATGGGTGGACTGTGCACAAAACAGAAAGCTACATCTATCGTTTCTTCCTTCATATTCTCCTTGCCCCCTTCCCTTCACCCTCCTGCTCAGACCAGCCAATATTCAGCATCCCTGCTGCCTTCCAAGCTGTTCAGAAACCAAACTTTTCTTAAAGAGTCTTTTCTTCTACAGTTCACCAGCAAGTTTGACATATGTTAGGGCTGACACATGAAGCAAAACGTCATGCCACCTCATTGAATCAAAACAGTGCCGAGAGAGAGCCTGGCAAGTAATGATTGTCCTCACACAGACCTTGCTCTTCCTGAGTGGAAAGCACCATAGCATTTCACTTGAACACAGCTGAAACGTAACCAGTGACTTTTACACTCCTTAGATCAGCTGTCATCCTTCACAACAGCAGCTCTTCCCCTTCTCACTCAGAAACACTGACACAACCACTGAATTGCCTACTGTATCTCTCTAACTCATGGATTTCGGTACTTTCTAGTCTTTCTTGAAGCTTGTACTAAAAAATTATGGAAAGCCTGAGTTCGTTTCATAACTCTACCAGATTTTATCTTACACCAGCTTGAACGAAGTGCCAGTTTCCTAGATTTCAACAAAGTGAGTGGGATCTCTCCAACACACTTCAAAGTGATAGAGTGATCATCTGAAACCCTAGAACTGCTTCCCTTCAAAACTGCAGTGGCAGAAGATACTCTTGTATATTATAAAGATCACAGTTTCATCTTCACAGTGCCCAAATGCCCAGAACATCATGTCTATGACTCCTTCACAACACAATGTTACATCTACATGATTTGCCTCATCCATACGGAAAGCATATCTGGGGATCAAGCATAACAAAATGTGTGGCCCAGTTCTGCAACCAGTTCTGCTTTGCCCTTGCTCTGGTAATAATAGCACCATGTGATGGATAAATTGTCACTGACCACTTCCATTGCTCAATTTTCCCTAACAACATAAAAAGTATGGCAGAAATAAAAAGTATGGCTACAAATAGCTTTCAAAGTCTTTTGAGAGGGGATGCAAATACCTTTGCTTTGGAGAAAACACTGGAAATAAATACCTGCTTCAGCTATCCCTGTAAAAAGGATAATTTAAGCTATTTTAAGAACTTCAGTATTTGTTTAGAAGAAGGAAATCAATACAATAAAGAAATTCAATGTGTTGTGATTCGTCTAAAAGAGGAAGTAATTATACCTTAAACATTGCAGTACTAGAGATCACCAAAAACAATCTAGCAAAAAAACTATTTTAAGCCTTAAAGACATGGTATACAAGTGAAGGGAAATACAAAGCTGTAATTTCTTTAGGTAACATCACAATACACCACACAGAGAAAAGCAAGATCTCATTCCTCAGAAGTGATCAGGCTTTCGTTAGACACTTTTGAGTACTGCTTGGAACCAGACAGAATACAGAGAACACACTGCCAGCTGTATAGGTTGTAGAATTAGGTTACTGTACTGGTCAGGTGGATTGCAGGTAGGAAGACTGACCCTGCTCCCATGTGTTTTTCTGGAGTCTGCAGCTCCCAGAGGAATGAGGAAAGTTCATTGCAGAGTTTGGTTCTAAATGAGTTCCAACCATACAAAAACTTCATTTAAATCTTGTACTACAAAGATACCTTGACAGCAACAGATAATTAAGTCATAAAGCAAAGTGTTACATGAATGCTATAAAGCTCTAAAGCAAATTATTTTAGTGTCTTTTCTTTCTGGCTGGTGCCTGTAATGCAGCTTCTTTCATTGCTTTGGGCAAAGAAAATTGTCACTACGTTTATGATAGCAAAGAAAAGCACTGCTAGTTACTCAACACATGTAATGCCTCACTTTAGGTGCAGATGCTTAGACTGGTAATTTTCTGACTCATCTGTAGCCCAAAAAAATCTTCTATTAAAAAGCAACCATCAGGAACTCTGAATATCACCCAATTTATCTTCACCATCTAACAACTCAGTACACATCTTCCATTCAAACAGCTTTTGTGCTAGGGTTTATCTACTTTAGTCTCCAATTCAGCTCATGAACAGCTTCAGCTAGCTGATTAGGCAACACGCAGAAAGGATTTGGCAGCTAATACCATGGGCTGTTGCTATTCTGCAGCTGCTAACAATGTTTTCCAGCTGCTAGCTGTCTGGATGTTCAAAAGTACTTGTGATTCTTACAAACCACTTGACACGGCTGTAGAAGAACTTTCGTTGGGGCTAGCTTGGCCTACAGGGCACAACCTCCCATCACCAACTTCTGTCCCTATGACTGAGGATCATTAACATCTGGAATAACATACTATAGGATGACATGGATTTTCTACTGCTGCCAGTTTTTGAGACTTCAGAGTAAAGCTCTAAACCAGATGTTGATGTTCCTCCATGAAATGGGGTTGACATACATGTTTACTTGGGGATGTATGCTCAATTCTGAGTGGTTCAGTTGGCATCCCACAGCTCAGATCTCCCACCCATTTCTCAGAAGAGATAGTGGACAGCTATTAGACTGTTGTGGGCCTCTTGCTGCCCCTCTTTATCAACAAGAGCTTAAAATCCAATGTGTTGCATGAAAAAAGAAATGTGAAGCTTCTCCCTCACATATACTAAAGAGCCTGGCACTCAGAACTGAAGACTCCAGTTGCTAAAACTGAAATCTAGGCTGATGTCTTGATAAAAACAAGCCATCCTTGTTCATTTTATGCAAAACTAGAATATCATAACTGTCTCTTTCAGCTTCAAAGCTCGTGCTCTTACACAGAGCATACACTTGCTCTGCTACTGCAGCAGAAGCAGCAGTGTACACTGTCAGCAGCAGTATTAAAGAACATGAAGAGTGACTTGTGGTACTGCTGAGATGCTTAAAGAACAGCTTACTTGCTTCTTCAAACTCTGCTGGGGAAGGGCCAGAACAGCAATGAGTGTTGCTAAATTTCTGCCCTCCTTATAGACCAGGAAATACAGGTTTTATGTCTTATATGAAAAATGAAGGATAACATGGTAGGTAAATCCTTTTTCCCTCCAGTTTCTTTCCTACCTTTAGGGGCACAATATTGTTCACTTTACCTTTTATTATAGCCAAAATAGTTATTTTCTCCCTTTGCAGTAAGACTAACAGAACACCAACAGAAGATGCTGTCTCCTTTAACAGGCTCGACGAAAGAAAACAGCCTCCAGGGTCCCCCACTGAAAGCATGGGGCCAAAAATGTGCAGGTAGGTGTATGGGAGTGAATGAAAGATGCTGTTGTTCCCTTTTATCCATAGGGTCGAGGAGAAGGTCACTACTGTCAACAACCACAACTCTTTAGCACTTGTTTGTGGTGCTTGGATTTCTGTAACTATGGTAATTGTGAAATTAATTTTTAAAGTAATAAAAGCAATATTTATAAAAGACTATGATAAAGCTGGATGTAAGGGCAGATGGGATCAATGTAACTCTTGTGTAATGAATCAAAGAGCTCCACTAATAATTTCTGCATCAAACTACGATAACTTCTGTTTGAGCTGCATAAAAAAAATATCCTTCAAGACATCTGGTGACAGATAATTCCCCAAAGTCTCACAATGCTGCTCAGCAGCAGGCAGGTATATACCAATTAAATCAACAGGCTTTATCAAGAATCATGCCCATGCTCCCAAGAAGAATGAGGAACAGCTGTAATGTTTTGTCTTTCACTACTCACTTTGAAGAAAGCAATGATTTCATCTCCCAGATATTTTGAGAGTTTTAGGCGCCTTTTATTTTCAGTCAACCCCTTCCCCTTCTCAATTGGGAGTATTGCAATGTTTTGCATAAAACAGTTCATGACTGCTAATGAGCCACAACTATGCTATGATAAACAGACCTAAGTTAAACTTGCATTCTAGATTGCTTGGTACTTAAAAGAGAATACCTATGTACATGAAGCTTCGATTTTGCTTGTATGTTTCTGCACAGATCTCTCAGAGGATATGGATTTTCCCCCATATTTCTCTACATATAAAAGATTTGTACTTCCTTCAAAGTTTCTTAGATTCCAGGTCTGAGATCTGTTGATGTTAGCAACAAAATTCCCCTTGATTTTAAGGGGACTGGTTCACTCTGTGATGTCAGGACTTGAATTGGGGCCTTTGAAAACAGAACAATCTGTCTTTATTTTGTACTAGAAGTTACTGGGGCACTGATACGCTAAACAGATACAGCCCCTCAAGGAACTGATGCTCACATTTGAGTTCAATGTGTAGTCCTAAATAGTTCAAGATAATGACTTAGTCATGTTTGATATTATGTGGATGTGCCCACATGAGTCTTTGCAGGATCTTAGCCCAAACATGTAGTGCACAATATGAATTATGTCCTCTTCCTTTCCATTTCCATTATGGTTTCACCAAAATTTAGATCAAATACTTGCCTTCTTAGTGACATGATTACTCCTATAACACGATTGCTGTTTTTTATAAACAGCTACCAGCCTTTACCCCATTGCCACCGTCGTTCTTAACATTTGATAATAGTCCCACATGACAAGAAAATGACAGGAGGTCTTCTCGTCATGGAGCTCAAATCTGTACTGGCCTGGAAACTCAGCAAGATAACTCCATATTACCACAAGGATGATCAGGGGCTGGAACACCTCCCGTATGAAGACAGGCTGAGAAACTTGGGGCTGTTCAGCCTGGAGAAGAGAAGGCTACGTGGAGACCTCATAGCAGCTGCCAGTATCTGAAGAGGGGGCTACAAGTCTGCTGAAGAGGGACCCTTCACTGGGGACTGTAGCGATAGGACAAGGGGTAATGGGTTAAAACTTAAAACAGGAGAGATTCAGATTAGATATAAGGAAGAAATTCTTCCCTGTGTGGGTGGTGAGGCACTGGAACAGGACACCCAAGGAAGCTGTGAATGCTCTATCCCTGGGCAGTGTTCAAGGCTAGGTTGGACAAAGACTTGAGCAATGGGGGCTACTGGAAGATGTCCCTGCCCATGGCAGGTGGTTGGAACTGGATGATCTTAAGGTCCCTTCCAACCCAAACCATCCTATGCTCACTGTAAGTCCCATTAAAAAATAAATGTGAAGGCTCAGTGCTGCTCGTGAGATGGTTAGCTTATAGCCTGCATTATGAAAATCCTGGAGCCCTTCAAAACCAGTAATTTTCATGCTTAATACACAATGCTCCACAAAGCATTTAAAGTGCTTGTGTGGGCTCTTCTGAAAGACTCCTTCACTTGGAACCTTCCCATCTGATTTCAGCAATATGGGCAGGCCACGTGTTTTTGCAGTAGAAAACAGGGTAGATTTTAGATGAGAGAGCCAATTACATGCAACTGAAAGGACTATGGACGACCTGATTTCTACTTCTGGCCTCATCCCCAGGAGAACTGCTCCTTGGTGACACTGGTAACTCACATCAGAGTCTCATGTCATGCTTTCTCCCATGTAAGACAGCATCCCTTGTAAAACACTTCAGAGAAAGCCTGTTATAGAAAATTCACTCTGTGAAAGTTCACCTCTTAAGATTAAACGTTGCTTTGCCTTTACAATGAAAACTGAGTGACGAAAACATAGGTCATGATTTTTCCCCTTGTTGGACACCAAAGAAGATGTTGCCTTTGTTTCTAATGCAAACTGAACTGGGTTTCTAGGCCATGATCCTGCTAGCTTCTCTCGTGTATGTTTAAATGTGAATTTCAGGGGGAAGGCACTGTCTGAGCACCATCACTTCCAGAAGCCATAACTCGCTATTTTCTCTAGTTAGACACAAATTATTTTCCTCCAAAAAGAAAAATATTCTCAAGACAGTTACAAATAAGATACAAGTTTTATTCCTGATTTTAGTGAATATTTATGAATATTTATGAATATTATCCTGATATTTATTCCTGATATTTATGAAATATTATCAGTTTCTTGGCTCGCATCTCAAGCTGTAGTAGGCTGGCACAGATCCCTTACAGATCCATTAACATTAAAATGAGTAACAATTGGGAACCAGATGGCACAATGGTTTAGGGCACTAACTTTCTGCCGCCTATTTGTCTAGACTACTCCATGATGAGAATTGAGTAACACCATTTGGCCTTGTTTGAGCTGAAACTTTCAACATCTTTTCAAAGATGACCTTCAAAAATATGTATTTGAAGATATATATATACAAAAATCAAGATTCTGTAATTTTTCTTCTTTTGTGACATGAAAATGGCCAGTATTTTTGTGCATATAGAAGTCTACCTTAATTTACTAAGAATATATGCCAAAGAAAGGTTTGTAAGTTTATGGGTGGTGGAAAGTAAACGTATTTGTATTACTGTTATTTCATTATACCTGCCAGGTTCTAAGTTCAACTTTTTGTATCCCAAGTTCAACACCTTGTCACTTCATTTAAATAATACTAAAGTACTCAATTTACATTGTCTTTCTATTTGACAACAAAAAAGTGCTGTTATTTCTCTATATGCCCATTATGGAAACAGTAACCAAAACACTTTTGTAATTCCTGCCCATGCTTAAAAAATAAAAATAGAAATAGAAATAAAAGTGAAAAAAAAAAAAACTTTGGAAAGGTTTTAAAAACAAAACCCTAAATGATTTGAGAGACACTTTTTAAGTAAACCTTAGCCTGCAAAAAAGTTTTATTTATTTGTCTAACAGAAGGGTAAGTTTTTAAATCACCTCCAGACTCTTGCACGGATCTGTCATTTCAGATGGTACAGGACTTTCTTGTCTAGCAGCAAATGGTACAGTGAGATGGCAGAGACTGGAAATTGAAGTTAAAGAAATTAATGTCATACATATGTGAAGTAATCGACAAGTGGAACAAGCTGATCTAAAGGCTTGTGAATATTCCAGTTTTTAACATCTCAATTTAAAGACTGGATGTCTTTCTAAATTCATGATCCGCTTGAACCAGAAGCTTGCTGCAGGGATTATCGGTAATGCTCTACGGCTTATGTTAAGAAGGGACTCAAATTAGCCGGAACATAACAGCTCCTTCTGTTCTTAAAATCTGTGAATCATCCAAGAACTTTTCCACCAAACCCACAGAAGATAAGAATGAAGACTGAAAATATTTCTGAAGGGGGGAAAAAAAAGAAGCAAATAATCCCTTTCAGAAACCCACATGTGTATTTGAGCATTTCATTAATATCTCAAAAATAGAAAGTACAGCTGAACTGTCAAGTCACTTGTATACAGAGAAATTTGCTAAAAAGCTGTAACGCCAGCAGCATTTCTGGCACATCCCTCTCAAGTGCTGTTTTGTGCAGTGTCAGCCTCCCTCCTGCCTTTTTCACCCACCAACCTAATTTCTCACTTCTCTTATCACTTCTGCTATTTCCTTTTTCTTTTTATATATATATATATGTAAATTTTAATTTTAATGTTTGACATTATCAGGCCCAAAAGACGCTTCTCTGGTGTTACAAGGCGATTGCGCATCCTTCCCTTGTACACACAGCACGGGAAGTCAGGAGTGGCGTGGAGTCAGCAGGAAAAGATCAAAACAACCTTGGTGGGACAGAGCAACCTGCGCCCCTGCTGCTAACACCAACCACCCTGTCACGTGCTGGACCCTCAAGCCCAATTAATGACTATAATAGTGTCTTGTTCAGGAGCAATCCTCTGTAGCTTGTGTCAGCACTGCAGTAGTTATTGCGTTTTATGAGCGAATCCATGTGATAAAATATCATATATATGATGGATATGATAAATATCATATCCATCAGGAATGTCATCAATGAAGTGGGCAACCAAGGATAGCACAAGCTTGACACCAGCATGAGAAAAGCTCCTGCAGAAATGTGCTAAGAGTGAAATCTTGAAGTGTTTTTTATGAGATATAGAAGCTACAATGATCATTGTCAAAGCAATGAGTTGGGATAAGACTCACTGCAACAAGTTTAGTTTGTTGACAGGCCTGGTTGTGTTGGGGTAACTCACCTTGGTGACTTCAGCATGCTCACGGACAGAGGGAGACAAGGGACAAGTGGTAAGTCTGTCTGTGATTCGGTTCACATGCAGAGGCTCTTCCCACACGGGTACACTTGGAGGCAGCTATGTGCCGCAACCCATCTGGCTGCCCACAGCTGCAGGTTTATTCTTAGTTTTAGGAATGCGAATACTCATGGACATGGTGATGGCATCATGTCAGCTAGCAGACAGATTTTCTCCTCACAGCATTTATCTCTGTGGATGGGTGGGTTTCCTAATGAGGTGGATGTGGGGGGTCTAGTGATGTCTGGTTTCTGAACCATGCATTTCGTCCTCTGACAGTCACTGGTCTTGCTAGTTCAGTAACCTGTAACTATGTGCAGTGTAATATGTTTCATGATGAAACTACTATAGGCATTTACAGGAGAACATAATTCTGTATTTCTTCCCCAAGAACTATAAGTGTTCCATGACAGAGTTATGCTGTGATGTGAGTGAAGTGCAAGAAAAAGCAAGCTCCGTCTGCTCTGCAGCCTTGTAAAGAAAAGTTAGAGGATGTATACCACAGGTTGGGCTGGCTGGCTGGATGCTGTACCAATGTGCATAGGACTGCATCTCAGTCCACAGGCCATAATGAAAGATGATGCTCATGATGCCATGCTATTTGTGGACACACAGTACTAAGTTAAAGAATTCAAGGTGAAGTGCCATGTGGCTTTACAAACCTTAGTCTTTGTAAACTCAGCTCTCTATAATCTCCTCCATGTGCCAGAGTAGGTATTTGCTCCTTGGCTAAGCCAAGACCAGCTGAATAAACCCAGGGAAACACATAAAAGACCCTGCATTTCTCCATAAACCAGGAGTAAAAAGCATGTTTCTTTGACACATTTACCCCAGCAAATCCAGAGCAACATGCATGCATATTCGAGAAAATGTCTTCCAGCCATTCCATTGCTCAGACATCATCTCTGAGAACAATCACATCCTCAATGTTATCCTTCTGTTCCCTGGGAAAGAGTTCAGGTTGTAATATAGTAAATGTACACAAACAGGCCAGAACATCAAGGTTTCTATTTCTTTCAAAAATTGATGGATTACAGTTTGCTCATTTAGCCTTTATTACTATGACTCTGAATGAGAAATGCAGAACATCTTCCTATCCAATCTCCACCCTTTGGATATGTCTCTTTAATACGTGCAAACTTCTGTCTTTTCTACTTACTAAGCCCTGCATAGTCAAGCTATTCAGCTAAGTCATTACTAAACTTCTATTTTTTACCTTCCATATTCTTAGGTTTTTTTTAAGCATTACAAGTTCCACCTGGTGCCCCATGACGATGTCTCATTAAAATAGCCTTACTTCTCAGGTCCTCATGTAGTACAACCGACCACTGCTCAGATGAAGTCAATGAAGGGACCCTGATTTATAAGATCTGTCTGTTCATTACCTTCATTTCTGTTAAGTGACCTTTCAATGAAAATGAGCATAGGCAAGGGACAAAAACTGACATGGGAATAAGACAAAATATATTATGAAGATAAGCAGGTTTTCTGCCTTGCTGAACACAAATATTTCACTTGAAAGACAACACCTAGGGAACCTAGGACCTGTCAATAGTCTTCAACCAGCTTCTAAGTGAACTATAACGCATGATAAATTTCTGTAACAAGCAAGCAAATTTGCACCAATCAGTGATGCTATGAGCAGAAATCTATTGCTTTTAGAAGATATGCAAACTTCTCTTTCAGTTAGGTGCCAAAGTTTGGCTGATACTGTGTATTAGAGGAATCAGTGAATCGCACCAAGTAATATATCTGAAAACATGTACCATTTTGGGATGCAAGGCCACTGTAACTTCTAATAGAAGTAGAGCTCCACAATATAAGCTATTTTTGTATGGTCTTCAAAGACCTGAAGCATCCATTGAACAAAGGGCAATAGGCACTCATTCACCCATGGGTCTGACAATGTGCAATACTGCTAGTAGGCTGTACTTGCCAAGAATGCTAGTAATAAATTGAATGTAAAGAAATGGAAAGTCAGACACCTCAGAAATGATTTATATAGAAATAAGTCTGTTCGTTGAGGAAGCATGATAAACTAGTTTCTCAGTCCAGTTTGACAATGTCTATACCACAAATGAAAACATCTAAGCCAAGCAAAGTGTTCTGCTGCCATGGCAAAATAACTGTTCCAGTGCTCTGAAGGGTGAGGAGATTTAATAGTACTAGTGAGACAAGTAGACCAGTCCATCCTCCTAGGTGTCCCCCACAGTTTCATATATCGTACGTTCATAGTATTCCAGTAAAACAGTGTCAATGGATAATGCAAACAATAAATTCAGGGGGATTTATTCAGGAAAATCCTACCTCCCCTTTGAAATTTTGTCAATGAATAATTTCACCATTTTAAGAATCAGGATTTCATCCTTGACTGCTTTTATTTTCAGGAATTCACAGTGAGGAGGTGACTGGTTTTCAGCATTCAGCCCCTCTATTTGTTACCTGCTCTTCAGAAAATTCATATGATTAGATTTTAAGAGCTGTATTTAACACTTAGCTCCACTGGCTTCATATGTATATCAGGAAATAATCACTAAAATAAATAACTTCCATAATTTCCATTATCATTGCTGGATTAGCGCCAGACTTTCATTCTTCCTTCTCCTCCCTATGTCCATCCTGCACTATCCTTCTTTCATTGCTCACTCTGGTCACCATTAATGTGAGGACCAGCTCTTTGTCATCTTCACCTTCTCCCCCCTTCAATGCCTCTTCTCAGGACTTAGCTGAAAGTGACTGTTTCTTTTAACCAATATAACAAGGAGTATTAATTGTTTCATTCAGGTATGTCACTTGGGAGAATAAGAGGTTTTGTCCAGGATACTCTATACATGCAAGACCTCCTAAACAGAGAGCATTTCTTTTTTGGTTTGCCTGTATCTATAACCCTAAGAAGGGCAGGAAAAGAAATGTTTTCTACTGCTTGTAGGCTTCCATAGGGGAGCCTTTTAAAACCCACGGGAATCTGTCACCCTAAATGATGGAATCCCACAAGACAAGTGTGGGGATTAGCCTGACAAAACATCTGCCTATGTCAACATAGTGCCAAGTGAAACAAAGTTCCACCAGACACTGATCCAGGCAGCTTAATGTCTGCACTCTGCCACCACCACCTCCCCGCTGACAGCTGGGCACACTTGCAAAGCACGTCTGCTTCTCCCTGACACCACTGAAAGACTGCAAAGCTCAGTGCAAGTGTGGCTGCTCCCTGACAGCTCTGCTGTAGGACTTCACACCAAAAGCATGTACAGTGCTATAAATGCTTCAGTCTCCCTTGCCACAAATAGATAAAGAATGTATTTCTCCCAAGAAGACAATCTTACTTACTTGGGATAGCGCCTCTGCTGAAAGATGGGCAGAATCTCTGTATCTTGATTGGAATGTAGGAGCAGTAAATCCCGAAATCTTTCTGTCAGGATAAAGAAAAATAAGAGGAAAAGAAAAAAAAAAAACAACCAACAAACCCAGACTGTGACTCTGCATTCTAAGCACAGGCCACAAGCAAGCAAGCAGCAATATCAGTGAATTCTCTTCTCCAGCGATATTTACCAGAGAACAAAGCTATAGGGAATACAATCTATATATTCACACAAAACTGCTGCTAAGACTAGAAATCACTGTTTCCTGTAAACCTTTTTAGTAATATTTTTAAATGTCTTTTTTTATCCAATATTGAATTCCAGTAATGCTTACGAATTTCTGACCCCTGCATACAGGTCTTCCGGATATGATATGCAAACAGCCATAAAGAGTCCCTGCCTTCAAGAGCTTAGTCTGAACAGAAAGGAGGAGCTACTAAGAATTCACCAGCCACTCAAGGGTCACAGTAGTCTAAAGAAACATATATAAAATAATTAATCTCAATTAAACTGCAGTATGAGCCCTTGGGTAACTGATTAATTGGTATTTTCAAGGATGGCTGAGAGACTGGATTGGCTTTGGTTCACTATTATGTATTTAAAAACCTGCAACATAGGACCATATACAGTAGGTAAGGTTTTTGTAACTTGGCTTCACTGACCACCCAGTGAAGGGGTTGGTGTGGTTGGTGTAGCTGCCTTGCTCTGATACCTTTCTCTTAGAAGTGGTTAGATACAATACGTAAGCAGGATCTGTAGGAGCTTCTATCAGTATCAATTTCTCAGTTGCTGGAAGATGGGAACCTCCTCAAAACTCACTTGATTTAGAAATAGAAAGGTATTTCCCACCCAGGTCAAATCCCTCCAACACACCCCATAGCTCTCTATAGCATGGGACATGCTTTGTTTCCTTCTTTCCTTCCATCACTTGCAACTTTTATTTAACCAGTCCTTCAGTGGCACAGAAACCCAAGGCACTGGTGATGCCCTTCCCACATTTGCATCCCCTACTCTTCCTGCAGTACCTTATAACAGTGGCTTAAAGTCTTCAGCAACAGGTTTTATGCATCATTTGCTAAAAGACAGCTTGTGGCCTGTGTTGTTTGAAGTAGCTGTACTGTGGGGTTCTCCAAACCAACTATCTCTTCCATGTAAGTTCTTCATTCTGGGAAGTGAACCTGAGGATAAGTGCAGTCCTCCCTCCCCTTATATCCGTATGTATCTCAAACTATCTTCTAACACTGGGTTTACAGATAAGGATATCAAGTGACAGAAGATGAGTGGAGAAAAAAATCTGAATCTCCCATCTAAAAAAAAGGAATCATAGCAGCTTTCTTACCTATTACAGGTTAGTATATGATAGCTTTCTTAACATTCAGTTTTATTTACTGTATGTCATCATAATCAAACACCATTAATTTGGATACAATTCATGTAACCTCTAAAATGAAAAAATAAAGCAACCAAACCCATACTTAATAATACTTTGACGAAAGCATGTTAAATTCAGAAGAAAAACTCTCTTGTTAAGGGCTCAGTTTTAAAGGTCAATAGTCTCAGATGGTCTAATCTAGTCTTTCATCAGCTGGCTGAGATACATTGCAAACATCTCAGAGAGGTACCAGGATGTGCCAGTGAAGAAACAAGGGCTGGTACTTAGTTTGTTCCTTTACTTCTACACCTCTTCAAATTAATTTTGAGCAAAACAAACACCTGTACCTCCAAACTTCTTACTGTATCTTCAAAGTGAAGCTTAGCTTTCCCTGTACCTAACAAGGACAGCAACTGGATGTGGCCAACAACAGCAATGATGCGAAGATGGAAGTGAAACTCAAGGAGCATCTTTCAGGAAACACCCTGCTCACTGTCTTGCATACAGCTTGCCATTACAGCTACTCCTTGACCTCCTGTTGTATTCTTCGGAAGATGAAGAGATTTGCTTTTTTCCTCAGTCCCCTGGTACGTGGCAATACGTTGTATGTGGGCATGCCCTGTATCCTTAATGATATGCTATCTTCAAAACACACTGGACAAGAACTGCAAGGCTTCAGGAAGCTTTCACTGGTGCAAAATGACCAACTGTGTATGTTTCAGAACAACCACATCAAATTCCACCCCAGCCTCAGGAATCTCCCAGTGCAACTTAAGCTACTGGCGCATTTCTAGGAACTCTTTATAAAAAGGCTTTGTATAAACAACAGCCTCTGTGTGTGCCTGGTGGAGGAGTGAGAAGTTTTCAATGGCAAACACTGAATGACAGCACTGGAGGGTTTGGACCTCTAGAACATGGTGCAAATCACCATGATTAAGGCTTTGTCTTTGGGGTGCTGATTTATTTATTTTTGAGGGCTTATAACCAGGTGCAAGAGCAATGCAAAGCCTGGGGAGACATGTTCCTCTTAGTTCAACAGTGTACAACACCCCGTTACACATAAAGTGAGGCTGGTTTGGCAGACCTTGCAAAGAGCCTGTGACTCTCTATGAGAGACAAAACACATCTTAGCAAAGGAGCAGATATTCCCACTCCATTGTTCTGCCCAAGATGGATGGCACGCAGGCAAAGGGCCATATCCATCTCTATCCCCATACTCCATGACTCTTTTTCTTGTACTGCTGCCCTTTCCCATTGATCCAGACCACCTGGCTGCACTCCAGGACCCAATTCAACAAGCCACAGTCTTGAAAATATTTTGAATAGTAATGTGACAGAGCTGGCCAGTAGTGGCGTGAAAGCAGCCAAGTTACAGCATCTGAAATTGGCCTAAACAGCTTCCCCACTGGATCTTGTTTCAGTTAAAGTCAACTTTGACTTTTTTCCCCATGCTATGGCAAATTTCCCAGGCAGATGTATTTTCTTTTCACCATACGACTTTACTCATTTTTCCATGTGTCGTGGTTTAACCCCAGCCAGCAACTAAGCACCACAGGGCTGCTCGCTCACTGCCCCTACTCCACAGCGGGATGGGAAAGAGGATTAGAAGGGTAGAAGTGCAAAAAACTCCTGGGTTGAGATAAAGACAGTTTATTCGGATAGAGAAGGGAGAAAATAATAAGAGTGGTAATAATAATAATAGGATTAGTGATGCACAATGCAGTTGCTCCCCTCTTACAGTCTGATGCCCAGTCAATTCCCAAGCAGTGGCCCTCAGCCAGCTTTTACTGAGCATGATGCCACATGGTATGGAACATCCCTTGGCTTAGTTAGGGTCAGCTGTCCCAGCTGTGTCCCATCTCAACTCCTTGTGCCCCCAGGCTACACACTGGCAGGGCATGAGAAGCTGACAAGTCCTTGATTTAGTGTAAGCACTGCTCAGCAACAACTAAAAACATCAGTGTGTAATCAACATTATTCCCATACTGAATCCAAAACACAGCACTGTACCAGCTACCAAGAAGAAAATTAACTCTATCATAGCCAAAACCAGGACACCATGGCAGCACTTACGCTATATGGTAGTGTTCTACCTCACCTCAAACACAACCTACAACTTCCTGGAGCACATGTAGCCTCCACAGCCTGTACATCCTGAACAGAAGCCTTTAGGATTAATTTGGCCCATAGGACCATTACGTATATGCTTAACCCTTCAGGTCTATAATATTCTCATATTACCTGTACATTTGTATAATACAGAAGTCACACTGGTGCACATGACACTGCTGCCTTTAAGGACTATTCAGCAAGGTGATGAGGGGGGTGATGAGAGCTTTGGCAGCTACTGACAGAACAGAGGTACTTTTGGTGCTCTTACAAAAATGAATATCAGAAGCCTAATTCTTCACAAGGGAAGCAAGAAAAAATCACAATACCTGGGGGGGGTGGGGGTGGACTTTTTCAAAAAACTATGATTTTCTTCTAATCCGTGCTACGACAACAAACGAAAGATTTGAGAACTGAGGAAACTCATAATCAGAGCATTTTTACACTATTTTCATTTGCATTCACTAGTTGATGAATAGCACCAAACCAAACAGTTGATAAATAGTACCACTCAGTACTTGGATTATCTTAGATATCTCCCAAAATCGAGTCTTTTCCATCACTTCTTATGGTTTATTATCTAAAATGTAATGCTTTTGCCTATGTGTCGGTCTGGGTTTTTTAACAAAACATGCATAGCATTTATTTAACCAAGTTTTAAAAGGCTTACTTCTGAAAATCTGAAAGTATCTTCCCCTCATTCTATCCACGCAATTTCATTAGTTTAAGTCTGTACTAGATAATCACTATTCAGATATCATTATTATGCCATCGATTGTTTTGTCAGTGCTGAATTGACACTGCAGATGTCATCTCACCAACTTTCCCATAAGCCCACCCACAGGACAAAGTCCTCAGAGACATCAGGAATGGCTACACAGTCCCATCTTACGTTCAAACTTATCTTTTCAACATGCTGAGTGTCTCCACTTCCCCCTGGCTTTCATTCTGGGTGTACACTTCCTTCAAAAGCCTCGATTAGTGATAAGTCCTCAGTTAAAGTGAGGCAGACCCACTGGGGTCACGTATGTTTAGGTAAACGTAGCGCAGTTACCTGTGATGACTAGGGGCTGGATGTAATAATGCAATGTTATGTCCTGTCCTCCTAAATCAGGAAGCTTGTAGACTATAAGGGAGAAAAGTTTGCCATTGAAAGCTTTATAAATTTAATCTGTCCTTTTGCATTTACCTCTCTTCCCTGCCTCGTATCTAATTCTCCTCCCCTCTTTTCTACCCTTTGCTCTTTCTCCTGCTCCCCTCTCAACATATTCACAAGTCAGCCACTGGAATCTCTACATAAACTCCCACTAACATCTTTATAATACCTGTTATAAAAATCCAGTTAGCAATTTGCAAGGACAGAATGATGCATTTCCAGGGAGATTTTCTCTTTGAAATAGTTAGATGTGTGTTGTTGTTCTCAAGCAGGATGGGGCTGTGCTCAGTATGGTGAATAAACAGTAATGCCAGAAAAAATGTGAGCCATTCCTGGGCATACGATCTGAAGCCCATTCAAACCGGTTACACAATTCAAGTTCCTTTTTTCCAGCATAAACTATTAGAGCAGTGGAAAGAGAGACAAAGGAAAATTTTATGATCATATTTTAACACCTGGGGCTCTCAAAGCAATTTGTATAGAAGGTCCCTATGAATTAAAACACATTCATATTCACATGCTGTAGATGGAGAAACTACGGCACAGGGAGCACTTGTTTTTTGAAGCTGTGACATCCCTGAAGTTCTTGCTGCTTTAGCACTTAGAAGATGATGCCACGAGTCACAAAACGCATTTGTGTTAGGCTTGACTTTAAAAGTTAGGAAGTGCAGTTCTTCTTTCATTTCTCCTTCTGGTTACAAAATATTTTACAGAAAATAACAGCAAACTCACTCCACTGAATTCCAAGGGTCTTAGAAATCAAATTCCTGCTCTTTCTGTGCCCAATGGGTCTGTACCTATGAGGCCATAGCAGTATGTAATTGAAGTCTGAGATATTATACATTTGGTTATCCCAACCACCTTTTCACACAGCAGGCCCTGACCACTCTGAATCCCTAATAAAACCAAGTTGAATTGCATGTAATCAACTCAATTAAGAACACTGTAAAACTGATGGCAATTGCTTTTTATGGGATAAGGATTTATTATATTATTTTTATGGATTATTTTTTAAATCAAAACTCTTCAGAATAAACAGAAATGTGGTTATAAAGCAATCAGAGAAAGGGGGAAGAAAATAGCCTCAATAAAGTGCAGAACACTACGGTCCAGAAGCCAAACTGTCTATCCACAGTGACACTCTCATGAATTTGGGTATTTTGCAGTCAAGTTTCTGTAACTATCTGTAGCACTTCTACATTAACTGAGACACAAATCTCAGCTCTATCTTCTACCACATGGACACTTGCAAGCCTCTCTAAATTCAGAAATGTTGTCCTAAGTAGTTCCTCAGTGCCTTTTAAAAGGAAAAAGGCATTTAAGAGGAAGTCTTGGCCAGTTAAGGGCTATAAAACTGATGAGTAACAATACGGCATAAAACTGAGATGTTCAGGATTTTAGTTTGACTTGTGCCTTATAAATGACCAAAGTTTCTGAAATTAAGGAATTGTCAGTTCTCTCCCCCATCTAATTAACAGGGAAGGAAAGAAAACAATGATGATGTAATGTTGATGAGTTCTAGCTTCCAAAATGATTACATATTTTGCTGATACGTGGAGACAGGCTTTTTGACAGGCTTAAACTTCATGATTCCCAGTCCACTAAGCCTTATGAAGTTTAATTCTCCTGTTATATCACTACCATTTCTTCCACCTTGCTCAGTCACTGATGAGAGCCACCATTCACAGAGCTACTGAAAACAAATAATGATTACAAGCTCATAAGAAACCAGAAAGCTGAAAATTATATTTAAAACTTGATATTTATATTTATTTAAGGGAAACAGAATAGATTTAACAGAAAGGGAACTGGTCTTTTCATTCTCTAACCTGGGTGAATAAACAGTAATCACCCTTCTGTTCAACATCTTTTGCAGGATTCTAGTTTATTTAAGCCGAGAAGAAAATATGAAATCAATTAATCATTACACAGGTCAGCAGTGAACCTTCCAGTCACTCTAACCCTGCAGCATAGTCCTCTTTTCTTTGAAGAAAGTCTCTGTACACTCTGCTTTCCATCTTAACCTGAATTTGATTCCTAAAAAAGTGGTCAGCTCCTTCTCTTTCTCTAGCTGTGTGCTTACCAGATGGTTATCCTTCTCCCTCCCTGATTCCGGCATGAGCACATCCTTTCCCTGCTGGAACTCAAGGTGCTTTCTTATCTCTAAAATGTCCCACCTACTATGTCAAAATTAGCTCAGTCAGATTTATTTCTAACTAGATCTTCCTCATTTACATTATAATCACACATACTACAGGATTTATTTCTGTATATCCATATATTAGCCAATGAAGAATCAGAGTAAAAGGCAATTCTTGTCCAGGGAACCTTAGAAGGTTGGAAGATGAATGATGGAAAAGAAAAAAGCATCACTTTCTTTGCTTCAAAACAGGGAAAAGAGGTGCTGAGGACCACAGGAAGACACCATTTTGTAAGTCTAACTTTGAACAAGCCAGCATTGAGTGACCCAGGCTGCCCGTTACCTATGCGGCCAGATTTCGATTCCTTGGACAGCCAATGATGGGAAGCAGACACTACACCAAAATGAAGCAGTCTTGATGCTCAGTACTGAGTTAGAAATCCTTCTGTAGGTTACACAGCAACTCCCTGGCAGAGCTGGAGATTAGCTTGACCACTGAAGTTCAAAACCTATGTCTTACTCAAGAAGCTGTTTCTTCTCAGACGTTCTTACTATAGTTGAATGCTATTTCTGTCATGACAGCAGAGTTCATTCAACAGCTCAACACTTACAAAGCACAACAGTAAAGCACACAAAAACATAACTGCAACTTTAAAAAATATCTAAAAATACACACTCTGACGCCAATCTTATTTATGCAGGTTTTTTCAGTACTGAGTTCTACAATTGCTCCTTTTAGCCATCAAGGGCTGTACTTTGCTTTTTTAGCTCCCCATGAGCCAATGCAGGAAGGCTCAGCTACCATTTTTTTTCACTAGTGGTGCACTTTTCTCTTCCAGAATATGCCAGAGGAAATGATGAGGGCTCAGTATATCCCTTCCTGGATTTAAGGTAAAGTTGTTACATGTGATCTAAAAAGTCCTTACATTCACCGAAAAAAGAAGACTCAAATTATGTCATGGTGGATTCAACTGGTTCTCTCTCTGTAACTCATGATCTGATACAGAAACTACAGAAAGCCCAACCTTTCAAAAACTCCATGGCATTTTAACACTGAAATGGAGCTACCATCCAGCTGTGAAATTACTTCTATACTATCCACACTGCAAAGCTCCAGAAGGTATATGCTTCTAAAAAGCTGAGCAAAAGCATCATTTGTCAGGCTGTACTGATTCACATCAAGCCCCCCCCCCATACTCTAAGATATTGCTTCACGTGCAAAAACCTTTGGAAGAATCAGCATAAGGCAAGACCCTCCTGCTGTTGTTTTTCCATCCTCCAACCATTTCTATCTCCTGATCCTAAGGTGGTCTGCTTATTAAGAAATACCTTGACTTCTCTTTCAAGTACTTGCCCAGTCCCCTAGGTAAACATCCTTATCTATCCCACATCATCTGACAAGGAGTTCCATGTTTCTCTCACCTGCTACATAAACATGCATCACCTTATGTTTGTTCTGAAATAATGTCTTCCTTACTGTATTTGATGGCCAAAAGTTCTGATACTGCCAGAAATGGCAAACAGTCAAGTTTTACCCACCTCCTCTTACAGTACTATGCAAGATTTTGCAGGCCACTGTTATATTCCCCTAAATTACCACTACAAGAGTCCCTGCATACTCAGCTGCCCTGTGCCTGGAAGCCTTCCATGCTTGTGATCATCTTTGTCATTCCTTCCTGAATGAATACTTGTCCAGTATTCTGTCTGAGAGATGAGGACCAGATCTGCATGCAAGATTCAAGTCCTGGGATCACCACAGAATTACTCAGCTGCACAGGGATCTCCCCTGCTTTATTCTCTACTCTTCCCCTAATAAATTACATCTTTACTGCTGCTGAGCACTGAGCTGATGTCTTCATGGAAATAATTATCACCACTGTAAAGTGTTATTCGTGGGCTGTCATGGTCACTTCATCTCCAGACATGTGTATTAGTTTGTCACCAAATATATCAAACATCACTACATACCCACATGCATACATGCACTGGTATTTTTAGCCAGGCCTATAAATAGATTTGAAAGCATAATATATTTTACACACTTGAACAAGCTACAAGAACTTTTATTAAACATATTTAAATAACAGTCACAAAAAAATGGAATTAATCCCATCCAAGGCTAAAATTTTGTAATCATAGTTAAACCACCATAAATTACTGGGAACTCAATCTTGGGCTTTTCTCTATTCATATTTTGTCTCAGTTTACACTGTAAGCATGGGATCATTTCACCCTCTTACTAACATAGATGTCTTGTTACATTCAAATATGCAAGTGAATTACTCCCCCAAAAAATCACAGAATCACAGAAAAGTTGAGGGTAGAAGGGATCTCTGGGTCCTAAGCCCGGCTCTGAGCAGGATACCTACACTGAAGGTGCTGATCACCAAGCAAGAGCAGGTTGCTCAGGGCCATGTCCAGCTGGGTTTTCAGTATCTCCGAGAACGGAGACTTCAAAACCTCTCTGAGCAACCTGTTCCTGTGCCTGACCACCCTTATGGTAGAAAAGATTTTTTCTTACATTTAAAATTAGTTTCCTATATTTCAATTTGTGCCCATTGCTTCTTGTTCTGTTACTGGACACCACTGAGAAGAGCCTGGCTCCGTCTTCTTTACTCCCTCCCAGGTTAAAGGTAGATAGGACAAAATGGTTTGGAGGGAACAATTACATTCCATGAAGCTTGGATTCAGATCTAATGAATCTTTCCCTGTGCAACATCAGGGATGATTTAAGGCTGATAAGATTATATTTTATCCTCAGCCACTGTTACTGAATTGAGTGATGCACACCCAAAACATACACCAAGCCAGTCTTGCACAAGCACTCCTACTTCAGTACAACAGAACAGAAGTGAAGCACCATAAGCTTTTGCCCTAGCAAGGGATGCCTCTATAGACACAACATTGCTAAGCACACCCCAGTTCTTTGTGCCAACTCCTTTCCTAAAAGTCACCCTAAAATTCATTGATATAATCGTGTCTGTTTATAGGGAAAAAAATACTAATATCAGTATTTTGTGCTGCTTTTCCATTCGAGTAAAACTGCAAACCCATGTCTGTTTGAGAGGAGGGACACAGCAGTTTGGGAGGCAATTGTACTCACTGCTGATAGACATGCAGTCAAGACACTGCCCTACCATAGTCTTCATGCATGCTGGTCATGCTTGCTTCTCCTAGTTAGGACAGGGAAGGGAAGGGAAAATGCTAAAGAAAAAAGAGTTTGCAGAAGAAAATGAGAGTCTCCTTGCTGATGCACCCTTACTCCCTGCTTTGTTATAGAAGGTAGTGTTGAGACTGCCCAGCCCTCTTCCCCCCAACTGCAGCTTGAATGGTGTTGTTAATCACCAAGGCTTAACTGACGTTAATAAGGTCACTAAGCCTAACTTTTTAATTCCTCCCTTCTAAGCTGTGTGGATACCTACACTGAAGACATTAAGTTGTTCTCAGGGCCTGTGCTGAGGGACAGAGGGAAAGCTGAAATACCCTAAATACTTAAGAGACAGTGCTCAGACAAAACAGCGGCACTGATATATGCACACTATGAGGGAAAAGTCTGTCCAGCCAACCACTTAGCTAAGATAAAATGCTAGAAACAACAGTAACAAGGCTCCAAATAAGAAATAAAAGGAGAAATAGAATATTAAGGGGCTCCATCTATGTATAAGAATCTTTTCCCCTGTGTTTTCAGCTGCCTGCGTCTTTCAGATAACACGTACAAGTTCTTCTCTAACAGCACTCCTAGCACTAGTTGCGCTGAAACATAACACAGGATAAAGAGATCAGAGCTCAGCTGGATCCTATTTTCTATATAAATTTTCTAGTCAACTGGGGATGATCCACTGGGAAGCAATGCACATTTTTTTCCAAAGATCTAATCACATCTGAGGCTCCATTTCTTATAACATCTCTCAAAGGGCAATATCAAAACCTTAGCAGGAAATCATTTGAATGACTGGCAAATGAAATGAGCCACTAGATACTGTTTTTTTTCCCCTCTTTTTTGGATAGGTGATAAAATGCAATGCACACAAGTGTATCAGGAAATGAATCAAAAGTTTGGCTCAATTTCACCCCAATGTAAACAAATTTCTTCTTACATCTGAATTAGACAAGTCATTCCTGAGAACTTAAGCCATCCCACTCCCTGAATATAAACTGCTATATATAACCTAATTTGAGTAGTTTTCATTTACTGTTAATTAATAATTTCTTTAAAATACATGTATTTGCTACTTGAGCACTAGCTCTTATACAGACTCCTTAAAATATGCTGCAGGGTTTTCTACAGGATCATCTCCATCTTTCAACTATCATGTTATGAATATAATGAAATACCAAATAGACATCTTTTTACGTGACAGAAGGTCTGTTACCACTTAAGTCAAAAGAAGTATCATCCCCAGCCTTGAATGGGGGAGAAAAGCTCTTTTATGTTACTATGTAATAACACTACATTGATAACTATTTTCTAGAACAAAGAACCCATGTTTTAGTTGATTTAGATTGATTTAGTTGATTTAGATCACATGGTTTCTCACATCATTGTAAGGATTTCTCACATCATTGTAAGGAAATGTAAGGAAATCACTTCTGAAAAAGTGATTTTGCCAATTTCTGTATCTGTAAGCTGTCATTAGATACCTACCTGTTGATTCTCTTAGATAGCAGTCATGAAGTGGTATATAGCAATACATCAGTGTACCATCGCAAATTCAGCAATACAAAAGGGCACAAAAGTGATAAAAACCTCAGCGCAGAAATGGCAACATGCTAGTACATTTGTGCTGAGAAGTATGGGAGACTTCTAAGGAAAATCTATTTATAAACAAATTTTTGGAACAATGAAATGCTGCTTTATTTGGAAACTGCACTGCAAGTGATCTGCCATTCTTGTTAATAACGGGGCACAATTAGTGTAATCCCCTCAACCTGCTAAAAACCTGCAAACATCAAATACCAGAACTTACAAAAATGTCTTGCTTTAATTATGTATTTTGCCTTTTTCAAACCAGTCACGACTAAGCTCAAGAGACACTCCGCTGACACAGTGTAAGTGAAATCCCTGAGGGAAAGCCCTGTGCCGTCGGGCTGGCACCAGCCACTTGGCAGAGCATCACAGCTTCATCTTGGAAAACACGCATGGGTGTCTGTGGCATTTTCCTGGAGGAAATGGCACTTACAGTGCGCTTAATGAATATGCAAACATGTTAAATTTATGGGAAGAGATAGTCCCTATAACTGTTTATCGCAATGAAGAGCACAAAGTGCCTACTGGTTTATTTTCATTTCACATAAGACGTGGAAGCTTCTCGGAGGCTGTAAGTGTCCTAGTTACCATTGACAGTACAGGAAAATCATCACAGCAGCCATTTCAGCAAAACTCAAAATAGCAATAATGTATGAAACTCTGCCTATCCCAAAATCCCCCTTCAACACTGAAAAACATGTCAACAGCCCTCAGTAAATGCTGCCCTGCACTGAGTCCCCACTTTGTCCAATGCAAATAAACACACAGATATGTCTATTTTGTTCCACAGGCCTTCCCAGCAGAGCAGCATTCCCTTTTACTCATGATCACAGAATTTACTTCAACATAACTTAAGCTATTCTGGTTCCAGGTAAGTCATAAAGCTAAGCAGTCATCCACTTTTTATCAGCTTCTACATAGAATACAAGGTCCATTCAAATTACTAAAAACACAGTGACACTTTGTGCAAATCACTGCAGATTTTACTCTCAAAATGTGGATTAGATGTAGAGAATTTAAGAGAAAAAAATATCGAAATGTAAAAAAAAAAAAACATGCTGAAAGTTTAGGGATGTGTGTGGACATTTATATGTAAATTAAATGCAGCGCTTCATGCATGTCACAGTGGAGGTTTCTCACATGCTCACCTCTTTTCTCAAGTTAGAGCTGCCAGCCGGACTGTATCTGCCACAAGGCAAGGACATTCTCTTACTAGGAGAGAGTGAGACCACTTCATATTACAGCCAATATACCCTAAACTGGGAGCCCAGCCAAGAGAAGATCAAGAAAGCTGGGGACATACAAAACCGGGGAGAGCATTTGCAAGTGATGTTTTTGGCTTTCAGACAGTATTATTGACCATATGAATTTTTCTGAGGAACAACAGTCCTTCTTATGAAAAAGATAAATCAGCTTTAGGGAACAAAAAGGTGGTGGTGGGGATATCTTCTGTTAATTTTTACCAGTCAATCTTATTGCTCATATTTCTGAAGGAAAATACTGCTTAAACAAATAACTGGGTTACTTCATTCCCTGCTCTTTGTTTTGACTTTGCTGCCTCTTTGTTAAACCTGCTGAAGGCACTGAATGCCTGAAAGACAACCTGCTTTTTCTGGCTGTTTCAGATGATCTAATGAAAGATATTACCTCCCCCTGCAAAACTTGCCTCTCGTGGGATATTATTTCATTATAGTGCCCTGTGATCTAATCTGCTACAACTGTCACAAACTATATAAATAAGAAGTATCATGATTTCCTTTTTCAAACAAGCTCTGCCACTTTACCCCCATTCTGAGCAAAAAGAGCTTTAAATAAAGAAAAAGAGGAAGAACAAGAACATTCCTGAGCTGCAGAAATGTGGGTTATAATGTCAGTGAAACCAAATACAGGCTGCACCCTCCCCATCAGCTGCTGCATTTCATACCAAAGTGCCATTTATTGCCATCACAACACACTCTATGCCGCGTACCACAATGGGCAAGGCTGCAATCCCATTCACAGTTTGGAAAGTCATTTCCAGCCTATAAATTCCCTCCTACAGTTTGTCCTCACAGTGCTTTAGTTAATACTGAGATAACCGAGTCATTTGTCTTGTTAAGAAATGCCACGTTCGGCACGTAGCAACTGCCATTTCTAATTTCACTCAAAATTCAAAAGCACCGGCAATAATTTACCTTTCGGAATCATAAACTGTACAGAGTACTCAAGGCATTTCTGCCTTGACACCTTTGGAAATTCCAAGGTCTAAGAAACAGAAATTAATTGGGTTGCATTACAATTAATGAAATGACTGACACTCACAAAAGGATGCTTTTGTATAAAAAACTGGATTGAACTGGCAGTCTGACTCCATCCCCATTAGGAACTTCCACCCACATCTCTGCTCTGCATGAGGGTATCCACCCTTTTGAAGCATTGGACCATAACGTTCATAGTCCAGTGCAGAGTTGTGATTAGCACATGGTTTCATGTGTAGTTTAAGTTTGTATAGAATATCATATTATATCACAGAATTGTTTGGGTGGGAAGGGACCTTAAAGATCATCCAGCTCCAACCCCCTGCTATGGGCAGGGACACCTTCCACTAGAGCAGGTTGCTCCAAGCCCCATCCAACCTGGCCTTGAACACTGCCAGGGATGGGGCAGCCACAACTGTAGCCATAAACATTTTAAACTAAACTTTTCTATTCTGTTTATAGCAGATACAAAAAATACCTGTTGTGACAAGCTGTGGAAGCCTGCTCTTGGCCCACTGTCATGACATGATTCTGAGGTTTGGTTTGCTTTGCTTTGATGAAGGAAGAAATAACACTTTTGCAGGAGTCACATACCCTTTTTTTTTGCCTAAGAAATCCAATTTCTACAGTTGACAACTACTTAGTTGGTGGTGGCAGATTTTCATTAATAGTATTTATGATTTAATGGGACAGGTCGCCAGGGAAGGACTGGGGCAGAGGAGAGCTGTGGCTGCAATGTCAGCTATATTTCCTTACGGTGAAACCCAAATTCTCCTGCTAGATGGATCAGAGAGACAACACATATACAAAAGTCAAAGGACTGGATGGAGCAACAGAAAGGTGTGTGTGGCAGATGAATGTAAAGCTCAGTTGCAAGGGGCTGTAGGGAATTATTGCTACAATTGGGGTGTAGGATCTGTTTCTCATGGAGAAGCCCAACACTGACTTTAATGTACCTTGGAACAGAAAGAGATTTTGGAACAAACAGTTGCTATTTCAAGGAAGCCTGGAGTTTGGGGTGGGGTCAAGCAGCTGGCAAGAAGTGGGGTAAAAATTGAATGAAGGAGAGAAATAACACATAAAGGAGATAGGACATCCTATCAACGCTAATATGACAGCAAGAAGGAGCTAGAAAGTATTTTCTGTCAAAATACATGGAAAATGTCATTTGACCATGGTATTTGATCGTGATGACATCTGCAATGTTGTGGGAGTTTTAATTAACTCCCACACTTAACCGATGAGCACTAAACAAATTCTGGGCCCCTCTGCCTTCTGAACCAAGTTTAAACAAGGCATCTGTAGAAATAAGCAGACAGGTAGGAGAGACCAAGGAATAAGGAGCAATATAAAGCACCATCATGATAGCTAGTCTTCTGACTAGCCCAGCAACCACTACTGCTGGTGGTGTTTATGGCAAAAATAGCTACACCTTAGACCTTACCACAGCTCAAATCAATGATGGGACCTCTGATGAGTTTTTAAATACTTCTATATTTAAAATGAATGTTAAAAGTGGAGAGGGTGCAGAAAGCAAAGAGCCAGGTAAATGCAACATCTCAGAACTTGAACTTAGTACAACAGATCAACCAAACAGAAGGCTCAAAGTCACCATGCTCAGTTTATGTAAGGATCTGCACACACTGAGGCAACAACTAAAATGCACATGCGTTTTCCAGTCAGGGTCTTTGCCTGGAAATGAAGGAGGAAAGGGAAAAGATGAAAACCAGGAAAACCCACTCAATTATGACATCATCGCAGATTTGAGCTTCATTTTCACAAACAGCCTAGAAAGAGAACGTAGATATCAACAGGTTGAAGCTGAAAAATCTCCAGTCTATTTCAACCCCAAGTTTGGGGTTTTGTTTGTATTAACTTCTGTATACAAGTTATTCTAAGAAATTCCAAAGCATCATGCAAGTGTTGGGAGTACATAAAGATAACTGCTTCTCTGAGCACAAAAGTTTATAAACATCAACAATTCCTATGGGAGTTTTAGTTCTTTTTTCAATGGTCCAAATTTGAAATATATTTGTCTAATTAACTATAATGATGTTTCAACCTGTTAGAAAAGGATCCTCAAATAAAACCTTTCCAATCTACTTTTAAGATATTTTAACTAGTAATTGTTATTTAAACTGTGGTAGCTCGTAATTCCAAGTCTGCAGTATGTCTGCTTTTTCCTTCTGACCATAAGGGAGAAGTTTTAATGAACTGGGATCAAAACAAGGTGATGTTCAGTAGGGATTCTGCAGCAAAACTTGAGTCGCATCTAGGGGAGTCCACTACCACCCCCAGGGAAGTGCAGGCATGCATGAAGAGCTGGCATTTCAATGTGAACTCTCCCATTTCTCTAGGAACTATTACACATCTGAGCATGTTAAAGGTGCACAAAGGAACTGGCAAGCCCAGCCAGAGTTTGTATATTCATTGCTTGAAGCAGCTGTGTGTACCTCTACAACCTACCACAAGAATGGGATGTCCCTAAGCATCCCTAAGCAAAGATTAACAGAAAAATGGTAAAACACAGGCAATCCCAGAACAGCAAATACAGCATATAAATAGCAATTACAAATGCAGAAATTACCCTGGCAGTCCAATCAAATGCATGCCCCAAAGCTTTTCTTTCTTGTGACTCTATTTTCAAGGTAGAGAGTAGCTTTTTGCCTTTTTTTTCACTACACTCATGTAGAATCATAGAATCACAGAATGGTTTGGGTTGGAAAGGACCTTCAGATCATCTAATTCCAACCCCCCTGCCATGAGTAGGAACACCTCACACTAAACCATGTCACCCAAGGCTCTGTCCAACCTGGCCTTGAACACTGCCAGGGATGGAGCATTCACTACCTCCCTGGGCAACCCATTCCAGTACCTCACCACCCTTATAGTAAAGAACTTCTTCTTGAGATCACATCAGCTGCTACATGTTAATGTGCGCCACAGGTTTCATTCCCGTTCATGAGGGTGCTTAAAACATCTGTGGCACTGCAAGGAATACTTCAACCTTGTATTCTTGATCAGTTTTTAACTACAGAAACATCTACATATCCTGTGCATATTATATCCAAGGATAATTTACTTCATTCAGACATGTCATTTTCTATAATCACTACATGAATAGAAAGAGCCTAGGGTATGCAAAAGGCAGACATTTACAAACAATAGAATGCATGAAGAAAGAAGAGTAGAAGAAAAATTCCTTCCAGACAACTTTTTCACCTAAAAAACTTTTTTTCCCATGTAAAACTCATTAACTATGCAAATCAGAGTTGACTCAAGACATGCTGGTTTTGGTACTAAGCCAGTTGGAGGTCAACTAATGAAAAACATTGAGGTCTGGAGCCAAAAATTCAGGTCTGTTCACCTTCAGCATTAATGCTTTAATCAGAGGAAAAGGGCTTTCAGCAATGAGCCAGAAAACTAAATCTGCTCTCCTTCTTTTTCTCCATTCCCTTAATCCTGTCTGTTATTGAACTTGCTTGCAGTCATAAGTAGAATAATTAATGAACCTTAATGGCAATGAAGAATAAAACTAGTACTCTTTATGGCACATTTTGGCTAACCATATTGTTAAAGCATTTTAAACCTCCCAGTAATGTAATAATAATACTCTTCTTACTAATGACAAATTTTATAGAAAGAAACAGAATTAAACCTTTCTAGCACTCATATGTTCCTCAGAATTGTAAGTAGGATTCACTGATAAAATAAGAATTGGTACTCATAAAATCTAACAGAGGAAAATAACATCTACTGCATCTCTGTCTTCTGCTTCCAAAACCACACACTGATTTTGCTGGAACAAGCGACAGTACCACGTCATTAACACCTCTACACCCTGCCAGGAATCTCATGGAATAACTAAACACAACAAAATACATGTTACTATGGAATGAAAAAGGCCCAAATCAAACAAAGCTTGAAGTAACAGCAGGAGACTTGACCAGTTGTTCACCACTGATGACTAGATATTTTTAGAGAAACTCAGTAGCAGTTATAGTGATCCTGGGACAACCTTGTCACATCCTGCAGGCAAACTTTGTAGTCTTATTATTCCTTCTTGCCATCGGCTTCACACACTCCTCCAGTCTGAATCAAAATATCTAAGGCTATTGTAGATACAATAATCCACCACTTCAGTATGTCTATACCTGTCCCCAGGGTGACTGAAAATGAAATGTAACTTCTTTGCTAGCTCCTGATCTTGCTGATAAGTCCCAGCTAAGCATAGCAATGCACAGTGAGCCTTGGGATGCTTCAGGCATTCTCTAAATGAGGAGCTGCAAGGGTTTAACAAGGTCATATAGATACTCCTGAACCATCTGGCAAACCCTCCCAGCCCAGCAAGTTCAGGTCATTCTTCCTTCAGAGCCACTAAAAAGCTATGTTTATTTTCTTCTGGTGAGCATGCAAAAAAAGCCTTAGTCAGCCTCCAAAATCCCAAACAACTGCCTTAAAACTGCTTAAAAATAGAAATCTGGGGTGTGTACTCTTTTCTGTCTCAGGTTTTAGTCCATAGGGAGATAAACAAGAACCATGCTTTCATACCTTTCTGGAAAAATTATTGGTTTTAACTGAAAAAAATGTTTTGTTTTATTTCCTGAAACCTCCTGCTCCAAATCTGGACCTTCCAGAAAAAGTACTATGACAATATCGGACAAAAATTCACATCAGACCACATCAGATTCAAAATAAGGTAGTCAGTACCCAACTGACCTAATGAACCTGTATATCCTCATCTCTACAAGGAAGAATTAAGCAAAGATACATATTTTCTGACAAGACCTGGAGTTTACTAGGGTCATGCAGACCATGATCTGTCCTGGCCCTAGCTGGAGAGTTCCAGCACACATCAACATGTCCTGCTGCCATAACATTTGGTAACCTATAGGACAGGAGTCTTAGATTCAACCAGTGGTATTAAAATGCTCTTATGGCATCCCCACAATCAATACCATGCTGCTCAGAAGGGTGGTCAGGCCTTGCAAATGTCTCTAGAATCATACACACCTACACAAGAGGAGGATGTCACTACAAGAACACTATTACTGTAGACTGCAGAACAGTATCAGTGTTTTAAACACAGTCCCACACCAATTTGTACCAGCAACACACTTGCAGCATAACAGCAATGTTTTATTGCCTTAAGGCAATGCAGTTCACCTTAACACCTCTAAGTGCTGTGTATTTATTTCCCACAAAAACATGCTGCACGGCCTCGGAAGTCTGTTAGCTCGGCATCATCAATATCACTTTCTGTCTCACACCCTGATGTTTGTCTGATGAATGAGACACATTGTCTTGATACACTGCCATGGGGTTTTTTACTGCTGTGAAGTGTTTGGACACAAGGCATGGCCCACAGCCTCTCTGCCTCTGTTTTTCCCCTCTGGAGGTGCCAGACGAAATGTCAGCTTTAAAACTAAACAAACAATACTTGAGGCAGCAGCAAGGACAGGGGAAGCATAAGGCTGATGGATGACAACACTGATAACAAACCAGACAATAAGGGGGACAACAAAAGCTTTCAAAAAACCCTTTTGTAAATACTAAGCCAATAATTTGTTCAAAGCTGAGGAAGAAAAAGATGAGCACAGAGATATGAGAGAAGCAGAATGAAACAAAGGTGTTCAGAGGGCAGGGGAGTAACAAGATCAGCCTATCATCTAATCCATGGATCTCACAGGTCTAATCAGTGCACAAGCCATTACAGGGACTTTAGTGACACTGTAGGGTTTAAAGTGGCTATCCACCAGCTCAGCTGCAATAACTGTCAAAGACACGCTAACTTAGCTCTGAGCCAGAGGGTAACCCAACCTGCAGAGCTTCACCTCTGCCATTACCACAGACTAGCCACTGCAAACCCATCATACCTTGGGTGTCTTCATCCTGACAGTCTAACTAACCTGTGCCCTACAGCCATGTTTCACCTCTGTGATATGATGAAACAATTGCATTAATAGCAAAAGCCATCACAATTCACAGAATTATAGAATCATAGAATAGTTAGGGTTGGAAAGGACCTTAAGATCATCAAGTTCCAACCCTCCTGCCATGGGCAGGGACACCTCGCTCTAAACCATATCACCCAAGGCCTCGTCCAACCTGGCCTTGAACACTGCCAGGGATGGAGCATTCACAACCTCCCTGGACAACCCATTCCAGTGCCTCACCACCCTAACAGGAAAGAATTTCCTCCTTATATACAATCTAAACTTCCCCTGTTTAAATTCCACAACATTTTGTGAAATAGATGCTATTCCACAAAAACAGATGCTGACTTAAGTAGCCATACGTCAGCAACAGAATAGTGTCCTGGCTTTGGCTGGAACAGAGTTAATTTTCTTCCTAGTAGCTGATGCAGTTCTGTGTTTTGGCTTTAGTCTGAGAACAATGCTGACAACACACCGATGTTTTAGTTCTTGCTCAGCAGCACTTACCCCGATCAAGGGCTTTTTAGTCTCTCATGCTCTGTCAGTGAGGAGCATGAGAAGCTGGGAGGAAGCAGAGATAGGACATCTGACCCAAACTAGCCATACCACAGCACATCATGTCCAGTATAGAAAATTGGGGGAGTTATCCAGAAGGCACCAATCAGTGCTCAGGCTGGGCTGGGTACCAGTTGGCGGGTGGTGAGCAATTTTATTAGGCATCACTTGTCTCTCTTGGCTTTTATTCTTCTTTCTTTTTTTCCTATTATTATTGTTTTTATCATTATTGTTATTATTATTTTGTTTTACTTTATTTCAATCATTAAGCTGTTCTTATCTTAACCCGTGGGCTTTAACCTTTTTTCTCATTCTTTTCCCCATCCCACTGGGGAAGCAGGGTGGGAAATGAGTGAGCAGCTCCGTGGTACTTAGTTGCTAGCTGGAGTTAAAACATGACAGTAATTACATTATCACAAACCCATTTTTTAGGGAGATCTATAATATTTATTCCACTATTCACAATAACTAGTACACATGGCAAAATATGGAAAAATAGCATTAGGAAACTCTATATGGTAAAAATCACAACTAATTGTCAATTAACTAAACTAGCTGACTTGGTGATGTATTGTAACTAGACCTTCTGTACAATGAATGAAGAGAAAAAGCCATGCTTAGGGCCTGGCTTGTCTCATAAACAGGTCAGAGGTCTACAAAAGGAGCCATGGGAAGTATTTCATGCGAAAGGATCTGCTACACTGGCATCAGAAGGCTCATTACAGCAACACCAGTGCCTGTGTGTCTGTTTTCTGTGGCGAACATGAAAATTTAGCATGATACAGTTCTCAACACCAGCATAGCACCAATGAGAAATGAAAGAGCTTATATTTATATTGGGAATTTACCTAATGGAAGGGAATGTTATGCCTTCATTCAAATCTGCTTCTGAGGAGGACAGGTTCTGAGCCCTTCTAAGCTCAGACAGCACTATTTTGATTTCAGTAGAGCAAGAAATGGTCTGGATTACCGTTTGGTTTGCAAAGGTCTCACAGCTACTGTTTCTGAGGTTTCTTCCTCTCTTCCTTGTTTTTTCTGTCCTATTATTTTCATTATTCAAATCACTGCTTTAAAAAGCAATTAATTGCATTGCCTGAAAATCTACTAAGTACCTGCTCTTATGCAAAAAATTACTTCTGGAGTGACTGCCTTTTACAGGAGTCACCTCTTACACCTTCTTCCATTGGCTACCTGAAATGATAAGCACTGGGATATGGGCAATAAAAGACTTTGCAATAACAGTAACTTGTCATCGGGAGCTGAGCATCCTATTACCCCTAACTTTTCTCTTGACATGCAGTTGCTTTCCCAGCCTATGAAACACAGACACTAAGGCCACGAGGTATTCTATTAAGTTTTCAGTACTTAAGACTTGGTGTCAGGGACTTGACCAGAAACACAACTCATAGAATTGGTTTGCCAGCAGCATGCATCTGCCCTCAAGACCTACAGTTAATGGCAGGAAATTGCTCCTTCACCACATCTCCCAGGTGCAGGCAGCAGAAGCTGAAAGGGAGAAATGACTCAAACTAACCGGCTCTTCTATGCACTGCACAGCATATCTGTGCTACTCCTGCATCCTTTTAATTTAGGCTTGTAATTGAGTTCTCTGAAATAAACTGTTAACCCTCTTTGGTGTCAGGCATAAACTGTCAGGAATGGAAAAATGTGATACACGAGAGAATTTGAATAAATAGGATAAAGGCTGAGAGAACAGGTCTTGAGAGGAGCTCAAATAGCAGTATTTCACATAAAAACTCCTCCAGCCCAATATCCTGAGTGCAGAAGTAGCCATTAGAGCATGCTTAAGAAAGATAATAACAACAGTGGCAAATATAATAATCCTTCCTCAAGCAGTCAGAGGATTAGAGACCATGAATTGTCACAGGGCTGAAGGCGGTGAGTGAGAACAGGGCTCCACAGTGCAGATGTGGCATAAAGGGTCGGGTAAACTGCCTGCTTCCTGACTGCACCTCTGAGCCAGGGAGAGATATCCCTGTTTTACAAAACTCATACAACAAATAGCCTCTGTGATGTGACGATGCCTTGAATCTCATACAGTCCAATCCAGGCAAACCTGGCTCTCAATGGGGAATATAAATACTGAGTTGGGAGCATAACATTTAAATGCTAATAGAGAGCAATTCACACCACAGAGGCAATCAGAAAACTTCAAAGATGCAACTTCTTTTGGGAAACTCATTTAGGCAGTACTTCTCCACCCCATTTTTCCCAATAGCCTACTGTCCTTTCCCAGGTAGGAATGATGCTTACAACAAAAGAGGAATCATACTGGCGCAGTATGATTAGCCTCATAATCTGCCTTTGTCTGGCCAACACCCTATACTTAAAACATGAACAGAAAGGGTAATTATGGAGCATATGTGCATATGGCACTGTCCTCCCAACCTCTGCCTATTAAAATTTCAGTGACTTCCATAGCCAAATATGCAGCCAGACCAAAAAGTTCAACAGATATTCACGGACTTATTTTTCCTGAATTGGTCTAATCCCTTTTAGGGCAACAAACTCATCTGACTCAGTTCCACAAACACACAAGCTGATACAAATTAACATGGAAAACAATTCTTCATAAGAAAGGAACAAGACGGTGTTGTATATTTGTCTTCCTTACAAGGGAATGCTATGCTAAGTGAGAAGAAAGTCAGCTGCCAAGCAATAATGACAACTATCACTGGAGTATACAACTGTCACAGGGAATAGCAAATCACCACCCTTCTCTGCGGGGAATCCTGGCTTACACCCCTTGCCTGGAGGGCATTCAAAGAGCAAGGGAAGAGCATGGAAGAACATGAAAGCAACCTGCAATCTCAATGTACCACAGGCGTTAATTAACCTGGCAGCTATCCCAACTGCTGGCATCCAAATCCGCTTATCTGGGAGCTGCACATTTCAGCTTTTCTGCAGACACTCCTATGCACAGAGGCCCTGCACTGCACAGGGGCAGCAGGCTACATGGAAATAAGGGAAAGAGGCAGAAATAGAGGAACACTGAAAATTATGGCATTGCAATCATAACATCTGTTAGTAGCTGGAAATACATGTTATCTGAAGAAACGTACATTTGAATAAAGCAGGGGTTGCACCAAGAATGTAATAAAACAACTCTGGGAGAACAAGCATGAACGATCTCTAGTGAGAATACACGACAACTAAAGTACAATCGTGATGAAGCCAGAAAGGGATAACAGTGCAAGTAAAGGTATTTGTCTCTGGAAAGGAATTGGTTTTCTACATACCTGTCCAGTCTCCTACTACTTTAAGGTGGACCCCAAACGTTGCTTTGGTATCTGTAGGGCACTAAAAATATTAAATATATTAAGGACCACTTCTGAGTAACAATAAAATAACAAAACACATTCAAAGTACAGTTTTTAAGACAGAACCTGGTGTAAATGTGTCATTCCTGAGCAGCCATACCAACAGCTATACTGGTACATGGCTATATATATACACTTCAGAAAACAAGTGTAGCATCAGTGTAGTTCAGGAAGCCAAGCATGGATAGTCTCCACTCAAGTCTCAACCCTTTCTTTTGGTCTCAGAAGAGTTTGGGATGGGGTTATGATTTGGAGCAGTCACTTCACTGAGCATTACTCAGCAATGATACTGAGGATACAACAGTACAGTAATACTCCCTCTACTATTGACACTTATCATTCAAAACTAGGCCTCATCACACCTAAATCAAAGTATTTAAGAGATTTCTGGTTCCTGAATGTCAGGGCACATGGTTTCAAGCTGATCATTATCACAAAGCTGACACCTGCACTTCACAAGAAGTTTGCAAAGGGAAAACACCAGACTGCATGACACACTATACTTTGCAGCCATCCTTCTCTCATTCTACACCTACGCCCTTGCCTCAGGGCTACTTACTTGTGACTATCAACACAGGAATGATATTATTTACAGTCTTATCCACACCACAGTACCTAAAGCTCCAGTCAAGTCATGTCAAAGGTCTAAGAAGTCCCATCAGTTCTGTTCCCTGTTAGCTACAGGAAGATTTCAAATGCACTGTCTGGACAGCTTCTGCAGGTACATCAAGTGTTTTCACATATAAATAGGACAAGCAACTATTCCTCAAGGGAAGATTTTTCACTTTCCTTTCATAAACCAACACCACTGTTTTCTTATTGACAGAAGATACTACTATTGAGTTTTGACACCTTTCTTAGAAACTGTATTGACTGATCCAAGGTCCATCATGAATCCAACACTCAACAGATGACACTCCTGCCTTTTTTGTTCTACTGTTACAAATATGAATTGTCAGAAGAGGGCTTAAATTCAAGGAACTTATCTATATTAGAAATAAAAAAAAGACTTCAGTTCAAAAAAGTAATTGCCAAATGAAACAGCATTTCCTCACTACTGCACCTCACTGAAAAGGAAAGCTACAGGCTGGGCAGAAAAGAGATTCAGAGCAGCCCTGTGGAGAAGGAATTGGGGGTGCTGGTTGATAAGAAAATGAACATGAGCCAGCTTCTGTGTGCGCTCACAGCCCAGAAAGCCAACCGTATCCTGGGCTGCATCAAAAGGAGTGTGATCAGCAGGTCGAAGGAGGTGATCCTGCCCCTTTACTCTGCTCTCGTGAGACCTCACTTGGGGTACTGTGTGCAGTTCTGGTGTCCTCAACATAAAAAGGACATGGAACTGTTGGAACAAGTCCAGAGGAGGGCCACGAGGATGACCAGGGGACTGGAGCACCTCCCATATGAAAACAGGCTGAGAAAGTTGGGGCTGTTCAGCCTGGAGAAGAGAAGGCTGCGTGGAGACCTCATAGCAGCCTTCCAGTATCTGAAGGGAGCATATAGGGATGCTGGGGATGGACTCTTCATTAGGGACTGTAGTGGTAGGAGAAGGGGTAATGGGTTCAAACTTAAACAGGGGAAGTTTAGTTTGGATATAAGGAGGAAATTCTTTCCTGTTAGGGTGGTGAGGAACTGGAATAGGTTGCCCAGGGAGGTTGTGAATGCTTCATCCCTGGCAGTGTTCAAGGCCAGGTTGGACGAGGCCTTGGATAATATGGTTTAGAGCGAGGTGTCCCTGCCCATGGCAGGGGGGTTGGAACTCGATGATCTTAAGGTCCTTTCCAACCCTATCTATGATTCTATGACTCTATGATAAAAGGGGCCCACGTAGTGAATCCAAGCATCAAATAAGAAATCATCCATCAATTCTTGGCTCTGTTCTGGACCATTGCTATTAGCATTCCCAACATAATCTGTTGTGGAATAGAAAACCGCAGGCCTCAGGGCTGAGGCTCAGTTCCTGTAATTTCTTTACTTAGCAACAAACACAGATAAAAGGTTAGTATTCTCTACATCTTGGCCAACTTAGAATGGGAAATGCAATGTCCCAACAAGGTGCTCCATTTTCCTTAAAGGGAAGAGCATTCTTGTTAAGAGTACTGATATACTCATAATTCATTCCTTGTCAAGTGTTCCTATAAAAATTTGGTACAAAAGCTTATGTCAGAATTATTTCAGCAAGTCTTAGCCTTCAAATAAAATGGCATCAAGGGAGGGATACAGGCAGACCTCACACAATGAGCCCATTATTTGATGTGGCTCATTGCAATGTCTTCCAATAAAGACATCAAGACAATTCTCCAGATAGAAGTATGTAACCAGCCTCTCAGCTACAAACTTGCATACTGGCTGCAAAAAGATCTGTTCTCCTGGGGCTTTCTCTACTAGCCTTTAGCTGAGTTCATTTTTCAAGCTGGGCTGTCCCAGGGCTCTCTGTTTTATAGGCGGTTGAGTGATTTTCTTAGTCCAATTATGCACAGTCCCAGTTCAGCATATCTTCTATAAAACTGTCTGGTTTATAACCCTCCTTCCACTAAAGTTAAAGGCAGAATACTCCTGGTCTCCAGCCAGAATAGGTTCAAATCTGTTATCTTTTACACTACCCTTGTGACTATCTCATTTCTGCATGATTCTGGAAAGAAATCCAATAAAAATAGATTTATTTATTCCTTTTTAGATTTAGGAAGCCTATTTTGATACTTATAATTGGGTATGAGAGTTCTGGAAAAGTTTTACTGCGCAGCTAAATCTTACCAGAAGAAACACACTCATCATCTATGCTACATGGAGTGAATTTCCTGTGTCCAAGAGAGGGAGAAAGACTGCAGATGGTCCAGCAAAGGGCCACCAAGATGATGAGAGGATTGGAGAACCTGACATACAAAGAGAAGTCAATAAGGGAATGTGCTTGTGTAACTTAGAGAAGAGAAGGCTCAAGGAAGATCATTGTCTTCCGATACCTAAAAAATAGCTATAAAGAAGATGAAGGTGCTCTCACCGTCATCCATTGTGACAGGAGAAAAGACCAGGAGCATTAGTTGCTTCAGGGGAAATTCCATCTGGACATAAGAAAAACATTCCTCACTATGGAATAGGTAACCAGATGGCTAATTCAGATTCATAGGTCCCTGTATAACCTAATCTAGGCCCGTTACACCAAAGGTTGACCCAGATGACCTCCAGAGGCCTCTTCTAATTTAAGACTTTCCTATGGGCCTGTAATTTGAACTTTGAAAATTGTATGCGTGTTTTTATTGCACAGAACACTTATTTTACCTCTTTTATCTCTGTAAACACAATTACAAGTCTCAAAATTGTGGGGTTGTTTTTTTTTCCTCAGACTATTAGAGAAAATATTCCAGAAGCTGAAGAAAATATTCAAAGACAGTTTTACAGAAATTAAACCACTAAATTTCCCCATGTTACTGACAGACCACTGGGCACATGCAATGAAAATATCCTCATGTATTTAACCTTCTTAATGTAATCACAGAATCATAGGATAGCTGAGATTAGAAAGCACCTCTGGAGTCTGGCTACTTCAATCCTCTTGCTCAAGCAGGGTCTGTTGTGCTTTGAACGTCTCCAAGGATGGAGAGTCCACAGATTCTCTGGGCACCCTCACAGAAGAAAGTGGGGGGGTTTCTTATGTTCAGATGGAACCTTTCGTACTTCAGTTTGTGTTGTTTAGTCACTGGGTACCCCTGAGTCTGGCTCTGTTTCCTTCAATCCTGCACCAGTTCCAGCTCTCTCAGCCTCTCTTCGTATGAGATGCTCCAGTATCTTATTCATGTTCATAGCCCTTTCTGCTCCAATACATCCACATTTCTCTTGTACTGGGGAGCCCAGAATGAGACACAGAGCTCCAGATATATCTCACCAGTTCTGAGATACTCTCTTGACTTGCTGGCAATGCTCTGTCTATTACATCCCAGGAGGCTGTCAGCCTTCTTTGCTGCAAGGGCACATCGCTGGCTCATGGTCAGCTTGGTGTCCACCAGGACACCATGGTCACTCTCTTCTGAGAAGCCTTCAGCCAGTCAGTTCCTATCACTAGTACCTGGGGTTATTCCTTATCAGGTGCAGGTTTGGCAATTCCCTTTCACAACCATCAGCCCAGTTTTCAGCATCCCAAAGTCCCTCAAATGTCAGCACAACCACAACCACATAGTGCAAAATCCACTCTTCCATGTTCTGTATCATTTGCAAACCAGTCGACCCCTGAGGTACACCACTCCTGCCTGGCCCTCAGTTGGACTCTGTGCTACAGATCACAACCCTTTAAGCCCAGCAGTTTTCCACCTACCTCCCACCATTCATCAACTCCACACTTCTTCAATTTCTCTATGAGGACTTTATGAGAAACAGTGTCAAAAATCTTGTGAATAGTGGTGCTCTTGGCCATTTTACGTATTTAAGTCTCTGACCACCTTATTTACTTTCAGTTTGCCATATCTCATCTTTAAAACATTGCACAGCTAAACACTGCTTCAAGATCAGTATTACAGTCAGCTCATACATTAAACCAACATCTACTTATATTCTATGAAGATGAGCACAAGCTGAAGCACCCTCTTAAACTGGAAATCAAGTAAATAAGCACATAAGCTGTTATAAAATAGATCTTAAAATGTGTTTTGGCAACTACTGCTTGGATTTTCCTCTGCTCCTTTTAATCTGGGAGACCTAAGAGACAATCCAGTGACTATTAACTCTACTGTGGTGGGAGCTGCAAGAAGCCCCTTATTTTTAACTCATGACCTAGTACAATGCCCAAGAGGAAATTGTAAAGATTACCCAATATTGAAGAAAAAAAGAAACTAAAACCCAAACAGTTTCCTTTTCCCTAAACAAATGTCTTCCAAACAGGTAAATCACTAACTTGGATAGTCTGTAATGAGAGGAGACATTAGACATTGTTAAACAGAAAGGTCACAACAGGTTTTTCAGTAGCTCATTCTGCATTTTGGGGACTTAAATGAACCCCGTCTGCCACACTCATTTGATTAAACTCTTATGTTACACAAACCAACTCTGGCAGATGTGCAATTACATGAAGCTACATTAATCTCATTCTGACCTCAAGCTATCTATACCTTTAAAAAGTGAAAGCTTTTTCAGGTGGGAATATCTATGATAATCAGGTTATCCCCCTGTATTTGGCCATTCTCCAAAACCAGCTGAAAACCAAAGGAATCTTGTTAAGTTTAATAAAGCTGTGCAGATTTACACCTCTGGAGAAACCAAACTATGTTCTTAGCATTGGAAAGTTGGTAGATTTCCTCAGAGCTGTCAATCACGTCAGCAAGTTCAGAATGCCTATTCTTATTTTGTTTCTGTATGTATTTTCACATTCAAAGCAGTGAGAATACTATTTTATATGTAGATAAACTGATAGAATACAGATTAGAATCACAGAATAATAGAATAGTTAGGGTTGGAAAGGACCTTAAGATCATCAAGTTCCAATCCCCCTCCATGGGCAGAGACACCTCCCACTAAACCATATCACCCAAGGCTCTGTCCAACCTGGCCTTGAACACTGCCAGGGATGGAGCATTCACAACTTCCCTGCGCAACCCATTCCAGTGCCTCACCAACCTAACAGGAAAGAATTTCCTCCTTATATCCAATCTAAACTTCCCCTGTTTAAGTTTTAACCCATTACCCCTTGTCCTATCAACTACACTCCCAAATGAAGAGTGCCTCCACAGCATCCTTATAGGCCCCCTTCAGATACATAGATTATTCTATATCTTGACAAAAAAACACCTTTCCATGTATCTTTTTTCCTTTTATTTCAAACTAACTTGAAATATAAATGCAAATTATCCCATAGGAAACTTGCAACAATCCCTGGAGAACTTTATGCTTATAAACCACAAAATTACCCTCAGCAGGAGCTGTAGCTTTACTATTGACCTCTATGTTGACATAAAATATAGATTTTTTAAAATAATCTTAATAAGATAATTACTGTTTAATGCACTACTAGATTAATACATACTTGAAATGTATTTATCAGTTTTACATTGTGAACATGTTGTCAGCTGTCCTCTGTGCTTTGCTTTTAGACAAAGCGAATGAACTGATTACTGTTGGATCATAGCTGTAATACTTTACACCCACTTTACACTGGGGGGAGTGGGTGAACAAGCTGTCTGGTTGGGGTTAAACCACGACACTGTGTTATTGGCAACTGTGTTTCCAGCTTAGAATACCCTGAATATTATCATTTCTGGTATCTACTCCTAGCCAAGAATCCTTCCCAGAAAAGGAAACAGGGCAAACCTTACTGAAATTATTTTAATTGCATTACATACTATTGAAATATTGCATTCCACTCTTTCTAGACCTGAAGGTGCAGGGAGTTGGGGTGAATCAACAGCAAACTAGCAAGAAAATAGTTAATTCCTGAAAGTTTCCAGTCTTCTGTACATCTCTACCATACAAATAATGAAGACTCTTTAGAGAGCTGTTAGGTTTTGATTACAGCACTGTCACAGAAGTGCTGAGGAGCTCACCATGATAACACTGCAGAATATCTATTGTCTGGAAAAAGGAGATGAAAGGGATGCCCAAGTTATGTACCACCACATGGCTCTGCAAATACAGCTCCTTACAAGTTCTTGTGGACATACTGCTCTCAAGCTGATGCACCACAGTAATCACCACCCGTGTCCGGTGCTGTAGCTGGGTGCTGAACTGTGCCCAAGGTTATACAGATCTGTTCCATAGCTGGAAAAACAAAGTGAAAACTCATCTTTGATTCTGGGAACTAAAAAGCTATCGCAGAGTGTTTAAATAAAGGGAATCTCCTTCAAACTAATCTTTTACTTTGGGAGAAAAGCCATGATATGATCCTAATATGGAATTACAGATACCTTGGCAGGGACCCTAAACATCATGGAGTCCCTGCTCTGTTTCCATGCCTCTGCCTGCCTGCCAGTGTGAACCAGCTGCACCATAAACCCTGTTTCATCAGCCCATCCTTGCTCCAGACTTGGATGAACCCTTACACAGATCAAGAAAAACACATCAAAGATTTGGCATGTTTGGGAAAGAGGCAGTATTAAGTGGGGGAGAGGAGAACTAAACACAATGTATTTTCCTTCCCATAAAGGGGAAAAAAGAAACAAGAAAAATATTTTTTTTCAGCTTTTTCAGCTAAGAAAATGTGAACCTCAGGAGCTCAGTGAGCTGTAGCTTGTCTGTTTTCACATAGAACTGATATAAACATTCCTAAAATGATTCATCCTGCCATTAGGAAATGAAGAGGAGTGATGACAAACACAGCCATGCTATATAAAGGTAGCCAAAAAATAGTAGCTAGACTCCAGTCTGACTCATAGGAGGTGAACTCTGTCACACCGGGTTACCCTTGTTTTAAACTAATGAAGCCCATAAGCAGCATATTTCAGAGAAGAAAAAAAAGAAGATTAATCTGAGGAGTTACTCTTTTAAACCCATCTCTGCCCCAAAGGCTGGGAGATTCCCTAAAAGGACTATATTTTTCTGCTTTGTTTTATTGTACAGATTGGATTTTGTCTAAAAGCTTTCCCTGTTAGAGACTTGGCCTTAAAGCTCTCCTGATTTAACTGGCAGACATCAGCAGACATCATAACATCTCTGAATGTGGGGAAATCCTAACCACAGAACATGATTTAAGTATCAAGGGTGTCTGGATAATCAAGCTGAGACCATCATGCCTTGAATAACCGTTGCTTTAGCCTGAGCCCTCCCATTGCACATCTGACTCCTTCCAAGCAGCCCAGCTGCAGAAAAACATCCCAAACACCTTTTCCTTTTCCTTTCAATTCCCTTGTAGTCCTTGCTGTAGAAACCCTAACACCTGCAGTCTAGCCCAGTGGAGAAACCACACCATAACACTGCAGGATGCTCAAGGCACATCACTGGTCAGCTGCAGTGCCAAGAAGCACTGGTTCTGGTCATCTGGGGTCTAACTTCTGTAACATAAACCACAAACCCACACCCACCAGTTCCTGTAAGCCTGTAGTTCAGCCTTTACTACTTCACTCCCTGCAGCCTCAGTCGTTAAATTACTCTCAGTGTTCAAAACAATCTCTTATTTTATGATGTCTCAATCCATGAGCATTTGTTCCTTGGTTTCGCTCTTGCGCCACAAGAAAACATGAATCTTTACTGTAATAGATGCCTTAGGATTGTAAGAGACCAGCAGTTGTAGATGTAAATACATAGTGTTGCATTAAAAAATACACACCGTTGAATAAATAATATGCAATTACTTTATTAATTTTCTAGTAAGTCTCTAATAGCCCAACTGCTACTCTATTGTTGCTACAGATACCCTTCTACAGACTAGCCAATATTTCCTTGCCTCTGCAGCTCAACCAAGGTAAAAAACCTTGCTGACTACCCTTTCACCCCAGCACACACATCACACTTCACAGACTCATGGTGGAAGGAGCCACAAGGCTCATCAAGTTCAACTCCCTGTAACACAGTGAAAATGTTTCAATCCTACCAATATTCAGCCCATATACTTTCTGCATTTCAAGTTGCTAGCTAGTGGAGAACACAACCCACAACCTTACGGGATGCTCAGGATGCAAGGCTTTGTCCCTGAAGGAGCAGAAGGCAGCAGAGCAATGTCTCTGCACAAGGCTGCCTCTCAAAGTCCTCCAAGGCTATGCAGATAAATTGCCAAGCCACACTGTGCTGAGCTGAAAAATGCATGAACAAGGAAACTAAATGGCACAAAAGACTCCTTCTCCATCATCCCTGAGCAGAAACTATGGGCCACCTCCAGACTTGTGCAGACTGGCTCCCTGTGGTGTGAGGCATGCATGGAAAGAACCATCAAAGGATTAACAGGTTTTCTGGTTGGATCACCAACACCTTTAACAACACCGTGTTCCTCCAAACTACCTTGCCAGCACACACAGCATTTTGCCAGGGTAAAGCACAGATCCCAGCCAGTCAGCTGGTCTTAATTTTAGGACAGCAAGAGGCAGAGTGCTTCATTTCCTCTAATAGTCTGCCCACACGTCTGAAAGTTGTGCTTGGCTTTTTCATTCTGACATTCTCCTGCACTTCCTAGACCTTCCCCTAACCCGACCTAGCAGCTAACTGCCTCTGATGGGAGAAAGCACACTGCCAGAGTCAGTAGATGCTTGTTATATACTGTAAATTTACTTCCCTAATATCAGAAGAAAATAGTGCTCATGAGAGGGATCAGACACCTCCTGTTTAAAGCATCTGCTGAAGGAGGACTCAGGATTTAGTGAATTTGAATGTAACAACTTCTATGTTCCCTTGGTCCAAGTGAGTCAGATTTATAAGTTTAACTGAAGGTAAAGGTTTACTTAGGGTTTTTATGCAGACTCCAAAACTATTAAGCCCAAAACCAAACAAGAAAGCCTAAGAAAGTACAAAAGGTATCTGAAATATTACTCTCTATTCTTATTTTACTTTCTTTGTCAAACAGCTGCTAGATTGTCTATGGGAGAGCAGACAAGCTCTAGCCATTTCTTTAGTCTGCCAGCAAGATACTCCCTATCTGCGTTTCCCTAAATGCTCTGTAACTCATCTCATAAAGACAAGTTTCATAAACATTTGCACAAGATATTTAACAAATCTTATTAGAATGTCATTGCGTTAGATTTTGGGTTTATTGCATTTATCTGTCAGTACGAACTTAGCTCCTGATGTCCTCACATACTTCTTACTCAGGTAAGTAAACTTCAACTTACAACAGGGAAGTAAACTTCCAACTCAAACTTCCAACAACTTTACAATTATTTTTTATGAAGAATTTCAGAATTTGGCCCTAGGTTTTTCCCTGTTGTGGATTGTTTATTTCTCAGGTTTATAGTCCAGGACACGTGTTTCTCCATCATCTCCAGTTTTGCTCCTTGCATAGTACAAAATTTCTTGCACAAAAGAAGCTTTGAGTTAAAGCTTAACTGTTAGACTTTTAATACCATCACTGATTTTAAGTTAATTCTGGATTACCCAAGGATAAAGACAACCTTGGCTCTACAAAACACTGATTTTCTCTTACGAAAGCAAATGGCGTGACTTGTGTCAGTTGTTTGTACACATGTATTAATTGCTGAGACTTTTCTGACAAGGCATCAAGCTCGAAAAAGTAAATGCAGAGTTCAGGGCCATCATCTTGTAATCTCCTTAGGCCTAAATCCAGATACTAGATGGATTTAAATAGAGGTGTGAAGGTAACAAGGAAAACTCAATCTATAAAAAAATCTAACCAAAACAAATAAAAAACCTTAAATGGCAGAAAATCTATGAGTAAGTAATAGCTGTGAGACTATTTAGGTACAGTACTGTAATTAGTCATCTACATCCAGAAACCCCTTTCAGGTAATTCTTCTACCTACTCTGAGATGATTAATGGACTTAAAAGTTTCTCTGCCCATGGTTCAGTAATTATTACTTTATAGGATTTTAATTTGGATATGAATCAGGCAAAGTACTCTTTCTCAGTAATATATTTGGGTTTTGTTTGTGGATCTGACTATCTGCATATACAAACTTATCCTCTCCCCTCCTCAAAAGAGCTTTGACTTGCTAAGAAATGCATACATAATGGCCCCCTAACTTGCTACATACCGTAAATGACTTAGCACAGATTTGACCATCCATGTATATGAGCAGAGAATTCAAGTCCCTCCAGGCTTTTTTCTTTTCTTACTCATGCAGAACTGCATGTGGAAGAAAAGGAAAAAAAAAGGAAAAGGAAAAGGAAAAAGAAAAGGAAAAAGGAAAAGGAAAGGAAGACGTCACGCTACGAATCCTCTGGATGTGATCTGCTTCAACTTAACCATCTGTGCAAAAACACAGAGAACCAGCAAAAGGGCAGAACTTGTTGGAGCTTATATGACTGGACTCTTACAGGTTCCACTTTATTTATAAGCAGATTTGTTAGGCGGCACTGAAACTGGGGAGGTTAGAGCACATTGTAACAAGGAGAAAAATTCTGGTTTAAATAAAAAGCTTCAAACTACCCATCACAGGTAGTGATCTCTGCTTATCTACAACCAGAAATAGGATCTAAGCATTGAATGAAGAGCCAAAACTCTTTGGGGGATATGAAGAAGCAGCCATTCATGTCAGTATAAATAGGTATTTCCTCAAGTCCTTGTGTCTGAAGGCTGTGGGTCTTTGCTTTGGATTCTTTGGTTTAGTTTTAGTGTTTGGTTTGTATATGCTGCTTCCATGCCATCTGCCCCTATTAACTCTATCTTGCGAAGCCACTCATCAGTGGATATGCAGGAATGTCCTACACAGGAAAAGCTCAAGAGGAGTTTATGCACTTTACCTCTCTTTGAGTACCAAGAGTGCCTTAGGATACATTTATTTGTTAATTGAAAAAAAAATAGTCACCAATGGACAACTTTAGTGCTGAACCAGTAATAATCTGAAAAGACAACAAATATCAGGATATATATCAGGATATATATCTCTTGGAATGACAGATGAGGTCTGCTTTGTAGATATGAGTAAAGTATAAGGACATCTATCCAAAATACCTATGGTTTCACTGTTCACAGGAGCAGAAGAGGTCAACAGTGTAGGTCAACATCTTCAAATTACACCTTTTATCTTAATAAAAGGTAGCTTTTTAATTGTTTCCAAAAGGGATTATGGGTGCTTAAAGCAGAACCACACAATGGGAGGAGGCATCCTACAAGTGGTGCTGTGTCATGAGGAATGATGGAGAAAGGAATGAAATCTCTACATCAAGTCAGTCAGTGAAGGTTGGCCTATACAAACTAGGCAATGCTTTTTCCCTGCCTAAACAGCCTTAGCTTAGTGGGCTCAGATTTACTGCACTGGAAGGCTGCTATAAAGCCCAGAGACCTGAAACAACAATTTATTATACACAAACAATTGTCAGAAATGAAAGAGGACAATCCTTTGAGACCCAGTATTTTAGCTGAAAAAAAACCCAAACTATTCCAAAGAGCATCTCTATGCTGTTGCCATAAAAGTTAATGAAGTCTTTCCATCAGCACTTCAACTTCAGCAAAGAGGATTCTGCAAACTAACTCATTCAATTACCATGGCACTTGCTAGGCTTTACTCCATAGCCACCACTGTAAAAGGCATCAGTAAGAAAGATTCAGTTCACTACTGCATGAACCATCAGGACTAAGTTTTCTTTACTCCTGAAGGTGGTAATTCTGTTTCAGAGTTGGTACCCACTGAAAGAACAGTTTGTATTGTTCCATGCATGCACCAGAAGAAAGGATTTTAAACTTTAAGCTATTCAGACAGCAGTTAGGTGAGCTCTGAATTCACACCACAATGGCAGTATCTCCTATCTTTGTGCAACACAGATTTCAGCTCCAAGGGAAGACAAGGGCATGACAGCAGCTAGTGACAACCAGAACTGTCACAAATTTGGTGTAACAGATAATTTGATCCTGCATTTGTGGATATTTGTTGCAGAACACAAGTTTCACTAAACCTGAGATCCAAGCCATCCCCAAATTAGGAATTAGCCTTTTAGTTTTGTCCTTACTTCAAGGTCACAGTCTAAGTCTCATATGAAATTACGCAATTGTTTCCTACCTTCTTTTTCCACAAGCAAATCAACACTACTAAAACAACAAGGTTACCAAGCTTTATTAGTTGCCAGGAGTAAACACCAGCCCTTTGGTAGCCAAACTGTCTAAACTGCAGTTTGTGTGAGTTTGTGGCTTGCATCAACTCTAGTAGATTCAGCAGAGACCACATGAAAGGACCCAGCACATCTTCCGAAGTGCTTAGCATCTGCAAAACACGAGGCTATTTCCATGAGGCTTACTTCCAATCACTGCATGCCAATGCAAGACATTTGCACCCTGTTAGGGTGGTGAGGCACTGGAATAAGTTGCCCAGGGAGGTTGTGAATGCTCCATCCCTGGCAGTGTTCAAGGCCAAGTTGGACGAGGCCTTGGGTGATATGGTTTAGAGCGAGGTGACCCTGACCATGGCAGGGGGGTTGGAACTTAATGATCTTAAGGTCCTTTCCAACCCTAACTATTCTATGATTCTATGACATCCCAAAAACACAGCAGAAAAAGTGACTTCTTTTGTAAGACACTAAACTATATTCTAAATGGGAACTACCTTTGAAGTCATTCATTAGCAAAAAAATAGAAAGCATGCAGCTATAAATGGTCAGTACTATGGTTTCATGCTGCTGTAAGTAATCAGTAGTGTATTTAAGTGTCTGGAAGGAGGGGGAACTCAATACCAAGTGGAAAATATAAGATGGAGCTGGAAAGAAAACCAATGCTACCATAAAAAGCAAGCCTCGGCCTCTTCTTGCTACACAGGTTAAAAGAAAGAGTAACCAGAATGAAGTAACGGGAAACAAATACTCCCCCAAATCTTTTGGTAAGAGATGGTGCTTTGTATACTAAAGAGTAGAAGCAGAGTTTGGGTATCTGAACTGTGATGAAGGACCATCCTTATTACTAGAAATCCACACTGCTACTAACACTTGTTTTCTTTTCCAAGGGCTTTAAAGGTTGCTATAGACAACATTTAAACTGTATTCCACAGCAGATGAGTTCCACACTTTCTTCCACAAAAATGTAAAGAAATGTCATTCTCAGGAAGCAGCACTAAGAGATTTCGGATGTTTTTTTGGATGGTCTGATCTCCAGCTCATACTGCGCACTTGGGTTGAAAGACAAATCTCCGTAACAGAGCTCATCAAGGGGAAACACACAAAAATAACTTGTCCTTTTACAAACCCTCAACTAAAATATTTAATGACAGAAAATACTTCTCCCTACTACAGATGCAAATATCTTGGAGCTACCTGTATTCTGCTCAGATTCAATTGTAAGATGCAATAGTGTCCTACCAAGTAAATCAGAAACAAAGGTGCACAGGACTGAGAATGTTACCAGCAGTTTTACACAGCATAGTAACAGTTGCGTAGAGAAACCAGTGAAAGAAACACGGTAAAACATGTTAAGAAGAATGTGCTTTGGTAAAGTAAAACCAAAGACAATGGAGCAATGAAGACAATACGAAATGAGTGCCCATTGCAAACTACCTAACACTGGCCAGCGGGTCATTTGCAGGAATCCCAGACGTTGGGTCATACCTCCCTTACCACTCCCAGCCCTCCCAATGGATAACAAAGTCAAGGAGCCACACTAATGAATGCAAAGTCACTTGGGAATAAAAAACAGTGGAAGCACGCTTCAAGAACTGAGCTGAAAAATGCCAGCTTCTATATTGATTGTGAGAGGATACTGGGATCTCCAAGTGCCTGAACTTCAGTGAGTACAAGTGGCACTGCCAAAGGTAAAGGGAGGTGACCCTTCCCCTTTATTCAACACTTGTGAGGCCACATGTGGAGACTGTCTGGTGCTGGGTTCCTCATTGCAAGAGAGAGATGGACATACTGGTGAGAGTCCAACCAAAGCCCATGAGGATGATTAAGTGTCTGGAACATCTTCCCTATGAGGAAAGACCAAGACCTGGGACTGTGCAGCCTGGAGAAGAGAAGACTGAAGGGGACCTTATCAGTGCATATAAATACCTGAAAGGAGGGTGCAAAGAGGATGGAGCCAGACTCTGTTCAGTGGCGCCCAGTGGCAGGACCAGAAGCAATGGGCACAAGCTGAAACTCAAGAGGTTTCATCTGGACATCAGGAGACACTTTCTTACACTAAGGGTGACTTAGCACAGGTTGGTGTGGTCTCCATCTTTGGAGGTATTCAAAAGCCATATGAGACCTTGGGTAATATGGTTTAGAGCGAGGTGTCCCTGCCCATGGCTGGGGGGTTGGAACTTGATGATCTTAAGGTCCTTTCCAACCCTAACTATTATATGATTCTATGATTCATATGGACATGGTCCTGGGTAACTAGGTTTAGGTGCCCCTGTTGGAAAAGGAGGTTGGACATGATGATCTCCAGAGGTCCGTCTCTATCTCAACCATTTCATGATTCTGTAACACGAAGCCTTTGACAGCAGAGCCAGGTCACAGGTTAGCAAAGAAACCAGACTGGCAGCTCTGAGTTCAGAGCAACATGGATCTTGCTTCTCCAAATTCCCTGTGTGCATTTTGCACCAATGACTTTTGCTCATTCCTTCCCATCAGCAGGGAAACACTTTTAATAGACAGAAAGAAAAAGGAAATAAAGGACACTGCACACATTCCTGAACAATGCCTACCTCTTTATGCTCACTTGGTTACGACTCAGAGTTCCCTCTGGCTCTAAGTGAAGCACATGGGAGCTTTGCCAGAGTGCAATGGGAGTGGGTTCAGGCCCTTTACACAGCCTCCCAGTGTTTTCCTCCACCCTGGTGTTATGTAAGAAACTGAGCTAAACTAAATATTACACAACCTTGAAAAGGGAAGGGACTAGTAAGATATCTGCATGACTCCTTCACGCTGATTCACCCCTTCCTTTCCACTTTTGCTTATAGCCCTTGCTTAGAATATAAAGATATACCTGACTTGGTCACTTGTCTTTTAAGCTTACTTCAGGTAGCAAGATGTTTCATCAGCTTAAAAAGGACATCACATAGAGCCTGGGGTCAGACTTTTTAGCAGGGTCTGTTGCAATAGGACGAGGTAATGGTTTTAAGCTAGAAGAGAATAGATTCATACTAGATGTAAGTAAGAATTTTTTTCATGATGAGGGTGGTAAAACACTGGCACAGGCTGCCCAGAGAGATGGTAGATGCCCCATCCCTGGAAACATTTAAGGTCAAGCTAGATGGGGCTCTGAGCAACCTGATCTAGTTGAAGATGTCCCTGCTTAGAGCCAGGGGATTGGACTATATGACCTTTAGAGGTCCCTTCCAACCTAAACCATTCTATGATTCTAAGCAGGACAACAGCACCAGGAAGCAGGGCGCAGTCTTCCCCCTAGCACTGCTGCAGTCATTGTAGCACTGTACTTCCAGTATCCAAAGCCTCATATCCCCCACATGCTGCTCTTGCTGTAGCTCTGAGCCCCACAACCCTACACCAGCCTAGGAAAATAACCCAGGGATTATCATCATCCAAGAAAAGAAGCAGAAGCAGTCTTCCAGCTTGGTTGGTAACTACAAGTAGGCCAGAAGAGAGCAGAAAAAACTACTGAGTTAAGCTATTGCCTACACACTTTATAACTGCAGTCCCACGTCTGGCATCATATTAAACAACAACAAAAAAACCCGTTCTAAGCAGGACAGCAGCCCAAGGCATTTTCTATGACCTAGAAAGACATATGGAAATGACTATCCCCTGCTTAGGCTGGGCAAAAGGATTGTCATAAACCTAGACATTTCAAATCCTCATTATGCTGTAAAACAGCCATTTACCCAATAACAGCATTTCTCCAGCATAGTTGATGTTCTACTCAAATATGCCTGTGGCAATAAAAATGAAGCTCAGTAACCTAATGGTAACTTCATACCTTGTAATAGATAAAATAGGTGTGCGATCTTGAAGGGTATGTTGTTATACTGAAGGATGTCGCCGCACTTTAAAGTGTACAGCAATGAGGATCAACAGAAATTGCCTGGTCTAGTATTACGTACTTAAAATACAGTGCATTGTACATGAGTGGAAATTGCTAGTTCTAATGCTACGTATTTAATATGTGACTGTAAAAATTACCCAAACTAATTTATCCACTAGACTTATGTATCGGAAATATATTGTACATTTTCTGAATATGAGTTATTTATATTCACCAAGAACACTCAAACTCACAAGAGTTCTATTTTCCATCCCCCCCTAGATCTAGAAGTTTCCATGCAAAAGCTATTTTTCATAACATGCATTATTATAGCATGCTTTTTTAAATACTGGATGAAATCCTCAACTCTTTACAATCTGGCTTCAAGGAAACATTCAACTTCATCCTATGATCTAACCCAGCAGGTCCATATCAGCAGTCTCTTTTCTGATAAAAAAACTCTCATGATAACAAACTGGAAGTTTTGCCAGAGAAAAGACAACTCTACCAGGCCTAGTACTCTTTGACAACATTATTTCTCGAAATCAGAATCACACAATCCACTATTTTAGTAGGGTCCTAATACAGAAAGAGTAAAACCTTATAATAGAATCTCATAGTTTCCAATCTGTACAATTAGTCCTAAGGATCAAATTATTACCGTTATTTTAATTTCCACTGAGTTTGACAGTCAGAAATTGAGAACATCATGTTTTGAGATTAATGTTTAAATAAGATCTGTCCACTGGTATAAAACAGGTCAAACTTTATTAAATATAGCTATGCTATGGCCAAAGCAGTTTAAAGAGTAATCTGAGACTTATGTTAACTTCTTTATATATATCTTCTGATGACTAAACTAATTAAAAATATAAATAAATATTGACTGTATCATTCTGCATTAAGATGATACTGACTGTATCATTCTGCTACCATTCCATCATAATGCACAACATTTTTGTACATTGCATATCTAGCTAACTTCATGCACTACGAAGAGGAAAGCCTTAAAAATTAACAGATAAAGTACACACGCCTCTGCTTTATACCAGTAAAGTGAATAGCTAGGAAAACTTAGCAAAAAATCAGGCTATGCAAGTGCCAGTATTACTTCACCAAGAGGCAGATTCCCTTAAGTGAGATTCAATCCCAGATTTAGAGTATGAAATTTATTTTGGGTGGAATTTAGTGTGAGTTCTCCTGTTACAGTACCTGCCTCCTGTCTTGGCATATAGGTAAATACATTAAAACAAAAACCCCAAATCAAAACACCCCACAAAACCAAAGAACAGGAAGTGGACATGACCTGTTTGTGCCTTATGAATTTCAGGTAACAGTACCTGAGGTGCTCTATAGCAGTAGGTACAATTCAGTGGGGATGAAGTCTCAGTTATCAGTCAAAGAAAACAATCAATCAGATGTGAACATTTATCTTCATTGTCTTCTTGAAGAAGAATATCTGTTTCAGGCAATTCTAAAGCCTTTATTCCCTTTGAAAGGAAAAGGATGCACTAATATTCAGCCTTGGACTCTGCTTTTTGTAATAATATAACCAGGGAAGTACAGTGATTTTTTGGCAGCATCTTCCAGGACTTTGCACTGCTCACTCCTGCAGAACTTCAGCTCTCCTTATATACAATTTCACTTTATTCCTGCCTGTCTCCAAGAGATCCAATTCCCATTAAAGCATCAATTCAGCTGAGTAAATAATTCCCATGTTGTATGATTTCACTGGTATGATCACTTTAAGTCACTGATGTATCTCTTAATATAAAAAAGTATAGAAGACTATTTCAGAAACTTCATTTTTAAACGTAATGTTTTTCTAACTCTGGAAAAGGGAGCTGCAGGAATATCTTTTCATTGAATAGAAAAGACAGAAAAGTCATTAAAATTTGTGCTTACTCTGTGTCAAGGTCTACAGAAATGCCTGAAACTTCTTTTATGAACCAATGATCAAACTCACACTGATTTTATGTATTTATCTATTATTGTTTTTCACTTATGGAAGACTTTGAAAAAAGTTCCCATTATTATTTTCTCAACAGTGGAGAAAAATTAAATATGTATTGAGCACTGTCATACATAATAATCACACCATTTCATATTCATTGGTACCCTCATAAATGAAACATAAGCTTTTCTGGAGGAAATTTTCACCTTGAAGGAAATAAAGACTATTTGCTTATCAAATATAAATGAAAGGGAAAGTATAGGAAAAACAAATCATATTTCTTACCATTGTAAGGGTGAATGGATGGCTTTCCAGTGCAGACACTCTTGGACAGTGTAGAATAACATACTGAAACAAAATCAGCCAGAGAAAATAAAATGATGGGAAATGTAGGTTCAAAACATTCAGTGATGGTTTAGTACATACAGAAGTCATCCCTACAGACAATACTATGTGAATAGAAGTGATTTTTTAGGGGCAAATTAACTCACCTGACCAGGTCTTGCCTTAAAGTCATCTTTTATCATCCTTACTTCAAGGACATTGGAGGGGTGGCTTATCACTGAAGTTATTGTGACGGGTTTATTGCTGCGGATGTAGCGGTAAAGCCTCTCCACACAGTACAAGCACAGAGGTCCAGAAATCCAAAACCAGGTCTATGGGAGAGTAAAGCTATGTTACCTCAAGGACTTTCCATGTTTTCTAATTTCAAAACTACATGAGTGCTTGCAGGACCTCATTCCAAACCTACTGGGGACAGCGTTTTGGTCACAAGTAACCTCCACAGTTCTCCATATGAAGAAATCCAAGCATGTTGTGGAGGTTTAATCAGTCTAATCGGCAGCATAATCCACAAGTACAAACAATTTCAATCATAAAACTCATCAGAAACAAAATGCTAATGACCTCATTTGCAATCATGTTGCTCTGGTTTTATGTAGTTGGATTGCAACTAATTCCAGCAGTGAATGACACAGTACATACATTGCTTCAAAATGTAACAGACCAAAGTACTATAAAACTGGTTAACCTTTATGAAAAAAACTTATTTGACTATTACCTTCTTCAATCATCTCAGGAACAAAAAAATAAAACCTAAGAAATAAGCATTCTTGTGCTATAGAATTTAGACTTATATTAAACTAGTGTAAAATCATAGACAACGGAGAGAAATGGGCACTTCTGAATCACAATTCATTTGCCCCTGTGGAAGATGTGTATCCTAGACAAATAATGCCCTGGAAATGCCCATTTCTCTGCACTGATTATAAGGGGAGCCCTGGGTGACTACCTCAAATGGAGACATTTGCAGCTGCTCAGCTAAATCCCATCCTACCAGTCAATTACTAAGAGCTTATGGCAGAGCTAACCACTAATTCCACATCTGCTCAGTCATTCAAGACATGGCACTGAAGTGCTCTCAACCCCGTCCATCTTCCCAACTGCTGAAGTTACACATCAGCATCTCTTGCAACTAGCAGAGCATATGATTCCCTCAAGCACCTCTGGCCTTAAAAACTTCGGTAGCTCAGAAGACCTGGTATTACTAAATGCATAAACCACTTCCAAATCAGAAGAAGTCCTAAATTATGTTACAAGCTGCCGGAAGAATACTGAGTGGCCATTTTTTTCATGGCTCTTCTTTTCCCATAGATGGCTCTAAAGTAGACATCTTAAGCCCCTAAGAAGACTGCCTGATGTACTGTGGGTGAGATGGAGCCACATATACATTGATGCTTGTAATTCAGAAGAGTTCATAAACAATAAAATACAAACCCAAAGAACTTTGTTGGAGGACTTCAGTGTAGAATTCACTGTTTCTTATTATGACTACATGCTCCATAATGAAATGGGTTCCTGCTGCATCTAGTATGGGACATATGTGTTCTACAGAAAACAATGATAGTAATAAAGCAAAACTCCTGTGAGGTCTATTATGGGACCAACTTGAATGGTGGGTCTCGGACTCTATATTCTCAAACTTCCTAAGGCTGCTTGCCAGTACAGCCCAGCTCATCTTTTCTTAAGAGAAAAAATGGATGAATGAAAAGCTGCTGCCCCAAAGCATAAAGAATCAAAAGGAAAACGGAAAGCAGAAAAAGAAAAGGCTTTTCTATCCCCACTGTCATCATACTCATTTACCCATGCCACATATAAAACAAGCTTGTCTGCAAACAACAGGCTATACAAAGCCAAACCACAACCAACTGCAACCCAGAAATGAGGATTAGGGCTTGCATCCGCATGGCAAAAAAGAGAACAAATGGAGTTTGATTATTTCAATTAAGTACTGCGACACAATGCTTACAAAGGGACCTCATGAATACGTTATATGAATGTTTCCTCTGAAGTGCTCCGCTGTAATTTAAAGTCACATTTATAGCAAGACCAATACATCGTTTATTGTGCTGTACAAAAAAGAACGTTACAGCCAATCTCTTGACATTTTTCCACCCTCTTCTATGCAGCGCATTGTAATGCAGTTCAAGGTTTAATGCAGATTGTTTTTTTCCCCACCGAATCTTTGAATGCCTTTTTAATAATATTTTCCATTATTAAAACATCTGGTCTGGAAAAGCAATAATTAGTGGTTATGGCTGACTGAAAGACTTGGCATGGCTTGTAATACCTGAAACGTCGGATCATACAGACCTCTGGGAAGTGTGACTGGAACTTGGGTTCCTCGGAACAAATTCTCATAAAGCTATTCTGTACAAAGGGTTCTGGTACTAAGTCCTCTGGGAAAGGCTCAGTAGTATAGTCAGGGAACAGCTCTTCAAAAGCCTTTGGCACTGTCATGTTCTGTCGGAGTGTTTTGTTAGGATTAAAGCAACCAGGAGGATGTTCCTCTAAGTTGGTCTGGTACTTGAGCACTCCCCTACAGGAAAACAAGAATAGCAAAGACACTGAATTAACAGTCAAGACCAAGTGCACTATATTAATTCAGAGGGGTTTAGGAGGCAGTCACAAGGCTCATATTCTGTAAGAATATTTATTCCCTTTGCTCTCATGACTTTCAATGAGATCGAAACTTTGCAACAATAGAGCCCTCTGTCACTAAAGGCAAGGTTTAACTTTTCCAGCTCACTTGGCACTCTCCCATTGAACAACCTCAAGCTTAATATTGCTTGAAAGGGGGAAGAGATTGCGGGAGCCTTGAAAGAATTAATCACGTTTCTCATTCCATCACACCCAGGCTGTTTTCACCCATCCTTCCTTCAGTCAGCAAACCCTGCTTTTAAGGCAATGTGGAGCACAAGTGGCCTAAATTGCCAAATCATAACTGCAGGAATGTCCCCATTACTTGCTACTTATCAGGTTTACACACAATGGTATAATCTGCTCCTTTGAATATCATATTATCAAACAGAAAGGAAAAAGAAAGTCCTGCATGATAATCAAGGAATCTTTCTTGCAAATTATTCAGCAGGCTCCATACTGTTTTTTTAAGCTAAAGTTAAATTTATAGTAAAATGAAGTGAGAACTTTTCAGCTGCAGGTAGAAGCTATGAAGAAAGAAGTGAAAACCTGAGATACTCTGGGTTATCTCAACACATGAATGAATCATTGGACGTAGTGAAGAACCAATAATACTAGTAATAAAATTCCCTATAACTACTACTTGCCTCCAAATCTGGATTTGAATGACAGTAAAACTACAAGAAGGAATGTTTAAAATAACAAAAGGCTAAATGACAACCATATAGGATGGGTTTGGGTGGGAAATAAAGCACACTGACATAGTGCCTGGTGAGATGTACCCTCTGAGTGTATGGCCATGCAGTGAAGCCTAATCTCAAGGGTACAATCAAACTTAAGGACACATGGTTAGCCCTCCTCTCCTCAGCATATACACACAGCAGCAGCAGTGACAGAGTTTAATTTACAAGAAGAGAGACAAGTAGGACATCTGCAATATTCCCAACTTAAATATGCTCCGACAGGCTACTGGCAATCTTCCCTATTGGAATGCAGTCCTGACAGGCAGTAAGAAGCTTCCCGCATGGTCCAGTGAATAATATACAGCTTGGAAATTAAACCTGCTCACTCTAAACTCCATGTCCAATCCTGGGAGAATCACCTGGGAAGTGTCCTTGTGCCTACAACCATGCTTCTGTCTGTATTTATTGCCTGATCATGTCTATCACTTGCATCTGGCATCACTGTCGGTCACTGCATATTTGCAAAGTGACAGATACCCCTTGCATTATCCTAGCTCCCTGCTCTATAAATATTATGGTGCCTCATGGATTTATCTGCAAGTCACAGCACATGCGATATTCTTCCAATCAACCTTGTATGCATGCCTGACAGCTGCTCCCACAGCATCTCTGTTCCCTGAACATCCCCAAAGAGGATTCACAGATTTCCTTGAGACATGAGTAGCTGAACTGCAAATATGAGCACTTCCCCTCCAGTGATCTCTAGTTTGTTTAAGCTATTACAAACATGCTAACTGAGTGGCAAACTGGGATGACAAAGCTGTCTGTTAACAGCAGCTGCAATGACTCCCATTTCTGAAGCTGTCAAGGGACAGCAAGCTGTCTTACACCCCCAAGAGCAGTTCCCAGAACAGATTAGTTCTGCACAACTCTTAAGGAGCTTAAGATATATCCTCATACACTTTTTTGGTGCAATACTTCAATATATAAAAGCTCAGGATGGACATCAGTAAGTAGAAGACAGACATCTTTACCAAACAAAACTGTGAGAGGCAAAAAGGATAAGTAATGTGAAAGTGTCCTACAGGCTGAACAACGCAGCATGCAGGATTTACATGGACATATATCAACTTCTGCTCCAATTTTCCATCCCCAAAACAGAGAGAAAATCCACTTCTGGCTAAACCTGGAAAACACACATCATTATTTCTTGAGATATTTATGATGATAAACTGGAGGCCAATGATTCTAAGTGATTTTATAGGGAATAGCTTCTCATTCCCTTCTGCTGCACAGCCCAGCTCAAGGCAAGTTGCTTGAGGGGGTCTGCTATAGGTAAATGTGTAGATGGAATCTTAAAACTTTTCACCCTTTGGAAGTTAAATCCTTGGATAACTTTAGTGGCAGCACAAAGGCCTTATGCTCGGCTCCTATGCAATAGCATAACCTACTTTACTCCACAGTAATACCAGATTTGGATCAGCTGAGGATCTGGCTCCAAATGGTTTGTATGTTTGACAGCTCCTTACATTTGGTACTAGAAACATCAAGTTTTTATTTCACACAAACTATTTTCCGTTGTTGCTATTACTGCCTTAAAATACAGATAAATCAATGTAGATATGCACTAAGCCTTAAGCCACTGAAATATTTGGAAGTCATGTTGAAGTACAAGAGTAATGGAAGCTTTGAGGGTAGTTCCCTGATAGATTCTCCTTTCCCTAACGTCAGGGATGAAAGAACAAACCAGTAACATGTGTCAGATGACTTATATTACTTTATATACTGCTGAACAGTGCTTGGCTACAAGCACTGAAGAAGAGGATACAATAAGAACATACCCATAATAATTAGAAACTAAACAAGAACCCAGGAATACTGTGGAAATACTCAAAAAGAGAGAATCCCAAAGCAGGTAAATCCTCACCCAATCTGCCACAGGAGTTGACTTGCTCGTAGAGTAACTGGCCATTAGCCTGCAAATCTCTAAGATATGCCATGCAGGAGTCATTTGGGCATCTAAGTGTGGGTATCTATGCTTCCTTTATTCTCAGAAGAAGAATCTTCTGATCATTATCACCAATGGAGCCCAGAAATCAGCTCACTTGAATGTAGATCTTTGTAGCAGAAGGTTAGTTGACACATCCTTCAGGCTCCATTGACTGTATTTATTAGAACTCATTATACTATAATGGGAGGAAGACACTTAGAAAACATGTAGAGAACTACATTTCTGCATGTTAAACTTGAGCTGACTCCCACTCTTCATGACTCATTCTGCTCCCACTTTTAAATGACAATTCTTTTTGATTTGCACTGAACAACTTCCCAATTCAATACTAAGGAGGCCGTGTGCAAGATACTTATTTAACGCTTGGTGTATTACTGCAGCCTTGGTTTGCAAATTGCTCCAATTAGACTTCTTCTTTCATGAAGTGGCAACATGACGTGGTTAGGAATAAGGTGGGCAAAGGATAATGTATAAGGAGACAAATAAAACTGTCCATGAAAAATACTGGAACAGACTGCCTATGGAGGTTACAGGATCTCAGGCACCAGTTGCTTTTTCAAGGAGTTAGACAAATACCTGTCAAGTCTAACTTATCAAAAGTTCATCCAGCTCCAGGATGGCAAGAAACAGGTTAGATCCACGCTCTCCAGACATGAACAAGAGCTTTGCCACGGCAAAATAAGTAAATAAATAAACTCACAGAGAACTGGAATTGTGTCCAGGAGTTCCAGTTGTTTTGAACTCATTCTTTCAATTCATCAGATCCCAAGCTGTGCGTTTTGTTCAACAACATGCTCCTACTGTGATCCTGCCAGGCCTAATTGCCTTTCACTGTTTACTTTAAGTAGAGGTGCTCAGTGTCGCACAGTCGTTCCAGCCCTTTGTATTTCAGTAGATGTTTGATTACATGGAGAAATAAACCTTGTTCAAATGCACCTTCCTTTCCCTGTATCAGTCTCTGCACCTACTTCCACAAACGGAACTTCAGAGATGTGAAGCGACCAGATTTTCACAAAGCATAGCTTGTGGAAGCTGCTTTACCTTGTGATAAGAGCTAGGTTTTGGCTGTGCCTGATGTAGACCTGACCATAAGCTTCATGGCACATGTATACTGCTCTGATGCTTGTTAAAACAAGAAGAAAAACTAGTAAATATTATATCATAGAAATGAGAAGGAAATAATTGGGAAATTAGGGAGAGGCTGCTCCTTCCCCCTCCTCAGAAGTCAAAATGGAAGGCAGAGAGGAAAGAGAAAGGGATGAACAACTTTGCTTCACAGTCTCTCAGCAGCCAGGTAAGAAAGAGCTGAAAAGAAACAATAAAGTTGTCTTGATTTCCCACCAGAAAATGGTAAAATGTGAAGGAGTTTGTGCTAGCTGGCTGTAGTAATACACAGCTGTCAAAGCCATAGTGTGAAGTTTAAACAAACACCTGCTGAAAAAGTGAAGGGGATAGCATCTTGTCAAGAAGTTGGCCCACTGTGCACAAGCAAGCTCAGGAAAGGCGGCAGTCAAGGGAACCACTCTTTCTGGTTGTGCTTCAGGAGAAGGGATGGTGTTTTCCATTTACTTACCCAGAAACATGCAGCATCAGCAGCATATAGAAGACAAAGAAAAGGTTGTGTGTATACCAGAAGATGTCATAGTTTGAAACCCTGAAAAGAATAAACCATGGTTCAATGCTGTTTCATTCAGATGAAATCACTGCTGATTAAAAGTTGATCTGTGCCCACAGAACATCATTATATCTCACAAAGTCCTGTAGGCCACTCAAAGCCCAGTATGTATTCCTACAGGCACACTGTACTTGCAAGGAATTACATGCTGAGAGCAAGTGACTGGCACAGAAGCAAAAAGCTGAGAAACAGGGAAGAAGAACATGGAAGTACAGATCCAGCTGAAGAACGCTTCCTATACTAGGAGACTTCACTGCTTTCATAGGTTCCACTTAGCCCTTATCAGATCCTTATAGCTAGAACAGTACTTCAGTCTCTAGGCTTAAAACTCAACCTTTTTATGAGTGCTTCTCCTTGTGTTTTCCTTGCCCCAATACAGGACTGTGGTTTTTAATGTTTCACTTCTAGTACAACATACAGACAGGTAGCATAGACAACAGCAGAAGGGCGGATGGGAAAGGTAAAAGAAACTTGTGAGGGTATGGAGCTGAAGGAGATACAGAAGGATAGGGAACTAGAGCAAGAAGGCAACAAGAGAACTGGTAGGAGAAATCTCAGGCAGGAGATGACAGACAGTGGGGCTTAGAACCGCTGGAGGAACAAGAAGAACATTACCACTGTGAAGATCAGGAGAGGTGAACAGGAAGGTTGCCTTCCTTTCATCAGTAATTTGTTAAGTAATGCAAAAAGAACCAAGACCAAAGACAATATCCATCTGGAATTGTTTTCTGTTAAGCTTGTTTGTTTGTTCTTGAGTAAAATAGTCACCAGAAAATGACAACAACCAACTGGTTAAGAAAATACTCTACTTCATAGCACACAAGTACACCCCTCACACTACACAGCATGGTAGGAAAGTCCCTTCCAAAACCAAAAAACCTACCCCATTCATAAGCCAAAACAACTCTTAAATAACAAGCAACCTTCACTCTGAGAACATAGTTTAAGAAGGTACTCCTCCAACACAACTAACTTTTGCCTGAACTTTTTCCCCTCCTATGGCCTTTTACACAAACAACTGACTACCTTTGCTTCAACACATCTTAAACGTACATTGCATTTGTTTCTGTCTCACTTTCTCAAGAGAGAAAAATTAGTGTTACTAATCTGAGGGCCACCAAAGTAAAATCCAAGCAAGGGCAGTTCTAAGGAACCCAGCAACTGGGATCTGAAACCTGCCCTTCACCTGGCCATCCTTCTCCCATTCAGCACCACACTAACTCTCTTTCCTCCTTGAGGCTGCTCAAACCATTTCTAACCACCCACCCTGGTAGCATTTCCATGTAGCCACTCAGCATCAGTAAGGAGCTGTGAGAGTGAACATCAGTAAGACAGAGCCAAACAATACTTACTTTCCTCTTTGAAAACACTAGCAGCTAGTTCAGTCCTCCTAATACTTATCCACACAGTTTACTGAACAAGTAAAGGCACAAAAATAGCAGGATAATCATGCATAGAAAAATTTCAGGAAGAACATAAGAAGGAAGCAATGATTAAGCAGATCAGTGTGCAAGAGCGGATTAGGGCTGAAATCCAAGAGTGTATAATAGTCTTCAAATAGTCTATTTTTAAAAACCCCACTTTCTGATAGGCGGTAAACATTCCCCTAAGACTACAGTGTGAGCTTAGCCATCATAAGACACATGAGAATCCACAGGGAAAGAGATTGCAAAGGGATGGAAAGAGGCACACAGAAGCTTGTTTCCTTAGGGAAGAACACCACAAAGACAAGCTTGAGCCATAGGCCTGATAGAGAAGCCAGGATAAAATTTCTAAATAAGAATTATTGCCTGAGTACCAGGAGATGCAGATGGTCTCTTCAGGGCTTTGATTCGGCTGTCTAGTTGGCACAAAGATGGGAAAGCACTTGTGCTCATAGTAATTGAAGAAGGAAGTAACAGGCATGTCACTTAAAAAGACAGAAACCTTTGTTGTGTGAACCCCTGAATTATTATTTTCAAGAATATGTTTGCAATTAGATGTATCTTCCCAAGTTTCCCAATCATTAATAAGTGCTGTTCTTTTTTCCTAATTTAACATGGCCTTGGAGAAAACAGGGCTTTGTTCTGGCTCACTGCTGCAGAGTGAAGTAACTGTTTTATTTTTCCATCTTCCCAAAACTGGCTTTCTTTTGCAAGCAGAGCCATCTGTGTGGACTATGTAATGTGCAGCCATGCCTGACATCCAGCACAGCAGTCTTATCCTGCACTTCTGCAGCCACATAAAAGTCTCAGCTCTGGAAGTATCTTTGTCTACAAAAGGAGCACAAGTATTCCAGAGAAGGGCCACAAGGATGATCAGGGAACACCTCCTGTATGAAGACAGGCTGAGAAAGCTGGGGCTGTTCAGCCTTCCAGTATCTGAAGGAGGCCAATAAGGATGCTGGGAAGGGACACTTCATTAGGGACTATAGTGACAGGACAAGGGGTAATGGGTTAATGGCAGGGGAGTTGGAACTAGATGACCTTAAGGTCCTTTCCAACCCTAACTATTCTATGATTCTATGGTTCTATTTGCTGAACTACTTTCCTGAATCAGCACCTGATAACATTGCTGCTCTGGAAAGACAGATTTAGTTCAGTAAAGTTCAAAACCACACATCTAGCTCACATCAGTCATGCGCCATTAATGTTTGAAGATATGGAATTAAAATATCCTTCAGTGTTTGCTGAATCGAGATGAGGTATTTACATAATCACTCTCTGAATCCACCAGAGACTGCTATAAAAATCAAGGCACATTTTATACGCTTCAATTGCAGAATCCAAGCCTTAAAAAGGCTATACTGTTGGGCTAGGTCCTACAAGGTACCGGTCACTCAAATGTACTATAATAGGTGTTCAGTAATGCCGGTGCAGAATGGGAACCCATTGGAGAGTCAAACATTTGATATTCTGAGTCAATACTGCATTGCTGTTTTGACTTATAATCGGCATTAAAAAGAATGTATCTGACAAGCAGAAACAGAACAGTAAAAAAGAAACATTCTACTTAAGTAGCACAATTCTATTTTTGGTTTTCTTCACTGCAGCTTTTTTTTTTGTTGTTGTTGTTGTTTCTGTTTTTTTTTTAATGTGGTGAAAATAATTAATAAAGTTAACAACTTAATTTAGTTCCAGTCTGCTTAATTTAGGCATTGGACAGAACTTCCCATATGGTGAGTTTACTGCCTTTCCTGTACAAATAAGAAAAAAGAACTATTTGAATTTTTAAAGGTCTAGATTTTTAACTGCATGATCCTCAAATGGTATTTTTCTCTGAAGGCAATTTAATCAGGTTTTGTGATTTTTTGAATACAAAATTCATGTGATAATTTACCCACAAGCTGGTAAAGAAATAGGGCAAGGAAAATGGTACTTTTAACATTCATTTACATGCTCCTTGCCTCATATTGCATTTAGTCTTCATTCCCTCTGATCAGTATGAAAATATGATTATTCAAATGGATTTTTTCAGCATAATAATCAGATTATGTCTTACCTGATGGCATATGTAGAAGCTGTACACATTAGGAATAACACTAACACCATAATGACTCCAGTCAGACCTGGAACTAAAATGGACATAACTTGCATTTGAACTGTGCAGAGATATACTTGTTCCTATGACATTTTAAGAAAGTGGAAATATTAGACATACAAATCATGTTTCAATCAAACTCTTGCATGCATTTATCTCCTGAAGACAATTCACATATCAAACTAGACAGGGAAGAAGAGATGTGGTGAAATTTCCCAACATCCCAAAGAAAACTACTCTTTTCCTTGCATTTCACCATGCACCGCTAACTTCCTATTAGGCTTTGCTCCTCTACTCTGTTGCTCATAACATTTGCCTATAAGCAGGTAACCAAGAACAAATCTGGTCTATTTATTTGTAAGAGTGACTGCACAAGTTTCTACACCTCTTTTTTACTCTAAACCCTAAACTCTGTTTATCATGACAATTAAAAACCTCATCAGGGAGAGAATTTCAAGCACATCAATTTCTATGCAAGCTGTCACTACAATTGTTTGCCAACCCATTTCATCCTGGAATGAGAAAGGGCCTGAAATTGCTCTCTACGGCACTGTATCATGCTTAAAATTGCTGCCCATACAGCAAGACCTGTGAGAGTAATCCACAGCCAGCATTTGAGAAGGAAAGGTTAACAACATTAAGGATTTGACTCACCTGCTCTGTGGCAGACTTCTATTAGAACTAGTCTAGCCTCAGCTCTTTCTTAAGGGAAAGGAGAAAAACAAATATTTCTGCAGCATGATTCACCTCTGCCTAAACTAGAATCCTGCCCATAAAATACATTAAGCCATCAGCCTAAAGTTGCCAAAATTACCACTTTTTCTGAGCACCTTATCATCAAAATTGCCATTCCAGGAACTAAGAATCTGAATTAAGAAGCTAAAATCCATGACGCATTGCATCAAAACCTTTTACTACGCAAAGAATCATAGTCTTTCAGCATAGTCTCTGGTCACCCTAAAAGCCACATGTTTGGGTTTAAAGAAAGTCAGTCAGGCCAATTACTAAAGCTAAATAAGTGCTGGTTTGGTGTAAGGATATAAACATCTAAAGCAGCTTTCATGGTTTCATTCACATATTTTAGTGGCCCAGGATCTTTTACAGGATCCTACCCTAATGATAAGCACATTCCTCCCTTCTAGATTCCTTCACCAAAAATGAATTTGCTTATTTATTCATTATGAGTGCTGAAGCCTGATTCCTCTGTATCAGTTTAAACTGCTCTGAAGTCAAACCACCCCTTAAGTAAACTAGCTGAAGCAAGACCGCTTTTTTTGTTATGTTTCTTCTTTTTCTAGAAATTGGATCATTTAGGAATTTGGTTTTAATATTATGCAGAATCTCTGTTTGAAACTAATGATTTTTCACTGACTCATCTGTACAACAACAGCTTTGAAGATGCAGCTCGTCCTACTACAGGGCTTATGTAACTCCTCCCTCCTGACTATTGTATAAGCAAACTCAGGTTATACTAACACAAATATCTCAACTTAGCTGAGATACAAGGAATGGAGCATGGGAACACAGAGCCACAATGTTTTGCCTGGAGAGTGACAATGAGAAGCAGCAAACTTTCTCATTCAGTTTTGCAACAGACTTACCAGTAGCAAAAAGCAGTTTCCTCGGGTCCTGAAAAACAGACAGGAAAAAGACAGAATCAGCATACATGATGTTGTATCTCTATGAGTAACGTCATAATAATAAGTAGCTCATAAAGCTCACACACTTGAAGGCATAAACAACCACTAAATCTGGACACAGGAATGGATTTGGTATTTGCTAACAGTTTACACTGACTGCAATTCAACATAAACCAAACCTTCATCCTTTTCATTTCCCCCGTGAAGACAATTCCAATCCGTTATGAAAAGCTGGGATCCAGATAGCTTTACAGTTAATCATTTTTTGAAAGCTCAACTTTACTCAGTTACCTCATACCTTTGGGAGGGGGGAAGGGAGCAGAACAGAGAGATATTTTGATTTTAAAGGAAAGACAAGTGGCAAGCATTTTACTGCCAGTATCATTACCAAGAGATTTGCAGTGGTCTCTAGTGAAGAAGGACTAAACACCAAGGAGATGACAAATACAAGGCCAGATGTTCCCGTGGCCTTCACCACATGTGGAAGGGAAAGGGGATATTTCAACCTCACAGGAAACTGCCTCACTCCCCCTGAGTCTTGCATGCCATGAGGTTTTGTCTTCACTGCAGAGAAAATCTATTTTCTTTTAAAACTTACAGTAAAATGCAGTGATGGGAGGTGAGAGCTTTCATACAGGTCTGGAAAAACAAAGCATCCCTCTCCTTGACCTTGTCATCCAGATGTGCACAGCCATGTAAAGAAGACGACGGCAGCATCCAGACTGTCCGCCATAGTTAAAAACCACATTTAAATAGAATTTAAGCACAGAGGTTCAAGAGCTACTAGTGTACCTAAAATCTAGGAGGTTTCAATTCTAGAGTTACTGAAGACTTGCTATTATCTCCATTTTCTATTGCAAAACTCCCAAAGCTGCTCAGCACAGGCTGCCATAAACACCCTGGCACTTACTTGCCTGTGGCAAGCTCTTGCTGATGTTGCTGATGAGGAACATTAAGTTGTGGCCTAAGTCTTTTAGGCCACTCCTAACACATGCAGACACTCGAGGTCAACCCAGAACCTCAGCACAACAGTTGGTGTTGGCATGTCTGCCTGCCATAGAATAGCTCGGTGATTAAATCATTCACCCAGGGAGTGGAAGACCTTGGTTGTTGGTCCTTTTGAGCCTAGGCTGAGTCAAGCTCTCCTTTTCCAGGAAAGGCTGCAGCTGCGATAGGGTCATTCTAAATATTTCCTAATGAAGGTGGTAGAAAAGAAATGCAGACTTGAGACTAGAATCAATATAAACAGAGATCATTTGATTGTAGCCCAAAAAAAGAAAAGAGTCTTGGACTGTGGTCTTACTCCTAAAATCTGCAAGTCTCTCTCCAGTGCCAAATTCATAACCAACAGACTAGAGGAGGGACTAGGAATCTGGTGTGCCTGCAAGAAATCTGCATCACAGTCAGAGAAATCAGGCAAACCATGCATTTCATAAGTAGAAGTCAGCTTACAGCCCAGTTCACACAGACAACTAATTCCACTCAGCATATACACTCCAGTTCGCACTGCAGTTTAAAGATGCCAAATCAGTCCCAAATCCCACTATCCTCAGACCCCCAGTACCTGTCACATAGCCCTACATTCTTAATAATGGAAATGCAGAATGCATTTTCCCAAACAGCAGCAGGCCCACCCAAGGAACAGAGCAAGGCAGAAGAGAAGCAGGAACACAAGGTGCAAGGTGAAAGGACTTGGTGACAGCATTCATAATCAACAGGACTAAATCCCTCTGGGTTTAATAAAAAATGCTCAGTACACGCTTTGTCCAGAGAAAGAACTAAAATCCGCAGAAATTCACATGATGGTGAGTTTTCCGTGCACAGAACAGCAGCACTACAAAGATCAAAGGATGAATCATACAATAGAATTGAATATACAAATACCCATATATTTATATACTTAAACGCAAAATATGAAAGGGCAGCTGGCTCACCTCGCCACGATAGTTCGCTACATTTATTGCCAGAAAGTCTTCATTGTAGTTCTCAGAGAAGTTAAGAGCGTTCACCAGATGAGCAGCAACATGTAAGACTGGAAGAAACAGTAAATCTGAGGTCCATAAACAAGAGGTAGATGTTCCTCTGAAGTAAAGAAAAATGGCTACCCAGATGCCAAGCTATAACCACATCATCTGCATGAGATGTGTCAGGGACTAAGGAATTCTTTTTCAAAGGTAAATCAGGTTATAGATATTAAAATCATAGAATCATAGAATAGTTAGGGTTAGAAAGGACCTTAAGATCATCAAGTTCCAACCCCCCTGCCATGGGCAGGGACACCTCACTCTAAACCATATTACCCAAGGCCTTGTCCAACCTGGCCTTGAACACTGCCAGGGATGAAGCATTCACAACCTCCCTGGACAACCCATTCTAGTGCCTCACCACCCTAACAGGAAAGAATTTCCTCCTTATGTCCGATCTAAACTTCCCCTGTTTTGATGGAATAAAGCTGCATGCATTTATATGTATTTTACCACTACATCAATTATTTTCATACTGCTATGCTTCAGCTGGGAGACAACACCGAAAGGTGTCCACACAAGAATGTTCTTTCACCAAACTGGGTATTTGTCTCCACTGCTCTCTCTTCTGCAGATAAGCTGGTAGCACCCTATTTCTTCACTGAAATTCTTTAGGCACAACAAAGGGTCGCTTGCAATGGCAGATTCTGGCCTGTCCTTATATACCTGTCCTTTTAGAAACTGGAATTTAAAGGAAAGGCTTGGCATTAGAATATAACCCCAAGTGTTTGAAGGAAAAATAAACCACAACCCACACACATCTGACAAAGCATTCACAATTTAAGATCAGGAAGCACAGAGCAAGACTACCCCCAAATGTACTGTACAAGAAAAAACAAACTGCTGCTTCAGTGTGTGTTCACAAACAAGCTGCTACTCAGCACAGTAAGATCTCACCTGAAAAGATGCATATTGTAACACCACACGTCACATGGAACGTTTGACTTTTATCAAGCAGCCTTCTGGTTTTCCTGCTGGCAACCTAATAAGAGAAGAATTCAAGCAATCTCTCCTCTAAAACATAGCAAACAGAAAAATACTAACAGCAACTGAGGTGATGTAATAGCAGCTTCAGCTTTTACCAAGTTTAACACCCTTGCATGCCCAGTACCTAAATGTAAAAACAGGATTATGTCACTGAGCCAATTTTGAGACCTTAATGATGAAATCACAGTTGGGTCCATATTAGATGTCAAGAGCACATAAAGTAATGTCCTTCCTGCCCTTAAAATTTAGGAATTCCAGCACTAATTGTTGCAGGCAGCAGACTCTCTAGTGAACAGGATCAGAGGGAAAGGGGCATGGCATGCATAAATACATCTATAGGCATCAAAACTTATAGGTACTGTCATATGATGAACAGAACTCATAGGTTCAATTTGCAGCTATTTAGAAAACACAAATGTTCCTCAAAGTGTTACTCAAATTTCTGTAAAAGCAAGTGGTGAATTGCAAATAAACTAAATTATTCTTTACTGAATATTGGCATAGGAAACAAACCCTCTGAGCTCCGACAGAACTTCTTTTCCCATGCTAATGGATATATCAGATTGAGTATTTTTATTCAAGGTTCTGTCACCTCCAGTAGGACGCTTCTGGTCATGCAGAGACAAAGCTCTTTTGCTCAGTTGAATTCTATTAGGAAGCAGTAGAGAGGACACAGATAGCTTTTATATTAGAGTCGGGAAAGAAGGAGACTTTGATTACAATTCCACAGCCTTCCACAGGTTACAATTCCCTGTCCTTCAAAAATGCACTAAAAAAACCCTTCCTTACAAGTCCAATCAAATCAGACAATGCCAGTCAAGGCAGTCTTCAAAGGAGTCATGAATAGAGGATGAATGCCTGATACCTGCACCATGCAGGCCCATACTGTATAATAATAAATAGGGATACAACAGAATTTTTCCTATTATTTTTAGGCTAAACAGAGACCAGGGCCCTCATCTTCACTGCTGTTGCATTCTGAGGACAGTGCTTACCTTCTGAGATCCTCGCAGGAAGGCCAAGAGAACACGGCACATTGGTAGGAGGACTAGGCAGCAGTTGAGATTGAGGACAGATGCCGAAGCTCTGCTAACACACAATCCTAGCTGAACAAATATAGCAAGAGTTAGACTACAGGGAGAAAAGACTCTCTAATGGTTCAGGTATCAGCATTCACCCTCCTGTTCTTTGCTGTGAAACTGAACAGTTCCCGTGCTCTCTTGACTCATCAGAATAGTGGAGTTTAATGATGTTTTACGTGTTCTGGGAAAAACATGGTTTACATCAAATTAATTTTGTCAGCAGTTATGCCAGCAAATGACAACTTTCTACTGAAAAAAACAACACCCTCATCAGTGCCCAAAGCTACATGGAAGAAAACATATCTGAGACAACAAATAAGCGTCCACTGAGAAATTACCTGAATGCTTCAACAGACTTAATTAAATCACAACAAGGGATAAATACCGTGAAGACGCTACACAGGCACTTAAGTAACGGGTAATGATTTTCTGGTAAAGAAGCCAGAAAAAGATGTAAAAAAATCATATTGATTCAATGAAGCTGAAATGATAATATTGTTTCAAGGAGCGTTAGAGAATCGTCACAGAACTCATCCATTCACACCGTGCAGTGCCATATTTGGACCTAAAGAAAGTAGGCTTTCTTCAGTTTAACTACTCAATAGCTAGGAACTGTAATGAAATCTAATTTCACTAACGCTTTCACTGGTATATTTGGAACTTACATAATTAGAACAAACCCACTTGTCAAATGAATGAACAAAGCACACATTAATGTCATAACCCGTATTTTTTCATCTTATTATATTCTCTCATTCATTTGTGATTTTTAAAGAAGTTAGCAAAATGCCTTTGTTCTCCTAGTTATTAGGTTGAATTACCATTTTACTAGCTTATATAAAAGATGCTTTTAGACTGTCAACAGATTTTGGGAAGGGTATTTCTTACAGTGTTCTCTAATATCCAAGTTTTTCAACCCCTGAAGAAATTAACGGAAATCTATTATAAGCTAATTCAAATACTGTAGAGATAAGCAAATGATTTGAACAGGTAAAAATTATCTCATTAAAAAATATAAAAGTTCTATTACTTTTTCAAAACAAAACTTTATGTCAAAAAAGAACATTTTCTATTTCTCAGTCAAAAAAAAATCAGCAGTAAAACATTTATATATATGCTAATCATCAAGAAGAAAAAAATGGAGAGAAACAAAGAGTTTATTTGGGAATGCTATTTTTTCACAAAAGTTATTAGAAAAGCCTGGTAATTTCAAAATTTATAATTGTTATTAGTTGGTTTTTACAGACTTCTCTACATGTCACAAAAATATATGAACATACAAACTAAGCCATATAACTGGGCTCCAGTGTGTCTAGGAAGATCCTAAGCACAATGGCATGGCAGGAGCTTCTCACTATCATAAAACACCAAAGCTGCCTGCTCTCAGTTAGCAACACCCCATTTGCACCCCACATTCTCTGCAGTACATCTGGGCACAAAACCAGCAGGCAAACAGAAGGTAAAGATGCTCCGTCTACCTGAAGCATCAACCTCTCCACCTAAATTCAGTTTCTTTAATGGCCACTTTACATTATTTAGTTGGGCATGAGTGCTAGGGACCTCCTTATCTGTGGCAGATGGGACATTACCACCTTCCATAGAAGAAAGCAGTCTTGAGGGCACCCTCTCTCAAAAGCTGCCCATGAGAAACAGGAGCAAGTATCCTATGAATTCTTCTCTACCTTGTTCTCTGCTGTGTAACTGTTCAGAGATCAGATCTCACAAAAGTTATACTGAGAGAGGTACTTACAGTAGAGGCACCTCTAACCTAATGAATTATAGAAAATAAGACTGGAATGAAGCACAGCACTTAGTTCTTCCCCACTCTACAGACCTTCTCCACAGTTTCTTCCAATGCACTGTTAGTCCTTTTTTCCCTGACATAAAATCTCCCTCCTTTGCTTCTATTTCATGTTACTTCACACTCTGTTCATATGCACAATAAGAGTTTATTCTTGCTACTTTTTCCTCACTAGTCATGCTCCTCAGACTTTAGGTCATCCTCTCTTTTCCCCTTTGGACTCTCTCGACTGGTTATCAGCCAGATCTGGTCCAGAGCTCAAGTGCAATGACTACAACTGAGCACCAGCTACAATAGCCACAGTCTTAGAAACTAAGCTGAGGTTTTACTGAATGTTGATGTCACTTCCCACTTCAAAGTATGATTTTAAAAGAAAATGTGAACAACCACAATAAATATTTCTCTATCCTTGCCCACGGCAGCTTAAAGGGACTTTAGAACATTGTAAATATTTTTGAAGTATCAGATAAAACGCAGTACCCTTGAAATGACAGGACTTAATGGCAAGTAAAATGTCTCTATGATGTGCTGTTTGCATATACAAGACTGTCTCTATTTTCATTAATTATTATTCCTCTAAAGGGAAACCAAACATGAGCTTTATACCTCATAAAAGCAGTAAATTCAAAAACATGGTCATTTAACACATATAAGCATTTTTATGAGAGCTTTACTGATGTGCTATAGTATTACAGTGGTTTAAAGAGCATGATTTGAAAAACCCAAGAACTATGTAAAACTAACGCAATGCAAAACCCAGAAGTAAACTGAACAACCTTTATAGCTCTCAAATAACACCCAAAAGGTGGGAAAAGTTGCAATTATAATTAATAAGTAAAGCAATTTGAAAATCGTAATAATTCCTATTGTACGACCTACATGACACATTATGAGCTTCTCAAGAGCTTATGTTGTCTTGGAGTTCAAACATAAACCAAGCATGATATTTGTTATTCTACTTTATGACTCACAACTATTCTTACAAAAATTTAACAAAAGAGCCTAGTTTGGAATAGTCTACAATAGAGATAATCCTACATTGTATGTCATTAAATGCATGAAATCATTTAGTGTAAGAAATAAGTAAAATGCCAAACAATTTAACTGTTGAAAAAACATGAACTAGTGATGATGAGCAGAAAGAGCTAACCTACTAACCTCCGTGGATGTTCTTCCCATTTGCTATTTAACAAACAGCAAATATTCATGACAACTCAATTACTGTGGAAGAATGCCCTTAGACTAATTTAATTCAATGCTATCAGCATCTCTACAAAAGAAAATACAGAGGGCAGGAAACTACTTCTTCGAATGTGCAGTGCACTTCTAGGAAAGCTTGATGCAAATACTTCCACCAATGGTTCATTTAAGGTTTTATTCTGAAGAATTAAAGTTGAGCAATGCTGGCTACAGCAATCCCATGACCAATTTGAAAAGAATGGTAAAAGTAATACATTTATCAATGCTTAGAATCATGACTCATGCAAGTCATAGAAGAATAACAGAGTACTAAGTTTGCTCTTAACATATATCCAAAGGCTAAATACATCCCCATTAAACTAACTCTGGTTTCTAAGCGGTTTCATTCTTGACTTCCTTCGCATTGCCTGGGTGACATGGTAACAAATTAACATAGTGCATTGTTGGATTTTTATCCTACAGTAGAATGAAAGATGATTTTTCCTCCAAGGCAACTCACTGGTTCTAGAAGGGAATATATATCCTTATTCTCCTTCTATGATTCTACGATTAAGTAGCTAAGAAATGAAAGAAATATAATCCTCTTTTTTTCCTAAGATTATTGTTTTAAGGAAAAAAGAAGTATTATTTAATGTTAGTACTATGTGAAATTTTTGCAGGGTTAAAAAACAGAGGAAAAAACACCCCAAAAATCTCTGCTGGACACTCTTTTTCATCCACCTTTGCCGGTACCATATCCAAGCATTTGGTAACTTCCTTCTGTACTCTGCCTACCCAGTATCACACACACTGTTAGCCTATTTCATGGAGGGGAAAGAGGCATAGAAAAACTAAAGGACTAATCGAATTCACAGAGGAGATCTGTGGCAGGGATAATAGGGAGCTTTTTTGTCACTGTTCACTTGTAACTCACCAAACAGGCATTCCTTGCAGGTTTTCCTTCTCTTTCTGTCCGCATACCAAGGTCACACCTCATTTTGTACACAGTCCCTTTGTATTAGGTGTACTCCTCCTTCTGCTTAAACAGTTCACTCGATCTGAAGAAAGCAACTATCTTAATCTGGAACGCAATATTAGCTTCCAATTTCCCTGATAATTTCCAAAGTGTATTCACGTACAAGATTTCAGACCAAAGGTTCATCTTTACTCATCTATTAATCAGTTTGTTTGATCTGTCAGAATCCTGACCTCAGGAAATACAATTCTTAAAAACACATGGTTTAGTGTGTGGTGTCCTGCCTGCGGCAGGGGGCTGGAACTAGATGACCTGAAGGTCCTTTCCAGTCCTGACTATTCTATGATTCTCTGATCCTGTCTGTGTTGCTGAGTTATAGGAGTGCCAAGCAGGATGATACACGCACAGACTGGAAGTGATCACAAATTATCTTCCAGATCTTGAGTGTCCCAGACCATCCTCCTTCTGTAGCGACAGTGCAAACCATTACAGCATTTTATATATTAATTCATAATAACAACTTGGATGCTTGATCCTGAAAGATGCAGCATGAGCTGGACTCCACGAAGTTTGTCATGATTCAAGGGATTAAGTGTACCTAAGTCCCCCCAGGAGATTCACAACACACTGCAACTCACGGCCAGAGCAGTAAGTTGCTTATTGTCATATCTGAGTCACAGTCACGTAGGAGTAATGCCGTGTCCACTACTAAGGGCTTCTTCTCTGTTGAATTACTTCCCCTTATCCCACACAGTAGGTATTATGGTCTGTAAAACAGTTTTCTGAAGTGTAATGCACCTATTTTTAAGACCTGTCATTGGTGGAGTACCACGGGAACCCTCCAATAATACATACTATAATGAATAATCAAGCAATGAAACATTTTGGCCATAATTCAGTTCTGTTCCACACAGAGTAATGCCATGATCATCTTAGAACAAGGAGCAATTGTGACAACAAGGCTATTTTTTACAATGGTCTACATGATAACAGTAGTAAAAATTGCAGTTAATGATTCAGAATGTACCTCTACTAATTGAACTTCCACTATTCAGAGTTTCATAAGAAGTTCTGCCAAGGTGGAAGCTCTTGTATTAAAGTTAGCAATATATATATCCTTTACAGGACGGCAAAGATGCTGAACTCTGGACTGTCCAGGAAGAACAAGGGGTTGAGGGAAAAAATGCTTTGGCAAACAAAAGGCCTAAGATAAGGCAAAGAGAATGCAAGAACTGATTTACTTGCAAATTCAAGGGGGACTATCAAGATAAGGTCTTGTGAATTAACACCCTGAGTCTTCATCAGGGAATCCTGCATATATATTTATGTATATACATAGCTTCCATAGCAACATAAATCTATTATTAGACATTTCTGACACATGTAACACTGTAAAGAGCAAATCTCAAATAGCCTGGCTTATGACCATGAAATAACAAAACCACACTGCATTAAGGAAAATAAAGGGTCAAGACACACTACTCCTTTCAATGCCTAGATGGGGGGAAGCAGGCTGCAGGGTGGTTGAATAAGGATCAATGAAAGCAGAATTTGGCCTCAGTTAGTAAAATCTCTACCATTACAATAAACTAGAAAGGAGAGACATGCAAGTTAATGGAACATCTGGAACCTATTCCAAGCAGTGAATAAAGATGACATAATTGTACTGCACAGTAAGAAGGCGGCAACTGTATAGATAAAAAAAAGCGAGGCAGCACTTTTCCTTTTCAGTCCCATTTTCAGTTATTCAATCTTTTCCCAGTGAGATCCTTCTCAGGATGCATTTTCTTCACTTTGGTCTGAAGCTTATCGCTTGCATTAAAATCCATTTGACTACATTAGAGTTATTCCAGCAGGGACTAGAGAGTGAATAGGGTGAAACCTTTTATGCCATGACAAGATGAGCCCAAAGTACTTTCTGTTCATGGGGAACCCAAGCAACAAAAAAACAGGTATTTCATTAAATGCTGCTAAAAGCAACATTTAAGTTCTATAGTAAGTCCAGTACTGAATTCAGGCCTGAATATGTGGGTCAGAAGCAAGTAAAGCTGGAAAAAAATACAGCCAAACCCATCTGAAGGGAGAAATCTTGAAGTCCACAAAAAAAGGAATCACCTGGACAATTTATCTGACTGAACAGATACAAAACCTCCAACAATGAAAATTTTGGAGTGATGTCAGGTAGTTTATGAATCCTCCCTCCTCTAATTCATGCCTACTTCATCTTGTAATGTCTATCATGAACATGGAGATCAGAATACTCCTTCCTTTTTTGCCACACTCTTTTATAACAAATCCATGCCTTTTAAGCAATGTAAGCCCACAAGTTAACATTTATTAAATTATGAAAAATTGAGATTCTTCACCTGAATCACATTCCTGAACCAGTCGCAATGAATGCATTCATGCAGCAAGAATATGGTCTGCAGTGTTAAAAGCAATTAAGCATCCAAAGGGAGGGTTCATCAAAGCAAAAGTACTGGGAAGGTCTTTATATCCATTAGGTTCTGGTTGAACTTGCACTGTAAGAATCATATAATCACAGAACAATGCTGGTTGGAAGGGACCTTGGCATGTCTCTATTCCAAGCTCCTGTTCTAAGGAGGTTCAACACAAAACTCAGGCTAAGTTTGCTCAGGGTTTTGCCCCATTGGGTTTTTAAAACCTCCAGGGACGGAGATTCCACAGTGGGAACGTGGCTGTGGGACCCAAACGAAACAAAGACACTTAACCCAACATAAATTTACCCACTAGATTTTGTGGCATAGAATAGGCTGATTAAGTTTGTCCTGGCACAGGCCTTCAACTTATTTATTCTCTTTGCCCTTCCAGGACACCACCAGGCTCATGGTACCTTTTCACAAGTATAAAATTAGGGATCAGAAAGATTGCAATTGAAAACCTGAGAGTTACGTACCGAAATGATGATAAAATCCTGTGCTAAGTATCTTGTTCAGCATCACAGAGGATGCAACCAGAAAAGAATTAAACTGAGCCTCCTCCTGTGGAAGGCTGAAGTGAACCACTGAATGAAAGACTAACCTCATTCCTTCTTCTTCCCATCAGAAAGAAAAGTCACGGCATGAAAATGTGGCAGAACTGAATATATTCAGGATATTCAGTCCAAGATCTCATTTCACAGCACAATCCGATTCCCTACAGCAACTCTTCTTGTTCTCCATCATGTTACATGGTAAACAATAAAATTATCTGTGGTAAATCTTTCAGTGCTGCAAGTGCAGCTCTCAAGGAGGTTTTAGGCTACTGGAGCATACGAAAACAGAAAAGAACTCCTTAGAAGACCTCACTGAAAAATAGGAGGATTTTTTAATGCAAAAAACCACTATAACTTCTTGCCATTTTTTGTTAACTGACTGGAAAAAGGAATCAATTTTCACAAAAGTATGTGTAAAAAAGTTAATTCTGTTAAGATTTAAAAAAAAAAAAAAGAAACAAAAGACCCAAAACCTGCTGAATTATAAATCAAGAACTTTCATCTAAATCTCAAAATATTCAAACATCAAGAAATAGCACACAGAGGGCCTGCAAGCCACTCAACCTCATGTTGTGTGGAGTTCTGGTGTCCTCAACTTAAAAAGGGCATGGAACTGTAGGAACAAGTCCAGAGAAGGCCACGAGAATGATCAGGGCACTGGAGCACCTCCCATATGAAGATAGGCTGAGAAAGTTGGGGCTGTTCAGCCTGGAGAAGAGAAGGCTGCGTGGAGACCTCATAGCAGCCTTCCAGTATCTGAAGGGGGCCTATAGGGGTGCTGGGGATGGACTCTTCCTTAGGGACTGTAGTGGTAGGACAAGGGGTAATGGGTTCAAACTTAAACAGGGGAAGCTTAGATTGGATATAAGGAGGAAATTCTTTCCTGTTAGGGTGGTTAGGCACTGGAATGGGTTGCCCAAGGAAGTTGTGAATGTTCCATCCCTGGCAGTGTTCAAGGCCAGGTTGGACGAGGCCTTGGGTGATATGGTTTAGAGCGAGGTGTCCCTGCCCATGGCAGGGGGGCTGGAACTTGATGATCTTAAGGTCCTTTCCAACCCTAACTATTCTATGATTCTAGAACGGGGAGGAGAATGGTTACGCAGACGGGCCATGGGCCCTCTCAAACGAATACAGGGAAAAAAAAAGAGGAGCAAAAATCCCTGTGAAAGGGAACAGCAGCAGTAGCATGGGTACATGTATGGTTTTCTGAAGAGACTAAAATTGGTTTCAGTTTTCCCAGCCTCTGCAAAATAATCATGATTTAAACACATTCACAAATACATTGAAGAGAAGGGAAAAAACTAATTCTGGGGTCTAAGGATGATATTAAGACACGCTTTGACCCAAAGCATCTTATGGACTTGGCTCTTCACTTTCCTCCTCATTTTGTAAAGTCCCTAAACTGCTCTGGTATTCTTTCCCACAGTTGCAGACACAGTAAGACAAACCCACACACACAGTCTCCTGGTCCTCATCTCTTGACCAAGACAAGGAATCTGTTGCTTGAATCATCTCACAGGTTCTGAGCACACATAATGTTACTTTGCATGTGCCTTTCATTTTGAAGAAAACCAAAACAAACCACAAATAATGAGCTGGTACAAGGCAGACAAGTCTTCAGAATTAAGAACTCTGCTGATTGATACCAGCTGGATTGGGTTAGAATGGTAAGGTTTTGGTAGTGGGGGGGTTACAGGAGTGGCCTGTGTGAGAAGGTGCAGGAAGCTTCCTCCATGTGCTGTAGGGCAAATGCAGCCGGATCCAAGACAGACCCATCGCTGGGCAGCGCTGAGCCCTTCAGTGATGGTGGCAGCACCTCTGAGATAGCTTATTTAAGAAGGGGAAAAATCTGCTGCACGACAGTATCTGTGAGAGAGGAGTGAGGACATGTGAGAGCAAGAGCTCTGCAGACACCAGGGTCAGTGCAGGAGGAGGAGAAGAGATTCCCCTGCAACCCATGGTGCAGACCATGGTGAGGCAGGTTGTGCCCCTGCAGCCCACGGAGGTCCATGGTGGAGCAGATCTCCACCTGCAGCCTATGGAGGACTGCAGGCTGGAGCAGGAGGAGGCCCAAAGGAGACTGTGACCCCATGGGAAACCTGCACTGGAACAGGCTTCTGGCAGGAGCTGTGGCTCCATGGAGAGAGAAGCCCAGGCTGCAGCAGGGGAAGAGTATGAGGAACCCTCCCCTGAGGATGAAGGAGTGGCAGAGACAATGTGTGATGAACTGACCACAACCCCATTCCCCATCCCCTTGTGCTGCTGCCAGGGAGGAGGTAGAGAATCCAGGAGTAATTCTAAGCCCGGGAAGAGGAAGGGGAAAGATGTTTTTTTAGGATTCGGTCTTACCATTATCCTGCTCTGATCTGATTGGTAACAAATTAAACTAATTTCCCAAGCTGAGTCTGTTTTGTCCGCAGTGGTAACTGGTGAGTGATTGCTTGCTGTCACATCTCAACCCACAAGCTTTTCAATCTATCTTCTCTCCTCTGTCCAGCTTAGGGTGACAGAGCAGCTTTGGGGGGCACCAGGTATCCAGCCAGGGTCAATCCACCACACCAGCTGAAAATCTGGTCCAACGTGTTGACTCAAGCACATCTGCTTTATAAGTAACCCACTAGCTCTGCCAGGAGCAAACACAGTTTTCAAATGGATGCCCTGGTCTACAAAGCCATCAGGGAGTACAGTAATACTGAACACGTTCTCATGATGTGTCTTTCAAGAAAGCGATCATCAGGAAGGATTTACGTATTTTCATTCCCTTGTTTTCACACTGCTTTTGCTAAGATTCACTTCTTGAACCCATCTGAGTCAGACATAAGAAAAATTAAAAGTAGATCAGGTGAACTTAGTTCACAGAAGCTTACACAACTCACTAGCTACGGCAATGATATCAACCATAGGAAAAAATACATCCTGGATCTACCAAAGGTGAAACCCAGAGGCTCTACAGCAGGTTAAGATGTGCATCACCTCTGCTTTAACCCTATGTCAGCTTCCAATTGAAATCCACCCCTGAGCATGGCATGGTGCTACAAAGCATCACATTATTGATCCACTTTTTCCTGGATTCTCAAATTGTGAGCAGCCCTAAAGCATTTTCAGAGAGCTGTTAACCCTTACTCTATCCCTTTGGATAGAAACCATTTCAGACAACTGCAATGGCATAGCTGTGGATAACTTCACAAGACAGGCCAGTATCTCACTTCCCCAAATGATCTTTATGGGTAATTCTGGTAGTGGTGGATGTTACCCTTGCTAAATCAAAATGGTCTAATGACCATTCAGACTCCATGCTGATGCTATATTAAATACCAAAACTGAAAGCATATAGATTACAGTGAATTACACAGAACAGAGGATCTATGAGGATAACAAAGGCTGAAAAGAACTTATCCAAAGAATTCCTTCAGCAACAAGCATGGCTAATGCTTTTGACGACACAATCTGAGTTCCAGTCCTCTGTTGAGCATGTTGGTGTTCCTGTGAGCCTGTCTGCAGCTGGGGACACTGGGAGGGAAGTGAGGAGGGGGAAGGAGAGCTGCTCCATACTTAACTGATGCTTTTTCTTCTCAACACTTCACTTTTTACCCCTAAACAACTGTCAACAGGATCCCAGTGATCTCCTACTTGATCTTTTCCCACTCTGCAGAGCTAAACAGGCAGTTTGTGTCATCTTTGATTACCAAATGCATTCTGCCCTTTCCTCACCTCCCAGCATCCCAATTTCCAGGGCAAAAAGTAACGTCCGGGTCACTCACCCCTAACATCTGATGCAAATAGTAATACTGCAGCCCTTGATAATAGAGCAGGAAGGTTTTCCAGAAGAACCATACATTGAGGGAGAGCCAGAAAAACTGAAAGAGAAACAAGAGATCATAAGCGCAAGTTACACGTGCAAACTTCCCAGTGTTGATTTCATTCAGAACCGTCACATCCCTGCAGTTTCATAAACGTATGCACATGGAACAGGGGAAAAAACCATCAAGCTTTTGGCGTAAAATGCATTAAAATGTTAAATGGAATAGCCCCTAGGTGAGAAATCTTCATTTTCATTCGACTTCACAAACTTTACCTCTGTGACTACCGAGAGTTGGCAAACCAACCCCCCGCATACCGAACGCTACTGCAGATCTGTAGTTACACTGCAGTCAAAGACCCAGGGAATACAAACTAGCAACAAAGAGACAAAGACAGAGGCAGGAAGAATCTGACCTCAGAGAAGACGCATCTTCTCCCCCAGACCTTCTCTAACAAAGAGCGAACGTCCCGACCGCGATGCCCGCGGACGCCCGCACTCTCCGGGACACGGCGCACTCGTGTCCCCCCGTGCCTAGCACCGCGAACCGGTAACCTGGACATCGAGCACCACCGGGACCTCCCCGACTACCCCGGGCCCAGCGCCACGGACGGACCCCCACCGCCTCCCCCCCCCCCCTCCGGGGTGCAGCCCCCTACCAGGAAGAGGTGTTTGCTCCCCTCGTTGGCCAGCCAGCTCCTGCAGGACAGAGCCATGGTGCGGGGCAGCACCCGGGGGTGTGGGGGGGGCGATGTGCGGGCTCGCCCTCCTTTTCAGCCGGGCCGAGCCGAGCCGGTCCTCCCCTGTCCCCACCCCTCACCCCCCGCCCGGGCTTCCGGCCGCCGGGGCGTTGCGCTCCGGCCCCGCCGCGCTCCAGCCCCCCCATCCCGGCCCCGCTGCCCCTTTGTCTGCTGCGTGCGGGGCTCCCCCGGACCAGCGGCGGAGGAGCGGGGGGCTCGGCAGGGGACAGCCCCGACGGGGCTCCGGGCCGCCAGGGACTCGGCTGTAGAGCGATGGGGCCGGCTCCTCGCATCCCCCCACCGGGAAAAGCGTGTTTTCCCGACGGAGAATCCCGTCCGAGGGGTTTCCCTTTGCCCCAAACGGGGGAAACGCGACACAAGAAGCCGGAGGGAGTGAGAGAGCTACTAGCCGTGATTGCAGCTCTGCTTCAGTGCGGGGGAAAACAAAGAGGCTGCCCAAGAAACTACTGTCTGGACTGCACATAGAGTCACGGAATAGTTTGGGTTGGAAGGGAGTTTCAAAGGTTATCATCTAGTGCAACTCCCCTGCAGTGAGCAGGGACACCTTCCAATGGGGTCCTCGAAAGCTGGATGGGCCAGACTGTGCTACTGTCAGTCTGATCCTGCTCTCTCCAAGGGGCACGGGAAGAGGCAGTCCTGTGCCCGGCACAAAGCAGCTGAGTGTTCAGCACCCCAGCCTCAAGAAAGGGTGCTCCTGGCACCTCCATATCCACAAGGTGCTGTGGGCATCTCCACATCCATAAATTGCTGTGGGCGTATCCACAGGGTGCTGTGGGTGCCTCTGCATCCATAAGGTTCTGTGGGCATTTCTGCATCCACGGGGGACTGTGGGCGTCTCCACATCCACAGGGTGCTGTGGGCACCTCCGCATCCAAAGGGTGCTGTGGGCACATCCACAGGGTGCTGCAGGTGCCTCCGCATCCACAGCATCCCATGGTCTGACCCCTATGCTTTGCAACCAGTCTTCTTTTTGTGGGGGTCTTCATGTTTGGTTTGGATTGGGTTGTTTTGGAGGGGGAGTTGCACTGGCTGCTGATTTTCATGTGAAGTAAAAGCTTTTAAACACCCTCATAGCTACAGCTTTTAAATACAACACCCTCATGAGTCACTGGGGGAGCTCCCACTCTTATCCAGGCACTGTGGTGCACACACTGCTCCTTGAGATAGCAGCAGCAATGACAGCTGGCACAGAGCAGGGCTGTTCTGGGAGATGCCAAGACCAAGGAGCAGTGCCGCGAAGTCTCATCCAGTCCAGCTTGAGCTGGCTGTCTTCCTCTTAGGAAACTTGCCATGTTTTGTATGCCTCATAAGCCTCATGCCAAGGGAGGGAGCTAAGTACCATCTTTCTCCAGTCCTCTATAAAGAAAGGAGGGGGGCATCTGACCCATGTGTGGTCCTAAACTTAAAGAGCATGGGTAGGGCATAGCTCCTGTGAAACTTGGTTGGGGATATTTCAGGTCTGTTTCAGAAAGTGGCAGGATTTCTATGGCTGTGTGAGGTTCCAGGTGAAGTTTTGGAACAGCAGAACAGAGAATTACAACTGTTGTATATCACTGAATGACACTAAAAGTAAAACTAGTGGAAGGGAAAAAGACGTATTTTGAATTTAACACTCACCAGAACCATAGTTTGATGCCAAAGCAGCTCTAACAGCAAAGGAAATAGTATAGTTTACTTATGTTGTTTGGTATTTCCATTCACTTCCTCATTTCTGTTGGAATGTAAAGAGAAATGGAAACTGCTTTCAGAGAACCAGATGATGAAACCTCCCTAGACAAGCATGTCAAGGCTGGGATGACAGAAAGTAAAACTCGTTGGGTATGTTAGGCCTAATATCGTGGGGCCTCAGCCAAAGCTGCAGCCACAGCGAGCACAAACAAACCCAAAATAATTTGTCCATGCCATATTTGCCCATTAGAAATGCCTGAAAAATCAGCTTAGGCAGGATTTGGCCCACTCTCATGAAGCTGATGACTCACGAGGCAGCAAATTCACTTCACTGCCCACTTACCGAGTGCTGTAATGCATGTGGAGTACATGACTCATGCTACATCAACATGGGATCCTACATCGTATCTAGGTACAGAGCAAGGAGTTTGTTTTTGTAGAAAACATTGCCTTTTGCTTCCTCCCTGGAAACAGCCACGGGGTTTCCTTGATACTTGGGATGCTTGGGATACTTGAATCAGTATCAAGAAGAGGCTGGCAGAGACCAGTGCCACAGTACAACTGTGTTCTTCCTCCGTAGAAAAGGCTGAGTTTACATGTGGCTGAATCGTGCCTTCCCAGGGTCCTCTGGAAGTTTCCTGACTTCTTTCTCTGTGTGAAACCATCCCAGATGTAGATGAGCACGTGTTTTACACTTCCTGCTAAGAGCACTCAGATATGGCCCTAGATGCTAGTTATAACCTGGATAATTAAATTATGACTGTCAATCATCTGAGCACGAGCTCTTCTCTTCTCTGCTTCACCAGCATCCATCCTCCAGTTAAGCTGATCTTGGTGCTTCATCCCATCATCTGGACAGAGCATCCTCAAGGCAGACAGTCCTTCTTAGAGACCGAGCACATACTTTCTCTGATAAGACTGCATCAGTAAATGCACCTTGACCGCACACTCAACTTCCAACTCCACTTCCTGTCAACTTACCTACAGTCAAATCTACTCCTACAGCCCTTTGTTGAGAGTTGTAGTTAACGTTAGACATGGCTTATTAAAAGGTTGAAACTTTGCTGATGTACCTGACAGTCATCCAGAACAACACTGTGTCCTTCCAGTTGAAGAGCACTTCATCTTCTGCTCTATTGAAAGCTAGATTTAGGCAGACGGGTCCTTAAGTTCTGCCTGTATCCCTAAGGAGGTTGATCCTGGGGATGCCTTCTTGAAGTATTTACCCTCAACACTGAGATCATGGGCGGAGAAGGAAATGTTGGCGCCGATTTCATTACAGACAATGGGAAAAGTGCTGTTTCTGCATAATAGCCAAGTGATTAGGGCACTTGCCCAATAGTGGGAAGCCATTGCACTCATATCCCAGGGAAGTTTCCTAACCACTGCCTTTTACCAGTCAAAGAAGGAAACACTCTCCAAGTGACCCGCTGTGCAGCCAGGAATGCAAGAGAGAGAAATCAAAGAAAATCAGAAAGCTAAGCTGGCCATGTGGTAACAGCACACATCTAAGGAAGGGAGAGGATCATCAGGGAAAAGGAGATTTGGGATGCTGGTTCCGTTTTTGTTTCAATTGGAAGAAAAACTGTGGAACAAAGTTCAAAATCCAAAATATTCAGGAGAAAACAGCAATCACAGGACAAACCAGAAACAGAAAGGTTTCCCCACAAATTAACTTCTTGTATTCCTTTGAAACTTTCTTATTAAGCTTAAGCTGCATGCTGCCTGCCTTTATCATTTTTCCTGTAAGTTTAGCGTGCAGCCACAACATAAGGGTAGAACAGCAATACAAATGCACGTCACCCTTAAGATCTGCGCCTTGTGAGTAATATGCCATGCAATGGCATATGGCTTTTATGGCATTACATGTTGTGTCATTTCTTTCCTTTTTTGAAACTGAATCTTTACATTTGCTGCATACCACAGGATCAGCCTGCTTTCTTTTATGCTCCCTAATGGACCTGGAGGCCTCCCTAGGGTGGAATGCTTCTCCAGGTTTGGGTGACAGCCAAGTTCATTAATTTCAGTGAAGCTGCAGTGATTCACAGTAATGCACTATTTACTGCTGCCATAATGTCAAGTGTTAGGCATGGCCCAGACCCACACCTTACCTTACCAGAAAAGTACAGTTTATGCCCGGACACTTCATATGAGAAGTCAGACAACCACAGATGGGGATCTGGTCTTTAATCTTCGTAGACAAAACAGGATCCTCCTAGATCCTATAGCAAAGCAGGCAGCAAGGCATGAGTGCACTGATGCATTAGCAGGCTCTGTTTTGTGTCTGTTAAAACTCTGTCCTAAACCAAACCATTCAGCCACAGCTCCATGCCACAACCTCAAAACTACGAAGGACAAAACAGAAGGCCCTACAGTATTTAGTCCTCAAATAACCTCCTACACATTCCTGGTTTGAACAAGAAAGAAAACTCCAACACACGGCAATGTCGTTCATCATAAAAGAATGCAAGCACATAGCACATGGGGAAAATGTGTATAATAAATACAGCTGGAGTGCATTCCATGACAATTTGAGAGAAATGACAGTTATATTTATTTTACCAACTGTTTGCAAGATTTTCTTGAACACTTACTACAGAATTGAACTACATACCTATGGGTCATTAAACACGCGGCATCATGCACCTTATAAAATGTTTTAGGTCCAATCCACTTTCCATTGAAATTATGCGTCTTTCCTTGATTTTGTTATGAGTGGGGACTAGGTCTGAGAATAGTACAGGGATTAAAAGATGTATTGCATTGATTTTAGAGGTTAAATGAACTTTTATATTCCCCCAAACTGGCATTACAGAGATTATTATGCAATTGTTTCTGTATTTGCTCAATAAACTCTTTTTGAGCTTGAGCAGTTTTTTAAAAAACAAAAAAATTCTGCCCCTTTTCAAAAACCTTTGAAGAGGGAAATAAATGCAATCTACCAAGCTAAATCATCCCTTAATTCATTATTCTGTGTTTTCTCTTTTTTTGTGGATGCACCATGTTTTGGGACCAAACAGGACTAAACCATTTTGAGAGCACTGGCATTATCGTGTAGTTTGCTGTGACATGGAAACTCTCTTTCTCTTCAGTTTCATATAAGTTACTATCAAGTCTCATTTTTCAGTTGTTCATGATTAACTGGATAGACTGTGCATTTAGTTTTTAATTCCTTTCTCCAAGACAGGGTTTCCAGAGTTGGATGAGCTTTAGCACACATTTCACCTTCCTTTTTGAAGAGGAAATTCCATCTTTTTATAGAACAGTCCAGAAACAATGTTATAGGCAGGAGTACAGTATCTTAATACATTTCAGGATACTCCTCTGCTTATATCCTAGAATTATAGAATGGTTCAGGTTGGAAGGCACCATCGAGTTCCAAACCCCTGCCACAGGCAGGGACACCTTCCACTGGACCAGGTTGGTCCAAGCCCCATCTAACCTGGCCTTCAACAGGGATGGGGCAGCCACAGCTTCTCTGGGCACCCTGTGCCAGAGCCTCAGCACCCTCACAGGGAAGAGCTTCTGCCTAAGAGCTCATCTCAATCTCCCTTCTTTCAGTTTAAAGCCATCCCTGTTGTCCTATCACTCCAGGCCCTTTTAGAAGTCCCTTTCCAGATTTCTTGTAGCCACTTCAGGCACTGGAAGCTGCTGTAAGTACTCCCTGGAGCCTTCTCTTCTCCAGGCTGAACAAGCCCATTTCTCTCAACCAATTCCCTTAGGATCCATGAATGCACCCCCTCTGGCCACATTGACTTGCGCACCTTCACATTCCTTAGATGGTCTTGAACTCGATCTTTTCCTACAGTGGGCAGTTGTCATTCTCTCAGTCCCTGCCTTTGCCATCTGCAACTCAAACTGTAGCTGGAGTACTTGCTGGTGAATACTTCGGCAAAGTTACTGTGGTTGCCAATTAAGCTACAGAACTTCACTGAAGATTATTAATGCTTCCAGATCATGAGTAAAAGCCATCAAACAGAGCTGGTGGAGCAATCACACTAACACAGAGCCACTGAATAACATTCCCTTGTGATAAGCACTTAATAGAAAAGTGATACCCTTCAAAGAGAGACGAGAGCTTTAGTGGAGTCATTAGTAACTGAGTCATGGAACAATACATGAAATAAGTAAAAACTGAGTGAGAAATGCTTGATATCAGCATGGTCACTTCTCAGAAGAGCTGGTTAAGAGTATGCAGCAATAATTTTAAGACAAGAAATAAAGCACTCTTTACATCTCCAGTAGATTGCATCCCAAGGTGATGTAGTGCACACTCACATTGTGCCAGGGCATCCTGATTCAGTGCCAGGACACAAGGGTCAGTGCCCAATAATCTGCAGCATCCAAGTTTCCCAGGAGGCTCAATCAGAATACAACAGTCCTGGTAAACTGGAAAATTCTAAACAACTGCAATACAGACTACAGTGCTTAGCATAGTTTACAGAAACTCTTAATGTCTACACTACAACATCCAACAACATGCTTATGCAAGCATCATAAATATCAGCATTGAGTAAACACTCATAATTCCCCAGTTCTTGGAAAAAAAACTTCTTTCCTCTGAAGAGTGCAAAGTTAAAAGCATCAAAACCGCAGATATGAGAGATTGGCATGTTCTTCCGCAATCACTCTGCCAAAGTGGTGTTTGCACTCTTACTATAAGGTTAGCGGGGCAGGAAAACAAATTGGAAAGGCAAGGGTAAAGGAGGGCATGAGGCTAACAAACAAGCTCTGAGAACTAACACTGGCTTTTATCCATGATCAAAGAAAAGTAAAATCAGGAAAGCACTTTTGATACAGCAAGATGAAAAGTGACCTGATTTTGGTCAGATATCCCAGGTATTAGAAATCCCCACCTGAGGAAGAGTTAATTTCTCTGTTTATTCACATTGTCACACCTCAAAATCCTCTTATAAAAGTGCCTCGGCCAACTTTTATTGCTATTACTTAATCTGAGGTTACATTTGTCTTTGCAAAACTTGCTCAAATCGCTCATTTAGACTACTCCTATGGAATTTCGCTGTCTCTGAATTTAACAAAGAAATTCCCATGGGAATTCAAAAAAGAGCTATTCAGATATATTCTCCCCTAAGTACTCTAGCTTTAGAAGTCTGCCTTCTGAAAGATGCCTTTAGGCTGCCTTTAAAATGCATCTTGCTGCCTGTGGAGATAGGGAATCTGAACTGCAATAAAAGCTATTGGCAGAGATAAGAGAAGCTCCAAATGCCCACATGCAGACAAAAGGTTGTAAGAGCACAACATAAACCCTACCAAAACCCCCCAAACCAACACACAACCACATAAGCAGTGACTGCAACGTGCCAGGCCAGTAGCATAAACTTGAGGCAGAAAAGCTGACTGTGCCATACAGCTACACTTGCCGGGGAGTAGTGCAAATACAGTGAAAGAGCAAGATCTGCTTAGCTTGGTGATGTTGGTATGGGATTCAATCAGACAAAGCAACTGCATTTGGCAGTAATAGCATAAATACTAACAGGGGAAAGTACTTTACCACTCTTTAAATACAGGGAAACACCAGTATGTGAGTAAATATTTATGCCCTATTCATGGTTAAAATTAGCCCGGAAACTAAATGAGGTGCAGCGAAGTACTGGAACAGCCTTCCAGTAAGAGTAGTGGGGGGAAAAAAGACCTTGTTAAATGTTAGAGCTCTACTGTTTTATGAAAAGGACTATATAATATCATCCAGAGTAAGTGGAAGACTAAATGATCCCATTTCAGAAAATGTCTTCCATTCTAAACATACTTTCCTGCAATTATTACAGTGACTTGGGGCTGCCACCCAGGGCTCCGAACAGTCACACATAGCCCTGACTTCACCGCTCCTTCCGTTGTTATTAGCAGCTTTTTGGGTCAGAATTGCCAAGTTATTTCTGACATTTGATTTTCAGTTTAATATTGAACATAATGTTCCTCTCTCTTTCTTTTAATTAAAATCCCCTTGAACTTTCGTAAGAACACGCCTATTATTGCCACAATTATGGGGCCTTAGTCCAGAATTCAACTATTTTTGCAGAATACTTTATATCCTAACTTGGCAATTAACTGCACTGCAAATTTAACTCATATTCCTTGCTCCATGCAAACTACAGAGGCAATCAGTTTGAAAAAGCCCGACAGTGTGGAACTTTCCGTGGATCATGTTGCATTTAGTGCTAAGACAAGGTAAACAGTATCAGGCAAGAAGATAGTTTAGAGAAGAAAGATTGTGAACATTATGGGCAAGATTATAGGGATAGACCTGAATCCCCTATTTTATTCAATTAGGTTCTCCTCCAGCAGAGGTCTTAGGCACACATTTAACTTGAAGAAACCCAAGCGCTGAGATCCGGTCTAACTTTGCTTACAGTTAAGTAAAGGGATTTCTTTGCTTGGTGAGGGATTTCAGCACATATGTAAGTGCTTTGTTGAATCAAAGTATTGCACAGCAGTAAATGAGAAACCAACTGAACTGAATTGCATGGAATTACATCAGTCAGACTAGGAACAAAATATGGCTGGTATTTCTCCTTTTTCTCCCCTTAATACTCCTGAATAGGCAGAGCCAGATTTATTAGAACAGTCATTATAACAAACTGTGACACGAAATGCTGCTGGCTTGAGAACCTTCATTTTAAATACATTTAAAGTTTAATAACACATTTAAGCTTTATTGAATATGTAGAGGTTTAGGGTTTGTTTGCATAGATACCTATGCTTATAACTATTCTATGACTTTCTTTTCAGATCATGCCATACTTTTTCAAAGTATCTCAGTAGAAAGTTAGGAGAACTCTCAGTTACCTGAAACTTTTGGGCTTTCTTACTAGACAGTCTTCTGGGAAAGCTGAACATCATTCTATAGTAAGGAGTTATATCAGAGTTAATGTTCTTTATTCCTCCAGAGCTACAGGTGTTACGCAAACCCTTGCAAATTAGTAAAACACAGTTTTTGGTAAGACTGCTTAAACTGAACCAACCAACAGCATCCTGAAAGGTTAGCGTTGACTTTGTGTGAGACCAATGCCACAACTCAGAAGTAAATACTCCTGCGGGGCAGTCACACCCCTCAGCTACACAGTAAGTGAGCTATTTCCACAACCATTTAGTACCCCTTGACCATGTTTATGACAGCAGTTTTCTTTTTCTTTATTTACGTGGTACCTGTGAACAATTTGCTGCAGTCACCTTTGTGTATTGCAGATCCGAAATGTGTTTATCCAAAATATCTTCCCCCTGAGAACTGGGCTGCAGTGCATTATGTTAAACCTTACTGAAACCAAGGGCTGTAACCAAACTCATTTCTCTCATTTCTCTAACTCAAGAGAAGTTATAAGAAGACACTGAGGTCCATCAATGAAAAAAGCCAATGAAAAGAAATATCCTGAGTAAAAAGGGACACTATGGCTCCAAGAGGCAAGTGTGACAAAGCTGCATTTATTACATGGCAGAGTTTGCTAGATATTGACTAACAGCAGAGTTTATGGTTGCACATTGAAGTACTGCAAACCAAAACCAAAAGAAACAAATGGAAGAAATAGAAAAGCTGGGACACCGTGAATGAAAGTATCAAGATTTGTAGCTGATGAAAGACCCTGGAGTCCATACAAAGATAACCTTTTTTTGTTACTAGATCCCCTGCTAGCAAAATATAAGTGCACATTCTTTATGAGCAAACACTTTTTCCAAAGTACTTGTTTCATCAGGAAGTGCTTGTTTTCTTCATGCATATTTTCTCCAAACATGTTATCTTTCTGCAAGTCTATTTCCACTGATTAAAACCATAAAGGAATAATGGTCACATGGTTTCTTCAGTTCATGTACGTTCAGAATTAATTTTTCAGTGATTCCAGTTTTTATCTTAGGGAAAATATAGAACTAACTTGAAAAAACTGCTCTTCTTCCCCCAAGTAGGAATTCTTCTATCATTATTCATCCTTTTTTGTTTAAAGTATTATCAACACTTTATAAACTCTAATAGATGAATAACATCTATTTCCAGTTATGCTGGACTTTTGCAGTTACAGCAGTAATGCCTCCTTACTTGGTAATTTGTTGTCTAAAAGCAGTTTCACTCTTTAAATGTTACTTAAAAGCAGAAGTGTTTTCTCTCACATGCACAATTTGAAGCACATTAAATCATTTCAATGATGGATGATATACCATGTATTCTTGAGCAGATTTTTTGGATGTTCCTTTTATTGCCCTGTCTCCTCAGTGGAATTTAAGCGATCATCCACTTTGGAAGCCAAAAATGTGAATTGCGGTATCAACTTAACAGCTAATATGAATTCATTTTAAAGAGTTTGGGGGGGGAAGGATTTATGGAAATGTTTGAAGACCAAAGGTCAGTAAACATCATTTCTCAATAATTTCATACAAAGCAAATTTTGCTATTTGATTAAGAAACACCAGGGGAAGTTCAAAAAACACTTGCCAGGAATGCAATGCATTTACGTTTTCCTGCCAGTAAAGGTAACCCGAGTGACATCAGAGTCAGAAAGAAACAAACAAGATAAGAGTCAATTCTCTGTGAAAATGAAAAACATTTTTTCTGTAATTAAATTGCTTCCCAAAGGAAATAAATTTTTCAATTCAGTGCCAGAGTCTTTCATCAGGTAACATTCCCCAGAGCCTTTCAAGGAGACTGCTGGAACACAAAGGTACTGGCATTTTTAAGTACATAAATCTGTAAGATTTTATTTGACAAGAATTAATGGGTTTAATAGGAAAAAGCTAATTCAGCAGAAAATGTTTTTATTAGCTGGTTGCTGCTTGCTTTCATTCTTAATGTTTTTCTCATCAGGTTTCCCTGCAAGCAGAGGTACTTGTCATCTAGACTGGGTGTTTAGGGTCCTGGGTACATTATTTTCCACCAAGACATGCTCTATTGAGAGGGAAGCTGAGGACTTCAACCACTCATCTAAAATGTCAGGACATCCAGCAGCTTGATCAATTTAGAACAGCTGATCTTTGTAAGGATTTTAGCTCTTTTTTTGGGGGGGGAGGGGGAAGCAGATCCTTCATTGCTACATCTATGTCTGCTCACAAGACTCTAGTATCTGCATAGCTTCCTTATCCTGCAGCATGAAGGAGATGACACTACAAGCAAACCATGCAACCCTTCTCTCATCCCTGCCGGAGTATCATCTGTTGCCTTAATAGAAATATTTACCCTTTTATCTGAGAGCAGTAATTCCATTAGCATGCTGCAATCATCATCTGTTCTGAACTAATAGGTAAGATATACTGCAAGGGCAATGTTCATTCCTAGGTGACAGTGCTGAGCACCTGCAGGGTTACTACATTCCCCAAGGCTTAAAAATAGGCATCAGTCACTGAGCAGTGCTAATACAGGAGTGCTACAACAGTACATTCCATCTTCCAGACAAACCTGTGAATCAAATGATTGCTATTTATATAGCCACAGTCCTAAACTTCAATCCTTTTCATCAAAAATCCACAGTAAATGTGCTTATGTGTATATAAATACAAATGCATATTTACTGAAAGTAACATCTTTTTGTTATAGCTGCAACCAAAGAAACCATTGTGATGAGAAATTGGAGAGTGCATCTTAAAGAACCTGATAACACTTTATGGTTTTATCCATTTAGTTTATGACGCCCCACAATATTTCAAAGCATCATTATTTTCAATTTTAAGTATCTAATAGAAATACTTTTTACATCCATTTCCTTTTTCATTATCACAGCAGCTAGTGATGATAGAAAACTATAAAGAAATCATATAAAACTATAAAAATATATAGTTTATCTTTTTAAATAAAGAACCCCCAGTGCTTTGGAATACAATTGTTCTCATCAGACAAAGAATCTGTACCTACCACAGAGAAACTGTCACTCTTGCTGGGGAATGTTTTGATTTTTTACCTGTTGTTGTTCCATATAATGTCTAAATTATAGAAGTCACAATTATCTACTGAATGCCAAGATAACATCTGATTTTAGGTTTCCCACTGAGATTTATTCTTTATCTTTGCTATAGAAATGAAGGACTGGCATTCAGAAATCCTAATGTTCAAAGACAGTGAATAGCCATGTAATCTGAGGCTTGCTCAATCAATCTTTCTTCTTGTAGGAAGAAAGGCAGCTACAGGCTGGGCAGAGAAGAGATTCAGAGCAGCCCTGTGGAGAAGGACTTGGGGGTGCTGGTTGATGAGAAAATAAACATGAGCTGGCTTCACTGTACGCTCGCAGCCCAGAAAGCAACCGTATCCTGGGCTGCATCAAAAGGAGCATGACCAGCAGGTCGAAGGAGGTGATCCTGCCCCTTTACTCTGCTCTCGTGAGACCTCACTTGGGGTATTGTGTGCAGTTCTGGTGTCCTCAACATAAAAAGGACATGGATCTGTTGGAACAAGTCCAGAGGAGGCCACGAGAATGATCAGGGGACTGGAGCACCTCCCATATGAAGATCGGCTGAGAAAGTTGGGACTGTTCAGCCTGGAGAAGAGAAGGCTGCGTGGAGACCTCATAGCAGCCTTCCAGTATCTGAAGGGGGCATATAGGGTTGCTGGGGATGGACTCTTCATTAGGGACTGTAGTGATAGGACAAGGGGTAATGGGTTCAAACTTAAACAGGGGAAGTTTAGATTGGATATAAGGAGGAAATTCTTTCCTGTTAGGGAGGTGAGCCACTGGAATGGGTTGTCCAGGGAGGTTGTGAATGCTCCATCCCTGGCAGTGTTCAAGGCCAGGTTGGACGAGGCCTTGGGTGATATGGTTTAGAGCGAGGTGTCCCTGCCCACGGCAGGGGGGTTGGAGCTTGATGATCTTAAGGTCCTTTCCAACCCTAACTATTCTATGATTCTAAGAATGCCTTATGTGTGTAGAGTTGCAGAAATAAAAATAATAAATAATAAATAACAATAATAATAAAAATAGAAATAAAAAATAGAACCAAGCAAACAAGAACCAACAATGAACACTTGGAGATTTGCAGCATGGCACCACATTAATTCACACAACTCAGGTAGCACATGTACTTCCTGAAAACAATAATAATTCACAATGTATTAGTGTTCTATAACATTTTTAATCTCCACTGTTGCCCTTCTGTCACCTGCATTGTTTTAAGATAGCCTGGACAGCGGGATTTCAAATGAGTATCTGGCATGTCTGTCAAAGGAGTGTACTGAAGTGTGGTCACTGCAGTTCTAATTTAGCTGGACATTTCTCTTGCTTTGATTATCAAACCATATACATGAAAGAAACATAAGAGTGTCATAAACTGATGTATGATGAGTGCCTTTATCTTGCCATATTAAAAAAAAAGGAAAGGAAAGCAAAACCAGTTTGTAACTTTTAGAGTTTTTGTTATTTAACCTGTTTGTTATATTAAAAATTGTTTTCCCATTATTTCTACAAACTAAAATGAAGTAACTGAACTGTACAACAGACTTCCCAGAAATGTCAGTTCCTTGGGGTAACCTAGCCTGAGGGCTGGAAAGTTTGCTTTTGGTTTCGTTGGTTTCATTCCAGAGATAATAAAGTTAACATAATGTGGAAAAGGTCTGGCAATATTATATGTGAAAAGGCGTAGCCAGGTTACACCAAGATTCATGTGTTTATGTTTAAAAAACACACTTAAAAGAAATGTTCTCAATGAGTAAATACATGAGGAGAATGACAAACATGGGGTTTATACCTGTAAGTTACCAATCATAGAATCATTGAGGTTAGAAGAGACCCTTAAGACCAAGTCCAACTGTTAACTCAGCGCTGCAAGTCCACCAGCAAACCACATCCTTAAGTGCCACATCTACACTACCACTGGCCAATATCATCCTTGTCTGTGACTTCCATTTTTTCCAAAGAGAGGACAAGATGGACTGAAGTCAAGGCAATTAATATGTAGAATATTCATAACAATACTAGGTGGGTACAAGCCCACCAGCAAGGCCAAGTTTTTAGTAAGCATGATACTGAAGGATTTAAAGGAGGTCAATGAAGTGGCTATCAAGAGTTTTACATCAAGCTCCCTTTAGCAAAGAAAGGCAAAATGGGAAAAAGCCCAGTTTATGTTTGCTGCAGATTTCAGCAAATGGCCTAGGAAAGTCAACAAGTAGTGATTAAGGTTGGTGATTGACATTGTGATAGCAAATGCAAGGTAATAACCACCAAGGTACGTCATAGCCTAAGTATTTTAGAAGAGCAATTCACCACAGTCATATATAAAAATAAAGAGGAATTTCCCATATGATGAAGGACAGTTCACAAATCAGTGTCAAAAACTTCAGTACTGGTGGCAGGGACAAGCTGCACAAACTTCACATCCTGTCTGCAAAAGGAGATCCCCCATCTTTCAGTATTCATGTAATGCAATGAAGTACCACTGGTTTTACTATTCCTACTGGGTCTAATATTATCAGACCCATAGAAACCTAGACAAACAAGTGGTGGGGTTTTCTTCTGTGAGATTAATAACCTGGTTCTTTGCCTCACTAATGTAGCAGTCAAAGGCAGCTCAAAACCAACTATTTTGCCTATAACACACAATTTTTAATATCCTCTAATACTGTTTTTAGTCAGATGTCTTATACATCAAAGACTTTGGAGCAGAGACTAGAAGTGAGGTTGCTGGATTTTCCTCCTCTGCTCAGAGAGCTTTCTTCTGCCATACACAATCCCACAATCAGTGTCTGTCTAGAAAAGCAGAGTATCATACTGTCACCAGAGGGAAGATATTGCCTCCAGCCCAGCACACTCCCACATAGCATGTAGGGTGAGTCTAAATCCCTGAGGTTGAGGAGTACTTTGATCATTCATCTTACAGCATCTTGCCTGTAAGCTCTCACTATCAGGATACTGAATGAAAACAGACATCATCTTATTCTGTATTTGAAAAAAAAAAAAATCCAATAGCATTTAACAAAATTCCCAGTTTGATATGAACTTGGAGACCTATCAGATGTAGCTCAACTGTCATTAAGATTTTCAGATGAGAACATGACTTGGGTGAGAGCATGTAATGGGCAGCTTGATACCTGCTGGAAACAGGAGATGCTTAGACCTGGGTAGAAGGAAATCCTTTAAGATGCCTGAGAATTGCTGGTGTTAAAATGATGCATCTGAAAGAGCATGAAGTAGTGATTGAGCTCAGATAAAATGGAGACATCATCTTACTGAGAAGAAGAGTCAGAACTGTGGTACTTAGGACCATGCACATACCTTCAGTATCCAGAACCATAACCACAAACACTGAGCAAACTGACACAATACCAACAAAATAAGCTATCTGGGGGCAGCTCCAGGGAACACATATTTGTGTGGCAAGGTCCAGAAAGACTTCAGAAACTTCACAAGGTTGTAGAGGACAGGATCATAGAATCATAGAATGGTTTGGGTTGGAAGGAAACTTAAAACTCATCCAATTCCAACTCTGCCATGGGCAGGGACACCTTCCACTAGCCCAGGTTGCTCAAAGCCCTGTCCAGCCTGGCTTTGAACACTGGGGGGTATCCACAGCTTCTCTGGGTAACAACAGATACTCAGAAAAATATGGTAGCAAACTGACTAGTTAAGAGAGTTAAAAAGGGGAAAAGAGAGAAAAAATCTCCACCTCTCAAGAAGAAAACCCCCAAACCCATCACTCAGACCCGCTGTAGGACAAGATGTGTTAATCAGGCTGTTTCTTCCGTCTTCAGAAGACTGTCTCTCTACTCTTAATAAATCTTGTTGTTTGGAGTCTTTTTTAAAATTAGATCCTTTGATGAATAGTGCTCAGCAAATGAACCATCTTGCTGTTCAGAATTCTTTTTATTTCTTTTTTATTAATCCCCTTCATCCAGTGTGGTCTCACACTTCACACTGCACTGCAGACAATATTCTGTTTCCTTGGGAGCTTCTTTACTGTGTGCATTACTGCAGAAAATAAGCATCTCTAACTTTCACAAGTGATGGTGAGATGTCCTCATTTTAAAGATAAGAAACTGAAGTAGAGTGATTTGTTCCTACTGATTCTGAGTGGGTGAGGTTCTTCAGTTCCTACATCCTTCATTTTTTTCCCTCTTTTGATCTCCAATTCTCTTGGCTTTCCACTTGTTACATTACAAGCTTTACAAGACCAATAGCCCGTCTCATCTTTGGGCTTTGTCAGTGCTAAATAAACAAAGCACAATGACAGAAGATAATTTTTTCCCCACATAGATAGAGCAAGAATTTGCAGTTTTGGCCATCTTGCCAGGCACATGTCAAGTATTAATTTAGTTAAACAACAGTTTGGAGAAGAGAGAAAGCTGGACTTTCATACCTCTTACTTGCCTCAAAACAGTTCTCTGGGCTTTGCAACGTATAGGCAGATTCAGTTTACAAAGGAATTGCTTTAGGAAGCATGTGTTTCCCCCCCCACAAGGACATGTATAATCATAGACTAAACATAACAAGGCGTCTCTCCAGCACGGCAAAGCCATTCCACTTTTCAAAGTTGATTGTCCTTTAGGCTCCACTCTGTAATGTTAAGTGACCCAAAATGCACAAAGACAACATGCAATTTGTATTATTATTTATTGAATTCCAGACATCCAAGTTCAGATTATAAAAGACTGAAAAATGCTTTAGCATGCAATATCCACTCCAGGTCAGGCAAATGGCCTCATACACTGCCCTGACTCTGAGGGCAGCCGGGGCCATATGCCTAAACAAAAACAAGAAAACATCAAGAGCTTTAGGGATGCCTCTGCAGAATAATCTTCCAGCTTCTCACTATTCATGTCCCAGAGATTTCCTTAGAGTCAGTCATTTTGAGGTGCTTTTCCTTCCACTGATTGTCCATCACTTCAAGAACCATGTAGACTTTCAGTGTCCACTGCCTCCACTGATAAGAAATTCTACAGCTGAACTATAGATGAACAAATATTTTCTTCTCCTGCTTAAGACCACTTACTTATCAGTTTCATCTGACATCTCCCTTTTATTGTTTTAGAAGTATAACTGTTCTGTGCTAATGCTTACAAAAGCAATCAGGATTTTGAAGACCCTTCTCCCCAAATTCTGCCATTAGTTATTTGATGGTAGAGCAGTAGATGCGGTTTTTCTTGATTTCAGTGGGGCATTTGATACTGTCTCCCACAGCATCCTCATAGATAAGCTACGGAAGTGTGGGCTTGACGATCAGGTAGTGAGGTGGATCAAGAGCTGGTTGAAGGGAAGAAGGCAGAGAGTTGTGGTCAATGGGGCAGAATATAGCTGGAGGTCTGCGACTAGTGGAGTACCTCAGGGGTCGGTGCTGGGACCAGTGCTGCTTAATATTTTCATCAATGACCTGGATGAGTGAACTGAGTGTACTATCAGCAAGTTTGCTGATGATACTAAACTGGGAGGAGTGGCTGACACACCAGAAGGCTGTGCTGCCATTCAGTGAGACCTGGACAGGCTGGAGAGTTGGGTGGGGAGAAATTTGATGAAATTCAACAAGGGCAAGTGTAGAGTCTTGCATCTGGGGAAGAACAACCCCATGTACCAGTACAGGCTGGGGACTGACCTGCTGGAAAGTAGCGAAGGAGAAAGGGACCGGGGGTTCATGGTGGATAGAAGGATGACCATGAGCCAGCAATGTGCCTTTGTGGCCAAGAAGGCCAATGGCATCCTGGGGTGCATTAGAAAGGGTGTGGTTAGTAGGTCAAGAGAGGTTCTCCTCCCCCTCTATTCTGCCTTGGTGAGGCCGCATCTGGAATATTGCGTCCAGTTCTGGGCCCCTCAGTTCAAGAAGGACAGGGAATTGCTTGAGAGTCCAGCGCAGAGCCACAAAGATGATTAAGGGAGTGGAGCATCTCCCTTATGAGGAGAGGCTGAGGGAGCTGGGTCTCTTTAGCTTGGAGGAGACTGAGGGGTGACCTCATCAATGTTTACAAATACGTAAAGGATGAGTGTCAGGATGATGGAGGTAGGTTTTTTTTCAGTGATGTCCAGTGACAGGACAAGGGGCAATGGGTGTAAACTGGAGCATAGGAGGTTCCATGTGAACATCAGGAAAAACATTTTTACTGTGAGAGTGACAGAGCACTGGAACAGGTTGCCCAGGGGGGTTGTGGAGTCTCCTACGTTGGAGATATTCAAGGCCTGCCTGGACAAGTTCCTGTGTGATGTATTCTAGGTTACCCTGCTCTTGCAGGGGGGTTGGACTAGATGATCTTTTGAGGTCCCTTCCAACCCTTGGGATTCTGTGATTCTGTGAATAACTTTGGTTGCCTTCTCTGTTGCTCTCCCAGTTGCAGTATAACTGTTTGGAAAGGGATGGACACTGCATAGCACTGGTTCATCAGAGCTCTGACATTGCTTCTGGACTCTGTAATTCCAATATAGTTAAGGAACAAAGGTTTACGTAGGAGAAACAGAATTTTAGAAGTGCAGCAGATTTGTACAAACAACTAAGATAATTCTCAAGTTTAGTCAGGCTTGGACTGATTAATAGCTTCATGAATAAAGCCAAGAAAAAACTCATGTAACTTGTAAATTTGAACTGCATATGCAGAGCAAATATTTAATAGAAAATGTGGAAGAATGATGTCACACTATAGCTCAAATTTATGAAATGAACAATTGGAAATGAAAACCCAGTTTGGCTTATTTTCCCGTGTTGACTAATCTAGAAAAGAGATGCATTAAGTAACATCAAAGAGCTGCAGGTGATGTAACAAATCGATTTGGGTTAGTGGTGGCCTTGGCAGTGCTGCAAACGGTTGGACTTGATGATCTTCAAGGTCTTTTCCAACCCATTTGATTCTATGATTCTATGATTTGGAGCCATTAAAAGATTCAGTGACCTAAGTTGCAAACATTTTGGATGATGCTGAGTCACTTAGCTACCTGCTAAATCCCATCAGGAATCCTACTCACTAGTGATGGTACAGTGTGGCCTAACCGGAGACATTAAAGGAACTCTAAAGGAAATGAATCCTTAGAAATAAAGGGCAGTGTCAAAAAGTGTTTAAGAGTAGAACCAAACTGTGAAAAGAGACATTATTGAAGAAGGGTGGTACTTTGGGGATCTCCTAAAAGAGGCTGAAGAAATAATTTGTGAGAAGATAGTGAGGAGTGAAATGTTAGTGACAGCTTGGATGAAGCTGAAGTTCAACAGCCTCCAGTCACATAGTTGCACAGAAGAAAGATAACTAAAGACACAGACTGGGAAAGAGAGGAAAATGGATATGATTTAATTATCTCAACAGAGCTGTGGTTTTAGCCACATGTGATGAAAAATAGAAGAAAGGTCGTATGAAGGAATGTGAAACTGCTAAGAAACAAAGGAAAATGGTAAACAACATCTTAAAAAATGAGAAATGAGAATAAGGAAAGGAAGAACTCCCAGTCCTTGTTCTTATTAAACAGGATTTTGTTGAGTTTAATCCTGTAAAACATTCAAATGTAACAAAACGATCCACAGAAAACATAAAAAACAAGGATGATGCTGCTGCAGAAGTTCAAATAGTGAGTCACCAGGCCTGGCCCCAAACATCGACCAAAAGTTGCAGGCAGGAGGAGAAGAACACTCAGTGAAGCCACCCTAAAGACTGCCTTGGACTTCTGCTTCCCTAACTTGGAACGAGGGTTCTTCTTCCAAAGCCAGAAACATGTCAAGGACTGTAAGGTTATTACATTCGACAGATAAATATTTATGTTATGATCAGTTATTATGAAGCCATACAAAGTTGCACAGGGCAAATCACATTGGGACAGAAGAAAATCGGATTGGGCTGTAATGTAATTGACTTCATAGCAGGAAGGTCATCCTGAGGTAGAAAGCAAGCCAAGCCTCACTGCGTTTCAAAATGCAGCTCAGATCCAGACAAAAAGAGTGGATTTGTCCTCACAAAGAATAAATTTAATAGAAGTCATTGTATAATAAATCTCCATTGTTGTGGAGGAAGAACTGAGAGTTCCTTGGAACTGCTCTGAATTCTCATTTGCATTCAATGCCATCTTATAACCCTCGTGCACAGGTGGAAAAAGGGAGTGAGAGCAGCCTCCAGAGGTTTCTGGAGACGGAAACTGGCAAGTCTGAGCCTGCACCAAGTCAGCTGCGGCAAGACACCAGCAACATGTTTCTGCAAATTATGCCTTCCTGTTTCTAGGGTTTTCTTTCAAAATGCTGTATCGAATCTCATAGCCAAGAACTGAATCCTTGCTTTGCTACAAATCAAACTCACTGTTTGCATTTTGAGCTTTATTTAAAGCGCATTTAGGTGAATCTTACCAGTAAAAGGCACCTTACTTTTGGGGTGGCAACCAATTGCAGTAATATGTTGCTATAGGTGTTCTTCACTCTGCTTCATGTACATCTTTATTGCAGTGACATTGGAAATGGCCAATACACAAGTGGCAGGAATAGAGGCACGACATGGCAGAAGGCAAGAGGCAACTTTAAAACAAAAAAGAACGCATTAAGGGAGATCTAGTAGGAAGAAGAGAACAAATGGTGTCCATCATTAACTGTGTCCTTAGTGCTCACCTTAAGATCATAGAATCATAGAATAGTTAGGGTTGGAAAGGACCTTAAGATCATCAAGTTCCAAACCCCCTGCCATGGGCAGGGACACCTGGACAACCATATCATCCAAGGCCTCGTCCGATGTTGTAAAGTACTTTATGCTTACTAAATCTTGGCAGATAATGATACTGGCTACATATCAGCTTCCTCAGCATTAACAGGGATTCCTACAAATCATTATGAATAATTTTTCTTCTTTCAACAGCATGCCTCTATCATTATTTGTATCTTCACATTATTCAAAGAGATGGATTTCAGTGCTCTTTTTCCACTCTACTTCCACAGCTAGCTCCATTCTTTTAGGAGTTGCTCCGAAGTACTGCAATTTTTTGCTTTTGATTGGAAGGAGTTAGGGCTTAAATCACAGTCCCCAAAGAAGATTCTGCTGGTTGTCCAAATATGATTTACAGAGGTCTGGTTGAGAAATTCTGACAAACCTGATGTATGAGAGAGTACTTCCAAACACTTTTTGACACTTCAACAGCAAGCACTTCTCAAAATGCAGGCAGTATTTTAGAAAGCAGTATACAATTAAGTTCACTCTGCCTTACTTTCAGTGTATCAGCACTGCACCAGGAGAAAAATAACCTTTATAGCTGAACCCAGGACAACAGGTTAAAGGACTTTATTCCAACAGTGAGTATATAGAAGAAATACTTGATGCCAAAGCCATATTTCTTAAAGATACCCACTCTCATTTATCCAAGTGGTAAACAAAAAATCTTCCACAGCTATTTGTAATAATTCTTAGCAATTTATTAAGATCCCTGTTCAAATATTTCACTCCATTCTCAATCTGAATTGATAGGTCACCGGTTTCTAGAGACTGGATCTCATGCTTACCTTGTTCTCCTAGACTAAAAGCACATAGTGTCAGGTTTCTTCGGTTAGTGTAGTCAAAAGGTACCTTCACCAGCTTTGTAATATTTCTATTTTTTAAGTAATTAAGTTCAGTTATCACACTAGAAACCAGACTTCAGATCTCTCATTTCTCTTCAGAATGCTTAGGAATTGCTCGATCTTCCTGTTTGAAGAGAGTAAGCAGATCTAGAAAAAAATATGCCAGTCTTCTTTCTTCTGCACTTGCCTCTAACAACACTTCATTGTCCTAGCTGAAGATCCTGTTATGCTAGATCCAAGTATTGTGTTTACCTTCAGCTACACCAGCACACTGCTACCAGCACACTTGAAATTTGCACTTGATTTGCTATGGGTCATGCCCAGCTCCTATCCCAGAATCACTTTTGCAGGAGGCAGTTCCTTACCATATGTCCTTTTGCCATGGCATTCCCTATGATTTTATTAGAAGGAGATTATTCACAGGAACATTCAAATCAAGCTGTAGAAACTTTCTGGTGTATTTGACCTGTCCTCCAACTTGCACGTTATTTGCAAACTGGATGAGCATTCATTTTATGTTTTCTTTTGAGTCATAGTAACCAGCTCGGAAGCACTGAGCCAAGACTATCATGAGAAAAAAAATCAGATATTTGCTGTTTTGTTTAAGGAAAATGAGAATAACATTTTTGTCATTCAATACGTGCCATGCTTATGTGCATGAGTGTAGTTCCTTAACTAATCCTCAAGCAGTTAAAATGTATTAATACATTAAACTTATCTGGTTATCATTGCTTCCTTGGAGACAGTCTTAGCAAGTTAATAAACTTACCCACCGAGCAATTTTGAAGACTAAGCTAAGTGTCTTGAGTATTTGTACTTCAAGATTTAGGATGTTTGGATATTCCTATTACTTGACGTTTAAATATTGCTATGAAGTTTTTAAACTCAACTTGGAAAAGAGGAAACAGCCAAAGAGCAGAAGAAAAACACCCATCGGTCATTCCAACTGAGATAAACAGAGGCTGAATAACCAAGTTTTAATATCTTTTTTTCCTGGCAAGATCCTCTGTTTTTAATTTGCTTGACCAACATGTTGATTTTTTTTAATTTTAATTTTATTTTTTTTTTATTTTTTAAATATTTGCCTGCCTGGAGAGAGATGCACATGAACCTTAGGAAAAAGAAGTTATACTCAAAACAGTAGCACAGCATAAAATGTTCAGACACTAGGAAGAGATTACTTCATCCTATTTTTGCCTGAGTCCACTGGTTGTAAGAAGTGAGCTGGCCATGAACCTGTTCCAGCAATTCTTTGGAGAACTCAGGTTCACCATTAAGAGGGTCACACAATTCCTCTTCCTCCACAGTCAGTATTTTTTAACTTTAAAATGAACAAAAATTAAGGGCAACAGCAAGGTTAGTTCTCCCACATAAATATTAAGGAGGAAATTATTAATACAATGAAAAAAATCATAGAATCATAGAATAGTTAGGGTTGGAAAGGACCTTAAGATAATCAAGTTTCAACCCCCCTGCCATGGCCAGGGACACCTCACACTAAACCATATCACCCAAGGCTCTGTCCAACCTGCCCTTGAACACTGCCAGGGATGGAGCATTTACAGCTTCCCTGGGCAACCCATTCCAGTGCCTCACCACCCTCACAGTAAAGAACTTCCTCCTTATATCCAATCTAAACTTCTCTGTTTAAATTTTAACCTCTTAACCCTTGTCCTGTCACTACAGTCCCTATTGAAGAGTCCCTCCCCAGCATCCTTATAGGCCCTCTAATATATTGCAGTATGCACTGTAAACAGTAAGAGAAACAGATATTTTTTGCAATTAGGAAACTTATGAACAAATTAGAGCAAATAAATTCTCTCCTGAATGCCTATACTCTTCTTAAGACACCATTTAACAAGAACACTGCTTCTATTTTCTCTTCTAAGGAAAACAAAGGAAAAATCTGCTCTATCTTAAAAAATGAAACTGAAAAGGTTCTAATCTAAAATTAATTTTATGGTGAGGGTGTCTCTGCAAGTTCATCTTATGCACATACACACAAAAGTAACCTCTCTACAATGTTTTGACAGAACAGAATAGTGAAACTTGTTTCCTCAAAGTATTTTAGGTTTGCAATTTGTATTTTCTGTGAAAGGAACAAATAAGTTATTTCTGTTCCTGGAGGGGTTTATTTGGGGGCTTTGGGTTGTAATGTTTTTTTTATAATCAAGACAACATTGAGTGGACTATAAATGGTTTCTTCTTGGCAGCCCTTTAAATGTGAAAAGAAAAACATGTTAGAAATTTGGGGAAAAGGTTTGTAAGCTTGGAGCTAACTTCTGCTGCCTCTTTAAGTCTAATCCAAAACAATTTCATTAAACTCAGTCATGTTTCTTTAGATTACCACAGTGCAAATGAAATTCAGTTTGGTTTCAAATGTCTAAGTGATGTTTGCAATGTACACAGACACTTGTGCAACCAATAAGGGTTTGTGTGTGTTGCAATAAGGGTTTACGCTCACAGCAAGATAGTAGCTCAGGTGAAGGTAAAAGGGCTGCATATCCTCATCCGAAGTTTGTGTGACAAGTTCTCACTGTTTGCATAAATAGCTAACAAATTTTGATCCTTTTTTTTTTCCCCTGAGAGTTTTAAGTACCTCATTCAGCACATCCTCATCTCCAATAGTGAAAACTGGTTTTCAGCCATGAGATGCTGCATGTAATGGAATAGGTTTACATTACACATAAGGTTTCTAGGTTACACGAGCTCAGTAATGACAGTGAATCACCTTCTAGACCATAAAGCAGAAAGCACAGTGGTTTCCTCAAGAGGAAAGAGAGAACATTTTCTGCATAATGCGTAGCCTTGTTAAACTGTTTCTCCCAGTGGGGCAGTAAAAGAGTTCTGAGAAGTCACAGAAGGAAGGAAAATGTTGCATTCCCTTTTTGCCTTTGTTTCAGAATTAGCAGCTATGCCAAAGACATGAAAGGATAAGAAGTGTTCAGAAGCAGAAAAACGAACGGATTTAGGCTGCTGTAATTCAAAGTGTAACAGAGAACATCATAGCTACCTTATAGAGACGCAATAATTATGAATATGAATGAGTGAATTTTATATATAATTAATTCTACTGAGAAGCATAATTACTTAATTGTATAATGGAGGGAGATTGTTGCTTCCTATACACTCCTGAGCAGCAGGGTGCCAGACACCTTGATACACCCTTACAGGGATTTCTCTATTAAAAGCAGCTCAGTTGCTTCACAGAGATGCTACCCTCTCATCCTAATCTCACAATGGTGTAAGAGCAAGTATGGCATCTTTTCCACCTCTATTCCTCTCACAGGAGGAGGTATTATATCTCAGTTTAGAGGTGGCAGAGCCCTGCTGAGGCATTTCAGTGCTTGAGGCATGTGGTGGTCTATCCTCCATGCACATCCTCAGGGCTGTTCTATGATCTAAGGAATTCCCATTGGGCCTTAGTCTTTGCATAATGAGTTGGGTGATGAAGCATCCCTTGACTGTACCAGGAACTCTTACATGGCTAAGGAGGGAGGCACTGATTGTACCAGTGGACTCCTGTACCCTGGATAAGGTGGGAAGTGAGAGTGGGGATGGTCAGTCATCCCCTGACAGCCCTAGAAAACTTCTTCCATTGGTCATAACCTGAGTGGAATGGTATCATTGTCAATGGAGTTTTGTGAAATTTCTAGTAATTACTGACTAGGGTTGCAGCCACGATGGAGATTTACTAATGACTAAAGCCAATCATCTTACAACCCTGGAAACAGTGGTCCTAAGTTAGACCCTTGGAGCTCTCCTGGACCACAGTGGGCTGCAACCAGCATCTCCTTCTGAGCCGCCTCTTGGAGTTCACAAACTCGCAAGTCTGTGATAATCAGAGGACCATTAACAAAAGACAGGACCTGGGCTGAAGTCCTCCACTCCTGAAGACACAACCCTCATTCACTGAGAAATGTTGAGACATTAGACATGACCATTTCACTGACCTTAAGGGGGATTTTTAACTGGTACCTTCACATACCTATCCGTACATGTGTATGTATATAGATTGCTATAGCAAGTGTTGTAAATTCTATTGACTCACTTTATAAGATCCACCTGCAGCTAAATGAAAACCACAGAAAAGTTCCCTCTGTGGTACACTTGTAACCCTCTAGATATACACCATTGACCAAATCTGAGGCCAAGACTAGATCCAATCACACCTAGGCTACGTCAGGGGTTTAGAAAGCAACAGAGTCTATTCGGAACCTTGTGACTCAAGGGGAAGATTTCCTTATTCCGTATATTTCTTCCATAAGATACAAACTGTTGTCCAAGTCTGAGACTAAGACTGGACTCAGTCATACCTAGGATCTGTGCCGTGGTTTAAACCCAGCCAGACAGCTCATGCACTCACTCCCACAACTTCTTGCCCTCCCCCTACTCCTGGAGGGACGGAGAAGAAAATCAGAAAGAATGCAACTCCCACGGGCTGAGATAAGAACAGTTTAGTAACTAAGGTATAACACAAATCACTACTGATACCACCAATAGTAATAATGATAAAGGAAATAACAAGGGAAGAGAATACAACACCTCAGCACCAGGCGACAGATAACTCGCACCCCCCCAGCCCAACCAAGCACCAACCGATACCTCCTCCAACCCTGCTGTCCCAGCCCTTCCAGGTAATTCCCAGTTACATCCTGGGCATGACGTGCTATGGTATGGAATACCTCTTTGGTCAGTTTGGGTCAGGTGTCCTGTTTCTGCTTCCTCCCAGCTTCCCAACCTCCCTGGCAGAGCATGAGGCTCACAAAGTCCTTGGCCAAACCAAAACATCATTTTTATCAGCTCTGTTCCCAAGCTGAAAGTCAAAACACAGCCCTGCACCAGCTACCAAGAAAGAGAAAAATGACTGCTACTGCTAAACCCAGGACATTATCCACCCCTTATTCCATACCATTCACGTCATGCTCAGATCCCACATTTTCAATATACCATCACTCTTATCTCAGGGCACTCCTATCTTAGTCCATGGACCACTTCCCTATAAAGCTGCTGAGTCCATCTGGTCCATGGTGTCAAGCTCCATCTCTTGTAACAAGTCTTCCAGAGCAGGAGAGACTGTGCAGTGTTCACACTCGTGAATAACCTGGACAATAGTGTCCATTGCTAAGTCCACCCCTCAATCATGAGTCCATCTCTATGTTGCATCTCTGCTCTGATGGCCTGAAGTGCCATGGGCCCACCAGGCTTAAAATAATTCACCATCCCCTTCAGCAGTTTCTGCAGCTAAACCCAGGACAATCTGCCAGTTTAGAAAGCAAGGGGGTCTGCTCTGAATGTTGTGACTTAACAGGAGGGTCTCCCTTGCCCTTTGTGCCTTCAGTCTCTGTAACAATCATTTCTTTAGTTAGATTTTACCATGATTTTCCTTTGCATGCATCATCCATGTAATAAGTAATAGAGTGAACCTGTTAAGTTCTGGCTTTAAAACTACTCTTACTAATACCTTTGATCGTCATTCTTTGAGCAACCTTAAACCACTCATTTCGACACAGGGCACGATGTTATTTGCCTTCCTCCCACTGCTTCAGTTCCCAACTCCACTGTTCCTCCTCTGCCAGGCAGATCCTATGGTCATTAGTGTTCTTGTTCTACATCCCTGATACTCCCTCACATATACCAAAGGAGACTTTTGCACTGACCTGAATATATTTCTTCTCTATATTATTAAGTTGCCCTGGGAGTTCAAGCTACATTTTCTTAGCTTTGGGAGAACTGTAAGATCCTCTGCATTTACAAAAGCTGTCTTAGTCTATGATGCACATTTTCATGGAAATTCAAGTGCTGCTTTACTGTGCTTCAATTTGCTTTTATTACATGTTCAAGTTTAAGTGACTACAAATAAGGTTCTACCTTCCCTTCAGCAAACAAAACGTCAGCTTGTTAATACTGGGCATTTAATAGGTCCATTCTTGGCAGCTCTCTAGGGTTTTATGTTTGCTTTTAAGGGTTTATCAACAAAAAGATACTGTGGTGAGCAGCAATATTCCTGTGGTATCTTCTGTACCACTGGCTTGTTGGCTGAGCTCAAGTACAGACAAAAAGATGCAAGTGGAAGACCTCAACTGTCTTTCATAGTTTCTTTACTGTCGTTCAGAAGCAGAAAGTTCTGTTGATAGGTGAAAATTCCTTTAACATTCAAACCCCTGTATACAAACTGATGTCCATTCTTGGTCTGACTGTAAAACAAATTATTACAGTTTTATGGACTTTAGTTGGTTCATTTCATAGAAATAAGAAAAAATATTTTTGTCTTTGATTTTATAGAAATGTCAGGTCCTTGAGCAGAAAAACTGCAGCTACTTAGCAGGTCATTCATTGCTTGAGAAATTTTAACTGTCCCATCATGGTTGGTTTATGATACACTTCTCCATCCTAGCTCATGTTAGTATTTGAAAAGATGTTGTTCTCTTTAACAGAAAATAAGTTTAATTTTTTTTTTTGTATTAAAAGGAGACACTTGGACCAGTTAGCATTTTGCTCTTAGTAAATTTGTGTCTTGAACGCATACTTCTGCTTTTATTATAGAATCATAGAATAGTTAGGGTTGAAAAGGACCTTAAGATCACGTTCCAGCACCCCTGCCATGGGCAGGGACACCTCACACTAAACCATGCCACCCAAGGCTCTGTCCAACCCAGCCTTGAACACTGCCAGGAATGGAGCATTCACAACCTCCCTGGGCAACACATTCCAGTGCCTCACCACCCTTACAGTAAAGAACTTCTTCCTTATATCCAATCAAAACTTCCCCTGGTTAAGTTTGAACCCGTTACCCCTTGTCCTATCACTACAGTCCCTAATGAAGAGTCCCTCCCCAGCATCTCTGTAGGCCCCCTTCAGACACTGGAAGGCTGCTATGAGGTCTCCATGCAGCCTCCTCTTCTCGAGGCTGAACAGCCCCAACTTTCTCAGCCTATCTTCATATGGGAGGTGCTTCAGTCCCCTGATGATTCTCGTGGACTCCTCTGGACTATTCTTCAACTGCTGCAAGAAGGCACCAGAAGTTGTAACCTTCTGGAAGGCTGCAGACAGAAAGGATTTTTAAGATAGGTATCTGTGAAAATAGGTATGATCATGTATTTGGAGCAGAGAACATAATTTTGCATTGTGTTGACTTTCTGTATATTGCAGTGGAGAGTCTTGCCACAACTTAAGAATGGAAAAAGATCTCTCTTCGTAAGTCATCCATTAGCCAACAACACAGGATCAACTAATTCAGTATAACATAAATGTTTCTCATTATTCAGTGGAACACTGAATAGTCTGAAATGTTCTGTGAGAAACCAAAGAACACAGTAGAACACAATAGACCATATACAAGTATGAAGAAAAAATGACACTTGTCAAGAGTTTCTGAATAAGCTTGTCCTCTGTCAACATCAATCCATTCTCAGTCCACTAAAAACTCAATATGACTGGGAGGAATCTCTTCAGTCAGTGTTCTCAGACCTTTGAGGAACCACTCAGGGAGGTTTATTTCATAAACTGATTAAACTTTGTCTTAAATACAATTCTAATTTCAGTTCTGCTCCTCCCGTTACTACTGAATGATTATCACACATCTTCGTTCTTCAGATACCTAGATAGTTATGTTAGCCAGCTTAAATGTACTTATATTCTCTGAATTCCATCCTGAATTTGCTCCAAAAGCCTCTTCTAGTTTAATTTCTCCTTATCTCAGTTGTTTCTTCCCCACACCATGACCTGTCCACTTAAGCTCTGCTTTTCTAAGCCAAACATAGAAAACGGATATTCTCTGGGGTAGTCTCAAGTCTTGCATCCCAGATGTGTGTGAAAGCTGGGTTATGACTCCTTGCTGGGAAGAGACCACAAACACAGGCAGGTTTCCAGAGCCTTGGTCAATGGTATTAATACTTCCTTCTTTCTGGTGGAAATATGTTGTCCAATATATCACAGCATTATGTTTGTTGTTTTAAAGTTTTTTACTGAAGCCAAGATAAGGGTAATTTATTGCATCTTCTTTATTTATCAAGACTCAGAAATATTATCAGGGCAAATGGCTGGGTTACTGAATATAGTTTGATCTTGAGAAATTCATGTTGCTTTTTCTCCATTTCCCAGACACCATCCCATTGGTAAAGGATTTTCTTCTTAAAATGACATTGTAAAGTCTTTCATATAACCAACTCAGTCTAACGTATTCAACTTCTGTTTTATCCTCTCTGAAAGACTCCCCTCTACCCTTGTTCCCCAAACATTTGGCAATAAACCTCACTAATACAATCATGTTTAATGCAGTCAGAACATAAGAATTCTGGAATGAAATATATCTCATTCTCCCCATACAAACACTCTCTCCCTTAGATGCTAAGCATCTTGATATCAGCTTCCACTTCAGTTCCTGCAATTTTAATTTTCATAACCAGTTTAATCAAGATATTGATTGAATGGAACTTGAGTTCTCTCTGTTTTTAAGGTAAAACCTAAGCTTGTACTTGGAATTTCTGCAAAAAGGAAAACAAATGTTCCCCCTGCCAAGAAGCAGCAAGAGATAGGCTGCAGACAGGACTAGAGACAAGTCAACAAGATAATGTCCAAAATCCAGACAAGAGAGAGGGTTAGGAATGAATACATATTGTATAGCTCAGCCAAGTCATAAAGACACAGCCTAAGCTTAAACAGAGCTCCTGGAGAAATGGAGAGAGGGTGCATGGAGTAGATGTCACAAGGTGAGGTCAGTCAGGATAATTAAGACCTGCTGGTGCACTTAAGTATCATGTGGTCCTAAGAAGTGGTGCCTACTCTACTCACAATCACAGCGTGGATTTGACAAAAAGAAGTCCTAGAAAGGGAAAGGATAAACAATATAAACTTAGGAAAGAGCCTGGAAATAGTGTATCTACACAAAAAATTCCTTGACTTTGACCCTTTTGTAGCCACTCATTTCTGCAGGCAGCCAGCAGACAGAAGTTTTTTCTAGTCTTAGAGTTTTTCAGGACTCCCACTATGAAAATATCATGACAATCATTTGTAAAATGATGATAGCAAGCCTGTACCTTGGACAAGAGTTTAGCATTTTCATTAGACTACAGCCCCCCTGCTTCCAAATAAAACAAAGCTGAGATTTATCAAAGCCTTACTTCATTTTTGCACCAGCTTGACCAATGTGAGTTTCCATTATGACCAGATGCAACCTGTAAAGAACTCTACCTGTCTTACTATATTAAGTGATTTCCTATTGCACAGAACTGCATCTAGATAAAAAAAAAAGTTTTAAAACATGAAAATCAATGACAATTTCTAACAGTCACCTCAGTCTTCTGCCACTTTGTCTTTTTAAATCTGCAATCTCATTTGATGCCATTTCTCAATTTCTAGTAAGTGTAGGAGCTGGCTTAAGTTCTTACTGCCAGGAGAATCTCACCAAAGGTAATAGAAGGTGAAAATACTGTGACAATCTTGTATGGTTTGTTGATAATGCAGCAGAAGATAGACAGAGGCTGTAATGACAGGGGATGCATATTTGTGTTTTGAATTATTCTGGGATTTACCGGTGGAAAAGTGCCTAACAAGCAGGTGGATGTTCAATTCCCAGCTAGGGAAGCCCATTGACAAGTGTTGGAGTATGTTTGGAAGAGAGGGGGGCTGCAAGTGAAGTCCTGTCAGGTAATTGGATCTCCAAAGAATATCTTTTTTCCCCTTATTAGCTTATACAGTAACATTGATGGGTTTTGGTTGGTGCCTCCAAATCTCTCCTATGTCTTTGTTTCATAACCCTCATGTTTCCTGTTGACTGCGCTGACACAAGTCACTGAGAGGTGTTACTATAACTTTCATCACTGAAGTATTTTACATGAGGGAGTACAAAATCTGGTGACACAAACCTAAAGCAGGACTGCAGTTGCAGTGCTTTACACATTAAGACAAGGTTGATGAGGGAACAGTTTTCTCCCAGCTCACAGACTGCACAAAGTCTACATTTTGTAGCTGGCTACAGCTTCCGACAAGAGAAAGCAGATGGGGATTCATGATATTTTCATAGTGAGAGTCCTAAAACACTCTAATAGTAATAAAACCAAAAAAACCCTAATGATACATAGACTTCCCCTGCTGTGAGGCACAGCTTTAATTAAATATATTCACAGTTAACTAACTGCAGATTGGAAAGAGTAGTGGGACTGAAAGGTCGCCAGTGAAAGATAAACAATGACAGCCAACAGTCACATTAAAACAGAAAACAAAACAATAAACCTGCCTCTTGGGCAGTGCCCGGGAAGAAAACACAATTTCTCATGGATAATCTGCAAAGTAGTCACCATTTCTGAAGCTTAAAGCATAAAATATCGTTCAAATATAAATTAACGCCACCAGCATAACCCAAGGATGCCAAATTTCAGGTGATGGAGGCTTCATATGCAGGGTAGAAAAGGTTCCCAAGACAGTTTGGCCCCACTTTGAACTGTCACCTCTCTATTTTTATTTAGCTTTCTTTTGGGACCTGACAAGCCCAGTAGCATTTCCTCCCGAAGAACTTTTGATATGCCAAGGAGTTATTCCCAACAGGAATGAGCTTTCATTAGGGACCAAAAAGGGCATCTGGTTCAAATCAAATCCTGGATGAGAAAGCAGCAATATTGTGCCTTTACTGATACTAGACTTGTGCAGTTTCCAGGGAACAGAATGGGGCACAGAATGCCAATTCAATTAAGCAGCACTGTTGTTTCCTCTAACTTCAGCAGGGAAGTTTGCTGCTGCAAGGCAAAGTCTCCTGGGAGCCACTAGTTCCTTTTTATGTGACCTTGGGCAAGATTCTTCATATTCTCATACCTCAGTTAACTGGCAAGACTGCTGAAGTCTTAATTAACATAGGAGAAACATGCAGAAAAAGTGCAGTTTTGTCATTATTATGTTCACATTTGGGCTTGCTGATGCATCTGTGCTCCTATTGATCACCTTCCAAACTGCTTCAGTTTTAAAGAAAAGAGTGGTTGTTTGAATATGCTAATTTATAAAGTAAAGAGCTACGCTACAGCTAATCTAGTCAAACCTAGGGGACTGCTGAAAGAAAGAGTTTGGACTCACATCTCCTTCTATGCTCTGGTGCTGCCTTGCTTGTGCTTTCCTGAGTACTCCATGAACATGTAGTGCTCACTAAAGGCAGGGAAAAAGACATCTACCCACATGAAATGTTGGAGTTAAGAGTACAGACCTGGCTCTGTCACATTAGATGAGAACTTGAGACAGCACATAGGGAACAGCAGGAGCACATTTCCAGAGAGGTGGCATGGGGTGGAACAGGGAATGGCACCTCCAGCCTTACAGCAGTGAGTTCCCTTTGTCCCATCTCAGCTTTGTCCCATCTCAGCCTTGTCCCATCTCAGCCTTGTACACCAAATTTCCCCTCTGTCCAAGTAGACATCCCTATAAATGAGTTTTCAGATAAGGAGCACAGGGCCAGTAAATGTGAGTCTCTCCCAGAAAAGAAACAAGGGGGAACCTTCAGAAGTTACGAAGCCTTAAAAGTCAGGAACAGTTTTAAAACCAAGCCCACATATGCCTGCTTGGCCCTCTTTGGTCCCGGAAGCCATTTTTCTTGCTTTCCTTTGCTTCTTTCAAAGCCTTGTCCAGAGAGACATGCAGAAGACTGCAGGAGTTGTACAGGGAAGTATAAGACTAAAATTTTGAGTCTCTAATAAATATTTAGACCATTCCTTCATACTGTGGCTTCAAGAAACTGTGCACGTTGATTAGACCAGATGAAGGGTGAAGGGGAAGGGAGAAATTCAGTGGCATATTTGAGAGGGAAAAAAGTCCACATTTTGCTCAATTTTCATCTGTCCACGTTTTCCCAGTGACAATTGTTAAGGAAAAAGAAATATAAAGTGGAAGAAAACAATTTGCTTTTTCTTTCAAAACAGAATTCCAGGTGGGTAGTTTTCTCCCCTGATAATTCTCCCACTTATTCAATGCTGATCAATCCTCTTCCAGCAAACGTCTCAGGGTAAATGAGCATAAAAATTTCTATTTCATCACAAAAAGAAAAAAAATTCTCTGCCATCTCCTGATAATTTCAAAAGTCGGATTTTTTTTATTTAATTAAAGTTATTCCACAAAACCTGGATATTGTTAGTGTAGCGAAGTCAGCTGGTAGAAGGGACTAGAAGGAAAAACTGCTTCAGCAGTTGCTTTGGCTCAAGGCATGTTCATACTCTGTTATCATATTTGTAAAGTAAAGATTTCCTGGTAAAGGAGAAAAAATCCTACCTCATCCAAACCTCCTCTGATCTTTTTGCATGGAATTCAAACTAGCTCCGTCAACTACTGATGAATCAGATTAACAAACCTACAGTGCCCAGGCGTACCATCACATGAATCCCTTTCTTTAGCTCCAAATTAAGAGTTATGATTTGTTATCCTGTGGTATTTAAAAATTAGAAATGGTTCTTTCTCATGCTCTCCCTTGCTTTTAGAAGCCTGATGAGAACCAAACTATATTTCCTTGAAATCCTTTATTTTTCTTCTTGTTTATTCTTTCTTCTTGTTCCCACCCTTTTTTGGAATCCTCTGAAGTTGGAACTTGTCATCCTTGTTATATAATAATTGAGTAATCTTCTATTTTTACCACCCTTAATCCTTATTTTTAAGGTTCAGCCGCTAAGTAATGAAAACCTCACTTTGGAATAGGCCTATCGAGTTGATAAGTTGAAAGGGACTGTCAGGCAACACTGCAAAGACAATCCTATGCTTTACCTTAAAATAGCAGATCTAGGAGGTATTACCAAAAAGCCAGTTAACATGCGTTTACACTAACTGAGGGGACAGAAGGCATGTGTGCTTCAGAGATCTGGCCTGTCATCTTCAAACCTGTGGTTGAAATTAAGTTTAATTAACCCCAGCGGATAAATCAAGACATTTAGCAGTGTACTGAATCCATCATTAATCCCTTGGAATGGAGGAGCTAACAAACACATCCCAAAATTAAGTACTTTTGTCTTTCAGCAGGGAGAGAGGGAGCAGACATTGCCTTACCCTCATTAATAATAGCGTAACCTCATCCTCAGAAACAAATATGGTATGTTATCAAATTATCTGTGCAATGGCTCAGGTCTGGTGGATGCTGATCAGTTGTCCTACAGTGAAGTGCAAGGACGTACCCGCTCTGTTTCTGGTGCACCAGGTGTTTTCTTTCCATGCTGTGCGTCCACCCCAACCCAGATGGTGCTACTACCACTTGTCAACTGCTCTGAAGTCCTTGCTCTGAAGTCCTTGCTCTGAAGTGGGGAAAACCAGCAGCAGAGCTAATCAGTGTAGTCTTTACTCAGGAAAAATGCTTTAAGGCTACCGTTCACACAGGTAATTTCATAGAAATACAGTCCTTTCTCATAGAGAAAGGGAATAGGCTGTTGATCTGTTTCTGCAGTGGATTCACAGCAGGAATATAGAATCATAGAATCGAATCAGAGAATCATAGAATCATAGAATCACAGAATCACAGACTGGTTTGGGTTGGAAAAGACTTTAAGATCATCCAGTTCCAACCCCCTGCCATTGGCAGGGACACCTCACACTAAACCATATCACCCAAGGCTCTATCCAACCTGGCCTTGAACACTGCCAGGGATGGGGCAGCCACAGCTTCTCTGGGCACCCTGTGCTCAGCACCCTCACAGGGAAGAATTTCTTCCTTGTATCAAACCTAAATCTCCAGTATCATATACCAACTACTCAACTGCCAGTCTGTCCTTGTGCTTTTCCCTGCTGTTTTCATGCTCTGAGTGCTAGTTGCACAGGTTTCTGAAATCTGAGACTTTTCTGAGACAGAATTCATTCAGGACAGAGTAGAAGTAGGGGCTGTTACCCTTAATGAATAATCCAAGCAGCCATAATGACCTTGAACTCCAGCTCATTTGTGTGCAAACTATAGAATTTTTAGGCATATGTGTACTTATTTTTTCTTCTTTTTCCTTTTCAAAATTATACAATCTCTAAAATTCCAGCAGTGAATCAAAGTAAAAAAACCCAAATATAAAAATAAGCCTATTAGTATGCACTTCGAAACACAGAATGAGTACAGTTTTTAAAAGATATGGGATACGTTTTTAAATGTTAATCAGTGTCAGACTTGCTTAGACCTGATGATGGTTATGAGATCAGCAAGATTACAGTCTCAACCATGGAGCAGGACAAAGACTGAAGCTGTTGGCTTGCACAGTGATGAGCCCCCTGCTGCTCTGATAAATTGGTTTTTGTACTTCAGCTAATAAGTTTAAAGCAGCAACAACAGCACTGACCAGGCCAGTGTTTCCAACTTCATTGCCCCTTCCATCAGTGAGGTGGCCCAATAACTCATTAGCCTCATGCATTAAGAAGAAAATTTACCTTTAATGTACTTAGACTGATAGAGATAATCCACAAACAGCCCCATCCCGTGTGGAGCAGGGACAGACGGATAACTGGAGGCAGTAATTTCATTACTGTCCCAAGCTGTGCCATACTGCATTCAGCTCTGGGACCCCCAAGATAAGAAGGACATTGGCATATTAGAGTGAGTCCACAGGAGGGCCACAAAGATGCTGTGAGGGCTGGAGCACCTTTCCTATAAAGACAGACTGAGAGAGCTGGCCGTGTTCAGCCTGGAAAAGAAAAGGTGCTGGGGACATCTTAAAACAGCTTCTAGTACCTAAAGCTCTGGGGCTGACAAGAAATTTGGAGAGAGTCTATTTACAAGGGCGGGTAGGGACAGGACAATGGAGAATGGCTTTAAACTGACAGAGGGGAGATTTAGATTAGATATAAGGAAGAAATTGTTTACTACGAGGGTGTTGAGGGGCTGCACAGAGAAGCTGTGGCTGCCCCATCCCTGGCAGTGTTCAAGGCCAGGCTGGAGGGGGCTTGGAGCAACCTGCTCTAGTGGAAGGTGTCCCTGCCCATGGCAGGGGGTTGGAACTGGATGAGCTTTAAGGTTCCTTCCAACCCAAACCATTCTGTGATTCTCTGATACTCATTCATTCTCTTTGAGACTGTATCACTATGCAATTTTCAGTAGGTCCATGGACAGCCAAAAAAATCCACACACACAAATGTCTAAGACACCTGAATTTCATTAATATGTTTTCTGTGTATAAAACAATTCACAGAATTGCAGGAATGAATGTATCTTTCTAATGCATGGTTTTTAAAATGTGGGAAGATTTACAGTGTTTTAATGCAATTTTACACTGAGATTTTATTTAAAAGGTGACTGGAACACTGTGATTGCAATCAGAAGGGTTTCTTTCTTTTTAAGCAAGCACATTTGGGATAAGAAATGTTCAACATTCATTTAATCATAGTCTTGGTTACTATGACCCTGAATGACTCATGTTTACAAGTATCTGTGTTATTCTCTAGGCCACCAATTAGCTTTTTTGCATCTTTTGAAAGGTGCCACAATTTACAAGTTTTACACCAATATAAAGTAAGAAACCAAATCACCCCTAACTACAGACACTAACACTTCAACATGCCATTAACATTACAGTAATGTTTTCTTGGATTCAGAATATGATGAAGCATAGGTCAGGGGGTTACAGCCTTTGGCCACCCAGGATGGGGCAAAACTTCTTTTTTATTTTTGTAAACCTATTAATAATTCATATTAATGTACTGACCATTCATTTGTTGTCATAAACTTCAAAATCAGGGTAAATTTAGCAGATGCTCAGATAAACATCTGTAGCTCTTGTTAAAATAATAAAAACAAAATTTGTTTTCTGGGAAGGTCAGCCTAAATGTCAGCCTCCGTATGCCTTATTCTGGAAGTAGAATTTCCTTAGAGAAACAATTCATGTGAAACTGTTTAGTGTCATAAATTCCCAGTCCCAAAGCTACCAGGAGCGTCTCCTGGCTGAATATCATACCTGGCTCGCTTACAGATTTTCTGGTATGTCTCATGCTTTAGGAAAAGGTCTGCAATTGTTACCTTTATTTTTAATATTAACAAAAAAATAAAAGCATAAATACCTTAAAAAATGAGAAGGGCGGGTGCTACTACGAAAACTAAGGACTTGCATTATGCTCTGCTTAAACAGAGTTTGTATATTGAAAACAGTAGTGTGCAAAAAGAACAACTTGGATAAGCCTGTATATACAGAAGTGATTTTATTGCTGTAGCATAACAACTCATTGCTTGTTAGTCATGAAACCAAGGTAATTTACTTCTCAGTTGTAGACATCTAACACTGGTTATCAAGTCCATCACCAGCCTTCAGCAGGAAGGTAGAAACCACAATAGAACCAATCATTTTTAATTGTACACCCAGACTTTCAAGAACCTTGGTGCAAATTCTGAGGCAAGAATTCCTGTGGTCTCAGCAGCACATCTACACTGCATTCTGGCAGTGAGTGTGCAGAAAACAAGTTAGCTTGCCTGCAAGAAGCACTGTAGTCATAGTAAGTCAGAGCTTGACACAAGCTAATTTCTCCTGCTGAGAGTCTGAATACAGCCTCAGAAACAAAACAAGCTGTGTTAGTTCAGATCTCTTATCTAAATTACTTTGGATGGTCTGAGGTTCCAGACACCCAGAGTAGGTCTAGACAAGTGAATCTTTACATAAGAGACTGATAACCCCTTGATTGCCAGCAAGTCTTGTTTTACTTTCATTTTTTATTTCATTGTTCTAATTCTCCCAGCCAGACTATGATAATAGAATCATAGAATAGTTAGGGATGAAAAGGACCTTAAGATCATCTAGTTCTAACTTCCCTGCCATGGGCAGGGACACCTTGCACTAATGTTAATGATGTGAATACCTGTTTGATTTATAGGGGTTTTAAAATGTTTTGCATATACAATAGTTTCAAATATTTCAGATTATACCAATGGGACAGTAAAAAAAAGCAATATTTTTCTCTTTTTCTTCTTATTTAGGTTGTCAGCTTAATGGGGAAGAAGAATGTATAGTGTCCAGCCCATAGAGATCCTGATCTAATCTGAGGTTTGTGAACATTAATGCTGTACAAATAATAAAATAGGAATCCCTCTGAAATTTTGGAACTGCTATTAGTTATTTTATTTAACAACTAAAAGTCTCAGAAGGCCAAACTGACCAGACTCAGTTATCTTACTGTCATTAGTAAATGGATGAAAGCATCCACAGATCCATTACCAATTCGTCTCATAATTTTCATTGCTGCAGTATTCCTACTGCAGTTTACAACTCCTGTTTCTGTCATAGTGTGTAAATCAAAATATTTCTAGCAGTTTCCTGTTTTCTTTTGAAGAGAACTTACCAAAAGGAAATGCAGTTTCAAAGCCATCTTTTGCCCCCAGCACATAGCACATGCTTGGGGAACACCTTGAGAATTCATTTTAAGCAGTCTTTTTAAATAAATGCTGCCAGTAACAACTAATACCATGATGGTAGCAAAGCTGTCAGTGCAAAGCATTTTGGGATGATGAATTAAGTAAATAGTTCAGCTTTAGTACAGAAAGGGGCTTTAATAACTGTTCATATTAAATAGTAATGCATAAATCAGGACACTAGTGCAAAGGTCTTATAAGCGTTAGAGATACACAACATAAAATACCATCTCAGTGTTTGTCAGTTGGGATAACACTTAATGAAATAAGCGGAGAAAACAGAAATAAGGATATTTACCAATATAAAGTAAGTGAGCCAAAGAGAGGTTCTTTATTGACTTCATTACTTAGCCCAACGCAACCTACTAGCCACCTCAAGTGCTATTATTAAAAACAAACATTAAAGTCAGGAGTGGGACTAAGAATCGGAGCTGGATTTTACAGCCAGATAGTGGTATGCTCCTTTGTTTGGTGCCTTCTGTATTTAAAAGGCAATGTGTTAAAAGGCAATACGCTACTTGGCTCTAACATCAAATAACTAAAAATTAGCCACCTGGATTGGAATGCAAGCATCATCCACAGCAGTGCTAGTATTTAGTTTGCAGAAAAAGTTGAGGTCAAAGTGAAACATGGTAAGAAGTACAAAAATGACTTTACAGCACACTTCCTGCATACCCTTCACAATTCTTACTATGGAAAAGAGCCAACACAAAGCATCCTCAGAGTACAATTCAGCAGTGGCTTTTATTGCTGTCCACGTCTGCCAAGGTAGGTTGAGCTAGTATATCCAGCTATTTACCTGCAGTTCAGTTCCATGGGCTCTGGGTGATAAATTATCATCCACTGGTATTATTCCAACTCAGTGGGAACAATTTTGGCCAACAAACAACCCTGCTCCCCTTTGCCCACAAATGCCCACAAATCATTATCAGATTATCTATCCTTAATGGGCAATCTGTTGACCTGAGCAGGCAGCAAGTAATTTGTCTGCATAATATTCTGAGCCCATCTGTGTGACTGATAACACGAGCTCTTTAGACTTTTCCAGTCTTTTCCTGCAATGATTACAAAGACGTACAATTTAGGACAAGTAGACCATCTTGATGACTTTGTGAGATACAGTTAATTTAGCTAAACTGAAGTTTAGAAGGTTTATCTGTCAAGTATATAAATATTTTTTACCTGGGATGTAAAATATAATGGAAGTTTGTAAATGGAGCAAAAACACTCATATTAAGAGATGGTGGTGATATTCAGTGGCCAGGCAGTCACTTACTATTTTAATGTTCTTATTCAGTTGACATCTTTTAATAAACAGCTTCCCAAGCATATCAGAAAGAATAAACCCAACATAAAATCATGTAAATAATTTGTGCCTCCCTGAAGGCATGGGATTGGCACTGAATCTTAAGCTCAAGAATAAAAAAAACTTGTAGAACTAATGATTAATGTTCTGCTTGCCTTTTGATTTTCTTTCACTGATCAAAGTCAGTCCTTGTTGCAGCTCAGAATGCCATGGATTTTGACAGATTCACAACAGAACATTTGATCCCTCAGGTTTTCATAAACTTTGCTGGACATGACCTGGGGAAATTTTTAACTGTGGTACCACCAATCAAATATAGAAATAAAGGGATAGTTGTTGATTCAGTTCCAGTTTTAATAAGCTGGATCTGAATTAAATATCTGAGATCTGAAATAGAATAGGAACTAAGTAGTATACATGAATTCATGGAAGTACTCAACCTGCTAACATCCATGTTCTCCCCCAAATCTTCAAGAATTCTAGTTTTGCCTTTTGCATACTGCAAATCACTCCCTGTGGGGTCTGAATCACCAAACATATATTAATTCTAGCACCAACTTAGAATTCTTTAATTCTAGCTCTAATTATTTAATGGTTTGGGCTTTTTTGCTTAGGATATTCTGGTTCAGTCTCTGCAATGCCAGTGTATATAACAGTAGTCATGCATTCAGTGTCATGGAAAATTAAGTTTAGTCCAAATAGAATAGCTCTGTAGTAACTGTTTTAACTAACTCAGAGAAGACAAGTTTATAAAGGACCCCAGTGTTAAAGAGCTAACTTTCCAAAGCATGGCTGCTTATCCAGTTTTGTTTTGACGGTGATTTATGGCTGTGATTCTTGCATAGTGAAGTAACAGCAATACTGCCCTAGGCCATATGTTATGAGACTTAAAGAAAACAAGGCTGTCCATGAGTTGTATTCCACTATGTTACACCACAGATGTGAATTCTATAGCAAGATAAAATACATATTAAGTCATACATACTTAGCTATCTCACCTACTCACCTCGTTTCAGCCTGGTACTCTTTGTTTCCACTCTGACACTCCTTTTGCTACCTTAAAATGTAGAAGATGACCAGCATTCAGAATAGACAAGGATCAATCCCAGCATAAAAGGTATCTCTTTCATCCTCAATGTCTTTTCCTTGAAATATAACTCCTTGCACACTTGCAAATGAGAAACTAGTTTGCCGTGCTATGGGAAAAAGGGCAATGCCCAGCTTTCATCAGAGGGGACTGTATCCTGAAAAGATACCATCAGTGTGTAATACTTGGACTGAATGCGCAGAAATCTATATGTTTATCCATTAATATGATTTGGCTCCAATTTCACTTCCTTACAACTTTCACTAGTTATGATATATAACAATGACTGAAATACACATTTCCCTGTTCTTCACAGAAGGATGCCTGGGTTACACTGCTATAAATCAAGGGCACTGTTGAAGTGGTAAGTGGGAGGAAAACACAGCAGGTTCAGAAGAGAGCAGAGCAAGAGGTCTAGGACTAAAGAAAGCTGTCCTTGTCCAGAGAAAGGAAGCAATTATCTTCAGCACTCTGCAGACAGACAGAGCACTGTTATTCACTCGAACTTTGTCTGTGCTGGTAAGGATTGTTTCCAGTCCCCTGGAGATCAACATTCATTGCTCAGTAGAGACATGTCTATTGAAACTGTTTTATTTGTAAAAGTAACACTTTTGCAACTGGAAACAGTAGAAAGAGTTAGGTAGCTAAAATACACTCAATATAATAGAAAACAGATGTTATATGAAGTAGACACATCACAAGACCCAGCTGTAAGATCAGGGGACATCGCCTACATTCTGCATTGCCAAGTTCATACAGTTTTGTGTATTCCTGTATTACCTTTAAATTGAGCAGTCATCCAGTTATTCCTGTTGTGCCTACCTTTCTAAAAATATATAACTTTGTAGATAATATTAATTATAATGATCATAATTCCCCTTGGATCTCTTTGTGTGTCCATAACATGGGGCTGAAATAACAACAATGAAGGAAAATACCACAAGAGGCTGTTCTGTGTTTTTAATCTTATTGCTGGACTGCATTGCTGCAAGGGAGAGAAATTTAGCGAATGCTTTCCAGGTGTCTAAGCTCCACAACCTCAGCTACTTTCAGTACGCAGTTAGTTTGTTCTTTCTCCAGTCCACTGCTCTAAAATACGATTGCTCATGCACTCTGAGTTCTTCCCTTTATTTTAAGTAAATGGCCAAATTGTGTCCTCACCTACCACAGTATAAATCAGTCAAGCACCTGTAGACTGATAAAGTCTAAATGAATGGGGTTGTTTCTGTCTGCTGCCACTGGGTTTAATTAGGATTTAGATAGTGCATAGACTTCATCATTGTTTTCAGCTGAGAAATAGATTCCCAACCATATCAGTATGAGCCATTGTTCAGACCTGTAATTTCATTTTAATTATTCTAAGCAGACAAACACAATGTAGGAATGATGTGTATTTTCTTCTAAAATACTTATAGAAGATCTTTAATGTACCAATTGTCTAATTTTGAGACAGCAGCTGAACATTATTAGAGCAATCTATTGCCATCTATTTCCAATGCACTGTTGATTTTGCAGTACATGCACACATTACCTTTGCATTTAATGGGTTTCAGAACGCTAGGAATGATCCCAGTGCTGTGAATCCACGGACACAGGTTTGTGTCAGTTCAGGTAATAACCTCCTTCTCTCAGACCGAGGGGAATAATCAAAGCTCTTTCAACAGAAGAGACTTTCAGCTTTGGAAAGCAAGAACAACACACATGTGAAGATAAGACCACACTCCCTGTTCCCAGGCAGCCTTTTCCCAGGAACCAAGTAAGCTTTGGAAGGTGGGCAATTTTGGTAAAGAGCCCACCTGGCTATTCCGAACCATATTTTCCCTCATTGTTCTGGGGTTGTGAGATATCCTTTGGAGTAATAGTCCGTGCACAGCCCAAGGTGTTTTTTGCTTCCCAAGCACATGATCCAAGTGGCAAGTTGCATTTAACAGATTCCAGCCCTTTGGCATTTCATTCAAAGACACATGGGAGTTGACAATGCAAGCCCATTTTTTTCTTAATTGCTTTGGACTACAGCAACACTGAGGAGCTGCAACTTGGAATCACATTCTTTTCATTACTGTACATCACATATACAGAAGTATCATCATTCACATGGCAGTTATTTATTGAGTGTAATCCATAGTTGTCTTCACAAAACAGAAACTTGAAGGAAATTTATAGGCTCCATTTCTTTTAATCAGCATTCATTGCAAATGAGTAATTTCTCAGAGACTGCAGTTTGGCTATTTTAGATGAAAAAGTTCACCTTCCCCATCAGTTCCCATTTAACCTAACTTTGCTTCCACTTAGTCTCTTTCCTAAAAGCAGCCACCATGGTGTCTGTTACTCCTCTGAAGAAAGGTGGCAGCTCTGAGGGTGCTGAGGTACTTCATACAAAACCTCAGCAGCAGAAGCACATCCTAGCAGCACATGTGGCTGAGAGAAGGAACTTGGAAACTTTGCCATATCTGTCCTTTGTCACACCCAGATTCTTGCATTGTTTATCCAAGAATGACTCCCAACTGAGGAGAACAGGAATCTACATATCCCAAACAGTAAAATCAGCCCCCCAAAGAGTAACTCTGACTTTAAGGAGAGTGTGCTATAAACACAGAGACAAAAACTAGTATATAGTCTATTGCATCCATAAATTCAGTAGCTGCTCAGTTTTTCTTGTTAAATCAAACATATTAATAAGTAATTATTTAAATCAAAGAGCCACCCCCAGGATGCATCTCAGACTGGGGAACTGCTGAGATAAATCAGGTTAAGAAAACTAATTGTTTCTCTTTTTACCACATATTGAAATAGCCTAGCTTTGCACCAGGGACTAATTCCACAGTAGTTAACTTATGACCACGTCAGAAAGTGGTTTCAAACTCTGCCAAGAAATCTCAGAAACAAGGGACATCCAACTCTCTATGCCATTTAGAAATAGGTCAGTTTTAAACATGTTTTGTTGTATAAAACATTCTTTTCCTGGTTTAAACATTATAATATTAATTTGTTTTTACTTTTTGATGGCAATTCTACTAGTAGAAGATTGCCATACTCAAGCATTGAAAATACATCGAGTCATCTCCGAAGAATGAAATTGGGGGGGAAAGAAAAGGTAATTAAAAAGGGCAGATTTTCACATTTAAATACGTAAGCTACTTTGAACATGGTTTTGAGATTTAATCTATACAGATGAGGTACAGTCTCTTTTTCCTTTTGAAAGGAAAAATGCACTAGAATTGGGACTTTTACACTGAGCAAAATGCTATCTGCTTAAACAAATTCAGAGCTGACAAAAGGTTAGTATTGAATTTGATATACTTTCCATGGCTAACCATTTCTACCATCAAGATCATTTAAGCCTTAATATATTTATCCTCATGTAGTTATCCCTCTGAGGCAGAGTAGTAATTACATCTGAGTTTCCCAATGTCTCAAAACAAGTCTAGGAACAGAACTCTGGCATTGTTTGCTCTGTGATAGCAATTTCTTCACCAGGACACTTTTTTACATTATACAGTTGTTTTGTTCTCAGCCCCACAGCACTGATTGAGACAGAGCTTGTTTACAGTTTATTCATCAGAACTGCTGAAACCAAGGCACAGGAATAACCACTCGGACAGAACTGAAGATGTACAACAGTGAGAACTAGATCCCAGGGATCTTGCCTTCCACACCTACACTTTATCTTCAAACCAAGCTTCCTTCTTATCATAAGAGGTAATAAAAATCATCCAGACCAAGGTATACCCTACTAACATGCCTATTCATGAATAATATCACTGAATAAATGAGAGGGTTTCCAACTGAAAAGCCTGTCAATATTACTGTGTAAAAAATTACTGAGAAAATCAAAGGTATTTAGGGAGACAAACTGATATTTAAAGACATTGGCTCTAGTCCTATGTTCCGTACAAGTGTAGCAAGGCATGCTGTCTGCTTGCAAATTTCAATTGTCTCTCCCAAAACAACAAGAATTGTGAAACTTGTCTGGCATTGAGGAGTTCTTTGGCAGCTGAAATTAAGAAGTGCCAGACAAGGAAGAGCAATGTGTTCAGTTATGAAGCTTTTCTGTAAAATGAGTGTACTCACCTGGGAGATGGGAAATACATACCCTAAATCAGTCAGTGCACTTGCATGGACCAGTATTTTCCCACATCTCAGACAACTGGCCTAACCTCCAGATGAACAGCTTTATTTGTAATATTGTTATTTAAACTGAATTCTGGAAATGAGAAAAGACAGCTTTATTGAAACTGTTACTGCAGGAAAGATACTGGTTTCAGACAATAAATATTTATGGCTCCCTGACTTTCTACTCTTCCATTACCTTTTCCCTCAACAAACCTTACCCTATTCTTTAGCAACAGCAAGAGTCTAATTTCCAGTTATGACAAGAGAAAATGAGTATTCTGAGAAGGCCATTTAAGCAGATGCCAAAGCTTAAGTTAAATACTAACAATAACAGGCATAGACATCTGGAAGGGTTTGATTCCATCTTCATGCAGGTTTTTTTAACTACTATTTTTCTTAGAATACTCAAGGATGAAGCTTCAGAGCTAAGCTTCAAAAGCAAAAGCCACAAAACTGCAGTTTCATTGTAAACAGATGCTTTCAAGAGCAAACTATCAAATTCATCAGTTAAGAGAACTCCCAAATCACATCTACACACCTTGAAATCCTTTCAAGGTCCACTTCAGTAACTCAAACACATGCAGCGTCCAAAGCAGAGAAGGCTTCAAACTGCTGCCCAGATTTCAAAGCATAAATGTGTTCAGAACAGATGTGCAGGGATGTGTCCTCAGCTTCTGCTGGGCCACCAGTAGTTCATGTGTTATCTGTGTGCTTTCACCTCAGAAACATCGAGGCAATGAAGAAAGGTAGGAAAACTACTGATTCACTTCAGCCCCTGCTGATACACAAGCTAGCACGTCTGTGCCATCAATATGAGTTTTCTTCAGCACAGAGAGACTGTAGCATCACTAATCAGCTGCTAGCATTGCTCCTTGAAGGAGAGAGTTAAGGCTGAAGAAAATGTGTTTGCATTAAGACTTTTAGACATGCTTATTTTAAGCTTTCATATTCACCCTCTCACTCTAAATCACAAGCACACTATCAAATCAAGAAGAAAATCAGAACAGCAAAATAAACATGAATTCATGACTGCAGCAATATTTTATGTAAAAGAACCCTAAAGCATTGTCTTCTGCTCTACAACCTTCCTTGAAATAACAAACCTTTACAGGAAAAAAGGGTTTTAGGGCAATACAGGAGATGGTAATTTGGTTGCCCCAAAATAAAACAAAGAAATCATGAATACTTACTTAGGAACAAGGAGTAATTAAATGAAATCCCTTTCTTCACAAAACAGACAGTCCAGTTATGAGGAAATATGTCTAGATTATTCTTGACTGATGAGCCAATAAAGAAATTAAAGGAAGGACACAAGAGCACTGATTTTTTAAAGAGAAAGGTCAGAACAGCTCTTGAACAAGCATGAGTTCCTAGAATCATTAAATCCACTGGAAAACAAAGAAGAAAAATCAATAAGAATAATAGAATCCAATGAACATAAAGACTAGTATTAGAAAAAAGTAGGGAAGTGCTATAAGGAAACTGAAAAACATGAGGAAAATAACCTACCTACAGTCACTAGCAGCTTCTAGAGGATGAGAACTATCTTGTTCAAATAAAACCAAGCAGTAGAACACTATCACCTAAATCACAGATGAGTGGCCTACCCTTAGCAAAGAACTTGGTAATATCAAAAAGAAAATTGAAACAGAAACGCAGCACAGATTGAACAAATGCACTTCTGGGGAGCAACTGAGAATATAAAAGTGAACTCAGAGGAAAGAAAACAAAACGACAGAATCACAGAATAGTTTGGGTCAGAACAGACCTTGAAAGATCATTTTGCCCAACCACCCTGCAATAAGCAGGCATATCAACTAGAGGAGGTTCCTCACAGCCTGTCCAACCTGACCCTGAATATTTCCAGGGGTGGATATTTAACACCTCTCTGGGCAACCTGTTCCTGAGTTTCACTACCCTCATTGTGCAAAATTTCTTCCTTAGTTCTAATCTGAATCTACTTTCTTTCATTTTTTTCTTAATCCATTTCTTCTTGTCCTATCACTACTGTAAAGTCCCTCTCTAGCTTTCTTTTTGGCTCCTTTAGGCACTGGGAGCTGCTCTAAGGTCTCCCTGAGCCTTCTCTTCTCCAGGCTGAACAAGCCCAACTCTGAGCCTGTCTCCAGAGCACAGCTGCTTCAGCCCGCTGAGCATCTTCATGGCCTCCTCTGGACTCACCTGCAACAGGTCCATATCTTTCCTGTACTGATGACTCCAGAGCTGTACTCGGGGTCTCATGAGAGCAGAGGGGGCAGAATCACCTCTGTTGGCCTGCTGACCACTGTTGGCCACAACCTCACAAGTATATATAACTCAACAGACCAAATTTCTTCAAGGTAACTGAAGTACACAGGAACCAGTGTTCAAACCAGCTACAAAGCAAAGTTTTTCCACAGCTGATCTCACACAAGAGAGAAAAGCACTACCACTATTAGTAAAATACCCTTGACAGTGCAGTTCCAAAAATCAACAGCACTCGTATCCATCTTCCCACAGTTAAGCTACCCAACCATTCTCTGCTACAAAGTGAGGTGCACGGGGTGGAATGCAGCAAAAATAGAAACACTGCCCAATTTTGCCAAAGTCTCACCTTTAGGTGAGGACTGAACAGTGTTCAACACTAACACATCTCTATGCTTTCTGTGAAGCTGCTTTCTGGGGATGACAGTAGAGATCCCCCACACCACATCCCTGTTTAAGAGCTTGGTGGCTGGTCTGGACTGAGTGACAGCTCTGGTCCTGGCTGAGGGATGGTCTGATTGACAGAATGCTTCCCCACAGAATGTGAAACAGCCTGGAAACAGAATACAGGAGTCAGTCATGCTGTCACTAACAAGGAAAATCCCATCTATGACCCTAACCACACCAAGACAACTGGAGGTGATGGAAAAAAGTACCTAAATGGGGATACACATTATGTTCAATGGACAAAAAAATACTGCAGAAATAGTTCTTAACTTTAACCAAGTTCGTTGTCTAAAAAACACCAAGCGAGAGCTCAGGGATTTTTCTATCACATTCATTATGGGGGTTTTGTCTATTATTGCTAAGAATTAAAGCCTGTTCTATCCTCTAGGTCAACACTGGCAAATAAAATATGTATCTAGATAGTTCAGCTCTTTCTAAAGCTATTAACAACAGGCATTCCACACCACAAACATCTAAATTCCTCTCTCTCTCTTATCTTTTTAAAAGAGCTTGTGATCTAATTGATATCAGTTCTAGGAAGCAGAGAAGAAAACTTTGTGTTTTCATTGTGGTCTTTGTGAATTCATTCGCAGTAAGTGCATCATGTTGCCATGAAGACGTTTGTAAGGGCTTTTAGAGCAAGACAGGAAAGTGCATTTTAAATTGATTGTTTTAAAAGAATATCTTTAACCCTGCCTTAGAATGCCTTAACTGAGGCAGAAGGGCTGGATCTCATGTATGGTTCTATATATGATTCATCAATGTCAAGCAGTGTTCTACAGTCACTGCACAGCCAAAAGGATTACTTACATAGAAGTGTCTTGTATTTGGTGTTTGAACTGAACAACAATCATCAACCAGAGTTGCCCTAACCACTCCATGGCAGACTGGGCTAATGGAAAGACAGCATCAATAAAAAGCACTTGAACAGCCACACAGAGAGTAATAGGCCTAGGCGGAACATTTCTTTTGCTGTTAACCCAGATGACCAACAAGGAGGTGCCTGTGTCAACACTGATCAGCTGCTGGCCAAGTGCAGCTCATATTTACACTAGATTTAAACCAGCGAGAGAGGATAATATGGCTCGTACTTCCAAGCAATATTCATAGCCCCCGAATGGGAACTGTTTCAGATTCACTCTCATAGATGAAATTCCCACTGCAGTTGATGGAAACTTTATCAGGGTAATCCTACCAATGTAATCAATTATAAACTTAGATTTCTAACCCAAGATTTCATTGGATTGTTTTGGTGGTGCTTAGTTGACAGGCTGTGGTAGACCAAGTAGTTCTGTGTATTTGAACAGGCCTTATTAAAAGAAACAAGAAGGGTATCACAGTAAGCCCCATAATAAACTGACTACTAAAATCCTATTTCAGCAGCAAGAAGCAGAGTGTCCCTTCATAAAAGTACCTCATGTTCCAATAATCTGCAAAACTAGTTGGCAAATCAAATTAGAATGAGTCCTCAGATGAACAAGTAAGAACTGAATTTCATTGTGTTCCCTTCAGATCTCTGAATCTGGGTCTCCAGACCTCTGCAAAAAGTCTTTACATCACGATAAACAAGAGAGGAGGCATGAAAGAGACAAATTTGGCTCTGGATGAGACACACATCTATGATGAAAAATTAATCCAGCCTCCTGTATGTGTAAGCAGAATTCATTTTAGACTTCTTGCTGTCCCCACAGAAAGGGCAATGTAGGGTCATATTTTATTTTATTTTTAGATTGCCTCAATAAGGATGTTTTAGTTGTGGCCATTCTCAGCAGAAACAGCTTTTTGTTGAGGCCATAATCATAGAATCATAGAATAGTTAGGGTTGGAAAGGACCTTAAGATCATCTAGTTCCAACCCCCTGCCATGGGGGTTGCCACTAAAATGTGTTCCATTACTCCTCACAGTAGCCTTTCTTTCCACACCTTTAGGAATGCACATCCCATTAGATCCAGAGAGTTCCCAGCTACAGTTCTGGAGTCCTGCGCCTCCTTGTGCTCTCCCCATTGATTTGAAGGACCAAGAAGGCATTGCACTGCCCATGTCCAAGGTACCAGCCCCATCAGTGGTAGCAAGGTAGCTCCCTTCTTTAATGATACAAGGGAGGTAATACCCTAAGGAGCTAAGAATAAATGAACTGCTTAATAAAATTCCTGTGTGAGAAGACACCATGTCGAAACCAGGACTGACCTGGGGATCTTCACTCCATCCTCCGTTCTGCACCACAGAGTTTGGAATCTAAGGTGCCTCACATTGCCAGCAGTGGGAATCACTTGTGTACATGCCAGTCAATCCAGCATGGATTTAACGGTATTCCCTTTAGCAATACTGTGTAGGACAAGGCAGTATCGTAACACTCGAGCAAAGTACTGCACTGCAGATAAATTTTGTCCCAGCCTGACATTCTGCTATCTGATATCCCAAAAACATAACTTCCTGAATTCCTGAACTATGAAATTTCACAATCAAGAGATTAACAACTTCTGACTGTATTTCCAGAAATAATAAAATTAATGAAAGAAAAACTGTCCATCTCATTTCTGGTTTGGGGGGTTTCTATGGGTTTTGTTTGTTTTTTCTATACAATCATACAGGGAAAAAACTTCAGTTAGAGAGAAAACAGCTGATGAAATTTCTGGATTATCTGGAAGCTGGCAATCTAAACAGCAGCAAATATATCATGAAGATGACTGAGCAATATACTTTTCCATGGTCCTCATTTAGCTGTTAGCGGTTGCACAGAACATCTGGTGATGGGAATTCATCAGCTATTCTTCATCAACATGCTTTCTAACAGACTGGTCTAGGGGTGACTGTGAATGCTGATCGCTTTTCCCTAGATTCCAGGGAAAACACAACATGTAAGTGGAATATAAAGAAGGAAGAGAAATAAGACAGGGCTCTAAACAACATTAAAAAAAAACCCTAAACAAACAACAAAAGGATTGTTGGAGGCAGGAAGAGCCAGGTAAAAACATAAATCAATTTGACACATTTTAATACCAGAAACCCTAAACTGATATGAAAACGTGCAAGCTTACTCTATTAGCTGCTTTTAGCAAATGAAAGAGCAGTATAGAAGCATTTACATTATAGCAAACTTGGGTAGGCATGTAATTTTATCTCTGCAAAACTTTCATTGCTGCACTCTATTCTGGCAGCTTTGCAATCAGTCTCTCCACAAAAAGCCCAGCACTGCTTGCACCTCTGCAAAATATGGGTAAAAAACAAGCAACAATTCTCATGCTGGGTATGCTTGTATCCTTGAGAAATTAATTCCTTTCTATTCTACTTGAGCCTTAAAGGAGGCACCAGAGTTACCACACTTGTGCCTACACACATTTTTGATTGGAAGAGCAGCATTACAGATTCTACAACTATTTGGCAATCACTCTGCAAAATCCTAAGGGTTTGATACAAGGGGCTCCGCTCACAAGGCTCTTGGCCCACAGCTGGTGACTGAAGAGTTCATTTCTAATCAATAACAATTTCTAGGAATTCAGTGGCCTGGTTCAGTGTTCTTTCTCATAGGAATTTGCACTTTTAAGTTGCAAATAATTTCTTTGTTTAATAATTTCTATTCCTGCATCAAGACTTCCCTCCAACTTAATAGCACTTGCACTGCCTAATAGGAAAAGGCTTTTGAAAAAGCCCAGAAATGAAAGAATAAGCACAGACCTCAAACCTGAAAATGCTCTGTAACATCAGGCCAGCTGCTGCAGTCATTTGCTCGGTCTATGCAGCAATGTGGGAATAACAAGAAAACTGCCAAAAAGAAAAACAAGCTTCAGAATGTCCAAACGTTTTCTGATAGGAGAGCTGTGAAATACTGATACTGTTAGCTTATGGAGAGCTGTGGTGCATGCAGCCTTAAATCTCTTTGTTAGCAAGAGTATCTCTCTTCTTTCTCCTGACCCTGGACCCAGTTTTCTTTTTTTGGATTCTAGTTCATGTTGTCAGCTTTCAACTCCACACACTGACAATCTACAAATATACCAGCTTTTCCACAAAAGCTTTATACTGTTCTAGGATAAACATCTTGGGGAAACATGACATGTGGGTTAACCCTTCCACTTGTAGCTGTGAAGTACTGGCTTTAGTGGTCTGTGCTGTGCTGAGTCAAAGGGCATTCTACTGACTTCTGAAGGGTTTGCAATAAAACTGTGCAAACACAGTACATCAGCTAATGTCAGACAGCCCTATAGAGCTAATGTTAGTAGATCTGGAAGAGGCCATCAGCCCACCACAGAGGCCTGCTACGAAGCCTCAGATCAGACCGAGGTACAGCCTCAAATTAATCCCCATCTTACCTGCTGTACGAACAATTGTTGTCCAACATCTTTGACACCTTCTTATGCTTCTGGATGCTCAATTTTAACATCGTGTGTCAGACATCAGAATGACCTGCTACATCCTCCAGGGTATGATCTATTTTACAGTCAAGAAGCATTTAAAATTACTTCATTCTGTGCAGAGTCTGGTGCTCCTGTCCTTTTTCTTAACCAGAGCTATGGACTAAAGCCTCATTGAAATCTTCATGGTGTTTTCTTAAGTGAACTAGAATTCCTCATTCCTACCAACAAAATCATGAGTTTGTTTAATGAGTTGGCATATCCAGTATCAATGTTATGTTGGACCAGAAGTGTTGACAAAGATCCTTGAGTCAAAATTGTAAATCCCAGGTAGAAATTCTGATGGCTTTGCTGTCCCTGATTTAATCATATGGCTCATGTATAGAAACAAATTCCCAGCAGACCTTTAGAACTTTACCCTCATTTTCCCCCCTTGCTATTTTCCTCTCTACCAGTGTTCAACAGATGTATAGATTTTCCCAAAATCTATATTCTATAAACAGATTTTTTTCCTATCTGTTATTGCTCAAACATTCCACCAGAGATCTGTGACTTCTCACTGTTTCATCACTTCGACATCTTGATCCCTTTTTTCTTGTTACTGCACAAAACACACAGACTGTAGAGGTTCTAATAAAGTCTATCCCCTGAAGTAGAATATTTCCTGAAATCCAACTGCCTACAACCCATTACAACAACCTGTGCCAGATTTAAAAGGTAGCTTCAGCAGACCTCTTTTGTCAATACTTACCATAGGACTGACCCTCAAGTTATTATCCATGCTAAAATACAGATCAGTTTTTCCATGACCCAAACTTGGATTTCAGAGTAGGCATATACCATTTTTCAATGACTACATATTCCTGGATTATGAACTTGATTTAGAGCAGTTCTGCTCTCAACACCCCTCTGCCCACATTTATTGTAGAATGCTTTTCCCAAGAGTTTCCCTTGGGGTTTGTTACTTCCTTTTAGCATTTCAAAACCTAAATACTATTATTCCACTGCAGATCTAATGAATTCTGGCCAAATCTATCCATCTAACCACATAGTTTTTCAGTCCAGGAAAGGGATTTTTCTTGGACATGTGTGATATGCTCTGCTAACCAGTTCTGCATTTATAACAATCCCTCTTTTATATATATGTATATATATATATATTTATGATATGTATATATTTAACACTACCAGTACTTAATGTTGGTGGTGTTAAAACACTTTAACTTCTTCCCTTAATTTTTGCATTATGGACAATTTCCCTTATGTTTGAATAGCTCAATAATGGTATGAACCATGATAGAATCTTCTTTTCCCTTGACATGGAGCTGTACATATGTCCACCTTTTACCTTCTATCACTCTCATTTTTGGAACCATAGCAAATTCCCTACTTTCTGAGTATCATAGATTCAAGGAATCATAGAATGGTTGAGGTTGGAAAGGGACCTGTGGAGCTTATCAGGTCAAATATACCTGCTCAATTAGGGTCACCTAGACCTGATTGCCCAGAACTATGTGCAAATAGATTTTTCAAGGATGGAGACCTCATAAAGTTTTCCAGCAGAACCATACGCAGATAAACTCAAAATAGGTGTTGTGTTTCCTGCAAAGTATTAAATGTGAGGTAAGCAAGGAATTTAAGGGAACCAATGATAAAACTGATATATCACCAATCACCACACTTGGGATATCTTTCTATTAGAACAGCTGCTTGCATCAAGCTCACCAAAGCACAGCAATCAGCTGATTGATGCTAACAGACTGCTCAAAAGAAATGACAGCTACTTCATACTTTGCTTCATACCTTCTAAAGCACAGAATTCTCAGCTTCACAAGGGTGTGGTGCAGCAGAACCTGACTCCAGATATATTGAATTCATAACGCAATTGATATATCATCTGGGAATGCCTGACAACCTTATCTGAGGCATCAGATTTTGATGAAGTTCAATGACAGTTGGTTTGACTGATTAAGCACCTATGCCTGCATTTCAATTTTCCATATGCATAAATCTGGGAGCATTCAACTCTGTCAGACTAAAGACTATCATCTACCATCTGTATCTTTCCCAGGACACCTCTTTAGATGCCTGGTATGTAGAGTCACTTAGCTTCCACATGGCAATCCAGAAAGGATGTGGTTAAACTGGACAAAGTTTAGGGAACAGGGATAGAAAAAGACAACCAGCATTAACCAGAAGGCAAAAAAAAAGAGCTGTTTTATTTAGAGAGGGAAAGTTAGGGAGACGTGTGTTGACTTTTCACATAAAAGCCATAAAAAGATAGGAATAAACTCCTGTCTATGCCTACCATGAGTAAAACCAATATTAGTGTTTTAAATTACAGCAATAAAGATTTTGTTCAACATTGGAAAAGCTTCCTGGTAATATGGACAATGAAAACCAGGAATAAGTTGTCAAGAAAAGGTGGTGGAACCTCCACCACAGGAAATTTTAAGGATTTGTTGGATTGGCACCTTTCAGAAATGAAATCCATTTCATGTATACCTAGTTCATGTACACCTTCATCTATGCCGTTTTTTCTTCATTTGCTCTCATTTCTAACCCTATTTTCTATGATAAACTCTTCCTTTTAACTCAGGTTCAGAGAGGTTTTTCAGGCAGGCCTATCTACTTGAGAAGACAGACATCTCTCCATGACTTTTGCTGTACTTCCAACTTCAGCATTTTCAGACAACACAAAGAAGCATTTCAGTTGAAGATTCATTGTTTGATGTTTAAGTCATGGATTTTTCTATGGCTCTGAAATGCAATTGCAGCCTCCCCAATATATGCCATTTTTTCTCTCTAGACGTTTCCATTTATTGGGTAAAAAAAAGATAGCTATGGAGATGCAGCTAATGACTATTTTGCTACACAGATAACAAATCTAGGAGGGGTTCTGTGATAAGTGGATTTCAGCATTCTTTATTACTGTCAGGCCACGGAATTTTGATTATGCCCATTTTATTTCTTATACTTATCTTGCTTTGCCAGATTTTTTTTGCTGCACAAGATTCAAATATATCTCTACTGAAAGCCTTATGAGAGAGAATACTGATAGAAAGTTAAATAACTGTTTACGGACTTTCCTGATATGAAAATCCCAAGCTGCCAAGATTCATATGAATCAGTTCTGGGAAAAGAGCAAGGCTGCAATAGTATTCTGTTTTTCTAGACCACTTGGTGACTTATTTCATTAACAAAACAATTTGCTCTAGAGGGGGAGTTGCCCTTTATGTTAGGGATAGGCTGGAGAGTATGGAACTCTGTCTGGGGACTGGTGAGCAGTTAACAGAGAGCTTGTGGGTCAGGGTTAAATGGAAAACAGCGATGGGAGACATTACTGTAGGGATCTGTTACAGACAGCCTGATCAAGAGGAATCTGTGGATCAAGCACTCTATAGGCAGATAGGAAAAGCCTCAAGCTCACAGGCCCTCATTCTCATGGGTGACTTCAACCACCCTGACATGTGTTGGAATGATGGTACGGCCCGGCACAAGCAATCCAGGAAGTGCCTCAATTGTGTGGAAGACAACTTCCTTCTGCAAGTAATAGAGGAACCAACAAGGAGAGGTGCCATGCTTGACCTCGTGCTCACCAACAGGGAAGGGCTCATTGGAAATGTGGCACTGCAGGGCAGCCTTGGATGCAGCGACCACGAGAGGGTTGAATTTGAGATCCTTAGGACAGTGAGAAGAGCATGCAGCAAGCTCACTGCCCTGGACTTCAAAAAAGCAGACTTTGGCTTCTTCAGGAACCTGCTTAGTAAAGTTCCATGGGATATAGCCCTAGAGGGCAGGGGGGCTCAAGACTCTTGGTTGGTCTTCAAGGATCACCTGCTACAAGCTCAGGAGCGTTGCATCCCAACTAGAAGGAAGTGCAGCAGGAGGGCCAGGAGACCTCCTTGGATGGATAAGGAGCTGCTGAGGAAAATTCAAGTGAAAAAAGAGTTTTATAGAAAGTGGAAGCAAGGACAGGCGGCCTGGGAGGAGTACAGGGTTATTGTCCGGGAAGCTAGAGACCAGGTTAGGAAAGCTAAGTCCCCGTTAGAATTAAACTTGGCATGGGGTATTAAGGATAACAGGAAGGGATTCTACAGGTACATAGCAAATAAAAAACAGACTAGGGAGAACGTAGGCCCCCTCAGGAAGCTCTTGGGTGAACTAGCTACACAGGATTTGGAGAAGGCTGAGGTTCTGAATGACTTCTTTGCCTTGGTCTTCTCTAGCAAAGGCTCTGACTGCACCACCCAAGTCTTGGAAGGCAGACGCTGGAGGGAAGGAATGCCATCCAGAGGGACCTTGACATGCTTGTGAGGTGGGCTGATGGCAACCTCATGAAGTTTAACCATGCCAAGTGCAAGGTCCTACACCTGGGTCGGAGCAATCCCAGACACAGCTACAGGTTGGGCAGAGAAGAGATTCAGAGCAGCCCTGCTGAGAAGGACTTGGTGGTGCTGGTCGATGAGAAAATGCAGGTCAAAGGAGGTGATCCTGCCCCTTTATTCTGCTCTTGTGAGACCTCACTTGGAGTATTGTGTGCAGTTCTGGTGTCCTCAACATAAAAAGGACGTGGATCTGTTGGAACAAGAGGAGGGCCACGAGAATGATCAGGGGACTGGAGCACCTCCCATATGAAGATAGGCTGAGAAAGTTGGGACTGTTCAGCCTGGAGAAGGCTGCATGGAGACCTCATAGCAGCCTTCCAGTATCTGAATGGGGCCTACAGGGATGCTGGGGACAGACTCTTCATTAGGGACTGTAGTGATAGGACGAGGGGTAATGGGTTCAAACTTAAACAGGGGAAGTTTAGATGTGATATAAGGAGCAAATTTATCCTGTTAGGGTGGTGAGGCACTGGAATAGGTTGCCCAAGGAGGTTGTAAATGCTCCATCCCTGGCAGTGTTCAAGGCCAGGTTGGACGAGGCCTTGGGTAATATGGTTTAGAGCGAGGTGTCCCTGCCCATGACAGGGGGGTTGGAACTTGATGATCTTAAGGTCCTTTCCAACCCTAATTATTCTATACTTCTATGATTCTATGATGGTAAACTACAATCAGCCAATGTTGTGGTTCAGCTCCAGCCACCACCTGTGCACAATGCAGTCACTTGCTCATTCCCCTGCAGTGGGATGGGGGAAAGAATCAGAGGAGTAAAAGTGAGAAAACTCATGGACTGAGATAGTCTGATAGTTATAGCAAAAGCTGCATGCCCAATCAAAGCAAGGAATTCAGTCACCACTTCCCATCTGCAAACGGGTGTTCAGCCATCTCCATGAAAGCAGGGCTCTATCACACTTAATGGTTACTTGGGAAGACAAACACCACCACTCCAAACGCCCCTTCCTTTCTTCTTCTTCCCCAGCTTTACATGTTGGGCATATGGGATGGAATATCCCTGGGATCAGCTGTCCCGGCTGTGTCCCCTCCCAAACCCTTGTGCACTCCCAGCCTACTTGCCAGTGGGGTGGTGTGAGGAGCAGAAAAGACCTTGACTCTGTATAAGCACTGCTCAGCGATAGCTAAAACGGTTTTCAGCACAAATCCAAAACACAGACCAAATTAACTCTATCCCAGCTCTATCAATGTAAGTTGAACTGTATTTTCACCGAAGGGTAGAAAAATGCTCCCTTATAGAAGGAAAGTATTCTGTAATACACTCCATAGCTTATTGTTTCATCCTGTATACAATTTTAAAATTGCCCTAATGCTTAGCTTCTCTTTTCATCACTGGAATTCATCTGCAGTTATGTGCTCCTTATGGTATGGTGGAAGTACAGCGGAAGTTGACTTATCTAAGCTCCTTTTTCCTCCCAACTCTGGGAAAATCTGAGAAACTTAAACTGAAGCCACTGAAGATCTAAAAAGAGTGTGTTAGTACATTTTTTTTACACTGAACAGTGAGCTGGGAACAACTGTTTAAACATCTTCTATAAAAAATCACAAGATACCCAGCTTCAGCAGTACAGAACATGAAACGCAAGTCATTTAAGACTTACTGTAGATTCTGTTTCTACAAAATGCACCAGTTAGTCATAGATTGATTTTCCAGGGCAAGCAGCTCTACAGGGGATGTTTCCTGAATGATCAATATATTATTGCTTATTCAGTGAGTGATGAAGCTTGCCTGCCTGACAGAGCGCTATCAGCTCACCTGGAAACACATCTTCCCTGCTCTCTAATGTCAAGAAGCGCCATGAACAGCGGACATCTGTGATACAAATGCAATCCACACTGGTATTGCCATTATCTCATCATCCTTAGTGGTTCATGTATGTCACTGGCACAGGTGATTGGAAAAAAATACTTCAGATTATGCTCTTTTCTAGTAATGCACTATTTGCTTTTCCTGGCACGTTTCCCTGACTTTTGACATTGTAGTAATGAAATACAATTGAAGGACAGAGCCCATCTCCCCACTTAGTCATTCCCTGTCCCCTCAAAAGCCACATAAATTTATGTCATCTGCCTTTAAAAGCCTCCAGAGAAGGAGATTATGCCCTCACTGTGGGTAGTCTCTTCCTATTTTTCATTAATATGAATTAACTAGACAGCCTAAGAACAACTATAGCAGGTCAATTCAAGGGTCCTTGTAGCCCAGAATTTTATCTCCAACAGCTATAAACAGATGAGTGCAGTAAGAGGACAAACACACAGTACTGCTTCTTCTTCAGACTACACTCACTAGCTGCAATGAATTCTGGCTTAGGAAATCACTGAGCCAGAGTTGCTCCATGTTTTTTTCATAATACACAACCTAAAATTCACCTGCAAAGGGTAGATTTATGTGGAAGAAGGAAAATCTATACTGAAGAATTGTAGAGCCTCAGAGTTAATTCAGAATTCAGTGTTGCAATTTGTATTGTAGTGAATATCACTTGACATGCTTCAAAGGGGTTCAATTAAGTTTCAGATTTTATATCCCATTTCACCTATATCCAACACTATCACTTGCTGACACAGCCCTTAATAGACTTAAGCATGATCTGAACTGGGCTCAGAAAATCAAGTCCTGACTTTTGGAAATTGTTGCCTACGTTAAACCAAGGGATAATTACAAGATTTTAAAATAGGATTGATCAGGCATTGGAACAGGCTTCCCAGGAAAGTGGTGGAATCACCACCCCTGGAAGTGCTGAAAAACAATGTAGATAAGACCCTCAGTGACATGGTTTGGGGCAGGCCTGGGTAATGGCTGGACCTTGTGATGTTGAAGGTCTTTTTCAACCTGGTTCATTCTATGATTCCTTTCCCTCCTCTGCTTGAAAAAGTTTCTGTTATTTGGGTTTTGTTTTGTTTGTTTTTTTTTTTTCCCAAATGATTATCTAAATCCTGTGACTTTGTTTCAGGAACATTTTCATTTTCAAGTAAGAAAACAGATTTTGTAAAACGAAGAAAATTGGAAAAAAATGATAATTATGACTTCAACAAAGAAACTCTTGCAAAAATTATAACTGTGCTTTCTCTGATCTTTTGAAAGAAAAGCATTTTAGAATCCATTTTTTCCCTCTTCCTGTTCTGCTTTCTTTCATATATTGCTTTCTTTTTCAAACAATATACAAAGGATAAAGAAGCCAGCAGTGTTCAGCACATGTATGACAAGGATTGTTAATGAAATACAAACATTACAAATATTAAAGAAAAAACATGTTGGGCTTATTAAAATTATTGCTCATGTGCCTTTTAAGAATCATTATTAATTAACATAGATCTCACATCCTCATTTTGCTGATGCACCTCATCACACTTGTGATCTTTATTTTTATTTGTCTGATTAATCTCTGTCTCTTGTAAAGATTAACCACTTTAGATGGCTATATTCTGCAGAAACATGAAGCTAGGAATATCTCAGATAGCTTAGGTGACACAGAAGACTAATACCTTCTCTAGCTTCAATATAGAGATTCCTCACATGCCAAGAACAATTCTCAGATTTTCAAGCATCTCTGCAGCATACCCTTAAAGTATTAAAATGGTATCACACAGTTTTGCTTGTTAGTTAGTGGACAGATAGCTGAAGCATCTAAGGAGACAGTAACATGTCTATTTAGTACAACTGGCCTGGTTTTAATGTACTTGGCATATTACCTTGACATGAAAAATGTTAGATGCAATGGAGATAGTACGAATATAAATTTTAGATGGGGGCTTATGCTGTCTGAAATATTTAAGTAGTAACATACTTCAGATAGGCAACTGCACAAATTACCAGTTCACTTAGACTTACAAAGACAAATTGAAAGAAGCCCTCGAGTTCCCCTTTTTGTAAAACACCAAAGCGAGTGAAACACTAGCACAGATTTGGAATGCTTTGGGCTGAGAGCTGGCAATGAAGCCAAGTTATGAGGTGTTTTCAGGAAAGTTATTTTAATCTTCTTTGGATGATTTCTGTTTCTTCCTCTCCTAGCATGGCTCCCCTTGAAGGGATTCAATTAAAAAACTGGGATTTTAGATTTGAGGAGAAAAATTCTAAAAGGGAAAATAATCAGGAACTTTTAATTTTTGTTGCTTAAGAATTTCCTGGCAAATACTTGAAGAAAAAATACTGGGACATAACTTAAATCCTTAAGACCCCCTTGTTTAGATGCAGGTATGTTGTGCTGAAGAACTTGGGAATTTTCTCTACAGAATTAGAACATACATACACCAATATCATCACATATATATTACCTCTAAAAAATAAACTGAAATTGTGAAAAGGCCTTTGAATTACATGGGAACCTACATCAAATTAAAAACCTGGCTGAAAAGTCTCCACTGAAATCAGTGCTCTTAAAGGGTAAAGACACAAATACAGTGTTTAACTGGATCTATAGGGAACAGCTTTTAGAATACAAACCTCCTTAGCTTTCCCATCCTGGAATACCCAGAGGCTTCGTTAGCTGTAAGATGGCATATCCGGGGGAGGGGGGGATCTTGCATTTTTAGGGCTCCAGAGAGGAAATAAAGGGCACATGCTTCTGCAAAGCTTCAGTAATGCTATTTTGATTAGAGGAAAGTTTCTTTCTAAGGAAGCTATTAACTACAGGAGTTTAAAAATGCTATTTTAAGGTACAGGAGTAAAGCAGTTGCACTTCAGTGAGCATTAGCAAGTTATTTTTGGCTGCTTTTAAAGGGGTGCAGAGGGGTTAATTGGCTTCCTGCAAAAATGCAGAAGGATATGCTGACATACCCAAGTATTATTTTGAGAACCAGATAAGGAAATACACATGCAGATATACAGTTTGTGGAAGTACTGTCAGCTAAACCGACAAACATTGCAACTTCTACATTGACAAGATGTCTAAAATCATGTAAAAACATTCAATCTTTAGAGGAGGAAAAGACAGCCTGATGACTGTGGCTTGCTCGTTTTACGTACATTGAAGGGAGAACTGGGATCCTCCTCCAAAGAAAGCTTGGGAGAGTGTTAAAGGTTGCTTCTGACCAACTCAAAGAGCAATATGAAGACAAAATCAGCTACTCCATGTGTTTTTACAGGTTTGCCATTTTGCAGCAAATACCTGGGGTGAGGACTTTTGAGCTCTGGTGACTATCAGGCTTTTTCAGTCAGACTGGATGCTTTGGCATATAAGAGTTAGGAACTTTGTCGGTCCTGTTTTCAGTCATGGATCATGTCAGTCCTAGATCCATCATGTGAAAAGGGCCCAGAACAAAACAGCCCTAACAGCAGCTGTGCAAGACCTGCTGAGTGGAGGGTGAATGTGCAGCACATCCAGTAACTTTATGCGCATGCAAGATTTATGCACCAGGCTCTAAAAGCCCCAAAAGCTTTACTGACAGTTATGGCCCCTCCATCAGCTTCTCATTTCAGAAGGAGATTCAGCCAAATCCATATGCACTAAGGATACAACACCTGCTCCTTTTGCCACATTGAGAGGGAAAAAGGGCAATGTCATAGTATCATAAAATCACAGAATAGTTTGTGTTGGAAGGTACCCTCAAAGCTCATCTAGTCCAACCCCCCTGCAATGAGCAAGGATATCTTCATCTAGATCAGGTTGCCCAGAACCACTTCCAACCTGGCTTTGAATGTCTCCAGTGATGGAACATCCACCACCTCTCTGGGCAACCTGTGCTAGTATCTTACCACCTTCACTGTAAAAAATTTCTTCCTCGTGTCCAGCCTGAATCTTACCTCTTTTAGTTTGAAACCATGTCATTGATGGATTATCTTTCCCATAAGAACAGACAGACCATGACAGCATCCTTGGCACTGCAATAACAGAAAGAGCACACAGCGTATCACACTGATACTCAAGTCTGAAAAGTATCGTTTTCTCAGGTTTATCTAAGTTTATCATTGATTCTGCTCTCTGCACTTCTATAAGCTCATTGCTTTCACAGTGGCACTGTTTTTGTACCCACTCTGTCTGATGCCATCAATCAAATGTGCACCAGAGGGGTCTTGTTTTTAAGTCTTTCCCTTACACACATTTTAAGTCCAGGAAGGGACAGCCAGGCTTCAATATTCCTGCTTCAAATTATATAGTTTATTTCAAATAAGCTGCCAGTAAAGTCCTGGACATGCCCTTCAGCAACAGACACTGCTGCAGAAAGGACTGTGCCCATTCCAAAGTATGAGTGAAAACAGACCCCAGACACTTAGTCTCTCATGAACAAAATCATTGTGTATTGTCTCCTGGCACTGTTGAGTCCATGTGCATAGCTGAATGCTAGAGATGCATGAGGACAGATGACGGCACTTGATTAGGGTTACAGGAATGTAACTCAACCATCTGATACCAAAGCAGGCTTAAAAATTTGGAAAGCAAAAATAAAGCATTTAGACTTTTTTTTTTTTGAGAGAGAGAAAAATGTTACAGAATGAAGGTGCTGGTTAAAATGCTCAAAGACTCAGTGAGTCAAACCTTAATTTCTACTTAATTTCTGTAGAAATTGTGCTAATAGTGAACAGAAACTACTTTAAAAGAGGTATAGAATGGCAGATGTTTAGTGTGACACACAAGGCAAAAAACCCAGAAAACAGAAATACAAACAGGTAAATCGAGACTCTGACCCTCTAAGAGAAGCTGACTGATAGTTCACACCCCTCTTTCAGAAGGAAAAAGGTCTTTTCATTATACATGGCAATACTTACACTTTACTGTGCCTAAATTCTTAGCAGCGAGTGTGCTCCACTGCACAGAAAAGAAAAAACCCAAATTAAAACCCAAACTCAGTCCAGTAAGAACTTCACTCCTGCTACCCTTTCTAAAAGGAGGGCAGTACCACATCTCTGCAAAGTTCACAAAGGACGGATATTACTACTGCTATTCATTTCTGACAGATACTGTGATGACAACTACAAATGTTCAGCAAGAAAAGGATGTTGGCAGCATGATACATTATATCTGAAAACCTTTTTGAGATTGACCTGGCTTTCAGTTGGTGACAGCTTTAATCATAAATGGAGACTTTGTGACAGGGTCTTCAAACTTAAACTACCCATGAGACACACACATTAATCCTGGTGAGTAAAGGCCATTAGTCCTGCTCTTCAAAAAAGCTATCAAATGTGATCAAACTCTTAGCTAACTTAGAACCAACAACCTACTGAACCCTGATAATGTGAAGGATAACCACACCCAGGCTATGATTTACAGAAAAACATGTAAATTACTTAATGTAGAGGTCTAATCCCACAAAAAATCCCAGCTTGTCTAGAACAAATGATTTCACTCCAATTATCCAATTCCACATCTGAAGCAGTATTGCTGTTACAAATGAATTGCTCATTTGTTTCTTAGTAATTTCACTTTTTGGCTCCCATCCTAACATAGAACTGCAGTTTGCAGGCTAAAAACATTGAGTATGGGGGTTTCATTCTAAATGAGACAGTGTTTCACCATTATTGTTTAAAAGACACCGAAGAAAATGGATGCAGACGATGTATACAGCAAAATTTAAGACCTGAATTCATGCCATCTAAAGTTTTCTTCGTATCAGCTGTGGGGTTTGGCAGCTATCCTAAATTAAGTCCTAAACAAAGAGGTGTAGCTTTACTTCCAATACAGTTTGAGATCTGTCACTTTAATAAAAGCAGGACTCAAGACTATGAACACAGACATCTATAACTGACTCTTCTCAAATCAATGCTACATGATTTAGAAACTAAGCATCATCCACCTTCACACCCTTACTTGAAAATAATTGCAGTTCAAAGGGGTTTTATCCAAATATTACTATGCTGAAAATCATAATGAAAAGTCTTTTGAAAACACGGCATCAGAATACTCATCCAACAGAAATTTTCTATGGAAGATGCACCAATCAGCAGCTGAGGACAGGTTTATCATTTCATAGTTGCCTATTAAAGGACCAGATCCAGAGAAGAATGCTAGGGGGGGGAAAAAAGTAAAAAAGGTTTTAATGCAACATTGCTACAATTCTATTAGACATTACCAAGGTAATGTGTGAAGAAAGATAAAATTCAGGAATACTACTGCTGCCCTAATGGTTCAATGGATGGGATACACAACTGTGAATTCCTCTAAGGAGACAAAACCAGGAGCCTCACAAACATCAGGCATTAGTCTTACTTTCAACTAAAAGGAGTTCAGGTTAGCACATGAATACACACGAATTTAAAGTCAAATATTGGGGGGGGGGTGCCTGAATCATTTGAAAAATGATAAAACTACTGAAAGCTCTTATAAATAGGGCACAATTTTTGGCCAGGAAGGGAGTAAGTTCTCATCCTCCTTATGTAAAATTTTATGAAAATGACTTTTACAGGAGCACAAAGCAACAGGAAGGCAATTGCCACAGCCAAGGTAGATTTTCTGACCTAAAATAGAATAGGATCTCATTTATAAAACAGAGTGATGTTTGACTGCCTGTCAACAATCTGCAGAGACAACCAAGTCACATTGACGTATGTTGCTGAATGATGGGTGGAAAGAGAAAAGAAAGAGGGAATTTTGTTGCCTGAGTGAGGCAGTGGTGGAGATGGGATAGGGTGGACTGTGTAGTAGAAGGAAAGGATGCCATGCCACAGCGTAGTAGGCAATATTCTGGTTTGATGCTCCTTCACCTTCTGCTCCTTCACTCTCTTATATTTCATACACAGAGGAGTCTGTGGGTCATAGTACCCTAGGGTATGTTATAAAACAAACACCAACATTAGTGAGAAAACAGGTACAGGCAACAGAACAATATTCCTTGACCTAATGTGATTACAGTGCTCAACTCTAACCTTTCATGTCCTCCAGCCCATTGGCCTGGACCACTGCAATTCTTTCTTTATGGTATCACACACAGAAAACACTGCAGATCTTTAACAAAAATACCCTTCAAATGATTTTGGGGTGAATTTCAAGGCAGTGAATATGATTAGCCAATGTCTTGTTCATCCAGGCTGTTGAACAGACCCTTTCAGTTATACCCATCTCATTGTCTGACTCCTCCCTTTCTTCCAATGCATAATTCAGATATTCAATGAGAATACTGTAGGTGCAATTGCTAAGCTACCACTATGATTGCAGAAGCAGCCTTTTGTCTTGATCACTTCCTCCCTTTGTTCCACTGTCCTCTACTCAGTTGTAAGAGTACAAATGAGTAAAAAACCAAGACCCATTTCACTGTAGCATTTTTCATTTGAGGACTGCTTTATATGTCTATGCAAATTAAATTAAAAATGTGCTTTATTCTACAGAATAAAATATAAATAAAATTATTTCCCCAAATAACACAGATCATTTTCCAGTTAACACAGAATGTCAAAGCCAGAGTAAAGCCAGCATCTCAGATGCAGACTCACACAACTCAGAGACTGAATTTCCAAAAGTAGCTTCTCATGCCTGTCTGCAAAATCAAATGAACAACAGCAACAAAGAGATAAGGTCTTTTGCTTTCTCTCAAATTGGATGCTTGCAATAACTAGCCATATTTTAAAGTCTTAACACAGGTTTCTATTGCAGTTGTTAGATAACTCTCTCCCCAAAACATGCATTCCACTGTGGCATATGAGAAGCGGGAAAAGGAAATTGGAAAGGATACTGATGGGGATGTAAAGGCAGAGGCATTTTCATGTGATCTCAGGAGTAGTACCAACATTGCTCACTGGAATATAAACAGATATCTTCTGTAATAATAATAAAAGTTCAAGATGTTTTTATTCTAAAAAACCCAAATATGCAAGATGGAATTTCCTCATGTATAACATCTGGTAAAAATAACCACTGAGCTCTTCTGTTGCCATGCAGCACAGAACACATCAAAAAGGTCCAAGAGTACGGTACTTGCACGACCAGCTCCTTGAAGCAGTAGGATCAAGGCAAGGACCAACAGCCTAACTGAGCTTTGCCAATGTTTCTCCTGTTAAAAGCACTGGCTGGCGAAGTGCCACATTATCCCCTTCTGCAATGACGCCATTCACAAAATGATGAAGTATCCCAACGGCCCAGCAAAATAACAGATAAAGAAGTTTTCAGGAGTACTTTATCTAACACAAAAAAATGTCTCCCACCCTCAAACAGTGCACTTAGCAACCTTTTGGATCTTTCATAATGTAAATATTCCATAGACAGTATGATTGCAAATGCATTTTTAAAGAATAATATAACTCTTGAGTTTGCAGCAAAGAGGACTCTGGCAAGTAATTTACAGTTCCTGTGATGCTCTACAGTCTGTCCCCCCCTTCCTTAACTAATAGCAATATAACATGTTCATTCCTTCTTGTGTATCTGTCTACTGTAACTGAATAAGTCTATAATACAGCAGCTACTAGAGATCTGTAAATTATACAATATATAGTCTAGAAGGTCAGGTTTTTATTGCTCTAGTGCAATACGAAGTTGAATGAAAACAAGTTTTTTATTATGAATCATGATATTGTTTCACAGGAGTGAGTGCCAGTTTGAAATTGCCTTTTTTTTCTTTCTTTGTTTTTTACCTTTATTAAAGATATCAGGAAGTCTCCAAAGCTCTAATAAAAATGAACACTAACTTAGCTATTCAAGACTGACCACCTGATCTTCAAGAGTGGAAAGAGAAAAGCTCAGGGTATCCACATTGGACTCAAAACATCCAGGAATTATAAGGATGCAACATCTTTTATTTTAGTGATGCACTGGCAGTTAGTATTCAAAGCAAAAGCTCTAATAGGCATGTTCTTTCACATTACCTCAACCGAAGGCAAATGATGACCTTGCCTTAGGATGTGAGTAACATTCTCTTTTTCTAAAATGAAAACAAAAATAGTATTGCCAGCTTTTCTTTCCAGACGAGAATGAACAGTAACTGCTGAAATCCTTCCCGGTCTACACATGCAAAATAAAGTAGGTCAGGAAGCAGTCAATGGTAAAGCCTTTCAGAAAAGCTACCAGCAAATGAAATATGTGGGAAGAAAAGAAGTGGGCCTGTGATTTCTCATCCGTGCAGCATTCCAAACGTGTAGTCTGCTGTTTAAGGTAGAACTGAGACAAGCGGCTACATGCCATGTCCCTTTTGAAGACCAGTCCTCAGATCCTCAGATGAAAAACAACTTTGGGTTAAAACTTCAACAGGGGAAGTTTGGATTGGATATAAGGAAGAAGTTCTTTACTGTGAGGGTAGTGAGGCACTGGAATGGGCTGCCCAGGGAAGCTGTGAATGCTCCATCCCTGGTGGTATTCAAGGCCTGGTTGGATAGAGCCTTGGGTGACATGGTTTAGTGCGAGTTGTCCCTGCCCATGGCAGGGGGGTTGGAACTCGATGATCTTAAGTTCCTTTCTAACCCTAACTATTCTATGATACTATGATAAGAAAACAGAAAAAGCTTTTCATAGAACCATGACTGCACCCTGCTACATACATCTTGCACTCCCTTCAGTCAGTAAGAGAGAAGGCATAAGTGCAAGGGACCCACACAAGTGGCTCTCACTTCATGCTCCCTCCTAGGCATAACAAGGTACATCATCATAGGTTCCTTCCTGCTAACTGGTTTAACGTGGCTGTAACTAGCTGACTTGAGCTGCATCCCACCACCATACTGCACCTTTCCATCAGGCAAACAGTGCAGGAGAGCCTGTGACACTGCACTTCAGCTACAGATTTACAGTCCAACAGGATCCTGTTAAAGAGCACACTGTCCTCCTATGAGACACTGCAACCCCTGTACTTTAATACAATTTTCCATTTGACTCCATTTCCATCAGTCTGGAGTAACCTCAAAGTGGCACTAGAGCCTGCTGAGGCAGGAGCTTCCTGATGGCCAGGACGTCATCCTGAACAATGATGAGATTTACCTGTAGGAAATTAGTCCTGCAACAAGAAGAAAACCCTCCCTTTGTTCATCCCTATCACATGGTGACTGAAGAAAATTATGCTACTTGGCTTGTCGCTTCCTCAGCCTACACAAGTGCAAGATCCCCCAGTCATTATCACATCCTGAATCCCCACCAATGCAAGAAGTTTCCTTCCATAGAGGAAAAACACATTCCTCCTACCCTGCGCCATTCTACATTACCAAGCAGTTTTGGGGAAGTTCTAGAACCATTTCTTGTCATTCATTCAGCCAGGCAACTTTTTATTTTGGATTTAAACTTCTTTTGAAGACTTCTTTTTTTTTTTCCTTTTTCTTTTTTCCCTGTTTTCTTCTTCTTTTAAGGATAAAAGATGTTTAAAGAACCAAATAAAAATCTCATAGTCCTTTTAGATCAGTACTTTCAAGGCTGGCCAAAGTCCAGTTAGATTCAGAGAGCGATTTGCTGCCCTTCTCATCCAGGAAATCCACAGGAACTACACTAATATCATGAGATTTCCTCTGGAAATAAACAAATGTCATTTAGTCACGAGGCCTCATTTTGTTCAGTTCACATCTCTGTTATGTGTAGCTCCTCCCGGGCTGCCTACTCAAATTATCTATTGGAGCAGCAAGGGTATAAAGATGCTGAGGTTTTGTATGGTTCCCAAACCCTGCCAGCTCAGGCAAAATAAGAGCCAAATACAAGAACCAAATACTCTTCTGAGGTCCCATCCCATGACAAATTTACAAAGGGTCCAGTCCAGCAGAACTCCATCTCTGCAAAATGCTGACAACCATCTCTCTGACTGAGGAATTTAAACATCTGCTATAAAGGTACATATGTCAAACTTCAACTTTCATGCTACTGATGATGTCAGAGTGGAAGAATGGAGGTGTTTTTTTAACATTAGCATACAAGAGTGAAAGGCTGGGCTGAAACAGACAGACGCAGTAGGCTTCCCATGGGAGGTATACTACAAGTAAACTATAGTACTGCTACATCTGCCACTCAGTAGGTGTGACAGGCCATGAAAGAAGGCTCAAGAAGGAAGGAAAGAATGAGATGGGGTGAAGAAAGTTGAACAGAGTCCTGCATTGAATGTATGTCTGTGTAGTTGGTGGGCTGCATGACACCAGATGCTGTAAAACTAGGACCATTGTTTTCCCTAGCTTAGGCCCATGTAACTCGACTGACTGTGTCATTGTCTCTTTTCACAAGCTGAGAACCTGACCTGACCTTACCTAACTAGACCAGAAAAAGAACTGTGAGAAAAATGTAACTCTCAAAGAATTAATTCAGAGATTTAAATGTATTGCATAGGCATATTTTTGCACACACACAAATTCAGTGGGCCTGATTCTTCACTTTTCCAAATTGCAAATGTTGTATCTGCATTTATACAAAAAAGTATAAAGTCAAAATTGGAAGAACCAAACCAGTGATGTTCATTTTACAGTTGTATTTCTTTCCTGCTGACTTCCTTGAAAGCGAAGTGGCTCTGTCAGACCCCGGTTTCTGGTCACACAAGTTACATAAATAGGAATGTGCTCATGTTGGTGGGCAGTCTGCGGTTGCCATCTGGTGGCACAGTGTAAATAGTACAGGAGAACAAGAAAGCTCCCACCTCTCGATCATGCTTTCTTAACAGCATTTTTAAAGAATGTTCATGTATTATGCCACTTTCTTTTATTCCAGGGTTGATAACATGTACAAGATATTCCAAGATTCATTACTGATGAAAGTTATCAGAAATTTAGTTCTCCTCTTTCATCTTCCAGAAATCATCAATACTTGTGTTCTCCTTCTCTCTCTCTCAGGTAACTTAACCTCTGCAGATTAGCCCCCAGAAAACCTTAGAAGCACCTGTGTGCAGAAGAGCAGGAGAATATCCTGCGGTCCTCATCCTCTGCCTAATAGAACACCAACCTTACAAGACATTGCCACAGCCCTACAGATATTCACACCCCCACCACCCCTGTACCAGAACATCACTAGATCCTGTAGAATCTAGACAATAGTTAGACAATAGCAGATGTTGTTGATTGGTTTTGATGTCCAGGAAGCTGACACTGAGGAGGCTAAGAGCAACAGAAGAAAGCCTGACAGTACGGATAGTGAGGAACGCTAGGTGACCAAGGTTTGATGCTAATCAGGATGCAATTCTATAGAACTTATGTAGCATAGATTGTTCACTCTCACTTTCCTATCAAAACCCTGCATAATATACAAAAATATACAATAAAGTACCAGTATACAAGCTTTTCATTAATCCTCCCTAGCTTCTCTATGCCTATGCTGACTTTTCAAGTACCTTTGGCTTGTTCCAACAGAAGAACAAGTCGCTATGGGCAACATTTCTTTTTTAAGCCCCCCTCTGCAGGGCTGTCTAAAGGATTCACCCTGTGGGTTCAGAATGTAGAACACAATTTCTCCAAGGACTCAATGAAATGCTGTAGTAAGTCAGACTGCCTTTATTTAAGCTCTTCAGATGAGGAAGAAATGATTACACATTCCATCTGAGGCTGTCAGTCCTCCTGTAACACAAATTAATAATAGAGTATTTGAAATGTCACATATGTTCTACAGAAAACGAATGTAATTTTATTCTGATGATCACATTTACAGGTTTGGATGCAGAATACAGCCAACTTTTGCAGCTTCTACTTAGCATTCAAGAAAGATCCAGTACATTCTCATCAACTTATTTGTTTTAGTAGTCTTTTAGCAACAAAACCTAAAGCCTGCATCAATTTCACTGACCATCAACAGCTGCTCAAGAACCTGCAAGTTAAATGATGGAACACTAAATACTTTAACAGAGCTAGAGTCTGTGTCACCAGTAGGATTCAGGTAAGACATAGCTGATCCCCATACGAACCTACTGCCATACATCCTTTCCCTTCAGTCTTCCACTATGGAAGTGCAAAAAACATGTTTGGTTTACACTTCTTACACAGTGATTGAAGCAGGTGTGAGGAGATCTTTTTATATGATATTTAGCAATGAAAATAGACCAAGACATGAATGGGACCTGCCCTCTCATGCCTGCTGTTCATGTAAGGGTAACACAAAAGCAGAGATGGCAGGACTCCTCAGAGTGACTAATCGCATTGAAGGTTGAGGGGTAGATGTAATTTTAACTGAACCACAGAGGTGTTGGAATCATTAAGGTATATCTTAACACGAGAAGGAAAGCCATTTACAACTCAAGTAATTAATCTTGTGACTGAGGGAAGAAGCAGACTTCACAGCTCCAATTTCACTCACCTGCAATCTGCCAAACTCTCATTTCAATCAATTTAGTTTAGTGGTTTTCCAAGCTTCACTAGAATGATGCATTTTGAACATAAAAAGGCTCAGCAGAGGAGAGCTTTCCTTATACTGCTAGGTATGACAGCCAATGTGACTGAATTCTTGAAGGGAATTTCTTTCTTCAAACAACATCAAATTCACTCCTTGAAAATGAGGGAACAGATGTTAGCACTTCCTTTTCACATGGAGTTTCAGAGAACTAACGACCTCTCTAGAGGGCAAGCCAGGAGAAAGCATTTTTCCCCTTACACTGCAGGACTTTCACAAGAGTTATTTTAAAGAGTTGTTTATTTCTTGCCTTGCCTTTCTTCAGCTTCTGTCTTCAATCTGAACTCTGTCCTTTGATCATATTTTTTTCTACAGCTGCATAGCCTTTTATTGCTCTTTCAATTGCTTTTTTATCAGGAGGTTGAGTGTACTTCAATTTGTCCTTCACATGGTGATCACACAAAGTTCAGGAGTCTGATTTACTTGTGTATCATTCCAATTTCACACCAGTGCAGTTTCTTTGTAAAGAGACTAGAGAGTAAGACTGCTGTGATTCAGGCCAACACTACAGATTTGTATGCAATACTGAAAGCCAACAAAATATTTAAGTGGCTGTTTGGGGGACAGTTCATTTGAACCACAAGGATATTTTTCAAGAAAAGACAAGGCTTGAAATATGCAGACAAATGGGAAAAAACCTTCACTGTTTTTTACTCATAGCAGAAATGATGATACAGCAAGTGGAACTCTGCCTGGTAGAATTTTTTTTCTATATACACAAAGTGCATAACTTGATCTTTGTCAAAACAATTTACCTTTACAGTAACAGCAGTTGCAAAGACCAAGAACTAGTTAGCTCATCATCTGAAAGTCAAGTGTAGACTTAAGGAATACTCAAGGCTTTCGATTTAGGGAAGTTATTGTATTTTGTGGTCAGGACGCAGGGCTGAGAAATCGGAGACCTTCCTGTCTACTGCAGTGACCTCAGATAAGTCAGAAAGAGTCTGTACTCCAGATTCAGTGAGGATTAAAGTTAAGTACTTTGCATAAAGTGCTTCAAACTACCCAGGAGAAACAGTGCTAAGGCCAAGTATTCAATTTCTCTGTATAATATATAAAAAGAAATAAAAGAGCATGAAATCTCCAACCACAGAATTATCCTGAGTAGGACAAAAATTGAAACGGACATTGCAAACTTCTGGAGCAAACATTTATTTCTTACATCTGACCACAAAGGAAAAAAAAAAAAAAATCCCACTGAGAATTATTAGCCTCTCATTTCTGAGAAAATGAAATTCACAACAGGAAACTATTACAAAAATAAGCTTCATACTTTGCATTACGATACTATCACACAACAAACACAAATGTCCGTAACACTGGTGCCTATTTTTAACTTGTTTTTAAGATTTAAAGCCAGTATGTCATGTTCACTAACAGAATGGAAATGGTTCCCTGCTTCTTACTACAAATACTAAATCTCTTCCAGCTGCAATAAAATATCTTAAAGAATAAACAGCTAGAGGCAGACAGAATTGCCAAAAGCATACAACAGTGATAACCACCGCAACAGCACTGTTCTGTAAAATACAAATAATACATATTGGCTAACTGTGACTCACCATCAGTAAAGAGGGGTATTTAACAGACAATACAATTTAAGTCTGTGTAGGTAAGCACAGGAAAAGTCCTTCTCATCCTTTGCTCCTGTAGCATGCAAAATCTGGGATACCAGTAGGCTTAAGAGCACTCCAGTGCAGCTATGAGGAAAGCAAAAATGATCAGGATGTGCATCTTATGACAACTGCAACATGACTAAACTGCAGTTTATTGAGGCAGAAGGGCACATATTTTGACATAAGCTGTGCCCTAACACCACAGAAGATTTCCATGTGTACACCATTAATTCTTCATTCCCCTTGATTTCCACACTGTCATCCCAGTCTTTGCTAGAACCGTGACCAGAAGAATCTCTGCTTTCTATATGTGAAAGATCAATGCCTTGGGCAGGCAAAAGCTGAAAAGAGCCACAGAAGAAATTGTCTTTCTGTAAAAATTTGTGCTCCATCCATAGGAAGATTCAAGGCAGTTCAGCCATGGTGGAGTTATTTTTGAAGTAATACATGACTTTAATGTTCTCATGGTGACAGTAATACAGGGCAGCTTGAGTTGATTTAACATCCTGCTGCCACAAAAGAGGCAAATACTCCCTGTGTCACCTTTTGCCATGCCTGCAGCTTGTCTGACTCCTCCATGGACCAATTCAAATCCAGCAGCAAAGTGTAGTTGAGCAAAGCAAATACTCTTCTATGCCATATTGATGAGGCCTAACGAATCAGTTCATGAGCAGTCCAGTGAGCACCACATTTGGAGAAGTGACTTGTGAAGCCAAGAGCAGGAGTACCAGCAAAAGCTCCCTCATTCAGTATGGCAAGCTACTAAATCAGCACAGGCACCTCCACTTCTCTATATCCTTCTGTGTCTTGAAGCACTGGGGCTGAGCATTACAATTGTAACTCAGGATCACCTCAGGTCATTCTAGCACAGATCCTCAGAGACCTTTACACTAATTCACAGTACCTTACTCTTCCTTCTTTCATAATGTAAAAGTTCTGAAGAGTGACTTTTTATAAGAGCAAGTAGAGATAGGACAAGGGGGAATGACTTCAACCTGAAAGATGATAGATTTAGATTAGATATAGAGAAGTTCTTTACTGTGAGGGTGGTGTGGTGGCACAGGTTGCCCAGAGAAGCTGTGGCTGCTTCTCTGGGAAGAGAAGCATCAAATTCCCATTCCTGGCAGTGTTCAAGGACAAGCTGGATGGGGCTTGGAGCAACATTGTCTAGTGGAAGGTGCCCTGCCTGTGGCAGGGGGCTGAAACTGGATGAGCTTTAAGGTCCCTTCTAACCCAAACCATTCTGTGATTGTATGAATGCACTACCCCAAAATGCTGTACTATTTGAATAACCAGTCTCCTTTCTGTAAAGAGAAGGATATTTACAAGACTGTATATTATTACAGTAATGAATACAAGTAGGTTCCTCAATGCCTTTCAAGTATAGACCCTACCTAAAATAGTCACATGAAATTGGTTTCATCTGGACCTAAGGAAAACTGTATCGTGATGAATGATATGAAAACAGATAATCCCAACCAAGACATTGCCTGAGATTTGCATCTCAAAAAAACAGTAAGTTTGTTTCTTCAGGTGGATGAATTGGGAAATAAAATAATCATACATTCCTCACAGCTCAGAGACAAGAAAAATAACTTACAAGACTTTGATTAGTAGTTTTTCCACTAAAGCACAGAGAGAGGAGAAACATTCCCTTTTCCTACTTTCGATTTAATGAATGTTTTTGGCTTAGTGAACTAGCTTTGCCTGCAAAGTGACCTATACAATTCTGTATAGGAACAAGCATAATATTTTATGCATTTATCATAACTGCAATTTGTTCTTGAATAAAGCTTTCCTATGCCCTTTGGCTACTGCTACTGTGTATTTAAAGGTCATAATGTCCTGTCCAAGCTGCAGGCACACTGGAAGACTATATATAAAATGTCTCAAGGCAGTAATTCAGAGCTTCTAAGTGGTGTGGGCAGGTCAATTAGTTTCAGAGTACTGAACAGCACCAAACTTTTGACAACATTCCCATCTGTTCCCTTCTATTTTATTTTACTTGAATAAGTAGGCCATAAACCTCTGGGATTGATCACATCCCTCTGGAATATTAATTGAGAGATATGCTTGTGCTCAGCACCAAGCCCCATAGTGCTGCATTAACTTAATTTCCAAGTGCTTTAAACAGAAATTAGCTGATCCAGGAGCTCTTCCAAGTTCCTATGCCCAAAGGTGCCCTGGCCATATTAATCTTTTTAGGAATACCAGAAGACATGCCCATTCTTCAGCCCACTTAACCTAAACACCACATTGATTTCAACTTCCATTGAGGAGCAGTGGTGAAGCGGTGAACACAGGCACATTATGCCTCTTTAGGGATAGAACAGGGAAGGAACGTAGACTGCTGGATAAGGGTACAACCTTCTACTGTGCTCATTTCCAAATTTAGGTTCCCTATATACTACAGGGAAGAGCTGGGCATTTCAGAATGGTATTAACAGCACGCAACATGCTGATGGCAACTTGTCAGGCACCTGGGTTTGACTTGACAATGTGGCAGACTACCCCACTCAGAGTATCATTAAGTCATAGAATCATAGAATAGTTAGGGTTGGAAAGGACCTTAAGATCATCAAGTTCCAACCCCCCTTGCCATGGGCAGGGACACCTCACTCTAAACCATATTACCCAAGGCCTCGTCCAACCTGGCCTTGAACACTGCCAGGGATGGAGCATTCACAACCTCCCTGGGCAACCTATTCCAGTGCCTCACCACCCTAACAGGAAAGAATTTCCTCCTTATAGCCAATCTAAACTTCCCCTGTTTAAGTTTTAACCCATTACCCCTTGTCCTACCACTACAGTCCCTAATGAAGAGTCCCTCCCCAGCATCCCTATATGCCCCCTTCAGATACTGGAAGGCTGCTATGAGGTCTTAGGATAGTATAAAGCAGGAGACAGGACTAATATTACAAATACTGCCCTTTCATCTAATATACGTCTGGTCATTTGAAGACTTTTTGTCTCATCGGATTCTAAAGCACACTACTGCTGTGTTACTGGTGCATTGCTCTTTGCACCCAGCAATTCTGCTTTCCATCTAGGGGTCTTGTGCAAGATTTCCTAGTGCAATGGGCTCTGCAGTCAAAGTCTAGTATCTGGAATTATATTAGGTTTTGTCTGCATCAGCAGGAGCAGTCCTGTTGAGAATGGGCTGTCCATGCTAAACGTAGAATGAGCACAACACAAGTAGAGAATTACATCTTAAACATCTCTTAAGCGTCTCCCTAGCCAGCACCTGAGCAAGGGTTCTGAGGGTAAGAACCTGTGCAGAGCTCAGGAGGTGACCTCAGCATTCAAAGTTGCTTTGCACATGTCCCTAAAGGTACATCCTCCATCTAAATGAGATGCCTGAACTGAATGGAGATGCTCTTCCCAAAACCATACGGTGGAGATTTTAAAACGTGAAAAAAGGACTCCATCAAAGACAAGTGTGTACAAAGGCACAGGATTGTCCTCAAACTGCCAGCTGGGGTGACCTGCAGTCTTTGGGGTTGTACCTCCATGAAATGCATAGAAGCACAGAGATGTGTGGCAGTCAACCTGCCTCCACTGGGGTATGTATTTCTAAGTTTTTATAGCCTTTAAGAGTGCTGGGTATTAGTCTGCAACATTACTTTAAATAAATCGCTTAAAATAATGGCTTTTACGTTTTGTTTCCTCCCTTGCGTTTGCCTGGCTGGTGCTGCCCACCATGGCATGCGCACGGTGGAAGGCGGCATGGCACAGCCGCGGCAAACCAGTATTGAAATCATCGCTTTAACGCACTCTGTAGGAAATTAACAGCAACACGGGGTTGCAGGGTACCCAACACAAGCAGGCAGCGAGGGGGAAGGAATTAACACGTGCGTGTGAGGCTCCTGAACTGAGACGGGAGCGTTGAAGGGCCGCGACCAACAGCGGCCGCCTCCGGGGAGGGCCGGGCCAGGCCGCGCTGTGGCGGGACTTCGGCCGGCGGGGCGGGTACTACCGGGAGCGGCGCGTCCGGAGCGGGCCGGCAGCGATGTGGACGTCGCTCAGGACCGACACGGAGCCGGCCGGGCCCAGGGCAGCCGGCGGCCGCTGCAGGGTTGTCGTGCTGAGCGCAGCGGCGGGGCTCTTCCTCATCGGGTTCCTCATCGGTACAGTGCAGACGAACCCTCCTCCGGACCGGGGTCTCACCCGGCCATGGAAGGAGGTGGCGCGGAGCCGGGCAGAGGAAGGGCCGGGTCGGGGGAAGGAGCGGGCGGGTTGCAGCCCTGGGGCTTTGTGCCTGGGGTGCCCGAGGTGAGGCTGTGTTCGGCCGCTGACACCTCCTTTCCCGGCCTCCACACCAGCAATCACCGACCCCTTCTGGGGTTCCAGCTCCTGCGCAGGAGAACGGGTCTGTGCCTGTATGACAGGTAGAAGAGGCGTTATGTAGTAAAGAGGAGACAGAAGACAGGACCCTCAACCCTTCTGCTTGAAACCGCACCAGCCCAAACCAGAAAGGCCCTATGTGGGGCTGGAGGAGTGGGTGAAATAATGTCCCACCTCCTCGTCTGCCCAACAGGCAGATCTATGGGCTGCTGCTACGAGAGATTTTCCCGCCGTGCCTTCCCTTTGGGTCACAGATGGATCAGGTTCAGTTGGGGGAAGAAGGAAAACAAAAGAGCCACTTGTATTTTGAAATGCCCTTTGGTATGTATTTGGGATTCGTGCCATCGGAAGCAGTGACTGAATTCCCTTCTCTTGTGTAAAGAGCCTTTGCTGTGCCAGGGACCAGTGCATCGTTGGGTGCCAGGGGGTTATGTTCTCTGCTCCCCACCAGTTCTCATTCACATTCACAACTGCTGCTGAACGTGTCCAGTCTCTACCTTAAAGATAAAAACAGATGTGAGAAACACTTTCTATCCAGGTGTTCCTCGTGTCACTTACTCTGGTAATGCCTATACAGTAAGGGAACGATTCCAGAATGAGAGCCACACAGACCAGAGAGTGAGAAAGGAGTTACAAGACATCTCTTCCTTAGAAAGGGTGTCTGTGTTTCTGTGCATTTTTTGTAAAACCTTATTACTGCTGTGAATGATACGACTGACAGCATTATGTTCTGGTGCTAAAGGAAGATAGATGTCTCCCTAGCATCTACCATAAAATAACTGATGCATAAATATAATCTAATATTTTATTTCCCTCAATATCTACCTAGGTAAATAAGTTCTCTTACTGTGTGGGAGACTAGCACTGCCATCGGCTGTGCACCAGGCATTAGGTTTTGGCTGTTTGTCTGAGCTAAGATAAAGTCAGTTGTAAAATGCACAGTGAAAATCTTTGGGTGGTACCAAAGAGAAATGGTGTGTGTCATGGGAATATTGCTCTGGTCATTTTACTGTTGTATTTTGGTGTGTTGTACAGGCTGGTTTGCAAAACCTGCGGAAAAGAAGACCCCTGTGAGTCCTCATGAGCACATGAAGGCGGCATTTATGGCTGAAATGAAAGCTGAAAACATCAAGCAGTTTCTTTAGTAAGCAATGTGTGCACTAATCAGTGTGAAGAAGAAAACAAAGTAATTCAACCAGGAGCCAGTCCAATGCTGCCACCAGGCAGAGGATGCTGTGCAGGTTCTCAGCTGTAGGTTTCATGTTATGTGTCCCAGTGAGCTGTGATTGACAAACAGTCCATATTAGCTCCTCTCACACACAGTGTTTTTGTTGGAAACACTTGAGGAGTTGTCAGTAATCTCAGTACTTACAGTAATTAAAAACTGGCCAAGCTCTTGCTCAGCATTTAGTGAATGATTGTACACTTACGCAGAGGTTCAGCCTACAAAAATGTTTATCTTACATTTGTTTTTGTGTGGAAATCACTCACTTCAAATTGGGCTGTAAGAGTGAACTTGAACAGGGAGGGATTAAGTGGAAAATAGTGGACTACACCAGTGTAAAAGAGAAGAAAATCATAGTGTTTGAGCCTTTAGTTCTTCCTACAGCTTAGGCCTTAATACCTTTTTGATACTCTCCCTTCATGCTTTGTCATGCTGTGACCAAATTTATGTGTTGCCTGTCACGATTTCGACCTTATACTCGATTTGTGCTCGCTTTCATGAAGAAAGATATGTTTCCACGCTCTCTCCCTCTGCACGGTGAATAGCTAGAACAGACACAGTTGACACCAGGTAGACATCTGATAGTACAATAGACTGGTCATAATAAATCTAATAGTCTAAAGCTTTAGAGTCTTTTTTAAGACTATGGTTTTCCCAGTATGTTTTTATTTCATCTGCCCTTTAAATTACATAATTTTAAATATATTCTGTTTCTTTTATTGAATCCTAGAAGCAAAGTTGTTAACATTTGTTCCTGAAAAGTCGAACAATTGAAGATGACAGTGTAGATAATGACTCAATTTCTGTAACTTAGAAGCTTTAACTATGAGGAAGCTGATGTACTATTTGCTTATTTTAGGTATCTTTTAAACAGTTGGGATTTTTTCTTGTAGGATAGTGTAATACTTGTTAAAAACACGTATTTATTCTAGTCCGTAATAGACAAGGAATCATAGATTATTGATAGAAATGTACTTTCTGTGTAAAGAAGATGTTACCGTATCAGTTGTTTTAGGAGTAATCGACGGCTTTGGGTTTGCCTTAAATCCCAGACTGATTACTTAGCATAATGTTGTACCTTGCTACAAAAATTACTAAAACCGTTTTGGTTTATAAGATTGTAGCAATCCCACTGATTTCATTTTAAGTGCACTTGCCACAAACTATTGCAGATAAATGAGGTGGAAAGTACGTTCTCTTTACTACATAACAGTCATGCCTTGGACTATATGAAAAATTAAAAGTGAACGCTTGGGATTTATTTTTTTTTACGGTCTTTTAACCTGTGTTTTGGCTTCTAAAAAGTTAAACATCTCTGTCAAAGGCCTGGTTTCTGCCTTCTAAACTCCCTGCCTCTATGCCAGCAGGAAGCATTGCACCTCATTTACTGTCGTGCAGCCAGGTCTGTGGTAAAACGCTGCACATATTTAGTCACTGCTCAGAAATACCAGTACAGGCAGTCAACAGGTTAGAAGAGGAAATGAAGAAAACCAATATTCCGTTAAATGGGAATATAATGCAGGGGTATGTTGTTTCATAAGTCAAATTTTAATGAAAACGTAAGACTTGAACATTCCTAACTCTTACAGAAATTGGCCATTGGCTCTAACAATAACACATAACTCCTCTTAGTTCAGTATGTCTTCAGATGATGGTACTGTCACTGTAACAGGGACTTTTAGTAGTGTTGGTACTAGATTTTGGATTATCAGAAGAACATGGTTTTATCTGGCAGCACTTGGCTGCTAAGGACTTTGGGTTTGGTTTGGAAAGGAAGCTGAGAGGTGACCTCATTGCTCTCTACAGCTTCCTTAGGAGGAAGATGCTGATCTCTTCTTTGTATCCAGTGAGGGGACACATGGGGATGGTTCAAATCTTCACTAGGGGAGGTTCAGACTAGACATTAGGAAGCATTCTTTTCATGAGAGGGTGGTCACACCCTGGAACAGGCTTCCTAAAGAGGTCTTTGATACCCCAGGCCTGTCAGTGTTTAAGAGGCAATAGAACAATGCCCCTACGAATATACTTTAACTTTTGGTCAGTGCTGAATTGCTCAGGCAGTTGAATTAGATGATCATTGTAGGTCCCTTCCAACTGAAATTATTCTATGCTACTCCACTCTACTCCTGTTCTGTTCTGTTCCATCCCATCTCACCCTACTCCAAGCCTAGCCTACCCTATATCCTATCCTAAGTGTATAGTACTTTCCCATTGCTTTGTTTGGTGGCTTTGTTCTCACTCAAACTCGAGAATTAATTTGTTTTCCCAATCTTGTATGCCTTCCTTTTCAAAGATCCAATCACTATCACTAACACCAGCTGGTGTGGCACATGCTTCTGTGGCATGTTGATGGCAGTCATATGACAGGATGAGGACATCATGATAACAGCTTTATTCAGCTGGAATTCCTGCAGCTCACATCAATACTGTGCTTTCTCAATGGTCTAGGCAATCTTTTTTTCAGACAATGGGTTGCTTACTGTTTATGGTGTTTTTCACTGTTTGTTATTCATGCTGCATGACTTTTAAGTCACAAGCTGATGAGTCTTTCTGTTCTATCTTTCTAAGCCACTGTGAACTTTCTCTTATTTGCCAACAAGACACACTCAGAGTGAACTTTTAAATAAATCAGTATTTGTGTCAAGGTTAATTAAAATAGTGGGATCCAAGGAGAATATCCGCTTCATTAAATATCATAGAATAATAGAATACAAGTTGGAAGAGACCTCAAGGATCATCTGGTCCATCCCTTCTTGGCAAAGCATGACCTAGACTAGATGGCCCAGCGCCCTGTCCAACCAAACCTTAGAAGTGTCCGGGGTTGGGGAATTCAGTGATTCTCTGAGGATATTATTGCAACAGCTGGAAGTTCTCATTGGGAAAAAATTTTCTTTTGCATCCAGCCAGAATTTCCCCAGGAGTAACTTGTGCATATTACCCCTCATAAAAAGAGAGTCTCCATCTTCTTTGTAGCCACCCTTTAAATACTGGAACATGGTGATAAGGTCTCCCCTGAGCCTTCTTTTTTTCTAGGCTGAACAAGCCCACCTCTCTCAGCCTTTCCCCATATGGCTTCCCAGTCCTTGAATCATCTTCATGGTCTTTCTCTGGACCCTCTCCAGCCTGTCTACATCGTTTTTGGATTGCAGGGACCAAAACTGAGCACAAAAGTAGGGATCAGAGTAATGATGCACCTTTCTAAATTGAATACAAAATTATACTCAATCCTTTTATCACTTAACAGGGAAGGTCATTCTCATTATGCATTTCAGTGATTGGCCTAAGGTCACTCAGAAGACAAGGAATAAAGCAAGCACAAGACCCCAGCTCTGATGTACTCACTTCGCTCTTGCTAAGCCACACTGCAGGGAAAATACAAACACCTGTGGTAGCTCAGGACAGACTGAAACATTTTACCTCAACTTATGTATGGGACAGGCAGAAGCATTTATGCAGTCCTGGTTTAGCAGAGGCACATCTGGTCATCTCTAGAGGGTTTATTTCCAGCTAGGCTAAGAGGAGTTCTGATTATGAGCTGCAGTGCCTGATCCTGACTCATTGCTTCCTTTTCTCTAGCAATTTTACACAAGTTCCTCACCTAGCAGGAACAAAGGAGAACTTTCATCTGGCACAGCAAATCCAAGCTGAGTGGAAGGAGTTTGGTTTGGATTCTGTTCAGCTCGTACATTATGATGTCTTGCTCTCTTATCCTGATGACACTAAGCCCAACTACATCTCAATAATTGATGAGCATGGAAATGAGGTACAGAAAACAGCAGTATTTGCAAGTAGAGGACAAAATCACCTTCATACATCTGGGAAGACTGGGAGGGAAAGCTATCCACTGCACTCCTGGTGGTGGTGGGCCTAATTTGGAGTGCACAGAAGTCAGGGGCTCCACTTTGCTTTTATATTTTTATCTTTGTTTCATAATGTATGTGCTAGAAATAGTAATAATTGCCCTGATTCATATAGCATACTGACATATTGGGATTAAAGGAGAATTATATAAGAGAATTGCTTTATGTAACTCAGTTGTTTTAAAATTACTCTGTTATTTAATAAGAGGAAAGCAGCCATGGTCACCATCATTATTTTCATTGATTCATTACACAGTATTGGCGATTTTGCTGATTTCAGTTTCTTGGAGATTAGAGTTTAGGCCTTGAGATGTACTACGCCAAGTAACATCAGCTCATTACACAGCAGCTCTCGTGTGTGTAAAAGCTCCAGGGATTAGCAGAATACAAGTGTGTTTTACCGTTATGATCTAACCTGCTCTGTCTGCTGTGCTAAGACCAAATAAGGGACCCTGTGTTTATTTCAGCAGGATTCTATGTGAAAAGTGAGATGGGATTTTCAGGATCACACACTGAACCTGCATACTGAAAAAGATGCCCAGTAAAGTTTTGGCCGCTACTCATTTAAAGTTGTAATGAGTTCTAGAGTCCTTTAAACTGCAAATGCATGTAAAATGTGCCTGAACAGACAGTAGTTCATTTTCCATGTTGCTTGGTTTACTTTGTTTTCTTCTTTTCCACTAGATTTTCAACACATCATTATCTGAGCCTCCCCCTCCAGGATATGAGGATGTTAGAGATGTGGTGCCACCCTACAGTGCATTTTCAGCCCAAGGAATGCCTGAGGTAACATAGTAGAATAGTAATAGAAACAGAAATAGAAATGGACAGAGAAGTAGAAGCACGAACAGAAGCAGAAATAGAAATAGAGACAGAAACAGAAATAATAGAAAAGATGGAATACCATAGTGTAGTGTAGTGTAGTGTAGCACAGCATAGCAGACAGTAGCATGCAGCGACACAGAATGATGTAAAATGCCTGGGCCTGACATACCACCAGTAGGAAAGATGTGCTAGCTCTGATGTTCTTGGGAGTTTTGCAGTGGAGCAGTGTTCAAATTGAGCAGTCATAGATACATGTTTAGTTGTTTTCTCTAGTTTGAGTCAGAACTGGATTTTATTTTTACCTTTTCCTTAAAAAAAATGGCAATAAATCTTTATTGTTGTCAGCTACTATAGTCTTATCCAGGTATTTCTGTGACTATGCACCATTGCTTCCCATCTTAGTGAACAAATACGACTGTTACTTTTACATAATCAAATGAACAGTCTAATTTTCAAAATGCTGCCTGCCCAAAGCTCATGCTGACAGGTGTAAACTGCACAGTGAATAGTATGCTTGAAAATGGCTTTTGCTGGTATTTCTAGCTGCTGGTAAAAGTGTTGCTGTGATGGGAGCTTAACAATAATCCTTTCTATCTTGTACAGATAGTACCACCTATTGGAGTCCTGTATTTACTGGTTTGTTAATAGTCTGTGCAAGTCCAATAAAGGTATTCTATATTCATAGGTATCCTGTATTCGTTTGCCTAGAAACTCGAAGGCAGCTGGAGAACCAGGCAGGTAGTCTGTACCCTATGATATGTGAGCTTTGAGTGTTTTAAGAATTGCAGTGGGAATTTTGGAACATAATAAGTAAGTTCTGACTTTGTATTGTAACATAATATTCCCAAAGAAAGACAGAATAACCTCACTGCTTTATTTGATTTGGGGAGAACTACATAAGTGATGGGATATGGGAAACAATAAGTTTTATGAAGCTGCAGCTTCCTTCTTCAGAAAATTATTTTAATTAAATATAAGAACTTTGTTTCTGAAAACGAAGCCAAACCAACCCCAACACCTAGAAGACAGATTTTCTTTTCAAAATATGATGCTTTTGTTCGTCTACATTATACTTGGACAAAAGCTTCAGGTACCTAGCTAGCGGTTTTAGCAGTGACACTCTTTAGTGTTACCAGAGAGTTGTTACTCACAAACAGTGGGCAGTTGTCTGCACCTGTACTGCAAACAGCATGCAAGCAGCTCAGCAGTGGAAACACTGTGTGTTCAGGGCTCTTTTGAGTTCTTCCAGCCCTGTTTACACGTTTTGTGTTAAAAAACTTTCTATTAAGTACTAGAACTAACCTGTCGAGAGAGATGTCTGGGACTTGCCAAGTGCAATCATCAGTCAGAGGTTCTCTTTCTGCTCTTTTTTTTTTTTTTTTTAACCTATTTCTGTATAAAGCCCCAATTTCAACGAAGAGAAAAGGCTGTAAAGTAGAGAAAGGCTGTAGTCTCACAAGTAGGCCACCTTCCCGGAAAGTGGGAGAAATGGTTAAAGTTCTTCATACTAAGAAAAGCCAGGAAGGCAGCTTGCACGTTTTCTGGGTGAGTGCTACGATCGGGGGGTTGAAATAAAGTTCAGTACTGCTGAACTGTTACATTTTCCTGAAGCTGCTTTTTAGAAACAAGTGAAAGTGTTTTGAAGGTTAAATAATGTCAGAGTGAGATAGCAGCTACTTGCCTGCTAGAGTGAGACCCTGCAGAGATTCAGATGTAGTTCCCACTCATTTCTAGGTTCTCTATATGGAAGATCAAATATATCCTCAGCTGTTATACAGATAGATAGTCAGAAAAAAGTATGTTTCTTCTGTATGGTGTATTTTAACTAAATGCTAATAGAAGATGGATGAAAAAAGTTAAGTTTTGAGAAAAAAACTTCTTTTAACAGAAATACTTAGCAGAAATCCAGAAAAGTAGCAAAGTCGCATTCTGTCAGACAGCAAGTAGTAGTTTGGAACATTAGTGTTATAAATGATGGTAAAATTCTGCTCTTCACATCCTTTTTAATTGACTGCAGAAGCACTCCCATCTAGTTAATGATGGTCACAAGTCAGAGGTGTGCTTGAGACCTCTAACAATGCTAAAAGAGCACAGATGAGACATTTGATGAGTCCACACTACATTCTCAAAGCTTGTATTACGGTAGAAAACTGTTGCAATGTTCTAATGAGAAATTTATCACATTGATGTAGTTCTTAGTCCTGTTAATCAAAGTTGAAGAATTTTCAGAGGCGCTAAAATAATTTAATGAAGTAAGCCTGTTTTACTATGCAATATATCAAGTATTGCCAGAATCTTCAAATAAATACCTTTTAATGTGGTTTCAGAAATCTAAATTATTATGAATTATTCTGCAACACTGGGGAAAAGGCTATGAATGCAGATTATATACTTTATATCAGATTTAGTTATGAGAGGCTTCTGCTAAAGATCACAACAGTTCTTTTCTTAATGTGATGGCATCTACTTAATCAAAGACATCATTTAAAAGCCCTGTGAAGTGTGAACAGGTATTCACCATAAAATGTTACTTTCATGTTAACTTGCTTTGCATGTCATTGTAGAACAAGGGCCCTGAATGTGGAAACCCTGCTGGTTGCTATCAATAGTTATAATTATTGTTCTGCGGTTATAAAAGGCAAACTACTGAAATGGACATTTTTTGTATTTGTCCTAAAAATACAGCAACCTACAAATGTAGGTATTCTGTACAAGGTATTCTAAAGAAATTACGTTAAAATGAAGGATGGAATTCTGCTTTTGCTTAATATAAATAGATTGGAAGAGCTCTTGACTTTGGTCAAGATTTCACTCAGAGTAAAAACTACTCCAAAAATTCAGAAAAGCCTCCCTAAGAATAGTCCTTGTTTATGAATTATTCTCTGAATAGAGAGGAGCTTCTTACTAGGTGTGAAACTGTTTGCCTTATTTAAATATAAACCTCTTTATTTAATGAATTTATCCTGAGTTCTTTTTGCTTAATTTAAAAAGAAATTGCAGCTGAGCAAATTAGTGATGAAACCAGTACAGTCAAAATGATTGTACCACAGTTTTATCAGGACATAGTGCATGCTGTTATGTGAGACCAGCTGAATGTCTAGTAAGCAATTTTTATCAATACGAGAGATCAAACTTTATATTTTTTGAAGTTAAATTTAGGATCTCTCTGGAGGTGTATGGTAATATGGAGAAAGGCACTAAGGAAGAGTTTCCTGCGTCCTAATTTTGGTCTAGATGTCTAGTTTAGGCATCTTCCCTAAATCAGTCTTTGAGGCTTTTTATAAGCATTTACTGTAAAATAGTCTTTTACATATAATCAATGCGAGTTATATCTAGAGGGCCTAAAATAAGTACTTAAAGCAGGTTTTGGATTAATTCCCCTGGAAAGGGTGAGTTCTCAGAGAACTTCCCAGCTCTTCAGTGGCTATGAAGTGCACTACAGTACCTTCTTAGACAATGCACACAACTTTAGGTAGCTGACATGAGGGAAGATGACTCCTGCAGCAAATATTGAATAACATGGTTCAAATACAATAATGAAGATTATTTTATTCATATGCAAGATGTATGTATTTTCACAGTCAACCACCTTTATCTTATGCTGTATTGAGTAAGAATAAAGTCCTAAGAATCTCATAGGATATTCACATCATTCAGTCTACTCATAAAATACAGATGATATTTACTGTGGAGCTAGGGTCCAAAATACCCCCAGCTGTCTGAAACTGACTACAGCTGAAGCAGACTAAGAAAAGTAAATGCCGTATTCTGAGCACTTACTCTAAGTTTCTGATTCAGAAGTCACACTTGACATTCTCCATTGTGGACACAGTTTGGCAGCTTTGGGTGATAGAAGTCTAAATTCGTTAGAAGTCACTTGCCTACCATTGTCACACAATCAAAAAAGTATTCATACTGGAACCAGTCCCAGAGCTCATTGTTCCCAGCTTGTTCTCTTACTAGATCACACGCTGCTTGTGGCAGCTCACTGACATTCTTGTTTCAAATTCTGCCTCTTTTTTCAGGGTGAGTTAGTGTATGTGAATTATGGCCGCACCGAGGACTTCTTTAAGCTAGAGCGTGAGATGGGAATTAACTGTACAGGAAAGATTGTCATTGCCAGATATGGGAAGATCTTCAGAGGAAATAAGGTAATGTGTCTGTACAAAATTGTTACCTGTGCAGTTCTTCAGTCGTTTTCAGGAGACTGAAATACCTGACCTAAACTGTTTTGGAGATTTTTGTGTGAGTCCTCGTAGAGCTGCGTTCAAAGATGTTCTTTAGTAGAAGATATAACATCTATATTTGCTAAGTATATAACACGTTTATAGGAGAAAAGTAAATAAGTTGGAAAACGTATTGTTATATCCATGTTCATACTATAAATTCTTTCAAAATATTACTCATGTTCAGCTGTGCTTTGAGATGCCTGTGCTGTGTTTCTTTGTAATGATTTATGTACACCAGGCAGAGACTATAACTATAGGGACATTATTCTAAATTCTGTATTTTTTTATTAAATGTGCCCATCATATAAATATTTTTAAATAATGGATTTCTGTAGATATCCATGGTCTAACAGGAAAGGACATAATCATGTGCATACTTCAGGCATACACTCAAGTTATTTCTGTAGTAGGGATATAAGGAAACAGTCTATTTTAAGTGTGTTTGACTCTTGTACAAAAATTAGTTTGACCCTAATTTGGGCAGGACTGTAATTTCTACTTGTGAGTTACCAAAGGGTATCAAACACTGAATCTCCTTGCTGGACTGTTATATCATGTCATAGAATCATAGAATGATTAGGGTTGGACAGGACCTTAAGATCATCTAGTTCTATCCTCCCTGCCTTGGGCAGAGATGCCTTACACTAGACCATGTTGCTGGACCACTTCTTTGGGCAAACTGCTCCAGTGCTTCACCACCCTCACAGTAAAGAACTTTCTTATATCCAACCTGAACTTCTGTTTAAAACCATTACTCCTTGTCCTACTGCTATATTCCCCAATGAAGAGTACCTCTCTAGCATCCTTACATGCTGTGACTCATCTGTGAACTATGAAGTGCCTAACTTACTTACTGGTTTACATACATACATTTTCTACCAGTGAAAAGTGACATATAACTCATATTCTAATAATAATATTTTCAGTAAACTATTTACTGCTCTTAAAGATACCATCTAAATGGAAAAGACTTGAAGAAGGTGTTGCTGTCTATGAATCTTTCCTTAAAAGGAAATACAAACACCTCAGAGTTACTAATATCTAAAGGGGCAGTTGTCCTGAATTTTGGAAACCACATGCCCTCTTTGGCACAAGAGGATGACATGTTTATTGTTGTAATAGTATTTCTAATGATTTTTTATATACTGAGGAATTTCGAAGCCTGTATAAAATCTGTAGAACTGTCATTCTCTGACTTCCTAATAGTATGCAAGAATAGGATAGTAGATGAAGGCAAGTACTGTATTTCCTAAAAAAGCTGTGATATTTTTGGATTAAAGTACCCAAATTTAAAACTGTTGAGGATTAGTTGTCAGTCACTATACGTCACCATCACACCTAGTAGCAAAACAGATTGGGATGTCAGAATGTCATATATATGTTCTCTCATTCTCTACCAACTACTGGTTTTAAAGATGAAAACAGTGTGCAGGTCAGGCCTTCTGCCATAATAAGCATAAGATGCACACTCTTTGGAGTTAGTCTTGTTCACAACCAAAGACAGTTTCAATAGTAATAATCTCCCTGTGTACTCTGTACACTGAGATACATTCAGGAGATCATTAAGGTAAATAATGTAAACAACAAGTATGACTAATTTAAAGGTAAGGTTGCACTGATGTGATACAGGTTTTTTTTCCATCCATGATGTGTACATCTCAAAAGCTAGTTGAGTGTATTGATCTGGATGACCTGATACAAACTGAGTTTATATAGTAATAATTCTGAAGAATGTGTTCCTTGCCACTCCAGATATCTCCTAACTAGAAAACCTCTTACTTTCATATGGAACCTGATATCTGCATATATATATTCAGGAAAATTTATGATATGAGACAGTTACGGGCCATTTACTTAGCCTAAGCCCTGTAAAAGCCCCTGAAAAATGATTGTAATTTATAATAATTTCTTTTGCCCTCCCTGAACTCTGGTGTCAAGCTATAAAGGACTGAATAGGGACCGGAGATGTACTTTGCAGGTGAAGAATGCTGAATTGGCAGGTGCCAAGGGAGTTATTCTGTACTCTGACCCTGCTGACTACTGCGCCCCAGGAATAGATCCCTATCCAAATGGCTGGAACCTTCCAGGTGGAGGAGCCCAACGTGGAAATATATTAAACCTGAATGGGGCAGGGGATCCTCTGACACCAGGTTATCCTGCAAAAGGTGAGTGATGCTAGAGAAGTCGTGTTCTTAGGGTCTGGTTTCAGGAAAGGGAGGAGAAAGGTAGTGGGGATTGCAAGTGTTACCCTTGCAACAAAATGCGTATTTTCTTGATCCTTCTGCTGCTCAGAAGAGGCAGATTTGGGCTTCGCATCAGCAGGCCACTTCTGTAAATGATGCAGGAGAGAAAGTGAGGGAGATGTTAAGAGAGCCACAGTGCAGTGCTGGGCTGCTTAACTTCACAAACATATCAAAATTAGCCCAGAGATCATGACACAAGTATTCAACAGCTGAAGTCATAGTCCTTTCCTTCTGCTTTTCATCAGTAAGTCAGCAAGGAGTCAGCTTGCACAGCCCACCAGTTTATTTGCAACACTGAGATCTTTCATGCCAGGACTCATGTCATATGGTTGCTGCTGCGGCCGGTTCTAAATGCATGACTGCAGACAGAATTGGAGAACCTTCGTTAGTGTCTCTCGGAAAACATGGTGCTAAAGCATAAAGAATGAAATAACTGAAGAAATGTCAGCCTGAATTTGGGGGAAGTGAGATGATTATCCCTGACTCCAGTGTTAGGACTGTGCTGTGAACTGTACAGAACCCTTCTGAGAGTTGTAAATATGAAAATATCTGTTTTTTTTGTTTTCAGAATACACCTACCGGTTAGACAAAGCCAGTGGTATAGGTCTCCCAAAAATTCCAGTTCATCCCATTGGCTATGATGATGCTGAGACACTACTGCGGTAAGTGTATGGGAATAAGAGACATGAGGAATTTTAAGGAGCTTTTTGAAAGTTGTGAGAGTACTTGAAAAGAAAGGGGAAAGACTTTGGTGCTGTGCTTCTACTGTAGCTGTTGAAATAGTATTATGTTTGTCATTCGGTTCTCTGTAGGAGGTAAACATGTTGTCTACTACTACATACCAGGCACATGGAGAGTGATCTGGAAGGGGTCATTTGTTATGTCATGACCAGTCAAGTATACTGAAGATATAAAACACCTCTCAGTTTGAATAAAGGCAAAAAATTTTGAGGGTGGTGTGATACCTGTCTTGTGAAAAAGACCACAAATGAAGTGTCAGTCATTTGTCCAGAGAAATACTTGCATGTTTGATGGGACAGTATCTGTACTGTCCTCTGTTAAATGAAGGTGTGTGCTTTCTCTCATCAGGTGTATTACATTGCATAAAAATTAAATGATGCTAGTAAACTAATACAAGGAAACTGAGGAAACTCTGGAGTATTATAGGGGATTTAATAGACATCTGTGTTTAAGTGCAGCTACTAAACTTGCAAGAAGACAGGCTACCAGTTTGCCGGAGGACAGCGTTAAAATTCATAATTACCTTAACAAATAAAATATGTTCTGTGAAAAAACTAAGATTGCCAACTTGAGTTGGCAAGTGTATCTGTCCTGGGTTCGGCTGTAACAGTTATTTTTCTCATTCTTTGTAGCTGGTGCAGTGCTGTGTTTTCCAGTTTAGTCTTGAGAACAATGCTGACAACACACCAATGTTTTAGTTGTTGCTAAGTAGTGCTTACTCTGATCAAGGGCTTTTCAGTCTCATGCTCTGCCAGTGAGGAGTGGTACAAGAAGCTGGAAGGAAGCAGAGACAGGACACCTGCCCCAGACTAGCCAAAGGAGTATTCCATACCACAGCACGTCATGTCCAGTGTATTACCTGGGGAGAGTTACCCAGAAGGAACAGATCAGTGCTTGGGTCGGGATGGGTGTTAGTCAGTGGGTGGGGAGCAGTTTTATTGTGCATCACTTGTCTCTTTTAGGCTTTATTGCTCTCTTTTTCTTATTATTGTTATTTTTGTTGTTATTAGTTCTTATCATTATTGTTGTTACATGCTGAAGTGTTCTGTGGAATAAAGCTTGACCGAAATACTCATTTACAGTAATGGACATGCTTTCATTTATAATAAATATATTTTGCCTAATGAGAAACAGAACACCCAGCATACTTTAAAATATTTTTAAACGTTTCTCACAAGTTCATGTCAAAAATATAAATCCTTTAGAACAGGTGAATAAGTACAGGCGATAGAAAGCCACTGAATTACTGCATTTCCAGTTGTGTTAAATGAGAAAAAAAGTCTCAACTTTGACAATGGAACAAGAAAAGGTGACTTGGACTGATCGTATTTTTCCAGTTTCAGACAACATGTCAGCTTTGTCTATGCTACCAGATTAAACAGTGCTCAGGGACAGGCACTGGCCAACTGCCTGTGTTGTTAAACTGTCAAAATGGTCCAAGTTACTCCCTGCTAATTCATATGCAAATGAAGCTCAAGGCGGTAGAAAGTTCCAGGGACCATTTACAAGTGGCAGTTTGTATGCAAAACTAACACTGTTTTCCAGGGTAGCTCTAGACTATTCCAAGCTGATCTCAGTGCTCAGTACTATTCCTCTATGTTAATTTACTAGTATTGATGTAGCTGAAAACATAGATTATTCTCCTATGGAAGCTTGTAGCATAAGACCATCACCGTGGACTCTGGGTGCGTGGGACCTAATAAAGTGCAGCTGATGGTTCCTCATTTGTCTCTGATGTTATTGTAAGATGTCTGAAACTAATAATGATTTTTTTTTTCGTAATAGTAATATGGGAGGATATGCACCACCACATAGTAGCTGGAAAGGAAATCTGAATGTATCTTACAACGTTGGTCCTGGTTTCACAGCAAATTACTCTACAAGGTCAGTTTTGTTTCCTAAGGAAAGTGTGCTTGGGATCAGGAAAAACAAGTTGAGCAATAGAATCTAACTAAAGGTAGAGCAGTCAGGGTTGTTTTGTCTGATCATGTCTGATTATGACCATTTCCTGGGCTGAAATGCACTCAATGCAAAGCCTCAATAGACTGATGTCTCGATTGGATGGATATGACAGAATTGCTTTAATTTTCAGCTAGGCTTGAACTAGTTGCCGACACTGTGCCCTTGTGGCCAAGAAGGCCAATGGCATCCTGGGGTGTATTAGAAGGGGGGTGGTTAGTAGGTCGAGAGAGGTCCTCCTTCCCCTCTACTCTGCCCTGGTGAGACCGCATCTGGAATATTGTGTCCAGTTCTGGGCCCCTCAGTTCAAGAAGGACAGGGACCTGCTGGAGAGAGTCCAGCGCAGGGCAACTAAGATGATTAAGGGAGTGGAGCATCTCCCTTATGAGGAAAGACTGAGGGAGCTGGGTCTCTATAGTTTGGAGAAGAGGAGATTGAGGGGTGACCTTATTAGTGTATATTAACATATAAAGGGGGAGTGTCACGAGGATGGAGCCAGGCTCTTCTCAGTGGCAAACAATGAAAGGACAAGGGGTAATGGGTACAAATTGGAGCATAAGAGGTTCCACTTAAACCTGAGAAGAAACTTCTTCTCAGTGAGGGTGACGGAACACTGGAACAGGCTGCCCAGGGAGGTTGTGGAATCTCCTTCTTTGGAGACATTCAAAACCCGCCTGGACACGTTCCTGTGTAACCTTATCTAGGTGTTCCTGCTCCGGCAGCGGGATTGGACTAGATGATCTTTTGAGGTCCCTTCCAATCTCTAACATACTGTGATACTGTGATACTGTGAAAAGCCTTTGACAAACCATTTGATGAGACAGATTATTTTTTTGAGAGCTACATTTGTTTGTTGTCCTTTTTAATTCATGTGAATCCAGATTCTGGCCTTACCTATTGCCTTACCTATATATTGCCTTATGTAAAGAGTATTAACCTAGAAGTCAAGTTTTGCAGAAAAAAAAGCTTTACCTACAATGTAATTTTTGTATTGCTTCATATTGTTCTAAAACTGATCCAGTAATTATAGTTTAGGACTAAAGCCATGTGTTTCAATATTGGCTGAGCTATTGTACTGACTTCATATGAATTGTTTGATCTTTTCCCTATGTCTTAGTTATACCACATGAAAAAACCTTTCTGAAAAATACACAAAGACCCTTGAGGATTAATTGTTGCACCTTCAGTCGTGCTGCACATAAGCAAAGTTTCTTGATGCAACTCAGTTTGTCTGATTTTCTGCTGACTAAGGTGCCACATCAGTATTGACTGTGCTGGAGTCAGTTTTGATTTACACCAGCCTCTATACGATTAGAACGATATACCTTTATAACGTTAGGTGGTTTTCATTTCTCATTCACTCTTCCACATTTAAAAACTAGAGGCTAACAAAATATCTTTGCTTTGGAGTTCTGAGCCTGTTACCCATATAAATCTTGGCATGAGTACGTAGCTTGCAAGGGCTAAGTGCTGTTCTGAATTGCACAAGTATAAATCCAGGAAAAAAAAAAATAGGCTGAAATGTTTTCAGATTTACTTTGGCTTAATGGAGGGTAAAATGCTCCCATTACAATTTATATTGTATACTTTTGAAAGATGTTGGGATGTTTTGTGGTCTAATCTGGTGGATTTCCTCTTTGGGATTTTTTTTCCTAATACACTAGAAAGGTGAAAATGCACATTCATAGCAACAGTGAAATAAGAAGGATTTACAATGTGATCGGTATCATCAGAGGCACAGTGGAACCAGGTAAAGTCATTTGTCATCAGTGTAATGTGAGCGTGCGGTGACCTTTACATGCACTTTATAGTTACAAGGGAGAAATGAGGAATATAGTTTTCTCTGAAATATTGCACTACATGATCACTGGTGTTGAAATATTTATTGCACCAGCTTTCATATGGTTCAGGGTGTGTCAGCAGTTTCACTGTAAGTGCTGATTTTAAGGGAGAGTCATAACCAAGACAAGTATTTGTCCTCAGGCAAGTGATTTTGCAATTGAAAGAATATTCCTAAGTGATATTCTTCCCTACTAACAGGGGTTTTGCATTCCATCTGAAGACATCATATCTACCACTATTGGCTTTTTGTCTGTCTTGCTCTCTTGTAACCAGTGGGATTTTACACTCTAAATACAGATATGTAGACATCCTAGGATGATGATAACAGGACTTCCCTGTTGCCTGAAACACAACTGTTAACCATATTATAGTTGCACAGAGATCTAGTCTGATATTAATAATCACATCATTGTCATGATTTGGACCACCCTTTTTATGACTGACTATAGATACATTCAGATAAATTCTGCATTCAGCACACCTAAATGTTGTGAGTTGGCGTGCTGTACAAATAAAATTAGTGGATCAGCTTTAACCATGAAACATGCTGTTGTAAAATATGGACAGATGCTTCTATCTTTAGGGGAAAGTTGCAATATTTCTAATAATGTAAGTAACGTTATGGAATTTAAGAGTGTTTAAGTCTTATGGAATCAAGTTACTGTGACAAATTCTTTAGCACTGGCTGAAAGTGCAGAAAAATATCTTTGGAGATTTAAAAGATTTAACGTTTTTTGCCTTTCTATCGTGTATTTTATAAACTATTATGCTTTGCTGCCTGATACCTACATGGAAAATTAGAAATTACTTCAAATTAACATCTCTATGGCAGGAAAAAAGGTTTTCTAAGTAAACCTCCATAATGAATTTCTCCAGACAGATATGTCATCCTGGGAGGCCACCGTGACTCGTGGGTATTTGGTGGCATTGATCCTCAGAGTGGGGCAGCTGTGGTTCACGAGATTGTGAGGAGCTTTGGAAAACTGAAAAGGAAAGGTAATGTAATGAAAGAGTAAAGCACACCAAAGCCATTACTGTTAGCAGTGCCCGTTGGTTTCTCTGGGATTTAAGCATATGCTTAAAATTAAACACGTGTATCTTACTGATCTCTCAAGTAAGCATGCTGCTCTGCAGCTGTTAACTAGTTCCAGTTACAACCTTAGTATATGTGAGGTACCTCTACTCAAGAGAAAGTACACCTACACTTAAGGGAAAACAAACACAAAATGAAGTTTTTGAAGATACTGAAGTAAATAAGACATTTAGGTACACGTGATTACTTTGTGCTTGAGGCTGGTCAGATTGGATGTTTCAGTGGTCCTGTACAATTGATACCATGGTAGACTAATCAGGGCTGCATCAGGGCAACATTGAGAGCCTTCTCAGTAGTTGACTGTAGTTTGGAGACAGACCCAAGAATAAATAAAGTATCAGTGTAATCGTAGAATCACAGAATCACAGAGGGCTTTGGGTTAGAAGGGACCTTAAATCTCATCTGTTTCCAGCCCTTACACACACACAGGCAGGGACACCTTCCACTGGTCCAGGTTGCTCCAAGCCCCATCCAACCTGGCCTTGAACACTGCCAGGGATGGGGCAGCCACGGCTTCTCTGGGCAACCTGTGCCAGCACCTCAGCACCCTCATTGTGAAGGATTTCTTCCAAACAGCCAATCTAAATCTACTACCTTTCAGTTTAAAGCCATTCCCCTTTGTCCTGTCCATATGTTCCCTTATCAGAAGTCCTTCTCCAAATTTCTTGTCATCCCATTTAGGCACTGGAAGCTGCTCGAAGGCAGCTTTTTCTTCTTCAGGCTGAGCAACCAAAGCTCCCTCAGCCTGTCTTCAGAGCAGAGGTGCTGCAGACCTCTGAGCATCTTCATGGCATCCTCTGGATTCGCTCAAGCAGGTCCATGTACTTCTTTCGTTGGGGGCCTCAGAACTGAAAGCAGGACTGCAGGTGGGGTCTCATTAGAGTGGAGTAGAGGAAATGAATCACCTCCCTCAACCTGCTTCTCATGCTCCTTTTGATGCAGCCCAGAGTATGATTGGCTTTCTGGCATGCAGAGAAAGAGCTATGCATAGTAGGAGGTAATGGTTAAAAATACCTCATGCCTAGTTACATTAGAATAGGAACAAATGTCAACTGTTCCAAGTTTCTTCTGCTGTCAGAGCAAATGCTGTCTCCCTATATGACATCCCATGGAAAGAAACTCTAACATAACTCAATTGCAGTGCTTAGAGGAGCTTTCTTTTCTTACCCATTATACTTAAAACCTACTGAGATTTAGTTTTCGTTCCATTCCCCCCTGATTATTGGGTATCAGGGGTGTCAGGGGAAACTGATAAAGGGGGAGCAAAAGATGAAAGAGTTCCAGTAGCCTCAGAGAAAACTTTGGGCAGAGATATAGAGGTAGGCAGCTCCATTTGACCTGAGTTTAAACCGAATGGAGAACTCAAAGTGAAAGATCTTTGTTTTGAAGCCAAAGTTACAGGGAATTCCTTAGCTTTTGAAATATGGCATTAGGGAGACAGAAATTGAGTAATAGATACAAAGACATGCCAATATACAATGTGTACTAAATTGAAAGGAGCAAAAGGAGTGGAAAATCTTTCTTTCAAGAATTTGTGGACAAGCACAATATTTTTCCTTGTTCAGAGGTTTAAATTTTAGAACATTTTCTTGCAGTTACAACTGAGAGAAGACAAAGAATACATTATTTGGCACAATACTGAAGCAGAAGTAAGGTTGCTAAAAAATTAGAATCATAAGATTAGGTTAGTGAACAAGTTGGTGTTAAAATTCTTTAAACACCCTTCTTTCCCCACAGATCAGGATAAAATATGAGTTCCTCCCCCCCAAATTACCTTTGTTTTCAAGTTAGTTGCCATATAACAAGCAGTCTTTATTTCTGTAATACAGTTTTCATGGTCTTTTATTGCAGGGTGGAGGCCAAGGAGAACAGTGATATTTGCAAGCTGGGATGCAGAGGAATTTGGCTTGTTCGGATCGACAGAATGGGCTGAGGTAAACCAATAGTGTGCAAAGAGGAATGTGCACAGTGTCAGATGTTGGAGAAATCCATACTAGAAGGCAGCACTTCTCCCCTCCCTCCTTTCTTCCTTCCCTCTCTTTTTCTGTCTCTTCCTCTGTCTCCAAGTCTTAAGTTTCCTTTTCAACTAGTATATGAATATATGGCTCTTTTCAGTATATTGTTTCTTTCCCTGAAATAGCTGTTACTTCTGTGGACACGAAAATTGTGCTGAGGAAAAAAAGTTCATCAGCATTTTCTTCTTTTCCTTCCCATAGGAGAATGCCAAAGTATTGCAAGCACGGGGAGTGGCTTATATCAATGCAGATTCCTCCATCGAAGGTACCTAGTTTTTAGTTGTCTTCTGCAGGAATAGTGATGGTATGTACAGATGACTGGGAGGCGTTTTAGCCTGGAGATAGATCCAGAAGAGCTTAAATGTGATAATACTTTTGCACTAGTTTGAGAGTAGATATGGCAGGAAACTGTGACCCAGGACCATAAAGTACCCTTCAGATACTCCTGTCACTTCAGGGAGGAAGTCCATTACAGTAGCTACACTATTTGGGAAGCCATGGGAAGGGACAAGAAGTGTTGTACCCATGCTCAGCAGTTCTATGGCAACTCTTTAAAGTCAGCTTCTTGTCTTATAATGTGTGTAATACACATAGGGACAAAGAAAAGCTCTCAAGGGTTGTTTCAAAAGCTGGGCTGTAATTTGTCCTAACCAATACAAATGCATTGAGAAGATCACAGGAGAACTCTTCTACAGGTAGAATCAGTTTATTCCTTATAGAGAATGTAGCTCTCTAGTCCCTTTCTTATTCACAAATAATGGCATGAGGTTTCAGCTGAGTAAAACTTGCTTCAAACCCCCTGCCATGGGCAGGATCACCTTCCATTAGCCAAATTTCTCAAAGCGCTGTCTAGCCTGGCCTTGAACAGTTCCAGCGAATAAACAAATATATTTGAATATATATACCCCTTTGAATAGAAATATCTTTGAATAAATAGTTTTTCCCTTTTTCAGGAAACTACACACTGCGAGTGGATTGCACACCACTGATGTACAGACTGGTGTACAGTCTGACTAAAGAGGTAATACCACTTGTAAGTTTTAGCCAGCATGGTCTGTGCTCACGTTCTGATGGAGCTCTGTGTATAACATGATGTCAGATGTTTCCTCCTTTTCTGACTGCAGCACCCCTTTTAAGTCAATAACCAAGTAACAGGAGCCTTTTCCCAGGAGTGGCAAAGGGATTTCAAGCTTATACCCTTACATTATTCAGGATTAGGTGATTTTTCCACTCCCCCTGTGAAGGTATTCCTTATAAGAACAAAAGAATAAAAGAAAGTCATGAGCTAGAGGACAGAATCATGGAATCATAGAATAGTTAGGGTTGGAAAGGACCTTAAGATCAGCAAGTTCCAACCACCCTGCCATGGGCAGGGACACCTCGCTCTAAACCATATCACCCAAGGCCTCATCCAACCTGTCCTTGAACACTGCCAGGGATGGAGCATTCACAACCTCCCTGGGCAACCTATTCCAGTGCCTCACCACCCTAACAGGAAAGAATTTCCTCCTTATACCCAATCTAAACTTCCCCTGTGTAAGTTTTAACCCATTACCCCTTGTCCTATCACTACAGTCCCTAATGAAGAGTCCCTCCCCAGCATCCCTATAGGCCCCCTTCAGATACTGGAAGACAAATCTGAACCTGGCTGCCCTGTGATGGTGGGTGGGTGCCCACCCCCTTTAGGCAGGGGAAGATTTAGGCTTGTTCTAGTGTTGTTTTTAGCATGATGTGACAGTTTTGCTCAGTGTGCTCAGCTTCATTGTCCACTGTTCAACATTCACTGACTCTGACCATGATGCTCCCACACATATTTTTGTGGTAAACAAATTTAAAAGGTAGGGACTTTTCTCAGGAAATAGCTTCACCATCTTATATGTCAGATGTTCCTTGCTTTGAGAGTGGTTCTTACAGCACCAAGGCTTTTTATCCTTTTTTTTCCTTCTGTTCATTCTGTATTAAAAAATGAACATTTACTTAGTCTTCTTTGTGTATGTTTTATATACATATGTAATGTACCTTCAACTACTGTGTAAATTATATGAATCTGCTGTATATATTCAGTCATTTGTCTTTTCCAGGATTGATAATTTGTTATCTTCTGGAAGGTGGCATTAGACTGGTACAAAAGTAAAGGAAATGTAGTAATTCAGTATAATCATTTTCTGGCAACTGACAGACAAGAAATAAACTTTAACTCTGTTAAATTTATTAAATACAAAAAATAAAAGAGAAATGTTTCTATCCTGAACTGTAGAAAAGCCGATCGCCTTCAGTTCCCATGCTGAGTGCAGGTGTTCAGAACAGTCACAAAATCAGGTCAGCAGAATCTCAGTTTGACACCAAAAGCCATCCTTAAAATGTTGACCTAAATACTAGTAAACACAGTTGTGTAACCCTTTCTGGAGCTGGGAAGCAGCAACAAGGGCTGATGAATGCATTTTGGTAGCTGATGTCTGAAGAGAATGCTGATCAGGAAGCAGGTCCTGTGTCATCGCATCCAAAATTAATCTGTGGCAAAAAGGCTTAACACTATTAACTCTGTACTATGAACAATTAACTTCATGACCAAAAACCTCAAATGTGTTAGTTTTATTTTGATTTCTATTGTGGAATTCTTAGATAGTAGGTAGAGATATTAATAGTAGAATAAATATTAATAAACTTTAATGGATTATGAATTATAGATAATAGATATTAATAAACTTTAATGGATTGTAGATAATAAAACTTTAGCAGCCCACTTTTATAAATACCCACAGTGTTTAAACTGCTCAGTAATCTGCAAGGTAGTCAGAGTGATAGGAATGAACTTTAGGACAATCATTATTTGTATACCTCTGTAGCAGCTATGATGCCATAAACACCCAGTGCACTTTACCCTTCTAAGATTTCTCCTGCATCCATGAAAATAATTTTTGTGAACCAAATCAAGGAACAGTTTTGGGTTAAGCCAAGACAAAACTGAAATTTCCTGCCACTGTGAACGAAAGTTTTGGCTTTGTGAGGGATTTCTGTGTTGAATATTGAAATTAAATTGCTTAAAGTCTCATAAAGAAATTGTCAGGTTGCAGGTATTGACTAAATGTTTTACTTTCACTGTGGTTTTTTCCATCTAAAATGTCCTATTTTCAGCAAATAAACTATGATATGCATTTGAAATATTAAAGTGCAAGTGCAGAAATGTTAAAGGACTTACGAACATGACTTATTCATTGCCCTAAGCCATAGGCTTTATGTGATGACAGCTTGTATATTTGTTTCTTGGTAACATTTAAAATTGTACCCTTTGTCTTTTTTTACCCCACATTTCTCTAGATACCAAGTCCTGATGAGGGGTTTGAAGGAAAATCTCTTTATGAGAGCTGGTATAAAAAAAATCCATCAAGAGAATATAAGGAGGTCCCCAGGTCAGTGGCAAAAGAATATACCAGAAGTTATAGCTTGCAGAGTTGGGTTTTATAGAAACATCCACTTGAAAGACTGAGCACCTGAAAGAAATGGTGTGATTGTCAGCTGGTATAAATTTCAGAGTTTTATTGATTGTAGCTGGTATACTTGTACAACAGGTTTGTGAACCTTTGTAGCACTACTGTTTTATATAAAAAAAGTGTTCCTGTGGTTTGTAGACTTTTAGACAGATAAGGGTAGTACACAGAAGCCAGCAGCTTCTGCACAAGGTGCTGACACAGCAGCTTTCCATCACACTTAATTCCAGTCTCCTGGAAGGCCGCTGAGTTTGGGTGGCTGGGGACGATGCCAAGCAGGAATTTACAACACTGTCTTTCAGATTTACCAGAGTTTATCTATGGAATCTCAAAGACTGATTGTATTCCGTGGAGCCACGCTGGTGCTGTTGTGAACTGTCTGAGCTGGGAGTTTGGGAAAATAGAAGTCAGCTCAATGATTCAGTGCAGTGAGTTAAACTCTCCTCTTGAGAGTTTAATTTCTCTGCCCCTGAGAGTGATGACTCTGCTTCTCCGAGGATGCAGTTGATGAGGTGCATATAACATAGGGGGTCACAGGCAATTACTGATATATTGACAGAAAGAGTGTACTAGGAAAGACTGCCTAATGACTGCCACTGTAGGATAAATAATTGCCACAGTACTTGGAAGCAAGCTAAAATACTTTAAGTATTGTCACTCAAGGCATTTTCCTCTTTCTCGTTAACAGAATAAATAAACTGGGCTCTGGCAATGACTTTGAAGTCTTCTTTCAACGTCTGGGCATTGCTTCAGGCAGAGCACGTTACAGTAAAAATTGGGTAAGCCCGTGTCTTTGTAATGTTGTCTCCCTGTTACTGCCTGAATAATATCACCTGTAACTGAGCCACTTATACTGTCAGCTTTTTTGAATAGTTCAGTTTAGTGTATGAGAGTGGAGTTCCAGTTCATTACGAGAACTTTATGTGCCTCTGCAATGCAAATATTTGATGAATAGGAACGGTCAGCATGGTGTCAGTCAGAGAGAATGAACTTTCCTCAGGGTAAATGGGTATGCTCAAACTTACCTGATGAAGGCTTAGGAGTGGCTTATGATGACTTTTGACTGATTGGTAATTACTTATGAAGCTTTGAATTCAAAATGATTCATGTTTTATGGAAAAATATGGGTTTAACTCTGGAACATACTGTGAGATTAGACTGAGAAGTGTTCAAGGAGCATTCTGTGCAATGTGGCCTTTTCCTTTGAAAAAACAGGACAATGCCTTTTCAATGCCTTCCAGAGCTGCATAATGGTTTTGTTTGGCTTTGTTTCAGAGTGTAGAAAAATACAGCAGCTACCCAGTTTACCACAGTGTCTATGAAACCTATGAAATTGTGGAAAGGTTTTATGATCCCACTTTCAAGAATCATCTGACAGTTGCACAGGTACGGGGAGGGCTGGTGTTTGAACTGGCCAACTCCGCTATTCTTCCTTTCGACTGCAGAGATTATGCATCAGCTCTGAGCAACTATGCTCACATCATCTATAATTTATCAAGGAATCATGAAGAGGAGCTGGCAACATACAATGTATCCTTTGGTATGTATTGTCTTCACACTCCTCCTCTGTTAATGCTAGCAATGCCTCATGTTAATCTCTATCTTAGTCATGACCTGGTATTTACCTTGTGCTGTATGGACAGTAAATAAAACAAGAACCTCACCCTCCAATAATTTGAAATTTCACTATTTTGCCACTAGTATGCCTGTGTTGAGATCATGCCACTGTCAAGTAGAGCTATCACTTACAGTCTCATGTTCATTGATCTGTGCCTGGTTGATTGGTGTTGGCAACAAGATATGTTTGTCTGTGTCCCTAAAAAAAAATCACACTGCTTTGCAGTTTATGGTGTTGGATAATTGTCTGATACTGATTGTAGGATCATAGGATATTTCATAGAATCATAGAATAGTTAGGGTTGGAAAGGACCTTAAGATCATCCAGTTCCAACCCCCCTGCCATGGCAGGGACACCTGGCACTAAACCATGTCACCCAAGACTCTGTCCAACCTGACCTTGAACACTGCCAGGGATGGAGCATTCACAGCATCCTTGGGCAACCCATTGCAGTGCCTCACCACCCTCACAGTAAAGAACTTCCTTATATCTAACCTAAACTTCCCCTGTTTAAATTAGAAGGAACTTCCCCTGTTTCAGGTTAGACGGAACCTCAGGAGGTCTCTAGGTCAACCTGCCCAAAGCAGGGTCAGCTCCAAGGTCATACCAGTTTGCTTAGAGCTTTATCCCATCTGGTCTTGAAAGCCACCAAGGTCAGACACTACAGAGCCCCACTGAACGACAATGCTTGATTATCTTCAGGGTAAAAGGACTCTCCTTATATCCAGCCAGAACTTGTCTTGTTTCAATTTATAGATATATGACGGCAAGTGTAAGCACCATGAGAAGTTTGCCTCGAGGATTGGTCAAGCAGGAATGGTTCATTTCTATGCCGTAATAGAGATCTTATGCTGGCAGGTGAAATTTTATATTGCAGGCATTCACAAGATGCCTCCTGCCTGAGAAGCCTTTATTTTATTGGCAACATTATATAGCATTCAGTTTAGGACTTGGCTGCTAATGACCAATATCAAGAGCATGTGCACACACACATACATACGCATATACTCTCTGTCTCAAAACTCAGTGTGTGTGGAAAGACACACAAGTAAAACACAGGTTGCTGGGATTTATAAAATCCTGAACCTACCTGAACAACCAGGTTATGGAAATCATGTTACAGTTTTTTGATATTTCTTGCTGTCTTCAAGTAGCAAATAATAATATTCACAAAAATACTGATTTCTATTGTCTCCAAGGCAATTTTTCACACAGAATTATATCATTTTTAATGTAAGAATATAGGGTCATCTGACTTTCATCCAGTAAGAATTGACAGCTCACGATCACAGTGAAAGATAAAGCTTTAATTTGAAAAATGTGATTTGTTTCATGATTCCTTCAGTATTTGAAGTTAAATACTTCCTTCTTGCTCCCTCCAGATGCCCTCTTTTCAGCTGTGAAGAATTTTACAGAAGTTGCTGCTAGCTTTCATGAGAGACTGCAACAAATAGATAGCAATAAGTAAGTTTAACTCTTTTTTTTTAATTCCAGTCACATATTCCACATTGTTTTCTGGTCTCAGAGGACTTAGTCTAAACTTGCATTTAGTGCCCTGAATAACCTTGGTGACAAATAACTGTCAGTCATTTGTTTCATTAGAAGTCCTTATGGACTCTTATCTTTAAGGATGTGATTACTCTAGGAAGCAAAGTGTAGAAAGGTTGAATTTAGTGGACACCAGAGACACTGCAGAGCCTGGGATTCCACCCATGTTAGCTTTGAAAAGTATCCAAGCTAATTAGTGGCAATTCTTGAAAGGTTTGAGTTGAGGAGCAATGCAGGATGATACATGGATGTGACTAGAATGCTGGTTAGCATAAGCAGAGCCAGCTCAAGTGCATCACTCCCTCTAAGCAGAGACATGTCCTAAGATTTTGTCACTGGATTATCATTAAGGAGCACATGTTGACTCATGATCTGTCTTTGCCAGCAGTCTAGTTGTCAAGGTACTGCTACCGCTTAACGAAAGGAAAAAATCAGCTGTACCGTTATTGTATTTGTGCCAAGATTTTGGATAAGCTTTCAAGAAATTCCGTGCACCTCCTATACCAAAAGGCCTAATTTAACTTAATTGTTATTCTTGGTAAGCCGTGCCCAGAATGACAAACCAAACTTCCTTTTGTTTATACATAGGTGTATGGTATCCTGCTTGGGAAGAATCTAACTTAGCCATGTGCTTACCCTTATGGAAGAGTGAGAATAAAAGCCATCCTTTTAAGGGCAGCAATTTTCAGGATGAATAACCAACCAATGATTTCATATGTAAAATATGACATTTATGATATACAACATGTATGTGACATTTTCAGAATGGTTTCATTGATGGATGGCCTAAATTTAAGCTTTAATTCAACCAACCAGTTTTAGTTTCTTTTTACACTAATGTAAACTTGAAACAGTTTCATTGTCAGTAGTTGAATTACTCCTAAGATTACTGTGATATGAATTTTACCTATTCTTTTATTTGTGTATGCCTTTGAAGCTCTACAATAAGTTCCTTTGTATAGAAATTACCAAACTCACATAAATTCAGTATAATCTTAACAGCTCTTTTATTTGTTAAGCATCAGAGCTATTCAAAGCACACAGACACAGACAGTCTCTGCTCTAGGGAATTAAAAATCTGTCATGAGAAAAACAATTCTTGGATGGATCAAAAGATGATTCTAACATGACAAGGTTCCCATTTCTCAGATGTTGTGGCTTTAGATAAAAAAAATGTGATTTCATTGAAGTAATTTGCAGCTGGCTGGCTTTGTGGAAAATAGGGTCTTTAGAAAACTGTTTTACAGAAGAGAATGGTCTGCCTAAGCATCGTTGTGAAAAGAAGATAAGGAATAGATGCAACATGGGAGAAAACACCTGAAAGTGTCTTCTTTGATGTTATTACTTGGTCTCTAAAAACACCTTTAAGAGACTGTTAGGTTGTGAGGCAGATTGTCTTATAGTACAGATCAGCATAATTCTGTTCTGTAAGTTAGCTGATATGGGTTGTCTTTTGTGGGCTACACAACATTTTGGATCTGGTGTCCTTCATAAATCCAGAGCTGTGTGCAGTGGGGCACAGGATGAGAATGAGCCAAACACTCTGTAGGTAACAGAGTCCCATTTTCTTTTTAGCCCACTTGCTGTCAGATCACTGAACGATCAGCTCATGTTTCTAGAAAGGGCTTTCATCGATCCTCTTGGATTACCTGGCAGGCCATTCTATAGGTAAGAAAGGCTTTGTTTTCACTTTCTGCCTGGAGTACTCTGAGAATTCCTTTAAGATTTGCAGGTCTCTAAATGGAATTGTAATGATTCTATTCAACATGGTAAAAGTAAACAGGATAAATAAGATTGAAAAGGGAAGACAACATTAGGGAAAACTTCAGGAAGATACACTATACAGAAGGAGCACAAGTCTTGTTGGAAGCCTATTCAGACCTGTAAATCCCACTCGTATTGATTTCACTGGGCTTATAAGCAGACCTAAAAGTTTGGCCCTTGACTCAGTTCAAGTAATTTCAGTAGTAAATGATCTTAGGAAGTTACTATTTGAAAGTGACATCGGGTATAATTGAAGTATCTACAATTTGATTGGTTGTAACACAGCAATCATGCTAGCAAATACAGTGTAGTGGGCTCTGCTTCAACAGCAATGAACTCAGTAGTCCTCTCATCCAGTTCAAGAAGTAAATCTTGTTGGAGAGGCAGAATAGTAAAGTCTAGCTTTTCAATCCTTCTGCATAATGCAGAACAATAATCTTTTCACTGAAACCTGTTGAAGAAGAGCTTATCTATAAATGTCTCAGTATCTACCTTTCATAACTTGTGATTAAAAATTGGTTGAGAACAGTCTCTTATTAAAGCATCAACTTTCCTGCTTCAAAGTATGCCTGTTTATATTGGAGATTGTGTATATCTGTGAGAAAAAGAAGCTGGCTTTTTATCTCTCATCTAAAATGAGGGACAAGGAAATACTTTGGTCAACTTCATCTTCAGTCATCATAGCTATAAAGTGTAAGAATTCACGTGGAATAATGTAGCTCATGTTGCTTTCTTGCAATGGTTTTATTTACTTACATCTTCAGTGACAAGAATTTAACAGGTTATGTATAAACAGATTTGTTTTATCCGGAAAATAATATGTTTTATTTTCCTAATGCTGAATATTGTTCTTTTTTTCCCCTTGACTTCTCTACAGACATATTATCTTTGCTCCAAGCAGCCATAACAAGTATGCAGGAGAATCATTCCCAGGGATCTATGATGCCATGTTTGATATTGAAAGCAAAGCGGATCAGCATGAGGCCTGGGAAGAAGTTAAGAGGCAGATTTCCATTGCAGCCTTCACTGTGCAGGCAGCAGCAGAAACACTGAAAGAAGTAGGATAAATATCAACAACATTATCATCAGTAAGGACTACATTTGACAGTCTGCAGAAGCCTTAAAAACAGAGCATTTAAAAACACTCGGAGGATTATTACAAAGAACACAAAATCCAAAAAGATCTTGTTCTTTGCACATAATATACCCAAGCGGAATGCATTTAGCAATGCTAACAAGGTAATGTACTCCACTCAGAAAGCTCAGCCTGTAGATATTTCCTGAAGTGAGAGTGAAAAGCTGTGATGTTTTCTCTCAGCTTCATATTTTAAGAATTGCCAACCACTGGATTTATTTTCAGAGCTTCGAATTTGCTAGCTTGATTACTCTAGCAGTCTTCGTAGTGCATCAGGAAGCCAAAAGTCATTTCATGTTTCTATCATTGTCTAGTTTTATTTGTTTTTTTATTATTTACCTTAGGGTTGCATAATTATACTCCAGCATAGCCCTTTAAGCTATCCTTACACACAAAGATTCATGTATGAAGATTAGAAAACTGTCACATACCATGTGCTGAATGTATAATGATTATAACAAGTTTTGGGCAGCCAGCCCAGAATACTCATCCATGATGTTCTTCTCTTCACATGCTGAGTCTCACAGCTTTTTGCAAATAAAATTAAGCAAGAAAGCTTCTAGTCACTGGGGTGAAAACAAGGTAATCCATCTTGTCAGATATATAATCATCTCACAAAGCATGTCTTCTGTGATGAAGACCTACTTTTATTCTTTCATCCAAAATCTACCCCTGCTATGACTTATCCATAACAAGGTATTTTTAATATGAAAAAAAATTGGAGGAAAAAAAGTCCTCAGTCCTTAGTTTCAAATTAACCAAATTATTACCATTTTTGTACAGTCTGTATTTCTGATATTGCTGTGCAGCTTACTCTTATGACAGACAGCTCAAAAGACTACAGTGAGACAACTGAGATCAGACTGAGAAGTCTCAGAAAATCAGATCCCATCATCTGATGCTCCACCACTGGAGGACTACTAACATCTTGGGCAGAAATACTTTCTGTGATTTGATCTGCCATTTTAGCTGAGGCCTCCACCGTGTCTAAGAAGACTGTCTCATGATCTGATGGTTTTCAGTGTCACAGTAGATTCTTTTTCTTTTCCTTAAAACATCATTCATAAGTATTTCAACTCTTCACATTAAAACCCTTTAGGCAAGTTAACTATAAATAATTCATTATTAAATTCTCGTCTTTCTCATAAAATAATCCAGTTTACCACATAATGGGAAATGCTCTTATACCCAAAGTTATTGCCCAGTTATTTTCCCATTTTTATGAAAGTGATTGGAGTAAAACCACAGAGATGTCTCCTCCCAAATCTAGTTGTGCTAATGAGACATTGCTGTTTCTAACTGTTTTAGTGCTGCTGGCTACTCCACTGTTCCTTTTCCCAGTGGAGAATTCAGTATGATGGTCTATAATCCACCTCTTTCAAAATTAGTCAGGTTTAGATCATCAGTTATGTTAACCTAGAGGATTTTGTCTTCAGCAATCAAGGGAGCGACAACACAAACCCACTATATGGAGGGGGGCAGCAATAAACAGCTTCTGTTGTCCAGCTGGATACAAAAGGAACATTTTTCTATTGCTAAGGAGGATGAACTAAAGTACCATCCTCCAGAATTATGGAGATCTTTCTTTAAATGACCTGTAAGCTTCCTCAGCAAGTTTTTCTCTCGGGTGAGAAGACATGAATTTTAATTTCTGTCCTAAGCATTGCATTGTTTCAGTTAAGTTTCATTAGGGCCCTTTTTTCAATAGCTAGCAGATAGCATACAAATACAGATAGTTACACTCTGAAACCACAGCAACATCCAATAAAAAAAATAAATTGTGGATTAAAAGAACCCCAACAGCTAACACTGCAGGGAATAGGATATAGGAACAGAAATTCTGTCTCTCCTGTTGGCTGTTCCCCTGCATACAAAAGATACAAAGCAGAGTGGTCCAGAGAGAGGAAGCACCCATAGGGCTGGTTGTAACACCATGGTTTATGTGATGTTTAGGTAAGGTGGTATTCAAACTGTCCACTGCTTTCCTCTGTATTTGGGTCTGCTATGTGAATCATCTTTGTTCAGTGCAAACCACAACTTGTAGCAGTTGAATTTTTAAAGCAAATGGAGATTTGCTTACTTTTTTAATGGAAGAGTATTTTTAGATGAACTTCAGCCCAGCTATTTCCCAAACCTACTTGTTTCCCCACTCACTTGTCAGCATGAAGCTTTTCCATCATCATCTTCAATGTTCCTAGCCCCACGGCAGAAAACCACCACTATTTACAACTTTGTTATGACAAACCAGCACTTGTTCCACTTTTCCTCAGTATGGGCTGCAACTTCTGCCTGCTCTTCAGGAGTCATCTAAGACATCTTTGCAGTTTTATCTGGGACTTGCAGAGAGGGGAAGACAGACAGCGGGGTGGTAAGCATCATAGGTATTCCATAGTAAGCTGTCTGCATTTTTAAGTATGCTGTTGGAATCCTTTGTTTTTGTGAGGAAGGAGCACCGGTGTCAGCGTTCTGCAAGCCCTAAGTTAGATGTGGCAGCATCTAGCATTTAGACACATTATGGCCCGTTCTGAAGTTCTTGATCAGTTTTTGAATTTAAAATAGAGATGCTTTTTAGTTTTCAAGATGCTTCTAGTCAAGATGCTTTTAATCTTCCCTTCTGCGGAAGTTCTGATAAGAACATTCTTCTTCCTAAATAATTTTTTATTGTCAGTATTCTATGGAATCTAGATATAGTTGCTGCAGCCTTCAGTTCCTCAAAGATTATTCCAGGCAGAAGTGGCTGGTGTCATTACTGGACAGCAAGAGGCAAAGCCTGTGTTGCTGATTTGATCTGTAGTCAGCTGTCCAAGCCATATGTTAAAATATATGCATGGATGCATGTGCAACTGTCCATTTCCTGTATGTGTCACTAGGATTATGAGTTCTAAACATAAAGCAAAAGATGAAAGAGTAGTTGGATATGGTCTGAGAAATGTCATTTCACGTGACTCATTTACTAGGATGATACAAAGAAGCAAGGGTCATATTTCACATTTATGAACAACATCAAGCCAACTGACATGTGCCAGCAGATGAAGACATCTAGTTCCTACCAGACAAATGGAAAACAATGGTTAAACAAATAATATGAGTTAAAAGCACTCTCAATATATTCTGGCAAACTTTATACTGCACTGGGAAACATTTCCAGTCCATTGGTTCTTAGAGCTCAAAAAACTGTCTGAAGCAGCCACATGAGCAAGGAGGTATATGCTGTGAAGCTGTTCACTAAGGAAAGGCAATAAGAAGCCAGATACAGGAATAACTACTTTTTAAGCATCTTTATATTTTGTTAGATTGGCCCGGGTATCTCACAAGCATAGCTGTTACCCAGCTCAAGCTCTGAGTGTGAAATCCTTTTCTATACAATGAGTCAAGATAAGGTTTGTGCGCCAATTCTTCTTCAGTGAAGTAGAATATACAAAGTTGCTTGTTTTTATTTCCTAGACCTCGACAGTAAGGTGAAATCCACTGTAAAAATGCTAAGTGTTATTGACCAAATTAGCTGTTTTGGCTCTCAAGCTTTGACATTATTCCACAGCAACTGGAAAACAAAGACTGTTGAATTAAGTAAAGGAATAAAGTAAGTTGTTAACAGGAACAAAACCTAAAATCAGCTATGTTGTACTAATAGTTTATTGTTCATCTAACGTGAGCCAGTTGTGCATGTAACTATAGATGCTTCCAGCTAGAGATTGCCATTAGCAGAGCTGTTTACTGTAATCAACTTTCAGTTCTTTCATTTTCTAAATATTCTGTAATTAATGATCCTCATACCAGACGGATCCTTGCAAACACTCATTTGGCTTTCACGGTTATTGCAGACAGACTCACCGAGTCATTGATTTATATATGGCAGTAGATGACTTAATTATAAAACAAGAGCTTTTGAAGTATTTAGTAAGCAGAGGAAGGAGCCAAGGAACCTAGCTGGGCATTGCAGCACTGTTGAGAGCATCCTTTGCAATTTGATCAATTACATTAAAGAATCTAGAGGGCAAATGTAAAAGGAACAGTACTGTTTGAAGAAGGGACTTCCTGATATATGATCTCAAATTGGATACTGTCAAAATTTGCCAAAGAACTCCACACAATGACCATCCAATGCACTAAGTCTAAATCAAATAAAATTAAAACAAACATTTCCATGCGTGGAAAAGGTAGAAACTATGCTTCTATTAAAATAAATCCTTGCTTTTGTGAATCCAGCAATGTTGATGTTACTTTGGCTGAATCATCTGTTGATGAGTCCAGAGGCGGGTGACACAGATGCTCAAAGGGCTGGAGCATCTCTCCTATGAAGACAGTCCGAGAGAGTTGGGCTTGTTCAGCCTGGAGAAGAGAAGGCTCCAAGAAGAACTTAGAGCAGCTTCCAGTGCCTAAAGGGGGCTACAGGAAGCTTCAGAAGGGTTTTTTTTACAAGGGCTTGTAGGGATAGGATAAGGAGGAATGGCTTTAGGCTTTAAGATTAGATACTAGGAAGAAATTCTTCACTATGAGGTGGTGAGGCACTGCCACAGGTTGCCCACAGAAGCTGTGGCTGCCTAATGCCTGATATCATTCAAGGCCAGGTTGGAAGGGGCTTTGAGCAACCGGGTCTAGTGGAAGGTGTCCCTGCCCATAGCAGGGGGTTGGAACTGGATGAGCTTTAAGGTCCCTTCCAACCCAAACCATTCTATGATTCTGTGAGCTGGTGGCATAATTTCTAAATCAAGATGCTGTCGACACAGATCTTACTTCAAGTGCTGGTTTAGCTGCCACAGAGCAATCACTGCTAGTCAAGATCTTTGAGATGTTCTCATCTTATGTGAGCAGTTTCAAATGTGCCGCTGGGTAGGCAATACCGGGGTGGAGCAGAACAGCTAACTTTCATAGCTGGAGTCAAAGAAAATTGTATTCTTTCCCTTGACAGACAGCAGCTCCCCTTGGCAGGGATTATAATTAATGGAAGCATATCACACAATTACAGGATCACAGGGTTGGATGAGAATTAGGGAGGTCTTTATTCTAAACTGCCTCTCAAAGCAGGGTGAGCTGCAAGGTCAGAACAGGTTGCACAGAGCTTTATTGAGTACAGTCTTGAAAATCTCCAAGGATGGAGACTGCATAACCTCCCTACAACATATTCTAGTGCTTCTCTGCCCTTCTGATGGAAAAGCTTTTCCTTATATCCAGACAGAACCTTTTTGTTATTTCAGTTTATGGTGGTTGTTTCTCATCCTCCTGTCATGCGCCACTGAAGAGGCTGGCTCTGTCTCCTCAAGAAACTTCTTTGTGTATGCTGGAAGGTATCATTTGGTTTATGTTCCATGGACAGCCCTTTACTCTCTCTGCCTCTGAGTACATTCCTCCTGTAAGAGAAAGGGTCAAAGTCTGTGAGCTGAACTTGTCAGCGGCCAGCAGTGTAAACTTTCTTTTAGCTGGAGTGTGATCATGGACTCCTGAAGTTCAAGGTAACAGAGACACTGCCTCAAAGCGTCAAAATACACTACCCTCTTAATCTGGTAGTCAGCTGCTGAGGCTGTGAGTTCTGAGGGACTGTGCAACTGGCAGAGTCAGGAGGAAACCACTGATTTGCAATTGTGGTTGAGCATTCCCAGTTACCATTTTTCCTCCAAGAGCTGCTTTTCCCACAAACTAGACCCCTCTGAACTCTCCAGCCACAAGTTCAACCTCCAAACAGCAGGTCAAGCAGCACGACAGTGGTATGTCTTTCTTGCAGCAGATACTAACCTTTGGAGAATGGTTGATGAGCAGCTACAACATACAATTTACAAACCCTGGCATTTTTTGTGTATATTGTATATTTTTATATACTGTTGGTATTGCCAATTGGATGCATAGCATAACTATGCATTCAGCACAGAAATGCATGCTTGTTTTGCATTGAGCATATGCATCCTTGCCATTTTTGAAGCTTTTCTAGTCTATGAAGGATATATATAGAAATATATATATGGCAGTTTTTATCTAAGTAGAATATATGTAGCTATCTGCAAGTTCTGCTAGCTTCAGCTGAACTTCACTCTTGTTTTCACTCTCAACACAAGCAATTCTCACCACTCCTGAGCTCAATATGAGGCCTGTGCAGTAACTGTTTTCTTGCTAGTTTTAAAAGTGATACTAATTTGAAGAAGCGCTGTGTATTTAATGGTAATATTAAGTATTATTGAGTAATATTAATTAATATCAATTAGCATTAATATTAAGTAATATTAGTTAAGACGTACTGTGTATTGTATGGTTTGTTTGTGTTTTGGACCTTTTTTGCAGTTTTGTTACCTGGTTAAGAAGTGGCTTTTCCTAGTAGACTTATTATAGGGGTATTTTTTACATTGTTTTCATGACTAAGTATTGGTTTTATCTCTCATCAGCCTCAAGTCTTAACTTTGATTAAACTTAGACTAAAGTGGGGATTTTCAATATTGTATGAAATACCCAGCTATTATCAAAGAAGCAGTCATGGCAGTATCTCACTGGTAATATCTTCGTTCTAGCAGGAAAAGCTCCATGTAAAGCAATAAGGTGACGAATGGATGTTGCTTTGATTTGGCCAGGAAGCAGCTCAAAGAGAGATGAGTCTTATGAGACACTGATTGTCTTAACAGCACTGAGCTCTCTCCATGACTGCTAAGTGAGATGTTCAGTAACAGCTGAGAGTGAGAAGAGGTTTGTCTTAGAGCAGCTTTTTCCACCTCCTCACAGATGTGATTTGCATTCCAGGCATGCTGTACTTCAGATCTCACAGTGTCAGGCTCATTTGTCTCTGGCTCCAGCTATTCCAAGGAGCATTTGTCAGACATGATACTGCAGCTTTGGCTTTCTGATTTAGTAATGTGGCCATGTCCCAGGACTCAGGAAACAGTGAACAAGCATTTCTTATGCTGCATATATTGGAAGCGTTAGAACCAGCAAAGGGCAGAAATAAAGGGGGTACAGAAACAAAAAGAGGGGGGAAAGAAACAAATGTTAAAGAGGACCCCATCTTCCAGCCCAGGCACTGGGGGGAGGCACGGTCACTGTGTCAAAACTTACATTTTGCCTGGGTGAATGGAATTTATATAGCCTTTATATGCTGCTTTTCTCCTTTTTCCCCAAGAACTATGTCGATGAGATCGCTCAGGGATAATCTGGAACATATCAGCAAGGAATTTTAAAAATTTACGTATAAAATAAATACGATCCAACAAAAATTCTTGTGTAGTAATGCCACTCCTTACACTGGCCTCCAGAGAGCAGCAAACTGATTTATAGAACAGAACACAATAATTTGGGTTGAAAGGCACCACCAAAGGTCATATAGTCAAACCTCCCCTGCACTGAGCAGAGACATCTTCAACTAGATCGGGTTGCTCAGAGCAATGCCCAGCCTGGACTTGAGTGTCTCCAGCGATGGGGCATCCACCACCTCCATGGGCAACCTGTGCCAGTGTTTTACCACCCTCGTTATAGAAAATTCCTACCTTGTATCTAGTCTCTATCTACCTTCTTTTAGTTTAAAACCATTACCTCTTGTCCTATTGCAGCAGGGCCTGCTAAAATGTCTACCCCTTTAGGTACTGAAAGCTGCTCTTAAGGTCTCTCCAGAGACCTTCTCTTCCTCTTCCTCTGCCTCTGCCTCTTCTTCTTTCTCTTCTCCAGTCGAACAAGACCAGCTCTCTCAGCCTGTCTTCATAGGAGAAGTGCTGCAGCCCTCTGATCATCTTTGTGGCTTCTTCTGGACTCACTTCAACACATCCATGGAAGAAGCACTAAATAGTCCCTTATTAAGCTAAGAGGGAAGAATAAATGTTTCAAGAATTTAGGGCTGAAAAGAATACAGGAATTCCAATTTATGAAAACACAAGGCTTCACAATGTGGCTTTATTCAGCACTGGAGTAGGACTGCAGCCATGTGTGAGGATCAGTGGCAGAGTTGTTAGGAAATCTGATCAAGCAATACATAGGTGAAGTTCATTACTTTTATATGCTTGATGAAGAGCATGGACTTGAATATGACAGGATGAGCCTGCAGAACTGGTTTATTAAGACTGTCACTTTCTTTCCCAGTGAATAATTCACTTGTTTATAAGCCCCCCAAATCAGCCCAGATCAGCCAATAACTTGAGCAGCTCAACCTAGTCAGAATAAGGGTCTTTTTACAGGGACTTCACTTTCTGACTGAAATGTTTTAACTCTGTGGCTCTTCTGAATAGCAGACTTCTCTGCCATTGATACCAAACTCCCACTCTTGCTCTGGTGAAGCTGCTTCAACATTACCATCAATGCATGGATCAGTCCAGGGCACCCCAGATCTCTGTTCTTTTTCACACACTCAATGCTGCCAGCTCCAAACTTTAGAAAAATGGTAGTTATTGTCATCAGCCTAAGACAGGATCCAAAAGCACAAAATTAAGAATAGGTCTGGCACCAGAGCAGGGCAGGCCTGGTATAAATGCTTTCCTGTGTTGGTTTGCTTTGTCTAGAGGTCTTGGGCACTCCACAAGCTCACAAATGGCACTGGGTATTCATCTGTTAGGAACTGAACACTCTCTGCAGAATAATTCAAGTGTTTAAAGTTAGGTCCTTAGTGCACTTTAGATATCCTATGGTGTCTGTCCTGACCACAGGAGCCCTCCTGTATATTGTACCTCTATGGCAGAAGAGTCAGGAGTGAAGTAAAGTTAAGCTGGAAAAAAAAGGGTGAGGTGTGGGAGAAGGTGTTTTAATTTTTGTCTTTATTTCTCGCTACCTAAGTCTGTTTTAATTTGTAATAAATTATTTTCCCCTAATTAGAGTCTGGTTTGCCTATGATGGTGGTTGGCAAGTGATGTCACTGCCTTTACCTCAGTCCATGAGCTTTTTCATCTTATTTCCTGCCTCTGTCCTGTTGTGGAGTGCATGTGATTCAAGGCATACTGTGTGTTATACTTGGATTTAAATGGGATATAATATACTCCACCAATGGTCCATCCACAGAATGTAAGAACATGCCAGAGCTAATAACTGGTAGTATTAGAACTGTATTTTAAGTGGTAAAAGTCTCTTGGTTGCTTCTGTTGCTCAACCTCAGCACTGTGGATGCCCTTATCACTTTAAAAAAAAACACAGGCACAGAAATAAACCTATTTCATACTTTCTCACTGTTGCTATTCTTACCTTCTTCCTCCACTGATGTTATCATCATGTGAGGTTTAATTTAGATAGTAATCTCCAAAAGACCTGTCACTTTACTGTCTATTATATTCCAGTCCTACACCTGTAGTGCTATATAAATGTTAATAATACATCAATATGCTCATTCTTTAGGAGTTCTGTAGGTGGAATTCCATCTGGTTTGTAGATGTCAAGTGAGATATCGGTCTGAAAGACCTTGCTGTTCAGAATTTGTGATGGCTTATGAGCAGTTGGGAAATGACAGAAACTGGATGTGTTTATCGTGAACGTGGACATCCAGCTGTATGCTTAACACTGTGGCTGTGACTGGTGCTGAACACCCAAGTGGTGTAATTCTTCACTAGCCTCTAAAAAGCCCTTACCGAAGTAATTAGGACACCAGCAGGGAGTGATGTGCAGGGCTGAGCTAAACTTGCACAAAGTACACTGGTTCTATGAATCTATGAAAATATCTTGACTCTTCCCTGGGCTGCAGTTGTGTCCTTCGCTATGAGATACTGATAGATTTAGCTGAATTAGACCAGGAAAACATGATCCTAAGAACCTTGTGATACAAAGCATAAAAGGCTGGAGAATACAGGATAAAATCTTGCAGCTTTTCCCATCTGTAAATTGAATATGTCTGAAAGCATCCTCATTGCCTAATCCAAATTGTATTCCGAGCTGCTCTATGTATTCATGACTTGCCAAGGATTAATGTAACCATGGATTACACAGGGGAGCAATTCAGTGCTTCCTTGGTAAAGAGAAAGAAGTTTTCCATTCCTCCATTTAATTTCCTGGCTGCTTTCACTGGAACAAATGCTGATTGTCATTAAGCCTACAACAGGAACTTTCAAAACCAGAAAATCTCGATAATAGGAATTAGCCTTTAAAATAGTACTTTTGCATCGCTTGCTGCACAGTCTAGATGCATATCAGAGATACACAGACACACACAAGCTGTCTTGTGGGGCAAGACTAAGAAACTCAGGTGTATCTTGCACTCAGAAACATCATAACATCATCATTCAGTGATTAAGGAAGGTTAGGCAGAAAGAGAAACACAGAAGCCTGGGGCAGCCTTGGGGCTGAGGGCGGGAAGAGGAGGAGGAAAAGGAGGAGGAGGAAGGCTGCTGCTTGCCTGCCCTCCTCTCAGCCTGCAAAGCAGCCGTCCACCGGAGCCCATATGCCCAGAAGCAAGGCATGGACCCTATGTACATGGCTTGGCTGCCCCGGGCTGCTGGGCTGTTTCTTGCTGGGCTTTCTTGCAGGTGAGTACAGAGACATAGGGGCTCAGCCCGCAGCCATTGCCCTTTATAGTAGATACTTACATGCAATGTGATTAACTCCTCGTCAGGGAGCTTTTACTGCTTGTTAGGGATGTTGTAAAATACTCATCACACTCTTTCCTAAGAGGTAATTCTCTCGAGCAGTTTGATCTTTAGGGAGTGAGGAATATACTGGCTGTGTGCTTCAGCCCGAGACGAACCCTGGTAAACTGACAACTTCCCTTACCGGGCAGACATTCAAAGAGGAGATTGATGGGAGAATTTGAGTCTTGTGTGACTGCAAAACTTCCAGGGTTTTCTTTTTAAATTTGTATTTCCTGTTTTTCTACTGCAGATCTATTTAAATGCTCTTCTTCTGTTGCTATTTTAGCAATAGAAGAGGAGGAGTTTGACTGACAGCCAAGAGCGGAGTTGCTGTAGCTGTCATCGTGTACAATGAACTTTACTAGCACATTAGACTCTTTTCTGCAGTCACTTGCAGCATCTGATTTTAAGTCTGCATCTTTCCTTTTAAACTTGTGTTGTAGCACACACCTAAGGCTAAAGCATGAAATAAAAATCCATAAGGTCTAATAAGTATAAAAAACATTAGTCTGACTTAGGAGGTCCCTGAGCTGCAAATTTCTGGTGCTTGTGCTATTCTTATACATTTCCCTGAATATCATCTTATAGCCATGCTCCAAAACAGGATACTGGGCAAGATGGAACTTTGGTCTGATCCAGTATCACTGCTATGTTCAGAGTGTTGCTAAAATTGCATTTAAACCTAACAGGTAATACCTGTTGTGTACACTTGGCTTTATGATGATGATTTTTCCAGTTTGGGATTTTCTAGCTATGATAATAACATGATTTGTTGGGGATTTTTAAAAGACAAATTAATAAGTTGAGATACTCTCTCCTTTAAGATTTATGGCTACTGAAAAATCACTAACTTCTTAAAACTGACCTGGGTCACAGTTAACTTTATTCCTCTAATTATTAAATAGACTAACCCCACCTTTCCCCAAATCTGTAACTGTTATAATACTGTCGGATGGCTGTTGAGTGCTAGACCTTCACTTTAAATATGCTTATACATATATTTTTATACATATGTATATATTTAAAGATGGGAATTTCGTTATGATTGCCAGGAGTTCAATCCTCACACTACGAACAGTTAACTGAGAATCTATATAGCTTAAAATTAATGACAGATTAATTTGCCTTAAAAAGGGGACTGCATTTACCAGTTTTAAGTATGTCACTGTTCTTGCAATTCCATCAATGAAGTGTATTTTACTTTTCTGCTTCACTTCTCTGTTTGAGCCAGCAAACACTGGCAGAGGGTGCTCTAAGCCCTGTGCATCCTCACGGCTTTACGGAGACAGCTCAGTCCTTCAGGTAGCACATGGACTCAACTACATAAGGACTGGGGGTTCTTGCTAAGCAGGAAGCTTTTCAAATGTGTTTCAGGATGGTTCACAAAACCGACAGAAAAAAGCCCCAGCTCTTCAGATGCCCATCAAAACATGAGAAAGAAGCTTGTGGCTGAAATGAAAGTAGAAAACATCAAGCAGTTCCTTCGGTAAGCCCTGTGCACCTTGGGTTTTGAACAGCTTTAGCAGTCACAAAAGCCAGAAAGTGATAGTATCAGCTCCAAGGAAGAGCCTCTGAAATCAGAGTGCTTTGGAAGTATTTGGTTTGTACAGAATGTCTGGGGAAAGGAGAAGAGACAGACTTAACAACTCTTTTGCTCCCTCTATTTTTGAAGGTACCATGTTGGAGTGGTTGTACTCATCACTGTGCCCCCCTCGAGCTGCACAACTGCCAGTGCTTATCTTCTGTTTTTACTGGTTTTCCATAGTCTTGATTTAATGCAGTACATGTCTGCTTTCAACTCACAAGTGTCTGTCTGAAGCTTTAACATGAGATAATTGCTTTCTCTCAGACTGAGGTGATTTTACTGTATTTGGGGTACACTGTTTCCTGTTAATATATTTGATTGATAATCTGTCTAGTATCACACTAAATCTTGAGTTTGAGCAGCCAAGTCTAAGTAGAAAACAACTATATTAAAAATGAAGCATAAAAATTGTTTCTAAGTTTGTATGGAGCTGAGTTGCAGATATGCATACATACTAATAATTTCTTTAGTGTGACCATATTGGATGATGTGCTGTAATTGGGTGCTCAAGACCCCCAGTATACCCTATCTTCTACAGGGGGAAAAACATATTCACACAAAAAAGTAAACAAATACAGTCTCTGGTGAGTAATATGTTGGTATGCAGCATGTCAGTCAGCAGCTGCATCATAAACATCACAGAATTTACTGACAAATTTGACTGATGTACATTTATCCTAAACCCTGTAGGTTTCATTTCTAACAGCAATTAACTTTTCAAGCCTATAGGCCTTATCTTATTTTGTATTTGCTGCTCTCAGTAGGTTGGAGAATTACGTTTGAGTGACAGTCTAGGCAACATAGAGATTGATGACAGCATGAAATAGCTCTGCAATTATGCTGAAGTTTCTTGGCCATAGGGTATTAATGCTATCTGTTTTTTCTGCTTGCTTTGACACTGGGCCAAATGCTTCATATTCTGGAATTTTTATCCTAAATTCAAATAAAAAGCAGGGATTGAAGAAAAATTATATTAGCACATTATCAAAAAAGTTCGTTAAAAGCATTAAAAAATGAAGAATTTTGATCCATATTCTTTGTTTTTCAGGCTACTAAATCTGCTTTTATCAAGTGAGGAAAACAAATTATGAGTCTCGGATAATGTTGACACATTGACATTAGCATTGAATCATAGGTTGGGAAAGGATGAAACGGTTTGGAAGTGAAAAATGGAACAAAGGGATCATGTGGTGTTCAGTGTATTTTTCCTGATGTGTATGTATGCAGTAGAGTACTTCAGGAATTAAAAGGTGCTTAAAATACTCTAGTGATTGAAGTGCAAGAAGTAGACAAGCAATGAGCTTTGTTTGTCAAGGACATGCCTGCAGAGATTAGAGAGAAAGACAACAGCAGAGCAGAAGGTTGTGGTCTGCTTAGAGACTCTAGATGCACTCAAATGCAGGGGATGGGTGAAAAGACCTGGGTGTCTGGTCCAAGACTGCAGTCTGTGAGAGGTTCTGGTGATTAAAGGGATCCCTGGTAGCTGAGAAAGGCTCGTGTCGTGCTCCTCTTTAAGCAAGGCAAGAAAGACAACCTGGGGTACTGTTGGCTGGTTAGCTTCTTTTCAGTCCCTGGAGGGGTGACCAAACATCCTTCTGGAATCTGTTTCCAATGCATGAAGGACACAAGGGTAGTTAGGAATAGTGAGCACTTATTTGCTATTTGTTTATGTGATCAGCATAATCATCTGTAAGGAAATGTGTGGCTATATGGTTGAGCGGAGACCAGTGGCTGTGGCATCCTTAACTAGATTAAGGCTTTGGACATTGTCTCTTGCAACATTGTCATTTGGAAGCTGAGGAAGTACAAATTGAAGAACAAGCTGCTACATAGGTTGAAAAGAGATAGGTTGAGGTGGTACTAATCATGGCATAATAATAATTTTAAAGTTAAACTTATTAGTGCATGTTATACCAGCAATGTACAAACCTGTTGTCAGATATCAGACTTATTTGGAAGGCTCCTTTCTGAATATTTAGCTTTCCTGTATCTTTTTCTGCTCCTTGCATACTGTCCATATTCTTTTGCTGTCCTTGACACTGATTTTCAATGCTTGTGTGGATGTGGTTATTTCTGTTATGCAGAGAAGGGTTCATCTGACTTACCTGAAGGCCTCAGGGATAAACCTATGCTCTGACTACATTTTGTGCTGATCTTAATGCAGACTCTGATAAACAAACATGTTCTACAGCTCAGACTTCAACTAGGAGACCTTTACTGTCCATTCATGTGGCTTGAAGATAAGATTTATGAGTGGTGATCCCAGTTCACTATTGTGCCTCTTTGCATTTGCTGCTTACTAGCAATTTTCTGTTTTATTCTAGCTCCTTTACCAAGGTGCCTCACCTCGCAGGAACTGAACAGAATCTTCTTCTTGCCAAACAAATTCAAGGCCAGTGGAAGGAGTTTGGCCTGGATTCAGCAGAACTCGTTCATTATGATGTGCTTCTTTCATACCCAAATGAGAAGCAGCCAAACTACATCTCAGTAATTGATGATCAAGGGAATGAGGTGAACTTTTTAATGATTGAACTATATTTATGTAAGACTTCTTTAAAGAAACAGTGTCCTCTTCTCCCACGTACTCATTCCAGCAAGTGCTTTATAATATGATAATAATATAGTATGACAAAAAATCCAGTGCAAAGGAAACGCATATGTAGAAATGGTTTTCCAGATCGTGCAGCAGGACAGCAGAGTGGCTGAAGTCTCAGTGCTGGAGTTAGAGAGTGGATCTGTGGCAAGGCTGCAATTGACGCCAATAAACCATAAGGTGTAAAAATGGTCACACTGGTTCAGCATAAGCATATTTCTAGGCCAATATCCTGTTTCTATACACAGACTTAAGTGGATGCATAGGCAAGTTTAAGAACAAGAAAATGCATTTAAGGCATGCAATTCTTTCAGCGCTGGGCTGTTTTCTGCTCAGCCTGATGCAATTAGTCTCTCATTAGACCTGTTTTCCAAGTTTAACCAGTTAGTCTCTTGTTAAACCTCTCTTCCAAGTACATATTCAAATCCTGCTTGAACAATTCTTGCTTCCACTGCATGCTGAAGTAAGGAATATTACGTTTTATACACAAAATACATTTTTTTATTTATATTTTTATATTACTTTTTATTTATTACAAAATATACATTTTAGTACAATGTTATAAAGATACTATCCATTGTACAAAGTACTGCCTTGTTCCATTTGCTCTGAACCTGATCCTTCTGGCTTCCTAAGGTATCTCCTAAGTTCATGTTGGAAGCAATAACAAACAGCCAGTCCTATAGTCGCCCTCTCCATTTTGTACACACAAGGAATACAGCAGATGTAAAACCTGACAAGGATCCTGAGCAAGGAGAGGATATGAGACTGCTTGAGAAGCATCATGACACATAGGTAGGGGCGAAGAGCCCTGGCTGTAACTAAGGAATGGCCACATTTGGGTGTGATGTGAATTCAAAGGGTGAAAGAATAGAGAAGTTCTTCCAGAATAACAGTCTCTCAGCTATATCTCACAAGGTTACAAAGACTGGACATGAACCTTGAGGCAGCAAGGCATGTTACAATGAATAGTAAGAAAAGGCAGCATGTTTAACAGATGCGTAACTAGCGAAGAGGTGAATAGTAATAATGATAAGAGTAATCACAAAAAATACCATGAAGGCATGGATGAACTAAGTGTCATTTTCTTGTCACCACCTCTTGGCAGTTTTCAGCTGCCTCTTTGCTTGGGTTCAGGCAGTGACTGCTGGGCATCTTCTGACAAGTTTTCATATTTCCATTCTGTTATGGAAGTTCAGCTATGTATCCCTACCTGGTTTTATGTTTGAACTTATGTGTGCTAGCTGGAATTGTATTTTTTGTGAGCAATTTATGGCAACTAGCATGTCATTTGCAACAACCAAGCTTAGTGTACAAACTTGTGCCTGGAGGTAGAGTGTTTGACCAAAGACTCCCATTCTCTATTGATAGATTTTCAATACATCATTGTTTGAGCCACCTCCACATGAGTATGAAAATGTTACTGATATACTACCACCATATAATGCTTTTTCAGCACAAGGAGTGCCAGAGGTAAGAAAAAAAGCTATGTAAGAGTATTATCAGTTGAAGTATTTTGTGAAAGGCTGGGATGGGTGGCTCCAACTTCTCAAGATGTTTGTTGTAGTAGTTTTAATTAGCCATTAGTATAAGAGAACACTTCAGGACAGCTAGGGCACATATTGTGCTAAGGTTAGAAGTATCCTATTACTAAAAAAAAAAAAGCTTTCTCAAATTGCTAGAACTCTGAGTCACAAAGGTGAAAAGCTTTTATCTTTATAGAAATGTTGGATACATCTCAGATTACTCCACATTACTCAATGATACAGAGAGGACTTGGGCAAGTCTTGCATAACAATAGCAACATATAAATCCTTTTGGAAGATATTTTGGATTAAATGAATGTCTTCAAAGGCTACAAAAGCCCCTCTCTTAATCAAATAATTCATTATGGAGGAACCTGTCAGGGGCAACATTGCATAAATGAATAAAATTATATAATAGTGTTTGTGTATGCAAAGAATGCCACTATTTTTTCACAGCCCAGAAGTCTGTCAGTTTAGCAAAGTACATTGGTTTAGTTTCCAGCCTCATTTTATAGAGCTGCTGTGAAACACAGGTTAATATAGAAAAGTGAGGAGTTTGAGCCAAGGCTTCCTACAGATTACAGGTATCTTTTGCTATCATTTTTATGGGCATTAGATCTCATTTGTAGAAATGCAAAAAACCCACTATATGATACCTAGTGAATAAAAGTGTATTCCTGAAAACAGATATTTTGTCTGTTGAATGACCAGTTGCCATGCAACTGCTTTTCTTTTCTGTGCAGGCAGATCTGGTGTATGTGAATTATGGTCGTACTGAAGACTTCTTTAAGCTGGAGCGTGAAATGGGAATTAACTGTACAGGAAAGATTGTCATTGCCAGATATGGGAAGATCTTCAGGGGGAACAAAGTAAGGGTTGTGCTTTGTTTTTCCCTCTGTGGGTCAGACACTGCTCATGGTAGAGCCAGCGGGAGTTACTGAGAGCTGTAAGTTGGAACACAGGAGCAGAAGGAAGCCTGCAATGCGTCCATCATGGCTGCATTCTAAGAATAACTTCCAACACAATAAAAACAGCTGAATGTATTAATCTCCCGTGACTGAGATGACTGCAAACTCCTTAGGCAGTTCTTGCAAGAGATTAGTTTAGGGAACTAAGTAAGTAAAGTAGTGTACAGAGCCAAGGCTTTGAATACTTTTCATCCATAGAATTCAGCATTTTGAAGAATTGTTTGTCAAGGAGTCAGATGCACAGAGATTAAGTAACGAATTCTTCCAACTTCAGACGACAACTCTGACACAATTGCTGGCAGTGGGACAGTGGGGATAGCGGTCAGGTTTTGTGCCTCAGTTTATGTCCTGTGCTTAATTGGATAGCCTGGAGCTGTGACTAAAGATGTGACACAAATAATGAAATACTGTGTTTTGTTCTTCTGATGGGTCTGTGCTCATTTTCACTCTTCCACATATACAACTTGTAAAGCTACATCCCCATGGGAATAAATTGACACATTCAGATTTATTACTGCATTAAAAGCAAATAATTTCACAGGTTAAAAATGCCATATTAGCAGGAGCCCAAGGAATCATACTTTATTCAGACCCTGCTGACTACTGTGCCCCAGGAGTAGATGCTTATCCAGATGGCTGGAACCTTCCAGGTGGAGGAGCCCAGCGTGGGAATGTGTTAAACCTGAATGGAGCTGGGGACCCTTTAACACCAGGTTATCCTGCAAAAGGTGAGTGCTGAACTGATGCTGAAAGTTATTGTGGCACAAGAAATGCAGCTATTTTCATAACCATGTCATTTCAGCTTGTTGCTTTTGAGTTAGGCAGGAAAAGCAAGTTTTAAAGAAAATCTCTCTGTATGATCCAAGCTTTGTAACTTGTAGAAAAGCAGGACATGTAGGTTTATAGACTGAAGTAACAGAAAATGGCTTTGAATTTATAGCCATTTTTAAATATCTGTATTTCTCAAGAGGATTCGTTTAAACTATATTACAGTCTACCATTAAAGAAGAGTAATAGCTTTGCTTGGAGGTATGTTTCCTTGCTGATCCTAAATTCCAAGCAGGAAAACAGTTTGAAATCTTCTTTACAAGGAGTAATATTTCTGTAGTAAAAATAACAGTAGCCTGGAGTCTTTCAAATCTTGGCACCATATGCTTCTTTTGTCCTTGTAGGCATCCTGAATTCAGGCTGAACTAAGATGCCCCCCAGTCTTGCCTGCTGATGGGATGGGAATACAGGGGTGCTTCTGGAAAGCTCACTGGCTTCTGTGACCATTGTTTAAACCCATACCCCCTTGTCTATTGCTATAGTCCCTGACAAAGAGTCCCTCCTCAGCATCCTCGTAGGCCCCCTTCAGATACGGGAGGTGCTCCAGTCCCTGACCATCCTCATGGCCCTCCTCTAATAATATGTAATAATATGGGTGGACAGCAAATCTAACCTTGCATGAAATGTGGGATTTCTGTTACACAGTTGTGCAGATGCCCTATTGGTTTTGTGGTTTTGTCATTGCATTTTCCTTTCCTAGAGGCAATATCTAAGCAATTATATAGGAATTAACACAAAAATTGGTGTATGCTTGTGGCTACTGTGTGGCTGCACTGTTCAAAAGTATTTCCAGTATAGTGAAAGTTGCTGAGAACGCTGTAAACTTAACATTGTGTTCTGGTTTCTCAGAGTATACTTTCAGGTATGAAGTTAATGAAGGTATAGGGATCCCCAAAATCCCAGTTCATCCCATTGGATATCACGATGCAGAAGTATTATTGCGGTGAGTATACATCAGTCCTCTTCACTAGAAGTCAGTATTCACAAGTGCACAGCAGTTTATTTTCTTTTTTAGTACCAAGACAGTAAAATCTATGCTGTTACTTATATTTCATGTTCTTTTGTAGTAGTGTGTGCTTCAGAGAATGGGGGAAATTCAGAGTAATCTATTTCTGGCATAATGTTTCTAGCAATTTTATAAACATACCTTGGTTTAGGCGCAGTAATCATTAAGGAAATATGAGGTTTTAGCCTCCTGGTCAGCTATATTTCTCTTGTTTTTTCACTTAACAGTGCAATGGGAGGACCTGCAGCTCCTGACAGCAGCTGGAAAGGAAGTCTCAATGTGCCTTATAACATAGGTCCAGGATTTGCAGGCAACTCCTCTACAAGGTCTGGTTTAACACTTGACTATTTATAAAGTATTGCAAGAGGAATCTCAATAGGAAAAAGACTGTGAAATAATACATCTGGAGATATTCTGGAGAAATTTATTTCTTTCTGAGTGTGCAAGACTCGGTGATGATTATTAGAATTTGAAAATAAGTTATCAAAACTACAGTTTTGCTCAGTGTCCACAGTGTCAATGGATAGATTCAGAGTTGTATAGGTCCAACCCAGTCTTTCCAACTTTAATCCTTACATTAAAGGTTCAGGCATTGTTTCACTGGTCCTGTTTGAAATGGCTATATAGCAGTAAGCAGACTTTTTCAGTACTGTTGTATTAACCCAAAACATCCTCCTTACTTCAAGTTTGGGTTTCCTTTTCTGATTCTGGTGCCCAAGGGGACAGTAGGACAGCCAACTTGTACCAGTCCAGCAGGGAAGGACTGACAATTCAGTAATCTACGTATGTTCCCTTGTCCACTGGAAGTCTCCCATGATTTCTGTAAACTTAGAGCTGTGAAGTGTGGCAATGATTTGGGAGTCCATCAACTGTTACCCAAAGCTGATAGGCCCTGTGATTGACAGACCTCAACAATAGCAAGACAGAAGATCCCAAAGTACATATATCCGCCTATTTTGTTTGAGAGGAACTGGCATTTGACCAGCAATAGAATATTTGCAGTTTACATTTTTTTCTGCTTTAACAGAGAAATCGAACTGTCCAGGTCTCCAGTATTAATGGAGTTACTACCTACTGGACCAAACTACCTAACAATTGCATTTGGTGAAGGAAGATTTGACTGGCTACCAGGGACTGTCATAGCATTCTTCCTTGCTTATAACTGATAAGATGTAATAGATAAAGCTGAAGATCACATTTCATAGAATCAAAGAATGGTTTGGGATGGAAGGAATTATCCAGTTCCAGCCCCTCTGCCCATGGGCAGGGACACCTTCTGCTAGACCAGGTTGCTCAAAGCACCGTCCAACCTGGCTTTGACTTTTCTATTAATTTTTCACACAAAAATCCTTCTAATTTATATGAGATAATATTCTATGAGGAGTTATGAGGAGTCATAGTGGACCACAATGAACAGTGTGTAATTATGGTGCATCATTATCACTACTACACCTCCTGTAAAAGAAGACTATGCCTGAATATATTATTTTAATAAGACTTCATTGATCATTATTTTTTTATGCTCTGCTTTAGCACTAAAATGGATAAAGTAGGAATAAAGAAATAAGCATAAGAAAGCTTATTAAACATAATTAAAGTGCTGCTTGAAATAGCTTGAAGAGCAACAGTAAAAAAAAGAAACAATATGATTCATCCACAAAACATAGACATGGGAAACATTTTTGAATGTTCTTTTTATCATCTTTAACTTGGTAGGGTAACAGTTCTTGTAAATATGGGCTAATCCTACATACACTTCTTTCTCAGAGTATCTCCATAACAAAATGAACCTTTTGTGCTTATGTAGAAAGTCAGTTGCACATGGGAAGTGTGCAAGTGTATGCATGCTCAAGGCACTGGTGTCAGTTATTTTCTGGGCAAAAATCCAGTAGCTGTCCTGAAGTAGGGTTTGATTTTGACAGCTATGCAGATTTGCTGTTGAAAAGACAACTTCAAATTTTAAACTCTTGGGGTTTTGCCAGACACAAAACAAGCATTGTTCAATGCTTTGTTTCTAATATAGGTTAAGAGGGGCTGAATACTAGTACTATTATTATTATTAGGTCTCCTAATAACTGAATTTCTTTCCTCTTTATAAAATTTCACAAGTGGATTTTACGGGGGGGAAGGGATGGAGGACTGACTATTTTCACTTAGATCTGCAGTCCTCAACAGACATTTCAATTCATTTCTGGATGAGTGTTTCCAATGACCTTCTTTCAGGGTTCTATCTTATTACAAAGAATTGTGCTAGAAAACCAAAGTGTATTCCTTATAAAAATACGTATCCATAATTATAATTTTAGTAAAAATATACATGTATTTTAAATCATTGTATATGCTTTTCAGTTTACTCCTCTAATACACAATTAGCAATTGAATTCCCTAAACAACAATTCAGTGAATGCTGTAAATACTTGAAAGTTTATAGATTGGCCCACTTCATAAGGTAATTTCTAAGGCATCTTTCTGACAGCAGGTTAACCTGATGTGAAAAATGGGGCACTGATTCAGCCTGACAGGTTAGATTAGTGCTAAACATGCAAAGCAAAACAGAAGCAGAATGTGTCTGGCTTACATGTTATTAATGTTGACTTTTTATTGCCTTCTCAGTCAGAAATGGTTACTCCATCCTGCTTTTCATTTCAGAAAAGTCAGGATGCATGTTCATACAAACAATAAAATAACACGGATTTACAACGTCATTGGCATCCTCAGAGGAGCTGTGGAGCCAGGTGAGTGTTAGGTGCTTGGTGAATTTTACTGCTTCTTTATTTTGTGTTAGGTGAAGTCGTTCCCATGGTGCAAGAAACTTCAAGTGTTTTAGGTAGACAGATAAAATGGAATCTGAAAACCCTTTAAGTTGTCCTGTCCCTCCCATCACACTGTTTTTTATTGGCGTTCCCAAGAATATATTTGAATGGGAATGCTAGAATGATAGATACCAGAATTTTTTATACTGCCTGTCATTTTACATTAGGTTTCCCATTGCAGTAGTCATACATTTTGCCTTTGCAAAAATTAACACAATGTAAAGTACAGAAAACTAGTGATGATTTGGGACCTCAACATAATTGTTGATACCTAATAGTAGTTTATATAGGTGAAAGACTTTTAAGTGGAAACATATGTATAAAATATTTCTTGTCTTCATTTCTGTACTTCAGTAGAGTAAGTGAATGTTTGCAGATTGCCTTTAAAACAGATTTGTAGCACTGGTAGCAGCCTTCCTATTTTGTTTGACAAGTAGGAATGCAATTAAAGAAAATAGGCAGCCTAAATACATTTTTAATGAAGGATCACAGAATCGCAGAATCATTACGGTTGGAAGGGACTTCTGGAGATCATCCAGTCCAATGCCTCTGCCAAGGCAGGGCCACTTAGAGCAGGTTACACAGCAATGTGTCTAGGCAGGTTTGGAATGTGTCCAGAGCGGGAGACTCCACAACCCCCCTGAGGAGCCTGTTCCAGTGCTCTGCCAACCTCAGCATAAAGAAGTTCTTCCTCATGTTGAGGTGAAACTTGTTATGTTTTAGGTTATGGCCATTGCTTCTCATCCTGTTGCTGGGCACCACTGAGAAGAGGCTGGCAACAAGCTCCTGGCACCCACCTTTGAGATATTTATGTGCATTAATGTGATCCCCTCTCTTCTCTAGGCTAAACAGAATTGATATTGTGTGTTTGTTTCCAGACAGATACATTATTTTAGGAGGTCATAGAGACGCCTGGGTGTTTGGTGGTATTGATCCAACCACGGGTGCAGCTGTTCTGCAAGAGGTTGTACGGAGCTTTGGTAAAATGAAGATGGAAGGTAACTTAAAATTACTTAAAATGATGGATATGGAAACCAGCAGCTTTGAGGAACTGTGCTGTATGTTCCCATCAGCAGTTGTGTTGATTTAACTTTTCACCTCCACAGAAAGTTGTATTTCTTATTATAAAAGATGCAAGTTAATTGAAGAAGTGCATAAAATGTTGCTTTCCAGCACTAAAATGTGTTTCTATACTGTATAAATAAGCAAAGTAACACTTATTTCTGAAAAGTTTTGTTAGATTTTACTATTTAAGGACAAGGGGAGTCGTGAATGCTCCATCCCTGGCAGTGTTCAAGGCCAGGTTGGACAGAGCCATGGGTGACATGATTTAGTGTGAGGTGTCCCTGCCCATGGCAGGGAGGCTGGAAGTGGATGATCTTAAGGTCCTTTCCAACCCAGACCCTTCTATGATTCTATATGTAGCTTGGCATCTTAGTTGCCTGAATTTATTTTCTCATGTCTCTCATTGGTGTAACAGTACGCTCTTAGTTGTATGGAATGAAAATATTGTATTAAGAAGAAATGCCTCTGGAGCAATATGCTCCTCTAAGGAGTTCAGAGAGGATTTTTTGCTATATCATTAAGTGCTATTTTGTGAAGTGATTTCTATTACCTGCGGTGATCTTTCAGCAGACTTTCTAACTTCAAATTGAACTCTCATGTTTAATTATGTGGTTGAAGGTTGGCGACCTAAGCGAACCATTATTTTTGCAAGCTGGGATGCAGAAGAATTTGGATTATTGGGATCCACAGAATGGGCTGAGGTAAATGGAAAAAAAGAGTGTAAAGAAAAGTAAAACTTTAAAGTCTGTTGCAGGCAGCTGCAATGCCCAGTGGCATGTATTCCTAGAGTGCAATCAATAGCTTCACAGTAAAGTTGGAGCACAACAGACTCCTTTAGGGGCTGTGAGGCCCTCATGTATTTATACAAATTACCCACTTAATGTCTTACAACATAAGTGGACTAGCTCTTCTAAGGTTTAAAAATCTACTTTGATTCCAAGCTAATGTCCTTCAGTGGTCCCTGTGTGGAAATCTAGCTGTTAGTTTAACAGAACAGTAACATTTTATATAACCTAAATTGTTTTACTTTCTAACTTCTATTTGAGAAATAGCTTAGTTTCTATAAACTAAGGTCCATGTACCTGTGATCCATGAGCACACCAAGACCATTGTGTGGAAATTAATCCTCCCAGGTAAATGAAACAGAAGGTAATCTATGAGTTCCATATTGCTGTGAAACTTCCAGTATCATAGAGTGTCAGGGAAAGGACAATAGATTAATCCTGTAGTGAGATCCCTAACTATATTCCTGCCTGATAGAAGAGTGCTGGAAAATTCAGAAGTAAGGTTCTGAATGTTTTTCTCTTCCTTTCCCTGTTGGGCATGTTCAGTTTTTAACCCTGTGAGTGGATTTGTTTAGCCCAACAGTAAGAAATATAAGTCTTAGAAGTGTTTTCATTGCTTTGTCTGTAAAATCCAAATTAGAAATGCAGCAGGCAGAAAATTGCCTGATGAAACACATTTCTGCTGAACTATGTAGTAGTGCTGGCTGGTTTAACAGAAATGTATCATCTTGATCTTCTGTTAGAATTTTACTTACATGGTTGCATTTAGGTAAGTGGATAGAGATTTCAGAATCTATCAAATAAAGTATTTGTATCTTTTTGCTTTAGTTTATTGTCGTGCATTTCAGTAAAGCACAAAATTACATAGCAAAATCGCAGGTGTCAGAGGAGGGAGCAAAACCAGAAATATGCTTCCAAACACCAATGGGATTCCATCATTCTTCTGTAAACAAAACAGATTTCTCTTGGTTTGGATTTGCACTAATTTTCTCTCTACATTACTTGGCTTCCAGCTGCAATAGACTCTCTGCACCTTACTGGTGGTTTTTGGGACATTAGATGAAGAAAACACAATCTCAATTATCTTTAAAGTCATTTACTGAGAGATTTTAAAGAGTTAACATTAAAGTTTTATCCCATCTGAACTCCACTGGTAACAAAAGGATACCGTATATCAAACTTTATTTGTGCTTTCTTTAACTATGTATCTATGCACATATTTAGATGCTGTCAAGAAAAAAAACACCTATTTGTTTTAACTATGAGGAATGTGAAACAATGATATTTAAAAGATCAATTTTTGTTGAGCAAGTCATGAATAAATTAGGAGTTCTTTTGATGTTTGATTTCTTCACATATTGCTACTGCTGTTCTGTCAAGTCTTTTGTTTAATAATTTAATGTCTAGTAATCTATCATTCATTATTTCATGAAATAGCAGTTGTGCTAGATTAGAAAGCCATAACCACAAATCATATTTGAACCTCAGTGGTTTTATATTGTTGTTTTGTTGCTTTACCTTCCTTCCCTTTTACACCTAGATTAGATTCAGCTTCTCTAGAGACAGTCTTCATGGTTTGCATTCATGTTTTCCTGTAAAGCTGCCAGTAAATCTTGAGGAAAATTAACTCATGAGAATCACCATCTTCTGTGTAAGAAAAAGACTGCAACTGTGGCAACATCCTTTTGTTACATAAGCAATCTCCATTGCTCATAAACAAAGTCATTTCTTTATGTTGCAAATAAGGTTTTGCACATTTGCAAGGCCTTATTTATGCACATAATCATAATCTTTTTGCAGAATCTTCTCTACTATTTATTTTAAATATATTAATTTCACCATGAAGTTATCAATTACCAGTTCAGTTTTTAGTTCACATGACTTACAAATGATTAGTTGGGTTATAAATGGAATGAATCAAGTAACAATTACTAACCTAATTGGAATATCCATCACAAAGCCAAGACCTAGTAAAATACCACTTTCTGATTAGGCTATCAATTGCAAACATAATTACCAGTTTGCAAAAAAATTCAACAAGTGTGTGCATGTATTTAGCATGAAAGCAATGCTTGGTTGACTCAAATCAGTCAAATTCTCTTTAATAGGAAATGTCAGTGCCTTGACTTATCCCTTTTTGAAATGGAAGGGGGTAGAAATGACAGCAACACTCGGTTTATCAGTGTTAAAACTGAGTTCACTGCTGGATGCTCACATGAGTAATTATGGATTCAAAGCATGGAGAAATTCTGGCTGACCTCATGGTCATACATTACATGTTCAAAAAAGCAATGCAGAGATAAAACACATGTATAACCTTAATTTATCCTGTTACAATTCTGTTCAGTAGTTTTCCTGTTCCATCTTGCTCCTGTGTGATGCATCCTACATTTTGTGGGTGTTTTCCACAGCAAATTAAGCAGGAATGAATTTCATATGCCCAGATCACAGACCCATCCTCAAATGTTAATATAATTAGCAAGGTACATAGTGCTTCTTATCCTGATGGGGCTCTTAAAGGTAATGCTGTAAAACCCAGTGTGCTTAACACGCTCTTGACTAAATTTCACTAAATGCAAGTAATAATTACACTTTTATAACCCCAGGAAAATGCCAGAGTCCTCCAAGAACGGGCAGTCGCTTACATCAACTCGGATTCTTCTATAGAAGGTGGGTCTTTCATTTTTAAACTCACTTTACTTCACAGATGCCAAAGTTAATAGTCTGCTGTGTATTATTTATTGCACCCAGAGCTGTCAAATATGACAGATAATGTAATGTTCAGAGTAAGTGCAGCAAATCCAGAGTTAAGTGGAGAAAGAGTAATTTCAATGCTCATGTTGCTTGCTTTTGCGCATAGCATCATCCAAGAGCTGCACCTCAGGTGTCTGGAGTCCAAAATGCTTCATCTGGAGGAGTTTAGCATTCTGTTCTAATGAACTGAGCAGTCTGAATGTTAAACTCTCTCTTAACAGCACTAGCTTTAATTTGCAATTACAGTTTTAATATATGACAGACTGCTCCTTGTTCTGCTTTCAGTTCCAGCTTCTTTCCCTGTGGAATTATATTTGGGGCAATAGTTTATTATGATTTTAGGACAAATTGTTTTGAATTCTTAGAGTTACATTTTGTGGCGTGGGACCCATTTTGGGCCAGTGTGATCACCTTTGGTCATTGTTATGAGGAGGGAGAATATGAAGGGAGTCACATATGTATTATGGCAGGACTCTTCTAGAAAAATAAGTGTTGAAGAGTGTTTCACAAATGACTCTGATCCACCATCATCCAATTTACTATGACCTTCAGATTATGAGATGAATCTGTCATACAGAAACACTGCTTAGAAACCTGACTTTGAATTTTGGGCCCAAAACTAAGACCTAAATCACAAAATCCTTCTTACATTATACTGAGCTTTATTACAGAAGGACTTCATTTACTGCTGTCTGTGCTGAAACAATAGTAGAGGCCTGTGAAGCAGTCCTTCATCATAACCTCAGTTATTTAGGGCATTGCCCTTCCCATGTTAAACCCAACTGATTTTGGGCTCACTGTGTGTAACTGAAATGGGTATCAGGCATATTTAAGAATTCTTTTTATTCTTGTCAGCTGAAAAGTTTATCTCTCACAAAAAGATTGTAAAGAAAGAAAAGCCAAACCCAGTTCCTCAGTTGGAATTGGGATATAGGAAGGGTAAAAGCAGTTCCGTCAATTATGCAGCCTACATGCTGTGTAAAAAGTAGAGCAGAATTTCATGCCTGGAAGATCTTATGAATGAAATAATAGCTTTACACTGCTTCATATTCTCTGCATGGATTGTAACACACATATTTTAGGTGGTTTGCAGCCAACATGCTGCTGTCTTAACAATTTTCTTCTGAATCTTGATTATTCAAACATGTCTCCTGTTTTATGCATTAAAGAAAATGTGAAAGTAAAACCACTGGAAAAGAAATATGTAATAAGGAAAAGAAGACCATACTCAGTGTACTGTTTTAAGTATCTTGCACATCTTTCACCTGATTGGGTGTTAAAATCCTCCGTAGAGCCATAGCACCCATGTACTCTGCTGATTATTTTGTTTATCATCATACATTCTCCACAGTACTTTATATGCCATGTTTTGAACAGCAAATTATTCACTGTCTTTTAGCAATGAAAAACGGAATAGTGCGTCATACTTTTGAGCATTTTTGTGACTCTAATTTCCAGTTTTCAAATATAGACTCTCCTTGGAAACATCATTAACATTATCTGGTATTTTTCCCATCATAATGGGGTTTTCTGTAATTGTCAGTGTAGTCCATTTGTGAGTACACGCTGTGCAGAGGATGACCCAAATGTCTAAACTGTATCAATAACCTAACTATGTCATCTGAGAGCTTATGTTTTATTATGTCCCAGCTCTCTCATCCCTCTCCTTCTCTTTGTTGTTGTCTGTATTTGAGGGCAGAGGTGTTTGCCTGACTGCTGTTTGGTGGTTGTAGTACATAGACAAGATGCTTTACACTCCTGCCTGCCTCAAAAGTGGCCATAGTTTCTTCTGATGGGGCTCTTGTTGCTGTAACTGACAGCTTCCGCATGAGATACGTATGTAGTTCAACATAGCCTGCAGGCAATGTGGAAACCTTATGGGTGTAAAGCATAGCAGCCACATCATGGAGGTAAAAGGGGGGGTTTAGGAGACAGTAGGTGAAAACATTACTCTTCATCTTTTCTGCCTCCTGTTTGGGTGAGACTGAGTTTGAAATATGAAATGCCAAATGTCTTGCAAGTCTCTTGCTCAAAAGACAACCCGTCTTTCAGATACAGGCTGCAAAAACATTGAATGAGTACTCTTCAGGATAAAAGAAGAAGCAGCTGCATTGAAAGACTTCTTAAAGCGTCTTCCAGGGAATGAGCCTTTCCTCCTGCACAGCTGTTGAATGCACTGAGTTTATCTTTAACATCCTACAAAAAGTTACCATTGCCTTCTGCTTAACACAGGCTTCAGGGAGTGTGTGAGTGACAAGGGATTGTAGCTAATGAGGGATAGTTAGGCATAATTTACAACTATGGAAATGATTAGTTTCATTACTGTGTATGTACCGTAACCCGTGCATCGTTGTCACAGGCAGATAGATGGCTACAGGCTCAGATTGTTCTTCAAAAATGTGTCCAAACCATGAAATTTGAACAATACACAAACTTTCAAAACTCTTTTTTTTTTCTTTTTTCAGCCACAAAAGAGCAAAGATCTGTCTGGGAATATTTTGCTCTGTGTTTTAGTTCAACTGCTTGTAGTTAGATCGGTGACTGAATCAAACACTGAACACCTCTAATCTGAATTTTGCTTCAAAATGTGCAGCTGGTCCCTCTTTATCATGAAAGCTATTCAGAAGACCAGGGGGAAAAAAAAGGTGCATTTTTCATTGATAAAAGGCACCCAACTAAAGCTGCAACAGTATAGAGATGCTACTTCATTTTTTCTAATTACTTTGGCTCTTGAAAGTATTGAATGGTCTTTCCAAGGCTCTGTGGAAGCTACTACTATTGGGTTTTATGACACCTGATAATAATACACTAGGTAATAAAATTGCACCTGTAATTCTAATTGAGCTCTCCTGGAAAGATGATGCTCTGCATCTGTCCCCCATAACAAGTTAGGAAGTCAAGAATCCATTAAGAAGATAATGCCTCTGGTATGTGAAGGCGAATTTCCACATCTTTCTTTCATTTTCAGGTAACTACACACTAAGAGTTGACTGCACCCCTCTTCTCTACAGACTGGTGTATAATCTGACAAAAGAGCTACAGAATCAGTGTGTCTAGTATTTGTGATTTTCTAAGAATGTAAAAGTGGGAGTTTACTGGATAAAATTGGCTTATTAAATAATATTGGATTTATCTTATTGCTGAGCTGGATGAATCTTGGTCCCACCAAAATCTATGGCAAAACATTCCCCATCAGTGGTACACAGTCCAGGTTCACAGTTCCTCAGTATTAGAAAGGTTGAATTGTGTCACTGACTTCAGTGGAATATTGTTTGCAATATATAGTAAAAATAATAATAATGAAACCAAGACAATAAAAAGCAAGATCACTTCTCTAAAGTGATAAGCATTCAAGTAAATAAATTACATTTTAATTTTCCCTTTCATGTGCCAAAGAGCATCTATTCATTTTCACAGTGGCTAGCTAGCATTTTTCATCTTGTCTGTTCCCCCTGAGACTCCTTCAGATCTAATTGAGGCCCTGAAACCCTGTGGTAAATACTGAGGGATTGAGTGGGGTTTGCAACAAGCCAGATGTATGGATTTCCATGATTTCATGCAGTCTGATTATGTCTCCTTTGCTTTCACCTCTCTGGACGAATTATCATGAGGCTGAAAGACTGTGATCCATCAAAGCATGACTCTTCATTGGCCATGCGAGGAGTTAACCAGATTAATCACCCAGCATGAGCCTCTGTCACTATCCTCAGATGTGGAATCATCTCAATTAACAGAAGACGTCTCTGTCTGACTTAAAGGCAGCCATAGAAATAAATATCATTAGGATGAGATTTATTTGGCCAAATGTGGTTCTCTACTCTTGTACATAGAATCATAGAATAGTTAGGGTTGGAAAGGACCTTAAGATCATCTAGTTCCAATCCCCCTGCCATGGGCAGGGACACCTTACACTAAACCATCTCACTCAAGGCTTTGTCCAACCTGACCTTGAACACTTCTAGGGATGGAGCATTCACAACTTCCTTGGGCAACCCATTCCGGTGCCTCACCACCCTTACAGGAAAGAACTTCTTCCTTATATCCAATCTAAACTTCCCCTGTTTAAGTTTGAACCCGTTACCCCTTGTCCTGTCACTACAGTCTCTAATGAACATATAGAACTCTCAAACTATTTTCCCCTCATATTAAGGGATCCCAGATGACTTGGTCCCCATGTAGAAGTATGCACTGTAATGGCACTTGGTAGGATGACTACAGCTATTAGTCTCCCATCCCAATAGAAGCATTGATCCTGACCTATATCCCAATACATTGCACTTTATTTTAACACTGGAAATGCCATGGTTTGAATCTAGGGAATTTTATCTATGTTATTCCCATGTTTTTCTTTTCTTTCCCACATTTTTTTTCCTTATTGACTCTATTTTACTCTTTCTTCCCTGTGTGGCTAGAAGCCATGCTTCTTCAAACATCAGCTGTGACACTTGGCACACTGAAGGGCATTGTGTTTCACCTATAAACATTTCCATCTCCCCAGTGATGTAGAGCCCTGGATATAGTAAACTTTTTGTCTGCAACAAGCTAATTACCCATGGATATGCTTTTGTGCAAAAGACAAACAAAGTGAAAAAGTGCTCTGGGCTAAAAATAGCACCTCAGGAAACTATTTAACTATTGCTGGGTTCAAGTAGAAAGCCTCCATTAAAGCACCATTCAAAGTACTTGAGAATGGCTTTTGGGGAACTTTTCCTATTGAGTGCTATTTAAGCTTTTAACAGTAAAAGCATAATATAAACAATAGAAAACCTGACAGCTATTCCATAATTCCATGCTGTCTCCCTGCTGAAAAGCTCCCAGAATTATGTTATATTCATCCATATTCAGAGCTGCTTTTATAAAGGGGATTATTTTATGGCAGTGAGCTGTCAGTGACCATTTCTTAAAGCCATCTGAGTCTTGTCAGTTTGTTACAGACAAAATCCACAACTTCTTTTCTATTATTCTACAAAGCAGGATTCTGCAATAGCATTCTTATTCTCTGCTCTTCTCTACTTTATGTACATAGTCAAATCTTTACAGTGATTCAACACTGTAGTTTTAATTTCTGGGCTATCTTTCATTAACCAATGTTGATGTGCCACCAGGGACCTCCAGTGATCCATAAAACACAGGCTGTGAACCTTTCTCTAGAACTTTTACCCTCTTTTGAGTTTTTCTGTAAGATCATTCACAGAGATCATTGGAATTTTTCTAAGGAAAAAGATGTTTTGAAGGATTCTTAAACAGAAGTCAGGGATACCAAAGGATGTTTGCTGAAGGACCACTTATAGCTGGGACTCCATTTTTGTTGGCATAGAAGCATGCATACAAATGACTGATAGACCCTGGAAAAATGTGACACATCTTCTACTTGGCTCCCTACTTCTAGCATCACAGAATAAAATTCCTTTAAGGGTTTAAACATCTTTATTCTCCAGGTCCCTAAAAATTCCAGTGAATAGGATTAGGAAAAGAGGGAATGAAACTAAAGCTAGAAGAGGGGAGCTCTGTTTTACAGAGGGTTCTGCTTCATTTTTTCTCCTTTTTCCCCCAACCCCTTCACCTGCATTTACGTAACCTCTTACAAAGATAACCAAGGACTATAGTCAGTACCTTTGGTCTTTTCCACTAATCTGGAAAAAGCCCCTAATTTCTTTAAGGGCTAGAAGGACTAAAGCAGAGTGATTATAGTCTTAGTTTTGCTATTTCAGATGCAGTGCATTTGATTTTGGATGACATTGGGAAGCTAGATATACAAGTATCAAAGCCTCAGTTCATTAAGTCTTTGCATATCCTGGTTGTTAGTTCCTTCCGTAGGAATAATGAAAGGTCCTGTGCACCTCACAAGTCATTGTTAATTCTTGGAAGCAGCACAGATAGGACCAAAATGGTCTATGATGTGCTTGGCATAGGACTGAGTTTCATTCATGAAGCCCCCTATGTGAGATGCTTTTCATGGTTGGGATCCCCAAATGTACGTAATAAATGTAAATAGTGGACGTGTACTTCATGCAGCAATGTAAAGGTCTCCTTTAATAATGAGTTGAGTTACAGGTACTTCCAATGAGACTGTATTTTCCTCTCCAGATTTTAAGCCCTGATGAGGGTTATGAAAATAAGTCTCTTTATGAGAGTTGGCTTGAGAAAGATCCTGCAAGTGAGAATAACAGCTATCCCAGGTAAGTTGTTAATCTTTCTTGTCTTTCCCAATATTTTCATTTTATCATAGCATGGCTACTCGCCAGAATTTTTCAAGATGTGCTATTGATGACAGCAATACAAAACCTTTTAGCACAAGGTGACTTTATAGCGGTATCTTTTAAAGTAAAATCAAATCAAATTTTATGACTTTTTTAAAATGAGGCTGACATCTATGCTTGCTGTAAAATAAAACCTCACTCTTTTTAAAGGATTTTTTATTAGCAGAACAGCAATTTGGAAAGCAATCAAAAAAAGAGCAGGGCAAAGAGAGAATTCAAATACAGTTTAGTCACACTATTAGGTGAGATATCAAAATTGTTACGATAAGCAAATGCTCAGCTGAAAGAAACTGCCTAGAGTGGCAATTACTTGTTCTTTGTTTATCCAAGATAAATGTAATACATTACAAATCTATATCCAAGGGTATTAAACTTCATATATGAAGGTATTAAAACTCCAAACCACTCTGAGCCTGTGACTCAGGGCTAAATCCTATTCACAATGTGTCATTACTCATGGAAGGCAAACAGAACTGCCTCATTGTGGGATTTGACCAAAATCTTCTGCATGTATTAGCCCACCCTTCAGATCCTGTTGAGTGTCTAGATTCATTAGACTCACTGAGGTTTCTTCCTTTTGAAAAAGCTACCAGGTCTGATCTTTCTCAGTTGATACAAATAGCTCCTTGCAGAAATTTATACTGACTGAAGAATCCCAGCTGGAATAGAAGAAACTTGTTTCCTTTTTAGCTGAGAAACACCAATTACTCACCAGGCCAGACATCCAAACCTAAAGCTTCATATAAAGCTTAAATAAATATTTGAAAATACTTAGAATATCACATCTGTCTCTCTTTCCCTCTGTTTTGCCTCCCTTACCCACCAGATGGCAATATCTACTTGTAAGTAAGAAATGCTAATTCTCTGCAGTGGAAATTACTTCTCAGGCTTTGACTCTACTGTGGAATATGCTAAGTATATAAACACATCTGTCTTTACAGATATTGTTGCTCAATTCATATTAGTTTGGAAATAGATGATTAGTGTTTTAAGATTGCAGCAACGTGCCTGATACAATTTTGTGTCTCTTGTGCATAATACATACAGGGTTTTTTTAAGTGTGGTCAATGTCATAGAATCATAGAATCATAGAATAGTTAGGGTTGGAAAGTACCTTAAGGTCATCAAGTTCCAACCCCCCTGCCATGGGCAGGGATACCTCGCTCTAAACCATATCACCAAAGGCCTCATCCAACCTGGCCTTGAACACTGCCAGGGATGGAGCATTCACAACCTCCCTGGGCAACCCATTCCAGTGCCTCACCACCCTAACAGGAAAGAATTTCCTCCTTATATCCAATCTGAACTTCCCCTGTTTCAGTTTTAACCCATTACCCCTTGTCCTACCACTACAGTCCCTAATGAAGAGTCCATCCCCAGCATCCCTATAGGCCCCCTTCAGATACTGGAAGGCTGCTATGAGGTCTCCACGCAGCCTTCTCCAGGCTGAACAGACCCAACTTTCTCAGCCCATCTTCATATGGGAGGTGCTCCAGTCCCCTGATCATTCTCCTGGCCCTCCTCTGGACTTGTTCCAACAGTTCCATGTCCTTTTTATGTTGAGGACACCAGCACTGCACACAATTCTCCAAGTGAGGTCTCAGGAGAGCAGAGTAGAGGGGCAGAATCACCTCCTTCAACCTGCTGGTCACACTTCTTTTGATGCAGCCCCGGGTACGGTTGGCTTTCTGGGCTGCAAGCACATAATGAGGATTGCTCCCTTTAAAAGATCTTAGCAATATTGGATACTGAATTAGTGCGGTGGAATAAAATCAGGTAGAGTCATTAAGCATGCTAGTCATCTAGTCTCTTATCTTAGAGTGTCCCTAATGCACCCTCCAGAAGAGCTGACCTCAATTTCTGTCAAAGATCTTCATTTTGCATAAATTGCTACCATAGCAAACAGGAAATGCTCTCAATAAGATGTTGTCTTTTTTATACGTAGAATAAACAAACTGGGATCAGGCAGTGATTTCGAAGCTTACTTTCAGCGACTTGGAATTGCATCAGGCAGAGTCCGTTATACCAAGAACAGGGTAAGCCTTCCAGATTGCCTGAAGTTTGTAGTGCTGAGCAGTCACCTTTTAAAAGCATTTGTTCATGATGAATACAAAAGCTTCAAAGCATCTTAGACTGGTTTGTATATCAGTTTTGTTTCTTAATTTAGCAAGAAACCTAAATGTTTGGAGAATAAAACATGTTACAGTGATGTGTCTACTCTATAGGCTGTCAAGGTCACAGAAGGGTATTTATAGATCTGAGGTGAAGTGTATATTTATTTTCACCTTGCTATTAGTAGGGCCCTTAATATACAAATATGCCCGGACTGTGTTCAGAAATAGCTACACAAGATAAAAAAGGGCCATGATGGAGGATTTCTGCTACCCAAAGCTGTTCTCACTTTTACTGAAAGCAATCTTTGCACAATGGAACTGAAGGCAGGTCTGTGTAGATAGGGAGAAAGTAGCCTGCTCTCTTCACCTTCTGTAACAGTCCATGGATTTGTGTTTAGTTTCTTAAAATGAATGCACCAAAATGGAAGGATACCAAATTGTGGTTTGTAGCAAATAGCTTTTTTTCATTTGGAATCTGTGCAAAACATCATAGTTAAGTGATCAATACGTCCCTTAACTGCAGTTAGAATACAGGGCACTGACAAATTTGCTTGCTCTTTTTCAGAAAGCAGACAAATTCAGCAATTACCCTGTTTATCACACAGTGTACGAGACCTTCGAGTTAGTGGAAAAGTTTTATGACCCCACCTTCAAGAAACACCTAACAATTGCCCAGCTACGAGGCAAACTGGTTTATGAACTGGCAGATTCCCAGGTCATTCCATTTGACTGCAGAGATTATGGGGAAGCCTTAAGAGGATATAGCAATAGAATTCATAAATTGGCCAAGAAACATGAAGAACAGCTGAAGCTTTACAAAGTATCATTTGGTGAGTAATAGCCATAAAGCTATTTCTGAATTGTGTTAATTAAAATCATGTAGGGACACGTTATATCTGTTACAGCTGGGAAACTGAATTCTTTACTTTCCTGTTTTAATTCTGCCATCATATTAAAGAGCCTCTTTTTTCTTTCCTTTTTCCTAAATAAAACACAGGTTTAACGCATTATTATCTAGATGAGAGGTTTATAACAATTTTCATATTATTAATTACGGCCATTACAGTGCTCATGAGAAATCATAGACCTCAAATGCAGAACAAAGATATATCAGCCTGCTTCTCACTTTCTTGCTCAAGAAGACAAAGGTTTATGGCAACTGCCTGGAACTTGAGAGAAACAGGTTCCCATCCCTCCTCAGCCAAAGACTCCATCTGACCCTGGGAAACTTGCTTTCCATCTGTCTCAGTGCCTGCCTACCACTTTCAGGCCACAAAACCACTTCTCTAACTCTTCTGCAGAAATACCTCCATTTGTTGAGCCCTTGAGCACATTGCAATGAAGCATATAAACCAGGTCTGAAGCAGCAGAGTGCTCTGGATCCCAGGCTAGGATAGCCTCCACCACCATCTTCTTCATCTCCCTCTTTCTCTTCTTACCTCATTCACTCTTTGTGCCTCTGTACCAAGGAGAATTTTTCAGGTGGTCCCAACTGACTCGCTATCCAGTGGACCCATGGTCTAGAGGTATAAACTGCCTTTGAGAGACGCAGAACTTCTTTGGGGTTGTGTGAAGCATTAACTCATCATGGATCCTCATTTGGGAAAAATTAATAATTACATTTAAAACTTCATATAATGGCTTAGGGGAAAAAATCTGACTAATTTGAAAAGACACCCATTTTTGTATGAAGGCCACTTGAGACAGAAGAAGCCTTGTGAGATGGATCATCTGCTCTGAGGCATCGGATAACACAGATTTATTTCAATACATTCTTTTATTTACCGCAGCACACCTTGTAAGGAAATATCAAAATTGGAATTAATTTTTGCAGCAGTAGAATATCTACCAAAATTGTTGTTAAATCATTTATTTTCATTGAGTTTCTTTCTTGTTTTGGATTAGAAGTTGCTCAAACTACCTTCTGACCAACACAACAATATTTGTTCCTAGATTCTAGAAGCAATCATCTTCTTTCGAATCACTTAAACCTCTCCTTAATAACTTTATACTTGTGTCATTTTGACCAGGTTTCTTGCAAGTCGTGTTTTTCAATCTTTTCATTATTTTCAGTATTTTCTCTAATGCCTGATCAGTTTTAAATTATTTCTTGAATTAAACTATAATTTATAATTCTTGCTTATTCTATCAATCACACCAGGGTATATTCAAATACATTGGCAGTTTTTGCAATACTGTGTAAATTAAAACTAATTTAACTCAGCAGTTTCATAGTTGCCTTGTGACAACACTGAAGGTCAGAAAATTGTTAATTAAGCTGAATAAATCACATAATTGCCCTTCATAATAATAGATTAAGGTTCTGTTCGCTTTTGGGTTCCCATTTCAGCTGTTCCTTTGCAAAACTGAAGGTTGGAAACCTTTTCATGAAATATGCACTTGCAGTCATATGCTATGGCATATTTTCTAACATAACCAACACTGACAACACTGAATAGTGATCATGAGCACAAGTTCTCTTACATATTTTCAGATGATCTTTCTTTTTTTCCTCTTAAATCCCCTCCTACTGCTTCTGAAATATAATCTACTGCCATGATATAGCCATGATGTCAGCAGGGTAGAACTCTGTCCTCTGGCACACTGGAAACTATTGCCTTGGCTGTGGGCAAGTGGAAATTCTCACCCTCACAAGGTGACATAGGTCTGTCTATACTGCAGTCCATAAAGACGTCGGATACATAAAATCTGTGCCTATAATTGTGTAAACTAAACAAAAATGTTAATACAAGAACAAACAAGTGTAGGCTGGTAATGAATAAATAGGTTTCCTAGAAATAGAAGAGCAAATGAGACTGCAGAGCAGCTTTCAAGAGGAGTCCTGGGAACAGAAAGCCTATCACACCAAACAGTGTGATAAATCTGGCTACAGAAGGCCTGTCACACTAAAATAGTGTGATAAATTTATAAACATTAAAGGGCCAGACTTGTCAACAGGGGACTGGATTTAGGAGATGACCTAATCTTACGCCCCATATTCCAGTATAATCAAAGAGAGGATACTGAAACTTGTGGTACAAGTTGTAAAGCTTGCTTCTTTGTAATTGAGTTGACTTTTGGTAAGGCCAGAAGTTGTCCTCATAATACACACCTTACTACTTATTCTACAGAAAGTAGCTATATAAATTGGTAGTTTTGCCAGGTTTGTATCAAACAGACCCTTTCACAACTGTTGTTGTCATTAAAAGAAAGGCCCACTCCTACTTTGGTGAGGTTATTCCACATGGGTTGAATGTACTGCCAGGGACAGAGCTGGAAAAGGCACTGACTTACCTGCACATAACCAGGCATAACATGCAAAATTCCAGGGTCTGAGCAGCAGCACTGTGGAATGGCCATGGGGGATCATGGCAGAGACACCTCTGGTGCTGTAACTCTAGTGCTCACATGCAGCAATCACGGGCCTTGGCTACTTTCATCTATGCTGTATATTGCTGCATTCCACGAGTTGTGTCTTTTACACTTCACCCAATTCTATTCAATATCCATAGAATCATAGAATAGTTAGGGTTGGAAAGGACCTTAAGATCCTCAAGTTCCAACCCCCGTGCCATATCACACTCTTCTGTTATGATATGAATAGGACATAATGTTCCAAGAGGGAAATCCTGCCATTCCTCCACAGCCTGCTAGGAGACGGTATTTTTGATGTAAGTCAGGCTATTTATACCTGAATGCTGCAGTGCATCCCTTTGTTAAAATGGAAACTGCAGAGTTCTCCATTTGCAACGCCAGCCCACTGTCTCCTTGCTAGGCAGAGGGAAGATGTGTACTTTTGAAAGCTTTATCAAGCACTGTGCTTTGTAGTTGGCCTTGTTGCGCAAGGTCTTAGTCTATTACTGCAAGTAGTGCAGCTCTTTAAAGTCTTCACTAGTGAAACGAATGAATGATGGAAAGACAACAAAATTAGTGCAATTGTATCAGCAAAACAAATGTATTTTTTCTCCCACTGGGTAAATGAAAGGTGTATTGGGCTCAGTAGACACTCTGAAGTTGTTCACAAAGTCCTTCCTTTTCTAGATCCTCTTTTTTCTGCTGTGGTCAACTTCTCAAAGGCTGCTGACGAATTTCACAGGAGACTTGAACAAGCTGACAAGAAAGAGTAAGTTTGAAAAGAAACGTGGTTTATATATAAATATATAAAATGTTTTATATATAAATATATAAAATGTTTTATATATAAATATTTCAATATAGAGATATCTGCCTTAGGTACCCAGGGTGGCAGTTCTTTCCTTCCAATAACTATAAAAGGAATCTCTCTGATTAGTGTAAAATGGAGCTCTTCAACTCCAAGAAAGGCAGTATGTGCTAAGATGAATTCTGCTTGCTGTGATGAATAGTATCAGCCATAGAGCTTATTCCTAGCATCACCGCGACATGAAAATGATTGCAGCACATGGAAAGGCGGGTAGCAGTGAAAGGTAAAAGTTGGACTTTCCACCTCATGTTCAGCGAAAATGAAGTCACATTTCCTCCCTGTGTGAAATCTCTGTCTCCACTTCCTGCAGCCCAGTCACAGTGCGAATCATGAATGACCAGCTGATGTTTATAGAGAGAGCTTTCATCGATCCTCTTGGATTACCAGGAAGGAAGTTTTACAGGTAAGGAATGAGGCTTCTTGCCCAGCTGCCTAGGGCTCTGTGGTTTTGAAGGTGAACCCCACACTAACTGACTGATCAGAAAGGCTTCATATAGGAATACAGCTCAACAGATTGTTTAAGGTAATATCCAGTGAGTATCAGACTCTATAACCCCTGAGGAGAACTCCTTGGCTGCACCAGTCTTGTGGTGCCCAATTCCTCTCCTGGGGTCTGGCACTAAGTTTTTATTCACCATCATACTCTGTGACTTTTTCTTGCAGGTGTGTAGCACTACTTCTGTGTATAGCACTACTTCTGTTACCACTTGCTCTTTTAAAGCTGTACTAAGTGAGGATTGAGTGGAGAATCAACTGTACTGAAAAGAAAGGAGAAAAGAGGGTGGAGTAAAAGAGAGAAGAGGATGAGAACAGATGTGTAATGAGGATCAGAGGAAATCCAGAAGAGAGGGTTCAGAGGGAGACCTTTGAACACAGAATAAAGTCCCATGAGCTGTGCTGTAGAGTCCCAGCTGTCCCAGCTTTGGCTGCTTCTGTAGAAGCTATAAGTAGCTATTAGCTATTAGCTTAAATAATTATTAGTTATTCTTGAAGTTTTCTCTCCACAAGCACATGGGCCCAGAGAAAAACGTTTAGTGCACCACAATACATTTTATAGTGCATTTATCAATAAATAATACTTGACAACAAGCTAACTGCCAGTGTCAAGTGCGTGACTGCCTCACTTTACTCTCAGCATCCCCATTTACTAATGACTGGATATATCTAACTCACTGATTGATGGCTTTCACACCAAGCCAGAAGTCCCTCAGGCAGGTAGAATTTGAGAATCACTCTTCCATCCTCTTAGAATAAACTGTCATCCACACTTCTGGAAGAATGAAATGGCTGTTTCCTACAGTTCCTCTTGTTGGGTATTAGGTATCACTTAGAGCTGTTGGGATTTTTTAACTTTATTTTTACTTACTTGCATTTATTAATGTAGTTTTAGTGTTTATTTTGATTTGGGAAGCCTCTCACATGCTACAGATGTGCTTTGATACTTCATATGAACAAAATCCATTTAACAGCAGATCAACAACTATTCATTATTTAAGGAAAAAATCCCCCCAACAAATGAATTTGATTCTTTTGCTCAGTTCTGCTCCAATACAATCACTTCTCCTCTGAGGAATTCATGCTTTTGTCAAGAATTATCCAGTAGAAGTTTTCCCTTCTTTTTACATTCCTTTCCCAGACCTTCTGCTTCCACCTGTCCTTTTATACACAGCAAGATGTCCTGTGTATTTGGTAAGTTCTGATTTTCACGAGGTTCACAGCTGCTTTATGTAGCATACAACAGTTCCCTACAACGAACACACACACCATTAACGATTACTTTAATTATTTAGTATAGTTCTATTTTCCTCTCTCCCCTCCCCAGGCATGTCATCTTTGCTCCAAGCAGCCACAACAAGTATGCTGGAGAGTCCTTCCCGGGGATCTACGATGCCCTCTTTGATATTGAAAGCAAAGCGGAGCAGCGTGAAGCCTGGGAAGAAGTTAAGAGGCAGATTTCCATTGCAGCCTTCACTGTGCAGGCAGCAGCAGGGACACTGAAAGAAGTAGCATAGGATGATGGCTTCGATAAGCTCAAACAGCCAAATCACAAGTGCAGCTTATTGAGACTGCTGCAGTGACCCAGTCTCTCCTGACTGCCTGCTGTACTGGAGTTCCCAACCTTCAGAATGTGTGTGAGTGTACTGGTGGGGTGAGCAGGAGCTTTGCATATCAAAGAACTCCTGAGTTAGAAGATTCTGCTTCTCTGATACTGACAATGCTCTTACTTCAAGAACAGTCCTAGATCGAGGCAAACTTGGGGGTAGGGAGAAGGAAGAATTAGTTCCCAATTAGAGTTTTATGAAAGATCTGCCAATTTTGAGGACCCTTTAGTTTAGATGTACAATTAGAAACCCCATTATTTGCCAAGCTGCCTGTAAATTTTGCCCGTAGCAGTGATCAACAGCACACATATAGAATTCTATGATTCTATATCAAGAGCAAAAATACAATACTGCTCTGCACCTGCGTTTTTCTTGTTGGGGTAATTCCTTTTATAACACAGGACACCAAAGGCACCTCTGTATTTCAGAATCTATTCTGCAGGGCTGGTGAACGCTCATTTCACTGATTGCTTTCTTTTCCTGCAAAAGCAGTACAAGCCATTCTTGATAATGAGAGAAAACAGCAGCTTAGATGCAGAAATCCAACAGCAATTCCTCAGGGAGCCAGTGTCCATCCCTCTCAAAGTCACTGTGCCTCCCTTCTCTACTGGCACTTTGGAAAATAATGATTTTGTGGGATAACCAGACATTGACCTCCCAGCTCCTTTTGGCACTTTCATTAGTCCCAAACCCATTATGGCAGCTTTTGTTCCTATGTTTTCCTGGAAAATCATCTTTCATTCAGATGTCTTCTTCCAGTTGAGGGAGCTGGAGGGCATTGGCACTATTGGCAAGGGGCTTGAGGTTACTCTGCTTTTAAATAAGACCTGAAGGAAGTTTCGCATCAGAAGCTGCTTTTGCGTTCAAAGAGAAACTGAAATGCATGGAAAGGTAACTGTACAAAACTGTTTAATTTGTAGAAAAAACAATTCTTTCTTCATTTGCCCTTTAAATGTTCTTCTTGTCTGTATGCTTTATGAGTAATAAAAGCGCTAGAATTTTATTGCATCACGTTCCAGTTTGTGGGAGCTGATGATAGCCCATTTCTTCTCATATGTAAAATATTCCACAGCTTTTCTCACAACCATAAATTGAACCAGGTTTGGGAATAAAATCCTTTTTGCTTTATGGGGAACAGAAGTGGTACTAAAGAAAAGACAGAATTAGATAAACAGGACAATTAGTAGGCTACAGAAGGACTTGTTCTCATCTCAGGTATCTTGAATTCAGGCATTACTGTAGTTCAGTCCTTCAGGAAGTCATTTTGGGGTATATGCCATCAAGAGGCTTTCATTAACATCACTTTTGTTAAGCCTCCTGAAAGATGAAGGACTTGTGTACCTGTGGATGTTCTGCTCTTAACTTATTGTTGAATTGCTTTTCACAAATCAAGACTTAGGCACGTGAGGAGGAAATTACACTGCCACTGTCCATGCTTTACTCTCCTGTTAGAGAAACAAGTGCCTGACCGACCTCATCAGCATGCACAAGACACAAGTAGTCAGTGCTAAGGACACCAGAACAGTGACTACATAGAATCATAGAATCACAGAATAGTTTGGGTTGGAAGGGACCTTCAAAGCACATCAAGTCCAACTCCCTGCAATGAGCAGGGACATCTTCAACTAGATCAGGTTGCCCAGCCTGGCCCTGAATGCCTCCAGGAATGGTGCCTCCACCACCTCTCTGGGCAACCTGTGCCAGTGTTTTACCACCCTCATTGTAAAGAATTTGTTCTTTATGGCTGTTATTTTCTTGACTTCTACCTGATGAGGCCACTCGCCGTTATTGAGTCGTTCATCTCCACGTCTGTAGCTTAAGGTGTTGCTGAAGGATGTGATACCTTGTGAACAGTGACTGGTACATAACTGTGCTGTTTCTCCTTCCCTTCTGAATCACCCATTTTTCCTGCTCCATTGTAGCTTTATGTTAACTGCAATGGGCAGTAACTGAATGTGCCTCCAAGGGAGGACTGGGATATCACCATGGTGGAAAAAAGCCACTAGTGCCTCTTCCTTACGAACAGCAGCTAGCTTTGGATCTGTCTGTGGTTGCTGCCATTGGACCACCAGACAGCAAGGCAAAAAGGGGTTTCCATATAAAAAGGAAGCATCTGTTGAAGAGTGATTCCTGCTTAATTTACAGAAATCTCTTTTAATACCATAAACCAGTTAATAAATATTTCACCAGTAAACATACCTTTTCAGTGGTAGCTAACCTTTGAAGTTCTGTGCCATGCAAAAGAACATATTCTCTCTTCTTGTTTCCAGGTTAAGTTCAAAGGTGTAAGAATAAATTACAGTTCACATCAGGCTTGAATGCACAGCTGGCAGTGATTGCTTTGATCCTTTTCTCAACTTAATTGATAGCTCTGTATGAATGTAGGATCCATCATGACCTGATAGGCCCTGGGAAGTATACAGAACAGCTTAAATCTATTTCCATTCCTGTCTATAAAGTTCTACTGCAGGAAAGTGATAATCCAAACTCATATGAATAGGAAAACAAAACCACTTATAAAGGTTTTATACAAATTGAATTCCATAAAGTCCCACATTCTTGGTATGGAAAGGATTGGTTACTCAGAGCTGAGATTACCTCCCCTGCTTCAGCCAACAGTGTCTCTCTTTCTGTAGGTGGGCAACCAGGCAACTGCTACCATCCCACAGCCCAAAGGCTGCTTTATTTGTGTAGCAAATAATTTCAAAGAGTGGGGGGATTTTTCAGGCTCTCCTTAAGCTTGTTTGTCCCCAGTTCCATCTGCACAGTTCACTCAGCCTGGCTGAAGCAATCTGTGAATCGTAGAGCAGTGAGAAAGAGACCCTTCATAGAATCATAGAATGGTTTGGCTTGGAAAGGACCTTAAGATCACCCACCTCCCATGGGCAGGGACACCTTCCACTAGAGCAGGTTGCTCCAAGCCCCGTCCAACCTGGCCCTGAACAATTCCAGGGATTGGGCATATTTAAGGCCAGTCTAGCTGGAAAACTCTTTGGCAAAATTAAACTGAATAAAGTTAAACATCACTTGGATATTTGCTGATTGTCTCTTTAGAAAATCAGTTTCAAAGGAACAGTGCCAGAAGGTTGTTTTGGATTATATATGTATGGTTGAAATAACTTTGGTTTGCTTTTGGAAAGGAAGCCAAAACACTTGGTCAATTTAGTGATGGGTGGAATGTGGGGATAACCTACACATTCCATTCTACACTAAGTGATTAGCACAATCCAGTTACAACACTCATTTGTTTGCACAAAATTAGCAGTAATTTAGAACAGTAATTCTGCTGTGGTTTTCAATGAATGAATGAATGGATCAATCAATCAATCAATCAAACAATCAAAATAGAACCACCTCAAAATTGCTCTGCAGATCTTAAGCTTAATAAAAACTCTAAATCAAAACCTTTGAAGATTAAATGTTTGGGATTAAGTGATGCCAGTGTTTCTCTCATCACCCTGTAATTTAACAGCCCTTCTCAAAGTTGACTCATGCATCAAGGGACTGCCTTTGAGCAGTGATGGAATTAAAACCTCCTTATCCCTGTATCCTGATGACTGAAGTACAAGTAACCAGCTGAAGAAGCTTCATAAATCTCCTCAGTAACTACAGTTCAGGTGTGAGAACAGGGCATTTAGATTTGCCTGGTGTTATGATTCGGCCACAGCAAATTGTGTATAGGTTCAGCTGATCTAAACCTGCATTCATTTACAACAGTGAGAAAACACAGTGTGTAACTCAGTGTATCTATTAAGGAAAAGACATTGCAAGAGAAAGGTCCTAAAGTCAATCAGCCCATTAAGCAGATGATCACAGTCAGCACTGGTGCTATATTATGACTTTTCCACAGACCCAGTTTCTATTGTTCTGTCCTTCTTCTATAGCTAACCTATAAAATAATCTCTACATGCTCATAAGGGTCAAGAGAATGTGAACTCTATGGGCTGCATAGTATTTTGCAACAGAAGAGGACCTGACAACCTGGTTATCAGCCCCCCTGACCCCAAACCAAATGGAGGAGCTATTGCTGTCCCTGGCCGTGCTGCTTAACAAAATATCAGGCAGCAGGTTTAAAACAAAGGGATTACTCACTCTGCATGTCATTATATGGTGAAGCTCATTGCTACAGGAGATTGTGGAAGGTGCAGCAGGTCAAAAAAGGATCAGATGCACGCAAGGGGTGCTCATGCCTCATGATGCAACTTTTCATTCAGAAGGCTCTAAAGCACTTGGAAATTAAAGTATATGGAGGCATGAAGGGATTAAAACAAACCTGCTTCATTCCTTGCTGTAAGCACTTCTCATGGAGAGATTATTGGGAAAGACAATACTTTGCACTCATTGTGTTGCATCCACTGAATAAACTGCCTCCTAAGTGCTGGTCCTCTATTCACATGCACTGCCTTGAAACCCAGGAAAATTAATAAATATACCTTGAAAAGGTTCCCCTCTTCAAACCAAAATAATGATTAAATACATCGATCATGGCTCTTATTTAATGAAACAAAGCAAACAACAACATAACTTGAAAGCAGTAGTTTGTCCTCCAGTGCTGTGATTCAGAAGGTAAGAGGTGCTGTGCAGCGTGTGCACAGAAAGAACTATTGCAGTGACCCCAAATAACTCCTAAGGAAAACAGCAAAGGCAATGCTGTAGAGACTGTCATGGTGGCAGAGCTGGAATCTACAGGAGACGTGGCATCAAAAGCAGCTGGGGACCTCCCTTCTGCAGCTGGTAGGAAGAGCGTATACTCCTCACGGCCTGTTCTTTCTCTTCCTTACTCTAAATTCCTCTGTTTTCATTCATGGCATTTTAGCATACAGTTACGAGTGCCATTAAGAGAGCTGAATGATGGTGAACATCATGGACTTCCCTATGGCAAAGTAGAGAAGACAACACTAATTATATGAAATATAGAAATCTTGCTTTCTGCTCTGCTGCTCTCTTCTGAGCCGAAGCAAAGAGCTCTTCTGTTCCTCACTGAGCAACACCTGCTACACAGAAACTGTCCCTAGGGAAACCAGCAGGAGCTGAATTTAGTGAGCAGCCTTTTCTAAGGCAAAAGACTCTTTCCATTACACCACTGAGACTAAAAGTAGCTCTGGTAAAGCAATAGTGGCTACTGCTTAACCCTGTAGTTCAACTGCAGGTCTATGGTGTATCAGTTGATCTCTCAGTCAGATCCTGCAGTTACTTCTCAATTGTTAATTCTCTCATTCAGTGTCAGCAGGAGAACTTAGAAAGCCCCAATGGTTTGGGAACTGTCTGTCCCACGGCTTGCTTCTGTACTTGCTTGTGCCTGTCATCATCTGTGAAGTCAAGCCAGCTTTGGTTGGTGTCAGCAGTTTTTGTCCTGATGGATCCTGCACCATTAAGCATCTTCATCATCCAAGAAAATCTATGGGCTATTCCGCAACCCAACCCATGAGGCATATCCATCTTCTGGATGAGCTTGGGGAGCTCAAAGAACAGAGGAGAAGGAGCAGGACTGGTTTGTGAGGCACCTCATGGATGTGGGGCTGGACTGGTTCAAGTAAGCTGCAAACACAGCCTTCCATGAAGGGAAAGAACAGGAGAGTCGATAATGGGAAAAGCATGTCACAGGGGAGTATCAATCAGGTAAGAATAGACTTGCTGTGTTTACATGGCACCTTCCCCAGATGTGCTTTGCTATCTTGCTGACAGTAACTGCTGACGCATTCCCGATGCTGCCATCCACACTACATCTAACCTTGGCTCTAGTTTCAGAAGGAAACCCAAGCCAGTTGCTGGACACAGCGACTGTTGTGACAACACACCCATACTTAACCCATAGGCAGCAGGATACCACAGCTGGGGAAGCACAGATTGCTGTGAACACCGAGCACTGAACATTCAGTTCCCTCTGAGATCACCCATCCGTGTTTCCTTACTCTTTCCACCTAAACCTGCCCTGGTACCTTCTGCCATCATAAGCCCCATCTTCATCCCATAGCACATATCATCTTGGAACCTTGCCCTGCAGAACTGTGGGCACTTACTTAGTGTTGCCCGTTGCCACAGCAGAGAGTAAAGCACAGACATCCCGCCTGCCTTATTGCAGGCACAAATAAACACACTTGGTAAGCAAAGGCGAGTTCATTGTTGGTATACTTGAAGTCTTACGTGTGTGATCAAAGAATGTTTAGTCTCTATTTGTTACAGGAAAAGAAGAAAACTGTTGTTACATTATTATATAAAACTACACAGAAACAAAGGGAGAACAAGTGAGGCAACAGCCATCTGGTCATGAGAGAACTTGCAACAGCCAAACAAGCTAAAACAAAGCTCCAGGCAGGCAAAGAGAAGTTCAGACACCACCAGCCTGGCACATCCTGAGGCCCTGCAGGGCTGCAGCAAAGCTGGTGCCCGGCTACCTGCTGTGGCAATGCTGCACTTATTGAGCTACCAGCAGAGATTGACGGTCGGGATAACCCCAGTGGTTATGGACATACTTACATATAGCTGGATGCATACTTAGCATGCATTGTGTAGGACTTAGCATGCAGTCCTAGCAAAGCAGAGACTGATGAAACAGACCTGGGTTTTCTTTCATTCCCAAACCATCCCAGATCACATAATTCAGCCTTACTGGACCTGGGTTTTGCAAATATCAATCATTCCTGTCATCTGCAGTCTGATATATAACCTGCCTGAGGACTAGATACTGATGCAGGGTTCAGCATGTAACTGCAGAACTCAGCATTTCCTTGCGGGCAGTATTACACTGTGGTTTGTACTCAAATGTAATCACCAGAATATGGAGATGATCTGGCAAAATCTGTCAGCTCTTTGAGGGCCACTGCTCGTTCTGCAGACAAATGCACTTACAATTTCAGTGAGGAATACTTACAGTGTGTGTGGGACATGGCAATGTTCAACACCACAGATTGCAATTATACCCTTGACAAGTTAGGTTTACTCAAGTACCCTTATGGTACCGTTTAAGATTAAGCATACGTGCACTATATGATAAAACTGTGAGATGCAAAAGCTCATTAGCTTTATAAGGGGCTGGAGCACCTCTCCTATGAAGATGGGCTGAGAGAGTTGGGATTGTTCAGCCTGGAGATGATGGGGAGACCTCTGAGCAGCTTCCAGTGTATAAAAGAGCTAACAAGAAAGCTATAGAGGGGCTTTCACGAGGTCATGTAGGCATAAGACAAGGGGAAATGGCTTTAAGCTGAAAGAGGGGAGATTTAGATATTAGATATAGGGTGCCCATAGAAGCTGTGGCTGCCCCATCCCTGGCAGTGTTCACGGCCAGGTTGAACGAGGCTTGGAGCAACCTGCTCTAGTGGAAAGTGTTGCAAGGGTTTGGAACTGGATGAGCTTTAAGGTCCTTCCAACAGAAAACATTCTGTGATTCCATGATTGAGGTTTTTGGCCACTTTTCAGTGGACCAGTCTCAAACATGCTGCAGTCTTTAGGGAACATGCATCAATATAATTGTTCAAGAATAAATGTAGTAAACTTGTCTGTGTTCTAAAGTAAAACGTTGAGGAGAAGTAACAACAGAAATGCTGAACAGTGCCCATGTTCACACAGCAACAAGGTGACCCTTCATACAGGTAAGGGAGAAAATGATCAATGACTGTGACTTGAAGTTTTCATTCTTTGGCTCATGGATGCTGTTAGAGCTGTTGCTTTGTGTCAACCTTCACTCTTAGCAGGTTTTCTATTAACCATTCATTTCTTCTATACCCACAGGAAAATCCTTCTCTTATAAATTTATTTGCAACTACATTTTAATATCCTCCACTCATTTTACTACCTTTACCTTCTTCACCGCTGTTCTTTATGTACTTGGAAAGCGTAAGGATCCCAGCTGGGTTATAAATCCATGTAAGTAAAAACTTACTGGAACAGCAGTGCTGCCAGGCTTCCAGTTTGCAGAGCTACAATGGAAGAGTAATTGTGAACTGGATGCTATAGCTGTAGGTTTTCTTTGTGAGCAGACACTCCAGATGTTAACTGCTTTCACAGATGAAGGCAGAACATTTAAAGTTTGGGTTAATGTTTATGTACACAACAATACAGCTTGATTACAAAGCGTTCCCTTGAAAACAATGAAGTCCCTTAGGGTTTAGAAGCGCACAGCATCAACTCTGCCTCGTGTACATGAGTTTGATTTTCAATTAAGGAAGAACAAATTAGGTTAAGTGCATTAAGCCAGAAGCACATGAGGTTAGTTTTCTCCCAAGCACTGAATACAGCAGCAGTATCTCAGCATCAGTATTTATCATGAATTTAAAACACATTTCAGAGAACAAGGTTTCTGGACTGGTTCATTGCTGGTTGTATGCTCTGCCTCCAGCTAGCTCTGAATGACTTCTGTTGCAGTGCAGCTTTTATTAAACGTTTAACAAGGGATTCCTTTTTTCAAACACTTGTTTCCTGAAGGTAAAAACTGTATCTGATTCAAGAGGATGCTTCCTAATCACACAGAGGACAGACCAGCTGCAGGGAGACCAGCATATGCCTTCTGGACAGCCAGGATCAGTCACCATACAGACTGCTCAATTTAAACATGTTGGTGCATTTCATGTTATCTCCAGGTTAGGGGTACCTGATCCTGCAGCCCCTTTCCTTCTGGGCTCACAGGACTACCAATGCATTACCAAACACTGGTCATGTAGAGTGATGCGTTCCTGTTTATACCAACATTGTGTCAGGAAAACAAAAGTTCAGAAGTTGGGCAGGAACACACTGACTTTATGAACGTGGGTTTAGATCTGTGTGCCTTAAGTGCAAACTCTTAAGGACCATACTCTCAAGGCCACCCACCTTCCTGACTGCGAACCTCCTACCTACCCAACCTTCGTTCTTCTGCAGACAACCCTTCCTTCTGCAGACTCAGAGAAACTGAATTTGCTTGGTTAACAAACATTTCGCACTGTAATTAGATTAATCTGTAACACAACAGTAATCTTGGTTATGTTTGGCTAAAACACACTACCTGAACTTTGAGAAAACACAAAGTTTTTATTATTACAGAGAACTCTTCCCTTTGAAGGTGCTGAGGTGCTGGCACAGGGTGCAGAGAAAAGGTGTGGCTGCTCCATCCCTGGCAGTGCTCAAGGCCAGGTTGGACACAGGGGCTTGGAGTAAGCTGCTCCAGTGGAAGGTGCCCCTGCCTGTGGCAGGGGGTTGGAACTGAGCAAACTTTTAGGTTCCTTCCAACCCAAGCCACTCTATTATTAAGTGATTCTATGGATGTCAACCACCAAAATGCAAATCCTTTTTCTCAGAGAAGGCCAGAGGCTTGACAGGGAAATTCTTCCTTTTTCCAAGAAAATACAAAACAGGCAGCAGCACCATAGTACCGTCAGCAATTTTAAAAGCAGCCCAAACATTGTACTTGGAATTATTCCAGTTCCACTAAGTTTGTGAAAGCTAAAAATTCTTGGACAGACCAATTCTGGGGAATGAGACAGGGACCCTCTTGAGCAGCCACACTTACTCAAATTGCTGCATGTAAGTATCTTGACTGGGCTGTGGTGTGAGGAGGTAACAGATAAAGAAAACGACTAAGGGGTGAAGAAATCCTGGGCCACAGTCTCCTAAGACACAAGCTGACCTGTTGAAAACACCCACTTAACATTTCATTTCACCAACGATGCTGTAAACCCAAAAGGAACCTCTCTCCCATAACAAAAGGAGTCACCCCCCCCAATGCAACCAGTATGTAATAAGGATTTTATTGAATACATTTAAAAAACAAACTAGAGCATGAAGACATGAGATTAATTTCTGCAGGTAAGTTTTCTGAATGTGCAGAATCAAACAACCATGCAAACAGACATCTCCCCCCTTCCAACTGTAATTCAAGACTCTTGTAATGGCAATATTATTACCACCTTAAAACAGTGTTCCAGACACATAATTCATAGCTTTAAAAAGGATCTTGTTCCTGAACACAGATGAAAAAAAATTTAGTAGCAATTGGGCAAGGCCAGTGATTAACAAGTATTTAGCCAATACTCATGCTATGTGTAAAGAGTGCAAGCAAAAAATGCATCATTAAGTAGAATAAGTAATTCTTCTGTTCAAGGCAAAATTCCTAGTAAAACTAATCCCTAAACTACTGAAATGGTGACTTGATAATGTACATGTTCCAGAAGATCATCCCATGGAAGATCTGTTTTCTCAAGTTACATCAGTGCCATGTAAAATATAAGAGTCAGAGTAGCTGGACAGCAAAGTGCTTAATGGTATATTAACATTAAATTCCAGCTCCTCCAAGAAACGTTTCAGGTATCAGATGTAATGCTAGGTAGGAACATGGGCTTATACATGAGGGAAAAGATTAAGATTTCTGTCACAAATTTGCATACTCATGCAATTTTTCATGTTAAAAAGGGATTCTGGAGGAAAGGTTTTATCTGCCATCTGAACAGTCAGTTCTGAGACTCGCAATACACTGTCTACGTGTGTAACACGTAAACCCACACTGAAACGCACCACAGCCTTTAAAGACTCATTTGTTATAAAAGTATACTATACCACATGAAGTTAACCAACTTGTTAAATACAGAACAACTTCTGAAAACTCGAATAGAAGGGTACATTTAACAGCAAGTATTCCAGTACATACCTGTTTGCAATTTCATTTCACTATTATTAGACAGGTGAAAGCCTGTACTGTCAAAGATCAGTTTTTAAGCCTTGCTTCTGGGACAGTCCTGTGATTTATTTTGGTTTCACCTTCTCTCCACATTTACTACTAAAAGCTACAGCCAAAGCAATATTCCATTGAAGTTTCAGCTACCCCTAACTCTTTTGAGGTGCTATTACATGAAATACTGAGATCAAACACCGTATGTTGAAACCTGCTCTGAGCACTGCTCAGAACATTCAACTTGGGTAACTGATGCAGCTTTTGCAGCTTGATGATGAAGACATAGTTATAAGCTGCTAAGAATTAATGCAGTTAAAAGACTTGTGGCAGTCTACACCATCTGAGAGTTTATCCTTTTAGTCTGGAAAACATCACAGGCCACTGAAAACTAGACTGTTACTTGTAAAACCTGTACCTTCCTGCCTCATTGAAGCTGTGGACCTTTTGTATGCTTGCTTACATTTTGAACATGTGAAACTTAAAAGGGGATTTATTGGTACTGATACAAGAAGTCATTATGGAACTCTGAAAGCACCTTTAAGTTTGAGCTGAGAGTATGAACAACAGGAAAAGAGGAGGAGGAATGAATAAAAAGCAAAAGCGAAGACCATGATTACAGCAGCATTCTACTTATGGCCAAGCTGTCTCAGCTATCACCAGTTTGAAAGAGCCTATCAAACTTAGGGGATCCCAAAGTCTCAGCAGAAGGGGCCACTCACCAACATTGCTCTCTGTTTAGCATTTGGTCTACTAAGGGAGCACACAGCTTGCTAGAAATACCATTTTTCCCCCAAATCCCATTTCCATTGTAGCTCTTTAAAATGTATTTTACATAATGTAAACCTACTGCATGTGTGGATGCAAATATATTGAAAATATGTTAAAAATGTAGAAAACATTTATATAGGATATTTATATATCCATATGGCTAGACACACATTTGAACTTGCTTGTTAAGTAAGATCTTTATCCTGGCATTTGAACACTGCTCATTTTGCTGTCCAAGTTCAGAGTTCTGCATACAAAACCACAGATGGCATGCTAGTAGCTACAGCTATCTAGAACTTTTCATTGAATAGCACTGAAGTGACTATTCTCACTATCACACCAATGTAAGCTCTGCTTGTCAGTTCAGAACACATCAGGGAACAGCTGTTCAATTTTTAGAGGACCTTTTTCAGGCATACAGTTTTTTGTGAGCTTGCACTCCATCACTTCACAGCATTGATTTGACATTGACAAATTTATATATGGGGGGGGGAGGGAGAAGAGAAACCAGAAGGCATTATTAGAGGTTAATAGAACCTTTTAAACAGAACTTAGAGCTAAAACTTTTAATAGGGGCCCAAGGAAATAAGTAACCACAGTCTGTTCAAGACTGTGAGGAAACAGGATCTTGAAATGAAGGTAAAGAAGCACCAACGCAAATTCCATACATGTAGCACCAGCCTGACTTTCTTGGTGCTTGGGGATGGTTTCTTTGGTAATGCATTTCCTACTACTTTAAGCATGAAGTAGGATTTCAAGTACTGCTAAAGAGCTCTGAGCTCATGTCAAATTATACTTGTTACAGAACAGTTAAGGTTCTTAGAAATCCATATTTAACTTCAGAATGACTTTACTATGTCCTGCGCCCCTCTTGTAATTACCTAGGTCCACCAAGGTAGGCAGATGACCATCTGCACATTTCTAAGTCCACAGGACAGCTTGTTTATAAATACAAGTTTTGGCACAATAAATAATGATGTACAAGCTTCCACTTGCATTAATCTGCCTCACTCCTGGAAGTGCTCAAGACCAGGTTAGATGGGGCTTTCAGCAACTTGGTCTAGTGGAAGGTGTCACTGCCTATGGCAGAGGGGTTGACACTGGATGAGCTTTAAGGTCCATTCTAACCCAAACCATTGTATGATATGATTCTATGATTTTGCATGACCTTATACACAAAATGCTGGGTTTTGTTCAGTTGCAACCCAGAATTAAGAAACTATTTGAAGCAAAAAGAGAAAGCAAGGTCACTGCATGTGTTGCTGCTTGGGCAAAAGTCTCATCTTTAAAACTATTCTGTTTTCAGCCACAAAATGTTACTGATGCAGAACTCCAAATAAATATAAGGTCTTAATATCATATTCCAGTGCTTTGCTTATGCTGCTTGTAAGAAATAATATTTAACATATTTCAATTCAGAAGTGCAATTATGATTTGAGACAGACATTTTAAAGCTTGCGTTTTGTTTCTCCTAAGATTTATCCTGTAGATAGCTTTTTAGATTACCATCTTCAGAAACAAGAGCTATGCGTATCTTCATGGAAAAAAACTTCCTGGAACACCTACAGCATGTACTGGCTTCTACTACACATATCCACCTACTTTGAGAAAAAGACTCAATTTCAAGTATTGCAGAATTGGACAGAATATACCCTGTCAAATATATACAGCATCCTGGTAATTTCACAATAGTCTGCTGTTTGTATAGTCTCCACAGATGAGATGCTAAGTTATTCAGCCATTTCACTGTCCACTTACTTTTTTTATTTCAATCTGACCTCCTGCTTTTATACATGAAAGACTGCAAGAGTCAGCAGTACTGAAATCCTTAGCAAAATACTGTTTATTCCATCCCTCCACAGCCAACTGGAACTGAAACAAACCTTAGTTTCAGAAGACAGAAACGTAAGCCTGTGTTTTTTGATATTTATATGTCTTTTTATTCTAGATGTAGAACTGCATGCTAACCATTTCATGAACTCAGATTTTTGTATCTGTATTACTGTATGCTTCATACTGAACGGAACAGTACTGAATCTAACATGTGCCACCCAGCAGATCCAGTCTAAACTGAATACTTGAAAATTCAGCACTCACAGTGGACAGAAATCACATCTATTTAGATAGTCAGTACATGGTAGGTAAGGTTATAAGCAAAGGGCAACAGCTCTTTTTACTCTAGATCTCCATGGAGACACTTCAACTAGCATAAATACACTCACTGGAGCAAGAGCAGAAATAGCTATTACCCTTCCAGCTTACACCCCCATTTACCATACATCAAATTTCTTTGTATAATGGAACATACGATCAAGTATAAAAAAAATGACTCTATATAAAAGTTAAAATATTTGATTACAGTAGCAAGTCACCACTTCATAATGGAAATAACTTGTCTCTTGGAATCATTATTGATCTGAACTCTCTTTTTGTTGTTGTGTGTTGGATACTGGTAATTCAAGACTTGCCCATAACAGGGGCTCTGCTTTCCTCATAGTGAGCTCGATCTTTGTAGCCGTCATGTTCACATAACTTCTCTTTACGTCGATTACCTAGAACAGAAAACATATTTCACTCTTCAATTTAAGAAAACAGGCTGCTAGATACTCAGGAATTAAGTTCTTGGGAATTTATCGCTAAATTTCAGTTGATGTTTAGGTAGAAGGAGTTCCCTTTTGTTATTTAGAGAAGTCATCCCTCTCCCATTCCCAAGCTATGAACATACATATGGCGACAGGTATGAAACATATGCAGTGGTCTAACACATACATAAGCATACAGCTATATAGTGCCAAAGGTTTTTTGCACCACCACTCTAATGGAAGTTGTGATCAAGGAAAGACCTCCGGGGGTCACTTTCTGCTCAAAGCAGTGTCAACTACGTTGTCACACCTGATCACCTGGGGCATTAGACTCAGATTTAAATGTAATTAATGAATGCAAGTAACTGAATTTCTTTCAATAAGTAGAGTAACCAAGCAAATCAAACTGTTGTGAAAGAGAGCAAACTGAGGTTTGTGTTTTGCTGGGTTTTTTTAAGAATAGAAAAATTATCCTTATACTTACTCCCCATAGTTTCACACTGCGATGAAATTCCTTATCTCCTTCAAATACAATATGGATATTTAACTTAACAGGAAAACAAGAGAAAATTTTGTCAGGCTAATAAAACGTCTGACACATCAAATATGTTTAAGCAAAATATATTACATTAGCACACAGACCCTACAATAAGCAAAGTGATCAAACTGTGCCTCAGAAGTGAAAACCCATTCTAACAGTTTCTGGTACAGTACTGTAGCCAATAGTGGCCATATATACATCCTAGAAGCTGTGTCATTTTCTTCAAATGCACGATTAATAAATCAGTGAAGCATTTTAACAGCTGCTTAATACTAGCAACTGAGAAGCTGCATATCGTGAAGAACACTATTAAATTACAATAAGCCAAATACAATTTAATTATGAATCTATTTACACATATGGTAATGCAAATCCATCACACGTGCGTTTCAATTGCAGAAGTCAAATTAAAGAGTTTTTGTTTTTACATATTATATTGCATGTTAAACAAAGACCATTAAAGCACAGATGTCCAAACAGAAGGGAAAACTCCAAGCTATACATACTTGAACAAAAACAAATGCCAAGAAAAAGCCGTTACTCAAGTAATATTCTTATGCTCCTTCTGCCTTGTACATAAAGTAGAAGCCAGATTTTCCTAACTTCAAGCTGCTATAAGAATTTAAAAAGAGTTACTTCTTAAGGTAAATGCTCACCATTGTGCTATTTGCTTCTACGTAGCTCAGATCAGGAACAGAGTTTTTAGCATACACAGAAATAGTCACTTCTCCTCCAGTCTGGTGCCAGTCATGCCTGCATGGAACTACTTTCTTACCCTATGTAACAGAACAGGTACAGAAAGAAAAAACTTGAAACTACATTCAGGAGTATTTTTACAAGGTTAATTCAGGGTAAAAGCCCAGGACTATCTGAATAGCCAGTAAGCACAGCTAATAAAGAGCTGTATTTCATGTTCACAGAAGACTGCAAGACTCCACTTACATCTCTTTTCACTAAATATTTTAGCTATTGGTTCCTGACAAACCTTAGAAGTGAGAAAACCAATGCTCATGACAGAGACAACAATAAGAAACTAGAACATTCTGACAGGGAAACAAAAAAACCCCGAACAACAAAACTGTTGTTATTTGTTGGATTAACTTCCTTCCCAAGACTACAGCTATCCAGCAGGTTGCAGAAAGAAACTGAACAAAGAAACAAGAAACCCAGCCATGACTTCAAGAAACTTCCAAATTACTGCAAAAAAATATTGAATATTACCTTCTGTTCTCTGATGCAGGAAAAATAAATGGTGACAAAAAACCCAAAATGACAAAAAAATGTAAAGTACACCTCCCTCCATTAGCCAGAAGACCATTATCTCAATATGCACATATTTAATATACAGTTTCTTAAAATTTGGGTAAAATCTTTACAAGAACACTCTTCTGCTTCAGGCTCACAATTTCAGCTTTGTTCATAATCCCTCCTTTCTGTATTAGAAAATAATTCTTAACCAGAAACATAAAACTTGAAAGGAAGCAGCGGTTCCATGACTTAAAGGAAATAAAGGATCTGTGAAGTAATTACTGCAGAATGAAGTAGCAGAATTACCACTTTCTATCATACATCTTTATTTTCTTCTGTTAAATCACAGAACCATAGTACGCTAGCAATATCTAACCCATTTTGTCTTTGAATCAGACAATATATTTATATGAAGAATTCTGGCTCACCTGCATCCAATATGTGACCAGTGTTCATTCCATTATTACATTCTATAACATTATCTGAGAATCTTTTTAAACCTTGAATGGAAATATTTTCACCCTGTTATTCTGCAGTTTGCTCCCAACATTGCATTGAAATACCTAGTAACTAAAAAGATGCTCTCTGTATTTGTTAAACTGGTAGCCAAATCAAAATGCTTAACTAGACCACAAAAAAAAATATTCAGATGTGTAAACAAAGTTGAAACTAGACAGAAGGAGACCCTTCCATTTCTCTGTTATCATGCTGTGCATATCATCCTCAGTGTTATTTTAGAGGTAGTGATCTGTAACAGCTTAACTACAGTAACAATTCAAGGTACTAACCACATTCCAGTATTCAAACTTCAGAATGGTCAGCTACAGGCAATGCTAATGCTACTCACCTCATCCTTTTTAGTCCATACATGTGTTCCTGTTGTGCAGCCTTCTTGAGCTAAAAATGTATTGAAGTCAGATGTTTTTCTTTTACAGCAGCTCCAATACTTCATCCTTGAAAATGTGCAAAGTAATTAACAAACAGTATTTAGGACACTATTTACTGTGAATACTTAGGATCTTTCCTTTGTGCATTATTACTGTTAATATACCTTCCTCAAGCATTGCCATTTTTGACTGAAGAAGCAATACAAAATGAAAACAAGGCAACATCTACAAAAAAAGAAGTACAAAATAACAAACTAATTAAAAAAATTAGAGTTAACTGAATACTAACCCTTCATGGAATATAGGTACACCAGAATGGTATATACATACTTCTTCTGTGCTCTCTGGTCCTTGGTACGTCTAGCAAAAGAAAGCATTTGAAATATATTATTGTTACAGGATATGGACCAAAGGCAAAACCAAAACACAACTCAAACAGAGACACTGAACAAAGGACTACAAAGCTTTTGAATAAGTAATCTAGAACTAACGGCTTGCCCTAGCTTTTCAAAGTAACCATTCAAACTTCATTCACAGAAGGTTCCCTGGCACTCCTAACAAGCTATACTTTGCAGTTCAATGGTGACATCGTCTATGCTCCTAAAGGTCACTTGAGATCCTCAGAGATATCCATCTTTAATACTCTGAACAGTCAGAGAAAACAAGTATTTAAAAGGAAAAGAACTTAAATTTATCATTCTTAAAACACATGTAAAGTAAACGATATACAACTCTGCCACTGAGTATCAGACCAGTTCCGCCTGAAACAAAAAACCAGATTTTCAGTACAAAACCAAAATCTGTCACATACCCAGTGAAATACCTATTTAAATTCTACTGTCCCATTCCGTACAACACAAGGCCGTTACTGTAAAAAAATTCAGTTTAAATGACTGTTTAATATAAAGACTAGTTTTTGTGTCAAAATGTTTTCTTTGTGGATTCTTCTTGCTGGAGGCATTAATTAATAAGATCTGCAGATGCTTCTGGAATACAGAGGTTACAGAATCATAGAATAGTTAGGGTAGGAAAGGACCTTAAGATCATCAAGTTCCAACCCCCCTGCCATGGGCAGGGACACCTCACACTAAACCATGTCACCCAACGCTCTGTCCAACCTGGCCTTGAACACCACCAGGGATAGAGCATTCAAAAATCCCTGGGCAACCCATTCCAGTGCCTCACCACCCTCACAGTAAAGAATTTCCTCCTTATATCCAATCTAAACTTACCCTGGTTAAGTTTTAACCCCTTACCCCTTGTCCTATCACTACAGTCCCTAATGAAGAGTCCCTCCCCAGCATCCCTATAGCTCCCCTTCAGATACTGGAAGGTTGCTATGAGGTCTCCACACAGCCTTCTCTTCTCCAGGCTGAGCAGCCCCAGCTTTCTCAGCCTAACTTCATACAGGAGGTGCTCCAGTCCCCTGGTCATCCTTATGACTCTTCTTTGGACTTGTTCCAACAGTTCCATGTCCTTTTTATGTTGAGGACACCAGAACTGCACACTATACTCCAAGTGAGGTCTCACGAGAGCAGAATAAAGGGGCAGGATCACCTCCTTCGACCTGCTGGTCACACTCCTTTTGATGCAGGATACGGTTGGCTTTCTGGGCTGCATGCACACACTGCCAGCTCATATTCATTTTCTCATCGACCAACACCCCTAAGTCCTTCTCTGCAGGGCTGCTCTGAATCTCTTCTCTGCCCAACCTGTAGCTGTGCCTGGGATTGCTCCAACCCAGGTGCAGGAGCTTGGCATGGTTAAACTTCATGAGGTTGGCATCAGCCCACCTCACAAGCGTGTCAAGGTCCCTCTGGATGGCATTCCTTCCCTCCAGCGGATCAACCGAACCACACAGCTTGGTGTCACCAGCAAACTTGCTGAAGGCGCACTCAATCCCACTGCCCATGTCAGCTATGAACATGTTAAACAAGACAGCTCCCAACACTGATCCCTGAGGGACACCACTCATTACAGGTCTCCAGCCGGACATTGAGCCATTGACCACAACTCTTTGTGTGCGGCCATCCAGCCAGTTCTTTATCCACCGAGTGGTCTATTCATCAAAGTGATGTCTCTCCAATTTAGAGACAAGGATGTCATGTGGGACAGTGTCGAGCACTTTGCACAAATCCAGGTAGATGACATCAGCTGCTCTACCCCTGTCCATCAGTTCTGTAGCCCCATCACAGAAGGCCACCAAATTGGTCAGGCAGGATTTCCCCTTAGTGAAGCCATGCTGGCTGTCATCAAGCACCTTGTTGATTTTCATGTGCCTCGGCATGCCTTCCAGGAGAATCTGCTGCAAGATTTTGCCAGGCACAGAGGTGAGACTGACTGGTCTGTAATTCCCCGGGTCATCCATTTTCCCCCTCTTGAAAATGGGGGTTATATTTCCCTTTTTCCAGTCATCGGGAACTTCACCTGACTGCCATGATTTTTCAAATATGATGACCAGCGGCTTAGCAATTTCACTTGCCAGCTCCTTCAGGACCTGCGGATGGATTTCATCAGCTCCCATGGACCTGTGCACGTTCAGGTTCTTAAGATAGTCTCGAACCTGATCCTCTACTACAGTGGGCCTAGGGTCTTCATTCTCACGGTCCCTGCATCTGCCTTCCAAGACTTGAGTGGTCAGACCATTTGCCAGTGAAGACCGAGGCAAAGAAGTCATTAAGAACCTCAGCCTTCTCCAAATCCTGTGTAGCTAGCTCCCCTGATAGCTTCCAGAAGGGGCCTACGCTGTCCCCTAGTCTGTCTTTTATTCGCTACGTACCTATAGAATCCCCATAGAATACCTACAGAATATCAAGAGCAATTCACATACTACAAGGTATCTCTCATCAATATTAAACATTTAAAGCTGAAAAAGGTCAGCATCATGGGAAGGGAAAGCTCACTCATTAAGATGTTCAGGTCAGGCTTCAAAGTCATTTTAAGTAATCTCTCAGAGCAATTTCAGTACAAAGCAGCCCACATCCATACATACTAAAGCATGTTATCGAATGTGCATTTGTTAAGCCTGATGGACTTTGTGCCTTTTCCAAATCAATTTGTAGCACACAGGAAAAAACACACCCAAGAAAGAAAACTAAAACTTCATACTCAGTAGTTTAGCAGCTGGGTTTAAGAGTGGAACTGGACCACTTACTTTTGAACAGCCTGCGTTTTTACATGCCGTCCCAATCTTGACTTCATCACTGTCTTCCTCTGTAAACAGAGCAGTATTATAGAAAATAGCAACTGACTTGTATAATGTACTGAATATTTTGCACTGTTAAGAATTAAAACCAGCTAAGGAGTAAATGAGAAAAAAAAATCCCTTCTTAACCTGTCTATTTTCTGCCTGGCACTGAAGTCTGCCAGAAAGATAAAAAGAAAGAGAAATTCCAGAAGCATTCTAAAACCTGTACTACCTGTGCAAAAAGAAACGGGAAACAGATGAGGAAGAACCAACTAGCCTTCACAGGAATTTCACCAGTTTATGAAAGGCTTTATATGACATCGTGTTTGCAGTAACACGGATTAAAGTTCATTTCCTGGGAACGTTTTCAGTCATATATTCAGAAATAGATGCCATCAGGTCCATTTAACCCAGAAACCTTCCAAAACAGGTAGTTCAGATAATTTTAAAGGCAACATATTGCTCCTAACACTCAAGTCTCCACACTGTTCACGTTTACACTTTTATCATCATTCCCTGGGCTGGAAGGTATTTCCCAGATTAAGGACACAATTACATAAAATTATCACTTGAGGAACAACAACAACAACAAAAAAAAAGCATTTACTGGTGTAACCATCAGCATCACATACCAACTTAACCTCACTATATCCTTACCTTTTTTCTCTTCGTTTTCTGATGACAGCTTCAGTTTATCTAGTGCTTGCTTCAAGGAAGCTGACACTTTCAGCTGTAAATTTGTCATTGGCTCATCTGGGCTAAAAAAAGTCCATGTACTTATGTCAGCTTCATACAAAGTCATTTACAAAACACAACAAAGTAGTACATTTTCATCTTGCTGTAAGGCTCCTCCTTTCTAACCACAAAGAAACAATCTAGCTTTACAAATGTCAACTCTTACTGCTTATAGAAAAACACAGTAGAAATTTAGAAGGGAGTCTTGTCATTCAATAGGAAATTCTATATAATCTACAGCAATAAAAACAAATCCAGGAAATTAAAGAATCTAAATACAAGAACCTTGAAGTTATGTTTGTAACTGTTTTATTTCCTGTGAAGCTAAATGCTGAGAGATCCAGTACTACCTTGTCCTAACCTGAATTCTTTTATTTCATTTTGAAGCTTAAGGCAACATCATCATTGCTACCAAACACAAATATTTGGAGGTTTTGTACTAGATAAAATGTGAGATACTATAGGAATAACCAAACAAGCTTTAACTTGGCTGACCACAAATTCGGCAAAACTTAGTTTCGTATACTCCACCTTGGCCTTTTAATTGTTTCCAATGGTTTTGGTGCCTGAATTATGTGTTCTTGAAATCTGGGTTTCAGTTCAGCTAGTTCCTTTCGTTCAGAGGTAGTTTTGACTTCTGGTTTAACAGGCTCAGGAGGCTTCTCACTGTTATGGAGACCCTTTGTACAGCCCTATGGAGGAAAGCATATGTTTATATATACACACAGCGTAGTTTGTGTGCAGAAATCAAAGCTACCAAAAACTGCAGCAGGTTTTCTTGATTTATTTTTTCAGCTCCATCGTTAACTCACCATCCTTTAACCTACTCGAAACATTGGCTACAAAAGAAATCCTATAGCTCAAGTGGAAAATATCTTCATTTGGGCATGCATTAAAGAAAAATGCATGTTTTCCATAATCAAGCAAAGGAATAAAAAATATTGACCTTCTTTCATTATTAACATGCATCTATATAGGTTCTAATAAAACTAATTACCTGTAAATGAGACCCAGATTCAACACTATATCAAGAAAAATAGTGCATGCAAGATTTCAGAGTTTTAACAAAATTATGCCATCTCTCATCAATATTATGTCATTTAACAAGTATAAAAATGGTAAACAACCAGGAGTACATACCACAATGCTTAGGAAGTCAGAAAAGTCTGTTGTTCTTCTCTTGCAACATGACCAACCCTATAAACATTTTGGTACGAAAACAAAACAAGCATGACTACCTTACTTGGCAACAGCTTATAAAAAGCAAAAGACTAACTGTATTCCTTTACAAGATGTCACACATCATGATTAGAGATTTTCTTTTTCCTTTCTTTGGACAATATTATCATCATCTGCATTTTTTAAAGCCAGAGAAAAGTGTTACAGCTGCCATTTCTAGTTTTCCTCAGAAAATTTGGTAAATATGAGACGGTATTTCCATGACAAGCTTGGTGCCAACTCTGTATGGCAGAAAAATAAATTTTACTTTATCTTGTAAGGTAACATGTAAGTGAAACAAAGAAATATTACACCCACGACTAGGCTCACCTGTGGCAGAGCATACATGCCCCCATCCTAAACCAGTAAGAATATTTTTCCTTCCTTGAGCACTACTCAAGTCTTCCAACTGCTCACTTCTTCATCACAAAGCTGGATATCTGCATTGCATAGCCATCTATTCAACCACATCAACCAAGAATATTTTATTATATAAACCGAAATCCAGTTTTAGAGAAAATTATCTTGCCACTCCGAATAATATACCTTGGAGGTCAAGGAACCTTACTAGAGACAACAGTTTGACTAATAAATGCACCACTGCTTGGAGAGCTTAACGGACACAATGGAGTTTGGCAGGTGGTTCTACAACATCTTCAAAATATATCAACCACTTCCACAAGTGAGGAGACAAAAGGTTCACCCTGCCTTTTTAGACTGTCTACGATTTATAGCATGAAGAAAAGCACTCAAAATATGATAATTTTATGATCAGGGCAAGACACAGGATAAAGAGAGGGCTAAAAGTAGTATTTGTTTTAAAAATGGCATGTGTAAGTGGAGTAAAGATGAGCTCTTGAAGCAACTGTGTAATTTCTGTCATTATTAGGTAGAAGTTTGATGTACTATTTTATGAGTACAACTGTGTTTTTGTCCAGAACAAACTCCATAGTCTAAGTAACTGTTTCATATTTGATCTAACAGCATCTTTTCCAATTTGCCAGTGGCACACAACCGCCTATTCCAGAGTTACGTATTGCAGAAAGAGCAGAGCTTACAGGAAACAAGCTTCCCAGCACAGATGCACAAGCTTCCATGAGCCCCAAAGACATCACATTATAAGAAAGGGATGAAGTGCACTGCCAGCAGAAAGAGTTCCTAAGTACCAAGAAAAAATGCTGGCCCCACAGCTCAGATTAACAGCAGCTTGGTTTCCTAAAATAGGTTGGTTAGGCTGCAGCTGTATTAATACAGTAAACAGTGCCAGGCTCCATTTCTGGGCACCAGATTTCTGACCATACAATACTGAAGTGTTAGAATGATTTCCAGTACTGTTTTGGCAGTTGTGTCTAAATAATTCCATGTAGGCACTTGGGATGCATTCAGCAGATCTTGCAGGAAAACAGTTTAATGCAATGAACACAGGCTCTGCAGCTGGCCTAAGCACTAGAGACCAGTCACAGGTACATTTAATTCACTACTAAAGACATGGCCCAAGAATCCTGGACAGCTGCATCAGAGCCATGGGCAATCAGTCCCAACCTAACATTCTTACTCAGCCGATTAAGAGAACACAAATGTTCTTCGCAGTAGCAAATGTCACATACACCTTAACTGAAAGAGGGCAGATTTAGATCAGATACAAGTAAGAAGGTCTTTACTGTGAGGGTGGTGAGACATTGGCACAGGTTGCCCAGAATATCTGTAGATGCCACGTCCCTGGCAGTGTTCAAGGCCAGGTGAGACGGGCCTTTCAGCAAACTGGCCTACTGGAAAGTGCCACTGCCCATGGCAGGAAGTTGGAACCAGAGGAGCTTTAAGGTCCCTTCCAAAACAAACCATTCTGTGATTCTATGATTAGTGCTCCAGCCACATAAGACCACAAGCCGCTGGTCTGAACTCCAAACAGGTTAATTAACTGAAAGAGTATGACACCTCTGAATGCTTCCAAAGACCTGTTCAGAGAATCTACCTAAACTATTAAGACACCTGATGTCAATCAACAGAAAACATGTGTCATACAGACTTGCATGGCATTTAGAGCATGAGTACAGCTTCTCATGTCTTCTTCAGGGCTGTGTAAGTGTGCTTTTCTAACTTCATGGGGTTGCTCAAACATGATAGGATGAACATCAGTTCCTCACTTCATGGTCATCTAACATGAATATCAGTTTCTGAAACACTGGAATACTTGGAATTGAAAAGGAAACAAGCATACTGTTTTACACATATATGACAAAAAAAGATTTAGACAAATACTTGCATGCTTACTTTGAGAGCATCATGAAAGACTGGCACACCTGGATGGTATGTGCAGGATCCTAGAAGGAAATTGCTATTATTAATACTCAGGCATACCATAAATCTTTATTCATCCCATCACAAACCCAGCAAAAATTTCACACTGCAATTCCCATATGCCACGAGCTGTCCCACTCCCCAAACTGCACATAATTATTAAAGAATACATGGACTCCACAGAACAAGCTCTCTGAGTATGTTAAACCTAAATAATCAAGATTTTTTTCTTCTGTACTATACAACACAAAACAGAAAGCATGCATCCAAGACAAATTTCTATTTCCACATGGAGCAACTAAACTTTCTGTGGACCATCTCTTGCCTCCATCAACTATCAGTCCTTACTGGCAATTCAGTGGAAGTAAAATTGGCCCTGTGGCCAACTGAAAGACATAAAACACTGGTTTACACACCAAATACATCTATTTGCACCTGATCAAGGGTTTCTATCCAGAAGCACTGTTAAAAACAGCTCTCAACACAAATCCATCATTTTACCCATGATAATGAGCTTGTTCTTTTTTCAGTGTCTGTAGCATCCTAGGTCACTTCAGGACATGAAATTGATCTTCCACATACACAATTTAGACATGTCAGTGATTAGTAGGTTCTGTAGAAACACCACATTGAAACATAACTTCCATTGATGGAACTGCTTATTTTCATAGATGTTTATCAACATACAGCTTTTTATGTTGCAACTGTTCTTTTTTTACTTAAGGTGTTTTTTCAAAGGTAATATAACTGCTGCAACGTAACTTCTCTTTGACATATACTGCACAGATAATATTTTAATGACCCCACTCTAAAAGTGATGGGAAATACTTGTTGTCTTTTTAAGCAGCAAAGCAAAATTTTTCTTGTTAGAAACAGTTAAAAGCAACATAAATAGTAACAGTTTTTATAATAAGCCTCCATAAACCGGATGAGTGAAAAATACCATAATACACATAATAGGAAGCAAAAGATTAAAGTGTTAAGCAACTTTAGTAGTAATCTGCCTACAGATATTAAATAGGAAAAACAACCAAGCTTCTTCTTTTCATAAACACATTTTTAAGAAATCTTGCTTACTATAATTTTTTTTGATTTTATATTCACCGCTTAAGCATAAGGTACTACCACATCTGACAGGCATCAGTTCGCACCTTAACTCAAAAGGTGGGTATTTTGAGACATCCATGAACTTCTACCAATTCCTTTAGCTTCAGAATACAAAGCTAATGTTGGTAAACCTCACAGGAATATAAAAAAAGAATGTGGCTATTTTGTAAAAAGAGCCCAGGACTTCACTTCTAAACCAAATAAAAAAAAAAAAAATAGAGGTTATTTTGCAAAATATAAAACCATGTTATCACAAGCATCATGGTAGTAGAACATCCCATCGACCCTGAAGTTTAGAGATGCTGAAAGTTATAATCACTCTTCTTCTGTAGGAAATTTAAACTTGGTTCTCGGAAGTGGTCTGTGAGTAACTACATGTACCTTTAGACCTGGTTAGGCTAGGAAACAGTTAATTCCAGTAAGTGTCCAGTTACTCACCAAAATAAACTTCTCAAGAAGCTGTTTCTTACAAGCCAAGCAACATAGCACAGGGCCAGGCCAACCACATCAGTCTACTACAACTTGGTCACAAACATAGGAAAACAGGGTAAAGCACTGTTGTTTTAATAACACTGGTCATGAAGCCCCAGTGAGATTTTTTAATGCAAAACCCCCTATCTGCTTTGTCTTTTGGAGCAAAGGGACCCAGGTCATAGAAGTGATCGCTAAATGGAATCACTCCACAACTGTGATTTTCAACTGCCTGCTTTTCAAGTTACTAACATTACTGAATCTTATTCAAACTGCTGCCCCTCTCTTTGGCAATACTTAGCTCAGAAAAATAAATACACTTTATGCCATGTTTCTTAATCACAGAACTCACATACATGCTAGAACAGGTTAGCCTACTTCTAATCTTGTGGGTCTCTACAAATAAGGCTAATGCAAAGAGGACATTCTAGCAACTCAGCCAAAAGAGTTGCTTTACTAATCACTTGAGAGCAAGCCTACTGAAAACTCAGATCACCCCTTCTGCAGCCTCTGTGGAATTATGAAAACTAAAATGACAGCACTGTGAAAACTGCACAAGCTTTTGGGAGACACGCTTATAATGCTGTCTCTGCATTAAGGTCACTGCATGCAAATGGGAATAACAATAAAAAGGAGGAAAAAAATTGTTTGATCTTCTTTTGCCCCCCTTCCTCTCACCCCCTTATTAAATATAAGGAAGAAATTCTTCCCTGTGAGGGTGCTGAGGCGCTAGCACAGGTTACCCAGAGAAGCTGTGGCTGCCCCATCCATGGCAGTGTTCAAGGCCAAGCTGGACAGGGCTTGGAACAACCTGGTCTAGTGGAAGGTGTCCCTGCCGGTGGCAGGGGGGTGGAACTGGATGAGCTTTAAGGTTCATTCCAACCCAAACCATTCCAAACCAAACCAGGTGCTACATTCACAGTATACACAGGGGAAGCACTGCAAGAACTCATAGCACTTGGAAAAGCAGACACACATATATCGTTAAACACATTTAATTACCAGCTCCTAGTCCACATACTACAACTAAAACAACAGGCACTGGTAACTGCTATGTATGCAACACCCACAGATGCCCTAAGAAGAAACACGTCTGTTCCTCAGGGCATCCAGTTTCTACCTTTAAAACAGATGACAGTAACATACGGAGCAGATCCTTATTACCTCCTTCCTCTCATTCTGCTGTGAAGAGTTTTGTTATTACACAAGAACCCCGCAGTCAGGCCGACCGCCAGCTCCGCGTTTCCGCACCGACGGAAGACCTTCGTGCCCGGGTGGGATCCGCTGTGCAGGGGCCGCGGAGCCTGTAACGGAGCAGCCTCGCAGCACTGCTTCACCACACCGGACCGCTCCTCCACCCCTAAAGACACTGAAACCACCACACAAAACCACGAGCTCCTCGGGGAGAACCGAGCCGAGGCCAGACCGGTGCAGTGACAGACGGGCACGGCGGGAGGGACACGGACACACCACACAGCCCGCAGACCAGGGCTGTCCTGGCTCTTGGTACTGCTGTCCGTCCCTCAGAAACCTCAATGACAGCCCCCAACACCGCACCGCGCCGCGCTCCACCGGCCGGGGAGAACACCGGGCGCGGGTGCCTCAGCTCGCCCCTCACACGTCCCCTGCAGAGCCCTCTGAGATGTCGCCCCTCACACCCCCAGGCCGAAAGCTGTTTGCGGAGCGCTTAAGGATGCACGCCGCGCTCCCCTTCCCCTCCGCCGCCGCTCTCACCCTCCGTGTTGGTTTCGGGGTCGAAGCGCTGGCCGCAGCCCCGGTTGTAGCACAGCAACGACATGGCGGCGGAGCGGAGCGGCCGGCAAACCACCCGTGACAACGGGCACCAGGGAGACTACAGGAGGGCAGCACCAGGGGGCGGGCGGGCCGGCCCCTCAGCGGAAAGAGTCGGCCGGAGCCTTCCGGAAGCTTCACGAAGCTTCGGGCGAAGGGGAAAGCAGGCAGCCGCGGCTGCGCGGGCGGCTGGAGCGAGAGGAGGAGGGGGATGAGGAGCCGCGGCACGGAGCGCATGCGCGGGAGGGAAGGGGGTGGGGCGCATGCGCGGTGGGCGAGGAGTAAGCGGGGGCGAAGGGGTAGGGGTGGCGGTGGGGGGTGTTTTGTGCTGCGTTAGGTCGACTGTATGGCCCCAGTGCCCACGGCAAAGCAGGCTCAGGGCTCAGAGGAGCTCCATGGGGAGCCTTTCAGCTGCAGCAGAAGGGGGCTGATCACCAGCGGTGATCCCCGGATACAGGTGCCTGTTGTGCCGGGCCGGGCCGGGCCGGGCCGGCCTCCTCAGGGTCTCATCCGGTGACTGGGCCAGGGAGGAGCTGAGGGAGGTTGGGCTCTGTTGGTCACAGGTTGGTTGGTTGTGGGAGCGCTGTGCTCTTCAGTCTGGGATCATCAGGAGCCGGCCGGTGCTGGGCTGGTGCTGGGGTGCTTAGCCTTTGGCCGGTTTGAAACTTTTTGTGGGGTATGTAGGTTGTCTGAATCAATTAAAGAAATACTTGGCTATATAAGAAGAGTATAATTAGGAAACTTGGTGCTTACATTCTAAATATCAATCGTACATGTGAGTAATTTAAAGCCCCCTTTTGTATATGTATTAAAAGAGTTGTCTCGTTCTTACAGAAGCAAAGTTACTAACGTCAGAAATGACTGGAAAAGATCATGTTTTAATGTTCACACAGTTTCCTTGAGGTTGCCCTGTGTGCTCCTGTCTGTCAGCTGACCAGCTTACGTGTCCTCTATAGTGTGCCAGCTTCTTTGATGTCTCATAATAGGTTGTACGTAATAATTACAGTGATCTATGTTTCTGCAGGCAAATACAAATTGATTATAGCTAATTAAGTGTCTACCGCACAATTTTTAAACTAGGAGTGCTGAAATGTTCATGTGACATGACAAATCCTGAAGCACTTGTCCCTAGAATGAGAAGGTTAGCTGATCTCTAGAAGTGCTTCTTAGAGGAAATTTAAGGATGCAAAAAGAGTAATTGCAGACTGTTTCCAACAGTCTTATGCAGACTTACAAGTTTATGTGAGATGTGCTCCGCTTGTTTCATTATCTATATACCTTACGTAAAGACAGGTTTGCTTGAGCTGTCATACTAAGTTCTTGCTTCTCATCTGAAGCTCCCTCTGGGGCTTGTGGTAAGACTGGGAGAATAAGCTGCTCAGTTTCAAGTAAAAAAAACCACGTTGTTTTGCTGCTTGCCAGGAGTGGTTTAATGTATAAATGCATGTTGTGATAACAGGAAAGGAAGGGAAGAAGTAAGAGTATAATTGTTATCCTTTTTATTTAGAAAACATTTATTTCTGTTTGTGGATGTCTTACGAAGCAAGAGGATTAATGGAAATATTGCATAATTAAAAGTAAGTGTATTTACATTGTTATCATAGTGTGAAGACTTGTTGCTAAAACAAGAAGTTCACTTATTTGCTGTCAAGTGAAAATGACAGATAGGAATAAAAGTCTGATTTGTAGCTATAAAATAAGTTTTGTGCTATTCCTGGCACTGTGGTTGCATTTCATCTGTAGTGAGCAAGCATACTTCCATTTTAGAAGGATCCAGCAATTTTTGGCTTTGTGGAATGCAAATAAGTTGCACTTCTGCAGAAGCAGCATCAATTTCTGTTTTGGTAATATTATATATAAAATTAAAACCTCTTATTTTACCAGCATGATACTTACGGGCTTAAAAAGCAGCATTCCTATGACCCTAGTGATGGACAATTGGTTCAAACACAGAGAAAACTTTTGGGGAGAAAATATTTAAAACCATATAGTTTCCCAAAAGTGTCATGTGTTGCTGTTCCATACCTAGTTGCTATCTCACTTGTACAGAGACATGCCTTTAGATCTTCCAGAAAGCAATCCATCATGCAGGTATTTGTTTCATAGTTCAAAATTATGTAGTTTATCACATTAAAGAAAACCTGAAAACTCAATTTGTTATTAATTTTAACATACACACAATCAGTTCTCTGAAGTGTACCAAGCTGTATCTGTCATCTTTGTAGGTGATGTTAAGTGGAATGAGGATTTTGTTTTGCAGAACAGTGTACAAGCACAGTAGTTTGTAATTGAGGCTTTTGAAATCACATCTATTCTGCATGCACAAAGCACTACAGTACACAAGAGTCATCTCACAGCAGTCTGCAGAGCTTCAAAAGGCAGTTCCTGTGCTTGATAGGGAGGTGTAAGAGATTTCCAACTGAGTTTTGAAAATGTGGGGAGTGCCTTGTTCAAATAAGAGTTAGGTAATCAGCTTCTTGTGTGCATAATAGGTATTTAAGCCTCATATTCCTGTATGTTTTGTGTAGAGAGTTTTTAACTGGGATTCACAATGATAAGGAACAACTATCTAATGGTTGATCACTGGATGTTGGGTTCCAGGAACCTGTAGTGAAAACTACTTACTTAATTTTGGATGAGTTTTGTTGTTCGATTTTTAAAGTCTTAAAGAATGTTAGACAAACTTTTATGATGTCTTTTAAGAACTGGATCTTGTATTTGGTGTTCTGAGATAATATTATCTGAGAACTAATAAAAGATTTTTGTATAATTTTTTTATTATTATTATTTTTATGGAAGCATAGAATGGTTTGGGTTGGAAGGGACCTGAAGGTCATCCACTTCAAATCCCCTGCCACAGGCGGAGACACCTTCCAGTAGACCAGTTTGTTCCAAGCTCTATCCAACCCGGCCTTGAACACTGCCAGGGATGGGGCAGCCACAGCTTCTGTGGGCAACTGTGCCAGTGCCTCACCACCTTCTTAATAAATAATCTTATTTACACATGTTCTATTTTTCTCACATTAGAAATTCTGCACTTTAAAAAGGAATAGAAGCAGTGTTCTACAACAGACATAAACAGGAGCATGTATTGCTGCTCTGGACATGTATGTCTGCTTTTGGATAGACTGAAAGAGTTTGTGGGAAATAATCTGACAGTGCCAGTCATATTGATGGTAAGAACAGGGTTTTTTTCCTGATCATAGGTGATTACAAAATGTCAGAAATGTTCTGATCAAGGGAATTTTGAAGTAATTCTAGAGAAGTTTAAGCCTTGATCATGGTTTGTATAATTCCATGGGAAACTGCTATTTTTAATACAAGGTCACTGAGCCTAGCAGAAATGCATAGGGGAAATCACTGGCTGGAAAGGGAAGCTGCACATCTGCAGTCCAGAAATCAAAGAATCATACAATAGTTAGGGTTGGAAAGGACCTTAAGATCATCCAGTTCCAACCACCCTGCCCTGGGCAGGGGCACCTCCCACTAAATCATGCCACCCAAGGCTCTGTCCAGCCTGGCCTTGAACACTGCCAGGGATGGAGCATTCACAGGTTCCCTGGGCAACCCATTCCAGTGCCTCACCACCCTAACAGTAAAGAATTTCCTTATATCCAATCTAAACTTCCCCTGTTTAAGTTTGAACCCGTTACCCCTTGTCCTATCACTACAGTCCCTAACGAATACTCCCTCCCCAGCATCCTTATAGCCCCCCTTCAGATACTGGAAGGCTGCTATGAGGTCTCCACTCAGCCTTTTCTTCTCCAGGCTGAACAGCCCCACCTTTCTCAGCCTATCTTCATACAGGAGGTGCTCCAGTCCTCTGATCATCCTCATGGCCTCCTCTGGACTTGTTCCAACAGTTCCATGTCCTTTTTATGCTGAGGACACCAGAACTGCATACAGTACTCCAAGTGAGGCCAGATCTACTTTCCTAATAGTAGTCATGATTTATGGGATTATTATTTCATTGCTGGAAGCTTTAAAATGATGATTGGCTTTGTATGGCATCTGTTGGTCGCGTTCATTTGTGTATACATGTGTACATATGTGTATATATATATAGATGTATATAAAACATTTCTTTCAAGCACAGACAATATATCTGAAGCAGGAATCACACCAGGAAAGTCCTGCATCTTGTTATTCAGGGAGTCAAATTAGATGATCAGGCAGTGAAAATGAGTTTCTCTTGTGGTGAAGGAGTTCAATTTCTTTTCTCAAGGAAAATCCTTTTTAATTTGAGATTCATTACCCTCAATCTGGACCAGAAGATTGAGGTGTCACAGCAACACATTCACTGTGACAGTATTTTTGTTCTCTTTCTAAATCCTTCTGCTTCCCTCAGAGTGCTAGTTGGACAGATTGAGCTAATACATCCAGGAATGTGTGTTGCCTTCTAATGCGCAGAGCTACTGCCAATCCTGTGGGCTTGAGAACTCATGGAAAATGTTTGCTTATTATGCCTGGAGATGATCACTATCATCTGAAGCTGTCTCATCCTCTACAGCTGCATACCATGAAGTTTTATGCATTGTATTAACATTTATGTACCTAAAAAACAATAGGTCAATACTTGAAAGACTTGTTATGGAGGTTTTCAGTTCAGGGCACTCTGTACTATGTAGGAAGCCTTTACCCAGAACTGTATTTGCTGCTTTGGACCAAATAGGTAGGTGAAATATACAGATTGTGATGTTGAAGTGTGACAAAGGATAAATTGCATGGCAATTCTTTGTCACAAACAGCTTTAGGCAGGCAGAAGCGATGTCTTTATTGTGTTTTAAGCTTGAAAATATGTTATCAGATTTGGAATGTCTAAGTAATGATATTTTCTATTGGCTCTCACAGCTGAGTAGCGTGTCAGTGCACCCTTCAGTGCTTTCTGTGTGAGCCATCCTAGATTTCTACCAGTCAGAAGTCATCCCATCTTCTGCATGGTTCATGGAACTTAGACACGAGAGAGTCACAAATTTCTGAGCATTTGAAACAGTAAGGTTTCATTGTAAAAGATGAATCTGTAAAGAAGCAGCATGTTTCAGTTTGCTTCTCAAACTGCAGGATCTGCTGATTTGCTTAGCAGTTGGTTTGGTGAGGAGCCTTTCATCCCCATGTCTGCAAACCAGGACATTGTTCATGCAGAGCTGCCAGTCCTGGGGATTGCAAGAAGATCCCCAAACTAAACCAGTTTTGAATCAAATTGTCAGAGGGTGGAGAGAAGTCAAGACTGTAGCTCCAGACTAGGGCTGTGGTGCCTATTGCACTGGAATGTGATGGCTTCTCATCAGTGGCAAAGGAGATTCTGGACTCCCTCAACTTGCTTGAAACAGGCAGGGAGTCTTGAAATGTAAAGGAATTCTGGAAACTCATTGAGAGTCAGGGCAGGTGGCTCTGTTAGAGATGTGAAAATATCTTAATGTGAATTAAACAAATCCTTCCTTTAGGAAGCTTAGTGGAGGTTTAAAATATAAATGTAAATCTCTGTAAAGCAAAGACAGTACAAAGCCTGCAGAGTTCACAAGAACCTGTGCAGTTCAATGGAATATGCCTGGATTTGATGGGCAGAACATCTTAAAACCTTCACGTCTCATGGTGAAGCAAACAAAACTGGCTTTTGAGGAGAGAATTTTCTCTCCCCCTCTTGCAATTGCTATTCCTAATGTTTTTCAAATGCCGCTTTTTCCCAGGAGGTAAGAGATTAAACAGCACCCGCTTCTGATAATCCACCTGAGTGCTTGCTGCTCAAACGTGGCCTGAATTTGAATAGATGCTTCATTATGGCTTTCCACCTGCCTTTGATATCTGGCTTGCTGTGTGATGGTAAGAATTCATTTAAAGCAGAATTTCCAAATGTGTCATCTAAGTAACCTAGGTGCCTGCATTTCATTTTGGGAGAGGCTTGGTCACTTATGGCTGGATTCTCAAGGGGCCTTTGAAACATAGAAAACTTTGTAAGTTTTTAAGCAGTTTCCAGAAGTCTGCTTTCAGGTCCTACTTAAGGAGACTGGAAATGTCATTATTGAGTTCAATTGAATATGGGTTAAGTCCAAATAATATGCTGATGCATCCGCATTTAACTTTTCTATGCCTTTGACCTAGCTGCTGAGAGTAAAACCTCTTTGATGCAATCTGTACAGCCATTCTGCTGTGGTATTTTGTAATAACTTGCAGTGATGCATGTATTATAACTATCTTTTTCATCCTTCCTGCAGCTCCACAGAATCTGTGAATAACTAAATAAATAATAGATAAAACTGAATAAATAATAAATGCTATGATGAAGTTAAAAAAATTCAGCTCCTTAGATGAGAGAAAATAGTCAGATAATTCATGTAGGTACATAAAGTGCACTAATTCTGTGACCCAAAGCAATTTGAAAATAAATTTGGTGGATTGCATGAATACTAGTGAGAGCAGAAGAAACACAGGGTATAGTGAGTACTTGAAAGTTACATGCAGTAACACGTTCACTTTAATTTGATGGATATTTTCATGGAGTGTTTGAGCTTCCATTTGCCCCATCTTCAGGTTTTTGCTCTTTTTGTTTTATCCTGGAGGGGACTAACACAACAAAATCTGGTTTTGTGCATGGTGAGGGGGACTTCTCACCACTTGTTTCAGCAGCAGAAGGGACTTGTATTAGAAGAAATGACCTGGCCTTACTTATGGAAAATAATGATGACCTTTATTTTACTCCTGTTCTCTTTGTTCATATGATTACTCCCATTTGCTCCATATTGCCAAACTCATTCAAGGTGCTCTTCTGAACAATTCCCCACATCAGACCTTGTGTTAAAAATAAGGATATTTAAAATGTTTAAATACAAAGTTCTTTTTGTTTATCATCATGTTTCTGAACCTTTAATCCTACAGCTTCAGGTTTTTCTTGAGCTGAAGTCTGGGTAGTTACTTAAGAGATAGAGAAAGAAATGCTGATTTTGTAATGTAACTGTAGAAGTTTTAAGAATTATTTGTGGCAACAGAAGAAGAGGGCAAACCAGAGCTAACAAGGCTGTGATCTGGTTATGCTCTTTTTTTAGTCAATTTACTGCAAGCAATTATGTAGAAGTAAAAGCATCAATTCAGTGTGGAGATTGTCTTTGCTTCTGGCACTGTGAAGCTAGTGGACTAAATCACGCATGCAGTGAGAGAAGCATGTAAAAGACTTTACAAGGCTGCACCTTTTGTGAGTTATAGTGGTGTAAACAATGGATTTCTCTGTTCATTGATAACTAAATGAAATAAGTTGGATTGAACCATGACACTTTTTTTTTGAGGGGGACGGATAAGAAGTGGAAAAATAAAACTTAGTTTTATGTCAAGGAGTTTATTTTTGATTATGATAAATTTAAAAATTACAAAAGAACGATTTTCAAATCCTTAAAGAACAAAAATCAAATATTTAGGTTTGGAATTTGTTTATTTTTATGATGAAGGTTTTCAAAATGAAGGTATCACTTTTTTGTCTGTTTTACTTATTTCTGCATTGAACAAAATGGGGCAGCATCTTGTGACGAGTGCAGACTGAAAGAGCAGCAAACACGTTATGGAATCGGTGTACACTGGTGAAGTAAGTGCTGTGTATTTCTGTCAGCCAGAAGGTGGTAGCAGAATTCTCCTGTAACAGCTCTGAATTGTGTTCCAGCAGGCATTCTCAATACAAAGTGATACTGAAATGCAGTTCAGAAAACATATTTTTTTGAGTAGCAAGAACAAATAGCATTGACATTTCTTTTTATTTGGCAGCGTCTTTGAGTAGAAAAGTGTCTGCACTTATGCCTGAGATGTCATGCGTTGGGAATGCATGTGGGATCTGTTACTTGGGTTTTGTCTCTGGTTTTTTGCAATTGTAATTATGGTTTTTACAGACTTTTTAATGCCAAAGGGAGCCATTTATGGGCTGAAATGACAAGAGATTTGTTTTTCTCATAGCATCGCAAGACTGGAAGATGTCAGTACCATGAGAAGACCAGATAACACATTATTTCCATCCAGAGGAATTCTGTCATTTTTCACAGATATGAACACAAATGCAGAAAACATTACCCTTCGTCTGGGTCTGGTGCAGCACCCCAGTTGTACTCTTAACAAGTGTAACAACTTGAAGATGCGAGGGGATAAGGTTTATTACTCTGTTTTATTGTTTTGTGATGGACTTGTAATGCTCATGTGACCCACTGATAAGTCAGTTCATTCTGCAAATAGCTGTTCCTGTTTCAGCAGAGTCACTCTTCATTGCTGCAAGAAATGTGTGATAAACTCAGGCTCTGGAGCACAGCCCATCCCTCATTTTCTGTGAACCATTGTATCACAGTACTCTGATGGTACTAGGTACTCCTCTGCAGACTTTTAAGAAATTGTTCTGTATCTTAGAGATAGTTTCTATGGTAACTGTGATTGTGTGGGTTTTTTTTTTTTTAACTTCTTGGATAGTTTGGAAATAAAGGGAGAAGAGTTTTAATGTGACTTTAGGAAGAGTCAACACAACAAAATAAGCTAGAAAAACAAAGCATTCTGTGCGTGATCTATTTACCAGTAAACTGAAACAGCAGTTCAAGAGAGCATCAGTCTCACTGCCTGGCTTATAAGGTGAGCAGGCTGGAGGTGCTGGAACTACACTGGAAAGCAATAATAAAAAAAGGAAGAGCCACATCACAGCAAAAGATAGCAGGAAATATAAATAATGGGTAGATATAGATATCAGTACAAATATATAGATGTTAGAATACAGATGTTGAAAGCATGGTTGAGAGACCTCATAGCAGCCTTCCAGTATCTGAAGGGGGCCTATAGGGATGCTGGGAAGGGACTCTTTCTTTAGGGACTGTAGTGACAGGACAAGGGGTAATGGGTTAAAACTTAAACAAGGGAAGTTTAGATTGGATATAAGGAGCAAATTCTTTCCTGTTAGGGTGGTGAGGCACTGGAATAGGTTGCGCAGGGAGGTTGTGAATGCTCCATCCCTGGCAGTGTTCAAGGCCAGGTTGGATGAGGCCTTGGGTGACATGGTTTAGTGTGAGGTGTCCCTGCCCATGGCAGGGGGCTGGAACTTGATGACCTTAAGGTCCTTTCCGACCGTAACTATTCTATGATTCTATGTACTATATGGAAAACATGCCAAGATGTTGAGATAAATGCAAGTTCAGATGTGGAGAAGATTCAGGCTGGAGAGGGTTCAGTGAAGAGGCACAACGATAATCCAGGGACTGGAAAGCCATGTGAGGAAAGGCTGAGAGAGCTGGGCTTGTTCAGCCTAGAGAAAAGAAGTGTCAGGGGAGACCTTATGACATGTTCCATTATTTAAAGGGTGTCTACAAAGAAGATGAAGACTCCCTTTTTGAAAGAGTCACATGGAAAACACGAGGGGTGATGGACACAAGTTACTCCTGGTGATTCTGACTGGACACAAGAGGAAAAATTTTCCAAATGAGAACAATCAGGCATTGAAATAATCTCCCCAGGAAAGTGGTGCATTCCCCAACGTTGGACACTATTAAGATTCGACTGGACAGGGTGCTGGAACATCTAGTCTAGGTCATGCTTTGCCTAGAAAGGATGGACCAGATGATCCTTGAGGTCCCTTCAAACCTAATACTCTGTTTTGCACGTATGCAGGGAAATCATATTCACAGTTAACGTGTCTTTTAAGTATAAGTATAGGTGTTGCAAAGATGCCAGAGGTAAAATTGATAATGAATTACACTGTAAAACCTGGGCATTTGAAAAGCCCCAGAGAAGTTTTGCCAACAGCCCTGTTTTCTGTTGAGGCAGAAGCTAGGAGACAGTTAACCAAAAATGAACTTAGTTAACGAAGATACAAATGTTTACGCAATAAGTGACTGTATTTAGGGGTAAAAATGCTTACCAGTTCTCTGTTTTTAACTGTTTTATCTCAAAAGAAGCAGTCAAAATATTTATGTTGGGGAACAAAAACAAAGATATAAAATGAAAGAGAGCTGAGGAAGTAAAAGTTAGTGGAGTGGTCTGGTATTTTGTCAGTACTGTTACAAAAAATACATTAACCGTCTGTTCCATTGCAATATAGGGGCGAAAAAGACTGCATTGTTCAAAAATGCTCTGTAAATATGGAGTTCATTTCAGCATAGTACTGAAGTCCATTGACTACACTTGCAAATGCACAGGGTACAAAAGAATAATTTCTAGATAAGCACAAGTGAATATTTAGAAATAATATCTAATTCCTTTATCTCCAGTCTATGAGAAGATGTAATGAAATCCAAAGATGTTCCCATCTGCTTTAAATTGATATTGGCATCTCCTTTGAGATTACTGGATGTTATTTTATCTTCATATAACAATGAATTACCATTTGCTGAAAAATGGAGGTTCTTTTAAGATGCCTTATGCTGGGCACGAAATTAATTGGGGTATCTGAACTCTATTAGTCATCTGAAACAACTTGGTCTCTATTTCCTGCTCTTACTGACTTATTAGTGTGGTTGTGGCAGGAGAGTAAGAGGGCAGAGAAGAAAATGTCAGTGTAGTTATTTGTGGGTAACGCTTCCATTTGGAGAGAAATGAGCACCAGTCTTTGTGAAGAGGCTGGAGCATGCAAACCTTCTGAAGAGCCACTTTAATAGAATTGAAGAGAAAACCCTGTTGCAGTAAGGAGCATTCTGGAGAGTGTCCTGTGCTGACCCCTTCGAAGTTTTCCATTGCTGGCAGCAAGAGACCAAGTAAGGAATGAGGAGGTCTAACTGCTGCTTATCCTCCACACTGCTGTTACTCCTTTATCTTGTTGCACTGGTGGAAGTGAAATCTCTAGCCTGTGCCTGTTTAACTGTAAATAAATGGATGTGTCAGTCAGTGAGAAGCTTTAAAAAGGAGGAAAGCTGTGCAATTGATCATATGTAACCAGTGTGAGAAACTAAGCACTGAAACGACTGACACTGATCTTGTTGTCAGGCATGAGTAATTAGAAGTAGGACCAGCAAAACCAGGGCACTTGTAATATAAGCTGCCTGCCTGGACTCAGAATTCTCCAAAGCAGGATGTAAACAGACCTGTGACCAGATGTTTAAGCCTAAAGCTATAATAAAAACAGTGAGTTATTGCATAAAGTATAGGAGCAGGCCATCAGTTATTAGAGGTCTAAAACCAAAGTATTAGTATATTATTGTGTAATAGAAGCTGGAGATCCTTCTCTTTAGGCACTTGTGTTTGGAGAATAGGTCCTGGTGGGTGCAAGTGCATTACACACTGAACTTGTGCTGGCTGTAGAAGACAACAGAGGCTTTGGAACAGCTCTTCTGAGTGGGTGTTCAGCTGCAGAATAAGTGATTTGATGTCCAGGTCTGCCTTAGAATGGTTTCAGCACCATAGATCAAGCCCTAAACAAGAACAGTGCCCTATAGGAATATGTAGTGTCAGATATGTTTGTGAGCAGTCGGCACGTGTAAGGTACATAGCGCAGTCCGAGCACATAGCACCTGCCTGAGGATGGGTCTAGAAGGGCTGACACGCTGAATGTAAAAGGTGAAGACATTACACAAGATTAGGTTGACAATAGATTTTCTTAAATTTGAGTTTAGTGAAATTGCCTGTTTTTTTCCCCCATATTGTTGCTGAGATATCTACAGTTGATGGCAGTTTCCTTTCCATGTCATTTGCTTTTATTGCAGTGTGCCATAATATGTTTAACATCCCCATAGAAAACTACAGCAGTGAGCAAAATATTTATCTGAACACTACAGCCTGTTTCTGAGCTTAAGGTGATGAGATGTGTATTTTCCTTACAACCTTCTAGGAATTTGAGTTACTATTCCACACTGGAAAAACAATCTCATCAGTAAGAGCTGTGAGATTGCCCTGTTTTCACAGTTATGTGAATGCCACTCTTCCTGAAGTAATAATCACTTGTTAACCTTACATTTGCTGCTCTTTCAGATTTCACAGCCAGAACTGACACTGCTGACAGCTTGATAAACTGTTTGCCACTTAGGATGGCTTTGCCTCTTCCAGGAACACTCTTTTCTGTGTATACTCACTTTGAAGAACCACTCTGACTTTAAGCTGAAGGTTCTGTGCAAACCAGGCAGCCTTTGCTGCTGCAAAATTACCAAGGGGAAAAAAATGTGAGATTTTGGCTCAAGAGAATGCTCCCTGCAGTAAAGGTCTGTGTGGAAGGAGAGGTCTGCAGCACTGATACTATGGGTGCCTCTTGCTGTGGATCCTAAATTCACTATGGGTTTTGGCAGTAAGGTGAGACAGTTGAAGATGTATTTTGCAGGCTGTATCTTAGCGTTTCATTTCGTGCTCTGCTTTGAAAATTTTCCGTTTGCTTTTCAGGTAACAAATTTACCAACAGGTGGTGCTGCTGCTGCACTGAATCCCATGTGTTAGTCTTGATTTGGGAAAGAAATGCCGGTGCTTGTATTTCAACATCCCAGCGATTCCTTGGGCTCCAAAGAAAAATATTATGAAATATTACTCGGGTATAATTTTTTCCATGTATTCCTGGTAAGCTATTTACAATAATGAATCAGGATCTTTTATTATAATGATGTTACTGTGCTTGTACATAGCACCTCTCAAAACAATTGGACTCGTCCCACATGGGGCTATCTGCCTTTTCTTGCCATAGCCTCTTGTAATATGTAAGGAACATTTTCTTAATACTCACTGAAGTAAATAACTATTTCCATACATAATGCTTGGAACAGAGAGACGGAAAAATGGGTTGTCTGAGTCATGTGGGAAGTCTCCATCAAGGCAAGGAATTAAATCCAGGTAACCTGTGTCATACCTAATTTACTTGCTGTTGGTCAGGCACTTCTTCCTTAGAGAATAATTTGGGAAAGGATGCCTGTCCTGTCTGGCAGTGACAGATATATCAGCATACATCAGAGTGAGCAGGAATGTGGTTATGCTGCCTCTGTCCTCTTTTCCAGGAGCAATGAGGCATAGCTATTTTATTACGTTTGTTGTCATTAGTCAGGGCTACTGCTTGTTTGTCTGAGGCTACCAACAAACACAATGTGATTCATGCAGAACTGCTCGAGGGATGGCTTGATTCCAAAGGCACAGTTTAGCCTTTATCTGGCAGTTGTTTGCTTAATGCAGAAAAATGTGTATGAAAGCTATGAAAAATGAATCTGTGCTGTAACACACAGCTTGTAAAATCCACTTGATTTATCCCACAGAAGATATTACAGTACAAAGAAATAATGAAGACAATGCCTGCCTTCATTTGCTTTTATTTTTTGGTTATGCTGTCATCTTCCATATTATTGCAACGGATTCTGGCCTACATGGAGTCATCATAACTAATAAAATGTCTTTGTAATGAAAGATCATCTGTGATGCTGAGCTTTGAAAAGGACTTTTTTTTTTTAATCTAATGGTAGCATATGTGGAATTTGCATTCCCTTGTATGATTACTCTGATTTAATCCTGAACTTTATGGGAGAGATGCAGTGGCATGGGGTAGTAGAGCATTTGAAGAGGCACTGTTACCACCCCATAAGTAGGGCATCGACCGTAAGTACTGTTATAGGCTGATAATTGTCTCTGTCCTTTGTTCTGTGGGTAATCTAAAGTAATGGTTTCCTTCTCAGTGCCTCTGAATCTCTGGAGATCTTTGGGCCATTTCTTTGGGGTTCTTGGCTTTGAATAAGGTTATCAGAAAGGCAAGCTGGTTGTTTAAATGTGATATACATGGACTGGCACTTCCAATAAATATATATATATATATTAGGGTTTTAAAATGTAGGAAAGTTTGAAAATCCTTGATCTGAATGGTGCGCCCTGCAGAAACTGGAAGTGCAAGGGTGAGTAACACAAATGTGAGAGTACAGAAACAAAAGAGCTTCATGCTGGGAAGGAAGCCCAGATTCTCTGACCCAGCTGAAGAGGGCTAAGAAGACAATTGCCTGGAAACAATTGGATTCATCTCCATTAGCATTTTAATTTGTATTGAGAGTACACTTTTGAAGAGAATCTCCTACCTATACCCAGTTTCTCTGCTTTGGTGCTGCAGAGTGGTCTCAGAGCACCTGAACTAGAGCCATCTCAACAGAAACCAGGCTGGAAGAGGCACTCCATCAGCACCCATTTTAGTTCACAGGGAGCATGTAGGAGACAGAGCTGGATTAGAGGTAGTCTGAAGGGAACCTCCTGAAATGCCTGAAATGCATCAGGTTCTCAGTGACAGGGCTTTTGGTCTGTGGATCCATTCCTCGTGGTCACCACTACTTGCTCATAGGTGCAGCTTAGTGTGCAATGGGGTTCCACTGCTGACCGTGTTACAGCTGTGGACCAGTCTTCATGTGGAGATGTGTGACAGCCTACATGCTTTCGAAGTAACTTTCTCTGAAACAGGTTGGCTCTCAGAGGTGTTTCTGTTATAGGTAAGACCTGGGTAGGCACTAATTAATCCTATTATTGCTGGAGATAGAAGAGCACTGTGCTAAACTGAGCTCCAGCCAACCACGGTGGCCAACGTAGTGAATGGGCCCTGCCATTGACAACAAGGATGGCTGAAGGACCAGGGCCCAACTGACCAGCAAGAGAGCAAAGGTCTCAAGGAACCTGGGGAGTATGGCCTTCTCTCTGCTGCAGCCCCAGTTATGCATTATTGTTCTCTTAAAACGTGCATACTGTCTTGCCCAAATGTTTTATTTGTTAAAATGTGCAGGTCCTGGTAAACTCAAGTTGGTTTAGCTCTCCTCCATAGTGTGAATAATTGTCTTCATTCCTTGCTATTGCTTTCTTCAAGGGTATTTAAACTGTTTTATAATCTCCCTTCAGGCTCCTTTTATCTGACAGTATATATTAGACTTCTGTTTTCTCTATTTTTATGTCACAGTCTCCAATCTTGCTTTGTTTTATGTGCCTCTGTCTTTAAATATGTGGGATAAGCTAGCATGAAGAATAGAAAATTTCATATAATTCTTGGTAGATCATTACTGAATCATATGAAGTTCCTCAGCATTCAGCTTGGTCTGTTTTAAAGACACCTGCTGTTCCAGTTTCTTTTGCAGCCTCAGCTTTGTTAAATTATATATCTAACAAGCAGAGGGTTTTTTCATGGGCTTTTTTGTTTGTTTTTATTTCAAGCTAGATGTGCAGAAAATGTGTTCATTTAAATAACAAGTTGAAATTGTCTCAAATGTTTTGTTTTGGTTTGCTTTAACTTGGTATTTGTTCTCTTTTGCTTACAAGGAAAGTCTGCAAAGTCTGCAAGTCCTGTAGCAGTACTGGTATGGATGCCTTTGCACTTGGGCATAATCTCATTAGTACCATCAGGACATTTTACAGGCATTAAGGTGCAGCAGTATAAATCCAATTTAGGGATTAAGATGTGAGTATGACAACACATGAACCAAAAGAAAATCCTTAGCTAAGGAAGGGATGCATAGTTGAAGGATGAGAGGCAGAAGGCAGACATGGAAATGAGGCATTCACAGGATTTGGAGAGGTTGTGAAGCCTCTCTGCCCAGAGGTTCCAAGACCAGACTGGCCTTGCACAACCTGGTGTAACCTCATAGTTGACCCTGCTTTGGGCAGAAGGTTGGACTAGAGACCTCCTGAGGTCCCTTCCAACCTGAATTTCCCTATGATCCTATGAAAAAGAATAGCTACAGATCTGCATGGTGATGTATGGGAAAATATTAATAGCCCACAGGAGTAAATCAATGTTTACTGAGCTTCCTTCATAGTCAACATTACATTACAAGACCAGCATTCGTGAAGTTTGTACAACCTCATGAAAGAACAGATTTTCATTTCTTTTAACAGGATCAACCAATTGCTCCCATATATTTTGCTTCACATCTTCAAATGAAGAATCAAATTTACAAATGTCTATAGATGTTTATGGTTGAAAATAGAGCCTGATTTTGGAACCATAGCACATTTTATAGGTAGCTTGCTGAAGCAAATATTCTTTTATGTGACAATTTGTATCAGTCAGGATTCCTCATTGTGAAGGGGCTGGAGACATAAAACATAACAGGGCATAGACTCCCTACTAAAGAATCTTCTAGTCTGCTTTAAAATTGTATAGCATTATATAATCCTGTAGCAAATTCTATAGCACCTTTCTGTAACGGTGTGGATTGCTTACTCACAGAGAATAACCTTATGTCCTGAACCATCAAAACTACTGGGTTTTTTGGACATCTCCCATCTAAGTGTTAATTTAGTCCAAGCCTGCTTGGCATGTAAAGTTGGAAGAGATGGTGACACTAGACAGCACAGAACAGACTCATGAGATAATTCTTGCTTTATATCAAGGAGGGGGATAAATATACCATGGTAGAATGAGCTGAAGGATGTTGATGTATTTGGGTTGAAGCCACTGGAAAAATAAACTTAAGTAAGCAGAAATAAGGCACAGATTTATCATAGAGAAAAATTTTGCATGTAAACATGTGTGGTATCCACAAGGGTTTCTGTAGATGAAAACTGGCTGAAAAAATCACGTCTTGTGTTTGATCTGCAGTTCACTCAGCTCCATTTTGCAGTGCAGTCAGATGTGTTGATTCTTCTGGCCGTTTCCTCTAGCCCATGGGTTGATTCCTGTAGCCACAGGGTAGCTGCCCATTTTCCTTCTTTTCTCCTTCCCTCTTCCCCTTCTCCCACTCAGTTTTATTTTCCTTCCTTCCTGTCTTTCTGCCTTTTTCTCTCCCTTCACCTTCCCCTTCCCCTCTGTCTCATGTATCTGTAGAATAATAACCTACAGACATGACTTTCCCAAACATCCAGTATATTACTGCTATGTTAATACAGAAGGAAAGGGAACAAGCCATAAAATCATTGACAGATCAAGAAAAAAACCTGTTATGTATCACATGGGAGCACAGTACTCAGAATAACATGGGGGTTTTATTTCTAAGGAAGAATTGTAATCGTGTGTAAATTAAAGACAGGAGTAACAGAAGAGTGGAGGCCCAGGCTGCCATATGAATAATACTTCTGTAGCTCTGAGCAATGAATGCAAGAGTTTGTCAGATGGCTCATGCAGCCACTCCTGTACCAGTCATCTAGGAAACCATATCCAGTTCCAGACATTCAAAATGTCCATTTGGGGCTTTTGGTTCAGGAAATGCTCCTGACGACCTGACACACTGGTGAAAGGTACGTCAGAAAATTGAACACAGACAACATTGTTGAGTCCACCTGGATGAGTGTAGGAGATGTGGTTCCTCACCTTTCACAGACGAGTCAACTGAGAATATAATGTCTCATATTCTTCAAATTATGTGAAGAATTAGTAATTGTCTTATGGCTAGAGACCATGGCAGGGCTTTCTGTTTTCTTTTCATGTATGGTGCTGAAAGTAATTGAGCAATGAAAAATCCTGTTTAGGACTGCAATAACAATCAAAATTGAGCATGCTATAAAATATGGCTTGGATGCTCATCTGATGCAAATCAGCTTTTGTTTGAAATCAATAGAGCTGTGGCAATTTATGGCAGCAAAGGGCTTGGCTCTTTTTCTTTTGAATGAATAATATACCCACGTATTCATTTTTCTTTCTTACACTAAGTGCCAGATTTCAACCTGCTCATTCATATAAAGCTGTGGAACACAGTTGTAATCCACCCAGTCTACCATAATTCAGTGCTTTCTAGAACAGGGTTTATCATTGTCCATTTTTCTTTTCACTGTCACTCAGGTGAAGTAATGTAATTGTGCATTTAGTCACGCTGCTAGCCTGAAATTAAAAGTTAAACAAGACTGCAATCTTTTCTTATCTATGCCTCCAAAGTCTGGCGTAATGTAAAGTCTTGTGTGTTACAGTAGTGTGAAATAATTCCTGCCCTTGGATACTTACTGACGTGAAAGAAAACAGTGGATGAAGAGCTGTTTTTTGACAGAGGTGGAGAGGTACTTTGCCAGAAATAATACTGCAGCACTGTAGCCGCAGCATAGCAGATCTCAGTCAGACACCTTAGAGGGGAGAAGATTATATTTTAAAGCAAAGCTGATTTCATTCATTCATCCGCACATCCCCACAAGCGCATACACTACCAAAACGTGTACATCCAAACTGTCTGTCTGCCCTTGGAGCACCAAGATGCTGGTGTGCAGGCAGGCAGACTGACATTCTTTGGGGTGACACAGAAAACGAAGGAGGCCAGTTTCTCTTCACATGTTCTGTGTTCATCTTAGGTTGGTGATTTTGGATGTATCTTTTGTTGTTCACCTTATAAACTAACAAGGGATTACCCACATGAGTCATCAGGATTAACTCACTATGTTTGTTTCCCGGTCTGGGTATCCTGAGAAGAAACACAAGAGATGTGCTGGGATCTTGATGACCTCCTCATCTAAGTGACATCAACACATGTTCTTCCAGCCCTCCTCCTGCTGTATGATCCTTGTGATGCTCCCATACCCATACAGTTTTATTCATACCAGTGTAAATATCTCTACTGCAGTTCTCTACAAGAGAAGACAGATGCTGTTCTAATGCTTAATGTAGACTTTTATGATGAACTGTGATGTTGAAAAATAATAGGGACGTTATAGAACTCATTTCCAACTTTTGTCATAAATTGTCATATTTAAATATCTGTATATCGTCACTGGTGTATTACTTCCCGCTTGAAGGAATGTTGCAATAGCAGGACTGTTACAGCCTTGAAGACAAAAGTACATTAAGCTTGTTTCTCACTTAATCCATGGTTGAGTATACCTCATAACATGGGTAATTGCTGTTAAGAAGCATTAACATAATCTGCATCTTTTATGTTTGGGACTGAATTAATCTCATCTATAGACATCTGCAGTACTGACATTACTTTTGAGCTAACCAAAGTTCTGTGTTACTGGTGAAGAGAAGTGGGTACCTCTAAGGTGCAGTTCTTTTGACTTTAGCATGAGAAAAATAACAACTAAAAATGTTTATTTTCCCCCAATGACTAAAGGCTTCTAAAAGAAGCCAATAGAGAGTAGTTGAAATACAGAAATCTACATTTAGTTAGTAAATATCATCCCAGATATCTGCTTTGTGTCATCATGGCCCCACAACTATTATTGTGACCAGGTGTGGACCAAATAAAATTTGCCTGTTACCCCCAGAAGAGTCACATTAGCAATGGAAATATTTCTGGAATATAAAGAATTTGAATTAAAGTGTCTTTTCCATATGTATAGGATGGAGAGACTGACTTCCTTTGGGGTATAATTAAATGTATTTCCATTTAATGTGGGGAGACAAAATATATTTATGCAATGGGGAGGATTTGATCTAGAATCTCAGGTTTTTATCTGGCACATGATAAAAGTCAATGAAATGTCTCTTGCACATGAGAGTATTTTATATTCAATTTGGTTCTTAATGTTCACTAAATTGATAACCTGTTTAGCTCCTCTTGCAGGTGGACATCAGCACCCATCACAACGATCAATGGCAACTGCATTGTAGCTGCTGTGTCTTTAATACTTTGGTTTTCAGTGGCGACTACCATAGTTTTGAACTACTGTTGCTCTGCTAGTTTAAAGGGTGAGATTTTAGTTATTTCCATATGATGGATGTCTATCATTGTCATCACTGCTGCTAAATTGCAACGGCTGTGCAACTCCTGTTCAGGCATCCTGGCCAAAAATTGCAAATGTGGCTACTAATTTCCAGTGCTCACTGTGAAATACTTGTGTCCAGCCAGAATGGTGTGGGTCTTCCTGATGACATGGCTGACAGTTCCATACTGATGTTTGAATATCCTAGTGGGACCAAAGTAGTGCTGTATGCCAGAGTGTAGGCAATTGAATCCTGCTCCAGCTGCTATTGAAATTCTTGGACAAAAATACCAGACAGGGATTGTTTTGATCCCTGTTTCAGTAAGGTAAAGCAGAAAGTAAGTAATTTGTCATGAGTGGGATTCCCTTTGAATGACTCAAGGCTCATTCCTCTACTGAAAGCCACCTTTCCCACCCTCTCAAAAGCCCAAATCTCAAGCTCTTTTCAACGTGTGTAATTACTACTAAATCTGATCCAGATGTTAAGAAATAGCAAACTGGTCTTAAAAGCTCAGTGGAAACATTTCAGCAAAATGCAGTGAAGAAGATCACAAATGTCTATTGTCCAGTACTACACTGCAAGTGCTGGTTCAGTTTTTGACTGTAGCACACACGTTAACAAGCCAAGCCTGATTCTTTCTCTTTTTCTCTCTCTTTTCATCTTCTATTTTGTTTAATGTTAATTTCTTTGTACAAAAGACCTTAGCAAGTCATCCGCTTGTGATGTTCAAAGAGCTTGCCTACAGGAAAGACTGAGCTCTTTGAAAAACCATGTAGGATTGGGAACACTGGTTAATATTTACTGGCTTACAAGAGCAGATGCTAAATAATAATTGGTTGTGCAGCAATGTAAAAGTTATGATATTGCACAAAACTACCATTAGTCCTTGAGACATTCCTCTGTTCCTAACATGTTTTGCCAAAGTAGATAAAGAAGAGAGGGGATCAGAGACAAGTGCTCCTTCAAAATAAGAGTTGACAGCCAAAGGAGTGATTGTACCATGTGCTATTTGAAATGGAGAGAGATTGTGTGAGCAGAGTTAAACTTACCCATAGAACATAGCTCCTGGAAACATGCTCAATACCAGAACTCTGCTGCAGAATGGACTCCTAGAAAGTGAAAATGGTCAGCAGTACAGTCATTCAAGGGCAGTGCCCTGTGTTGGTAGCAGTGTAAACAGTGTATTTGATAGACAAGCCTAGAAAGACTGCTCCGTTTCTGGGGGGCAAGCTCTTTTTGTCTAGAAGAGGTACTAATATCACTGCATGAAATAGGTTTGATGACTCTTATACAGCATTTGTGTAAAGGAATGAGAATATGCTATGTCTTTGCTCCTTGTGTATCCCATCATCCCAAGTCAGTATCGTGTAAAGACGCAGCATGTAGATGAAAAAACATGGTTTAACTTCCTTGTCAGGAAGATCCACTGGATTTTTTCATTCTTCTCTTCATCCTTCTCTCTTTAAAGAAGACCTTAGCATGTCTGCTGAGTGGTAGTCTTGACAAAAAAAAAGAACCAATTTTTATGTTCTCAGTTTTTGGGAACCCAAAGGAAGTCCTGGAAGTAACATTCTCAGTAATGCTTCCCATCATATTGAATCTGTTCTTCTAATTTACACCAAAATTGACAACACATTTTTTGTGTGCTGTCTTAGGCTCCTGTTCAGCGTTATTGCACGTTTGAATACTCTGTTTTTAGCTGTATTGGAGAATGCTGATTGCAGGTTCTGTTACATTACGTCAATACTCTTGTGTCATTAGTGCTGCACCTTTATATTGCTTATCGTAATTTCTCTCTCCTACTGTAGTTCATGCTGAAACTTTGGACATCAATGAGCAGGTCTTGCTCTCCTTAAGTACACAGTGCATTAAAGCCAATGGCTCAATAGCAACTGGTTGCAGTATCAAACCCTGAAATTTGAAATAACCTTTGCCAAATCTGTAGCCAGTGAAATCAAGATCATTAAGCCTATAGTTTCTTCTATCTATAATTGGAACTCTGAAGAGCACATTTGGATTAGTACACTACTTTATGAAATCCGAATGTTATATGTGCTGTATACTGCTTCAAAAGGAATAAGGCAGAACATATTCAGTATTCCTGGGCAGAACATGTGATTGATGCTAAGGACAAACCTTGCTTGACTTCAAGACATCTTTTTTAGAAGCTGTGTCACAACCTCCCTTCCAAACTCCTATCATTCTTAATTAGATTACAGTGAATATCGATAGAGAACAGAATAGATAGAGACATGGTGATGCTTTATCAGGACCTCTCTGGATCTGTGCCTTCTTCACGTTCTTATGTTTTCATGATCCAGTGTGTAGAATGAAAATGCCTAGATGCTGTTGTGCTGTGTATTTCATGTCAGAAATACTGGAAAAATACGCAGGGGTGGAGGGGGAACTTTTTCTGCAGAAGGCCAACATAAGCTGCATACATCACGTCATCTCTATCCCATGCTACCAGCATGACTTAAATAGCTGAAGGTCCTCTGCTGGCTGTCTTCATAGAATAACAAATTTTACCTGCCCTAACTCAAGCAGCTACAAATTTGAAGACCAAATCTCAGTGAATCAACACAGGCTCCTTCTGTAGTTGGGGTGTGATGCCGTGATTCATCTTGTGCTAGCACAGAAACTTTTAAACTAGCTCCCAGGACTCCAATAGGTTCAGAAGTCACCTATTTGCAGTCGTCTGCACTGTATTGCCAGGACCCTGTTATTACACCCATTAATGGTTTTATAAGAATTTATTTCAAGTGCTCAAATATAGTATTCCATAATATTAATGATCAGACTTTCACTGCTGACAGGTGTGGTGGTGATTCAAAGTTATTGCCAAGACTTCTGAATGCTCAAGAAGGTGGAGACTCCAAAGATAAGGTGTTTCCACATGTGAATAGGCACTAGAGTGATTTAGAAAGAGGCATTAGGTGATGGAAGAATGAGGCAATCTAAGTCCAGTACATGAATGTGGTTCTCATTCACTGAACAGAGTCATTTTGCACCTATAAGTTGATGTCAATAGCAGGAGCCAGCACCCATGTTTACCACCCATCACACCTTCTACAGGGATGTTCACATTAATGATTGCAATGATTTATTGTTGCCAAACATCAGCAAAGTGTCTTGGGGGGCTGTATTTTGACTGTTCCTAAGCTGCCTAAGCAGTCCATTGCAAGATAGCTCTTGCATTGGGTGCTTTGGCTCAGAGGTGCTGGGACTACTTTTCTGTCTTCATTGTATATGAAGCCAAGACCTGGAAATTATGGACAATAACATAGGTTAGCCACCTGCCAGGGTGCTACTCACTGCAGTAGTTATGATGCCAAAGTCTAGTACCTCTATTAGGTGGTTTAAATGTGGCCTGGAGTGGCTTTTCACTTGAAAATCAGTTGCTAATAACAAGATCCCTAGGTTGGCTTTTCTTGCCCTGAGTATTAAACCCTCTTACTTTAGCAAACTGGTTTCATGATTTAGTTAGTAATTATTACTATTATTCTTAATAATGTGGTTTAGATCAACATTTCATTTCGCAGTACCAAAGTAAGCAAATGCTGTTGTGCAACTCAGCCTTCCCATAGAATAACAGTACCACAGACTGCCTTCTTTGGGCTGAGTAGCTGAGACATGTTTATACTACAAATGAACATCAGAGCTATATATTTTTTCCTAGTAAACATAGGCATAGCAACCTCACAACTATAATTTGATTTCTTAATAGTAAATAAACCAATCTCTCACTTTGTCAGTCAGCAGGGGAATCTGATATTCCCTGGACTCCAACTCTGATAACACTTTATTATATACCCCCAGAGGCTGTTCCTATGCTGACCTAACAGACATTAACATCAACCAGTCTACTTGGTAAATAGCTCTAGGATGCTCTATTGCCCAGCTCCGTGGTACTCTACTGGCATACTAACACCAACCACTTTTAACCTTCTACTGACAGAGGGAATAAGTCATGGGATGTCTCTTTCCTAAAACAAGGAAGTACTGTTTCCATTTAACTTCTTTTGGAGTGTAGTTTGGTCCTCAGAAGTGCTGGTGGTGTTGGAAGCTAAGAGCTGGTACTTGAATATATCTAAACTATGACATGCAGATGCAGAGGAGCTATACTGACTTACACCAGCCAATGTAATAGCCCAGAGCTTAGGGAAGAGATATTTGCTGGGCTGTAGCACTCCAGCCTTTTTCCATCTGATCAGTGCAGTGCTGGTGGCAGCCACTCTCAGGAAGACAAAACAGCTTCCTCTGGTCTTCTCATTTCATGCTCTCTTTGCTGAGATCACACACAGAAAAGAGGTTTGGCAGGCTTTAGAATGAATAATAGGGTTTGCAGTGTGAATCCTTGTTCCAGAGGATTCCCAAGGCATTAGGGAAGTGCAGCCTTCCAGCTCCCACACAGCAGTGCTGGGTGAATAAATGCTCTGCTTCATAAGAAAAAGGGAATATTATGCGAAGGTGTCATTGCTGTTTAAGAGGAGGACAGAAACCTAATCTAAAGGCAGATGGAGGCTTATGGATAGAAGATTTCCGTATAAGACTCAGTGTCTACACCAATGAAAATGCATCCCTTTTATGAGTGAGGCAAGGAGACAAAGTAAGACCTCTTTGGGCTGTTGTAAAAGGAATGTTTGGAGCAAGAAAAAAGGGAACAGTGGCCTCACTGAAACCTGAACTGTGAACTCCAGTCTGTGCTAAGAAACATTTATGTGGGGGCACAGATGGGAAGAGCCTTTGCCGTTAATGCCAGAGCACGTGTCCTGTTCAAGACCCAGCTATGATGGGAGATTTACCAACACCATCGTTCCTCTTGCTCGTGATTATTGTTCCTGTAGTTCTGCTTTTGTGACATAATTGCCTTTAAGCAAAAGTAGTGGGATTAGACCAGCAGTGTTATACCCATAATCAGTGCTGCCATGAAGCAAATTGAAAAATGCCATTTAAACTGCTCAAGTGGTGGATGGAGAGAGTAACATCCAGCAGAGGTAGCATCATCTATGGGGCAGCTTGTCTGCTCTTGTCTTTGAGAGTAAGTGAGCGGCAAGATTAGCTGGGAAATGCTCCATGGTGGTAAGGCTAGTAGAGTGGACAGCTGGTTAAAAGCCTGGGATATCCCTGTTGTTTGGTCTCCTTACCTCTTCTCCCATGTTCCCTTTGTGCTTGCTTCCCTGCCCATCTCTGTGATACAACCTCTCCTCTTCCTGCTTATCAATAAATGCCTCTATGCCTTGAAATCCCTAAGTTAGTTTTCTTTTTCCACTCCTTCCTTTATCTCAGTTTTTGTGCAAAGAAGGTAATCCCTTGTGTCTTCTTGAAGATACCTAAATTTCTTCTGCTAAAAGGAGCAATTACGGGCAAGACCTTTGGTTTTTTTAATTATTTCTAATTTGTTTTGCAAAGCCAGGGTGTAGCTTGAAATGCCTTTATAAATCACAGCGGAGTACAAAGACAATCTCCAATACCTGTTAACTGCATTCAAAACTAACCTGACTGGACAATCCAGGTACATTGCTTGAAGAAAAAAGAGGGAAACTTGTTTTTGTCTAAACATGCCTTTAATTAAATTAGGTTGTAGGCATAGTGTAGGCAGCATCTAATGTGCTTAAGCCAGAGCTACATATGTGGACTTCGTACCTCTATATTTTTGGAAATCAGGTACTTGGGTTTCATTTGACCAGGATATTTTCAGGCATGGAATTGCTTACTCACACCAATAGATGGCAATCCGTCTTCACGTCCCTTTGCTTCTTCAAAAGTGAACTAAAAGGTGAGGCGGAAAGGGAGAAAATAGTTTTTCTCAAAAGCTTTCTCCCTTTTATGTGTCAGAGTTTCAAAGCTAAATGTTCAAATGCCCTGGAAATGAGAAATTATCTGAAAACTGGTACACTGCATGCTACCACAGCACAAATTACCCCATGCTGTCCTGTCAGATTTAATCTGCCTGAATCGGTTTTGGAAGGGATGATATGGGATTTAGTTACCATGTGCGCTAGTAAACTGAGATTAGCTGTGTTCTTGATATCATTGCGTATTTTAATCTATGATTCAGTTTATTGCCTGAGTTCTACATTGTGAAATCTTCAACAGATATCAAAAAGATTAGCAAAAAAAAAGAAAAGAAATCTCAAGTCATATAAAGGATCCCTGATCTTCCCATCCGATTCTGTGCTACAGTACAGTAATTCAGCAGTAACAGCAAAGAAAATATCTCAGTGTCAGATTAGCAGATGTGATGGTAAAATTAAACCCTGGCTGTACAGCTTGGTCGCTCCTCTGCAGTTGTGGAGTTTGGAGCTAGTTTGTCTGTTTCTGATGGCCTCAGTTTTGCTTTGAGCATCTGATTACATTAATCTCATATTTTTACTCCCTTTATTTACTCACACACTACTACTCTATCCACAGAGCCATGGTGGGCATATGAGTTTTGTTTTAGGAGAAATTTCCTACAAGAACTGATTTCATTGCTGCTGATTTGGTTAAAGAGTGAAAAATAAAACAAAATGGATGTGTTTGCCCTGACTGTGCAGTTCTGTCCCCCCAGGAGTGAGCTGAGGACAGGAAGTTCATAGAATCATAGAATGGTTTGGGTTGGAAGGGACCTTAAAGCTCATCCAGTTCCAACCCCCCTGCCACAGTCTGGGACACCTTCCACTAGACCAAATTGCTCAAAGCCTGACCTTGAACAGCATTGTCCTGTTGATCCAGGATGTTCCTCTTGCTGCCCCACACAAAAGGTAAGACTTTATGTGTAAAACCACTAAATGGGCATAGCAGTTTCTCCCTTTGGTTTGATGGCTGTTTCTGGGACAGAGCTGCATGGATGCCAGGAAGCATGATCCTTGCTGGAAAAGCGGAGGCATGTCACAGAGGCTGCAGCAACACTCAGCATCCACTTGATGCTGCTGCCTCTTCAGCTTTTATGACGGTATCAGCTATGGGCTGTTCACCCACTGCCCTCCGGTTCATCCACAGCCCTTCTCATCTTCCCTTACAGAACACGTCTTCACACAACCTACTTCCTCCTGCAGTGTTTGCACCAGGTTGTGCATTTCTGAGGATGGGGGGTGTCTCTCATTCAGTCTGGCACCATCCTGAAGCCCCAGGCTATTTGGAAAGAAATTGAGAAATTGTGCACTTTGACACTACATAGAGTCATAGAATAGTTAAGAGCTGGAAAGGGCCTTAAGATCATCCAATTACAAGCCCCTTGCCATGGGCAGGGACACCACACACTAAATTGTGTCACCAAAGACCCTATCCAACCTGATGTTGAACACAGCATACATGCTTTTTCTTGTTGTTAAATTCTTGGCATCCTCTAGTTCATTCTGTCCTTCCTTTCACCAGCAACAGCAATATTCTAAATCAGTAAACAGGCTTTAACCTAGAGCCATCGTTAACTGGAGAATGCAGGTAGTGCTGAAAATAAATTGCATCTACTAGCAGTGCACAGCATGAAACCAGAGGTTTCTTCTGTGACCCTCCTCTTTATGAAAAATAGTGCCTCATGTATAAAGAAGAGCTGTCTTCTTTAAGTTGCAGGTATTTGTTTTTGTGGAGTGTTCATAGCCGGTGACTAGAGCTGGGGCTGGAGAGGATACTGCAGATGCCAATGGCAGCAATAGGGCAGGTACAGAAACTGGCATAAAGAGCTTTGCACTGTTCTTTACCTTTCACAGCATTTCTGCTCTGAACATATGGTGTCATTTTATGTAGACATTTTATATATGGCATGCATACCAGGGGTTAGGTGTTTTTCTATAGTAGGACATCCATTTACTGCCAGAAGAAATATTATTCTGCTTCTTTGCATTTTATGAAGCTTTTCCCTTTAAGAAAAAAACCCAAATTCCCCCCCCCCAAAAGCCCCAACCACAGTCAAGGATTATGTGAAGTGGGGAGAGAACACAGAAAGCCTGGCCTTCAGCTTCCAAGATGAATCACCATAATGTGAAGCCAATACCAGATGAACTGCTGAAGGGTTGCTGCTTCAGCCTTGATACCATTACCTCTCATCTTTGACCTGAAGGGATTGTTGAATTCCCTCTGGAGTATTAATGAACATGCTGAGCTTCTCTGCAGCGAAACTGTAGACATGAACTTCCTCCTGTCTGAAGGAACGGAGGAGAAATCTCAGAGCTTCTTTTCATGGCTCCAGTTTAATTGATGATACAGGAGATTTCATCATCTTTGCGATGAACTGCAGCAGAATCTACCAGTACAACACAATGCAGGGCAGGAGAAAAAGCAAGGAGGGAATGGGAAAAAGGGGAAAACACACTAACATTTTTTTTCCTGCTTTCAGAAACACATTTGCTAACACAACTAATAAATACTAACAAGGCACAAGGCTCCATGTGACCCCCAGCCAGTGCCCCAGTAGATCCACAGCACTGTGATCCAAGTGAAAGGGTGTCAGCTTCATAAATGGCAGCATTTTCCAGGTGCACACCAATTAATCAAGCATGCTATGAAAAGTTAATGGGTGTAAACTTAACAGGGTGCTTTCACTAGCTTTTGTAGATATTTCTGAATAAACCAGAGTGCTTATTCCTGGAGCTGGAGAGCAAACTCCAAAACCCAATGTAGTCAATAGTTGTCTTTTTATTTGTTTTCAGTGGACTTTTGAGCATGATCTAATAGTATAAACAAAGCTTATACTTGTGCAAAGCTTAGCCCTGGGTACAGCACCAAGCTTAAAGTTACAAGACTCATCTTTAAAGTCAGACTGCTCATGTGCTGCACCTTTACAGGTCACTTCACCCACAGTGCCTCGGTTTCCCCCAACTCCTTCTTTCTTCAATGTAGGATTGATTCTGCTTAGTGGGGATTTGCTGAACGCCAGTTGTGAGTGGGATGTGAATTTTCTGGGAGACTTGTAATGCAGAATGCCAGGCTCTGACTTCAAGTTGGGAGATTCCTGGGCAGCGACCAAAGCCTAGCATGCATTAGTGACATCTGCACACTCTGTTCTGTCTCACTGCAGGCCTTTGGCATTTCCCATTCTGCATTCTTTCGGTGCAGAGATTGTCAATCCCACCAAATAAGGGCAAAGAACTAAATACAAGCAGTTTTGAAAGCAAATGCAGAAAACAGTTCATGCAGCATTGACTGTATGAATGCTCTCTCAGTGTTGCTTGCTCAGCCACACTGCATGTTCTGTGTATTTCATAGCGTGCTTCCACATTTAATGTATGGGTTTGAAAAGGAAAAAATATCCTAAGGAATGTAACTTCACCTGTCATCGGGGGAAAGTTACCTTGTTAGTTTTTTATTGTTCAGCTTCCCAAGCTCTGGGGGAAAAGCATCAGGAGATTTATCCCTGCCAAAGAATATGACCTTTGATGAACTGAGAAACAGCATGCACTTTCTGTCTTAAAGTGACTGTTGCATTGCTTGACATCTTAATGCAAATGTCCTCTGGCATAGTCCAAGAAACCAGAGGATTATGTTGGTTCATTCCCTAAAGAAAGACATACTTCCACACAAGCACAGCTTTTCCTATAATGGAGGAATAGGAAGGATCCTTGTATTGGAATGAATGCTGTCAAATGGAAGCTACATCTTCCATTGGCAGGGGCAATGGGGCTATGACTGGTCCCACAAGTGGAAACTGGAGTTAATGAGTCATCAGTCCTGTTTAAGAGTCTCTGTTTAGCCAACGATTTGTATAAGGGCACAGGAACAACAGATAGATAGATGGATAGATAGATGGATGGATAGATAGATAGATAGATAGATAGATAGATAGATAGATAGATAGACAAACACATTAATTCTATCCTTACTCTAAGCTCAGACCACCAACATCAAAATGTTTCTCTGTAGCATCTTCCAAGCAGAGCTAAGTTTCTGTGCACCCCCTGAACGTAGTTTTACATAGTACAGCACATAATGAGCTCTAGCATGTTGCCTTGACCCTGATTTTTCTGGGTATATAGTATTTTTGGGCTTAGGGGAAAAGTCCCTTTAAGGAAGAAAGCTCTATAAAGAAGAAATAAAATAATGATCTCTTAAGAACCAGAAAGGAGATACAAGATCCACTGCAGCCCTAAGAAGAGATTATGTAAATCAGCCTTTTTTTTCCTGGGAAGGAGAAAGGGAGCATTGCAAGGGAGCTGGTAAAATAGCTTCTGAGAAAGGAAGAAGCCTTCTGTCATGCCAAGGGCAAGCACCTTTTATTTCATTCTATCTCTTCAATGCTTTTCCCAACTTCCTTCCTGATATGTCATCAGTAGATTAAAATTTATTGAGGGTTAGGACACAGTGAGTCCTTTCATTTCCCCCAGTGTTTTCATGGCTCAGTATAGTACATTTTTCCTCTTCAGCCTTTAAATCCACTTCTGTTCCCCTTCAGGAAAACCTCTAGTACTTTCAGGGAATCTCTGGTGGATTTTCCCAATCTACTTTGGCTATTTTTCTTGAGAAGACTGTCTCTGGCATTAATAGCTCTGTCTTCAGGCTACAGTGAGTAAACTTCAGGTGGCAGTTTATGTCCAGATAGTTTTGCCAAAGGGGCTTATTTATGTGAACCTCTTCTGCCTAAGCAGCAGGACTCTAAAGCATCCAACAAGTACCGAAGTATTCTGGTAATGGAGATGGGATGCACAATTTATTGTTGTTTCATGTTTTTATTTTACTCAGACTATCTAATACTTCCTGAAGTAAGACTTTGCCTGCTAAGTGTAGCCCTGGCTGCTTGGGGAGAGGGTGCACAGTGTGTCAGACATGAAAATAATGTGTGTCCTTCCTGTACTCTTCCTAATGCTCTTTGTGCCATAGCGGCCCTCAGAACAGCAGCTTCCATCAGAACTGGACTGTGATATGGAGAGTGGATACAGAGGGGACACAATTACTGTGCCTGGGCAAGGAAATGGTAGAGAATGAATGAAAACACAATCTGAAGGGTATGGATTGGAATCTGAGGGCAAGGAACAGGTCTGTGATGCGCTGGATGTGAGATGGGGATATCATGGACAAGGATCCAAGTTGGGATCTGGGACTTACTGAGCAACGAGCCTGGAACAGAAGGAGCAGGGAGTTGAGAACTGGATGTGGCTGATGACTGGTGGCTGAGAAGCCTGAATGGAAACTGGTGTGACACGGATGAGGAAAAGGGATGAGGATGAACCGTGTGGAGTGGGATGGAGAGTAAGAGGATACTGTGGGCCAGAGTAATGTGAGTCAGGCTGCGGTGGATGAAGGGAAGGGAAAACATTTCTGCTTTAACTTACGGCTTGCCTTCCTGTGCCAGGCAGTAGCACAGGCTGGGGTTTCCAGCCCATGTTTCCTTGCTCTCTGCAGATGTAAAGGCTTCCAGCAAAGCATCTTTCCTATCCACACTGATTCACATCAACGATGATGATCAGCTGTTGGTATCACTTAATCCATTAGTTTGAATTGGTTGAAAGCTATTTTGATATACTTGCAGGATCTAGCATGGCTTGGGCTCTGTGATTGACAGCACATGATAGCAAAGCTTCTGGCTTTTTCGATTGTGCAGTTTGCCTGCACGTTGCAGCAGGAAATGCTTTCATCAGATTCCATTCCTTCATTTGCACATTTCAAATTAATCTCTTGGCTATTCTTACAAGCTGAATCTAGTCTGTTTATTTAGCTGGATAAATGTCTGGTACAAAATCTCATTAGCCCAACAATTACCTTTGACACCACAGATGAGCAACATCTCTTTGCCATGTAAATTAGGAAATCACACCAAGTCCCTTCCAGTTTCAAGAGGGCAGAGTTTTGAAAGACTTTCAAAATGCAAAGCATAAAGTCATTAATATTTCTGTGGTGGGTACAGCCTGGATACCAGCAGACATTGGATTTTATTATAATTCCTCATGATAAAGCTGTCCCTATGAATCATATGCAGACCAAAAGCCCAGTCACAATATTAATCATTCCACTTGATGATTCTTTCAGCTCTCCCATATGGCATTTCTTTGGAAAACAGCAAAAAAAGAAAAAGAAAAAAAAGAAAAAAGAAAAAAGAAGAGAAGAGCAAGGATTGATCTTCAGAGGAATAGAAAATAGGAAGGCAAGTCCATTTTTTGCAGTACTTTTATTATCAGTCCCCATTATTAGCCAGTATTAAGCACTGTTGATGCAAAAAATAATTTACTGCTCCAGAGACTTAGATTCGGGTCTTGATTCTTTCTTCCACTTATCCTGTATTCTCTCTGATGTGGTGAAAAGATTCTCTGTTTAGTGCGTGTGCGTGAAGCTCAAGATGAGGGAGCTGGTGGAGGTGCTCACCCAGTGGCTTCCCATTCCTGGCTAACCAAGGAGCTTCCCAGTTGACTGGAGGTTGGCAAATGTGATACCCACCTACAGGAAGAGCTGGAAGGATGACTTGGGGAACTACATGCCTGTAAGCCTGACCTCAGTGCTGGGAAAGGTTATGGAGCAGATCATGAGTGTCAACCAAGTCATCAGATCTAGTCAGCATGGGTTTATGAAAGGCAGGTCCTGCTTGACTGACCTGATCTTCTATGACAAGAAGCACTGGAATAGGTTGTCCAGGGAGGTTGTGAATGCTTCATCCCTGCCAGTGTTCCAGGCCAGGTTAGATGGGGCCTTGGGTAATATGGTTTACAGCGAGGTGTCCCTGCCCATGGCAGGGGGGTTGGAGCTTGATGATCTTGAGGTCCTTTCCAACCCTAACTATTCTATGATTCTATGATTCTATGACAAAGTGACCCGCTTGGTGGCTGAGGGACAGGATGTGGTGAATGGAGTTACGTCCAGTTGGTGGCTGGTGACAACTGGTGTTCCCTAGGCCTTAGTACTGGGGCCAGTTCTGTTTACTATCAATGGTCTGGGTGAGGGCATCAAGTGCACCCTCAGTAAGTTTGCAGTGACATCAAGCTGGGTAGGAGTGTTGATCTCCTGGAGGTAGGAAGGGTCTGAAGAGGAATCTGGACAGGGTGGATCAATGGGCTGTGGCCAGTGGGATGAGGTTCAACAAGCAAAGTGCCAGCTCCTGAATTTGTGCCACAACCACCCCATGAAATGCTACTGGCTTGGGGTCGAGTGGCTAGAAATCTGCTCATGGAAAAGGACCTGGGGGTGCTGACTGATGGAGCTGAACATGAGCCTGCAATGTGCCCAGGCAGCCAAGAAGGCAACAACATCCTGGCCTATACCAGCACCAGTGTGCCCAGCAGGGCCAGGGCAGTGATCATCCCCCTGTAAACTGGGCACTGGTGAGGTTACACCTCGAATCCTGTGTCCAGGTTTGGGCCCCTCACTACAACAGAGACACTAAGGTGCTGGAGCAGGTCCAGAGAAGGGCAACTGAGCTGGTGCAGGGCCTGGAGCACAAATGTGATGAGGAATGGCTGAGGGACCTGGGGGGATTTAGTGTGGAGAAAACTTGGTGCAGGGGGACCTTGTCACCCTCTACAAGTACCTGAAAGGAGGTTGGATTGAGGTGGGGTCAGTCTCTGCTCCCAAGTAGCAAGTGATAACATACAGGAAATGGCCTCAAGTTGCACCAGGGAAGGTTTGGATGGAGATTAGAAAAGATTTCTTCACCGAAAAGGGTTGTTCAGCATTGGAAAAGGCTGCCCAGGGAAGTACGGAGTTACCTTTGCTGGAGGTGTTTAAAAGACATGTAGATGTGGTGTACAGGGACATGTGTTAGTGATGGACTTAGCAGTGTTAGGTTTACAGATGAACTCAATGATCTTATGGTCTTTTCCAACTTAAACAGGTCTATGATCTATGATTCTATGATTTCAAAGACGCCCAAGTCCCGTTCATAGCCAGCATTGTTCTGGCTATGGCACTTGGTGGCTCTGACACTTTGCTGTTTTGAAAATGTAGTTGGAATCTCTGCAGTGACAGGCACTGGCATCTTCAGTGTTTGGTTTCCCAGTCCCTCAGCTTCTTTTACAAATATTATCCAAACGGAGTGCTTCTTGGAAGTGGGAGCTTTTTTAATGGGCTGTGTTTGCTCAGAGAACCTGTATAAGCTAACATGAAAGTGTGTGTGCATAGAAGAAAAAAAGCTTCATTCATGTAGCATTTTGCTGCATTCTTTCTTTGTAAGTGAAGCTACGTAGTTCTTCCCACACAGTAGGAAAATAATTGCATTCCAGATTGACATGCCACAGCTTTGTTTATCCAGATGTTGCTCCTTTATGGCACAGCGTCTCCTCTAATTCTGTGGGGCTGTCCTGGGCATCTGGATCACCAGCAGCCTCATTGAAGTAGACTTGCTACAGGTACTGTACGCCCAGAGTGAAAACTGTGACTGATAAAAAGAACACACTGTAATTAACTGTACAATGGATCAATGGATATCAATCTGGGTTGATGGTTTTTAATATTTAAATTACATTTAAACACTCTGGTCGAGAAGAGCAGGAGAAATAGAAGCAAAATAATGATGTGATTAATATTCACGCTGTAATGAATTCACTCTTCCCATCTGTCAGAGATTGCTGTATATTCCATACCTATCTATCCATAAATCAGAAGCAGACTAGCAATGTGTAAAAAAAATTAATAATTTATCCAGAGAACTGCATCCTCTTCATGTTTTAGCTTCTTTTCTGTTATCTTCATTTTACAAACGTGGTGAATTATCCACAACTCTTTCCCCACTCTTTTGTGCAAATTTACTTTAAGCCTTGGTTGGAAAGTGTTTGGGCAAGATTGACCTATTAAGGGTAGCAGATCTTGACTGTTAAGCGCAACTCTAATTTCTGCTGAAAGCAGTGGGATTTACAGCAATGAGGTATAAAGATGTTTTTTTTTGCTAGGCCTGGATCACTTACTTCATCTCTACAATCTATATGGCTTTTGTCCGAGTAATTTCTTTGATCACTACATAAATCCTTTCGATTAAACAAAGGTGGTCTGAAGTCCTTTACTGTGAACATTTATACTGTTGTCACCATGACCTGAACAGTTAGTGTTTGGGGCCTGGCCAGGATGTTTCCATTAGCGGAGAAATTGATGACAGGAATGAGACAGTTTTTTTGGTGCTGTCCTCCTCATTTACAATGAATATCCACAAAGTTATACTTCCTTGAACGTGGCAGAAACCACGAGAGGCAGCTTTTGAGTTCAGTTTAAAAATCCAATACTCAAGTGCCTTTAACTTTGTCTGTCAGGGCAATGGGCACAAAAGCATTTCATTTGTTCACATTGACATTTCTCTTGTCTCTTTTGTCACCAAGATGTGTGTCCTTGCAAACACTGTCCTGCTGCCTTTGGTGTTGGACTCAGCCTACACGTATTGGTCGTGGTAAGGTTCACTCTTCCTTCTCTTGACGGTCAGATACTGCTGCCAGTAGGTACCTTCTTCTGTAAAGGAATGCAATTTCCTCCCCTGTAGGTGGAAGAACAACATTTAACTGATGCCATGGTAAATGGCAGCTGCTGCTATCTTTTCATGGCATAAATTCACTATCAGTCATGCAAAGTTATTGCAAGCATAAAAACTGGTGGCAAAAGAAAAAGCTGTGAATCAAGACTGGCACTCTCTGTTCCTGTTTGAATTCGCAGGTAGAGGTGATGGCAATTATTTTAGATGAAAATGTCTGTTTATACAATGTCAAAATGCCATGCTTTTAAAAAAAAACCCTGTCTGTTTTAGAAAACAAGCTCTCTTTCCCTGGCTAGAGTCTAGCAGGATTATTTTAGTTTAGGTTGGTTCAGCTCAGGTAAAAGTGTTTTACTCCGTTGAGCTGCCTCAAAAGATTTAGCTTGCTCTGTTTAGCAAATTGTTATACTGCATTCCCACTTTGTGCATTGGTCCATGAGATGGCAGTTTGAGTTTGTATCACCACTGATGATCTAGAGGTCTCCAAAGGATGGTTTCCTTCTTTCACAAGACAAAATGGATTTCGTTCTGAGAATGCTCTGTGTTTCAAGGTAGAAAGCATCTGACTTCCATGCATCAGAAAAGAAGATAACACAATCCAACTTGTGAAAGGGAACGTGGGCATCACTCTCCTGAGAGATAATGCCTGTGCAGTGAGGTGTTATAATGAAAAAGCCCCACGGGTGTATTAAACTAGTTCCAAACAAAGCATGTGAGATCATATCAGTAATCAACAGTGAAGCTGTTCAACTGAACTTCAGTCAAAATATTTTATTCCACATCACAAAAGAAAAATCTGTGGGTTTTTTTTGTGTAAAAATGCTCTTAATTCAATTTTTTTGTCAGCATGTGGCAAAAATAAATGCTGGCATAACTGTTCTGCCTTCAAAATGAATTCCAAATTGTGTTCATCCGAGTGTAATCCCTTATTTGAAAATATAGGCCCCTTGACTGTCTATATTGTAGCTTATTGCTATTTTGAGTATTGACATAAATTGACAGGAAAATAAGGTTTCAGATGAATCTATGGGTTGTTACCCCATTTTATTTGTAGCCTGTGAGTTCTCAAATTGGAAGCCATCTTTCAGGAAGTGTATAAGGAATATGGATAGTAGTTTCTCTTTAGAGACTTCTGAATACTATCAATTCTATAACATTATCATGCATTCTCTCTCTCTCTTTCATGGGTCTCTCCATTCTTGTGGCTTTAAACTGCTTCTGTTTTGAACTCATAAGATATTTTCTGTGGAAGTATAGACCTTTGTATACCATATGCTAGCCCACTGACAAAAGCCTTTTATTTCTTAGTTACCCTCGGCAGATCCCTTAGAAATGACTAAGACTGAAAAAACAGTGATCTGCCCTCAGACTCCTCACATCCATTGGACTGTTCTTTCCTTTATTCCTACTGCATACACACGCTTTTACTTATAGCATATAGTCTTGACAAATGCAAAGTTCATCTCTGGCCAAGGGATTCCACAAGGAAAGCCTTTTCAGCTTTTATTGACTTTGAGTCTTGAGCTATTTCCTGCTAAAGACTATTGAGGTCCTGTGCTAGTTAGTTTAGGGTTTTGTTTTTTTTTTTTTTTTTTTTTAATCAAAAGAAAAAGCAAAGTTGAAGCAAACATCAGTTTCCAAGGCAGTCTGAACACCAGGAGATTCGACATTGCTCAGAACTAGGATGCTCAGTTTCAGTTCTCCTTTACACTACTGTCTTCAGTCCAAACACTCTTCCAGTACCAGGTTTGTGTTCTACTTTGCTATAAGGTCTTTTATACTTTAATTTATATTAACTGGGGTTCTCAAACTCTTAAATACTATGTCTTATTGTGAGGACTCTGCTGAGACACCTGTCTGAATCAAGACCAAACTGAAGAAATACTGACCTCTCTTTTTGTGTCCATGTCAGGTATCTCAGCAGTAGAACTTCAAAGTGCTTGTGAGACTGGTGCACATGGTGCTATATATTAGAGAAATAACCAGAAATCAGACAAGAGAGGCTTTAAAAATATATAGTTAGGAATAGTACATTTGTGTATTTGTTGTAATAAGTTATATGAGCTGTGACTGTGCCCTTGTGTGTCCTTTGCCTTGATTTTTTACTGTGGAAACAGCAAAAGACCCAAAAGACCACAAATAACCTGCCTTTTGTGCACCTGTTTTAGGAAGAATCCTTTGAAATTATGCAGTATGTGGTGTGCAGGCTGCTTTTGTGGGGTTGTAAGGACTTCTATGATTCTATTATCTCCTTTGGGTCTCTCCTCACAGAAAGGTACTACTATACTGGCTGACAAGGAAAGCACTTGAAGCAAACTCCGTATACCTATTTTAGTATAGCAGAGGGGATTCTTCCAGCTGAAATTCCAGGCTCTGCCTGAACTCTCTGTATCCCTCATTCAGTCTCTATTGATGTCCTCCATAGCATGAGCTTATTGGTGATCTCAGTGCTCTTTCTTTCTGAATATAAGAAAGTTACTACCTGAACTGTCAAACAATATCAAGAAGCTTCAAAGCAATGGGTGCAATCCATTGATGGTGTTTGGAGCATTTTAATGAGCAGGAGGAATCATAGTTCATATAGATATGGAACAGGGTGCCCAAAGAAGCATTAAATGCTCCATCCCTGGGAGTATTCAAGGCCAGGTTGCACAGATCCTTGACAACCTGTCCTAGCGTGAGGCGTCCCTTCCAGTGGAAGGAGGGTTCGAACTAGATGACCTTAAGGTCTTTTACAATCCAAACCATTCTGTGATTCTATGGTGGCTGTGACTCGTCATAATTCTTTGAATCAAGGATGTTGCATGGAGTAGTCATCAGTCCCTAAGGACAGTGGCCACAAGGCAAATTCGAGGAGAGTACAGACTCTGCTTTTGTGTTTGGACCAGGAATCTTCAATTTTGCAAAAGAGAAATATGAAAAATTGAATGGGAATAAATCCAGTTTTGAAGCTCTCTGGAGGGAATTGCAAAAGAACTGATCTGTTTTTAAAAGCCTTAAATCCCCTGAAGCTTCTGATTAATTTATTAAAAAAAAAGTGTTCATAAAATATGTAACCAAACCCAAATCTGGTGCCTCCATGAAGAACGCACTCAGGATAAAAAGCCCAGGGCTCTGCCCTGCCAGCAGGGAGTGTTTCAGCTGTCATCTGAGTAGGCATCTGTCACTCCCATCAGAGCAGGGACTGATCTGTTTTCTGGCCTTATTTCTAGAACATCAGTGATATTGAATGGAGAGCTGGATGCTCAGATTCTAAGCAAACCAGTATCCCAAAACTACAAGCACTGCTTCTTATTCTCTATCCCTATGAAAGCCTCAAGGAATATAAAGTCATCTTTATTTCTGTTCCCCAGGCTTTTTTTTTCCACAGTGATGGGCTGATTCTCATATATTTGCATGATGGGCTGACCCACTTTGAACAAAGTTATATGCTGATCAGTGAAAAACAGAATACTCTTTCCCTGCTTTTTTATTATTATTCAGCACAGTATGCTATGTTCACTGCTGCATTACAACACTTCTGAATAGCCAAAGCTGAAGTAAAGCAGACACATGGAGAAACAGGAGTCTGCCGTATGGTACAGAAACTTTCTCCAGGCATCCAGCTTAGTGCTGTCCAGAGCACCACTGTGACAGGAACTGTGGGATGTGAGTTCTATGTGTGAAAATGAAGTTTGCTCTTTAGTTGTAATTGTGGTTTAGCTGGGTGTCAGGGCCATGCAAACCCAATGCACGTAAGACATTAATTCCTTGGGTTCTCCAGCATCTCCTCCTGACTTTGTCACCTTCAGAGACAAGACTGTGGACTGGTTTGAGATAACAAACAATTTGGTGTAACAGCTTCAAGCTTCATAATCAACATAGGCACCTTTTCTGCCTAGTGACTTATTTCGCACTTTGGTTAAGTATAGGAACTGCTAGAAGTCTGAGAACCTAAAACTTCACCTGGTAATTTGCTGAGACAATGCAACTGGGAAATCAGTGCCAGGAAATCAGTTTGCTTCAGCACTAAGTTTAGGGCTTGGGGCAGTAGTGATGTGCATGGAGGTGAGAGCAGGTTTGGCTCCTTCTTCTCATGGTAGTCAGTAAATTCACCTGGAAGTGTAGTGGTAGGACAAGGGGCAATGGGTTCAAACTTAAACACGGGAGATTTAGGTTGGATATAAGGAAGAAGTTCTTTCCTATGAGGGTGGTGAGGCACTAGAACAGGGTGCCCAGAGAAGCTCCCTAGCAGTGTTCAAGGCCAGGCTGGCCAGGCCTGGAGCAGCCTGATCTAGTGGAAGGTGTCCCTGCCCATGACAGGGGTTGAAACCAGAGGATCTTTAGGTGCTTTCCAACCCAAACCATTCTCTGATTTTATGATACCTAAATAACAGAGTTAGAGGAAAATGTTTCTGTCTTTTCATATAAAACAGAGATGAAATATTTGTGGGAAGCTTTAGGCATCTCATAATAAGTATAACTGAATACTGAGAACCTGAATGCATGGATGATTTGGGAGTTTTGATTTTTCTACTCCCACATAAAATGAAGATTTTCTTATTAGGGAAAGCAGAGGCATATCACAAAATAGTTCATTCAATAAACCCCCTAGTTTCCTACTAAAAAAAAATCTGTTTTGATGGAGATATTTTTGCCATCATTTCTAAGTATGCATGTGAGGGTTTAATGCTAGGTGAGCAAATGAAATAACTATAGAAAAACGTAAGGTTTTTATCCTCTGTGTTCCCACTCTTTCACATTCCAGTTCCATTTAATCGAAGGTCATTGCACCTTATCACCCGGGTGATGAAAGGAACAGCTGTACCAAGAAATAACACAATATGATTAGCAGTATTGCTGTGAACCACCATACACTGTGTTCAGTTAATCCCTGCTACCAGTTACAGCATTGCTCTACACTAAAAATCTCTTCTAGTGACCAAGTCCGAACCTGCTGCTTGCCCTCTTGAGTCTTGCTGTCATGCACTGTTCTTTGTCCATACTTAGAATTCTATTCAGGGATTTGATATCTGTTTTCTCTATCAAGTCCCGAAAAACTAAAGTACAATTTAATTGATAAGTGTTTTATCTTACCCTAAATTTAATGTAACTGGAAGGCAAATAGGGCTCAGTAAATGTTTGTTGCGTGTTTTTTTTTCTCTGAACAGTGCTTAATATAGATTTAAAAGCAATACCTATAAATTCATAGAATCATAGAATAGTTTGGGTTGGAAAGGACTAGTCTCTTTTATGTTTCATGCAGATGATTTTGTGTTATGTTTATGTCACTGCTCTTACGGCTGTGCATATTTGCAGGCACTATGCAACATCTAATGCTGCACCAATAGATGTCATGGATTTGCAGTTCACGAGATCCAGTGCAAAAGCTGAAAGACTTCCTCTGATTGCTCTTATTTAAAAGCAAAAATAGAGGTATTGCATAGTGTACAGAAAAAGGAGAAGATAGCTTTATCTGGAAATCCCAGTCCTTTGAGGGTTTGCCTCACTTTGCCTCCCAAGGACTCTCTGTGTTAAAGGCTCCCATATTTCCCGGCGTTCAGAGGTCTTTGGAGACACAGATACTTGCTGCCTTTATGGGACTTAGTCATTAAAATGATCATAAAACCATGTTGTTTTGACAATTGCAATGTGCCAAATATTTGGCAAATCTTTCATAAAGCTGTCTCTATTTTTGCCCTAAATAAACCTCAGTGACGACAGAAAACCCCAGCAAAGATGACAGTAAGTAAAATTTAGTTTGAGATTCTCCCAAATTGTATGACTTGCTACAGGATCCTTACTTTTTGGGAACATCCCTCTGTAGGTTACAGCTTCTGTTAATGAAGAATATCACAAAGGATTGCCAGGACCAGGCCAAATACTTCTATCAGTCAAGTAAAAAGAAACGGACTCACAGAAGCTGTGATACCATTCTGAGTGAACATAAATGCTTGCAGCCAGATAGTGAAGCAGGGAAGATAGGCACAAGTAACTTCTTTGATCCTTTCTCTTTCTGATAAGTACAGTCTTAGCGTTTACAATCTCTAAATCTTACTGCTCATTTTGTACCTAAATTTGGCAGGTCTTAAGATGCTTAGAGCTAAATATCTTGGAATAGCACTTCCTCTTCTGGCTGTGTTTTTGAGCTAAAATGTGATGGCTACCATGCTTCATGCTCAAGTGAAGGCTGCCAGCATGGGTGTGCAGTCTGAGCACACCCCCCAGATCAGATCTCTTACATTATTTACACAAAAAGCCACCAAGATTTTGAATCCCAAATGGCCCTAAGCAAGAGACGTGCTTGAATCTGAGCTGGGATGCAGGGGTCCAAGGCATACAGCTTGAAACACTTGACTATAAGAGGGCAAGGCAGGGCTGGGGGCTTGCTCAGCCGAAATAACATGTCAACAGCTGGACTCTGTCTTGGGCTTTTGCTCCACATACCCAGAAACAAGGAGTTGTTGATGGTTTTGCAAGAGGGTGGCAATGTTTCCTGGCCAAGCTGTGGGTACTGGCATACATCAGTGATCACAGCTCCTTGTCATCGCTATGCAGGTAATGTCTTGTAAGTTCAGAACGTCGCAGCTGTGCACATCCTGTATGTTTGAACTTAAACATATCAAAATTAACTCATTCTCCATGACAGGTCACTTAAAAGGATCACTAAGATTAAAAATACAGGTGACTAAGCAATGTTTTTGATAGTAGCTAATTCATATTAATTGCATTAATAAATAACATGGCAAAAATATGGTAACAGTAAATTGATTTTTTTTTTTTTTGCAGTTTGTGCAAAGAATGAGTATTCAGTTCTCAACATAGGCAAATATTTATAGACTCATTTATAATGTGCAATGTATAGTGCAGAGATGGTATGTTCTTTACCAAGGTCAAGCAATCGGTAGGTAAGGAGGAAGTTGCATATAGAGCCAGACATCCTGACACCCGTTTGTGAGCACTTGTGACTTCCTTCTGATTTGATCTGTGCCTCTGTTAAGTGATTTAAGAATGAGATTTTCAAGCCTCTTGAAGACATTAGATGGGATTAGAGCTATGCCTCCCAGTTCCTTTTGTCCGCATAGGAAACCTAAAGCATTTTATTTTTATTGGCATTGCAGTATCTCCATTTATAAACTGGGGGAAAATCTATAAAAGACAACACAAACCACCAAAAACAAACAGAAAAAAGGACAATTCCTGCTTCCATCAGCAGCACAGAGCTAATCCCTGCAGTGTGCATTTGTCCAGGCTAGCTTTTAATAGCCAAAACAGCGAGGACTTCCACATCTTTTAACAGTATTTCACAACCTTTCCTGATTCCTAATGAGGCTGAATTAGCACTTGCTTTGTTTTTTAGGGGCTCCATCTTAGGAGTTGGCGAGTAGGTGAGAATGAAATCATGTAGCTGTACATGGGGAGAGGAGCAGCCTTTGGAGCTGCGCATGCCTGGCTGGAGCTCCCCGACCATAAGCCAGATTTTGCGCCCACAGAGCAGTTCATTTCTTGGCAGCTGAATCAGAATAAAGCTCCAAGGCTATAGCATCCCACAGCATGCTGTGACTCGGTGACCACAGAACCTAATTTGTGCTGGCTAAAGCCCTAAAGAGATTAACTGACTCATAACATATGCTACTCTACCTTCTACAAATGAACCTCAGATACTCTGCCATGTTTCTGATCCCTCTCTAAATTTTGCTAATACTTAGTCACAGGTACGGGGGAACCTGAAGAAGAAAATAACCCACCCCCTCTAGTTTAGCATTCATACATTTTTTTGCAAGCACTTCAAAAGACTGTGTGCTTTTTCTGCCAGAAATGTGACATTTCATATTAAGGAATCTATAAAGAATGCATGCATTCATTTTAGGGAAACTCAGAAACAACAGTGCAGGTGTGTTCCCTGCAGCACAGCCACGCAGGAGAGGTAGGGACATCCCCAGTATGGAGTTTAGTGTAGGATGGGCTACATGTGAGTCTATAAAAGTGATTGAATGTCTTCAGTCTCCCCAGGGCCATTGGAGGTAGTCAACAGCATAAAAGAAGGACCATTAGGAGCCAACAGATTTGAGGTGTTTCTAAACCAGCCTGATGAGTGTCTGAGCTATGAACCCCTACCTTCCCAAAGGATTTGAGGAAAGTTATCCAGTATGATTACATGTACAGGTCATCATCCCCAAAAGCAATGACCTGGCATCACCAATCTTATGTTTCATAAATCCTTTTGAAAATGCAGCCCTGTTCTGCACTGTTGAAACAAAAGGCATTTATTATCAGTGATTTCAAACACAACTCACTTGATTAAATTCAAGGTGTTACATCTTATCAAAATAAAAACAAATATCAGCACAAGCAGCCATTATAAATGAGCTAATAAATACTGAATCAGGTGAATGTTGCTGATTAGCAGCATTACATTTTTAGCCTGTTTTACTCTCCTAGCTTAAAGCCAAATATATCTGCAGACTTCAGGAGCAGCATCCAGATGAGGCTTAAGTAGGAGCGGTTCTGTATTAAATGACATATTGGAAACAGATTTGGCTTTTCTAAGGTATTTGAGACCTCCTACTCTAAACTCATTGTGTGTCTACTCAGAACTGGAAGCTTCATGGGTTTAGAGTTACCATTGGAGATCCTTCCTGGTGTCCTTTTTTTTCCTGAGATTTTTCCAAAGGCTCTTAAAAATCTGGACATCGAAACCCAAGTGAGAACTGAAAACCTAACTCCTGTAGTGTCTTTTGTAAGCAGAGTCTTTCTTACATTGCTGTTCTCAGCAGACATATGTCAAGAAATTGAATTACTGCAGTTTACCTTCTAGGCATATGCTCCAAAGACCAAGCAAAGTGTGTCAATTGCATTCACTGTGCTTTTGGGATCATGGTCAGTGGCTGTGGGTGAGCTGATGAGCAGGAGCTCATGCAGCAGTAGATCAATTGCCAGCCATTGTGTGAACACAGTCTAAAGTGCAGCTTTAGTGAAGTTTCCAGTATTGATGGATTTGAGGGGGCAAATTCAACAGGATACCCCACCAGTGTGCCTTCAGGCTGATCCACACTCACAGTAAATGTTCTCTCACAGATCAAGCTTGTTTTTCAGCTCAAAGTGACAACCAGCCAGCACAGACTGCACATTTTTATGCTTACAGAACTGTTTGATCTCTGTGTCTGGAGTCTTCTTGATGTATATATTTATTAATCTCCTAAAATACATTGTGGGTTGGGCTGCAGCTGATCAACTGGAGATATTCTTCCTCCCCCTTTTCTTTCCATATGTCTCCTGACAGTGAGTCTAGGTTTAAGAGCCACCAGCAAAACAAAGCTCAGAAGGTGTCAAGCTGGTAAGATGTGAAAACAAGAGTTAATTCTGCAACTGAAACAGGCTCATAAACTTCACCACCTGAGCAGAGACCCTCTTCTCCCCACCCTGTTAAATGCATGTGTTGAACCTAGTCCCAGGTGAACAGTCAATTCTTTGGCATAGGTTCATTGGACTCAATGGTACAATTCAGTCAAGGATGCTTATTTAGCTCAAGGGGACTGGTATGATTTTAATCCAGAAGGATTTGAGTGTTACAACCTCTCCAGTAGAAACCTGGGGGAAGAAATAAAAAAGACAAGTAAAAGAAAGCAAGACAAAAAAATGAGAGAAATGCAGAAAGGGAGAGAGATTGTAAATACCATTGGCAGCAAGCAGACTGGAAGCAGCTGTCTTTGGCAGACATGTTTCATTCAGCTCAAACAGAGAGCTGTGGATATTTGGAAATAACCCACATTTTCTATATATTTAACCACAGGCTTTCCGTTTGTTTGGAGGCAATCAGGGATTTATGCTCAAACAAGAACTTTTCCCAACCAGGTTTTGTTCAGAAAGCACCGTTTTCCTGTGGCGCCAGTGTGGAAGTGCCAGGATGCCACATGGAGCACAGGCAATCCATGGTGGGAGGAGGGCTTCTGATTCCACAGCTTTCAGTCATGCAGTCCTGGTGCTAAATGGAGCTGTTTTCAGAAGGTGCCTTTCTCCAGTAACCTAAATGCTTCAATGAGCTGTGGGAGAAAAGGTGAAGATGACCTTGTGCTTTGGGATGTGACAGTTTCTAAGCTGTGGCATCTATTACCAATGCTAACTCCTCAGGACTCCTGCAAGGGACACCACCATCTGCCATATACTCACAGGGATGGCAGTCAGTCTGGAAACTCAGAGCCCATCACGTATCATCTGCAGAGATCCCCTGTCCTCCTTAATAGCAACCCTGAAAGGCTGTAATTTTTGCCTTATCAGCTCTGTCACATTTCCTCCCTATTCAATTTCTTTTCATTTAAGTTCTGCCCATGTAAGTGTGGTTTGTTTTGTTTGTTTCATTTTTTTCCCACACTGGCACTCTAGCATTTTAATTCTAGTGTTTAAGGCTTTAAATAATGTAGTAGTGCTTCTGCCTACTTGCAGGACTGTCTATGGACTCTTATCGCATCACGGCTGTTAAGATCAATTGCAAGGAGAATATAAGATGATAGAATGTAATTACATGTGTTGGAAGCTTGCCTAGACTGCCAGCACCTGCATTCCCTAAAACAAGAAAAGTCTAGGTGGCACCAGGCAAGCTACTGTGTGCTTTTTGCCAGTGCTTGAGGCATGCCTTGAACCTGCATTAAGGTTTCACTTTGCAAGCCATGAGGCTGCTTCAAGGATGTTCAAGGCCAGGTTGGACAGGGCTCTGAGCAAGCTGATCTGGTTGAATATGTCCCTGCTTATGACAGGAGGATTGGACTAGATGACTTTTGAAGGTCCCTTCCAACCCAAACTATTTCTGTGCCTGCTAGTCCCAGTCTTGCTGGAAAGGGGTTGTGTGCACTTTGCAGAACTGCTCTGTACCACAGATGCAGTTCAGACTAGGGAAAACTGGGAATCCCTCTGATGGTAAGTGGGGAGAAAGGGCCTGATGATCTTCTGCATTAGGAAAAACAGAGTTCTACTAGAGATTGTTAATACAAAACTAATGGAAAGTGTTTGCTGTCCAAAACAGATCCCTTCACTGGTCTGTATTGGGGTCTGCCTTCACTAAAGTGTATAGGGAACAGGCAACCAGGTGCAGGGAAAGTCAAACATCTTTTATGCTGGTTTTGCCTTATGGGAAGAATTCAGCATGAAATTATGCCCTGAGATACCATAATGTGGAACTGCACTGTCAGTCTCCTGAAGATCACCTCGGGATGATATGAGATGTATTTTCAAACAGGGCTGAAAACACTCCCTCAGCAAAACTGACTCTCGTTTTTAAACTGCACAACAGAAAGATTGCTTCCCCCAGTGATTACACACACAGAAAACTGTGCTCCTGTTAAAAAAATCACAACTTTGTTTCATATTCAGAGAATTACATGCAGATGGGCCTCCTTTTTATGTGTGTAGGCACCATGATAAATCCCCATGATAAATCCCCAGATGAAAGTAACAGTTCAGAATTTCCTCAAACACTGTGGTATTACGGAACACTTTCAAAAGCGTGGATTTGTTTACCACCTTTTTCCCCACTCGTAAATGTTAGACTCAGCAGTAAGGGCTTACAACAAAGCCACAGTAGTACTGTAAAGTGCAGGATTTATGAGCCTGATGTGTAGAACATAAATTTTCCAGCAAGGGCTGTAGTTATACGAAATGCTACATGAATCCAACAATGTGAAGAAATCTATTTTTAGGGCAAAAGTTTTCCAGTTATCAGGGTTTCAGTTCTTGTCTGGGAATTACAATCCCTGCAGGACTGAGGTGCTCAACAGCTTGTTGGAACTGGCCGGTGTCTTTTGTTAACTAGACATAAATCCATCTTAAACCCTGGGAAGGACACCCCCCACCATTACCTGAACCAGTCAGTTCTGGGTTACCGTCACTGGTGTTAACCCAACAGATAGACCCAATTAGGGTGAGTAGAAAGACTAGCTCTTGTGAAGGGATTCATAGGAAGAGGAGGCCTGAACTGAAGTATTTTCATATCCTAACAGTTCTAAAGTGATGTCAAGTCTATCACAAGTCTATCACAACACCTAATCTCCCTCAATCAGCTATCTATTTAGCCTAAAACCGGGTCGTACTTTTAGGTCAGCTCCAAGGAAATTCCAAGCCTCAATTCCTATTGGGTAGATCTCAGTGGATGAAACTCCTCATGAATTGCTGTTCTTCCCTTTCCATGCCCTGACTTTGTGTTGGCTTCACAGAGAACAGACAAATTTCACTGTTCTTCTCTTCCCCCCAGATCATTAGTGCCACGTGTTGTTGAGTATGAATATTGTGCTAGTGAGATCAGCTGGAAATAACCTCAGAACTGTATGTTATATATCCTCATTTGGTCCATGCTCTCTATAAAAGCAACAGTGCATTTTCACAGATTGTCCTGTTCATTTTTCCATATGTGAACCAATTAACTCCTAAAATTAATTGCTCTCAGTGCTGTTCCTTTCTCCTTTGCTGCCTTTTGGTTTTGCTGCATCTCATCACATAACATTTGAAATTAGACCCACATGCTGCAGACAGGTCCGCAGAAGTGGAGCACTACGCTAGTCAAGGGGTTCTTCAAGTAGCTGCTGAATTCACCTTGGAAGACCCAATTACAGCTTTACAAGTTCATTTCCTGTAGTTCTCCAACTATGTTTAAAGAGTACATGAACATATAATGCAGTATCGCAACCTACCATTTGCACGGTTGTGATGTTAAAAATGACTACATGGTGTTTTCCCCTTAAAAGCTGTGTGTTTTTTCTTCTGTAGATGCTGTTTCCAAAGCCCATATTTGTCACTCTAACAAAACAGAGCTGAATAAGCTATTAGTCATATAATAAAGTAACAATGAACAAAGCAAGAGGACCAATTGGACCAGTTGAATTGGTGCTATTATTTCAGCAAAATCCTGACAGCAATTGCTTCTCTCTTCATAGAGGCTTTCATAGCATTATTTCACTAAATGACACCATGAATGTAATTACTTTGATTCAGAGTGTTGGAATCACACAGGTAACAAATTACACTGCCCCCTGATGTGTAATAATTCAATTATTCAGTGGCCTTATAACTGTTTGGAATAGCCTATTCTCATTTCACAAACATCATATTTACTGGTGGAAATAAACAATTTCTACAAAGTGAAATATTAGATCTGTATATTTTAGCACATGTAAGCAGCCAAATGGATCACAGCATAACTACATACCTTTGGTGTTCTTAATGTTAAAGAGACCACAGAGATGCTGAGCTTCTTGGGTTACTCCATCTTGATAGATGTGTACATATGTTTTGCCTGTTTACTGCTTGGTGAATCACGGCTTTCTTATGAAGCAAGAATTATTCACAGAGTGAGGTTTGATTTCAGTGGCACCAGTGCTATTGGAATTCATTCCAAACTGCAAGCAGAGTCCAAATGTATGTCCAAAGAGACGTTCCCTGGCCATGACTCTTCTCTTCTGTGCTCCAGCATAAATGAAGTATACAACACTGCTAAAGTCAAGACCATATAGAATGGGGGTGGAGAAAGGGAAGAAATAGCCCTGTTTGCTGAAAGGTCAATTCAAAGTCAGACTTTGGGGGTCAAAAATGTGTAAAGCTCAGTGAGATTTGCAAATGCATTAAGTGCCCAGCTCCTGATGACGTGATCTCCATACCATATTCAGACATCCAGGAACCTGTGAAAATTGTACAGATGGATATCTATTGTCAACTTTAAGTGCCTAAATACTTTTAAAAGCTTCAGGTGTCTTAAACTATTGTAGTGTGATTTATAAGAGATGTATTAATCTTGAAGTCAAGCCATGATGATTAATCTTGAAATTGCAGCATTCCTCAAGGCTGACTGCAGGAGGCATCAGTGAGGAGTTTCCAGATTATAACTGATGGGTTTGGTCCTAAATAAATGCAGCAGCAGATGCTGCAACCCCCTTTTTATCTGATACTTGGCAGCTTGGGATTTTTCTCCAGGATATGGCAGATATAGATACCATTCCTGAATTTGCCTGAGGATGTCCAAACTTCTACTTCCTTGGGGACTGTATGGACACCTGGCTTATCAGCAACTTGATTGAGTAGATTTCAGTCTCTCCCTTGGAAGCTGTGGCATTATATATGAAATATTTAAAGATGCCTTAATCACATAGAAGCAAGAGGTGCTCCACAAGTTCTCAGTGTACAACCACTGAGTCATGACAGTGTACACCACTGATGGTGGAAGGGGCAGATGGCTCTCTGCCAGTCACTTCTATTAAATTATCATTACAAGAGGTGATTTGCCTCTCAGGTGAGGACTTAGTCCCTTAGCAATGGAATCATTCTGTCTCTGTCAAAGAATTTCCTCAACCAGAACTGAAGTCTGGTATTGTAATATATTTTCCCCAGCTTTGTTTAAAAGCAGTGATCATTTAGGTGGTTTTGTAAAAGTCAGTGTCACAAGGTGGATGTAAAAATATCACTTTACAACTTGCAATAACTGGATTCCACTAAGGAAATGTACCAAAACTTTGCAATAAATGGCCACAAAGTTATAGTAGGATGAGGGATGAATGTCGCAAGGGAAAATGAGAAAAATGAAAGCATATGAAGAGGAAAATGAAGCCGATTACCTACCAAGAGTCAGTGCTGCTTACCAGTGTTCACGGACACATCTCTGCATGTCTAAAAATAATGTGCAAGATCGTGAGCATGCATAAGCACTGTGGATTACTGTGCATGTATAGAAATGCAAACCCACAGGCAAGGAAGGGTAATCAAAGACCAGAATTTCTCATGTGGTTTTCACAGGAAGAAAGTTTCTGGTGACCTCAAGTTTCCAGTGATAATGCCTATCATCTCTAAAAATCTGGCCATGTACTTCAGTGCCTACAAGCATGACAACCTTTTATTATGTGATAATTTCCAGGCGAAGATCTCAGTACAAGTTTAGCCTCAAACAGAATTTAGTTACCCTGATAATACAGCTATGAAGATCACAAATTCTGTTCATACTTTAAAGTGAGGAAACTGAACAATGAAGACTTCAGAAGACCAACTCATTGCAGTTAGCAGCATGGAAGAGAGTGGAAAACTCAGTTTGATCCGAGCAGCACTCCTGTATCATTTCACATCCTTAAAGGTAAGCATGATGCATATCTTTGTAGGTTTAGAAACTCAACTTTTACTATGATCTACCAGGCTGAGATCTCTGTCTAGCATAGAGATTTCTAAGTAGCACTCCCCAAACTCCTAAAACTCAATCAGTCCTGTAAAAGTAAGTCCAAGTTTTAATCACTCCACTAAAATCAATAGCAAGGCTCTCTGAGTTAGTGAAGCTGTGAATTGACCCACCTACTTCACAATCCAAAACATTGTTTACTTCTCCCCACCATATTACATGCAGAAATAATAACAGTTATTTCATCTCTCAAATAATAAAGTTATTTCAGCTCTCAAAAGCTGATTCCTATGGATAAAGATTTTGATTGATCAGAAGCCAGAAAAGTCAAGATGAGCTTGTTTGGTGTTGTCTGTCCTGGCCTGATTGCATCTTAAGTATCCAAGTGTCCAATACTGAAGTAGGTTTGAAAAAGAATTCAATCCAAGAACTTCCTGCTATGTTGCCACCCAGTTCTGAAGGTGACTAACACTGGCAGCAGTCGCAGTTTTTACCTTTGATGTTCCTCAGACACATACAGAGCAGCCTGGCCTCTGTCATGCTTAAGCTTGGCTGTGATCCCCTAGAGCAGACACTGCTGTGCTTGCTTCCCTTGATGATTTTCTCAGGAACAGAACAAGTCTGGCACACTTCTGTAAGACTAGCCTCCATTCAAAGAGGAATGATTGCTGCTGTCCTCTAACCATCAGTTGAAACAGAGTTTTTACTTCCTCTTGAAAAACAGCGGTTGGAAGCAGAAGACCCTGATCTTGTTGACAAATGTCAGCCCTACACTTGCCATCGCTCGGTGAAATTCTTTGCCTATCCAAGCACACATAGGAACTGGGGGGAAGTCAGAAGAAATAATCCCTGTTCTCAGTGTTTTTCAGAGACAATTTAAGAATCATTGCCTTGGTAAAGCAAAGGACATTGAACATGGCTGCGTAGTTTACTGAGTAGGGCGGTTGTTCAGGATAGGAGAGATTGGGGTTCTTTCCCATAATTATTCTAATGCGTTCTAAAATGATTGTTGGGTAGATTGTTTAGGTTAGATATAAGGAAGAAGTTCTTTACTGTGAGGGGGGTGAGGCACTGGAACAGGGTGCCCGAAGAAGTGCTAAATGCTCCATCCCTGGCAGTGTTCAAGGCCAGGTTGGACAGAGCCGTGGGTGACGTGGTTTAGTGTGAGGTGTCCCTGCCCATGGCAGGGGGGTTGGAGCTAGATGGTCTTAAAGTCCTTCCCAACTCTAACTATTGTATGACTCTATGATATTAAATTCCACTCCAGAGCCAAGTGCATAAAATTTAGAGGTCAGAACAGTCATTGACTAAGTTTAGTTTTGGAGCTAAGTGCTAAACATTTACAACCTTGTTTTGGCTAGATGGAGAAATATATGTACAATAATACATTTCTAAACACACAATTCTATGGGAAAGAATTGCCACGCTGCATAACTTGGCTTATCTAGGTGAGACTGCCTGCTACAAATTCTGCAAGGCTTGCCAGGCTGCATTTGACAGCTCTCCTTATCAGCTTTTCCTCCTGATCAAATAAAATCACCCTGTGACTGGTACGATGCTGATGACCTAAATTCCAGTTCTAGTGAGAGTTGTTGAAACTGAGGGGAATGGATTGAGGACTAGGAGTTTACAAAGACACATCGCCTGGCAGCACACCGTTCATTTGAAATGTTGCTTTTTACTTTGAAAACAGGGAATTCAGTAGGGGCGCCTAGACAGCTTTCTGCTTTATGGGAAATCAGTTGAGGGTTGCTCATCCATATTCCAAACAAAAAATACAATGACAATAAGCAAGAGTGCTATATAACAAAAATAAAAATAAATTCTGCCAGACCTTTTCAAAATGGGAATCTCAGCTTTTCTCACCCATTATGCAGCTTTACTGTGTTTCAGATCAATATTTTATATGTGGTGTAATAGCACTCTTTTTTCCTTAAACAGAGTTGATTTGAGAAGGGAAGGCAGAAAGGTTTTATTGTTGTCTAACTGGTATCGATTTCATAACTGCTGAATTTAGAGCAAAAGAGACACCAGTAAAGCAATATATTTGTATTTCACCTGAAGTATTCCCTAAGGAGAGAACACAGCAAAGAGAAGGCAATGAAGGATTTGGGGGAGCTCATTATCACAGATCTGAAAAATCAAAGGAATCATAGGGAATGCTGTTGTAGCCACTCCAGTCATATCTATCTATGTCTTTCCTAACAGATGATTCTCTGAGCTTCTCTGGAAAATCTCCATTGACAGAGAGACTAAAATCTCCCTAGGTGGTCTGTTTAAATAACCTATAGTCGAAAAGATTTCATCGACATCTGACTTGACTTAAATTTCTGTGGCTTTAATTCTACAGCTGTCTTTCCCCTTTGACTTGTTTCCCACTGTCATGAATTCTCTGAGTTTGTTATTTTCTGGAAGTCTATTGTCTCTATTCTCCTTTTATCTAAGGAAAGGAAAATTTCCTTAGATAAGAATGCCATTATTCAGTAGTCAGTGCCACCTCATATTCCCTCTACCCACACATCACCAATTCTCTATTGTTGCAATAAACTGTGGAAGACTATTCCCTCACCTTCCTGTCTGCACTTATTTTAAGAGCTAGATAGTCTATTTTCTGCTGTATTAGCTGACATCATTTCAGGGTGTGATACAAAGCTCGGTAAAACAGAGTCTTGTTGACCACAGGTCACTTTACCTTAAAGTGGAATCAAAGTTCCAGCTTCTCAAACTATGCCAGCCTTATCCTATGGAACATCCTATCCCATTTTCTTTCATTCCAAGATGCTTTGTAGATCCCTGATCAAGAGCCCACTGATCTCAAGTTGAGGAAAAAATGGATATGATAAATCTGGAAAAGTTTTCCTACTTTCTGGGTTCAGCTGTCAGGCTAGAAATTCACTAAGAACCCAGCCAAAAAAGGAAACAACTCTAATGGAGAATGTGTTCTCATGTATAAAATGAAAAATTCCACATCTTCTCTTTTTTCTGTGAGTCTGTGTTTATTGTGGGTTTTAGTCAGTCTGTGAAAATCACTGTAAATCTGTCAGGTTTTAATCAACATTCGTTGATGAAAAACTATAACATATTTGGATGTTGCAATTTACCAACTGGAGCAGTATCTGGGGAAAGTGATGTATTTTGTGACTAACATTAATACTATTATGAGGACAATTGGATTTACTTTTCCTGTTGTCACTCACTAAATACAAACATTCTGTGACAAACTAATGTAACATTTATTTCTGTCTTGAAAATTAAAATTCTGTCCCAGAGCAATTTGTGTGATTTTTTTTAACTTTATTTCATCGTAAATTAAGATTTGGATTTTTTTTTAAAGATCATATGCTAAAATATTTCATTTTCACTCATCCACATTGTTCTAACTTTCACAATATGTTCTATAATAAATCTTCAGTGTCAGAATGATACAACGCAAAACATTTTAATTATATCAAAGTGTGAAAATTAAGGAAATTACTATGATTGCTAATGTTTTTATTGCATGGAATCAGCATTTTCCGATGGAAAATTGTGCCTTTGCAAGATGCTTTGATCATATTTTATTATTTTGACATGTTATTATGGGGAAACCTTTTCCCTTGTACTGTTATAAAAACATTTCTGTGATTGGAATACTAATTACGGAGCTTTGTATACACACTGATATTCTGAAACTTTCTATTCTCATTCTGAAGAAATAGACCTGTGTATTCTTTCAGCAACATTTACAGCAAATTCCTTTACAAAAAAAGGAATTCGTAAATCAAATATAATTGTGGTTTGTTTGTGTTTTTTTTTGAGGGGGGGAGCTTTTAAACATAAATATTGGTCCTAAATTTTGGGGTTTTTCCAGTTGGGAGCCAGTCACAAATGACAAAATCTATCTATGGTAATATTAATAAATTAAATTTATACTGCTTTTTATCAGTCAATCTCAGAGTGTGCTGCTATCACTTCTCCGATTTTAGAAACTGGGATGTTAAGACACATCTGAAGTGACTTGTCTGTGTCATCTCTTCTTGAACCTTTCATTCCACCGGCATTCTGAAAGATACTGTATGTGTTTGATAAGGTATATTTCCTGTCTTCCACTAGTATATATATATATATATACACATACACTTAAAAAAGAAAAATGTTCTTTCTCCTCTGTGGGGAAGGTGGAATTAAGCCAAGAGACGTAATGCCACTAAGCTTTGTAAGCCCTAATGCAGGCAGGTACTATTGCTATCATGCACTCCAACGTAACCACATGATTAACTTTTGCACTGTCACAAGAGGGTATTTTTATCTTCCTGCCATATCTATTGAAAAGCCATCCAATCTTAATGAAAAAAACACATGAAGATGGAGATTTTTACCTCTGATTATCCTATTGCAAGAGTATTTGGATCAAGAGTGGTTTAGGTCAAAGACCAGGCAGATGCAGCATGTTATTTCTCAAAATGCTTAATACCAGTATAGCACAATCTGTATAGAGAATACAAGTGGGAATGGATTTTTTTTAGTACTGTATTTCAAAGCTGTATATAAGTATGATATTTACAGGTATGAGAGCTGAAATGTCAGGTGCCTCCATTGCTAGCACCTCAAGCAAGATAAAGCGGGACTTCCCTTGCATGTAGTCTAAAGAGGACCTGCTACGGCTCCAAACCTGATATGCTTTCACAATCACCCCCTCCAAGGTGTACCTGTGTAGTTCTATAGTGCACCATTGCTAGTCACAGCCTCTCTACAGAGTTTGCAGGTCCTTGGAAGGGAGGTTTGTCAGGCTTTCTGCACATGAACTTTGTTTGACCTGCCTGCAGCTTTGTTTTACTTCATTTAGCTCTGACATCAATTTCTCTTATTGACCAGGTGTCAATGGCTAAATTGCATAATTTATTTATCTTTCTGTGGCACCACTGTAGTTTTATGTAAATAGCAGTAATGAAATGTAAATAAATATTTCAAGTAAAATGAAATATTTATGACTCTAGCACAATGGCGTTTTGTAGAGAAATAGAGGTTTGGTATGAGAGCAAAGGCCTTGAGAAGTGGAGACAACCTGTGTGGTGCAGAGAAGTATAGGCATGATGAAAGATGGGGCACAGGCTGACACTGTAAACAGCTCAGCTCAATAACGGTTGCTAAAAGTAATGCAGAGCTACAGCTGGATAAAGCAGAAATTAGGGGTTACGAAAAGTACAAAGCAATAGTATCTAACATATGGAAAAGGTACCAAATACTGTAAATTCAACTGCAACATGGAGTTGGAAACCAATGAATAGAATCCAAGGTGTAAAGTTATGTTAGAAAACAGCTAAAAATGAGCCCAAGCAGATCCTAGAGGGAGGAGGAAGAAACCGTTTACGTGGATATTATATTACTTCTGGCAGTGGGCTCCATAGACTGATGACTCTTTGTCTTCACTCTCTAGTACTCTGAGTCTACTGATTTTAAGACCAAAGGATGAGCAGAAGGATGAACATAACCTCAGGAAAAAGGGATAAAAACTGAGAGTGTTTGTTACAATTTAAATAATAATATTGCTGTTATTTAGATTTCTAACTGTCCTCGAACAGATGTCACTGTCCTCGAACAGGCAGGGGTCACCAGCATCGAGGCCACATTGCTGAAACTGCAGCTGCGCTGGGCAGGGCACGTCTCTAGGATGAAGGATCACCGCCTCCCCAAGATCGTGTTTTACGGTGAACTTGCCACTGGTAGCCGCAAGAGAGGTGCCCCAAAGAAGAGATACAAGGACTCCCTGAAACAATGCCTTAGCCTTGGCCATATTGACTACCATCAGTGGTCCACCTTGGCCTCCAATCGGGAGACTTGGAGGCACACCATACATAATGCCGCTGACTCCTTTGAGAGTTCACGAAGAACTAGTCTCGAGGAGAAAAGACAACGCAGGAAGAATCGTGTCCCACCTGTTCCACCCAAGGAGACCTTCTGCTGTGCTTTTTGTAGCTGGATTTGCCTATCCCACATTGGCCTTCTTAGTCATCAGCGCGCTTGTAGTAAGCGTGGGTAAATGCCCTTCCCAAATCTTCGTTCGCGAAGTCAAGCCATAATGATGAGATTTCTAACTGTACTAGAACTGAATTAGACTTTCAAGGTTTCATTTATACTAAGAATAATATTTTGGCTTTATAAATAAGGTGTGTTTCTCTTTGCCCATATACAAGATTCTGAGCATAACAGAAGGAAATATCTGTGGGGTCAGTGTGTGTATTAGAGTATGATTTGTGCAATAGATCTTCAGTCTGTTTGCTTCTGATAGTGCATAAATCCCAGTTTACTGCATCCTGCTGCTCTGATCTGGTTTTTAGCTGTGATTTATCCCACTAATATACTGGCAGAAATATTCCTTTATTTTAGTTTATAGACATTTTTACAACCAGTCTGTTTAATAATTCAGATCAATTCCTCATCCTCTTTCTAGGATGTTGCCAAAATAAGAATAAACGTTTTTACTCTAAGCATGAATTAAGACTGGAACAGGTTGCCCACAGATGTGGTGGAGTCCCTGTCCTTGGAGATATTCAAAACCAAACTGACTTGTCCCTGAGCAACCTGCTCTACTTGACCTTATTTTGGGGGGGGGGGATTTTGGACAAGGAGATCTCCAGAGGTTTTCTTCTTACCTCAGCCCGTGATTCTGTGATTTTGACTGGTGCTACAAGAAATGCCACAGTAACTTGTCATGATTTTGATTCCTTCCTGGCTGTTTCTAGCCAGTGTAAACACAGTCCTGAGTTAAGACGTGTCAAATGATTGTATTTTCTGTGGCAGACAAGTTTTGCAAAGAGCAAGGCTCCTTCTAACAGCCTCTGGCTTTAGTCAGAGTATGAATTACTCAGGACCTCGATGGTTACCTGCAGGATAAACCAACTGGCAGATGACTGCATTCGTATTCCATTTGGTGTGTGACCCTAGTCATGTGAGAAGTCTTTCTTCCTTTATATATATCTGTGAAGACTCATAGCATGAATTTTGCAGGTAAGAACTTGTAAAAATAGCACAGGGAACATATTATTTAGGGAAGCTGGGATTTTTCTTAACAGAAACCATTAGGAACAGGGTAGACATATGTGTTCTGGTGGAGCTCAGTAACCTCTTCAGAACCTTTCCTGCTTTTACTGTAATTTGTCCACACAAGGAAGCTGAAGTATAGCAATGTCACTCATGTTCAAGTGGAGTTTCATTTTCCTGAGTACTAACCTCAACTAGAATCACTAGCATGAAGAACAGGTACTTGATTGCTTCTGCTCAGTTATGCCATCAGCAATTACAGACCTAGTCCTAGCCTCACTGGTGGTGACATAGGAAGGCAGCAAATCCAGTGCGTAAGTACTATAACATTTTATGCGACTTCTCTTATGTAGGAGAACACTTTACAGATTTCTTTTGACCAGTGTTGCACTTGTGCAGCTACTAATAGCTTTGGAAGGCATTGATGATAGCTTTCTGCTGACAGCTTTTTTTTTCTGCTTACTTACATGAACAGATATTGGGAATTCTGAAGAGGCAGGTCTAGGCTTATCAGTAGTGGAAAAGCAGCCTGACCTCAAAGGGTACGAGTAGTGTCAGTCTCACATGTAGTTAGTAGAAGGAAGCCTGGATGGCCTCTTCCACACTGCACTGCAAGTGACTGTTATCAGCAGAAAAAGTGGTCTTGAGCTTCTATTGAAGTGCCTTGCATTTGGATGCTGGAAATAAAACTTAGCATCCCTTCATTTCTGTTTTACTCTGTACAGCAGGTACAAGGAATCATGGCAGAAATAACGACAGGGTAAGCACTGTGGGGTATTTGTGATTAGGAACTTCGGTGTAGGCTAGAGTTTCATTTGTTATAACCGATGGCCCTGTCTTTTTTCTGGGTAGAATGAAGATGTATGTTAACATGTGGTTTGTCAAAATGTTAGAGAACTGTTTGGTCTTCAGTAAATATATGGATTGCCAACTGTTAGAAGGAAAGCAGTAAAAACACATAGTCTGCCTGTGGAATACTCTATGCCAGCAGCTGAGTAAGCCAAAACCTAGAGCTGGCTGTTAGGAGGAGTGAATTCATGAATGTTACAATATTTGTGTCCATGCTAAACACCCAGGGACTGACACATAAAAAGGTAGAGAATAAAAAAACAACTTGCCTAAGTCTCAAAAACTTACTAAGGGAAGCCACACAAGTATGAGTTATGGAGGCTGTTCTTCCTCATCACCTTCAGGAGCTGTGCCAACTTCTCCAAGGCAAGTTCACACTATCTTGAATCACCATCTAACTTTCATGTGGTCTGCGAAGAGAAAGAAATCCATGTGAAGGGCTAGATCATAGGGGGTTTTGTATTAGTATTCTCTCTGGAGAGGGCAAGAATGCTCTTTAACAACAGGGGGATATAAAGCTCAGCAAGACTAAACTGTTAAGTTAGAAGCCCTACAGGTAGACAGTGTGAAAGTCTCCACATTCCAGCCTCTGCAAATACATCATTACCTTTTGTTTGACATTTCTATTGACTGCCATTGTGATATATAAACCTTCTATAACGTTAACAATGAAAAAGCACTGGCAGAAACAAACTGTATACTTTACAAAGACATAACTCTGGCTCCTGGAATCTGTCATTCCCTGCTGTGTTAGGGCTTGACCCAAACCGTTTTGGAGCCATTGGACACGCTCGCACTGCCTTCAGCAGATTTCAGGTGGTCTTGTGAAATCCAGCACACCTTTATATCTGTAAAATAAATAGCTATTAAAAAAGGAGGTAAAAAGGAAGCACTTCAAGGAGAATCAGAGCTAATGAGACTTGACTGCCTTGCATTTGCTGTTTGTGAGTTCTGTCTACAGCAAACCATGATTGAAGTATTTGGTAGTGTTCTCTGTGTGCATATTGGGATTTGCTAAGATGTGAAACTCATGTTTCAACTTTTCACCTGAGCACTTAAAAGGCAAAATGTACTTGAATTTAGTTATTTTAGAAAGTTCTAACCCTTTTCCACATTCAAACACATTGAAATGCTACTGGAGAAGGTCACAGAGAAATAAAGAAAGCAGTGTGACAATGAAAGCCTCTTTTCTTAAAGAAACTAAACTAAGAAGTTTTCTCTCCCTTCCCTTGCCATCACACATGCGATGGATTGACTGGGTGAGGGCTGGGGTAGTAGAAGCTATCCATGCTGTTACATGGATGTTTTCAATAGAATACAAATGTCAGGGAAGAAACATTCTGTTTGAAATTCCACAAGACAGGTTAGATTAATACTTTTTTCTTACCCATGCCGTTGTTCTGATGATATTTAAAGCTAGCAACTATTTCTAAAAGATGTTCTGCTATTGCTGTTTTGATTGCCTTTATAAATACACTGATCTTAGTACCTCCTGGTGTTTGCGTTCTCTGTATCTCTTCTAGATGAAGATTCTTCCCTCTTAGTTGCTGCAAGCTTCTAGTAGTTCAAAGGCTTGAATTGAACCAGGCTAGTGTAGTTCAAAACTTTCCCAGGTATCATCTAGCAATGACTGTTTAGATTTAAACAATAAAACCAATGCCATGTAAACCTCCAAGGTTCAATTCAATCTACAGTAAGAGACTAATAACAATCCCAGAGCAATAAATATTCATTTGCAGGCAATGTGTTAACTCGGCTATCCAGCAATGTGCAGTAATCACATAAAGGTTACGCATTAAGTTAGACAGTCATTAATTTCAACCTGTTTTCAGTTCATAGTCTTCCTTCAGACCAGGTCGAATGAGTGGTTGTGGCAAGAGTAGTCATGAAATTGTATCTTATCGCAAGGAGGAAAATTAGTTTGAGTAACTAGATCTAACTCTATCCCCATTCTCTTTCTTTCTAAGAAGCTTCAACTTCAGTGCATCCTAGAAAAGCTTCTTGGCCTAAAATGACATAAATGTAAAGACATCCTCTTGTGGAGGTAACTTATCCCAGCTGATGGGAATTTCCAAGGAATAAAAGAAGGCAAACATAAAACAGCAAAAAGGCATTCATTTTCTGGAGTTGAATTCGTATAGGTCATATTCTGCCGTATTCTTTGAATGAACTTTTCCCCTTTACCTCTGAAATACCTATAGAAGCTTTCTATTGCCCTTGATGTCCCTTACAAAGGACTGTCAAAGATTTTCTAGGTAAAAAAAAACACACCTTACTTAGGCAAAATTTGGTCAGGATCTTTAGGCTCATGCTTGGTGAGCATAAGTCTTGTCTAAACAACAGTGAATACAAAATGTATGTGGTCCAAGTCTTCTCCCTAGCAGCTCACCACCAGAGCAGAAAGGGAATAGTCCCTTCACCTGCTCCAGCATCATGAAAAGCATAAACGTCCAGCCAGATTTATCCTCTCAAAGGACATTATGTTAGTTGAGAGAGGTCTCATTGCTGAAAATCACTGTGAATTCAGAGATGTGAAATCTGGTCCAATTTCTATTATGAATAAATTTGCCTTTTTCTGTTTCCTAGCCAGTTAGCATGTGTTATCTCACACAAACTTGCTTGAAGTGGCTGTATTTTTCTAATGGCTTCAAGTACTATATAAGGAAAAGCTGGGGATGTTTTCAATATCCTGGAAAAACTCTTTAGGCAGAAATTGCTGTTAGCAAGTAACACTCTCAAGTCCTCCGCTTCTACGTATCTAGTATCTATAGGTAAATCTGTATATCTTTTATAGGCCCTTGTCTCTAGCACACATGGAGATCATATCATAGCAGCAGTCCTATGTGCAGCTGTCCTAGCTGCCATGAGCTTGTGGAACTTACCACAGTAGTACTTGATACTTGCTGATTGATCTGAGAATATAAGTAAAGGTATTTTTTTTAAGCAAAGGTAGTCTTACCTTGTGTGTTGCAAATATCCATGCAGCCGCTGGATCCAGCCATTAGCTAAAATTACACATGGAAAAATAATGCCTCATTATTCTTTCCCAGTAATAAAAAATATGAATGCTTAAAATCAAAAAGGACCTCTGATGGTGTGTTTCTAGAGGGTGCTGATGCAGAACCATTACTTCTATGTCCTACTGACAAGGATGCCCTGAAGATTTACACTGAGTTTTTAAAAAAGGCAGCAGTTTACACCATGATTAAAATAGTCTGTTTGCCTGGAACATCCATTTAAGCAGTGCAATATCCATTTCTGTCTCTGAAAGTGATTTCTAGCATGAGTCTTTTGTAATTTCTATTAATATTGTAGAATGGAGAAGATTGATGCTGATTCACTCACCAGCTCAGTTAATTTTTCTTCAAGTATGGATTCCTATTAGGAATGTGCCTGTGTAATGCAATAAAACTTGCTCATACCATTTGCAATCAGGTCTCAGTGCATATATTTTCCCCAGTGTCTCCCCTTTAATAATAATTGTCAGAAGAATTGGAGGACATAAATGAATTCTGGATGATTCACTGGCCTCCCGATAATTCTGTCCATTGTGAAACATGAAAGCCTGAAAGCTCAGGAAGAGCAATAGTTGCTGGTAAGAGAGCAGTGAATTCATTAATATTGTAGGCTCAGTTTTGCTTTCTAATATGTAGAAAAGGAGAAGTAAGAAAGAAGAAGCTAAAAATTTCTCTTTTACTGCCCTCTGTATTTTCTCCTGTCAGCCCTGGCCACATGTCTTTTGCTTGCTACACTGATCTCCATCTGTCCCCCCCAGTTGTTTAGAAACTTTAATTTGGCTTTTTCTATGACAAATAATACACATAAGAATTTACCATAAACCCTCAAAAATGTAGTGCTTTACTTGTATAATGTCTTCTCTCCTCTGAAAATTATTTTCCTGTGCTATCCTCTCATATTTATGTTAAAGACCTCAGTGTTCAGTCAACTCTGTGGAGTAAAAAAAGAAAAAGAGTATCATAGCTGCTCTTGTGTGATTGACATTGGCAAACACTGAGCTTTTGCCACTGTATCATTTTCCCTCTTTGGATTTATTTTAATAGCCACCTTATCTCTCCTGAAAGATTCATTCCATGTTTACGGCTACAGAAGCCAAATTTTCTGGTCTATTACTCTCATCCTCTTCTTTCTTCAACATTGGCACCATACTTAGATTTCCTCTGGTCATCCGGTGACATCTCTGATTTTAATGAGTTTTTGATCTATGCCAGAGAATATGCTGACTCCCTGTTTTGCATCCCATAGTGAATCCCATCAGGTCCTGCAGATGCTGATTTGATGTTTGCTTGTTCCTCTAATAAGCCTGGTAGTTTGGATGTGATCCTGAGCTTGTATTCCCTCAGCTGTAGTTGCCTTCTGCTCTGTCTGATCTGTTATGCTAATGTAGCTTGTGAGTAGCACAAACCAAAAGAGTGGTGATTTTCCCTTCAGGGGTCATAATAGATTCATCAAGCCACTGTTCCGTGCTCAGTAGTGCTGGTTACAGATACATCTGTTCAATAAATCATATATCCAGAACTATCAGCAGGACAGAGGCATTTTTCCTGGAAGCATAAGATTTAATTACCTTAACATGTGTAATTCAAGGTTTTATTACCAGCAATAAAAAATGTATCACCTTAAAAACTGAACCTCAGTGCTTGACTCTGACTACCAACAAGAGCAGACTCTGCCTTGCAGAAGTGCTTTACTGTGATTTTATTGAATACAGGAAAAATACAAGAGCATCATCAGATTAAGAAAAGAAGCAGTTCAAAAGGACACCACTTCTCAGTTGAGATGTGATAATAAGTCATGAGTGTGTGGCTGACCAACCACAATATGCATCAGAGAGATTAACTTAAACCAGTGAATGTGCTTTGCTGCTGTTATAGGCATGTGTGAGAGTCCCAGTAGGTTTTTTTTCTTTAGTACTCTGCATCCCATAGCCTTTCCAGGTCAACAGAAACCCCTGGTGGGTATTCTGTCCATAAATGAATTAGCTCATAATGATATCTGCAGAGCCATGATGGCATGCAGAAACCTCCTTATCCTTGTCTAATGGATTAAACAAGTTTTATTTTCCTGCTGAGAAGAGCAGAGATTCTCTTCCTGTGTCCTTGCAAGTAAAACTGTTGTCTCCTGTTGTAATCTTTGGCAGCCACTGCCCTCAAGACAATGGTGAAATGTTGGATAGGAAAAGCACCTCACTTAGGAAAACTTTCTAATGATAGGAAATGCACGGTGTATGGCACCCACTGAGAATTAGCCATTCCTTTGTGTGGTATAAATGCTGTCCATGAGATGTGGGTAGTGAGACCTGGGAATAGATACCTCTGTGCAAGATGGTAGTTCCTCTCCCTCAGGAACTTGGTAGGAATGAAAAGCCATGAGACCCTTCTTGGCAGAGACTGTGGCCCAAGGAACCAATTGGCCAAACAGCCTACTAGAGTGTTGCTTCTGTGGGAGGCAGTGGTGTTCCTGAGTTCCTGCAGATGCTCCAAATTCAAAATCTTCTGTCTTACGGTATTTCACTGTTCAAAATAAAAGTGATGGTTTGTCAGCCTTTTGTGCCTACATCTCCTTGGGTTTCACATGTTTGCTTCACTCTCACCAACACAGCCTTTTATGACCTCTCTAGCACTTCTCTGGGCTGAGTCATTCATTTAGTTTAATCTGTCAGTTTATGGCCTTCTAGAAGACGTAAACAGTTTTGTCTCTCCTTGTGATGTATCGCCTTAACTAAAAAGTGAATAGTGAAACAAGATGATAAACACCTATTCTTTGCAGATCATTCCTTACTGTAGGCTGTATTCCAAACAGAACTGCAGGTCCATGCAAGAAATCAAAACTAATAATCTCCCTTCTGCTCCTGCATGACCTATTTAGTCTTCAGGCAGATCACAGGGAAGTAGATGACACTATTTACTTATTTCTCAACCTCTAGCACAGTGAGCACATGCCTCATTCTGCTTTTTGCATTTACTGGCCAGCATAGTTTAGCTTGTGGTGCAGTGCAGTGTCAGCTATTCCTGCTCAAATGGGGCAAGAAAGCAGAAATTGTTTGTACTGGCTACTCTCTATCAAAATCTGTCTGTTCAAAACTACCATGGTGATACATAGAAGTCACAGTATGAGGTATCACCTTCTATACTTTTACACTTTTTACACATTTTACACTTTTACACATTATACTTTTGCACATTGAATGATATCTTTTTTCTCCTCCTACAAGATTTTAAGCCTATTTCTAGGAAAAGATAGTGCTGAGAACCCATTTTTCACAGATTTTCTGCAAAGACTTGGCCTGCTTTCAGAATAGCCTATTGAGATGCTGCCTTACAATGACCAAAGAGTTTGTGCGTACACATTCTTCAGATAAATCCTTTAATTCCTCATAATTGCAGCAGGATACTGATAGCAAGGCTCAGATAGTAATCTGAGTTCTGAAGCTGTCAAAACCGTATTTTTTGTCACTGTTACCTTCAGCTTAATTGGTTTTTGTATACAAATATGTCATAGAATCATAGAATACCAGGTTGGAAGGGACCTCAAGAATCACCTGGTCTAACTGTTAATATAATTGATTAATATTTATATTATATTTATATTTTAATAGGATATGAATATATCAGCATTAATTTAAGAGAAACAGTGTTCTAAAATCCTGATGAGAATGATGCTGGTCTAAAAGAGGTATCAGTGTAATGCATGTTTTTGTCTTCTGAACTGCAGCATGTTCACCATCACAATCTCAAGCAGCAGCTTTGACATGCTGCTGGAAAGGGATTGCAGCACAGACTTGGTGATCTGAGAGATGATGGAGGTGGAATCCTACTTGCAGTTCCAAAAAGACTCAGCCGCAATATTGCTAAATACAAAATTCAAGGTGACAATGCACTTTTTATTAAAAAAATCAATACTTGCCATCGAAAACAAATACAAATACTTTGTTTTTCTAAATATTAAAGGTTCTGTCAAAAAGAAATCATTTAGGAGGAAGATTTGTTACACAATTGCAGGTCTCCTGTGGTAATCTGAAATCTCCAAGAGATGTGAGCTGTTCCTAACAGATGTAGCATTAATTTCAATGAAGGATTTTCTGTTTGGGAATTATTTGTTAGGGAGAGTTCGTTACACCCTAACTCTGAACTTGGGCTGCTGTTGGAAATATGAATGGACTCTGCCTAAGTTAGTTTTGTTGCTTCTAATGCTTTGTCAGTCTCCCCATTCATTTCAGGCTTTGCTAATTAAGTTGCAAGACGTGTTAGGTCAGGTTCTACAACTTCTGAACTAAAACTGACTTATATCTGATTGGTTCATAAAGTGAACCAAGGGATGATGGAGTTCATTTATTGTTGCCTGGAATGAACCAGGCAGACATTATGTTAATACCTTGTGTAAAACTGAAGAACAAGGAAGAGGTTGTAAAAATATGAGAGTAAGTATTGTCCCATGTAAGTAAATGTAAGAGCTCTTCCTCTGACTGTCTTAAATATTTGAACAAGAGAGTATTGAGTGAAACGAAAGTGAGGAACAGTCAAAGCTGATAAAATACAAAATTATCTACAATTACAATTACCTACAAAATGTACAATTAGCCTGAAGAACTCATTACCACAGGAAATTACACATCCCCACTACAGAAGGTGTACAAAGGTTGCAATAATATACAGAGTTATTCTAACTAAGGCTAACAGTACAGCTAACATAATTAATGTCCCAGGCTACAAGACTACCAAAGCCAGTCACTAATACACTAATACACTAATTATACTTCTATTAGTATAATACAAGTATTATACTAATACTAATATACATGTTGTCTAATGTGAAGGGCATTTCATGCTATAACTGCCTTAAAATTTTAATTCTTTCCAACATACTGGCTCCTGATACAGGAGGCAAGATGCTAGGAGAACCTTACATCTGATTAATACAGCAGAAAGCATATCCATGTAAGATCTCTGAAAACTTAGAAAAAAACCTCCCAGGATAATTTACTACTTGATTCTTAGAAAAGTACATAACTGGCTTACATTCTGCTTGTTATCTTCTAAGACCTCTGTGTGGATAAGCTCTTTGGAGGTCCATCCTAGAAGGTTGGTCCCCAGCCTATACTGTGCATGGGGATATTCCATCCTAGATGTAAGACCTTGCACTTCACTCTTTTTGAACATCATGAGGTTCCTTCTAACACATTTCTTGATGCTGTTCAGGTCCCTCAGAGTAGCAGCCCTATCCTCTAGTATATTGACTGCTCTCCACAATTTGGTGTCATACGCAAATTTGCTGAGAGTGTACCTTGTCCCATCACCCAGGGTCATTAATGAAGGTGTTAAACAGTGATAATTCTAATACTGATCCCTGTAGGACAATGCTAGTTTCTCACTGAGAGGTGGGCTTTGCACTATCAATCATGACTTTTTAAGCCCAGCAGTGCAGCTTATTTCTCATCTACCTTATTTTTCACTTATCCAGCCTCCACTCACCAATTTGATGAGGAGAGCATGGGGAACTGTTCCAAAGGCCCTGATAAAATCAATGCATAGAAAATCCATTGCTCTCCCCTTGTACATAACACCAGTAACCTTGTTGTAGAAAGAACAGATGTGGGGCTGGTCAGATGTGATTTGCTGATGGTATATCTATGCTGGCTGCTCCCAATCACCTTCCTGTCTTTCATGAACTTAGAAATAACTCCTAAGTGGATTTGTTCCATCACTTTCTAGTGAATGAGCTGACGCTGATCAGCCTGTAGTCCCCTGCTATTTGAAGATGTGTACAATGTGCCTCTTCTGGAGCCCTCAGAAACCTCTGTGATTGTCATGACCTTTAAAAGATGATGCAGAATGGCCCTGCAATAAATCTGCCAGTTCCTTTAGCACCCTTGGATACATCCTATCTGGTTACATGGACTATAGCCCTATACCTATACGGCTTTTCATATTCCCTATTCACTCTCTAGTTAATCTAGGAATTTTTATAACTATTATAACTTTATGGTATTGCTCAATATATTAATTATGACATATTAGTCTTTAGACTTAGGAAGCATTTTTGCATGTCTCTTTTTTAGGCCAAGAGCTGTCTTTACAAAGGACTCAAAGACATCATTCAAAATGTATGCGATCAAAACGGTGAGTAAATGAACAATATTTACCATCATAGATATAGTACCTTCTATTGCCTTCCATCAGCTGTTGTCTTGACTGATTTACTGACTAGTATATTCTCATTAGTACCTACTTTTACTGAAAGCAAGTAAGGTCATGAAGCCATAGGTAAAAATGCTGAGGCTTTCAAAACATGATATATATATATTACATCACTTTGTAGAGTGTCATTATTAATCACCTCTATCATTTGTGTCAATAAGCCAACAGAGTTGTTCAAGAATAGTGTTTCAATTTTAAAGACCATCTTAGTGCTCAGAACTGCTAACTTACCTGTAACATACCTTTGTAGTTGTTGTTTTTCATAGAATAGGCCACTTAGCATTAAGTGCAGCAAAGTGCAGCATGAAGACAACTGCAATTAGCAAACTATAATGATTACGAAGCAGCTATACTTTTAGTTTGACCTCTCTATACATAATCAGCAATGACTGGGAGAAATAAAGTAGACATTAAAAAAGAAAGACTAAGAGGCAGCAAAAAAAGCTTTGAATTAAACCAGTTTGAGAAAATGTGCAACCACAAAAAGCAGGTATATTGATCTGAGTTGATGGACCCTTTTTGTCTCTTCTGTCTCATCTTACTAGTCTAGACAGATCTTCAGACCATTAAATAACCGAAGCTTGAAGCATAGTGAGTTGTTTATGCTCAAGACTATGTCTCTACTCTGATTTCACAAGAGTGGAGAATCTAGCTACTTTCTACCTAGGGTCTGCTATACCTAAATTGTTAATTGAAAAGTGGGTTTATTCAGTAGAATTTAAAATATCTTGGAGAATAAATCTGGAAATAGCTTCTGTCACCAGCTTTAAAAAAGAAGACACAAGAGGGTCTGTGGTAGGATAGAGAATGCGATGCTGGAGCTAAGATAAACTTCAGTCAGAGCGGTCAAAATAAGACAATGTTCCTCTTTCTCACAATTCTTCCACCAAGAATGACTAATTCTCTCATGTAATCAACAGCCAACCCAAACCCCAGTTTAACTTCCCTTTCCCAGAGTGTAATGTTTCTTTGCATGCATGAAAAAATAACACAACAGACAGATCTAGGGGCATTGTCACCTGTGGAAGCTGTTAAATACAAGATAGACACCAATCCACGCAATTAGGTCTGCAACAGTTTAGGAATCACACCCATCTTGAGGCAAGAGAGATGGAGTTCACAGATTGTGAGGGTTCTTTATGTGTTTTCTTTCTTCCTCTCAGCAGTATTTTGTTTTTAAATTAATGTCTTTAGGATGCTGCACAGATTCACCAATTATCTTGGGACAGTTCTAGATGAAATTGATAAATAGTACTATAAAAAAAATGTTTGGATTTTGGGATTTCATATGGATGCATTTTTTTTCAGTGACAGTATGGTTTTATTATAATTCATCAGCTCTAGTGCTTCAGCTTTTCTTCTTAATGATTTTAATAACAGCATTAAAACCAATATTGACATATAGAGGTAGAATTTATTTGTGATAAAAATAGTGTTATGGATTTTCTTCCAACAATTTTTGCCCTTTGGTGGCAATGGGATTACTGTGGGCAACTAGAAAGGTAAGGTTTACTGACTGATTGCATTCAGAACACATTATTTGCTGAATTAATGACAAATCAGCTTTACTGACAGATGGAAAATTTCAGTGAGTAAAAGTACTCACAGAAGCATGACTAAAAACTGAAGACTTTCTAATAGGGTGAGTTTTGAATTCTTTGTTGGCCTCCAACTCCTGTATTGTTGTTTAAATTGGTTTTGAGTATAGTCAATAGCTGTTCATCTAAAAGTAGAACTAGAAAGAAGAAAGGCTGAAATAAAGCCCTTTGTCATCTAATTGAAGCGTGCAGAAAGGGAAAAGGTATCATTTCTTCTACAGCTGTGAAAAAACCCAATAGAAGCAAAACTTAAATGAAAACACTTAAGGCAAAGTTAATTTATGCCTCAGGAATGCGTTAGTGATAAGACTAAAATATATAAAATTTGGAGCAGGAAACATAATGAATTGCTTGAGCCACAACTCCAAGCTTTTGATCCACAGAGCATTTATTAATTATGACTGATAATTTTACATATATAGAAGTAGCTTCAGACCACAACAGTGTGTAAGTGAACAATCCATTAATTCAATATATGACCTTCTCTAAGTGTTTACAGATAATTGCCAAAATTATTTATCCTACTGAATGAGAAGGAAAATATAAATAATTTGATTAATTTATAGATTATTTTATTCATGATTTTATGTAAACTTCTAGAAATGTTTTGTCTGTGGAAACTCAAAGAAAATCAAGGTAGAATAATATGCTCTTATATATTTTATCAAAGTTGTTAACTTTGTGGTGATTTTTCTTCTGTAGCAATAATTTTAGTGATGTAGGGCTAACTCCTATGACACAAATATTACTAGCCTCATGAACAGAGCAAGTTAGTCTGATCTCTTACATGTAATATAGAAATACCTGAAATACCTGAAATATAGAGCTGGAAATTTTGTTTAAAAAGAAAATATGTTATTAAAAAACCCCAAATTATATGTATTAAATTATTTTCAGTAATGGTTCAGTTTGTCTGTTTAGGTTGTAAAACCACTTAAAATGCAATATAGATTACAAAATACTATAAACACAACTTCATTAGGGCATATAGGGATGCTGGGGATGGACTCTTCAGGGGAAGTTTAGATTGGATATAAGGAGGAAATTCTTTCCTGTTAGGGTGGTGAGGCACTGGAATAGGTTGTCCAGGGAGGTTGTGAATGCTCCATCCCTGGCAGTGTTCAAGGCTAGGTTGGATGAGGCCTTGGGTAATATGGTTTAGAGTGAGGTGTCCCTGCCCATGTCAGGGGGGTTGGAACTTGATGATCTTAAGGTCCTTTCCAACCCTAACTATTCTATGATTCTACGATTCTCATCAGAAAATGTCCAATTGCAATGGTTTGACTTAATTGAGATGCTCCATTTAAATTTTCTTTAAAAATAAGGGAACACTATTTTCTAGTGAAGAAGCACTCCATAAGAAAAAGTCTTTTACTGACGGTAGTCATTTGCAGTGTTTCATTGGAACGTGGGCATTATGAGTGATAATGTGGGGGGGGGGGTGGGGTGGGGGGGTGGAGAAACCAAACAAGTCACAAGTCGCATCCAGATCTCTGAAACTTGAGACTGAATTTGAAGTTAGGATTTGGTGCAGAAGGATGAATGCATTTGTCCTGAGTCAAGCTGATACATAACTAAACACCACACAGCTGCTTGCTGTGAGATTGAGGCAATCAAGAAGGGGAAGGAATAAATGTAGAATTTGTGGATTAAGATAAAGAAAATTTAATAGGTCAGAATAGGAAATTATAATAATGATGATGATAGTAAAAGAATTAAAATATAGAAAACAAGTGATGCAATTGCTAACCCTTAACTGAGTGATGTGCAGCCAGTCCCGGAGCACTGGCCCCCAGCCTCTAGTTTATATACTGAGCATGATGCCATGTGGTATGGAACACCCCTTTGATCAGCTGTGGTCAGCTGAACTGGCTGTATCCCCTCCCAACTCCTTGTGCCCCAGCCTACTCACTGATGGGATGTGTGAGGAGTGGAAAAGTCCTTGGCTTAGTATTAACACTGCTTAAAACAGCAACTAAAACATCAATGTGTTATCTACATTATTCTTATCCTAAATAAACCCCCCAGACTGTAGCAGCTACTAGGAGGAAAATTGACTCTCTTCCAGCTGAAATCAGGACAGTATTTTATTCCAGATGGAGTGCTGTTGCTGAGGAAAGAACTGTGTATTGAATCAATAGGAAATTTTTATTATATGTGATTTTGTGAACTGAAATAATACAGACTGTAGTTTATTGTTGTGTCCACTATGTGGAACAGAATGGGCCTAATATCTGATTAGCTAGGATGAGGAAGCCTGTTCAGCATCTACAGCAGGATTGCTTTTCTGTTGGTGTGCTTTAGGAAAGCGGAATAGAGATCACTTGTGTACTCTAATTTTCTTTGAAGTGATTTGGAGTGCTTTGTTACAAGATATAAACAAATTGCATTTACAGTACATTTTAAAAGTTTTTAAACAGCAAAATAAAAATTAAAAAAGTGTATATAAATTTAAGAATCTTTTAGGATGTTAAAGCTTAATTCTGTTTTAATTGTTGAAGAAATTAGTGATGCTAATAACCTGTTAGGACTTTTTTATTCTTTCCACATGTACCCAAATAGCATCCTGAGAGCAATGCACATATCATACCAGGAGCCATGGAATGGACAAAACAGAACCAAAAGAACAATAATGTTTCCTTTCATAGCTAGATTGTACCTAAAACAACACAAAATGAGGATTTCAGGCATGGGTGCACAATGCACATTCCGCCTTAGAGGTTTGTCTGCTCCAGTCCTGCTTAAACCAGCACATCATCACTGGAGGAAAATAACCTTCTCTTTTCATATCTCTTACTCCTCTTTCCCTTTCAGTATAAAGGCAATCCTTTTATATCTTTACAATACTCCTGTGAACAGTGATACTGATCATATATACTCAAGTCCTGATTCAGCAAAGCATTCAGCTCTATGAGGACATGATTTATCTTGTTTAGTATGATGCTTGAACCACATACCTTTCTTTTTTTCCTGATTCAAAGACTTTCCCATGTGAGAGGAGCAGTGATCCTCAGTAAATCATTACAACTCTAATGGGGTAATAACACATTTACCATAAACTGTGGATTACTGTAACATAGGTCTTAAAAATAAATACAATTGCAAGTTCTGAAAATTCCAGAGTTCTCTTCTCAAATGCTTGGTCTTGCAACTCCTGTTTTAACTGGTGGCGAAGAAGTTTGACGGGCATCCACCTAGGTAAGGGACCCTGAGTTAAGTGTCTTGAAGACCTAACCTAAACCAGGGATCTCATCTTTATAGCTGTTTGAGAGAGAAAAGTGTTGGGCACCTCCACAGGAATGGGGACTCATGAGACCGGGACATTAGGCCCAGTGAGGGGAGCCACGTCATACACAGCCTCGTGATTGCCAGGCTGGGCCATGAGAATGGGGATGAGGACAGAGCAAGGACAGGCTTGGACATCAGCCTACTTTAAAACACTTTATGCCAATATTAATCTTTCAATTTATACTCCTGCTGAGTTTCTTTTACTCAAAGTTCAGTTAGAAGTTCTATTCATGACAACAAAAAATAAGCAATCTTATATTATTTTTTCCCATAATGCTTTAATTCAAAGTTGTGGCAAACTGCAGTGAGGACAGCTACTGTTAGGGTCTTGAGGTACTGAGACACTTCCCAGTTTGACCTTGGATACACCATCACAGCCTTGCCTGATATTGGGGGCAGCCCCAGCCTGCTGTCATCCCTGTCTGGGGGTGGTGGAGTAGGCCCTGGATGCAAGGCTTTGCCCTGCCAGTCTGCATGAGAAGGTCCCGTTGCTCTTTACCCCGTAGTGCTCTGGTGCATCTCTTTCCACTTAGTGAGAATTATTTCCATTGGCCTGGGGTGAAGTGCTTTTTCTCACCTCCATGTCAAGGCTCTTGGATGCTTATGAGTGTCCTATTGCAATTCACCAGAAGATAACTAAAAAGTTTTCTGTGGTGGCAGACCTGACCAACTTTTTGTACTCAGTTTTGTATCCAAATACAAGAAATTGTTGGGAGAGACACCCTGTGACTGCTTTGAACTGTGAGTTTTGTCATTTACAAAATGCATGACTTCTTGAGGGAACTTGTCTCTCCTTGGCTACACTGACAAAAGAGCTAACCATTGAAATATTCTTGGCTATGAACTGTGCTCTTAGAAAACAGATTTGATGTTCATATATGGTCTCTTGGCTGCCTATACTTGTGCCCATCTGCTAGTATGGCGTGATGCCGGCACACATAGTGACACGCCAGTTTTCATGGGCAAGGAGCACCAACCACGACTGGTTTCACACAGGCAAGCTGCCGAATGCTTCAAGCATCATATCTTTTGGAAGAATCCTCTTTTGTTATAGGATTGCCACACTGATACCATAGGGCTCTTTAAACCGTTGGTAGCTTTATATCCTAATACAATACTTGACTGTCGAGGAGGAACATGAGAGGCTGAAGCGCTCTTGAGACTAGCAAGTATCGTTTGAAATGTTGTCTGACTTAAATACATGTGAAACATTGGTTATTTGAAATGAAATTTATGGATATGTTAAACAGGATTACTGAGTAGTTCTGATTTTATGTATCTTTTTCTGAAAATAGAAAGCCCAGCCCTGTGAAGCACAGAAGAGCTTGCCAGCATGGGATACATGGTGTGATCAATTAATCACAAAGCTCCAGTGTTTTCACAACAGTCAATTAAGTAATTCTGAGCACACAGTTGGCTCAATAAAATGAAGGGCATATGGGGACAGTAATGAGAGGTCAGATAATAAAGATAAAGGAAATTTAACACAGGGTTTGAATTCAAATAGAAATCAGTGGACTGGAGGAAAATGGCATGACTTTCCAAGGAGTGGAACTTGGGACAGAATGGGAGGCTTCTGCAATGATGATCAGTTACCGATGGATGAGAATGTGATGCTGAGGGTGTAAAGACAAGAAAGCAGAATAGAATAATGTAGTTCAGACTTTAATGCTTTTATGAGTTTAAATGAAAAATGATTATTGAAAGCTGCAAAAAGAGATAATTTTACATATGTTTTCCTTGATTTCTAACAGCAGAATAATTGGAGTTTCCCCTCTGCTTCAGGAATGTTACGCAGTATCAAGGCATATCTTGTTCTGTGTTGGATGGGTGCCCCAAGCCCTAGGCTAGCTGCTGTTTGGGAGTTGGTGGAGCTGTCTTACACAAGAAAATTCATCCATGTTAGTTTTAGTATATTTATTCCTGAAGAAAAGTTCACATTTTTTTTTCAGTAACAAGCTCTTGTTCAAAATCTCTCTTGTCAGAAAAAAAATGTAATTGATGAATTCTCCAAAGACAGATGTAGAGGAGTAACAATGCTAGAATCAGAGCAGTGACTAAAGTATTGCCAATACAAAGGTCACCTAAGGGTTGAAACAAAGTCAATATAGCTGCTTCAGCTGCCTTTACAATACACTGAGGAATTCACCACTTAGGACTGAGGACATACCCCTTCTTTGTGGTCCTAGACTGCCCTGAAGAAAACACTTTTTGTAATTCTTTTAGTTTGTCCAGTCTCTAAGTTCCATTTTTCCCTTTTCAAAATGACAGTCTAGTTTTCTTTCTCATCCAATTTACTCAACAAGTTTAGGAGTTTCTGATACATTGGAAAGTTTTTGCTGAACTTGGGCTCCCAAACCAAATAGTTTCCTTCCCTCTGAACCCCCTCAAAGCCCAGCAGCTTAGTGGTTTGCTTACTCTCTGGGCAAACCACAAGGCATGGAAGACTTAGCTTCAAGTCAACTGCTTTGCTTACCTAGATAATTCACAGTACTATTAGCAAGAAACATCATGGAACAGCCACTGTAGAATGTTTGTTCTTGACAAAGGCTTTATTTCTTAATTTGGTTTCAAATTCTTCCACTAACTTGGCACTCAGTAGACTTACAGAAATGTAGAGACTTAGAGGATTACATGGAACTTTTGGTCTTCTAAATTTTGTATTTAAATGCATGTACTGAATAATTTATCTATCTCACTCCCAGCAACTCCGCTGAAGAATGGGTACCACATTACCTTTGTGAATTTGTGTCATAAAGTGATAGTTAGGTACCCTTCCTCTTATAAATCACTTGCTTACAGGATCTAGCATATCTGATTCCTACTGGCCACAATAAAGCTAGTTAAAATGCTGCTATAGAGGGAATAATGATGCCTACTGTAGATGAGACTGTGTAATAGTTTCTATTCCACAACTTTCTGAAGCTGGAATTGTCAAGGCTTTGTTCAAGAGTAGTCTTGCTGAAAACATATTCAGTAATTTTACAATATGGGGAGAAAAACTCCTTTCCTATTATAAACATTTAGCTTCATAACTTTTTGAACAGTTATGAAGCCAAAGTATCCCATAGTGAAAGTTGGAGGTTGGCTTGGAAACCACCCTCTGAGGAGAAGGGCATTTGGACTCATTTTTCTGGCCTTGGAACTTATGTAGCAATTTACACTTCTGCAGCTCTGATAAAGCCCCACAGGCATTCAAACAATTTTGAGCCTCAACTCGAGGGGTTAAACATGTTCATAACCATTTTCATTATATTTATTTAATTGACATAACCACAAAAAGAGAAGATGTTTGCATGCATCAAGGTGAAGCATCAAACTAATTTTTTCCAGATATAGAATCATAGAATAGTTAGGGTGGGAAAGCACCTTAAGATCATCTGGTTTCAACCCCCCTGCCATGGGCAGGGACACCTCCCACTAAACCATATCACCCAAGGCTCTGTCCAACCTGGCCTTGAACACTGCCAGGGATGGAGCATTCGCAGCATCCCTGGGCAACTCATTCCACTGCCTCACCATCCTCACAGTAAAGAACTTCTTCCTTATATCTACCCTGAATTTCCCCTGTTTAAGTTTGAACCCATTACCCCTTTTCCTATCACTACAGTCCCTAATGAAGAGTCCATCCCCAGCATCCCTATATGCCCCCTTCAGATACTAGAAGGCTGCTATGAGGTCTCCACGCAGCCTTGTTTTCTCCAGGCTGAACAGCCCCAACTTTCTCAGCTTATCTTCATACAGGAGGTGCTCCAGTCCCCTGATCATTCTCGTGCCCCTCCTCTGGACTTGTTCCAACAGTTCCATGTCCTTTTTATGTTGAGGACACCTTATTCAATGGAACTGAGAACTGAATGACTTAACATGGCGAGGGGGGAAATGGAAAATTAAGTTATTAATGGTCCAGTAATAATTACAAAAAAAAAAAAAATGCATCTTCAATACTGATTGTTGATTTAGCTGGTCACAATCATTCCTTTAATAAGCTCAGTTACACTTTAAGACAACAAGATACACAAAAGACGGTTACTTTTGTACTAATACAATATGCTAGCTTTCTACTGATAGACTTGGTATAAACAGACATAATTCTGTCAAAGGTGATGGAACTACATTGACTTAAACTGGGAAACTGGTTCAATGTGAACAGCTATGCCTTCAACTCATACCTATTCCAACACAGCATTGTTTTCCCAAAAGCTTACATGTGGCACCCTTCATGCGTACATTTACAGTGTCATTCATAAGAAAAGGTGCACACAATAGACTAGACTCTTTGAGAGACACTCAAAAGTATTTCACAGTATATTGACCCAGACCCCTACAGTGCAACTCCTGGAACAAAACAAATAGCAAGTGTGTGGAAGTTGCATTGTTGGGAAGGTTGAGGATTGTCCCAAGAAGCTTGTAAGGATTTCCATTCTCAGAATGGAATCTCCATTCCATTCTCCTCTGAGAACCTTAGCGCTAGACCACTTGAATGTGGAAACTCCTATAGAAATAGAAACAGATTACTCTAAAAGCTGTTTTTTATTGTCTCAGGTAAGCAATTAATCAGCTAGATGTTGGCAATCCTGCTGTCCACTTATTGTTATAAGCTTTTGCAATGTAACCCTTAGTTACAAAGCAAGTACAACCAGGGACTGTAAAGCAGAGTCAGAGCTGCCCCTACCTTTAAGTCATTTTAAAGACAGATGGGAGAGGCGCAACTCCTTCAAAAAGCTATTTCATCTGATGGTTAAAGAATGGTTTTTACCAGGAGTCAGGGTGACTTTGGGTGTTTAGATTTATATTTTTTCATTCTCAACTTCATTCTCCTTTTAAGGATGGATATATCCACTGTACTGTGCTGAAGAATCCTGGCAATGCATTCCAAGAAACAGGGGTGTTTTGAGTGGTAAATTTCCATTTAAACCCGAAATTTTGCATTCCCTCTTTGACTTGAAATGCATGAAAAACTTTGAAATTTATTTGGAAAAGCAGTGGCTGACTTTGTATTCCTAACTTGGTGATAAGTTTGGGGTCCAAGTATTGAACAATGGCATTAAGTAAGCCAGATAGAAAGAGAAAGGGCAAGGGAGAGAAATGAAAAAAATCTGCTGGGGAAATAGATAATCTGTAAGTGAGCATTTTTACAATGCAAATATAATAGACTTTTCTAGATATTTAGGTAATAATTGCCTCATTATCTTTCAGCCATGCATTCTTCATTTCTGCTCCTTTTCATACCTGACACTCATCTTTGTAACTACAACAATGTAGAAATTACTGTACACACATTGTTACAGCTTGAGCCTGTTTGATTAGTTGCCTGGAAAAGAAAGATAAAGCTTTATTTGTCTAGGGATAGTCAACTTACCCTGTGTTTGGAGATAATCAACTTCACTCTGGAGTGGGAAGACATCCTACAATTGCCACACAGCTAAAACCAGTTCTTCCTTCTAGGGAAGGCAGTGAGTCCTGAGGGCAATGACACCTTCCAAGCTTCCAGTATCAATAAAGTCTTTCAGACACTGTAAGACTCCATTTTATGGAGTTTAGTCCTTAAGATATTTTCAGAACAGTAACGACTGCTTTCTCCATGTGTTTGTCCGATAACACACTCTTAAAATTCCACTTGTCTGCAGGATTTATTAGTGATGTCTTTTTTATGTACACACATGTGCAGGCTTCGTGTGTGTGTGGTCTCCTAGAACATATAAACTTCCTTCCTATCTGATTGAGAATCTGTCATGTTTAGCCTGTTAACTTGACTTCTATATTTCTCTTCTGAAACCTTGTGCGATGTTGAAGAACCATCCACTGAGAAATACTGGTCCCATTTCTTATCTGCTTATCTTTGAGGATAAATAACAGGTTAAAACACCACCATTCAGCTTCCTTAACCTTTTCCCATTACTATAGGACAGTCTAGAACAGGCTCTTAACTGCAAGACATGTTTTCAACTGTAGGTCTGGTCAAGTCACTCAATGTGCTTATTGCTATATTTCACTCCAGCCTTCTTGAGGCTGTAGAGCACTTTCTATATCTTATCAATGCTATAGTAGCATGTACGTACCCTATCAGAGCTCCAATTATTGTTAATAAAAGTGCATATGAATAAAAGTTTATTTTTTTCTTAGAATGCTTGGGCCTGATTTTTCAGTCAGTTTTATGCCTGTACATTCCTGTATTTTGTAGAGGTCAACTGCTTTCATTAATCTGCACCAGCTTTTATAGACTTGCAGCTGGAATACAGTAGCGAGTTGGAACATATAAAGCAAGGTGCTGTGGAGACACTGAGGCAAGGCTTCCAAGGTGGCACTACTCCATAAAGCGTAGTATCCATCCTGGTTTGTTTTCTGATGAATCTTCTTACCAGCATCTGGAAATCATTATTGGTACAAAAGGCTGTAATTGTATAAACAAGACTCCTGTTTCTGTCAGGAAAGGGGAACGTCAAGGCCTGAGTTTGTCAAGGTAATCTAAAAATAAACCCTTTCAGGGAATAGTTGTAAGTCCGTTACTGTTAGTAATGTAGATAAAGATCCCTCCCAGCCATTTGATTCTGTGATTCTGTGAATCAGAAAAAGTATTCCTTATGTCTTTCCTACTGGAATTTGTTCATTCATCAGAATTTAATTGCTTTGTGAAATCCATTTGGTTTTGAGCAGACAGGTCTTGTGAAGCCCTGCCTGCTAGGCAGTTGCTGAAGCCTGTTTGGTTTTCTCTCATCTGGCCCTACACCAGCTACGTAATTTGCTGCTGGAAAATCTGCTTTCAGGCTTCAAGCTTCCTAGTAAATTAAGCTCCTATTTACTATAACCTCTGGGAAATTCCACCAGGCAGACCATCCTAGAGATGGTGCTCCATTCCCTTTCAAAGTATATTTCAAAATTCTATTTTTTATTCTGCCTTAGGAAGCAAGCTAATAATGTAGTCCTGAGATTCCTTATGAAGCAGAACTCTGTCTAATTCAGTCTTTACTGGATAGCCATGGTCTATGCCCTCTTTACAGCAAACATCTGAGGGCATGATTTACTTTATGTTGTGCTCTGGCTCAGTCCACACAAAGCTCTCTACAGTGCACCAGTTTCATCCATAATACAAGCCTCGTGTGCAAAATGAGTCTTTTGACTCAGACCAGATTTCTTTGGTAACTATGGGAAGCTAAAACTAAAACACTTGCTGGTAGAGTGGATGAGGTGCAACAGACACAAGTTATAATAATGGACATTCTCATTGGACATTCGAAAACCCCACAAACACTTGAAACAGGTTGGCTAGAATACTCCCAGAATCTTTAGAGATTTTTCAATGCTTGACTGTGAGCAACCTGATCAGTGAGGGCCCTGCTTTGATCAGGAGTCGGGCTGCATGACCTTCACAAGTGATGGGACAAGAGGTAGTGGTCATAAACTAAAACATAGGAAGTTCCACCTAAACACAAGGAAAAGCATCTTTCCTGTGTGACTGAGCACTGGAATAGGTTGCTCAGAGACTGTGGAGTCCCCTTCCCTGGAGGTATTCAAGAGCTCTCTGGACACAACGCTGAGCAATATGGTCTAGTTCACCCTGCCTAAGCAAGGAGGTTGGACTAGATGATCACCAGTGGTCCCTTCCAGCCTCAGACATACTGTGATTATGTGATTCTCTGACCTTTCTGATCCAAATTATTCCATGAATAAATTAATTAACAATTTAATGAAATTCTGAGTGTTTCATTCAGGTTTAGAAGAGCCCAGATGGACTAAGGTGGAAGAACATATCATGTCAGTACCTCATTTTCTCATCAACACTCACCTGTTACTGACTTTAGTGCTTGTTATGGACCTAAAGAGCTGTAAGATCTGGTTTCAAATTCTGTGATTTACCCTGTGTGTAGCCCTTAGAAAGATATTTAATTTCTTCATAAATCAGGACAAAATGTCACAGGAAGAATGGAGAAGCCTAGGCATGAATCATTGTTTGTAAAACATTCTGCACAACTAAAGAAGTATTTCAAAGCTAAATAAAGTGAAAAGTTGTTCTGCCAAGCTCTGTTCCACTCCATGAAAATAGACAGGAGAATTTCTGTCTGTAAGTGGAAAGTATTACCCTTTTGCTTTGGTATGTGTATATGCAGTTGTAGATAGATGAATATAGTGACGGATATATTTACTCCATTTTCCAGAGTTAATAAGCTTATAACTTGGGTAGATCTGGCAGATTGCCGCATGTTCTCTTCCTATATGTAAAAGCCCTGATAATGATAAGGGCATAAAAAGTTCGACACATTAGTTGTTTCTAACTAGAGATCTTAATAATTGCAGTCAAGTTTTGCTGCAAGAACATTAACAGTGAATGATATTCATCAGAGATCTTGACCAAGGCACAGTACTAGCTCATTCCACTGATTTTATTTAAGTACTTTCCACGTAGAGAGGTTGAACACATTAACTGGAAAATAAATGATATTTTGGAACTTTAAATTTTAATACATGCCTGAAAACTCTACTGCAAATCTAGTAGGAAAAATGTTTATTGTTGCTGGAAATGGGCCATAGTGGAATACACTGCTACTTTACAGTTAAAGATAAGCAATCATATTTTAGTTAATAATCCTGGGGACTCAGCCAACCTAATCCTTTTCGTAAACTTGATTCTCAGTAAGCTGTATATGTTGTTATCGCAGCACTGTTGGAGGTGTTTTGGTTGTATATACAGCAAAAATTATTCCATCTGGGGAGCAAAGGCATCTGCATTCTAAGAATATATATAATGTTTTGAGGCTCCGCCCAACAAGAAAGATATCTTAGAGCTAAAATCAGCTCATTGTGGTATAGTTCTTAACTTTAACAATTGAGATAAATTATAATGTGAACGAGTTTAACTCCTCAAGAAGTCACTGAATAGTGATTCTATGAAAAGTGCCTGTATGTGCCTCTGTCTTTGTTGAAAAGGCTTCTAGCATGTGCCTACTTGATTTATGGTATTTATACATGCCAGGATTGCAATGAGCTGACTGACCTGTCTCTGGCATTGGAATCATCCTGAATATGTTTGTGCAGCAGTCCTCCTGATCTAATTGCCCTGAGGGGATATCTGGAGTAATTAATCATAATGACTGTACTTCGATATGTGCATCTTTGATACATGTTAATGTGGCTGTTTAAAACTCTGGAGAGCCAGCACGTTCCAAATATCTGCAGGAGGCAAGGGTATGCTGCATGGCAAATTCCCAAGTATAATGAAGATAGCTTTTGGGCTAGAGGCTTAGAAAGTAGGAGAGGCTCACAAAGACATTCTGAAAGCCTGATTAAATAGGAAGGTTTTTTGGATATAAGATGGGAAGAAATGGACAAGTTTCTGTTGCAGTAGTGGGCTAGCTGGACTTCAGAAGACAAGCTATGAAAGGAAGGAGAAGGAAAATCCACATAACCTTGTCCTGAGCCCCAAACTTAAGTTTAATAATTGTACTAATACAGTTTAATATGTTGCTGCCCTAAGTTACCCATCTTGCCTCTTTGCTGCTTATCCTCCTTGTAGCAAAGGCTAGCAGAATGCAACCTGTGCCTGTTTTTTCAGTGATCCAACTTATCACCCCCTGCAACTGCCCCAGATCTCAAGTGAACAGTAAGAAAGAACGTGCCTACAGGTTTTAAAACAGGGCTCTCTCAGGAACTCAGGATCTCCTGGTACAAGCGGCCTGAGAAGCAGCACTCTCGGCAATAAATACATGGAGGAGGAAGCACACTGACAACACCAGAGCTATGTGTACCAGAGACTGGCTGCCCGTTATCCAAATCTGCTTTTAGATACATTATTTGCCTCTTCCTCCAAGCATCCCACACTGGCCAGTGTCAGGAGAAGGATCCAGAACAGTGAAACGAGATCAGATCCAGCCTAAATGTAGCTATACTGAAACATGCTCTGAGAAACAAAGTCAGATGAGCTCAAGATCTTACTCGTTAAGGTTAATAATAGACTCTATTTAAACTGATAATTCCCCCATGCAGCTGTTACTTAAAATCAGCATAAAACTGCTTGATGGTTTGCCTGAGGAATCGGCCATATAAAAGCTATTTCCCAGTTAGTCTTAATTATTTGCTGAATATATACTTTTCTGTGTGCTTCACTCAGCCCAGTTCAAAACTTTGAGGAACTGTGAATCTGTTGAGGCCAAATCCAGTTCATTTGGTTGTGGTCAGTGATCCCAGTGGTAAAAAAAGGATTCTTAGGTGAGCAGGATTTGGCTTTCTGTATCTGTATCTTTTAGTATCTGCTTCCTTCATATAGATGTACATGTTTAACTCAGAGCCATAGCTTTTTCTCAGTATGAGAACATCTGTCTGTCTCTTTGTCTACTTACTCTGATCTTTTACATGATGCTCATCACAGCACTGTGCAGGTTAAACAGTTCATTGAGTAATTTCATCTGTAGGATGAAGTCTTAACAATTAAAAACTCCTATTTACTGCTCACCTAATATAAACTGTTCGTAAGAAACATTAGAAGAAAATGTTTGACGGAGTTCACTTAAGTGACAGGAAGCAAATCATTGTACGTTTGGATTTATGTTCCATTCTGTTAAAGCTTCTTGAATATTATGGACCTGAGAACACTATTAACTCCTTAGGAGAAGGTTTATATTCAGGTTTTTTGCATCCTAAGACATCTCAAGTAACAGTTTGAAAATGACTGGCCTAAGAAATCTGTTGTGTTGAGCAGCCAAAGAAGGAATCATATTCCAATGTAATACTCCATTGTATATAAGGGTCATCACAGCTACATTGTAACTGGAGAGCTGGGAAATGGGTTCCATATTATTCAGCAGTCATCTGCTTCTTACAGAGGAATTAGCACCTAGCTGCCACCTTTATTAAATTAACTTCCAGTAAAGCAAGCTTTTGCATGTATATTATGTATATGGCATGAAGGGCAGCACAACTCTATAAGGAAATAGATATTTTAAGATACACACAGACAACAATAACAAAGCCATATTTGCTGTCACCATGATGAAACTAGTCATGGTTAGCCCCTGCCCTAATTTTAATGGGGTAGCTCAGACACACAGTAGATTCATTTTCAATATTATTATTTTTGGTTTTAATTCTTGGGTTTATTTAAGTGAAAACAATTTTTTTTCCATATGAGGTGGAAGCAATTATTATTTTTTACAATTATTAATTATTTACTATTATTTTGAGGGAACATTGTTCTCTGCCCAATTTGACTGAAGACAAAGCTGCATTGAAAAAGATTAATTGTGTGCAGATATGTATCAGACAGTCCTGAGGTTTCATACTCCAAAGTGAGGGTCTCATGAAATGTGTAAGAGAGGTCAGTTTTATCAGAAGCCCTAAGGGTATAATCAGAGCGGCTCCTCTGGTACCTCAGGCCATCTGCTATGGCATCTAATAACCTCATGAGAGCAATGAACAGCTCAGGCTGTGATTTAGGGCTGTGGTCTGACTGCCTATTCTGGCTGCTATATGAAATGAAACTCCAATTACAGTGTCCAAATTCAGAAGAGAAATGAGCAATTCAAACCTCTAGCTATTAAAGGCTGGCGTCTCGCACTGCCCATAGAACAAGGTGGAAGCAATATTTAGACCACCAGCAAGAGCTGCATAAGTTAATCATTGTGACTGTTTCTTTCCTGTGATGCTACAGGGAGTTAGGGCCTGACAGTCCCAGCACAGCACAAGATATGAACTGCTCATTTTAAACTTAAATGCTCTGATTATCTCTTAGTCCATCTTTAGTGTTGTAACAGGCAGGCCGAATACAGTCCTCCTCCTCCCTGTGTTACTGTGCTGGGACTGTGGAAGGAGAGAGGGAGGGAGTGAAAGGAAAACCCATCTGTGCATCCCATCAAGTGGAGAAACAGGGGGGAGGAAAGATCCTGCTGCTTTCAGCTCTGTTTCCATGAGTGCTGAAGTGCTGACTAGGATAAGACTGAGAAAGAGTGATGGGGAATGAAATTGAAAAGGGGAGGGAGAAAGATCCATGGAAGTTTTGCTACCAGCCATAATGGGATTATGATTTAGGCCAGCCTGTGGAGATTTTAATGAGTCAAATGAAGACAGCTAAATAGTTTAAACAAGCTACGTTCAGATTCCTTTTTCAGTATCCAGCATGCTAAGTAAGCACACCAAATCACATCCAGTGTCCATTATCCAAACGATATCATTATCCCCCAAAGAGCACTTCTATTCTGGCAGGGCTATGTGACAAGCTGCCATGCAAAGCACTCATGGCAGAGGGGAGATTATGATTAGACTGAAGTACAGGAACTCTTACAATTCACTTGAAAAATGATATTAATGCATACGCAAATGCATTTGGATGGGGTGAAAACCGGGGTGTACATTTACAGTTTTAGCATGTGACACTGGATTTCCTTCCTCAGTGACTCAGGTATTTGAGAGGTGTGCAAGGTGGGAATGCAGGCTCTTCAGTTTATCACTGCATAGGTCTCACAGTGCTCATACTTGAGCACGTTCACAACTGGCATAAACATGTTGCCCAATCTGATAAGTTTTTCCAAGTGGGTCAATGCAGTACTTTGTTGGAACACTGACATGGGCCTTGAAACAGCCAAGTTCTGTATCTGGGCACAGATTCTCTCATAGAAATCTTTACTGATCCCACCATCCATTGAACTGATGGGTTGAATCACGTCTGTAACACAGATCAGACAGTGAGCACAGATCTCTGCCCAGTGACATGCATGAAGTCTTCAGTCCTGGGTTTTAGAAATTTACAGTCCTCCTGTTCTGTTCCTAAGACCCTGCTGCAGCAATGTCCCTGTTCATCATTCAGTCATTCTCGTCCCTTAATTACCCACATTGTATACATGCTGTTGGATTACCAGGGAATCCAGAAAGATCAAGGGAAAATAGGCATTGTTAAGACAACCTTATTAAGAGCACAAGGCCCTAGTAGTCTGAATAAGCTTTACTGACCACTAGCGCAGGGGCCATAGCCCTAACCTACTCCAATAGTTAGACTTTTATGTCTGAGCTTGTCACTCTATAGTCAATGGAGGGAAGCAGACAAATTCAGAGAATGATTGCTTTCTTCCTAAAAACAGTTTCTAATACAAGATTGATGAATTGCCCTCTGGTGCTGCCTATTTCTCTGCCTTGATTATAAAGAGAACCCGTGATACCGATCTTATCAGCAAATGTCTACCTTTTATGATCCTTAATGAGGTGGCATGAGATGGGAGACGTTCAGAAGGTCTCTGACCTTGGCAGCCTCCTTTTAGGAGGGCTGCCCATACTGGAGGATTCATCCCTCAAAACTGATTGGTTTTGAAAATAAGAGCCACATGGGATTTTATCCATAAGAAATAATAACAAACAGGAATGAGAGAACAAAAATGAATAAACTCATATATGTTAGAAAACTTATTTCCTCTGTACTTGCCAGGGAAGTCTCACATGCAGGATTCTATACTTATTCTGCAAAAGCAGATGTCACAATCCCTGCATTGACAGACCATTCCTTACCTCCCTGTAGACAATTAGGAAATCATCCAACCGTGTAGTGGAAAAAATAGAGATGTGCTATCAGACAGCTCCTACAGAAGGAAGACAGAAAGCTTTCAACTCTTTCTACCACAGTCCACAGTCTTCAACCTGCCTGGTATTCAGACCTACACAACCACCTCAGGGCTGTTTTCCTCACTTAAAATGTGTTTAAATCTAGGACTTGTGTGGGCAATAAAGCCTAAGCTCACACTCTGCCTTGGTGGAGGTCCTTTTCTCATTGCTTTATTACTTTTTCTTCCCTCCATGCTAGGAAATACAGGAAGCTGGTGCCCAATATTCCAGAAAAAAAATAATCTCAGTGATAAATTATTCTTTAATAACTTATTTTGAAATAGCAACGTCAGACCAATGATAGGTCCATGAATACAACTGAAATCCTTGATACATCACTGTAACAGGAAGAGCATGAGGGCCAGCAGGGTCAGCTGCTCCTTGATGTTTTGGGGGAAGAGAAGTGTCTCTTGCGAGCGCAACAGGAAAAGAGAAGCAGAACCTGAAAAGCAGTTGGTATTAAAACATACACACATACATACATAGTGCTGACCTTGGATGTTGTCAACAATAACAAATGGGAAAAGGGCCTTTAACACCTACATTTGTACTCTGGCTCTTGAAGGGGATTATGTCTTTTTAAGTATGTACTTAGCCCTCTGACGACCCTAAAAGAAAATACAGGTGATAATTGCACAATCTGTACCTGTCAGAAACAAAGATTTAAACAAAAGTTTGTTTGGCATTCTTTCTCCCTCCCATCACTTTGATATATGTTGCGTGCATATTTATTAGGTAGCCTTTAAAATCCCTTTTCCTCTCCCAATAGTTACGCACATAATAAAAGTGATTATCACAGTGGGTGGAGATTGAATTTCCTTTCCTTTTAACAGAAAGGACAGCCTGGTAAGAAAATAAATAGAGTTAATTAGTTGAATATAATTGCAAATTCCTTGGAGTAAAAATGCGCTGAATACGGGCAGAAAATGCTATTTGCCATATGGTATTTGAACACTCTGGAATGATGACTTTTCCTCTTTTTTTCTGCAGAGTGAGCATGGATGTGGATTATTTGTGGCTTCCCAAGTATTTGAGTTATGCAGGCCAGCTCACTGAGTGCCCCAGAGCAGCAGAGGACCATGCTTGCTCAGTTCATAATAAGTACTACAAAATAAACAAAAAACCTTGGTTTTGCAAAGGTTTTAATGAAATTCTAAGGTTTCATTTTTCAGTGGGTTTGGGAAACTTTCAGAAGCTTTTTTTCTTCTAAGACTCCACTCAAGGCCCCCTAACTCGGTACTGAAGAGTTTTATTAGGAGCAGTGGAAGAGTCTTTCATGGAAGTTATCAAATGCTAGTAGGAAATAGTTGTGTACTTAACATGGAAATCGTTTAGAATAAGAAAGATTAAAAAAAGAGGAAAATATAGGCAGTTGAATCTTTAGCATGGGGTTTGGATTGAAAAAGAATGAATTAAAAATGGGAGTTTGCTATGCAAATTTCTTTACCTAACCTTTCTGATTAAAAATTTCAAGTTTGTCCAGCTTTGATGCAAATTCCTCACCAGTGGACTTGCATACTGATCCTTACCAGTGATTTTCCAGTTCATTTTTAAGATACATGTCAACACCCGCTCCCTAAAAACCACCCCAAACCTGCTAACAAATACCCATTCTGCTCTAAGCCTCTGGAAATCTGCTCTCCAAGCTCCTAAGCTTCTTGTTGTGAAAGAGATATGCAGGGACTCAGACCAGTGCTTACAAACTCTGACTTAGAAGTGAAATAAAAGTTCATTTTTAAGCTATAAAAATATACTTGTATCTTACAACAGCAAATTGCCTTAATTACACTTGTAGCTCAATTTTGGGGTCTTTTCTTCAGTTTTATGGCCCTGTTAATGTTATCAGGTCAATAAAGTTAGCAGCTTTAACTGAAAAATTGGCAGTGAATATTTTCAAGCTTCATTGCTCAGATGGGATAACGATTGTGATGTGTGTATTTCCCTCTCTTGAAACTAAACACTTATATCACATGAGTAAGTAGGCCATTGTTTTAGTTGCTAAATCTGACAGATTTTTTCCTCCATACAGTGTGTAAACTGAAGGTGAATTATACATATGAACATAGCCATGATTAGGAATCCTAGATTTCTCAAAAAAAGCCAACCTCAAAACAGATATGGGAGAAGTCACAGAAGTACTGCTAATAGTTTCATAAAACAGTTTGCTTGGAAGGGACCTTTAAAGGTCATCTTGTCCAACCCCCCTGCAATGAGCGGAGACATCTTCAACCAGATCAGGTTGCTCCAAGCCCTATCCAGCCTGGCCCTGTATGCTTCCAGCACCATTCCCCTTGTCCTGTCCTTACAGGTCCTTGTCCAAAGCCCCTCTCCAGGCTTTTTGTAGCACCCCTTTAGGCACTGGAAGCTGCTCAAAGGTCTCCCTGGAGCCATCTCTTCTCTAGGCTGAACAAGCCCAGCTCTCCCAGCCTGTCTCCATAGCAGAGCAGCTCCAGACCTCTGATCAAGCTCGTGGCCTCCTCTGGACTCTTTCCAACAGCTCCACATTCTTCTTGTACTGGGGGCCCCAGAGCTGATCACAGGACGGCAGGGGGGATGCACAAGAATTGATCAGAGGAAAAGAATCACCTCCCTCAAGCTGGTGGTCACACTCCTTTGGATGCAGCCCAGTATATGGTTGATTTCTGGGCTGTGAGTGCACACTGCTGACTCGTGTCCACGTTTTCATCCACCAGTACCCAAAAGTCCTTATTACGCTTCTTCTCTCAGCCCCTTTATCTCCCAGTTTATATTGATACCTCAGGTTGCCCTGTGCTGGACCTTGCACTTAGGGGCAACCCCAGGAGTGAATCAGCTTCAGGCTCTTCATGATTCAGAGCAGTTAGAATTTACAGTACATAGCATAAGAAAATATAGAAATTACAAATTAGGGCTGGCCATGCAGACTGGCTTATGAAACTCAAAACTTGGAAGTTTTATCACCTTTTTACTGAGGTTTTCAGTTATGTTCATCAAATGTTGTACATTTTTCTTCCATATGTACCCCTCCCGACTTCAAGGCAAAATTGAACTGAAAAAAAATAAAACTACTTACTAACATTAAGAGCATTTAATGTATTTTTTTTCCTCCTGTTTTCTTTTGTGGGGCTTATCAGTGGCAGTTTTCCTTTAAAACAATGTGATTAAAAAATAAGGAGAAAACATCTGCCTTTCTGGTATCATTGAAGTCAAATTTTTGCTTATTATTAGAATGGCCACTTCTGTCTTGGTGAACAAGTGGAATTATTCTTAGGATTTCTCTAAAGTCTTAGGGAAGTGAGAACTTACTGGAAGGTAGGACCTGTCAAAGTGGCTTTCCTAGCAGTAGCAGGCTTTAAAAATATGATCCTAATTTTCCATTTTCCTTTAAGAAAAGCACATACGATTTCTCTCTGGCTGCCCCTTGAAGTTAGCAACATAAAGATTAAGCTGTCAATTCTTGCTAAAGCAGACTTTCTCAGGAAGCATCAAAAACATTTGCATTTATTCCACAGAAGATGAAATTAAAACCAGACAATCCTCAACACTGTCCACAATATGTAAATTTCCTGCTTGATTCCAAACTTACCTAGCCTGTTGTTCCATTCATTACAAAGTGTAGAACACTACCTTTTGATATCTCCATGCTACTTGGTGTGGCACTACATAGAATCATAGAATAATTAGGGTTGGAAAGGACCTTAAGATCATCTTAAGTGCATCGTATCATGAAAATCTGTTTCTAGAAGCATTAAACAGGAACTGAGCTTAATACAATTAGGTCTGCTTCTTAACTTTGCTAAGTAGGCAGCGTGCAGCTAAAATGCATTTGCTGTAGGAGCTAGTGTCTGGAGCAGTTCCTTGGGGATCTTTTCAGTTATCCATTTTGCAAAGTGCAAACATGCCGTTTGATTCTTTCCTGTCTCCTGTCATGCTCTGCTCACCATTCAGCCACACTAGAGAGCAGCCTGCTGAAATATGCTGATACCATCAGCATGACTCTCAGTTGTTCTGCACACAAGATACCATTACCTTGTTAGATGTTGTTCTGACCTGAGCAAAATGGGTGTAATTTACTATAAAGCAGAGATAGTAATTTCCAGTAACTTTTGTATGAGCATCCTAAAGTGGGTACAAATGTATTTTAAACTTATTTATATAAGATTGTATGTATTATTTGTATAAGACTCTTAGCCTACCACAGTAGTGTGTTGAGGTTATGCCATCCTGTTCTTTGCACGGTTTCAGCTAAGGGTATTTTCTTCTTTCTTTTAACTCCCACAATGACACTCCAGTTCTAGCTATGTGAGAGAATTCTATATCAAACATTCTCACAAGAAGGAAAAAATTCCTTTTATGCCTCCTTAAGCAAAGGAAAATCCTGTGCCCTGGAGCACTGGGTCTGCTGAAATAACCTGTTCAAGCACTGCAAATTCAGGAATCCACCCATGCAACTTACTCTTCTGGAATCTGTCAACTTGGAATATGTTTAGTTTCTATTACTATTATTATTGATTATTGCCTGACATGAAGCAATCATAGAATTTCTCTGCCCACAGGATACTCATGAATCCAACTACAGTAATTCTATTATTAATTTACAGTTTCCTGAAGCCCAAATTTAGAATGCTGAACTGTCACTGAACAAAGATACAGTAAAAGATAAGTTTCTGAAGAAGTCGAATGTAATTTAAGGTAAAGGGAGAAGATCAGCTTCACTTTGTGTCATGCAGAATTTACCCACTTGTCTGAGTTCAACCTTGAATACCAAACAGATGAGTTTACATGCTTATAGCCTTATCAACCCAAAAAGATGGGAGAAAAATGTTCATCATCATTTAACAGATGGTGAATAGAGGCACAAAACATTAAGATCAGAATTTAAAAGCCATTTAGAAGCTGAAAGAGGCAGATGAAGATGAAATGTTATTTCTGAAGTTAAAGTTAGTGCCTATGTGCGTCATGAAGTCTCTGTGCTCTTTTAGAAATACAGCTTTTAAGAAATTCACCCAAGGTCACTGAGAAAGCCTATCGCAGAGTATGTGGTAGGACCAGTTTGCACACATAATCTGTTCAACACGGGAGTATGTTTGCTGTCTTGAAAAGCAAAATGCTTGTTCACTCTGCAGAAGTCCTGTAGGGGTTCTCCATCCTCACTTCAGCACTGCAGACAGACCTGATTTCATACTCTGTCTTTGCCCTGGGGAGAGATTTTTCCATTGTGCTCATATGGCAAAGATATCGGTTGCTGCAGGCAAGTTATACTTTAAACAATCGTTTGTTAGAATTAGATAACCTTAAGCTCTTTTCCAACCCTAACTAGTCTACAATTCTATGATTTGATTACTGTATCTGTCCACCAGCAGTGGCAATGAATAGTTGGCACTCCTTAAGTTTTGTTCCAGCAATGAATAGAGCCATTATAGAGACAAAATAAGTAAAATCCATAGACTTTTTGAGAAATAAAGATGAGTATTGGTTAAGCACTTCCAACATCTACAAATCCTGCTATAGGGGGATCATAAAAGGACATGAGCCAGACAATAATTTCACTGACTAGGTGTGCATTCCTTCTCATAAAGGCACCACAAATGCTTTTGAAAGACCTAAATATTCCTGAGAGAGTAGCATCATCTGTGTCATTGAGCTAGCTAACCCATCCATCACAAACAATGGGGATTATTTGCCTCAGGTTTTCTGCAGTGAAAGCAAATCTGGAGTCAGATAAAGGAAAATAAGAGAAAATTTGGGGGTGAGGGCTTCTGTTCCAGCTTAGAGAGTTTTGCGCAGGTAGAACAGCTCTTCCAGCTTTACTCAACAGATTGAAAATAGATGGCAAACAGATGTCTAGTTCACGTATAAATGAATTTTGCTTTGTCAGACCAGTGTATTGGAACAGACACGTCGGGTTTTTTTGCACCCTTTAAGCAGCCCCAAGTCTATGCAGTTAGGGTCACCAAAAAACCCAGGTCTGCAGAACATTGCCAGAATCCTGTCACCTGTACAGACCACTTTTAGGGCAGGCAGTTCATCTCTGGTGGGCTGGTATTGGCTGGCTGGCATACTCCCACCTAGCCACTTTTTCACTCCCCCTCCACAACAGGACAGAGGCAGGAAATAAGATGAAAAAGCTCATGGGTTGAGGTAAAGGCAGGGACATTACTTTGTCAACTACCACCACAGGCAAAACAGACTCAACTTAGGGAATAATAATTTAATTTATTACAAATTAAAACAGACTTGGGTAGCGAGAAACAAAGACAAAAATGAAAACAACTCCCACACATCACTTAATTTTTCCAGCTTAACTTCAGTTCTCTGCTTAAGGTCTTATTCTACATGAACTATTGTATGATTCTATGACTCCTTGACCATAGAGCTGCCATATTCACATAGGGATCATGCCAGACATATCTAAAGCTGCCATATTCACATAGGGATCATGCCAGGATATCTAAAGTGCACTAGGCACCTAACTTCAAACACCTGAATTTTTCTGTACAGTGTTCATAGAATCATAGAATAGTTAGGGTTGGAAAGGACCTTAAGATCATCAAGTTCCAACCCCGCTGTCATGGGCAGGGACACCTCACACTAAACCATATCACCCAAGGCCTCGTCCAACCTGGCCTTGAACACTGCCAGGGATGAAGCATTCACAACCTCCCTGGGCAACCCATTCCAGTGCCTCACCACCCTAACAGGAAAGAATTTCCTCCTTATATCCAATCTAAACTTCCCCTGTTTAAGTTTTAACCCATTACCCCTTGTCCTACCACTACAGACCTGAATGAACAGTCCCTTCACAGCATCCCTATACGCCACCTTCAGATCCTGGAAGCTGCTATATCTCCACACAGCCTTCTCTTCTCGAGGCTTAACAGCCCCAACTTTCTCAGCCTGTCTTCATACAGGAGGTGCTCCAGTCCCCTGATCATCCTCATGGCCCTCCTCTGGACTTGTTCCAACAGATCCATGTCCTTTTTATGTTGAGGACACCAGAACTGCACACAATACTCCAAGTGAGGTCTCACGAAAGCAGAATAAAAGGGAAGGATCACCTCCTTTGACCTGCTGGTCACGCTCCTTTTGATGCAGCCCAGGATACGGTTGGCTCTCTGGGCTGCAAGCGCACACTGAAGCCGGCTCATGTTCATTTTCTCATCGACCAGCACCCCCAAGTCCTTCTCCATAGGGCTGCTCTGAATCCCTTCTCTGCCGAGCATGTATCTGTGCAGTTCCTAACAGATAAATGCCCAGTGCCATTTGTGAGTTTGTGGAGTGTTCAAGACCTCTAGACAAAGCAAACCAGCCTAGGGCAGCATTTATACCAGGTTTGCCCTACTCTTCTGTAGTGGTAAAGGTTGGGTGAGACTTCTCACAACACCTGAAGTGATGCACAGAGACTATTTCCATACAACTGAAGCCTGTTCTGTGCAGCCGATTGTGAGCCAGCTGTCTGCAGATGGAGCCAGTGGAGTTCCAGGCATTAAGATAAGCATTTAGGGCAATTTCAGATACACCATTATCCATGGAATCCCTTATAGATTCATGTATAGGTACAAATGGCTTCTATTCTGGATTTCTTGACTGAAATGTTATCACACATTGCATCAAATACAGGGCAGAATTTTACTGAAGATTTTTTCCAATCTTTCATTAGACAGATTTTAAAAAAACCCTCAAATTCTCAGGAATTTATAAATATAAATCAGCATCAATAATACAATATTGATATCTTATTAATATCTTAGTAACTTCTCAAAATCACAAAAGAATCTAAGCTTTACCGAAGTATATGAACTAATTTTTGTTATTCAGACGTCATGGGATCTGGCACAGCATGCTTTTAATTCCTGTGTAAGGGAATCTCATTTTCTGGCTTTCTGTAATTCTTTTTATCACCATTTGAATCAATGGGATTGCTAATTACATAATATGACACCATTAATGTACACAATTAGAATACTGCCTGGATGAGGGTCTGAGCCTCAAACTCATTGTCAATTTAACGTCTGTGCTATTGTTTCCTTTCCTCCTGCTCTGATTTTCTGAGCCAGACCTGTCCTAGAAATGTCAGGAAATGTAAAGGAGGTGCACAAAACTCATGTTTTGCAAAGTCAAGTGTGATCTTCTCATGTTAATCAGAGTGTTGAGAAAAGATACTGGCTTACAATAAGAAGAGTATTATAAAAGGATATATCATGATGAAAGTTAGTCCGGTGGCAATGCCACATCTCTTGAAGGGGTTGAAGTAATACCAGGACAGGTACAGTGTAGGGCTCACTGGGTTAGAGTGAACTAGGCTAAATGGAAAGCTGCCTTTTCCCAGTTCGTTATCCAAGTATACAAAGAGTGCAACAGAAAGCAAAGCCCTTCCTCACAGCTGAAACTTGATTCAAATCCATATAATTCAAGGTTAAGATACATGGCGTGAGTGATTATCTTCTGACCTATGATGCAAAACCACTAAAATCATATTTTGAATCAACTTGGTTAGTTTTTTATAACTGTGAAGTCACTAAATCCCGCTAGGAATGCCCAATCATTCTATTTCCAACATGGTCTGTGTAGCTGAGGTCCCAGATTCCTGTGGTACCAAACGCAGGATTCACAGTCCTTGTATGACTTGTGACTATGTTTTCCCCTATTGTTGATCAATATTTTCATATTTTACTATCCTTACTACCCTACCTGTACTAAATACCTCAGTAGATGTGCAGGAATTCTTCCCAGGGCATTGGGTATCATTCAAATGATAAGGTCTAAAGGGTGACTTTTGTGCAAACCTTTTCAGCAGACCACATATTTTGTGACCTAGAGGGCTACATTTTGTGCATTGTGTTAGAGACACATTATGTGCCTGCAAAAGTATTGCACAGAACGGACCAAGCAGGCATTAGAAGTGAGACTCGCCTGATCTCATTAAGATATGTACAATGCCAATTTCTCCCCTTCTGAAGTAGGCTTCCTATATCAGGAGTCAGAGGCTGAGAAAGAGGTCATTTTCAGTTGTGATTAATTTGACCTGCTTCAGACACCAATTTAGGATGAAACAAATTACACTTTAGAAGTGTTTTTTCATTTTCTCTTCTCTCTATAGCGTGATCCTTGGGCATAACTTGGACATAAGCATAGAAATTTAGTGAAACAAACCCTATTCTACTGGACTGAGCAATTTAAGGGGCCCTATGTCACACATGTTTAAGTCATTATAAGTTATTCTATCCATGTTTCTACTGTACTTAAATTTAACACTCTGTTTTATGCTGATCTAGAGCTGATCTTTGTGAATACTGTTGACCAACACAGAATGCTTAACTCCATTGAAAGAAGTGGCTGCTCAGAATTTGCCATGATCTCTCTGCATATGCAGTCTTTAGAAAGCTATGCAAATATAAAATGTTGTGCTGCTGTAGGCAATTTCTACGATAGTCATGATCAAGGTTTAGAAACAGTGATCTCTATTCAGAGTTGTGATGGATTAACAATGGCTAAGGGCCACAGCCCCACCCTGCTGCTCACTCACTCCCCTCCTAATGGGCCAGAGGGATGAAAGAGCTGGATGAAGATAAAGGCAGAGAGATTGCCACCCAGTTATTATCATGGGAAAAAAAGACTTGATTTGGGGAAAATTAATTTAATGTATTGACAATTAAAATAGATTTAGGTAATAGAAACCAAAGACAAAAATTAGAAAAGAAGCTTCCCCTCCTTTTTTTTTTACAGACTGAACTTTTCTTTCACTCCTGACTCCTCCTACACCTCTGCCCCACTGGTCACAAGGGGATGGGCAATGGGAGTTACAGCCAGTAACTACAGATCCTTCCTTATCAAAGTGGGGATGTTTCTGAGATGACAGAAATACAGTAGAAGCAAAATGGCTTATCTGTTGCTATTGATAAATTCCTAAAGTAATGACTGTATATATCATGCAAAAACTTTCATTAAGGTCATGATCTCAAATACTCCTAAGTCAATTGGAAGCTGTCAGCTGACATCAGAACTCCAGTTTTGTCTGTAGCATTATTATGGTCACATACATAAAACAATTGAGGCTTAACAATGCTCTGAGGTTCAATGACACTTCTGAATTTTTTATTCACTTCTAATTTATCTTAATTTAGAAATTAACAGTACACTGTCTCCATCCCCCAACAAATATGTTCCATGTGTATGATGAGTCTCTTAAGTAGTGCCGGCACAAATTAAGATACTTTCTAAACAAAAACCTTACTGCTTGGTAGATCAGAAACAAAAAGTCCATGTTATACTGTGATTAGTTGCAGACACTGAGTCATTTACTTACAGATATAATTACGTTCAGTTGGTAGCTCAAGAAAATAATGAAGTACATTAGGAAATAAAATACTGACTGTATGGTTGAAGCTGTCTCAGAAAGGTAGATCATAACTCAAGAAGTCCAGTTCCTGCATCAGAAACAGATGGTTCCTGCTTCTTGAGATATGGCTGAAGAGAGAAGACCTTAATTATCCAAGAAAGAAAATACCACTGGGTTAAGTTCTACCAACAGCTGGTGATTCTTACTTTGAGATTAATGCTTGATAAATAATGAGCTCTGAGCCAGGAGTTCAATTTGTGTTCTCGCTTGCAAGCTCTTCAAATTGCTCTCACCAGTACACTGGACCCCCCATTCTACTTTTCCTGTAGGGTTACAGTGGAAAGTTCTTTGTATATCTTCTAACTTTGGAAAAGGGAAGCTCAGAGGCAAGGCTGAGAGACTTATGAACTTTCTGCTCAGGTTAGCAAAGTTAGAATATCCGAGAGAGTAATTACAATCTGGTTTAAAATATTCCAACTCACCTGTAACCTCCCTGCGCCTTTGCCTTTATTTTTCTTTTTTTGGTGTGTGTTTTGCTTTCCCCTCCCCTCTAGTATTAGTTGATACAACATGGTGAAAATGTTTGGATTATTGTGAGAAGCAAAACAAAGTGATTTGTATGTTAAAAACCGAAGAAACAACCATATGTTGTCAGTCTGCCATCAGCTCTGCTGGTTTCGAATTAAGGTATTGACAGAGAAGAAGGGAGAGAAGCTCAGACTCGCCTCTGTTACTGTGTACAGAAAATGGCTTTGATTTAACTTGATATTTCCAAGCTTTTAATTTCACAGGAATCAAATCACAGATTTGTTTGGTAACTTCTGAACTTTACTTGCACATATTGTATTTTGGTTTATAAAGCACAGTTTCTCTTGTGTCATAGAGGATAAGAATTGAAGCATGAAAGTTAAGTGAAATTACAGAAAACTCTATTTGTGGTTTAAATGTGCAACAGAATAGCAAGTTCTGCTTAAATTGAAATAAGCTTTAAATCAAGTGGAGATGTGCTACTTGCCAGAGATGCACTGTGCCAAGTGGTATTTTGAGCAAGTTCAGTAATACTAGAAAGACCAAAGATCCAGTAGGCTTAGTGAGCTCAGTGATGCATATACAGATCAGATTATAAATAACAGCAAGGAAGTGCAGCCCAAAAAGCCAACGGTATGGCTGCATCAAAAGGAGTGTGACCAGCAGGTCGAAGGAGGTGATCCTGCCCCTTTATTCTGCTCTCGTGAGACCTCACTTGGAGTATTGTGCACAGTTCTGGTGTCCTCAGCATAAAAAGGACATGGAACTGTTGGAACAAGTCCAGAGGAGGGCCATGAGAATGATCAGGGGACTGGAGCACCTCTTGTATGAAGACAGGCTGAGAAAGTTGGGGCTGTTAAGCCTGGAGAAGAGAAGGCTGCGTGGAGACCTCATAGCAGCCTTCCAGTATCTGAAGGGGTCCTATAAGGATGCTGGGGAGGGACTCTTCATTAGGGATTGTAGTCATAGGACAAGGGGTGATGGGTTAAAACTTAAACAGGGGAAATTCAGGGTAGATATAAGGAAGAAGTTCTTTCCTGCGAGGGTGGTGAGGCAGTGGCACAGGCTGCCCGGAGAAATGGTAGATGCTCAGTCCCTGGCAGTGGCCAAGGCCAGGTTGGACAGAGCCTTGGGTGGCATGGTTTAGTGTGAAGTGCCATGGCAGGGGGTTGGAAGTAGAGGATCTGAAGGTCCTTTCCAACTCAAACCATTCTATGATTCTATGATAAGTGTTAATAATCTTCTGTTTAAGACCTTAATGATCAAATCCAGACACTGAGGTAAAATGCATGCAAAGAGTGACAATGGATAATTTCAAGGCATTCTCCTTTCCAAGGTTACTTAAGAAAAAGACCAGTGTATTGTATAATACCCATTGTGGCAAGAGATACAAAATGGTGGCTTGGTTATGCTACACTGTCAGGAATCTAAAATAAAAATTACATGTACTTGAAAATACCACACCAGATTTATATCTGATGGAAGTCATTGGAATAATGCTGGGAATAATGAATTTGGCTCACACCTTAGATGAGACGCTGTTCAAAATGACTGTCACCCACATTTCTTCAGCTTTTATGGTTCTGAATGAAAATTAAAGTCATACTATGATGAACTGCATCCCAAGGTATTTAAACTCTGTTGCTCAAGTTAAGTTCAATTTCACAGTGTAATACCAGAAAAATCCCACTGGGAGTTATTTAATTTTTTTATACAGGTTCAACATGTATGAGAACACTTATACAGCCATTTAAAATCAATCAAGTGAATACAGTGCTCATCAGAGGTGAGCAATTTGCATTCCACATGTCTGAGCTTTCACTTGCTTTCATGACTTTTACGCAACTAACTCTGTGGTGATGTTTCTGATTTACAGTGGGATATGTTGCTGGTAGAGTTGGGTGAATGGTTCATCACTTCCGTCATCTACATTCAAACCTGATGTGAAAAGTTTCATATGCCATTTCAGAGTTTAATATAATTCCTGGTAGTGGAAATACTAGATCTCAGTCATTCCTAGTCCCTTTACAGGGGAACCCAAACATCACATTTACTTCTGCACCTTGCTTGTTCCATTTTCATGAGATGGGTTGTGGAAATAAAGCTTACGGCAGGAAATCTGGCATGATATGAAAAATGGCAATAGAGATATGCCTCCACAAGTCACATACTGAGAGAAGTGCGTACTTGCTGAAGGGTGAGAAAGTAAGAATTAGACTTTGCTTCAGCATTACTCATACATAAATGGACTGTACAGTTGCTAAGCAGGTAGTGTTTGTCATTCTGTGTACTGCAAGTACCATCAGCTCAACTCTGCTGTCAGTTCCAACAGCAGACTCCGGGGAAGTTACTCTGATGGTAAGGCAGTGCAGTGTTATTTCCCAGTCACAGATGGATTTCAGCTCCCCCCAAACTAAAACATTTGCTTTATTCTTCTCCAGACTATGAAAATATAGAACAACTCATAATGTGAAAATTGAGCTTCTGAAATCTCTGTTCCCAGTATTTAGGCTATGAATTTAAAACACTAAAAATAAATGACAGCTGTCTTCACTCTGCACGTGTTTGCACATGCATTAGTTTAAACATACAAATAATTACAGTAGTTTGGAGGGATTATGTGCATATTGTTAAATCTGTTAAATCTTGTGGGAGAAGACCTATCATCCTGTAATGCTACATACCATGTGATTGCATCAACAGTAAAAGTGAGTGGGTTCCAATACATACTTAGATTGTCTGACATACCCACATGGGTCAAAACCAAATGTTGTTTTGAGTTCTGTAGAAAATCTCTTCTCTCACTCCAATCACTACGGTGCTGTGGAAACTGCATATGTGGAAATGTGAACAGAATAGATGATTCGTAATGCAGGATGCAGTAATTGAGAAGCAGTTACTCATTCAGTCAAACTGTTGAAAACATTTTCTGGTCAGAAATATTTATTTTCTTTCAAATATGTCTATTTATATGATTAGCTCCTTGAGTTTTTTTTTAGGTTAGTGCTAATGGACTGTAGGTGCCTTTGAGATTTTATAGCTCTTTAGCTATATAAACTTTACCTTGTGAAGAATGCTTAAGCAATTTCAACATCAAACTGCAAATATCTTCAGCAGAAACTAATAATCTCTGTAACACTGTCCATGATCGGTGGAGTCTTACTTAAAAATCCTACACCTAAAGTGGCTCTGGATACAGGAACATCTTTACTGTAGGACAGCACTTGCAAAAGGCTACAGTTAAGCCCATGTTGTTGGTTGAGGCCAACCTCAGTTTGTACCAGTGATCAACAGAGGATCCAGAAATAGTTTTGTTTTCTCATTCTATTTCTAAACCTTTTAATTATGACCCTACAGAAAGGACTAACAACTAAGAACAGCCAGGGAACTAAACAGCCACCTGACTAATGTCTGCAGAATAAACCCAGTTGAAATGAGAAACCTCAGCTAAAAAAAGTCACAAAGTCCTGTGAAATTAGATGCAACTATGCAAACACATTCATCTTCAATCTTTGTTTTGAAACCTTAAGAACAAGCTTTAAATTTTAAGTGAGACTAGCCCTTATTCCAAGTTTATTTTTTGCTTGGATACAGCTATTTTTAGCTTATATCTTAAATGCAATAGAATCAACCTTTCAATGTTTCTTCTTCAAAGTCTTTCTCAAACACTGACCTTTAAAAGTTCTAGTTATAACTACTTTTGCAAGGCCTGCGCTTTCAGGGAAAAAAGCTCTCTTCTCTCTGCTGGAAGGAATGGATTTGGGCCTAAAATCAGCAACCTTTTCTTAAATCAGTTCCTTCTCTTATAAACTTTAACTCTACCATTATCCACAGATACGTGTCCAATAACTGTTGAAGAGAAGAACCTCATATAAATTATGGACCTTAGCAGAAATCAATCTATAATCTAGTCTGGTGGGCTGCGCAGTATCCAAGGACAACAAAACAAACCCACACCACGCTGACAGGTAAGCTCTTCCTAATGTTTCATACCCCTTACATGTGACTATAAAATACATGCAAAATGCTTTTAGTTACTATGACCTGAAATTATAGTTACAATTCAGAAGTGACCTGTAAGAAATATAGGTCCTTGTTTTCTCAGACCTAACTCTATTCTTAATCTCAAAATTAGCAGTAGTCAAAGGAATATTATGCAGACATAGGTTGTTGTCTCTGAGGAAGCATATTCCATGACCTTGCCTGTCAAGCTATATAGGAGACAGCTATAAATTGAGCTTCTTCATAAAGTAATGTGGCTCATAATCTTTCAAGAACAGCCTGCCTCCCCATACACACCTGAGCCACTGCCCACAAATATACAGAGCAGATTTAGCTGTGATGCAAGGGTCCTGTACTTAGTTCTGACATGTCAGGCCCTATCTCTTGGTTGCTGTTTGAGCTATCAATCACATCAAAGATTGAAGTAGATGAAGTAATCTTACTTTGTAGGAATATGTGAGTACCAGAGGGCACAAGAAAAAAATCCCTGAAGTCTTGGAAGGGTAGCATGGATATCCAGGTTTCTGCCACTCGTGTCTTTTCCTCAGAAAAACACATCAGTTTTTCATCTGATCTCTCACCTGGGCTAAAGCTGTAATAGGTCTGGCTTATCCACACTCATTTGTTGGGAACTTTATGATCTGGAGCCCACCAAAGGATGATCCTACAAGTTCAAAGAGAAGGAATTGGTTCAGCGTTGGAAGAACTTCCTCCAATGGAAGAATCCCAGTTTTTCTGTGTTTGAGAGAAAAAGTCTAAGGTGGGAGATGTCTTCTGTTGCTGGCATTTAATTGTTCTGATGGTCTTAGTTTCCTGGCTGTCATCAAGGCAGGGATTAGATATAAGGTGTGCTAAAAGAAAAATGTTCTTTTTTCAAACCTAGACAATGCATCTGAAAAAATCAGTTCTTCACACTGCTTTGCCACCCACCCCTAAACTGTCCATAAATGTAGCCATGATTAACCATAGTCGTCAAGCCAGTAATACCATTATCCAGTTGTGATGTCTCTGCACCATGACATCTGTAAATAACTGCCTGTAATCTAGATCATCTTACAAGAGATAACTGACAATTAATTGTGTGTTGTTCTTTCACTGTCTAGTACAGCTCTGGCTGTGAAGGAATTACAAAGGCACTGCAGGATCAAAATAAGCAGGTTTACAAAAGACCTGTGATCCTCATTCCAGAATTATCCTTTAAATTACATAGTTCCTTTGCTTTCCTAGACTTTATTCCTCTCACAATACCCAAACATTGTGCTCCAGACGGCTAAGTATATCTACAGGCACTCATTATTTACGTAGAGTTATATTTTGATTCTTTTTGCTTTTATGCAAGCCTTAAAAGTTATTATGTTACTATATAAAAAAGAGAGGATTTAGAGTAGTTTACCACAGTGAGAGGCTGAAATCAATACTGTTTATACAGGCATGAATGTTATTGACTGTATATTTACAATAACTTCCAGAAAGTAAGTCTTAAACCATTAAACCTCCTGGCAAAGTATACAATTTCATAAACCTTACTAAACATTTTGCAATAATAATTAATTGTTAGGAGAAAACAACACATTTGATGAATTTTATCCTTAGAAAAAAAAAAAAAAGATATTTCACTACTGTCTTAATTCACCAGTCTGATATTTGCAACAGGAGAAATACCTGTCCTTTGGAAGAAAAGACTTCACAGTGAAACACAACCCAAACAGGATTAGTGTGAAGACAATTGGTTTAACTTGCACCGAATGTTGTTTACAATGTTGCTGATAGAAGACAGCTTAGAAAAATGCACACAGATGTCATTATTTGGATGTAGAACGTTTACACGTGACTAAGTAATTAATTATTCCATCCCCTTTAAACCAAGATTCACAGGGAAATTTGTGCTGCAGATGAGTATTCAAGAGCTCCCAGAAACCAGACAGCTGAGGAGCATGTTTCATTAGTGCATTATGCTACACATAAGTGCCCACTAGAGATCATTGTCTACATGCATAAAGCATTTTCAGTCGGTCACTGCTGCAGACAGTTTTCACTTTTACAGGGAAGACAGGCTAATAAAAATGAGAAAGATATTCAGAGATGTGAGGTGACGATTCTGAAGGTTCCATTTGTCAGAGGCAGAACTGGGGACTAGGACCCAAATCTGCTGCTTCTTAGTCCCATGTGTAAAAGAGTAGAATAGGTGGTTTGTTCTTATATTTTGTGTGAGAGTTGTTAAAGCACAAAATCGTCATTGGGAAGATCTAAATCTATGAGAAGTGTCTATTGAGTTTTGTTGAGTTTGGGTCATTTATGAAATATTGAAGATTTCAGTTTCTGTTGTAAAGTGGCACCTAACCAACCTTCTCAGTTTCCTTACACCACAGGCTTCCCATAATCTTCCTGTACTTGATTGGCCAGATACCATTTGCTGTCATTCAATGGATACAAGATGGCTGGAGAAGAAACTAAATCATGGGGGTTCATAGTAACCTAACTTTTATATTAATAATTTCCTTCCCTTTCTTTTCTTTTTTTTTTCCCAGCCAAGTGTACAACCAACAAAGCAATGAGACAGATCAATTTAACAGCATTATTTTGGACTTGAGAGAAGTAAAGCTAAGGGGCATGAAACTAAAATAAGGCACAAGAAGAATTCTGATATTATCAGTGGAGAAAATTTATGTTTTGGGAAGTATTATACAGACAATTGAAGAGCGATTTAACTTAGGTTAGAAGGGCAAAAGAGGGAGACAAATTAAAGGTTATCCCAAAAGTTAGGTTGTGGCTGAGCTCATTTCAGTACTAAATCCAGATGAATGTTCTTTCCTTGTGTCTGAACCAGTCTTTTTCATTTTATCTTTCCTGATACGTTACACTGGGTAGGTTACTCGTAGTTCCCTCCAGACGCATCACTTGCAGCTGTAGTTTCACCCTTCCTCCTTCATCCCTTTAACTTTTTGTAGCTGGCCCTAAACCTGGAAAAGGCTATAATTCAGATTCGTAAGAGAAAACTGATAGGAAGAGCAGACCCTAACTTGAGGCAATTTAAAGTTCCTGGCATTGATGCTCTCTAAAGACACAGACATCTAGACATCTTGTGTGCTGTCACATGAGAGGGAACAAAAGTTATTCACAGGGTTAAGCTTTAGGTAGGGAGTGACTCAGTTGTAGGATTCCTGGTATTCAGGCTGGGTAAGTCTCAATCAAGCCAAATACAAACACAGCAGAGCAACAGTGTCTTGCAAACAACAGCATTTTACTAAATTGCAAACAGGAGTGTGTCTTTTTCCAGTAAAGTCAGAGACAAAGCTTTTAATTACCAAGACTGTGGATAAAAATGGAATATATAATTTAACCAGAAATTGGTCTGATGCACAGCTTTTATCCCAAGAGTTTGTATCTTGCCTTGTTGGAAAGCTGTGCATCCTTTACACTTTCTATTTGCAATTTTACTGTCCTGCTGAATCACCCAATATTCACCTTCACATCCTTGGCAGGCTTTAATGTGTTTGCTTACAGTATAATTAAATGCTCTGTATTTATTACTTCTCAGCTCTGACTTACATTTAGTCTCTTCAATGTAATTACTCCACCATGTACATTCAGTCAAATGTGCTATTCTATACCTGTCCAAATTTTATTAAGCAAGGGTAAATATCTGGTCAATTGCACTATTAGACATAGAATTGTTTCTGTCCTTAAGAGAAGCTCTTGAGCCTCTAGTGTGCTTTCAATGACATGAATTACAGGCATATAAATCCCCTTTCACACTCTTTTCTAACAGTTCTTACATTCTGCCTGCTATTAGTGGCAAATTAATTGACTACAGGAAAAAAACAAACAAGCTCTGGGTTACACCAATGATTTCAGATGGCAATAAAAAAAATAGAGGATCTGCAGTCTTCCTGAATCTATTGGATTGTCAGCATTAATTATCCAACACAATCTCACTTTCTTATTATTCTGTGCTGTAATATTCTAGCAAAACAAGGGAGAAAGACTCGGTGAATCTCCCAGCATCCAGCTACTAGAAATACTGAGGTTGGAAGCTGTTATCCTGTCAATCCCACATGTTGATCCTATTCAAAATACTCTTTTAAAAATCAAGCTCCAGAGAGCAAAATCAAATTAACTGTAAGATCTTGAGCCTTTTTAAAAGATATTGTCGTTTGCTTTCTGAAGTAAATTAACTTTAAGACTATGAAATCTCAAGTCTTTTTAAAGATCTTTTAATTTTGTTTCTAGTGTCTGATCTTTGCAGTAACATTCATGGCACTTAAAGTAGAGATAGTTTTAGGTCTTCTTCCAGGTGAGTTTTGTTTTTCTGATGTAGTTTCCACCTGCTGCGGACTGAAAGTTAACTGGGTAAAGAAACCCCAGTTGGATTAATCTCGCTTGAATTTAGTTAGTTGTGTAGTCTAAACTAGCTGTCTAGGCACACAGCAGAGAGAAACAGGCACCTCTAGAAGGCAGAACAGCCCCTCTAAAACAAAAATAAGCATTTAAAGCAAGGTCAACCGGCATCTCTAGGAAGTACCCATCCTTCTCTGTCTCTTAAAGGAAGGAAAGGAAATCTAGAGCTGTGTAGCAGTTCCATTCCTAGTCTAAAACTATATACATCCAACCTCCAAACGTGTATTTGACTCAATACAAGAGTGCATCCTGAACTGAATAAAGAATAGGTTGTGATAACTTGGCATTTGGTGCCATATTCTCAGAGAATGAATGAGCATTTATGACATTTCTTGCTGTTTCTTAAACTTGCTTTGCAGAGGTACTCTTTGCTGGAATGTGACAGAAGACAGACATCGCTTTCTTGTTTAGCTCTAACTGGATAATTTTTAGAGTAGCTATCCATATGAAAGTGAATTTTTTCTTAAATAAGCAATAAAACACAAAGAAATAAAACCTAATTTATTAATAGTTCATATCAGGTTGAAATAGCATCTAATGAGTTTCATCCTGAAGTAAATTCATATTGTCAGGTTTAACAGCCTTTCATAAACTGGATTTACACTCAGTGGGATAAATTCTCCTTTCAATTAATTTTCACAAATGGAGTTTGCTGTGGTGTAAATGAGAAGAGAATCTGCCTCCAAATGCCTAGAGGCCTTTATTGGGAGCTTGCTGATGATGCATACAAGGATACTAAAACAATGTTATCTTCATCTAAGCATAGCCTTAAAATTAGTTAGCAGTTAAGGTGTGTTCCCTTTTATTCTGCTGATTTGGAAAATTGAATACGTTTATTGGAAGAAAGGATGCAGATTAAAAGTCAATGAGATTTCACTGCATCATGGTTAATTATTTCCCATTGTTTTACCATTATTTCTTCATTTAGAGAAAGAAGATGATTCAAATGATTTTATCAGCTCAGTGGTTTTATGTTCCACATATAATGCAAGAAATAGGAATAAATGGAGGATTTTTCACTCATGGACCTTTCATTTCCAATTAAATTTTCTTAAAAAAAATACATACATAGGAAGTATAGTATGTACTTACATCTATAGTAATGGTATATATATATATCAACAGAAATATGCCATTAATAGGTTTCACCATTGATGTCATGGCAGTAGATGGAAGTTGTTTGGAAGTCAGTTAGTTTAAAAGTCATACTGTCAGAAAACTAATTTCTTATTTTTCACCCTCCAAAAATGAACACATGCAGTCTAGAATATAAAGGAAATAAAGTAATAGCCAACAAATATTAGTTAAAATGATCTAATGAAATTTAATAGGTCATATAACTCCATAAGTTTTCTCTGACAATTGCAGGATAAATGTGTAAAGTGATATGATTTTAAAGTTATAGCTACCAATAATTAGTTTGAGGGTACGAAGAAATTTCCCTGGAATAGATCTGATTTATCTTCGTATTCAAAGTACCTGAACTAGACATTGGCTCGGGATAAAACATGGAAGATAAGTAAAAATGTTATCCACAATGTCATTTCCTGTGTTGTAGTAAGACCCTAAACTTCATTCCACCCGAAAACTTTTAGCCATCTATAAGTGATTATGAAAAGATTTAATGATATTAATAAATATTTCCTTTACTTTCCTAAGCTCCTTTAAGCTTCTGACTAGAAAAAAAGTCCTATCTGTATTTCTGCAATTAAACTATACCTATTGCAACTCATATTATAATCGCTCTGCTCTAGAGGTGCAAGTAATATTTCCTAATAGACAAACCAATTTACATCAATTAAAGAAAACAAACCCCCAAAAGCCCATGATTTGTGAATTCCCCCAGTTTTCCACACTCATTTATTCACAAAGCTTTTTCTCATAATAATGTTTCTTGCCCTGTCTTGCTTTGTATTCATATCTATAACAAGTGACCATCCATGCCTATATGCATTTCTTTTTCTGATGCCAGAAGGAGGTCTTTAAATAAAACGAAACTGTTAGGGAAGCTCTATTTTGCAGTATTGAGCTCTTCTGTAGAATATGCTTGCAAGGATATATGCTTGCAAGAACTTAGGAAGACAGTTAAGCACTATCCATTTTGAAAAAAAGAATGTAGAAAAAAATTGTAATTAACTTTTTATTTCAGTGTTATTCAACATCTAATTTTCTTAGCAGTAACTTAAGAGTAATACTTTTGCAGTAAAAGGAACCGTAAGAGAGCACAAGATTCCCATCTCCCCAATCAATGCCACAGCTACAATAATAATGATAACAATATAAGCATTGAAGAGGGGAGTGTCTTCAACGTTTCTCTTTTTCTTTCATGGATTCTGTTAAATGCATCAGTTTCTCAGTGTTTTTTTAGGTATAGCTTAAAGGCCACTTGTATGCCTTTTATTTGTTTTGAGTAACCTGGCAGATAAGGATACTTAAGCAACAGATAAAATATCTAGTTCAGGTACCTTGAATATGAAGATAAATCAGATCAATTCTTCTTAACCCCAAAGTAATTATTGGTAGCTATAATTTTAAAATCATATCATTTTGCACATTTATCCTGCAATTATCAGAGGAACCTTATGGAGTTATGTGACCTGTTTTGATCAAAGCTCAAAAGGTTTACAATCCAATTCAGCTTATCGGTGCAGCCACAATAGTATGACATTTCATATTACTTCCTTGCTTCATGATTTGAGTGTTTCCTTCTTGGCAAGCTCTTTAAAATATTGCAATTTTTGGCACAAAAACCTCAAAAGATGGAAAATTATTTCTCCAGTGACAAATAACATATGCAGGGTTCAGAACTGTGCTAGAGCCTATCCTATGTCTGATTAGCATTTAATCTCAGCTTTCCTGTTCTCCAGCATCGTGTACATCTGAAAAACTGGTGAGAACAGAGTAAAATACAGAAAAAACCACGATTCCACATGCTTTGGATATGTGTGCACTAGTATGCATGACTAGTACTGTTATGTCCTAGTGAAATTGGGAACATGGGAAATTGGTTAACCTTACTGTAACTTTCTTAGCATTAGCATATGACCCAGAGTATGTTGCATTCAGAGCCTTTGGAGAGTGGCTGCTCCTAGGGGATAATTCACCTTGGCTAAGATAAGTGCTTAAAGACATGATTTCACAGGGAGTTGAGCCTGTTCAAGAGCTCATCTGATTTGCTCCTCAACCAAAGTCTCAGTACCAGATCCAATATTTGCCATTCATTCCAATTTAATGGAATATGACGATCCATTGAAGTACAAGACCAGTGCACAGAAAAAGGCACTCACACATCTGGGATGGGAATAAAAAGCAATGGGAACATGTACTTTCTGCAGCAATGAGCTGCAGAAATACAATCATGCCCTTAAATGAAAGGCACTACAATATCAAAATGACTCTCACTTCTCTGTCAGAGGTTTATGTGTCCAGGGCAGGACACCGCATCTGGAGGGATGCAATTAGCTGAGATTATTCCTCTCTCAGATGTTTATTGCACAGTACACTATACATCAGGTATGCTGCTGCATGGGGCTAGCTGGTAACATGGTGCCAGGCCAGTTAAGTTCCCATTAAGCAATAACAAGAGCTTCTCAGAAGCCTCTGGGTTTATTTCCAGGCAAGTCTGCAGGTTTTGTTTACTAGGGAGTTTTCAGAATCTTAACATCCATGCAAAGGGGAGTTGTAAAGGATTCAGGTTTTCCCATTTCTGAATTTCATTCCAGGTAAAATGGGCATCCTAGAGAAGGAAGCTCTTTGCTTTCAGTGGTTGTTCTTCATCTGAGGGGTCTCTCAAATACGCAATCTGAAAGGGCTGATTCCAAACTTTAGCTTTAAAGGCATGAGTTAGGACTGTCACTCCTGATGTGGTCACTGCATGGCTATGCAAAAGGACTGTAGTGACATCAAGGATGTCCACAGACTTGTCTGTACTGTAAATTGCATGTGGATCTGAGTAAGTTCTGAACAAAACCTTTGAAAATTACTTATGGTATTTATGAGCAAAGACATAATCAGGGATAGAGTTTGAGCTGTGAAAGTATTGGCAGGGAAAATCCTGAACATGCAGGATAAATTCTTGTTCATACAGTTTGGGTGGATCTTGGATGGGGAGGCCTGAATGCCCTATAGCTTTACTTACAATCAGAAAAACAAAATCCACTTTTCCTTAACTGAAACACAGGTAATAAAAAAATCATCAGGAACTGGGTTGGCCACGTCTACAATAGGATCTCACCCCTTATCTCAAGTATTTGCTAACGCTAGAAGTTGTAGGCCCAGCAGAGGAGGACTCTGCCAATGCAGGGAGCTCTAACACTCCCTTAAAAATGTGTTTTGATGTGGAGGGTACTGCAGGAGAGCCTTAAATTATACTACTCTGCAACTTAGAAATGATGTTCTGAAAGATGGCCTGGAGCCACTGCAGCCTTCTCAGCTGTGAGATTTGTGCTGTACCTCTAAGACATCTCAGCTGTGATATTTAAGAAAAATGTAATAGAAAAAGACAGAACTTTACTTTTTTTTTTTCTTTCTTTCTTTCCTTAGACCTTTCTTGCAATAAACTGGGAGATAATATAAAGCCAGTGTGTCAGCACTCATCAGCCTCAGTTTGGTCCACAGATCATTCAAACACCTCATCTCAAATACCAGGGATGCCCTCAATCATGTATACATTATCTGAAAAAATAATCACTTTTTTCCCCTCAAACACAACATATAATACTGAGATGCTTTGCACTGTAGCACCTAGACTGTTTTTATCCCACCATTATTTATGACAAACCTGTGAAATAAATAACTAGTACTATTCCTTGCTCACAGAGCTGGGGTGTTGTCCTTGACTGTGATTTCAGCTCAGATAATTTGAACCAGACATAAGTACTGTGAAGGCCATTGTGGTTTAAAGCTACATTTAACAAAGTGTAGATTACAAACCTAGATATAATTCTGTTGTGTCAGAAGATTGTAGTCTGGTTTCAAGAGGAAACTAGCGTACAAAACCATGTCCTTGTTAGGCCTTATGTATTGTGTCTCATCTGCTTACCTACACACTTCCTTTATTTTCCCCTCTCTTTGGAGCTCTGTGCACTGGTGAGGTCTACTGTGCAAAGTGACCCAAGTACAAATAGTCTGTTGATACTGCTACCACAACAAAAGTGGAAGTGAAATGCAAATCCAGGTTAAGAAGAGGGCAAGAGAATTTGTGCAAGTAAACACAGTAGCCCTGTTTCTGATATAGTGCATACCAGGACAAAACGGAGGTAACTTCCTTGCCTTAGAGGAGTTATTCTATATTTGCATTTGGATGAGTAGATAGACAAGTGGGCCTGGTAAATCAGTCTGACTCATTCTAATCCAGGAGATACTGGATTTAACCATGTGTTGAAGCCCACCAGTACATAGCAATTCACTGTCCAGCTTTGTAAAAAAATAAACCCATCAAATGAAACAGCATTAAGATTTCAAAACCTCTTATTTCCAAATATGGATACTGCTATTTATTTTTAGACTAAAAAGAAACTGTAGTTCACACTTTGTACAAAAGAAGTCTCAGGAATTAAGCTACTTTTAAATAAACTGCATAAACAAATGACACATAAATTGCAGCAGACATTTGCACCACAGTGTTTCAGAAAGAAAACTTCAGAGGGTTTAACAGTTCAGCTCAAGTAATTTGCTGATGAGCAAGCCTGCATTTCAAGCCCCAGTGATCGGGGGTATCATCATATGAAAACAGTTTAAGCCTCTCTCTACTTATTATCATAAGATTAACTGTGGATAGCTAAAAGAGATTACACAGCATATTTTACCATCAGCATTTATACTTTCCTGGGTCAGCCATACCCTTCTGAAGAAATACCACAGTGGAAGCTGCAGTACTATATCAACCAGAAAGAATACAGATCTCAGTTATCAATGGGTCACATAAGCTATTTGGAGATTGATAGCAGCTCCAGCAATTCAGAAGCCTTAAGAGTATATCCATAAGGTCAAAATATAATTTAGTACTTGTTTTCTTGCAGTGGTGCTGGTGGGAAATGCCATTTCTACCACTCTGATTTGATTCTTTAGTGGGCATGCCTTAACGCAGACAATTTGTTGCTGTTGTTGCTGAAGCTTCTGCTAAAGCTTTCCTATAAAAACACAATCTAAAAGCTGCAGTATTTCATCTGCTTTCAGCCTTTAATAGAGTGGAAGAATTCATTAAGTCATCTGAAAGCAATTTTCAATTATGAAAATACAATTTCAATAAGGGGAAGAGGAGTCTTTGAAGATGACAAAAGTGGGAAGTGATTGACACACTCTGTTGTCAGCTGGAATCAATTTCACACTTGGGGAAAAATACCTTCACTAGGGAATGATCATCCATCAGCAGGAGGCAAACTGCAGGGATCCGGGAAAGGAAAGAGAAAGTAAATCCTGTCTTAAGCAAAATATTCAGCAGCCTGAACACCCTTCACCTTGGCAAAATGAAACCTCTTTAATATAAGTACTGGACCTCATTGCATGGGTACTCAGGGCAAACACTAAAGAATTGTGGGAATATAACTATCTGTCCAGATTTGGGTCTTATTCAGGCACAATGCCATTTGGTTTCAAAACTATCTTTGTCTCAGCAAGCACTGTGAGATATCCCTAAAATTGTTACAGCTGCTGAATAACACAGTATTCTCTATAAGTAGTGTTAATAGTTAAACATGCAAAGTCTCAAGCTATTTGCAGTCTGTTGTGGGTCTGAGAATCAGTTGTTACTTCCCCACAGAGCCAGTGGTTCATATGGTGCCAGTTCTTTCTATCTGTAAGGTAAAAACATGATTAGAAATAGTCTACTTGATTCCCTGATATGCTGTGTGCATTTTGCACAGCTGCCAAAGTGCTATTGGGGTAACAGTCAATAGGAAATATCCCTTAAGAAAAGCTATGATGACAAGTTTGTGCTGCATCAAATGAGTGGCCAGTTCCTAGTGAAAATCAGCATAGGTCTGATATCTCAAAAAAAGCCCTGAAGTCAGTTTGCAGAGGCAGTGACTGACAATAGGAGGTTCTAAAAGCAGGATTGAGTTCCAAGTAAATATTGTGGAGCGGTGCATAGGAAAAATGACTGATAGCTACATCAAGCAGATTACACACATGAGTAGATGGGGGACGTTTCACTGGTAGTACTGCTAACATATCGCTGCTTCCTCTGTGTTACCTTGACTTATCCATTTCTTTCAAGCAGAGACTGTTGCAAAGTGGCACTAAGGCAGGGTAATATGTTTGAAGAATCATCACGATTTTTACTGCATTAAGGTGGAGAAACCAGAACTGCTAAAACCCACAATTGTACTGATTAAAGCTGCTGTTTAAGAGCACTGAGACATGCATGATTCTTGGGAGACCCAAATACTAGGAAAAAATAATACATTAAAATCGATATAGCTTTGAAAGTATATAAATGCAATAGGGACAACCTAACGAGTTAATTATAATGGGGTAAGTCAGAACAGTCCTTCTCCCTCCCTCTGCTTTCTCTCCTGAGAATAACTGAGGCCACATCTCTGGTGCTTGCCTTGATACATGTGCGACTATGCTTTTCATCACAAGCTTGACATATGGGCTGGTTCTTATATATTTATCTCAGTCTTATTTATTTATCTGTCTCAGTCACCACTATTCAAAGCTGTGCTTAAACCCTATGACATGAACTTGCCCTGCCTGTTAAAGATTTAGCTTGGGGGAAGCCATCACAGGGACTATTTCTCCTCTGGGCACAGAGCTCCTCTTTGAGCCAGAGGCAATACTGCAATTGTTCAAGTTTGGGTTTTTTTAGAATTGTATTTTTATACTTTCCCATATACTGAGAATACTGTCTATCAAGCCTCATCTTTGTGTGATGTCATTGACAATATGGACTGTATGCAGAAGGGCCTGAGATATGCGTATGTGAAGCTGCATACTATGCAAGGATAATGCTGGAAGAGCAGATCCATCATGGAAAATGAGTGACAGCCTTTCCCATTTCTGTTGCATTTCCCATTTCTGTGTGGTCTCCAACCAACCAGAAGACCCCTGGTTTTGTGGGAAGATCCCTTCTTGTCCCACTCCAGAACAGACAGATCCTGGACTACAAAAGGAAGCACGACTCCTGTGAAATCAGTGGTACTTAGATCCTCAAAGAGCTTTGGAAAATCTCCCCTAAATTGTTCTTAACAAGAGAATTCAGATGTTTTTGAAAACTGTCACTGTAGGCTTAAAATCTCATTTTGGTTTCTGTGGCAATAGGAGTGATTTATACAAGAAATGTCAGTGCTTTAGAAAGCATTTTTAAGTAAAGAGACTGCCTACTGTAAGAGACTTCTGCAAAGATGAACTTCAAATATAAATCCTTATAATAGAGGGGTTAAGTATTTATATAAATCCTTTCCCAGATGTCTAGGTGGTTAATAAATCTAACCCTGTGGTATTAGGATCAGGATGCGTTTATCGATCCTTCTACTTCGAAGGAGGCTATAGATTTGCATTGATTTCCCTTTTTGCCTTGTTTGCTTGCTTGCATTCCTAGGTAGGTGGGCCTGTTTGACTGTCATATCGCAGTTTTCAGAGAAAAATCTGAAACCAGAGTCTGTCCAAGTCACATAATGTTTTCATTTTAGAATGTGAATTAGATCCTACACATTGTTCTTTCTTGTGGGGAAGAGAATTACCTGGCACAATTTATTAGTGAATTATATTTGTTTCTTACTGGGCTGTTGTAAATAACTGTGAGAAATTGCAGTGGAAACATTGTGTCTACTAAAAGGTAGGCAAAATGATGGCCCAGACAGTGTACCATACTTTTCAGTCAATTTTTCCACTTATATAATCATGTTCTATGTGATTTACTGTAGTGACAGGGCAAGGGGTAATGGGTTAAAACTTAAACAAGGGAAGTTTAGATTGGATATAAGGAGGTAATTCTTTCCTGTTAGGGTGGTGAGGCACTGGAATGGGTTGCCCAGGGAGGTTGGGAATGTTCCATCCCTGGCAGTGTTCAAGGCCAGGTTGGATAGAGCCTTGGGTGATATGGTTTAGTGTGAGGTGTCCCTGCCCGTGGCAGGGGGGTTGGAACTTGATGATCTTAAGGTCCTTTCCAACCCTAACTATTCTATGATTCTATGATAATAGTTTTTTCTGGGAAATAATGGATCAATTAGACTTCCCCCCCCCCCCCAACCAATTGAAACATATATGTACTATATAAGCTCTGGGAACGGTTATCACAGCGGTTAAAGTTATACCACTTATGCAGAGGATGTGCTGCTACAATCCTAAGCATTGCCATTGTGTCATGTAGCTCTAGGCTAATATAAATGACTTTTGAAATGATAAAATCACTGTTCTGGTTCATTACAGGAACTAAAAGGAGACTCCAGTGGTTTCCATGCAAATCATCTCTTGTAAGACATTTGTCAGTGTCAAAGTTAAGTCTGTTGAATTCAGTGTCCTCCAAATGAAAGTTTCATTAAATGTTTTTTATTACACATAATGGCCTATTTTACAAGTGTCTAATTTAAAGTGTAAGGAGCACTAAGTTATGAGAAAATATTCCTAGTCATAAACAGCCTGCTGATAACCATGGCTTCTAAAATATTCATTTTTAAGGAAATCTAGAGTAAAGGTTCTGTTCCCCTGTCACATGATGGATTGAATTTCTAATATTCTGTCATTTTTACGAGCAGAGATCTACCATTGCCTCAAGAGGTACTCTTTTCATCCTGTACAAGCAAAAAGGATTTAGAAGATTCAACAGATAGACAAGGACAAAATTTTACACTGATGCTGATCTTGTGCTAAGAGATGTAGTTAAGAGTGCTCCTGGATAGGAAGGTGAGATTTATGGGATGAGGTTACACATCTGTTTCCCCCCACCTCCCATGGCAGTCACATATACCCTATTCTGGAGCATATTTAACAGCAAACTGCACAAACTGGCTAATTTATGGTAGGTTCATGCAACTGGATTACAGTTAACTACAGGTAACATGAAGTGTGACTGACATTTATAGCATATAATTAAGGAACATAGTGAAGAATTACCCTGTGATGTTAAGAGACTGTGTGCTGTCTCACTCGACCTTCCTTCTCACATTAAACAATGAATACAAGCATTGTTTCTCTATACTGTTCCTCTTCAGAGCATGATTAACTTCCAAAGGAGAAGTTGTTACTCAAAACCTTCTGACTACTCATCACCTTCAGACAGCCCTTTTGGCTATAATGGGCTACAGCATCCACATAAATTTTCATCTAGTCTCAAAGGCTTTCCAGACTTTGTAAGAGCTCCTCCACCCTATTAGCCACGACTTAGATTCAATATACCTTAACTGTTACCACATATGCAGTTTCTCATTTGTTTTCACTTCCAGATCCTTCATTTCAGGGAATCCCAGAGCACACCCCTTTCTTCTTGTCTCCTAGACTCCACTCCTGCCTTTCAGGATGATTCTTTGGTTGTTCCTATCTCCAGGATGACCCTTCTATAACATGGCATCTGGTATTTTTTCATTTGTTTAGTTTAAAGGAAGCTATTCCTGGCATCCATCAGATGAACCCTCAGCATTCTTATAGGACCATTTGACTCAGTAGGAGGAAATCACTGATCTTGTGACAGAGAGAGAATGTAGAAGAAAGATCAATAAGAATACATCAACACAAATTTTAAAACCACTGCTAAGATTTACACATGCTATTGATACTGGCTGTATATCTTTTTGACTGCTATGCAAAAATAGCTTCTTGGATTCAGTAAAGGGTAACAGATTGAAATGATGCATCCTTTGATATCCTGAAGGCCAAATGGATGTTCTAGTTTCTAATTTGTAATAGTCAGGTCATAAAATATATATAAGGGGAAATCAACTTGATAAAGCAATCTGTTGTCTCCAATGGATGTTTTTATATATATTCTAAATATATATAATAATATATGACTATAATACCATCAATTTATTTTTTTTTATGTATTATATATCCCAAGTTTCACCTCAAGCAACAAGCTGATAATAATGTCTACCCACTTGTCCTCCTGGTTGCTGTCACTTATAATGCAGCTCTTCACCTGTGTTCACATCAGTAACTGAGATGCTGAAAACATCTCCGTTCAGTGAGTCACAGAGTACTCATTAGCCAAGGCACCATTTATACATTTGATGGCATTCATTTCTTTTGACAACCTTACCTACTGCTCACTGAAATAAAAAAGACTAAAACCCCAAAACATCACTTACATTTGTTCTTTAAAAAAATCCTGCCTCAGACAGCAAGAAGTACAGTAAGAATCAACTATGTAGTGCATCCTCTGGTCCCAACCCAATCCAAAACCAAGTACCTCTCTCTGATTTCCAAGGGTGTACAGAGAAGCTAGTCCCTCATTCAATAAATTCAAGAGGAGTACTAACATAAAACTTTACTGTGATCGTAACTAATGGCCCTTATTTCACCATCTCATTCAATCAGTGATACTATTCAAGTAATGTGAGCATTATCTTTTATGAGTGGTATTTATTAAATACAGATAAAAGTGGCACAGTAAATCTTACCCATTCACCTTTCCTATGCTTATGTTTACACTGATGTGTGAAAATGTTGAAAGCTGCTTTGTGTCAACATTTTGGGCTTTTGAAACTCTAAGAAGAAAATAAGTATTTCTTGAAGCCATGTTCTTGAGAGGAAACACATGCACAGACCCAGATTGTTGTACAAAAATATGAGACTATGGACAAAGCCACCTGGCAGGCAGGAAGAAGCTGGCTGAACAAGCATATCAGATCGTATGAAGTTGTTGAGCAGTTACCAGGCACCGAGTGCTTTTTGGAGACTACATATACACAGTGTCATTCTGCCAGTGGCTGCTACACAGCTGAGCCATAAGCCCATTATCTCTTCTAAATTCCCTCTTTTGATTCACTCTTTGAGCCCTTACACCTACTAGCAAGCTATCAGTAGGTCTACATAACTCTGGACTTGGGGAGCATGTACTACCCTCATGTGTTTCCTTCAGTCAACGAATGAAGATGGAAATAGTTCAAATGGCACCTTTTTATTCAGCTTGGCATTAAATACTGTTCTGCTCTTAAAATGTAACTGCAGAAATGGCGCTAAGGGATTCCATGTTTATCATTGCTTGATGGCTTCCATATCAAATGAGATCAGATGGTTGTTGTAAATGCCAATTCTGCAAACTCCACCTGGGAACCAAAAGTCAAGCTGTGTTTTACATTTTTTCTCTGGCTCATTCATTAAGATTGAAGCTACAGATTATGACAGAGTTTTCTTAGTAATTCTCTCAAAGGTAAGAACAAAGAACTTGAAGGGGTGTCCACAACTGCTGAGCCTGTCCTCTGGTGCCGACTGGAAGGGATATCATGCAACCCCTTCCATAAATGGATTTTCCAGAATCCCACTGCTACAATCATGAGAAATATTTCAGAAAGCTTTCCAGCCAAATGTATTTATGGCCAGGTTAAAACAATTTGTTCTTGCACTAACCTTGTCCTCTGCTTTATATAAGCGTTTCATTTTCCAGGTGCTAAGCAGAGCAAGCATGACTTTCCTATATCACAGGCCAAGATCCAGCCCAAGGTTTTGGCTCTTTGTCCCTTCTTACCAATGCTTGTTGGGTCCAATTAGCACACAGTCAAGTGCAGGCCCAGTTGGGAGGCAACAGCTAACAGCTGAGAAACAATAAGGAACAGATTTTTAAATTACCACATGGAACTCATTTACCTCCTCCCTGCTGAGATCAGCATCTGATTTGATGAGGATTTCTCCCTTACTGTTATAGCTTAAATTAACACTGTGGCTTTGTCCTGAAACAAAGGAGAAATGCTCATGCTATCAGTTAAAGGTATTAGCTGTAAGGAAGCAAAGCACAGCTCCACCCATTATACGGAATCCAGTTGTTACAGCAGGCATAGTAAGCAAATGAGGAATAAGGACACGTTCATGCATGTAGTGAAGCACCAAAAAAAAGAATTCCCCCAGAAGAAAGGATCTGCTGTGCTCAGTGTTGTCTTCAGCTTTCTGCACTCACATTTGCTGTCCTTGTGAATGCAATTGTGCATAGACACAATTCAGCCTTATTAGAGCATTCCACAAAAATATAGCTGTGTTTGAAATTAAGGGGGTGTCTTCCTTGTATTACATTTGTGGACCACTTTCATTGTGGAATTAGATAATGCACCCTTTTTCGTTCTATTTTGTATTTCCACTGTTAACAATCAACTTCTAGCAAAACACTGTATTTCGACACCTCTGTCTGGTTTCTTGTGCCATGTCTCTCTCACTCTAATCTACAGCTCTTGCTCCTCTTTCTGTCCTGCCTCTTGATTATTCTTTTGTGGTATAATTGTACAACCCTTTGTGGACTTAGTCTAACCACAGTTTAACTCAACTGAATGCAAACCAGTTCATTTGCAAATGTCTTGTGGTTCTGCTCATGAGTAGAAGTCTCTCATTCCTTCATTTATTATTTCAATCTTGCAGTTATTTGCTTATATAGCTCTGGGTCATATTTGGCTTACACCATATCAGCCTGCACTGAGGGCAAGGCAAGCTCTCATTTTGCTGTAAAAGATGATGCAGACAGACCCTTCACTGTTTTGGTTTGTTGCATCAGAGAATTTCACCTGTACAACTGCTCCAAACTGATGTCTGGGAGCTCACAGCTAGCCTCTCTGCAGGCTGGTAATTCCCTCTTGAAACAACCTATTAGGTTGTCTCCTTTATTCTAGCTATTTCCCACCTTCTAGTTCTTGCACTAATTTCAGTTTTATCTAGCCTAACTAATAATGTCCCATGTGGTAATAAATTAAATGCTTTACTGAACTTCAGGTAGATTAGATCTACTGCATTTCTTTTGTCTGGAAGATCAGTTAGCTTATCAAGGAGAGCTATCATGTTAGTCTGGCACAGCCTATGCTTGATAAACTGTCTTATTTATCTCATTTATCATTTTCCTTCATTTAACTGCTCTTTTCTTTGCTGCTCTTTAAGAGCCTGCAAAGCCAGTTCAGGGCAGGCTAACAACCAGCAAAGGGCAGTCCAGCATTCACTCCCATGGTTCATGAATTATACCTGTTTTGCTCCAGTCATCAAATTGATCATCAGACTCAACAAATCTAGTTAAAACTCCCTGCTACCAAGCTTGTAGCACTGGGCTAGATGCAGCTTAGCTTTATCAAGATGTGATAGTATTGCATTTTTTAAGTGTTGTTTCTACCTCTCACATGGTTATTTATTTCCACAGCCTCCGTGGCCATCCTGCCTTTTTCCTCTTCATTTGAGACCATTATCTTTATTGAAAAGTTAAATGATTCCATTTCAGTGCCATCATAAGTTTGTGTGACTCTCTACCAATCTAGATTGCAGATGGCTGAAGCCTTTTAGGGCTGCTGCCCTTTTATTCATGTGGCTGAAGAAGTTTTCTTCCCATTTGTTCCAGTTTCATTACAGATAAATGAATCCAGATCTGCAAAGCAAGCAGGAATTCACAGGGCTGAGGATGATATTCTTGTGAGTAAAAAAAGAAAGCTGAAATCTTGATACCTGCAGGGAGAAGATTCCTCACAGAAAATGTGCTATTTTTGCAGGCACATCTCATTATTACATTTAAGCTGATGTCTTTGAGCTGTGAGCAGATATAAAGTCAACTGCATATCAGAAACAGAGTCAGCAGCAGAATGAAGTTGATTCGAACGTTATGAAACATCAGGGCAAAGGCATTAGAGAGAAAAGTAGCAAGCAAAATTTGGATAAGAAACTGTTCATATAATTCTATATATGATCATAAAGTGAGCCCATGGCAGAACCTGCAATACAAGCTCCGGCTGCCAATACAAGTTCATGTTCACCACTTCACTGTACTGCTTCTCTTGACCCTGTTAAGTTTGTCCTGGTTAAAACTTCTAATGGTCCTATGCATGACAGCAACACATGCATAAAGGCCTGGCTGTCAGAGCAGCTGCCCTGATATTTACACTTTGCAGTGATATGTCCCGAGGGCTCTGGATGAGCCTGTGACAAGTATGATGGTGGTGAAAGGGGATAATGCTTTCCTGAATAGAGCAAGGCAGGAGAAAAGGCTTTCCCTCCTTACTTTCTTAGTCATTGCACTCACCCTACTGCCCCTGTCCTCTTCTTCACTGACACACAGACCACAAAAGCCATGATCATTTGCATTACGGACAGCTAATTATCATGAACCTCCCCAGGTTTTTTGCACATTGTCAAAGCTAACTGAGAGCACCTCTCAAGCTCCAGGCTTTTACTATGGCTCTCAGATATAATTTGCAGATGTGCTTTTATTTGGGTTGCTTGTTTGCTATAAAGCTAATTCTGCTGTTACTACTGCTACTGACCTGACCCTCTTCATACTGACGGGAATCCCTCTGTGGCTTCAGCTCAGCACAGCACTCTCTGATCTTTCTCAGAGGGCTTGTATTTCTTTTATGAAATAATAAACATGAGACTTAATTTGAACTTCAAATACTAGGAAAAGAAGCCAATCCCATACTGTAAAAGCAAGAGAGGATTAAGCAGGGCAGTATCCTAATGGAGCAGAGGCAGGCCTCGGTAATTAGAAAGATGCGAAGCCTCGGGTGTCACAGCACAACAGAACAGCATCTCCAGAGGTTGCTCCCCCATGCAAAATAGGATGCAGTGTTAATAATGAATGTGAGGCTTAATTAGGATCACAAATACTGGGAGAAGAAATCAACTCCTAGGCTGTTTAATTATAAAATGAAGCTCAAATACTTAAAAAGTAACAGAAATTGAGGGTATTTTTCCCCTCACTTGTGTAGACACAACATGCTCTGTCAGTGAGTGTGGGCGTCCTAATGATTTTTGGCTTATTTGACACTGTCTTGGCTGGGTTAAATGAAGAGCTTTCAATTACAATCATGTTCCCCTTCAGCTCAAAGGACAGCACCAGGTTCCTGTCACAGATGCTGTAATCAACTTGTCAGCATTTGCATGTCATTGGTGAGCTGTAACCTTTCTAGCAAGGTCAGCCTTTCCAAAGAGTGGAAATAAGGTGTCTAAAGAGTCAAACCTCCCTAAGACTTGGGTTTAATTCTAAAATATCTTCTCATATTTTCACCAATTTCTGATAGTCTGGCAGAAAATCAAAACAAATTTGCAGAGCTCTTTTTGGTAGCCTGGAAAACTTCAAAGAAAAGAGTACATCACAAATTCAGAAGAGAGGAATTTATGAGGCCAATTTCAAGGCTGATACTTGTAATGAGCAAATGCATATATTAAATAACACGGGCATTGATCTACTTATTATGCTTGTTTCTGAGAAACAGAAACAGTTTGTTTATGAGAAAGGACTTGTATTTCTACATCATGAGCATATTAAAAGCAGTTTTAAAGAAATTCTGCTGCTTTTCTGCATCTGTACCTGAACAGCTATGGGATGATAAGGAAGGCTTTTGCAGGCAGGGGTAGCAAAAGCTTCATGTGTCAGACGCATACAAAGCAGTCACACTGAAGGTTCATCTGGCTTGTGTGTTTTATTCTGATAATGGATCTATTAGGATCATTTCCCTGTGGATAAAAAGGTAAAAATACAAAAACATAGTAGGCAGAAGATGATCCTGCCTCAGTAAAGTCTAACAGTACTTATTAAACTATGAGCACTTTGAGCTAGTAGTTGTATCTACCTCATCATTTGTTTAAAAAAACCCCAAGCAAATATCAAACAAATCATGCTTGGAGCTCTCCTAGTTTATTATTTTTATAGCTATTTTATTTTGGTTCTCACAATATTCCATTTTAACTGTACCTTATGAAGACAAAAATTCACACTTCGTTTAAACCTGTTGTCTCAATGCCTCTTTGGATGGCCTTTTTCTCATACCCAAGGTAATAAACAATAATTATTGCTTGAAACCAGATAAACAGCAACTTCTGCTTAGGTGCTGACAATAAGCAAGCTTGGAAACCAAGTACTAGGCAAAAACTGAGGCTTTAAAAATGCCTAGTACGGCTATCCCATCTGAGATCAATAATGATTCCTTCCTCCCTTTTGCATCAGCAAAGATTGGAGGAATTGAGCCATAATACCTGAAAATCCAACTCCTCTCATAAGATTTTTGTGCAAAGTCAATGAGATGAATTAATCATTGCAAAGGTAGCCATAATATTAACTTCTTACAAGAGGGAGTTATTGGGTTTGAATACACAGTTCATTGCTCATCCTAGTTCTAACCTCACAGGGTATTGAGGAAATTTTCACAGAAGGGGTAAATTGATTACATGGAGTTAAAAAGCTCTTGAGTTGGAACTGATTACCAAACAAGAGGAATACACTGAGAACATGGGAGAGTTCTGCAAGAAATCTCTGCAGGACACCTAATGCTATGCTGTCACACTGATAGTTTTCAGAAATCCTCAGGTGGCTGCCATCTAAAAGGACCATAAATACATGTTGCTGTCTGCTATAGGGCTTAGCAACCCAAGGCACATTGGTGTGCTTCCTGAGTGTAATTTTACGGCAATCTCCAGCTGTGGATTCTTCAAAGTGCTAAAAGTTTTTGGCCCAGACTACACAGATTATTTTGCCTCCCTTGTTATTCCACTGGGATGAATTAATCCAAAAGCATGGCAAAGGATTGGTTATATGTGACAAGACAGCAGGCCGCTGTTTCAAACATGAATGAAGGAAATGTTACTCTCCAGCCCATCACTGATTTTGTAATTGTCATTACAAAGACACCTGTGTCAGCATGACAAAAATCACGAGCTGGTATTGTCATGAAGCACCATTGTCATAGGATCTTCCCAGAACAAAAAGAAAGTAAAAGCAGCAGGAGTTTATCATATTTAGAAGCAGCAAATACCCTTTCCCACCCAACCCTGTGGTTCACTGGTGAACATCTTTCCTCAGAGTACTCTTAATTCAAGCAAAATTAATAGAAATGAGGTCCTTAAGTGAATCTATTTGCAATAAAGATGGTTACAAAAGATATGGGAAGCGTCATATAGAGGCATAATCTGAAACCAGATTTGTCTTCAGATGAAGTTCCAAAAATTCCTGGAGACATTCAAGGCCTGTCTGGATGTGGCTCTGGACAACCTAACCTAGTTGGAGATCATTGTAGGAGGGTTGCAGTAGATGATCTTTGAAGGTCCCTTCCAACCCAAACTATTCCATGATTCCATCCCATATTCCAAAATTGTTGGGGCACGCAAATGTGCAGGCAGGAACATGCTTGGCATAAACTGGGCACTTTTAAAGGTTACTTATGGAGCAACTAAGCTTAAAAATATGGATCTAAGTTATTTTGGTTCTTACATCTCTCCACACCCTCTCTCTGGTCTCTCTCTGTGCAAGATGGGGGGAATAGTCATGACTTAACTTAGGTCCATTTGTTGATTCATGCAAAATATAGCCTTAGTGAGAACAAGGCATTTGTGAAGTTTTAAAATAGTTTCTTAAGAGAGGTAATCATCCCTAGGGTTTACTTGACTATTTAATACATGGGAAAACTGCAGTCTGTTTTGTGTGCCCTGGAACTTTATCTCAGATTGGTGTTAATTTGTCTGCTGATATAAGTTATTAAGAATTTTCCCTTTAGTGAAAAGACAACAAGACTCTGCTCTGAAAGGCAAAGATCCAAAAATGATTCGATGCTTGATGACCCTGATAAGCACCAAAATCCCTTAAAAACTAGCCTGGAAGTTGCTGAAACCTAAAATGATGTCAAGAGAAGTATCTGCCAGCCTGGCTTGCCTCCAGGTATAGTATCTTGTATGTGTCTATGTACCAAAGGGCCTTACCAATACCTTCATGATTCAGAGAATATGTGTAGGATGCTCAGGTCTCTCTTCTACTTTGCAAGGACTTGGCAAGCTTCTGGTTTTGTAGAGAATGACCTAACAAACAGCTGAAGTTCCCCAGCAGGAAATGTGCCTACCTCCTTAGACAAATAAAAACTCTTCAGAGAAGGCAGATTCTTTTGCATACTTCTATTGCCACCTCATGTCTGGATTGTTTTAACTTCCTCAGCTCTGCACAGGGCAGATAAGTCCTGTCACCTCCAAGTAAAGCTTCTCTGAAGGTGGCAGGCTTTGCACAATAGTGGTGTTGGTCGACTATAGCAACTGGTTCCAGCAGGCTTATGGCTATGAATCCAGACAGTAACGAATGCTTTCCTACCCAGAACAGGCTAAAAATGCCTTCAAAATACTAACGTTAGCCTCAGGATGTTTGGTACCCTCATGGTCAAAAGGCTGGGTTTCTCTAGGAATATGGTTGAAACCTAAAGCATCCTCTGTACAGCACTCCATGGCTTTAAAAGCAATCCAAAGCAATGATTTGCCTTATGCTCAAGCTAATCTCTGTCTTTAGGTGCAGGTTAGGTTTGTTTATCAGAAATGTCAAGCCTCTTGTTACTAAGCAAGTGTGCTACACTTCTCCGTCACGAGAGAATCCCAGCCTAACAACCCATAGTGGAAGGACATTCAATTTCTCTTTATTTCTATCAATAGTTCTGTGTTTCAAATACAGCAAAATGTGAAGAAATGTAAACAACTGATTCCTTTTCCCTTGAAATTAATACAGATGTCATCAAACTATTAAAAGAGCTGTGCGTAATTGATGCAAATTATATCAAGGGCAATGCACTGTTTTTACTTTTTTATTGCCCAAATATCACATGTACAGGCAAAGATTAGCAGCTGGAGTTAAACATTTATAGATGTGAATACTGTAACAAATGGAATTCACCTTTTCAAACACTATCTATAAATATGCTGGCATAGATGCTCTAAATGGAAAAGGTTTTATTCTGTCACATTATGTGTACTCACTCCAGGGCCAAAAACTACAAAATTTAGTTTCTTTACCCAGAAAACTGTAGATGAAGAAGCAAAGCAGATGAAGAAGTGAAGACAGAATCGTTAAGTAGATGAAGAAGTGAAGACAGAATCATGTTAACCAGGTGCTTTACAGTGTGAAAAGCTGTGCACAGAGCACCTTGGCAGAAGCACTGGGATAGAAACAGAGAGAAACAGTTTAATAAAACTGCCTACTAGAGGCATACAGTTACAACAATACAGAGACTTTTAGAAAATAAGGAGGCCAAAACCTGAGCTCTTCAGTCATATCATGAAGCAGTTAAGAATAACAGCATGATCACCTCTAAATATAGAAAGCAAAATTCTCTTTCTTTGGGACACAGCCATACTTTTGGCTTTTGTGTAGCAAAAAAAGCCATGGACTTGGGAGACCATATGCACTGTGGATTAGCTGGAAGTCTACTTTATTATAAAGAATGCCAAAAGTGTTGTTTTTTCTTTTTCATTTAACCATGCATTGTTGAAGTCAACAGGAGCTTCACCACTCATTCCTGTAGGAACTGAAAATGTTTAGGCCAACAATGACCACTTTCAAAATCCCCCACTTGCTGTTTATGTTTTGAACAAAATGAATAACTTTTCAGATGTCTTTCTGTTGCATCCTCCCCTCCACACACACACCCTCAGCTGGGGGAGAGCAAGAAGAATAAAACAAACTATGCAGTTTCTACAGCCATAAAAGTCTAGATCCATCAAGGATGTGTGATTTCATTTATGCACTTCAGGGGTTTGAGCTGAGCATTTAGAAAGCAAGGTTGATTACAATGAATAAAATAAAATTAAAAGCTCCATTTTTTTTTCCTTAGCAGTTAAAAAAAAAGAATAAAAGAAATTCAATTGTCATGTTAATGAACAGGAAAACTACACAGACTGCACTCATCAGCCACCCCAGAGTAAAAAGAAAAAAGACAATGTATATTTAAATCTCACTTCTATTTCTTCTCCAGTAATGCTGTGCTAGTGCTTTCGACTGCTTTCCAAATGCTGACATGCAGGAAAAGATGACATTTTTGAACCATTTTCTGTAGAACAGTTTGCCATACCCTGCTTAAAGTGGGACATTGCACCCTAACAAGCCTGTTACTTACTGTGAGGTTAAGAGGGTGCTAGGGTGACTCTCTCAAATGCATCCCACCCACTCTAGAATATGGCTTGCACAGAAAGCAAGGAGAGAATAGAAAGTTGTATGCAAATGTATAAATAATTCTAATTAAAATTACTAATATGCAACTGTAAAGAAAGCTAGAAATGTAAATCTCAGTGCTTCAATCAGTCTTCATCAATGGCTACAAGACTGTTATATGTACCAGATTCTCTCTCATCTCCTTTTGGCACGATTTTGTGCATTTTTTAAAAACTTCAATTACAATCTCTGCAGGAAGCAGGCATCCAAAGTAAACAGTGTTTGGGTGTGACCTATTATAGTCATTTCCACACCAGGAGTGTGAAGATAAATGATCTCTGACTTGCCATTACTTTACTCCTAACAAGGAAAGCTCAAATTGTGACTTCCTTATATAAGCACAAAATAAGAAGCATACTTTCATCTTCATTGCAATACACAGAAATAAAACCCACCGTAACCTCCTTCTTCACACAGACACCTGCAAACAGACAATCCACAGCAGCCTGCAAATTCAGCCATCTGTTTGGGGGCTGGAGAATGCCTGTAGGCACCAGCAGCACAGGAGGCTGCATTGCATGAAGACTAGTTCCAGAAGGCAGCTGCTCACAGAAGCAACTTATCTGGTTTCCTCTTGCCTCTGGAGTGGTTGTTTGCTGCTGACCTACAGCTGTAGTGAATTACCACCAAACATCATGCTGGCTCAGTGGTCCTGTTGGGCACAGGAGAATATGGAGTCAATGCTTGGCAGTCATGCTTTTCCTTTGCTGTAAGGAAAGAAAGTAGGGAAGAGCAGCCAGAAGGTCTGGTTGTCACAAGTTACAGACAAGACATGGCAGAAGATCCCACTGGTTGTGTTTTTGGCTGCATTTAGGTTTGCTAAGTTATTACATGCTGGACATCTGTTTGTATGGAAACCAGAAGGCTGATAATGACCTAGGCACATGCTTTCAATTCATGTCTTATCAGTTTGAATTCTGTTAGAGTTTGGGTCCAAAGCTTTTCTAATTCATATATGAACTCTAGGCAAAGTCTAGTCTTTTCTGGTCCAAGTAACCATCTAAATTCTTAGCATTCAATACATTCTGTAAGCAGTGAGAAGAGTCAAGCTAATGTGTCTTTGGAGGACTGGGGGTGTAAGGTGAAGGAGTCCATATTTTTACAGGCAGTACCGGGGTGTATCTGGGTTTTTTTGAACTGGGTGTGCGGGGGAAGCATATAAATTTATTACTCATTAATATCCTAAGCAAAACAGTCCCTTTGTCATATGTTCTGTTAAGAAATATTTTCAGATTGTGACAGTCTTCCCCACTGTTGTAACCAGTCTAAAATATTCCCATTCAGCTGTGAATGGTATTTCAGTCAAACCCTCTCCATTTACTGTGAAAGTTAATTTTTTGCAGCACAGTTGCCTGCAGAGATGACCCTTGGCTTCCAATGCTGCTCCCAAAAGCAAACACAGCTGGATGTCAAAAGAAATCAGCCCAACACAATATCTAACACATATTTGAAACCCCTACATATTTTGACTTGCATTTTGATGCCAGTCTCCACATCAGACCCAACAATATTTTAAGAAAACAGCAGTACTGAGTGATGGAATCATATTTTACTCACAGTGGGATGTGCTGGGGTTTCTTTTATTCCTTTAAATATATTCTCTAACACTCTGTATGTAGGATTTGCTCAACGGCTAAAATTATTTTCCAAGGGATGGGACTATTGTTTTAGTCAAGAACTAAACAATACAGCTTCTCTCCAATTATTTCTTTGGGTAATTGACTCCAACAAAGTCATTGAGTTTACTTGTTTCATTCTCTTTTCAGTTTTAAAATGATGATTTTTGCTCAATTTGCTTTCTTTTGAGCCGGTACCCAAACTCTACCTTAAGCCTTTTCAAGACAGATACTAAAAGATAAGGCTGCATAGTGAGTTAGACTGAGCAAGTGTCTCTCCGTAGAGAGATCTTACAGACCTTAAAGGCCACAAAAGCATTAGTCGGTCCCAGGAAAACTTATATGTAATCTTGGAATTGTACTCAGAACAGAGAATGAAATACACAGATATAGTAAGACCAGGTTGGATGAAGCCTTGAGTGATATGGTTTAGTGTGAGGTGTCCCTGCCCATGGCAGGGGGGTTGGAACTTGCTGATCTTAAAGTCCTTTCCAACCCTAACTATTCTATGATTCTATGATCCTAATAAGCAGACAGGAATATAATAAGCAAGTCTGGATTCCACCATCCACAGTGTGAATTCAGCTCCCTTGGCCTTACTCCCAAGAGTAAATAGAGAAAGCCCCGAAGTCTCTTTGGTTTTGTTTTACTGTGGGATTATGATATGTTAATCTCTTCCATTTACCACCTACCACTGGAATTACCTGATGGCTGCCACTGTAGCCTGACAAATCTTTCCTTAGCATTTTTCTATAGTTAAGAACATACAAAGAGCTCATCTGAATCATCAGTGCCACCTCCACAATGTGGTGAGCAGACACAGAATATGATCTCTGGGCAGGAACCCTGTTTGCGCCAGTGAAGTCCTGAGTTCCCATTGCTCTGCCAAAAGACTGTCCAAGAACATGATACTTAGCATCCTTCTGTTTTCAGGCATAAATGTATTGTGCCTGCTCCTGATTGCTCTTGAACTGACAGCTCTCTCCCTTCACTGATACCTGCATCCCTGGCCAGCTTTTGTTCTGCTAAGTTGATCAAAATGAGGTCCTTCAATCTCCTGTCAATTAATGTAGTAGCCCTGATCACACATGATCAAAAGTAATTGCATTTTCTTGGATGCTTGATGAGTTCTCAGCAAGCACTTTTTCAATGGCATAAACATAGTTTCTCTACAGTCAGTTCTACAGGTGACACACCCTTGGATGCTCTCTGTCTGTTTTTATGGTAGCATCATGCTAGCAATTCACAGTCCCTGCTGTGTCTTTTTCCTGATGTGATGACCCCTCAGCTCACAACAAAAGTTCTGATTAGTACAGTTTTCTGTAGATCCAGGTTTTCTTACTGTGAGGTATTATACCTTTTCTCTGAGGAAAAAGATGTCTTCCAACTCTGAGCTATTATTACATTCATGCTTTTGTATTATGTTCAATAATGATCATTTTAAGGACAGCTCAAGTCTTAACTGTGATGAACTCTACTGGTAACCTTCCTCCAAATGAACAGTTCCCCTTTCATGAACAACAAATTGCCATTTACACAACTAATTGTTATTTGCACTTTCACATGTACTCTAACCTCTTCACAATTTCTACCTTCTCCTGCTAGAATAGTTCTTCTCGCTGTACTGAATCAAAGGATTCACCAAAGTCCAAATCTTCAGAGGTACTCTTTTCTGTTTAGAAAAGCAAAAGAATCTAGAAGGTTAATCTGACACAATCTTTTTTTAACAATGTTTAATTTTCTGTGTTACCTTCATGTCTTATTTTTGTTCTTCATCCAAGACTTGGTCAACACCCTCTGTATATTATAGTCAAGAGGTCATTTGGTCAAATGTCTGAACTTTTTGCAGTTCTGCTGTAGTAACATGGAAAGGAGTCAATAAGCAATAGAAATCTGTGAAGCTTTGATCCCTTCTGTGTTTTCTTCATTTGTATCCTATTCAGGATCACAGGAGTGGGTAGTAAGAGGAAGAATATGGCAGCATGATATCATCATGGTTTTCCCTCCTTCTAGAGCACCGTTTTTTAATCTGTAAGCTATAAGCAAATGCCAAAATGCACTTCAAATAGAGAAAGCTTTAAGCAAGTGTTTAAACTTGGTACTTTCAAAATGAATTCTTGCATAGTAAAAAATAGGGATGACACTTTTGCAAGCAGATGACTTTTCTGCTTTTATCATGATTTATGAACAACTTTGGCCAGATCCACATTCAGGTAAATGTGAAGAAGCAATGCCACATCTGAATTCTGCATTATAATTTTTGGAGTTATATTGGAAACTTCATCTGACATATTTTACTATTATTTTTATTTTGATCTTAATCCTTATTTATATGGTATGAAAAAAATCTGGAAAAAAACCATTTTATTGAGACAGGAAGATTTAGGGAAAACAGATAATAAAACATTAATAGTTCTCAAACTTACTCCGTGCCTGAGTGAAAATCTCTATCGATCATGAGCATTGCAATAAGACTTTGTTTATAAAATACATGCATCAAAGTGTGCTATAGTGTCTGGCAAGCCTTAAATTATAGTAGGTATTTTCAGGAGCCATGTAGGTTTTTAATAAAAGGAAATACTCTATGATAAAGCATCAAAATGAACAGTTTAGCTTTGTATAGCTTTTAGTGTGTATAAAAGGTATGCATCAAACTAAGAAAAGTCTTTGTAAAAATATATATAGAAAATAAGACTAGAACACCAGGGATGATGTTTTATCTGTGATACATCATGCTGATGAACGACTCCTGTTTCAATAACCACATCTCAGTGCAAAAAAAAGCTTTAATTTATTTTGCACTACCCTAAGAAGGCCTCACTGAATTTCTGGCCTTCATCTGTATTCCAGACACATAGTTTCAGAATTTTTGAGATGTCTGAATGTTGTTTGATTTGCATCCAACTTGCTGACACAGCCCCAGTTTTGTTGCAGATCAAATAATCCGGCTTTTTGGAGGCGAGTGATTAGGAATTCTTATTGATGATTTATACAGTCCTGAATAAACTCATTTTATTTGGCTTGTCATAACCAACTTTAATTTTCTGTTCTGCTAGTAAAAAGCTTAGTGGTTTGTTTATTGTACTGCCATAATGTCAACAACCTAATCTACTTTAAAGAGCAAAGTCAATATTGTATTTTATTAAAGCAAATGTGAAGTTTAATTATATGTTTCAGTTAACCTTGGCTTTGTGTTCACTTTAGTTATTTTCCATAAGCAAATCTTTATTCAAAGCTATTATGTCCTTCTTCTGCCCAGATATAAGAGCTACCAAGTAGTGCCTCTTACGGGGCTTGTTTGCAATTGGTAGATATACTTTTTTTCAGCCTGGCACTGTGGGTTTTGTGGATGCTTTCCTGGGATGAATAACCATTTTAGTTGGCAAAAAGATGTAAATGACACTGAGCAATCATTACCCTTGCTAAAGTCAGAGGGTGCAAACTAGTTCTTGCTTTCTCCCTGAAGGACTTTCTATTGACTCTCACAAAGAACTTTGTGTGGAACACATACATTGGGATGACACAGGACCTTTACACAGACCCATGTGATAGCTGAAGGCTGAGCTGGATGTGCTACACGGGTGCAAACAAACCATATCCTCCCTGCAAAATTCAGCATAGCTCTGTAATCTGGAGCCATGTTAAATACTCAAATAATGTGTTGAGACTTAGACAGGGAAAGTTTAGGTTACATACAAGGAAGAAGTTATTTACTGTGAGAGTGGTGATGCACTGCAATAAGTTGCCCAAAGAAGTCATAAACGCTCCATCCCTGTCAGTGTTCAAGGCCAGGTTGGACAGACCCTTGGGTGACATGGTTTAGTGTGAGCTGTCCCTGCCCATGGCAGGGGGGTTTGAACTAGATGATCTTAAGTTCCTTTCCAACCCTAACTATTCTATGATTCTATGATTATTTGAATGTTCATCACAAGGTGAAATAATTAAAAATCAAATGTGTCTTACCAAGTGTTGTCCTCCAGGCTACTGAGTCTGTCTGTAATGTAAGGAGGGATGAGGCATGTGTGTTCCACATTCTGCTTTCTTATCATATGAACCTGGAGTTGAATTTAATCATTCCCCAGATTCATAATGTCAGAACCAAGGCCTCTTCAGTAAGTTTCTATTGCTGCAACTGTAGAATATTCAGAGGGGTAGAGAAATGAACAGTTCACTTTTTATTGAAAGCAAACCTGCATATGTCTAGTCTGTTTTTTTTCTTCTTTGAAAAATTAATTAAAATTAATTTCTATAATCTTATTTCTAATAAATCCATTTAAATAGGGAATGGGAAAACAGCCTTTTGTAAATTCACCTTAATCTATCTTAATCTCAAACTATCAAACTTCAAAAATTAATAAACTCAACTGGAAGCCAAAAAATCTTACAGAAGATTTCAAATATTTACAAGTTTCACACTAGCTTAATTGTCAAGGAATGGTGAGGCCGTAATTCTGATCACAGATTACACTGAATCAGCATCAATAAAACACAGACTTGATATAAAGCTCCGTGCGTTATAAAATAGGGGAGGTTCAGAAAGGTGTACTGAAGTATTTAACACACCTCTTCTGTTACTTACATGTTTTTACCTCTTCACAGTTCCTGAGGTATCAAACATTGTCAAAATAATCCCTTAAACTTTAGTTCAAATTATCTTCCCACCATCAAACTCCTATTGCCAGTAACATATTGATTTGTCCTGGGTTCAGGACAAATTTCTCCTGCCCAATTAAGATGAGTCTCCTGGAGGAATACAAACTGATCAATATTGCCCATGTATAGTGCCCTAGCCCAATTCAGGCCCCATTTAATCCATTAAATGAATGCATGCAGACAAGGTATTAGCTATTCTGCTAAATTAATTTTGGTGACATGCCTTTATTCATTATGTGATTTACAGTAAAAGAACCTCCCTCACCCCCAGGAGGAGGATTTACACTTTATCAGGTTAATCACTTAACCAAGCATCGCCCCTGCATGGACCAACAAGGTGTCTTTGAAGCAGCAAGAACTGACCTACGTGGGTTGGCAGATACTTCACTGAACTGACTAGCAAAACAAATGAGAAAGATCTTAATGGACATCTAATATCTAGGAAAAAAAAATTCCCTGATCCCACAGGTGATAACTTTATGTTCTATAGCATGAGAGTTGATTATCCTTAGCATAATGGCAACACACATAATGACGAATGTTATTAGTGGTCATAAAATTATCCAACCCTTTAGAATTTCTGCCACAGTATTTAAATCAAATACCTCCTTCAACGATAAAACCCAAATTGCTGAATATGGATTGCATACAGATGTATATCCTTTTTATTCTAAACTCACTTCCAATTTAATTTAACTGTGGTATTTATTCCCTGAGCACCATGTCCTTCATAATTTTCACAGTAAGCCCCCTCATTCGTTCTTCTTATCCAGCTGAGCAATTCCAGCCTTTGTGACACCTCTATTTATGCTCTATTACCATTTATTTTGCCCCATGGTAAGTTTTGTAATTTCAAGTATGTTTTCCTGATATTGGGTGACCACATTTGGATTAAGGATTACAGAAGTATGCTATTCAATTCTGCCTTTTAGTGTAGCTGAAATTTTTTGGCATTGCAGATTGTAATCTGTTTTAGCACACTTGCCAAATTACTCACAGTAATCTCAGGTTATTTTCTTCAGAAAATCCCATATGAATAAAATCCGCATATGATAATCTTTGTCAATTTTGCCCTTTATTGCTGGTAGCACTCCTTATGTGTGTCTATACTAAAATAAAACATTAATACTTACAAAGCTGTCAGGAGGTTGGATTTGTTTCAAATAGCTGACGTTTCTTTGTGTTACATTTGTCGATGAGTACTTTTGATTTTTATTTGTGGTTAATGCTGATCATTATTATAGACAAACCCACTGCTTTTTCTGTGCTGTTAAATGAAGATTATTACATCATGCGGAATTTGGTCACAAATGGAAAGAGAATTTTCCTTCTCTTCAGGTAGTAAAATTTACTGCTGACAGTGACCCAGAATTTTGCTTACATGACTTAGTGCGTGTCCATCAAGGTCAGTGTTGAATTACTTTTAGGTCCAATAGACAAAAGGTCTCAGTAGCTGCTCTGAGGACTGTGGAAATAAAGGTGGTCAGAATTCAAAGCATTTAATTTCATCAAGAAGACATAATAGGCCAATATGCTTGTGGATCTCTCCTCTTGTAGGGCTATCATGGTCATATATTTTTTGGAATACTATTATATCTTTCACAAAGGTTTGCAGACTGCTGTTGAAAAGTCACAAATAACAGATGAAATCTCACAATGGAGTGAGTCTGCAGGTGGAACGCAGCTCATCTGTGACATTATGTGCAGATAAATGTCAGTCCCATTTAATTTATGGGTTCAAGTGTTCCTTCCTGTCTCCTGGAAGAGTTTAGAGTTTTTCCATTTCTTCAGGACAAATGTTAGCTGTTGAAACCAGTTTCTTTGGACTGATGTACCCAGAGGTTTAGCAGTTATTCAGGTATTATGACTTGCTTTCTGAATTTTAAGGTAAGTGGTGAGGTGCAATGCAATTAAATCAAGTCTGCTCAGATTTTCATAACTGAGATTCTGATTTCCTTCATTTATTGGGAAAATTCTTAGAAGGCACTGCTTGTAGTTGAGATGCCGTGGTTGATTGTTATGAACCAGAAAACAAAGCACTTCTAACCTGAGTGTCTGAAAAGTGAGCCTGCAGAGGAAAGAATAGCACTGCAGGGTGCCCTGCTTACTTTGTCATATTGATGTTATGTCAGATCTGGTCAAAAGACAAGCAAAATGATAATTTTTCTAACTATTGCCACTGTAGACTTAGTGTGGAAGCTAATAGCCAAAATATGATCTTCCTGGCTCATGGATCAATAACAGCAATAAAGCATTTATAGGTCATATTCTTCTCCCAATTGCACCTGTATAACTCAATTGTGAGAGAAATTCAGCCTTCATTTACGTCTGAGGGACACTGATGGGCTGCTTCTACCATTTCACTGAAATAGCTGGAATTCAAGGGCATTATACTAATTTATCTCATGGGGCACAAATCCCCTTTCACTGGGAGTCTCAACGGGTGAGTTGAGTGCATTCTCCCTCAGACAGGATAACCTATTCTTTTTAAACCTCGTTGTAAACCATTTTGTGATACTGCACTGTTCTTTCATGTTCACTGCTTTTCCCAGCATATAGTCATGTCTTGTGAAGGATCTCCTGAATAAATCTGTCACTGATCTTGCAGGCCTTGTCAGGGCCAGCTGGAGCTCTGAAATTACTGAAGAAAAGATGATTCAGAAGTGCATGGTATTAATAGGTGTCATCATGAGGCTACATCAAACCCTTCAGTGAAGAACTGTCGGTATTTTGCTGTCACCTGAGACATTTACAGCAGCAGTAGCTAAAAGGTTTTATCCACACAAGTCTGGCATGAGATTAATGGACAACAAATCAGTCACTCCAATAGACCCCATTTTATTTCAATGCCCACACTCTAGAAGAAACTCAGTGTTAGAGAACCTTCAGGAAATCCTCAAATCAATATGTGTAGCAGCTACCTTCCATTTCTGAGCAGCAAGGGAAAAGGGATTTGCTGAAAATATGTTCTTTCATTGGCTCTATAAGACCTCTGTTCTCTGATAATGGGATGAAGTGAATTTCAGAGTTATAATTAGATTTTTATTCTGTAGAAGTGAACTTTAGCATATAGATTGCAATTAACTCCTCCTGACAGCTATAACAAAGCACAGAGATGAACGATGTCATACCTGTTAAACAAAAGGTCGGATTCAAAAGACAATTTAAGTACCAGAAATAAGGCTTACACACACTATTCAGCTCCATATGCTCCAAATGTCAATCCTTCCAGCCCATTCAGCTGCCTCCTGAAACTGGCCGTTGAACTCTGGCAGGGTCCCACTTCCTGCCCTGAGGCACACCAAAGGACCTCAGATGAGTACAGGACTCACTAACCCCCTGGATGAAGCACTCATGGGAGAGACATCTTGGCCCATAGCTCTGGATTTCTGGTGCTCGCTTGGATGATGATTTCAACAGCATCAGTCAGAAGTTGTGATTAAGCCCATATCTGCTATTTCCAGAGGAAATAACCGTTGGCTAACCATCAGCTATACCCTGTATTTGACAGGGGTGGTACTGTCACCTCTAACTCCCAAATTTTAACACAAAAATGAGCCATGCCCTGCACTCAGAAATATAAGAGAAAATCTTCCTCCTTACGAGTGACCCCATACATCTCTTGTAAGAAGTGCAGGCTTACTTACCTGAGAGAAGGATGTTACAATAAATCCCTGCCCTCTGTAATCCACTTTGGGCTTGTCTGGACAGCCCTTGGCCCTGGGTCCCTATACGTAGTGTCCCTATATGGGGAACACTACAATGCATCAGGACCCTGGGGACTTCAATTCTAACAATTCAACAAGTTTGACAAATCACTTTTCCCACCCTGTCTGCTGCTTCACTACCTAGAAAACGGGTACAATGATGCTACTCTACTATTTAGGTGCAATGAGGACAATTACTGGAGAGTTTTGTCTGAAAGCTAGGTGGTCTTATACAGATGTACATTTTATAGATATGGTATGTGCAAAAAACACTTCACAGTGAAGTACAGTTCTAAGAGGGATTCTACTGTTTTTATATATATTACTTTTATTAGTAGTATATGTGAGCCTGGATGAAGTGCGTCTGAATTTATTATCTTACTAGTTTTCATGTAAAGTGCACTAAATTTACAGAAGAAAAATAGAAGACATCTGTAACTTGATCGTTGGATTGTCAGATACAAAATTCCTCCCAAGTTATGTTTTTCTTCTCCTTCTCTGCAGTGTTGATTGTAATTCGAAATGTCAATTTGCAAAGAGAAACTCCAGTTTTCTTGCTGTCTGAACCTGACCTCACTGAAAGCAGGAAGCATTCAAAATTTCATGAGAAAGCACATTATGATGCTCCAAGATGGCTTGTCTGAACAAAAGGATTCCAAAGACAGCAGTTAAGCTTTAAATAAAGCTTCAACATTCTCTTTGTTAATTAAAACCAAACCACGGGATGATTCCTTGGCTGATGTAAACTGGGATTATCATGCATAGCAATATATACCGGGTGGAGTTTGCATTCTAAGTTTCTCATATTGATTTGTGCATGCAAGAGACATTGCAAATGAATATGTTCCCCCATAACAGAAATACATTTAAAAGTAAAAAATAGGTGTATGTTTTTTAAAAATATTTTTAACTGTCCTTGACTTGTCTCAAAGGAATTTAATTTCAGAACTCTTTGGGGTTTTATAGCTCTTTAGGATTATAAAATGGTGTTGAATTATATGTAATGGGTGTACTGGTGCTTTAGGAATAGCAATGAATTAGAAAATATTTATGTTCTCCCACATTATGGATTTTTAGTACATTCTCTATCTTAATGTTATTTTTTCCTTTATTTTTTTTCTTTTGTATACACAAACAGAATGCTCCTCAACAAATAAGAATGGTAATACTATTACTTATGCACTTATTACTATCATTACTTGTAATAGTTATTGCTATTTCTGTTTATCAGGAGGCCTTACACGAAGCCAGCAATATTTGTCTCAGGAAAAGCAAATTGCATGGAAAATCTAATTGGTTTTAATTGGTATAATTAAAAACACAGGATAATTTTTAAAGTCACAGAACAATTTCTGTGTCTGTCATGTGGTTTTAAGGCTAGATTATTCAGGTTTTCTGTTTTATTCCTTCCCTCTCACTCCTCACATATCGTTTTACAGTATACTTCTTAATTTTCTGCTACGCTTTCTTTCCTTGTGCTTTTTCTATTTGTATTCTTGTTCCTTGTTTGCTTATCTAGAAGACCTAAAGAATCCACAATATGATATAGTCAGACTTCAGTCTCCTACTTAGGTCTTTTAAAAATACTTTTCTTTATGGAACTGAGAAGAGAAATTTGACAAAGCTTCCACAGCCTTCTTTAATCTGGAGTATCACACAGATGTAAACCAACCCTTGAGCCTCTGACAGCTAGAATATTTTTGGTTTCCACAGAGAACAAGCTTATAATTTAATTACTTCACTCCTCCCTCCTCTTTTCCCCTCCCCTTTCTCTCTATTTCTGTGCATTTTCTTGTCTGTTTAGAAATGTGGTACAAGATGCATCTCATTTCAAGTTTTAATATGTAAACATTAGTCCATTTAGATTAAACTTGGCTCTAGGCTTCTGTAGCTGATGATACACGCACCTCCACTAGGTATCATTATTCTTCCTTACTGGACCTTCCTTTTCATAACTATTGCTCTCTAGGATCACATCTGAATATGTAATCAGGGTATAGATGTTGTTTTCACCATGCTCTGGTCATCCTATGAGACTAAGTTAATGGGAAATCTATTAATGTGATTCAAGAACAAAGAGAAAAACAGATACCCTAAAAAACTTTAGTTTTCATAGGTGCTATAGATCCAGCATTGCCAAATGTCTTTCATCCGTTCAGGACCACAGGTCTGTAGCAGCAGTGCATTAACCTTGATGGTTACATGTGTACTAGCAGCCAGAAACAATACTATGCTCTGACTCACCAGTAAACTGCCTTGGCCTGCTTTGTTTCTACATAGATGGATATAGAAACAAACCACACTCTTGTCTTCAGAAAAGGGTGGTCTTTACAAAACTGCAAGTTGGGAATGCTCCCTTGTCTTTTCTCTGACCATTCCTATATATTATCAGGAGGAGGGATAGGTAGCTTGTGTCAAAGAAAATATGCTAAAAGCACCCTGATATTTAAGCTTTATGGATGAACCCAGGTCAATGTTTGAGCCATGTCATGTCTTATTTGCTACTGTTTATTTAGCTTTTAAATGAAGAACAGGAATTATTTATTTCATTTTTGTTCATACACAGTCTTTATATATTTTCATTACATTATACATTTATACATTTTCAAAGAAACAGAACAGGGAATGACAAAACATGCAAACAACTGTGGACTGTATTTACTGCTGCCAGGATTCAGTTCAAACAAGAAGAAAGAATGACACACATGGAAGGCTGAGATATGTTGTCTATATGGTCGAGAAACATGGTTTTAGATTTGCATACAACTCTTCTGAACCCAAAATACAAAAACATTACTGCTCCTGGTTGTGTGCTTTCCTTGATGGCAAACACCAAGCTGTAAAAGCTTTTCAACTGTGTACCCAGAATGTTTGTACCAATAAATGGAAACTCTCCTGTTGCTGTTACTACAGCTATTTATATAAATTGTTTAACCTAACTGGTTACTGACACTTTCTATTGTATAGCTGAGATATATATGTTAAATGCTCCTGGTGTCTTTCCTTAGCTGAATTTTGACCATCCTTTCCACTTTTGTTTTTTGTTTGCAGTTTTGTAAATTCAGTTTTCTGGGGTTTTGGTTATTCAGGTCTAATAAATAAATACTGAAAAAGCTCACCCAAACAGCTTTTTTTTCTCCTTCTTTCCTAGCTAGTCTCTACGACAGAATTTAATGAGGGAGAAAAAAATCTTTCATCAGCTACAGCCATATGTACCATCAGCTAATTTTTCAACCATTTTGTTTTGAAGGGGAAGCAATTTGCAGTCCAGGTGACAATGGTGACAATGAAAGACAGGCGATAATGGACAGGAGCTTGTATTTAGACATGTGGGTTTCTGAGGTCTTCTGGTCCAGCACTTCTGTCCATTTAAATTATCTTCTTACATCATGTTCCTTGATCTTTGCACACCTTGCAGATATTTGCCTGCAAAACTATCCTGTGAAAGAGGTGGCAGATGGCAAACCACAAAACCATAAGGACACCCTCTCTGCAGCACGCCATGCTTTGCCCTTAGCTCCAAAATTCAGAAGGTGTATCACCATAGTAGTAAAGGGGTCCACTTGGGCTGCACAACTGAGAGAACAGATTAATTAGTTGAAGTGTACTGTCACTGCTGTTCTTTCAACACTTAGGCTACTATCTTTCATGGGATTGGTTTGGACATACAAGCTTGTTCAGAGCTGGCTCTTCCACATATAGCATGATGGAGTGCTGTGAATCTTAACTGCTGCTGGAGTGATTTGCTCAGTATCATGTAAAAATCCTCTGCCTGGGATGGGAATTGAGCTCACAGTCTATGGCTATAACCACAGTAAGCATAAATCTATCCATCATAGATTTTTTAGGTTCTGAGCGTGAAAAAAAAAAAAAATCAAATATATCTGGAGTTTTTATGTAATTGATATTTTATATTCTTATTTCTGCCAGAAACCAAGAAATGAATTTCCTGCCATTAAAACCCTGGAGTGGGACTGATGTTTTGGCTGATGGCCTTTAAACAAGACAGATATATGATCAATAAAGGTTTCTTCTCTCTAAGTGAGGCTAGGATGAAGTGCCACTACAATGCACAAATCTTCACAACCTTTTCAGCTCAGACATGTCCCATTAGTAGTAAAACAAAAACAAGCAGAACAGAAGCATCTACTTTTCTGAGAGATCACCAAGAGGTTTATTTAGTCATTTAGACATTTCACCTGAAAAGATAAAGGTCTCTGTACTCTCACTTATCTGTCAGTAAATTAGAGGCAACGGTATCAGTAATGATAAATTCACCCCAGTATATATCCTGGATGTCTCTGAACAATATCTTGTTTATTTTTTTGTCCAATATTTATTTAGGCTTTAGAACAAAACAATTAAAGTTCTGTCTTCATGGATGAGGGACAGGCACATTTTTATATTTACTGTTAGTGAGAAGAAATTATTCCCTTCTTCATTATGCAAATATACCCAGAAATAATTAGAAAGTTTGGTAATGATACATGCAAATTCCAGCATTATCAATTTTTTAGATGTTCTTCAACTTTCTAAGCACATAAACAGAGTATGTGTATTTATGGAGTGAAGTAAGGAGGAAACGACTCCAAATGATACCCTCAGTTACATTCCTAAAAACCCCTAAAATCAAGGAAGGATGCATTGCAGTTCTCTCAGTTTTATTTTTTGATGATAACAGTAAAATGATCTAACATAATGTACAGTCATTGCCTTCTGTTTACAATTGCATTAGTGTGGTTGAACCTCACTTTTAACTGCACAAAGGGAATTCTTATAACTTACAAAAGTCTTAAAAAAGAGCGGTAAGCCTGGATTCCAAGTTCTGGCTGAAAAAGTCTCTGTCATGCATATCTCATGAGAGATGTCCATATGATTTGATTCCAATGTGGGGGCTGACCAAGGCCATGGCCATGTGAGGTTTCTCTATAGCTAACCCTGGTCCATGGAATGCAGTTAAGTGAATGCCTTGAAAACAGAGAGACTGAAGAATCAGAAAAAGATGTTACAGAAATGATAAATGGAAAGATGCTCTTTTCATGTGAATCTCATATATAGGCCTGAAATGTAGGGAGCAAAAATGTGGTTTACAGTCACCTTTTCTGGTTTTCCCTCCATCCTCATATGAAGTGGCATGGGAGAATAAATAAAAACCAGACTCACTCTGTTCACACATTCGGAATCTGTCAGGATTAGGCTTCTTATCAGCATTGCTTTTTCTGAGCATACATCGTTCATATAATTTTTTTGTCAAATCCAGGGTCCCTGAAGGATTAGTGTTCACTTTTAAGAAACTTCCATGAACTCAAATTTGCATTTCCCATTTCACTTTTCCTCTCTAAGTACAATGTAATTCAGACCCATTTGAGTGATATAAATTGCATTTTAGAACAAGCTAGTTGATTATGCTAGAAACAGACATCTCAAAAAACAGAAAAAGATGGAAGAAAAAGTAACTTAGATTGGTCTCACCAGAATGCAGTAACTCTATTACAAAGGAGTTGTAATTTTTAAACAATCTTTAATAATAAAGTCACCCCTGCTGCTGAAGTAGCTCAGTTTAATATCACATAAAGCAAAGTGAAATACAGTTTTTTGGGTTTGGTGGAATGAAAAATTAGGGTGGGGAAATCCTATGTACAGCTGAGTTAAAAAGTGTTTTTCAGATTGCTTGGCAACAGAGCTAAACAAAAACAAAGAAATAAAGATGTCATTTTGATGTTAGTTGAACCTGACATGCTTTGCTTTGTGTCAAATTTTTAACCTATTTGTCTAACCTCAATTTTCTTTTGAATTCAGTCACTGTTTGTATGAGATGTATTTTTCTGACAATGCCACATGGCCACCAAATAATGCACTCTTTTTGTCCTCTTTTGAGCTGTGAAGCAATTTGAGTACACATGTCAGCAGCACGAACAGTTAGACTGAGTGCGCCCTCAGCAAGTCTGCCAGAGACACCAAGCTGTGTGGTGTGGCCAACACGCTGTAGGGAAGGGATGCCACCTGGAGGGACAGTGATAGGCTTGAGAAATGGGCCAATGACAATCTTACGGAGTTCAACAAGACCAAGAGCAAGATCCTACACCTGTGTCAGGACAATCCCAAACCACAAACACAGGTTGAGTGGACCCTGGTTTTAGAGTAGTCCTGAAGAGAAGGACTTGGGGGTGTTGATTGATGAGAAGCTCAACATGACCCAGGAGTGTGTGATCACAGCACAGAAACCAACTGTGTGCTGGGCTGCACCAAAAAAAGTGACCAGCAGGCCAAGGGGAATGATTATTCCCCTCTACTTGGCTCTCGTAAGACCTCACCTAGATTACTGCATGCAGCTCTGTGGCTCCCAACATAAGAAGGACACAGACCTGTTGGAATGGTCCAGAGGAGGTCCACAAAGATGATCAGAGGGCTGCAGCACCTTTCCTATACAGTCAAGCTGAGAAAGCTGGGCATGTTCAGCCTAGAGAAGAGAAGGGTCTGGGTAGATTTTAGAGCATCTTCCAGTACCAAAAAGGGCTGACAGGAAATCTGGAATGGGATTTTTTACAAGATCATGTAGTGATTGGAAAAGGGTGAATGGCTTTAAACATAAATATGGGAGATTTAGATTAGGTCTTAGGCAGAAGCTCTTCCCTGTGAGGGTGCTGAGGTGCTGGCACAGGGTGCCCAGAGAAGCTGTGGCTGCCCCATCCCTGGCAGTGTTTAAGGCCAGGTTGGACAGGGCTTGGAGCAAGCTGCTCTAGTGGAAGGTGTCCCTGCCTGTGGCAGGGGGTTGGAACTGGATGAGCTTTAAGGTCCCTTCCAACACAAACCATTTTATAATTCTATGATTCAGTAAGGTTCACCTTAGCCTTAGCAAATGCCTTTTTGCCCATCTTTTAATGACTATGAGATCACCTGTTCAAGAAGCACATGTAATCTGCCTCTCATATTTACAGCCAGAGGGAAGCTTTTCATGCTCAGCTGCTAACGGTGCCACTTACTGAATCTGTGGCTTTGGGGCATTTTTATAACTGTGTATTTCAAGCAGTTTGTATCTAAAAGAGTGAGTGCTAGTTACCGTAACTGAGGCCTTGTTGTGATTGCAAATGAAATTTCCACATTCCCATGAGGAGCTAAACTGCTTACTCCAGTTGATTTGAAGGGCAGCGTGGGATTTAATTCCTTTAGACACTTCTGAAAACTCTGTCCTACTTAATTAATGTCTGTTCACTCTCTGAATATGCTAAAAATGTGTATAAATGTGAAGTATTCTAGTTGTTCATGAAATATCCATGCCGCAGGTTGAAAGGTATGTATGTGAAGCATATAGCAAAGACCATATATAAAGAAATGATCATACGCTTGGAAGTGAGGCATTCTTTACAAGCAATTTGCAAACTGCTATAAGAGTAGAAACCAAAATAAACACAAACTGAGACAAATAGTTCAAGTACAACTAGTACAGTTGTACTTGTGTTCAAGTGTACTGTGTTCAAGCTGAACTTGAGTAACTAGTACAGTTGCACTAGTACTCAAAATCAGTGACGGTTTAGCTGATAGCGGGAAAGTGCTCACTTGGAGTTAATTAAATTCAGCTTTAAGATTATGACAAAAAATCAGAGAAGAACAATTTTAGTCCCAAAATTCCTCTATAGCCACTAATCAGTGGTTTTAGTTGTTTAAGAAACGTTTCATTTTTTTTGAAGATTATGGGATGGAGTTTCAAAGGAGCTCAATATGAAGCTGTGGAAGCATATGGAGGGCGGAAGCATACAAAGGGTGGAAGCAAGGACAGATGACCTGGAAGGAATACAGAAACATATGAACATCCAGGGATAAACTCGGAAAAGCTAAAGTCACCTGGAACTGAATCTAGCCAGGAATATCAAAGACAACACGAAGAGCTTCTATAAGTACATAGCTCACAAAAGGAAGACTAAGGAAAATGTGGGCCCATTGCTCAGAAAGAGGTGGGACCTCTTATAGTTACATACGACATGGAAAAGGCTTACTACCTTCTTCAAGACGTGCAAGAAGGAGGACCGAGAGCACAGCTACTTTGGGTACAGCAAAATGCCTCCTTTGAGATAATATTTTACCCACTACAAAATAAATACATGCATATTAAATCCTGGAATGTTTAAAAATGAGAAAATTCGATATTATTATTTTCAGATTTTTTTTTTATTATCACTGTTTCTTTCAGTTCGAAAGAGCTGTAGGGTCATTTTATTTTTTAATAACATATTGGAATTATCCATTATTTCTTTCACTTATTTGCTTAATCAAGGTCTTTTTCAGCTGTATTGTCAAAATCTGATTTCAGGTTTGAAGGCCACAGTTGTTTTTAATTTTGGAACACGTAATTCTTACTGCAAACCTTAAGAAAGAAATATCTCAAGTAATAAACCACTTTTGAAAGAATAGAGTAATATTCAATAATGATTATTCCAGCAGCTGTTAGATGTCAGTATTGTTCCATGGAAGTCCAATTGGAAGTAGATTTCTCTGGCTGTAAGCAAGATAGCTCTTCAACTGTGAAGTCTCTAAGAGCTAGCTGTTGGTGTTCAGCACCTCATCTATTAACAAGAGTCTTTAAATTACATACTCAGTGGAGCAGTAATCATTAGAGCAGACTCAAGATGCACAATAGAGATTTAATTTCATTGGAACTGTTCCTAATGAAATTCTGCGTGGTGCTTAGTATTTGAATTGCATTTTTGGGTGGGACAAAAAAAGAAGGTATAAGGAAAAAAGTGTTGCTGTCTAAATACATGAATTAAGATCCTGCTCAAAAATTCAAAACCTGTATGATATGGAGGTTGTGCAATCTGATCTTTTTTTTTAACATCATAATGTGTTTAACCTTTATGTTTCTTTCATGTCTTTGATTTTCTACTGTCTGTAGATAATGAAATGTCTTTTCTTTTTTCCCTAAGCTTTGAACACTGCTGCATAATACCCTTGGGTTCTCCAAGGTTATTAAATCCATTGCTTTGTCACAAGTTACTAGAGGCTACACTAACTCTCATCTCTGTTTGGAAACCTGCTATATAATATTTCTGGTCCTCAGTAATGAATAACGTGATTAGTACCTTAGGGAATACAAACAAAAACATTAGCAAAGTACATTTTCTAATATTTAAGAGGGTAAGCCAATCCTCAACACAAAAGTTGCATGTTCTTGAACACTGTCTAATAACGTTAACCTGAAATCCCTTGATTTAATTGCCCTGTTAAGCAGTTTATTGCATTACTTATGGGATAATAGAATGAGTTCAAAGTGGGTTCATTGCATTATCTTATAAACAATGTAGCACATCATTAAACAGGATGATAGAAATCAACGTATTTTATAAGACACAATTATGAAGGCTCATGTCAAGTTGCTAATGTGAATAGTAGACAGACCTCACTGGGACAAGGGAAAAAAGGCCTTTGTGAGTTGAAAAAGACAAAGCAATGTCAAACTATGATTCCTCAGAATCAGATTAGAAGCACAATTCTCCACAATTGTTAGTTTCCCTCTAGTCTGATATACTGCTCTTTAGTCTTCACCCAGAAGTATACTGAAATCTCTTGCTTGGCTTACAAATAATAATTTCAAACAGGTATCTTGCCAGTTCTGTTCTTAGCGCATTTAGCACAGAGATGTGTGACAATCTTCCAAGGATCCAGTTTGCAAACTTTTGATGATCTATTCTTCCTTTTGTGTCCAGAGGGTGTGCAAATATAAATGTTTAGGAGAGGCCAAAAAGAATGAACAGCTGACGCAATCTACTCTGGAGGAAGTAATTTCATGTTGTCTGAGGGAACTGACAGTGCAGAGAGAAATACTGGCTCAATATCCCCTTAGTACCCCTCAGCCTGGTGTATCTGCTCTTGCTTGCAATGACTTCTTCACATTCGTTTTGCTACAGCCCTGGGAATTTATAGGCATGCTTATGAATGAGTTGTCCAGTTTTGTTCTCCATGCCCTCAGAAATGACAACAGACCAAAACAACTGGAATACCCTTCCAGAAATTAGATCCAAAGTGAGAGTAGTTCAGTTATCCTAAAAGATATACAAAGCATTTGCTTCATGAGCTCGAGTCTGAAGGTGATGTTGAGGGAGAGTCCAGGAGATGTCAGCTCCAGCTGAATTCATGTCCTGCATTAGGAACATTTAATGCTCCACCTTTCAATAACTGCCACAATGCTGCCCACTCACTCACACCATGTGCATTGGCATTTCCATGTACACTTGAGGGGGGTTTAATTAAAGCCATTTTTTTCAGAGTGAGTAACTAGCAGAGAAGTGATTAGCTCCATATATCTGCCTCTTCCCAAGTCTGCAACTCAGCTGAGCAGCGTGGTGTTCAGTGAGTGCTAATTTGGATAAAGAGGACTTTTGTCAGGCAAAAGTGAGGCCCTGACTAAAAAAATGGTAGCAAAGAGTTCCCGTCTCATATCTTGAGTGAAAAAATGAGATGTGTTCCTCACAGTAAACTATAAATTTACTCCTTCGGAGCATTTTAGACCCATTTCATAGAATCATAGAATCATAGAATAATTAGGGTTGGAAAGGACCTTAAGATCATCAAGTTCCAAACCCCCTGACATGGTCAGGGACACCTCGCTCTAAACCATATTACCCAAGGCCTCGTCCAACCTGGCCTTGAACACTGCTAGGGATGAAGCATTCACAACTTCCCTGGACAACCTATTCCAGTGCCTCACCACCCTAACAGGAAAGAATTTCCTCCTTATATCCAATCTAAACTTCCCCTGTTTAAGTTTTAACCCATTACTCCTTGTCCTATCACTACAGTCCCTAATGAAGAGTCCATCCCCAGCATCCCTATATACCCCCTTCAGATGATAATAAAACTTCCCTCTAATACAGGTTGGTGGGTTGGGTTTTTTTGTGGGAAATTCTTAGGTTGGAGGCACAAGGTCCAATCAGAAAGATTTGGCCAGAAATAATCCCAGTGGCATGTCTGATGGTTGGGCATTGTGTGATAAGCAAAACCTCTCTGCATCACAGCTATTTTCCAGACAAGATTATCTCATACGATGAAAGCTGAAGTCTTGTTCAACAAAGCCATGGCTGCAAATCTTTATGAGGGTGTTCAGTGTGGGGAAACTGGTTTCACATATACTACTTTGAGGACCATCAGATAACAGCTTTTATTTACTACTTCAATAAAGTAACCTTAAACAAAATATCTTGATCTCCTGTGGCTAATCTACCCTGCTATGTCTCTCTGTCTGAGATTTATCTTCTGAACAGATTTATAGTGTTAGGTGGCCTGTTGCAAGAGTCATCTATCCTAATCTTGCAGTAAAGGTAAATGGGATCTTCTCCCTTCTCTTGCAATGGATGCTGGAAATGGTCTCTGACTTATCTATGTGATCCTGTTAGGGTTCAGGTAGAGTGATGCTACTATTTGGAAATTGGTGTCGCAACACAGATAAACGGTGCTACTGCTATTCTATTTCTGTTTTACCTCAGAATGTAAAGAATACTTGAGGTCAGTAGATGAATGCTTTGACTCAATTCTATGGCCTGAAGAATTAAACATCAGGAAAATGGGGCACTCTGCACATACGTACACTTATAGATGATCTGTATATGCACGGCAAGTCCTACACTGGGTTTTATCACATTCTCCGTGACTGTGATATATGGAAGATTTGGGCATAGCAGGAAGATGTACCATGTTTTTCTTCAGATTTATGCATATTGGAAATCCTGATGTTATGTTGCCAAAATGTCAAATTCTCAGTTGGAAGATAAACTCACAACAGATCATTAAAAATCTTGTCATTTTTAAAGAATAGTTGTTAATGTGGTCACTGAACAGGCAAATATATCTTTCCTAGTCCCATTCTTATGGGCATTCAGCTTAGAAACAATCATTTTGTGAACGAGGAGGCTTTCATTCCCCCCGATAAAAACAATGTTCAGAAGAAAGGAACTGAAACAAGGAGCACATCACATACTTGCATTCGAAAAAGTCTGTGGCTTTAACTTTAGTTGCAAACCTCTCTTGGACAGTTCTTCTGTAAAAGTGATATTTAATTGATAGGGAAACCTGGCCTCAAAGAAGCTAATAGTAAAGTGCCCTTTATGAGAGTGGGGCAAAGACTTTACTGTCTGTAGTAATAGTCAAAACCTCTGTATTGACACTTTTACCGCTCAAAAAGATATAGACTATTACTGTACTATATTTTACCACCTATTTTGAATGAGCTACTATTGCTTGCAAAAGGTATCATTAATCTTAGTTTGCTTTTTTAAAGTCAGATATTTGACTCGAACTTTGCCAATGGGGAATACCCTGGACAGGTCTGACATGCTCCCAGATGAAGAAACTTCTACTAGCAGAAACTTAAAAAGCAACAGCAGCATCGAGGCTCAGCAACCCACTTTGGCTTTGAAAGTGTCATTCTCTACTGTTATCCAGTAGGAAATAATCAGACAAATCCAATACTTTTCCTTATTTATTTCTTTATTTTTAATTTTAGAACACAATTTCATTACTTAAATCAGGTTTCCATTATCTGGATTTAGCCTCCATCTTGGGTAGGACATATTAAACAAAGTTTTCAAAGCATTTCAGAATAAAAAGGCTAACACAATAGTACGGTTGTTAGAGCATCCAAAAATTAAACAATTGTAAATGAGCAAAATTGGCATCAGATTCTACTGTTCCATTTTCATGCAAATCCACTGAAGGATTCCAGAGCAACTTTTCATGAGATCAGTGCCATACTGGGTCAGACAATTTTTCCAGCTGTATTTTGACTCATACTGTGGTCAGCAGTGGATGCTTAGGAGAATAACATAAGGATATTAACTAATTAAATGGAAATGTCTGAAGCTGCCTTATCTGTGTGTCATATAACAAGGCTATGAAGCTCCTTCTGAGCTGACACAGAGCACAGCTTGGAACACCAATAGAAAGCAATACTTATTTCAGCTTATAACTGAGTTGCAGTACTTAAACTGAACACTGTTCAAGTACACTCCAGCACTGGGACAGCTCAGTGTAAGGCAGTAAGCACCTCAGTCCCTCAAATCTGCCTTTTCAATACTCTCAAACCCGGGTAAACTTATCATGATCCTTCACCTGCCAGCTCCTGGGAGTCATAGCTACCATGGGGTAGAGACTGTAGATGGAGCTGCAATCTGTTAGCTCAAGCCTTTATCAACAGAAAAGCCCTGATTATTCATCATAGAATAATTCAAAGGAAATATTGGCTTATGGTCCACCTGAATACATTGAGGGCTGAATGCTACAGTTTATCTTTAGAACAGATAGAGCTGTATTAGCCCCAGGGAGGCCAAGGCAAAGGGAAAAACTAATTGGAGTAAGATAGCGCCAGCAGTTTCCTCATTATGCTTTGTGAGCAGGAGTGCAATTGTGCAACATGTCCATGTGCTAAAACCCAATGAATATTTTTTCTGAAGAGCATCTTTCATCCAAACTCCACCTTTCCACATTTTACAGGCAATAAACTTGCTAAATTTCTATAATTTGTGCCAGCAAACCCAATTAAAGCCCCTTACAAATCTTAATGAATGAAGCTTTTTGCATTTCAGCATTAAGAAGAGAATGACAGAGGAAAATTAGCATAGTTACATAAATGAAGCACCTCTGTGAATGTCGCACTGGGCATTTTAACAGGTAGCAGAGGTGAAAAATGGCTTTTTTTTTCAACATTTATAGTACTAATTCTGTGGAAAAAAAAAATTATAAAAGTGGAGATTACCTCAAGGGCACCACATAGAAAAATTGTGCTTGTCCTGTGGATGTTAGATGGAATGCGGGGAAAACTGTGCTTAAACCCAAACAGCAAATTGGAAAATTACTTGATATCTGGGGGAAAAAAAAATCATATTATCACTGGAAAAGTGAAACTCAGCCTTCCACAGAGCAGTCAGTTGCTTTATCCAGTTCCGTAGCTTATGAAAAGCTGATACATAAGCTTCATAATAGACTTAATATTTTTGAGGTTGCCAGATCTCACATGGTTTGTGCAGGAAGACATCAGAGTAGGTGCTTATAGTGTCCAACACTACTCCCATTCACAAAGCCCAAATGAAAAGGGATTTTCATGGAAGCAGTAGGTTAGGAGCAAGGATGAATCTTCCTTTCTACTTGCAAGCAGCAAGTGAGGTAATTTGCAGTTTCTAATCATAATCTAGGAACTATTCCACAACAGCCCTGCTAATACAAGTATGTATCCATGCGAGTGTGGGTACACCACTCATTCTAGCATCATGAGCAACAAATTACTGTGGGTATAGCATCATTCCTCCTATTCCCTAACCCAGATGGGCTGCTGAACTGCTGCATTCCTTGTGTCTTTCCCTCTAGCTCCCCGTGGTCATGCAGAGAGCTGCAGGAGCTGGGTAACAGGCTTTGAGACACCAGCTGTGAAATGAAGGAGAGGGAGTGGGAATTGCTTCATGCTGTCTGTTTCCCCTACTTGCTTTTTCCTGAATGACTGCTTTCGCACTGTGGCTATAACATGTGGAGAATGAGATAATTGAGCATCTTGACTGCTCACAGGCTTTTGTACAATGGATATTTATATATGCACAAAAGTATAGGAATATACTCACAGACATGTATGTGAATGTAGTCAGATGCATGTGTAGATCTATGTATTCATTCACATGCAAAAACACCTAAAAGGATGGTGGGAAGTAACTGTCTTGTTCCACTGTATCAGACACTCCAGTCACAGAATGTCACTGACAGGTAGAAACACATATGGTCCCTGTTCTGTGTTCAGGTCCTTGTTAAGTCCCTGTCATCTGACAACTGGATAATTCGTGTGCATGAAGCAAAGAATTAGCATAGACAAGCATCTAATCCACTGTACATGCACGTAGCTGTCAGTCTTTTTTTGTCCCATGGTAAAATATGATCCAGAACTTCTGGATAGAAATGAAGTTTTGTGTGAGAAAAGGCCTGTTCTCTGGAATATTCACTCCAAGCTCATCCTACGGCATTTGAAAAGTTGGAATTTAACCAGTGGTAATGGGTGCAGCTGCACAAACCTGCATTAGCAGGTTTTGTGTTAGCTCACAACTGCTCATTGTTAAATAATCCTTCCTTCCTCAGGAAGTTTAGTAGCCTACTTAAACATGTACTTCAGATGAGAAAAAAAGATGTTTCCATGGTAAAACCACGGTGCAAGCAGAACCCTTGTCTCTGCATTTGTTCACATGCTACAGAGTATGGGACTGGATCCCATTAGGTGATCAACAAGGAGCTGATACAACCTAGTATTTCTCATTGGTCTGGCTCTCCTAGCTCCTCAGGAATCTGCTCCCTGGAGCTTCAGGTAAAGAGTTTGCAGATTCAGACACAACAGGACGCACTGGGAAATTACACCTCAGTTATTGAAAAATGGAAATCCTGTGACTATTTCCTTTCAGGAAAGGATTGTTCCTGCTTTTGGTTACAAAATTGAAATTTAGCAATGTCAGAATTTTTTGTGAATTTATCGCTTTCTAAGACACAACTGAACAAATATTTTTAAAGAAACATTTTTGATATTTCCTTAACATATCTATTTTCAGTTGGAAATTATTTTTTTCCAGGATTTCTCAGTTTTGCTTTAGAAAATTCAAAAATCTAAAATCAAAATGACAATTTTAAGTGATTTAAAATAATTTCATTCATCGTGGATGACTGAGTTTTATTAGGCTGATTGTTTTACATCCTTCAGTTGCCAGTGTCATAAATATAACTTTTTTTTGCCCTCAATCCTGTTGTGACAGACACCACATCAACTCAAACAGCATTTGGGTCTATAGAAAGAGTAAATCTCTTTCACAGATGTTACAGGTTGCAGGGTACCAAACTGCCCTCTCATAAAGATGCCTCTGCCCCACTGGCTATAGGACCCAAAAGCAGTTGCACCTCTAACACAGCTGTCTCAAAGGTCTAAGGCTGGGTGAGATGAAGCTGATCTAAAAGTGCTTATGGGCAGTTGGATGCCCTGAGATGTGCACACCTCAGTCCTCCCTAAGTTGGTAAGCCAAGCAGTAGCAGTACATTGGGGGTGATATAGTCACATTACTATAGGCTATTTCAAGTGCAATAAGCCTGCCTTTCAGTAGGGTTTATTAGCTGGATCCCAGCCATATCACTAATGGCTTTGGAAAGAAGCTTACATCAGGCTATCTCTGTGTGGGCAGGAAAGGTCTCCATGTGTCTGCCTATGTGGAAATTCTGTGTTATACCCAAGTTGCTTTTAGGTACTCTTCCAAAATCCATTTGTTATTTTGTTCAGCTCATGAGTTTCACCATATTTATCATTTGCCCCTGCTTTTTGTGTTTAGTTGTCTACACACTTAAAACAAATTGCAGGGTTCTCCCTAAATGGCTGCAAGGCTTTTAGAGGAAGACAGGTAACAGGGGGAGTGACTGCTGCAGCTCATGCTTTAAATTGCGTATGTTTTGCTAACATGGTTTAGAATGTGCTCTCTTTGAGCTGGGAGATTGACCTAGCTGGACCATGAACAATGACTAGATAATGCATAAGTAACAACTTTTACACTATCCCCAAATTATTTGTTTTGAATCAGTTCAGGCCATTTAAAAAAATGGAGCAAGTTCCTGTGAATCAGAAGACTGTGTGACAACAGATCCATGGGGAATGCTGATTAGGGTGGAAAATGGCTCAGAAATAGCTTGTCTTTCTAATGATCCCATGTTCAGGGTAAGCAGAGCAGAATCCCAGCTGCCACAAACCATTAGGACCATTCCTGAAGGCAGACAGGCTGAGGTAACTGGGTGTAGTTCCAGTAGTGACTAACTTCTTTAATTTAATTCATTAGATTAATGTTTACAGTGGTAAACTAAAAGTGCTACAGCTTTCCTGGGATGCTTACTATCCAAGCAATACTTTTAAATCTATAACAGAAAAAGCCTGATTCCCCACTATGTTGCCATTTAAAAGAAGTGAAATCTTTTTGACCCCATTTAATGGCAAAGAAAGAAATAAAATAATCCTTAAATGACTTAGAAAAGTTGCTAAAATTGAGGTTCTATGGTAGGACAGAAAATGGACTGTATTAATCCCACTCTTAGTCTTCTATCTTTAAAAATCAGTGCAGATTGCATCCTTCCTTTGGCTAGAAAGGCTGCAGCTACTGCTCTGCTTTTGATTCAGCCAGCAGTGATACTGCCCTCAGCAGAGGGCATGTGATACCTGCTCAGCTGACATCAACAAAAACAGTAGGATGATCATTTGACGTTCATGGAATTTCCTGGAAACCATACCCTACAAATCATTAACAGATATGCTCCTTGTTCAGGTCTACACATCTGTGGCATTGATTTTCAACAGAACATGTCCAGATGCACCTAATTGCAGTATGTGGCCTTCTGCCATCTTTATTTTTGTCATTTAATGTTGTAAGAATAATATGAGGAAAGGAGGTTAAAAGGTGACTCAATCACATTTATAAGCATCTACACACAGAGAGATCTTTAATGGTGCAAAGCTCTTTAATCTGCCAGATAAAAGTCAGTAGTTGAAAGTTGAAGCTCAACAAAATTAAACTGGAAATGCACTGTAAAAATTTAGCAGCAAAGGTTAGGACAACATGCCTAGGATGCATTTTCCATCAGTTGAAACCTCTGACCCAAGTAAAGCCTTTGAGTGTTTCTAAGACATTCTTTTCAGGTCAAACAGAAAGTGCCTGAATCATTACAATTAGTGGGTATAATTCCATGGCCTATGATAAGAAGAACCACATAAATATTTATGTTGGTCTCAAAATTTTAACCATCAGGAGTTAAATTTATTGACTGCTTCCATTGCGGTAGATATACGGTGATAAATTTTATACATCCCTTTTCTCAATGTACCCTTTTCTCCTAGTACTAGCATTGGAATCACACAGTTGAAATAAGTAGCCTGCCAAAGACAGAGGCAATGCCTTTGCCTGGATCAGTGACTCAGTTCTTGTCGATTCTGATGTCATAAGAGCACAGGAGACCAACACTGCTGGTTTCTTTCTTACAGCTTTATTGCTGCATTAGAATTGCCGTAGCTATCAGTGACTTTATCAATGAATATGGAAGAAAGGAAGAGAAGTCTTTGCAGTACTACAACAGATCTTTCTATTCTGCATAAGTTATCTTCCTTACCTGTGAAGTAAGAAACATAGTGAGTTTGTGAATATCTGAGACAAAAAGAAAGTATTCATGTTATCAGAAAGTTTGGATAGGGGGTTTAAAATCTTCAAAGAACAATATTCTGGGCAGGATGGGGTGTGTGTGTTACACAGTATTTTAATTCCCTTTAGCTTTAAAAGATTTCATTCTATTCTTCTGAAATCATATGCTGTGTTGGATAAAATCAAGAATGACACTCAGGAAGAATCACTTGATCAGATGGAGATATCTTCATCTGCAGTAGCCCCAGCAGGCTTTCTTTGTAAGTTACTGAAAATATCTATTTTGAAGGCATCTCTGTATAAAACAGTTCAGACAGACTGTAAGATAAATGTGCTTCTGTTTTCCCAATGATTAAATGATTATAGAAGGAGACATCCAGATAAGTAGATTTAGATGTCTAAATCTGTAAGGCTCCAACCTGACAGTACAAAGTGCACAGGTATCACAATTTAGATTTATTCTGGTTTCCACAGAAAGAATCAAGTATTTCCTCATTTCATTTAATTTATCCTTATTCTCTGTTTCAGACATTTGGAATTATTGAGAGTCAGAGAAGAGAAGATGGGAAATTCTCCTAAACTTATTTAAACTTACTAAACTTACTATACTATAGTATAGCTATATGTGTGCTCTGGGCCTAACGTGAAGACCACCAAAGGCAAAGGGAAGCTTTAAAGTTTGAACTATAATTTCCATTACCATCTCCTGAAATGACTGGGAAAAAGAAGATAATTATTAAGCTGTAAAAAAAAACCTAAATTAGGATTCTTGAAATCTTATAATATTCTAAACTATATGGTTTCCATCACTCAATTCCTTAATATTCTTCTTCCAATTTCTGCCCATTAAAAAAAAAAACTATCAATAACTCTGCATGTTTAGAAAGATTAAGAGAATTCTTGATTCCTTCTGGCTTACTAGATTGCTCTGCTAAACAGGATAAATGGACTACAGAGTAGTAGCCTAGTTACAATTGTTATTTATGGAAGCTTCTGATTCGGTCAAATTAACTTGTCAATAAAGTAGCAAAACTGTAAGCACAATTTCAATATGCTACATATGGAAAGCAAGAGTTGGAGGAAAAGCAGCTTGATAGATTATTGCCTTTCTGTAGCAACAGTAGATGAATGTTTCAGTAATGGTGCCTTTATAATGAGCATGCACATAACCACTCAGTTAAATTTTCATATGGAAATACAATTTAGGCACCATTTTTTTTTGTTTTGACCATTTAGTTTGCTACTTAATGTACTTTTAGCATATAATTCCTGGAATAATTTGTAATTATGAGTAATGGTCTACTCTGAAGCATCAATCCTGTTGGATTAAGGAGCAATATTTAGAAAGATGCCTGAAGCTCAGACTTCAGTGCAAACTGGTAGGTGGTAACAGTTTTGACCAGCATCACTCCTTTCTGTTTCAGCTGAACATGTGTGCTGGGAAGCTACAAGATGCAAATGCCCTATTCTGGTACGTACTTGCCCTTATATAGATGGTTACAAATTAAATCGAAGTCTTCTCTTCTTCCTCTAGTGATGCTGCTAGCCTTTGTATAGGCTGAAATGGAAGAAAACTTATTAGGCAAAAAATGCTTAGAAGTGATCTAGGACACTGAGCAGTGGTTCTCATTAAGGTTGTAACTAACAATAAGCACTGGACAGGAATGACCAGAGTTAATTGAGAAAAGCAAGTTCAGCAAGAGCATATTTAATGTTGTGCTCTATTCAAAAAGGCCACAGTAGGCATCTTCGTATGCTTTCCAATTCAAGCACTTCTCTTGCCTTCACTGGGAGAGTAAATGGCTTGAATTATTCACTGCCGTTTTGATAGTAAACTCCATAGCAGATTTCACATCTTAATTAGGCACATGTTATTTTTATTTAAATATGGCCCATTTATCTGCATTTATTTCAGGTGGGGCTCCTCTCACCTACAGAAGTGTAGGCAACCTAGTCAAAGGGGCTCTCTGCAAAGCTGATGGAGAAGATCAAGCATCTCCAGAGAGCCAGAAAAATTAGTTTTGTGACAGATAAGTGCTTATAGTAGATGGGATTAATTGCCCTCTGGATGTTCTGAAGATCAGATAAACATTTATTACACATCTTTACAGCATCTGTCATGAGGAGTCCTAATTCCATTTCTGGAATTTTGTGTGTGTTATAAACCAACCACAACCAACAGTAATAATAAATTAGACTGCAGTGGATACTTCATCATTAAACGAGCTATTTACATCTATGCTACTGCTTCACAGCTCCTGCTGAGAGTTACGCTGTGACAGTGTTTTGCCCTAAAAGTTGGTGCCTACATTTGAAAAAAACATTATATACCACATTGTTATCTTAGAATGAGGAGAGAACCTCAGGTTATAAATAAAGCATTTGTAGAAATAGTAAGATTTAAACGCTGATTCTTTTACAAGTATTTCTATCACAAACAACAGGGTTTGAATCCAGAAATCAAACCATCTTTTACTTTAGGGAAACTGTTCCAAGTCAACTGCAGACCCATGAATAGGAATGTGATCGAAATGAATGACTGGGGTTTTTTTTGAATAATGCATTTCAGCAGTAGAGTAGGCATTTGCATTCTTTGATAATTCAAAGTCAGAGGGGGGATAAAAGAGATAAAGAAACAGTGGGATGTGGAGGGGAAGCGAGTTTAGAATGTCCAGGAAAATAGCAAGTTTCTTAAAAAAAGTCATTTTTGTATGGAAAACAAAATAGAAATAACAAAACTGCAAAGCAATAAGATACATATAACTTTATTTTATTTCAATAATAAACTTCCTATATGAACTATGTTAAAGTCAATACACAAATAGAGACCTCATTTGGTGAAGATATGCTGCATTACAACAAAAAAAGGGCTAATGAAAAGGAAGAGTATTTCACCCACTGGTTTGCAGCCTGAAGCTCCCTCAGTCTGAATTGCCAAGGAGCCAAAAAATGTGTTCATAAGCCTCTCTGTGAAGCACCTGCTGCCAACAGAAGGTATATGGATCCTTGAAAATTCAGGTATACACATGAAGCATAGTTACAAGGATATGCTGTACATATAAAAAATCATACAAAGATAATTTGATCTACAATTGGCTTTCCCATCAATGAGACAGAGACAGAGTGAGGGAAAAGTAGACCTCTGATTATTCCTTATGATTTTACAGTTTTAAATGTATTCATATTGCAACACAAACCTAACACATGTAAACAGGGGTTTGTGTTTAAATCAATTTCTTTTTCATTTTGACACAATTTCATGAGCATTTCTTGGAAGAAAAATAATCTTTTGGTATCTGACATTGAAAAAGATGGAGGTTTTGCTGTTATTTTCAGTTGCTTTTTGTTCAGTCAAATACAGAATGAATTTAATAAAATCTGTCTCAGCTGTAGAACTGCCTGCTGATATCAATATGAAAAAAAATATGGCAGCAGTTTGAAACCTCTTTAAAAATTAAAATTTGATACCACTTACAAAATCATCTTTATTGGTTCTTAGGCAAGATTTACAGATGTCTACTTAGTACTTTAGAAAAAGCGAGAGTATTAGCCTTTTAATGGCAACAGAACTATGGAAGATCTAAAGAGGTCTTCATCTAGAACGGCAATGTTCTATTTACCTCTTCCTCCATTATATTCCCCTGAGGAATGTTACAAATGAAGAACAAATTTAAGATGCTCTAAAAATACTCTGCTGCAATTAGCAAGATATATATATTGCTGCTATAAAAATAACAAAGACAGGGTTTTTACACTGCATTATTGTAACTCATGCACTCTGGAGGTCTCTACAAGGAGGAAAATGGGAAAATATCTGTAGTATTAAATTAAAAATACTTTTAACAGATAAGGTAAAAAATATTAAATGTTTATGTCTTAAGTGCAGCAGAGTTGTTTTCTTTTTTGGGTTACTGCAAATAGAACTGATACGTACTCTACTCAGTAGTTATTTTTGAGGTAAGACCTTAGTGCCATGTAGGTGGTGAGCCTCTGCACAAAACTGTCAAAGCTTCCAGCTTTTCATTAAGTGACACATACCGTATTGAACAGAACAGGGATCTTCACTGTGGCAAATGAAGCTTTCTTCTGAGTGTATAGTAACAGTAAAAAAACAGTAAAAAGGAAAGCAATACGGGAGTCTTCATTGCTGCTATAGGTCAGGACTAGGCAGTTATTTGGAATTGCGTCATGAATTAGTCAGGGAAATAAAGAACAAAACTCAGATAAAAAATACAAACTAGCCCAGAAACTCTCACGATGTTTAAGGTGCTTGAAACTTAAGAGGTTTATATTAGACAGTAAAAAAAAAAGTAATTAATAATAATAATAATAATAATAATAATAATATATGAACTGTGGACTAGTCAACAGAATGGAGAAATCAAATCTTACACTCCAGATCACTGTCTGCCATACAAAAATTCAGAGATACCCTGTGGAACTGAAGTAAAATAAAGAAAAAAAGAACTGATCTTCCAGTATAAGTGCCTGAATGAATCATATATGAGAGCAGTGAGACTGCAAAGATCACTGTATAGGGCTCAGAGCTACTTTACATGTTCACTAACTGTAAAATCTGCAATTAACTGTTAGAATTTGTTTCAGCAGTTTAAGTTACCTTGAGCAAAATACTTAGGGAACAAATTCTGTGAGATGAGTTTCTACTGCCTGCTCTGATAAGAGTCCAGTGTCATCTTTGGTTCCGCCCTTGGGAAAAAACTGGTAAAAAAACATAGAGGCTATAGTCAGTACACATCTGTTGTAGGAAACAGAAATACAGGGGATCAGACTTTGATTAAACATGTTTGATTTTTTTTTTCTTTTAGTTTCTGGTTAAAATATTTTAACTTTAACAAAAATGTGAAAAGTTCTGTGGAAAAGTGAGATTCTTGTATCAATTGCAAGGAAAAAAAAACCACAAACCTCAAGCAAAAGGCACAAAGTAGACAGCACATTCCAGAAGTAAGACCTTAGCGCCATGCCGATACAACACGTTGTATCATCCTGACCTAAAGAACCATTCTGCTTTGATGCATTCATTGCAAAGTACTCTTCTTTCCAAGTACAGATGCCTATATTTGATCTTTGGCTTCTCATAGATCTATATAATTACTGATACATAAATTTATGTATATACATCTACAATATGTATATTTTGGGTTCCCTTCAGAAACCAAAGAGGAAATAAGCATGTTAAGAGTAATCTTATCCTAAAGTTAATATCTAAAATTGTCTGACAAGTTGAATCGCTCCCTTAAAGCGCCCACCTCTGGGTGGTTCAGATGTAGACAGCAGCATTATGGTGAGATGGAATCTGTCCATGGCTTCCAAAAATAATTCATTTGAAATACTCCCATAAAAGCCAAGCTGGCAAGAAAGTTCACAGAAGGTACTTAAAATATAATATTCCTCTTGCCTTAGCTTTCACCTAAAGGATACCAACAACAACATAGAGAAAGTAATTCTCATCTAAGACAAAAAATAAAATAAACACATATGGAAAGATGAGTGGCAATGGTGTGCATACAGCTGAAAGTCTAAGATGCAGAAAATATGGAATTCTGGACACAGGCCTGGATAGGCATTGTTTTGGACTTAGTCTATTGTACTTTTCTTTGAGTTGCACACTTCTAGTGCATGGTGGTGGAGAGATGGGGCCTGTTCTGTGTGTTCTTATGTCATCACCAGAACTTTACAACATTATAAAAGGGTATCTATAGTCTGTTCCACAGGTTAATTCAATTTCTTTTCGACAATACAATGACTGTTGCGTTTACCTCTCTGCTTTTAACAAAGGTTTCCTGAGCTTTCCTTTACTGAATGTTGGAGAAAAGCTGCACATGCAAGGTGCTCCCAAAAATAAACCAGTGACCTTTATGTTGCAATGGATCTTAGATCTGGCATTTCTGAATCACTTAAAATTATTTTAGGTCAGCCTGATTTCTTCCTATTCTTTTTGGTAGGCTGCAGTAAATGGGTGTTAGATTCACTCCGTTTGCTTCTTATATAAGAAAGATGTAAGAATTAGTTCTTTGATGACACTTGATTCATTAGATACTAATTGTTGTATGCAATAATATTTGTTCTTTGATAGGAGTCACAGTCTCTTCTAAGCACTCAGGATTGCAATTATTAAAACTCAAAGTTTGAATGAAAGGATCAAAGGCTAAATATCGATATTGGCTTCCATGCATAACCATAGTGACAACCACTTTCCTGAGAAACACTTTAACTCTTGCCTCCACTAGCTTAGTTGACAATGAAAAAAAATGTAAAGTCCTGTTATCCCAGTGGCATCTATCGTTTTTGGCTTCTTATTAAAGTTATTTTTCCCTATAGCGAAAGACAACTAGATGGATTATGCTGGGAATAGCTTGTGTCATCAAACCAGCTTGCCAAGCTAGTGGCACACAATGGAGATGGCAAATTTCCACACTGCTGATGAGGACAGGGAACTCTTTGTTCTCAAACAGTGGGAGTCACTGGTTCAGGTCCAGTAAGCCATGGTCGAAAAAGAAGGGAGTCAGGAAGAAATATAGTGAATCAGCTCTCAAAATAAGAAAGAGGCAGTACCAGCATTTTATGACAATTTGACCTACTACTGAGCAGATTAAAGTCACTCTCCTTTTTAACTTGTCCTTAGCAAGACCTCCGAATTTACAAACTCTAAAAATGCTAGAGCAAGTCTTATCAGCGCCAGTTTATTCCAGTTGCTTTAATGTTAACACTCACATTTGTGAGGCTTGATGATGTCCAAAAACCCAAATAATTTATGTTCCAAATTCAGACAATTGTAATGTATTTGCTATTTATGTAGGTAAAAAGGGAAGTTTGAAAGCAAGAACTGTAAACATATGAACCACCCCTTTGTCTGCCTTTTTTAATAAAAGAAGGGAGGGTGCTACTAGAAATTCTTTGCATACAGAGTTGTTAGACATGAGACATTATTTTTTTCATAAAATGCTATGAAATTTTACAGGCAAGCAAGACCTGGTTTACGTACACTCATGTAAAGCACTGGGTTTGAAATGTAAGCCCATGTACTGTCTAAACTCAATATTTGAGACAATGTTTGTGAATGCATGAAGTTCCAAAGAAATCATCAGAACTCTTTTGTGGGTAGTGGACATTTTGCCTATGGAAAACAGCCTGCAGGAAACAAAAGGCTGTAAAAAATAATAAGTCCAAGAAATAAAATGCAGCCCCATTTTCTTTTCTTTCAGAGAGAATTACATTCAGAGGTGCATATTTCATTTCTGAAGCTGCAAGTGAAAGTAACAAGCTTAGAGCTGTTTGAAAGTTTGTTCTAGCCTAAACTTTACCTTTTATTTATTTTTCACTTTGAAGACAAGATTCAACAATAAGCCCTTAAATGTGTGAAGATAGCCCAGGTTTTGAGAAATTAGCAAGGAGCAGGATTTATCGTGCCATTTCATTCTGCAATTGCTATTCATGCTGCTTATCCTGTCAAAAAAGACAGCAGCAAAGGGTCATCAGTTCAAAGAAGACCATGACTTATATTTACATTTATATGGCAGCCTTTATCCCATGGGGTTTTCAAACACTACACATACATACAAACATGTAGAGCGCGGACTTTTACTGCATCATCTTTAGTTGAGAGGATTGTTATGGTCAGAGGGAAGACAAGGCAATGCTTTATACAAGCACAAGGAGGAACTCAGAAGACAATGGACATTCTTGATAAATGGCAAGTACCTCGGTATCCAGAACAACAAGCTCAGCTAGAGTTGATTTGGCTTTACATACTAGGAAAACAGTTTAAAAGGGTAAAACAACTGCATGACTTCCTTCAAAACCCCTGCTTATGAAACTGCCTTGTTTACTTTATTCAAACAGAGAGCCTGTGTTTGCTTTGCATATTTGCTTTGATCTAAGACAAAAAGAAGAAATTTCTGGTTTCATTCGGACCAATTCAGTTTTTAATGCAAAACTGTCACTTACTGAAGTGGGAGTTTGCACTAAAATGTATTTTAACATATTTTTATCTTAATGATGAATTATTTATCCTTTGTTTTTTCCAGAAAGCAGCAGTGAATTGAAGTTCTGTAAAAGCCAATAGCTCTTTGTATAGCAGAGGCATTGTTATCTTATGTATTTACCATACAACTGCCACTCATGACAACAACTTTATTTAGAGAAGTACTTTATGTACCTAAACAACTCTAGGTCCTGGGGTCTAAGGGAGAAATGCAGCACATGCCAATTGCAAGCCATAAATGCTTTTTATTTTTTAGACTGAAAAAGACTTGGTTGCAAGATGCACAGCACAATGAAAAAAACCCTATTTGATAAGTGAGAAGCACTAAGTATTTAGCAGACCTCCAAAAAAGCTTTGGTCAGGATCTGCTCATCTTCTCACCAGCAGACTAGTTGCATGACCTACCTGCTTTGGAAATACAGCCCAAACTTCAGAGATCCTTCTAGAAGAAAATTCAGTTAAAATGTACTACTACTCGACAAGTACAAACCCCCACTCATCAACACTGACCAGTTAACCAGACACTGGAGGGCGTTAAATTTTTACACATCCACCACATTCCCTATTGCATTCCAAGGTTAAAATGATGTGACTTTTTTTACTACCTTAGTTTATAGATAATATAAAACTTAGTATTGCAGTAAACTAATTCATAAAAATCCTCTCTTTTTTGAGCAAAAAGAGAAAAATAAATGCTGTGTGCTATGTCAGCCGGAAAAAAGTGTTGCCCAGGCAGTTGCAGTTTCTACTAAGGCAGATACTGTAAACATAATAAATCCTTACAAAGAATTCAAATTCCCATGCTCTCCAAGCCGTTGCAGTCCATTTGTTACTTCCCTTTTAATCTATAACTTTTCAAGTCCAATCTCTTATTTTCCCCTTAAATCAGAAGACTTCCTGCTGCAGTGGACCTGCAATTATATTCCAGCATAGCATTGCATAGCATAACATGTATGGAGTGTGTATAGTGTATGGTAGTACATAGTATAGCACAGTACAGAGCGTAGCACAATAACACATATAACTTTATTAAGCCATACATGTTAATATATAATAGCATTTAAACTAGATTAGAATAGTGTTGAGTAGATTAGATTTTATTTATCATCAATGGAAACTTTCAATTCACGGGTTCATTCTTTTTGTGAAAACACTGAGGTGTCACGGGACTGCCACAGACAGACATGGAGGGATGCGTACAGCATAAGACAAGTGTAAGGGTTGTCTCAGACTCTGTAGAAGCTATCTGTGCTTGTGCAGATGTGAGAGGTATAAAGATCTCTGTGCAGAACAGAGATGAGCTGTGCTGGGTAGACACAGGCTTGGCCAAAACACTGTACAACAAATGCAAGGGCAGAGGAGCAGAAGTGATGCTGTTGAATTCTGCTTTGAGGAGCAGGTGCAAAACCTCCTTGTATCTAAGCAGGAGCAGCAATAAGAGCAAAATCACTGATGCTTGGCCAGGGGTATGAATTTTTCTTGGTCAAGACCGGCTGTATATCAGAGGAGACAGCTGCCTGCTCAGACCAGCATTTCGGTGCTCGGGTAAAAGATGCCAGGTAAGTACAGGCACAGTATGGTCAGGTGCTCATCTCAGAGAGACCCATGCAGGGTTGGGCATGCTGCTTTTCAGAGCCACAAAAGGCAGAGGTGCAGAGTGGGTGGCACTCTGGTTTAGATTTTAGTAGTTTTAGCAGGTTTTTTAGCAGTTTTAGTTTCTTTCACAGTGCAAAGGATTCTTGCTTCTATCAGGGCCTAGAGACAGGTTTAAATTCTTCCCCCTGCTTTTGTAATAAGGCACCATTTAAGTTTTCTGCTGTACCTGTTCTGGCTCCCAGAAAGTCCCTGGCATGCAAGAACTTTTTCTGCAGATAAATAACATTGGAAATGACTTTTCTGGGCTTTGTTTCTAATCTAAATTAATTTTGTTTACTCTTTTTAAGTACTGAAGTATTGTATCTCTTCCTGATAAGCTAAAGACCTCCCTGTTGTCATACTTAGCTATGTAGAGTCAAATAGACAAAGTTTCTCACCACCTTCCCTCTGTTAAGCTAAAGAGAGTGAGGTCCCCAAGTACAGCATTCTTCTGTAATGTTACCAGGGTTTAAGAAGGTTTGAAGGTAGAGACAGATGGGCTAGAATAAGCAACCCTAATGATAGCAGAACAACTATGTTTACAGAAGGATAGATTATCTTCTCCTGCATGGAGTACTAACATGCTAACAGTCCTAACATGCTCTGCTAAAATAGCAAAACATTTTTATCATCATTGCAGCATCCACACTAGGGATGCTCTGCAGTAAGTAATGCAGAAGTGTCTCTCTTTAGAGCACTGGGAAACCTGTGACCCTAAAGACAGAGCATGGTCCTCTGGCCATGTGCCACAGTCTCTCTAGCATCACTATTTTCCTTCAGAATGACCTTGAATAATGCACTTCATCCCTTTTTTTACCTTTTATCAAAGAAAGCTTTCTTTAAGAGTTGACTGCATATATAGCTTTGCTTCAGGCAATACCCTCCATCTCTGTGAAACTAACGCCTTGATATTCCTGATTGTAACTAATAAATGGCCAGCCCAGACAGCCTCAAAACCACCACAGTGGAATATAGGAATTGAAAGGAGCTTTGAGGTACCTGTATTGCTGTGCAGAAATCACCCCTGCTTTACATCTGAGGGTAAAGAGTGAGTGTGGTTGTCTCCTGGATAGCAATCAGGCTACACTGAAGCAATAGCATCCCCATGTAAGAGGAAGCGGATACTTAGAGGGTGTTCAGCTCATGGAAATAAAAGCGGCAGATAACTTTCTTTTAGTTTTCTAGGTGCAGGATCTCTTTAACGTGTCATGCCTGATTTGGAAGAATGCACATGAAGTTCAAGCTTCTGCAATATTTCCTTTCATGAAAAATAGCTCATTAACCTGTCATTGTTTCCAAGGAGAATTCTGTGGAAGCTCAGTTCACAGCAGTGCTCCCGAATGCACTCAGATCTCTCTGACCTACAAGGCTTTCAGAACTGGTCATCAGTCACAGACAATTCTGTGAGTGGTTTGTAATTTCTCTGGCTGAATTTAAGAGGAAAAAAAAAGTACAGAAACTGTCTTTCGAGTGAGAGGTGACAGATCTTTAAGCCAAACTGCAAATTTAGATGAGCTTTAAAATTGCTGCATTTTTTTAATGTACTAAAGAAAAATCCAGTTTGTTTCACTTGTAATCTGCGGAATAATATATATATATATATAAATAGCTGAATTCGTTGTTCTTTTTATATTTGGGCATTTTTTCCACAGCAGGAAGATTCACATCAGTGGGAATCTCTGGTGTTCATCTGTGAAATTGATATTATATGAAAGAGGCAGTGACAGGAGAGAAATGACTCCTTCCAGACAAGCATTTCCAAGGACTGGTTTACCGCTCTTGCTGATTCAGTAGTAGCCTTGAAACTCAGGTGACTTGTTGCTCCTTGTGTGGCTGCTAGGCTTGGACATGGAAGCTTGTCTGAGAATTCAGAAGTTCATCAGGATAGAATGCAGATCAAAAGGGCAGACTTGGCAATGAAAAGCTACAGTTAAATGGCCTAAGCTTAGATAAGTGCAAATGATGTGAATCTGTTCCTCCATAACTGATCAATTAGTCATAATGTCCAGCCTTTTCGCTATAGGTTTTCTCAGAGGTTAGCATAAATCACCTGTAACACTAGAGGCACTAAAATAGAAGAGTTAGTGTGTAGGATGGAGGAAGTGTAGACAAAGATATTTGTTACTGAACCTGTCCCTGCACTGTTGATACAATTTGCATGCACTCAGTACCAGCTTGGCAAAAATTGTTGGACACCCAATTCTAACAGAAGAAACACATTAAATATGATAAAGGCATAGAAGGTTTCATTCATTTTCTGAGTTCTGGAAATGGTGGAATGTCTTCTTACATGTACTCCACATGTCCTTTTTTAAACTCCATCTAAAGTGTAGGTAGAATTAAACAAACAAAGTGCGTCCTACAAGAGAAGTGAGATATATAGTTTGACTAATAAAGCAGAAACTGTTTATGCTGTTCCCATGCTTCAATACCTCATCAGCCTTAAAAATAAGTTAGAAGCCCAGCTAATACAATTGGGAGTCCAGTGCTAGCACAAACATTTTAGTCCTGCGGGTGTAATCCAAAAAACAGGATACTTCTGCATCTTCATAATGGATTTCTAATAATGTCTTAGGAATTCTGAGATAATAAAATCTAAGCAACTGGAAAAATATTCAACTGTTAAATTTACTTGAGAACACAGTTATATTCCTTTGATTGCAATCTGTCTGAAGTTTTACAGGTAATAACCTGACCATAAATCTTGCTTAACAATGCTGGTTTATTTTGTTATTGGTCTTGTCCTGTGCAGGACTGAAAGTGAGTGCGGGTAAGGATGAAAATGCTTAAACTGTCATTTATGGGAGTGACTGAATGACATAAGGAGTAATGCCTTATGCAGCACACAAAAATACAGCACACTACAGCCTGCCATAACTTGGTGTGCAGTTCCCTCTGCCTGATAAAGGCTATGGCACCTCTTCCTAAAAGAGGAGGCAGAAAAACAACCAATCAACAAACCAAAACCTCTGCCCTGTTCTTAGTAGACCTCCACGGGATTCAAATATTACAAATAAAGTTATTCTTCAAAACTGGGATCAGATCCATATGCCTGTAGTTGCATACATATTATTTTCGATTAGTAAGTTACATAAACTCCCTCAATTTACCTTACTCCAAGAGAAAAATAAAGCAAAGAAACATATTTAAACATGCAAACATGTACAACATCTGGCACATCACCAGGAGCTGGTGGTACTGTTTGTCATTAACACATAGGTCAGCATGCAGTTGATGTTCAGACTGGAGTAGGCTGGGGTGAGGATCCCTGACTTTAAAGCAAGAGGAATTATTGTCACACACCCTCCACAAGGCTTCCCACAGGTAGGGTAAGAATGAAGACATGCAAGGAAGGGACAAAAGGAAGACAAGAGAGTGACTTTGTGAAATTCAACAGGAGTTTCTGCCAAGCAGAAGCCCCATAAAATAATACAGGGAAAAAATATATATCCATAACCTTCCACATCCATAAGGATCAAACACTTGAAAACCCCTGCTTTGTTCCCTTAACCTACAGGAAAAAAACAGCTGTCAGCCATCTCAGAGTTGCCCTTTTCTTTCCTCAAAGATTAAATATCAGCTCCCTGTGCCTATGTGCTGGTACGTAAGTATTTAAGACAATATGTTACATGATAATATTGTGGTTATATCTAGTGAACCTAAACACTAAGAAAAGCTGATTTCCCTACCGGAAAAGATTAACCACCTGAGACATCTTTAAAGATACGTTTTTAAGGTCTCCTTTTTTACTTTCATTTCCTGGAATGCTGGGTTCATTAAATTTCAGAGGTGACACACACTGTACCTTACTGCACTATAAAAATAAAGAAGCTATTCATGGGTACTCCACAGACATAGCGTACTGTGCCAGTGTCTATCATGAGCAACTCCTGGGTCTTTTTCAGTCTGATTTTCTCTTTTGTTTATTGGGCTGCTTCATTGGGTCTTTTTTTTTCTATTAAATTGCAAAAAAACCCCAACAAACTCTATACGTTCTAAGTCTGAATAGCAGCTCAGGTACTGGATCAAACAAACAGTGCAAGTAGCTTGATGTGGAACAGACAGTAATCCATGATTAAGAAATCACTTTGGAAATAGAGAATTATTGGTGATCTGCTGACTTCCTGAGACAAAACCTACTTCTGGACGATACTCTTTAATGGTCCATGCTGGACTCATCCTTCAGAAAGATCACTCTTATTTCCACAGCATCCTGGGCCAATGAGTTTCATACTTAATTCTGTGATCAGGGGGTGTACGCGTGTGTGTGAAGAGGGGAGTTTTTTTCTGGCTTGTGTTTAGCCTGTTTTGCTGGGATCTTCCTAGTTCTTGAGTTAAAAGAAGTGGCAATAAACCCTCTTTACCCTATTGCTTAAGGGTCCCACACTAGTTACTTTCTCTGCAGAAGGAGATGCTTCTTGCATATCTGTAGATAGACATAGGTATAGGGGGCATATTTGTAGGGGATGACTCAATTTTTTTCTACAGCATGAAAATCGGACTTCATCCTTTATTAATGTTTAATTTTCCTCTCACTGAATTCAAACTATAGCTACTACTACTGCTGCTACTGCTGCTACTACTATTGCTGTTATTTTTATCATTGGTGGTTTTTTCAGATGCTATTCTCATTAGTGTTCTTATCGGAGCAGGGAGAAAATCTTCAGCATGCAGGATAATCTGATGATCTTTATAAAAGCTTTGATATACAGCCCCTTGGCTAGCACAGCCTGAATAAAATGCAGTATTAGAAGAGAGTAGTAGCTTAGTATCATGGGAGAAGAAATAATGGGTGTTGTCTGGGTCAAAGCTTTTCTCCCTGATTCCAAAGAAAGCATTCCAGGCTGTAACACTCTTATCTTGGTATAGGTCTTTCAGACACTTGGCTTTTCTGTTTTGCTATTCCTGTGATATTCACCTTATTTTATTATTTAGTAAGTAGATTGCCTAGGAGGTCTTTGAAAATCTCCCCTGAAACTTGTAAAATATTTGTGGACATCTTGAAATGTTTTCTGCTTGGGATCTTCTGCCTGTTTTTTTGATGTGCTCTGATCATTTTCATCCCTTCGGTTTCTGTGTTTCAGAGTGCGTGCTCTCCTTTGGCAAACCTTGCTCCTGTCTGAGGCCCTTTGACTGCATTCCCTTTGTGTTGCAAAATCTCTGGAGAGGCTGAGGGCAGATGAATGCTTTGCCCTTTTCCTCTGCACATCTCAAAACATTTAACAAAGAAGGTCAGTATCGTTTATTCCCTTTCTGTAGATAAGAAAAGTGAAATAGAGAGGAATAATGATTAGTTGCAATCACCAAGAAAATCAATGGCATAACCAATGCCTGATGTCTTAGGTCTAGACACTGCATTCTAGTTACTGAGCCCATGCAGGCTGCAGGAATGTAATCTTGCGGCACAGCAGTTGCAGACAATGGGCACTGGGTTTTTGCAGAGGATTTCAGGATTCTGCTGATAGGCTTTCTTCCAAATCGGTACACATTTGAAAGTTCTCCAAGAAAAAAAAATTATTAAAAGGACCTTTTTCCTTCTGTTTTGAAATGGTTTATGTCAACAGAACTGTAGGCAGTTTTGTTTTGACAGGGACTCTGGAAAGTTACCTTTTATTGCAATACTTGGTAACCTCAAATAATTAAACAAAGCCAAGCGAAAAGGTGTAATTTCAAAATGAAAAACCCAAATGCAAGAACAATTTGGATATCCATTACTGTATGTCTCCATTGAAAGAGCTAAAAAGAAGGGGGGGGGGGAGGAGAGGAGCTGAGCTTACATCATATAGTGCTTGGATTTCAGCAGCACTACACATGGGTTAGGATATGATTCATATGATTCCACTGTGATTTATCACTTGGTCTTTAGCTGTTGTACTTAAGTACGGAAAAAAGTGTGAAATTACACAGTGGACAGATGTAATTACAGATCCTCTTTCCTGCTCTCTTAGCAAGTCACATTGCCATGACCAGGAGCAACAGAGCATTCATTTCTTGGTAGTACTGGGCAAACAGAGTTCTCTTTAAAGGTTCTATAAAATGGGAACACATGTGCTTTCCAGGGTGCAACATGCCAGTAGCTGGCAGTACAAGTTGCAGTTGCAACCTTCTAACCTGATTACAGCAAGACAGGAAGACTGTTAACTTTCCAAAGTCTTATGCTATTCATCCACAGCCACCCCTCTGCAGTTGGGTAACTTTTCCCAGCTAGGCTGCTTTACTTTGTGCTCATTACAATTCTGAGTCAGTTTGATATCCACACCAATCTTTTCACAGTTCCTCTCTCAAATACAATTGAAGCTGAACCAAAGGAGGGTGTTTTATCTGGTTAATTTAGCTAGAGAGATATTACATTTCATAATAAAGAATCCCTAAGGCCATGTGATTTGGTTTAATTTTCACCTGGTGTTTATCACTGTGTAGACTCCAAATTTTGTTAGTATCTATAAACATAACAGCAGGTACTTGGACCTTACAAAGATTTCTGGAGCCAGATCCAGAGAGAGACGCCGAGTAATGGAATGGCAGAAATCCAGGTTCTAAAATAAATGTAATCTGTCTACTGCTAATGAGAAACAAAACACCAGCTTCAAACTCTTCCAGAGGATGAAACCATCTCTTGAATGTTTGATTGCATGAGGAATTTAAGTCCCCACAGTTGCATTTGGAATAAGTTACAACAGTTCTGAATGACATGTATTGAAATGAAGGCACTTACAGACTGCTCACATAGTTTTATTTGTATTACATTAGCAACCAGGAAGCCCAGTATGCTCAGAGCCCTGCCACATCAGTGCTGCAAAAACAGTCCTTCCTTGGCACATATCATTTCAGTAAAACAACATGGCAACAGGGAAAAGTGATGAAACACATGTATTTGGTGGTCAGACAAATTGATAGAAAGGTACTGGCAATCCAGGGTATACCAACTCCTGGATCTCTGAGGAGTAGAGGTTGCTGCTTCCTTCAGTGTGCTATAGTATATGTGCTGAAAATCAGCCTATATTCTGTATTAGGGTCCCTTGTCAATGGTCTCTTCTCCTCTGTCCTAATGGAGATACAGAGAGAAGCAAAAATAAGCAAGGATTTTTTCTGCTTTGAGAAGTGACACTGGAAGATCCTATTTCTTTCCTTTTGAGACTGAAATTATCAATGTAGCCTAGTTTGGGTTTGGGTAAAATCTGAAAGGACAGCATTCCAGGAGCAAATAAACCTCCCAGGGGAAATACACCCTGACAGGTCATTTTATCCATGGGAGGTATGAAACTTACTGCAATGCTGAGTAACAGGGAGAGAAACGTGCAAAATAGCCTTAAAAAGAAAACTTACTATATTAAAAAAAATCAGTTTCTCTGGATCGGAAAGAGTTGTTTGTGGAATTGATGTTCATTCCAGAAAGAAGAACATTTTTTAAGGGATTCATGCTTAACATTCAAGTTACAGAAGTGTGTATCTGCAATCTATAGAAGGTGCTAGTGCATGAAGAAAAGCCCAACCGAGCAGGAAAAAGATAAAGCAGTGACTAGTATGGATGTTAATAGGAAAAACATGTTATTATTATTATTATTATTATTAAAATCAATATAATCATGGAGCAATTAGGAAGGGGGAATCTTCTGAAAATTATGATACTGAGCATGTCAGAAATAAGTGTACTTTGTAAAGGGAAATAAGATTCCCATCATACTTCCATATGTCAGGTCTGAATTTGCTGAATTAAAGAATAAATAGTTTTAAACCATTTAGGATGCTTACAACCTTGACCAGATTTATTCTGCCCCATTTCAGGTACTGAACAGAATTTCCTAATTTAGAGCTTTTTCCTTGGAAGGTGCTATGCATCTTTAGAAGTCTCTTCAGCCATGGAGATCTCAGCATCCTAGGTAATTTTCTATTTCTTGGTAGACTGTCTCTTGATTTAAAGTAGAAAGACACTAAAGCATCCACAATCCTAACTTATCTTAGGTCTCTGAAATTAGTGGATTCTCTTGTTTCACATTACTAATGAATGTCAGAAATGGCTCCTCCAGACAGTGAATTTGTCTAAACTTTCTTACTGTGTCTGATACCCAAACCTGCTGAGGGTCTCAGACCCTTAGATGAGAAATCCAGTCTTAGACACATAATTTTTAGAGGCTTAGGTAATTTTATTCTTTTATTTGGGTTATATGAAAAATGTACTAGAAAATTTCCTGTTGTAAAGCATTTTTAAGATAACTAAAATTGCTACATGTTGGACATCAGCCTGAAATTAAGGCTGCTGAAAATGCCATTGTTATTACTTACTATTACTAAATCAGTTGTTGAAGAGTAAATCCAGGGCAACATCTAACTTTAGGTGCTCTGACTCAGGCTGTACATTAGGAAACAAGGCTTCATTGGTGATCATTAGAATTAGTCACATATTTGACTCAGGAATGTGGTGAATGCTAAAGGGCAGTAACAACTATAGTAATCCAGAATGGAAAAGCTAAGGGTAAGGACTTCCTGTGGTAGTGGAAGCTTCACTGGTTGACCCTAGAACTCATAGTTCATTTCAATTAAGTATGTGCACTACTTAATAGCGTACTTAATTGCAACTTTAATTGACTATAAGCATACATTCTTGGTTCATAAACCCCAAAAGAGTTTATTTGTAAAGTGTAAGTTCATTTGTATGTGTAAATGAAGCCCAAGTGACTGCCTTGGATGCAAATGACTCCACTGAAGGAATATGTATATGGTTAGATGAATCACTTCAAATGCTCATAGCTGCAGACCTGAACCTTATTTTTCCAAGTGCTGTGCAAACGCATAACAAAATCCTCATCCAAAAGGGTGCTCAAACAAAAATTGGACTAGATAAGAAAAGGAGATAAGAGAAGGAACTCAGGAGGAGGAAATGAGAAGAACACCACTGCTGTAAGTCGTAAGCCTTGGTGTACTGGAGGACTAATTATTTTCCTGTTTGGAGATATTTTGTAGGTCACACGAAAAACAAAAAGGAAAAGGAAAAGAAAAAGAAAAAAGGAAAGGAAAAATAAAAAGGAAAAAGAAAAAATGAAAAGAAAAAGCAGAGAAAAAATATGGAAGAATCTGAAATTCAGTAATGGAGCAGCTGTGTAGATGCTTCAAGCATTCTTCCCAAATGTGTTAAGCATAATGGCAGAAAGTTTCAAGTTTCTAACCTGAGAATTTGCAAGTAATGGAATTTTTATTTATGGTCCAATTAAAGGTCCATATCTTACTAGAACTGATTACAGAGAGTATAGAAATGGGCACTGTCAGTCTCTGAAAGTAAATCTTCAGTTGTATCCATGCCAGTGTAAAAGCAATGTACTATAGCTTGTAATCAGTGTAATGTATTGAAGAAAAATCCATGAGGAGTAGGACAGAAGTGGAAATTTCTTTTTTGATTTTTGTTGTATGTTTTTTGCTTGCTTTTATGTGACAGAGTTTTAATAGTTTAAAGATGCCCTGTGGAGATGGGCAACACTGTCATTGGCTTTTTTTCAATGAAGAATAATTTATTGTGCAAGGCACTGTGCAAACAGGCCAAAAAGATGATCTCTGAAAAAGATGAAACTGGTCACGTAAGTACCTCATTATGCACTGATTGAATGCTATTTGCATACATTATAACAAAACTGACCATTTACACCAGGTGAAGTTTAGTGTGTATATTTTAACTGAGCTTTTGGATGTCTCCATTCCTTTTTACTATCCTTTATGATTTTGATGCAAACCAGCTTGTTCAATTCAAATTAGGAAAAAATTAACAGATGGCTAAACAGACCCCACATTTCTTTACGATTTTGTGAAGAATATAGATGCAGAAATGTTGTCCACAGGCATGCCTGTGTTAAATTGAAGTAAACTCATTAAAACTCATTCCATTAATCTATTCAGATTTTCACAATTAACCAATGTGAGAAAAACAATTTTAAGTTAAGTGGTACTACATGGATCTAGAAATAAAATGCTGTGTCCTTCAGGAGGTGGTCAAAGCACATGAAAGAACAAAGAAAATTGAAGGATCCTATATTTAGATTTCTCGCTTTAGTTAAAAGATATCCAGATGTGTATTACAGAACCACAGAATCATTTAGGTTAGAAAAAACCTTTAAGATCATCGAATCCAACATTTAACCTAGGACTGTCAAGTCTACCACTAAACCATGTCCTCAGGCACCTACGTGTGTTTTAAATATCTCTAAGGATGGTGATTCAATCACTTCCCTGAGCAGCCTGTTCTAATGCTTGACAGCCCTTTCACGGAAGAAATTTTTACTGATTGTTGCCCTTCTTCAGTCATGCAAACTTAGTTTAGGGAATCTAAAGTACTCATATTTACTATTCATTTTCCCTTTAATAATAGTCACAGTGTTGTTAACTATGCTCACACAGAAACTGCTGTCTTCAGAAAGGAGCTAACCGTGGTCTAAATGGTGGAAGTCAAGTCCATTTCTGTCAAGAAAACTATCTATGCACATACACATATACAACCTGCCTACTGTCTACAGTGATATTATGGTTGAGCATGCTAGAGACTGTAGTGATAGAACAGGGGGTAACAGGTTCAAACTTAAACAGGGGAAGTTCAGGTTAGATATAAAAAAGAAGTTCTTTATTGTGAGGGTGATGAGGCACTGGAACAGGCTGCCTGGAGAAGTGGTAAATCCTCTAACCCTGGCAGTGTTCAAGGCCAGGCTGGACAGAGTCTTGCGTGACATGTTCTAGTGTAAAGCATCCCTGCACACGGCAGAGGCTTGGAACCTGATGAACTTAAGGTCCTTTCTAACCCCAAGTATTCTATGATTTCTATGATTTTGAGGTAGCTTCAAATGGATTGTAGTCTAGTATTTAAAAAACATCACGTCTTACTCCACTGCTCAATTAGTTCTGCTTTCCCTGACACTGAAATACAGTTCATCTTTCAGAGAGTAGAAAAAGTATTCAGCTAATTTTACTAATTAGCATCCAGAAACATGAGCTGGTTAGGTACATAGAAAATCATTCATGGGTGTCCACAAAATCAAATTAAAATTAAAATAAGGAAAGAAGTTGCTATATTTAGCCAGAACCTTCACCATTAAGGTTGCTTGGTCATTAAATCAGAAGTCAGTCTCCAAACGTTAAAGCAATGTTAAATGTAAGAAAGGAAATAAGTTAAAAAAAAGCAGGAAAGACACTTAGGTAATTATAATGAAGGAGATATAACCTCATTTCAACTTTGACCTCAAGGTCAGGATTTGATGCATCAGTGTCATTAACCCAAACTATTTTTTATCTCTCCTCCTTCAGCTGCTATCTCCCACATGATGTCTTCACAGACCATCTCTCAGTTCTCTAAGCAGAATACTTGTTAAATATAAATAGCCAGGTGTCATTTTCCTCCTACTTCCAAGTTCACCACCATATAATATACGAGCTGATTTGCAAACTCTATTGTTTGGGCTCAGCAACCACAGTGATTGCCACAAACTGAAGGCTTATAACAACAATTCAGATTTCTTGTGTTAAGCTACCTTTAGAAAAAAGAAATGTTAAATGAATAGGTTGTACAAAGCATGTAACTTATCAAAAGCTTTTTTCTTTTTTTTTTTTTTTGAGAATGCAAAAGGATTAAATCTCAGAATCACAAAATGGTGCAAATTGCAAAAGACCTTTAAGATCATCAAATCCAACTGTTAACCCAGCACTGACATGTCCACCACAAAACTATGTCCCTACGTGCCACATCTACACTTCTTTTAAATACCTCTAGGGATGGTGAGTCAATGACTTCCCATGAGCAGCCAGTTTCTCCAAGAGAATGCTGTGGGAAATGGTGCCAAAGACTTTACTAAAGTCTGGGCAAACATCTACAGCCTTTCCTTCATACACTATGTGGCTGACCTTTTCATAGAAAGAAGGTCAGTCAAGCAGGACTTGCCTTTCATTAATCCATGCTGGCTGGGCCTGATCACCTGGTTGTCCTGTATGTGATGTATGACGGCACTCAGGACAACCTGCTCCACAGCTTGGCCCAGTAGGTTAGACTGTAGCTTCCTGGATCCTCCTTTCTGGCCCTTCTTGTAGATGTGTGTCATATTTGTTAACCTCCAGTCACAGAATCATAGAACAGTTTGGGTTGGAAACGACATCAAGATCAATCTAGTTCCAACTAGACAAGGTTGCTCTAAGCCCTGTTCAACCCGGCCTTGAACACTATCAGGGATGGGGCAGCCAGCTTCCTTGGGCAGTCTGTTCCAGTGCCTCACCACTCTCACAGTAAGCCACTGCTTTAGAGACACTTTGCTTAAAACCCAAAACTTACCTCCAGTCTTGTACTGCTGGGCTCAGGTTCCACTTTCCTCTGAAGCAGTCAAAAATATACAATGTCTAAAATGCAATTATATGTGAGGACCGCTAGAGGTGGTATGGATGCAGCAGCAGCTTCCTACGTACCTCACTGCCTGTTTCTTATCATTCCCACTTCTCAGATTGTTCCCATCCTGGAAAAAGAGGCAAAACAGTTTTCTGCCCTCACACTAAGAAAGAGGCACACAGAGATGAAGCCAGAAATAATCAGTTTCTGATGCAAAATGAAGATACCAAGATAACACTACATAGCAACAGGCAATCTAATTCAGAAAGAACAGATAGCTCTTGAACATCCAATGGTGTGTTGACATACTCCAGCTTAGGAATTACCTAATCAGGCCTTCAGGTTTACCTAAAGCCTTTATTAGGAGTTGCTGTCTGTGTTGGGATATGGCGTAGTTACCTCACAGTCACTATTCACCCATGGCAATGGAAGGTGAGACCCCATCCTTTTGAAGGGGACAGAGACAGGGTTTTTTTTGTAGTACACTGGTTACCAAACAGTTATGACAGGGAATAGTTTTGAGTTTTCATTATTACTAAGCTTGCCTGAAAATGGACCATGCCTTTGTGGCTGACCAGCTCTTTGTAAGACAGTGCTGCTGCACAGCTGTAGCTTGGGATGAAAGCATTCCTTATGCTATCTCATTCCCCCCCATTTCTGCAAGGCAGCCCTGGACATGGTAGCAGCATCACTTGCACTTGTATGGGAATCATCCCTCAGTTTAGATAGAGTCTTTTTGTGTCTTCTGTAAACTCTCCTAAGCCAAGCATGCACATCATGCTTTGAGTCATACACAGAAATCATAAAGCCTATTTCCCCTTTCCTTGTATACTGAAAATACAACAGGAGAAACAAAGATGGAACAAGAGCAAAAAGAGACAGCTGGAAAATGCATTAGTGGGCCCTGATGAGTCATCCAGCATTTCCACACTGTTGGCATTACAGCTTGATATAATAATACCAGAATGCCATTGCATGTTACGTGAAGGACGATATCACCAGCTATAACATTACAGCACAATCAGAGTAATGAAATCCATATATATTTGGGGAAGGTCACAAGCACTAAAAAGGCTACAGTTTCTTATTCTTTAGGGGAAAAGGAATAGTGGTCATCCTTCAGTGGAACAGTTGCAATGCCAGAGGGGTTATGGGGTCAGCCTCAGAGAGCGAAGTCCAGCAACAAAAGCTGTACTGGCAGGGATTAGAGCTGTGAATGGAAGAAATCCTGCTCCTTCAGCTTAAAGCTAGAGGTTATTTGGCATGTATTTTGGTTACCACAGCCCAGTGTACACCAGCTGCAAGAGTTTTCGTGGCTTATCCGGAGAATCCTCTGCTTAGGGAGACTGTGATGGGATTTGGTGTAGCATGGCACTTCACCATCACTTCTAAGAGGGTAAAAGAAACTAACTGCCACTGGAATGGCTGAGGATGTATAGTACTGGGATCATTTGATGTGCTGACTATAAAAACAAGGCACTGTACTACACAGAAGTTCAGTTTAGTCTCATGTTCCCAAGTTAATTTTCATAAACAATATAAAAACAATAATAATATCCTGCCTATATTATCTTGTAGCTGCTTTTCAACAAGAAAATTCAGAGCACTTTTTTCACAGATGCCTGTTCAAAAAACTTCTCTTCCGAAGACAAGACACAAAAGGCAATTTACCTGTATGTTTTTCAATGAGTTTTTAATTTTAGAAGAGTCAGAGCAGTTTGTTTGAATTCATTGCTTAGAACTGTGATGCTTCTGTCTTAACCAGTTAAAAAATAAGCTCCCCTAGCACAGTGGTGCTTTACAGGCGAATCAGTGTGGATACCTCATTCTCCCATTCTGAGATCCAGACTCAGCTGTCAGCCCATGGTACATCTGAAATCCTGCCGTACCCACAGCGCATCATGGAGGCTTGTTAAGAGGGACGTACTAAGGCAAACATAGGGAAGAGTAAGGAAAAACCAGGAATCAGACCTCCACCATTAAGCTTGGTCTGTGGCTAAGCTGACTGCAAACAAATTATTTTGATTTTAGTTAAAGTGATCCTAATGAAGTTTTCCTTTTTTTTCTTTTTCTTTTTTTTAAATCATCATAGGCATTTTTTATTTGTTAGATGTTTTATACTGAAACTTTGGTACTAAATCTATGAATATTCTGATGGAATACGGAAACCCTTTAAGGCTGTGACTGCTTTGCCAAAGGTAGCTTTTGCAATTTTTTCATTTATTTATATATTTACTTATTCTTTACATTTTTGTGCTTTGATTTTACCCCTTGTTTAGCATTGCCTTTTATCATGGGTTCTGATCAAAGCTAGCTGCAATTACCTGGGCAGCTTTTCACACACTTCAGAAGGCTCCAGATCTGCTGAGAGCCCCTGCTGCTCAGTGACTGCTCAGCAACCACAGTGAAGTGCAGAGCTGGTCTCAGGCCTTTTCCCAAAGCCTGTACTGTTTCTCAGGCAGCTCTAGTTGCTTGCTAGCAGAGGGTGTTATGAGCCCAGCTATGAAAAACCCCCTCATCAGAACTCTTTTAACATATTTTTTTTAATAAAGGCCTAAAAATAGTTAATAAAGTTACTATAAAAATGGTTATGAAAATCAGAAACTTCCGCTTTCCATTTTTTTTGTGTGGAATTTTCTATTTTAAATAAAAATGAGCTTTAAAAATTTTGAATATAAACCATTTAGCTTTCCTTGTGAAAAAACCTTTGTTCCTAAAATGCCTTTTTAATTATTTTTTTTCAATAACTGAATTTTTGTTTCTCTTTGCTTTTTCCATTATGGAGCCATAGAGAATGGGGAATCACTTAATTTCTTGTAAGTCTGCTTATTGTTATGCAAAACAACATGCACAAAGATCATACCTTGAAAGCTAGCTAAAACCCCATTCCCTACAGGAACTGTGATTTAATCAGAAAACGTTTTTGAAATGCAGTTTTCTTATTCATTAATGGACAAATGTAGTAGAACCTCATGCATTAGGAATTCAAAAGATGAGTGTGTGTCACAAGCGTTGCAGAGCTGAGCTATTTATTCCAGTTTGTGTTGCATTTAGTGGTGCCATTTCTCTCCTCATAAGGTGTAAACTCAGTAACCACCATTGGGACCACGCAGTAGATGTGACAAGGGATGTGGCTCAGGCTGCATGAGTAATGTGTGTGTGGATCAAAGCAGAAAAGGTGAACGAGAGAAGGATGATTGATAGAAGACCTGGTATGTTTTATAATTAGAATCGCTTTATAATACTTAATGCAACACCATCAATTATATATGTCCTGATGATCATCCTCTTCATCTTATTTAGGCATTAATGAACATTACACTTAGCTTCAATTATGGGCATATACAACCACTTTGTAACAACTGCCCCCAGAAATGCAGGAGCATTAAAAAGAGTAAGAAGTATTTAAGATGGCAGGTCCTGAACAATTACACTGCATTGCCTCTCCCAGTCAACATACATTTTCTTTGGCCTTAATAAGTCTCCTCTGAATGATTTTCAATCAAGAGGAAGAAGGGGAAGACTGATGACATAGCCAGGGGATCAGAGATCGATAGTGCAGAGATGAATCCAACGACACCTGGGAGCCCCCTAGCATGTCTGCCTTGATCCTCTCTTATCCACACTGAGAAAGCCATCAGAGTGCCATGGGAACATCCTTCCCAGCACACCTTGCTTTTTTCCTGTAGGACAGTCCCTTGACTAATGTCTGGATACAGCCAAGTTGGACACCAACAATATAAGACCATGCAAACAGCCGAAGTGTGCACCCACCCTGCGCCACTCCTGCCGTGTAGAGAAGAAAAACAAGACTGGGAAAGCAAATATAGGAGTTTTTTTGAGTGTCAGTATCCTACTCACACTGATTTTTTTTTGCTTTGGTGATGTATTCATTCCTGAGGAAGCAAATAGAGACTGAAACACAACCCCTGAATGAAAGATTATAATTGCACTTGACGTGGGATGGTGTATTGGAACCATGACGACAGTGGTCAAGAAATGTCATCTTCTGAATCTCAGCTGTATACTCAGAAAAAAAGACAGAGCTTCCTACTGCTCCGTGCTGCTGCAAAAGAACAAATAATTAAAGATTGCTTTTTATTTGGTATGACTACATCAAAATGCTCATGAAAAGAAACAATAATGAAAGACCTTTATCAGTTTCTGAAGATTTAGAGAAGACAAGAAAGAAAAAAGCAGCAATTGACCAGCTGAATAACTGATAATTACAATCTTATGTGCATTTTTCTGTCCAAATTTTAAATGATAATAGCTTTGGACAAGCAGTTTCCAGACAGGGATTGAAAGACACCATTTTTGAATTCTATGCTTTGCAGGCAGCCAAAAAGAGATTATATTTCTACAGAAAGATAAGTTCCATTTTGGGTTGTTTGTTTTGTGGTGTGCCATGTCTCCTGTCCCAACAGTTGTCTTGAAGGAATGGCAAACAAAAAATCCTAACTACATATAGAAATTTCATTTGAGTGAATGATCACTTGTCTGCCAAACTTTGCCTAATTAACTTATCCGTATGGCACATGAAGCTTCTGAATACTGGGACTCATACAATAAATGGCAACTATTGACATTACCTAATGTTAAGGGAGGAAATCACCTAACTCCCTGACAGCACTGGTAACTACGCTCATCTTCAGTTTCCTGTGTTGCCTTTTTAAGGAAGCGTATGGCCAATGGACATACCGGTGCATCCTGAGACATATTCTGATGTCTAGTAGAGACTTATATTGTCTGGTATCATAGAATCATAGAATGGTTTGGGTTGGAAAGGACCTTAAGATCATCTAGTTCCAACCCCCCTGCCATGGGCAGGGGAGCCTCACCCTAGAATATGTAGTCCCAGGCTCTGTTCAGCCTGGCCTTGTACACTGCCAGGGATGGAACATTTACCACTTCTTTGGCAACCTGCTCCACTGCCTTACCACCCTTCACAGTAAAGAACTTCTTTCTTATATCTAACCTGAACTTCCCCTGCTTAAGTTTAACCCATATCTCTGAGATTCCTGAGATGCAGATTGCTTCTACAGAGGTTTGCATAAATGATCCCACTGGTTAATATAGGCTCCAGTCTGTATTGATGCTCAGCTGATGTGTGGTAGCTCCTTGTACAGCAGAGCTTGATTGTGTGTCTGCTTTTATCAGTTGCCACACATTTCTTCATTCAGGCTGAACACTGCACTGCCACAGATTTGGATTTCTTTGATATTGTTAAATGAACACATTCTGAATGGTTAAAAAAATTTACTTCAGTTGTGGATCTTCTGTGTTCTCCACTTAAGGTGTTCCATACTGTTCCATACAGAAACAGAATAAAGTGCATCTTACAAGAGATTAAATGAGGCCCTGATTATCCTTTCCTATTGGAAGCTTAATGCTGCTCAGAGAAAATAACATCAAAGGGCTATGATAACAGCCGACAAGAAAATACATTCAGAGGAAATAATATGAAAGAGCAGTGTGAAATGTTTAAGGTGGTTAAACTAGGAGTAATGTTCTAAAACCATAGGAAAATAAAGAAATTAAAAGTTATGCATTAGAAAGAATGTTCTAACATCTATGCCAGTTAGGGAGAACATTAAGTGAAGTCAATGAAGCAGTGATGCAGAACTGTTAAAGGAAGAGAAGGTGAGTATTCAGAGGGCTAATGTAGTACCTATATATATATATTGAATAAGGGACCAGCAAGCCCCTGCTTTTCCCCTCCAGCTAATCTTTCATTTCAAATAGGTAGAATTCCTCATAACTAACCTTAAATAGCATTGAGGTAGAGAGGAAAATAGATATGGCAGAATCTATATATCCTTTATCCTCACCCGAGGACACTACTTGGACACAAACTTCTTATGTACTTTCAGGGCTTTGTGATGATTGAGGGGACTCTGGCAGAAAAGTCTGCACAAGGGCTGTCACCTACAGGGACAGCTGTAGGACAGGGAAAGACAGCCAGCCCTTCGTGCCTCCATCCATCCCACTGACCCTTGCAGCAATGCTCCTCCAGAGAAGCAGGTCTCAGCCTTGCCCTGTGCAGATGAGGACAGGATTTAAGGTCAGCCTCAAAGGAAACTGTGGGTAATTCAGTCACTGGCAACTTAGTGACAGGCAGTGATCTGGAAATGCAGGGAGGGATCAAGGAGCACTCCAGATTTAAGCTTGTTTGTGATGCCTGAAGGGAACAATAACTTCTATTAGAGGGCTCTCCAGCAAAGGTGTATTCCTTGAGGGGATATCTTAGGTATTGAGGGACAATACCTTATCAAATAATACAAAAACCCACAAAACCATCCTCAGTACGATCAGTTTGTATTCTCACTTTCCAAAACACTGGATAAATTTGTGCTGTCATCTGGGAGACATTTTTAGAGTGAAGTAATTAAAAACCTGAAAAATTACAGTCTCTTAAATTAAAAAGAGTAACGCATTAAAGGTATTTCTGATCCTTGGGAATTAAGACTAACACAGACAACAGGACATCCCCTCAGCTCTATAGCCTATTGTAAGGACTTTGTAGATAACAAGATAAAAATAATAAAACATCTTTAATCCATGTTTATTCCTAAAAACTTTCCCCCCAAATGGAAGATTTCCCTTAAATAAAGGAGATATCCTTTGGGAGGACAATTGAGTGCAAATTCATTTTCCAATTTCTCCATCCATATTTCTCATTTCAAGTTTTTCAATATCTTCTAAGTCTTTTATTATTATCAACAAAGCCAGCAATAAGAAAAAGGGGGGAAGGGGAAGAAAGTGTTACTTTTCTTTAAATATTTGCTGTAGTTTGTGTAATTACTGTGCTTGGGAAGAGAGATGAAGAGCTATTGAATTTTCCAACCTATTTCTTTTGAAGAATAAAATATTTCTGCCTTCCTCTTAAGAAACCTCCAGAGGAAGGCAGTAATAAACATCGTTAAAACAAAATAGGAAATAAAAATAAGAGTATATATATATGTGAAAATGCAGTTGAGTTTTGAGAATCCAGATTTTACAAGATATTTGCACAAACAAGCCACTTTAAGGACCACAGCATCTCAGCTGACCCAGATTTCTCTAGCTTCCAATCATAGAATCATAGAACAGCTAGAGTTGGAAAGGACCTTAAGATCATCAAGTTGCAACCCCCCTGCCATGGACAGGGACTCCTTGCACTAAGCCATATCACCCACGGCCTCATCCAACCTGGCCTTGAACACTGCCAATGAGCACAGCAAACAACCTATATAGAAGCCTCAGCTTTGCTGGAAGGACTTTTGCTGTTGAGGAACAAGAGGGAGGCTGTTGAAAATCTCTCTGTTGCTTTTTCTTCCCTATTGAATTTACAAGTAGTTGACTACAGTAATAAGATCAAGCCTCCTGTTTAATTCATAGCTTAATTAAGATGTAGATGAGTTTGTAGCAACTTGTCCTTGTTCTGTCTATCACAGTGCATAAGACCTTAGACTAAATCTTTGGATCACTCATAATATTTTCAGCTAGTATGTATTAGTGATGTGGACATACTAATTGAGCTAATTGGTATGATAAAAACATGGCAGTTATGGTTTGACTATCTAGTTGTGCTGTTACTCACTGGAATGTTGACTTTTACGGCACTTTTTCCCCTTCACTGATAACGTCAATTGCGGGTGACGCCTTCATTTCGCTGAATTTCTCTGTTCATGGAACTGACACATCTTGGAAAAACTGGCCAGCACAGAAGCAGCCTGAATAGCAGCACAGCAGCTGCTGCACATCCAAGGATGATCTCAAAGGAAGCAGGAGGTCAGCCCTCTTTCACTCTGTCTCAGGGCTTCACAGCAACACTGGAACAAAAGTGCTGGTGCACTGATTTAAAGTATATATCACAGATCCTTTGTATTTAAACAGAGAAATGAACAAAAACCAATTGGAGGCTTCTCTGACATAGGCTGGTTTCAAGCTTGATTGAAATTTATTCCTTCTACTGGGGGCAGGTTTGGGCATACAGGTTAAAAAGTCCAAAAGTACCCAAATGAATTAAGTATCTACATCCCACATGCTTGCTATTGGCATTGATGGATTTTACCTCTCTTGAAGGAGCCTGACTCTCCCTCTACCCTCACAATTGAGGAAGTCCAGCCATTTCATGCCAGCACTGTAAAATCATCATAATTTATAGAACTGATTAGGGGCTACCTTTACATGTGCTGCCAACCATATAGCAGCTCAGAAGATGCTGCAGGAACATCTGAAGCACAAGATAGAAGAGGGATCCTGTGGGCAGCCTTGGGGGAGGTGGGAAGATCATTGTAATTTTTCCATGCCAAACCCCACTGCACAATCATTACGTGCATGATCACCACAAAAATGTCTAAGAATAAAACCATGAAACCATGTTAGTCAGAGGTGTAGCAGAAGCCCCACAGCCTAAGCCCCTTTAAGTTATCCTGGCAAAACCCTGGGTGTACATCGACAGACACTTGCTTTTGATGGCGTATGCTGTTTCCAGCCATGGCATGAGAGTACTGATGAAAAAGGTTTGGCTGAATTATACAACTCCTACTGGAAAGGGCTCTACCAAGGTTGTGCCATGCTGGGAAGGTGCCCTTTAGAGCCTAAATTCAGTGTGAAAAGAAAACTGAAAGTGATTTCAAAGCTTGTCCCCAAACACATGTCCCTGCCGATCAGTGAAATAATAGGCCAGAGAAAGCTGGTTTTTGACTTTTTCTGTCCTCAGTAGAAGAAAAGAGATTGACTGGTGTCCTCCTCTTCCTGGCCTAGCAAAGTTTAATCTTCAACCCCCAGACGGACATCCTCCTCTGCATCTAGCTGAGCAGACTGAAAGTTGTGCTCATTTATCTCAGGTATTGAAAAGCATTGCAGAAGTCCTCATTAATCTCTTTAACCATAGTTTGGGTTGGTCTGGGGCAGCCACTGGAGGTGGCCAAGGCTGTCTCAGCTGATAACATTTGTGCAGTGGGAGTGCTCAAAGGAGAATCTGCACATGCAGCAAGTAGGTGATAACAAAACTGTCCTGTGCCATAGATTGCTCTACACAAGGTGGTTTTTCCTTATTCGGCTTCCCTGTCAAGTTAACTCATTGTCCAGGTTTTCAATCAATTCAAGCTTGAATTGCATACAGTGGCGCCTAACATGCATAATTGCTGTGTGTAGATGAAACTAGATGTCTTAAAGGTTCCCACCTCAAACCCAAGGATGTAATTTTTACACCAGAATAACAAAATGAGAGCACTCACCTAAAACATATTTTAAAGCAGGTTGCATGCATTATTGGTGTTGCTGGTTATACTTCATCTAAATATCAAAATTCCCAAATATACAATGTGTCAAACTTAAAGAATTATGAGAAAATAGCTTCCTCCTGCATTTTTCTAATTCTGGTCTAAAAGTGCCAGTCAGAGTTCCAAGGCACCGCAGTTTAAGGCCTATTTCACTGATTCCTTCACTAAAATCTGTGCTTAGGTCTAGAGCTGGAGCTTTCAGAGCTGTGTTTTAATTTTTTCCTGTTTGTTTGGGTTATTTGGTTGGGTTTTTTTGGTAGATGATTGAAATTGTGTGTGCCTATGGGAAATTGTTGTTTGGGTAAGTTTTTCAAATCTTAGTACAGGTTAAAAAGTCCTGCTTCAACATTTTTTAATGAAAATACAATTGGAATAATTTTATTAAAATAATAAAATTATTAATTTTATTGAATTAATTATTTACTATTTAGTCTTATAATTAATTCAATTTTATATTTATTTTTAATTAATTCTCTTAATTGTTGATTTAATATTTATATTAAATTTTATATAATTTTATTTGAAGAATAACTCCTCATGCAGAAACAGACAATTTCTATTGTATTGAAGTATTGATAGCAGCAGTAATACACAAGAGTAAGGGTAACAAATCCAGGACCCAGGCAGTAGAGTGTGTGGATGTACATTGCCTCTGTGGGTGCCATCACAGAGGAGGAAAGCGAAGATATTTACCCACTGGAGTCATGAAATGCCTGGGAGGAAGAAATTCTGTGGTTAAAGCTTTCCTGCACCCAACCATGCATCAAACATGAGCTCTACACCTGCTGCAGGTAGGACTAACAGAGTGTTGCCCTGCAGAAAAAATAAACACAAGGCTTCATTTCAGCATTAAGCAAGAATGTGCTAAGGATGAGTGCTGTGCGAGTGATGAGACACTTTGAAGCACTGCCAGCTATTGTCAGTAGGTTTTTGACAAATTTCCTAAGGAGGTGTGTAGACTTCTTTTTGGAGAAATAAGAGTCAGGGTGACCTATTATTGAGACTGAAAGATATGAGTATTTCTGCAAGACTCTAACGATCTACACTATTTTAAGGAGATATATATTGATGTTGACAACAGTTTGAAAAAAAAGCTTTTTGGATATCTGCTCAGTTCCAGAAAGAAACAAGAGCAAAAAAAGGCAGAGAGAAAGACACATGATAACAAACAATAAAATAAATTTAAAATGTGATCTTTCCAATTGAGTTTTCTGCACAATCAGGGAAGTTTTGTTTCATTTCATGGGAAGATAGAAAAGAAGTTTTCAATTCAATCATGATTTAAGGGTTTCAGATCTAAACAGCCCTACTTCTTTCATTATCCATTCCCTCAAACTGTTAAAAATATACTTTATTGCATGGAGAAAACTTTTTCTCTTTAAATGGGGTTTGACATGAAACCCATTTATTTTTCACCTACAGAAATGTGTAAGGGAAATGGTTTGGTTTGGTTTGTTCGGTTCGGTTTGGTTTGGTTTGGGTTAGGTTAGTTTGGTTTGGTTTGGGTTGGGTTGGGTTGGGTTAGGTTGGCTTTTTTGCAGTATTTGGGCTCATTTCATGCAGGAATCATGAGTTACAGTCCAAAGAAATTTTTTTAAATGCCCTATTTGAAAAACAGAGTTCTTCCGTGTTTCGGTGATATTAAGTCCATGTTAGCTTCCTTTTGCATTGACATCTAACAAAACTGACGTGAAAAAAAACAGTGATTGTTTACTGGTTTTGTGGGTAAGGCACCTGCTGTGTGCTGTGAAGGCACACTGCTGACTTGTGAGCAGTAGCTAGACTTGCTTCCAGCCCTGCCATCCTTTTGTGTGAACAACAGGGATCCGTATGTTGGTGCAGTGCCACAGGACTGTGTCATGTGCTGCAGAGCTCAGTTTTACTAGAACTGTGTGTCTTTGAAACCTCATTGCAACGGCAAAACCCAAGTCTCAGTATGAAAACAGCCAAAATGTGTTCAAGTGATTGAGGAACTGACAAGGGAAGAAAAAGGAGAGAATAGTTGCTCTTTTGACAGGTTTTCCACTGGACTGTTTCTGTCTGTACCCTTTTGGAAGGTCAATAAATACCCTCTGGTCTCATTGTTTCTTATGTACTCAACCGCATGGCAAAAGTTAGATCTTGTTGATGACTGACCGTAGAGTTTTCAGCACCATTCAGATACAGAGGAAAATATATTCTCACACACAGACACTGAATTTTAATTTCATGGTAGCTCTATCAGTGTGTGATGGATGCCATTCAATTCTGAGGTGTAATATCAAGTCAGGAAAACAAACAAAGAAAAGCAAATATCCAAGTTTAAGAGAGAGGCTTTCAGCAAATACTCCTACATTGTCCAGAAATAGGAAAGAAGAAAACAAATCTCACTCCTAACTGATGTTAAAGTCCCCATCTATTTTTCTGCTATTATTATTGAGTAAGGTTGTAAGTCTAACACAAAAGGCATTTTAGAAGGAAGCTAGGAAATTTAAAATGATGTAACTGAGAGTTTGCACGGTCAGATGGAGGCTTGAGAGCCAACGTGACAATATGTGAGACGCCAATTTGTCTCCTTTTCCATCTTGCTTTTTAGGATAACTACATCCATTTGGACACTTCAGTTCCCCAGGCTGCGTGCAGCATGTGTCTCTTAGAAAGCCAAGAATAGAATTGGGACTCTTTATGTTCAGCTCCCTACTGTGTACTAACAAGCAGCACTGTAACATATTGAGAAGGTGTGTGCATGTCAAGTTCTTTTCCCAGCTGGATATAATACAGGAAATGAGCACCAAGACAAACACATAACAAAGACATTACCAGTAGTGTCATAGAATGGTGGGATTCATGATGCTTGCAGGACTGTTCTGCTGGTAGGAAGGCACTGTGGAAGCTCTTGCTCGGGGAAGTAAGATAGTACCTTGACTGCAAAGTGTTGGAAATGGGTTGAAGGCCTTATGGAGAGACTGAACTTCTCATCTATTATGCTCCTAGCATTGAGAAGAGGGAGAGTCTTTTCCCTTGTTTCTTATTTCCATCCTTTTAAGGAAAGGGACAGTTGGCACATCTTTTACATTATTTGCAGCCTTTAATTATAAATTTTTTAGGGTCATTTTATATCCTTGCATCATCCTCAGATCTGTCCCTATTTGTCAGAATGATCCCAGAAGAAAGATTGAAATCCTGATACTGTTTTTTGTTGTGTCGGTTTTGTTTCTGCGTTGGGGTTTGGTTTTTTTTTGTTGTTGTTGTTGTTTTTTTTTGGTTTTTTTTTTTTTCTGATACTGCTTTATGAATTTTTCAAATGTATTTTATGTTCTTTGAGACTTTAAAAGTTTTTACATTAGTCAGATGTATTTTTCAGAGAGTTTTCATCAACGTTTTTATTGTATGTGCCAAATGTGCTTCGTGACTGTTCTTTCTGACATTTGGTTGGATAGAGGCACAGGGCACTAGACTCATCTTTGATCCCTGATGAAAACATGAACCTTTCAGTTCTGTCTTCCACAAATGCTCATGATTCTGTATTTGAAATTCATTTGCTTTGAATATCCTACAGACAATCTCTCTGTAGCAAACTTGCTGCTTCTAGCCTCAAATAAAATACAGAACAGAAGGATTTCCAATATGGAAAGAAAGCATTCTTTTAAGAGGTTAAGTTATATTCAGCATGGTTACTTCGTTATTTCATTTAGCTTTGGGAACTAAAGGGAAGTTGTACTGTATAGCAGCAGGAAAAAAACTGGTTTGAAACCACTCATTTTGAAATGAAACCATACTACTTTTCTCTAAAGCATTATTTAGTTAACCCATAATCTGTGAATAGCAGAATTCCTCCAACAGTCCTACACAATCTTTTTCACAATGTATATAGAAGAGATGTCTAGAATAGATTCAGTCCTGAAAAGAAAACCACAGGTTGTTTTCACTGAACAGCTTTTGTCATAGATATTGTGAACATTATAGAAATATCTGACCCCTAATTCTCCTTAGAGAAAGAAATATCATCTCCTTGGGACACCATTGTTATCTCATAGCTCTGCAAAAGAAAAGATAAAAACATCAGAAAAAACTGTGTTTCTACTGGAGCAGAAATTTTCCTGCTGAATTTCAAGCTGTTTCCTACCATCCAAGAAGCTGAAAGCACACTCCACAACTCTGATGTCCCTATGACCTTGGTGAACTGTAAAGACTTGGATGTCAGACTTTCAGCTGTGGAATGTAAAACTAAGCCATTCGACAAACCACATCAGTCGCTGCCTCTGAAGAGTGGCTCAAGAATCAGGACTTACCCTTTCCCTATTGAATGATTTATCAGTGGTAGAAAATATTGAGCTACTGCTTGAGAAATGCCAGAAGACACTGGACCCAGGAGAGAAACATGCATTATTCATGACACTGATCAACAATGTTCATAGGGAACAGCAACTACTTTTCTCACTTTTTTAGGAGACTTCCATTTTATAAAAGGAAATTGCAAAGTCACTCATTTTTATTCATAAATCCTAGGGCAGACAGTTTCTCAAGACCATCAGAAAAAATCTATGTGCAAAGGTATGTTATGACTGTGTTAGTTTCCAAGACCCTGTGCATCCAGAACTATGGGGAATGACTGGGAGCTGGAAAACACAGGGAGGAATCTGCCAGTTCACACAGCCACTTTAGACCTGTAAAACCCAGTGTTTTGACACCATGAATCAGAAGAAGGTTTGTTTCTGCTTTCAGCTGTCAGGTTTGCGGTACAAAATCTAAATCCATAACAGTGTAAATTAAAACATCGAGAAAGCTCTAAATGAGCTAAATTAGATGATAAGGTGGTTATTCTCTGCCATACATAAGTGACATGGTCATCAGATGCCATTTCTTTTGCTTGACAGGATGGAGACATATACCAGATTAGGGTTATGGGTTATAGCAGGTTAGATCTGAAGTTCTACTATTATTAACTTCTCTCTGTCACTCGCTACAAAGGGTGAGGTGTTTGCCCTATTTCTGCTTATTTATGGGAAGTTTTCATGTAGACGGACTCTGCTCATTAGTTCAGCTGAAATACCTTCCCCAGCTGCAAGGGAAGACCACACATGCACACATCAAGTTACTGTGCATATATATAGTACCAATGCAGAGATTCTGGGATACCTTACCTGAGTAGCAGGAAGATTTGTCTCTTTTAAGTCCTCTGTCATGTTACCTCCTCTTCTATTGATGCTTTGGACAGCTGAAGATATCTGAGAAAGTACTTCTAGATGTATATGCCTGAATTGCTCTTTTTTTTCTATTTTTGCATCAGTTCCTTGCTTATGGTGGGAATAACAGCTGAGCCTCAGGGCCACGAAGTACTGAAATATCAGGTTACTGAAGAAAATGCGTGTGCTTTCAATCATGTCAAATACAGCTCTTAGAAAACCATCTCTGTACTTAGAAAAAAAATCTCAACAATTCTTCAGAAGAAAAGTATTAATGTTAAAGCTTCAATAATTCATCAAAATACAGTTTAAATAAATAATAAACCATATAACTAAACATCTAATCACCCTGATTCCTGTGACTCACTGTTTATTAGCTTCTCGGTAAATTAATTTGCGTGACTTACCCAGCTAAATACTTAAGAATAAAAAGGTTAATTGAAGGTTGGAGTAGGATACATTATTGAGTAGCTGACATACTGCCTTGATGTTATGAATAATCTGGAAGTAGTTCAATAACGTTGCAGTTGCTTTTCCCAAGTCTGAACTTGACCTGCAGTCTTTCTTCCGGAAACATTGTCACTTCTCTATGTCTTACAGGGCTTTGGGTAATCTTTTATTTTTTCCTCCCTTCTTAAGTATATGAATTATTAATAACATGGAGAACACATTCAGGGAAAGAAAAAGCCAGAGCATATCACAGCTTCCCAAATTTATGAGATTGTGAAAAAAGGGAGAATAAAAAAAAAGTTAAACATCCGTACCTGAGGTTTCTCGTTTGCATGCCAACAAAAGATAGTGAAGGAACTACAAAGAAGCTTTGAAATGGGAGGATTATTAGAACAAGAAGAATTTTGAATTAATCAGGACAAGCTTGTATAAGCAGATCCAAGATGCCAGAGGGTTTGGAAACTCTTTTTCTGTAAATCACTTCCTATCACAGGCAGTCTTCGTGAAAGGAGGATGGGGAGGTGAGCTTAGGGGGCAGATGGGGAGGAGGCAGTCCCATCTCCAGCATACTTTGAATTAAGCAGGTGCCAGGTAGCAGCTGAGTGTATGGAAATAGGTCTGTATATCAAAATAAAGGTTTTACAACTACTGTGCTAATGAGGGGCAGATCATCAGCAGTTTTTACTTGTCAGAGATCCAACTGAGGTAATGAAAATCACACTGAGTATCTATCCCTCCATTTTGTGTTATTTCTCCTTCTCATCCAGCCTCATGTCCTTCAATTTTTATGATAAACAGGACTTGAACTCTGCTGAGCCTCACAGTTCTGCATCTCGTTGATGACTCATTAAGATTTTATCATTCCAGTGACATGTTATTGAACCCAGTTTCCTTAGGGGGCTGGTCTGGTGATTACAGGAGTAACCAGTGACTGCTTAATCACCCACTTCATTATATTCATGTTAATAATATATACCAGGAGGTAGACGGTTATAATTACACCGCTAGTTTAGGAAGACATGAGCCCGTAAAAGTTGGCAACACTCAAATACAAATTCAGTCGTAAATATCATATGAATAGATGTGACTTGGAAGGTGCAGAGAAGGGTAAGAGCATAAACATTGTTATTTTTAAAAGTTATTGTCTCAGCAATTGTGATGCTGTTTAATTAAGCAGAAGAAAAATACTTCCTTGAGCGTGAGCAGATTAGGAGAGATGAGGCAATATGATGCTCTCATGTCTGGTTTGGAAGCATTTTTCATTAGGGAAAGAGGCCCCAAGGAACCGTCCATAGCAGCCTTAGTGAGATGCTCTTTGGACCAATGTCCACAATGTCCATGCCTCTGGGGTTGAACTCTTCCACCTTTAATCAGCTGGTACTTTGCACAGCAGGGACATTCAGCATTGTGTAAGTCTCACAACATTGCAGTTCCCTATATATACACAATATAGCACACCCCATACAGCAGTGCTGAGCAGACAGCCCCTTTTAAATCTAATGGACTATGGCAAGCACATTGGAGGTTTGAGACAATATGATCCATCACAAAGTGGCAAGATCGCTGACTTGAACGGGTGCTGAACTGCAGACACAGACGGGAGAGCATTTTTTTCTGGTTTACTGTGTATGCCTATTTTAAGATTAGATGAACTGCCATCCAGAGGTACTTTCTTGTAACAGAAGCACAGGGGAGCTATCTATATTCTGACACCTAAGTTAAAGCACATGTTGAGTGAGGGCTTGTGCGAGAACATATTGGACCAGAGAGTCATGAGTAGCAATAGAATTTCTCCCAAAGTAAAATAACGCTTTCATGGCTGAGGATTTCTGAAAACTACAAGTTTCCAATAAAACCTGATTTTTTTCTGAAATCCAGAATAACTTTCCATTCCTCATTACATTTAAGATGAGGCTTGGCCTTGTTTTATTGCAAACATATCCAGTTTTTGTGAGAGAGGTTTTTATGTACGAAACTGAAACTGTCTTCTACACAGGGCATCTAAAAGTAGTTGTTGAAAGTAAAGTGAAGGATGAGTTGGATCCAGAATAGGACTGAGAAAAATGTAGCCTAAGTTCAGAAGGTGGAAACTCAGGCAGCCCATCATTCAATTTAATTCATTAACTTTCTATTAAGCTATTGAGCTTCAGTGATTTCCTTTAAAATGTTAGAACTTCATGCGAGGGAGAGATGTGGGGTACTTTATCCAGCTGAACTAAAGACAATAGCTGGGAAAAATAGACTCAATGATTTGCAAGTCATGTATGTCTTGGATTCCTCAAAAGATTGTGCATTAAAACTGAAAACCACTGAAGGCTTGGGGAAACCAAGACTAGGGTATAAGGGAATGTGTCTATTGTTAAGCAGATATTAGGTAGACAAAAGCAGATGGGAATGTTTTTAAGCAATCTCATTTATTTGAGCCCATGTGCACAGATGCACACATGAAGAAAAGAACTGCCAGCTTATTGTCCACCAAAAAAAGGTTTAGGGAAGTACAGGAAAATTGGGACACAAGGCTCCATCCTTATTGCAATGGAACAGCTGAAAGCTCTGCCACCAGAATATATATTAAGTAGATCAAGAAAAGAAACACAGTTATAATCCATCCATTTAAAATTTACAATGCATTTATAATAATAGATTCAAACTATGCTAATATGCATTTTGACTGACTATATATTCTCATCTCACTTCCATTGCTCCCTCAGGCTCCACATCCTTAGGCAAATAGTTGGCCTTTACCAGACGACATTACATTCAATTCACTATCTATCTGAGTTACAATTAGATAAAGCACTTAGTTTTGATCCTTTATTCTTCTGAGTTACTGGAAAGAAGAGATAAACCCCCTACAGTCTCGGCTCCTGAGGCTTCCCACACAATAGCATAGTGCTTTGCCACAGTGAAATATGCATAGTTGGTTAGACTCTTCTCTAAAGATACAATTAGTACCTTGAATCCTGAGCTTTTTTAGGCAAACAGCAGTAGAGATTGCAAAACCTTGCCTCACTGTTTTCCCCCTGGTTTCAGCTATGCTTTGAACAGAAAGAAGTGTGAGAAATAAGCAGACAAAGCAGAGACGTAACATCATCCTGTACAAGAATAAAATGCAGGGAATTTTGTAGTGCTCAGCTGAATTGTCTACTGAAGAGACACTGGGGGCAGAGACATGAAACAAAACTTACTTCAGAAATTAGTATTTTGGATAGACAGAATAAAAATAATCTTAACGTCAACAAAGGTTATTTTATCCAGACATCAGTCTTTTTGGTGCCTATATATTACAGCTTCTAGTTTGCCCACTGGCAGAACAAGGGATTATCTTTCCATTATTTTTTCTCTACCTGCCAAAGAGAAACCCAAAATAGGCACAATGATGACATAGTTAAAAAATAATACTAAAAATCTCTAACCTAAATTACACTTTTTAGCATTAGTTTTTGTTCTGAGATTAGCTAAGGCATGCAAGCACTTTGCTACACCATTTAGCTCCTAAAGATAATTTTATAGGATGCTATTTCATATTAAAGCTTAAGCTTCAAGCATGCAATTACAGGAAAGTCATCTTTCAAGTAGTGTTGTGCTGCTTCCTATCTGTGTACTCAGGCTGGTACATCTACTTGTGTCTTAGGCTTAGATTACTATAACCCCTAAAAAGCCCATGCTTGTCCATTAGAAGGCTGATCTTTGGGCATTGAGTTACCAGAGCAGAATATAGAACTTTTTCAGTTCAGTGGGAGTCACTCGGGAAATCCCCCCACACACACAGTTTTAGCAGATAGACCTCTTAGCACCACAGAACTGAGGATAGGGTAGAAATGACTCAGGATTTGGTGTTCAGGTTTCAAGTTGTCATTATACAATTGCTTCATACTTCAAATATCTCTCCTCTCTTGCTTGCAGAAGCTGTATCATTTCCTTTAAAGCAGTGCAGAACCAAAAGAGCTTACTGAATGGCAGTACCCTAAGTGTAAAACATTCCCCTGTTGTCAAATCCAGCTCTGCTCTTTCAGTGTCATATATGCGTTCATCCGTATTAAACAGGGCTTGAAATGCAGCTTAGCAAGCAGTCATTTTTTTTCCTGCAGTGTTGGCACTGTAGTAGGGAATGGAAATAAAGTCCACAGAAATCTTTTACTCCACATGTAGATTTAAACTACCTTTTGAGGTTCATGCAGGATGCACTGGGCATTTCAGAGCATTAACGTTACAGGGTATCAAGTTATCTGCTCCAAATCAAGAAGTCCCAGGAAGACCGGTAATCACTTCTCATCAGATTCCAAAGATGTTGGGTACCTTAGGATATCCTTTGAAGAAACACACTCAAGGGGGGGCCCTTGTGAATTTCTTGTAGATAATATTGATTTTGAACGTTTTATATTATCAAAATATTAACTTTTCCCATGGTAGTGTAAACCTCAGCATTACAATTTGGGCCTCCTGAGTCCTGGTTTGCTTAGTTGTGTTAGAAAACCTCTATGCAGTGACCAGAAGTGGAAAAAACATTGGCAGAGAGTAAAAGGAAAAATACACCATGTTCCAGCAGCATACATTTGACACCGTTGTTTCACTTAGTATGTCACCATTTCATGGAAAGTACTACCATGTGCTTCCCAGCTAGCATTCTGGATACAAAATCTTCTAATGAGTGAATATCACCATCTGTATGCTTCACCTTTAAAGTGACAGCCCTTCCAGGTAGCTGTGATTCATTAGCATCAGCTTAAGATATTGGATTGGGTTCCACTGCAGTTCTATGTATGATGTGACAGGTGATTAACCTCATCAAATAGACAGCTACTTCTGAAAACTGTTCACTCCTACTGCTTCCCTTGACTTATCACTGTGCTCATAAAAACTTTACCAGTTTTCTGCCAGTTTAGTTCACTGAACAGGTAAATTCATAGAATGTGTTAGACAAGTGTCACTTGTGAAGAACTGCTAGAACAGACCTTTTGGTTGGTGAAGAGCCTTCTCTTAGCCCAATCTGTGTCATTAAGCATCACTCACAGAGGACAGTAATTCTGCTGTACAATGGCAACTGTGGTAAAGATATCTGTTCTGGTTAAACTTCATTCTGTGACTGCTCTGCAGCCGTAACCTCTAGCCCCTCTTCCCTGGCATTTTGCTTGTTTCCTAGTTTTCTGTACAAATCTCTCATTAATTTTCTTTACCACAGAGAAAACACATGCATCTGCCTGTATTTCATTACTGAGAGAGGGATAGGACTTTATAGCAGAGCTGGATCCTTTTCAAATCTCTTCTTTACTTAAATACTCCAACAAGCAAATTCCTGGGTTTTAATGACATATACTTATCTCTCAATTTAACACCATCACACTTGTTGAGAGAGATGTTTTTGCCTTGTCAGAATTAGGGGAAGCATGTCATCTGATATTAGCAACTGCAGTTAATCTGCTCCAAGTTTTCCCTATAATATTTAATTTTTATCACCTAAAAGCAACAAAGCTATTTGCAAATGGCTCTGTTGTGTCCAGATGGAGACTGAAGAATTCTATTAAGATTCAAGTTGCTGATCAGTCATTGATATATAGAAATGTAGGTTCACAGAAATGAGGTTAAATACACTATTATAAAACTGAGCATCCATCAATTTTCCAGTGACTTTTCCAGACAATATGATATTTCCAGACTTAGTACAATGATGGATTTGAAAGGAGCTAAACCGGAATAAATCTCTGATATGAATTTGCTACCTCAAAACTTCCACAGCTGTTGTTTTACTCTAGACTTTATCTTTTTTTAGGTCCCATTTTATTCAGATACATTATATCTGCATTGGAGAATGGCATTGGGCAAATACTAAAAAACTAAAATCCAGGAAAAAAACCCCATAAAAATTTATTAAACCAATTATTAATAATTTGCCTTGTTTTCTTTCAGTTATGGATCTCAACGTGTTTTGCAGTTATGAATTCCTTCATTTAGTACATTTGTAAGGGCTCTTGTGACCTTTAATAAATATTCTGAGTATGATAACATGATGGTGATGGTGGGTGGTGGGAAGTGTACCATAGATTCAATTTCAAGAAAAATTGAGACACAGCAGAACTCTGTGGTCACTTCTAGGGTCATGCCAAATCAGGGTACCAAAACCTATTCTGTCCCATGTCCTGGGTTTAGCAGTAGCAGTCATTTTTTCTGTTTCTTGGTAGCTGGTGCAGTGCTGTGTTTTGACTGGGAGTGAGTGCACAAGCTGTCTGGCTGGGTTTAAACCAAGACACCCACAGCTCTGGTACTCTGGTAAAAAATTAGGGTATTTGGTCACATTCTGTATAGTGGTTCAATTCATTAGAAGGAAGATGGAGACTCCCTTTTTACAAGAAGTCACATGGAAAATATAAGGGGTAATGGGCACAAGTTACTCTTAGGGAGCTTCTGGCTGGAAACAAGAGGAAAATTTTTCACAATGAGAACAATCAGCCATTGGAATAATCTTCCAGGGAAGTGGTGGATTCCTCAGCATTGGACACATTTAAAATTCAGCTGGACAGGGTGATGGGACATCTAGTCTAGGTTGTACTTTGCTAAGAAAGGTTGGACCAGATGATCCTTGAGGTCCTTCCCAACCTGATATTCTATGATTTGTTATGATTAATCAATTCAGATTACACAATAAAGATTTGGAAAGGGTCCAACCTGATATTCTATGATTTGCTGTGATTAATCAATTCAGATTACACAGTGAAGATTTGGAAAGGGCACCCTCAGTTCAGGATTATGACCTCCTTAGCCCTTCTTTTAGGTATGTTTTTAGCACTTATCTTTAAAAAAGTGCAGCTATCTCACCTTCAGAAGATAATCAATCTGGAGGAAACCATGTAAAAGAACAAAACCCTGGCACTGCTTTTATCTTTATGCATCTGTTTAACATAGACTGTGAGAATCTTTTGAACTCTGGTTTGGATCTACCCACAGGTTCAAAGGGAATGAGTAAACTAGGTAGTCATGAGGAATAAGAAGTTGTGCAATAGTTTCAGAGAGGAACAGTGAACTGATATACTCGTGTCTTCACTACACTTTTTCCTGCAAGCATCATCATGAACAGTTACTGACCTCTGGATACCCAAGAGAGGAGCTACAGTTGCCAGATTACCAGAGCCTTCTTTGGCTTCCCAAACAGTTCTTCTGAAATGCTGCATTTTCAATGAAATAAGTCAGTATAACAAGCAGCACAGGATAACAGAGTGGGAAAGGTTATTTGGTATCTTAAGTATATTTTACATACAAAAATAAAGCTCTGCTTTGAAGAATATGCAAGCATAGTGATGGTCAGCTGCTACTGAAATCTCCTGATCCGGGGGGGGAGAGAAATTCATCCACATGCTTGAAGTGAAAGGGGCACTTCAGTGTCATATCATGTTCATCCATCTTAAGTGTGTGTCTCTCTTGACGTACCTAAGTTGTCTCAAATCAATGGGGAGATAGGCATCTCCACAGGATGATTTGTCTAATTACAGGTGTTTATGAAAGGCTGGATAAATTGCCTTTTCAGAAAGCCTGTCTCTTTCCATTCAGTCTATGTAGTGAATGGAGATCTTCAGATCTAGTTTACATGAAACTGATAAATTAATTCAGATAAATCCTACTCTATAGTGTTGAAAGCAGAATCCAGCCTAGTTTCTCTTCTTTTTTTCGCTACCTAGAGTATAGTAGGACTAATCTGCTATTTCTATGTAACCAAAAGATTTTGAGACTCATTCAGTGTTTCATCTTTGTTTTGGTTATTAATCAATCTCAAAAGCTGTTTGTTGCAGTTTATAGTCCAAAGCGAACAGAAGTGATATTTTAATTGATCTTTTAATGATGTGATATTTTATATACTATCAAACATATAATAAAAACATTTTATACTGAGAATGTATTTTCATTTTTATATGAGCATTCTCACTATCTCTAAAGGGCAACAGAATTTTATTCTTGCACAAATATCTGTTTTGCTTTCCAAACTTTGTTTACTGCTAGTGAAAATGAAGAAAACAATTGCTGGATATGGGAGAAACAAGTTTTCCTGATTGTATTTTTAAATTGTAAAATGCAGTGATTAAACTATAAGCAAGAGCATTTTGGTGGAAATAACAATTGTTTCATAGTCTTTTTTGTCTTATATATTATTAACTTCACTGACTTTTGTTTTCTACTGGAAAGCAAAACACCATAAGTTTTTATTTCAGACCATCTGAGCTGAAGGCCTTGTACTAATTTTTAGCTGAACTTTGGCACCCTCTTTATCTTATCTTTAATATACTAAAAATTTCACTGTGGAAATGTTGCTACCCAGATCTGGAATGATTTTCAATATTTCCATCTGAAATTTCATGTACACATTCCAGATTTTTTGGAAATTCAATTTCTACAATTTCTCATAAATGTAATTCATCAAGAAGCATCCTATTTCTGGGATGATGGTGTCAGCCCACAGAATTTGCCTGGCAGTGCTAATGCGCAGTTAATCAATCATCACCATTACTTTTTTTCAGGTCATTGAGAAAGAAAATGAAAAGACAAGATAATGAAGACAGTGAGATGACTAATTAGTTGATTAAATGAAGACTGTTCAGAGATATTCAACTATGTACGTTATTCATGGAAATAGCATGCTTTCTTCAGCCTCCTACCACAGAAAAATCTGTATAAAGCCATTGAGACCCATTAAAAAAACTATAGAGTAGGAAAAGAAGTTTGAGAGATGTGATTTTCCACACTTGATGTCAGAAAAATAGACAAGTGCAGTTGTTACTGTTAGTGATAAAGGAGCACTGTAAGTAAGAGACTAGGTATGTGGAATGAAGTAAAGATAAGTCAAGCCACACTCCTGAAGTGGTTAGGAAAAGGATCATGTCAATTTTCTGCAGAGATTTGAAGTGATTTTTATACTGCTGCACAGAGCCAAAAGGGAAGAACTTGAGCTACTATAGTCTTGGTTTTAGAGCCCTCATGTTATCAGGAAGGTAAACACTACAGAAAGAGTACCATTTAGAAGACTTTTTTGTTTCTTTTTGGTTTGGTTTGGGTTTTTCTGCCAGAAAGAGATCAGGCATTACTGCACTGACTGTGATACTATTTTTAGAGATGAAAGCCAACAGAATTCCCAGGAAATCCCAAGAGAAATGCACAGACAGATAAATACTACAGGTTTAGACAGAGATTTGAAAGGAAAATAGGATATTATAATACCCTCTCTCTTTTTTTTTGTTTTCAGATGATCATGGTTTAGTTTCAGTTTTAACAAACAATGCCTACGATTGAGGACCTTGCTTTGAAGCTAGCTGAACAGTGAACTAGAAGAAGACTGTTTGTAGAAGCCAAAGACATATGATTTTTTTTGTGGTCAAAGGACATTATTTGTCCCTAGCAAGAGGAAATCTTGTTGGAAGGACATCATTCCTAAATGGATGGTTAATCCAGCAAGAAAGATGCTAGCAAACAAATAAGGTGCATACACAATGTAGAAAAGGGAATCATCAGCAAAGAAAGGTATGCCCTAGATCTTAAGTATAGGGGTGAAGAGAGAAATGTCAAAATGTGGGTTGCACTCATCTTTTCAAGGCATGTAACAACAAACAGCCATTCTACCATTCTACCAAATTGAAAGTCTGCTAAAGAAATATGCTTGTGACTTAATTTTATGATGCATTGTTAATACATAGGGCAGTCAGAATGTCACACCAAAAGATGCAGGTGAACTCCAAGACTAGAAAAAGGGTGAAAATAAATACTATAGAGAGGAAGATCATGTACATTACTATAAAGTGAGAGGTTATCAGCTGAAAATAGTGAGCTTGAGGCTCCACGCAGCCTTCTCTTCTCCAGGCTGAACAGCCCCAACTTTCTCAGCCTGTCTTTGTACGGGAGGTGCTCCAGTCCCCTGATCATTCTTGTGGCCCTCCTCTGGACTTTTTCCAACAGATCTATGTCCTTTTTATGTTGAGGACACCAGAACTGCTCACAATACTCTAGGTGAGGTCTCACAAGAGCAGAACAAAGGGGCAGGATCACCTCCTTCGACCTGGTGGTCATGTTCCTTTTGATGTAGCCCAGGATACGGTTGGCTTTCTGGGCTGCAAGCGCACACTGAAGCTGGCTCGTATTCATTTTCTCATTGACCAGCAACCCCAAGTCCTCCTCCACAGGGCTGCTCTGAATCTCTTCTCTGCCCAACCTGCAGCTGTGTCTGGGATTGCTCCCACCCAGGTGTAGGACCTTGCACTTGGCATGGTTAAACTTCATGAGGTTGGCATCAGCCCACCTCACAAGCGTGTCAAGGTCCCTCTGGATGGCATTCCTTCCCTCCAGCGTATCAGCCGAAACACACAGCTTGGTGTCATCGGCAAACTTGCTGAGGGCGCGCTCAATCCCACTGTCCATGTCAGCGACAAAGATGTTAAACAAGACCAGTCCCAGCACTGATCCCTGAAGGACACCACTCGTTACTGGTCTCCACCCCGGCATTGAGCCATTGACCATGATTCTTTGCATGTGGCCATCCAGCCAGTTCTTTATCCACCAAGTGGTCCATCCATCAAATTGATGTCTCTCCAATTTAAAGACAGGGATGTCATGGGGGAAAAAAACAGTTTTCTCTGAAAATGTTTCTGGAGAATGAACAACAGGAGGAGGAAGAACTAAAAAGTCTATAGGACCAAATCAGTCTGGAAATTCATAGGTATAACACAGATACAAGTAAATGTAGGCAGGTAAACGCAGAGGTTTTTGTTAGTGGATTTGCTAGTACCAGGTAAATACAGATGTTTAAGTTCTGCAAGAGTTTTTGAATGATAGTAGCAATGGGAAATAAAACATGGAGAAATTATGAAGAACAGCTTGCCACATGCATTACCCAGGCTTTATCAAGAAGAACAGGCAGGGTTGACTTGATGACTTAAAATTTTATTTCTGTTCCTGTGTTTCTAACCACTCTGTTAATTGAGCTACTGGCTTTGGACCCTGGGTCTGGTTTTGGAATGTGAAGGCTTTAGTATATCAGCTGTCCCAGGGATTAAGTAGTTTAAACAGCACTTTTGTGTACCTAGGATAAAAAGAAACACTATTTGTTTTTAAAAGTGGATTTGCTAGTACCAAGACCATGCAAATTCTTGTCTTCACTGTTACTTAGACATAAATTTGAATGCCAAAGGTATTTTAACAAAAATTAGAAGGAAATCTGGGATGCAAGTTGAAAATGAATTGGCTCATCAGCAGTCTTTTTGTTCTTTTGTGAGTATAAGTACCTTTCACAAACATAAGCAATTGCCTGAACACACCTGGGGGATTATTCTGAAGCACGGTATACAGAAAGTATTCCATAAATAAGAGTAAAAACACCCTCTATGCAAATTGTTTGCTCTCCCCAGTGCTTTCAAAAAAAGCTACCAAATTGATTTAAGTTCTCAAATCATGCATTTATTTTGTACCAGTATAATCACCAACACTTAAGCTATTAGTGCTATTTTTGGCTACTGGGCTGATACAAAATGTTAGTAAATCTAACCTGAAATGCTGTATTTTTACTGCTGTTCAGAAGTACCAGACATGCCAGCATAAGTCACTCCAGACAGCTCCACTCTGTGATCACATACAGAGCCATTCTGAATATTTTACTAATTCATTTATCAAGTACTAAGTTCCCAGCAGTAAGAAACTGAGCAATTGTCTAGGTGTCTCTCTGGTGTCTTGTCATTTTGTTTGCCATGCCAAGTAAATTATTGCCGTCTCCTGATTATGAATTCATTAAAGCTCAGAGGAAACTTAATTGTTATCTTAGGAAGCTAGCATGTTACCTGTATATGCAGTTTAGTAGAATTACATACAGTGTTGGTTATGGAGAATAAAACATTTTCACAGAAAGGAGATATCAATACATTCAGTGACATCACTATATTTCTGCTGTCCTTCAATTTTTATTAGGGAAACCTATGGTCTGCCACAGAAACATTGCACTTCCTACCCTTTACTATGAATATATTTTGTTCTCTGCCACAATTAATCCAATTTTCAGTAATAACAAAACACTGTTGTTCTTTTATCATTTAATAAATGCATTTCTTCTGTGCCAGTAAATTAGATTTTGAAGAGTGGCACTGGCTGCTGATGACTCAGAGAACAGCGTATTGTACACTGTGACGACTTTTATTTCCTTCACAATCCCAACAGGGGCTATGCGAACCAAGGAGTTTCAGTAGCAATGCTCTGCTTTGGTATCTGTTATTGTTTATTGGCATAATTTCCCATTATCATTTATTAGCAGAACTTCAGGGAAACCAATCCAGCAAAGCTCCTTTGAACCAGAAGGTGTTTATCAAGGGCGTGCAGAGCATGAGGGATGCATTCAGGTGCAGGCAGTCATGCTTAGTCCATGGCACCAGCCACCACTAGCACATAGCTGGGTGGCTGTGCTATCGCAGTGCTCAGAGGAGCCTAAAAGAGCCCTAATGAGAGATCAGAGATACTATCAGAGCATGAGTGAAGCAGGTACGTGATTTCCTCCATCACAGGATGAAATTCTAACTCCTTTGCCTGTTTTGCAGGGAGGGCTGTAAGCGACCTTATATAGGCGAGACTAATTCTCCACTCCATCACACTAGTGTTATCAAAGTATAATGCTATTAAAATTAGATTAAATTACCTTAGATTAAAATGGGTGTCATGCACTGAAGAATCAGATCCACAGGAATGAAAGGTTTTCTTTGTGCAAGGGACATGTTCTGAGGCATAACAGATTAGTAAATGCAATTGATGTACTTTCTTGTCACATAATAGCCTCTTATTATTTCTATTTTTGAAAAAGCACAGAATTAGACTTGCCACTTTTTCCAATGAACTGAGAATCTCAGTGAGCAAGATGTATTATAAGCCTCTAATCCTGTGCATCATAAACTGGTTAATGCAGACACCATACAAAATGTAGCAACCACATATCTTGCCTGTTTGTCATTGCTTTTTGTTTCATAAAATTATATTTTCTCTGTTACAGGTGTTTTAAAGAAGTCTGTAGATCTCTACAGGCTATTAAAGTGGATGGAGTGAAAAACAGAGTACCTCTAAAGGCTTCCTTGTATCTACCATATGCTGTTAGAAAATTGCTTACAAATACCAGTAGCACATATTAGAAACTCTACAAAACTGCCAAATATGCTTCAGGTAACATTCCTTCATACACATAAAACCTACCAGATTTTGAAATTTTGAAATGAATCATACATGCATTTTTCATCTCATAAACCGGTGGGACTGCATGAGTAGCCTCTAGCAACTATTGTCCAAGAAAAAGAAAGAAAACACGTGTTTTTGCAGAGTAAGAGCTATATGAACAAATGAGGGAACCACAGGGCAGAAAATATGTTTCAATACATTATGTATGAAATTTGGTGGGCCTTGGCCAAGCTACTGGAAAATGTGTGCTGTAGATTAGACTAACAACTATATTCAGAGTATAGTTTAGAACATAACAATTATGTCTTCAAAAGTACCAAGATATGATGCTTTATTAAAAGCTGATAAGTTTTAAGGTTTTAGCTTACTTGTGAGAATTAAACATTGTGCTTGTCATTAAACCAGCCTCTGAGCTCAGCAGGAAGATGAGAGACATTTTAGAGAGTGAAAAATGTGGCACACTGGTTGATCTAATCAGTCTTTTCCTCTCTTTTTCTCCCAGCATTGCAAATATGGATTGTGTTTCTCCCTTCCCCAAGACATCAAGTGTTAATAATTCACTGCGATGATTTTGGACATTTTATATTTAAAGTCTGCATACAGTCTACCGATTAAATCACATTATGAATAGTTGGATGAATATCTTATTTTAAAAATTACTTTCTTCTGCCACCACAAATTGTACTTTTACAGCAAATGGCTGGCCATTTTAATAAGAATGAATGTAATTATTTTACAGTCTGTGCTCTTTACAGGCTGGCAGACTTAATTTTCATATAGGAATTCAGTGAGTATTATTGGAAAGGGAGATTTTTAAAGTTGCCATTTGTGTCTATAATTTACAGAAAATTACTTTGCCTAGAAAATAAATAAGATGTGGGGGGCTTCAGTGAAACCACTGAGCCCAGAAAGTCACGAATCACTGAATTCTCCTTCTTTGCCACAAGCCCCTGGGTATTTTTTTTTCTCTTGTTATTTTGTCAATTAAAGCAAGAAACAAAGAAAGAAAAAGAAAGCTAATATGGGAAAAAACATACAGAAGTAAAGCCAGAAAAGTGGACTTCATTCTTCCCAAGACACATGAAATCAGACTAGCAGACAAAGACCCTTATTTTGCAGCCTTTTTCTTGGGTATAGTCTCAGATAAATTTCATCTATGTTCATAAGACTATACCTCAAGTCACTGTAAGGTGTCCAAGCTCTGGGGGCTGCCAGTGTGCAGTGTCCAACCACTGCAACTGCAAAGAATGGGAATCAACTAAAGTTCATTTCACCTTGCAGGTAACTTGTGGCTGTTATTGATAATAATGCTATCGATAATAATCAGAACTCAAGTGATACGTTATAAGACATTGTGTCAGGGTAATGATAGATGACAATTTAGGTGACATGTAGAGATGCCAAAATCCCAAAGAAAAGCCATGGGGTGTAGGTGTCACTGAGACCCTGGGAAATCTCCACCTTCAGCTACTCTTTGATAAGGCCTTGTGAAAATGGAATTCAGATTGCAAAGTTAGGTATTTCTGAAAGAAATAGCTTTAATCTGCTTTGACCCCAGAGCCAGGTAGGTATAATCATTAATCACTAACCTCTGTATGTACTACATTAGTCACTCTTGGAAAACCACTGAAAAAAGAATATGTGCTTTAGTTCTGCAGGTCATATTGGACTCAGCCTATAAGCACATCAAGCTGCAATAGAGTTACTGTATCCCTGCAAACCCACAAATTCAGAGTGCGAAAGCAAGGATGCAGAGAAACTGCAGTAGTTTCTTTAGGAGTTTCTACTTCATCATCATTTAACTTGATCCCACTCTGCCCTAATTTAGTTCCTTGATCACTTAATCATGATATATATCCTCAGTCTCTTCTTTTTACTTGGTCTAGTTTTTTTTTACCTGGTCTACAATGCTCAATCAAATAAGTATTTCCTGAGACAAAGAACTGATGCCAGAACCCAATAGTTAGATAAACACTTGACTTATAGAGGTATAATGTTGGAGTCTTCCTGCATAAAAGCAGGGGTAGGTTGTGAGTCACCCACATATTGCATCATGTAGGGATGTTAACAAGGCTGGGCTTGGGGAAGTATGCGAGATGTAGAGCTTCAGCAGCTCTAGTTTTGAGTGGGAAATCTGCTTTTCTAAAGAGATTTTAATGAAACAGAACATTCCCATTATATAAGTACATCTATTTGCGTATGTATGTGTACATATATTTGTGTATGTATGTGTGTATACATATCTGTATGTTTACATAGTACCGTGATTCTGTTTTGTAGCACAATTTTCTTGAAGTGGAAGCAGGTGAAGATCATTAGATTAGTTTTGCCCATGATGCTAATCTTGTTCACTACAAGAAAGAAAATATTCTAATTAAAAATAGTGATGTCAGAAAAGGGTGTTTAGGCAGGCTGCAACCTGAAGAACAACGAGATCTTGGAGGCAGAAGCTACTTGAGAGGAGCAGTCACACTCACATGGCTGCTCATTTCAAGCAATTCATCCTCCCTCGCTCCCACAAATACTTCAGGCATTTGCTTGCTCAATGTCCTAAAAAATACTGATCCATTTAATGAGATCTATTGACAATGCATTGCTGATCTGTGTTAATAAAATTCTTGGTACCAGATTTCCAGGTACCTTAGTGTGCTTAAATAGCCTACCCGACCCTCCATCAACCCAATTTTCCCCAGTTGTTCTTGCTGTGACCTTATTGAGTGAGTTTCAGTTGAGAGAGATATTATTTTGGTTTTGCCAGTTTTTAAAGCTGTGGGAATGAGTATTTATAATGGGAAGTGTGAAAGTTCTTTAACTATAACTATACTGCTAGGAGCTGAGATAGTAAAAGAGCTTACCTTATTCCATTTCACATTGTATAAGCTATTAGAATGAGGGGGTGGAAGTACACTTTAATTCTTTTCTTCCAGTGCTTTAAAGGTATATTTGTTTTTAGCTCCTTTTCCTGACGCTGTTTTACATTTTACCCTTTAGCATTCAATAAAAACAAAATAAAAGAGAAAAGACAGAAGGGAGAAATGAAACTGCTGTAGAAAATAACCTCCGAGAACAAGACGACTTTGTTTATAATCTAATAAAATATCTTTCATGAGTGTGGAGGGGAGGAAACCACTCTGTAATATCAATGAAAAAGTCAGCAGTCATCATGGGAGGAGCCACACTTTATACAACTGAGCCATACCTAGTAAATACAGAAAGTAATTAACTGATAATTAAGAGAGGAAGGCACAGTAGCCACTATGTTTGATCTGCAGATCAATAAAACTCTAGTAGGAGCTTCTGTGTTAGCTTTTTATTAGACTTTTTTCCTCCTTTTTTTTTTAGCTGATTGCTCTCCTGAGAACTGCAGTTTCTACACTGCTCTGATCCAAGTCTGATGTCAGTCTGCCTAGCAGCACTGATTCACCCAGATAGTCCTCGAAGCCAAGAATTGCTTTGCCTGCCCTGTAAAGGTCCTTTCACTTTCTCTGCACTCTCAAGAAGTGAACTCTGATACACTTTAAACTCGTTTACTTCACAGCAGGGTCTTGGGTGCAGCTGAATTCTTTTTAGGCAACGTAATGGTTTTTAATCAAAAAGAAGCCTCTAAAAATGACAATAGAAGTGGAAATTTCTAGATATTTAATAATTTGTAGAATACTTGATATATCATACAAATACACAAAGAACTTCCAAAGACAATTTAGTAGTGGTGCATGAATCAACATGGAGAATATGTAACTTGTAGTGAAGATGGTGGTTATATATTTTTGCTAATCTTCTCATTTATTGCAAAGTTGGAGTTTCCCTGTCATCTCTGCCCTCCACTGTGGGTCTAATTCTTTCTATAAAACAGTTACATGGAGAGGTGAAGGGAAACTGAGAGTGTTGGTCTCTCTAAATTGCATCTTTATCCTCAAAGCAAAGGTAAAAAAAGATTTGATTTTTTGTTGTATTCAGAACTATATGTTATTTGTCAACTAACTTAGTTGCTAACCTCTTTCTACCCTTGGGAAGGCCTCAGAGGCAGTGTACACACAGGTGAGGGTGCATGCTCCTGCTCAAGCACTGAAAAGCCCAAACACAAAATCTTTATTATTAGCATAGGAAGGAGAAGAAACATAGTTTGATTTTCAAGACCTAATTTTTTTTAGGTTTACCTGCAAATCCTATTTCTTGTAGACAGCAGAGATTTAATCAGAAGAGTAAAGAAGGCTCTGTGACTGCTACAGGCTTGCATCTCTTTCAGCAGTTCTCTGAGTCATTGAAATAAAATTAAATGAAGCTTATCTGTTCTCCCACTGTTTACACACTTGCAGATATGCCTTTGCAAAGACCAGTATAATGTGATCTTCACTGCTGCGTATAGCCAGTAAGTAATAATGTAGAAGAAAGAAGTCATAAGACTTTGTGTCACACAAGTCTTTGAGGTAGTTGTTTTATGTAACTTTATTGGAGTAGCGTGGGAACTGCTCTTCCTACAATGCTGCTGTTCCAGTGAATCTGCAGAAATTGGTCCTTCTCCTTATATCTGGTTTTCCATATCTGGACAACTCAGAAGGGCCAACGAACAGGCTCAATGTTGGGGCACTATATTCAGTGAGAGATGAACAGCGCCATGGACCTGGAGCTTGCTGGGGCACTCCAGCTGCTTTCTTTCTGTCTGTCCTTGCTGTTTATTCTCAACTTGGTGGGAGTAAAGTTAAAGGAATTGCATTCTGATGCTGAGTTTGGGAAAGTCACTGCTGTCCGTTTCTTTCCAACCAGTCTTGAGTTGTCTCACACAAAACAAAGTCCAAACAGAAGTTGATGGCTGTGTCAGGGAACTGAGCACACTCAGCTTCCCAGGTAATTTCAGAGCTTGCTATTTTTCAGAGTTTTTTCCAGGTCATGTCTTTCTAAGAAAGCAATCTGGGCAGTACAGAGGCTTATAGCTAAGAGCAAGCTGAGACCCACTTTTCACCAACAGCACACACCCATCAGCAAGTATTGATCACCTGTGGCTATCATTTACCTTTTCATTTCCTTTCCATGTCTTTTTCATTAGTTACAGCTGCCAGATTTTTCCCACCTCTCTATTGTCGCTGATAAGTACAGCAATGGGAACAAGTGCATATGTACTGGCTCACAGCTTTTGGGAGGCAGAGCTTGGCTGCTTCGTGGCAGCTGCAAGAGCCTTGGGGAAAAGGTTTGAGGCCACCCAACTGAGCAGATGTGCAGTAGCAGCTGGGGAGTGCTGTTCCCAGCAGCTCTTCCAGCTTCAGTCATTACCCATTAGTGAGCAGCAGCAGCATTGCTCCACCACTGTGGTGGATCCAACCACAAGACTTCTGCTCCCTTCCCAGAAACAATTCCTTATCTGCTGCCGGTCAGCCTCACTCTTCTACTTTATTAATTACAGGCTCAGCTGTGATTCCTTCCACATGCCTGCTCTAGGAGTAATGGTCCATGAGAAGTCTCATTAGTCTCCCATGTGGGCTGCCCACATTGCCAGATCCTTCAGAGGGAAGAGAACAACTGTTAGATAAATGCTGCTCTCCTTTCCCACACAGGTGAGAACCGACAGAACAACTAAACACAGAGGAATGGGAACAACTGACCTCATCAATTCACAGCACAGTCTTTGCAGACTCAAGCACAGTGGGAGAGAGTAAATGACAATAGTATGCTGGCTACTTAACGGCTCTTCTTTGAGCATCAGATCTATGTCCTTCCCTGTCACTTTTCCTCCTTCAATATCCCAAGCAGCACCTGAATGCCCTATTGAGAATTTAATCTCTGTTATCCTCAGTGTAGTATGTAGCTACACTGTCACAGCTTGCAGCTTCTAACATTGTGAAGCTAATGAACTAACCCGCTAATCCTGCAAAGGTGTGGATGCTGTGTTGTTTTCAGCATGTGGTGAATCTATTGGAAATTAATCTATTGGCATTCTCACACTGCATCAGATAAATTTAGAATCATAGAATCATTTAGGTTGGAAAAGACATTTAAGATCATCAAGTCCAACTATAAATGTAATGTTGCCAAGTCCACCACTATCTACGTCCCTAAGCACCACATGTACATGCCTTTTAAATGCCTCCAGGGATGGTGACTCCACTGCTTCCGTGAGCAGCCTGTTTGAATGCTTGAAAACCCTTTTGGGGTTTTGGGGATATTTTCCTAATATCCACTTAATATCCAATCCAAACCCCTCCTGGCATAATTTAAGGCCGTTTCCTCTTGTCCTATTACTTGTTACTTGGGAGAAGAGACTGACACCAGCATCTCTATAACCTCCTTTCAGGTACTTGTACATCGTGACAAGGTCTCCCCTAAGCCTCTTCTCTAGGTTAAATAACCCCATTTCTTTCAGCCACTCCTCATAAGACTTATGAGGACCCTTCACCACCTTTGTTGCTCTTCTCTGGACCTGCTGCAACACCTCAGTGTCTCTCTTGTAGTGAGGGGCCCAGAACTGAACACAGGATTTGAGGTGCAGCCTCACCAGTGCCCAGTACAGGGGCATGATCACTTCCCTTGTCCTGCTGGCCACACTATTGCTGATACAGGCCAGGATGTTGTTGCCTTCTTGGCTGCCTGGGCACAAGCTGTTCACATTCAGCTCCGTCAATCAGCACCTCTAGGTCCCTTTCCGCTGAGCTGCTAACCAGCCACTCTTCCCCAAGCCTGTAGCATTGCATGGGGATGTTGTGACCCAAGTGCAGGACGCAGCATTTTGCCTTGTTGAAAGTCATAAAGTCAGCCTTGGCCCATTGATCCACCCTGTCCAGATCCCTCTGTAAAGCCTTCCTACCCTCAAGGAAATCAATGCTCCCACCCTACTTGGTGTGATCTTACTGAGAGTGTACTTTATCCCCTCATTCAGATCACTGATAGATTTGGTTCATAAATCTCTGGGAGATCAGGGCTCACAAACTTGTTCACAGTGAAACACGGATGTTGCATGAATAGCAGGCACAGTAACACTGATAACAGTGCCTTTTTTCTTATGACTTGCAGACTCTTTCTGCTTGGCTCACCAGCGTTGTTTCTGACATGGCTGTGACTATCTAGAAATATACATAAGTGCACAATGACACAGGCAGGAGAATGGGGCAGAATAGCAATATATGAGAACACTTTTTTTTTTTCTCTCCCGTATTTTGTATATCCACACTGAAATGTCCAAATTTTAGTTTTAATTATTTTATTTCTGCAGATATGTACTCACACACATTCAGGGGTGGCATTATCCAAGACTGAAAATGATAAGCTATACAGTCCTGGGGGTGATGCTTTGGAATTGTTTTCATGGTATTGTGTGAAATCACTACAATAAACCAATCCACAATATACACTCTAATAGCCTACTTACCACACTACTAAATCTTATAACTGCAAATTCCCCGCATTTCTGTTGAGAACTAATGCAGCATGAAGGCTGAATTATCTCATGTCCACTTAAAGATAACTCTTTAGGTCACTAGAGTGGAATAAGCCACAAGGAAACAGCTGCACCATGGTGAGGTTGGAAAGAACAAACAGAAAGTTTGTATTTTGAACATGTGCCATATAATCATAGAATAGAATCATAGAATAGTTAGGGTTGGAAGGGACCGTAAGAAAATCTAGTTCCAACCCCCCTTGCCATAGGCAGGAACACCACACACTAAACCACGTCACCCAAGGCTCTGTCCAACACTGCCAGGAATGGAGCATTTAGCACTTTTTTGGGCACTTCCTTTGTCTACAACATGAAGACACAATCTTCCTCCTTCACCCTGAAACACACAGAGCCATACAGACACAGAGACATGTGTGCACCTACTCAAACTTATGTGCACACAAGAATGCCCAGAACCACGTGTGCACACACAATATGTCCTGAATTCTATGATTCTATGTTTCTATGTGTAATCTTGCACCCAGCCATGCACACACAGAGGACTGCATACACAGCAAAGCATGAAATTAAAAAAGGGTAGCAGTCACTTCTAAATTTAAAACTACTTTCTTGAATTTTGTAAGAATTCATTTCATGTGTTGGATGTAACTGATCCTAATAATTTCTTTGAGGTCAAGCCAGATGGAGGAAAATTTGAAGTATCCTGAGCTTACATGAAAGATACAAGGACTGTTGAAATGGTGAAATTTTGAACTACTTAATTTCAACAAGAATTTAATTCATGGCATTAAGTTTAAAATTTCCCTGTAGGGAATTAGGAGAATAGAATACCTGAGGGCTGGGTCCTATGCCTAAATATTCTCTATTGATCTCTTCTCATTCTATGTTTCCTAAAAATAATCATACTGACATAGCTTCTGCAAGAGTAGCAAAGAGGAATGTGTTAAAAATACTGCTTCTGCTACACAGCCATTCCCTCACTGATCTTGATTTTCAAACAGTGCCAGCCTCCAGCCATTCTTTGTTTATTAGTCGGTGACTTGAAGTCAAATAGGAGTCTTTGAAATACTTCACAGCGAATCTTTCTACTGATGGACAGATCCTTCATGATAAATCTGTTTCATCATATTGCCAGTGGTTATATGAAATACATAGTTATTAATGCATAATTCCCATATCTGTCTATCTATATGTAATATAATTGGGTGAATAATTTATAGAAAACAATTTAAAACCTGAGCCCATTTTCTGTTAGCATCCACAAATACATTAGAATTCTCTGAGATTAATTCCTCATTCAGAATGACTTACTATAATTATGAAAACCTGATATAAAATATATTAAGTCAGTAGGAAATATCTCATTGAATTCTATGAACTCTGGATAAGACCTATAATTATTACTCTGTAGATAAATCCGAAGAATTTCAATAAAAGTACCCACAGTCATAATTTTCTTTCTAATTCTTTTGATTGGGAATCTTTCATTGCTCTGATTGGATATGCGCTTAGGGAAACAGATATACTGTGGTCATCCAGCCTCACATTTAACTTTATATGACTAAAGTGTTTTTAAAGATCCCAATAGGCAATTATTCATTTCTTTAGGCATGTAAATATCTCTCACATAATTTCTAAGATGACTCTCCATGCTATCATACCATACATGGGAGCTCCATGGCCAGGTTTCACAAGCTCCCAGCCTCTATTGCCTTAAGCACTGGCTTGTCTTTTTTTTCCCAAAGTAAGTTATTAAATGTCTTGCAATAAAAGATCAAGCAGTATAAGACAACTAAACAGACATTCTTCATTAAAGGTCTCATGCACTATGATTCCTAGCTAATTCCAATCCCAGACAAAGCCAGGGCAAAGAGACTAATGGAGTAGATGAGTGACAACCTACTATAGCCCCAGCAGTGAAAGTCAAAGCTCTTATCTTTCCAGTACAAACTGCTTGTTTCCAAACCAGCAAATACTACCAAGAAAAAAGAACACACAAAATCCAAAGCTGCTTTTTCTCTTTATGGTTTCTTACCTAGATTTGGTTTCATATGTCTTTGAATTAATAATTCTGCTTTCTTTTTTATTGTGCCTTAAGCAGTCGTCTGGCTTCAAAGAACTGCTGTGTTTGCTTTAACTCCTCTGCAGTAGAAAATACCTTATTAAACTAATGATCTAATGGTTTAAAACAAGGCACTACTAAGCTTAATGGAAGCTCATTAAGTATTTGTTCATTAGACAATGCTGCTTGTGATAAATGTGCCATTAAGTCACTATAATGCATACTGTCAAAAACTAGCATGAATTGAAAAGCACATGGGCCAGTATGCATGTGTATCACATCTCCTAGGACAGTTATGCCTTAAAACATCTCTGTCATACAATTTTATATATTGAAAGCTATGATTTGTAGTCTTTGTAGAATGATGCTTTTTATTTCCAACCCAGGTATTTTGCACTAATTAGACTGCTGCAGAAAAGTTGTCCTACTTAGCCTGAATGGGGTTTATCAACACATTTACTTACATAAAGCCAGGCCATCAAATGAGCTAGGAACAGACCTGTAGAAAGGGAGATTAGAAATTAGTCTCAAAGGAAATCTTGAGACCAGTGGAACCTGGGATGATTTATCTCCTTTGTGTCTGTATATTCCAGACTCTGGTTCTGATAGCCTGCATTAAGATGCAAACCATGGAAAGCGTGTATCTGTGTAGTCCTATAATACACTATTGGCATAGTTAGTAACAAGTTATAGTTTTCTATGGGTTTGCAAGGCCTTAGAAGTGATGCTTGGCAGGCTTGCTCTGCCTGAATTTGGCCAGCTTGTGTCTTTAGTTGGTTTACCTGTGACAACAATTGGTTTAATTGAACACTGTCTGTGGCTAATTTGTTTTGCTTTTGTTATCTTTGTAAGATATGACTGTAATTTCATATGGACAGCAGGAACAAGCAATTATCCTGTGTAGAATGAAATGCTTATGACTCTTACACAATGATGTAAAATGATTTATTTTGTTTACACAAAGAAATATAGGCCTGGTATAACAGCGGAAGTCTTGAGAAATGGACACAAGATGCAGCGCAGAGGTTTGCAGGCATGGGATATGGGATAATAAGAGATGTGGCACAGCCTGGCATTGTGAACCTCATGATTACAGACAACTTCTAAATGGTCAAAGAAATGCAGCCCTGTTGTTTGACAAAAAAAGTTTTAGGGATGGCAAGTAGAGGAATACTAGATAATGCATGTAAAAGACATCATATATAGTAAATTCAGATGTAACGTGGAGTTGCAGAATAATATAGAAAGAACTAGGAGTAAAGCTTTGTTAACAAACATGAAAATAACCTCAGATTGATCCTATAGTAAAGAAGAAACATGAACATGAAACATGAACATCATACTCCTGCTTGTGAAGGAATCTTAGTGCTTACAACTCACCTTAGAATCACGAAGCTTAGGACTCAGAGTACAACATCAGGCAAAAGGTGAGTATAACAGTTTTAAATTATTGCTATCATTATTGTCATTGAAATATAGTCTGGTTTAGTTGTGTTGGGTTTTTTTTTCTTTTGTATAACAGTTACATCTGAACTAATAATAGTAATACTATGATTAGATGGGTAAGATTTCAATTATACTAGCAACAAATGCTTGGCTCTTTGCCTATAAATAGGAGTTTGAGAATGACCATGGCAACACCAACAGGGACATCAGTGGTATGTCAGTGCCTTGGTTGTCTTTTTCTACATCACATCTACCAGCATCTATCATCTAGTTGGGAAGAACCAACTTCCAGCACACAGGTATTCATACTTTGTGGATTAGTATTACTATAGCCAGAGGGTGTGGGACTTTCACAGATACACACAAGGGCTAAGTCAATATTTCTTTATTGTCCATTGTGCCAGAAAGGTGTGCATTGCTCTCTAACATCAAATCAGTATATAGCTAACTGTTCACTGGGGCATCCCCCAATACTAAACTCATGCATTGTCAAAATCAGTCATGTGACTGAGAAAAATGTTGACCTTTATATGTTAGTTATATAGAGTCTGTCTGCATAGAAAAGTGCTTATTTCTTCTAAGGGCTTAATGTGTTTTGGATGTATCAGCTTAAAGCTGGATGTCATTCTCGATGACTAACTCCCCAGTCATCTATAGTGCAGTCATGCCAGTTTACACTCTGGCTAAAGCCTGGAGTTAGACATCTGGCTTCCAGAAGAGGAGAGACATATATGAACTCAACACACTCCTGCCCTGTCAGTGTGGACACAATTATCTGCAGCCAAGTGAAGGGGAGAAGTTGAACCCTTGCTTGGACACTGGATAGATTTAAGTTGATTCTTAAGTTGATTCTATGGCAAAAGGCATAATAGTAAATGATCTTGCCTTGCCTTACCTCTGCCTTGTTCTTAGCCTCCAGTGCACCTAGTCCTTCCTAACAGCTCATTTCCACTCCTCACACAGCCTCCTGTCAAAAGCTCTTATAAGGTACTGCAACTTGCATAACTCCTGCTCTCTACTAAAAGGACCCTGGTAGACAGAGCCATGAGGTTGGTATGCATTGCACATGAACTTCTTTAGCTCAAGCACAGGGGGGTAATGCTTCTGGGATCAAAAGACTCTGAGTTTTATCCCTTCTGTCCCCATACATCTCCCAGTGGTTTAAACTGAACATATCTGGCAATTCCAGAGAAATTACACTGTTTTAATTTGCATAACATCTATTTCTTTGGAACTGAACTGCAGATTTTCAAAGACGTGTGTGAAGGATGAAAATGCTGAGTAACAGGGATGAATTTGTTGTAATGCTGCTTGAAATTCTTTGAAGTTCAGGCAAGCAAAAGTCAGACAGGCAAAGCATGATGCTACAGAATTAATCAAAATTAATTTGGAATTCTTTCTTCTTGTTGATTTCTTACTTTTTTTTTAACTTAGATGCGCTCTTGCTTCTCAGCTTAAGTAGCTGCTGTTAGGAAATATGGATGAGCTACTTCTATGATTAGCTGAGCAGGTACTTCAGTCTTATTAGGGTGAGCAAACAGATTTCACAAGCAGATGGTTTTCTTCTTTTCTTTGCTCCTCCCTCTAGCCCTGTGAAATATATAACAGGCCCTAGTATTATGACAGAAGGGACTGAGAAGGATGGTAAGTAATGATCAATTTTGCCTTTTCTGGATGCTCTCTCACTGGAGCCAGGAAACATTTCCCAGAGGAAAATTAATTCTTGCCTCAGACCTGTTCATCTGGTTGTGTTCCAGACTCCCTAACTGTATCTCTTTCTGTACCTGCCTCATATCCATCAGCCAGCTGTAGACTTAATTAATCCAAATTGCAGAAGCAAATTAATGTATTACAGATTTGTGGTTGTTTTGTCCTAAGCACCCAGAGAAAACTCCAATCTGTATTTTATTTTTTTTTCAGGATTAGATTTTGCAACTGTCTGACGTAACATTTAATCAAAATTGAGTATCTATCTCTGCTAATACCCATAACGAACAGCCTCATGAGAGTGGAATTAAATAGAATCATAGAATGGTTTGGGTTGAAAGGGACTTAAAGCTCATCCAGTTCCAACCCCTACCACAGTCAGGGACACCTTCCACTAGACCACGTTGCTCCAAGCTCCGTCCAACCTGCCAGGGGTGAGGCAGCCACAGCTTCTCTGAGCAACCTGTGCCAGTGCCTCACCACCCCCATAGTAAAGAATTTTTACAGAAGGCGTTTCCCCCGCCCTGGTTTCCCTTTCTTTTGTGTCACTGTGGTTCACAATTTTGCTTATCATGTATTGTTTTTATATTAAATTCACCCAACTGCTTACAACTGATTGATTTTTCAAGTGTCTGCTTTGTGAATAACATATTGATATATTTTGGAAATCAACAGAAAGAGAATTAAACAGAAAACAAATCAGGCACTTCAATCACATCAGTCTGCTGCTGCATAATCTTTCATTTCAACCTATATATTTCATAGGCCTAAGACTACAAATCAGGCTTCTCTCTTTATTTCACTTCCTTTCATCTCAGTACATGGATTATAGCATACAAGGAGCCTTCTATTTATATAAAATTATATGATATATGGAATCTTATGATAAAAGACTCAACTGACAGAATTAAACCTATGTCAATTAAGACTAAAGCAGAATCCCAAAAAGTATCCCAAAAGCAAGGAGCTTGCTAAAAATGAAGAGAGAAACTGTTCTCTATAAAACTGTCTTAAGTAAAATCAAATCCAATATAATCCTCTTATTAAGTAATATTTGACAGCTCAGTCATGTGCATTTCTCCTGAAAGAAGAGACTTGCTTATTTTAAGCTCCCTGAGAGGCAATTTGCATAATGATGATGTTCTTATAGAGCTGGATTGATTTACCATTTTTAAACAAGTGTCTCCAGAAACAGTGTTTGAAACAAGTGTTTACATACTTATTTCCAGAGTCTATTGAGATTTACAACAGGACAAGCTCCTTCCCTGTATAGATTTCGTGTGCTCTCAGTCTCAAGCAACATTTGTACTCTTTGATATGTTTTTGGCCAGCCATCACTCACATAACACCTGCTGCTGTGGGTCTCTAGAGATGAGGATAAGGCTGCAAGATTTTGACTAACCTGAGAGAAATAGTGAACTTCCCTTATAAAAGAATCACAGGAGTCTTGTTATACTTCTGCAGAAATATTCATTCAATCTTAATATAATGGTGACTATATGCTTTAAATGTTATTTAAATGCTATTTCATCCATGAAGTAAATGAGATTAAAGAGAAGAGGTGGTAGAAATATAAAGCAAGCTAAAGCTTTGATGACACAGTCATAGAAATTATACATGGAAAGACCAAATATAACTAATTACACATTTTCTTGCCTGTATTCTCTGGGTTAGATGCTATAATTCTCTGTTTAGGCTCAGGAGGGATCTATGCCTATGTTGAATTGTAAACTACAGTTAGTTTCAGAGCAACTAACATGAAGGCTTCTCAGCAAGGATTCCCTGTCTCTGTAGCTATGTGTATTTGAGCACAGCAGAGGTGGTTCATCATCATATGAGAGCAGTTTTGCATGACTGTCTTAAGGGGTCATAAAAGCTCTGCGGTTAACATACTTCATGTCTTCATGCACATACTAGTTTTGTGCTCCCTCCACACTAGTCCTTGAAACAGGAGACATTCTTTGTTAGTTGGAGAAGGGAAGGGAGGCAAAGCTGCTTCAGAGCTCATTCTCAGCTACCAGAGCATTTATAAGAATCTGTCCATGGTCATCTTACTTAGTCTGGTATCAATTTGCTTATGAATTTTCTCCATTCCTTCAGTTTCCACTTGCATAGAGATCAAATGGTCATCCTGGGATCTAGTTTATATCTAATAAACTTGCATCAGACTTGAGCACCAAATCGATTTTACACCGGATTACTTTGGCTTAAATCTTAAATCTGCAGCTTCCAGCCTCTTCTAGAATCTCTGGTCTGTAAGCAATGTTTCATAAAGTACTACTCTCTACTACAAGAGAGGGTTTCAGCTAAGTGTGCTTCCATGACTATCATGCGGATATGCTTTCCAGGTCTTCTCTGATCTTCATCCTTACTTTTACCTTCTCTGCTCAAGCACACCTATTTTACCGCTGTTGTGATTTTTTATGAAATTCATCCTACAAGTATACCATGAACTCTTGTCAGACTCATTAATGGTGAGGGAAACAACGGGTATTATTTCATTAATGCTAAGACTAGCTCCAACTCATGTGAAAAGCCTTTTCATCTCCGACAGGGTATATGACAACTCTTAAAGCTGCTGAAACCAAAGCAGTTCCCATTGGCTTTCCCTCCAAGATCCTGTACCAATGCTGAATGAATTAATTTGATAGGGTGCCCAATAGGTGCAGTTGCAAGGGTAGACTCAGTCTCCATCTAAAAAAGGATAGGACTGAGCAGCTACACAAATGTCCCCATGCCTAACACACAGACTTATGTGGGTTGTAACAGGGAATATCCATGGTAAGTCTATGTCTGAAATCAGATGTCTTTGGCAAGACTTCTAACTATAGCTGACACTGTAAGCAACAACTAAGCAACCCAAACCATACCAATAGCTGTTTCCAATTGCTTCCATTAATTAATTAATTCCATTAACATTATAGACATTATCATTTAGGAACATCTATGTGTGTGTGCATGTTTCAACTGCCTGTGTGGGTACAATGGCACAAAAAGGCTTTTTCATTCCATTCCATGTTCTAGAATTTCTTTAATAACACATACATAAAGAAAAAATTTCAGAAATTAAACTTCGGAAATGAGAAAAGTTGTGTCTGTACAGTAAATTATCTTTCTTGCTCAATATATTTCACATAGATGGCCATATGCCAAACCTCATGAATTAAGGCTCTACTGAGATGTGGTGATGCCTGCATTACTGAAGACCTCATCTAAGACCTCTTAAACTTTCTATGGGGATGCCTTACTGCTAGGCAGCATTGCTTTGTCTTCCCTAGACAGTTCAAAACCATTCCAAATGCAAAACTTTGATTTTTTTAAGAAAAATTGATTGTTATGAATAAGATCTAGTGTGGTTATGTCATGCATTCTGTCAGCTTGTATTTAACAGCATGACATGCATGCTAGCAGCAAAGTAAGTCTGACAAAATTGTTCTACTTGACATGGAAAGAACGATTTGGTTCTACACATAAACTACCAGTTTGCTTTAGAATTGTTATTTTGAAAAATAAATATTGCAAAGAAAATTGATTTCTTATTTCTTCTCCTAGAAGAGTACGAGGGCATAATCTCTATAGTACTTCATAAACCTGATATGACTTTTTGAAAGCTCTCTCCAGTGTATACCTCTTAGCTAGCAAAGGAGTTTATCTTTTTTGAATACAATGTATTCTCTGCTTAAAAAAAAAACAAAAAGAAAAATATCTAATGTATAGCAGGAGATGAGAATGTAATATCTTCTCATAAAAAAAACCCACGAAAATATATTAGCAATTTCCAGTTGGGAAAAAAGCATTTAAAAAATTGTCAGTAGCTTAGCTTGCTTCTCTTAGACAAATTTATATATGGATCAAAAAAAGGCATAGTAGTTAAAAAAAGTGCCATGCAGTAAGGATAACTAATGAGATGTTGAGTTAGAAGATACTTTGTGGAATAGATGTGCTATCAATACATAATATTATGGTAATATAATCTGATCCATGTTCTTAAAATTGTCTGAAAGTTTCCACTTAGATTTATATTTCCAGGCATGGATAAAGTATTTAAAAAGGCCTGCCTGCTTTGGAAAGTGTGTCTCTCTGTGTCCTATTCCAGAGGCCCTAATAAGATACTTGAAAAAGATTGGTTTACTTTTTGCTGTCACACTGTCACGTTAATTCATTTCTGCTCTGTTCTCCATTGACTCCCTGGCTGCCTATAATAGGAAAACATGATGGCCATCCTAAATGAGGCTTTTCCTGAGTTTATGATTTCTCTAATCAGCAATGGATCAATTCCAAAAAAGGACATATAGATCTTAAAACCAGTCAACATGTATATATTGTTTGTAGGGCTCCTTAGAAACAGACAAGACTTAGATTCATCATACAAACTTTAAGTACCAAAGCAAGCCATAAGATTATAGATGTCATAGACATCAGTAAGGCATTATAGACAGTAGACAATAGACTATAGACAGTATATAGACAGTAGCAAGAGTGTTGTACCTTTAGAGGGTGAATAATTCCTCCTAAACCTGAGCTTTTTTTTGTGTGCACTTATCAAATGCGGTTTATCTAATATGCACACGTCTTGCTCAACAGACTATACAGTAAACACAAGGCAAGTGCTCTTCCAGATTCATCAACTCCATCAACCACACAAATGACATGTATAATTCAGGCCTTGATGTAGCAGAAACACATCTGAAAAGACTGCCTAATAAGGCATGTGCTCAATGGGAAACATTAGAAATAGGCATGTGGAAGCATCTGAATATCCCTAACTCACAAACTGTGGCTAAAGAAATTCCCTGTAAGGATGTCTTGGAAGAGCTGGGGAGCGTTCATTCCCCTCCAGACACAGAACAAAGAGTCATGGACTCCTTCTAGGTGTTAAAAAGAGATCTCTTTCAGGACACAAGAGATTCTTGACACTGGAAGACTTACAAACCAAGCAGAAAGCAGAAAGCTTTCTGTATTCTTAGCAGAGGAGATGAGAGAGCATAGCATACATTATTTACCACACAATAGTTATGTCGAAATAATGCACATATTATTTTCTTGAGTCTTTTTCATTGCTGCTTATGAAAATTTTTATTTAAACATTGAAAATTAAATTATAATTAAAGTCTTAATGATGACAATGCCTGAGCTCATGTATGAACATAAATCTGCACGGCAGAAGTCCTTTCAAAACTAAGACCAATCAAATAGTGTAGCTGTGGTTTTGTAGAAAACACTGCTGAAGCAGAAATAAAAAACATCTGTAGAAGCAGGTTATATATGACATCAAGGAGAAAGTGAGGAACTTACAGTTGATGGAGCAGAAGATAGGGAGCCAGAGGAAGAAATTTTAGAAGCCATTGAAACAGGAGACTTAGAAGATTATATCCTGGGTAGTGGTCTAGACAACAGTCTAGGAAAATGTCAAGTGCAGCCAAAGAAATGATGCACACTTTTGATTCTTTCAGGGTGGTTAAACTGGAGTGAGTGATATCATACGGGAAAACAGTGATGAAATCTAGTGTGATGCTCAAAGTGGACATGCAGAACTGATGCAGTATGCAAGGCAGGGAAGCTAAGATGCAAGGGTTATCACTAGTGTTTCATGTCAATGGTGAGAAAGCAAACCTGAGCTATCACAGAGTGAAATTGTTTACATACAGCTTAATTAGCACAAGGACTTCAACGAATATGAAGGAAAAACTTCACCTCTGGGCTTGTTTTCATACCAAGTTTATCACACTGTGATGTGCTACATAAAATTAGTTGGAAAGAATAAGTTTGCCTGAGGTCCTATTCTGCTGTTTCCCAGCAGACCTTCTGTTACTCTTGTCTCAAACTGACTATAGATTATTTCCCCAAGGTTTTATTTGCCTTTTCTTATCCTGGCTTTTCATAATCCCAGGGTTCTGTAGATGCCATACATGATCTTCTGTGTTCTCAGGAAATGGCACTGCAGGGTTCCATTTAACCAGCTCAAGCTGTCGTCTTCCATTGCTGCAGTTTCATAACTATAAAAAACCAATTACACATACTGTGAGAATGTTGATGACTGCACCTTGGAAGGCTAAAGAGACTAATTGCGACTTGAGTCGTGTGGAGTTATAGTAGCTTGAAGGTGAAAGTTTGAAGATCAGTGCCTAACATGCAGCCATGCTTCCCAAATTAATTCTGTTATACTTTCTTCTGTGAGAAATGCCATCAAATCATCGTAGTGTTCTGTGTGTCAAATTACTTCCACCCCAAGATATTTACTTATTTTGAGTATGGTATTACTCTCTTTAAAAAGTATAAGTATTACATGTATCACTCTGCATTATATGGCAGTTAACCAGCATTCACTGCTAGATTTCCTCTAACATAAGCTTCTGCCCACAAACTAAGTTTTGCAGATGTGTAACCTTGCTTTGGGGTGCAAGTTAGATGAATGCATCTATCTTGGAAATATGACTATCAGGTCAGCTACAGCTAAGGACAAAAGTGAAAATATAAAGCATTAGTTGCATTAGTTGCCAGGAATGTTGTTGTTCTTGTTCTTCTTATAAACTATGAAGAAAGACTATAATTATTCAGATAAAATCACTGGCATCATCAGAAAATAATATGCCCTCACAACACTGATACACATACTGTGTGAAGTCTTCAAATCAACTTTACATATGCTGCATCATCACATTAAGTGATATGATCATACATTCATTCATGGTCATAATGTAAAAATTTCATATCAGCTCCATTCATAGATCTTCAAATAAATATTCAATGTAATTTGTCAAGGAAGTAGTGAGACCTCATTCACCATTCCAACAGCTGGTCTCTTGTACCTTACATATTGTGCCATGATTTCAAGAAGAAACTGAAGCCCAATCAAACAAATAAATAAAAAATCGCACCACTCAAGTAATGATGAAAGCCCCACTTTGAGTTAATGTGTGCTTGGAGGTCACAGGATGGAGTCTTACCTCTTTTTTCTTCTAATATCACTGTAATTTTCACATACCGATTATCAAAAAGCATGTACTACATTGGCAGTGTATAATACCTAGTTCTGTCTCTGACACGGTCCAGGCAGTGGTCCAGCATGAACATTCAGGTGCTGATTTCAGGGAATGAAAGAGCTATGTTAGTATCTGTTTCAGATCTTTATGCTGCTGGAGACACATAGGTGAAAGGTCACACACCAAACTTCTTCAGGACAGGATGAAGAAAATCAGATTCAATCCCCAAAAGCTCAAACAAGAAGTGTGAATCAATCATTACTACTATTTGGATTTTTGGCTATGTAAGTGAAAATCCTACCTGAAAGATTTGAGCTTTATATAATGCATATGTAATCCCTTGATACTGTCACACTCTAAACCTAAGGATTTTTATTTTCCTTTCGTAAGTTAGAGCAACCATATATTTCCCTTAGTAAAATACATGCAGGTTATTGAATACGTACATGGGCATATAAGATTTTTTTTCCATCAGCATTTCCTCCAGTATAAATCATAATAAAATGGATGAAGGGCACCCTTATGTTAATATTGCCCTGTTTCATACTGGCAAGGTCAATATTTCTATGTTTTATCTATTTCATGAATACTATGCGTGTCAATTAATACTGCCTGTAGGCAGCTTTAGCCTGACAGAAAAGCAGAATTATTTGCATTGCACCCATGAATTGATGCATTCTGCCTGACTTTTATTAACTATTTCCTCTTCTGGAAATCTCTCCGGAGCTTACCAAACAAAAGTTTCCCCATGTCTACTGCACCCCAGAATTAAAGAATATTGATTTCTGATGGATTACACATTGTAGCCATGCAAGTTCAGAACAGCCTTTGAAGAAAGTGATTCATTTACGGCCTTTGGAATGAGGCTATGCTCATATATATGCAAACTTTTGCAAATTGGAGGAAGAGTCATTTCATACAGTCTATAGGCATCTAATCACCTTAGATAGAGGGATAATTACCAGCACATCGTCTAAAGTCAGTAGAGAGCAGCACGCTTCACTAGAGTTCAGAGTACAAATCTAATTTTGATTCATCTTCTGGAAGACCAGTGTCTCCCTGATGGCTACAGAGGGAACGTAGAAAGACCAGCTTTCTAATTTTGGTACCTAATTTATATACCTAAAATAAGGAGATGTGATTACCCTCTAAAGCCTTAATTCATCTACCATAAATTAGCCATCTGGAGGTGTTAAATGATTAAGTATCAATCCATGATTCATACTGCCTATCTCAGCCCTCAGTCAACATCAGCATCTGCTGTTCATCCAGATTTAGGTGGGTGAAAGTCCATAGCTGTTTAAACTGCCTATTTTGTTCATCTGCAGAACCCTCCCACCTCTGCCCAAATTAGACATCTAGCCATTACTAAAGTCTACTTGTGATTAATCCTCCTAAAGGCAGCTGTTAAAATCCTAAAACTCTCTAAATGCTAGACAGCTGTTAATTCTTGCTGAATCTCAGACCTACATAAATACCTAGTTAACGGATGGTCTCAAACTGAAACGCTCAACCCTGGCCTCTTCCAGCTCATTTTGACCTTGGAGTTAATAGGTAGTGAAATCAGAGAGGCAGAAGAGATAGTGGGAAAATAGAGGGGATATTTCCCTAGGACCTTTTAAGTATTTTCTGGGCATCCTGGCCAACTGTCCTTGTAATGGATGGCCTTTCTATTTTAATTAGCCCTGAGATAGCTGCATTTTGCCTCTGAGAGTGCCAAAGTACAGTACCCATTTAACTCTGTCAGTGCTCAACCATCTATTGATAGACTATAGGAAGCAGCAAGGGACTTGCATTTTTGATGTCAGCCTGAAATAATGAAGATGTTGAGTAAGCTGTTGCTTACAATAGCCTTGTCTAAGGGAGGAGAGAGAAACATTGTCATTCACAAAAAACATTTGCTGGCCTTCAACTACCATTTGCACAGGTCAGGTGAAAAGCCAGATGCATCATTCAGGATGAAATACTACCAGATCCAAGGTATTGCAGTGGCTGCAGAGGGCAATTGGCTCTTTGGCCTCAGGAAGTGGCAACACAACAAAAAGCAGCTATCTACCTTGAGGAATGGATTTCTTCCCCTTGGCCATCTGACTTGGGAGAAATTAATCTAGCCTTGCATTCATGTAAAATTTTCTCCAGTGATTTCTGGATCAATCAATTCTATGGTAGAAATCTGTAATCAGAAAAGTCTTAGAAATGCATGGTCATTACATCACAAAGCCTTTTAGCAGTTTGCATGACATCAGTTGGAGGAATCCAATGAAATAATAAAAGGTAGATGCAGGGTGAAGCAGAACACACCCCAGTACACTTCTGTGAATCTCATTCATATGGAAATGTGAATAGGGAGCTTCATATCTCATCTACAGGGGGAAAAAAAAATGCTTAAAAGGTATGTCACAAATGAAAAGCCTGGAAAATAACTTTGTTCTTGTGCTGTATCCTCAGAGCATACTTATGATAAGGGATTTCAAGTTATGAGTTGACTGTGTTTTGAATTTGTTACATTATGTTAACCACACAGATAATGTGGGCATAGCTCTGTTGCAAGGCAAAAAAACAGATGTGTATTTTCAAAACAATACATTTCTGAACACTATTATCCCACAAACAGCAGTTGCTAAGACAAAATAAAAACTTTGGGAGATACCTTGACTTTGGTGTAAGCAAATATTGTAATAACAGATACAGCCATAGGGTATTCAAACAGTATTATCTATATGTAAAGGAACAGATGTGGAGAATAAAGGTGTGATTATAACAGGAAAGCTCTTCATGCTGAAGTTTATATACTACCTGAATAAGCTCTTTCCATTAGAAAATGGCTTGATGGCAAAATACTGCATAGATCTTTCTGAATCCTGGAGGCTTTTTCTCTGGATATTGCTACTTTAGAAGATATCAATGTTTAGGTAAAATGTTATCTAAAACACTACTTGTACTCCTATTCCCTTCTGTTAGTGTCAGCTTGTTGGTTAGATAGTGTTCTTCCATGAGGTACAAAGCCAAGCTAGTGTGCACTATCCTTGGATGAATCACAGTACCATCTCACAGTCAGAACCATCAGGTTTAACTTGTTGATTTCTGCAATCTAAAATAGAATAATTTTATTTCTTACAAAATCTTCCGTTTAATTAACAATATTATTTTTCCTTCATCAGGTTTGCCTTCATTTCTGTGACTAGTGAGAAGTTATCCTTTTCTAAACCACTTCTTTAAGAAACACAGTTCCCACTATTTAAAATCACACCCCAAGAAGATCAAGACTGTCCATTGTGCCTGAGCTCTCACTGAAATAAAACATTGTGAAGAATGCTATTTTACCTGCAAGATACTCAACATTTTTTGAAATTAGTATCTGTTTAAACTTTTCCCTTAACAGACTTAAATCTGATGACCTTCAATTTTTATTATTCCCTCATTTTACTGTGAACAAAATGAAATATGATAAGTTGCCTCTGGGAATTCAACTATGCAAGATGGAATCAAAGTAGTATCTGCGTTTGTCATCTTGAAACACATGTAAAGTGGAGTTTACCTTTCAGAGAAGAGTTATTTGCCTCATATTTTTTGACACGCATTTTTGTGGCCTATAGTTTTAAGATAGTGAGAAAAAGGAAGTGTTGGAACTCTGGTGCATTGTATATAAGGCTGGAAAGTTTTAAAATAATAGTTTTGGGTTTTTTTTAAGATAGATGTGTAGGTAAAGTATAATTTAATTGAATTCATACTTGTTATTTTTTAAGTTCATCAAGTCATGAGCCATGAAAATGTAATGATATACCTTTTCCTGAATACTGGAACTAAACTGGGCACAATGGAAAAGAACAGCAAACAATAGTCAGTGGTCTAGTGAGCACTAATACTTCCTTTAGTCAAGTGTAACATGCCTTATGGTGGGAACTAAAAGAAGTAGTTCCAAAGTTAGTTAGACATTTATTAAGACTAAAGACTGTGTAATTTATCCAAACTTAAACAGTTAGTGACAAAAGACTGAAGGGAAACTTCGGAGTTAAATCCCCGCACTTTGCTCTGGCTGCTAGGAGAATTCCTAGAGAATTACGCTGGAGATTTGCAGCCCAAAATCTTGAGTGAAAGCACAGCCGATTAGATAAGCAATATAAAAATGCTAGTATGACTAAATGATGTCTGATCATGCTGTGAAACCAGCAACAGTGTTAAATTCTATTTTAAATAATATACATAGCTCAGCTCCTCTAGTTTTGTTGGACAGATACCCAAATGTTAACAAAATGAGATAAAGAAAGGGAGCCTGTACTGTTGGCATGGCAAAGTAATTGGCTACAGTAACCTTTAATTTCATCACAAATTTATAGTGTCAACAAGTCATCCAGATGATTAGATCCAAACTTGTACAAGACCAACTAATAAACAGAGCATTCTTAACACAACACAGTCTCTCAAAGTTACACAATGCAGGTTCTTAACTACATGGCAGCATTTGTGAAAGGCTTTTCAGTGAGTCAGAAATCTGGCAAGTGACTTTGATTCCATTAGATGAGAAACAGAGGAGTTGTAGGAACCATTGAAAATAGCAGACAAATAGATTTAAGTATGGTCTGAAAATACAAAGCACAAAACCTCCAAAAAAAATTATCAGTAATAAAATCGACTCTTTATTCTTATGATGTCTGTAGACATGCAAAAACCACATTTAATTTTAGTTTCATACCAACAGCTATCTAGCTAAGGTTAAAATAAGAGGTCCACACTTTTTTCTCAAAAGGTTGTGAAACAATGCCCCTCTTTTCAAGCTGCCAAGCTCTGGGAACTTAGGCTTCACAGACCCATTAAGCATCGAAGTCTGTATTCAGTTTCTCCCAGGTTCTTCCAAAGATTAATCAGAGATGCCAGGTGCCTATTACACTGAAATGAAGCCATGTGACAACCCAGAACAGATGACCTCACCAGAGTGGTGGTGAAGTGAATAAGCACTGGGTTTGCTATATCTGGATGGCCAAGGGTATTGCACAAGGCTGTAAAACAATTTAAGACCACAGGCTCTGGTTGGTCCTATGGGTGTAGAAAAACTTTGCATTTTACTATCTGATGCTATATGTTGCTATGCATCCCCAAGTTATCAGCATATAGGAATCAACAGTAGGAACAGTTACTACAGCTTAGTTCTCATGTTAACAAAAGTTTGCACCTACATATGGGTATGGATAATTGTTCAAGTGTACTATTTTCAGTCTCAGATAGGAATCATAGAATCATAGAATGGTTAGTGGGAATGGTGGAAGGGACCTTAAGATCATCTAGTTCCAACTCCCCTGCCATGGGCAGTGACACCTCACACTGGACCATGTCACCCAACGCTCTGTCCAACCTGGCCTTGAACACCACCAGGGATGGAGCATTTACCATGTCTTTTGGAAACCCATTCCAGTGCCTCACCACGCTCACAAGAACTTCTTCCTTATATCTAACCTGAACTTCCCCTGTTTAAATTTAAACCCATTACCCCTTGTCCTATCACCCTCATGAAAAGTCCCTCTCCAACATCTTTGTAGCCCCCTTCAGACACTGGAAGCTTCTCTGAGGTCTCCACATAGCTTATTTTCTCCAGGCTGAACAGGAAGCAGAAGCTGAAGCAGAAGACATAGTACCACAGAAGCCTACCCTAGCTATAACAGGCGTGGAGAGGGAGTCCTTTCCTTGTATCCTAGACTGTTCATACTGAGATAAAGTCTTGAAAAATTGGGCAAAAATCATGATTCTTTTTCAATATTAAGTGCTCTGAAGCTAAGAGGAAGATTCTGTCTTCCAAGACAATCAGTCTGGCAGGTCTCACTGATGCTTTATAAGGAACTACACAACTAATAATGTCTAGATGTGAGAAATTCTACATCAACATCTTTAAAAGGGTCCTGAGGTTATGGAACAAAAGCTAGGAGTTTTATGCCCCCTGAATTTTTTATGGAGAATTAAGATTACAGAGCTGAGGGACCCAAAATGAACATTATTTGATTATGTCGGTAGGAAACTTGAAAAAATCCTACAACAAATATTATCACCTTCCTAGGAATTCAAGAATGCATTTGGGAAAAATTCCTTGACCTAAGTTTAGCCAGATGCATAAACCACAGCTTTTATCCTGTGCAAAGGTCAGAATACTGTCAGAAAATTTTCAACACAAATAACATCCAGAAAAACATCATGTGACACTGCCCTTCTTTAATGTTGGACTCCAAGTATCATGCATCATAAATAATGCACACAATGTGTTTTTAGCAAAAGAAAATCCTTCTTTCCTTCCTTCCTTCCTCCCTCCCCATTCTTTCTTTACTTTGGTGGGGAATGTACTCACCAATACAATGTCTGTGTTGGGGAGTACACTTGCTGCGTTGAACTTCTTTCAATACAGGGATCAGAACGAGCTAAAGGCCTCTAATACCCAGTTAAGAGAACTGCTAACAGTGCTGCTAATTAAGGCGGAGGCATCATGAGCAGCTTCCTCTTGATCATACATTCCCATGTTGGTTTTGGGCTCAGAGCCATGCCTACACTCCCCATTACTGATTAGTAAAAATGGTGCTGTGAAGAAAAATGGCATAAAGGGAGCCAGAAGGTCTCTGTGGTAATTAAAGTTCATGTGATTAGAGATCCATGAGGATGTAGTTACAGAGCTCCCTCCAGTACCTGGTGGTGAGCTCACCTGTGGTATCTTTAATCTGAAGACCAGCTGCATCTTTGCTGCTTTCCCATTTACAACCTTATTCCTTCATCATTAGTACCATTCATCCCAAGCAGAGTCTCAGTTCACAAAAGCATTTTGGTATCAAAACTCAGTACAACTAACAGAAATCTAATACACAATTTTTACAGTAATATTCACTGGTTTGCTGATCAGTCTTCTGCATCTTTTATTTTTATCTTTTTTTTTTCTCCCATTTACTGTTGTTATGAGAGTACTTGGAGCACTAATAAAAAAAACTGTAGAAACCCTCTGAGACAGAGATTTAGTGCTCATATTGTCTAAGCAGAGCAAGGCTTCCAGCTAAGTCACTTCAGCTTCAAAGGATGCTGAGTGAACTCAGATCCTTCTAGGAAAGATGTGTGGGCCCAGCTGGAAATATCTCACAGACATACACACTCATCCCTTTAAAACAGGCATGTACAGTTTGTAACACAGTTATTGTGTTAAAAGGGATAGGAAAGAGATGGAATACTGAAGGGTAGGAAGCAGGGGTACATCTGGCTACCCAGGGGAGCGTGGTCCAGCCAGGAAGCAGTGGTTTCACCAGCAGGAACATCTCCAGTCCAGCGACAGTGTTTTTAGGGTACAAATTCTTCTGCAGAATTTGGCTGTCTCTTCATGCCCCATGCCCCTTGTTCATACATATAAACCCTGCTTGTGTAGATCACATGTTGTCACATTGCTGATATTCAAAAGATTTGAGCAACAAAAAGTCTGTGAAAGATTTTTATTAGACCAACTGACGCAGCTGGAGAAACAACAAAACACAAAGGCTCTCAGGCACATGGGGCCCTGAAGAACAGTTTGCTTGCCCAAAAGTTGTCTGCTTTTTCCAACTACATTAGTTAATTTAACAAGAAGTATTAGATTGCAACACAAAACAGTGTTCCTCTTAAATACAGCAGCAAAGAGTCAGTGATGGTTGCTAGATTGCTTAGATGGGAAGCCTGTCTATCCCAGAGACACATTGTCTGAGATCCAGAAATGAACTCATTATCAGAGGACAGGACATACTTGTGAAATGTTATATATCATTTGCTTTGTAGAAGGACAACTGCAATTACAAGCCCTCTACAACCTCATGATAATGTGAAATCTGATCATAAAATAAAAAAATCCACAACAGTTTCCATTCTGAATCTCAGAATAAAAGGTAAATAACTGTGTGGAAAATTTATTCCACCTATATTATGCTGTTATTATCAATTTAGTTCAGAGAACTTCCTGAAAATTAATGAATGTCACTGAAATGATTTTCTTGCTGACTCGGTGTCTGGGGGATTACCAGCCTGACAGAAAGAGGAACAATATATATGCATATACTTCTGGGTACAGAAATCATTTTCTTTTTTATCATGTATAAACAAAAAGCAGCAATATATTTTACTCCAGTAATTTATGAGCAAGTATCTCCACTGACACAATAATTTTGCTGCTACCCAAACCAGGAATGATTTCATGATGGGATTTTATTTGTGAAGTGTAAATTAGAATTTCGTCATAAACCCAGCATATTCAGCAAGGCTCTGTATCTTTACTTGGATACATCTATACATATTAAAAGAGAGAAAAAAAGCCCCACAAGGATCTAAATTAATGGGTACATAGGAAAACAAGGATTTTCAAGTACTGCTGCCTGACTTTTCAATGTAACTAATTTAAATTAAAAATCTGTATAAGAAGAGTATCCCATCATTTTGTGCCATGGAAGCCTTCTGAGTAAAACTGTATGAGAAGCAAGATTACAGCGTGTATCTGTGAGTTTTGCAAATTATGTCAATGATGTATGAAGAGCTGAATACAACTTAAAGTGCTGGATTTTGTAGTCTAGGTTTCATCATGTAAACTAATTTGTTCCTTTGTCCTAGCAGAACACAGGCCTCAGCTGAGATGGATACTGAAGAAATATAGTGAGAAACAGATCTTGAGAAAACAAGATTTCAGCTTAAATATACAAACCAAAAAATAGAAGTTTCTACCAGCAAGGTCTTGAGATAGAGGTTAAGTGCTATTCCCATACTGACAATGGAAACCCATCCCAAACATAAGATGGGAACCCAGAGATCTTTAGTTTGACCAGTGAATTAACAAGACATGGGTAGATTTCATTTAGTTTCCCTGCTGGACATTCGCAGCATCCTGGGGAGGTTTCTGGCTTTAGATTCAATCCGCCTGACTTTATACAGTAAATACCTACATCTGAACTTGTATTCTCAGCTGTCCATTTTGTTAGCAGGGAGAAACAAGCTCTTTTAGAGTATGATTCATCTTATCTATTGTAGACATCCACCTCAGGCTAAATTGAATTGCCTTAGCAATGACTCTATCTCTCTGGTATTGCAAAATGAATCTGGGGTGACCAACTCGGGTGAAGAGATTTACAGAGGAGGCATCTAAGTTTGAATGAATGAATCTTTCCCCATGTGTTAAAGGTGTGAATTGGCCCCAGTGAAGCAAGAATGAGAAATGAAGTGGGAAGTGATAATTTGTTTTTACAGTTCTTATTTGGCTGTGTCAGTGCAATGTCAATGATCTAAAACATAATTTAAGGTAAAGGGTTTGCCTAGGTGAATTTTCTCCCATTTCTTCTGCTAAGCAGTCTTACCAGTCCATACAACAGTATAAACACTGAGCTGTTTCTATTCTGAAAAGAAATTGAATTTACTGCACACAAAAAAGATCAGTACTAAATTTGCATAAATTTAAGGAAGAAGTTTATTCTTAAAAGAAGGTCTGATTTTTATTTTTTTCTTTTCCTTGCAGAGCAAATGGTAAGCATATTGAATATTATAAACTATAAACTTGAGGGTAATTGCATAGGTTAGATGCTTAGTGGATAAATAGGAGAAGAAATTATCTTCCCAAAAAAAGAAATAAAAGTGGCAGTGAAAACAATGTGCAAGATTTTTCTAGTTCATCCTCAGAATAAGGGTAGGACTAAATAAGTATATGAAATAGGAGAGAATTTGAAAATCAAAGCAAAGTTGTAAAACTTGTAAAAATCAATATTGTTGTAATGAAAGATGTTAGGACTTGGGGAAAATATTTGCAGTATATTATACTTCTGTGTTGGTTGTCAGCTGGTAGTTCCTCATCTGGTGGTTCTTCAGTTGAATACTTGTATTAATCTTCTTACATGACACCTGTATTTTCTCCTTTTAGATTATTTTAAGGTTCAGCAAGTAAGTTTCTCTGATAAGGTTAAGCTATAGATTACATAGTAGCAAGCTTCCCAAATACGTGCAAGGACGCACAATGATCAAAATATGTCACCCTATGTTTTTCCAAAGGAACTATTTACCTACATCTAGAAAATACTATCTAAAGTCTTTCTTAATGACACTAGAGGCCAGCTTTACACAAGAAAAGTAATTCTGCCTAGTTCAAATAATTTTCATTCTTCTAGTTTCATCACTATTGCAGTCAATGCACCTACCAAAACAGGAAGCAAAAAGCTGTCCAAAGAAAATATACTAATCCAGATACATCCCACAGTGAGGATTTGTGGGGCATTGCTTTCATAACTCCCACATGGGCACACTACAGCCCATTCTGTTCCTGTGGTGTTCATAGAGGGAAAGATGTTAATATGAAAAGCAGAGAACGTTTTCAAAAGCAGACATGTAAGATGTGGTAAAAGTCAACACAAAAAGAAAAATAGTTTTAGTCACAAACATAGCAAAATTAGTTGATTGGGATAAAAGTAGAAATCGCATGAACTAGTAGGCATGCCAAGAGGTGATGAAACACTGGCAACAGGAAACTGCAAGAAAATGTGTAGGGCTCATGGTTCTGCTTTGCAAAGCAGCAAGTAACTGCATCGCACAGCCTCAACTGTTCAGGAGACAAAATTGCTCATGAGCTAGCTGTGCCTGTGAAAGAATCTGTGAAAGGGTCTCATTAAAAGAGAGACAATAGCTATCATAAAGTGTCTTATTGTGCCCATCAAATGAAAGAGCTTCTCCTTGTAAGTACAGTCCCACTGCTATCCCATCTTTCTCCATGGAGCAGAACTAAATGGAGAAAATGTCAGATGTCAAAAAGTCCAGTTCAGGTAAGAGGTGATGCAAGGAGGGCAAAACATCCCAAATGCATAAAAGTCTATGACTTTTGATCATCCTCTTACCAGTTTCTAAATTGTTGCTGCTTTTTTACAGATAGGGAAAATGTGCTGAATTATTGTCATATTCTTAGGAATATCTTAACCACAGTAGCCATTTTACACTGAAGATATTTAACATATTTTTGTATTTGCTTTTGTTATGTTGCCTAATGTGTTCCTGAAAATCGTTTAGTGTTACTTCACTGAAGATGAAATAAAAATCTGAATAGAGTAATATATGCATTACTTTTCCATTTCTGGAAATCTGAATTCAAGCTCTAATGGGATTTTGATAAAAAAGAGGTATAATAGTTGACTACAGTGATATTTCAGGTCATGATTACATGACTTATTTAGATGTTTTGGGACCTACTCAATATGCTTGCTACCCTTTGTTTCATTTTTTCATAACGCTGAAATCTTGCTGTTAAGGATTTTATCAAAGTAGTGTAATATACAATGTCAGACTAAAGTAAAATACTGTGACTCTGCCATAGATATTCATCTCTAAAATGGACACCAAAAGCAATCTTCTTCTCCTGTGTTCTTGTGAGATTTGGAATGACTAAAATCCAAGTCATTAGCATTCAGGTTGTTTATGACATTACAAAATGATGAAAGTAGCTTGAAAGGAATAGTAGCTTAAAGTGCGAGACATTTTGTGAAATTATGCATCTGTTTCTTCACTAGAAAATTTGTATGCCAGCCAAGGCATAACAAGGCAAAGAACTGCAATTAAATCAGAGAAAATTCTAATGCTATGTCCAGTTCATGATCTCATCGGTCCGGTAAGGAATGTTTAACATTCCCAGTATCCATAAAATACTTTTCAAAAAAGGTGTATAAAAACTCTATCATAAGCTTCCAATACTTTCTTAAAATAACCTGAATTTGTAAATTGACAGATCTTCAAAAGTCTGTCAAACAAAGGACTCAAAATATCTAATCTCATGGCCATGTCAATAATCCAATGATTGTAAAATTCAGAAGATAATTATTTATCTAAGAGTAGTGTAACAGCTTAGGTAAACACAAAAAGGCAGCTGTGTAAAATGGAAGAAATACCACGTAAGGGATCCTAGTCATAAGTTTTATTAATTAAATACAGACTGCAATCAAAGAGAGACCCACTTGTAAACCACTTGTAAAATGCAAACTGAAATAAACATTTAATTGCCAGGCTGAGAACAGTCATACTAGCGATCTGACATCTTCTTGGGTCTTGGTCCAGACAATGGGGATAAAACATGGCAGTACTTAACGAAGGAAAACACGCAGATACTTATATTTAATTTCAGAGGTGTGTTTGCATATACCTAAAATTAAGCATACACTCGGTTCATGGATGTGAAAGCATCTTCAAGGGCTGGAGTCCAAAGTCCTGATTTGCAGATTCAGAGTTGCCTAGACACAATGGTTTTGTTAAATACTGCCATTGTGTTTCATTCATCGTTTTCATTGCTATAACAATTTATTAACACATATTTCAAGCAGCTTATTTTGAGTTAGTCATGCACCCTGAAAATGCTGGGCTGATTTCTAATTTCTGTGTGATCTCTGTAAAGGTATTCATTATCTGAAAATTTGAAAATACATAAGTTCACACGTTAAGATACTTAAAAATAGCAGCAGTTCTTAAACCAGTCTCTTATGGTAAATTGAGTCATATTGTAAACTTTACAAAGTGTTAGTAAAGGCTCCTGGTTTTCTATCAAAAGTCCAAAAGCTATTATTTACTGCTAATAAAAACAGATATGCTACAGTTATTTGGAAAAGAGCCTGGAACGTTCATACAGATGGAGAGAAACATTGATGAAAGAGTGAAAGATACTTATGTGTTCAGTGGCCAGAGGGAAATGAAAAGGCTGAATTCAGCTATGCTCCCAAAGGACAGGGGACAGTATAAAAAGAATCCCCAGGACTGGTAATTCCATAACCTTAACTGAGCAAAGAGATCAGCAATAAACTAAGCTCACTCCTATGGCTCATACTAGAATCATAGAATGGTTTGGGTTGGAAAGGACTTTAAAGGCCACCTAATTCCAATCCCCTGCCATGGGCAGGGACATCTTCCATTAGACTGGGTTGTATCAAAGCCCTGTCCAGCCTGGTCTTGAACACTGCCAGGGACAGACAAGTGGTACAACCTGTGAGGCAGATCCAACACATTGTATGCTGTCATTCTGCTATGTAGACCTCAGAAGGATTAAGGGATGTGATACTCAACTCAGGAATGGCTGAGAGTATGGATATCTACCTCCAGTAAAGACAGCTCACTTTGCTGATTTGGTTATTTCCTAGGCATGGGAGGGGAGGGAGGTTTGCCACCAAGACTGGGAATCACAACAGTTGAGATGCTGAATGTCAGGATGCGATGAATATGTGAGAAATACCAATTTGTGGCTGCAGTGGTATCTCCTGTATGAGCTCAGACACATGTTGGAGTCTGCAAATCAAAGCCTCCTGTTTTGTCACCTAGCATACAAGAAATTATATTGGAGAGTGTAGAGTTGGGGTGTCATCTTACTGCTCCTTGGGTCATTTGTAAGTTGTGGATGACTTTTCTGTAAAAGACACCCATAAATGTAACAAACTTCACCCCTGCATACCCAAGCAGTAGGCTACAGCTTCCAGCTTTCCTGGCTATGCACTCATTCAGATTTAGCAGGCAGTAAGTTTTCTGCAGTTTGCTATCCTGGATGCTCATGTGAGACACTGGAGCTGTGCTCTCATCTCCTGTTAATCTGGGGTAGAAAGCTGCTCAGGTTGGGTTTTGATTTTGGAATGAAAAATAAATTATGGAGTAATCACTACATACAATGAGGGTTTAGTCTCAATTTTAATGTTCATTTCATCAGAACAAGTTAAATAATTAGGACAGAGTATCATCTTGTACCAGTGTCTCCTATTGTATCATCACCCTGAGCAGCTGAAATACAAGAGGAAAAAACTAGAGCTCTGTAACTATTTTTGCAGAACTATCACATTTCATTCTTGTGTACTGCAGTAGACAGAATAACTCTGTAAAATTTGGAAGTTGCTTTGAAGTTGTTTTTTTTTTACATCCCTTTCACACCTTGTGGAAGAAGAGATTCACAGCACACCACTTTGCATTTCTTACAAGCCTTGCATAAGAGAGATCCATTGTAATGTGAATATCAGGTCAAGGGCATAAAAAATAAAATAATGATTTTTTTTTTTTTTCCATCTTTGACAGTATTTCTTCATTTTAATGGCTGGCCAGTGCCATGAATGGAAACCAGCTTTCTTATCTGTAGGAAAGGGGTGACACCAACGGCCCTGAGAAGAACAACCTATGGAAAAGCTGAGTCAGGTGGAGGGTTTTTTTGCAAGGTCAACATTAACATTCCTTTGTTTCACAGTCATGACGAGAATGGCAACAAGAGTGACACAACATAAATTGGTATTTTCAGAGTTACAGAATGTAAATGGGAGGTGGTGAAAACGTCCTCAGCCTTTCCCACTACTTCCTCAACATGGTAACCTCTGTTCTCTCGCAAAGTACTTTTCCCCCCACTATGAAATATTCCCAATTCTCCTTCTCTTCTCTTCTCTTCTCTTCTCTTCTCTTCTCTTCTCTTCTCTTCTCTTCTCTTCTCTTCTCTTCTCTTCTCTTCTCTTCTCTTCTCTTCTCTTCTCTTCTCTTCTCTTCTCTTCTCTTCTCTTCTCTTCTCTTCTCTTCTCTTCTCTTTCTTTCTCTCTCTCCTCTTCTCTTCTCTCCTCTCCTCTCCTCTCCTCTCCTCTCCTCTCCTCTCCTCTCCTCTCCTCTCCTCTCCTCTCCTCTCCTCTCCTCTCCTCTCCTCTCCTCTCCTCTCCTCTCCTCTCCTCTCCTCTCCTCTCCTCTCCTCTCCTCTCCTCTCCTCTCCTCTCCTCTCCTCTCCTCTCCTCTCCTCTCCTCTCCTCTCCTCTCCTCTCCTCTCCTCTCCTCTCCTCTCCTCTCCTCTCCTCTCCTCTCCTCTCCTCTCCTCTCCCCTCCCCTCCCTCCCCTCCCCTCCCCTCCCCTCCCCTCCCCTCCCCTCCCCTCCCCTCCCCTCCCCTCCCCTCCCCTCCCCTCCCCTCCCCTCTTTTTCTCTCTCCTTTTCTCCTCTCTCCTTTCTTCTCTTCCTCACAAAAAGCAGTCCTGCAATACCTAATTTTTCTAGGCTTTTCCATTTCCACAGGAATAACTCCAGTGTGCCTGACCTCATTTTGATGTAACATTGAATAGCATGGCATCAAGAATAGAACAGAAAAAAAAAAAAAAAAGGGAAAAAAAGAGGGACAAACATTATACAATAAAAAACTTAAACATGTAGTTATAAGTTTAAAAAAGGTTTGAAAGTCTGATGCTTTGTCTTTCCCATTTCACATGGTCCTGCTGCTAAAAAAAATTTCCCTGAGGTTCCTGCTGCATCTCTCCTATGAATGATTCTCTTTGATCAGAATCCAGTGCAAGCAGGGCATTTTTTTTCCAGTCTTACAGAGGCAATGATTCTATATCACAGCATTGAAACTCTTGACAGCTCAGTGGGGGTGAGAAGAAGAAGCAGGGTTATCTAAAAAAGAGAAAAAAGAGGAAGCAATTCAAAGTCAGGCCAAAGATGACAGGAGAATCAGGATAGCAGCTGCACAAAATCGTACTTGATCTCTGCCAGAGATGTAGTATGTAGGGGTGAATGACAACTTCTAATTAAACTTGTGACTGATTACCATGTAAGAAATGACACAATTTGTCGAAGACCTCGAGTCGAAGATGAATCAGTTTTATTTGTGGAAAATGCTAATTTAAAGTTATGCATTTTTAGAGGAACATCTGTGGCATATTTTTGATAAAATTCACTCCATAATGAAATCTTTCTTTTTTTTTTTTTAAACTAAAATTTTTAATTTGCCTTTTACCCAAGAACTGACTTTACAGTAAATAAAGAGGAAAAATAATGAAAACAAAATTTGGAATAGACCTGACTGTAATTCAACAGCCTTCATTTGAAATTCCAGGAATGAATCAGTTTTAAAATACAGTATCTGTTGTAGTGTAATAGATTTACAGATCTGCATTGAGAGACTCAGGATATTATTTTTCAGAGGTTTTGGACTGTTTGTTTGTTTGTCATATATGCATATGCATTATTCAAACACATGTGCTGACTCAGTTGAATGCACATTTCGAACCTGGATTCACACTGAGATTAGCCAGCTTCTGTGCTGAAAGCTGTCTCAACTCTTGTGCAAGTTGGTATTTTTCAATACAGAAGACTAAATCACTGTTGCCTTCTGCCGGTTGCTTCATGTTTCTCAGGCAGGGTGAAGCAGCTGGAAAACTGCCTGCTGCAGAATTTTCTTAGCATGAAGACTTTGGTTGGTCACATGCTGGTTTGTCACCCATTGCCAGAGTTGATCTCACATGGAAATTTGCAGGAAAAGCAAGGAAAGGGTGGGAATGCTTCGATATTGCCGTGTTCTGCCCTCAACACCCTGTGGGCATAGCATAGGATGGTGAGAGGGGCCCGGTGAAGCACATATCAGGAACCACACTAATGGTTACACACCATGGAGGATCACTAAATAATGTCTTAACTAAGTGTCTATAGTCTTTTGGGGGTATATATGCGATTCTTAAGCCCCAGCTGATAAGAAGATGATATAGAGGATAAACGTAATTTTCCCGACTCCATCCTCTTCTCTGCATTTGATTACCTAGGCTCCCTGTGCTGTTCCTCTAAGAAAATCCTTGTCCATTATATTAACCCTAGACTATTTAGGACAAATACAAGCAGGTTCCAAGTAGGAATGTTATCTAAACATGGAAATAAACATGAAATCCCATTTTAGAGTAAGTAATAGTTGCATATAGAGCAAAGCATGGTTTTCTATGATTGTTCTGAATCTTGGTTTTCTTTCCTTCTGTCAGAAGAAAGCATCCTGTAGATTTCAGTGAGATCTGGATTGTTATTTCTTATTATACTTCTTATTTCAAATGACAATCCCATGAAGTACTTTGATCATTTAGCAGGATAGATATAGCACAGAGACCAAAATAGGGAACTGAAGGTGGTGTGACACATGAAGGCTGAGTACAAACTCAGTAGTTTCTAGATTAACATTTCATAAGGATGGGTATTTTGGCTTTGAGAGGAAATTGATTCTTTAACAGAATTCTTGTTGCTGGTTTCTTTGAATAAAGAATCAGCATGCATGTCTCCGTGGCATTTTTTATAGCTATATATCTAAAATATAATGTTTAACATTTTTAATAACATTAGTATCTTAAAATACAGTCACATGGATATTTTCCAAATGCTTTTTCTTCCCTGGTTTGCTCCAGAATTCAACTGACTTTTTACACTTGAAGGTAAATCTGAATTCTAAGACATTAATTGTCACATTTTCATACCCTACAGAGTTATTGTATACCTTTAGGTTATTGCTAGATGATGTTAGTTTTAAAAATATGGGACTGAAGAGCAAAGAATTTGTATGCTTCTGTTTGCCATTGTTTATGCTTATAGTTAGCTTTGCAGAGCAGAAAGTGAAATTATGTATTTCCTTTTCAACTCTTTATTCTCTTCCTTATGTGATCCACATTTTGAGAACAGGCATACCACTGTCAAGTCAAATTTTAAGTCTAAGTTCTTAGTTTTTCTGAAATTGCACATAATCTTGAGTTCCAGTTTAGTTACATAGACCACCTCTGCCTGTGAGAATAAGGGAACGCAAGATGAAGGTAAAATTAACTGGCAAATATGAAAGCACTTCTGCCCAATGCCCTTCTTTCCATCTAGCTTAAGAAGCCTAACCTTGGAGCAGTTAAAGCAGGGTCTTTTGTGGAAGGTGTCCTTGTCTATGGCAGTGGGGTTGGAAGCCAAACCCCAGTGGGGTTCCAATCCAAAACATTCTATGAGTCTTTTCTGCATCGGTACATTTCAAAGCTATGGCAATAAGACGTCCTGAGCCCTGCTCTTACGTCGCCAAGATCTCTACTACATCTAGAAAACTGCCAAAAATAAAAGCAAAATCTGGTCGGAAGAGCAATGTGCATTTTCTTATGTGATTCCATTACAGTCAATGGTCAAAAATAACCAAAGTAAGTCTGGGTATCTCTGGAATATAGAAGTGAATTACCAAATCCATTCGTTATGTATCAGGGAGTACCAAGACATAACTTCATCCTAAACCCTGACCATAAAATCTCATATTAAAATTCCTCTTGGAAGGATTGGTACTTTGGAGAGAATTCAAATATTACATTATTTGTATACCTATTTTCTGTTATGCCATCAACAGTCTGGGTTTATCTCAATGCATTTAGGTACCTCAGTGAAGTACTTCAATTAACAGCTAGGTCTTTGTTGACACTTTCTTCCAGCATTCAGATGGGATTAATTACACTCTGGGAATGTTTTCTTTACTCTGAGCTTCTTATGTACCGTAAATGTCTTGAACCATTTTATTAGCAGTAGAAGATTTTCTTACTTCCTGCTTACACACTGGTGTACACAGAAAGAATAACACTTCGTCTTTATTAACATCCAGTTTTATTTTGCTAGCTTAAATGAAATTCTTCCAACTACATTCCATATATAGGTTGATAATTGAGCAGTGTTTCCTGCACCTATTTCACCTTAAGTTCCTCTTTCTCAGATAGGGGTGACTAGAAGAATATACAATCTTGCAAATTAGTGCTCACTAGGGCCTCGTATAGTAGTACTACTATTTCCCACTCTTCCTGTATCTGCATCTTTATATAGAAATGTCTTGATGGTTTTGGACTTACTGTGAGATAATGTTATTTTTGGAATTATGGAATGTCCACAGGAATCTCCTTCGTGCAGCATATAAAACTGACCTAAGTTCACTGCAAATTTAAAACTGCCGGTGTTTATGATTTTACAGCTCTCAAGTACTGGTCTGTGTTTTTTCTTTAACATATAAAAACCAAACTGTAAGTGAAACCTACAGAGAAGAGGGGACAAAAAATACTTTGTATTCTTAATTGACAGCTCTCCTAATTCAACCTGAATCCCAACCGCTAAGTTGAGTTATACCCTTTTAAATCTATCACTCACATAAAAGCTTCCATAGATGAGTGAAGATAGGAGCTTCCTCTCACGTAGTCCCCACTTTTCAGTAAGTTTATACAGGTGCCATTGGTTAGTCTTGCATTTTTAATTTTGCCAAGCAGATCTGGTAGGGGTGATGATGGTGCACACAAATAGAGGCTTAAGTGAAGCATCTGAATTAGGGAAAAAGACATTATTAAAAAAAAATAGTAAATGTTTCTGGATAAATACTGAAAAAATTATTTTTAAAAGTATACTAGTCTCTAAAAGCTGGAAAATATTCCCTCTTCCAAGTATTATTTGCTTCTTTTAGGCTTTCCCAGTATCATACATTTAAATAAAATACATAAAGCTGACATTTTATGTTGTGTTTCTATAAAATAGGGCAAAATCATAAACCAGTCTGAATGCAGACAATAACAATATACAACGTTGGGTCAAAGAGTACATATCCATAAATCCAAGTGCCTTTTGAAGTTCAATCCCTTATACTTGTCACAGTCTTCTTTTGTCCCCTTTCAGGACAAAGGTCTCTCCTCAGTTCTGCAAAAATAAGAGTTGATGAGAAACCCAGCTTCGATAGCTACCAGTTTGGATTACATAACAAGGACTGGGAAATTGTCTGTGCAAAGGTCATTGCTTTGCATAAGGTAAGCTGAAGACCACAGACAAACCCCCTTTTATAGCATTGTATCAGGCCATCTCCAGATCAGAGATGGAAAAGAACTCACCAGATCTACTTGTTAATGACTGGTGCATTTGGTGTTCAACCTTTTGGGTGTCATTTATCCTGTTACAATGTTCAATTTCATACAACAGTGCCAGTCTGTTTCAGCTTTCTCAGACATGCTCTTCTGACTGATCTCACATTTTGGTCCTTTATTTCCAATGATGGATCCATTTTGATTATTAACATCTTTCCAGCAGGTTAGACATGAACAAGCAACGTTTTGATGTCCTCCTTGGGCCCTGATAATACATTGCAGCTGAAGTAGTCCTGAAAAGGACCACCAAGAGACCATAGAATCTTCGAATACCAGGTTGGAAGGGTCTTCAAGGATCATCTGGTCCAACATTTCTGGGCAAAGCATGGCCTAAACTAGATGTCCCAGCACCCTGTCCAGATGAATCTTAAAAGTGTCCAGTGTTGGGGAATCCACCACTTCCATTGGGAGATTATTCCAGTGGTTCTTGTCTCCACTCAGAAGCTCCCTAGGAGCAGCTTGTGCCCATTATCCCCACATTTCCCATGTGATTCCCTGTGAAAAGAGAGTCTTCATCTTCTTTGTAACTGTGGAGACAGTGTTCTCACAGGAGAATGGATAATTGGTACATAAACTCTGAAAAATCCTGAAAGATACAGCAAGGCCGTGAGAGGCCTGAGGGAGCTTAAGCAAGCAAGATACGAAGAAGCTGTAATTCACTGAGTTATGAGAACTGTGGGCCGTTGGCAAGCTTTTGAGGTCAAGTTCTCACACCTGTGCTTAACCAATTATGTGTTAGTTGCTAAGGGTCTTCAAGACATGTATCCAATCATAATATGCCAAATCACTGTAAGTGCCTGTGAGAAATGGTATATAAGGAGTTAAAGCTTTGTAATAAATTGGCAATCGCTGATCACATTGATCGTCTCTGCATTGTCTATGACTCCTCCGTTGACATGTAACCATCTTTTAAATACTGGAACATGGTGATAAGGTCTTCCCTGAGATGAGGACAAGTAGTAGTTGCATATCCCAGACAGTGATGAGGAAGTACCTGGAATGGCATGAAGAAATATTATGGTTCCAAATAGCCACACAAAAAGTTTTTTTACCCCTTGATTCAAAACTACTCTGTAGTTGGAAGTAAGGGAGAATTGCCTTTAGTTCAAGCAGTAAGGACGCTAGCAGAGAACTTCAGTTATTGTAAACCAAAGTAATTGGAATATAGCAATTTGCAACATATTCTCAGTACATGCAAGGCAAGCAGAAAGGTTCTCAGAGAGATATCCAGCTGGTAAAACCTGGAATGTCCCCTGTGGCCTGCATTGCCAGCAGATGTAAATCAAGCGCTGTTGTCAGAAGAGGTACATCAGTTTCCGTTAGCTGAGAGTCTGATACAAAGACTTAAGTAATGTAGTATTGATTTTCACTAGCTGATGACTTCCAACTACAAGTTTTCAGATCATAAGAAGTTAGAGTCTTTCTAATTATTATTATTATTATTATTATTATTATTATTATTATTATTATGGCCAGACTGCACATGGCATTGGTAACCTAGAAAGTTCACTATGTTCTGCATTGCTATTGTCCTTATTAGAAGAGAGTTACATTCGTTTTTTGGGTCTGTTTTCACACAGGATTTCAAGTTTTAAGAAGGATCTCATCTAAATGCAGAATTAAGGTAATGATATTCTTCTCTTTATATTGGGAAGCCAAGTTAATTAGCGGTTATAAAGAATTTTGACATGTCCAGATAGAAAGCAGGTACAACCAGAATGTATCTTTGCTTTTCCCAGCATAGTCTAGCCCTATAACTTGTAATCATTCCAACGTGTACATTATTAAAACCGCATGTTTTATTTTTGTTCATTTTTATGTCTTCAGTTTAAGTTGTATAAATATTCTAACAGGCCATTCTAACTTTAAGGCTCTAACAGGGGTGGTATATCTTTAAATCGAATTGATTATATTGGGGAACTGTATACAGGTGAGAAAGTATCAGTTACAGCAAATATGGGATACAGATGTTTATAAAGAAAACGGAGAAAGAGGCAGATCTTTAAAGAGGGCTTATCTCATACTGTATTTTATGGCTCTTTTAGAAAAGTTCAAACACTTCAGCCAGAGATTTAGCCTGTAAGTCACTTGATTTTAGCAAGTATGCTTAATAACACAATGACAAGTAAGCGATTACTCCAAAGCCATCAAACATTATTTCCAGATTAGCATTTTGTAAATAGCATTCATTTAAGAAATAAGACAAAAAAAGAAGCCATAAATGCATGTCTTAAAGGAATATGAGGGATATTATGTAGAATGTATGTTCATGTAGAAAGCAAAACTAGAATCTATTATGTTAATAATAAAAAAATCAAAATATTTGAAACTTACTCATATATTCCGGCATTGTAAGCAATAGGCAGAAATAACCTCTCCTAAAAAAATATACATTTAATGAAGAGCAATAAGCTACTATCTTTACAGCCTTAGTCAGAATCTATATGCAGCTACAAGATAAAATGTTCCAAGAGATCATGGATTTCAGTGTTACTTATGCATTGCTATGTGTCCTTTACTGTGCATGACCAAAATCATCAATACCCATGTAGCTTGAGTCTCTTCAGCTCATGAGTGGAGTTAAAGCAGAATCATAGTGAAAGATAACAAGTAAATACTGTTATACAAAATCTGTGGGTTAACCCACCAACTAGCATTCATGAATGTGACATCATCAGCTGGATAGAAGAAATTATTTTATCTGTCAAACAAAACCTTAGTATTTCATTTCATTCATTTACACCATCTACTTTGCAATATAAAAGTATAGCCAGGGAGGAAACCTTCCAGACTCAGATTTCCATCTGGCCCAGAGCACTGAAGCATGACTCCTCAGGAGTGCTGTCCATAGTAGAAACACTACAGCATATTCTTGACACAGTATACTGTTTACCTAAAGCTATCAGATTAGATTAATGGTCTCCATCCTTATCTTCAAGCCCCACAATATCCCAGAGGTACAATTCAAACACTTGGTACTCACTATTCTTAACATAATATATGTATAAAATGCATGCATCCTTATAAACAAAATTCAAAACAAACCTCTATTCACAGTCTGATTATGACAGAAAGGTGGTGAACTGAGTAAATTTATTTAATGCTGTCTTGATAGGCAACCAAGTAGTCTGCTGAACACTGTAAAGCTTATGTGAAAGAATGACATTTACTATCAGACTGGCTTCACAAGACCAGCTTGAAAAGAATATGGTCCCTTAAGGCTTCCTTACAAACGTGATAATAGCAGGGCATCTTGTCATATTCCCTTGCTCTATTCTTGCAAACATGATTCTGTAATTCTTGAAAGAAACACAGAAAATAAACCCCAGGTGGAATTTGACTACTGTTGATGGCACAATACAACTGTATTTTACTAAGATGCTTTAGAAATGTGGAAAAAAAAGAAAATCTGTAGTATAATAATTAACATACCAACTATTAAAAGAAGGACAGAGTAATTAAGAAACAGCAAAGAGCTTCCAGTGTGGAAAAGGACAATAATGACTACATAATGACTACAGGAAAGATTTTTGTGAACTAACCCACTGAAGCTTATATTTCCTGAATTTGTTTTGTTTGTTTTCATATGGAGTGTCATTTATAGGAAGTCACACATTCAGTACTGCTTCATAAACATTTCCTTCAGTCAAACACTTTTATTTTCAAGCATAGCTTGCACTAGGATACACAGGGTAACAGTGTAGAAGATTCTACATTATTTCTTAATCAAAGCTTTAATAGGTCTAATGAAACTGTCTTCTCTTAGAAAAAGGGCTGTCTACAAGTCAGCACCTAGGGTGTCTTGTTGAAAAAGAGATTAGAAATGAAAATGCAAATCAAATTCACTAAAGTATAAAAGCATCCACTAATAATAATAATAATAATATGACACCTGGGATTTTAGAATCCCCTCTCACAGGTGAAAGAAACTAATAGGCTGGATTCCTTCTACAGTTAACAGAGGGAGGTACTGCTCTTTCACATTAGGAAAATTTGTCATTTCTCTGGAGTTCATTGGAGGCAGCTATTCTGTTGCCACATGGACTGTAGATGTTCAATGGGCAGCACCCCTATCTTTAAGGTTCAAGCATTTACATTTCAGAGAGGCAATAACAAAGTTAGGCACCTTGTTTAGGATTGACTTGATTTTACCAGCAGCTTGTAGAAAAACAGTAGTTCATACTGAAGGCACATTTTGACTCCATGGTTGGATTAACTATGGCCCCCAGAATCAGCTTGGTTTGCATAGGTGTTTTTGCCGTATTTATATGTGTGCCATTTTAAAAATCTGAAATAAGATCTGATGGAAGTTATGGTTAGGAAAATAACAACAGTTCAAATTTATTATGAAGCATCATACTTCACTGACAGATTGTTCTTCTTCAGTTTCTCATCCAGTGTCATTCTCTCATGCAATAGTAGCTGAATCCAAGAGCTCTTACCATCAGTTCTCTATAGCTCAGTCTTAGGCATTAAGATAAAAGATAAGAGAAATTGTAGAACAAAGATTTAAACACTTTATGAAACACTTTATATCAAGGCACTGTGGTAAAATGTTAGTATTTCTCACAGACATCAATGCAACTTTAGAATTGGACTCCTAATTGAAAACACTTTAAAGGAGATGCACATTTAACTAACATGCTGAAAGTGATTTATCATGGACTTCAGTAGGAGAACTATGTCCTAAGCTACAGTGATGTCTCAAATGAGAACTGAGTGACAGCAAATTCATGTAACATAAAAACAACTAGATGATTATACATAAAATATGAATTAGTGCTACAATGATTGAAGATCTTCTCTAAAATTAAAGCAACAACAGTCTTCCTCCAGTTGCTCTTCTGTTACCACGAATAGATTTCTATTTCAGAGCTGGGCAGCTCTGCAAGCCCCAGGAGCTGTGTGCTGAACATCTCACACAGCAGAGTGCCACAAACCATAAATACATAACTACAGAGATGAAATATGGTGTGTGCCAGGAACACTTCATAAATGGGAAATGAGTATCCATGTGTGGGGATCTTGGTATTCAACCTGTAAGACAGGGAGAATGCAGGGATGCATTATGGAGCAAGTCAACCTTACCAGCTTGCTTGATCCTCTCACAACCAGGAAGCCTCTGAGCCTTATGAGCACATGTGGCACAGCTTTAGAGACCTAATCATAGGTTTCCATGCTCTCAAAAGCCATAGCTTGGTCTCTGTCTTGTTTTCTTACTTTTTCCCCTTTCTTTTCTTCATGCAGAAAGACCCTACCAAGTTATGCAGACTTATTGTCTTGTAACTTGACAGTGTATCAGCAGTCACAGTATAACTGATGATCTGCCCCAAGGTGTGACAGTTCAATCATTTTTGTAGTCTGAGGGTCTTTATTAGCACCAGGACATGACAATGATTAGGAGATCAAAGCCCAACACTAAAAGAAAATCTCTCTTGTACTGCCAAAGGTAACAGGCATGGAATTATCATGCATATTTTTTGTCATTCCAATGCTTTCCCCCTGTAAATAATTACATCTCCTCTTCACTTATTCATATCTTTAAAAAAGTCCCTGTTTTATTTATTATCTTTGAATTTATTTGCATGCACTGTGCTCTCTCATCAACTCAAATGCTAATAAAGGTTCTGTTTATCATCACAATAATAATCATATTTCAATTCTTCCATCTTTATTGTAGAGTCTGCTTTTTCTACTAGATTGCACATATAATTCTCCCCTGGGTTCACTAGTAAGAAACTATCATACGTTGAAAATAATGTTTGTGAAAATATAATTTACACTCTTTATTTTAGGCAAAGTCAGTCACACTAAATTATCTGCATTTCAGGGAACTTATTAGATACCAGAATGCTATTCATGACTCAGATCTCCTCACTGATGAGGTGTGAAAGATTGTTTCCTATCCTTTGCAGAATGAGGATGCCTGGGACTGAGATTTCCTTTCCAAATTATATAACATTTAAATGACACTGGAGAAAGAAAGGAAGTGATGGTTTGTGTGGAAGAAGAGTGCTTGGTGGTGACTATTTATTATGATAATGGCAGACATTTGGCTTGACGGTGATCTTTTATAACATGTTTTCTGTGGTAGAAAGAGTAGGTATTAATGTTCTTTATATATCTGATACATGCAATGAGATTGGCATCACATTTTCTGTGCAGAACAGCAATTCTCCCTTCAGTCAAAGGAGTCTCCATCTCCATTATAACTAGACCTGCTGTCATATTCTGACCAACACTTCTGTGGTGAACTGGTTATACAGACAGGAAAAAAAATATGAAATTGAGCTGAAAATTTCTTTTCTTTATAATTGTATATTTCTATGAAACAACACAGTATTGGAAGGTGCTCCTCTCTCTGACCTTGAACAGGTAATAAGTGATGGGAAGTTTGTTACCAGGTTTCATCATTCTCTGACCTATGGAAATGTGTCTCTTTTACCATACCCCTTCTAGAAAGCCTTCTAGAAATCTAGATAGGCTTTGGCTATTCAGGCTATGAGTACAATGGGTGTGGTGAGTGCAAACATAATTTAATGTTTAAAGTACGAAAGCATAAAGATATCACATAAGTAATATCTTGTTAAAATTGGAATTATAAAAATAGTGCCCCCAAATAGTAAATAAATATTTATTGTTTACCTCTTTGAGTATATTCTGGATGGGGAAAAGGGTGAAGAAATTGATTTTCTAGATATAAAAGTAACCCTGTTTCTAAAACAATGATTCTTATTTTCTCAACAATGAAACAAAGGAAACTGAAAGATAAAAATAAATAAATAAATAAATAAATTAATTAATTAATTAATAGGGAGCTGACAGATCATTGCCAGAAGCAAAGGAACTCCTCAAGGAGTGTATGTGAAGAATTCTAAATAGATGATCTTTGTGTTATCTTGAAACTTACTACGTGTTTACATCAACCCACATGCACAGGAATTTGCAGTGCCTGTATTCTTGTTTTCAGAATTGTCATTGGTTAAAATTCTCAAGCTTGCTTTAAGAAATGCAGCCACTAATACTACCTACAACAAGCAAGAGCTCACTTGGTTTTAATGGCAACTGCAGCAATTCCCACCTCTCTGTTAAGGTCCAAATACATTTAGAGGCCTCTATTTTCCCCATTTCCTACCATAACATATCCCCTTCCAATATCCCACCAAATAAGATCCCAGCTGTGTTTCCTCACTTATCTCCATCCTCTCTGTATTTAGCTTGCGTGTCAAGGTTTTGGTAGAGGGGGGCTACAGGGGTGTAGAACTGCAGCCCATGGGAAGGACTCATTGGAGAAGCTCATGACATCCAGCCATGTCAGCCCACCACACCTGGTCATCTTGCACCACTCTTCTGCTATATATTCCTCCATTGGGATGCCAACACACTTTTGTCAACCCTAAAACTGGTGGAAGTACAGGTAGCAAGAAAAGTGAGCTAACAAGAAGTCATGGGATGGTATAAAGGAAATGAGAGGTGATACAGCTTCTGAGCACTCAGGTAACACCAGCTCTGACTCCCTTCCACTCGCTCATCAGCGGAATGAAGTCAATCAGTCTGCAAGAGGCCATGTTAGTGGTTCCTAATTCCCAGCCCCTGCAGCTCACTCTGGAATCTGCACTACTTGCAGGATAAGAAGCATCATATACCATTAGGCAAATCAGGAGGATATTTAATTTCACAAATCAGAGGGAAGTTTTAGAGCTCACTCAGTTGTCTGCCATTCGTGAAATACAGACTTTTGGAAAACTAAATGGATAATAAAAACAAAACAAAGCAAAATGAAACATGCCTTCACCCCCAAAGACATTTAAAACAGAGAAAGGAACTTGTTCTGCAAGGATGGCAGTCAGTGCTGAAAGTCTTGGTGCAGTCCCCAGGCATGGCTCTAATTTATGACCAATACCCATCCCCACAGATATCACAGACTTGATTCAACCTAAATTCCACCTAAGCCTAGGTACCTCTTGTTGGCTCTAGGCTTTCAGAGGCAGCCAGCCAATAGGAAATGCTAGGCTCAGGGGCTTAAGTGGAATTTAAGCTGGGAAAAAACTGGCTGAAGAATTGTTTTCAATGATTTGGTTTTCCTTGATAATAAGATAACTTTTAAAATATTTCTGCTTGCGTACTTACAATAATATTTCTCAAGTTTTCTCTATGGCCAACTAAAAAAATATTTTCAATCCTTTTCATTTATTATAAGAGTCAGGCAATTGCAGTGACAGTAATGACAAATTCATATAATTTATTTGCTTGTGCTTTGAAAAGTTACCTTCAAGTAACAGCAAAAAAAGAAGCTAGTTTGGTATTTATTTAGCTTCTAAAAACATATCAATGTGTAATAGATGTTCCCAAGGGATTCTGATGAATTTACAAACAGGCTGCTGAAAAAACCTCGTCAACAATAAATAATGAAAAGCCATTTGCAATGTCCACAGATACAATATGTCTTGGCTCTGGGAGTCTATTGAATGCTCAGTTTCAGCTTTCCCAGTCTACTGTAGTTTCAAGCATGTAAAAATGTCCCCCCTGCAGTGTCACCCTGATTCAACTGCCACCCGTTTAATGGCAAGTACAGTTGTGAAGAATTGCAGGTTTTGACTGCAAATTTTGTGAAGGCAAACATCAGAATTGGGAATTCATTCTGATGCTCAGGATGTGGGGAAAAAATTAATATAATTTGTTTGCCTTTGTTTCTGTTAAGTAAGTATTGATTTTGTGACCCTATAGAAGATAATAGCTATTAGAAATATCTCAGATTTTTCAGACTCTAAATAGTCTTTTATTTTTAAAACAACTGAAAAATTTGAGCTTGATGTAAAAAATTTTTTTGTCAAAGAACAACAACAAAATCCATATCCTCAGGAGGAAGGCATAGCAGGGCCTTATAATAGCAAAATCTAATGAGTACAGAAGATACTGTTTAAAATGATAACGTATGATTTAACTAGAAATATATCTAAAATGTAATGATCCATATGAAACTAACCTCAGATTTTGGAGCAGTCTGTGAGCAGTAAGCTATGCCTGAGGACTAAAATCACTTTAAAAGCTTTCAGACTGTGCTCTCAGTTACAAAAGCATGTTTGCTAAGGGGATGATGCAGAGGGGAGAACAATAAAAGGCTGCATTTCTCTGAAGCCTCAGACAGTGTGTTTAACAATAGCTGAGCCTCTGAGGGTGTTCATCTTTCATTTCAGGGTATCACAACAGTAGAGTAAAAGTGAAATGCAGGAAATGGTTCACCTAGAACTGGCATTATTTCAGAAGACAAAAGGGACAATTTCATATTAGTAGTTGCCTATCTATTGTAATTAACCATGTTGAAACAGTTGGACGAGGATTTGTAAACAGTTATGTGGATACTCAGGGCTGGAAAGTCACTATGACACTTCTCACAGACAGCAAGGGAGGGATGGATCTCCACAGCGTTTCTGGGCAAAACCTTGCCTTACTGGTGTCATGCTTGACTCTGGACTTTAAACCAGACTATTTTTAATCCATTTTCCAGGCAACTTCTTGCATTTTATTTAGTTTACAAAAGCTTGATTGACCACTCATTCTGTCACAGTGAGCTTTCACAGGCTTTGAACTATAAAATATAATCAGAGGCAGGGGAACAGGAAAGTGAATAGCAAAATTGAGCCCAGACAACAAATTTCAGGACTGCATTTCCTGGGTATGAATGAGTGAGTAGTCATTACAACCAGTATTCCTTTGCAAATAACCCACAATCAATCTCAAGTAGATGCTTGAAGTGCTACTATATTGTGGATTGAAGGCTTATACCTCCAAAAGGAATCCAAAAGAGGTGCTTATTTAAAGCATTCTGGCATTAGGGTGTTTTTGGCCACCAGTAGACCAACCAGAGTGCTTCAAAAAAGAGCCAGAACTGAAAGACAAGCATTAGTCAAATGTTCTGGAATAGGGGTGAGCCTTGATGCTTGGTGTAACAAAAGATTTGAAAAATCCTTGTGCTAAAACTAGATTTTTCTTTCTTTTAGGTATGAGGAAATTTTGTAGCTACAGAGACCCATCTCCCTAGATTAAGAGGCAGCATCCCGTGCGCCTCTGCTTATTCATGTGAGGAACTTATCAAATAATTGCCATTCTTTTTGAGGGCTATAAATTACTTCCTGTTTTCTGGTGAGTTTCTCGGTAAGATCAATAATTGGAATAAGGTCACATTTCAGTGTAACTTCAAGTGATAATTTTTAATGCAAAACAGCAAACTTGCTGATGAGTAATTTTTCCTTCCAAAGAGGTTTAATTATTTAGCCTTCCCATTCACTTTGATTAATATATATTCCTTTTATTGGCTACCATGACAATGAGGAAATTTAGGATGGGATGTGAATGAAAACGGTGTGTTCCCCTATTTCTTTAAAATACCTGAAGCAGTAGCAAGAGTCTGCTGAACTCCTTAAGCCAATTGTAGAAGTATTTGCTTAATAAGTATAATTTCAATGAATTGTGGGCAATATCTGCTAAATGGATGTAAAATTCTCTGTCTTTTTTTTAAGGTTATTTTAAACTGCCTGTGTTGATTACTACTTTGTTGTATGAGGTTCAACAAGGCAAAGTGCCAGGTCCTGCGCTTGGGTCGCAACAACCCCATGCAATTCTCCAGGCTTCGGGAAGAGTGTCTGGAAAGCCGCTCAGAGGAAAAGGACCTGGGAGTGTTGATCAACAGCAGGTTGACTATGAACTAGTAGTGTGACCAGGTAGCCAAGCAGGCCAAGAACATCCTGGCCTGTATCAGCACTAGTATGGCCAGCAGGACCAGGGCAGTGATTGTCCCCCTGTACTGGGCACTGGTGAGCCTACACCTTGAATCCTATGTTCAGTTCTGGGCCCCTCACTACAATAGAGACATTGAGGTGCTGAAGCAGGTCCAGAGAAGGGCAACGAAGCCAGTGAAGGGTCTTCATAAGTCTTATGAAGAGTGATGGAGGAATGCTGAGACCTTAACCCTAAATCCAACATCTTAGCATGAAAAATTGAGGTAAGAGCTTTCTCAGCTTTAGTTTTCATGGTTAAAGTGGGCTAATAGATGAGTTTTTGTGGTCAGGTACAGCTGCAAGGTTTCATGACACGTAATACTGATTGTGTTCAGTTTATCCCAGAACACTTTGTAGTGTCACACTTTTGTTCAGTGTGGTGTGTGGAGGTGAATACGCAGCTCAGTAAAAGGTGGTAATTACTGTTAGTTTAGCCCTAGAAATGTCTGGATTATGCTCAGTCCTGAATACCTGTGTTTCTAAAGCACATTCAGAGCTTTAAACCAGCTGAATCTCCTAGCCTGCAAGTAGTCCTTTTCCCTGTTTGAGCTCTACGACTATAAATTGCACTTATCAGAGGACAATGCATGATAAAGCGATAGATGTTGGCTCATACCTAGAGAGTTTTCCAAGCAGTGGAATACATAGAACAATACATGTATTTCACCCTGTCACCTTGTGGCATTATGTGGCACGAGACTGTTGCCAACCCAGGAGAGTAAAATAATCCTTAAATGATATGTTTCTCTGCTTAGCACTTCATTCAGTTTTCAGTGAAGCCCTAATTCACAAGTTTCAAAGGGTTTTTTTCTGAAGGGCTGTATCTACATCAGGAATTTATGAAAATAATTAGATTCTTGAATGTTTCAGTTCCCTTTTGACTCATAACTTGGCATTCATAAGAAAAACCAATGCACAGTGGTTTACAGTTTCCCACTAGGAGATATTGCCTGTCAAAACAAGAAATTCAGTTGAGAGGCTGGGTGGGTTTTTTTATGAATTTCTCCTTTCGACAAAAATCTCTTTTATTTTGTCAAAATCTCCTGTTTAGACATTTTCACGCACAATATTTTGATTTTTCTGTTTCAGATTACTTTTTTTCCTCAAATATGTCATTTTCTGTGGCACAAAAATAGTTCTCAAAAACTCAGGTAAAATGAATTATTTACATACAATAAAAAAATGAATGCAATGAATGATGCAGGCTGGAGGGAGAGGTTAAGACACCAAGACTGCACCTCTCTGAACGTTTTGCTTTTGTGTGCGTGTGCTGAAGAAAATCTGTCTTCCCACCTCTCATTTGGGAATGAACTCATAAGGACAAACACGCAGAGAACATCTCAATAACTGGAAGTTGCAAATAGTTTGTACTGTAAGAAATGTTATTCTTAATACGCTAAAAAATGCCATCTGGGCCCTACTGTGGTGCTTTCATTTCCTTATGTCACAACTCATCCAGTTTCTAAGATGCTGTCAGATTACTTTGTAAGACTAATATATAATGATGCTTATTAAAAGTGTGTCTTTGCCACGAGATCAAATTCTACTGTTGTATTTGAAGCATCCAACGTCTTTTAATAGGTGACAGTGAGCCAGACAGTTTCTTAGTCTCCACTGGGATCATATAGTGAAGGCTATTGATGTGTCTGAAGAGTTGTTTTTCCTCCAAGATAATAGATGTCTGTGATGCGCTTGAAGTATTTTGTTCCTAGACCCATAGTGCAGTGCCAGATTTTTGCCATTCACTCCCATTTCAGAGGCTGCAAGTAACACTGAAGAACCGGATTTGCTACTGAGATGAAAGCTGACTGAAGTGTGTCACACGCTCCTGTGTGGACAACTCTCTTTGCTGCCATCTCTCAACAAAACACCTTCCAGGAGAAAGATACAGTCTAAATGGCACTCTATTCACTTCCGATGTCACAACAAAACGACGTCTGGGTTTAGGAAGAAAATGCTTCAACTGAGGCAGGATTTCAGGATTCAGTTCCCCAAATCCAGATGGACTGGGTAATATTCCCTACCTGAATTTCTTCATAAAGCTTGTTATAACTTTCTTAAGATATTTGCTGACAGAACAATAGAACAATATTCGATTAAAATTTCTCGGTATTCCACCATTTCCAGAAAAATCTAACCACAAATTCTATAGCAACACATAACCTGTAAAATCAGCAAATATTCTCTGATTTTGGGCTAACAAGATCCCTGGATGTCTAAGCATAAGGCCCTTCACTGTTCCCAAATTTCAGTAGTTCTTGATTCTTTGTGAACCGTGTAACAGCAGAGAGGGTTTGGTACAGAACTATCAAATCTCCATCCATGTCTTTGGAGGGACAAATGCCTTCAACAGCTATCTTAAAGTGTCTCCATTCTCCTTTCTTTTACATGTCTTATGCTATATCAGTGGGATAGACAGCTCAGCTCATGAGGACTGTGGTGGGGCAGCTAGAGAAACCATTGCCCTCAGCTGCTAATTACTGCTCCTCAGCAAAGGTGGTTTGCTGACCTAGTTTGTATTTGTACTGAAGTAGACTAAACAAGCTCAGACAATTATCTACTGCATCTCAGCTCTTGGGACTGTCACTTCTACCTGCAGGATAATAAGCAGTGACTGAGAGCTCTCCATTTTTTATATCTAAATAGAAGTATAAGCACCTTTATGGACCAGGACCGGGAGGAATATCTTTTTCTGACTATTTGAATTATGCAAACTGGTGACAAAATAGGATTGTATAGTCAGCAGTGAGGCACAGTGGCAGAGATGCCTTAATGCCTTAACATCAGTAGTGCTCAGGGCCTGCAATTTGCAGTTTTATACGCTCTCACTTAAGGTGCTGTAACTGTAGTTTTCCAGAGTCCCTATGGCACTTTTCCTTTGTTTTTTTCTATACCAAAACTCAGGTGTTATTGCCCTCACAACCTTGCGCTTGCCAAACTCTGATGTTGGTGTTATGACAGGTTCTCAGGGGAAGTGACTGCCTCTAGTGTAAGAAACACCTTGCAGATTTCAGTTTATACAAAAGAAAAACAAGAAAAGCAGCACAATAAATAGTAGTCAGGCATACACTTGACAAAAACTATCCAGGAATACATATGCAGAGTCTTAACCATCAATCAATGTGCAACATCTGCTCCTAATTAGCACACTACAACCAGCACTAACAGCTTCACCAGCAGAAACAAAGAATAGGAAACCTGAGCAGTTCCTGGTTAAAAGTACATAATGCTAGCAGGGAAGCACGGTGAAAGTTGTCATCATTGTCATCATCATCACCACCACCACTTTAGTTGTTGCTTCTTGCTACACTGGAGAGAGTTGTCACCTGAGGAGACCTATATTGAGCACCTATCACTGTTCCTCTGGCCTAGCCACTGGAGAGTTTCCTCTTTCCTGTTCCCTTTCCCACTCTCTTTCCTGTTTCCTCCTCTCTCACTATAGTCTCTCCTTTATTTTCCCCAGATGTAACTTTCAACATGGGAGTCAATGCATGTCAACTACTGCAGACCCTGCTTATACATCTTCATGAATGCACCCCTGTCTTACCCTCGCTTGTGTAACAAACACCCATGGAACTAATCATGGACATGTCAGCACAACATCAGGACTTATCAGCTTAGAATCTATGGCTGAAAAACCACAAGCTTCCACCTCACATACAAACCATCATGATTTATCAGTGTTAGAGCAAGAATATTCAAGATTTTACTGTGCTGCAGACCATGATGATTTCCAGTCTATAAATCAAGGCCATCCTGTGAGCATCAAATCCACTGAATGTATCAAGACAAATGGTTAAAGTGTAGTACTTGATCATGTATAAGCTGCATTTTACAAGACTTTTATTAAAATAATTCTACTCTGTCTTTGCTATTTTTACCATAATTTCAGCTATATCACCTTCATTAATTCAGCAAATTCCCCAGCTGCCTTTAAAAATAATTGGAATTATTAACCTCTATATTCTCAAGGGTACAGATCCTTTTATCGTACAACCTTTACACTTGGTATTCAGTGTGAACTCTGATCAAGCCCAAATACTTAAGTATTCATTTTACAGTTCTGTAACTCAAGTTTCATTGGGCTCTGCAAACTTGCAACTGTTTTAAAGCGTGAATTATGGGAAGCAGTATTAAGAAGTAATGATGCTTTCAACACAAACATTTTGCTGAGTTTTGTGCAGCTTTGGCTGCATTTCACTCTTGAATGAAGTGATAGTGATTAGAAGAGGATGTATGATCCTGTTCCAGCTCTAGCAATGTATTACAATGGATTACTATTTATATTACTATTTGGATTACTATTTAGATTACTATTTAGGTATTTACTTTAGATTTTTTACTAATTACTCATTAAGTTGAGACACTATGTGATCAAAATTCTAAATACTGATACTTTAGCTTCTCTCACCTTTCTGTTTCAACCCCCTTTCCCACCCCAGTCTTTCCCACGGACCACAACAGGATCAAACTTGCTATGAAGTGAGGCTTGATCTCCATCATCGTTTTTCTTTAATTTAGATGATGAAGGATGAGGTTAGGAAAGGGAATAAATGGGTTCTGTTCCTGCTACTTGAGAGTTTTTTAGTTTGTCATTGGCTTAAAAAGCTTTTTGAAATATAAGAATGGGGCTTTGTTAACACAGTAGAACTGAAAATTAATCTTAAATTTGAAAGTTAAAGTTCTTTACTGATTCTGATTTTCCTCTAGATATTTTCTCTAGTCATTTCAACTTCTAAGTAACAGAATCCTAGTGCAAAGAAATAATGCCTAACTGATGATTCACAGAACACAATCTAGCTCCATTCTCAACTTTTCTGTTGCCACTTTGATGCTTAATATGTGGGGTGCTCTTTGGTGAAGCTCCAGAAAAGTCTCTTCAATCCCTTTCATTGAGATCTTTCTTTAGTACCAGGCTGCTTCTTGTCCTTTGAAGTATATATCCTAAAAGCATATAAAATGGTAGTCAGAAAGAAGGCCCTTGTTTACTTACATTCTTTTTGTGCCTCTTTCTTTTTCTGGGACATGTTTGCAACACTTAACAGGACCATTACACTACAACAGTGGACAGCATGACAGATTTCATTTATCTTAACAAATCCAGAGGTATAGCTGTTTCTGCCCATGGCAGCAAATTGTCTGAGGGACTTCATGCTTCGCAGAAAGTCTGGAAGAAATCCTCTTTGGCAGTTCCAAAGGAAGAAATCCTCTTTGGCAGTTCCATGTATTCTGTACAGGGTATCATTGCTCCATTTTCTTCATGTTGCACATTCGAAAAGAGCATTTCTGGGTGATTGTAATTGCATTGTGAATTAGCAAAGATACCATTTACAGCAATACAGAAAGAACCTGCACTGGATTGTTTAAGTTTGACATTTGTCTCCTTAGTATCTGTTTCACACTGGCGTGTTTCTGTTAATAGCAGCAAACTGCAGTTTCAGTGGAAGGCAAGCTATGTCCCATGTGTGTATTTATGCTATGGGAGACCTACCACTTACGAGAGGCAGCTGGAGGACGTTTGGTGTATGCTTGTCATCCCTGGCTTTAATAGGAAATTACTTATTGACAGTTCACTGGTGACACCTTCATGCTGATGTCTAAATTTAAGTATCTTAAACTGTAGTCAGTTTCACAGATTATTTCCTATGGTGGTATTGAGCATCAATGCACCTGATAAGGGTGGACAGCAAAAGTAATTACACTGATTTGTTGTTTCATTAGACTTCTTACTATTTCAGCTCTTGTTTTATACTAAGATTGTGGCTTCTGTTGCATAGGAACCACTTCATTTTGTAAATGAACAATACCGGTACCAAGTCCCTGGCTAAGGCTCCTAAGTGTGATAATAATACAATTATATTCTCTTTCCTGTAGTGTTACAAAGAATATAAGATAGTGTCCTTCAGCCAACTGAACGTAATAGATAGAAGAGAGGCTAGTATGCCTAGTTGAATAAAAAACCTGGGTTGTTCTTTTTTATACACTCTCAGGAATCATCCAGCAAAGTAGACTGCAACAGAAATGATAGCAGACATTGCTAACTGTAACAAAATCATGGCAAGTATTCACAGCAAATATTTCTAATCCCGTTTTATGGAGGAGGAAAGTAAAGCATATAGAATTGAGGGATTTATGCAAACTTACCAATGGAGCCTATACCAGAATTAATAACTGAGTAAAAGCCTCTTTCCCATATCAACTTTAAGTTTTGTTTCGTTATTTGTATACAACATTTGTGCACATGCTGATGGACACTTAATTGACAAATGTCATATTGAGCGCAGATAATCAAGAAAGCGAAACAGCACATAAGTAATTTTTTCCACTGAAAAAGGGAAGAAATTAGTGTCTTCATGTGTCCCCCTTCAAATTCCTCATCTCTCAGTACCCAAAACTGCAGTTACCTCTCCCTGTAAAACCTTGAGCAGCAGCCCAGAAAATCGATTTGTTTGCACCACAAATCTCACAGATAGATGAAAGGAACTGAAATTGCTGAAACAAAGCAAGAACTCCAACTCAGAAAATATGGTAATAGAGCTAGTAAAGTTCAAAGTCAAAGTGCAATTCTTTGAGTGTCTGGCAATGAGAACAGTGTACTAAATGCAGCATGCAAATGAAAGATCTTCCGGAGCCTATGGGTCTTAGGTCAGTCCCACTGGCACAATAAGAATAATGATTTCTAAGACCATATTCTGGTCATGATTTTTATAATCAGAAAATGCAGTTCTTAATTAAGAATTAAGACTTGGTGATTCTAAAATCAGAGGAATCTCAAAAGAAACTGGCCCTTACATATCCCAAGACATAGAGTTCTGTTCTGAAATTCCTACAGGTAGCCGTAGAGTGATTTAAAGTTTAAATATATTTGGAGCAAAGCATACAAATCAGTGTTGAAGAATCAAAGTGCTGAAGAATTGATCATACTGATATTTATACATGATTTATCATGTTCAGTGGCAAAAATTGCTCAGATATGTTTTAATTTCTCTTTGGTTTCCATCATTACAATTTCAATCATTATCTTACCAATTAATGTAGATACCTATGGAATTTGATTAGAAAAAGTCTTTAGGTCCTCCATGGATCAACAACAGCTCAAGCATGTTAGAAGGCAGGTTTCCCAAATATCAGACAATTCTGATAGCTCTTTTGTGATTTACTAACCAAATCCAGATATGCCTTTCCAGAAATAATCTAAGTAACTTTATCTATCCACTTCATGGAGAAGATAACTTAAGAAACTTGGGCTCTTCTTATTTTTTCCTCAAAAACAGTGATTTCTACTATCTAGAAAGATGCATTACTCTAGACTCTGCCTAACTAAAGATTGTTATTAGTCAAAGTATTCAGCTTGTGGCCCACCAAAACCAACACAGTTCTAGCTGGCTTTGTGAATGAAAAAGTATTAACTCCAATAGATTTCTGCATGGAATTGTCATAATATTGTGGGTTTGGTCTCCCCTTTGATGTTGCAGCCTTGTCCCTTTTGTAGTTTATGATCAGTCATGGTGAAAAAGAGAATCCTGAATTGATGCATCAGAAGTGAGTTTTTTAAACATCAGGTCAAAGCTCTAACATCTCCCCAGGAAAACAGGAGAAAAATCCTGTAAAATCAAATTCTTCCCCTGTTTCAGGATAAGTTTAGTCTTTTGTTTTGGTGTTTTTTTTTTTTTTTTTTTTTTTTGTGGTCATAGAATAAACAAAGAGTTTACTGTGTAAAATTTTACAGCCTGCTGACCCAAGTTTTGGCCCCAAATGATGTCTGAGATTAGCTATTTTCACCATTTCTGAGTTTTATTTTACTTCTAACCTAAATTATACATATTTCAATTATAAAACCTCAAAAACAAAAGGCTTTAGTGATTTTAGGTTCTGGCTCTGTCTGATCTCTAGTAACAATGGAAGCTCTGGACATTTGGTTAAGGTGGAATTTACTCCAGTGTTTAATCGATTGTATACTACTTATTGTGTTATATATTCCACTGCTGTGTTAGCCCTTAGACAGATAAAATAATAGGATTTTATTTCCCTCCGATGTGTTACAGTGAAAACAAAGTCAGCTGTTTAAGATAAGAATTAGGGAAGACTAATGCCAAGAATGAAACAAGACTTAGGATTATTAATCAGTGCTTTTCATAACCCTGTTACATGATGCTTGCATAAGCCAATAGGAGATAATAGCTACAGAATTAATAGTCACAACATGCTTTGGCAGAAAGAAAATAATAAAATCACTTGGGGCACTGCAATAGCACATGTTTGCAGTGCTGTATGGGATAGACACGTTTGAATAGTGTTATCTTGCATTAGCGTGAGTAATGGACATGCAGATACATGAGTCGTGCTAGGGAAGTCTAACTTCAGCCTGCTGAATTCGGGCTAAAAGTCTTCTCCAAATGTGGTTCATCTCAACTTCACTTTTTAAAATGCAGAGAAACAGTCTGAGTTTTGCCTCAGGACATTTGTCACAGGCGCTGTCTGAATGTGAGTTGGTTGTTCATTTTAGTTTGGATTTTTTATCTTATTTTTTAGTGAATATGAAACTGTCTTTTTGCTATTCAAATTACCCCCACAGTCTGAATTTTCCATCACTAGAACTCATCTATGGCTAGGAATAGGAGCTCAGAAGATCAGTAAGTAAAACATGCCTTTATTCTGTTGAACTCAGTGGAATAAAGGATTTGCCCCAAAATTGGATGAGTCCCACAGTGCCTTGCTCCTCCAGTCACCTATCAAGGTGTTTTATGGGGTCTATAAAATAGATAGCCTAACTGAATGCCTCTTGTTACTTGCCTCTTGTCACCATAGCTCATTCTGTGTCCCATCGTGTGTCCTCTCTGCCCTATTACTATTTTCATTACAAAAGATACAAAGGATGTGAACAGTCACCTTATGAGAAAGCCATGTCACAAGAAGTTTGTCATGAAGATACTTTTTGAGATATTCCATTTTCCTATAGTCTTCTAGGTTTAAGTTTAAAAATCACCAGCCTTGGAAATATGGACAATACTTTCCCAGTTGTCAGATTAAATGAAAATAGACATCTGAGAAATGTTTGTAATTAAAAAGTGAGTATAAGAAAAACAGCCATGTGAAGTAGGTGCTGGCTTTCTGTTCTTTATTTTTATGTTGTACCTTTCTGAACAGGCTGTACCCAGTAAGCCATGTGAATCGTATAATTACGATTAGCCCTCCCAATAGTCCTATCAGAATTGAAGGTTTATACAGACAGTGTGTGATAACCATTTATTATTTTTCACCAGCTCACTTAGCTCTGAATTTTTATGGGACACATTTAAATAAGTGTTCCACTTGGTGGAGATGAATTGCTGAAAAAAAACACCAAAAAAATGAAGTAAGCTCAGAGGGATTTATTAGAGCAAAAAAATTAACCATTATACTGCAAACACATCAGGTTTTTATATACTTGTACAGCATCTTGTCTTTAATCAAGATCAGACTGTGCAAACTGTAACATAGACAGGACTTGATAGGTAATTTGAGGCAACGATACAGTGCGTATACCTAATTATCACATTAATAAAATATAAAATTAGCAATCAATATTTCCTTCCATCTGTGGGTTTGAGTTTCATATCTTTCTCTTTTCTGTATCCTTTAGGTTAAAAGGCCTCTTAGGGAGAGATTGTTTTTCTCCTGTATCTATAAAATAATAGTACAGCCAAGCACAACTTGAGTTCCCTTTGGGACTTTTGTGTGTTGGTTGGAAATATTGCTATTGGTGATTTTTCCATTATTTTCTCTTTATAAAGTTGAGATTTTGATACACTTTTTTTATTGTAGTCTGCAAATGTGTCAGTTTTAACACTGATCATTTTTATTCTACATTTTATTTGTATTAAATTTAGTATCCTATCATGAGTTTTAAGGAAAGAAGTGACATATTTCCTTTTTTCATCCAAATAAAGTAAACTGAAGTTTAAAATGAATGTACTGGAATTCCTCTAGTATGAAACAATTAATAGAAATAGTTGGAAAAATATATTTCTTCTCAAATATTAATACCTTTTTTTTTTTTTAATCATCTTTCACCCTCATCCCATTCTCTGCCATCTTTAACAGAAAGCATTGTTGGGATTTCTTTTTTCCTTGTAGATATTGAAAATTTTGGATTTTTTATTTTCATTTAGAAACAGATTGAAAGAAAAAAAATCAAAATTTTATGTGACACAATATTTCAGAAAATCTGGGGGGGGGGGCTGATCAAAACATTTGTGTTTTGATTTTACTCCCCTAAGACAGTGAAATGAAAAATCAAAACATTTCTCTACAACCACCAAAATAGGACTTTTCAGCACTTCTGAAGCCTGTCATTGCTGCTTTTGGTTCTCAAAACTAATTTCACCAACCCACAGATACAAGAATTGCAAAACTGGTGCACCTTCGTGCCCACAGGAGGGAGCAGTATGTGTAAGGATGGTTTTCATTAGCATGTTTCTCCTATAGTTTCATTCACTTGCAATGGACAGTTTCTAAGCACACATTCAACTTCAAATTCATGTTTAAGCATCCCTATGAAGCAAATATTTAAGCATGTACTTACCCTCTTTTGACCTCAGGAATACATAAATATATGCTTCAATGCTTTGCTGAATAGCGATATACTTAAATCATCAATAGCATATTGCAGAGCTGAGGCCTCAAGCTTTTAATGAGGGGTATGTGGATATACGACGAAAGAGCATCAGGCACCATCAAAAGCTTTTCATTTCATTGATAACACATGAAAAAACATGCTTTAGAAAGATCTATATTGGGTTAACTACTTCAATGGTGAGATGATACTGATGTAGCACTATCTATCCTCATCAGTTACAGAAGGCTTGAATTGATTTATAATACGCTGTATGGATTCTTTTACAAACCATCAGATCTTTGGCAGGGATTTAGAAACTGGGTCAGTTCCAAAAGAAGAAAAAAAAAAAAGGAAAAGATGAAAAAGAAAAAGAGGGATTCACTAAGAATAATGTTTAAAAAAGAGTAGGTCATATGTTTAGCAACAGGCATTTCCTAGGCAAATCCTTATGATCAGCTTAACCATAGTTGTTTTATTCTTTTTCTATGAAAACTTTCATTCAAAGAAAGGGAGGTAAGATTTCTTTTAAAAATGAATATGCATCCATGAACTAAGACAGCATGCCAGTGTTAACATATGATGACCTTACTCTTATATTCTGCTCTAAACATCCAATACTGGTCACTTAAACTGATAAGATATTGGTTCAGATGGACCTTTAATCCACCCTGATAAAGCTACTTGCACGTTCTTACTGGATGAGACACAGAGGGCAGGAGAGATCTAATATGTTACGTTAACAACCCTATTCTTTAACCTTATTTTCACATTCAAGCTGTTCTGAAAGGTGCCCTTTCTACCTCCCTGTCCTGTACCGTTGGTGAGTTGCATCCTGCTGGTGTGATTTAACTAACCTGTGGTTCCTTGATTGTGTGGAAGACAACTTCCTTCTGCAAGTAATAGAGGAACCGACAAGGAGAGGTGCCATGATTGACCTTGTGCTCACCAACAGGGAAGGGCTCGTTGGAAATGTGGCACTGCAGGGCAGCCTTGGATGCAACAACCATAAGATGGTTGAATTTGAGATCCTTAGGACAGTGAGAAGAGCGTGCAGCAAGCTTCAAAAGAGCAGACTTTGGCCTCTTCAGGAACCTGCTTAGTAAGGTTCCATGGGATATAGCCCTAGAGGGCAGGGGGGCCCAAGACTCTTGGTTGGTCTTCAAGGATCACCTGCTACAACCTCAGGAGTGTTGCATCCCAACCAGAAGGAAGTGCAGCAGGAGGGCCAGGAGACCTCCTTGGATGGATAAGGAGCTGCTGAGGAAAATTCAAATGAAAAGATAGTTTTATAGAAAGTGGAAGCAAGGACAGGCGGCCTGGGAGGAGTACAGGGTTATTGTCCGGGAAGCTAGGGACCAGGTTAGGAAAGCTAAGGCCCAGTTAGAACTAAACTTGGCTAGGGATATTAAGGATAACAGGAAGGGATTCTACAGGTACATAGCAAATAAAAAACAGACTAGGGAGAACGTAGGCCCCCTCAGGAAGCTCTCGGGTGAACTAGCTACACAGGATTTGGAGAAGGCTGAGGTTCTGAATGACTTCTTTGCCTCGGTCTTCTCTAGCAAAGGCTCTGACCACACCACCGAGGTCTTGGAATTCAGATGCAGGGACTGTGAGAATGAAGACCTTGGGCCCACTGTAGGAGAAGAATTAGTTCAAGACCATCTTAAAAATCTGAACGTGCACAAGTCCAGAGGTCCTGATGAAATCCATCTGTGGGTCCTGAAGGAGCTTGCAAATGAAGTTGCTAAGCCGCTGGCCATCATATTTGAAAAATCATGGCAGTCAGGTCAAGTTCCCGACGACTGGAAAAAGGGAAATATAACCCTCATTTTCAAGAAGGGGAAAATGGATGACCCGGGGAATTACAGACCAGTCAGTCTCACCTCTGTGCCTGGCAAAAACTTGGAGCAGATTCTCCTGGAAGGCATGCTAAGGCACATGAAAAACAACAAGGTGCTTGGTGACAGCCAGCATGGCTTCACCAAGGGGAAATCCTGCCTGACCGATTTGGTGGCCTTCTATGATGGGGCTACAGAACTGGTGGACAGGGGTAGAGCAGTTGATGTCATCTACCTGGATTTGTGTAAAGCGTTTGACACTGTCCCACACGACATTCTTGTCTCTAAATTGGAGAGACATCAATTTGATGAATGGACCACTCAGTGGATAAAGGACTGGCTGGATGGCCGCACACAAAGAGTTGTGGTCAATGGCTCAATGTCCGGCTGGAGACCAGTAACGAGTGGTGTCCCTCAGGGATCGGTGTTGAGACCGGTCTTGTTTAACATCTTCGTCGCTGACATGGACAGTGGGATTGAGTGCGCCAATGACACCAAGCTGTGTGGTTCTGTTGATCCGCTGGAGGGAAGGAATGCCATCCAGAGAGACCTTGACACGCTTGTGAGGTGGGCTGATGCCAACCTCATGAAGTTTAACCATGCCAAGTGCAAGGTCCTACACCTGGGTCGGAGCAATCCCAGACAAAGCTACAGGCTGGGCAGAGAAGAGATTCAGAGCAGCCCTGCAGAGAAGGACTTGGGGGTGCTGGTCGATGAGAAAATGAACATGAGCCGGCTTCAGTGTGCGCTCGCAGCCCAGGAAGCCAACCGTATCCTGGGCTGCATCAAAAGGAGTGTGACCAGCAGGTCGAAGGAGGTGATCCTGCCCCTCTACTCTGCTCTCGTGAGACCTCACCTGGAGTATTGTGTGCAGTTCTGGTGTCCTCAACATAAAAAGGACATGGATCTGTTGGAACAAGTCCAGAGGAGGGCCACGAGAATGATCAGGGGACTGGAGCACCTCCCATATGAAGATGGGCTGAGAAAGTTGGGGCTGTTTAGCCTGGAGAAGAGAAGGCTGCGTGGAGACCTCATAGCAGCCTTCCAGTATTTGAAGGGGGCCTATAGGGATGCTGGGGAGGGACTCTTTATTAGGGACTGTGGTAATAGGACAAGGGGTAATGTGTTAAAACTTAAACAGGGGAAGTTTAGATTGGATATAAGGAGGAAATTCTTTCCTGTTAGGGTGGTGAGGCACTGGAATAGGTTGCCCAGGGAAGTTGTGAATGTTCCATCCCTGGCAGTGTTCAAGGCCAGGTTGGACGAGACCTTGGGTGATATGGTTTAGAGGGAGGTGTCCCTGCCCATGGCCGGGGAGTTGGAACCTAATGATCTTAAGGTCCTTTCCTACCCTAACTATTCTATGATTCTATGACTGAAGGTTGTCCGTACCGAAGAAAGACTTTGGCAGAAAGATGCTTCCTGTATTGTCAGTAGTTTGGGAAGGTACTTAGTTTAGCCACTGGAAGTTTCTTTTGATAGTAGATGAATAGATGGATGCATGGATGCATGGATGCATGGATTCATGGATGCATGGATGGATGTAGAGCTGCTACTCAAAATCTGAAAATGGTGTGATGTTTCTGTTAACACTTTACATGAGCAGGCAGGTGCTGCAAAGGTTAGCTAACATTCATTTACAAGACCTCCTGAAATGTTGGGAGTCTCAGAGAGAGACAAGCACTGAAGCAACTAGAGACAGACGAGAACTATATTTTTATGACTTTTGACAAAAGTGTTGAGTGATCAAAAATAATAATCCTTTCCTGTAAGAAGAGTCACTTTAATTGGTCTTCTTTATGTGAAGAAACACTGGAATAGAAGTTTTGAGTTCTGTGTCTCATTTAGCTGGTAAGGTACATCTTACATAGACTACAGAGATCACTGAAAGCTTCATATTTTTTTCATGGTTTTATGCATTCTTTAGAGATCAGCTCACCCTTTCTACTCTGTTTTTGTTCCCATTCCTTTCAATTTCTTCAGGTGTGCACTATATCACATGCATACCTATAGGATCAAATAAATCACTGTACCTAACCAACCAGTCTCATTTCCAGATTCTAACCAGAGCTGGCCAATAGCAGAAGATTCAGAGGAAAATTCTGCAACCTGCACTGTACAAGATGGGATAATGTGGCCCATGTTTCCATCAACTCTAATAGCTTCTGGTGGTTTGAAGTACTTCATGACAAGGTTTAACAGAATTTTTTGTTCTGGTCATTCTTGTTATCCAAGTATATCTCCAAACTATTTTTGAAACTTGTGAAATTCTTTATCTCAATAGCTTATTTTGACAATGACTACATAGTCTGTGCCCATGAGAAATTTTTTTCCCATATCCATTTTTAATTTGCCTTGGATGGTATTTATTTCTTTATCACGCCTCTTTTTATGAGCTATTTTGTTGTCAGCGTCTGATCCTTTCCACCAGCAAAGACCATAAAGCTGTAGGAACATCTGTAAATCAGGACAGAGCTGTCCAGTGCCTGTCTCTAGCAGAAGACAATACAGAAGAATATGAGGTATTTATGCAGTGTTTATAAGCCAGCAAAAATCTTCACCTAATGGCTGACTCATTTCTATCTTTTCTGGAGCTTTTTGTATGTTTTGTTTGGGGTTATTTTGTTTCGGTTTGATTTGGTTTAGTTTTCTAGGGATTTTCTTCCATGTGTTTGGTCCATTTGTTTTTAACTCATATGAATTTTTATCATGCACACTATTCAGAGTTTCACAAGCTACGTGAAGTAGCACATTGTTTTGATTTTCCAGATCTGCCACCTGCTAGTTCCATTTAAATCCCTTTAGTTCTTGTATTGGAAGAGACAGTAAATAACAATTCCCTTCTGTCCTGCTCCTTGACTCTCATCATCTTTTAGACTTCTGGCATATCTCCTTCAGTGCCAAGTCAAGGCCTGTGCAAACCTGTAAGGAGGAATCACAGCTGCCCACACTTCTTTCTGGTCCATACAAGAACCCACCCAGCATGGCACTGGGCCATCTGAAAAACAGGAGATAAATAAGATACATCAGTACATGCTTCCTTTGTGACAGTCAGCTTTGACAAGGATCAAGATACTTTTCCCTCTTTCAAGCGCTGTGTGCTGAATTCAAAGCTAGACGAAGTACCTTGTAATGGAGGCATAATCCAAAGTCAGTCTCTGTGAGGAAAAGACAAGTCCTACAATCATCCTTCATGACATTATTTTATATTTATTGTTTCTAAAGAAAGAGATAAATATATATTTTTTTAAGCATATTTTAGCTCCCAGAACACCTCTGATAATTGGAGATGGCTTGGGAAGGAGCAGGGCAATTGTTTTCTTTTCCAGCAGATCAGGAAATGCCATTAGCATTCTGTAAATATGCAAAGAATCTCTAAGCCAATGGAAAATACAATATAAATTTGGGTTTTTTTCTTCTCTGGACACTATGGCCTAGTGAATAAAACTACTCGACAAAGAACTGAGCTGACTCATCAGCTGTGGGCTACTCTGTGTCTTACTTTTCCTGCCTGTAATGTGGTGTAGCCTCTCTAATGGACAGTCACATTCTCCACACATTTCTTATACTTAAGTAACATTTAGAGTCTGCATGTGTGATGGATCTCTCCAGTAAGTGGATTAGTGAACCTGACACACTGACAGCATTTTAAGTCCAAAATTTAACTTTTTTTCCTGCTCTACCTCATAGTAAAATTGAATTTTGAAGTCAGTATAGCAATGGAGAAGAAAATCGAAAGAAAACAAAAATCCCTACATCAGGTAAAACTGAGGAATTTTTCAGGTTGGTTATTTTTTCAATTAAAACAGAAAATCAGCATGAATTTTATTTTGTTCAAAAATAAAATTACTTTTATGATTTAAAATCAATACTTTTGCTTTATTAATATTTTAAAAACATTTCAGCTTTTTTTTTAATTTGATACCAAAGAGCTGACTGATTTTCTTTAAGAAATTCTCATTATTTCCTTGATAACAGTCTCATATTTCCATGATAAAATATTTCACTTAATATTAGATACTTTAAATTGTCAAAATGAAATTATTCAGCTTTTTAATTTCCCTCCATCTGTTTTTCAGTTGAAATTCTTATGATTAGATTGATTTCCACCTACTCTCACTCCAAACTCCTTACTTTAAATTTTGTGTTCCTCAAATGTATACTGGTCGCACTGGGTAGAATTAGTTGATCCAGGCTTGCCCTCAGGCTCTGTATTACGCAGTGATACGTTGAATGTCTCAGACTGCAAACCCATCACACCAGTTGGGCAATTTTAGTGACATACTGCATGGAGCCCTCATAACATCAGGAAACTCAGGAAACTCTCTAACTTTTGCCTTTTTTATCGCCTTCAGTTGCTACAGACACCAAAAATCTCCTGTTCTATCACTGTTTTAGTGAATGAGCAGTTAGTTTCTTCAGTTGAAAAATCCAATTTAAAACTCATCTGGGAATATTGTCATCCTGTAGGCCACATACAAATGAGAAAGAAAGCATGAAAAAACTGCTCATCCAGGGACTAAAGTAAGTGGGTTATTCTTCAAGTAATCCATTCGCTGATCAATTTTAGTGAGAGTTTTGATTAAATCAGGACAGAAGGAGAACTGCAGAATGGGTCTAAACCACCACCATCTGCATAGCAATGTTTCTGAAACAACCATTTCATAAGCTTTTTTCAGCAGCTGGACAAAATCCATACGAGTCGTTTCTCAAGGGATTTGTTCCAGAACTACTGTTTTTAGTACATATCATTCCAGATACTACTTTCTGACCTTGCATATTTTGGGATCTCTGGCATATCCTATAACATAAAATAAATATTTTCCCCACTAAAGTTGATGCCTGATTTAGATTTTGTGTTTTATTTGAGAAAGTGTGCAGTGACTTTTCCATCACAATTTTAATTTAATAACCTCTGGTTTCTTAGCATATTTCTTGTAATACAACTGCATACAGTTTCTTTTGGTTCAGGTAAATTCCTATTTTTGCTTATTCTTAATAGGGTCATTCAGGTCTTTTGCTTTCCAAGGGGGCTTTATCCCATGCTTTTAAGGGGTTATTAATGTTATGATTCCCCCTTTTATTTTTCTTTATGACTTTTAAAATGACTGCTCTCTCAAGTTCTTTTATTTGTTGTAAATACTATATCAGAACTTTCTACTCTTTCTAGTAGCTAAGCTGTTTGCTTTTGGTTCAACTCCTTCCCCTGACACTTGATTCCGGAAAACCGAAATCCTCAAAGGAAATCTTAAATTTTCATTTTGGAGTGTGAAGCACTTTTTTTCTTTCTTTCTTCTTTTATTTTTTAATGCAAAAACATGGTGCAGCCTTATTCTGCATCTAGTTTCTTACAAAAAATGATCAATTTAATATTTACTTTTTTTTTTTTAATGTTACTCATATTGTATGTTCTCATCTTGAAGCACTTCACGGGTTTGATTGTCCTCAGCATTAAGTGAAAATCATTCCACAAATAGTGCAGTCTGGGTAGAAGCTTGGCCTCTGGGTATAGCACTATTGCTCAGTGAAGTACTGTCCAGAGCAACCGCTCCTGCTCTTGAGTGGGCTGGTGCATCTTTGTGATGGTCTGACACTGAGCCTGGAGGAGCCTGCTCTGGCACAACACGCAGTCACCTGGCTCATCTTTCTTCTGCTCAGTTTCCAGCTTCACATCATCTGCAGGTGGCTAAAATATGCTCAAATCGAGTGTTTATTCATCAACAGTGTCACAGTAGTCCAGTAGTCTGATACAGACTTTCACCCAACCATAAGAGATATTACCTTGCCTTGATCACTGCATCTTGAACTTCCCACAGACACAATTTCAACTTTGGCCAAGAACACAACTCTTACTACATCCCTCTCCCTGCTGCCTCCTCTCTGCTGTGTCAACTCAAAGCTACATTGCAAAGCCTTCACAACACACAGTTCCCTGTTTCATATTTAAACATCTGCCTCTGTTTTGCTAACATTCATTGTCTATTAACAAGCAGTTTTTGCCTCCCTCATTCTGCTCTTCAAGTGCTACCATACCTCAGGAGCTGTTACCATATATCTTTTTTGTCTTCCTTGCCATCTTCCTTTAGAAATCCCTATGTTACAAAACTTGACAGAGGTTATGCCTCTAGAATACAGATAACACAGACTTCATCCCCCGCAATACTGTATTACCTTTCTCTCTGAATGTATTATCCTACAAAAAGATTACATCTTTGGAGTGTTGTCATGGAGCTCCCAGTCCCCAAAAGCCACATTTAGGAATTGTCTAAAACAGAATTAATGTTATCTCAGTGCTGTTTTTCTTTCATCCTGTTAAATCTCCATGAGGAATTAACCACTGCATGAATCACAGCTCTTGTTCTTAGTGTTTATGTAAATAGCATTTTATGAAAAACTATGCATATAAACACATGATACTCAGAAAATATATAAATTGGTGTGTGGACTGGTGTTCCAGGAAGAAAAATGGTTGTGAACTTGTATGTCGAATGTACTGGTTCATAATACGCAAAACATTAAGACGAGCAACATTCGCTTTGCAGGGTATGATATGATCTTTTTATTTATTTATTTTTCAAGAAAGCTGTGTCAGGCAATTACTAGTTTAGATGTCAGGAATTAAAAGGTGAGCCTTTTTGCTAATTAATTCAGTAATCAAGAATACAGGGTTGAAGAATTTGCACTCAGCACAAATGTGATTGGAGGAGTCAGCAGTGTGCACTTGCAGCAAAGAAGCCTAAGAACACCCTGTGCTTCATTAGTGTGATCATAGCCAGCAGGTCAAGCAGAGTGATTATTCTCATCTCTTTAGCTCTTCTGAAGTCATGTTTGGAGCACTGTGCCTTTTACCTCTCTGGTATTTGATTAAAAATGACAAATTGCAGGAGGCCCAGTGGAGGATAAATCTTGTGGGTTGAACATGAGACACTCAGAAAGATACTGAGAGATCTGGGTTTGTTCAGCCTGAAGAGGAGAAAGCTGAGTCAACACCTAACTGCAGTCTTCAGCTACATAAGGGAATTATAAGATAGCCAGACTTTTGCCAGAAATGTCAAGTGAAAGAAGAGGCAGGAGTCAAGAGCTGCAGCAAAGGAAATACCAGCTAGGCATAAAGAAACTACAATTCACAGTGAAACTCATCAAGCATTGAAGCAGAGTGTCCCGAGAGACTGTGGGATCTCAATTTGGTGATTTTCAAAGCTCACTGAGGAAAGCCCTGAGCAGCTAAGCTAGAAGTTAGAGCTGCTCTGGGCTTGTTGGACTAGCTAACTTCTAAAGGCTTCTTCCAACCAAAATGATTCCAGGAATAAAAAAAATCTGAAGTGGTTCACTCCAGATCAGAATTGACTTGGGGAAAAAGTGGGGCTTGTTAAAGACGTAATTCTGTTCATGGGAGCTATGTATAATGTCCTGAAACTTAGTTTGACTGGATCACCTACTGTAAAAAAAGCATGCAGATGGAAAAGCAAAACCAAAGCTAATTATAGCTTATTGTTTGATTTATCAAATACAATAACTTGCTACTTACACCTGGCAATTTAGCATAAGATATTAATTTCCTTTTACCTTAACTCCCTCTATCTTGAAACAAAAGAGTGAATTCATGTTGATGACAGCGACATCTCAGTACTCCAGGATGAGTGATATTAAACACATCTACTGTTCCCACACTGTGATTAGGAGGGCCAAGCAGTAGTATGATGCCTCTCCAGAGAGCTGTGGGGGAAAAGAGTTTTTTCAAAGCTGGTGGTGGAGAGTCATGCCCTGGGGCAGGCTCTGGCTCATTGTCCTAGCCTCACACCAGCACGGTGGGTAGAATAACTGCACCTTAAGGAACTCCCCAAAAAATAACAATAGTCTTTTATTATTCACAGTATAAGGGCCTTGTGAATTGGTCCATAAAGGGGCCTCCTCTGTGCCGCAGCAGTAAAAATTACAATAAAAAGAAGATTGCTTTGTGTCAAAAATAAAAGAACATTTGTTGAATAAGCTGCTCTACCAACATAAATAATGATGTCATGGTCTAGCTCTGTCTCTCTGCTCATTTTTAATTACCCTTGTCTAGTTTCCTTCTTTGAAATAAAAATAGATTTTTCCTTTCTCTATATCCTTTTCAATTGGTGCTTTGCTTTGTTTTGCTTTGTAATTCCAGGTGGCACTAACCTCTGACATAGTTGTATGTTTGCTGGAAAGAACGGACAGGAGTCTGATTGCACTCACCAGGGGAGCAACCCTTCAGACAATTAAGTTCTTTTTTATTTGTTTACCATTTTATTTAGCAGCTTTCCTGGATTAAAAGTAGTTTATCAGAAAAGATCTCAGCTGCTGTCCACTCATCAAAGGTGCCAATGTCTGATATGTGAACAGTTCCACCTTGCAGGAATCTATACAAAGCTACATTTGTATATGCTCATGCATAGGATCAGTTACTTTCTGATAAAGGAAGATAACTGATCAGTTTTGAAGAAATAAAATGGAGAATGTATTACACCTAAAGCAATGTTTGCTTGTCACACATAGAGAAAGAGAAGGGACAACCTCCCTTTCTTTGCCCTAACAGTGCCAAGTTCTTCACCTGTTTGAGAAGTCTTGTATTCATGTTCCTGAATGAGAGCTAAGCTTTTCTTCAAATATCTAATGCTGTGACAAAGTTCTGTCCCTGAGCTAAATTGAATACGTGATCCTCAAGTGTGCCAAACAGCATCACTAAAACATTTTCTCTCAGTGAGCAAAACCTTACAGCCGCTAACCCATAAAGGACCCTATCCATTCACTCACTAGTAGCAGAATAATAATCTCCTGACACCAGATAATGAGCAAAACCTACCTAATGTTTCTTTCTGCAAAGCCTGAGTCACTGCACTCAGAAATATTATTCCTTGTAGCTAAAAGGCTAGCGATTGCCATCTGTTTTTTTCATTAAGTTTCAGCAAAGAAATGTGAGAGCCCCATACATTTTCCTCCTTCATTTCCACTCTTAGTCCTCATGAAAAATTGAATAATGTTGTAGCCAAAAAAACAGGTTTGTATGATTTGTTGATCCATGGAAATTAACTGCAAAATATCTTGATTCTCCCTACAAGGAAGCAAAAATCAAGCTTCCTTCATGTCAGAAAATTCTTAATTCCTTAAAACAAATGGTAAGGAGTGAACTGTGTGATTTTGACTGATTAATCAGACAGATTCTTTCCTTGCCAATGCTTGCATAAAATTAGAATAAATCCTTTGGTTTAGTTGGTTTATCTTGAGTTTTGCTCTGACTTGAAGAAGTGCAGAGTCTCAGTGAGAAGCTGATAGCATTCTGGCATGACACCATTTAGCTCAGTTTATTTCAGTAGAGCTACATCTGGTGAATATAAGCTTGGAAACAGACTCAAGCCCAGACTGTTGATTAAGGTATCAAAACTAAAAAAAGAAGGCTTTTACCTTGCTAGGCTATGATTCTCTCTTCCTTTTTAATTAGATCTCAGAAAGATTTAATGCTTCAAAAGATTTGAATAAGACTTCAACATACTTACTCCATTATTACTAAAAAGTCATCTATATTACTAATTAACTGGAATAATTAGCTATCATCTTTTTTGTTTTAATTTTGAGATCTATATGCTTTTAAATCCTCAAATAAATAAAACTGCTGTCTGTTAAAACCCATTATCTTTCAAGCAAGTGATAAGTATGGGTACTATGTATGTTTTATATTAAATTGCTGCATTCAGCCATGCCACAGATGGGACTGATTTGGAGTTTTAAAAAGTACAGGTTCCTGGCTGTCTTTACATTTTGTTTTATGTTCTCTTTTGTTTCCCGGCACAGTATTTTTGGAGAAGAGGTAGACTACAGGATTAAGTTTTGGGAGATTGAGGATTAGATACCTATGTGAGAATAAATCTGTGATTTGCAAGCAAGACAAGATGTAATATTCTGTAAATGAAAATATCGATGGGGAGAATTACATGTATAGAGGGTGCTGACTTGTTGAGTGCTGGGAGAGCCAAACTGCTGACTTTGAGAGTTAATTTATTGCAATGCTATACAATATTTACAAGCCCAAGGCTATGAGTTTCTTTCAGTCCAGGAAGAGCCTTACCATGGATAAATACCTTTCTGTCGGCAAGGTGGAGCTTTGGCTGGGAGCTGGAATTCAAATAAGATGGCCAGGCAAACGTTTTAGTCTTCTATAAACTAGGGACACAAGGGATTTTTCTTGTTTAGGACAGGGTGGTAGAAAGGCTGATAAATACCCTGCAGCTGATAAACACGCTACAGTAATGCAAGATAAGTCCCACACAGCCTGTAGCCTGGAGGTGGGGTTAAGGAAGCCTGTCTAGATATGGAAGTTACTATGTCACATTTTTGGCCAGGGATATTTAGTGCCCAGGCAGTCTGCATGAGTGCCCACTCTTGGACAGTCATGGACACTTGGACAGACATGGAATTAATGCCAGGTGATTTAGTTCAGTTTCAGATCAAAATTTGCCCCTGTCTTTCCTGTCCAGACAAGCTCTACACGACCAGTATTCCTCTGGCAGTGTAATAACCTGCCCTACACACTCCTAAGGCACTTGAATGTGGGTCTGTTCCCTCTTCATTGCCCGTGAAAACAAAGCTCTTTTCTGCTCCTCTCTGATGTAGAAGCCTTGAAGCAGAGCACACTGGGACCCATCCAGCTGTTTATAGACAGAGCTCTTTATCTCCTATATTGTGTCTTGTAAGAATGCCCTTTGGAGACAGCCTAAAGAAAACCTGCAGAAATCCCTGAAGGAGGAAAATACACATCCAGATATGTCTTTTAAGATTGTTGGGGTGCAAAGGCAGAGCCATGGGAAGACATTTACTTGAGAGTTTCTGCTATATCCAGTCTAATTTTAATTTAACAAAGATGTCTAGCTGGCCATCCATTTAGTAATACAACACACAAAACTGTTTTAAACTGCCTATGGACACACAAGACAAAGACATCCCCTAGCACAACAGTTGTGGGTCAGAGGTTATCTGGATTCATTGTAAGGAATGGAATGGAAAGAAGCATGTAGAAGTGATCAAGGGTTCATCTGAGCAGAGATTTTTTGTTCTTGTGAGCCCAAGTTTACTGCAAGCTTACAACCTTTGGTTCTCACTGTTAATAGATCAAGCTAATGGACACAGGAGGAAAAGCATATGAGTTCAAACACAGGTTGCATTGTAGTCAGCAGTGAAAACTCTCAAAGAGAACAACTAAATGGAAGTGGAGAACAGACAAAAGGCACGTGGAGAGAGCAGACAAAGCAAGTGAAAAATGTGCATTTGGGAGAAAAGAGAAAGACTCTTGAAGAACAAAAAGCAAAAATGTAAGGAAATGTTTTTATATATAATGTTGAAGAATGGAAGTAAAAATAAACTTTCATTAATGTCTCTTTGTTTAGTTGCTCTAGACAGCATGTAAACACATGAAGCAGGGGAAATAGAGGAATAATCTAATTACATTTCTAATGAGGGAGAAAACAAGCCTATAAGGAGAAAAAATATGGGTATTCAATTTCAGTGGAGCAAGCTTTGTTAGAATTGAAAATGTTGGGTAGAAGTGAAATAGAATCACGAAGGAAGAGAGAGTCGGAGAAATTGGAAGGCGTTCAAAGTGAAATTCATGTTTGCCTCAGGGAATGTTGTGCATGTGTATGCTACCTACCCAGTAAATACACTGTAAAGGCTAAAGGATACCAATGTGAATGAAAAATGCTCTGTAGGAAATAATCAAGTTTAGGAAGGGACCAAATGTGGGGCATAAAATGTGGATTATGGAAGGGAGAGATGAGAAAGTGTAGAGAAAAGAGAGAAGAATTCAGCAAAAAGATTAAAAGCAAAGTAGCAGAAGAAAAGAGAAGCAATAGAAACGCATTAGGGCAGGAAGGTCATCCAGTGAGGTTATAGGCTAGCATATTGTAAATGTAAGATTTTATTAACAAAAGAAATAGATATGACAACAATATGAAATTAATTCCCTGTCTCGGTTTTCACAAAATAAAAATAAAGGACAAATGTTAAAAGTAGACATAAAATTTCCCCAGGGAGGAAAAAGAAATATTAGAAATATTACAGGAAATCTCGGTCATGCCAGAACAGGTAATCAAAAATAATAGTCCAAACCATATACACCAAGAATCTGTATAGAAAGAAACCTCAAACTACCTCTACTCAAGTATACTTTACAACTTTCTTTGTAAGGAAAAAAAAAAAAAGAAAAAAAAGAAAAAAGAAGTTAGAGGAGGGAAGAATAAAAATTTCAGCTCACAGCTCTCTTTTAAAGCCTATCGATGACAAGCTAAAAGCTATATTTAAAATACCCAGCCCACCAATTCTTCACTTCTTTGATAAAATAATGTCTTTGGAAAAGAAGACAATAAAAGTACTTCTTAAAGCCTGTATATTTCACTCTCTTGTAATGCATATGCCCATTAAGGACATAATCTGCCTCTACGGAAACCAATGGAAGCATGCAGTGCTGATTTCACTGGGCATTGAGTCAGATCCCAGCTAATAGAACACTTGACATTCCTGTACTGGAGAAATAGTATGGACTTTCACAGATCTGTGTGCTGAGAGTGCCTCCACCACCAAATTCATGCATTTTCTTCACTGCTTCCTGTCTTGGTCTTCTCAGGTGGAAAATGGGACATGCAATTTGTGCTGGAGTGTTTTGAGATGAAACAGTGAAAACTTTTGGATTTTACATGTAAAAGACCACTCAAAAAACTTATTATTGGGGCATATAGAGGAAGAAATTACTCCTAAGCACATCTTTATTTTTCAGTTTTGGCTACCCACTTTGGATGAAACAACATGACAGAAGAGCAGTTGCATCTGGACTCCTACAATTTTTCAGTGGCTCATGTAGCCTTGTGTGGACCAAAGTGCAGGCCAACAGGAGGGAGAACTGCTACTTCCCTCTACTGCCAGACATGTGTAATTACACACTGCCACTTCCTCAGGGAAGATTACAACCACTGTGTTTTCAAGATATCTAAGGCCCATCAACACAATGCTCTTAGAAGACTCAGCCTTGAGGAGTCACATATCTGACACTCCATCATAGGTCAGTGGTTCAAAAGCTACAGGGATCTCTTTTTACCCCTTTTTTAAATGTTCAATAGAAACAGGACCTCTTAGAACAAAGCTGCAGCTGGGTGAGCTGATTTTTTTCTCCAAGTTGCATTGGAATTCATTCAGTTTCCTTGACTTAATCATCTGAATTCTGCCTTTCTAACAGTGTGAGATGTTTGCATTGGGCATTAACTTTTTGATGCTAAGCCTTGGAACTGAAGTTAGTGATATTTGGGTTGGAAAAGACTGGCTGAGTTTCTTTGCTTATCTTGAAGATATGTGGTTCCCTTTACATTGAGCTGTGGAGATCCTCAAGCTGTCAGCAACCCATGAGTGTGAATACATTCCCAGAGCAAAGATCCTTGCTTAACAGCACATCCTCAACATATTATCACTTTTTATAAGTAGTCTAATCATGTTGTCAGAGCCAAGAAACATAAATGAATGGGAAAATACTGTTTTCAAAACATGTTTGATAGCTCAGCAGCATGCTTCCTAGTGTGCTGTATTTCAGGACATGAAGAGCCAGTCTGATTTTCTCTGCATGCATGATGCAAAATATGCTGTCATCCTTCATTTGTTACTGCAGTGGCTCAATATGATCCTTAGTTTCTTCAGTAGTGTCTTGGTCAACAAGGATAGAGGGACAGGTATGGAAGTTGTGAATGCTCCATCCCTGGCAGTGTTCAAGGCCAGGTTGGACAGAGCCTTGGATGGCATGATTTAGTGTGAGGTGTCCCTGCCCATGGCAGGGGGGTTGGAACTGGATGATCTTAAGGTCCTTTCCAACCCAAACCTTTCTATGATTCTATGATTATCTAGTACATTTGGGATGGGGGGGGGAGTGATACTATAATAAAGTTAAATATTTTAGGTGAACTTTTTAGTGTCTGAAAACTGGAAAAGGAAACAAGGAAATATGTCAGGATTAAGTCTAATTTACCAAGCAGTTCAGCTTTGTGAATGGAAACAAGCATAAATTCTAAACACACACACACACACACACACACACACACACACACACACACACACACTCACCCTCACAAAAAAAATAAAAGGGAAGATTCTGCTTTAAGATTTTAAATAAAATTTCTTCTGTTCCCAGATTTACATTGCATTTGGTAGATTAAAAAAAAAATAGTAAAACAAGCTAAATATTTTTTTAAAATAAACGTTTATTCTGAAGTACCATATTTTCAAATAATTTCATTTCAGATTGACGCAATTGTGTTTTTAATGTTACTAGCCATGGTAAAGAATGAAAAAGCTATCTTCATATAGGTTGAAGTGTCAGATAAGACGCATCATAGTGCAGAAGAGGGAGGTTTATGAAGTTCTTTCTGTAGTTTAGTCTAACATAAACCCTCAAACAAAAATCTGTCATTGTACTGTTCTGATCCAATATTCCATCTGCAGATGGTAATGCACATTTTTTGATTGGAGAACGTTTTTATAACATTGTAGCAACCTACATGCTGACTGCATATATATTTATGTAGTTACATATATGTAACATATAGTACATATCTATGTTATGTATGTAATACATATAGTATGTATACTATATATTAATGTATAATATTTAACAGAAGATAATATAATTTTAATATATTATATATTATAACATTGCAGCAACCCATTTGTGACTGTCAGACAGAATGCCTGCCACTGCTGTTATCCTCATGTAGCCCTAGCTGAATTGGACTTGTGGTACTAGCACAGGCTGTAGATAGTCAGGGCTTCTTTGTAAGAAGTCTACTTTATTGAAGCTCCATGTGCAAGGACCTTGCCATGTATGCCATGCTATACCTGGTGTTGCGCGTACATGTTTCAAAGCATTTATCTTGGCAAAGAAAAAGGCAGATGTTAACACTGGTGTTTGAGTCATATTCTTCTGACAGCAAATGTAAAGTCCTCACTGTGAGACTGAATAATTCCATGTGAAGATAAAGGCTGGAACACAGCTACCCAGAAAGCAGCTTTGCAGAATGAAATCTGGGAGTCCTGGACAGCAAGATCCTGTTCCACAAAGCTGTTTTCTGGACAGGCCAGGCAGAGGGCAAGGTGAACATAAGTCAGCTCTAAACCTTTGCAGCAAGGACAGCCGATTGCATACTGGTCAGAAGGTCAAGAGGAATTATTCTTCTGTACAAAACTGATATTGACACAAAGGAGCAAGTGCAGTGGATGCCTCCAAGAAGGTCAGGTGCACACGACAAATGAGGAAAGGCTGAAAGAACAGGTTTTTCCCAGACTTAAAGAGAGGTTAAGGGGAGATGGCATTGCCAGGTTCAGTTATCAAATGGAAGGGCATTGAAAAAGGTGAAGCCAAACTCTTCTTGAACTTGCACAGTGATAGGATAAGGGGCAACATACATGCAAGTTGGATCATGGGAAATTTTAGCTATTGGGGAAAAAACATCTTTTCACCATAAAGGTAGCCAAACATTGTACTAGGCTGGTCAGCATAAAAGCTGGAAAATCTCCATCCTTGGAAATATTAAAAATGCAGCCTGGACAAGACCATGGACAAACTGATTTAAAATCCCCTGGTTTTAGCAGGAGTTTAGACCAGGTGACTTACAGGGGTCCCTTCCACATCTTCACAACTTTGCAGTGTCTCACCAGACGCATGTACAAAATTTATCAGAAGAGGACTCAACGTAAACTAGGACCTTTAGGTGCTACAATCGTGGGTCTTAGTTTTCCAACATGCAGTCTCTCTGTTCTTAGCATATTACTTCTGCCCATGTGTTGAAGGCTGAACTACAACTTTCACAATTTATGACTTTTGAGTCTTCATTCTCCCTATGGCCTGAAGCTCTTTAGATCTGAATCCTCAGGATACAATACTCTGTTGTCTTCTGCATTCAAAAGCTGATTTCTTTTGAAATAATCAGGATTTGCTGCAATTGAGATCAAAATGGAATAAGAAAGATAGTGTGCCTAACAGGAAGCTCATATAATCATAATTGTTAGATTTATGGTAGCTTTACATTTTTGGAGCCCCAAAAGGTTTATATTTGAACTAGTCTACAAAAATTCTTGAGACTCAGTTTACGATCACTTAATCTTGCCTTTCTGCTTGGGCTGAAATCAGACTTTTACAAACATTCTGATACGGATGAGCACCTTAGACCACTTTCTACTAGCACAAAAGAATGCTTAGAGAGAAGCTGCACAAACTATCAAAGAGAAAATCCCTATATCTCTCCTCAATACTTTTTCTGATGACAAAGGTGAACTGCTGCATATTATCTAAAAATTCTGCCTGGTGAGGCCATAGAAATAGGACAGGCAAGGATATGTGTGAGAATCAGTCTGGGGTTTAGCAACTGCTCTTCTCAGATGTTGTATAATTGTGCTTTTTTTTCAGTTTCAGAAACATATGTCCTGATGGGATTTAGACGCTGTAAGTACAAGGTGGACAGAGGAAAGGATGTGTGAATACCTACAAATGTGTATTGTGGTCATGAAGCTCCTTTCAGGTACAATTCATTACTAAGAGTCAAAAAAGGATATCTTTCTCATGCAAAGTTGTTAGATCACAGTGCAGGACAATTGGAAGGCAGACCTAAAAAAACTATCCAGCTGGCTTATCAGCCATAAGATTAAGTTTAAATGAGAGAAAGGGCACTATTTGTCTTCCGATTTCTGAGTGTGTAGGGTTCACTTGGTTCACATTTTCTGTACACCTGTGACCAAAAAAAAATCAATTTTTTAAATTAAAAGAAAGTCGAGAATCTCTCTGTAACTACATATTTTGCAAGCTAGATACGGAACACATAATCTTTCCCTTTTTCTACATATTTTCATAGGCTTTGACATGATAGTCCTGATTCTTGGCATGATTTCTTGTAGTTTTGCTGTAGTATTGACTGTAATTGAGTTAGACTACCTTATATCTGATCCCAGATCTCATCTTCAAAGCAAACTTTTTGTTCAATCTTGCCTCACTGATTTTCTGACAGACCATTTCTATTCCGATGTCATGTTCTCTAACTGTTCACGTTCTTTCTCTCTGGATGAATTATTCATCATTTGGACACACTCCAAAATGCATAGACACTTGTTAAAGATCGAACATAGTTCATACCACTAACAGTAACCATCTCTGGAAAACACGCTTTCCTCTTCTGACCCTGCCTCCTGCAGAAAATGCTTTCAGCTTACAGAGTCTTTTACCTGAATATGGTCTTCATTCTTCGTGAAATTACCCAGTCATTGCTCCCCACAAGCATGTGGTCCCACGTTGGTCTGGAACATATAGAGGGTTATTGTATTACATGGTTATTTGTGACCTGTAAAATTGATACCAAGTTTATTATAGTGCAGCTGACTTGGTTTCAGATTTCAGACGTTATTAATCATAATAGAAAAGAGTGTAACAGCAGGAGCATGTCTGATGGAGGAGACTTCAGACTGAGATTTGTCTTACATGTATGTTGAAAAACAGTTAAAACTGTCCATATTTTAAGCTGAATTCCTAACTTGTGAGATCTCTAGTTCCTTATGTTTGCTTTTTAGGCTTCTAAACACATAAGGAAACTTCTGTGCTTGGAAGTTTAACATTGCTTTTATCTGGGAAATAACAAAAATAAATGGTAAATAAAGCTCAAGATAGACAAGCTAACATCATATTTCAGGACTTTCTCATTTGCAGTAATTATTGAAGTAGCTTTGCAAAATGGAGATAGATTCTGATTAAAGTTACTGTGGGGTAAACTGGAATTATTCCCATGATGTGAAAAAAACCCTATGTAAATGAAAACAAAATCAGAGTTTATGTGAAATCATTTGCTTAGAAATGCTTGATTTCCATCTCATTGAAACTCATTAGTATAAATCTAACATTCGAGCAGGAAAAGGCCCAGACACACAAAAAAAGGGACCCGTGGTTAGTTCCTCTTCCAACACAGGAAGTTTAACAGAAGCAGTTATTTAAAAACAAAACTAAAAAGTATACTATAAGAAGAATTGTTTTCTCTTGTAAGTAAAATATATATTCCTGTGACTCCTGGGTAAATTCATCAGGCAGGAAGTGTTTGAGAGCCCCATTAATGGCATGTCATGGGACAACAGCTGTGCTATTGTTGCAACGGCACTGAGGTGCATAATGACATTGAGGTCGGCAATCAAGGAAACACTCACCAAACGCTTAGATAGGTAGCTCCAGCTCCTAGTTACAGTACTAAAGACTAAGATTTTGATGGTTTTCTATGCCTTGAAGGCATAGGCTAGCAGAAAGCCAGAAAGATTTTCCCAATGGTCAAATACCTTTAAAGCTGCTTTCTTGACCTTTGGTTTGAAATGTGCGATACTCATCATGTCATTCCCAAAATCTTTGCAGAGACAAAACACAGCATGATCTATGTTGCTGTGCATTCATTTAGTTAGGGTCACTATAAGGGGCTTCTGCATACTGCAGAGGGGGATGTGTGATCTACCACATGAAAGTTTGGTGCTTTAGATCATGCTTAATTTCAGACTTGGGATTAGTTTTATTGAAGGCAGGAGGCAGCCTTTTACAGAGTATTTAAACACTTTATTGAAGAGACCTGATGTTTGCAGCCTACCTGCAAACCCAAACCTTAGGCAAAATTTGTGGACTGGAACATTAAAATTGTGTGTTGACACTACAAACACAGGAGTGAAGGAGAACAAAACACAGCTGTTTATACTGTGTTCCTTTACTCTGTCAGATCCTCCAGACTGCAGAAGCTCTTAGAAACTGCCAATTTATCTTACGGCTGTGCAGGGATATTCAGCACTGATAGCAAATAATTTTGCATAAAGCTTAAGATTCTAGTACATACAGTAAAGGCTAAATCCCCAGAGTACCTCTCAGCTTTGAACAGTGCTGCTTAGGAAAAGAAATGGTTGCATATGCAAGAGAAAATCAGGAATAAAACCCATCTATGCTGAAAAATGGAATACCAAATAGGGAGATAAATAATATGCCACTTCAAAGCAAGCCTTTCCACACAAATCCTATAATCACTGTGAGAAAAAGGGATTATGTAAATATATTTGGTGATTAGCAAAATTACGTATTCAAAATTGTTTAATTTCATTACCCACTGAAAGTTACACAAATAAATATCTGTACCTGCATTTGCCCATCTGTCTCTTTGTCATTTTTTACAGTTATTATGTACAAGCTAGAAAATGTATGACCAAGGTGACAAGTTAGATTTTGTTTAACAAACATTTATCATGTATGTACCGTGAATGATTACAGAACAAAAAGAACAGACTGATGTTTAACGTGCGTAAATGAAAATCAGGAAATCTTGGCACTGCATTTGCTTTCTTACTCATAGAAAAGCTATTTTTGTCTTATCGAGGTATGCAAAATAGGCTGACTGACTGACCACAGGTCTCTTTGCTCAAAACTACTACATCACACATGCGAGTAGGACCCTAGCAGGAGATAGGGTAGATGGAGAAGAAGAGGAAGACTGTGAGGTGTGGCAATAATGATGGTTGTCACATACATAGCCAGGTAGCCAAGGCCAGGAGGTAAAAGGGCACCATTGTACTGTCCCTCCATCCCAAGAAAAGGAAAAGGACTCCAAATATTTTAAGGCACTCTGTCAGCCCATAGTGAAGCTATAGGTAGAAAAATAAAACAGGAATGATAGAGAGGCCTTAATATCTTGGATTGCATGGGATAGTGTAAGATTCTTCTCTGTTAGGAAACATTAGCTATCATTATTGTGCTTACCTACTTGTTAGGAAGGCATTGTCTTACTTGATTACACACATTGCTCATTAGCCATTCTTTTTGGTTTCTTTTTATTTGAGTAACAGAGACTGTATTACAACAACCAGAAATGAGGTAAGGTCTTGGGTTATGGATTTGCAAGTGAGGCCCTAAAATTGAATTTGATCCTTGACACTGCCAAGTGAGTCACACTGGAAGTTAATATGGGTGTCCAACACCTAGGAAGTCCCAAACCCAACAACATCTGCACACACCAGTCTTTACTGAACATGTCTTTATGACAGCTACGTAATCAGAAAAGTGTGGTGGCAGGAGCAAGGAGAGACAGGCAAACTCAAGGAAAGGTCATTGTGATACAGGGAAATCAAACAGTACTGCCTTGTCTTAAGAAATTATTTCCATCACTGAAGACCCTCCAGCCAAAACTTCCATAAAAATAAATCATAGAGTGCTCTAACAGAGAGGGTATGAAACTTGGAGGAATTGTGATTGAGTTTTGATTCAGCCAGAGGATATCTGTGCTGAATCCAGTGGCACTTCAGGTCATTGCTAAGAAAGGCATTCACTCTGCTCTTGGTTCTCATTCCACACCATCAACTGTGCATTATGCCTCCTTCCCCATGTGAGATCAAACAACCCCCTTGAGGACTCAGATAAAAAAGGAGATACCATGGAAATCTTTTTTTGTTCATTTGTTTGTGTGTGTGGTAGGTTAGTTTTCTATAGATCAGCTGGACCAGCTGACTCAAACTTCAGTTTGAGCTCTAGCACATGGGAAACAGCAGAAGTGCACAGCTGAGGACAAAAAAGCAGAAGGAAACACCACCTCAGGGTTCACTGACAAGTCACGCAAGTTTGAAATGTCCATTGGGTTACAGATCATATCTCCTATTTACAATTTTCCCTTAGCAGGACTGAATTATAGGTTTTTTTTCCTTCTACATAGGAGGTGTGCAAAAAAACCAACTGAGTAATGATTATGGACTACTAAACAGTGAGGATATAAGCAGGTAAAAAGTAGATAGCAGACAAACAGTACCCTTCCTCAAGGCCTTTCAGTTTAGCAGAGCTCGTTTGACCTTTGACTCATGAATTCCCACAGATGAGTTATCAGCAAAACTTTTTCTTTTGTTTTTCCTCAGAATGAAGCTTGAAAATAAGATTTCTCATCTGTCAGCAGTATAGATATTTAGGGGGAGTTATATAAAAAAGAAGAATTACCCTGAATCAATATGAAAATTCTAACACAGAGCAAGAGGTCTAAAAGAAACCAGGCAGAAAACATGTGGAATTATTACATTTCACTTGAGTTTAGTGTTGAAAAAATAAGATGTCTATCAGTCAGCCACGTTGAACTCTCTTCAATCACCAGGGAGAAGAAGGATGTCTAGAGGGTGTCTGTTGTGGACGGAGCGATGCACTTCACTCGTAAGAGAGAAGTCACAATATATTTAGCAATATAAAACAGTTATTTAACAAGGTTTTCTAGTAAATGTAATAGTGGTTTAACAAGATTTGATGGCCAGGTACACCTGAGTATTTCCTGCATAGAGGACAGTGATAGACAGAACCGTCAAGGAGACCCTCCCGTTGAGTCATGGGATTCAGAAAGGACCCCACTGTGTTTTAAATTTCTCAGGGGGAGCTTAGGTGTGGATGAGTCCAAACATAGTCCCAGAGTTGGTCAACAGTTTGTGTCTAAAGAATTATATGTGGAATGCCAATCCTTTATATCACTTAGCTAAGATTTCCCCATATCCACTCTGAGTGGGATGAAGCTGCCACAACCAGATATAGCTACTGCAATTAACACTGGTGATTTTCACTTGAGTAGAGTTACAGAAAATAAAGGGCAGATTGGGGTAGGATGACACCACACCCTGTCAAGGTCAAAAACTTGTCTTGAGAGGAAAAGCTCGCTCTTCATTGCACTGACTGCCTCGAGTTCTGAAGTATCCAAGTCTAAATATTCAAGTTCAAGCCTTCGTTTTTTAAATCAGTCAATAAATATTGAACATGCATGTTCCTAAATACAATACAAAATGAACACAACATTAATATTGATGACTAGCTTTAATGCAAAAGTTAAACAGAATGAAACAAGAGAGAAGAAATCAAGTTTCCTCCACATCCAACACCATCAGGGATAGTGCTATAGTCAGTGTAATCTGATTCTCTAACTTGTACCAGTCTTTCTTTCCCATCAGAGCTAACAACAGAATCTTTTCTTAAAGAGTCCAGGTCACTTTGCCTACAAGTATCCATCCAGAAACCTGCTCCAATGATTATTCCCTAATTTGACACTTTCCTAGGGTACCAGCACATGAATCTCTTTGCTGAGGCATCATGCTGTCATTCGGCATCTTCAATCCCAGTGTCCCAAATAGTCTCTGTCACTCTTCTGCTCATTAGCACCCATTCATAATTGAGAACTGTGGTCATCACACTTCAAAAGAACCACAGTGTCCTTTGTCCTCTGAAACTGCTATTGCTTGGGAGAAGCTCACCTTAAACATCCCTAAAGCCACTTCCTTCTTTTGTAAATCTCTCTGTGAGAACTTATTTTATTGTGGTGCACACAAAACATCTGGTCTTATGCCACAATGTTTTGTTCTGAACAATTTACTGTGTCCTGATAGTGATGATAAGTATTGTTTCAGTACTTTGTGTTCTTTGCTTTTATGGGCACCTGCCCTTGTCTTTATACATAGACTTTAACCACTAGGCATAGGGACTGTGTTCTTTGTCCTCAGCTGCATCTTACCTGGACAATGAAGTGAAAACACATAATATATACAATGTATACAAAATTCTGAGTCTCATTTCCTTCAATTAAAAATGTATAGGTCCTGATTCATCAGTCGTGTCCTACTCTAGTAAAACTTTGTACCACAATGTTGTGTGGAAAGTTGGCATTTTTAATAGGCCACCATCTGGACTTTATTTTTTTACATATGGTCTATATTGATGCCTGAAGTTAATATAGCACCTACATTTCCATTCCTTAAGCTCATTAAGACAATCTTATAAATTCAGCTTTTAATAGGAAAATAATCTGTTCTCAGACAGCTGTCAAATGTCATTCAAAAGCCTGAATGTAAACAGTTGTTACTCTTAAGGATGAAAAACCTGTGTTTTATTATTATATGATTTTTGCAAACATTCTAAAAGGCTTCTGATGGCTCAACAGGTCAAGGCAGAGACCTGAAACCTGGACAGTGATGCGTGACTTGCAGCCATTGCTTCGTACAACCCCAAGTAAACCTGTTTTGATACGTCCGTTTTCTAGAGGTTTAAAATGTCTTTTCCATGTGTAGTGCTCTTCATATTTGACCTGTAAAGGACTTGCCAAAGTTCCATGGGCATAGAACATGAATGAAGTTGCTTAGAAATGTCCACTAAGTTGTCAATCCCTGTGCAGTACTGGCATTTTGCAAGGAAAAACAAAAATAAAAGGAAGATCTTTTCAAGATATATATTTGTATGTAAAATGAACCTGAAATACCTACACACTTATGTGTGTTTAGAGAGCTATTTAGATACAAAACCACAAAGCCTCAAGAGGAAGTATTTCCATATTGCATGTAAAAGAGACAGCTGCAATTTATAAAACTGCCAAAATATGTATTGACACAACCAGAATTAATTAAAGTGGAAAGGAGTATTTCTTTCAAAAAAAAAAAAAAAGCCTTCTCCTTTAAAGTTCTCCATTCTCTTAAAGTAAGACTTTTGTAGTTCATTCATCATCAAATAGCTTTTATAGCTTTCTTAGTTACTTTGTATCATACGATATTTCATATTTTTTCATTCTTATAAATCTAACAGTAAAATCTCTATAATTCATAGTTTGTAAAATTTTAAGGCCAGGAAGAATCAATAGCTTAATTTAATCTGAAAACTTTACCTTGCAGGTTTATTTGAATACTTTTTTCCCTCCTCCTGTATATTTTCCTTTACTGTGATGTTTGTACTGTCCTTTGAGAAGCCTCATGTTACCCAGAACCTCTCAATATATCTGACAGGTATGACACAGGATCTATAAGAGAGCCATTAACTTTCAGTAGCCAGGCAAGAAAATGTCAAATGGTTCTAGACTTCTCCACGAAAAGAGCCAAGACAAGCCCATTGAGGCTCCTGAGAATTCAGACACATAGTTCATACAAGCACTCTAAAAGTCTCTCACTTTCATATTGAGTTGAATTGCTCCTTAATTTCATTTATTCATTAAAATGCAAGCATTTCTCTGTTTAAATATATTTGGCTTTCTCTCAACTGTTAGGTCTTATTATGCTGCTTCTTATAAAAAATTAGTCACTAAAAATAGCATCAGAAAATTTCTTATTGAATAGATTAGGATCAGCTCATCTCTTAGACCATAATTTCATTGTCATTCTTTTCTTTAGCTGCCCTATGTCATCTAGAGGATATGTATGACTGTCCATTACAAATAAAAGGAAAATAACTCCCGGTTTTAAGCACTGAGAATGAAATTAGGGGGAACACATGAAGAAATTAAAATTAAGTGATAAAAATCATACAGTGGTATTTGTGCATCTGGTGAGGCAGATTCCAAGATGACTTCTCTTTCTGTGCATGGGTCCAGCAGTGTACAATGAGCGTTGTGAGAATGACAAGAAAACAAAACCCCACCTTGCCTATCTCCCTTGGATGACCAGAATTCTACCTTTACAAAAGGGCCTTTTATGGCACAAAAATGATTTAAAAGTACATCAGTTACAGTCACCTAAAAGTCAATTTCTGATGCTTGAAAAGTCCTGACAGGTTGACACTAAACTCCAATGAATGCAAAACCAGAAACTTGCAGAAGCCCATCAATATGCTTCAGTTGGCAAGACCAAACCACTTGGAGATGTTCAGCGAGCTGATTGAGAGAAAGGAGACTAACAGTTCTACAGCCTGGATCCCCAGAGGGATTTAAAAGCAATTCACCGAATTGAGATGCACGCATGATCATGGGATGGCATGTGCCTAAGGTGAAGAAAGTCCTCTCTTTGTGTACTTTCATATATATTGGTGCATGTACTGGAAAATAATATATCCCGTTAATGCCTGTGCACCTCTAGCCAACAGGTTATGAAACTATTCCCAGTCTAGCTTTCAGTTTTACCCGCAAGCATATGTACATCTTAAACAGTGATATTACAAAACAGACAGTACGTGCACACCTAAAACAGCACCGCTATGTAGAGCTGAACAAAGATATTTCCAGCAGACTGAATAAATTAAAGTAGGCTTTATGCAGTTCATTTAGCTGGATTTTGATTAGGGCAAACACCCTTTTTCCTCTAAAAACGGAACTTCAATATTCAGAAGAGGTGTGACTTTATTTATATGTTTTAAATATTGTATTACATAGGCTTGCACTCACAACATCAACAGACACTGCATTAAGGCCTTTTATAGTTCTAAGGTGCAGTAAAAATGACCCACCAAGGTTTAAAAACTCTCAGACTAGATGTCAGAGGGAAAACAGTAACTCTGTGCCATAGACACTTTTCATACTCTTTAACAAAGCCTGGGTTTACTTGATGGATAACATGACAGTCATTGATTCTTCTGCAAGAAAATATCATAAATAAAGTTTTACATTCAGTAAAATGTAAGTAAAAATAACCTTATAAGCATCATTTGAATCCTAAGCAAATTTGCTATTTCAACATTACAGACAAAAATATAACTCTATTGAGAATGTCCTTGACAATATATAAAATATTGGCAACTTCTGAAATGAAGTGTGAAATACTTTAAGAAAACAAATGTGTCATTTTCTGATGCACTGAATTGTACTGGAATATCATCAATCTGTAGATAGATAATTAGTACAGTATAGGATTCTAATATTTGAATAGATACATAAACAGGTGAGCTGCAGAGCAAAATGCATGTGATGAGCTATAGTCTGCCTCCACTCTGCTAGCCTCTTTTCACTCCTTCAGAAAGAAAGCCATGTGCATGGTCTCTTTGATTCAGTGATCCAAAACCATCTCTCTTCAATGGGCCTATTCCATCCTCTTGCATGTTCACATTGAGGCAGCTGCACACGGTATGATTCACGCATAAGGAGAAACATCATGACTGAAGCCCAGCTTCCAAACCATTCCTCTTCAAACAATTACTTTGGTCTTACTGTTTTCTTATCCACTCAGATTTTAATTCCTATTCCACAAACTCCACTTGATTATATTTCTTAGTATAAATCAGATGCTCTCAAACTGGTTTATAGTATACACAATTCAGCAGAGAGGATGTCCAGCAGAAAGTCCTCTGCCCTGTTCACAGGAGATATGTTCTCACCCAGAATTCCCATTTGATTAATATTGTAGTAACTGCAGAATTTGCAGCCACCCAGAAATATTGTTCAGTGAGTTTTCAATGCCTTTTTTATCTGTATAGATCTGATTTAAAGGCTGCAAACAAGGAGAAACATTAGTTTATGGCTAGGCCGTTTCAAGAGATAATGTTAATCTAGTAAATTACTGCCCCTCTGACTGAGACAATGTAATTGACTTTGAGCATTCTCTAAATGCCTGGCTTCATCTTAAACACTTTAGTACTTCTCAGGATCTATATGAGTCGTGATTCAGATCAAACTTTTCAACTTTGAATTATATCAACCTAGGAAGGCCAGGTTGGACAGAGCCTTGGGTGACATGGTTTAGTGTGAGGTGTCCCTGCCCATGGCAGAAGGGCTGGAACTAGATGATCTTAAGGTCTTTTCCAACCCTAGCTATTCTATAATTCTATGAAAGCAGGTATATACAAATACTGGTGTCAGTTTATCTCTCCGTATTTTCCACCTTTAGCTGTGCCCACTCCTAACCCCTGCTAGCCCACCCTTTGCTGAACATCCCAAGAAAATATCAGACTGGATCTTAACTGTTTATTTTAGAATTTGAACACCAAAAATCTTTATATGGATAAAGATCAAAGTCATATTAAAAAAATCCATGCCCTGTATAACACTATGTGCAAAACTGGGTTAAGGAGTACAGTTTCTACCTGAAGAAAAATATTTGTGATTTTCTTTTTTTCCTTTGGATTCAGTAGAGAAGGTTTGGAATCTCTTCCATAGGGCACTAAAGCAAGTTTATCCTTGAAAACCTTACAACCAGATTCAACTTCCCAGCCAGCAGTTAGTTTGATTACCTTTGAGTGTAGAACTGAATTAAAGTAGCTGCAATACTGGGAGACACTGACATGTGCTTTATCCGATTTGGAAGTGTTTGGCATCTCTAGAAAACTTGAGGAGTCTAAAGTCTTTGCAAAATAAATAAATATGCAAATAAATAGATTAAATGCTATACAAAAAAAAAAAAGTTATTTAAGAATGAAATTACAACTTCCTACAGCTCTTAAAAATAAAAGGCACTACTGAATGTGAAAACATTACATAACAGGTGACGTACATCCTACCGTATCCTACAGCCGCGTCTGAGGCTCTGTGCTATTACCCAGAGGAGTCCAGTGTGGTCTGGGCACAGGTCTTTCACACATACTCATCCCTCCACAGTGGCCCTTCTCTCACTAAAGAATCCAACATTTCAGATGCAGCTGCTTGGTCAGCTGGAGCCTGGCAAAGTTCACTCCATCCCACAGTCCATAAGGCAGCATCTCAAATACTGGATTAGAAAACATTGAGAGACCTGCTTGAAAAAGGGAAATATAACCCCCATTTTCAAGAAGGGGAAAATGGATGACCCGGGCAATTACAGACCAGTCAGTCTCACCTCTGTGCCTGGCAAAATCTTGAAGCAGATTCGCCTGAAAGGCATGCCGAGGCACATGAAAAACAACAAGGTGCTTGGTGACAGCCAGAATGGCTTCACCAAGGGGAAATCCTGCCTGACCAATTTGGTGGCCTTTTATCATGGGGCTACAGAACTGATGGACAGCAGTAGAGCAGCTGATGTCATCTACCTGGATTTGTGTAAAGCGCTCGACACTGTCCCACACGACATCCTTGTCTCTAAATTGGAGAGACAACAATTTGATGAATTGACCACTCGGTGGATAAAGAACTGGCTGGATGGCCGCACACAAAGAGTTGTGGTCAATGGCTCAATATCCGGCTGGAGACCAGTAACGAGTGGTGTCCCTCAGGGATCGGTGTTGGGACTGGTCTTGTTCAACATCTTCGATGCTGACATGGACAGTGGGATTGAGTGCGCCCTCAGCAAGTTTGCCGATGACACCAAGCTGTGTGGCTTAGTTGATAATGCTGGAGGGAAAGAATGCCATCCAGAGGGACCTTGACACACTTGTGAGGTGGGCTGATGCCAACCTCATGAAGTTTAACCATGCCAAGTGCAAGATCCTACACCTGGGTCGGAGCAATCCCAGACACAGCTACAGGTTGGGCAGAGAAGAGATTCAGAGCAGCCCTGCGGAGAAGGTCTTGGGTGTGCTGGTGAATGAGAAAAGGAACATGAGCTGGCTTCAGTGTGCGCTTGCAGCCCAGAAAGCCAACCGTATCCTGGGCTGCATCAAAAGGAGCGTGACCAGCAGGTCGAAGGAGGTGATCCTGCCCCTCTACTCTGCTCTCGTGAGACCTCACCTGGAGTATTGTGTGCAGTTCTGGTGTCCTCAACATAAAAAGGACATGGAACTGTTGGAACAAGTCCAGAGGAGGGCCACAAGAATGATCAGGGGACTGGAGCACCTCCTGTAGGAAAACAGGCTGAGAAAGTTGGGACAGTTCAGCCTGGAGAAGAGAAGGCTGCGGGGAGACCTCATAGCAGCCTTCCAGTATCTGAAGGGGGCTTATAGGGATGCTGAGGAGGGACTCTTCATTAGGGACTGTATTGACAGGACAAGGCGTAACGGGTCAAAACTTAGACAGGGGAAATTTAGATTGGATATAAGGAGGAAATTCTTTCCTGTTAGGGTGGTGAGGCACTGGAATGGGTTGCGCAGGGAGGTTGTGAATGCTCCATCCCTGGCAGTGCTCAAGGCCAAGTTGAACGAAGCCTTGGGTGAGATAGTTTAGTGTGAGGTGTCCCTGCCCATGGCAGGGGGTTTGGAACTTGATGATCTTTAGGTCCTTTCCAACCCTAACTATTCTATTCTATAATTATATGGTTCTTCATGAGTCTTAGAAGTGATCAGGAAAGACCAAAAGGTCGATTTTGGTTTAAGGTCCTGTCTAAAACAGTAGCTAAAAATTATGGCAATGAATGACAGTAGTTTAAAACCACAGCAAAAAGGGCAGTATCTGTCTCTTAAAAAGTTTCCTAGTCTTCATCAGTTTTTATCTCAAGAGTTTTCAAAAAGAGGTTTCCTTGGCCTTCAGTTACCTGTTTAATCCCATTTTGAACTCATTAAATCTTGCAGCGTCTATGATATCCACAAGGAGTTCCTAACTGCATGTTTTGTGAAAAGTGATCTCCATTTGATGTCTTTTTTTTTCTGCACGTTTCCCTTTGATGCCCCTTAAATCTCACATTAGAAAAGAAAATCATCACTCACAGTGTTATCTTTTTCACAGCAGTCATGTATTTGTAGATCCCTAAAAAACCTCTTAGGTGACTCTTTTTCTAGGTGGATGAGAATGAGTCCGTGTCTTATTCTGAGCCAGTATACACATTTCTGTCTTCCAGACAGACACATCTCTCTTATGCTGCTTCATGAAGCCTCCAAAGACCCAAAGGCCTTGAGTCCAACAGAGATCAGGTTGTTTGCACACTGGATCTAGTGATGCAGAGCTGCAGACAGGCTGGTGCACAAGACATTCAGTGCTGAGCACCACTGTCACAGATGCCTGTCTCTGTAAGGTGGACATTGAGGCATTTTGCATCCCCACAAATCTCAGTAGGACAAGGATCTTCAAAGCCCCTGCATTTATTCTTCCTCCTGACGGTAGCTTATTTAATAGGGTTCCTTGACTTGTCCATTCACCAGGTGCAAAAGAAAGGCAGCATCTTTTGCATATCTAGCAGCACTAACACACAGCGCAACAGCCTTTTCCTTCATCCTTCTAGGCTTTGTCGTCATTTCTCCTGTAGGCTGATGCCTCTTTCACAGCGGGCTTGCTATCTCTTGCCTCAGCCCGAGAGGGTTAATCAAATTCCAAATGTCTAAAACTGCAAAGAGGCTACTGAAATATGAATTCATGTTTATTCAGAACCTTTTCAAATGTGAATCACTTATGTAAAGCCCTGCAGCCCTGAGACTCAATTCGGATTACTTACAATTACCTGAAATTATTTGAACAGGGTAAAGCTCCCTCTTTTCAAGCTTTTTAAGATCAAAGAGTCAACCTTCACCCTTTACAGCTTGTCATTTTAAAACCCTGAAGTAACAATCAAAGGCTACTTCTGCCAAGCACTTCTATAATGTCGAGACTACATAACTGTGCCGCAAAAGAAATAGGTGTGGAAGGATATTTGCTTTTTTGCTATATTCCATTAGGTGTCTTTAACTTCTAAGAATATGAGTCAGATTTCCCAGAGAGGAACTCTCCCTCTCACTTCTGAGAGTTTCAATTTTAACATTTTTAAATAGAGACTTTTCCTCCAAAACTGCAAAACCAGCCTTATAAACTCTGCATTCCTGGCATAATCCCAATTGTGGAGGTAAAAAATTGAGGCAAACCAAAACTGCAAATGTGTTTAATGCATTTTATGACCTTACAAAGCTGAGATTTCTCTTGTGCTTCCAATGTAGCATACCAGTCTCTCTGCTGGACAGCAGCACCTTGTGATCTTGAGCCTCAGGACTCCTTCCCTTTCATCTTCCTCTCCCTTCCCATGTACAGTTGACTACAGTCCTCATTTTCCATCTGCAAAGCAATTCTTAACTGAAAACAACCAGCTTTGTGCAGCAGGTAGGGTTGGCACCAGTTACTGCTAGGTTTGAATTTACTGTTCTCTTTTAAAAATAGAGAAAAATGTCTATTGCCTGCTCTAGCAAGCTGAGGACTGTAAGACAGTGTGAGCCTTCATGTCAGACTTCATAGAATCCATCCACAGTTGGAGCTTGGATTTTTGACAATAGTCACTTGTGTCCTCTGAAACTCCATTTGTGAGATTTGGTGCAGCAGAAAGGATCAGATGACACCAGTCACTGAGACAGAGAAACAGGAGATAGCACACAAGCAGAGGCCACACTTCCAACCCAAGAATCATAGTGATGAAATGAAAGAGGTGTTTCAGATTTTGGTGCTGTCATTATTTCATTAGGGTACATGGATCTGTTGAAACAAGTCCAGAGGAGGCCACGAGAATGATCAGGGGACTGGAGCACCTCCCATATGAAGATTGGCTAAGAAAGTTGGGGCTGTTCAGCCTGGAGAAGAGAAGGCTGCGTGGAGACCTCATAGCAGCCTTCCAGTATCTGAAGGCACCTACAGGGATGCTGGGGAGGGACTCTTCATTAGGGACTGTAGTGATAGGACAAGGGGTAATGGGTTAAAACTTAACCAGGGGAAGTTTAGATTGGATATAAGGAGGAAATTCTTTCCTGTTAGGGTGGTGGGTTGTAATGGAATGGGTTGCCCAAGGAGGCTGTGAATGCTCCATCCCTGGCAGTGTTCAAAGCCAGGTTGGACGAGGCCTTGGGTGATACAGTTTAGAGTGAGGTGTCCCTGCCTATGGCAGGGGGATTGGAACTTGATGATCTTAAGGTCCTTTCCAACCCTAACCATTCTATGATTCTATAAACAGTTATTTTTTAACTGTAAGACTTGAGTATAAGATGAACTGCAATAATATTCACTGAGGACTAAGCGGGTATTTGGTGAGATCAAGAGAAAAGCAAAACAATCAGTACCTTACTGGCTTCTAGTGTTACTTATGTCCTTTTTGAAAATAAGGAGTGAAATTCACATGTCAAGGAGTGAAATATTCATCAGCTCCCCCATGTTGTGAATGCTGTAAAACAACTGAAATGTAGATTGTCTTTCAGTCCACGTCTGCCTTATTACACTGGGCATATTTATACCATTTTATAGTCATTAGCCAGATTTTGTCTCCAGGAGGAGAAATATGCTCTGTTAGATAATGGTTGTAATCATCTTGTACACCGGTGTTTCAGTATGGTTGCATATCTAAGCAGCTAGCACTTAAGTAGCACTAATTAAGGCCAAATATTCTCTCTACTTTTATTTTCCCCACTTGTGTATGTAGATTCCAACACAGCCATCAATTATGTGACATAGAGTATATTAACTGCAAAATACACTAAAATCAATGCAGACTAATTTCAATCGCATTTAAAGACATGGGGCCATTCTGTAAGACTCTTTCAGCCAAATCTCTGGAATCTATTCCCTTGAAAAACTAGAAAAGCCCCTGACAGCCTGGGGTATTTTTCACTGGTGGTCTCACAGGGCTCCACTCGATCTGCTCTGCATGTCTCTACACTCTCCTTCCCTCCTGCTGCCAGGCACTCCCTCTGCCTTAGGCCAGTCGCAGGAGTATGGACCTCAACTTCTTTTCTGCTTACACTGCTAAGTAAAAACCTGTTAGCTTCAGAAACTTGCCTACTGGATAAACCCACTCATTAAACAGAGATAGGGCAACACCAGTCCAAAAACAACAGGCTAGAATGTGTGTGGAAAGCTACTACCTGAGAGCTCAGGAGTCAGAAATGATCCAACAGAGGCTGTTGCATTAGTGGTAGAGGGAAGTGCTTTGATGGCAGACAGGTTTCCATGCCCTCACTGCTCTTCCCAAATAGCTCCCAGGTGTAAACAACTGTGATGTTTCTAAGCAGCAATATTTTGCTGGAGGACTGTTATCCTTTTCACAGGTATGCTAGAACTGAGGCTCATAACAGCCAGCAAACAATTCTTTTATTTAGGAAGCTAAAGCAGTGGCCTGATTTTCCACAGCTTCAACTCCCCTGAAGAGAACAGGAGCTTTGGGCGCTCAGCAGGGCTGCAGAACTACCCATTAACTTCCATATCTATAGCCATTTCACAGCTGTATCTCAGTTTCACACCATGCTGCTCAGTTTTAGGCAGCAGCAAAGAGCGGTCACACAAGTAAAGGCAGAGGGTTGGTCTCTGGACTCTTGCTTTAGAAAATGCAGTCCACATGGCTTGGTCAATGTTTGGAGACAGCAACTGGTCAGACTCCATGCTGCATCCCCTTCATCTCTATTTCCTAGACCTCACACATCCATCTGCTAATTCTTCCTTAATATTAGCGTATATAAGACAGAAAAAAGAGGCCATTCTCTTCATTTACATGTATAGAGTAAAACATAATTAAACCACGTACTACACATGCGCTATAATAAAAAAGAGAAATAGCAAAAACAATTATAGGGTGGCATACTTACTGCTTCACATTTAAATAATAATGTGAACTATTAAGTAAACTAGGGCATAATCAGCTGAGGTTCATTAACTTATCTCACTGTAGAAACAGTGCTACAATTCAATGCAATTAGGTACATACTCCTAGGAAACTGCTTTTTCTGCACCATGCTGAGCCCAGTCTTAGAGATGCTGAGGTCTTTCACCTCCCACTGCCTTCTCAGAGCATTCTTGCTCCCTTTCAGGAGCAAGCCCCTTGCAAAGAGATGGGCATTAATTATGCCAGTTTACTCTGGTGCTGTTGATAGCCATGAAATCCCCCCATAAATGCTCAGAATAGGCCACATCACAGACCACATTCAGCTGGGGTTGCATTACCTGTCTGTGTTTAAGGATAGCAGCAATGAAGGCATGTACAAAGGAGACATGTATGACATTAGCCTTCATGCAGCAGGAGTTCTAGCCTGTGCAGAGCTAAACCCACTTCTAGAATCTCGAACCTACCTCAGGCTTCCAAAAGCCCTGGGAGAAACTGATTCTGGAACACTAAAAATCATCAAGGAAAAATGAGAATAAACGGGTCTACTTCAGGCTATCTACAGTACTTCTTGACACACATGCTCCATCCCACAGTAGATCCGCCCCCCACCTCCAAATGACCTTTTGAATCTCAGAAGGCTTTTCTTCCTGTAAAATCAGGAGGTAAGGCACAGAGACCCTGAAAGGGTGTCTGTAAAACCTCATTACACTGCAAATTAACCTCTTCACTACATATGGCTTCCTGGTTGTGTCTATAGGAGAAAAGCAGACAGGGCTAGGGCCTGACCTCTGATCCTGAGGGCAAGAGGCATGTCCATCCAGTTGAACTTTTTTCCCCTTCAAAACTGGATAGACTTGGAAAACCTGTCTGGTACGGTTCATGGCCTGTCCAAACATGGTCTGGTGCACTGGTAGGAGTCACAAACAAAACCGCACCAGAAAAGTTCAAGCACTTAAACAATATGAAAAACCACGTCACTGTTTGACTCAGTGCCTTCACCCCATTTATTTGTCTTTGGCTTCCTAAGAGCTAGACAAGGTAGGATTTCGATGAAAAGGATTTGGCTTGAGTTCACACAGGATGCTGATAGATTGGAGTGAGCATCTGGAGGATCATTTGTGATAAATGTCTGAAGAATTTCCCTAATCTTTCTTGAAGAGCACCGTACTATCTGAATGCTTCTGAATCTCCTGTTTCCTCAGTCTTCATGTGAGTTTGATCAGAAGAAACTCTTTTCCCTCTTCCATCTGTGTATCAGGGAGATACAAAGTTGTACCAGATGGAATGCTGAAGGTCTCCCTGAGACCTCCAGATGGAGAGTGGTCAAAAACCTATGAGAAAGGACATCATTCTTTTTGGACAGCATTTTAATCACAATTTCTATGGGTGAAAATAACAGCATATGGCACAAGAGCATAAAACACACACCTGCTGAGGGAAAAATACTCTGTCATTACAAGGTAAGATGCATAAATATTGCATATTAAATTATTTTCTAATATACTTTTGAGGTCACAATCCTTAGGTATTGCTAAAATGTTTTCAGTGATTTTTCAACATTATATGAAGAGATTATGAGTTACAACTGCCAATATCTTCAAGCAAAGAGACTTGGAAAGAAATGTTCCGTAGCATCTTTACAGCAGGTGTCTCACAGGAATCTCAGCTTAGGATGGGGATGGCTTTAAACCTGGGAACTGTGAACAAGGCCAAGCAGAAAGTGTGTTACCGAGAGCTCAGGTGAACAAAAGTCCTAAGCAAAGATCTGTTCAATGAAAACATGGGTCAAACAACAGGTCACACAATTGTTATTACTGAAGGAGCTCATGTTTAAATTAAATCCCTCTCTGTGTGTGCAATTAGGGATGAGAAAATGAAGCTTAATTGCCTGAATACATTCACTCTAAATTTCTCACTTGGATGCCTATACCAGGGAGCTAATAAACTGGAACTGTAGCTTCATGGAAAATTCCTCATGGCTCCTATGTAATTTTCTTCCATGTTGGGAAACAAACAAACAAAGGGAAAAAGAAAATTGACAATGCTCCATGAAAGTAAATTTTACGATATCAGATATTAGTTTCGACTTAGTGGAATACATAGTTTCAACAAAATAAATACTTTTTTTTTTTTGCTGAATTTTCAATATTTGGATTTTCTGAATTAAATGTACAATAAACAAACCAGACTGAAACAAAGGGAAAAAGCCCAAAAGCAGGCAAACTTTATTCCCAACTGAAAAGTTGTCCCCAAACAACTGAAGTGACAGACCATTTCCCAGCTTAAAATGTTCTTTTGAAAAATGTGACCAAAATACAAGGCTCTTCTCTAAGGCATATCTGTGACAGAGTTTCTTTCTGTGATTATGGTGCTTCAGAGGGATTTTCTGCACTATATGTTCTAGAAACACACAGTGTAGCTCTGCTGGTAAATGTAGGAAATCTTAGGTCAAACTGAAAAAAAATCTAAGCACATTTCAGGAAACAGAAAATAAGCGTTCCCGCTGGATTGCCATTGTCAAGGTTTTTCTCCAAGGCTGCTTCCGTGATGTCTTGCAAATGGATTTACCAGGACTCCATAAGCCCCAGGTGATTAAACTACTGAAAACAGGGCAGAATATTCCATTGCACATGTGTGAAGTCAATTGCTTAATCATATACAACCTCATAACTTTTAGAACTATGTTATAGGCAATTTAAATCTGGGCAAAACCCAACTGCTCCTTTTTTATTCACTGTAGTTTACCATATCCAGATGAAACCAGAGCAGTTTCTTTTTTTCATCTGTTCCTTTCTTTGTTAGGCTTACAAAACATTTCAGCTCCCATTATTCACTTTCTACACCCCAATAAATAAGTTAAATTACTGACTCATCTACACTCACAACTACGCCTGCTTTTCTACGCTGATCATACAGCCCTGCACATAATGCAAATAAGCTCAGCTAATTTGGCTTACATTATGATGTTAATGAATTCTTCCTTTATAAACTGCTTTGAGATCTACTGACACAAGGCATTATATCAGAGTTGGCATTAACATTTACTATATATTTATGATTATTATACCTTTTATAAATATAATTGATTTTCCATGTTATTAAAATACTCTGTACACTTGTAAAAATTCCCACTCAAGCATCTAAAAATCAGATGCATTGTTTCTGGGTTTTGGACATTCTAATTAATCTGTTACATTGTTGTGATTAAAGCTTTTCAGAGTTCTGGTTCTTGTAATATAATCACCATCATTTTTATTCATTAGTTGTTGATGGTAGCGACCAGAAAGTGCTCAGCAATTTCCAAACATTCATAGGGGAGAATAACTGCCCTAAGGAGCTTGGAGTCCAAAAAAGAGCTCATTAAAACAGTATTTATTTTTTTGGACTCACTGAAAATCTGTGTTAGATCCATTCATCTTTTGCTTTAAAGGTTTTTCTCTGCAGAAGCCACGATATGGGGCTTAGTTAAGAAATAAGCCTGTAAAGCAAGAGTAGTTGCATGCACATGTGCTGGGAAATGTGCTGCAGCATCTCTTTCACATTTAAAATCCCAATTTTGTATGTCTGGCTAAGGTGGAACACACAGTCACAGCAAGAAGGTGCTGGTCTTGTATTACAGGCAGGCTTTGCCTGCTCCTGGTCCCCGATGGCCTTTTCCAAAGCTATGGGTGCTTAAGCAGTGTCTTTATCTGAGAGAACACAAAAATAATCACGTCCTATAACTGTAGGTCAGATGCCTGACCTACGAAAGGATTTTCTCTGGCTTTATTTGGGTATAATGAAATCCCTGCATAAAACACTTCTTAAAATCAGCTGCCCACACCTGACCTGATCTCTCCAGAGACTGTATCCCCCTCAAACACAAGCTTCCAGGATCATCAAGGGCTAGAAAAGGGGTGTGTGTGTATTTTATGATTCTAAAACAGCTGAAAGCATTTTACTCTAGTTTTTGCAAATCTATTGATTTAACATTCCTACAAAAGATCTCAACTGAGCTTTAGTTAGAAATGAAAATTTTTTCTAACAGTGACCAGGTCATAGCTTCGATTCAAACCAAAGGGCAAAGCACATTTGGGTTTTTTCCTTTAACGTTTTCTGTTATTTCATTAACATAGGTTTTATTAGCTAGCAGCAGTTCAGTTTTGATTCTGTTTGTGCAGCAGCTCAAAAAACAAATGGTGCTTCGAGCAAGCTCAGCTCTCTCAAAGCAGTTTTGTCATAAAAATGTCTCAAGTCCATCTTCCCACTCTTCCTTCTTCTGCATCTTTGCTATTCTTAACAAAAAAGCACAGCCTAGAAAATGTGGATTACCTCTGACAAACAGATTGAAAAGCTTTGGATTTTATATTTGGTTGATATAAATCAGCAGCACAACCCCCAAATCTTAGTATCGGTTTTCTATCCTTTCAAATCTGGCAGCAGTTCTTTAGCCTTTTACTATCCGCTGCTCTGTTGTTCTTTAATACTGATTTAAGATACCTGTTTTGAGCAACATTATCTAATTTCCTAGAACTACATGCAATACCAATTTGCAGTAAGTTAAAAAGGTACTTTGGAAACAGTTACTTCTTTAAGGCTGGAACTGCAAAACATATACATTCCCATATCTGTCATGTCCACCCAATTTAGCATACTTAATTATCAAGTAAAATATTGTATTTTTAGGTAATTTAAATAATACTTCTAAAAGTGTTTTAATCAGGTGCTGAAACAAGTCTGTACTTTTCCTAATGGGGTTTAGAGAGCAGGGCTAGCAGTAAACAAAGAAGCAAATGAAATAAACCCCATTAATTAGGGTGAAACAGTAACAGAGCAGTTCTGATTTTGCAGATGGGCAAGATGTCTGATTGAATTTCCCAGGCTATGCAGATTGGCTGCAGATGGTGTGGAAAGTGGTCCAGAACTCAGAATTCATATAATCAAAAATACACTTAGATCCAAACAAGAATGTTTTCCCATGTGATGCTGTATAGCTTGCAACCTTATCACAAGCATTTGGTAACTTTTCAAATCAAACCATAACATAAACCTCACACAACACAGAATTCAGCTCTCATTACTGGTACTATTATATCTAATAATTCAGTAACGGCACAGCTCCTGGAGGCAAGTTAATTTGGCCCAAATGTATAATTTGCTGTTGAAAATGCCGACTAGTAAGTGCCTGAGCCAACTGGAGATCTCAAGAGAAGAGCATTCACTGAGTAAGACAGTATATGAGCAACACCTGTTACCATTAAGAAGATAACACTGAAAGAACCTATTGCCAGTGAAAATGCCCTGAAAAATTCAGCTAAATAATAAGATATTGTATACCTAAAACTCTTAGGATCTGAATCAAAACTGTTGTATATTTCTTTGAGCTAGAAATTAGACTATTCCTGAAATTTTGTTTGCAAAACTGGCACATTAGAGAGCAAAAATCTTCTGCAAATGGCGCTGTGTAAATATGATGACCTCCTACTTTCTGCAAGGACATTGAGACTCTTCTGCTGATTTTAGAATCCAGTAAATAGATGATTGCCCTGTTCAATCCTGTTCAGTTGGCAAGGTTATAACCCTTTTTACAAGGGTGTTTCTTAGGTTTTAATTTGAACAGAATAATCATTTGAATATCTATTGCAGGTTCCTTGATATTATTCCAGTGTTGTAAAAGGGCAAAAAATAGCTTCAACTTCTACCTACGCTCTTGTCTGACATAACAGCTCCTTGCTTCACTATCCTCCTCAGGAAGAACCTGGAGGCAAGTACTGCGTGTAATACAATCCTTTTGCGCTCTTCCTTACACCCTTATACAGATCTGACCTCACCCTAACTCACAGATGGCATTCTTCAATGACTTTAACTCAACCAGTGCAGCCTTCAGCTCTGCACCAAATCAGTTTAAGTTAATGGAAGAAAGATATATATTGACTGGGAACCACCATTAGTGACTTTGCACAGGTATACCTAAGACTCTAGCTGTGCTTTAGGCTTTTTTTTCCTTCCTCTATTTTTTTTTTCCTAACAATAATTGAGAGAAACAGTCTCCAACTTCTACAGTCTTTCAGATAAATATCAACCAGAAAAATTAGCACACTAAGGCAAGACATTAGATCATCATAAGAAAATACACAGCAAGTTTTAGGTAATTAGCCAATATAATGAGAGCTGTTAATTTTTTCAAGACCAATTTATAAGGTTACTCAAGTCCAAAAATTTGTCATAGAGTCTATTCTAATAGACTGGTACTGCATGAAGGTAGAGAGTGATGTAGAAATACAGCAAGAAAGGAAATAAAAATGAATCTCACATGTTAATTTGTACACTCAATTTCAGAGGAGAATCATGTTTTATGTAAAGGCAGTGAGCCTTGCCAGAGAGGTTCACAAAGAATGAGGTATCAGTGGAAGTTTAATTTTTATATTCCTCTCAAAAGGTCTTAATTAGCAGAGAAGGATGAAAGTAAGCTTGAACGAAAATCACCAAAGACACTCTGGGAAAAGAAATGTCATTAAACAAATCCCCATCACTTGGCACTTTAAAATTGAACTTGACAAAGGATGGCCTAAAATACAATTGATAGAAATTCTGCACTAAGGTGTCTCCATTCAGACCTTACCAGAGCTTACAGCTGGGAGGCGAGAAAGATAGAAAGGAGTGAAAGAATGAAAAGGAAAAGCTCTGTATTGTAAGGAAAAATCACAACTGAGAAATACCTTGTGCAGGTATTTCCAGGGGAGAGGGAAAGAACAATTTTCTCAGCTGCCAACCACCAGCTGGAAAGCTCTTGTGAATTCCCATTTCCAGCAAAACCTGAGTTTCTGGCAGAAGGTTAGATTTGACAAATTTCCCTTCAGCTGGGCTGCAGAGCTGGGGCACTTGGGGAGCCGTGCTGTCTTCACAGCAGCTCTGTTTTACTTCCTCTGCTTTTTTTGACAGATTCAGATAAATTTTGCTTTCTTCCTAAAAGCACAGTTGTATTTAACAACAGTCTTCCCCATCAAAAACTACACAGGCATCACCTCACTCTTCTTGAATCACAACTAACATTTTCAGCAGAATTGAAAATTAAGTTTCAAACATCTCTATGTTTCCCTGCTTTTTGGGAAATTAGAGGAGTCTGGAAATTACTTCTATAAACAATGTAAAAATCTCTGAGTAAGGGATATCTGTGACATATGATATAGAGTTAGAAAGTAATGAAGAATGAAGAAACAGCAGTCACTTCATCAGATAATCAGGCAGCAGGTTCAAGAACGCAAACAAATGGAAACACATTTTTTGCGATAGAAGTATTAAACTGTGAAAGTCATTAACACAGTTCAGAAAAGCCAAAGGATTCAAAACAGGATTCCTCATACTGATTGAGAAGAGTTCCTATTTAACAGAATGGAGCACATGAAACTTCTTAGTTCAGGAAGTCACAGAATCATAGAATCATAGAATCATAGAATCATAGAATAGTTAGGGTTGGAAAGGACCTTAAGATCATCATGTTCCAACCCCCCTGCCATGGGCAGGGACACCTCGCTCTAAACCGTATTACCCAAGGCCTTGTCCAACCTGGCCTTGAACACTGCCAGGGATGGAGCATTCACAACCTCCTTGGGCTACCTATTCCAGTGCCTCACCACCCTAACAGGAAAGAATTTCCTCCTTATATCCAATCTAAACTTCCCCTGTTTAAGTTTTAACCCATTACCCCTTGTCCTATCACTACAGTCCCTAATGAAGAGTCCATCCCCAGCATCCCTATAGGCCCCCTTCAATTCCTTAAATTAATGAATGCTAAAAGCCAGGGAAGTTTGTGCAACATTGGTTTTCTGTCTTATTCTGCTTCTCTAAGCATGTTAATTCTTGTTAATGTAAGGCAGAGGATATTGGGAAGGTGGACTATTGGACTGAACTGGTTTAGTAGTTTCTGTGTTAATAGAAAGCATCAGAAAATAGTCTACCAGGTCAGAGGCACTGACCATTGAGGGCTTCTCTATGTAGTTATGCTGGAAAGACACGCAAAACCCAAAGCCTTAACTCATCTTTAGCAGAGGCTCATCTTCAGCTTATTAAGGAGAACTAAGACATATTAGTCATCACATATCAAGACGAAAGTGAACATTCCCTGAAGTCTGCATGCTAGGTCAGTTTTACCAATGCCCCTGCCCAAATATCAGTAATTTTCTCACTTGTTATTGGAACTTATGAAGACTTAGGAGCTTTCTGAATAAAAAAGTTCTTGCTTACCACATGTTCTTTCCCCTTTTGGCTTCACCATAGTTTCTTCTAAGACTAAAAATGTGTTTCAAATTAAAAATATAAATTGCATATGAACGTGCTTGATTTGAATCTGATTAGGATCTAGTATTTTGAGTTGAGTCTCACTTTTATTGAGACTCACAAAAAGAAAGAAAAATAGTTAATAATCCTTTTCCTTCTCAAAGTGATTTCAAGCCAAAGAATAATAGATTAAAACGGTATTCCGGAATACTGAAAATTGAATACCAATTTTCACCTCAGTTACAAAATCTTCCTTTTTAACTTTAGCTCACTTAATTCAACTTTGTTCCGTTTCTTTATTTATAAAATGACATAACAGCTTCCTGGATTACTGTAAAGTTCTGTATTTACAATGTGTTCTGAGGACAACACAGAGGGCAATACAGACAGGAAGGAATAAAAACCATAACTTTCTTCTATTTCATTGAAAGTGAGACAATGTTAGAGTGTGGATGAGGCTACTTAGCCTGAATCCACTTAATAACCAACCCCTACAAAATTTTGGCATCAGTGGGAAACTTCATTTTTAAAACAATGGTTATCTGTGCACTGTACGCTTTCAAACTCTATTCTGCTACATAATAGCATTTCCTGGGGATGATCCAGACTTTAACTTTCTTTAAAATTAATATTTTGAATGAAGATACATGCATGAGATAAAGAAGACTTTTTGAAGGTTATAACGCATTTCATTGTTATTGTATGTTTTGGAAAAAGGCCCTTGAGATGCATGCCAAATAGCTAGTTAAAGTCATACTTAAAAGTGTGCTAAGTTCAAAGCAGCTGATAATAAATGTTAATGATGATGATTCTTTGTTTGCTTTTCTGAGCAAAGATCTATCTGCTTATACACCGGAGAAGAAAAATTTAGATCAGGTTTTACAATAACTGTGCAAAGTCCTCAGCAGTCTTTTATATGTATAAACATCATTGAAAGGCTCATGTTCTTAAGAGCATCATACTACAGATGATCTCAACAATTACATACACAGCTCCTGGTTTCTCCACCCAGAAGATAATAAACTTCTCATGGCTTGACTATGCCATTGCTATGGTTCAGATTATAAAAGTCAATAAATTGATATCTGAAACCCAACACTGTAAATGTTATTAAAGAAAAGCTGTATAGATAGACATAAAGGTTAGGCTTCCTTATGAAGATTTATAATCTAAAACAGTGATAACATTACAGGATATGGAGATGAGGGGAATTAAAAAATAATCCGCAATCCTGACTATACTTGGATCCCCTAAGCCCCAGAGTAGACTTTGATTTTGTTCTTCAACTGTATGTTTCTTTCCAAGCTGTGCTCAAACCCCAGTAGCTACCATGTTTTACATCACTAAAGTTCATGCTCCTTCAAGTACTAAAATGCATTTTTTTTTTTATGCTAGCACTTTCCCTGGCATCCAGACTAAGGAGCAGATTCATTTATGATAACTGAGCACACCCAAATGAGTTGCTTAAATTAGCAGTATAGTCATTTTAAGGAGAAGCCCATTTACCTGTCTGAAAGATTAACACTTAGTCCAACACAATCATTTCTAAAGCTGGTGGAGGCAGGCATCTCTAGAAGCATATTCATCTCATTCTAGAGTAGTATCTAAACCAGATAAACTGGGTCATTCCTGGTGATGTCTCTCTATTGAATACAAAAGGAATTTATTTTTCAGAATGAGACTCAGATAACCTTGATAGCTAATATAATGAGGTGAATGGACCCCTACCTTCTTCTGTAGTCAAGGGGAAAAGACGCTATCAATGGATAAGTCAATCGTAACTTGGAGATGTCATTCTGTCTTCAGTGAAATTTATTTCTGATAGATCCATTTCTGTTGACAAACTTCACTTTGTTTATTTTTTGTTTTTAATCAAACATTTAACTTCTTTCCGAATTAAAATATTCTTAACCAGAACCTCTTTTTTTTCACCATTTTTATGACTGATCAAAACATTTCTGAAAAAAACACATGGCTTCTACTCCAGGTATTTATAGATTTATTGCAAGAAGAACTTTCAGAAACCTGTAAAGCTGTTTACAGGTTTCTGTAGGTCTTTCAGAAACCTTCAGTCATGTTTAATCCAATCATCTTTAATTTGAAAATCCTTCTAAAGTAAAATGTGTACTACTGTAGTAGTTAAAAAACGGCAGTTGCTTTCGTAAGAGGATGGCTAATATTATGTCTAGGGTGTTTTGGCCAAATTCCAAGGCAAGTAATTACATTTACATACCTAAATTCACCCTGGTTGTTTCATCTGGATATTGCAATATTCTGTAAGCTCATTTAACTAATTTAGAACCCACCTGAACAGCATAAGTTCAAAAGTTCAACTCAAACTTTATTAGGTTTGTGGTCCCCTTAATAATACTTAGCACTTAATTAATCTGCACAACACCCTTGTGAGCTACTTAAGTTAGTATTACCAAGAGGGTCTGTGAAAAAGGAATGAAAAGAGAGCCAGGAAGAAAAAATGTCCATCCTATAATGCCATCTTTCATAGTCAAATGGGTGTTCAGATGCCTACAGTACTCATTTTTAGTTCAATGGAATTTAATCTTGAAAAGCCATTAAACCAAAGCAAAGCACACAAAAGGAAATGTGACAGTCTACCTCATTTTATAATTTCAGTTTGCTTATGCACATGTCCACTGAAAGTCTGAAAAAAAAAAAGAACACATTCTCATTTTCCCTTTCATATATGGAAGCATTGGACCCATACATAGAATAGGGAATAAAAGTCAGTAACAGCAATAAGGCAATACTCCAATGCTGTGAGTACCTGATTGATGTACTTATCATACCACTGATGAGTGGCAAGATGCAGGACATCCTGCAGAACCATCAAAGACCAAACATCTTTAGTAACAAACCGCTGAGTCCCATCCTCTGAAACATCAGAGATCCTCCATGCCCAAATTCCCATGCTTACTATGTCAACACCATGGTAGTAAGCAGACTGGTGTAACAGCAGGCATGTCCAAATGCAGAAGGTGGCAGTGTATTTGCAGGTTATCTGAGAAGCTGCTGTGTGAAAAAGAAGCAGGTAAATGAGGGCTTGTAGGCGTTTCAGAGATTGTTCTACCCTTTTACCTAACCATCACTTACAGAGGTATTTGTGGTGCCTAAAAGTTGTTGGTCTCTGTCTCCTGTCCTGTGGAAATCCTCTGAACTCTTTCTTGGGGTCTTACTGTTTGATCCAACTCTGCTTATTAGGATCTAGTACAAGTCCTTCAGCCCTTCGTTTCCACCTAACAATTTGTACTATCTTCTCTGTGTCATTTGTAGGGACAAACCCTTTCTAAGCTGAAGGGAATTCAGTAAAAGAAAGCATAGGAGTCTAAATCCTGTTAGGGGACTTGTGGAACTGTGGATATGCATAATATATAAATGGGGCTGAAAGTGAAGAAGACACAAATATTTCTTTTTCTTCTGAAGCTTATGATTGCAATCACAGCCAATGACAGACACCAGAACACTGTATGGACTAATAATCAGGTTTGCATATTGTCCCTATCATGGTAGGAGCCTCTCACACTTTTGATAACTTTATTGTCACAGCATTCTTAATAAAGGAAAGTACTATCTTCCCACTTAGGGTGAACTGACACAGGAAAAATTAAAATTATCTGCCAAGGAAAACATAGAGGATAATTGTGAGCAGTGTGAAACCAAATCCAAGTCCCCAGTGAGACCTCTAGTTACTGTACATCTTTCTTCTCCACTGGGTTCTTAGAATCATAGAATCATAGATTAGTTAGGGTTGGAAAGGACCTTAAGATCATCAATTTCCAACCCCCTCGCTCTAAACCATATTACCCAAGGCCTCGTCCAACCTGGCCTTGAACACTGCCAGGGATGGAGCATTCACAACCTCCCTGGACAGTGCCTTACCACCCTAACAGGAAAGAATTTCCTCCTTATATCCAATCTAAACTTCCCCTGTTTAAGTTTTAACCCATTACCCCTTGTCCTACCACTACAGTCCCTAATGAAGAGCCCATCCCCAGCATCCCTATAGGCCCCCTTCAGATACTGGAAGGCTGCTATGAGGTCTCCACGCAGCCTTCTCTTCTTTTCTCTTCTCTTCTTGATTTTGACCAGTTCCTATAATCACGAGTGTTACAAGATCGCTGCATCCTCCATGGCACAACAGGAGAAACGTAGGCCACCTTTAGAAGATCCTTTAGAAGGCAGAACTATATGCTTGAGGCAGTCTCTGACTTAAGGTGGGTCCCGCACAGACATGAAGGACAAAACTTTGCAGACCATAAGCAGTAGAAATATTTCCATGCTAGAGATTTTATGAAGTGTCAGGTGTATATTAAATAGGATAACAGCAAAGCCGCAACCTGACATGGTATTGTGATGACATCTTGGGTTTAGTGGTTCAGTTTTGTTTGCCCCTTTAGTCTCCTTCTTCTTCACTGCTCTTAGATATTAATTTCTTCCTTTTCTTAAATTATTTGTTCTGGGACAATCAGGTCAAGAACATAAGAAGATCCTCACAAAAGCTGTTTCCTCAAACATCTATATGCATCATAAATCAAACTGTCTGGGGGAAACTCATGTGATCCATAATTCTCTTGAGACCAGAGGGAGAACGAGGTGCTCTTGTCAAATAATACCATTTTCAAAGTATTATGTTAACTCAGACAATTAAGACCATGGACAAATAAGGTCCATGTTAAGTCTTTTCCTTCCTGAAGATGTATGCTGTTGTCAGAATACATTGCTCCAGCATTTCTTCCACCCATTTAATCTGGTTTGTAAACCTAGTCTTCTCACCTTTGCATTAATTTCTTCATTTATGGCTGAAAGAAAGACAGAGTTACACCTTTTGATCCTCAAGACATTCAGCCCTTCAGCAACTTTTCCTGGCACAAGTGTTCTCATCTTTATAATGCTTCAACAACATCCTAGCAGTAAACGGCTTTTTCATGCCAGTGGCACTTGAAACTTACATGAACTGAGAAACACTGCAATTAAAATACCAGGAAAAGTGCATTGAAGGGGGCTTTATAACCATTCAGGATACCTGAAGGCATGAGAAATCTATCGCTGTGTAAAAATGTGTCCCATGATGCACTCAAACCCACAGCAAGAAACCCCAGCTGGAGTATAAGTTTAGGGAAAGTCTTAAAGCAAAACTTCCCTGCACTTTGAGGCAGGTATGACTGAACTTATCTGATGTCAGGAGTAAATTTTAGTTGTTCCCACACACTGCTACTGAAGTATCCCCATTTTTTCTGTGTGAAATCAGGTTGTTCTAACCAGGATTAATATCCTGGACTCCCTGCAAAATCTGCTGGAGAAGAAAATAGAGACAAAAGCTATATTCTAAAGACAGAGGGACTAAAATTTCCTTTCTCCTCTAAAAAGTCTGTATTCTCTATCTTTCACACTTCATTGGGACCACATGTTTCTGTCAGTACAAGGTAGACAAAGCTCAGATAAAACATGTGCATATGAAAATCTGGTGAAATCAGTGCTACTCAGGGCCTGAAAAGTAACAGGGGTAAAAGAGATGACCTATGGGAAGAGGGAAATTGGAATGAAGATTTTTTAAAAGGGAAGAAAGGTTGGGGATTCATCAGACTTGAACTGAGCAGGAAGTCAGAATAACTACAATACATGATGGATACCCACCACCTCCTCTTTTGGTCCCTTCAACGGGCTGCCCATGCCTCATTCTTATTTATGCTGTGGATTTCAGGACACCAGCTCTGCAATTAGGATGATTACTCAGCAACTCTTTCAAGTTTGCCATGAAATTATCTTTGTATTGTCTTCTTATTTGTTGGAGCAAAGTCCTGGTAGTGTCTACCTGGTCCTATATGATACGAACAGGGCTTAGTTGCATATTTTTTTAGCTTGCCTCTACTGCAGTGTATCTGTATCTCATTAGGTAGAATTGTGTTACATGAGTAACTTCTGTCTCATCAGCTAAGAACTGCTACTCTGTGATTTATCAGTGATGCACTGCATAATCAGGAAATTGATATGCTTTTCCTGGGAAGAATATAATGAGAAAAAATGTCCTTGTTTTCACTGGACAAAATCTAGAAATGGAAAGTTAGTGCCTAAAATCACAACACGTTTCGTCTTAAAACTGGTGGCCCATGAGCAACAAAATTAATCCAGAGCTCCAACCTTTGATATAATAGACTAGCCAGACAAAAATTGCTAGAATTTTTACAGGAATACAATCCAGAGATTTATCATATACAAGGAAACAAGAACATCTTCTGAGTTTTGCTGTGAAATCTGCAATCTGTACAGGACATTCAGCCTATGGGCCTTTCTCTGAGACTTCACTTTTTTTTTCCTTTTTAAATTTATTCCAAATGGTTTTGTCTTTCACCTGGACGATGTGGTTTGCCTTACTTCTACCAAAGCCCTGGGGTATTCCCAGCTCACATGGGACTCAGCAGATCAGGCAGACCTCACCAGCCAGCAGATCTGCCCAGCGGGGTCTGGCAGAGGCTTTACCTGCATTCTGCTGCCTAAATGCATCCTTACAATCATTCCTGTTCCTCCAGATCTGACTCCTTCTGGAGCTTCCTCCCTGCCCTTAGGCCTTTCTTTCTGAGGGAACTAGAACTCAAGGGTAGGAGCGCTTGTCAATTCCTATCTCCAAGTGCAGCTATGATACCACCAACCCACCACATGAGACCAAGGCTGCAGTTATCTCCCATGGTAAAAACACAGACTCATGGTGCCATACTGCCATTATGATTCGCAGATTAGAAAACCCTGCACTCTTCCACCCACTGGTTCTCCACCTCTATGCACACACACAGCCTCACTGAGCTTTTTCACATTTTGGAGCTGCAAATTCTCTCATTATTGCCTATTTACTTTTCTCTGACTGCTGCTCACAACCTGATCTCTGCTCTCAGGTGAAGGTCCAGCTGGAAAAAATAAGCTTCCTCTTCAGGTCTATCCTGTTTTTAATCTGCTGCTGTCGCACTAAATTCCCTCTGGGGGGTTTCTTACTTCCTATTGCTTTCCCTCTCCTGCTATAAACCTCACCAGTATTAATCTCTTTTGGTCCTGATTTTCCCTTGCCTCCCATCTTTTATTTGTCTAAAATGCCTGACAGGACTTTTCACACTTCATCATGTCTCCAGCAATACCGGCCCTGGGCCAATGCCAGAGACTGAGACTTGACAAAATGTGTTGCAAGGTGGCTTTCCTTCCACACCGTCTGCAGCTGTCATCTTCTCTCAGGGCCTGATACTACAAATTAGCCAGAGCTGCTGGGATACCATAGGCTTTTACCTCCCAAAAGTTAAATTGGGAACAGAATTGCCAGGGAATGTTCCTTTTAGCTCCTTGCATGTGAGATAAGCAGCTTGGGCATCACGGCTGTGCTTTATCCTGACATTATCCTCTCATTTATTGTGTTGTGCTAGCTCTAACCTGTACTATCATGGTGCAGGTTCTAGTCAATTTGTCAGCATCACCTCATGTCATATTAGCATGGACTGTGAAATCGATTAAACAGTAGATTTCATAGGAAAAATACTGGAAGAACAGCAGTTTCATGATACAATGAGCACAAGAGTAAATAACCAAGGGACTCTTGGAGGTTTTGGTTCATTGGTTTGCAAGGACTGGTTCCATATGAGCAGGGAGATAGAATAGGTGTTTGTGTATCCTAGGAATTCCTTATTCAAATACATCCACTAGTCTCTGGGGTTTGCAGCTCGATTTCTTGGATCAATGGCTAGAAATGATGTGCTATGAATAGTTTGAGTTAGGAAGTACCACAAGTTCTTTTTGACCTTTGATAGGTTCCATGTGCGTAGAGTGCAACTGATTGAGTTGGATTAGTGAGAGAATAAAAAAGAACAAAAACAAAAACAAAACCAACAACCTTTTTCTATTAGTCAATATTTCCTTTTAAAAATAAGGTTAAAAATCAGGAAATGTGCAAGGGAATGGAAAAAAAAAAAAAAAAAAAGCCTTTAGCTATGTTTCAGATCTTGACTGGCCCAAAGGTAGAAGTATCCCCTGTATAAAATGCTCTCATGAAGCTTCCCACCAGCATGAAGAAGGTGAGTTGCACTGTCTGCTGAAACCCTACTAACTAGAGGTTCTCAGGCTCTTGGCTTACAGCCCTGTAGTTTCTAGTTTGATTCTTAGATGTCCAGAGAGAATAATGACAATAAAGTGTTAGAAGCTTACAATTCAAGGTGGTGATATAGCAGAGAGTTGGTAGCTCAGCACAAGGAGACTCTGGAACAATTAAATAAAAAAGATAGTTGCTTTGTGACGGTATCAAACACCTTCTGAAACAAACAAAACCATTCTTCAGTGTCTGAGATTCCTATGGGAAGAGTGGCATCTCAGGGTTGGTTTTTTGAAAAGGATGGTCAATCACTCAGAAGAATCAGTTTTTCAGCATTGATTTTGTAGTAAAATGTTAACAAAAGCCCATGGAATCCTTAGCAAACCCTTTGAACTCATATTAGTTGCAGTTTAAGTCAGATCTCTCATTTGTTCTGTGTTTTCCCAGAATATTTTTTTCTGGTTATTATACTGATTATTGTGTTCTTTTTAAATCCCATTTTTCTTAAGCTCAATCCAAGAATTCTGATAACAAAACCTATAGCAAATTATAAGTAGCATAATTAAAAGCATCTCTCTTGACTTCAGTGAGGTTCAAGTGATTTATGCCAACTGTTAGGCTGGACAGATTATTTATACACAATGGGGATAAGAAGTCACCTTTCCTCAGACTGGTTTGACAGCCTGGGACAAAGTGAATCAGCAATCCTGGACTTCTCCAGCAGCTCTGATTCTGATCTGTTGTGTGACCTTCAACAAGTTACTTCACTTTCCTGAGCTGTTAATTCCTTTCCCATATTTAGAGTTTTATGAGATACTTCCTGTAGGGAAGACCTTATTTTTGCTGTGCAATCTTCTACTGCCTACAATAATGGCAGCCTCACCCATCCTACAAACTACTGTAATACAAATGAGAAATAACAATGCCTAGTTGCAATCCAACATTGGCAATCTGAGGTGTAAATTTCTCCCAGGATACTTTTCCAGCTAATGTATGTCTGTATTTATTTGAAGAAAGCAAAGCATATCCTTGTGGGACCATTACCCACCTCCAGCCAAGCAGACATACCAGTCCCACTGGAATGCCAGTTATGAAAATTACAAAAATAATCCAAACGAAAAACATATTTAAGTTTCTGTTTTGAAAGATCTGAGCATTTTTGCTGGCATGAAAGTCTCTTTTTAATGCAGACTCAAGCCATCAGATAGTTTGAAAGAGAAAAAAAAAAAACCTAGTATGAAAACGTAAATATTTGAAAAGCCGCTACTGTTCTGTGCATGTTCCTGAGCACATTTCGTCTTAACATTTATTGGCTACATAGTTAATTTAAATAGCTTGCTGAAACTGAAATGAATACATCAATGTGATATGGACTATTTGTTTTTCCATTTAGATCCTTTTGTTTAAATTTTTATGATATCCAAAGGAATCAGCCTTGATGTCCAGTCAAATTAACCTACATTCCCAATTACTTTTTCAAACTCCCACCTACGTAGAAGGCATACATAATAACACTTTGTTGAAGATAACACAGTCATACATTATTATCCTAATTTGTACATTACACCAATTCTACCCTGGCAGAGCTGCATTGCATATATGTATTTAGCACAGCTGAAGATCAGAAGGAATTATTGCATCACCTAGTCCTTTAGTACTTTGCATCTCCTCCATGAAAACATGATACATGCTAAGTTCCTGCACAATTTTTTAAGTTACATTATCTTTGGGTCTTTTGGCAGAAGATGTTTCCTCCAGTCTTTGAATCAGGATATTACTATTTCCTGCATAATTACTGATTTTTCAATGCTTTTGAAAACAGTAAAAATCAGACACGTTCAGTATTCCCATGACTGTCCCAGAGCATTTTATTCAGAAGCAGAGAACCTTCTATGTATCACTCCTATTCACTGGCTTGCAACCTACAAAGCTATGAATTACACTAGTCATTTTAGCTCTAGTTTCACATGAGAACCTGTATTTAATTTTTAGCTCACTGTGATCCTTTAAGCTTTTCAAGATTTTTTTTTTTTTTTTAATAAGAATGAGAAAAAAGTAAATAAAAAAGTTCAAAAGATGCTGAAAACAGGAGAGACTGGAAGGATGCAGCCGCAGCAGTGCAAGGCAGGTCTTTCTCCTCTGAACCCATCCTGACCATATTTTCATCCCACCCAAAGACAGATAGTTTAAAAAGTTTAGATTCATCTGTACTGCCAAGAGTGTAAGCCAGGCATTTTCAGAAGATGATTCATTCTGTTCTGGGATGGGTTTTTAACAGAGATACGTGAACTGTCCCTTGAAGATAAATCTCTCCCCCTTGTTTTCATAAAGAGCTGCTACATTTTCAGACAGTTAAATTTTGGTGAAATTAATCTGTGTCAGGCTTGTGCTTCCACCTACCTTTATAAGTTCTGTAGACTTATCTTTCATTTCTTGGCCCTGGATATGCAATTTTGTACCTGGCTGCGTTGAAGAAATGTGTATTTTAACAAGCTCAACTTACCAAATAGATGTCTATACAGCTATCTTGTTAAGTGACATAGGCAGTTTTCCCAAATATTGTGCTGCCTGCCAAGGTTAAACGTCCTGATATCATATTTAATCTTAGATCACAGGTTAAGTTATTAAAAAAATAAGTTGGACCTAGTCCATACGACTGCAGGACACAGTCAGAAATATTTCCACTTGATAATGATTTATTATTGAGTTCTACATTTGGACTACACCAGTTACCCAATTTCTATTCTCTTTCAAGTCTTCTTTTTTCCTATATTATGCTCTTACTCCTTCCAGGTCCACAGAAACCAGGAGTAAGGCTTGACAGATCACTTTTAATAAGTCACCGAATTGGCATAATTACAGCCAATTCAGATTGGTTTTGCAATGGCCCTGTGAGGAGTTTACTACCTAATTTCCTTAATCTCTCTTGAAAATGTTGGGCTGTATTAAATTAGCATTTTAATCCTGTTCTCCCGAAAATGTGTTTGCAATTCACAGGTGAGCACAAGATGTGTTTCTGCTCATACATTTTCCTCCTCCCCACACATACAGGGTGACCATTTGTCCACAAACTTGGGATTTGTCTGCGCAAAACTTTCCACAGATAGGCTGGGATGTTTGCTAACCGTGAAGCACTTACTCATCTTCACCAATGTGACGGAAACAAAGCAAGAGGCAGCTTAAGCTCTCATTCCTTCACTGTAATTTTCACCAGATACTACACAAAAGGTAAACTTTAGTACCAGATGTTCATACAGTTATGATGCTAGCAAGACAGAAAAGAGAATAAAAGTTTTTCACCATCTTAATATAAGATCCAACTTCTCTGCAGTAACAGTATTCATATGTTAAAATTTTGGACTGATTAAAATCTCTCTGGAATATTTCAGAAGAGAAGGTTGTTCCTACTGAGTGTGTGTGGGGGGGTTTGTTCCTTTTCTGTTTCCTTTAAATAATCAGAGAAAAAAAACACAACTTATTTTGATTAATTGGATATTTTCCATAGCAGCTGTGAGCCAGGTGGCTGGAACCAGTTACTTAGGTTACTAAATTAAGGGTAATTAGTTTATTTTTAATCTTTTAATTCTGTGGGAGTGAAGTTTAGTGTGTTAATGGGAGAGGTTTTGTGCAGAAGTGTCTTGACTAATGTGTTATCGTCTAGTTTTATTGATGAAGCTCAAGCCTTATATGAAAAGAAAATAAGTGGAAAACTCTGAGGTAGTGCAAGTTACACTTTTCATTCTGACTAAAAAGTCCCTAAAGAGCTTTTTTTATATATTTTATTTTTATCAGGAGTTTTTTATAACTGAAAACCTAAGGGATTTGGTTCAAAGAGCAGATTGTGTTCATGCAGAAAGACCCACTCTAACATAGAAATGCAGGTATTAATTGCAGAATGAGAAGGCATGGAAAACATATTAACTGTGTCATTCTTTTACCAGCTCCTATTGTTGAGGAAGGACTGATTTTGATTATTTTACAATGTGTACATTTGCTGAGCAAAAAAAATTTTTAGTACTTAATAGTCATGTCTCTTAACTTGACTTCCCAACCCCTCTTGTAAAAAATTCTCCCACTAACTTCTGGTTGTAGTTTTTCAAGCTACTTGTTCAATTAGCTGGTTTTCCAGGTTGAAGCAATGCATTTTTTTGGCTAACAACATGAAAATGGATTGAGGTATCATTTCAGTATTTTCCATGTTCTGCAAAATCTTTCCTTTCTGTGGATTAAGGCCAATTAGCAGATGGAGATTTGTGAGCTGGAGAGAGTCCAAGGGGGAGGAGGCTCTTCCTTTCAACTAGAGGCCAACTGACTTTAAATCTACTATCAGCTAAATATTTTACTAGAAAAAAATCCCTTCTCAGGGATATTTTTACTGCCACTTTTCCCCAGCATGCTCTAAAGCCACATCAGCCACTGAAGCATACGTGTTTTGCGGAGCCATGCTATGATGGCCAAGGATGAAGGGTGCCAAATTCAGACCACCTAGCATACTTCCTCACTTAGGCATAGTTAATTCTGTCCTGTAATAACAGAGTCACAGGTGTGCAAGTAAGGCTAAAAAAGGCTTAGAAATGCTTCTGGCCATCTTGACTTCACTTGTCTGAATTAGAAAACAAAGGTAATGAGGAAATGATCAGACTTTACCTGTGATCCGCTTCTGTTGTACACTAGATGTGCAGGCTGTGGGTGCACTTACACTAGCTTTCTAATTGAGGTTCAGATCACACTTCTAGAGTGAATCTCTCAATAGTCTTCATTTCTGAGCTTTGATTCACAACACAGAGCAGTCCCAGCATGCCTTTTGGATCACGTTAAACCAGATATACTCCAGAAGTACATCTATTGCATTCTCACTTCTAAAAGGTGGTCAGTTCAAGGGGGAAAGGAACCCAAAACATATACAGCATTCACACCAGGTTCTCAGCATCAGCCACTTCACTCTACAGATCTTTGTTGGGCCTCACTACTCACTAACACAGGTAGAGCCTACCAGGGAATGATTGTTGGTCCCAAGTATAAAATGTACAACCAAACATATTCCTACACAGCTAAACTCTGCAACAGAAGGTTTATTTCATCTTGACCAACTACTGGAAAAAGTCCATGGCTTATGCTGGGATTATCCCCACAAACTATACTAGTTTCTTTTCCTGCTTGTCCTTTCACACCTAATCTGTGCCATGGAGCATGGCAAGAGTGATATGATATGGCCCTGGCTTTCTTAAAGCCCTAGAGCCTGAGTATGATGACAAATGTGACACAGCATTGCCTTAGCAGTTCAGAAAAGGATTCTTTGCATGCTTCAGACACTGAGGAGGTAGAAACGCACCTTCACCGAGTTGAGTGCCCTGATCATTTGGCTGGAGATAAAGCTGTGAGACAAGACTGTGTGTCTGTGTACCAAGGAGGATAGAAAACATCAAAGTGAAAAAAAAAAATCTTGATTCTGGCTCCATCTGTCTTGGTTTGACCCCAGTGAGAAACCAAGTACCATGCAGCTGCTTGCTCATTTGCTCCCATAGTGGGGTGGGAAGGAAAATCAGAGATGTAAAACTCATGGGCTGAGATAAGAAAAGTACTACTGAGCAACAACTAAACCATCAGCGTGTTAACAAAATTATTCTTTTACTGAATCTAAAGCACAACGCTTTACCAGCTACTAAGAAGAAAATTAACTCTATTCCAGGAAAAAAACAGGACAGCGGTCTAGATGGGAGCTTTGTGAAAATGCAATATATTGGTTGTGTATTGTAAGTATTGAATAAAACACATAAATAACTTTAAGTGTCTTTTAAATAGCTTTTAATTAAACTTAAGGAGTAGATGTCAGCACACATTAGACAAATACTGGATATTACCACATGACTCTTCTATGGATACTACACTGATGAAAAGCGAGACATTTTAGTAATTAGGTATTTAATTCTACAAGAATTTTGTAGATAGAGCCAGCATTTGCATATGCATAATGAATAACTCTTTCACCAGGTTTCAATTTGCAATTACTTATTTTGGATCTTCACATTTCAATGTACAGGGATATTTGCACACTGATTTATAAAGGTCTGAAGGAGCAGCATGTACCATCTCTCAGTCTCCCAGGACTGCCTCCTTCCTCCATCATCATCTCACACCCACTGACTTCCCCTTTTGTTTTCTGCTGTTCAGTGAACACCTTCATTTGCAGAGCACTTAATTGTAACTCCCATCTTATCCCTCATTGACCAATTCTGTTCCAGTCACTGCAGTAAGCAGGTTAATAGCCTTTCTTTTTAAAGAGATCTGCTGAACAGTACCATATCCTACACCGAAGGACAGGAATAGATAAAACTGAAATGTTTTATTTCCATCTTTGTTCACTGGTAGGTGTTTAAAAGCTCTTATTTTACAAAGGGTACCATCTTTGTTTTATCTCATTGCACTGTAGTGATAAATCCTTACTTTTGTTCAAATACAGCTCTGAAAGCAGCAAGTGCTATTGATTTCAGGGTGAGGGAGAGGCCAAGATGGGGAAGCCTTGCTTGGCCATTTAAAAGAAAGAAAAAGAAAGAAGGCTTTGGTGACTAGTAGGACATCAAGGAGATTTATTTTATCCTGAAGAATGTATCTATGCTTCCAAACATAAACATATGAAGGCAAGAGAACTTCTTATTATGCAGGTAGGACAGAAAAAGGCTGAGTCTTATCCAGTTGAGCTGGTTCTGTTGCTTTGAACCCTCTAGAGACATAAGAATCACAGCACTCCACTGTGTAACTGCTGCATTTCTTGGTTTGTACCATTGCTGGGCTTTCTCTTCTCTTGGAGTATTTCTGAGCTGCACGTTCAGAGAATATTTACTCTGCTTTGCTCACGCTGTAAAGTGTGAAAGCAGGGTGCTAATGAAATGCTTTTTAAACTCTAATGAAATCTGTGAAAATTAATTTCAGCTGTCTGTTGCAACAATTTTTTACTCTGGTCAGTACTTACAAAGTGTTGCACATAGTGGGAGGCTGAAATTCTTTAAATGTTTCTGCCTTCACACAATAAACTAGTCATGAAATGCGTGTAGAGGGGTGCATAAAATGTGAATCTTTTTTGCTGAAAACTTTAGGTTTAGGTTTGGTCTGGAGAGAAGTCTACTTGTGTGATTCTCAGTCACACTAAACACTACCCAGGATAAAATATTCCTACTACTACCTGAGTTAAGATTCGGCATAAAATTGTAGTGTGACATCTCCCTCATCTACATAAAGCTGGCTGATTCCTCACGATAGTCCTCAAACTGTTGTGCAGTTGCAGCTCGCACCATTTCTTGCCTTCTCAGTCCTTATTCTCAGGGAGCTGTATTACTGTCTTGCCTTGCTTATTGAGGCTAAGAATATGACTGTAGAAAGGCTGGAGGGGTACAGAGTTCAGTAAAGCTACAGTAATTTGCTCCAGCTGAGGCTATGGCTTCGGAGTCTACTTTATATCTATCTTGTGATGTACTCTCCATCTCAATTCCTGCTCCCTGCAGTCTTCTCCAAGGTAATTCTAGGAATCCTTTCAAGCAATGACAGTCCACTGTGACTGCAGCTTTTAATATCCATTTCTATCTTGCTAATAATAAATTAATAAATATATGCATGTATATGTCTGTATATACCTAAGAGAAGATGGTACCAGAACAGCTGTTGGCATTGACAAATAGGCATGTATTCTTGGGCTGATCTGTATCTACAGTGCTTAGGAAAAGCTTTCATTATAAACAATCACATGTGGATGGATACAGGTATGCACACTCAGGTCAGTACAAATCCCTTTTCTCAGTGATGGGTTATTTCTGTTCTTACTAAATTTTTACTTGCTCTCCTTTGGGAAAAGCAACTCCATCAAGATTTGGGATTCAAAATTAACTTGAATCACATTAAATTTTCATTAGCTGCAATATGGTTTATGATTTTCTGTTACACCTTTGGAACACAAACTGAAAAATGGAAAAAGACAATGGCAAAAATAAGAACAATCACATCAAGAAAATATTTTAGGCTTAATGTCATTATTATTTGAGCATCAGATTCCTGTATCAATGCAATAATGTGAACAGTGGCAGCTGTTTGTTCTTTGGAGGCATCAGTAGATTTTGCCATTTATTTTGAATTGATTCAGAGCACATGTGAGCCAACCTATACTTCTCCTATAGCTTGATGACAGTAAAAGTCCATCTTGGCAGATGCTAATTAATTATTAGGTATAAATTAGCAATTCTGCTCTGTGAAGATATATTAATGAAGCATCAATTCTTGAACAGTAGGTGTCTTTTTTTTAACATCTCATTTCTTGTAGATACTGACAGTTTTCAAGATGAGGTGTATATTTCAGAGAGCAAGGTCTTGATGATATGAGCATATTGTACTGTATAAATAATAGCTCTTGTGAGTGAGTCTTGGCACATTCTTTCCAGTGCCAGATTCTTTTGCTCAAAAGTGTTCATGTGGTGAGGAAAAAAAGGACTTGCATTTTTCAAACAGGCTTTGTTCTTGTCAGACTGTCAACATTTAAACAAACAATCATCTGTTTTGTCATCATTCTTGAGTGCAAATAACTTCTGAGAAAAGGTTTGCCCCATTTTACAAAAGAAATTTCACAAAAGAAACAGTGAATCGGCTTCATGGTGCCATTCTTTTATTGATGTCCTCATTACTGTAGGATAATATATCATTAATGCATGAGGCCAGAATCCCACATCTTTTTCCCTGCCCATCAGGAGTGGATGAAAATTTGCTGCCATAGCTCCCTGCTAAAGCTCATCAACTCCTCTTAGCCTAAGAAAGCCACCTTTGCAAGCATAGCTTCCTGTAGGATTGCTCACTAAAGTATTCTGGCAATGAATGAGCCTGGTTTGCTTAACTACGTTAAATAACCTTAACAGATCTGGTCCATTTCAGCCTGCCATGGGTTAGGGACCTGTCCCATGAACAGCAAAGTCGTCAGGTGCCTGGGGTGGTAACTGGTGTGAGACATGAACAGGAGCGGCCACAGAAGGGCACTGGCTTCACCAGCACTGCCACATCTGGAGCCTGTCTCAATGAACTCCAAGCAAAACAGGAAAAAAATATGTAGTGCAGTAGCCAAAGGAGAAGGGTAGAGGATGCTTCACCCCTCTCAGCTAAGGTCCGTATCTCAAAGGAAGGTGCTGTTTTGCAATTCATGGACAAAAAAGAATCAGATTGAATTGACTGAAGAAATACTTCACAGCAGATTATTTGCCCTGATTCAGCATTTACCAACTTAACTTTTCCCAGCACTCACAAATAAACAAACAAAAAAATAACAAAATAAACCAAATGATTTCATTTTGACCCAAATGCCATTTTGCTCCATCCAGCAAACCAAAATTAAATTAACTTTCAATTTTTTGTGTTAGCCTGTATGTTTCAGACAAATTTTCCTCCCCCTTGCATAGCTTTTTCTTTTTGCTGTATTAAAATCAGGAAAACAAGGTATTAAATGTGAAAATTCTGTTTTTATTTTATTTTTTTCCACTTCCACATTTCAGAAGACTTAAGAAATGTGATTATTCTACTTTCTTTCCAGTTTACAAATCTTTTGCCAGTGTTTTTCAGGTGAAATAAGAACGAACTGCTTGAGAAATAAGAGAGTTACTTCTAATGTGTGTTAAACTCTTTCATTTCCCACATGAATTTGATGTTAGTATAAGCCAAAGAAATAAATTAAAAAAGAAAATGTGATAAGGCATAATACTTTTCCCTCTCTTCAGTTTCTAAACAATTCAGAGTAGCTTTTTAATAAAGCACTTTGATTTTTTCAACAAAGAATAATGTTAAATCTGGTGTCAGGGCTTGATAGCATATCATATTTCCCAGTACAGTCAAGAGAAGCTGAGTTCATTACAGGAGGCTTGTGAGCTCCCGCTCTGAGGGTTCTGTTATCATCTACTGGATGATGGGGAAGTCCACAGAGCAGCTTTCAGGCTGGGATGGCAAGTATGATATGCCTCAGGTTAAATAGGTGAATATCCTCTTTATCTGCAAATGAAGTGCCTCTTCAAACACCAGGAAAATATCACAAGGGCTATTTTCCTACTGTAGGTTGTGCTGACAATGTTTCTGGTTCCTCAAAAATGTCCCAGATATGTCCCATCATTTGTAGATAGACTATCATGATGATCTTTCTTCTTAGCATTTTCAGAACTCCTTGCAAATATATTTATATCATACAGTAAGCATGACTGTTGCTTGACACCCTAACATAGTATTTTTCTGATACCTTCTCTTAAGACCAGACTTCATTCAATGGGGATCATGTCTTCTTGGAAATGCACTACTGAGAACTAGAATAAGGACATTCTTTTCTTCTTGCCCTTGTTTCAGATGGATAAAATGTAATTTTCATCATGACTAACTAAGGTGGTCTCTGTATGTAAATCTTTTTACTGCATTCAGAGAAGGAAGATCTGGTGATTGCTGTAAGAGGAGGTTTGTACTCACAGGAACAGTAAAGAGGGCAAATAAAGTAGCAGATCACAATAGCAGAAGCATGTGGTATAAAGCAAATTTTTATAGCCAACTGTAAAGAACTGGAGAAACACAATACATCTGGAAAGGATTATGACCCAGAACTAGTAAAAGCTGGACAGACATGAGGACCTGACCATGCCTGACCTCTTCAGGTTTTACAGAAATACTGAACTGATCCTCGGTAAGAGGAAAGGCAAATACTTGAACTATTGTCTTGTTCTAAGTCTTTGTGTCTCAACAAAAGTTTGGCAGGGGCTCAACTGAAGGATTGTGCAGTAGAGAAAAACTTCACTACACCAATGGTTACTCTCAGGATCTGGAATACATGTTTTGAAGTGTTTTATAAAATCTTATATCTATCAGATATCTGATAAGATCAGAGCATTGGGAGCTTTGCTGGGTGTTTTTTTCCCTGAAATAGCTGCAAGGAAGACCAAATATCTCCCTTCCAGTACCACTTCTTAACAGTATATTACTAAGATATTTATAGATGTTTCCTCTACAGGCATCACATAGAAAATCACTGTAATGATTTTCTTTACAGATATTTTTCAATAGGCATACTGGGGAGAATAAATGATCTTCTGTATCATATGAGAGTCCTCCTGTTATGTCTAATGTTATTGTCCTCAAGGCTGGTCAAAACTCTATATTCAGAGGACTGTACCTGTGGCTGGGTACAATAAAAATCATCAACACTAAAGCCCAAGAAACAGAACCAAGACATAATACCTTGGATGTTGTGTGCAGTATGTCCATTCAATTTCCTGGAGGTTTTCAGTTTCAGGGCAATTTCCTGATAGCTTTAAGCTTTAGCACTTTCAGGTACAGTTTCTGTTATGACAAAAATAAAGGGAAAGAAAAGAAAGCCTGGAAAGCAAAGAAAAATGGTGCTTTTTCATGAGGGAATGCTCAGTTACAACACAGCAGTCTATCGTGAAACAATACTGTGTGATTGCATCACAGTCTGTTTCAGCATGATTTATGTGTTCCTGAACAACTCAGTACCATGCTGTAGGAAATATAATGTATTATTTCCAGGCAAAACATTTTATTATCTCCCAGTTAAGGTTAAAAAAACAAATAGTGCCTATTAGATCAAGGATCTCTTTAAAAAATGCTGAAATACAGCCATGTGAAAGTCTAGAATTTAAATTTAAGTCCCATTTTACAGAAGGAAAATACTAAAATAACTGAAAATACTAAAATACATGTATTTGAGCCCACTTTGACATGGGCTCAACATTTGCAGTTTATTTATTGTGGTCTTGATCCTGTTCTTCAAATAAATAGAAATTGTCACTTATTTGTGGAAACAAATTCTTTGAAAGCAGACAGAAACCCTACATATTGGTGATTGACCTGATTCATGTTGTCATTGATCTTAAAGGATAGAGTATTTTGCTCTTAGAATGGATAATAGTTGTAAATCCTCCACATACTCCTGTAGTCTCTCCTTAAAACCAGAAACGAGTCCTAAAACGAAAGGTTTTATTTTCTAGCATGAGAACAGGTCTTTTCAATTCTATTATGAATTTCTGTTAGGTCTAATGTTTAGCTCCATCTTGGGGGTGGGGTGAAGTAAGATAGCTAACAAATTGCTACTGATAATACAATAAATTATGAATGTATAGTTCCCAGATGAGTCAGTATGCAGTGACAAAACAGCCCCCAAAAGTATGTTGATATTTAAAATCATTTTTGGTCCAGATACTTCTCCAAATTATCCTTAAAAAGAAACAATTCGATTTGGTTTATGAAATGCTGGGTGTTTTGGTTCAGTTCAGACCAAGTTCTTGTGTAGTGAAAAAAAAAAGGTTATTATACAAAGGAATCTGTCTTCATCTAAAAGCTGTGGTTCAACTGGAGCTTTTCCACACTGTAATTTTTCACTGTCCTAGGTATCATGCTTTCTGGTATAAGGGATTTTGCAGCCAAATAAGGTAGTTCAATTACTTTAGAGAGAATGCATTATTTATTGACCAAAAGGTCAAAGGGGACCATGTGATGCAGGGAATTTTCAGGAGGAATTATGATTGTTTGTCAAAAAAGAAGAAATGTACATTGATATGTGAAGATATTATGCTTCTCCTGATCACAATTTGACCTTTCTCTTGCTAGAACTATACATCACCCTAAGGGAGAGGAAAGCAGGACATAACCCATAAACAAGAAGGAGACTTAAGGTCGTGATCAGAAGAATAAAAATGAATGCATAAGCAAGAAAAAAATGGGCAATTCGTACACACATACACATTTTTTAAAGTATATAAGACAGTTTTGTTACAGACTCTGAGTAGTCTGTAGTCTTCAAAAAAGTAAAGATTTATATTTAAAATATAAGGATATAGTTATTTTGAAAAAATTTTAAACGCATATTTGGAAGTATGGCAATTCACAGGCAACATTTTAATAAAATTAACTGTTCTAAGCCCAGCTTCTTCTGTCATTTACTTTGTTCCTTTCTATCTTTTAAGATGTGATATATATATATACACATATATATACCTATATATAGGTGAATTGTCCTGAATAATTTATTAATGTTTAAAATTTTGAACAAAATTCTGAGAATTGACCTTAAAAGAATAAATAAAAATTCCAAATTAATTTATCCAGAATGGATGGAGATTTAGAAAAAGCCATAATTACATGTTATGGCATTCATAAATGGTAAATGAAGCAAAATTGAATTTCCTTTAATTATCTGACTCCACTTAGTTATATTTTCAATTAAACTCAATGAAAAAATGTAAACATTGATGGATGCCTGAATACATATTTCAGGACCCATTACTTATCCAAGCACATTAGAGGAATACCAACACTGAATTTTGTGATTTCTTGTTTTCTAGGTATCTTGATTTATCTGGGAGGACAGAAACCTAAATATAATACATAAAATGCAATAAACTGATGGTGAAAATTTATTACGTTTTTTCTTGAAGACAAATGACACAAAATATTTGAAAATGTTCCTATTTGGCTTAAGCAGATAGATAGAAAGTTGTTTTGTGTTTTTTTTTCATTTGCCTTTTATATCAGTAAATACTAATGAAAAAATTTCAATCATCTTATATGTGTTCTAAGTAAAATAAGAAATGCATTTGTTGACTGCATTCCAATGTGAAAATACAAAAATAATAAGACCAAGAAACAAAGGGGATTCGTTGTTTCCAAAGAGAACCTCTCCACAGTATTAATGAGGTTTTCTGGGAGGACTGAACAGAAGATTCCACTCTTATGGTGGAAATCTCTGCCTTTTCCTTGTGGGTACATGCTATGTTTAACAGACTGATAGCACTTAAACAGTATATAGAACTAATGCACATAATTTATTTTTATCAGTTAAAAAAGTAGCAAATAAGCAAGAGAAATTACTCATGGAATATCAGTAAGGAAGAATTTATCAGTATTTTTTATCCCACACTAGGAGGACTCCATTCAGTTCCAGTTTAAAGAATTTTTGCCACTCATTCTTAAACACACATTTAGTCATGTCTGTGCCATTTGGGGAGGTTGTGCCAGGCATTAGATAAATCTAATGGATTGCATCTGTTGCAAAGAGGCATACTCAATGCTGTTGTGCTCAGTATATCTAAAGATGGTACTGCCTCCGAATTTCTTCCAGCCATGGAAGAATGCAGATTCTGTAATTCTAGTAAGTAAAAGTGGAATTCATGCAGAATGCAAAAGAATTCACAGATGAAGTAAATGCGATAGGTAAAAATTAAAATGCTGAACTCATTATTACCACATATGACAAAACACAGAGATAAGAGACCTTATGCTCCAGCTGTAGGTGAAGAATGACTCCATGAGAAAAGATAAAGGGTGTCTGGAAAAAATAATTAACCATATGTTCCCCCAGTCCTCCAACATCACTTTTGATTTGTATAAAAAATGAGCAGGGTTAGATATAGCAAATGGTGATGGCAGCATACTACTGCCACCTGTAAATGGGCACCATTAATAAACTGAACTCTCAGAATCACAGGCAGTGCTTAAACAGATCTGTATAATAGGTAACTGTGGCATAATTGCCTATACAGGAAAACAGGCAAGAGAAAATTGTTACAAAGGAGTACGGTTGTGGACTTGTGAGTGAACATATCCCATATTTGGTTCAGCTATGGTCTTCTATATTGCACAGTCATGTTATTTAATGTACCTGTTCTTTACTTATTTCTCTATAAAGTAGGATAGTATTTCCTAGCTTTATGGAAGTAGTGCTTATTAAAAAATCAGTTGAAGATTTTTATCTTGTCAGGAGTTACATACACAAGTCATAAAACTAGACAAAAAAGAGTCCTTTCAAATAGATAGATACAATGCATAGAGAACATAATTTCAAATTTCCCACATTACTTTGCTTTCATTCACTTCCACTTATGACTTTTCCTTACTCAGAATTAGGAACCATCAAGAAAACCCTCATGGAGCAGTTCCTTAATGTTGTTTCCCAATGCATAATGAATCTCAAAATAGGCTTGCAGTAGTTGAATATGCTGAAAATTAAAAAAAAAAGGAAATCTAAAACTTGTATCTGTGTGTAGGAATTCCCATGACCTTGACAAGTCCAAGGTACTTTCTCCTTCTTAGAATCAGTGGGAAAAATCACATTATCTGGCTTTTATACAAACTTCAGCACATAATTAACACTTTATGTAAAAATAGAAGTGCTATAGTTTGGGAGTTTTCAACAAATGTTAATGTACTCTAGATTTTAATATGTTATATGCAAAACTATTTTGCATGCTACAGTAAATATTGTTTTGGTACTTCAGGTGCTAGACAAGTGATAGCTATCAAAAGAAGAAAAAGATAAGGAAGAAATTTTACTAAGGTAACTATAATGTAATATGACAATCATAAAATCATAAAATAGTTAGGGTTGGAAAGGACCTTAAGATCATCAAGTTCCAACCCCCCTGCCATGGGCAGGGACACCTCACACTAAACCATGTCAAGCAAGGCTCTGTCCAACCTGGCCTTGAACACCGCCAGGGATGGAGCATTCACAACTTCCTTGGGCAACCCATTCCAGTGCCTCACCACCCTAACAGGAAACAATCTCCTCCTTATATCCAATCTAAACTTCCCCTGTTTAAGTTTTGACCAATTACCCCTTGTTCTATCACTACAGTCCCTAATGAAGAGTCCATCCCCAGCATCCCTATAGGCCCCCTTCAGACACTGGAAGGCTGCTATGAGGTCTTCACGCAGCCTTCTCTTCTCCAGGCTGAACAGCCCCAAATCTCTCAGCCGATCTTCATATGGGAGGTGCTCCAGTCCCCTGATCATTCTCGTAGCCTCCTCTGGGCTTGTTCCAACAGTTCCATGTCCATTTTATGTTGACGACACCAGAACTGCACACAAGACTCCAAGTGAGGTCTCACGAGAGCAGAGTAGAGGGGCAGGATCACCTCCTTCGACCTGCTGGTCATGCTGCTTTTGACGCAGCCCTTTTAATTGTACATTAAAATGGTTCTCTTATCAGGTAGATCAGATATATTTTGGCCTGGATTCTAATTAGCAGCTCCAGAGCTTTGTGACAGGTAAAAGAATTAACCCCATTTATATATAATAAGGTAAACAAAAATACTCCTGTGTGCAGCAGCTCCCATCACAAAGAACTACAACACAGTTTTCCACTTCATGTCAGAGAGCTGGCAAGAAAAATCACCTGCTAAAATAACAGCAGCAACTGGTGGCTACCAGCAAATAATACATATAAAAATCTGACTTTTAATTTTCCTCCACTGTTTTCTATACTTTTGGCATGTATTCTATATGTTCACATGAATTGACCCCTCTGGACAAGAAAAGCTGGGCAGACCCATAGAATACATGTATGACACCACTTCGTTCCTAATATGCAGAGTGAAGTGTAACCTTCAGAAAAGTAAAAAGATGCAAGTATAGCATTCCTGATCATGTAAGTCAGAATAACTAAAATGTTTCACTAAAATGTGGAATTTTAGTCAATTTAGACTCGCTTAAATTCTTGAATCTTTTAGCACCTTAATACTCACCAAATCTAGAGTACTAGACTATGGATATGGGGGAGAGGGGATAGTTTTCTTGTACTACTACCTGAAATGAAACATGGGAGTGGGATTTTCCCTGTTACTTTTATGGTTTTAAATGTTCAAATCATAAAACACAGAATATTGAATATAGGGTTAGCATTTGCCCTTTTTACAAGGATTGTGTCAAGGCCTGCAGGTTACTGTTCTGCATAGTTACATTAAAGCTGTGTTTAGGTGCATTGCATTGGGCTTCTTTGGCAGAAATGTCCTTTCTGGAACGAATACTTGCATTATTTTAAAAAACCATAGTAAGGAATTTCTGATACATGTTTCTATTATGGAAGTTAAAGGCCTCTGCAGAGGCAAAGGGATCAGCTGGCAAAACTTATTTTAAGCAAGGAAAATATGGTTGTAAATACATTGCATGTATTATATCATAATTCAGTTACCAGCTTCTCGTGCTGCACGAGAAAGAATACTAATGAATATGGGCATAAATAATCAGTGCATTCATCAAGCTAGAATTTAGAAAAGAACAATAATTAATTAATGAATGCAAACCGAAGGCATTATTTTAGATTTGGTTGTTATCCCATGCAGATTAACAGATATATAGTTAAGCAGTATTAATGAACACCAATGGTTTTATCTTCTCCTTAGGAGAGAGTCTGTAGATAAGATATTTTGTTACATTCTGGGATTGCTAGAAATGAAAGGGAATGATGCAATGATGGTTAGGTGCTATTTTCCCTAGCAATACAGGTTTTCTTTCTATCTATGCTGTTTGCACCAGTAATATTGAACAGCTGTGTTGCAAACTCAGGGAAAAAAAATGTTGGGTTTGGATGAAGGCTGGAATTCTTAATGGTAGTGTTCAAGTGGGTATGTTATGAGGATTGAGACAAACGAGTAATAGAGTTTTCCTAAAAGATGGAAAGATGCAGTTGTTTATCTCAATTCAACATGGAGTGTGGAGTACTGGCAGAGATTATCTGGAGACTCAAGAGCATCATAACAATGCAAGAGAATGTCACCATTTTGCAACAAAATGAACTAAACTACTTCTTCAGGACTGTACAGCATAACTGAAGAAAAGGGTCTATTCTAAAGAGACCTAAGCACTTACTGGAAAGACAAGACATAAATAAACCATGGATTATTATGCTTAATAAAGGAATAATTAATTAAAATGCAATAGGGTGTCATATGTGATATGCAATAAGTCATGACAGATCACCTAGTGATATGATCTTAATTTAAATTCCAGTTTCAGTCTAGAAACTGGAGACCTTAAGTTTTCTCTACTTCCCCTCTAAAAAGTAATGAGGGTAACACTGCATATGCAAATGTTTCATTTAAATACTTTCAGATTTTATATTTTCTTGGGTTTTGTTTTTTTTTTTTTCTAAATTAAATTACTGGCTGCTTGCAACTTAAAGCATTTAATTTTCTTATAAATAGTGATAATAAAAGATGAAATAAAATGCAGCCTTTGGTAGCTGTGTTAATAATAAACACACATTTTAGCCAGCACTTAACATCCCATTAAAGGTAACAGAAGACCCCAGGGTCTTCCACAATTGACCTGGAACACCACTTGAGACTTACTGTATTGTCTTTGCAATGTAAGGAGTTTAAAGCTACATTGAAACTGTGGGACTTGAGAACATTTCCCAGAGGGCAGTGCACACTGGGCTAACAATGCAGTTTCATAGTGAATGAATTTCAGTGATATAGCATCTCATTTCCCTTTCTGTCATACAGATAATGGAACTAAAGCCAGGTTAAGTGGCAGACAGTCCTAGCCTGAGCCAACAGATCTGTAAGAGCAGAGTCATGGAGTCATGACTGAGGATTGCAATGTGTTATATTCAAGGATGCCTTCACAGCCTTAAATCTCTGTAACTAAACAATGCTAATCCTAAATTTTACTCTTTCCTACTAGAACAAGTGAAAAAGGTGTGCATGTGCATGGTACCAGAGACCTATAGCATTGCAGAATAAAAATCTGCATTTTCAGGAAGAAGTTTAATAAGTCTCAGCATATTATTTTAGCATGTTTGTTCATGCAGGTGTTACAAGCTTTAGCCATGTTAATAACAAAAATGAATAATTAGGAGAGCTTGAAAGCATTTTTCTTGAGGATTCCAGTCTGAAGTGGGATATCACATGAATTTCACCTGATTACAACTGGAAACTTCTCTATCTCTCATTTAGAAGTACTGCAGCACTTGTTAAATGCATAGTCACCATTAAAAACCTATAAACAATTTCTTCATCACACAACATAACTTCATGTTGCTTAACATTCAAAGGACATTGACATAAATATATGAAATCAGAATAACACCCAGCTGGTGCCATTTCTGAGCTCTCTTCTCCTAGCCCCAGCAATGCAACAGCTATGTCACCCTGGGCACTAGGTTGATGGTGGGGTTGGTGATAGGGACAACCCAGGATTGGTGGCTGTTGGGGAGACATGGAACTGAGCCTTTCCCTGAGGCCGGGAGAGCACTGAGCAGGGCTTGCCCATGGTGACCAAGGGTGGCTGCTCCCATTACTTGTACAGATTGTCTTTTTTTTCACACCTCAGGCCCAAACAAGGACACATCTGGCCCCTGGGCAGAGGATGCTCTGAGATCATGTAGGTTTGATGGTTTCAGAACATACTGACTGGGTATGGAAAACACTTAACTCCATAATTTGCCATGATCTCTTGCTTATGGAGTCTTCAAAATGTGATGCAGATATAACATGTTGTGCTGCTCTATAAGATTTCTTTTATTATTGTGTGGCTCAAAGACTGGTCAGAGTAGTCATGGTTGAGAAACAATGATGTATATTCACAGACGTGGTGGGTAAAACTTCACTAAGGGCCACAGTCCCACCCTGCTGCTCACTCACTCCCCTTCATCAATAGGATGGAAGGAGAGCAGAGGATGAAAAAGCTTGTAGGTCGGGATAAAGGCAGGGAGATTGCCTATCAGTTACTGTCATGGGCAGAAAAGATTTGACTTGAGGAAAATTCATTTAATGTTTTGGCAAATACCAAAAAATAGATTTGGGTAATGAGAAAGTCAAGCAAAAAATAAAATAGCCTCCCCTTTACTCAGCTGAACTTCACTCCTGATTCCCCCAACACCCTTACCCCATGTGGCACATGGGGATGCGGAATGAGAGTTATGGTCACTACCCAACTGATCCTTCTTGCCTCTCATTCCTATGCTCCGCCATGGCATCCCTCCCTATTCCCTCCTTTGAGAGCTGCTCCAGCATAAGTCCTTCCCATGCAGTGTGGATATCTGCTTCATCATGGTCCTCTCTATGGACTGCAGGACACCTACTCCAATGCCTGGAGAACCTCCTTCTGCCTCCTTAGGGCTCACACTGCTGATACCTTTTATCCCTCAGTTGTTTTCCAGCATTTTTGCCCTTTCTCAAGAAGGGCTCTCTTTTCACAGAGGCATCACCCGCCTGGCTGACAGACCCAATAATCTCCTGATGTGGGTCTGTTAGAGCCAAATGGAAGTGTCTGGATCTGCACTGCCTCTCCTCACAGAGAGCCGTGCAGCCCCCCACTGCCAGTATCTTGCCAGGGACAGCCACTGCACATACATGCACTTTATGTGGCTCAGCTCCTTGCTTTAGAATCAGTTTGGGGTTCTTGCTTGACTGTGCAGGAGGCTTTGATCTACACCTTGTCTGTCTGTTCTTCCTAACTTATGCAAGAGCAGAAATATAGTGAATACTTATGAAGTCAGGATCATGACAAGAATGATGATGCAGAATATAGCAAAGCTTCTTTTTAACCAGGATACATCTACATTACATGAGAAAAAGAACGGCATATCCACATACCAACTTACTGCTTTAATTTTTCAGGAACAACATTTCTGTTCCTCACAGAAGCTTTTATGAGAACATCACCCATCTTCTGCATCTTAAACAGAAATGCTGTGAGACTGGTGATGTATTATAGAGGGACATACATGCCTTGGGTTAACAGGTATACACTGCAACCAAGCAATGCAACAGTTTGTATACTTAAAAGTCGCAATTTTCCAAGCAATTAAAATCAGTCCCATTGTGATTTACTGTTTTAACTGCTATAGCCCAGTGCTGCAAAGAGTTGTTCTGACGCAAATGAAGGACCCAGCACTTTGTCTTCTTGACCCTCCTACCACTGGACACAGCCCATCAACCCAGCCTGTCCAGATCACTCTGCAGAGCCTTCCTATCCTCCAGGAGATCAATACTCCCAGCCAACTTGGTGTCCTCTGCAAACTAACTGAGGGTGCACTCATCCGGGTTATTGATAAAGACATTGAACAGAACCGGCCCCAGTACTGAGCCGTGGGGAACATGACTCTGACTAGCCACCAGCTGGATGTAATATCATTCACCACCATTCTGTGTGGGTCCATGTAGACAGACATTTCTATACTCTCCCTCAAACATTGATGAAAAAAAACCCCAAAATCAGATATTGTTTGGTTCTTGATGAGCAATGTGAATACACTCTTTTTTGGAAATCATTAGAAATACTGCAAATGAAAACCATAGAATCATAAAATCATAGAATAGTTAGGGTTGGAAAGGACCTTAAGATCAAGTTCCAACACCCCTGCCATGGGCAGGGACACCTCACACTAAACCACCTCACCCAAGGCTCTGTCCAAACTGGCCTTGAACACTGCCAGGGATGGAGCATTCACAGCTTCCTTGGGTAGCCCATTCCAGTGCCTCACCACCCTAACAGGAAAGAACGTCTTCCTTATATCCAATCTAAACTTCCCCTGTTTAAGTTTGAACCCATTACCCCTTGTCCTGTCACTACAGTCCCTAATGAAGAGTCCATCCCCAGCATCCCTATAGGGCCCCTTCAGATACCGGATACAGATACAGATATTCCTTTTGATGCAGCCCAGGATATGGTTGGCTTTCTGGGCTGCAAGCGCACACTGAAGCCGGCTCATGTTCATTTTCTCATCGACCAACACCCCCAAGTCTTCTTCCGCAGGGCTGCTCTGAATCTCTCCTCTGCCCAACCTGTAGCTGTGTCTAGGATTGTTCCTGCCCAGTTTCATGTAAATAAAAAAAATAGTTTCCTGTAAGTTCAGTTCTGTCATAACTGAAACAACAGTGTCATTCCTCAACACTCAGCTTTCTTGTTTCCATTCTTGATATACTTCCATGTCAGTAAATATACTGTGAAAAAGAATGAATTGCTGGAAACCTGGGAACACAGAGGTGGGCAGGAAGGAAATATGACTAGACTCAAGGAACTACACTGAAGTTGCATTGACAACATTATTTTTAGTATCCGATAAATCTGTGTGCTGTACTTAGAGGTAATGTTCTCTTAAATAATGTTTTCTTAAATAATGTTTTTAAAAATGCAGAAAGTGTAGCAAGTTATACACTACACTTGATCATCTGCATCAAATCTTATTAGTGTAGTTTTATCACTGTCCACAATGTTACTGTACAATTCAAGCTATATGATTGGCACAAACATTCCTCCTGGGGCAACCTTCTCGGTCAGAGGTACCAGTGGGAGGAAACACAGGTCTTTTCAGTCTGGTATTCTTCACCTATCAGACAAGGTATCTGAGCAGATTTGTTCAGGCAGTAGGTAAATACAGGGGAAGGTGATACTCTTCTCAACCGCCTGTCCTCATGTCCCTTTAGGAGTGCTTTCTTACTACAGGCTATTGGTGGAGGGCTTTGCTAATCTTTCTGAAGGCAGACTACAGAGATCTTCCGACAAACCATGTGTGTTCAGCTTTCACTCTGGCAGACCAACAGAATTTGTCCAAATGGCAGTTGGGAAAAATTTGACAGCAATTCTTCTTTAAAAGCAGCTGAATTCAGCAAAATTTAAACACCAAATTTTTACAGGGCTGGAAAAACAGTTTTCTGATCTCTCTACATTTGTTTTTGTGTGGTTTTCAAAGGTCTCTTGAGCCCAATCAGAGATAAAAAAACTTCCTTAAGAAAAGCTACAAAACATTGTAAAACAATAGAACTTCCAAAGCAGCTGGAAAGGAGCGATCTCTAACAGATCTTCCATCCTAAAATACTCATTTGACTTTGTATGCAACTCCAACCCAGAAAAAACACATACTTGACATATGTCAAATGTATCAAAAGCATATCAAAGCAGATACCCAGTGATCTGCCAGATGTGAGGATGTTAAGGATATATTAAGAAATTAAAGCAGTTGCAGATAAGACCATATCTGTTTCTGAAATATGCATATCAGCAGACTTTATTAAAATTAATTAAAATAATAATTTTAAATTTGTTCCACAGAATGCTAGATGCATTTTGGTAAAGATTGATCAAGTATTGGTGTTACTCACTAGTACGCTTACTTTTTAATTCCTTTCTTTCCCTGAAAACTTTGTTTTCAGTTTGTGAGTGTTGTATGCACTTTGATGACTTTAAAAGTTCTTCTGATTAACCTTTGTTTCCATGGAAGCAGTTTAACCTATTCAGTATATTCAGATTTTTTAATGATTTGGATATATAACTGATGAGTCTGCTCTTAAAACATCCACATCGCCTTCTTCATATAAAGATAGAGACACTCCTCATCTTAAGTGCTGAAAAAATAATTAACTTCAGTGTTAATATTTATTTTACAGGTAGGTTTCATAATGAAACGATTCAGTTAACACATAAGTAATACGGAATTAATATCTGTTTTAATGTCCCTATAATCTGTCAAAATAAAAAGTTTTCTTTTAAAAAAGAAAAAAGCCTACTAAATTATCGCAGAAAGATGTGTTCCAGTGATTAAATCTGGATATAAACTATTTTAATGTCATTAACATAAAAGGCTGCCATTTGCAATAATTATTTTGTATATTTAGAAGCAGATATACATATATATATCCACATTTGTAGATCTACACACAGAGTCATTACAGTATAGCTGGAAAACTTTTTGAGTTAAATTAAAAGTCAAGATACTTTGAGGATACTGCTTTTACTAGGTAAATTCAAGCAGATGCACATACATTGGTTCGAGTATGCTGCATACTGGACCAGCATACTATAAATATATGATTGAGTTTACTTTGCAAAGCAGATCAGTTTCTGGTCCTATGTATATATAGATTTATATTTTCTGAAGTTGATTTGTTTATTTGATTATCAGAGAAGATAGAATAATTTTGTCTTGTCACTAGCAAATGTTTTCTGTGAAACAAACTTACCTCTTCTCACCTCTTTTGAAATACCCAAACTGCATGCTACATTAACCAGTATTCCCCAATATTTTTCAACAAGGGGAAAATTTTTATTAGCGAGTGTCTTCAATACTGGTAAATGCTGAACCCAATGGATGGTATGGAACCAGTAGCTCTTATTCAACAAAAATTGTATTCAGACCTTGCACTACTTGAATTTCAGTGATTTTAACACTTTCAGTTGTTAACTGGACCCTGCTGTTTCTGGTCTTCTGAAAGGTGCAGAACCACAGATGGAAGAAGGATAAAACCTGTTAAGTCCAATTATCTTTACTGCAGGACTTTTGAAAGTTTTGGGAACAGTAAGTAAGTACGAGAATTTGTAGTTTTATGATTCTTCAAGAGCATTTAATGAAAATTTCACACTTTCTATGTACATTTGTTAGTTGTGATTTTACACATTGATACATAGATTGCAGAGAACTGTATTGCCTTAACTGCATGTTTAAGCTAAGTATTTCGCTATAGTTTAAATTCAGAGTGAGCTACAACATAGCTCTTTTAATTTGAGATATCAGGAAACCCATACTGAACTGAGAGTGAAAATTAAATGGCATAAAGTCAGTATACCAGGAGCTTTATTAGAAAGCATGTCAGGCTTCTCAGCAGGTCTGCTGGGAAATCTATTAAGAGGTCACTTGTGAACCTGTATATTTAGGCAGCTAGTAAAAGCATTTTGTTTTTTCTTATGACAAACCAAGCTCCTTAGTGTATAACATACATTAGATGTTCAGTGCCAGAATTTGTACTTCTAAGACATCAACAACGTATTATAGAGTTAGGGAACCATAGGGCTTCCTTGACTCCTTAGTAGACCCAATGGTTTATCACTCCCTGAAACTCGATTAACTGAATTACCAGGTTGAATTATCTGCTAGGCAGTGATTTGGCCCTTAATGAAGAAGGTGTGACTACTGTCTGAAGTGCATTTTGATGCAATCAGAAGTGGGAGGGTGAGAAAGAGAGGTGTTTGTGGCATTACTATGACAATATGATGCTCAAAACTAACAAAACACTATACGTCTCAATAAACTTATGAGAATTAGATGCTACTTGAAGTGGGTCATATTCCTGAATCACAATCTTAAGGAGTTACCCACAGAAAATGTGCACTGATTGATACATTAATTCAGCCTGAGAACAAAATAGTTTTAACAGAACATTTTCTTTCACTGAAGGGCATCCTGGATGAGCTAGTATTGTGTGGATTGTGCAGTAGGCCTGTGCCCTGGTGACCATAGCAATGTTGTAGGACCTCAAAATGAATATGTTGACAAAAAATAACAGAAAATGAAAGACCTCAGATTTAGGCTGTTAATATTTTTATATTGTCTGATCATTTTCAACATCTCCAATAGCTTTATATTTGATTTCTGTCTTCAGCATTGCCAAGTCTAAGGAGATAAAACCAGAAAATAAGTGAAATGAAAATAGAAAAACATTTTTCTGTAGCTCTTGGATACTGCTGTAGGGCTCAAGGGAAAATGCACATCTTTGCAGTTGAATTTATACAATAAAATGAAACCTTTATATTACACTAACAGCCTCCTCTGCCTCCTACAAGATGAAATCCTGACTCCATTATGTCACAGAGGGACCATTCCTGTAGTTTCAGTTAGATCAAGAATTCCCCACAGCTTTTCAAAGCAGTTTTAACATTCAGTAGACCTACTGTCTACTGTCCTACCCAGTTCTGTTTCATCTCCATGCACGTCTATGAAGACACTGCAGAAAAGAACATGCATTCATCCTCTGCTGCCCATAGTTACCATGGAGCTGTCAGTCACAAGTGCAGAAACATCATAGTTCAGGACCTTAAAACATTTATCCTTTGCCAATTGTGATTCAGTGAATTTACTGTTCCAGCTCTTGCTCATGGAAAAACTTATATTGCTACAAAGAGGCAAGAAACAGTTAAAAACCTTCCTGTTTCTGAAAAACAGAAAATGTTCATATCAAGTCCCTAAGGAAGTACATCCCTTACTAAAGAATTTATTAAAAATAGTGAAATCTGCACAATTTCTATTATGTTACTTTTGCTTCATCTGCTAATTGATAGGTTCATTAAAAAGGGAAAATAAAAGATGCAGGAGGATGCAAAAGAAAAAAATTTACATGCAAAAGCAAACACAGTGTATAATGCTCTTGGAAGGTGCCAGTCTCTAAATCCTGGCTCCTCTCTCCCTCCAAGAAATGACTGCAGCATAAGCACTTTTAATGAAGCTTTTCCACAGCACTTCAGTTTTCAGTCAAAGATGGAAGGAATCATTCAGGATTGTGTTCCCTTCCACTGAGGCTGCTAATGATGGTTCACATGAAATGGAAAGGCTGAGATCTGGACTGTTGTGACTTAGGTAACTCTTAGCCTTGACTGTTTTATTTACTAATTTCCTAATAGTTGGTGATTCATGTTTCCTTGGCTATTTAATATGGAAACGGTAATATTTCATTGATGAATAGGAAACTCTCAAGGTTATAGCTCTGGAAAGGAAAATTGATTTAATTCAGTGGATATTCAGGGATGGTGAGAAATTTTCAGCATTAATTCTTCTTACTTTTTGGAAGGAATCTTTTCCACTTTTTGTCTCAAACCACCAGTTTGCTTTTATAAATTGTTCTAACAGTTAAGAGTTCAGTTAAAATAGTTATGTAACTTCAAAAGTAAACCATATACACCATTTGGGGTCAAATCGAGAAATCAGGCATGTTGTTCTTCTGAAAACCAAGGAAAACATCCATTTTCCCTCAAAGTCCCCTGCACACTTTTTGTCTACCTGCCAAATACAGTGTTAAAATTACAGGACTTGAAGCACCTATTGCTTCAAAATTATTGGTTGGTGACAGGGAAAACATATTACATAACCTTATTCCTGTTTTTATACTATGCTTATTTAGGGGTATGGAGAAAAGGAATAAAATTCTTAGAGGAGGCTCTTACCATCCCTGTCAGCATAAAGATTTGCAGAGTAAGTAAATAAGTTTTAGATATCCAAGACTTTGCTAGGACAGCCGTGAAGCCTTCCTTGTTTGAGTAAGCAACAGAGAGAACTGGAAAATTAGACTATCTGGATAGAGGCGAAATCATGAGATCTAGCCCCATGCTCTGGTTTTACCTTTTGCATTCTGTGCTTTAAATGCTTTAAATGTAGTTAATTTGACTGAGGATTTTGTTTCATCTTTTCTTTCTTTTAGCTACTACCATATGATACCAGTTTACCTGGGCATCTGGAAAATATTCAGACTTTTTCTAAGGGAATACACAGAAATCAGAACAACACAGAACCTGAATTTGCTGCTTCAGTTACTGCATAAATAGTGTTCATTCAAGTGTAAACTCATATGTGCATAGTCCAGAGAATGTGATATTATAAAAAAAAAAACGTGTTCATGGAATGATGAAAAGCAGCTTCCCTGACCTACATCTATATCTCTCTCCATTCTCAGTAATGTTCCTACTCTCTGTATTATGTCCAGTCTGCAAAGCCGCTTTTCCCTGCTGTCTGTATCACATCCCATCTTGCAGCTCTAGAAAGACTCTACATTTTGCTATTACTTCTTTAACAATTTTAGTCTGAGATACTTTTGCAAATACAGAATCTTATGGCTGAATTCTGGCCATATTAGCCAAGGGATTGAAAACCACTTGGACAGACACTATTTTTGCAAATAAGTTGTTGAATAGGAAGCAGAAGAGGTCGACAGACATCTCTCATTCAGCGTGATGGCTGAAAGGCATGATGAAAACTGTAATTTTGCTATGAGAATGTTTCTGACAAGTTCAACTATTTATCAAAAAAATATTCCACAGGTTACAACTCATATTCTCCTTACATTTATTTGCAGATACAGGTGCAGAATGTGACAGACAGCAAAAAGGAAGGCTGGGGGTGTGAAAAGGTGCAATCAGCCAAGGACGTGGAGTGATGTTGCATTGAAAACACTGAAGAATAAAAGACATGTATGGCGGAGGGGCAGAGAGAAGTAATGTGCTCTGTTACACAAGGAAACCTAGAAACAAATTAATGTGACATTCCAGTTGCATGCTCCACAGCTCACATTTACTCATTGCCCTTTAAATATCAGTCACTGAAATGCATCTTAAAAAGGTGAAACTTAAATTGTGATGCTTTTAGAAAATATATGCACAAAAGCTTATGTAACTGTGAAAATGAGAAAGCAGGTGAGAGTCTCTCCATGGTTAACTTGAATTTCAGGAAATAATGACTTGATCTTGCCTACAACTGAATGTGATATATACTCACAGAAAGACAAGATTTGGCTAATGAAAGATCAGGATCACAAACTGTGCTTTCAAAAGTACCAGGAAGCTCAGAAAATGAGTCAGGGGGAGCATTTTTGCAAAATAAACTTATTTTTGCAAAACATCACTATGTGAGAAGCAGAATGTCAATCACTCTGGTCTCATAACTTAAGCAAACAAAAATTATATCCCCTAAGAGAGGGGAGGGATGGATTTGCATTTTGAATCTACTCTTCATTATAAGCACATTATGCAGCATTTGCCCTTGTGGGATCTCACTTTGCCAAGATAGAAGATAAGATGTTCTTCTTCCATGATTTTATCAGCACTTTAAGGCTCCATGAACACACCTCTACAGGGGTACCTGCACCAGTGGGAAGCTCCATAGCAGGTTACTCATCTCATATTAATGCCATTCCTTCTAGGTCCAGACTATCAGACAGTATGGGAACGAAATATTAACAGTAATGCTGATAAAACACCTGGTCACACTGTTCCAACAGAAACATTAGTTGGTGAGTTCTGTCAAAATCTCTGACAAAAAAAAAATCTATTAAGTGTTTTTACTTATTAAGCACAAGGAATTTTAGTTTTAGTTAGTCATTTTGTACAGGATTAATAGTACTTAATTCAGGCATTTAAAGATAAGGGGTTCAAATCGCAACAAATCACCTTGTACTCACTTCATAATCAGGTGAAAAATGATACCTCAAGTATAATTCATGTCATCATAAGAGAAGCATCTGAGATAGTTTAAACAACCCAAAATGTATGTTTGCTTCCATGAAATATGTGCAACCAAAGACAGCTATTTCAGATCACATCTTTAAAGCTTAAGTTAAATCTTGTCCTGTCTCATTAATAATAGGGCACATAAAATAACTTAAGTACACTAAATGCCACTTTGCATACTTTACCGTATTTCAATCAATAATATCAATGCAATAATGTCATTATAACAATGGTGATCTTTGATGAGAAAACGTCATATGTCAAACGTCATATGTCCTTAAATGATGCTTCACCAAATTGCAGTTTCAGATAAAAGCTGTTGTTCTATAGGAACTGACTCAATGCTGACTATCCCAGAGTGCAGAATTTTCCAGATTTCAGCATTATAAGTGCAAATCCAGCCACTGCCTTTCAGCTGGCAAGTCTGTAGAAGGGTCTCAAGATACCCACTTTTTCCCCACTTTGTATTAATCTACTTTACTTTTTAATTCCTTTCTTTTACAAATTACAAAAGATTAATTTCAGTTAGTTTTCTTGAATTTACTGCCCCTTCAGTTAATTAGGAGTAGGGTGATGCAATCAAGTTCTTAATTTATTCTAACAAGCAAGAAAAATCATCCAACCTAAGATGAGTGTTAAATTAGCAGTAAGAGACAAAGAAAACCCACCATATTGAAGAAATCCATTCACCTATTGAATGTTTACTGGCATGTTATTAATGTTTAGCAATTTCCTAACTAATTAATTTAATAGGAAGGTGGAAATAATAAGCCTGTTTATGAGTACAGCCTGCAGAGTAGGCTGAATTAACATTAACCAGAAAAACAGATTTGAAGTTTTATTATAGAAAGCACAGGTTCAACTATTATTAAGAATTTATTTTTGTATACTTCAGGCTGTTGAATCCTGGTTGATGGCTCCATAGCCAAAAGTGATTGGAAATAAACCATACAGGTGATATCATGTGGGGACAGAGGGCCCAAAAGGAATCTTAGCTGCTATTTCATTACTTGTACTTCAACCAACCTGAGGGTTCTTCTTATATCAACTCCAAGACTGATAATGATACTCTGTGCCTGGAGTAATAAAGAATACAGGTGAGGGAGCTACTTTTTCATTCTTTTTATTCTCCAGGGTAATCACAGATGCAGTGCGACAAAGAAGAGTGGATTGAAAAGCCATCCATCTCTGGGACTCAAATTAATGGCCTTACACATGTATCAGAAAGGCTATGTTCTTCTATTAGTTATCTACCAGTTACATTTTGAGGGGGAAAAGAAAGCTCAAAAAAAAGGCAGAAAAACCACCAGGGCTGATTCTGATCTGCCCCTCTCTGACAAATTTATTTGGAATGCTATTTGTTAAGGAGAGGAGCAGTAACACACCGAGCTGCACAGACCTGTCCCAGTGAAACACCATTCATGAGCTTTAAAAGGCCAGTCACTGCTTTTTCAGGAGAAGAAATGTTCCAGCTTCCGCAGCACACAAGGAACTCAGAAATGCCACATATCAAAGAGTGGAAAAATAAGAGTGATATCCAAATTTGGTGATTTTATAACTAAGATTCATCTTTAAGTGAGTGGTCTGTTTACAGTAGATTTTACTTCTGCTTTAAAAGTTTTGTTCTATAGTTGCAATATAATTATTGGGTTCATCTATATTGTTTTAAGAGTATAATACTTATAAGACTAAATCTAAAGCCATGAAAGGTATATATGCTGCCAAAAGGTGTGTAATGACCTGCTTACTCAGCCCAGAACTCCTCAGTCTTTTGTAAATTACTCCAAGAAAACCTCTCAGAGTGCAATAACCATGCAGCAAAGTCCTACTGAATGTAATAGGAAAATGCGAGGAAAGAATATACTGATACCATCAAGCAAGGTAGGACAAGACTCGATAGTTTCATACATTTACTCTGTAATATGAACTGAGAAAACAGATTATTACACTGAAAATCAGAGTTTTGCCTTCCCACAGATAAATCTGACACATTCTTTGCTGAGGCACATCAGTACTGCTGCCTGGGAGGACTACCATGAATGAAGTAGAAAACTGGAGTGTCTGTGGCTTGTCAAGAAATGCATAGAAAAAGAATTTAAGGCTGGCTCAGAAGTTATGAGATTTCTTAAAATATAAGAGGTATGAAGTTATCTCCATTTGCCTTCTGCTTTCTTAAGCTAGGTTTTATTTTTATGCAATTTATTTTTTTCTAAATAGAATTTGAAATCCCACATAATCACATTTCCCAGATAGTGGGCTTTAAGAAATATATCGAGCATATTATCATTAATATTTATAAGGTGAGGAAGCAACACTGTGACAAGGTAGACTGACCTCCTATACAGCATAAGCCCCTAGGAATTCTTTTGCTGAATTCGGTGTTTAAATTATGAGCAGTCTTAATTCAAGGTTGTCAGAGAACCCATCAGAGGCAGTGAGGTGTTGTTGCAAGTATTAGTTACACATTGGTTTAAAAATGAGAGTGAATTTGTGTTTTGTGTGGTTTAGTTTCCATTTTCAAGCACTGGATCATGGTACAGCCATGCCTGCTGCAATAAAATAGACACTGCTACCACTGAAGTCTCTGGAGTAAATGTTGCTTCTGTGCAGGCTTTGGTTAGGGAAGACTACCGGAAATATTCTACAAGAGGAGTTGGAGGGGATACTTGGACATGTAGAGAAGGAAAATACATCTTCATGGGTCTGTCAGAGTCACTTCTTCAGAGGCAGAGCCCCCTCAGAGAAGCGCAGCTTTCACTCTTTGCTCTTGCATTCAGGATTTTCCATTTCCTTATAAAAAGCCTTACTTATGTCCTACTTACTAAAAGAAACACAGAGCCCTCTATGTCATTCATTATTTATAATTTCTTCAATCTGTTTCTTCCATATGGATTGGTAATAATTTTATAAGGCTTTAGTTCTTTTTTTGTTTATATGCGATATGGCTAAAAACTTTGGGCTATGAAAGCGATAAGAACCAAGCCCTGTATAACCATTTTGGACTACTGTGTGATACTTATAGCCAGAAAATACCCCATCCATTTACTGAGGGCTACTTACTGTATTTCAGTAAGCAGTTCTGTAATATCAAGTAGAATTCAAAGGAAAAATTATATGCAGTTTATTACATAAAGACTATGTAATGGTTTAAAACCAGTCAGGCAGCTCGCTCACTCACTTCCCAGCTTCTTGCTCTCCCCCTACTCCCAGAGGGATGGAGAGGAGAATCAAAAAGAATGTAACTCCCACGGGGTGAGATAAGAACAGTTTAGTAACTAAGGTATAACACAAATCACTACTGCTACCACCAATAATAATAATGATAAAGGAAATAGCAAGGAAAGAGAATACAACATCTCAGCACCAGTCGATCGATAACTCCCCCCCCCATCCCAAACAAGTACCGACCGATACCTCCTCCAACCCTGCAGTGCCCTAGCCCTTCCAGGTAACTCTCAGTTACATCCCAGGCATGACGTGCTGTGGTATGGAATACCTCTTTTGGTCAGTTTGGGTCAGGTGTCCTGTCTCTGCTTCCTCCCAGCTTCCCCTCCTCCCTGGCAGATCATGAGGCTCAGAAAGTCCTTGGTCAGACTAGAACATCAACGTTATCAACTCTGTTCCCACGCCGAAAGTCAAAACACAGCACTGCACCAGCTACTAAGAAGGAGAAAAATGACTGCTACTGCTGAACCCAGGACAGACTATTATTATCATCAACCTGAATAGCAATTTAATCTAAACAGGTATCAAGTTAGTTAGAGGAAATCTATTTTCCTTAATTCCATATTGCTTGCCATTAGTTATAACGTCTTCCTTTATTTTCTTATTAGTCAAACCTCATACCAGCTGTTTTACTGTTTTTAGGCTAAATTTGAGACTGACGATTCTGTAATTCTGTAATCCGCCTTCCCCTACTTTTAGAACTGGCACAGCTTTAGCTTTCTACCACTTGGCTTGCCCCCAGCTGCACGATTTATTGAAAAATAATTTAAAAAGAAAGGCTTTAAAGAGCAAAATTAGTATATATGCAATTTTTACTGAATTCTTGAAACTGTATTTAGTTTTTTCAGACTGAGAACTGAAGCATAAATAATTTAATCCTCTCACAGAAAGTGTCTTTATACATTCTTATAAAATAAGTGAATATACTTTCAAAAGATCTTTTAACAATAATACACATACTTAAATGTGCTTACAAATAACCTGATTTTGCACACTTAGATGTATTTTGTTCAATTTATGGCACTTACGTGTGTTTTGTCGGCTACTATATTTCTCAAACAAACTGGTGAAAAATGGAGTGTCAGTAGGGTTGTTTTACAAAGTAAAGAGGATGCTAATTTTGTAAGAGTTAGAACAGTTTTGTAAGGCTTAGAAATATAAAATACTGGACATGTACATACAGATTCATCTGACAAAATGCAGAATATTCAGATTTTTAACAGATGTTTTCTCCAAGTTCAAATTTTTTCACATCAGGCTCTGTAATGAGTGAAAAAGAGTGAACTGGTGAAGAGTAATATCTTATTCCACTCTCCAAACATTTTATTATTGTTTCTCATTTCTAAGAAGTATGAGAACACCACCGTCTTCAGAAATCTTGCTACTTATATATATCATCATATTTACCTACAGGACATAAGTTCCTTATGTACTATAGTTTCCATTAAAGATATTAGGCCCCAGGATTTTAATGTGTATTTATTATATACTATCTTGCTACTTATATATATTATCATACTTAACTACAGGACAGAAGTTCCTTATGTACTATAGTTTCCATTAAATATATTAGGCCCCAGGATTTTAATGTGTATTTATTATATACTACCTATATGGCTAATCTTTTAATTTCATTATTTTGAAACTTCAACCATCCCAATAGGTAAAGATACCTGAGCTAGACAGATTGTTAGATGCATTTTTAGGTATATGTATGATAATATTGTACATGTATTAAAATATAGGGAGACTAAAGTAAATGTGCATCATGTTATTTGTGTATCCCTTAAATAACAGAACTAACAATATGTAATAATTCTTTGTCGGTGTGGTCCTGTGAGATGAGGTACCAGGAGCATCTGATCAGAGACAGGATTTTGGAAAACAAACGAGGTTCTTCAAAAACAATGGAGAGGCTCAGCTTGGAGGGTACCATGGGGGAGAATCACACAGCAGTGGCTGCAGTTGAAGAATCAGGCTTTGACAAGCAGGTGTGGGAAAGGAAGAGCAATTTAGATCTGGTTCGTTCAAAGGTGCATCAGGGGCGAGCTACCTGCAGAGCATTCAGAGTCATTAAAATCAGGATTTGTCCTTGGTTAACCCAAGTTTGCTTTTGTCTCCTTTCTAAGTAACTATGCTTTCTTATTATTTGTTTCCTTGTGGATTTTTTTTCTTGCATTTTCCTCCTTTTGGAACAAGACCTTTTTAACTTGATCAACTTTTATGTGGTATGGTCCAGTGTTGCCCATTTTTGTTATTTTATTTTCCGTCTTGAGATGCCTTGAGATTTATTTAAAACCCCAGGTCCTCAAAAGAGTGGTTATATATTTTAGTTGAGAAAAAAATAAAAGACATTACAAAAAGACATTACAAAAAGACATTTCCAAAACTGTTTCATGTCTGCTTGGCAGAGTTGATAAAACTGTGCAGAAACTGGAAGACAGATAAAGAATACTGTAAATATTTTCTCATTAATTCTAGTCCAAGCTTTTCAGTCTTATCTGTAATCAGATTCATGACATTTGAACTTCTAGAGTTGAAACACTGGCTTTTTCAGTGCAAGGGCCTCCACTTTTCAGAAGTGTCTGAACAGCTGAAAACATGGACTAATGAAGCTATGTAGGGTTGAGATGGGACAAGAAGTTAATGGAGTTTTAAATTACTCCTTTAGCACTCAGCTCCTGCCTTCATGTTATGGTAAATTCCTTTTCCCCATGGCAGAGACTGACTTTCCCATGTGGTGAGCTTATGAAACAGATGTCAAGATCTGTATCAGGGAAAAGTTGTGATGCTGCACCTCATGCAGAAACTGAGTGCCTCTCCCTGTCTGAAATCCTGTGGTACGTGATACGTCTTATATAAGTACAACTCATATGAAGAACGTGTCTTTATGCTATGATTTGATGCAAGATGGGAAAATGGATAACAATGGAGTGGACAGGAATTTGTTACCTGATCTGAAAAAGAAAAGCATTAAGACTTCCATATCCATTTGAAATATGACTCTGTATTTCCTGTTTGATTTACAATAAAAACAGCAGAGGAGGTTTGGGTTCTGGGGAGGTGGACAATTATCTTTGCAGAAATGAGAGATAGGAGAGAGCAAGACTCAAGCTTAATTCCCAGAGCTGCCAAATCACAGTCCTTAAAACGGAGGGTTTGTTAGAAAATAAAATGGTAGCAATTATTGACAGTAGCCAACTGTGGTGGAGCATGACATGAATGAAACTGTACATGCAAGGCTTCCCATATTGCACAGCTAAGAAAAAAATCATTTAAATGATAGAGTTAAACCCCAAGTACAAGATCATCAAAACGCTTACATCCAATAATCTGCATTTTCCTTCACTTTTTCTGCTGACAAGAAACCACTTATTAACTATGTAAAAGAAGAACTATAAGCAATGGTGAAATTATGCTAAGTAAAATCAGTTCAGCGTTTGACAGAATGGTTTTGGGACACTAATCATTGAATTTGACAGTAGTCAAGAGGGCAAAACATGTTTTTTCTCTTAATAATTTCTGTGCGCACCCAAGTATGAAAAATGGATTCTTCCATCCAACTGGGAAGCTATAAATTCACCCTTTTAATCCTCTCAGCAAGAGCCTGCCTATGCTTCCAAATATTACTTATTACGATCAGTGGATTGGCACATTGCTGCAAGGAAGAAAAAGCCACTGAAGTCAGGCCACATTAGGAATATGGGTGAGGAATAGCAGGCCATTTGAATTCCAGCTTGTTAAACATTCATTACTGGATGGGTTTAGGGACCCTCAAAATGTGAAACATTGGAGCAGAAGTGAAGTAATGCCTCTTATTTAGATAGTTTATTATTATTTGAGAAGCCTGAGGGAGCTGGAGAACTGTCATAGCAAATGGAAATTGTCTTTGCTAATATAAATTAATTATGACTCCCAGGAAGCACTAATGGGAACAAGCAGAAATATCTGACATCACCATGTAAGACAACAGAAGAATGACATCCAAAGATCCAGCTTCACTTCAAGTGACAGCATGGACTAATCAGACTAGAGAGGCCAACAGAGCTCCATTTGTCTCAGCTTTAGTTTTCTCTTAGATCTTGCAGACGGTTGATTTCACACATCAGATATTTGCCAATTTTGCATGGTCGCCATGGTCTAATTTAAAATAACAAGTCTCAGAAGATCTTTCAAATTGTAATGCATATACAGTGTATATTTATGGATGCATGTGTATGGATATAATACTATTCTCAGGGCAGGGTACTTCAGTATCATCTATTATATTTTCCTTAGAGGAATTTGTTACAACATGCATACACAGAGTTGATCTGTACGAGTTTCTCTTCATTCTTGCAAGAGTATGGTAGTCCCTTAACCATATCCTACCTATTCCATTTTAGAAGACTGTATTTGTTACAGTCCCAGCCAGACTTTGAAGGCACTACAGCAAACTAAATAAATGCATAATGCCTATAGCACTTTAAAATTTACATGACCTGGAGTACTCATTTCAAACTCACCTGTAAGAATACATGAGTGTTCCTACACATAGACTAGCTGAAGATGTGCATGCAACATCTGGTGGACCATGCCCTACAAGGTCAGGGTAGAGCAGAGGTGGAAAGAAATCCCAGCCCTGGTTCTGAAGGCAGTACACTTCAGCATGTGAGCCGATGTACTCCTCAGCAGATCTAATAATCTTGGCTACTATGTCAGTAGTCCTTTAGCCACTGGTCCCACTGTCCATCTGGGACAAGTTTGATTTGTTGCTATTCTCAGAGCACACATATTCTCTAACTCCTCCATATGTGTTTCTGCTGAAAGCTGGAATAATTGTAGAAATGTTAAACAGTATTACACATCCTTTTCAGACATAAGGCAGCCCATAGAGTAACATTTGAAGATAATTCTACAGTCTATGTGCTTGCATCCTGGGCTATTTTGTGGGATGAAACAGATACCAAAGTCTCTCTGGAGCAACTCTAGAAGCTGGTTAGATGTTTCTGATACTTTCCAGCTACACCTTATCTCCCTACACATTTCTGTGCTGCAGCTTCCAGGAGTTTTTGTGGCCAACAATACAGGTCATTTTCCTGGCTTCGTGCTGAAGGAACTATGTATTTCCATATTTGGTTTTCTACTAAGAAATAAACTTGAAAGGAACTAAGATGTGCCAAGTGTTCCTCCAGCCTCTCCTGTTAGCATGGGAGCTACGGACTAGCCTGACAATAAACTACACTGTTTTGGTCACCAGTCTCAAGCACAGCACTATATGGGTTCCTATAAATAAAACTCCATCCCAATCAGACTCAGTGCAATGGTTCACCACAAAATGATACAGCTGTGAAAATGAATATATAATCATTTAAATAACCAGAGGGGCAGGACCCCAGCATGCAACTGCTTGACAGAAGCTGCTTGATACTGTGATGCACCCTATTATATCTTCCAGTGGGACCAGCTCTAGGAGTGCCATTTCTTTATGCTATTCCCCCTGAAATGCAAGGAAGTTAAGAAAGTAAATATCTCTTACCATATATGAAACTGAGTATCCTGCCAGACTTTCAGACACTGTAAGAGAAACCAGAGTTTGTTTCTATCTGTGCTGGGAAGCTCCATGAGCAAGCCTGTGGTTTTGATGATTGATTATTCTCTTCCCTGAAATAACTGGATGAAGACTAGTTTTGTGTAGAAACTGATAGTCTCTTGGAGATTGTCTTTGTCTCAGAGTCAAACAACGTTATTACAGAGGACAGTCTTGTCTTTTATTAATGTCTTACTGGCCCTCAGCACATGAGACAAAAAAAAGCAAAATAAAAAAGTATACAAGCATAGCCCTTCTTTGCAATCCACAGTGTGGAAAGCACTCAATTTGTGACAGTAGTTCTAAATATTTCACAGGTAAACTTCCACAAATAAGCATAGTAAGGGCTCACTATTCTTGCCTGACCACAGGCATCTAGTGGCACTTGAGATGTCTAGTGGTTTGGAAACCTCGGCCAAGGGCTAATGGACATAAGACAAGGTTTAAAAGAAATGCATGCTCTTCTGAAACTGATGGGACTTCCTGAACATCCAGGGCAACTCAGATAAAACTAGGCAAGTGTTCAGATAGGTTGAGTAATCCAGGCACGTACTCACACAACCAGTTTGAGAGCACTGAGAGCTCTTATTATAGAACAGATAAGAGGAATTTGATTTGCAAGAGGATAAAAACTAATTTTAATGATAAGAGAAGCAATAGGATTTTCTAAAGCAATTGTACAGATAGTAGTCCTAAATACTGTAAAAGGACAGTAAACAGCTTTTCTAAGTCTTTCCTACCACAGCCTTTTAGTATGCTTATTCTTCAGTAAGGCAATGTATAAGGACTTGCATCTAGTTATCAAAGATTACGTAGACGCGCCAAAGGTGCAGCCTATGAAGAAAAATAAGAACGTGCGGAAGAAAAATTACAGGTTTTGAATAGTAGCTCTATATTTAGGTCTTTTAACTTAACTTTCGTTAAGATCTGTTTCATTTAACAACTTCATTGAAAGTGAAAGCATCTTGTTCAGGGAAAAAAAGATGAAGTTGAATGAAGAGTGTGATAAAGACATAATTTGCTGGATTTCATCCAAAAAAATTCCTTTAAGCAACCCTCCAATACCTTGCTTTTTTATCAATGGGATTTATGTTTAATTTCACTGAATTCAATGTGTTCAGGCAGAACTATATCCTCTGTATTATCAAAGAAAGTGAAAGAGGAGAAATAAATGTTTCTTCAGTACTATTTAGTGGGTAAGATAAATTCCACTCTGGCCTGAGATGTGCGCTCATCAGCATTAAACAGAGACAGCTGTGCGTCTCACAAAGTCAGAGTTGCTTTTTGTCTTCAAAATTACTTGGTAAGAGACATGATGGGTTTACAAATAGTTATACAAATGTACTCTTGGATAGATTCATACTGTGAAGAGTACGCCAGAAGGGAAAGTATGGTCACCTCCAGATAACCCTGAAGAGTTTAGTGAGAGAGATAGATAGACTGCAGAAACTAACCAAATGGAAGACTGCCTGTTTTGGATGCTTCTGCACTGATCACTCCTAGCTGTCTCTAAAGCATTAAAAAAGAGAGCAAAATGCCAAGGTGAAGTATCATTCCCTTGAAGGGAAGACATTCATCACTGTATTTAAGAACTTGTGCTGTCAGCCTCGATAAATGAAATGGTTCATCGATATAACTCAAATCACTGATGCATGGCTCCAATATATAATGCTTAATTAGCTGTACTAGATTAACTTATTTCTATGTAAAGTGTTTTTGTTTTATGGAATGATCCATTTAATTAAAAAAGCCCAAGTAGAACATTGTGTCTAGGCAGAAGACGCAGGGCAGAAGCCTTCTTCGGGCAGAAGCCTTCTTCAGGCAGAAGCCCTGCCCTTCATTGCAAGTGAAATTTCCAAACTAAAAAAACAAATCAAGGAAACTTCAGGTAAAATAACTGTTGTGAAGACTACTGTCTCCTTGGCATACATACGCTCTTTAATTATTTTCTAAGAAACACATTGAAACCAACCTAGCTGTAAAGTTGGCTGTTTCTTTGGTCAGTTCAGGCCTGGAATTTAGGGTCTGAAAAAGAGCAGAAATTTGCATTGCTTATATCAGCTGGTGCAGGCTATCATGGTCCTGGAGATCCTTCCCTAGTGCCTATGCCGTTCTATAATATGTATCTAAGATAAATATGAAAAGTTGTCCTGTTGAGTTAACTTCTTTTTTGGTTAAGTCTAGAGGAATTATAGAAAACAGATGACTACTAGCTCAGATTAGACAGGGCAAGTATTGATAATAAACATCAAGTTAGATGAATAGTGATCATACAAACCAGTGAGACAAAAACTTTCAAGAAGTTTTTGAAGACTTCAAATATAAAGTGAATAATGGTAATATTTTTGACAAAAGGGGTGCAAAGGATAGCAATTAGATGACAAAACTATCCACAAATAAAATCAGTGAAAAACAAATGTATAAGTATTTTTTTAATAAATATGAGATCATTTACATGGATTAAAGTGTTAATATTCTGAATGTTTTTTGAGGTTAGGAATTCAAAATCATTCAATTTATTAAAAATTCATAAGGTATGCATTCTTACTGATACGTCTCTACCCATATACAACCTTTTTTTACTTATCAGCTTCACAACCATTTTATATTTTAACAGTCTGAATTCATTAGTTTTCATTAATGTGCACTGATCGATAAAGAACAAAATCAGATCTAAGACTGATCATATGTTGAATGCAAATCTGTTAAATTACAAGAGTTTGTATGTTCTAGAGATTCAAAATCTAAGATTCCTTTATTAAAATTGCAATAATAGTAATAACAAAGTAAACATATCCAGATGACTTGCTTGAAGACATATTTTTCACCATACCCAAAGACTATATCTGTAAGTATAAATCACAGCTGAGGAATACCCCTGCATCTTCAGCTTCTCATTATTCAATTTTCATTTAATGAAATACAAAGCCATGCAAATCTTTAAATACACAACTACTTTCTATTGCTATTACATTTTGCCTGACAGTTTCCTTGGGATTTTATCCTACAATTCAGTCCCTGTGAGTGGAACCTAATCACCCCTGGAAGGCCTCTGTCACAGGCCAGAAGTTCATTCCCATGTAGCAAGTCAGAGGAGAAGGAGTAAAGGCTTTTACTTGTAAAAAACCCTGAAATGTGTTTATTAACATGTAATAAAATTCAGTCCATCTTAACAAGGTTTATTTTTTTGTTTGTTTCTTTCTTTTTTAAAATATTTTTTAAATTAAAAATACAAAATAAAAATGACAATAATGACAAGTGAAGGTGTTTGCAGGTAGTTTTTTGTCAACTCCAAATTCCTCTTCTTTTTTCTTTATTCATCTAATGTCTTTGTAATGATTCAATGTATTTTTTTTTCTCCTATCCTCAAAGTATAATTTCCACAGAGGAAATTTTGTAGCCAGAACTCCTCCAGCTATTTCCCATCCTGCGTCATTCCCATTCAGTTTTGCAACTGAATATTGGAAAAACATTAAGCAAATTCACCTGTTGTTCAAAAAAAAGGAGGGAAGAGTGAAACACTGGTGTACAAAAATGAGCAGTAGTATCAATGAAAAGAGTTTGACATAAAAAAAGCCTAAAACACAATGCTGCAGGACTCATATAAGTCTTAAGAATGTGTATATGCAAAACTCTGAGCTAAAGCTTCCTGCCTGAGAATGAGCAGATGTGTTTTTCAGCTTCCCCTTGAGCATAGATCATAAACTGAGAAAAGTCAAAACTTTCTGTGCTTGCTGAAATCTCTCTTTTTTTGTATCAAAGAGATTATCAATAAGAAACCAGTGTTCATCTCAAGGCTTTCCTTTCAGATTTATTTTTTCTTTCTTAGAAGTATTTGACTCTTATCTTCTGGAGAGCTGCACTCACTTCTCTTATTCAAGAGAGGAAGTGAATACTATGATCCTTGTTCCTCATAGACTTGAATTTTCTTCAACGTTTTTTTTTGCAAGACAAGTGAAAAACTGAGGCATTGAAAGTCTAGGGGAGAGACCAGAGCACCTCATTAAGTACTTCTAATATAAGCATTTCAGTATCTCTGGACTGGGATTTCGATTAATCTTACTTTCAGATAGCAAACTGAAGCTTCTAATTTAGAAAACTATTTATCTTTACTAATTTTTGTTGTCAGCCACCCAAGATAGGTTTCATCTGACTGAACATTTGAGTGACCCCCAGAGGACAGTTAAGCTGCTGTCTGTGATTTCCTACTACAATGCCCAGTGTGCAGTGGGGCGAATCCATGCTTCAGTGCATGGATCCAGAGGACTCAGAATATCTACTTCTGGCTCCTATGCTTTCTGTTGGAATGAGTATCAGCAAGGCCCTTCTGTTGGGTGCCAGGCACTCTTGAGCTCAAGCACTTGAGTCACTCTGCCAGTGGATACCAATCATCCAAATATCATCTTAATGCCAAATCTCTCACCTTCCTGAGAAATGGAAATCAAAGCACACTCTCTACAATCCCTGCTGAGTTGTCTGACACCTGAGCTTTTGAATTATACTCTTTCATTTTTGCCATCCTTCTTGCCCCTAGATTGTAGCATTTTAGCACAGCTCCTAAAGAAACTCCCAGTGTCATATGTAAGATGCACTGTAGCCTCTTGCTTTGAACACTGCAGTGGGGCATGAGACTAAGGATGACTGAGAACTCCTGCCTTGTGAGTGCTCTAAATGGCTGCCTTTTTTGCAATAGAAGATCTCTTCTTCAGTCTTGATTTGAATGAGATTGCCATGCTGCAGGTTGGAGTCCATGAAGCAGTATTTCCTCAGCATGGGCAGATTGCAGCAAACAGCTTGTTCCAGTGAAAAAAAAATTAGGGCTTTTTCCTCTATCATGTAAATTCTCAGTCAAGTCTTTATAGTATAAAAGTGTATTAACTTTGTGAACATGAATTAGTTCACATTATACATAGTAATGTAATGAGGTAGTGGAATTTTATGGAGACTTTGATATTGTTCATGTTTAAGTAAAAGGAACTAAAGGACTGCCTCTACTCGGTCAGCATGGGCCAGTTGTGAATTTTTTGTAACATCTTGCTTTAGTGTCTGACTAAGTCAGGTAGGATGAATTTGGATGAACAGGAGTAAGGGATTTGCTAAAGAACAAATAGCAAAATCATTATGTAATCTAAATTAAAACCAAGATTACTTAGAGAAAACACTAGTGTTTGAACTACAAGGCTATCTACCTTCCTATTACAGCCTTTTGTGTATGCAATGTTATCAGTCATAATTATTTTATTATCAAAATTAATAGACCTTGTACACGTGCATGGGGAAATATGTCAGATAAAACCTTTTAATGAGTAAAGCTCAGATTTCTATGAACAGAATTAGATTTCTCAGTAGTAGCAAGGTATCAATTTCCTTTTTTTTTTATTTTTATAACTGTGATCTGAAATCAGCCCCACTGGGAAAGAGAAATGATTGAATCTGATCCTGGGTTTCTAATGATTCAAAAAGATCAGAAGAATTTTTTTCTTCCCACATCATTAATGTTATTTTGGCTGAGTCAGTATTTTAAAACTCTTCAGCATTCAGTGGTAAAGGGAAAAGAAAAAACAAAAAAACCAAAAAAATAACCCCACAAAACAAACCCAGAAACAGCTATTTCCTCCTGCATGCAATTAATAAGCTGTATTCAATCCATTTTAACTTTAAACATAGAGTAATATATTCTGAAGAGCCTCCACATTAAACAAAACAGAGAAACTGGAACACTAAGCCACACAGCACACCACCACCATCCTTTATGTTGTGTCCCAGCTCTCTGCAGGCTATTAAATAGAGTTAAAAAGTCTTAATTTTACGTTGAAAAGTTACCTTCCCTGCATGAAAAAAACAGTTTTCTCTGTGCAAGCACGGATGAAGAATCTCTGAAACTATTGAAAAACTTAACGGGCTGTAAGGCTGACAGTAGAAATACAGACATACTCAGGCAATCCTTATTTCATCAGTATCTCTAAGCCTGTCAGAAGAGGGAATGTAATATCTTTGATAATTTATACCTTAGACCTTCAGAAGGGCTAAGCAAGATGCTGAGTGGGGCACAACTAAGGCAACCGATGGCAAACATCTGGTGGACAGCTTTAGGTGGAGGCCACCTGACTCTGGTCCATACACTGTGATATTCCGGGAGCAAAAATCACTTGGCAGATTTCTGTGTTTACAACTAAAGGTCATACTCGTTCTCACAGCTTGCCCAAAGTGAGAGCAGGCAACAGTTCAGATCAGTTTGATGTATGGTTTCAGCTGACAGAGCAGCCATCGGAAGCAGTCGTGCACCACTTGCACTCCAGCTGCTTATTTGTGGCCCCCTTCCACTCTTGATCTTGTGTTGGCTCATGTATTTGAGTGCTGCGCAATGGAAATGACCAAGGAACTAATCAGACTGAAAAATTACCTGTCTACTAAAGAGATGGTAATTTTCTCCCTTCTATAACTCAGGGCTTAAAGTGCCCCAACCATGTCTACTCTGTAAGCTCTTCCTTTCCATCAGAGGTCAGATATGCTGTGATTCCTTTTTTCCTTAAGACACATATAAATTTAGAGGGAGGGACTGAAGCTCAAGGTGACATTGCCCTGATCACATTATTTGTTGTCTTGCAGTACTATTATTGGTAAGCCTTAACATGTCAGATATTTGTTCCTTCACCTTTCACCATACTATTTTATTTCTTACACAGTACCTTGCCTCTTTGAAAAGCAAATCTGTGAATGAGAAACATTGATTATTTGTGTATTTGTGGTTTCAGCTTCAAATTAGCTGCCAGGCTTTGCATAGCAAGACACAAATTATTCATGCAAGAAAACCAAAAAGTGATTTATTATCATGTCTCATTTCCAGGGAAGAATTTTCTTCAGATCACCCAGCAAGGAGGCTTCCCTATTTGAAATAAGATAAATTAGAATTGACATTGGAATTCAAAACATTACTCCAACCTTGCTAGATCTTTTGGCCATATAGAAACTAAGCCCATGAATTACATTGACATCAAAGTTCATTAACAGTGTTTCTGAGCCCAGCTTGAAATGTCTGAGATCCTTTGCAGAGATGCAGCCCTGTCTCCCTCCTGCTGCACTACTAGAGCACTTTTATTGCCTTGGGAAGACAGCAATGGTCTTTGCCCCCAGCTTATAGACATGATGTCTGGACAGGGTTGGGAACTACCTATAGCAGACAACTTTTTGATTGCTCTGTGGCACGGGAAAGGTTGTGCTCTGAAGTATGCACTAGTCAAAGGAAAATGAATCTTTCCTTTTCCTTGCACCCCCTGCACAGCCTAATCAGACCTTGTACTGATATTCAGGAAGGAACACTCTTGTTTTAACCACATCTTCCTTGTGGCAAACAGAAAGCACAATTTTTAATCCAGCACTGCTGAATGTGCATATACAGGGGGAGTATGATAATTTACTGCTGATAAGAGGTCGATGAAATAACTATGGATTTAAATTTAACATTTAAGGGGAAAGAAATGGCAATGGAAGGTTGCTTTGGGGGTACAGGAGTTTATCTGTTACGTTAGATGATAGAGAGCACACTTTAAACCAAGTGAAGACAAGTAAACTCTTTTGAATGTTCATCCCTGTTTTGAAGCAGAAGGAAAAGCTTTAAAGTAGTTCAGAAGAAAGCAAAGGAGCTGAGAATGAGCAATGTGTGGGGTCGGAGATTTGTGAGGACATTTCTCTCAGGATGCATCCCTCAATTGCTCCGTCTCCTTCATCTGTATTCATCGCTGACACCACAGACCTCACCTTCCTTCTTGAGAAGCAGGAGTAGCAAGATGGAGTTGATCACATCTATCTCCATTTAAAGCCTCCTTCATCTCTTTCTGTGGATCTGTTGGATAGCTTTCTGATTGACAGACTGGTGCTCTCAAGCACTTTAACAGTCAGTAGGAAAACAATGGTTGCAACTGTTAGCTCTTGAAGAGACTGCTCTGAGTTTAGTAATGCCCATGAAAAAAGAAGGGGAGTAAGTCAGAGCAGGCAAAGTTTGGTAGTTTTGGAGTCTAATTCCTTTAATTCATGGTATCATCAGAGACATCACCTTTGGTGTCTGTCAGAAAAAACCCTCAACTCTTAAAAATCTTAATCATGCTTAAGAAAAGAAAGTTCCTTTCCAGGAATTAAGTCAATGAGTTTCTTAAATTGAAATCACAAATACTCAAACCTGAGTGAGAATTTATGTTTACTAAAATAAAAACCTACACTTGCATGACTTCTATGTGAGCATCTATGTGTCCATTTGATATTTAAATCTCTTCAAAGCTTTAGAGCAGAGTGAGGATGGTTGGCCTGCCACAGACTTCTCTGCTTTTCTGAGAAAAATAAAGACCCATCCATTAACCAACCTTTGCCCTAATGACCTAATGAGACCCTAAAATGAATGTGAATTTTGCTACCTGCTGTAATGCAAGGTAGAACTAACCTGTAGGTTCTCTTACAGTAGAGCCTGGATGTAGCTTTAAGGTGTTACATAAAATGGCTTTAAAATTGGTCTAATATTATTAGACCATCTTCTTGCAAGATATACCTATAATTTCTTACCTTTTTGTCTGCTCTTACCCCTTTGGCAGTCTCTATTTTTATAGATTGGAATATCTCCCAGGCAGTGGCTATGCCCTTACTCATATCTGCCTGCACACTACATGGCACATTTTATGCAGTATCATAACCTAAGCAATAGAAAATGATAATTTCTGGAATGATGAATGCATTTCATTTAGGTTATAAATGTCTTTGAAAACCTTAATGTGATAATATATTACATATGGGAAAAATTAGGATGTATCAAGCTTTTTTTTGAGATCCACAGACAAATAAAAGCACATAGACTTTGATATAGATTCCAACTCAAGGAAGACACCTCAAGCAGAACAAAGGACTTAAGTAACTTTGTTGTTTCCAGTCTGCAGGGATTGCCTGATCAGCATATGGCCCAGGGCCTTATTAAAGTACGGATCATTCAAGACAAAGACCTGACTCCTAAGCTCAAGGGCTTGCCTGCTAAGTATGGGACAGTGAGATGAGAAGCAAAACAAGATCTAGTCTACACCAGACTGCCTTGTCTCAGGACACACTGGTTTGAAATCCATTTTAAAACACAAACACAGTCCTTGCTTGTGAGAAGTTATTTCATCTGGAGTTTCCACGTGTGGGCATCCACATTCAGAGGCATTTTTTGCCTTTTATGCAGAAATTTTCTAAATATGATTAAAAGCTACCATGACAAGGAAAAATGAACTGATGGGGATATTAAAACCCCAACTGGCTGAATGAAGACTGATTATTTTCCAATAGCAGCCACAAAATCTTTCTGAATTCTCATCCCTCTGTGCTAACTCCCACTAAATCCACTGTTCTGTTTTTGATTTAGAAACATTCACAGCCAGTAAGGAATGACATTTAATCAACATGGTGATGCTGCAAACAGTCAGTCACTTCCTTTCACCTGTTTTCTGGAGTGGAGTTTCTAGTGCTTCCATAGACTTGTCGTGGTAATTTGAAGGGAAAGGTTTGGAGGCAGGAACTGGATGAGACTTGGACTGCCAAGAACCAAACTGCACTGACAAAAATGGCACAGAGTCTTGTAACAGAAAATATCTATATTCTCAAATATAGGTTGGCATGAATGGACTTGTTGAGCAACTAGATTGGGTGCTCCCTTTCACCTTATCTGTAAAAGGGAGGTTGCAACTACAGTTTAATTTGTGTGCCTTGAGTTGCCCTCCCCAGCTGTTTGCTGCTTCCTTCTAAAGATGTTAGTCTAGGCTTTAAGCTCATCATTTCAGTCGACCCCTGAAAACTTTATCTGGTAATACTATTTTATAGACTTGAATTAAATCATTAGATTTGTTCGAATGTTAAACGTTAAACATGCAGAAATGGTGGCAGGGCTAGGGGAATGGTTTTTTACTTCATGCTTTCAAGGGTTGCTGTCTTCCCACAGAGTGTAAGCACAGCTTAGGAAAGTTACAAGTTTGCAACTGCTTTAAATATTTTATACATTAGCAGCAATATTTATAAGTGTGTCATTAGTGACTTTGAGTGAGTGACTGAGTAGGAGGCCATGACAATCACAGACCATTCCATGGAGAACACATGCACACGTGTCCTCATAAAGAGCAGTGATGTTGCTGTGTTTAATTGCTTCATTTCAAGAAGTTAGTTATGAAGTTATAAAAAATCTGGATGGCAACTAGATCATTGTTCTTTCCAGCTCCACAGGGAGCTAGAGAGAACATCTGCAAGACACTACCTCCCACCAGGCAGAACAAGGCAGGTAATGATGAGAGCACACATGAGAATAATTATACCAAACACGACTTCAGAAACACAACTGGGGAAAATACCAGAAGGTTTCACAGACCTGAAGTGTGAGATTCCAGTGTGCATGAGGAATTCTGCAGAGTTCCTTTGCATTGTGTGGAGCTGTGTATCAGTATTGCCAATAAGGTAGGATAAAATTTGGCCCAAAGGCTGTCATGTGAAAGGTGTAGGTGATAAGGAGATGTCTGGCAAGAATTCTAGAGTACCATGCTACAGGTACACACTCTCTGAGGAAGGGTTTTGTCCTTTTTTAGAGAAAGAAACACTGGAAAATGTCTCACAGCCTGTGTTAAAAGCTGAGTAATAGGTTTTAAAGACTTTCATTCTGTTTCTCCATTGCTTTGCAAAGTAATTTGCAGCTTAGGCTGGACATGAAATATAATAGACTTCAATTTGTTGCTGATTTACAGTAAGTACAGAGCAATATAGAAACAATTCTGGCAACTGTTTTGAGCACAGCTGAACATGATACCAGCAGAAAGCTGTTGACAGGGCTGTTAACATCTGATGCTTTTTGATGCCATCCCTGTGACATGAATGACAACCTACTACTTAGAAAAAGTACTGTCATGGTGTCAGTGTAACCAGACACAAGTAACTTCTGTGCACCACTTGGAGTCAGCCAGTATCACAAGCTTTCAGAGGACACCCAATGCATCTGGTAGAAGACCTTAAAGTCACATAACGTATTTCAGAAGAACCTGCATGTCCCAGCCTGATGCTCCTTCCACACATACCATCCCCCAAGATTGCTGAAATTGTTTCAGTCTCAGGTTTCTGTTGAAAAGCTTCTGGATGTTTTCCATAGTGTCAAAGGATCATTTTTTAAACACCAAAACATACATTGGATAAGAAAGACTGTTGGCCACTTATCCTACATCAAAATAATGTCTCCTTTCCTAGGAGTCTCAAATCTATGCAGTGAAGATTGAATTACATGTGGCCACAGGTACACCACTTTTCAAGCACAGGTCTGAGGCTCTATATAAGTCTAAACTTGCTGTGTAGCTTCACTACATAGAAATGCAGGTAGCTATTCAGCCCTGAGGTAGATGTTACCTGCTAGGGCCTTTGGAAGAGAATCCTTGGACAAAAACTACCCATTAGTGAGGTCCTTGCCCTGTACCTACCCATGGTGAAAATGGGTTGCTGTTATGTGTTTCACCTGCCTTTGAGGTGATCTTGTGCCACTGTGCAGACCTTTCAGCAGAACACTGTCATAGCCTACAGCAAGGATGGCCTGAATTCTCATCCCATCTAATTTGTGCTACCTGATATCAAATGTGGATGTAGCAGGTGTATCTTGCTCTGTGGCATAATCAGTACATTATTCTACTGTGATTGTGTGGTAAGAGGCTGTGAATGCTCCATCCCTGGCAGTGTTCAAGGCCAGGCTGGACAAAGCCTTGGGTGAGATGATTTAGAGTGAGGTGTCCCTGCCCACGGCAGGGAGGTTGGAACTAGATGATTTTAAGGTCCTTTCCAACACTAACTATTCTATGATTCTATGATTCTAAGGGGGCCACAAAAGTACATAAGATAGTGTAGCTCTTTAACAGTGAATAGATCTCAGAACATGCTTTATCAAGACAGGTTCCCCCTTTGTGGTTTTTAAGCTCATAAAAAGAGGTTTGATTTTCAAGTGTGTTGATAAACTTTATCCCCAAATTATTAAATCCAAGTTTCTTAATATTTTAGAAACATCAAAGTACAGTGCAGATTAATTTTCTAGGTATCACAAGGGATATGAAAAGTGACTCTTCTGCTCATCTCTAGGAGGAAAATGCTGACATGAACCTGGTTCTTCCTTTTCTTGCTTTGTCTGATACCCCCTCTTCTGTACAGAAAAATCTAAGACTGAAGATTATTTAACAACTGGGCATACATTTTTGTGTTTGATGGATTCCAGTGGATTATTTTCAACTACAGGAAAGATCACTTTCATTATCTGTAAAATTTTAATCATATGAGGTTTCTGCTCCTCACACCACCCCACCAGTGAGTGGGCTGCGGGTGCACAAGGAGTTGGAAGGGGACACAGCCAGCTCAATTGGCCCCAACTGACCCAAGGGATATTTCATTCCATATGTCATCATACTTGATATATAAACTAGGGAAAATTTAGCCACAAGTCACTGCTCAGGGACTGGCTGAGCATCATTTGATTGGTGGTGAACAATTGTTTTCCATTTATATTTATTTGGTATAGTTTATCTCTCCTTTTTTTTTTTTTAATGTTGTGGTTATTTTCCTTTTCATGCTTTAGTAATAAATTTATTATTATTACATTTTAATTACAAAACTACTCTTATCTGAACCCACAAGTTTTCTCACTTTTACCCTTACAATTCTTTTCCCCCAGACCCTGCTATAAGGTGGCTCTGTGGTGTTTAGTTGCTGGCTGGGGTTAAACCATGACAAATAACACCTATAATGGCTCCTAATTTATTCCAGAGAATTTGAACCATATGGCCGTATTACTATATTAATGTACTGTATCTGTAAAACATACTAGCCTAAGCTCATGCTATATATGTAGCATATACTAGAGGAAATATCTTTAAGCAGCAACGGGCAGTCTCAAAAAAACACTGTAATTGGCAAAGCCATTAAAATAACCACAGTGGCCTTAAAATAAAGGCCAAAAATGGAAAAATGCCTCAAAATGTCTTTTAACCATGCTGGAAACACAAGCCTACATCTGAACTTTAAAGCTCAGTTATTTCTCAGCTGCAGGACATGAAACGCCTCACACTACATCTACAAAGTATACGGGAATGGCAAATAATGTAGACCAGACTAATGAGAATGTGATTTATGTGAGGCAATTTAAGAAATTACCATCCCCAGCTGTCTGCTCTTCCCTTCTGCCAGAAACCACTGCCCCTAACAGAACTGGCAAAATAGGTGGTACCTCTGGTTCAAGAAAAAAACGTTCTCATCAGCTGGTATTCTCTCCAAGTGCTCTCAGTTTAAATTTTTTGCTCATGGTACTTTTTGGATATTATAGCATCTGAGTGTTTCGTTTCATTGTCCTTTTTGCATTTAGAAATGGAAGCTTACCAGTTTGCATGAAGGAGATAGGCCACCACTTCTACTTTTACTCATGAATAATAGGTTGCAGAAATGAATACAAATATGATACTTGGGAATCGCCTCATAAATCTTAGCATAGTAGACTACTGCCACCACCTTCATATATGCATCCCACCAGGAAACTGTGTTTCAGTGTCTGGAGTGTATTGCCTACCTGGAGCTGGTGATGTGCCATAAGTTTTTCTGGCCTTGAAAGACTACACTCCTTTTAAAAGGATGGGTCTGGCTCAGCAGGGACCACAGCCAGTCTGTGAGGAGCTGGAGGCCAACATCCCATGACTCCACTGGGACAGGGCTGGTGGTCCTGGGGGCTGAAATGGGGTCCTGGGCCATGGACAGGGTGGGGAGAGACCAAGAGAAGCTTCACAGGGCTATTAAAGCGTAATAGGGGTCTTTGAGCCCTAATGCTGATTCTAGCAGTACACGGCTATTAAATTTTATTAAGGTTCAGCTTTAAATTTCCTTGGCAGATAAAGAATTATTTCCATACCCATCTAGGAACAATACAAAGGTCTGCATACCTTGCACAGCCAGTGGAAGGAGACGGAGTCTTCCAATAGGTGCTCACATCTCAGATTTTCTCAAGTGACCCACAAAGGTAGCATTTCCTTTCCGTTGACAGCAGAGGATGATTGTGAATGCATGCTTAATGACAGCGTTTTCCAATTAACTGGATACCCTTGAATATGTTTCTACTGCAGAGTACCTGAGCTGGTTCTTAAAGAGATAACAGACCATAAAGGTGGCTTTGATGAGCAGCTGTGGGAATATTGTTGTGAATCTCAGGGCTGTGAAGTCCTATTCCACTCTCCTTTGTGTGTTTTAGGAAGTGCTGTGTTCTATACATGCAACATGTGTATCATCTTCTTCCATACACCTTTATGTTCACATGTATTTTTTTCTCTCAGGAAAAATAAGGTGTGACCAGGAGTATTTATTGGCATCTAATAAGTCATAAATCTTGCTCTTCACTCATATTTATTACTATCATATTCCAGTAGCACAGATTGCTATGGATTTATATTCATAAAAATCAGATGGGAATAAATCAGACAATGGGATTCATCTGACATAATATTAAACATGCACAATGTAAACAGAAGTATTCATGTAAATTAATCATTTTGAGCTACTTTCTCTAATCCAAGGGAAATGAAAATAAGCACATTTATAGTGAGTCATGTGACCTGGTTTATATACCAGATGTATTCTGCTCAGAGTTCATGTCCTCCACTGAATTGAGAGTGACTAGCTCAGATGTAGACATTTCCAGTATAGGTATTTACATTTAGTGAGACCCATGAAGTTCCAAAATGCAGTGAAATGCTGAAATCCTCTGCTCTGTCTTACTCAGATTTTAACATGTCAACTCCAAAACACACCTACCACCAAATATTCCATATGCCATTCAGTGTGCTTTTCAGGTCTAATTTATCAACCTCACAGTCTTCCACAGCACTATCCTTACTCAGCATGGTCTGCCTGCTGGTAGTAAAAGCTGATTGTGTCTTTTAGACCCGATTTCTCTCATGAGATTATCTCTCATTATAATTCAAAGAACAGTTAAATTTCAAATCTGAACAGGTTGAAGCATTTCCACCTCCAAAATCATTACCTAAACATTTTTGAAACAAACACAGTTTTGCTGTGTCTCACCTATTATTCAGCTATTGGCAATTTCTCATGCCTGATACTACAAAGGAAGTTTGGAAAGTCATCTAGTATAATTAAACATCTGGGTAATGTAGCAGTTGGAGAACGTTTTCCTTCCTGAACTACACAGATAAATAGCTTGTGATTCAAACATGAGGCTGATCAGTCTTCAGAGTTTGATTCTGGGTGCATGTATGCTATGCATCATGCTGGACTAGCTGGAACATTTACATAATATTACACAGTGCTTGGCAGAGATATCCAATTGGACCCTGCAAACAAGACAGCATTAATTCATCACAGCACATAAGTTAATTACCCTGGTCTGTTAGAAATGCTAATTAATCAGGGCACAGAGACACACTTACTTGGTTATTTCTCTTCTGTTTCCAGAGCTAGCTCACCTGGCATAGCTCATAAATTTATACGCCTTTATCCTTTGCCTAAAGGAAATGTGCATTGGAGTGTCCTGGCTCAAAATGAATGTCACTTCCTGCGTAGACTTTCTGATTTCAGTGTGTTATAAATCCACTAAAACTACCCAGAAGTATTGCCTTGATGCCACCTAAAGAATCTACTGGGCAGTGGGGGGAATCACCTTAGAGAACCTCATCTAAGAGCAGACAGCACCACACAACAGCTAGACATTTTACTGATAATCATTAGTGATTTTGAAGTAACAAAGACTTTACAACTAAACTTGACTTAACTCAATTTACAATTTCCTTTAACCAGACACAAAACTAAATGTGATAGCAGTGTGGTAAGTTAATTATTTATATTACTAAACATAGACTATATATGTAGGGACTAAGACTTTGTTGTGCAAGGAACTGACTGATTATAATAGAGAAAGACAGCTTTTGTCTTAAGGGAGTTTATACATTGAATAGACAAGAAAGGTAAAAAAGAAAGAGAGACTGAGGGTGAAATAATTTGCAGCAGATCAAGACACAGCTCTACTCTATTTTACCTCTCCTTCTAAATGTTGCCTGTCTTTCCTTATGTATTTTTTGCAAGACACTAAATTAATTTGCTGATTTTTAAACTCCATGTGAATTCTGGGCTCAGGAGTAGCATGATAAACTCAGGAACTAAAATCTCCTCACCAGCTGCAGGAAGAAGTAAATTCAAACTCACTTGTCAAATGTAAGCTTGCTGTTGAGCACACTGAGCTCTCAGGGGCTGTGTGTGGATTGTCTCTGCATCACTCTGCCTGCTGATTAGGCAAAACACATGTGCTTGAAACCAGTCAGCCATTGAGGCCCATAGGAAGCTTGTCATGTGGAAAGCTGTAGAAAAGCAGGGAAGATAAATAGAGCCAAAAATCATATTTACTTCATATTTTAGCAGCAATTCAACTTATTCATTTCCCAGAGCATGGAAAAAGAGTGCTGGCTTCTCAGTGGCTGGCTCAACAAGTGCATTGGAAATGTTCCTGGACCTTCTTCCCACCAACTCCAGCCATCCATGGCAGCAGGGCTGAGCCTATTCTGTGTACAGTATTTTAGGAACAAGGAAAACCAGCATAATTCCCTGTGGTCAGAGTTTTACTCTTTTTGAGAGTGATGAATTTAGTGAAAAGTATGTGTTTATAAAGATGAAGATATGACTCATGGCAAGGAAAATCCTAAACATCTGACCTTATCATTTAATTTTTCCTATTCCTTAGTTTCATACAGCTGAAGACCAAGGGGGATTATTAAAGTAGGTGCAAGGGGGCAACTGGTGTCACAATTACAGAATTGAGCACAAAACAAGAGATTTTTAAATGTTAGGATAACCCCAACTGTTAAAATGCCCTAATCATAGAATCATAGAATAGTTAGGGTTGGAAAGGACCTTAAGATCATCAAGTTCCACCCCCCCTGCCCTGGGCAGGTTGAGTAAGTGCTGTCACTTTAGGAGAAGCCTGGTTTGCTGCCTGAACTGCGCCTGTCACAACCCATCGAATATCATCTACTTACTTCCATACAGAGGTCACTCATAGTCTCAGATCACTATCCTGTGTCCTTCAAGAGAAATCAGTGCTGCCAAGGCTCACAGCCCAAAACAGTTTTGCGGAATGTTACTCAAGTGATGCTAACAGGTAAAGATGATGATGGATGAATATAACCTCTTCTCCTATCCTCACAGTCCTGTTTATCTTCCAGAGAGGGAAAGGGAGGAATTTCTTTGAGGTTCCAGATTATGTTCTGCTTACGTATGTAAGCAAGGCATAACTAAGAAAGGTGTCCCTTGCATTTTTTGAGAGGAATTCATTCTAGTTATGGTCCTGTGCTTGGCTGTGTCCTTGTGCTTAATTGTCACCCTTTCAAATCCACCCCTTGGTAATCTCACTAGTTTACTACAAGATTAGTCAAATGCACTAACATAGCATTTCTAATAAACCTATGTAACATAAAGGAGCACATGGTAACACTGGAAAGGGTGTATGTGTGCATTTATTTATACATTAAAGATTTGTATATATTTATGAGTAAGAGATTTACATATCTAAGTAAATGTTGTCTCTTATTTTCATCCTCAGATTAAAACGCAGTCTATTTTCAAAAGTTAAAGTAGATTTTGGGTCTCTAACAGACAAAGACAGAAATTTAGAGATGCCTCCTTATTTGGTCAGCCTTTATACAGTAAACCAACCTAGCTTGTTAGTGGTCCTTGGATGGTCTTAATTAGGCAAAATTTAATGCTGGGTATGACTTCCTATTAACTGGGCCTTTCCTAACCTGGCTGTTATCCAGTAGCCCATTAATTGGCTTTCTTCGCTGCCTGACACACTTAGCATTTTTCACACTAGTAAGAGTTCAAAAGTTCGTTAACACTCCAGTTCATGGGGCCTTAGATATTAATAGCAACAGAAACTTGTAGTAAAAGTTTATTCATAGATCGTTAATATATAGTTAATGCACAAAAACTACACGAGTGTGCAAAGCAAACTGCCTGAAGCTATTTGTTTCCACTAAAAACCTTAGACTTCTGGCTTTCGCTCAATATGACTGCCTAGAGCCCATGTTCACCCTCTTTCACCCTGCAGCAGCTGGCTACAGGCTTTATGCTGGAGCTTTGATTTCCACTACAGTCTTTACAGTGAGCTGCAAGTGTTACCAGTTTGCTGAGGACTTTGAATGGCTTTTTACCCTCCCTGTGACCAAACCCAGAACTGAGAAGAATAGTCACAGATCTAGAGCTGCATTAATTCATTCCAGGACCAGAAGGGGCCACCAGACCCCCACAAACTGTAGCTAGATTAAAGCATCTCTCTTCTGACAGAAACCCAGTTTCATTTGAAAGACTTTAGGAGACAGTGTGTCTTTCACAGATATAGAGATGTTATTGAATAAGATATTTCAATGCTGTAATCAACATCACTAACATGATATTATGTCTTAACTTGTACCCCTTCAGTTTTCAGGTGCGGAATCTTATTTTTCCCCTGCCAGCAAGGCTGGAGACAAAATCCTCCTTCCATCATCCAGTTCTTTCTATTCACAACTCAACACAGAGTAGAGCCCATCTGGCTTCATGTTGCAACACTGCTTTCTAATCCGTGGATTGTTTTACAGGTATCCCTTTGAGTACAAGTATTTCTGCACTCTTCTTTGACAAGGACAAGTGGGCAAGTTATACCATAGTATCATTGCTGTGTGAACAGAAACCACAGCTGAAGGGATTCCCTGTTCACAAGTGTGGGGTGATTTTAATCTTCAGATCACAGAGCTGCACTGGGAGCTCACAGCAAGGTAAGTACAATTGCAAAGTCCTTCTTTAATCTATTTTTTTTCCAGTATTCTCTGTTCCTGTATTTTATCCGTCTGTATTACTTCTTCTACATCATCAAACTGCTGTCAACTGCAAGTTTAACTGACATCTACTTCTTATTGCTTTATGGGTCATTTATCTTCACAACACCATTCTGGAACAGAAATGTTCCTTTTTCATCCTTGGAAACTTTTTGAGGGAATAGCAAGCAATACTATGGCTCATAAGCAAGAAAGAAACTTGATCCAGGCATTATGGGATCTCTAGTGAATAACGTTTTGCTTTGGATTAGGCATTGGATTAGGTCTCCGGAGCAGGGCTGCCTTAGCAAGATGGGCAGGATCAAAGATGAGTTGGATGTAACATGAAGTCCAAATGGATGAATCCTCTCAGGACTGATCTGCCTCTTGGCGTCTGGCATCCAGGTTTATAGAAAATGTTTTAGCAGAAAGGTAAACACTGGGAGAGTTTAAGCACCTGAGGAGTTTCAAGTCAGCCTGGAACAAGGTTTTGAAACATAAGATTTTTGTGGATGTACCTTATGTATCTTGATTTTCTGTTGGAGCTGGGAAGAAATCACACTACAGCTAAATCTGTGAAGGGCAGAGTGGCTGAGGTGACTCACAGTGGATATTCCTATTAGTAAATAAAATCCAGGGACACCAGCACTGGACCTCCTGATCATTTCCACTGCTTAGTTGCTAGCTAACTCCCTGGCTTTTTGTGAGCTTTTTCAACTAACTCTAGCAAGGCCATGACTCAAAACTGTTCTCAAGTAGTTCACTAGAGAGTACTCCTAAAACGCAGTGAGAATGAGACCATTTTAAATTGGCTCTTTCTGCCATGTATAGGTCTTAACATGTTATCGCAGCAAACTTTACTCCCTTAGATACCTCAGCACCTGCAACAAATGCTATGCAGTGCTTTGCCATGAAACCTTCACTCTGATGGGGTGTTTCACTGACCTCCCATTATTTCAGGAAAAAAAGAAGAGAAAGAAAGCCCCAAACATTTCTGTCTTTGGGCTACCACACAGAACACAGAGCAGCTAGAGAGAACTGGTAACTAGTATGAATGAAGTCAGGCCATGTGTCGTGGTTTAGACCCAGCCAGACAGCTCGTTCACTCACTCCTCCCCCCCCCCCCCCGCCCCCTTTTCCTTCCTTTTTCTTTCCTTCTTTCTTTTCCTTCCTGGAAGGGTGGGGAGGAGAATCAAAAGAATGCAACTCCCATGGGTTGAGACAAGAACAGTCTAGAAACCAATGTACAACACAAGTCACCACCGCTACCACCAACGACAACAATGATAAGAGAAAATAACAAGGGAAGAGAATACAATACCACTCGCTGAAAACGAATCCAACCCAGAAGACCCCATGTCCTTCCAGGTAACTCCCAGTTACCCCCCTGGGCATGATACGCTGTGATATGGAATACCTGTTTGGCTAGCTTGGGTCAGGTGTCTCGTCTCTGCTTCCTCCCAGCTTCCCCTCCTCCCTGGCAGAGCATGAGCTTCACAAAGTCCTTAGTCAGAGTAAACATTACTGAGCAACAACTGAAATCGTCGGTGTTATCAGCACTGTTCCCAGGCTGAAAGTCAAAACACAGAACTGCACCAGCTACCAAGGAGAAAAATTGACTGCTACTGCTAAACCCAGGACACCATGACATTTAGCCTCAGTGCCAGAGAAAAGGTTTTTGCTCCTATTTTGTTTGTCATTAATAGGTATAGCCATCTGTTTCCACACAGAACTACAGAGGTCCACTAAAAAAACCCTATTCTTATCCACTTGGGCTGTTCCCCTGACTGTTTATATGCTGATACCTCTCAGTAGGAGAGAATTCTCCTGTAGGAAATCTCAGCTTATATCTGTAAGCATTTGCTAAATGGGAAGATAAATTATCCACAAAATTTATTGTGTTTTCAAGTGCTGCGAACAGCTCTCCAGAGTCTCTCTTGGCTCTGTTTTGAGCCACTTCAGCTCTCTCTCCTGTGTGCTCTCCCATTCTCCGATACAAGTTCATGATAGTCAGATAGGCCTAAGAGGTGATGACCTGAGCCAGTCTGTGCCATTTTTGTTAGGGAAAGAGATCTTTTCCTGCCCCCCTTTTTAGTTTAGCATTAGAGGCAAGGCCAAATAAAGCCCCCCTCAAAGTGATACTATACTAAAAGTGTTACATCTTACCCCTATTAGTGCTTATATCCTCCCAGTGCCACTGTGCACCAGGATCTTCAGGTGTCCTAGCTGCCCTTACTGTCCTGAAAACTGCAGCATAACTTTCCCCCTCTGCCTGATCCTGGAGGCAGTGGGAATCTGAAACTCCTGGCTTGCCAAGAAGAAGGCAGGAGTGAATTGAGCAAGCACATGGACAACGTGCCTGTAGCTAAACAGCAAAAAATGCTGGGTAATTAATAATTTATCTTTGTCTGCCTGTTTGCACTGTGTTCTCACTCTTTACAGCAGAATGAGGACTTAGAGAAAACCGTAACAAAATGGAATTGTTTAAGTGGGTGTTTTCTTGAAAGGGATAAAACATGACTGTGCTTCTTGCCAAGTTGTAAAGAGTGTTTCCACTTGTCAAGTAAACCAGTCTGGAACTTCAGGAAGTTGAAAATGTAAGGCTACATTAGTTCAGCTGCTGGGCTCCATGGAGGCCATTGAAATCAGGCAGATTTTGGGGTTAATGAGTCAGATCCTTAGCTTGTGTCCAGCTTTCCACTGGGAAGGCTGTATTGTACTTCATGAAGGCACAGGAAGAGATGTGTGCTTTGTCATCTCCCCTGTCAAGTGACGGATGTGTCAATAAAATCATGGGACTGCAAACAAACCCCTCATGACCAACACTATCATTAGCTGGTGTTTGATCAGTGCAGGTTCTTCTAGACACATGAACCAGAAAGTGAACTGGGACCTTCACTGAAGGTGGTGCCAGGGAGTAGGCTACAAGGCAGCAGAAGAGCTCCTGCCTCCCTCCCCTGCCTGAGGAGCTGATGGGGTCAAGCTCCAGGGATCCCACCACAGCTTAGCTAAGTTGCTCTGAGGCCTGGTCACCCCATCCCAGCCTCAGCTGTGGATCATGACGTGTGCATGGATTTAAGTTAAATGGTCTCCGGGTGTCATGGCTTCTATTCCCCATTTTTCTTGTTCAGCAGGCTCCTATAAGGTCAGAGTTGCCCCAAACCTCAGTCTTACCTCATCTGCAGACGAAATCCTACCCACTCTCTAAACCTCCCTTCCTATTCTTCTGTTTCTCCTTTTTCTCCCTCAGAGGATTGTCAAATGAGAGAAAATCCATGTGTATAAGGTATATATTATTCTATTTAGCTTTCACACTGTGCTCTATGAAAACGTCTACATAAACAAGTTTTTAAAGAAATCTTGTCATTTCTTTCCTCCCTCGTCAACATAACATTAAACTTAAATGTCAGATGAATCGTATTTTTCTTCCCAACAGCAGACTTACTATGGCCCAAAATAGTCCCAACACTTATGTAACCACTGTGTGATTATCATGAATGATTACTGCAGGTCTGTGTACATGCTAGCCTTGAGAGGTCAGTCTCCACAGACCCATTCATCCTGACGATGGCATTGTTTTAGCATGTGTTAAGAGCTCCTCATTTAAAAATGCTTAGCTGATGCATTTTAATTTCCTTTCAGCTTTCCATTTCTTTTATGAAAGGCAAGAAAAAGGGACAAGCTTGGGGTTTTTTTCTTAGTCCATTTCTGCAGCTTTATTCTAAGGTATTTAAAAGGCTGCTACAAGCGTCTCGGTTTTATGCTTAGGGCACAGAATAGTTCATTGACTTGACAAAGGCCACAGGAAACAGTCAGGTAAACTGGTAAATTAATCAATCTTGTTATTTTTTTAGCTACTACTCAGACTACATCTTCTCTTCCAGGTATAAATTAGCACTCATTTGTATAATTGCTATGGAAAGAACCAAAGAAATATGATGACAGTGATGTGTTAATGTCAGTACCTGGATTAGGCAATGAAGTTTCCTTCATTTATATTAATCTGATATTAAGAATGATCATGCCATAAGAAAAATCTTTTGATTTTCCAAAGTTTGATTTTTAGTTTTGTTATTTCATTGCTGTGTTAAATTATAGGTCACCTAAAACGCCCATTTTTTTTCCAACTGACATTTGTTCTGTTAAAAGAGAACAACAAATGCATTTCTACAGAGAAACAATAGAGAGTGAGGGCAAATACATTTCCAGATTTTTTCCTTCCTGCCTGAAGCATGTAGCCTGATAATTAATATATTTTCTTGGGAGAAAGCAGCTCCAGGACTGAAGAGGAATGTCTGGGGTGAAGTAAAGGTAGGTCTCTCACACCTTAATTCTGATAACTGAGTTGTTGTATACCGGCAATAAACCTGCTTCTGTTGGTTTACAAGAAAAGCCATGGTCATGTCCTTTTGAGGAGCTTGGCCTTGTCAGCATGTCTAACATGGTCTGAGAATCACGGCCACGAGTTAGCTTCAGCAAGAACTGCTTAAGGTTAAGATTTATCTTCCCTAGTGATGCTTACAGTGTAGGCATTTACTCCAGAACTCATCCCACTCCTCGTGATGTGAGAAATGGAAACCTTCAGAGCATGGTTCACTTGAACTATTTGAACTTATTTTTGTTAGATTGTTCTCTGAGCTCATTCAGCTCACTACTGTGGAAGAAAATGGTCCAGTCCCTCTTCCTTGGTTACTTCTGTGTGAGGTTAGTGAGTTAAATTAACTCATAAAGGGGTGCCAGTAAGAGATATTCAAATAAGCATGAACAGAGATAAAGAGCTAGATTAGTGAATCCTATTTCTTCGAACTACAGTTTTTGACAGCTAAATTCTGTTTATCTCCCCATTTAGATAGGGATTTGTCTCTTCTGTGTATGAAACAACATACTCAGCTGTTTGCACTGATGGAGATAAATAGTTTGACACAAACAGTGTTATTTCCAAGTCACATGAATGAGAATGCACTGAATTTACAGTTTTTACAGCTGAGATGAAGGTATGAACAAGAATGGAGAATTGTATTGAATTGATTTTATGATAATACATATAAAATATTGTTGTAAGGAATTTAGGTGTCTCAGAAAATGGAATAACACATTTTGGGAAAGAAAGAGGTAAAGCATATATTATAGGCTCAAAACTCAGTCCTAGTCAAACTCTCATTGAAGACAACAGGTAAATTCTATTTAATGCAAACTGGAGAACTGATTTAGAAAGATAAGTATCAAAGCATTTGTTGACTGAATGCATATGCATTTGTATCGTGGTTTAACTCCAACCAGCAGCTAAGCACCAGATAGCCGCTAGCTCACTCCCCTCCCTGGAGGGGGTAAGCAAAGGTAAAATAAAGAAAACCTGTGGGTTGAGACAAGAACAGCTTAATAATTGAAATAAGATAAAGTAATTATAATAATAATAACAATTCTAAAATTATAATGAAAAGGATTTTTTAAAGAAGGGAAAGAAATAAAACCCAAGAAAAACAACTGATGCAAATGAAAAACAACTGATGCAAACAAAAAACAACTGCTAAACACCCAGTGGCTGATGGCCAACCAGTTCCTGAGCAACAGGCCCCTGGCCAGCTTTCTCCTAAATTACATACTGAGTATAAATTCGTATGGTGTGGAATAACCTATTGGCTGTGATGTGTCCCCTCCCAACTCCTTAACATACCAGCCTAGTCACTGGGAGGGCAGTACAAGAAGCTGAAAAGTCCCGGACTTAGTGTAAGCACTGCTCCAAAACAACTAAAACATCAGGCTCTTTCCAACATTATTCTCATCCTAAATCAAAACCACAGCACTACATCAGATACTAAGAAGAAAATGAACTCTATCCCAGCCTAAATCAGGAGAATTTGAAAATTTGTTTATAAGATACTTGTTCAGAATAAAACCACCACAATAATAAACTACTCTGACAATCGGAGATATAGTTTGGAGATGTAAAAGTTTCATTTTGGTTTCACATAGGACTGTAGGCTTAAGACATAAGCAGAGATACATGTACAGAATATTCTGTTGATGGCCTATCCAGCCTCATCTATGTTAGCTGTATCTAACCTAACTCCAAAGAATAAGCTACAACTTATGCAGTTTGAAAGGCAGACTATATTAAATCCAGCTATAAAATACAGCCACATACTTACCAGGCCTCTACTTTAGAGCTGGCAAGTGCCACAAGTCTGTAATTTCAAAGACCTGAGAAACAAAATTAACACTAGAAAATTAACATAAGGATTTATTTTGCACCAAAACTGACTTTAGGATTTTTTGAAAGCTACAAATATATTTAAGTAACTAAACCAAAGCCTGGAAAAAAAATCACTCTTGAAAGTATGCTTATTCACCTCCCTCACAGGGGTATTACAAGAACTGATTTGACCTAGACATGCAATATGCATCAGGATTTCCAGACAAAAGTCTGTATATATTCAGAATTCTATTACAATGAACTAGCTGAGTATGCTGAAAATGCCTTTGTAATTTTAATAAAATTAATTTAATTTGAATTGGTAAGCAGTTACTGAGAGACAGTAGTTCCCACTCCTACCTGTGAAGGAAACCAGATCTTAATGGAAATCTGTTAGATATATAAATGTGATAAAGACTGCATTAAAAAAGTCTACAAATGAAAGGCAAGCCAATCAGCAGAATGCTTGAATCATGTCCCTTCCCAGCTTTGATATAAGCTAATTCTGAAAGAAGCTTCCTATAAAGAAAGTACAGACTTTTTAAGATAGTAACACTAAAATAAGTTAAATACTTGAAGTAGTCAGGATGCCTCTAATCAGCTCTCCATTAAAGGCATACTTACATGAATGCTCTTTGTCTGGATCTAAATGACAAGGCATGGTTCTAAGGGGATGGGTAGTTTGGGTTGTGTGATTAATTGCACTCTGAGAAAATTGTATTCAACATAATCAAGAGGTAAATCTAGCCTGTAAAGAAAGATTCTCTAAGAGACCAGAAAGAAAGGATGTAACAGAAAAAAAAAAGAGCCAATGTAACTGAAAAAATATGACAGGCTAGGCAGAGATAGAAGTCTGAAAAAAAGGAGATAGAGAAAAGAAAGAAGGCTTCTTGGGAAACAGAAAATTATACAGCTGTAGGAAACAGTCCCTTGAAATTCTTTTTTTAGTTCCTATGATGCTCTCAAATGGAGATGTCAGCTTTGCAGGAGGCACAGTTACTCTGAAAGAGGTTAAAAGTGTTTTTCAAAGCATTAAATGAGGAAAATGAGCTTTGACTGGTGTTAAAAGAGATGGTACAGAAGTAAAAAGCTTCTTAAAATGGCAAGCCTTTCTTAGACTAAGGGAGGTCCTGTGGCCAAGTCACAAATGCCAAGAGGCTGCTTGAACCAGGAAGGTGGGAGCTCTGAAAGGCAGGAAAACCTCTCCTGCTTGACAAAGAAGCAATTCAGTGCAAAGAAAGAGAGAGGAGCAAGAAAGAGACTAGCTTTGCAGTCAAGTATGCTCAGAAACAGGCTGCAGCTTCCGACATCCTAACCACCCCAGAACTACTGAGCCACATTCTCTGCTGTGTGCCTCCCATCATGAGGAAAATGCTTTTCTTTATTGAATTTAAGCACAGTTTCAGCAGGAGAGGTGGAACCTCTACTGGCTGGGAACGGCTGCAGGTTTGGTAACTGTGGTTCTCCCCAGTACATAAAGGATGTTGGGATGCATCTCCTCAGCTGGACAAGATCTTAGGGCTTGGGTTTCCTGTCATCAGACTCCATGGACTGTTGCTTTAGTGTAGGGGAGCTACATTGGAAAGGAGAACAAATACGTCCACTGTATTATGAAAGAAAACAAAACCAATTATAGCTTCCAGTCTTGAAAAACTCCATTGAGGACATGTAGAAGGCATGCAGTGCTGCCAAAGAGTAGCTAAGGTCTCTAAGAAGATACCTAATCTAGGTAAACAGAGCTTGGCATCTGTTTTACTGCAAATATTTGAAGTCCATGTAGGTGTACCTTTGGACACAAACCTACAGCCTGTGAACTCTGGTCAGATTTAGGAGCTTTCCTGTGGCCCAGTATTGAGACACTCTCCATTGTTCTACACAAACAGTTGTCTTTCCTCATTGGTTCCCATAGTGTAGCTTCATCTACTTCTCACACAGCTCTCCTGAAAGCTGGGAACTCCATTCAGAAGGACTCCCTCTAACGCAGGACAGGAGTTTCTGGTGAAGCATTAGGACACGTACAGGTTGGGTGAAATATCTAAGTCACTGTCTCACAAAGTGTGACAATGGATTTAGAAATGACTATGAAATGCTCAGGTAATTCAGAAGTAGAAACTCTCTAGGTGATTTTAATAAATGTGTTTTAAAGTAGAAACTCTATTCCAATCCCTTTAGGACCCACATGCTCGCAGCCCACTTCCCAGTGCAGTGTGAGTCAGGAAACAGGCTGTGCAGATGAATAGCCCTGGCTTTGTCTGCCCTCATCAGATGATGGCACGGTTCCTGCCAAACCAGACCTCTTTGGATGCTCTGGACCAATGCCATGTCTGTTCTGGGGACAACGCCACTGCTTAAAACTTTTCTCTTTACTGAACAAACCTCCATAAAACTCTCTATTAGAGTGACACCTGGACCCTCTACTGGTTCTTGTTTCTACATATTGCTGCTGTTACATTTGTTTTAATCTCCTGTGGCTCCTTGTATTTGCACAGTAACTGGTACTATTATTGCTGAGCTGTGTAATTACACAGTGGATCTCTCAGTAGCACTAAATGTATAATTATAAAGTTCTCCAAAGTAGGACGACAAAACAACTGTTCAGTGCTTGCAGCCAACGGAGTTCTACTGTATGCACTTTCCATACTACTTAGTTTACTGCCCGCTTACTTTCCATAAAGTGTAATTAGGTTCTGGGTAGCGTTGGAAGACACATGGAGTATAATATATTAACTGCACTTCTTATTCATAAAGTAACAAAGGCTCTGCATCAAGCTAATGCCAACAGTTTCCCTTGAAAATAGCACAAATAATTTGTCACTGCTCATTACTCTCACACTACTATACCACTGCTGGCTTTTGAAAAGACAGTTTCTAAAATTATCCAGAAGAGCTGATTACTGGTTTTGGTATTGTAATGCTTAAATGGACCAAAACAATTTGAGATCTATGCATTTAGCCCAAGCAAATAGAAGTGTTTTGTTTCTGCATTTGTCTTTCTGGCACGTATAGATTGTTTTCTTTCTTGCTGAAGGAGAAAGGGTACCCAGTGGAATACAGAGAGCAGAGAGCCAGAGCAAGGCCTCTGTTTAAATGGGGTACAGATATTTGTCTTTTGAACAGTGAGCAGTCTGACCTGAGCCTTTTAACAGTAACAGGAATATTAGCTCTCTGAAAGCAGAGTCGACAACGAGGGCTAGGCTACATTGCGTGAGAGGCTTTCACAAACTCCCTGAGATTTCTCTGTCTGAAAGGACAAGCTGGACAAAGGGGTGGAACAACTTCCCCAGTGTCACACACAACAGCCTTGGAAAGGAACAAGGAATAGAAGTGAGATTTCCTAAATTCCATGGTAGTGCCAGGTCCACACTGACGTGTTGTTCATCCTCCATGTAGCCCCTCTAGCCAGCCCTAACTCGTTAGGAACTCTTGCCAAAAGAATCATGTGTTCCTGTGAATCTGGCTCTATTCAAATGGGTGTTTTGATGCTTCCTTTGGAGACTCAGCCAGATACTGTACACACACAGTGTTTACACTCAGCAAGGCTACAAGGGGAAACCTGTGCAGCCCCTCTTGAACACTCGCAAGACTGAAGGAACTGGTTCACGTGTCAGCTGTGGTTTGTTTGTTCCTTACAATTGAAATAGTATTATATCTAAACATGAACTCTTCCCTTCCACAAAACCTGAGGTCTCCTTTTTCACCTTAGTGCTTAAGAGGCTTTGAATACTGTGCTGTCCTGGGAGCAGAACAGAGGACAAAATGTGGTGGAGATACTTATTTCCTGCAATTTTGGATTTGTGAATCATCTAAGATCTAACAGCTCTCCCTTTCCCACATTCCCAAGTGTGAAGGGCTGACTGAAGCCAGGACTTCTGCAGCTCTATGGCGGATACCATAGGTGGGCTTCCTTTTTCCTCCTTTCTGACCTTGGAGTCAAAGACTCCACTGAGAAGTGAAGCAGGGTTATTTTTTTTGCACACCTGAACAGATGGGAATTATTATCCCAGTAAGATCACAGTGCTTAGCCTTTCACAAAGGAAAATGAGTATAACAAAACTGGATCTTCAGTCTCCAGCCCAAGTCACATTCTCTTGCTCTTCTGACATGAAATAAGCAGACAGCTGAAATCTCTATTATGGGAGTATGCATCCAACATTAACAAACCCTGGGGAGAATGGGAAAACGGCAGCTGACTTTGAAGTGATCTTTTCTAGTACAGACAGAAGCATGCTGGTGGACTATTCTGTTACCCGCTACTGTTCCAGTCCAGGTTTCCCCAGCTGCAATGCCTGCCTTTGCTCTATTGAATCCCTTCACAACAGTTTTGGAAGAAAGTGCTGTTACATAAAGAGATCCAATTCAAAAATGACTACCCTAAACAGTAGGCTTTAATTTTCAAAGCTGTCAATCTCCCTTATTTAATATGTGTTAGGCACAAGAGAAGATAAAAGAAGGAGGGTATAGATGCTGTTTTCTAATACTTCAGAGAAAGTATTTTTTTGTATTGTGCTCATTTGCCCTCGTTCTTATCTGCTTTTTTTTTTTTGTCTTTTAAAAATTCTTTTCACTTTCAGAACATGAATCCTCTCTTTTTCCCATTGTTTGTCTCATGAACACTCACACAAATAGAGACAATGTGGTATTAGTTCTCTTTTGTAAATACATGTTTCACTCGATCTCAACTACCTTTCGCTTATTTAAACAATTATCCTTAAATGTGGTCTAAGGCAAGTTGATGGCATGCTAAACAGAGTCATACTGCAACTCTCTCAAAAGCTGCAGGGAATTCAGATAACAGACAGTAACTTCTCATTTCAAAAGTCTTCTCATAATAATAACTTTTTTGATCCTGATAGAGAGAAAAAGACTCTTAATTAACTCTGCTTATCTGCCTTCAATCACACTCAAGTACATTGTGCAGGACTCTACAGTGTTACATACTGAAGCACAGCCTCATCAATAGTGATTACAGTTCGTTGCCTGTCTTCAATGTCTTTGTTCAGCAATGGATCTGAAACACAGTCAAAGCTGAAACAGCTACCAGCTACGGCACGTGAGGACAAAAGAACAACATGAAAGCCTTAAGTAAGCTTCAATGCCATAACAATGCTTCTCAACAGCATGGTCTATCAATATAAAGCCCTTAAAATGCAGTTTAGAATACTAAATAATAGCTTTATCCCCACCAGCAATGTATATATAACACTGAACTGAAGTAACTGCTGAACTGAAGCAAATGCTAACTTCAATAGCTTCTAATTAGAGATGATTGACTTTTCCCATTAAAACCACTTTTAATTGTTTTCTTCTGAAAATTATCTCCACATATTTCTTCAGTTTTCAATATGGTCCCCACTGAGCTTATAATTTTGCCTCCAAAGAATGGAATTTCATTTGAAAAGTAAACATTTCTAACAGTTTTAAATTATAATTTTCTGTAAGAAAGCCATGTCCATATTGTTTTACCCATTTCTGTCTATTACAGAAATCCTTTCTCTGAAGTAAGAGTTCCTTGTGTCAGACTGAAAGACATCATTGGTTTTGTTCTGTTTTATATTGCAGTGAACATATTTGTTCTCCTTTGCAACACAGTTCCCCAGACTTCTGTGATAAATCAACAGTCCATGTAGACCACATTTATATTCAGTTCCTCCCCCAGGATCTGAATTTCACACCCTCTGTGAAATCATGACTGCTGTTAAAGCAACATATAGTGGGGTTTTTCCTTCAAATTCTGGATCTTCTCATAACCTTTGGCCTCAATCCTGAAGATGCATCTGCTTGCTTACTTACTTGTATGAGGTATGGCAAGTTCCATTTCCATCAGAATTCTCAGTAATATTTTCAGTACCATAACCTAAGATGGGATTTGATCAACATATGATACCATTCTCTTAAGATGTCCCAAAAGTTAAGGGAGAGATTATGGGAGTATTTCAGGAGGTATTGAATAGAAAGCAAAAGAAATCCTGAAGAACTTTTTAAGCAAGTGATGCTTATACAACAGTCTTTTCTAGGTAAAGACTGAAAGATGTTTGAATAAGACAGGATATATATCAAAGCAGCAGAATCTGCACTTCCAAATATGATAGATTTCAGGACTTTTCTCATAACACTTAATAACTTATATTGTCCCCAGTTAAGTGTTTCCACCTTCTGAGAGTTTCCATCACACATTCTTTGCTATGTTAAATGTTACAAGGTAAGATTCATCTTCAGGTTGCATGGCACAAAGTAAACCCTGCCAGGCACCAGGAATCAGTGATTCCTATTTAACCTTAAGATGGCAAATGTGGATTCTGTTGCCTTGCTGGCTAAAAAAGACTAACTGAAGGAACCATGTTTCCTGCTTAGTATACTGAATAAACTGATATCTTACCATGAGACACAGAGGAAAACTGCTATCATTGCAGAACTTCTTCAGTGGAAAAACAAAACTGGCCAGCAAACAGAATCTGAACCATGTGAAATGCAAGGTCATCTGTAGACTGGAAAAATATTTTGTTTCAAAGTTTGGATCACAATTTTAATTTAAATAACTATTAAAAAACAAGCATAAGGTTCATTATCTTATTTCCTATTGATAAATAAAGACTTCAGGTACAGAAAATTGAGGGTACATAAATTGCATGTGCCCCAGGTTCAGTATCTAGTATCTAAGACCTTGGTTCCTTTCGGGAGTCTTCCAAAAAGACTGATGTTCTTGGCTACAACTGGAGGAGAGGGTGACAGGGAAGAAGAGAAGGATAAGGATTTAGTCTCTTTATCCAATGCTAGAGGTTCTTCTTCTCCCTTCAGTGAAAGCAAAAAGCTATTCGTAAACATATGGTAAATCAAATATCATAGTAACATTTAGACAGAATATATGTTTTTTCACATTCAGATCCCACAGACATCCAGAAAACACAGTGGAGAGGATAATCCTCTCTTCCTGGGTCAGCAGACAGACTGGTTTACTGTCCAGCGAAATTTCAAACTGCTTCAACACAGTGTAAATGACACAACATCATTTTTGAGCAATATTATCCCACTAGGTCATGTCTACCAGTCAAAAACATCTATTACATCTATTACATGACAGGTCAAATCAACAAAACTTATGAAAGAGAGATTATCATGAATATAAAGACTACAACTGCAGCAAGATTTTTGGCTACTGTTGCACACTCACACACCTCTCCCCTAGCCCTAGCCCTGCCAGCCAAAGTCACTTCCCACATGGCAATGTTGTGATGTTTGGTGTTGTGCAGAAGAAAAGTGTTTAAGCTCATTTTCACTCCTGGTATCTAAGGCTTACCTTGCCTCCACTGTAAAACAGTATAATCCCTTGGCAGAACTAATTATGTTCAACTGATTTCAGTACACATGATCTGTCTTATCAACATCTTCTTAGCACAGTTTCTCACACTGGGATCTCAGCAAGACATGGCCCAGCATCCCTCTCTGCAGGGAGCACTGTAGCAGTTTAAGAAGAAAAATGTTCTGACTGTAAGCTCATGCTTTAAAATATTCCTTTCTCTCCTAATGCAGTAACAATTTTGGGAAATGGGGTTTATACAATATTTAGGAGTCAAACACGTATTGAACTCAGTATGAGTTACGCTGTGTAAGTAATTTTAAAAGCTGGTCCTATGAACATATATAGAAGCAAGAACTGTAGCTGTGTAAGGCCAATTGCTAAACATAATAGTGAAAAGCAACAGGAAAGAAAAGAAAGAAAAACTCAAGATTTTCTTTTGTTGTGTCTCTGTAACAATGGGAAAACAGCCAGGTGCAAAACATGTTCATTTTAAAGATTTTATTTGATAATATTTGTGGCATCACTTTTCAAAAGGTGCAAGTCATAAAAAATTGAGGAAATTCAATAGCTTTTATATGTATTAAAATTGGGAGCAATTAATTATGTCTAAATGTGCCTCAGTAAATGTTCTCTCTAACCTAACGAAGGCTTGCAGTGTTGGGGTATAAAGGTCGTTGGGGAAAATAAGAACTAAGAATTCTCCTTTGAGCAACAAGGTCCTTAAGTAATCCCATATGCTACATGAACTGCTGTTAAAGATGAGGAATAACCAAAGAACAGGTGCTATTGCTGGAAGCATGGGGTTTAGATGAAACAGTTGGAAGCTCTATTAACTGTAATGGAACAGATGCAGCCAGGCAGAGTGCCCAACTGAGCAGGAACAAGATCACAGAATTACAGAATGGTGGAGGTGGGAAGGGACCTCCTGAGATCACCTAGTCTAGCTCCTGATTAAAGCAGGGTTAGACAGCAGCTTCCTCAGGGCCATGCCCACTAGGGCTTTGAATACCTCAAGGAGGAAGACTGTGGAACTACTCCAGGCAAACGGTTCTAGGTTCCATATAGTAAATAAATAAATAAACAAATAAAATCACTTATTTTTAAGTAAAATTTTTGTATTTCAGTTTGTGCCCCCTCTCTTGTCCTTTCATTGATCACCACCAAAGACAATCTGGCTCCATCTTCTTTACTCCCCATGGTCAAATACAAGTACTCCCACCAACTCTGCTTGCCTTCCTGCTCATCAGGATGCTCCATTCTTGAGCTTGCTGGAGGTGATCCTTGAAAATGAAGAAGCTCCCTTGATCTGTCTTCAAGACCATCTCAAAGGGAAGAGCTCCTTGAAAAAAAAACAAAGTCTGTTCCGTTTAAATCCAGGGTTATGATCCTTCTTTTTTGCCCTGATCAGTGCTCTCAAGATCCTGAGCTGCAAGATCACTGCATCCAAGACTGTCCCCAGTTTTCGTATCCCTGACCTGTTCTTCCTTGTTTGTATCAGGTCATCAGACCATCTCTCGTCATAGGATCACCAATCACTTGTGTCAGAAAGTTGTCAAAAACACACTCCAGAAATATCCTGTATTGCTTGTGTTATATTAGTTTGTCCCTCCAGAAGATTCTGGGGTAGTTGAATTAAACATCTAGTTTCTTCCCTTCTTCTGAAGAAAGCCTCATCTACTTTTATCTGATTGGGTGACCTGAAGCAGACAACAAAAACAGTATTGTCCTTGTTGATTTGTGCTGTAATCCTGACACATAAACTCTTGGCTGGCTCTTTTCCTATGAACAGGCAGAGCTCCATGTGTCCCTTCTGCTATTTCAAAATAAGGACATATCCCCCTCCTTACATTCCTAGCCAGCCTTTCTAAAGAGCCTACATCCATCCATCACAGACCTGTAGCTGTATGAGCTTCTCCACCATGGCTCTGTGATTCAGTCCCAGACCTCTAATTCTCACCAGTTTTCCCTGAGTATTAACATACAGGCACTTCAGAGGGGCACCCACTCATGCTGTCCTGTTCCTAGGAGAGAATTTACCCCATAATACTTTCCTGTAGACACTTATTTCTTCATGTATGGATGCTTGGGGAGGGATTTCTTTGACCCTGTTTTGTTTTCTTTCATTGTTTCTTCTGTCCGTATCATCGCTACCTTTTGCCTGCCAACCTGGCCTGCCACTTCTTCACTTAACTGTGGGCTGTCTTCTCCCTCCCTTGTCATTCCTAGCTTACTTAAAAGTTCAATAACTCCATGCAAGGTAATTTATTCAATCAGAAGATCTTTAATAAAAATTAGTGCTCAATCAACGAGTAAACCATGACCAACCATGCACACAGTACTGTCTCTATGGAATTTCATAAATGCCAGATTCAGCCACTGGAATTTAAAAGAAAAATAAGAGTCTTTCTTTATCTTTGTTATCCCTTAATATCTTTTGCTCCATTTATTATTTAGAAAAGTTTACGTTTCCTTTCGCAAAGAAACCTTGCCACAGAGGCCCTACCAGGCCATGAGAAACATTGAAAACAATTCTAAAACCAGTGTGAAGCTGTTCTGGAAACATCATTTGACTTGTTAGAGTTCCTGCTCTGACTCAGTTCTCTGTTTCTTCCTGTGTCTGCCAGAACTTGCCTATTTGTCAATTGTGAAACGCCTGAAATATTCATATGTTTGTGCTCTGTTAATTATAATCCTGTAAATATTTATAGCAACTTCTATCAGTTTCATTTACTGATAGAAACGAGGAAATGAGGCAAAGATCCTTGCTGTTCTGTGCTTTTTGTCAAGTTGAAGACTTAAAAAAGGTGCCCAGGGTAAAACAGAGAGGAGGAATTATTTCTCATCAAGTCAGAGTCTGAATGAAACCTGAAAGGAGTACAAGAATATGGAGTATTAGGATACAGGACTGGCTTCTTCTGACTGAGGAATCTGGAGGCAGAAACTTAACTTGGAAGCAGCCCTGATTGACCAAATAGTGGGTGAGGACTACTGGCTTCACTGTTGTTTTCTCTAACATAAATTTCTATGTGGGCGGGAAGCACAAAGATGGGAGAGGGAGAAGTCTAACATGGTAAGAACATTTCCACTAGTGCTTCATATTCATACAGAATACCCCACAACCAGCCTCACTTGGTTTTGCATTTGCCAGATTCTGCCAAGTAGGGCAGCAAGCCAAAAATCACCCTGACAGACCTCCTCCTCTTCCCAGTTTGATCTCACTCCATCAGAGGCTTTTCTACCAGGAATCAAGTAAGGGGCAATGCACAAGTGCTCAAAGAGACTGAGCAAGTAGCAGGCATAGAATGGCTGTCCCCATGATTATAACCTTCATATATTTCATCAGTTTAAGAATTCACTGAGCTGAAGATTGCACCTGGGCCAACATTACTGCTTTAAATGTTGCAATATTTTTTTATTGCTTTAATCTTTTATACATTAAAAGCCCTATGGGGTCCTCAGTGCTAAGTCAAAGGATGGTAGCAATGCTTGCCTTTGTGTGGGGATGCAGCAGCCACAAGGGAATGGACCTGAGTCCCAGCAGGAAAGAAACACTTCAAGGTAATATTCACCTGAAGGCTTTTAACAGTGGGAAAAACCCCAGTGTTTTGTTGCTTCACAAATACTGTGCCTGTTACAGGATATAACAAAATTTTTAAGCAGCATACAAAACAATAGCAGGATACAACACATCGTTATAGACAAAATATCTGGAACATAATGTGAAATTGCAGCAAATCCCATCCCTCCCACCACACACTCTGTTCCAGCCATCATCATAAAGATATTTATGCTACATAAAAGCAGTCAATTCCTGAATTTTCCTAAGTGTATTAGTAGCCTGCACAATAATCTAGACCACATTTTTCTCCCTAACACCATGGGCTGAAGAAAAGTCTGCAGAAAGCTCATACCACCTATATCAGGCCATGTCAAACTGCTGAATAAACCAATTTACAAGATTTACCAACTCAAAAACTGATGCATTAAATGTGTCTTCAGAACAATTTAAATAAGCTTTGAGTTAACCACATCCTTCCTATCTTGAAAATACTCCATCTCACTGTGACTCCAGGTTACTGAGCTTCAAATCTAACTATGTATGAAGAGCACATTTTTACCTTTTCCTTTCTCCTACAAGGAAAGTGGAAGATGATTTCAAGATAAAGTTGGTGTTCTACTTCAAATCCCTTTTTATAGCTCAAAAGTCTTAGCAGTTACACTGTTTTGCTGTGCAGTGCTAGAAGTGGAAAATATGAATAAATTATAGTCTTCCTCTCTGTATTTCAAATGTTTTTGATTAGGTCCTTCAACAAACTCGTTATAGAAAGCTGGGGTAGCAAGGTTCTATACTTTATGACCATCAACTTGTAATTATCTCTCTATTCAATATCTCCAAAGTTATCACATTATTTTATTCAACACACAAGGGATGGTTAAGTAAAAAAGCCTGACTTTGGCTCAAGATGTCAGTAAGACAAAATGTTTAGGAAAGGTATTTCAAAGGAAGTGTCCATTGTCATGTTCTAGTGACCTAACTATACATATTTTTAGAGGCACTATAACAAGCAACATGCTGGATAAGTTAGACTTGTCTGACTGCATTTTGAAAGTTATAGTATTTTTATGTGCTAATACAGTTAAAGAATTATGTTGCTGTTAAGATATCAAAGGGATCCAAGCTGTTTAACACCTCTATCAGTGATATGGACAGTGGGACTGAGTACACCCTCAGCAAGTTTGTTGACAACACAAAGTTGTGTGGTGCAATCAACAAGCTGGACAGAAGGGATGCCGTCCAGAGGGACCTTGACAGGTTTGAGAGGTGGACCAATGCAAACCTCATGAGGTTCAACAAGGCCAAGTGCAAGGTCCTGCACCTGGTTTGGGGCAATCTAAAGCATAAATTGGTCTGGAATTGAGAGGAGCCCTGCAGAGAAAGACTTGGAGTGTTGGTTGATGAGTATCTTAACATGACCCAGTAGTGTGTATTTGCAGCCCAGAAATCAACCGTGTGCTGGGCTGCATCACAAGAAGAATGACCAGCAAGTTGAGGGAGGTGATGCTTCTTCTCTACTGTGCTCTCATAAGACTGCACCTGCTGTCTTGTGGAGCTATGGAGACCCCAACATAAAAAAGGATGTGGACCTGTTGAAATGTGTCCAAAGGAAGGCACTGGCTTTCCTGATGAGATAGAATCTCATCTTCCTGATAAGATGATCAGAGGGCTGGAGCACCTTTCCTATGAAGACAGGCTAAGAGAGCTGAAGAAGAAAAGGCTCTGGGGAGACCTTACTGCAGCCTTCAAGTACCCAAACAGGCCCTAGAAGAAAGCCGGAGAGGTACTTTTTATAAGAACAAGTAGTGACAGGACATGGGGCACCGGCTTTAAATTGAAAGAGGGTAGATTTAGAGTGGATATTAGGAAGAATTTTTTTCCTGTAAGGGTAAAGAGACACTAGAACATTCTACAACTCTATTTTATTTAGGCAAAATTAATATGAAACCCAAATTTTCAGCCATATTTGCTACATTTATGAAAGACATCTGGAACATTTAGGACACTATCTTTGAAAGTAATCAGATTTGAGAAAATCACCACTTGTAGTGAAGCTGTTCAGTAAAAATGCCAGAGGTGTTAGAGAAAAAAGCAAGAATAAACGCTGTCAGACATAACAATCATCAGAAGTTCAACTCCAAAGCAGGATTCTCTTTTCAGTTTGGATCAGCAAACTAAATACTTTCCTTTTACCAGACAGATTTCCTATGCTAATGGAAGCATTCCTTCACAAAGACAGAGCTTAAAATTATTTCCTTACAGAATTATAGAACCATAGCTATTCAAACTTTTTCATAAGGAACTCAAACAAAGCAATGGTTTTCTATCATCTCAATCTTAACTGAACATATTGGCAAAGATGGGCTTTTGTCTTTAGCCAGTGTAACTAATATTGTTAGTTCAGTAACTTTTTAAAAAACAGAAATTCTTAGAAAAAAAATACTGGGTTTTGGGGTTTTTTTTTGTTTGTTTTTTTTGTTTACTTTTGGTCAGTAGAGCAAAATTTAGCAGCAAGTGCTGCAAAGTGATTTTAGAGTCAAGACTCAGGTTTTTATGCTTAAGTCCTAACATACACTTGACTTTTTATTTTCCAGAGGCAGGAAATAATAGCTTCCCTGAGACTTTGGTTATCTCTCAAAATAAAGGAGCAGAACTATTCCTAATGATATTTGTCTGTGCAAAGAGTCAGTATTGATTTTTTCTCAATCAAATGTGGAATGAGACTTTCAAGCAAATCTACACTCATCCTTCAGCGTTCCTTGCTGTCCCAGCTGGGAATTTTATCTAAAACTGACCTATATGAGGTTATTAAAGGTGTCAGGATGAACTATATGGTCAACTAAGTGTCCTAGTACAATTTTTATAAGTTTATATGTAGAAAAAAATAATTGTGGGAGAAAAAGGAAAAAGCATCTTCACAGAGCTTTCTAGTTATCTTCCTGTACAACCTCTTTAAAAGAACATGTGTTTATAACCTTTATGCTAAAGTCAAAAGTGCAAATCCCACAGTCCCACATTCTTAGAAACTCCTCTTTCAACCTCTGTCTTGTCAATTGTAAGTCCTTACTCATCAGTCCTTTAGTCTCTTATCTTCATGTTAACTCTTTGACAGAGTTCTAGTTAGCGACCTTGCATTCTACTTTCTTTTAGCTAAACTTATTTCCTGTTAGCCACTATATCAAATTCTTTCTGTAAATGCAAATAGATTAGATAAGGTATTTACCTAGAAAACCTATAAACATATGGCAGATATCTATCCAATTATTCTCATGTGATTTATTCCTAAAATTCTCCCAGTTTATTCATCTGAATGGCATTAAAAGACTTTAGATTTTTACAAAGTCAGAATATATGAGCAAGTTTTGCATTTCTCCATAAGGCTGCCTCATATTTGCACTCCAATATATCCCAACCATATTTGAATGAAGGATTTAGGCCTCAGAAGTACAAAGTTCTATCAAGTTTTATGGCAACTAGCAGGTGGAAGATGTATAGAGAGTATAAAACTATTAAAAAAATCCCATGGTATTGGATCTGCTTCCCCCAAAGCAATTTGCTGTGTCCATAACACTCATGTTTTAGCAGACCTAATTGTCTCATTGTGCCACTGTGACTGTGCTGCTTCTACGAAAGAGAGGTAAGGATTGGGTTGAGAAACTTCATCATAAAGAAATCCCTGTCTTTACACACCTAACTTCTCCTCAACCAAGCTGCTTCTCTAACTATCCAAGCAACATAGTTATCATCATTTCCCTTTTGAAATCAAGGACCATACCTTCAGGCTAACTTTTTCTTTATGTCCTTTTTTTTAAAGGATTTGATTGAATGAAGTTGGATGAACTTGCAGTCCCATCACTGGAATTGTTGGAATTGTTAGAATTATTGACTGTAAGCAATAATATCTTGTCATATTTTGCTATGTATTGCCATAGCAATCTCCCTAAAAAAACAGACTTAATATTGTGATATTATGTGTCTGAGAAAGACTTTTCAATGTATAAACAATCATTCCTAACGATGTAAAAACTAATGTATCTGACTTCTTTTTATACTGAAGAGAATACTTTTCTCAGCCTTCCATTATGCAGTTAGGGAACTCCAATTACTTATTATTAATACATTTACCTCCTCTCCATACCCTTGTTCCTTTTGAAGGACTGTAGGTAGACATCATAGTCCATGATGGAAATCCAAGTGCCGCATATTATTCAAAGGTTTATCATTGCTAAAAACTAACATTATAAAAAGAGAAAGAAGAAAAAGAAAGAACAAAAAACCCCACCATAATTCCATTTAATCTGCAAGTGACATTTAAATAGGCAAATAGCAAAGACATAATTTGATCAAGATTCAGAGATGATTTATTACTCCTCTTGTGATAAAAGCCAGAGGCTTTCATCATATATGAATGCTCCATTGTGCTGGATGCTTTACATAGCATAATGAAATGTCAGGCCCTTTCACTCTTCTATAATAAGAATCTGTAAGAAGATAATGTAAGGATCTTCCAGATTCTAACTCCCTATGCTAGCAACAAGTATCTTGAAACTTTATTGATTACTTCAGTTATAAGACTTCTCATATTAACAAAGAGCTGATGACTAATAAACCAAAGATTACACGCAGATACTGAAAGAGAAAAGAACAATGAGAAAAGAATAACAGAATCCTGTAGCAATCTTGGTACACAAGGCAATGGCATTCATCTTGTCTCACTTCAGATAGTTTAGACACCCTAAGCTGAACTTGAAATCCAAGGTTTTCTTCAGAGCCAATCACAGGAAACAAGCATATCTAGACTGAGATTCATGAAAGCCATTTCAATAATTTCAGCTCTAGGGTGAAGTGTATTACACCACACAAGTGCTCATATTTTTTCATAAAGCAAGCTTAAAATAACTGGCTCAGATAAAGTGTACATACACATTCACATATACATATATTGTGCATATGCATCATTTGCTGGGAGGATTTGCATGGATTTTACAGCAAAGCCATTTCTTCTGGACATGATATTTAGACCAGTCTATTGTCATGCAAAAAACCCTCTGCAAATGGGGTATATAAAAATGTGGGGGTTTTTTTAAATGGTGCAGGTTTGGGCTATGTAGTTATTTTTTTCCCAATAGCTGGCACTGTGTTATGTTTTGAATTTGTGCTAAGACCAGTTTTGATAATATACTAATTGTTGAGCAGTGCTTACATAGATAGCATCAAGACCCCTTCTGCTTCTCACTCTGCTCCTCCCAGTGAGTAGGCTGGGGATGTACAAGGAGCTGGGAAGGGAGACAGATGGTACAGCTGACCCTAACTGGCCAAAGGGGTATTCCATACTGTGTATGATGTGGTGCTCAGCAACAAGAGCTGGGAGCAGAAAGGAGAAGCAACATTCAAAGTGATGGCGCTTGCTTCCCAAGTAACTATTAAGTGTGAGGGAGCTCTGCTTTCCTGGAAATGGCTGAAATCCTGCTTGAAGACAAGAAGTGGTGAATGAATAATGTGTTTTAATTTGCTTTCACATGCAGCTTTTTCTTTCCCTATTAAACTGTCTCTATCTCCTGACTTTTCTCACTTTTAGTAATTTTCTCCCCTATCCCACAGAAAGGAGTAAGCAAGTGGCTGTGTGGGGCTGAGCTGCCTACCACAATATGGATAGATGCGATTTCACTAACACAATTATGTAAAGGCTACCACACAAGTAATGGTTAGAATGTAATGAGCTCCTGTCTTAAGCTTTAGTTATCTCAGGCACCTGAATGTTCTTTGCTCCTTTGAATTGATCAGGAGCAGAAGGGATTGCCTCTACTGTTCACTAAAATACACTCCCTATGTTGCTGAGTTGTCACCTTTTACCAGCTCTGTCAGCTCCTTGTTTATTGCTTTGGGATCTTATATTTTTCAGTGATGATGTTTTCCCTCTTGAATCCTGCAATCTCCATCTCAGCAGCCCTGCCTCTGTCTCTAATTTTACATTTGTTATCTCCCATAGAGCCTTTCTCACAGCTCCTTGTCACAGCTTAGCAAATTCCTCTGAAGTCTGAGCCAAGGTTGCGCAGCTGGGCCATATCAAGCCTCAGCCTTGGATCCTTGGAACACAATGAGATGGAGCCATAGGAAGAAGGAAAAGGTTACAGAGGGTTTATAGAGTTAAGAATAGAGATCATTTCTAGGGAAAAAAAATGGAAAATGGAGAAGCTTTATAGATATACATGTGCTGTTTCTCCTATCTGAGCAACATAACTTGGCAGAGAGAATCAGAAAACATGCAAATGTAATTTTGTGAGGATAAGGAATACTACCTTTATACAGTTTGGGATGGGAGAAAAATCACCTGATGCGACCTTTTACAGTGGTAAGACAGACTAACAGACAAGAAGGAAAAGTACAAAAAAGAATTTGAAAATTAAAACCGAAAGCAGTTTGCGTTTTCTATGATGGAGAAAAGGAAGACGGGAAAATACATTATGGGTAGAATATGACCTTTGCTTCAATATACTGAAAGTAAGAAGGATCAGTGGGCAGATGTTTCCAGTGGTAGAAATGCAAATTCAAATTACATAGATGAGAGGTTTTACATACAACCAAAACATAGGTCTTTCAGATGTCATGGGAGTCATCAACATTGAGAGAGAGGCCTTTTCAAAAAGAAGAGCAACATACTGACTTCATTGGCAGTGAAGATGATATTTTAAAAATGACTGAGTTACTCGGAAAGATGAGTAAATAAGAGAAAAGATCAGTAAGATGAAGGATATCCAAATGTTGAAGTTCCGATGAATTTAAACTAGGAGATGACATCCGTGAGAGCCTGAAACCAAGCACTTTCCTTTAGGATTTCCTGAAATGGTAATATTGATGTGTGACAAGAGTTGCATTTCTGCCCTTATGCAGGAAAATGCTTTTGAACCTTACTAACCTCAAATATGTTCTCATATCTCCCTCATATCTCTTCTCATATCATCAGCAATCTGCAGCAACTTCTCTTGTGGTCCAGGTCTGGGATTAAATGTCTTAGGACAGTTCCTTGTTCATTTAAATAGAGGATGCTGTGAGAATGGTAGCAGGAATAAAGTAGAGGGAACAGAAAATATCAGGGCTTCCAACCCAGCAAAAAAATAATATTCTCCAGGTAATAGTTCTGCCTTGTACTTTGTTGCTGTCTGATTAGTATTCTTTTATCGTGCCTTCTGAGAGAGACTAATGTGATTATACTTTAGCTGCATTAGTAAAAACAAAAAAAAAAAGGAAAGGAAGATGATAAGATTCAATTAAAAATTATGCTAATTTGATAGAATGGAAAATTGCTTATGTATAGAGTACAAACTTAGTGCTGAGATATATTGGCTGTCCTCAGGAAAAGTTTCACAGGCCTTATAAGTATTTGTTTTACAATAGTTCATTCCACAAAAAGGAATAGAGAAGGGAAAAGAAGGCTCTTGTAAAAGCTGACACCATTCTCAATTTATGTTGGGTTCAACAGAATCAGTGCTAACAAAAAAGCCTGGACTGGCAGTTTGAGTATGTTTAACCTGCCATGCCACAGAGATACTGTTAATCACAGTTTGCATTTTAGGAGTAGGTAAAATGATGTCCACATGGATATACCTTGTTTCTTGACAGCTTTGATGAATACGTGCAAGCACAGTGCTAATTTGGCTATAATACATCTCTGTCCTTAGACCTCTGAATATCTGGAAGACTTTTCTTAGAGCGGTTTCAGGCAGCGCTCACATTCACTGTGCTTGCAGACATATGCATGGTCTTAATTTGCTCTGCAGAGTTTAAAGGTCATTTTTTTTGTTTTAAGTGAATTCATGTACAACCACCAATAACCTGAGTCTATCACCTTGATTATTCAGCCTTACGTAAAGATGCAGTAGCTGATTTCTAAAATAACTATATACTCAGAAACACACACACTAGACACCTTCAATAACGTTAAACCACTTACAGCTAATAGGAAGCAACATAACATAAAAGGTATATGCATGATTAATTACTCTGTGTTCTGTAATTTAGACTTTACATAAAATTATTTTAATTATGCTTTTGTAGAAACTTTATTTCCATTGATTTATAGCTTATGCTTAGGTGACAGCATGCCAGTATGCCTTAAATATTTAATCTAGGACATATTGGAGCCTGCACAAGAAACAAAAGCGTATGATCTGAGTTAGAAATACTTTTTTAGGTTTTTATTATGAATTCAAAACTCAACATTTTATAGCATACACTATTTTCTTCCATTTGTGGTGGAAGAAAAGCAACAGAATTCTCCAACACAGAAAGCTGAAAGCTGTCTCCTTACCATTTACACAACAGCTTGATTTTCATGCAGGACAAAGAAACTATAATTCCTTCTCATGCTGGGAAAACTCAAATTAAGGTCTGTCAGAGTGAAAGCATAGGATGATGAAGTAGTAATCGCTTCTGTATGAGTTTTTCCAGTTTGTACTGTATACTTAAATATTAACACCAAAAAGGAAAAAAAAGTACATTTTGGAACACACGCTTAGAAAGCAACCCTTGCAAACCACCTGCATGGCAAAAATTAATCTAATCTCTGCCAGCAAATCAGAAGAGTATGGATTGGATTGAATTGAGTGGCATTTAAATCCATTCCAAAAGACCTGGAAGCCCACAGCCTACAGCACTTCTCCTGTGACAGTGACATCTTGCTTTAAAGATCACCTAGGAATAAAAAAGAAGAGACTTGAATTTAGGTTTCCAGGAAACTGCCTTAACTTCTAGGCTGCATTCCAAATTTTGGTTTATAAAACCTGACGCTTTATATGAAACTATTTGCAGAGTGCAAACAAATTTGGGAATAGTCTCCAGAGAAATAAAATCCCTCTAATCAATAAATGGATTAATTTATATGAAAAAGTCCAGTAGGAGTCCAACTGAGTTGGATATACCTCATTTAACTCAAGCCATCTGAGAGCTCAATTTTAATCTGAAGTAATCCCCCTCTAGGATTAGTAGAGAGAGTATTAATTTCAGAGGGCAATTTATTCTATCCAGCTCAGAATGCCTGTTTTATAACACTGAATCACACCCTTGAAGTGCTTATAAAGTAGCAGAGAGTTACTTAGACATGCCTCTTTGTGATGGCTGATGATAGGGAAAATGAGTATCACACAATGATTCTTATCACTGCCCAATTTTAATACAAGAAACATTCATTTATTTGTCCTTCAGGCTCTTTCTCCATCAGCAGAACTGTAATTTATGGACTTGCTAGTGGCCCAGGAATGACAAGGAACAAAAACATCAGCACCAGAATCATCTGAACCACATTCATATTCAGAGGGAAAAGATGACAAGTGACAGTCCTGGCAAAAGATGGATGCACTCATCAACAAACCTGCCCTGATCTCTAAGGGGGATTGTTAACTTCCAGGAGGCTTTCCAGGCTATCAGTTCTTACTGCTCTTCCATAAGATTGCACCAGTGACACTGCTAGGTATGACCCTGAGAATATCACAGCAACTATTGATGTCTAGAGGGTGAAGCATCTCCAGTTTCTCTGTATTGGTTTTCATTCTTTCACACTCCCTGAACAGGTCACCCCAACAGTGTTATCTAAATTTGGCAAATATTTTGTTTCAGTTTCTGATAGCTTCCAAGGGAAAGGCTCTTTCCCACAAACATATTGCTTTTTCACTGCAATTGGATGTTCTGGTGGAGCTGTCAGGTGTGGCCATCACCCCAGATTTAGACAGCTCTTGAAGATCTCATCCTTGCAGGTAAACCCAGAATTAAAGTAAGTACCTTATAAAACACTTGCTATAATTCACCTCCAACTAAGTCTGTGTCTCTGTATTTAAAAGGTAAGGCAATGGACACTCTGATTTCTATAGGATTAGTGGGGAAAAAATTGTCTATATGTTCTTTTGTATCAAATTACATGTAAAAATGTGGTAAGGGTACTGTATTTTATTTCTATCAACATCATTCTCAAGGGGAAGGGTTTCACTCATTTGTGGATTGCTGCTTTACAATTATAACTTAATTGACTTGATCACCGACTTGAACACTTAATATTACAGTATCATTAGCCCATTTATTATTCATGTAAATCATACAATTACAGCAATTAAATTGGTTGCCTTTTAAACACTTGGTTCAGTGATCTTTAATTAGACATCTATGAACTGAATTACATGGAAAAAGTGTTAAATGTTACAACTGTAGTGAAGGGGTTTATTTGCCATATTATACAGGACTGATTTAGACAAGTGTCATATGTATTGCAACATGCCACCTCCTTCATACTTTGTGGTTACCTAGTGATTCAGAGACTATCTCTTAAATAACATTGTAGGAAGCTTCACTCTTTTTTATACCCCGTATAGGCTACATATAAAAGGAGCATAAATATAATTAAGTAATTAAAATCCAGAGCTTAATCTGCAATATAGTAAATGCTTGGTGGGTTTTTTTTGTGTCATCCATTTTCACAGAAGGGAAGATACTTATTTCAGGTTTACAGGCTGTATATGCATCTTTGGTGACTGACTGCATCCTCCCAGATGTTAATTTTCATATATACTATTCTCCTGTCTTAAGAAATTGAATCTCTAGTGTGGTAGGCAAGAATTTTAACTTGAAATGCATAGAAGCACATGGTTTAGCAGGAACTTTTTCCACAAATAGGAAAAAAGCAAAGTTCAAGGAAGAGAAAACAAAACAGGAAACCTAATTATGCCATTGTTTCTATCTTAAATCCTGAGTGCTTAATTTCTAAGAAAATAATAGAATTGCAAAACATTGAGGGAAGAATGGTCAAAGATATGTACCTTGATTTCCTTCCATACGAGGAGCAACTGAGTCACTAAAGGTCTTCCATCTGGAAAAGAGATGATTCGGGGGAGACATACCAGAGTCCTACAAAATCATGAAAAGCATGAGGAAGTTGAAAAAAAAAAAACATTATTCATTTTGTCTTCTAATACAAGATGAATACTGGGAGCTATTAGTCAAAGTTAGTTGAAGCATGGCACAGAACAAATCAGAGGAAATGGCAATTCGTGAAAGGGCAGCAGACGTATGGAATACTTTGCCAATGAATACGATGAAAACAAAAGGCTTCAGAGGAAACTAGAAAAGCTGTTGGAATGTAGTTTGGAAAGCTGAATATCTTTAATAGGGAACTTTCAATTTCTGAAAAATCTATTTTCATAATTGAAAAAATACGCCCCCCCCCAAACAAACACCACAGCAAAACAAACCCGAACAAAACCACCACCACCAAAAAACCAAACAAATACACAAAAATATCCCAACCAAAAATTAAACAAAAACAACCATTTTGGACTTTGGCTAAGAAGCCCTGTAATATGTATTTGGTACCTTATGTCCTTGTCTTTTTTGAAGCAATCTGTATGGACAAAGTAGAAAATCTGTGACACATCCTGACTTCTGTCTTGTTCAGGGTTTTTTGCTGTGTAGTCTGAGACAGTGTGACTGTGGAAATAGTCAGAATAGGGACACAAGACACCTGAGCTGCATTTCCTACAAACACTTCTGGCAGTATTTCTCAGCAGATTATTTTTTGTTTCTCTGGTGAGTGTTTATCTAATACAGAAAAACTGATTAAAAACATTCATCACCCTTCAGTCAGAATCTTCGGTTTATGATATTTAGCTGCAAATTCAGCATTTCCAAAGCTTCAGGTATCTAAAGAGCTGTAGTCAAAATCATGGGCTAATTTCTGAAACACTGAATATTCTGGAGACATATGGTCAACCATAAAGCTGAGCTAGTTTTGTTTTTTTTTTCCATGTTATTTTAAAAAGTCTATTTCCCGTGGATATGAGACGACAAAAATCCATTAATTATTAAGAACTGTTCAGGCCTTATATTGATGAGGATCGTACAAGTGCTTAGAAGGATATTGCAGTATTCTGGCTGTGCTCTTTTAATGAAGCCATTAACAGTTCACAAAGCCAATGATGAATTTTAAGCAATGAATAGAAATAACAGTAGTTAACTTCAGAAAGACTTTGATAACATTCTCAAACTGCAAAATGAAGAGTATCAAATCGTTAACAGGGGAATTATTTAGAAGTTATGCAATAACACGGGAAACTTAATAGGTGAGATCATTATACGAAGTCTAGTGATACATATATGTTCAAAATCAGATTAATCTTCCTACTATTAAATGATAAGAGGGAAAAAAAGTCTGCTTTATTAGATTTCTTAATTGAGACTTATCCAGCAGTACAACAGAAACTGAAAAATCATGAGAATGATAATTATGAGTAGAAACACTTCCAAGAACCTCAGAATACTTCAATCTGCAGCTCAAATAATGACACCTTACAATCATAGAATAGTTAGGGTTGGAAAGGACCTTTAGATCATCTAGTTCCAACCACTCTGCCATAAACAGGGACAACTCACACTAAACCATGTCACCCAAGGCTCTGTCCAACCTGGCCTTGAACACCGCCAGGGATAGAGCATTCACAGCTTCCCTGGGCAACCCATTCCAGTGCCTCACCACCCTAACGGTAAAGAATTTCTTCCTCATATCCAGTCTAAACTTCCCCTTTTTAAGTTTTAATCCATTACCCCTTGTCCCATCACTACAGTCTCTAAGAAAGAATCCCTCTCCAGCATCCTTGTAGGCCCCCTTCAGATACTTCTTTTTTCCTCCAGCTTCTTATAATCTCCATCTCCTATGACTTGTGGTTCCCTACTGATGACTGTACACTTTTGCTTCAGAAATTTCTTTATCAGATGAATCTTTCAACACCATTTTCCATAATTTGCTTTCTTCCACTTTGTCTATCTTTTGTGTAGGAAAGGTTCAAAACAAACTTCAAAATTCCATTTCTCTGTTTAGATTGTACTACGACCTTCCTAACATGACTTGCAGACTATGCTTATGCTCCTGATGAAAAGGGGTTTAAGAACCAGCTCCTGGCCTCAAGGACAAGTGGTACTAATTATCTTGCATTTACTTTTGTTAGTCCCCTTTATGGAAGATTTTTCTTGTGGATAGGGAAAGTGAAGATTTTTTACTGACCCTCTTCTATCTAGTACTGGAGATGTATCCTCTGCCCAAAGGTGCTGCTGTTTGTTTTTAAACAGCTCTTGAGAGTGAAAAAAAAAAAAAACAGGAAAAATTTGTTATGAGCCTATTCACTGCAATAAGGTTACCTGTACAAATATAGCTAAGGCTATGCATGACCAGACTTATATCTAAATTCAAGAAGATTCTTAGTCATAAGTATTTTACAACTCAATTGGGTACATGTAAAAGTAATAGCTTCATTAATAAAAAACAAGTAACATCCTATAGCATGAAGATTTTAATTACTTTCCCATCGTTTCATGCAGTTTGGTATTTCCAACTTTTTTATTCTCTTTTCTTTTTTTTTTTTTTTTTACTTTCAGCTTAATTACAGATATATGTCAGATTCTACTCAGATCACTATCACTCATTCAGGTGAAGAAGAGCTCTTCAACATATAACAAATAATAAAAGTTCTGTATGCCTCAAGTGATATATTTTCCTTAGATCTAGGTATTTCTCCAATTATAAAAACTTGCTTTAAACAACATGTCACATAAATCACCTCAAAATCTGTAACTAATCCAAGAAAACTATAAAGTGCCAAGAGGATTGAGGTGGTTACATCCACTTGAAAATTGACACAGAATCCAGACATCACATTTGTTTAAGCTACCCTGCTGATGTTTCTACAAGTTTATTCTCCCCTTCTGGCCTGTGTAGACGTTGAAACTGTCCTACACTTGTGCCTTTATCTCTCTAACCAAAGGTCTGACCAAGATTTTGATGATTCCATCCTAGGTTTAGGCTTCTTTACTATATATCTGTGGTCAACTGGAAGAAATAGAAACTTGTGTTTTCTTTACCTCAAATACCTGTACAGATAACTTAGCCATTTGCTCATATTCATTTTGTTTTCTCTAGATCCCATCTGCAGCTTTAACCATGTAGTGGTATATACTTCCTTAAATAGTTCCTTCTATTCAGCAAGGTAAGTTTGAGAACATTACAATGTCTGGCCTTTCAGTTATTAGTGTAAGGATTGGTATGGATAAAATGATAAGAGCACAAGTGTTCTCCTATCTGAACAGAAAGTAAATTCACGGCGCAGCAATTCAACATGTCTAAATGTATGTGTGGGCTTATTTCCAGTATACAGCATTTTGGCAGTGATACTGCCACCATTCTGAGCTGCTTTGTGTTCTATCTAGGACCAACAGCTGTGTTTATTCATTTGCCTTCTGCTGCTCAGGGGTCACGATGATGGGCTGGTACTTCTATCTTTAAATATTGATGCAGAATTAAGCTGCATAGTAGTGATCTCAAATCTCCCTTCAGAATAAGGAAAACTTTTGGGAAGCTCTGGGGGTGAAGGATATTTCTGAGGCTATCCTAAAAGAATTGTCATGCAAAAGTATAACTAAAACATAGGTAATGAGCAGAATCAGAAAACTTCTCCCAAGAAAGTAAGAAAATGATGTGCAGTAGTCCAGTGGTGTTCCTACCACACATCCATAGTATAAGCCAGCAGGCACAACATCAGTGTGGTAGTGCTAATGCAGACTTCTTCAAAGATCTCACTCAAACTTAATGCTCATTCGTTATGCAGGTATTTGGACATATATCACAGGATCCCCTAAAAAATCTGAAATATACTCAACCACCCTCTCCCATGCCTGTTTAAATTGCAGTCTTCAGTCTCCCACAGTGGTTTCAGTTAGTACTTTTTTTCTGGTCTCATTAGATTTGATCTTTACATAAGTATTTTGTATTTCCTATTATGATACATGGCAAGTATTTTTACTTTAGTTGTTACATTTTTCATGTTCAGTGGATAAAAACTAGTGTCCTTTGTGTTACCTCTTGTCCTCTGTACCCTTCCTGCAAGTGATAAAAACAGCTACCACTCTGCTGGAATTGCAGAAATACTGTGTGAGATGTCTGCTCTTAGCTAGCTACTTGTCTTTCGCTGACTTTCCCACCCTCCTTCATTTTATAACTTCTGCTCTCATACAAGAAGACAGGGCTGACTTCTTGCCTCAGGGAGAAAAAGTGGCTATTTCCTTCCAGACTTGCACAGATGTACAACTGCTCTGGTAGATAACATCAATGTGTAGCTTGAATATTCCCCTTCACTTACTTGAACTACTATTTTCCATACCTCCGGAGCTCTCATAGCAATGAAGTGGCTTTCAGGGTAATAATGGCCTGAAAAAAGGCAAAGTGGAATCACTAATCTGGCTCTTCCAAACTACTTTCTCTAATGAATGCCTGAAGCCCTGTCCTTAGGACTGATGGCAATAGAAAGCACCTTGGAAATGGCAGTCCAGGTCACACCTCACTGCCTGCAACTACTGTTAGACTGATGTGTGTATACTGTTATGTGTATGGCTGGCTGAAGGGCTCCTCAGTCCTGGATGGAAGATGAAAAAACAGTATCTATCTCTAGGGTGATTGGCAACCCTGCCCCTACAACAGCAGAATGTATTATCCTGTAACGCATTATGGTGTTCAGTGGTACCTAAAATAGACAAGGGACAAATTGAGATGTTATTTTCCTTCTTTTGCACAGCACATGCACAGCCTCACAGCTCTCTAAGGACACCTGAGCTAACGTTCACTCAATATCTTCGTGTAATCAAAGGAGGCAGAGAAAAGTACCAAAAGGTAAATGCATGACAAACTCTCCACTTCTTTTAAAATTTGAAAATGGAAGAGAGGAGGCCATTCTCAAGGCTGAGAAAGAGAAGGACACTAGAGTTTAAGTGTGTCCTGAAAACTGGTAGGGGTGGTCTTTGTCATAGCCACCAAGCTGGCCAAGAAATGGCCAAGAAGTATCTTGGAGTGGTGTTGGTGAAGAGACATGAAGAGAAAATTTGGAGAAATACTGAATATCACAAAAATACTTAACCAGAATACATTTTCCCCAGGCTACTTCCCATTTCACACCACAGCTTTGAGTAGCTACAGCTCTACCAATCTCAGAAATGCTTTCTGTTTGTTCTGCTAGCTGTGGGAGCACCATTTTTTTTCCACATGGCATTAAGTAGGGCAGCTTCTGCACTTCCGCCTTTGAATTTGACTTGCCAGTGAAATCCAAGTATTCCTGTCAAGGCATTCCAGTCCTATGGTTCCTCAAGAGTGGCTAAGTAAACACAAACAAACCCCATGCAAATTAGTAAATATTAATTAACAGCACAGCTACAAAGCTATATTAAAGAATAATCACAATTAACCCCAGGCATTTCCTTCCAGAGCTTTTCCAACATATCCCACACTGCATCACAGAAAAATCTCACAACACCACCAACAACCCAACAGGAGGGCAAAAAAACACTACAACCCCATGTACCTGACAGGCAGTTCATGTACTGTAAGTCCCCATAGTTTTGAGCAAAATTAGTGGGAAGTAACACCCTCCTTTGTTGCTCCAGTAGACAAGCCCTTTAGAGTAAAACCTGGGGTGACTGTGTTCTGCAAACTCTTTTTTGGTTAATGTTGTTGACATGTTTCTCACAACAGTTATCTTTAGCAGAGCACAAGATATAAATGTCCATAACCCCATCTGCCAACGTAAAAATTTTGGGGAGTTTTTGTCAAAAAAGGTTTCAGAGTGTGTGATTTTTTGCCACCTTAAAATTAAGTGTAAATATCAATCAAATAACATTTGTCTGGCTAATTATAAATACAGATATCTGTCTATTTTTCAGTTGGCTGATCAATAAGGTTTTGTTCACTTAGTTTGGGATAGCTGAAGAAAAAGCATCATCTGTACAGTAAGAAGACTCTAATGGACAGTTCAAAGGGAACTATCGTGCCTGGCCATCTGTGTGATCTTCAAGCTCCCATTTCACCTCTCTAGCACTCCGTTTCCCCTCTCACATTTTATTTCATCTCTCAGCCTAGGGAGCTCTTTGTGATGGACTGACAGTGTGATTAAATAACACCTACTAAAACAAGATTCCTGACATGTAGAAGTCCCAGTACATTATTTTAATATAAAAAGGAATAACAATGGCCTTTGCTAATAACAATGGAAATTCTAATGCCTCTTTGCTTATATCCTGTGATAAAGGCTATATGTTTCTAAGTACTTTAGAGATTTTCCACCTAAAACCTAAAGAATACTACTTAGGCTCCTACATAGCATACATGTTTCTGAAAAATTGTACTAATAATTCCATTAATTCAATTTCATTGCCAAATTTTGAAACACATGCCCAGAATTACATTCATTCTTCATTCTATGCACTCTAGAAAAAAAGAGTTGGTGCACTTAAGCACTTAGGAGATTTTTAGAGGTGCTTTTGAAAATATGACCTTTAATGCTGCTGTGCTGTGGAGAAAAATGTTAAATTTTTAGTTTAGTTTAGGGTTTTTTTTTGGTTTTTTTTGTTAAAATAAATTGCAGTGCACTGACAAATATGCACTTTGTCAGAACAAAAAACCTTAAATTTCCAAGTAGAACATGTGAACTTTTGAGTAAATGAGGGGGCTGTCAAGTTTTAAAAAACAACAGCACATCTACTGGGCAAAAGACACAGATTGTCTCATGGTAATACTGCAGTAAGCTGTAAATCTCATGCCAGAGGTGCAGATGGTTGTTTGTCTTTTATGTAGCTCTACCAAAATAAACTTTCCAACATTTTCGTTTTACAGAGTAGAGTTAAATAGTTGCCTATTAGGTTACACATGCTAAAGGATAAATAAAACCACTACAAATATGCAGCTATTGATGTAGAGTTATAGAGCTAGAGATAAATATTAGACAATTTTTCCTTACAGACACAAGGTGTTAATAAATAGCAAAAAATAACTGACAAACACTGAAGATCAAAACTACTGCTTTGGGCAAAATGGATGGTACTTTTAGGCCTCTGTTTTGCCTCCTCTGATGACTAGAAACTTTTAAAAACAGGAAGTTTTTAAAAGGAAGAATCCCTTAAAGGACAGTTGGTGAGGCATACACCTAACACAGAAAGACTCTCTCAAGCCTCAGGCGATCTATGGAAGTCTAATGTCCTGAAGTGTAAAGCTGCATCTCTTACTCATTTTTACTAAATCAGATACATGAGCCAAAAAAGACACAATATAAAGATAAAATAAAAATAAAGCATGTTCTAAATTTGCTCCCTACACTTCAGTATCCTGCAGGGGTGTTTATTGAGAGGTCCTCTTGTTTTTCCCTGTAATCTTGTTGTCCACAGTGTGCCTTCAACATGTTAAAGAGACCCAGAAATCAGATGGCAGGATTGAAAACCTCGTTTTTTTCAGTTTCTGCAGTGTGCATTTTGAGAATGGTAACTTCTGTCTAGAAATATGCTTAAAACCTCTGCCACAATGAAGGGCAACCAAGAACCCCCTAACCCTCCCAAGAATGCTTCTGAGGACTCTACAGTACAAGTACAAGGAGACTGAACAGTACCCTACATGCACATGGCTGCATAATAAATGCTCAATTAGTCCAAACTGTCTGACATTATGTTTACTACATATTCGTGGTTGGCCCTAAGGGCCTAAAACTGTTCTACCATGGTTGTGGCATAAATCTTGGCCATTAATTCACACCATGGAGGCAATAAAATGGATACCATAGAAAACTTCTAAATATGCTGAGGAGAGGAGAAAAAAATATTCTATCATACAGCACAACATGTTAAAACAAGGTGCATTGGCTGTAACCTCATTTTTTTACGCTTGGTTCCAGTCCAGTGTGAGTCTTCTCCAGATCAGTGACTGGTTCTGTGTGTACTTGTGCAAATCTATTAGATGTAGGCTGTTGTTTCAGTCTTTCTTCCCATGGGCTGCTCTGTTCATGCAGTGATTATTTTACCCTTGCTGTATCTTAAGCGTTTTGTGAGTCTAATTCTTCAAACCAAGAAGATTATCAGCTTGGAAATTTCTCTATATGTAAGTGCATGCATATGCATGTTTTGATCACAATAAAAGGATAAAAGGACAGTATCTGACTAATCCTTCTCATTTATTTATTTATTTGTTTATTTGTTTGTTTCCTTTACAGGGGGGCCAGAGAGAACATTGGGTTTTTTCTTCATTGTTTCCATATAACTTTATTAAGATGGTTTATAACTCCAGAGATTTGAGGTAATGAGAAAATTATTGTATGCAGGGTACTCATTCTGTTTCTTTCATCCTGTCTCCAGGACTTTTCTTCCTGTCAATCTCTTTGATGGCAATGAGGTACAAACTTACAGACTGCTTCATAAAAATGAGAGTAGTAATATGTTCTTATTCATCTGGTCTGAAATTTCCTACCAAAGAAAGTGAGTAAAATGAACCAGAAACATGGAGTTCAAAGGAGTTCGAATTTGAGAAACTTTTAGTGGAATTAAGGCATAATTTCAAAGAAACTGTTGTTGAAGTCACAGCAAAGATGACCTGGTTGCAAGAGACAAAAACTAAAAGCTGGGAACTCAGTATAGATTTGATAAATAACAGCTAGGTTTACCTTTCAATTGTTTTTTAGTTTTGAGAATGCTATTGGACACAGGGTCAGGATACTTGAATGAAACTTAAATTATGAAAGAAAAGAAAATAAATTATGAAAGAAAAGAAAATAAATTATGTTTCCCCAGAACTAGAAGTTTCATCTTAGCTTTGTCTAGCCTGCCATTAACATGCTTTGCTGCTACATGAAAACACTCATGTTCTTATTGAAAGACAAAGCATGAGTGTTTTTTTAAGATAAAGTATGAGTGCAAGATGGATCTGCTACAGTGAATTCTTCCAGACTTTACTGACTTCACTAGATTTGCCCTTTATGTCACTCAGCTCAATTCATTCTAACATTATTAGTCCTGTGAAATATGTGTAACTATTCAAATATATTTCTTTAATGATCAATGGCAGGAATAGTCCACCAGGAGTCACATGAATGCAGGGAATCCCACTGTTTTCCTCCTTTTCTAAGTCACCAAGAAAAGCTTGAAAATCTACCCTGTACATATCGCATTAACTCAGAAAAGAAGGAAACTAGAAAGAAAGAAAGAAAGCAAGAAAGAATAAAATGCTGCAATATACCTGAAAAAAAACCCAACCTTGACCTGTATTGCAATTTATGTAGCATTCTCATAATTAGGCTGAGGAGGATGGAAAGTATTGATTTTTAAATATCAGGAATACTGCAGCTGGAAAAGGAGAAGCTGGAGGTTAAAATCACTTCATAAATTTGTTGTGAGTTTGGAGCAAGGCAAATGGGCATGAACAAGCCAACAACACATCCAGGTTAAGAACTAGAAGATATTTTCTACTAACAAGAGAAGTGAAGTTCCGGAATCTTCTTGTAAGCATGTTAGCTAAAAAAACAACATGCTTCTGAGGTAGGGTGCAATTCTCTTATACATGATATTGTGCAGTATGGATGCCTGGGATAACAGTGAGCTGGCTCACATACGCTTTTTTAATCTTGTGCCTGTGACCTCATGCTGACTCTTAACGATTCCACATCACATCATCTTTTTTGGTTATGTGGGACTTGTTTTGAAAGGTTTTAGTCTTTTATTAAAGTTGGATAAAAGAAGTTTTATATAGAGAATGGGAATGGTTGTATGTTTTTGTATGCATCCACAGATGATTGTGTGTGGACAGGCTGGAGTACCATACTGTCTCTACAGCATTCGTCTCACTGAATTTCTTCCCTTTTACTCTGTGTGTATATTTACAGTATATTTCCTCCAGAATTGTATAGCTGATCCATTGTTAAAAAAAAAAAAAAAAAAACCCAAACCAAAACAAAAAAACCCCAACTCATCAAATATCATCTTGTTAGATGCAATGTATAAATGAAGCATGGGGGAGAGAAAAGTTTCCTTAACTTCTGCCTTTCAAGACAATGGAAAGTGTGTGAGATACTTCTCTGCCAGAGGACAATGTAAGGGCATTGTTCTAGAAGTCACAGACTTCTTCACAAAGTTAATATTTAGTATACTCTGACATTTTCATCAGTTGTCTGTAAAGAACAGGAAGTTTTCTTCCTACTCTAGAGCAGAGAACTTGTGTTTTGTACTTCCAACACTAAGCTGGGATGATTAGGTCCACTGGCTTTGGGCAAGCACATGGACTGAGTTTGACCTTGTCTGCAAAAGATACCACAGACATGGACAAAGTTTAGCTAGCTCCGGATGCTCCTAAAATGCAACCAGAAGCAAACATCAAGGGCACTGATGCCACCTAAATTTAGGCATCTAGAATAGGAACTTAGGTGCTCAAAGCTCCTGTATTCAGTGGGGATAAATGATGTGATGACAAGCAAAGCTAGAAGGTCACTATATATATATACACCATGTCCATTTAGAATGGGTTATATGTACCCTTAGGCAGTTGTACAGAATATAGCTGCTTCATCCTGTCATTGCAGTCCTTGCTTTTGGACTATGGGCATGGTTAAAACACAGTAATATGAATGTTAACCTAAAAGGAGGTTGTGGGGGGTATTTCATTGTCTGCGGTCCTTTTTTATCTCCCATTCGCCCCATATACAGTGAGTACCTCTCTCTTGGAGAGAAGTACAGTCAGATCTTAAAGGACATCCTGATCCATGCAATCACATTGCCAAATAAGTGAAAAATACAAGAGGATCTAAAAGAAGTAGGAGGTAGGAGTGTGGTGTTGTCCAGTGCTCTTTCCTGAAAAGCAACTGATGAATCATGTCCAACAAAATAATGTTGTCCAAACAAATCCAACATCACACTCCTGTTCACTTACATCACATCAGTCCCACAGTCCCACACCAAATCTCACTTGCCCCAAAATGTCCAGGCCCCAGGCATTTTGCCCCAGGTCTTCCCACACCTTCCAAATCCAACACAGAGCCCCATTTCTCCCAAGATCTCCACCAATAAACTCCTCTGTCCAACACTCAGTAATGTAACCCTAATATCCCTACAACCCCTGCTCCCACTATCCCTTACTATATCAAACCTGTCCCAAGCTCTGCTCCCCCCAGCTCCAGTCTCACTCATATTTGTGGCTCTGTGGACCCAGGCTAAGCATGGCAGCTGCCAGCACTTCAGATCTAGCACTGCATTAATATCTCCTCCTCCTTTCTCCCATTGCCTGCTCTCACTACTGTCCTGACATTGCCCACTGCAGCCTGCCAAGCCTGCCCCTTGCAAAGCTTTTGCTGGAAATTCCCAAACTCCAGACATGGCTGCACTGTTTCCAAAATGCGCTTAGATGGTGCTCCAAGGGCAGAAAAGGAAGACATATCAGGGAAACCCAGGCAGCTGATAGCTCTGCTCCTGCAGGGAAGCAGCTCTGTGTAGTAGTTACTAAAGACTCCTGTTTTAATAATAGAACATTGCCCTGAGATTTAATTAGCACTTACTTATAGCAACATATGTCAGATAGCAGTAGCTCTCAATAGGCACTCGTGAGCATTGTCAGGACTACAGGCTTGGTGCCAATGTGATTCTCTGTTCCTGTTTGTGCTGATGTAAGCCCCACATAGCTCTCATTGTTGATCTTGTTTTTCACTCATTTCACTGAGAAAAAGAAATAAATATCCATCCAACTGTTTATCTATTGAAAACATACTGTCTGACAGTTTGTTATCTCTTCCTGCTTTACGTGACAGCATTCAGCTTTCCACCCTAGTCTTGGCGTTTGAATGATGAGTAAGCTGTAGTACTGATGCCAATCAATTGCAGCTCCTGAATTAAGGTTTTATGGCTGGCTGTCTCAAACTGTGCTCTCCCATGCAGCAGAATATGGCACCACCTTGTTCTTTCATCTGTTCACATGTAGGAGTCATATTTGCTATCAGAAAATGTAATTAAATTGAAATGTATCTTCTGTGAGATTTGTTTTAATCACCAATAACATGGTGGATGCTGTTGTTTAGATGAAGCTTATCTGAGCTATTCTAGTGGTAAGAAAATGCTGGGGAAACAACAAATCAGGTATGATATTAGATAGCTTCATTAAGAATGAGATAAAGGAAAAGAAGTTGGAGGACATTTAGTTCTCCAGGTGTTTTTCCAACCTGTGTCTTCACTGCTGGCCTATGGAGTACAAAACCAGTCTTCACCCAATTATGAAGTAGTCACTGCATGCCCCTGTGAATGCCCTGCCACACACTGAGAACTCAGTGTGTAAGGGACAGGAAAAAAGGTATTAAAAGACTTCTGTGTGGCTCATTTAAGTCTGACTTTTATGTCCACAAGTGAGTGTCAGAGAAAGAAAACTAGTCCTTCCTCTGGAGGAACATGAGTGAGTGTGCAGCACAGCCCTGGCTTTAAAGGGGATATGTTGATCCCCATGCCTTTTTTTTTATTCACTTGTTTTACACAGAAAACTGTAGAACATAGAATCATAGAATAGTTAGGATTGGAAAGGACCTTAAGATCATCAAGTTCCAACCCCCCTGCCATGGGCAGGGACACCTCGCTCTAAACCATATCACCCAAGGCTCTGTCCAACCTGGCCTTGAACACTGCCAGGGATGGAGCATTCACAACTCCCCTGGGCAACCTGTTCCAGTGCCTAACCACCCTAACAGGAAAGAATTGCCTCCTTATATCCAATCTAAACTTCCCCTGGTTAAGTTTTAACCCATTACCCCTTGTCCTATCACTACAGTCCCTAATAAAGAGTCCCTCCTCAGCATCCCTATAGGCCCCCTTCAGATACTGGAAGGCTGCTATGAGGTTTCCACGCAGCCTTCTCTTCTCCAGGCTGAACAGCCCCAACTTTCTCAGCCGATCTTCATATGGGAGGTGCTCCAGTCCCCTGATCATCCTTGTGGCCATCCTCTGGACTTGTTCCAACACATCCATGTCCTTTTTATGTTGAGGACATCAGAACTGCACACAATACTCCAAGTGAGGTCTCACGAGAGAAGTATAAAGGGGCAGGATCACCTCCTTCGACCTGCTGGTCACACTCCTTTTGATGCAGCCCAGGATACGGTTGGCTTTCTGGGCTGTAAGTGCACACTGAAGCCACCTCATGTTCATTTTCTCATCGACCAGCACACCCAAGTCCTTCTCCACAGGGCTGCTCTGAATCTCTTCTCTGCCCAGCCTATAGCTGTGTCTGGGATTGCTCCGACCCAGGTGTAGGACCTTGCACTTGGCATGGTTAAACTTCATGAGGTTGGCATCAGCCCACCTCACAAGTGTGTCAAGGTCCCTCTGGATGGCATTCCTTCCCTCCAGCGTATCAACCAAACCACAGAGCTTGGTGTCATCGGCAAACTTGCTGAGGGTGCACTCAATCCCACTGTCCATGTCAGCGAAGAAGATGTTGAACAAGACCGGTCCCAACACCGATCCCTGTGGGACACCACTCGTAACTGGTCTCCAGCCAGACATTGAGCCATTGACCACAACTCTTTGTGTGCAGCCATCCAGCCAGTTCTTTATCCACCGAGTGGTCCATTCATCAAATTGTTGTCTCTCCAATTTAGAGACAAGAATGTCTTGTGGGACAGTGTCGAATGCTTTACACAAATCCAGGTAGATGACATCAACTGCTCTACCACTGTCCATCAGTTCTGTAGCCCCATCATAGAAGGCCACCAAATTGGTCAGGCAGGATTTCCCTTTAGTGAAGCCATGCTGGCTGTTCATTACTCTCTGGATGAAGATTCTCATTCAGGTCCTGCAATTAACTTCATTTTTCCTACCTGGCTCACACAAAGCCCTAGAAGTAGGCTGGGAATTTCTACTGCAAACACATCTTCAGAAAAACCCATCTTTTGAAATGTTTTAGAAAGCCACCCTCTTTGTTTCATATCAAACTGTCGTTCCAATCAGAACAAAGTTTCCTTTCTTATATATTCATCTAGTTCTCAGACTTGTAAATAGACAGGATCATTGTGTGCACTTCACTTGCAAGATATTGTTCCCTTTCAGAGCACATGCATAAAAGGGGAACTTTTTCCTCCCATTTTAGTTTAATTAAAAGCCAAGATGTGTCAGAAGCTTTGAGCTGATCCAGTGAGAAGATGACTGATCAAGGATATGTTAGCACAGTTGTGGATACCAAGGTTACAGCCCTTCTCCCAGTGAACAGAAGTGCAGGCAACAGGTTAAAAAGCAGTCTCTTTATTTTGACAAAATAGGTTTATTAAAACTAGTCAGGAAGGAGAATTAAAATAAGAGTTTGAAGACAATGAGATCTTAGAGTGTTCACATCTCTAGAGGTGAGCGGACTTGAATGGCCTGCAATTATGAAGACAAAGGAGAAGGTTGTGATGCTCACCTGATGGCATTAAGGGAAAAATATGTTACATAGGTTCTTTCATCATTATCTCATGCACCTTTCAAGATATTCCCCTCTCAGAAGTAATTTATCTCAGAGATTTGTAAAGTAATCCCAGCTATGCTGACACATTCTTATCCATTTATATCTCCTCTGCAAACTGTGCTCAATCTTAAAGCTTCTTAAGCTGCCATGATGCTTGTCAGCTGCACTGGCTTCTCCATGCCATCTTTTCAGCCACAATAAATGTAACATGGTGCTGTTTCAATGACAGTTGAATTATCTTGTGTCTGCCAAGACCAAGAAGAGAGTCATATGCAGTAACACAGATTAAAATGACTCAGTTACTTTTTAAGTTATAGTAATTATATCATGTCTACACCTCCTACTATTGTTTTTACGCAAGGATATTTGAAGATCTAGGCAAGAACTCACAGGCTTTTCCATGTGAACCGTTGACAATGGCTCCTTAGTTTCTCAAAAAATGAAAAATACGTTTGCTACCTCTGGCTGTAAGTGGCTGGTGCTAACACTGGTGATTGCTTCACAATCAGAGTTTTCAAAACACATGAACACATGATTCTGTTTCTAAGACCTGTGAGGCTCTGTACTAAGACAAGATCAGGTGAGATGAGTATACTTCCCCCAACTCTTCTAAGCAGTGCCTTATGTGCGATGGTAATGCAAGGAAAATTCCTGCTAAAATTTTAACAAAGAAACATTTTTAAACAAAGCAGAGTTACAGAAGGCTGGAGAACTGCTAACAAACTGCTGGTAAATTGGTTTAGAAAAGGCATCTGTACTCCTGAATCTGTAAGCCTGATGCATTTTGTCCTGATAATGTAGAATAACAGTATTTGTTAGCAGGGCTGTCAAGCGTCGTGCCAGTACTCAACCAAGCCATATCCACTCCACCAATATAGCATTAAACCATACCAGTGAAGGAATCGTAATCAGAGGAAACTGTGAGAAATAGCACCAATAAATTGTATTTTTACTCCTAGAAGTAAAAGTTGAAAAATGGTGTTAACAATAGGAATGCAGCTTTATTTATTTATTTCATATTTACACCTTGTTTTTTAGTAACAGGATAGCGTATTCAATTTGAGCTCCAAAATAAACTTGTGTATTCTTACAAGTAAACTATTTAGCTCTATTCTTTCCTTACACCACTGTAGTTCCATCATCATCTACGGGACTGTACAACTGTCAGCAAAACTACGTTATTTGTAGAGGTAGTAACACAGGTAACTTTGGGCATCCACCTTCTGGTAGCTAAGTTGGGAAGGACTTTCTACTTAAAGAGAGAAAGAGAAGCCCTTCCAGAGGGAAGTTCAGCCTCCTTGAATTTTCTTTTTATAAAAAACAAGGCATCAAGGAGAAGTAAAGCAGAAAAGGGAATATTTGTATCACCATTAGGGTAGTCAGATCAATGCAGGGTGCACAAAATATTAGGGAACTTTGTTGGATTCAGTAATGAAGTAGCCTCACTGGATTGTTCATAGGCTTCATCTCCAAAATGTCCTGTGGAAGAGTCAAATATCTGCCTCCTAATATTGTTTTGCCTGACAGAAACTAAATGATGAATATTATCTAAAGATTTACAGTAGGTTTGTGTCCTACTGTTGATCTTTTTTTATGATACTGAATGGAAATTTCCAGTATCACTAAAATAAATAATTATTTCCATACTTCTCATAATCAAAATAAACATGCATATTTATGCACAGGATTTATAATTTATTTCACATCCTATGGGCACTTGTTCAGACTATGCAGAAAATTCACCAAACGAAAGTTCTGCACTTGCTTCATTCATTAGTGTCTTGCAGCCATTCTGAACAGGTGTTGTGTTCAGCAGATGTGCTATGTAAATTAGTTTACAAGCATTTTAATTCCATTCATCACTGACATATCTGCTAATCCATGCACTTTCAACTTATCTACCATTATCCAGTGTAATTTACCTCAGTGCTGGTTTTATCATAGTTTTTACCCCTGCTACACATCAGTATTGCATTCAGGTTGTACTCTATGAACTCTCCAGACTCATTGCAGTGGTACACATGAGCCAGTTTATAGACTGACAGCTGCTTGTCTAAAATAGTCTAAAATACACTTCAGCTAAAAAAGACTCTAGAATATCCTCACTCAAGCTATGGAATCTCTATTTTGCAGTTGATTTGTCAGGATTAAGAGCAAAAGGCATCCTTTTCTTCAACTGGCTGTGACTCACAAAACATATCCCAGCTTTAAAATACAAGATTAGAAAGGTATCATGCTGTCAAGTCATACTAAGACCTCTACTTTTGGAGAGACTCCCAAAAGCAGTAGATGGCTTTCCTTAGTGGAGATGACAGTAAAAATGTTAAACATCATAGGAAACTTGTACTTTCTAACTATTTCTATCTACTTCAGCTGCTGAAATGTTTAAAAAACAGTGTGTAAGTGCTCTTGAGGTTTTATTTCTAGGGATGCAAATGAATCTGTCTTGGGAAACTGTATTCAGCACCTGTAAAGGCATCTGCAAACCTACAGGACTGTGTGACAGCAGAGCCCTGGGCAGAGATGCAAGCATCCTTCATTTTCAGAGCATTTAGCTTATTCAGAACTCTCCCCCATGTTCCCAAACCCTCACAATTTAATCAGTTTATGGAACACATCGGTGCAGCTTGAAGACAATTGCTTTTCCTTCCCAGTCACCTCAGCAGCAACCATACGGTTTCAGTTTTCTACAAAGCCTCTGGGGTACCCAAGGTGCACTTTGCATGGCTGTCATTCCACCTCCTGTTCTGTCAACAGCACCGTCACGCTGGGAGTGCTATTTATGGAGCTTCCTGCGTTGTTTATGGGGATTCACACCTCTGTTTTGGCAGCAGAGTCATACCCTAAAAATTAGCACTATCACAGCTGTCTTTAACCATTCAGTATGTAATTTGAACAGGTGCTTTTCTTTGAAACAACTTGCCTTAAACATCCACAGCCTATTTGGATGTACTAGCAAAAAAAAAAAATAATGCTTCTCAACATCCATGTTTTTGAAAGGGAGATTGTCTCCCCTTCCAGTTTTGGGGGTTATTATTATTTTTATCCAGCCTTAAAGTTGTGTTCAATAAGAAAAAGAAAGAATTTATTTCATGTAAAGACTGCTTCCATGCTCTTTTCTTACCCATGCAATAACCTTTATTGATAGAAACAACTACTAGTTGTACAGGGTTACAGAGTGGTGGTTACAGGGCACCTAATTCTAGCGGTTCCTAGTAAACTTTATATCTACAAAGTTACACAATTTTCAAACTCTTTCTGAAAAGTATATAATTGTAGAAATCTGTCAATGAGCAAAAATACCCTTGTGTGGACATCTAGACTCCTAGAAATCCATCTAATAGCATAAATATTGGTTCCTATTGTCCTTTTCACAGACATATCCAGTGCATCCACAAGAGAATTTCAGTCCACATAGGATACTACACCATTTGAGAGGAGAAAGTTGAAGTTGCATCTCAGATGCCTCTTGGCACCTTGGATTGGGCAAGTGAATCAAGCCATAAGATCTGGGATTCATTGCTTTTAGGTATCAACGAGGGCATCCACACCTGAGTGGTCAACTGAGTGAAAGATGCACTTTCAGGATAAAAGTCCTCTGACTTTTCTTAGGTATCTACCTTAAGGTGAGATCAGTCATATCCTATAAATGCACTTTTTTTTTCCACATTATTACTTAAGGCAGACTAAAATGCCAAGTCAGATGTGATGCTGACATTGTAAACTTCTAAATCAAGTGAAATCATCTGTTACCTGTTTATTTGCAATGCAGAGAATAGGCAGAGAAAGAACAAAGTTCCATGTATGCTCTGGGAGATAACTGATATGTCAGGATTGCAGACAGGAGAAAAGACAAAAAGGGGATACATCAGCTCTCCTTCCTTCCTATGTTCTAAGTGTCATTTAAAAAAATCTGAATTTTCTTTCTATTTTCAATATTACTTCTGCAGTAACTTCTGATCTGTAGATCATTAGATAATTATTCATTTTGTTGTTGAGTACTAATAACTGTTGAATTTCATGACATACTTTTTGGCCAAAAACTCTAGTTAGTCCAGGTCCTCTGAAAGGCAGTGCAGCCATCTGCTCTATCACCCACTCTTCCCATTTTTGCACCATTTGCAAAGCTGATGAGAGTACACTTTGTCCACCATCTAGCTTATTAATGAAGATGCTAAACGGTGTTGGCATCAGTATCTAGCCTTGGAGTACATAGATAGTGACTGGACTCCAGGTGGACTTTGTACAACTGATCATAACATTTTAAGCTCAGCAGATCAGCCACTTTTCAGGCCAGATCACTGCACATTTAATTAGTCTGCTCTTCATCAGCTTGTCAATGAGGATGTAGTGGGAGAAGGTGTTGAAAGCTTTGCTAAAGTCAAGATAAGGATTATCAGCTGCTCTCCACTCCTCTGCTCAGCTATTCATCTCATCACAGAAGGCTGTCAGGTTGCTCAGGAATGGTTTCCTCTTCATAAATAGATGCTGACTACTCCCAAACACCTTTTTGTTGTCCATGATTTTGGAAATCCCTACAGCTTCCTGAGAAGAGGAAGAGGAGAAGGAGGTGCTGATCTGTCTTCTCCATGGTTTCCAGTGCTAAGACACACGTAAATGGTTCAAAGCAGAGCCAGGAGAGGTTCAGACTTGGGGTTAGAAATCATTCCTTTCCTGAGAGGGTGGTCAAGAACTGGAACAGGCTTTCTAGAGAGGTGGTTGATGTCCCAAGCCTGTCAATGTTTAAGAGGCATTTGGACAATGCGTTGAAAGAGGAATCCCTGGCACAGAGATGGAGTGGACAGGGACGTCAATGAAGTCTCAAGCTATCTGCAGTTATTGTGTGTCAGTGTCTCATGGTTATTACTGCTCATCATAAAACATATGGTTAGAGAAAGTCAGGGCAGGGAGAACAAAGTTCAACAGAAAAAGTCTGTGAGGTTAATTTGTGAAGTCAAAGACTGGGTTGTCACCCAGTTCTGCTAATTACCAACCCTGTTAAAATGCTTAACTAAGACTAGATACAAATGCAAAATGAACGGAGGCCTAGTTTTAGTAGTGTTTTTAACTGAAACCAAACAAGCAGCAAATCTGAAGAGCAGTTCTGAAACAGAGCTCATGACTGTCACTGGTGCTTTCAGAGACAAATCTCACTGAACCACTAAAAGAGATGTAAATGATGACAGCCTCTCTTTAATGCTGTTTGTTCTCTCTGCTCTCTTCACCCCAGTTGTCCAGTAGAAAATTTAGTTCCTGAATCATGACATAACATTCATGAAAGCATTAATTTATAGCCCAAGTGCACCTCTAATTATCACAATTAATTAATTAGTTTCTGCTACGAGTACAGTGATGACAATTTGGAGTGACAAAATACCCTGTTAAAGTATTTCTTGGCACGGAAAGCATTTCCAGAAGAACAGGGAAGCTCCCTCTGGGAATGTTAAGCTATACAAATTGTGCATACTCTCAGGTTTATCACCATAAACGATCCTCTCTTTTCACCAGACATGCAGAGATTTAAGCACTTAAATCTAACCAAAATGCTATGACTTTCAAATCTGCTGAATATCTGTTTTTCCTCCTGATATCCAGTGCTAATCCTCTGAAAATGAGGCTTTTTTTTATACTAAGTCCTTTAAATTAGAAAGCAGAAGTGGGATATATCTCCCCAGACATCAGTGGGGTAGACGTAGTTGACCATTCATAGTCATCTAGTAGCAGATGAAGGGTCTTAGGGTATTGAAGACTTCTGCATGGGGCTGGCAGGAATGTCACAGGAGCTAGAAGAGGTCTGTGCCCTATTAGACTGATAGTTGAAGGCAAAGGAGGGCACACTTGTGCCTCTCCAAAATCAGCAGATGTTGAAGAGTTTTCAGTCCTAGTTCAGCCCCAGTTGTTCAGATGATCAAAACAATGTTGTCAATGATTTTCTCCAGTCTACTCCAGAAGGAGATTCATCTTGTCCTGTAAGAAGCTAAAAGAGGTGGAATGTACCATAGTGTAATGCATTTCTCTCTTCTTCTGAGATTTGGACTACTAGTTCAGGCTGCATAATTAACTTTCAGCCAATTAAATTAAGGAGATACAGATGTAGTTCAATCAGCTAGTCAGGTCTTAATTCAGCTTCCCTAACATAAGTGTTTCCTGTTCATAGAATCATAGAATGGTTTGAGTTGGAATGTAGTTTCACATCCCTCAAGGAATCTTGCTTGGTCTCCATCTGTTTCTCCAGAAGGTGGTCTTCCTCTGGCCTCATCTGCCATTCAGAGGCAGCTGTCTGGGATATCTCAGATGTCTCACAAATGGTACTGGTGCTTGTATTTAAGCAACCAAACCTGGATTCTTCTAGGAATGCAATGAGAAAACAGTGCTCATTCTCAGTATAGAGAAAATTATCCGCCAAACACTTGAAGTCAGCAAGATAAACGGAGACAGAATGTACTGTGGGAGTCTTCAGAGCTTTCAAGGTGCTCACACTCTTGGACTTCCAGGTCTAATCAACTCTTATAAAATTATGTCTGACATACTGACTACTTTCCGAGGAGTCAGAAATCTAAGCAGAACCATAATTCAGATATCCTGACTTCCAAACCTCTGTTAAAATATTCAGCACTATTCACCATGGACCACATGCACTACTCATTAAAGATCTACATGGAGAAGATTACTATTGATTTCAGTTATAGGCCTAATTCAATATGCACTACTCCTTCAAATATAGATACCCATGCTGTACCTTCAAAGGTCCATGAGGCAGCCTGGGAAATCTTCCATGCTGTATGATGATTGCTCTGTGTTTTTGTTGTTTGCTTCTTGTTCTGGAGATCAATATTAGAGATTTGCTCTTGCATGAGTTAAGAGCCCTGGTTTTAGTGATTGAATTACTCCATGATAATCTACCCCCTTGAGCTATTACAAAAGCTGAATTAATAGCATTGCTTAGATGACATTTGAATATGATGCAGCTGTCTGAATCATATTGCTATAACTACTTTTTGATTGCCAGAAGAACAATTCCAATCATTCTTTTACCATTCTCATTAATATGATGAAAAATCACCTCTACAAAAAAAAAAAAAAAAAAAAAATCAACAAAAAGCACAGCAAAGACAAGGTGGGCTTCTAAAAACACTGTAAAAGAGAAAGATGAGTGACCATATACATTAAAAACCACTTTTGCCTTTCTTAAGCAAAGCTTTTTAATGCATTGCATTGCCATTGTTGTTAAATTCTCCTAATCAGATCCAATCCAGATCATTAATGAGCAAAATCATCATTTGTGTCCAAGTCATGATGGGAGCATGCATTTCCAAATTGATATTAAAAAGCATGACTACTAGGAATAACAACTTGGAGAGATTTGTATCCAACTACTTTTGACCAGGAAAATAGGCCAAACTAAAAACTGATGTATCTACCCTGTATGCGCTGATCTGAGACAAGTCCTCTGTATATACCTGCACTTGACCCCATGGACTCTATGAAGAACATCTTCATGACTAGAGTGAAGGCACAGACAAAAACAATGAACACCCATTCAGGGTGCTGTCAAAGCTCACACCCCTGAAACAGTTTGTCTCCAAGTTTTTAGCCTGTTCAATTGAAATCACACTTTGTAGCATAACCAGACAGGCTGTCTGTCAGCACCCTGCAGAAAGCCCATAAGGCAGCTATGTGGACAGGATGCTACTGGCAGGTGTAAAGTACCATCTGCACAGCCATCTGGAGACCACTCTTCCTCAGGGTACAGATGTAACACCAAGGCCTCATTCTTCTTCCACTGACACGAGAGGAAGTTTCAAGCAACTCTATCAAAGTCACTGTCCTCCTCACCTCCATGAAGGTATCATTGATGAAAACAGAATCAGGGTCCTGACCTAAGCTAGAAAGAAGGGTGTTCAGCACTTGGCTGAGTTTTGAGTTTTTCCTGCTGGAGGCTGCGATACAGCAAGGAAATAAAACCCAGCTGAAAGAATTTATCAAGCCTATTAATTAATATTTAGTATAACCAGGCAAGGTGCTTGGAAGATGCACTTCCAATAAAAAACATATATAAAGAATAACCCCTTATTTCTAAAAATCCTTTTCCAGTGAAGTGAATTTCCACAATATTGTCTTTCATAAGATCCAAAATAACCCCAAACTTCTTCCTTTCAATTCTAACCCATCTCTGATGAGCATTATTAATATCAGATCACAGGATGCAGAAATCTCAAAAGCAAGAAGACTTTCACAGAGAGCAACTCTGATGCTGAAACAAGAATAGCATTATTTAGGAATACAACTTTATTTCCTGTCTATAATATAGTCCAACCTAGGATTCTTTTCTTCTGTATTCATATCTTTTATAATTTTCTGTGATACCAATAGAGAAAGAAAATCTACTTCGGAATTCTTACCTACAAAACCAATAAAAATAGTAATAAACCAGAAAGGTCTGATCCTGTTTTATTTCCATGTCACGTGATTTTTCAATGAAGTTGTCTTATCACAATGATGCTGACTCTATGGCACAAATACTAGAGCCAATTCACTGTGCTCCTGGCTATGTCAGTAGAATCTAGTTAACTTAAAGCATTCATCAGACCTATCCATAAATATTTTAATATAACAAAGAAAGTATTCCTTCAAAGTAAAATGTATCCATAGTAAGACCTTATTTCCATAAATCCCTTTGTCCTGAAGCTAATTCCCAGAATATATCATTCACCAGATCAAAAAAAGGCCAAAATATCTTTCTTTCCATTATTCTGGGGCTATTGTGGCAGGTCCATCCTGTGGAACATCCCAGAGACTTATTCTATAAAGCATGCAATACTGAGAAGGACCTTATAAAGCCCTGTTTTCTGCTCCCCACCCTGCTCTCACCTGCTGAAAGTTTGCCCCCCTAGGGTATTTTGAACACCCAGATCTCAAAGACTCTAAAATACACTAAAAATTAATGAAATAGGCATATACATTTCTAAAAGTTAGGCTTCAAGTTAAAGCAAGCTGATACCTCCTCCAGGCTCAACCAAAGGAGACTGGCATTTTCATAGGACTATTCACCCTACCTTTCAAGGGTTGTTCTGACACAGAATGACTTATTTTCAGGAGAGGTTCTCTCATTGCACCCATGAATGATTTTGGAGGAATTACAGATAACCTGTCAGGGACAGGTGCCTAAGTTCTGGATGCACCAAGCTCAGTGAGATGATTCCCCAGTTATTATTCAAATTAGGATTTTCTGTGGTTTCTGTAATGGTTTTTAGGGTTTTTTTCCTTTGTTAAGTATAAAGAGATAGCAGCATTTTTTCACCTAATACATATATTAGAAGATAAACACATAATTGATGCAATCATCCCCTTCCAGGTTGATAAGTAAAACCATCCTTGACCATTTAATTGTATCAAATACCTTTCTAGATTCCCTTATACTTACCACAGTTCATCCAGAATTATCTCTGCACACAGGACTGATATCACAATTTTAAAGAACATTTGAGTATTCATCTAATAACCTAGACTATTCTTTTCTCCTTAGTTAGCTGCTCCATTGTCTCCCAAAACATCTTAAAACCTGAAACTGTGGAAGCTAATTCCCCACTTAAAATCACTTTATTGATCATAAAGGCCTTTTGGCACATTATCACCACAAAACCCTTTTAACATGTATTAAACTATATTGGCAAATCTGAATGCTGGGTCCTTTATTTCATATTTTGCTAGTGAAATTAGCTTCATGAAAGAAAAAAGGATGTTTTTGTCAATATAAGTACAACTACATTAAGGGTTGCCTTGGTCAAAGGTTACACCTCATCACATACCTGTTTCTAATAGCTGTATAAGCAGGAGGTTTCAATGCAGGCATATGAATAAACAGGTAAAGGACAGATGTTTAACTAAGAGACCAAACGTTAAGACAGTGAGCATTCTCAGTTCCCAAGAATAAAGAGATTTAATCAGCTCATCCAATGCACATTTGGTTCAGCAAAGCATACAAGTATGTGCTCAACCTTAAGTATGTGGCTAAGTTCCACTGAAAACAATAAGAGTCAAATATATACTTAAACACATTATTGTAGGAAGACTGGATTACTCCATACTTACATACTTAAGGGCTTTGCTGTATCAGAACTTCAGGCCACCACAGAATTCCTGATTTCATCTATTGCATATCTGGATCCAACATTAATATTGTCTGGCAAAGCATTCACAGAGATTAGCACAGCATACCAAAACATCTGCATCCAGAGGGTAAGCTCCTCTAATTTTGTTTCAAAGGACATTCTGTATTTCTTCCAAAAGTTCATCACAATAGCTGGTGATACAGATGCCAGGAAAATAAAACCTGTAGTTAGTTACAGCACCTCCTCCATTAATTAGATTATCCATATGCAAATGTTACAGTTAGGGAATATGGCTCTGGAAAGTTAATAATTTAATCAGTGCATCAGAAGGCTAATGACATCTACTGCCAGTTTTCTCCAAAATGCATTTCAGGGATATTAACGTTATTACCAGACTGATAAATAAACTTTATCCTCTGAGCTCATATGAAAGTTTAAGAGGGGGAAGTAGAGTAGGAGAACAATTATAGTTGTTCTATACACAGGGGGAATCAGGGACTATGCCATGGCTTCCCTTGAAATAAATTGTATTTGCTTTTTTTTCCCACTTTTGGCATTTCCAGGTGCCTGTCTGGTTTTAACATCTTCTTCAGCCTCAATAAATTTCTCGAAACAAGGCTCTGTCATACATTCAGTGAGTCACAGATGAAAAATAAAAGTAATCCCTCAGTGGAATAAATGCGCTTGAGCTGGAGACCAGGAAAAACGTATTGTTTTTTAAAATAGATGGTGATACATTTTAACTTTTTTTTTTTTTTTTAAGCTTATTTTGCTTTGAAACTGTCAGAAAATGTTCACGGATTGTTTTGTAGGAGAAACAACTCTCCCCTAAGGCCACAAAAACAAAAAAAGAGGTACTTTCTTAATGATGATTAAAAGAATCTGTGAACTCAGGGGAATCATTAGTTCAGATCAAGCTCTCAGGCCACATTTTCACCTCAGAAAGTGTAAATTACTTGTTGTGCTGATTGCCTGAACCACCTTCCGACCAGAGCAGACATGGGAGGCCAGGCAGAAGTGGCGCTACCTTCTTATGAGGGCAAACACAGGGCTCAGGCACGAACATATGCATTGCACACCCATTTTTTTTCCTGTTCATGTCCCTTTCAGTCTCTCAAAATACCTGCCTCAAGCACTCTTCATATGCACTCTGACTGTCTTATGTTTATTGGCATTTACTGGGTACTCGAGATGAAAGCTCATGAACTGCACAGATAGTCATGATCGCTGCATATCTTTGGAAGATAGGAGTAGAAACTTCTGGACTAAAAAGAATCAATGACAAAAGATGCTCAAGAATTTATCTAAGGACAATTCTGAGGAACTCCTGTTCTGCAAACAGGTCAGGTGAGGTTGGGCCTTGGCACACATCATAGCCCCTCTGAAGGCCCAGTCTTTGTGGTTATTTGGTCAATATTCCCATTAACTTCAATGGAAGTGTTGCTTAAGCAATGTCTGTAGGGTCACATTGTGGTTTAAACCCTGCTGGCATCTAAGCCCCACACAACCACTCGCTCACTCTCCCCCAGTGGCATGGGGGAAAGAACAGGAAGGGTAAAAGTATGAAAACTCATAAGATACAGACAGTTTAATAGGTAAAGCAAAAGCTGTGCACACAATCAAAGCAAACCAAGGACTTCATTCATCACTTTCCATAGGCAGGCAGGTGTTCATTCATCTCCAGGAAAGCAGGGCTTCATCATGTGTAGTGGTTACTTGGGAAGACAAGCACCATCACTTCAAACATCCCCCATTCCTCCTTCTTCCTCCAGCTTTACATACTGAGCACAACACCATATGATGTGGAATATCCCTTTGGTCAGCTGGGGTCAGTTGTCCCAGCTGTGTCCCCTCCCAACTCCTTGTACACCCCCATCCCACTCACTGGGAGGTACAGAATGAGAAGAGTCCTTGACACTGTGTAAGAGCTGCTCAGGAATGGCTAAAATATCCCAGTGTTATCAACACTGTTTCCAGCACAAATCCAAAACATTGTCCCATACTAGCCGCTATAAAGAAAATTAACTCTATCTCAGCCAAAATCAAAACAGGTCAGGTTTTAGAACTGGATCTAGTTAGTTAATGCTTTATTGTGTAGCCAGAGATGGTATGATGATTTGTATTCTAGACTTCAGCCTTCAGGAAGCTAACACAAGTCTATTATTTTCTTTCAATTTAGACTATCTCTTGCCATCATTGCAGATGGTTTTTAGCATATTATCCATGTATAACAATGTTGAGGTTTAAATCTAGTCAGCCAAACAGTCTCCCTCCCACCACCCTCCTTCTTGCCCTCCCCCTGCTCCTAGAGGGATAGGGAGGAGAATCAAAAGAATGTAACTCCCATGGGTTGAGATAAGAACAGTCAAGTAACTAAGGTATAACACACATCACTACTGCTACCACCAATAATAGTAACGATAAGAGAAATAACAAGGGAAGAGAATACAACTGCTCATCACCCGCCGACCGATAACTTGTCCCACCCAGAAGTGAGCTAGCCCTTCCAGGTAACTCCTAGTTACATCCCGGGCATGACGTGCTGTGGTATGGAATACCTCTTTGGCTAGTTTGGGTCAGGTGTCCTGTCCCTTCTTCCTCCCAGCTTCCCCTCCTCCCTGGCAGAGCATGATCCTCACAAAGTCCTTGGTCAGTCGAAACAGTTGAGCAGTAACTAAAAACATCGGTGCTATCAGTGCTATGCCCAGGCCGAAAGTCAAAAGCACAGCACTGCACCGTCTACTAAGAAGGAGAAAAAAATGATTGCTACTGATAACCCAGGACAAACAGTAAGCTGGTCTTCTTCAAAATCTTGTATACGAGATAAAAAGACAAGATCTCCCATTGTACACCCTCTGCAGCATTGCAAGATCACTGCAAAACAGTGAGTTTTAAACATTAAATAATGTTAGTATATGTCTTAATAGTAATTTAATTTAAAGGGTAAATTTTCATGACAGTACCCCAACAAGGCTTGAATACAGCAAGATTCAACAGAATAGCTAGTTTTAAAACTTACATAATAATAATAATATTTGTCTCTTTCATAAGAATATCATAAACTTATTAAGAAATTCCTAGTCTCTCTAGATGCTTTCTTCCATGTAGATATTATTGCATAATATGCCTCTTCCAGCTGGAGTTCCTGATGTAACCATCTCTCTTTAATCAGGCCAGCTCTTAAACATAAGCTTTAGTGAGTCATATACACATATTTACTTCTTGCACATGCTAAAGAGCTTTTCTAAGAAGCCTTTTGCTCAGCTGCAGCCAAATTTACACTGTCAGTGTTGCTGACCTAGTCATTGCCAAAGCTGTCAAGAGATATGAATTCACATCTCCTTGGAAGAAATTAACCGCATCAATGCCAGGTACACACAGTAGAGTCCAGATGTCTGCAGCTTTGTAGTTTACATGTAAGCTCCAAGTAACATCAATACAGACACTTATACTTGATCAGATAGATGGATCACTTTCTATAATCCATTGACTGTATTGACTAGAGATGCAAAACAACTGCCTAAGCATATGTTCCTAGTACTATTTTACCCTCCATAGAGGGTTACTAACATCTGTAAAATACTGGCAGCTATGACAGAAGATCTATGGGAGACATCTGTCATTGTGGAATAAAACACAGAGGCCAGCTTACCCACCGTTTGTTTCAACTGACATATCCCTGTGTGCAGACAACTGAATCAAGACTTCTATTGACCATACCCACTGGAGAGTTTAGACAAGTGTATATTCATTCATGTGGGATGTTTAACTTTAGACTTCTTAATCTAATTCTGAATGCAGGCTTGGCTAGTTTTTAGGTCTTTAATCCAGAATGAGGTATCCAGAACTGGTGTCTTGCATTGCTCGTATTGCTACCCATCATGATCTTGTTATCCTGGCTTTGGCTTTGGCCAGAACAGAGCATAAGTAGAACTAGAGATGGTTTGAGAACTTTTGCCCAGCACAGGCAAAAATTAACTTTACAGCTTAAAATAAAGTAAAGCTAGTTAACATGCATCTCTCCCTGCTCCCCTCTCTTTTAGCTCCACTCTTGTGATGGTCCTCCACCAATCAGGATGGTAAGCCCACAGGTATACAAGTGGCAGAGCCATGGCGATCCATTATTGCAGCCAGGAGGCTCGGTTAGTCCTTCAGCCTTTGAAGAGGATGGCATGTGGAGGTGACTGCTGATTTCACTGCAATGTATTATCTTCTTCTCTAAGAAAAAACAATATCCAAACATGAAGTCTGGAAGAGTGATTAACACTGGGCTGTGTGCATACACCTCTACTCATCCTTCTGAATCTTCCTTATAAACTTCCTTATAGCCCTCTAAAAATGACAGTTTTTTTCCTTTTAGGTTTTTAAAGAGTGCTATTATCAATTATTTCTTACACAAAAATATTAGCTTAGGGGCAGGTTGTTGATGTCTTTTATCTACTCAAATACCAACGCTCGTACTGAAAGCTGAATAAATTATGTCTCTGTTTTGCCCTCATCTCTTTACTCAGAAATGGTCTAAAAGAACATGAAGCAGCTGCCCACTTTTGAACTCAAGCCTATTCTTTATCATATTAAATATTTCAGAAATACTGCTTAATCCCCACTTCTTATCAAAATTTCCAGCATCTTTCCTACAGACAAACCACAGGCTTAGGAGCTCTTCAGTGTCTGGAGTTAATCTTATAGATAGATATCTGATGTCTGGAGTCTGTCTGAAGCATGGACACAAAAACATGTTCCCTGATGCAGAACCTGTTTGACCCTTTTGGTTGTCTGCTCTGTATCCTCAGTCTTCAGCACAGTGCTTTGAAAATAACAGGTGCACTACAGCTCCTGTAAAACAGGCTCAAGCCCCAATCTAAGGAAAGGGAAAAGCTTTAAGAACAGCAAGTCTGAGTGTTGTGTGCTTTGTTCTGGGAAGTGGTTTTAGCACGTGTTATGTCAATTTAATATTGAGCATGAGCCACCAAGGAACTATGAAAATCCCAGCCCTATTTGTGGGGAACAAGTATGTAGAGACAAAATGTTGTTATTTTGGCCTGTCCAGAATCAGGAGCAGGATTCACAGGGGACTACAATGTATGAAAATTCAGTGAGCTGCCCTCCCAGGGTATCATCTGACAAATATTAAGTTGGCATTTTGAGAACTTGCTACATTCAGAATATTTTTTTTCATTATTACTTGAATTGAAGACCTACCTGGAGTCTCTGTGGGTCATATTTATCATCCATAGCAGGTGCACATTGAAATCAGGCCTTCAGAACAATCCATTCTGCCACTTAAGGAAATACTGTTTTAGTTTAAAAGTTTTTCTTTTCTTTTTTAAGATAAAAGATTGATTTAAGCATTCATCTCAGGATTGCCTTGAGCATGGCCTACTGTGGCTTGCAAAATACCCACCTTTGATTATCTTACCATATGCGTTTCATAGGTAAGATACTGATGCAGAGAAATAATGGTGAACAAGCACCCTTTTTACTGCAGGAATGCGAACAAAAAGATACTCACTGCCCAGGGAGTACAGTATACGAGTTTGCATTTTATATCTGTGCAGTATATGCAGTATAAAAGAGCAGAGAGGAGATGGATAGAATCAGAACAGGAAGGATTCCCGTTGGAGAAGTTTGTGAAGAACTGTTTCCTGTGGGAGGGACCCCATGCTAGAGCAGGGGAAGAGTGTGAGGAGTTCTCCCCTGCAGAGGAAGAAGCAGCACAGACAACTTGTGATGAACTGGCCACAAACCCTATTCCCCATTTTGCTGTGCTGCCTGGGAGAGAGAGGTAGCGAATTCAGGAATAAAGTTGAGCATGGGAAGAATGAAGTGGTGGGGGGGAAAGAGTTTTAATATTTTGGTTTTTTAATTTCTCACCATCATACTCTGATTTGATTGGTAATTAATTAAAGTCTTTTTGCCCATGATGGTAATTGGTGAATGATCTCCCCCTGCCCTTATCTTGACCCATGAGCTTTTTTAGTGTATTTTCTCTCCCCTGTCCAGCTGAGGAGGACAGTGATAGAGCGGCTTTGGTGGGCATATGGCATCCAGACAGGGTCAACCCACCACATGAGTAAATCTGAAGTGCCCTCCAATGCATAATGATCTTATCAAAATTTATGTTTTTTTCACAGCACTACATTTTCTACTGATTTTTTTTTTCTACAGTTATTTCATGGTCTAGCTGTTTTTTCTTATTATTGGATAGTGTGGTGCACAGCCTTGTTTACCTTCTGAACAAGCTCACACTTTTTAATAGCCACTGTTTATTTACTCTGAAGACAGAACATTTAAACTCTGCAGTACTGCATTGCACACAATAAGGATAACAAGGACTTGAGTGATGTCTCTCTAAAAAGAAACATGCTCTGAAATAGCTATTAAAAAATTCTTTAAATACAAAAATTTGCCTCTTTTTTTCTCTCAGAATTGAGGAATAATCACCTTATGTGAATGCATTTTCTTCATGTTTTTTTCATGTGGGTGAAAAAAGCAGATACAGGGAACATAGGAAACAAATTCTTATAAACACAAATCCTTTAATTAGGAACACATCATTCCTGAGTAGCATCAGGCTTAATGCAATAATGTTCTGCTAAAAGAAAAAAAAAATCATTAAAAAAAATCATTTTTATCTCTTCTTAATGCATTTTGTTAGTGTTTGAGAAGATTGTGACATGCACGCTGACCCCATAGGAGACCCACAGCTTGGAGTACGCAGTATCCCCTTAACAGCAGAGAACCAGTCTTTCTGCTCTGAAGGATATCAGAAAACTGCGCGCTTGGCAGGGTTTAGTCCTTGTGCCTTTCTTATTTAGCTGTATAGAGATAGCCATAGCATTTCCAGCTTTTTTCCTTTTTCTCAGTAGAGGAACCTCAACTCAATACACAGAAAAGCACTCCAACATATCACATTCTTATACCTGGTATCAGAACTTGGTTACAAGGTCTTTTCAATCCAAAATGTTAAAATCAATAGGAAGTCTATCTATTTACTGTCTTTTCTAGTAGCAGAAGTCTTAGAGATCAAAAACCAACAGTCCCTTTATCATATTCTTAGGACAATTGTATTATAGAATCATAGAATCATAGTATAGTTAGGGTTGGAAAGGACCTTAAGATCATCTAGTTGCAACCCCCCTGACATGGGAAGGGACGCCCCCCACTAAACCATGTCACCCAGAACTCTATTCAACCTGGCCATGAACACTGCCAGCTGTAGAGCATCAATGTGCATGTCATGCACAACTCTTTCTGTAACGGGTCCAAAATAAAACTCATATAATAGTTCCTGTCGTATCCTTCTGAACATTCAAAATTACCACACGTTTTCTGTCTCATTATGTTTTCTGCCTCTCTTGCCATATAAGTAGAGTTGTCCATAAATCTGTAAGATCATGGTCTCCCAGAGTGAATGCCTGCTGTTATTATATAAATTCCCCAAAGCTCTTGGTATTTGCATATGCAGATTGTAGCCATGATGCAATTTTCTGTTGATGGACACATTCCTGCTGTTAATATCCACAGAACTCTTGATGTGTATCTGTTGTTTTCTCTACTACCTCCAGCCTGCCATAAGTCTCCAGCCATATTCATTAGATTCAATTAGTGACATTCTGCCCTGTGAGAATCTGTCAATACAAAAATGGCACAGTAATGCTCAGAAAATTGTCAAAATAAACACTTTTAAAATAGTATCAGATGACTGAAACCACAGTAGTGTAAGATCCATCAGTCCCCAATGTGCTTCCCAGATCATTCTATGAAATTCAATAGAAACAGATATTAAGAAATAAATGTGTATAATCTAAATAAATTAAACCTATAAAATAAATGGAATATATGGAAGAAATGTGGTAGGACCTAATGGTGTCATTTAATCCATTACTCTACTTTAAAACAGGACTGCTGACACGCAAATCTATGTTTGGTGGATTTCAGAGCACATTTCCTCTTAAAAATAGACTGTTAATATGTTCGCTAGTGTTTATTTATAACTAGCATTTTGTCATGGTTTAACCCCAGCTGGTAACTCATCACCACGCAGCGTTCACTCACTCCCTCCTTGTACTCCAGGCAAGACAGGGGAGAGAACTGAAAGAATGCAAACCCCATGGATTAAGATAAGAACAGTTTAATACATAAAGTACAATATCATACAAATAATAATAATAATGATGATGATGATAAGGGAAATAACAAAGGGAGAGAATATAAAACTAAAAAGAGAAAACAAATAAACACAAGTAATGCACAATACAATTGCTCACCACCTGCCAACAGATACCCAGCCCGACCCAAGCAGCGATGTAGGCCTTCTGGGTAACTCCCCTTGGTTTATATACTGGGCATTATGTGCTGTGCTATGGAATACCCCTTTGGCTAGTTTGAGTCAGGTATCCTGTCTCTGCTCCCTGCTGGCTCCTTGTACCCCTCCTCAGTGGCAGAACATGAGAGACTGAAAAATCCTTGATAGAAGTAAGCAACAACTAAAGCCAAAGCGTATCACTGCACCAGCTAGAAGGAGGAAAACTACTCTACCCCAGGTGAAACCAGGACACATTTCTGGATGATTTCAGAGTATTTCATCCTTTCTGCTCCTGATACCTTTCGATATTTTCATTTTTCTAATTTCACCTGATCAACATTTATCATTGCAGCTGTCTCTCCCAAAGTTTTCTGCCTCTAGACAATTTTAAAGAGGGAACTTTTATTGTTAATATTTATGTTAGGTCAAAATTCTTTTAAGAAATAGTGGAATACATCTGTCTGTGCTGTGGTTTCTTTCATAATGTTTCTCTAATTTATTAAGATCACCTTGAATTTTAGTCTTGTCCTCTAGCATACTTACAAAGTGCCTATAAACTGGATGCATCTATGCATTTAATAAGCATAGCCTTGATTTGATTATGTGATTTACGCCATTAACAAATCAGAGTGAAGAGAGCTACTCTTGCAGTTTGAAAGGAAAAAAGTGATAACTTTACCTGGTTATCTACCACTCTACACTCATTTCCAATAGTAATTTTACTTTTGATATGTCTCCCCAGTTTGCTTTACAAGAATGCAATGCTAGGCAACATCAAAAACCTTAGTGAAAACAGAATATGAATATTGCTTCTTCTTTGTCTACATCACCTGCTTCATAAAATAAAATTATATTGATCTGACAAGATATCTTCTCTTGGCAAATTCATCTTTGCTGCTCTTTGTTATCATCCAAGTGCTTGCAAGTCACTTCTGACTGTTTTAGATTCTCTCTAGGCTTTGGCCTGACATTTACTTGTTTATAGATTTACGTTTCATTTCTTCCTCTTACACAGGTAGATGTAAGATTGCTCCTTTCCTGTGCAGCAGTATCTTATATGTTTTCCGCAAGTTGTCAAAGACAACTACTATTGTTTCTGAGCCTGGTTCAGCCTATATTAAGGTCAGAAGGCCCAGACAAGCTGAAAAAACTGCAGCATACCAAAATGCTGTCAAATACTATCTGCTCCTGTTCTTGGTTGAGTTATCCATTGTTGTTAACAATGACTTTGCCACTCGTCATAACTTAATGAACAGTGAAAAGAAAGAAAAAACCCATCCTTCACTTCTTTTTTAAAGTGTTCTTTACACCATTTAGTAATAGCTATTCCTTTGACTGAATAAATGTCTAACACTTTCTTTTTGGCCTTCTATTGCTACTAATCCACTCAAAGAACAATTTCACCTCCAGTTTCTCTTGCTGCCTAGAGTTCATTCTGTATTGTCCATTCTGATTTCTTTCCTACCTGCTCCTGATGTTCTGTATGCGTGTTTAATGGTCTGTACTTGCCTCTCCTTTATCCATATAAAATGTTCAGTGTGAATAAAGACTTCATAATTTATCCAAAGGTCTTTAATATTTTTTTCTAACCTTTCTCTTTATTGAAATAAAGTGTGATTTCTTGGAAAACTACAATTTCTCTTGTTTTGTTGGTTTGTTTTGTTGGTTTTTTTTTGTGTTGGTGTGGCTTTTATGAAATCTTCCTTACCATTTATGTGTATCTATCAGAATCTCCTGGGCTGGGAAGTTATTAGTGGCACACAGACAAAAAAACAGGGATAAAGAGAATAAACTTCAGGAAACAGCACTGGCAGTATCCCTGAAGGATCCTTCTGCTTGTACTAAAGACTATTTGCAGGTGAGAACGAAGTCCTACCCTACCTACCCAGCTGAGTCAAGTCTGTACATCACAGGGATTCCTGCTGCTGCACTAACTGCTTTGGAGCTGTGGCTCCCCAAAGCACTTGGCATCAACAAATGAAAACAGCTACAGCCTGCTGAAAACAGCATGTTCGGTTTTGCATTCAGTGTGTAAACTGTAAGCTGGTTTCAACCATATTTTGTTACCCTTTGAAATGTTTCCTCAATAGTAGGTTGCACCATCTGCTGCACTGTTTGCCTGCATGTTTTTCTTGTTAAACTGCTCCCCCAGCAGCACACAAAGGAGGAAAAACAGTGGTGATGCCTTTCAGGAAGATGTCTCTGTCCTCCGCCTACCTCTTCCCACCCTAGTGTTTTGCTGCACACAACAGATGCTCCTCTAGTCCTACCTCATGCTTACTTACTTTAGGACCTAAGCCAAAGTCCACGGTAAAACCTCAGAGGCTTTAAAATCTCTTTCCTCATGAAGCCTGTAGGTATGTTTAACACACTAAGGACACAACAACCACACTTCCTAAAGCAAAAGGTTAAGTTTCACCTCAAGTTTCACCAGGGAGTATGAGCTCTGCCACAGCTAATCCTGAACATCCGCTTAAATATGAAAGCCCAAAACTGATCAGATGACAATAAACTTCTTTTTCTCAATAACCCCACAGATAGAACAATAATTACATTGCACTAGTGGGTACTCTGTCTCCTGGCTAAATGCTAACATATTGTCATGACAAGAATACTCTATCTTGGTACAGGTAATGAAGCAGGGCTTTTCTTTCTTTTCCATCAGTTGCCCTTCATCCTTCTTTCCTGGTGTGCTTATTAAACCTGAGCAAATACCATACAATGATTTTACATGAAATATTCTTTGAAATGTGTTGACAAAAACTCACACTGTACTATATAACCCCAAATTACTCACTTCATGAACTGCATGAATGATGGGAAGAAGGGGAAACCCAGTGAATAATGCATTCAACTATGACTGCAGAATGCTCTGAGTAAATTATGCAACCCAGAAACATTTACAGCCAGCCCTGCTCTGAATAACATGACACAGTTTCTTTGTGGCTTTAAGTCACCTCAGCAACAGGGACATATGAGGAGCTAAACTCATTGCTTGGGAAATGCTTTCTCAGGATATATATTTGCTTTGAGATATCAAGGCCTTTGCCCCAGCTCCTATCAAGAAATTTCATCCTGCAGGAATACAAGGCATAAATATCCTTTACAGAGAAATAAGCATTTGTTTTTCTTGTGCAATCTTCTGCCCAAGGGTCATGACCATAGAATTGATGCAATACATTAATATGACTCTAATTTCTCCCTACAGTTACTATCTTAGAAAAGTAATATCACAGTCTTGCTTTTTCTTGAATTCCCAAACAATAGATAGTCATACAGTCACCCATAAATATTAACTTGCTAACCAGTCCTGGATAGTAATTCAATTAAAAAACTCAGCAAGGTTGCCACAGTTGTAGCTTAATGGGAGCATCTAAAATATTTATTATGAAGAAGGACAGCATCCTACAGATGGAGAGATGTCTACATATGAATGAATAACTCCAGGGTTTCTTTGCAAAAAAAAAAAAAAAAAACAAAACAGAGAAAAACAAGTATTTCTAGAATTAAATTAGTCTCATTCTGAGTAGATATTTGAAACAAATCATATCAATCATATTCTAAAAGTCCCATTACTCTCCATGGATGTAAATGGAAGCCAAGATGACTTGTCACTGATGCAAAGGTGAAATATATAGACACCTAACCTGCAGTGAGATGACTCTCACCCACAAACCTGGCTGTGCATGGAGGCAGGTGCAGGCTTTCCAATAGAGCTATGTCATGTAGTATGAGAGCACGTACCACACCAGCTGGTACTAATGTACCTTGAGCTTGCCTGGAAAATCTTCCCAATATTTCTGTGTCCAACGGGGTGAACCAGATACCAAGAGAAGATTTGGCCTATTGGAGTTTATTTCCTCCTGTGCAAGCTTTTCCAGGTGGCTGAGCCCCGATCAAATATTTATAGAACTAAATATTTTGCTTCTCCATGGGAGGGAAACAGTAAAACTACAGATCCTAATTTGTTTTTGCAGAGGGCTGGAAATAACGACAAACTGGTCATTAAAACTAATCCTCTTTTTCTTTTGTTTTTTTTTTTTTTTTCTTTCATTCCTTGCAGATGCAAATAACCTTCCCAAGGACAAATCTGAACCTCTAAGTTTCTTTCTCATAAGAAGGTTAGCAGGTGAGTAAGGTTGTTTCAGGAAATCTGCAGTTCCACTTCTACCAGAAATACTTCTTGGATTATTATCCATAGAATTTGGTAGCTCCCTGGGGTCACCATAACTGAGCAGGACCTCACATAGTATCATCTGCACAAACACAGACAGAGAAGGGTCCTCTTTCCAAAATGTTAATGTTCGAAGGCAAGAAGAAAAAACAGACAACTTCTCTTCAGAAACTGAGATTATTTGATACACATTATATGTAAAAATATATTGTAGCTACAGCTATTTTAATTAAAGAAATTATATTAGGAGACATTCCCAGGCTCAGGAACTCATATTACAGAGCTAAGATGATTTTATTCCATGTCAACTGAGTTCATCAAAAATAATTTGTGAACAGGATTCAGGTGGGCAGTTATATGTAGTCACCCTATCTGGGAGAAAAGCAGCATATATGGTACAGATATGGGCTGTTCCACATCAGTATCTGAAAGCAGTCCTAGGTATATTTTATTTGCTAGAAATGACATAGCCTCATGTCAGCTCTTTGTCAAGTAATTTGCTAATATAAAGACTTCTTTAGGCTTTCAAGAGGTGAAAAGCCTGTGCAGGAGTACACCAGTCGTAGTTAGTGTAGGCAATTTCTTTCTCTTTGAGTAGGTGACTGCTTGTATTACAAAGCCACTCACAAGAATACCCGGCTTTCAAACTGACAAGGACATGAACCACAGACAACCCCTTGCCAATTGCAGCCCTTCCTGTTGCATGCCATTTCCTCAGTGATACTGTGCTTTCCTCAAGGTGGAGCACTACAGACCTCCATCATTCAGATATGAGTCAAAAAATCCTTCGAGCAACATTTTCCTTCTGACTCAGAAACTTTCAATTTGCTTTTCACTAGCAGTTCAATAAAGGGGAAAAAAAGGTTATTTAATAATTCTTGGCATAAGTTATTTCTTCTTCTTATGCATTTGTTCAACACAGGCTACTACAGAACTTGACATTGGTCTAAAAACCCTGCTTTTACTGGCATGTAAGGACGAAGGACTATACTGTGACTACCTTTGCTAATAGTCCCTATTTAGTCATCCTTGCTGTCACTTCATCTAGGTGAATGCACAGTTCATGTCAGTGCTGCCCACCACTGCCAGACACTTTCAAAAAATGGAGTGCAAAAATGTTATCACAATATGTTAAAAAGTCCCATTTTCTCGTGATATCTAGAGTATGTTGTAGCTTTTCTAAGTCTCTCACTGCAATTTTGGGAGTTTAGGAAAACTGATTAATTTGAAGATGTTCTACAACCTTCATAGGAAAAAAGAACAAAGAGAGAAAGCTGAAGTGTGAGCTAAGTGTAGGTAGGACCTAGCATGTATGTATTCATTCCTTTTTGCCTGCTGAAATGATAGAAGCTAAATTATACTTTCACAGAGTTTTTTCAAACAACAAACCATGAACGATTGGAAGGGCAGTATCAGCAGAAGGAATGATGAATTACTAAATTCCAGTTTATTCCAATACTAAAGGAACAGCAACAACCAAAATATACAGAATATAGAAAGTCAGAATGTGGACAAGAAAGAGAACCTGTTCCCTTTTTCCCTTTCTCAGTTATGCAGGGTGCCATTAAAAGTCTGTTCCTATCAAGTTCCTTTTATGTCCACAGAAGAGGTTTAATGTCCTGCAAGGAGCATGGAGTTAGACTTGATGATCCTTATGGGTCTCTTCCAGCTTGAGATGTTCTATGACTGTATGTCTGCTGAGCTGAAAGATACTGGCATTGGTGCTGGAATAACAGAGAATAAAGACATAGAGTAGAAGAAAATGAAGTGTTCAGTTCACCTCATCTGAATTCAGAGGTCTACGACAGGAGTCAATCTATGCTAGTTGCCTTCATTCCAGTTATAGACAGTGGAAAGAAACATTTGTAGGTATCAATTGAAATTTGGGTCTGATTTACCAGCATGTCGTGCCATGTGAATGCCACCAGGCTCATCAACAAAATCTGAACAAAAGGAAAATAATTTGTCTGACATATGCAATGACCAGTCAGGTTTTTGTAGCCATCAGGGAACAGCACAGTTTAAGACATCATATGGAAGAGACGAATGACGTGCCATGATGTTCAGGGAAGCCTTTCCAATGCCTTTATAACACAGCAACTGAAACCTCAGGAAACCGAGACACAGCATGGAGGATCTGAGCAATCAAAACCAATCCACATGCTGGTGAATGCAGATCTTAGTGTCGCAGGGGATTTTCAGAGGAAAAAATACTTTAAAAATTGGAGGACTATTATTCCAGTTCTCAAGATTTTTAAATCATGAGCTTGAAAAGAACACACAGCTCAACAAGCACTGGCAGGTGCCATGTCTGATTTGTGTTTATATTTCACACTGTGCTTCAACTGTCACATAATGAAATAATGTATCTGTTAAAAGCTAATTGATTTTATTTACCTTTCTGACAAGTGGGAATTCAGTGCTACTTACCGCCCTGTAGGATAGTATTTGCATACAACCTTTTGTGGAATATCATTTATTTTGATTTATAAGAGTTCTGAAATCATTGCACTCATGTTTATAGCGTCAAGAGGAGAGCAGTCACCATAAATGGTCCAAACTTATGCTAAAGAAGAGACAACATTAGTTCAATCCAAGCAGTTATATTTCAAGTTGAATTATCTTTCCCAAGGCAATGAACAGTCTTCACAAATGTCAATAGGATCTACGAGTAAGTAAAACCCACAAACATAAGGAGACAGGAATTATATTAACTTTCATTTTATTCCCCTCTCTTTTTTTCACCACCAATACAACCTGAACATATAGAAAAATGAGTTTGATTTAATTAACTATTGGAACATTTGTGTTGCTTGCAGGAAGCACCAGGATCCAGCTTTTCCCAGAGGGATGGAGGCTGGGACCATTGCAATAACCACAGTGGAAAAGGTTCCAGAGCCACCAAGGGGTCCCAGAGACCAGGTGGAGCAAGGGGAGAAGGAATTGGGCTCAGATGAGCTCTGATGGATGCCACAGGCTGGGGAGGAGAGAAATGGAGGCTTAAGATCAGGTTCAGGGAGGGGAATCAGGGTCAGACACAGCCTTGAGATGGCTGGCAATAGTATGGGGTCAAGGACATTTGCCCATGTATTGACAAATCTCATGGCCAGGCAGGGCAGTGCTTCACGGAGCTTGAGATCAGTGTCCTGTGGTATCATGGGGCAGGGACTGATGGCCTTATGGGGCTGAAATGGGGTCCTGGGCCATGGGCAGGAGGAGAAAAGCTCCAGGGACAGGCAGAGCCATTAAACCATAGCAGGGCCCCCAAGGCCCTTACACTAATTAAGTACCATAACTCTATTTTTGTTTATGAGTAATCAGTCAAGTCAAATGTGCCAAGCACAGACTACATACATGTGGAATACTGCTAAAGAGAGATTTTTTTCTGACAGATGTGTGGGTAGCTAATACATTATTCCTCTTCAGTACTGATTATATATTATCCAGAAGACTGGGTATTCCAAACCTGCCGAGATTTAAAGGCTAATGTTTTCTAGCTGGGGAGAGAGGAGGAAAGTCCATTTAGCGTGATGCTGTTTCTAAAACTGAGCTTTGACTGTTAAGCTTGCTTAGCCAAATTCTCAAATATAAAAAAGATTACCTTTTCTTTCATGCTCAACCTTAATCTTTCAAAATCAGAAAACTCGAAGTCTGAGTTGGAACCATTTTCTTAAACCAGTTATGAAGAACTAACAGTTGTACGTCTTTTTTTTTTCCTTTTTTTTTTTTTTTTTACTTTCTGTAGCCATTCTGACACTATGGGTTCCATCCAAGCACATGGTATACAGACATGCAGGGGAAAGCAGACTTCAAACATGTGGATTTGGTTTGTAGGACACAAGGCTGTTCTTATCCTCCAGTGCACTTTTACACCAACTGCAGCAGTGGGTGAAGGTCAGAGGATCTGACCTGTAAAACCTGGGCAAAAAGAGCACTCCTGTGGCTTCACACTAGTATGTTTAATCAGAAAAAATATGCGCAGAAAGTCGCCCTCTGTTGTAGCTATGGGGAAGAGAATGGTGTAGTTAAGACTTGTAGCATTGATATCATGGTCTTAAGGAGCACTGAATGGTATTTCTGAGTGATTTCTTCTTAGGTAGCAAAAAATCATAGAATCATAGAATGGTTTGGGTTGGAAAGGACCTTAAGGTCATCTAGTTCCAATCTCCTGCCATTGGCAGGGATACCAAGATTGTTTTTAGCAGAGATCTATTTTGCTGACTTAAAACTTGCAGAAGATGCTGAAGATTTTTGCCTTCAAGCAATCAACTGCAGTGGGCCTTTGATTCATTGCTTTGCTGGTTCTCTGTTGAATGAGGAGTTAGAGCACAGCTGTGATGTGCCATGCAACAGAAACATTCAAACACAGGATTGTGCTTCAAACTCATGCCTAACTGATGCATGAAACGCAAGCATTTGTGTTCGCACTAACCTCTTCATGCATGAGCCTCACCCAGCACATCACCAGTTTTGAAGGCTCACAGAGGTTTTGGCATAGAAGGATTCTCTCTTCTGAAATCAATGGAATGACAAATTAGCTCTGTCTGAAGAAGCCCTTGCCACACTGAAGATTGCTGAAGCCCCACCTCTTCAGGAACCATAGACTGTTTCTTGTCCTTCACCTGATGTGATGATAATTATATACCTGTCACCTTACCTACTTGTTTTAGCATGCAACTTGCACGTTTTCTGCAACAACCTACCACTTAGTTCTCTTCCACTTTTAAAATTGTGCTGACTGGTAGATTTTAATTAAGACTTGACAGTTGAAATTTGCATTCTAAAAGCCATCTGAAGGTGCTGGAATTGGATTGTCTATTATTTTATAATGCAGAGCATTCTACTTGCACACAACCCTACCTAGCAAACATGTCCTTACCAAGACCTTCCTAGTTTCTAGAGATGCTGTGTGCAAGTGTTTAAGGCTACTTTTCTGAAAGCATCATGAATTGGCAATTTATGCTTTAACACTTAGTTAATGGAGTATAAATAAGCATGCTGAGAGATTTTTGTAGCTCTAAGGAAAATTGTTCTTGTCTGATTTGTTATTCATTTGTACATGCCAGCTCACAAAATTGCTGAAGGCAGATGGACAAAGTGTTAGTAGTTTTGTCAGTTTCAAGATTTAGGGGAGAAGTGACCCAAGAAAAGACCTAGAGAATGGATCACTACAACTTTTTAAGAGCTATAGTAAACTCCCCAGATGTCTGTAAGAACCTCTGAGCCCTGCTAGAAGTTCTTGGCTTGGCATGGATTTAGCTAGAAAAAGTTTCCCTTCATATACATTGGCTTCAGTAGATTTTGTGTTTGACAGTGGTATAAGTCAAGTAATTTCTGATTAGTTTCTACAAGCCAAAGCTTTAAATCCGCACCAATTAATATTTCTTTTGAAGAAATGAGGCCCATGTTGTGCTTAAAGCTGAGCTTCCAGCTTTTTAAGGATTTTCAATAAAATTTCACTGATAATTAATCACTGCAGGTATCTGCAAACACCTTGTGCTGCATTTATAACCAGTAATAGCACAAAACTGCAATTATGACAGAATAACAAAGATGGAGCTTACAAAGTCACCTTTTCAGTGTGCAACATGAATTACAAAGTTAAGAAGATCATTCCTGGTCAAATTCCAGGGATGATTGATAGATACTTAGAGAAAATGTAAGTGAGGAGGATCATGTAGAAGAGTCAGGAGCAAAGTTAAGACTGGGAAAAAAGGGGTTGGAGGAAGGTGTCTTTAGTTTTGGGTTTGTTTCTCACTATCCTACTCTGTTATTAACAGTCAACAAATTAATTTCCCCAGGTCAAGTATGTTTTGCCTGTGCTCATAAATGGGCAAATCCTTCCCTTTATCTCAACTCATCAGCTTTTCACCTTATTTTTTTCCCCAGCTGAGGAAAGAGAGTGAAAGAGTAGCTGGGTGTGCACCTGGTGGTCAGCCGAGGTCAATCCACCACAATCCACCACATATAGATGTATCTATTTTACCTGTTTATGAATCCTGTTATTTTGTAAACATAATAAGATCATCAGGTAACATGTCTGGAAAGAAAGAGACTGTTCCTTCCACTGGGAAAACCTGAGCATGCCTGAGGAAAGCGAATTTTCCTACTGCAAGGTATAGCAGGGATGAACAGAAACAGATGCATGCAGCAACATCTAGTGAACCACCTGCTCAAGAGAGAGAAGTGTCTGAGAAGAGATAGAAGCAGACATAACCTAGCCTCCACAGGGACAAAAAGAAAACTTCCTGGAGACCAGAGAAGAGTTTGCAATATTTATTGCAACTCACAAACTCAAGTGCTTAAAACTCAGTTTGGAAACAAGTACCAAGTGGGTAAAGAGGTTTTACCTCAATTTTAAATTTATTCATCTTACCTAATCATTTTGGGCTTTTCCTGTGTGAAAGATTAAGTAAATATTCTGCAACTGACCTACATTTTTATGTTTAAAATCCCTTGTAGTCTGCATTGGGAACCTCACTATAAGGAATAGAAGTCTTGATGAAGCCATCCTAGAGACCTAGCTGACTTGGGTGCTATTACACATCAATTACCTCATGCTGATTTAGCACTCAGAGCAGATGACTGAGTAATAATAATGTATCCATCTTTAGCCTTAACTCATTCAAGTTTGACTTGACCTTGGAAACCTAGAAGCCAGATTTAAATCTCAATGACCCCTACACTGGCTAGGCTGAATGGCCTTACTAGTGCACAAGGATGAAAAAAAGGAATAGAAAATCTTCTTCCCAAGCTGAAGTAGAAGTAAACCCTGAAAAGGAAGAAGGAAATATAAAACCAAGTGTTTAATATGCAGGCACCACAGACGGTGCAGAAGGCTGCAGTGAGCCAAGATGAATTAGCCTCCCCTGGCTTGTAAAAGAAAAAGAAACGCCACCTTTCAAACAAATCCTTCTGTGCAACAGAACCAGTTCTTACAGTGTGAATGCTGTCAAAAGCTTTCTCTTGGAGAAGCCCAGAGTTCATCGTGCAGCAACACTCTTTGGATTATCTGGTTCACCGTATGCCCTGGTAATAGCAGAATTACTGGCAGCAACAGGGTAAGCACAGCAAGATGGTCATAAGTTTTCCAAGAGGATGTGATGATACCTAACAGCAGTGAAAACCATTCAGCAAAATGAGACAGATCTAAATACCATGCAGGGGAAGCATCTAGCTTAATTTCAGGGGAGAAGACCAGACAATATCTTGGTCTTCTCTCAGGCAAGGCCTGGTCTGGTTTTCTCCCCTAAGCTTTTGACAGTCAGGCACCCATTTACTCCAGTGGAACAAGTAAGACTTCACTGTTAACAACAACATCCCAGCTGAGGAATATTTGCAGGTTTTTTGAAATCAAGATCCAGAACATTTAAAGTAGACACTGTGAGATTAGGATGTCTTCAATCAGTTGGCAAACGCAAGGGCCTCTAGAATGGTAAGAACTAACAAAGATACTTCTCATCAGTCTTTTCTACTCTTTATTACCCAAGACTTGTCTGAGTTCATCTGTGTTTGGGTTCATGCATAACACTCATCTATGTTTTTCCATAGCTCCTGCTACTCTCCCACTCTTTTCCTTCGTGTTTGCCCATCTTGGCTGCTGAGTCTAGGGGTTGTAAAGAACAAGATGGGAACCACATCTGATGGGAACAGTATCAAAATCCTTCTTTGCAAATAACCTAAACTGTCAGCTGAAGCTGAGCTGTCAGTTGAAATACTTGCCTCAGATTTAAGAGGGTAGAAATTAGAGATGGAGAGGCTTCCGTGGAGACATTTCTTTCTAAGTAATACATATCTGACTTTCTGGGTGAAAAGTAAGGTTTCTATACTCCCGGGATGCACCCACCATTTGGAGGCATTGACACAATCAGCATCTCACAGCTATGATCAGAGCAAGCTCTGCTGAAGACTTGCTGGGAACTTCTGATGGAAGCAAAACCTCTGAAAAACTGCATTGCAGTTGACAGCTGATAAGAAAGTGGCTAAAGAGTATTTTTGAGGACGTCTGCGCTGGTGAGATTACTTGTTTGATCCCCCAGGGACTTAAACCCTTAGAAATCAAACAGTAAAGATCATAAGGAGATGTCTGGGTGATAAAAATAATAAAAATATTTGGGATGAGATTAGTAAAACCAGAGAGGCTTGGATATATTTGTCTGGAGAGGAGGAGGCCAAGTGAAGGGAGGATATTCATCCAATTAAAGTCATAGGACTAAACAACTTCTCCTCTTAACTGCATTGCATAACACAAAGACAATAGGATGGAAGATTAAATGAGAGGGCAGCCCATGTAGAAGAAACGGAGAGAACAAGCAGTATAGGCAACCTGCAGCCTTCTTTTAGAGTTTACTGCCACAGAAGAACATCAAGTCAGCGCTACATCCAGCTTTTTTAAGGATGTTAGATAAGTTGGTGCTTAATAATGGTATTAAATAAGTGATGTCTATAATAAATAGATAACAAAACCTCAGATTTTCTGATGTAAACAAGTCACCTGTGGTGGTCAATAAAAAAATGTTGTTCTGTCCCTACACCTTGTGTATTATTCCATAGTAGCTCAGATATTTTACTAGAGAACCTTACATTGTAGGGCACACGTTCACCTTTGCCAGAAGCATGATAAAAGACCAGTGGCTTAATCTGGCATTACAGTTTTTAGGAACCAGTGCATAATCTCTGTGCATGTAAGAAAAGCACACATTAAGAAGGGTTAGAGATTACTTCTATAAAACCTATAGTATAGTGAAGAAAAACAGAAACATGTACAAGTCTAGTGCCAGGTGCTGAGGATCTAACCTGCTATATTTCAAATACCATCGTAGGGTTTTATTCCCAGTGTATTCTTTACCTGTCGAACATGCATAATGGTGGGATACTTTATTTTGTAAATCTGACAATCAATGTCTTTGCCACATTTTGTAGAGGATTAAAAGCAGGAGCTGGAGGCATCTGCGTCACTGTCAGATTTCCCAACAAGTCAGTCATAGATGGCAGGCACTCTCTATTGACGTAGCTCAGCTTTGAGATTCATCCTTCACATGCAATGTTTACACTGTTTATAGCATTCTCAGCAGGTGTCATGTCACTACTCAGTCCCAGGTTACAATTAAAGGTTCTTATTTATCTGGGAAAGGTAAAAACAAAACTTAAAAGCAACAGAAAAAAAAAAAAAGCAAACCCAAAACTGTATAAAACTTATCTGAACTTCTAGTAAGTTGGAACGGATCATCTACTTCCAACCCCCTCTGTCCAACCTGGCCTTAAACATCACCAAGAATGGAGCATTCACAACTTCCCTGGGCAACCCATTCCATTGCCTCACCAACCTCACAGTAAAGAACTTCTTCCATATATCCAATCTAAACTTCCCCTGTTCAAGTTTTAACCTGTTACCCTTTGTCCTATCACTATAGTCCCTAATGAAGAGTTGCTCCCCAGCATTCCTTTTGTTTTGGCAAATTCTCTTTATTTACAGGAAAATTCCTTTCTTATGAGCAGAATTGCTTCTGGTAGTTTCAGAGACAGCCTGAGTGCTAATGCAGTTAAAAGGAGATAATTAAGTTAATGGAAGACCTTTGCTTCTCAAAGTTAGCTGGTGAAAAATATTATAGTCTTTCATGCAAAACACTATATAGTTATTGGCTCAAGTCTGAATTGCAAACACTGGGGCACTGTGAAAAACATTAAATGGAAAACCAGGTATTTGAGTTACATAGGGAAAAATATCCTTAATAAAAAATATCTTAAACCTTTCCTAAAACCATAAAACCCTCATCCACTTAATTGTTCAATTGTTGATTTCTTTTTAAGGGAACCATTGACATATTGTTTTCAGACATTTTTTCTTTTTGTAGCTTTTTCTCCTTTTTCTCTTTCTCTTTTTTCAGGAAAGCAAGGGAGAATTTAAAAATAATTTCCTCCCTTTAACTTGAGAGCTGTGGGGGGTTTTACTTCATTTTGCAATATGAAATTAAGGAAACCTCAAAATTCTTTGTTACAGTTCAAAGGATTAAAATGTGAGTATGAAAATTTTATTCACTTTTGCGAAGCTTCTTTTTTTTTTTTTTTGGCATGGGAAAAATATTTTGATGAGGATTTGCACGTCAGCTCTGCACGACACTTTCTGAGAAATATAGTGTCTTTCTGAGAAGCCTGAGTATCTGAAAATTAAGGATAATTCCAATCTTTAGTTGCTTTGAGCAAGACACGATAAGCATACTCCCTAAATCACAAAGTAGCTTGGATTCCAGCTTGGAATCAAAAAGAGACATGGATTAGAATGCAGAGGAGATCAATTTACCAATATATCGATCTCACTAGAGTTATTCTTAAGTAAAATGGCAATAATGAATGAGGATTCACTCTTTCTTAGAGTGAACTTATCACCAGTAGTGACAGGTATAGTTTGGGGTCTTGTAGTCTGGTCTCGCCACCTTGCAAACAACAAGCTATTGCTGCTTTGTTTTAACAATCTATAGATGCTTGAGATGAATCAGACAGAAGTAAAATCAGTTCACCCAAGGGAAACCACAGGCTGCTGTCCACCACTAAAGCCCTAGGGAAGGAAACTAATTTCACCCAAGGAGAATTCCTCTTCTGTTTTCTCATACACTGATTTGAGAGAAACTTGCCCCCAATCCCCAGTGAAGGCTGAGATCTCCTTAAGTGCATTGGCTGTTGATTGATAATAACCTTTGACTGATTCTCAGTTACACACATTTTGCTTTCCTGCAGGATGGTCACAACTGCACCTCATGTAAATTGTTTTATTCTCTGGCAGAAATTCCCAGGCAGGCATGGTAAAGGCTGCCAGGAGTTCCCTGATGAGTTCTCATTGCCTGCAAACAAGTCAAAACTGAAATCAATTGAAGAACTGAAGGCAAGGTACAGTGCCCAGATCCATAGCAGCATATTTCACTGTTAGCTTTAGAAATGCTTCTAAAGAGGGTCAGAATCATCAGAACCATTTCACATATTGAGAAACTGAGGTATGAGAACATGAAGCAATTTGCCCTGTCCACTCATACAGAAAACAGTCCACATGTCCTGAGACTTAGCCCAGATCTACTGAAATTAATTCAGAAAGCCTCAGAGAGAAAAAGAAACATTCAGATGTAGAGTCCCAAACTGTGAGTTAATAACAGGAGAGGAAAAAAAAGAGAAAGAAAAAGAAAAGAAAAAAGTACCACTGGAGGAAACCTTCTAATATATCAGGTACCTATTTCGTAGCAGCAAAAGGTCAAGATGCTTTCTCAGCCACTGAATTAAGATATTAGGCTCATCTCAGTATACTGGAGCCATCGGCTACCATCAGCATTTGACAGAAATCAGCCAAGCTCCACTGACTTATAACGTAAACAAGGTTATACGCTCACTCAGTAGTGGTTTCCATTCACCTCCAGGCACACCCACAAAATAGGCATGCAGGCAAGAGCAGCCACCCATGGAGAGGCCATGGAGGGATAGGAAGGAACTGCATTGGAAAAATCCAGATCTAATCCACCCTGCCAGTTTATCACCTGCAGTGACAATCAAGAGTCCAAATCATTAAAAAAACACCAGAAAGGATTAGTGGATATGGACACTGGCTCAGTCCAGTCATTTGCTTCACTAGACTGGACTCCCTTCACCACCACAGAGCAAATTATAGGGTGTTTTTCCACCTTCCATCATTGTTTATGTATCCAGCTGGTGATTACTGTATTCCCTTTCAAAACAGAAATAAAGAGACACCTGAGCAATTCGTAAACAGGCTGATGTCCAGAGCAGCTGAGCATTTACCATGGTAAAGAGAATTACAGAATGAATGATTTGGATTGGAAGGGACCTTACAGATCATGTAGTTCCAACCCCTGCCATGGGCAGGGACACCTTTCAAACCCAAGCTAATAAACACTTCTGGGTAATGGGATTTACTCACCAGACACAGCACCTTAAAATTGCACACTATTCCCCTTGCACAGTCTTGCTGTGAATCCAGTGCTATGCAGTGAGGACTCTCTGTTAGGGTGTCTGTGCCCTCAAGGGTCACAGAAGCATGGTACCATCACTTTCAGACACACAGGCAGCCACTGTGCTGAGATGGCTTTGGGGGAACCTACTGTTTGGAAGAGGTTGACCAGGGACAAGGCCCTGAGAAGAAGCCTGACCTAAAGATCTTAAACTTAAATCTTAAGATCTTAACATTGATTCTTCTAACATGAATCAATTGTATGATTCTATCAGAACCAGTCACAAAATGGTGGCATAATGGGTGAGGCTTTATGTATATGATGGCTGGGCTCAGTGCTCCCACAGATTTCTTGTGCAACTACAGACAACAACTACAGGGCAACTAAGATGATTAAGGGAGATGATTAAGGGAGTGGAGCATCTCCCTTATGAGGAAAGACTGAGGGAGCTGGGTCTCTATAGTTTGGAGGAGAGGAGACTGAGGGGTGACCTTATTAGTGTATATAAATATATAAAGCGGGAGTGTCACGAGGATGGAGCCAGGCTCTTCTCAGTGGCAAACAATGATAGGACAAGGGGCAATGGGTACAAACTGGAACACAAGAGGTTCCACTTAAACTTGAGAAGAAACTTCTTCTCAGTGAGGGTGACGGAACACTGGAACAGGCTGCCCAGGGGGGTTGTGGAGTCTCCTTCTCTGGAGACATTCAAAACCCACCTGGACACGTTCCTGTGTAACCTTATCTAGGTGTTCCTGCTCCAGCAGGGGGATTGGACTAGATGATCTTTTGAGGTCCCTTCCAATCTCTAACATATTGTGATACTGTGATACTGTGACAAGTTATCCAACCAAGGATCCGGAATGCCATTTAAAAATCTAAGTCTTCTTGCTTTCTGGAGGAACAAGGTGCCTACGTTAAGACTTAGAAACCTATGCGCATTTGTGGAACTATTTGTTCCTTCCTGTAGAACTGATTGAAAAGACAAACTACTCCAAAAGATTGTTATGATGATAAATTGATTGATAGTGTTTTTACTATGATGGAAAAAGTCAAAGGATCTTGATAATAACCGTACGGTTCAATTAAGTGTTGCCATGCTACAGGTTGCTGACGGATGAATAAATCATACAGCCTATAATTAAAATGTAAAGAAAAGCTCAAGACCTGCAATGTGTCTACATCACAGGCCATAGATCATCAAGAAAAACAAAGCACCCACTAGATTTTCCAGAGTTTGGGTCAACCCCCTCCATAGCCAAACTCTCTTTCAAGATACATTAAAATTAGCTGGCTGCTGTCTTGTTATCAGGAAGATCTGCTAAAACTGACTTCAAGGGAAAAGAAAACAATCCCTGAATTACAGTTAAAACAGGTTAGCCAGCCCTTGAATGCTGAGAAGATGAGACATCAACCCTGCTATTTTGACAGGGACAAAAACAGGTGAAAAAGTGAGGAAACTGAGACCAGAAATGTAAAGTATGCTTAGTATTTTGAACTTTAGCTTGAACCCAAATTCCCAGTAGACACTGCAGCAGTTGCTGTATCCTGCTCTGAATGCTGCTTTTCTCCTTAGCTAGCCTGGCGTATCAGTGTATACCTCTCATTTCACCACCATCTAACCTGTAGCATCTTGGGCCAGAGCAGGCAGAAAAGAGTACTTAAGACATCATCCTCTTTTCAGCCCCTCAAAATGCCCCAATCCTTTCCGCATCTTGTGTGGGTTTAAAGTGAATGTATAAACTCTGTGTACTTTCTCGTTGCCAAGGGAACTTGATGTCTAAATTATTTGTATGTAAGACACTGGATCCTCCCCAGATATTTACAGACCTTAGAGAGGATCCGGTGTTTTACACCAGAAACATACTTCAGACAACAATCCTTAGCACAGCTCACATAGATGATGTCCTACATTTATGCTTATTCATGTATTTGTCAAGCAAATCCTACAATTGTGGTCTCTAAAGTGAAATAACTGGTTAACAGGTCTGTCAAACTGACAAGCCTTCAGAGAAATTGCAGGCAGGACTGGAGTTGCTAAAAGACCAAGATAATCTTCCAGTATAGCCTCTCCTTTTCAAATTAGGACAGCTTGCCCTAGTTTAAAGTTCCTTGGCACAGATTTATTTTCCACCACATAGCTATGACTTTACCAACTGGTCCCTATGTTGGGTTTTTTGGTTTGTTTTTTTTTTCTCCTAGCTTTATCTGTTGGTATTGCCTTTCCTACAGTGTTAGGTCTTTCCCTAACTATACACAACACTGCCATGATCCCATCCATACAGGGAAAAGCATTTACTAGGGAAGAATCAGCAACACATTCTTATTTTCTGTCTTTTCTGCGTGCCTCCAGATAAACCAGAGCTTGTTTTCCAATGCCTTGTGTTAAAAGCTTAAACATCCTCAGCTCTTGTAACAGCAAACTGCAACTGGTAGGTATTTCTGACAGTGAGACCAGATGTTTTGATGTTTTTGAGCATACCAGCATTTGTCTGTGAATTCTGCATGCACAACAATTTATTGCACAAAGCTATCTCAGCTGAATTTCCTAGAAGAGTAGCCTGTAAAACAGATGAACTCATATATCTTCTTAGGTGTGATGTCTTTTTTGGCAGGAGGAGCAGACTCTTCTCTAATAGCAAGGTAAGATACTGCTGGAGCTGAAGTCTGGCTATTTTTCATTCTGATTCTAGCTACGGTAGTAAAAGCCTTCATGGTATTTCCTTAAGAGCCACGATAAAATAAAAGGGATGATATTTTTACTTAGATCAGCTTGTGCAAACTTAATTATGTTTAATTTTCTCTTTTTTATTTTTATTTGACATTTTGATAGGAAAAAAGAACAAAGCATGGGAGCATGTGGTTGCCATTTGTTCAGGAAAAGAGGTGATTTTTTCAGTGTAAAAATGGGTTATTTTCCACGTGATGTGGAAAAGTGAAAAACATAAAGGCAAAGCCATCTACAGATTTCTAGACAGCAAGACTCACTCTGCAGACCATATCACCCCAAATGAAAAGCGACCACCTCTCTGTGCTTTATGATTTGAGAGCAAAGCTGAATATCAAACAGCACAGGCAACTATGTCTAGAATTAAACTTCTTTCATGCTTTCTATCATGAGACTTTGTCTTCTATCTGCCAGATTTTAACACTACAGGCTCCATGCTGAGGTTCTGCCACAGGTTAAATAGTTTTGAATTTTTAAGTAAACAGCCAAGCTATATCCATGTGGGAAGTATATTTTCCCCATGATTAAAAGAATAAGAATTGCATTTACCCTGTGGCCACTTCACTAAGTTCTAGAACTTTGACTTAATGGATCAAAACACAGAAATTTCACAGAGAAGGGAGGGGAAAAGTCCCAGTATCAGAGGTAACAACTTTTGCTGCTCCTACTTAAAGTGAAAAGCAGGAAACATGGAATCAAACTGCCCAAGAGTTTCTGTCTCTGAAGAAGTTCCAAATGGGATTTTGTTTGAGTTTGGCAGATGCATTCTCTGCAGGTTGTGACTCACCTGACCATGTTCCTAGGACTCCCAGCTTCTTCCTGCTCTTAGATGTTCCACACACTGGGCACAGCCCTACTGCGGGAGCAGAGACTTGTCTCCCTGGCAGCATGCCATTGTAACATGGTGTTTTCTAAGGGAAATTGAGGAACTACATGTATAAGCAATATATATATATATTAAAAGTGCTAAGACTGTGAATTCCAACATTTAAAAATTAGGAGAATTAGCTCTGCTTTTTCAAATCTTCATTCAGCCCCAATGTGTAAGGGTGTTATGATAAGAGGGATTATTCAGTCATGGTTTCCTGGGATATTATTCATATCACTTCATGTTAACTGCCTAAAATATATATGTCAAGTTGAAACATACTGTTTTAATGGAAAGCAAGAGATTGGCACCACCATGGGCAACTCATCCCATCTCATAACAAATGCCTAAGGTATTTGAGTAAATAGGGAATTTAGACAGTTCTGAAGAGCACAGTTCGCTTAAAGTACAGACCTTTCTCTTGTGCTGTAAACATAAGAAATAGTGAGAACCTACTCCCATTTTACCAAGTTCTTTTCTATAACAGCTAAATATTTGGAATAGAAACAAAAGGTCCAGTGATTTCAGCTCTGTTCGATCTGACAGAACTAAACTCGTTGCTCAATTGATCAGTGTTTTGTAATGCAAAGAGATATCTGATTAGTGTTCCCATTCAGGCTGTAGAATTTGGCCTAACTGCTTGATTCCAGTGAACTCAGAAAAACAGCGAACAAGAAGATTCCTGGAGGCCTATAGAAGGGATATAAACTTTCTCCTTTCTCCCCAGGGCAAGAACATTTGCATTTCAGTAAGCAACTGAAGTTAGAAATTTCAGAATAAGTAGGGAGAACAGGACCTGTGTAAATGTAATGGCTTATAGGCTTAAGTAAGGTAAGGTAGATTGCTTTTTGAGACCTTGGATCAGTTCAGCGCCTAACCCTCTACATGAGGAGGATTTAGGCATACTGTGTGCTACCTCCAGTCATTACTAGTTGTGCATACTGACCCGCTGATAGTTACCTCGGGGAATCAACTCTTTTTCTATATCTCTGTTCTTAAACTCTTCTTCCTGTATTTTTCATAGAGATAAGTGGAAATGATTTCTGAAAGATTTTCTAGGATTTCACTGCAATCTCTTCCTATTGTTGAAGAAGTAACGCATCAATCTCTGCTGGAATATGCAGGAAATGCTAATCCAGATGCAAATGTTTGTGTACCTCAATGGCAATTCATCCCAAAGCTCCAGTACCGAACACCTGAAAACTTCAGTGTATCTGATTTCCAAAAGTGATTTATTTTGAAAGCTTGATCCTAGCATTCAACACTGAAAGAGCTAGTGAAGGAGTGCAGACTCTGGAGAGTCTGAGATATCTGTACCAGGCAGCTGGTGGAGAATGGAAAAGAAAGTATATTGAGCCTGAACTTGACAGGAGGGTTAAGGTACTCTGCTATTTTTCTAAGTACCTCTGAACATCCCAAATCCCTTTTCTGGAGTCCGTATCTCACAGTGCTTTTTACAGCTACGCTTCTTTTTTTTTTTTTTCCTCTGGGATAAATAAAATTGAGCAGACAAAAGGAGCATCTAAAAAGCTGCTTTTTGTGCGTGCAGAGTAATCAGGCCAAATCTTTGCTCTGTGTAAGAAATTTAGGATGCTCATACACCACCAATTTTACTGCAATCCTCTCTACTTCTCACACAAAGTAAGTTGTAGAATGACTGTTTTGTGTTTTCTCTGTCTATTGCATGAAAGAAAAGCATATGGTCATTTGTTAAAATATATGGATTTCACAAGTTATACATATGCATTTCTGGCAGCTCTGAAAAGAGGCTTCGTTTCTCTACGTCTTGCTTGTCTCTTCTCCCATTTTATTCTGAAGATAAAAATGAAATAAACCTTTGTGAAGGAGAATTTAAAAAATGTGTCTGTTTCTGCATAAACAAAAGCCAGTGTTGTGTAACCATTCCATGGATACCAAACAAATTAATTCATTTCATCTCTGTGTAAGTGCAAATAAACCCACATGTAAGCAGTGTTGCCTGCATTTCACAGTCTTGCACAGTGGGGTAAGACATTGTTTTAGTCTGTATTCTTATTAATAAACTCAATAGAATCTGTGCATAAACTCAAGACTTTGCACATGATTATCCACAGATAATCCATAAAGAAAAATTCTTATCACAGTCCATTGCACTGTTTTGGCCAGAAACAGTTTAGCACTTTCCCCAGTGGTAGCCCAACTCTTTCCAACACACCTTCCTATCAGCCAGTCAATCAATATAACAGGTAGAATACCTACTCTAAATCTCAGTAAGCTTTTCTTCCTTATGAGCTTGGCAATTGGGAGATAGCATAGAAATCCCAGTTTTAGTCACAAGTGTACCACATACTCTGTGGATGTGAAAAAGCCATTGGAAGGATGCTGTGAAAAGTGCCTGATGGCTTATCAAAAGGGGTGAAAATGTCATTTACTTCAGCAAAAACTGGACAGTAAACCAACGTTTTTCCCTGGGACTCCATGTTGCTTTGGGAATTTGTACCTTCTATGGGGTAATTCCATTCAAACACCAAACCTGTCTGCATGAACTCACTATGGCCAGAATGCACCCTCCAGAGTCAGGATGCTGGGTATCTGAGCATACCCTTGGGCTGGTACTCTGCCAGGCACACCAGAGCAAGTAGCCCTGTCTTTGGAGGGCTGCAACCACCTTTCTGGGTAGGAATCAGGAATTCCTGAGCCTGGATGTAGGCTGGAAACTGCTTCTTCAGTGCAGCAGGATCTTTAGACAAGGTTTTTCTTAGCAATAAAGAACTATCAGGCTTAACTATTTCAATTTGTCATTTTTAAGTAACAGCATGCATCTCACTGCTATGAGGCTTAATTTACCTGGAATTTTGATTACTTTGAGGAGAAAATTCAACAAAGGGAAACTGTATTCCAAGCATATGAAACACTGAGGGACTAATGTATTAACAGTGAGTTTTAGCTCTTTATAGCTTTGGCAATGTGACATAAAGAACTGAGGCTGAAAATGAGCAGAGAAATATTCTTAAAGGGAAATGTTTTTCGTAGACCCCAGTCTCTCTTGGCATAAAAACAATATGCTCTAATTACTGAAAATATGTAAGAACAGTCACGCTTTAATGTTAGGACTAGGAGAAGCTACAGAAATTCAGTAGAAAGTGCTCTGGGTTTCTCCCAGGTGTTGAGAGCATAAATGTTCCATTTTGTTTCCAGATTTAATTCATGACATTGCTTTTGGTTTTCAATCTGGATCTGTGAAAAACCCAATCTCTGCTCAGCTTTGACAGTCAAAAATATCCCATACAGCAAACACTCTAGGAGAATTTGTCTCTCTGATGGATGCATTCATCTGCTTTTCATGCATCTCGATGTATTTTTCCCCCTTCTATTTTTCCTGGGTTTTTATATTCTCTCTCAAACTAGCTTTAGAATTTAAATCATATGAGAGTTTAATGACGCTTGACGAGGTGCTGAGAATTGCCACTGGGCACAAGTGAAGGGGCAGTGTCCTTTCAGAATGTACATGGTGATCAGAAGTGCTTCAGTGGTAACTTTTTCAGAACTCGTTGGGGCTTTTGAAAGTATTTCACCTGCTAAACACTTTTTATTGGAATGAAAATAAGTACCTTTAACAAATGAGCCTATACAAATGTAAAGGAGAGGAAATACTGGGGTTATGTATATTCCCCACACTTAACCATTTTGCTCACATTCCAGCAGGCAGACTTCTAATTTGAACTCCCCACTGGAAAGGTGACATTGAGAATTGCTGAATGAACCCAGAATTTTTCCTGTGCAGCCCAATTACAGAACACCTGTGCTAAATCACTCTGTGCTGATTCACTGAGATCATTCATAAAGCTCAAGAGCCCTCAAAATGTCTCTTTCCTCATCTGTAGTGAGGTGGTGATGGTGGGCAAGTGGCTTCAGTAGAAAGCACAGAAGATTGCTTGTTCAGATCCTCCTGAAAGGGTTTTTATTTGATTTAATTTTCATGGCAGCATTTGCCAAGAACACCTGGGCTACTCCACTTGTCTCTCATATATAATTTATTTTTTGCATCAATTTTTAACACCCTTGAAAGAGGATGAGAGCTGCTACTGGCATAATTGTACGTCATAGTTCCAAGTCAGTCTGAATGTCGATGGTGCTCCTACACCAGAATAAACCCATCCTTTTCCCACTGCTGCTTCCTAGAGAAACTTCTGGATTTGCATTCATACTGTGGAGCTCTGAGTGCACAAGGGCTAATGCCTTATTTCAGTCAGCTGATCTATAAAGGACTCTGCAAATTGAGAATGTGAACTCTGGAGAATCACTTATGCTTCACAACACACCTGTACCACTTCCATCATAGAACAAAGAGACTTTTATACACCTCATGATGGAAAGAACATATCCTCCTCTTCTGCAGTATTTTTCAATCTTTCTTGCCCCACTTTGGAAACCCTCAGAATTTTCCAACATAGCAATTTTGACTACATATAAAATCTGAGTGTACTTTCTATTTTTTCATAGTTCCCTTGTAATTAGTCCACACCTCCTCAAATCAGAAATTGAAAAAGACCATTTCATTGTACACTAAATTTTGTGTCTTTTTTTAACTGCAGAATGAACATTAAGTTTCCTGTAGGGACTATCCCCTGTGTCCAGGTGCTTCTGAATGGAAGCATTTCCCTAAGGTACGTTAAGTTACACTCCTCCCAGTTTTATACTAGCTACAAATCTGCTAAAGCTCCACTATACCTCATCATCAAGGTCATTAATTAAACAGCACTGGTCCTATAATCCACCCCTAAGGCATACCAGTAGTGACTTACCTCCAACTTGACTTCGTACCATTGATTACAGCCTCTCTATGCCTGGCTGTTATATAGCTCCCCCACCCCAGCACAGGCTTAAAGGTTGTTTGACACTCCCTAATCAGTGTTTGATTGAGGACAGCTGACTCTGAACCTTAACTAACAGCAGCAGATACCTTCCTATTCCTCTGAGAGGTCCCAGATCCTAGACAGAGTATCCAAAAGCTGAAGAAATCTCAAAGAAGCAGAGCTCAGAAACTGCTGCATAAACTGGAACACCTGTAAGATACTCTGAACCTTGCTCTTATATTGTCCCAAGGCTGGATTTGTTTTAGAGAAGCTTCAGAAGAGAGTTCAGGAATGAAATGATTTCCGAGCAGTATTGACTACCAGTGAACCAGGAGCCATGCGTGAATGCCAGAGTTACATTATTTGCCACTGGAGACTTGCACCATCTTTTCCAGGAACAAAGGAGTATTAACTAGTCTGTGAGTTCAAATGGCATAAACTCTGTAATTGCACTGCAAGCCAAATTAGGGCCTGCTATTAGGTCCTTTCCCTGTCCCCCTCTATGTGTAGCCTTTTTTTGGTATATTTTTTTTTGTCCCAGATCTGAAAGTTTGCCAATAATAGGGGCATCTAGGAATGGAGATACTAGTCCCACTGAAAGCTGTGTCAAAATGACCAATAAATTCTGCAGTTCAGTGTCAAATGTCTCACCGCATTAAAGCAATTCCTTTTTTTTCAGCTCTACTTGTATTGTTACACCATAACCATCACTGTAGATTCTCAAATCCCTGACCCAAGCATGGATAGATGAATTCTGAAGCTGTTTTTCAGTGCAATGAACTGAAAACAAAAGGCCCAAATGTCTTTGGAGGCAGACGGCAGAAACAGAATATCTATCTTGTACCCTCAGGAAAACAAGAATTCAGAATTCCATGGCATGCTTTAAAAAGGAAACATTTAGGGTAAGATATGTATTATTTGACTTTAGCCATCAACAATTCAGTGATGATAACCCAGGTTAGTAATTGATGACTGGAATACTGTCAGTGGAAAGTCACAGACACATTTATTTGGTAAATTAAACTTTTCCACAGATTAACATATAAAATTCATAGTATGAATAACTATGTGGAGATATACCTCTCTCCTTTGAAGATAGCAAGAAGATATACAGGTAGCTTAGATCAGACATCTGCATTTTAGAAAGCTAAGATGAGATGTACGTGATTTGGAGACATGTCAACATAGTCCCACAGGTATTGGTTTTAATTGTATCTTAACACAAAACAATCCTGGTCAATTTGAATGGGTAGCCTTTATGGATCACAGAAACTGTAGCAAAGAGAATTAGTGTTAAAAAAACTCTTCATGAATGTTTCATCACTGAAACACCATACTGAGCTGTTAGATCATAGATACTCTAAGATGAGCCATAAAGCACAGCCAATGACCTTTTAAACAAAAATCCCACATCGTCTTCACAAAAGAAGTAGTGAAGTTCGGCCTAGTGGCTTGGTTTTCTTCCAAATGAATAATTGCATAGTACATGTTGCCTTTCTTGCACTGGAGAATACTCTGCTTGCATAACATTGCTTCACTTTTGTTATGGGCTGCTCCAAGGTTAGGCTTCATCGCACATGTCCTGCAGTAAAGTCTGTGATCCAAGACAGAAAACTTTAGACTTAACAAGAGGCGTTTCCTTTTGCTATTCTACTAATGGAAGAAGCACTTTCTTTGGGAAACTATCCCCCAAACCCACTGGTCTCTGGGGTCTGTATCACTGAAGGCTTGACTAATCACATTTGTAAGATCTTTATTTCCTTCACAGCTCCTCCAGAAGCAGAGCTCCTGTTGGATAGATGCCCATCACAGGTTCCCATTACATCTGCACCAATTAGTAGTGCTTTTGCAAGTATTAATTCCAGCATGAACTTTGAAATTTAAAAATCTGTTGTGCCTATAGAGTAATAAAACCCCAAATTCTCCAATATAATGTCTGTTCATCTTCTCCATCAAAATCCTATTGCCTCTTGACTGTCTCAGATAAGACAGGGAGTATCTGGGAAGTGACAGAAATACCATGTGATGAAAACTTTTGTACTTGCATTTCTCTTTTCTGCCTCCTTGAGTTGGTTAATGGTGGGGAGTGGATTTAGCAAGATTTACTCTGGGATCTATGGTTGAAAGAAACCTTCCCAGAAATGTCACTCAGCTATTAATGCCTGCAATTCCCTCTTGACTGAAATAATATGAAATTAATATAGACTTTAGCCATTTCTAAAATGTATTCATCCAATATTTAAGCTTTCAAAGTGATTATAAGGTTGGATGGGGTTGTTCTTTTGCTTCTGGCTCTAGAAACCAGATATATCACTGTATCATTTGAGAAAGAAAATCAAGAGTTTCTGATATATAAACCTCAGGCACATGTCTGTCTTTGAATAATATATCAAGTGTTTCAGAGTAAAATCTCTTGATAATTTAAATATCAACCCAGAGTCTTTCATTGCAGATACCTGAAAAAAAGAAATAAAGGCAAGATGGATATTCAGATCAACTTTGTACCTGCTTATGTTAAAGCCACCTAAAATGGGATGTAAACCATGGTTAGTGATAATCTTGTCTCAACTCCGGACTGGTGGCAGTTTAACACAGAAGAGTGTGGTTATTGGCAGAAATAAGTAGTATAGGTCAGTGAGAAAAACACTGATCTGAGGACTGGAAAATCTTGGGTGTATTCTTAATCCTGTCAGTGTCTTGTTGCCCAATCTTCGCCAATTCTATTCTACTTTCCCTTATACATTTTCTTTATTTAAGTGGTAGAACAGGATCAAAGAGAGCTCTTCTATGGTACAGTAGTTGGTGCAGTGCTGTGCTTTGGCTTTATTCTGAGAACAGTGCTTATAACACACCCATGTTTTAGTTGTTGCCCAGTAGCACTTACCCTGATCAAGGGCTTTTCAGTCTTTTATGCTCTGTCAATGAGGAGGGGCACAGGGAGCCGGGAGGAAGCAGAGACAGGACACCTGACCTAAACTAGCCAAAGTGTATTCCATACCACAGCACATCATGCCCAGTATATAAACTGGGGGAAGTCACCCAGCTCCTGACTAGGGCTAAACCACAACAGTGGAATACGGGATTCATATTCAGCTCCATCTCTTGCTCTGGGCCCATTACTTTTACACTCCTGGCTACATGATCGTTCAGCTTCAAAAGAGAAGTGAATAAAAAAGATTATCTCCAATTTCACCCCACTACCAGATCCACTTCATGCACAGTTATCTCACTGTGAGGTTATTACATGGCTGTGTGCAGAAGCAATCTACCAACTACCCAGCAGTTACAGAAGACAGAAGACTACCTATTACCAAATCCATGATTTAGGCTCCTAAGCCAAGGAGCAGTTTCAGGCTCTGTGACTAACTCAGTTATACATAGCAACATGCAAAACATTATGTTTTACTTAAAAAAAAAAATAAAGGCTTCTCTTTGCAATCTAATTTCATACACTTTCTTTTGGGTGTTCCCTATTGGATCATAGAGTGAAATTATCCAGTGTGCTGGCTTTGGTGTTCCCCTTCCACTGTCCTCATCACTATGAATGAAGGGACAAGTAGTAAATAAATCAGGTGTATGGCACAATCCTACCAACCATTATAGCAGCACCATTAAGATATCAGTGAACTGCATCATGATGTAAGAAAAAGCAGAAAGAGAGAAACTTCTTATGACAGCTTTACTGTGAAAGCAAACAAATGTTATGATTGCACTTTGAGTCATACAGGTAACTTGAGCACAGCTTTTGGAAATATCAGCACCAAGACAGAGAAGACAAGGGAACCAGAGGACTCACATACCTTCAATAAAAGGAAGAATTTCTTTCCATAAAGAAGATCCTTTTTCTGTTGTATGCAAATCAGTGATTGTTGCCGAATGTATATTTATATTATTTATATTTTTATCTTTCTGAATTTCTTTTTTTTTAAAGTCAGAATCTCTTTCATTCCTGAAGTGAGATATTTTGTTTCACTTGGTTTGGAATGAAAGTGGAAGTCTGAAGTAGAACACTTCATCTTGAATCAAAGTGATTTAGTATTCCCTGAATAGCTTTTGCTGCCTTTTACATCCAAAGATGCTAAAACTAAGACAACTGAGAAGAGTACTTTAGTGTTGACAAAGCTTCATGGGATTATTTTTTTTTCCTGGAAAATGGATTCAAATAACAGATACTGTCTAGTTTTATTAGGATTGCACACAGCTATCAAGGTCTATCCACAGATACCTGAGAAACATTAATTCCCATTGCTCAGCTGTGTATCTGGAATTTGTGGCTAATGTGGACATAGGAAGAAATCACTGGAGGCTTTCCCCTCAGGAAGCATAGAGTCCCTCCTTGTATCCTCACATATTGTTAATTTGCTTTTGTAGGATGCATGACAGCAATTCCACCATTTCCAAAATAAGTCTCCTTTGTTTAGTAGCACCTCAATCCTGGCAGGTTTGATTTTTTTCATTCAAGAACAAGGCTAAAAGGGCAACTGCTCTTTAAAACCACCCTGTTCCAGCACTGAGACCACTGACTGTCCAGGTCCCAGTGCTGTTTCTTACTATTCTCTAGGATAGCCCTCTTCAGCAAGGTCTGACATGAGCACTGTGAGGTGTGATTGTAAAACAGAAAACAATAAATCATTTCTAGGTGTAAGTGACCCCAAAAGATGCAGAGTTACAGGCATCTTTCTAACAGTAGTCAGTAGCATCATTTATATTTCCAATGTCAAATAGCATTTTGTATGATTGTTTGTGACAGCGTGGCTTGCTTGTTTTCCTGTATTTATTAAAATCAGTGGTCATACGTAGGGTTTGGAAAGGGAATAACTGAAAAGTTTGTGAAATAAAGCCTGAAATTCCAAAGCCCTTGAGCAATGGATTTGTTGAGAGATGCCTCCTTCATTCATATTTGAATAAATCCAGAGCCATGAATAAATTCATCCAGAAGCAACATGAAAAGAGAAATAATGATTGATGGAAAGTAAATGCATTAGACAAACTCTCCCACAACTACACATATTAGGACCTTTGGAGACTGGAGGAATTAATCCACAGATGGTAAATTATCTGACACATCTGCAAGATGACAAGGATTTTCAACTTTCAATTATTGTACTAAACAATTTTCTACCTAATGCGAGATTTCTTCCCCTAAACTTTGCTTTATATTATTTGCTAGAAGACTACTGTCAGCTTCAGGGCTAAAGTAGCTCTGTACTTCTGACACTGAAAAGTGTCATTTACAGCTACTGGCTGAAAGAAGATGAAATTAAAATCTGAGATGGCTCCACTTGTTCAGGTGAAGCCACAAATTGGCCCCAGAGGCAGATACTGGAACAAAAGCAGCCAACAGAAAATGTTACTTGATCATAATTTCACTGCAGCCAGGACTATAAACACCAAGCACCCAGATGGCAAAGCATCACTGTCAGCTGCAAACACTGCCTGTAAGCTATTGGAAACACTCTCATTCCTTCTTCCACCGTGGTGTAACTCCACTGCCATGGAGCTGACACAGGCTTGGAGGAGGGGAACCAAGCTCACAGCAGAAAGCCTAGAGAGCTTTAGTTTCTACAGAGTGGGAGAGGTGTTACTGCATCCTAAAAGGCAGGTCGAAACAGGGAATTTTTTCTATTTCCACTTGTAAAGAGGCTAGCTCTTTGGGGAAAGGCATATTGGGCAAACACTTTGTAAGACACAGATGCAGTGAACCATTAGACAGTGAGATCCACAGGCAGTGGAGGCAGATAACATCTGGGAATCTCAGAGGAGAAAAGGCAGCCTTGGGAGACTGATTCTGCTAAGAGCTGCTGTGTATATAAACCATGACTTTATATCTGTTACGAAGCTCTTCTGCTGTTCACATAGTTGGTGAGATGTCTTGCTGTGGGTGTTCTTCCCCTTAAGAAGGAGAAGAAATGCCCTCTATCTATTTTCAAGTTTAGGTCTGCTTTGACCTCAAATTGGTCAAAGCAGCCTTCAAAAGCCAAACTTGCAACTCACTTTCTGCAACAACCTTTCCTTTCATCATACATGGGAAAACCAGCATGGTCTGCTTGCCCTGGTGCTGTAAAAAAGCAAGCACTTCGGGCACCACAGTAGCACTTGCTTGGTTAGCTAAAGGAGTTCATAGCATGGCATAGAAGCAGTAACATGTCTTAATCTTACTCAGCATAAAAAGTGTGAATAATGTCAGCCAAACATTTATGAATCCAATCAAAATTAGCCTAGAGACAGCAGTCTGTTATCTGCTTGCCAGTAGACCTACTCTTTGAACAGGAAACAAATCACTGTGTAATGGTACCATATTTTCTGTTAAATCTTTCCTTTCCACAAAGGAACAGGTTAACTGTTCAAGATAAAACAAGTTTGCAGCAGGTCCTGCAAAATATATAATGTGAGCTGACAGCCAAAGCTGTCTCTGTGGACAGATAAATGTACCTTAGCACAAGCAGCAACACTAAAGTTCATTTAAGGACTCAGCAAAATAACTGACCAGAGACAGAGAGCAGATTTCAAAAGGAAAGGTAGATGTCCATGAAATGCCTTTTCACACCATCATACGAGCTATTCAGAGGAAAAGAAATGGATCACATCAGAGTACTTCCCACACAGTTTTCTTTGTCAGTATATAGAAATGACATTGGAGGGACACCTCATGGGGCTTATGCCCCATCATTTGTCTGTCATTGATTGGCTTGAACTAATCCTCCACTGCACCGTGAATATATGCATGCACTTGTTCTCTGCACAGAAATAAGTAAACAAATTGGCATATGCTCAGGTGAGAGCTCTGCTATGGCATGCTGAAGTAGGAAAGGACAAGATTAATTTTGATGCAACCCTACCCAGTCTTCCTTGCTGTCACCTCTTGTCATTCTTGTCTAGTAACTTCTTATCTTGCATCTTTCCAAAGTGCCTGTTTAGGGTATGTTGCTTCCTTTTAAAGACAGCATTTTGCTTTACAGAGAAGTTTTCAGGCTTGAAGCGAAGGAGATGGAGCAAAGGGAGTTCCTTGCCACTACTAAACAGAATCTATTATCTTTGGCTTAGGTGATTTCTTTTGTTTCAGTGAGTTTATTTTTCCCAACAATACAGCCATAAATGAAAGAGCTATACAAACAGGACAACACATTGCACTTCTGAGACCAAAATGAGCAACAGAAGGGGATTTATCTCAGCCTGGAGAGGCTTTGTTGCTGGGGGTTTCAGTATCTAGATGTTATGCGGGGATTCTTTTCAAAATGCCCTTCCACATGCTGTAGCTCCACTCATCCTTTAGTGCAGTGTGCTAGCTGGAAAGCTTACTGCTTTCATCAACAGTGAACCTTATGCTGATGCAAACTTTTCAGATCCACTCATTAATCTAGCATCTGGAAGCCTGTTAATCAGAGCTACAAGGTTGCTTTACCACTCCCAGTGGCTTACGCTCCCCAGCAAGACTTTCCGTTTTGTGGAACTATTAGTTAATGACTGTGTTACACAGAGAAGGAAGCTGAAATTTGTTACCGATTGTGCTCTCAGCAGTCACCCAGTTATAAAGCAAATGATGGAAATCGCTTCTCTGAAATGCAGCGCAATAAAGGTTCTAAGTCGCCTGTTACAGCTCCCTTCAGTTCCAGCTTTTGCTTAGTTTTTAAGGTTATGGAACAGGCCATTTGAGACGTTCTTAATACTAATTTTAAAACTCTTTATTTAGAGTCTTCATTCTCAATGCCAGCAGGCTCATTTAAGCCTGAGGAAGTACTGAGATCACTTACAATCTCTTGAGGATGAATGAAAAAACACACATTTACGTCCATCCTTCCAAAGCTGTCTTTGGTATCTGCCTTTGTCATCATTTAATTGCAAGGCTAATCAAACCCAAAAAGGCAGACTATAGGCTGTTTCTGGATGTTTCCCTAGTATGATATATGAGACTGTTAAAAGAAACAATGAAAAACTGTAGGCTGATTTTTCTGGAGCCAAACTGAAATTAGGATTTGTGGGCTAATCTAAGCAAGAAAGAGAAGTTGAGTGCTCTGGAAGGGAAATTTCTCCCTGAAGACATTTCACAAATGCACTTTGGCTTTGTTAAATAAAAGAGATGTTTCTTTCTTTTGACTTAGTAGACGTTCACTCATGTCCTGATCCAATGATTTCAGGGGGACCTTCAGACACCTTGCTGCCTTAGGACACAATGGGTCCTGGAATCTGCCAGCATTTCCTCACCCTTACATCTGATTAGAGACATATATTTTTGGCAATGGAGAAAGTGTACTCTTAATTCTAGCAAACTAGTACCACAAGAATGGAGTTTTCTGAGAAAAATATCACTGCCAAGAAAAAAAAAAGAAAAAAAATGTGTAATCATAAAACACATTCTTGTATGTTTTCCCTAATAAAAAAGAAAATCATAAAATTATCTTAGGCCCAATTCACAGCTATTCCTAAAGCAAGAGCAAAGCAAATATCTCCTGAGACAAATGGTTGTCTGTGTATGGTTTCCCCAAAGTTATTGTCTCCAGCTTTTCAACAAGTCTTTTTATCTTCTGGCAATTCAGGCATTTTAAGCAAGGAAGATTATTCAGAAAACAGCTTTGAGTAAGTTCTGGTCACATTCCTCTGTGTCATCACTCTGCGCTTTCCTTCCTCTGGATGCTTGTGCCTGGTCCTGAGAGAAAATCCTTTGCCACACAGTACTGCAGCTTCACTCACATTTTGGAGGGGAAGGCAGAGCCCTGGGACATCTGTAGTGTCTTATAGAAGTAGAAATGAGCAGTGGTGTGAAAATGTTTTTATAAAAATTAGGGAATTTTAAATGCAAAAATGCATTTTTGTTAGATGAGCAAATGCTTCCTTTTAGCATTCTTTCTGAGAAAACCTCAAAAATCTCTTCATTAGAAATCATGAAAATGCTTGTTTTCTTGCAAATTTTATATCTAGATTCCCATATTTTCTCTGTGGCTTGTCAGCTTTTGGGGAATGGATCAGAATAATTAAAACCATGCTTTGCACTATGGATAAATGCATAGCACTATAGACGTGAAAGTCACTGCTAACTATAGAATTAAACTGGCAAAGTACAGAGTAGGCATCTCAGACACAATGCAGAAAGGAAGATGCCTCATAGTGATTGACAGAAAAAGCGTGGTCTTCTCACCTACCCTCAGCCATTTATAACACAGTCGGGAAAAAGTGAGCCATTCATCTCAAACTAACTCCTGTTGTAGTCACTGGAAAGAAGTATTGACGGTCAAATCCATCTGATTGGTTTTAGGACAAAATGATTCACATCCTATAATTTGAAGTGAGTGCAAAGGAAGCCAAGACAGCCCAAATGTATACCTCTACATCTGGTCAAATGAACCCCCGTAAAATTGTCCACTGAGATCAGCAGACAGAAATTACTCCCAAATCTGTGCGGAGATTAATGAACAATGGTAATATTTCTCCTATTGTGTAAAGGAGTGTGTAAGGGGAATATTACATTATATGGTCAAAAATTACAGGAAGGTTACTGGTTTTTATTAAAATCTAGAGCACAATAATCCATTTCGCAGTCACTGCTCTCTCCCTGCATTTGCTTCATATACATTTGCAACCCAAACCACTTAATGTAATCCCAGGCACAGTCTTTCCTGCATCTTTCATCTCCCTGTGGTGTTGTTCTTCCTTTGTTATAATCTATTATGGACAAATGGTGGTTAGAGAGGTCTTCATAACTAACCAGAAACACATACAGAGACTGGAGTAGGCCCTGGGAAAGTTGCCTTGCACATAATTAGCAACAGAGCAGGGCTGCCATCATCCCTGTCTGACACTTTAGATTGAGGAATTTAGTTCTTTATCTGAACACATGCCAAAGACAAGGGATTTGCCAGGCCTCACACAGGATACAGGAAAAAATATACAGAAGGTACATTTCCCTAACACTTCAAATGTCTTCTTGCCAGGTAGTTCAAGTGAGAATTGGTGCATCATTTGGATGAAGCATACATATGCCTTTGGGTGGCAAAATCAGCTCATCTAAACTGATGCTGAGTCACAGAGAAATAACATGAGTTTCCTATAGCTCCACAAACTTCCTCTAGTTACTTACTCAGTGCAGACTGCGGAGTAAGGGATTACATCCAATACCTTCTCCATGCAAGTGTCTGGATGCTGAAACCCAGGTAGTCCCAAATAATATAGTTTTATGTCTTGTAGTTTCTTGCTTACAATCCCATCCTGCACTATCTTTACAGAAGTGCAATTAAAAGTATTTTTTTCTGCAGGTATTCCACACACAACCAAAACATTAGGCCAGTTCTATGCCCAGTTTTAGTTTTTCCAACATACCTTTGGTGGAAAAACAACACCAGGCCTAGGTCTCTTGCAGTGAGTGAGACTTATTTTGTGAAAGTTATCTGGTGCAGTTTTTATGTAGATTCTAAACCATATTCTTGAGTGTACTGAGCCATTAATGTCTTCATCTTTTGGTTTTAGTACTTTATAGTCATAGCAGATGTTTAGAAAATTGTGTTCAAGGGATTGGATCTATTGCATCTGCTTCTTCTGATACAGCCTATTTTTCTAGCTCATTGCACTCTCTTTAAATTAAAAGAAAAGCCAAGACATCTCATGTAATGCTTGACGTTAATGAGAGGAAAAATAAAGGCAATGACGCTTGCATGCACTTACAGGAAGTTGTTTGTAAACCAGAAGAAGAATCAGAATGAAAAAGTTGTTAAGCTTCTCTGAATGATCACTGTTCATCTCTGTCAGTTGACTAAACCAACATCTAAATGAGGAGAAAGCATATTTTTAAATGATGGTTGCAAATAACATCATAACACAATAATTATCATAGCCAAGTCAGCAGCCACAGCATACTGTGGGCTGAATTGTCTATGATTTCTACGGCTTTGAGCTCATTTTAGCTCTCTGTTCTTAGTCCTGTTGTTAAACCACTCTACTTTCATATGCCTTGCTAATAATGATTCATAAAAGACTGCATGGTATCCTGCAATCACATTCTACATCCATCCATTTCCCAACTCTTCATTTTACCATTTTGGAACTAGTTTGCCTTGAAGGTAAGGGAGATCAAGAATCTTTTCATCTTGACTTGTATGTGCACTTCTCGTGCAGCTAAAAACATACCTGTAGTCAGTCACCAAATGATGGGGAAACTTCGACTTCTCCCCTTGAAAGACTTACCCAGAATTCTGCTGGGCAAGGAGATAAGGAGATATGGAGTAAACAATTTCCATGCTTCACACTCTGGATCCTTAAGATATTACCTTTTGGACTCAATTTATCCCATGTAATGTGTGGGACCTACATGATGACATTCTGATTTGCCCTTTGAATGTATGCCATTGGCTGTGCTCCAGAGCACTTTTTGCTTATCTTTGTGTTTTATCTATGTAATGGAAAAGAAGATCACTGAAAGGGTAGTCATCGATCTGCAGGTAAAACTAACCAAGGTGTTGTTTAGACTTCAAATATCAAGCACCACTATCAAAATATATACAGCAGGTACCTATCAAGAAATATTTAATAGATGACTTTTGGTTCCAGAGATACCAGGTTATTTCAGATTCATCCATCTAGATTCTGTAAGTTAGGTACCCATTATTCCAGCCTTCCCGTATCTGAGGGGGGGCTATAGTAATGCTGGGGATGGAATATTTATTAGGGACTGTAGTGATAGGACAAGGGGTAGCAGGTTAAAACTTAGACGGGGAAGTTTAGATTGGATATAAGGAAGTTCTTTAATGTAAGGGTGGTGAGGCACTGGAATGGGTTGCCTAGGGAAGTTGTGACTGCTCCACCCCTGGCAGTGTTCAAGGTCAGGCTGGACAGAGCCTTGGGTGGCATGGTTTAGTGGGAGGTGTCCCTCTACATGGCAGGGGGGTTGGAACTAGATGATCTTAAAGTCCTCTGCAACCCAAACCATTATATGATTCCATGATTCTATCATAAAATATTTATGCATACTTTGTCTATATCACTGGAGAATCAGAGGCAACTTTATGGAACAATTTGTTCTACCATCTCAGAAGCTTCCTTAAAATGAGATGGATAGGTCTCTAGAGCTCACTTTATCTTTTTTTCTCTCTCTTTTCTACAAAAGAAGTATAAGAAAGATACTCAGTTTGCCACATGTATATTACATCCCATTTCAGGAAACTCAGAGTATATAAGGCATCCATAAGGGACTGGCAGGTATGGCATAGGATCTACAGGTGTTCTGGCACAGTAGAGAGACAAGGTGGAATATCTTAGATCATCTCAAATCACTAAAAACACATTGTATGTGGGCACCTAAGTGCACCCTGTAGGAGTCATAAGCTTGGACTGGACTTCTACCTTTAGATGGCTACATTTGGGTGAGGTTGATTCTGCCTGCAGTGATCAGTTTGGGTGTCTTGAGCTGGACTTGGTTGCTCACACAGTCTAGTATTGTTTGGGATGCTTCAAAGTATCCTGTCTGAGCATCAGGTGCCACTCCAGAACAGAGATCTTACATAGGTCCTGCATCATATCTACCAACTGACACAAACAATTACACTAGGAACCTACGGGTTGGCAAGTAACTCAAACCAATGTCTACATTGTCTCAGTTCAAAATATTCAGTCCTCCACTATCCAGGCCTACTGAATTTGGCTCTATTTCAAAAAGAAGTAGCAAGGCATAAAAACTAGACTTCTATTCTACTTACAACCAGACATTTCCTAATGTATTCCCTCTTTTCAACACCGGGAGTATCTGTGTAGCCTGTAATTTCTGCCAAAACCCATAAAAAGCTATGTTTTTACATTTGCTTGCTGAAATTCAAAATGTTTTTGTGATGCATTATGCTTCCCAAGCTGTGATTCAGCATGAAATATAAGGACACACGTATACTTGGATCAAAATGACAGGAAGTGGTCCCAAGTTCCTCTGCAAAGAAAACCTCCGTCACACTTAATTTATGTGTAAATGTAAGTAGAGAGAGACAAAAAGCACAGACTTCCCAACAACGAATAGCAAAAGAAAAGGAATGCTGTGGCTGAGGAAAGAGAGAAGTAGACCTGAGCAAGGAGCAAAGAGCAAAATGTTGAACTACAGGAAAAGTTTAAAAGTGTATAACTGGATGATGGAAAGTATCAGCGTAAACGTTCTCTGTAACGAAGGCATATGCACTTCTAGAGAGAGGCAGAACTGCACACAGTAAATTATGTAAAAGACAGAACTGTTGACATCAATCTGGCATGTCACTGTTGAGTCTGGTTGAGGCTTAAGTGGATAACAGGCTGGGGTTATGGACTGTTCTTTTGATCAGCATTTTTTTAAATACCACTAGAATATATATATGGCTATTGGAAGTCAAATACAACACAAGTGTTAGTTTCGAAGTGCTGTGTAAAATGTCATGCTTATACCTACTGCTGATAATCACACAAGGTTCATAACTTAAGAGTACAAATTCATAGTTAAAAGTACACTTTTTCTCAGTGCCTGGCAAATGTTGTAGACTGTGAGCAATGCAACTTTACAGAAGAAATTAAAAAGTTTACCTCCAGAAAAAAAAAAAAATCATAGATTTGCTTCTAAAAGATTTGTAAATAGATTGAAGTAAGGTTATTAAAAAGTGCAAGATTCATTCATCACAGAATCATAGAAACATAGAACTGTAGAATGACTTGGGTTGGAAGGGACCTTAAAGACCATCTAGTTCTAATCCCCCTGCCATAAGCAGGGACACCTTTCACTAGACCAGGTTGTTCAAAGCCCCATCTAACCTGGCCTTAAGAAAGATAGAAAGCCAGAAAAAGAAAAATATTCCAAATAACTTTCTCTCCGCATCCAATAAAGCATGGAGGTACTCCTTAGCCCTCCTTTTGTTGCTGATGTGTCTATAGAAACATTAATTGTCCTCTATGCAGCAGCCAGATTAAGTTCTAGCTGGTGTTTGGCCTGTTTAATTTTCTCCCTACATGTCCTCAAGACATGCTTGTAGTCCTCCTGAGTGGTCTGCCCCTTTTTCCAAAGGTCATAAACTCCTTTTTTTTTTCCTGAGTTCCAGCCAAAGCTCTCAGTTCAGCCAAACCGGTCTTCACACTGCCTTGTCTTTTGACACATAGGAACAGCCTGCTGGTATGCCTTTAGGATTTCCTTCTTGAATAATGTCCAGCCTTCCTGGACTCCTTTGCCCTTCAGGACTGCCTCCCAAGGGACTCTGTCAACCAGGCTCCTAAGTAGGCTGGAGTCTGTCCTCATGAGGTCCAAGATGGCAGTTCTGCTGAAATCCCTCCTTACTTCCCCAAGAATCGGAAACTCATTTTATGATTGCTGTGCCCAAGACAGCCTCCAACCATCACATCACTCAAAAAAACATTCTCTATTAGCAAACAGCAGGTCCAGTGGGGCACCTGCCCTAGTTGGCTCACTCAGCAGCTGTATCAGTCAAACAGTATATATCGATAAAACCCTGTTGAGAATTTCACATTTGCTTGGCTGAAATATTCCATGTAGATGATAACACAGCAGTTCTTACAAGCATATCTGCTGGTATTACTAGGAAAATAAATCAGATCAGGTCTATCTCAGAAATATCAAGTACACCAGCTGACACAAACCTTGCTGCTTTCATTAAATGTCAGCAGGCTTTTCATTGTTTTTGCTTATTTTATTTCATTTCATATTTTCTCATAAATGGTCTATACTTAACATCTTCTAAATCCATTACTTTCACAGTTCTTTGATACACAGTCTATCTCCTCTGCAAAATCATACATGGAGCCCATGGGTAATATATTTTTCAGGCTATATCATAATATTCTAATTACTGTCTAATGGCTCTTCCTAGAAAAAAAGAAAACATAAAAAAGTGTAATTAAGCAAGCTATCCTAAGGCCATACCAGTCCTAGGGGTTAACACAAAAATATTTCCATATACAGTAGTCTCTTTAAATTATCACCCAATGAGAATTAAAATGAAGCTTCAAGAAACTGAAGGTCATTCAGCCTTGGTTACGTGTCAGTTCCCATCATGAAAAAAGAATATAAATAATCATTCTATGGTTTATACTAAATTGCATATTGTATCAATATCACCAAGAGTCCTATCTTCGAATGAAATGATAAATATAAGTTTTTCATTTTGCTGCACCTCAGCCTACGACACTTGCACACATCTCACAGAAATGATTTCTTGACAGATGATTTGGAGTGAAAAATATTAGCTCCAAGCTGTATTAAAGTGTGCCATTAATAGCTACAGAGCTTTTTCAGTAATCTAATGATTCCAACAGTTTAAAATTCAATTTTCTGAAACCCTATGTTTGCACATTTGGACCACCTGCTTTCATAATTTATGATTTTAAAATTATGTTTATATACATAAAATTGTCCACCCAATCAAGACAAAACTGACATAAGAGGCACTGGGTGCAAGCTGAGATTTTTTATGTTAAATAAGTGTGTTTCTTTTGCATATGGAAAGTAGAATTAAGAGTACTAAATCATCTTGTCTCTAGGAACACATATGAACTGTAAATGAATGAGGTAGGCAATTTTGCTTAATTAGAATCAATAGTATCATCCTTTAATTAAACAATATTGATTGCATTATGCAGAGGTCAGCCTTGCAGAGGATATGTTTTAATGTGATTTCTGTTTGACTTGCAAAAACATTTCAAGGGTCAAATTGAATTTGTACGTGGAATATCCCATTCAAGGAAAGCAATCGCTGAATTCATTTAGGTTTTTCCATAAAGTGTACATGATTGGAAGTCCAGAGTTAAATCTTTGCAGAGGAGAACAGAAGGCTTTACGTGAGAAAGATGTGAGCTTCTTTATGTTCCTCCTCCAGAGGAACTTTGGAGAAGTACAGTATCCTATTTGTTTCCTGTTTCCAGTGTCAAGAAGATCACTAGAGGAGTGCATGGATCAGGAATCTCATTGCTTTCGCAACCTCTCCCATACACATACAACACATGATTACATGACAGTTCAAGACATGGTACGATGAGAAAACAAAATGGTCTTATGTGTCATCATTTATTTTTAAAGACTTGAATGCAGTAGCTTCCAGCTGTTATTGATACAAGAATGACACGCGGTCGCCAATGTTCCTCTGCACAGCCAAAGTGAAAGCAGTCTCACGATTGCAGAGTGCTGAGCACTGAAAATGTATTAAGCCACCAATTAAGTGCTGAAACACACACCATTTCACGTCAATAACAGTGACAAGAGGAAAACTCTCTACAAAACAGCTTATGCAACTACCAGACATTCCTTTACAGTAACCAGCTAAGCCATACATCATGGGCAAAGTAGAACAAAAAAATGTGGAAAGCTTACCGTATGCCTATTTATGAAGTCCCTGCAGGCTGAAATTTAGCTGAGCAGTCCAAGGGGGAAAAAAAGAATCTTCAAGTATGTTCCAGGAAATATTCAAACACTAAGGACAATCTTATGTTTGAACATAGGTGGTCACTAATCAGTAACTCCAGGTCTTTGCAGTAGCTGCTTGTTTGCACACTGTAATTCTTATTGTTACTAGTCATTACTAAGATTTCAAGGCTGTAAAATTCTACTCAAAACCAGACCAATATTACTGAAAGGAAAAAAAGGACAAACACATACAAAGAGGAAGCTTTGATTCCCAAAGGCCTTCTGGAAAAGAACTGGAGGAGGAAAGGGAAGAGCAAAACAGATTAAATTACTTCCAGTCTCCTAGTGGATCACAGATGAAAGAACTTGCAGTCTTGGTTTAGTGCTCTCAGACATGCTCCATTCCTTTCTTTCTGGCAGCAGGGACTAATACCTCCGATTTTGCTCTGAGAACACAGGTAGTTGTGCCACTGGTTAAGTGTGAACGTGTACTAGCATCTCTCATTGCAGAGCCAATGTCTTGTAATGGACACACACATACACACGTTCACAGACTTCCCTTCTAGAAACACATCAAGAGTGGGAATCATGGACATGCAAAGCACGGAGGCACATAGACCCTTGCCTCTATGGACCATGTGTGGAGGATTTCCATGTGTCAGTGTGCACAGAGTTACACAGGACAGTCTGTCTGAGAAACCCTCCATTGCTTTTCCCAGTCCATCAGCAGAAATGTTAATGTGCACACTCACTGCTCATCCGGAACATGGCTGTGTAGTCATGGGCTGTAAGAATGGGCATCTGCTGATGGAAAACGTGAAGGACAGTAGCTTCTCCTGTCAATAAATGGAATAAGTTAAAGCATCCTCTGAATCCGCAAAGCAAAAAGGTTGTAGGGATGTGATCATCACTTCATCATCAAAACAGCAAGTGCAGCAGTGAACAAAGATGCCTCCATTCATTTCCATATTTTATATTGACTGGGAGTAACGTTCAGGTCAATTTTCCTCCAGTCTTTTAAATTAAATTATATATTTATTCAATTGATCATATTCTAAGTAGTCCCCATTTCAAAGCTTCTCTTTCTGGATTATTTTCCCCCAGCTATTATTAATACAATGCCAAGGCTAATGAAGCACTCAATAGAATATAAATACTAATGAGGTGTGCCGGACTCACTAGTTAGCAGGCCTGTAGGGGGAAGAGAATTGAACAGGTGAACTGAGCATGTAAATGAATAGCTGTTATGCATAAGACAGTTTTGCTTAGTTTTTTAACCCCTTAGTTCTTCGTACTGCTTGTTCTTTAGCTTCAGTTTGTCCATATCAACATTTAGGCTGATACAAACCCAGAAGAGTTCTTGGTAGGAAAGCTGTTACTGAATTAGTTGCACAGGAAAATAGATGTTGCTCTTTTGCCAGTGTAGATAAGTCTTTTCCTACAATGACATGAGCTATTTAAGCAGAGATCTCTTACTGCTGAAAGCTAAGTGTATGGAGAGCTTGCTGACACAATTATGCCCATTAGAGACCAATATTTTTATGCCTCTTCCTGTCAGATAGGCAAAGCCTTGCAGAATACAGCTGATATGTGTGGGAAGCCATCCCTCACGTACTCTGGATGAATTTGAATCTGGTCTTAATTCACCGAGGAATGATGCTGTGGCTCTGCAGAACCCAAACACAAAAAAGTGTCCTGGCAGGAGTTCAAAGAGGCTTTTAGTTCCCTGCATGGCAGTGGTCAGAAAAAAATATGAGTACCTGCATGCACCCTCACTGATTACAGAAAGAGAAACTGCTAGCCAAAAGCAATCTGAAAAAGTCCAATCAGGCAAATAAGGCAGCATTATGTCTCTGTAATGAGTGTGGTTTAAGTGAAGGTATTTCTCTTTGGCTCTTACCTCACCAGTGCCCTACAAATGACCACTAATCTCCTCTTAGCAGAAGTGTTAACTAACAGCTGAGTAGCTGTGAAGACAGGATCTTGTATAAGATAATCGTGATTGACTGCCATTATGTTAGATATACTGATCTGCCAACACATCTATTTTACCTAGTGATGAGGAACTATCTCAGTGACTAGATTCAAGTTTGACAAATCACATTTTTTCTTTTCTTTGACACAGATTTAGGCCAGGCTCCAAGAAAATTATTTCTCGGTACCACAGTTTCTACACTGTTACTGTAAAAAACCTCCTTTCTTCTCACTAGTTTTTAGACTGCATTAGCATACTAGGTAAAGTCTGACTTAAGGAGGCTGAGGTTTCAACTTAGAACTGAAGGCCGTACTGTAAAATCAAGACTCCCAAATGGCCATGGAAAACAGGCAAGGAAATCTATGGGTTGGATGATAATACTGTTTTCTCTTGGTTCTTTTTCTGTGTCGGTCCAGTTCTATCAGGGCAAAGAGATTACAAAGGTGTACAGGGTTCTCTTGAATGGTTTCCCAGCAGAGGAAATGCTCAAGCAAAGCATGAATAAGGTATTCTCCATACTTTCAGCCAGCATTGATGTAATGACCCTATCATGTAATACAAATCAGTGAATTAATTCCCCGCTTTGCCTGTTAAAAACATTTGTTCTCTCTTACATTCTTTGGCAAGAACCATAAGCTAGTCCCACAAAAAAAATCCTACCCTCCTCCCTCCCAAAAGCTGTCAGTCTCATTCATCATACCATCTCCTTTTATTAATAGAGCCTTGACATGGAAGAGTTTTCTGGCCAGGCATTTTTCACACCCCAATAGGCTCAAATAAAAAAATATTGCCAGCACAATCATTTAAATGTAAGATGTAACACTACAGCACTTGCCTAGCTTGATTTTTTTAATGTCAGCTCCAATGTGTCTGACACATGCAAGACATAAATGAATATCCATATTTCTTTGGAATTAAAGGTTCCCTGACAGCTCATGGTATGGAGCATACGGTGCTCCCGATGGGTCGTCACTGTGGACTTGCATTATTTTCACCTTTTTCATTATTCTCCAACCAGCTTTACTAGTGGGAGCCAAAAGACCTTCCCTACTAACCTCAAGGGCAATTGTCTCAAAATATTTTATATAAACCAGCCTATGCTATATTTGCTAATTGCATTTGTTAATCTCCCTTGCCAAAATTTCTTCAAGTAACAGAATCATTGGCAATGAACATCAAGGTCTATGTATTTTAGTAGAGGGAATGTTTTTTAATGTGCATGAGCTAAGGGTTATAAACAAGAAATGATTTGTTGTTTTATAGAGTTTGTCCATAGAGCTGCCTCAGCCCACACAGTGTCAGAATTGGCACCTTTCTCCTTTTCTAAACAACTTTTTCTGGTGTATTTCTACTTGGCTTCTTTCTCTGCCTCCTAATCTCTTTGTTCAGTATTTCCTTGCAGCACAGAGTCATCACACCATTCATCTGCATCAGTCTGCCACTCACAGACTTTGCTGGGTCTGCCTCATCCAGTGCAGTCACTAAATTCATATCTTTGTTCAAGTCAGTAACTGCCTTCAGCTTCACGCTGTCATTTTTGCTTGTGTTGATGTCTATTAGATTTTGGTTTACTGTTTCAGAAGTCCGTTGCCTGGTTCCTTGAGTCAGGTAAACTCCAGCTCTGTCAGTGATTTACTGGCCCTTCTTGCCTGAAGGTGTTGAAATTATGTTTATGCATACACACCATTTGCTGCTCATCATAAGAAAGGTGACATATCTAGCACCTGTAGCCATGTGCCCAGATATTAAGCACGGGGTTTATGTCTTTCAACTTAAGGGTGTGATTCAGTTTGAGACAAAACTGCTATTAACTTGATACGCCTGCATGTAGGTGTCTAAATGTGGGGAAATGTCCAAGCTCCTATTACAGTAGCACAGACTAACTCAATTTGTTTGTCCTCAAACAAGCCTATAGTGCTATCTGAGATGGCCTTTAAGCTCTCTGTCTGGTTTCCAGCCACAGTGCTTCAGTCCCTTATCAATATAGGAAGTAGTGTCTACAGCAATTCAATTTATCCTAAGTCTGGCTAAAGCCAGCGAGTCAGCTGAATTGCTTTTCAGACTCCAGTGTAGTGATTAAATTTTCATTGACTAAACTAGGAGCTTAGGCAGTTAACCCCCATCTAGACACCTGCATGCAGGCATCTGAATTTAAATGTCTTAATCTGGAGCTGACTTCCACCCACCCTATATGCACTATTCAGTTGCCCAAAAATACGGTACAGTTTGCAATGCTTTTGAGTGCTCAAATCATCCAAAAAAGGCTGACAGATATGAGGCGAGCTACAGAGGAACTACTTAGAGCCACATGGAACACCCTGGGGCATCTCAGATGGCACTAGAAACTGATGTCTAGTCTACTGACTAGACTATATGACAGCAATATAGATGCCTAAATAGAGCTAGTTGGCTTAAGCTCTGCATCTGATAAGAAAGGGGGATGAAGTTTGAAATGTGCCTTGGAAAATTCAGTGTGAAGAAGGCATATTCAGAAAAAAAGAAGCTTTGGCCAGAAACCCTTGGATATATTTGTCATCTAAAAATTAACTACCAACCTTAAGATAATTTCCTAGAATCACTCCACAGTTAATACAAATATAGCTTACTTCAGTCTACAATTCATACCACAGTAAGAGAGATGTCTAAATTGGACAGGACAAATTGCCCTTTTCAGAAGTCTACCACACTGACTGTGGAATGAACCCAAGTATCTTAACTACCTAATAGTTAATAATACCTGATACTCAATGCTGAACAAGATTACAATCTGACTTTCCCCTTCGAATTTGATATTAATTACCCAAGTCCCTAAATGTTAAGTGTGTGCAAATGTTTTTCAATAGGTGTAAAATTTGAGCATTTGTATAAAAGATGAGTTTCTGTCCACTATAATATGCATCATTGTAAGTTAGGTGGCCAACACCATGACTTCCCCTTATAAATCCACTCTGAATATCTATATCTGCAATTCAGGCTACTCTGTCATGGAATTCTATATCATACACTAAAGATTTCCTTCTATGGGAACGGTAGAATGAGGATTTGTGTTCACCTTACAGATAGCCACACAGGATATAGCAGACAGGACAGCATCCTGGTAAAGAAAAACCTCTGCAGAAGAATGATGGGTCTTTTTCTTCTGTTGTAAACCACATCCAAAGCTGTCCACCTTTCTCTAAACAGAAAAAAGAAAGATGAAGAATTTGATTCACTAGTAAAGCTAGCATGAGTCACCTGCAGTCTGATATCATAGAATCATAGAATAGTTAGGGTTGGAAAGGACCTTAAGATCATCAAGTTCCAACCCCCCTGCCATGGGCAGGGACACCTCGCTCTAAACCATACCACCCAAGGCCTCGTCCAACCTGGCCTTGAACACTGCCAGGGATGGAGCATTCACAACTTCCCTGGGCAACACATTCCAGTGCCTCACCACCCTCACAGGAAAGAATTTTCTTCTCATATCCAATCTAAACTTCCCCTGTTTAAGTTTTAACCCATTACCCCTTGTCCTACCACTACAGTCCCTAATGAAGAGTTCATCCCCAGCATCCCTATATGCCCCCTTCAGATACTGGAAGGCTGCTATGAGGTCTCCACGCAGCCTTCCCTTCTCCAGCCTGAACAGCCCCAACTTTCTCAGCCGATCTTCATATGGTATATAACATACCCTGAATGTGTTACCAATCCTGACCATAAATCCACTGTATACATAAAGATAACAAAGAACAATATCCATTTGAGTGTGAGCTTCCAAAAAATGAAGTAGAATTCAGTCTCTTTGTGTGTGATGACAATTGCTTTCATCTTTTTCTTTTTCCTTATTATTTTTTCAATTATATTATATGAATGTGTCAGCATATGCATAAACAATGCCTTAAATAATTTCCCTAAAATAAACAGCACAGAATTAATAGAATTTTCAGGTTAGAATTGTGTTATTCAAAAGCAGTTAATGTGTATGATTTATCCATCACCTCTGTGAGAAGTCTTTGAAAAGGTTCTTTTGTTCTAAAGTTAGGGGGTGGAATAAGAACAACCACAATAATGCGTAGCAGTGAGATTTAAGGAGGAGGCATTCAAACGGCATTCATCTAGTCACATTCTGCTAAGATGAACAAAAGGGCTTCATCATTTGTATTTTCTGAATTGTGTTGTCAAAGGGCTCAGCCTCTAACAAATGCTCAGGCCTAGATCAATTTTATGGAACCTTAAAAACCAAATAAAACTTAGATGTCTAAAGCAGAATTTTTCATACCTAAAATAGTTTTCTAGTCCAAGCTAATCACGTATATACACTTTGCACAAACTGGAGAGAATGATTTCCAGAAGGCGATTTACCTTGCCCTAAAATAAAAGCGTAAGATTAGAAAAGCAAAACAATCTCTAGTTTCTGCCTCTCTTTGTCACTTCCAAAAGGACTACATGACCACTTCAAACTCGATGCCTAACATTCAGATGAGCAAAGTTAAGAGTGAGACACTGCACTTAGATTAAGTCTATTTCCACATTGTGGGAACCTTTTTCCTTCCCCAGAAATATTTATGTATATAACTAAAAGGATAGATTAAAGAAATCTAGCTCTTCCTTAAATTTTTCCAAAGAAAAACTAAAAGTAATTCAAACATTGTCAAACTAATAAGTTGATTTGATCACCTGAAAGTTTCTTAGTCTGAAAGTTTAATCATTTGAACTCTGATTCATTCTTGGGTTTGACCTCAACTTGATTGTTGCTTTGTGCCACTTTTCTATTAGCATAGTGAAACTGCAATACATTTGGCTTAGCAACATGCTTAAGTTTATATTTGCTTGATCAAACTGTTTTACAAAATCTTTTAAAATCTTCACAGTGGGCTTACCCATCTAAAATACTGCATAGATCACAAATGTTGAGGGTTGCATTCCCTTGTTTAAGAAATTTGTAAGTCCCTTTGCGCTGACAGTAAATTAATGAATTTTGTTCAAAAATTTGGAACTTTATGGATTACAGTTGATATGTGCCAAAGAAAGCAGTGGATTATGGCCATTTCCACATCCAAGCCTTCAGAGAGATAATCAGCTGAGGAAAGATCAGGAAAAGAACTGCTCTGAAAGAAAACTAAAACCCCCACCTCTCCTGAAAAAAGAAAAAAAAAACTCACTAAAAATACCCCACAATACATTACAAAAAACAACTCATCAAATTTGAAATGAGCCTTAGGAATAAACTGGTTTAAAAACCCTTTCCAAGAAGAAGATTCAATAAATTTCATCTAGGTTCTTATTCTGTTCTTGTCATTCTGATTTGTTTCATGTTAACTGTATATTACAAAGCCAGTTGCAACTCTAGTACACATTAGAGATGAGGTTACAGTGATGTGTGATGCGAGAGTGCACATGATGCTGGCCAGAGTTAACCATAGGAAAAGAAAACCCTTTAATCCTTGTCTCCAACCAGTGCCAATAAAGAATAAGCTCCATTTATGATACATCGCCAAATTTCTTTGGAAAGAAGGATGCTCTTCAGCATGCTAAGGAAGAGAAAAGAAATGAGGTACAGCAAAGAGCAAATTCGCTGAGGCTCACTGAGCTGTTAAAAAGCAGCAGAAAAGAAATAAGCTGTCACTCTGATATATAAGGCTTCATTTAATCACTGGAAACCTGAAGTGGTGTTGTACTCACAAATGTCTGAGAAATGATCACAGAATCATAGAATAGTTAGGGTTGGAAAGGACCTTAAGATTATCTAGTTCCAACACCCCTGCCATGGGCAGGGACATCTCACTCTAAACCATATCACCCAAGGCTCTGTCCAACCTGGCCTTGAACACTGCCAGGGATGGAGCATTCACAACTTCCCTGGGCAACACATTCCAGTGCCTCACCACCCCTACAGTAAAGAACTTCTTTCTTATATCCAATCTAAACTTCCCCTGTTTAAGTTTTAACCTGTTATCTCTTGTCCTGTCACTACAGTCCCTAATGAAGAGTCCATCCCCAGCATCCCTACATGCCCCCTTCAGATACTGGAAGGCTGCTTGAGGTCTCCACGCAACCTTCTCTTCTCCAGGCTGAACAGCCCCAACTTTCTCAGCCTATCTTCATACGGGAGGTGCTCCAGTCCCTGACCATTCTTGTGGCCTTCCTCTGGACTTGTTCCAACAGATCCATGTCCTTTTTATGTTGAGGACACCAGAACTGCACACAATACTCCAGGTGAGGTCTCATGAGAGCAGAGCAGAGGGGCAGGATCACCCCTTTCAACCTTCTGGTCATACTCCTTTTGATGTAGCCCAGGATACAGTTGGCTTTCTGGGCTGCAAGCACACACTGCAGCTCATGTTCATTTTCTCGTTGACGAGCATCGACTTGCATCTTTCACAGGTTTCTTTCTTTCTCTTGCCTGTCTGCAATCAGATGCTCAAGCTATTCTCTTGGCTATGACTTTCCCTTTCCATACTATCAAACATGTCTGCTCCCTGGCAATCTTTGTTCTCTTTCTCTTTCACTAACCTATTGGAAAAAAACAGTGATGCCCTACAACTGGGAGATCTATGACTGCTGCACACATGGGATTTTACTCATCTCTGTCAGGTTACTTCATTACTGCACCTGAAATTAGCGATATATAGGCCTGATTGTCTATACTTTTCAATTCTTCCATGTTAGAAGGAAGATTGCTATTACTGACTAATGCACATACATTTATTTGGGGAATGAGGAAAAACAAGAATCACTGGGACTCTGCTAATGGCATGTCACATTCTGTTATTGTGCTGTACTTGCTTCTTCTGCCTGTTAAGAACATTCAATTCCAGCTCCTGAGGATATTGGTTCCATACCAATGAAGCTAAAAATATATTCAAAATGCCCACGGGGTGAATATTTCTACGTCCTTTCACTTAGATGAGGCTGTTCTAGGATGATGCTGTCTCACACACAATATCTCTTGCATACTAATCAACGCAACAATAATTCAGGTCATTTGATTTCAAAGCATGCTCCCTAATGCGTTAACCTTTCACTGTTAACTTGCAGTATCCTTCTTCATATGGCACAAAGGGACTGAACCCAGCAATGGGAGGATGGGGGAAGACAAACGTAAATTGAAACTAAAGTATGAGGCTTAGATTATTTGTATTGCAACACATTTAGATGCAGTAATTGAACTCTGATTCCCTGAGTCACAGTCCACTAGTTTAAACACAAGGTTATCCTTCCTTTCTGCTCCTTTTCTGAAAACAATGAAAGCTTGATGACAGTGGTAGTTCCTCCAACACTTCCTTGAATATTTACACGACAGACAACCCAATAAGCCTTTGTCCTGCTTATACATGTTTCATAGAGCCATATGAAGAAGAGAAACACTAACATGTCACTTTGATAACCAACAGCATTGGTTGAAAGAACACATTCGGAAACAGCAGAACAAAAATACCCCAGTCTGAAACTAATTCATCAACTGAAAGCCGCCTGTGTGAAACATTTGGGGAATCACTTCAGACATATATATATTCCCAACTGTATTCACAGACCAGTGGCATTCAGAAAAGGGGAAAATGGTTTAATAAGTTCTGCATTACAGCTAGACTGCACTGCTCTACTTACATGTGTCCATGGTCACTGCCTTTAAAGCTTTTAAAAGCACACGCAAAGGCTTTCAGTATTCAAACTAATGACTTGGATGATGGTTCTTGTTTATTTTTGCATGGGTCAAATATATTAATTGCAAAATCAGATCAGAGTGAAAAACATTTAATTCCCAAAGCAAGGAAAACTACAGCTCTGTGTAGAGAAGTTGACCTCGTGAAATTTGTGACATATTTTTCTCTCAACTGCGTTAGGCAAAGGACCGAAGGACCAAAGGAGCAAAGGAGCAAAGGAGCAAAAGACCAATTTTATTTTGATGCAACGAATAGTCCCATTCTTTTCCAAGTCCAATAAAGTGGAGTATTCAGTTGGTGGTATTCCACATGTAGGACTCAGAAAAGACTGTTCTGTGTTAAACGTCCAACAACTGAGTCTATCTCAGGTTTTTTATGCCTTGATGAGTCAATGGGGCCTCTGAGCAAATTTTTTACATATTATTTTAATTTAGGATTTTCTGTAGAATGCATTTAGGGCATACTTAGAGATTACACAAATCTTAATAGTGTATAAATCTATTTCATTTCTGGGTTTATAAAGTAATAGGTTTAGCATTAAATGGTTTTCCCTAAATGAAGGAAACACCTAAGCTTTTAAGGACAATCCTACCTAGTGTTAAAAATATGTATGCTTAATGAGCCATTCACTATCAATTGCTTGATTAGGAAAAAAACAAATCATTGAATCTTCTTTGAGAATTGATATTAATAGCATGAAATTCATTGTGATATTCCTAACCAAAGATGACAGTGACTGAAAAATTTCATTTCTAGCTCCATTTACAGCTCAGAGCTCAGGTCAACCCAGCTTAGAACAGAATGGCTTTCATCTTTTTAACTTGGCTTAAATAAGGAGACTAAAATTACTATGCTCCTAACTCAGGTGCTTCAATTTTGTGTCAAATATGATGTGGGTAAATCAATATTTTTGTGGTTCAATAGACATTGAGCCACAGAATCATAGTGAAGTGAATCCAAGATGCCTCCTAGTCCAATATTTCATAGAATCATAGAATAGTTAGGGTTGGAAGATTAAAATCATCTAGTTCCAGCCCTCCTGCCAGAAGCAGAGACACTTCACACTAAACCATGTCACCCAAAACCACACTAAACCATTTGCTGCAAAGCAGGATACAGTATATTTAAGAATTATGATAGATGATTATTAATTGGTTCATATGCTCTCAGGTTATGGAAATTCTATAGCAGTGGAGCCTGTGAGGAGCCAGAGTTTACCTTTTTCCCAAGAAACAGCCCTCCTACACAACTCTTTGTGTTACGAAAGGGAAACTATGTAAAATTTCCCACAAAATGACATGCAAGTAAATTGATTACAGGGTGATGTAAATGTTCCATGAGAACACAAATCAAAGTTTCCATTCCAACTTCACCTCTTGCATTATGGGCATACATTACACTTAGACATAACATAGACATATGGACATATGTCATTTTGTGTACATACATCTAAAATAACATTTTAAAATGGAAACAAAGCCATTTGGAGGCAGACAATAAAAATGTCCTTCATTGAGATAATTTTTATTCTATTTTCAAACTGAAATTAAATTAAAATGTATTTGTTCCTATGAAGTATTTGTCTTTGTCAAATTCTGCCAAGAAAAAGAAATGTTTCCACTGTGATGACATCTTACAGCACAGATTTGATCTATCCATGGTCTTCCTAAGTTCACATTTATGGCTTTATCACAAAGTGTGTAGTATTGTTTATAGTACCCTGAGTCACTTGTCAGGATATGAGATTCATTTTGCTAGACATGGTATAACATGTAAAACTGTCTGGGCAGGATTCAGCTGCCTTTTTACAGATTCCTGGTGCAATGTGGGACACCCAAGAGTGTCCTAAACACATACAGGGGGACAGGTGTGAAAGACCTGCAGCCTTCAGGAGCAGCAGCTGGAAGCCTAAAAGGATACCTCTCTATGCTTAAAATAATGCTAACCTCCTATATTCAAGAAAAAATATCTTACCCTCCCTGTTGTAAAGCACAGAGTCTGCAAGCAAGGATTATGGGATTACTAACTATGTATTTAGAAGAAGACAATGGTAATAAAACAAGTATAGAAACTCTGGGAACATAAAAGAAGCAGTGCAGCATCAAAGCTAAGATCCAACTATCCCATTAACTTTCCTCTGGAACTGGTCAACAGTAGATGTCACAGAGAAACAGAACAAAACCAAGGCAAATATACAGAAACCCTTCCCTGCAAACTCAGTCAAATATAAGACTTCAAATGAAGAACTCCTTAATATAAACAGATTAAATTTCAATCATAACTTAACATCCATTTACCCATTTTTTTATCAATAGGAAACTTTGGACAGATTAACTGCTAGTAATTCATCTGGAAAAGAAAGAGAAGGTTGGCTTTGCTAACTAGCTCCCAGCATAAAATCCGCTGTTAACCCGACACCTCTGTGCACTGGAGCAGCACTGTGGCAGAGGACTCCAGCATTGTGCTAACACTGACAGCTATTAAAACCTCAGCTTAGAGGACACAGCTAAGAACCTCTCTTTAGCATATACTAGTAGGTAAATTAAAACGGTACCATGCCACCCAGGCCAACTCTCACATAAGTGTTGGGAAAAGCTGTGTCTTTCAAATGCATGTGACTTTTTTATTAATAGAAAATGCTATTATTCACACGTTTTTATTATTTTTTATGGTTTTTTTTATATTTTATTTTATATTTCAGTATTATCTGAGTTTGTCCTTTGGAAGCTCTGGAACATTTTTAAAAACCTCTACACTAAAAGTATTTCAGGGTCTGGTGATCAAAACTTGGGGAAAATTTGGGGGTTTGTTTCCTTTGTCCAGGTGCTGAAAACTGAAGGTTTTGGGGTACCAACATTTCTAATCTTAGAAAAACCTCCCCCTCCAAAACCCTTTTAGGATTCTAGCTATAGTTCTAATGCTTAAAATAAATAACTCTTGTGACTTCCCAGCTGGTAAGCTCAGGAGTTCAAAACCCAAAATAATTGCGATTTTGAGAGTTTACATGGTCTTCTGATGATAACTTATCATATCATAAAGACATAGCGCTGTTACTCTGCTCATACATTTTAAGAGAAAAATATTGATCTTGCTGCAAATCAGTGCTTTTTGGATGAAAGATGATGAAATGTCCCAGTTTTCAACTGTTTCAGAGAAATAAAAATAGCCTGCTTGCTTGAGGACTCTGCCACTAAATGCCCTTCCATCAATCCTTTTCCTGTTTCTCTGATTCATCAGTATAACGCTCCAGCATTGATGGCGTTCTGGATGGACTGGTTGCCCAGGGTCTTGCTCTATTTGAAATATATGTAATTTACAGCTGGTAACTCCAGCATACACCTGGATGTCTTGGAAAACGAGCAGCACAGCACTGTACCCTGCAAGGGTACTAAGTGACTTCTAAAGACTAATCCACTTTATGTCCTTCACTGTGCAAGCAGCTCCTCACCAGTGAGCAGTGTACAGCATGGGAGCACCCGAGCAATCCCTGATTGAGAAGTGACAAGCTGGTAAAGACAATATCAAGGACTGGTGCATGTAGGTAATTTCACAGCTTTTGGCCACTTTGTGGGAAGGACCAGCCCCTTGGAAAGAGGTTAAATATTAATAGACAGGATTCCTCTTAAGTGTGCCATTATCAATATCCAGTCAAAGCTATTATACATGGTTGTATGTGATAACTCAGAAACCCAGCATTTTTGGCTTCTGGTCATTTGCAGTTTGTTGCATTAGTAAGTATGTGAGACTCCTCAGTTTAATTGCATCAGTGGTTTGAAAGGGAATTCCTGGCTCTACCTGTCTTGTTTATATTAACAGGCCTACCACAGCGGTGTCTGGGGATGAACGACGCATGAGGTCTGATGTTGGGCATTGAACAGTCTCTGCCCTGACAAGAGAAGAAGATGACCTTAGAGAAAAGAATTCAGCAGAGGTAAATACAAAGAAATGTCCAGTTAAGGAAAAAAAGAGTTATACAAGGAAGGAATAGTGAAAGAAAAGAAGGAAAGCTGGCAGAAGAGGTTAAGTGGAGATTCAGGTTGAGATACAGAGGCTGAAGCAGGTATAAGCAGCCCATCCTTACTGACTGATGCTCCACATTGACACCATCATGTTTGCTCTCTGTTGGCTAAACTGGTCCTGTTGCTGTTCTGGGATTGAGCCTCCAGCTGACTCTTTCGTGAAGTTCCTTCCTCCAAAGTCATGAATTATGCGGGGCTACAAGGCTAATAAGAGTTGGTTTGCTTCTGGTTTGTGATGTTAATGTGATGAAGAAAAATGTATGCATGATGGGGAGGGGGACACACCATCCTGTCACTGAAAGCAGAAAGTATTAATTGAAAGCAGTGTTGATTGAAAAAGCTAAAATTTACATTAGCTTTTAACATGTATTCTTAAGTACTTACAATAATTGTTACCTACTTACAAGCACCTGAAGACGAAAACTCAGCTAAACTTCTACCTTGGTATACCAGCAAAAAAGATGATAAAAAAATTAGAGGCAATTAAGAGGAGAAGGAAGGGAAGGGATTAGTCTATGGGAAATTAGAAGAAGGAACACTATTAGGGAAGAAAAGTTTCCTGAATACTGCTTTTGCTTTTTGCACTTGAATTTAATCCACACTGCTGCAGAAGCACCATCTTTCTTTACAGATAACCTACAGGTTATACGTATGCAAATTGGTAATATAGAAGAAAGCATGTATTAAAAATTATCATGGCCAGCAGCTCTGAGTCTTTGGACACTGGAATTGAAGTAGAATGAACAGTGCAGAGCTTTTTAATAGATTAACTTCTTTTGTAAGCTTATAAATCTCCCTGACAAAGTGAAGAGACGGCTCTAGGGTGACATCTGTTTCAGGAATGGATGGGATACACATCATGAAGTATTTCTCGCCCTCTATGCAGCAACAATTGCATATGTTTACAAAAGAAGCTGAAGTTGCATGAATGCATGAATGGCTGTACTGTCTATAGAGGACTCACCTCACTTTTCATTTCTCAGTACAGATAGAAGTCCATGGAAGCTATTAAATGTACAGTAGAGCCAGAAACACTAGATAGAGACCTTTTTTTATTATACCGACACCTGTGAGAAGAATCAGCGATGGAAATCTAAAACAATAAAATAAAAAAAAAAAATCAGTGTTTTAAGGTGTTCATTTTTGGTTTTTCAACCACGTTGCTGTCAAAAAATATTATTCTCCAGGTGAGGTCAGCTTCATTCAGTTTCATATAGAAGTTTTATTACATGTCTTTTCCTCAACACTATCAATATGTTATCTTTGTTCTACTTGTACAACCAAGGAGGTATGTCTAGCTTTCTCCTGCTGACTACTTGCTGGGAGTCAGGGCCCTGACAGTTCTGTAGGGCAGGGTACCTGAACCAAATCCTGTCCTAGCTCACCTGAAACTAGTCTGTGGAGTAGTGTATGGATTTAACTGAAGTTAGGAAAGGAGTTTGCCTTTCTAATAAATGTGAAAAAGACATCTCTTGTTTTTGGCAGGTTATTCAGGGTGAGCTTTGTGGAAGATTTGAATAGGAAGTAAGATTTCAGCAAGCCTGGAGGAATGTGCCAAGGAGCTGGCATGCTGGGAACAGTCTTCAGTTGAGAAGTGCTCTGAGAAGGACCATGGGTGACTGACAAGGGGAATTAACCCCAGGTTTGGGGCTGCAGTTTGAGTGAAGGATCCAAAAGCTCATAAAATGTGAAGCAGGATCAGCACATAAGCTGCTTTGTATATGTGCGACAGTGGAAATTTAGTTGTTTAACCCTCTTGAGTTAATCAGCAGCTGAGCAGTGGGTTTTGAGGACTTTAGATAGCTTAGGATACCCATACAGGCCTCGGTTCATCAATGAAAAAAGAAATCACAGCCTGTAACAAAGGAAAGAAAAATCTCATGTGCATCTTATGTCCAGGCTGTCTCAATGGCTTGGAGTTTTATTCAATCTCCTCTGGCAGGACTTATCAAAACAACAGATGATTTTGGCTGATTAGCTAATATTAGTTAGAGGACTTTGACTTCTGCATACTTCAAATAGAGATGTTAGTTGTGGCTGCCTGTTAAAGAAGATGGGATTACTCTGAACTTCTGAAGCATGCCAGAAATCAGCAAGCATATATATTTCTTTGACTTTTAGAAGGACAAGACACTGTGCTGCAGTCCCCGACTTTATACAGCAGGGTTGGCCAATCTTTTGGTAAGTAGGGCAGAAAACATGACACACATCACAGTTTAGTCATGGTGAGGAGCAGGAAGGAGATGGATGTGGCAGGATGGTGCAGGACTTGGCATGGAGGCTGTTTCAGGAGCAGGCCCACACATACCTGCTGTCTTACCTCCACCATATGATGGCATATGGTCCTGTCACCACCAGACACATGACAGAAACCTGCCGTAACACCTGCACTCAACACAGTTGTGTCTCAGGAGCTACAAAATGCTCCCCATGAAGCTTACAGTTCATTTATCTGAAAAGTCCATAGCAGTTAGTTAAGGATTTTAATAGTATTTCCCTTTCAGTTATGGTTACATGGGAATTTCATTGCACCTACTTATGTTCCAGACAAAAAACAGAAAAAGAGAAAAAAGCCCCATTCAAAGAAAAGGAAGTTTGCACAGTAACACAAGATCCAGAACCATAATAATTACCCCAGTACAGGTCTCCAAAGAGTAAAAATGAGACATCACACAGGAACAGATTATGCCATGTCTGCATATGCTGGGGTTCATGTGTCTTCCTCTGAGGCAGCCTGTCCTGGTTGCTGTTAGAGGCAGGATGCTGGGCTGCACAGACCTGGAGCATGATCCAGTCTGACAACGTCTGTGCTCCTAACACTACCAGATAGAAAAAACATACCTTATTTTTTTAAACTACCTTAATTTTTCTCTTTCTTCCATGCAGATTTAATTTCCTTCTGGAAAGCAGTTACCCAGCTGTGTCTATGAAAGTGGTAATAAGCACACAGCTTCAGTTCAAAGGTGATCGAGCATTGCTCTAATGTTTAAAGTAATAGAAGATGGGAAAGACAGGAACAGGGTAGGTAATGAAGGCACTTTGTGATGTTTGGATCAAGCATCCAGGGAGTACATCAGAGCTGTCAGAGTAAAACAGCAAGTTCTGGTCTTCTTCAGATCAAGCCTTTTCAAAACCAACACACAAAGCACGTCCTTTCTGCTAAAAGAATATCAGGGGAAAAAAATCCAAGTAGCTATATGTAAAATCATTCCAAAGTTAATTTTGCTCCCTCCTGTGTAACACTTTCACCTTCCTTAATAACAGCAGAACGGATTCGCATAAAACTTTATGCTTTTAAAATTATCACTCTTGCCTTTGCAACTGAGCGCCAGGTCTTCTGTTGAAGAAAATTGGAACAGATACATTGATTAAATGCAGTTAATCCAGCTAGCACTTCCTGAAGTTCTTTTGCAGAAGAAGATGTATATGGAAAACCTGGAAAAGCTCAAAGGATGAAAATTTCCTCCTTGCAAGTCTTGCTATTGAATTTAGAAGAACAGGGATCTCATGCATATTCTCTTGTCCTTTCACTCCTTCTCTTTTTTCTTTTCTTTTTTTTTTTTTTTTTGAGTACATTTCTCATTTTCTTTGTATCCTTAGCAAACTGTTTGTAGTTACAACAAGAAACCAGAACTTCGTGTCTGAGCATGATGGGTACATGGGAGCAGAGATCTGACTGAATCCAAGCTCTTTACTAAATGGACAAGGGAGTCCAGGAGAACTGCTGGAAAGACTGTAGGGCTTGGGAGTGGATTGTTTGCATCTGTGTGTGCATGAGGGAGGCAGTCTCAGTTACAGCATCTGGAGTGAGCCTGTAACCTTGAAGGCTTATGTGCCCAGATGCCAGCAACTGGAGAGAATGGAATCCAGAGGCAGCTACTGGCAGACAGAATGGAATGGAATAGAATGGAACAGAATAGCATAGCATAGCATAGAACAGAATAGAACTAGTAGCGTAACATAGCATACAACAGAACTATTTCAGTTGCATAAGAGCTATGAGGATCGTCTTGTCCAACTGCCTGACTCTTCAGCCAGTCCTTTCCCAGTTTAAATTCATGCTCAGGATTCCTCCATCCTAGGTGCAGGATTTGGTATTTTAATTCTTAATTTTAATCTCATTAATCATAGCCCAATGCTCCAATCTATCTAGATCCCTCTGCAAGTCCTCCTGTCGCTCAAGAGAGCACCTTCCAGTTTGGTATCATCAGCAAACTTGCTAATGTTGCATTCAACTTCTGCATCCACATTGTTGATAAATGTATTGTACAAGAGTGGCTCTAGAATTTAACCCTGGTTCAATTTCCTGCAAGCCAGATGTAGCCCCATTCACTACAACTCTTTGAACTTTATTTTCAATCTAAATGAAAACAATTTCACTCACAAGTCATGAGGATGGAACAGCCTATATATCGAATTATCGATTACCCTGCTCTAAGCAGAATCAGTCTCAGATAGAGTAAGGGAGTGCAATTTCCCATGCTAACTAGCATGCTCCCAGACAACGTGCAGGCACAATTCAAGGACAACATGACTGAGGGCCTATTCCCAAAAAGCATTTGTATCAGGGCCAGTCTGCTCTAAGAAGTTTAACCATATGGACATAAACCATGATGTCCTACCTATCCCACTGGCAAAGAACAGGCCTTGGCTCCTTTTATTTCAAGCATACAGGTAACCATAGATACTTGCCAACAGATGGGGAGCAAAAGACATTGTAAGCTTGCAAAGAAAAGCAAACTCACCACCCTAGGAACTCAGAAATTAAAAATACCAAGCTAAGGAAATTATTTCCCCTTTCTAATTAATCAGACATTGATGCCAATGATTAAATGTATATATAATGCATCCATCTGTGTGTGTATAACTAGCCTCCCCCAACTTCCTGCCCACTCCAGTCCTCCAGATTAATGTTTTTTCCTGAATTTCATCATCTCTGCTATGGGTAGTTGACAAAAACTCCTTAGGCTAAAACACTCTGCTCAATATCTCAAGCAGCAGCCAACTCAGTATTTGAGCACAAGCAATAGTACTTCCAGCTCTACCTTGGTAATAAGCTTTGAAGGCAAACCTAGAATCTTGAACAATAAAAGAGAAAAAATGCCAATTATCAATATTCTACAATATTAATACATTTGCTGTGCATTTAGGATTAATGCATGACACACAAAACTACTGGTTCCATCACTATTTACTTATAAAAGCATGCACAGACTAACAAAGTTCCACTTTCCTCAGAATGTGCCCTTTATGAATCTTACCTTTCTCATCCCTGAGGTTGGTAGTAGTCTGAATTACTAGTGTATTACTAGATCAATCAATAATAAACATTTATGTAATGTCAAAGATTGACATGAGTCTTGGTAACTCTGTCTCACAAATTTCCTTAAAAGCATCTCTACTGCAACTAATACCTGTAGACACAAATCAAAATGGAGTCTGTGTCTTGAAGGGTTTAGACTCAGATTCTCTTCTAATCAAGCAAAATCTCAGCTGAATGTGCCCAATCCTTCAAAACACCTTACCTCTGTGGCTCTGCAGCTTCCACCAGCACTGTTCTACAAGGCAGCAGTTGAGAATTATATGTCTGATTTTGTCTGATTAAGTGTGACTTCAGAATCACTGAGAAGGAATCCATTTTCTGCTCAGCACTCAGTGAGATTTATCAGTGAATGCATCATGTCCCAAAGCACGGTGCTACTGGGCAATAAAATATTCCAATGTCTTATTAATAAGTTAATTGAATCCATTGTAATTTTCCTAGTATTCATGCAGCTCACTTTGTCATTGATTGACAGAGATGAATTTAAAGATATTTAAGAGTTTCACAAGCAGATGAACAGCTGTATCTGAATTATCATGAAAGAGGAATAGTTAATAAGGGACTGTAATAATCTTTCATTAGAAAATTTGATGTAGTAACCACTGCAAACTTAATCCTGTTCCTGCTGACAGCAGACGGAATTCTGCCTAGAGATTCAATGCCATTTAGAGTTAAAAATGACTGCATTTTTTTCCAGAAGTCAAGAAAATTGCAATGAAATAATATAAATACCAGAGAAAAGTCCGTCAAAGCCAGCTATAACTAAATCATGTGGCTGCTGAGTGACTCATACATTTAATTTCAAGGTAGATGATTTATAATCCAGAAGTTTAGTTTTTCAGGGCATGAGTATTATCACAGGCACTTCAAAGCTTCCAAAATTTGTGTGGGGATTAGTCCTACTCAGCATACCCCCAGTAAACATCCAGCATCAGGGTACAGTCACATCACCATGGAGGTATCAGAGCCTGAATCAGATCAATAACCCAAACACATTGTTCTGACCATACCATACTTGCCAAATCCACCTCTACCACAGGAAGGGTGGGTGGGAGCAGGGTCTTTCCGCTGTTGGTACACATTGGGCTTTAGTCTTTGTTTTGTACTCACAGGGCAGGGCATTGTTGTGTGGCATTTCAAGCAAAAAGAAAAGGAGATTCGCCAAGTACACATATATGAACAGCACCCTGAGGTTGACTGGTTATTTCAGATACTGAAACCAGTGCTGATTTAACCAGCTAAAACAAACTAACTGTCTGGCTTCTGCATATTTCCAGCCTGTTTTCCAAACAGCATAAAAGAAGAGTTAACAAAACAAACCTTCTGATTCCCAACTTTCCCTCACTTTCCATATTAGTCATGGAGTCTCTCTTAACAAAACCAGTGAGACTAATTCAGTTTCCATCCTAAGCAAGTACTATCTTGGTCAATGCTGAATTCTCCTGTAAATCTGAATTATGTCTGCCTTTGTTTTGGTTTGCATAAGGAAACCGAAAGGCCAGTTCATTTGTAGTGTCTTGATCTGCTATCTATACGTTTGGGTCTCCAGCAAAATCCTCAGACTTTGACTGCAGTGAAGCAAAGATTTATAAATTAAAACTGATGCCTAAAGTACAATAAATACTGATTTAACTCAGGAGAGTTAATTATTTAGCCCTTAGGAAAGGAGGCTCAGATGGACTTTATCATTCTGGATGAGGGAACCGAGTGTACTCTCAGCAAGTTCGCTGATGACACTAAACTGGGAGGAATGGCTGACACACCAGAAGGCTGTGCTGCCATTCAGCGAGACCTGGACAGTCTGGAGAGTTGGGCGGGGAGAAATTTGATGAAATTCAACAAGGGCAAGTGTAGAGTCTTGCATCTGGGGAAGAACAACCCCATGTACCAGTACAGGTTGGGGACAGACCTGCTGGAAAGTAGCAAAGGGGAAAGGGACCTGGGGGTCCTGGTGGATAGGAGAATGAACATGAGCCAGCAATGTGCCCTTGTGGCCAAGAAGGCAAATGGCACCCTGGGGTGCATTAGAAAGGGTGTGGTTAATAGGTCAAGAGAGGTTCTCCTCCCCCTCTATTCTGCCTTGGTTAGGCCGCATCTGGAATATTGCGTCCAGTTCTGGGCCCCTCAGTTCAAGAAGGACAGGGAATTGCTTGAAAGACTCCAGCGCAGAGCCACAAAGATGATTAAGGGAGTGAAACACCTCCCTTATGAGGAGAGGCTGAAGGAGCTGGGTCTCTTCAGCTTGGAGGAGACTGAGGGGTGACCTCATCAGTGTTTACAAATATATGTAACGGGTGGGTGTCAGGATGATGGAGCTAGGCTTTTTTCAGTGATATCCAGTGATAGGACAAGGGTCAATGGGTGTAAACTGGAGCATAGAAGGTTCCACGTTAACATTAGGAAGAATTTCTTTACTGTGAGAGTGACAGAACACTGGAACAGGTTGCCCAGGGGGGTTGTGGAGTCTCCCACATTGGAGATATTCAAGGCCCGCCTGGACAAGTTCCTGTGTGATGTATTCTAGGTTACCCTGCTCTTGCAGGGAGGTTGGACTAGATGATCTCTCGAGGTCCCTTCCAACCCTTGGGATTCTGTGATTCTGTGATTCTGTGTTTCCACAACTAGCTGAAAGGAGGTTGTAGTGAGGTGGCGGTCCAGCACTTCTCCCAAGTAGCAAGTGATAGGACAAGAGAAAATGGCCTCAAGTTGCATCAGAGAAGGTTTAGTTTAGATATTAGGAAAGATCTCTTCACTGAGAGGTTTGTCCAGCATTGGAAAAAGCTGCCCAGGGAAGTGGTGCAGTCACCACCCTAACGAAGTATCTAAAAGGTGTGTAGAAATGGTGCTTAGGAAAGTGGTTTATTGGTCGACTTAGCAGTGCTGGGTAAATCGTTTGACTTTATGATCTTAAAGGTCTTCTTGAACCTAAACAATTCTATGGTTCTATGATTTGTGTAAGTACCTGTAGAGGCTGCTAATCATTATCATTTGGTAATCCTACACCTGGGTTGGAGCAATCCCGGGCACAGCTACAGGTTGGGGAAACAAAAGATTCAGAGCAGCCCTGAGGAGAAGGACTTAGGGGTGTTGGTCGATGAGAAAATGAACATGAGCCGGCTTCAGTGTGCGCTTGCAGCCCAGAAAGCCAACCGTATCCTGGGCTGCATCAAAAGGAGCGTGGCCAGCAGGTTGAAGGAGGTGACCCCCTCTACTCTGCTCGTGTGAGACCTCACCTGGAGTATTGTGTGCAGTTCTGGTGTCCTCAGCATAAAAAGGACATGGATCTGTTGGAACAAGTCCAGAGGAGGCCACGAGAATGATCAGGGGACTGGAGCACCTCCCATATGAAGATAGGCTGAGAAAGTTGAGGCTGTTCAGCCTGGAGAAGAGAAGGCTGTGTGGAGACCTCATAGCAGCCTTCCAGTATCTGAAGGAGGGAGGGACTGGGGAGGGACTCTTCATTAGGGACTGTAGTGATAGGACAAGGGGTAATGGGTTCAGACTTAAACAGGTGAAGCTTAGATTGGATATAAGGAGGAAATTCTTTCCTGTAAGGGTGGTGAGGCACTGGAATGGGTTGCCCAGGGAAGTTGTGAATGCTCCATCGCTGGCAGTGTTCAAGGCCAGGTTGGACAGAGCCTTGGGTGAGATGGTTTCGTGTGAGGTGTCCCTGCCCATGGCAGGGGTGTTGGAACTTGATGATCTTAAGGTCCTTTCCAACCCTAACTGTTCTATGATTCTATGATTCTGTGATTCTATGAGTCTATGATTCTATGAGTGAGTCTATGAGTCTATGATTATATGATTAGAGAATATTAGAGAATGCGGAAAACCCTTCACCCTAGTCATATCATCAGCATGTCCATTTTCTGATTACAATATATCACAATGTAGTTCATTATTTTCAAATTATAGCGAGAAAGATGACAGTCCCCTGCTGTGTAGCTAATGAGCTTGCTAAAAGTCCTTACAGTTGTGATCAGATAATGCAAATATCGTAAACAGATGACTTGTTAATGAGCATGGTTTGTTCATCTTTTGGGGGCAGTTCATCTAATGTTCTAAGTTATATACTTAAGCCATTAGCTATATTCCAATGTCTGAAATTGCTAATGTTATAAAATTGAAGAGCTGATTCTCCATCTCCATAGGTATTTTTTACTGAAATTAAGGCTGTAATACTAGAACAAATGCTTGGAATCTCTGGATACTCAGGTGCAAATTCCCTGTTTTGGTAGAGAACATCTGCTGGGTGTTCCACTTCTCAAATGTGAAGAAATATCATTCTGTACAAATTTAGTCCATCTTCAGGAAATACCACTATTTTTTAAAAAGAAGGAACCATTTGAGAATGTCTAAATAGTGATAGTAATGACTAAAAGGCAGATTTTCTATTATTCTCAGTACATTTTCTCTTCAATTTGCTTCTCACATTCTTCCCCTGGGACTTTTCTTTAACCTGAAAGACCAGTGGTCAAAATCAATTTATGTTGTGAAAACTGTGATTTATGTCTTTGTACAACAATACCCAGGTTCCTTGTATGATGCAAAGCCATGCAGATTTAACTCCTGAGAACTCCTTTCATGAGTAAATCTTATGAAGAAACTTGCATTCACTAGTGTCCTCAGAAGAGTTAGTTTAAATTTTAATTTTTTTAATAAACTTTCTGATGTAAAAAGTTAATGTCCCATAAGGAACTAAAATTTAATTAAAATGATTATAACATTCTGTCTGTGGGACTATATTTCAGTTCTCAGTTGAAGGTGCATAAGAGGGTATACCTAAAGGGAAAGCTTTTTTCTATTTAATTAATTTGGGTGTGCAGACCTTACCCTGCTGGTTTAGAGGAATAATATAGGACTCTTTGTATTCTTTACAAAGGTGATGTTTCTTTCCTTCAGAGTTTTAATTCTTGGTCTAAAATCCCACTCTCAGAACTGTGTATTTCTCCACATATAAAGCAGTTCACAACATTTCTATTAAGAAGGTAAGGTTAACTGGCAGATGCTACATTGAGAAATGGCTCTAAAGGACTGATGTGCAGACTGCTTTCAGAAACTCCATCTATAGCAATAAATGAAACAAGGACAGGGGAAACATGGAGTCCTGTCCTATAGTAATCCCTTTTCTCATCATTAGCATGCTCCCAAAACAGCATTATCCTCTTTGCAGCCCTCCAGCCAATGCCCAGGCAACGCTCAGGACACGAGCCCAAGGGGTGAAACTCTTTCCAACAAGCTCCACGGATGAGGCAAACTCACTTTTGGAGTGAGGAGAGAGTTCTGCTGTTTGGATATAAGCTATGACTTGACACTTGTTAGACTGTCAAACTAGACAATGGGACTGATGCAGTTTATCTGACTCACTTAGGTCTAGCTAGAGCCAGTGATAACCACAAGCTGTAGCTATTGTAGAGCTCAGACAATTTTAATTTTAAGTCTATTACTGGTAACTCAGTACTCTCATAAAACACTGGAGAGGGATAAGTGCCTCCAAAGGACAATTCACAGAACTTACATTAAATGCTTAAGGGTAGACAACATGAATATCGTGTCATCTCATCTACATGAAGGGATGTGAGCGTTGATTGCATTGGAAATCTTGACAATACAAGAACTACAGCAACAACCATTTGTAGTGAATTAAGAGGCATTTTTTTACCCATGGTCACAAAGTTACTGACAAGGAGAGGCATTGTGCTCACTGCCTACACACCCCAGAAGATTTATCAGATTGTGGATCATATCCCAAAGTGCATCACTAACAGGCTCTAAAACATCCTGATGTCTTATTAATAAGTTAATTGAATTCCATTGTAGCTCTCTCAGTATTAATGCATCTATGCTTGTCATTGACTGATAGACAGAGATGAATATGGAGATATTTTAATAGCTTCTTACATGAAAAGATTAACATCTATATCTACATTACCATAGAATAAAAATTATTTGGGGAGTGCAACTCAAATTAAGAGGAAGTTGATATGGTAACCATTGCAATCAAAGTTTGTTTTTCTTGATGTCAGGGGAAAAACGTGGGTTGACTTCGAGGGGACTGGATTCATAAGCTACAATTTATGACAGCCATTACCCTTAAAATAATCTTACTAGGAGCTGTCTTTGGCAGCTGAACATTTCAAAAAGGAGAAAGGAAGTCTGACTGGTAGAAAAATGTACTACTCTGGTGACAGTAGGCTTTCTCCATCCTACTATTTTTATGGTGGGCTGCTCATGGTAATTTTAAGCTTGTAGTTGGATGTCCTCCACTACACAAGCTGTCAGATATTCCTCTGGGATTTCTGCTTTAGTCTGCAAAATTGTGACTGAGCCAAACCCAAGCTTTGATTGCTCTAGGAAAGCAATGCAAAACACCAGAGCAAAATTAAGATGGCATGACAGGCAATCATTAAACTGTTTCTCATGATGGTGACTGGTGGAATAAGGGGCCCAGAGTGAACTACAGCCAAAGAATGGGCACTGATTAGTGTCACCCAGCCAAATAATAACAAATTATAATCCTTCCTGCAAGAATTGCATCAAGACAGCAAAAGAACTTTCCCCAGGCAATTCTACAGGTAACTGCAGAGAATAAATCAAGTTACCAGTAACTTTTTTGTCACAGCAATTCAAGACACTTGATAAACTCTTTACCTGCCCAAAGCATGTCTGTACAGTGTAATGCAGAAACTAGGTCAACCTCGTGAGCCAGAAGCAATACAGTCATGAGAAAACAAGACACAGGATTCACTTAGGAGCAGGTTATTTCCTGCAGAGGTTTGTTAAAACCACATAGCCTCCAGATGACTCCTATCTCCCTCTTGACTTCCTAATGTGATGGATGCAGAAGTATAGCATGAGAAGTAAAGTCTGACTCTGTTAAACATTTTCGTAGAGACTTTGGAATCCATGTGCAAAGGGAACAGCTCCCTGGAATTGAGCACTGTACTCACTTTCCTTGTTCATTATCCATGTCTCTCTCAAAGCCAATGAACACATTGTGAGCCCTCCAGTGGTCAAAATCATGTATTTACAACTGTGTGCATGATTCTGGTCCACCCTGCAGATGCTGCGGTCACTCAGACACGTTTTTCCATGTGCAGTATAGCCATGTAGTGCCTGTATAGGGTCAGCAGCCTGATATCCAGCGAATACTATAAAAACACTGGAAGTACATGATGACTCAGAAAGCACATGAAGAGGTCAACACTACTGGAGTATTTGTATTTGCACAGTAAATAAGGAGCAGCCTCTGGGGCTGTGTTCCACAATAAGAAAAAGAGACCCTCATAACAACACCAGTAGGACAACGGAGAAGACCTTGGATAAAAGGCTCTATCTCAGCAAAACTCTTCCATTTTTCCCCACAAAAGGCATTGATTATCCATCCGAAATGTGCTCAGTAGCTCACAGGGTATGGAATAGGCTTTGACTTTATGCAAAAGCATTACTAGTGAAACTGGACATTCATGGAGAAGGACTAGAGGAGAAAAGGGGTGGCAACCACGTACAGTCACTGTGTAGGTTTTACAAACCTGTTCCTATGTGTCTTTCTCACTTCACAAAACCCCTTCCTCAGACTCACTCCTGACACTCTCTGAGAGAGAGGGAGCATGAGACAAAAGTTTTCTTGTACCTTTTATTCCTCCTGCCCCTGAAAGCTCGCTCGTTCTGCTCCCTGTGAAAGGCGCCATTATTCCAGTGCCAGGAAATACCAGGGACTGAGTGACAAAGATGAGGTCTCACAAGTCAGATGTTACAGTTCATTGCTGTAGAGTGGCATTTCAGTCAGCACGTGGATGTGCAATTTAGAGAGAAGGGAGGTTTGCAACAAAAGCACCTAGTAATCACAACAAATGCAGGAGGTCACGGTGCTGGTGAGGTTTATTTACAGTTGCACCTCTGCCATGCACACAAAATAATTTAGACATAGGTTCATTAGTATAAAAACATAGGCTAATTATTATTGCTAACACTACTTCTCAGGGTTAATAGCTGTAAGGTAAAGACAAGACTGCAGGTGCTACAGGTTAAAACACTTTCTTTTGATTCAGAGGTATTAACTCACAATCCTTTTAAGGTTGTACTTTAATTGCAGTTTCCACAGTCTTAACTTTTTCTTTTTTTTTTCTACTAGTGCAATTATGGAGTAATTCAGACTATTTCTCTAAAGCAAAAACCAATTACATCTCATTTGAAAATTCTGTGTGGAGTTGTTTTTTTTTTTTGAAAGTGAAAACTCAAAAAAGAACAGGTAATCTATCTGAAGCCATAATACGTATATTTTTAAACCTCATTACAAATGGGGCTAGCCTTTTAATGTGTCACCTTACACTTAGGTGTAATTAAAGCTGACAGTACCTATAGCACTACATCAGAGTATCTGTGGAGTTACAAACATAACTCTGGGGAACACCGCGTGAAAACTGTCATAGAATCATAGAATCACAGACTGGTTTGGGTTGGAAAGGACCTTAGTATCATTTAGTTGCAGCCTCTTGCCTTGGGACAGGGACGCTTCACACTAGACCATGTCACCCAAGGCTCTGTCCAACCTGGCTTTGAACACTGCCAGGGATGGGGCATTCACCACTTCAGCACCTCACTACCCTTGAAATAAAGAACTTCTTAATTATACCTTGTATCAACCTGAACTTACAATTTTTGTTATTGAAGAGCTTACATATTAAAGTTTTTCCATGGTCAGGGAAAGAAACTAGAAGTCAGTGTTTGGGATTTCCACATCTCTGACAATGATTTGTCTTGTCAGGTAAGATCAGAGCCAGAACCTATATGAGGTATTTTGTTACCCTGCCTTTACTTGAAAAGGGTGAAGGATGGCAGCTCCAAGCATGCTCCAATGAGCTCCAAAGATGAGTTCCACCAAGCTCAGCAAGGTTTATGCATACCTCTGAACAAGGAAAAGAAAGATGAAAAAGTTCAGAAAGGCAGTTATTCCATTGTCTCTTCTTTCTATAACTATGTTAGACATGGGACCATACGCCTTTTGTGGTAACAAGTTGCTGGTTTCACTTGAGCCAAAGACCCCTTCCAAGACTTGAATAATCTTATTCATGAGTGTGAACACACCAAGCATGCCTACACTGAAGATTAAGGCCCAGGGTTATGAAACCCCCACAGCTGAGTGACCAGGTTCAGGAGGCCTTGACCACTCCACCACACTTATCAACTCAAGGTGATGTAGCCAAGCCTATGTTGGTGTACATATACCCAGAGTCATTAACCAGGACCTGTTATGCTAGACTCTATGTGCAAAAGCAGACTAAAACGCAGAATCTGTCTCAGGTAGCTTACAGTCAGATAAGAAGGCAGGGAGACATATGGACCCAGATGTTCTCTGCTGCTCCGAAGCATACAAAGAAACAAAACTCAACAAAAGGTTTAGCAAAAGAGCACCATACAATAGTCCATCTTTTTGATACATCCTTCACTTAAAAATCTTAATGGTCTTTGAGGATTTTCCAATGTATTGTGTTACCAGGTAAAATAGAGACCTAGAATACCTCTGTAATACTAATGGTATTTCAAATGTAATTTATTTCCATTCAACTATTCAAGTTATTCTGAAGAATTTTGATTGAGCTCTCAAGGTGTGTCTGTAAAAGGAGGAGCACAGAGCATGGAAATTCCTCTTTTGTGAAGGACTTCACAAAATCCACAAAAAAAAAAAAAACACAATTCTAATATCTCTGGCATTATATTTTGCATTACTGGAAATGTTTTGTTCAGATCAGAACTTTTAATTTATTTTTTACTGTTTTAACTACATCATAAAATATATACAATGTGTTTACAAACATATAATATAGCTTTAAGATTATCAAATCCAACTATTACTCCAGGACTGCCAAGACCACCACTAAACCATGCCACTGAGGGCCTCATCTACTTGGTTTTGAACAGTTATTTACTTTAGCACTGTGCTGTGCTCCAGCCTAATACTACCATTGTCAATATTGTTCTGTTGATCTACATTTGCAAGAATCCACTTTCTGGCCTGATTTTCTGCCATTATTGCTGTCTCATTTCCGAAGTAATTGTACTTCAGTAGTCTCAGATTGATCCCACAGTTTCTGTACAGCGTTGTCATTCTAATAGTCTTTCTTTTAGATGCTCCACAAGTGGAAAGGGCGATGTGTAATATCAAATTTACTATTTTAAAGATTTAAGAGTGATGAAGAATGTATTGCATAACACAATGCAAACGTAAATTGCACTTAACAAAATGTGAAGCAATTGGAATATACAATTTAATCACAGCACCAATCCCATTACTGGTCCCTATAACGTGCTCATTGTCGTGACACTAGGCATCTCCAAATGCTGGGAAGTAATATATGTGTTGAAAGCAGCTCAAGTCTATTGCTCTAGTTGAAATTATTTTGTTGTTTAGTTTTAATAGTCTACGTTGTGCTAGACCCCAAATTCACTCTCCCTATACTGGTCTGGTTATCTCAGGAAGCCATTAACTTTCTTTTTATGAACTCAGAGATAAATACTTACATCGCCAGTTGATCCACTCAGCTGCTGATAACTGTTTATCTGAAACAAAGGCCACCCTCAAGTCCCCCTTTTTGTATGGAGATAAAATTCAGATTCTTTGCAACAGCTGTGGTCAGTCACACCCTGCATTATGCCCTGACCTTCAAGGGCCCATCACCTTTACTCAAGTTCCTCTGAGGCTTCATCTGTTTTAGAGGTTTATTGGTCAGTCACAAGTGTCAGCATAGGTGCAGTTAAAAGTAAAACCCATTTTACAGAAGCCAGTATGCAACTACATACTTTCCAACTAGAAGACACTGAAAAGGTTTCACCTTCATGAGTTGTGCTGGTGAACAGCACCAGAAAAAGGAAAAAAAAAAAAAAAATCAAAGGAGGAAAGAGATTATGGAAGAACCCTTAATCTATTTAATATGGAATTGTATTAAATCCAAACAGAATTATTTCATTATTACCAGCTTTTATTGGACTATTCTCTTGGTAACAGACTAATTTTAATGCAGCTGCATATTAGATTTCAGGTTAGAAAGAAAATGCAGATTCTCTTGAATATATATATTCAGCAATAATTGCTACCTAGTGAAGAAAAGAAAGTGGATATAATTAAAATAGAATGTAATGAGTTTTGTAACTTCAGTGACTTTTGAAAGAGTATGAAACATCTAATGTGTCTATAGGGACTGAATGAGAAATGACTTTGTGTTACGTTACTTCATAGCCCTTGCAGACTTAAGCCAAACAAGAACTGTCAATCATTTTCCACACAGCACTCAGAAAGGTCAGCTGCAAGTACTGTGTTGTCCTTCTGATCTGTCTCAATACCCAAATTTGGAAGCAGTTCTATGTTTAAAACACCCTCAGCTTGCACTGCTACTTAAAGTACTCTTTTGGCTGAAGAAAGTGTGACTGGGACAACTTTCCTGTATGGATTGCAATAAGCATGTTCTGCCTTGCATCTGCCCCACTTACTTCTAATTAGATTATTTCTGGTTTTACAGTTCCTCTTCATAATAATCATAGGGTCCTGCTATGCTTTTGTTTCACTCTACTAACTCCAGGTTTTATTTCTTATGAGGTGTTTAAATTATTTTCTTTTCCCAGATGAAAGGAGCACAGTGTGATAAAAGCTATCCAGGAATACTAAAGAGGACTAAAGACAGTGAAGTTCCTCCTGCCTTTTGCCAGTTATGAGTAAGTATATATTGAAGGCTTCAGCTAATCAGAAGGGTACTGGACTCTCACCTTGTATTTCTCAGTGATTACTGCCAATTTAAAGTTGGTTACTGGATTATCCTCCAGATGATACTATCAGCATCATGGATCCAGAAAGAGACACACATCCATGAGTCATGGCAACTATGAAGAGTGACAGACAGTCCTATGACCTGCAAGTGTGCAGGGCTTTGATCATACATAGCATCTTTGCTATGTCCCAGCTGGTATAGTACAGTGGGAAACATCTGGTGTCATTTTATTCACTATGAATCCAGTTTGATCCTTGTGATTTTAGATAGAACTGCTTGGCTACAAAAGAAACACTAACTTTTTTTAAAAAGCCCTAAAATGAATAGTATTGAATTAGAAACTTCCCTGAGTATGCTAACATGGTTTCACCTGAAAGAAAACAAATTTAATATTCCATTTATCATCCTGTTCCCCTCTCCTCCTTCCCCCCAAAAAATAAAGCTTAGGAAGAAAGAAGATGCTTTTTTAAAGGATCTGCTTGAATGGTTTGTCTCAGAACCTTGTTTGTGTTTTACACAGAGAAAGCAAATAAGAGGAACTGAAATTATTAGAAAGAAAAAGACAAGAAAAAAAGGCTTCCCTCCCCCCCCCCCCCCATCCCATCAAACACACAAAAAAAAGGGAGACAGGTGCCTATCTACTCTAGTAGTACACATTGCAACATGACTAAACACAGGAGTGCTGCTGGCAAGATGGTATCTAGACAAATTGCCCAACAGATGGTGCAACCTATTAGTGAAGAAAGTTTCTAAAGGATAACAAAGTACAGAAGGAAATGCAGACCTTTTCATATTTCAAGGCAGGTGCTTTGCACGGATTCACAGCCCTCTCAAATACGTGCATCCAATTTTACTTCTCAAATATACCTCAAATTATAAGAAATGTCAACCTTTGTGTTCCAGAGGTGCAAAAGGCTATCCAAGATGTGTTGCCTAGGGTTTTAGGCATATTTGAGGTGAAACTTACGTAAGATAACTAGCCTGTGATGAAGATGATTAGAGAAAACATAGCTAAGGTTTTATTGTGCTTGTGTTTTTGTTGTTTTCTTTAGAAGGGACAAATCTGCTTCCCTTTCTCGTGGAAAAAGAATGACAATAGAAATTCAAGCTCTGAACAGGATTCGCAGCTGTAAACCCTGTTACCCTGAGAAATTCCACTGAGATTAATAAAACTATTCTGCCAGCTGAAACCTCTTTCAACTCAAAAATGAATAGTAAAATTTTGCTTATTCAATATTGTTTCTCTCTTTTTTCTCATAAAAATTTCTAGATTATACTTAAAAGAGGCACCAGAATTTCAGTCTCTAATTAGCCTCATTCATTTCGTACAGTAACTATAGGTACAAAGAGACCTAAGTAGGAGTTTCCTCCCTTTCTTGTCTCCACTAACCATTGCATATAAGCCATAGCCAAGAGTCTGAATTCAATGGGCCAAAAAAAGCATCACTGCTTTGTGAAAATGCATATTTATACTGTGAAATGAGTGAAAGAATCTGCCAGCCCTGAGTACACTAGTACTGTAGCCAGCCAAGCCTAACAATGCACAAACAAAAGTACCAAATACAAGAAACACAGCTCAAGTCACAATGTAATATTACAATATAAGCAATAGCAGTCTGGCACAAAGTGTTTTATTGCTGTTGGCAAAGAGTTCTTTAAGTATGTGAGCTTGTTCATCCAAATGAAAAACAAAAATGGAGTGCATGAGAAATAGTTGCTTAATTTATTCTCTGGTTATATACTGAGAAAGCTGAAGATTGCTCTGTTATTGATTCAAACAGTCTAATCTCAAATCTTTTCCTTAGGAAAGCAGTCATTACTCACCTAACTATTCTCACTGAAGCAAATTCTGTTCCAAGCAACATCCAAGTAGGATAAAGCAGAAGTAAGTTTTAAAAGTCTCTGTATCCCAGTTTTCTTCCAGACTTCAGTGTTGCCTCTTATGAGCTTGACCTATGATTTGTATGTGTTTAATTTAAAGTGAGATATATATTATAAATCATGCAAACTCTGATTTTATATGTGTTTATGTAATGTATATGTAATGAATATCTGCCAGCAAACTTATATTAGCAATCATGAATGGCTCCGACTCTCCTCTCACTGGAGTTTACAGCAGTGGCTCCACTAGGCTTGGTGCTCATCTAAGGTACCTTGTCTGAGAACTATTAAAGTATCACCAGAGGAAACTCTAGCCCTTTGCTTTCAGTGAGTATGAACCCCATCTCAATCAGCAGAGGTGAGGACATGAAGGACAAAACCCCCAAACTGCTACACCTGGAGTGAATGAAATATTCCCCTGCTCCTTTGCCATCTTAGGCAATCAAGGTATTTAGTCTCTTGTCTGAGATGCACCTGGATTCCTCTGAAGAACAAAACATATTTAATTCTGTGGACAAATTCCAGCAGCATTTTATATGCACATGTATATTCCTCTTTAACAGCCAGGGCATCAGAAAGAGCCTGAGAAGCATAACAATTTACACTGCATTTTTGCTACCATTTAAATGTGAACATATCCTCCTAAAATATAGACTCTTACATTGTACATCTAAGCAAATATCGCATTCTTAATCCAAAATCAATAGAAATCTATGGAAAATTTCCACTATACTCAACAAATTGTGGAGCTGTCATTCTATCCAAGCTAAAAAGAAACAACTTGGCAATCATGCTCAGGTATGATTTGCTGTAAAAAAAAGAAAATAATTGAATCTCTGGCCTTGCAGTATATGGATTCAAGGATGCAGTTATCACCTCATCAGACTGAGTTGATAGCTTGAGGTTATAATTAGAAAATCTAAAATAAGGGGGTTTTAAACCCTACAATTAAGTTGGTCATTATGGCAGCATTTAACTTGTGGGAAAGTATGTTCTGCTATCCTGTCTCCATCCCAGGGATTGCACCACCGTTCTTTACCTGCTCCCACATCTGGATTTCCAGTTTTCAAGCTTCAGTTACAGGCGTAAGGGAAAGGGGCTGCACACCAGGTGTCATCCCAGCAAGAGGTGAAGATTCATTGGCCACATGTTGCTGAACCACACTTAGGCATAACTTGCTCTAAGAGCAAGATTAACAAACAAAACAGTATTTGCTGTCTCTGGTCATATTCATTGATCCTTTTGGTGTAGTTAAATCTGTCAAGAAGCTATGTCCCATGCAGGTTGCACCACATGATCTGTGTTTTTATTATGGCTCATCTTCAGGATGTCAGGGTTCAGAAGCATTCCTGCCCTTACTGAATGCAGTAAAAGCAATGTGTAAGATCACCAGGGAAGAGTTCACTGTAAATTCAGACAGTAAAGAAGGATGGCATTGATGCTTGCTTCAGCAAAACACAGATTCTGCTTCCATTCTCTCCTACTTGCAGCCTGTCAGAGCAATGCACTGGCTATCTGAGATTTACCAAAGCAACAGATCCTCTCCTCCCAATCAGCAAATCTGTAAGTGTAATTTATGTATTGCATGCAGCCTAGTCACAATTTCAGAAAGAAAGGATAATAAAATAACCATAAACAAAGAACAAAATCAATAGCAACAAAACCTAAACAATCCTCAAGCAAACAAACAGAAGAAAAAGGCAAGAACTAAGCCTGTGGAAATAAGAGAGAGACAGGATTACTGCTTGTGAAAGCAGTTTTGAAGCATCCAAAGGGAAGTTAATCCAGGATTGTGGCTGAGGTCTCATGTCAGTTCTGACACTAACAACAATTGTTCTTGTATACCTTGACAGCTGAAGATGAGTGGCCTAAAAGGAGACGTTTTCTAGGCTCGGTTCAGGAAGCACTGTTACTGAATTCATTTGAGAGACAAGTGACTAAGACATAATTCAGTAATTTCGAACGTGAGCTATGTTAAGCATTCAACAAATTGATTCCCAGTTTTTTCTTCCTGACACCTAATATTCAAGGATGATCTTTGCAAGCCATCTGGCCAAATCATAATCTACTTTTGTTTGATTTGACAGATCGATGAGTGAACATTGCACGACAAGAGGTATACAAACTAATGAACATGCTCAAAGGCATATTTTTTAATTTACTTGGAACAAAGCACAGAAATTTCTAAGCCAGTCTGAAGCAATTTACTGCCATAGACCTCTATATCTACACGTTGGTAAACACCTTTATTATTATTCCTGGTTTGTTTTACACTAGCCTTCAAATCCGTGAAAGACAAATTCAGACACTCATAGGAAGATGTAATGCCTGCTCCCAAATTTTAGTCAGATCTATTCCTTCATCCATGCTCTTCAGAGCTTTTTTTCCAATTATTCTCCCATTTCTAGATGGCTTCTGTGGCCAAAGTACTCTTTGTAAAGCACATTAATCATGTATAAAGGGTGGACATCAGCCTTGAGACATAAAACTAAGGTTCTGCTATGTACGGTCATTAAAGACACATGACAGCCTCTTTATGACATGACATAAACCTAAGGCCTTGCCATTTGCAGTCAGTAAAGAAGCACAGCTTGGTGATGAAGGAAAGGCTGTCCTGGAAACTCATTAATTCTGAGTTGAATAATTGCATTGTTTCCATATGATATACTGTCTTCTAGATACATTCCCCTTCCTACATTCTTTTCTGTGACAATGCTGACAGGTATTCTAGGAGCAGGTTGCCTGAGTGCACTGTTGTTAACTTAGACTTTGTGGGCTCATGTTTGAAAAGGCAGTTTGGGGTAAAGATGGGAAAGAGAGGTATTTATCAGAACATTGGATCACTGGATAAGCAAGCAGAGCAAGTAGTTCAAACACTATTGACACTATGCATTGTCTTTCAAGTTCAGCCCTGGAAACAAACATCATGCCTTATCTTTACTTCATGCATTTTTGGTTCACTGTATAGCGCACCTCAGTGCAATACATAGGATGACTCAAACGGTCTGCCTGTCACGAATGTGTCTAAAAAATGCTTGACACACTGTACCTCATCTCTGGATGACAAATTTACAGCTTTTCTGCAGAAGCATGAGAGTGAGGTGATGTTTAAGACAAGTCTGAGCTTCAACCTTTCAGGAAGTCAGAAAGCGGATAGTACATGTGCCCTGGCCCCAGAACTGGCAAGCTTTCCATGCACTGATGGCATAGGCATAGCCCGGACACTCAAAGGCAGCAATGGTTCCTCTCATCTCTCTCTCTACCAAGGGCTATGGTAGGGGATTCCCACCTACTCAGTCACCTGTGTTCACTGAAATTACACTGAGATTCCCAGGAGGGGAGCAAAATGGTTTGGGATGCTGCATCCTCTGTTTGCCAGATGACCTGCATCTCATTCTCTGCACTGTTGAACAGCCAGGCAACGCAGTGTTTCCTAGGGCTTGGGTGCAATGTGCTTCAGGGCAACATAGTAATGGAAAATTTAATCCAGCTGGAGCCATTATGATGTTAGTTAAAGGAAGCAACTCAAGAGATCGGTGAGTACAGTGTTTTACAGCCACCGCAGAGGGGAGCTGGACAATCTTTAGGAAAGAGATGTGTGGATGATCTGCTTCAGTTGCTCCCAGAGCTCTGAAAATAATTTCTGCTATTAAAGTGAAACAACCCAAATATGGAGCAAAAATAGCTCAGATTTTGCTAGAGACATTTCCAAGTTTATTTGGAGCTGAGTTTGTTATGACAGGTATTTATTTTTTGCTCATCCCTGAAGGAAAAAGAGATGAGTGGATTTTTAGAACTGCAAAAATTAATAAATATGTCAAAGAAATTATTTCTCAAGTTTTGTCAAAAGTATTTGTTCTCATGATTACATTGTTAAAGAGCCATTGCCTTACACCCATAAGGTGGCAGAGTTCCAGTGTCTCCAGAAATTTAATAAAGTTTGTAATAGATGTATGATGGGAGGGGTATATGCATGCACACACAGAAGACTAATTTTTTTATTGAAGGATTATTGGAACAAAGGTGTCAGGTTAATAATATGTCCATACAGATACGTATGCCGGCACAGATACATGAGTCTCAAACTGGTTCCACTAAGCCAATCCAGCCTTTCCTGCGCAAAATTAGCCTTCTCTATTGCAGAGAGGTTGGGGGTGTTTCGGTCTACAGGGAGTCCAGAGGAAAAGGATGTGTGAAGAAAACTGCAGCAAAAATGTAAGGATTATTTTAAAATGTAAAGAGTTTGAAACAGGTTCTTAATGTTAACTTTGGAACTGCTACCAAGATACGTTTTAATGCAAATGTGAGATATAAAATATTAGTGCTATAAAACATATGAATTTTAAATAGAGTGGAAAATTAACAGCTCATTTAATGTATAATAATACTAAAAGAAACGGTTACTCATCTCCTCTGGGAGTTTATCATTGTCCAAAGTTATTGCCTTGTATAGACAATGCAACTTAGTATAAAAGCTCTGTCCTCTCTGCCTGGTGTCTTATGGTTGGGGGGTAGCTGCTGGGAATTCTTACACAGAATCACTTGACTTGGGCACACAAGAAAGATATTTCTTTAAAAACTTCTGAAAAGAAGTGGCACATAATCTTCCTTTATCATTAATGTGCCCACTATTCAGCATGAATAACTCCCCCCCCATAACCTAAAGGTCTACAGGAGAGTTAAGTAACAGCTGTAACACAAAGGATGGGTTGAGCCTTGTAGGAAATGAAAGCAAACTTATAAAATTACATTTAATCACTATCAGCTATTCTTCAGTGCCTGCCCCTGGGTTACATCTAGTCAGGAAATCACATCATCATGTTATTCACAGGAGTCTGAAAACATGAATAACTCTCGTCAGTGATCCTAATTATTCCTACAGGAACTAGAGGTCAGTTACTAAGTAGAAAGTGTTGATAAAAGAAGCATTAGTTTCTGGCAGAACACACTTTACTAGCATTCAGCAGATAATGGACAACTACTTACACTCCACTGTAATACGTTGGTATAAATAAAATCTTTTTCTTAAGATTAATAATAGGAATCATTCATTTCTATGGTGGGTTTAATCCCAAAGCTTCCCAGAGTGTTTTATGCATTCTTCTACTAGATTTAGAAATTATAAATCTGATCCAATGACCTCTGATGGATTTTTTTGCTGTGGTCACTAAATTAGTCCTTATTGCAGGAGTTAATAAATAAATCAGTGGCATATCTATATCTCTGTAGAGGAATGCAGGATTCCTCATAAAGGCTCTTACAGCAACATTATCCACTGGCAGAGGACAAGAAATTAAAAAAATTGTCTTGCATTGAAGTTATCAGTGGTATATATATAAAGCAGGAAAAATATTGCTACAACAGCTGGAATGTACCCCTGGCAACTGTCTTTATATGGAATGACCAAACGACTTTTCCAGTCACAGCTGTTAACCCAGTGTTGTCCATCATGAGGAAACACCACTGCCTTCTTAATACCATGTCAAAGCTTCAGCCTTCTATTATCTTGGGTTCTGGGGCGGGTTCTTATCACATTTAAGTAAGCAAATACCATCTATTCCTTGGCTGTTTCTCATAAGAAGATTTAGTAGTTGAGGCACTGAAATTATAGCTGTTCTGCAATGTTTGTGAAATCAAGCCTGAGGTAATATCATTATTGAAGGTTTTGCCCCATTCAAACAGTGAAGCCGGTTGTTAAACATTTGAAACAGAAATTATTATTGTAATACGTTACATGGACTGTTCTGATTGGGGTTTTTTGGATTTTCTTTTCTGATATGAATATATTCAATATAGATGCACCTTGTAAAATCTTCTACATATCTGAAACTTATGGAACAGATCCTAAGAAGCATGTAGGAGCCTAAGGCTAGGAAAAAATGAAGGAAAAAATGAACAAAAGCTCACGAAAAAATGAAGAAAAGCTTCAACTATACTGCTGAGGCACCTCAGAAGTAAAAACTTTCTGTAGGCTCATAAACCTGAATCCTCAGGTACCCCTTTACATTTGCTGTGTTTCATGAGCTGACCACCGAGGCACTTTAGGCCACCTGAAAACAAAACACTAGAAATCTTTGGGTTTAAGTCCCTTTAACAGTTAAATATGTTGGACATTATGAGAGCATATCCAATCTTTCGGGCTGTTCTCAAGTACTCTTAAAACACTGGTGAAAGCCCTGGCCTCAGAAATGGGACCAGTAAATTCTAAAACCTGTTAGTCTGAAACAGTTTAGGAATACTGACCTTATCATCAACTTAAAAAACCCCAGTCACTGCAGTATGGGGTTTCTGAGTAAGTGTGTTGTTAGAGTCCTTCCTGCAAGCAGCAATGGAAGATCTGGGGATCCATTGAGGTATCAGATCCCTAATCAATTACTGAGTTGTTCAACCGATAAAGTGGTCATCCTGCTCCCTTGCCTAACTTTATTTCACATCAATACTGCAAGCAAGGTGCGCATGTGACCGCTGCAAAATGTGCAAATCAAAGCCCCATAAGGGAAAGTAGTTGGATTAAGCAAATTATGAGAAGGGTACACAAGAGCATTAGGTGCTTCATAAGTAGGACTCATCTTCCCACATATACATTTTCCTGTTCTTGTTTTTAAATAGATTAGCAGTCCTCCTTTAATGTAGGATCTCTTCTCAGTCTACTGCGTGTTCCTCTCACAGGGTCTTCCAGTAAAAATAGTCAGATGGAGTACTCTGACTTTAGGTTTTCCCACAGCTGCCAAGAGAAGTACTCTGAAGCCACTAATGCTGTTCAGTTCAGCTCAACAAAATAATCATACCGTAGCTAAGTATTCATCATATTAAAAGTGTTTTCATTAAAATGCATATATAAGTCATTAAAAAATCTGGGTTTAGATCTTTTTCTTCCATAGCTAACATCAAGAAAACCACCACCCTGTGCTACACTTAAATACCACAAAATTCACTTCTATTTCAGAAAACCATGTAATACTTATGACCACATATGTATGCATACAAAACTCATAGAGAATATAATGTCTGAAGAGCATATACATTGATGATTTTTCCAAAAGCAGGATCTTGTATGACCTGAATTCCTTCAAGACAACCTTTTATGCACTTACTGTGAGAAGAGATAACCTGTAGTTTGAAGAGCTTTTTACATGGATCAGGAAAGAGAGGAGCAGATCCCTAGAGGAATTTGTGATGGGTTGGCTGGGATGATATAACCCTAGTCTGTGAGTAGCCTTACTCTCTCATCTAGTTTTAATTTTCATCTCTTTGCTGACAACCCTGTAAGCACTCTCAATTTCAGACTTCTATCTTTCTCGCTCCTCTCAGTAACATTTCCTTTCATGTGTCTAAGCATCATCACATTTTGAACAGGAGAAGGAAATTTATAGTCTTCTCCTATCATTCTTTATTTTACCTAATAGCTTTAGCTTTTATCTACCTATCAAATCATTAAATTCAGGTCTCTTCACAAATCCAAATTATTACCAAGGTTTCTTACCTGTCTCTAATAGTTTGTTGCTTTCTTGCTTTCCTGATAATGCAATATTTTTTCCTAAGCTGTGAGCTGTATCATCTACCTCGACAACCATTGCAACCTCTACTTGGTCCTCTAACAAATGAAACTGATTCTCCATCTCTCCCCATAATTCCTTTTTGCAGGCAAAAAATTTGGGGCAGAGAATGCAAGAATTCCCTGGGTACACATTTTATCCCCCAGTCATTAATGTGGCACAGGCCATAACTCTATTTAAATAAAATGCAATATATTCCTCCCATTAAATAACCAGTCAGGGGAAAATTATTTGAGAACATTGACCATTAAAATAAGAATAACCATAAGAGGGGTTTAGAGACTCTCTCTTAATGGAGGGCTGTTATCCCTCATTTAAAAAACCTAAGATATTATATGGGGATCTATTCATTGATTTGAAAAGGAAGTGCATTAGTTTTTGGAGAAAGTCTAAAATTAAACAAAACCTGGGCTTTCACAAAGATCTTATAATCCAAACTACTGTAACCTTGTACAGCAACTGCAAAAGAGATATTGATGGACTCAGATGGTTCAGCTTTCTGTTCGTGTTCTTGATAAGCTTAACACATAAAAACTAAGGGACTCTGGATGAGCACGTCAGTGGGTATGAATCAGTATTATACCTTAGGCCAATGGCAAACACACCCATGTTTCCTCAGTATTACTCCTGTAGATGTAGGCTTTGGGTTTGTGATGGTTCTGAATTGGCAGACAAAAGCAGATACTGAGAGGACTGAATTGTGTGATGAATTTAGGCTTCTCCCTAGTGAATGGGATTTTTTTTTCTGCTTTTTTCAAGCTGAGAAACATTCCTGCATATCTGCATATTTTTCCTTTTTTTTTTTTTTCGCATCTGCCACTGTATTGAAAGCAGTTTGTCAGGATTGGTTCTGATGCTATGCAGCCCTGTGAATTCAGAGACATTTAATAGATATTTGAGCCTGAGACACAGTTTTTATGCAAGGGTTTTCCAAACTGTGAGTTTCTACATTGAACAGCACCATACCATTGCTCCTGCATGAGAAAGCCGTATTGCTGATGGCTGTGACAGCTCAGATAAGCCCCTCATGAGATGGTTTCTATTTGTTGTGGAAGGCAGGCTGGCCCAGGAGACTCTGTGAGAGCCAAGCTGCAAGCAACTGCTTGAGTCACTGCTGACCGGGACAGTACTAAGTTGCCATGACAGGTGACAGTCTGCATCTGCTTTTGCTGTGAAACAACAGCTCTGACTGAGCTAGAAACTCACCAAGAAATAAGGCCTCAATCCAGGACATGCCTTTTGACATTCCCATGTAGGCATGCACAAGTTCACAACTTCTAATGAATCAGAATTCAAACGCACTTCTGAGGAGCTATGGAAGAGTTAGCGGTGAGGACACCAACCTCCCTGAGCATATTCTATCTCCTGTCACAGCTCTTATTTGGTACAGAGCATTGCATATGAGTAGCACAATCAATCAAAGCCATCTTTATAAAAGGAAAAGCTATAATTGTCCTGTGAAGGCCAGCTCCTATGGGTCAGTATGGACCCTTAACCTTCAAGAACTGCGTCTGTGATTCTCAGCGTATTGCTGGAGAACCTGGATAAAAACGTGGCTAAGACGCAGAGGAATCAAGAGAAAGATTGATTCCAAGGGAAAAGAAATGCAAATAAGGACAAGCTGGGAGACTACAACTAGATGAAGGAAATAATCTTGCTGATCATGAGGACCGCATCTGGAAGCCATAGAGAGAACTAGGGATGAAGTTCTGTACGTCTCTTTAAAATAGCATTCAGAATAATGCTTAACATAATCTGCAACATAATCTCCTTTATTGCTCCAGTAAAAGGTTGGAATTTGTGTATACATGCTGAACATACATGGAAACAGGCAGGAAAAATAAACATAAATTAATAATTACATGGTGCAATATACACGACAAAGTACTCAGAGGCTCATTAAGAATGCAACATGTGCAAAAATAAACTATAGCAAAACCCAAATAAAATGGACCTGGAGTGGTCTTGTAATGTAATATTAACAGATATCGTTAAACAAACATGTGACAAAGTAATAGTAAACACTGGAATTTAGGACTGGCCTCTCAGGCCCAGAAATCACAGTTTCACATAGTTATGTTTTTTAGGTGAAGCTAATGCCAAGTAACTAGTAAAATGTTTCCTTTAGTAACTAAATATTGCACTGGAAGAGCTGGTGGTTGCAAATCACCCCCAAAAAATGTTTCTTCTCCTTTGCAAGTGATTTTTTTCTTATTAACTATAAAAGCATTTGTCACTGCCACAAAAATGAGACCAAATACATCTCTAAAATGTAATCAGTGCATATGTACTAGCTGCATAACTGAAAAGAAGAGAGAACACATAACTTAGACCTTAAAAGACAATTTTTACTATTTTTACAACAAATGAGCAAACTTACTGGAATCTGACCAAATATACTCCCTTTTGAAAACTCATACAGGCATACACTGGCATACCTCTATAGCAGATGCATTGCTTAGCCAATGCGTGCCACACAGGATCCATCTTCCTCTGTCTGCTGCCAGAAGGTGCAGTTTCACCCCAAGCAGGTAGGCATCTCCTGCAGTTCCCACCTCTCACATTTACTCACCATTAAACACCACCAATATTGATATATTTATTTAGATTTTGCAAGCCTTTTTGCACTGAGAGGGTCCTCGCAACCCCTGGCTGCCAGGACTCCTCTCACAGAGCTGCTCCTCTGCTCTATCAGCTCACATTCCGTGCATGCTAAGGGAAGTAACATAGAGGCAAAGCCTGTCATCACGCATCCTCCATTGCACCTTACTGCAAGACTTATCATGGGACAGCAAATATGGGGCATGTATTTTCCTATTTGCTGCTTTTATTGTAATCTGGAGAAATCAAAATATTCTTCTCAAAAATGAGAAAAAAGAATTAATTTCTCTGCACTTACTACTCATGCAATTCAGTGTCTGTGTGCACCCTGCTGAGCTCCAAGGTATGGGTGCACACCTCAACTGCATCTCCTTTCCATATCATGACAAAACGTAGCACATGCTGTTACCACTCAACCACATCTACTGTTGTGTTAGCAAAGCCTCCTGCTATTTCAAGAATTTACAGCCTATCAATAAACATTTTAGGTTTAAGAGTTCAAAGATCTAGGACAGAAGATGGCAATGGAGAGCAGCATGGGTTTCTAAGCACAAATGTTGATGGGAACCATTGAATAAAAAAGTTAGGGCATGATACTGCTTCCACAGAAGTCACTGTAAAACTGCCAACCATTTCACTGTGACAAAGTTCAGCTCCAGTTCTAAATTAATTTCTGTTTAAGTGTTTGGAAGTCTCTTTTCTTCACTGCAAATCTCTGCACAAGAAATACAAGCTATGTTTGGCTTAAAATTCAAGGGGCATATTATTGCCAAACAATGCAGCCAACCTGAATTGAGGCTTGGTATGTTTTGTTAAATCAAGAAGACGAAGGTAAGCTATGAAGTTTATAAATCAGCTTCTAACCCTGACTGCAAATTGGTTTTGCAATTGTTTGTGTTATTTTACTTTTAGCCACATTTTAAAAATGCTCTTCTCAGCGTGAACACATCTCTCCCATAAACATGAATATTACATACAATCATGAGAAAAGACTTAATGATGGAGAAAGTTTGATCTGTAGCTGCATTACTCCATAAGCTAAAGTAGGGCCAAAGAAGATAGCATAGTCTCTTGGATCCATATTACATCATATACTAAGCACATGCTAGCTAGTACGTAGCATAAGAGACTCAGAATAAAGTAATTAGGTGGGATTTTAGGCCAGGGCAGTTTTGACTGAAAGTGACTAAATTTCAGCCATTTGATGTATAAACAAACAGTGTTTTTAGTCCTGTTTTTACAAACTGCTACGCCTACTTAAAAGAAAAAAGACAGTATTATATGGATTATTTAAATAACTCTAAAGAGCCAGCTAATATAAAAATCCATTACCAAAACAAGCTCACCAAAAAGAGATGGAGCATTCTAGCAAGAAAGATCTGTAAAGTTAACAAGTTTTCCTTTCTCTCAAACAAACTAGAACATACCTGATAAAACTGCTGGTGCCTTTTCAGGATAAGGTTAAACAAAAATGGTACATTTGAATTCTGTGGAAAAGAAACCAGTATAAAATCATAGGTAAAAAACCTGGCAGGGAAGTTTTGCATTTCGGATGCACCAATCATAAAACACGATGTACATTACTAAAATGTTTATCAATCATTCATACCAGAAAAGAAAGTGAGCAATGATTTATGCATGTGAGATTTGCACAAGAGCAACACTGGCTGCTTAGATTCAGACATCAGATTAGCACTCAAGGGAGCACAGTATCGAACGTATGCACGACCACTCTGCCCTGTGGACTACAGCAACCTGATCATTTGTGGATCTCACAGACTAGTTTGATGAACAGAGTGTTTGTTAAATGTCCATCATATTAAGATGAGCACTGAAAACTTCCTGGCCCTGTGTGATTCAGAATGTCTTTAGAGAGAAGATACTACCAATGTAGATAAATGCAAACCTCTGAGTATCTGATTCTAGGGAGTGATAAATACATGCACAATTCGTGTCATGCCTATAAGACTGTGAATACTGTGGGATTTGCACAGGCAAAACATGGAATTTAATGAACAGAGTGGTATCAGAGTCTTACATGTTACAAACATGACTAGCATCCTTCTACTTTGACATGAAGGCTTAGAAACAAAATACTCAAGGCCATTTTTCACTTTTGCTTCTGAATTTCCTGTCTTCCTTCTTTCTCTCTTTGTAACAGATCTTGTGAGATCACCCTTCTGCAAGTGAATCCATGTGAATTCCTGGCAAACTTTAATAGAGGAGAGCTACCATAATTTCATGCCTCTTCAAACACACAGTGAGAGCAACCAAGGGAAAAAGAAATTAAAAACTAATTCTGCTATTTATTCTCCTCATTTATTTTATCAGCCATCCCACTGTCACACTGAATAATAATCATCAGGACTTGATACACGCACTTAGTATAGGGCAGACATCTTTGCGGGATTCCTGAGAAAACTGCAAACCCAGGGCAAATACTGAAGGCAAGACTGGATTAATTATGGCAAACATGACACCACTATTAACATTTCTTTTCACTCAGCTATCCAGGCAGGCAAAGTATGAAACAAGTTTACTTAGATAATCATGTTAATTCACGTGAAAAGAGAGGCTTCAGAGCAGTTTACTACCACAGACAGCTTCTGGTATGAGGAAGGTGAAGTAGACATCATGTCTACAATGAGGCATGAGATTACAGCAGGAGCATTGTGACACACTACAGATAATTATTGCTTATAATGTCTGGCTGCAATTATACGATTCTGTACCATTTCACGTTTAGTCACTTAGTGCTGGAATGAAGAGGCTATGATGGCCGTTTAGAGGAATCCCCTTTAAGCCTCAGTCACTTTGTGGGGTTGAATCGGAATGCCTCAGACAAAACTCAAGATCAAAGGAAACCCATCGTTTAGTTTAGATTTGAGATTCATTCTTGCTGAGGAAACCGCCCAAGCAATTTTAGCCTTAAAGAATCCTGAAAGCCTGAAGGGTTAATTTGTTTTGCCTTTTTATTAAACCAGTTATGAAAAGGGTGAATTCAGGGTGGGTTAGAAATGATGGTACAGAAACTTGGGTGTTGAGTGGTGCCTGGATGTGCATTTAAGCCACAGTTGTAATTTGTGTGAAGCATATCTTTAAGAAAGACAATTGCCCTCCTGCATCTCATGCTAAAGCAGCACAGTTGGTTCCAGAAAGATCATTTAGTTCAGTGCAACAGCAGAACTGCAAGCGGACAAAGCAGAATGGAATGAAATGTCTCCAGTCCTGCAGGGCTCGGATTACAAATGTCCCTTAAAACACAAAAAGTCATTTGCTGAGACTTCAATAAGTGGCCAGTTTCTCTAACTCCTTATAAAATGAAAATTACACAATAAGAAGCTCTTAAAAACCTCTCCAGATATCTTGAAAAACTCTCCAGATATCTTGATGCCTTTATGTCACTGTCTAACCACCTTCACAAACCTTTCTCTTACAAACTTCGTTCCTATAAAGGAGTATGATTTTCTCCTGTACCTTTGCATGATTTTCTGTTCAGAAACACCTTCTAGGAAATTGACTTAAGCCAGAGACTGTCTGAAGTGAATTTCTTGTCCTCTGCACCAAAAGGGAGCAGATTATTATTTACTGTGCCTCTGAGTGCCATATTTCCTTGAATAGTTCTACAGAAGCACACCTGTATGAGATTTAGGAGCTTTGTTTTCATCAGATGCCAAGGCTGACTTAGAATGAAATACCAAGCTTGATCTAGTGAAGCTCCAGACATCAGAGACCTACTTTATTTCCTGACACTTCAGTCATCAGCTCCTCAGCATCCTCTTGGAAATCTGACAAGAAAGAGAGACCAGTGAGACCAGTAGCTCTTCACCTGTCAGGATTTCTAAGCACAGAGTTAAGAGGGTTTCTGTGTATTACAGCATGCCTTATATAGCCCCAGCAGCAGCAATCCCTTTCTTACTTCAAATGTTGTATATAATCAGTATACAAATATTCCATATTTTACCATTACTTCTCCCTCCTCTACTCCAGGATAATCCAAGGAGGAGCTTGCTTCTGATTAGACCTACCTACATCTACCCAGTTGCTACCCATTTCAGTGAAGCCAGGGCACTTACAGGAACTTGCTGGTGCCCATTCATTCAGATTCAGCAGATCAAAAAAATGCTTCAATTTCATTGCTGTTTGTGCTTCCATTTCCTCCTGGGAACCAGTCTCTGTACTATCAGATGTTTTCATACTTTTCCTTCAGTTTCAGAAGTCTCTTTCCCACATCCATCCCCATCCTTTTTCTCCTCCACACAGCCTAAACACACAAGCTGTCTATACCCCCCATGACATGCAACTTACAATGTCTGACATTGGAGTACCAAATAAAGGACCACAGAATTTGCTCTGAAGGACACTTAGCTGCCTAACAACTCAGAAAAGCTGCCAGCACTTATTCAGAAGCACCAAAGCATCCTGGCTTTTACTGCTATTACTTCCAAAGCATTCATTGATTTGAAAACCTCACTAGCTATCTGCCTAATGCAAGACACATAAATACTTTCTTCCAAACATGGCCCCAGATAAGCTTACCTGGAATAAAAATGTCCACTGCAGACAAGGCTCTATGCACATTTAGTGACAAACAAATATTATTAATGAAATTAACAATGTCTTAAATATACTTCAAACATTTCACAAAGCAACAGACTGATCTTTAAAGGAAATTTGCCTTTCCCCCTGGATATAGTTTTCTCCCAGCAGAGGGAAAGAATTATGCTGTCCAAAAGGAGAGTTATAAATTTTACTATTGGGCTAAATACAATGTGTGTGTAAATCTGGCAACTGGACGTGTTGTTAAATAGATAAATGTCCAGGGTTTTAACTCTGCCATATATCAAAAGGGCCTTCCCCTACACTCCTCATCCTGACAGCTGTGAGCATTTTTAATGGTGAAAGAAAACTCATTTTATTGATTGAAAAATACCTGTAGAAAACTAAACTCTCCTAGCTAAAAATATACTGACCTTCATAGTTCAGTGTGAGTAAGCAGCAGCCTGCTGGGTTTCCCAGCCTTACAGAGGTTCATGGCCATATCCAAGTCTCTGCCAAAGCACACATTTTGTTCTCCAATAAAAAACTGTAGAAAAATGCAAAGCAAAAGGTCTTTGACTCTCTCTGGACTACTACTGGGGAAATCTCCTTCCCACTTTCATGTTTCAGTTTCCGTATCATGAACTTCCTAATTATATTCCTGCTAATACAGTCATTCCTTGCATCCCTTGCTTACAAGGACAGATCCTGTTAGCTAATGGTTATTATCTGTAGATTTCTCAGTAGCTGGCACTATATGTCCAGAAGTGAAATGAAATCCTGTCTCATGGGCTCGTGGTCTATCTACAAGACATGTTGTAATGCACATTCATGCCAACTGCCATGACCTACAGCCTAGAGCCCAGACTTTCTTCTTATCAGTCTCCAGCAATGAAGTCTTTCCTGGGCATCAGTCCACACTCATATTTCCCCATGTTACTTGATAAATTGTATGTAAGAGTGAGGAAAGAGTCAACATGATCCATACGTTAGCTAATATATACAGCATTGCCTGTTCACCACTATAGCCATACAAATTTCTTTAGGTTATAGATATTACTAAGTTAAATCAAGTTTAATATCACAGGAACCTGTCCTGTCACTTATCCAGAAAACACCATTCACAATTTAGAGCCCTATAAAAATGATAATAAGAAGAGAAATTATATTTCCCATTTGCTGCCACCATTGAAATAAATCTTATTTTTAAGTACTTATATGGTCCTCAAACCCTCTTACCGATTGCCTGAGGTACTCATTCTCTCCAAGAAAAATCACTATTAATCCTTGTTTATGCCAAGTCCTTGAAGTACAACAGGGAGACCAGAAAAAGGTGCCATTTAATAATAAAGTTTAAGGTTATTGCAGTCAGAATCACTGTGGGCAAGCACAGATCACTTGTGGGTTTTGTGATAGAATGCCTAGAAAAATGTTTTATAATAAAAAAAAAATCCCCAAATATTCTGATTGTTATATTAGGGAGGATACAAAAGTAGAGAAATACAGCCAGAATTTGATTTTATGTTTTGGAGATTCTAGTTATCAAGCTGTGAATCTTTACAGTTCATAAATTGGTGCATATTAAATAGATCTTGTATTTATCTGATGTTTTTAGTATTTTTCAAATTCTATATTGAAGGAAGATATTTATCTCATGAGAAAGTTTTCTTAGTGTTTTCTGTGCACTGCAACTGTCCTGTGTAGGGAATTACTCTTCTATGTCAGGAATTTCCATTGTTCTGAAGCATTGAGTCCCAGAATCCAACCAAGCAGGAACAAAGATTCAACATCACTGTTTAGAATCTCTCTTTCTCTGAATGGGAAGGTCTTGTATTGAACAGATACTCATTTATAGAGACAGAATATGAAAAGATGGTCATGGCAAACATATCAGCAAGGAAAACTGTGGGCAAAAAGAAAACCATAGTGTTAAAATGATGGGAATATATCCGCAAGAATTTGGTATTAATGTTGGAGTGGGTTTTTTCCCCTTCCTTCTTTTCTCTCTCCCTTTCTTTTTCTCCCCTTTTCCTTCATTCCTTTTTTTCTCTTTCTCCCTTTCTTCTTTCCTTCCTGCCTTACTCCCTTCCTTATGTACGTGTGTCTGCATACTAAAATTCTCAGTAAAAAAAAAAAAAGCCGAGAATAATTTGAGATTTGAGACTGAATTTCCCCAATGCTTCTGGCTTAAAAGTGGAATAAAAACCTGAAGTGGTGAGCCCTTTACAGAACATCATCCCTGGAGCGTTCCTTAACAACATTTCCTCAGAAATGGGGGAAATGGTTCAGATTCCTCCTCTTCTCAGGCAACATGAATACACCAACAGCTTAAAAAATGATTTAATCTACATAAAACAGGAAATTCTGTGTGGGATGTTCACTTCTCTTGAAGCTGAATAATTCTGCATAAAATATTCACTTGTGAGGGGAGACAGACAGAAAGACTAATTGTAGTAAAGCTTGTTACTTAGGGAATATATGAAAAATATCAAACTTCCAATTCATATCTCTCAGGGGAATTAGAGGTTTTCTAAAGGTGAAACACATGACATTCCTACTCTTGAATGCCACTAAAGATAGCATTTTCTGAAAGGCAGACAACTGTGTTTCAGATAGGTGTTCTGAATAACAAAGCCAATTGGTGCTTGGATTTTTTTGTATGCCACATAGTGAATCACACTCTTGTATTTCCTTTTATTTCATGTGTTTTATATAAATTAAAACAGCAAAACTGAGAGCAGATATATCCCCAAATGCCCTATGATCTATTCAGCTCACAAATAGAAATAGACCTGCAAAACAGCCAACATGCAAATATTTAATGAGTGATGGATAAAAAAAAAATGAACACAGAGTATAAGCATGATTGAAATTTTGCCCTTTTCTGGAGCCTGGAAACCTCAGCATAGGTCCACATCTGTAGTTGGAGTCAGCCTTAGCACTACATTCTGGCCAAGTCCGTAAAGTATTTCCACAAACCATTTGCCCAAATTTCTCATCTTGGGCCCCAGAAGCCCTGATGAAAGTTGATGTCTTTATCAAACATGTCTTGCTGAAGAGTGCCATACATATCATAAAATATGGGCTATCACATCCTCCTCCTATGTAGCGCACAAGAAGCATGAAGGACAAGGTTTTCCCACACTTCTTGTTGGGCTATATCTGCCCATTACAAGCCATATCCATGAGAACTCATATATTCCCACATGGCCATGGTGATCCCAGACGCAACAATCCACTGTTTAAGACATCTGTCATGCAACTTGACACAAGGGGTACATCTCTGAGCTCATGAACCAAAGGGAAGAGAAAAAGTACTCTGCATTATCAAGACTGTCTGTCCCAGCCCCAGCTCTTCTGAAGTACACATCCAACCCAGTCCAGCAGATCAAGCTGTCAGAAAGACAGCTCTTAAACAATCCCAGAGCCCCTACTTCTGTTATTAGGGTGTTGTCCCCCTTCTTATATATCCTACAGTCACAGAGCAGGTTGGAAAGAGGTTGATTTCTGCCACTCCCCTGAAGGACCCACACATCATGGGGGCAGCTGCTGTGAAATAAGAGGTATGTGAAGGCTTCGACACCTTGTTGAGAGACTTCCATGATGAAGCCCAATATTAACATAGAACAATCCTAAATATCAGACTACATAACTTCTCATTTTAATAGGAGTTTTAATCTCCTTAATTTTCAATCATTTTGTGTAAATTAGGTAGGCATTCTTGAAATACAGCAAGTGTGAATGTCAGTCACTCACTGTGAAGTGGAGCTTAAGCTCAAGCTGTTACTGTGCAAGTTAAAAGCTCTTTCCTAATGACCTCCAATATTGTCTGAAGACCAGATACAGGGGAGGATTTTCCAGTGCACTGCAAGAACCATGTTTGAGACAGGAGAATTTATCCAGATACTCAGGACTGCCATGGCTGCATCCTCAAAGGCAAAATCCGTGTGCCCTGTGAGAGGATGTACAAACCTCAGAAAAGCAGATTTGGACGGAGAGGTGGGAGCGTGCTGCAGTCTCTTTATTTTCTTCTTTTCTAGTCCCTCAGTGCCTTTTTGTGATGGAGGGAAGTTCACAGCTGCGTTACCTAAATACAGGAATTTTCAGGGCCAAAGAGCAAGGCCAGCTGTGGTAAATTAGTTAATTCCTCTGGCTCATTATATCAGCGACATGCTCTGACAAGTTGAGACCGGCTGCTGTTACAAATGTACAGCCTGGGAGGGAAAAAATACCAATGTGAAGGTTTGGACCTTTTCTTCTTAAAGTTGCTTTAATTAGAAAACAAGATTCTAGGAGGCTTTGTACTGTGAAAGTCCAATTGTTAAAGAGGATCGGGACTGGAATACTCTTCGTTTGCCCATCAAGTTACTGAGCTGTCCATCCCATGTATCTTGGTCTGTGGCCTTTGTCCAAAAGTGGCTCTTATCATCTGGGCCCACAAAGGGTAGGGAGAAGAGACATTTATTCCACAAGCACAAAGAAACACTTTGAAGATACAGTCCTTTGTTCACCTACAAACACTCCTTCTGGTGTCAGTTAAGGAGTATTGAAATCTGTCTGCATTAGTTGCTTTACAAAAAAATATTACACAGGTGGCTGAGAGACAGAAGAAGCCCTTTTCCCGTACTTCTGCAACAGCGTATGTTGCAAGACGTCAGTGGCAAACAGTGGGAACTTGCCCCAGCTGGAAGAGGATAGATGCCAAAATGGTCCTGGTACCAGCCCAGGTTGGAGGAGTCCCTTGTGGACCTACTGGTGCATGTGTTGTTGCACTAGCTATGGATGCCTGAGCTTTAAAATTCATGTATCTCAACTCCAGTGCTGAAATGGCCATATTAGCATTTTTCAGCTTTATTCAGTATAAAAAGGTGAGGGACTGTGAGGCATTCTGGGAAAGATCTAAGAAAACATATGGGTGCTTGGAACAGTTCAGCACAATACATATTTCACTCCAACGCAGAAATGCAAATCTCTGCACGTCAACAAACTACCTAAATGCCAGAGGTATCCAAACTTGCTCTGTGACACATGAAGTAGAGCTGATGCTTCCAGAAAATAGCAAACCTTGTGCATGTGCAATTCCTCTTAATGCTTTTGCAACCCCTCAGACCTTGCACGGGCATAGACCAAAGCATGCACAGACAGCTTGGTGCTTCACAGAGACAGCAAACTCTGATACCAGGATCAGAAAACAACCAAGCACAAGTAGCCTGGCAGACTTGAGTTACGGGCAGAGTGAGAGCAATGTCATGAATCTCCCCATATGCAAATTTTGGGTCACAGTATTAATTGTATTTCCTTGGCTTGTTGTTAATACTGTAGTGACTTACACCCTTGGAGGCACTGCTGGGAGATTTGCCGGTATTTCAACACTCTCAGGATGTTAAAAATTAATTATTATTTTGAGCAATCTCAGATTAACAACCTGCTTTGGAAAAGGCTGGGGAGAGAGAGGGAAGAATCCAGCTGAGAGAAAATTGAAATACTATCAGGCAAGAGGAGAAGGAACACTGTCGACACAGACATCACATTCCCCTTGAAGTCCCACAGAAGGCAGAATTAATAGAAAACGCAAGTTTTGCTATTAAATAGGAGAAAAAAAATGTAGATATATTTACAATTTTTTTTTGTCTTGTTCAAATCACCAAAGGACTTAGGAGGCAGATGTGAGGGATGGGGAGTGCATGAGGGAGGAGATAACATCAAACTAGGTTGGCATCTCTCCAAGAGTAGTTAGAGATGTTCACAAATCCTCCAGGGCCATAAAATTTGCCCAATTTTAATGATAACACAGTCACAGTAGCTCAATTAGCCTTATTATAGGCAATGATTTCTCTGCCCTAGGATTTTACTTATGAGCCAATGACTTTGTGCTAGGAAATAGAGGTGTTTTAAACACTACTGTCACCCAGAGGTCTTGTATCAGCAATCTATATTGCTATGAATAGTTTTGCAAGGACTGCTCAGGAATAAAGCTTCTCTCAGGCATGCACACAATTCCTGTAGTGGGTACGACTGAGCTGAAAGGGAAAGAATGTGAAAGAAGGAGTAAGTTTGACTTTTCCATGGAAGATAGATAAAATAGAATGAAGACAGGCGTTAAAAGCAGTGAGCACAACAAGCTGTGTTGTGATTCTCCAGGAGCACATTTAATCTAAGCTATTGCTTTGAATGTAACGACACTGCTGTGTTTTGGGAGTCTTGCTAAGGCTTTTCTCAAGAATACAGATGGTGGGACCTTTCTTGTTTGGAAGCCTACACCATTGACAAGTAGCTTTATATGTGAGCACATAAGGATGCACAGGATATCTATGGGATATCTGATGTAGCAGTGTGTAGGGTACAAGATACACCAGGAAACACATGAACAGTGTCCATGAACAGTCATGTGGGCAATCTTTGAATCAAGAGTTTTTTTATCAGTGCCATGACAGTGTGTTTCAGAGCCCTTTTTTAAGCAGTACTTGAATGGAAATCTTTACAGTTTATTCTTGCAATATATACTGACTAAAATAACAATACAATAAGGAGCTAAGCTCCTCTTTAACAATACAATAGGAGGGTTTAGAGTGAACTGATGCCCAAGGAATATTCCAATATTAGCTTAATTAATGTCATTCTTAAAACCACTTTAAGAAGTGTTTCAAAAATATTTTCAGAAGCTTTGCTATAACTCACCTCTAGTTCAGATGCTTTGTTAATACACATTTATGCCTAATGGTCTGCATTTGGTGAAAAAATATGCAAAGAGAAGCTCTTGGTAAAACAAGTGCCATGACTTTTCCATCCCGATACTCCTGAGTCAAGGATTTAGAAGAAGCCAGGAATTTTGCCACATCCAGTTAGTATGCCCTGAACAGGCTGGGTTCATTGACCTTTCGTCCTTCTTGTTCCCAGCCCAGAAGGTATAGGGTCACTGTCCTGATTTTAAAGCATTGTAGCTCATCTTTAAGTGAGTGATGAATCAAACTTTGGCCTACCCTCCTAAGAGACATCCCATGCACTTGGGTGCCAAGCCCAACCTTATAAAGACAGGGCAGGCTTTGATGGATTTTGAAGAAGCTTGCATATTGAATAACTGCCAGTGCACAATGGAGACCAAGGATTCATGTGTGGCACCCACCTTGGGAGGGCTTGAATGTGTTGTTAACACCAATACAGCCAGCCAGCTGGAGCCAGCTTCCCTGGGGATCATCAGTTTTAGATCAGGATAAGAAACTGTATTTTACCTGAACTTCCAGGTGATAAGATATGGCCATCACATCTTAACAGACTCTGCATGAGGCTGCTGCTTCATTTGATATGTTCACCTTCATTCAAAATTGCCCACACAAATATAGAGAAGGCTGAGACTTCTCCAGAGACTGTATTTGCTGTTTTTCACAGCTTATCAATGGGAAAGAATGCTTGTGCTGCTGCTACCTTTCAGTAGCTACAAAGGAAGCCTTTTCAAATGGGGAAGGTATAATCTTGCTTTCTTTACATAGCAGTATTTCATTTAGAATCCAGAGCTTACAGCCCTAACAGATGGATATCTGCTCAGTTGCTTTGTTCCAAGTAGGTTTGCAGCAGTGGCATTTGACAATGACAATTAATAGTTAACCAGCAAAATTTAAACAGAAGTGTCTGACACTGAATAAACAGGGAGATCCCAATAATTTAGTTTAACATATCCAGTTTTGCAATTGCAACCATGTTTGATGGAAAATATTCACAGTCCTTTTCTGCCAATATGCATAATAAGGATCAGGAGTGTGATGGCGTAGCTTAAGCAGTTTGAGAACTTACTGATTCCTGAGTGTTCATAACAGCTTCCATTTCAGAGCTACAGCAATTGCCTGTTAGATGGACAAATACATGTGTGTTTATATACACATTTAAAAGTTTAAAAGAAAAGTCCTGGGATCAGATTTCTCCATTTTGTAGGTTGCTGTGGAAACAGATTAGCCCTGTGGAAATAAAACCCCGTGTTTCACTATAATGCAAAGAACAATCCATAGCATGAAAGGAAAGAACAGCTGGGAGTTGGAACAGTGTAAGCTGACATGTCAGACAGTAGCCAGACAAAGTGAGCCAGGGACTGTCTGAAAAGGGGGGGGGAAGTAAGAGCTAAGCACTGTCAACAAAGTCTGCAAAACAGTCCAGCTGCTCACTCTCATCATAACTAAGAAAATAAGGAGAGAATTCCAGGGCTGAGGATGAAATTTATGAAGAGTAGAAAACCTGAATGGAAAGAGTGAATAGAAATTGCAGACAAAACAGACCCAGCATGGAGGTCTTTATTCGGAAATAACTTGGAAAGCAGAACTCTGGGTTCTGGACAAAACACACATCCCTCCACAACCTTGCTTATGAAAGGCCAAAAGGAGTCTTAATACGCTGCATTAAGCAGACTTTTACAGAAAACAGCATTTGTATAATTTCATTGTTTCAGGCTGAGCATTAATGCCCTAAGCAGTTAAATAGATTTAGGGAATTTGAGAAAAGGCATATCCAGAATCTCAGAAAGGGATAAAAGGCGGACAAGTTTCACCAGAAATCCCTGCTGAAACCTGACATGAAAGCCCCAAAGACTTCTGATATTCTGTAAATAGCCAGAGCTTTAAGTGATGTCTGGTCTTTTGTTCAGACAATGGACAATTGAATCCAAGATGAACAGTTCCCAGGATTACGTGCACACTGGGCAGCATAGAGGGGAAGAGAAGTGTTAGAGAGGTTAATTCAGAGACATGCTTACCTCCCAGACAAAGGCATTCAGTGGTTCGGAACCTGATTAGGGACTCTTCAAGAAATACAAATAATGTCATTCACATTGCATAAGCATCTGAGACTATGCACGGATGCATAGTTAGAAAATAATAATGAATGCACTTTCTTCTTTCTGTTTTGGGTTGGGTTTTATCTTGGGTAATGGCCTCTCCATCCAGTGATCTCTTAGGAGTAAAGCCAGCTAAATAGCTAGCAAGATGATAGAGTAAGAAGATGCTGTGTTTCCATTGTCTGCATGATCACTCCAGGCATTCAGCAATCTAATCTGTTAACTCCTGCACCAGTAAGTGCATTATAAATCAGGAAAAAAACCCATAAATGCCTAGTGAGAAAAATTCATATTCTTTAGATGAAACTAATTATGAGTGTGGATTTCATTAGTGATAGGACAGCTCCGAAATATCATTCATAGTTATTCATCCATGCTCTGGTACCCAAAGATAACACTTGCAAATACCATGATAATAATAGGATAAACAGGTTGAACTAATATCCAAAATGGCATGTCATCTGGGCTTTCAATATTTACGTTTGATGCCACTTAAATGAGGAGAGTGTGATGAAGAAGGGCACAAGATATACTAAGCTTTCATAAACATCTCACTATTGTCATTGTCATGGTGCATTTGTGTCTATAATCTACTAGTTATTGCTTTTGTTTATGTCCAGCAGCATCATCACCTTTGTCAAACGTGGCTTTAAGTTTATTAATCTGCTTGCTTTTTTTGCCTTTTTGAATTTATTTTGGTAGATAAGGAAACACTGCATCCATCTCTCCTGACTTTAACAGTGCTTCTGCCTATTTCCCTTGGCTCTCTCCTAACCTGCAGCATTACAACTCTAATCATAAAAAGGTCCGGTTTCCATGGAAAATGTGTGACTCTTACAACATGCCCTCCAAATGCGATCCTGGACACTGTGCCTGCTGAGAAAAGAAACCCTTGTTAAAACTCCACACCTCTCACTGCTAAAGTCCTGAGATTTCAGCTTTGTTCCTGTGAAAAGGTGTCCTGACAACCCATAAGAACTGCAGACGCTTGGGGATTATCTTTCTTTGCATTTACTGAGAGCTGAGGTCAACATGAGCACTAAAGCTAGCAGCCCGCAGGGGCAGGTTGGCAGCTGTTTATGATAAGAGCCCCTAGATTCGGACTGGCAAGAAAAAGCTGAGGTTAGAGGGAGAGTCAAATTGCTCAGACTTTTGCACATACGTGTGGGCTGCAGATCAGAGGGGAAAGTTGGAGGACAGTAGTTTAAATTGTACTGTGTCCTGGGGAATAAAGCTTGAGGTTCTGCTGCACTTCTTCATAGGGGCATTTTTCAACTTCCCTTGCTCAGTAGCAATGGCCTTATCAGACAAGTAACTGCACTGGATGGGAGTTGAGCATGTCAACACTGTCCCACAGAACCTTAGCACTCAGATGTGTTCTGAGGAAAGCAAATCTCAGATACATGCACTGATTTCCGCTGCAGCCTGCTGTGCTTTAAATCAGGGCAGAATTTACTGTTTCCACAAGCACTTTGGCAGAGAGTGAGGAGAGACATGAGACCACCGGCTACCTTGTCTTCTCTGCAACACTGCACACAGCAGGTCACACATGAGACCCTCATGCAGGATCCAGGACACCAGAAGAGAACTGTTGTCCCTGCTGATGAACTGATTTTCCCTCAACGTTACTCGTTATGATTTTAATGTGTCCTCATCCAGTTCCAGTAATGAATAGGCATTAATGACTTACAATTATTTATTGATTCAATAAATTGGCCGTGAACTTGCCCTCTTTCTTCCTTCCTGAGCTGCCTGCAAATATACCCCTAGGTCCAGTGTCTGAGCATCAATGGCAATATCCTTTTAGACTGTTTTTATCTGATACAGTGATTCAAACTTCAAGGTACATTGGCAACATTAGCATGGTAGCTGTCATGGTGTTTTTTATGTTTTCTTGTTCCTTGAGTACACCAAGGAACTTGCATCTTCTTATGATGAATGTCACACATTTTACAGACCTTTACTCGATTTTTGCTGAAGACTTTGTCATGCTGTCATTTATATGAGTCGAAACTCATCTGATGGGTTTCAAGCCCACTCGGTTGGCCTTGCGCAATGCCTTTTCGGAGGCAGTAGCCATTGTCACAGCAGTGTAGATTGAGGATCGTAGGTTGACAACTGTGCTATAGGTCCAGGAGAGGCCATAATGACAATTTTTTGTGTCGTACTTCTTGCATGTGATCATATGAGTCATACCCATGCCCTCTGGAAGATTTTCAGTGTTATTATTGCATTGTCTATTTAGAATTAATCTACAACCTCAGTCCTAGAGGGCACAAGAAATGCCTTCACAGTGGGTATCCATTGGTATCCTTCTCCAGCTCCAGGTGGACAAAAACTGTAGTTCCTCTTTAATGCACACAACTGTGGCCATGTCATCACCTGGGAAACTGTGTGTAATGTGGGTATGAACCCCCAGACTCTGTCTGAATGAGCAAGTAGGAGAAGAAAGGGACGTATAGGATGGAGAAGATGCTGCCAAGGACCCATCATCCACGTTATAAACATCTAAGGGTCTCATTAGAGACTACTTCCACTCTGGTTTTCTGGACCCTGGCAGATGGAGTGTGCTACTTGTGCACATTTTCTGTGTCAGTGTCATCCAAGAAGAATGCAGCTCAAGTTCTCCAAGTTTTTTCTGTGATGTGAACCAAAGCATGGACAGGGAGATTCAGTTCCAAACTAGAATCCTGATCTATATGAAAATGCTAATGGCAGCACAACATTACCTGAATCCCAGACTGATTCTTGGCATGGAGTCCAATATGCAGAGTACTGCGCATTTCCGCAATATTATGCTTTTTTGCCATTCAGAATATACTGGCTGCATGCACACTGGGAGCAGTGCTTTGCCTGTGTTTGCACCTGAATAATAGCTAGGAGTTGCTTAGGAGAACAGTATTTTGACATGAGCTAAAAGCATGCCAAGAACCACTTAAAAAAAGTAACTTTTAAACAATGTAGATGACAGAGCTCAAGTACCTTGAATGTGTTGTTTGGCAGGGTTTAGTGCTGTAGTCCTGGTTTCACAGTGTCTCTGTCAGGGTGCTCCTGAAAGAAGGTTGCAGTCCTAATGCCCTGATGCAAATCAGATAGCAAAGTCATGAACAAACCCAAAGCTTTGGAGGGGTGAATGTTATGTTCCCCATTTTGTTGGGCTATGCAACACCAAGAACAGCATTTGGCCTTTAGTTACAAAGCCATAACTGAGCTAAAATTTTAACTGTGATCTGCACTGAACTTCTTTATGTTAAAAATGCCTGAAGTCTGTATTGTCATTTTAAAGGGATTGTCAGAAGTAATAGCCTGATCACCTTCAACTGAGAGCAATCAGATCTTAGGGCGAGTTTGCAGTCTTTAGAAAAGTGGTTGGAATTGATTGGTTGCTGATGCCTCCTTTTTCCTCTATCTTCCCAAGCAGCAGTCATTTCACAAGAATAACTGATGTTAAGAAATACCAGAAAGTGCATCTACTGGGAAAATGCCACTTTTCCATAGTGGAAAGGAATGAAACACCACTCTGTACCTGCCCTCATGGTAGCAGACATTGGTCCAGTACATAGCAGCACATCTCATCCCCTACTACATTTCTGTTGACTTCTCTCCCCTTGCACTCAGGAAAGCATGATTACTTTCTACTGCCCTTCCTCCTGAGGGCTTGGACCTATAAAAGCAGAAGAAACAGGATGCACAGTCTCAGCCTGCAGTAAGAGAAAATTACTTTGAGATTCCCCCCAAACACACACACACCTTTGCTTCAAATCAGGGGCTTTGAGGGCAAAAGATGGAAAGTCCAGACTCAGCTGAATATGAATGCATTATGTTTTCTTTGTACTGGGGTGTGCTAAAACCGTGATAGCACCTCCTGATCTGTACCATTATCTCAGCTGCCCATGTGAAATAAAGAGGCTTCTTTGCAGAGCAACTGCCTGAGTGTTATATTCTTGCTCTACATGCTACTGTGTTTGGAGGAGAAAAAAATTAAAGAACTTGCAGATAGGAGCCAGGTATCCATAAAATGAGAAATGAAAAGAGTGTGGCACAAAATTTGTTTCAAGCAGCGTTTTAATTTTCAGGTTCTGTAAATAACACAAGGTAAGAAATTCCACATACTGCATTGGGCTGATAGGTAAAGTTGGAGCTGTCTCGGGAGATGATGGATGGACCCCATTGTTAGCTACAGTAGGCTAGGACAGAGGAGATATGAATCCCGCTGACAGCACTGCCAAACATTTCTGTCATGATGTCAGACGTTCCACTTAATCTCTTGCTACCTCAGCTCCCCTTCTCCAAGATGGGGATGCTGATGGGCAATATTTTTCTTTATGCTGTCTGTGAATGGTCTATCATGTATTTGTACAGCAGCTGGTGCGATAGACCAAGCCTGGACTGGCTGAGGGTGCACCACTGGAAACCAACACAGAACACAGTCAAATTAGCTCAACTGCACATGTACAGCCCGAAGTACTGTTTTCATTCTTCTTCCTTCATCCTCCACCCAGAATCCTGCAACATTTAACAAGCTTAGCTTTCCACCTCTTAATCCAGAGCAGTTAACACACTGCTGTGCAATTACTGAATCTGTGGGAAGAAAAGCCTCTTGTGTTTTGTTTGTACTGCCACCACACTGGAACTTCACCTTCTCCTCATCCCAGAGGGGGTTTCAAGGCAGATGTCACCAGAGTACCTGAATTTCCTCTGAACACTGGGCATCTCTGGAGAGCAAGTGACTTTTTAAGGCATTGGGGTATAGTGAACTTGGTGGTCCCAAGCATCTCCAAGTGCTTTGTTATTTCCCCCTTTGTTAAAAGGGGCAGACGGAACAGGTGTGTGATGAGATCGTGTATTTTGCTGTTTCCTTTGGAATCCTCTATTTTCACAAAAGACTGGGTCATGCCCTGAACTGCTCTTCCCTCTTTGTTACTAATTTCCACAGTTCCTATCACCAGGGAAGCCTGACCTCTCAGTTCCCAAAACTGGAAAAAGCACATAAATTACAGGTACCACCCACTCGGGCGTTTTCCAGGTTAAAATGACTGTTGCTGCAACTGTTGCCATCAACCATACCCACAACAGCTGCTCAAGCTGACAAAATAGAGACATTGACAAAAAAACCCAAAGCCAAACCAGAACAAAAAGATTAGGCCAAGTGATGGGCAAAGCTGAGCATCCCAAAGTCCACGCCATGCTCAAGCTGAAGCCATGCCCAACAGAAACAAGCATGGGTGGCCCTTACCCTCAGTCATGAAATGAGTTGGAGAATGCACCCTCACAGGGGTCTTCTCCCTCCAGCAGCCACCCCAGACCTTGGAATTCCAGGGATTCCCTACTCTTCCCCATAGCTGGCCACATTAATACCCTTTTAGAGGAAAAGCATGAACGTGAGAGGGCTGCAGAAGGCAGTAAGGGATGAAGATCACTGGCAGCGGTACACTTGAAAGGTAATAAATACTACCAAGTCTTACAACACCTATTAAATCTCCTGGATAATAAGTTCACGTTCCATATGCTGACAACAGCTTGCTACCACAAGCCTAATGTGATTGCTACCACTATGACATTAGGATTGTGGTTGCATCAGTATTATGTACATTTGGCATTGCAGTAGATGTACAGTATTAACATATTGCTAATTGTCAGCTACTTGTTTCTTCACCTACTCTTTGTTTTCCATCTTTTCCTAGCAGTTTCTCCCCACTCCTCATTTCCTCATCAGAGTCAGAGACTTCTGTCACAAACCTATTTCTGAAGCTTGTCTTCTATTGCCTTGTACCTCTTTCTGTCTATTTTAGGTTGGAAAGTCTCCAGACCTTCTCTAATCCCTGATCTTACAGAAGAACTTTATCTTAACCCATTCTTACAGTTATTGCTAGAACAGCCACAGTAATACATGAGAAGTTTATAATTGAAAACAAAATAATTTGTTGTTGCTGCCATAAGATAGTCACCCATTTTTACTCCATAAAATGCAAGAGCTGAAAATGGCAGTATATGGGTCATTGTTATAGCATTTTATGTGTATGCACGAGTACTAGTTTGGGCTTTTTCTTAGTTTTCTAATCTACATGACATGGTCATTTTTATAATGTCTGTGAATCATGGATTTTCCTTCCAGAAAATCAGCACATCCTTCCAGGCTCTGAGGCAGGTTGCAATTACTGTAATTTAGCTTCAGCCTTAGCAGGGCTTTATGGCTTCTGGGAATAAATGAATTTTTGATACCCACTCCCCTCCCCCACAAAAAAAAAAACAGTAAAGAAAAAAATCAATCAGGTTAACTCAGCAAATTTACTTCTTTTGCCTCATCCTTCCAATCCTCAAAAAATATCGTGTATTTTTGCTCAAATAAGTCAACTCTAAAGAAAGATTTTGGTTAATTTTCAAGTATTTATTTCTAAAGTTGGGTTAGTTTGAGTTCCTTCCAATTTAAACATATAAAAACATCATTTTAAAACAGGAATTCAGTTAATTTAGAAATATTTTTCTTTAAATCTATTTTCTCAGTCTTCAAACACTTATTTGCCTGATTTAACCTTAGTTAGCTCATCGTGTCCTTACTTTGGGGAAAAATTATCACTGATCATAAAAATATTGTAAAATTCTATCCATGCTTAGAAGGGATGTTGAGTTTCAAGATGCTTGGGGTGCTTCTACAAGGTAAGATGCTGATAGTCCCTGCACTGACTGTGCTTGAGCTCTGCCATGCTGTGAGCCAGGTATGGTCCAGGAGCAGAGCAATTTCACCAACAAAGCTGCGCCTTCAAGCATCTGCAGACTTTCATACCCCCAGATATGATCTTTTCCTACATGCACAAAGGAAAATGGAAGTGAGCAAGGGATTTAAAAGGAATTTTATTTTCTAGTCATCATCCATCTTTCAGCCTGCTCCTTTCACTTCCAGCTAGGCATGGAAGCTGCAGCAAGAGGTGAAAACTGGGGCTGGAACACAGGAGGGTTTGCTCCAGACAAGGGACAAGGCCAAGTTAATTCAGCTGAAAAGCTCTGGAGCCTACTCACCTCCTAGCCTAGAGCTCCTAGCCTTCTCTGCTGGCCTTTTCCATGTAGAGATATTCTCTGTAAATCTCTGTGCCACATGCTGCAACCTTTGTATCTGTCAAAATCCTCTCAAACCCTTTATTTTCTAGCATTGCTGTGTGCTAGCTGTCCCCCTGAAAATGAGAAAAAGCAATAGAAACAAGTACAACAAGAAGAAATCAAGAAAAAGACATCCCAGTAGAAAAAATAATAACTGCTACACAATTAACAAGGAAGAGATTCCTGGTTCAGAAGTTCCCATGCATATGTCCCATAGTCTTAAGGATGACATTTATCACATCGCAGCCTTTGAAGAAGTCCAGAAAATAAAGCAATGTATTTTGAAGGCAGCTATTCCAATTAATTCATTATTAAACAATGCTTCTGGACTATCTAAAACCAGCATGGTTTCTGGCAGTGTCAGGTTTGTTAGAAAGCTTTTTCCTTCGCTAAACAGTAGGAGCAGCGCACTGTGACATTAGCTATCAACAGTGGTGAGCAATCACCTCTTTTACACAGCTGTGGGTGTGCATGATTAAAAAATAAATAGGGGATCCATTTTGCAGCTGCTTCTAGGATAAAAAAGGAAAATATTGCCAAATTTAGGAGAATTTATATTTTGTTCCATTCCAGCTAATTTTAATTTAGTTTTTTGTAAACCACAAAAATAGAAAGACATATCCTTTAGATAGTGTACCAAATGGGAGACAAAACAAAAAGATCTGAAAAGATCTTTAAATGACAAAGCATATAGTGTGCCCTCAATACAGGTATGAGAGGGCTGTTAGGAGAGGGAAAGAAAGTGTTTGTGTGGCCAGACCGAATGTCTTCACTGGGTCTGACCAGTGTATTCCAGCAGAACAGATTTTCTATTAGCAAATGTGATTATTTCTGTATTGATGCATTTTGTGAAAACATAAAGAATTTGATTATATTTTTGTGGGGGAAACCAAGAAAAGTTTCCTAATGTCTCTAAAAGTTTGTTTTCTTATAGTGAGATACTTTGGATCTTGCTTCAATTTTCACACTGTACTGAAGTTAGTCTCATTCTTGCATATATTTATAATTAATATTGTATAGCATGTTTGCCTTGCATTATAATTCTGTAAAAAATTAAACACTTGCAACTAATTGAACTTAATTATGCTGGCAACTTTATTCTATATTTCATGTTTTGATTTTGCTTCAGAGCAAAACAACAAGCACAATCTTAAAAGCAACCTGGTCTGTAATTGAGGCACATTCAGGTGCTGGGGAGCATATACAAGCTGAAAAGATATTCCTAGCAAGGAATTTGCCTAAATCCATAACGCTTTTTTAGACTCCAGGTCTCTACATATCCTTAGGCATTAAAATTTCTCTGTAAATCCGGACAAGGGAGGCTGCTGCTTGAAGCCATTCAGTGCCAACCTTGTTCTCCCAAGGACAACGGTGGTGGTGGCAGCTCTTCCTGATGGAGAGAAGAGGTTCCATGCTGGTTGTCAACCCCTTCCAGTTAGCTGGCTGGAAAGCACACTGCCTGCCCTGGAGGGACAACCACACCATTGTCCCTGATGTTCATTTGCTCTAGAACATGTGGGGAATGTCTGTATACACGACCAGCAGGTAAAACATCTGCTACACTTTTGCACTCATGTCCTTCAGAGCTGGATGGCGAGTTTTGCCTCCTGCTTTGCAACCATGTTGGCACATAATTGAAGACATGAGTGTGGAATCGGGAACTTGCAGGGGATGCACTTGGAACTCTGGGACTGGGAGCCAGGCTTTGAAGGGATTAGATGGTTAATTCTCACTGAAAACAGTGGGAATTTGACAGGCAAACACCTTTGAAAATGTCAGCCTTCTTCTAGCAGACATCAAAATAAAATGTGTGAGTCTTACAACATATCATCAGACTTACAAAAATAACTGGCTTAGGTATGAAAGTTTTCACTGGAATTTTCTCAGACTTCCGAGTACATTTTTGTATTACATTCACACATATATCCTGTAGATAGCCAAAATGTAAATAACCATCTGGAAATTCATCCAGGGCACTAGCTGCTATTTTGTTTTTTCCCCTTAATGATACAGAATTGTTGACAATCACACGCAGCTGTAAGTCTTCAATGGCAGCTTACCCCTTACCAGACTGAAGGGGAACTGACAGGTCTCTTTACTCCCCAGTTAAACATGTCATGGTAGCATTTACAAGAGTACCAAAGTCTCATTGTGGCCTTTAAAGTCTATCCTCTGAGCTGCTGGATGGAATTGCAGCACCTGAGATATTAGCACATACCGATACTCAGACAACAGAATCTTACCTGTGTTAACATGAGTGTCTTCTCTCTACTCACCTCATCTGGCACTCATTGTTGGATGCTACTACCAAAACAAATTATCACTTTGCTGGATGGAGCCATCTGTGTTTCTTGGCTCTTATTGGATAAAGAAGGTCCTAACAATAACTGGTGGAGCTATAAGAATCACAAGTTGTAGCTTCTGCCACTGATCAGTGGCAGAATGCATCTGTCCTTGCTCACCTCTGAGCTGTGGTCTCGGGTATGATTTCTGCTAAAAATCTTGTGCTGGAGTATAAACAACAAGATATTTCTGGCAGCAGGGGGAGTAGCCTCAGCTAATCCTGTGAGTACTGCTGCTACTAGTAGTACTCAGAGCTACTAGTGTTAGCTACTAACACACTTATGCACACCTATATCTAAATATACGTGTTTGAATATGTAGCTAGAACCACCCCTGTATTGTAGACATCTCTCAGGGAATCTAGTTGCCTATATAGGTCTATCAGCCTGTGTTTAAGCAGCTAAAACCCATCCCAAAGCTACATGAGGTGAACCATAAACAGAAACTGTACTAGGACAGAGAATGTTGGTTCAATCCACCTTCTATTGCAGTCTATAGCATAACACACATATTTATGTTTCTTTAATATTCTTTTCTTCTTGCACATTCCATTTTGTTGATGAAAATAAATGCAGATAAATACATAATAACATCTTCTAGATAAAATGTGAGGCAGTCTTCCTTCATCAGGCTTTGCTAGAATTTTAATTAAAAAAAAAACTTCATATGCTGTATATGTCACTTCTTGTAAAGTCCACTTTGATTTTAATTCAAGTGGCATTTAATCATTGTATCATTGAATCGAATTCATCAGTACTTCTGGAAAACATTATCTGTCTTTTCCAATATAAAAGAACCTCCTTTAACATTCTCTTATATTATTTAAGTTCTGGTGTCCTCAACATAAAAAGGACATGGATCTGTTGGAACAAGTCCAGAGGAGGCCACGAGAATGATCAGGGGACTGGAGCACCTCCCATCTGAAGATTGGCTGAGAAAGTTGGGGCTGTTCAGCCTGGAGAAGAGAAGGCTGCATGGAGACCTCAGAGCAGCCTGCCAGTATCTGAAGGGGGCATATAAGGATGCTGGGGAGGCACTCTTCATTAGGAACTGTAGTGACAGGACAAGGGGTCATGGGTTAAAACTTAAACAGGGGAAGTTTAGATTGGATACAAGGAGAAAATTCTTTCCTGTTAGGGTGGTGAGGCACTGGAATGGGTTGTCCAGGGAGGTTGTGAATGCTTCATCCCTGGCAGTGTTCAAGGCCAGGTTGGACGAGGCCTTGGGTAATATGGTTTAGTGCAAGGTGTCCCTGCCCATGGCAGGGGGTTTGGAACTTGATGATCTTAATGTCCTTTCCAACCCTAACTATTCTATGATTCTATGATTCTATAATTTAACCCACTATAAACATCTGTCTGTTCTTCCCTACAAAATGTACTGTGGTTTGGTTACGCCAAGGAAAGTGAGCAAAACATCTAAACTCATAATACTGGAGACAGTCAGATGCTTTCATTTTGGTCTGTGTTTTTGTTGGGCTTTATTTGTTTGTTTGGTTTTTTTTCTCTCTTAAACAATCATAAAATAACTCCCAGCAAGCCTGCTGAAGAGGAGGAGTTTGATAAACGGCCAGAGCTCGGAAAAAAACAGCTTTGAAATGTAGTGGGGCTGTGTTATTACACAGTGCTCCTGCTTACAGCCACTGTATTTCCTCTTTATTGTGAGGCAGAGTTCAGGCTGTGTGTATTTCCTATTGAGCCAGACACTGCTCCTCTTCCATTTAACTTGTCTTTATATGACAGCATTTTACTTGCTAGTGGGTTTATTATTGAGACATCTTCCTCATGACTTGAAGGATTTGTTTATTTGTGGTTTTTAAAGACTGTTCCAAATTTTATCTTCTTTGCTTGCAGTGAAGGAGATCAGTTCTAGGTGAAACCACCTTTGTATGGTAGAGTTGCATCACCTCTTGTGACTCTATAGATCCAGTCGTGTTATCTATGCATCTTAGATATGTCTGCCATACCTATCAGCAGAGTATCTACAAGATGATGGATTTGCAAGGCAGTCATGTCTCAGAGATCCAATCCTCATTCACAGTGAGGGAATCCTGAACTAGGAAAGACTAAAAGTACATAAAACCCATACCATTTCAGGGTTTTAAAACACGTGGTATGCGAAGAATCTAAAAGGGGGTAATGACAGCATTAAACTAAACAGCTCTCAGTAGTCATCAGCATAGCCCTGGTGTAGCTCTGCCCCATGCCAGTGTGCATGCTCCCATCCAACCACCACTTTGTGGGGAGAAAAACCTCAGGCACAGGCATGTGAGCTGCAAGCTGTGCCATGCCTTTCCTCAGCGAGCCCTGAGAAAATAGTCGCTTACCCTTTTAGCTTACTGCTATGAACAACAACCTAGCAACTAAAGCAATTTTCTGCAAAGATCCAGCGAAGCCTCTAAGCAATTGCTTCATCTGGAGGAGTTCCTACTCACAGCTTCTGGAGGGACTTTTTTACATTATTTACTGGCCTAAAGGCTTTGTTATACTGAGACCTAAGCCAGTATTGAGTCCAGAACTGGGGATAACCTTTCTAGAAAGAAATAGCCACCATGGTTTCTTAAAACAAACACACAAACAAACAAAAACAACAACAACAACAAAACAACAAAAAACCCCAGTTTTTTATTACCTTAACACAACATAAAAAATATTTCTTTTATTTCTTCCCCCCTGTTCCTGTTATTTTCTCACATTTTATCGAAGGAGGCTTCTGCTCCGCTCAGAGTAGCTTTTCAGAAGTTTCCATTCTTCATTTTTGTTTCCAGATCAAAGTTACAGCTTTTCTTTCCAGATCAAAGCTCCAAGGGTCTGGATGTACTGACCTCAGGTGTAACCCAGCCTAATGTAGAATTCTATGTTACTGCTGAAAATTTTCTGTATTGCATGACATGTATAAAGTTTATATGACCACTCACAGTCCAAGCAATTAAAACAGCCATGAGATGTCCATGGTGTGAGAACAGCACAGCTAAAGTTAATGAACCACCTCGTTCACTTATCACAGGTTATCAGTTTGGGATTCCTCCACCTTGGGACTGTTCATGTTTTGGCTTTTCCCTGAGCCTGTTTTCTAAAATGGGGATTCATTTCCCCAAGCTCAACTAAAAGTCTCAGACAGGACAAGCCAATCTACTTTGTTTGCCTAATTTAGCCTTATCCTGACTTATGTGGCTCAGCCCAGTGGTACTTTACACCTTACCTAGCCTTGTATCCCATCCCTCTTGCTCATTCTGTTCCACTTTACCTCCTCCACCTCCTTCATGTACCAGGGTTTGTATCCCAGCTATGCTGCTACGCCCTCTGGGATCCGTTCTCTTTCCTGACCCCCTCCATACAACCAAGTCCCCTTTAAACTGTCATCTTAAAGCTTTCGTGTTCACTTTAGCTTCTGATTAATGTTAAGCACCATTTCTATTTCCCCATGATTTGCAGCAAGTCTGTGAGAATGCTTACTGGCACCTTTACTGCTTTTAAATTCCAACTTTTTCTTCCTTCATCTCTGTCTCTGTCTTTGTACATTACTCTACTTGTCTAACAGCACAAGTGCCTTTGTTACCCACTCATTTCTCATCCCTGTCCTACCAATTTCTGTAAAGTATTTTCACATAGCACGTATCAGGGATCTGAAGTAAAAAGAAATTGTGTTCTACATGGAAGGCATTTTTGAAGTAAGTGCTACACTGGTTGCTTCTTGTATTTGATGTTATTTTCGAGCCTTGGAAAACTCTATGTAAACAGGAAAAAGCATATCAAGTGAAAAAAAAGGAGAATAAGAATAGGCTTTTTGACCAGAAATTATGGTGCACAGTAAAGAGGAAGGCAGAGAGAGTTTAAGTCACCTCAGTAATTGCTATTTCTGGACAGCCTTTGCATGGGGCAAGGACCCAAGTCCTGTTCCTGTTTGCTGCGGTTCTCCATAGCAGCATCAGCCATAATTGGATGTTATTGTGCTAGAGAAGTGGCACAAAGCAAAAGATTCAGGAAGCAGAGAATAACTCCCTTGTTAAATCTCTGTATTCACAAGTATAATTGTGGTAAAAACCCAAAGAAAAGATAAACTCTGCTAATGAACCTTCCAAGAGCCCCAGATTGGCTTCTTGAAGACACAGTGACAAACTGTACCCCCACTTCACACACCCACCTCTACTGATCTACTTGCAGAAATGACCAGATGCACTGGTAATTATGCAAATACATCAGGAGTGTTACTATCACATACCTCCCACATAGCTTTAAACTGTCTGTCCTCTGGACCAAATGGAAAAATCCCCAAATACTGTGATGATGGCATATCCTTATAATAGCATATATTTCTTTGAGATCCCAGTGACTGTTGATTAAACATTAATCCATTGACATAAATTGACTTATTTCTGCTACGAGTATAGAAATGTATCAGTGAAACTATGATTCCTATCTGGAGCTTCTATGGAAAATTAATAAATATGAGAAGCGGAGAGCTTGACAGCATGAAACCTTCTTTATATGTGTTTTCTGTGCCTTGGACTCTGTGCTAATGCTCAAAAAGCACATCTCAGAAGTCTGCAAAGGTGTTTGTATGAATTGAAGTTATTTTCTTCAAGAAATGAGCAACTTCAGAACTCTATAATCATTGCTGGTCCTCACCATGTTATGAAACAAGAAACTGGTGCACCCTATGTCTTCAAAAACTGAAGAGTTGCACAGGGAACTTTACATTATTCATAAAACATAAAATACACATTACCAGTACAAGAGAAAGCTATTTTCTTTGTCACAGGAAAATAAGGCAGCCTGAAAAACCAGCAGCAGTATGACATTTGGGTAGAGCTCTGAGTTTAACAGCATTCTCCACATGTCAGGACCCACATTACACACTCCTGCTCCTGGAATTAACAGGGATTTGTTTTGGGAAAGACTTCAGGTTCATCCACCATAATACAATTAGCTTAATTGTGTATGGATGTTCTGTAATTAGAGAAGTGAAAGAGATGGCAGCAGTATACCATAAACCTTTTGTACTAGAAAACCATAGTGTGAAAAAGTAAAAAGTCCTTTGGAAATAAAACCTGAAAAAAAAATATTAGGTGAGGGCAAAGTTTTCAAACAACAGACTCAAGTTACATTTTATATCAGATCTGTTACTTATGCCTAACTACTTAGGCATTCACAAGCCATTAGAAAAGTTTAAATTAAGATGTCCTTATGCACGTATGTACTTGAGTGGATCTTGAATTTTTGGCTAATACCTATCTGAAGAGCCCAATGCTGTACGTCTAGGATATTGAAATTTGTACTCTGAGCCATTGAAATAAGTTGGGATTAATCTGAAGTAATTTCATTAAAAGTTAGGCATCTAGTTGAAATTAATCCTTTAGTTTCCTTCTGTAGTCAAGGGGGAAAGAGAGGCATTGCCAGAGAACAGTTCATCTCTCCCATATTCTATATGCTGTCCCAGGAAGGGATGAGGAGCTCTTTGAATATTCCTCTGCATAGACTGTGCTTGGATTTAGATATCTAGCTCACATTAAGTGCTAAATTTGTACAAACTGAAGCTAAATGAGTTGATTCGCTCCTAAAGGCTTAGACAGTGAAATAAAGTTAAGGTAAGGTCCAGACCAGTTTTTTGCTGGTTTGTTCCGTGAAGGTGGTCAAGTAATTTCATATATTCACGTTTCTTTTCCTCCTTCCCTCCTTCATCTATCAAAAGGGTAACAGTCTAATGCAACAGGGTCCTTTGCTTCTGTCTGTGTTGTCTAGTCACCGTTATAATAACAATGATGTCTGGGTAAGACTGTACATCAAGAGTACTGGGCAGCCTTAGCCTTTAACACAAGCAGCATTTTACTTATGGTGGTGATTTGCAGCATATGCTCTTGCTGCACCACTTTCTGTTTCTTCATTATGGTGCAGCTTTTTATGATCAAATGCAGCATCTGAATATGTCATAAATATGAGTAAAGTCAGAAAGAGCTGCACATGTCTCAGCCAGATATTTTGCCATAGGTCACAAATACTGAAAAAATACCAACAACAAAGGCAGAAAAATATGGCAATAGGCTTGCACAGCCTCATACTAATATTGTCAGCATACTTTTATCCTGAGTCCTGCTCTTGAGCAGCAACAGTTAATGGAAGTCTTGTGTCTCTGTTAGAGGAATTATATGAATAATGCAACATGATATTCATTTGCTTTTTTCATCCCACCGTTCTTTCACTAAGCCGGCTGCCAGCTTTAACTGTCATTTTCAAGGACTGAAAGATCAGGTAGGATTATATACTCAGGCTTTTCTGATTAATAACTGTGTGAATCAATAAGGGGTAAGCCATTTCGCATAGTATACCTATGAAATACAAAGTTCCCAAGTTTATAACAGCTCAAGTTTTAGTTCCCGTTTCTTCTTCATCTTGATAGAGATGTGCTTGTTGAAGTGGAATAAATTGTCAAGTCTAGGGAGTAGATAGTTTTCTTGTATTATGCTGAATCCCTTCTTCTTGCTTTGACAAAATACATATATCCTTCAGGAACTGGAAGCTTTTAGATGTGTTATTTACAAGCTTTTTTTTTGCAAGTGTGATGGCACATTTTTGAATGAAGTTATGAAAATAAGGGTTCATAAGCATGGAATTAGGTGCTATACTTTTTTCAGTCAGTTTTTTTTCAGTTTCAATTTTCTTTGGATCTTTTCAACACCAATTTTTACCTCTTAAGCTTCATAACTTAAAATTAAAAAGAAAACATAAAAGCAGGAACTTTAAAACAGGAAGCACTGCACCACTCAGCAGGAGAGGAGTGGAAATCCTATCTTACTTATCTGACTCCCGTTCTATCTGTTATCTCACCTAAACAGCTAAGAATTGGGAAACTAAATAAAGGTAAAACAGATCCACTGAAAGGACTTTAAGCAGCTATAGGGAGCAAGATATTCCGAATAAATAATCTGATGACTAATATACTAGGTGCTCCTTCCTGCATCTGAGATGTCGGGTTTGGAGATGGCAGTGACATCTCTCCAGCCTGCACAGCAAACGCGCTTGAAGTTACTGCTGTAGAGGCAGACAGATAAGTAAAGATACCTGCTGCCATGGTTTTTATCAAAGTCTGAGATTGATATCATTTTCCAAGAGCTTATGTGATGTCTAAAGGAAAGAGGTGCAAGAAAGGAAGGTGCATTTGACAAGATCAAGGGCTGGTCAGTTCTGCTGTGATTTTCTCTTTCCATCCCTTTCTTCCTATCCTTCCCACTTCACCACTTAACATCTTTGTTCTCTGGTGCTCAGTGATTTAATGTACCGTCACTAATGATGATTCACCCTCAGATTTCAACAGTTACACCACAATTCTATGACCGTACTTATGGAATGGGCAGGGAAAAAAAAAAACCCAACCAAGGGTTATTAACTAGAGATCTTGTTAAAAAATATTGTTCCTAATTGGAGACCAGCATTAATGAACTAACTGGGACAAAGGAAAAAAAGATAGTATTTGGAAGAGACAGTTCAGTAATGAACTGACAGGGCCTACTCTCCTCACTTAATTGAAATGTTGTTGTTTCCGCTGCCTTTTTTATTGAGTTGCCTTTGGCTTTCAAAATACTTCCCACAGACAGATTGACATGTGGATTTTATATTAACTTCTGGATTTGCTGCACTTCATTTTTATAGTGTTGTTTAGGTTGAGTGTTTCTGCCTGAATAAAAGAAAGTACATTTTGACCTTATTAATAACAATGAAAACTCACAATTTTTCAAGTTATTTTCAGGACCACACAGCTTGGCCCACACAAACCTATTCACATACAAGTACAAACTGCATAGTCAGGGATCTGATCAGTTTTTTTTCATCTAGGATGGTGATTACAGCAGCTGATGACATTAAGAAATGGGTTAGCTTTTTTTGCCTCTCATTTTCAATTATTTTTTAATGTTTATCTCCTTACATGTTTTTAAGTTTCTTAAGTGGCAATTTAAGGATTACTGTTCTGTGTCTATAAAAATAAAGTCTTGGTACCAAAAGGAGGAACTGAAAAGACAGACTCACCCAGACTCCTTAGACTACATAATGCTACTTACAAGCATTTCTGTTTCATCAATGAAAATTAACATTAGTTGTCCGAATTTGGTTGCCCTGCAACAGACATGACTTTAGAATGGTTCCTAGTGAGAGAAAACACATTTTTATTGGCTTTTTCACCCCCCATAGTCATTCTGCAAAGCGTTTGGTCTAAAACAACAGGATGATGCTTTCATCTCCTAAGGTAATGATATTATCTTAGATCTACAGGACAGTTTGCTGGGAAGAGAAAGTGCCTTTAGGCAGAGCCGCAGCCTCTTCTTCAGGTCCCCCCTTACCCTTTGCTGCAGCTGCCCTGTGGGGCCAAGGGAGAAGTCTTCTCGAGAGAAGACCTTTGGAGCTTCCTTGGCTTTTTTAACATACCACAAGCCTTTAAAAGGTACCACTCCCAGCAAAGGCAACAAAAGTTTTACTGTAGGTTTCAACAGGATTCACATTTCCTTACTTGCTGGCTCCACATTTGATGTTCCCTACAAGTGGGCTGCAGGATCTTCACCTCCATATGCTGGGATCGAGGTTTCTCTATCATAAGATCAGGAAACTTCTGGCATGTGCCACAAGGCTGATATTTCCTTCCTGCAAAAACCTGGGATGAGGAAGAGGAGAAGTAGCAGTGACCTAAGTCTCAGGCCAAAGTGGGATCCAGAGAGATCAAGGGTACTTAAGAGTCCTAAGATTCATATTCTTATTCTACTCTATGATGGATATTTCTGAAACTAAATGTCTTTCTACATATATAAAGATCACACTTTCATTGGAATGTAATAATTAAATGCATTTATTGGGGAGAGAGACAGGCAATTACCCAAAATAATAAAATAAAATATAGGAAAAAAATACAAAGTAAATAATAACAGTATAAGCAGCTCTTACTCTTTCCTGGAACTGCCTAAATAAAGCTGGCTGAATTAATCCGAGATAGAATCTTCACTGCATTAATTACCATTATATCTGATCCTCTTTCTTAAGCCCTGGTGTTAATTGTATTACACTAGAAGATTTTCTGTGTATTTTGTACTTACTTATCACCACTTAACTACAAGTCTGAAAATTACTAACAACACAGGTTTATCATAGTTTAGTGCCATTCTGCTCATATCATAATTATTTTTTATGTGTCATTAAGTTTTTATGTGTTTTTAGATATTCTCACAAATCGTTTACTTCATATATGTTAATTTGTTTTATTTGCATTTCTTTGTGACCCCTTTACAGCTAACTGGCAATTACTGTAGAATCAGATTTTAATTCCATCATAAACTATATTTATTGCATATAGTTTAGAGTAAATAATAGATTACGCACATCTAAATGACTAATTTGTTCTTTAATATTGTCCACAGATACATCACAAAATGCTCTAAACATCTTGATGTAAGTAATTATTAGCTGTCCCCATGTGAACACATAAACAGTCTCAGAGAGATGAAGTGACTTGCTTATTGATACTAATTTTAATGACCTAATTCAAAGCCCTCTTGAGTCTACCCATTGCCTCCAATAGGATTTAAATCAATCCCCAGAAGTCAGCAGGAAGCAGAAAGCAGTCTCCAGTATCCTGTAGCTCTGTTAGGGCCAGGTCTTCTAATTAACAATCCTTAAAAAGATTTATCAAAACAAGAATAATTTAATTTTATTTGTTGTAGCAAGAAGTAAGCTATTAAATTCCAAGGTCATTTTGGTGTCCCAAAGCGTCGTTAGCTGCCAAGGCCATGAAAAGAGATCACACTTGTAATTCTTACTAATCAGTTTTGCTGCTGAGATTTTGTGTCATTTATTGTCTGATAGATCATAAATTCTTTCTATCACCAGTTACTGCCAATGAATGCTTTCTTCCAGCCAGAAACTGTCTCTTGGAGACTGAAAAACAGTTTCATGTTCTGTTGTCCCCTTCATCAGCGTAGTTTTATATCTGCAGTAGAAGATGTATTACCTGTGTATAGCAGATGAAGTGCAGATGTACCATAAAGCACCCCTCATTTATCTTTACTTGCTAATGATTGCTATTAGCTGAAAATTGATGGATTTGAAACCAAAGCTCCATCACTCAGGTCATCATTAATAATATAACTAATGGCATTTGGTGACCCTTTAATATTCTTGAATGAACTACATGAGACTGAACCCATGTCAGAGTGATCATTTGGTAGCGAAAGGGCACCAAGGGGCAATTATTTCTTGCTGAAGTGGGAAAAAAAAACAGTCAAGGATCTTAACCAATTCCTCAGGATTCTCAAGCAGAAAGGAGAATTCCCCATTTTAAATACTGTTATCACACAGGGATCAGAAAAGGACATTTCCATATCTACATAAATACACTTAGGCCAAACACCGTAGCAGAGCCCGTTACAGACTTCAGGAGTGCTCTGGCAGACCTGAGACAGCCAAGCATCTTCCTTCAGGAGCCACAGGAAAGCTTTGGCAACGCTGCACCTTTCTGCACAGCCCACGTTTCCCTGCATGGAAAGGCAGACTTGTTTTGTGAATACTGTCAAGACTTTTGACAATATTAGCATTTACTCTGTTCAGGATGTGATGATCTTCCTCAGTTCCTTTTTTAGTGCAGAAGCAGTGTCAGAGATAGTTCTATCTCCCTCCAGAATGCCCACCCAAGGATTATGATAAATTATAGTTTTTGAGAGAGATTTAGTTCAAACTGTCATCTCCAGTTTATTTTCTCTGGAGCAAGTGAGCAGCTGCATTTCAATCCACTGACAGTAAACATTATTCCACAAACAACATGATCTCTACTCTCTTTGCAGTGTCTAACTAGCGAATAGCAATCCTAAATCCATCAGTACGTATGGCCTTCCCTAAATAGGATTTCTGAAAAATCCTGAGAATGTAATAAGCCCTCAGCAACTGAATTACTTTATTGCCTACTACTTCACATGGTGTTGAAAATTATTTTAGATGGAGGATAACACTGAAACAGAGAAAAGCACAGGAATGGAAAAACTGAGGCAGCATGGACTGCTGTGGACCTGCTCTAGGTCTGTTGTATCTTCACGGAGAAGTTCCTTTTTCTATATAACACATTGCCTGGTCTATCTGTCAGCCCTTGCTCATCTTCCGGGCAAGGAATGGCTCCTGTCACATAAACATGCAGGAAGAGCCCAGCACAAAGGGCCTTTGGCTGACACTGAAGAAACCTACTTTTCTAAGAGATCGTCTGTCCAGTTTTGACACACGGGTAGCAGATAACTGCACAATGTGTCTACGTTTTGAGGAGCAAAGTCCAAGCTGATCAACAATGAACTTAATTTGAGTAGTTTAACAATTTAATGACTCCTTGTTGTCACCCCACAGCCTATCCTTCATAGCAGAGTTACAGAAGCAGGAGCATACACATGTAATTCAGCACGAAGTGTGCCAAGGCTGAGACTGCACACTTTCACCTGCAGTTAATTTAAGGTACTGAGTTCACACTGAAGCAGCAGAGATTCACACATCCCTCCTGTTCTGCTGTGTGTGCCTATTGCTCTGAGATGTGCTGGGAATACTGCAGCACACTTAAAGCCCTGCAGAGATGAGCCAGGGGCTCCTGAGGAGTTGGAAGCCACTGTGCTACTAGAAAGCTATGACATAGTTGCCATTACCAAAATTTGATGGTGCACAAGGAGTTGGGAGGGGACACAGCCAGGACAGCTGACCCCAACTGACCCAAGGGATATTCCACACATATGGCATCATGCTCAGCATGTAAAGCTGGGAGAAAAGAAGGAAGGAGGGACGTTTAGAGTGATGGCATTTATCTTGCCAGGTAACCATTACGTGTGGTACAGCACTGATTTCCTGGAGATGGCTGAACACTTGCTTACCAAACGGAAGTGATGAATGAATTCCTTGCTTTGCTTTGCTCATGCAAGCATCTTTGCTTTGCCTATTAAACTATCTTTATCTCAATCCATGATTTCTATCACTTTTACCTTTCTGATTCTCTTCCCATCCCACTGGGTAATCCGCTGTGTGGGGCTGAGCTGACAGCTGACAGTCCTTTAACAAACAAAAACCCAAACAAAACACATGCAGTTACCAGCAATCCCCGCTGCAAAAACTGCTTCTGAAATCACTTGATGTCTATTCCATGGGGTTGGCTGCTTTGAATGTTACTTTGGAGTATGCCACAGACAATGTAGTCATGGCTGTGCTAGTCTTTTCTTCCATATACAGTAAGAGCATGCATATGAGAACACTGGTTGTGATTACTACAAGGCATCAACCAGGACTTTTAAACAAAATCTTTCTATTTTTACCCATACAACTTTTCTTGGTTTATTTTTTTTCTGTGTCAGTTCCATCCATTTTTGTTAAAATTTTCTGCTTCCAATAGAGAATAACCCAACTGATGTCAAAAACACATTTTTGACAGAAAATTCTTTGGTGAGTTACAGCAGGTAATTGGTATTTAGAAAATATTTTGAGGATGGAAAGGACAGCAGCAATGCTAAGTACAGCAGCAGTTACCTTCTGGTCAGTAACAACTATCATGTGTCAGCATTTTTAAATGACATATCATCCCTACACTTCCCCCACTGACAGATAGAGACATACATATTGACAGTAGCACAAATAACTCATATGTCATTCTTCAGTCTTTACAATAGTGGCACAGAAAGAGGAAAATATGCAGAAATTGACTTTTACAGAGCTATGGAGAAAAGTCTACATCAAAACATAGATATAATTAAAGTGGTATTTAAAAAGCTTCAGTCGAGCACACTTCTCTGTCTCTTTCCTCCTCTGTTGGTTCTCTTCAACACATTTGTTTTATTGATCAGATGAGTCTGTGATATGGAAAATTGAGTGGCAATCTACTGTTTAACACATTTTTATCACATGCCCTCTATGTGTTCTTTGACTGCTTGGTGGGCCTGCAGAGCCTTATTTTCATCATTTTGTTTGTTTGAGAATAGTGTCAAGTAACCTGTACAGCAATTTACTTTCTGTCAAACCTCTTTTATTCATAATTAAATGTTGCACTGCAGTGTGTTTGGATTTATTCAGTGAGCTGTAAAAAGTTAAAAACAAAAAGGTGTATTCAATGAATGGTTTTCCCAGAATAGAGCCCATCAATGATAAAGTTTTCATATTTCCTTTAATTTATTGCTACATGTGACTGTAGCATTAAGTGGTGAGAACTCCTTAGGTCTCTCAAGGTCAGTCTGTGCCTGTGCTCAGACAGAGATATCCAATATAAGCTGAGATATCCAGGAAAAACTTAAAGCATTTGTTTTAGTTTTCAAAATCTAAGCCATAGCAAGTGCCACATCATGGTCACATCCCAGAGAAAGGGATCTCTCCTCTACGATCACCTTCCACAAGTCCTCCTGCTCCCTTCCTTGCTTGTTGCTGCTCTGTCCTCTTCCCTTCCAACACTTGCAGCAGATTTGATGGCAAAAAGACATCACTATCCACACACAAAATAAATCCAACTCTTTTAGCTCTATATTAATGAATTAAATAAATATAGTTTTGTGCACTAGAGTTGGCACAATGCAAGTGGCGGAGACATACAACCAGAAGTAAAGAGGAAAGGTACAGATAGCAGGATCTAGTGGGAACTCTTCCATTTAGATGCAGTGATCTTTTATCCAGGCCCACCACATTTCATACCAACATTCCGGGTTGCATCTCACTTAACTGCAGCCAGATGGAAGCAGGATCAATTTTAGGCTATTTTCTGCCCTCTGTAATCAAAAGAAAGAGAATAGCACTTCTGCAGAATGATTCATCTCATCTCATCCCTCTCCACTGACTACAGAGGAGACCTTGATGGCAGAATTAAATTGGACCTCTAAAGAGCAATCCAAGTGTCTAAACAAGTGTGTCTAAGTGCCAGATGAGGCACCCTAGAGTGTCATATCTATCAGCCCTGTAAAGGCATTTTGGATGTCTCAGAGTATCCATAATGGCACTAACTCCTAAATGCAGGCACCTAGATCACTCTCCCACCATCTCACTTTTCAAAGTGCAGTTACTTCAGAAATAAAGGGCATGACTCTACAATTCCCCTTCCTTTCACACTGATGTTGCCCTGTGGACCCAAAGACAGTTGTAAATATAAAGGGAAATCAAAGCTGATCACACTTGCCACCTCTGTTCCAGGATCGTAGTCTAACGGGATTAGTCAAAGAGAGTAGCTGATCAGGACACTGCACATTCTTCCTCTCCTGTCTGCATTCTTGAGGACTTTTTTCCTATTTTCCTGAATCCCTATTAAAAGCCATCCACCCATACTGAAATCCGTCCACTCCAGAAAATCTCTCCATGGAAGTTAAGTGATCTAAACCAGCTATTTTTGTGTTTCCCCCAATGTCTCCCATTACTATGGTATCTAAGTTTCCTACCATACATTCAGCCTCTCACATCTGTGTTCAAAATGTTTCAGGGTCTGTAGTCCTCACTCACTTGCACAATATGTGGCCATTTAACTGCATATACTTTAGAATGTCTGCCTACTCTGCCCAGACTTTCTGTCTAGGATATTCAGCCTTTGTAATAATACTTCTCAGAAACATAACCTCTCTCTGAAGGCAAAACCTCCAGTACCTTAATCTCACATCAATACAATTCCAAACACAAAAAGATATGGATATTTTTAGTAAATACGTTTTTGGTCAAACAGCTCAATACCTTCATACCATGACCATATACAAATCAGGTCAAAACCACCAAATAGATTTGAGTAGGGAAAACCAGAAAAACAACAAAGGAATGAAACAACTTTCATAGAGACTTTTTTGCCCCAATGCATCTGATACCTCTTCCAAGCATAGAAGTCCAAGTTCATTTCTTTGGCTAAAGAAGGTTTGAACACATTTCCCAGGTTAAAAACCAGATTCATAAACACTGGGTTAAGAATACTGTTGAGACAACTTTCAATATCTCCAGCTAATACTAAACTACTTTGAACAGTGTGTTGAGATAGTAATTAAAGTAGCTATTGATTTTCAACACAAAGTATGTCCTAAAAAACTATAGATCTATTATTTATATCATTCATGCAAGGTCTTTAACCAACTTCTACCTCTTAGGGTATTGCCTTAGCACCCCAGCTCGTGAATCACTCTCTCCCTGGTCCCATTACTTTCTTTTATCATGGTGTGTTACTGTAGCACTCAGAATAACTCTTGTCAAACTAGGCAAATTCTGAATATTTTTATCTTTGCAGTATCTCTTGCCTGTAGACACAGCCTGTATAAATATTTCTCATTTGTCCTCTGCAGTCTCCCAAGACCTTCAGCTAGATGAAATTGGACAGAAACCAGCACAAACCAAGATTACACCTGGCAATTGGGAAATCCAGAAGGAATTCCGTCTCTTTGCAAATATGTGCAAGTAGGAACTGGTATTCCAGTGGCAACTTTTGTTCATGTATCTCAAATTTCTGGGGTGATGGGATATAGGGTGGCCATTAAGTACGGGTATTTGTATAACTTTTTAACTGTCTCTGCAGGAACAGCAGACTGAATGCTTAAGTCCCAGGCAGACGTCTGTCAGGAAGCTTGGCACTTAAAAAGGCACCATGTATACATGCTATACATGGCATATATAGCAGAATGATCATAGAAACATAGAATACTTTAGATTAGAAAAGTTTAGCTTGTGTAGTCCAGCCCCTTGCTTGGAGCTGGGTCCAGTTTGATCAGATTTCTCAGAAACTCATCCATCTGAGCTCTGAGAAGCTCAAGGAATGAAGATTTGACAACCCCTCTGGGCAATGTCTTCCGACATGTTTCCTTATATCTAATCAGAATTTCCTATATTCCAATTTTTATCTGCTGACTTTTGTCCTAAGCACCTCTGTATCTGTGCACCTCTGAGAAGAGTTTGGCTCCATCTTCCAGACAGCCTCCTATTAGGTAGCTCTAGACTGCAACAAGGTCCCCTGTTCTTGTCTTAAGGCTGAAAAACACCCCCATGGTTTCAACTGGTTGCTTAGGACATGAACTGCACTCCATTGCCATGCATTACAAAACTCATTAGGAATATTCAGACAAATAACTATAGGGGTAAATATGGCTAGTTTTAGCACTATTTTCAATAGAAAACAATTTGAATGCCATGAAAGTACAACTTGATATGTCAGTGAGCAGGGCACTGCGTAAGATTCTTCAAAGCAGTTCATAAACATTAATCTATTCCCAGCACAGGTTATCAAGAGCAATCAATTTTGTTCCTCTGAACAACCTGTTCGTTGACCATCAGTGTCACTTTAGACAGTAAAGAAAGACAATCTCTCTGTCTTCTTCACCACCAAGACATTAAGAAAGGCAAGGTAGGAAAGGCTCTGCTTCACTGAGAAACCTGTATAACAAAAGCAGCACAGTAAAGAAATCAGGTCACTGCAGATAACTCTATACCAAGTGGGCTCTTGTGCTAAACCAGGGTTCAACGAGACGTATAATCTTACTCCAGGCACAGATTCTTTGGAGTTTTCTCTATAAAAATATCATGAAGTGCCATGTTCACCCACCCAGAACAAACTGATCACATTCCCATGGGGTTAAACAGCCTGAGAATACCTACGATTGAACCAAGGATATTTATTCTCTTTCTAAGGGCTGGCATTCACTGCAAAATGCACAGATTTGTGTTACTGTTCTTTCTGCTGACCCCTTTTTCAGATACCTAATTGTTTCCTGGTGGTTTTGTAAAGCATTTGTTTTGTTTTATCATATCGCTACACCATACATAAAAGATAAAACAATCCTCTAGACATCTCTAACAGTCATCCCAGCAAATGCTCTCCTCTCTCTTAATGCTGGTTTAAGACAGGACTCATTCCAAGACAGGCCAGGGCTTCATGATGCAAAAGTGGCTCAACTGGAGATAGTAAGCCAAGGACTAGATTGGAATAAATTCCAGACTCATCCTTTTTTATTTAAAAAAAGAATTCCAGAAAGACCTCAGTGGCATATGTGGGTTGTGATTTAGTGAACTGAGTAACTTACTGCAGGTAGCGTACTGCACTTCACCTTGCTGTCTCTGCTCTATAAGAGTTTGACCTCCATGGCTGTCAGTCACTTATCTTTCCCTGTTCATGTCTTCCCTTCTTCAAAGTAGTATAAGCAGTTTTTAAAGTGTGTGCTGGCATGGCTGCATTTTTAGGAATTTTCAGAGCTAAACTTACTGTAAACATCTTTTTCTAGCTTCTCTTAAAAATCCAAATATTTGTTAATTGGTATTTTTTACTGTATTCTTAATGGTACAAATACGTCCATGGTAACTAAAAAAGGACAGAAGTATAATTCATCAGGCAGCGAAGATATAAATGAAAGGCTACATGCCCACCAATAAAATAAACATAAATCTCCATCAATATAGGCTCTTAAATACAGTAATACGACTTGGAAATGCAATCCTGTTTTATTAGCAGACTATGGGAAACCTGAATAATGACAGCTAAAGGAGGTATCTACCACAGTACAACAGCAGAGGTCAAAAAGGACACCAGGCATGTCATCTGCTACAAAGCTCAAGAGGTTTTGCTGTAGTTAGCCCCCTCTTCTCCTGTCTCTCACTTCTGCTCTTGGGCAGAGTGCAGCCGGGAGTTCACTCACAGCCTTTTGCACATTGCGGGGGTGATGTATGCCCTGGGTATGAACAGTCAAACCCGTTGCCATAAGCTGAGCTGGTAAAATAACAGATATATTAGGTCACACTGAGGCCCTGTCAGTGGCAGCAGCAGAGAACATTCCTGTTAAATAGTTAAAAGTTAGAGCAATCATCATCACAGCTTCTCAGAATATTCTTCTAGCACTTTACAATCTGTAACACAGGAAGGCCCTGAGCCAAAACTAGTGTCTTTATAATAGCTTTGCATATGTTTTTCTGCCATGAATTTATCCACGCAACCTATTGAAACATTTAGCATTTATGTAAATGTTTAGCATCTGCAAAAGCCTTCAGCGATGCATTATATACCTTAACTTCACATTGTGTGACTATAACCACCTCCTTTTATTTGTTTTCAAGATGTTAAATTAAAGTATCATTTTATAATCTTAATCCATGTGTTAGAAAAAGGCAGAAGGACCACCAGTAAAACCAGTGCCACTCACTAGCAAGCTAACCAAAAGAGGGAATACTTTCAACCCATTCACTGGACTGTTCTTTGGCCAGAAAAACTCTACAGTGAAGGCAAATAGTTATTCTGGCTTACCCTAGCACTTCAAAGCACAAATGGAGCGACATACTGCCAGCTAGGGTGTAACTTTATTGTTGACAACATCAAAATGTATCAAACCTAGTAGTACAAATTACCAGACCTACTGCTAAGCAAGATTTCATCTGCTTTATACATCTTCGTATTGGAGTTGAGTTTCTTTAGGGATTTTTTCAGATACTGATGTTACTTGGACAGGAATTTGTTTTGAGGTTGTTTGTTTGTCTGTTTGGGTTGGTTATTGTTTTTGGGGGTGGGAGGTTGTCCTCGTCACTCATTCCTGGGTGTTGGTAGTCAGCTCAGCCTATCATCATATTTGCAAAGCTAGTATCCACCTCTCCCCCACATATGTATCTAAATTGAATTTCATTTCCTGTGTCTTCACCTGGTCATTCAGGAATGACAGGTCTTTCTTCAATATTTCAGCCAAGAGTCAACTTTGAATAACTCAGTACTGCCAGCAAGTTCTGTCACCTCATTGCTCAACTGTTTTACCAGACATTTTACAACTGTGGGACATCACTGGATGCAGCAAAGTTCCCTGTTGGATTATTTTGGTAGTTTTCCTTCCCCATGAGAAAAGAACATTTATTCCTACTTTGTTTCCTATTTTTTACTGAATTATTTATCCTATTCCTTTATCCTTTCACATCCTAGATTCTTTATGAGTCTTCAGTGAGAAATGTTCTTGAACGCCTTTTGCAAATGCTAGACTATTACACTGAAGTTGTCTATGGCAAGTTTCTGTTTCCTGCTGTCACACACCACAGTAGATAAGTGATCTGTAGTATGTTTTTCTTGGTCAGCTACAGAAGTTATCAGCAAAATGGTTTACATACACAGTTCAAATGCTGCTTAATCTGAAATAATCCTACCAAAACCTTGAGTAATATTTTTTTCTATTAGCCAAATGTTAATTGTTAATTCTTACTGAATTCTAGACAACGTTGAGCTTGTTTGGTGATATCCAATCTCTCCAAGTAGGATGTCAAATTAGACATTAGCCTCTTCTGTCATGATCACAACAGTCCCAAAATCTACTGGTAAAACTCATTTGTCATATGAAATAAATAAAAACCACTCTTGAATTAGTCTGTGACGTTAACTGATAAAGAGCACAGATGCCTTAATGACCCCTCTTACTACTCTTTTTGGTCACCTTCTGAGGTACCACTCCAAGAGCACTTGAAAGCATTAGTCCATGCCTACAGAGGAGTGTAAGGACTAAAAAAAAGTTTGAACTGACACTGAAGCCATAGAAAAAGGATCATTATTCCTCTGCTTCTCTCCTCCCAATGGCTCACCTCTGACAGAAAAGTTCACAGTATAATCTGTGATCAACTAAAAAAAAAAAATCTCATGGAAAACAGGAATAATGAGACACTTTGTGCAATGAAGCATTAGGTGCTTACAAGTTCTGAGCAGGAACATAGCCAAACTCTCTATAAAAAAACAGTGGGATATTTGGCAGCTGACCTGACCACCAATGCGTTGAAAGTTGGATGATAGTCAAAGTGCCATAGCACTTAGATTTTCATAGAGCAGACCTAACTCATTCCCTCTTTCTATTCTGTTCATCTTCTATCTTTTTAGATAAACAGATGCCTGTTATCAAAACCTATTTTCCTGCTCCTAGCAGCTGCAGGACATGGAAGAGCCTTAACTTTCCTGGCTCACTTGGCCACTTTAGATGAGGGGTTTGTGATGGCAATATCCAAAAGGTTATCAAAGGTAAGATTTGAGGGAAATTACCTTGAAGAGGACATTATTGGAAACAAAAATGTAGTTTCACTGTGTTTCTGGTTTTTTTTTTTTTTGCTGTACAGCCTGATGCCACTGAAGTACCATTCTTTTAACATACCGTAGCTTATAATTTTGCCCCACGGATTACTGGAGGAGTCAGTGAATAATAATGAAGCTGAAAACATGATTCACCACTTTTACACGTTAGGCAACTCTTATTAGTCTGATAAGAAAACGTTGGATTTGAAAATTCCTGTCACCCATAAAAAGTAAAATAAACCTTTTAAAAATTATTTCAATATTGTGATAGCTTCACTAGATGTTTTAAAAGAAATAACTCCCCAAACCTAGATAAATAAACAAAACCATCAAGATGAAAATCAAGATTTATCAAGTAGAGAAATTTCAATCCATACTTCAATCCATAAACACGTGTATTCCATGGTCCTAAAACTGAGCTTTGTTTTGTATTGTTTAATAGTCAAAGTTCACTGCAAATGAACACGAGGCGTGAGATGAAATTCAGACTTGGAAAATATTGACCCAGAAGGTTCACTGATGAGAAGTAGCATGAAAAATATTGTAAAGTTCTTAAAAGAATGCATAACAGAAATATTTCTGGATAACAATGTGTGTTACAGGCCACATGGTTATGAAGGTATATGGCAGTACTAGAAGAGTTTCAGAGCAGAATAATGAGCAAAAATCTAAAAAACGAGTTTAAGAGAGATAAAAAAATATTACTTGTGGAAATGTTTGTTAATATTATGAAATAATGAAAAATCTGTAAAGAGCAGAAGGGGAAGAAACAGCCACGCAAATTAACTCTTAGAAACTGAAAAACCATGTGTAGAAATACATGTCTAATACATGCCTTGTGACTGCTCATTTCCACAAGAAGCTTTTCTGGTTATAAATTAACACAGCCTAAAAAGCAGTTAATATTTCATCCATACCAATCAATATCAAACAAAATACCTATCCAATTATGCTCATTAATATGAACAGAAACAGTAGAAGTCTATTAATTCTTGTACCGCAGAGAAAAGAGAGATTTTCTCTTGATTGTATGAAATTTAACATTTAGACACCAGGAAGACAGATTGATGTATGTGTATGCTGGATGGTTCTTTCTTTTAAATTTCTAGTTGCAGGCTCAGAGACATTGTAGAACTGCAAAATGTCATGCTGGAGAGTACTTTAACTCTTATTTGAAGACCTACCCTTATCTTTGTTTATTTGTTTGTATGCCAGTAAGCCAGATACATCCATAAAACTTCCAATGCCTGTATAGTCCTGTAGGTCAGAGAGATAATATGAAAATGCTTTTATGGTGAATGCGTCTTCCCTATATTCCAAAATCTGCCATGCCAAATATGCCTTTTCAATTGACATCAATGAATGGACTACATCCTTTGTGGATATGAATCAATGTAGCTTTAATTTTATTTTACTTGTCAGATTCATGCCAGCTGAGAATCTGGCTTAAGAATGTAATTTGCTCTAAACAGCAAGGAAAAATGAAAAACTAAAATTAATCAAACTAACACAGGCATATTCAGTCCTTATTTTATACACTAAAACTTACACTCTTTCACCTCTGCACCAGCAAGCTCAATGTATTTTGGATGTATTTCAGTCAATTAGGGAATGCAAAAATGTATGATATTCAGATAAAGTCCTGGAGAGTGAGGGAAGATAAAGAAGTAATCATCCCTCTCAAAAAACAAGCTACTTCAGTGAGTAATTAATTTGAATTTCCTAATCCTCTTTACTTAAACTCATGCACAGAGAAGTCAAACACTGCCTTTTAATAAAATTCCTTATGACACTAATTTTCATGGCCATGAGATACTTTAGCTCAAAAAAAGCAACTCTTATTTTGTTCGTTCTTGTTATGCACTCCTGAGTGGAAAGTGGTATAGAGTCCTGGTTACACAGGTGCTGTGCTTTGCAGCCCAAGGTAAGATTAGAGTCCAGCTAAGCCAGGCATTGAATACAACACAAAGAGAAGACTTTAGGGACTGTGGAGTGGAACGCACAAGGAAAGAAAGAGCAGCAGCCATCTGTACAAAGTCCATGAGCACAGAGAGAGGATGCAAGAGTGGCTCCAAGTCCTCATTGAAGATTCCCTTGCATTATGACTTGTCTATTGTCACTAGGAAAGGCTCCAACGGAGCTAAGAGCAGCACTCCAAGTCAAAAAGCCAGTTAGAGTCTAAAAGGAGAAGTAATACAAGAGGGGTATAGACAGGAAGATAGATGTTGAAGACCTAAGCCTTTAATTTTTATGTATTAAAGAGGGAGATCAAGGATCAGAATCCCCTATGCATACATAGTCCTGCAGCTGGTAAAGAATACGGTTGTGCAACCCCATTGCTGTAGCTGCATGACAGCTCTTGTTCTCCATTGAAGAACAGGAGACATGTAAGGATTTTTGTATACTCTTTTCAAAACACCTGTTTTGCAATTCTGATCCTTCCAAAAGCAGCATATGGTACCTTTCCAGGAGCTCAGGTCGCTATCAGATATTTATTTTAGGGATTTCACTAGAAAAACACAGATGTGGGACAGTCATCCAGGCAAAACGTTTATTTATTTCCAAAAAGATGCTTCTCCTGTAAGCCAATCAAAGCTACTGAAGTTTGAAAACATGATGTAGTCCCCACAAACAGGTGTCATCACAGAAGGTTCTTTTGTTTAATACAACCTCCAAACCCCTATGTGTATAAGATGAAAACCCATTTAAGAAGAGTCACAAGCCCCAACAATTAGTTATAACATTTATTCAAGAGAATTCAGATAAAAACTGTTTTATGGAGAACAAAAATAGCAATCCGCTTATCAAATCTATAAAATTTCTGAAACTTACTTTATCTTCACATGACTGACCAATGAAGTGATGTTTTCTGGTGAATACAACAAAGAGAGGAAGATATTAATGCTGAGATTTTGCTTCCATACACCTCAGTGGGCAAAAATTTCTATCGCTGAAAATCGTCTTTGTAAAAACCATGGTTTCAGCTTTTTATCCTTACTTTAGGTTTGATTCAAACTGGCTGCTGGAGCTTCTTTAATATATTTAACTCATTTTTCCAATGGATTTAATGCAAGAAAGACACTTTTCTTCAGCTGATGTTGGTGAATGGAACAAAACCCAGTGGAACAAAACTGGGTCATAGCAAATGCAGCTTCTGCAGCTTTCTTTCCTCTTACCAGTATTTCAGCTTCTTTCCATGACTACATGAAAGCTTGCTAACCTGTAGCTACAATACTTGGTCAATAAAGCCAAGCATACATGAGTTGGTTGTAGATCTGTCCCTATGTTCTCAGTCCTTGGCAACTGCAGGATTTTTCAAAGCCTGTGTCATAGGCCAGGCACGACATGACCATGAATACCAAACCAATCTTTACCCTCACCCACCAACTTCTTTTCAGGAGACAACAATTCAAGAAACACATAGAGTGCTGTACTGATATCTAAATATTTATTCAAGCATGTTATTCTGACCCCTAGGCAGGTCACTGCTTGCTTCACAACTGTAGACTAATCTTGCAGGCTAATACTGAAATTTCGTAAATCCTGCCTTAGAGAGCCCCAGATGTGCCTGGCTGTTTTCAGGCTGAATTCGGAATTTACTTCATTTATTTCAATGTGCTATCTTTGTGTTTTACACCCACTATCTTGTCTGGAGAGTACCTAGGATCATTATCACAGTATCACAGTATCACAGTATGTTAGAGATTGGAAAGGGACCTCAAAAGATCATCTAGTCCAATCCCCCTGCCGGAGTGCATTTTAATTATCTGGGGAAAAAGTTTTCAGTCCTCACTTGTAAAATTCTGTTGTGTAATAGGAAAGGACTACACAAGACATATAAATGATTTCATCATCTGATGGAGAAGTCAGTTAGGTTACTGTCACTCTGTTTGGAAGGAAGCAAAAATGATACTTACTCAGTTGTCAGAACCTCATGATACCCCTCTGATTTAATGGAACATATTCAGTTTATGTTTGGTCCATTGACATTTAGAATCATAAGTTCAGTACTTGCAGTGGAAGGGAATTTCCAAATTATTATGCCCAGTCCTCTCCAATTGCAAGTACAATGGGTAGCACCTGGAGGAGCCTTAAAGAAAATGTATTCAAAGTCTTTAAAATGTCAGAAATGTCTCTATTCACATGATGCTGTACTTCTAATTTAGATTCCACTTTGCAGTGGTTTATAAAGGGTTAGTAAATGACAAGTGGAGCTTTAAAGAAATGAGTAAAGGACGGATGTACATTTTATGCAGTCCAACAATTTGATTGATAAGCTCTTATAACATTCAGTATTGTCATCCATTGATGTGCTTATAACTAAGATATTGCCCAAATCTATAAAGAATTTAAAGGCACTATCAATCATTTATTAACCCCTTATACATGTTTTATTAATAGAATCTTAATATAAAGCCATATAAAATTTGAAGAAGAGAGTGATATCAATCAAATGTTATGGAGTAAGTCAGAAATACTGATTTCATCTTGCATAGGACTATTTCTAAAGGAATATTGAGATTTCTTTAATATTTTTAACTTCTTAAAATATTGAAGGATTAAGGAAGATGGAGGCACTTAATTTATATGACAATATATATTAAAAATCCATTACGTTGCTCTCCGTACTATTTTCAGGAAAGTAAAATTCCTATTTTTTTTTTTATCTTTAGTTTACATCAGTGAAATCTCAGAGGCAAGCTACATGATTAAAGGTCTTAGATACTAAAATGAAATGAAAGTGAGGATCCGTAGTCCCTCTCTGGACCATATCTAAGGCTATTCATCCTAAGCTGATGAGCTCTACGAAGCACTTTTGGGATTCAAGTACTATTAAAAACAGCATTGCACATAGAATGGCCAGCATTTGTAGTTGGTGAATAAATTCCCCTTACCACTGAAGTACAGAATGGTGGAGGTGGGAAAGGACCTGCAGGAGCAGGTTGCTAAGGGCTGCATCCAGTCAGGTATTAAATATCTCTAAGAATGAAGACTACTCAATCTCTTTGGGCAAACTGTTTCAGTGCTCAGGCACCCTCACAGTGAAAAAGCTTTTTTTCTTAAATTTGTATTGAAGTTCTGTAGTTCAGTTTGTGCCCATTCCCTCTTGACTTCTCACTGGGCACCACTGAACAGACCATGTCTCTGTCCTCTTTGTATCCTCCCTTCAGGTATTTATAGACTTTAATAAGATCCCCCTGAGTCTTCTCTTCTAAAGACCAAACTGCCCCTGCTCTATCAGACACTTCTTGTTTGGCACATGTTCCAATCCCTTGATTACTTTAGCAGTCTTCTGCTGGAAACGTGTGTCAATGTCATTTCTGCAGCAGGCAGCCCAGCACCAGATACAGCACTCCAGGTGAGTCTCACCAGCACTAAGCAGAGGGGAAGGATCACCCCACTCATGCTGATGGCAACAATTTTTGTTTCTGAAAGGGACCATAGCTGTTTTCATAGTTTTACTCACTGCCTTTATGCCAAAGATGAGCAGATTTACCTGTCTAGCTTTATCTTGATTCCCTTCTGCCCTCTCTGCTTTTCACTGCTCCTTCCATGTATTTTATCACCCACCTAAACAAAGGACAAAGCCTTTTGTTCCTAACACTAAATCTCCCCGAGGAGCTTTCTCAGTCAGACCTGCCATGTCTCCCAATTCATGCATGTAATAGACACATCTCACCCACATTTCACACTGTCTCACTGGCCATTCATGATGCTCACATTTCATTCCTAGCATTACTGTCTCTGAAGCCAGGATCAGCTCTTTCTCCCATGATACAGCTGGACAGTTAGGTCACCTTTGCCTTGGATCAGGAGGAAAACTCATGTGCACCCAGCTCTCAGGTTGAAACATTTCAGTATGAATAGATGATACTGGGGAAGGAAGTTTGTCTCTCCATGGCATGGTTCTTTCTCTGATGCAATTACTTGTTTCCACAGAAATCAGTAACTATAGTACAATTGTCTTCCATTTCTAAGAACTGCAGAAATATAACTATAGATGATCTGCCTAAATTTCCCCTTCTTTTCTTTTTCCTTTGAGTTTAGCTATGAATGAAGAAAGTATTGCAACCAAGAAGTTGCTGATTTATCTTTTTTTCCAAGTGTTTGTTAACCTTAGAAATGCATTTGACAGGCAACTAAGGAAAGTTTTCAACATTTCCAAAATACATTTTAAAACCTTCTGCTTCAGTAATTACTAGAGGAGAATAAAAATAAAAATATGTTTTTATTTACCTTAGAACTGATGTTCTCAGTCTGTGGCCATCACGTATTATCACAATTAATTCTGATTGCCATGGCACCCACAACTGAAATCCCACACATTCAAATCAGACCTTCTTGTACCGCACCTTTTGAAAAGCAAACCTGCAAGTGTAGAGTCTGAGCATGAAAGCCTAAAAGAGGACAGGTGATCTTGGAGGTGATATTAGGCATTAGGTAGCACAGCAGAAAAACAAGAGTCATAGGCCAAGAAGGGAGAAATTATAACAAATTTATCTGAGACTGTCGCATTCTTCCCCCTTATAAATTAACATACAGATGCAGCTGAGCAGTAGACCATCATTAGGTATGTACATTCCCAGCCCCATACACTGCTTCACATCAGTGGAAATACAACCCAGTAAGAGGTCTTACAGGTGTGTTTGAGGACCCAGTTGAGCTTGAACCAGAGCCTGCAGTCTTCTGAGGACTATCTCAATTTTGCAATAGTTGTGCAAGCTGATCTAAACCTTTTGAACTTGACCCACCATTCATCATGCTGGCCTGGCCAGATGCCACAGTTTGAAGGGATGCAAGAAAAACACACAGCAAAGGGGACAATATTGCTGTAAATTAAAAACATCAAGGGGCAGACAGAATGTACTGAGCACCAAAAACCATGTCATCTGCTGCATCTTCCTGTTGACTGGTTCCCCAAGAGAGGATAGGATTTCAGTTAAAGCCAAATGACTTCTGAAAATCTTCCATGGTTTTTGCAGCTTCTTTTTTTTTTTCCAGAATTACTTTCCACCTCCTACTTTCCCAAAGTGTATTTTTAATTCCTCACCTATACATGCCACCATTTCACTAGTTCCAATGGAAAGCCAATTGCAAGGGTCAGAGGTGGAAACATACAGAGCAATGTAGGCAAGAAGTTCTACACAGGTCCAAACACAGCCTATCTTTCCTTTTTCACACCAACACATGAACATGTGAAACACTAATGAGCCAAACAGCCATGTGAATCTTTAAGCTTTTGGTTGTGCAGCCTGCCAAGTCAGTGCTATAGAATGGGAACTATTACTTTACCATGAGTTTATGAATACATGCAAAATTAGTTGACTGGGTAGCATGATATTTGCAAAAAAATAATCTCTTTTAGAAGACCCAAAGATTATGAAAGACACTTTTATGAACAGAATCCCATTAGCCCAGTGGTTGGTCTGCAGAAGTTTTTCGTGCACCACGCAGTAGAAAAGCCTGAGCTGAGCTTTGAAAACACCCAGGATTACCTGTGTGAATGTGCTAAGCACAGAGCAAAAATAAGCACTAAATGCTGCCTGCATCTAGCCTATACAATGCGTTGAGATTACCTGATCAGTCTTTTTCTGTGCCCAGCAGACTTTCTACTGGACTGCTGTTAATGCAGAGTAAAGCTTGTGTTTTTTTTAATGCATATTGAACTAAAATTGGCTTAAAAGCAGCAGTCCTAAGCCAGTATGCAAGTCTCTCTTTTTCCTGATGTGCCTGTGCTGACAGTAATGCCAAGTGAGAAAAATCATAACCCTGGTAAAACATCAGTGAGCTGTTTGCACCATGCTGACAACTTTGATAATAGCCGAACAGTCCATAGATTGTCACAGTAAGAAAACAGTAGACAGTATATCAGATTTGCTTTGTCCCAGTGCTGCTGGCTAGATGTAACATGACAGCAGTTCAGATACATACACGCAGGGCTTAGGTAGCTGCAGGTACATACAAAGAGGATATTTTGCAGAAGGCAGACTATGCAAATGTGTGTTGGGAGTAGAATGGATTCAGCTGTAACAAAACCAAAACTGCTCATGTCTCTGTCAGCAAATGGATTTCCTCTTGGAGTTCCTCCTCTCCCTTCTGCTGGGTTTTCTGTTTGCTAATCAAACAAATTATTAGAAACAAATGAACTGTCAGGGAACAAAATAGCAGGACAGCACTCGACACCCAAGTCACATTTCATTATCTGCCACGTCTTCCCATGCAACCAGCCCCCTCCCCACCATCCTGCTGTCTATGCCACTGCTCCCTATTTGATGAGACTGCCTGGTGGGAAGCATCACCAGCATGGGGTTTATTACCTGCAGGAAGGCTATTGTTACAGCCAGCCATTCCAGATTATCATTTTAATAATCAGAATTCAAGTGATTTGTCAGGCTAGTTCAGCCGCTTTTACTGTGGCAGGTTTCACTTTGCTGCTTATTCTTGCTCAATCCCATTCTGAGCAGTGGCAATAAACATCTGAGAATGGGAACTGTTTCTGTCCAATTCTGTTGTCACTAGCCACATAAATTAAAGTGATATCCCCAAGCTACGGCATGATGTTTATCCAAGGGTCAGAGAGGAATTCTATTTTGAGAGAACATTAGAATGTAAATGTAGGTGAAAGTCTCTATTTCTCCATTTCTGTTTCGCAGAACAAGTCGGAGACATTGTTTGGTGCTTCAAAGCTAACAATAAAAGATGGTCTTCTTTTTCAAGTTGCAATGTTCATCGCTTTTGTTCTCCAAATCTACTTAACCACGTGGAAAGGCTTTCTGAGGAGTTAATATACAGTGTACGAGAATTGTCTCTTTTTAAAAGAATTGCTGCAGCCTAAAAATAGTGGCAGCTTTGTAATGTGCATTTGAGATCTTGTCTGATGCTGGGATCGAAGTTCACAACTACCGAACTAAATATCATTTACCATTATGAGCTACGCTAGCCTTATAAGCAAGACCATTGTATGCTAGATGAATGTGAGCATGGCTCATAGTAAGTAAATAGGTCATACTTGTCTTTCTCCTAGATAGACAATACTATGCTATGCTATGTTATGCTATGCTATGCTGGGAAAGTGGGCATTTAGAGACTGTAAAGTTTTTGTCCTTGTTCAGATGTTTGATCATCACCAAGAGTTTAAGGCATTTTTGAAAATGTTATAAAGTGTATTAATTTTTAAGGCAGCTAATCCAAATAGGAATTATATTAGATTGGTTTCCCATTCAGACAGAAACTTTGGGAGTGTTTCATGGCCAAAGAAAGACACATGTGGGATCTTGTTAGCCAAAAGTTCCTGTCAATATAACATGCTGCTAAGTACAGTCAAAAAAAGCATCCTCAGGCAGTCAGCAAAACAGCCCTAGGGATGGGATGAGGAAGGAATGGGATAGATCAGGGAGCACAGACATACTATTCACTTGAACTGATATAACTAGACTTAGAAATAAAACTTTGCCTCCCAAGTCAGTCTAGGCTTTCAAAAATGTTACTTTTACTAGGCATGCCTTAAGAAAAAACATAAAATGCAAATGTGTCACCTGGGGTTAGACCAAAGGCCTATCTGTCTTGTCTCTTGCCAATGTCCAAGTCGTCAGTCATTATTTACAGTGACAGAGAGGGAAGGTAAGAGTGATCCTTCTCTGTGTATGTCCTGCCTGTATCAGGATCACAGGCAGCTCAGAGTATTATTTGAATAAACGGGTAATATAAGATATGTTTCCCACCTCAAGCTACTTAATACACATACATACTGTATTGAATACACATATATACTGCATTCAGTGTGTGCTTCATCTGCCAAAAAGATGCCCTGATCTCCATCAGGGATCACAAAAGAAACAGCAATTTATTCAAAATTGATTTTAAATGGTGCACTAGATGAGCCATGAATTGTAGCATGGGCTCAGTCCTGATTCCTCTTGCCTCCATACATATCCATTATTCACCTATTAGCTGCTTAAGATGTGGACTGACCTACAAGCTGCACCAGATACTGTACGTGCCCTTGTTTTGGCAGTATGGTGGGTCGGAAGTATATTACAGTGATAATCAAACAACACAGGAGAGTGAAACCATTCAGCAGCCCAAGTGCAAGGGCAGCAAGCTACGGCCCAACACTTGGTTATGATCTCCCTCATGTAGTTCCAACCAAGTTCAATACTTTGTCCACATGCACTTAACTCCAACCACTATTAACATCAGTCATTCATGCTCTCAGACCTCTCATTCACTTGCAAGCTGCCACCCACATCCACAACTGAGCTGTTTTCCTGTGCATGTGCTCTTCACGCTAGTGGTCTCTTGTGTCACAGCTGAGTTAACTCAGCTTTCTGCTTCTAAAGCCCTACAACCGACATGCGTCTTGATCTGGAGCCTGGGATTTCCCAGGGCTACTTAGCTTTGCTCAGTGTAGCTTCACAGAGAGATAGGGAGTTTGTTTATTTCCTGCACGCTGATTAGGCTCTGTGTTGATTTAATGTCAAATGGCTTATTCTCTTCACTAAATTGCAATGTATAACCAAACTGTCCTGGACATAAAACTCCCCATCAGTGCTGGCAGGATTTCACACAGGCACAGCAGTTTTATTTACATGTGTTTTTTTTTTACAGTCAGATCAAATCCTTAGTTTAAGCAATAGGTTTTGAACTGTATTCTTGGTAGAAATAGGGGATTTTGTTATGCCTTCAGTGGACATATGCTGAGCCGGACAGATTGGTCTAATCTGGATCAAATGATGGTCCTTTATGTATCTGGAACTCTTACAGAATTCCCTCCTTGCCAAGTAGCTTTCAATAGACCTTTGATTGTAAAGGAGCATGTTATAAAATTCTTTCTATGCTTCCAAATCTGAACATGATCAGAAGCTGGCCTGGGAACAGTAGTGGCTCAGTAGCTGGATGATCCAGTGACTTATATGGAATATGGAGAATAAGATCAGTTCTTTAAATCTTTTCAGTCATATATGAAAACAATGAAAGCAGGGATGACCATTTAGATATCTTTCTACAAAAACAAAAACATAGCAATCAGATTGAAAACAGAGTACAGACATACGGAATACTTTTTTTTAGGGCAATTAGTCTGCTATCCAGAGAGACCTGGACAAGCTTGAGAAGTGGGCCCATGTAAACCTCATGAGGTTCAACAGGGTCAAGTGCATGGTGCCATACATGAGTCAGGGCAGCCCCCAGTATCAACACAGGATAGGGAAATGAAGATCTGGAGACCAGCCTTGCCAGATAGGACTTGAAGGTACTGATGGACAAAAAGCTGGACATGAGCCAGCAGTGTGTGCTTGCAGCCCAGAAAAGAACTGTACAGTGGGCTGCTTCAAAGAAGCGTGACCAGAAGGTCAAAAGAGGTGATTCTTCCCCTCTGCTCTGCTCTGGTAAGACCCCCTCTGCGGTCCTGCATCCAGCTCTGGGGCCCCCAATACAAGAGGGAGGTGGAGCTGTTAGAGCAAATCCAGAGGAGGTCATGAACATGATCAGGGGGCTGAAGCACCCCTCCTATGAAGACAGGCTGTGAAAGCTGGGGTTCTTTAGCCTGGAGAACAGAAAGGCTGCATGGAGACATTATTTTATTGTGGCCTTTCAGTAACTAAAGGGGCTTATAAAAAAGAGGGGAACAAACTTCTTAGAAGGGGCTGTTGTGATAGGTCATGGGGTAAATGGATTTAAAATAGAAAAGGGTAGATTTAGATTAGGTATAAGGAAGAAATTATTCACTATGAGGGTGCTGAGGTGCTGTTGCAGGTTGCCCAGAGAAGCTGTGGCTGCCCCATCCCTGGCAGTGTTCAAGGCCAGGTTGGACAGGGCTTGGAGCAACCTGCTCTAGTGGAAGGTGTCCCTGTCCATGGCAGTGCAGTTGATGATATTTAAGGTCCCTTCTAACTCAAACCATTTTATGGTTCTATGATTCTGTATTCTTTCTAATAAAGGCAAGATTCTAATAAAGGCAAGAAGTTTTTAAATAAGAGCTTGTATATAAGATGATGAAAATTACAAATTAGTTAAAAATGAGAAGAGATTCTCATGCAGACAAATCACCATGTACAAACAAACCAGAAAGCAAAGTGCCAGAAATTAAATCAAGATGTGGCACCCACGATGGCCTAAGGCAGAAGGGCTGGAGATATGTGTTATCTCTTAGTAAATCAAACAATACAAATAAAAAAATATGGGGAAGCTTCACCCTTCACATTCTGAATCCTTGTTGGTCAGACACCCAAAGAAGAATCTTTGAGCATAAAATAATATTCATTTTCCCCAGCTCTCTCAGCCAGTCTGGTAAAAAATATCCATTCTTCCTTAAAAGCATACATTTAAAAGACGAGATTCTCAAACAAATGACACTTCTTTTGTGTCCCTCCATGATGCAGTTACAGGGAATGTCTGAAACAGCAAACCTTCCAAAAATCACCTCCCTGCAACTGTAGAAAAAGACCTGGAACAGGTTGCTGCTCACCCACCAATCCTTGTGCTGCAGAGTACAATTATTTTGCACAAATCTATTCACGCAAAAGACTACTCCTCCTATTATTCAGTAGAAACAGTTTAATGTAGAATACATGATAGAAAATACATAAAAAGGTAGTACTCCTGACTTATTCAAACCACCTGTCTTAAGCATTTAAATTAAAAAAAGGGGAAAAAGAATTAGAGAGAACATAAATGGAAGAACATCCCATTATATCACCACATGAATTTAGACTCTCAAGGCGAGAGGATATTACAATTCACTTAATAAAACATCTGTAGTGGCACACTGAAGTAGCAAAAGGCAGTCAGCTATTGCAAGTGTGTACACACTTCTGCAATTAGAGAAAGAACAATCTGGCTTTGGCTTCTTTAGCTTCCAGCTAAATATAAGAAAACAAACACCCACTTCCTTATGTATATTTCTGCCTTGAGACAGACAAACACTGCAATCTCTTGTCCTTTTCTGTTTTCAGCAAAGAAAGTATGGTAGTTTTACTGTTAATTCGCCGTCTTTTTTGCAGTTTCTTTGTGTCAGACAGTTCACATGTTTGTGTGCAACATCTATGTTCTACCAAACTCCTATCTACCACTTACCATTCCAAGGACCCATGTTAGTAATGCAGACAAATTTAATGTCTTATGACATTCTTCCTCCTCTTGATTCTTTCCACCAGGAATGGACACTTCCTAAGGTTCATTATTACAGTGTATGTGCTTTTGACTGCTTACCTGCTTTTGGGTGCTTATATGCTTTCTATTCCATTCCCAGGAAAATCAGAGGAAGTTATACATTGTCATAATATACTGAATTTTGGGGTTTCAATGAAAACTTGCTCCCTAAGGTTGAGCTAAGAATTAAATCTATAGAAAGCTTCATTTGTCACTTTGTTAGCATCCTGACATACTGTCAACTACAGACCTTCTTAACAATTCCTTGGAAAAGTCTTATCAATGTCTTACATTTTTATCCAGCATGGAAAGTGTGCTTTTCAAGTATCATTTTGTATTTTTCTTAATAACTCATAAAGTGTCAAGCAAATTGTAGCAAGTGTTCTAACTGCAGTAGGATCACCAGGGTAGTAATAAAGAACTAGGAAGTATCAGGATCACTACTCTCTTTTCTGCTGACTTGGCATTCTTGGCTGATTTCTAGTCTTACACAGGCTGCTGCTGAAAAAATGTAAGGGAAGGATGTACATGCATGTATTTGTGTGTGTGTGTGTTTGCTGTGCCACAGCATCCCAAACAAGCTCTGAAAATGAGCCCTGCCAAGAGGTTACCAGAGTAATGAAGCTGTATGGTTGCAAAAGAATGTACTGCAGTTGCATGTTTGTCAATAGCTGTGTAAAAGCACAGCCCTTGCAAGTTGAAGAAGTACATCTATGATGGAGACTATGGGAAGAGTGCAAAGGACAGAGGGATTTATAACAGCAAATCCCTACTAGCATCCTCCTGGAGAGTAATGGAATAAGCACAGCTGGGTGAAGCTTCTGGAATGCAATAGGACAGAAAGGGATTTTGAAATATACAGTGAGTCCAAATGCAGAACAGGAAACTCCTGAATATAGCTGAAGGGCTGCTGGCAGCAGAAAACGTATCTGAAAACAAATTAGAAAAGTGATGGGAAGGAAGTTTTCCTAGGGATCCTGAGAATACTGTGGAGTTTGCTTTCATCCACAAAGGATTATGAGAAAGACCTGCCCTGCAAGGACAAAATGGGAGAGAGAAAGGAACAGTTTTCTTTTAAGCCTTTAATTTCACCTGCTCCAATCCAAGTATCCTCTATGCAAAGAGCTATGTCATGGTGGCCTGTTATTTTGTGTTCTAATAGCATAAAAGCTTTAGAGATTAAATATATTCAGTGCTTCTTGGCGTGCATGTCTTAAAAGTTAGAAGTTGTTCCATGTCAAAAGCTTTAGCCAGCCCACGATTCATCCCAACATCAAACACACTGCATTCCCTCCTTTCCATGAGCCATTTAGAGAAGAAATTGGCTGGAAGGGGCATTCAAAGAAAAGCTTCATTCTAAATGGATATTAAAAGAATTCACAGAGCATGAGATTAAGGGACTTGCAAATGAGAACATTTTTTCAGGGAAAAAGACTATTAAGAGCTTATCCACTAGTGCAAAAGACGTATAAATGACCATTTCACATAATACTAGCAAGTTTTAGTTCAAAATACTGCTATGTAATTTGAACTAAATAGGTAGACCTACAGTCTACATATCCCAGACATCCACCATAAGACAAGACAAATGCTACCCATTAAAAGGCACTTCGGTTGATCAACTCGGTTTGACAGCTCCTTTTGGCCAGATGAATCCAACCTCACCCACCTTCACCCATGGGTGCAAAAAATTGTTGCCGTAGGTAAATAGAACTTTGTTTACTAGATTTTTGTTTTTCTTCAGTGCCAGATTGTTAGGCTACTTTATTCTCTGAAGGCTGAACTGAAGAAATAAGAGATGATGGTGTTTTTCCCCTGATTTTGAGAAGTTTATACCATTTCTATTTTAAAATATGTGTTATAGTTAGGGTTAGTAGAGGGGGTTTCATCAAAATCACTTTTCTCTGGAAATACTGTCTGCTGAAACCAAGACACTTTTTCTTTGGCAACAATAAAATGTTCATGAAGAACCCATTTTTGGGTGCAATATTCTAGGTCAAAATAAAAGACAGAGAAAGCCTAAAGAAGTAAAATCCTTAGTAATTGTCTATCATTCAAAAGAGCAGTTCCTACAATCCAGGAAGGAATTGTGCAATCTGCATGGATAACATTGGGTACCACCACAGCCCAGTTATTCTTTTACAAGAAGTTTACAGTCTATTTCACCAGTAGAGAGGAAAAAATATTTATTGCCTCACTATAACACAGAGAACATTGCCAGTGATATAATTTAATGAACATGAATGAAATTTTGATTGAGTAGCACTTGCAATTAATTGTTTATAAACAACACAGAAAAAAAAAAGAAGTGTTTATCAAAAATATTGAGAAAATGAATTTAATTAATTTAGAAGTTCAAATGAAATCACGGGCTGCTCATTACCAATTCATGAACACTGAAAAAGACTGAATCTATTCTATGAAGGACTTGATATTAGTTGTTATTATCTCCTTATTTTCACCAGAATGCGTTTGTTCTAGAACAATCATGGTCAAGTATTTCATTTTAACACCCTCAGCTGCAAACAATCAAAACCCAGTTTTGGCCCTAACCCAAAATCCCAACCCAATGTCATAACAAATGCTACCAATTCCTCTGACTTTACTCAGATTCTCAACATTTCACAGAATTGATCTGTGAAAGTGTTATTACAATACAAAATGAAATAAAAATTATGTTTCTTAGACACAGTAATTTATATTCCAATGAAATTATTAGTTATTTTCACATTCTTAAAAATTCATTCAACCCAGGTTAGTCTCTCTCATCCCATAGTCAACAGGAGATTATCATGGTTTGTAACAAAGATTGTCTCTCCTAGGTTCTATTGCTTTTTGGCTTGTTAGTAAAATTTATTCAACATTGTAAGAGGAACAGTACAATATGAAGTGCTTACAAAAGTGAATCCAAAGAAGCTGGAGTCCAGCATCATGTTTAAATATATACCAACATTCTTAAACATACATTGTAATTTAGACTTCAAGATACATTCTTCAAAGTGTGTTCTCTCAGGACGTTTTTTGTACAGGGACTCTTTAAAGCTACCTTGAACTGGGGAGATCTAAGGTGACCTTATTACCTCCATTATCCAATATTACAAACTCTTCCAACATGGGGCCAAGTAGTCCTGGATCTCCAGGTTAGCACAAACACCAAAAAATCCTCCCTCCAAAATTGTGTATGCCTCAAAGCACAGTGCTCTGCAGACCTGTGCGTTGTGCCCCTCATCTTACCCACATTTCCACTGACTGGGATCCTGTTTATCAGCACTTTGGAGAAGGATCTCAGCCCTCTCATTCGCACTCCCTCCATGTCTCCTCCTGAGCTAAAGCCCAGTTCCATTTCAAACTGAGCAACAATTAGTTATTAAATATTTGCTACAAGCCCAGTCTTTGTTTCAGGATCATTCTTTTCACCAGCATTTATGCTGAATGGCAGCTGTTCAGTCTGTTCTAACTTTGAGATATAAGTGCAGGACCCATTATTAGAGATAAGAGTTTTCAACCTGAAACTTGTCCCTGCAAAACTTATACTCACCTTCAGCATATTTCTAATGAGACCATTCTATCTTTTTCCATTCCTTTCTCCATTTTCTTTTCTGCAAACAATCCAAGTGTCTACATTGATTATAGCTAAAGCATATTTTTACAGTGAAATTACAGGGCCTCTACAAGTACTACTTGTCAGGGTTAGAATGAAGTGGAGAAGCTGCTTCTAATCCATTAAGATTGTATTGTCACTGCTTGGTCAACCTGCAGAAGTACAAATACATGCTTGATTCCTTTGCCAGGAGATCACATATATCATCCAAACTCATTGCCTCTGATCTATAGCAATTATGAATAATTAGAGACATTAGAGTGACAGAGAGATTGTGTATCTTTAAATCAACATGGTAATATTTCTTGTTTATATGCACTAATAGCCATTGGAAGTTTTCCCCTTTTTACTTAGGGGAGAAAAACCCCACAACAACAAAACAAACACATAAACCAACTCAGCTGCACAAAAATATTAGCCCAAAAGTCTGCTAGTAAGCAAAAACAGTAATTTGAATAACTAGGGAAAGTAATCAGACCTGCCAAGTTGGAAAAAAAAAGTAAGGCAACCATACAAAATGTTTTTTGAAAGGCAATGTTTATACTGAATAAAAATGAATCAAGTCACTTAGACCTTATTCTGGACAAAAGTTTGAGGACTAAGACAACCAGATGGATCAGAAGTGTTCTTAATGGCTGACTCTTGCCGGTTATATGGCATAACAAGATGATTCTGCCAACAGCTTCCCTCATTCATTACTGGAAAAGGAGCTAGTTCATTCAGGGCGTCATAAGAGCAGAGGTCACTCAGTAAGATCTGACAAATCCTACATGCATTCTGCCTCTGCTGAAGGTTTAGCATGACTTGCTACAATCTCCATGCACTAAATCTGGGTTTCAAAGCAACAGATAGCATATTTTCACATGTGCCATGCACACACTCAGCTTTCCTTTTTTTTTTTTTTTTTTTTTGATTGCTAAGTGCTAGTGAAAATCAGTCTGTTTATTACAGCTGTTAAATATTGGCATGGGGCATACAACCTTAGTAGTTACATCTAAAGAAAGAACCTTAGTGTCTCTCAGACCCTCTAGCTAAAGGATGTCTAAAGTACAAAGCCACAGAAAGTTACCAGCCTTCCAGCAGGCATTTATCATTCTCATTAGCTGACCCCCCCCAGAAGCCAGATGGTCCTTTCCAGAATGCAAAACACAAAAGGAACAACCAAAGTATCTGACTGTACCCAGCAAACAAACAATCTGCATTTCATAGCTCGTGAAGGTGCAAATTTCTCCTGTCAGCAAGGAATACGGCTCTTTCTGTGACCACATGGGGTTTTCTTCATATGACATTCCTTGATTTTTTCATCTTTCACTAATTCCACCACTCCCTTCTTGATTTCGATTTCCTTGAAATCCTCTTTTCAACGTGTAAAGTTAAATGGCATTTTCTCAAATGAACAGTGCCATCTGAAACACATCTTCTAATTTATGCGCAGGCTCTAATTATGTCCCTTAAGTGAAAAGTCAATTACTCACACCATTGTTTCATGTTATGGATGAAATACAGGCTGACGTGTAGTACTACGAAGACCATGTATTTTACCTATATGGAAAGGAATAAATTTAGTCAGAAAAATAAACAGGCTGTAGCAGCCATTTCTGACAATGAAATACTGCATTTTCCATGTTGGGTAGTCAGGTATTCTGGGGTTTGGATATGCCAACAGTAAAATCCAAAGGTATAGTACTCATTTTCTGTGAGAAGGAACTTTGGAATCCTGCATCACAGAAAAATGAAAGAAGAGCAAGAAAAGGGGGAACTTTGGAGAAATAATTAAAACACTCAATGAAAGAAGAAAAGGAATCAACCCAAAAATGCTAAAGAGATTGAAAATCATTACTGAAATATTGGTGCACTGGAAAGGCCTCTTCACACCCATCTTCTTACTCCATCTCTTAGCAAATACAATATTGTCTGTCCTGCTGTCGTGGTTTAAACTGTTGGCAAGTCAGCCATGCAGTCTAGCCCCCGCTCCCAAAGGGATGGGGAGGAGAATCGAAAGAATGTAACTCCCACGGGTTGAGATAAGAACAGTCCAGTAACTAAGGTATAACACGAATCACTGCTGCTACCACCAATAATAGTAATGATAAAGGAAATAACAAGGGAAGCGAATATGATATCACTCATCGAAAACGAGCCTGACTGAGAGAGTGCCCTTCCGGGTAACTCCCAGCTACATTCTGGGCATGATGTGCTGTGGTATGGAATACCTTTTTGGCTAGTTTGGGTCAGGTGTCCTGTCTCTGCTTCCTCCCGGCTTCCCATCCTCCCTGGCAGAGCATGAGCCTCACAAAGTCATTGGTCAGTCTAAACATTTGAGCAGTAACTAAAAACATTGGTGTTATCAGCTCTGTTCCCAGGCCAAAGTCAAAAACAGCACTGTACCAGCTACTAAGGAGAAAAAATGACTGCTACTGCTGAACCCAGGACACCTGCTCAGGGTACATGAAGGTCCATACTTGTTTTCATTCTGTTTTTTTCCTGTTGATGCTCAGAAACTTTCATAAAGCAAAGAACTAAGGAGTTTGAAGTGGAGGAGGTTTCGAGAAAGGTAAAATACAGATAAATAGTAAAATCTACTGTGGGAATGTCTGAAAGAACAGTGGAAATAATGTGACACTGGAGGGAAGGACAATATTAAAAAAAAAACATTGTTTCAGGTTGATCCAGAAACAATAAAAAGGAGACTGATAGTAACAATATCTGCTCTGCTATTGTGAGTGACTCAGAGTCCATGTCTGATTCTTATCCTTCCACTCAGACCTCCAGCAAGGATCTGCTATCCCATATTGACTTTTCAAGAGAATGTTTCTCATAAATAAAACACAGAAGAAAAGGGAATACAGAAAAACAAGGCATTTGATCCAGAAAAACAAACAAAAACATACCCTAAAAGGAGTAATGCAGAAAAAGAGAAGTCTATAAGCATCCTGAAGGCTTTAGAAAATAATATATTAGGATCCCAGATGAAATATGTGCAATAATTCAAAAAGAAAACAAAGCAGTCTACTGATCCCTCCTATACATGGCTCAATGGGAAAGTTAAGGAGGCTGTCACAAGGAAAAGGTCAGCAGATAAAAAATAGAAAGCTTGCTGAAATAAGGAGGACAGGTCAAAAGTAACACAGATCATTTGAAGGGTTAGAAGGACTGCAAAGCATACGTTGCACAGGGTGAATTTTTTGCTCATAGTCACAAGTTCATTAAATACTTCAAAAGCAGGAAGCAGGTGAGATTATCAATGGGACTGCTTGATGAGGAGAGTATGAAAAAGGGACTTAGTGATGGTTAACCCACAATGGAAAAGCACAATGAACTCTACATCAGTCTACCACGCAGGAGAAAAGCCCACATCTAGCTTTTCCTGTAGTAGGTAGGTAGGTAAGAGGGACTTGAGGACTTGACAACATGCAGATAAATACACAGGGTGTTTTAAATCTTACAGACAATGAACACATCATCAGGACTGGATAGCATTTACTGAGAGAAATGAAGAAATAGAAATAGCAAAACTGCAGCTGGTCCATGTCAAGTACACCTCAGTTAGGGTCCCCTCTGCTACAGGAGTGGTGGGGAGGCATGGAGACTTGTCTATAGGGTTTCTGGAAAGCACAGACTGCTAAGTCTGACTTCCAGCCTTAGCGTGACAGTAGAGTCTGTAATACAGAGAAAGGTCACAGAGCAAGTGAATCAAGAAAGCCTGTTGGGAAAAGGTCAGCATGGCACGCAGAGGGAATTCCTGCCTCGGTTCAATGAGGATATTTGTAGGCTCATGCAAGCGATACAATAGACAGCACAGATTTGGTTCCCCAGAAAGAGTTTTGAAAGGTTCCTCATCAAAGACCATCACAGAAGCAGTGACAGGAGGTTGAAGAAAAAGTACTTTCATAGACAAAACTGTTTAAAGGATGGAAACCAGCAGGTAGGGCTTAATGCTAATTACACAGAGTAGAGTAAATCAGGGAATGGGTTCTCCAAGAATAAGCTCTGGAGGGAAAAATAAAGCAATAGTCATTCTCAGGAAGGGCTCTGAGTACAAAACACAAAGCTTTATGCTTGGCACACCCATATCTTGATTATTGTGAATGGTTATCTCCACACATCCAGAAGGACACTGTAGAGATACAGTAGATACAGAGAAGAAAATTATGATAAGGATGAAGCTGTCTTATGTGGAAAGATTAAAAATATCTCTGCTCTTCAGTTTAGAGAGGAGGCTCAGCAGAGATCTGATTGAAATTTGAAAAATCATGAAGTTAGGAGATTATTGGGATGCAAAACTATTATTGTTCAGCAAATCCCACAGTTTTTGAACTAGGGAAACTCACTTGCTTAGAACAGTGGGAAGAATGTAGTTGTTCATGTGTCTGGTATTGAAGTTGTCCCCATAGAAAGCTTTGTAAGCCAATGGTAACAGGTTCAAAAACAGGTAGACATAGGTAAGAAATGCACAGATATTAGCATGCTACTGACTGTGGGGATATAGAAGGGAAGGAAAAGCATTCTGCAGGTGACAGATGAGTTCATGTTTTCTCTTTGCACAGTCTCACTCTCTGCTCCTGTCAGGGTCAGAAGCCTGTGCTACATGGGCCACTGGTCTAACCCAGCAGGGCATTTCATTTTCTTGAGATGAAATATAGTGACATGAGCCCTGCCTTGAGGACATCTCTATAGAAATGCTTTATTTATTTCTTTCTGCTTCTCTCTTGATATCATCCATCAGACTGGCCTACAGCACCATTATCACCAAGACATTGAAGCAGCAGTCTAGACCTAGATAGATGCTTTATCAGGAGGATTTTTTACCATTTCCTAACTCTCCCAGTTTTCACCCCCATTTACTTTCCTGAAGAGATAGGATATTTCTCAGAGAAATAAAAATACAGAAGATACAGGAATGAACAGATGTTTCATTCCTGTTCAATTCTTATATTTCGTTCCTGTGTATTCCATCAGGCTAATGCATAAAGACCGAAATCAGGAAGGAAATTCTCTGGGATGTTTGGTTGAGTTTTTTTTCCAGTTTGTCTTGATTCCTGGCATAGCTATAATATAGATGAAAATAACATTGGCAATGCAGAATTCTTGCCACTCAAATTGCCTCCCAGTCTCTGCAATGCCTACTGATGTTCACCTTCAATTTTCACAGGGTCCAAGATCCCCTACCGCTTTGGCTTTATTCAATGTGTAAGCAACTCAGGACAGAAAATGCCTGATTTTCTGTGTGAAAAGCATACTGATGTTTATGACATTTTTGGTGTCAGCTAGGGAGGAGTAAAGAAGACCCAGACAGTGGGGAACTAGACACATGCACACACTGATCAAAATGGAAATTAAAAAGTTCTGGTTTGAAAAAAAAGAGAAATATGGGTAGAAACATTTATTCATCTTGCAATCTATGTTTGAAAAGTGCCTGCATGAATGTATGAAGTGTTGGCACTGCATACTGTCACGTGTTAGCCTATTTCAACAACAATATCAGTTTGAAATAGCTATTACACAGAGTGGCCTTATTTCTGTTGGTCTGCAGTAGAAGATTGGCTTTAGCATACAATTTGCTTAATTCTCAATAACTCTGATTTCCCTCCTGCTTTACATACCTAGCCAGTAGAAGCGAGATGCAACATGACAACTCAGATACGCCAATTTAGCAAGATTCATTTTGCTAAATCATCCCTATGCATCTCAACCACTGTCTATTTGTGTCTAGCAACATCTGGCAAACAAGTACTGATATATTATAATGTTTATCACGCCAGATGGCAATATGTCTTCAATGTCACCTGCAGGATGAAATAAAACCTTTATTACCACTGTTTCTTACCCACCCACCCACTTCCCCCTTCCCTCCCTCTCCAGTAATCATAGAAGAGCTCAAATCTGTGTGGGCAGAGTACTTATGGTTAAATAATAAGATAGATGTAAGAAATAGCAACAGGTTGCTACTCAACCTTATCTGCTAAAAAGTATAAAGCATTTAATTACTATGAATTTTATGGTAATTCACTGACATACCATTTTCAGTATAAACACCACAAGTTGTGCACAATTAAAAATTCCAAATAACTGTCCTTATGGACAGTGTTGATTGTGTACTGCAAGGGACAAAAATGTCCAAGGTCGTGCCTATTTGAATGCATCACATAAAGTCAAAAGGAAGCATTTCATATGCTGTTCATGGAACTATCAAGTGATATCTTCTTCCACTTGGGATTCCCCATATGTTTCCTCCTTGAACAAGGACAGTTTGAAGTCATTTTAATCTTGTATTAATGGGGTTTACCCATCCGTCTTTTTTCTGGGATTACTTGTGATGAGTTTAACCTGGGGCCTCAGAAAGAGTTGTGGGGGGGGGGGTGGGGGAAGAGCCATTCTCTTGGTTTGTTCATCTGAGAGTTTTTTCTGTTAATTTCCTTTTGTTGCCAAGTGAATATTCTATTCTACTTTATCAACCAAATCTTGGTTATGTTCAAGCACAGTGTGATTTATTGTGTACATTTTAGACTACATGGGATGAAAGCTTTTATGGATCAAACATATATTTTAAGCCTAAAGGACATTTATTTTCAAAAGCCAGTATCAGAAACCATCACATCTTGTAAGTCTCACAGCTTTTCATATTTTTAGTGTTCACTGTCCAAAAAAATTAATATGCTGTGTTACACTAGATATTCCCTATCTGCTAGCAAGTAAATTAAGATATCCACCATTTATCAAAGGACTCAGCTTCCACACAAAAATGTAAAACTGAAAAACACTACCCTTTTAAGGTTGCCAACATTTTAGATGAAGAAGGAGATTAGCAACACAGTTATCTTTGAATGACTTTCCCAAGGCCTGAAATAGAAGCACAAAAATAGTGAAAGTGCTCATGCTTCCTTTGGCATTTTTATTCAAGACCTGTAGTCATTGGTCTACATGACACAGGACCAAAGAATTGCTCAGTTGTGTATTTTGTCCCCTAATTACTGTTTAATTTCACTTACATTCTCACAAAACGAGTGTTGAAAATGAAGTAGCAATTAGGGGGCCAAATACACAATTGTGCTATTCTTGATAGTCAGTACAGGTACTTAATAGTGGTAGCAAATTAAGCGTGACATCCAAGCAAATGAACTTTTCTTTTGATCGTCTAGAGAAGACCTTATGGCCATCAACCTGTGCATCTGGAAATCAATAAAAGTCCTGCCTTTGACCTTACAGATATGGGGATTAGACCTTGCTTTGCAACAGGAAAGCTGCATTGGCTGTGAAGAAGTGTGCTTCCAACTTAGTTTAGTGCCTAAACTGAAAAAAGTCTAAAACTAAGGATTTTAACAAAATGAGGTCAAATTTAAGGGAGCCTTATACCTACCTCTAAAACTGACAGCAAGGCACATGAAATCTGAAAATTAGTTCCTATTTATAAAGGAGTCCACCTTCACATATAGATTGTCCAGTTTTGAACTTCTAAGCTTGATATTCTATCTTGTTTTCTGAAGTACAGAGTTGCATCGTGCTTAGCTCCAGATAATCATAGAATCATAGAACCACAGAATGGTTAGGGTTGGAAAGGACCTTAAGATCACCTAGCTCCAGCACCCCTGCCATGGGCAGGGACACCTCACTCTAAACCATATAACCCAAGGCCTTGTCCAACCTGGCTTTGAACACCACCAGGGATGGAACATTCACAACCTCCATGGGCAAGCTATTCCAGTGCCTCACCACCCTAACAGGAAAGAATTTGCTCCTTATATCCAATCTAAACTTCCCCTGTTTAAGTTTTAACCTGTTATCCCTTGTCCTGTCACAACAGTCCCTAATGAAGAGTCCCTCCCCAGCATCCCTATAGGCCCCCTTCAGATACTGGAAGGCTGCTATGAGGTCTCCACGCAGCCTTCTCTTCTCCAGGCTGAACAGCCCCAACTTTCTCAGCCCATCTTCATACAGGAGGTGCTTCAAACCCCTGATCATCCTCGTGGTTTTCTCTGGACTTGTTCCAACAGTTCCGTGTCCTTTTTATGTTGAGGACACCAGAACTGCACACTATACTCCAGGTGAGGTCTCACGAGAGCAGAATAAAGGGGCAGGATCACCTCCTTCGACCTGCTGGTCACACTCCTTTTGATGCAGCCCAGGATACGGTTGGCTTTCTGAGCTGCAAGCGCACACTGAAGCTGGCTCATGTTCATTTTCTCATTGACCAGCACCCCCAAGTCCTTCTCCGCAGGGCTGCTCTGAATCTCTTCTCTGCCCAGCCTGTAGCTGTGCCTGGGATTTCTCCGACCCAGGTGTAGGACCTTGCACTTGACATGGTTAAACTTCATGAGGTTGGCATCAGCCCACCTCACAAGCGTGTCAAGGTCCCTCTGGATGGCATTCCTTCCCTCCAGCGCATCAACCGAACCACACAGCTTGGTGTCATCGGCAAACTTGCTGAGGGTGCACTCAATCCCACTGTCCATGTCAGCGACAGCCAGCATGGCTTCACCAAGGGGAAATCCTGCCTGACCAATTTGGTGGCCTTCTATAATGGGGCTACAGAACTGATGGACAGCGGTAAAGCAGTTGATGTCATCTGCCTGGACTTGTGTAAAGCGTTCGACACTGTCCCACACGACATTCTTGTTTCTAAATTGGAGACACATCAATTTGATGAATGGACCACTCGGTGGATAAAGAACTGGCTGGATGGCCGCACACAAAGAATTGTGGTCAATGGCTCAATGTCCAGCTGGAGACCAGTAACGAGTGGTGTACCTCAGGGATCAGTGTTGGGACCAGTCTTGTTTAACATCTTCGTCGCTGACATGGACAGTGGGATTGAGTGCGCCCTCAGCAAGTTTGTCGATGACACCAAGCTGTGTGGTTCGGTTGATACGCTGGAGGGAAGGAATGCCTTCCAAGAGTTGGGTGGTGCGGTCAGAGCCTTTGCCAGTGAAGACTGAAGTAAAGAAGTCATTCAGAACTTCAGCCTTCTCCAAATCCTGTGTAGCTAGTTCTCCTGAGAGCTTCCTGAGGGGGCCTACATTCTCCCTAGTCTGTTTTTTATTTGCTGTGTACCTGTAGAATTCCTTCCTGTTATCCTTAACATCCCTAGCCATGTTTAGTTCTAACTGGGCCTTAGCTTTCCTAACCTGGTCTCTAGCTTCCCAGACAACAACCCTGTACTCTTCCCAGGCTGCCTGTCCTTGCTGCCACTTTCTATAAAGCTCTTTTTTCATTTGAACTTTCCTCAGGAGCTCCTTATCCATCCAAGGACGTCTCCTGGCCCTCCTGCTGCCCTTCCTTCTAGTCAGGACGCAACACTCCTGAGCTTGTAGCAGGTCATCCTTGAAGATCAACTGAGTCTTGGGCCCCCCTGCCCTCTAGGGCTATATCACATGGAACCTTACTAAGCAGGTTCCTGAAGAGCTACTCACCTCAACAGTTGACCCAATAATGGAGGAAGTGAGCTGCTTCTGGTAATTTTAAGAGTGTGTAGGTGAGAAATATGATCAGCTTAATATTTTTAAGAATGCATATATTATAAATACATACTCTTTACTTATGACATATATGCTGAAGTTGCTTATATTAAACTGAACACTATAAAAGTTTTGATGAAAGATTTATTCTGTTTCTACAATATGGTCCTTCTGAGCCTGTCTGAATACAGCAGTGCCCAGAAGACAGAGTAAAGGACCATAACCTTGTACAAATACAGAAAATATATTTGGTCCCCATTACAAAGTCTCAGAAGACTATTAAGATTAGATTTCCAGGGCACAAAAAAGGAGTTATTTTGGCCCAAACACTTCTGACTAGAAGCAGATAAAACAGAGGAAGGAAGGTTTCAAGTGCCTTTTTCCCTGCTCTACAGAGATGCTGAGGATAAGATTCATTTCTGATTCAATTCTTCTCACCTTAGTTGGTCACAAACCAGGTATCTCAATGTAATGGTTTTATATGCTTGGATGTGTTGGCTGGTAGGGGCATCCACCTCTGGGCACGACTTAGATACCATGGGGTTGGATTAGATGCCTCACTTTCCATCAGTGATTGTCAAGGGAGAGGTCTTTCTTCCATCGTGACAGTCTCAAGGTCACAACTTCTGCTTTAATACTATAGAGAGCTGAACTTGCCCCCCACAAGCAAAGGGGAGATGCATAGAGAGAGCATATGTAAAGATACTCACTTTAAACCACCCAGAGAGTAACTTTGAGGCTGCAAGCATCACTAAGCTTTCTTCAGCAGGGGTTGACATGTGGGTTGCACCAGGGTACTTAGCTTTAAGCTTCCAGGATATAGTGCTGAGCTGCTCTGAGGACAATGCAGATGTACCCCAAGTCCAGTAAGTCTCTGTGGGATCTTTATTTGCCTTACACAGCATGTCAAAGCTCACGGAAAGCAATTTTTCTTTCGGTGCCTCCTTTTCAACTGGGAAGCATTTGAAGGGAAGCACTTGCCCCTTGAGTGCTCAAGTGTGTACTTTGTATTGCCAAGAAAGGGCACTCCAATAGCTCTTCTGGGAAAGCACACCATATTTCACATCACCCCATGCTCTTTCAAGGGGCTTTGCAGAATTGGCTTGGACATCTATGAAATATAATTAGGAAGAAAAATAAAGGAGCTTTCTTTTCTTTCAGGTTGAGATAATCTGCAGTCAGAAATATAAGACTTTTCTTCCTTTTTGCTTGCCCAAAGTGCTCTCTCTGCTCAGAGGTCATCTTTGAGGAAGAAGTGTTTTAATTTCCTGACTTATAAAGAAAGCAATTATGATATTCAGTGTGGGTTTTGTGCTGTTATTTTCTGAACAACGGCAGTGCGGTGATGTACTGAGTCCAGAAATGACCACTGTGTCCTTGCTCATCTCTAGTGCACCCCACATGTGGAGTGAAATGATAGTGGGTGAGGCAATGTGAAACTTCAGGTTTTTAGGCAGGAAGGCAATATGGCAAGGGGAGGAAGGGAGAAAGGAAGTCAACTCATAGAATCCTATGTGCATCACCAGGTAAGTCTCCATCAGTTGTCTGGATATCCCAGCCTCTGAAGTGAGTAAAGTAGATGGCTTTGTGACACAGTTTGTAGGAAAGAAAATAGCACCAAATGGATATACATATGCCTATAATGGGAATGAGGATGGCCCCATTTACTGACAGAAGCAGATCAGGAAGGCATTAAGAGGTAACCTACATGCTCCTGCAGCTCACAAGTCCATGCCTGCATGGGGATGGCTGTACCATGCACCCAGACATAAGCAATGGCAAGTGTATGGAGTGGCAGATGTTAATCAAAATCTCTCCTCTCAGCCTGGAGTGTAGCTCAGAAGCATCAGACAGCATTTGCCAAGCAGAATAAAGCAGCATATCGTGGTTCAACCTCTGCTTATGAAGTTAACAAAGCGCTAAGCATTGGGTGTGTCTGAGCTGCCAGATCTGATGGTTGGATGATGGGGCCATTAGGAACGATCTGCCTTTGCTGGGCATGCATACAGCCCTGAGCAGGATGGGATGTTTGCACAAGGTTCTCTGCTAGCAGATCACAACCTGCCACTTACATGATTTCTGGCATCTGGTCAGCTGCCTTTTGCATTCAGACAAGAGTTAAAATTGTTTTTAAGTTTCAACAGGGAAATGTTGAATACTTTGGAAAAAATGGAAGGTGAGTCAAATTATTAATAAGAAAGGTGTCATTGCAGCCTTGTTTTCATCTCTAATTAGCAATATCTATAGCAGCTCAAGATAGCTTGCTGTTTACTCAAGAATACTTCTCCAGTGCTTGATACAACCATTTTGTATGAGTATTCACTTAACATAGCTTAATGAAAAACCAATAAAATACATGAAGGGAGTGTTCTGTTTTGTTGTTGATTTGTTTGGGTTTTTTCCCTAGTAATAACAGTACTCAGACTTTATAAAAATGTTGATTGAGAAGTGCAAAATGAATATTTATAGGAATAAAATCGGCTTTTAAAATTGTAGTACTGTTCATTTGGTAAGTTTTGGAAAGCATCAGGTCTTTCCGTGGTGTTTTGCTTTGATTTTTTCCATCAGTGAGAGCCATAGAGTGAAAAGCATGTGTGTTTTGAACAAACTGCTAGTAATCACATTTAATAATCTCTACTACTTTTTCTCTGGTTACGTGTTTGTAAACAGAGATCCTTGGGAGGAAAATTGTGAGCTTCTTGGCTGCTGCCAAGCTTTCTTCCATACTATTGCAGATCACAGCACAGCAAGTGAGTTGCGGGGGCTGAAGGTCTCATTAGGACTGTGCTTCTGACCTCCTGAGTGAGGCTGGTCCCAGACGAGCAACCGTAATGAGAAACAACAATGCCAAGGTGCTATGCAAGGGCAAAATACCAGAGCTTGCATTACCATTTTTTGTTTTTATAGCTAGTTAGCCTTTCTCCCTTCAGCTTTCTTTCCTTGTATGCAAAATGTCCTATTTTTCTTGAATTTCTCTGGAAAACTCAGAGAAGTTTTCTTTCACACAACTTAGTCTGTATTTGTCACTTTTCCTCTGAACTCTAGCTGGTGTTTCTGTGCTGTCTTTGAAACAGGCTGCTTGTAGTAGACTGGCGTATCCCAATTATAATCCCAGCAGTGCTAGGTAGAGCAAAACAATTATTTTGCTTCTCTTATATGTGTATAATGGTCTTCCTCCTTCCTCTTGTCATTGGCTTGGAATGCAGAACATTTCTTCAGTTCAAATAAAAATGTAATTACTTTTCATAAGCAGTTTTAACCCTGCAATATTGAAAATTCTGGAATTATGACACTGAGAGGTTGTGACCCAATGTGTTATAGCATGCCTCAGACTGAGAGCTATCACCTGTCTAAACAACACAGCTATCAGTCCCCCCGCAAGTGCAGCTTGACACGGACCAAGGGAAACCCTGGCAAGAAACACAAAAGGCAGCAGAGGAAGAAGTTCCTTTGGCTGGATGAAGGGTGGGATGGATAGAAAAGCCCAGGTGGGAGGTTTATTACAGATATGGAGAGTAGAAATCAGCTTTTCCATCATGTAATGTGCTACACTGAAGAAGACAGTATGTCTGAGAAGGAAGGGGAGGAAGGACACTGCCTGTAACTTTTGAGCTAGTCTGTATTGCTCTGTTCAATGGGAAGAAATAGGTGAGGTAAAGAGGAAATGGGGAGTTACTTCTGCAGATGCTTGGTTCACTTCTGGGAGTGACTTTTTGTCTCTCAACTCCAGTAGGTATGTAGGCAACTAGCTTAATTTTATACAGCTAAATGTAGTTGACAAGAACTTCATCCTACCAGTCTAAAACATCTATCTGCAGGAATTCCTATACTCTAATCAGCTGAAGATCACGGAGCCACAGGACTTCCATTAGAGTCCAGTATACAAAAAATGTATCTCACTAAAGCTAGGAATAATATTACAAAAAACATGTCTAAATCAGCATGTATTGGCATTGCCAAGAGCTTTGCTAAGCAACAATAGGCCCTGGACCTGAAAGTCAGACTAGTCAAATGCAATGTTTACCCTCTGCTTTTACAGGGCTTGATCCTAATTACATTGGTATAAGCCAGTAGCAAGCTTCCTTATGTCATTACAGTTATACCAAGCAAATAAAGGTGCTTGGGCCCAGTGTCACTAACTAATGTTCTGCCAGGATTATTGATAACACTGGTATAAAAGCAAGTAAACTATCAAAAATGTTCATTTCAAGCTCCGCTGCAAGCAGAGGAAAATAATCAATATCTATTTCCAAAAAAAAAAAAAAAAAAAAAAAGAGGAAAAAGAAAAAAAAACTCTTTCTTTGGAACCACTTTTCTACCTTGAAAGTAAAATTTCGTTTGAATAATTAGAGGAAAACAGTAAGTATACAATTAAAATAATTTATATAAATGAACAGTCTCCAGGTAAACAAAATCCATACCTATTTTCTTCCACTTATCTTTTTTGTTTGCATTTTTGTTTTTTCTGATAGATTTTTTTCCTCCATTAAATGCAATTTTTGTCTGAAATTTGGTTCTGTCTGAAGTCAGTTTCATTTCCCTGTTCTCTGCTATTGCAACATCGTTCCCTGGCTTTGTCACAGATATCTTTTCAGATGAACAGGTATCTGAACTGAATGATTGAGCATTTTGTGCCTTCCCATCCTTTCAGTTTGCACAAAGTTTCATTTGGCTTATTTTTAGTTCTCATTTCAATTTAAAGTGGAAGTTCTACCAACAAAACAATAATAAAACTAAGCTTGATTTTGGAAAAAAAACAGACAGACTATTTAGCCCCAAGTGTTCCAATGTTTTATTTGAACATTGGTTTTATTTAACTGCTTAATACTCCAAAGTTTCCTTAAAGCATATCCTTACATCATCTCAATAGTGTAAGATGTTGGTCTCTTTCATATAGACCATAAAATGCAGATTAATTTTGTGACTGGATGCTCAGCTGGAATTATTCTTTAGTTAGCACACAAAAGCAGATGTTTTATAGCCTCTGGGTAAACGTACACCATAAAAAGTCATTGAATTTTTTATCTTTTTTTTTTAAACCCACAAACTAACAGTGTTAGTGGTTCCATGATGTTTCCCATTCTAAATACAGGGACTCATTCACAAAGAATACCAAAATGTGGCAATCCCATATTAATTTGGAGTACATGATTATAACAAACCTCAGTAGCGAAATCATTCCTCATGCATTCGCTCATCTACCCCTATGAGCTGCAAATATTTGTTCCTCTAGAATTCAAACATATTACGCAGTCACTAATGCAAATGCAATACTGACTCTCAGCAGGAGAAAAATACTTTGCTAGGAATGCCCAAAAGATGAACTGGAAATCAAGACATCTATAAAGCAATAAATTTTTAGAGCAGGGATGTATGGAGAGGTTCCTTTGGATAAATCTTGCCTGTGAACTTGTTAGGTAGAGTGCAAGTTGGTCTATGATGCGCTTATGCGCATGCAAGGGGCTTGGAAATAGATGATCTTAAGGTGCTTTCCAACCCTAAATATTCTATGCTTCTATGCCTTTGACATTATATTCCAGTTACTTGAACCATCCACCAATTATAGAGGAGAAGGGTAATTCATTTCTTATGTCTGTAACATTTGTCTTGGAGAAAGAACAAATCATTGTGGACAATTATCACAGACCACTCAGTATGCAGCAAGTTCACACCCCACAGGCCAGGCTTTGCTTTTGATCTCTTTCCTGTATTACCACTCCGTTCCTACTGCAGGAGAAATTAACAGCCTAGAGGCAAAAAAACACAGTCCCGTCAGGCTGCACAGCCAACCAAGCAGGGCAGTGGGAAGCCCCTTCCCATAGAGAAACTATACTGCACAAGCAGGAGGCCAGATTCAGCAGGGAAATGAGACAGCAGGTGGGAAGATGAGATAGGAAAGGAAATTAATGGGGAGAGCAATCTTGTTTCATGTGTTGGACCGTAGCCTCTGTGCATCATCTGGCACTATCCCATTCAGTCTCCAGGCGTTTGTCACACTATCTGCTACCCGACAGAGGCTTTGAATGCTATGAGCTCTTGGACAGCCCTGAATAAATACCCAGGGTTGTACCCTGTCTCTTCCAGTAACACTGCATGTGTAGGGCTGGGAGTTTTCCTGGCACACCCACCAACCTTTTCACCATCATTTATAGTCCACAGGAGGAGACATGAGCAGGGACAGTGAGCTTGGGCAGCATGGACAAAATGCTGTGCTAGAAATGAAGAGAAAGCTTTTGCTCAACAGTGGGAAGCAGTTACCTGAAGCATTAGAATGAAAATAGATTTGAATATTGTTAGTCAGTGCTAGCTTAAACTGTCCCTCTGAGGAAATGTCCACTTAAACCTTCTTTACATCAATTAAAATCAATGCAAACACTGTTTTTGTGACTGAGCCAGAGATCTCAAAGCACTCACTAAGGGTAGTTCTGTGTTACTCCCCGTGAGTTGGAGGCTGCTCCTCATTGATTCCTGGGGTTCTCCTTAGTGTCTGCAAGGCCACACTGCCCAAAGCCCTGATCAGGATTGGGGCTCCATTTGTTTTACAGCTTTTTGGAACAAACAAACAGCAGAATGAGCTCCCTGACTCCAAAAGCTTCTAAGTTCAAGCTAAACCCTGGCAACTGGCAATGTGCCTCTCCCTGTGCAGTCTCTTTATTGATTATGAGAGGGGCTCTGTGAAGAAACAGGGATTTTCTCCTCCACAGTTGCGAAAATCTAGTCCAACTTGAGTAGAGGTTGATGGCAAAATAGAAATCAGAGTGGAAGGGAAGGAAAACTAAAGTCACTTCAATGAGAATAGGTGGTTGTGTAGATGAGATGTGAACAGAAAGTAAGTCCTGGAAGGGAAGTTTTATGCTAGAGGAATGATTACGTGATATGCCTTACCCCACACAGCCAGTTGATAGCAAGGTCAAACCAAGGACCAGATCTTTGATTCTTTTCCACTAACACCTTCAACACTGAGTATTGCTGAATACTTGCTAGAGCATTAGCTGTGTCGTGAAGCAAGTGCATCCGAAACAACATTTGTTTGTGCTCTTGTATTTCTTGTCTTGCAGCTGACTGGAGTTTGTGACTGACAGAAGAATTTGGCTCATTGGATACAAATCAGTAAGTACCTGTACTTCAGAATTTGTTTTGCCAGAGCCTTAAGACAAGGTTAAAAATATCCTTCAGCCGCAGCATCTGTCTCTTCTTCATTTCTTTTATTTCCTTTAGCAAAACCCCTGTTGAAACAGTGTAGACTTCCACACAAGACAATGAAGATTCAATATACATTGCTTAGAGAGAATTATTTCCCTATAAATTGATTTCAAAAAAAGATCTTGGCATTTTGACCAAAACCACATCTCTTAAATTATCTCATAACCCTCCAAACACACATTCCTAAGCCCTTTTTTGTCCATTCTAGAAAGACAGTCGTACTTTGGCACAATTTAAAAGGTTTTGAGAATGATGATGATTTAAAACAAAGTATTCCCCAAGCAGCCTGTGGACTTGAGCAGAAACAGCCACAGAGTCCTGCGGGGACCTCACAACACAGAATTGATTTAGCAGGGAAATGTGTAGATTCAACAGTGATGGATGCTGTAGGAAATTCTGTGATATGGAAGATGGATGGTCATTTGAAAAAGATCTAGGAAAACACGCTGAAAAACAGTGTGAAAAACAGAGCCTCCAGAGTTTTGTAAATTATGATCAGTATCAGGGGCAGAAAGTGCCTGGATAAAGCCATGCTCTGTAGTTTTGCCTCTCTTCAAAAGGGCTGATCCAGTGCAAAAAAAAACCTATTGCTAGAATAGATTTCTTTAGACTTTATCACAGCTATATGAAAACTCCTCTCACACAACATAGGGACATGTACTTGGTGTTGATATTGATATTGATAATATTGATATTAATATTGATATTGATATTAATATTAATAGAGCCAGGTAGGAGGAAAATAAGCAGCTAACATCCCCTGGCTTCTTCTGGACAGGGGCTGAGTCCCATGGCCATGTTCTGAGTTCCTTTTCCCATCTGCACTAGGGTGGGTTCTGTATTCAAGCTGCTGCTGCACAGAGGGTCGTATCATGACCAGTCTTCCCTGGCTGATGATGGCCACCATGAAAGTGGAGGGTGCTCTGCCCAGGTTGGTGCCAGATGCTCATTATCTACATCTGTTATGGTTTTCTTACTACAAGAGAAGTGTCTGTTTAGTTGTGGAGACTAAAGTTAAAGGTTATCCATCAGTCTGACGCTTAGCAAGCTGCTTTGGGACCTTTTATGTTCTGCAAGCAGAAGGTGGAGTGGTGGAAATACATCTTCAACCATTCCTTGTCCTCTCATGAAAACATATCCCAATACAAAATCTTGTAAAAAAATAACCACATTTTTTTTATAATTTTCCACCAGCTAAATAAAATCTCATCACATTATAAACACCAAGGAATGTATATTTTGTAAAGACACTAACAGAAAATATGTACATTTTATACTTGCAAATTTAAAATAAATTCAAAGGGCTCATTTTGAGACATACTTCCAATTCTTAACTTCATAAATGCTGCTAATACTTTCAACACCTCATTTGCATATCCTGTGTGCTTTTCAAATTATACAGGCACTGCTATCAAAAAATTGCTACAGGAGATTCCAGAGAGATACAGGACATTCCAGACACACACAAAAAGATGCTTAGTATCTGCCATTGTAGCATTACTCAGAGCCTACATAGATCAAAGATATACTCAGGGACAGTATGATTATAAGCCTGCACAAGTGAAGAATAAGAACCAAATGAAAGGGCAGGACTCTGAGCATCTGCATTTCTGTAGATTAAATACACTTATAAAGGAAAACACATTGGGAGACACTAATGAGCTGTACACTATAGCAGTGCCAGAAGAGCTGGGACAGAAGACTGGCATTGGAATCCTAAAATTACAGCAATAAAAATTAACAGTTTTCTTCCTCAAAGTTTTTGCTGCTTTCCATCTGGTTCTTCACAATAGCAGAATTCTCCATTTATTATAATATGCAAATGAAGAAGCCTCAAACACAGGCAAGAAAAAAAACTTTGTCCATGAAAAGTTCCTACAAATATGTCATGGTTTAAGCCCAGCCTGTCACTCAGAAACCACATAGCTGTTCACTCACTCTCCACCCTTCCTCCCCCAGCTCCTGGAGGGATGGGGAGGAGAATTGAAAGAACGTAACTCCCACGAGTTGAGATAAGAACAGTTCAGTAACTAAGGTATAACACAAATCACTGCTGCTACCACCAATAACAATAATGATAAGGGAAATAACAAGGGAAGAGAATACAACCGCTCACCACCCACCAATGGATACCCAGCCCGACCGAGTATTAATCTAGCCTTTACATATAACTGCCCCCAGTTGGTATACCGGACATGACATGCTGTGGTATGGAATACCTCTTTGGCTAGTTTAGGCCAGGTGTCCTATCTCTGCTTCCTCCCAGCCTCCCCTCCTTCCTGGCAGAGCATGATACTCACAAAGTCCTTGGTCAGTCAAAACAGCTGAGCAGTAACTAAAAACATTGGTGTTATCAGTGCTGTTCCCAGGCTGAAAGTCAAAAACACAGCACTGCACCAGATACTATGAAGGAGAAAAATGACTGCTACTGCTGAACCCAGGACAAAATGCAAAACTTGTAACAGCAAACTTTGAAATATGGTATGTTTCTGTAAATCCTTTATAAGACATTGTGTGAGCAAACACAGGCTTCTCACAGAATATGTGAGCAAAAATAGAGCTAATTTTGAAAGGGTTACCAATGTTATGCAGGTTTCCTTTGTCTTTTCGAACCACAGGAGTGGTTGAAAATACTGTTAACTTAAAGGAGCTCATGAAAGAGGATGAAATACTTTTCTGAAAAGGAGCCTTGAGGCTTTCAGCCTCAGAGGAATGTATCTTCAGGAGTTTAACTCAATAACCATGCAACTTGGCTCATTTGCTGATTGCCAATTTTGCTGATTTTTTTCCTGATCTGAACACTTCCCCTTAGGAAAACTAAGAAAAGAAGTAGCAGACTCATTTATCTGTGCTGCAACTACTAAACAATTGACTGATTTCAATCCCCTCATTTGAATTTACAAATACAGAAAAGCCTGTAAATGCCAATATATATCTTTCTATGCTCATATTCCAGAAAAGTTTGCTAACATTTTTCATTCCCAAGAAGCTCAAAGTTTTACAGATTGTGAACAAAGACCATTTTGCCAGCTCATAAAATAGTTTTACGTGAGGAAATACAGCATCAATTTTCTTCTGTTTCAGAATTAGGGATTGGGAATCTTAATTAGACGTTGGGATAACACCAGCTAATTGCATAAAACAGAATAAAAGCACGTAAAGGGTATAAAATCTCTTGCTTTGGGACGTTAGTCAAGCAATAATGAATGGGTTAGTACAAAAATACCCCTGGGGAGAAGGCAATTTTTTCATTTCCCCCTTCATTTATCTCCTTGGAAAGTTAACTCATCTGAACAGGTGTGAATGAGTCCAGTGGGTCTAATGAGACAAATGAAAAAGAGGATGGGAGTTACAGTGAGGATCACTAGTTTGGAAACGAAGCTTTATGAGAAGAAGTAGCTGAATAATGCATTAGCCTGCCTGATAGCCACCTCTGCTACTTTCCCCCCTGCTCCTCGCCCCACATTTTGCCACTGATTACTAAGATGAAGCAATTAGGCATGTCGATTCTCAACTACCCATAACCTATTGCTAGCTCTCCAGCAGGCATGAGCCCATTATGTACACACAAATGCAGCAGCTTTCTCATTTGTACAGACCAGTACATTTTTAGGATCAATTTAGCTCAGCGTTATAATGTGCAAAAGAGATGTAATGTGTCTTCTTACTAAACCAAACAGTGTGTATTAGTGAATTTTCCGTTTTCATCCCAGTGTGTGCTCATTCCATGGGGGAAACATGATGTGTTATATGAATTTTGGTGTCAGCTATGGCTTGTCTTCACTCTAGTGTTGGTTGTTTCTATGCAGAGCTCACTCTTGCTGTCCTAATGACAATGCAGAGACCACAACCTCAGTAAAACTAAGTGAACTCAGCTCTTCAGTCCTCACCTGCAATAGATTTTGGGTAGTTATTTGTAGCAAAAACTAGCCCCATTCAGTCCCTACTAGTACTATACAGCAAGGTAGCTGTAAATCCTGCGGAAACCCCCCTCTCTGCATTGAAGACAAAGCCTATGTGCACAACCCGAGCTGCCAATAAATTCAATGCAAGCTGTACATAAGCCAGATTCTCAGCTGGTGTCGACTGGCACAGCTCCATGCATGTCAATTACAAGCAATATGATGCCTGTCTTTGCTGATGGTGGTCCACGTGCTAATTTGCAACAGGAGAGCACACATCACACTGGACGGCTCTTGCCAGGCCGCAGCAGAACATGGTGAATTAACCATTTGCACAGTTTGATGGTCACCCCATTTCACCCAGGATCATAGTGGCTGGGACTTTGACCCAGGCTTGGTTCCCAGCTGTGCTGGAGAGGATCAGAACATCTCTCTGATTGCATTAATTGTCCCAACACACAGGACAATGTGGCAAGTAACTGTCAGCTTCTCTTGTGGATTTTGCTCCAGTGGGCACATTGTGGTGCATACAGAGTCAGAAGAAGCATGAGCATGGATAGACCTGCAGCTTGCCTGGTGCAGAGACACCACAAGCAGGACTATAAACATTTTATGAGCTCACAACAATTATTTATCAGTTAATACACACAGAAGGCAGCCAGCACTAATAGGTTACTGGGCTCAGCACGAGCACTCTCCTCTGCCCATGATAGAGGCACCCCATGAGTATCTGCTGTCCAGGCAGCCGTCAGTCAGATGGGGAAGTATCAGCCTCCTTGTTGGAAATGACTGAAGATTGACCTTGCCAAGTTGCTCTCTTTTTATTTCTTGGGGTTTTACGCTGTCACATGTCAGTAGTTTACTCCTGAGTACTTCATTTATGGCTTAACAACTTGCTTCTGTGTTTTTACTTTTCTTACTTTGAACAGCTTTGGCTTGTGTTCCCTTAGAGCTCAACACTGACTTGTTTTCAGTAAAACTAAGCTGAAATCAGACAGCTCAGCTTCACAAACCCAGGCCTTAGGTCACAAACAGCTAAAACCCTGGGCTGCATGATCCATTGCCATCTCCAACAGAGATCTCCATCTCTTTCCTTCACACCTTGGGCAGCTGAACAGCAAGCCTGGAGACAGGATGGGATCCAGTCAGAAGCAATTCTTACATGGATTTAATTTGCAACCAGGCCACATTCCTGGATACACAAGTGTTAGCAGCAGCACTGAGGAGGGAAAGGGAATAGGGGAGGGAAAGGCCAAGATAGAGCAAGACCAATCCTATAGCTTTCATTAGCAAAGCGATCCTACCTGACTTTACTGATTAGGAAACTACAGTTTGAGAACAACCCACCCAAAATGTCCAGTAGCAAATTAATTAGGAACCATCCAAAGGAGGTGAATCCTTATTCCCCCAGTCAAAGTTGGGAACTCTGCTCAGTCTCTCAGTCCTGAAAAAGCTTCCTTGACATTGAGCTACTGATTAGAAGGGACACATTTCCCTTTCTTCCTTTATTTTGGGAAAGGGCTTTGAACAAAGTCCTCCAGAGGGATTTTTATGTTTTTTTCCTGAAGATGTCCAAAATCAGAATAAGGATTTTCATTTCAGGTCAAATTAAATGTTTCAAATGTTTCACTTCTTTTTTTTTTTTTTCCTTTTTTCCTCTAAATTAGACACAAGAGAAAAAAAGAGTTGAAGGTTGAAATGAAACTCCTCTTCCATTTAGCAGCCAAACCAAGAGAGTCCTATACTGCAGTACTGCTCTACTAAGTAATTTATAGAAAACATTTCCTACAGTTTGCTCTCTTTTCTCAGTGATGTCTCCCAAAGGATAATCTTAAGGAATTACTTGACCTCTAGTGTCCCTGAGCCTTCCAGAGAGAAGATGCTTATAGAAACAGAAGAGGAAGAAGGAAACAGATTGGAGACAACTTCTATTGTTTGAGGTTACTTCAAAGCATGAATTTCACACCAATTTTGTAAAAATGTAGGGACATCCTGATTTTCAATATTGATATCTTCTCCTGGGGGTAATAATAGGAAAAAAAAGAGCTTTTTAATCCTTCTTGCATTTGTACTGGTGCTTCTGAAGAAAGATTACATACGGACTTCATCACCATTTAACATAACTGGTTTTTAAAACCTTTTCTATGACTTAATTCTCATGAAAGTTTTCATAAAGATCACTATTTCCAAACCAAATCCTGCAAAGAGCTGGACAGAAGAATGGACTGATGGAAGGACTTGTTTGTGTGTGTTGTCATTGAAATGTCCAAGTTGGTTAGACTGTAATTAAAAATCATGTTTGACCAATGCACAAAGGAATATTTTTCAGCATTTTTCTATACTTTAGAACCTAGAGAACAACTTTAAAAGAACTGGGTTTAGGGTCCATAACACAGCAGGTGTGGACTCAGGATCTAACAAGGCTGAGTTATGACAGGTGAACAAATTGCCACCATGCAGCTGAGCTTCCACAGCTGGCCAGTTGTGCCTCCTGGCTTATTCCAGTAATGAAACAGAATATATTACATGAAGCAAAATGTGTTTCCCCAATGGTGGAGAAAAGCATGAAGAGTCGATTATTACCACCCAGCTGCTGGGCAATGATTTTTTATGCCACAATGATTCAATCATTCTTGATTGTATGCCAAAATGGTACAAATAATCAGTGCTGGGAGCCCGGATGATGAGTGGTAACTTTCTGACTTTCCATGGCTTGATTATATTTCATCATGTGCAACCTTAGATTTATTCTCAGGAATAACAGTCATTCGTGCCCACATTGCCTAAAGACGCTTGTGTGGGCTTTTCAAAAGCATTTTGGAATATTAGAAACTTAAGTTCTATTGAAACCAGTGAAGAATTTACATACTATATAATGTTTGTCTTAATGTATACCTGCCAACTTGCTTCATCTTGCAACGTGTCGCATCAATGTTACAGGATTTTTTACAACCTTAGAGTTTGTGAATTATTTTACACTGAAAGAATTTGCAGTGAGTGCTCAATCTGCTTATTTTTGTGCACAGAAACTTGCAAAGTTTCCTATACCTGCACTATCTGGGGGATAAAACTTTTCAATCTAACACTGCATTAAGCATAACATTATAGAAATTATTTCCACTATATACTTTTAATTTCTTTGTTTTCGCTCCTACCATTTTTGTGACAAAATCTCTCAGTAAAGCAAAAGAGAAGCATGTAGTAATCATTCCCACTGGAAAACCAGTGTTTACTTCTTGGTCTTTATTGCAAGATGATTTGTTAACTCCTTGACAATATTGTATGCATCTATTAAGAGCTGTTTTGTATTCATCTTGCCCTTTTCATTAAGCTGGATTTCACCTAACTAAAAGATTTTACAGTAGAATTCAACATACAAGGCAGATTCCTATCTTCCCACTACAGTTTTTTGAGTGAAATAGACATTGAAATAAAATGTGTTATCTTACCCTAAACTATACATCTAAAATAGGACACCTAAAATGAGACATTTAATTTATTCACTTAAATGCCTAACTCTTTCCATTGACTGAAGGGAGCTGATGATGACAAGCTGAGGCACAGATTTATTCAGAGTAGACATACAAAACTGATATGAAGTGATTCAATGCTTTTGCAGGTTTTTCCCAGATCTTGTTGATGAAAGGAAGTGGAAACTGTACGTGATTTGTCACTGCTGCAAGATCTCTGTCATTCCAAGCTTTATCTTACCTACATTTAGCAAGCAAACATTGCTGAACAGCATGAAAATAAGGAATTAAACATATGTGCATTGCCACTGTCCCAACCTCCACAGCTATAGATATATCCTGTCTGTGAATATCAGTTATCCAGTGGAAATGAATTACCACCAGAATGTTAATTAGAAATTACCTAATAATTTATTTTGGGGGTAGGGGAAGGATTTCTAACCTCAGTCACATAATAATATTGAACAAGCTGCAATTCAATCTTGTTGGCCAATAAAACATTGATTACACAGCTGATGCCACAGTACAAGAATTACATCTCTCTGAAAAACCCTGTGAATATTTCACACAACAAAGGAGGTGTACCGTGCATAGAAATATTATGCAACGTGTTACACAATGCCCACAGAGTGTGGAGTGTATTATTTCCCAATATTCATTTTTATGGTACTTCTAAGAGGCCTGTAAGTCATCTGTTTAGCCTGAAGAAATACCTTCTGAGTGTTACAAAGCCAGGAAAAACCTGCAGCTCAGAATTCACAGGCTTTTCACTAACACTCCTGAACATTTTAGAGGCCAGCTAAATTTCAGTCCTGCTGACTCTTGTGGCAAGCACCACAGGTCCAAATTCTGGCTTTGTCTGCACAGTGTGTTCTTATGAGCCAGGTCAATTAACCCTTCGTGAGGCAGATTTTGTAGCATTTTGGATGCGCTCATGGGTTGGCGTGGGTTGCCATTTCAGAAATTCCTCTCTAAGAGAAACAAAGTAAATCTGAATGTTCCTAACAGGTTTTTCTATTTGGTTCTTATTTGGAAAAAAAACTAAGAAATATTTTTTCCTTTTCTGTAGGAAGATTTTTAGAAAACTGGGTAGACATATTGGAGTCCATGGAAATTGTGCTCTTAAGTGCTCCTCTGATAATCCTCTCTCCTTAGCTGGCCATGCCCAAGAAAATGTAGTTTCTGTTTATTCCCAAGGAGCTGCATTTCAAAAAACATGCAAAGATATATGTCGCTGAGGTCTTTAGCTGCTTTTGCAAAGAAACTTAATGAACTTCCCTTTTTGGCCAAGGCCTTCAAAACTCATCCCACTTTTGTTGACATTCGAATGCTGTTTAATCAGTTACAAGAAAAGGCAAGCAGAGCTAAACAGAGTGAAAACCAGAAGAGGAAAAGTGGGATCAAATTCTTTAGTTCTTTTCATGCTTTACTCCAGAAATCATCAGTGAGAGATTGTCTGATTGGTTCCAATCTCACTTAATAGCCACCTAAAGACGTTTTTTAAAGAAGTCAGTAACATTCAGTGACTCTGAGCACAAAAAGGGCATTCAGGGATTTTGTTTCTCAGTCCAAGGGAAGTGTTCAGAATCCTTTCCGATAAGAACATTCTGTAGCTTTAATTTCTCATTAGAGAGGTTTTCAATAAATCTAAAGTCAGATTTCCATTCAGTTGTATCTTGTGAATACAAGCTATTGTGCAGTTAAAGTGTTCGTTAATTTAAGAGAACATGTAGTATAGTTGCATATGTTCTCTTGATCCACCTTACATAAGTGTACATGCCCTCTTCAGAGCACTGTGGGTATGTGCTCTCTTATGAGCATTGTGGAGCATTAGGATATTGTGCTTTTTCTCAGATAGGGCAGCTAATAACTTGACTGGCCATTGGATGAACAGGTGATGACAAGTTCTCCAGTATTATGGGCATGTTTCTGACTTGAAAATGAACTGCTGAAAATTCCTATATCATTAAAGAAAGGTTCAAAGGAAGGGAGAAATTCAGTTTGAGGTATTAAAATTTGCCTACTGTTCTTATGCAAACTTTGCTGTGCGCATCACGTTGCTCTGTGACTGAGATGAAACAAGCTACAGAGGGGTTTGTTTTCCTACTGCATCTCTGGGACTGTGCTGCAGGAGGGCAGGAATAGAGAAGGAGTGCAATACTGACTTGCATTTTCCTCACTTTGTACAAGATGAGTAGATGCTTATGTTGTGAGATTTGACTTCAGAATAGAAAACATGGGTTTTCCAAGTGAATGCTCCTGAGCATCAGTTTAATCACTTTGCTTGAGATTTGCAATGATTCCCTAGTTTGAACTTTAAGGGTAAATTGAAAAAAGAAGGAAAAAAAAAAAAAGGAATAGCCTTTTAAAGCCATTCCCTTGCAGCTTCATCGCACCCTTGGGCAAGAAACCACCCCTGCAACACCACATTGGGAGCTCTGCTGAGCTGGAGCCAACAGCTCTCCCTGCAAAGGCTCTGCTTTTGTTGCCAGCCCACAAGTGGCAGTGAGGCACTTGGTGAGGTGTGAGACTACAAAACAACAGAGGCCCTCATCATACACCAGGAGGCCCAGCTTGTGTTTGAAAAGGAGGAGGAGACAAGGGAGTGAGATGCTCGGTAGTTGCTTGGATAGGATATGAAATATCACTGATAGCATATTCAGCATAAATCCTTATGTTTTTTGCTATGTATAGTTTCTGTGCTCATCTGCAGCCTGTTTACCATTTTCATCATTTATTCCTAAACAAGTGCTTCCTATTGTGTAGTCCATGGAGTGAAGCAAAATCCTCTGCAGGGATGGTAGATGCTTAGACCAATGGGTAGCTGAGCACCCTAAAGTACCCAGATAAACTTAAATTTCTGAAAGTTATCTTTCCGTCAAGCTAAGTTTCTCAACAGAGCAAAAACCACGATTAACCCAATGCATTGCCTTAAACCTGACTCTCCTAAAATCTCCAAGCAAAATTTTAGAACAAAACACTGCAACTATATTGATAAATCCAAGTGTGTCCAGGAACATTCCTGGATCAAGGCCATCTTTGCTAAAAAACCTGTTAGATCATTTCCCAACATGTTCATGGGCTTTTCACACCATCTCTTTTATTGGAATCCCAGGTATGTCCCGGATATTAAACTGCTTAGGGATCATTCCCAATAGATAGTTAGCATTTACTCACCCTCTTTCTGTGGCTCAGGCAGCTAACTAGAGTGGATGTGAGGTACTCCAAAGCAATTGGCCTCCACATCCAGGAGCCTTCCCCAGCATGTTTAACTTGGTGTGGTAGCCATAGACCGAACGTACACATTCAGGTCCTATAATATCTAGGCAGAGATTAAAGTGGCTTCACTATCCAGGTTGTGGAGTACCCTGAATTCCAGATAATGTCAATGGCAGTTGCACATTTCTAGTGTTCCTTAAAATGAATCATATCTTATTTATGTAGAGTTTTAGAAGTCTGATGTTAGATTTGGATATTTTGACCAAGGTCTGTGTGACAGTCTTTAATATTGGATGTATTATTCCCATAATCCCTGTGGAAAACGCAAACATCCATTTGCAAACAAAACACAAAGCTGGTGTGTTTGTACTAGCACACCACTAGCACACCAAACACTAGTTGGATGTGGCTGAAAATTTAGCCTCATGTGGCACAGGTAGTATATTATTTCAATCTTAGCTACAAAAGGTAATACCTATAAAGTCTCAGCCACTGAGATAATAAATTCTGTAACAAAATTGAGCAAGGCCTTTGCAATTCATATTTTGCATCTGTTTCTTGAAATATAGAGCAGGTTGTGGCTATTCTTTGTCTCATCAAGTGGCATCTAAAATGTGAAAAATATTTTTGGATTCCAGTCCATGGCTGTTATTAATCTCTTTGAAAATCCTCTGTTTATGCCTCATTACCAAGTTGAACGTGGTTCCTACAGGAACTACACATGGAATTGCAGAATGGCCATTTGCTACTGATATTCTTTAGTCTTGAAAACAGTCTGCGATTTACCAAAATGAAATCCATGCACATTTTTATTATGGTATCCTATCCAATTATTTAGTGTGAGCTGTATAGTGATTCGTTAACATGACTAGGTTACAGTGTGCCTGTCACATAAAAACACAACATGTCTTACAGATTTGACAATATTTTCTAAATTTTAGTTTAATTTTAGACCTCTAACTTTAACAGGTAAGTTATACGTTCATTACCCAGATAATAAATCCTGCTTTCTCCATAAACATATCTTCCTGCATTATCCTTATTAATCATTATTGTCACACCAAAGTGGCTGGAGGCAAAACAATGAGTCAGCAGAGATTAAAACAAATGATGAGAATGGAGCAATTGCATGGACACACTGCTCTTAATCTATAATGAAGACTGATGTTTATACTGGAAACAAAACTATCCTGGTGGTCTTCATCTCTTCTTCAGTCGATATCCCATCTGCATCTTAAAAAGCAAGCTTGACTCTGTCTCTGTCTTCACAGGAGGGATGTTTATGACTGAGGCAGTCAGCTGGCTCTAAGTGGCGTCATTCTTCTGGTTTTCATAGAGCTACACTGCTTTAGGCCAGCTTAAGGTCTCAGTATGCATACCAGGGGTGTCAAAGGGCAGGCTAAATGTATGTGAAACACCTGTCTGAATACAGCAGGATAACCACCTCCTTTAAGTGGCTGGTTATACTGTGTTTGATGCACCCCAGGATGTGGTTTGCCCTCTTGCCAGCACTCCCAGATCCCTGTTTGAATGGCTGCTCTCCAGCCACTTTTCTCCCAGTTTATACTGGTGGCTGGTGGTAGGTGCTTGTTTTGGCACTTTGTCTCCATCTCAACACTGCTGTTCTTCATCTCCTGTGAAAGGTGATATCATAGGGCTGGTGTTTTATAAATACTCAATTCTACACTGCTTTGCTCAGGTCTAATACTGGTATAACAGCAAATTCCCTCCCTCTTTTTAGGACTGCCTGAAACGGCAGGAACCGCCGTTATGTCGTGTTTTACCACTTGTAAAACAGGGATAGTGTTACCTGTCTTCTTTGTTCTGCACCGCGGAGCCTCCATAGGCAAAGTGTAACATAAATGTTCTGCATTTATTATTTCAAATAGTAAATCAAGGGCAGGACAAGCACAGCAAGCTGGAACAGGTCTTAAATCTGCAGACATAAGCAGAGTTCTGTGTTTCAAAAAACAATATAAAAATGTGGGACTAATTCTCTGTAGTGAAGGAGCAAGAGTAATTGCAGAAGTGTAGAGGTGAGATGGGAACCATGGGAATTATCACTCGCACAAAATTAACTGCAACAGTGTTTTGCATGCACACAGGACATGAATATGAAAGATCAATCAAAAGGACTGGAAAAGTGATCCAGCAGAGCTACAGCAAAAGGCAGAGTTTTGGTGGCTACTGTTAGAAATTGAGGCCTTTATGGCTTTGGTTCATACGGACTAAATGAATATTACTGACAGGACTCTGCTTATGTTGGCATAATTCATTTCGCCACAAAAAAAATCCTGCACCAGCTATATCCATAGGAAAATTTCTATTAAATGAAGTATTAGGTCATTTTGTATGGCTTCAGGCAGCCATCACAGCAGTGATATATGGAAATATAGCGGTGCGGGACTTCCTGGAAGTCAGGTACTTTGATATCCTTATTTTGTCTGAAAAGCTCAACTCCATTTCCAGATGCAGGTAGGAGAGGGAGAAGAAGGTAAGCTTGTGTTAAGTACTATAGTGATTTCTATAGAAAATATACAGATATAGAGAAATATACAGAAATACATATACAGAAACTACAAGTTGGCCCATCTTTCTGCCTTGAAATATACCTTGAGTGAAAGGGGAGATCAGCTCAGATAAACTCTGGCTTTGAAGAGCATGTATAAAATACACTCAGCTCCTGGATGCTGTGCAGTACAGCTCTATTAAGGACTCTGATAACAAGTTAAAAACACCTCTTAATCAAAACCAACTCTTCACTAAAAGAGGAGGTTTCCTGGGATGGTTGCTTCATTTTACCCAAGCTTTATGGGATTTCCATGTGGTTTAAGAAGAGGGGCCTGAAACACTTGGTTAGCTCATGTGAAAGAAAGATAAAATAAGTTACCTGTTAAACTAATTAAGGACAGATTATGCCCCACTTCCTTAAAAGGATAATCATGATGACAACCCTTCTAACAAACATTTTCTTCTGTGCTTTCCCAATGGCAAAGGAAGAACCCGCATGTTGAGGCCACAGGCATTGACATGGGGCAACTTTGTGTGGGAGCAGGATGTAGCACTACAAAAAGCAATGCTCTCCTCTGATGCAGAAATCTCACCAGTGGCCAGTGCTGCTGCAGGCTGGAAGTTGGGTGGGCTCTTTAATATCCATTAAAGTAAAAGGGAAACCAGGGCATGCTAAGTTGTTGAAAGAAAGATTCAGCATTTTGTACAAGTGACTTTCAGAGCCTATAAAGTGAGAACATGGTGCCTGGGCCTGGTGTTTGAAGGGCAAGACCTTGAACATAATTTTCCTCTTTCCATATATCTTCAAGACAAGAAAGTTACACAAGGATCATATTGTTCCTCATGCAGATTTCAGCTGTAGTTCAGGCAGGGAAGGAAAATACCTTCACTTCTTGCTGTTGGAGTGCCCATCGTATTAGGTCAGTACCCATGGAGGAGTTTCTTTTTTCTTGTGAAAATACTTGGGAGTCATCAGGGCATACAATACTTCCCAAAAGCCCAGAGCTATTTGCAGCTACCAACAGTATTTTCTGCATCTGAGCTCCTAAATCTCAGACCTTTGAAACCAAGGAAATAACAGAGATAAGCCGTACTCATACACTATTTACCCAAGCAACTTTAATTCTGCTGACCCTGAGTAAAGTGATAGAAAGGAGGAAGCACCTTCTGGTAGTTTAGCTGTACCCGGTTTATTAGCTGCAAGTGTCCTGAAGGGCTGAAGTTAATATGGAGCAATCAGGAGAGCTGTGACTGTGATGTGAAGTGCTTCAGGCATCCTCTGTGTATGGGAAGAAAGGAAGGGCTGTGAATGCACCTCAGCAGGGGCTGTGTTGACTCATTTCATCAGTGTGCTGAACAGACTGTTCCGGAAGATTAACATAATTTCTCTTTTTGTCTTGGGGATTATAATCTGTTAAATGTGAGATGAGTGAGATCTGTGGGGTTTATCCTGGGGAAATGAAAGAGGGGCGTTAGATGGCAGTGTGCGTGAAGGGTGAGGGGATTGCAGAGGAAAATGGAAGAACCATAAATAGCAGATAGTTGCTTTTTCAGAGCATGGAAAGTGTTTTACAGCAGGAGTTTCCCGCTCGATTCATTTCACACACAGGGAGCACGCGTGTGTGGTAAAGGCACAGTATATCACTTAGAGTTGGCAGAATTATGGATGTGCTCCTCACCTGCATTTGCTTTTAGAGGTTTGAGGTGAGTGACCTCAACACTGCAGAAGGACATGGGGCATCGTGAGCAGCCTCATGTCCAATTAACATGTTCTGACACTCTATTTCCAAGGGGCTGGTTTACTTCCTTTGATGGTTTGGGTTTTACTTGTCTGTCTGCTTTTGATGGAGGAAGGCTGGAAAGGTGCTGGAAAGGTAGCAGGATATGGGGGTCTGTTTGAGGAAGAAAACTGTTTATCAGACAAGGTAGCAATCAAGCACAAAGTAGTAATTTAGTCTTTTGCACGGAGATACAACTGTGTATATGCTGAAATGTTCCTTTGTCTGTTGTATACATTATAAGCATTTTGTGGAGGGTATAAATGTTTTCAAGGGTTTCACTAGACCCTTGAAAGATAATCAGAAATGTAAACTATGTCCTCACGTGCTAGTACCTCTATTCCAAAGTGGAAACAATAATTGGTAATTACAGGTGTGAAAATTGTTCCTCTAAATATGGTACTCAGCAGAATGAGAAAATCCACTGGATATAAATATAGATGGGAGGAGGGAAACCCAGAAAGCTGTGAACTGCTTTCTTGTTATCACTGCTACACAGCAGCACTAGCACAGACTAGAGTCTGTGATATGCATTAGGGGTACCTGTTCTCACCTCCTCTATCCAAGCACTATCTTTAAGGTATATTTCAAGCATCTCTTTATTCCCTTTACAGAAAGACAAGACAAAACTTAAAATGAACAGAAGCCTTCAGGTTCACACACATTTGCAGAAGACAGAGAAAGCGAATGCAAAAACTTCTGTTGCTGGAAATTCACACACTTTCAAAACCAGAGCACAGTAAAGTATGCAGAAGCCCTCTTAGTGCGTCCCTTGCATCAGCAATTGTTAGATCCCACAAGAAAGCAAAGAACAAAAAGTCCCTGCATCCCATCTAACCTCTTCTCTCATCTTTTCTTTGGACATGGACCCTTAGCTGAGGACCAATAAATTCTTCCTTCTGTATTTCCAGATACTTCCTGCATTAATTCTTGCTTCTTTCATTGCAAGTATTTCTATTTGTAGCTCTTTTTCTACTTTTTCCCTTTTTTTTATTGCAAGTACCTCTTTAACTTCCTTCTGAGTTCAGATGAGTTCATTCCCTACTGTCACAATCCCCCTCAAGAATATTCAAAGTAGACAAGATACCCAGATTGTAATATGAATAGCTTACAGCAATAGAATGATTACATTTTCCCTTTGGTTTAACACAATAAAACCACATTAATAAAAAAAAAGTCCACCATGTTTTCAGGAAAGAGTATGCTCAGTTTCGGATTGCAGACAGAAGAGGAATTAGCTGATTTACATGGTAAAGTGAATCTTCAGTACTTAGAAATATATCCCAATGTTATCAATAAGCTAATTTGTAGAAATATGGTGGCTACCAACTCAGTTCTTCACTTAAAACTTTGATTTAAAGTGTAATTTAAAGCTCATAAATGTCAGCAGAAGACTTTCCACTGAATTCTAAAGGATTTTGCATCAGATCATTACAGATGTAACATTTCTGGCTCTGTGAAAGAAGTAGAGAGCCAGACATGAAAATTAAATCACTTAACTGTGGATTGTGGACAGAAGAAAAACATATTCAGCATATTAAAATGAAACATGACTTTTCCTTTAATGTGCAGAGGAACACAAACAAGAACAGATATATTCTTTCTAATAAATTGCCTATTCAAGCACTGGTGTATATGTAAGTGGCAGACACTAAGATATTTTCAGACAGACGACTCCATCGTGTCATTTGGCACCCTGTTGCCACAGCTGTCTTCTGCTTAATTCTAGTCACACCTCTCTTTTGATAGCACTCTTGGTGTAAAGTCACCTTGTGGGTCTCACACAACCTGATCCATATTTCACTTTACAGCTAGCCTGATCTACTTTCTCTGTCATTACAGAAGAACTTCACCAGAAATATGTCCTCGGTGGCAGTGGATAAACCATAGGGTATTTGCAAGGCAGTTCCATAAGGGTGAGAAACAGCAGGACAAAAATTACTGCTGGAGGATTAACTGTAATGGCCACCCAGCTTCAGTTTTTCAACATACTATCATCAGTTCACCTTGCTGATAAGAGTGTTGATATTATGAGCAATGAAGCTAGTACCTCTCAATTTGGTTTTTATTCAAATTGAAAGCACGCAGATGAAGGATACCATACTCCAGCCATCAGATTTTCCTCCATTCTGAGAAAAATACCATAGTTCTCCTGGAGGTAATGAGTTTCTCAAAACCATTGTAGTTTGTCAACAAGTACAGTAGCCATTTATTTCATCACCATAGGTGCTGGGAAGCTTTCAAACCTGTTGTGTGGTTAGCCAGTTAGCAAATGTACATTCACGTGAATTCCTAGAATAAGAAGATCTTTGGACAATCTGCTTTTTTATGTATGAATGGGGAGGGAGAAGAATGTGCATTATGGGCCTGAACAAACTTCTCCCCCTTCCTGCCCCTTATGTGCTATCCTTCTCCCTGAAAAGTTCTTCTAAGAAAAGTTAAAAGATTCAAATAATCCCAAGAGTCCTGGAGCTGTAACTAAAACAAACAAAACAAAACAAAAAACATGAAAAGATCAGAATGGAAAGAAATAGTGTTTATTACAATTGAACAATTTGTTACAACTGAAAACTTAGGGGAGACAGATGACAGCTACTTAATTAAAAAGTACTGCGCATAGGTATTAAATTTGAGGGTATTGAGCACCCCACTCCATTCCCTACTGAAAGAATATAGTTCTGATCTAATTACAGAAGACTGAAAGGAGACAGATGAGCCTTCAAATATGTAAAGAAAAGCAGTAAATAGTTTTTCATGTTTTCTGGTAATAGACACCAAAAAAAAAAAAAAAAGGATTAAATCAATACAAGAGAGAATTATTTTAAACTCAAAGAATTTCCCAGCTATTACTCATGCAAACAGATGAGAGACTGCTGAATTTCTTGACCGAGGAGGGAGAAGAAGAAGGTTAGTACAGGTAAAGAGGGATAACAGTTGAAAAAGAGGAATGGGGCAGATGACTGATGTCCATCTGAACTCTGTTTGTTCATGATTCACAAAGCATCACTTTTCATCAAGCTGTGGGTTATTCCAGGTTCAAATCTTTAGGAATGTCCACTACCTCCTTAACACTTCTTATGGTATGATATGATATGTATCAATGAGATAGACAATAATTATCACATATAGGTTGCTTTGAACATTTACACTTCCATCAGTGGTACACCAATTATCCCATTGTCATCTTTAACAACAAAGGTCATATGGTGATGAGCCTAGTCCTGAATAAAGGATCAGACAAAGCATCTATGGACATAGTAGGCTCTCTCATCATCTGAAGGTTTTAAAACTAGAGAGACATCATGCTTAAACAGATTTATGGAAATGAGCAAACACAGTTAATGTCCAGTCTATGATGGAGGTCAGACTACATTAATATTACTTGTGTTTTCCAGTGAATTGCGACCACACCAACACTTGATGGCTGGGAGGTGAGCAGAAATGGAAACTCCTGAAGGGCAGGAAGTGATATCTGCCTCTTACAGAGATGGACTATAACCCCAGCTGATCTTTTTCCTGTTCATTTCCCTTGTCTTGACGAATAAATAAGTAAGCTCAAGCAATAAAATCATGAGGAGGAAAACTTGCTGACTAATGAACTGGATTTTTTCTCATTCCTGACCTTGCTGGGCTATTCCATCAGTTTAGAGGATCATTAATCAATGAATTTCTTTCATTTTATCTTTGCCTGGAAAACAGAAAAGTTCACGCTTTGCATTAATGTCAGACACATATAGCTTATAAAGACTTATTCAATGAATAAATGTACATTTTAATAAAGGGTTTACCACTTGTTATAAAATCCCTTTGGTTAATAGACTGCCTATAACCATGGCTACTCAGGTCTCACTACCTCTTCTGCTTTTGTTCTCTGCTCTGTTACTTTTACATAGTCTTTACTACTAAAAATCAATGCAACATTTTAAAATATCCCTTCATATATAATGTGACTGCGAACACTGAAAATATTTTATCTTAAGACTCTTTCTGATATCAGGAAACAAAGGCATTTTTTTCCTCATTCTTATTGCTTAACAGAAAAAATAGAAACCCATGTAACCACTAGCAAGTATATATTAGTCTCTTGGCTTTATTTCTGAAACTTCTCTATTAGAGCCCACTTAATTAGATGCATAAATCCTGTAAATGATGTCAATGTTCATAATTAAATGAGACAATTGCAAAATCAGCTGCAGCACAAAATGTAGATAAATGTGGGAAGGAACAATAAGGGTTTGCTTTATTATATATCTGCATGACTAACATTACTATAGTGATGTAGCAGAGAACCTATAACATCTGCTTCATACATATGAAAATTCAATTAAATTATCAGCCATGAATTACTGTTGCACAAATACCAACAATGAAAACTTTGACCTAATTATTTTAAGATTTTTTTAAGCAGAAAAAGGTCATATCTCAGTATGATGAAGTCGGTAGTTTCATTTTTGTGATGTTTACACAGCTTAATTCAGTAAAAGCTTTAAAAAATATATCTTTCACCAATGGCAAGAATACAAAAGCGGGGGGGGGGGGGGGAGAGAGAGACAGATTTAAAAGATACTGCTTCTCAAAGTAAAATCAAATAACTTGATACTGAAAGGCAGTAGCTTGACTGCAAATTGTTGTAGAGTTGAAAGCTCTGTTAATTAGGATATTTTATACCAACCCATGATCCATATCTGAGCCCAAGGTGCATCTTATTGTTTCTTTAGAAGAAATATCTATTTTCAGGAAATAAGATGGATGGTGCTCTCATCACAGTAGTTTGGTTGAAGGAAGAGGAGTTTGGGAAAAATAAATTGGAAGAAAATTTATTTAGGAAAAATGAATTGGAAGAAGGATTTCAAATTTTTAAATGTTTTCACCCTGCAGTCATTCAAAGCATGCAGGACTGACAGAATCATTGACTTTGCTTGCAGTGTGTATAGATACACATTTATATGTATATGTACACATACATGAATAGACATACATGATGCATATATTTATGTGCATATGCATATATATAAAAACCAATATATCCTTCTCCTTCTGCTCCCTTTCTGAAACAGGCTGACTTTTGACCACACTGACCTCTAGCCAGACTGCCATCCTTAGGGAATATATTCCAGACAGATACTATTCTTTCAGATCAGAAGTGAATTTTAATATTTATCCCCAAATACATCTTGATGACAGATGTATTGTTCTTTCCATGTATATAAATTGGGAGTAGGGTCCTCCAACAGGGTCTGGCAGCCCTGTTGAAAAGCAAACCTCAGAGTCTTTGGGCAGATGCTCAAGTCCACCATCATAAAATCTTAGTGAAAGGCTGTGACTGATTCCTTCACAGGTGACATCTTACAGTGCTCTGTGATTCAGTGCTTCAGAAATATACTGCTCCTGACATCACATGAACTGCTGTGAGAAACACACAGAGCTGAGCCCAGTGACCCAACTAGCCAATTGACCCATTCTCCACCTTGGCAGGTCTAGATAACAGAATCTTCTGCTGTTCCTTATAGGCTACCAAATCCATTGTTAGTGCTTAACAAAGAATAATACCAGCAGGACATATTTAAAACATTGTTTTGGCTTTACCAAATGCTGAATGGCTAGATGGAGGCCCTAAGGTAAGGTGTCTAAGCAGAGACCTTACTTTTGCACTAAAGGAACAGCCCAGCACGTCCTTGGCCATTGCATGGGCATGCTAAAGAGTATAAGAGATGCTCTTCTCCTCATCTAAATACCATATTAAAGGCTTAGGAATTAAATTAATTTAATTAACTTAGGAAACAAATTAATTAGCCTATTAACGGCTAATCCAAAGCTTGCACTGTGCAAGGATAGTTGAGCACTCAGTATGTGTGGGAAGGTGTGGACAGTCATTCATGGCTCAAAGCTGGCTGGACACAAGCCAGAACTGGTTCAGATCCTGTTTATTGACTGTGATGGTGTGGCTCCCATATCAGGGGTGGCTGGAGTCCAGATGGCTCAAAGCACATGTGGGGAAGGTGCAGACAGAACTGTCTGCATCCCTCCAGACAGACATGCTTTCTGGTCTGATCAGTCCTGCATGCTTCCCCTTCTGCATGCACCCTGCATCAAGGCTGGTAGCTCACAGGTTGCACAGTCCATTTATAGCTTGTTGCATTAGACACATAAAGTAGCAGAGCAGGAGAGATGTGATGGTGCTGCAAAGCAGCAGGGGCCATATTTCCTTACTTTAAAAAAACACATTGTCCTTCCAAAACTTGGTTCTGGATCCATTCATTGCCATATGGTCCACTGCAACCTCTTTTTCCTCCCATGATGTAGAGCACTAGGTACTGGTGTGGTAATGCTTAGTTGCTGACAATATATCTGTGCTGCCTGGGCATTCCTTTACCATATAAACCTGCATTGTTTAACAAACAAACAAAAAAATCAAAATACAACAAGCCAGTGATCATGTAATTTTGCCCCAATGCTGAGACAGGAGAGAATGAGATGTTTCTGATAGATATCACACAAGGTACCACCTGCAGATGGTTCAGGACACCTGCATAACACACTTGCATAAACTAAGCAGAGTTTTGACTTCCCCACAGCTACACATACACACTTGTTGGGCTACATAAAAAGCAGGCACATGTCCTAAGAGACACCTCTTCTACGGCACAGTGCCAGCAGTGTTTGATTTAAGTATCTGATTTTCAGGGGGAAGAAAGACCAAACCTGTATCATAGATTTGCTTCCTATCAGAAGGCAGATGGAATGCTATTAGATGCAGAAAACCTATATTATTAACTGAAATATAGGTCCTTTCTTTGTTGAAGGCTGATATAGTATCTTTGCTTCCATTATTAACTAAGATCTATATGTAGTAAATGGAGTTTATATGGTTAGTAGTTTATAGTGATAACCTGGATCAAAAATAGTCATCTACCGTGTGATGACCTGCTGATGAGAATTGTTCCTCACACTCTGGTCTCTTGCCATCTCAGTTGTACTGAGAGCATTAAAAGTTACATATGACACCTCCTACATTTCACAACAGCTTGCTATGGCCTGTACACATTCCTTTCCTTAGCTTCACTGATACTTTATCCATGTACATTAGCAGCTAATTTCAGCTATAATAGAAGATTTAATATGTCAAGTTTTAGAAAAATTCCTCTCTGTCACATAACTGAACCTGGAATTACTATTGATTTTTACCAGCCCTTGCTAGTTTCCTTTTCTTGTACCTGAAATCACGAGTGATGCTAATTGTTAACATGTGTAGCAATACGCTCCTGTCACTCTCCCATCACTGCATCTCACAGTCCTGCTGAGTCCTGAATCCATTTTTAATTCACTGACATCAGGAAATCCCTAAAGCTTTTACCATGCCCAGAAGCAACTGCCCTCAGATCTCAGTGACATCTTGGTGAGATTCCTCTGACTGAGAACAGACCTCTATTTGCAGCATCTACAGCTGAACCAGTCACCCTCCCCTTGGCAAAGGATAAAAAGAGTACAATTCAATGCACCCTCATCGCATTGTTTTCCCCTGCCGTTTCGAGTGGTTTATAGTGACATATACTTAAAAAGGCATTAGAAAAGATTTCTTTAATGAAATTAGAAAGAAGACAAAACAATAAAACATGTATTCAATCCTCTTTACTTCATTAGTAGGTTTAGCAAGACCACACAGTAGAACTGTGATATTTTTCTTCCAGGCAGACTTCAAATTCACACCTATTATGATCCAAAATTATTTTTTTAATTAATGTGTTCTTTTTTCCAATAAATATTAAAAAACTCAGAACAATAAATTACAAGATGTGCTGAGATTCAGAGCTAGTCAGAGCCCTTTGTGTTTTGAGCTTGCTAAGGTCTGGCTTCTCAACTTGATTACACTGCTGTAAATCATGGACTGGTCAATAGTGCCACACAGAAGCAGAGCAGTCAAGAAAAATACTGGAACCAATACAGGAGCTATATGAGCTTCATGTCCCAAAACTGCAAGGCCCCACGTGCCCTAAATGTACTGAACCTCACTATTTTTTGCAAGTATTTTTATGCTCTCGGTGTTTTTGAGTTATACGTATAATTTTTGACTACTGAATAATTCAAGACTTTTACAGATGTGTGTAAAGCAGCCTTGGTACAGCAGATTAAGAATCAGCCTCCAGTCATGTAACAGAAATGGTAAGATACATAGATGTCAAGGCACTGTGCTGATACTGCATTGTAGGGATATATCTCAGGATTAATTTGACATTTTTCAGCTTTTTGGGATTTTTTTCCTTTTTTAAATTCAATCTATCTTTGGCAATGAAGCTGATTTAGGAAAGAATCATTTATGTAAGTAAAAGTCTAAATCTATCTCCCTCTGGCTCAGTATCTGCAGCAGTCAGGACCTACCTGTCTCTATTATCCATCTGCCTGGCAGATGTATGCAGGGGAAGCACCCCACTCTTTGGATGGTCATTGAACAGCAACCGACGTGGTGACAGCACAACTGAACAGTCTGCATAACTCACACCCTTTGAATATCCACAAAACAGCATCATTTTCACACTGTCGCTTCAGCTTTTCAGTGTCCCTGAGACTTCAGTAGCACCTTTCCTCTTAAAGACAACAAAAATCTCCTGGAAAGAAATGACTAGCTGCCCAATGTATTTACAATGTGTTGAACTATCACAAAGTGTAGCTAGTCTGCAGCTTTATAAATACACACACATTCGTATACTTACAATCAAGAGACCTTGGTTGATGTAGGTTTTGAAAAGAGGAGAATAATGTGTCTTACCTGTGAGAGTTTATATAGAATAAAAGGGAAGTGGATCCAGCTAGGAAAGCACAAAGAGCCCATGAGTTTCTGTTTCCTTTCTTTCAGTTTCACTTTAACTAGTGGACTGAGGCTGAACAATGAAATAGTTAAATATTCTGGATTAAAAATTTATCTTAGAGCATTTGCTTTTTCACACATAAATTAAATTTTCTTGTTTAATCTCTGCTTTTCTTCTAATTATCTCTCTCCACACACACTAATGGCTCACAGCTAGCGTCTATCTTCAAGTAAGATGATTAGGAAATGTCTGTTGTTGTTGGGCTTTCTTTCTTTCTTTCATTTTTTTTCCTCCTGCAGCTGATATGCAGAAGTGGTTATAACAATATATATAAAAGGCAAGAATAGAGCCACAATTTAGCCATTTTCTCCCATTCAGGGACACAACTTACATTTTTATATCACGTTTTTACACATTCTTTAATATGAAAATTCCTGTGGTTCTTCCATCTCAACATGTATGATTGCTCTTTCATCTTAAACATTGATCTTTTGTGTGTATGTGTAAGTAATGTCTTAGAAATGAATATCTAGTAAGACTTTTTACAAAGAAGCACAACTTCATTTCCTGTGCATTTTAAGTGTGTGGTTATGAAAATGGGTAAGAAATTAGAAAATTCAGACCAAAGGATGCAAATAGCATCTTTCTATAAGCTACATGCTAAGACCACAGGGCTGGATCGTGAAAGTTCTTTCTGTTAGTTGCATGAAAGGTAAGCACAACTCTGCTCCCCTAATGAAAGACAGTGTCCAGCCCTAAGGTGGACATTGGAAAGCCTTCCTGGAGCACTTCTTTTTATATAGAAACACGTGTAAATATAGGTGTAAATACAGATATATATGATAGAAGTATATATAGATAGTAATACAAAGCATCTTCATCACTGCCTTCTACTAGGAAGGATTGGATCTACCCACATGAATGCTGTTGCATATGTACTAAGTTCTCATTTACTTTTGGTGTGAAACTTTAAGTGATCATGTCCTTTAAGAAAGTGACAGCCTTAAAATCTCCAAGTGAACAGAGGTATAGATTGACAGTCAGACAGCTACACCTATAAATTCATACTCACAAAAACATACACACTTCTCTGCAAGGATGTGTACCTCTAAAGCTTGTTGTTAAGGGCATCATCCAAATGCCACTTAAACACCAACAGGCATGGGGCATTGAACACCTCTCTAGGAAGCCTGTCCCATTGCATAATAATAAAATTATTTCAAAGCATAATAATAAGCTTTAACTTTTGGGCAGCCCTGAACTGGTCATGTAGTTGGACTAGATGATCATTTTAGGTTCTGTTCTTTTCAGTTCTGTTCTGTTCTGCTCTGGTCTTCTCTGTTCTGCTCTGTTCTGTACTGTTCTGCTCTGCTCTGCTGTGTTCTGTTCTGTTCTGTTCTGTACTGTTCTGTTCTTCTCTGCTCTGCTCTGCTCTGCTCTGCTCTGCTCTGCTCTGCTCTGCTCTGCTCTGTTCTGTTCTGCTCTGCCAGTGAAGCTCTAAGTCTTACTATACAGAATAAACATTAGGATGCACTGGAAAAAATAAATAGTACATAATCTGCCATGTCTATATCACTGTGAAGTTTAATCCTCATGTGTTTTTTCATAATTTCAAAAATATGTCTTTCAATTTACTTTTCTTCATATATATATATATATATATATATCATGTCACAAACAAGTACTTCTCACTTGCATTTTTGTTCCGCTACCACAGCTCATCAGAGCATTTGGCTATCAACTGGCTTAGAACATCTCCAGCCTTGCCAATTAATTGATGAAGAACCATTATGAGACAAATATATCATCTGCATTTTAACTGCTTGAATGGAAGGTTATTAAAGTAATAACTGCCAACATCAAAGCCATTAATAAAATATGGGCTGGGAATAGCAAATTACAAATTTCTGTACCTAGTTCCCAAAATAAATTTGCTCTTGAAGGTAGTTTTAGCACTCACGATGACACAGATGAATGATGCTGATTAAAAAGGAGTGAAGAAAAGATTATCACTTCAGCGTAGAAACCACCAGCATCATTATCGGTCTCATATATATAAAAAGTGTTAAATTTTTCAGTGGCTTCATAGCCTTGCTGTGAAATTGCAGGTGTCACACTGTAGTAGTAGTCGAGCACAAGATAAGGCAAGAATGGAGATAAAGTAGGTTGGACCAAGAACAAAAGCTCACAAAACACAAGAAGAGATAATAGTTCTGTGGCTTTAAAACAGGCTCTTTGTGGACTTTCTTTTGTGAATGAAATATTTGCATTGCTTTTGCTGGTGATGAGGTGTCATTTACAACACGAACAGACACAATCACTTTGAACGAGCCAACAGCTAGTTAATTAGTAAAGATGTAAATTATCAAGAGTGCTTAATGTTGTTTTCACAACCCAAAGACATGAACAAGCTTCCTAGAGAGGGAATGAATAGGACACAAGGCTCAGAAGTACTGTCTGTGCCACATATTTGCAGGGAGACCGTAGGTGTGCCTCTTTCTTTCTCTATACTTTTCTTCCCTCTCCCACTCTCTCTGTCTTCTTGTCAATTTAAAATTTAAACTCTTTGCAGCAAGACTGGCTCTCAGTATGTGGTTTGTTCAGTCCCTCGCACAATGAGGCACCAATGTAATGCAAATCACTATATTAAATATTCATACAAAAGCTTCATAGTGTGACTGCATGAAATCAGAACAATCAGGGAACACGCATAATCTGAGTGCCTAGGTAAGATGAAGCACAGAGATTTCGATTACAATTGCAGCCTCATTAGAGGAAGTGTGCTGACATAAGCTGTGTTTTCATTGTCGTAAGCCCAATTTCATAACCATGTATTAGAGTTATGAGTTCTCCTAGCAAGCCATAATGTTTTCACTTTTGGCTTTGCAATCACACATTGTTAGCTTAAGACGTTTAAACTTTATAAATGGCTCTGTAATGCGTGGTCTTTTCAGCTATAAAATTGTTCCTTAAAAAATAATGAGGCATTGGTCACCAGAGTCAATGTCACCTAACAGCAAATAAATTTTGGCAATAAATTAGAATTTAACTACATAACTGCAAGCAATTCCTTCAAGTAAGAATTAGTCATATATTTTCTTTCCATCCAATAAAAACATCACTAAAATGATTGTTCTTGTTTCTATCTGATGCTTTGCTTCAGGAATGGTAAAGGATGTGTCCAGTAATGAAATATTTGCAGCAATTTGCAGGACTTTACACTGTGAATTTTAGCTGGAATGCCTGGATTGATGCAGCCTCCTTAGGAAAGACTTCCTTACCCTATAATCCAGATAAGGAGACAAAAAACACATGTGGATGGCTTGTTAATGTGAAAATACACTGCGTAAAATCAAAGTCACACTCAATAAAAAGCTTTTTTTTTGGCCCTTTATTGAATGATTGAGCCTGTCTCCGGATATATTATTTGTCTATTTATTCCGTGAGGTGTTCAAGGCAGCTTTTATCTCCTGTTCATCATGAAGCATGCTTTTCTTGCAAATTATAGCTCTGGAAGCTCATTATTACTCGATACTTCCTTACTTAAACCGTTTCTTTTTAAAAGAAGAAAACATGGCTGGTGTCCATCACAATGAATTTATATGCAGTAGAGTTTATAGAAATATATTTTTAGCACAGTGGACACACTTGAAATCTCAGGGATTTGATTTAGGATTTGCATTTTGCACTTTAGACCACAGCACTTCAGTGTGCACTCTAAAGGCAGACTTTGGACAATGTTTTCAGAAATGCCCAATAACACACCTGAAAGACAAGTGAGCAACAGATTTAACCCGAAAGCCAGCATTTACAGATTATCATAATTTCAAGAAATCACAGCAAGCTGTTATGTCTTTACTACTCTTACCTCCTTCTGGTGTTTGACAAGAAAAGAAATCCACATGTGGCACACTGCCTGCAGAGCCTCATGGGTGTATAAGCAAAGCCAGTGGGGTTGTGTTGCCACCAGTATGATCAGGTAAGGATAAAAACCACATAAACCCCCCCATTCCTATCACAATTATGCATTAAATTTTAGAATGTTCAGAAACCTTGTCTACTGTAGGCATAAAAATGAAGCATCACTCAGAAGCATCCTCAAAGCTCACCTTCAAGAAGCCTTGTGAGATCTTAATCTCTTTAACCCCAGTTTAGAACAACTGAAAGAAGTGCTGGTGTGGAGTTGCACTCCTGTGGCTTCCTCAGAGCTGCCCTTGCACTGGGGTGTTCACAATGAAAGCAGTGATCACTGGTTTTGGTGGCACTTACAGCAATATCAAAATGTATGGAAAGACTTTCTCAATTTCATTTCTTTAAAGGACTTGTAATTATTTATTTGATGAAGATAGTTCATAATGTTAGAACCATTACTGTAGTCTTCAGGTACCTGTTTGTGTTGCAATAATATCTAACTGCTTCAACCTTTGACCAAAGCTCTATGATACCAAAAGCTTCACCAGCTCCAGATTGCCACTATTTCTACACCAAAATCAAAATTCCACTCTATTTTTCCCCGGGCTATAAACACACAGACACATTTTTTGTGAGAGAGCCCCTTGTTGATGACTGGAAGAAAGAGGTCGTACATTATATCCACATCCAAAAAGGAGAGAAGGGCTGAGCAGGTCAAGGGTACTTTTATGGGAGACCTTTATAGCCAAAATGGCAAAGTAGTCAGGAGAGAAAGCAGAGGTTAGATGTGGAAGGTAAGCACATTCCAGCTTTGCTGTTGGACTGAATATTGGCACAATACTGTGGAGCATGTCTCATTTCCCTTCCATCCACAGAAAGAAAATGCTGGCATACAACATTGCCAGGAAAACCCTGATCTGGATCCAGGTAAGTCCACAAGTCTTGACAAAGCCAGAGATATGAGCTGGCTGATGCCCTGATTCTGTCGGCTTGGACCACATACAGTCAGCATACAGAACTAGGATATTTCTGCATTGACATCTTACGGATTTTTAACTGACTGTACCAAAAGATATGCACAAGATTATATATAATTTTATATATACTGTCAGCAACTGTTGTTCCTACTGCAGGGTTCTGATTCAACAGCAACATGGGCATATTTCTTTAATAGGAAAGGTTGTTTTTTTCCCCCTGAGAACTTCATGTTCTGAGTGAGTTTATTCACGAACCTTGGAAACTTCATTAATATTCACTCTGAGCAAAAGAACAGCTTTAACTTCATCCACATTCATTGGATGTCTCACTCGATCCCATATGTTGCCCATCACACTGAGCACTCGTCCCCCCCTTTGCTCCCAGTAAACAGAGAGCACATTCTGGGAAGTACAACAATGTATCTTGAGAAAGCAAACAATTTTTAGCTGCAAAACCCCACAAATATTTTGAGTGAAGAAATGAAAACAGGGCATTTACAACTACCTTCAGAGGAGTTCCTGTGACATTGGCACTGGCCTATAAGGACTTTGTGGCATAACTTATCCTTGTACATTCTGGGGTTTGCTTTTTAACCCACACTGTGTAACTTTCCCTTGTGATTCACCTGTGAATTTCCCATCTTAAATACTGAAAGGAGAAAAAAAAACAACCCAGCACCCTAAAGTTCTTTAAGCTTTTTTTCCCTGCATTAACCTGTACTTCAGAGCTATGCTTGATGACAAGGGGTAACGGATTAAAACTTAAACAGGGGAAGTTTAGATTGGATAGAAGGAGGAAAGTCTTTCCTGTTAGGGTGGGTTGCCCAGGGAGGTTTTGAATGCTCCATCCCTGGCAATGTTCAAGGCCAGGTTGGACGAGGCCTTGGGTGACATGGTTTAGTGTGAGGTGTCCCTGCTCGTGGCAGGGGGATTGGAACTTGATGATCTTAAGGTCCTTTCCAACCCTAACTATTCTATGATTCTATGATTCTATGACTGACACTGTATGTATAGTTTTGATACTTCTTGTACAAGACACATTTTTTCCATTGTATTCATAAAATAAGAGTCCATTAAACACATACCAAGGGCAGTTAGATATTATTGCAGCTATCAGACTTATTAATAGTTATTATCACCAACCCAATTCATTACTTGTCACCTCTTTCTTACACTGACCCTGCAGCTAAGAGAGAATAGCAAACTTAAGGGAAGATTTCTCCTTCAGAGGCAGAGCCATCAATATCACTTCCTTTTTTTCTTCCTTCTATTTCCAAGTCTTAGTGTTTGTATATTTATAACACTCAACCAAAACCAGCTCTCTGGATTCCCAAGTTCTTCTTGCTTGTTCTGATGAAGAGAATACATTTTCTGCTCTGAATAGTTTGCCAGTTAATCATCTTTAAAGTGTTTCCAACTTCATAGCAATCTTAAATGAGCAATGTCTGTAAACACACACTGGAAGAACAACCTGTAAAGTATTCAGATACATCATTGTTACTGACTACAGTATTACCCAAGTGCTTCTACAATGCCTAATTGCATTCCACTTACCCATAGTCACTATACAAAAAAACCAAATCCAGACACATACAATCAAACACCCTACAAGAATTCTCAGATAAATCACAATGGGCCAAGTCTTTTAAAAAGAAAATCAGCTTTTCAGTGATTCTGATTGATGCTCCAATGTAAGTCTTCAGAGCTCTTCACATCTTCTACTTGAATTCCTTGTGATAGCTTTCCAAACCTGGCTTAATCATCCCATGAAGGTCACAAAAACTAAAAGGGGTGGACATGACATAGAATGATGTCTGTAAGGTGCCTGGATGAAATAATCTACAAGGGTTTTGCATGAGTATCTAAAATAAGTGTAGTTCTTAGGCATTCTTCTCACAAATTAATAATAAATCTGCCATGGGTTATCATTTTAATTGAGAAGGGAGGCCTTAAGAAAACCCAAATACTTAAACTGTGCTTTCCTATCTGTTATTTTGAGGTAAAGCAGCTGCAGTAGTGGAAGAGGTCAGATAAAGCATATGAAGGTATGAAGAGTGCAACCTGGTAAGCACCTTCAAAGCCTGTGGACAGTAGCCATGCTGAAGCTGAATAGTACACCAGTTGATGATTAATCCCAGTAAAAGAAACTGAGCTACTCAGTGACATTCCTCATTTCTCGCAGCTTTATGTTCTATTCCTAAGGCCTATGGAAAATCACCTGTGGCTGGAGTCAGTTACCAGCCTTCTGTGGTCTTTCCAGCACAAGAAGCAGAGTACCCAAGACAATGTAGCTCCTGGGTACCAGCAGCTCATGCCCCAAAACCTATATTACTAAAGAGAAACCTCCTACTGGGTCCCAATCATATGCTTGACCACAACATCCCATTTATAACTTCCATCCTTTCCCCAGAACAGTGCAAAAAGCATAAAGCTTGAAATGGTTTTTCTTTTGTCTTTTTTTCCTTTTTGATAGATAGCTGACAGCTGATATTGCCCATTGACAGTAGATAGTAGCTGTCCCAAAGAGACAACTCTGCCTCACCAGCCACCTTTTTGTCAAGCATGAAGATCAGTCACCTTAGCAAAAGTATTTGTCACTTGTGCTTTGTTTTTCAGTTGCAGATGGGAAAATAGTTATTTCTGGTATTCCCATAGCTCCTGAAGGCCCCAGACAGCTCCAAGGCCACTTTGGGATGAGCCTACACTGTTTGCAGAAGCATTTTTTAGACACTGAGTTCTCAATATAAAAGAAGAAACAGCATGATGGAAATGGGAGGACTGGGTGGAACAATCACTTACAGGGAGAGGAAGAGAGCTCGACCTTCCCAGCCTGGGCTTGGTGCCCTGCCCTGTGCATCACACAATTCAGCACCTAAAAACCCACCAGTGGTTTAAGGAAAGGTATTTGTGAGGCTGAACGAAGCAGGGAGAAAACACAGGGTCCCCCATGCAGGATCCTGCCTACCCACAGCGGGGCAAGAGATGCTGGTGGAAAAAGACTGGGCTAAAGATATTGTGCATATGGACAGGGAGCAGCTGATATCCCCAGACAAGCACCCAGGGGAGATGGATTGTTGGGTTGTCTTTGAGATTTGCTGCCTACTTGCCTGTCCCTCAAGCTCCCTGATAGATCTGGGTTTGAGTTATTGCTGTCAGCCCCTTGGATTAGGTTTCTGTCTGTTTTATAACTCTGTTTAGTATCAGCTTACTCAATATGTCTTTTATATCTCTAATGGTGAAATAAACTGTTATAAATTTACCTAAGAGATGACGGATACACTGCGTCAAGAAGAATGTCTGAGCAAAGAAACTGCTTTTAATTGTAACTTCTGGCACAGAAGGCCTTCCTCACTGCAGGTGATCTGCCTTTATACACAGAAACATTTGGTTTATTTACTGTTACAGAGGAAAAATGTGAAACTGATAGAAATGGTACAACTGAAATGTTTACAGTCTTTGCAGCTACAGACAGGCTTCTCCACTGCTGCAGCAGCCACAGCAGGACCAGATTCAGCCCTTCAGCTGCTTCTCCCGCCCATGACCAAAAGAATATCTACCTTTTAAGAGAGGTGGGATGCAGCCACTCTATGTCCTGTGTCCCTTAACAACTCCTTCCCTGGTTATAGCAGTGATTTTACTGGTTTTATACCCCAGTATTTGTGTTGCCTCAGACTGACATCACAAGAAGGTCACCATCCTGAAAGCCAGACTAGAGAGCTTCAACAGAACTGTTTTTAATGTTTCTTTATACCTTAAAGCTGACTGTTGAAAGATATTCCCCACAAATTCTCCCCTCTTTCCTCACAGCAAGCTTAACAACATGAAACCTATGTGGTTTTGAAGCCTATAATCTCCTGTCAGCTCCATTTTTTCTTTCCAGGGGTGTAGAAAGCCTGGCAGCAGTGCCTTTGGTCACACTGCTGAGGAGCAAGGACATTATGTCCATTGCCTGGACAGGCACCACTGCAGGCTTGGCTATTTCATATGTAGAGCTGCAGAAGGCAGATAGCTGGATCCCAGGTCCCCATGGCCACTTACATTTGTCATGTCATAAACTGAAAGGAAACATCAAATCAGAGATGTGAAGAATACAAGATAAGCTGACATCTTCCAATATCAAGACCAGGAAAACAAGCCTCTGCACAATAACTAGCTGGAGTTAAGAGCTTTATGTTGCATTCTGCTCTAAATGAACATGTTCATGCAGAAACTCCCATCAGCATGCCTCAGGACCTTTTCTGAAACTCAGTTCCTGAAAAGCATTATTTTTTCTTCTGTAGGCCCTCCAACTTACCAGTGATTTCTAAGGAGGAATTATAAATCTTCTGTGTATTGAACATTTGTTTTTCTCACTCCTGCTTGCTGTCAATAGATTGCATATTTATTTCATGGGTAGACCATCCTGCGTCTTATGCTGCATTATTTTGGAGCCATTTAATCATACTGATTTTGCAATTTCAAGTAAAGTTCTGTTAAACCTTTCCTTTGACAGCCTAGCTTTCTCTGTGGTAATCTTTGTGGATATTTATTTTCCCAGGTCATATATGCAGTGAGCTATGACATTAACTATTTGAATCACAACAGATCCAGGAGACCTCATCTACCTGGTGCAAGGCCAGCAGTGCTCATAATTCCTGCCATGGCATATACCTTAGCCTAATTTCCTGCCATGTGATGGCAGGTATGTAGAGTGAGCAGCTTATCTCTGTAGGCAAAATAACTCATTTTCTTTCCCAAAAGCTTTGGATAGACATACACCAAATTACAGATCTGCCTATCTTTGGGAGATCTTCACAAGAAAGTCAGTAGCAGGCCACAAGCCAGAACCCTCTTAGTGGATCAGAAACCAACCTTAGGTTATAGATGAGTCGTTTAATGCATGTTATGGTTACATGGCACTTGTATGATCAAGTGCAAAGCCTAGGTACACAATGACAGATGTATGTAAGACTTGGTAGTTTTTAACAAAACAAGCTCATTCCTCAAGATAAGCAGCAAGGTCAATATACCAGCTCACTATATTCTCATGGCCAGTTCTCAGAGAAAACAGGTTTCAACCGTTTCCTTCCAGATGACAGTGTGAAGTGTCAAAAAGCTGAGTGATTTCTTCTGCTCCCTTCCACCATTGTCCTGCCAGTTAATAAAGTGTAGCCACCTACGGAAAGCTGCAGCAGTCAGAACAAAGACTGATCACACTGCTAGAAGCACAGTTCTCTAAGCCACAGACAATAATAATGTGTGGTATGAGTACAACTCATTGTCCCTGATATTCAGCATCACGGTCAAAATCCAGAGTGGTTTCTATCCATATCTATTCAAAGCTTCAGGTCCTTTGTTTTCTCTGCTTAAGATGCTTTCATGAAAGTACAGAATTTCCAAAACTGGTTATTTTGGTGTTGAAGGCATTAGAGCAGCATTGTCAAGATATCCACAGGTTGGTTTAGCTTTGATCTAGCCTCCTTCTCAGCATGATATATAACCAGTCACTGTGTACAAAGAACACTCATGAACTATAAGCGCAGGTGAAGGACTTTGAAACGTTAAGTCATATAATTCTACTTATATTTAAATTCAGTAACAGTGGTGGATTGGATAATATGTAGTAACTGATATTCTAAATTGAATGGGCAGGAGTCATCAAAAGAAGAGTTTAGATTGTGAAACTGCAACAGCTGTTTCTTTTTAATGTGAAAGATGGCTAGTACTGAAAACATTGTCCACTGATCAACTTCTCTGCTACCATTACCTTCCCCATGAATATGAATGGAAGTTGATTTACCTATACCTTTTTCTCTATCCCTGTTTTTAAAAAGACTTATAATGGAAATACTTATTTCTGGGAAATAACCACATTCTGAGGCTATATTCTGTCATTTTATTGACACTGAATAGTATTCTGTTCTCCAAGCATTCTTACTGAAACCAGGGGGATCACTCCTGAAGTAAAGAGATAGTGGTGAAAGAATATGAAACTTTAGCTCATTTAAATGGAAAGAAAACATGAATATTATTTCTATGACTTCCTGTTGCTTGAGTTTTATTATTATACTCATAATAAACATTTGCAGAAGGTGCTTAGTTTTTAAGATAACTGTGGAGGGCATCAAAATGACAAACACCAACAAAAGGTAAGAAAGGGAGTTATTAAAATATAATATTGAAACCCATATCTATTGACAGGCTACTCAGAGCAGAGAATACATGAATCATTACATATTTGAATTCAAATTCCAAGGTTGAGATGCTTAATTTTTTTTTAATAGGCTGAAAGCAATAACATATCTTTAAGCAAAGAAGCTCAATATTGCACATTATAGTGTAATAACATTTGGCTTTAAAAACTCACTTCCAAATAAATTAACAAAATGCAGAAACATTAAAAGAAGTTTAGGAAGACATCCTTTAGAGACTCTTTATTTCTTAGTTATGCAACTAAAGGCCTTTGGAAATGAATAGATACACTTCACAAAGAGCTCATCCTGTCTTTCACTGTAGTAAAATTGGGAGTGACACAAAATACTGGAGATTTTACTTCCTCTCTAAAGCAATGACAATTAGCATTTTACATATAAGATCAGATTGATTCTTGTAGTCTTGGAAAACAGTGATCATTATCTTTTTTTAGGAATAGACTGTATTAATATTATGGAAAAATCTGATCATCACAGTTGCTACATAATTACTCTTGGTCATAGGTACAATGGATAAGGCTTCCAAAAGTATCTACAAGATGTAGGACTGTAAGTCCTTGTGGCTTAACATCAAGTTTTGCCCTGATGATAAGCATTCTTGTTGCATTTTTAGGAATGCAGAATCAGAATCCCAAATTCAGCAAGTCTACACCTACCTTCAGCCATATCAGTTAGACACAATAGAGCCTTCTGCTGTGCCTCAAAATGTGCTTTTTAACAAGTAGAAAGAACTCTTCATCTTCATGGAAAATGATCTGAACTTCCGGGGTCACTTTGTGTAAGAGCCATCCAAACAAGCTTTCCTACTGTTACCATAACCTCAGTGTGCTCCTTTGTAGAAACCTACCAGGCAGACATCTGCTGCCCATTTATCAGAGCACAAGGACAGACCCTCTGATTTTCCGCAGGCCAAAATCCCACCTCATGTTCCTTTATTCCAAAACGCTATTACCAAGGCTGGAGAAAATGAAGGTAACAGAATCCCAGCACACAGCCAGAAACTTCATCAAAACACAGACAGAAAGAGAGAGGGAAAAAAACCCAATAATAATAAAAAAACTTGGCATTTAGGTAGCAAGGTTTTCCAGAACTTACTGGGCAGACCTAATGTTCTTGGATGTGTCCAAGCCAAGAGTCAAGGCAGAAAGCTAAGTGGCTTCACTACTTGCCACCAGACTTCTTGCAGAGCAGAAAACACACTTCAGCCAGCTAAAATGGGAATTTAATCAAGTACAATCTAGAGCATCATTTACAGTAACACCCTGGCTCTTCTTAACACTAGCTCCAAAACAGTTATCTTTCATATGAAGGCTGTGAAACAAACAAAGGGGAAAAAAAGTGTTCTTTGATTTATAGCAAAATGTAAAAGCCAGAACTTTTTTTTTCAGTAAAAATCCAGAACCTTCTTCAATTTTGATAAAGATGACACTAAGTCTCTCCATGCCTTCTGAGGAAAAACAGAAAGAATCATTACAATTTACAAAAAAGCCCTCAGCATCATCTAAATTTAGAGTTTCGCACTGTTATCTCACTCATATACTTTATTTCTCACCTGTTAAATTATACTTGCTGGGAACACAGCCAAGGAACAACTGCTGGCATTGTCACTGTTGTAAGGAACAACATTACCGATATTACTTAGAGAACACAGGCGGGTTGTGTGGGTTTTTCTTAAACTTGGAATGAAAAAACATCTTAGAAGGTATTAAAGAGAAGACAAATTAACTAGGAGCTTAATCTAATGCTTTGTTCTTTGGAAATGGCTAAATTTAATAACTGCGAAGAATTGTTATGGATGTTCAATATCTTGCTCAAGAAAATATCAATCAAACAGATTATATCTCCCCACCACTCCCAACAACAAAGTGAGTGTTAGGAACACATCTCAAGGAGATGTGGCAGGCTAAAAGGGAAATACTAAACATTTTCTAATACAGAATTCATTCTCTGAACATGGTTCAAAACAACTAAGTTAATTAAAAACTGTCCAAATATTACATGTCTGGAAGTGGAACAAAAAGGGCCTGATTTTGCTTGTGATTCATCCTCTTTCTATTCCTGTAATGACATAGAAGTCTAGGAGGGAGAGGAAATGTCTTGCCTGCTCTGCCCAGGCTAGAGGAGGTGTCAGGCCAGATGGGGTTACAAATCAGCATTTCATCATACACCATGGATGCTCTGCAGCACCACAGGTGATTCATTGAGTTGCAGCCAGAAACAAACTCTGTGGCAAAACTTCCTCTTCTGAGCTTCACCTTTTACACAGTTTAAGGTGGAATGTAGTTTTTACACTTATATTTTATATTTATTTATTTTAATGCCTATTATTCCTGAATATTTCCTAGTAAATTTTTGGTAATGAACTGTCACAAAATTGAAAGAGTTAAAGTAAATTTTGTGTCTTTTCAGGTAAAGATCCTTTCTATATCATTATTTAGTAAATGATTGACACTGAATTTTCAGTGTAGAGTATGCTTGGGTTATGCTTGGGTTACATGTTTCCAGGAGGACTTGAAACTGATTAGATTTTCAGCTCTCGACATGCATTGAGCATCTCACTTTTAGGACCTGAGGACCCTGAAATCCAAAGGATGCTTCCAATTAAGACACACATTTACACTTCATTGAGCTTGTTTTGAATGCACATGTGCATTACCACTGCACCTGAAATTACAATATATATGCAAATCCTGTATCTCTAAACCTTCAGTTTGAGAAACACAGCTAATCTCACCAGTGACAATGTATTAATACTTCCTATAGCATTTTTCTCAGAAACACTTAGTGCAGAACTTGGCACAATGCTGACGATTATGACATTAGAGAAAAGAATAAATTTTTCATTACTATTACTTTAAATATGTTTGTTATTATGATGCCATGTTAACATCCAACTGTCAGGATTATGTTGGGGCTGTCTTTCAGATTTCCCAAGCTGCTTATGTGCTTCAGTTATGCAAAGATGGAAAAGTCTGTGATTTTTGGAATGTCTGGTGCATTTCTTCTCACTGTAAATATAGTCCCACTGTGAATGATATTGGTTTATTTTTAAATACTGTCCTCAGTAACCACTTGCAAATGGCTCTGCTTCAAGGCAGACATTCAGATGCTCTGTAAAGATTGTTTATCAAAGAACTACAGAAGGCTGTAAACAAGCTTCAGATATAATATAAATGCACTGCTGTTATGAATACCTTGTCTTTGGTGAATTCTTGGCTCCATTAAAATTGCTGGAAATTTTGCTATTGACCCGTCTGGGGCCAGTATTTCAACTATTTGTTCTGTTTTCATGCAGGACCATTGGGAACTACAGCACATCCCCCAGTGAAAAAAAAAAAAAAAAGCTTTAGTGCTTAGGTCTTATATCCATTTCAAAACCATCATGCAATCAACAGCCCCACATCCTCAGCATCATGCTGGAACAGCTATGAAGGCTGAACATCAGCTTCCAGATCAAAAGTTCCCTTCCTGCAGCCTCCCCAGCTGGGAATGAGTGAGGAAGGACTAAGCTCCCTCCAGTTTCACAGCATCACATAATGGTGCAGGCAGGAAGGTACTTCTGGAGATCACCTAATTCATTCATTTTCTCAAAGAAGACTCAGTGAAAGCAGGCTGCTCAGGGCTGTGTCCATCTGGGTTTTTAATATCTCAAATGGAAGAGATAACCTCTCTGGGCACCCTGTGCCAGTGTTTGACCACCCTCATAGTGGAAAAGCTTTTTTCCACATTTAAACAAAATTCCCTGTATTTGAGTGAATGCCCATCGTCTGTTGTCCTCTCAGTGGGAACTACTGAGAAAAGTCCAGCTCCATCATTTAATCTCCTTCATCAAATATTTATAGACATTGATAAGATTCCTCCTCACCTTCTATTCTCCAGGCTGAGCAGTCCCAGCTCTCTCAGCATCTCCCTGGGTAGTCCTGATTCAGAAAAGCAGTTAAGTGTGTGTTTATCAGAGCTCTGTGTTGAAAGGTCATTGTATTTCACCAGAGCATGCAGAGACATTGAAATTCCGTCCAAATCCAGAAAAAAAGTTCCAATATTTTAAAACTGTCTGCAAAAGAGACATCTATGGACTCGGTATCAAAGCAAGTCCTAAAATCCCCAGCCTCACAGCCAGTGGAGCTACAGAGTCTGCAGTAGCCCATCTGGAGAGTTGCCCTTTAGTTAGGTCATGAGACATCCTTTGTCTGCACCTCTGCAACACTCCAAATTCCATTTCATATATTTGAGGCAATATAGTTCTATTGCACGGCTTGTTTATTTCAAACACAATAATTTACTTGAAAGTCACAAAAGAAATAAATTTCCCCAAAGAGAGTTATTTAAATTAAAGCATTTCCTGCAGAACAGAACTTTAAATTAGAAAATGAAATCACATACAGGCATAAAGTTGACATTTCAGTTTAATTAGGAAGACTAGTGTACAAATACTTGTTGTTAATACCAAACCAAGTCAGACTCCAAACTGCTTGTAATAATGAAATTAAAATTAAGGGCACAGATGAGACACTGAGTGAAAATTTGGACTGCTCTGCACTAATTCTGATAGGCAAAATTCATCCCATTACAGAAGATCAATAAATGGTTCATATATCACTCTGCACCACCTGAGGCCTTGCTTCACACAGTGGGCAAGGTCCTCATATTAAAATTCAGAAATGTGAGCTTCTGAATCAGTATTTCTAAGATATTAAAACTCTGAACTGCTGCTTTACATTTCTACATGGGAAAATTATATTCTCACTCTCATAAATTATTCTTTGACCTATATATGACAAGCTTTAAAAAAAACCCATCAGCTACCATAAATAGAAAAAGGTGAATAGGTCTTGTGCTGAACCTCTGTAGAAGGGTGGATTTCTTTCACCTAGAACAATTTAATTTACACTTAACTTCAGCCAGGAATTCCCCATCTCATATTAGCAAACTGAAAATCGTCTTCATGTATATGTCCAGCAAAATGACGCTGTATCACAACAAAAGGAATTAGGTTTCATTGGAAGTCAAAAACAAACTGCACCAACAAATTGCACAGTGCTGTTCACCCAGCTCTTCCTTTGGTGATGTCTGGACCAAGATATTTAGAGGACTGGGCTGTAAACGAAGGGCCCCATCGAGTACAGTTGTCAGGCACATACTCAGAATTCAAGGATCCCTTCTAACCAACTCATTTACCAATGTAATCTTCAACCACATAGCCTATACTCTCACACAGCTCCTGCAGACCTTCAGCCACATAGCCTATACTCTCATATAGCTCCTGCAGAGGCAGACACCTCTTAATTATGGTTCACCCTCCTCCCCTTGAACACTAACCTCAAAATGCCACTTAGTGCCCGAGCTTCCCTGTGGCAAGGAGAACATCTGGGGCTGGCAGGACAGCAGGTCTAATCTCACTCATCATTACCCTGGCCACAGGGATGCATTACTACACAGGGGGAAACACTCTGTGCCCAGTTAATAACTGATCAAAAACACACACAGGACACCAGGGAGTAGGTCATGACTCCTTTACCCAAATTTGCCTGGATCAGTGTTCATGGTGCTTTGCTTCTGATTTGCAGTCTACAGCTGAGCTCTGGATGAGACTCCAAATCAAACAGCAGCAGAAGCAGCACCAGAGACAGCTGTGTGAAACGGGAATTCTCCAAGGGCATTTTTTGTTTTTGTTCATAGATGGAAAATAAAATATTTCAACTTAAACATAGTCACAGATGTTCTCTGGAACACAGACCCGTTTAATGCAAATGTCCTTTTGCTGCTCATTTGTGGTGTCTTTCAGCAAAACACTGACTTTATGGAATGACCAACACTGGTAGTCAGTCAGATTATTATATTTGATTCTTTGAAAACCATTAAAGTGCTCTCAATAGTTTGCAATGTCATAGGTCTACGCCAGGCATCTTTACATACTATTCAGGACTGACTTCCCTTGCATTCAGAACTGAATTAAGAGGAAGATGGAATATTAAATACAGATTTGTGGGAAACAAAGTTTTCAATTTGCATAAATGCCAATATTCCAACAAGAAAAAAGCAGCAGAACACCCATTCAGAGTGATTTCCTGGTGTGAGATGCATCCCTCTAAAGAATAACTTAGAACAGCCTCCAGGATGATGATCCGCAAAGAAAACCTTGACTCATGGTGGCTTTTCTTGTCTGGCTGCTAATATTTTTGTGATTTACCTTGTATGGCCTCATTTTTCTAGGCACATGTAAATTCTTAAAAGGCACATCCTTCTTGGAAGCATTTGCAGTCCTCTAATGTCACATAACATGCTGCATTTTCATTAATGCTGTTTGGGTAATGCAGTCTCATCGTATTACACTTCTCGGTAACAATCTGCAGTTTATCAAGGAAGGCATGGGTCTGACACTAGGACTTCTTTTGAACATAGACCCTAACTCTCATAATCCCCTGTGAGGGGCAGTCTCTCACCATTTTGGCTGAGTCAATAGGCTGGGAAGGGAATGGGGACTAAGTCACAGACCATATGTTGGATGTACTTGGATCACCACCCTTGTTAACCACTAAGTGATCCTTCCCTTTGACCTATGAGAAAACCTCATTAACTGGGAAAGAGAAGACATCACGCAATAAAACCTTGTGGAGATTTGCCACCTACATAATTTTTATGCCAAATGTCCACAGGCTTCTGCACTTCTGAGAACTTCTCATGTGAGAGTTCAGCAGATGGACTGATGAGGAATTTTCTAGTGATTGGGTTACTATCCAAAAATACCATTAAGGGGAGTAATCACAGCACCCAAGTTTGGGCCAACTTATCTATATAATTTCCACTGCAGCTTTGCCTATATTGCATGGAAAAGCAGGTTATTCTGATCTCTGACTCATCTCTATTCCAAGAACTAAACAAAGTTCAGGAGGAGGCCAGCTAATTATGTTATGCACCTAGAGTTAAAAGATTTCTGCATTCTCTGCTACATAGAAAATGTTTCATCTTGATTTCAGTGAGACTTCAAGAAAGGAACAGAACATTTTGACCTCCCATGACATTTTGTTTCCATATTCAACTTTTGCATTATATACTAAGCAAGTGAAAAAAGTTTAAAATAATTGAATGCTTTACATTTTGTTATGAAAACAAATCATTTCCTTTTTCTTTGTATTAAATGTTTTGCTTGAAACATGGGGGTTTTTTTTAAGGAGTTTCATGGGTATTATTTTAACAAGCACATTGTTTTCGTTCCATTTTGGAGTGGAGCAAAATGCATCAGGATCACACAGTTACTCAGAAAACAGAAAATCTTGACCATACGCAGCTTCACTCAGCAGTCATTCACCTCCAGACCAGAAATAACTGCTTATAACTCCAAGCCAAGACACTGGGACTGTGCGATGGAAACTGGATGAAATGCATTAGCTTGAGATGGATACAGCAAAGGTCAGGTTAGATGATGAACTGGCTGGTTTTGGCTTTTACTCCAGGAAATTTTGCAGCCTGTTTCAGGAGTGAGGTATTGCATTTTCCATAGCCTGTGTAAAGCAATTTGTCAAGTCTCAGGAAAACAAGTAAAGCCAAACCTCTAACAGGATCATCCATTGTTCTAGGTTTAAGTACAGAAGAGGAAGGAAAGACACAAGACATATTTGAAGGTCTGTAGGGTAGCTAGTTCTTGGATTTATGTCTTGACCCCAACTACTGATGCAGATCTTTCCCATAGTATATGAAGTAGCAATCAATATCTGACTCTGTCACCAAAGTAATTTCTAAAATGCCTCCCTACTTCATTCCAAGACTTCAGCCTTTTGAGTTTTCACTCAAGAAGCATTGCAGCCTCCAGTAGTACCACCACAAAGCTGTCAGAGGGCCAAACCATCTGCCCAGAGCCCAGACCAGCTGCCATCTTTCTAAACAGCTTTCATATACACCAGGATTGAGCTGCAAGCCAAGGTAATTATATAGGCAGCCTCCAGCTTGGACTTCATCATTCTGTTTCCTGAGGGCTCTTTTGAGCCTCTTCAGCTGTGTGACTGTAGATTCATCCATTTCTCCAAAGTATCTGTTAGCATATGTTGTTAAGAGCTCAACATATGGTGAGTGTACATCCATTCAGGCACACAGAAGTGCTTGTGGACATTGGACCAGGTGAACAGACTGCCCACATGTCCTGTCACAGGGCCTAGCTCATTCCTGTCTTGTGTCAGAAGAGGACAGAGTTTTGGTTATGTGGTGGACTTGCATCTTGCCACTTCATAATGGAATATGTGAGGATTTGCTCAAGATGATTGATTTTGACATATGCGATCCTTTTGCATGTTTGCATTCATGGGGTAGGAAACACCTGCCTTGAACTGCGGATCTGTGGTAGGAGCAGCCCCATCATGAAGTGATACTAATGGACTTTACATATGGCATCTTCCTGCTAGAGCATCTGGTACCACAAGGTCAAGGTAATTGTATCTTGTAGAGGACATTGGCAGACAAGATCAGTCACAAACACAGTTCAGAGAAACAGGGGTGGTCAGAGGTGTACAGAGACATGTTTAATGTCTACAAAAAGCCTGCAAATCAAGAAAGAGACTCCTAATCTGTGGATTTCCAGTGCCAACATCCATCCAAGTTTACAGGCCAATGACCTTTTTCCTGAATAAAATCCATCAGATATTCACCCTGCTTTTCTTGGTCAAAATACCTGGATTTTTGAGGACCCCAAGGGAACCTTGGGAGCTGCAGTTGGGCATCAGGGGTTGTTGATCCGCATCTGCATTAGGCAGAGGAAGAAGTATCCAGCAGTGAGGTGATTAATCAAAATACCATAAGTCTGGACATTTGACTGATTAGATTCCATGTAATACGATGCCCTGATCCTGTTTCTGATCTCATCATTGCAAGCACTTTATTCAGTGTTTTTAAACTCAGCTGAAATCATGAGGAACTCCATGAAATGGCTATGGCCCATTTTTTTAACTCACTCTCTCTTTTTAATTCTTTAGTTCCACTTGAAAGAAAAAGATTTAAGATTCTCTCCCCATCATGCTTTTTTTGGCATCTTTAGATGGATAGTCTCCTAATTCCTAAGTCCTAGGGGACATTGGCAATTGAAAGTCTTGAATGTACTCTCGCATGGAGAGAACATAAATGCTTTTCTATTCCAACAGCACCAGGGAACAGAACAAGGTCAGGTACTGTCATCAGTTCTTTTTCCTTTTTTCATTTTTTTAAACTAATTCAAGGAAAACTCATAAATACTTTTCGAAAAGGAAGCCAAATTCACCTCCACTTCCATCATGATTCACTGGATCTTCACCTATCAGAAATGTGATTGGAGATTGCTGCTTCATTTCACACCAAGATTTTTGCCCACAAGCACATAGATGCAATCTATGTCCCTCCTAGTCCTCTGCTGTTCAGACTTCCACATCTGAGCTAGTCCCTGTAGGTCCATTCTGTAGCCATGGGTCTCATGACTACACTCATGAATACTTCTGACTTAACAGGTCGTCACCCTGTGTTGTAGGTGAAGGATGCACTGGGTGGGTGCATGAATGACTCTGTGGTCCCACATCATAAGCCCTTTGGAAATGGAAGAGAAATAGCCCCTGCCAAGGTATGCTTCATCTCGTCTATTTTAGACATCCACCTGAGAAAGAGATGAATCACACCCTGGAGGTTCCTGCTCATCTCCTTTTATTAGGCAGGGATTCAAGACTGCCAGTTTCTCACCCAGGCATCCCTATTGTAAAGGTCTATAACCAGACAGAGGATTTTTTCCCCACCTTACTTTCCCTCTTCTACAAATATATGGTGCAACACAATTTATATGCTGCATCTCTGTAAAGACAAGGGACTCTCTTTTCATGCACACTAATCTCCTGACCTGCACTTCAAAGGCTGGAAAATAAAAGATGATGTCTTACCTTTTGTTTGGTTTATTATAATGAAAAACCCAGCAGTTTGTGCCCTAGGTGTGATTTACACTGAATGATGTGCAGTATTTTCTTTCCTTTATTGGCTGTGCCAACATTTTAGGAATAAATCTAGAAAATGTGTGAATTCTAATATCTGTGCATGTGAGTTTAGTGCCTTTATATAGACGAGTTAACTCAGTTTGCATCAGCCAATTTATTTCTTGGCAGTTTCTCAGTTTTGAGGTAGGAAGTACGTTACTTGTGAAACCATCTACATTTTTGCATGGATTAATTCCTCACTCCTTTTTTGTCTGCAGCCTGGAATTGTTTCTAAATTGAAGAGGGCTGTGGTCTTAGTTTACTTTTTTTAATGTTTTTTAATAGTAATGAACAAGTGGAAATTGTCACACCCAACCGAGCTCAGTCATTAACAAAGTCAAGTAACAATCAAGGCAGATACTTTTTTCAATCTTAAACTTCTGTTTTGCATCAGAACTAATTATTTCAGCTTAGAGCCTGGCACAACTCACCCTTATAATCGAAGGGAGGTTTCAATGAAAAACCTGCACCTTTATAAAGAAGCTTGGCTTTAAGTCATCTCCCACTGAAACATCTGAAGATCAACACTGCACAGCCCCCTCAGTGTACTGGATTATTGTGAACATCCTGCTGGCTATAAATCAGCTTTCCATATAATTGTGCTCTTATTTAAAATTCTAGTGCACCCACAGAAGAGCAAGAGAAACTGATAAGCATTTTGTAAGGTTATGAAGAATTAGAACTCTAGGTAAATGTCAGAGAAAAGATAGTAGGCCATAAATCATCACTTGATGGTATCAGGTGAAATAACCTGTTCTCCCCCCCCACCTCCCCAGGGCAACCAACCCTGAATATGTTAAATGCTGAATTTATCAGCGATGCAACATCCCCACTGACACTTAGATATGAGGCCATTTCAGCAGCGATGGAGAGTTTGTGTTTCATCTTACAACTCTTTTGATTTTCTTGGGGACAGGATGTCTCCAGTGACAGATAAAAATAGGGCAGAGTGGTAGTAAAACTTAAAATTCCAGCCCTACAAGTGATTGCCTCGTATCTGCCTTCAAAAGAGTTGGGAAATAGATCTACCCATATGACAAGAGTAAGACGATTTCTTTTCCATCTTTGATAATCATGAATGCTAATGGTATCTCTGCAACGTTTACTTGTGAAATTATGGCAACCCAGGCACTTGGGCTGCCTGATGCAGCCTCTCTGTATCTAGATACATGCAAAGCAGTGAAGGAAGAAAACCAGCCCAGCCTGGAACCAAAGGGGAATCATTAACAAATGTTTCCAGATCAAACTAATTTTTTCTTTTGTCTCCACATTTCACGCTTCATTTCATTGCACAGTGGCAGGGGGGAATGTTGTCATCTGGCATTGGTAGCAACATCATACAAAATGCAACACCCAAAGGAAAAAAGAAATTGTCTATTTTTTGCTCGAAAATTGGAGTCAGATTTTCAGAGGAAGGGAGCTAAATCATGCCTGCCAAATAGTGAATCCTTGCAGGCACACGCAGCCACAGCCACGCAGCACATACACGTGAAGTGCTGCCAAAGCTGGGCTGAGGAACTGCTACACTGCTCCCTATTCCTCCCTTTATTCCTCTTCTTCAATCCTCCCCTTTAGTTCTCCCCACAGAGCAGAAATATAACTCTGGGGCCTCTTTCCCACCCTGTGACTCCGAGCATCAGTTTCCCCTGTACACAATGGGGGATCTCAAAATAGGATGATGGCCACTAACTGCTGCTCCTAATGAACACACTGCTCAGAAGCTAGGAAGAAAAAGCCTCCCATAGGAGGTCTCCATCTGCAAAGGAGCCCTTGCTGAAGGGACACTGCTTGGCAGGCCATGACCTCAACAGTTGTACAGCTACATCACTGGACTCAGGTGAAGCTCCTCACAAGAAAGATCATGTGTATTTGTGCACTGTTGGTGTTTTGCAGCACTATTTGATAACATTCCTGTTTGCAGCCATCTATGAAGAAGGATAAAAATGGATCGCTCTTGTTGAAATAGAGATCCCTGTGTAAATAATCACTGCTCTGCTTTTCTCACAAGTAGAGGCCCATGCATATTTGGGTGAGAAGCATGATTCAGAGAGATCCCCTGGGGAGCACAGAGCAGCAGGCACTCTGGCAGGGGATGTAGCACACTTTGAAACAGTATGGTGTGCACATACTCTTCCTCTGCACAGGCATTAGCTAGCTGAAAAAGCCAGACCAGATAGCTGGAGGTGTTGGCAATATTGCACTGCTCCATCTCGGGGGCGATGACGACCCGTGGGGATGAAACTCTGGGGACCATTTGAACAGAATGGGGCTGCCCTGCAGACTGGGGCAGGGCCAAACCCCTCTGCTACTTGAAACTTTGCTCAAGACTTTCATTTTTGTAGGGTTTGAAGAGCATCCAAAGAAGTTAAAACCACAGATGGGATGAAGTGAACTTGGATTTAAATTTGGATTTCACACTGCACATATGCATACGCATACGTGCACGGAGCACAGCAGCTTCTCTGATACTAAAAGATGGTTTTGAGCCACTCTTGAGACAAAGATCAGCTGTGACACTGCATCCCTAAATCACTCACACCCCTCTGAATTACAGGCACAGATATTGGGGAGATAGGGAAAAAGGGAGAAGGAAATCTTCTCCTCTCCAAAGATATGTTTTAATCAATCCACAGCATACACCTCATCTTTACCATCTGTCTACATGTAACAAACAGAAAGTAACACCTCTTAGCAACAGGCTTACTCCGCTGATTTTCTGCATGGTTACCTTTCATACACGAGCAGAAAGGACCAAACCCTTATTTCTCACTGCAGCTCTCAGCAGCTCTGAAAGGACTTCTTTCCCTTCCCCCAGAAGGGAAATGACTAAATGCTCAGGGACATTGAATTTTTCAGTAGCTTAAGCTTCTCCTTTACTCATTTGCACTTAACATGTCTACAGAGAGGACTGGGAAATCACATTAAGTCTCTGATTTGCACTTGCGCTACATATCCCATGAGCTTATGTGGGACTTTCAAGAGGACTTTCAAACTGGGAGAAGAGTTCAATATTTCTTATTTATTTACATTAGCTGCCAGGTTACATCAGCAGTAATTGCCACTTGCCTGATCCTCAGATAAGACTGCATGGGCTTTTAGACACCTGGATCTCCCAGAAGAAGGGAAGGATGCTCCTGAACCATCCATATCTTGCAAGCCAAAGAACTGGCTATCTAATTTTCTTCTCCAGAGGTCCAGGGGATTTAGAGGAAAAAAAGCTGTATTCTCCTCTGCTTTGTGCCTTGTCTGTGCCATGACAAAGAGGTTCTGTGCAAAAGGGCTTTAAATCAGAACAGCCAGGTTAGGAATACTTGTTTGAAGTGTAAACAGTTCTGTGGGGTAATGGAATGTAAAGCAGGACAAGGTTTGTGCCTTTGTTTCATCACCTGTGAAGTGTTTTGTGATTTGGTTTTCTTTGCATTTCCAAAGTAAATTTGAAAGCTCCAGGAAAGGAGAAAGCAAGATATGAAATAGCCGTTCTTCATATATGAAATTAAATTATAGCTCTGGCAATTGTCACTGAAGATCCCCGACTACTTTATGCAAGCATATAGCCTCCATTTTGACGCTGGATCATATTCCTATTTAACCAGTTGTATTATATGCATAAAATACCTTTCTTTGATGGTTTTAAATACTGTTGTCAAATACTTAAGAAGCTTCCCCTCGGAGACAGAGGCATTTCAATGGCAGAAGAAGAGACTACATATGCGATTTAAATATCCTTTTTAGCATGCAGATGTCATTGGTCACTTGAGGTGAATAATACGGAATACCAAGTGTTTCATTTATTGCATGTCTGATAGTTCGCAATTTCTTCTTCAACTCTGTTATTCATAAAATGTGAATTTTGTCTCTGAGCCCAGAAATAGAAACTTTGTGTTATTTGTAATGACTTCTCTTACTCCTGTTCCTGTGGGTAAAAAAAGGAAAACAAAAACAACCCACAAAACCTGTGAATTTCTAACATCAAAACAAATGTGGTGTCTTTTATCTTTAACCTTCTTCAGCAGCAAGGTATAATAACTACATGCAAACAGCATTGATTGAACAAGATAAGGCTGTTCATACAGGGGGAAAAAAAAGCCTTCAACTCAAAGAAACATTTAAGAAATGTGGGTGTGCATATACGGTAACTTCCTTTTGCAAAGGACATAAAAATAAGCTGCATGGCCAGTTAATTATGATTGCGTATTGGGGTTTCATTTGCAGCTATTGGTTCCCATTGGGATGAATGCTGGGACTACTGTTCTGAAAATCAACCCAAGAAATCTCCTGATCTCTGCACATGCAGCAGAGCCATGGCAAGGAAAACCATTAGGAAAGAAACCTATTACTCCTGCAAAGTAAACAACAGAATGTTTCCCACCCCAGCAAAATGCTGAAACTTCTTAACTATGTCAATGCCCTGTCAAAAAACAAACAAAAGTGTTGCAATAGCCATTGGAGCCTTTCAGCTTCAAGTATGTACTCAGAAAGGTTCCCCTTGTGAGGTTAATGTCTAATGAATATGGCAGGAGAACTTGCTGGTTCTGGCTCTGTCAAAAACTGGCTGCACGAAGCACTAAACACACACAAAGGAGCCACAAGTGAACCTTTTCTCTTCATGCTGGAAAAAAGGGTAAGTGGGAAAACATTTCAGAGGCCAAGTTTGATTCCCAAGCACTTTAATTATGTATTTATTTATTTGTCAAACCCTATTTAAAGGTGAGGAATAAAAATGCTAAAATCCTGTTTTCTAGGTGTGTGGAAAGTGATAAAAGGGAAGACAAAACCTGCAGAATGCAAACCACAAAGGAATTAATGAACCAAAGGGAAGCATCAGAGTAACAGATGAGGCATCATATGTTCCAAAGCCATAGAAACACAGAGCCTTGCTAAAGGGGAAAGGTGCCCAAAAAAGAGAAACCCTACCTTCTGCTACAAACCAGATGTGGGACTTGGAGGAGACATGAACAATTATGGGATAAAGGGGTCTTGAAATGAGAAACAGAAAATGTATATGTAACGTATAGAAAATTGTACATGTGATATATGCAGTATATCACCACCATTTCTCCTGATTGGCCTTGGATTGAACCTTCCATTGAGCACTGCATCCAAATGCATGAGTACTTTTCTTCTAGCAGTCATGATTACATAGGAGGAAGGAGGAATAAAAGTCCTCAGCTGTCTCTCTCATGCCACCCTCCAGTGTTTTCCACTTGTTATTTATCTGGGTAGTCTCCACTGCTGCCTGTGAGTACATTCCCCACATAACTAAGCCCCAGGCAAGGAATTCCACTTAAGTGTGTCCCCCATTGTTCTCCTGCTGCTCTCAGGTTTGACACAAGCTAATAAAAGCTTGGTAATATTTATCTTTTCTGCTCCCCTTAAACTTTTATTTTCCTTGGTGAAGTCTTTCATACACCCCAAACTTTCCAAAGACCCTGGTGCATTTTCTCCACCCAACACGAATATCAGGCAGTGACCAAGCTGCCTCGTCACTCAGGTTGTATCCTGATGGAGCTTCCCACTGCTGCACCTCATTCACACAACTCACCAGAGCAGCTCTTTGGCCTTGCTCACTGCCCATGCTGTGGCTGAAAGCTTTCTTCCACTTTGCTTGCAATGTTCCTGCTTTGAGCAGCTGTATCCCCAGAGATGGGCTTCAAACTGTGAGACAGAAGTTGTTTATAAATAAACCTGGATGGAATAAAGCCTAGGTGACAGGCACACAGTCCCAGAGACAGCAGGAAGCTGGTCATCACCAACTGAATTAATTCAGTTAAATCATTCAGTTAAATCACCAACAGATAAATTCAGGCTAAAAGTGAGATACCTGGTTTCATTGATGAGTGTACCTGAAAGAGTTTACAATGGTTGGAGTGAGTTTCTCTTATTAGTAATTTTGAAATCAAGATTTCATTTATTTTTGGAGGCTTTTTTCTGAAACATTTACTCCAGTTCAGACAAGAATTACCCAGAGAAGGCAACAGGATTTTGTTATATGAACAGGCTATCCCAATAAGCGTAAGCAAAACTGCATTTCCCCACTCTAAAAAACTTTATGGGTATGTCCCTTGGCCTCCAAGGAGTCTACAATACTCCTTCCAAGTTCACTATTCACATCCCCACTGCCACCATATTCCTTGCCATATGAATCAACAATTAAGCACAATTACAACTGGCTGTGAACCCTAATTTAAGGGATCGGGATGTTGTATAGGAGCACCAGATCAGCCTGTTGGCCTGGGGAGCAGTACCCACAGCCACTAGGTGCCACTAAAAACAGATTGGAAAGACAGAAGCACTGAGGATAGTTGGTCTGATGCCACTGACTGTATTTTGCATGCTGGTGTCCAGCAGTGTTCCATAAATCAAACCCTGGACACGCTTTTCATGGGTTTGTCCACCACCCTCAATTTTGCATATTCCCTTAGCAGCTAAACTGCCCCAAAAAGCCTCTCTGTCACCTCAGACCACCATTATATTTTTTGTAAAAGGAAGAAAGATTGTCTCACTAAGAGTAAAATTATCTTCTTGGGTACCAGTGAATGAAGCCCAGTGAAGAAGCATGACACACACACAGGAGGATAGGAGATGTCTGAACTGCAAAAGCAATTAGATCCACAGTGTTTCAGGACTTGTTTTCAATGGTTCAGTGTTCTTACTACAACACATGCATGACTTTTATGGAAAGCAGATAACACCCATAAAAATATCTGCTTCGTTAAAACTTGATTTCCTGCAAAGATTTTTCTGACTGCAAATTTTCAATCAGTTCCAGACACAATCTTTTGCAAATGGCATCAAAACTATTGATTTTATTTAAAGCAAAGAAATGAACAAAACCCTTTTCACTAACTGAACACCAAAATGCTTCTGAGTGATTAGATTTAATATCTTATAGTTAAGAAATACTACTAAAGATACTGCTAAAATCTGAACCAGAAAATAAGAGACTATAATAAGTGACTAGGCTGATAATTCTGTTAGATCTGAAAGCTGTCTAGCTATTAAGGTGGCTCTAATTAAAGGAAACCTGTACTGTCTTTAACGACAGTGTTGTGATTAGAAGATCAGAGAGTGAGTTGCCCATAGCTTACATGTATCTGCATGAAACACTGATAACACATTCTCAGTCCCACAGACCTTTATACAATGAACACCACTGGCTGAAATGCTAAAGCAGATGAACTCAAATACAGGGGCTGTGTTTTCATTATCAAGGGCAATTATTTGTTCATACAATGTAGCTGTGGCTGTAGCAGGCTTTCAGACACTGGTGGTTTTTAAACTAAAAGTGGATTTTCTGACCTTTGAAAGATGTCTAGTTTGAACATGTATTGCATCAGAAGAGGTCTGTGGTTTATCTTGTAGGGATGTTAGAATAGAAAATTACATCAGTTCCTTTTCATATCAGGTTTCACAAATGTGTGTGACAGACTAAAGTATGTTTTAACTGCAAAAATTTCTTCCTATATATGGCAGAAAAATCTTTTTGCTGGAGTCAAAGCATGGCTTCAGTTGATTCAATAAGTTCATCATGACACTACCAATGTTTCCAGAGGACAAATTCCCACAGAGCTGGAACTGGGATCCTTCTGCCTGACAAGGCATTACTTACAGAACTGTTAAAAGGGAGAAGAAGGAATTCACAGCAATAAATACATCCAAACCCTGCTGCATGTTTTTGATAAGGTTTTTTTTTTTGCAGGTTGAAGGAGGTGATCCTGCCCCTCTACTCTGCTCTCGTGAGACTTCACTTGAAGTATTGTGTGCAGTTCTGGTGTCCTCAACATAAAAAGGACATGGAACTGTTGGAACAAGTCCCAGAGGAGGGCCACAAGGATGATCAGGGGACTGGAGCACCTCCCATATGAAGATAGGCTGAGAAAGTTGGGGCTGTTCAGCCTCGAGAAGAAAAGGCTGCATGGAGACCTCATAGCACCCTTCCAGTATCTGAAGGGGACCTATAGGGATGCTGGGGAGGGACTTTTCATTAAGAACAGTAGTGATAGGACAAGGGGTAATGGGTTAAAACTTAAACAGGGGAAGTTTAGTTTGAATATAAGGAGGAAGTTCTTTCCTGGAATGGGTTGCCCAGGGAAGTTGTGAATGCTCCATCCCTGGCAGTGTTCAAGGCCAGGCTGGACAGAGCCTTGGGTGAGATGGTTTAGTGTGAGGTGTCCCTGCCCATGGCAGGGGGGTTGGAACTTGATGATCTTAAAGGTCCTTTCCAACTCTAACTGTTCTATGATTCTATAACATCCAGAAAAAGAGACATTAGGCCTTTAGTAGTGGTAGGAACTGGAAGAAGCACATGGAACATGATGTGAAGAAGAGACTTAGAGAGAAGACACAGAAGGAAAGAAGGGATGCAAGAGGAGCAAAGGAGATAGAGGCTAGGAAGGAGAGAGATATAGGAAGAAAATAGAGATAGAGGAAGGAGAGAGAGGAGATGAGGACATATGTAGATTATGTCTCACCAGGAGTCTGTTTGCACAAGACAGAAAGACTCTGTCATGCCATTCACTTCTAAGACACACCTTGCAAGTCACTACTGTTGTTACATTCCTCTCTGAAGGAAATCAAAGGAAGTTCTTCCCCTCTGGTTCTCAGCTGTGCACCAGCATGTCTCCTACAACCGAGACTCTGGGTTCATTTTTAACATGCCCCAGATATTGGGTGGATAACCTGAAAGATAAGGAGGTCAGTGAACTCTTTGATGAATTTCCACATTTTTATAAATCCATTTAGTACCTAATATTTTTCTACACTTGTGCATATGGCTGTAACTTTGATGACTGTCCAGCTTTTATCCATATGTTAGGATAGAAATAGCATTTAAATTGAAGATTTGTAACTTGAACTCAACATTGCAGATATTTAGTGGCTAAGAGAAGGAAATGCCCATATCCGCTTCCAAGTTCATATAACATTTTCTTCTGCATAGGCTTACTTTGGAGCAACATATCAAAAGAAATATAGTAATAGCAGTAATACTTTGCACTGTTGCAGCTTACATTTAACTTGCCACAAGCAAGTTAAACAACCACTCCTCTTCAAACACTTTCACCACCACCCTGGATTTAGGATATTAGAGGCTGGTGAGAGATATTAAGTAACGTGTCTCAAACCATTCTTGACATCTGTTGCTGAAGCAGGAATAGACAGCAAATCTCCTGAGTACTTACCCATTCACTTCACCACAAAATGATCATTCCTGTCTACAATGTGAGTTCTTCAGTCAAGAGATTTCAATTACACAGCTCAAGCACACAATTCACATTTACCCTTGGATTAAAAAACAACATTTTATTCAAAGAAGGACAGACTTTTTTTTTTTATTATTATTATTATTGGACTTTGAACTAGCAATCTTAGACTGACTTGACAGGGCAAGACAAAGGTTGGCGGCTCACATCTGGGAATACTCTAACAGCATTAACTTGCCCCAGTGCCCCAGACACTGGGAGGATTTGTTCAGGGCAGTTGAAGAAAGTGCGCACTGGGAAGAAAAAGTGCACTGGATCATTGCAATCTACATCCTCATCTAAGAAGACACATTTTCCAGCTTAAATGGGAAAGTATAAATCCCTTCCAGATAAATCCTGGATAGAACTAAGTACTACAAAGCTCTTAATGGCTTGTTTTATTCTATTGTGTTAGTGACATTTGGGGCCATTCAGTACATAGTAAGGTTAGACCATAGACTCCATTCTCACCATTAAGTCTGCAGCACTTTGCTACTGTCCTCAACAGCAGTAGGATTGTTCCCTTCAGTTTCAGTGCTGAGAGATAACGAGGGCCTTTCAACTCCTTTGAAAATGGGGATTAAGCATATATTTATAGAAACATGGTTTTTATGTGCTGCTGGATCAGGGCCAACACACTCTGCACGATGCAGAGTGATGCTGTATTCTCAACCCTACAGAACCCAGTAACATTATCAGAAACAGATTTTGCCCTATGATTTTAATCTAACAGAAATCAGTGCCTGTTGGCCAAGATGCAGTAGGGCTAATACCACTGCCAAGATCATCCTACTACTGTCAGAACTGCAGATCTTTCAAGAGACACCTTGAAGTCTTACCTGGTACAATTTCTCCAAGCTCCTCAAAATGACATAAACATTTTATAACAAGCTATTGTAGAGCAAGTACCTTTTTGTGTTATTATTTTTCCTTACAAAGGCGTTCATTAGAGGTCGGAGGTCAGGGACTTATCTGGAAGATTTGTGGAAACTGAAGGAAATAAAATTAATCCTTCAAGAATAAACTTGTACAGTCCAAGTTGCAATGAGAAATAACAGTTTACATGGTCCTGTCGTTAGCCTCTGGGTACCCCAGGAAGGAGAACTACAGCAACGTTTCTATAAACAATTATAAACTGTATTTTTGGCTACTTCAATTTATTCTCTTAAAACTTGGCAGTTGCTCAAATAAATTGCCATTGTTTTTCCTCAAAGGAAAGACTGATTGGATTATTTAAATACAGTACAACACCTTCCAGTTGTCCCCGCTTAGCAATTACCCCAGTTTTCTGTAACAGGAAAATATAACCTTTCCCCCCTCTCTTTACCCCCAAAATAGTTTAACCTTAATATCTTTTGGGTGAAAGGGGAGGATGACTCTTCCATTCTACATTCTAGCAGATTTCTATGCTAAACAGCATTTAGATCTAATTTCCACTATATCAGCAGGAAATATGGAGCTGCTGCGCCATTCTACTTCTTACCTCCTGCCCTCAATTTTCATACTCAATGAAATGAGTTCAACAGCCATCTGTAATTCCACTTCTAGCAGCTGAATGTCAGAATTTCTGGGTTTTTTCCAATGTTAGACAGCCCAAGGGAAACTACCATTAGCTTCTTCAAATGCCAAGGGATGTGACATTTTCTACCATCGATACATCACCTTTCAGCACGTGAAACTTTGAAAATCCTTGTGTCTCCAAAGCAGAAAGAACATAAAAGTAGCTTCTCATATTTTCCCTCTCACAGGGTAAATGCATGCTTATGCACAAGTTCAAGGAAGAACTCAGAAGACAAAACTGTCTTCAACTCTGTCTATGCTAGGAAAAAAGCATATGCTTTGAAATATGATATCCAGCACATTGTAAAGGCATCATGGAGGCAGAGTAAAGAAGTACCTCTGTATTTTGCTGATCAAAACAAACGCGGTGCTTCTTGGCCCTATACATATGTGCTTCTGTATCATACAAAACATCTTAGGAAAATGACCTGCCCCACTGCTGATGGTAGCAGAACCAGAACGTGGCTGTTTCTAACTCAGGCACCCAAACTGCTCTGCTCTTGACCCTGTCAGTGAGGTGGTTTTCTCTACATCTGCATATTAAGGAAATGGGATCACAGTGGGTCACAGAGAGGGTTCTGGAGAGCTAAGGATTTTTCACTGCTTATAGCATGCTGTGCTGCTTTCTGGACACATGCATAGAAAAGAAGTAACAGAAAATAAATAGGGTTGCACAGTTAATGCTCCAGGGCTGCCAACTTTTGCTGGTTTATTGAGGCTTAAGATTTTTACTAATTTACTTAAACTTGCAGCTTCTTGGGTCTGGTGACGATATGTCTGTTTTATTTTCATTTTTAAAGAATGTTTCTATTTTTTATAGCTGGAGAAGAAAGCTTGAAGTTTGAAATGTATAAAGACAACTAGAAAAGGAAGCCAAGAATACAGTGGGTGGTGGGAGGAAATACTGGGGTTTCAATGATCTGCCAGCCTCTTGTGTTTATGTCATACGTTGGGAGGATGTCTGTGAATCCTAGAATTTCAATGTGTAGAATGTGCAGTCCTAGGGTGGGAGAACGGTATTAAGCAGGTACTCAAACAGACTGGATGTGTTTGGGAAAGAACAAGCCAAACAGTCCTCCCACTTTAATGCTACTCCCTTACTGTTACATTAGTTGTTTGTGTAGATACTGGCATACTTAAAATGGGGAGGAATCATAGACTTGTTGAATAGTTAGGATTGGAAAGGACCTTAAGATATATCAGTTTTCAAGAGCTGTTTCCCAACTCAAAAGACTGGCTGCTCTGGAGCAGTTGTCCCAGCTGCAATATCCATTGCTCTGGCCATAGCAGATACCGCAAGAAGGAGCTTGTTCCGTTCGTCCTGCTGGGTTTAGAGATAAGGAGGACCCTTGCCAATGAATCTTCCTCACTGCCGTAAGAAACTGCTTAGAGGAGAACGTGACAGAAAACTGCCCACTTTAAACCAACCAACAGGATCCCTGATCCTCACAGTTAAATGTCCCCAGTCAAACCCCAGATACCAACTGAGGAAATTTTTCTGATGAGAACATGGAAATGGCTATGAAAGAAAGTGTGTGTTGGGTCAAAATTTAGTGGGCCCAAGCTGGGTGGGAAACATGAGTTTTTTTTATAGAGAAGAATGACAATGTTCTGGCTTTGGAATGGGTGACATCTTTTGGATGAAATACACTTTATTCCAATTTATTTCAATTATTCATTGAACTTTCCAATGAATAAAGTTTGTTTCATCACATTTCTGGAAAAATCCCACTGAAGAGAAGTTACTGAGCTTCCCTCTATAAAGAAAGGGAAATAAAAGAGATTTAATGATGCGCAGGTGCTGTGCAAGGTTTCCAAGGCAGCAGAACCAGGGCCAATGGGGGAGTTAGCACATGAAAAGTCTAATTCCAGGATTTCTTGTGTGTGATTCCTTGTGCAGTGGTGGGCAAGTCAGTTAACTGGGCTGGACTTCACTTTCCCCATATCTAAGAAAAGGCCACACCTGAAAAACTGTGTTCAGTTTTGGTCCCTGATACACAGAAAAGATGTGGACAGGCTGGAAAGGGTCCAGAGAAAGCTCACAAAGATGGTTCAAGGACTGGGAAGCCATGTGAGGAAAGGCTGAAAGAAATGGGTTTGTCCAGCCTTGACAAAAGGCTCAGGGAGACCTTATCACCATGTTCCAGTGTTTAAAGGGTGGCCACAAAGATGAAGACTCCCTTTTTACAAGAAGCCACATGGAAAAGATGAGGGGTGATGGGCACAAGTTACTCCTGGAGAGATTCTGACTGGACACAAGAGGAAAATTTTTCACAGTGAGAACAAGCAGCCATTGGAATAATGTCCCAGGGAAGTGATGGATTCCCAGCACTGGACACTTTTAAGATCCAACTGGACAGGGTGCTGGGACGTCCAGTCTAGGTCATGCTTTGCCTAGAAAGGATGGACCAGATGACCCCTGAGGTCCCTTACGACCTGTCATTTTAATCCCTTCCTGATATTCTCTGGAACAGGGACTCTTTCTTCTTCCATACTAGAAAACTGGGACCACATTTTTGTTTCACCACATATCACTATTGTGGTAAAAGGAGTATAAATACAACATTTTCAGGCATGCAGACAGTGAGGATTTTCTGATGGCATGTTGTCTCTCACAAACAAGTTGCTGCTGACTTGTTCTACTGTTTTCTATCCTTATATACTGAAGATATAGAGAGTCTTGTTTGCAAATCTCAACCTTCACTTCTCAGAAAAAAACACAGGAAAACTTATCACTGGGTTATGAACCAGTCAGTTTGAAGAAAATGTGCTGACTGGCTCTTTCTGTCACAGTATCCATGATAGGCATATTAAACATTTCCAGACAAAAAAAAAGCAAGGAAGGAAAAAAAAACAAACCCACAAAGAATAAATGCTTCAGCCCCTTAAACCAAAATGAAATCATTAGTCCCTGGAAACGTTTCACATTAGGAGTTTTTTGTTTGTTTGTTTTCTATTTCATTTCCGTACATAAAATATATGGCCAGCAACATAAAGGACAAGCAGTTAAAAGGTAATCTCAGGGCACAGCCACTTGAAAGTTTTAGGTTACCTCAAAATGTACTTTTGAAAACTATGCTTCGTATACAGGAGAAAACCTGACTTGCCAAGGATTATGAAGATCCTGTGTCTGTCCACAAAGCAATGTGCTTGAACCCTGGGTGAGGTGTTAGAGCTGAGGCCATTGGTGCAGCTGAGATTTCAGCCCCCAGAGAGTAACCAGGAAGATTTCTGAGAGAAGCAAATCAGAAAATATGGCATTTACTGGCACTGTGGTGCCAAAGTTACTGAAGGTGCAGTGATCATTCAGGTACTGCTGCTCACTTTAACAACCGTCTCATCTTCAGCAGGGTCACTCAGGGATCATGTGCTGGTCAGAGCCTTCCAAGGTTTTACTTTACCCACTGTAAGACAGTAGTAACCTAGGTTAGATTGCAGTGAAATTAAGTGTTAGGTGTGGAGGTGTTTGGTGCTGTACCTCAGGAGTGATCTTAGTGCTGTAAACTTGACTGTGCAGACAGGACCAGAGTGCCATCAAATGCCATGAAGGTCACAGAAGGTTAATGCCATCAGCACTTTGAAACACTGTCCACCAAAACTGACCAACAGCGTGCTGGGTTTAGTTTCTTTCTACTGAACTCAAATACCAAAGCAGGCTTCTGTGATCATTTGTTGTATACACACAACAAGTGTAAATATATATTTATAAACACCTGTGGTCCTTTAAACTTTCTGGGCCAACACAGCTCAAAACCTTTGCAGGGGATCATATGCCATTATACTCAGCTTTGGGCTGAAGGAATTGTGTTAAATCCTGCTCACAACGGCTGCCAAAGTTGTCAGCGGGCTATTTCCCTTGGATCACCACACTACAATTTTGGGATTACTAAACAAGCACAAAACCTGCAGCATCACTGCTGAAGATGGATTCTGACACTGAAACTGTAAGTCAAAGCAGCAATATGAAGGTAAGTTCTCTATACCGCTTCAAAACTGCTAAGCATTGCCCCACTTCCCCCTGCTTTTATATCAATGAAACATGATTAAATGTGCCTTCACACTAATGATAAGCCCTTCGCCATGATGACATATACTGAATGAAGAGATTAGCTGAACAGCTAGCCTTTGGGGTGACAAGAATGACAAACAGATCATTTCAAAATTAAACATCTACCGACAGAACAGCAGGAAAAGAAGTCCCAGAAGCAATGCTCAGAGCATGGCACTGAGGAATGGACAGTCCCATGTTACAGGTGCACTCGTGACACAGCCTCTGTGTGTCACCACACACCTTTGGCCCCTTCTTATGGTTCAGTTTTCCCCTCTCCCATCACTTCAAGCCCTTACTCCTGAACCACAACACCCTTCATCTCAGCTTGACATCTCAACAGGAGCCGATTCACCTGAGACAGAAAATATTTGGTCAGTTGAAGTGAAGCACATGTGTAGCTGGGCTGCCTCATTTGGAGAGATGGAAGGCTTAAATCATATCTGCCTGTGGGTATGGTGCTGTGAAACCTCATGCTGTGTTACAAGAGGTCAGATTGGAGCACCCAAGGGGCTCATCCAGTTCTGGAGCCTATGAATATTCAGCTTCAATCTGGTAAATGGCTGCAGGTTAGTGGCGGGTTATACATTAAGAAGGTACTATTATATATTGAGAAAGCATAGGAAACCATCAAAAGACAGGAATATAAATGGCTTCAAAGACAGGAACATGCACAATATTTTACAATTCATAAATGACCACACCAATTACAGCCATCTAGTGGGCAGATGTGTTAAGCAATGAGCTGCCAACAAAGTGGTGCCCCTTGTATTACTGAAAGTGTGCCTCTTTCGAGCTTTAATCTATGTATGTTCCCAATTAAACCAGTCACCACAGGCACACAGGAACAAGAGGCTATGCAGAACAAGGGCTGAGCCACAGAACTGGGATTCTTTTGCCAATCACTCCTATATTCAAAGGTGTTTGCATCAAGGGCTTTAGCATGTCTGTGTTAATAGTGTAAACATGGGCTGTAATTGCAATAATCCTTCAGCATTTTAAGTGCAGGAACAAGAAAAAAAAAAGAGCTCTACCTTTTTATGAGCACTTTGCCTTGAATTTCATCAGCAGGGGATGCATGTATTATTCAATCATACACCTACCACTATTATGAAGTTGCTCTTAATTATACTACAAGTGGAACCTCTCAGGTAATCAGAATTCAAGGCTAATGCATAGCTATTCCCCCATCAGTTTATAATAGACACAATTAATCCAATTTAGAATTTCAAGTTTTAGTGATTATTAAATGCAAACAAGTGTCCAATTTTTTTTGCTTGGGGGTGGACTTTTTTTAAATACATCTCTTTTCATGGCTTAGAAATGTGTAAAGTAACAATTGCCACAAAAGCAGTATGAGTATTAACATTAACGAATGATGACAGAGCACAAACGTCAGTATGCTTGGACTAAGCCCTGTGGGAATTTACTTTACCCATCCTCCCTCTAACTGGCTGGGCAGTCCCTTTCACTTACTTTGTGCCTCTATTGCTTTCCTTCTGCTTTTGCCTTTGGAACTATTTACAGCACAACGCTGATCACAGACTGACAGGAGTGACCCAGCAACAGATTCTCTGTAACCAACCAGCATCCTGGCATCTCTTTTGTTTCATGAATTCCTACTAAACATGAAAGATCAAGTGATATGCTTATGAAAATTCTTGATGGGAGGAACCATATGCCACTCTCAAACATCAAGTCAAAGCTCGCAGCTTATGGCAATATGGCACCCCGGGAAGAAAAAAGGAAAACAAAGGTGTGCATGGAATCAGAGCAAAAATCTTTCCATGCCTGAGAAACAATCTCTGAAAACACAGTTTGCAAAGAAAGAGGCATCTCTCTTCCCTCTAAAGTTAAATATATATATATATGACCTATGTAATTATAACATTATGTTTCAGGTTTATTGCTGTGTGGTTATATATTATGCTACATACCAACACAACGTATTTATTCAAGAATTTTGCAGGTCTTTAGATTAAAACTCCCAAATCGTTTGTGTGTCATGCTCACTGTATATTTATAGACTGTGCATCTATCAGTATGATTCCCATCATATTGAGCTTTAATCTAAAGCAAAAAGGTAAGAAATTATTCCCTTCCCTATCCCCCCAAACTCAACTTTTCTCCCAGACAAGCAGAAGGAAGAGGTGGGGAGAAAGTGGAGACAGAAGTCACAATTGTTCTGAGGAATCTCAGCTCTGTATTTTTAGACATCTCTGGCTGTCACAACTGTGAAGAAAACCCAAGCTGAGCTTCACTGGAGCAGCGGTGGGGGCTTGGAACAGCAGAGGAGCCCGGAACAATTGCTCCAAGAAATATAAACTGCTGCACTCCTCACAGCAAAGATGCTAGTTCAGATGCTTATGTTGTTAACTGTTTCATAGCCCATCAGAGTGTAGCAGAAAGCATGTGAAGCTCTCCACAGTTTGTGCTGAATGCCTTTGCTTTTTGCATTGTCCTGCAGCAATGCCCAGGAGACCTCACAAAGGAGCAACCTTTCCATCACACATGCTGCTGATGAACTGGACTGACCCATCCCCTGCGATCTTTTACCATGGGACAGTGTTGAGTCAGGTGGAAAAATCATTGGAGTCCTTTCCAGAAGCAGGAGCAACTCAGATACATGAACACAGTCACTGAACTAGAAGAGATGATCCACAGTTAAGGGGCACTAAGCACTTGGGTCCAAAGCTGGTTATACTGCTTCCAGCATCCGAAGTATGTACAGGGCACTGTGCAGTTGTGTGGTCACTGATCTCCTCCAGGCCTATGGTAGATGGCCCAGGGTGTCAAGGAGGCTCATCTCCTTTCTGCTACACGGCTAGAAGGCCCACCAGTTGTCACAAAGATGTAGTAACTCCAAGAGGTTAGACAAAAAGCAAGTGCTTTCCACTCATTATATTCTTAACTTCATTTTTTTTAGGATACATTAATTTTTTCCTTCATCTGTAAGGCTTTCCCTTAAACATCCTCAGCCCCTATCACTGTCAGAGGTATGGGCCTTCCTAATACAGCAAACAAATGGGTAAATGGGGCTGCTTCACTTCTCAGAAAGCAGCAGTAGGAATGGTATCCTGCTCCTTTGCATTTGCAGCTATCATAGTGTGATATTACACTGGCAGAAGCTTAAAGAAAACTAAACTTATAACACTCAGAGAAGGCAAAAGCTGGAAAGATTAATACTTGTGACGGGTTGCCTAGAGGCAGGATAAAGCTGAACTGGCAGGACCAAAGTCTATATAAAGACTGCTGGGATACTGTGCTTTTAATTTAAAGAAATTAAAACTTGAAGTAAAATACTTTTTATCACTGACTTTTCTTGCAGCTCAGTCTGATATTCTTTAAATCTATTTCTTAAGTTACTCAAGATCAGCTAGAGATGATCTACTCTGGCTTTAAGTCAAGTTTGCTCACCCCACAGGTTTTTAAGTATTTCCTTCCTATTTAAAATGAAGGCATTAAACCCTTCTTTTTTATTATTTTCCTTCTTTTTTTTCCCCCCACTTCTCCATTTTTCTTCAGCCTACTTAGAAACATAGGGTAAAAATTCATGTGGTCCAGAAGAGATCCCAACCAAGCGCTATGCAAAAGGGATGTGACATCTCTCTAGAGATTATCACCCTGAGATGTGTATACATAAGCCACTCTACACCCTGTGCTATGGGCCATGGTTTCTTCTCTGGAGCAATGCTTAATAAAAAAATAATCTAACACTCTATATGTATATAAGCACAGGAGAAATAAGAGATGATTGTGGGATCTTTTTCTTTCTATGCATTGCAGAAGCAAAGCAGGGTCCACCATCCTGGATCGTCGTCTGGTTCTCAGATATCAAGATTATGCTGTGAATTAGAAGGGCCACACAGAAATATCTGAGGGACAGACAAAATGTCTGGTGCTGAAAGAATGACAGAGTTCAATACACTGATCAAAAAGAATCATCCGGAAATTACTTAAATCTTCACTGCTCCTTAAAGGCACTCAACATAAGCCATAAAAAAAAAAAAAAACCTCTTCATCCTAGCAGAAATAAGCAAAATATGAACATGGAAGCTAAAGAATAGACATACAACATGAAAATCCAGTGAGGCACACATTTTTAAAACACTGGGAAAGCTTAACCTCCTGAACGAACTACTAAAGGAAGTGGTGAACTCCCCATCATTTGGTGCCTTTGGAGCAGGACTCTATGCCCTTCCGGAATCTGTGCCCCAGACAAACACAGGTTTTGGGCTCCGTGCAGGGTAACTAAATGAAATGCAATACCCTGTTATGTGCAGGAAGTTTGGTGATTTAATGGTCCCACCTTGCATTCAACTTTCAGCATTCAGCTGCTCATAACTATGGCATTACTAGGTTGTGTTGAAAAGTATCCTGTTCTTTTTTAACTTTGTGTATATGCATGTGGGTATAAAGTCTGCGGGAATTCACTTTCCATGCTGTATTGTGTCACACTAATCGTGCAGCCTTCAATTGTAAAAGAGAATGGCACAAAACACAAGATATTTTTCTGCCATCTCCAGAGGCTTTGGTGTCATCCTGAAGCAAGGATTTACTTTTCACCTGCCCAGTACCCAACAGCCTGGCAAAACTATCCTACGACTCTTACAGACAGACAGAGGCTGGGGCCAAATAGCAATGAACCTCACAACGTAAACTAAAGCAGACACAAAAGCGAAGCAAGCATCATATATCTGCAGTCTGGGCTTCAGAGGTATTTTCAGGGCATCTATAGTTGAAGTTGGAACCAATTCTTTATGTCTTGTTTTAAGGATTCTGCCATGACAGCAGGACCCCAAACCTGACAGAAAGTGCTTGTCAGAGAGAGGATGTAACTTAGAAATATTACTCAAAATGCTTTATCTGTCATCTCTATTATTAATACACTATGTGTCTTTTCAAAGAAAAGCCAAGGTTAAATTGGGAAATTAAGGAGATAATAGAGATAATAGAGATTATAAGAAATAGGAGTGGGAAGTATCTCAGCACCATTTGCAAACACTTTCACCCACAACTTGTGTGAAACAGAGGAGTGGCCATTTCAAAGACTTTTTCAAGAATAAGGCATATTCATCAGTTTTCTGCAGGACTTGAGTCTTCCTTACTTTCTATGTATGCAGCATTACGAGGCACGTCATATTGATCTTGAGCATTGGTTAGCCCATCCTACTCTATAAATAAACTAAGCATTGCATGCAAATTTTGAGGAGAATGTAAGGCATTTTTAGACTTTGGGTTTACATACCTAAGAGCACTTCAAATCAGCTCTCTATCTACATACACGTTCTTTAACCTAGTCCATCTTTTCTCGCTTGATTCTCAGACCATCACAGAAAGGTAAAAAAACAACTAGAAAAGGCTGAAAAAGGCTACTTTTTATAACATGTAAGGATGTGGTTTCAGAATGCAAGGTGTTGCACAGGCAAAGAAACCCAGCTTCCTGGAGCAGTTGACAGGACAATCCCACAACAGCTCTGTCAGCAAGATGAGAGGCAGCACACCACAGCCTGGGGATGCAAAAAATACCCTGTGTAAGGGGGAAAGAATGTTTGAGGGCAAATTCTTTGTAATGTGAAACTCTAGTGGGGTTTGTAGGGTATGGCAAAAATTTAGGTAATTGTGCAATATAACCAAGAAGTAAATTTGGAGAATCACCTTGAGAGCAAAGAGGAGGTCCAGCTTGCTATATCTGTATTTTCCAATATGACTAAGAGAAAATAGTAGACAGCAGCAAAACACAGTCCCAGACACCTGGGAGGAAATTGTGAGTCATCACAATCATGTTTGGTATAAATTTTAATTTTATATTCCTATTTAAAATAACCAGGAGAAGTTGGGACAAAGGAAAAGCAAAGCAGGGTCTATCACTAACAAAGGAATCAGGCAAATGGAGCATTAGGTCTCCTAAACCAAGCCAGACCAATGGTGCATACAATCCAATGCTGTTGCAGCTTCTTAGCTTAGTGCCTAGCTAAGGCACTAAAGCAGCTGAGGAGCATGGGTTTAAGTATAGTCAAGGGCTACCTTCCATGATGTTCTTCTTCTTGCCACCAAGTTAATCCTGCTAACATGTTGCTTGTTGCTCTAATTTCAAGCCTGTCTAGCTCATAAAAAATTATTTAGTAAATCTGACAGGCAGAAAAAGAACCCACACTTTTTCAGACTAAAAACCCAAGTTTGTCAAAAGCACTGACATAGATAAAACCCACTGGGGGGGGGGCCTGCAATCTAAAATACAAACAGGAACCCCAAGAAAACAGGCTGTGCTTCCACCATGCTGCAAAGGTCAGGGGTACATCAACAGCTTTTCAGCTGTTATGGGTCACTTACAATCAAGAGGCAGGCATTGAAGATGTAACCCATAGCAGTATACAAAATTGGTACTAAAACACTATCACAAAATCTGAAACACAGTTTTCTCCTCAGTTTGCAGCACGTACTGTACCAGCTAGGATGACTCTGTTCTCAAATCTGTTGATTGCTTTTGAGTTATAATTATTTTTTAATTGCTGTTTAAAGATATTTATACTCTTAAAGAATCGAGATTTTTCAGGGTAATTACCTACTGATTTCTAGAAACTGAGAATCTATTTACCAGCAAACTGCAGTGGTATGAAAGGGGAAGTTATTTCTTTCACTCTATATTAATTTTCATGTATCAGTCGACTTCATCAGGACTTGTTTCTGGTGCCTGGAGTAGCATTTGTTCGCAATGCATGTCCCAAAATCTGAACTTAATTTTCTCAGGATTTATTTTGTGTGGGGAATCTTGTCATATTTGAGCGCTAGTGCAATCATCATTGCATACAAGTAGCACAAACATTTCTTAAACACAGCACAGATGCATCCTTTTTAACCAGCCATGATGTCTTTCATACAAGGAGTATGTTTTGGAGTTGCGGCTTAACCAGGCTTTGCATCAGTGCTTACACAAAGCAGCTGGAACAAGTCCACAAATATGACCCACTTCAATTGGTGGTAACAAAACACACCCACTTAATAACGAGATTTTAGCCATCCCCATCCGAGCTGATCCAGTGAAAGCTGGTTGAAGCTATATTTGCTTGTGCTTGCGGCATTTGAAACCAGTCGAGTGCTCTCAGAGACAGCACCTGGGATAATGAGTTTTGCCCAAGCAATCTAATCCCAGCACTAGCTAGATGACAAACGTTTGCAGGTTCCATTCAAGATACATCTACTAGGGTAAAAAGCCAAAAATTTAACCTAGGTTTTCTTCTGAATTGGTTGGAGTTCAGTCCATCTCCACATTTGCCCAACATAGCAAATCCAGCTTGCAAACAGAGTTTTCCTTCTCTTTTTATTTATTAGGAAGAAATTCTTCACTATGAGGGTGCTGAGGCACTGGCACAGGTTGTCCAGAGAAGAAGCTGTGGCTGCCTGGCAGTGTTCAAGGCCGGGTTGAACAGGGCTTGGAGCAACCTGGTCCAGTCGAAGGTATCCCTGCCCATGGCAGGAGGTTGGAACTGGATGAGCTTTAAGGTCCTTTCCACCCGAAACCATTCTATGATGATTCTGTTGATTCTATTATTGATCCTCCTGGGTGCAGCTGATTTGCAGCAACATCGTCTGCACCTCCCAGATCAATCCCACTGTAGGACAACCCACCCTATCTGCTGCTATCATTTGGATCTTTACCTTCTTGTCAGCCCAAACTAGGTGACATAAGCTCTTGAAAGCCCACAAGTGCCACTCTGTATGCTAGCTATGAACCTTGTGGGTACAGGTTGAAGTGAAGGGTTATCTGGGTGAACTTGCACTGTGTCTGCCACACACATAGATAGCAAGGACAAGGCTTGCTGCATGCTGGGGCTCTCTTGTCAATCTAACAGCAGGGTAATCGCAGCCAGGTTAATCTATCTATAGGTCATTTGTCATCAGAGTGGAGGTGTTAAGGACAGTAAACTCTATTCTATCACACTGTCAACATTGCTTATACAAAGAACCTCATGCATGCCACCCATTATCTGGACATCTTCATAGCAGGTAGGTTAAGGCTGCAATGTCCTTCCTCAAAAAGGTCATGCAGATGCCAGGCTTGCCTTTGGTAAGCATCTTACCTTAATGAAGTGGTGTGATTTTCCTTGGTCTTGGCACTCAGGAAGCCTACTGGGCAAGCAGAAAGCTTGTGGAAATGATTCACCAGTGATAGGATGAAGGCTTTCCAATTTTTCCTCCGGTTTTTCCTTCTTTTTGTTGTTGTTGTTTCTACCAGCTGCTTCATATTCTGCCACTTGCTACCAGAGAAGACTGTTCAGTCTTGCTAGGATCCAGTTCAGTGCATAGATATCTCACAATTGGAGCCACAACCCAGTTTAGTTTTCCAGTTAACAGCTTTTGCTCAGAAACTCAGCAGCAAGACCCAAGGCACGGTGTGCCAACACCAGAGACCGTGAGCTATGCAGAGGTGATTCCTGGAACATCTTTTCAATTTCTAATTCAGCTCCAAAAAATATTTTTATAACTTCCTTTTTTTCCCCCTCTGCTGTGATCCATGAACAGAAGAGACACAAGCTGAAAATTATGGAAAGATCCTTACTTAGTCACACGGAAACCAGTTTTTAGCTTTCCTGCCCTATTGATGCAGGTTCTATATTCAGATCGTATGCAGTTTCCAAAGAAAAAGGCCTGTTTGGCTCAGATCCAGGAATATCTTCTGATTTGCTTTGGAGTGGGAAAAGCAGGAATCCCACTAATCTGGGACTCCCATTGGGAGTGAATTTGAAAATAAGACTGGAGAAAATCCAGGAGATCTGTATCATAGTCAGGTTAGTAAATACGGACAAAGCATGCAACATGCTTATCAGCAGACAGTGTGACTGGGGAAGCCTGGTCTCCCAAGGATCTGTACCTTGCAGCTATACTCTCTGATTCTTTAATAACACTTGAGTTCATGTTGTGGCCTTTATCCCAGGGATATTAACAGTGTCTCTCTCATCAATCCACCCTCTGTTATATTAGAACTTGTCAAAAAATAATCTCCTTGGGACCATTGCTAAATGTGATTGAAAGTGCACAAGCCAAAAAAAAAAAAAAAAAAAACCCTGGGGAAAAGAGTGACAGATAGATGCTCAGAGAATATGAGCACAGAAGCCCTGTTTCAAAATGAGAGTAGACTAAAAGCTGGTATACTTGCATTCAGAGTGGTATCCTGCTAATTTAAATCTATCAGTGAACATTTCCAAGTGCACCAAAAGTGCCAAAAGAACAGGTTGTTTGCTTATAAAGGGAACGCCTTAACCATTTAACTATCACTTTTGTCGATTGATGGGGAAATGCAGTGTTACGTGGGCAATCAGACTGGAAGATCACAAACACTCTTTCCAGATTTAAAATATGCAGGAACATGAAAAACTGTAAAAAATGTAAATCAAAGGAACCAGCTTCTATCTGGATTGAATAAATGAAGGATCATTGAAAAATGACAGGGTTTGTGGGGAAACAGTAGTTAGAGAGTATGCTTACACATATGCTTATAAACTTATATACACTTCTGCTTACAAACAGCGCCAGGAATGTTCCCAAGTGCTGGAACTCAGTCCTCTACACTGCTAACTTGCCAGAGAGTCCCTGACATCACTCGTCCCAGGCCAAGAACCTTCCTCCAGCCACGTATCAGGTGTTAGCATGGACCAAAGGCCAATAGACAGCTTGGTGGCAGCCTCCCAGTTTTGTAGGGTTAAAAAATAGCAAGTTTAACAGCCTGGAGACAGCCCAGCATGACAAAGCAGTACTCCTCCAGCAGACCTCACCAGCCAGCATCGAGGGAGGGATGCCATGTGCTCTCTGCACTGAAGCCCAGTGCCAGACTAAAGGCTGATGATGCTGTGAGGAACTGTGAGAACCGCATGTTGGTGTCATCACCACTGAGAAAGAAGTACATCTGACTCTGTGAGAGATATGCAGCTTGGGACAGCACCTGGGGAGGGAGAAATGGGAAAGAAGTATCCACATATGGATACTCTCACTCTTGTTCAACAATCTTTACAAGTACAGTTGAAGAGAAAGAGTCCAGCGCAGAGCCACAAAGATGATTAAGGGAGTGGAACATCTCCCTTATGATGAAAGGCTGAGGGTGCTAGGTCTCTTTAGCTTTGAGAAGAGGAGACTGAGGGGTGACCTTATCAATGTTTACAAATATGTAAAGGGTGAGTGTCAGGATGGAGATAGGTTTTTTTCAGTGATGTCCAGTGACAGGACAAGGGGCAATGGGTGTAAACTGGAGCATAGAAGGTTCCATGTGAACATCAGGAAAAACTTCTTTACTGTGAGAGTGACAGAGCACTGGAACAGGTTGCCCAGGGGCATTGGATATGTTGGAGATATCTCCTATGTTGCAATATCTCCTATGTTGGAGATATTCAAGGTCTGCTTGGACAAGTTCCTGTGTGATGTACTCTAGGTTACCCTGCTCTTGCAGGGGGGTTGGCCTAGATGATCTTTTGAGGTCCCTTCCAACCCTTGGGATTCTGTGGTTCTGTGAAAGACCAGAAGACCCCTTGGTAGCAGCCCAAATATAAAGCTTGACCTGTACCTTGGAGGCAGCCCCAGCTTTGAGCACTGGCTTCATAGGCCCAAGGGAACGCTAGTATTAGCAGTGTGCAATCCCATACCCAGGGATAAACCATAAGGCAGGGCTGCCTGCCCGACTCAACACTGGACAACATCACCATGGACTCTTCTTGAAAGAGGGCTCAAGCTGCTGTATGTAGTTGTTTGGGTTTTTTTTTTCTTTAATGCATAGAATTTTGTGAGCAGCACAGCACAAGCAATTCTAGCTCTGATGTCAGGTCTCCCTCCAAATCTACTTCCCCACTTCTTGCACTTCTATTGCAGTTCGGATGAGATGTTAGAGAGGGACCTTTTATCAGGGACTGTAGTGATAGGACAAGGGGGAATGGGTTAAAACCTAAAGGGGAAGTTTAGATTGGATATAAGGAAGAAATTCTTTACTGTAAGGGTGGTGAGGCACTGGAACAGGTTGCCCAAGGAAGTCGTGAATGCTCCATCCCTGGCAGTACTCAAGGCCAGGTTGGACAGAGCCTTCGGTGGCATGGTTTAGTGTGAGGTGTTCCTGCCCACGGCAGGAGGCTTGGAACTTGATGATCTTAAGGTCCTTTCCAACCCTAACTATTCCATGATTCTGGTTCTATGTTTTGATTTGCGTTTACCTCCACCTCTCTCTTGTAATCTTTCAGTAGGAAACTTCCTTTCACCTGTGGCACTGCAAGAAGAGAGGAGCTTACTTGCTACAAGACAAAATTCCCTCAGCTTTTTCAGCACTATTGCTTCTACCAACAAGAAAATGCTCAGTTTATTCTATTTCATTTCTAATCCACACCACTGATATGCTAGACTTCTTCATTAGGCTTGATTGGGCTGTATTAATGAACACTGACTTCCCCATCCCATGATCCTTCTCAAATCAGCATTTAATTTCAGTCTTTGACCTGGAAGGGGGGGAAGCTTCACAGATATTAAGTCATCTGGATATTGTAGATAGTATCTAGAGAAAAGCAGAAGCCATACACTGATAAAAGCACTGGCACTTGCTTTTTCTAATTGAATGATGAAACTACGGAACTGACGGAAAGATTCCTAGTGTCACTTTTATGTTGAAAAGGTAACTAGCACAGTAAGTAACAGGAGCACAATAAGCAGGAAATATGTAAGGAAGTACTTGAGTGGTGATGGGAAAATCTTAATCCTTTGCTGAAGGCATTTAAACTGAAGGACTAAATTGCTTCCATGTTAATTTTGATGTTACCCTGCAATATCTGTAAGTGCTCTTTCGTGAAGCTTTAATACCTCTGCAAAAGTTAACGTTTTATATCCAATTAACTCAAATGGGTAAGATATGTTATAATGATGGCATGTATTTAAGAAAGACAGGGAAATTAATCGTATAGATACAACCCCCCTCCACCTTTTTAGGAAGAAAACCTGTGAGAAAAGGACTCCGCTGTTCTGACACAGGTTCAGGTACAGGAATCCCCCAGCAATCCACTTAAGTCTGTTTTCAGTTTCCCCATTTGCCACAGGAAGGGAATATTTATCCTTGGGAGATTATGGAGATTAATTTTTTTAATTTGCTTTTAACTAATCTTTTTCTTTTGATGATAGAAATCTTTACATGAGTGCTGGATATTATTGAGTATACAAAAGCAATGAGAGGAAAAAAAAACCCACAACGATTTCTTTTTGAAATGGATTTTTGCATCAAGTATTATATACTCGGTAAAACAAACAAACTAAAAATTGATCTCTTCTCACAGTTTTCAAGTGTTCTGTAGACTCTGCAAATATTGCTTCAATTGCTTTTTTTAAAAGTATATTTTAGTTATTCTCTTTCAGACAGCCCTTTCCCTTGACAAGACCAAGGACTTCATAGCTTCTGCAGTCGCATTTCACTTTGCACTTTCACATTAAATAATGGCCCTGTGAAAGGAAATGTCAATCAGTTATCACTTTTATTTTCAACAATGGTTTTTATTTATTCCTAGAGGAATAATTTCTTGTGATCTGCAAAAACAAAAATAAAAGAAAATCACAGAGCATTATTTCAAGTGATGAATAACACAAAATAAGAATTCACTAAAGGCAAAGGTGTTTGAGCAGGCATCTTTCCCTACATCAAATCCCACTGAAGAAGCATATTTGGATTAATTCAGTGGATGCTGGAATATGCTGTCCCTCTCAAACTGCAGCAAGTGACCCTTGGAGGGGAGCTCCCTCATGGTACACTTGAAATGCCATTGTTTTCTCTCTTTCTAAAGGCAGTGTACAATAGCAAACCAAACTGCCCGGAGTTAAGCACAGAAAGGCCCTGTCTTGGATTAACCTCTTCTAGGAGAAGGATAATCCGGTTTTCTAAATTTCTTATGCAGCCTTGACTTGATGAGGAGCCATTCTTCCTCTTCAGTGTAACTGTGGCTTATTAATAGTACCAGTCTACTGTGTTTTACTCCAGATGTGGTTCCATGTGTGTGGTGAAGAGGATGATCTCCATCTACAGCTCATAAAGAGTTTTATATAAATGTCCATTACCCATGTAATGGCAACAGCCAACAGTTTTATTAGGCAATATAAAAAGATATTAGGGATATAAACTGTAATGCCTCAGAGCAGAAGCCAATCAATGACTGTCTGGAGTTACCCAGAAAAAACTTTCTGTCGGCAAGTTATTCCCTCATCATCTATTAGGGCGTTTCTTGCCTCCCTCTGCAAGACATCAGGAGGCAGACACTCTCAGAGACAGGCTGCTGAATCCCCCCAAGCGTCTGGTTGAGTCCAGCTTAGCAACTCCCCTGTGCTTGCTGCAATGAATAAATGAAGTGCAGCACTTTATCAAATGATTGATCTCCAGTGAAGATCAATCCAGGAATTCTCACATGAAACTTATGCTTTCTAAAAAAAAAAAACATATAACCTTCTTTTTCAACTTTAGTTCAGATTTCCTATGTTCAAGCAAGCAGCAGATGAAATGGCAAAAAGTTCCTGTTTCTCAGATGGTGAAGAGCACCCTAACAGTGTGATGAAACCTGCAGTCCACAAGGTCCCAGACTCAGCTGTGACCTTGTGACTGTGGTAAAATCTATTGGGCCCTCCCTGTCTCACAACACTGCATTACCAATCTTTAGGATGCACACATCCCTGCAGATAGCCTCCAGCTTTCCTAACCCCACCAGCTGCGCTCTCCATTTGGAATGCCATGCCTCAAGTGCCTCAACCTCTCCTCTCAGGTTTTACTTTGTTTTAACCTTTTAGCATGTCTCTCACAGAAGCATCATTCCCATCATTCCTCAGGCAGACCCAACCTGTGTTCCTCAAGCTCTTTTCTTTCCCATTTTCTCCAGTTGTGTGTTTCTTAAACCTTCACTCACCTCTTTTTCTCTCCCCTCTCTACTTTCTCCTGTTGTCCTAAGCTTCCTTTTAGCTGGTTCTCTCCCTTTGCCCTTGCCGCTTCTCCCTAGTGCAGTTAATTTCAGCAGCTAATTGACATACAAGAAATAAGAGTAGCTTGACAACCTTACTGAATGCATGTCACACACCCTAATGGCTCCAGAAGCCCTGTGGAATATTTTGAGTAACAGTGTAGTGTAACAAAGACATTAAAAAGGCTTGAAACTTTGTTACCAGGAATAGGATTGCTATTTGCACTAAACCACACTTGTTAACTGATATTACTGGATTATTTTGTAATGTAACCTCCTAAATATAACACAGAAGCTGGTGCTACTTTCTGGGGTTGTGTTTCCCATGGATTGATGGGTTTCCCATGAGACAGAAATAGCCATAACCTCATCACACAACCTGCTCAGGTTGGAATACCTTTCTGTCTCAAAAGGTGTTGGTGAGGGAAGGGGATGGGATCTCTGTTGAGTGGGATCAGTCTTGGTTTGTGTTGCCTCTAGATGGGTGGCTGGGTGAGGCATATCTGGGTGGGGGGAAAGGGAAGAGTTGCTGTTTTGTGTGGCTTGTTTTACAGAGCCTCTTGTGACATTGCCTTTCATACAGGTTTGGCCAGGTACCCTATGATAGGAAACCCTTTTCCACAGGGATTAAGAGACAAAAGCTCAGTCTAACTGGAGATAACAGTAATTATTTCACCACTGATTTAGGACTGAAACCAGGACGACTTCAATCAAGGGCCCTGTTTTCATCAGATGTTAAATCACAAACCTCAAACCCACCGTGGACCTCAGTGCAGTGCTCCCTTCAAGCTTTCCATGTTTGCAGTTTGGTTTGATGAGGAAACACACTGTTCAGTCACACTGCATCTGACTGCTTCTGTCAGTCAGTCTGCTCCCAAAACTTCTGAATCTCTGTTTAGAAAGGCAGAGATCTCCAAGATATTAAATTCCTGTAAAACTTATAAAAATATGTTGCAAGAAGGAAAAAGAAAAAAAAGATTGAAACAGACTTACTAGATACCAATGAATTCACTTTACAAAGAGATACCATCACTTCTCTAAAGTGGAAAAGATCTCAATTTGCATCTTAATAGAAACCAGAGAATCCATTTCTGCCCTTCTGGCCCCAGGATAAGAGTTGCAACTATGATTCAGTTTCCCAGATGGAAAGAAATGACAGAGCTTCTTGATTTTCAGCGAGTATTGAACAACCAATGATTAACCAGGTCCCTTTCTAGATGTTGTAAATTGCCCTCCAAAAACTTGAAGCACCTGTATTAGGCATTTTTAAACATCTTCAACCCTTGTTCTTCCTTTAGATCTTCCTTTAACCCCCAGACAGAGGCTAACTGTCAATGCGTGCAATTGGTAGCAACAGAAACCTTTGCAGCTATCTCCAGAAAGCTGGGGAAAAGGTATCAGGAACAAATAGAGGCTTTCCAAAGCTGGATCTTCTGACAGAAGGAGCTGTAAGGCAGACAGTACTCAGCAGGTACGAGCACTCAAAACATAATGACAGTCCAAACTAGCAATGCTATATTTGTCTTGATTAACTTTCACCATGTTATCCTTTCATTTCAGCTGTTATTTAATTCCTTATGGTCTCTAGTTTCCTTTTTATGTCCTGTTAGACAGTTGACCTTTCTTACCTTCCTTTACCAAAGTCATCCACCACTGGCACATTGGATGGTGTTATTTGGCAAGCTATTTGTTTAATTTTCCCCTATCTCTTTTACCCTCTTTTTCCATCTTGATTTCCGTCATTTCTGTTTGTTATCTCACTGAGTGCAAACACCAGGGACTGTAGTTATAGAATGATTCAGCTGGAAGCAGAGGGCAGAAGACAGCATGCAAAGCCAGCACTGCAAGTGTGAATTACACCTGCCAACCTGTCATTAATGTGGACACCAAAAGAGGGAGAATAACAATGCAGTCAAATAGGACTCACATTCACGTCTCAAGCTCTGCTCATTACCAAGAAGCCTTTCAGGAATGACAAGTTTTTAATCCTGTAACTCTATTACAGGCTGATGCCAACAGCAGAAACTGGAGCTGTGATTCAAGTTAAGCTAGGATGGCTTGGCATGGCAACTGAAAATCATCTCGCCTCATGTGAGATGACAGCCATGGCATGAAAGCACAGATAAGGTGGCATTTGTAAATATATTCTTTATAGACCTTTTTTTTTTCTAAACCAGGTACCATGAAAGCATGCAACTGCAAAAGAACCTGTGAACCCAAATAAACATGATCATTACTTCCTGTGGAACTGTTATGCACAGCCTAAGCAATGCCTTCTGTTCAGTTACAGGGTTTGCTCAGAATACGTTATACCTTCCCCCTATTTGCAGAAGCTTATAGTACAGCTGGTAAAATTTTGCTCTGGTTAGGAGACTGATTTATAGAGACTCTATTCCTAAAACAGGAAATGAGTATTTCATCCCCACAAATTTAGCAGGATTTTTTTTTTTTTTTTTGCTTTTAAGTTCTACAAAATCTGTTTTTGTTTCCCATAAAGGGTCCAGTCCAACTGCTATCAAAATCTGTAGAGATTCCCTCTGACTTCAGCTGGGCTTGGCTCATGCCCTGAGGCAGCACTATAGAAACAGACACCACCTAATGAAATTATGTGTGCAAAAGACCAGGGAATCCCATACTAAATCCCCACCCTGCAAACAGCCATGCCTAAGCTTAAATGTGCATTAAAATTCAAGTCAAAAAGCTACTCATGTCTATCAAGTTAAGCACATGTTCAAATGCTTACTGGAGTCAGCTCTTGGTACAATGAACAGAAAAAACTCTATCCCAGAATTATTGTGGGTAAGATCAGTCCTTCCCTTATGCTGCACAGTATCCTGAATCCTTAAGGCATTCTCCTGCCTGGTTACAGGATCTTTCACATATTTTATATAGCCAAGTTCTTTCATTTCATTCCTTCTTGTGTATTAACTAACATCATGTATTAACTAACATCATATATTTCTGCAGCATCTTTCCACTGATCTCAGGGTGCTCCAAGGAGAAATATCAGAACTGTTCATGACACCCTCTTATGTGTGATATGTAAAATTAAAGGACCTCAGTCCAAGTCAGACTTCTAGAAGGTAAATCACTGTAAAATACATAACAATAGGTATGTTTATCTGTCTAGAAACAGGAGAGAGACCAAAAGTGATTATGGCTTTGCATCACGGAAAAACTCAGGCACAAAGATAACTCACGATTTCTCTAAAGTCTGACAAGGTATGGATAGCAGAATAGGGAATCAAACTGCAAATTGACAGGTAAATCCACAAAAAGCTCATCTTTTCTTGTCTTATGATCCCCACTGACTCTCTTCATTTTCTCTCAAAATGGGGAATCGAACCCAAGGAGGTTAAGGGAGAGGTCAAGGGCTACCTAGAAACTCATTGGCAGAACTGAGGAATGGGAAACTTCTGGCTCCACACAGCACTTCCTTCCTCTCTCAGATCTGTTTCAAAGAAATAAGATGAAAAAAAGCCACAAAACCTTGCTCTCAGTTTTCTGCAAGCAGGATTTGGTATGTTAGATCAAGCCCTTAAATGCAGCTTATTACCCTGATGGAAGGCAACCATTCCAGCATCACGTCCCATGTTTCCTTCAGCTCATTGATGACCCCCTTTGACTGGCTGGTCTGTTCCCTGCAAAGGGATGCTGTGAATTTGATCCACTCCTCTTGGAGTCAGTGCTACGAATGAGGCCAGGCTATGGCTGCGATGAGAGAAACAGAGCAAAGAGAAAACCAAACTTAAATAATCAAAGTTAAACGATCAAAGCTGACCCAGCCCTTCACAAATATTCCTGTATCCTTCAAATGGTGGAAGCTGCAGACACACCAGCTCAAATGTTTCCTGTCTACATGGGGTGGCCTCACTCCATGAGTTTAAGTCAAACGCCTGACATTCGGCTGCTAGAAATGATAATAGTCTTGTGCTGCAAGGCATAATACAGCATAATACGGAACAAATGCTTCAATATACACTGTCAAAATGGATTTTTTGATGTGTGATCTCATTGCTGTCTCTAAATGAGACGGAGAGATGTGGTAAAACCCCAGTGCAATGTTTTCTGCAATAACAGGAGATCTTTGTTCTCAAACAGCACTGCCTAGCTAGCCGTAAGCTATGTGCTGTACCTATCCCCTTAATTATTCCTGTGATAGCAGCTGCAGGCTGCAAGCCCCCCTGTTGCTGACCATCCTGCAGAGCAGTGCCATGCAATTCCCCTGGATAACATTTGTGCAGGAATCTCTTTGAGGAAAAACCCAGAATGGCCTCAAAGAACATTTCTGGTGTCATCACAATTGAGTTGTCTTGTGCTTCCACATCATGTTACTAGAGAAGTCTGTGAGCACTGTCGCTACTTCTTAAGCCTCTTAACACTGTGAGATGAGAGGTGAGACAAAAAAGCTGCAAGAAATTTGTATGGGAGTCCTTGGTATGACCAGGAGGCTGCTTCTCTACAGGGAATCAGATAGTCCGAGAGAAACCCACCTGTGGGATGTGTGACTGTGATTTGCTCACATCAGTCTTGAGGCACTTCTGATTTAGGAGATTTTATCTCTGAGATAAAGAAAAGGCTCTGAGCAGAGTTACCAGAGTATCTTGTTCATAATGATGGACCTGAAACCCATGGAATTTGCTAGAAGTGACTAGTGATTTTCAAATCATTCAGATGACATTTCAAAGAATTATTTTAATTATTTTAAACCCCAGTTTAATGATGCTCTTAAACAGTGTTTAATGTTTTTAAGCATTCAGGTTTTAATCCCATTCTTAAGCAATGATTTACTGAAATGGCACCTGAAACACTGATTTGTGAAACGTAGTTTCACAAAAAAATCACTTTGGAGCATTGAGGTTTTTCACCTTTAGTGAAAGGAAAATACAAAAGCATTGCCCAATATATACAGGCAATAAGCTGATGATTTGTTATGCAGTCACATCCAAAGTTCAAATTTCAGGCAAACACAATGAATATTTTTGTCATGTGCCCATGCTTAGTTCTTCCATTGCTACCTGCAATCCAGACCTTTTATTGATAGCAAGCCCACAAAGGTGTATGTAGCCCATGGAACACCTTTTCCTATGTTGGTGGCCTGTGGCCCTACAAACAGAAAGCAAGCTTTCTCATGCTGAAAAACATCAGTAGTATGTTGAATCAAGTTAGATTTTGGATCAAGGAGACAGTGAATTATGACTGATCACCTTTTCAAAGTAACTCACACAGCAGCCCTGGGGGACAGATTGCTTTAAAACATTTTCAATATGCAAACAGTTTGATACTTTGAATAATAGCAGTGTTGCTAACATGTGGCCTGGTGAAGGAAAAAGTGTATTAATTCACACAGGCAACTGTCTCTAAAACAGTGTATAAATAGCCCTTTGCATTAATTCAAAGTGAAATGTCAGTGTTTCATAATTTATGGTAGTATGCTGAGATTCAGCTTCAATAGCTCACTACTGGTTCAGTTAACATCAGGTCTGAAACCTGTCTTCTTGTCTTCTGAACCTTGAAACTTTGGGAAAACCTTTTCTTTCTGCTTGGATTTATTTTTGTTTATACTGGCTGAATTATTTATTATCATTTCAGTGAAAATTACTGAGTAAAGAGAAAGTGAAATACTCTGTTGTCGCAGTGGTTTACTCAGGTCTTCTTGAATCTGATCATCTTGACTGGAAAATGAGGAGAAACTCTTCTCGCTATTCAGGAAAGGGAACCTAAAAGCTGTTTCCTGATCACCATCTGTAGAGAATGATGACATTATTAATCAGACATGATAGTTATGCTTCTTTCTTTCCAGTAGTCATTTGAAGCTGTTTACCTTTAGGGACATCCTGAAAACAGCAAATTGTTCTGAGGTATTAAGAGCTTTGCTCTTGGCCATCCCTGACTTGTTACCTGGCTTCGGCAATCTCAGCCACCCTGTCCCGTCCTCTTTCACAGATGAGGATTTACACCACTCTTTCACAGTGATATAAATTCTACTGAACCTGATGGATGCACAACTGTAAAATGGTGGTGTGGGAGACAACGCAATTCCTTCTGCCCTAGTTATTCCTTAAGCGTAAACCAGGAACTGCTCACCTCCTTGAGAAGAAAAAAACACACGGTAATGAGATTGTTACAGATGAACAAAAATGTTATACACATGCAAAATGGTCTTGCTAATCAACAGAGCTCAATCCCTGCTGGAGGAAGCTCCAGAAGAGTAACAGAAATCATTACCATGCTGGTAGAGTTGATTAATAAGGAAAACTGCATTAACTACTACTAATACACATTAGCATTTATACATTGTAACATTTGCTAAATCTATGTGTAAATAGCTTTCCTAAGTGACAAGTCAGGGTGCCTGAAGGATGCAGCATGATGTTGCTGTTTTTTTCCAGTTGTGTGGGCTTTGCATGGCAAGGGATGCCCCTGCATTGGTTAAGAAAACCAGTGAAAGGGAGCGGAGATAGGAAGAGGACACAGGGAGGCACCTTCTGAGGCAGGTTTGCCTTAAGAGCAAGTAAAAGCTGTATTCCAGGGAATATTTTGATGGGGCTAAACAGGGGATGGTGGAATATGTAGTCAAATCTAGGGAACTGCTACTTTGAGGAGCAGGATCTCTCCCTCCAAAGGACATGGGGCAGATTTGAGCACCCTTCTGGTTCCCCTTAGGAAGGGGCAGCAGAAGCAGACACACAGAAAGCATCTGTGTTGGCCCAGATGCTATCTGTTAGTGCCTTTTGTTCCATGATACCAATTTCTGTATAGAGGACTTTCAAATAATGTGGTTTAAATTTAGAAAGTGACCATTCAGTTATCAGTGCAGTGGAGAATTATAATGAAATGGAGCCCAGTACCTCGAAAACACTGGTCAGAAGATGATTATCTGTGTAATGTGTGTTTTCTGGAGTTCTTGTGCAATTATCAAACACTATTTTTAGGCTGGTTTTCAGGAGAGTTGTGTTGAGTTCTTGGCTCTGCCACAGACTTCCTGCATGACCTTGGGCAAATCGGTTTCGTTCTCAGTACCATCTGCAGCATAATACACTTTCCTCCCACTCTAAATTTGTCTTGTCGATGCAGATTATGAGGGTTTTGGAACAGGACATCTCCTTGCTGTGTTTATTTAGTGAGTGACACAGTGAGGCTCTGATCTTTCTTGTGACTCCCAGATAGCTTTTCAATGCAATCGATAACCTGCTAGAAAAGGTGACTTGCATAAGATCACCTTCCATGGCCAATGCAACCAGGTGGTGGGTATAAGATCACTAACTCTATAGTAGATTTTAGACAAAGATGGTGTTTGCCACACACTTTGATTGCAGAACTTTTAATTTCAGCTCCTAAATTTTATCAGAACTTTTTGTATTTATTTTCCACCTCATTTTTCATAGCACAGACCATGCTTTGTGATTATCACCCTGGTCCCTGTGATTAGTGCGGAGCTGCTGGTTGGTTTTGTTTGCTCACTTGCTTTTTCACCTTCACACTAAATTACAGCAGCAGATTGACCGTGGCATGAGAGTGTTTCATGGAGCTGGTGAAGGGCACCACGCTGCTGGACCTCATGGGGACCTTCTTACCTGTTCTTTGGTTTAATGATCTGCAGCTGAGTGGGAGGCATGAACAAAGTGAAAGAGCAGCAGACTAGAAACCAAACAAAATCAGCAGCAAAGGACGGAAGAGCTGAAGGTGGACATTGCTTGAAGAAAAAGAAATAAAAAGTGAGAACTATGTGAAAGGAATCTTTATTTCTTGAGCGAGATATCTGGTCAGGCAGGGGCCTGGTCTCTGTCGCTAGAGAAGGAACCACAGATGATCAAGGAGGTGTCTCATCACAACATCCTATTAAAATAGGCAGAATGGGAACTTGGACATCAGTTCAAATGTGCTGAAGACACTAAATATACTTACTCGCAAGTAAAGCCAAAGGTAGGAGCTCTTTGGAGACTTGGACAGCAGAGTGTCACAGGCAAGCACAGACTTAGGGCTCGGCAGCTTAACTGTGCTCCCAGACAAGTTGCACGGCGCTGGTACCCAGGAGCCTACCCCGGAAAGGGCTCCCCCCAGGGGTAAGGGGCTTACCGGCGGCCGATACCAACTCCCGCGGCACCGCTCCGAGCGCTCACAGACCCGCGCAAAGCCGGACGGGGCCGGGGGAACCGCAGCTGGTGAGCGCAGAGCCAGCACCGCCCGCCCGGCCAGCGCCTTCCTTCGGCGGCAGGAGATGGAGCGGTGACCTCGGGGGGGGGGATGCCCGGCGCCTTTCCGGCAGCGGGTGACCTTGGAGCGAGTCCCTAAGGAAAGAGACCTCCCGGGAGCGGCTTCCCCGAGGCCGGGGCGGTGGGAGCCGGCGGCGGGCGGGGCCGGGGCGGGCGGCGGTCGGTCCGTCCCTCCCCCCCTCCCTCCCTCCCCGCGGACTGGAGGCGGGTGCGGGCCGTGCTCCCGGCAGGCTGCGCTGTGCTCAGCGCGGTGCGGTGCAGCGCGGCGGCCGGGTGGGCATCGGCCCCTCGCAGCGCCCGGCGCGGCATGGAGACCCGGAGCGGGAGGCGGCGGGGCGCCCCGCGGAGCTGAGCCGGCCGGTGCGTACCCAGCGCGGATCGGGAGAGGGGCGCGGAGGGGCGGCGGAGAAACTTTCCTTCAGGCGAACTCAGCGCCGCGGGCCGGGCGGGGGGCACCGAGGGCTGCGGCCGCGGCTTGGGGCAAACTTCTGCTGCGGCTCAGCGGGGAGAGCAGCGGGGTCGAGTGCGGACCTCGCTTCGCGCTTCGTTCCCCCGCTCCCTACTTCATCCCCCGCTCCCGTTCCACTTTGCCCTGCAAGGTGCAGCGGCGAGCGGCTGGCCCCGGCTGGCTCCCGCCTCGCAGCGGGTTTCGGCTCTCATGGGGGAAGGAGCGGAGGTTTCATGTTTTAGTGCTTCCCTCACTGCTTTTTTAATGTTTTTTCCCCTTCTTTTGCCTGTTTTTTGGTCGCAGGGAGCGGGCGAGGGAAAGAGGGGGTGTGCGTGTCTGTCGCTGCTCTTCAGCTGCAGTTGCTCTTGGCTGAGCCTGGGGACTTGCCTGCAGCTGCTTGGGCTGGGGAGGGAGGGAGGGATGTTACCGGAGGACCTGCCTCTTCGCATTTTTATCTATGTATGTATCTACATAAGTATTTTTCCCCCCTAAATTATTGGGGGGGGGGGGGCTCGCTTTGCCTTCTCCGCTCGCATAGAGGGCTCTGGGGCAGAGGGGAGCAGCCGTGGTCCCTCCCCGGTCCCACCGCTCTTTGCCCGGGGTGGTGGCTCCGGGTCCCATGGGGCAGCAGCGGGATGTCCCCCTCCGGGTCCCACCCCCCCCCATCCCCGCCTTGCTGCCGCGGGACTGGCCCCGGAACGCCCGGAACTCGTCCCGTGTGCGAGCGCCTGTGTGTGAATGTGTTTGCGAGGTGAGGTGCGTGCCTGTGGGGGACCGGCTCCGGTGGGAAGGGGAGTTAAACGTAGCTTTCCCATCCTGGATTTAAGCTGTTAGAGGCAATAATCCAGCTTCCCCTGCCCACTTCTTGAACCCCGCTGGATTATTTACAGGAAGAAGAAAGAGAGCCGCGCTGCCCCGAGAAACGCATCAGTGGGTGTCTTTTTTCCTTCTATTTCTTTTCTTTTTGGTTATTGTTCGTGGTGGCTTCGTGCCCTTGCTTTGTTGTTGGGGAGGATTAAGGGTTGCCGAGTGTTCCTAGTCCCAGATCCAATTAAAATAAATGCAAGTAAATGGGACATAAAGAGAAGTCGGCGCGGGCATCCCGGCAGAGGCACAAAAGCATCAAGGTTGGTTAAAAGGAAGAGACTCGAGGAAATGAATGCTTTCCTTCGTACTCATTTGCTTTCCCTTTGCAGCGCTGTCAGACAGGCTTACAGAGGTGCATCATTTGATCGGCGTTTTGCGGATTCTTAACCAATCTCTGTCCAGCAGAAAGAAAGGAAGAGAAATGTCTTTCACAGGCACAGGCATTTTAATTCGTCTCTCACTTAGCAAAGGCTTTGCTTTATGAAATTGATTTGTGTTCTTAGCAAAGGAGAGGGTGAGTGGGGAGTGCAGAGCAGAACTGCTGTACCATTTCTTAGTCGCTGCACGGACTGTGTGCTGTCACTGGGGGGTTATTCCTGGTCTGGAGCAGTTGTGGGAAGGATATAAGCATTAGCTGGGAAAGCAGAACGAGGCAAAATAACCTTGATAGTTCTTGCTTCCTTTCTTCCTCCTGATATGGCTGGGGCTTATCATTTAGTTGAACAGAAAGTTAGTTGTGTTGTTTGGAAGGGACTTGGTGGTGGATGCAAGGAGAGGAGGAATAATCCCTCCGGAGCCTGAATGCTTGTCTTTGGAGAGTGTTGCTGAGAAGTTTACAGGTGTGATCTTTGTGTTCAAAACCACTGGAATCTTGTTGAGAGAGTCAGGTAGGAGCCAGTGTGTACTGCAGGGCTGGAAACGATGGATATCCCTCTGGCTGATCCTTTGGTGGTGCTAGTGTTGTAGAAAATCAGCAGGTTGTCTGTACTTGCCTTGATGCAGGAAATCACACTGTCTTTTTCTTTACTTTTGCTCCTTTCTTCTTTTTAAACTAGATTCTTAACATAGCATTTGCTGACATCATGATGACTGTGTTCTGTGCCTGTGTGTGCCAATGGCACCACGCAGGATGCTGTCCTGTTGCTGTGCTGTTGTGCAATGTGTGCGGGGCAGTGATGGGGTATAACTCCTCAACATCCCTAGGTGCTGGCTTGCTCTGTTTCTGACACAAGGGTCTGCTATTCCATCACGTTATGTTGTCATGATTCCTACCATCAAGTTTTGCTGTTGTGTCCTGATGTACTCTGATTGATGGATTCTGTCAAACACAATGAAGTGAGCAATTAGGAGAGGGTCAGGGTGTTTAGCCATTGCTTATTAGGAGCAGTTTGTAGCTGCTGTTCCACTACAGATGTATTTCTATGCTGAGTTCTCAAATGTCTTCTGACACATGCCAAATGCACTCATACCACTTGCATTTACAGTCTTTTTTTTTTTTTTTTTTTCCTTTTTTCTGAAGGACAGAAAGTTGGTTAGGATAAGGTTTGGTTTAGCATGGTGTGCCAGTGTGAAGCATCATACTTCCAGATGGAGGTTTGAGTCCCTTATAGAATGGCAGTATCTTAGATTTCTTAACTGTCTGATGAGTATTTGGTTGCCTATGTGAAGGGTTTTACGACTTCTGCCTGCAGTTCATAACACAAAAGCTGCTGGCACTGTTCAGACCTTTACAGTGCTGGCTGGAAGTCCCAAGGCAGAATGGGCAGGGAGTCAAAATTGCTGCGACAGAGGTGAAGTCCTGGCTACGCTGACTTCAGTGGGAGTTCTGCCATAGATGACAATGGGCCAAGTGCTCAGTCCAGAAGCAGTACTCCCTTCTTGTTGGTAATCCTGGTGTATGACGTGGGGAAGCTTTTGCTTTTCTGCTTTCACCCAGACTGTGTTAGCGTGGAGAAGTCTTTTAGGATGTCATGCTGCGTCTTTCACAAGCACAGCTTTCCTGGGAAGGAAATCAGGGCGGATAGGAGTGGAAATAAAACCCCAAGTGTGGACACATGCTGACTGTCTCGTTGCTCATGTCCTGAGTCATTCCCAGGAGCATGGATCAAGCACAACATTAGCTTGAGATTGCGGTGGAGGAAGCTGTCAGTAGCTGGAGCCAGTGCACCCCCCAGTCCCTGCTTCTGCATTTGCAAATTACCGGTTCAGTGACAGACGTTCAATATGTGAAGCAACAGTACAGTCATTAATTCAGCCCTCCTTAGCCTGTGCATGCTGAGTTTTCTATGGGGATGTGATCTAGTGAGCTGCTCTCAGAGACATTTCATATATCTGGCATCCAGATAAAGTTTTATGTGAAATGACAGCAACAAATGGGAAGGTTTTGATACTTGTTTTTATGACATGGAAAATGTGTGATGGAGAATATCAGAATTTGCATTTAATCAGTGCTGGTTGAAAGCTGGTCCAGGTCATGGCCGTGTAATAAAACTGGTCTTTTCAACAGGAATGATTGCCTCAGTTTATTATAGTCAGTGGCATAGAAGAGGATTTGTTAATATACAACAAAAATATTGTCTGGAATTGAGGTGTTTGGATTGTCCTGACACTCTGAATTATTATTTTTTTTGACAGTGGAAAGACTTTGGTGGCTGTAATTCCAGTGCAGGCAGATTGCTTTTACAGTGCATTCTTTTACTGTACAGTCACCCCAGGCTTTAAGGTATTTTGCTCATGTATGGTGACAAAAGGAATGAAAATAAAAACTGAAGTGGGTCTTCATGTACATCCTTCTGTCCTGTAAGAAGTTTAAATAAGGAGAATATATTAAACAGTTTTATACTTTGTTAGTGCCTCTTAGCTTATTTGCCATGAGAATTTATGCATCTAAACCAAAAAAGTCCTAATTCTCATGTAATTTAGATAAGGGCATTGGCCTCATTTTGTCCCAGTATAAAAAAATTACAGATGCTGTAACAGGTATCGAATCAGACTCTGAAGTCAGATGGTAAAATCTGGATGAGTGGATCAAGTAAGTTTTGGGCACTGTTAGTACTGTCAGGATGCAAAAGATGGCAGTGCTGTGAAGAGGGATCCAAGCAAACCCCGCTGGGCTGCTGTTCAAACCTCTGCTCTGGGATCTGCACACATTTCCAGCTTCTGGGTTTGCTTCTTGTGCAATTCAAAGACTTGATGCTAACCATTATTATAGCCTTTGCTCTGTGTGTTGTCTGGACACTAAGTACTGCATTCTGTTTAGTGCTTGGACTTGATGACCGAGTTGAGACCTGGACTAAAATATGCACCATGTTGTGGTTTGAGGGACTCACTGCGCTTAGCTTGTTCTTTTTTGATCACCTTCATATGAAAACTGCAAAATACAGAGTAATTTGGGGTGAAATTGATGGCAGTGGGGTTAGCAGCGAGGCTATCACCGATCTCAAAACCTGGTTTCACTCTTTTCTCAAAAGATTCAAGAGCAGACCTTGGTGTGAGGGATGTAGTGGTTTGTGTTGGAAAATCCCCTGTTGTCTTATTGAGCTGTTGTTGATTTTGCTGCTGTTCTTGGTGCATGAGCCTGGCTACTATAATAATTACACCTAAAAGTGTCTGTGCCTGTCCTGCCCATCATCCACAGTAAATCAAAGCATGGACCCTGCAGGCACTTACAGCAAGTTAACAGAAATGGAAAACACGTGTGGCTTTGCCTGGGACAAAGCAGTATATCTTTTTTTTTTTCTCCTGGATGATGACACTACTAATTGTACAGCTGTCAGTGCATGAGTGTAACTTCCTTTAACATCAGTGAACAGTGCCTTGATCATTCCATGCGTGCCAACGCAGCACAGCCTCTGGTGCAGGGGTGATGTCCCTCTGCTCCTGCTGATGCCATGGCTCCATCCCTTGGCTGCAGAGGTGGTTTTAGAGATGCATCAACACGTGGGGTAGCTTCTGGGCTGAAGTCCTCCTTTCTTCCCTACTGTATGAGTGCATTTATGTCTGTATCAAAAGGCATCTAGGTTAGCATCCCATCCTGTGATGTGTTGGTCTTTCCAGGCAGGTGGCCATCAAATGGCTGAGTTAGAATCATAGACTCCTAGAATAGTTAGGGTTGAAAGGACTTCAAGATCATCTAGTTCCAACCACTCACTTCTCTGTTTACTGCAGCAGGTGGGGTTTAACACAGACTGTAATAGGAGTTGGTTTTGGGCTGTTCAGAGCACTTAAAATCATGTCCTGCACTACTTCCAGCTCCTTACGTTGGTCCGGTAGAGCACCTGGAGAGCGAAAAATAGTTTCAATGACTTCCTGTAGTGCTGGTGAGAAATGGTCTGTCACCATCCCTGGAAATGCACAACACAACTTGTCTCTGCTTGCACTGTGCAAACTGGCTGTAAATAACATTTCTTCTGTGTCTTTGCAGCCTCCATAGGTTATTCCAGCTGTTGGAGGAAGCCTAGTCAGAGGAGGTAGCTGCAAGTTTAATAGTAGCTTCAGGACTTGAGTGAAATCAAAATCCAAACAATTCGATAGAAATTACATGAGCTTGAATGTTGTTAAAGGTTAAAAGTGAGCCCTCTTCAGAACAACTATTTTTACATCTTAAACTGTTCCACATCTTAAAATAAAGGAGCTGATTAATACTGCTAAATAACATTGAACATACATTTTATTTTTGCCTTCAAACCATCTGAGCACTTCTCATGACAATGCAGATTACATTTAGTGACAACTGCATACAATGACTATATAAACATCAGGTTTGCTATGAGATGTGTTGCACTGGTATCTTTTAATATTAAACATGATTACATCCCGTATTGCCTAAACAAATCACCGCACCCACAGTCTTAAGAGGATGTCTGTGTGTTCTGCTGTGGGGTGAAATTATTTGTTGACTCTTCATATTTAAATAATTAGTTAATAATTTTGAGATTTACATGTCTGAGGTTTTCTTGTTTCTTTTTGAGAGCTGGTGTTTGAAATTCATTTGCATCCTTTAAGTGGCGATTAAATAATGGCAGCTCGTGCTGCAGTCAGGTGAGTGAAGTCACTGCCTGCATGGCTGCATCTTTGTGATGTGACTGCATATGAGAGGGAGTTCCCAACTTGTGTGTGGATGCCGTGGCTTTATGGATTTTCACTACAGAGCAGTGCATATATGATGGATACACTGGCAGTCAGTAGACCCAGAGCTGAGGTTGTTTGTGGACATTGTAACTTAAACAGGGAAGTTCAGGTTAGATATAAGGAAGATGTTCTTTACTGTGAGAGTGGTCAGACACTGGACTGGGTTGCCCAGAGAAGTGGTAAATGCTCCATTCCTGGCAGTGTTCAAAGACAGGCTGGACAGAGACTTGGGTGACATAGTCGAGGGTGAGGTGTCCCTGCCTATGGCAGGGTGTTGGAACTGAATGATCTTAAGTTCCTTTCCAACCCAAACCATTCTCTGACTCTATGATAACTTTGTAGATCAGGCCTTTTGAGATATGGAGTAGTGGTGGACCTGGCAGTCTTAGGGGAACAGTTGGACTTGACCTTAAAGGCCTTTTCCAACTTAGTTGAATCTGTGATTCTGTTTTTTCTAGAGGTTTGCTGTGGTATTTTTCAGTCAAAATCCAGACATCACTCTTCACCATTAGGATCTTGAAGGGAGCCTGATTGCTGGTTTCCTTTGGAAAAGACCAGCCTTTTTATTTGTTTGTTTGTTTGTTCTTGTGTTTTGGAAAGAAAAAGTAATTTTCTGTTCCTGCTTTGCCCTTGATAGTGGGTTTCCATATTGTTGTAGTGGTCTGGACCTAAAAAAAAGCCTCTGCTACCCAGAAGAAAATGTTCCTCTGGATGGAACAACAGTAGCAGTAGTTATTACTACTGTTATTTTAAACTGAAGGTTTTCATTCAGGGCCAGGATGCAAGGAGAGTGAAAAGGCAGCTGCTACTCTGCAGCAGCCAAAAAGCCTCAAAGTTATCAGATACTGTATAGCTGGAGGGTGACATGAGGGGCAGCATGCTGGGAAAGCATCCTAGCACCTCCTGCCACTTGCCTGGAGCTGGGAGCTTGGATAATGCTGGAGTTCCTGTGAATTTTCATGGAGCAAGCTGGGTTTAAAGGCTTGTTATTGACCTTCCATGCGTGGACACAGCTGTCTCCAAATGATGTGTGAGCTTTGGATCACCTCTGGTGCATTGCTGGCCTGCCTTGCTGCCCTGCAGCAGGCTGCTGGCCCGCTTCCCTCTGCTTTGCACGGGAGCATCTGTTTGGGAGGTTCTTTACTGAGCATGGTTTGTGCAGGGAATATTTAAAGGTGCCCATAAGGCTCCTTTGGTGTGGGTTATTGCATTAGTAAAAAAGCAAAAGTTGTGATACAGATCATTAGGGCTGTAAGCAAATACTCTGTGTACTTTAGCAGCCGTATCGTGAGGTCAGGAATAGATGGTGAGGCACGTGTGGTGCTGACAGGGCTTGGAGAATTGACTCATGCCAGTATGTGATGCATCTGTTTGGCAGAGGTTTGTCTTTGGGTGGGTTCACACAGTGAGGTTCACTTGGCTTCATGCTGGGGCCCTGGTCCTCAGCTTACACAGATGCTTGGGCTCTGCTTTGGAGCAAGCCAATGGATAATACAGACAGAGCCTGAAGGGCCCTACTGGAAATTAACCCATAGGTGTTAATCCATATGTGATTCCCTATAGATTAATAGAGTATAGGGGAAAATATATATGTTAAAGCAGCAGGATGCAGAGTTCAGTTTCTTTCTCTCTGCTTCCTCAGCTGTTTCCAGAAGCTGCAGCTTGGGTCTTCCTTCCTAAAGCTGTTACCCTGTGGAGTTGTTTGGTGACAGAATGATTCTTGAGCATTAATAAATATGAGTTGGTCCACTGCTGACTTCTTCAAGTATAGGGTATGAGCGTGTGAAGGCTAAGGAGGAATTGGAAGGGGAGTGGGGAGAGGGTTTTGAGATGAGTAAGGAGTGAGTAGAGGGAGTACTTCCACATCTGGGCATGGGTTAATGAACACTGAGGAGCAAAGGATGGGAAGAGAAACAGTTGGAGGGTGCTGGTTTCTGATGGTGGTGACTGAGAAAAGGAACATGGAAGTTCTGGGGTCCTGGACTATACTAGGTACCTGTCTGGGGAATGGGGAGAAGGAGAAAGATGGATAGGCAGTTGTAGCTCTGTTAATGTTTACTTTAGCTGGTTTGGGGTTTTTTTTTAAGCTCTCTTAAATACCTGAGACTTTCAGCATGGCTAAAACAACATGGTTAATGTCTTTCTTTGGTGTTCTTAGATTGACAAGCCTAAAATGTGCTTTCAGACTTAGTTTTTCATTAGCTAACTGTATGTGCAAGCAGAAAGTGTGTCTGCACATAGATTTTGGGAGACACTGATGTATGTAGGACCCGGCTGAGACTGAAGCAGATTTGACTCTTATCAAAGTGTTGGTAACTTTAGGCATGTTTCTTCCCTTATGTTATTGGTTTGTTGTTTTATCTGTAAAAATTGTGATGATGGTGATAATAATAATAGCAATTTTACTACCTATTCCCAGAAGTTTTGACTTAGTCATGATTATGATAGGCAGAGAAAAGCTCAAGGAGTGTGTTGCAGAAATCCACATCACTTTGCTCTGTGCACATCACATCACTTGACTCTTCTGAGAGATTTCCTTTGGCTTTGTAATTTCTCGTCTTCACAAGTACTACTTAGCTAAAGTATTTATAAGACTAGTTCAGCATTCCATCACTCCTGCACATGTAACAGATCTATCACAGTCTGCTTGCAGCTTACACCCTGCAAGGGGCTGATCTGCCCAGTGTACTGGCCTGCCTCACATCTGTATCAGAGGTGTCATGGGCAAGAGGAGGGGATCTGAAGCATCCTGTAATGATCTCTTGTGCACATAATTTACCTTTTTCACTTCTGTTGCTGATCATCTAGTGTGTGCTCAGCCACAGTGAGACATCCTCAGTGCCAGCGTGGAAGAGAGCTAAGCCTTTTACATCAAAAGTAATCTGTCTCCCGATTGATGTGTTGCTGGAGTCTTAAGAGCATCATTACTCATTTGGGAAGTCCTGTTGGGTATGTCAACCCTGCCTCTTGAGGGTTGTTCACATATTGCTATCAGGATGAAAATTGCTCTCTAGAGCCAGAGGTTAGCCCTCCACTGAATCAGGAGCTTATGAACCAGAGTACATGTGGTGGATGCTGGGGACTTGCACAGGCAGCCTTGTGCAGGAGGCAGGCTGGGCAATGAGCTTGTGACAGTCACACTGTGTTCAGGGCCATTCTTCCAGGTGCCCTTCAAAGGTTGTATGGAGATGTGCACTGGCTTTAATAAGAATCATTAAGCAGAAATTATGTAGGTCATTATCCTGTGTGGAGTGGGAGTTCTTGTGCAGTGCCTGTGGACATCAAGGATTGTGGCTGTTATTGTGGTGCATCCTTACAGAGTTTAAATAATGTTGCTCTTGCGTGTTTTAAAGCTATTCATAATAGGACTTGCCACCTTCAGGGTGCACTTTATGCGTGGGCTATCTTTATTGTACTGACAGCATCGCTGTATTTGTTGCTGAAGGTTGGTCCTAGTTTGTACTGTCCTCTTGGTTAAGTAGTTCTTGGCATTCATGGAGTCGTTTTCAATCCATCTCTGCAAAGCTGAGATTAGAATCTGATTCTTTGAATTTCAGACAAAAAGAATAGTGACTTCTTGTGAGTGTTCGTTTCCCTGCCAGTAGAGGCTGGATGACTTAATCTCTGCATATATCAACACGTTGATCAAGTTTCACAGCAAAGTATCTAGGGGTAACTATAACAAATATTTAAGAATGTAAGCCTAGGTTGTAATTTAAGGCCTTGCTTGGTTATACAGTTCTGGGTATAATGGGAGTGACAGCTCAGGGCTGGATTTTAGGGCAGCTTTCTCTGCAGTAATATTCAGTTGCAGGTCTATCAAAACAGCCTTCTAAAGCCAGAGCTGCCTGTGGCATGGCATTTGATCAAATATGCCTTAATAAAATCAGTGTGAGGTTCCACGTCCAAAGGAAAAATCAAGTCTTTGAGTGTATCTATCTCCCTTTCACATACCTTTTAAGAAATCATAGGGCTGAGATCCTGTGAAAATTACAAAGTTAGGTTAATTCTGTATGTTATTCCTGAGGGAGATGTGGCTGGTTGGTTTGCTCTTTCCTCCCTTCTGTTTGGGTGATGCAATGAGCATAAGGCTGAAGCTTATCTCCTGGGTGGAGATGTGAGCAGAGCCTTTTGCAAAGTGATTACAGAGAGGCTGCTGTTTACAGAGCAGGTTTTGAAAAGGAACCATCATGCAGATGCCATGCCTTGCAAATGGAGGTACTTCAGCTGCTTATTCTAGCAGGTCAACCCCAGGTGCAGGTGAGAGGAATGGAGATCTAGATGCAGAAATGCTGTAGACTGTAATTCCCTATTGCCAGTCAGAGCCTTTCATTTGAAGTAATGCTATTTTATCACAAGCCAGACAAAAATCACAGGATTTAGCTAAAAATGCACCAGACTGTGGGTTTTAAAACTATCAGTCAATCTGTTAATTTTAAATAAAAACCATTTTCTAGCTTGCTTTCCTCTGCTGATTCTCTTTTAGTTCTGAGTGTCTCTTCCATGGCCATTCATGAGCTGACTTTGACAGTGGGTCAGCTGGGCAACAAATAGGAACGAGAAATGTGGTTTTTACCATTGTTTCCAAAACCAATAACTCTTTTGTCCCTAAGGGTTTTGACCCTGAGTGGAGCAGATTTCATTGCTGGCTGTATTGTGAATATATTAAACGTTTGGCTTTTCTGTAGTATCCAGACTTTCAAATCCAGGCAGTAGTAACTAACTCAGTAGTTAGGGAGTGAAGAAGTAAGTCTGCAACAGTTCTCCCAGGGAAGCTGCTTTACCATCCTTGGCCATGTATTGGGGTGCTTCCTATTGAAATGAGAAACTGAAGGGAAAAGTGGAAATCCTGAGGGAATATTTCCCTAATTCATTTGGAGAGAGATGTTATTACCTATCGTCTTCAGCTCTTGCATTGTACAACGCTTCAGAATGTCTGGGCGTCAAGCTTTCAATGTAAGTGTTGGGCTAGTGGGTTTGTCTCGCCTTCAGCAGTAAGTCCCAAAGCTGTATCTCTTAGGGAGAGATTAGTAACAATTCCTCATGCGTCATTTAAATGGATGGACTTGTGCTCCACATAGAATCATAGAATGGTTTGGGTTGGAAAGGATCATGTAGTTCCAACCCCATCCCATCCCATTCCATGGGCAGGGATGCTTCACACTAGACCGTGTTGCCCAAGGCTCTGTCCAGACAGGCCTTGAACACTGCCAGGGATGGAGCATTTACCACTCCTTTGAGCAGCCTGTTCCAGTGCCTCACCACCCTCACATTAAGGAACTTCTTCCTTATATCTAGTCTGAACTTCCCCTGTTTAAGTTTCAACCATGCAGTGGTACTGCAGGGACACTGATTCGGATTTTAGTAATAGAGTTCTCTACTGTATTCCCATAAAACATCTAGTACATCTTGGTAATCAGTGTGTGGGTGTTTCAGAAGATAAACCTTCAGAAGGAGAGAGCTTATAGAGAAGTTTGATAGGAATAACTGATAATGAGTCAAAATGCTGCTAAATGGCCTTGAAATGCTGCTATCTGGTAGGGTCTGGTCTTTACAGCCACCCGTTTCTAGGGGCTTGGTTGCACTTACGTGCTGGGGACACAGCTTCAGCCCACAAACACGTACTTTGTTTCACTGATAAATATCAAAAAGCTTCATGAGGAAGGACAGGATCCTTGCTCATTCTTGTTTTAGGAATGCAGGAATTGAGGCAGAGGCAGATGAACTGACTTGCTCCATGGCCACACAAGGGTTAGTGGTTGTGTGAGGTAGGGGACCCTGCTGCCTTCAGGTTTTTGATGAGCAGCAGACCATGCTCAGCAGTTCTGCCCAAGAGGAAGAAGACACTACAAGGTACTTGCATAGTTTCCTGCGGTGGGAGCTCTTTATTTAAGATATGGAGACCAGTCCTGAGGTGGGTTTGGTGGTGCTGCACACCTCTAAACTCCTTTTGTGTTGGATAAAACCCTCTTTTCTGTTTTGCCATAGGCTGATAAACCACTTTGTTCCATTTGAACCAGTATCTAATGTGCTCATCGGTTTTGTCTAGGATCAGAATGGCACAGAGATTTGTGTGAGATGGTTTGGATCCACATTCCATTGCTGCCACCATTTTTTCTGTTAATCCAGTTTGGCTGGAACCAAGAATCACCTGCATTTTCTATTGAAAACAAAGCTTTGTGATTTCAGCCTTTGGGGTTCTCTTTCTTCTTGTCATTTTATTTAATTTGCACTGTCTTGGGCTGTGCTTGTGCAGAGTGTGTATTTATATGCATAAGAGGGAGTACATACAGGAAGAGAGTAAAGAAGTCCCAGTTTGTTGCTTTGCTGCTCTCAAGTCCCTCCAGCAGTGCACGCACTGGCTACATCCTGGCTATGCATTGCATGAGCTCAGCTCAGCTCTGCACGGGTAGCAAAGTAAGTAATGCAGATGAGGATGTTGTGCATGTTGATCTAACTCAGGGTTTCCCTCCTACTTTTCCCTGTCTTGTAAGAGGCACTTAATAACAGCATAAATGTACTTAAGTGGTATTTCTCTAGAGGAAAGAGAACCAGACTTTCAGGTAGTCAATAGTCACCCATGAGCCTTCATAGAGATGCAGCATACCTGAGTCCAGGCTCTGAACTGGTGTCCCCCAGGGTCTCCTGAGCCCTTATCATCAGCAGAGCTGGAGATAAAGGAATTCCACTTATGAAGGGTCACCCCAGACGAGTAGCAGAGGCTCCATCTATGGTTAATGATAAGCACTTCCAGGTGGGATTCCTTCCTTCCTTCCCTCCCAGGTAATGCAAGGCACCTGGGGGGAGATGATTCCTGCTGCTTTTATTGACTAAAGTCAGTAGAGCTGACTAACTTAGATTAGATAGATAACTTCCAGCTGGCTAAAATCAGATGAGAAAGGTTACCCACTTACCATGTTGAGTGGGTGTCATCACCTCTGGTAGTGCCAGCACACTAGTGTCTGTTAGAAAAGGATTCTGGTGAAAGAATAGTCTTTATAGGTAAACAAATAAGTAAAAAAAATGTAGAAGAGAGAGACAGTGTCACTGCTGTCTCTAAAACAGCTTTATTTGAATTTGAAGACCCATGATGGTTAGCAGTTGCTAATGTGCTTTCCTGGAGATGTCTGCTTTTGAGAGCATGTGGGAGTTGTGTTTTGTGAACGTGGGGTTTGGATGAAAGTTGTTGACAAAGGTAAGCACACTTATCTTACTCTAGTTGGGAAACAGCAATAAGAAAGGAGAAAATAGTTGAAATTAAGAGAAAGAAAATTCTACTAATACATGTCTTTGTGGTAGGAAGTAGGTCAGTGAGCTGAGAGACCCTAGACAGACTTGCAGTTCTCACACAGTGAGGTTGGAAGAAAGATACTGAAGCAGAGGCGGTGATTTAATCAGGGGTTGGTGGTGGAAAGCAAAGGACACTGGCTATGTAGACAAAATTTCAGGAAACATCTCATATTCTGATTATGGAAATAAAGATAAAGCTGATGTCAGCCCTGCATTCCCATGCAGAGACAGACAAACCCGTTGTCTTTGGGTTTTATGGATGGAGGGACTGCAGCGCATTAATTGAGGCCATGCCAAATTACTGTATGGCACACGTGCTTGCTGACCTTAGTGTGTGGCACCATCTCTGTGTGTGTCCCACGCCACTGGATGGGTGGTGTAGGAACTGTGGGACCCCCTATGCAGGGCTGTGGTCACAGGCTGTGCACAGGGATTGAAGAGCCCTGATTTGGGACCTGCAAAAAGCCGTTAGCACCATGAGCACCAGTTCCCTCTCCCCAGTGAGCACAAGGGTAAGAGTCCAATTATTTTGCACATAATGAAGAGGGGGACTGGAATTTGGCAGGGCAAAATGGGAGCTTTCTCGTGCTTCCATTTTGTGCTGGGAGATCTCATTAGTTATGTGGTTATGAATGAAGTTCTGGCTCTTGAAAGTGCTTGAAAGGAGTCAACGGTCATCATGGTATCTGGGGATCACATAAGGTAGTGTAGAAAACAGGTTGCTGGGGGCTATGACTGTATATCTTGGCTTTTTTTGAAACATACTAGGACTAAAGGAGGAGGAGAGTTATTTATGGGTCAGAATATGGACATGCAAATACAGAATTACAATGTAGAACCAAATTTATTAGTATTATCCATACCTTTTTAGGAAGAAAAAATTCAAAGCTATATGCGTATTAATGCATATTAAATGAGGAATAAAAATAGTGATATTCCAATCTAGGAAACTTGAAACAACTGGAGGAGCTGAACTGTTACTGCACAGGGGTGGGATGCTGGTGAAATGACAGCAATAGTTGAGATAAGCATTGGTACTGATGAGCCAAGAGTGCTCTGGGGCTGACTGGTGGTTACAAAGCCGTGGGATGAGACTTTTGAGCACTCTGGGGAGCCCAGTCTGCTGTTTCAGTGGAGGCATGATGAGAAATCCCGAGTGATCCATTGTTCTGAAAATGGTTTGGAACCTTTGGAACCTTATTACTTATTTTGTTGGTTTCTTTGGTTTTGACAGAATAGGACTTTCACCCAAATGGAATAGTTTAGGAACATTTTAAAACTTACGAATGCACTTCTCAGATTTTCCAACTATTCCATTTTTTTTTTTTTTCCCCAATTCTTTAGGGGACAACGTGCAAAAGAAATAACAAAAGATGGTTGTTGCACATCAAACTTGAATGGGACACTAATAAAAAAATAAGTGGTACATGCACAGAATTAACAAGCATTCTTTGCTATTTTTTTTCTTTTTTTAGTTGTATAAATTTAACATGGAGAGGAACAGCAAGCCGTGTACTTGTTTACTTTTCACATTAATGAAGCTCTAGGTTGAAAGAAGATGAACTTATAAAAACAAAGTGCTTCATGGCATTGATTTCTCTAGACGCTAACAAGGCAGAATTTGAGTGGAGATGACAACAAAGTAATGTCTCCATGGGCTCAAATGCCACATTACAGAAAATGTCAATAAATTAACTTAGTTGTCCTGTTACTTTGCAGGCTAAGGAATTTAAATACACAGTCTCTAGAATCTTCCAGAGGCATGTCAAAACAGTGGTGCAGCACTAAAGGAGTATGACATATAAAAATCATTCCTTGGTGTATTATTTTAGAGTGGATAGTTTTGGAGAAGAAATCGGTCTTCATTTATTACACAGTTGTATGGAAGAATCAGTTGCAGGAGCAATGAAAGTCAACCCACCAAATGAGTGGGACTAAGAGACAATTCCCATCTTCTTCAAGTTACTGAAAGAATCCACAGAAGTTTTAGGATAAATTGATTCAAGTTATAAATTAAAGACATTATTAGAGGTATGGATGTGGCTCGGGTGCCTTGGGAAGGGTGTAGCAGTCTGTTTCTGCCATTGGATTTTGTCCCTGCAGCCTGTCTTATGGGGGATTTTAGAACTACCTCATTGCACCAAGCTCTCAAAATAAACTTGGTATTTTGGAGTGTCATATTTGTCTGTTGGTGGCTTTGTTGCAATAAATTTACAATAAAAAGGACACACATTTTCCTTTTCCTTTCTTCCTCTTTGTGGGTGCTTTGTGTTCAACCTGGGGTAGTAGCATGCAGCTGGAAACATCCCTCATCTTATATGGTGCCAGCTTATTTAGGCTAGGTACTCTTGCATCAGGTTGGTGGTTTTTGCCCAGCTGTAAGCATTGGAAGTATGTTTGTGCAAAAACATTGGCTTTAGGAGGCAGTGTGTAAAACAAGTAAAAAAGTGACCTAATAAAATTTCTAGTATGAGATGAAGCTGTCTGAGAGAGATTTTATCTTCACTGTAAAATCTCAGCCTAAAATTGAAAGTGGAAAATACTTGGTATGCTCATGAAAATGAAGCAAGCAAGACTGGAGACTGTAATACCATTAGTTGATAGCACAGCTCCTTACCAATATTCCACTTTAGGAGGGAGTCCTCATCAGCTCAATGCATAAAGAACAACTATATTATGTGCTTTGGTGTGGATGTTAGGTTGGTGTAGTGTGGGTATTTCTAATGCAAGCTCAGGTTGCACTTAGGGTGAAGTCTTCCTTCCTTTCTGGGACTGTTAACCTGGCTTTGCCTTTCATAGCTTTAGCAAGTCAGTGGTTAAAAAACCCTCCAAAATATATTTTGGTTAGTTTTTTTTGGTCTTGCTTTTTGTCCCGTAAAGGTATAACTGATAGCTTTCAACTTATTCAGTCATCCTTGGAATTAAATTTTCAGTACTTTTTTTAAGAGGTTGCAGGTTTTTCCCTTTGCTTTCCCTATTTTATAGAAGTCATGAAAAACCATCATGTCACATGTGCCTTTTTTGGGTTTTCTGATTTAGCATCTTCATTCTGATATATCTGCTCTAAGTTTGGAGGAAGCGGGAGGTGACTTTAGGGACACTTTTTTTTCCTGTTTCTGAGTTGGCCTCAGATTAGTACTTTTATTAACTTCTGGAATCCAGAGAGATAATGCAACTATGGGGAAGTAATATCCGTCTATAAAGAAGTGAGTAGAAAAAATATGTATCCTGCAGAAATAGAATAAATATTAGTTTACATTGCTTTCTGTATTTTGAGCTTTGAGAAGTGATAGGGTGAGCTGTTGTTGCAAGCTTCTAGCTAATCTGATTTTTCTAACGTCTGCTTTCTATTATAGTCAGGCAGACTTGCTCCACATTCAAGTTGCTAATTCTTGACACACAGGATATTTTCCTTCTCATTAAAATGTATTTATTGTTTAGTGTGAGGTGTCCCCTTCCATGGCAGGGGAGTTGGAATTAAATCATCTTAAGGTCCTCTCCAATCCTAACTATTCTGTTATTTATTTTACAGTGTGAATAGCTTGCTTACAATGCTTCTTTTGATCTTTGGTAATGTCACAGACTCGGTAAGACTGCTAGCATAAAGTGGTGTTTATCTCGTTTCAGTTTTACATCCACCGTTAATAGGACCCAAATAATATAGCCCCTTTGCAAAAGCTGGTTTAGTTTGCTAGGTCTCAATATGATGTCCAGTAAGATACAGGTATTGTTAGAGCTTGGAAGTTACTCTCTGTCTGAAGTTGGAAGGCTTCTTCACGTGTTCCTGTGATTTTATTTGCATTTATTGGGTTTTAGGGCTTTTAAGAAGTTTAGGGGGAGGGGAGGAGTAGGAAAGCTATGGCAAGAATTGTGAAGTTTTTGCAAAATGTGATATTTCTTTTTTCTAAAGCCTGAATTTGAAATATCACTATCACTTATGTTTCTAGGGCAACAACTTAATGTAATGCAGATCGGCAGCTGAAATACTTTTCCTAGCAGCTGGAGAGTGAAGTTATCAGGACCCACGATCTGTTCTGCAGCTGATACTGGGAGCTCTGTGGTTGGCAGGGGTGGTGGTTGGTCCTCCTGCTCCCCATTGTTGCTGGTGTCCTTTTGGGGAGCAGCAGGCAGCACTGAGTGTTGCCAGACTTATTCCGCAAGAGCCGTTATAATACAGAATGCTGCCAGTTCAGGGGAGTGAATAAAATCAGATTTCCTATAGCTCTGAGTCCGGAAAAAGCACCGAAAGGAGGGAGGAGGTGACAAAGTGAGCTTTCTCCAGCAACTTGGATTGCAGAGAAATGTGAAACTTTACAGTTTTCTCCCATCTCGCTCTTGAAAGTTAACACAAGAAATAGATAGGACTGGGAGACAGTTTTCTGACAGAAATCCCAGAACCTTCATTCCCAGAAGCTGAGATAGTGACAAGAAGCTGGGTGCTCAGCAGGGAGTTACCCGAGAATTCTGTTGACTGAGTTAAATGCTCCAGCAAGCAGGTGTTGGGTAAATGTTTTGATTCTTTGCAGCGTATATTTGCATATTGGAAGCTTTCTGGTACTTCTGACTCATTGTAGTTTGCCCAAGTCTTAAATTAAGCAAACCAGCAAGGCCCTTATTTTTTATGGGATCGCTGTGTAGCAGTTTCAAGACATACATGGGCTCCTCATTGCGAAGGTCTGACTTGTCCTACCCACATCTGGGGAGGTGGTGTATCTGCAGGTCCTGGATGTTAGCATCTCAGTGATAGCTGTAGGTAACATCACACATCAAACAACGTGAAGGAACTTTTAACTGCTGCTCCCTGATTGTCTCCAACCCCTAAACCCCTTTTATACCAACACCTCTTGCCCTTCCCAGCAGGACTTGGACCAAGACTAGGACTCCTATTTCTTGGCCAGGGGGAGTAGATGTGGGTATAACAGGTCAGGCTGGAGCAGCAAGCAGCTCTGGCCCTTCCAGAAGGTCCTATAAAGCATTTAAAAGGTTTGATGGAAAATGAGGCTCTCTATATATGTAGTAATATTTGTTTATACAGGTTACTTTTTTCTTCTTCATTCAAATATGCCTGGGGGAATGGGGGTGAAGGAGGAGAAAACATGTTGAGAGAGTAACACGTGGTGCCTTGGAGCATTTTTATTTTCTTGATTAAAAAAGCTTTTCCTGTGAATTTTTCAGTTTTGTCACTTCTCATTTGCTGGGATCATGAAAGATGATAATATGCTCTCTGTAACCTTCTTCAGTGTATTTTTGTCTGATACATTAATGGATTCCTTAGTACTTGAGGGAGAGCAAGTCTCAGCGTACTAGTTGCAAATCAGAAGGTGGAAGTGGTGTTATTTTTTTGTTCCCAAACTAACTCAAGGTTATGCATGTGCAAAAATAGCTTTAGGCTACAACAAATATTTTCTTCAGCAGGTCTAGCTCATTTTATTGACATATTGTTTTGTAAACTGCGGGTGACTTGCATTGTTCTCAACCAAAATAACTTGCATCAATCAACATAAGAGGGTAATTAATTTACATATATTCATTGTGGAAATGTTCCAGACTTTTTGTTACTGTGGAGTGCTAGACTTGAGAGGGGGAAAGTGCAATAACATTTGGGGTTTGTAGTTTGTTAAGTTATTCTTCACTTCTGTTTGTGCGGGAGAAAGCGTTGTAACCTTAAATTTGAGCTTGGCATAGTGTCGAATGAAAATAAAGCCAGATTTAGGAGTGAAATTGTGTTTTGTGACTGTGTTGCCCATCAGTACAACCTTAAGGAGATGAGGAGAGGTCGGCTATTGCGTGCCATAGCGAACTGTAGTCCAAAACACTTGTCAAGAACAAATGCAGGAGAGTTAACTGTTTCTTTTCTGTGTGAGAATCTGACACCAGCAGAAGAGCTATGGTAGATATGGAACCTGATGAATTTTGTCAGGGGTGTGCGTGATGCTTCACCTGTAAAGATGAATGAACACATGCACAGTGTGTTGTCTTTGAATAGCCAAGTGCTGGCTCCTGTTTGCATGAGGCAGTGGAAGGTGTTGGGACCACCTGAACTTCACTAGTCCATCACTGAATTGGAGTTAAAACAAGTTTCTAATTCTGATGAAATGCAGTGTGGTTATCGCTATGGATAGATTAACAGGAGGCAGCTTCTGGGGAAGTGAACTTGTGTCTCTGAAGGTGTAGTGTGATGCCTCTTCCTCTCCTCCTCTGCACCCTGAATATCCTGTGTGTATGACTTATCAATAGCTGCTATTTTGTCATGTTATCTCCATGGGGTAAGGGAGCAGTGAGGCAGGATGCTCAGAGCCTTCATGTAAATGGGTGCCACACACAGGCTATTCAGGCAAATCGCTTTACCCGTTACGTCATTATGAATAAAACCTCATATTTTTAAACCTGAGACAACGTAATGCAAAAAAAGCCTTTCCTCATTTTACATCATGCAATCTCTGCTCGTGTGCTTGGTCTGTTACCAACATATTATACATTGCCACTGTTACCTTAATTCCTCACTTTTAATCACCACTGAAGAGGATATCGCTGGAGGTGAGAAAGCTGCTCCTATAAGAAGGCAGATGGGATTTGCTTCACATCAGTGGGGGATATCTTTTGGGAAACAAACAAAACACTTATTTCTCACTGCTTTAATTCTTTAATGGGTTCCTGATATTTTACATGAGGAGCTGCCCATGAATGGATAGCATTTAGGCTGATGGTGTTGACCTCTCTTGCTAGTGGCTTTCTGATGGAGAATATATCATCACCTGTGCCAATTTATTATCCTCCTGCCAATGGGACTGCTTCTGTGATTAAGCTATTGTGCTGTAATGCTGGAGTTGGGTTTTCTGGCTTCAAGCTCTAGTCCTGAGATGAGAAGTCAGGATGTAACCAAGAGGCACAGCAGTACTGCCTGTGCCCACCAAGCCTAAGCAGCTTCTCCATGACCAGTGCTGAGAAGTGGCAGGGTTAACCCAGCTCACTGGTAACATGCCTGAGTCACAGAGTATGTGCTGCCTACTGCTTGCTCATAATCCTCGATCTCACTCCTCCTGTGCCCATGGAGAAACCCCCTGCTTGCATGAAGTGATGTTTTCAGGCTGACTGTGCGGGTGGTGGTTTCGAGCCCATATTCTTCCTTCACTCAAGCTGGTAACCCTCCTACTTCCCAGCAAGACTCGGGCAAAGTCCAGCTGAGTACCAGTGAGCTCTCCAGGGCTTTCCTGGATTTTTCCTGGATACCTGAAAGAGAGTGGATGAATTTCCTGGTTCGCTGGCAAAGAATCAGAGAAGTGCTTGAGCCAGCAATGAAAAAGTCCTTGTGATTATTCATTCAGGGGCATTAAAGGCAAAGCATGACAAAGAAGGTTATATAGACATATGGGCAATGTGGCTGTTGGCAGGTTGGCAAGACTGAGTTAGTCCCAGGTGCTCTTATCTGTGCTAACTCTGCTGGGGAGTGTCGAGCTAACTGGAGAAATGCAGTTGTGCTTTCAGTAGCTTGCAAAGATTGAAATCTGGCTTTACTCTGTACCAGTCTGAATGTGCTCTGCTTTCCTTTCCATGAAATCAGAAGTGTCAGGGTACTGTAATTAAGATGCCTTTTTTGACTCAAACATATTTTCTCCTCCTAAGTTACTTTGAATTAAGTGGTTCAGGGGCTTGAACTTGGGCTGTCTGCATCCCAAGTCAGTACATTTCTCTTTGCTCTGAGCTTAATTGATATGATCTGCAAGCAAAAGAGAATTTCTGAGCTAATCTATTGAAAGCCTCTCCTCAGAGCTGCAGTTTTTAGTCTCTCCCTAGAAGACAAGTGATGGGTGCAGTAGATGGTGCCAAACACAGGGACCCAAACAGTACGCCCACGCTGGCAGAGACCATGTACTCCCAACCTTGCTCTTTGTAATGACTTTATGCAGTATGAAAATTCATGAGTATTTTATTTTTCTTTGGGTTAAGGAATCATCAGATCAGCTGTCTGTCATTCTGAGAGTGTCTGGATGCATTCTGTATTCCTGTTCCATCTCAACTCTGTTTAAAAGCTTCTGACTAGTATCCATTGTCCTGGCAGCATCCATGGACTCTTTTTGAAGAGCATGCAAATGATTGAGGCCCAAAGCCAACTGGTGCAGTGCTCACTGAGCATTGCAATGCCTAAATAGGCATGAAGGCTGGAGCTGGGTTGCCTAAACGGAGGAATCTACTGCCATGTTAGAAGCTTTAGGGTAGCACATAATTGTTGGTACAGAAGGGCATGGCTCCCTCTTAGCTTCCAAGATGCATCTAAGATGCCACCATGCCCTAGTCCTTGGGCTGCTGAAACTCTTGAATGCATCTATTAATTAAGAGATAGCTTGCTATGCAAGGAGGAAGAGCCATCTGTTTTAATGCAGCATGGTGCTTCACTATTTTTTATTCTTTCCTGACAAACCAGAAATTTATGTGATACTGATCCATTATGCTCGTTCAGTATATCCATTGCTAAGGAAGTTGGAATCTTTCTTTAGATAAAAGCGCAATAAAGATGAAAGATAGCAACGTATTAAAACAAATTCCCTGTGGTAAATCCCATTGGGATATGCTTGTATCTTATTCTTCCATAGTGTGCCATTGCAGCAGGACAGGGGTTTGGCATTGCACTGGAGTTGGGTGTGCACTGACAGCTTCCACTGTTTTAATTCTCTTCACTGTCATGTCTTGCAAACTTATCTCTAGTCTCCTGCTATCTGGTGCATTTAATAACTGGATATTGTTAAAATAAATCTTAGCAAAGGGAAGCTGGAAAAATAACTGAAAGGAATAAGGAGCTCAAACACTAAATGAGAGAAGAATTCAAGAATTCAATTTCCTTGTTGTGGTGGTGTTGTTTTTTTTTTTTACTCCCCCTCTCCCAAAAAAAAAAAAAAGAATGTAAAAATAATAAATCTCTATGCCTTAATCTGGCACTGTGGTAGGCAGTTTGCATCTGGCCTTATGCGAACACATCTCTGTGAAGACGTAGAATAGGCACTTTGGTGTCTGAGTAGTGTGGCTGTGTGTCTCCATTCAAATCAACGTGAGCAGCATCCCCTGTGCTAAATCCCTCATTGCCACAACTCCAAGGTGTGTTCAGAGGATAGAGATGGGCATGTCTGCCCCATGTCACATCCCCATCTGGGGAATCTGTTCCGGGTTCCTTCTGCAGAGAAGATGTGCTTATAGAGTCTGAAATCCTGAATTACAAGCTCTCAGAGTGTAGTTGAAGCATGGTTCTTGAGTATATCTGAAGTTTGTTATCACTCGTTTTCATTCTTTTGGGCGGATCCAGTTATCAATGGGAATTCAAGATGATGTGTAGGGCTTTGAAGGAGGAGAGCAGTAACTGTTACTGCCATGGAGAAGGGAAGAAGCAAGAGCACCTCATATGGTACCTCCTGGATGTAGCATGGACCAAATTCCTGACCGTGTCTACTTCATAGAATAATGCTTCTATGATGCCTTGTGTGAGAGGGGAGGATATTACTATTCCCAGCCCTCAATAAGGAATCATGGTGGTTCCCTTGAATGCTCCTTGGCTCCAGTTATTCACCTAACCCCAAAGAGCTGCTGTGAAAAGTTCCTTCATGTATGAGGACATCATGAAGCTGACTGGGTTTCAGCTAACGCTGGTGCTGAGTGGTTCTTGTGTATATACAGTTGCAGAACGCTTTCAGAATGAGTAGTCCATGGCAAAGCTGTTTTAATGAGCTGGAATGCTGACTGTAGCATATCCTACCAAATCTGTCAGCTGAAATACCTTCTTTGTTCTTAAAATAGCCCCCACTGATTCAGATTTTAATTGCAGATATTACAGCTGTCAAAGAAAAGGAGAGATGACCAGATGATTTGTGTTGATAGTATAAATGGAAGCTGGGGATATGTTGAGTCCCAGCCTTTAGATCTTCCTTTGTTTGAGCACTATTGCAGATATGCCTGTGTGCCACAGTGATTATGTGGAGCAGAGGCTCTCTCTCATGGTGAGATGACACTGAAGTGCATTGTGCTTCATTATATCCACCATGTTGACTGAACTAGTCTGGCAGTAAGTGTAGGACTAGAGAGATTTCAGCGCTAGTAATGGTAACAAAGGGAAGTGATCATCCCCGTGTACTGCACTGTTGAGGCTGCACCTTGAGTCCTGTGTTCAGGTTTGGGCTCCTCACTACAAGACATGGAGGTGCTGGAGCAAGGCCAGAGAAGGGCAGTGAAGCTGGTGAAGGGTCTGGAGAACTGAGGAGAAGCTGAGGGAACTGGGAGTGTTCAGCTTGGAGAAAAGGAGGCTCAAGGGAGACCTTATCGCTCTACAACTGCCTGAAAGGAGGATGGAGGGAGGTTACCTCTTCTCCCAGACAACAGTTGATAGGATGGAGGAAATGGCCTCAGGTTGTCCCAGGGCAGGTTTAGACTGGATATTAGGAGAAATTTCTTCACTGAAAGGATTGTGAAGCATTGAAACAGGCTGCCCAGGGAAGTGGTGGAGTTACCACCTGGAGGTATTTAGAAGATGTGTAGATATGGTGCTTAGGAACGTGATTTAGTGGTGGGTTTACGGTTGGACTTGGTGATCTGAAAGGTATTTTCCAACCTCAGTGTTTCTATGATTCTGTGAATCTTTTTAGCAGAGGGATGTCAGGAGCAGCCATCAGTGGCCTGTCATTGTTGCTATTTTACTTCATTATTGATCTAATTCTGAAGGTTTGTGAGTTCATAAATAACTCATTGGCATGGTTGGCTGGTTTTGGTCTGTACTTTTTATTTCTGGTGCCCAGGAGGATGGATTTTTGGGTGGATGCAAGAGGTGCCCAGCAGCTTCCTTGGATGCAGGGAAGAACCATGAGCATAGTGCGAGATCATCCACCTTGGCTGATTATGTGTAAAGGTGACAAGAAATCATGTAAAAGCCTCCATATTGAGTCTGTAAATCAGTGCAGTGCTAACTACACAGACCAAAGCACTGACAGTGTGATACACTGTCTTTGAGCCATTCACTGTCTGGGAGAAGGATGGGAAGTTATCTCTTCCAGGAGAGGGAGCTTCTGTTAAGCTCAGGAAATTCCTGCAGAGAATATGAGCGATTTGTGTATGTGTGGTAGCACACCTTGGTGATCCTTTTGGATGTTGCTGGTATATGAAGGTTTCCATTACATCTCATATGTTTAGTATTAATCACCATTAGTTACACATTTACACAATGGAAGCTCAAGTCAGGGGCTGATAAGTGTTATACTTGGCAGATCTGGTCCTTGCTGAGGTACAGGACTTTCTTTGCCATTCCTGTTGTGAAGGGTGATATACTTCATGGTTGTTGAAAGTTTAATTATGCGCTTGCAGCATTCTAATATGCCTGAAGGGATTTTGCTAGAGCTTAACAACAACAAAAGCCAGAGACAAGATGGAGAATGTGATTTTGTTTGTGTTTTGCTTAAAGTGCAGAAAATGGTGAGGGAGGGAGAAAAATTGTTGCTTGAGCATTACTAAAACTTTAATTATTTGTTCTGGTGTGTGTTACTTTGTAAATGCAATAATAAAATTAATGTCAATTTTTGTTTTCTTCCCCTATATGAGTGACAGGGGGGAAATTCTTCTCTGAAGATACTGTTACTGGCCTATGTGTGTATCTAAATCAATTACATAAGCTAAATAGAATGTTGGTAATTGATGGTGTCATATTCTCAGGGCGTGGAGAGACGTGTGTGAGTGCGCTGGATGCTCTGTAATGCCTGTCCTGCTGGCAAGATACTTAACTCCCACTTTGTTTTGTTCCTTGACAGTGAAAGGAGAAACAAGATGAGCTTTCCCATCTGAAATATTAACTGTGTTATTAAGTCTGTTACAAGTAGAACACAGGATTGTTTTAAGGTTACAAGAGCCATTTGAGTTACGCTGTAGCATCGCCCAGGAGTGGAGAACAGCAGAAGGTGCTGGTACACTGATAGCATATTACTGGCAATAATTATCTTGGCCTATCCTTAATGAAGTTCATAGCAGCCCTACGAAGAAGGACTTGGGGGTGTTGGTTGATGAGAAACTTAACATGAGCTAGCAGTCTGCACTCACAGCCCAGAAAGCCAACCGTATCCTGGGCTGCATCAAAAGGAGTGTGACCAGCAGGTCGAAGGAGGTGATCCTGCCCCTCTACTCTGCTCTCGTGAGACCTCACCTGGAGTATTGTGTGCAGTTCTGGTGTCCTCAACATAGAAAGGACATGGAACTGTTGGAACAAGTCCAGAGGAGGCCACGAGAATGATCAGGGGACTGGAGCACCTCCTGTATGAAGATAGGCTGAGAAAGTTGGGTCTCTTCAGCCTGGAGGAAAGAAGGGTGTGTGAAGACCTCATAGCAGCCTTCCAGTATCTGAAGGGGGCCTATAAGGATGCTGGGAAGGGACTCTTTACTAGGGACTGTAGTGATAGGACAAGGGGTAATGGGTTCAAACCTAAACAGGGGAGGTTTAGATTGGATATAAGGAAGAAGTTCTTTACTGTAGGGGTGGTGAGGCACTGGAATGGGTTGCCCAGGGAAGTTGTGAGTGCTCCATCCCTGGGAGTTTTCAAGGCCAGGTTGGACATGGTCTAGTGTGAGGTGTCCCTGCCCATGGGAGGGGGGTTGGAACTTGATGATCTTAAGGTCCTTTCCAACCCTAACTGTTCTATGATTCTGTAAACTTTCAGAATGAATATTTATGCTTTCTAGCTGTCTTTCATTTACGTGGTGTTTTGTCTTGTTTTAGTTCTTACCAGCTTTGCACTAAGTTTTGAAACACCACAGCAGGGCCTTATCCTGAGCACTGATTCAGGGAAATGTTTTGGTGGAGCTATCAGAGGTTTCACTTCTCTGGAAGCATACTCAAACCAGGCATTTTATTAAAGACAAGTAGCAGTCATTGCTCACTTGTTTGCATATTGCTCCATGTCCTTCTGGTTGCTGCACATGTTCCACTCATCTTTGTTGCAGGGAAAACAGGAGGAGGGTCTTGGCATCTCATACCATTTACACCATTTACAAGCAAGTGATTTGAAAACAAAATCTTTGGAGGAGGCAATGTGAGCGAAAATTAGGAGCTTAAGGAAAGTTCACCTGATGACCAAACCCTGTAATTTTGCAAGGCAGAAAGTAGGCGTTGTTTTTCAGAGAAACCAGAAAAAAAAAACCACCCACAAAACCCAACCAACCTTGCAGCCCACTCTCAGATGGAAAGAAAGTTAAAGTAATACTGAAAAAGGTATTTGTTCACGGTCTGTTCTGTTTGTGCCTTCATAGGGAAAGAGACTAGGTGGTACTTCAGTCTGGCAGGTGGAGGTGTAATGAGACCCAGTGTTCTAGAAAGTAGAACTGAAGGTAATAAGGCACACTTGAATTTTTCTTTTCACAGTAAGAGCAATTACCCATTGGGAAGAACTCATCCAGAAGTGTGATGCATGGCTGTCACCTGCTTTCACAACTGGGTGCTTCTGGGAGAAGTGCTGTAGCTCAGTTAGCAAAGACACACTTGATCCAGGGGCTGTTTGGCCTGAACTTGTTCATGGTCTGAACTGATGAGTGAAGCAGTGTGCTCTTGACCTTAAATTCTGAGAGGCACTTGAATCACTCTTGTATGTGTATTTTTAATATATTCCTTTAAAACTCCTCTATAGTTAGAAAATGAGAACTGTGTCATCCTGAGGAGGTGGTAAGTGTAAAGGGACAAGTATTCTGTTTTTTGTTTAGATGTACTTTCTGATACCTCCTTGTCCCCAGCATGCTCAGCAGCACTGTTTGCTTTCCTTCTTGGCTACCAGTTGGACTGCTGGTGGTATCCCTTGCATTAGTGTGGATAAACACTTGAAGAGCACTCTCTTTTGCAGAGAAAGCAGTCTGCATCCAGGTGATTGTTTCATGCTAAGTGAGGCTGAAAAGATTAATCAGCTCATTACATTAATAGCATTGTGTTTTGGTTGTTTTTGAAGGGGACTGTGCAATACCAAGATAGTACTGCACAACTAGTCCCTCTGCAGGAACAGAAGGGGTGCTCTAGGGGACATTACTACCCTCAGTAGGTATCAGGCTATCAAAATACTATCATAGCTTTCAGTGCATTTGGACCAGGATTGTAGGGTGCAATGTTTGGTGGGAGTTATGGCTGTTTCTTACTCTCTAATTGTAGAAGGGAAAAGAAAAACATCTAGGGATCAATCTATTCCTTCCTTATTCCCATTTCATGTAACACTATATTATATGGAGACACTGAATGAAGCTAGGTAAGCTTCAGTTAACATAATAGACCCCTGCTTGAACTGGTTTTCAACCAGTATAGACTTGAAGGTTTCCCTAGGGCTGCAAGCATAAGTGGGAAATGGTAACAAGGGGAGCACTGTCATTAGCCCTCAGGGAAGGCAGCCTGGACAGCTCATCCTTCCCATAGATGAATGAGAGTTGGGATCTGAAATGGCCAGGTCTCAGTGAACCTGAGTTCAAGCCTGCCCTGTCAAAGGAGAGGCATTTTTGTTATGCAGAAGCTGCTGAGACTGGTTGCAGCAGGGGCACATTTGAGCAAATGGGCCAAGCTCACCTTCTTAAACTGATGGACTTGCTTAAGTCTGGAGGATGCATCATTGGGGTAGCACTACTCAATGGCTCCCCAAAAATGTCTTACTTGGAGGTGATATGAGCACAGCAAGCAGGGGGTTCCTGTGTGGGACCAGTCCCCTGGTGCCTGAAGGAGGCTTGGCTGTCTGCTGTGAGCTGTCGTGCAGTGCAGATGCTGCATTCTGAGATCCTTATGCGGGTCCTCATTCAACCTTGTCAAACTGATGTGCTTGAAGTTAGGCTCCCAAATTAGTCACCCACTGGGTCACTTTGAGCTGTGCTAGGCACCAGTGTTTCCACTTGAACTGCTCCAATAGTTGCTTATATCTTGTTTGCCTGTCTGTAGGGCTGGCCTCTGTGGGACCTCTGTAAGCAACACGTACCAACGGTCATATCTAAACAGTGGTTCTTTGCCTGTGGCACTGATGACACAGTCATCTCTATGCCAGGCAGCAGGGAGGTGGCAGCGGTCTCAGCAGCATAAACTTCTTCAGAGGCAGGAAAGGATGTGCAAGAAACTTCAGTGCAGTCACTCAGAGACAGTTTTCTTGGCAGACTTTAAGGGGAAGGAGAGAGATACAACAGTTCTAGGGATGTGAGTGGGCTGCTGTGTGAGCTGCACCTCTGCCCCATGCAGAGGCTCCCGGCAGAAGGCATGGAGCTGGGGCAGCGGCTGCCCTTGCACCATTAGCTGCACAGCAGGTGGCCGTTTGAAACCCTTCTTGTCATCCTTACAAAGCTGAAATCCAGTGGCAGTTTCACAATGGCACAGTACCCTGTGTGAGGGAGGGAAAGTAGGTCACAGACTGCCCTGACGGTGTTCGCTTGTATGGCTGCAGGGCTGCGTTGGGAGCTGGAGGCAGCAAGGATCCAGCCAGCCAGAATGCATTTCTCACCCCTTTCCTTTGTGTCCCTGTTCCTGGCATGGGATTTGACTGAGGGAGAGATGCTGGAAGGTTTTGTTAACTTCCCTGCTATCGTTACTACTATTTCAATAGGGCCCAGAGGGTTTATGTGTAAATGGGCATCAGGAATTGTGCAGACTGTTCAGACTGTACCAAAGAGTAAATGCTTCAGGTGGATGAGTCAAAGTACAGATGATGCACAAAAGCATTTAAATTCTTGGCTACTGAAGTGTGTGCTCAATATCTAGCTGCTTGAATTGCAGAAAGCACTCCAGGATACCGATTTAAGGCCTTTCAGCCCTAGAGGCACTGGCAGCGCAGCAGCACCTGCATTTCAGCAGGGATCTTCCATAGCATGTGGACATCCCTTGCTCCTCCATTTAAAGCTGTGGTAGCCAGTGGTCTAAGGGCTGGGAGGAAAGCAAAGTGGGAACCCAACCCTGTAACAAAGCTTGGGGTATTCATTGGAAAGGGCAATAAAGGATGAAAATGATTAATAAGCTGCATGGCAGTTAGCTTCAGTCGTTGTACAGTTTGAGGCTTTAACATGCCCAAAGTCTCCCAAAGACTGGGTTAATGCTGTTGTTACCCAGATAATCAGAGGAATGTTTGGCTCACCCTTGGATGCGCAGCTGTAACTGAGATCTGCGTTCATGTGGCGGTGGTTGGAGTGGAGCAGAGCGGAGGATCTCCAGCCACATTGACCTGTGCTCCGTGATGTGGAAGGGTTTGAGGCTGATGCCTTTGAGCACTCCATGTGAGCAGTAGATAGACTGAGTTTTATTTGTCCTGGCTGCAGCAGGTGGGTGCTGTGAAGTGGCACAGAAGAGAGCACAGAGCAGGCTCTCCTCTGAGCAACAGCACTGGCCTCAAAGTGTTGCCTTATGGAAGCTGGAATTTTTGGTGTAATATAAAACATGATAAGGGAGAAATTCAAGTAGCTCTTCTGTGCTTGTTCAGTTTTTTTACCAGATTAGTTCCTAGCCTCATTTGGCTCAAATACGTAAACTACTTAAGAAATGAAAAGAAACCACCTTAACTGGCTTCCTGTGGGGGATGTCTCTGGCTGTTCCGAGGACTGTCCATCACTTAGAAAGTTAACTTCAACAAAACAAAACAGTGTGGCTTTTTCTGACTGCCACAACTCTTCAGCTGTTGCTTAGCTACCACTTGGCAATGCCCTTTCCCCACAAAAGTGATGTTGTGAGCCCTCCAGACTGAACTCGCCCAACAAAAGGAAAGAGCATATAACCCCTGGATGAGGGTCACCCCAAATCTCCACTCTGAACGCTGGACTTTCTGTTCCCACCAGGAGCTTCTGCTTTTTATGCATGGTTTGTCAAAGCCAGTAGTAATTTTGCGTGGTGGGATTAGATCTTAAATGTAGATGGTGAAGGCTTTAATTTCAGAGCTATTACTGCCTTCCAGTTGGTTCCTCTGTGAAACTGGTGCCATCAAGGTCAAAGTACATCATTTATACAGGGAAACTAAGTGTGTACTTCAGCCTTTGCTGATATTTGGGCAGCAGCACCAAAGATGCTTCTCCTGGCAAGCAGCATGGCTCTCCTTCAGTCATGACCCAGTCTTTGCTTTTGGTTTGCTGCTTCTAGCATGAAGAAACAGCATCAGAGGGTCTCCCCTGTGAGCCATGGACCAGTGGCCCCCAGTGTTGGGGGACACTGGCTGCACAACCCACTGTCTCCACGGCCTAGAGGGAGCAATGTGGGATTTTGCAAAGAGAAGGGCAAATCAGTCTTTTTCTTTTTCCTCATTTTGCAAGCTTTTATGTGCTGAAAGGTAGAGCTGAATACCAATACTGCAGTTTTTATCAGACTGGCAGGTCGTTTTTAAAGAGAAAAAGGAAGTTAGTGCATCCTGCATGTTGTACATTTCATTGAAATTAGAAGTACTGGTGTGATAAGAACTTGAAGTTTGATCTTCTTTCGCTTGCCTGATTTACTTCTGCCTGTAAGCCTTCCATGGTACATTCAGCCCATTGTGTGCATTTGGTGTGTCTTGTTCTGTTGGACCATGCTCTCAGCTGGGCAAGTTCTGCCTTTCTTGGAGAAGGGGAATGGGTTGTTTTATCCATTGGAATTGAACTCTCATTCCCAGCCACAGTCCAGCTGCACAGGTATGTTACAGATGCACAAGGACCAGTTATGGACTCAGAGAAGCAGTCTGTAGGTCCGGTATGTGCAGCAGGGAAGGCAGGAGAAGATGCAAACATTGCAGATTTGGCATCTGAACAGAGGCTCACAGTTTCTGAATATGGAACAGGATAACTTCATTTTGAACTCTAATGTCAGAAATATTCAGCTTGTGTCAAAACCAGGGAGGGGAAAAGGCAGAGGCTTTATCACAGCTTTCTCTAAGCTGTCAAAAGTAGAATTTCATAAACCGGATGCCAGAGCCTACAGTACTTTTGCTGGATAGGTTATGTTGAATTTGATGGCCTATTCTGAAATGATGAAGAGCCACATATTGCAATGGAGTCATTAAGAAACTGAATTTCTGTCTTTGAAAACAGTTATGAGTTAATAAACTGTTTGTTGAGCATCATCCCTAGAGAAACCTCAGTGCTGTCAGGGTGTAACAAAAATTGTCTTCCCCTCCATTTTTAAGGCCCTTGCTTCACTTATTTTGCCTCTTGGCTTGGTCCAAGCAGTAGCAGTCTTGCTTCTGTAGAGACTGGCTGTAATGAGTGTTAATAACTGGACCCAAAATAGCAAAAATAAATAAATAAATATTTTATGTAATGATCAAAACTGCGCTAATGGCAACTTGAGTGATGAAACCTAAGAAACACTTTGGATTTCATCAGGTGTTATGCTAGTGTGAAAGATGCCAAACAATAATAGTAAAAAGTGGTATCTAGTTCAGTTTTTGTGGATAGTTTGGATAGCAGGAGAAAAACTGTCTTATTATCTTTGGGTAGTGCAGCAGTAGTTTATTACAGGAAAGGGAGAGTCAGTGGAACAGAAATTCTATCATTTTTCATATCCCCAAACTCTGACACTCTACTTTTGCACTACAGTATTATTCAGATAAATCAGAAGATGGGATCCCTAAAGGTCTTTGTGAAGGATCATATTTTTGAAGGGAGGTAGAGTTGGGGAGGATGCAAAAAACTAAATACATTAAAGAGTTCTCACTTTTTAAAGCCTCTTTGGAAATAGCTTTAGGAGAAGAAAACAGAGAAGAAAACTCTTCAAGTTCAGATTCTAGCCTCAAGGTGTTTAGGTGCTGCAGTGTTTGATTTCTCAACTGCTACAGTACAGATGCTGGGGACAGGGAATGAGCCAGAGCTTTAGGTGGAATAGAACATGTAAGATCCTGGTCCTGTGGAATTAAGGAAACAATAAAAAATCTATAGTATTGAACGGCTGCCTGATTGCTTTCATTTGTAAGTGATAACAAGAATACAGTAGAGAACAGTAATGATGCATTTCAGACTGTTTAAGGCTTACGATGGCAGGCTGCTGCAAGCTCCCCTCAAGCCATACACCCAAGGGAATGGGATCAGGTCAGAAAAATGGCCTTTAGCCCTGACCAGATCATCCTGTCCTGCAGCAGAGCCCCAGAGTAGCATCTCTGCTTGGCTCTTAATGAAGAGCTGCCTTCTGCCCTGATGCCTGGGATGCAGTCTCATGTCTCCATGTAGTTCTGATGTGAAGGTGTCCTTTGGGTTACACTTAAATTTGAGTCTGGGCTCTGTTACCGGTTGTGTTAGTCACATGATGCTCAGAGGAGAGGGATGCACTCCGTGGCTGGAGGAGTTGCCAGTTAAAGAAGGGTACAGGTCTGTGCAAGTGAGCTCAGTGGACGGTGAAGGAGGATGCAGGAGGAAGGAGCACAGGGCTGGCAAATGTGTATGTTGCAGTTCCAAAGTGTCAGGTAAGTTTTCAGGCTTCCAGAGGGTAAACCAAGGTGGTGACTGCTAGTGCGTTACATTCCCAGCTGTAACTTTCTCTGTGTTAACTGCCTTGGTAAATACATATCCCTCTCTCTGGGAGCTAGCAGGGAAGTGACCTGCCCTTTAATCTCAGCACAGCAAAATACACAAGAGCAGTCAGAAACACACTGTGATTTTCCACCTTTCCTTACCTCACGTTCTTGCACAGCTATAATTTTAATTATGTCCAGTTTTTTGGAGAACATTTAGCTGCCCCCAGTGACTCAGGGCTTTCCTTTCTAGCCTGAATCAATACTAGCTATATGCAAAGTACAGCCGTCCTGCTGTGCTGGTGGGGTGAGTTGTCCACCAGGCTGGGCTTCATCTTGCTGAACATCAGTATTCATGAGGTGGGAGTGTAGTGTGATCCAGACACACTGTCCTCCGTCTGTAGATTGCGGAGAGAGAAGGTTGGTACCCAGCAATGATTTGCCACATATTTTGAGGCATCTTTTTTTTGATGGAGTGCTTATGAACATGCTGGTTGCTTTCAGCTGGTGAGGGTGGGAGCCTTGCTGGGGACTAGTATGCTCCATCTCTGCCAGTGTTCAAGGCCAGGTTGGATGAGGCCTTGGGTGATATGGTTTAGTGCGAGGTGTCCCTGCCCATGGAACTTGATGATCTTCATGTCCTTTCTAACCCTAACTATTCTATGATTCTACATACACCTGCAAAAAGTACCTCTCCAGCTTTCAGCTTTGGGTACCGGAAACTGATCTGAGGTCTCACCATATCCTTCTCTTCTCCAGGCTGAACTCCACCTCTCAGCCTGTCTTTATAGGAGAGGTGTTCCTGCCCTCCCTCCTTGTTGGTAAGAACAAGGTCCAACATCAACACATTCCAGGATCCTCCTGGATTGCTTACTCCCTGCTGTCTTGTTCCTCCAGTAGATACTGGAGTGGTTGAAATCCCACATGAGGAGAAGGGCTTGTGAACATGAGGCTGCTCCTGTCTATAGAGGGTCTTGACTGGTCTTCTTGGTCAGGTAGCCCTTAGCAGACCCCCCACTGAACTGTCCCTGCCCTCACTATAATGCTGATCCATAAGCTCTTGGTTAGCTCCTCATCCATCCCCAGGTACAGCTCCATGCACTCCATCTGGTCACTGACATAGAGGGTGACATCCCCTCCTCATCTCCCCTGCTTGTCCTTCCTGAAGAGCTTGTATGCTTCCTTTCCAACATTCCAGGCTTAGAAGTCATCTCATCACACATCTCTGTGATGCCAGTAAGATCATGGCCTTGCAGATGAGTGCATGTCTTTAACTCTTCTTGTGTATTCTCTTATGTTTGTGCATTTGTGTGGAGGCTTTTAAGTCGGGCCCCTGATGAAGCCAGTTTCCTGTCTGGAGTGGCTGGAATTCCTTTGTGCTGTTCCTCAGGTGGAAAACTGCATTCTGTTTAAAAAATTTGCTGTAGTCCTTAGGGATGGCACCACATGATTTGTTAACATATAGAACATGTTCTGTTTTCAGCATGTTTGAGGGTTTTTCTTTTTGCTATCCATGTTCTAGCATCACAATGTTCATTTGAGGTGTCAGGGGAGGTGAAAACACACAGCATCTCCTGTGCCAAGCTTCCTGATAAGGTCTCTTGTGGGCACTGGATCTTGAAATACATGCTTTCATGCCTTTTGTGTGCCTAGAACGGATGAAACAGTTTTGAATGGACAACAGCTGGATAGATTATTACACCCTGCTGGGATGAGCACGTGCCTGCAGGTTTTGTTTCTTTACTGGGTGACCTCATAGGTGTGACCACAGCAGTCTCGAAAATACACTGCAATGTAGGAACACCTCAGCTTGCTTTAAAATGGTGCGTTGGGCACTAGCTGCAATCTCGCAGTGACAGCATGGAGCTCAGCACAGGCTAATTTTCCCTGCTGCTTGCGAGAACTACATATTTAGGAAAATAGCACAGATATACTCGTAACACTTCTGGAAGAAGAGTGTTATACATGAAAATACTCTGATTAGCTAGCTTTGGGCGGTGATCCCCCCCCCTCCCCTACCATGTTTAGACCTGCAATATGTTTGAGTAGGGAAGAGTTTGTTTCAGAAATGAGGAGTTTGAGGATTAATGGGTTGAATGCCTGAATTCAGATAACCACTATGCTTAATGTGCTCAACAACTTAAATTGTTTTCTGTCCATCATTTCCTCTTTTTTAGTCCATTTAACTTGTTTCCTCAAGGGTTGAGTCTTATATCTGTTTCTGAAATATAAATATTAGTTTCTCTTTTTGCTTGTGAGGTTGGCTTAAATAGGAGGTTTGATTTCATATGAAAGGCTTATCGTGAAGGTGAGTGGGATGGAAAAGCAATCTCTTCTTGGTGCACACCACATTGCTTTAGGATAACTTGTACTTCTGCAGCTCAAGGATTAGGATTTTATATATATTGATTTAGGGAAATGCTTAGTGGTTTGTATTTGCATATTTAATGTAGTTAGAGTTTCAGTTACTTGCATTAGGAATTGCTCCAACCCCAGTATTAATAAGGCAGGTGCTTTTGTATAAATAAAAAGAGAAAAAAGAAAAGGAGAAAAAACCAAGAGATTAGAGTGGTGCCACAGGTTAATTTTTATATAGACGTAATGACTTCCAGCCGCCACAGTAACACACAATATTCCCCTAGTGGTACCTCGAGTCAGGAAAGAAATTAACTCCTGTATATTAAGTTAGCAGTGGCAAACAAAATTGAAGATGAAAAGAAAATGAAGGGGCAAGGAAAAAGGCTTAGTTCCTCATGGTGCCACGAGGGACACCCAACTTTAATTTCAAGATTTGGTTGTTTCCTTTAATGCCCCACAGATGTGAAAAACACTGTGGCAGCACTGGGCCATATGAAAGCCCTTTGAAACTTGTGGGACTTAGATTAGGCCTACCTTTCATTAGTCCTTTATCCTTTATTTTGTTTTTATGGGTTCTGGGTGCTTTTTCTTTTTTGCCAGAAACAAAGAGGCAGGATAGGTCTGATACAGGGGTATGTTATGGAAGATTGGGATCTTCAGACTTATGAAGATCTGCATTACTTAAAACATTCTTTTGATTTAAATTGGGTTGAACTGGGTGATTTAGATCAAAGGGACAGCTATGTGGAACTAGCTGAAGTCTTTTGACTTCATGCAATGTTAACTTACAAGGAAAGCTTGCACATGTGTCATTTTGCCCCTTTGTGTCTATGGTGTGTTTGTGTAGCAGCCAAAAGAAGGTGTAGACTGGACTTAACAAATTCTCTCAGCAGAGCCTTGGGGCTCCAGGCTTCATGGGAAGGGTTGCCATCCCATGGTGCAAAATCATTTCTGATAGCCAAGTTCCAGTTTGAAATGTACCCTGGGTACTTCAACTTCTTAGCCTTTCTGTTTTACCAAGAGCTTTTCTAGTCTTGCAGATAACTGTTTTCTTTCTTCCCACTCATCCAGCAGCTCCAGAGCTTTCCCATACCATGACCTGCTCTTGTCCTGGCTGGAGGTGGCTTTGCAGGTGCCAGTCCCTGATGCTGATGGGATGTTTTCCTCCCACAGAGCTAGATTGGATTTGGGAAAACTATCCGGTCTCCAGTAATGCGATGGCTGTTTTCCCTTCTTTGGAAACAGAGCAACTCTGTTAGGGCATAGGAAAGAAGCCAAAAAGTCAAATTGGCAGAGAACAAATAATGAAATTAGCTAGTGCTGCTTCCCTGACAGAGCTAATAAATGGGGCAGAAAATCTAGCAACACAAATGAAGATGGGGTTGTCTACATGTTTTTTAAGTGTGTGTTATATACATGTATTTTTATCTTGACAGTGTCCTCATTTAAAAACAATAGCGTGCTTTTAGTGTTTCTGGTTCTTGCCACTACTAATTCTTTCCTAAATTGTTAAGAGACCCACATAAATATAAGGAGCTTGGCACTGCTCTTTAACTGGGCAGGATCTTGGAAAGAGTTCATTTCTGTTGTAATGCGGTTAGTTCTATTTCTGTCATACAAATCCTGTCTGACCAAGAATATTGAATTAGAGCTGGCTTGTGGGTGTTAAGTATCTCCACAGTTATCTTTGGTTGGGATGAACAAATGAAGTAAGACTTAAGGGTGGACAGTCCTCTGTGTGTTTGTAACCTAGAGAGGACCTGGCCTAGAAAATTAAGCAAGGTGCTTGTGCATGGGTGGAGCATCTTGCTACACAAAGACCTAATAGCACTTGTGTGCTGGTGTATGGCTTAGTAAGACAAAACATAGACTGCATCAGAGGTGTGGGTACTTCTTGTGCAGCTAACTGCCAACCATGGCAGGTAATCTGAGGCAGGCAAAAACTGGTGGCTGCCTTTGGACATGTAAGGGCTTAGGGCAGAAGGTGCAAGGGAAAGGAGATACTGCATGCACTTGGGTTTCTTCGGGTCAAACCTTTGAGATCCGTTGCTGCTGAGCATGTGATGTACTTCATGTGATTTGTGCTACTATATGCTTGGCCCTTGGGACCGATTGCTATGTAAATGCAAATTATTTAATGAACATTAATGTTCCGTATGCCATCATATGATTTTATGAGTATTTCTAGATTAAAGTTCACTTTAGAAACATAGCAATTGCTTCCCAAATTGCTTGTCTGTGTACAGCATTTTAAACCCTTTTAATGTGAGAAGGAATCCTTATCATTCCTTAAGCATCAGAGAAGCAGCCAGAAAAAAATACCATCATGATGTGTAAATACATCACTTCAGAAAGCATAACAGAAACCCGTGTGTTTGACATGGCAGAACCAGTAATTCTTGATTGGTAATGGGACAAAAAATACAGATTAAACTTGTGTCTTTGTGGCTTTAAATCATAAGCCCAGCTTTAGTTAGATTTCTTCTCTGTTTTCCTTTTTTTCTCCTCCTATTAGTAGATATGTTGCTTTGTTAGTGAAAGTTCCATATTTGCCAACAGTTACTATACTTCTTCTATGTGGAAAAGATGAATTCAAGTTAGAGGTGCTGCCTAGAGCCCTGCTGCATGGCAGTGGTCAGTGGTGCTGTGGTTGACCCTTGTGTGCAGGATCCTGCTGATAACCTGGTGAGGATGGTGCAGACAGTGAGGGTTGAAGCTCTCACACAGCTGGAGCTTTGCCAGAACCTGCCTGTGTGAACATACAGCTTATTGCTTGCTGCTTTTGGTTCATTTCCCTGGGTTAGAGGATAACTCAGATCAGTTGCAACACCTTTAGAATAGGGATGAATTGTTCTGGAGTGCGGTTTGCCTAGTAAAACTGTTCATGCTGATTTGAGGACAATCCCCTTTATAATAAACGTGATTCTGGAGGATGTCACCCTGCTTTGCCCAGTGACATGATTTTCCCAGAGTTTGTAGCTTGCCATGTAAGTGTTTGCAAAAGGACTAACCCAATTACATGTCACTGCATGGAATTCAAAACAGAGGAAGGTTTCCATAGCCAAATTTTTGTATCCTTTTTCCCCTGTGAAATTTTAGCCTGTGTTAATTTACCCAGGGATTGGGGTAATGTCTTTAATGTTTACCACCTTCTGCTGTTTTGTATCTGGGGCTTGTTTGTTTTGTTTGGGTTTTTTTTGTGGTAGCAGAGTGCAAGCATGTTTGCTGGCTCACACTGAGGGGTGCAAAGAAGGCAGAAGTACTCAGTACTTCCCACTGAATGTAAATAAGTATATGTACATAGTAATATTCTGTATTTTTGCTTGGAAAGGCAGAAAAAGTGTCTTGATACTCTGAGCCTGGCTTTGTATTGCTTGCCCTGAGCAGGCAGCCTGTAACTGCTAACACTTCCCTGCATACCTCTGATGATACTGCAGCTGCTGATATCTATAGAAGCTGGAACTTCCCTTCTTGGGTTTGGGTCTCACCCCAGATGCCTGTGGCATCACGTGTGCTGTTTCATGGAGCTCAGGAGAGTCGCTGGCTCTGCTTTTGTGCTCAGAGTAAGCGTGTGGAGGGGAAAAAAGAGTGTCTGATAGCTATTCTTTTACACAGTATAAGGTATTCCTGGTAAGAGGTCAGAATTTGCCAATCAGAAATCACGGTACTAACTGACAGCATATCTTTAATCTTGAATTTGGATTTACAAGAGGGTTTTTTTCTACCCTCCCATCAGTTGACATATGCAGCAGTAGATTTTCCTGATTAATGGCTTACCTGTGCCCCCAAGTGCCAACAAAAATCTACCTTGAAGGAGGTTCCCTGCTACATCTGAGTGCCAGTGAGGATACCTAAAGAAAATTCCACCTCTTGTACAGGGCACGTTGCTGACCTGTGACTTCTTTCTGGTTTTGGAGAGAGGGAGTGGGGTTGTTTTCAAGAGCAGGCTTCAGTAAAGTAAACAGAAAAGAATGGGTTTGAAGTAATTGAATTTTTCACTTTCAGTCTTCCTTAATCCTGCTTGGGAGTGGGGAATGAAGAATGGAGAGTTTGAGTACAGCATGGGTTAGATGGGTGGCTGGAGTGCAATGTAAGGTTGCATTCCTTCCCTTTCCTCTGCCGCAGGGATCACCATCCCTGCAACAGCCCTAGGTCAGAGAGTATTAGCTGAATAATTCAGCATTTTGAACTGGGTGAATTAAAAGGTTCCTATTGGGCTGCAGGGGATTCGGGGGTTGAGATTTCTCGCAGCTGTGATATCATTCGGTGTATTGAGAGAGACAGAGGAAGGAAATGAGAGGGAGAGAAAGCGTGCTTTTAAATGGGCTGGAAATGCAGAGGTAAGTTCTCCCTGGGCACTGCCTTCGAGTCAAACTGCCTTCAGCGCGGATGAGAGGTGAACCTGCACACGCAGGCATCTGCGGGGGGAAGAATTCTGCTCTCCTCCCTCCCTCCCCACCTCCTCCTTGGAATTTCATTCATAGTCAGGTGTCCAATCGGTTGATTTATAGCATGTGGGGTATTTTTAATACTTTTCCCCCCTTTTCTCAGCTTCTCCTATTAAAAAGCCGCCTTGAGTTCAGTTCTCCCAAAGCAGGAGGAACGTTTTCTGTCGCTTTGATTGATCTGCGAATAACTTTGATGTTCCAAGACATCACGTTAATAGAGCTTGTGGCGTAAAGTCATAAGAAGAAAATCTAAAAATAAAGAGCAGTGTGATTAACGTCCGCAGCCTAAAGACAGCTTTGCTTGTGCGGCGGCCAGAGACCAGCAGTGTTTGGAGAGGAGCTTTCTAAAACGGGGAGCTGGGAATTGCTGCGCCTGGAACTGGGATTGAATTGTCTTCAAAATAGTTTCTTTTAATTGAAACCAAATTGGAGGGTTTTCGGCCTTGGATGGTGCCTGTTGGCTGCAGAGCTCCTGCTGTGTTGCTGGCAGTGCCTGGGCTCAGCATGGGATGGCTGGGAAGAGAGAGCAGGGGGGCTCCAGACCTGCTTACAGTGCCTGGATGCCCACATGGACACTCCCCGGCAAAGTAAAACCTGAATATTTGCATGTTATATTGCTTTTTACTGATACCACAGGATTTTCCTTGTGTTTTCTGCTGCAATTATAAATCAGTAAAGTGCGTTAATAATGGTCAAAGAGAAACCCTGCTGTCTTGGGGAGAGAGATGGGGACCTGGAGTTGTGTGAGAATCCCCTCTTTCTCGCTCCCCTATCTCCGAAATCCACATGGAGAGCATGTGGCTGTGGCTGGGCCAGGCTGCAGACTGGTGGTCTGGTAGTCTGGTGGTCTGGTGGATCAGGACCTGACTCCTGCAGCTGTGTGAGAATCTCCTCTTTCCCATTTTCCTATCTTCTAAATCCATATGAAGAGCATGTGGCTGTGGCTGTGTCACCCCCTGTACTCCCCTGGGAGACAGGGGATGCATACTGCATTAAATTAATGGAGAATAGTGGTATCTTTCTAAGGAACAAGCCAAGGTTTTGCCCTTTTGCCCAGAGCAAAAACTGACACCCATCCATCAGAGACCAGAAACCTCCTCTTCTCCTTTCCTCCTCTCTCCACACCTACTATCATTGGTGGCAGGATCCCCCACATCCTCTGGTAGGCTGAGGTAGCCATCTGGGCTGTTTCTGTTTATTGACTATATTCCAGCATGGCTGGAGCCCTTCCCCTTGAAGTGCTTGGAAGTGCTGCAGAACTGTGGGTGCTGGTTAGGAAATTTTGGGTGGGAGATCCTCTGCAGCCCATCTGTGGGCTGTGGGACCCACTGCGGGTCCCTTATGAAGTGGAAGGGTTCCCTACCTTATGTCTGTGCTGGCGAGGTTTTGGCCAGCCAGCTGGTGCCTTTGGACCCTGAGCCCTCACCAGGTTGAAAGCTGTCACAAAGAGGAAGGCCTTTTCTTCATCCTTTTTATTTTTTCCACCCCAACTCTTCCTTTAAATCCATAGTGAAAAAGAAAAATCTCTTAAAAATCTATTCATAATTTTATCCAAACTATTTGGGTTGTTTTTATTTTGGTTTAATGGGTTTTTTCATGTGTTTTGGGATATGAACTCTATGGGAGTAGTTGTCCCATGTCGGTGATGGGGTAACTGAAGGTTTCCTGAAGGCATTGTAAGACTATGCTTTGCTGGGACCATGTGGTAGAAAGGTTCATGTCCTGATGAGTTGAGCTATCACTTTCTCAGTCCTTGCTGACCTTCCCCTGTGTTTATATGATTTTGTAAACAGCTGGGCAAAAAGCAAGGGGAAAAAAGGCCAGGAGTGGAAGAACTCTTCCAATTGGAAAGAAATGCATGTGTTTGGAAACCAGATGTGTTTTTACTTAAACAACCACAGTTTATCTAGAGGATTTCTGTTTTTTTACCAAGTGAAACAGGTTAGGTATTGGCAACTTGTAACACTGGTAGGGAATCATACTTTGTGACTACTGTTTTCATTTTTTATGATGCTGTTGTAATAGTATTATGATAGGAAATGTTCTCCATACCTTTCCTCTCCAAAGGACCCCCATTCTCAAAGTAAGCTGTATATAAAATAGGTCTGTGACTTAATGTGCTCCCCCAGCCAGTTTGTGATATCATGTCTAATGATACCATCTGGGTAGTACAGCTGTCCTGGGTGGCCACTTCAAGCCTGACTCAGGAGAGCACTGGTTTAAGGGAGCTAACATGGGGTGCCATTTCTGCCCCACGTGAGATTAGTGGCACACAGAAATAGTTTGGGAACCTTTTCCTATAAGCAAGATGACAGTTTTATTGTCATTGGCCTCACCATCTGAGACTTTATGGTATGTCAGCTGTAACAGAGGATGTTTCCCCACTGAGCACTAGATGCTTGATTGCTCTTGTACCAAAACTAAGGCAGATGAATTCAAAGAAGTTTGTATGATGACTGTTTGCTGTTTCCTTCTGTCTCTGAATTTATTGTACACCAGAGATAGATTCACACAAATACATAAATTGCAGATGGAGGAGTAACAGAGGAAATGCATCATCAGAATATGTACAACTGACTTCAAGAAGAAATAAAGCCATTAATTGGAAAAGATACTAAATGTTTAAGTGCTTTTGTGGGAGAGAACTTTAGGTACCAAGGCAAGGTTGGACAGGCCTTCAAGCAACCTGGTCTAGTGGAAGGTGTCCCTTCCATGGCAGGGCTTTGGAACTGGATGAGCTTTAAGGTCCCTTCCAACCCAAAACATTCCATGATTCTATAAAGTGTTTCACTATTTGACTGATAAGGACAGGAAGATTTGTGTCTGGCTGTGCAGCCATTTAATAGTAGGCTGGGATATTGATCTAGTGTTGTGTCACGTTTTCTTAAGCTATAGGATAATAATGGTACATTATCTTTCACTTTGGGAAATAATGACTTAAAAGGTGTATGAGCAAAGAGGCTGTAGACTGTAGAAATAAAATGCAATGGAAGTTAGATGAAACTGGTTGGAAGAGATCCTGGAATTTAAAAGGGCTGTTGTAAAGCAGGTGCTGGCTCTTTTCCAATGAGGGTGTGCCACCCTGTAGCCTGTTTTCCTAAATTAGAGGTTGCATGTGCAAGTAGAAATTGAGTGGAAGCTGAAAGCTGCTTCCTTTTCCAGAGTCCTCAGGATGCTGCAAGATCCAGCTTTGGGTATCTGTTGGGTTGTTTGGGATCAGTCCCTGGAGGTTTGTGCTACACATCGTGCAAAACTGTGGTGCACAGAACAGATTAACTAGGAATAACTTACTCTTTCTCTGTGGATGGGTCTTCATGAAGTGGGTGTGCCACGTACCATGCCTTTGGCTGTTACTAATATGATCTAAATTTTATGTCTGTCCTATTTCAGATAAGACATGACCAAGGAATAGCAACTCAGGTCTTTCATTTTCCTGCTTTTGCTTCTTTAATTTGCTATTAAAGAATAATGAATGTTCATGACATTCTGTGTATTTTTAAATGCAAAGAAATGGCTGGAATCAGGAATAGCATGATTGCAGTTCTTTGTCTCTCCTTGTAGGTACACACTCATTCAATTGAATAAGTACAAAGTCTCAACTATACATACACCTTTCTTGTTTCAGGTGGCAGTCTCTTTGAAGGGGTACTTGTTGTTTCTCTTTTGCTTTGTTTGCCTCTGCAGGCAGCATGTATTAAAAATGACTAAGGCCTGATGGAACAGCTTAGTAGTTTAGGCATCAGATTTAGAAATACCTGGTAGTTTCAAAACTTAGAGCTACAACACCTCTCAGAATCTGGCTCCTTCTCAATACTGGTGTTACTCTTTGGTTAGGCTGGGATTTCTTCTGCTGGATATAAGTCCTGATCAGCCCAGGAGCTTTCAACGCTGGGTTTCAGATTCTAAGTCTTGTGGAAATGTTGGCCACGCTGTCTTCACTGGAACGAACGCACCGTTTCTGCGCTTCGTGGCCTGGGAGATGGCAAGGAAGATGACTATGCTGGAGCTCTAGGCTTCCTGCCATCTAATTTTACAGCAGCTTGAAAAGCAAACATTCAGTAGAAACAAATGAATTGAACTCAGCCAGCTGGGGAATTGGCTACCAAAAAAAAAGGGAAAAAAAGAAGGAAAAAAGGACAGATTTTAGTATTAGCCCTGTGTCAATAAATCACATCAGATTAGGTTTCAAATATTAATGATTATTTTCTTTGACTGTCTCTCAATGTCCATTTGCTGAAGTTGAGAAAGAAGCAGAACAGAGCTGCCAAGGGTTTCTTTTTTTATCTTCATTTTCCTCCACTGAGAAAGCTAATTGAATCTCTTTCTGAACCACTTAATTCACTGCCTGTCATGCTCTTCTCTTTCAGTGTAAACTTCCTTGGGGCTATCGCCATAGTCCCAGCACAGGAGGAAATTAGGGTCTCTAACAGAAATAACCTACAGCTTACATAGCATAAACAAATCTTGGAAAGCAAACACTGACAGGTTGGGGAAAAAATGTTTTTAGAAAAAAAGGAAAGTAATAAAAAAGAAAAGATTAAATGCAAACATAGTGCCCTGCAGTGTTTAAAACACTTCCTTATAGTCTGTCAAGCTACATGTTCAGGACCTTTGATCAGGATGGAGGTTGTTTATTTCCTGTACAAACCAGCTTGTACATTGATCAATGTATTGTTGATAAAGTGAAGGTATTCCCTTTATTGGTCTCTTTGAGAGGCCTCAGACTTGAAAACAATATTGTATGCACTAACATGGGTGTCTGAGTTATGGAGAAAATGCAAAGAGAAACAAGAGGACGGGGTTGACAATAACTTGATCCATTTAAAGAAAGAATGCTTGGAGGGGTTTCTGTGGAAAGAAGCACTGTGGAGTGAAGTTTGTTCACACTTCAGAAGAGACCATGTGGGAACCATTGGCCTAAATAATCAAGCACTTTCCTTGTAGTTACTGTATTAAGAAGACCTGCTGCAGGACTCCTCCTGTGATGGGAGTCGTTCCTGACCAGTCATACCCTATGGAAGGGGGAAGACATTAATACTTTCCTGCTTTTAAAAGCAAACCAAAACAAATAAAAACATAAAAATGTACCATTTGTCATAAAACTTTGCTGCATTTTTTTGACCAGAATTTAGCTTTGTCCACAGGGCAGACCTGAGTGCAAAGTTATGCAAAGAACAACCTTAACCTTGTATGCACAGTAATGGAATCTCAAATAACTATTGTCAGAAAGGAAAACTTGCTTAGCTGGAAAGTTAAGGATTATTTACTTTTTGTCCCAGCTGTTTTAAGTCTGAGGCATCGGGTTTAAAATGACCTGATGGAGATCTGTAATGAAGCTATGCAGTTCGTTGCTGCTGGACTTCGTGGATGCCAGAAGTTTTCATGCCAATGGCATCTGTACAAAGTCACGGAAGAGAAATTCATCAAATGCTCTTAAAAAGAGAGAAATCTCCTCTAATTCTTGAAATGTGGAAGCTGCAAATTGTTATGTTGCTGTGTATAGTTATTGCAATGTATTTTGCTTGGTTTTACTCCTCTGTACGCATCTGTTGCAGGATATTGGGCTAGAGAAACCTTTGGCCTGACCTCTGTCAGTTGTTCCTGTGACTCACGGAGCAAAGGTTAACTGCAAACCTCACTTTGTGGGCCTGTAATCTCCACTCATTTTAAGCAGAGCACTAATTCAATAATATTATGGTTATTTGGACAACGACTAGGTGGGTTGAAGTCAGTTTTCCTTCTCAGCCCACATGTTTCCTTTGTCACATAAAGTTCTTTTCTGTTTCTGTGAAGCACTCTGTAAAATGGGAATAATGACCCTCTTTCTGCATTGTTTGGCCTAAGTAAAACAGCACCCCCCCACCCCCCCCCCCCACCCCCCCACACACAGTGTATTTGAGCATTGCTTTGGGTATAGTGGGCATTAAGCATCATTAATATTCTCCAGTCAGGATATTAATGATGCAGGATCAGGAGGTGAAACCCCCTTGTCCATCCTCTTTCCCGAAGGGAGTGATGCAGAGTAGAGCCTCCTGTTTTCAGAGAGGGCAAGCTGTTATCTGTTAATATGGCAGCATTTCGCCAAATGATTAGGCTGTCAGAATTACAGCAATTTGAACACGCTGAGCAAGCTTTTATGTACACAGGAACAAGATGCCGGTGTTAGATTGCTGAAGAGGAATAACACGGGCTGGAGATTGACAAGTGCTTGGCAAGCCCGCGTTCCTGAGGCTCATCAGACATTCACGACTCCTATGCGATGCTGGTGAAGAGCATACTCAAGTGGCTGTATCATAGCCTGGGTGACATCTGGTGACATGCAGTTAGGCCTGTTGTGTTTTTCTGGGCTGAATTCATTTTCACAATATTTGAATGGAATCCATTTATGCAGAGTGGAAATATTCTGGCATATGCAAGAGACTTACAAGACAGTAATATTTTTGGTCCATCTTGTATTTGGTGACAAAAGCGTAATTAGCTGCACTTAGCCACGTGCTATTTTATGGAGTGGTTTTCTGGATTTCTGTGCTTCCCGCTGGCTCTGCTCCTCCTCTGCTCCCTTCTGATGCAGGTAGCTATAACTGTTGGCGTGAGAGGGAAGGAGCACAGGTACACTTGACATTTTCCTGTGGTCATAGCTGGGGCTTCTGCACAAATGTGCCTGCTGGTAAGAGCTCCCTTTTCTCTCCCTGTAGCAGCTGGAGGGTTTACATTGCTCTAAACAGAAGCTTGGACACTGGTTTTGATCCTCTGAAATGCTCTGCTTTGGTAGTGAAGTCTGTTATTGTTTCTCTACCAAGTTAGTTGGTCATTCTGCTTTGGTGTTGCTGAAGATAAGTGTTGGGAATTGTGTGGTTTAGGCTTCTTTTTTCCCTGACCTCTCAGAATATGACTGTGGGTTTGGTTCAGTATTTACCTCTGAGCTGAACTGAGGTTTGGAATGGGGTCTTGTCTCTGTTGGGAGTGCAGCTTTAGCTTGTTCTTCAGCTGTGACAGAGGTGGAGAGAAAATAGGATTTCATTCTATAGAAAATGTTTTTATGTTAAAAATCAAACTGCAAACAGCACATTTTGCTTTTCAAGCACCGCTCTTCATGACAGATGTCAGAGTTTCTGTGGAGAGCAAGTGCAGGGAAATGTGTATTTGGAATAAAAATCCAGTTTTTCCTGAAAGGATGCTTCTCAAGGAAAATCCTTGACTAGGTCTATTGAAAAATCCCCTTTCAGAAACTTTTATGTAGTGAAAGCCCTGCAAGCTTGTGGCACACTGAGGGACAATGCATGACTCTGTGCGGTGGATGAGCACAAGCCCATGAGATGCTCTTATGCCAGGGAATAGCTTGGTGCCAGGCATGCTGGCTTTAGACTGGATCAGCAGCAAAGTGTGACCCTTATTGTGACACCTCTAAATAAGAGCAAGCTTGAAGACATGTTAGCCTGCTGCCTAGTCCACAGTAGGTAGTACTCTCCTGCATCCCATGGGCCATTGCCCATAAGTGATGGGGTGGCAGCATCAAGACCAAATCCCTGCTGAGGCTGCACCCCAGGGTGTGAAGGTGCCTCTCTGCCAAGAAATGGTGATAAAACTCTCGGGCCATTTCAGATTTGGAAATCCAAGAGCCAGACAGCAGTTATGTCCTGGCACTTTGTACAGGACCAAAGTATTTTATAGCTGGATATGGCCAGGCTGTGCCACACAGCCTGGGGCTGGGCGAGTGGTCCTTGTCCATGTTTTATTGATTGGTAATGTGTAACTGCGTGCCTCCAATAGCTTCAATGGATAAAACCTGACGGAGTAAACAAATACAAAACAATTGCATGGTGCTTGTTGTAGGTGAGATGTGAGTTGTACCAGGAGTACAGTCAGGCAAATCCACACTGACATCTTATCCTGCTCTTGGTAGGAGCAGCCTGAGGCCGCGGATGTGAAACACACGTTTAGCAGCTTGGGTAGGGGTAAATCTGCTTTCTGCAGTCGCAGTCACACCCAAGTGCTAACGATTGTTTTGCTGAGATGGGTCTTTGTGTGTCCAGCTGCGGAGAACAGGATGAACAACAGGGAAAAACCCTCAAATATGGTTTCCAAATGTTCTTCCCCAGGCTGCGCCTCTGGGTCTTGACACATGCTCTGGCTTGGGCTCTGTTTAGGAGTTGCCCCTCAGGCAATCTGGGGTGTAGGTTAGGTGTTGCAAGGCAAAGTCATTTCAGGTTAGCCTAGTTCTGCAGGCCGGGTGGATAAATCCTATGGAACTCTTATTTTTGCTATTTAATTCCCTGTCTTTGGGAGAAAGGCATTCTTCTGGCTCATTTTGTAAATAGCTAGTCACACTCTTCCAGCCTGGTGATTTTTAGGTGTAAACCCCCATTTTTTTTGCAGTGAAATAGTGTTATAATTAAAGAAAATTAAAAAGTGCCTTTTAAACTTGCAAAGTGCCTATCACAAGGTAAGGATAAAAAAAGTTCCTTGTTAAAATGGGCATTCTGAGAGTGCCGTGAAGGCATTTTGGAGAATAGAGGTATTTTATTTTTAATGAGAAGAACTAAAGAATAAAAAATGGTAGCCTTGGAGAATTGCAGATCAAAGGTTTCTTCATTGTAAAACAAATGAAAGGTCTCAGTCCTAGAAGTGATGAATAAATTGATAAATTTTTAATAGGAAGAATAGGATATAAATGGTAATTTAATTCTTTGGGGGAGAGAATCATTTAAGCACTGTTTAAAAAGTCCAGATTTTTTTGTGTGTGTGAAGATTATAATGGTATGTAAGCTGATGACTGGAATGCTCACAGTTTGGCCAAGACTGCTGTGCACAGTGCTGCTTGCACTCACTGCAGAAGCCTGCTTGTGCCCTTTCCATTAAAGCCAGATATATCTGGTGACTTCAACCTTTGGGGGGAAAACTGAATGCTTAATCAAGAGTCCATGCTTATCAGTGTGCCTGTGCTTGCCCCTCTGCACCCATCTCTTGGCTTTGCAAGAGGTAAAGAGGGTTTGCAAGAGGTAAAGGGGTTTGGTGACCAAGAGAGCCCACCCCTGTGTCCTTGTCCTAGACTGCCCCTTTGCTCAGTTCTGGGGATGTGGGACTGAAAATGGACCCTGTTGGAAAGAGAAGACCGCCCACAGGTGGTGGTGGTGGTAGTCATATGGGGCAGGCAGGGGACTGAGTGCAGTGCTGGGAGAGGAGGAATGTGGCTTTCATGGGTGCACAGGATCATTAAGAAGTGTAGGCTGGGAAAGAGCATACGATAATGGCATTCACTGAGGGCAGCTCACTGCTACAGGGCTGACAGGCTGATGGGTGCTGCCAAATTTGCATAATAATTCAAGTGATGAAGGCCTTGGGGTCCCTGCCAGTTGCTCCTCCATCAGTCGCGATGCCCGCTGTGCATCCTCCTCTATGTAGCTGTGACCCACTTTTCACACTCAAACCCCAATTTTATTTGTCAGTTGTGGTGGAGCCTGGCCCAGCTCTGTGAGGAGACCTTGTCAGCTCCTATCAGGTGTATCTGTGTGCCAGAGCATGGCCAGTGGCCGGGACCATGACCCACCACTGTGTCCTGCCTTGGCTGTGCTGCAGCACATTGTCTGGGATGCCAGCTTTCCAGTTTGTGTCTTCCAGCGATGCTGTCATGCTCACTAACTCATCCTACTTGTTCCCCTTCCTTCTCTTGGCAGTGCTTTTAAAGTTAAAGAAAAACAGAGGAAAAAAAAGAAAACCTTTGCCTCCAGCTTGATATTAATTCACTGATAGTAAATTTTTATCCATTTTTCTATCCCCCAGTAGGATCTTCCCCTTGCTTTCACATCATGCACTGCATGAGTGCCATGAATGGAGAAGCCTGTGCATGGAGGTGGACTGGCTTTGCAGATCTGGATGTCCAAGCTGTGCCTCGTGGCCCCGGGCTGGCAGCTATTTTGGAGAGAAAAATGTGCTGCTGCTTGCAGTAGTGATTGAATTCTGACTTCTTGCTGACCTTACAGCAATGCAGGAAGCAGAATTAGTTGTATCTGCAAGGTTCAGAACAGGACTGAGCTGTTTTGCCAGTGTCTCTATCAGAGATACAGAGGAGTATCTGTAATTTTTTTAAGCTAAAAAAGAATAAAAAGCCCACTTTGACTTAAAAGTTCTGTAAGAAAAGCTACTGGTTTTGTTGACTGTTACATTCTCAAATCATTTTATACTGAAGAGGCTTGGGAGGCATGATGGGACTTGTTAGTCATGGGCATAAGTTTTTGGTCTGCTTTCTGCTTACTGGGAGTCAGAAATGTATGTGCGTATTCAGACCTTTGCTGTGTCACTGGATTCCTGATGGTATGCCTAAGCTCTAACAGCTGGTCACAGTGCCAAAAAGCTCCAAACTGAGAAGCAGAGTTGTGCTTTCCAGCTTTAACCCTGTGGGGACTGCAGATGGGCAGTGATAATACTGTGGGGAATATTATGTGTAGCTTCAATAGCAGCACTGACACCTCAAATATGGAAAGGTGTGCCTATAAGTTTTCATCATTTAATTTCTTAGCCTGTGTCAACTTCAGGTGGCAAATGGATCATTCAGTGTTATTGATAAAAGTGTAACTAAAGTTGATCTCTTCCAACAGGAATTTTGCTTTTTAGCTCTGCAGAGGTTTAGCAAAATACTCATTTCAGGTGGGTTCTCGCACCTCTTTTCAGTACTTGGGAGTGCTGCAGATTTACTTTGGCTGATCCAAATGGCTGTTCTTAGCCCTAAATCAAGCCTAAATCTTAAAGAAGGTCAAATGAATAATGTTCAGAGGTTGCACTGGGACAAAAAGGGTTCACCTTAGAAAATTCCTATCTGTATCTAGCTCACTATTCTCTTTAAGAGCTTATGGGTCTGATTCTTCTTTGTGCTTATTTTGCAGCATTGCTTTGGGTAGAGCTACTGCTGGTTTTTCACTGATGTGTGAGATCAGAGCAGTGCCTTGTGGTGTTTAACTCTTCGCACTCGCAGCAATAAGCTTCTGAGAGCACTGTTGAGCCTGTTTTCAGCAAAGCAGTACTTTCTACAACTGTTTTTTCTTGTTGCTTTGGCAGGGCAGCAGTGGGGACCTGAACCTTGGGGAGATGGCAGTGAACGCTCAGGAGGCTTAGACTTTTTATTAGACACGCTTGTGTGAGTGCACAGATTTATGGAAATTCAGTTCAGTTTAACCCAGTGAAAGATTTTGCTTCTGCAGAGAAATAAACTCTTTGCATCACATCAGCTTGGATGTTGCAACAGTGCTTAATGCATGCAAATCTGAAAGTTCCATTGAGTCTGGCCACGTTTTCCCCCTCTCTCAGTATCCTGTCTGAGAGATTGTGCAGAGTAAACCAGTGTGATGAGTGTTGAAAGAGTTTGTGCAATGTATGTGAGGACCTTACTATCTTGAATATACTTTAACTTGACTCTTTCCCACCACCCTTCACTATTTTTAATTATCTTTAACATCTGCATATCAGAGGAAAACTGCGTTGCCTGAAAGCCTTCTTTGTCTGGCATTGTAGAAATACCTGAATTCAGGTGATTTTTGAATGTAGTTTGCTGGCCCTCAAATCTTTGTCTTCTCTAACACTGCGCTCTACTGACTTGCACCATTGTGTTTGCTGTGCTTACTCTTATCTTCTAGATTTGTGTGTGTACATACTGCTTGTTCAGCTGTTACTGTTCAGCTTAGCTCTTCAGATTCTGGTTGCCTGTCCATGCTTCAGCCTGTGTTCATTGTAGAAGCTGAGTTCCTGCAGTGTTTTCTGTACCCCTTTGACCTAAGAGAGCTGTGAATCTACCTGTGCTGAATGGGTGGCATTGATGGCAAAACTTCTAAAGTCAGTTAATTCCAACCCTCTTTGTCACTGGCAGTGATGTAATCACTGTAGAGTTGCACAGACAGTGATAGTCTGAGCGTCATTTAGTGATGTGAAAGGTGTTTTCAGACACGCCTGGAAATTGAGGAGGCTTCCGTAGCTTCCTACTCTTGCAAGGGGCTGCATGGTGTATTTGGTTTATTGTGTTATTGCTCTTTAATAACTTTACATGGGTTTAAAGCTTGAGAAATGGAAGAAATATAAGGGGAAACATAGGAAGTGTGACAGTCAATCAGATAGCATATGGAAGATTGACAGGAAAAGAGGTCATAGCCATCAACAGTATTATAGCAATGTGCAGAGAGAAATCCAGAATCCATGTTGCAAACCTGTTCCTTTGATTGGAAAAGGGAGAATTTCTTGGCACAGCACTTCATGTGTTAGAAATAGAAGGTACATAAGAAGGAATGGTGTTTTTCTTTTGAATGTACTTTTCCATTGGCTAGCAAATACGTAAAATTATCACTTAAGACTTACGTTCATTTAAAGTGACACTTTATTAACAGTTTTATGACCTATGTTTCCAAACCCAATTTCTTCACTTGTTTAGCTGAAATTAGCTTAAATTTGATATTCAGCCTTAACAGAATTGGTAAGTTTTAGTCGTTGTGCTTAATAATCAGAGAATCACTGACCAGCTGAGATGGTAAAACATCTCTGGAAGTCCTGTAGTCTAAGCCCCTTCTCAGAGCAGGGTCAGGAGCAGCAGGTTGCCTAGGTCCATGTCCAATTGGGGTTTGAATATGTGCAGGGATGGAGACTCTGTAACCTCTCTGGGCAATGTGTGCCAGTGCCTGACCACCCCAGGAAGCAGGGAAAAGTGGAAAAGGGGTTATTTTTTTTCTGTTTAAAAAGAATTTCCTGTACTTCAGTTGGTTCCATTGGCTCTTGGCCATAACAATATTCCTCGTAAGAATAATTTGTATTATCCCTCATAAGAGTAATTTGTATTCAGCCTTTTGTCAAACTATATTGCTTCAGTTGTGCTTGTAATTTCCTGAAATATTAAGATTTTTTGAATAGGAAATGTGGCTGAATCAGGGTAGAAATAATTTTGTTTGCAGAAATCAAAGTGAAGATAGGTCTTTAATGACTAGTGTATGTCATTGAATAATAACTCTTACCAACCTTTTTTCACATGGTTTTATATGTGAGTGGGTTGTTAATTCTTTTTTCCTCCCGGTTAAGGGTTATATTTATCACCAAAGAGCATTTTATCAGATCTTTGTAGTAAGTTGTCTCTTCACTGAATGTATTATGTCATGCAATCGAGTACATACAAGATCAGATTTCTGATTTTTTGAAGACTGTCATAAAGTAGCTTTTGTGGGGAAAAAAAGAAATGCAGTAGGAGCAGTAAGACCTGAAGCCTCTTCCCCCACTTTGATCATCCTTAAATAACTGAAAATCACGCTGGACAATCCTCAAGTTATGTGCAAAAGTGGCATCTAAGAGATGGAAATTAGTAAGAAACTTTCAGCTGTCCTCTGGGAATATGCCGTAGTGCTTCTGTGTGCTTTAAGGCTGCCAAAAATATCCCCAGTAATTCTCAAGCTCTTTTGGCAGATGAAGGCGGAATGACTGGTTTTACAACAATCAAGATCAGATGGTGGCAGATCTATCATACACTTTTCTATATTAAGAAGTACGTACACTGGGAAATAAGCCGTGATCATATGTTCTGTCGATTTGTTGCTAGTGAGTTAGTGTTAGCATTAGCGTCTGTAAAAGATGGAAGGCAGGAAAAGTTCAAATCATTCGGCTGCTCTGTGTGCTTTTTATGTCAAATATTCATAATGTGGTTTCATTACTGTCTTGAGGGAAAAAAGAAAGTTCAGTTTTCTCTTTCACCTGACTAACAATGAGCAACTTTCAGACACACTGTGATACTTCCGTGGCTTGGAACAGCACCGGATGCAGAGAAAAATACACCTTTTTCTGCGAAGTCTTTGTTTTTTCCAGTGAGAGATGAGCTTATACACTGCTGGCAAGAGATACTGCCTTTGTTCTACTAAGATGTATCATTTGAGCTGTGGGTGAGTCTTGGAAAAATATAAAAGCATTTAATTTTCTATCACAACTGAATGATCTGTGCGAGAAACCCTGGCTAACACCACAGAGCGTTTCTGCTGCATGTGCAGGAACAACCTTGGCTCTTTTCGTATTTGCCTGTTTCTTTTGAGGAATTCCTACACTTTTTTGTTGTTGTTGCTATTTTCCTGAGGGTTTTGTTCTTAGAAACCGCTCTAGATTTTTTCTTATAGTTCGCTTTATCTTCAGGCAGTTTCCCAATCCACCAGGGGCAATTTAAAAGCTGCTTCTTCATAAACTGTAACTAAGCCTTATATATGCCTGTAAAATTGTATCTCCATGCTGGAAATGCAAAACCTCCTATTTTCAGGGTGTGTGTGCAGTCTTGCTGGTGTTTGCTACCATCACAGTGATGTGAGTCATCTCCTATTTAGAAATGTAATTTGACTTGCTGAAATGGACAGTAGTATCTACCTACAGCCTTAGTATCTACCTACAACCTTAGTTCAGGATGACCCTTATTTTCCTCCAGTATCTTGAACCAGACTCCATCTCCATTCTGTCATCCTCGAGCCCAAGATAAACTAATTGGTTCAGATCTGAAGGAAGATTGTGTTCAAAGGGTCATCCTAGTCTCAGTTCCTTTAGGTAGTTTGTTCCAGAGCTACAGTTCAAAGCTTGACTTTTTGAGTATCAGTCTTGTTTACAAGTCTATATAGCACCGCATAAAAGGATTCAGAAATTGCTTTTCCTTTTGGATGGTGCTGTGTATTATAAGCTATAATTACTTTCCTCTGAGATAAAGAACCCAGGTCTGGAGTCAGGAAACAGGGATGCTGCAAGAGCCCAGACAGTTGGTTTGTAATAATTACTCAGGAGTCTGTCGATGGGAAAGCCTGCCCTGACATTCCAAGCATCTGGCCTCTGTCAGGCTGAGGGGGAACCTCCATCCTTTATTTTTCCTCTCTTTTAATTTCTGATCCAGAGTTTACCCGCAGGAGGAAACCTCCCTGGCCGAACCCCAGAGCCGTGCCGCTCTCCTCTCAGTTCCCCCACGCGTTCACAAGCCTTTGCTCTGCCATCTCCTTAGCAACTCAGAGCACACCAGCAGCACAGAGCCACACAGCCCCCGGGGGCTGCAGCTCTCTATTTATAGGCAGTTGAGCCTGGATGAAAATTTCCAGAGAGCTCTGGTAAGGCCTCTATAGGAACAGAAAACTTGTGGGTCCTGCTGGAGGATCTGGCTTGGTGCCGTAGCTGAGAGCTGTGCCCTTTGCGGGATGCTCAAGCTTTGCAGTAAACCACATTCACTGTGATACATAGAGAGCATTTGCTGTTTGCATAGCTGCTAATTAACCTCTCTAGAATAATATTCTCTGTAAGCCAGGTTAGGAAGTGAAATGCAGGTGCAAAAACAACAGCCTGGGGTAATACCATGTTGTAACAGGCAAAGTCTCAAAGATGATGCCATGTCTGTGGAGATTTTTTTTGTTCCAGGGACAGGGCTTAGTGAAATCCTAGAAAACAGGAGAGGAAAATAGTTTTTCTGAGCTTTGTGGTTAGTTTTTTTTAATTAAATTTCTTCAGGCTGAATTCTACATTGAAAACAAGATTTAATCACTGGTTATACTGCTTAGTGTTGCTCTGCAAAGGCTTATTGATTCAGCATTTCCCTTAGTCATGTGGCTGAGAAATGAAGTAAAGAATGGGTGGTGGTGCTAAGAGCAACTCCAAGTATTATGAATACATAAGAAATAAATGATAAGTATGAATAAATAAGAAATAAATGATAATCTATGCAAACGTGGTGGATGTTGGCCTTGAGCAGGACCCCTCTTCTGATGAATACTTTATACTGAGCTAAAACTATGAGACATCTATGAAGGAATTTAGTATTATTCACCTTTTAGGTGAATCTGAAGAGGTTTTTGGAGATCCTGAAGTTACCATATCTACTTGTCTAACAACTTTGTAGTTTTTCACCTGAGCAGAATTATAATTAAAGACTTCCATAAGGTGGTGAGTTTTGTCTTGTCCTTTCTGGACCTTGGGCACCACTGTGGGAGAATTTTGTGTCGTGACCTCAGGGCTTCGCTCCTGGATTTTCCTCATACCCTTCATTCCCTGCCAGTGACTGCTGATGGGAAGAGCTTTGGAGGAAATGTCATTCTGCTTTTAAAATGCTATTTGATGTCTCAGAGCCTTCACTGTAATTGTTCTCCTGGACTTACTGTGACAAAATAATGCCTGTCTTAGATGAGGAGCAAGGGAAGTCCAAAGCAATGCTTAACCTACTCCAGTTGATAGGAATATGGGAATTACATGCTTTTGTGTGTGTTCCTGAGGGAAGAAGGAGCCTCTACATGCAAGGAGAACATGGGGAGGTGAAGACATGCACAGTATAGGCAGGCTGATTGACAGCCCAGCTGGTGCAGATCAGTAATTGGAAATTCATTGCACATAAATCTTCTAGTACTTATCCTGAGACATGGGAAGGAGAATATCTGAGCTCTGAAGCAATTAACTCTTTCAGGGCCATGTGGGGAGATGTTCAGCTTTCAAAGTAGCAAGGCTGTTTGAGCATTTCTCTTTAAAGCCTTCTTTTTTCTGTTGTAGCAAGAAGAATGCTGGTGGAGGAAAAAGCCACCATGTGCCCCAAGTGATAGCATATAGGTGAACAGCCTTAAATATTTAATGTTTATTTGTTTCACAGTGCAGCTTCAGGTTGTCTTGGGTAAATTCATCTTTGTATTTAGTGCTAAACACATTTTTGCCTTTACGAAACGCATCTTGCACATACTGCCTGCCAATTTCATGTCTGATTTACCTGATTTGTGTCTCCACATTGGTGGGCTTATTGTATGTTTGTCCAGGTGCCAGCAGCCTCTGCAACTGTATTTTAAGAGGTCTGTTCATGTCTAAATATTTATATTCTTTTCTCATGGAAAAGACTGATTGTACGTGCTAGGAACTTTGTCTGTGCACCCTTTTTATCCCCCCAGTCCAAGTGTGTTGTTGGTGCATTTTCCTCCTCACTTGATTTCAACACTCCGGTGGTTTCCACTCTGCAGCTTTGAATGTGTAATTGGTTTCTGGTGACCGCATCTTTTCTCATTTATTTTGGTCTGCCTCCGTTCTGTTACGTACATATTTGTCTCTCCATTAATGTCAATGTGAATTACCGATGAAAAGCTAAGTGTAGATAAATTAGTATCTATGCAGAACGGAAGGCGGCATTTAACTTTCTGGATTATTTGTGTGGGCACAGGACAGCTAATGAATACCTGAGGATCTGAACAAAGCGAGCAGTGCCAGGATGTAGGACTGTCTTCTCCATGGGGCTCACAGTGTGGTGGTTGGAGAAGGTGGGGGGCAATGCAACTGCACTGGGTTTTAACACCCACTCTTTTGGCAAGTGCTGTGAGAAGATGGAAGTGCTGGTTGTGGGCTTGGAGCCAAAATCATGGTTGCCTCTAAGGGAGCAGTTGCCAATGTACAATAAGTGGAAGGATGAATAGTCTGCATCTCAGTCCATAACATACTGAGAGTTCTCTTGACTCTAAAACTGTCCAGAACAGTGTTTCTTGCTGTAAAATCACAGCAGTTGGATGAAAGCCTTCCTTCAAGATGGGCCATGTTCTCTGCTTCACTGCCTGTGGTAACGCTTTATTCATTTATGTCAGGAGAAAACCTTTTGTCTTCAGCAGAAACAACTTCTGCTTTGCTTGCGGTGCCCTGCAGAAGCATTACAAGAGGTTTCCTTAAAGGGAAGCACTTGGCTATTTTCTAAGCTCACTTTCAAAGTACTCTGAATTAATTATAAATGAGTAAAGCCGTCTGGCTCTTGATTACATAATTGCCTATCCTGAATTCCCTGTAATAAAATGTAAGCTGGCCCAGTAGTAGTAAATCGGGAGGTGCTTTTTCTCCCCCTCTGTCTATGATACGAGCTATTCTCAGATCTACTGTTCCGATTCAGGCTGCAGTTCCTTACATTCCTTACCCTTACATTTCCTACTCTCTCTCCCTGCTACCCTATTTTTATTAGGCTTTCATTTCAGCTGCACTTATGTGCCTATATCCTGTTATAATTTCCATTGAAAGTAGTTAACATACGTTGATACAGTGCCTTTTTGTGCTGAGCTAACCCGATGCATTTTATTTATTTAAAGGATTCTAAGTGGCTGTAGTGTCTAAGTGTTTGACAAACACATAAAAACACACAGAAGTCAAGCACTTAGCTGCCCTGAGAGGATGGGTTTCCCTCTGTCTTTGCCAGGAACAACCATAAACCAAATTACACAGCACGTAGTTTAGTAACAATTAAACTGAAGTCTGTGCTTTCTGTATGGTGAATCCTCATCTCTTGTCTCCATCGTTTGCCACAACATGAACCTCACAGGATACGCATGTTCTGCGATCAGTCTGTCATTTTCTGTTCCTGTTTTTGTGTAGTGTTGGATATTGTGGGCAGCAGTTCTTCTCACTTTTGTCACATTTTCACTGGGTTTTACCGTCTTCAGATGGGATGTGAAGTGACTCAGTGCCAGTGATGTAGTTGTCCTTTGCTCTGACATTTTTATTCTGTGTAAAAGGGCAGGAACAGTGATAACCTGTACCAGGGGAGGTTTAGACTTGATATTAGGAAAAATTTCTTCAGTGAGAAGGGTGCGCAGGCATTGGAACAGGGACGTGGTGGAATCACGGTCCATGGTAGTGTTCAAATACCTCGTAGATGAGGCCCTCAGTGGTATGGTGTAGTGGTGGACTTGGCAGTGCTGGGGTAATGGTTGGACTTGCTGATCTTAAATGTCTTTTCCAACCTAGTTGATTTTATGATTCAATGATTCTATAAAGTCTTGGTTTATAAGGTAAAGACCCAGCCTGAGTTCTGGAGTAAAGGCTGTTGAGCCCTAGCACAGTTGATCCATGGCAGACATGGTGGAAGTGGTGCTGCTCCTTGTTCTGTCCATTGGGGCTGTCTTGTAGTGGATGTCCCAGCCTTGCTTTTGGCCTTTCCACTTGCTGAGGAAGAATGGATTCTAAATGGATTAGGACAATGGTCACAGTCTTTCCCACCAAAATGTAATAAGGGCAGCTTAAATTTATCCACCCCTGCTTCTCTCCCCTGTTCCTTGTGTTGGCTTAGGGAGTTGACATGCTAGGGAAATGATTGAAGCTATAAATTATTGTCTGTTCTTGTAACAATAACATGGCATTGTCTAAGGATAATGGATTTCCCTAGGCTTTGGTTTTATATCTTTGTTGGAGATGGAGACCTCCATAGTGTTGGCTTACTAAGTTGTTGACTAAAGGTTGCCTTGAGAAGTAGACTGTACCTGCTGAGTTACCATCCTCCCTACCTGTAGGATCTGAAGCCCATGTTGACGGGATACTGTTTAGTCCCAGAATTACAAGAGAGCTGATACCTATCTATTACTACGCCAAACTTGGAGTCATCTCCATTGAAATTGATTTGAAAGTGGATGCCTGATTCCTTGTTATTTTCCCCTTTCACTGCGAAGTTCCTCACTTCTACCAGTCCGCTATGATTGCACCATCCCAGTTTCTCTTTTCACCTGCTTCCTTCAGCGCCCTGTGCTGGGACCTGATTTTGCTTTTGTGGATCATACAGAGCTTTCAGGGCTTGTTCCCACAGCAAGTGCCTGGCTTTGATAAAAACACCATCCCTGCCAGGTTTAAACTCCAGCAACCACAGCAAACAGCTTTGCAGCATCTGAACGAGTAGTTCTAAGCACAAGTTTCTTTAAAGATCCATGCAGTTCACTTGAGGAGTCCTTCCTGAGAGGGATGGGAGTTGTCACTTGATAGCATTTAGCAAATAGGGCAGAACTCTGAGAACATCTGTTCTGAGGATGACAGAAACTGTCAAAACTGTGAGGCAGTTATGCTAATCCACCCTCTCCTAATAGCAGGCCCATCATCTGGCCATGCTGGAAACCTGTTAGAAATACATGGTCTGTTACAGCAGTTTCTTTATTTATTTTCTCTCCCTTCCTCTCTGAGGGGTAGCTGAGGCCTGTTACTTCAAGTAGAAGTACTTAACATTGTACAATATGTGGGGAGAGGGGAGAAGAAAGAGCTTCAGTGAAAAAAGCAGTACCAAAAGAGTAGGAAGCAAGGCTTTAGAGGAGAGAATTATCATTTTGCCTATTTAGTCTGGGACTAATATATCTGAGCTACAGCTTGACCTGCAAGGTTGCCCCTGAAATGGGAAGGTGAGCTCAGTAGTCCTCCCCTGCTGGTGTGCCTGAACCCCCCCCTGCAAGTTGTACCTCACCAGAAAGAGACTCTAGGTGGGATTGTCCATATATAACACGAGTTCTTTTGACTGCTCTGATGCAATGTATATTCTATGAAAATATGTTGAGGATTTTGACTGCTTGACCACAGTGGGGGTAGGATGTGCCAACATGCTGTGTGCTGGATTGAGCTGGCTTCCAAAAGATGCTCAGAAAAGTTGCTGCTAAAATAAAACTGGAGAAAGAGTAAAGTATACACGCTTGCAGTGAGCGGGAGACAGAAATCCTAGGCATTTGTGATCTCTTGCCAAATCCATCCATCTCTTTTCCCACATTCTCTCTCCATTTCTGAAGAATGATGCTTAGCAGTTACTTTCTGTCTTCAAAAGTAATAGATGTGAGCAGCTGTGATGTGGCAGGGTTTTACATTTAAGCTGTTATTAGCATGTGTTAGAGGTATATATCCAAGCAAAGTGGCACTTAGGATATATTCCACATTGTATGCCAATATCCTATAGGAGGGCCTGATGTATCAGTAACCAAAATTAGTTGTGGAGCCGTATCATCATATAAGCTGGGTTTCCTCAGTGGAGTCACAGACCACTACACAGCAATTTACTTAGGTGCTTGTAATGCTTTTACTCATACTTACATTCCCTCCACACTATCTGGGCCCGTGTTGTTGATTTTCCAGTAGACAGTCACTGGTGTGCCCTGACCAATATAAGGGCTCTTTGGTCTTCGTGTTATGATATAAATCTCTTTGCCTTTGAGCCAGCATAATTTCTAAGCTGCCAAGCTGGAGTAGTTGGGGAGGTTTCCTTGACGCAGAGGAGGAGCTGAAGCACAGTGACTCAGTCTGTACTGGAAGAAGTGATTGTATAGAAAAACTGAGTAGAGCTGTCCTTTGTTAGAGCTCAGTGTGAGCAGGATTAAGGGTAGGGATGGGATATATATAATGTAACCCGAAACACGTGGTAGTATGGGCTGTGTCAAGCTGGCAGCAGTGTTGAACCAAGATGGCCATGCCCTTTATGGGGATGAACAGATGCTCTGGGAGCCTACCTGCAAGGTGCCCTGGGAACCACAACCAAGCACTTAAAATCAAGTGGTAGGAATTTCTTCCAACTTATAGATTAATAGAATCATAGAATGGTTTGGGTTAAAAAGGACCTTAACATCATCCAGTTCCAACCACCCCTGTCATGGTCAGGGACACCTTCCACTAGAGCAGGTTGCTCAAAGCCCCATCCAACCTGTCCTTGAACGCTTCCAGGGATGGAGATTCACAACTTCCTTGGGCAACCTGTTCAGTGCCTCACCACTCTCACAGTAAATTTCTTCCACATATTTAACCTAAATCTCCTCATTCTGTTTTTTTCTTTTGCTTTCAGATCATTCTAGAAGGAGCTTAGTCCACCCCAGTAAATTACAGATATTTCTAATGCTACACTCACAAGTGTGAAAAGTGTCCCAGCTAGCTTTTACCAGGCTTGCCTGGGTGGTTGGTTTATTATGGTATGGTCAGTGGTCAGTCTCTGGGATCCTGATTAGATTTATGTGGCCCATGCTCCTATTTGTTGCTTCACCGGTGTGAACAGCAATGCTGTTCAGTCTACTTTAAAATTAGTTTAGGTTTGCTTATTTGTGCTTCAGTCAGATTTTGGGTACGGCATCAGCACCTTGCTAGTACAGAGCAAGAGCATCTCTGGTGGGAATGCTGAGAAATAGCTATTGCTTTTGAAATCTCTGCTCTGTCTTATATTGCAGTACCTCTCTCAGGAGAGTATGGTTTGTGCCCACTGACTAAATTGCTTAAAGATGTGCAAATTAGATCAAGCAAGATTGTTTGGTCAGTTGAAATAAAGTGCCTTTGTGGTGTGAATATCAGGCATCCCTGAAAGATGTCAGGACTGGAAGAAAGCTTCAGGAACAATCATAGAATCATAGAATAGTTAGGGTTGGAAAGGACCTTAAGATCATCAAGTTCCAACCCCCTGCCATGGGCAGGGACACCTCACACCAAACCATGTCCAACCTGGCCTTGAACACTGCCAGGGATGGAACATTCACAACCTCCCTGGGCAACCCATTCCAGTGCCTCACCACCCTAACAGGAAAGAATTTGCTCCTTATATCCAATCTAAACTTCCCCTATTTAAGTTTTAACCCGTTACCCCTTGTCCTATCACTACAGTCCCTAATGAAGAGTCCATCCCCAGCATCCCTATAGGCCCCCTTCAGATACTGGAAGGCTGCTATGAGGTCTCCACACAGCCTTCTCCAGGCTGAACAGCCCCAGCTTTCTCAGCCTAAATATATAGGTGCATTATAGGTGCTGGTGGCTGGAGGGACATAATGTGCTCACTGGGCTGTACGTTTTGTGGATGCAAAATTGTTCCAGGACCTGGTTTCAACCTACAAAAGCCCTTTCTGCATATCTCACCTTTGAAGAGTTTGTTGCCAGCATGAGAGTTGAAACAAAATGTCCCAGATCCCCGTTCAGCTGGCTCAGGACTGCCTTTGGAGCATGGCTATTCTGCACAGAGTACAGTCAGGCCTTTGTTCCTAGCTGTGGGGGTACGGACACCTCCTGAAAGCTCGGGCGTGGAAGTGGATGGAGTGGGTACCATGGCTCTGTTTAGGTTTGCTGGGCCTCTGTGATGGATGCTGCCATGGAGGTAATCACCCAGCCCCACAGACTGGTGGCTGCACATTTCCTGAATCCCCATTTTCAAATAGGAAATTGGCCTTTTATCTTTGGTACTCGCTACATAATGGTGCAGGGCATTAGTCAGCTGAACCTCACCATGGTTTATTGTGCAGTTGTAAATTGTAATTGGCTGACTAACCTTCTCTGATGTTAAGTGCCTTAAAAGGTTGTTTTTCCTTTATCCTATTTTAGTTTTTGTTTCTGGCTTCATGTGTTCTTCCTGTTTATTTTGCTACTAAAATGTAATTGCAAATTAAAAAGAACAAAGCGAGCCTCCAACCCTACTGATGTAAAGTAACATGAATCATCATCTCTTGGAAGTGTGTGTAATCCAGAGCTCTGCAACCTGATATACATCCCCTTCATTTGGTAAATGTTTGAAATATCCACAAACATTTTTTCACATTCTTGAGCAAAGACCACATCACCATGTGTTCACCCTTATTTCTACGTATTGATGTCTTGAAGCCAGGTTTTGTTTAATTAAATGTTTTTATTTTGTAACTTCTAGTATTTATTGTACTATATGAATCCAAATATAAATGAAGAGAGAAAAAAACCTGCCAAATTATTTGCCTTTTAATAATCAGAATGACTATATTAGAAGGAAAATGTAAGCAATTTTAAATAGTGCCAAAGGCTGTAGTCTTTGAGAACAGTTGAATCAGAAGGTTTATGTAATGAACAGAGTTGATGATGCCTGTAATAAAGTGGATTAGCTGTTTCAAATTCTGTTAAACCATGTATCTTTACATAGCTAATCTCTCATGTTTGCAATTTCGGTCATAGGTTCTTGGGGAGTACACAGATAGATTGTAGTTCTGCAAAAAGTGTTGCAAATACTGACAATTCCCCACATAGTTTTTGAAGGAGAAACAAGAAAATCTTCATAGTATTTCCTTTGGATCATACAGTTCTGCCCCGTTAGCAGTCATTAGTCCACCTTCAAGCAGCAAATACTGATTTCTTTCTCTTTTGGTAGCAGCTCTTTACTTTGGTATTTCTTTCCAGCGTGGACTTCTGTTCAGTACTCTTTACAGCTTCTGTAGAGTTGGCTTTCATGTGGATAAAGCAAATTCTTAGAACGATGCAAGCACATGTCCTTCCTCCAAATTATATTAGGCTAAAAATATGCTGGTCTGTGGATTACATTTTGGGTATGCACTGGTGGGACCATGAATTGGATGATGCTGATCTCTGAGGGCCGTTGCATGGGGTAGGGTGTCTAAAGGCTGTTGTGGGAGAGCAGGACTTCAGGCAGCTCACCAGGGTGTCTGGAACCTCTTGCCCAAGTCATGACAACAACACATCCCTCTGGCTGGGTTCTGTTGGCAGCTAGGGACTAGGACTATCACTATGGCACTCAAAGATTTATGCATTTAATTAGATGTTTATCAACAATTTGGTCTGATTCTGGCATGCTTGCTTATTTTGAGAAATGTTTTCTATGCATTTTTCTTTGCACATATGAGGTGTCCTTCCATGCATTTCCCCACTGGCTTGAAATGTCCTGCCAAACTGGGGCTGTAATTCTAATTGTGGAGTGACACTGAGATTATTTTCCAGTAAAATAATTTGAAGGATGAGATTTTGTTTGGAATAAAACTTGTCAGTGTATACTCATGAGGGGATTTCTTAGGCAGCCCAGGAGCTCCTTAAATGCCATGAACTGTGCTTTGATTCATGCTTAAGAGTCGACTAGAATGATGCTGATACTTTTTTTTTTTTTTTTTTAAGAAACAAATAGCATGACTTTCAAAATATGTCAAATTCAGTTGCTTGTGTTTGAAACAAGAACAGTCTTTGCAGTAAAGGGACTTGAAAAGCCTGGAATCAGTCCCCTGCTATTCTCCAGCACTTCTTGCATCTCCTTGGGGAGGCAGTTTAGGCTTTCAGTGTTCAAATCATCATCCCTAAAATGGGGATAATAAAGATTTTCCTAGTGCCTTGGAGTGTTGAGATGGCAGATCAACTGATGGATCATTTATGGGTTCCAAGAACACTTACGATCCCCTCTGCAGCTGTAAACTTCAACCTTTCCCCAAATGCAGCTACCCATTGGACCTTTTCAGCCTGTGCATAATCAGTGGATCACTCCAGTCCTTATTGCAGTGTTTTTCTGTGTAAATAATTTGATTTCTAGGGTGAGTTTCCCCTGCCTTTTGCCACATGGGGCTTGAAGTGATCAACAGTTCCTGACTATAATTGTGGGGAAGAGGGCCATTGCCTGGTGCCTTTTGAGGGTGTTTCCCTTTTTTTCAAGACTTTCCTCAGCTATCCTGGCTGAAGCCTGGCTTCATGTTTCACGCATTCATGGAATGTGGGCACATTTTCTGTAGCAGATGGAATGTATATGTTCTTTCACTCAGATGGGATCCCAAAGAACCTGCCAAGTGCTTTGATCCCCTTGCAAAGAGAAGTGTTCTATACAAGGCTGAGGCCACTTTCAGGGACACTTTAACCAGCTGACGTTGGCCCCTAAGTTAGAGTAGGGGTCTGAAAGGGGGATGCCATTTTGCAGACTCTGGGCCATCAGGTTGTTACTATCAGCAATCTCTGTATCTCATTTAAAATCCAGTATGTGGTGCTAGGTCAATAGTGAGTATGAAGCGTAAAGATCTACATCGTTTCCTGTGATGTCCTATGAATGGTTTTGTGTTTTCCTCTTGTTCAGATTGCAACCCAGCATTGCCCTGCTTAGTGCTGTTTCTCAGGTATACTGCTTCCCTGACCCTTCTTGCACCAAAACCATGTCAGCTAGATATATTTGTGAAGTGAATATATGCAAAGTGCAGCATCTTTATCCTGAGTACCAAAGCCTGGAATTACTGTAGCTCAAGAAACATGGATTTCATGCGCACAGGCAACACACTTGTGCTTTTTTGGGTCTTCCCATGTAAATAAGCCTTCGGTTTGTGATACCTGTTGGGATGGTAGACCACTGCTTGGGATTTCTGCATACTCCATATTTATCTAACTGTGAAGGATGTTACTAGGCATCATAAAGAATTTGTGACAAACAGTGTGACTACTAGTCACTAACTGGTAGTATTTTGTCCTGCTGTTGGGGTTTTTCCTCCCTCAGCTAGAGGGAGAGCCATGACCTTAACATTACTTAATTGGAGCCTTTTTTTGCATAACTCTCCACTGACTTTGGCAGTATGGTTTTACGAGTACTTTTAATTGATATTTGTATAGAAATGCAGTCTCCCATTTTTTTAACAAGACTAATTCAAGTCACTGGTCAACCCAGCTGTTCAATCAAGGATATTGCACAGTGCTATTTATTTGGCCTGGTTTGAAGATTATGGCCACCCCAGAAGCAAAAAAGGAAAAGCAGGTACTGTTGGTGAAATCCTGCATCTCTAGGCAGGTTCACCGATGGATGTTGTTAGCTTGGAATTATACTATTATTATACTTGGAATTACAGCAAATAAATATGGCTTTCTTTTCTTTCTATTGACTTTCACAAACACAACTAGAAATATGCAAAGGAGAAGGAGATCTCTTAACCTTAGAATTTCAGACCAGTTGGATTTAAGCAAACCACCCGTTTATTCTTAGATTAATGGCTTGCAGGCAGACTCTATCCGTTGTGGACTGCACTGCCTTAATTTGCAACGGCAAGAGTTAATGCTAGTAATTGCTTTTCCTCTATAGAGAGAGGCCGTAGTAGATTGTTTTTACATGGCAATCTGTGATTGATAGATCAGGGAAAACAGGACCAAAGAAGGTTACTGCCTCCCAGCCACCTCCCCCTTCAAATTAAAATAATTTGCAATTTGTAGGATGCCCTGTCGCACGTGCTGCGGGAGCGAAGCAGTAAACACACTAGGGCTGCGTTCCTTTAAAGCAGTGAACCTCTTACTGCATTTCTTTCATCAAACCAAGCAACTCATGTTGTTGGAAGGCCATTGAAAACAAGTGTGCTGGTGAAACAGCCCCCAGACCCCTTCAGCAAACTTCCTGTACGGTCAGGCATCGGACCTGATGAAAGAGCCTGTTTGTGAACCGTTGGATTCCTTCCATTGATTTGTAAATCCACTTTAATAAAGTACTGCCCAGGCTAGTGAAATGAGCAGCTGATGTTGGGCTTCCATCAAGTTCGTAGCAAATAATCTGATGCAGCTTGTATCACTGGTGCTGCAATGTGCTTTTTAGTGTATTTTTTTTTTTCTCTGCTGCGTTGGATCCTTTGGAGACTGGGGGAGTGGGGAGAAAAAAACCCCGCTGTCTCCGTCAGCTACACATTACATGGCTGCTTTATTTTTTACTGCTGCTAAAACTCTGCTTATTTAATATCGATCATACCAAGGAGCCAGCAAAGTACGGTGTTAATTGGGTCCACTGGAATTCTTGTCCCCTGGGAGGGGAGAGCTTCCTAGGCAGGGAGGGCGGAGGGAGGGAGGGAGGGAAGGAGGGGAGGCAGGCAGGGAGGAGGGGACCCACTGTGCGCCGCATAAAATGTAAGTGCACTAGACATCAAGGCTTCGGCTTGCATTGCTGGAAAGCGGTCGCGGCGTTTCCCAGCCGCCCCCCTCCTTTCAGAAATCAGGCATCTCGTTTCTGTTTTTAGTCTGGTAGCTCTTCTTGCATTAACAGCTCCTTTCTTCTCGCTTATTTTTCTTTCCCTTTTTTTGTCTTTTTCCCCCCCTTTGTAGAGCGTTTTCTTTCTTTTTTTTTTTTTTATTGTTTTCTTCTCCTTTCTGCAAAGCTGCAAAAGCTCTGCTTTGAAAACTGCTGCCCCAGAGTGCAGTTGCTTAGCTGTCCTGTCAGCATTGTTCTAATGCTCATTCCATATGTATGTCACATAGGAGCAGTACCCTCCTCCTCTCCCTTCCCCCATCCATGCATTTGATTCCCCCCCCCCAAAGACTGTTATTTTTATATATGTATTTTTTCCCAAGGAGCTTGCAAACAGGGAAATTCAAACTGCATGATTCTGTGCTATGGTTACAACCACAGCCAGGACCAGATTTCTCTTAGAGAAAAAGTGTTTGTACCTTCTTTTCCCCACTCCCTCTCTTTCTTCCCTATAAGCACAAAGACTTTAAAAACTAAGATCTGTAGTTCCTCTTGCCTTTCCGCGTTACCGTGACAGCATGTATCTCTGTTGCTGAAGAATGAAGCAGGCAGGCTGGAGTTTTTTTCTGTTCAGTGCTTTTGGGACCACTAAAGACAAGTCCGCAGAGAAATATATACAGCAACTGTGCCAACTGAGTTTCTCATGCCTGTTATCTGTCACTTACTCTGACTAAAAGGTAAGGGATTCTTTTTCTGTTCTATAGATTCCTTGTTAAAGTCTTTGTGCATTGTTTGTGCAGTGTCATTTGACATGTGCAACTAACTGGCTCAGGAGGGAGGTGGGTTATGAAGATTTTTGTGTTAAGGTATTACCGGTCACCCAAGGAAAAGCTCTTTGCAATCGGAGGAGGGAAAAAAAAGTCTTGTTTCTAGGAATTTTTCCCCTTTTCATGTCAAATGTTTCCTCCAGCTTTCCTCGCTCCTGATTGAGACATAAAGCCGGGGCATTACTGCTGCTGCTTATCGTTCCTGGTGCTCTTTCTCTACCTCAGCAGCACACGCACCCAGTCTGTTTGTGCGTGCGCATGTGTGGGGTAGAGCATAGCCCCTTTACATGGGAAATACTTGGCAACATGCGCGTTCTCCTCATTTACTGTAACTAAACGTCTTCAAACACTCTTTGCAAGGTAAGAATGCCTTAGTTCAGCATACTGCAGCTTATGCCTGTTTAAAATTATTACTTGGATTACAGTGCATACTGTGGAAAGTTATTAGTTTCCACAGAGACCGATTTAACTGGGGGGTATGTGTGCAGCGGTTCTGTTTTGTGCTTTACATGCACTGCTTGTGGGAGAGTATGAAATGTTATTTTTTCCCTTAGTTCTCGGGAAGGGTGAAGTTTACACTGTCCGTTAGGCATAAGTAATGAAGTTATGGCTGAAATCGATTAAAGCTGTAGAGAAGCATATCCTTACAAGGCTTTTCAACTTAGCCCTGAGAGTCAGAAGATAGTTTATGAAAGCATTTTTTCCTATTGCACTACATTGTAATAGGCAGAAATGTTAGTGGGAAGGTGTCTTCACCAAGCAGAAATAGCAGCAAATGATGTCTGGGCAGGACCATTATATCATTTATGCATTAGAAACCTGTTTAATCCACAACCTTGGTGTGCACTGCTTGTTTGTGTGTGTGTGCTGGATGCATCTTTCAACAGCCTCTTAGTTCAAGAGGGCTTTGTTTTATAGAATGTGTTTCAGCTTTGCAAGCAGAAGTGCACTCTGTGACTGTCCCCTTAGCTGTGACATGGTCCTGTTATTTGGAGGCTGAGTTTTTAGGGCTTGCTTTGGCTTCTTTCTCAGGTATTTGTGTTCTTACTTCTTAGCTGTTAGTTCTCTGCATAGAAAATGCATCTTCAGGGTGTTCATTTCTCATGCTTTGAAATGATCAGTGGCTGAGACAGTTGAGCAACCTCATATCTAATAATACCGCTTTACCTTGAATGTTGCATTGCTTATTTGAATAAGTAGGAATGGCACCAAATACATAATTAGTTTAAAAACAGTCTAAAAATGCAAAGTCTGAAGGAAGAAAGTCCTGTCTGCAGGCATTAATTTCTTTCTTTACTGTAGCTGTTTATAATGTCATTTCAAAATCAGATTATTTCCTAACACATGCTCTGTGACTCTATTTTCCCATGATTGTTGCTTTATATCAGCACTGAGAAAACAGTCATTTAGATAACAGGTTTTCATTGACATCCTTTCTATAATATAGAAAGGAAGAAGCAGTAATAAGTTAAATTGGCATCTGCTAATTATACTGAATACAGATTGTGAGCTCTGCAAGTCGTCCCTTGCCTTAATGCTGTTAGCATATTTTAGCACTGGCAACCAAAGGAAAGCAACTGGAATGTTCCTGCTTGTTGTTTTTTGAGGGGAAGAAAAAAAGATGACTTGTATAGAAATGTGAAGTTTGGGTGGTTTTCTTAATGTTTATATGCTGGTTTTGAACAGGAGGGCATCACATAGTTCGGTAGCACTTGGTAAAACTGGTTAGAGATGCTTGAGATAATGACTTGCCTGGTGATCATTAGTTTTGACCCTTGGTGACAAAACCATTGCTGTCCCATACAAAACTTGGTCATTGGGCAGGAAAGTTTGAGTGTTTCATAGTCACCCAATACCTGTTACTTTTGGGTTTCAGAGAAATACTAATAAAAAAATACTGTTGTGTTCTGAACTTAGCTGTGGTTCTTCATACTAAGAGGTGATTCTGCTCATCTCATCTCAGAACCTGGAGTCTTGCTCTCCCGTGGAAGCAGAAGAGCAGCACTTCTGCCCAGATGTGCTCATTCCTGCCTTGTGGCTTTCCCATGTGCAGCAACATCCCTGCCTGGCCATGGCACCGAGCCCAGACTCAGGAGATGAGGAGCTCAGCTGGTGGCAGCTTTGCCACCGGACACGCTCCAGCCCTTGGTGCCGTTAGCAGCGGCAGCAGACGTGAGCGGTGATGGTGGGTCAGCCACTAGAGGGGAGACAAGAGCTGCGCTGTGTTATTGTCTGTCACCACACAGCACCACATACAACGATGTCTATGTATGGTTTGTGGTATGCGGTGGGAACAGCCAGCCTGTCCTGCATCCTCTGTGTGCTGGGAGCATCCAGTGGTGCTCGTGTGGGGCGTAGCATGGGCTGATACAATCCCTTGTCCTCAAGGAACACCACGCTTCTGGGGTGAATGGTGCTCCCTTGCAAGTTTGGATATAGCAGAAACGTGTCTATGCTTTCTCTGTTTTGTGTGTGTGGACCTGTACAGCCTCCCTCTTGGGTGGTAGTGAGCCCAGCCTTGTTGAAGGCATCCAAATTCACTCTTGTGTCTTTGTAGAGGAACTTTTTGCTGAGGACTTGACAAAAGCAGGAGGCTGCTGTTTTTTTGTTTGCTTCCAACATCTATATATCACAGTCATATGCTCTTAGATTGCTTTAACTGGAGTTAATAGTGAGAGGTGGCTGGTAGGCAGTGGCTCACGACCTCAGAAGTTAAAGGAAGTATCTTTTTTTTCCTTTGTGGCTACTTAAATCTTCTTTGGAGAAGAGAAGCTGCATGGAGACCTCATATCATCATTCCAGTATCTGAAGGGGGCCTATGAGGATGCTGCGGAGCAACTCTTCATTAGGGACTGTAGTGATAGGACAAGGGGCAATGGGTTTAAACTTAAACAGGGGAAGTTTAGGTTGGGTATGAGGAGGAAGTTCTTTACTGTGAGGGAGGTGAGGCACTGGAATGGGTTGCCCAGAGTAAGTGCTTCATCCCTGGCAGTGTTCAAGGCCAGATAGAACAGAGCCTTTAGCAACATAGTCTAGTGTGAGGTGTCCCTGACCATGGCACGGGGGCTGGAACTTAATGATCTTCAGGTCCTTTCTATCCCAAACCATTCTATGATTCTATGATACATAAAACTTTTATAGATAATGATGATTTGCCACATAGATTTACTGTAAATTGTTTCATCCTTCTGTAGAACTTATTGTCCTGAGTGATGGGAATGGGCACACTGGGAAGTATCCTCTGCAGAAACACAAGGCAGAGTGGAGGTGTGAGTCCTCCAGGTCAAGGTGAGGTTTCCTGGGGGTGTGCAGCAGAGGAATCGTGTGCTTTGGCTGTTGGTGTAGTGTGTTACAGCAGTGCCCTAACTCCTGTCTTCATGGGAGCCTCATTTTGCTGAAAGTGGTGTCAGAGTCTTTTTAATAAGACATTATGATTTTGGCTTCAATTTTAGGTTTTCTTAACTCTCTTATATACATGTGTGAAATGCAAAGCATATTTAATGAGAGAATACTTCAAGTGCTTCCAAATTAATTAAAAACAGTTCCACATCTGGAATAAATCCACTACCTTTCATGGGTGGCTTCAGCTTCATGGGTTTTCTCTCTTGTGAGAAGCCCTGTAAATATCCCTGTGTTGATGCTCTTGGAAGCTGAAGTTGCAGAATCCAGGCTTATTTTACAAAAGGGAGAGGTCTGAAACCCACAGGGATCAATGGGATCTCATCCTTTATTCCAGCAGACTTCAGATAAGACCTAATCATATATACAATTATGATATACCTATGCGCGGTCAGGTATTTTCAGAGTACCTGTCTAGAAGGTAGCTTTGCAAGTCTTAATTAAAATGTGTGGTTCCTCATAGTTTAACTGCTGTTTGAATGAATGCAGGTTTCAGTGGGGCTTGACTTAGGCACCACCAACAAAAAAAACATTTTTATCATGAACTTTTTTTCTTCTCCCTCCTCTGTCTCCAGAAGTCAATGAAATGATCAGATTTTTCTCTTTGGGAATGTTGTGATTTCAGCTGACACCACCAAGAGACCTAGAGATAGGCTTATTGCAGGGCTAAAAATGCAGGGTTGGGTTGTTTGAACTGCATTAGCATCAGAATAAGAAATTGCAGGGTGAGTTGGCTGAGGTGGCTGTGCAGAACTGGGGAGGGTTCTTTGGAAAGCCTCAGAACTGGGAATTCTTTTCCATAAATAAATAAATCTGTGTCCCAAGCGATTAACGAATACAGAAGTCTGGGCAACTTTTAAGCTGTTTGGGTTAGTTGAAAAAAACATATGGTGCTCAAGTTAGTGTTGCTGATTTCCATTCCTCCCCCCATTATTTCCATTTTGAGGTGGGCTTTTATTTGACTTCCTTTATTTTTGCTGAAGGATGCTGATGAGAGTGTTTTTGCCAGCACTTTTCTGTAACACCGCTGTTAACACCCACATCAGTTCCAGCATCTGTTGCAGCAATGTGCTGCCCCTGAAATTTTTGATCCTACAGATACAGGTCGGGATTGCAGGCAGCTTAGTGCTTCAAGGACTCTGTTTTTGGAGTTGTCTGTTGTCTGCTTGTGCTGGTTACTCTGGGAATGCCAAGGAAATTATCTTGCAGGGATCCCACTGTGAATGCATATACAGCTTTTCTGGGGGATCTCAGCGTGTTTCACAGACCCAAACTAATTAAACCTCATGACATTCATGTCAGGCAGATAAGCATGAGCCACAGTAAGTAAGCTAAAACAGAGAGAGGTGATGAGCTCAACTTTCCCGTGGTAGTGAATAATGACATTCCCATTGAATGGAGTTGTAGGTGCCTTGGAAATGAGGCCACTGGTGGCTTGGCTGGAGAGCTACTGTTTGGAGATGGACTTTGTGGAGGCAGTTAATATTTGCAGTTTTACAATCCAGCATTTGCCTTTTAGAGACCAAATTAGTTCAGATCCCCTCAATGTTTCCTTGCTGGTGAGTTCTTGCTGCATAAGCAGCAGCATGTTGGGAGGTTACTAAATTGTCCTCTTACCCTTCTAGACTTGAGTTTTCTCAATTATCCAGCTTTGGTTGCAATCATAACTTCTAAGTATCATTCTGCATTAAGCAGAAAGTCCCTGACTAAGGTGCGCCAGCTCTTGCAGTGCTAACAGCTTTTGAAAATTGCTGTGCTTTTAACTTCGTTTGGATAGTGTTTCCAGTAATTCCATCTCTGATGTGGCTTTTGAGAGAGGATTGATATGCTCGAGATTACTGATGTGGTCACTGTTGGTCATAGGCAATAGAAAAAAACAGTGCTGGTGAAGTGGACGAGCTGGCAGTACAGTTAAATGGAGTGGGAATGGGAAAGTTCACTTGCTTAACTGCTTCAAGTGCACAGTTCTTTCAAGTACAAGAGTACCAGACAATGCCTTTAGAAAACAAAGGTTTAGCCAGTCTGGTAACTCATTTATGTAATTATAGAGGGGGTTTAAAGAAAGCAATCTAAAGAAGGATGTAAGGAAGCATCAGATAATTATGGTACTATAAGCAGGTTTGCAGATACACGAATACAATGCGTAGGTTTCCATTAGGGCATGATGTACAACTGGGATATCTTGACAAAGAGAGAGGAAAAAGCAGTAGTGAGGGAAAGCGATGGCTCTAATTTCTACAGCCTTTCAAGAAAATGTCTTAGGCATAGGAGCCAGCTAAAAAGGTTAATTGGGCAAGATCAGTTATTGTGCTGTGTGAAAGTGAGCTTCAGAGCTTGAGAGGAGAAAGCATCAGACAAAGGAGAGAGGTGTTTCATGAGATGAAGCTGTTTGTGCGGTGGTGAGAAATGAGGATTAGCCCCAGTCTGGAAGAGGGGAGGTATAAGAAAAGAGACAGAATTTACTGAAGATGTCAATGTTGTTTCAATGATGCAAGACCCTCAAAGCAGTGTGCAGATGGAAAGAGAAGGGCAGACAAGTTGCCTTTGTGTCTGCATAAAGAGGCAGTGAGGGTTACAGTGGGAAAGGAGTAAAGTTTGGGAAACCAAAGAGACAAGGCACAAAAGAAGAGGTGGCACAAAGGCGATGGGGCCCTTTGTACCAGCTCATCACAGTGCCTGAGAGCATCCCAAAAAATGACTGAGTTGTAACACTGCCTGTGCTGCCGGGCAGGGTCTGGCAGCCAGGTTATTCTAGCACTTGGCTATCCCTGCCTGGGGCCACACTGGAAATGCTGTGTGTAGCTTAGGCTATCTGCTTTTATATAAAGTGTTACAGCCATGGAAAAGAATGAGCCAAAGGGAATGTAAAGGTCACAGAGAAAGATTACAGGGGCATCCAACGGAAGAAGCAGGGATGTTGAGGTATGTGCTCTTATAAAGCTGTCGCACGTTCTGGAAGGGAGGAATACCAAAGTTCATCCACAAAGTGACGGGGTGGTTGAACCTGCTGGAACAGCTTTGTACTCAGTGGCTGTTGGGTGGAATAAGCTGCCACAGAAATGAGGAGAATAAATGAATGCTTGTTGAAATTGAGACTAAAAGCTGGGGATTTGGCATGATTATCTAAGTGCTAACACCAAAAAGCAGGAGTTAATTTTGCGCTGGCCTCCTTGCTGTAGACCAGCCTGTCTTCTTGGGAAACATCCCTGAGAATGAGCTATTGATAGTGGAGCCCAGGCATTCATTTTTAAATTAATTTGAATAATGCGGGCATAAGTCAGTTTGTGTTAGCGCTTGATGCTAATGAAATGGATTTCAGACCAACAGGCTCTGGCGAAGGGTGGAGCTTCAGCATTTCCCCTGTTGCACATTTCAGTCTGCTGAGAAGTTGGAGCAAAAGGCTACATCTCTGCTTCATTTGTTGCTGGTTATGCAGTTTAATTAGTGCCCATCATTACACATTTCTGAACAACTCTCAGGAAGCTGGATATGGGCTTAGTGAAATCCGTAACTGCAGAGGAACTCTGTAACTGGATGCTAAGAAGGGACTTCATACGCAGGAGACAAAAGGGTCCTTTATGCAAAAGTAGCTTGTTAGCTTTTTGTTTTTAAGCTGTAGCATGTCTAAGCGATCAGGGTGTCACACAGTAATAAACTGTCCAGCCCCTCCAGAATAGACATTCTTGGTGGTGATTTAGAAGGTGCATTTATACAGTAGTTTCCGACTTCATTACTACACTGTTTCCTTGGATACTGAGTGTTTTGCATATAATTACGAGAGGGGCATTAACAATGCCTGGTGGTTCTAATGGTTTTAAGAACATTTTTCATATTACCTGGTTAGTGATTCTGTTTTTCCTTTTAATTTCCTATATCAGAGAGGAAAAACAAAAGGAAGTGATTTCTGTCAGCTAATTTACACAACTTCTTTTGAGCCAAGAACAGGTTTTATTTCATAAAGTGTGGAAATCCTGCATGCTATTTGTAGAATTATGTCCCTGAATGGGTTGCAAATAGGAGTCGAAGTGGTACTATTCATCACCACATCAAATTCACACTGTTTGGGAACAATCTTACAATAGTAAAGAAAAAGCTGTTTAAATGCTGGGCAGTAAACAAAATTTGTTATGGGTGTGAAAGCATTTAAATACTTCATGTGTCTATTTAAGACGTGGGTATTTTGATAGTGCTCAGTATGTTTCTCGAAGGTACTTTCTGCTCTTTACACACCATCTTGGTTGCCTCAACTCCGGCTGTTGTTTGACAAACAGTTTGATCTGCCATGGACATGGAAAGGATCCCTCCTGCCTGCCCAGGCGCCCGTTCCCATCTCCCTCCCTCCCTTTTGTTCACAGGCATGTTTGCAGTAGGGTAGCTCAATCCACAGTGAGAACAAAATCAACAAAATATACTCCAAAAAGGAGGGGAAAGGATTGGGAAGGGGGGGATAAGCCCAGGACAGCTGGTGGCCATGGTGGCTTATTTGGCTGTAAAGTGATCACCAGGCTGTGCTCGAAGTGATTGTGCTTGAGTACAATTTGGCTTAGTTGTGCAGGGTGTCTGCAGCACTTGTGAAGAAGGTTGTAAGAGCGTCAGGCCGTGATGCCTGGGCTGCAAAGGATGCATTTGTATGCGCTTGAGGAATGTCTGTCCGGGAGCAATATTTCTGCATGTCAAAAAAGAATTAATGCTTTCGTGTTCTCTGGGACCTCATTGGACCTCAGGATATCCCCTAGAAACACAGCAACAAGGATTTAAACTCTTAAATGACTGTAACTGTCACAAGCTATGTAGTTACATGAGGTATGAGGGCAGCTGGGCATGATGAAATAGGCTGTATGTGTGTGTGCAAACACACCCCCCACTACAAGCATGCTCATTTATTGAAACTGCTTTTTAAGTTCAAGCCATTTTTTATACTGATAAAGGAACTACTTTATATTCCTCCCAGTACTTTTTCTTCAGAGGAACAATTGTATATTTCATTTAATAAAATAAAATACAATCATTTTTCCAAAAAACACAGAATACAGAATTTAATACAGTAGCATTTGACCATAAATTCTAGGGATACATGTGAGATGGCTCTTTTACAGTACGCTCAGTTTTATTGCAGTCCTCATAGTGGCTTTCATATGCCAAAAGCTATTCAGAGTCTTTTCTTATAAAAGTGCTATAGAAGTATATTATATCCACAGACATTTTGTCCTTACCCATTATAGTTTCACAAGCGAGGCATGCTTCCTTTTTCCCCATTCTGTATGGATGTGTAGCATTGCTAGGTTTGCTTTAGTAAGCTGATGCATTGCTATTTTATAACTCTTCTGCCTGTTCTGTTCCTTACTTTCATCTTAAAAATACAGAGAGAACAGGTAGTGCAGCTTCAAATAAGGCAGAGTTATTCCTGATGACTTTGATTATTTCACCTTTTTACCTTTCTGGAGATTTGCAGGGGTCAGATTGAAATTGGCAGCTGACTTTCAATCAGTGCGTAGCAGAGCTTGAGGAAGAACTGTATGCAAGTAGTGCCTTGCTATGTGAAACTTCAATTTCAGTTGAGGTTTTAAATTCAGCAGCAATGAGCTTCACTGGGCTAACAGTTGTTATTTAGGCTGGAGTCAATTTTATTTCAGCTAAGAGCTTTCTCCATCTCTTATCAAAATAAAAAGGATAGGAAAATGGTGAGCATGTGTCTGGGAGGCACGGGGTGTGAGTTTGCTTCTGTGGGATGCTCTAAGAAGGAACATCCACATGCCTTTTTGTAGGGCAGTCCCTGCGAGATGTGGATCAGCATGGCACCTTTGGCACCAGGTGGGAGCGATGGAGCAGCTTGGCACAGCCAGGCATGGATTTGAAGGGATCTGGTGGCATGATATGGGTTTGCCACCACTTTTTCCCTCCTGGTGAGCAAACAGAAGGTATAGAGCCAGTGGCTTGCTGTGTTTCGGGGCCATGGATCTGCAGCTCAAGGATGTGTGCCCTGCCCTGTTTATTGGGAAGTGCCAAGTTGGATGTTCAGTGTAATGTGATGTGAGGCATCCCCAACCAATATTTGGTGCTTTCTGTCCAGAATTTGAGGGTACAGACTTGCAACTTGACCTTGTGCTGCAGACGATCCTGACTGCAGGAGAGCAAGTGGGGAAAGGTGAGGCATTAAAGAGATGCGACTGTTCTTCCTTATGGCTGCCATTTTCAAAGTCATCATGGGATCACAGAATCCTAGAATGGTTTGAGTTGGAAGGGACCTTAAAGCTCATCCAGTTCCAACCCCTGCCATGGGCAGGGACACCTTCCACTAGACCAGGTTGCTCCAAGCTCTCTGTCCAACCTGGCCTTGAACACTGCCAGGGATGGGCAGCCACAGCTTCTCTGGGCACCCTGTGCCAGCGCCTCAGCACCCTCACAGGGAAGAGCTTCTGCCTAGTATGTAATCTGAATCTCTCTTCCTTCAGTTTGAAGCCATTCCCCCTTGTCCTATCCCTACATGCCCTTGTAAAAGCTTTCTTGTGGGCCTTTTTACGGTGCTGTTGTTGTTGCTACCCCTGCCTTAGTAGCCTCCATTTAATAATCAGTGTCTCCAATTAGCTTTCCAAGATCTACACATAATTTTGAAGACTGAACCCAAACTCCTTACCTGTGAATAAATGATGAGTTTTGAATGGTTGCCACTGAAATGGTGGTGAGAAACGTAATTGTGTGACCCTCTGTCCTGGAGATGCAGGACAGTGATGCTGGTGAGCATTGCTTTATAGAGAAACCTTCTTGCATACATCAAGCAGATGCAGAGGGCAGTGTACTTGAGGTGGTAAGAGCTGGCAGGGCGGTTGGAACTTGATGATCTTAAGGTCCTTTCCAATCATAATTAGTCTGTGATTCTCCATGGGGTGTCTTCCATGTGGCCTAGAGCAAGGGGCTTTCCACACAGACTGGGCTGCTGCGCTTGTTTAAAATGCCTTTCATGGAAAAAGGGCAGATCATAGCACTGTAAAGCTATTTTCCCAAGTCTTCCATGCAGGAATCCTGTGGATATTTGAGGGAACATATTTTTCCCAAGGGAAGCATGGAGCTTTGTTAGTGATGAGGGCTAAAAAAACCTTTCAACTTATTCAGAAAAGAAAAATAAAATCAATTAGGATTTTGACATATGAAACTGCTCATAATGAAATGATACTCTTCCTGAGGTTCTGCCTGTAATGCCAAACATTTTAAAGGCACTTTTCCAAGGTGATTATTGAAACTCTGTATTAAGATATACCTCATTTAATCTAGCATATGCCGATTGCCATGAAGAGATTTTCAACAGATATTGTACCATGGTGTCTGTTATTCTCCAGGACATAAATAGCTGCTGGACTGTAGATGTGGGTAGGTGGCGGCTTATGGGTAACCTCTTTTCTGGCAGAGAAATAATGGGCTGTTTGTTCCTCCAGTTGAAGTCCTGATGTGTTTTGATGTTTCTGATTTACATTTTTAGCACTGTTCCTGATACCATTCAGTGTTCTGGGAATGGTCTTTAAACTTGGTGTTTATTTTGGAGCGTTGGTTTTCCAGCAAACAAATAATGTGATTAGCAATTAATGGTTTTGCTATAAATAAACAAGAAGCGAACAGTTCAGCTTTAAGTAGTGATCTCTGCTCTGCGGAGCTTTTAATTGGGCTGTGCCTCCAAAGTTGAGCCTTTCCAAACACGCAACAGGCTTTGAGGGACTCCCAGCTGTGGCGGCTGAACTGGACGAGTTGGAAAGCTGAAGCTGTAGTGGTTTGAGTTAATGTATGGTTAGCTGAAAAATGGTTATCATCTCAAATATCTCTGCATGAGCCAGCCATTGGAGGAGGGCAGAAGTGTGCATGGTCTCAGTATGGTTGTGGTGGGAGTTCCAGCGTGCAGAAGACTTTCAGTGCCTTTCCCTTGCGAGCTGCTTGCTGTGGGGTGGGTGCCTGGTGGATCTGGTAGCAGAGCCAGTGTTGTGCAGCCAAGGCAGAATCTGTCTGAGCGGCACCAGCACTCCCTTGTATGCATCAAAAATAGCGTGTTACAGTATCCCATTCAAAGTAATGGCATTCAGCATTCTGTATGTATTCAGGTATTTCTAATGTGGATATCAGAAAGCTTTCTTCCTTGCAGTGACTGGGCCTTAACACATGGGCTGGAAAGGAAGGACATTTCTAGGTTTCTGTCATGTTATGTTGGTTTAAGGCTGACTCCATCTACCTTTCTGTTTCCCACATATCTGTAGTGTGGATTCCACTTACCTGAAAGAAACCGTGATGTATTTGACCCAATGTATCTGTGAGTCGCTTATTAGGCAGGCTAACCAATTTCCATAGCCTGAGCTGGATGTGATTTTAAGAAATAGTAGCAATAACCCTTTCTCTTTGTCTGAATGCTGCCTGTTTTAACAACCAGCAGCCTTTCTGGTTTTTTTTTTTTGCACAGCAGTTTAGAAAGCAACCACTGTATTTATCAGTGATTGTTTTTCTCTGTGTTTTTGTGAACAGTTAGGTTAGGGTTCCTTAAGTTTTCAGAGGCTACTTCATCAGAGGGCCAGTGGGAGGCTGGTTTTGGGGAGCTGCCTTAAAAAAAGGTGGTTGCTCTGCAGTGCCTGGAAGGCAGACCCATGTGGGCATCTGTAGTTGGTCATAGACAACTCAGGTGGGTTGCTGCAGAAGCAGCTCTGTGTTAAGCCTGTGGCACAGCAGCAGGTGCCAGCACCCTGCAGATTCTTTCCCTGTCGAGAGAAAAATGTTCACTGCTAAATCTGGGTTTCGTTCTCAGCTCTCAAACTTGTTGAGAATCTCAATCAAAATATTTGCTCCTTGAACTTCAAGCATGATCTCTCTGTATTGCGGTGTGTCACAGTCATCTTGAAGAGAAATGACATTGCAAAACCAACAATCCCCTTCCTACACCCGAGAAAGAAATAATTTTTATTTCTTTTTTTTTTTTTTCCTCCAGAATCATAAGATTTAGGTTTTTCTCAAGTGGTTGTTCTGTTCAATTATGGTTTTTTGTTTTTCTTAAGGGCACCTGGATGCATCCATGTGTCTTCATCCAAGACTTCTTCCTGTATTGCTGAGGCAATGCCATTTTCTCAGGTCACTTTGTGTGTTGCTCCTGCACGGGCCAGACACAACCAAGTTATGGTAGAAACTGGAGGATCACCAACCCTGCCTGTACATTTGGACAACAAACCTGGTGGGCAAGACGATGCCTCTGCCTCTGTGCATGGTCACTGTGCTAGTTAGTGGGTCGTGTCCCACAGTGCTGCTTACCAGCCCTCCTCACCATGTCCCATGCTCTGTCTCTGTTCATGTGTGGAGTGAAATGCTTTATTCTACAGTCCCTTTGTAAAATCCTTACTGAACTGGCATTATTTTGACTCGGTATCTTGTAATCATAGGATCATGAAATGGTTTGGGTTGAAAAGGGCCATTAAGGATCATGTAGTTGTCCAGAGTCTCCTGGTCTCTATTTTATATTGTGTTTTTTACTTGGAGCTGTCAACTGAAAAGAAGCTTTTGTATATTCATCTCTTTTTTGAACACCTTCTTTTTGCCCATATATAAAGGTCTGGACCATTTGAGCTGCCTTACCTCCACACACAGAGTGTCTGAGGGAGATATATATATATAGTATTTTTCCCCCCTGAGAGTAACAGCTTACCCCAGTCCTTACACCTACATACCTATTATGGCCCTGGAAACAGTAGTTGTAAATCACAGAGACTTCTTTCTTACTATAAACTATATCCAAATAGTTTATACAAGCCTGTGCAAGCTGTCAGAGGGAGCATGTGCAGCATCCTGAACACAGAGCAGACTGGTGGCAGCACCTTGGCAGTGCCTGGGACAAGCAGGAGTGGATTTGCAGGAAAACTACCATGGAAAAGAGTGCAGGATGGGAACAGCCTTGCGTGGAAAAGATGAAAGATGCTTCATCAGCTACAGGGACACATCTGCATCAGTGCTGCACTGAGGCCATCCAAAGTGCTCCTTCCATGGTGCTGCATGGCAGGGTGTGATCTTGCCTGTGGGTCCTCAGCAGCAATTCAGAGAGCCCTGGCCCCTGAGATTCAGAGCTACAGCTTGGTAAAGAGCTGTTTATGGGGATCCTGATTAATGTGTGGGAAAGGGAGAAATGGGGAAAGACCAGTACTGACAGGAGTGGGACTAACCAGTCCTAGATTTTTCATATTGTACCTAGAAAGAGCTTCCAAGCCAGAGCTCATTGTATGGGAGTCAGAGTAGATTTATGATGTAAACCAAAGGAAAAACAACCCCAAACCACCAAATAAGCACAAATTGTATTCTTGAGCATGTTTCATAAGGAAGCAAGTAGCCCCCTTGAAAATAATTGGCTCATTTTGAAACTGCCCAAAGCTTCCCCATTTTACAGTGATTAAGAAGCAGGAGCCGGGGGGAACTGGAGATATACCAAGCATGAAAACTGGATATCAGCCTTTGTTTCCTTGGGGGCAGACCACCAAGGGACAAGCTCAAATCACTTGTAAGGTGGCTCCCAGGAATTTGCTTTCAACAGATCTCGCATGGAGGCGAATTATTCCTCCTTTCTCTCCCCCCCCCCCTTTTCCCCAGGCCACATTTCATCCTCAAGGGGGAAGGGAGAGTCCAACAGACCCTTTGCATCCTTTCCCTGGGCAGACAGACGACGCCTGGCTCCTGCTCACAAGTGGAAGCATTTGCTCATGAACTGATACTCGGCAATAATTGGTGTTGTATGGAAAAGATCCCAGCACCTGCTAGCAAAACAAAGTTATTCATAACATACGGCCGGGTGGTTAAATCTTCACTTCCTAGGGACGGCCTGAATTACACTCAATACATACTGAGCAGCCTTTCTCCTGTGTGGAATTATGTGCAGGCAGCAGGAGGATTTGCAGCTCTAAGGATGGTTAGGATTTATAGCGCTGTCTTCTGCAAGGACTTACTCTGCAGAAATGGTCGTTTTGTATTCATCTTCTCTTTTTGGGATAAACACATCATGATATAATCATATATATGGAAAAGTGGATCTTTGTGCTCATCGGGGAGCAGGTAGCCCCTTGTGTATATCCCCTGTTGTAAATCTGTTGGTGTCAGTCAGGCTTTTTTCCCCCCTCCTGTCTTGAGTTGAATGCACATTTTTAATTCACTTTTGCATGGCACAAATTCTGATTTCTTATTCTATTTTCTGATTCCTTTTCCTGGTGAGTAGATCGTTAGCTTTTCCTAGCTGGATAAATTATTGTGGAGTGCAGCTCAGGGAAGGTGTCTGGCTGGATGAAGTACCATTTAAGTGTGTTTTTTCCCATATTCTCCTTTGACAACATGCTAGTGATACTGCCTGTGTAAGGAGGAGAGGGTATGAAATTCATGGCTATCTTCAGTCTGTGCCAGAGCTTTGCTGGTAGAATGGCATCTTGGTCTGTAAGTTCCATGTTAGTTAAATACTAATTTCCATGAGTTTGGGAGTTTTCCATAGGTCTGTGCTATTGAAGAGACTTCTTCCAAGAGAGGGCACTGATGTACATGGGCTCTCACCTCCTTGTTGCATATCTGTAACAGATTGTGAAAAACATCTTTTCCTATCACTGATGCAGCTTGACCAAAGCTTTTAATAGGTGACAACTACAAACCAGTTAAGATGCTTTGTAACCTTCATTGCACCCTTTTGGCAGATTCTCACAGCCTGGTAATGCAGGAGTTCTTGTTGAAGCAGATGCCTGTGTCGATAGAAAACAGCATTGAATAAGAGGCTTCATTCAGGTGCATGGATTTGCCTGTGTGACAAGCTTGTAAGTTTAGTGTTTTGCTGATTAGACCATAAGAATAAGGTACTGCCGATGGTGACATTTGAGTGAAAGGAAGGAGTTACTTCTAAGATTGAGGTCACTGCAAACAAAACCAACAGCTTCTATTCTTGCTTCAAATGCATGGCTTTGCTCCTTTTAAGACTTCGTGTGCATGTGAAGTTAATGTTCTTCTGCCTCCTAGAAGGGACTTTTATATTTTCAAATATAGCTTTTCGCTGTAAAGCTGCTCATGTAAAAGAATTTAAATAACTAGCTTTTGAGAGAGAATTGTGGCAACTCTCCTGAGAAAGGAGCAATAATTCCAACTTGACATATTTTTGCATATCATGAAGTCCCCATGTTCTTCTATGTGAGGAGGCACTCTTCCTTTTCCAGCTTCTTCAAGAGAAATAGCAGTCAAGACAAACACCTTCAAGTCAAGGTTTTGTGACCATTTTTTCACATATACAGGTGTGTAAACATCTTGACTCTCAGAAATTTGTCATCTGAACTTTAGAAACTGGTTTTCTCCTCCCAGCCTAGAGGACCCTGCAGGTAAAAGCTTTATTGGGTCCATTTGGTGAAGATGGAAGTTAAGGCACAGATTAGTTTCTCCCCTCTTCTCTTTCAAAGGACCTGTAGAAAGTCTTAAATAGGTGTGTTGTATTAGGTTGTCATGTTGCCTAAGTTAATTTACCTGATGGTCAACTGGAAAAATCCTTTTGTCATATGTGTAATAGGGCTTGGAGGGTAAATTGGGAGAGAGAAGAAGGGATTTCTTTTTCCCCTGTTATGGCCTGCTAAAATCTTACTCCAGCTGCTTGTTGAAGAAGTTTACCTGATGTATTCCTTGTATTCTATAAAAGCCCTTTTGGCTCATGTTTATGCAAGAGGAATATGCATTGTTTTGTTTTTCAGGGGCATTTTTATGGTATGGAAATCTTTGGAGTTAGAAGAAGGAGCCTAGGGAGAGGGAATCAAAGGATCACACAGCACTTGTCTCATATCTGCACATTGAATTAGAGGCATGATTTTGGTGTGCAGGAATCCTGAAAGTTCTTGAGACTTGAATCTTCCTTCTCAGTCTGGTGGGGTGTTATGCTTGGATGCAGCCCAGGGGTTGCTAGAGCGAAGATGAGAAAAAAGAATGATGCTCATACCTCTTGCAATTCCTCTAAGGAGCACCGGCCACCTGCAGGTCCCTGCGGCTACTCTGCAAGGTTTGGGTCACATAGTTAATCTTTGTTCAAGTAGAGAAGGAAAGTGACCGGCTGGAGAACTGAATGTGAAATTATAGAGTGATGTGATGTTCAAGTTTATTTTAAAGAGTATTAAAAATCGAGACACATCATTCTCTTTCTCCATTCCTCTTTCCCACTTCAAGGCCAGAGTATTTAATGTGAACCAGAGTGGAAAGATGCTGGACTCCTGTGCTGTCTTGTCACCTCCTTGGGTATTTAGGAGGTTTTTCTTTTAGCGTGTGCTCTTGTTAGAGTGGTTTCTTTTCTTCAGACTAACCATGTTAAGCAGTACCAGTGGATATATTATATTTGTTTTTAGTAGCTCCTGCCCAAGCATTTTAAAATCAGGCAAAAGTAATCACAACCTTTCTCTTCACTTGAAACCATAACATTTTTTTGACAAGAAGTGCCTTCAAAGAAGTGCTTAATTTATGGTGGGTTGCTTTGTACTTTGTTTCTGTAACCTATCGCATTACATTTCCTGTGCGTTGAGTATGTATGTATTACGAGCTCTTAAAAACAAATATCCCAGAAGAAAGGAGTTCAGTAAATGAATAAAGCATTCTTGGGTCGCACAAGTGGCAGTTTAATAGCTCATCCATTGAGACTTTCAAATAGTATAATGATGATGGCCGTATAACTATATGGACAGATGACAAACTTCAATGAGGAGCTTGTTACAACTCTGCATACCACATCTGAAATGAAATAAAACTCTGAAAGTGCTGCTTGATGTGAAAGTCCAATTTTTCCAGTGCCAACCTTGAAATTATACCTAAAAATACAGAATCTGTATTTCTGTGTGTACATATGTATACTTAACTGAATCATGTGCTCAGGGAAGCACACATATATACTTATATTGTTTGTAGGTGGAATTTAGTGTTTCAGGAGTGATCCTGTTTGCACTGAACCACTAAAACTTTTTAGAGTATTGACAGGACTGAATATACAGCAGTGTGTTTGAGATTAGGTCTTAGCCCTGGCTTTCTCTAAAAATAGATAAAAGGAATGGGAGCATAAGGTTGTCATGTTATATTGCCTGGGATATACACAACTTTTTCATTAAGTTCACTAATCACATAGCTTTGTAAATATCTACTTTGATGCCAGTCTGCCACAGCAGAGTCTGTAACCTTGGTTAGCCTTGGGTACAGTTAGCATGAAGGTAAGGTTTTACCTCCTTTTTTGCTTGTAGCAATGAATTACTCAGGAAAACTGATTTCTGATTATGGTGGACCTGGAATCCTGATGTTTATGGCCATAAAGGTGGAAAGAAACCATCTCAGGCTGCACTATGATGTGGACAGAAGAAACTAGAACACCAAATGAGACGTAAATAGGATAATACCATTAATTTCATTACACCAGAGAGACCTCCTTCTGAGAAGCTGCTGAACTCCAGTGAAAAGAAGTCTGGGTGTTCATATGAAATGTAACATCAGTCTCCATCATAAGCCAACAAAAAAATCACTTTCTCTTGGCAGTGGGGAGAGGCTGGTATTGCAGTATAGATGGAGGATGCTGAAGTGCTCTTGGTGAAAGGCAGCAAAATAGTGATTTGTCTGTTGAGTATTTTAATAATGCCTCATCACAGAAGAGGCTCAGCCCTTTATTTTGTTATGTGTTGGGTCTCTTTACAAATTAGAATTTCTCATTCCCCTTGGCTGGCTTTTCCTTGGCAGCATACTGTATATTGGTTGTATTTTCTACTTGAGAGCATTGTCTCCCACGCTAGGCTAAAGCAGCAGCTTTTAGTGGCAGTACTCAAAGTGATCACATAAAGCCCCATGAAAATAAGGGACTTTGAGATTTTCACACCAGTGGATTAAAGTTGATGAATGTTTGTTGTGCTGAAAAACAAGGTGTCACTGCTCTGATCTTTTAGCTGAGTGAAATGACAGCAAGAATATAATAAGTCTTTCCTAGCTGAAGTAGAAAAATTCCATCCTGGGTCTCCTGGGTGTCAACCTTGAGTATGGGGAGAGCACAGGGAGACTTGATTCCTCACATACACAAAGAATATTGGAGAATTGTGCATATTTGATATATAAACTGTACGAGGTGTTAATCATAGGACTTGTGATACGTGCACAAAAATTGAGTGGGCATATTGAGAAAAGGACCTGCCATATGTAGTTCTGTGGGGATTTGCCTGTCACTGGGGAATGCAGGTCCAGGAGTTGATAGAATCTTGAATTTTTATTACCTTTTTTAAGAGTTTCCTTTTTATTTTAACGGTATAATAGAAAAGAAGAAGAAAACAAAGTAGGAGGAGAACTGCAAAAACAAGTGTATTGAAAGATGAATGCCTTGACAGACACTTGGGAGAATTGATTAAATCGGTTAATGTGTTAAGCAATGGGGTATAGACAGTGGGATTAGGAAGTTAAGTGTTTTGTGTGGACATTATAACATAAATTGATTGTCATTAGTACTTAAAACTGCAATTGTCATTCAGTTCTATTGGAAATGATAACTAACATGAATTCATATTCCAAAACTTGTATGCAATTTATAAATCTCCTAGGGGATGCTGAAATCATGTTGGAAATTTAAATTCACGGCTGTCATTATCAACATCTTTTCCTATCTTTTCCCACTATGTATTCTAGCATGGAGAAAGCTACATTTTTGAGCAGCTTTTTAAATGACAATGGGAACAATGTGTGTGTGCAGTGGGTCTTTCAATAATTGCCTTTTAAAATTGATTTTTATGATTTTCACGAGTAGCTGAGAATTTACTCTGTAACAAAGAAGCTTATTCACACCACCCCACTGTAAGCACCTGCCTTGTTTCCTCAGGTGCCTTTCTTCTCCTTTCAGTGGGAAGCAATAAGCAAGACCTGGCTCACAGCTTCTGCACCCTCCAGCAGCTTCAGCCAGTGTCTCTGCTTGTGTTGTCGCTGTTTAACCTCCCAGTTTAGATCCCTGAAGGGAGGCACTGAGGCTATTTCACAACAGGACTGTATGGAGGTACTCCAAATCTTCCTCAAATGGCTGCTTATTAATTGCATTTGAATACGTACATTTATAATGAGCCTTGTGAAGTCAATAGAAAGGCTCTTGCTGCTTTGAGGTGGTTGCAGTGGAACAGGCTGGATTGAGACTGATGACAATGGAGCTGTGTGCCTTATTTATAGCCAGATTCTGCTTGGGGTTACCAAAGTGAAATGCAGTATAAGCTGGAGTTCACCCTGTCTGAGCAAGGACGCATTCATTCTCTTGCTGGTCAGGGTAGCCTGTGTTCAGCAGACATTAGATTTGAGAGGTCTTCACCTTTCTTAGGTTGGGATCTCAATAGTATCCAGCAAATAGAACATTTATTGGACATACAGAAAAAGCTGTTCCATCTGTGGCCTCGTTTAGGGTATGTTACCTAGTGTTACTTGGTGAAAAACAGTGACCATAATTACAGATGTGTTGTGGTATATATGCAAGGGTAGGGTTGCATCCTGTGGGCTAAATCAGCTGTGCTGTTTCCTAACCTGAGTCTTCACCTGGGAGCTTTATTGAGCAGTTCTATTTTCTTAATTATATCTTGCCTGTTCTAAGTATCTGGGTATGTGTATGCATATATATGTAATTGCATTTAATTAGCTATAATTCTTCCTTAATTTTGTTTTTTCTGAAGGTACATATAGTTAAACTAATGGCTAGGTAGTGACTTTCATATGCTGCTTGTTCTTGGTGGCTCAAAATTCATCAACCTTGTGATCTTTCTTAACTGTCCATAAAAAAATGGCAACATTTGACTATCACAGCACTGCACACATAATAAAAATGCTGTCTTCTTTCCAAACACTGGAACTAAAAATGACTTTTCAGTATGCTCTGAAAACAAACACGTTTAGGCTTAGTTGGAGCTACTGGTAAATAAAAACAATAGTTTCTGTATGTGGTTCATCTTCTTATATAAACTTATTCAAATGCGTGCATCTGATTTTCATTTTTTTCACTGTGGTTGTTGGCTGTGTGCATGTGTGTATAGATGCAGTAGGATCGCAGAGTTTTTTATGGCATACAGTTAGGTATATGTGTATCTACGTGCACATGCATACATATTACACACTCACACGTGAAAAAATACAATCCAAACCCGATGTGTTTGTGTGTATGTGTGTGTATGTAATATCTCCCTTTATGTTTTCAAAATATATACTGACTAGATGTTGCACGTATTTTTAATTAGGAATTTAATAAGTAATTTTGACGTGACACTTACTGATCACCTATTTTGTGTTTTCTCTCTCTGTCACAGGGTGAAAGAATGATGTGATGGAGGTGAATATGGGCTGCTGGTCAGGCTCACGGCCACCTCCTTCATGCCTCGCCTTTCTGATTGTTAAGCTCCTGGCCTCTGTTTGCCAGGTTGTTCATGGGACCACTCCACTTGGCTTTCACTTCACACATTCCACTTACAATGCTACGGTGTACGAGAATTCTGCAGCCAGGACCTACGTCAACAGTCAAGCAAGGATGGGCATTACCTTGGCTGACCTTTCATGGGATATCAAGTACCGGATAGTGTCTGGTGATGATGAGGGCTTTTTTAAAGCAGAGGAAGTCATCATTGCTGACTTTTGCTTCCTAAGAATAAGGACTAAAGGTGGGAATTCTGCTATTTTGAACAGAGAAATCCAGGACAACTATTTATTGATGGTGAAAGGGTCTGTCAGAGGAGAGGACTTGGAAGCATGGACAAAAGTGAACATCCAGGTTTTGGATATGAATGACTTAAGACCTTTGTTTTCACCAACCACGTACTCTGTCACGATAGCAGAAAGCACTCCTTTAAGGACTAGCATTGCACAGGTAACTGCAACAGATGCAGATATTGGGTCCAATGGTGAATTTTATTATTACTTCAAAAACAAAGTTGATCTCTTCTCAGTTCATCCTACGAGTGGTGTTATCTCCTTAAGTGGACGGTTAAACTACGATGAGAAAAACAGGTATGATCTTGAGATTTTGGCTGTGGACCGTGGGATGAAGCTTTATGGAAACAATGGTGTAAGCAGCACTGCCAAGCTTTATGTTCACATTGAACGTATAAATGAACACGCACCAACGATAACTGTGGTAACCCATATTCCCTTCCCATCAGACAAGGAGCCTATCTATGCAGTTGTTAACATTGATGACCTAGATGAGGGAGCCAATGGAGAAATAGAATCTGTTTCTATTGTGGCTGGAGATCCACTAGAGCAGTTCTTTCTGACTAAAGACAGTAAATGGATGACTGAGTACAAAATCAAAGAAAGAAAGCCTATTGACTGGGACAGCTTCCCATATGGTTATAACCTGACTCTCCAAGCAAAGGACAAAGGATCTCCTCAGAAATTTTCTGCTGTCAAGCTGGTTCACATTGCTAGTCCCAAGAAAGAAACTGTCCCCATTAAGTTTGAAAAGGAAGCCTATGATTTTTTGATCAGTGAATTTTCACCTCCTGGTGTGGTGGTTGCAGTAGTTAAGCTGATATCTGAGCCACAGGGTGTGGAATATAGACTATCTCCAAGTGAGGAAGCTGAGTATTTTAAGATCAATCCAAACACGGGTCTTATTACTACTGCTCGTCCTTTGAAAATCATTGAGAAGGACCTTTATGAATTAGAAGTATATACTAACAAAGGCAGTGATTTAAAAGCACACGTTACTGTCAGGTTAGAAGATGCCAACGATCACACTCCAGAGTTCCAACAGCCCTCCTACAGCGCATTCGTCAATGAAAGTGTCCCTGTGGGATCTAGTGTTTTGGCAGTTTCAGCAGTTGATAAAGATAGGGGAGAGAATGGATATATAACATACAGCATTGCCAGTCTGAACTCACTGCCGTTTACAATAAACCAGTTTACAGGTGTCATTGGCACATCTGAAGAGCTGGATTTTGAGTCCTCACCAGAAAGCTACAGGTTCACTGTGAGAGCCTCCGACTGGGGTTCTCCCTACCGCCATGAAAGCGAGGTGAATGTCACCATATACATAGGCAATGTCAACGATAACAAACCCCTCTTCGAAAAAGTGGCATGTCAGGGGGTGATTTCCTCTGATTTTCCTGTTGGCGGTCACATCACTGCTGTTTCTGCAATAGACATAGATGAGTTAGAGCTCGTGAAGTACAAAATAATCTCTGGAAATGAACTTGGCATTTTTTATTTAAATCCTGACTCTGGTGTCCTGCAACTTAAAAAATCTCTAATTAATTCTGGCATAAAGAACAGCAATTTTGGCCTTAAGATAACGGCAACTGATGGAGAGAACTTTGCTGATGCTATGTTTGTCAATATTTCAGTAGTTCATGGGAAAGTGTCTTCAAAGGCCTTTAGCTGTAGAGAAACTAGAGTTGCTCAGAAGCTAGCAGAAAAATTACTCAAAAAGGCAAAAGCAAATGTAAAGCTGAATTTGGAAGATGGTTTCCTTGATTTTTATTCGGTGAACAGGCAGGCACCGCATTTTGACAAATCCTTCCCTACTGATGTAAAGGTTTCAGAGGATCTGCCAGTTGGTGCCACCATCCTGAGGATAAAAGCCTATGATGCAGATTCAGGCTTCAATGGAAGAGTACTTTATACAATTTCTGATGGTAACGTAGATAGCTGTTTCAACATTGACATGGAGACGGGGGTACTTAATGTTCTTATGCCCTTGGACCGTGAAAAAAGAGAGCTTTATGTCCTTAATATTACAATTTATGATTTAGGTAATCCACAGAAATCTGCATGGGGACTGTTGACTGTCACTGTGGAGGACGCAAATGATAACAAGCCTGTTTTTTTACAGGATAGTTACTCAGTCAATATTTTAGAAAGTACAAGCCTTGGTACAGAGATTATCCAGGTAGAAGCCAGAGACAAAGACCTAGGAGCTAATGGTGAGGTGACCTACTCAGTACTGACAGATACCCAGCAATTTGCTATCAACAGTTCAACAGGAATGGTGTATGTGGCTGATCAACTAGACCGGGAATCAAAATCAAACTACACACTGAAGATTGAGGCTAGGGACAAAGCAGAGAGTGGCCATCAGCAGTTTTCTGTTGTGCCTCTAAAGGTGTTTCTGGATGACGTCAATGATTGCTCTCCAGCCTTTATCCCATCCAATTACAATGTGAAAGTCCTTGAGGACCTGCCAGTCGGCACTGTCATAGCTTGGTTGGAAACTCACGATCCAGATCTTGGCCTGGGAGGTCAAGTCCGTTACTCACTGGTGAATGATTACAATGGGCGGTTTGAGATAGACAAAGCGAGTGGTGCCATCCGCTTGAACAAAGAGCTTGATTACGAGAAGCAGCAGTTCTATAACCTGACCGTGCGCGCAAAGGACAAGGGGCGCCCAGTTTCTCTCTCTTCGGTTTCCTTTGTGGAAGTTGAAGTGGTGGATGTTAACGAAAATCTCTATACCCCCTATTTTCCTGACTTTGCTGTCATTGGATCTGTAAAGGAAAACTCCCGAATAGGTACAAGTGTTTTGCAAGTTGTTGCTCGAGATGAAGACTCCGGAAGGGATGGAGAGATCCAGTATTCCATCAGGGACGGCAGTGGCCTGGGGAGATTCAGCATAGATGAAGAAACTGGTGAGTTTCTGATTTCCCTTTGTAGAGGTTTTTGCACAAGCAAAGTTTAGGAATAATTATGTTCTACCTTTAATAAGAAGTTCAGTTCTTATTAACAGGCAAGCTGAAATTATAAATAAGGATTTTCCAGGTACAGTGATGACATGATTTAATTACCTGGTTACATTCATCATTCTGTAGGTGTGAAATAATACATGTTCCTTTTCAGCAGCTATTTGATGACTCCATTTAGAAAGCAGTGATAGTTATGGAATGACTTGCTTTCAGTCACTGTGTTATCTGTTGATCATTGTAAATTACTCAGGGCATCTCCACAGAGTCACAACACTTATGACCTTGAATGCAGTGTTAAAAGCAGCAAAAGGAAATAAGGAGCATGAAACAAGAATTATGTCACCCTGAAACCTATTTGTGGTCTTGTCCTTACTGTTGTTGTGAGTCATTTTTCATGGGAGTTAGCAGTATGAAATGATATGCCATTCTGTATAAGATTTCTTGTGGCATGGTGTTCATCAGTATTGGCATGCTTATGAACAGCTAGAAATACAGGGGACAATGCTTAATTGTAAACCAACTGTTCTAGCTTTCCTTTAGTGGTGGTAATATGGTGGACATTGATCTTAGAAAACACTATTAATAGAGGAAAGATTTTGAAGATGCTGAATTTCACTGTCATGCCACCATATTGGAAAATGTGGAAAATACGAAGTATAAAAGGCTGTCTAGTAAGCCACTTGACAAACTGACTGTTTAAATGTCTGATAGCTGTGGGGAGTCATGCTCCAGCTGTGGAACTAGGACTAGTGAGGAAAACAGAAAATATTAGTCAACAGTTTCAGAAATTATATTAAATATGTTAGGTCTGTGGGTTTACTGTGGATTAAGCAGACTTTGTATGTCTTTTTCTAAAGCTTTTAATTGAGAATGTGGTATTAAAACATAAGATGAAAATGTATGTTTTGGCAAATTCAAACTGTTTAATCAAATGTCAGCTTTCTAAACTGAACATTATGAAAAACAGATGACATTGCAAATGCTGTGGATCGCATCTGAGCGTAAGCAGGGAAAAATATTTTTCTTCTATTTGTGCCGTAGTCTCTCTGCTGCAGCTGTGCACAGATGATAACAGTCAAAACCGCGTGTCCAGAAACATTAAACTTGTTTTGTAGGTGCCAAGAGGGCACCTACTTTAATTTCCAGAAATGTTACAAACTCAAGAGTCCTACAGTGGTAATAGCAATCGAAGGCATTTGGGCAATATTATTTACCGTTTTGAACATGAATTTCAGTTTTAAGCTCTTACATTTGAAAATTTTGGCCTAACTGCTTTTTGAGTAGCATCAGCTTGAGCTAAACAAGGTTCCTTATAAAACAGTGGGAGACTGGTCCAACTGCTGCAGTATTGCTCTGGAAATCTTGGGATTCAACATCTATTGAACTGAAAGGAATTGGTGGGGGAAGAGTAAGTTAGTGCATGTTGCGCATTACTAAATGAACCAGGTTTTTAACCCTGTGCCTATGTTAATAGGGGCGATAGCCTGTAATAAATTAGGAGCCCTGTTCATTAAAGCAGGAATCATGGAGCTGTTGGAGAGGGTCTAGAGAAGGGCCACAGAATGATCAGAGGGGTGAAGCACCTCTCCTATGAGGAAAGGCTGACAGAGTTGGGGTTGTTCAGCCTGGGAAGACTCTCGGGAGACCTTACTGTGGACTTTCAGTTCTTAAAAGGGTGCTATAAGAAAGATGGGGAGAGACTTTTTAGCAGGGCCTGTTGTGATAGGACGAGGGGTGATGGTTTTAAACTAAAAGAGGACAGATTCAGCCTGGACATCAGGAAAAAAATCTTCACAACGATGGTGGTAAAACACTGGCACGGGCTGTAGATGCACCATCCCTGAAGACATTCAAGGCCAGGCTCTGCGCAGCACGATCTAGCTGAAGATGTCCCTGACCATGGCAGGGGGGTTGGACTAGATCCTTTGAAAGTCCCTTCCAACCGAAACTATTCTGTGATTCTATGATTCTATGTTTTGACATGAGTGGGAATTATTATCAATACTCCACATTAAATATACTCAGTTTGTTTCCAGAACTGAAATCTAGTTTGTGTGGGGAAAAAAGCTCACAATCCCCAAATTTTAAAAGCTGCAAATATTTATCTACCTTTCACACTTTCACAAGTATTTTTATGAAAATCAGCCTGGGCTGTTTCACTAAACTGTTCCAAAGACATTAGATAACCCAGCAGATCAAAAGACTATTGGATTCTTCTTTTCTCTGTTTTCCCCAGCTCTTCAATACAACTGAAACCTTCTTAAAACCTACTTGGAGAACACTTGGCACATAGCTGCAGCTAGGACAATGTGGAGAGCAGGGGCTGGAGGTTCAGGAGTTACTCCAAGTTATGCTGTTGTAAGGCCAGTGAAGAATTTGACCTGCAGTGTCAAATAGGGCACAACATTCATACTCTGCTATTGAACTGGTAGGAACTTAAAGGCTGGTGAATGATGAATCAGCTTTCTAGCTGTAGAAGAGGACTCAAATCACATACTGAATTAATTTACCAAGAGATAGCTGTTTATTTAGTTTCAGTGTAGTTCATTTGTCACTTTTAAACTGACCCACTCTATTGGCTTGTGCATCGTCTCTCCTGAAATTTGTGAAGGTAAGCAGGAGCACGAAGTACAGCAAATCAATATTTTTGGCTGCCTTAATGAAAAGAAGACTGCAGTATCCATTATAATCATTAAGATATAAACTGGGCCAAATTCATCCTGCTATGTGAGCAGGCTGGACTCCAAGCAAGTCTGTGATTTTAGCAAAATTCTGCTCAAGTACATTATTTTTATTCTTCTGCAATATTTCATCTTAATGGTGTCAGCTTGTGCGCTGAGCATGAAGCGCTTGTGCTCCCTGAGGCAGGTCAGTACTGAGGAGAGGATACGGTACAGAGATGCCCAAGGACAAGCTGCCCCGCATGGTGGATCCACACCTCACCACGCTGCTGCGCACTAGGCATGGTGGCATTGTTCTTGTTCCAGCATAGATGTATATAGGTACATGTAGGTGCATCCTGTGAGGAAAGACTGAGGGAACTGGGGTTGCTTAGTCTGAAGAAGAAAAGGTGCAGGGGGGACCTTATTGTTCTCTACAGCTACCTGAAAGGAGGCTGGTCTCTTCTCCAAATGAATAAATGATAGGACAAGAGGTAACAGCCTCTAGCTGTGCCAGGGGAGGTTTATATTGGATATTAGGAAAAATTTCTTCACCGAGAGGGTGCTCAGGCATTGGAACAGGCTGCACAGGAAAGTGGTGGAGTCACCATCCCTGGAAGTGTTCAAAAAATGTGTAGGTAAGTCCCTTAGTGACATGGTTTAGTGGGGGACTTGGCAGTGCTGGGGTAGTGGTTGGACTTGCTGATCTTAAAAGTCTTTTCCAGCCTAGCTGATTCTGTGATCTAACTGAGCTTGACCTGGATTTGGTGTGGGGTCCACAGCAAGCTGTTCTCCATTCAGGTCTGAACAGTCTTAGTGGTGAGCAAGCTTGGGAGTTTACTCCATGTTGGCCACTATGGATCTCCCTGCATAGAGTATACGTGCAATTCTTGGTGCTGTGGCAGTTTGGTAAGAGATGTGACATGGGGACTTCCTTTCCACAGTGCTGCTTTTTGCCTTGTGTCATAGAGAATTGGTTTTGAGGATTGTCATCGTTGTGTTAACAGCATTCACTGCTAAATGCTCCAATTCATATGTGGTAGTAACCAGAAGCATAGCGAGTGTTTGCCAGCTAGAAGTATTTGAGGAAGTGAAATTTTACTTGAATTTGGTCCCACAGCCTTGTGAATCACTTCCAAATTTATTTCAGTGAATTTATTTTCCTTTTCCAGGAGGCAGAGCCAGTATAAATTTATAAATCAACGAAATCTCTCCTGAAATAGAAGGCAGCAGTTCCTGACCTCCTCCAACTCCATCCCTAGTTTCTCACTAGTACCTTAGCCAGCAGGCTAAATTTTGCATGGGTTTACATCTCAACTCATGATTCATAGCTAAAAATCTGGTTTAAGACTTTTCTGGAATTAAAAAAAAAGAAACTTTTTCTTTCATAGAGAACTCTTAATTTATTGATTCCTTCCTCAATGGAGATTGAGTTTGTTGTGAGCCTAGGTGTGTCATTCAAACTGTCTTCATTGGGCTATTTATTGAGTGTTGGTATAAATGTCACAAGCTTGCCACTTAAAATCCATGCACTGAGGAGCATATAACGTGATCCTGTCATTTATGGGTTCTCTCTTTCCTTCTGTATCCTCCTTTTTTATTTTTGGATCCCTCTCATTTTTGGACTCAAGAGATGTAATCTATATGGTAAAATATGATCATCCACTGTCAGAGCTAGCCACTGTAGGATTTCTTCATAGTCAGCAGAGAAATGGGCAATTGAGAAACATGATTCATTTTACCCTAAAGTAAAAGTAGGAAATCATTTGGATAAATCACGTCCTAAAAATGTGCAAAGGTCTTTTGTACGACTAGCTCAGAGACAGAGGTCTACACTAAACACCTTGTTTTGGTCAGGTGTCACCCATTCCTGTTGTCTGTAATAAACCCAGAGGGGGCCACAAAGATGCTCAGAGGGCTGGAGCACCTCTGCTCTGGAGACAGGCTGAGAGAGCTGGGGTTGTTCAGCTGGGAGAAGAGAAGGCACGGGGAGACCTTAGAGCAGCTCCCAGTGCTTAAAGTTACTGACATGAAAGCTCAAGAGGGGCTTTTGATAAGGGCCTGTAGTGGTAGGACAAGGGGGAATGGCTTTAAACTGAAAGAGTGTAGATTTAGATTAGACAGAAGTTCTTCCCTGTGAGGGTGGTGAGGCACGGGCACAGGTTGCCCAGAGAAGTTGTGGCTGCCCCATCCCTGGCAGTGTTCAAGGCCAGGTTGGACAGGGTTTGGAGCAACCTGGTCTAATGGAAGGTGTCCCTGCCCATGGCAGGGGAGTTAGAAATAGATGATATTCAAGGTCCCTTCCAACCCAAACCATTCTGTGATTCTATGATACACTGTCAGGTTTACATGCAAGGTAATTTGTGATGACTACTCTCTACCAGCCTAGTTTCAGGAAGTTATCTCTCAGTATGATACCCACACATAAATAAATGTACTTCTAGAAGTAAAAAGTGGAAAGAAGGTTTTTAAGAGTATAGGGCATGAGAGTTATGCAAATAATATTTTATGATTTTTCATTTTCTGAGAATACTTTGCTAGACAGAGCATCCCACCTTTTTTATCTGTTGAAGTCATCAGGATCTGGTACTTTGATCTTACTTGTGGAAGTGAGCAATAACCTTCCCCCTATGCAACTCGGCCTATGGAGAAGCTCAAGCCATTTCTTCACCTCTAGTAGTGCTTCCTGCCTGGTATGTTCCTCCACACTCCTCACCAGTCTGCTAATGGCAATTCTGTAGAAGTTAATTGTGTAAAAACCCTCTATATTTCCAAATTACTGTAACACAAAATAAGGAGAGATCTGTTAAAGATTTTCATGGGATGGCAGTGTGCTCTGAATTTTCATCATAGTGATCGCTCTCATAGATGTCACTACTCTTCTGGAAATGATCTCTATCAGAGGTCCTCTACTGTCTTCTTAAAAGCTTTGATTTTCTCAGCTCTGGTATGTACATCCCTCATGGTGCTGATACACTACAGCAGAGTGGTGCATTTTTGCTGTTTCAAGAGCTGGTGGTAAGTCCAACAGATGCGTATGTGTTTATGATACCACCTACCTTGGGTGACTAAATAGCATCTAGCAGTGCCTCTTTTCTGGCTGCAGCAGAGACTTGGACTTCCTAACTTCTCAAAAGGTTAAATTAGATGAGATCAGGCCTAGCTTAAATGCTGAAGTCTTTCTTTTAATGATTTGTGGTTCAGCTAAACAGCTCTTTTGACTCAAGCTCCACTTTTTAGTCTGGCATGTGTTTCTGCTCTCTGCACGGTTGATGTAACAGCTTGGCGTTCAAAGAGTTTCTATATTTACCCCTACACTACCCATAGATGTACTAGTAATAGCAAGTGAACAAAACGAGTTCTAGAGGAGCAGAGAGACTGGACGCGCTCAGCGTGTTCTGCTGCAGTGACTTCTGTAGGCTTGGTGGGAGTTGGTATGGCAGTGCTCCAAGATGACTAATTCCCCTGTATAGGTGGGAAAACTGAAGCAATAAGTCTGCTGCTGTTTCTTAGAAAAGGATTGAAACATCTTCTTAAGTCCCATTGAAATTGAACACAGAGATAAAATAGTGGTATTAATGAAATGGTTAGGGGATCTTTAATGTTCTTGCAAAGCCCATAAGTAGGGACTTAAGCAACGCTTTCAGAACTTACTAACCTCATTTCCTAAGGTTATTCAGGAGTCTGAGTCCCCTGATTTTCACTGGGACTTTAAATTTAGGCATTAACCAGCACTAATTTTCACCTGATAAAGGCTCTCTTGATAAGAATGCAAGCTGGGGATGACCCTATTAACTTGTTATCTTTAGGTGCTTTCAGGCCTGAAATTCAAATTAATAAGCTAAGCCTGTCTTTCAACAGCACTGACATCTTGCAGATACTATTAAATGGAGATGGAGTTCAAATTATTACAGACTAGATGTTTTTATTTGCGGTGCCAAGGGTAGCAGTCTGATCTTCTATTTTGATACCTTTTAAGGTGCCTCAAGAGTGATAGAAATTCCTGACAAACTGTGGCTGGAGTCTAAAAAAGAAGCCAGTCAGTGTTGGAAAACCCTATTCATGGCTTCAAACGATTAATAATGGAAACTAGAAATGCCAGATGATATAGTTTACAATAAACTAGACCAGCCTGCACTGTTATACCTATTTGGCAGAAGGGAATATATTTATTGCTTCAGACTTCTCCCATCTTGTCGCTGTCTTCTAAAACGCTTTTCAGTTATTGTGTATGTAAGTTGAAGGATAGTTTCATTTATTACAATTTGAGTGGTCTGATACATATTTATGTGGGGCTGTTACTAGTATTTCCTTGAAACAAAATTAAGTGAAAATGAAAATAGATTGTGGTACATGATGGTTTTGCCTCTTGCTTGTTTAATTTTACGAAAGCTTGTAGGAGCTGGTGGATAAATCCATGCAGACTCACTGGTAGAACTGAATTCGTTGTAGAGTTTTGAGGCATTACTATTACAGATGTTCTTCATTTTCCTGGTAAGTGTAGGCAAATTCCATTGCCTAGGGCCGGTATTTTTGAGCCACTTTGTTAACCCAGGCTTCTAAAACCAGTTTTCAAAGTAACTTCAAGCCATACAAGAGAAGTGTCAATGGGTGTTGCTTGAGATCACTCTGGAAAGGGGGATGCTCATGGCAAGGCACTTGCAGCAGCCACTCAGAACTGGATATTGTCCGTCCTCAGCCTGGCTGTGAGCAGCCTCTTTGGGAAGTAGCATTCCAAGCAGATCACAGAGCATGGTCCTGGCCAAAATGTGGTCTGTCATCCTGTGTCTGTGTCAGGCATGAATAAAGCATTCCTGGGAGCAGCTATTTCTGAATCTACAGTACTGTGTTATCGTTGCTCTGCAAGTTATCTCTGGCAGCTTTCAACAGTGCAAGCTTTCCTTAATTTATGATTTCCAATTTTAGGAAAGTAATTGTTAACGTTTTTCTTTAAAGGCAAAAAGAAAAAAGTTTTGGTGGAAAAACAAGAGGTTTCTTATATGTTCTCTGTGTTTATGATGTCCTTGTCATTTGTAGCTGTAAATTAGTAAAGGAACAAGGCTTGTCTTGGTTCCACTGGAGTGAATTTGTTTTAACTTTTTATTTAGTAATATGAACCCTAAAACAATTCATCAGCTTACAAAAACACTTACTTCAAAGGGCCCTTAGTATCATTCTGACATCCTTTCAAAGTTTCCTAAGTGAGGCCAGTCGTGCAGAATTGTTCCATTCAAGCTGTTCAGCTTTCTTGGCTTTACACCCCATAAAACAGCTCATGGTGTACAGTTTTATAGCTAGCTGTAGTTTGCGTGTTTTCCCTTCTTTGGAAAATGTTTAGAGATTCTCCTTTATTATTCAGGATGCTCCTGGTGATGGCACATTTCATATCAATCTTCAAGTTATTTATTAATAACTAATGTGCAGTTTGCATTTCCTCTTAACTTTTACCACCCTTGAGATTTTTTGCAGGAGTATTTTGCATTATTGTATGTTGTATTATTCTCTCCCTCAGTGTGTAAGCCTAGAGTGACCCCTGCGTTATCCTGTGCATCATCATCCTTTATATTATACCCAGGTGCTCCTGCAGAAAAGCTTATGTTCAAAGTGCTGATGATGGGACCACACCACAAAGTAGTCAGATAATACTAGAGGAAAATTGACTTCCAGTGGCTGGTGTTCATCCTGAGCATCTGAGCACCAGCTTTATCCTGGCATCACTTCAGACTATGTTTTGCCTTCCCATGTGAGCAATTTCTTGTACTTCAGAGAAAACTGGATAAAAATCCATTTTAGCTCTTCCAAGGCACCAGTGGAAGCCCAGAGGCACGGAGAAGTGATGTTGTTAATGCAAAACTGCAAGTTTATGAGCATGTGGAGAGCAATATGAGCAGTCCTGTCTTGCTGGGATGTACAGAGCAGGATGTTTCAACAGTGTCTTAAGATTACATGGAGTCACTTTGCTGTGCTGCCTAATCCTTTCCTGAAACAAGTCCAGAAGAGAGGAGCATAAAGTGGCAAATAAAATCAAGGATGAATCCTGCTGTCTGACCCTTGCAACACATTGTGGGGCTTTATAGGGAGCAGTAGAACTAGAGAGAGTTAATCAGGAATTTGTGGAGCACTTTGGAGCAGAGGCAGGTGGTGACAGTGGACTGATCAAAAATAGAAGTCTACATACCAATTTCTCTGCTTCGGTACATAGGCAAGATCCAGGATTTACCTTGGAAGCCAGATTAAAGGGTACTTTTTACAAAGCTGTTTGCTGTTCAAGGACTACAAGTAATGGCAAATGCAGCACTAGCTTGGAAAATTCTTCCAATCTTTCATTGCTCTCATTGCTGAAAAATTATGTTCTATTTTAAGGCTGTTTGGCTAATTTCAGTGTTGAGAAACTGGAACTTTTTAGGTCTTTGCCAGCAAGGTAAAACTGAAATAAAATAACCACAGTCTTCCACTCTCAGATCTCTTTCTATTCTATATGTATGTTTACCTGAAAATAGATGTTTGGATGAAGAGCTTCACAGAACAGATTCTTTTAATCTGTAGTCTGCTGTTTAATGTAAACATATTTATTGCATTTCATACACTTATGGTGTCTTATTAGCATTAAAGTGTTGCCAATAAGAAATAACTGAGAGAAAGCCAAACGGAGTGCATGTGGGGAGGCAGTTTTCATCGCAGTTGGTTTGCATTAGGCATTTGCGCTAATGCATTTTTTGTGGTTCTCAAAATTAAGCTGTCCGCTGGCATTGGCTTGATTGTTTTGTCTGTGGGTAGATCCCTTCAGTTGTGGTTAGGAGATTGTCACACAAGTTGGGTATGAACACAGTGCTCAGCTAAGGGGAGGTGAGCCTGAGCCTGGGTGGTGGAAGCTGGTTGAGTGAGACCTGCCAGTGGTATCTGCCCTCTGCTCAGGCAAGTGTTGCTGCAGTGTACCTGGGGAGCAGAAAGTGTGTGAAGATGTAGGGCTTTGCTTGGTTTCCTCCATGCTCTCTACATTGGGAGAGCAAGAAAGAAAATGGGGAGCATGAGTCTTCTGAGAGCTGTGAAACCTTCCAGAGCATCTCACATCTAAATGATTGGAAACATGAGGGTATGCTGCAGAGTTTACCTGCCCCCTCCACTATTGATGTTTTTGCTCTTTGATGGCTGTATCATGTCCTGAAGATGCTACCAAACTTTGCAGCTTGGTTACCCAAAGACCCACTCAAGAGGGAGGCAGCCTGAAGCTGCTTCTCTTAGGAAATGTTTTTGGTTACTTTGATGATACAGTCATCTTCGAGTTGGGCAAAATGTGCTCACTGTACATGTAAAAGTAAGACTTCTTCAAAGTGATGGAGCAGAGAGGTGTGCAGCTCTGGGATTAAGGAGATACTGAGGTTTGAGTCTGGCTCAGGGTAGATAGCTGCTTTTGCCAGTGAAAATCAGGTTTTAGTTATGAACCTGAGCTTGTGGCCATTGCCACTGATGAATAATCATGCTAGCAACTGTAAGGAATAAAATTAAACCTTCCTGCTCTAATTTATGTCAGGACTAATTATGAAGAAGTGTTTACATTGGCCTCAGGGTAATGTGATTGTATGTGGTTTCAGTAGCTCTCTGCTTTCACAGTGAGACGCTCAGATCTGCTCATCTTGCACAATTGGAGCTTTAGATTTTTCAGTTTTATTACAATTTGCATAGCAAATTAATTTGTGATTTTAGATCACTGCAGCCCATAATGAACTGCGTGCGTAATTATTTGTGGATTTTTCATCTTCATTTGAAATTTTTACTGAGAATTCCTGTTCTGGGAATGTAACTTTACACACAGGTCATTAAAAATAGTTTTGCTTCTCAGTTTATAAGGTAAAGATTTTGCAAAAAGAAGAAAACAAACCCTAACTGTGAATCAGTTAAAATTTTAATATTTTTTCCCCCAAAAGCTTTATTTTTATGTGAGAATAACTATGGGATTTAATTAAATTTGCCAGAATACTTCACAGTCCCAGAACACCTTTCATCTAAAGTACACAAATTATTTTTCACATTTTAATGAAGGAAGCTCTTTGATGTACAACGTTTATGTAGTTTCCCATTTTACTGTAAGGGTGTGAGAGGTGTAGATAAGTTAATAGTTTGATTCTTCTTCTTTGAGAAGTGGGGAAATTGCAATGTAGAAATGCATTAAAAATAGTGGGAACTTGAAGTGCTCAGCATCTCTGTGAATGCCATGGCATACAGTGATAGATGGGACAGATTTGTCCAACTCTCAGCATGTCTTTCCACGTGAGACCACCCTTCTTGCACTGTAGAGGGTCTTGGAGCTGGTTTTAAAAGGACTGGATTGAGATGGTCTGTAAGGATGAGCAGGTTTGTGCTGCACTGCTTATACTGGCCATATATTAAACTTTAGAGCGAGGTGTCAAGGCCCATGGCAGGGGGGTTGGAACTTGATGATCTTAAGGTCCTTTCCAACCCTAACTATTCTATGATTCTATATTAGTTGTGGATTTTTAACACTGCCTTAATTATCATTAAGCAGTAACTCTCAGGTGATGCAGATTGCAGTCCAATCCATTGTCAGTGATTAGTGCTGCTTCCTCTGGGATGATCTGTGGGGGAAGGAGCCCTGGATAGTCACAAGCAGCAGCAGCATGACCCGATACAGGGATAGCTGGAGTCCCTGGACTGCTGTGGTGGTTCTATGGGCTGATGGCAGCTGGAGGGGAAACACAGCAAAACCTCAGCAGGACTCCGGGGCTCATTCTTCTGAGCATCACTTGGTGCTCTGAGAAGCTACAGCATCATTCTCAGGGATGGAGCAGCCTCCTTCACTTGAACGTTTTCACTGCTGCTGTTCAGAGCCACGCACCTCATCCCGCTCTTCAAGAAAGTCCTGAGCACAGCAGGTTCATCCCATGTTGAGCTACTGATGCCACAACCTTTGGAAGCCTCACAGACTGTTAATGTGTGATTTTTATTCCCATAGGACCAGCAATGGCGAAGTGCGTTCTGTGCGTTCTATACCTACATGCAGAGCTAATGGTGTGCCTTCATCTCCATGACGAGCAGTTACACCAGTCATTTGCTAATGAGATTAAGTGCTTTTTGTGAGTGTGTGGCTCCTTTGCATCCCTGTGTGGCTCTGCCTTTAATGAGGTATCTTCCTTTTAGTTCAGTGTGGGCAGCAACATGCTTCTGAAGTGCAAAGAGTCATTCTGGAGAAAGGCAAAATAACCCAAAAGGAAGATTGTGCTCAGTGACATTTGGAGGTGAGATGGGGACTATTTATGAGGTAGGAACAGGACTGGCACTTAGCTGTGCTGGCTGAAAGATAAATAGCAAAATCTGTTTAGTGAATGTGACCTAATGGATTTAGGAGTTCTGACTCTAGAGTTTGGCTGCTATCAGTTTATTGTTAAAACCCATTGCTGCTTCCCTCTAAAGATGGAAAGTAATACCTAAATTATGTCTTAATTATATGAACTATAAAAATTGAATTCGTTGATGTTGAAAGCGGAAGAAAACCTGCTCTGCTGGTGGAGATCACTGGCTGTAGCCATTGCTGCAGTGCAAAGTGCTGTATGAATTGTTAGGAAGACAGAAGCATTTGTGTTGTCTTTCTGTAAACGTACCAGTGCTTAAAACCTTTTGCATATGTTTCTGCTCTTTCACGAGGTTTTCCTTTAATTGCTTAATCTTTCATAATGAACATTAATCTGTCACTGGCAAAGATAAAATCCAGCTAATTCTCAGAAAATCTGTTTCTCCTTCTCTGTATCCATGAATTAAAACTCCTCTGGTACCAGTTGGAAGCTGTGTCTAGAAATTGAATGTGGTTAGGGATGACTGTGTGGTTGGTCACAGGGGGGGTTACTAGGCTGCTTTACACTGTCACTCATAATCAAATCCACTTTAACAAGAGAGTTTTGATTCTCCTGGAAAGTTCCTGGAGGGGATGGGAACCTCTGGCAAAGGAGCTGTGATCCCCTTTTCCTAGTCGTCTGGATTCAGGAGATACTGCCTTCCCCAGCAGGATTCCTAAAGGGCTGACGAATACAGGAAAACAAACAAACCATTTTCTTGTGTATTAACTTGAATTGCTTGTGAAGAATCCCATCTTTTCAGTAAAATAAGGCTTTTCTTCCCAGCTCCCTTTAAACCTGGCATACATCTGTTCTGATCACAGTAAAGGCAGCCCATTCCTTGTCCTGCTGTTTTCTACCTCCTCCCAGCAGTGGCTCTGGTTTTATAACTAGCCACTTGGTGAGCCAATTCAGGAAAGCAGTAAGAGAATTATTCTTTTTCTTTTCCTGAGTGAGGGGATCAATTCCCTGATAGGATTTATGGGCCCTGCAAACACTGGGTATTTTGGTGGAGGTAGAGAAAGGAGATCAGGTACAAAGCTAAGACTTGTGTTGCCCTCTTAATATTTGTGACCCTGAGAGCATCCATGCATGGAACTGTAAAAGTATAAATTATGTCATGTTCAGCTACTGCTGAACCCGGGACACTCATCCTGAGCCATATATAGACATTTACAACTTGCCCATATAGGAGATCTGTAATCCCTGTTTTGTAGAGGTTGCTCAATTGAGCGTTGTCCCAGTAAGCTTGAAGAAAGATGGAGGATGGCTTGGATATAACATGTGGTGAGAGCTGCTGCTTTGTCCTGGCTTTGGTGTGGAAGAGGCAGCTGGGATGGAGCAGGCAGGATGTGTGCACAGATGGGGATTCGGTGCGTTAGCTGATTAGGATGCTTATTTGCTATGTGGTGTTTATGGCGTGGGCCCCTGAGCCTTGAGCTGAAAGCACAAGTCAGAGCAACTATCAAGTTGCTGTTACTGGATGAATAAAGCTACTTACTGCATGTTACAGAGGGAGATGAAATCCCCCTGGCAGTGCGACTAACCTTTTCATGCCTCACTTTACCTGTCTGTACAATAAATCTAATGATCATCACATTGTCAAAGGCAGTTTTGTGCCAGTTATGATGCTTGCATGATTAATGGCTTTAAAATGCTATGAGTGATTTTGATGGGAACACGTATAAAAATGCACTGCAGCAGTTGTGTGTAATGCAGTCACTTGGTATTTTGAGTTGGAGGGTGTTAAAGGAGAAGCCCCTTGGGGACTCACTTCTTTCCCAGTCTAATCTCCAAGGAGAGCTGTAGCATTGCAGTGACCTATTTAAACTATTACATTTATTCCAAATAATTAACTACAGAAATGTTACATTCACTGCAGTAGACAAACCCAACAGCCATGTGCTCAGATTGCCCAATCGTTCCCTTCAGTATTCCAGAGGTGAATGATGCTTCGAATCCTTATTTTCTGAAGTGTTGGGTGGAAACAAAATACAGAATATGTTTCAGGAACAAGTGAGAAGAATCTTTATTGTTGTTCTGTGTCTGCTGTAACCACTCTGTCTGTTTGGCCTGGCCAAGGGACTGGCCATAGCTCCATGCTGCAGGTAGTCCAGTGATGGTGGAGCTGATGGCCAGAAGTGGAAATGACTGTTGGAAGTTCCCCTTCATAAAACATTCCATGCAAGAAATAATGGCAGACCATTTTGGTGGACTTGGGAGTTTCTGGACCATTGTGGACCTGCCTCTCAGGTGCTGTGGGAAAGGGATGCTTAGGTGTTCCTGAGTCAGATAATACTTTCAGTGATACCAGAAGTAATTTACGGAGAGTACAGTGTGAGACAGGGCTCTGCTACTAACCAGAACCAGAGATTTTGTGACTGGTCCCCTGGAGGACCTCCAGCCCTGCATGACCAGTGGTGTGCCCAGCTGCAGGACACCAAACAGCAAAGCATGTCAGAGAGATGCAGCTTCTGCATCCATGTCATGGCTTGATCCACATAACATGAGCATAGCTGGGTTGGAAGGCTGCAGGGGAGGGTGAGCACACTGGGAGCTTGCTTCTCTCTTCATTTACTTTAATGAGCAGTTTCAGCAGCTCATAGCTAACCTGCCTGCTTAGAGTAGTTTCTGTGTCAGTAAGGAGCCCTGTCACGGTGTCCTTGTTTTAAATCCAGTATGAGGCTCACCAGAGAGGTGACAGGAATTAATCCGAGCAACTAATTCCCAATTTTGGGCTCGGGGCCAGGCGGTTCAAGCAGCGTGCTGAAGCCAGGGAAGCACATTAATGCTGCCTGCAGCACGTGATATTTTGGCTCAAAAATTTGCTGAAGGAATGTGTCTAGCATAGCTTCACTGCCTTGCCAAAGCATTTGCTGAGTTACGCGGCATAAGAGACAGTAATAGGTCTTTTAGGGAAGGATGTTCTGCTGTCTCATATTCCTTCCATTTTTCCACTCTGTTTCAATAACCGTATTGACTTCTAAGTGCAGACCTCTCCCTTCTTTCATGTGATGTTTGACCTTCTCTGCTTTATTTGAATTTTTGTTCTATTTTTTTGTTTTGTGGTGGTTTTTTTGTTGTTTGTTTGGTTTTTATTTGTTGCTTCAGTGTATAGGAGCATCTTCCTTACAGTGTAATCTAAATTTCAAGCTATTCCCTATCAAACCCCCCATTTTCTCCATGTTGCAGTGCTTTAATTCCAGAACCTATTTATTTATCTATTTGTTTTAGTTTTCCACTAATCTGAAGCTAAAGTGCACTTGGAAATCTTCCTGCAGATATCAGGAATCTGTTGGTTATAGTGGGTGGGAATAATCTCGTCTGCCAGTGTCACAGCCCAGCCTGGTTGTGGGATCAGGGTCTAAGAGGAGGTGCCTAAGGATTAGGGAAGCACAAAGATTAGTGACACTACAGCCTTGGTTGAGTTGTTTGATGTCTCTGAAGTTAATTTATTTATTGAATTATGTGTTTTGTAGATGTGGAAGCCTTGCGATGGGAGATATTAAAAAGACTTTAAAGAATTATTAAACTACACAGCAATAGGATGTCTTTCCATGTCCCTAGTCATTCATATATTGTCCTTCCTTTTGTGTGTGAAAATGGCTTTTGTTTCTAATCAGCCAGTAAGGAAGTAGGTCTCTAGGTAGTGATATTGCTAATGGTGATAAGCAAAGGCAACATGGGGAGGGAACATGTGCTGAAGCTAATATTCCCTGGTCCTTGTCACCAGCCTCCGGTTTGACTTTTTCATTTGTGGTGGTGATGAGTGATGTTAAGAGTGTCTCCTGGGCACCATACTGCCTGTGTAGCGTGATTTATGGACTAGTATTTTAGAGGAGCTGCAGTATTCTGCTTCATTCTGAAGAGAGCTTTAAAAAACACACAAAAGTTGGGAAAATATTATCTGTCTTTTAAAAACAAGATTCATGAACAGATGTATATATCTATTCTCTCACCATACAGATGGGCAGAAAATGTTTAGTTGTCATGGCAGCGAAATATACAGTATTGCAGATGAAAAAGAAACAGGAAAAAAAACCCAACAAACCAAAATTACTGTCTTGCCAGTTGTTATACCATGGCAGCAGCTGCTGAATTCGAGTTTTATTGTCCTGAAACTTCAACTCGGAATCCTCCAGACCGTGTTTCTCATCAGTGGCAATATCTGCATCCTGTAACCTTCCTACCATGTGCCTTTAGAGCTCTTCACCCTGGGAGGCACTGGCCTTTTCATCTCTAGTTATGTATTTAGATATGGTTTCTCTCTTGAGTGGGAACTGGGCAGTAAGCAGTACACAGATATCTCTGACCTCATGAAGAAACTCCTTGATGAATTCATGTTTCTATTTTGCTGTTAATTGAGATTTCTGTATTGCTGAGTGTGATGGGTTACCCCCTTAATGTTAGGGTGTTTAGGCAGTAATCAAAAATCTGGTGTATGTGTATATAAAACGAGCAGAAGGAAATGAGTGTATTTGTATTATTCATTGGGATATTCTACTCTTAAAAGGCAGTCTGTGAAAATGAGATAATTCAGATCACTGTGTTGTAGTGGTGGCTCGGGAAGTGTCCTTTGCAAAGGTCCTTTGCTCAGAAGCACAGGGTCAGGTTGTGTTGATCACCCCTAGACCTGGCTGCTCAGGCTGTGACAGTGATTGACCTTGAGGGTGGCCTTGGTCCTTCCATAACATCTGAGATGGGCATATGAGCACCCATTGTGTCTGTACCCCTGTAATGCTGCTGTTTCACCTGGCTCATAAGTACAAGGTATGTGCTAATATCAGCAGGAATGAATGGGCACATGAAGGAATAGTAACAATTCAGTTTATAGTAAACTAAAGGAGATTTAGGCTAGATATAAGGAAGAAATTCTTTCCTTTGAGGGTGATGAGGCCCTGAACAGGTTCCCCACAGAAGCTGTGGTTGCCCCATCCCTGGCAGTGCTGAAGGCCAGGTTGAGCAGAGCTCGGAGCAATCTGGTCTGGTGGATGGTGTCCCTGCCCATGGCAGGGGCTTGGAACTGGACGATCTTTAAGGTCCCTTCCAACCTAAACCATTCCATGATTCTATGATCAAAATTACTTCTACTGCCGTGCTGCTTGATACTTTTAGACTGATTATTAAATTGTTTTCCAAGAAAGAGAAGCGAGACTTTTATCCTCCACCTGACTTCACTTCTGGGTGCTAGTACCAGCCATCTGCTCTGTGGGTTTTGTCTAGTATTATCAATGTTTAGGGTGCATCCTCTTGGTTACTGCAAATATGGTGTAGCCATTTCCATTTAAATTACCACTTTTTTTTTTTATCCTTAGCTGCTTGAAACAGTGTTTTATTTTTTGAATAAACAGAGTGGCAGGCTAGCTGAAGGTCAGAACTGTTTACAGAGCTCTTCCCTGCTTTGCTTTTGTTTTCTCAAAACAGAGAAAAAAGTAAACTGGGATTTCTGGGATTTTAGGATTAGTTAATGTATTTACCCAGCCTTTAAAAGGTAATTTTTGTGGGATAGAAAGATCTTGTTTACAATGTGTATGAAAAGATTAAAAGGAATTAATTTGTGTGAAACTATTAAGTAATCTCCTGCCTTCTGCTCTGAACCTATTGTTACCTTCAGTTGTGTTGCACTTTCTATTTTTACTTCTTCTTAATCTTCAATTAAGTAGAAACCTTTCTCCCGTTTTTTTTAATTCAATGTCTTTTTCCCTTCCAAACCCTTCTCCAGCAATATCATACATACCCTGTATGTATGTATGTATGTCCTCTTCTCCTGTCTATCTGTCTTGGGGTTTCTTATTGTCCCTGCCACCAGCATGGAGCCCTGATTCAATTAAGTCCTTTTAACCTATTGAAACCATTGGGATTTAAATACCTGTCCGAGTGTTTTGGAATGGGAACTCAGCCCTTTTTGAAATCAATTTTCAATCTCCATCTTCAGCTGTGAAAATGAAGAGCTGAACCAGAGAGAAGACGCCACTGAGAAGAAAGATGTTCTCTCAGTCAGCTTGCAACCAGTGAATACTAAGGAGCTTCTGTTGGTATGGTTTAGGTTTTCAAATTCCTGTGTAATTCCAAAGGCCTGTTGCCAGAGTTCAAACCAATGAACCAGTCATAGAACTGGCCCATCGTGCTAGGTCCATCTTCTCTTCACCATCATAGTCTTGTTCCTACCTGAGGAAGAGAAGTGACTGAGCATGGAGGAAGAAGTTAACGGCCAGCCTTGCCATGATGTAAATGCCAATGCTTTAGTTCACCTAAGATGAAAATATCCTCACTGAGGATGATTTCTCTTTTCCATATCATCTCCTCCTCCTTTCCCAGCTGCTGTTTGTTTCTTCTCTTTCATTTCATGGAAAGAGTACTTAAGTCATTACTCCTTGTATACAAGATGCCAGCACTGTGATGTCTTCTGCCTTTACTCACAAAACAAGACCGATAAATCTTTGTGTTGAATTACTGCCAGACCCTCACATAGCCTCTTGTAATGATCTCTTTCTGTCTTCTAATGACTCCAGGCTTTTCTTCCTGGGGGTGGCAGATGGAGTGGTAGCTACCCCTGAAAGGATGTCTCCTTGCATGGACCTAGAGTCTCCTCTTTCTTTTATTAATCAACTTTATTGTGCTGTTGCTGTTCTTCAGAGTAGCCCGTGTAATGAAGGAGCACAAGTGCTACTGAAAGTCAGATTTGCTAAATCTTTCTTTTTTCTTAGGTTTGAAAATCCAACCTTATTTCTATATGGGTAGTAAGGTCAAGAATCACAAGAATACCGTTGTCCTCACGCTTTCCTTGTGCCTAATTTTATGTGTTTCTGGGTCAGAATTTGTTTTTGACCTTAACTGGGGCGAAGTACTTCACTGAGCTTAGTCCTAGGCTTAGTCCTTAGCTGGCTTTTGCTCTACCTCTTCCATTGAAAGGGTTCCTCCAACAGAGCATGGCTCATTTTTCGGAGCTTCCTGCCATGGCTCTTGCTCAAAATGTGGCAAACTGCAGCAGTCCTCCAGGTAGAAAACTTCAACTGTTATTTTTCACTCTGTGTGTATATTACTCATGATCATTTGGTCTGATTTTATGTGTACGTGCTAGAGCTCACTGCCTTCTTAAAAATGCTCATGCAGCCTGGAAAGATTCATGGATATGAGCCCTCTCTAGTTCACAACCGGTAAATGAGCTAATGATGATACATCTTCCCCTCCCTGCTGCACTCAGAATTTTTATTACAAGGCCAGTGTCATTTGTTTTCATCTCTTGCAAATCCTCCCTACATCCTTCCCCATCCTCATCATTTCATTTGAAAAACACCTACTGCAGTGACCTCCATTTGACTACAGAATTGAAACAACTAATCAGCAGGGCTGGTATCCATGAGGTTTAGGAAGTGGTGTATTGTACAGACCCCTTTCTAGCTACATTAGCCCCAAAAAGGCAATGCTTACATATTTTAAGCAGTCCAGAGGCAGATATTTCCTTATATGTTAACATTACGTTTGTTCTTAGAAGTAAATTTAAGGAGTCAATTTGAGTCTGTTTGCAAAGTGCAAAGTTCACCATTAGTTTAACCCATCACCCTCCGGGCTAATAGAAGTCGTGTAAGATTAAACATGTTCAAATGAAGAGCTTTGTGGCCTCAGGAGTATTCTGCATGATATTTTCTGTGTGAAAATCTTAATTTTCAGGATCCTGGATCCTGAAGGAAGGAAGGGAAGGATCAGGAAAGATCCTGGTGTCCTCTGGTTCTGCCTGTAGAGTGAGCCCTACCATGAGTGTCTGCTTTATGAATGGCACTTCCACATGTCCATGACACGCAAAGCACCCATAAGTCCAAGTCAAATGCTTGGGTGTACATAGCTACTGTTTCAGTATGAGCCAGGACGTGAAGATTGGAGCACGTGCCTCAGTGGAGATATTCTGAGTTTTGGAAGGTGACTTGGGCAGGTCACGCTCTTATCTAAAGTAATACATTTCAGCTGAATTTTGAAAAGGACAAATGTGTGTCTGCATTATGAATTTAGTACTTAATGTCAAGAAGTGAAGTATGGGTTTGGCAGAGCTGTGTCATAGATGTCCACAAGAGACTCTGGCAGCCAGAGCTAAATGAAAGAGCAGATTTGTGGACTAACATGCCTGTAGAGGAATTATCTTAGCTTTGTGTAAAATTTGTTAAAATGTATTTTTATTCTGTGTTGGTAGTGGTACGTGACTAATACATTGGATAAGTGCATGAGTACAGAAGCCTGCTGAATGGGGTTTTGTTTTTAATATAAATAATTCATTTCCTGACTTTTTTGAGTACTGCATGAAGTCATCAAAGTCAGTGATCAGAATTACTTTGACCGCTCTGGTCATTTTATGGTTTTCCTAACCCATTGCGTTGTGACCTTGGGCCCTCCAAATGTGGGGATGTTCACCCTGCAATATTTGTGTTACTAGCGCAGGGATGTGTGACTGTGTTTGGGCAGGGCATAGAAATTCATGCTGCATTTTCTTAAAAGCATTTTTGATAATCAAAGTGCAGGAAGTGTTTTCCGTTCTCCATCTTGGGGAGACTTTGTGCACAGATACCTGCCCCTCTTTCCACAGTGCATGATGGACTGATTAAGGATAATGTCCTATCTGCCACTCTGGTACTCCCTTCCTCAGCCTTGTCATTACTTCAGTGAGGTCCAAGTGCCTGGCATGGTGACAGATAAGCCCTTTCACACGCCACTAGTTCAGAGAGCTAAAGCTGAATCCTGACGTGTCCCTGGGCTCTCCCTGAGATGGTGTTTTTAGCTGAAGTTCATGCATTTGTTTAAATAATTATATTTTTAGCACATTAGAGGGCCCCTTCCTTCCCCTTCCCCCCCCCCCCCCCCCCTTGTCTTCATACCTAATTAGTCATTCCCTAAGTAAATACTGTGGTGCCTCCCAAATTACTCGCGCCATGAGGGAATGCAGTTCTCTGTCTCCCGAATCCGATCTGGTTTGTGCTGCATGGGAATGATGGATTTGTCTCACGGATAAATTTACAGGGAACATTTTTCATAACTGTTTAGCTTGGGGCATATTTGTGTTATTGAATCAAATCTCACATTTTTGGATGTTTCTCTTTTTTTGGAGGCTACTACTGTCTCATTCTTTGAGGAGGAGTGGAGTAGCATTTCTTAATGATGGGCTCCTTGGTCCTTTGAGGGTACTATTCTCTCTGAGCTACCTATTGTATTCCAGCAGTGTGGTATAATTTGGTAGCATTTAGCTCCTTTCTGGTTGAGTACCAGTTCCTAAACTGGAAAAAATGGCATTATTTCAGCTTTTAATGTCCTTCATGTGTCTCACACTTTGGGAATACATATTTAACTCTCTGGAGCATTGCTCTCTGGAGTTAGCTGGCAGGAAATGCTCACCATGAGATAAAGGTAATCAAATGATGAAGCTGCAGTCACGCTTTGAACTCCTGATTTAATGAAAAAATCACCCAAACTATAAAGTGTGCAATTATGCTGATTTTCATGACATTTAGGTCACAAATGGATTCTTCCTTGTGTACGGATGACATCAATTAATACTTGCTATAGCTTTCTGTTAAGACAGAGATTTAACAATGCTTTTATATTTAGTGGGCATTAATTCTTGCTAAATTGTGAAGTGAGTCTTTCTGTATTACTTCTTCCACCCAAATACCTGGAGACATCCTTCTTTGTCGTAATGCTAAAAGAAAGTTGTGCCATGGAAAGTTCCTTCTACTGGGAGCATATCTTGGGGAATAAGTAATTTTAGCTTAAAAAAATAAACAATATTTTCAACTAATTTTATTTTCCATTTTGATGAAAGTATAGGTTTATATGGAATATGTTATAATGTTCATTTCTGTATTGTTGAAAGATGGCTATGAAGGCTGTAGTTCTCTGCTTATACCCAAAAGGTTTAAGATACAGAAGACCAAAGGAGAGATGCCGAATTCCCTGGGCTAATCAGAGCACTTCATTGCTAGTGTCCAGAATGAATAGGGCAATGCTGCTCCGTTTCATGCTGATACAAATCTATCTGCTCTGCTGCAAAAGTGTGGTATGTGGCTAATGTGAGTGATGAAACTGGAGTGGGTTCACAGACAAATATGATCCAAGCAAATTCATAGTACAGCTAAAAAAATCTTTGTACCGTATGGTAAGAGCATTGCACAACTAAATCAAAAGCCAAAGTCCAGCTGAGACTGGGAGGAGAGTAAGGAACCAGGTTTCTGATGTCCTCTTGCTCTTAAATGAACATTTTTTGCCCCTAAAGTATCTAAGCACTTTTGAAGAAATTACTGTTTCAGTGGTATGCATATAGAGTACGTGCAGAGTATGTAATACTCGAAGGAGGTGATCCTGCCCTTCTACTCTGCTCTCGTGAGACCTCACTTGGAGTATTGTGTGCAGTTCTGGTGTCCTCAACATAAAAAGGACATGGATCTGTTGGAACGAGTCCAGAGGAGGGCCACGAGAATGATCAGGGGACTGGAGCACCTCCTGCATGAAGATAGGCTGAGAAAGTTGGTGCTGTTCAGCCTGGAGAAGAGAAGGCTGCGTGGAGACCTCATAGCAGCCTTCCAGCATCTGGGAATGATGCTGGGGATGGACTCTTTACTAGGGACTGTAGTGATAGGACAAGGGGTAATGGGTTAAAACTTAAACAGGGGAAGTTTAGATTGTATATAAGGAGCAAATTCCTGTTAGGGTGGTGAGGCACTGGAGTAGGTTGCCCAGGGAGGTTGTGAATGCTCCATCCCTGGCAGTGTTCAAGGCCAGGTTGGACGAGTCCTTGGGTAATATGGTTTAGAGCGAGGTGTCCCTGCCCATGGCAGGGGGGTTGGAACTTGATGATCTTAAGGTCCTTTCTGACCTTAACTATTCTATGATGTAATAGGATATTTTATATATATATGAATTTTACATATGTTTAAATGTATGCAAATTGCGTAGTAATAATTTTCCTCAGGTTCTTTATAAATCTCTGTAGAAGACACTGCTTTTTCTCCCGTTAGTGTCATGTTTTGAACATCCTCCACTGTTATTACTCTATGATATTTCATTAATTCTGACTACATTTTGTTGCCTGAATGATAAGCATGGTTCTTATTTCTGCAGAAATGCTAATAAAGGCTGGCATGCCATATTTGGGATTTTTATTGAATCTAATTAATAACAAAGTGAGTCAATCAGGTAACATTCACCTTGAACTTTTTCCTTGAAAGGGAGATTATTTCTCATCTCTTGCATTTTTGTATTAGGCAGAAAAATTCAAAGTACGTTCTGGCAGCTGCATTTGAATATCTTTGTAGAATCTAGTTACATATTCTGTTTATAAGGTCTGCTGCTAAGTGATCTAATGAGCACAGTACCCGTCTCTTGCCATTTTTTATCTCTCTGATTCTTTACAGTCAGTAAATGTATCTGAATTCTTTCACCATGTAGAGCTGTTGTTAGTCGGTGTTATTTAATGCAATAGGAAATAAAATAAGTTTCTTTTAAAAAGCATTAAGTGCTGACAAATTATCTTTTTCAAGTTTAAATCCTTGTATTTTACACTCTGAAGAAACCCTTCATTTTAGGGTATTCAGTAGGAAATTAGATCAGTGCTGTAAAATAATGACAGTATTTCACAGCTACACACTAGTTTATATTGCAGGGTAGCACATATGCAAAAGTACTCACTTTTTCCCTTAATGGAGTAACTGAATGTGTATTTTATTGGAGTGTTGCCAGCTTCAGCCAATTTTCTGTATGAACTATTAGGACAAAAGAAACTCCTTAAAATAGGTATTCAGAACATGATGTTATGGACATAATTCATAAAGCTGCAGGAATGATTTCAAGAAGAAAAAGTAAGGCTGTATAAAATTACATTATAAATCTCGAGCCAGGGAGGGGAGGAGTGGGAGGAAGATGTCAGAAACATAAAGAAATTACCCTGGTCTTCAGGGAGAGAAATGTTAATCCAACACTGAGTGTCTTTGAAAACTTCACCCTTTAGTATTCATATACTCATGACTCTGCCTGTGATATTGCAGACTGAAAGTGCATTAAGAGTATGATTAAGTTTGCAAAGTCAGAAAACTTGCAAGTTAGAGAAAGGCCTGTGCAAACATGGTCCACTCTGCTTGCAGTATCAGGCACTCTGTAATTACACTATCAATATTAGTAATAGTATATTAGCATTATTTTGATTATTGAAAGCACAGTTTCTTGGGCACTGTCCATTACTTTGCTTTCCCCTTGTCATTCACTAGTTTTAAACATTCTTGAGTATCTCCTCCAACAGGACAAATTCCATTATATTTAACCATGCTTCCTTTGATGCTTTTTACTCCTCACTGTGTGTCTTTCTTCTCACTGGGACCCTAATTAGCTGTGGAAGTTATGGTTAGGATTCAGCCCCAGGTTGGGACTTGCAAGTGTAGGTACGTGGGCTTGATGTCAGGGGATTCCGAGTATGAACCTGATGAAGGGCTAGCAGAGTTATTTCATGCGCCGCAGCATTGCCTGCCTAGTCTCCTGCCAGAACTGCAGAGGAGTATCGGTACGTGCATGATTTCTGGCACATCTTCCAGTCCCTTGAGGAGGTCTCAGATAACATCTGGGGAGCTTTCAATATCAGTGGATGCCAGTGAAGAGGGAACTGGATTTTTGGATGTTCATGGAGCATGAGGCGAGCGTAGGTGTTTGGCTCACGTGGAAACACCTCCTTTAGGAATCTGAATCTGGACTTGGACTCCAGCCTTGATGTTAATGTTATTAACACATTGAACATGGGGGGCAGAGGCCCAAAGAAATGAAGACAGAAAATATGCAGGCTTTTTCTTCTTGGCTGGCAACTCCTCACATTGCCTTTTGCTTTCTGAGTGCATTTTGCTCACTGTGAGCATGGGATGCCCTTCCTTATGCTGTCTTCTGCAGCTGGCTCCAGGCTGGACAGCAGCCTGGGCCAAGCTCTCCAATAGCTTTGGTTGCTTCTGTACCTGACTTCCACTTCTGAACCACTCCTTGGTATGAATCATGGAAATGCCATGGCCTCATAGAAAATATTACTGTTTTTTTTAACATTTAAAAATATGTTTCACCAGTGCAATTCTTGTTATTGATTTAAACTGAACTATAGGAAAAAGGTTGAGTTGAAGGCAGGTATGTGGTAGAGATGGTTTAGTGGAAAATGTTTAGTAATAGGGCAAACTTTCAAACAAATGAAGAGAGATACTTCTGAAATTAGTTTCTAGCAATTTTATTGCCAGTAGACCAGCCCAACTGTTTTAGGCAAGCTAATAAAATGTGTTTATAAAATTGCATGTGTACACTTATTTTATGATATGAGAGGAACACCGAGCATGAGGACTCCAGTTTTGCAAATTGGCTGTTTCCCTAAGTTATGTATAGAAATAAACTACATTTAATGATTGCTGTGAAATGCAGTGATTGCAGAGGGAAAGCAGACATGGTTGTAAAGATAACGCTTAACTGAAAAGGTGACTTGTGATGCCTGTAATGAGATTTGTTGTTGTTAATCAGCATATGTTAATCACAGAGGGATTCTTTTTTATTAGAAGCTACTTGAAATAGTTGTCATATTTACTAGTAATTTTCTTCACAGTGGTATTAAGTGTCAGCACACTTTGGTTTTACCACTCTTGAGCTTCTGATGCCTGATATTAACATCTTTTGTTAAGTACAAGCTTGGTCTAAGCCCCATGGGGTGGGCAGGCTGAAACCTTTTGTTAGCTGTAGGAGCAAGAATGCATCAAGAAGAGGTTTATTTGAAGCCTGCTCTGGATTATGTATTTGATACGCTTCCTCTGTAACAGGCCCTTCTGAGACGCTGCAGGTGGTTTGTCCTCTAGAAATGTCTTTCTCCAGTGACTGCACAGTTGATCAGACGAGATTGGACTAGACGTCGAGCTTTTAGACACATAAGGATAGTTGGAGAGAAACTGTACCCTTAAATCAAATACAAACTGACTTCTAGGACTACAGAAAAGGACACCAATTTTCTTGCTTAACATTTGCCGCTTTCATTAGGAAGCTTTTGATCTGTGCCTTTAGGCTCTGTGGTCTGCAGTCTTAGTTAATCTTTGTTTATTTTGCTGTGGCCAAGTCACATTGACCACTATGTCCATGGAGGAGAGTCCAGCTGTGCACTGGGGAGGAAACAGTATGTGCAGTGCATCCTATGGAGCTCATGTAGGGGCAAAATGATGGGAGTAACAGGAATATCATCCAGAAATTTCTCAACCTTCTGCACATATAGGGTGAGATTTAGGGATGATGCACATCTGTCAGTCAGTCCTTGACTGTTTCTCCCACCATGTTTAGGTCTGGTGGACTTTCCTGTTCTGCTTTTGGTTCTACTGCCATCTCATTTGAATGGACCTCATCTCTTCTTCTGCACTGTATTTTCTTCTTGCCGTGATTTTAGGTGCATTATGGACTCTTTGTTGTTAGTCTTAGAAAAACATGGCAACAGTTTTACATTTCTCAGATTTAAGGAAAAAAAAGATGCTAGTTCAGACTAGAAGAGCTTGATGTACAGGTAATTTTAGTTTGGTGTTTGTTTGTTTGTTTTGTAGGAACTTAGGTATCTTTGCTGCAAAAAGATTTATTTTGTGGTTTTGTGTCCTTGGAGAAGAGAATCTTTTTCTCTCCTTCACTATAACCCAAGATTATGTTAGAATTTTGTGAGCTGTAAAGAGGAGCTTTTATTCCAGCAGATTTCAAGATAAGGTCTTGCATTTTTTTCCATAGCTGATTTCAGGTTAAGACCCTAATTTAAATGCATTTGAAGTCAAAGAATGTTATTTCCTTTTAATTTGAAAGAAAGATGGATCTAAAGCAAAGCTTGTAGAACAGCTCAGATATGTTCTGTAAATTGTTTGTATGAACTATATGAGAATAAATAGCAAAGAGCTTTAACTCTTCCCTTCTAATTTTCCTTGGTTTTGAACTTGTTTATTCAGAAGTTAGAGTATCAATTCTGGCATTTACACTACACTGAAAATCAGCTGCTCTCCACGTTCATTATTTTTCACTCTGTGAGATGTCGGACAGTCAGGGTGGGCAGAGAATCAGAGAAGCATTTATCCTGGAGTTTTCCCTGTTTTCTGTCTCTATCCTCCATCTCTTACAGCTTGCCTTATTTTCTCCATCTGGTATTTATAGCAGTCGTAGCAATTTCAAATTTCTTTTTCCTTTTAGGTTTCCTCAAAAAGTAAAATGAAATAAAGAAGACCCCAAATGCTGTATCTTTCTGCTTTAGAAGTTTGAAGGAAGTGCCTAGATTTAAGGAGGAGGTTTCTTTCTTACATGCCTCCTTATTGGTCTTATGTTACAGGATTGCTTCTGGCAGCATTTTCCAAAAAGAAATTTGGAGAAATGTGTAAGAGCTTATGGCGTTGTTTGCTGTAACAGACTTTTTCATTTATAGCCCAGGGCGGAGAATGTTGCCATCTGATATCAGCTTGGTAACTTGCAGGAAGAGATTTGAAGGTGTCCTGTATTTTATAAGGGCTTTTTTCTTTTTTCATAAGGCTGGGAAGATTTATCGTTACTGATGTTAACCATTTTGGAAGGGATATTGGGTCTTGTGCTTCAAAGTTTCGTCCAATGGGTTCTGAATTATCTTCTGTTGTGGCCTTATGTTACTTTAATAATAACCTAAACATCAAATGAGATTGAATTCTGGGTGATTTATAACCTCACTTGTCATTGCCATAACCCTGCTTGTGGCTCTGGGTTAGACCATTTTGTGACTTCTGCTGTCCATGTACAGTCTTTCAAAAGAGATTATTCCATGTAATTTTATAGGGACCTGCTGATGCAGTCCTTGAAGAAATCCAGTAAACTAGTGGTATTTTTGGTCTAATCCTGTTTAGATGAAAATATGGTGTCTTTTCAGGTTTTAGTTTGTATTTTATGTTTATTTGCTTTCAGGTTTTATTTTTATGGTCAAAGATTTAAATATGTAAAATAGTGTATCCGCCGAAGAATGACAATTTTTGTTTCAGAAATGAAAATCCAGAGGCTGTGTCATGTATTTCATTTGGATGTGTTGCCCTTCTTGGTAGGTGTCAGTGCCGAAGGTTTGGAGAACTTCTCTTTCTCCAAAAACACTGGTGTTCACTGGCACTGCCTGTGCGCAGCAGAGGTGCAGATGTGACTGCTGAAGTTTCACCTTCCTTAGTGAATTATTGACCATGTGAACAAGGAAATGACAGAAGCAATTCCACTAAAAATGAATAAAATCCTTGGGTTTTGGTTTAGATTACCCAATAAATTTCATTCTGTTTCTAAGAGTAACTAGCACTGTCCATTAAGGTAAACAATTTCACAGTCCATTTGGCATCGCACAATGAACGACTGAGTTCAGAGATTGCTCAGGTACATACTATTAGGCAAGGGAAGGAGCTCTGTTAGTTTTATTATTTTATCCCTCTGCTAAAGTTTCTGGAAGTGGAAAGTCAAGCAATGAGCAAGAATATTGTTTGTCTACATTTAATTTAATCCCAAATATGTAGTGGCAAGGAGCCACAAATGTGTCTTCTTGGTAGGAATTAGTTTCATCTGGGAGTATATTTGATATTTAGAAGGCTCTTCTTTCTTGAATAGATCCAAAAAGCCCAAACCAAGACTAAGAATCCAGCAAATCTGGGACAAGATGAAGTCAACTGTTTCAGTTCAGGGTTTTAATTTTTCGTGTTGTAGTTTGTGTTGCTTTTTAAGCTGAACTTTTGCAATGAACTGAGAAACTGAATTTTTCATTCTGAAACTCTCAAAGTAGAAAATTCTTATAATTTTAAATTGTTTAAACTTCTGACTTGTGAATTTACTGAATTAGTTGCAGGTTTAGCAGAAAATAAAAAAGAAGGAAAAGAAGAAAGAAAGAGCAAAAGAAAGGAGAAAAGAAACAAAAAGGTGTGTCCACCCGCTAAACATTTTTGGAGTAAAATTCCAAGCTATTTCCAGTTTCTCCGCTGCATACAGCTTCCATTGAGTAAATGTCATCTATTCTCTGGAGAGTAAATAGCTGCTGTAGTGAGAGGAGAATCTTCAACTGTTTCACACTATCATCTCTTATGTACGCAGCAACAGTATCCATAGCATTTTAACATGTAATTCAAAAAGTTGCAGTTTGGAGGCACACATAGGGGGCCTCTTTCTTCAGGAATTATAATTGGAACTGAAATTATTACCTTACAATAGACTTCCTAATCTTTATAGAGCTGAAATAAGATGATTTCCATCCCTGCTGTTCAGGTTCAAATGTAAATTCCCTGCTCTTTTTATATACCTTTTAATCACAACGTTACTCAAAGAGACGGCTGAAGTGCTGTATTTATGGTTGTTAATAGAGACAAACAAATTTCTTTCTTTTTCTTCCTCTTTCAAGTTGGGTGTGAAGCATTTATTTGGAATGCTCTATTAGTCATAGCCAAAAATAAGCTGTCTTATCCTGCTCCCTTTTACTCCCATGTCTTTTAGGGAGCTCTTCTCTTGCTCCTTATCTCAGGAGACTCCTGGGTTTCATGTTTCTGTGCAATAGACCTGTGCTAGGGGCTTTGCTTCCTAATGGTGTACTGCAGTTCAGTCTTTAGCATCTGTCCTTCATATGAGCAAAAAAGTGATTTTTCCCTACTTTCATCCCAAACCTCCAATGCCTGCTGGTTTACATCCTGCTCAACAGAGGCTCGAGGGCACATCTCAACATCTGCTTGTTGGTTGCATCCCTATGAATCGCAGAATCACAGAACAGTTTGGGTCGCCAGGGACCTTCAAAGTTCATTTAGTCCAAACCCCCTGCAGTGAGCGGGGACATCCTCAGCTAGATAGTTCGCCCAGCAGTACATTCAGTCTGACCTTGAATGTCTCCAGGGATGGCACATCTGCCACGGCTCTGGGTAATCTGCACTAGTGTTTTACTGCTCTCATTGTAAAGGTTTTTTTCCTCACATCCAACCTGAATCTTCCCCTTTTTAGTTTAAAACCATCACCCCTTGTCCTGTCACAACAGGCCCTGCTACGAAGTCTCTCCCCATCTTTTTTACAGGCCCCTTTAAGTACTGAAAGACTACAGTAAGGTCTCCCTGGAGCCTTCTCCAGGCTGAACAAACCTAATTCTCTCAAGCCTTTCCTCATAGGAGAGGTGGTCAGTTGCTCTGATTGTTTTTGTGTCCCTTTTCAATCCTTCTGATCATTTTTCTGGACTGGTGGAACTGTGCCAATGGTCACTCACCAGTGGGGACCAGCTGGGATGCTCCGGGCACCCACATCTGGATCCCTCGGCAATAAAGCACGGAGCCTCAAGGTGCTACTCCTGCAGCCCTGCTCCTCGCACACCAGAGGAGATTTACTTACCTGACCTTCTAGCTACAGGAAAGGTGATGTAAAGCAAGAGTGGCTGGAGGTGTTCCAATAAGCTTCGGGCTCAGATGGGACGATTTGGAGGCTTGCCAGCAAAGAAATGTATATGAAGGTATGAACATAGGAAAGAAAGAAAAAGAAAGTATAAACGAAGGAAGCCAGCAGCTTGTGTTAATTGTGACGGGATTTGGCCTGGCTTTAAGACCATTGGAGTCTTTTCTCAGCTCTTAAGATTTCTTTTTTTTTTGTGGTACATTTTTCCAAATTAGCATTTAGTCATAACCAGGAGAAGGGAAGTAATCCTGTGGTACTTTGCACTCCTGAAGGCTGTAATAGAGCCATCTCTGGGGAAAACGTGCTGTATTTTACTTCCCCTTATGTTTTCTACTGTTTAGTCTGTTTTAGTTCTAAACCACTTGCTTCTTGTGGACATTACAGCACTTTGCTTGAGAGGCATTTGGATAACAGTTTGTGGCCAGATGCAGAATGATCTTCCTCAAATGGCTCAGGAATAACAAAAGTCATGTTCAGTTACCGCATTACTGAATTGCTACACCTGGAGTCAGCTCATTTCCCTCTGAACCTTTGGAACTGACACAGCAACGTGCTTTTGCTGCCTCTGAGGATGTGAAGCCTTTTGGGGGAAGATGTTTTGGGTTTTGTTTGGGTTTTTTTTTTTGTTTGTTTTCCCCAGGAATTATTTTGCAGTTGTAGAACCTTAGTTTGCTTTGTTTAAAGCAAATTGCTGCATATTAATGGGTCAGAGAAAGTTTGGTCTCTCAGAGTGCGTGTTCTTTACCAAGGGAGAAATGCATGGGACAGGATATATGTTGTATTCACTTGGGAAGAACTTATTCTTCCCCACCTTCTGTGTTGCTTGTAAAGTACCAGTCCCACAGTAGCTATTATTCCCTAAATTGCTCATATTTGACCCGTATTGGCTTGCTGACCCCCAGAAACCGCTTGTGCTCAGTGCAGGGATAAGTGGGCTGTCACACTGCCTGGGGCTTTCCAGAAATGTTGGTTTGGCTTGGCATCCCTTGGGCTCCCTGAGCAGTGTTGGGGTATTTATTTGCAGGATGCCTGTCCTTGCAGTTACAAAGCCTGGTTTTAGAGTAACTTCAAACACCTCTCAAGACAGCAATGGGAGTAGGATTCAGCACCGTCTCTCCTTTTTAGGACAGTTGGAACAGATACATGGACTTGAAAAGGACAGAAAAAAAACCTTACTAATTTCATGTGAGACTGGGGCCTCCGTCAGTAATCCACTAAAGGGGAACTCTTTGGAGATGCTTTGTGGAAGGTCTGCCCTTTCTTCGGGAGTATCCCAGGGTGGGGTGGGATTCACCTCACCTGACTTTAGCCATCTGAATGCATAATTTAAGGTAGTTTTCTGGGCTCTTGCTGTAATGAGTAGAAGTAGTCTCCTTCAGGACACAGTGCCATCGTTCCTGAGTCAAGTACCCATTATGGTTTGTTGTATGGTCTTGAGATCCAGTCATGGAGGAGAAGCATCTTTCCCTTAGAAGAGAATATTTCTCTTTGAATTCATTCATCACAGCAGTCTGGTCAGTAAGCAAGATGAGTCACTTCTAGTTCATCCGCCTTCACAGCATGGGAAGTTAGGTAAATTTTGTGTTTTTCAAATAATGACAATCAATACTAGAAGGAAATTATTTCTGGGAATATAAGCAAGTTGTTGGCTCAGTTGGAATGTTGTTCTTTTCAGAGCAAACCTTGAAACAGTCCTTAAAGGACCACAGAAATATATGTCGTTTTGAGTTGAGGTCAGCATCTGTATCCCACCTCAGTACTCCTAAGCACTTGATCCAGATGACTGCTAAAGTTTGCTCACACTGTTTGCTCCTGCAGTGAAATCCATCTATATATAGTGACTTCAAATAAACTAATGGACTTGGTTTTATACATAAGCTTGTTGGTTTAATAGATATTATTAAGCATATAAAGGTTGAAGGAAAGTTAGATAAAGAAGCCAGCTAATTAATCATGCAGACTGCGTGTTTGTGCCTGAGCTATATTTGGTGTCTGCTTAGCAAGTAAAGGGTGGGTAGGCTTGTGCTTGATTACATTCAGTGAACTCTGTTTTGGCACGGGGGTGAAAGCAGGTTTGTATTTACTTTTAGGGACAAAACCAGCATTCCTTTGACATGCGAGTTGTACTCAACTGCTTACATCCCTGTTTAGAGTAATTTACACCCACCATGCAATTTACCCCACCATTTTAAGCGCTTGCAGGATTTGGCCCCAGCAGATTAACATGCATTTACAAATCCAGCTGGCTGTTTGGAAGCTCCCAAAGGAGTACTTGATTGCCAATTACACTGTTTCTCCTTTCTATCAAATTGCCAAGAAACAGTAACTCAATTGATTTAAAATTATTTCTATCCCACACTGTCTCTAAGCCTTGCAAGCAGGTTATTATGCTCAGTTGCATGGTGGTGTTTCACCCCCTTGAATTGTGTTTTTGGGATTGCTCATCATGTGCCCAGTTGGACTCCATTTAATAAGTTGCTTGTGCTATGTTAGCTGTTTCGTATCAGATAATTCTGCTTTCCTGTTAGAAAACAGTGTCTCACAGTAAAAGCAAATACAACAGGTGTAGGTTTGGGCAGGTAAGTTTCAAACCAGTGATAGGTGTTTATTATTTTGTTCAAATGAAATAAAAAAGGCACTTACCACAGCCATAGAGGAGCCAAGTTGCTTGTCACTGAGAGAACAATCTGTGTCTTTGCTTATGCTTTGCAAACTATTATGTTGAAAGATTAATAAGGCGATGAAGGCAATGGCTCAAAGTTAAGTGGTGGTGGGAAGGCTGCCCATGGTGCCTTGCCTCTCCTGTGTCCTGCAGTATACACAGATTTGAGTTTAAAGAATCTCACAGTCATTTTTGCTATGAGCTGATTACCTTGTTCAGTTCTCTCCTTTAGTGATGCTTGAGCTTTGAGTGACTGTTCAACTTCTTTTCCATATTCAATTTGAAGTTTATAGAGCATCATTTGACTAGAGATTCATAGAATCTTAGAATAGTTAGGGTTGGAAAGGATCTTAAGATCAGATGAATATAGAACCATAGAATGATTTGGGTTGGAAGAGACCTTAAAGATCATGTAGTTTCAGCCCTCTGGAGTGTGGGTAGAAGCTGCCCCTTAAGCACTTGATTCAAAGTATGTGTCTATGGCAGGAGAAGGGCTGGGATGCATTTGCCCATGAAGCCTTCAAATGAGCTTCTCTGTTCTTCCAACCCCTTTTCCTTCTCCCTCCCTGCCTTCCAGGTTGTGTAGCAAGTGGCACAAGCATCCTCATGGACAATAAGCCCTATGCAGCTCTGTGGTCCTAACTTATCTGAGAGCAGCTTCATTGCCCACAGTCAAGGAGAAAGCGATCGTAGGGGGGAAGAGCTCGGGGTTAAAACAAGTTGGAAGCTAATTTCCGTTTTCCAGCACTTGACTTTGCAGTAGGGATTGTGTTGTTTCTGCAGTGTTTTCAGCATGTGATTTCCTTGGTTTGGAAAGAAAAACGTAAAAGAAGTACCCTTGTGTGGCAATGATAAATGGCAAATACATTTAGTAACAGTCTAGTACAAGCCATCATTAGGCATTTGTGCAACCCACTCTTCTATCAGACTTTGCATTTTTTTTTCCTATGAAATACTGAGATTAGGGAATTTTCTCACTGTAGGCTCTGAATGAGAGCTCATTAGGCACAGTCTTTTTATGCCTATCCCTGCTGTAACTTTTTTCTTATCCTCTCCTCCTCTTGTCCTCTTTGTCCCTCTTTTGGCTCATCTGTCCAGCCTAGTAATTTGTACTTTGCAGTATTCAGGTTTTTGTTCCAGTCCCATCCTCCTCAGCAGGGCATTCACTGCTGGACTCGGTAACTACATCCTTTTCCTTCCTTGGCTCGCATTCTCAGACCTCTTTTTCTCCAGTATCCAGAAAACTCTGTTCTTGGTTTTGCGGAAGTCCCAGCTTCCTCCTTTAAGTTCCAGTCTCCTCTTCCATCTTCTCAGGTTTTCATTCCCTGTTTTTTCTCCTCAGCATCATTGACATAACCTCTTCTCCCTATCCCTCTACTTCTTTGTCCCCCTCATCCTCACTTGCAGGTTTAATTATTCTCAAATTTGTGTATGTTTCTTGAATCATTCCTTTTTGTTACTATCTTGGAAGACTGCTGAGAGCACTGGTGTGCATAAGTGCCTTCGCTCAGCTCTGGACAAACAGGTAGCAAAGCTCAGTACAGCCAAAACCAGCAATATCATCCTGTTTGATATGGAGTGGATTGCACCTGGCTTGCAGGGATATTGCACAGATCAGCTCTGAGCTTTTAGAAAAAGATCAGCAAGTGTTTGTGAGTGACAGTTTTTTGAAGGCATATAATTTGGGAGAGAAAACGGACAGCATTTTAAAAGAGGAAAAATCAAATACATCTGACACAAAGGCTTCTCCCATGCCAATAAAAAGTCCATCTTCCAAAAGACGTGGATAGTAAAAATTTTCAGACAGCTCTGATTTATTACCAGTCATAATGAAGTAGTTGTTCTGCCTTCGATAAATTTCAGAGGTGCTCACCATGGTGCAAGAAGTCTGGCATGGAAAATCTCAGCCAGTTACAGGTTACAGTTTCGACAAGTAGCAAGTAAGCCATCAAAACCAGTGTTTTGTGAGGCATTTTCAGGCAACCAAAACACCAGCTGGTGATACCAACCCCAGCTCTAACAAGCGTGGGTTTGTGCATGCACCTGCATAGCACAACCAGTTACTTTCCATATAGCATTTAATACAGTTGGCTATCAACAAAATCTTTTTCTTGCTTAGGAGTGCTATGCTTTAAGGTTAAAATAACCAGCTTAGTTTTGGACAGCGTTCCAATGGAATAGAATAACCTCTGTTATAAACGTGATAGTTAACATTTATTCAAGGAGTAGCTTAGAAAAGCAAGATAGAGATGTCCATGGTGTCGTGTAGAGGCACTCTGTGATTCGGACAGGCTGCAGCCTGCTCTTTGCCTGTGCTCCCTGCTACGGAGCATTGCTCAGGCTCACTCAGTCACCAAGGAGAGGACAACTTCAGTGACGGGCAGACTTCTTTATACAGGCGATTTGTAAAGCCTTTGGAAATAGTATTAAACAAACACGACACTATTATACAGTTGACCAACTAAGTTGAGCTTTAGCCAGTAATCCTGCTTAGTAAGCATATTATCAGAAGGAATACTCAGTCTAGACACTCCTTGTGATTTTTAACTTTGGTATGCGGTTACTCTGAAATAACAGGCTTTGAAAGGAAAATTGCCTGAAATGGCTTGTTCTTTACTGCAAGCATTAAGGACCTTTGAGGAGAGAACGCATTAAGCACTAAAGGGCTCTTCAATCTCATGGGGGAAGGCATAGCGGGAAAGGGGTGTCTGAAAGCTGGGACAGACAAATATGCATGGGATGTGGAACATGCTTTTAAGAGTTACAGTCCATTGGAACAAATTGTCATTGAAAGTGGGTTTTTTTCTTTGTGTTCTTAAGTTAAGGTTGGGTGTCTCACTGACTCTTGGTTTAGCCCAACAAAACTATGCTTCAGTGAACACAAATTACTGGAACCTGTGTGGGAGTAGCTGGTAGTGTATGTTTGCCTGTAAAATAGAGATCAGTTTACGTGAATTGATGGAGTTTTCTGAACTTGAGTATTGGGAATTTAACAGCAAATGGTTGTCCATGCATTTTCTCAAGTTTCTCAAGTTCTCCATGTTCCTTCCCTTGATTTCTATCTTGTTTGTACATGCACATTGGTGCAGAGAAATCCTTACTTTTGGTTTTGGTGGGTTTTAACATCATCTGGAGCCTCACTGTGTCCAGGCACAGGTGATATCAGAAGTGTGATGGTGTGTAAGAAGAGTGAAATAGCCACTTCCCTATAACACAAATGCCTCCAGCATCTCTCAGTGCCCTTATCTTGCACTCTGCTCAAGATCTCCTGTATGTATTAGCCTCCAGCCTGAAAAGGGCTCTTCTGCTTCTTGATGAATTGGCTGTGAGATGTGGAAACCAACGTGAGTTGGTTCCAAGGAAACCCGTATTAATCACACCATCGTGAAAACCATATATGGCAAACCCAGTTAGCAGCTGCTTTCAAAAGCTTTGGGAGACTCTGAAGTATAGGGACAAGAGCCATACTTACATACTTCTGACAGCTAAATAAAGCCTTGGTGGTAAGCATGGAGCTCCAGCAGGCGAATGACATGAAGCATCTGGATTCCCTTATTGTATCCTAAAAAAAAGAAAGAGGTTTGAGCCTAAAGAGAATGATCCTTAAATCCATGAGCTGAGCAGGGACCTTTGTGGGGATAACAAGGAAGAACCTCTTGGGTTTAGGCAATACCTGGGGCTGGGCTCTTGGGGTCGCATGCGTGCATTTAACTGACCACCAGTTTAAGCTCAGTTTAGGTGGGTAGTCAGAATCTTGTTGCCTCTGCCTTTATCTTTTAGGTGGCTCACAATGTAATAAGGCAGATTGAAACCTATGTTGAACAGTGACTTTGTTTCAGGACGTGTGCCCATTCTGTGCCTTTGGTGAGCAGGGATGAGGAGGAAGTAATAACATGCGTTGGACTAATTGTACCCTGTGCCCAAAGGCAGGGGTACAGGAGGCTGCAGATAGCCTGGGCATGCTGAGATCTGGCATTGCTGAGTGTTTGCGAGTTGGGCTTTGCAAGGTGCATAGCAATTGCACAACAAAGAAATTGCATGCAATTAAAATAATGTTTTGTTATTAATTATTAAAATGTAATTAAATTGTGGTTAATTGACTGTGTAAGATCATGCCCACACCTAAACTCTTCTGTGGCTCTGCATAATGCTCCTATACACCAGCCTTTCTGGAAAAGCAAATCCACTCATTAGGCAGGTGTTCCCTTGCTCACTTTGTTCTGTTTTTTCACTAACATTTTGCCCAGGGGGTACCTGATTATTCACTTGCAATTAGAGGAAATCACAGCTTGTTGAGAGTGGGTTGGTGTGGGAGCAATTTTCACCTGCCTTAAAAGTTGGTTTTGTTGGGTTTTTTAATTCCATCAGTGAGTTAAGCTCAGGGAAGAAGTATATAGAAAGCCTGTGCTTTATGGAGGGACAGGACTCTGTTCCAGGAAGGTTTGGTTTCTTTAGGGTTTCTCACTTGCCCTTCCTCTGACTCAGGCTTGGCTTGTTGCTTTTCTCCTTCCCACCCATCCCATTCCCTCGTTGCTTCACCTTTTTTGTTTCACATGTCTTCTGCATCACAGCGACACATTCCTCCTTCACACTTTTGTCAGTCATTCCTCACTTCTTCCTACTTCTCATTCTGTCCACTGCTGCCCTGGTTAGCTCCCCCTTCTCTCCTTTCTGTTTCTATTTTACCCTTCCGCATCTCCCAAGCACCACATAATGAGGAACAGATTGAATTCCTTACTGGGCTCATCGGCGAAGAGCACCATGTTGATGCCAGGTTGAGCTGATATGAAATGATACTACAGACAGGAGTTGGAAATAAGTAAACGTGGTTATTGTGGCACATTGAGATTCTTGGCACTGCCCCAAGGGATTTATAAAAAAGAAGAAGAAAAGTGAAGGAGGGAGGGAGACAGCAGCTGAAGAGTCTGTTGCAGCTCACTTAGAAGGAAAAAAACCCTCTCAGAGCATCAGCTATATTTTTTGGAGCTGATTTTGTAATGGTTCCATCAATCATGCTATTTTATATCACTGGATAGCATGATGAAAATAATGTGCTTTATACTTCAGTTTGTTTGTGCTTCCCCTTACTGGAAAGATCTCCCAGCACCACTGGGAGGAGATAGTTTGAGGACTCCATAAACTGCTTGCAAGATAGGGTGTTGGCAACTTGTCTGGGTATCACACATAGCTGATATGTGATATTTAGGTTGGCTGCATGATGTATATATATATATGTATATGTATACATGGTGTTTTCAGCTTAGAGGAAGCCTAAGATCTGACAATCCAGTACAGATATAGTATAAACAGTTACTGATGGAGAGCTGATAACCTGCCAGGTACTTCTACAAATAAAGCAAACTTGAGCATGATCTGAAGTTAATGGCATTCTGTCTTGGTACCCATATTCACTATTTATTCATGGTCTTTATTTATTTTTTTTTTCTTTCATCTTTTCTTGGCTGTAGAATCACAGAATGGTTTGGCTTGGAAGGGACCTTAAGATTAATTCCAGCCCTCCTGCCATGGACAGGGACAGCTTCCACTGGACCAGGTTGCTCCAAGCCCCATCCAACCTGGCCTTGAACACTTCCAGGGATGGAGCATTCACCACTTCTTTGGGCAACCCATTCCAGTGCCTCATCACCCTCACAGTAGAGAACTTCTTCCTTATATCTAAGCTGAACTTCCCATGTTTAAGTTTGAGCCCACTGATCCTTGTTCTATTGCTGCAGTATGATAAGTAAATAGATAATGTAGGAATAAACCACCCATACCAGATAGAGATTCGGTGGGTCCCCTGGGTGGTATGAACTGCTGGGGGTAGGGGCTTTGAGTGCCATTTCTTACCCTGCCAATGATATATTGGGAGATTTTAAGCAAATCTGTAGGTCCAAATTCCATGAAAAGTATATAGGCAGCTCCTCCTGATCTTGGATGGAGTTTGCTATGGAATATTTCCAAGACTCGTGCTTCTATCTGCTAGCAGGGATAAAAGTGTATTTTACTGAAGCAGTGCTGATGATAAATACCTTAGCTGTTGTGAGGGCCTTCAGTACAGGGGAGATGAGAGCCCTCTCAGGATAAGAGTACACTTGAGGCTCGATGGTGTTTTCGTTGGAGGCAATTGGTTGGGACAATGAAACATCAGCTCCCCAGGGGAATACTCTTGCAAAATCAGCTTTTCTCCTGAAGGCAGTGGATATACTTTGTCATGATGGTAGGGGTTGATGGGCTTTTAGAATTGACCCTCTTTCATTGCATGGATCAGCCAAAAGGGAAGCAGATGTCAACAACATCCCAGGTACAGCAGTGCAGTTAATGCCATTTTTTGGTAAGTATTCAGCACTTGAGGCTCCGCTCTGCATCTCAGTCCTCCTTCATTCCACACGTGAGTGACAGCCTTGACTACACTGTTTGACTGCCATTTTCTGCTGCTAAAAACATGGTTTGGGCATCATCCTGCTGTAGAATGGCATTATATTGCCAGTGAGGTGGGAGAGGGGATACACAGTTTTCAAGGTTTTAAAAGACATTAATGCAATTGTCAATATTACTGAAGCAAATGTTAATCAGGGCTTTCAGTATGATTATTTACTTGGACTCATCATCCTGGGTAAACAGTTTGTTTAACAACTTGCCAGTTATCCTGCTGTAGGACGTACTGGGGGAAGTGAGAAAGGAATCATAAAGACCTGCTAAAGTTCAGCAAGCCCATCCTAAGGCTGCCTTGCCCTGTAGCATTTGATATTAAATGGATCCGTGATTACTTAGCAGAAAATTAGTATTGATAATTATGGGGGTTCTATCAAAAAAAGGAGAACAAATGCTGGTGCACAGACTGCATCAACAACAAATTTATGTTTCTGTGAAGTTTGGCATTTGTTACATGGGGAAACAAGCAAACTTTTAGGGATGAATTATGTGTCTTCTCACATGAATATTAGAGTGAAATCACTCTTGCTCCAGGTGAGATAGTAATATGTTTCTTTTCTTGACAACACTTCAAAGTGTTCTTTGGTGTCTCTGAGAGGAATGCTCACATGAACCTTTCCTCCACAAACTGCCACTTCTGTGGGCAGTGTGTCAAATAATGGCTTTATTCCACATGCTGCAAAACAGAGCTTTCTAAGAATGTTTTTCACATTCCAAAGAGTTTAGATCTAATCTCTGCCTCGTGGTGATATTGATATTTATATTTCTCTAACACCATTAGGCATCCTAACAAAAATGAGTGGAACTCTTCTTGCCTTTCCCCTTTCTCCCTCCACTGCAAATCCCTCAATCTATATATTTGTTATAAGATGACATTAGTCTGATCATATAGCATGCAAACACATACTGCACCAAGTTCAACTCCATAGCACATTACCCATTTTATGCCCTTATGTTTTCTGCAGTGAGACTATTTTCCCTCCAATCTGAGATGCAGTCCTCTTGTGTTTGTATTAAACCTTAGCGATGGTGCCCTAATGTATTGTTAGATAGTCTGGCTCGACTGCCTCCCTGCTATCACAGCTATAACCTTGGGCATTAAGTGAGATGGCCAGAATTTGTGTTGTGTGGTTCATTCCTGCCTGCATGGAGCAGTGTGTGCGTGCAGGGAAATGTTTTGCTTGGTAGCATTTTTGCTTTTTGTTTTTAAGTATGCATGCCTACTCCATGCCTGTATTCCTGGAGGAATTAGATCTGCGGTCTTGGACTGGGCCCCAAAGATGCCCTCACTGTAGCGCACTGATTGATTTAAGCCTTATGGTAGACATTTCTCTTCTGCTGGAGAGACAAAAGCAGGTCTGAAGAGAAGTATCTGTGTTGGGCTCCTTTTACAGTCCCTCTTCATGCAGACAGAGAAATAGAGGACACATTTTTCTCTCTCCCCTACGGACAAGCCTGGCACCTGCAGGATGCTATGGGGAGTAGGATACTGGAGGGTGAAAAGGTGCTGCCACCATCACACACAGTAGTATCTGGCCTTAAGTAGACAGGTGTTTGGCTGCTGTGGAATTGCCCAAAGTCTTCTCCATCAGTTGAACCTCAGTTCTTCCCATGCTTCTGATTGCTTTGAGTCAAAGCCTTCAAACCTGCCGTGGCAGAAAGCCATGTCTGGAGGACGGCCAGAGACATCATCAGTGACCTTCAGTGGGAGGCTCCTCCAGGCTGTTGTTCTGTGCTGGGATTTTCCTGTTTATTAGGTATTTTTTAATTTTAATTAATTTTATTTTCCCATTCCTTCAGGGATGGTTTCCATAGTGTGCTGTGTCTCAGAACAGTGAGGAGCACTAGTAGCAGGGTAAGCCTGAGCTTTGTTTGTGGATTTTACTGTTTTCCTTTGTTTTCCAGGGCGATCCTTTGGGAATTGTTTAAATACAACATTTCAGCTTACACTAACTTAGCCTTGTTTCTTTCCCATCCCATAAGGAAGCCTGGAAGAAAGGAACACTGACAGATTCACAAAAATCTTGAATTAAAGTGAGTTAAACTAAGGATAGACCCCTAAGTAGTGTAAGGGCTGTCTATATCTACAGCTGACCACTGTGTTTGGGAATGGAGTAGGGTTACATCCAGAAACATGGGCACATCGTTTCCAGGGTGTCTAATAAATAGGGAGGGGTATTAGAATTTTGGGAAACATTCACCCATAGAAATTTTCATTGCAATAAATACAAAAATGGATAAAGCAAACATGTACAGTAACTGCAGCATAATGTCATCTGCTATTTATTTCTGAAGTCTAAAGCAAACAAATATGATCTAATGGAGAAAATACTTTGAAAGCCAAAAAGGGGGGGGGGGGGAGTGGAGGAAGAGGGGGTGTGCCTAAGTCCATGGATCGTGCTTTTTGTTTGTGATAAATATAGACGCCATCTAATATATTGTCCAAAACTCAGACAATTTCAGACAAAGAGTACCAAAAAAGAAAAAAAAATAAAATTGGCTTAAAGCTGGGAAAAAATAGTGTCTGGAAATACTGTGGTATTTAGTGGGAGTTTTAATCCAAGTGCCTTATGCTTTGTTCTCATCTACACTGAGGGCTTTGTGGTGTGACCACATGCCTCTCCTACACGGTGGTGACGGGAGGTGGTGAGCTGTGGGAGTGGATGCATGTCCTGGGGGATGTGCATGACACAAAAAATAACTGTGATTCCCACAGATTCAGGCAGAGGTACCTATATTTTAATGCCCTGAGATTAGATCACCAAGCTGCTCAGTCCCCTTGAGGCAGTGTCCCATCAGTGACTGGTGTGGTGGGACCCAGTGCCAGTTGTGTTACTGAGAAGCTTATTACTGATGTTCTCCTACTTAGGTCTGTTACTAATAGCTTTGAAGTTTGTCAGTATGGAGGCAGCCCTCAAATGTCACCCTAGTAAAGAAGTGTTTTTCCCAATTTTTAAGAGATTCTGGTAGTTTGTATGATCTGCTCACCTTTTGCGTGCACCTTTTGCTCTCCACCAACTCTTTGGGTATGGATATGTTTGGATCAGGAGGGATTTTTGGAATCAAATCATGTTGTGCTCACTTTGTGGGCTTTGGTTCAGGTTGGGAATGGTCTCAGAGGGCCCAAATCTGATTTGTTGTCAGAAAACTGAACTAGGTTCATGTTCATATGCACATGGTGCACTCCAGTAGCATGGGTATGCAGCCATGGGACGAGGCTGGAGCACAGCCCCTTAGAACACAGAGGATGGCATTGGGCTCCTCAGAACCCATTACTTTTCTGTACAGATCCACTGCAATTGAATCTTAAGCCTATGCATAGTCTTGTTCTATCTGATAAAGTCATGGAATTTAAGACCTGAAAGGACCATTATTCATCATTCTGAATAATGGAACCAATATATTACTCAGTGATTCTTTCAGCTTCATGATAACACACACAGCTTAGAAAATTTTGGCCTAGGAAACAATGGATCAATTTACAGATTAATATGATGGATTTCTTTCTGCTCTTACTGTGAATAAAGGTTCTATTCTGAATTTGTTGCCATTTTCTTCTTTATTCCCACAGTTGTTGACAGCTGCTTTTTTGGCCCTATTTGGATGGGGTTTTTTACTCCCTTGTCTGCATCTTCTTCCATACTTCACCTGGGTTTTAGGTAAAGCCAAAATTATCGCTCCATTATAAAACTACATCATCTATAAAGATGGTTTCTGCCAATCCAGGATTGAGAGACATATTTGATAACATGAAGTCTGCTGTTACAGTGTACTTAGATTTTATAAGGCTTTGGACTTGGTGCCAACTGGTGTAGACATAGCAGCATATAATAGAGGGATTTAAAACTGTTTGGATGATATGTGTCAAAATCTCTTTGTTGGGAAGGGATATCAGTGAGGAAGCTATTTCTCACTAGATACTTCTGGGAACAGTTCTTGGGCTGATGGTACTCAATATTTCGGTATTTTCAATATGGTATGAACTCTTTGCGGATGACATAAAGATAGGTGAGGGTGCTAAAAATGAGGAGATCATTTGTCAGTGTGGGTAAAAATAGCTGATTCAGTCTTCTAATGTGTAAAAGAAGGTGAGAGGAGGTTCTGTCTCTGAACTGGCCAGGACAACATTCTGGTGCTGGCAATATGGTACTGAGCAGAGACCAGAGGAGATTTCAGTCACTGCAAAAAAATACAAAAGCAAGGACTCAATATATTTGCTTTTGTCAAAGAGAAGGTTGCTTGGTATCTTCATCCCGCCATATGGATATATGTGGAAGAGTTACTGAAGACTGGAATCTTGGTGGTTCTCTTGGTGAAAGCATGACAAGATCCAGTGGCTGAAAGTTGATGTGAGAAATCTTTTATCTGGACTGCTTCTTACTAATGAAAGCCACTAAATATCAAAATGGTTGCAGAGGAAGGTGATGGCTCATAGACTTTGAAAAGGATTAGTTATTCCTGAAAAACAAAAGCATTTATATATATTTGTGCTTTGTGCTCTTGACCTTGAAATCTAAAAGTCATTCATCCACCTGCTCATCCTGGCCCTTGACATCCCTTCAGGAGAGTGAAGATTACCTTTGTAGCCTTCAGGAGGTTTTTAATACTTGAGGCTCTGTGCTGCTGATAATCAATTCTGTGTTTCTTCTCTCAAACTTGTTTTCTACCAGGGTCAGAATGGATGAATCGCTGCTTTCTTTCTCAACACATGGTTACCGTGGGATGTCCTGGGTCTCTCTGTCTGTTTTTTTCTTTGTTTGGCTGAATTTTTTCTTCTTGTCTCTTCCCTGTGGAGGGAGGGTCCTCATTTGGAGATAAGAGATGATGAATGAATGATGAATGAATGCTTGGTCCTGTCAGTTTGGCCAGGGAGGTTTGATTCTGCTGTCAAGATCACAGCAATAGCTGTTTGAAGGAAGCAGAGACTTTTCCATGGCATGATCGCCAGAGAACTTGGAAAAATGCATCTCTGCAGCAGGGCTCATTCATCATCCAGGGCCATCATTTCTGCCATCTCTTCCCTACTCATTTCACTGCCATGTGTCTAGTAGGAGCTGTGAGCACTAAGGCTGTTTTTTTCCTTCAGCCTCATGCATCTTGAGATAAGTTCACCTTAAGTTCAACGTCTGAAATGTGTCTAAAGAGTCACACCTAGAAGCGCGAGCCTGTGCATGCAGACCTGGGAGAATCATGGGTGTTGAGTATTTAAGTGTTAAAGATGCCCATGTTTTGGTCCTGTGAATCTATGGAAATTCCAGCAAAAGCCTTGCTTTGCTTCTGCTTATCAGCCTTATGCATCAGCAGTGAGAAACCAGTGCTGTTTCACTTGGGAAAGACAAACAAACACTATCTGTAAACACTTTTCCCCAAATAGTCAGTTTGACTGTTGGAAGCAGTTGTGGACCTCAAGACAACTTGACAAAGGAGAGTAGAAACAGAGGATGGCTGTGGGTCAGATCGCATAGAGAAGGTTATCTCTGCAACCTTTAAAGGCCAGCAGCTTAATTTTGATTTTGTAAATGAAAGCTTAAATTCTGCAGATGGCTTTGATAAGGTGGCACATTGATTTTTCATCTCCTGTTTGTTATTACTGTGAGGTCGGGAAAGGGCTCTGTGTTAAGGGTATCTGAGAGGAAGAAAAAAAGCAAGGAAAGAAGGAGCAAAAAAAGTGTAAAGTCTTCACAGGCCCAAAGCTATAAAGAGAAGAAAGCCAGTCTTGCTAGGAATGGCACATCAAAGCAACTTAGGGGGAAAGTATCTGTTTGTATTCCCACTGTAGTTCTTCTTTGCCACTACCACCCCTGGAGCACGTTCTTGACCTTAGCAGTAAATTATTACAGTAAAGGCTTTTGTTTTTATGTTTTTATTTTTCGGAATGAACAAAAAAGGTGGTGTCAGGAGGGGGTGGGCAGGCAGACAGGGAAAGCAATGTTTGTCTCCCCTTGCGACGAAATAGAGCAGTCTATAATTATGATTTATTTAGTTTTGATGTGCGGCACACGGAACTCCCCTCTGAGCTGCATTTCTTACTGTGCGGATCAGGCACTGAAATGCAGCTACTGGTAATAACTGTGATTGTTCAGGTATTTGCAAAATCCCTTGGAAATAACAGAATTACTTGTGGGTTGGTGGGTTTGTTGGGGCTTTTTTAATGCTTTCTCCCACGTGGAGAGGATCTTATTGTGCAGCTTGAAGTCTAGTAAGCAGTCACTTTGATGTTCTCTTTCTTTTCTCCTGCCTCTTCACACTGGAAAGATAAGATAAATTCTCCCTGCCAAAGACAGCTAGGGTTGGGAGGGAGAGGGGCAGTTGCCCGCTGCTCACCCTTGCTGCTTCTTCACATCTCAGTGCTCCTTATTTGGAGCTGAATTTGCTTGGTGCCTCACCAAAGCATCTCCCTCCAACTCAGCTTATTAATCCCACCTGCACTTTAATTTTTACTCCTTATTAGGCACAAAAGGACAGGTGATTTAAATACAGCTATTTAAAATGCACGTGCTATTCTTACACAAAGCGTTGATATTGTTTTAGTGCCTCTTTTTATGTCTTTCCAACATGAAATCAGCAGAGGATGGTCAGTGAATTTTGGCTGGGTTTCTGTGTGTGTTGGCTACTGTTCAGAAACCCTCTTTGGCTGGCTGCAGTTCTCTCTGTCTCCAGTCTATCTTATGAGAAGGTATTTGCTTTTAATGATTCTTGCTTTGTAGCAGTGCTGGCAGCTGTTATGCCATCCCTTTTCTGAGTGACAGCCCCAGTCCCAGCCTCTGCTGCAGAGATGAATATGAGCGGTTGCCTCTGAAACGTTTTAATCTCACTTTTGGTTGTAATGAAAAATGGGTAATCAAACCCCGTAGATCATCACCAGGAGACAGTAAACACTGCTCAGAAGCGTTCAACACCAGGCATGGATTACACCTTAACCTTAAATCATCGCTGCCTGCACCCAGGCAAGCTCATCGCTTGGTAAGCTGGCATCTTGGAAAGGTGCTTCATGAACAATGCAAAGGGTTGACTTGTGCTCCTGTCTGGCTGAGTTTATTTGAGCTTTGTTTCAGTTTAGCTTTGGATTTTGGCTGTGGCTGGCAGGGTGGCCCCTCACCATGCCTGAGGCTCTCTGGGACAAGCTGGCCATGACCAGCTTGTGTAGACCAGGCACAGGTCTGCTGCACAGGCTGTTGGTGTGAAAGAAGAAAAGGATCTTTGCAAGGATCCTAATGGAAATGTGTGTTGATCAAGCGCCTCTGTAATCTTTAATGGCTCTTTCTACAAATGCACTGGGATTTGAGCTGAGATGCATGTACTCTGGAATAATCATAGTCATAGAATGGTTTGAGTTGGAAGAAACCTTAAAGATCATCCAGTTCCAGCCTCCTGCCATGGTCAGGGACACCTTCTATTAGACCAGGTTGCTCAAGGCCCCGTCCATCCTGGCCTTGAACACTTCCGAGGATGGGGCGTTAATGACTTCATTGGGCAACCTGTTCCAGTGCCTCACCACCCTCACAGTAAAGAACTTCTTCCTTAATAATTTCCTAATAGTTTCTTCCTTAACAACCCTCAAAACTATTAGTCTGTGGAAATTTATCAGTGAAAATTGGCTTGGTTTGCTGAAAGAATAATTCATCTGCCTTATTTTTGCATGGCGGTTATGAGACTTTATAGCAGCATTAGGAAAAATTAATGCAAAAGAATGTTTTTCATTCCTAAAACTGACCTTTCCCTTTTTTTTTTGCCCAGCAGTCAAGCATTTGTCAGATGATGCCAATAACTGAAATTCCTGAAATGCATTTGCTGCTGACCTGAAAATCTCCTGAGGGAGATGCTTATGGCGTAGACATCATGCTCAGGCACCTTGTACAGCTGAAATTTGTTAAACTGCATGAAGGTTCAGTGTTGGTAAAGGAAACAACCCAAAATCTCTAAAATTGCTGCCAGTGTATTAACGTCAATGTTTCTGAGATAGCAGAAAGTTGGAACAATTGAGGTGGAGGCCATATGTTGCTATTTAAATACAGATTCATTAAATACAGCTTCATCAAGCCTTTCATTTCTAATGCAAGCAGGTGGGTGCTGCTGAAGGTGTCACCTGCACCCCACCATCCAAGGGTATGACCAGGTCTGCCTACAGCAGCCACAGGGCACACAGGAGCTGGAAGGCGACCAATGGAGGATTAAAACCACAGACAAGCTCATGCCAAAACCCACCAGAAGCAAAGACTTGTGTCGAATTCAGCAGGCTTTGGATGCAGAGGTGGTTTGCTGGGGTATCTTATTTTATCATCTTCATATTTGACTTAAATTATAAGTGCAAATGAAATGTAAAAACCTCAGCAAAGCTCTATTAGCCCAGGGTTTTCCTCCATCTTCCTGATCATGTGAAACTCCTGAGAATTTAGTGGGACCCTCCAGAGGCAGTAAGGAACTGGTAATTGCTGAAGTCATGCAGGTCCAGACTTGAGGTCAGGGGAGGCACCAATGTTGCTGAGCATGCCAAAACTAGGTCTTGACTGCACATGTTTCTAGGTGATAACGTTAGTCTATATCTCCTAGACCTTCAAATAATTTTCATATATTCAATCCCGTTTAAAAATGATTGTAAAAGCTGTTAGTCATCTGGTAGGATGAGGAACTGTTTTACTGTTACTTTTTATTCTTTTTTTCTGTATCAATGCTGTTTATTTGGGTGTAATTGAATTTTGGGGTTTTGCCAATTTTAGGTGATCATCTGCTACTTTTTACTGGATGAGTATTATCACCAGCAGTATGTCAGAGGGATGATCATTAGGTAAATAAAGAATGATTAATGGTCTTATCACTGTCATTAACAGTTTTCATAATGCTAAATAACAGCAGTTTAAGGATATGGACAACTGATTATCTGGCTGAGGTTGATGACGGCTTTCATCGACTCTGTTTTCCGTGAAAGGTTGTACCTGATGATCTTTTGAGGTTCTTTCCAACCTGGGCTGTTCTGTGATTCTAACATCATCTGAAATGTATATATCAGCATCTCTCAACAGTCCTTCCTGCTCAGAAAGAAGTCTTGCGGCTTAGTAAGAAATCTGTAAGGTAGCAGGGTTTTTTCTACACCTATCTGCAACCATTGGACTATGTCATTGGAAGATGATTTGGAAACTGCATTATCTGCGCTATAACCAAGGTGGTGGTTGCTTTTCTAAGCCATGCTTGTTCTCCAGCTACACTCCGATGATCCTGGCACTGCCTGCCCCTGTAAAGCAGTGGAACCTTGTGAGACTGACATAGCTTCCAAATCTGCAGAGCAAACAGAAAGAAAGCTCATCCTTAAATAACCTACTTCCGCAGCCCCAGGGAAAGTGATGGATCTGCTTGTGCCAGGTGAGCAGCTGGGACCTCAGTTTAATGGCAGCTTGCAGAGTTCTAGCTTTCATCTGTTTGCAGAGGCTTCTGTGTATGGCTGTGTAGAACCGGAGGAAGAAATCCCATTGCTATCAATAGCTTTGATGCCATTATCCTCACACAGAAATACTGAGACTTATTACTAGCTGAAGGTACCACACTGATACAGATACTACAATCAAAGACTGCGTATTGTATTATAATTTAAAGATTGTTGTTAAACAGAGGTGTAGCAAAGATTAAATGATATGGTTCAAGGTTCTTGGGATCACAGCTGATGGGCTGATTGTGTACTGGAGAGAGACTAGGGAGGGGGAAGCTACACAGAGTAGCATGAGGTCTGTTTGAAATGGGGATGTTAAGTCATGCTCCCAGAAGAGTGACAAAGGCATCAGGAGAGGAAATGAATGGAAGTGTAGTGTGTCTGGGTGCAGGTTGGAGAAATTTCATATGCATGTACAACTTCCTTCTGTACTTGCATTTAGATATAAAAGGAAATTTATATTCTGAAGGAAAAGGACACCTCCACTCACAGAGTCTCTCACACATACATAAGATCATGCCACCAACGAGCAAATGTTTACAATGCTCTCTCTTCAACACTCAGCATGGCAGGGTAGCCTGCAGAAAGAACAGTATTTTTTCCATGCCTTTTCAGCTTAGGTCTGTGCTGATGCTACCACCTGTGACCTATGAGAGCTGTGTTTGCTGTCGCTGCTGACCTGGGGATTCAGGCTAGCAGACAGAAAGATGAAAGACTAATACCTTCATGCATTTCACAGAGCCATTCATTCCTCAAAGGGTTTGCTAGCAAATGCTCCTGCTCCTTGGTGTTCTGGCAGGTTTTGATACACCGTTAAATGGTGAAGATGCATTTTCACACCTTTTTTTCTGCTTTTCTTGTGGTCATAGCACTTACAAACTCAAGATACTGTCATCTGTCCTCATGTCCTTCAAAACTGCTCCTATTGTGTATCATGCATATTCAAAAAGCTGTTTAATTTTGCTTAGCTAAGGCGATTTACATGCTTAATTACCGTTCATAGGCTTTTCCAATGAGCTCTGTGAAGGAGCTGAATATAAGAACAAAAAGGGGGGGGAAAGGGGGAGACGTTATAGAGACATGATTCTCTCCAATAAATAACCACAGACAGCTCTGGGTGTACTCAGTGCCAGAGCTGCCTATCCGTGGGCAGGAAAAGAAATTCTGGGGCAAGTGAAATCAATAAGTCAGCACTTGGAAGTAAACAGTGTCAAAGTAATACCCTGGAGCAGTTTTCTGAGGAGAGAAGATCAAGTCAGTAACAGAGCTGGCTTGTTTTTTTTTGTGAAATTGCCTTTTTTTTCCTATGGGAATTGATGTGGGTGCTTGTAATGCTGACCACTAGAGCCAAATCCAGTAAAGATATACTGGGATTACTTGTCCCATATTGCCATTTAGTTTTGCTGTTGACTGATTTTGGTCATATCCTGAAGGGTTCAATGTAGGCAACCTTAAGGGGATAGATTTCATGTAGGATTGCACTTCAAAGGTATTATTTTCTGTGTCAATATCTTTGAGCTTCTGTTGTGACATTTCTGGAATCAGCTGGGTTGCTCAGCATTGGATCTATAATCCCTGGATTTGACTATAGTGCTACTTTCACTAGCAGCAGAGATTAATTAAAACTCATGGGTTTTAGGGAATAATTGAATTCCTTGGGACCCTTTTGCTCTTGCTATGGAGAAGGAAGTTCCTCCAACATGGGAAGACTCTGGTGTGCAGGCAGTCCTAGGTGTCCTCTGGTAGGAAGGAGAGCATCATCCTGCTGGTGCCCCTTGGCCATCTGCAGCACAGTGAGAAGGGTTTTGCACACTGTTCCAGCAGGCAGTTTTTGGAACATGAGGGTTTGGGCTCACCAGGAGTAGGGTATGGATGGGCTATCACGTACAGCAAACACATGTTGCTTTCCAGCTTGGTTCCTGTCCCTGAGCACTTTGTAATCATGGGGAGGGAAGTAATTAGCAGGTAGACTAATAGGATGAAGGTGTTACAGAGATTTAATCTCCTGGAGAACAACTTCCCATATTTTGGGTTGGTTTTGTTTTTTTTTTAATTTGTTTTGTTTTGGAAAAAACAAAATTTTCCAGCTGAACTTCGGCTGACATAAGGATTGCCTCTGTCTTCCTTTCTAAGAGCTTTAACAAGCAGCTGATTTATAGCTTCCAACAGTAAAGTGTACTATGAAGGGGAACCTTGCTGGAAAGCAGAGAGAAGCAAACACTAAACAGCTCGGAGATGCACACAGTAGGAGTCTGCCGTTTCTGAGCAACCTGCCATTCCTAGCAGTAGTTGATGGCTAAGCTGCTCTCTTCTGTTCCCACGTTTATCTATCGTACCTCTGTGTATGTGTTTCTATGTGCATACTTAGATTTTCTGGTCATTGTCAATCCTGGCCCTGTGTTGGAAACCAAATCTGGAGCCAGAGGAGACGTTCAGTCTGCTCTGAAGGTCCTTCCCCAAGTGGTGGTAGGGTTCCCTGTGGATGCCAGGACTTGTTGAGGATGGGGTTTGGTCTCTTGACTTAAGTGGTCTCCATATTATAAATATTTTAAATGAGTTTTGCACAATGAATTAACAGTTTCTTTTTGTTAAAACCTGTTGTGAGCCCAGGTAGTTTAAATAATGGCAGGACAGAACCTCTGCGAACTTCACACTGGGATTTGTGCAGGCTGCTTCCCAGGTTATCTACTGCTGGTGAGTTTTCCTTTTCATCTGCTGTCAGTACCTTCAGCTCACAATGGACTACAGATTAGCTGTCAAAGCTGGGCTGGCTTACTTTGCAGTGGTAATGTGAAGCTTCCCAGCAAGAGGAGCTTGGGCTCTCTGGCTGCCTTTGCTCCAGAGAGTGTCGGTTCAGAGCTTTGGGACACTTGTAAGACCAAATAGTGCCTTCTCAGAGGCTCCTTGGTCTTCAGGTGTGATATTTTAAATGGCCTTTGAGTCAAAGGTTAAATTTATGTCTTCATCCCAAACATGGAGTGTATTCAAATGGGTCGATCATTCATATCATTAAAGTATAAGCTTGCTTTGTTTGTTTTAAAGGACATTGATTTTGTGATTACCCCAGAGATAGCCACTGAAAACCTCAGGAATTTACAGCTTAATTGAAATCCAAATATTGAATGCTGTAGGAATGTGCCATTAGGGAGCCCGGTGATGGGCTCTGCCATCTAGTGACTCCCACAAGAAAGAAGGAAATGTTAACAAAAACAAACCAGCTCCCACATCTGAATATTTGTAAAGGCTGCTTGCTATGACCCTGGGTCATAACCAGTGAAACACCTCAGGCACAGGGGTGTCCTCCTTGTCTGACAGCCTGGCTCAGCTTAGCTCAGCTTTGCTTTGGCCTCCTTAGCTCTGCAAGGAGATCTGAGCAGATTAAAACCACCCTGTGTTTTTACTGGTTTGAGTATTTATTCTTTCGGGAAGGTTGAGTCAACACCTGGAAATTAACTCTATAGGGGCCCTGTTCTGTGTGTTTTGGCAAGCAAGACCAAACAGCAGTGCCCCACCCATGGGGAGGCCTGCACCCAACCAAGTCCTTAAATGCCTGAAGCGTTGAAAAACATTTGTGAGATCTCAGAATGCAGGTCTCGCTGTGTCCTTGAGTTCATTCCATCTATCTAAAGCTATTTCTTTCCCCTTTTTTTGATCTTCCAAAGGCCATAGCAGCAGGAACGTGTATCTGTTTTTTGGGGAGGTGTTTGCAACCTCTGGTCCTCCTGGGGCAACAACTTGGGCGATGCAGGGCACAGGACATTCGTTCCACTGGAGGCAAGAGTTGACCACTACATCAAATGGCAATGAAATGCCAAGGAGAGCAGGCAGCCTTCCCTCCTCCTTCCCTGGGAGCATTGCTTGGGATTTGTACATGGCTTGGCTCTCTGCCTGTGGTTCAAGGGCACAGGGATGCTTATAGTTCACTAGCCTTGTGAAAATGCAAAAGCCTATTTCAACTCAGAAACAGACTTCAACTTGGCTTTCAACTTGGATGGCCAAGTGCTGGCCAAGCTTTTCCATCTCTTCTATTTCTTTTGTTCATCCTGTCAAAGCTTTCTCTTTGAAACCTGGTCTTTTTATTGTCTTTCTATACACATAGTCTTTACTACCTAAAGGTTTTAAGCTGTCAGGAGTTCCTGTGTTTTTTCCAGGGCTGTTGGTATTAAAATTATCTCTATTACTGATGTTTTCCGAATCTTTTGGCTCAATTCAGGAATGAAGTAAAATCCTCTTGGAAAGTTGTGGGCATATGAATAGTTAAGCACACGCCAAACTGTGGGAGCAGGGCCTCACATAACCCTGTTTCTCCTGTCTTTGCTTCTGTAAGGTCTCATGGCCTCCATGCTGTCAGTCAATGTTAAATAATGTCCTACCAGTATTTAAGAAGAGCACTAATGACTCCATATCCTCAGTCACATCTGTGCTCAGTGAATAAAACTATAAAGCTTCTATAAGCTTCACGCATTTGGCAAAGCTCTGGGGCTCTAATCTTAACTTTTTCCTGCTCCAGCTGTGTTATATCCCTTAAACGTGAATAAAGACCTTCTCAGTCTTACAGTAGAAGACAGCCAAGAGAGCAGGGAGGGAAAGGAAAGGGAAACAAAATATACAATAGAGGTATTTTAGATGCCATTGAGGAGATGGATTTCACTGTAGGAGTCTTTTGCTGAAGATGAAACGGGATCTAATTGAAGAAGAGGTGATGTGATCTGACCTGTGAGCTCTTTTCTCTGCACTGACAGACTCAAACCTGTCACTTGTCCACAAGTTTGTCTCTGGGAGGGTTCTGATAACTGTTTTAAAAGACAGTGTTGGCTTTGCCACAGGAGAGTTGGGGCTACATGGGCTGTCCCACCACCTCGTGTGGTGTTTAGGTGTTTAAGCTGGAGCAAGGAAGCATCTGCTCAGCATCATCCACCTGAGAGCCTCTGATGCCTTTAAGTTGAACAGAAATTATTGCTAAATATTCTGTGGAGTGAGGAGCAAATTTAAATGAATCAGGATTTTGCTGTCATCTCCACCTATTCATTTCCATTTGTGAAGACAGTGTTGCTGGGCTCTGGGATGTCCATCCTGTGGGTGATGGTACTCCTTGGGAAGAGATGCAGAGAGACCGAGCTGATGCAGGAGGACATCTGGGGGCAGCTCCCAGCAGCATCAGGCCTGGTCAAGGTCTTCTGAAGAGCTGAAGGTAGAAAACAGGGAGAGCTCAGGTGGTTTGGGCACCCAGTTGGATTACTCAGATGGTGACCTACCTGCTGTGCAGAGCCTGCAGGAGGGAGGTATTAGCACATGGAAACAGGGCAACCACAGGAATACATTTGTCTTGCCATTGTTTTAACCTGGGTTTGGAAAGGCTGGTGGTGCTGAAAGAAGAAGAGATTGCTTCCCTGGTATTGTGGTGGCTGCTTTCTAATGGGAAACCTCTGTTTGCATTGGCATTTGAGCAGCTGCCAAAGTGTTGTGTAGTTTTAAGACATGACAGTATCATGTGCTATTTTTCATGCTGCTGCACTGTATTTTAAGTAGCACCACTTGTCAGCATGCCTAGTGTCGGAAATCAGCAAAAAGAAATTACTCAGATGCATTGAAAATAGAAAAATCCTCAGAATACAGCAAATGTTCTTCAGTTATTAAGCTCTAAGACATGTTCACTTGTTATTGTTTAAACAGAAGCTATTAACCTTTCTGTCCCTAACACTTATTCCTTCCCTCCCTTTTTCTACTCGTGCATTTTGCAGCCCAGATGAGTGTTCACTGACTAGTTTTAATAAATGATTTCTTATTTTCGGAGGTGAGGCAAGGAGCATAAACGTTGATGCCCCTGGTTGTATTAAAGAGGTGGTTGATAATTAAGCAGTTGCCAGGGCCTGGGCAGTTTGTTGATGTGTTTTTTAATTTTCTGGTGAATGAATGATGTTCTTCAAAGAGAGCTGTCATTGGGGAAATCAGAGACGTACTGAAGCACACCCATGTTGTCTGTGCTGTCATGCTCAGTGCAAGTCCAGCAGTATTATAATGAAGCTTATGGGCAAAGCTAATTATGCATCTGTCAGATGCGGTGACAAATGCTGTGTGCATCCCTGTATTAAACTTGTGAAAATCTGTGTCAGCTGTGGGGGTTTCAAGTTGTTTTCACAACAGCTCACCATGTTGTGAGGCGTGGATGCTTTGTGCACCATCTGTAATGTAAGAGACAATCATCTGTAAAACAAAATCAGACCTGTGCTGGATTGACCCTGGCTGGACACCAGGATAGAGCAAAGCTTCTCTATCACTGCCGTCAGTTGGACAGGGGAGAGAAAATGTAAAGGAAGTCTCGTGGGTTGAGATAAGGACAATGAGAGATCATTCACCCATTCCCATCATGGGCAAACCAGACTCAACTTGGGGAAAATCTATTCATTACCAACCAAATCAGAGTAGGATAATGAGAAATAAAAGCTAAATCTTAAAACACACGGAGAGATCCTCCCTTCTTCCTGGGCTCAGCTTGACTCATGATTTTCTTCACCTCCTTCCCCCGAGTGGCACAAGAGGACAGGGAATGGGGGCTGTAGTCAGTTCATCACATATTGTCTCTGCTGCTCCTTCCTCTTCAGGACCACCCACACTGTTGGCCTGCTCCAGCATGGGTCTGTTCCATGGGTCCCTTCCATGGGCTGCAAGTGAAGATCTACTCCACTGTGGACCTCCATGGGCTGCAGGGGGACAGCCTGCTTCACCATTGTCTGCACCATGGGCTGCAGGGGAAGCACTGCCCTGGCACCGCCAGTACCTCCTCTTCCCCTCCACTGTCCCTGGTGTCTGCAGGGATGCTTCTCTCATATTCTCACTCCTCTCTCCAGCTTCAATTGATCCTGTGCAGTAACTTCCCCCACTTCTTACTATGTTATCCCAGAGGTGCTCCCACCGTCACTGGTAGGCTTGGCCTTCCCCAGTTGGTGGGTCCATCTCAGAGCTGACTGCATTGGCTCTACTGGAGACGGGAAGCTTCTGGCATCTTCTCATAGAAGCCACCCCTATAGCCCCCCTGCTACTGAAACCTTGCCATGCAAACCCAGTACAAGAATGAGGAACATACGATTGCCACAGCGTGTGGAACTAACCGATGACATTTTGTAAGACAAGGATGGGATTTGATTTGCTTAAGGAATTCACTCTGTGCAGTGTATGACTAACTTCCCTGTGTTGCTGTGAAAGCCTTGTGCATCGGTCTCTTGCAGCATTACTTCTGAAATGTGATGCTGAAGCAGCCCAGAGCTGTGTTAGGTAGGGAAAGAAGACACAGAGAGCTAATCCTGTTTTGCTGTAAGTAGAAAGGATTCTAGTCATGGTCCCGTGTGAGGATGGAGAAGAAATCCTCCTATGGACCCAGGGAGGTTTACTGGTCGTAGCTTCAGAGGGACCAGGCTCTTGACTGTCCTTGCATTTGCAGCTATGCTGCAGTTCTTGCTTCCACAAACTTATGAGGGATTGCAGCAGCAAGTCCTCACAAGCGTTGCTTGTTTCTGCTTTGCCCCTATTGCCATGAGTCGAGCTGCTTGCTGGTGCTGTCCAAATGCATGGGCAGCAATGATCAATTTCTAGTGGCTGACGCAGAGTGCAATCTCACCCCAATCAGAATTTTGTCTTATTTCCATTAGGGAGCACAGCTTTTTCTTCAGAGCAATTTCCATGCGACCAGATACAGGCTGCTCATTACAAACAGAACGATGCTCGAGCTCAGTAACCTGCCTGGAGAGGACAATGCTGTTTAAAGCCCCAAGTTAATGAAAAGTCCACAGCACACTTTTGATAAGCTTTGTCATCCCTTTGTCTGCAGATCATAGACCCTGCATTTTAATTTACTATACATAATGCTTTCTTAATGAGTTCCAGGGGATAGCCATTGAAACATGGCACAGCAGCTGCCAGCATGATTATGAAAGAGAGGAGGTTATTTGATTTACGTGATATTCCGTTATGGTAACTAATATTTGCAGACAGGATACAATACAGGAAGAAAAGAGCCCTCCATTTAGATTTTGGTATCTCAGGCCTAAGGTGCTAAATCAATTTATTTTGCATGTACGTGGGCAAACTGCTAATTGAAAACTAATGGAATTATAGTTGAGTCTTGGAAGTGTTGAAAGACTCCCGTTTGCTTTGCACCATAAAGTTCAAGCAGACCAGTAACACTACCAGGATTTTCGAAGTGCAAATGAACTGCTTAATTTAGTACACAGAAGCATTTTACAGACGGGGTCCCTCATCTCCTCCCCAGTTTCAAAACAGAAATGAAAATAGTCAAAACTTGGGAACGACAAAATTGTAATGCTCTGGCAGAAGGGATGCATTGCTGAGGGTAAGCTCTTCTTTTGCAGGGCGTTGCTTTCTTGGCCTCCTTTCCTTTTCTTCAGCTGGGTCCTGTGAGCAAGCCTTTATCTGGAGCTCTCTGTGTGTGTGTACGCTGTTCCCCTTTCCTATACATCCTTGCATAGCACCACAATGCCGTCTTCTCACACAGAGGCACTATTTAAAGGGTTTATAGGGTTGTTCTATTGTTCTTCCTGTTATTTTTTTCCTCTTTATGGGGATGGGAGCCAGGATGCCTTTGTGTGCTAGGCAGTAAACAGGGTGAATTGCTGTGCTGATCATTTAAACTGAGTTTGTATGTAGTGAATGAACACATGCGTTTATGGAGGGATGATACTGTGGGACCCAAGTCTGAGAACAGATTTACATTCTGGTGCCTAATTCAAGACACAAGCTGCTGGAAAAAAATGCATGTGTGAATATGGGATGTGTTAAGTTTTGTATGATGGCAGCTTCTGGCATTTTCCAAGTTAGACCACTTGACTCGACTGTCTTAGCATTCTTAGTGGTTTTCTATTATTATTATTGTTGTTCTTATTATGATTGTTATTGTTATTGGTTTTACTATTCTTCTATGTGTTTGGAAAGCCAAACAGGGTTAGCAGGGGGTAAGACATGCCTGTGAGTTTTGCAGATACTTGAAGGCACTCTGAAGTGGTGAGACTGAGATTTCCAGATTCCAGTACCAGGTGTAAAGAGGGGAGTTGTCACAAGCCTTCACACTTAATTGTCCTCTCATTTGTCTGTCCTAGTCCATCTCTGCTCCCAAGTTTTCCCTTCCCTGGAATAGGGTGCCCAGGGAAGTGGTTGGGTTGCTGTCCCTAGAGGTATTTAAAAGACATGTAGATGTGCTTAGTATCATGGTTTGGTGGTGGATTTGGCAGTGCTGGGTTAGTGGTTGGACTCAATGATCTAGAAGGTCTTTTCCAACCTAAACAATTCTATGATTGTATGATCATGCACCACATAATATTCCATATAAAAATACCCTTTGCCCAATGACTAGCAAGAGGTCTGGAGCAGCAGTTACAGGAACATCTCACCCTGGATCTGCAGCTCAGATGCTAAGAGCATCCTGAAGAGTCAAACACAAGTGCATCTCTACCCATCTCATGAAAATTGCAATTTTCCTCACCAAATTTGCAAAACAAAGCATTCCATCCAGAAAATTAGAAAGTTTTGGCTTGGCCTAAAACAAAAGAGTGATGATAATTAATTTTCTCTGATACAGATCTCCAGTATGAAAGTTTAAATGCTGAATCATTTAAGTTTGGCAAAGTGTGAAAGAGCAAAGTCCTGCAGCCAAAAGCACGTACACTAATGGTGAATGGACTTGAAGCGCACATTCCCCTTCTGTAGCATGTGAGCAAATGCATACGTCTGTATGTGCACTGTGTGAGGCTGAGTCATCAGTGTTACCCCTTTGCCAAGACATGGAGCCTCTGAAAGAACAAGAGCTGCATGTGAAAATACACCCGTTGCTAGATCATAGGGATGTAGCAAGGGGGGAGCTGCAGCAAGGCTGCAGGGATGCTCGTGTGTGCAGTGGCTTTTGTGTGAGAGGAGGTTAAATGAATGGGGATTGTGACTTGTAGAGAGGTAATACAGAGTAGAAATGCCAGAGGTGGCCATTTCTGCAGTGGTAAAAAGCAAAGGTGGAAAGGTGTGAGTTTTCATGGGTGTGCTTCTAAAAGGCCTACGGATGTCAAATGAAATAACCAGAGCAAACAAGGGGAGTGTATCTCATTCCTTGTCTCATTCCCCAGCAGCACACATTGGGATTGCACAGCTCTGCACTGAAATGGGTTCACAAAAGGGCTACAGAAAGTTGTGGATGAAAAGCCTTCTGAGAGCTATTACTTACCAAGCAAGTTACTTCTGATGGCTCAGGAATCCTCTAATTTTAGCTTGCCAGAAGCTGGTATGGTGTGCTTGGGCAGGTCTCGCTGTACTCAAGTAGCCTTCCATCTGGCTCCAAGCAGCAGCAAAAAATGAACTCATGGTTTGGTTCAGTCCAGACATCCTTCTGCCTGTTATTTTGCTGAGCTTTTAAATTAGTCCTTTCTCATATTTTTAGACGTTTATGAGAAGCTATTACCTTACTAGAACTGTAATTAAACTCCAGAACTCTTTATAACTGCCGTTTGGAAGTAGGTCAGTTTGCACTTACTTGTCTTGAAGGTTTTTTTCCTTTTTTCATGTCTTAGTTGTAGGCTGACTTACCATCTGCCTTGCCTTGGCAAAGCAAAGGAGTGGAAGATAAGATTTGTAAGATATAATTGGGCTATTATTAATCATTTATCTCCCGTGAGGTAAGTCACTGACAATTACCCATGACCATGTTTCTGGATCTTCATGGTTTTCTATGGTAGACTTCAAGCTCAGAAAGCCTTCCCAGTTTAAACAGTCCCAAATAAAAGACTCATGCTGACTCAGATACCTTAAAACTGTATGTGGACAACAGGCAGTTGTTTGCAGGGCAGCAGCTGGGTTGTGCACACTTGGGAAATCACAGGGTGAGACCAAGCAGGATGCAGGCATGATGTAGGCATGATGCTCACCCCAGGAGTATCACCGAGCAGTTAGGCTGTCTCCCCTGCTGCTCTGTTACACTAGGTTATCAGTGACATGAAGGAAAACAGTTGCTATAGTCCATGCTTATTTCACCAGGTAGGATTATTTATTGTAATTTTAGTATAACAGGTCTCCATAGTCAAGGAATATGTGAATTCATGCATCCTGTGTTTGTCATTCTATAGACATAGTCAAGAGTTTGCTGATTTCCTCAGTTTTGCAGTTCATTTTCAATAAAAAGGTTGAAAAATGCACAATTCCTTCAACATCCCAAAAGTAATTCTGCTTTTGGTCCAGCTCATTGAGTTTCTTTCCCTCCAGCAACTGGAGGCTAAATGAGCAGAGGCAGCTTCCCTCCTCCTTGAAGGAAGACCAGACAAAAATGCTGCCTCTAACATCAGCGTAGTCCCTTGGATTAATGGCTGCACCCAGGAGTTATCAATTGCTAACCCTCCTTTTTTATATATATATAAGAAATTTGTATTTGAATCTAAATTATCAAAAGACAAAAAAACAATTGAGATGCTTTTTCCTTTGCTGTTTGTTGTTCCAGGCCTCCTGCCATAAGTTTTTTCTGACTTGAATACAAACTGTTCTTCTTATAGCTTTCACTTTGAAATGGTTTCCTTGTTTTATCTGCATTTGTGTGTGTATGTGTGCTTTTAAAAGCTTGCAGATGTTTTTTCCTCACCTCATCATTGTAGCTAGCCATTATTTTTGTGTTCATTTGGATTTTGGCTGAAAAGTAAGGCCTGCAGGAGCAGGAGATTATTGCTCAGTCCAAGGAAGGGGGGAAATGGGTATTTGGAAGCAGATGGGAACATGTAGAGGTTTCAGTAGAGGAGTGTAAGAAAACAAATGCCACAGATTATTAAGACTTAATGAAATGAGGGGCTTTTATAATTATTACATTTGAAGCTTAAAAGGAAACAACATGCCATAAATATAAATTAACCTTCATTTTTCATTATCCTTCTCTACTGACAGCTATTGTTATAGGATGAAACACTGAGTATCTGTTATTTTTTGCTCTTTTTAAGGTCAACTAAAGCAGCTGACAGCAGCCCACTTTTCCTTTGCTTTCCCATGCATTTCATAGCTGCTGGACACTGTAGCCTGCCAAGTTGCTTGGTGATTAAGAGTCAAACAGGATAGTAAAGTTTACAAGCGTGAAGGCTGGTAGCACACAGTGTGATACTGGATGTCTGGATATGTCTCAGTCTTTTTGGCTCAAGCTGTAAAAAGCCTGTTGGCCTTCTAATTATTTCTGCAGACCTATACTTATATTATGACTATTTTTATATTGTACAGAACTGAATGTTTAAGTTCTGGGTTGTATGATACCTTAATGAAATAAGCAGGCTGTCTGACAGCAAAAGGAAAGGATTAAAAAATAACCAGTGACTTCTAATATGGTTCACAAGGTCTTGGAGAGGTTGTATCTGTGCTCTCACCTGAGTCAGACAAACTGGTAAGGAAATAAAAAAATGACTAGTCATGGAGTAATAAAGACTGCTTTTCAGTGAGAAATCTTAAAATTGTAGGGTTTATGGTACTTAATTTATCAAAACAGATGAAGCAGTGATTGGTGAATGTGGTAAAAGCTTTCACCCAGTACAGTGCAAAGTGCTGTGGGTGTCTTCACTGCAACAGAGAAAGGGGAAAAGACCCAAAAGAGAGGAGGTTGTATCCAGATAACGTGAGGTTGGATGTCAGAGCATGAGACACTGGAACAGACTGTGTCCCATCTCCCTGTGTCTTGAGGAAAATCAGGAATACATAAGCTGTATAGCCCAGGTTTTGAAGTTGAATCAAGGGTTGTGAGTGAAATTATGTTGTCTCAGAGGTCAGATTAGGTGATCTAATGATCCTTTTTGACCTTAAAAGCTATTATTATGTGCCATTATCCATTTCAGCTGTGGATAGGCCACATATGTTACACACAGTCCATGGTTATGATACAGTATGGCTGGAGAAAAAATGTCAAAATTAATAAGTAGAATCTGACTTTTATAGCTTTGTACCAGATTTCTTTGGGGAAATTTCCTGAGGTCTTTTATTTTTAATATAGATACAGGCTTTGGCTTTGGTGATTTGTCTTGCTGCCAGATAAAGTTTGTTGAAAGGAACATAGTGATTAATGGCACAGACATTTTAAAATTCTTGTGAGATGGGCTGGGATTATTATTTTCATTCTTTGAGTTTTAGCATGTAATGCCTGCTGTCAGAAGATAAGTGCGATGTGACTTAATCATCACTTGGGGAGAGGCCATTAGTGATGAATCCAGGTACTACAGGCGATCGTGTAGATGACTGAATAAATAGTGTTCTTTCTGTACTAGCATATATTACACAAATATCATGGTACTGGTGTTTGACTGCTGCAAGTAGAATCAGTTTTTGCAAGGTTTTAATCTCATGAGGAGAGCAAAACCACATAGGAAGCAGATGACTGAAGTAGGAACAGTGTAGTCCTGATTTGCAGAGGAAGAAATGAGTTTGATTTGATACTCTCAAGCCCTGGAAGTGAGGTAGGGACTTAGCAAAGCAAAATAGACATGTATGAGCACACTGAAAGGTAATTCAACTTCGAGTAAAAGTTTTCTAAGAGTCATAGAGTCAAAGTAAACTTGGATTTTCTTTGTGTTCTGCAAAGGGATAATTTAAAACATATTCCAAAATTAAAGTTTGTTTAAAAGGCAGATAAGGATTAGAGTGAAAGTAATTTAGGGCTGGGCACAACACAGGGATATTGCAGCTATTCCAAAACAAACCTAATAAACGCAGTGTATCTAGAGTTAAGGTTAACCTTAAAAGAAATCAAAGATGTTAAAGAATAGAAATGCAAAATCAGTTCACCCAAAGAATTTAACTGTGTTCTATACTGGGGTCATGTAATATCTATATAGGTACAGTGAGTGAGTAATACAGTTTTATTCTTCAAGTCCTGGAATATTTTAAATTGGTCTTTTAAATAATGTTTTCCTCTTAAATTATACCTGCAGCATGAAGATACGGTTAGAGGAGGGTCTGAGGAAGGTTGCTACCAACACATTTTCAGTTGACTTTAGTTCATAAAATGACCCTATATGTGAATTCTCAGAAAATGCCATCTGAACTTTCTGCTGTACAGGCAAGATGTGGTGTATTCCATAGTTTAGGCTTTGCTTTTAGTGTAGAACTCAAAGTAGTCTTTATCAGGGAAACTAAGTGGCACTTCTAGAGTGAAAGATCTGCAAAATGTTAGAATTTCATATGAAAAAATGACTCAAGAAGCCTTTGAACCCGAGGGAAATGTTACAGGCAGAATTGCCATGGGAATGGAACAAAACTGGGTATTTGCCTAAATGTGAGCTGAATCCTGCAATGGGGCTCAGAAAAGGAGAGACAGAAAGAAAGGCAGGGTCAAGAACTGGCCAGAGAAATTCAATGATGCATCTATTCTGAATGGAAACCCAAGCAATGCTGATGCAGAGCGGTGGCTCACAGAGGAGTGAGAAGGGGTGGCAAGTGAAGGTCAAGGAATCTCTTTTCGGGTACCAGCAGCTGGGGGTTTTGGGTGGCTAAGGGAGCCTGGCTACCACTAACTAGGCAATTAGTGAGACAGTGCTGGAAGAAGCTATGAGAAACACCTCCTCAACTGCAGTTGAGGGAATATCCTTCTGTAAGGAGACTTTCTCACGTCATTGAGGTCATGCAAATCCGTATCCCTGGTGGACTCTGAGGTTTGTGAGTTGTGGAAGTGACCCAGATAATGGGGATATTGGTCAGTCTGCTGCGGAAAATGCAGATCCAGTGGTGCGTTCAGACCCTGGCATGTGCCAGGACACATGAAAAGTGAATATCTGACCACTGGGACTGTCACTGTTTCACTGGAGGTGTTGCTAGAAATGAAGCACATTTCCTTGGGATGAAGGGGGATTTTAGCTTGGTGTAAGTCTGCTTTAGTGGATTTAGAGGCAGCAAGGCACTTCACAACCCTCCTGTAAGATCAGCAACAGCACAGGATGCCGAGTCCACCATATGTTCATGTTTAATAGCAGTTTAGAAGTCTGTGAATTTTGCCTATGGGATGCCTAAAGACTCTGGGGTCATGTAAATTGAAACAATGCAAAGTTTATTGTGCATTTAACTTAATTTAAATACCTAGAAACAAGCACAGGGGGATTCTTACCAGTTGCAGTTATTGGTTTTAATAAATACCGTTGTAATTGAATGTGATTTAATAAAACCAGTTTATTTCCAGCCTTTTGGAGTGGGAGTGCAACTCCCCGAGGGGAAGACAACAGGAGGGGTTAATCAGAATAACTTTTATTCTAACTTAATCAGTATTAGTGAGCCATTCAAAGAATCAGGTGGGCATTCGTTTTCATTCACATGGGCTACAAACTGAGTGTTTAATCTTGGTGGTGATGAAAAGGTCTGCACTGAAGAGGTTACTTCACTTGTAGACCAGTATCATAGACTTTTTCATAGGGATTAATGCAGGAGAGTGGTGACTCTCCCAGTTGACCCTGCTGGCTTTCAGAGCTGAGGAGATGCTGCCTACAGGGCTACATGTCCATGGCTTTGCCCATCAGTGGTCCTCTTTCTGTTTTATTTGGCGCAATGTGGTCCTTGATCTTCTGCAAACTAATGTGATCTCATCTAACATAATTTATTTGTGTTCAGAATCCCTGTTGAAGTTAGAGGCAAACTTAGTATTCATTTCAGATGGTAATCCTGGAGATAGGTGTGCAATTGCCATGTGTTGTTTTAATAGCAAATTCCCTAAAGCCATCACCAGATTGGTCAAATCTGTGTTGCATTATTTGTACCCAGCCTGTTTTATTAAAAACACCTGGGTGAAGTTAAAAGTTATCTGGCACCAATTGGATATCCAGCATCTAAAAGCTATCCACTTGTTTATGTAGTATTTAGGGATCAGAATAAATGCTTTCAGCATAGTATCACTGCTGAGGAAATCAGTTTTTAAGGCATGACTCAAAAGTCACTAATAAATTTCCTCGTAGAGATGCCACAAGATAAGTAAAAGGGGTTGTGTCACAGCATTTAAAGTATTAGTCTGCTCTAGGCATTAAGATGGAATCTTTATTTTGCTTAAAATGGAGTAAGGGCATCATAGATGGTTTTTAATATTCCATAGAATAACATGGAATCTGTATGGCTATTAAGAAAGAAATAGGATCTGTAAATTTGGGGTAAGATCAAGGAGAGACCTTTTAGTTCTGTGGCCACCATAATACTACCTTTTGCTAAGCTTTGGAAAACAGTGTGTATGGTTTGTAAAGTGTAACAGTAATTTCTTCTTTGATGAGGGCTCCAATTACAGTGATTTTATCTTATGATGTTTGATTGTGTAATCTTTAGAAAACCATTTAGACATGCTGAAGCATTAGCACCAGGTGTACAGTACCGTGAAATCTGTTATAAAACAGCTGTTAGCATCGCATTTGCCAAGTATCTGTAAATAATTGAAAGACCCAGTTAAGAAAATAGTTGTTATTTATGCAGTATAGCCTTGTGAATGATGTGTGCAGTAGCACAGCATGAGTTGTGGACCCATCTTGCTGAAACTTCACTGAGAAGCCCAATACTCTAATCTGTAGGAAACTTTGGTACTTGGTAATAACTGTAGGAAAATGATTCATGGGATCTGTTAACAATATTTCCTGGAGTTTGGTTGTCAGTGAAATATGGAGCCTGTGTAAGTGGTATTTCTGGGGCCACTGAAGCCTGTGATCCTGGTGGCAGAGGTGGCAATCAGTGATAATAGTATACAATTGTAGAATCATAGAATATTTAGGGTTGGAAAGGACCTTAAGATCATCTGGTAATCAGTGATATAATGCTAAATCAAAGACAATAATGAATCAAATGATAATCAATGCTATTATAATAAATGATACCATAGTGATAGGAGAAGTGTGCCACAGGTACCACACTCCTGTAACCTGTGAGTCTGGGAGATGCCCATGTGCCATTGTCCTCCTTTTTGTGCACTGACAATGAACAAACAACCCACCGGCTGCAAAGCTTGTTTAGAAAGCCTAAATTTGATCCAAGATCTGGAAACACCACAGAACATGAATAGGAGAGTATTTGATAATATCTTAATAAATATTGTCCTTTGACAGATGCCCTGTGAATAGTGTATTGTCCTAGAATGAAAATGAGATTCAAGATAAAAACGAAGAAACAGGCCCTATTAACACTAAAGAGCCGCTGCAGGTTTCCCTATCTGGGCCAACTTCTTTGTGTCTTCCTCCCTCAGCGGGTCCATGTCGGTTTATATTTCATCAGATGATATACATTTTAGTCTTTACAACTTTCTCCCTCTCATTTCTCTCCCGTCATTTATTATTTAACCCTCTAAAGCATTTTATGCCTTTGCAAAGTGTCATAAAAAATAAAGTTGATTGATATAAATATTGCATTGTGAAATTTCTGTTTGTGACCTGGGATTTTTTTTTTGCCTTACATTGCTGAGATACTAAATATTAGGTTAGATTTAGTGCCTATTTGGCATAAACTATGCACCTGCGTACGTGTAAATTCATCTATATGCCCAATGAAGTTAAAACTCTCAGTATATAACTGTGTTGGTGCCTGTGCATTAGTGTGTATTGCAAGCTGGACAGATTTCTTGTTTACAGATAATTATTTCCTGTGGCATCAGAAATTCTCCACAGTGCTGGTTTTTAATTTAAAAAGGAAAATAAAAATCATATAGTTGGAAAAGTAGTTTTACAGAAACCCTGTGCTTGGATTCATAGCTATCATTGGCAGCAAGTGGTTATATAGCACTTGGCTGTCCTGTTTCAGTTAATTAAAAGAATAGTAAACATAAAGCATGAAATAACTTCAGTTTGAGTCAAGTTTGTCCGTATCTCTGGATGTCAGTTTTCACCTGGCTGGATCTCCAAACTGATACATTTATAGTGTTTTATTTACAATGTTTTACTGAGGTGTGGAGAGCTGATATCCAGTCATGATTTCTGGTTTTGTGCTTTGAATATGGAAGCATTTCATCCCACTCTCTTTTACACCAAGGAATGGGATGATCAGCATCAAGAGAGAAGGTCCACATGATTGACGTTAAACATGGTCAAGGGAGACCATGCTATATGGGGACCTATGTTATCTAAAATGCCAGGTAGACAGAATTGTGTATTTATAACTGAAAGCATAAAATGGATTATACTGGAAAAGAGTGGTATGTGGGAGAGAAAGTAGAAAGCAGAGATTACGTTAGGTACTTGGAATGAATCTTTCTTTAATCAGAGCCCTGGAGTGAAAATCCAAAGGTTTAAAAGGTAGTATGGATCGAGGCCAATAACAACAGTTTATCAATTTTAGTGGGCTTAAATTAATCTTAATGCAGACAGAGAATTTCTAATAAATTAATCCTTGAAAAGAAAAAAAGCAAGCAGGACTATGGATCCCTTTATGCAAGATAAATAATAGGAAAGGAAGCATTTCTTCTGATAAGATGACAAGTGTAGAATAATCCTGAAGATGCCTTTACGCATAGTGCTTTGGTTAAGCAGGCTAAATATTTATGGAAATCACAGGCGGTGGAACTTCTGTGCTACTTTATTTCCAGATGAAGGACATTTGAGTCACCAAAAGAAGAGCATTAAATAAGACTAGTGGGGTTTTACATTAGTTTGAGTCGTTAGGTGAACCTGGGTTCCATTTACACCATTCATGGGGTGCAACTCTGTGAGGTGATTTGCCAGAGAATATTCTGCCAAGAGGAAAATATCTTAAATGGAAGTAAAAAAAAGAATACACTGGTCCTATGGTCCCTTGGGAAACCCCTTCCCACTGGACAGTGTTTTGTAAGTCTTTGGAAGGTGTATTTTCCACCAGGAAATTTCCCAACCATGCAGCCTACATAAAAGGATTTGGGAGATGGTAATAGAAGTTGTTTTGAATGTCTTAGCTCCTCCCCGTCTTCTCCAGCATTGATGAATGGGCAAAGAGGTTGAAACATGAAAGCGAAAAAGAAAATAAAATGTTTCTAGTAGGTTTTCCCCTAAACCCCTTTTTGTTGTCCTTAGAAAGGCCTGGTTTTAACCAGGCTGTTTTTACTCAAGGTGAGCAGACCCAGGTTTTCACAACAGTGATGCTGAAGGTATTGCTCCTGGTATTTGCAATACCTGCAGTTGAAACAAAGTGGGTAGTTCATGCCTCAGAGCTACTGCAATCAGGTTATTTGCAAACCTAGTCAGAAATTGCAAAGTGGGGGCACCCAGCCCAGGCTTGGAGGTTTTTATAAGGGTTGCATATCTCAGGAAGGTCAGGGAAATCTTTTCCTCTCCTGTATACCGAGCTTCCTTGTTGGGAGACCATAAGCTTTGAGAAACATGGCTAGAAGCACTCACCTCTTATATTTTTCTTTTTCAACCCAGTCTGCAGATGGCTTCATCCAGAAAGCTTCTTTCCTTTGTACCAATCTTCTCTGTCTTATGAATATTTCAGGGGAATCTGTGCAAAAGAAAGGGGATTTTTAGCTGAAAAGCATTTCCTGCTTCTCTGAACTGTGCACTGTCACTCTGTTGTCTGAACTGTAATTGTTCTGCATTGCTGGTGCTCAGGGAGCAGACTGCACACTCAGCATCCTCAGAGATCTCTCCTTTCTCTTCATTCCCCAGTAGCCCAAGGATATCAGGTTTTCTGACGCAGCTGATTTTTGAGTACATCAGAGACCAAGATTTCAAAGCTAGTTTGTCTACAAGATCTCTAGGATGGCAGAGCACATTATTTTGTGGTCATCTTATTCTTGCTGACATATCCATGTGATAGAGTTTGTGTGTGTTCGTGTATCTGTGTCTCTAGGGACTGTTTATTAGGGGAAAATGTGTGGAAGAGCCAAAAAGAGGGACTGAATATCTGGCATGGTTTCTCTTGAGATTTCTTCCTCTTCTATTAACCTTTCCACCATAACCACTTTTGTATTTCTGGTCTTAATTAGAATTTTGAGTGGAGCTGTGGAAGGAGCGTATCTATCCCCCAGTTGATTTCTCCATCTGATTTGGCATCCAGAAATACGTTTCTTAGGAATTAATTATAATTGCTTTTGATGGAAAGCCAACTTTTTTTTTCATGTGTTAACTGTTAATTCTTAGCTTGTTTAACATGTGATTAAATAATGATGATAAGCCCGAATGCAGGCTTTCTGTATGTTTGTGATTTGAAAGGTTGTGTATTTCCGACTTGGTGTGGCTACATGGCTATGGTATATTAGTGGTAAGCATGGAGGTGCATGCTTTGGAGAGGCAAGATAAGACAGTACATAAAGAGGCTTTTAGACTTGTATTGGTTAATGAAAGGTTCAAACTACTACCTTTTGGACTGCATGACTAGTTTGCAGTCTGCTCTATAACCTCCCCAGCTGTATTCAGGTTGGAGAAGTTCATTGCTGTGGTTTATTCTTAATTCCCTTCAAGAAAATGACACTTACTTCTAGACAGCTGCATGTTGATGAAGAGGGGATAGGAGCATCTTGTTTCTTGTGAGTTTTTTTGTGTCATAGGGACAGTGCATAACATCCAGCTTCTGGTCGGAAAAAGATGCTGTAGCCTCTGCTTTGGGCACTCCCCACAAGATTCTCCTGGAGCTGTCGATTTTCTTTTTCCTGTTTTTTTTCTGTATATCTTTTGGGTATGCCTGTTATTCCCGCTTCCAAGAGTACCTCCTCGTGCTGGTAACCATGTTTTAAATCCTTGTCCTTTGCATGACAGCCAGAGATGTCACACAGGTTCTTTAAGACAGGTTAAAACAACTTCAGACACTTTATAACTATGCTGCTGGAATTATTTGTGACTGTCAGGAAAAAAGCCTTTACTGGGTGATTTTATTCTGAAAACTGACTTTGTAAAAAGAGTCGTAGCTGTCCAAGCACACGTCTTTGTCAAATTCACTGAGCTTACAAGTGCGGAAGAGCTTTTTCTCCTGCCAGCTTTGAAAACCCATCCCAGTGCCAATCACTACGTGGATTGTTTTCAGTTGAGACCGACAGTTTGTCAAAGTCATGATGGTTGTGAGTAAAGAAGACAAAGGCTTCTCTTTAGCTCAGTGAGTATAGCTGTGTATAAGCTGTATCTCTGGTAAGGCAGGATCCTTCCCCAGCCTTATAAATGGGCAAAAAGTAGGTAAAAGATGCCTTGCTAATGTCAAACACTCGTTTGTGCTATTAATTTAGGCGATGGGATTTTTCGAGACAGCTTGCAGTACAACATGAAATGTGGGACCCAGAAATGCTGTGTGGGTAAGTGCTTTGTGCAAGTATAAATTGCAGGTTATTAGCAGGAGATGCTGCTGGGAGGAAGGCAGTGAAGGCAAGGCACTGCACACCTCTGGAGCAACTCTGACAGGCAATCACTTGCAATAGGCTCCAGCATAACTGCACAGCCACAATTCAGCTGGTGCGTGGAAAGGGGCAATCAACAAGGGTTGAGGAATCGTCACTTTGAGTCCATCTTTTGGGTCCAATATGATTTCTTTTCAGCTAGGCATAAAGCTGTCCAATTTATCTCCCAGACAGTAAGCAGCCAAAGGAAGGGCGTTAAGTGAGTAGTGAAATAAAAGAAGTTTTTAGACTTGCTTAGAAACTTCCAGGGATGCCCTGAAATTAAGGGAACTTTGGTTCGCATTCCGTGATCAGCCTTGTCAAAAAGGAGTAAAAATAATGGGTTTTTAATAACAGAAGTACTAATTGTCTAAACTTCATTCCCTCGCTGAGAAATGCTGTCTACAGTGGCTGAGATCATTCTCAGATTTAGCCCTGACCTGAGAGCTCCTGACCTCAAACTAGGGCTAGAGGTACAGAGAGGTTTTTTTTGTCTCATGTTGCTGTGGTTTTGTTCCTGGTTTTACTTAAATAGGATGAATTGATTGTCAATTTTCAGCCTTTCCTGACCAGAAGTGTGTTCTCTATGGAATAGGCATGACCTGGGGTGGGAGAGACTGGTGTGTTGTGGAGTGCTACCAGCCAGAATAGATGGTGAGATTACTAGTAGTTTGGTGAGGGCTTTTGGTCAAGATGACAAGATGAGTTAAGAACTGCTAATGTTAGATAATGAATGAAAATAGCCATATTCTATGAGACCAAACTCAGATGTTTTACCATGGCCGAGAGGTCTTCTTGAGCCTGTACTAGCTATAAATGGTGGGACACACACCATGTTGCAGGAGGAAGGGTTATGATTTTGAGAATATTTGTGCTTTGTGCATTATTGTTTAAGAGCTGGTTGGGAAGCAATAAAAAATTACTGGAACGTGGATGTGGCCAATTGCCAAATCCTATTAAATGGTGGTGGATTGATTTTCATGATTGGCAACCAGAACTAACGCTGTGTTTGCATAACTTTGTACGTTATCTTCAAGGAGGTAAGAAAAGGAACTGAAAACATCCTTTTTTTCCTGTGTTCAGGCATTTGTTGTTCTGTATCTGTGTGCAGCAGACTAGCAGAGGAAGGACTGTGTAGGGCAGCAATTGCTTCCTCCTGCCTATGATGGAGATGACATCCCTGTTCCACCCTCGGGGCCCCTCAGAGTCAGGCCCCAGGGAGTGATTATGAAGTCTCCTGGCAATGGCCATATCTCTTGTGCACACTATGTCAGGCATCCTCATTTGCATGGGCACTACTGGTTTATTTATTGCAGTGTAATTGCTTGCTGTGTTTGTACTGCTTTTTAAAGCTCATGTAAATGATCCCGCTCCACTCAATCCGCTATGGTAAATACTTATTCCAGCATACTGTCTCTCACCTTTGAATGTCCTTTATCACTGAAGCAATTTGATTCCTCGCTTGGCTTTTCTTGATAATCTTTCCATTCCCTCTTTAACTACTTCAGCCCAGTGAGCCTTCTTCCTTTGGGAAGCCTCTCCTTTTTGTGCTTAACTGTGCTTTACCCAGTGGCAAACTAAGCCCCTGTCTCTTCCCCACCAAGGAGACAAAACCTTCTCCTCACCTCCTTGCCACTTCTGCCTTTATTTTTTTCAGTGCTACTCTTTTAGGAAACAAAGAGTTTAAGTGGACACAATGGTCACAATAGTTGTATTTATCTCTGTCTGTGGTCCCCATTCCTTTGCACCCCATTCAAGAGAGACATGATAAATAAAACCTACACGTAAAGTTGTACTTAAAATTACACTACTGAGAGTGCTGCTGGTTTCTCGTTATTTTCAGCTGTGGCTCATCCTGCCTTGCCTGGCTGACCCGCCTTTGGTCCCACGGCTCTCTTCTGCCATCTAACCTGGGGAATCTCAGGTGGGTTTTTTCACCTCCTCCCCATCATGTCTCTCTTTTCAGTCTGATTCTTGCTTTGGTGGCATCTTCTTCATCACACTTATCCTGGCTTGGGGACTTTCATTTGCAAACACACCTGGAGTATGTCCCTTCAAGTCCCCCAAATAGGTTCTCTGAGGCATTTTCTTAGTTTCTTCCTTCTCCCTGTCACTGAAGGTGCTAGGCAGGTCACTAGTAAATCATCACATCATCTCAAGTAACCTCTTTGTCGCTATACCCAACATGTTCAACTGTTCCTGTTTGGACTTTGGAGTATTGTGTTCTCTTGGTTTACAGTTTACTTCATCCCCTTCCTCCATCATTCCCCAATACCTGACCCTCTGTCATGGTGCTCGTTGGCATTTTACATTTTCTCTTTTTCTAAAATCCCTTTAAGAAGATTTTCTTACTTTTCTGAGCTCTCCCTCTGGCTCTTTTAATTACAACTGTCACTTCAGTAACAGTGACTGCAAAGATCCTTGCAAAGTGCACAAGGTCCAGGGCTTAGTGCATCGCAGCCTTGCCACTGGTATTTGCTTTTCTTATTATGAGAGGTGAGAAATTACATAGGTAATTTTTACCTAAGTGGCCCAGGAGTTTCATAAGGAAAGCTGTGAGTTATATAGCAGACACATCAGGCTGTAGGTATAAAATTTTGCAGAAAGCAATAGTGTGATCTTCTTTGCCTGAGGCACAATGTGCATGAAAAGAAAGGCAGGGACAGAGGGAAAACATCACTCTAATTTGCCACTAGACAGTTGAGCTACAGTGAGCTGTAGTGAAGGCTCTGTCTGAAACATCGGCTTAGTAACACAGTAAAAGGCATTTTTGTTCTAATGTGTGTTGGTGATAAGGAGATAGTTTCTCTCAAGTTAATAAATTTTAATTAAAACTGCACACAGTGATGTGAAAACAGCATTTTATTTGCCTCAGCCCTAAGTCAAGGAGAGAAATCTAGCACAATAAATAGGATGGAATTTTTCTTTTGAGCCTCCAAATTCATTACAGAAGAAATGATCGGAGACCTTTGGTGGAGGCTGATATGATGCAATAAGGAATTGCTGTAAAATTAAGAAAAGTCTCTTCAGCATCCTCCAGATAGGAGGTGCATTTTATTGGCTGTTTCCTTTGGGGATGTGCTCATTACAGTAACCATCAAAAGAGGAATCCTTCATCTGGAGACACTGCTTAAGTTTTCTATCTGGCTGTTTGGGGAATGAGATCTTTAATTAGCTCAGGATATAAAATATTACATAGATTTCCCCTCCAACTCTTCCTTTGTTGCTGGGGTCACTAAGTGCAACCTTTTTGTAATTGTGGTTGTAATGCTTTTGTCCTTGTCTAATCCTACCGCACGTTTTTGCCCTATAAACTGTCAGGACATATTTTTGCAGTCTGTAAGTACCATAACAATTTGTACCCCAAAGTTGATAATAAATATAGTGTAAACAGTGACCTGGTTGACACATACATGTTACCCAGAGCAGTGGCAAAGTTTTATAGCTGCCCTTACAGCAGACTTTTAAAACCAGAGGTTGAGAACTGGATTTTTTGCAAGGGCATGAGAGATTTAAGGTTGGTGTGAATGGCATTATGATTTCATGCAACATTTGCTGAGAGGTTATTGCTGTAGTCTTAATGGAAATTCAAGCAAATAGACTTCTTGGGAATGGTACTTGTTACTCCTCCGTCCGTGTAGTAAGTGCAGGTGGCAGCAAGTCAAAGTCATTGCTTCTTATAGCCAGACAGAGCTCAAACCAGAAGGGATAGGAAGACACAGTAAGAGTATACTGTACCTTGCTTAACCTGGGTGCTGTGTAAATGCAGTTCAGATTTTGAAACAGAATATGTGAAAGGATGCTGTGGCTCTGTGGGAAATTCTGGAAAGCCTTTTTGCTGACATGCAGAAGCCTTAGAGGGCCAGCTGAGGAGGATGCAATAGGAGGGCACAGTTCTTCCCCTTGGCCAGGACTAGCAACCAATGTTGGTTTTGGGATGGAAATTACCTTCTTTGCTCTTCCATGTGAGACCCACATGGGCAAACGACTTCAATCCCTTATGACCTCTTTCAGTTATTGTTCGTGCCACCTACTTAACCCTGTTTTCTTTCTTGGCATCATTTCAGCTTTCAGATCTGCCTTTGTGTCCCTGGACAGAGAAAAAATCCACAGTTCTGCAAGCATATCTCCACTGCCAGACGCCCCTTTTCCTTTTCCTTCCTACCCAAGCTCCTTATTCCTGCTCTGTATTCTGGCTACCTTCATCTTCCCACTGCCAAATCTCTTTTCTTGTTGAATTTCTGCCCTCTCTACTCCACTGAGATCGCAGTTGACTAAACCCACAAATTATCACCTCCTGGCCAAATCCCAAAGCGTCATGCGTGTCCTTGGCCTTGACTTGTTTTCATATTCACTGCAGTTGACCCCTCTGTCCCCTTCAATTCACTCTTTTCTCTGTAGCTCTTGGCAGCTACGACTGCTTCGAAGAATGGCTGGTGCCTCTTATCTCAGAAGTGTGTTGTTCAGCGCCTGCCTTGGCAGCTGTGCCTTCTCCATATCCCCCTCATCTCAATACTTAGCAAGGCTGAAGCCTCAGTTACTTTCCTTCTCTTTCTGGTCCTGATCACTTAGAAATTTCACATGTTTTATTGCATCAGCTTCTCCTTCCATGCTGACTGCTCAAAAATAATACCTTTTAATTTAGAAACTTCCATTCCGGTTGGAATGAAAATTGGTATCTATTCCCAGACACCCCCTGCTAGTTCATTTGCAGGTTGCTGCAATCAGCTTGTGTATTATCCCTTCCTGAAATCCCTACTTTGCTCTCCATCACAGGGGGGAAAAATACCCAAACCCATCTCTTTTAATTTGGCTGAACATAGATAGGTCATTAGAGGTTACTGTAGGATTCTCCTTCTGCAGCACTTCCAAAAAGCCTTTGTGTATCTCTGCCCTTAGCACCAGATTGACCTAATGGTCGACCTAATGATCTCTGAAGTTAATGCAGGATATCTTTTGTCCTTACGCTCAGTTTCTGATTACCTCTTTCATACAAAATGTTGCTTAAAAGTCAGTAACAGAGCAAGGAAGTCAAGTTGTATTCCAGAGGGTTCATTCAGCTTAAACACAACCTCTGCATGGCTTACAGTAGAGTACACCAAAAAAAGACAAGTTCGAAGAAAGATAGGCAACAAGTTTGTGTAAGAGCAATGGGAAGAGGAAAGTCAAGAAGAAACAAAGGGCTAATGTGATTCTGTATTAAATGAGGTGCTTTGAGAAATGCCATTACACATATATATGGGAGGCTCATTGGTAGGGTCAAACCATGTACACGGAATGTTGCTGGTGTAAAAGATGGCAGAACCTAGTCCATGAACTGTGTCCCTGCTCTGATTTCAAAAGCCTACAGAGTTCAACATAAGAGACCATCTGGAGTTCTCCTTAAATACTTGATTTTGCTCAGGGTTCGCCTCCGTGGTGTTACTTACAGATTTCCAGCAATGCTCAGAATCTAATCATTTTACTGCTGCGGTAACAACATACATTGTAGAGATTGTCGGATAATAATGACAGTAAAAAGCAATTCCAGCAAAGTGTTAAGTTTATGAATGGCTGTAACCTAGTAGCTTAATATTGCTATTCTGCTGGAAACCATGTAAGTGCCTGGTTATCTATACCTATTTAAAAACAAAAACCCACACAATTATTTATAGCAAAAATAAAAATAAAGCATCTGTTTGTCACTGGGGAAAACACACCCTGCATTGTGCATGTATAGGCCATGCATGTATTCAGATTTCTGCAGTCTCCAGTCCTTTAATCATCTGAGTTAATAGTCTGTGCCATTAGACTGTGTGAGCTCAAGGGAGGCCTCCCCTTCTCGGTGCAGTGCTGTATGTGCTGCAGCGTGTTTACCCACTTTTGTCAGACTTGCTCCATTTTTGCTGTTGAGCAGCTGAACATGTGTTGTAGCAAATTTGCGCAGTCCATCAGTGAAACTGAAGATGCACTGGTTAACAATGTGGGATTTCATACAGTTCTTATGTGCAGTCAGGATGTCAGTGCCAAAGTTGGTACTGTGTATGTGTGCCTGTTTGTTTTGCCTTTTTTAGGCTTGTTTTGTCTGGCTGTTGTAAGAATTAGCAGATGTTCCATTTGATTCATGATGCTGGGTGTCACCTCCTGGAACTGGTGTTTTAATTAGGTGGCACCAGATACTTTTTGGTAGCGAGTGAGTTGAGGCGTACTCATGCCGGGAATGCCAATGTCTTCACAGTGCCATTGCTGCTTTGCCTCTTGTTTTGTCCTTGAAGCAATGTATGTCTCTCTTCATTCTCAACCTCTGCTTTACTATTAGGTTGTGCCTTCAAATCCGTTGCAAGGACCTTGCTTTGTGTACCACAGTGCATTGCTTGAAAGTTACTGACCAGCCAGAGTAATGTTGTTTTTGTCTTCCCAGTGACTCCACTGGTGGCATGCAGGATCAGAAACCTTGCCAGCAGTTCCTCTTGGAATTGCTAATTGAGATTAAGGCAAAGTCCATGCTGCTGTTCTGTGGCATGGTCGATGAAGTTGAGCAATCTGGATATCCATAAATCCATGGGTCCAGATGGGATGCACCCGCTGGTGCTGAGGGAACTGGCGGAGGTCATTGCTAGACCGCTCTCCATCATCTTTACCAAGTCTTGGGAAACGGGAGAGGTGCCTGAGGACTGGAGGAAAGCAAATGTCACTCCTGTCTTCAAAAAGGGCAAGAAGGAGGACCCGGGTAACTATAGACCGGTTAGCCTCACCTCCATTCCTGGGAAAGTGATGGAACACCTTATCCTTGGTGCCATCTTAAGGCATATCAAGGATAAGAGGGTTATGAGGGGCAGTCAACATGGCTTCACCAAGGGGAAGTCGTGCTTGACCAATCTCGTAGCCTTTTATGAGGAAATAACACGGTGGATGGATGATGGTAGAGCGGTGGATGTGGTCTATCTCGACTTCAGCAAAGCGTTTGACACGGTCTCCCACAGCATCCTTGTGGCTAAATTGAGGAAGTGTGGTCTGAATGATCAGGTAGTGAGGTGGACTGTGAACTGGCTGAAGGAGAGAAGCCAGAGAGTTGTAGTCTATGGGGCGGAGTCTAGTTGGAGGCCTGTATCTAGTGGAGTGCCTCAAGGGTCGGTACTGGGACCAGTATTATTTAATATATTCATCAGCGATTTAGATGAGGGAATTGAGTGTACTATCAGCAAGTTTGCTGATGACACTAAGCTGGGATGGGTGGCCGACACACCAGAAGGCTGTGCTGCCATCCAGAGGGACCTGGACAGGCTGGAGAGCTGGGCGGGGAATAACTTGATGAAATATAACAAGGGAAAGTGTAGAGTCCTGCATCTGGGCAGGAACAACCCCAGGTTCCAGTATAGGCTGGGGAACGACCTGTTGGAGCATAAGGGAGAGGGACCTGGGGGTCCTGGTGGACGACAGGGTGACCATGAGCCGACACTGTGCCCTTGTGGCCAAGAAGGCCAATGGCATCCTGGGGTGTATTAGAAGGGGGGTAGTTAGTAGGTCGAGAGAGGTCCTCCTTCCCCTCTACTCTGCCCTGGTGAGACCTCATCTGGAATATTGTGTCCAGTTCTGGGCCCCTCAGTTTAAGAAGGACAGGGACCTGCTGGAGAGAGTCCAGCGCAGGGCAACTAAGATGATCAAGGGAGTGGAGCATCTCCCTTATGAGGAAAGACTGAGGGAGCTGGGTCTCTATAGTTTGGAGAAGAGGAGATTAAGGGGTGACCTTATTAGTGTATATAAATATATAAAGGGGGAGTGTCACGAGGATGGAGCCAGGCTCTTCTCAGTGGCAAACAATGAAAGGACAAGGGGTAATGGGTACAAATTGGAGCACAAGAGGTTCCACTTAAACCTGAGAAGAAACTTCTTCTCAGTGAGGGTGACGGAACACTGGAACAGGCTGCCCAGGGAGGTTGTGGAATCTCCTTCTTTGGAGACATTCAAGACCCGCCTGGACACGTTCCTGTGTAACCTTATCTAGGTGTTCCTGCTCCGGCAGGGGGATTGGACTAGATGATCTTTTGAGGTCCCTTCCAATCTCTAACATACTGTGATACTGTGTGATGGTCATAGTGCCAGATAACAGAGATCCGGTAAACTTCTTCCTGTGCCAAAACTATCCAGATGCAGCCTTCAAGAGTCAACTTGGGTGTGCAGGAAAGGATGACGTGGTCTTTACGTGGGAGTCATTGTGTCCATCAGACATCCAGACACAGTGAGACACCATGAGTTAGTTCCAGCATAGTGTTCAGTTTATAAATGGCTGCAATATAAAGTTTAATTTTCTGCTCAGCTGGGAGCCATGTGGATACCTGATTGTCGCCGTGTGCATCAGTGGCACGCATACATAGCGAAATACTCCTTAGTTAAGCTCTTGGAGACTCTAGTGAAAAACAGGGAGAAGAGCTGATTTGTCTGTCACCTTTTTTCTTTATCACAGAATGGTTAGGTTGGAGGGGAGCTTAAAGGTAGTCTAGTTCTAACCCTAGGATAGAGCAGCTTGTATTTCTTGTTCCTGGCTGCCTCTAGATGCTACTTAAACTGCCTCAACCTCCTTGGATCCCTGTTTCCACTTTGCAATGACCCCAGAGAGTGTTTGGGAGATGCCTGGTGCTCACTCCTGCAGTGTGTGGCTATGCTGCCACTGGGCAGCCTTGGGCCACAGCTGCCGTGCTGCAGTTCATTGTAGCTTTCCCCAGACCTTACTAGCACAACTATCAATACCAAGCTTTAACCTTAAATTGAAGCTGTTTGGGGTACGTCAACACCATTCGCAGTTACACCTCTGGAGTGTGAACTATGTGTACACCCCATTCTGATGTTTGGGCCATGGATCTTTCCAGCCTAGGCCCTGGTATGATGATTTTGAATGACAAATTTTCCTCTTGAATGTTGGCTTTCAGGATCCCAGAAAATTTGCATTTTACTTGGTATCAGTGGTGCAAACATTTAGTCGTTTAGAATAAGCATGGAGTGATTCATCTGTTTATTCTTAGAGGTTCAATGCCTGACCACAATATGTTTTCTTAAGTTTTGCAATCTAATGGTAGCCTGGGGTGCTGTATTAATTTTACTTTACTGCTCCAAGAGGCTAAGATATTGCCGTTCAGTTCTCTCCTGCTTTAGTTTAGCGTTACTCCATGAGATTAAAATGACTGCTTGCTAGCTGGAGCTTTCCTCTTTCCCAGTATTTCTGACTCTCTGATACCCCTCCGTTAAATAATGCAGAGGCACCTGGCTGCTGGGAGTTATATTAATGTTTGTCAAGAGCTTCTGAAGTGATGTTGTATAAGGTGTAACTATTTTCTAAACAATGCCATCCTTCAAGCACTCCTGTACCCTGAGTCCTGGGGGAGGGAGTTTGATTGCAAACCACCACATCGGAAATTATTCTATCTGAAAGTAAAAGAAAAGCGACTGCTGAAAGCTGCCTTGTATTTTTTCTTCTCACTGGCCCTGTCACCCTATACCCTCCCAGGGTCAAAACAAATCTAATTCCATCTTGTAGCAGAAAAAGCAAATAAACCCAAAGATATTAGTGTTTGTTACTGGGGTTTTGGTCCTCACTACTGTATGTTTATAAGGTTTAATGGAACAAACTTAACATTGTAATGGAACTGACTTACCTGTTCAGGAGTTGAGTTTGGAATTGCAGTTTCCCAAGTAAGCTTTCCTGAAGGAGACAGCATTTATCAAGCGTACTGTCAGAGTTTTAGGGCTCAGCGCTGGACAAGCGGACACGTTACATCTCAGTTAAGAATGGAAGATAAATGGGTGGCAGTAAATGGAGTTCATAGGTTAGAGGCATTTAATGGAAGAAATGGAAATGAAAATTGGAAAACAGTCTAAAGGATCTTGAAAAGATAAGAGCAAAGGAAACACAATTAGAGGGAGCCATGCTTTCTCCTGCTCTTGGATCTGGGATAATTTCCTGGGCTTTGTTTGGTTGAGTTTATTGCTTCCACAGTCGGCAAAGTTGCATTATAAATAAATAATTGAATTCAATTTTACTATTTGCTTATACTGATGCATTCCAAACAATGAAAAATATCATCTCCATTTCAAAATTGTATATAAATAGACAAATAGACTTTTTCTATCTTAAGTGCAGCTTATCGATTAGCCCTAGGCAATGCCCACGCTGGTATTTCTGAGTGTTTAAGAACTTAAAGCATAAAATACAAAGACATTTTTAAAAGCTAAAATATTCAGAAATGCAAATTCAAATGCTAAGTGTTTATGAAAGCTTTGAACTGCATTCAGTGATGGATTTTTAAGGCAATCCATGCAGAGAGAGCATACTATGGATTTATGGTTGGGCTATTTACAGAAATAAAAATAAGTCACTTTTTTCTTTTGCCCTCTTTCATTTGGAATATATGTATCTGCAGGGGTATGTGTATGTGTTTTTATACATACCATATCTGTCTGCATGTATATACAGTATTTCACCAAGATGAATGAGTGTGATAAAGTGATAGAAGTCACTGCAGTGCATAATGAGCACTTAAGGGTTGTGTCCGCAGCAAAGACCTTATTTGCTGTGTCTTATTTCATTAGGGCTCATGCTTGTGTTTCCCTCAAGGGATTGCAGAGTGTATATTGGTACTGCAGCATTTCATTATTTACTTTATCAAGACGATGACTTTCCCCGCCTCTTTAGGGAGCTTCGTCCGCCTCTTCATAAAACACTCTAAAATTGAGCTGCTGCAGTTTATGTGCATGTACATATGCACCAGCTGGGGAATGCAATGTTTACTGTTACTGAGTGCATCAGAGCTTTGCCCCGAATAAGCAATGGAGCATATGGGTGGATGCTGATGTCTCAGCACCCCTTGGGTGTCAGGCTGCCCACTGTGCTTCCCAGCTTTTTGGGTAGATTCACATCTCCTGGAGCAGGGCAGGGAAAGCTGGCACAAAGTACCATGTTTCAGAAGACTCTGGTGGTATAAAGGCTGAGTTTTCTGTCTTACATGAAAGGCTGCACTTTGGAGAGCAGCAGCCAGAGCACATTTATTTGCTTCACTCTGTTCAGAGCCAAAAGGAAGCACCCACCAAGTCACTGGCATCATTCCCAGTGATCATGATAGGGTTGTCCACATTAAGGCTCTGTACTGCTCTGATTTGCCACGGTCCCTTGTGTATCTCAGCTTCCCACTCCCTTCTGTTTTCTTGTCTGCAGAAGAGTATCCTGCCAGTGGAAGATTTTTGAAGATATATGTCAGACTAATGCTTCCCCAAGATTAAAAGAATGGTGCTTTCTACAATATACTCCAGCTTATTCCCTTATACTCTCTGAAGCTTGGATTTATTATCACATAGAACGTGGAGAGTGAAACAGAAGTACAACCATGGTCTGTCTGTGCAGGGCCTGTGCTAATTTTGCCATTATAACCCCAGCTCCATTTCTTCTCTGCAAAGTAGAAAATTAAAGTTCCGACTGTCTTAATGATCATGTGCCGGTGTTTTTCTGGAGTTAACACAAGGTTGTTAAGAGGGTTTTGGAAAACAATCCAACATGGAAATGAATTCTAGCTCTTGTACTATTTGCAATCACAGATATGGTTGTAAGCGAGGTGACTCCCATGCTGTCATGGTTTAAGCTGAAACAAGGACACGTTCAAAGCTTGTAGCTGTCTCTAAGACCTTCCTATTATAAAGATGCTTAGAAGCATTCAGGATTGCTCTTGGCAATTTCTGCAGGTATTTTTGCTATACTAGGAGAGAGTCAGCTTAGTTGTGGGTGATCTTTGAATAGTCATGTCTGTCTTTGGTGAAAGATTATACTGTCAGGATAGGTGTTGAGAAAAAGAGGTACAGAGAAAGTTTTGGGAGCAGCCTGCTGTCTTCCACACAAAAGAAGGCCATTAACACCCCCCTCCTAACTTTCAAGGAAGGTGAGAGTATTTGAATTACATTGAAGGCAGGATTTTTGGGCCAGTGAGGTGCAAAAAGTGACTTAGAAGCTGATGATTTCTAGTAGGTGGCTCCTTTGCCTGCCCATTTGGGCTTCAAAAGACTAAACTCTGCAGTTACTTCAGTAGGGCTACAGTGAAATGCAGCATGTAGTCAAGGCCTGGACTGGACTGAACTGAACTGTCCTGCCTCTTTTGGCTCATTCTGCAGATCTGCATGTTCAAGTCTCAGTTAAAGGCCACTTCGTCAGTGGCCTTCTAGATTGCCAGCTCAGATGAAGGCATCAGGAGTCTGCTGTGTGGTTTGTGATATGAATTGATAGATACCAGCTCCTCAGCCATCAGTTACTAGCCCAGCACAGATGGTTGTGGCCCTCCTTGGTTAATAATGGAATGATAGCATGGGTGAAAACATGATGCCAGCTTGGTTTTCCTGCAGAGGTTCGGCATCTATGGAAAGGGGACTTGCCTTGAGGAGGGTAATTCCCCATTAGTGAAAGAGGCGGAGGGTGTAAGAACTATTCATGTGTTTAGGAGTGTGACCAGACCTGCTCTTGTACCCGTTGAACAAGGGAAACTGAAATCCCATAGCTTCTCAAGCAAACAGCAAGAGATGCTCCAAATCTTTTTGACGTTGACAGGTGATTTGAACAAAATCTTGGCCTTCAGGCAAACCTCTTGTGTTATTTTCTGCTGCAGCCACTGAAACGTCTGCTCAGAGAAAAGGAAGCAGCAGCTTGAAGTGGTTTTACACCCTCTGGGCATGAAGGATGAAAGGGAAGGGATGTCTTCTTCAGCCTCTCTAGAGAAGAGAGAGTACACCTAAAAGTGTACTTAGGAAAAAAGGGAAATGCTTTGCTTCTCGGCAGTTTAAATCAGGAGTCCTGATTCAAAACAAATCACCTCTTTTTTGACATGCTGACTGTTTCGTATCCTTGCCCCTGTATGGAAAGCCAGTGTGATACAGAGGAAAAAGATTTTCTGGACCTGAGGAAAAGTTCTACAAATGGGTTTAGATAAAACTTCAGGTTTTAGAGCATGCAGTCTGCATTTCGCAGGAAAAGAGTGTGTTGCCTTTGAAAACAGTGAGGTTCTGATACAGCATCTTGGGCAATATTGACAAAATGCATACAGTTTGGAGAGCCCTTATCCACTGGAAAATTCACTCAAATTGACACAAGGGCTATTGATTGTTTCTACAAAGCCATGAGGTTGGCTGCCTGAGAGCCTCTTGTAATCACAGAATCACAGAATGGTTCCTCCTCAAGCACAGAAGGGGTCCAGGCTTTTCACTGCCTGCCACCCTTGAATGTTGCCTCTGGATGTTGCTCCAGGCTCACAAGTTATCACAGACAGCAGATGTGCTGCTTCTAATGCCTTGCACACATCTCCTGAACAGGCTCTTTGGTTTCTTACATATGTGAGAATATACCAGGAGCTGCTTCTTCATTAGGTGCGTTTCCTTCCCTTTGTGGGGATGGCAACGTAGAGGCTGTTGGGCAACAAGAGTAACTATAGGAGTGGAGATGGGCAGGTAAGAAATGCTGCAGCAGCCCAGCACCATCCAGTGAAGCTCCTTGCTGAAAGCTCCTTAGAGATAACAGCACAGATCTGTAATGCTTAAAGCCAAAAGAAACAAGATCACTTGGTTTAATCCCTTTTACATTGAATCGTAGAATCATAGAATAGTTAGGGTTGGAATATTTCTGTCTGCTGTATAACACTTTTATACCTCTTTACTGAGTGATTTTTCTGTAACTAAGGCATAGCTTACGTTAGCCACGAAACGTTTCTCCCCCAGCAGATTGTAGCCCTCATTTGCAGATGTCTAGAGATAGGGAGAAATTGTTCCGGGAATTAATCACCTGCTTTAGAAAAATAAATAATAAAGAAGGGTATCAAGCTGATAGCTAATTTTATTTTTCCTGGCTTCTGTTCCCAATCATTAGATGTTGTTCCACCTTATTTTGTTAGATTAAAGAGCCCTGTACTTCCCAGTAATATTTCCCCATGAACTTTGCATGGATTTTTCTCATCAAGTTGCCTTTCCATCTTCTTTTTAATAAGCTGAGCAGATTGAAATCATAAACTCTTTTTACTGTAAATCATTGTCTCTGCTGCCTGTATTGGTTTTGGAGCTCTTCTTTGAAAATCTTCCCCAATTTTTTGACATTGTAAAATAGACTCGGGTTACTCATGGTACCTGGAAACACAGCTGTGCTGTGCAGGGGGGTTACATGGTGTGCTGGTGCTGTCTCTGTGTAACACAGTGCCCTCTTCACTGCAGTGTTCATGTTCAAGTGCAGTGTAGCTATTAAATCACTTTCAAAGGTATTATTTCCTTTTTGACTGTTTTTATGGGTTTGTCTGGATAGAGAGAAAGTTAAAGACAGATTTCAGGGTTAATGTGACTTTTTTCATAGGGTTGCCCATTTGCTGTGGGCTGAAAGAAACAGCAACAAAAGGAAGGGAGGATGACTCTATTTCCAGTATAATATATAATAATACTCTATTTCCAGTGTAATATATATAACTAAAAGGTGAAAGGTATTTGCTAGGTTGAATATTCCCAACAAAAAGCACTCGTGTCTGCTCTGGTCAGCCATCCCAGGCAACCACTGTGGTACTGAGATTTATCAGAAGAGTCAGTGCCTGCTTATGTTATAATTGAGCCACTGCCTTGTTTGGTATGAGGGATCTCTCACTCTCCAGGAAAGCCTCCCCCAGAAACCAGGGTTCCCTGCAGAGCTGCATCCCCTTCCGTTCACCGTCCTCACCGCCACCTGCAGCAGATTGGCACAGATTTTGTATAAGGGTTCTCAAAACAATCTCTCATACTGTAGGCAGTACAAAAGATACAGAGCTCCATGTAAAGGAAGAGGACTCTGCACGGAAGTCCCTTTGTCAGGACTTCTAGCATAATCCTTTTAAGCATCCTTTGCCTTTTTATTCCATCTCTTCTTCCTGCTTCAGCTTTGCTCCACTTTTGATCTCATTTCTAAAATAACCAGGAGCAAACCCTTCTTTTTAAAACAGCTTCTCACTCCACCTCATAGAGGACATACAGGTCTAGCTTTGGTCTCTTAATCTACTAAAGAGGATGTACAGAAAATCTAGGTTACACTGGGCATTGGCCAGACCCTCCTAGAAAAAAATGCCTCATACAAACAGGTTATTATGGAGGTTTTACAGCCTTCCTCACTGGAGATAGCAATGTGAGGATTTTTGCTGATGCCATCCTCATGTTTGGTTTGGATGGGAAGGCTGCAGAGGTAGGTGCAAGGAATGCGAGTTTTGTAATCCTGGTGGTGCTCAGAAAACAGGGCAGAACTCATTGTTTGCTGTAGGGACAAACAGATACAGAGGGTAAATGCATACGGAGAGGTTTGTTGAAGAGAATTCACAGTTTGTAATTCATGTGTGGCTGGAAAACCAGTAGCTGTGAGTGCTTTAAAAAAGGCAAATAAATGAGCAATCAATAGAGTGAAATTATACCATCAACTGTTGTTGTTCTGAGTTGCATTAAGCATGTGTTCCCACAGTAGATCTTCCTGAAAGCGTTTATAAAATCTTGAGTTGTCTGAATTGCGCATGGCACTTGCCACAGTTGCAAAAATGCACTTTTCATTTGTTTTCCTTGCTGCTTTGGCTGAAAAATTGATCCTGCACATATCCACTGAATAGCACAAGGTTCATCCCATAAACAGGCATCGTATTCTGTTGTGTCTCTGAGACCAAAGAGCAAGGTGGACCTACCACCATTAAAGGGGCACCAGCAGCATCCCCCTTCATAAAAGTTGAATGGCATGGCTCAAGCCATGCAGGTTGACAGCATATTCTGTTGATCAGAGTAGTGTCTCATGCATTGTCCCGTTGTTCTCAGGCACTTGTAGTGAGTAGGAAACAGTACATGGCAGTGGTTTAGTCATTCCTGGAGCTTCATGGCTCCTCTAAGCCTGGTTTCACTGCAGGGTTTTATCGTATTGTTTGGCAGTGATGGAGTGAGTTAAGCTTTGAAAGAGGTTATTCATAAATGAGAGGCTCTCTTTATGGGACTTGTGCTTTTGAAAGCAATTTGGTTCATCCAGAGCTGACCATTGTGGGTTATTTGTTTATCCATATAAGATTGCTCTTTTTTTCAACACCCAAGCAAAAGAAAATATTAAAGGAAGATGGATATGGATATTTCTTTAAATAAGGAGAGGAATGTGATGGAAGATACAAAAACTGTAATAAAGCCTAGTCAGGTAAAAATGTTGACATATCTTATTTCATTTAATTCATAAGTGGAAGAAGATAGAGAATTTATTTGACTAAGCCTCTGTTTCAGTGTCTTGATGATATGTTTGGAAAATTGCTCTGGAATTGATGTGTAAGTGACCTTGAAAGATGGTGTATTTAAGTGATAGCTCATTTTGAGGCCGAGTTGCAAGCCTTCTCCCTCTCCCTCTGCACCAAATAAAACAAGCAAAGGAAATCAGTAGCACTGAATTTAAGTCATGTGAAGATAAAGAAGAGGGAATGTCATCTCAGAACTCAAAATATAACTAACCTAGAAGAACCTAAGGGGGCCTATAGGGATGCTGGGGATGGACTCTTCATTAGGGACTGTAGTGATAGGACAAGGGATAATGGGTTAAAACTTAAACAGGGAAGTTTAGATTGGATATAAAGAGAAAATTCTTTCCTGTTAGGGTGGTGAGGCACTGGAATGGGTTGCCCAGGGAGGTTGTGAATGCTTCATCCCTGGCAGTGCTCAAGGCCAGGTTGGACGAGGCCTTGGGTGACATGGTTTAGTGTGAGGTGTCCCTGCCCATGGCAGGGGGGTTGGAACTTCTAGGAAGCCTGCCCTGTGGCAGCAGTTCTGTAGCCTTGGTGTCTGCTCTGGGACATGTGGAGAGCTGAAATCAGACCCCTATGATGGGTGACACTGCTAATTCAGTGTGCAACATCTACCCTTTGAATCACATTATTAATATAGATATAAGTGTATATATATATATATATACACACACACTCCATGTTTGTGGTTATTCATATATATAGCTGGCAAAAAGATACATTCATAAATACTAATATATTTATATATACATATATGATTATAAACTACCATATAAACATAGATATATAGTTATTCTTAATTATTTGATTTGAGGAGGCACTGGCCAGACCTAAACTTGATTATTGCATCTAATTAGTTGAACTTCCCTTCTACCTGTAGTAAATGAAATAAAAACATTTGTGTTTTGCAGCCTGAAACAGTTTGGCCAGGGCTCCCTGCTAAGGCGGGACACCATCCCCAGCCTGGTGTCAAGGTCATGCCCATGCAAGCTGTGCTGGTGAGGCTGTACCTGATTGAATGACCCCTACCAGGCGTCATCTGCAACTGTATGGTGTATCCAAGTCACTTGAGTATCACAGACTTCAGCTGGGCTGTTGGCTGGCCCAAGACTTCAGAGAAAGTTTCCATATGTACCTGAACTGGATTTCAGACCAACCAGCCAGGCTTGCTCTAAACCGTTGCATGGTGGTGGTTTCTTCCATAAACAGAAGTGATTTACAGCCTCTCTGTATGCTCAGTGTTGTGTGCACAACAGTAGTGGTGGTCCCTCCTTTGGAAAGAGCCCACACTTGAGATTGTTTCTGAAACACATGGTGGCATGTCATGTCCCGTATGAGTTATAAAGTGCACATTATCTACCCGCTTACTGATTACATGAGGATACATTACATTTACTAACATGTTGAATGTCCTTGTCACAATCCTGGCTGCATGTGATGTTGATGATATTGTGTGTAATAACATGGTAAAAGGTATATTTGCAGGGTAATCCAATGTCAGTGGAAACAGCATTGCTGAGGATTGGCTTTCTAATTCTATTTTACTGCTCTGGGAACTCAGATAAAATATTCACTGCAGAAACAGCATTTTGAGGTAGCAATTTATTACCTCAAGTTTGTACATTCAGAACATCAGTCAAAAAAGAGAAAATTTAAGCCCTCGAAAGGATTGTTGCCTGTCTTGTGTTGTTTTACCAGCATGGTTTATTATGTATGTTTTATATTTGAACCACACAAAAGAATATTAGGAAGTTCTAGGTATGTATAGCCTCACAAAGTTAATATTGCTTTTGGACTCATTCCTGGGCATGATCTAATCTCCCCTTAAGTCAACGGGGATATTTCCATTCGCTTCAATAGGAGCCGGGTTTGTGTTTTAATATGCATTAAAGCCTACAAAATCTGTGCAATAAAATAAAAATGGGAGGCCACACTTTGCACAATGGGGGACCCTAAATGAAGGCGCTGAAGTAGCATTTAATCACCAGAGTAAGGAGCCTGATTTTCAAAGCTTCTGGCTGTGAGCAGTGGGGGGGGATGAGTGATAAGTCTCCTTCATGCTCCAGTTGAGTTTGTGGCTGATGTGATACCGCTGTCCGTATTCAGCTGGCACTGGTGATTCATGGCTCGAGAAGGTTTAAAAAGGGGGTGAATATAATGTGTGGCTTATTCTGATTCCCACTGGCTTTGGTGGCCCCATTGTGCTGAATCAGTCTGGCATTGGTGCTCAGGTTCATGTGTTCGTTACACTGAAACGGTTTCATCCTGTGGGTTATGTTTACAGTTTATCCTTAATGGAAATAACAAAATGAATATCTCCTGAAAGGGGTGTGCACTCTGCTTTTATACACAATATGCATAGATATTTTATATACAGAGCCATTTGATGTGAAGGGCCTAAACAGAAAAAAAATATATGGGTTATATAATGGATTAAATAGTGTTAGCTTTCAGAAATCGTAAATTTTCTTCCTTAATAGAGTGTGAAATTCCTGTCTACAAATCATAGCATTTTGGTTGATTTTACGTTCGTTGGTTTGATGAATAATGGGCTTGCAGCATTTTAAAACTTTTCCTGCCTATGATAGCTGTCTGCTAAGTGTCCTTCAACAATCATGCCTTTGCTCAGTGCAAGGAATCTGGATTAGCTCAAACAACTGCATTCACAATCACAAATCTGTCCATGATCCCCCTGTGCAATGACACGTAAGGGACAGGATCCGTCTGGAGATTGGGGGCAGGAGCACGGGTAGGTGGATGTAAAGCCTTCATCTTGTTGCATCTGGATGAGCTGTGGAAGCTCCTGCTTTCCCCCTTTGTATTTTAGACCAGCAAATTTTGGATAAAATGTCATTATTCAACAGTTTTCTTCTAAAACTGCATTTATTTATTACTGTTTCTCCAGCAAGGCAATGCAAGAAGCTTCATCTGATGGCTCGGTGACAAGCAAGGTGGTTTGTTTACTGCCACAAGACTCCCAGTCTTTGATGATGCTCATGAATAATTAGTAGTGTTTTGGAATCAGTGACTTTTTTCTTTTCTCCCTTTAAGGGATGAAACACAGCCCTAAGTACTTTGCTGTCAGTAGGCGTTTCTGGTTGCCTTATTCCTGTCGTTTTAATCTGGGGACAAATCAGCTTCTATATGTAGCTGGTTTGCACTGAGTCCCTTTGTTTTGAAGCTGAAAGAGGGAGAGGCAGATTCAGGGCTCAGAAAATATGTTTTTGTAGCACTTTGCATGACATGGCCCTTGCACATATTGAGGGTGACTTTGTTAGGTGCACTGGGGCTGGAGTCAGGAAGGTGCATCCATCACCTTTAGTCTCCAGTCACCTGAGAGATTATATATTTTAATAGCTACAATTACCGTAAGCATTGCAATTGCACTAGTGAGCATCTAGCTTTGGATGGGAAGGGTTATGCTGCACTCTGGCAGCTGGGGTGTCACCTCCATCCTGCACTGCAGCTTGTGCTGAGAACACGTTCTGCCTTCACTGCCACCCACCCCTCCTGTCCTTTCTATCAGGCTCTGGGAATAAGGGACCATTCACCTTATCTGGCCTTTTCTAATTTCCCAATCTGAGATGCAGGTTTGTGCAATTAACTCATATTCCTGAAAAGGCATGAGAAGAACAAGCATCATTTTGTAATTGAGGCTCTGAACAACTGAGCTGATGATATTCAAGAAACTGTTCCTGTGCAAAACCACTGTAGTATTCTGGAAATGAGATAATTGAGGGATTTCCAATGGTACTTCTTTATGATAGAAGTTTCTGAAAGAGTACCAGATAATTTCAAGTTAATCCTATTTCTGTCTGTGCAGGAATTTCCCGCATCTTGTTCATCATTTGCTGAGAGTATGACTACTTACAGTGGCAAGTTCTGAAAGTCGGGCTACTGAATCACTCAGGAAAACCATATGCTACAATATGGTTTTTGTATGTAGGCCAGTAACTTGGGTAGAAGAATAGGTTATATTGTCTTATCAGTACTAAGATGCCAAATGGTAGGAGATTCTGGGCCATCCCTGGCAAGGAGTTGCTGCTGCCAGATGTCCTCTGTGTTGCGTATTTGCACTCTCCTTTTTCTGCCACTGACTCCCAGCCATCAGACCTCGATTTGCTTTTCTCAGCTAAAAAGCCTTGTTACTCCATTCTGTCCTTTCCATGCCCAGCTTCTTACAGACCACCAAGTTGTCTTTTAATCTTGCCTTGAGAAAGACTAAACAGAATTAAACTCTTTTCAATATTTCTGCTGTTGAGAGTATTCAGGAAGGGTGATCTGACTTTTAGAAGGAACGTATGTGTGAAGCAGATATCCATGGTGATGGGCACCTATGTAAACACCCGGGCTGACAGCTCCAGTAAACACTCTTTTACAGAGCTGTGGCAGATCCATCTATCATGCTACCTATACACAAAGTACTGTCAAATGTGTAAAGTAAACAAACAGGGGACAAAAAGGAGGTGAGGAAAGAAATAATGCTTTCTGCTAATCTCTTTCTGTTCTAAGAGCCTCTCGGGTTTCTCGTGACTGTAGTAAATATATAACCTTCCAAGCATTTTTGAGTGGGCCACATCATTTGAAGTGGTCTGCTGAAAAGTGCAGCAAGTCAGTGGCAAAGCAATGAGGGAAATCCAGTTTTTCCGATTCTTTGTCCACTTCAATAGCCACCAGCTTCTCATTCCCTTTTTTTCTTGCATTTGCCCTTCATAATAACAGTGTCTCAGTGTGTGCCACTAGCAGGAGCCATACAGAAAACGTTATCCCATTATTTTCCCAGGGAAAGAGGGAAAACAAGTCTTTGAGGGAAACAAGCCCGCAACCTTTGCATTTCTGGCCCATTGCCATGCCCAAGGGCTGCACTTAATTTACATATAAATGTGCCCAGGATTTTAATCAGAGGTTAATGCACCCTGTTGTTATTTTTCACTTACAGTGTTTGAGATGTGCATGGTGCTTGGCGAATCACATGGGGCAAATGTACTTGGAGGAATGCAGTGGCAAGTATATTGGTGGCACAGCTTCTTGGATTGATGTCTGTCTTTATTTCTGAGGCTGCCCTCTGCCTGAGGAACTGGTGGCTTCAGTTCTTCAGGGATACAGAAAAATCTGGCTGAGGGCAACATAAAGAGCTGGTTTACGGACTGCTCGGTTGGATTTCAGCTGCCTTGTGTAAAAATGCATTAGTGCCTCTCGTGTGCCATCCCAGTGGACAAGAACACCTGGGTTTTTCTGTCTCATTCAGAAATGCATCTGCAAAAGCTTGGGATTTTTTGGGTTGCAATCACTTTGGAATTTTCAGGATCTCTCACGGTGTTGCTTCTTGGTCTGTTTAACTCAGGTGGCTTTTTCATGTTTCTCTTTTAAGTAGCAGGCAGCTGAGAAGAGAGCACCACAAAAACTGTCCAAGAAAAGCCTTATAGAGATGCTCCCAAAGGTCTCTCCTTTCCTCTGCTCTCCTGGTCCTGAAAACAAAGTTCTGTGTTTCTTTGGTATTTGTTAATATCTGTAAGCTCTTATGAGACCCCACTTGGAGTACTGTGTGCGGTTCTGGTGTCCTCAACATAATGAGGCTATGAGGGTGCTGAGGCAGTGGACTGGGTTGCCCAAAGAAGTGGTAAATGCTCCATCCCTGGCAGTGTTCAAGGCCAGGTTGGACAGAGCCTTGGGTGACATAGTCTAGGGTGAGGTGTCCCTGCCTATTGGCATTGGGTTGGAATTAGATGATGTTAAGGCCCTTTCCAACCTAAACCTTTCTATGATTCTGTGATTCATCTGGAAGGTGTCACCTACATGGAGAGATGGGCTAAATATTCAGCGAGCATGTGTATTCTAACTTTAGACACATATTTGGGTAGACTGCAAGGAAACACTTTGTGCAGGACATTTGAGAGCATGGTAGAATATGTTCCTGGGTCGATGAGATGAATTCCACATGGAAAACCTGAAAGGAGCAAATACCTTCTTTGTATTTATCAAGCTGCTGTGTGGTGGTGACAGGTGAAATGACAAGACATATTGAGGAAAAAGAATTAATTAATTTCTGGGACCTTCTAATAAATCAAAACTAAAAAGAAGAACTAGTGTAGCAGACCTGTTGGCAGTTGCTAACGCTTGCTCAATGATCCTTTCCTTCCGAAATACAGAAATGGAAAGTAACTGTTGCCAGGAGTCATAAAATGAAAAACTGACTCAGAAGATAGATTTATTATCAGCTCAGTATTGGTGAAATTCAGCTTCATAAACAGGTTAATCGGCTAAAACCTTCTGTGCTCTCACTGGGGGAAAACCTTACTTATTTCAAATCTTGTTTAAAGATCTAAAATAATTCTTCTTGTCTCCTGCATAAATCACCATCTGTAGGAGCATTAATGTTCATCTCTTTTCCCTCATCCTTGCCCATGTGGGTTATTCTTTATTTATTTATTTCCACAGGGTCTCATTTATTATGGGCTCTTCTCACCCCTGCGATGTAATTTCTCTTCTGGACTTCAAGGCATTTTCATCACAGTTCACTGCATATTTCACCCATGTTTCTACAGAAGGTCATTACATAGCACAGGCAGCTGCCGCCGACCAGAATATTTAGAATACACTCTTCTTTGTCCTCCAGTTCTGTGTCGCTCATCTTTGGGTGAATATATGTAAGCAAGAAAGATGTGGACCTAATGTTGCTAGAGAAAGTCCTAAGCCTGTACATGGCTGCAATTTGTTCTGCTCTTTTCCGCTTCCTGTCTATACGGTTGATTAAATGGTAGGAGAATACTTGTCAGTTCGAATTAGCATCAAAAAACATGATAAAAAAAAAAACTTGGAAAAAAATATGTAAAAAATAAAATAAAATAATAAATATGTCCTATAAAACAAGTGCAAGTACATCAGGCATCTCTCTACCTGTGTGCTTGGTTCTTTACTGCCACATGCCCAGAGTTGGATGGGGATAACAGGAACAATGTCCTGATTCCCTGGGAACAGGCAGCATCCCTTCTTGCTCTCTGGGCTTCTCTGTATTACCCCAGGGATGGCGTTGCCTTAGGACGAAGCTAATATCACTCACCTCTTGCTGCTGCTCCTCAGAAAAGCAATTTAGTAAGTTTGCCTGTAAACTCCAGTATAGATTGTGTTCTGCTGAGAAATGTCTGGGGAAGCCTGCACCAGGGCTGTTCATATTGTTCAACATCAGCAGCTCTATCACACCATCAAATCCATCCCTTCCACTGATGTCTCGCAAGCACAGGGCCATCATTTTCATAGCTGCTATTCAAGACTGCAATTAATTTTTAAATCAAAGGTCTTGTGTGAATCCAGTATCATAAGGGGATTAATTGCTGGTATAATCTAAGAAGCCAGATTTGAGGCATAATTTGTAAGACTGAAGCTAAGGAATAATGCAGATAAATTAGCCTTTCTAAGACTTGATGCTATCAGAGAAAATTTCAGTGCAGTCTGATGCTTGAAAAAAAAACCCAAGCCAAAGCCAAAAAGGCACACACATCCCTTATTAGCACTGATCTTAGAGCACCTCTTTCCTCAGTGATTAACTGATAATGCTGTTCTAAATAGCATCAAGTAGCATCGGAGACTAAATTCAGGTTTCTTGTGTTATCATTTTGCCCTGCAACATCTTTACTAGTTTTCATATACTAATGACATGACTTGACGGCCTGCAAACTGTGTTTAGTATTTCTCAAGCTCGAGGTCCACTTTACTAATGCATCACCCAAGTTTAATAATGCTGTATTTGGGTAGGAAAATATTTTTGGTATATGTGTGCTGGGAAAGTGCATTTGAGTATTTTGATGCTGGTGTGGTTGTGTGTGTGGTGGTGGTGTATTTGCTCCTCTGCATTTGTCGTTGGTGCTGAAGTCAGTGAAGGTTTAGAATACATAAATAAGAGCGGGTCGTATATTACTAGGCGGTGTTTGTGGCTTAAGGGCCCTATTATCTTTTTGTACAAAAGCTGTCCTGATTTTGGTGTTCATGTCAAGAGGAGGATGGATTTCTACATCACTCTAGGCAAAAATGAGGTGGGTGAAGTCCTTCATGGCAGAAACCATATGAGCATGAGAGTGGTGCTTGGATGGAGTGCTGAGTGCCATGCGACCTGCAGCTCTGTTATACAAAAACACGCTTTCTCTCATCATTTCATAGCACCAGGTAGGAAACCAACTGATGTTTTCTTACACCAGTACTTAAAGTGGTCAAACCCATCCTTCCTCCATGATAAAAGAGGATATAATTGCAGTCTAAGAACTTCTACTGTGTGAGCTTACAATTGCTTGTTATCTAGGATTTTGGCATTGTCCAGTGTATGATCTCATTATCAAATTTACCATCTATTTTATGTATTTGAATGGATTTACTTTAAACTGCCACCCAGTTTTCTTCTTTAGCAAGTGCACTGGCATGAACTTGGAAAGGGAAGCCATTTTCTATTGTGCAATTCATTGTCAATAGTGATATCCCTCTGTTTACCCCTCGATGTTTATAACTAGCTCACCAGAATTTTTATAAAATGATTGAATTTAGAAAATCAGAAAATGATTAATTGATTAATTGATTGACTGGTTAAAATTATGTTGTTTCTTCTGCTACTCTACTAGCTGCAGTCCCAGCAAAGAATGGGCTTTGAGATTAGGACACTTATGAAGATCCATCTTTCTACCTACCCCTAAATTTCTTGGGACAAAGGATTGAGACATTAAGTGGGGTTCAGGAAAAAATGCCAAAGTTCAAGTTTCTGTTTTCATTTTTCTGCACAGCTTTATCATTTCTAAGGGTGGAGTATTTTTCATATGCTAAGTGCATTTCAAAATAGATGTGAAGTTTCATTAATCCTATTCCTGAGATTCTCTGCTTGCTGTTTTTCTGCAGGAGTTATCTACACAGCAGATATTCTTGACCGGGAGACAACCAGATCCTACTGGTTGACAGTGTATGCGACTGATCACGGTGTCGTACCACTCTACACTACCATCGAAGTCTACATTGAAGTGGAGGATGTGAATGACAACGCTCCTCTCACCTCTGAACCTATCTATTACCCAGCAGTCATGGAAAACTCCCCAAAGGATGTATCTGTCATTCAGATCCAAGCCCAGGATCCTGACTCCAGCACTACTGAAAAACTGACTTACCGGATTACAAGTGGAAATCCTCAGAACTTCTTTGTAATCAATCCCAAAACAGGTAATGCAATCTTGCTGCCTTAGGGTGGTAGGAAAATGCAGTTTAAATATTCATCAGTCTTGTTCCCCTTTGGGATCCACTGCTGTTGTATTGCTTTCCAAAGCTCTGTGTTCTGATAAGTTATGTATCTAAAGCATCTTGTATGTGTCTAAAGCATCCTCTTTTCGGTACACGAACCAGGTAGCAGATGATGTGCTGCAGATGTGCTGCTGCAGCCATCATTCTTCTGTAGGTCACCAAATAGCTTCTGGCTGTTACCTCTTCCCTGTGTCTGTAGCAATGAGACTCTGCTACACTGAGTCCGCAGACAAATGCTGAGAAGCAGATTCAAGCTGTTGCAGTTTACAGAGCAGTATTTCATCCCTTGTAACCCAGAGTAGCAGCACTGAAAGTGAGTGGCATGATGGTTGCCCAGCACATGTAATTAGGCTCTGCATTACAGTAGCTGGATGTGATTCTTCAGCTTGTTCTATACAAAAAGATAGTTTAAATGACCTAAAAGCTCCTGTGGCCTTTATAAAACATAAAGAAGTCTATGTGTTTACATTGATTTGTAACAGCCGGGGATGTAGCCTGTGGGTGCAGTGTTGCAAATACAGTGTTTAAGTGCTGTTGTTGGCTGGTGGTGGAGCATTGCAGCCATGCAGACTGGCTCTGCACATCTCTGTACCCTCAGAGTTTTTGCTGAACCAGATGTCCTGGGTGTCTTGTTGACCAAGAAGTCCTTCCAGTAGGTGTAGCCCAAGGTTGTGGATGCTCTGATGGATGCTTGCCTGCAGGTGGTCCTCACTCCAGCATGTACCCATCCATCCCTCACTCATCTAGCTGGTGGGGACCCATCAGCATGGTCTGGAGCTAGACAATAAAGGGGGTCTTCTGCAGCAACAAGCTGGTCTTTATCGAAGTAGTTCAGAGGATTCACACAGCTTTAGGCTGGTCGTAACACTCCTGGTTTTGATTTGTCTTTTAAAGTTTATTTATATCTGCTGTAAATTTCTAACTAGCAAAAAACCCAGAAGGAATAGATCGGAGAGGGAACATTTTTAATTTGGTGTAGGAAAATGATAAACTCAATAGGCTTTCAGCATTTGGCTGGGCAATCCTATTGCAGTGTGTGGCATACGAAGGGGTCGGGATCTTTTCAGGCATGAGCCCAGGTGAAGAATCATGGAGTATGTATAATCACTGTGTTCAATCTGCTGAGCCCTAAGGCATATCTCTCACTTATTTTTAGCACTTGAAATGGCCGAAGATGGCTATTCCATCTGCAGCATCTCTTCTCCCCCTCCCCACCCCATAAATCCCATCTGGGCAAAGTAGCAGTTAGGACTCTGCAGTCTTTAATGCTTGTGCTTCCCTCCTGTTGGCTCCTCTGCAGAGCAGCCTGCTTAGCACAGCTCTGCTTATCCACATGGCAGCTGGTCTGAGCCCATGATCAGGACAGAGGCGGGCACACTGAAGCCCAACAGCACCCTAGCCTGGTAGCACACCCTGTGGGATGGCTCCTTATGCCACTGGAACAGTTTGCAGGGATACTTTTCCCTAAGAAAGCGGTCTTCGTTGTCACAGTTAACACTGACAATGGTTCATCTTCATTTTCTGCTGTAGAAATTGCTGTGTGAAAACTTAAAGGCTTTAGAATAAGTAGCGTTGCTGCTTGAGCAACTCCCAAAGGGCCTCTCTTGTGTTCAGTGAACATCCTGGCTAATGGCTGGCTGTGATTTGTCATGGAGGGGATAAACCATCCCCTTCTACCACACAATGCAGAGCACTGAGAGCCGGGCAAGGTGTCCTCTTCCGGTTTATTTTTGCCTTTGAAAATGATGGGATTGAGAGAGTGTGTGTGCACAGTGGTGCCTTGTCCTGAAAGTCTGTCGTTGTGAACACAAGGATTTCAGCCTCCCTTGGAAAGTATTGGTATGTGTCAAGCTCTGCCTGCCTGGCCTTGACATTGGGTGGCTTTATCCTGATGGATGCTGATGTCTGAGGAATAAAAGCATAATGATTTCCCTAGAAAGTACCCCTGGGGGTCTCTGGACAGGCTCCTTTCAACCATCTCCCTGCAGTGCACTAGTTTCTCCAAGACGGCAATGCACACTCCAGTTGCTTTATACAGGCAACTTCTGCATACACAGGAGAGGTTCATAGCATTCCTTCCCCGCATGCTCACTGGAATTCAGCACAGCAGTAACTCATGTAGTGCTTTGCACAGCAGCCCTAAATGCGACAGCATGCTGTATAATCGAGATGAAAAGGTTTAACATGAACCCAAATATATGGTGATTGCTGCATACATGGGCTGAGTGAGCATGCTCCTGCAGTCAGGGGAGAGCAGTCGTTTGTGAGAAAGGGGATCTATTTTCTGTGTCACTTTGGAAGTTTAGGCAGTGCCAGCAAACTGACATCTTGCTCCTGTGAGTAATCAGGTGCTGAAGGCAGCATCCTGCATTTTTACATCCTTGCGTGGGAAGCAGCAGAAGTCAGCCTCAACTGGAGACAGGGAGTTGGCTGGAGCACTCGGGTGCTTTTGAGGTACTAAGAAGTTACTCCTGTGTCTGACTGGTTGGGCTTTGCTAATGTGCTCAGGGTTAAACCTCTCTGTCAGAAATAAGCATCCCCTAAATGCAGATTATTCGGAGGCTCAGGAGGGCAGGTGTGAGAGCAGAGTTTGGCTTCCTTCACTGCAAAGAAGCATGGATCATGGTTCACAGATCGCTTCCTTAGATTACTTGGCTCTATTGTAGCAAGAAGTTTCACACTACTACTGGAGAATAAGGCCTTGTCCTCCTGTGCTCTCCCTCTTATTTTTAGGACTTGCTGCATTGTACTCAGTTTTGTTACAAAGCGCAGAGTGCCCAAGGCATGTCATGGCTTATGGCATGTGTCTGGTGGCATTTCAGGCATTTCTGGCCTGCCTGCAGATGGTGTGGTTACCTGCAATGCTGATGGACAGCATAGCCTGGGAAAGGTGGATAATCCCATCTTCTTAGTCCTTGCTAGCACAAAGAGGAATGCCCTGAATGTTGCTGCACCCTGCTTGTGGCGTGTCCTTCTCTGTCTTTGCACAGTCTAGTGCTCCTTCTCAGTGGTTGTTGGAGTTCAGCAGTGACTTGAGCTCCAACAGTGTTTGTCAGTGTTGTTAAAGCTCACTTTTAGCTGTTTTATAGCTTGTGCAGGTCATGCAGATTCCCAGAGGCACATGTACCGCTATGTGTGTTGCTACCTGATCAAGTCATGAAGCAGGGAGATAGGGAGTCCATGTTTTGTTCCCAGTTTTGATACAAGATTATAATTGCAGCCACATCTTGGATTCTTAATTGATTATCTGCATAGCAGAAGCAATGATACTCCTGTATGCCATGTCTATAGGTAGACAGTAAACCTGTCTAGTTAGCTCTGGGTGGCTATTTTAGGTGCTATCAAACTGCAAATACATCGCATGCATTTGGACCCGTTTGCAGGCAGCCTTCAGACCTTTCACAATTATCACTTACAATTTGCTCTATGGGCTTTTGAGAGAGAAAGAGTTGCTCCTGCAGGAGCCAAGAGCTGCTAAAAGCTGCTTAGAGCAAGACTTTGGCACTGAAGTCACCCTGGGCAGCTTGTGCTTGAGAGCTCAAGTACACGTGTGTGGTGTGGGCTCTCCCTTGTGACCTTGGGGTTTAAATAGGTGCTCTGGGGGAGGAGAATGGGAACATGAGAAGCCTTGCTATGGCTAGGTATGGAAAGGCAGCGTGGGCAACCTCCCATGAAGGTCTTTGTTTTCTCACCTTAATTATTTTTAATAAAACACAGCTGAACATCACTTTGCACCTCGGCCCCGCACTTTTGTCTCGTGAGCTGATATTCATAGGTACAAGCACCAAGTGAATAATGTAGCACATGAGTACGTGTGAAACTGTACATCATTCACGCTGGAGAACAAGGCCGCCTTGTTCTGCAAACTGGCGGAGGCTGCTGCCTAAGTTTAGCAGGTCCAAGAGAGCAAATAGGGATTGTTCTTTATAGTTGTCAAAGAGGTGTTTCACGGCAGAGTTTTGTGAGGGGCCGGGTAACATGTTCTTAAAGTGACTGTATGGGTTATATGACCACGGGGGGGGGGGGGGGGGGGGGGGGTGAAGACATCCTCCAGTGCCTTTGTTTCCTAGCTGTGTTGCACATACAGCAGTGATGGAGGCTTTCCCAGTGCTCAGCATCTCCAGCAGCTACGAAAAAGCCTAAATCCTACTGTGGCTTCTTGGGGAGCCATGAGTTTCCCTCATAACCTGACTCGTGCTGGTGAGAGCTCAGGTTTGCTTTGGCAGAGCACAGGGTCACAGGGTGGTTGGGTGGTTTGCGATGGAGAGGAGTAGGAGGAGGAAGGCAGAGCTACTGCTCTGACAATCTCCCAGCCAAACCTATTGGAGTGCCACAGCTGCCCCGAGCCAAGTGAGTTATTTTGGGGTGAGAGGCATGTGAACGGAGGTAAATAAAACAGAAGATGGAGTTAATAAAAAAAAAAAAGATTGATTAGGGCTGTAAATTCTTATTTTTATAGCATGTATACGGATGTTAATTTCACAGCACAGGGGTAATTTACTGCACTGATTTATTGCTTTTCCATGCTCTCAAGAAAACAATGAATTTTAATTCAAGCCACTACATTTCTTTGTTTAGTGTTCCACATTTATTGGACAAATCAAATAAGCTTCTCTTCAGTCTTACATAGATTACTTTAAGAGATATTTTAACTAACATGCCAACAAACCAAATTTCAGTCTTGTTAATGAATTTACTCTAAAATTAAGCTGAAATGTGTCTGAAAAATCCGGTTACACTTTGTGTAGTCTCTTGCTGGCATCTTTTAAATAGAGACAGACCCCTGGCACTCCCAAAATAGTATTTGCTGCAGTATTTAAGGCAGGAGGCACTAGTGGGTTTAGAAATACTGCATGTAGGTCAGTACATCTTTCCAAAGCAGCAGTTTTTTACCTCTGGAAGTTGTCTCTGAACTGTCACACCTGCACTTAGATTTTGGAAGAGACTGGATATTTTCATGCTAAAGTAATATTAATATTTATAAAAGCTAATATGGGGTTAGCAGGTGTCAGAATTTAATTGATATGAACGTTACTCTTCTCAGTAGGTTGGGGTTTGCTTTCTTTTGTACTCACTAAGCCAGCAGACATAGAAGCCTGCTGGAGCTGGGTGCCACGTTTGCCCTGCCACACTAAAACAATGCTTCACCCTCCTGCCACGCATCCTGATTCTTATGCATGCTTTTGCTTGGTTTGTCCCAAGAAATCTTCACACATCCTTGCTCTCACACAGGCTGAGCCAAATTCAGTGCCCTGCTGCAGCACTGTGTCCTGAAGAGGCACCCAGTGCCTCTTCTCGGTGCAGAAATAGAGGTATGCCAGAGAGAAGAGAGAAAGAATAGTGGCTTTTGTATTCAGGAGGACACTCAGGACTCTGATAAATTCTTGTTCTCCAAGGCCCATGTTTGTCATGTGTTTTTCCAGCAGTAGTGAAAGGATAGTTAGATATTCCAGATGTTTTCAGTTCTGCTGGGATTTTGCAGTAGATATCATCTCAAGGGGCACAGCTGGCTCTGCTAGGCAAACTTCACTGGTCTCAGTAATCTAGTTAGTAACATTCCTGTTGTAGTGTAAGTGATGCAAAAGGCCATATGGACAACAAATGGAAACTGAGGCAACTTAGTCCCTACTACAGCCTTGCATAGTGGATGAGGAGAAGGACTAACATACATTGTTCTGTAAAGCAAGTGTCATTTAAAACCTTCCATCATGTAATAATTGAAGGTAAATGATGGAACATTTGAAAAGATTAAACAAAATTACTTTTTGATGACACTTCTAAGGAACTTAGGATCAAAACTATCAAGCTAAACTTAGTACCTCTCTAGCACTGGAAATTACCTCTCTAGCACTGGAAGCTCCTGAAGGTGCCTGGTAGCATCTCTGGCACATGCGTTGGCTGTGGAGCCCTGTTTGGCAGCTCTGTGTGCAGTGTAAATTGTCTATGTATATCATGTCATGCTCACTGCTATTCATCGTGTAGGTGTTCCTGCAGTTCAACTGATGTGTCCAAGACCATAGAAGACCTTGCAGCAGGATAAAAAAGCATTGATTGTAGGGCTCTCCAATCAAAGGTGACTGAATTTGAGGAATAGGTCTCCCTTCCTTCCATGGTCTTTAATGCTGCTTGTACAAATGCTGTTCACCAACAGTGGCAGAGTCCAGCCCAATACATCCATCACTGATATGTAACCATCCATAACTAATACAGATTTTTACATTGTCATTCCCTTAGCACATTAGCTGGCTTTCACCTTCTGTAATTTATGTTGTATCAACACATGCTAAATGATCTACTCTCTTCTCTTTCACTTGTTTAAAAGCACGGCTCTTAGTGACTTCTTTATAATACACTCACTGTTTAAAATTGAGCTTGTGATCATTTTAAAAGCTTGAATTTCTGCTTTTGGATGGCTAATTCATTTCTAGACACCGTATTTCCAGTGGTTTGAGCCCAGGGTTAGCAGCTAGCAAATCAAAGCACCATGGATGTCGGAGTTACGTGCTTAATCACAGTGGGACCTAGAAGCCTGCTAGGCATTGTACAGTGTGTTAGACAAAGTTCCTGCCTCAAGGAGCTTGTTATAGTAACAATAATAATAGTAATAATTAAGAAAAAAGAGGAAAAGAAGAAAAAATTGGGAGGAAAGGATGTAAATCATCAAGTCCATCTGCTTGCCAGTGCACGTTTATTCCCCAGAGTAACTTTTCAATTGACTTCTGAGCTGCAGCCCAGCAGTGACATGAACTCTTCCTTTGACTTTGAGTGAGTCACCTCACCTCACTGTTTTCGTTTTATTGTGCAAGTGGAAATATTTTCTTACCTCATGTGATTGTCCTGGAAATTAGTTCACAGTAGACAGTTTGCAGATCAAATAGGCTCTGAAAGTGCAAGCTATTGATTTTTCAGGCCTCTTGGCATTAACAGACATCCACACAAAGTCCTGTGTTTGGAGGCATATAAAAACAGAGGAGCATCACTTCTGAAATGATAGGAAGAAGAGGAATATAGAACTTTTTTAGGTTAAGGAAGTATAGTCTGGTGGTCAGAACACTGGTTCCACTGCAAATGGGAAAATTTGGCCTCAGCCAGCCCATCTCTTCCCTCCTATCTGGCAGTGATTCCCTTCTTACTCCGTATGTGTTATCTGTGGAAGGGATAGAGACGTGAGCTCCTGCACCTTAGTAGAGGCTACAGTAATGCTGCTATTAAAAAAATAATAAATCCAGCTTTATCATCTCTCTTGAACAGACCTGATTTCTGCTACCTGTGGGGTTTTATTCCTGAAGCACTGAATACAGTGGAGATTGCTGGATGTCTCTGGTATCAAGTGCCTCTTTTTAAATGGCATTAAAAGATACAATACTGCTCGTAAAGGCCATTTCTTTGTAATTGGCAGATTTAAACACAGCTTATAGAAATTTTAACCTTTTTTTAGATCTCCATGATGACTTTTTTAGTCCTCTTTTACAGAAAGAAGCTTCAGGAGTATTCCCATTGCCTTGGCTGGACCATTGTGTCCTCACTACTCAGTGCGTTATCAGTTTTTAACCTGAACTCCCCATTAGCTTCACTAGAGACTTACATCTTAAAGGTGACAGCAAGGCAAGGGTCAGTGAATTGGTGTTTGCTGGTGGAGAATGTTACTGCTTGATAACCTTCCTGCCTCTGCACCAGCTCTGGAACAGCAAGAATTTTGCCATGAATCTCATCAATCTTGTACATTACAGCTATCATTTATTATTTCCAAAGCCACCAGAAGAGGATGTCTTCTGTCGTATTCAGAACTAACTTTGGCTGGTTAGTGTAACTAACTTAGCTATGAAACTGATGTTTCCAAATTGTCTGTCAGTCTGGTTTCTCTATTCAAGTTTCCAGAATTATTCAGAACCAGTCAAGAAACCATATATCTTTTTCAGAGGCTGTACTATTCCTTCACTAATTTGTAATAAGGGTAAACAAATACTGTCAATAGAATTATTACCAATGGCAGAAGCGTGGTTGAGATTACTGCATGAAACTGTACCACAAGTACTGAGTCACAGCCCTGTTAAATGTATGCACAATGCATATGCTATAGAACTTGTCATATCCTGCATATAGTGTTATGACAATAGCAGTGAATGCCCTGTGTTACAGTAATGGCTTGTGGTCCAGGCCTGAACTCTGGCAGGAGGAATTAGGTTGGTAAGTTTGGGATGCTGAGATGTCGACCCCATGAGCATGGTGTAGGGATCTGGAGAGGGACCTGCTAGAAAGGAAAGCAAAACTATGATGCTAGCCCAGATGAGGTGAACACTTGGGCTGGGGGATGGAATTCTTTTCCTTTTTATTTTTCTACTGCTTTTTAATCAATCAGGTTGCATTTAGCTTTTGCTCAGGTACTACACATCTGTGGTCTCTGAAAACCCCAAGCAGACAATATTTAATCAGCATTTTTCCCTTTTGCTCAGTCGCAATGAATGCACTCAAATTGCCATCTGAATGTCTTGAATGGTGTATCTTCACCCTATTGTGTGAGTGCTTTCTAATATCTCTTTATGGATTGGAAGTTAGAGCCAAGGACTGTAGCTATAGTTTACTCTTAGTTAACATCCAGTCCTTGGTATAAAGAAAGAAAGATGGAGGTATTTTCTGTCTGGGAGAATTAGATTGACCTATGCTGCATATGGTGAATATTAATAAGGAAAAGAATAGGTGGGAAATGGGACTAAGAAGGCAACTGTGAAGACTGGTGTGTTTGCATAAGCCATCGTGATGTCAGTAATCACCAGCTAGTAATCCCTTTTTGTCTTCCATCATGTAGGAGGTTGTGTCAGCACCTACTAAGCCTCCAAAGCTTCATAACCTCTCAGTGCAGCCCAACCAGCCTGTTCAGGAATTAGCAGAGGATTTCTGTTATTTTTCCTCTTTTCCCTCTGACTCCATGTCTCCATGAGAGTTAAGCTGTTATAACCAAAGATAATTATTTTCTGTGAAATTACTCTCCCCTTTCTTTCCCCCTTCCCTTTATGTTAATGAGAGCGCTTTCCTCTCCCTGGGGAGATTGACACAACGTTGAAGATAGTAGTGCTGTTGCCAGTTGAGTGTGTGACCTTATCTGTATAATTGTACAGATCGTGCCGCCATATGTCTAGATGCACAGAGCTTAATTTAACAGGAGACATATACGTATAAAAATAAATCAGTATCTGGGGGTTAAATATCAGAAGACCCCCCTAATCACAGCTTTCACAGTGTAGAGAACTTTCTGCAGAGCTGTAAGAGCTCTGAAGTTGCATCTTAAAAGAATTCTCCCTACAAGGGACCCTGCTCTTGTAACCTTGATTTTACATTATCATCATTTGGATTCTGCAATGCTTGTACTTCCTCACCTGTTGTGTTTATGTGTTTTCTCCTCCCATGGTGGTTAAGTCCTTCACAGTGTATGGTGAGATAGAGCAGCACCATTATTTATGTTTTAGAAGCAGGGAACTGGGGCAAGAGGAAGCAGCTAACTCATCATATACCAATAATAAAGATTTGGTCTAAATTTGCTTTCAAAGCCACTGGCTACATGTAATACTAAGCCTTACTGCCTCAGGTCCAGCCCAGCTTTCCCCTTGAATGCAAGGCTGACCTGGCACCACTGTTCTCCACCATGTGCACAGAAGTTACCTGGGCATGTGGCAGACACAGTAGCACTTATTTCCTATCTTATTTGCTATTCTATTTCTTATCCTGTTTTCGAATTAACCTCCCTTTACCATCCCTGCTTTTCAGCCTCTCCTCACTTTGCTTTCTCTCTTTCCCAAACGTAATCCTACAGGCAAGGAAGGATTCCAGTTTGCACAGGGACAAGGATACGTGGATGGCTGTGCTGCAGCCTCCCAGGCATGTAAGGCCAGAGCTGATGCATGTCTTTTGGGTGGGTGAAGCTGCCCCCTTATCCATCAGCTTAATGGAGGTGTGGTCCTAAGCAGCTTGCCTGATGCTGTTAAGGAGCAAGGAAGCAAACTCTGAGCACTGAAGTACCACACTACCCCCCAGTAATTCTTTCTTTCTCAGTATTACATTTGCTTGTACTTTCTGTGCGAGAGCACGTTTGCTTATTGCATCCTGTGAATATGAGTCAATGTCATGATCTGCTGTGGGTTTCTTGTCTTCTAAGAGAAATTTCATGTTTTTGTTGGATGAGTTAGGTGCGAGGAATTTGTCTGCGGTGATCTATTTGTATGATAATTAGCAGTCAGCTTTTCAGATCTTGAAGGGATTTGGTTTGAAAACTAAGTAGTATTATTTCCTGAACTTTAACTTACCAACAGTGTATGAGCAGCAGTGCACACTGACAATGTTTTTAATGTAGCCATGATACCCAAAAGATGTCTTCTCTGCAAGAGAGTGTTTTGTCTATAACTAATTTTGCTTCCATTCGCCATATGCTCGTATATCCTGACCTTCATTTGAATCACAGACCCTGTGGTAAAAAATGTGCAGTATGAAAACAAAGAATTTGCTTAAAGAAGCACAGGTGCTTATGGTGCTACAGCTTCAGCTGAATGAGACAGTTTGTGCCACCTGAGAATTCGACCATCGTATCCTTAAAAAAAGATATGGAAAGATGCTTTCATTGATCATAGATGCTCAAGTTATTTTTGCTTATGTGAGAACAGGTGGGGTTTTACTCAGTCTCTGAAGAAATGCTGTAGGCTCATCACTTGTATTATTCAGAAAGATCATTTAGGAAAGGCAAGCAGAGATGGAGCATTTTCTCTTTTTCCTTATTACTCTATGTGCTTGAGGCAGTTTTTGAGATAGGACCTGGGAACATGCTTCAAATGGCACAAAGAATAACTGTTGCTAAATTTAATTTATTGAGTGGGTGTAAATTAGAATGACTAAACAGAGAATAAACACACAAGATTACCCAGAGTAGGTGCAGGGATGGAAGAATGTTAGATGGCATTAACAGCTTAGATATGCACAATGCTGTAGGTATTTTTCAAGTAAGTCTATAATTTCTTAGGGGAGTTCTCTTGTTTTTTTTTTTATTTCTTTCTTCTAACACTTAATGTAATCCAAACTGATTAAGAGAATTTTATGTATTAAAGCAAGCAACCACATGACCAGCATTAACTGTGGAGTAGTCTACTGGGGCAAACTGCAGCTTTGGCTCAATAAGATGCAGATAACCTGAATTTTATGTGTGGAAACTCCTTAGCGTGACTTGGATTTTCTTGCTGAGGACAGAGTCCTTTACTGAGCAATACACAGCCCAATATTAGAGTGGCAAACAGGCAGGATTTAGATATAGTCCTCCTTTCATCAGCTGGATGGAGAGGCTTCACCCCCATTGAGTTCAGCTGCAGTCTGTTGGCTCATCCTCTCCTCCTGCTAACTGGTGTGAAGGAGGGAGGATCTCAAGGGCATTTTGTTCATTTAGCCTGTAGGAAGAGGCTTCCTCTCCACCTCTAAACCTCCTGTTTCTACTTTCTTGGTGTCATTGTGCAGAATAGCAGGATTGGGCAGTAATCTTCCTAACTTGTTTACCTGTCTGCTTTGGTAGCAGAAGTGCAGCAATGAGAATGTAATCAAAGACATTAATGAGGAAACAAAAATATCAGAAAATTTATGCGTAGAGAGAGGTCATTTGTGCTTATAAACAAATATGAGGAAGAGATTGAAACATTAGGAAAAGAATATACAGTTTGTCAAATTACCTGTATAAAGGCAGTTGCATCACACAGAAAATATTCCAGATTGAAGGCTATTTCTCCCATATATGTGTATGGACTGGGCTTTCGTCATCATGAATGCTCACCCTCACCTCCTCTGATAGTGCCTTTGAATAAAAAGAAGGAACCCAGAAACATGTCCTCAAGATACCTTAATCTTTTCACCTTGAGTCGTGCAAGAAGAGGGGTTGTATGTTCTTTTGTTTGGTTTTGTTTGTGGTTTGTGTGTGTATGCGGGTTCTTCATTTAGTAATTACAAATAATTCAGAACTAAGCACTCTGTGAGGAAAAGCAAAACCTGTGCTGCCTTTTGGTAAGCCGAAATGATGGCTTCATTTTGTAGTATTTATTTGCAATATTGTGCCACCTTCATCGCTGCAGTCATGAGGCGGCACCCCGCAGTGCTTGGCAGGGTAAGTGGAGTAAAAAGATGGTTTCTACACTGAAAAGCTTGCGGTGTAATGGGAGCTTGAGACAACAGATGGGAAAAAACAGATGGAGATGCAGCAGAAATACTGAGGCAGTATTGATCAGCGCTAAGTTTGTTCCTGAGCACTCTTGGTGTGAGAAGCAGTGGAGACCAGGCTTCTTAAGGAGTGGGCAGTTTGGTCCCTCTCTGGCAAGGTGCTGGCATGTCTTTGTATGCCATGGGATTCATCCTGGGGCTGCAGCTCCCAGCGTCTTGCAGAGCTGGAAGGGAAGGAGTGCAAGGATTTGCCCAAATTGTGTATAGGATATAGGTATCCTGCATCTATGGATCTGTAGAGAGATTTCCCTTCTGCTCTTTGAAGGGGGTGTGCATCTGTATGCATATGTATAAGATATAAGATAGATATAAGATACAAGATATGAGATATAAGATATATAATATCTATTTAGGTTTTTTTCCCTGCCTTCCCCTTCTTTTCTATTTTCATGAGAAAAGAAAGTTACAGTCTTACAATAAAAGGCTTTACCTGCTGTTTCATTGGGATATAAGGGCAGGGGCACCTGGAAAGGCTTAACTTTTCAAAAGGCTGAACTTTTTAAACATGATGTCCAGCTGTGCTCCTGAAAAGTGAAATTCCTGTGCATTCTGATAAAGCTGGCTACTCTCCTCACCATAGATAAAAACTACAATAGTTATGGAGCATTTCCATCCTTTCCTGCCACACCGTAGCACAAGGGTTTTTGTAGAGGGGATTTAGAAAGAAGCCTGTTGTCTACATCCAAGGGAGGATCCAGAAAAGCATAGAATTGTAGAATCATAGAAAGATTTGGCTTGGAAAGGACCTTAAGAACATCCAGTTCCAACTCCCTGCCATGGGCAGGGACACCTCACCCTACACCATGTTACCCAGGGCTCTGTCCAACCTGCCCTTGAACACTGCCAGGGATGGAGCATTCACAACTTCTTTCGGCAACCCATTCCAGTGTCTCACCACCCTCACAGTAAAGAACTTCTTATATCTAACCTGAACTTCCCCTGTTTAAGTTTAAGAAAGACCATTGCCCCTTGTTCCTTCATTACAGTCCCTCATGAAGAGGCCTTCCAGGCATTCTCCAGTCATTGGGAACGTCATCTGACTGCCATGATTTTTCAAATATGATGGCCAGTAGCTTAGCAACTTCATTTGCCAGCTCCTTCAGGACCCGCAGATGGATTTCATCAGGACCTGTGGACTTGTGTATGTTCAGGTTCTCAAGATGATCTTGGACTTTCCCACAGTGGGCCTAAGGTCTTCATTCTCACAGTCACTTCATCTGCCTTCCAAGACTTGAGCGGTGTGCGTGTAGACACATGTTATCAGAGTTAAGATCCTAAATTTTACTCAACTGCCTCTGTGTAGGCAGCGGAACTCACTGTTAAATGATGAAGTCAGACGCAGCCTGATTGTCACATCTTTTCAAGCATGTCTGGATCTGTTTTGAGCCGTATACTTAAAAGGATCCTATCACTGGGGTTTTCAATTGCTTTTGTTAAAATCTAAGGTTTGCACTACCTTTCCATGAAGAGCTGAAGGAATTCAGCCTGTGTAATTTGTCAAGAAAAATTTAAGAGGTGATGCTTTCATAGTTTGTGTGTGCCTGCATGGGGATAGGATTTCTGACAGAAGTTTTCTTTCATCTAACAGATAAAAGGCATAAAAGTCAGCGGAAGATGAAGTTAGAGAAATTCAGACTAGAAATGATCTTATTCTTCTGGCTCAGGGTAATTTTAGCTGTAAAGGTGCTTTTCCAAAGTTACAGTCCGAACACAGGAACTGAGCAGTTAAATTCCCTTGTCCATTTTTATCCAAGAGCTCAAAATAGGCAATCTGATCTAGACTGAAAACCTATTGCTGCATAATGAACACAGTTTAACAAAAATGATTGTATCAGTAGAGGGGTTTTATGGCACAGCTCTGTTTTGCACAGAAAGCTGCGATGGAAGACCTTGTCTCTTCTGAGAATGGATCATGTATATTCAAATATTGTGTGTTCCATGTTTGCCTGCTCTGGCCTTCTTGAATACCATTATTGCTGTACAATGCCATAAATAAATCAGCAAAAGAAAAAATTGTGTTATATATATTCCTATGGTGGTTCTAACAAGATAGAAATAAGAAAACCTTAACACCAACTTGCCTCACATTAGAAACATGATTTTCTTGTTCCAACACGGCTGAAACATTTGCAGACCACATTCCTTTTAAATCACTCTCTCGCTGATAGCAGAGTGTAATGGAGCTTTTCAGAACTCTTCTTGTTACAAATTTTTGGATTAAAAAGTTTCCTATCTGTTACAGAACAGCAATAAATGCATTCAGCGAGGTGTGGGGTAGGAGTGACTTGTTCCATTCTGGGGGCATGTAATATTTTATCACCTTGCAGCCTTCCTGCAATTTGGTATGCTGAGAGAAATTAATTTGACTGTTTACAATATTTAATTTTCAATAATTATTCAAGCATATATAAGTAGAGACATTTACAGTATGTAGTAAACAGATGGATTAGCAATTGTGCATGTAATTAGAAATTACACTTAAAATATATGAGTGCATTTCAATATTCAGTTGCCTTTAAGAAGAATAAACGGTATAAATGCAACTCTGAGTGCCTTAGAAGTGGTTTGTAGAGTCCACAAAATGCCCTTCCTACGTGAACCTTTGCCAGAAATACTCACTGAATTTAAATTGCAAGTTGTGTATACTTTGGGTTTTTTTAAATATAAGACTGAATTGTTCTGATTTGGTGGTATTTTCCATGCAGGTGGTTTTGGAATCACCACAGGATCATTTTTCCCACCCTCTAGAGATATTCCCTTTCTATCACTGCATCCATGTTGTTGATGTTGTGAAACTGGGCACACTGCACTGTACCAGCCCTGCCTCTTCTAAAGGTCCACTTGAGTCATGACACTTGAGAAATGATTGTGCTTGTTAGAAGAAGATAAATCTTTCCCACAAACTGTGGAACTGTGAGGATATGAAAGTACCATAAATGAGTAACAGCCTGATCTTATTACTTTAGAGTTTATTCTCTCCTACCTTAAATTGTGTTGCAGTCTTTCATTCTATTCAGTAAAAACTGAGTTGGCACAGCAACCATGGGTAAAATCATCAAAAATACCTGTGAATGATTTTTAGAAGTGACTTTTAAGAATCTTCGAAATATATACTTCTGTCGAAAATGTATACTTTCCAGATTTCCGTTTGGTCTCATAGTGTAGCTCCTGGGTTCAGTGCTTTGGTGCTGTGCACTTGGTGCTTACATCGGCTTGTTCAGATCTACATCAGTGCTGGTACAGAAGAATCCCAACTTCATTTTTTTTGCTCATTTAATCTTTTTAAACAAAGCAACAAACCCCACTCTTTTGTCTCATGGTTACTTGTGAAAAAGTGACTATAATTGTGCTGTAACACCTTCAAGGAATGAGTTTTATCCTGCTCTCAGTGAAGTCAATGGGATTTCTGCCATTGCTGCAGATGGGTGTGGGATTGAACCCTCAGTGATTATCTGAGTGTGAAATGAGAAAATATATTTAGCTGGGCTCATATGAGACTACTAAAGACAAATTCTCATCTAAGATAACAGTTGGAGCTAATTTCCATGGCTGTCCGATGTATTGACCATAAATCATGTAATGAGTATGAAATACCCTTTCCCCCAGTATACATCTCCTCCCTTTAAGGGGATTATAATGTACCATAGAAAAAAAATAAAACAAAAACAAACCAACAAAACAACAAGACCATTAAAGTTTGATTCATTTAAAGAATTAAAAAAATTAACAATAGAAGAAAAATAATTAATTGAATATGGTAGTTCCTTCCTTATAGTTGTAATACCATTATTTTTTCTACTATTATCGTACTACAGTTTTTTAAATTACTGTGCTGTTCACTATTGAAATACTGTTACATTTCTTTATTTGCTGATGGATTTTTCCTACACCTCCCAGCATACTGCATGAGTGCTCCTCTGTTATTCCTGCTTGTGATATTTTCTGTTTAGAGATGAAAGCAGAGGTTTTGCAGAGGTTTGCAGTGTGAGAGGACAGTGAATGAACAGATTCATAATGTTAAGGTCAGAGGGTTATTAGATCACCGACTCTGATCCTCTACATAGTTCAAACTGTAGAAAATCATCTAATTGCTCCTATACTGAGATGTCTAACTTCTGTTTAACTAGAGCCTGTATTCCAGGAAGATACTGATTTAAAAGCTACAAGACTTTATTTCTTTTTTTTTCCCTGATGCTTATCTCTTGCATTCTTTGAAATGTCTGGTTTACTTTCCATTGAATTTGTCTGCCTCTTTTTTCCAGCTGTTTGCTCTGGTGGTACATTTATCTACTGGAATAAAGAGCCCTTTACTCCCTAGTAACTTCCCCCTGTGCAGGTACTTATGTGCATTAATCCAATTATTAATTAATTAAACAGTGTCGCTCTTTAATGCAGAGAGGGGAAAAGAAGCACTGATTTTGTTAGTGCCAGATTGTCGTTGATTTATATGTAGGAAAATATAGGTTGTTCTACCTAGGTAAAGCCATTCATGGTCACAGACCAACAGTGACCTCCGAAGTCCTTCATCCCCAAATCCCCAGCATGCAGGAAAGACCAGGGTCAGGTGCAGAGATCTGAAGTAGCTCCAAGCACCTTCCCAAGATGAGCAACAGCAGCTGCCGATGCAGCAGAGAAGACATGCCAGGCTATCATTCACAAAAAATATTGCTTGTGGCTCTGGCTTCCATGATAAGATCATAGCTGCTTAATTTCTTTTTGGTGTATATAGAAAATGAATGCATATGGCTCAGCCATTTGTCATCCACAGTGGCTATTCCCTCCTTCCCCAAGGGCAAATTAGTCCATTGTTTCTATGGCTAGCGATGAAAGCTTTTTGGCTTGGGGGATAGCACCCCATTTAATGCTTCCTTCACTGTCAAAAGCTGAAAAAATTGGTGTTGCATCTAAACCCACCCATAGCAAGCATTTTGAGGGTAGAGAATCTGAACAGATGTCAGCTTTCTAAACTTCACAGTACGAAATTAAAGCAAAAATAAGATAAGGGCCCAAGTTGTAAAACGTACAGCAGATGCTTGTATAAACTCCCATTTGTTTCCCCTCTTACACCACTGACTTCAGATTTGCACACACTGAAACCTGACTGATGTGGGTTTTTCAGTCCCAGTTAACGACAGATGTTGTGTACTGAAGAAGAACGGTGTGGTGTCATCCATCACCTTAGCACTGTGGTCACACATTTGCTCACCAAAGAGCCAGTGCTAGTGTCCAGGTTGTTGCTTACTGCTTTCCCATTCACTCATGGCTCTCTTCTACATACAGGATGATGCTCGCTTCCTTACCCTCTGGTAAAGCCTTGCTAGTGGCACAGATGCCAATGAAATAATTAGACAAAGTCAAGCTTTTGCAAATGGGGCATCTCGGGTGAGGATTTGGCTTTAGCTGACGCACGGAAACAGTGGGGGAATTGTGAGTTTGAACTTGGCTCCTCTGAGCTCCTGCTACAAGTCTGAACTGCAAGATGCTGCATTGCGTTTGCTCTAGCGAGTTGCCAGTTAACTGACTTGTGTATTAACAATTGCTTGTTAATGTGAAGTGTGGGGTAATTAAGATCTGGATTCCCTCCTTAGCTTCTGCCATAAGTCTCTTGCACAATCTGGAAGTGTCTCTTGGGGCAGCATCCCCTGTGCAGAGGTCAGAACTGTGTCCCAGCCAGTTGACTTCATGCCAGTGGTGCAGGGCTGAAATCCTGGCTCTGCCCCCAAGAAGATACTGCAGCTCCTTAAGAGAATGGGAATATCTGAAGCTCAAAAAGAGAAAAAATTTTTGTTGTTTTCATTTGCCTTCTGTCTTAGGGTAGACTGAACAGATTTCCAACTTCAGATCCACAAATATAGCTTTTTTTTTTCTGGGGATTGTTTGCATTTTGTTTCTTGTAAATGAAAGCTGAGTGTCTCTTGTAGTTACAAGAGACTCAAGACCTGGAGCTTCAGCTAAAATACTGAGCATCGGGAAAGTGATTTATCATCACTTTCTGCAAAACACAGTGATGATAAGTCACTTTACAGGGCCTGTACCTGACTGTAGTGCAGTGAAGTAGATGGTGACACTTGTGTACTTTGCTCCTTGCAATGAAATTCTGTGTCTGAAAGCACGACTTTATGACTCTGAGCAGCAGCAGTAATGATCCCCTTCTTCCTTGCAGTGGTCTTGTGTGAGTTATTTCATTACTGCCTGTAATGTGCTTTGAGACCTTGGATTGAAGAGCAGGATGATGATTATGGCAGTTTAATAATATTGTTTAGAAGGATGTAATATGCTGCAGCACTGGGTTTCCCAGAAATGCGATCTGCATTCAGTGTAAATGCTCTCTCCATCACCAAAGTCAGCTCACAAAGTCACACTTGGCATTGCTGCTGCTCCATCTTCAGCAGCTTTTGAGGAGCTCAAGGTGCAGCAGGGTGACCTGACAGCACCTGGCTCTGCATTAGGACATGGTCTCAGCCATGGTTGCCCTTACCCATCGTTTTCACTGAGATCTTTATATTTAGGGCTCCCTGGTGCAGGGAGAGGTGGTTTGCTTTGGGCTACCACACCTATCCTCCTCCAGTTTCCACCAGTGCCTGATTTTGTATCACTCCATGCTGAGAGGCTGTTATTACACTATTTGGGTTATCCCTATGGTTGACTCCAGTCATTTACAGATTTTTGTGATTGCTTTCAAAGACTTCTCAGTGGCTTTACTGTCAGGTGATGGTCACCTATCGCAGGCTGGTCTGCTCAGTCTGAGAAGGAAGCTATACCTGCTGCCAGATGTTTCAAGGAGTTGTCGTGGTTTGAGACCACGAGTCAGGAAAAAAGCAGTTTTCCTTTTTCCTTAGGGGCTGGAGCATGGGGATTTCACCGTCCCCTCAGGGCCCAAACCCGCAGGAGCAATTCCCTGCTACTGCTGCCTACAAGGCAGCTCCTGCTTTCCCTGAGAGACCTGCCTGTTCCCAGGGCTCTCCGTGTCCCTGTCTCTGCCAGCGTGCCCAAGAACCCAACTCGTGCCCATTCACAGAGAGATTTGCAGGTGTTACAGTATTGCTCAGTATCTGCAGAAGAGCAAATTTCAGTGTCCTGCAAGTTGAATAACCTTTTTCCATCCATTTCTATGCCCTTTTTATATATTTTGCAGCTTTCAAGACTGTTGTGCTCTTGTACCTATTTATCTTTTTTATTATGATTCTTATAGTTATATTCTTCACAAAGACAGGTGTAAGGCTATTGATGAAATACCATTTGCCACTTACACCGATGCCTGAAATAGTGTAGTGCTTGTACTGTAGTGTCTTGTGTTTTGTTCTGTTTTATTCAGACTTTTAGGTGAACCTTTAACGCCACAGCATCTAAATACTTTCCAAAAAATTCATTAACCAATCCATTTGGCATCTCCAGGAAGGTACAAATTTGTTCTAGATAAGAAATATTAGTAATACACTGTTCAATACCCAAGTTGCATTAAAGTTGGTGTAAACAAGAGGCCAAAAAAAACCCTTCAGCATCCCTCTGTAATTAAAGCAGAGAGAGAAACCCCTCCAGAGGGTAGTTCTTACCTTTCTTTAGTTGGAAGGGGTGAATAATTCTTTGAAGGTCCAACAGAAGGAGTGTAGGTGCCTTAACATAGTGTTTGGAAGGTTATTTAGCTGCAAACGAGGTGAAGACCAAAAAGAAAGGGGAGGCTTCAAAGTGGGAATTACCATGATTTTGACTCCTTTGCCCTCTTCTCATCTCCCATTCCTCGTCTCCCACCACTTCTGGGTATCATGAGACAAGTAGCATGGAAAGTCCTTTACTTCCCTTTTCATTTCTAACCCTGGCTTAGCAACTCAGTAATGAGAGAGGAAAGAGAGGTGTGAAATGATGTATATATATGTTGGCATCCAGCTTGTTTTTATCTTTTGCTTGCCCTGGGTCTGGAACAATTAGTCTTGGTCTACACTAAGGGCCTCTGAGAGCTGTCATAATATAAATGATGAAAATAACAAAGCTGGTCTTTTCCACCAAAGAAGTCATGTAGGTTTTTTCCCTCACTTGGTCACAGAAAATGAGAAATGACAAGAAGCTTTCAGATTTGGCTTTTCAGATTGATTCCTGACTGTGTTATGCGAGACACATAAATGCAGCTTAATGTTAAATTCCAAAGGGATAGGATGAATTAGGAGGGATGTATCTGAAAATACAACATCTTTGGTAGCCAGCTACATGTTAGAATTTAATTTCTGACTGATTATCATCAAGTAACAATTAAACATCTTTAACCTTTTCACCCTCCTGTGATTTGGCACATTAATGAAAAATGTAAGACGGAGCGGGCATCCTTCTGAAGAGGTTGCACAGAAAAAAAAAGGATGTTGAGTGAGACTTATCAAGGTTTAATTTACATAGCAAATCCAGTTATTACTCAGGTTGTCTTTCAGAACACAGTGTCCAGAGAAAGAATATTCTTCTGACACTACTTAATGATTAGATTTCAAACCTGAGAGGAATACAGTGCCAGGCACTGGTGGGTTTTTTAGTTGCATTTTCCTTGTCCTGTGTGTTAAAAAGGAATCCTAGTATAATTTTAAAAGCACCATCTTAATTACCAATTCTTACTTTTATCATAATACCCTTAATATATGTGCTTTTAATATGCATATAATTAATATACATAGCTCTATTTTTTGCAGGTAAACGATTTCATATTTGTAAGGACACTGGAAAATTAGACTTAAATTTCACCATTATTCCCTGATTTTCTTTAGTAAAAAATGAAACATCTATTACCACATGGGCTGGAAAGTAATCTGCAGTGACTAATCGACTGCAAACACACCAGTCTGGTACTGAAGCAGATAAAATTGCCAGTCATTTCTTAAATCAGGGTCTCAGTATTTTGTTTCCACAGTTGCTCTGCGCTCTAGCTAATGCTCACTCTTCAAAAGTCATTAAGGAGGAACACATATGTAGCCATAGCGAAGAGCAGGTTGATCAGTTTAAGCTTTTTTTCTTTAAAGGTGAACAAAAAGGGTTACACATTTTGTGTATTACAATGATCTGCTGAAATGAGGCTGTGAGTCTGTAAGTGCTTGGTCTGTTCTGCCACTGCTGCAGCTGTCAGTGTGTATATAAATAGGCTGTGTGGGTTTCTCTGTGCTGCAAAGGCTCTTAGATCATGCTGGCTTCAGTTTAGGGGTGTTTCCCAGAGGAAGCATGGCAGAGGCAGGAATCAAAGCTGGGGTGCAGAGGCCACATGAAGCAGTTAAGAGGGGAAAGAGGTGAGATGGTGGAGACCGTCCACACACAAGTAGTTTGGAGGAGAAGCCATAAAACCCATTGGCATTTGCAGTAGATGATCAACTGCATTCTCTGAACTCTCTCTGCAGCAGGGACTTTTCTAATAAGGGGGAATCTTGGTGACAGTCCGAGGAGGCACCATGTATTCAGCTTTAGTCCTGCTTGGCACTTGTCTTGTGTCCTAGCCTCAGCTTTGTCAGGCATCACACAGTGGTTTTCTGACAACAAAACAAAATACTTCATAGAACCATGGAATGGTTTGGACTGAAAAGGATCTTAAAGCTCGTCCAGTTCCAAACTCCTGTCCCCAAGGCAGGGACACCTTCCACTAGAGCAGGTTGCTCCAAGCCCCATCCAACCTGGCCTTGAACACTTCCAGGGATGGGGCAGCCACAGCTTCCCTGGGGACCCTGTGCCAGCGCCTCAGCACCCTCATAGTGAAGAATTCCTTTCTAATATCTAATCTAAATCTCTGCTCTGTTAGTTTAAAGCCATTCCCCCCCCCCTCCATCCTGTCAAAAGCCCTTCTCCATGTTATATTTATTGTTTTAACTTCTGACTTAATGACTCCATTAACGTAGCTTCTACCAATCTCATACGAAGTGTGTATCAACATTTTAAATCCTATGCTGCTAAACCTCAGCCAGCTGGCCAACACTTAACTACTGATATGGGGAGCACTGCAGAGCCCGCCTAAACATGGCTGTGTAGGTGTAGGCATAAGGGATGGGCTGAAACCCAGACACTGCACAAGCTACTGTAGTTCAGGCTGCTAGAAACAGAGCTTAACATTTTCAGTGATAATACAGAGCAAGTGCCTCAGTTTTGGCTGTGTCTGTCTGTGTCAAGAGAATGCCAGGGGATGGGCAACGGGAAGGGAGGCTTGCTGATGAGGGATGTGTATGATGGGAGAAGAGAGGAAGCTTTTTAATCTCCCAAGCCATACACGAGCAGCATGGTAGCACTTATAGAACTTATAGCAGACACAGTGCAAGAGAAGCGGATCCACCTCAGGCTCAGTTCATGCGCACTGTGGTGCAGAAAGAAGTTCGTGTTGGAGAAGAGCCTGAAAAGGAGGGATGGGGAGCATCTGCTGAACTTCATGTTGTAAGGCTGTAATCAGAAATCATTGAAAAAGAGAAGACAGCTTATCTGCCCACCCCATCTGTTTTGGTTGTAAATCTCATTCTGGTTAGAGTAACCTCATAGTTTCTTAATTCCCCAGGTTGGCAGTACTGGTAATAGGGAAGTAGTATCCTTTGTGGATTTCACCTGCTCTGCTTCATGACTGTCTAGGTCCCAGTGTCGTACTTCTGTTGACCAAAATTACTTCCGGGCTGATAAAAAACAAAGAGTGCAGCTTCAGAGTACCCTGGGTAGCTTTTTTAGCTCCTAACCTGTTAGGAGGTGGATTAATGATGAACACTGCAGCTTTGCATAGTGCTTTTGAATAAGATATAAAGAGACAGTAAAACACACAAAAGGGAACTGGTCATTTTGCATGCTGTCAAGTGCCTTCGTACAAATCATGTACAGTTCAAGCTCTCGTCTGAACAGCCCCTGGATATAATTGGTGAAGATGTCTCTCAAGGCAAGTTTGACAAAAGGGCAGACTTCCCGTTTTCCCAGTGTTGACCTTGACCAAAGCATCCCGAAGTCCTTGCAGAGGAACAGAGCCTGATTAATGTCTCAGTCTCAAGGTGAAGGAAGGTTACTGGGAGGCTGCGGCTGCTTCTCAGTCTGTCGCTGTGGTGCCTGTCACACATGCTACAAAAGGCAGGCCATCATGGTTTTGGTCCACATTAAGTATGTGTTTGAGGTTTTTCTCTGCTAGAACATCAGGAAATGAAGATGCTCACAGTTTTAATAGCAGATTTAAAAGATGGGTAGTGAAGATCATCACAGTTTTAATAGCAGACTTAAAAGGTGGGTAGTCTGTGTTCTTTGTTGCAAAAGATGCAGTGGAGGGGAGCGTCAAAGCGTTTCACCTCATATATTCTTCATAATAGAAGGACAACTCAATATGTAGGAGCTTTTGATTAAAAATATTTTTTTTTCTGGGCAGTCTTTGGACACCCAATGTATGCTTTGGTGTCTACAACAGACTGAGTGAGAGAAAACGAAGCATTTCACTGTTAAAAGACATTGATTTTGTGAAAAGTCAGTGATGTCACAATGTATGCAGTACTTGTATTTTCTGCTTGTTTTCAATGTATGTTGTAGCTCTATAGCCATCTGGGTTTTGAGAGCAAACTTTCTATAGGTCATTGCTTTTACAGAGCCAACAAAGTCTGTGGCTCTTCAGTTCCAAAAGGCTACAGGATCACTAGAACTGTGGATAGATACAGATGAGATTTCCTGCAGAAAATATAGTGTGCATAGAAGGTGTGTCATAAATTTAACTATTGAGTTTAGTTAGATCAGGAAAAAAAAAAAAGAATTTTTATAAGCATAAGGTGAAAGGTAAGAACCTGGTAGTGTGGTGCCAAAATGTCACTTGAGAAGAAGTTTTAGCACTTGTATTTTGTGAGAAACAGCTTTGTAAAATTCATTGTTCAGAAAAAACTGAGAGTAGTGTTGAATTATTTTATATGGAGAAAGAGACCCTACTTTGAATTCATTTCTATACACCTCAGAAGGGCATATGCACACCTTTGTTCATTTATTGTTATTTTAATCCCTCTTCTTATGTTATCCAGATACTCTCTTTCTCCTTTTATTAACTGCTATGAGGCAGCAACTGAAAGACATACGTTATACTGCAGTTGTTGAACTGTTCAAGGAGAGGCACAAACTCTTCAATATAAAAGGAAAGCCTAAATCTAAGAGATGGTTTGCCTGAGGCTTTCAATATTCCCTGAGTGTCAGCATGTAGAAAGTACCAACACCTCTGGTGAGAAATGTACATTTGTACAGAGTACATGTGCATTACTCTCAACTCAAGTCTGCGTGAAGATAAAGGGGAGAAAGATCCAATAAAAACAGTTGGGTGAATAAGCCAGAGTCTGTTGCTGTAGATAAGGCTTTTTGGAAAGGAGCGTGGTGAGCTGGGTGCAGGAAGCTGGGTTACATGGGTGGTGTTTCTAGTGCAGGCTGCACTGTGAGGAAAGTAGGGCATTGAGCATACAAAAGAGAGAGGTGTGCTGAGCTTCATTAGGGATTCTAGTCACTTCTTCAGTACAAGAGAAGATAGACAATGTATTCTGTATGTTAAGTCACTTCAGTTTTTTTCCCTGTGTATTCCACACATAGGTTAAACATCTTTATTTTTCCTTCAAATAAAGGTGGGTGTCTGTGCAAGACAGTGACATCTCTGAGACTGCATATTAACAAGATAAGTAAATGGTGGGATTATTTTATATTTGCTTTGGGTTTTGATTTAAGGAAGCTCTTTTCAACTGCAACATCTTTTTCTGCGCTACTGTTACTGGACTATTTTGGATCAAATTTCATTAATGCATTCACTTTCAAAACCAGAAGTGTTGTTCATAGCTTTTCCCGCTGTAGTACATGGTACCTCTTCTACGAGCCTCAGTATCACAAACTTCTTATTTTGGTTCTTTTTACTCAGACTATGCCTCCCAACCCAGAATTCAGTTCTGCATAACCTAGAGTGTTCGGCATCTCAGAAGATGCTTCCAGGAATTTCAGGATGGCAAACCAAATGCTACAGTTAGTATAGATTTTGTAAAGGATATCAGTCCCAAAACTTGCTGGAGTTCTACGAATGAATTGGATAAATCCAGTTGATAAAGTATACTGTGTTTTTGCAAGGCTTCCTAAAAGGCCTTTCTACAAAACCTGTTAGAAACCCAAAGTTGCGAAGTGTTCTCTGTCCAATATTTTTGTCACCGTAAAGGGTTTCTGCGGTACAATAGAATTTTTGTGGTTCTGGGTGGGTTTGCAGACTACATTGACTCCTTTAGTATTTAGAGTGAGAAGCCCAGCAGGATCTTTGAATTCTTTTTCACCAACCTCTTTTCTGATTATTTATTTTTCTTTCATTCATTCATTTCTTCAATTCATTTTTCTTTCATTTCATTCATTTTCATTCATTCTTATTCTGGAAAGTCCATTGTGTGGTTCTCAGAGGCAGCCACTGCTGTCTGTAATGCCAAGTCCACCCTGCAACAGAGCAGCAAAGTGCATTCACTGATACTAAAACAGTACCTTGAAGAAAAAATTTCTTCTGAACCTCTTGCCTGGTATCTCACCCAATAGGAGCAAATAGGGGAAAGTGCTGGTTGGGCTCTCAGAGTTTTTAAGAACAAGTATGGGGAGCTGTCGTTGTCTTTACAATGCCTTTACTATTAAGCTTTATTTGTGAACTGCAAAAGTTGGGATGGACGGAGGAAGTTAATCTTTGATTTAGGTGTTACCTGTTAGCTGGAAGACAGGAACTCAGGGTCTCAGTTTTTACTTTGATTTCATACCAGGAGAGGATTTATTCCAAGGCCCTCTAGATTTGAATACGCCATTTCACACCCAATCAAAGGTCTGTGAAATAATCTGTTTTACTGGAATAATGTTTCTTCCCATCACCTTGTTCAGTCCTGTCTCTGTTTGTTGCCAAAGCTGAACACAGAAGAAGAAACAAGAGCTAGCAGAGGAAACTAATGCAGTTCCCCTCTGAAGGTTTTAAAATTCAAACCCAGATGAAAATCTCCATTTTGTGGGAAAGTATTTGTATATTCCAATCTTAGAGTTTTAAATCTTTTTATCTGTGTTTTTACTTTGATTTGATCATTGCAAAAGGAGAGTGTGAAATTAGTGTAGGTTGAATATAGCACAGTGCTTGAAAACTGAGGTCTTCAGTGCCCTGCAAATAGGGGTAATTCAGTTGATTTAGTTAGGACCATGTTGCTTAAAAACAGCATAGAATTGTTTCCTGGAATTATTAATAACTGAATAACAAAAGTGGGAAAAAAAAACCTGTTATGTAGGATCACAAGATCATAAAATTGTTTAGGTTGGTAAAGACCATTCAGATCATTGCTTCCAGCCATTAAACCAGTGCTGCCAAGTCCACCACTAAACCATGTCCCTGAGCACCACATCTACATGTCTTTTAAACACCTCCAGGAATGGTGACTCAAACACTTCCCTGGGCAGCCTGTTTCAGTGCTTGATAACCCTTTTGGTGAAGAAATTCTTCCTAATGTCCAACCTAAACCTCTCCTGGCACATCTTTAGGCCATTACTTCCTGTCCTATCATTTGTTACTTAGGAGAAGAGACCGAAACCCACCTTTCTCTGTCCTGCTTTCAGGCAGTTGTAGAGAGCGATAAGGTCCCCCCCCCCGAGCCTCCTTTTTTCCAGGCTAAACAACCCCAGTTCCATCAGCTGCTTCTCACAGGACTTGTGCTTCAGACTCTTCACCAGCTCCATTGCCCTTCTCTGGACACACTCCAGCACTTCAATGTCTCTGTTGTAGTGAAGGGCCCAAACCTGGACACAGTATTCAAGGTGCAGTCTCACCAGTACCAAGAACAGGGGGACAATCACCGCCCTAGTCCTGCTGGCTATGTGTGTATGTATACTTATGTGTGTAAGTCATACTTGGGTATGACTTCATTGCTGTACTCATTTCTTTGTAAGGTAAGAACAAAAAACATTATTGTCCTTGATCGAAAAAAAAATGGGAGTAACCTATTATTTGGTACATTTCTGTCTGGTATACTTCTGTAATTTGTGTTTTGAATGTATAGATATAGAATTCTAAATAGGTGCAAAAAACCCCTCAATATTGTCATTACTATACATTAAAAATACAATTTTCTATTCCATTAATAATGCAAAGTATTCTGTAGAAAGTGTAGATGGAACATTGATAAGTATAGTTAATAACTGAAGATAAATATAACTTAAATATTTTACAGTTATTAAAACTCAGATTTGCCATCTGGAGAGTGAGTTTTAAACTATCAGAACTGATCCCTTCTGTTTTATTTAGCTGTGACCATATTTGGGTCAGAAATAAGCAAGGCGATGAGGTTAAGATCCTGAAAGCAGAGGCAATGTTCCAGGATGCTGCTGTTTCCCTTGTGGTTTATGTTCTGCAGTCCACCCAGAGGTTTAGATCTGATGCAGTTTAACAGGTTCACTAGTCCCATTCCTGGATGAGAAGCAGCAATTACCACTGTCTTTCAGAATTAGTGCAGTTATGATATTCTAGTATTATAATGAGTAGCATTATGAGATGCATTGCTGAGCACAATGTGTTACATTTTCCAAAGAGCCCTTGCACCATGGAATCGTGTTTAAAGACCCTACAGGTTGCTGTTTGTGTCTTCTGACTGCCTTGCCTCTGCACACTTTTAATTAATAGGTTAGTAGGCAGAGAACTATATGAAATTTTTATTTTGACATGATGCTCTGCAATTATGCTTTATTTTATTTGGTTGTTTTTTCCAACACAGATCCAAATTTGGAGCAGAATCCTCCTTTCATGAAACATCAACTTGTCATATCCCATTATTATGTTGTTGTTTTCTTCATGTCAGTCATTTTCTCTGCAGCAGCTTAGGATAAGGCATAGTTTGTATCTTCTCTTACTAATGGTTGTAGAGCTGTTTTGTATCCTTGCCTGTTGCATAGTACAGTAAAACCTTATGCGTACATAGAAAAAAACCCTTGAAATTTCCAACATAAAGCTAACGTGTGAAAGAGAATTGATTTCTCTTTTCCCCATTGTTAATTCTTTTGGTAGTAGTAATTATTCACATTTGTTCAGTAGCACACATTAAGCAAAGCTGCATAACCCTTGTGCCCCTTCACTTGTTTCACTGTTTGTATTTGCTTAGTGCTCAGGGGCATAAAATACTAAGTACCTTGAACTCAAATGGTAAATATTCAAACTGAAGTACAGTGCATCATTAAGTAAAAGTAAGGACATTTTCATTTTAAATGGCTACAGTTGCATGGCAGTGCTGTTTGGCTGTTGGGAGCATGCTCTCTGCCTGAGCACAGCCCTGTTCTGCACAGTGGAGGTTGCTGGCAGGGTCCCTTGGGCTGCATCTTGCAAAGAGGTTTGCCCTGTATCAGTGATGTACTAGTTCCTGGCTGCTGCTGTCTCTGAACAAAGACACACTGATCTCAAGTGAGAATAAATTGGTGCACGTAATGTACACAATGTGACTCTGATATTCAGCATGATCCCAGTCTATTTATAATCTATGAAACTGATATATTGATATTCAATAGTGTATGGATTCAGCCAGCTTCTTATAAGAGGAGTAATAAATTTCTGTGATGTTCTTTCACATCCCTATTTTAAAAATGCCTGAAAACCAATATCCTTGTCTATGCCATATGTAGAATCACAGTCACAAAAGGACAGGGATTTTTGGAATAATGACTAAATTTATACACTGATCACACTGCCAGTTTCCTCTTACTGCCTCCTAGAACAATCCAGTAATGTTTGTATGGCAGCAGAACTTTCGAAATAGTGATTCTTGCATGAAGTTTTTAGGAAACCCAATGAGTTCATCCATCCCGAATCTACTAAAACGTGTGCTGTGCCTCTTCCTTCAGTACTAGGAGAGATACAAAACTCACAGCGCCTCACACTTGGCAGGCGGGCTCACATTCCTGAGCACTGGCCCTTGTATAAAGCTACAGATTCCTCCATTTTCTTGGTTTAATTGGCCAACAGACCTTCTCTTTACCTCCACTGTGCAGCAGATAGCCCAGACTGCTCCTGCCCAAGCACAGACACCAGCTCTCCCAGGCATGGCTTTGAAGACTCTGAGCACACTTCAACCCCTAAACTGAATCAAGAGAAATGCAATGCAATAGTCAGTGCTTTGTGCATCTTGGAATGGATGGATGCCACCAAGGCAGGAAATGGGATGAAGTCTTGTTATCCTGATCCTTTATTTTAGTTTTCCTTTGTCATGGTTTAAGCCCAGCCAGCAGCTAAGTACCATGCAGCCGCTTGCTTGCCTCCCCCATACCCCACAGTGGGATGAGGAGGAGAATCGGAAAAAAGTGTACAAAACCCTTGGGTTGAATTAAGGTCAATTGAATAGTTGAAATAAAAGTAAAATATGAGAATAATGCAATAATAACAATAATAATAATAATGGTAATAGTAGTAGCAATAACAATAAAATAATAACAAAGAAGAAAGGAAATATATATGTAGAGAGAGGAAGGAATAAACTCTAACCCCCAAGGGAAAAAAAAGAAACAAACCAAAAGGCAAAAGCCCAAGTGATACACAATACAATTGCTCACCACGCACTGATACCTAGCCTGACCTGAGCAGTGATCAGTTCCTTCTGGGTGACTCCCCTCAGTTTATATACTGGATATGACATGCTGTGGTATGGAATACCCCTTTGGTTAGTTTGGGTCAGGTGTCCTGTCTCTGCTTACTCCCAGCTTCTTGTACCCCTCTTCACTGGCAGAGCGTGAGCCTGAAAAGTCCTTGATCAGGGTAAGCACTGCTGAGCAGCAACTAAAACATTGGTGTGTTGTCAGCATTGTTCTCAGGCTAAAGCCAAAGTACAGCACTGCATCAGCTACTAGGAAGAAAAATAATTGTTACAGCTGAAACCAGAGCATCTTTTCAGATGGGTTTTTTGGTTTGGTTTGGTTTGGTTTGGTTTTTGGTAGTTCAGGTTGGTGTCCTGTTCGGCTAAAACAAGCCTGGAGTCCAAAAGGCAAGAAGTTGGACTTCATGTGATGATGTCAGACGAGATTGGAGAGGCACAGACTGAGATTCACAAAATCTTCAATTTTCAGAGAGACAGTAACAAGAAACCAGTGGTTCAGTTCCGTGACTAGCATTTCATTCAATTAATACATCAGTTTTTATTGTTTTCTATACTTAATCTATCATTTCATAGTAAGTAACACATGATTTTAAATTACTGTTTGTGGACTTTGTAATCAAATTCTAGTTAGCCTCCTTGTGCAGTTTGATAGAGGAGTAAAACATAACCTGAAGTAACAAAAGAAATCTAGGGAATAAAAAAAAACAACACCAAAATCACAAATCCAGCATAGCAAAGCATGGAACTGCTTCAAAGTGGTGCAGATTTAATGTACGGTCCTGGTTAGAGAAACGTTTCCAATTTAATGTATAGTTTCAGTTTAGTTACAATTCAGTGTGTTTTAATGATTACCAACCACTAGACTGAAACTTATTTTAGGGGAATAACTAAAAAGTACAGCTGCAAAACGAGATTAGAATTGATTATTTAAATGAATGTTTCCTGCTTGCTGATTTAAATCGTGATTAAAATGGGTGATTTAAGTCATTTCTATTTATATCATTTTGCACAGTTTGAAGACTGGAAATCCCAAGTCCAGAGACATTATTTTCTCTCCCAGAATGACAGAACTGCCTCTAGTAAACCACAATTAAATTTCGGTGTCCTCTTGCCTTCCCTAGTTACTCAAGGATGTTTTTGTCTCCCCCTGCTTAAACGAAGTTCATTTGTATTACAAGTTATCTAATTACTGTTTCCTTTGGCCTCTTCATTCAACCTACATATTGATTTTCAGTCTGAAATGGCTTTTGTTTTACTTGTCCTGCCTCACTGCAATGCTGCCTCCCTCCACATCTCTTCCCAGTACTTGGAGGAGGAGTATATTGACAGATCTAAATACTAAAGCCACTGTGGTTAATGAATTACACTCATCAGCAAAGCATGGGGATGGACGTCAAATGCTCTTGACTCAGCCCAATGCAAAAATCACCATGTGTGGGTAAAGTTTTCATGCTCACTTTTGCCATTTACAGCAAAGTAGGAGAATGCACATGGTTTTTCAGTGCTAAATCTGCAATCTGCAGCATTTGTTTGATTGTCCCACCTTTCTTATGGCTGGCTGGCTGTCTCATGGTTTAGCATGACTTAGTATGGTGTGGTTTGACTTCATGTGATAAAAGTTTAGTGCTACCTTTTCAGTTTCTTTTAAGGGAATAATCTTGCACAGCTGGAGAGTTCTCGTAGTCATTGCAAACAGAAGACATGAGAGCTTTCAGTGTAACCTAGAGGTTAATCTCCATCAAACCATTACTGAAAATACAAGAGATCATAATGAAATCTTCAGTTTTTTAAATATCAGTTGCCTAAAGCTTGAAAGAATGAACATGAGAAGCTCTCTGACTGACTTTAAAGAGGTGGAAAATGGACAGATTTTGTTCAGTCAGACATCCAAGGTTATTTTTTTTCTTTTTGGAATATAATTCTTCTGATAAGTAAATTGGGTGATATGCAATGGAAAGTGGAATGTAAAATGCACTGTCCTCTCCTCTTTGTACTTCTGTTTCAAACCTATCAAAGAGCAGTAATGGCACTCCTGGGGTTAAGGACGTTCAGAAGGTTATCATCTCATTACATACTGTAATTATGTGGGGCAGTTTCATAGGATGGCTGGAGTTTGGTTGTGAAAAAAGCCTTTTAGCAGGATCCAGTCCTACTGAGTAGTAAGTGGAGTTTCCTCAAGAAAAGGGTTGTTTGTTTTTTTTAAGGGGAAATAAAGTAAGGAAAATCAAAGACTTGCAGCTTAAAGAACCAGTGTTACGCTGGCGGTGTCCCTAAATAAGCCAAGCGACTGACCTACGCTTTAAAGGATTTTTATATTAATGTCAGAAGGGATTGAGTCATTCTCCTTCAGCTAAACAACTCATGTATCCTCTCATACATCCTTAATAAAGAGGATCCGCACTGGGGCGATGCATGTTTCCATCAGGCTCTGCATCAAGAACAATTTGTCATGCAAGGAAGCATAAGTAAAGGAAATCAATCTCTCAGAAGCTAATGAGACTGTAAGAACTCCTGTGTAGCTTCTCCAGAACAGGTTTGTAGGTAGCATTTGGGCACTGAAGTCAATGGTTCACTGTCTCATGAATCACAAAACTGGCTGTGGTGGAGGAAGGTGCCTTGGCAAAGCAGAGCTTTTACTGTGGTCTGCCCAGGCATCTGCGAGCAGGACTTGTTGGGTTTCACACTACACAGCACTTTCACTTCAAAAAAAGGACATTTTTCTAATAGTTTACTTTTTTTTTTTTCTCAAAAGTGTCATCAGACAACTATTGCGTCTGAGGGTTCTTTGTGTGCTCTTGGATTTCATGTTGTAGTGAAGGGTTGGTTTAGGTGAGGCATTTGGTTTATTCTTGTGAAAGCAGCTATCAGGTTCAAGAGTAAGTGCAGGGATGGCCAGAAATTGCTTTGCTGCATCAGAGAGAAGCAGCACAAGGAGATTTTCAGTTCCTCCATCCTTCTCACACACTGAGACAGCAGAAGGATCTCGGATACTAACTCCGCAGTAGAATTAGGAAGAGATAGAAAGGCCAACTTCATCCAAGACCATTCAGAATTAATACAGCACCAAATGGGCCAGACTTGACATCTTCATGCTGATGTATTTAAAATGAGGAGATGAATTGTCTTTCAGTTGCGTTAAAAACTGGAATGAAGGCCTTCAGGCCTTCTGCTGTTTACTTGGCTCTCTTCTTTCTTTTTCTCCCTCTGGTACATACAAAAAAAAATCATGATGTGTCTCCTTAGATGCATTATTTTCTGCTGCTGAAGATGATTTTTCTGGATAATTTTAAAAGATTACTAAAGCCATTCTGTGTCTGAGCTTTCAAACTGCTTATGGCATAAGCACATGTAGAACAGGCAAAAGCACATCTCCATTGACCTTGGAGCCCGCTGAAACACTGTGTCTTCCCAGGTCCATTTTCCAGTGGAAATGCCTATGGGTAATCAGTTCAGAAGTGCTAACCAGCATTTCTGGAGACGCACTGAGCTCATAGTTTCTGTTTAGTGTGAATATGGACTTATTTTTTGTAGAAAAGTGCTTATTTCCCTTAACTCATGGTTGTAGCTATTAATAACTTCTTCAAGACAGCTGTTCAGTTGAGCTTTTCCTAATGAACTCGATAATAAAAATCCTGCTGACTTTCAGGAAAGTGGCTTTGGATGCGAAGTCACATTAATAGGAACACTGATGCAACAGAATCTGGGGGAGAGGTGATTTCCTGTCTGTCCTCTTTGCTGTAGAATTAAATGTCAAACTATTTTCAAGGCAGTTTTCTAGGTAATTTCTACTTTCAGTGGAATTTAGAAATTTGTCTCTTATAATTTGAACATAACAAGGGAAAAAAAGTCACTGTCCCACAATTTTGATATATTTTTAACTAACAGTGTCTCTTACTCGAGTCTGAGCCTCAGTCACTTGCTTTTCCAAATCAAACTATTAAATATCAGCAGCCCTCCTTCTTATGTCGGGGGATTTGAAGCACAGAACGGTTTGAGTTGGAAAAGACCTTAAAGCTCATTGAGGTCCAACGCTCCTACAGGTTTCAGGGACACCTTCCACTAGACCAGGTTGCTCCAAGCCCCATCCAACCTGGCCTTGAATGCTGCCAGGGATAGGGCAGCCATAGCTTCTCTGGGCACCTCAGCACCCCCAGTGACAGGGTATGGTTTAAAAGGCATGGATTACTCATAGGTTCTTAATGATTTCAGCTTCATTAAGGCAGGGGTGATAGTACCAGCATTTCCCAGAGTTGTGCTCAGAAATTCTCGTGATTTAAAGTAGAACTATGTAAAAAAAAAAAGGCAAACAAACAAAAGTCTTGTATATATTTTGAGTGTTGCAGTCACTGTTACACTCAGTAGGATAAAAATGATAAGATAAAGGTTTTATGCTTTAGGGAGGAAGGGAAAATAATTCTATGCTTTGATAAAGTTGAAAAGACTGTTTTCCTTGATGGAGATTAGGCTTCCACAGCCAGCTATATTGCACCTCTGCAGGAAGCATCCAGCATTGGACATTGTTAGAAGCATAATACTAAATTACTCCCAGTGAACCACTCTATTCTTTCGAATAAGACTGTTATTGTCTTAGAAATTATATAGAGGAAATAATATCCAGCTAAGCAGGGAAACTGAGAGGAAATTGATGAAGGGCAGAATATGGGTTACTTGAATTAAAACTGTACCTACTTTTGAATGCAAGGCTCATTGATTATTATAAAACACATACTTCCTCATTGCTTCTGTCTGTGGATATTTAGCAGTCCCTGTGACTAGCTCCAAACAGGAGCTCACAAAAGTCATGGTTTGTGAAATAGGAACCAACTGCATGGAAGAGATTATTTTCTGCTTAATCTTTTTTTATTGTTGGAAGTTTTGATCTTACAGCATGGACTTTCCATACAACCTCAATTGCATTCATAATAGATCCATCAGAGTAGCTGTCATTTTTCCGTGGCAATGGCTAGTATTCAAACACACAAGAGCAGTGCACAGGGATGTGTTCATCCTGCTCTTTCATCAAGGATTGTCTTTTTATTTAAGACTAATCTCAGTGAGTTTCCATTTAGATTATGGCCTGCAGTTTGAGCAAGAGAAAGCACACTACAGCAACCAGACATCCAGACAGACTTTTGTTTACTTGCTGGTGGAAGAGGTTGGATGACTGTATGTTTATTTAATGGTAATAGTGGCAGAAAATGAGCTGTGCTGGCTTTAAGACAAGTTGCCTCTGCCTATTACCTCTCTGTTGCATGTGGTAGGAGCTCTTAAAGCATGAAGAACAGAAATGAATGGTCCGATGAGTAGAGATCGTTATTCTGTATTATTTTTTAAGGGCTATAGAATACTCCAGGATGAAAAATGGATGATATGTGAATAGCCAGATATGACTGATTGTTAACCTTAAGCATCAAGCCAAAAATACCTTGATTTCCTGGAACCACAGATGTAAATCTTGGCAGAATCACCTCACTGTTTATCTATTCCTATTATGTGAATTAAAAACTAGCCATTTTATTGTGTTTTCTTCTCTTGGATGAGATCTTAATGACTGAGACCCCTTCTGATATATGTGGCCATTACACTCCATTACCACTTTCCGTAACAGCAGAAATTTGCCAAATCACTTTAGGCAGAATTTTGTCTTACATGATGTGCTGTTTACTAAGTGCCTACAGCCTTCAACGCACTAATAGCTATCCATCAGGGGAATGCCTCTTTGGCAGTGCACATCACATTGAATGACATTGAGTTTCTGATCATCATAATAGGCTTAGTTCCTCCTGAAGGATATGTAGAGCTTGAAGGTGTCAGAACTACATGTTGTTTCTAAGCTTTCTAGATTCCTGTGCTATAAACAAATTCATCACTTAACAGTATTACTACGTTTTTGATAGGTTTCCTAAGAGTAGCTCAAGAGAATGTTCCTAGGGAATCAAGGAGTTTGCCTAATCAGGAAAACTTACTTTGTAGAGTCCCTAGAGTTGGCCTTGCCACACTGAACCTCAGTGTGATATATTACTGGCAATCTTGGTGAAAAATAAATCCATAAAAGGACCCAGGCATACTGTTCTTACATAACCCCTTAATCATATCCCCCATAGTCTTCAGGATAGCTCCTTGGTGAACGTTGTATTCTCAAGTCATTGGCTCTAAGACCTTGAAAGTTTTAGTGTGGGTTTCTTTTTCCTTTTTTTAAGTAGTGAAAATAACATTTGCATCTTTATGACTTACCCCTTTTAGCCTTGATATTTGGACAGCCAGTGTATGATTTTGAAGCTGCTAGGTTCTCACTGGGGCTGGCGCAGGTCATCTTTGACGAGACTGATTTTCTAATAGTTTACTTTAAAGGGCAGAGATAGCCATCAGTGTGTCGTTTCATTTGATACTTTCTGACAAAGGACAGACTCATTTTCACCATTTGCTCAAAGTGGTCTCCAACAGTAATGCTCCTGTTAGAATATTATTTATGGAACGCACAAGTATTACAAAGTCCAACCTGATTAACTAAAGTGGCTCTTCTCTGTAATCTATTACTCTAAGCTGATTCTTGATAGATAGATAGTTATTGCCCTGCTTGCATTTAAAGTAGTTATTTTTTCCAGTTATAAATTTTCTGTCCATTATTTCCAGCTGTCTAAAAAGGCAGAGAAATCTTTTTAGAAAACTTTAGAGTGTTTTGAAATTAAAATGTATGAGATGTGTTCCATGTTCATAAAGAAAACTGCAGCAGAAACAATTAATATAAAAATAAATAAAGACTCAATCTTTCCTAATCACCAGAGATAGAGGGGCGGCTGTCTGGCATTGACTGTTCTTGGTGTAGTTATAGGATAACTGTGTATTACTGTTTGTTGCTGTTTGCTGTCTCAGAAAGGTTTGCCATGAGCAGCAGTACAAAGCAGATGTGCTCTTGAAATTCTTTTTTTTTTTTGCCTGTGGACCCCATTTCTGAATAGGAAATCGATACTCAGATCTTTCTGAGAGGTTGATAAATACTTTATTTTTGTGGTACCAATTTGGTTTTCCTCTGAAGAGAAAATACTGTTATGAAGAGAAAATACTATTATCCGTTCAGTCCATTGAAGACACAGCCTTAGGGCCCAGTAGCAGTATCTTGAACGATGCATGCAGTACACAGCTAAAGATCAGAAAGCTTGGGATCACTCTTCCATATTGCATGAACTTTCTATGCAATCTCTGCAAGATGGGGAGATGTTTATAAAGCAAAGTTTCTTCATAGAAGAAATAGAGAAAACATGTCTTAGAAATGTTCTTCTCAGCTTCTGAGACCACTGCATGTCTTAGAAACATTATACTCCCAAAATCACGTGCGAGCCTATGAAGGTTCCAAATTCTTGATTTTTGCTGCCTTTTTTTTTTTTTTGCTTTAGTCTCCTCCTTATTTTTTATTTTGTTCACAACCCCCCAGGGTCCCCAGTATCCTTGTACAGTTTCCTCCAATGCAGTAAATTCAAGTGTGTTCTTACCCAGCACGGGAGCTCTTCTGCTGTTGTCAGTGGAAGTACCTGCACGAACTGGTGTCTTGATGAAACACTGGACAAAGGCTTGTGAAGCATCCATCTTCCATCCAAGGAGACCACACTTATGCTGTGGTCAACACAGTGTTCATTTACTTCCTGTAAGTTAATACATTTCAAAGTAGTGAGCAAGGTGGTATACTTCCAGCTATGGCAGACCATTGCAGGACCTTTGAGATGAACACTTATTAAGAGGTTCTTCAGACCTCGCATTTCTAAAGTAGTGCTGAGTTCAGCTTTAAAAGTCTATTAATTTTCATTTGAAAGTCTAGTTACCACTTTGATAGGCAGCTTTATAGTAGAAGACTGTTTAAGAAAACTGTAACTATTTAAGATTAATTTACCTTGTAGCATCAAATGTGTAAAACCAAACTGAAATGGGCTTGTAGATAATCAGCATTTCTAAAAATCAAGCCATTTACCTAGAAGTCTAGATAAGGCTTGAAACTCCTGGATTTTAACCAGGCAGCCCAATTTAAAAATGCTAATCTGGCACCTTTGTGGAGGCAGCCATTCACAAAAGACACATGTATCTAGATATCTGCTCAACTTCTAAAGAACTTGTAAAACCTTGGAATTACAGATCCTGATTTATGCCCGTCTGGAAGTCTGGTGGGTAACTGCACTATTCTGTTCTCTTTCTAAAGCCAAAATGCATCTATTTTGGTTTGCGATGATAAATCAGTTCATAAAATCTTAATTGGAAAAAAGCAATTTGTTGGAGCAGCAATTAGCAGTGGAACAGCTGCTTCGTTAACATACAGATGCAGGGTAATGGCTTCTGAATCGAACGGGACTTGGTGAACTCTCTCGTGAAGAGGTTTCTCCTGTCACTATTGCATGTTTTGCTTTTTCCCTACATTGTGTCTTCTGTTGCTTATAAGCTTGACTTGCTTTAATACAACATTATTCAAATGTCTCTGATACCCATCTCAACGTTATCCAAGCTTTTTCCATGTAGTCAGAAGCAATTACATAGCTCATATTCAGTTTATTTACTGTGTCAAACCTAGTTGCCTGCTCTGATGTCTGAATTCAGGAGGGTGATTAAAAATTCAAGTAGTATCACAGTATCACAGTATGCTAGAGATTAGAAGGGACCTCAAAAGATCATGTAGTCCAATCCCCCTGCCGGAGCAGGAACACCTAGATAAGGTTACACAGGAACGTGTCCAGGTGGGTTTTTAATGTCTCCAGAGAAGGAGACTCCACAACCTCCCTGGGCAGCCTGTTCCAGTGTTCTGTCACCCTCACTGAGAAGAAGTTTCTTCTCAAGTTTAAGTGGAACCTCTTGTGTTCCAGTTTGTACCCATTACCCCTTGTCCTATCATTGTTTGCCACTGAGAAGAGCCTGGCTCCATCCTCGTGACACTCCCCCTTTATATATTTATATACACTAATAAGGTCACCCCTCAGTCTCCTCTTCTCCAAATTACAGAGACCCAGCTCCCTCAGTCTTTCCTCATAAGGGAGATGCTCCACTCCCTTAATCATCTTAGTTGCCCTGCGCTGGACTCTCTCCAGCAGGGTCCCTGTCCTTTTTGAACTGAGGGGCCCAGAACTGGACACAATATTCCAGATGCCGTCTCACCAGGGCAGAGTAGAAGGGAAGGAGGACCTCTCTCGACCTACTAACTACCCCCCTTCTAATACACCCCAGGTTGCCATTGGCCTTCTTGGCCACAAGGGCACAGTGTTGGCTCATGGTCATCCTGTTGTCCCCTAGGACCCCCAGGTCCCTCTCCCCTACACTGCTCTCTAACAGGTCGTTCCCCAACCTATACTGGAACCTGGGGTTGTTCCTGCCCAAATGCAGGACTCTACACTTTCCCTTCTTATATTTCATCAAGTTATTCCCCGCCCAACTCTCCAGCCTGTCCAGGTCTCGCTGGATGGCAGCACAGCCTTCTGGCGTGTCGGCCACCCATCCCAGCTTAGTGTCATCAGCAAACTTGCTGATAGTACACTCAATTCCCTCATCTAAATCGTTGATGAATGTATTAAATAATACTGGTCCCAGTACTGACGCTTGAGGCACTCCACTAGATACAGGTCTCCAACTAGACTCCGCCCCATAGACTACAACTCTCTGGCTTCTCTCCTTCAGCCAGTTCACAGTCCACCTCTCTACCTGATCATCCAGACCACACTTCCTCAATTTAGCTGCGAGGATGATGTGGGAGCATCCTGTCAAATGCTTTGCTGAAGTCAAGGTAGACCACATCCACTGCTCTGACATCATCCATGCACTATGTTATCTCCTCATAAAAGGCTACGAGATTGGTCAAGCATGACTTCCCCTTGGTGAAGCCATGTTGACTGCCCCTCATAACTCTCTTATCGTTGATATATGCCTTAAGATGGCACCAAGGATAAGGTGTTCCATCACTTTCCCAGGAATGGAGGTGAGGCTAACCGGTCTATAGTTACCCAGGTCCTCCTTGCCCTTTTTGAAGACAGGAGTGACATTTGCTTTCCTCCAGTCCTCAGGCACCTCTCCCGTTTCCCAAGACTTGGTAAAGATGACGGAGAGCGGTCTAGCAATGACTTCCGCCAGTTCCCTCAGCACCTGCGGGTGTATCCCATCTGGACCCATGGATTTATGGATGTCCAGATTGCTCAACTGGTCTCTAACCCATTCCTCATCGACTAAGGCAAACCGCTCCGTTGACCTGACTTCATCTGAGGTCTCAGAGGTACAGGGCTCTTCAGGACTGTCTCCATCAGAGTAGACAGAGACAAAGAAGGCATTCAGTAACTCTGCCATCTCTGTATCTTCTGTCTGTTGAGCAAAGCTGGTGATCCATGGCTTTATGCTGAGAGCAGTATTAAAACCCCAGCTCTGAAAGCTGTGCTTAGGCGGTGTGTTGACTGATTGTCCCTGGATTGCATGGGAACTGTTATCTGGCGTTCCTGGACAACAGCATGTCTCAGTTGTTGCTTTCCGAATTTGATGCCATACCACTGTTGCAGGTTTTCTGTTGGAACTGCTTCGTAAGCAAAAGTTCTAAGTGGATGTCACAAATTCTGTGACATTTCTCCCTTTTCATAGTAAAAACTCTTCTTGGGCAGAGGTTTGGGATTGGAGCTTTATTTATTTGTACAAAAGATGATGAGGAAACCTGCAATCCCACTGGTAGACACTGTCATCTATCTGTGAACACCAGGCTGCAAGGTTCAGTTTTCATCAGTGCTGAGCAGCCTGTAAATGACCACTGCAAGAGCTGAAACCTCGGCTATCTGGCACCGCTGAGATCAGTTCACCTTCTAGGGACCTGCATTGCAAAGGCTGGGTCAGCCTTACCACATGGAAAGATATTTCCTCTGTAGCAGACATTTGATATTACTTGAATGTATAAACAGCTGCACGGTTTTTCAGTCTCTCCTCTCCAGCTGATACATCGTTTAGGCCTTTGTTTTTTAATGTTCTTTAAATCTCTTTCCCAGATGTGTGGGAACACTGAAATCATGTATCTGGTTCCTATTGTTGGCATGATTTGGGTAACAATACACAGTTGTTTCATGTGGGGGGGCAATACCAGTAGAGATTCATGCCAAAAATGATTTAAATCAGAAAATGAATGTTTGGCAGCCTCCTTACCATAGTACCATGATTATTGGAAGGTGTTGTCACCATTATGGTGACCACCAAACAGTCTTGTGATCAGGGCAGGGTATTCATTTGAAAACTGGTGATACTTCCCCAGGAGAAGTTTCTCTTTTGCAGCCCAGCACTATGCTCAACTAAAGAGATAGTGAGTAAGAACCTCAGGAAAGCCTTAAAGCCCCATTTTCAAAGGTGTTACTTCAGTGCTTACAGACACGGTCTTAGACGCTTGATTGACATTTCTGGTTTAGTGCGTTTGAATATCCTATTGTGTCTCTCTGGATATTCAGAGGCAAAAATACCTCTGCAAGTCAGCTGTCATCCTGAATAGCATATTCACTGGGGCACTACCTGAGATTTCTGTATCACTTTGTTTGTGGCTTCCGGGGTTTTTAAGGTCTGTTTATAATTCCTCCTTCTGTCATAAGTGTTGTTGCTTTGCATTGCTTAATGTTACACCTGCATTAAGCAATTTCTTTAAGAGTTGAAAGAAATAAGAAAATGAATTCTGAGTATTCATTATTGAAACTAATGCCAAATACATTATTTTCAGACAAAGGTCTCAGGCTTTCAGAGCCTTTTTAACCACAAAGTAACAAGCCAAGAATACTGGCATCAGCTTTCCATGTGCTAAATGAATAAGCATTTTAAGCCTGACTTGCCACAGAGCCCAGCAGTCTGCAGTCAGGCTGTTGTGAAATGAATACAACATGCTCTTCAGTTAGGCTTTCAATGATAAATACCCCATTTTCAGTGTCTTCAGGGCCTGTTTAGGGTGCAGAGCAACTCAGAGTCCAGGCCTGAGTACTTACTTACTCGAGGTGTATTTCTGGAGTGCTGCTTTTCTGCAGCTGGCAATACTCTAAAAGATCATGTTCATTTGTTGTTGTGAATTACAAGTACCTGCTATTGTAACACTACACTCGCTTTCAGAATTAACACCCTCTGGAGATCCTTGCTTAAATACAAAGCGTTGCCCTGGAAGGTGTTTCTAAATACACCCAAACCTCTATATTAAAGGAATACTGTGGCAACATTTGGAAGGGATTTTTATGCTCTTCATTTCTCAAATCAGTTATCTCTGCTTTCTGAAAAAGGGTTTGATGGGAAGGACGTTGTTGCTGGTATAAATCAAGAATATTTGCACCACACAGTGATTTTTTATAGCCTGACTTATCCCATGATCATCTGATTTGTGTCTTTGTCTCTGCAGTTGAGTGTACCCCTGATATTTTATTTTATTTTAATCCATTGATCAGCACCAACCTTGGCAGCAAGATAGACATCTTAAAGATGATGAAGCTCTTTCAGGTGACATAAGGATGAGTAATGACGGGGGAAAGAACATACAGAAGCAAGTGCTGTGAATTTGTGACTTATTGGAAAAGCTGCATGATGGTCAAAAGGTTGAAGAGTGCAAAGCAGAGGGATCTTGAGATATTGTGACCAAGGCTGTTTTGCCAGGTTTTCATTCTCTTAGACACCAGCATAAATCTACCGGAAGACATGACCCCGGAGGTCTAGCTGGGAGCTGCTGAGCAGTACCATAGGCATGGGGCATTGTTGTAAACCTTCATAGTGTTAGTGATACACTCCTGGGCACTGCTGTATCTCACCTCTACACTCGGAGCACCCACTGGGGCCAGTCCAGCTCAGGACACCATGACAATACAGGTCACAGGAGGGTAACACCACCAGTGGTTAACAGTACAGATATAAAGTATCACCTAAAATTTCGAATGTGCAAGGCTATATTTTGACATACTTGATCATTACTTTTTGGATACTAATCGGGCATGTCAGGGTGATAGTGATACTGTTTTCTATAAACAGAGGTTTGTCTCATTTATAACACTTGCGACACTTGCAGTTGTGATTCCACCATAATATCATCCATGAGGCAGGCTGCTTGCTACAGTTCTTTTGGATGTGACATGCCAGCTTTATTAAAACATAGCAATTTCAGGCACATAGTGATAATCAGTTTGGCTCGTGGGCCCTGAGGAGGCATTAAGTGGTGAGGTTTTGGTCCTTTCTTGCAGCAAGAAACAAATGTATCTTAAAAATAACTCTGGTATTAGATATTGGTGAAGTGCAAAGCCACTTTTCAGCAGAGTGCAGTGTGGGCTGCTGATATCTACAGCTATTCAATACCACAACAATATTTTAAGGGCACTTTTATAGTTAGATCTCAAGGACGGGAATGAGCTCCTTCACAGACACTTCCCTGGCAAGAGTAGGGAAGTGACTGTGATAGGAAATGTATTATCAGATGAACAGTAAGTGGTGTTGCTGCTTGGCTTGGAGCTCCATGGGGCTGTGACTGGGGTAATCACCAGGGCACAGGGGAGAAGATACTGCAAACCTCCACTGCGTTGTCAGGAGTATGAAGGAGGCTCCAGGGACATCTCCACTGACACAAAGCTGGATGTGTTACTCTATTTCTCCCCAGAGACAGCTGTCATACAGTGGTTGCTTAGCTCTAAAGTTGTTGGTGGTGACAGCCTCCCTGCACTGCTTGTTAGCAAGATAAGCAGCAGTGATCCTCTGTACCTCCACAGTGGCCAAAAGGCCTTGTCACCACTTCATTTCTACACTGGGATAAATTACACAGGTTATGCTGCAGATAAAATATATGTGTTCCTGTCTGAGTGTCATTGGTGCTTGGTGTAGGGGCTTGTGTAACCATGGCTTTGGAAAAGTTTGATGGTACAAAAGGAGGGTGATGGGTGAGCAATGCAGCAAGAATAACTTTTTTTGACGATTCGCATCCTACCCTCAGCCTCAATTCCCAGGCATTTTTACTGCTAAACCCATCAATAAGTGCCTGCTAGAGCCCTGATGACTGTCTTATAGGCTCTCCTCTCACCACAACTCTCAACACCATTCATCAGTGGTGAAAGGTGACATTAATTGATCTGCTAACCCTGTTCAGCACCTCTCAGAGCCTGGCCTCTCACCACCAGCAATAACACTGCAGAGTACTGAAGTTGACACGTTTGAAACTTGGCTCCATTGCCCTGTCAGCATGAACCTCCAGAAAGGCTCAAACGACAGCATGGAGAGCCAAGCCGCTGCTGTTAAATCTAGCAGCCAAATGCATTGGGACACTGCTGTCTTCCTGGTTTGTTTTGCAATCATCACTGATACGGTGAGTCTCTCCGCAGAGCACCAAGCTCCTGCAGTGGCCCTGGAGGAGTCACCCCAGCCATCTCTCCTAAGGTCCGCTGTAGGGTGTCCCATGTCCGACTGTTCCCTTCTTTCAGGATCCCTGGAGCTATTACAGCAGTTGCAAGAAGGAGAACAGATATTAGGAGGACACTGTGAGCAGTAGCTGCCTGGCCACAGGCAGAGAGCTGCAGTGCGAAGAAGCACCATCTGACCAGGCGGTGCTTGCAGATAAGTGCTAAATTCCTCTTCGGCAGGAGCCCAATCTGTTCCCGAGGCAATTATCAGCCTTTCATACTCCTTTTGCTCTGGGCTCCTCACAAACTGATGGGCAGATCCTCAAGCACACTGTGTGCCTGTTGGCCTTATCCCCCTGATCAGACAGCCCGTCTCACTGATGGCACGTCTGCTCCAGCTTTGCTTGGGCAGAGTAGAGCAGGAGTCCTCCACCAGAGCAGATGGCCTCTGCCAGGAGAGAGGTGAATTTTAAAGTGGTTGGGTTTTCTATCTAAACTATAGTTAATAGGTAAAATGCAAACGATCTGAAACTACTCTTACTGTTAGGGTAGATTTATTCTGCTCTCTGGGCTTGGAAGCTCATTCAACATTGTGCTTCTTGTGAACTGGGCAGTGTGTGTTGTCTCCGTGTTCCTCTCATTATGTTGCCTATCTGTCAAAGGCATTTCTCACTCTTCCTTTGGTGGCAACTGGTATGTTAGCTAAATTCATCTCCTTCCAGATGGTGATGCTGCTGCCCTGCCTGTAAGCGTACGCTGCCTGAACAGCTCGTATCACTCCTGTTCTTCTTCTTTACTTGATATTCAGGCTGGAGGCTTCCAAGGGATTTTCTAACATTAGGTCTTAAATGACACCCTTTCACTGGACTTGTGATCAAAAGAAAAAGCTAGGCTCATTTTCTCAGTAAGTGTCATGGTAATGAGAAAGATCTAGGCTAAACTGCAAGGGGAACTTTTTAACTGTAAGAATAGTTAAGCGTTGCAGTGAGGAAACATGAGATGCCATGAAACACCCTCAGGAGCATTAGAGAATACCTATGGTAGTTAGAGTAGTAAAGATAATATCTGTTGTGATAGACTTAGGTATTGTGGATCCATCTCTGGGGCTGTGAGATGGACAAAACAGTCTTTCTGGTCTTGTCTTCCATATTAAATTTGTTGATTAATGGGTTCTGAACATTCTGTTCACCCTGGATGGGGGTGCCCAAACAATGAAATGCCTGTTAAAAAGAACAGGTGTATTTTAAAAGGTGTATTTTAAAAGGCAGTGATGACTTTCCATTGACGAGGTAAAAGCTGTACCTATGTGTGTATATATGTGTATCTTCAGGCTCAACATCATAATACAGTGTGCAAATCAAACCCCAGACTGTGATGTACGCAGAAGGTTTCTTGCTTGCAGGTAGGAATTCAGTAATGATTTTTTTGGGATGACTGAGGCTATGCCTGACCTAAGCCGAGTCAAAAGAGGTGTACTACACAGGTACTACTACACAGGTAGGATGATGAAATGCCAAGCTGTATTTATATCCTTTTTTTTCCTCAAAAAATAGGGTATTTTCAGTGTCACTAAAACCCTGCATGAGATGTCCAGCCCCAGATGACAGGTTTCCTGTCCTCAGTGTCTGAATCTCAGTGTTGCATCACTTGAGAGAGCACAAAGCCATATCAGAGGTTTGAGTATGAGTAAACCACTTTGACCTGCTGTTGAGAAATCCCTACTGCTGCACAGCATGCTCATAGCTTGGGGGCCTGCAGACCTCATGATGTCTTGCTGCAGTCTTGGCCCCTTTTGTAAAGATACTGGGTCGGCTTGTCTGCCTTATGTAGACACTGTGATTGGAAGTTGCTGTGGGCTGTCTGGTGGTGGGTTGAGCTAAGCTACTAGGAGAGTCTTCTACCTGATTGTCTCGACTGCAAGTCTCAGTTTTCATCCAGGTCCTGTGGCGACACAAACTTTCATCCCTGTCACTTTCCAGATGTTACCTATGCCTACATCTGCCCATGGTCTTGGTTCAGATATTTAATTACTTTGAACTCAAGAGAAGGTTTGATTCACCATTTCTGTACACCTCTCAAGTACTTATGGATGACAAGTTTGTTACACGACTGCATTCGTGGCCCTGGGTTCTAACTGAGATGGAATGGGGCATGTGACAAGTTAAATCAGATCAACGATTTGAAGGCGCTGACAGATTACCGGTACTCACATCATTATATCCAGGCTGTATGTCCAGGTCAATGACAGCTAAAGTGATAAATCTGCCTATCATGTGATCATGGCTTGTGATAAGTCGTGCTCTTAGCAGCTGGTTGTATGCATAAAGTGTTAGTAGTTGGATTAATTTTGATTTATCACATTAAAGTTTTCTTTTATATTGTCCTGATTTACATAAGCATTCCGATGAATCCTGGAATTTTATTTAGTAAGAACCTGCAATTATAAGTACCACTGTGAAGATATTATGAGAAGTCTTAAATTTTAGAATTCACTGACATCTCCTAAAAATTGGTCTCAGTTGGACAGTTTCCAAATTTCCAAACTTTGCTTTCAACAGCTTCACAGGTATCTGTTTTCAAACAGCTACCTTGCTGACCCATTTCAGACTTATTAGACTCTATGTCACCTAGTTTTTGAAAACAGTAATAATGGATGTTTGTGCTTGAGCTTTTTCCCCAGAATTCCCTAAATACACACTGAAAACAAAGACCAAATTCAGGCATCTATGTGAGAACGAAGGGTATTCCTCATTGACTGTAAACGAGATAAGCAAGCTGTAGAGATCTTCACTATATGTGCCTGCTTTTAGAGGGCTCCTACCCCCTGCATCTCTTGAACCATCGCTGGGTGCAGTCCTTGCCCATGTGGCCCTGCATTTCATTTAAGCTACCTTTCTAGCCCTGCTGTTCTAAAATATGTTGTCTGTGCCTCTTCACTTCGACTACTAAGGGAACAGCTTTCTTCTTTTGTGCTTCCTGAGTTCTTCCATTCTGCCTCCATCATTTTCAGCTTCCTCTCCCAGTATCACATGTGTCCTTTAATTTGGAGGTACAACACTGAGGGAAACCTTTGTGTTTGGATTTATATGGAATAAGGCTACTCTTTTTGGCATAAGTGAAAAAAACAGTCTTTGTAGACCTTGTCTCCACCAAATGTTCTACTGCTTTTCGCCCAGACATCTGTGATTCTTTGTTCCCAGCATAGTACTTGGGATTGTACAGTCACAAGCACACGGCTTATAAAGGCAGGTGAGCATAAAACCACAGGAGGGTATTGTCAGAGTCACAATAGGCAGTTTCTTAATGCTGTGTTGGTTTGGAAAATAGAAGAGTGACTGTTCCCTTTGAAAATGTAGTTCGTCAGCAGAATTCTTTAGTGTGTTTTTCACAGTTTCCTCAGAGTTGTCAGTGGCTTTTTATATGTGAACTGCAAATAGCCTGTAGTATTAAATGTTTCATCCCAGTTAGGTACAGTATGCTCATCAGTTTGTAGAGTGAGCTTGACAAAAGGCTCATTGTTTTTGTGTTCAAGACACATATTTTTAATGCAAAATCTGTTTGGTCTGTTATGTGGACTTAAATTGATGCTTTGCTTGTAAAAACAGAAAAAGAAGAAGAAACTAAAGCTGTTAGGGATTTAAATGATTTTGAAATATCTTCAGCAAAGATGTAGGATGAAAAGCTGTATCCATGGAACAAATGTTTAGAACATAAAAGCATGTGTATGGCTTGTAAGGAACAATCATTGGTCATAGTAAGCTTTATTCTACCACTGATACTTTATTCCTTGTGAAAAATATGGCTTTATTTCCCTTTAGAAGCACCCTTAGAGAATCTCATGTCATTAAGGCATTTAGAAGTTTTTTACTGTTCATTTTTTCAAGCACTGAACAATCAGAATTAAAAGTAAGGCCAGATAATGAACCTGTGCTGATTGTGCCCTCAAGTTAGGGAACTTGATAGGAAAGCAGCTAATGAGAGTATCCACAGTTATACTAGGAAGGATAAAGAGAAAAAAAACCCAATAATTATAAACCCTCATGCTTCAGAGCCAACTGTTAATTGCCAGGGAGGTATGAAGAAAATGCCACAGTGCACAGTGTACATATTCAGATGGCTTTTTGTAACTTCTTCAGGAGCATCTGGTACTCATCCCTGTTAAAATGAAGGTGGCAGAGACAGGAGTTGCTCAGGGCACTAGCTGGCTATCATAAATTTAAAGATGAAGATGCTGATTGCATATTGTTTAGCAGCTATATGGAATATTAGTTTTCTCTGTGTTGTTAATCAGTCAGTGGAGAAGAATCTATACAAAGAGATGATATAGGACTAGAAGCAGGAAGTCAGATGTGTGCTTGAAAACACGTTTGTAATAGTGACTGGGATATGTAAAGTAGGAATCAGACAATGCACAAAGACAGAAAGTGTAATAAAACCAGCTGTACAATATATTGTTAAATGACCCCCAGTGGTTTAGGATTTAAGCTCACCATTATGTCTGCATAGATCATGACTTTGGTATTGCTCTGTAATTACCTACAGTACAAGGTAAAAGACACGCTATGTCTTGAGCTTGGCAGGAATGTATTTTAAAAGATCTTTAACCTTGAAGCATTTTGAAGCAATTTGTCCAGTCCCTACAAACTAGAAATGCCTGCTGCTTTCTGTCTAACCCATGACATGGTTATCCTCATAAAAGCAGAGCTACTGTTTAGCTCAGCCAGTCCTGTGCTGCTCATTCCTATTACATTTTCTAAAGCAGAAGCAAGCTGATGGTCTTTATTCACTTTAGATAAACCTGCAGTGAGTTAATAGCAGCAGCATGTGTACTAATTGGTGATTACAGCAGTAAAATGGACACTCTTTGCAAGCCTGAATAAATCCTTCAGCAGTGTATCTCTGTAGTATTTTTAGTAATCACTTACAGGGGCAAGAGGTGGCCAAGAATAAATATGCAGAGGATTTTACTGTTGTTACGTTGCCCTCTGTGCAACATGAAACAACAGGGGAAATGAAAGACTTGATTTTACCTTGTGGTAGATGGTTGTGGCAAGAGCTGGGGCCTGACCATCCAGTGCTCTGCTGCAGTCTGATAATGACTTGAGAATGCATTCGTTGACCTCTTCTCAAATGAAATTTGTCACATAATCACAAAGACTTCTTTTCACCTTAATCCATTTTTAAAGGAGATTTTATAACCTTACATCTTCAGAAGGAAAGGAAAATAGTCTATTAATTGGGCAAGTTTTCCCTTAACTGCTCTTTGCTGGCAACTCTCAGAAGTCTCTTTTGACTGATTATAAAAAGTGATCATCTTTGCTTGATGATGATAGTTACACTGAGAGTGAGATTGATGTGACACTAAAAATAAAGAGTACTGAAGGGGTCAGCAGTGAAAATCTTCAATAAGAGTTTTCATCTAACTAGCATACCTTTTGGTAGTGACTCTTATGAGTAACATAAAGAAAAAAGATATTGTTTTGGGTAGGTATTCAGAGCTTTGCCATTATTCTGAACAACTCTGAACTGACAGGGACCCTTTTTGCAGCTTTTCCTGTTTTGTCCTGTATCATGTCTCCTAAGAAGAAGTGATCTTGGCAACACAAATTGTAGATAAATACTTTTAACTAATGGAAAAAACCGAATTCCTGATAGGCCACTTAAAAAACAAGTGTATTAGCTCTGTGATTCAGAGGATCACTTGCACAGGTATTTTATGCACTTTATCTACTGCTGATCTTAGCAGTGTACAGATCTTCCAGCAGTTGACTTCGTTGATTTACTTTAAATTCATGAATCAACCTTGTGATAGTTCCCACAGCTGCACTGCTGTGCAATAAAAGTCTCCCATAAATCACAGTGTGTGTATAAACGTGTGTATATTTCTACACACAGAATTCCAGACTCCACATAGAATATAAGCAAACAAAAGAACGCATCTAATACAATAAGAATCAAAATTTACTTCTAATTAATGTATTTCCATTTTATTCAAATTGCTACAACTGCTTATTATTAGACTAGTTTTAACGAGAATCTAGATCATCAAATTTCTGTAAAGGATCATTAGTAGTACAGTAAAACTGTGTGCACAAGTGTCTGTCCTTTCCTCTGATGTTGTATTCCCATCCTCCAATGCAGTAGTAGGTTGAGTTTTCAGGGCTGCATGCTGTTTGCAAGAGAAGTATGGTGTTGATGATGGGGATTTCCTTCTCCTGAGTTTTTGGTTCACTCAAAATTACTTTTTCTCTGTGGCTCAGCCTCACAATAGTTCATAGGTTGCACTTTCCTGTCGATTCCCTGGGTTAGTTGTACCCCAGTTACTTCTTTTGCTAATTCTGCTTTGCATAAACCCTGATCTGTTTTTTGGGGGAAGGAAAGAATCAGTTATTCCACAAAGCTAAGCAGAACTGAAGTTAAAGTAAATTAGGTATTGATGCAACTAAAACAAGCTCCAAACCACAAGGCAGTCAACAAGGCAAATAATCACAGGGTAATTTCACTTCACAGCTGGGCATACTAGACAGTAGGAATTTGATCGTAGAGCAAGCAGCAAGCACAGCAAAAATTTCTTGACTTTTGCAGGTACAGCAAAAAACAAGCTAAAACATGTTCAAGACCAGGCAAAGCCTAACAAGATTTGGAGCCAAGCATAGCTCATGCAGCTGATTATTACTGTAGAACTTGAGATATGGGGAGAAGCATCAGCATTTACCAACAGGGCTGTGACTGGGCCATAGGGCTGCTGGCTGTGTGGGGTAGTTTGAGTCCTGCCTTTCTCAGGACTGCAGGAAGGTGAGCATGGGAAGAACTGATTTGCAACAAAAAGTGAGTTGCAAGAAGGAGATGACAGTATTACCCCTCTGCAGCATGATTTCCTGATGCTTAAACACATACTCCTAAAGGGAAAGAGTAGGTTTAGTTCACCCCTGCATCTGTAAGGTCTCTAGCATGGGTATCCTGCCTTCCTGGGAAGCATCCCAGCCATTAAGCTGTGTTCCAGGTCAGTGTCTCTCCCTGTGCTAAATCTGGACAGTAGATCCTTCACCAGTGTTACGTGCAGGGTTTCATTACCACCCAAAACCCTTACAGCCATGGTGCTTGGTGTGCAGTACCTTTCCCATTGACTGCCGCTGGCAGCAGGGGCTCAGCTTCTGAGGCTGCATCATGTTTATGAGAGGATTTGGAATTGAGCAGCTCGCACCCCTCTCTCCCCTCAGGGCACAAAGAAGCCTGCAACAGACTGCAATATGTGTTATGGGTGTCTTGATGGAAATGAGGGCACAGTGAAACACAAATGCTCAAAGAAACATGGCTCCAAAAGAGACTGGCAATGGAAAATGATGGGTAATAAAGTGTGATGGCCCTTTTCCATGGATATATTGACATGTATTATGTAGTATTATAACAGATTGGAAGCTTCTGAAGCTGGAGTGCAGACAACATGCTCTCGGTACCCATGGTTGTATACACTGATGTTCAGAGTCCTTGCAAATACAAAGATCTATTGCCTACAAGTTATTGCACACTGATTACAGTATAATCTAATGGAATACAGATGCTTATTTGCTATCATGAAGCAGTAGGAACATTAGGAACCTGAATTCTTTGGCAGTCCCTGGTTTTGTCTTAGACAATTCCCCATTGAAAGTCTTTCCACATTATTTCTTCATGCTTGAACTACACAGTGTTACTTCAGTGTTCTAGACTTGATTGCACATTGCCAGGCATTTTTAGTGGAAAACATTTGGAGGGGTTTCTGTATTCCTAGTCCTTTTTTTTTTTTTTTTTTTTTGCCTTTTGGCTTCAACTCAAAGCTCCCTGCTTCCTTTGTGTAGCCAGTCTGCAAAACGGACATACTGGAGGGAGGGAAGAGACACAGGCAACCTTGTCCTTCTAGTTCGCATTCCAGGTCCAGTACTGAAACACAGACAATTGTTGACAGAGTGTAAATGGACATAAAATATAAAACCGGAGTCTAACTGGAGCATAGAAGTAAAACTGCTCTCAGACTGGTGGTAGCAGATGCTGTCAAGCTTGTAGCAGTTGGAAGGGAGTATGGGCTGAGTGAAGAGGAGGATTAGAGATGCACCCCTTCTGAGCAGAGCTATATAGTCGATCTGCTCTATTACAGCTTGGGTTGACTAGAGATTTCACTGAAGCAGAGCTGATTTCTGCCTGCCAGAGCTCTGACCTTAGCACTGACTTTGAATTTCAAGGGAAATTGGTGTAAGTAGACAAGTGGTTGATTGGCATGTGAATGGAAAAGCCAGAAGAAATGGACGGAGCTGCATGACATCAGATATCCTGTGTTGAGGAGTGAAGGACCCATTGATTAGAACAAAAATGATGAAGTGGGATACGCTGTATGTAAGGAGTGTTGACTGAACCAAAGCAATGGTATTAGTACAAGAGCTTATGTAGTGCTCTGGTTCCTGTATCAGTTCTATATTCCCTTTGAACTTGTGCTAAATTTGTCATTTCTAATTTGTTAAGAAGCAGCCGTGCTTTGAACTGCTGGGAAACCAGCACCAGCAGTTTTGGATTAGCAGCGTGCTCTGTTTGATGCACGGCTTGCTCTCCCTGTGTTCCCTCTAGCTCAAAGTCCCATGGAAACTCTGCTGAGTTTATCTCTCAGTCGTTTCTCTGAAGCAAATCAGCTTGGCAAATGGAGCGAGATTATTTGTAATAATTGTGCCATCATCTCTCCTCCAAAGAGATCTCTTGGGGCAAATGTTTGTGAATTTATCATTATTTGGAATGCAAACCTAGTTTTTTCCTGAAGAACTACAGGAGCCAGTAGGGCATGCATTAACTTCATCCCTTATGAAAGCAATGAGACCAACAGGAAAATGTTAACGCCTTGTGTTGATAACAGAAGTAAATAGAATTTTGTGCACATTTTGCCTGTTTAAATTCAGTTTAAGATTCTGCTTGCACCTGCTTAATTTGTTAGGCTATGTGTGCCAACAGTTTGGGGTTGGGGAGAGTATTGCACACTGCATCTTAATACCCTCCTGTATTGGAATGAGTGAGGCACTGTGATAAAACAGAGTCCTTAAGTACCTGGAAGACCTGCTGGCTCAGCTCTATACCAGAATCAAGAGCACATGCTGGGGGTTTGCCCAAGGGCCGCTTTCCCAGCTTGGAGGATTAAATATATTTCCAGTCCAAAAAGTGCCATAAACCTGAAAGCATCATCTGGAGGTTTGCTTGTTGGAAGAGATTTCCTCAAAAAAGGGTAGGTACAGAGGAAATCTACAACGAGGGAGGTGGTTCTCTTCGTTCACTGATAACAGTTGGGTTCAATTACACTGTTCATCTGCTGGGCTGGAAATGGAGTGATTAATGGTTTTATACCATAAAAGAATGTAATTGGTCTTGCTGTTTCTGTGTACGTACAGCTAACCTATTGATATTCCTTGCTATTACCCCCAAAACGGACATACATGAACTAGTCTCAATACCTGACAGCAGTTTGTAAGGAAGGCATGCTGCTTCAGAGTGGTGATACTGAGTTATAATTATGGAGAATGGGGGATTTTACTAAATGATTTTTTTTCTCTGATCACCACTAAATCAGCTGAAGTCATGCTACAGTTTGAGCACAGGGAGGCCTTAACGTGGGCCTCCATCCTCTACTTGGCTGCTTGTTTTCATCAGACTCATAGGAACTTGGATAGAGAATACTCTCTGTCAAAAGAAGGTTTAAATTGGCTAAGAAAGAAAATGTTATTGGGGAAGAATGACAGGCACACATAATGTGTTCGCTTAACTCTCAGTTCCTTGGGAGCAGGGACTTTCTGAGTTTTGTAGTGTGTCAGCAGGTGTAACTTCTGATGGGCGAAGCTGCATTTCACGGTCCAGGAAGCATCGTCAAGATGTACATATTTAGGAACTCCCTACCTGCTCGCATCATTTTTAGATCATGAAGCTTTTACTCTGAGTTACTTCGTTCACCACCGTTGCATCAGACAAGTAGGATTGCTTGGCTTTTTATAAAGGGGAAGAAGGATGGCTTCCCAAGCAAGATTAACTATACATGGCGTTAGAAGGTCAAGTACCACTCCTTAAGCTTCACTTAGGCGCCATTTGGCATCCGGCAGAGATTGCGAGAGAGAGGTGTAATGAGCCATCTGGGTAGTAAGAACTTTTTGGGTGAGCTGCTACATGGCTAAGTGGTTCTGCCAGCCTGCGTTGAGGCACATTTCACAAAGCAGTTTGAGAAGGCATTTAAGCACACTCCTAAAGCTAAGTATATTCTTGAAAACAAGGAGACTAAACCATATGCACGGTGTGTTTCCCTGAATAAAATCCTGGGAAAAAAAATAATCTGAAAACCAATGACTGGAAAGGTTCAAGTGTAATCACCAGCTCAGGTTTAACAGAGCTACAGAAAAGACACAGGTTGTAATATTCCTTATGTGTTGTGTTTCCCTCTTGTTAGGAAATCATCCGAAGTCCAGAGGGGCAGGAATTTGATTGGGAAATTGCAGCAAAGACATCACAGACCACAGCATTTTCAGTGACTCTATGGATTCAGTTACTTGTCACTCATGGGTCTGACTCCTGGTTGTTTGACCCATTTCCCCAGTCTTGCACTATATTATATTCTGCAGCACAAGGTTCTGAACCCATGACCAAGGCAATCTCCTGCCACAGCTGTGGCTCTCAGTCATGGTGCTGTGATCACAAATCTGCCTGTCATCCAAAAAACTGGCAAGCTGGCAAAATGCAGCAGCATCAGTACTAATATCTGATCAAATTTGATATTTCAACCCCTAGTGAAAAAATGGACTGTCAACTCAATTACTGTTCGAAGCAAAACACACCAGTGCTGTTGGCTGCAAGCCATGCCGTTATTGGGACAATTGAGTTTTATGCTGGGGAATGAAATATAGTTATCCTTAGAGTGCCTGTCTGTATGCACACTTCACTGCAGACCTCCACACACCTCCAGTACACAGGTGCCAAGACTGTTTTCCTTAGTGTATCTATCTGTCATGTGTGTATGAAGATGCTTTAAGTACTGCATGCAAAGGGGGCATGGATGATACTGCATAGTTACTGCTGTCCTTGTCTGCTGTTATTCAAGAGAGAGCATTCACAGCCTGCATATGTCCTATGAATGTGTTCTTCCTATTCCTTTGGTCTCTTCTTTTGTTTGTTTGCTTGTTTTGGTAATTTATTTATCCTTATCTACAGAATCATGGAGGGTTTGGATTGGGACCCCTGGAGATTATCTAGCCCAACTCACGCTTGAAGCTGAGCATAGGTTAGCTTTGATTAAGACCTGATGTGCTTCTGCCAAGCACCAACAGGCTTCTGTAAATAAGGAATCTAACTGATTCAAACCCTCCTTTGGTCAACATTGTGGGTCTCTTGAGGTCTCTTGACAAGGTTTGTTTCTTGGACTCCCATGTCTGTGGGAATTGAGCTATGTGTATTGTCCACCTTTTCAACAGGAAAGAGCACACTGGGAGGTGAGCAGAGGACTGAGGTGCATGCAGTAACTTCAGTGAGTGCAAACTTGTAGTGAAATCCAGGTCCAGAGCATGGTTTCAGAGTGACAGATTGGCTGACACAAGCATGGCTCTGTTGCCTTGCACTGAATAGTGTTGCTCCTTACTGGTAGACTTGTCCTTCATATTGATGGATCTGGAGATGTCACTTCATTTCGCAGAAATACCCTCATGAATGATGCAGCTGCAACTGCACTGATAAGGCTTCATTCTGGTCCAGAAGTGTTAACCATAAATTCCCCATCTTTCCAACTCCAGGTGGAAACTGTTCCTAGTTTCTGGTCCATTTGCACTTCCTACAAAAATGGGATTTCCAGGCTCTCCCTGGAAACTGGTAACTCCTGCAGATCTGATAATACTGGATAATACTGATAATACTGACAACTCCTGCAGACCTGAGCAGCTCCCAAAGAAGCCATGGGAGAAAGAAAAGATCCTAAGCCTTTGATTCTGCCTGCTGCTGGCTCACCTTTCCTAGCTTTTTGGCTCTGGAGACATGTCCTGCCTTAAAATGGCTCTTTTGGCTGTGAGCCGGCCTTCCACTTAAGACTTGACTCCATAAGCACATCACACCACCAAGGATGTCTTGGTTATACGCAGTAATCCCTCTCCTGCTTGGTTTTTGTGTTCCACCACCATAGAATAGGAGTTGTTTCCTGATTTGATCACCAGATTGTCTGACTCATCTCCACTGATTAGTAGTCATCACTCCATCAACATAACAGGTTGGCAGGAAAGCATGAAGAGGAAGTCCAGATTTACAGATTCCCATAGAGCAATCAGCCAGTTAGTCCCATCCTCTCATCAGAGAGCAGGAATGGTCAGGAACAGTGTGGTAGATGCCTGCCATTCATGCATTGCCCAAGCAGAAGTCTGGCAAGCTCCTTACAGGACTGTAGTCCTCTTTTTTACCACCTGTCTTTTCTTTCAGTGGCTCCCATGGCCAAAAGAAGAGTGGGACTGTGGTGTAGCACTCTAAAAATAAGGATGAGACTGGAAGAACTGGAGGGGAAGGGGCAAGGGAATAGAAAAATGAACCACAACACAATCCTGTCTTGATTTTGTGTTTATTTTCACTGTCAAGGTACCAGAAGACTTTGTTGGTCTTTGAGATTATAGATCTTGGAAGTGCTGAGCTTGTGCTATTTGAAAGTCATGACAGTCAGGGAGGAGTATTATTTGTACTGTACCTGTGCAAGCACAGTCAGGATAGCATTCACCTCACCTACCCTTAGACATCTGCAGCCTGTGTCCCTATCACACTGTGCTTACAGGTTGCAATACAGGAAATTCCAGATTTGTATTAGAAAAGGACTTTTTGACTGTGAGGATGATCAGACACTGGAACAGGTGCCTGGAAAGGTGATGGAGTTTTCATCTATAGAGATAGTCAAAATTCAACAAGTCCTTGAGCCACTTGATCTTTTTGACTCTGATTTGAGTGGTGAATTGAGCTATATGTCCTCCACATGTCCCTTCCAACCTGAATTATGCTGTGTTTCTCTGACTCTGTAGTCGGTAAAAAGAAATAGGCCATTCCAAGGCACAGCCAGTCTGCTTTACAGATGTATCACTTAGGGAAAGAGGAAGGTCTCTCAAAAACGTTTTTTGTGTGTGTGTGTCTTCTTAACTGAAGATTAGAAAAGCATGCATTTATCTCACTATGGTAGAAAAGTACATAAACTGTTGCTAGCCTGCAGCCACAGAGAAAAATGCCTGCTGAAGTCAGAGGTGGTGATTGCTTCCTGAGTAGTGTCTGGTTTTACCATTTTTTCTTCCGCTTTTAATATTATCTGTACTATTTCCTTGCATTATTATCTTTAAAGATTTTTTTTTTTTCCCAGATTTCACATTATTCAAATAGCAAATAGCTCTGTTGTCATGGAAATCATTACAGAATTAGGCCACAAAGTTACAGTGACTCAGGAGCCAGGTGATAGAGGCAGTCAACTGGGAAAAGAGAAACTTGTTTTTCTGACCCTGCTGCAATAAGTATTTTTCCCTAATGAAAGGGATGCACTGGGAGAGGATGTCTCGAAAAACTCCTGTCAGGTGTCTGCAGTACTGTTTTAGGCCTGAATTCAGATCTCTGGTCTTTTTCCAGTAGGAAATGGAAGAACTGAGTTCCAATCTCACATATCTTAGCAGGAGGAATTAGTATCTGGATAAGGAAGGGGGAGAAGTAAGATGGCCATGCTCACCTGTCCTTGTCCGGGTGGTTAGGCCAGCTCTAGCCACACTTACCCAACACTGCCACAGCTAAATGATGATAGACAAATGGGTGCCTAATTTTAGTCACATCAAGATTCAGACAGGTGTGAAACTGTTTCCTCATCACACAACAGATATGGACCTCGAAATGTGGACAGTGATAGGAATTTAGGTGTTTGGGCCAGTATTGGGAATCACTCCGTATCAGCATGGGAGCCTGTGTTTATCTTCTGAGCTCAATACTTCAAGGTTTGGTGTTGTAAAAAAGAAAAAAGTTTAATAAATATTGAAAGTGTGAATCTTATTTGCACAGAAGCACATATTTAACTTCATGATGAGCAGCCCTGTGGCGAATGCAACAAAGCAGGCTTCCTGAGGTGCTTCCCAGCCTGAATTATCATGTGGTCCTATATCTGAAATATTTGGCATGCAGCGCTTAAACCTTTGTTCATAGGGCAGTCAAATTTAAATGTTTTCTGAGTTTAAGCAGTTTGCAAGAGGAAGGTCATATTTGCAGAATTTTATCTAGAGAAACCAGTGATATTATTATCAGAAAGCCAATCAGGGTTGAACCATAAGAGCTTTCACTCTAATTTTAGAACTGATTTTGATACTCCATTTATTTATGAACTTCACAGAAATAGTAGAGTAAAAGAAAACATTTCAGCAGGAAAATAGTAATTTACATCAAAACTTGGCCACCTGATATGTCCTCCCTTAGTTCCTAAAAGCGGGGGAATTTTAGCATCAGCTTTTAGCTCATTACTTTCTTTCTTGCAAGAGGAAATAGCAGTTCTGTAACCTATAATGGTTTATCAGGGGTAGGGGTGGAAGAAGATTAGCTTATAATATTATGATCTCATCTATTATCTATTTTGGGACAGATTTTTATTAATTCTCCATAAAAGAAATTCAGTGGTATGCATTATTATACTGTCATACTTTTCTGTGGCATGCTACCTTTTGTCATGTGATTAGCTGTCCTGAGGGCAAGAAACCAATAAAAATGACACTCTTGCTTATTACTTGCACCACTGCCCTTTCGTAGCCCATCATCAGCCTGTGTTGCCTAAGTCAAAAGTTAATTAGAAAGACTGCCACTTTGTGTCCTATAAAAGATGATCATTATATGCACAGGAAAAGTTATATATCTCTATACACACATTTCTCAGCAGCTCAGCCAGTTGTGCCTCGTTCTTTGTTTTAGGAAATGGGACATGCAACAGCCATGAAGTGGGTAGAATGAAATGCTCAGGAGATCAGGAACCTGATCACCATAAGTGCACTGGTTCTCAGAAATGCTTTAACGCTGCTAACTGAAAACTGTTCTTTGCACAAAATCATCCCTTTTTTTTTAATTACTTTAAGCCCTTCCATTTTATTTATGTCAATCACTGGAGGAAGATTTGTGAAAAGATAGCACAGAACAATTCTTAAAATGCCTGGATATGAATTGTAAGATAAAAAACTTAATTGCAGTTTAGACTTCAGATTTATTTGAAAAGGGGATAATGATAGTAATTACCCAGTTTGAGTTTTGTAGAAGGCTAATTAGATCCCAAAAGCATTTGTATGCACGAGGCAAACCATAAATACAAAAGACCATCTGGTCCTTATCAGCTTACAACATTAACACTGTCTGTAATTATTTTTTCTATATTGTTTTGATGTTGACATTTTATGATGCAATACATCTAGCCATGGTTAGGGAATAACCTGTAAATGCTTTTTGTTGGTTGCCGGGTTTGGATTTTTGTCCTACTTTTAAAGACATTGGCTAACTCTAGGAGAGCAGGAAAACAGCCTAGAGTTTAACCACTTGCACTACAAACTGGTCAGTGTTTTAAACCGAGTTTGATTGCGGGGTTTTAATCTAAATTGTTCCATCTGCTTTTTCCAGCATTGGGGTTCAAAAGTAATTTATGAGTAAAGTGAAGTGGGTTTATCAGTCGTTGAATTAGTTGTAAAGTCTCTAAGCTGTTTCACAGCAATAGAGGGACTAATTCTGATGCCTTGTCCAAGTTCCTGTGTAACCTTATCTAGGTGTTCCTGCTCCGGCAGGGGGATTGGACTAGATGATCTTTTGAGGTCCCTTCCAATCTCTAACATACTGTGATACTGTGATACTGTGATCTCAATCTGACTGTGGTTTTAACTCCAGCTTGAAGAGCTGTGGCCTTGTTAAAGTGATGTGTTTTGATGCCAGGTACCTTTACTTCTCTTTGTGCAAGAGGTAGGATTTTCTTTCCAAGTGTGTTCTTGTTATTTGCAAAGTTTGGTATCTCTTGTGCTGAAAGGTCTGTTTTGTGACTGTCATATAGTCTCATTTACAAAGCACTGAATCTCAAACAAGACTCAGGCCTGTGTGAATGTCCTGTTTTGAAAGGGCAAAGCATGGAAAAGCAGTGTAAGCAGGAGTGTTGTATATGTATGCCCTTTATTTTTCATGTCTTTTCCGTATCTCTACAGGTTTTTTTTGGTCTTGAAAAGCCTGGCCTATGTAGATACTGAGAACCTAATTCTGCTTGTGCAAGGTGTTACCTATCTGCGCTATCATACCCCATGCAGTTCTGGTGTCCAGATTCATACACCTTGTGTAGCCATTAGCCTCTCAGTTCCATATAGAGAAGGGTGAACCTGCCCTGCCTGTGGCATCACGTTCTGCTAGTCCCCACAGCCCCTGTCCCTTATCATAGAATCATAGAATAGTTAGGGTTGGAAAGGACCTTAAGATCATCAAGTTCCAACACCCCTGCCATGGGCAGGGACACCTCACACTAAACCATGTCCAACCTGGCCTTCAACACTGCCAGGGACAGAGCATTCACAACCTCCCTGGGCAACCTATTCCAGTGCCTCAACACCCTCACACTAAAGAATTTCCTCCTTATATCCAATCTAAACTTCCCCTGTTTAAGTTTGAAACCATTACCCCTTGTCCTATCACTACAGTCCCTAATGAAGAGTCCTTCCCCAGCATCCTTATGGGCCCTCTTCAGATACTACAAGGCTGCTATGAGATCTCCACACAGCCCTCTCGTTTCCAGGCTGAACAGCCCCAACTTTCTAAGCCTGTCTTCATACAGGAGGTGCTCCAGTCCCCTGATCATCCTCATGGCCCTCCTCTGGACTTGTTCCAACAGCTCCATGTCCTTTTTATGTTGATGACATCAGAACTGCACACAATACTCCAAGTGAGGTCTCACGAGAGAAGAGGGGTAGAATCACCTCCTTCAACCTGCTGGTCATGCTCCTTTTGATGCAACCCAGGATACAGTCCCATCATCATTTCTTTTCATAGACACCAGGTTTGAAGAAGACAGTGTTCCTTAAGTATATGCCATTGAATGTCCTAAAATTACATGTGTAATCTCAGTGTTTTCACATGACAACCATGTACTCGCCCACGACCCAGATCTTCTGACTATCGAACCCTGCTCACATCACTTTTGTGTGACCACATTTTCATGAAGCATGAGCACAAACCAGAGAGCCAGCCCCTGGAAGTCACCAAGTATCTGTAGCTAGAGGATGCAACCAGGGAAAACAGTTTTACAGCATAGAAGTGTGTGACTTCTCAAACCTAGACTAGATGCATCTCTGTCACTGTGTGTGGCATCCAAAAGGTTAAGCTGTATGGTAGGAACCACAACAAGTAAGTTTACTTCCTAATGCAGACTGTCAGGAAAAAAAATAACAGTGTTTTACTACTAAAATTGCTTTGGGGATTATTGTGGAATCATTCTTGTTTGAGTTTTGTAACTGTCTGTACGAAATTGCATGGGATTAGTCTTGGAAGTAGTGTTGTGTGAGATGGATGGACCTGCGCTATGCAAGGGTAATCAAAGTACATGCTGTGTGCATGTAGTGCTGGTGCTGGGAAGGAGCATTCAGACTGTGTGTCAAAACCTTCCCTTTTGTTGTCCACTTCTTCCTGTGGTTGTTCTAACTCTGAGCATCCAGTGCCTGCTTCCCTCTCAATGTAATCAGATCTGCATGAACTTCCTCCAGGCTGCAGAAAATGTGGCTCAGTTTTGGGTTTCTGTGTGTGAAATGATCACTCAACCAAACGTGGAACTCTAAAAAGTCAGCATTTCTGGAGCCAGGCTTCATTGACTGTGAAGTGATGCTTGTGTGGTTATTCTGTTAAGACAGCTTTGGTGTTTCTTGCTGAACCACAATTAGATTAAACTAGCCAACATATAACTAGCCAACATAAACCTGGAGGATTTCCAAGGTGAGATTCTCCATGAGTGAGCTCCTAGACTGGTGATCCAGTTTAAGCTTTCTCTCAGAGCCAACCCATTATGGATATTTTGGTTTGCTGTGGTGCAGTGCCCATAGGAGGAACAAGGAGCTTTCTGTGTGTTTCAGTACAAGTGCCTTGAGTTGGCTCTTCTGTAAGGGGGTAGCACATAGGTTTTTGATTCATCCCTCAGGCACAGTCAGGAGCTCAGGGCTATCCATCCCTGCTGGTGTCTACCAGTACTGAGACATCTACCTGTCATAGAATCATGGAATCATAGAATAGTTAGGGTTGGAAAGGACCTTATGATCATCGAGTTCCAACCCCCCTGCCATGGGCAGGGACACCTCGCTCTAAACCATATTACCCAAGGCCTTGTCCAACCTGGCCTTGAACACTGCCAGGGATGAAGCGTTCACAAACCGTCCTGGACAACCTATTCCAGTGCCTCACCACCCTAACAGGAAAGAATTTCCTCCTTATATCCAATCTAAACTTCCCCTGTTTAAGTTTTAACCCATTACCCCTTGTCCTACCACTACAGTCCCTAATGAAGAGTCCATCCCCAGCATCCTTATATGCCCCCTTCAAATACTGGAAGGCTGCTATGAGGTCTCCACGCAGCCTTCTCTTCTCCAGACTGAACAGACCCAACTTTCTCAGCCTATCTTCATATGGGAGGTGCTCCAGTCCCCTGATCATACTCGTGGCCCTCCTCTGGACTTGTTCCAGCAGTTCCGTGTCCTTTTTATCTTGAGGACACCAGAACTGCACACAATACTCCAAGTGAGGTCTCATGAGAGCAGAATAGAGGGGCAGGATCACCTCCTTTGACCTGCTGGTCACACTCCTTTTGATGCAGCCCAGGGTATGGTTGGCTTTCTGGGCTGCAAGTGCGCACTGCTGGCTCATGTTCATTTTCTCATCGACCAGCACCCTCAAGTCCTTCTCCACAGGGCTGCTCTGAATCTCTTCTCTGCCCAGCCTGTAGCTGTGTTTGGGATTGCTCCAACCCAGGTGTAGGACCTTGCACTTGGCATGGTTAAACTTCATGAGGTTGGCATCAGCCCACCTCACAAGTGTGTCAAGGTCCCTCTGGATGGCATTCCTTCCCTCCAGCGTATCAACCGTATCATTAAGGATAGATCCACCAGCAGCTTCTTGAACTTGCTGCATCTCTTCTGTCTACAGCTGCTGGTTTTCCTGAAATGCATAACAAATTAAATCAGTATTATTGAGACAGTACCCCTCTGTTAAATTTTGTCAAAATTACCTAATAAAGGCAATTGAGGGCTTTTATCAGGCAGGGGGATCTCGCCTCAGAAAAAAAGCTCACTAAGGGCATGTTGCGAAGTGAGCATCAGTCTGCCGCTGGCATTTAGATGTCAACAAGAGAAGGGAAGTGGATTTTATATCTTTGTTTAATTAATATAGCCAGAATCCATTAAGTTTCATTATTAATTTTGATTTGATGTGATGTGACCCTAGCAGTCAAATCCTGTAAATAAAACACTAGTTTACCTACATTTCTGTCTGACAGGAGCACTAACCTTGGCAGTCAAATCCTGTAAATAAAGCAATACTAGTTTACCTACATTTCTGTCTGACAGGAGCACTAAACTGTAGCATTATGACCTATTATCTAGCATTACCATTCGATGATGGTTTGGGGAAAGAATCTCCTTGCAGATACAATTTGTTACTTCTTTGTCTTGCTAAACTCTTTGAGTGACATTCAGACTTAAAGAGTAATTATATTGCTTCTCATAATAGACGTATCCATTCACAGAGCCTTTTAGTAGCACTTAGGATTTCTTGACTGCATTTGTCTTTTATCCACAAAGCTTACTCACAATGTCACTTCCACTTTGGTGCTGGAGTTAATCTCTGGCACCAGACTTTTCCTTTCTTCTCCCTAACCCTCTCCCTTTACTTTGATGGGGGAAGCCATCACTGTAGCTGCAGGAGCTGAAGCTCAGTGTGGTTATAGAATCATAGAATAAATCATAAAATCATTATAAGAACAGTCAGGACCATGAAGGGAGCTCACACCATTGCAGCTCCCCTTGTTACAGCCCTTGTTAAAACCCTGGTTCACCTGCCCTTTTGCTGACACCAGTTGTCATCATTTGGCTGACTGCAGGCTGACTTTGTGTCTTCCTCTCTCATCAGCTGCTTGATAGCTTGCTGATCTGTTTTGTTTGCAGTGTGATAGGTTTGAGCATACTGTATTATTTATAAATGTTTGGTAATTTTCTGTGTCAGTGATGTATTCTTTGGTGCTGCTTCAGTCTTTCACAAACAGGCTTGATTCAACGTGTCTTTGTCTCAGCTTCAGAGCACTCCCAACTGGTTACTCTATGTACTTGCTTCCGCTTGCTACAGATTTAAACATGTTATTGACGCTTGCGCTGAATGGTTAATTAAATTTTCATTAGGATGCTTGGTCTAATTCTCATCCAGGTTACAACAGCATGAATGGAAAGTGGTCACAAAGCAGTCAGTGGAGTTAAGCTAGCACAGAATTGGAGCATGAGTGCTGTTGTCTTCAGTTACTTTGTCATGTCATAGATCTTACTGAAGAGTTTCCCTACAAAGCCTAACAATTTGGAAATAATTTGTTTTGTCCAATCACCTTTCCATTGTTTTTGTTACTAAATTTATGCCTTGCATTTAATGCCCCAGAGTCCAGTCTTGAAATATGCTGGCACGACCACAGCGTTTCTCAAACTTGCATCTTACATTTTAGACCTGAATCAAGACAGATTACCTGCAGTATATTCTGCATTATGTGAGGATTAATGCATCTTCAGAGAGAGGAAGAGAGTAGTGTCTCCTAACCCCTAGTTCTGTCCCATTTGGAAAGATGGGTTGACCTTTTCAGAGCTCAGTGGCTCTGCCCTTATAGAGTTGCAAAAGGGTTTGTCTCAGGAAAAATCTGCAGAACAGCTATAAATCAGCCTGTTATCTGCACCAGTTTGCCCTTTTGCTTCTCTCCACCTTTTGTGACTGTCTGGGCAGATGGAAATATAATGATAACTTTGAATGGAGACCCCCAAAGTAGCTTTCCATGAGCTAGCTACCTTGTCAAGCCATGACAGATACTCACTTTCGTAGGTGTAAGCATCAATTAAGTCGTCTTGAGAAATCAAAGAAACTTGGCCTATGTAGCTTCAGGTTACCCAGTTTTTTACATCCTTGCGTGTGTGTGAGAGCGATTATTGTGTGCAAAGACAGAAAACCAAGATGTGGAGTTATGAAAGCTCAGGGGATTTGTGTAAATCCTTCCTGTTAGTCCACTGTATGTCATATTGCACTGAAGAACTGCCTTGTTGTGTTAAAAGTGTTGGTAGATGATAGTGCTTTCTCATATGCTGCTCCAGTCCTCAGTGTAAACTGCATCCACAGATATGGAAAGCTGTTTCCCCAGGGCTGGGGATGGACTTTTGGTAACTCCTCTTGATAGCCCAGCCTTTAGTAGAAAAAGAGATTAATGGGACACAGAGCTATTGTCCACTAAAACCTGATATTGTCAAAATGAGACATTCACCTCCCAATTTGACTGTTAGTAGTATACACGTAAAGATATGTTAGTGGTGTAGGGATTTTTCATGACCTTTGTAATTCTTGTCTATTAAAGGGATAGCTTAGCATCTTCAGAAGAGAAGTAGACTTCTGTAATACTCATTTTTGAGGGCAGAATAAATCGAGCTATTCCTCATCTTAACTGAACAAGCAAAGAGTGCATTAGAAATAAGGAGAACAAAAGATCCCCAAGAATTATCACATAAGACCAGATGGGTAAGCAGAAGTGTAGATATCGCATAAACTTATGCTGAGAAAAAATCATCTCGTTTGCAAACAGGCACTGAAGAGGGTGCCTGTGAAACTACTGAGAAAAGATACGCTTGATCCCCAAATTTAAACGATGACTTCTAGTTGACAGCAACTTTGATTACTGCTTGAAGCTACTCAAGCGAGGGAGAAACTGATGCAGGTGTCAGCCTCATTGCTGGCTTAACTGGACCCATCATGTTCTGACAAGTGTATCAGCTACAGATGCTTATAAAATTTCCCTAATAGGAGAGTCAGACAAGTCTATCTGATGCATCAGCTGCCTCATGCATGGAGAGGCCACCATCCCCGTGGCTTCTCCTTGTTTTCCTCCCATCCTTTTTCAGTAGAGAAGCCCAATATATTCCATGCAAGACCTTTACAGGTTATAGCCTCAGAACTCTTGTTATTGCATTTGTAATATGTATGTGTATACATATAATATCTCTGTGAGCCAGAGATGTATAGTCAGAGATGTCACTAGGTGGTTGCAATGCATCAAACAAAAAGCACAAACTTGCATTCAGCAATTAATGGGAGGAACACTGTAGCTGGTAAAATCTGTACCTGACCTCATGATGGAAAGAGGAATTTTAGCACGTAGGACTGACTCCTAAGAGTTCTGCTTCTGTGCCAGATTTAAACACGCAAGTGTTATCTATCCTTACTTTAAAGTCATTAGTTAGATTCAGACTGATTATGAAAACAGTTGATTATGGAATAGTTCCTTCATCTTAGGGGCACTCAAAATGAAACAGTGAACAGGAATGTGATTTCAAAAGCTGATGTTCTTTCAGTCTTCTAAAAGTCTGATTTCTTTAAGGTAGCTCCATTTGTAGCACCCCAAGTTATTACACCTGAAACATTAGAAATAGTTATTGAAATATGGCTTTGTCCCTTATGCCTAAGAACGTAACTCGGGTTGTTGTGCTTAGCCTCAATTTCAATTGCCTACATTTCCTTTAGGTGAAGATTTGTTTGCTTGGCAAGCTGGCTCAGAGGGAGATATTGCCAGCATGCCAGTATTCTACTTCCATTCAAGGAAGTGTCTTTTCTAGTTTCTAGCAATAATTTGTTCTAGATGTTTGTGTGGACTTTGCGTGGATGTGAAAGAGGATGGAGCCCTGTGTCACACAGCAGATGCAAGCCCTGGTTACCGGTGATCACTCCTGCTGGCTTTTGGCTCTGATTTCTGAAGGTAGAAACCTCACCAGCACATCAAGAGTCACACCTGTGCTAAGAAACATGATGAGATTTGTCCAATGGATGTGAGTGACTGATCATTTATTCCTTTGCCAGGTAGCTAGTGAACTGATATGACAAGCCAAAACTCAAAGTTTGGCTGACCCAAATCCAGTGTACTGCTCACTGTCTTCCTTCTCAGAGATGCTTTGGGAAGAAAAATTATCATTTGTCTCTTATGGGTCCAGCAGCTACCCAGACTTTGCTCATTACAGTAAAATAGGTCTTCAATATCAGGATAGCCATGTGTGAAACTGTTCTTCTAAATGCCAGTTTAGACAATGGTAATGGCTAAAATGTGCTTTCAAGTCAAGTGTTAAGCAAGAAATAGATGTTCCAGAAATACATTTCTCAACTGTTGATGGAAGTGTCACAGATTTTTGTCCAGTTTCCTAAATCCTGTCTATAAATGAATCTTACATTGGCTCATTTGGAGAGGATAGAAAATATATGGTCATATTTTATTTCCATTTAATATAGCACATGTCCTTTGGAAAAATGCCATCCCATGGTACGTGCCCTGCACTCTGTATGCATGCACAGATGCAGGCACTGGGCAGTGAGGTACAGTAACCAAACTCCTAAACTACAGTTGTTGTAGGAGGGGAAACGTTGGCTATTGATTTCATTGGCACAAAGAGGATGTCAGCTGTTAAGTGTTTCAACTTACTTGTAAATTGCTTTATTATTCTGTTGCCTTTGTAACACTCAAACAATCGTTTCTGCGGATTGATGGTATTCCTGTGTCCTGGCTTTATAGCAGAAATAGGAGAAGCAGAGGAAAGGATATGCTGAGAAGTTTGCAGGAGGGAAGTAACTTGGAGTTGTTCTTCTTGAAGTATTTACTGCCTTTCACAGATTTTTTTATGGGCTCCAGGAGAGATTTGAATGAGGTGTTAGGTTGAAAACTGAACTGAGAGGCTGTTCCTTATGCAGGGGAAGATGGTATAAAGGAATGAACTGTTTGACAGCTGGACTTTGACTTGTGATGGGTATTTTTTACAGGAGAGTGCGAATCCCCCCCTCCTTTGCCGGCTGCTCAGAATACAGGGCCAGGCATGTAGGGGGTCGCTGCTCACTTCTCTGTCCCTGTGCTAGGAGCAGTTGGATGGGAACCATGCAGGCAGCTTCTTCTCCTGCCTTTGGACTCTCCATGGAGCCAGGGCAGAGGGAGCTGTGCCAAGCTGTGTTACTGTCCCAGGTCCATGGTGGATGATGCCATAGGGAAGCATCTGCCTCTGGGATGCAACAGGGAAGCATGGGGATAACTGGGGCTTGGGGATATGTGCCCCTCCTGGAGCTCCTCTCCTTGGGATGCAGGTTGTGTTCAACTTCTTACTCAGAGCTTGGCTTACAGGCACTATGCAGCCTATAAAAAGCAATTAAAACATAGCAGGTAATCCCCCCTGGCAACCCTTGTAGGCTTGCAGGAAGAACTCTGCAAGTAAATTCCTGCTTTTAAAAACATCAGCTTGTACCCACCACATTAGGCCATTCCTGAGCTCAGCATGAGGAAAGAAAAAAAATAGCATTCAACCAAAGAGTGGAGTTCTGTGTTGTTTTTGTTGTGTTTTCCTTTTTCCCCCCACTCTAAAAGTTCAGTTATTTTTACCTAACAAACAACATTATTACCCCTATAACTCTCAGTGTTGGCACTCGGGCTCTGCGTCGCCGGTGTCTGACAGCTTGCTAATAATGCAGCGTGGTAGGAGCAGGTCCTGTGCCAGCAGCGATTACTGCGAGCAGGCGGCAGCGCGATGACAGCCTTGAGAAGTGGCAAGCACAGTCTGAGAGGTGACATAGGAGGGAATTTCCCAATTATTTCTGCTTCATTATGCTTAGGGTGATGGGAAGGTCACACAGCACCCGCGCTCCTGGCCGGGAGGTGCCAGGTCACCTTTCTCAGGCTTCTCAAAATAGTCCCGTTATAATTAGGGGATGTGATTTAATTTTATTGTAATTTTTGAAAGATAATAAGCTATTGACAGCTGAGGTTGCAGGTTGAATTTAGCCATAATCGCAACCACAGATGCTTGTGTTTTCACACAACTAGCTGTACTCATTAAGTCTTCCTGTATAAACAGCTAAACCTTGGGACTAAATTGCCAAAAGAAACCAAGGCTTCTGAATACCAGTGTGCTGCTGCCCAGGAACCTATTGAATATATCTGAATGAGCATGGGGAGAGAGGGGAGAAGAGCAAGAAGCAGTGAGCACAGAGTTTTTGTGGTGGTGCTGGCCCTGAAGAATGGGATTATTCTTACTTAAAGTCACCGTTTCAGAGTTAAGCATCTGTGCTAAGTCAGACATGCAGACTTATCTGTAGGTAGTGGAGAGGGTGATGGTCCAGACTGCAGAGTAGCCCCTCCTGTGCCTCTTACAGCAGAAACCTGGGTTGCAGGCTTAGACATGGCAACCAGACTTGCTTAGCCAAAACTGGAAATGTTCTTCACCCTTTGTGGTACATGGAATCATATCAGTTGAAATACTAATCCTATTCCTGTGACAGCATGGGGCTGCCATGGTGTAGCTCTTATAGTTTTACCTCAAAAGATGTTTCTTCTTTCCCTGTTAGAAGACGTTTTACTATAGAGATATCAAATAGCTTCATTTAAGGCTATGTATTCTGGTGGTATCATTCCTGTGGAAGGAACACTGCAAGAACAGAAACACAGTCTCTCCCGTGGCTGATGCATCTTGTAGACCCCTGTCCAAAGCAAACTCTTTGCCTCCTCCCTTGGGGTACCAGGGCAGGGAAAAAGTGAGCAGTACCCACTCAGGTGCTGGTGCTGGTGTTGGTTATGTATTGAGAAGGGCAGGAAAACATACATCTGCTTGCAGCCCTGGGCACCCGCTCATTCAAGAGCTAGTTGGGGAATAACTGTAGCTCCTTAGCTCTTCCAGATTGGGCATATTGCACAGTCAGGGAATGACAGTACTACAAAAACCTTAGAGGTATCAACTAAGAAACCCTTTTTGCATTGAGGATTTTCAGTTGGTGGCATCCCAAAGTTATATACCACTTATAAAGCACAGGAGAGCATGAGTATTTTTTGCCCTTGGATGATTTCTTTGGTCCTTTGAGGAGTCCCACCCAGTGCCTTTCCTACAGCTCCTAGTCTGGGCAACCCACTCAAACAGCTTCTTCTGAGCAACAGGTTTTGTCCCATTGGGATTCTGGGGTATGTGGGCTGTGGGAACTTCGGTTACATCAAGGCATGAAGAGAAACTATTAGCCAGCACCGTGGGATCCTCAAATCTAAACTGATTTTAGAGAAAAAGCATGGAGATTAAAACCACTGTAATGAAGAGGTCTGGGTTTTTTTAACTAAAAAAACCCACAAATGTTGGAAAGCTGAGATTCAATGAGAAAAACACTTCATTTGATGCCCAATTTTGTCAAGAACACTTGGGAGGAAGGCTATCATTGGTGCTGAGCAGTGTAAGAAGTTATTAATTAGCATGGGTTAATGTCAGGTAGGGTCCGGAAAACAGGCCATATAAAATGAACATGAAATTAGAGTCACAGAGAGTAGGAACCTAAACTGTTCTTCAGTGATTTGTCCCCATCATCATATTGCAGGAACGTGCAGGCAAAGTAACATTTCCTTTTTCTCCCTCAAACTGGGCAAAAAGCATTCCAGATGTGGGCATGGACTGCTAAATGAGAAGTCCTGAGATACCTCAGGCATCTACAGGACCTGCAGGAGAGCCACATCTCTCCAGTGCAATGGCTGGGAGCCAGGAGAAGTTCCCAGAGCCCTAGGTGTGTATGTGTATGAGTTGAACATGTACGGATGAACTCCCTGTATCACAAGTAGACACCTAAATTCAGTTGTCTTAGTCTCAGGATGAGTCCCATCTGATATTTCACATTTGAAGATATTTCAATTACAGATCCACTTCTTAGAAAGTTGTATTTGTGTTCCTCTCTTCATCCCTAAGGAAAAAACACAACTCCAAATGAAAATCTTGCATGCTTCTGGAAACCTCATAAATATGTATGTCAGTTTTGTTATGCCTTTTCCATATTTATGCTATATATATATATATTAAACATGACATGTCCTTTGTTAGTCCTAATGGTACATGACCATTTTGGAAAACAGAAGATAGCTGGAAATGAGCCTTTGTGCCTAGTTGGTGTCTATGGTGTTGCAGTATTTGTAGATAGTGCTTTGGTCTTTCTTTGCTCGTGCATATCTCTGCACAAGAAAGTCACTGCGCTCCTCTGTGCCTCAGTTCCCTGCCTGTCCAAGGGCAGTGTTCCTGTCTGTCTGCATTGGAAGCCCATCTTTTTTATTAAACCTCTTTTTTGTTGTTGTTTCTAGGCCAGGAATTTCTTGTAGTTTCCCGTGAGATTGTGCTAAATATTATTTGGAGAAAACAGATAAAGAAACCAGGAATACAAAGTTAAGCAAAATGTGAATCCATTATCGCACTGATGGGTTCAGCAGCCTCTTGGCAAATCCAGCCTCAGCAGAAAGCACAATCTGGATTTCTGTGGTTTAGAGTTAAGTTTAACCCATGGAGGGTGATTATGGAAGAGGGGGATGTTGTTTATTCTCCCTTTGTCAAGTTACATAGCATGCAGGGCAGTTTCTCCCAGTAAGAGTTGACAAATACTCTGTCCAAAGCAATCTTGATGTATATCCAAACCTCTCTCCAAGCGAGGCCAAGCACTTTGGCAGGTCCCTTTTGCATTGAGGTGCTCGAGAGCTGACAGCCGAGGCCCTGCTGAATGGGCCAGCACAGGGCCAACACTGATTAATGATGCAAACACAGCCCCGAGAAGCGATGCTTGAGTAAACAGGGGTGATGTCAGCCCTAGCAACAGATGGCAAAGCCCCTTCTCCCGCGCTCCATGGGCTGCTTGGGCGCTTGGAGCTGTTGAATGCAGAACAATAAGGGTAGCACAGGGTTAACTGGCACTTTTATCAGCGTTTTTGTGCTGGCTTAGCTCTTTCACAGCAAAATGTCAGTGGCTGAATTGATTATTTTTTTTTGTTTTGCTGTCCAGACAGGGGAGAAAAGTGGCCACAAGCAACTTCTAGCTCTTGGGGCCTCCTGCTAAAAGGAGCATAATAAACATCCTTCCTGCAAATGTGGCAAAAGCAATTGAAGGTGGAGCTGTTTTATAGAGGTTTCTGATGCTGTTGCAAATTGTTATGGGTCAGTTGCTATTTCTAACATAAACCTCAGCTGCTCAGGGTGGCTGAAAATGTCTGTGTTAATTACCATTAGGCTGAGGTCTTGTCTGTAGACACAAGTTGTATTGCTTTAACTGCACTGGTATCATTAAAGCGGTACAAATACCCTGAAGTGAATGCAGTTGCAGCAGTATAAATGAGCGTGTTTATCTCATAATCTATGCTAGTATAAAGCACCTTTATACCCATATAATTGCACTCACTGGGGGCTGTGCCAGTGTAAATGTTTTGGTACAAAAATCAATAACTGGCAGAGCTGGAAGCAGGAGGCTGTCTGGGGTCCGGCAGGTGGGAAGTGAAGCACTGCAGCCGCTTCCAGAATGAATACTCAGCTATTTTTGTTTTTAATCTATCATTTCTTGTCTTGACCTAGAAATAAAAATTGAGTGGAAAGTTGAATTTATCTCAGCGGCAGAAATAGGGGTCACGGGTGCTATCTCCCTCCTTGAACTCCAGTGGCCACAGGATGAAAGAACCATTTGAGCTATGGGACAGAGCAGGTCCCCTCCTTGCACAGAGACATGGAAAGGAGCCAGCAGAGGATCCTGGAGAAATATCAGTGCTAGAAAAGAGTGATGTAGCTTCAAGTAAGGAATTCAGAGCTGTTTCACAGCCTTCTGGTGCTTCTCTAATGTATTCCATATAACCATACTGGCAGCCCCAACTCTAGAAGGACCTGGAGTGAAAGACAGTACCATTCTGCCTCCCTCACCTGCCTGATGGCTTTTATATCTTAGGAAATGAAGGCTGGGACTCCCTTTATCAAATGTAGTTACCTCCACCTGAGCTAGTTTTGTAAAATGTCTTTATACTGATTGGAGAGAGACGCCCCTAAACTGCATTTTCATACAATCATAGCATGGTTTTATCTCCTCTTGTCTTGGATATTTAAAGTAAAATATATGTCATGCTTAAAAAGTGCCTGCTGCTCTCCTTTGACTGTAGAAGGGAGAATAGAGCTGAGTGCAGCGAGTCTTACCTGCACTCATTAACCAGCATCTTATTCTGGTCCATGGCACCTGTGCTAACCCTTGGGTTTGAGAGGGGTTTTGGTGGTGTGGCTGGAGGGATCCTTACTGAGTCCTGGAGAAATCCACTTACTAAAAATGCATTTAATCTTACTTCTTTGTCTCCCTTCCTTTAACTGACAAAGGAGAATTATTTGGGGGCATAGGATGTCTTAGTGAACATTTCATGAACTGGTGCGCAGTTCAGTTTTTAATGAACTGTTATTCATTATTTTGTTACTTTGTGCTATTGCTGCTTTGGTTAATTTCTGCCTGCTCGTACAAGCATTGCCTCTGGAAGAGAAACTGCTGCTGCAGCTCTCTGCGCATCCCTGGTTTTGTACCAGCGTTGCCACTCTGTGCAGTAGCTACCAGAACTGTACAGGTGCTCCAAGAGTGAACTCAGCTCTGTGTGTTGCTGTTAACAGACGTTATAGCCCTTTCAAAAACTGTGTTTTGTGTTCATGTGATTAGATCTGTGCCTGTCCTGGCTCAAATGGACCCCATCCCGTCTGCCAAACAGGCTTCAGTCTCTGCTCCCAGTTCCTGCATGTCTCCATGTTACCCCAACACACTGGCTCTGCACTCAGTGCAGTGTGTTGGGGGTAGAGTTGAGCTTTTCAGAAGCTGACAGTGATTTCCTCCATTTTAAAATGTTCTAAATACCTAATCCGTTTGCCTTTTATCTCTGGGTTGTTTTAATTTCACGAGGCACATTCCAGGTACATACTGCAGGTATGATACAGTCTTTTTGTGTCCTGCTGGACCAATTTCTAGACCTAGAGCTGTGCTACTGCTGTAAAAACAGTACTACTAATAAAATGGATAATTTGGGTAAGAATGCTTAATTAACTCATCAATGGTTATACAGCAGAAACTCAAGCATCAGGCCAGGATCCTGCTGTGAAATGCCACTCAGCCTCTTGCCACATGAAGCACAAGGAGCAAATGTTCTGCAAGTTTCGAGAAGGTACCAAATCTTAGCTTTAAAAACCCAGAAACTCGTGGGTTTTCCTTTTACAAAGACTTCTGTCATGTTATTTGTGCTTTATTTTTTACCTATACTTGCCCATTTTTTATCCCTAGAAGTAATCTCAAAATTGCTCACATTCTTAAAACACAAACCTGGGAGACTGAAGATAAGAGTTTTAAATATGCTTCTGCTTTGGTTTGCACCAGTCTTCAACGTGTAGTTTCATAGGTAAGATGGAGAAATCAATTTAACCCATGGAGGAGTTAACCTCATACCTCACACAGGCTTTTGGTGCTGAATTCATTGACATTTATGAAGTGCAGTGTAACCTTTGTATGCTAGGTGTTGTTAAATAACATGATGTTGAGGTTCTTACATTTTCCTGGATTTTATTTTTTTTAGTGTTATTTTTAAGTGCATGTTGAAAGCTATAAAGCCACTGAAGAATTAAGTTTTATTTCCAACTTGATAAAACATATCAAAAACTATGGAAAACTGAAGGAACTTAGTGTTGTTTTCAGTGCTGTGTCTTAGGCAGTTTTATTCCCTTTAGTACATGAGCAGAAAAAAATTGTAACTGATCTGTAAATCAACCTTTTGATGCAATAAAACTGCCAGAAACCAAAACTGATCTGGCTCAAATGATAGACACTTATTCTGGCTGACAACTTATACTTTTAATTGAAATCTACAGCTTTTGAAATGAATTGGACAGGGCAAAATCATCACAGCCTTAGATGTAGACAATGACAGAAGCCAGTATGTTCAGTTCTCTTCGTCGAGGTTTGTAGCACACGGAGAAAGCCGCTGATCTGACTGAATTGCGATTGAAGATATTTACCCTTCAATGAATAATAAGCTTGCAATCACATTTTGCTGGGATAGGTTCTTTGTACAAACGAAACTTAAATCACAAGGAAGTTAAATCTCATTTCTTCCTCTCTGATCAAAACCTTTATGCTTGAGCACCTTGTAGAGAGGAACATTAGGCTCACATTTCTGTAATCTTATTTGTTATTCAAGATTTGCTCCTGATAGCTTAAACTGCTGAAAAGAAAACCCCACCCATGCAGCCTTAAAAAATGGAAAATTGATCCATTTTCACCACTTTGCAAAGCCTTTCATTATGAAGGGGGAGCAAAGCAAGTAGAAAAGAACTGCATGCATCCAAAGTCACCAAATCTTTCCACTTGTTCCCAGGGCTCGGACAACAATGCCATTATGAAAATAGCTCTGAGGAGGAAGAGCATGCTGGGTAATGAGATGCAAATGAGCACACCAAGCATACCCCTCTGCTTCAGAGCCTTTGTATCCAGTAGTGCAATAACAACCAGCTTTTGAGTCATGATAGGTTAGCACAGAATAGGTTTCACAATGGGTGTGTGTATTATCCTCATGGTTCTCCTCAGCTTGTGGTCAGCAGGATAGTTAAATGTGGCATCCATTTTATTGAGTGGTCATTTAGAGTAAAAGTAGCTGAAATAAAGGTGTCACAGTTAAGTGTAAAAAAACTCAGTGTGAGACCATGTGAAGAGAGAAGGGCATTTTTCTATTTAACTTCCTCAGTAAGTTGGTTTTACCCACTCACACTCTCATACTCTACACACCAAGGCATGTGTATCCAAGTGCTGTAGTCTGGGTGACTTGTGGGGAACTCAGATTCTCACCATGTCTCTTGGGTTGTTCTTGGATGTCAAGGAGCTGAAGTTTGGACAGGTCTTTTAAAACATTTAGAAATAACAGTTATCTTTGCATCACAATCTTGCTTACTTCTGTCTCTGTAAATCACTGGTCACTTTCTTCATCTCCTCATCTTGGATATCTTTAGAGCTGCCTTTTTTTTTTTTTCCCTTAGGGTGATAGTATATATGACGTGCTTTAACCTTGTTGACCTCCTCCTGTTCCTGATCACAGGACTTCTGTTGACAAGTCATCAGTGCTGGGATCTTATCATAGCCCACTGCTCAAACGCAAACAGCACATTCCCCAGAGTTCACCTGCTTGACTGCTGTCAGTCGTCTCCTCAGTTTATCAATATAGACTATTCTTTTAAACCTGACTGTTGTCTCTTTTGGTGCTTTCATTGACATAAGTTTCCATTCCTATTTGATCCATATCCATTTCTGATAAGGAACAGTACAAGAAGAAAGCAGCTAAGGAGACTTGATTTACTCGATTTGGAGGACTAAGGAAGGAATAGAAGAGTAGTTTCAATTGCTCCTTGGCCTCACAGTTAGGCCATGCAGGTCTGAGAGGACCTCAGAGCTCCATTTGTGTGACCAGGAGAAAAGAACTAGTGAGGCCTGGATGAAGACACACACATCCATCTATCAGCTAGGTGAGCATCATTATCTGGGACCTTTAGAGGGTGAAAGAGTGGAATGAAGACTTGTGCACTAGTCAAGAGTTGAAAGGAAAAGGTACAAAGTATAAAGGAGACATGTATAAGCAGTGATGGAGCAAAACAGCAGGGCTATGCTTCAGGCAGGAGAAAGTAAAACACAAGTGGTAGTTGTCCCTACACTGCAAAACTTCCAGCAGCCACTTGTCACAGACTCTGGATGCATCCTGTGTTCCAAAAGTAGTCCATGTAGTAGCATCACTCCATCCTCATTTATTAGGTGATAGCTTGCCCTTGCTGCTTTGCCATCAGCCCCATCAGTGGAAAAGGCTTGCATAACATGACCTCCTTTGGTCTCCTCTTCTTTGCTGGGATTGATGCATGTTAACATCCTCCCCAGTCCACATTTCCTTGTTCCTCAGTCCCCTCTATGTTGTTATCCCAGTCCCTTCAGGTTCTCCTTCAGTCACTCTAGGAGTTAGTTATAAATCAATTGGTGTAATTGTTTAAAAGGAACCATCAGGTAAGGTACTCAGGATGCTGCTGCTGAGACCCCCAGCTGAACATGGGAGGTCTTTCTCTTCCTCTGCTCCCTCTGCCTGTGTACGTGAAAAGAGCTCAGCATGACGATCCCATCTCTTACTTTGTGTCAAAACAAGAGCAAGCTCTTTGCAAATAACTGATTCTGCTCTGTTACTGGTACCCAGGCCTCACTCATGCCTCTCTGCTTTGATAGCTGTTTGACAAGGCTGAGGTACTGGACTAGCTTTGTGGAGAAAAGCAGCTACTGCTCTTGTTATAGTTTTATTGTTCATTTTTGCTGTTTGTTACATGCTGAGCCACTGAAGTTGGGGGGGGGGTGTGTGTCAGACCTAATACTGTATTTTATCCACTGATAACAATTTAAATAAATCCCTGCATAGAGAAGTGAAAAAAAAGAAAGCAGAAAACCCTGGAAAGCAAAGGAATTAATTCCAGTCTTTAAAGAATTTATTTTCTTTACTTACTTAACAATAAATTTTGGACGATGCTTAGTGCTGTTATGGCTGAGCTTTATGAGATTGTTAGTTAATAACAATCTTACTCCTGCACAAATCATTTTTTCCTTTATAGATCACAAGGCACTTTACAAAGAATGATATCAATTACCCCAGTTTTATATATTATAGGAGGCAAGACAGAAGCATGGAGACAGAAAATGTCTCATTTAAGGTTACAGAGCAGGACAGATGGTGAGCTGGAAAGCAAGCAGAGGTGTCTCAGTGCAATTTCTTAGGCAGGAGACCACCTTGGGAAGGGCAGCGCATCTTGACAGCGCTGAGGTCTGTCTGTGAGATGCATGTCAAGAGAAACGGCCATATATCTTTTCTATGAGGCTTCTTTCCACAGCCCTGCATTCTGCCTCTGGATCAGGAAGGTCACCTCCCCGATAAATCATTCTGTTTATTAGAGATGAAGATGAGATTGAGTCGACCTGGGGAATCTGTGGTTGACACAAGGAGCCGCTCTCCCAGTGCTGTGTCTTTGCTGAGCTGGAGACAATTGCTGGTAATGAGGGATCAACGCCTTTCTTTTGAGCACAGTCAGGAGAAAAGCCGGCGTTGTTCTTCTATTGTCAAGAACAGCCCTTGGGTTGAGGGTATGTGTGTGGAAAAACGCAAAATCACTTCTCTTTAAAAGGTAATGAGGGTGTCTAGATTAGGAGGAATAACTGACAGCTGTGCCCTGCGCACCCTCCACACCTCCTCCACAACTAAGAAAGGAAAATACCAGGACTTCATCATGCTGTGACCTGTATATATGTTGTACAAAAGCATACATTGGAGTGGGTTTTGTTATTATATTTCCCTTCCTTTGTCATAACATGTTGGAGAAGGAGATTGAACAGCAGTCCATGATGTATTCAGGCCCACGGTTCAGAGTATTTGCATAGGCCCTTTCCACTAAAAGTGGCAGCACCTACCCCCACCACGGATGCTATTATAAAAGTCCTCTTTCTTGCAAACAGTGAAATGAATTAGCATACATTATAAGCAGAGCCTAGTTAGGCTCAGTTGTCACTTGTGCAGAATTATGAGGCCTTTGTGCACAGAAAAAATTAAAGAAAATTGTATAATGATTATGTGTGCTGGTTACTAAGCTAGCCACTAGTTACATGTATTTATAGCTATTCCTGCCAGTAGTAATTATATGCTAATTATAACCCAAATAGAATTCTGTAATTTCTGCTGAAAATGAAGGCGATGCAGGGGGCTGTTAAAATCTGTGCTGAGGCATCATATTAGCAGTTAGGTTTTTAGGCAGTGCTGCACAAGAAAACAAAAGATATGAATGCTATTTCTATTCTTACATACTCATTTGAGCCTAGATAAAGGATTTGAACTTGAAAACATTCTTAGCCCCAAAACTGTGAACTTCCATGTGAAGAGTTTGAAGAGAGCTAAGCCCCTGCATGGCAGTCCCTCCAGGGCATTTGCTCAGTTGTTTCAGAGCATCACAGACCTAAGAAATGACTCAGGCTACAATGACACCACAGTGAAGCTGTCCATCAGTGCTGATAGAGAAGCCAGTGCAGCTTGGGCACTTGGACTTTATTAATCTTTTCATTTTTGTTAGTCTTTTCACTGTATTTGATGGTGGCTTTACCATCCTATCCCTGAGAAATCATGTTTTAGGGTAGGCTTTGGGGAGCTGCAGTTTAAGCAGTTTTATGGTCTGAAGTGACCGCAGTCAGGTAGTAGCTGTGGTTTGATGCAGGCAAGTTTGTAGACTTCACCCTGCTGTCCACAGCTATTTGGGATTTGGTTTCTTCCCAACCAAACCATCACTCCCATAGCAAGTAAGAGTAACTATGATAATCTGCACTCCAGAAATGTGAAAGAACTGCCACATTAAACTCAACTCCTAGCCAGTAATTATTAAGGGATATTATTAAATCTGCGATTTGAACCATACAACTGGGAGATAAGAACTAGGGTGAAGAAATAAGCCTTGCAGTCACAGAACTATTTATCTGACCTCTGTCATCTGCAAGGCTTTCAAACACATTTTGAAGAAGGACAGTATAATTAAAAACATGGAAATAAATAGAAATGGGATGAAAGTGCTCATGGGTTTACCAGAAGTAAATTGTCTCAGCCTATCTTGATGTCACTGATAAGATAAATGATATTCTAAGAAATGCTCTGTATGTCATCTACTTGGACTTCAGAAATGCATTTGATACGGTTACACTGGAGAATTTATGAGGTATGAGGACATGGAGATTAATAGTCAAATTGATATGTGCATATGGGTTTGGATAAAGAGGAAATAAAAATGATGAGTCTTGAAAGAGGAATTTGCATGCTGAAGGGCACACGTTAACAGATTAGGTCAAGTATTGGCAAGGCACATTTTTTTTATTTGGTGGTTTCTTCAATGATGCTGGCTTCAAAAGTGGGATATTACTCTGATCCAGAGGTAGCAAGTGTCATCCAAATGGGGGGGTGGGGGGGGTGGGGAGGGAAGAAAGGATCCCTGGGGGTTTGAAGAGTAGAAATTCATTAGCAGAGTAGACAAAATGATACATTTGAGGACTAATAACAAGATTGTCACTTTCTGCTGTACATGCATCCACTCAAACAGAAATTAGGCTGCTTTAGCAGGGCTATGTAGATGTTATCTGGAGCGCACTGTTCAGCCTACATCCATCAGACTTAGGAGGGATGAGGGCAAGAGGAAGCCAGTGGAGCTTGGCCTGTTTAGCTGACCAAAATGAAGGTGCAAATTGCTCATAAATGCAGTGTCTGGCAACCAGGGCTTTCAGCTGTGCAATCGTGTTCCCAAATAGCCTTCCAGGAGGAATGTGGGGAACAGAAAAACTGGCTGCTTTTAAAATGGGAATACTTAGGAGAGTGGTGGCTTCGCCTGCAGTTGCTGAGGACTGTGCTGGCTGAGTTTTGAAGGGACAAAAGGGAGTCCCTCCGAGTCCCCTGTTCCACTGAACAGACTGGCACACCATACTGTCATTCTTAACAGATCCTAGGAACAAAAAAAGCCAGGATCTGCCTTTCAAGGAAAACATAATCCAGATTCTTCATCAAAGCAAATGTTTGCTGTGCATTTTGTGCAGAGTTTTGATATTTTCAGCAATAAGCTGAGGGAACTCTTAGCAAGAGACGTAAGGAACAACCAAAGAGGAAGAAAAAGGGCTTGCTTCAGCTTCTCCTCTGTTGTTTTTTTTTTTCCAAACATAACCACACATTAGAAAACATAACTGTTTTTTAAAGCAATCAGTTTTTATACCTACCTCGTTTCAAAGAGGTCATTTCACTTTCATTGTCACCTCAGGAAAAACAATAAAGCAGCAGCCCTCCACGTAATTGCACAGGCTTGCCTGGTGGGTTCTCCTTCTTGTTCAATGGAGTATCATTCATTTAGATCAGAATACAGTCCTTCTAAATTAGAGGTTTACATGTGTAATTATGTAAAATGATATGTTTGTTTACATCTCCAAGTAAAACTTCCATCGTTTTCTATCATTTATCTTTGAAATTCAATTTCATTTTGTCGATCCCTAATTTATTGCAGGAGATGAATGTGCTGTTAGAGTGTTTACAACGCCTCTCACTGCCTGTGGGTAATAAAATTACCCTGGTTATAGCTATTCATTTCAACGTTTCTGTGGTTAGGAATACACGATAGTTTTACTTGCCTGAATATATGGTGGAAATCCTAATGCTGTTTATTGTGTCTGCCCTTTTTTTTCTCTATGCAAAGTCCTAAATTTGCTTTCAAAGAGTAGTGGGACAGTTGACAGCTGATGGCTGTATTTCTCAGTGGTTATGTGCTCTCTTCTGTGTTTGCGTGGAAATGCTGTGTGTACACACCATTGTGTGTACTGTTAATAAATATTTGAGATTTCTAGTAAACTCATCTGTAAACCCATACATTCCCTTATGGATTTCTGCAGATTGAGCCTTGGGGCTCTGGTGAACAAGCAGTGCATATAACCAGCTACTGAATTTATGGAGCATCTTTGGAAAAGCAGTGTTTGTTTTACTTATTCCTTTTGCCTGTTTAATATGTTGGGTTTAAAGGCCTGTATTTTCAGCAGACAATCCCGAGGCATTTTTCTCCCTAAGCAGATCTTTCAAGGTAACTCTACAGAAGATTTCCTTTGATATCTTCATGCGTTTTTCTTTCCGTATCCTTGTTCCTTAAAGTATCCTTGACAAAGGCAGACTGGGAAGCGTATCCACTTTGGACTATGACAGGATAGCATCAGTGTTGCAGGACGTTCAGAGCATCTCATGGGGCACAAAAACTTTGCAGAGAAAGCTCTTGAATTTTACATTTTTGTTTCCATCTCAAATATGTTTTCTTTGAAGATGAGGGTAAGTATCTTAATGAGGAGAAAGTTTCTCTCAGCAACTAGGCACTAGAAGGCTTTAGAACAAGACCTCAGTTACTCCACCCAGACCATGTCTGGATGGGAGTTATGTGTAAGCCCTGTAATATATGGCCCTGTCCTGCCTGGCTGTTCTACAGGTGGAGAGGGTATATGTACCACTATGACCTGCAGCCAGGCAATACATTCTTCTAACTCATCCTACATTTGTAATTTTTTAGTGAAATGGGTTTTATGAGTATGCATATCAGGAAAAAAGATTATTTAATAATGGAAAATAAAACAGGTGGTAAATTGAATCCTTTTAGTTTTTTGCTGGAGAAGGGAAGGAGGTTGCTTTCATGCTCACCTTCCTACCTCTGTGAAGACACTCAGCCTTTGGCTTAGAACAGGGACGTGTATTCGGCTTCTTTTACTTTAGCCTGCTCGTTACCTGTCATATACTCTTTTCATATTTCATCTAAACAAAGTTTGGAAATGAGGAATTAATAAAAGAGTTCTTTAAAATTTAATTTTTTTAAAAATTTATACTTTATACCATAAAATTTGCAGCACTTCAAGAGACAGCAGTAAAATTTACTGTCTCACCATACCAGGTTCTCTTATCTTTTAAGCAGTACATCAGGTAAGGTTATCCATCCACAGGTTGAACGAAAATAATTTAATTTCATAAGGAGAAGGCTATTGAACTCTCCTTGGCTTCATAGCCATATTAGGCAAATTCAATCTGTGTTAGAAAATAGCCTGCGGCAAACTGATTTTTGGTCACTAAGTGCCATAATATTGAAAAATATGTGAATTTCTTCTAAGCCAAAGGTCAGTTTAGTTTGCTGTCTCGCCTACAGCTGTGGGCTGTTCTGGATTCATAGAGATCAACGATTAGAAGCAGCAAACCCACAACATTTCCCTTTGTATGCTAGTGTTCAAGCTAGCCAGTGCTTAGAGATTTCTTTAGCCATAGCCTTTAATAGCCATAAAAGGCTATAACAGCCCTTGGTGAATTATTTTTTTCTGTGGCTCTCAAAGTCCATGATTTAATTTGTTTCTCACACAAATATTTAATATAATGTATGTATGTTGAAAGAAGGAATATCAGTAAACCTTAGAGCTAAATATACCTATGTAAATATGTGTATTTGGGGATAATTTTTAATATTCAACTTATTGGGTATATATAAAAGGTCACATACAGACATACACATACTCAAATATTAGACTGTATATACAGTATATATGTAGGTATTTGTATAGCATGGTCTATCAACTTAAGCACACACAGACACAGAGGTTTTATTTGCATGAGAACCCTTCTGTGAAACAAGAGCTAACTGAAGGCCAAGCATGGGTTATTGAGGTGGAAAATCCTAATTGGCAATTGGCTGCTCTAATTAAAGCACTGAAGGCAGAGCTAGCAGGCAGGTTTGCATTTGTCCAGGTGCTGTCAGCCTTTCTGACAGCAAGAACAGAGGTAGCAAATGCCCTGAGTTTTCCAGAACATAAAGTGTTAAGAAAATAAATGCATGCTTAACTTCCCAGCATATAAATTAAGGTTTATGTGCATGCTCTACTCTGGATGACTGGTGATAATTTATGGAAATTCTAAGGCAGTGTTTTCAAATAGTGCATGATCCTCTGCTGACAATCTGGGATAGTGTAGTTTTGGCATTATTTTCCATCTTTGGTTATCACCTCCACTTTGGTCAGCTACAGTTTGAAAAGTCACTATTTGCTTTTACTTCTCCACGCTTTGTCTGCACTTCTCAAGATTCTCACCTTGCTTGCATGTTATCCTGTATTTAGAATCATAGAATAGTTAGGGTTGGAAAGGACCTTAAGATCATCTAGTTCCAACCCCCCTGCCATGGGCAGGGACACCTCACACTAAACCCTATCACCCAAGGCTCCTTCCAGCCTGGCCTTGAACACCGCCAGGGATGGAGCATTCACAGCCTCCCTGGGCAACCCATTCCAGTGCCTCACCACCCTCACAGTAAAGAACTTCCTCCTTACATCCAATCTAAACTTCCCCTGTTTAAGTTTTAACCTGTTACCACTTGCTATCACTACAGTCCCTAATGAAGAGTCCCTCCCCAGCATTCTTATAGGCCCCATTCAGATACTGGAAGGCTACTATGAGGTGTCCACGCAGCCTTCTCTTCTCTAGGCTGAACGGTCCCAACTTGCTCAGCCTGTCTTCATACGGGAGGTGCTCCAGTCCCCTGATCATCCTCATGGCCCTGCTCTGGACTTGTTCCAAGGAACAAGTGACATTTCTTGTCAAGCTAGTAATAAAAATAGCCAGAAACATTAGTACCTCTATTAGCTTTAGGCCATCCTATTAAATATATTTATATTTCCAGTAGCGTATAAAACAAACTCTGATAAAGATTGGAAAAAATGTCAGAATTCAGATTAAATGTCGGAACTCTGGTGAGGTTACATGGCAGTATCACAACCTCCTTGGGAAGGAATAATTTGGGTGTGCAAATAGAAATATAGTTACTGAACTTTTAAAAACGAAAGCTGTTGGCCTTAAATTATATTTGAATATAAATTTGTTTGCCTTGTTTGCTAAATAAATTAATAATTCTCTGTGGTTTTTTTCACTTATTCTTAACTAAAAATTGGAATGCAAAGATTACATTCATTTGAGAGAGATTCCTAGCATAAATTTATGGTGTTTCTTTGATTGCAGTGGAATTGCATTAAATTGAGCCTATTACCTGGATTTCTTCAGAGGATGATGCATACTTTTGGGTATTCCTCAGATAAAGACATTTAGCATAGCCACAAGTTTAAGCATCCAAGCAGAACTACTGTTAAAATAAAAAATACATTATATCACAAAAGACTCAGCTTGAGACAGAACATTATGTTACTTCTAAATAACAAAGCCTATCTTAGGTGATGCAATAGAACAAACAAACTGGTGCTCTCTGTTTCACGTTTGCTGGCTTTATTATTAAAAAAAATGCAGTTTTATACCCAAAAGTATTATTATAAAGCATTAGTTGTACTGTTGAATTCATAATTATTATGTCATCTTCAATCATGAAGGATGATCCACATGTAACCACAAGCATACCTGGCATTAATTCTAAGACATCAGACCTATGATCGAGTTACTGTTTGCTAATAAATTGTTTCTTCATTTGCACCCTAGTAGCTCCATGCTTCACTCATTGCAAATGTGAAGTAACTCAGGTGGGTTTTGATCTTTTTCACTTTGTATCTTGATGTGCTAAAAGCATTGTCCCAGACATCAGTGCTAAATGTTGGTCAAACACCCTGATCACGTCTCAGACTTAATAACTGGTGGTCTGTTTCCAAGATGAGGCATCAGCTGAAGATTGTATAGGCTGATGCACTGGTTAAAATCTCAGTATTTCCTAGTGTTGGTGTATAGGCTGGTGTATTGGTTAAAATCTCAGTATTTCCTAGTGTTGGTCCTATTCTTTCTTCCGTATCCCTGTAACTGCACCTAATCTGTAGGGCAGGTTTGCCTTGTTGCCCACCTCACATCTCTGGTTCTCCCATCCAGATTATAAGGTGATGGGGTGAAGGACATTGGCATTTCTTCTCTGTGCACATGCGGAGTTTCTTTTTAGAGGGAAATGATGCAGGAGACAATGAAGATCCTATCCAGTGTACAGTGAGGTGCCAGAAGTATGTTCCCTAGTCCATGTCAGCTGGGACTTGTCACCGTATCCTGTGATATAATGGGACATGTGCTTATTCACCTTCCAGCATTTCCAAACTCTGTAATGGGAGGAAAACAATAATTGTTCATTTGTTAGGGTGGGAAAAGTTCTCTGACAGCAAAAGTGATAGGTATTATAGGAAAGCAAGTTATATAAGAACATAGAGTTACCTCAAGCAATGTTTCAGAGTTTCACAAAACAGTTCTTTTATATGTCCTGAGGAAGAGATGTGCCAGGATGTGCAGAGAGATGCTTCAATTCGGAAACTCAAAGAAAAGTATGAAATACTGGGAATAGAATCACATAAACTTGCTTGTGATCTGGTGGTGTTATTGTAAATAATTCCTATTGAGTTCAGTTTTCCTCTTCACTGTCATGACTCTTTAAGAATCATCACAGTTATGAATATCTTTAGCAGTACCATGATTTTTCCCTGGAAATTTGAGAGAAGGTGCGTGAGAGGTTTGTTTTTGAAGCCTGTTGGTGGTTTTGACTATTTTGTGATATATCTGTGCTGTATTTCCCAACTGGCTTAAACAGTTGTCCAGATGACTGTGTTTAGAAGAGCTGCAGCACATACTGAAGATGGGAAAAAAGAAAGGGTCATTTTTTGTCACTGTCCCCTTGTGATTTTATATCATAAACACCAGGGCAGCCTAGCATCATTTCTTTGGGTTTGTTTTTCTCTCTAGGTTATTTCCTTTAGATAATGCCTTTACACCATAACAGAGTATGACAAGTTAATTCAGTTAGGGAAGAACTAAAACTGAGATATATTGTCTTGTGCAAAGCCAAGTTTCTCTCAGTTGGCCCGATGTCTCAAAAATAAATTTCTACATCCTGCTAAATATTACTATTATTATGTATCTATGGCATAGAGTACTGAATGCAGGAGGGAGAGACACAGTACAGTTTTCATAAACGCCATGAAATGAATTTCTTTGAGACTGGAGTGCTAAAGCTGTGGGTAGTCTTAGACATAACTGGAATGTAATATTATTTTGTTTTCAGTTTTGGTGATTTAAACAGAATTCCTTGAAATACAGTTTTATAATCTGAAAGGGCCAGATACACATCCAGCCAGGAGACTGCAATGAGGCCACCATGAGCGTCAGATGGGAGAGCTCCTCAGAGAACAGGACTGGAAACTAGAGGCCCCATGACTGCACACAAATGACCAATTATTTATATAGAGTGTTGTAAAAAACTAATGAAACTTCCCAGCACTGGTACTTGTATGTAGAGCTGCCTTTAAAGCAAAATCAGCTAGTTGTGCTAGCACCATACTTAAGGATCTGATCTACAGAACTGATGGTGATGGTCTGGTTACCTGCCCTTTAGGAATGACTGTTAAGTCTGTATGCTAAATCTGTTCAGAACTGCTATGCTTAAAATATAGGCAGTTTTATCATAAAGACGTATTCATATATCTCTTCTAGAAGGAAATTCAAGTCTGAAGGCACTCTGACCATTATTGTGGTCCAAAAGGCTCTACATTGAAAAAAGGAAAAGAAAAAAAAAAAACCTTCAGTGATAACAGCCAGGTTAAACAGAGCTTTGGGCAACATGGTCTAGTGTGAGGCATCCCCTTGGGTGTCACTTCCGTGGTCTAGTAGATCTTGTAACAAGTCTGGTATATTGGAAGCAGAGTGGACTTCCATTTGTTCGCTTCATCCTGTTACTTTCCAGCCCTTCTCACCAAAATAGCTAAAATGTGATGCCTCCTAGGAGAAGGTGACAGTGTATGAGAAGCTGTAGCTGTAGAAGCTTTCTGGCACTGGAGGTGTTATGTAGTTGTAAGATGTTGCTGATGGGGGTTTTTTTCAAGAATTTAGGGTCGTCATGGATTTCTGTGTAGATGCTTGGCTGGTCTGATTAAATAAGTATATTAGGTACAATAGGGAGTACTTATTTTCTTGTCTTTCTTGGTAATCTTAGAGACAAGAAATTCTTGAGAACGGCTTTGTTCACTGGCAGTCGCTGCAAAACCAGCTTTATCTATAGGAAAAGTTGGTCCCTTTATGCTCGTCAGAATTTATGACAAAACAAGCACATGTTGCATTCTCTGATCCAAAGGAAGGTTTTGTATGAGGGGAAACTCAAATCTGCCTTTTCAATCTCTAGTGAGAGCAAAAAAAACCTAAGCTATGTTCATCGAAGATGTGCGTTGCTTTCCTGGAGGGAGCTTTGTGTTTCATGTTCTTTCCTTGGTACAAATCTCACAAGACTTTAATAATTTGTGAAATCACATTACTTAAAGAAAAAAAATATCTTGCTTATCCTTATGTAAAAGGGTACTTTATTTTAAAGGCTCAATTTGAGCATGGAACAAATTGATGAAATTGTCGTACAAAACCTTTAATGCGTTAGAATGATTACATTTGGAAATCATTATGTATACAAGTAGTTATTACAGAAATAACCTCCTTTGTCAAGTATTCTTGGCATGGAAGTAATCAGCACCTTATCCCATTAATTGTTTGAGAACTCTGAAATCATTAATGAGGTTTTTTTTTATGGAAGGGTTTCAGTCAAATGCAAATGACTCATTGAAGCACTTAATCACAAGACAAATACTAATTCTTTAGGAAGTTTTTAAATGTAGCCTGTTAACTGTAGGTACAGAGCTAACTGCTTTTCAGTTACTTTTCTCACATCATTTTTCTTTAAAGATCCATCATTAGAAATTCATAATAGCTGGACTGAGAAACAACATGCTTGACAGATGTCAAGACATCTGTGTCTGACACAGCTTCAAATAGATTTTTTCCCTTTGAGTGTTAGAAAAATGAATTTACTTCTGGTCGATAGAGACATGTATTTTTCAATGGATATTGACAATCAAACATCATCCTTTTTTCACAGGTCTGATTACAACCACGTCAAGAAAATTGGATCGGGAACAGCAAGCAGAGCATTTTTTGGAGGTAAGATTAAGTGGAAAATATATGTTAAAAGGTTAACTGATTTTTGTGGTTTAAAATCACTCCTTCCTGTTCTAGGAGAGTAGTATTCTCCATTCTCTCAATATATGACTTTCGCAAAGATGGGAATTGTCTGATTGTACAGAAGAAATAGTACATTTTGCAATTCTCAAGCACAGAAAAAAATGACCAAATATGCACAATTCTTGTTTTCCACCTTTCATCTGCTTCAGTTAAACCTTTTATTGTAGCCCTTAAATTCTATTTGTGGTAGAAGTTTAGAATACCCAGAGCAATTTTTAATATTTTTCTTTTTTTTTTTTAGTGGTGGAATCACCACAACCCCCCAAGATTTTCAGTCTCTCAAGTTAAACACATTTACCTTCAGTTTTGCATCTCAGATCTAACATACAGGCTCTTCTTCTGCATGAATGCAAACTTTGATGTTGCTCACATTCACTGCATCATCAGAGTTCATGAAGAATTTCTCATCTTCCACTTATTTGGACTACCAGTGTGAATTTTCAAGTTAAAAGTTGTCCTCTAAAAAGAGTGCCTAAACCATTCCCTTGGCCCTTAGGTGAATGTTTGTCTTTATAAGTAGCTCACATATATTGGATGTGGAGTGGTATACTTGTAAACTACTGGGTTTACTACGTGTTTTCTTTCACATTGCTGTACATCATGCTATGCTTTTTTCCCTTTGGATAGAAGATCCTTGACTATGTTCTCTTGTCTATTTGTGAAATAAGGAATTCTTGATTCATGTTTGTACAAGTAGAAAAGAACTATATTGTCCCACATAACCATTCCTACTATGTATTTTAGGGAATTCTCTGCAAATCCATACAAGTAAAAAAGTATCTGGACAAAATAGTTCCCAATGTAATCAGTATCTGTCAGCAAAATCTAGTTAGATATACTTTTACATATTCCATGGTTATTTTTGTTTGTTAGAAATCCCAAATTGTTTTAGTTAGTGCAGAACACGAGACAAGGTTTAATTTATTATTCTACAAGTTTGTTGGGCTTTTTTTTCTTGATAATTCCCTGCAGATTCTTGCACATTCTAGGCCATAAATAAATTGAGAGAAACAAAAAGATTTTCCCTTTTCTAGGATTTATTAAGTTGGAAAGTTAGTAAAGTAATCATGTGTTCCAAAACCTGCAAGCTTTACAGTTTATACTGTCAGAGAAGATTGCAAACTGAATGAAACTGGCATTGATTTTTAAATATATCTATTCATGAGAATATTAGGTCTGTAAGTATCTTTTCCAGTTACGTGCTTGCCTCAGAGACCACGCCAAATCCACATTTGCCAGAGGATTCCCATACAGATGGGGAAGTGTTACTATTAACAGCAAAACTAAAAAACAATCACTTATAGGAATTAGGTTTTAGTCATCAGTACAAGTTAAAATATTTCTTCCCCTGAATTATATCTCTTTTGAGAAAATAACCATCTGCAAGATTTTGAGGACTCACGATGAACTAGAGGGAAATTGGTTTCATAGGATGCTCTAGGGCTTGTGAATGGGGAGTGGAGGGCAGGCTACAGAGAAGAGAAACACCTGAGCAGGGTGTCCTGGGGAAGGGTGAGGAAGACCACACTTTTGTAAAAGAAATCTGGGAATGGCGTGTGGGAAAGGGAATGGGACTCTGGTGGGGATATGGCCCCAGTGGGCACATCAGCTCTTTGAGGTGCTGATGAATCACTGCCTCTTGGGAGGCGCGTTCCTGGGGATCAGAACAGATATGCTGCCGGGGATCTGAAGCCAGGCTGGCCTAGCTGTGCTTGTTCTTGTGACACACTCAGAAAACGTTTTCTAAAATGCCTGTCTCTCTCTCTGTGTAATTAACCCCCTGGAGAGGCCTTAATTGCCAAGACAACCATGGTCTCCCAGTAGTACAGTATTTCCCTTCCGGCTTCATTTCATGCCCTTTTGCCAGTAGTCTGTGTGGTTTAAAAGAGAGCAAACTTGTCTCCCTTTGAAAAGCTCTGAGTAGTGCTTGACCTGGCAACCTTTGCTCCCCTTTCCCCAGTGTGTGTCTGAGGTAGTGACAGACCCTTCCTAGATACAACTTTTTAATTACTTTTAATAAGCCTGTCTTTTTCCTACCAGAATTTGACAGGAACATTATACCCATAGCAGCCAATACTTACTGAGCAAATTCCATTAGTAACAGTATTTCCATCTTTTTCTCAGAAATTGTTAGGGAAACAAGGTGAAATAACACAGCAGATGTTAGTCATTGTAATTGTGTGTAGTGCCAATGCTCATCCAGACCTCCACCTGGTCTGGTGGTAATGGTAATCGTATGTAGTGCCAATGCTCATCCAGACCTCCACTTCATCTGGTGATTGCTTAGGGTGGCTCTTCAGGAGATATCTGTCCCTGTCTATACTGGAGAAAACATTAATTACCAGAAAGGAATGGATATTGATTTTTAAGACTGCCATGCTTAGGAAAGATGAATCTAAGTGACTCACCTTGTGAGTACACAAGAAGTCTGTTGTAAAGTAAGTACTGAGCCCAGGTCAGCTGTGCATCTCTTCTCCATCCTCCTTTATTTATCTTATTTGAATGTATGGATCTGTGTCCACATGACTATTTTAATACTCTGTGCCACAGGACTTACCAAAAAGTATGTCCCAGTGTGAGTGCAGAAACATGTCAAGACCCTGAGTTGAAAGATGCATGAGCGAGACACCCTTTTAAACTAATTGATATGTTTTTGTTTGGTTTGGGGATGTTGTCTGGGGAGGGTTGGATGGGTTTGGGGGTTTCTGGATTTTGGGGGGGGGGTGAGAAGAATTAAAAAAAAAGTACTTTTGGCTCCCAGATTTTTCTTTGATTGTGGCATTTTCAGTGCTATTTCTTTCCCAGCTCTCAAGGTGAGAGCTTAATTTGGTTGTTTGGGGGGGAGGGGTTGGCACATTCATAATGTCTTGTATGGCTGCAGGTTTTATTCAGTGCTTTCTATCAGGTAGAATTTTTTCTGCTTAGGGTTAAATTGGATGGTCTTGAATTTTATACAGGATGGTCTCTAGCTTTAGTGGATTCTTACTAATGGAATGGTTCTGCCTGAAATGGGAGGAAAATGACCACTTGATTAAGTTGCTTTCTCACATGAAGCAAGCCAAAAGCATTTGCTTTATTTCACAGACTTTCTTAAAAATTCTGTAGTTGGGATGAAGAATTTAAATATCCATCTGAAGCAAGACATATAATTCTGAGAGCTACGTGCTTGCTTTGCAAGTAAATGATGATAGTGATGCATTTCCATGAGGTGCAGTTGCAGGTTTTGGGTGATCTGTCTTTATTCTCCTTCAATGATTAGATATATGACCCATTTCTTTCCTTCTTTTACTTCCTTCTTGTACATGTGTGGTCTTCTAATGATTTTTATGTTAACACTTTATCTGCAACGGTATGATGCTAACTTACTTAAGCTAGAAGTGGAGAATATTAGTAGAGTTTGAGCTATAGAAAAAGCACAGAAAATTGTCTGTCTGGTTTGTTCTGCCCACGTCCTTTGTAGATGCCTCCAAACTCCTGGTCTGACAGCTTCACAATTACTAGTGATTTTGCTGTGTGATTTTATGTAACAGCTGCTGGAGTGATGGGTGTTGAGTAACAAATGTAAAAACTAAACCATTTAATGCAGGATCTGCATCCTTTCATTGTGTCAGCTGATCATGAGATGTCCAGAATATGAATAATTCCTGGTCTGCTTTCCAGTATATGTGTATAGTTTGATGGGAGACGATTGTTGAAACCGGGTTGCACTACGTTGACTTGCACGTTCAACCTGGAGGGTGGATCTGAGCACATGCTTTCTCCCCCTGAGTGGTTTCTGAGCATGCTGTTATGGATGCTGGGTTCCTTATGCCTCCATCACTGAAAGCCTCTGCAAAACACTTCCACTGCGAAGTTCAGTTTGCTGGGAATTGCTTGGGCAAGACCTGTGTTTAGCAAAAGAATGAGCCAAAAGGGCTACAGGCTTCAGCGTGCAATTCTAGCAACAGTCACTGAAACTTTATGATTGCAGGGATAAATTACCTGAGTGAGAGACGACCTTTTCATCCTCTTGATAACAGTATACAGCAAGTTGATGCTTCTAAAGTGCTGAGGCTATTTAGTTTCTCCTTGATGAGCACACGTGATGCAGGCTTTTAAGTTATTTAGCCAGTTTTGAAAATTGCATCCTTAGTGTCTCTCTGTTCCTCCAAACTGTTTAAATTTACCACTGTGGATTTATTCAGAAGTCATCTTTTAACATTTGTCATGGTGAAAATCTTGTCCATCCAAAGCCTTTCTAAAGAATAAAAATAGGTGTTAGTCAGCACGGTCAGAACTTTAAATCTCTTCAAGAGTGACAAAGCAACTGAAGACAATACATTTTAAAATACCGTTACAACAGCCTCAGCCTTTCAAGGCCTGAGTCATGTACCATAATTATTGAGGAGGAGAAGTGGGAGCAGAGTGTTGGCTTAGTGCAGCTAATTTTTAGCCAACTTAGTGTTATCAGAATAGTAGCAGTGCCTCTCAAGTGCCTGCAAATCAGTATATACAAGCCTCATCAATCTTCCTGCTGTGATGCTTGAGTGTAGCTCTGAGAAGGATGTCAGTAACAGTGCAAGGGGTTGTAATGAAGATAGATTGCTAAATTCGATGTGTCAAAATACATGGGCTGAGTGAAGCGTATTGGTTTCTATTTACTGTAACTACACTAACAGGGTACAATAAAGTGTGTTACATGGTGTGTATTTATATGCAGTAATTAGAGGGAAGCGTAATAATCTGCTGTAATTGTAGCCTTCTAAAAAGATTCAGATTTCCACTCATTTAATGTGAAATTGTAATTGTGAGGGGAGTTCTGATGGAGGGACTATCATTCGGAATCTGGTCTGGAATATCACAGGGGAAATTGCTGCTGGAAATTTACAGCCAGAGTTTGCAGGGGAGAGTGGGTTTTAAATCTCGAAAAGTAGCGTTTTAAAATAGCACTGCCTCTCAGTTCTTCCCACAAACACCACGCTGATGGTTCAGTGTTGGACTGGCGCTGTGTTCTCTGCCATCCTCCTCTTTTCCTGCGGCATCTCCCATACAAGAACTTAACAGATTTAAACTTGTTTTGCTTCTGAGCCTTTTGCCGTTAAGGGTGCCTGAAGTCAGGGGTCCTTTGTAGAAACTGCAACGTTTTCTGAAGAATATAGGCAGCCGTGTGGCAATATACTCATGTATTTTTACAGGAGAAGTACAAAAGACAAAGTTCATTGGGTTTATGTAGCTGAATACTGCTCCACAGAACACTGATTGCTTAAACCCTCGATTACGAATCTGTGTAAGCATTTGTTTCATGGATCTTTAGCATTGCCCACATTTGGCAGAGAAAGCTGCATTTTTTCTCGGTGACATGCTGGTAATGGGGTAAAAATGAGGCAGTGTGTCTGATTGAGCATCTTGTCTGAGGTTTAAATGGCTCCAAAGGCACATGCCTTTCCCTTTTAAACATTGAAGCCTATCAGATGATGCAAGGGAAATTAAAGAAAGAGGTAAAAAACCTCTTATTTCCAGCTTCAACTTAAAAATTATTACTGGCTGTGCTTGCTGGAAGTAGAAGGACTATTATTTATTACTTCTAAGACACTTGAAAGGATTTTTAGTCAAACAGTAGGTATGTAGGTGCAACTTTCTAAGAAGACAACGAAACCTGTATCATCATGTCAGTTTTGAATGGTGACACATTGACATTGAATGTCAACTTCAAAGTTGGGGGTGTCCTGGGTTCAGCAGTAGCAGTCATTTTTTCTCCTTTAGTTGAAGAAAAAGCAAAAAAAGAAAAGAAAGGGAAGAAAATAAACGGTTCTAAAAAAAATCAGACCTATGTTTGTCTTGTACCACCTCTTCATGGGTTTATCAGCAAAGGGTGAAGCTGCCTATAGGATGGGCCATTGTGGTGGTGAATCTACCAGAGATCTGAGTGCCTGGTGTAGAAGGAGCATGCAGAGTTCGCTCATCCCATGCTGCATACTTCCATCCTGTGCCCTGTCTTCCTCAGGAGCTGTTAATCTGCACCATCTTCCTAGAGACACATGGGGCTGCATCAAGTTTGTATTTTCAGAAGCAGCCAACAACTTTCCAAAGGCAAGGGATGACGGGAAGTTAAAACCCTCTTTCAGAGCCGGATTTGCATATGACATTGCACACTGCTTCTCATGTGTATTCAGGCAGAAAGTCTTACACAGCAAAACATGGGAATAGTCCTAGTGTGATTCATCTGTCTGTGGTGATAAGTGGTCTCCTCAATTAACTATTGTCTCTAGCTAATGTGATCCAATAAGTTGAGGAATTATTGAATGGATCCCTGGAAATATTACTAGTTCAGTCAGCTGTTAACTGAGTGGCCTCAGTGCAAGAGATATGAACAGGAATTGTAAACTGCAAAATAATTAAAGCGTGGCATTTTTATAGATTATTCTCTCTTCTTTGATTACTGCAAATCTCAATAGATCCCAGTTGACCCTTTAATTTAGGTAGGGACTTGAGAAGTAACACAAACAACAAAGCCTAAGCATTGGGAAAACTGAATTTAATAACGTTTTTCTTCATGCATGTGGAATTTTAATTTTGTTTTTTTGTATTAAGAAAAAGATATTCATAAAATAATAATGGGTCAAAATGAGTTTGAATTAAAAAAAAAAAAAAAAAAAAGAAAAACCTTGTGTATTTAAATTCCTTAGTGTTCCATTTTAAATTCAGGTAGCCAATGGGAAATGTACACACAACTCTGATGACATAATTTATACCAAAGGCAAAGAGCAGGAATGGGTCCATATATATCAAATAGTAACAGTGGCCCTCAGCTTATTTCATATATTCAGTGAAATACCAACTGAGCCTTGAGAGAGTGGAACATCTATGACATTTCCGCAGAATTTGTAGACTTTAATTCAAGCCTGAGGATGCCTTGTTTTACTTTTTGCCTTGTGCTTATGGCTGATTTCAGCCTTTATTTTTTTCTAGGTACTATTTATCTGATTCTTTTTAATCTCTCAAGATTAGATTGTTTAACTTAAAAATGTTCTGCACATGCTGACATAAATATGATATCAAGGATAAACACACTAGTGACAGCTCAATTAGTCCATCACTTTTATCTGAGTTATCCGGGCCTCTTTTGGAGAGTGCTTAAGGCACCCAGCTAATCTGATACTGTATGGAAGTTCTTACATTGCAGGATTTTGGTCCAGCATTAAAAATCTCACACTTGTTTGGTTAATCCATTCTATTGATTCGGGATACCAATAGCAATGAAGAAAATCAGTCCTCTTTTCTGTGTTTAATGAACCTCCTAAATCAAAATTCTTTGTAACTCAATACACAAAATACACACACAAAATACAATGCACAAAAACTTTGAGGTTTTGTTATGAGTGCTTGACAATTGTGGAAATTAATCAAATAGTTTATAAAACTTTTATAGACCTATTATAGGCTTCTGCTAATTTATTTGAGTATTACAATAAGAAAGCACAGCTCATTTATTCTTTAGTCATCCGTTAGCTCATGGAAGAGAATTGATTTTCCCAGTTCATCGATACATACAATGACAGATTCACCATCTACAGTGGAATGCAGCCCTAAGTGTATTTTCAACAAAATTATGTTTCACCAGATAGTGAGTCTGCTAGAAATGGGCAGGGAGCAATTGATATCATGAGCCTATTATCCATTTAGATGAAAAGTTGGCACACTATAAATATACAGATGATTTTGCAGGTTTGTGTTTTGAAGCGCATGCATGGCAAGATCAAAGTTGTCCATGGCTGGGGCTTTGATTTACACACTGCTGTCTACCATGGTAGCTGTGTCACATTAGAAAAGTCACATCTCTGATTGCCTAGAGCTTTGCCTTAGTTACGGAATGATTTGCATATAGCTGGACTTTGCAGGGGGGAGGGAGCTTGTTTTACATATTTCATGAATCACTGACCTGAACTAACGGGTCATGAAATGAAGAAATGAAAATCCGTAAAGCACAGTGCTGTCAGCTTTTTTCATGCTGGGCATCAAATGCCTCTTTTAGGGTTTTCCTTGTGGACCCACAGCAATCTAGCAACAGGTCTTTAAGCACCTCATTGCTTGCAAGGATGGAAGGAGGTATCAAGTGTATAGGCTTAGTGTGCTGTCTTATAAAGTGTTTTCTGCCAGTTCTAAAGGGGTAACAGAGAAGGTGGGATTGTGACAGGAAACAAATACAGCCTATGGGTTGCCAGCCTGCATGGTCATGACCGTCTCCTGAGAGCCTAGAGGCATATCAACATTTCCTAGACCCTCTGAACCTAGTTAAAATCTCACTGGATTTAGCATCATGCAGTTGTGAAGTCAAGTGGTGCAAGAAATTGCCCTTTTGGGTAAATAGCATTATGTTAAGACATATGTGATGTCACTGTGAAGAGGGCAAAGTCTTATTTATTATCCTGGGGGCTAGTTGAGTTCCTTTGCTTACCCTGAGTGGTGTGCTTAGTCTGGCTTTAGTAGCGGTGATTTTCTTGAAGTTAGAATCATAGAATGTTTATGGTTGAAAAGGACCTTAAGATCATCTAGTTCCAACTTCACTGCCATGGGCAGGGACACCTCACACTAAACCATGGCACCCAAGGCTCTGTCCAACCCAGCCTTGAACACCACCAGGGATGGAGCATTCAAAAGTTATCCCTGATAAGCCCCAGGACAAGAGAATTAGACAACAGCATCCACAGATGCATTATTCCAGATATGTCTGGAAAAGGGGTGAGTGAACACGAGAGAAAGCGATTTAAAATATACCCAGCACCTGCTGCTTTTGCTCTGTTTGCAGAACTATGAGGTGGCAGAGCATTAGATCAATGCAAATGGGATGGGAATGTATTATTAAGACACCAAACATTATTGTGTGGCTTGGAAATCAGGGCTGCACCCAAGTGTTAAATGCTGTTGAAACAGAGAGGGATATATTAATGGTCTTCTCATTTTATTAACCTCTTCATGCTAATCTTGTGTAGACAAATTCTGTGGTTAGTCTATACCAAGTTCTTCTTTTCAAGTCAGGATTTAGGAATTTGGTCTAATGTTGCTTTCTTACTGAGGGATTAGCTCTCAGATTAGCTCAAGGTTAACAGGTTTTTTCTTCATTGTATGTTTCTTAAGATCTGTAGCTCTCTTTTTTATGGGCTGGAGCCCACCTACCAGGCTTAAATTGGTTGGATATACCCTTTCAGGGTGTCTCTTTTGCCAGGCTCCGTGCTTGGAGAGACAATGAGTCATTGTGAAGGGCAAGCTGCTTTGCTAAACCTTCCCATTTGTTTTATGAATGTACCAATGTTTTAATCTTCTGCAGAAGCAGCAGGAAATCTTTCACATGATTTGAATCTATTTTAGATGTACAGAGCCTTTGTGTTATCTGAAGCATGTCTGCTTTAGTGCTATATCATGTTTTCTGTAGCATTTGCAATACCCATCAGCTGCCAGACTGTTAATTTATGTCTGTAAGTGTTTGAGCATACACATGCATACACACACATTTTGTGGAGGTGTCAGTTTCTTGCCTTCCTAGCTAAGACCAAGCTGAGTGTTGCACTTAAGGCAGGGGAGCATCTTCTTTCTCAGTTAGGAATACATTGCATCTGTACTGAAATCTTCTGTAGGCATAGGAAATCCTAGTGTGCCGTTTAATTAATCCATCATTTAGAAACATGCCCTTAAACAAGTTTTGCATCCATATGCCCTTTCCACCAGGGTGATCCCTACTCGGCTCTTGGGAATTTATGCTTGTTATCTCAAAAAAAGTTTAATTTGGGGATATTTGCACAGCCATCATTTATAGACACTAAATCCAACCACCCTGCAGTACGGACTGTAGGGGATCCCAACACAAAATCTACAATTCCTTTTACTTGAGTAGACTTTGGTTTGGTTTGAGATATGGCTTTTGATCACAGGCTCTTGCAGTGTCCATGAAGTCTAACTGGAGACGGTTCCCAGGACACCCACAGTTTAAACAGCTCCTATCCCAGATCATCTTTACATGTGAGCCCTTTGGTTTACATTCTACCTCTCCACAATGGAAAAACTGGAACAATTCTTTCGTTTTGCAAGTTCCATTTGATTTTACTATCTTCTCTTTTCTCCATCATGGTGAAGATCATCCTTATTTTTGAGGTCTACTCTGTCTGGCTAGAGTAACATCATTGGGTTTTATCAGTGTTCTTCTGATTATTTTTTAGTAGGTTGGTTGGTTGGTCTTGTCTCCATCTTGTTAATGCTTTTCTTATCCAGGGTCTCATAATTTCCAGTATTGGTGATGTACTGAAAACTCTTCATTTCTCAAAATGCCCCAGTCCATGCACTTGGTGTGCGCCTTGAATACACATTTTCTTTGAGTCTCATTGCATCCCATACAGTCTTCTCACCAAAGCCTGTAAGGTGTTTCAGTATTATGTATTTTCCCTCTTTATCATACTCACAGATTATGTCCCTCTGCCACATAATCCTTCAGCATTCAGCTTGAGCAAAAAAGACATACTGGAAAGGGTAGGAAAATGTCATGCAAAAACATGGTAGTCTGAAAACACTGTTCATTTTTTTTATTTCAAATATAATTTATTACAGCAAAAGTGCATCATTGTGTGAAACGTGCCGAAATGAGGTTGGAGTATTCAGCATAATTTATAACATGACACAAATTAAAGTGTTTACTAGACACCTAGAGATAAGAAAACCTCTAATCAGGTTGAGAATCAGCTTAATAAGCAGATTTGACACCTTTTTCCTCCCTAAATATATTATCATGGAACATAGGAATCCTGATGCTTTTCTCATCTGACTTCAGCTTGATAATAATCAGAGACCAAACAATTCTTTTGCTTTTTATGAAGATATGATTTAAACAGAAAAGTGCAAAGGCCCTGAAGCATCAAGTGCTATGAAATCTGCCCTCAAAAGCAATAATTTTCTTATCCCAGGCAAACAAATTTCAGTTGTCAGGAAACAGATTAATCCCCTCATTCTGAAATGTAATATTGCTGTTTGCTAATCTCCCGTGATATGAAGACACTGAAAATGTTATCATAGCAGTTCATTTTATGTTTTGGCAAAAAGTACTTTCTTTGGCAAGGGGTATTCTAAATACTCAAGAGCCAGGATTAACATCAGTAATTGGGAGCAAAAAGGCAGAACCAAAATAATGAATTATTTTTTTCTCACATTGTCTAGGAAAGTAAAAAATACAAATATTACTAATAACAGTCTGTCAATTCATGGCTTCAACTTATCTGAGGACCAGCTTGTTTCCTTAATACAGATACCAACAAATAGCTTAATACTTTCTGTCATAACTTCAAATGTATTTGCTTTTCCCTATGAATCTTGTTTCCTTCCACTGTCCTTCCAAATAATTTTTAAGGTGTTATATAAATAAAAATGTGTTCTCAACCCTCAGGGCCAAACAGCAATTTTAAAAGCATAATTGAAAAAAAACATGGAAAATTTAAACGTGGTTTTATGTTGCCACAATTTAAAGAGCACTCAAAATATTTCCTGAGTGTTGTTTTAGACTGCACGTTTTAGCTAAGCAGAGGCGATGCTTTATTGTGTGGTTTGTCAAAGTGTGCCAAAACAGCCTGGCCTTTGTTGACTGAGAGAGATGCAGAAGGCAGTGAGTCAAGTCCATTAGCTCCGTGTCAAAAGAAGACCATAATGTATTCAAGAAGGAATAGAAAGATGAGCTGACATGTGAGGTTCACTCTCATATAGTCCATGTCCTCCTCACCAAAATCCTGTTGTTCAGATGGATCTGCACAAACTCTTTCCTTGTAGCTTTGGCCATATGTCTGTGGGATTAAATTGAATACTGTAGTCCAAGTTTTGTGTCTTTTTTACACTGGCATTTGCCACATATATGCACAGTTAAAGATCTTTCACTATTCTTGTTGCAAAGCACTTGGTGCCTCCTGAGTGCAGTGTTAACAGTAGCACCACAGCTAGGGAACCACATTTTAGAGAGTAAAATGACATTGGGTTTAAATGCCTTCTCTTCAGGCATTTAATACTTATAATACGCGTCTCTCAGTGTGAAAGTATCAATTGAAAGCTGTGGCTTTTTTAATGAAAATAAGTCTGAAGTGTTCAGAAGATGTTTTCTTCTGCAGCACTGGGAGGCTGTCTGGTGATGGATCACACTGGTGATAGGATGCCCAGCTTCCTGAGAGCTGCTGAGCTCCCAAAAAGGAATCCTTGCTGCTGCAGCACAGTGCTCAGCATGAGGCAGTCATTCATCCTGCTTCTTGACAGAGCAAATTACCCTACTAGGAGCTGTGGGCTGTGTTTTCAGTACCTCGTTCCGTTCCTGCAGGGTTAATTTGCCTTTCCTTATAGGAGGAATGCTCCGGACCCTAAATCACTGTAGTATCCCCACTGTAGCATCCTCCAGGAGCTCCATGTCTGTCCTGTACTGGGGAGCCCAGCACTGAACACAGTATAATTATGATGTTTTAAAATCGTACCTGCACTGCAGGAGCAGGATGTCATCTTCTTATTATTCAGACACATAAAGATCCCTTTCCAGGACTACAGGCACTGCACAATTAATTACTTATAATAGTATTAATGGATTAATTAATATTAATAACCTGAACATTTTTAATGTGTTCTCTTACTCAGGGAAATTAACATTTTGGGCCAGAACTTTTTATGTTTTTTTCCTGCAACACATTTGGAATTTTAAATCTTTGGGATAGCATTTCCTGTTGTATTGTTACCCCCAAATAACCTTGCTGCTATACACACAGTATGGTCTTGGCACAGTCTGAAAATTATTTATGTACATCACTGTTTGCAAGATTGCTGGCTCTATCTGTAACAGACTGAACAATGGGGAAACAATCACATTAAAGGAAAGAATTGCTTAGGAAATTGCTGTTTCTTTAAAGTTAACAGAAAAATCTCACTCTTCCCTGGATATTACAGTAAGATTCTTCCTAGTCACTTATAATGGATATAGTGGTGGTGGTGCTGCAGTGGTGAAGATCTTGTCTGCCCTTCAGTAAAGACTTACAGCTTTCAGGTGCTTCTTATGGCACTCATCTCTTCGTTAGGGACTGCAGTGATAGGACAAGGGGCAATGGGTTCTCACTTAAACAGGGGAAATTTAGGTTAGGTATAAGGAAGAAGTTCTTTGCTGTGAGGGTGGCGAGGCACGGGAATGGGTTGCCCAGAGAAGTGGTAAATATTCCATCCCTGGCAGTGCTGGAGTCAGGGTTGGATGGGGCTTTGAGCAACCTGGTCTAGCATGAGGCATCCCTACTCATGCCCAGGGGGATGGAACAATATGATTTTAAGGTCCTTTCCAACCCTTCTGTGAATCTTAACTCAAGCCCAGGACTGGGCACATGCTGAATGAGAAATAAAAGCTACCAAAATGAAATTGTTGAGTTCTAGGTGCAGCCCTGCTCTCACCAAAATCAATGGGAAAATCTCCATTGATTTCCAAGTCACAGTACTTCACAGCTGGCCAGGCCCTTCACCAAGAATATATCTGTAATTCTTTGGCTGCTCAGACAACATGAGCTCAGGTCAGCAGGGAAACACTTGCCCTTAGACTTCCCTGTGTGTATCCATGCAGCATGTATGTAATCCACCACCCACGGTGTGGATGGGAATGCAGAGGCTATTCAGGTGTTTCTGGAGGCTTATAGAGGTTCAACAGAGCTGAAAAGAGAAGTAAACTAAGTGAAAAAAAGGCTTAAAGTGGAGTGGTCCCTGAACATTCACTTAGCTGTGTCAGTCTTGTCTAGTAAAAAAAAACCACAAGGATTTTACTGTGTCTGATGAAACAGAGTCCTAATGCAACCATCAGGGAAAGGGCTGATTGCTCTCATTCTTTATCATTAGAACAGTTATCTGAATTTCAGTTTCACATCTTTCGCATGGCATATAACGCCTAAGCCCATTTTCTAAGCTGTTTTCAAAGCTGGAAACTGAGTTTAGAAGAAGTTAAAAGATAGTCCAAGAATATGAGTTTTGCCTCAAAATTGCAATCTGCATTTTTTCCCTGTGTATAATCCCATGCTGATTCTCAACCAGCTTGTAAAATTGACCCTGTGTCGCTGTAAACTGGATAGTAGATATTTATAGGACACTTAGAATCAAAGACAAGTGGAGATTGAGATAATAAGGCTTGTCTGTGTTGCCTGTTAGATGGAACTGTGATTAAATATGGCCCAATTAATGCTTATTATCTGTCTAAAATTAATTTGACACAGAAACTTGTGAAGTAGGCATCAAGAAATCAAGCAGAACTTTTTATTGCTAAAATCAAAGCAATTATTGATATGATTTCCTTTAAGCTGGTCTGACAAAACCGGAATGATACTGTCATTTGAAAAACCACCTTGGGAAGAGCCCCCAAACCAACCTCTTTATTCATACTTATCTGCTTTACCTTATTTTACTTATATTCCATACAGATTGTCTAAGCATTTTTATGCTACTTCATATGATATCTTAAGATGTAGTCCTCATCTGACTCCAAAAGTTACTTTATTCAAGCAAGCATAACACTTCACTTTGCACCTCATTGCTACCCAAAGAAACTTCTATCAAATAACTTGAACATCACAAAAAAAATCATGTCTTCATTTTTTCTCTTTAGACTAATGAAAATGGTCCCAGCAGTCTTCTTGTTTAGTGACTGTTCTCTAAAGCCACATACATTTCTGAGGCCTAAAATGTTCATTCTTGCTTTCTGCAAATTTAGATTATCTCTATGGGATTGAAAATTGGGAACAGCCTATGCCCCTTTAAAGGTCTGATTTTATATACATTTTACCTGTCTAGGAAGTCAATATTTATTAATCAGGTTTTTACCTGTTAAGCTTTATTTTGAATGTAAAACTGTAGGAGCTTCATTTTTTACCCTGAAAAAGCTAGATTGCATTTAAATGTCAGAGGCCACTCATCAGGCTATCAGCTATAAAGCTGTCTTTGAAACATTCTACATGTATGTGTGGATGGAGACCATTCACCTTGCATTTTGTGGAAAAAATAGCCTAAGATGGAACTTTTGATATTTTCAGCACTTATTGATGTGCCACAAAATCTTTTACCTTGAGTTCTGGCTTTGCCTACTTTGGTGCTGATCAAAGGCTTGTTGGTGAGTGATGGATTGTATGGTAGGGCATTGCGGGGGGGAGAGGGATGAGTAGAGTAATTTACCATCTGTACTGAAATTGCAGAATGCATCACCAAAACTGTAGTTACTCAATGCATTTCCCTTCAGTAGCCCCCACCCTGACTTGGGGACCTGGCAAGCTGCTCTGCGTTTTGCTCTTCCACTGCCATCAAGCATTAACCATCTATCTCCTAGGGGATTTCCTTTTCTTTCAGCACTTCATCTTAAGCCCTGGTTATTTCAGTAGCCCTGTTTGTAGCACAGATGCACAAACAGTTTATTGGCAGGTGAAGGTGGCTGCAAACTGATGATAGGGGAATAACAAATGGCTGGAGGAGGAGCTGCAGATGGGGCTGGGTGTATCTTAATCTGCCTTTCTGCTGAAGACAAGGTGGTGTCATCCTCTGTTAACACAACCAAGAGCTACTTGTTAGTGCATTAAAAAAAAAAAAAAAAGTGTTATCTTTCCTTTGAAAATACTTGGTTCTGCTTCATATAAAGTAAAGAATTTTAAGGAATTACAGGGTATATCCTTGGTCTCATTGATTAATTGGGGAATTCATTAGGCCACCGCCTAAGTAATAACAATATTGTTTTAGGGTGGTGAGGCACTGGAATAGGTTGCCCAGGGAGGTTGTGAATGCTCCATCCCTGGCAGTGTTCAAGGCCAGGTTGGACGAGGCCTTGGGTAATATGGTTTAGAGTGAGGTGTCCCTGCCCATGGCAGGGGGATTGGAACTTGATGATCTTAAGGTCCTTTCCAACCCTAACTATTCTATGATTCTATGTTTCGAACCTGACCATCACAGAGCTTCAGCTAAGGGTGTTTCATCCAACATCAGAAGGCAGGGGCTGTAATCATGACAAAAATTTGGAGTCCAGATAGTTCCATCTCCCTGGCAGTGTTCAGTGTCAGGTTGGACAGGGCTTGGAGCAACCTGCTGTAGTGTAAGGTGTCCCTGCCCATGGCAGGGAGTTAGAACTGCATGAGCTTTAAGGTCCCTTCCAACCCAAACCATTCTCTGATTCTGTGTTTGTATGAAAAAAAATTGTTTGGAAATAAGTTTTAATATTATAGTTTAGGAGAAAATATGGATCTACTTTGAAGACTCATAGTTTTAGTTCAAGTTATTGCTCTATTGTAATAGAAACTGCATAACACAGTATTCCAGAGGGCAAAGCAGAGCAAGCTCCTTTGTGCATTGTCTTTTCTCAGAGGAAGTGCAACACCACATACCACATTAGCATGAGGCAGAGCTGCTGACTTACTGCAAAATAGATGAAGGGCTGTTGCCACACACAGGAAATCACCTGCACGCAATTTGAGAACGAAAAGAGTTGCTGTGCCTTTATTTCACATCAGTTTGAATATCTGGGGACCTATACTACAAACTGATACAGCTGCATACCGAAGTAAGGATGTAAAGTATATATTGCTTTGCTGCTTGATTAATTAACTCCACTGTGACTAGTACTATAGCTTGATTAAATTTTGGCAATATATCAGCATATATTTTTGAGCACGGCATTTCTGTTGTTAATTAAAATATAAAATAAATTAATAATATTAGGGAAAGATCTTGGAAGCATGGGTAAGATCTTATGTCTTTATTAATAGCCAGAATGTTTTTCTCACATGATTACACATATTGACTGGTGTAATTATGAAAAGGGAAATGTTGGGGACATGTAACAATCATCATCATTTTGAGGAAAATGAAGAAGGTGCAGTTCCCGCTTATAGTGAAAATGAGAATAAAGTGACTTTTGTGAATAAAAATAGAAGGGTAATTGAATATTTGAGAAAAGAGCAGTGCAGTGAGCTTAGAAGTTGAAGCACACCTCTTTTGAAGCACAAAACCTGAGAGCTATTCTATTTCCTGAGTGCTGAGATAAGATTTTGGAGAAGGGCATTATCTGTAGAGGTGAATCTGGTAGAGGGGAACTTATCAATATTTGATCACAGGTGTTTCATATAACAAGAAAGCAAAATCCACAAATGGCTGAAATAGATACCCAGGTATGAAAGGAATTACAATTGACGTGGAGATTGCTACCATCATTAAACTGTATAAATATCTTAATTTGCAAGCATTATGTTATTTAAAGCTGCTTGAAGTGAAATATTCTCAGATCTGACTGCTCATTTTCTGTTCACAAAACTCTCTGATTGTAATCTTCACTATCAGCAGGAGCTAAACACCTTCAAAGTTTACAGTGAAGATCAATACAGAACTTTAATCTTCTTCCTCATTCAGAGGCTATGAGGGTACTTATAATTCTGTTTAGTAATAGGTTGTTCCTAAAGAGGCTTCATATTCCTGTAAAAATTATTTTAATCAATTGCCTATCAATCTTTATCTTGTTTGTATGGTGTCTATCTGAAGGTGGGTAAATGTCCTTGGTTCCTTGAGTCCAGATATTATTAGAGTACTATTTGGACTGTATATTTCTGCTTTTCAAATTTTCATTAATTTCATTCTGCTGGGGTAGCATATTCATTATTGTAGCCTTATGAGGAAAGAAAGGAAGCTCTTCATGTACTCAAAATACTTTTACAGTTGTTGTTTGGAAACTGAGGTTGATGTTCTTATTACGATCATCTCAAACTTTCCATTTGCAGACTGTTCAACATAGGATATGATCTGTGTAGCTTCAAGCACCACTTCCAAAGGTGGTGTTATCACCTAGAAGCTCATGAAAAGTCCTATCTGTGCAATGTTATCTCTTACCAGATGATTTCTGCTGAATCATAAGTGTTTAGACACCACTGTTGGGCATTGCAGGTTATGATTTTCTGTGTTAAACTCCACCACTGGAAGTAGGGGAACATTTGGACTTCTGTAAAGTGATCGGCTTAGAGTCACTTCTGAGCAAAGTTTTACCTATGGTTTCATAGAATCATAAAATCATAGAATGGTGAGGGTTGGAAAAGACCTTAAGATCATCTAGTTCCAACCCCGCTGCCATGGGCAGGGACACCTCACACTAAACCATGTCTCCCAAGGCTCTGTCCAACCTGGCCTTGAACACCTCCAGAAAAAAGTTTGTCAAAAGTAAACTTGTAGGAGCTTGACATTCCTGAGGACTGTCGTTTTATTTTTAGTAAGTGAAAAGAAGGGGGAGATACTTTCTGACATTGCCTAGAAGAGGTTCTCTTAACATAGGACAGGCTGCTCTGGTGTCCTGGGAATTTAATAGAGTAATGGTTGGTTCTGCACTTACCTTAGCATCTATCCATTGTAGGACACTATAAATACAGCCTGATGCTGTACTTATAGGCTGCCAGGATCTCCAAACTGCAATGATCTTTAAAAGCACTGCCCACAGAAAATTACTTTTTTTTTTCCTTTTAGAGAGTCACTGTCAAGAGTTACACATTCTTCCTTGTATTGCTACTAAAGCTAAAAAACAAGCCTTAGGTTGCTGTTCAGAGTTTCTCACTCCTGTTTACTGTTTCAATTTTCAAAAAGTTTGTAGAATAAAATATGACACAGTATAAATGTGGTAGAAGAAGAAGTAGTAACAGTAGTAGTAGTAGTAATATTTCTGGGCTTTTAAGTCACTCATTCTGGTATTTCATTCTACCAGATTATTTGATTACCATCCACTGGTCTCAGTACTTTGAGTCTGACAAAAGCTAAGATTTGAAGCCTCTAAGACTTTCTCCAGTACACTCTTCTAGTATTTAGGTTTGTAGATACTGCAGGGAGCACTTAACTCCAAATGAAAAAGCCTCCCTTCCTTCCTTCCTTCCTGTCTTTTGGCAGCACAGTGCTGAAATTACCTGATGTCATCGTTAATTCTCAAATGGTATAACAGACCATTATGCACTGCTTTCTAGTTTAAATGTGGCTGGAAGCCATTGGCTTTCCTAATCAGCCACCTAGAGTGTTTGTGTCAGTAATAATCTGTATTTAAAATGTACTCTAAATAATTTATTTCTCATAGCTGGCCAGAGTGAATGGATTAATGTTTTTATGATTGAAAACAAGAGTTCCCAGTTTAGCACATTGTAAAGGAAATAGGGAAAGATGGTCATACTGATATGATTGGCGCTCTTTCCTACAAGAAGTGTTTAACTAATTTGTCTTCTGGGGCAATGCTACATTCTGTTAGGCTACATCTGCCCACTTCTTTTCCACAGGTGCCAAAAAAGGATTAGAAATAAAAGTCACCTAGTTTGCTACAGCTAACTCAGTATTTGTGTTGAGAAAATGAAAAACCTTTTATTTTCCTCTCCTATTCTGTATATCTTTGAGCTACACTGCCTTCAGTTCGTAACAACAATCCAAGATGTAGTTCAGTAATATCATGCATTTCAGAAAAATATTTCCTTGTAAGAATTCAGCTGTGAATTCAGTAGCTCTCTGAAGTAGGCGAAGATAGTAATTCAGTGTATTTGACTTTAAAGTTCCATTTATCCCTCAATGAGCTCTCCTTTATAATCTTTTATTTCTCTTACTTGGACTGAATTCCAGAGACTCTTACAATAGGTATTGCGGCTCGTTTGCACATTGGCAGAAGAAACAAACCCATCAGTCACTAACAGCAGGGGTATGCCTCAGCTCTCAGGCTCCCTCTGATCATTCTTCTGTCTTCAATAATTCAACCAGATTATCTTTTCTAAAGTTTTCTGAGGCAAAATTGACATTTCTGGTTGAGGGAAGGGAAAGACTTTTACCTGAAAGCCTGATTTATGCATAATCTTCAGATGAGACGCAGGCATCTCAACTCACTCTTTTTGCATTCAGCAGATACCACACGAATTAAAATAAGCAAGCAAATATGACATCTTCAGCATTTAGCAATGCTAATGACAGTAACGTGGCAGTGCCTCTTAACTTAAAATTGGGTAGGCTGAGTACTTCCTTCTGCCAAGGAATGATATGGAAGAAGATTCTCATTCTTCTTGAGGCTTGATAACTCGCATTAAACACCTGCTGATTGTCTTGTTATACTTGTTGAAGTAAGATCCCTGCTAGCTAGTCTCTCCAGCTGAGTTAATAATTACCTTGGAAGTCATGAGCTTTTGTTAATGAGACACAATATTGGACTTTTAATTCAGGAGGGTGGTCCTCACGGTTGCATTTGCATTCTGAAATAAGTCAAGGGCTAAACCTCCTCCAATTAAGTTTCACAGTCCAATTCTTGGGAGTGCCTGACTCAAGGCAAAATTATTTATGTCACCAGTGTTGAGTTCTGCTAGACTGGTATTGTGTTTCAGCCAATATTTTCACCCTAGACATCTCCTTCCTGCCTTCTCCATGCTCATAAAGCAAAGACATTTTCACATCTAATATTCTGGCTGCTGTATGTTCAACAGTTAATGCTAACCTTGGTTTTCACTGAGAAGGTCCACTGCTGTGGAATTCCCTTTTTAGTTGATCTGTGGACTTGAAAATAAACATGAATATGAAAGAATATCTCCTCAGTCCTGTAGGAGAGATAGTGTTAATGTCTATAGATCAAACCTATTGAAGCAGGTTCTGCAGAAGAAATGGAAATGGCCGTACTTGGATTTTGAAAGTTCTGTTATTTTACTGAATTTGTTATACCCTGTAGAAGGAGATATTTTTGTGTGGTTTTCTCCAAAAATATGCATCTGATGTAAGTAAAGGGAATTTCAGGAGTCCTTGTCCTGGTCCATCCAGCTGAAGGAACCATTGTAAGGGATACGTGAATATTGTTACGCCAGCAAAGAAGTTTCCAGGTAACCAGTACCTATATGTGTATTGGTTGACATGGTTCAGTAAAGTCATAAACATTAAAACCAAAGGATAAATGCAGATTCCTGGCAGAAAGTGCTCATTTTATGAAGAAAACTGTAGTGGAACTGTCTGTAAGTTGTGGTAAAACAGCAGTGATGCTTAGGATTTCACCATGGAAGTTGTATATATAATTCTATTATTCTTGCTCTCTGATTGCCCTCAGACACTACTAAACACGCCATTACATTCCTTGTAAGATATTCTACCCCTGTTCAAAGGACCAAACCTTTGTATGGTTGTTCAGAGGGTCAAAATTCATCTACTTTCATGACTGTATCCCAGCCTTGAGAGGTCATATCTTCTGCTTAGGCTGTGTTGACACAGGATGAGCATCAGTACCTAACCAAAAGGGCACAAGGGACAGCAGCTGGCTGGCCTATCTCAGGTTGTGCATGGGGCAGAAGCAGCATGTCTGGACCCACAGTGTGTGAATACCAGGCTCTGCACGTAGACTGGAGGAGATGTTTGGCATATAGGAAAGCACATGCTGATCAAGCAGCCATTCCTTATCTCCATTAGGCAGGTTTTAACTCAGATCCTCACCATTTCCCCATCATGATTACTGAAAGATTCACATGTTGTTGGGTTTTTGATGGCACATCTTGACAAGCATATATTGAGACGGTCTGTGATTTATCTGTATCGCCTTCCTTTGTTTGTTTGGTTTTTTTTCCCTGCAATGCCATTTGCAGGTTTCTAAACAAAATAACCTCACTGGTCCTGAATTACAGCTTCTCTCCTGGCAAGATCTCCTGTGCCTTGCACATCTGCTTTTCACATTTCCAGAGATACCAGCTGTGAATTAGCTTGTGTATCTTTGTCATACAAACGTCCCAGCCTCCCTCCCCGCCCTGGTTACTTTTCACTGTAATTTTCAGCTGTTTAAGGATTTTGCTGAGAACTGTGTTAATATTTGAATCAAACTGCCTTAGTTAGAGGGGCTCCTAAGTGCTGGTGTGATACGGTATCCAGGTAGAGATGCTATTTGCAGAGCAGTGTGCTGAATGACCTCTCTGGTCCTCTCCATGTTGGTCTGGGAACAATTGTGAACTGCCAGCAATTTGCTGTTTTGTTTTAACATGTTGAGGGGCAGTTTTAATGTGTTTTCTGTAGGGACAGAGGAGGTTTTTGCATCATTTACCCTGTTTATAGTGGGAAGCTGAAAAGCCAGGCTGGGGTCAGGCTGATGGAGCAGAAAAGAGAGGTCAGCCAGGGCGCGGATTTACAGTTAGGGAAATAACCACATTGCTAGTGTGAGGGCAGGTTAATTAATTAATGTACATGTTTGCAAAGAGGGAGCTTTAACTCATGCTTCAGCTCCCGTGTCTGGCGCTTGGAGCTTTTCAAGCGGAGCTGGAGCCTGTCACTTTGAAAAGTTTTGAGTGTCACCCAGAGAAAAAGGCTTAGCTTGTACATAACGTTTTACTCTCTGGGGACATAAAGTTTTAGACAGAGTAGAATTGACTAACTTCAGGCCTTCTGTGTTAATTTCTTCTAATTAGCTGGCATTTCACATTATAGCCATCGCTATTTTCAATTAGCTGTCAGCAAATACTTTCAGTGCAACTTTTCTGTTATTGAATGGATTTCCCACAAGTTTGGGCTTACAAAAACAAATGCTAACTAACGTGCCACAACACTGTATTAGGCAGGATTTTAGCAGTAACCTAACAAACTGTGAGACTATGTAGTGGTAAGAGAGGAGGACGGTTTCTCTTCTTGAGCAGTCTCTGAAGTAAGTTTTTACCATAAATGCCTGACTACCTATACCACTGTGGTTTTCAGAGATTTTATTATTGTTATTGCTTGTAAACTTTTTATCTCCATCACCCTTTTTTTTTTTTTTTTTTTTTTTTATTCTAGAAGGTTGGAAAAAACATCTTTTCCAAAAAAAAAATAATCTTGAGTTCAGGAAACATGCCTCCCGAATCTTGCTAGTATTTTCTGTGCATTAGAAACATTAACCCCCAGAACAGCATTTTGTTAACCAGTATTTAATAAGTGTGTCTCTGTTTCTACTAAAGCCTGTACTGCCTGGCACCATTGATTATTGTATCTCTGGAGTCAGCAAAAATCCTGAAGATTTTTCTTTGTTAACCTGTGGTCTTGCAGAGAGCTTGGCCAGTTGCACCAGAGTAAAACAGAAATAGGAGAGATCAGCCTCTGAGCGGGACAAAAGGTATTCATTGCTGACAGCCTGTAATAGGAGAATTGGCAGAATTGGCTTTTTTGTTTGCTATAGAAGCTCTGAAGTTCTGGAGCAGTGGAGATGTTGAAGTCCCCAGTGGAGTCACTCAGTGGGTGGAAAGGCAGATTCCCAGCCATGTGTGCAGCCTTTCAGCGTTATGAATTCTAGTTTGGGAAGTGTGGGGAATGTGAACTGGATGGCTGAGTGCTAGCAATGAGCTGCCTCAATGGTAACTGGAAGATGGCGAATTGGTGGCTTTGCAGGATAAGGATGGTCCATCCCCATCCAGCTCCCAGCACACAGTCATCCCCATCAGGAAGTGGCAGTCCCAAGTGCTAATTGGTAACCCTGGTAACAGTTTTAGGAGGGAGAGAGGCCTGAGGTTGCTATGGGAAGACAGGCTCCACTCTCCAAATGAGTTATGGGCTAATTCGGGAGATTTTATATTGCCACTATGTAGTGCCCCACCACTGATTTTTCTGTAAATAAGGGGTTTCACTCCCTAAGGGTGTCAGTTTTCTCCCTTCCACTCCATCAGTTTTTAAAAGTGTAGTTAAATGCAGGAAATTGAAAAGGTCTTTTACATTTGTCGTAGAAAATGTTGTAGGTTTTCTGCTGATCTCAGTACTTAACTGGGGTTACACTAAGGTTAGACTTCTTTTTGGAAGGAGAGGACAAAAGCAAGGGACATTATTCTCAGAAAACTTCTGGTTTGCCTGAGGATTGGACATCAGGACTGCATGATTTGTAAGAGAACACAGAAACACTTAAGGAAAATGAAGCATTGAGGACCTACCCAGGAAAGCAATTGATGTGCAGTGATCGGTATTAGCAGGGAAAAGGATGTAATATCTTGGCTCACTATCATCAGAAATTGCTACTGTGGGAATTGGCATGTTAGCATATGTAGCTGAAAGTGAAATGTGAACTTCTTTCATGCAAACAGAAATAACTTTCTGCCTTATTTCTTTCTCTTTAATAAATGCAATCGAAATATTGAGGGAGAAGTTGGAAACATATTGATTGCATTTTGAAGGCATATTATTAAATCTCTTGTTGAACTTGGATCATTTAATTTTCAGTGTTTCAGACTGAAAATTATTAGTAGTTCTTTTTAAGTTGCAGCTAAATTACTAATTAACTTTTGTCTCAAAGATTTTATTTCTCATGTGTTTTTGGCATTACAGTATGCTTAATGCAGCAGAAATTTTTTGCTAACCTGCCTCTCAGTGCTGCTTAGAATCATATAAAGCAGTCTTAGAATTAATGAGCTGTCACATCTCAGGTAATGAATGAAAAGATCTGACAGAAATCCTTTTGTTGTTTAAGAAAGTCTAAGTAATTAATGGGAAAAAAGTGACAGATTCTCTCAAGATTGAAGAAAAAATGCGTCTTTCAAATTCATTGCTTGACTGAAGAAATGTTAATATCTGTTTCCAGAAAAGCAGGGATCCTCCTTAATGGGTTAATTCCTGTTTTCTCTTCTGAGATAAACTTGAAGAAGTCGAGATTAAAGGATTTTATGTTTTGAGAAATAGGTTTCTCATCTGTTGGCGGTTTCCCATTCCAAGTTCATCTCAGAAGTAAAATATCTTCCAGAGTTGTATACTTGCTATTGTGGGAATACTTGAGTTAGGCACTGAACATGTTCATAGTGAACATGTCTTGTGTGTGCAGATTTTGTAAACTGCAAGTTACATTTGGGAAGGGAAGGGTGTTTCCTTATATTTTATGGGGTTTTTTCAATCAATGAAGTCCCACTGTATCCATTCAGAATAACCTCTACTGCTGCTGTTTTTCAGGTAACCGTCTCAGATGGGGGCACATCTCCCAAGCAGTCCTCTGTTTGGGTGGTGGTCCAGGTTCTGGATGAGAATGATAACAAACCTCAGTTTCCGGAGAAAGTCTATCAAATCAAACTGCCAGAGAGGGATCGTAAGAAAAGAGGGGAGCCAATCTACAGAGCTTTTGCTTTTGACAAAGATGAAGGCCCTAATGCAGAAATCTCATACAGCATCGTGGATGGAAATGACGATGGGAAATTTTTTATTGATCCCAAAACAGGGATGGTTTCCTCCAGGAAGCAGTTTACAGCGGGGAGTTATGACATCTTAACAGTAAGTGCCCATTCATTGATGTACAAACCCGTACAAACCCATGATCTGACTTTTCTTCAGGAATAGGCCCTCCAGTATAAAGAGTGGTACTGAATGTGTTCAGTGTATGATCTATATCTAAGACCTGACTGTATTAAGAAGTCTAGTATTGACATACAACTCCTGCCAAAAACTCGAGTCTGAGTGAGTGTTCATGTAGCGAACTATTATGAGACTGTTCAGTCAACTTGCAAACTATTGGTGTAAATTGTTCCCTTAAATACGCACAAATGAAGACCAGGGGCTTGCCTGCTTACAAAGTTGTATCGTGTTACACTGGACACATACAGCTATGAATGGTTATTCATCTTTTTTGTGGACACAATTTCTTTCTTGTATCTTTATCCAAATTAGGTGGCCTCAGGGAGGAGGAGTACTGTGTAGTCCATGTTGTAGTACCCTTCTCAGCACATTAAAGAGTATGACAGCAATTTCAATTAAAAGGAATCTCAGTCAAAAACTTCTGCCAGAACTCAACTCAAACCACACAGACAAGGTCAAAGTCAGAAAGAATAGAAGATGGTGATGTTGATGTAATGCAATAAGAGACCCGAAGGTGCACTCTTCATCTACAGCAATAAGCAAACAAGTTGTAGTTAAGGCACTGCCTACCTTGAACAGAGCAGGATGGCAACTGTTAGCACCAAACCCACAAAGCACATTTCTAGAGAAAGAAATGCCAGGAAAATATTTCCTGTTTTTGACAGACATAATAACAGCATATTTACACCAGTGGTCTTATGTAGCCAGAAACGTTTCTTTTAGTTTTAAAATAAAAACCCTTTGACATTGATGTTATTCACAAAAGCACTAATGTTGCAACCTATATTCTCCCTTTCCTTAAGCCTGTTGTTTATTGCTGCTCATCTTGTCTTTGCTGTATTGAAACCATGAAGCGTACCAAACCTGAAGTCTGTCCATCCCTCTAGATGACATTAAAATAAAAAGAATTAGCACCAAGCAGGGCAGCTCTTAATGAACACAACAGAGAGGAGAAAGCAAGGAAAATAAATATGGCAAAGAATTAAATCATATTTGTTTTGGAGAATAGGGGAAATGATCTGAAACTGATTTAACTCAATTAATGATCCTGAAGAAGGCAACGTAAGGAATACCAGTCTTATCTGCAATACAGATGCCATTTAAAAGCAATCAAATGTGGTCTGGCTGAGCATGTTTTGCATGTGCTTGACAGCCCACAAGGTCATTATAAAGCTCCCAGCTTTGCTGAAAGAGGGAACTGGGTGGAGGATAAAGTCAAAGGAGGGAACTGCGTGGAGTATGAAGTCAGAGGAGGAAGCTGGTTCTGGAGAGGAGGATCTTTGTGGAGTAGTCTTGAACTGCATCTCCAGGAGGCCTTACACTGTCACAGTTTAAACTTAAATAGGGCAAATTCAGATTAGACATAAGGAAGAAGTTCTTTACTGTGAGGATGGTGAGGCGCTGGATAAGGCTGCTCAAAGAAGTGGTGAATGCTCCATCCCTGGCAGTGTTCAAGGCCAGGATGTACAGGATCTTGAGCAACATGGTCATAGGTTCATAGAATCAGAGAGAGGTTTGGGTTGGGAAGGACCTTAAGATCATCTAGTTCCAACCTTCCTGCCATGGGCAGAGACACCTCCCACTAGGTAGGCTAGTGGGAGCCATCCTGGCCTAAAACAAAGCATTTCAGTTTAAAATCAGTCTTTTCAATGAAAAGTCAAAGCGTAATGGAAAAAAAAAAGAGAGAACTGTGAAATAAGTGCTTATCTTTTTCCATGGATTTTGCATACAGCATTTCAAAGGCCATTTTCCAAGATGTCATGTTCGTGCAATAGGATTAGGTCTGAACTGTCCAACTGGGATGCTCAATCGGAGTCCTCTTTTCTTTGTACCTGCCAGATAAAAGCAGTGGACAATGGCCGGCCCCAGAAATCCTCAACTGCACGCCTCCATATTGAATGGATAAAAAAGCCTGCACCCTCACCTGTGCCCCTGACTTTTGATGAACCCTTTTACAACTTCACCGTCATGGAAAGTGATAAAGTGACAGAAATCGTTGGGGTGGTTTCTGTGCAACCATCTAACATTCCTCTCTGGTTTGATATTGTCGGTAAGTTGGGAGCCAGTGGGGTGAGGAAGCAAAGCGTATGTATGTATGGTTTTGAGAGCAAGAAAACTAACCATGAACTGTGCCCCCCGCCCCAAATTAAACCCACTTTCATAATGCTGAGATGAAAATGCTGTTTTAATATAGCTATAACAATAATAATAATACTCCTGCTTTTGTTATGACTCCTTAGCTAAGCTGAAAAAAGAGCGCTGTATGGCTGAATTGTTTTTTTTTCATACTATGTTATTTACTGCAATCTTAATGTTGTCTGTCATTTAAATTCTATTGTCATACTTTGCTAATCTCATTTCTAAATGTATTTATGGTACTTAGACTTGCTGTCCCTCATTTCTCTCTTTCTTCACCTTTTTTTCTGCATTCTGTTCTTTTTTTTCTGCTTCCGACTGCCCTGCTTCAAGGTGGCAAGCATGCTCGAGAGATGTTCTATATTCTACAGACAGCTTGTGGGCAGAACTGTTCAACAGAAGGTACCCTTAGTGCAAACACATTTGCTAAAATACGACTATCCAGGCTGCCTTTTATTTTTGCAAGTTCTTTGAGACAATTTATATTACATCTTTCATAAGTGCCTGTGACAGGATGCGATGCGACACATGGATGTGCTGCGTTTCTTTCTATGACAGCTTTTACCGTATTTGTGTCCAATTATTATCATTTTATTCACGGATTTTCCACAGTTTATCACGAATAATTAATTCAAACTTTTCACAGTCCAGTGCCATCCATTTAACTGTGAAACAGAATGGGATGCATCAACATATGGGTTACAAATGGAGCCACCAAAAGTTTGTCTTGAATGCAAGCTGAAAAAGAAAAATGTGTTTTGATGTGAGATCTCAACCACAAAATTGCCTTACGTAAAATTGCTTATAAAAATAGGGAGTGAGAAATATCCTTAGCAAAGAGGAAGCCTTAGAAGTCTTAAAATCACAGGGAACTGCCAGTAGAGATTTAGCTGCTAAAAAGACAGGGAGCTGACGTGGTTTGCAGTGGAGAAACAGTCAATGTTCATAGGAATCTATTTCCCACTTCTGCTTCTGATTCAGTTGTGTCATTAAAATAACTCATTTAACATCTCCAAAATGAGACTTTCCCCAGCAGCACAATGACGCTGCAAAGTTATTGTGCTACTTAATACTTGAAAATACTTCTGCATAATGCTTGTATACCTCTGGATGTAAAACAGTGTCTGCACAAAGTGGTGTTATTTAAATGAAGGGTTATAAAGAAAATACTGCACAAAAGATTACAGGAAAACAAAAAGCCTTTGCCACAGACTTAGTGGAAAGGGTGCATCAGCAGTCTTTATTTACTGGGGTTGGGCTTGGCTCTCATTTCAGCACAGCGATTTGCAGGTGGGTTTAGCCAACAGGAAGGGCAAGGACCACAAGAGAAAGGGTCTGTCAGAGTCATTTTCATCTACCTTTTATTGCTAGTTTGTGCAGATGGCAGACAGAAACAGCAACACTTCCTCTTTGAATGTGTAGCACGGCTTCCAATATGCCAACCGCATTAAAATTAAACCCAAAGCTATTACCATGTTCTAGGGTTCCTGCTAGCCCCTGGGGAAGGACAGCGTATGTTTCCTACAGTCTTCCTCCCATTCCCCTGGTTTTTTTCAGTGTGCTACATGCAATTTATTAGCTAATGTTTACATTCCCTTTGTCTTCCTCACTGACCCTAACTTTCCTCCCAGGAGAAATCCGCCTTTATTGATGGTTTTGACTTTTTTTTTCCCATTTGAGCTTTTTGCTGGACTCCTCTGCCTTTTGCAGCTTTTTGGTCCTTTCCTTGATGAATTCACCAACTCTCATTAAAATGCTGCCTGTTTAAGCACAAAGAGAAGCCCCCACTCTTCTGCTGAATTCTTTTACATTATTAGAGTCACTTGCAATCAAGTAACACCTTATAATAATATTTCCTTTCCACCTACCAAACTGAGATGATACTTTAATTTGTCATTTATTGTAACCTTTATGGGTAAAATAGTTCAAATGATTTAGAAGAGCTTTGCTATTTAAATAACTCTAGTGTTTTTGCTATAGGCTGTAGCTCCTGATGCTGCAAGATGCTGCATCACTGCAGGGGGTCATAGAGACAGAGCTTTCCTAGACTTAATGAGAAATCCGTGACCCTGACCATCCAGTTCAGTGCTGTTACCATATGAATCTTGTCATTAAATATTACTGCTGTTATAAATAATAGCACTAACAACAGCACCTGTTTCTGCAATAGGAATAACCAACAACCCAGGGCATGCAGAAGATCCTGTTGTTCCAGACACTCTTCATACAAGGTGCACCCCGAGAAGTATATTGGCACAGCACTGTATATTTAGATTATCTTTGCTGCCATTAGTCAATGTCAGTATGAAAAAACACTTTTTCTCCTTGTTCCTCAATATCATTGTGTGGAAAAAGATGCTGATACTTCCCTTTGGGGGAACATTGAGGCCTAATGCTGAAAAGCCCAGTGAGAGACTTGGCTTATTAGTAGAAGTTGTCATGTATGGAAAGCTGTATGGAGCTGTTGATGCAAGAGATGGTTTGGGTGCTCCTGTAAAACCTAGAACTGATCCTGCTCCATCTGGTATTTTGTGATTTTGGACCTGTGTGCTCAGTTCACAGTATGTCAGCAAAAGCCCTAAAGGCTTATGTAGAGGCATGGTTTAATACAGAGTTTGCAGCTTGACCTTTATATTTATGACCTTTTCAAACTAAATGGGCATTGGAATTCCAGAGGACCCCTGTTTTAATGCATAACATGCACTTTCTCCCAGCTAAAAAAAAAAAAAGGACTGAGGGAAGATGTAGTTTGTCTATGTAGTATTCTGTCTGCCTAACTTCAGCATCTAATTTGTATGTAAATTATATGTGCTTTAAATAACTGTGTAAGTTCTTCAGTTGTTGAGCACCAAGAGAGGAAGGTGCCTTGCAGGCAGGAAGATTATCTTCCCTCCATGGGCTAGAGAGGAACAAAATGCTTACCTGTTTGTTTAATTGGGAATGGTTGAGATTTCATACCTGGTTTCTGTTTTCAGACTGCATTCAGCACGATTCTAAGTTCACGCAGATCCCACAATGTGAAAGACGTGAACGTAGGTGGTTTCAGTTGTGTTAAATATATTCAATAATTTATGGGTAACTAATTTTCAGAGGTAAATCCAAAACAAGTCAGAGATCTTTATTACTCCCAGGTAAATTGAGCCCTCACTGTCTCTTTTCTTTGTTAGTGGTGGGAATGGTGTGATGAGGACTTTGACACTGGAGCTAAGCTGCATGGTGCTAGTTTTTGCTTAAGTAGCATGTTGCACAACATCTCTCTGATTCTCCAAACAGGCCTCCCTCTATCTTTCCTTCTTCCCCCAGCCTATGCCTTAAAAGCATATCAGAATATTTTATCAAGGGTGTTTAAATGGCAATACTTTTACTATCTATTAATTTTAATTAAATATCCATTGAATTCACAGTGCTACAAATACTCATTAAAACATGTAGCTCTCTGCCCTCTTTTGAATTACATTCTCTGAGAAATAAAATACCTTTCTGATTTTTTCTGCTTTTTATGCCCTTACTTTCAGCTTCTTAGCAGCAAACCCCAAGCTTTAGCTCCCTTACAACAGTTTTATCTGAAGATTCAGTCTGTATTATTACTTCTTCATAGCATAATGTAGCAAATAAATGAATAAATATTTGCATGTTGTATTACTAATGTTTACTATGTTATGATTAACAAACATCTGTAGCTGAATTTGTATTTCTTAGGGCTGTCACTAAGTTTATTTCATCTTTTTTGAAAATAAAAAACCTGAAAATTTTGGCTTTGCTTCTTTTCCTGAAAATCCTGAAAACTCATCTTGGAGTTTTAGGGTGAATTTCTTTTCTGCATTTCCTCTGATTCTCTGCTGTCAGCAATGTGAGACTTGTAGCAATTGCCCCCATTTATCATCCCTGTCCTTGGTGTTGTTAGTTTACTCTGGTACGAGACAAGTAAGGATCTTCTCTGCTGTGAGAAAATGTGTTTTAGAGGACCATTCTCTGAATTGGATCTTCTCATGTATTTCTCTTCTTCTGTACTCATTCATCATGGCATGGTAGGCCAAATGAGACTTGTGAGGGGATCTCAGTCTATCTTGGCTTTATTAAGTTTGAACAGCTCTTTGCTGTCTGCCCCTGAAGGAAGACTTGCTGGATTTTAGCTGTATTTGAGTTGGGAATGTCTTCCAGAGTACAGCGTGATCCATCTTTGCATCTAAGACTGAACAAGTCTCATTCTCCATTTATCAGATATTTCTGAGATGTGTGTCCAATCCCACTTTATTGTTCCAATGGAAAAGATGGGGAAAGGCCCTCTCATGGGACTCATTTGCCTGTAAGTGCTCCAGATTTGGTGGCATGTTTTCTTCTCAGAGGAAGATATCTGTTCTCACAGCAGCATAATCCATTCTTAAACTGCATCAGCATCTAATAGGGAACATAGAGAGGTTCAGAGCTTCCCAGAAAGGATCCCCATCTCGGAAAAACACAAAAAAATCATTGCTTGCAGCAAATGCAAAAGTCAAAAATGTAAGCAGAATATGTTTGGGGGGAAAAAACACAACCAAAAAAAAAACCCACAACCAAACCAAACCAACAAAAAAACCCAACAACAAATAAACAGAAAACCCCAAAACCAAACTGAAATTTAAAAGGAACAGAGATGCAGAGCCCACATTCTGCAAGACCTGCATTATATCTTGCCTTAGGCAAATTTTCCAGCTGACATCTAGAAACCCCTTCTAACAGTGCAGGAAGTTTTCCTTGGGCTGTCAATTCAGCCAAATGAGTGTTAAGCTTTGCATCAGGAGATCCTCTACTGTTAAGGATGCTGGGGAGGGACTCTTTATTAAGGACTGTAGTGGTAGGACAAGGGGTAACAGGTTCAAATTTAAACAGGGGAAGTTTGGATTACATATAAGGAAGAAGTTCTATACTGTGAGGGTGGTGAGGCAGTGGAAGGGGCTGCCCAAGGAAGTTAGGAATGTTCCATCCCTGGTGGTGTTCAAAGCCAGGTTGGACAGATCCTTGGCCAACATGGTCTAATGTGAGGTGTCCCTGCCCATGGCAGAGGGGCTGGAACTAGATGATTTAAGGTCCTTTCCAACCTAAACCATTCTGTGAGTCTATGATTCCAAGGTTCAGTGCCCCCTTTTTTAAAAAAAAATATCTTTTTTGTTAACAGAAATTTTTTTTTTTTCCAAAGCATTCAGGACTTTTGTCAGGAGAAAAAAGTATGTTCATAGACTATAAAGCTGTGAAGCAAGTTAAGAATGAATGTAGCACTTGCAATTCAGCCAGAAAATGTAACCAATGCTACTTAATACTAAGAATAAAACCTATGGTCCGTTGGCTCAGAGGTGCCTTGGTTCCCTTTCCTGAGATCTCCTTCTTGATCATACTATAAGTTTAGATCGGATATAAGGAGGAAATTCTTTCCTGTTAGGGTGGTGAGGCACTGGAATAGGTTGCCCAGGGAGGTTGTGAATGCTCCATTGCTGGCAGCGTTCAAGGCCAGGTTGGACGAGGCCTTGGGTGATACGGTTTAGAGCGAGGTGTCCCTGCCCATGGCAGGGGGGTTGGAACTTGATGATCTTAAGGTCCTTTCCAACCCTAACTATTCTATGATTCTATGATTCTATAACTTATGTTAAATTGAAAATCAGGGCTGTGCTAGAAATGTCTCACAAAGCTCAAAGGCTCAAAGTGAGGGCCAACTGAAAAGATCTTTTGTATCAGGAGCTGTTTCTACAGCCATCCTTTTTGGTAACAGCTGGAATTGGCTAAAGTTACATTGAAAAATCCTATGCAAACTATAACATGCTTTCAGATAACATAAAAAGAAATCCTATTGTAGAAATATAATGTTTGCAGGGCTTAGCCAGGAGTATTAAGATCAGTCTCAAGAAAGTAAGGGTGGAAATCATCTCATTTAACTTCAGGTGTCCAAAGTGTAGGCATAACTATCTGTGCTGGGTGTCCTTGGGAATATTAACAGTCAATTTGAGAGAAAAATTGAATGAGTTTATGAATTTATATCATCCCAACAATACAACTATGGCATTGCAAGTAGACCTGGACTCTTCATGAGATCCCACTCTAAGTGCTTCAGTTTAATAAGAGTAATTTAAAGGTAGTATTTAATCTGTATTGAAGATGTATGAGCATTACATTTTAGCCTGCAATGGTATTACAAACAACAGTTAATCCACATCTCTCTGAGGTCATTCATGGTAAAATGCTTTATCAGGGCAACCCATCTAGCCAACCTGCCAATTCAATCATCTTGCCTTCTTTGTTGTTGATTTTCCCGAAGTGCCTGGGGAACTCACAGTGTATTAGGTTCATTTGAAATATTTCTTTCCTAATGCAATTGCAAGGACATTAGCAAAGACAGCTTCTACATATCTTGTATCTGAAAGCAGGTTTTAGCAGACAATAAAAAGGAAAGCGTGTGCCATATGTTGGAAAATGGAATAAGTAATAAGGATTCACATTAATAAAACTGAGCAGCTGAACAAAATTTCATCATCCTTAGCCCCCTTTCATCCTAAGATTGTGATCAAAGGAAATGTTAAATGGCCATAGTAACGTTGGTAGAACTGATAGTGCGGGAGCTTACAGCACTGCAGATGAGCTCACTTCACAAGGAGTTCCCAGAGTAGTTCAGCTGCAGGAGGTTTTAAGAGAAGAATCCTGTTTGTTTTCACACAAGAATGTGCTCTCTCCCCCTGTGCCCCTCCAACACCCACCTTTCAAAGATAAAAGGTGCTTTGGGTGCTTCTCTGGGTGCTTGATAGTAGGCCTTGCATAGACATAACATGTTTATAAGACTCTTAGAGTTTACACCTAATTCATTAATTATTCTTCAGTGCTTAAGTGCATCTTCAGAAGCATTCATCATATGAGGACCTTTTTTGAGGGTATATGAAGGCTGAGGAGCAGTACAAAGTATTTCCAAACTGCTTATAGTTCTCCAGGTAAGAGGCAGAATCCAGTACCTCAGGCAGTATTCCCAGACATTCAGCTGTCTGAATGGTTCTTCATCTGTACATGGTCTGTTGAAATGTACCAGGCTGAATCACGAATAAATCAGGATTTTACTCCAAAAAATATTATAATCACAAATTTCACAGCAGGATGTTCTCTGATCCATCTCTTTCTCAGTGTCTGATGCAGTTTCTGCCTTGTTTAATAGAAAATGAATGTAAAATAAAGTGTTGCCCAGTTAGTTACAGGTGTAGGCTAGATTGGGATGTCTGGTAACTGAGATTTATTTGTTTGTCACTAGACCATTTTGGAAGATGTGAAAAACATATAAAAAAATCTCATATGGCACATTCAGTTCTTATTTTAGGGGAAGAACATATCTCACTTAATGAAAAAGGCTTGAAGAACTCAGCATATTTGCAATACACTACACAGTACCCTGCAAACCCAGCTCTAAGAGGAAGGGCAATTAAAACATTTATTGTTAATCCTTCCATGCAACTTCTTGGAAGTTTTAAGGGCAGGGTTTCTTTGGAAGTGTGATGGCATGTAATTTTTGATTGCTCATTAAGATGGTTATTAAGCATCTTGAAGTACAAACTTTCATTTTGTTTTCATGGTTATCAATATGAAACGTTCTTCGTCAAGTGCCAGCTGTCCCAAGGCTAAGTTTCATTCCAGCAGAGAACTGCCCTGCGAGAATCTCCATCTCTTTTCTTCAAAGGAAGCTTTTTTCAGTTGGTTTTCATGGTATGAGTTTCCTCAAGTAAATCAATTTAAAACATTAATTTGGAGATGGCATCTTTTTTTTCCAGCCTAACTTTTAAATAAATAAAGGAATCACTGAAGATATGATCAAATGTCAAGGACAGTTATGCTTTTGTTTTCCTACTGTCAAATACTGTTAAATACATAATATATATATCAATTGAGAAAAATAAGCAGTTTGAGCTTACAGAATGAGGTTAGGGAATAAACAATGCTTCTATCCACTATAACTTACTGCAGATCCAGTGTCTCCTTGGAAAAACACAGCTGCATCTATTGCGCTTACAGCTGTATATATATTCAGCATAAGGAAATCAGATTGCAAATCAGAAGCAACTACATTTGGGTCATTTCAGTGGGCAGTTCACCAGTTCTGCTTTTCCTTGGTGTAGGTCACCTGCGCTCTTACTCCTTCTTTCTTCTCCCCATCCCTGAATGGCCTCCAAGGCAGATATGGATAGAACAGTGCTTCTAGCTTACCCTTTATTTGCAATAGCTTATTCAAGAGGTAGAAAGAAATGAGGGTTTCTTCACATCAAGAAATTCAGGGGCTGTGATTGCACTGTGATTCCTCCTAATCTTCAACTTCTTGGAATATCAAAACCTTTTTCCTCTCACTAAATGCGCGGCTGTTTCTGAGAATAATGCTTATTGTTGGTCAGGAAACCATGCAGATGCAAGACGATGGTAGAGCAAGGAATACTGTTTGCTTCTCTGTCCCCAACCCTAAAAGGAGAGCCATTTTGTGATAATACACCACTCCTTCAAATATATATATATTATATTACACATGAGCTGAATCAGTGGAATGGGTGTTTTTCTACCTATGGGTCTAATTTCGAGAGGTCTTGAGAAGCAGCTCTTCCATCAGTTTTATAACCAGTGGAGTTTGAAAGCCTTTTTCCACTTTCTCTAGCTAGAGACCATAGCTAGAACAAAGTTCTAGCTAGAGACAGTAGCTAGTGCCATTGCATTGCTGTGTGATGAATATATCTTAAGTTTGTTTGTCAGCAGTGTTGTGGTCCATCTCTCCCTGTTGCCAGACTCCAAAAATTGCAAACTCAATTCAGAGTAAATTCCACCTTATAGATGAGTGAGTAGGAAGCAGCTTAGCAGCAGGGAGTGTGTGCTTTACTTTTGGACATAAGAAGTGGTTTTAATTTATAAACTATAGCTGTAGCTGAGAAATCCGGTACCCCTTTAATCTCAAATTATTTATGGCTTTCTTTTACTTTTAGTAGACTTTTATTTTCTTTTTCCTTTTTTCTTTTTTCTTTCACCTGAAACTCAGGAGGGTTTTCCCACTGCTGCATCATTCAGCGTGTGATAGGATACGGGGATATTAGTTTCAGAACAGTGCTTTATGAGGGCTTTTTTAATGGCATTTAGGATGTGTATCCTGTCAGATCTCTTTGAATAATTCCTAAAAGACTAGTAGAATTTGACCTTTGCCGCCAGTAATTATCATTGTCCTTGAAATTAACATGATGAATCTCTATTTGCAATTTTTTTTTAATTGATTATAATTGTGGTTTTTAAAGATTCACTTGATGGTATTTGTACCCACAAGCATCCATGAGAATTTCCTGAAAAGAAAATTTGCAGAATTAAATCCTCTTAAAATGATTTTTGTGCAACAAGATAATTGTGCTTGTTCATTATCCATACTACAAGGGCACACATCTTATGGGCTTATAGCCATTTGATTCTTATTATAGGCTCAGTTATGCTTCACTTAAATATACTGCTAGACTTTTTTTTCTTGCAGTGCATTTTAATGATATCTGCTTTCAAATATACAAACTGTGCTTTGAAATATAAATGAGTTATGAACAAAGAAGTATCGCTAGATGTACTGTGTATGCTAAGGCAAGCCGTTAAGATGGATGCCAGGAAAATGATATGCCCACTTCTAGGAAATTTTCAACTGACATTTTCCAGAGATGGCTAATTTAATTGTATTTTTGTGCAACAATTAGGAGGGAATTACGATAGTTCTTTCGACGCGGAGAAGGGAGTGGGCACTATTGTCATTGCAAAGCCCTTGGATGCAGAGCAGAGGTCAATATATAATATGACTGTGGAAGTCACCGATGGAACAAACATTGCCACGACTCAGGTAGAATATCACATTCCTTTCTTGTCAAGTTTTTCATTTGTTAGTGGAATATATATGCTATAAAAATTCATAATTTTGCCATTCGAATAAAACTTCATCCTCTGAGGCCACTGTTAACTAATGGAAGGGATATTTTCAAAGCCTTTCCTTCTGGTTGTGAAGAATTGATGTCGAAGGTTTCAAAGTGTTATTTCTCCTTTTGTCCCCTTTGTGCTCATGCAAAAGCAATTTGCCTTTCTCCAGCTGAAGGAGTCCCTATCACAGACGGTAAAGCTTAGATTTTGACAATTGTACCACCCCATAATGGTCCAAAATACAATAGTGCTTCTGTGGGGTTGGGGAATATTGCTATTGATTGTATTAAATGGAGTTTATGCCTCTTATCCTCCCAAGACCCAAATGTGGGACACAGGATCAATTGTTCAGAGAAGAAATTGTTCTGAGACAAAACTTAAAATTCAGAGGATCTCTCCTTTTAGTATCACTGCTTGCAATTACATTGTCTTCGGGGGAACAGCCCCTGCGAACCCTGTAAAATTAGGCTTGCTTATCAGCCTCAGTGCCTTTGAGCAATTAAAAAGTCAGGTCAGATAAATGTGAACAGCTGGGATAATGGTGGCTCTGACACATCATTGTCAGAGAGACCCTGATGTGGAGCCTGGCTATCTGTTCAGTTGGAACCAGTCTGGTCCTGACTCATGGGACCGGCACTGTGCAGTCCAGGTGGCACAAGGGAGGCTCCCAAGAGCAAAATCCTTCAATACAAAGTGGAGTTGGAGGGGTATGGAATCCAGCTAGGGCCTGGAATCCTACATCTGAATTAGGGCCCAAGTGTAAAGTGTGCCTATAGCCTAGATGATACTTGACACATAGGGAAAAACACTTACTGCTAGAGGACACCTGTGTGCAGCCTCAGATCCCAGATTAAATGTGGTTTATAGAGGAAATGAGAAAAATATAGGTCTGAGATGTTATTTGCTTCTTTGTAATACAGAAGGAAAGCCTGAACATTTTTTATGCTTGCATACATCCATGCACATGCAGATGCTTCTGTTTTACTTTGCCTTTTTGCTCAAATGGCTCAGGTGTAAATCTATCCTCAGTGAGTTACAACAGCAGCTTTCCTACATGACTGTTAAGTCACTGAGTGCTTTCTCAGTCTGAATTCCTTTGAAATTTCCTTTGAAAATTCCTTTATTCCTAATCCCTGAATTCCCTGAGTATCCCTATCTGATAATTTCTCCTGATAATCCATTCCTGATAAGAAAACATCTGTTGATAGTAAATTAGGTGGTGGGAAATATGCTATTTTCCCTGTTAGTTTCAGTAATTAAGTGCATCTCTGCTAAAAGCATCCCTTATTTTTAACTTGATTATATCTGCCTTTATTGCTATTGTTATGATTTTCTGTACTCAATTAAATAGCTCTTTAAAACGCAATATTTGCTGTCCAGGAAGGCACTTACTCAGAATAGTCAAATCACCTCCCTGTCTTCTGGAAGCCAAGTGAAGGAGAATGATTGACCTCTTCACATTCCCTTTCCATAAGGCATTTTCTTCAGCCCTTGAGTAGTTCTTTTGTTTTGCTTTGGTTTTTAATCTCAGTGGTGCTCTCAGTCCACATTTCAGAAATGTGGTGTTGAATCCCTAACACTTTTTTCTTTATTGCAAACATTTCAGGCAAACAAATATTTAAAAAAAAAAAAAGCACAGAGTATTTCAAACATGACAGCTACAAGTAAATGTTCTTCTTGTGGATATTATGTTTATTGTTTTTGCTGCTTTTGATTTAAAAAATTGACCCCCATGACAGTCTTCAAAGCCTATTTTGATGAAAACCCTACATTTTTAATTAAAACATATGGTAAAAACACATTTCAGTAAAGCTGTTGCGTTCTAAAAGAAGCATAAGCATTCTCTGTAACTGTGATGTGACCTATTTAAAAATGTAAGATTGTACTTTAAGATTGCATTAGGTTCGCATTGATGGGTACAGACCCTCTTTCCTCCACCTCCTTCTTTCCTTGTGGATACTGTTCAAGTTTTTAATTGTGGCCCAGACAATATCTGAGAATGTGTTTCTTTTTTTCGTCTTCCCAACGGAGATTTCAAAAGTGATCATTATCTCAAAGCTACCAGAAGTATGGCCTGCTTAATTATCTCTCCCTTTTACAGAACTTTCATACTGTATTTTTGATGGTATTTGGAGTCTTTGGTTACCTTATTAATTTTTATTCCCTTTTAGAACAGTGATTAAAAAAATCAAACCGATAGGTTAAGTAAAATATGTCATAGAGTCAAGAAAGCATGTACTGATGACTCTCAGTAGACTTGCTCTGAGTTTTATAAAACGCATTGTAAGTATTGTGTCTCATACACATAGTACCACCTGCATTTTTAACTATCACTGCAAGAAGATATGGTAGAAGAGGAATTGCGTAGAAAGCAAACGTATAAATTCATCCCTGTGTATAACAATAAAATAATATAAAGCCTCCCTCAAAGTGAGATGGTTTATTATGAAACAGACGATCATCGCCATGCCAAATGGAACAGTCTTGTTTTTTATTCCATCCCACCTGTTTCCCTTTATTCCTTCCTGGGCTTTTGTCTATTACACAGTTGGAGGTGGTAAAATACAGCGTAAAAATGCCAAAGATTGTTTGCTTCTGTAACAGGATCCCTGGCACAGCCTTGCAGAAGTTTCATCAGCAGTGTTTCTGCACGCCTCAGACTCTGATAAACTGCTCACTTCCTTCGTGCTTTACTGTGCACGTGGTTCAGTAGCCTACCGTGAGAGGAAGGAAATTGTTGTGATGTAAAAGTTACATCTGTTGTATTAGTGCTGAAAAGAGCATCACAAATATTTAAAACAAATAAAACAACACATTTCCTTTGTACCTGAAAGCCTGTTGGGTTTGGGCATGATCAGGAGTTCAAAAAGGAATCTCCAAAGTGAGAACCAAAGTACTAGGAGTTGTTGAGATGCTGCCACTCACCATGCTGCCCATCCCGTGGAGCCCCAGCCATGATGGGGAGGAATGGAGGGGGCAAAAGACAAAGAAATATTAACTCCTTTGATTTATGTATTTGGAGGGTGGGTATAAAGCTTCTAGGAAAATTGTCTCCTGAGTTAGCCAGGGAGAGCTTTAGTTTTTTTCTCTTAGCTTAACTCATGATTGCCTAAGGCCACGTGGTAATTTATTACAGGCTGAAGGCGTACATTGACTCTAAATCCTTATGAAACACAATTCCCACAGCTGCCAGGGAAGCTGTTGGCCTTGGGGAGTGGACGAGGCTTCTGCATATAGAATCCTAGAATAGTTAGGGTTGGAACCCTGATCCTCACCTCCCTTCAGTCTGAGAAAGGGTCTTTTGCCCTTGTTTGAACATAAAAAGGACTCTCCCAGCCAGAAGTCGGTGTAAAGGCAGCTAAATACCTACTCATGACACAATTTTGACTGACTTTGACTGTGTAATGTAAGAGATTCTATTGAATATGAGTCAGGTTTATCCCAGAGCCTCCTTTTTTTACTGAACAACTCAGATCCTTTACATGCAAGCACAACATAGGAATAGGACTGATTTCCTTGTAGTGCATACTATTGAGTTCAGCAAAAGTACCCACAGAAGTAGGGTATAATGGGGAGCAATCATCTAAATGATGATAATTTTTCACTTCCATTGGGGGAGAATGTTGTACTAGCAGATAATTAATTTTTTAAGAACAGACTCCTGGAGTAATGGTATGATATGAAAAAGACAGTTTTTCTTCTTGTTTATTTCCTCTTTCTTATCATCCTAACCGCAATAAAAAGGTGCTTTAAAACACGAAGGCTGGTGTTCCCAAGCTAGAAGACAAAAGATGCCTCAGTTTCACATACTCCAAAATCATCTCATATTTCCTGGTAAGGTGAACACTCAGAGAGGAACATGTGGTTCCCTCTGAGGTTTTGTTGATCAATACATGTCACTAGTTGTACCTTCAGCTGGAGCCAACCAGGCTGGAAGAGCAGACTGGAGAAGTTACTGCTCATTGCTCCTTCTCTGTGTGTCTGTGGGCTTTCATTTATTCTTCTGCTCAGGACTGACCTTTATCTGCGAGCTTCAGGACACCAAGCTTGGTCTCACCTTTTAAAGAACACCTTTTCCTTATGAGATTGTTTCTTAACAAAAAGGAGCAGATAGATCACCCCAGGTGGTTCTTAAAAGGCTTTTCTTAAAGGGCTATGACCAAAATGTAGAAAAGACATTAGAGCCTGCCAGAATAGGTTCTGGGCTGTGGATTATTCTAGGATGATCAAAACACATGGGATTTAAAGTCAATTTTCAGGTTTGTTTAGTGGAACGTTTCCTCCAAACTAGAATCAACCCAATCCTTGAATCTTTTTCTGTCCCATACAGCAATCTCAGCACTGCCCTGCCTGTGAAATGGAGAATTTCCCCCCTGCCCCCCCCATATTAACGTAACACAAGGGGTATGGTAAAGTATAAATAACAGGCCACTGAGGTTGATAGGGAAACTATTTGCATTTTTATAGTAAGGTTGGGGTTTGGAAGTGAGAAAAACCTGTCAGGAAGCAGCAAATAAAGCTGTGTGGTAACGCTATTGAAAGCAATATTAAATCAAAATAGGTTTTCAAAATCTGCACAAAAGCGTAACCTGAGTTTAAGCAATTCAGGCTCTTAATAGGTTGTACTACAACACTGTGCCCAGACCAAGCAATTAGCCAAGCAGATTCTTCCAGCTTCAAATGTCTCTAAAACAGTTCCTGGCATTTATCCAGTTTTCACTCAAATAAGTTAGTGCCTAAACCAAAGGTATTTGTGATGGGCAACATTAAAAACAGCTTTGGAGAGACTTCCTGCATTAGGTTTTGTCCTGCTTTGATTTGATTGTATTTTCTAGGCCTTTCACTTACCGTTTTGAATGCAAAGTCTTTGCTAATGCTCTGAGTGTTACTTTGCCTAATTTGTAAGCTTGGAGGCCCGTGAATCCTTTATTTAAAATTTCCTTTAACTGTGGGAAATAGGAAGTGAGAAGGGAGAAGCAAATCTTTTATAGTGAGGCGCTTGTTCGGACTATAAATTAGGCTCTGCACAATGGAAGCAGAAGGAGGCAAGGCTGCCTTTCTGAAGCCTGCAACACCCGGGAAAAGATACGAGCTTTCAAGGATAACCAGGCAGAGACTGCTTTGCTGCGTGTCTGCTTTATGAGTGTGGAAAAAATACTTACAGCTAATGTTTGTCTATAAAAAGTTGTTTAGTCAGTAACCTTGCACAGTCCTCAGCAAAGAGGAATCCCTACTTAGCAGCGAACAAATAGTAAACATTCCCATTCATCACCTTCTGGAGATGTGGTGGAAAACTTTTAAAGCCTGTCTTTGGTTTTACACAATGGGCATTGTCACAGCTTAACACCCCAGACACCTACACAGTAATAAAGGATATTTATGCAACACAGCTCATTCCTGCCATATCTTCCCTTTGGAAATACATGTGAAGAAAGTATTAAATTACAAATACACTGCAAGTGTTTGAGTTGCTTCAATACAATAGCACTTCATTTTGGGTCAAAGACATGCTACAGGCTGGCTAAAGCTTAAAGGCTTCAAGAAGCAGAGTGCTGGCCCTTTTGAAGTCAGTGGGAAATTTGCCAGGAGTGCCAAGATTTTATGCTTAAGTTTGGCAGCCGTTAAATGAATTCGAGTAACTTTCCTCATATTAATGATCTGGTGGCATTTGGCTTACTCTATTTTACATATGTTTGTAGGATCAGGTTTTCTGTGAGCCTGGTGTATGTGTCAGCGTGACATTTGTCTGTCATCAAAGGAAAAAGTTGCCCCCCTCTTTTTAAGTAACACCTTATTAGAAGTCATCTGGAGCAGGAAATCTGCATAGGAAGGTGGCATTTTAAAGTGATCTAATAAAAGACAGGTGGCTCAAAAATAAACCTAGAACATCTTCCCCAGCTTTGCCACTGTACTTCTCCTGTGGCTTTGGTAAGTGATTTAACCTTGCTGAAAGGGAGTGTTTTCCTGGGCAAAGGATGGGGATAATAATAGTCATTTACTCCTCAAAAACTGTTGTAAGGATTGAAGGACTAGTATGTATTTTAAATGGCATTCAAGTTCCATTCTATTTTACCTGATTTTGTTTCAAGTAGCTCCCAAGACAGTTAAATTTTTAAAAACACAGAAGAGTTCCATTTTCTCCTTTTCTATAGCTTCTGGGTTTAGCTGAGCTCCGTATAATCAGTATTCCCATATATAATCTAACTTTCTTTTCTTGCAAGGAAAATCTACCCCCCTCTATTAAAAGAGAGACCATAATGTTAAAATTACAGTTGACTCTTGGGAATTTTGAGGGACAGATGACAAAAATCAGAAATACGCTTAACTGCTTTAATAGAAGAAATTGTGAATCAATAATGACCTCTTTATTCATTAGCATCTCTAACCCACTGCCTTCCATCTCCAGATGGAAGTGGCTGTTGAAATGCAGAGTATGTAATAAATAATGCGTATTTCAATGTGGATCACTTGACAAATCATTAAAATACTGACATCTCTGGGGAGGATGCTTGCCACTTAAACAGGCACTTGAAGAGTTTTACAGTAGATATAAAGTGAAAGGAATTAAAAAAGGAGGGTAAAAAAGTTCCTTTCTGGAAACTATCAAAGCAATTTTAAGTGCGTAGTTCCCTCTGACAACCGCAGTGCGTGAGGACCTCAATTTTGTTATCTTTCCCCTTCTCCATCCCTTCCACTTCCCAAGCACCAAATCATCCATATCTATGAGTGTGTCTCAGGGCATTCGGTTATACCTTTTTCAGTAGGAGGAAATGGTGCTTTGCGAGTCCACACTATAATTTCCATAGCCCCATGGCTTACCCTTGGTCTCTGAGGCTGATCCAGACCCACTTTTACTTATTTTTTGCAGTCGAGTGAAGGCATAAATCATGGAGCTGTGGCTTGCACAGTCACTGTACTAACTTTGCTGTGGATAAAGCTTTATGCCCTCCTCTGCTTTCCCAATTTGCCAGTGATCCCAAAACTCATTCAATATAATGGGAAGTGAACCCCAGCACTGGGGTAATCATGCGCCATGCAAACAAACAGCATATCACCACTGTAGAGGACCTTTAAGTCACACTGTTGTGCATCTGTATATTTTATGTTTTCTTACAGAATAGCTTGAGCCTGCACACAGCAATGTTAAATTCACAGAGCAAGCCTGTCCTTCACACATCACCTTGTGTATTCAAGGTAGTTTGTGCTGTACTAACAGAATCAACAGAGTCAAGCACGCTTGGTATTTTCAGTTGAATCCATTTGAAAAGTGTTTATTTCTGTTAGACTATCTAAAGTGATACTTGATAAAGTTTTAGGCCACTAACGAAAAAGTAAAATAAGTTGTGCTGTTGTCTGTGTTAACAAGCAGTAAAATAATCCAGCCATGTTACAATAGTATATGGCAAGGGCTGAGGGTATCAAAACTGGTAATCAGATTATGTGCAACTCATATTGCTTCAGTGTATCTTCCTTATACCAACAAATGTGGTTCAGCACTGGCTCTGTGTCCCACTAGAGTAGAGTTTAAGTCTTTCATTTTTTCCTCAGGCTTTCTTTCATATATTACAAATCATTTCTTCACATATTTTTCCATGGGTTTGGTGCTTTTTTTCCCCTCAGTCAAATCAGAATCATGCCTTGATATATTGTATAGCAACAACAAAAATATAAAAAGCTATGTAACTATTCTTCATTATTACAGGTTCAGCAATGTATATTTCCTCCCAGTTTTATTGCTATCTGTCTAAGTTTGAAGCATAACTTAATATAGGCTTTGCTCTGCTTCACTGTGGTGTACCATAATCTGGTGAAAATTAAATCGTATGGAATGCACAGTTGAAGTCCTCCACCATTTAACTTACAGAGCATTTTATTTCAGCTTTTAAACAGTTCCCAGGCTAGATCATTACAACTGCTGCTTAGAATTGCTCATGTTCTTTCTGGTAATGTGTTCTGCAAACACTTGCACATATCATGGAAATCTAAAGTTTCATTTCTCTCCGAGGCCAACATCTGTTTGTGCAATATTACAGTAAAAATATAACTGCATTTTTCTTCTTTTAAGAAAGCATGGGTGAACAGGGCTTGATCACGCAAAGTCATAAAATAGTTGATTAAAAAAGAAACAAGTGCTTTAAAGAAAAACAATGAAAATACCGTGGCACATGAGTCAAGTCTCCTCAGCTGAGGGAAGAGTCCTGCACATAGTCTTTCCAGTGTCATTCATTGGAATATTACTTGTTTCAAAGTCTTTGAATAAAAAGATTTTTCCATTTCATTCACTATAAAATTACGTGTGTGCTTTCACAGGCATAGTCTGCAAACCTACTTTTTGTTTCCAGCGCTGAAAAAGAGGCAACTCCTTGCATTACGTATGATGTAGTTTGTCAAGGGGTTTGCTGCCACACTGCCCTAAGTAATCCATAGCATACAAAGTATGGAAGGCAAATTTTCTCCAGGGAATGACTCCTCCAGTGGTGAAAAACACAAAGCCTGATCAGAGCCACACACGCGTCATATTGCATAGTCACATAAGTTTTGAAAGGCAAAGACTGGAAAACAGGGATTCTTATTAGTTAGCAGGTTCACATTGTGGTGTATTGAAGTGGGTGTAATAGGCAGCAACGGCAGCATCCTTGCTGCCTTTGCCTCTCCAATTTTCTGTAAGAATAAATACTGAGGTTTTATAGAAGCAAATGGCACTGTTCATTCGTTCACATTTTTAGTAGAAGTTCTACTATTAAATTGCAACAGAAAGAAGACAAACAGGTGTTCAAAGGGAAGGTGAATTAGTTGGCAATAAAGACAGCCATCACTGGCAAAGGAAGAGCAAGGATGAAACCATAGAAATAATCCTTCCCAGCCACCAACGCCCTGGGATTACATGTACTTGGTGGTATGTATTGATCTGTGGGGGGTAGGCTTACGTGGTTGTGATGGCATGTCTCCTGCTCTTGCCTCATCAAGTGTCAACACAGCATAACATGAAGTCTCCCCTGCTAGCACGACTTGACATTGCTAATATGTGCAAACACAACGTACCGGGCAGCAAATAATCAGGATTTAGCCAAATCTTGATTGTATAAAAAGTAGATTTAAGTAACATTGAAAGGTTTCTTTTATGGCCTTATTAATAGTGAACGGAAAAGGAAATACCATAATAGCTCTAGAAGTCTGCTAGACCAGAGCAGTTACAATGGATGAGAAAACCTTTCCTATAACATTCCTGTAGGAATGTTTTCTAGTCTATAGATACTGAAAATATGGACTTCATCAGAGTCTGAGGAGGTCTTATAATTAGAAACATTTTGCCTCCAGAGTCATATCCTTTCTATTTCTTTTGATCCGAACAGTAAGCACTTAATATTAAATTATGTTTCTCAGTCTCACTATACAGCAGCATAACATCATCAGCCATTTAAAGTAAATTACATTTCTCTAGGTGCCTTTTCAGTACTCTGACTAGCCTTTAATAACTTCAAATGTTTTCTTTTATTAACTGTAGGTTCTTATAAAAGTGTTGGATAACAATGATAATGGCCCAGAATTCTCTCAGCCAAGTTACGATGTCACCATTTCAGAGGACATCCTCCCTGATACTGAAATTCTGCAAATTGAAGCTATAGACAGAGATGAAAAGCATAAGTTGAGCTACACTATTCACAGCAGCATCGATACAGTCAGCATGAGAAAATTCAGAATTGATCCCAGCACTGGGGTGCTCTATACTGCTGAGAGATTAGACCACGAAGCTCAAGATAAGCACATCCTTAATGTCATGGTAAGAATGCAATATTCACTTAGCCCAGACACAATCACTGCTGCTTCAGGTGCATACATGCTTTATGTCTTTGCACAAGCAAAGGACTCTTAATGCAGTAAGTACTCGTTATTTCATCTTGCCTGCCCCGCTGTGTATTTATTTTACATTTTTAATTTGGGTTTTTTGGGAAACTTACTGTGACCTCGTTGTATGGAATATGATGTGATTTGCTTCCTCAAGGGAGAGCAAGCAGGAAATTATTTAATCTCTTGGCATCTGGTGCTCTCACTCAAGGTAATTTTCAGAGTTTCTCAAGTGAGGCTGAAAGTTATTTGAGAAGTTACTCACAGGGAGATAACTGCTTTCTGGCCATAGAGAGTGGCACAGGCTTTCTAGAAAGAAGCGTTGTTCATAGTTTACTTTTGGGGACCTATTTCAGTACATAAACTCTTCATACACAAAATAGCTTTCATCTACATTTCCAAATGTTTGGGTATGCAAAAAAAAAAAAAATATCACTTTTGTGCTCAGTCTGGACACATTACAGAACATAAATCTGTGTATTTTCCAGTGAAGATTGTGTATTATGGACTGGAGGGTAATAAAAAAGAGTCTGTGTTACATTAAAAATTGTAATACACTATTTAATCACTTTAAGACACCTGCAGAGGAGAACCTTTTTCAGGAATAGCTCATTATGTGTTAGGTACAGGACCATCTTTGGGCAGGGACCCTAGAAATCAGAGAGCTGCTGTGAGATCCAGTGAGCAGCAACTGAGTGGGGGTCTTGACTTGAAGAGTAACAAACTGCCAGTCCTTTGGCAAGCAGGCTAAGAAATAAATATAACTGAATCATAGAGAGAAATAGATGGCAGGGGTCATTTCCTGATGCTTGGGTTTGCGCTCCACCTGATACAGTAGGTATTTTGTTCTGTTGAAGAAGACCCAAACTTTTGGGCATTGTGTTGGTAAGATTATCAGTATAGCAGTGCTGAGATATTTTGTATGGGATTGAGGGGGCTGTGATAAATACCTCTGTTGGGAATATTCAGCACTTCTTGAGGTGTAATTCCTACTCTGTTTACTGTTGGTACCATCATCTTCAGAAAGGTTTGTACATATACAACGATGAGTAAGTCTGTTGTCAGCTACAGGCACTGGACTGACACACAACTGATCACAGTGGATAGAATTGTTTGTAGCTCTTTGAAAGAAGGAACAACGAGCAAGGTTTATTTTCCTCAGCTATAAAGCAGAGAATGGCAAGGCAAAGGAATGACCATTTAGCATGTATTAAGAAATATTTATGAATTTTCACTAGATGGATATCAAGTGTCTATGCATTTGTTCTATAGGTCCGAGATCAAGAATTCCCTTACAGAAGAAACCTGGCCAGAGTCACCATAAATGTGGAAGACTCAAACGACCATAGTCCATACTTCACCAGCCCCTTGTATGAAGCCTCCGTGTTTGAATCAGCAGCAGTTGGATCAGCAGTCTTGCAGGTCACAGCTTTGGACAAAGACAAAGGAGAAAATGCAGAGCTTATCTACACGATTGAAGCAGGTTAGAACAGAGGCTGAAAATGAGACTGTGCAGCTGGGCAAAGGAGAAGTCTTCCTGTTGGCTGTTTTTTAAAGCTACTACACCAGAATCCCACCAGAACAGAATCTCATTCACTAGATGGCTACAGAGCCTTTTACCGCTAAGTCATTGCTTCAAAACCATCACAGATGATAGTTATTGAAAGCTACAGCAGTGACTTCTCAGGTTGCTGGCTTCAGTCTAGTACACACTGGATCGTCCATAATTAAATGCCCCCACAGCTGGTATGTCCTGGCATTTTTGCCAATATTCAGATCAGAGGAACATAGAGATTAAGGCCAGGGCTATGTTAAAAACTTTGGTCAGAACAGCCATAGCATTTTAATGGAGTAAGGTGTCTTGAAATTAAGGGAGGGCATGGTGATACCAGCATAAACTTGCTTTTGTTGTCAAGCTCTGGGTATTTGCATTCAGCACATAATCTGTACCAAAAAGCTTTCCTCTGCAAGTGCAACAGCACAGCCATGAGAAATTTGCATTATTTCTGCCACACATGCAAATGAATGTAACTTTCTCTGGCATGTATGGATTTGAAGTTAAGAATTATCTCTGAGATAAGCCATTAACATATGTACAAGCGGGGTGTCTGGAAAAGACAGAAGGAAGTAGAAATTTGTAACCTTTGTTAACAAATCTGCAGTCTCATATACTGTAGATTGTCTCCATATTAATCAGATCACAAGCCTTTCCCAGCATTAGGCTCTTGTTCTACAGTATCCCTGTATTAAAGACTTGTCAGTAGGATGGTTTAAGTCGATTACAAACAGGCTAAATGACAAAAAATAAGTAATGAAACAAGAATATCTGCACCATCTCTTATTGATTTAACTTCCTATATTTCAAGCTTCCACCTTAAGTTAAGCCAATATAATATATATAGAATCTAACAGAAGATCTAAAGAATTTTTTTTGTCATTATCCTATATGTTCTGTGGAAGTAGAGTCCCTTAAGCACACCAGGAGGTGAAGTCTTTTACATCTAAAAGCATTGAACTGAACTTGCACCCTTGTGGTCCTGTAAAGACCTTAGCACTACAAAACAAGTGTTTCCCTTGTGCATTGCATTTGATTTTACCAGTTATTTCTCAGTATTCTCCAGTGGCTTTTAACTTAGATCAGGGAAAATTTTACACGTGACTAGGCAGGACAACACTGTGCCTTATAGAACAGATTCAGAGCAGATCAGATCAGGTTCCTGGTGGAATGCTTTTCAAGACTGTTCCCAGCTTTCTCTTGACACCTTATTACTATTACAGGCTCCAACCCAGTTACCTATAGGTGCCACCACAGTGTAAAGAACAACCTGACATGCTAGAAGTATGGCTGCTGTACACTGTTAATAGAATCATGCATGGTGCACACAGAAAATATGATGATTAGAAAGGATGCTTTAGCTGTTAGATAGTCCTTCTTAATCTATATTTTTTTTCTCTTTTCTAGAGGCTCTCTCTTCCATTACAGCCTGTTTCTGTTTCATCATGAGCTCTCCCTGCAGTGTCAGGCTTCAAACTTCCATTTACTGTGAGCCACATATTCCCCCAGTCTCATTATCTACATGTATTCCAATCCCAGATTCATAAAAATTCATTCTTCTGCTGCTGTAGTTTCTATGATCCTTAAAACCTGCAGTTGAGGATACTGATTTTAACTGCAGCATTCAGATTGTACACAGGCCTTTTATTCAAGGGAATTGCCTACATCACCTTACGTGTGAAGGAAACAACTGGTAAAGAAAGTAGCTTTTGTGTAATTTCAGAAGAAATTCCTTAAGCAGAACCAGCTTTGGCCTTACATGAGGCATTCAGTGGCTAAAAATCATTTGCATTAGCATACACTGACAAAATAACTGCAGCAACATTGGTAGTGTCTGTAAATGTGACAGATACTGTGATCTGTATGAGAGGCTGTAGCTCTGGCAGAGTCTCAGCTCCTCAGTGAATATCACAATCTTTGTTTTAGTTAGTAAACTTTGCTGATATGAAAGGATGGATATAAATAGAAAGCATTACCAGTCATGTACTGAACTACATAGAGTAGTATGTAGCTTAAATTAGCCTCCAAGCCCCAGGGTTTACAATGTGTAGTGAATTTATCTTAAAAATAGTTTGCATTTAGGTTTCTGTGTATTTGGTATTCCAGTTACGATTGTCACAGTTGGTATGTACAGAGCACAGCACCTGTAACAATTACCATTAAAAGAAATCTCTTGTTTATCAACAGTTACCTGAGTCATATATCTCTCCAGGTCATGAATGGATGCTTGACTGTAGATTGGAAGCAGTTCTAGATTTTAAAATGTAAATTACAGTCGCAAGAACACATAATTATTGGAATCACTGTAACTCAATACATGCTGATTGTATTTAGATTCAAATTCAGAGAAAGAGTCTGTATACTTATACATGCCGTAGACACATGCAGCATCTTATATGTTATGCAGGCACACAAGGAACTAGTAAAATACAGATTGCCTAATAAAGGTGATCTGTAATTACAGGATAAGTATACATACCAAAACTTTTGAATCTGTCTTGCTGAAGAAGAGGCTGGCAAAAAGATTGTAAAGAAAAAAAGACCCCAAACAAGGTCCATGATCCATACTCACTGTTTTCACCTTTCTGCACTCAGTGGTATCCCTGCTTTCATGTTATAACAAACACATGACATTTTCTGCTAAATCTCATTCATCCTCCTCAGAGATCATATGATAAACCTTTGTGCCACAAGATACTTGAATATCTTTTCTATGCTATTTGCTCTGGTTTATTTTTCTAAATGCCACTTTAACCTTCTTATATTCAGTTCTTTGAGTCTTGAACTACTGTAATCTTCTCTACAGTTGCTTAATATCCACTTCAATTAAGAGCCTGAGTTGTTAACCATTTGTCATGTAATTGGCTTGTTAGCCTCTGATCTAGTTTCTTTGCCTTAGGTGTACATGTATTTGACTAATTCCTGTAATTTAGGAATGTTTTTTCCCACTTCAGTAGGAAAAATGTACATGCAGCAGCTGCTCAGATGTTGATATTCAGAATCAAAGTACAGATAGCAGCGCATGAGATTCTGAAGTTTTAAACACCTATACCATGTGCTGAGTTACTTGATTTTCAGAAAAGAAGGTTGGAAGGGCCTTTAGAATTATTTTTTTTTTCTTTTCATTAACTGCCTTTGACAAATTGCAGCTAGTTGCTCCTTGTTTAAAATACCAAGAAGTGCATCGTATTTCATTTCTAATTTGGTTCCAATATTTGTGTTTTAGGAAACACAGGAAACACCTTCAAGATTGAACCAGTTTTAGGGATCATCACACTACTGAAAGAGCCAGACTTAACCACAATGGGACAATTTGTTTTGTCAGTTAAAGTGGCTGATCAAGGTTCTCCACCACTATCTGCAACAGCAATTGTGCGGATATCTGTGACAATGGCAGATAATTCCCACCCCAAGTTCACTCTCAAAGAATACCAAGCAGAGGTTAATGAAAATGTGGATATCGGTACTTCTGTCATCTCTCTTTCTGCTATCAGTCAGTCCACGTTAGTTTATGAGGTTAAAGATGGGAATGTGGATGGAGTCTTCTCTATAAACCCTTATTCCGGAGTGATCACCAGTCAAAAGGCCCTTGATTATGAACGTGCTTCTTTCTATCAGCTGATCATACAGGCAACAAATATGGCAGGCATGGCATCAAATGCCACTGTGAACATTCAGATTGTGGATGAAAATGATAACCCACCAGTTTTTCTCTTCTCTCAGTATTCAGGCAGCATAAGTGAAGCTGCTCCTGTGAACAGCATAGTCCGGAGTGCAAGTAACAGTCCCCTCGTAATACGTGCCACTGATGCTGACAGCAATCAGAATGCTTTGCTTGTCTACCAGATTGTTGAATCTACTGCAAAAAAGTATTTCACTGTAGATTCCAGCACAGGTGCAATCAGAACAATTGCAAATTTAGATCATGAAACAATAGCCCACTTCCACTTTCACGTGCACGTCAGAGACAATGGGAATCCCCAGCTTACAGCAGAGAGCCCAGTTGAAGTGACCATTGAGGTAACTGATGTTAATGACAACCCACCAGTCTTCAGCCAGGCTGTATTCGAGACAGTCTTGCTCCTGCCCACATACGTTGGTGTTGAGGTTCTCAAAGTCAAGGCTACAGACCCAGATTCAGAGATCCCTCCTGAACTAACATACAGCCTAATTGAAGGCAATGTGGAACATTTTTTAATTGATTCAACCACAGGGGTACTCACCATCAAAAACAATAGCCTCTCCAAAGACCATTATATGCTAATAGTAAGAGTATCTGATGGGAAGTTTTACAGCACTGCTATGGTGACAATAATGGTCAAAGAAGCCATGGACAGTGGACTACATTTTACTCAGAACTTTTATTCCACTTCTATCTCAGAAAATAGCACCAATATCACAAAGGTGGCTGTGGTGAATGCTGTTGGTAACCGCCTCAATGAGCCTTTGAAATACAGTATATTAAACCCAGGCAACAAGTTTAGAATAAAGTCCACCTCAGGAGTCATTCAGACAACTGGCATCCCCTTTGACCGAGAGGAACAAGAGCTATATGAGCTGGTGGTGGAAGCAAGCCGTGAACTGGATCACCTTCGTGTCGCTCGAGTGGTGGTGAGGGTTTACATTGAGGACATAAATGACAATGCCCCAGTGTTCATAGGGCTTCCATACTATGCTGCTGTGCAAGTTGATGCTGAGCCTGGTACCATGATATATAGAGTGACAGCTATTGATAAAGATAAGGATGAAAATGGTGAGGTGTCATATCTTCTGAAGGAAGACTATGGACATTTTGAAATTGATAGAGAATCTGGTAGTGTCACTTTAAAAGAAGCCTTCAATTCTGATTTGTCTAACATAGAGTATGTGGTTGTCATTCTTGCAAAAGATGGAGGTAACCCATCGTTGTCTGCTTCAGTAGAGCTCCCCATCACTATTGTGAACAAAGCAATGCCTGTATTTGACAAGCCTTTCTATACAGCTTCCGTGAATGAAGATGTAGAAATGCACACACCAATTTTGAGCATAAATGCAACCAGTCCAGAAGGCCAGGGTATAATTTATATCATTGTCGATGGTGATCCCTACAACCAGTTTAATATCGACTTTGATACTGGAGTTCTGAGTGTCATCAGCCCACTGGACTATGAAATAAATTCTCTCTTCAAGCTGATGGTGCGAGCCAGTGATGCCCTCACTGGTGCTCGAGCTGAGGTCACTGTGGACTTGATCATTAATGATGTTAACGATAATCCTCCAGTTTTTGATCAGACAGCTTATAATGCTACTTTGTCTGAAGCATCTTTGATTGGGACTCCTGTACTGCAAGTTGTTGCTATTGATGCTGACTCTGACAATAACAAGATTGTGCAGTATCAGATAGTCCAGGACACCTTTAACAGCACAGATTATTTCCATATCGACAGCAGCAGTGGCCTAATTCTGACAGCTCGCATGCTGGATCATGAACTCATACAGCAGTGCACCTTGAAAGTCCGAGCAACTGATAATGGGTTCCCACCACTAAGCAGTGAAGTTCTTGTTAGTATCTCAATTACAGATATGAATGACAACCCTCCAGTTTTTAACCAGTTAATATATGAATCGTATGTGAGTGAACTGGCACCTCGGGGTCATTTTGTGACTTGCGTCCAAGCCTCTGATGCTGACAGCTCTGATTTTGACAGACTGGAGTACAGCATCCTATCAGGAAATGATCGGACCAGTTTTATTATGGACAGCAAGAGTGGCATTATCACCCTTTCTAACCATCGCAAACAGAGAATGGAGCCCATGTACAGTTTAAATGTCTCTGTGTCAGATGGGCTGTTCACTAGCACAGCTCAGGTGCACATACAGATCCTTGGGGCCAACCTCTACAGTCCTGTCTTTTCACAGAGTGTTTATGTTGCTGAGGTTAGAGAAAATGCTGCTCCTGGAACTAAGGTAATCCATGTGAAGGCAACGGATGGGGATTCAGGTGTATATGGCCAGATAAGCTACTCCATAATAAATGACTTTGCCAAGGACCGATTTTTAGTTGATAGCAATGGACAGATTATGACAACTGAGAGGTTAGACCGGGAAAACCCACTGGAAAGTGATATTGGTATATTTTTGAGAGCCCTCGATGGAGGTGGCCGGACTACATTTAGTACTGTGAGAGTTATAGTAGTGGATGAGAATGACAACGCTCCTCAATTTATGACGGTCGAATACAGAGCAAGTGTCAAAGCAGATGTTGGGAAAGGTTACTTGGTGACCCAAGTGCAAGCAGTAGATCCAGATGATGGAGCGAATTCCAGAATTACCTATTCTCTGTATAGTGAAGCCTCTGTTTCAGTAGCTGATCTGCTTGAAATAGATCCAGATAATGGATGGATGGTCACCAAGGGTAGCTTTAACCAGCTGAAAAACACAGTTCTGTCATTCTTTGTCAAAGCAGTTGATGGTGGCATTCCTGTAAAGCATTCCCTCATTCCTGTCTACATCCATGTTTTACCCCCAGAAACTATTTTGCCTTCCTTTTCTCAACCCCAGTATTCTTTTACCATAGCAGAAGACACCCTCATAGGTAGTACCGTTGACATTCTGCATGTGGTGCCTAATCAGGGTGCTTTGTATAGCACAGTTAATGGTGAGCTGACTGAAAACAACAGAGATGGGGTTTTCATCATAGAACAGGACACAGGGCTCATAAAACTGGATAAGAGGCTTGACCATGAGACAAATTCTGCTTTTCACTTCAAAGTTGCAGCCACCATTCAATTAGACAGAGTAGACATTGTGTTGACTGTGGATGTGGAGGTTAAGGTATTGGATGTAAATGACAACAAGCCCATGTTTGAAACCGCTAGCTATGATGCTATAATAATGGAAGGAATGCCTATAGGAACAAAACTCATGCAAGTTAAAGCTGTTGATGCAGACTCAAGTGCCAATGGGCAGGTCACCTATACGCTTGCAGTGGAATCGGAGCTGGAGAAGATCACAGAAGCATTCACCATTGATAGCAACAGTGGCTGGATCAGCACACTGAAGGATCTGGACCACGAAAAGGATCCTTCTTTCACCTTCGCAGTGGTGGCCTCAGATCTGGGGGAAGCTTTATCCTTGTCATCAACCACCTTGGTCTCAGTTACTGTGACAGATATAAATGATAATGCACCCATCTTTGAGCACGATGTGTACAGAGGGTCAGTGAAGGAGAGTGACCCTCCAGGGGAAGTCGTGGCTGTTCTTAGCACCTGGGATGAAGACACATCTGATGTCAACCGGCAGGTTAGCTACCATATTACAGGTAAGAAGCCATTTACATGCTTTCTTCCCAAAACAAGCTTTACTGGAGAACTGTGCCTGTATCCAGTTTTAGGTGAACATTTAACAGGGTTTCTGCTAAATTATCACTATAAATCAGAGAATTTCATATCTCCCAGGTGTATTTCATTTATTTATCTATTTTTAATTTGGACAGAATGTGCAGCAACTTGCAAGGCTAAAAAGAGGGAAGGGGTGTGAGTGTGTGTCTGTCTATGTTATGTTCTATTTTCCAAGATTAATGATTCATGATTTGCTGCAGTGCAATGTAGTGTGACCCATCAACCCATCATAATTCATGTGTCAGCTTGGAAACTATCATGACTTAATGTTTCAACCGAAATACCATTACTGGGGGGGGGAGGGAGAGAAATGAATTTTACACTGGAAGGAGTGGGAGCCAGGGAATGTCATTTCTTATCAGCACAGATTTTTAGCCATGGAAATAGTGACCCACTTTAAAAGCACTGGTCAGCTGCCATGCATTGTGCCATGCACAAAACAATTTTGATTACATGACTAATGTATTTTTCAAAGTGTGGTAACATTGCTCTTTCCTATTGTGCTATATTTATTATCATTCTTTTCTCCTAGACTCAGACTGGCTTTTGTGTATGTTATGAGTGATGGGGTGCTGCAGTTATTTTTCTACCTACAGTTTGCATTGTCTAATAGATTTTACTAGGGAACAGTTTTGTCACTCCCTTCTATCTGCACAATCCAAGAGCTACTATTAACGACCTAGTAATAACTACTTTATTGGACAAATTCACATTTTTCTGACTGGATAGAATTACACAAAGCTGCATGTAGGAAGCAGAATATGGGCAAAAATTACTTAACTAATAGGATGACAGTTTATATATTTAGCTCTAGAAAACAAGGCTCCTACCCCATTGTTAGCTATCAGATTGGAAATAGCTGTGGGATGGTGTGTAGGGAGAGGTCTGATATTCCAGTTAGCAATAGATTGCGTGTGTTACACATCAGAAGTAGCATCATTTCAAAGCAGGCAAAAATTCATTTTGACTGTTTACTTGAAAGTCTAGGATCAGTTTAAAGGTTTGCAAAGACAACGTGCTTATAGTAGGATGTGTTGTAGGATACTAGAAGTAGAGACAAAAATAGTCTTGTGGATAAAGCACAGGATTTGGAGGCTTTAGGCAAGGTGCATTAGCTGTCGATGCCTCATCCTAGAGATTTTTTTAGTATTTGAAGGAGTATGGGGAGCCCAGAATAGAAAGTACTATTCTGTGAAATGCAGACCCTTCGTGTTTGTAACAAGGCGTACCATGATCATTAGCTGAAGGTAATATTCTCCTCTGTATTCTGAAGTCTTTCAATCATCTCTTACAATGAATTGTGCTTTTATTTACATAATCATGTTTTCTTCACATCCCTGTGCTGTTAATTTAGCAAAAGCTGGACTTCTGAATAGTAACTGTCACATGTCTCAATAATGATACATCGTTGTGTACCTTAATTTCTATCACAGTTCAAAATATGTCAGGTATTTTGCTGGTATTGTAGTTTCTGAAAACATTAGATGTCAAAGCCCAAACCTTTCTCTAATGCCTTCTGTGCAATTGCTAAAGTGTGTGAGCTCAGACATTCCACTGTCTTTGACTATATCCTTTGAATTTGGGGACACAAGGAGAAATTAGGTTCTTTTGATTAAAATGTCAAAACATATTAAAGTTTAGTTTCACTAACGAAATAGTCTATTCAAACTTTACCTGATGTTGAGTTCAGGAACTGCTCTTGAATATTTCATGGAATCAGATTAGGGAGATGATTATTCAAGTGCTGTAGATTTCTGAAGGCATTTTGTGCCATAGAAATTTCTGTGAATTTAATAAATAAACTCAGAGGAAAACCAGGACACTGACAAAAAGGGAGAAGGAAATAAATTACGAGAATGACATCATTCTCATGGTGGATACATAAAAAAAAAAGAGCTTTGTGCAAATGCACCTGGAGAAAAGTAGCATGCAGACGATAGATGGAAAAAATCATCATTTAGGAGATGAAAGAAAGAAACATTCTGGGTCAGGCATAATCACTGAAGAGGAGTCCTTTGCATTCTTTTGAGAAATACATTTATTGCAGTCTTCTGGTTAACTTTGGAAAGGCGTAGATATATTTTGGTGGATAAATACATTCTGATTTTATCTCTTTCAGTTTAGGATTGGTTTCCATGATTATTGCCAAGTAGTCACCATTTTCAAATCCACCTTCATCTGCATTTGATAGGTTGTGGGGGAGAAATTTGCACTTACCCTTTGTTATTTGTAGTTTGATAGCAGCTGCAGATGTTCACAGAGCAAAAGCACTATATATAAATCTTAATAGAAAATCAATAGGAAGTGCAGATGACACAAATGCACTTAGGGAGCACAGTAGTTTTCTTTTGAAGGCTCATTTGAGGTCATTGCCTATATCATTTGAGGCATATTGGCTAAAACCAGGACTCTGCTGATGTTCTGCTGGGATATTCATCCGGTCTAGATCCAGCCACATATTACTGTGCTTTAACAGTGATAAACTAGGAAAAGGCATCAGAAGAATGTCAGTTGCTAAGACTTTGGTACCATAAAGTGTTTTGTGTTCCTCAGTGATGTTAATTAGGCTCCATCAGGCACATAAATCTAGGTACAAATAATAGTGTTTAAGCTTGATTCAGCTGAATACAATGAAGATGATAGTGTGTTTTGGAAGAAAGAACTGGTATTGTACATAGTAGGGATTTTTGCTGGGTTGATTGTCCTGTATTAATAAAGCGATGTTTTTGTTTATTTTATATTTGAAATCCTGGACTTTTGGAGAAATGGATGTTTCAGTGTTTGGGGAGGACTCGTGGTGTAGGCTGCAGAATAGCGTCTGCAATTTTACGATAGTAGAGCTTATAGCATTGGGTTTATCCTTTCAGCAGCTCAGTAAACATGCAACATCTGAAACTGGGAGTGGTGGATAAACCTACTGGGTTTATGTAATGCAAATTGGGAATTAAAAGTACCTAAATAAATGCATAAATGTAAGAGAGAAACTAAATGAATAAGTTAGTAAATATTCAGTTCACCGTCCCGGATCGGGACATCACAGAGAAAACTGATACTGTTGGCTTCTAGTTTTCAGTTCCCTTTTAGCTGTTATAATTCCCTCTGTGTGTGCTTTAGTAATGATGTGTGTCAGGATTTGTTTATTTTGGATCAGTGTGTCTCTGCATTTCATTTGTATCTGACTGTTTTCTTTCTTTACTTAAACTTGAGCTTGATTTGGCTTTGTACTATTTGCTGACTAGGGAGGGAGTGCGAGCATTATTTAGACTTGAAGTAACAAAAGATAAAAGATAATGCTGATTCTTTTAGCCTCAAAGCCTTTCTAAAAAGTTACTGGAGTGTTTTTTTTTTGTAGCCAGCACTTCACTGTTGTGACATTCAAAGCAGAGCATAAGAAAACTGCCAGAAGATTTTAAAGAATCCATTAATACATGGAGTCAGGAGGTTTCCATTTAGAAAAGCTACATTATTCAGAGTGAAAAACTAATTAATTAGAACGCCCCTAGGAAACTGAATCTGCTTACATATATTAGTGAAAAAGTTAATTAATCACTGCAGAATGAGATCTGCGTCAAGACATATGTAAAAGTGCTAAAAAATGGTTCCCTGGGCCACAGTGTGGATTTTTTTTTTTTCCTTTCTGGGTTTTTTTAAGATTATTTCATTGATGGTATTTTAGTGTTTACATCTCCTTATTTCTGTTACACTTTATAGTACAACTTCCACCTCTGTCTTTCATTGGCAAAGTATACAGCCAGTCCTGAGAAGCAAAAAAATAGAGAGGTAGCACTAATGAATAACGCATGCAGGTAAAACAGTTACACATTTGCTGCTTATTGCACAGGTTTATTGGTCATTCAGATTGATCCTTTTCTAGTGGAGTAAAAGGGTGGAAAAAGAGATCCCAAAGACCCTTTTTTAATACATATTCTCCAAATTCCTATGCATGATTTCAAAGCCATTCCAACAACAACAAAGCAATGGTGATTTTAAAATTGCTCCAAGCTAGTGTTACTGCCAGCTATAAAAGCCACCAGCTGATTTTAATTAGATTTTACCTTTCCTCTTTTCTTAGCAATGGGATATCCATACCTTGAGTGTATTGCTTCATAGTTATTCGTGACAGTTAATCATTTCCTTTTACAAAAGGACTAATACGCAGGAAAGCGCTGATTGATATCATGAAGCTAAATAAGAATATTTAAGGCCATTTATATTAATGGTTTACAACATTAAACTCACTATGACAAGATTACAGCCTTTCATAAAAGAGAGTTAAGCTTTTTTATGCGGGTGTTGAACTGAATAGAGAGAATTTAATGTTAGAAGGGCTCTACCTTTGAAGTCACATTAAGATTCAAGTCAGTGGACAGATTCTCACTGCCTTGGACTGTATTCAGATCTGTCCTATAGTGCACATCAACACAATGTGAAACCCTCTGTAGGAGACGTGTGTGTTTCTATCACACAACAGTCTAAACCAAGTTTAACTGAGTCCTCTGATGATTATTGCAGAATGTCATAGAAATCAGTGGGAAAATTCTGATCTGCTTGGTTTTGTGATCAGAAAATAAAGCTATGTTTGAGATACCAGTTTTATGCTTGGTATGATTAGAGGGTCTTTTATAATTAGAGTGCATATCTGAACACTTTCCGGAAACTTACTAATCACAATGCGGTTTTTTTGACACAGATAGCACAAATGGTGACACTTTGCAAGAAAAATTTGCACAGCCTGTCTCAACTGACTTAGTTTTCATATTAATAGAAAATAGTGCATCTTGTCACTGGTAGCTAGCGAAGAAGGCATAGATTAGCCTGTGACCTCGTTTCTGCTTTTTGATGTAGAACGAATTAGACTTTCTTGCTTGGTTTTTAAGTTCAGTTTCAAGTTCAGACCTTTTCTGCCTTTTTGGGTTAGAAGGTCCCTGGGAACTGACAGAATTGTGACAGCAAAAGCAACAACAGTGACACCTAATCACTTGACAGCAGAGGAAGCTCACATAAATCCAGCTTTGGATTTATTTTTAAATACTTATTTACTCAAACATTCAACACAAGTACTAGAGAAGAAGGTTTAAGAACCTGGTCTTTCCATTGAGCTTGAATAGATCCTATGACACATGTCAGAACCCTGAACAAGTTTTTAAGCAAAAGTACACTAGCATGCCTTACATTCTTGATCTTGTTACAAGAAAGAATAAGCATTCCCTTAATATTTTTATACCATTTTTAAACATGAGAAACATGGAAAGTAATTCTCAGATTGCATTTCTGCATGGGAGAGCACAAGAGAGCTTAATAAGTTGGGGAAAGAGCTGGAAATGAGGTTAGCTGGAATGAAAGTTCACCCAGTGGAGCAGTGTGATGTTTTATTCTCCTCAGTTTCTATAGCACAGGAGTTTGCTATGACTGTAGTGCTTGAAATAATTAAACGTGCAGATATGTTTTTACAGACCAAGGTAATGTTAGATGCTGGGCATAGAACATTGGGTACTTGGCTTTACCAGCTTTGGCTGGGGTAGAACTAATTTCCTTCATAGCAGCTGGCATGGTGCAGTGTTTTGGGTTTGCGACCAAAACAGCATTAATTCCATGGGGATGTTTTAGCTATTGCTGAGCAGTGCTTACAAAGAGATAAGGCCTTTACTGCTCCTCACCCTCCCCACCAGTGAGTAGGTTGGGGGTGCACAAGGAGATGGGAGTGGACACAGCCAGGACAGCTGACCACAACCAGCCAAAGGGATAGCACATATTGCATGACATCATGGGCAGAAATAAAAGCAGTGGAAGAAGGAAGGGAGGGACGTTCGGAGTGAGGGCATTTTGTTTTGCCAAGTAACTGTTGCAGGTGATGGAGCCCTGCCTTCCTGGAGATGGCTGAACACCTGCCTTGAATTTCTTGTTTTGCTTTGCTTACACACACAGCTTTTGCTTTACCCATCAAACCAACTTTATCTCAACCAACAACTTTCCACAATTTTTCCATTCCAATTCTCTCCCCCTTCTTTCTGGAAGAGGAAATGAGCAAGCAGCCATGTGGGGCTTAGCTCCCTGCTGGGGTTAAGCCACATTAAATGTTGGTTTAAAAGATTTTACTGTCTGCTCTGACAGGGGGTTGAGACTGAATTCAGGGAAAGATGTTTTAAGGTGATTTCTTCATGAATCAGGCAGAGGACTGTAGCATTTCAGATGAAAGTGAATTATTAGAAACATTAACTGTGTCCTCCTTGATCCTTGCTTCCTTCTTTCCTTCGGATTATGTGGACCAAAACTTACCCTGTCCCAACCTGCTTTTTTCACCAGGCAATTTAATAACGTGGAAAAGCAGCATTGCCAGGTCCAGTGTCAGTGTTACAGCACAACATAAAGCTGTCCTGCTTCATCTCCTGCACTCCTTTCACCAGCTTTCACTCTCAGATACATTTGATATAATTCTACTGCTTACCTTCCAACTGCTCCTCAAATGACCTCTTGTTAGAACTATTTAATACTAATGTGTCTTCCTGTGTCGTGTAAACTTTTTTTAAAACTAGAATTTTAATGAGCAGAACAGCACAGCTGTATGATAAAGCTTTCATTAGAGGATTCCTTAATAGAACCCACTTCCAGTCCTTGATTGCATAATCAACAGCTAATGAAATTGTCTTGGTAACAAGAGCTATGGTGTATTACATCCTCTCCCGAGACTAAGTGGAAAGACAATTGTACCAGCCTGAGAGGACTATTGATTATTCACAGTTTGAATTTGATTGCCCTTACGGGGAACTAAACAAGAGATCATCTTCAGCTCTGCTAAATGGATTTTCTTTCCACTGAAAGTTATTGGTTCACTTCTGTACGAGGCATTCGGGGGGCAATAAACACAGGGAGTGTAATCTTATTACAGATTTCCTGAGCCTGCAAGTTTGAAAGCAGCGATCACTGTAAAACAAATCACGGCTGCTTACTTCAGGTCCTCTGTGATGTTTAAGGTAGGTGGGAACTCTGATGGGGCACCTAACCCATTCCATGTTGCTTGTCTTGTTGCAGGAGGGAATCCCAAAGGGAAGTTTGCTCTGGGACTGGTTCAGAATGAGTGGAAGGTTTATGTTAAAAGGCCCCTAGATCGGGAAGAGCAAGATATTTATTACCTGAACATCACCGCCACGGATGGCCTCTTTGTAACCCAAGCTGCTGTGGAAGTGACCGTCACTGACGTTAATGATAACAGTCCAGTTTGTGAACAGGTGAGTTGGCAATACAAACGGCAATCATCTACTGTATTGAGAGTGGTAGTTTCCCTATGGGTGTCCCTGCTGTTTACAGGTATTCACAGGTGGTGCCCATTTTCATCCTTATGGTCTTAGTTGAAGAATCCAGAGTGGGCTGCAAGGTAAAGCAGTCCTGTAAAGCCAAGACTGAAATATAATGGTCTAATAAAGCTAGCAAAAGAGTCTTGTCTGCAGTGGCCTTAGTTGGCTTTAGGAAAAAATGAAACACTGAGAAGTGGCACTGGGTAGCCACTGTTCCCCTGCAGAAGAGATGTGCTTTCCCTTCACAACTAGTGTGGAAATGTCTGCAATCTAGTTTTAAGTCCAGCCTTTCTAAACCTGGCAGATGCCAGAGACCCAGTGGAAAAGCAAGAATATAGTTTGCTGTCATGTTGTCAGTGTGCATGCACTGTGGCCTGACCACAGCTTACTCTGTGAAAGGAACTGGTATTAGTTCAGTAGAAAGGTCTGTGTGAAAGAAAGTCTGGATGAAACCCCTAACAGTACTGCTCACTGTATCTTTTATATATATATATATATATATGTATACATATATATGTGTGTGTGTGTATATATTCTCATATAATTCCCATCACTACATTATCATTGATAGACAACTGTCACTTCAAGCACCACTCTGGGGAATCACAGACTGTATCTCCCTAAGACGTTGCTGGGTGAGGTGATAAAAACAGTTCCCTTTGGTAGCACACTCACTAAAGTGTCCATTTCATGGATGCTGATAGAACAAATGGGAGACAGAAAACGAGACTGCGTTTAACACCTAAGACGAGCCCTTTCAGTAGTCATAATTTGGCATTGGCTTTGACACCTCGGGGCTTAACAGTAATTTGAATTTCTAGGAAAGGGTTATGTAAAGAAAAATTGTTTCCTATGTGGAAATATGAACTATGGAGAGTTTAAATAAAGGTTAGGCAAAGACTATAAAATACTGTTACAGCATGGCTTGCATTTGTTTCTGTCTCTAGGTTGCATACACAGTACTGTTTCTTATAGCATGGCTTACATTTGTTTCTGTCTCTAGGTTGCATACACAGCACTGTTTCCTGAAGACATTCCGTCAAACAAAGTCATTCTTAAAATCAGTGCTAAAGATGCTGACATTGGGTCCAACGGTGAAATTCGCTATTCTCTCTATGGTCCTGGGAACAATAAATTTTTATTAGATCCAGAAAATGGTAAGAACACAACTGAACATTTTTAAATAGTCCGCTTAATCCCTCAAAATCAGCGGGTGCTAGTTTCCTTAACTAGAGTTGTGTTACACATTGCCAGCTCATGTCCTGCTTTTCATCCACCAGGACTACCAAGTCTTTCTTGTTAGGGCTGCTCATCCCACAGCCTGTATTGGTACTAGGGTTTTCCCCAACCCAGGTGCAGGACCTTGCACTTGGGCTTGTTGAACTTCGTGAGGCTCATGTGGACACACTCCTCACACTTGTCCATGTCCTTTTGGATGGCATTCTGTCCCTCAGGCATGTCAACTGTACCATTCAGCTTGGTGTCTCCAAATTTGCTCAGGGTGCACGCAATCACACTGTCTGTGTCACTGATGAAGTTATGAAAAAGTACTCATCCAGATATGGACCCCTGAGAGACACCATTCATCATTGATCTCTGTGTGGACATGGAACTGTTGACCATTACTCTGTGACCACACGTCTAATTCCTCATCCACTGAACAGTCCACACATCAAATCTGTAGCTCTGCAATTTAGAGAGAAGGATGTTTTGAGGGTCTATATAGATGACATGTGTAGCTTTTCCCTTGTCCACTGATGTCGTCACTCCATCACAGAAGGCCACTAGGTTGCTCAAGCAAGATTTGCCCTTGGTGAAGCCATGCTGGCTTTCTTGAATCATGTCTCTGCCCTCCATGTGCCTGCCCGAGAATCTTTATGGTACAAAAGAGGGGAAGATGCTGACATGGTCCTTCTTCAACTTTAGACTTCACTTCTTCCACTTTGGTCCATATATATTGGTATTTAGACCCTTTAAAAAAAAAGACATTCATTTTATACACATATTTTTGGGGAGGAAGGATGTCTGTAATGAATTTGTGGGCACAGTTCTTGCACATTTGGCAGTTGGTCTGGAAAAAATATACTGATCTCAACTGAGGGAGCTGGGTCTCTGTAGTTTGGAGGAGACTGAGGGGTGACCTTATCAGTGTATATAAATATATAAAGGGGGAGTGTCACGAGGATGGAGCCAGGCTCTTCTCAGTGGCAAACAATGATAGGACAAGGGGTAATGGGTACAAACTGGAACACAAGAGGTTCCACTTAAACTTGAGAAGAAACTTCTTCTCAGTGAGGGTGACAGAACACTGGAACAGGCTGCCCAGGGAGGTTGTGGAGTCTCCTTCTCTGGAGACATTCAAAACCCGCCTGGACACGTTCCTGTGTAACCTTATCTAGGTGTTCCTGCTCCTTCAGGGGGATTGGACTAGATAATCTTTTGAGGTCCCTTCCAATCTCTAGCATACTGTGATACTGTGAAGATCTAGATATTATGGTTGTTATGAAGCAAAGCTAAATAAAATCATCTTCCTCTGAATAAAAATCCCACCCCTGTTATTCTTAGGAATTTGTTTTCCATAATGATAGACTAAGTCCTTCTCTGTGCAATGCCTCCTCCGCCTGACTAGCAGGAAGCAGGACCTGCTATTTCTGTAGTGTTACTGATGAAAAAGGAGGTGTTTGGAGATCTATGCAGTGTGTGGAAGGGGAAGTATTGCCTTCTTCAAGAACAAATTTTGTATTTAACTGCAAATTACACCTTTTACAAAATTAATCCAAAACTTATCTTCTGACTAGTGCTGGCTGTTTGCTGACATGACAAAGTCTGGCAGTTATGTGTACAGTGGAGAATGGATCAGGGGTAAAGCTCTCACAGTCTGAATAAGATGGCTTTTTGTGCTATTAATGCTTTTTGCAATACCTGTCACTGTATGAGAATAAGAAGTTTGTTTCAAATGAGATGCTAGAGGTACCTATAGGAATTCAGAGCCAGTTGGATATTGCTTTGTGGGGAGAAGAGGAGGGGTGTTGATGTTATTTTTGAACAGTAGCATTAGAAAACTTCAGAGTTCATTATGGCTGCTGTCACCGCATTCAGGATATTTCTGTGCCTGGGACTCTAGAGTAATCAAAAGCCAGTCTTGGAAAAACATGGTGGTGTTCATACGGGTGAAGGTGCAGGCTTTCAAAAGCCACCATTGTCATCCATGCGCTCATATTGGCAACTCACTTGGGTAAAGAGAGTGAGAAGTGACACTGCTGTGAGATTCTAATCCATTCGTTGGAATAAGCAAGATTTATTATTTTTTTTCTCTTTTTTACTCTTGTGAAATACATATTTTTGAGATACATTATCTAGAATTAGCAATGCTTCTACAGTAGTAATGATGATGCTGCTTTTAATTAATTTTAGGTGAGCTGAAATCCTTGGTCCCTCTCGACCGAGAGAAAATCCCTGCGTACAACTTGGTTGCCCGAGCCACAGATGGTGGTGGCAGGTTTTGCCAATCAGAAATCCATCTTATTTTGGAAGATGTTAATGATAACCCACCAGTGTTTTCATCTGATCACTACACCGCGTGTGTCTATGAGAATACAGCCACTAAAGCTTTGTTAACAAGAGTCCAAGCCACGGATCCTGATGTTGGTGAGTAACACTGTGAACAGTAATTAATGCTCAGGAAAACTCTGTGGTTGATGGAATTGCAATACAGATCATATTTTTTATTGCTGCCTTTCCTCCTTTTACTACTGCATCCTTCCCATTTTTCTTTCTTGTATTTCTTTAATTCTAAATGCTCATGGCTGAGCTTGACATAATGGTATTACAAACAGAAAAGCATCATAGATGCCACACAAGCATGTAGTCTTTTATTGTCTTGATGGGTGATAGCTATGATTAGGGATAAATGATAGTTTTGGGGGTAAATTCCAACATTTTTCCTCCAGTGGTATCATCTCTTTTCTTGAGCCATGATTTTGAATACCCATGAGCCTGTTTGTGCAAATAATATAGTTACGTGCCATAGGTACCTATATCTGATTAATCACAGCTTTTCTAGAGTCTTATATCGCTATCAATCCCATTTGTTCCAGCTGGTTAACTTAGCTTAAAACTATTGTTGTACGGTGTGAATGTACATTATAAATGTTCTGGTTATTTAACTGTGCATTCTTTTAAAGTGTGATAGTTTATTATATGAGGACCTTAGCCTTGAAATCTGGGCCCAATTATAAATATTTAAAGGGGGAGGGTTTTTTGCATAACACAGTGGTAAAACCTACTGAATATCAGATGGGTTTTTTAGCACATTCACTTCAGTTGGAATAAATAAACCCCTTAGTTTATTTTTTCTTCCTGTGGTTTTGGAGATGTTTTGTAAAAGCTGTGGCCTGAATAACTTCACATAAAATAACTTCACTGAATTAAAAAATATTTCATGTTAAAATCTTTTTTTTTTTTTTTAAGTACAATGCATGTGGGATGTCTCAGTTGTTAATGTAAATGTACAGGAATCGGTAAAGGAGCAGCGAGCATTCATCAATGTACCTATGAAAAGCTGGATTAAGCGCCTTGGTTGAAAAATCAAATTTAAAATTATGATACTGTCCTGCAGTGAAAAGCCAATTAGCGGTAGTAAACTACTGAGCAGTGTGAAGACCCAGTGGTGTTGTTTTCCACTGTTGCCTTAATTATCATTTTTCTCATAGGTGAGATGACATTCAAGGTGAGAGGGGTGATAGAAAGAATTAGAATAAAAAGTTGTCAGTAAAAGTTCGTGCTACCAACTCTACATAATGATATGGTTAACAATGAAAAAAATAATAATAAAAAAGTTTTAAAATAACATGAGCTAATGGCTACATCTCCCTTATGAGGAAAGACTGAGGGAGCTGGGTCTCTATAGTTTGGAGAAGAGGAGATTGAGGGGTGACCTTATTAGTGTATATAAATATATAAAGGGGGAGTGTCACGAGGATGGAGCCAGGCTCTTCTCAGTGGCAAACAATGAAAGGACAAGGGGAATGGGTACAAATTGACACAAGAGGTTCCACTTAAACCTGAGAAGAAACTTCTTCTCAGTGAGACGGAACACTGGAACAGGCTGCCCAGGGAGGTTGTGACTTCTTTGGAGACATTCAAGACCCGCCTGGACACGTTCCTGTGTAACCTTATCTAGGTGTTCCTGCTCCGGCAGGGGGATTGGACTAGATGATCTTTTGAGGTCCCTTCCAATCTCTAACCTACTGTGATACTGTGATACATCTTCCTTCTGAAACTAAGTTAAAGGGATGTGTGTGATTAATGGGAAGGAGCTCTGTGCTTCCTTGATGATTAGACCTGAAAATCAAACAAGACATTGTATTATATGAAAGTAACTCTGGTCTCTAAAATTGGATTTTATATTCATTGTTGTTCTGTTTGGTAGTCCATACTAAAACCACTGATTCCCTATTGCTGCATATTGAGTGAGTTCAGGTAGTGTAATGTTCCCATCAGAGAGAAAAATGTATTATTGATCTTCCCAATGGGCTATGATATTCCTGTAAGGTTTTGTGGAGCGTTATCCTGAAAACATCAGTGGAGCTAGTAATCATCATACAAATCAATTTTTAACATTCATGAGAAATTTTGCAATCAGTCTTAGAATCTTCCCATTCTTCTGCTTTGGACTTTAAAGAGCCATGTACTGTAAGGATAAGAATATGTATAGAAGACATTGAGATAAAACTTGAGAGAAGTCAGTTTGTTGTCTGTAACTAAACACAATTTAAACATAAAACTGAAAACTTTGTGGTCAGGTGCTGTTGGATAATTAAGACCATTTCTAGTTAGCAGGAAAATAGTGTTATATCTGCCTTGTGCTTTTGATATCTCTCAAAATTCCTGAACTCATAGCATCCTGGGAAATTTCAGGACTGGAACATAAATTGGTGTTTTGTATCTTTGTAATTTGAGTACATGCTTAGAAACTAGCTGTGCCAGATGGAGACGCTGAAGGCGAGATGTGATTCTTCTTCACAGTATTCAACAGAAGGAAATGGCTTTAACTGTAGTAGTACACAAGATCATTTTACATAACCTCTCCATGTAGTTAGGTATCTCACATTAAATGATCACATGAAAGACAGAGAATATATGTACATCCCTGTCTTAAGATATATATTAGTAACTTTAATATAAAACAAACAGAATCATAGAATGGTTTGGGCTGGAAGGGACCTTAAGGCTCATCCAGTTCCAATCCCCTGCCATGGGCAGGGCCAACTTCCACTAGACCAGGTTGCTCCAAGCCCCATCGAACCTGGCCTTGAACACTGCCAGGGATGGGGCAGCCACAGCTCCTCTAGGGAGCCTGTTTTTTCTCCCACCCTGCTTCCATTAGAATTCTTAGTATTTCTGGAAGATAGTATTTCCTGCTAGTTCATCACCAGGATTGGAAATGTACAAACTAAGACATACAAGGAAATTGCTGGGTTTACAGTTTTTTAGAGGAGTTCACAGGATTTTCCACCTCCCACTGTCTTCAAATCAAAGTGCCAAATTACTCCATCCTTTCCAAATTAAGGTATGAGAAGAGTCTGAGTGAATGCTGAGGTATAACTATCTGAGCAAACCCATCAGGCAACTGCAGCACCAGCCCCATTCAAAAGAATTAGGGTTGTGCTAGAGCAGCAGCACTGAGAAAACCTACACGGGGTCTTTGTGGCTAGCACAACATTAAAAAATTGATAAACTTCAAAATAAACCTGGAGCCCAAAGCTGAGCTGCAGGTGCATATTTCCAGGGCTCCTTCTGCTTTCTGCTTGCACAGTGTTGTGGACTCACTCACAGAATACAAGAATGAATGACGACATAGTCCAAGCTCAGCAGCACTCTAAGTGATGGTTAAGTGCTGACTTACTTCCAGCTTTGCCTTGTGAATGACCTCCATACTCAGGCCTGATTCCCTGATGATTGATGGTGTAGTCTACGAAAGGCAGGAGCATTCACTGCACTAAATATGAACAGTGCGTCACCTGTCCTTCTGTAGTCCTCTTCATCACCACTGGGGCACTGGCAGTTCTACACTATCCATATTTGCCATCAGTTTAGTGACTTCACTGACCTATTGATTTTTTCTGGGTTTATGATGAATATAGAGTTCTAATTTTGCTCAAAGAAGGGATGACCTTGTCACCCAGCTCTCCCTTGCCTGCCACTGAGAGGCTGCCTTCCAGCCTCTGCATTATCGTAAAGTCATGACTGGTACCTACATGTGCAGGTCCTTCCCCCATTTTCTGTGCAACCAACCAACATAGATGGACTAGGTTGTCTTGGAGCCAGCACCTTGTATTACATGCAGCCAATGTGCAGGAAAACACAGGCATGTAAGAAGACACATACTGGTAGGAGTGGCCATTATTTGGTTGCAAAGAGTTCCCTGTTGTATACAGACCTCCCTCCTCTGTCCCTAGCTATCCCTCGTTCCCTCACCACTTCTCCAGCCCTGGGTTCATAGAAGTACCTTGTAGAGGAGGTGTGGTGATGTGCAGCCTGCAAGGAGCCAGCTGATGCACAGGATATGTCTGGCAAGCCAGATCTAAGAGTTTATCAGAGATTGATCTGATTCTTCCTTGAATAGCAGCACACCCCAAATAGCAAAGGCCTGCACCCGCTCCCTTGCCCAGCCAGGACATCCTCCTTTGCCATCTGCCAGCTGGTGTTCTTTGACATAGTTTTGTCTGTGCCTTGTATCTGTTACAGTTCACGGTCCACTGCCCGACAGGAATGACGTGTTCCCCTGACCCATTTCTGCAGACTGTACAAATAGCAAATGAGTCAGGAAGGGCCCTTGCTGTGGGCTGAAGGTGAGGACCATGGTGCTGTGCATGGTGACAAGGCAGAAGTGATGCAGTTTGGATGCCCTCACTAGAAACATGTCTCCTGTGTTTGTGGATACAGAGGTGTGATGCTGCAGTGTTCACGCAGTCACAGAGTGGTTAAGACTGGACAGGACCCCTGGAAGGTCATCTTGTCCAACAGCCCTGCTCAAGCAGGGCCACCTACAGCATGTTGTCTAGGACTGTGTCCAGATGGCTTTTGGATATATTCCCTGAGTGCTGTGCAGTGTGGGCACCACAGGGGCCCTCTGAATAACCAGAGACCTATGCTATGGATACAGACAAAAGTGTAACATTCTCACCATGACCTGGTGACTGGCAGAGCGGTGCAGACAGGCAGAAAACACACACTTGATGCCCTCTCTGACTGTCAGTTTTTCCCAAGCTGGACATAATTCAGAGAAGAATCACTGTCAGACAAGATTTAGTTTGGGGAAATATTCTACCATACCTAATAGCAGATTTAATAGCATTGATAATGCAACCTAGAAAAAGAAGCAGTGTGCTATTTTGTCAAAACATTTTGTCACTTTTGTGCAAGGATGCCCAGAACTGCATCTTCCCAGCTTCTGCTGTAGGCTCTCAGCACAGTGAGAACAGTGTGAGAGGTTTATTTGCCAGTTCAAAAAAACCTTATTTAACTAGTTTGGGGTGGAGGTATTTGAATGGTGACCCTGGTTTTCTCTTCTTTGCTCTCTGTGTCTGAAGCTTCGGTATGTAGACGGTATGAAGGAAAACAATGGGTGTTGAAAGCTTAAGTCAGGGAGCCAGGGTAAGACTTGAGACCCTCCTACAGGCAAGTTTATGCAGCCAGGTTCTACAGGTCAGTTGTGGTTGAAATTTGGTTGTGTTTATTAAAGAGTTGCATAGAGTTAAATATTATTTGGACCAAGATTTATGAGAAGGATTCTGTAATCATCTGATTAGTGCATTTGTGTTTAATGTGGAGAGTTTAAATCAATCAAGCCTCTAATCAGTCCGGTTGTTGGTGTGGGGAGCTAATTACTCACATCTTGGCACAGAGTGAAAGAGATGCAGCGAAAGAGACTCGGGCCTTATGGAGGAGCTGTTTATCCTTCTCACTAGCAGATATCAGCTCCCTAACTCCCCCAGAGAAGGACAAGGGAGTAAACTGTGGCACATCATTGGCCTGGTGAGCATCTGGGGAACCTGGCAAATGTGGGGAAGGGTTTCCTTCATCTTCTGATGGAAATTTTTATCTTGGATTTCAAAGACATCTGTGATAAAACTGATATTTGTCCTGCGAGGTTTGACCTCGGTGATTTTGATCTTTCAATAAAGACTTGGTTTGTCAAAAAAATCCTAAAATCAATCCCTTTTCATGTGCAGGTGCTCAGGAAATAAGAGATGTCTTTTCTAGGGAAGGATGGTAATGTAACTTCTTCAAGTTTCAGTCAATCCAGTCTGGATTGTACCTACCTGCAGGAGGGTGGTGAGGCAAGCATATTATGTCTTCTTCTTCTTGTTGTCCTCTCCTTGTGTCAGTAGGAAAAATGAAGAAACCATTAAAACTATAAAAATTAAACATCTATCATAAATAATGGCTGAGGAACATGTGTCATTCTCCAGGGTTTATCACTGTTTGTAGAACGTGGCATCAAAGTGCTGGTAAGCACAGTTCAGAAGAAAATCACTCTATTAGGTTGTTCAGTGGGTCACTGCTTTCAAGAACCTGTGCATGGAAGTCATGAGTACAGACTTCAGTGGTGGGCCAAGTGAGATTGCAGAAGTGTTGGAGAGGAAAACAAGACAGTCACAACTTGATTAAGGAACAGTTCTCTGAATTATGTATAATGGCAAGCAACAGAATAATAGAAATGGTGAAGTAGATATTGATTCTGGCATTTACTGGCAAAACCAATATACAGCAAACCTCTGCTTAGCATGTTTATTTATGCTGGGCAGGTCCCTTAAAATGGATATAGAAACTTCTGAGGCATTCAGGATCTGAAAAAGACAGAAACAGGGATCGAAACATGAATAAAAAGAGTAACAACGATGATAGCACAGAAGGTTTACTAAAATCTAACAGCTAATAGGCAGGTAACTTTGGCAATGATGCCAGCAATGGCTAGGTTATTTCTGGATATTGTCTGTGTTCTTCTAAAATAAATATTTACAAGATACTTTGCATAGGATGGCTCATCCTCTTTAAAACATACGTGGAGTTTCCTATATCTTTACACATTTCTTTGCCTGAGTGAGTTTTAAAATAGTCCAGGGCTTAGATTGCTAGTGCAGGATATGAAAGACCTGAATTATTAATTCCTTTTTTTATAGAAGACAGGAGTGAGCATTGCTGTGTTACTTCCTAGCCTGGTGGGTACGTCCCCCAGGACTCACTCAAATAAAAGTAATAGTCTATGGCAATGTACCCTTGTACTTCTTCTCCCTGGAAATGTGTCTTTACCATTAGACTTCTGTTCCATACAGAGAATGAGAGTTCAATACCCCACTTCCCCCAGTGGGCTGGTTAGTCCTGAAGACTCCTGCAATACAGGTTCACCCAGTGAGTTGTTCAGGAGAAAACCTAGCTTTTGCCTTCTCGATAAAGGCAGAAGCACTCCTAGGAATGCAGAAGAACAGCACACTGGGCCCCTGAAAAATTGCCAAATAAAATTTAATAGGCTCTGTGAGGTCTTAGAATTACCTGGTGTTAGGAAGTAAACAAACAAGGTGTTTGGGGATTGTGATAGAAAGCTTAGGTTTCTGCCTAAACAAGCCCTGCTTCACATTGCTTATTTTGCTTCCCATGCCTAGGCACTCAGGAGACCTAATCCTGTTAGTCAGTCTATATGATCCCTCTTGTAGGATATGTCAAATGGCCAGATTTTTTAAGCTTCATATAGGCAGTCAGAGGAACTTAGCCACTCAACTTGAATTGAAATAATGAGTATATGTGTATCATGACTAAGATTCTGTGTTCAGCAACTTCAGCAAGCAGAAGTCATCAGCCGAATCTCATTTCTTTCTGCAACGTGCAGGGGGCATACCGAAAGAAATATGGGTGGTATGGTTTAGGTTTAGTGAGGTTTTTGATACTATACCACATGTTATTTTTATAAGCAAGCTAGGGAAACATGGTCTGCATGAAACTATTGTCAGGTGAGTCTGTAATGACTGTTACACTGGAGGGATAAGTTAAGAAAGGTGATGTGTGCAGCATTCCTCTTATTTTCATTCCTGGATGGTTCGGTATGCATAAGATCTGTATAGCTACATGTCAGAAAGCCAAATGAGGCTGCAAGTACCCTGGATAGTGTCAAAGTCGAAGTTGTTGGAATGGAAAAGTAAGAAAAGTGGTATGGAAAAATAAATCCAAGTCATCAAGATAAATGTGAAATCCTTTGTTTAGCCAAGAATAACCAAGAGCATCAATGTTGTTTGGGTAACGACTGGCTGGGCAGCAGAACTGCAGAGAAGCAGCTGTATTATGGTGAATCACAGCCTGAATGTATGTTTACACTTCCATAGCAGTGTGAAAAGTCAAATATTTGAATGAGATGAGTAAACAGGAGTAATGCTGGAAAACAGAAGTAGTTCTTTCTGTTTACTTGGTGTTGGCAAAACCTGAGCTGAAAAGCTGTGTCAAGTTTTGGGTACAGCACATCCAGAAGATGTGAGCTACATGGAGATGTAAAGAAAGATCACAGGTCTGGAAAACGTGTGCTACCAGGAAATGCTAAAATGGTTGAGAGGGGGTGCCAGGAAAAGAGAACTGAGATGATAAAGTATAGCAGTCTTCAGATGTCAGACAAGTAGCTCTGAGGAAGGAAGTCAACCTATGTTCTTTTTCTCTCCTTGGCTTTTATTATTCTTATTCAATCTCAACAAAAAGTTAGAACAAGATTTCTATTTGTAAGAAAAGTGAGGCACTGTAGTGTGCTATCCGAAGAGGTTACACAAGTTCAGAATCAAAGGACAGGCCTGTGTTTGGGGATAAATTGCATCCATCCTTTCTTTGTGCAGGGATAAGTTAGATGACCTCGCAAGATTCCTGCTGTCATTATACTCTGACATTTCTATTCATTGCTTTATTTTTTGAGGTTTCCAAGACATTGTTAACAATATGGAGGCAAAGAACTAGACAAGGAGAATTGTACCTCTTGGATTATGTTGGCTGAATAAGCCCTGTATTTAAACTGAACCACTGAAACATACATATATATGTGTGTGTGTATATTTATATGCATACATGCATACATGCATTTATTTTTATATATCTATACATGTGTTCATTCCATTGATTCAGGATGCATTACCAATGTTTTCAGGTGCAGTGTGTAAACCTAGATCAGGTGTACCCAAAGTGGCCTTTCTCACTGCAGAAAAATAATCAAGCTTCTGCCTGATCAGCACGAGGAAGTGAATCACTCAGGGGCACTAATGGAAACAAGTATTCAAGTCCAGTGACGTAAGCCAGTACCCTGTGCTATGTTCATATCTGCTAGAAGAGCGAGGGAGGGTGAGCCAACTATCCAGATCTCATCTTCCCACCAAAAAAGACAATGCTTGACCCAACTGAAATGGAAAGCAGGAGTTTAGACACCCATGGAAGTGATTACACCACTAAAAGCTTACACCTGCCATTTCTGTCTAGCATTTCCCTTCAGTAAGGGGTTAGTTATTGTCATCTCTGTCCTCTGTGCCCCTGCTTTCATCCCATGCTACCATGGAGCAGTGGTGTGAGTAACAGCCTTTGGGGTTAAGGCTGTAATGTCCCAGCAGAAAAGGGGGCACAGCAGTGAAAGCCTGTCTTGGTAGCAGTGTTATAGATTGTACTTGGCCAGCTATTCTGCTTAAGCTGTAAAAATCGCTTGAAATATCTTTCCCTATTGGGCTATATATTCTTCTACAGTTCAGCAAGGAACTTCTGGCAAGATTTTTTTGTTTCATTTCAAGATGATGGAGTATTATAAAATCAGGTTTTGTATTCGACTTCTGTCTTGTTTTCTGTTAATGAAGTTGTGAATAAAGCCTGTTAATGAAGCCTTTTAACTCCCAGTAATTGGTGTGGTTAACATTTGGGTAATCAGGAAGTGCCATAGGTACCTGCTAGTGTCAGGAGTCTTACCATGAAAGACAGAGGCAAGAGGAAGCACAGTAATCAGATGCCAAGGCTTGCAAATCACTGCTAAATTGATAAATAGCTTTCTTTTTTTTTTTTACAGCTCTCTCTCTGGACAGCTTTCTAGTTTATTTCTTGGTTGTTTATTTTTAATACTTGCCATTATTTTTCTTTCTGTAGGTTTTCAAAATGAAAATGAGCAGATGACAAAGTTAAGCATTATTTTCCAGAGATAAACACAGATGAGTGGGCTAACTATATTTGGGGAAACACATTAAATCATAGAATTACAGAATGGTTTTGGTTGGAAGGGACCTTAATGTTCATCCAGTTCAAACCCCATGCCACAAGCAGGGACACCTTCCACTACACCAGGTTGCTCCAAGCCTCATCCAACCTGGCCTTGAACACTGCCAGGGATGGAGCAACCACAGTTTCTCTGGGCAACCTGTGCCAGTGTCTCACCACTCTCACAGGGAAGAATTTCTTCCTAATATCCAATCTAAATCTACCCTCTAAGTAAATCATTAGTTAAGGAAGGCAGATAAAAAAAGAAAGGAGAGACACACTATGTATGATCTTTGATACGTGTAAATTGCTGTTTGTGTGTGATGCAGCCAGCATTTAGTGGCCACAGCCTTTTAACTGGTGTCAGTTTGGATCAAAATGTGTTATAACTCCACTGTTTTCGATCGACTTCATTTCAAATACTGTGTTTAGTTTTGGGCCCTTCAAGAAGGACATCGAAATGCTGGAGTGGGTCCAGAGAAGGGCAACGAAGCTGGTGAAGGGTCTGGAGCACAAGTGTGATGAGGAGCGGCTGAGGGAACTGGGGTTGTTCAGCCTGAATAAAAGGAGGGGGGACCTTATCACTGTCTACAACTACCTGAAAGGAGAATGGAGAGATGTGGATGTTGGCCTCTTCTCCCATGTAACAAGTGGTAGGACAAGAGGAAATGGCCTCAGGCTGCGCCATGGGAGGTTTAGATTGGATATTAGTTAACCTTTCTTCACTGTAAGGGTTGTGGAGCATTGGGACAGGCTGCCCAGGGAAGTGGTGGAATCACCATTCCTGAGGGTATTTAAAAGACATGTACAGGTGGCACTTAGGGGCATCGTTTAGTGGTGGACTTGGCAGGCTAGGTTGATAGTTGGACTTGATAATCTTAAAGCTCCTTTCCAACCTGAATGATTTTGTGAGCTAGACAAGGAGAAATTTCATACTCCAGAATTATAAAGAGAAGTTATTTTATTTCCCTAGTGCTATTTAAAGAAGCAATGGCATAGAATATGTCAGTGTGTGACATTCAGTGCATGCTGCTTTGTTTTATTACAGAAGAAAACAAGAAAAACCCCTGTTTGAAGGATGGCATTTGAGGTACTACACGGCTGTCTGTTGTACGAGCTCTTCACACCAGAGATTTGGCAAAGGGCAATATTCTATCATATGCTAATACAAGTCCAAATAGAAAATGTGCTTGCTTATTCCTTTATTTAAAAAATGTACTGCAATCCTCTTATAGTAGTAGTAATTCCTGCAAAGCTTTCCATGTTCAAATAGCTTATGTTTGTGATTGGCATGTTAGAAATCTGAGGAGTTTAAGTGGATAAGTGAATAGATACAATGCAGTTTGCAAACATTAATCCCCGAACAGCTGTGGGCAAGCAATGTGGGAGGATTGCTCTCTTTGCCAGGGCAGGAACCATGGTGTTGAAGCAGTTGTTTCCTTTCAACAGAAACCCTCTCCTTTTTAATCACAGCAGAATCTACCACTGCCTCCAGAGATGCCGTTGGCACACACTGGTGGACGCTTCTCCCTCATCGTATGATAGCCCCTAGACTAAAGCTTTTCGGATTTCTGTAGAAATAACTTTCTACTTCAACTTTGCCCCATGACCATTTTGTTTCCAGCCTCAGGTCAGGAAGCTGAGTGGAAACAGCTATTGATATAACAACACTTTCTTCAAAGTGCTGGTTTTGGCACACCTTTTCAGTGGTTTAATTTTCCTCCCAGGAAGCAAGCGTTAAACTCCAGCCCCACAGAACACTGAAGAGAACACAGCTGAGATCTGCTTCTGTATTTCTCCTTCTCTTCTGCTGTTGCATTCAGGCTGAAAGCCACCAAGGGCTGGTCTCTACGAGTGTCTCAGCTCAGGTCCTCTGCCCTCCTCTTCTCTGTCCTTGCATAAAATGGCATTTTCACCTGTAAGAGCATTTCCTCCAGGTCCCATGGGAAAAATAAGACTGGTTTTGTCATCAAACCAGAGTAGTACAAGATAGCGCACATCCATGGAACTTCTGTATTCTTCTCTTGTTTCCCTTGAAGGAAAAATAAAAGCACTTAAAGAAGTAACTCCTATTCTGCCTAAAAGTCCCTTATATTAGAGATGATAGAAACTAAAACACCACAGTCTCTTTCTGAACTGTCCCCACTGTATGATCATTAGCAATAACTCAAAAAAAATTAGTATTTTGTTAATTAATGGACATCACTTTAAGACGTATAATACAAGGAGAGTGGTCAGATTATAGATCAATCATACTGCAGTCACCAGAGTTATTGCATCCTCTATGTAAACACACCCTATGTGGTACAGCATGCACCAAATTTTGTCTTTGCACACTCTCCATTGCAAGGTACTCTTGTTGAAGTTTTGGGGTGTTTCAAAATACAAGTCAGGAGTAGGCCATCTCCCTTCTAGCAGTTTATGTCTTTAAAGACTGTCAAATCTAAATATTTGGTCTTGTGCCCAGGTAAACTGTAGTGAGTATCAAATAGGGTGTTTGTGTCAGACTAGAACCCATAGAGCCCTAAGGCTCTTCTGCAGTTACAGACATGTATGTGAAGGAGGTGTGTGTTAAAGTCCCTGTCTCAGAGAAGTATTTAATCCTGAGTAGAAGCTGGCAAACATCAAGAGATCCCAGTACAGAATACTAAATAGCTTTACATTTAAAACTCATGTAGGTTGGGTGAACAACTGCATGCTCTGAATCAGGCAAAATCCCATTTTCCAGCATCACTAGGCATCAGTTCTAATTACTGACTCATTAATTGTTCTTGTCAGGTCTGTCGCTCTTCATAAATGGAAGTTTCAGGAAGATTTCTAGCAGGAGATGTTCCCCTGTTGGAAATGTAGGCACACCTCCATCCATGTAGTCCCTCAAAACCTTCCACTTACCAAGGTTTTCCTCCTTTGTCACTTTTGTCATTTTGGTTGATTGTTATCCGACAGAGCATTTGAAAGCTTATAGAGAGACTAAATGAAGAGGTGAGTGTGGTCTCCACCAGGCTGTATTCAGAGTCCAGGTGTTTCAACACATGAAAGGGTCTCTGACTAGTTTGTGGGCTGAGCTCAATTCCTTGTCTATAGGACAGGAGTCACTTCTTCAGCTACTTGGCCTGTTTTTACTGAAGGAGGGCCTCTGTGTTTTTCGCATTTGAGATGCCATGGTGAATAGAGAGGTTCCGCTGCAATAAAGCAAAACACCTGGTTCATTACAGTATTGACATTTAAAGTTTTCCTTATTTTAAAGACACGAGTGTATGAGATGCACTCTGGTGTCTCAAGCACTGCGTAAAAACGTTATTCCCTAAAGGGGCCAAATAGTAATTCCAAGTGCTCTGCAAGTACGGTCTGGAACTTTGTAGTTGTTCTAGCTTTTATGTACATGTGATTGAAGAAAGAGTCTCCCAGCTCCCCCTTGTGTGGATGCTCTACTCCTGCTACATCAAGCAGAAAACAACTGTGATTTGTGCTGCTTTTGATCAGACATTTCTACAATGCTTTGCTGCTGGAAAGCAGAATAATACTGCCACAAATTCTAAATTAACAAAATCTGCCTAGCAGGGGTTGGTAGCTCTTGTTCTTCTGATTAATGTCAGGCTTGTAAAGTTGGTTCTCAACAGAAAGGGCAGCAAATGCTCAAGTGAGAGATGTTAAAAACAGAGACTCTTCATTTTAGCAGACCTTTGTGTTTTAGTTACAATCTCTTAGTGAAGCACCTAGGACCAAATCACAGAATCAAATAGCATTCAGGGAGCTGAATTAGCTTGTATCTGTGTTCACTTTTAATTAGATTTGAAACGGCTGTCCCACTGTAGTCAGCAAGTAACCAAGTCAGTACCTTCCCCTCAAGCCTTATTACTGAGAACAACCGTAGCATAGAGCTGCATATTCAGCAGCTGTGTGGATAGGTGTTATGTATTGGGCAATCCAGACAGGATTTGAAAAACACAGGACATCTTTCATACAACTCAATTTTTGCTCTCAAATCAGGCAAGTGGGGGACTTTTCTTTCTGAAATGTCCATATTCTGGCAGGAGATCTTTGATGTAGATTTTGTCTAACAGATATTGTCTTATGATAATATTTTTCTGCTCAACGGTAGAATCAAGGCAGCAGTGGTAGAAAGTACATTATGTGCCACCTGATGTATTTTTATGGGTTTATTTTTCCCTTATGTACATTTCTATTCCTTCAAGATGTGCTCTGAGACTTTTCCAATTTCAGCATTCTGCCTATCTCATCTAATTCAATTGTAGGCTTTTCTAGGCAAGGACCATATCTGGATTCTGCTTTCAGGTTCCATTACACAACAGTTCTGCAAAGTGATTTTCCAAAAAAAAAGTATCATGATGAGGGAAGGGACTTAACTTATCCGCAGGGATTTGACAAGAGCAAGGGATTTGGAAGAGCAGGGATTTGGAAGAGCAGGTCCTGGTCTCCCAGACTTTCAACAGTACTGTACCTATAGGCATGCCTGCCTCCCTGTGCTGCACCCCACCAAAACTGATCAGTGCGATAGCAGATTTTGCTTGGCGTTTCTGTTGGGTAGGAAGAGGTTCTTCTTTTCTTCACTTTATCATTTTCATATGCTTTTCTTTCAGGTGTGAACAGAAAAGTTACCTATTCCCTGGCAGACTCCGCAGGTGGCTACTTCTCAGTTGACCAGTCATCAGGAATCATTATTTTGGAGCATCCACTTGATAGAGAGCTTCAGTCTTCCTATAACATCAGTGTGAAGGCCTCAGATCAGAGCATTGTGCTGACCTTGTCCTCATTTGCCACCGTTACCATTACAGTGCTAGACATTAATGACAACCCCCCTGTGTTTGAAAGAAGAGATTATCTTGTTACAGTACCTGAAGACACCTCTCCTGGTGCTGAAGTCCTTTCTGTTTTTGCTACAAGCCAAGACATTGGTACTAATGCTGAGATTGCCTATCTCATCAGATCGGGAAATGAGAAAGGGAAGTTCAGGATTAACTCAAAAACAGGTTTGTAAGGTGGTCCTTGTTTCTAATGCAAAACGAAGGCATCAAAAAGTGTGAATGCTTTGGGGAAAGCTCTTGGGTCAAAACATTTCCAACAACAGACTCAGAGGTTGTCGATGTGGAATTAGTTGCACAGTTAAAAACCAATTTTAGGTTGGAGGGTAATGTAAATTGCAGTCACACTCAGCTGCCCCAGCTCAAGTGGAGAATACTTTTCTCCATTAGTATGTCTGTTGAAGTCAATGTAGATGTGACAACCCATTAGCCAAACTGTGTAACCTTCACCATTATGAACACTTGCAATATTTACCCTCTTACCAGCTGAGTACAGCCTCGATTCCATCAAGCTTAGCAAGCATCAGGGCAGTGCTATCAGGACCTAACGTGATTAGCTGGGAGTCCTAACATGTGATTGCTGTTTATGCAACTACAATGACTTATGTTGCTTCTGATTTGTGTTGTCTAACAGTTGACTTCAGCTATGGTTTGGGGTTTGGGTTTATTTGGTTATACATCACAAATTTTTGAAACATACTGCTGCTTCTCATTAAGAAATATTAAGAAAAGCTACCTTATTTGGTGAAAATGGCTCCAATTCTTCTCCAGTTTTCTTTGAAATGCCTTAGTGGGATCTATTCTTTATCCCTATTGAGGTTTTAATCCATCAACAGTAAACTGTGATCCTTCTGTGCTTCCTGTAGTGGGTCCCCTTACTTTCATAACATTCAGGACGGCTGGTACAAATCTCTGTTTTGAAAGCTGGAAATGTCACTTGTTTGAGTGCCGCTGTAATAGCCAGTAACCTGCAAAATCTCAAAATGATGCATTATGTCATTTATATTACTGTGTGCAAAAATCTCTCTCCACTTTGCAGAGGCCACTGCCTTACATGTAAGGGACTTAACATAATTGTGTGTTGTCTGTTATCTTCATAATGTTGATTAGTGCTAACAAAATTTAAACATAAATATGCCTAGACAGCAATACTTAACTTCACATTTAACAGTGAAGCCAAGTAGATAAATCAATAAAAAACCATAATGAAGCTTAATCACATAGAGAGAAAAAAACAAAACCTATTTATTATTCATTAATGTGTGACAGCTCCATTATTATCAGTTTAGAGGCAGGAGCTCAGTTTCCAGACAGCCGGGTGCTAACGTAGCATGCCTGATCAGGGCTTGAAAAATAATGCCTTTCACACCATTTAACAGTGGGAACTCTCTGCTAGCCACTTGGAAGCTTCTCTTCAGGGCTTCTGCTTCCAGCAAGTCATGCTGAAAGGTAGGATTCATTTGGAGAGAGCCCAGACAAGATTAAGAATGATCCGAGGTGTGTAAAATGTGGCTTACCAGGAAAGACTGAAAGAATTGAAGCTATTTAAGCTAGAAAAGAGAAGACATGCTGTTAGTATTCAAGCCTGTAAAAAGTACCTATGAAGAGGAGTGGAATAAACTGTTCTCCCTGCCCATTCGTGGGCTTAAATTGCATTTGGATTATTTCAGTTAAATGATAAGAAAAAATTCCTAACTGTAATGATTATTAAGTACTGAAGTGCATTTCCTAAGGTTAGGAAACCGATATCATTGGAGGTTTATGGGAACATTAGATACAAGTACATTCAAGAATGATTACGTTTAGCTGACCTGTGTTGGGCAGCAGTTGGACTAACTGACCTTTAAGCCACCTACAATCCTGAGCCTGATGCATCTATATCAGAAAGGATTTAGCTTGCCAGGGTTAAGGATTTGTATTTAAGTCTTTTCTGCCATGCCCAGTACTACTAGCTCCTTTAAGGCATCACTGATTATCTGTACACAGCCCACTTCCCTCTTCTTTTTAAGGTTACATGGGAAACAAGTGGCTTGCAAAAAATCATTTCTATCCTACAGGAGCTCTAGGTGCATGGAGTAGGTCAAGTTAAAGAGAATCTTAGTTGTGATTGTGTAGTGACGGAACCCAAAATTTTGAAACCTAGTTGAGGGTGAAGTCCCTGTTTAATCACACAAATGATAGACAACTGGTTCCTCAAAGGTATTCATACCCCATTCATTTGTATTTAATTTGTGAGAAGTTAATTACATGGGAGTGAATTTCTGTTGACTCATCAAAGCTGATTTGCAGAGTTGGCATCCAGTTCTCTCACAGCTCTGTGCATGAGCCCAGTTAAATGGGTGGATTTGGCCCCCACTTCTCCATCGATAATACTCATATAGTGAAAGCTGTTTTTATGAGAAACCAGTCATTGCTTCATGGATTCATTGCTTTTGAAGGTCTTTCCTGCAGAGGCAACGCAAGTGCAATTGGCATCATTCTTTAATCAAACAACAGAGGTAGAAACCTGACCAAATATTTTTACTGTGTTGGGCAGTGTTACAATTAGTGTTGTATGTGTGCCATGGTGATAAATAACGTGGTGTACTGTTTACTACAAATTCCTTAGTCCATAACACTGTTTATCTCTGGCTGTTGACGTTCCCTCCCTTGCTTCAAAGGAGTGATTTCCATTTTGGATGCTTTGGATTATGAAACGTGTAAGGATTTCTACTTAGTAGTGGAAGCAAAAGATGGAGGTACTCCAGCCCTGAGCGCCGTTACGACTGTAAATGTGAATGTGACAGATGTCAATGACAATGCACCGAAATTCAGCCAGGCAGTCTACAGCGCGGTCATCAGTGAGGATGCTGCCATTGGCGAGTCAGTGATAATGGTGAGTGAGGCTGTGGCCAGCCCTTAGGTGGAACAAAGGCCTCTGCCACACAGAATCATAGCATCAAAGAGGTTGGAAAAGACCTTTAAGATCAACAAGTCCAACCTTTACCCCAGGACTGCCAAGTCAAACCGTGTTACTAAGGGCTTGTCTACATGGGTTTTGAACACTCCACCACTTCCCTGGGCAGCCTGTTCCAATACTTGATCACCCTTTCAGTGAGGAAATTTTTCCTAATATCTAATCTAAATCCCCCCTGGCACAACTTGAGGCCGTTACATCTTGCCCTATCACTTGTTACTTGGGATAAAAGTCTTGACCTGTAATAAAATACTGCTACACTAGTTAATAATGGTAACTACTGCATCTTCAATTACCCTAACTGTTCTCTAGCCAATACTCTGCATATGCTACTGCTTTCCAGGCTGCTGCCAGTTTTCTCCCAAAATAAAGTAGTAGTAGTACCAACTGTCTCTTTTTAACCCCAATATGCTGTCAAAGAGCAATAGTATATTTAAGGAATTGCATTTCATGAGTCATCTAGAAACAAGTGGATTTTACTGGAAAGGGAAAATTCAACTTTTCAGTGAAATGCATAGTATTTACATAGTCTGGCATGCGGAGTGCTGTACCCAAACCTCACAATACTCTCATCTTGGAACTTTTGGATCCAAAAAGAAAGTGTTAAACAGAATATTAAGATTACAATATTGTGTATTTTTTACGGCTTGAATTTTGAAAAGGCCCAAGGGGAGCTTTATGTCAAAAACTGATTGGGTTGGTGCTTGTCTTGATGCTGTAGAGGTAGCAGTTCAGTTGTACTACTCTGATGGAATACAGAGTCTTATTTTATGGGGTGTTAAGTAATTAATGTATCATATAGATTTGCTTAATATTACTTTTCCTGATTTTCACTCTTTTCTCAATAAAGTTGATAGCAGAAGATCTGGACAGCCCACCCAATGGCCAGATTCATTTTTCCATCGTGAATGGGGATCAAGACAATGAATTTTCGGTTGATCCTGTTTTGGGACTTGTGAAGGTTAAAAAGAAATTGGACAGAGAAAGGGTAAGACCTGCAGGACTACTTAACTTGCAATGACTTACAGATGTGTATTGATCTCAACTCTGCTGCTAGCTTGTTTTGAAGAAGGTTCTTGTATACTCTGCAGTGATCAGGCCAAGATGCTCCAACAGGTCTTTCTAATGTTAGAATCATGGAATGGTTTGGCTTGGAAAGGACCTAAGATCATCCAGTTCCAACCTCCCTGCCATGGGCAGAGACACCTCACACTACACCAGGTTGTTCAAGGCCCCATCCAACCTGGCTTTGAACACTGCCAGGGATGGGGCAGCCACAACTTCTCTGGGCAACCTGTGCCTATGCCTCACCGCCCTTACAGTAAAGAACGTCTTCTTTATATCTAACCTAAACTTCCCCTGTTGAAGTTTGAACCCATCACCCTTTCTCCTGTTGCTACAGTCCCTGATAAAGAGTCCCTCTCCAGCATCCTCGTAGGCCCTCTTCTCCATGCAGCTTCTCTTCTCCATGCTGAACAGCCCCAGCTTTCTCGGTCTGTTTTCATACGGGAAGTGCTTCAGCCCCTGATCATCCTCACAGTCTCCTGGGCTTGCTTCAACAGCTCCATGTCCTTCTTATGTTGAGGACACCTGAATTGTACACAGTACTGCGGGTGGGGTCTCATGAGAGCAGTGTAGAGGGGCAGGATCACCTCCTTCAGCCTGCTAATCACGTTTCTTTCAATGCAGCCCAGGATTGGGTTATTCCACTTCTTACCCACCCCAACCCTATCCTGACCCTATCTCCAAGCCAACTGCTCTGCAGACATTCCCATCCTGCACCAACACAGCAGCAGAGGCCAGACTGGGGTAAAAAAGCAACCCTGGATTTCTCCTGTGTTGCCACAGGCCGCTATTGCTGTGTTAATGAGCTGCCTCTTCTCTCCTGTGCGTGCAAGCATACACATGCACCAGTGTGTGCAACGCAGTGGTTACAACATACTCCAGACTGTTGGACAATACACATTGGAACATACACCAAGCACCGAGCTGGGACCTCAGCCATTAATTAGTGCTCTGCAAAACATGTCACTGGGGAGGTGATGTTATGAAGTGGCCAGGCTGTACCAAAAGTGAAGGAGTGCTTCATTAAATAGATTCTGCTCCTTTGTTTGCTCTCTGGATTATTCATTCAGGGTGATTTATCACTGTTTTGCCATAGCTAGCAATTAGCAGCTTCTGGGGACAAAAAACCAAACACAATTGCCCATGCTACTAGCAGGGCAGGAGAGTGTTACATGGCTTTGAAAGTCCTGCAACATCTATGCCTCCTGCCACCGACCAGTACATCCATTAAAGTGGTGAAGCTGATTGCTGTCTTCAGAATATGGGCTCAGCTGGAAAAGCTCACTACTGGAAGCAGGGCTACTGCTTAATATGGTGGCAAATATCTGTATTATCACAAAGGCAGGATTAAATTCTCAGTGTTTGGTCAGAGAATGACTTTACCACAGACTGACAAGGACAGGGAAGTAACAATGGCTGTGCATGTTACATTGCTGTGATATATTCCTCTTAAATGGCACAGACTTCATTCCTTAATATGATTTTATTTAGTTTCTGAAGTGCACTCATGTGCAATTGTATTCAGACATACATTTTTACCCTCACCAGCGTGTGCACTTTTAGTGCCAACTCTGTTAAATCTGCCTTTTCCAAAGTTTCCCTCGTTTAAAATAAAATATCGCCTCTTTCTGTGCTTCCTTGGCACATTTCCTAGGCACAGGTGTTTCTGACCCCTTCAGGGAAAATGATACATGATGCTCCATCTGCTGTAGATCCCCAAAGGCAGTGCTGACTCCCAGGTTTCAGCGGTTTAAGGAAACTCATTTCCAGAGCTGCAATCATATAGAAACCATGACTTTTTGCCATCTACTTTTCTGAGATACACTGAAATGAAAGCAAATACACACAAAATTGGGGAAAGATCCCACTAAACTGTCAGTCTTAGCTAGCAGTAGAAATTACTGTTCCAAAGTCAGGGGAAAGGGGGAAGAGTATTGTCTGCCTCAGTTTTTCAACTTTCCATAGTTCAGGATTCTTCCTCCCTGCTCTGTCACTGTGCCTCCACCAAATCACAGCATTTCTTCTCCTTACAATTGCCAAAAAAAAAAAGAATTTTCCTTTTTCTTTAGGTCTCTCTCACATCCCGGTGGAGCCCTCTTGTTTCGTACACTTGGCCTCCTACCCAAATGGCCTTTATTTGTCTAATGGCTTTGGATTTCCTAAGACTTTAGCATTACGCTGTCCCCCTCTGTAGGGTTGTATTTTTTCCACTTACCAGCCCTGCACGGCGAGGCTGGAGCTGGGTGTTTTATCTGGCACATGTTTTGCCCTTTGCTTGCTCCCCCATAGAATTATTCACAGGCAGACATGTCAGCAGCAATCCCTGGGGAATGGGAACAATATACAGTAAGAAGCAGTTGTAAGACCTAAGGAGTCCAACATAAGGATGCAGTTCATAAAATCAAATTGTCATCCATAAGCTGTGCATAGACCGAGCTTTAGCAAATTGTCACATACGCTCACACCTCACGCACAGGCACATATGTGTGTGGAGGGCCCAAGAGTGATGCACTGAACTGCCCACACCATGCTGAGTAGTTTATGTCTGTTGCAAACAAGTCCTTATCTTCTGCTGAATGGTTTATAACAGCCTGTTTTTACAGACACTGTTGCCCTTAGTAGTCCCAAACGTTTTCCAGTGTGTGTTTAATTCAACTGCCTGTGAACTTTTCTTGGTTCTCCATAGCAGTGTTAGAAACACTGTATGTCAAACTGAGGTTGTCTCTAATAGGCAATTTGTATAATAACCTGGAAACCAACCACAAGATAAATAGAATCAGGTCACATATCCCAGCTGAAACCTAGGAGAGATGAAAATGTTAGCTACAGTAGTAATGGCTAAGTTTGGATATTATCCATCATTTATTTTTTGTCTGCCTCTTTGTTTCAAGAATGCATCATCTGATACAGTCATTTTAATACCATAAAGTTGTTCTGTTTATTGATAGCCTTATAAAACAGAAGTTGGGATACCATAGCAATGAACAGGATAATGTTATACTAAGGGCAGGGAAGGTAATGAGGCCAAACAGCTTTACCTAGGATGTCATAGGTGGTGCGCTGGATGTAAAGAACATAAGTGAAAATTTAGGACTGCTTTCACAATGATTTAGTGTTTTCACCTTTTTGCAGATATCTGGTTATTCATTAGTTGTCCAGGCAAGAGACAGCGGCACCCCTCCTTTGTCTTCATCTGTGACGGTCAACGTGGACATTTCCGATGTGAATGATAATGGCCCTGTATTTACTCCAGCTAACTACACCGCTGTAATTCAAGTAAGTTTATCCTGCACATAAGAAACTTCCCTGAATTTCAAAATACAAAAGCATTTGGTTTCAGTTAAGTAGCTTTTGATGATTTATCTGCTAAAGATGTATTGAGTGATCTTATCTAAAGGAAAATATAAACACATCTTTCTTAAGTCTTTGGTGAGTTTCTGTCTGCTGAGGCGTCTTAACAGTCATGCATTTTACCATTCATTCTTGTTGTGCCAGGTACTCTGGCCTCAAAAAGTCTGAACTGGGATGAGTTTGCACTTTTTACACCTTGCTTCAGGGTGTGAGACTAAACGGTTAGCCAGTCGTGATCAGACACAGTATCAGGCAGAGCTCACCTGTCCCTGGAGGTGTCTCTGCTGCCCATCCATGCGGCACAAGAGGGGTCAAATAAATGCTTCTTGAGAGCTGCCCTACTGAGCAGAGAACATTTAGTTGAATATTCTTGCTAGTGAAACATGTTATTTTATGACTGTGGTATATGTGTCATCTTAATCCTTTTCTTTATACACTGTGTGTATGTGTAAAGGAAAACAAACCAGTGGGCACAAGCATTTTGCAGCTGGTAGTGACAGACAAAGACTCTTTTCACAATGGCCCCCCTTTTACCTTCACCATCCTCACTGGCAATGAAGAGGAGGAGTTTACACTGGACCCTCACGGCGTCTTAAGATCTGCAGTCATCTTCAAGCACATGGTGGCAACTGAATACGTGCTCTGCGTACAGGTACAGCTTGGTTATTGCATCTGCACGGGAGGAAAAACCCTCATAGTGGTAGTTCATCTGTACATTGCCTGTATGAGTTGGTTTTAATTGACTGTATTCTATCAGTAAATAACATGCATTCCAGTTTACAAGAGCACAATATGGTATATTTCCTTTGATGTTCTTAAACCTAATTTCATATAAATATAAATAGGCAGCCAGCCACCTTTCCAATTTCCTCCACATGAAATGAATTTCCTGAGCAGCAGCCATTATGATTTAAGATTTTCATTTTTTTTTTCTGTAGCTAAGTGAGGAAAATAAGCAAAAATGCATTACATACTGATAAATACACCACAGAACAAGTGACAGCAAAATATTGTTCTAGGAAAGACAATCACTTCTGCTTTTAAGTCATGAATTTAATCATAAAATTTTGGATGCCTACCAAGAACTCATGAAATCACATTCCCAAGGTCAACTTAGCTTTTAAAGAATGTGAAAATTACATATGCAATAGAAGTCCAGCTCAAACTTACCTTTAGAGTCATTGGTAACAAGGGTAATTTTGATTACAGACAACTGTAAATCCAAAAGTAATTTGTCCACATTTCTCAGGCCTGCCAGAGAAAATGTACTAGGGTTCATTAAATAGGCAAGTCTAGGGTCTCAGTGCCATGGGTCAGTGGTGGCCTTGGCAGTGCTGCGAATGGTTGGACTTGATGATCTTCAAGGTCTTTTCCAACCCATTTGATTCCATGATTCCATGAATGAACAACACCTCTTTGTTGAAATGGGATATGGTACTATAAGCTAAGTCTGAAATGCAGGCTTCCTCCACTTACTTTGCTGGATTTCATTTCTGTAAACACAGCCTGTCTGCTCCTTTGCATTAAGAGCATTTAATCCCAGCAACATCCTCAGACAGTTACAATTCAAAACCTATAGGCTCTGACACTAATTAACAGTTGAAATTGAAGTGAGTTTTACAAGTTTGCCATTTAATATTCCTGAAACCTATTTTTTGAGCCTTGTAGAAAGATAAAAACAACCCTCACCTTTCATTCTTACCCTGCCTTTATCCTGAAATACCCTTCTTTCAGGGCAACTTACTAACCAAAGTTCCAGTACAGCCAAAATTTGGCATGGGAATTAAATTTAAGCATCATCGTTTAGCTATATAGATGCAAGTATGTCATATAAATGAAATATTAGATCACAACATTTGAGATGCACCAACATGTTCAGAAAACCATGCTGTTAGATTAGAATCATAGAACGATAGGATCATAGAATCAATCATAGAATCATAGAATAATTAGGGTTGGAAAGGACCTTAAGGTCATCAAGTTCCAACCCCCCTGCCATGGGCAGGGACACCTCGCTCTAAACCATATCACCCAAGGCTCTGTCCAGCCTGGCCTTGAACACCGCCAGGGATGGAGCATTCACAACCTCCATGGGCAACCCATTCCAGTGCCTCACCACCCTAACAGAAAAGAATTTCCTCCTTATATCCAATCTAAACTTCCCCTGTTTAAGTTTTAACCCATTGTCCCTTGTCCTATCACTACAGTCCCTAATGAAGAGTCCCTCCCCAACGTCCCTATAGGCCCCCTTCAGATACTGGAAGGCTACTATGAGGTCTCCACACAGTCTTCTCTTCTCCAGGCTGAACAGTCCCAACTTTCTCAGGAGGCCTAATTCCCAATATTATCTTCTTTAGGGATTTCTGCAGTGAAAATATAATTTATAGTTTGCTACTGTGTATAGACCATAGAAATGTTTCTTTCCATTCATATGTGCCAGAGTGCTGCTTTCTCCTTTTCCATCTCGCCTTCTCATCCTCCTCTGTCTTAGGTTTATTAAAAAGTAATGTTAAAATTGAAAGTGGAATGGGAAGTAATCTCTGTGCTTGTATATGTGTCCGCATATACATAAAATCCTTTTTAAAGGACTTCAGCCAGCCCTTGTAGCAGTTAAGACGAATGAATTTTAGCATGTCTTAGAGTTACTAATCCTTTCCTAGTAATGTGCTTATTACTGATGCCATCCTGCTTTTGTTTTGTCATTCAGCTTGTAAGTTTTCCTCCCCATGTCCAAATACAAAGATCTTTGAATGTGTGCTGCATCTCAGCCCAGTGGTAGTGGTGGTCTTCTTTTCTTCTCTTGAGCAAAAGAATGTGTGGAGCAGTATATCTTAATAGTGACTACAATGAAGCATTTTCCTTAGTGCAGGAAAGGGTACTGATTCAAGTTTGCACACCTTTCTGTCAAGATGGCCTTGCATTTTTCTGTCATACTTGCTCTTTTAGTCTCAATAAAAAAGTTCATATGATGCTATCATACATGCTCTGGGTTGTACAGTCATCTGTCCAAGTGCAGTGCTGCTCTCATATTTTATCATTAGTAACAGCACAAGCACCCTATTTAGTTTTTGGAGGGTGATAAATTTCATTTACTTCATGTATGTTCCTTGACTGCTTCAGGTAAAGTAGTACAGCGCTCTGAACTTGCTCACATTCACACAAGTTAGGCAGGGTCTGAAGCGCCTTGGAGCACACCAAAGCAATGCAGAAACTGACGCTAGTATTTCACTGGGCTTAAGTCTCTTTTCCAGGGTAGAATCAAGCCCAGACTCCATTTGGTGCAGAATATACCACACTGTTGGTATATTCTCTGTTGTGAACACGACAGGTGATAGCTGTGGGATCCTGGGAACATTTCAGTTTAAGTAATGAGACATTCTGCTGACACATTTCTCTCTGCAATCCACTTAGATGAGATATCTGTGCTTCCCTAAAGAATTTGTAAGTTCAGCTGCTAGAAATGACTGAGATTTTCCTTTACATACGTATTTTTCAAATGCATTTGGGAAGTTCTTTTGAGCTGTCTTCAGAATTACTGATGCTGTGAAGATACGTATAGCAAGAAGTTCTGGTTGCTGGCTGTGTGAGATGTGTGGTTTATTGTTTTTTGTTTGTTCTGTGTTTTCTCCCCTAAATTACATTAGGCAAAGGATTCTGGGAAGCCTCAGCAGGTTTCTCACACCTATGTTCAGGTGAGGGTCATTGAAGAGAGCATTCACAAACCAACTGCCATTCCACTGGAGATTTTCATTGTCACCATGGAAGATGATTTTCCTGGGGGAGTCATTGGGAAAATTCATGCCACAGATCAGGATGTGTACGATGTCCTCACATATACGCTAAAATCAGAGCAGAAAAGTTTGTTCAAGGTCAACAGCCATGATGGGAAGATCATTGCCCTTGGAGGGCTCGATAACGGCAAGTATGTCCTGAACGTCTCTGTCAGTGATGGCCGGTTCCAGGTCCCCATTGATGTTGTGGTCCACGTTGAACAATTGCTGCAAGAAATGCTGCAGAACGCAGTCACCATCCGTTTTGATAACGTTTCCCCAGAAGACTTTGTGGGCCTTCACATGCACGGGTTCAGGCGTACCTTGCGAAATGCAGTGCTCTCCCAGAAACAAGACAGCCTACACATCATCAGTATTCAGCCAGTGGCAGGCAGCAATCAGCTTGACATGCTGTTTGCAGTTCAGATGCACAACGGTGGTTTCTATAAGCCTGCCTATTTGATTCAGAAGCTTACCAATGCAAGGAGACACTTGGAAAATGTGATTCGTATTTCTGCTATCTTGGAGAAGAATTGCTCTGGACTGGATTGTCAGGAGCAACACTGTGAGCAAAGCCTGTCTATTGATTCACATTCCCTGATGGCCTATAGCACGGCACGAATTAGTTTTGTGTGCCCCCGCTTTTACAGGAATGTGCGCTGCATGTGCAATGGTGAGTACCGCTCCCTCTTCCCCTCCCATCTTCGCACATTATGCGATAGGATCCGTTTTATTCCTCTGATGCAGATTAGAAGGGGCATTTCAATTCAGACCGTTAAAGCATGACTGGCTGATGTACTGGGGGAATTGATTTCTCAGGCTCAGGAAGAATTGTTCGCATTTACTGATGTAAATGGAAGTTGATGAACTTTGGCCTTTTACAACAAAGACCTCCTTGCTAGAGGCTCTGTAATCAAAGACATCAACCAACTTCAGGGAAGGGAAGGGAGAGAAAGGGAGGGGAGAGGAAAATATGTGGTTTCCCACCCAGTTGGTGCCACCACTGGAATAAACCTTGGAGTGTGACCATAGCAGAACATCCTGGTCTGCAGCAATGCACCAGCAGTATCCAAGGGAAAGGACACCTGACCTGACCCATGCAGGGGGAAAGGCCTGACCATTAATGCTATAGTAGGTGACAGGGTGAGTTTCAGGCTGCTCCACATTTTGGCAGAGATTTCACATGGGCATGTATGACAAATAGACTCAAAAGCCAATCTTCCTGATGATTCCACACTTGGAGTTTAAAACCTCAGGCAGTTACAATAATAGTTCTGTTTCTTTTGTTTGCCAGGCTATTTGCTCCACATTCCACTTCATTTAAGAGCAGAGAAGAAAGCTGCTGTAAAATCAATACATCTAAGTCTCCCTCATCTTAAGCTCACATGCACACATACACACACACAGAGCAGCACAAGAATGCCACAGCCATGTCTCTCAGTAACCAACCTTTGTTTCTGCAGCAGTCAGCAGGACTTGGTGTCCTACCAATACTGCCATAGAAGTTCAGTGCTATAAAAGCATCAGGTTTCTGTATCCGAGGTATTTTCATGTATATTCAAGGACAGACTGGTCCAGTTTTGAGTAACAGCATTGTAAGTTTCAAACAGATATAACAATAAGTGACACCTGAAAGGTTCTGAAATAAAGGATTTTCAGAAGCTTGAAGAGACAGCACTATCTTTCAGCTCAGTTCAGGGGCCAGTGCAGGAGCATTGTCTGCAAAATACTTTCATATTCCCCAAGCTACAGCTTTGTCTCATTGTTGTACCAAGAACTCACAAATCTTCATCTCTATGGGGATAGTGATAGCCCTCACTGTCAGAAATGGGGTTTTTGGCAGCCAAAATTTTCACTGTTTATAATTTCATTTTGCTACTTATTAAAGTCAATAACGATGTATTATTCCCTTCGGATACTAATAGTGGATCTGCCACATAATCCCTTAACTCAAAAAAAGGACTTTGCAATGCAGTACAGTTCTGATCCAGCAGCTCCCTCCCTTTTCCCTCCCTGCACAGCAAGTTTGCACTGGAAGCACAACAGTTCTGCTGGGACAGTGATTCCCAAATTTGCCTGTCATGTACCAGCCAGTCCTCAAAGCACATGGCAGGCTGCCGGAAAGGCAGTGAGCTTCTGCAGACTGCCTGTGATCCCTGGCCTCTGGACTATTTATCATGGCCTTCAAGACTGCTGTATGGGAGCAGTTGCAACAGGCAGCTTGTCCTGGTCCAGCTGGAAAGCTGGAAGGGTTCCCACAGCTCCCATTTGAGCCACTATATGCTGATTTCCCATGGGTGATCCACAGGACGCAGGGTGGGGTTGTGCATCTCCAATCCATCATCCAGCCTTTAATGAAAACAGGTCCAGAGGTGCTGATTGGTGTAGCTACTGAAGAGGTGAAAGCCTTGATGCCTGTTACTTACATGGAGCTAAGAGATCTTGGTGGGAAGTAAAAAAACCCAGGTTTTGCCTTTCTCTGCATTAGTTAATGCTTCAGCCTCTTCTACTGTTTTTAATTAAAGAAGCCACAAGAAACGTTTTGGTATTTAGGTAAACACACAGTCACACGCTGTGTTTTATCACATAGGACGTAAAGCAGACTTCTGAGGGTATGTTAATTAGATTATGTGCGTATAGTTTTGCTTTCATGAAGGCTAAAGACTAGGCCCACTAAAAGTTAGAAAAATGCGAATCTTTGATCAGTAGTTCTTGCACATGCAGATAAATGCAGTACCTCAGAAAAAAGTGCACAAAATACTATCATAAATCTATTTGGGGTTGTTTCATAAGACAGCATTAGCAGTATATTATCAATATAATAAAAGTATTCTACTTCCTTTGTTACTTGAGTAGTTTCATGTCCAGTAAATATTCATATCTTGCATGAGAAAACCATTAAATATTGCATGTTTTCCAGAGATCTGATTCAATTATGACCCAGAAAGCTTGAGTTTGAACTAATTCACTCATTCTTGAAATATGTATCATACTTGGAGTGGTTTTCCCACTGGCAGATGTCACAGATATGCACAATTTATGCATGCCAGCTGTGCATAACTTACCTAGATTACCTTTGTGAGCAAACAGAGTTATCTAACGTGAAAACGCAGGCAGCCTGTAAAAGCAGGCAGTGGGTGAACTTGGGAGGTTCAGCAGCTCAGGTCTGGATGGGTAAGTTCTAAAGTTCAGGTGCATCAATCTGAGCCTTTAAAATCAGTAAAATTGAACTGAAGAGTTTTACAATAATGGAGTTTCTCCGATTTCTGGCTCATCTGCCTGTGTGTGTATGAAAAATACTGTAACAAACTGGGGTTTGTTTCAGTGTGGCTATAGCGGCTATGCAATTGCCACAACATCTCTCAGTGCCTATGGGAAATAAAGGTAGGAGGACTGGAAGAAATGTATTCATAACAAATAGTTCCCATGACATTTTCAATTTCTATAAGCAAAAATCTGTTCCTTTTTTTTTTTTTTGTGATATAAATTATTTTGCATTGAGACAAAGATGAAGGGAAGAAGCAGGTCTTTCTCAGAGCTACTTTGATGTAGCGTTGTTCGATGTTATAATCTTACAAAAGTGAGGTTACATTAATAAGTTTATAGGAGAGGGCTGGATTGAAATCATCTTGACAAATGTGGGTATATATTTACATCTGAGCTGGTCACTCCAGGCCCCATTTGCAGACAGTGGAAAGAATGAGGTATTTTTAATGATGTGATACATCTCTCCCTAGATGTCTAAAATCAGTCGGATGAATCATGCCCTAAAGTTAGATGAGATGAATTCCATTTCAAGTGTTTAACATGGTTCTGGCTTAATAGTTTGAAAGAATTTTTCTAATAGACCCAGAAGTGTTCAGCAAAAGTGCAGGCACTCACATCCACGTTATTTAATCAAGAGAATAGCAGTCTTGTTCCGGTTTCTTATGAAAGCAGGTAATTCTAACTTTATGGATGCACTTCAAGCATTTTTTGAATGTTCTGACAAAACACTGTTGTGTGTCATCACTGATTGTGATGATCTACTATTGATACAGGACCTAACCTTCAGAGGTGGTTTGTGTACGCAGCCCCACAGAGCACAAACTGCAGCTGCCTCTTAAAGAGTCCCGGGTACTCTTCAGGATTGCATATCAGGAACCCAATTCGTATGTGTACAACACTGCTTTTCACCTTTTCAGGAATGTGTCTGCATCCTAAGCCTTGAGTTGGCCTGGCAAAAATAGTCAGGAAAACTGAAGACAAAAGTGCCTGTGCTTGGGACCAAAGATCTGCAGATAAATCTGACTGATCTGGTTTCGCTATAGTCCTTTTAACACTGCACGTATGTAAGGAGAGATGTTTCTCCCTTAGAATATCACTCATTTTAAGGACTGTGCACACTCTTGTATAAAACATTGGAGAATTGAAGCATGAAGTGAGGGCACGACAGTACAGTCAGGGTAAGAGAGAATTGCTATCACTTAATGGTCTTAAGGGAAGCTATGATCAAGGAATGGGTGGAAGAGGTCAAATGTCTCAGTTCCAAAAGTGAGAGAACCTGATTCACTAGGACATGCTGTGTGACATAGTTTTCCAAGAACACTTCAGCTAACTGAAGCCTATGACTGACCTGTGCAGAAATAAGTTTGTGGTATCTGCACTGATATATATACAGAAATCATTGCTTACAGCACCTGGTCACCAGGCTCCAAATTGCAGCTCATGAATTGACAGTCTTCCCTCCCCACTAAATTAGTGATTAGATTGTTTAACAGTTTAAAGTTTGCTTTTCATGTTTTCTGGGACACTGGCCTTCAGGAGTCATTTTTCAAGCTTTCTTCTACAAGCAAGAGAAACAGACTCTTTGTTAAGTATTCCTACAGATTCAGGAGAATGGACCTAAAGAACACCAAGTATCACAAGGTTCAACTTATAATTCTTGAAAAACCCATTTTCAAAATATATTTGTAGTCCTGTAAGCAGTCCTTCTTTGGAGGGACAGGAATGAAATGACTCATTTTGCAAGGGAAAAGTGTTTTCTTCCTCAGTATACTAGTAGGAAGATTATAATACTTTTACCTTCTTTTAGAGAATTAAACTGATGAAGATATGTCACAATCAAGTGGGCCTATTCCACCTTTTCTTGCCATGCAGTGATTGATACTACCTCGTATGTCTCTGTGATACGTGGTAGAGAACAGCTTTATTAATACTGTGAGTTTCAAGGGAATGCCATGGGTTGCCTGGAGTTGCCTGCAGAAGAGGAAAAATACCAATTCAAATCTATATTTCTTGAATCTCTTATTGGATGGTAAATAGACTGCTCTTCGGAGTGGAAATGCGACATTAGAATAATTGCATTTAACTCAGGCTATCAGACTTTGATGTGGGCAACATAACCTTGAACAGTTTCACAATTTTGCTCCACGTAGTTGTGAAATCAGCCTGAAAATGTGTGTTAGCTTGGGCAAGGCAATAACGCAGATTCTGCACTTAGGGCCATGCAGGCAGGCATAAAGCATTTCTTCTCCCAAGTCTGAATATTTAAAAGAGCCTGTGACAGCTATGAAATCCTGCTGCAGCAGAATGAATAAAAAGTTGATTTGCTTGTAGTTTACCAAAAGAACTTTTCTTGGTCTGCCAGAATAAGCAGTTCTTTAGTGTATCTATCTCCACAGATGCACTAAATATGTTAGATCCTTTCCATATATTTTTTGACTGTGGAAGGATAGCTCTGAAGTGCAAATCAGAGTTTGAATCAGCTAAAAAAGCTGGCAGAGATGGATAACAAAGTAAGCTGCTGCTTTATTGCTGAATGTCAAAGATACAGGCATAGGTTAGGGGATGTGAAGATTTGTGGAGCCACATTTGGAAATCTCAGTGTCCCTTTCTTCATTCCGACACTAATGAACGGTGGGACTTTCGTCCAATGACTTGTCTGTCAGCTATGCAGAGGCTCACTTGAATTACAGCCTCAGAAAAGGCTTAAGTGTGTTCAGATTTGTACTCTGTGTACAGCAGAATGATGTGTATTTGTCACATGAGAGTGAGTTAAAATAGCTGAAAACAAATAGAAAATACAAGGCAGCCTATAAGATATTTAACCACTTGTTACAATTTCATAAATAATTGTTAACTTGTCATTCAATTCCAAAGGATGTAAAAAACCCCACCAAACTAGAGAAAACATCGTATTCTTGGCTAAATTCTGCTGATCTTACATTTAAATGGAATATAGTTCTGCAGTGCAGAATCCTATTAAATGACATTTGTTTCTTGATTCTGTAAGGCTCAGAGTGTGACTGCATATTGCAGCTGTTACTTCCGTTAATGCTACCTACTAAAGTGATTAATAAAGATTGCCATGCATCATTTTCTAAGAGTGCTACAGGCAGTACTGTAAATCGTTTACTGCATAGACCTCTCAAACAAATGTTTGACAAAGGAGGCGAGGATGTTAAAGATTAAATTGACTGTGCTGTACATCAAGCAAGACATTTACAGTCATTGCCATATTTGTAGTCAGCTCATGTCCACTTTGAAACCTAAAGTAGTAATTTTTCTTTTTCCAGAAAATACAGTGCCAGGTGATTTCAGCTATGCTTGCTATGAGCCTGCTTGGCTTGTATGAAAGTGTGAGAGCAATAAGATTCTTTCTTTCATTACTTTCGGAGATATACTCTGTGACAGGTTGATTTCCTCCTTTATAAATTGTAAATAAAATACATATGCTCAAAACATAAAGTAGTTTTGAATATTGTAAGGGTCCTGCAATAAACAAGTACTGCCAATATTCAGAAAGTGATGGGTAGAAAGGTGCTGACATTTCATTGTTAAAATCATCACCTGCATGTATTAAGTAAATGAATTTTATAAGCAAAGCAAGAGATGCCTGTCCATTCCCAGCAACTGACATTCACTGCTGAAGCTCTGGCTGCAAATCAACAGAAGCAAGAACAGGAATACCTTTTTTCCTGCACGTAAAGGCTACTCTCATAGCAGCTGCACACAGACGTCCAACAAGATGACCCTAGACAGACCAGGTTCCTTATTGCAATCAAAAAAAAAAGGCTGATTGTTATGGAAGTCATCTATTCCTGAAAATTCATATATTAGGCTGCAATAGTTGTATTGGTTCTTTGCATTACATGTCAGTGTTTGCAGATATTTTCAGATTAGGGCACTTAGAACATATTAATTTAGACACTCTGAAAAGTTATATAGAACTTACAGCCAAAACCTATGGAATGCAAGAAGTTCCTTTGATACCAACAAGCTTCAAAGTAAGCCCTTAACATACTCAGCTTGATAGATGCTTAGAATTTAGGAGGTTTTGAAGAACCTTAATGTAATTGTGCGATGCAAATATTTTAAGCATATTTAAAACTTAGTATTCATCTATCCCTTCAGATTACTTCCTTCTACTTACAGAAGAAGATTTTTAGGAAAGAGTTGACACTGGCATTCAAAATTATTTTACCCAAATTCTGCTCTTCCCTAAAACAAAAGGACAGATGGTTTACCTTATTTATAATTATAGATTGCAACTGCCTATTTAGCATATTGAGCCGCTTCTTTCTTCAATTAGGTAATGTCAAGGAATGCAGTCAACTTATTCTTGATTTTCTGAATTTGTTCACTTTCAGTTCTTAGCATCCAGAGTAATTCATTCACTTGGTTCTTTTTTTTTCTTTCCCCTGGATATATGCAGTTCCAGATACAGCAGGACTTGTGCAGTCACACACAGAGAAAGGAGGATAGGTTTTGGCAGCCTGGGCAAGATGCACAGTAGGATGTGAAACCTCAGGAATGTCAGGAGGAACATGAGAACAGGGCAAGTTTGCCTAAGCTGCACGATCAGGCTGGTAGTGTGTGTGTGCTGTGCAGTATGAGGATGAACAGCCCACCCATCATTCTGTAGCTCAGGGATGCCTTTTTCCTGTCTCCTAGGGAGCGCTACCTCCTTAAATTTGCTCCTTATGGGTGTCCTGCAGGAAAAGGAGTACATATCTTTAAGTAATATTTTTTTTCCTCATATCTCTAAATCCCCTTCTCAGGAGGCTTTGTGAGAAAATGAATGGCCCAAGAACCACAGCACCAATTAGAAGACACTTACTGCTCATAACAGTTGTTTTTCGTAGTATGTTTCCATGGGTTTTAGGGCAGCCTTTGAAGAACTTTATCGGTTTTGCTACATACTTATTCAATGTCTTTTCTGTGAAAATCGGGGTGTTTTTTTTTTTGTTATTAAGCCATTCTTTGCTTGTACTGAAGTGTAAGATCAATAAATGTCTTTCATTGCTCTTGTATTGCTGCAAATCATGCTTTACCCTGTGTATCCCTGACAATATTTTAACTTATTGCAGGAGGACTCTGCCCAGGGTCTAACGATCCCTGTCTGGAAAAGCCCTGCCCAGGGGATATGCAGTGTGTGGGGTATGAAGCTAACCAGAGGCCCTTCATCTGTCAGTGCCCACCAGGGAAGCTTGGCGAATGTTCAGGTGCCTGTTACAGCAGTAAAAGGGGATACACTTGAACAACAAAGTGCTGTCGTTATCATTTTGACAGTAGAGATGCCACTGAAGTCAACAGAGCTTCTCAGCCTTTCTCAGCACTGGCACTCGGTGTACCTGTTTATAAGCCCTGTGAAATACTTGTCTTTATGGGGCTTGTATGAAGATAGTGCTCCAGTTTCCATTAGGAAATTCCCACTGACTTGGTTGAACCGCAGATCAGTAAAACAGGCTGTTGAGAAAACAGGACTTTTCCTAGAGAGTGGTATGCCAGATGTTTTCCTGCCATGGGCAAAGCTCTATAATTAACTCTTCTTCTTACTATTTAGATTACTGAAATTCCAATCTTTATTAATGAAAACATTATACCACCCCCAAAAGAAAGTTTGAGGATGTTCGTTAGTCCTCTGCAGCTGTGTGGTTCCTGGAATATGGTTGAAAGCCAGTGAAAAGGAGCTTTCTGTTGACTTCAGTGAATCCAGGGCTGTATGACAGAGGACATGTGCTATTTCCCTGATGAAAACACAGCAGATACTGAGCTGTATAACTGTGGTCCTGGGCAGTGGTTGAAGAGAATTCATTGCAAGGTTTTGGCTGGCATCTGCCCACACCTAACTTCATACCCTGAAGTCAGCTGCCTGATGTAGAGACATGGGTTTTCTGACTCCCTCTGTTATGAGGTGAGTGCTAAAGGTGCTGAACACTTGGAGAAACCTCTCTTTTTATAAGTATGGAGAAATAGAACTTTCCTCCACCCCATGAAAAAATATTTCTTAAAAAAGTACAATATGTTTTTGTAGTAGGTGCCAGCTTTTTTCCCCATCACAGTTGGGTTTTATTTATTTCTTCCTAGAAGTTTTCATGAGCTCCATAAATTCTGCAATTAACTTGACAGTTGAGGAATTATTTCATGTGTCGCTAAAAGAACATGTGTCTTTTGAAAATGGTTATTTCAGGCCACACTTCCCTTAGCTTTGCTGGGAATAGCTACATTAAATACCGGGTTTCTGAAAATAGCAAGAAAGAGGAATTCAAGTTGGCTCTCCGTCTGCGAACCCTGCAAAGCAATGGAATTATAATGTACACCAGAGCGAATCCCTGTATAATTCTGAAGGTAATTAAAATAACTTTTTTTTTCCGCAGTTGTTTTTCTTGATTATGTATATTCTGCTGGCTGTTAATTTGGGGAGTGCTGTTCTCATTTCAGCTGTAGATGAGAAAATGAAGTCTAATCTGTTTCATGCTAACAGGGAAAATGAATTATTTCAACAAAGGCAGCAACAACAATCAAAAAAGCAGATTTTTAGTGGTACTTTACTTGGAAAATGATCCATTGGGTGCTGTTCATTATAGAAACATGATATTTGTCTGCATACAGGAGCCAGTCTGCAGGAGATCTAAGATTTGGCCATTTGTATCATAGAATCATAGAATCCCAGAATCATAGAATCCCTTCGGTTTGGGTTGTAAGGGACATTAAAGATCATCTCATTCCAACCTTCTTGCAGTGGGCAGGGACACCTTCTACTAGACCAGTGGTCCACTGACTATATGGTCCACTTAACCATATCTTCACAATCATGCTTGCTGAGATAGCTGTTCTTCCCCTGTGTCTTGTGCCCGCCGTTAGAGGATATACCCTCACTGTTATCAGACTGCTTAGAATGTGTCTCCTACTGAATGTGATGATTTCCACACACTGTGAATTAAGATTACGTGTTGAGAGAGGCATGGAGTAGCTGGAGATTGATACCAAATCAATATTTCACTGATAAGCTCTCCATGCATGTTTGTTCTTTGTTGGATTTCTGTGGAATGGCAAATATCTGCTGGATGGAAAGGGAGTGTGAGGCTCATTCAAGAGCCTGGATATATAGTATTTCTGCAAGAGCCTCTAAGGTACAAAATGAAGACATTGACTTTTGTAACTCAGCCATATCCTATAATTCAGCAGTGGGAGAAATGGCACAGAGCCTTTTGTGTCTGCATTTGCAATCTTCAGAGTTCTTTTGGCTGAATGTTTAAATAATGTTAAAATGGCTAGATGAGTTATTAATGGGCAAGAAATAATCTTATAGCTGTTAGACTGAAATATCTCATGAACAACAGTGTTGTCATTCACAGGGGACTCTCTGTTGTTCAGATTTGTACAAGACGATTAAGCTGTGCTTTGAGGCACACAGAAATGCATAGTTTGAACTTCTCAGTATACTTTTCTTGTTCAAAAAACTCAAAACAGAACTGCAGGTTTGAAGGCCTTTGAAGTCTTCATCATGGTTGCTCATAGCATGTATCAGTAAGGAATGTTTGCGATTCTGAAGTTTTGAAAAACTTCAGTTTGGGAAAAATACAAATGGCCCTGCTGGAAGGTGCAGCTTGAAAACAATAGGAGTTGGTACAGAGGCAGACTGAAATGGAGTTAGAATGATGATAGATTTTATTCTGTTAGAGTTCAGTGTATAAAACTCTCATAATTAAGAAGCACAGCAAGTCAGGTCACCGGCTGCTGAGTGGAAAACACCAATTGAAACTGATAAATTTTGCTGCCAAAAGAGAAAAAAACACTCAAAAAATACTGTAAATAAGAGACGTTCTCATTGCAGTCACCTGGGCTGAGTTTTGAGTTTTAGGGTAGGGATTCCATGTTTTCAGTCAGCGCTTCACACAATCTTAACCATCTTGCTTTGAAAGACACTAGTAGCTAAAAATAATACTTGAAGGAGCAGTGGCAAGAGCTGCGACAGCTCTTCTCCGATCTCCAAGGTCATGCTGTTTTGTTTCCTAACTCCAAAGTTTTCCAGCTCTGAACCCATGTCAAGAGGCACTTAGTAGAGAGCTTCAGACCCATGTGTCCAACGAATGTGGTCCAGTGTGGTGAATGGATGCAAAGCCTCCGTTAATCTCGCATGCGTTGAGCAAGGAAGGACACAGAGAATTCCCTCCCTGAGCCTTACACTTGGCTTTTAGTTAGGTCAGGATTTCCTGTTGCAGTGGGTATGTACTTTCCCCAGGTCTGGCCCTTGGCTTCTACTTAAAGAAAAGTAAATTGTTACATTCATCATGCTTTTTTGAAGAAATGTCATCACTTAAAAGGTCAGGAATTGCTCGAGTTTTGTTTGTGAAGGTCATTTAGCAGATTATCAGAGTAAGGTCTTACAAAAGTACTGTATGGCAGATGAATGGAAATATGCTCAAGAGATACAGGTGGCCATAGCAGGTCTCTTTAGGGACAGCAGCTGATTCGTGAACTGTACTTCAGGTATCCCTAACTCAAGATGTTTTCAAGCAAGTTCCACTTAGGCTTTCTAAGCATGTGTTTTCTCATTTGTAAACCAGAAGTAGGGCTTTTTATTTTTTTAACCAGGTACGTATGTTGTGAGATAAGGAGGCACTCGGAATTGAGGCCATTAAGTAGATTACTTAGCGGTCTATAAATGTGAAGTTGTTATCGTTTGAGCATTGCTTTCAATTAAATTAAACGTGAGGAGAATCTTTCCAAATAAAGGATGGGATCCTGTGCTCTTTTGAGCATTCTGGCATCACTCCAGCAAAGCACTTAATCACTTGCTTAACTTCCTGTATTTGAAGGCAATTGGAACTACTCATATACCTTAATTTTAAACTCATACTTAAGTATCTTCTGGATTAGCAGCAGAGGGCCAAGCATCATCACTGAGCACCAAACAAAGGCAAAGGTGGAAGAAATTTAGACCCACCATATAGCCTGAACCTATGGGAGGAAAGGCAGAAAACATCACCACTATTGGAACATACTGTGGCATTGATTTTCTTTGAAGCAAGCCTCACCTATTCCAGTCTATTTAAAAATTAATGCTGCAATATGGTTTTCGGTGTTTTAAGTGACCAGCTTAATTTTGGGAGCTCATACATTTGTGATAACTCCAGGGATGGAAATATTTCATAGTCATAACACAATGTCCTCCTTGGATGAATAATCAATTCCATAGAGCAAACCACTCGTCTACTATTTGCTGAAAGTGTACTAGCTGCGCTGTAGTGATACAATATAATAAGGGTGTTATTTATTCAGCTGTTTCAAATAAAGCAACTCATCCATCGATTTTGAGAGTTTGGCCATTTTTTTTGTTGCTTGCTCTTGCTTTTAAGACAATTGAAGCAAAATGAGATGCAGGTCGATGGCCTTTTTTTGATTTGAAAAGATGAGGTATATCAAAAAAACAGTATCACCATTTCCTTTTTCATGTGTAACATCTATCTGGGAAAAGTAAGATTTAACAATTCGAAGCATTACAAAGCTATTGCAGAAGAGAATTCCCTAAATAATTTCATTTCTTTTTCAAGAAACACAGTGGAGATTTTACTTTGATTTAGTATGAGGTGTCCCTGCCCATGGCAGGGGGGTTGGAACTACATGAACTTAAGGTCGTTTCCAACCCTAACTATTCTGTGATTTTATGATTTTCAAAATGTAGAGGATTAAAAATAGGTAAAGAGAGACTTTCCTATCGTACCAGAAATGTAGCTGCTAAATGGTAAAAAGCATATGTTCCATCCAGGCAGTTAATATGAAACTTTGCATGGTTTAGTTAAGTGTATATTATACATTTTAATGCATTACTGCTGCGTGGCTTATGCCGGATAAGACCGAAGCTTGGATATGATCCCAGCTATGGCTGGAGTTGAAAAGAGTAATATTTTAATTAAATACACCGTTTTACACAAACGAACCTGAAATGTAATTCGGCTAACGAAATATTTCCCCAGATAGATTAGTAGGCAGCATGCTGTATCCATGATGTGGGACTGCAGATGGACTGTGTGAGCCAAAGGTGGTCTCAGAAGGACCATTTCATCATTTTATTACCTGTGTTGATACACAAATATGGATGCTGGCCAAACATCTTAGCCAGGCTAATATTCTAATATAATTTACAATATGTATTTGGCTCAGTTTTTCTCACTGAATGGAAACTGTTGAAATGTAAGAGATTGCATCAGCTTTTGGAGCCTTCTCCATTCTTTGTACTTCTCTGCAGGTGAGGAATTTTGTGTCTCTAAGAGCATATACATTTAGGTATGCATTGACCTCACTGTCCCAGTAGTTACAATGAGAGATAGTGTAGCCCAGAAAACTTTGAGAGGTGGAAGCTTGGTGGGAATTTTCTGCCCCCCCTAGGATGAAGCAGCATCTCTCTGCTTTCATCTTGGTGCAGAAGGTCTCTGGCTGCATTGGTGAAGGGTTGCAGAGTTTGATCTCTCTGGTGTGAGATGGAGTGACTCAAGCTCTCTGCTGTGTTGCATCACATAGATGGAGAAAAAAACAGTGCCTGAACTAGGAGTCTGATGCTACCAGTTTACTTTCCAGATAACTGCTTAGTCTGGACAACAGCATTGACCATTCATTGAATTTCCACACTATTTGCTTAAATGTACCTCATTTAGTAAGACCTTAACTTAATGTTCTGCGTTTCTTGGTACCAACGTCCAGGCTATAGTCAAAGAGTCCCCTCTGAGGATTGAACAGTGTCCCTGACATCAGAGCAGTTATGAGTAATGATGGCGACACCAGGGATTAATCAAGGATCCAAGGTTGAATTCTCCTTGCTTAGGAAAAGGGACATTGTTTTGACCTGTTGAGTGGAGGATGCTTCTTCTCCCTGCCCAGCCAGGCTTGCTGCTAAGGAGGAAGGACAGCAGCCCTTTGCAGTACCCTCTTCCTTGCCAGCTTTTCCTGCCCTTCCTCTTCCTCCTAGAGGCATGGGGCCATCAGGGGCAAATATTTCCTCCCTGCCCCATTACCACAAGGCCTGTGACCATCTGATTAATGAAGGTACTTTTATGGTCCCATTTCTAGGGGTATCTGAGCATGTCACAGTCTTTAATGTATGCGTCCATAAAGCAGTGATTTGAGGTAGGGAAATGACGTTATCCTTCTTTTACTGATGGAGACCTGAAACTAATGACTTGCTTGAGACCTCAAAGGAAGAGTGCTGCGGTGTGTGGATTCCTATGCATATCTATCATATCTTAGGCTAGTACTGTAAGCGTCAGACCATCCTTTCCATCTTTCACTCCATCCTGAGGTGGGGGTTCCTAGTGCTTTTTTTGATAAAAGGAAGGAAGCAAAGTCCTTCACAGTATGTATTTACAGTGTATTGCAGATCTTCTGCTGGTAAAAAGAAGTAAAAGTGGGTGAGAAAGATGGATAAAACATATTTTAATGGCAAATCTTTTAGATCATCATTTCCCATACAAATGGTGTAATATTTATCCCAGGTGCTCATATGCAGTGTTGTATTTATAAAGATAATTGGAAAAGCATGTTCTGCGAGTAAGGGTAACACACATGCAGGCAGTAGGTCCTTCAGGGTATAAGTAATCTTAGGGGAGGTATGTGTATATTATATACAATTAGTACAGCAGTTTCTATAGGAAGAAGCCTTTTGAGAAGAAGCAATTTAATTGCTTATCCAATGATGGCTGCTTTTCAAAGTGTAATATGTTGGCATGTATTTTTCTAGAATATTGATTTGTGTTGTTGAGCCAGACCACCCTTTCTGAGCAGCGTCTGCAAGGTTTGTGGACTGTTTTGTTGCACAGGGAGAAAAGAAACTACTGCTCCATCTCTAGAGAGAAACCAGCTCAGTTTGTCAGGGCATCCTGTTTACCAAGGTTCCTCCTGAGCCAATGCTTTAATAGCCCAATTTCAATATACAGAAATAGTTTACAGCTGAGGGTAAACAATTTGGGTCTTGTAAGAGAAGATTTTCAAATGGAAAATAAGCCAGAGTTATATTCCTATACATTCATTAGCCACTTTTGATTGAGCTCTAGCAGTACCAAGCAATATCCATCCCTCAAGCATGTAGGATTACAACCACAGTTTTAATTTCTTCCCAGTTTAATTACATCCTACAGTCAAAGACTTCAGAATAGCCAGCTGTCCATAGCAGGGGCTAATTCTTGCTCTTCTGGCTTCATGTATGTCCCTCTAACATCCCTTATGCCATATATAGTAAGTAGGTAGCTGGCATTTATAAGGACCTTATCACATGCTTGTCATCTCTGTGTCCCCCCATCCAAGCGATTGCAGAGCGGTGTGGCTTACAGCCCCGCATGTCCAGTGTGACTTGGCTTGAGGTTATAGGCAGTGAAGAGACTGAGGTTTGGAAAGGAGAAGGAAGTGGAGAAGGAAGTCCAGAGATCATCAGAAGCCAAGATTTTACCCTTAACCTTTCTCCAAGTAGTTTTATGAACCTCCAAGGACAGTAAAATGTTAATAATGGCACGACAGCACAGTCTGCTTCTGTAGATTAACATTTACCTTCAAGCCACATCAGAGAAGAGTTTGAGCATCATTTCAGTTACATGCCAAGGGATGTCTCTACCTAACACAGTTTCAAATGACTATTCATGCCAGAAGTGGTCAAAAAAGGCCAAAGAGAAACGGACACAATGCAGCCTTCTCACATCTGCATTAGCCATGCAAGTTTAGCAGGCCACCAAAGCTTGGTGGAGGGGTTCTTGCACTGACAGCTATGGCAACTCTGTTTTGCTAGGGGAGAGCAGTAGGGCTGTGTATAATGTGTGCTGCAGGGAGGAATTTAAAAGGACACAGCCCCTGAACTTTTCAGGGGGATAAGTAATGGGACAGAACTGTCTCGAGATGGGGTTTGCAGGAATAAATAGTTCCTAGGGCATGACATAAAGGTAAAATAACTGCAAGCTTTCAGAGAGCTTGAATCTAATTAATGTGTCATAAGAAATTATTTCCAGCCTTGTCAGCCATTTTAAACTTATCTGCCATCTGTTAGAGAAACCTAAAATCTTTGAGAAAACTGCTAATCTGGAAAGCAGCACTTCTTACCTATTCCCTCTCTCTGTACTTTGCCTGCCCCAGCAGGCTAGCACAGATTTTCCCTTTATGAAGACTACAGATGAGTGAGGGACAGGAGGGAGTGTGAGAAATCCTAACATCATCCCTAAAGCCATCAACACAGCATAAATGTGAGTCAAGAAAGAAAAGTACAACCATCTGATATCATCTGTGAGATACACACAGAGCATGAAGTATAGCACACTTGGAAATACCTGACTTCAAGGCCAAGCAGAATCTTACTGTTGTACTTAATGAAACCAGAATTACTAATCTTAGGGACAAATCTGCTCCTCACTAAGATGCTCCAAAAGGTTACAGAGTTATGGGATGTGTGCATGAGCAGAGCACCCAACGTCCCCAGCTGAAAACAGCAGGCATTGACTTTGCTATAAGTGTTTCTCAAACACCCAGATGTGGTTCCTTGCCTTTTGATAGTATCAACTGCCAGGAGGAGAATCACAGCACAGAGGTGTATGGTGGGACTTGCTCAGAGAGATGCAGCTGCTCAGCAGCAGAACCAAGAGCTGAACAAGGGTCTTGCAGTTCATGCCCAGTTCAGTGAGACATATCGTTATCCCAGTCCTTGCCTGTGTTCTGGATCTATGTGTTTTCTGTATTTTCAGTTTGCCTGCTTTAGCAGCTTTAGGTGAATTCTAAGCTGATATTTTCAGGTATTTTTTGCTGATGATAAAGACACAGCTTTTCACTATTTCAGTGTCATGTATGAGAGCAGCATTAACACTGTAAAGACTGTCTAGAAGTCCACATTCTCCGTGCCAGCATATTACTGGATGGCTGAGTGCTTGAAGCACTTTGATTTCTGTTTCTCCCCCCACAGACTGTCGATGGCAAACTGTGGTTCCAGCTGGACTGCGGAAGTGGCCCGGGAATCCTGGGAATTTCTGGCAGAGCCGTTAATGATGGAAGCTGGCATTCGGTCTTCCTGGAGCTGAACCGCAATTTCACAAGCTTGTCCCTGGACGACAGCTACGTGGAGCGCCGCAAAGCCCCCCTCTACTTCCAGACTCTCAGCACGGACAGCTCCATCTACTTCGGTGCCCAGGTCCAAGTGGATAACGTCCGCAGCCTCACCGATAAGAGAACGACGCAGGTCTTGAGCGGCTTTCAGGGCTGCCTGGATTCCGTTGTCCTCAATAACAACGAGCTGCCGCTCCAAAACAAGCGCAGCAGCTTCGCAGAAGTGGTTGGCCTGACCGAGTTAAAGCTTGGCTGCGTCCTGTATCCTGATGCTTGCGAGAGGCATCCCTGCCAGAACGGCGGCACCTGTACCAGCGTGCCATCTGGTGGTAAATATTTAGCATTACTTTATGGATTTCCCCACGCACACTCCCCTTTTTCCTCTATAATTTATTGCCGGAGATGGTTTTATGCCGCAACATGCTTGAAAAAATCTCATGAAGTCCATAAAACTCTGATAGGTATTGCAAATTGTGTAAAAGCTGTTTGCTCTATAAATAACAGTGGAATGGCGCCCCTTCTCATTGCATTAGTGTTCCAGGAGGAAATTGATTTATTGGCTGTTAGGATAATCCTATTTCTATAGAAACCAATAGAATTAAAATTACTGTAATGCTCACTTGGATTCTTCAGGATCCATTTACAGCACCGAAGGCTGTACACAAAGATGGTGATTTCAAACATCCATCACAGATGCAATGGCACTGTTGCCTTTCTCTGTTTCTGAAACTGTCACAAATAATTACTGAGCTGTCCACAAACACCTAGGTCCTTTTGTGAGTGAGTAATTTGATTACATGTCTACATGGAAAATAGCGAGTCAGCCCCATTATAAACCCCCCCTAGAAGTGTATTTTACGGCCTCCTCAGAGGCCTGAGTGCTTCAAGGTCTAAGTAATATTATCCAGAGTTTATAAGGGCATTGATTTAAACAGTCCTCGTGTTGGAGTTTCCTACCCAGTAGTTATACGGTGGCTTGTGTGATTTGGTATGAGTGACTTACTGTCCAGTAATGCAGTGCACAAGCTACCAGACTGTAATAGCAGTTACCATCTTAGCAGGAAAAAAGCAAATGGCATACCTGTGGGAGATTCCCTCTAGGGCTGTTCTGTCTATTCAATGTAAAAGCTTCCCTTCCAGTTCTCTGTATTTTATTAGCAAGCAGCATTGCTCACCTTTTCTGATAGACCGAAAATTCCTCTGAAAGGGAGGATGCTCAGCAGAGAAGTCTTCTGTAAGTTCAGAGCTTTCCACTTACTGTCAATGGTTTTGGCCATGGCTCCCCAGGGAAGTTCCCACTAAGGTTTATTTATAGGGAACATTTAGACACTGTCACAGGGTTTTCTGCTTTAATGTGTCCATGCAGTTCCCTTCTGCCCATAATTATTATTTGGTTTAGGTGTTGTTCTCACATTTTCTTTCTGACCCCCCTTCCTCCCATAAATTCTTCTGAACTTTAGGAACTTCCTAAAACTTGAGAACAATTTTCCAGGCTGAAATCCAGTGAGATCTGAGCAAAACTGGCAGGCAGAAGTTTCTCATTTGGATAACCCAGCCCTTGTAGGGTAAACCCTGACAGTGTGGATTTTCTGATGCTGAGCTATCACAGCTAACAACTCCTCTGGATCCTTGGCTTTCGTCCAGCCACATCTTCTCCCATGCCAAGGCAAATGGTGCGTCAGGAATGCTATCAGCTTTGCTGTGGGTGAAAGGAGATGGGAGGACAATTGGGAGGAATGAAGCACAACACTGGCAAGCCAGGATTTCATGTGCAGCACAAGGACAAATGTTGCTGTTTGTGTGTGTCTTTGAAGGTCTTCATTTACCAAAGGAAGTTAAAAAGAGAGTGATACACAGCAAGGGCAAAAATAAATCCTTCTGAGGCAGAAGGATGCTGCAGCCACTGAGAGAACTGCTAAGCAAGATTATTTAAATCCCTAGGAAATACAGCTGTAATATGTGCATGAATGCAGCATGGCTTTGATTCGGACTCCATACTTAATAAATGAGGTTAACCATTTGCCTAGTATCCTAGGAAGCATGAGAGCAGCTCTTTCTATTGATTTTATTTCAGTCTATTTACAGTATTGCTCAGCAATCTCGTGATGAGTAAATTGAAACCTTTCTAACTAAAGGCTTTACAGTAATTCTTTCTTTCCCAGCGCCACGTACATGCCAATTCAAACTGAGGGGAGATGCGGGGTGGGGGAGAAACAGGCGGTGCTGAAGATTGGACCCATTTTAGTACTGGAATGGCATGCACCATTTTCATGTCAACATAATTCCCTGCTGGAAAGCAGGAGCGGAACTGATTTAAGTTGCCTGTGTTCCTGCCTCGGCGAGGGGCACGTGCCCTGCAGGGATGTTTCAGCTGCCTGCCGCTAAAATCTGTCTGCTGTTTTTACTGCCTCAGCAGTATATGTAAATAAAGGATTGTTATAAAGCCATAATTCCAGGGCAGTGGGCCCTAACTGTACGTTGGTGGTTCTGCAGCCCAGCCCACAAGGACAAGGCATGGGCATTTTTCTTTCCACCAGCAAAGTGATGCCATTGTTAGTGTCCTCCATGTGCAAAAAGGCCACCTAATTAAATTCCCTAGAGCTGAGAGCCCAACAGCTTTGCAAGTATTAGTTGTGAAGCCACAAATTGCAACGTGTGTTTAAGAATCATCAGCCACTGTATTCACTGACAGAGACATTGGCAGCTTTCATTTATATTAAAAACCTTCATTTTTTACCTTAAGAAAGAAAATGGCAGCTTTTTTCTTTTTCTGGGGGGAAGCATTCAAAAATATACTGTGCAGAGGTCCTTTTCCCAACCCCAGGCACTCATAGAATCATGGAATGGTTAGAAAGGACCTTAAGATCATCCAGTTTCATCCCCCCTGCCATGGGCAGAGACACCTCACGCTAAGACCATGTCACTGTTGCCCAAGGCTCTGTCCAACCTGGCCTTGAACACTGCCAGGGATGGAGCATTCACCACTTCTTCAGGCACCCTGTTCCAGTGCCTCACCACCCTCACAGTAAAGAACTTCTTCCATATATCTAACCTGAACTTCTGCTGTTTAAGTTTAAGCCCATTACCCTTGTCCTAATCAGTAGCATCAGCATCTCTTGACTAATATCTTCCATGATATTATCCTCCTGTTAAAGTTCATGGAGATTAAAGTTTCCTCTTCCTAAACAGAAAGTATATGGCATATTGACAGGATTTATTTTAATAAATAAAGCCTCTAATTCGAATTTAACTGAGCAGATTTCATATACTGTTAACATCCTGTTTCTTACAGAAACCCTACTGTGCTTTATAAGAAAATTAAGAGAATGAAAAAGAAAGCTCAGATTTATGGCTAACTTTAAAAGAAAACAGTCAAACAAAGGTTACCCAACATTATAATGTGAAAGAGTTGCTGGCTACATGCCAGAAATCAGAGGGGCCATACCTAATTTACATGTAATTTGCATAAATTGATCCATAGTAGCATTCCTGTTGTGAGTTCTTCCGTTCAGTAGAAATGCCTACTGCCCTGTTCACCATTAATAAAAAGCTGCTTCTCATTACCTTCCACTTCATCCTGTGGTTATGGGAATAGGGCAGTATTACAACTCTGGAGAATTGCTAAAGCGAGGCTTTATAAGCACTGTGTGTCCATGCTCCTGCTGTTAGGTTTCCTATGGGTAAATCCAGAACATCTTCAAAGTAACCTGGCTCAGGGACAGTGCTGTGTATGGGCTGCATAGAGCTCAGGACTGGTTGCAAAGGTGTTGTCCCAAAAAGAGAGCTGGCACAGAGCTGGTAACACTGATTCTGTCTGACCTCTGCCTATTGAACAGGAGAACAAAATCAGTCATAGAATCCCAGACTGGTTTGGGTTGGAAGGGACCTCAAAGCTCATCCAGTTCCAACTCCCTGCCACAGTCAAGGTACTTTCCAGCAGACCAGGTTGCTCAAAGCCCTGTCCAACCTGGTCTGAGGATCTCAGCCTGTAGGAAAGTGTGGATAACTTAGATGCTCTGGGAAATCACAAGAGCACAGAAAAAACTCCTTGCTTTCAAAATGTGGTTTCTGGGTGACCGTGACATGCACTCGTGTGTTCCCATGGGACAGAATCCAGTTCTGTGGCAGCAGTGTATGCCCAGAGTTGTCAACAGTTAAAAAGAGGTACTGTGTGTCCAGGGATCCCATGGGGAGATCCTATGCATCCTTAAAAAGGCTGGGAAAGAGAGACAAGCACTCACTAGGTCTGACAGAAGGAACTACATAGAGCTTTAGGACAATTTTCTTGAGAGACACTGGAAACCACAGCCCTGACATACAGGCCACGTTTTTCCAGACTTATGGAGACCTAGAGACCTACCCATAAGTACGGGTCAGTAAAGCTATTTTAAAAGAGAGCTGTTAGCATGTTGAGACCTGACAAACAGCGTGACTCTCAGAAACAGCTTGGCCCTTTGGGCTGAATTTTCCCAAGAAAATTCAACCAAGTGTTTAAAGTGTGGTTAAGCTATAAGCTGCTGAATAAGAGGTCTTAGAATGGGAAATGTCACACAATCTTAATAATAGAGTGGCGTTACCACGTCTGCCAATGGTAAATGTATGTTTATCTGCATGAATAACAACATGAGCAATCACAGCAATAGAAGGCTTTACTGTAATCAAATGCAAACACTGAGCCAAGGTTTTCAACCACAGAGAGAAACCTCATGTTTGTAAAGCCTGCAACTGTAAGTGTAGTTACTTCCTTCTAATTTGATCAGTCCTATATACATATGGCTTTGATTGAAGTAAATGGCTTATATGAGTAGGCAATTTTATTTGAGCAGAAATATTTACTGAGTCAAGGACTGTGGGCAAAGTGTGAGGACAGAAAGTCAATGCTTTCCCTCTCCCCATTTTTCCCATTTTTTTTCTTTTTTTCCTTTTTTGTTTAATGAACAGAATTAAAATCCAAACTGAGGAGAAAACACAACGTGGCACTTAGATGGCAGATTCAATACATGTTTTAAAGCATGTTGGCAGCAATGACACGCAGGTGGTTTTGAGGATTAAGTGGTTCGTAAGAATGACATCAGGGAAAAATAGGTGTATTAATAGTCATGAACTAACCTGGTCTTACTTATGTTCTTGATCTCGCTTTCTCACACACACAAATAAACCAGCGTGCTGTAATGTGAGAACACCACATGCACATCAGTTAATTTTTAAAAGCTTTTTAGAAATGTGGGGTGGTTTAATCTTTTTAATAGCTGTGCTTTTAGACATCTGGACCTAAATTCCTGCTTTCAGAGCACACTCATGCCAATCCTTTTCATAGAAAGCACCTGTTTAATGAAGACTGAGGTTCATTTTCCTACCAACTAGTGGCAAGAGGCAATCATCTGCTTGAAGACGGATGAGTTCAATCTGAAGTGGCAGCAATATGTATGGCTGAAGATCACACAGTTCTTGAAGGCCTGGTATGTCTATAAACATACCAAAATAGAAATGCTGGGAGAAGTCCTTTTCACCTTCAGTTCTTCTCATCAGTTAACTTGCCATTGCTGTGAGCAGGCCCAAGGCCAAGCTTCTTTCTGGACATCGAGTTTGTCAGGTCTAGGCACACAGCAGGGAAACAAGGGGAGATCAAATGAGAAGGCCAAAGCACGTTACAGATAAAAGCCAGCTCCTTTTACATGCAATAGATACAAACAGGAGCATACACATGTTCAAAAAAAGAATTGGCAGCAGTTTGGAGCATCCTCTTTAATAAAGCCAAGTAAACCTGAGGATAGACAGACATTCAGATGTTCAGGCTGGGAATGCTACCAACAGAAGCGTTCGCTGCATAACAGCATCCCATCTGCTGATGGCACCATGCCTGCCTTTTGCCACTGTCTCTGCTTATTAAGTGCCAAGTAAACATAGGTATAGGCAGGAAGCCTGTGTAGTGTCCTTGATTACAGCATGTTGCTCTTCAGTAGGGTCTGAGCGGGTAAGTCCCTTTAGCTCTGAACAGGGACATGCCAACAAGGCAGGAAGAGAAGTTGTTGGATTTAAAGAGAGAAGGTGAGACTCAGCTACACAGAGGGGACTCTAATTAGTGGAGAAGCATGAGAGCCTTATAAAACAATCAGAAAGCCCAAGACTACGTGTAAGCAGGAGAGGACTGTGTCTACATAATGTTTTAGATCACAAATGCGCTTTTATGTGAATCTCCTGATCATCTCCTTGCATTGTGCTTTGGTTCCCACTGTGGAGAGGTCAGGTCAGGACCAGGTTTCTTTCTGGACAGTGCTGAGCTTTAAGATGGACACCAGGGGCACAGCTAACATGACCCCAGAGCTCTGAAATGTGTGCACTGGGGGTGCTGGGTCCTCAGCACCAGCTATTTTGCTCCACAGACCCACTGCCATTACTCTGCAGGGCTTGCTAATGTATGTAGAGCCTAAAAGGGCTATACCATTTGGCGTAGCTTGTTGTTGCTCCCAGGTTAGCTGTTGGTACAGGTTATTGTGGCACATGCTGAGGGTGTTGTGGTCCCACCCCAGCACCACTGCAGATGTGTTTACCACACTTTCTTTTTTCCACTGGTTCCCTCTGAAGAAATCCAATAATGATATCACAAAATTTGCTGCCTTGGCCAGATCAACATTTTGATCAGCATTACTATGCAAAATGAAATATTCATGTCTCTTGGAGGGAGCTCAGGTGGACTGTATTGATCTTAAAGGTAGATGAATTTCCAAGGCTTCCAGTACCTCCACTGTTCACAAGAGCAAGCCCTAGGTTGCTTGAAAGGTTTTTTTCATCCCCTGCTGAGAGGATAGAGCTCTGTCCTCGGATGTGGAAGTTCCCTTGTTATTCTTGTGCTAAATGAGTTCAAAGAAATGCATGATACATAAGCAGGATATTGAAAGTGTAATTAAATTAAAAGTTGGTTGTGGGACCCAAAATGCACTCCTGACCAGAAGGGCTTTCTTTAAGATTGTGCTTAATCCATGGCCATGTAGCTACAATGTGCAGAAGCAGGCAAAATTACATCCTCCTCTGAGAGGTTTGGACAAGCATGAAAAGGTCTGGCAAGCCTGCTGGCCCAGTTGATGTAAGCTGTGTACTGTGCCATCGTATCAGCTCTCCACATCCCTACTCCATGAATTCTGACATATGCTTTGCTGTGTTGGAGACCTCCTGGGTGAATGCTCTGCAGCTCTGAGCATGTGTGTCGCTGGGAAGTTCTGTCTTTTGCCAGAGGCTCAGAGTTGGCAGGTGTATGGCAGTGCTTCCAATGACAGGAAAAGTCAGTGATAAATATTGTAATGTAATACTGCCTTGGTTTGTTGCCTTTTTTATTTCTAACTTTGATCTGCAGTCTTAGGGTCTGTAGTGAATACTTCAGTCTTGTAATATGTGTGTTCCACCATCATCAGATCAAATTCAGTCAAAAATGTAGGCTATCAAAAGCACACTTTTCATTTTGGTTTTGTTCATACATTGCCCAATTGATCCCTAACCCATCTGGAGCATTCAGTTTCGTCTGCTCTTAGCATAAAATGTGAATTGAAGTTAGTCCATCTTTAATAAAATCATTGGGCAATAATAATTATGAATAAATCCATGTTCCTTTTATACTTGGTGGTAAAAGGGTTTTAATTTCTTTTTACCAAATCAATATTTCTCAAGTTTTCTGCAGTAATAAATGTAACAGAATATGTTACAGAGTGAGAACCCAGGAATTAATCAGCTGAAACAAACACAAGACGTGAAAAGAATGCAACTCAAAAGCTTTCTCCTGCAAATGATTGCCAACTAACAACTTGGGTACAAAAAGTTGGCTTTTAGAGTCCCTTTAAAATTATGAAGGTTTAAAACATCAGATAACAAATAGAAGAACATACCTATTCTGCTATTATATAAGGGAACATTTGTTTATGAATAAAATGTTTTATACTTGAACATTTTCACTTCACTTAAATTCATTGAAACCATAAAAATATATATAAAACATTACTGTAAATTTTTGAACTATAGATGTCACTGTTCAGTCATAAAATGAAGCACCGAAACAGCTTTATTTATTCATGCTGTGATTTCTACCTACAGTGGCAGTTCTGTATTTATTCAGACCCAGATCTCTGCAGGTCCAGAAAGTTGTTTGCATTGTGTGAGTGACCAAAACATAATCCTGTCTTCTGATCCTGACCAAGCGTGCTTTCTACATATCCTCATTTCTCTTCTTAACCCTGCAGCCTTGAAAACAGCAGTGCTTCTATCTCCGTTCTTGTAGCAGACAGCAAAACAGCATGATATTTGAGTATCTATTTCATTTATCTTCAATTAAATAGGATTGGACTCTTGACTGAATATGCCAGCAAATCTGGTTCCAAGTTTATTCTCAAAAGCTCATCCTCATGAAAGAATTCAATTAGAGTAACAGAACAAGGCACACTTGAATGCATAGGACATGAAAGATGTGGGAGTCAATGCAGAATTGCTTTTGCTTCTTGCCTCCACTGGGTTTTCCCATATTGTTTCCATTAAATTCTTCTTCCAACTGTTCTGGAAATCCCTGCCTTGTTCTTACAACAGTGGCTTTTAAAATAAGTTTTGGGTTTTTTCAGATGTATAGATATAGAAAGTTTTTAAAAATACGTTTAAAAGGCTCACCACTGAGGGATGGTATTTCAACTACATCAGCTTCATCTTCAATAATTTTGACACTGAACTGAGTTGCATTCAACCATTTCAATTCTAACTTCCAGCAGTATTAATGGCAGGAAGATTCCTTGCTCCAGTTGCTTAATATGCTGTATTCAGTAACTACGTGAACCCCATCACTGGAGCTTGAACCTTGCCTAAACATCTGTTTAGGACATTTGGGTTGTGTTAGTTTCTTTTAAAATTCAGTCAAAGGTTTTTACAGATGTCCAGGAAAATTTTGCTAGTTCAACAGCTCTAATCTAGGAGTCCTTCCATCCCAGGGATTGCATTAGCTATCTCATGGCTTTCACAGCCTACATGCTCCTTGCTCTTTTGGAGTGAAAAAGCAGTCAGGTCTTGATAGCCAGTTCACTACCTCACAGGATTTCTTTTTGAACTTAAATAAAGCTTTTATTAATGGCATTGTGCCATACAAAATCACAAGGAGAGGAAAAAGAGGGAGAGAGGTATTTGTCATTTGATACTTGGCAGAGTGAACTGATGAGTTAAAGAATTGTTTTTCATGCTGATGTTGCTCTTCTGTTGGCAAGAAACATGGAAGTAGGACTTTGATCCCCTATAGGGTCCCCTTCCACTTCAGTGGAGTTATGTCTGATGTATTGCAGCCAGTGATTAATCAGTGTTTTAATAGCACACACTGCATATAAGCAGCTCTGACTAGGGCTGGCATTGCTCAGGTCTGCTGATACTATGAAGTTTATAGTTCATGCCTGCATGATACGCTTCATGAAAGTGGTTTATCACTTTCCTATCAAGTGTTTTATCACTGTCACATCCCTACTGTTTTGTCCTTGTGAAAAGCAGATGTGGAAAAGCTCTCAGCTGGTTTATGTTTCCTTGGAGAAGCCCCAGAAGGAGCATGGGCTGCCACTATCAGCAAAGATGTTCTGTATTTTCAGAAACACTGGGAGATGCATTCTTGATCTAGAATAATTCCTTTATCCAAAGTTGTTCCTGGGTGACATTTATTCTTACCTTGATTGTAACATTTGGAGTGGTCTGGGCTGAAGTGATTCCTCTGGTCCCTGGTTGTAGACAGGAGCTCCAATTGTCCAGACATTCCAGATAAATGAACTTGCAATTGGCATTAGTGTGGACCACACAGACATCAAATCATAGAATCATAGAATAGTTAGTGTTGGAAAGGACCTTAAGATCATCTAGTTCCAACCACCCTGCCATGGGCAGGGACACCTCCCACACATACCAGAATGAGTATAAATACTGCCTTCCCTAAAAGTACAGTATATTTTGGGGGGGTAAAGTATCCAAATGGATCCCCTTGCTCCTGGACAGATACAGTAGTAGGCTTCTCATTTATTTCTCTGTGTCCCTCACCTCCCAGGCTACCAGTGCAACTGCCTCTCCCAGTTTACAGGAAGGAATTGTGAGTCAGAGATCACAGCCTGCTTCCCAAACCCCTGCCGGAACGGAGGCTCATGCGATCCCATCGGCAACGCTTTCATCTGCAACTGCAAAAATGGCTTGACAGGAGTAACGTAAGTGACCCTCCCCAGGAGGGCAATGGGAGCTTTTCAATTCAGTGATGGTGGGCTTTTTGATCACACATTTTGTACCAGAAAGCTATGATTCACCTAGCAAAAGAATAACCCAAGGCTTAGTGCTTATTTCAAGTCTAAGCTAATGACAGCTGAGAAATCCATGAGGCTCGCATGTTCAGAAATGCGTTTCTGAACCCGGCCTCCTAAATTATTGTTTCAGGATGTTATCTGCAGACAGTTTTCACTGAGATATGCAGGCGTGTTAGATCCTTTTTGAGCATTTTTGAGCATTTGAGCAAAACATTACTGCTATGTAATGTTTTGGGGGAGCATTTTAAATGGGTCATTTAATCACTTCAGTGCTAACATAAAAGCCTAATTCCCTGCATTCATTTCTTCATGCTTATTTTAAATCCCAGCCTTGATCATATACTTGTTGTAGAAACAGAAAATCCTCTGACCTGCCCATCAACATGCATGCGTCTCATCTAGTTTGTCTGCTGTTTATGCTTTCTGTTCTGCCTTGTTTTATCACCCCTTCTTCTTTCCAATTCACCTCTTTTTCAGGTTCCTATTCTTTTTTCCCCCTGCTTGTCTAATATTTGCTCATTTTTTTCTCCAGGCCTAAATAATTTTACACAGTCAGTGTATCTCCCTCTTAAATAAGTACTCTGATTTTTTCTCAGCTGTTTTCTCCTTGAATCCTCCTAATATTTTGTACCAAATCCCATGGGATCATCCAAAGACAATACAAAAAGTCTGAGATTCTTTGTTACATTCAGTAATCCCGATTAGGGCCAGGGAGCTTTTTCCTATCAGATGCTTTAAAAATGTTACTTTCTTCTTGATGTTTCTATTTTATTGTCCTTAAAAGCCATGGAAATACTGTAGAAAAAAAAATAAATGCTATTAAATTATATGATAACGTTAAGATCATTTGGCAAGCACCAGCAAGGTGATACCACTTTGACAAGTTAAGTCATCATGTACAAGCTGGGCTTTTTTCCTAGGTGTTCTCCTAATTCCAAACTCTCCTTTTAAGGTGTGAAGAAGACATCAATGAGTGTGAAAGAGAAGAATGTGAAAATGGTGGCTCCTGTGTCAACATATTTGGTTCATTTCTGTGTAACTGCACCCCTGGCTATGTGGGGCAATACTGTGGTCTTCGCCCTGTGGTGGTCCCCAATATACAAGCTGGGCATTCATACGTTGGCAAGGAGGAGCTGATAGGAATAGCCGGGGTCCTGTTTGTCATATTCGTGTTGATCATCCTCTTTATCATTTTTCGCAAGAAAGTTTTCAGGAAGAACTATTCCCGCAACAACATCACTCTGGTACAGGACCCGGCTACAGCCGCCCTGCTCAACAAGAGCAACGGCGTCCAGTTCAAGAACATCAGGAGCAGTGGAGACGGCCGAAATATCTACCAAGAGGTTGGGCCTCCGCAGGTGCCGGTGAGGCCTATGGCCTATACCCCGTGCTTCCAGAGTGACTCACGGAATAACCTGGACAAGATAGTGGATGGGCTTGGTGTGGAGCACCAGGAGATGACGACGTTTCATCCTGAGTCCCCTCGAATCCTGACAGCCAGGCGCGGGGTGGTGGTGTGCAGTGTAGCTCCGAACTTGCCTGCTGTGTCCCCCTGTCGCTCCGACTGTGACTCCATCAGGAAGAGCACATGGGATACCGGGATGGAAAGTAAGTACCGCTGTGTGCTGGTCTTGCTCTTCCTTGCCATAAGTAAGGGTTGCCTTCAGGGTGCAGCAGGTACAGTGACACTCCAACTTAATACATTTGCAATTGTTACATTTCCCAAAGAAATGATTTGGTTTAATTTTGAAAGGCTATAATTAACTAAGTATACGAGATCTCTACTTCTATGCATTAAGGATGACTAAATACGTTTATTCCCCTTGTTCAGAAAGCACATACGAGTAAGTGCTCTGAGTGTTAACTCTTAAAGTGATGTAATCATCTTTCTGTTGGAAAATCAGTAATTTGGGGCAGAATTCTCAGGTATAAATTCTGCTATATTTCGGCAGTTTATGCCCCGAGGGAGTAAAACCTTCTGCAAGATGCAATCCTGTTTTGCAACAGGGACAAATGAACTGATATGCTCTACTTCCAGTGTCTATGAAATGAATCAGAAAATCATGTAGTACTTAACAGGATTGTTTCAGTCCATTGCATTCCTATCTGCATTCAGTATCAGAGCAATCACAAAATTTCTGATCCCCACACTTACCCTGTGTGTGCTCTGATGCTTTCTCACCTGGTTTCTTCACACAGTGCCCCCTCCATTCCACAACAGGTTGCTGGAGATGCAGCAAACTTCATGTATTCTGTCATAGCAGGAAATACCAGTTTGCTGGAACTGAGTTACTGCCCTACATCTTCTGTCCTTGCAAGTTAGAATATGTCATATGGACTGGGAGATATTTTAGCATATTGTGGGGGTTAAGATATTTTATCTTTTAGTAGGTTTTTTTTAATGCATCTTCAACCCCACTGAAACTCAGCTTGAACCAAAACTGCCAAATACAACTACATCATCCAGAAACTTTCAGTCCTGTAGTTTTAAGCAGTAGGAACTGAGGAATAGAGAGAGGAATCTGGCACTGCCCCATGCCTGTGCCTTGACCTGCACATTTTTGTCTATGGTAGCACACTGGCTTAGGTCTGCTAGTGAAAAACAGGACTTATTTTTCATGTCTTTGGGCTGTATGTCAAAGTTGTGTTGTGCTTGACCCTTTTAAGTATTAAATATAGTTTTGCTGATTAAAAGCATCAGCATGCCATCCCCCATACGTGCTCTGTTCTGTATTCTCCTGTTTCTGCCACAGACGCTGCTGGTGTCTGTATGATTTTCTGCACGGCATGAGGCCACGCCACGAAGATGGACCTCAGCTATCAAGGAGTGGGAAGCAGTGCAGCTTCATTACTGCAGCACTCACTCCACCTACTACATGCCCTGCTTCTCAGCAGGAGCAAATCAGCCCTTACTGTATGGATGTGCCCCATGCTGGGTAGAAATATCTATAGCGAGCAGATGGAGAGAGAGCTGCCCTTATGTGTTTGCAGCACCTGAGCTTGTTCATTTATAATTAGCGTCAGGTATCTATCTCAGTGATTACTATGGAGAATAACTTTTTGTGTTCCTTATTATCACTCATATAATGTGTAGCTGAATGTGTTTATTCATGTGTGTTTAATTACGTGAGAATTTATACCATGCACAGCAGTTACATGTCTGAACTGTAGAGCTGTCAGGACTGAATGTCCCTGATGAAAAGCAATGTATATTGAAGCATAATCTATTATATGTCAGTGGTGGAGCCATTAAAATCTGATCTAAGGGCCACTGATATGAATAATAAGATGCACAATAACTTTACTGAGCATTGAATGAGCCTTCAGTGAGGTTCTCAACTTAGGAAATAAACAGTAAAGGTAAATGTAACTGTACTATCTCGTATAAGATGTTTATACCACATGTCATCTAAAAAGGCAATATTGAGTGCAAATGTTTCTTCCTTGATTACTGTGGTGTCAGCCACTTGAACGACTCTTTGGGCTTCAAACACCTCAGGAGTCTAGGTATCTTCATCACCTTGTTTGATGAATAGGTCATTTCCTCTGTCTGAAGAAAATCATTTTATTCAGATAAAATATAGAAGGCTACTTTTTGGCAAGTTTTAAATGACTCCGTGGTGTAAATAGACAAATGTGCATACCTGGAGAGTACCATTTTGCTTTGTTTTTTGCTGTCAATGAAGGTAAAGGGGTTGATGACGCTGAAGAAGTGACCTGTTTTGCAGGAAGTAATAAAGGCAGCAACTCTGAAGTACAGTCCCTCAGCTCCTTCCAGTCTGATTCCGGTGATGATAATGGTAAGAAATGGGTTTATGTTTATTATGCTGATGAAAAAAGCCATTCAACTCTCTAATATTATTAAAAACATTTAGGTGACATCTGGAAACCTTTTAATGATGCTAGAAGTTAGAAGTTAGTCCTGGGTCTTTACTTTGTGTCCAAGTTCTGAGTTATAGGAATGTAATTAAAATCTTGATGCTTGGAGTTGTATCAGTCTTTACAGTGAAACAGAGGTATGATGCAGCAGAGTGACATTGCCAAGATATAAGTTGACTAATAGGTTGCAAGTGGAACGGTAGAATTTCTATCATTTTGCCTCTTGGAAGAGGATGACTTTCATGTTTCATCAGTCAAATTGAAGGGAATGTCTGTGTCGTTTGCCAGGTTTCATTCATGATCCCCACAAATCTCTGCTGGTGCTCAGCAGCAACAATGAACAGATGAGCCAGTTCCTGGTGGCTTGGCCTCTCCCTGACAATCACAGCTCATCAAATAATAGAGCACCATTAAATCCTTGCTCAGTGCATGGTCGTTTCCTGCTCTTCATGTCCTACATCATTATCTCAGTGGGTGACATGGGCAGAGCCATGCACAGCCTGAAAGAGGCCTGCAAAGTCAGAGCAAACCTTTGTTCCTGCAGCCCATGTATGTTGAGCACTGGGTCTGAGAAAAGGCAAGATGTTTCTGCCAGGAAGGGATGATGGATGTCAGGGAAGCCTTATTCAGATACACAGAAAAAGATTAGCACAAAGAAATTGTATTTAGTTTCCTCAGTTGCCAGTTAATGAACTGTCTGGAGACTCAGTTCCTCGGTCATGTCATGCAGCTCTTCCCTAGGTACTCCTAAATGTTGGAAAAAGCACTTGAAGCAAAGTGTGCTTGCAGTTCCTTTTGGTTCAGCTGTGGCTGACACATCATGAGTGTTTTTGTCAAGCTTCTCAGTGCTTTTCTGCCCCTACACTCAAAACAAAGCATTTAGTGGTTTTTAGAATCGATTTTACAATTATAATTTTAATAATATATATTTATATTATAATCGTGTATATTCTAATATACACTACCTTTAGAATAATTATCCAGCTGGTCATTTATTGCACATGGTTGCTTTTTATGTCTCCCAAATTCTAACTAGGCTTTTCAAGCATCTGATCCTGCCCCCATTTAAATTGCTGACACAGTGCCCACTAAAGGTAGATTGGACCTTCTGTGCCTGCTCATTTTCTGTGAAAGCTGCATTTACAATACAGCCTTTAGAGATAACAGTTCTAGTTCAGGCTCTAAACAAATCCCTGTCTTCAGGGAGAATAAGGGGAGTAACTTAAATTATGTGAGTCGTTTGAGGTTAATGCAAGTCTGCATTCTCTGGTTTTCTTGCAGCAGCAGGGAAGGTTTGCAGTGAAAGAGCCTAAAATTAGGACAAGGGGTAATGGGTTTAAACTTAAACAGGGGAAGTTCAAGTTAGATATAAGAAGATCTTTACTGTAAGCATGGTAAGGCACTGGAATGGGTTGCCCAAGGAAGTTGTGAATGCTCCATCACTGACAGTGTTCAAGGCCAGGCTGGACAGAGCCTTGGGTAACATCTTATTTCTATTGCATTTAAATGACTCTGCTCCCCTAGGCTTGCTGAGGGTATTTAACCACATTTTTTGTGATCAAAAAGCAAAATTTTTACTAGTCACAAATACCAAAAAAAAAAGAAAACAAAAAAGAGTTGTCCACTTTCAGCAGTAGTATTTTGAGAAGTGACTTCACAGGCAAGTTACAGGTTTCTGTGGTAAGCTGTTTTAAAGGGAAGTAGATGTGACAAAGGTGTATTTTTAAGTTACTGTTTCACTTTGGGCCACTGGATGGTTGTGCTGGGAAGTCCAGGGAAATCCTGTCAAAGACAGCAGTTTTTATTCCTGAGCAATGCTGTATTTGGTTATTGCCTTGCACTGAGGTGGAGGAGAGCTTGCCTGGGGTAAAGTTTCCCTCCCTTCTATGAACTCCCAACAGAGCCAGCCCTTGCAGTGACTCTGCTGGCCCTGGTATTTGACCTATTTTTCACTTTCAGTTCTCCTCTTACAGTTTACAGCGCCCTCTGTCGCTTTTCCCAGCTAATTACATGGAGTCACTTTTTCCATGTTTATTATGCATTGGCCAATACAGCCCTCCCATCTACAATTATCACTGCTGTCGATGACATAAACATGCTCAACAAGGACATAGAACTTTGGTTTATCAAGGCTGTTTTTGTCAAGCCTTCACAAGGACTGAGGAAATTGGATGAGATCCTTGATCCTATGCCCCAGGTTTAACAAAGATGTCAAAAGAGCCAACATATATTTGAATGACACTATTACTGTTGTTTCTTGTGCCCTCTAAGTCTATTGGCTGTGCAAAATAAAAAAGTATGTGTGGGCCAACATTTCTGATCCCCTTCTTAGCCTGCTCCAAAGCAATTGGTTTTCTCATAATTAAAGACAAAGGAAAAGGCATGGATCCAGTACCCGCTGAACCAGAGCTTTCCCTCTGGGAGAGGACATGGGTGTTAGGTGATGCAAATTGCAGATAATCTAGAGGACCACACATTCTAGGCCTGTTGGACTCCACGTTAAATGATTGCACAGTCTATATTAATTATTTTAAGGGAAAAGTATGTTTTAATAAAACACCTGCATTTGTGAAAATGATCTGTCAAACAGTAAAATTTGAACCAAACCTGCATGAATGTGTCCTAATTATAACAGTACTGCTTAATGTCCCAGAGGGATTACATGGCACAGCACAAGCAGTAAATAAGTAAAACATGCCTCTTAGGAAATAGGCTGAGTTTAGTGCCGTTTCAGATGGTGTGATGGCCTAAAAGATAATGATCCTTGGAGCGCATGGTACAGTCTCTGGAGACCTTTAAGCCAGAATGAATTAGAAATTAGTGTCAGGTAGACAAGATACTGCTTTGGTTAATTGAATCAGCTGGCCAGTCCACTTGAATTTATGAGGTGATACACATCATCCCATGTGCCTTTCTGGAAATGCTGGTATGGAATTTATCACCACTGTGAAAACATAAGGGATTATCTGAAACAAAATGTCCTGCAAGGCACCACATAAATCATGCACTGGTCAGCAGCCTTTTTTTTTCCATTGTCAGTTCTGTTTGAGAGAATTTATTGTGGTAACATATGATGTGTGTTTTAAATACTAACCTGAAGCTGTCCTTCCCCTCCCTTTGTTTTCTGCTTTCCCTCCCCTGAAAGCTTCCATAGTGACTGTCATACACCTTGTCAACAATGTAGTTGACACTATAGAAAATGAAGGTATTTAAACTTTTTTCTTTCTTGTTATGCAACAATGCTTCCTATTTTCATTGTGAAACATTCCAGTAGAACCTCACTAATCTACACTGACCAGCAAACCTGTGGCAAGGATTGGGTTTTGCAGATCAGCATGTTCACCACCAAACACCAAAACACCAGAGGGATGTACCACAAACTGTCTGTGGGTAATTTGAGGTGGTAGAAAAGGTGTCAAGGCCTTCATCCTCTTACGTTCAAGTCAACGTTCCCTCTTGCTTATTCCCATTGCTTTCAGAGAAAAGAATTATGTTGATGATGGAGTCAAATCATTGAGATTATCCTGGCTGCAGAGAGTGGGAAACAGGATACAGGAAGGTTGTAAAGTATCCCAGGCTGTAGTAGAGCTGGGTTAGGCATTCCAAAAGGCCCACATGGAAAAGTGGTGGCAACGAGTGGCTAGTTTCTCACACATAGCACTGTCAAAGAGAAGAGGTGTAGACACAGCTCCATGAATGCCATGTAGCAAGGGAGCCTGCTGCCTCTACCTTACCCTGGGGTTGACATGCCCATTGAATAGAGCATGGCCATCCAGGGACCCAGCACTCAGCTCTGCCACTGACCTATTTTCCTCTTCCATAAAGCACTAGGAAATGCAATGTATTATAGGTAAACATTACTTTTATTTATTTATAAATGGGAAAATGCCAACTCAACGTCAACTCCAGTTATCCACAAGTCCAAAATTGTATTTGTCTTCAGATTTTAAGACAGATTTTGCAAGACTTCATGTAATCGAGTCTGCATAATGCTTAAATATGATCAAGTAGATTATTTTGTGAAATGACTGATTTTTTCTTGAACCAATATCACGGTAATTTTGAAAAGCACTTTTACTCCTGCCAAGTGATGGCTCCTGACTATTTGTCTATAGTGTATTTACTGACTTCCTGAAGAGTAAGAGTGCCATTCTTTTCATTATCTACTACAATGCAATACTAGCCAAGGTTAATTCAAAAATAAAGTCCCACTCACAGCTAAGGAAATAGCCTTGAAAAGGAACTACAGACACAGTAAATGGCCTTGTCTTCCTAAAGGAAAGCTTAAACAAACACACTGGCTCCCCACCATGCTTTACAGGGCAGAAAAAGCCAGTCTGGCAGCAGTTTCAAAAGGCTGTCACTGAAAATGCTTTGCCCAGTTCCCTATATGTGACTTAGGAATCTGCACTGGAGCTGTTGAAAGCAGGAGATCCCAGTGCATGATGGGCAGAATGAGGCTTGGTCCCAAGGGAGCTGCCAGGGGTTGTGTGAGTTAGTAAGTTAGCGAGGTTCTCCTGGATCCAGATCCACACAGCTCGGAGGGACCTGACTCATCTCAGGTGCAGTGTCATTACGGGCCAAAAGACAGCAAAATCTGCTTTACAGAGAAAGAACTGAAGGAGAAGAGTGGTTAGGGCCGGTTCAGACACTGCTGCTAAACCAGCAGTAGCCCCAACCCTCCTCACGCCAGCCTAACTCAGAAAGGGTAGAAAGCTACTGTCTGTCTAACAAGCTAATGAAGAAATCATCATCACCACATGTGCCATCTGGTGATAAGCAAGGGCAAGAATGGTTTTAGTAGATGGAGGCCTGGAGAACAGTCTTCTCTGCCCTCATCTGTGGCTGAGCCCCAGACGTTACGTGCTGTAATGCCATAAAGGCCCATTTATCTGGCCTATTTATTTATCTTCAGAGACCTTGCCCAGTGATTTCTTGCATGAAGCCCAGTAACATGTGGCTGAACAAGAGCATCTCATCTAGAAAATGCTGCAGCTTATCCCCTGCTCTTGTATCACATAAAACCTCTTTCCTTGCTCTCTCCCCCACCCCTGCACCCTCTCCATACTGGAATGCCTCCCTCCCCACCAGCTAGCATGGCAGTGCAGGTGGGAGGTGGGTATGGGGTTGTGGGGCATTGCAGCTGACAGCCCCATTAAATGGCTTTGTATTCTATTCTATTCAGGTTCTTATACCGTGCCCATCACCATGGTATCTGAGCCCAGGTGGGCCCAGATTTGTTTGAACCGGCCCTGAGAATGGTAGATTCTTATTTTTCTGTTTCAAAGTGAACAAGTGAGAGAGAAATGTACTTTGCAATTATAAACCGTAGAGACGGTGGATAGCCCTTTATGTATTAAGAATTCCAGCTCTAATATAATTCCGTATCTGTTCAGTGAGGGTAAATAATTAAGATATGGTAGAAAAGGAATATAATAGACATGACATAATAATTTCTTTATATATGACTGCATTTGGCTGGGCAAGTTTATCTTGTATGCTAAAATAAAGGACAGTTAAAGATCCTATTAAAATGACACTAAGGCAGCTGTCCTTTAGAAATATGCATGCGGAGTTTTGTATTTTCACATGTTATACATTGCTGGCAACAAGCTCCAAGTTACCAGTTTTTACTTTTCACTTTGTATCTAACAGTGTCTGTTATGGATCAAGGACAGAACTACAACAGAGGTGATTTTTCTGAGATGCTTTCTGCCTGTTGGACTGGGCTGGCTGGGCAAGGCACTGACTTGATCTGTTTTTTTCTTTAACTGTGTTATGTGTCCTCTTTTGTTTGAATTCTGCTGGGTTCAAATGCTGCATGAAAATGGCCAGCCACTTTTTTTTTTTTTATTTCAGGATCTCATTTTCAGTCGATCACATTATTTGCTTGCACACTTTCTTTCTTGAAATGATGTCATTGGAGGTGGAAAGGGAGAAGACTAGGTGTGATACCATAAGCATGTTGACTGCACTTAGGGTTTTTTCAATTAACTGTGAAAAGCATGAAGTCTGAGATTTGTCATTTTGATTTCTTGGACTCAAAGTTTCTAATACAACCCAGTAGCATCCTAAAGAGCACAATGCCTGAAAGTGGCCGTGCTTTGTTTCTTTGCTTCTTTGCATTAGTATCATAATACAACTTCTCCTGCCCTACCCTTCCAGTTAGAGCATGGCTGACCTGTGGCGATGGCCTGTGGCGCATGCTGTGATTTGAACGTGCTGTGAGGACTGAGGCGAGTGCATGCAGGACACTTCATTCTCATTAATGGTGCCATCCTAATGGAGGGCTGTGGTTCTCTTTCCTGCTGCAGCGTATCATTGGGATACCTCTGACTGGATGCCAAGTGCTCGCTTGTCTGACATTGAGGAAGTACCCAATTTTGAGACGGCAGATGGAGGCTCGGCTCATCACGGCAGTACCAGAGAACTGGAAACAGATTACTACCTTGGTGGCTATGACATTGACAGTGACTATCCTCCACCCCACGAAGAGGAGTTTTTAAGCCAGGACCAGTTACCACCTCCTCTTCCAGGGGATTATCCAGACCAATATGAAACCCTCCAGCCCTCACAGCCGGTCTCAATGGCAAGTACACTGAGCCCTGACTGCAGGCGACGGCCGCACTTCCACCCTAGCCAATACCTCCCTCCTCATCAGTTCCCCAATGAGACGGACACCACGGGGTCTCAAACTGGGAACGAATTTAGTACTTTTGCTGTTGGCCCAAGCCAGAACACAGAAAACGTTAGTGCAGGTAAGATGCCCTTATCCTTGCACAACTCTCTAGATGCGTCCTCCTCTGATGTCTCAGCCAGCTGCGGCTTTGATGACTCTGAAGTAGCCATGAGTGACTATGAAAGCGTGGAGGAACTCAACCTAGAAAATGTTCACATTCCATTTGTGGAGACCCAGCATCAGACACAAGTGTAAAGGAAGCTCCCTTCTTCTTCCTCCTCTTCTTTGTTTGTTTGGGGTTTTTGTTGGGGTTTTTCTTTTTTGCCATTTGGTCCAATTAATAGTATAAATATGGAGAAGAAATTTTGCTGAAGGTGTATCTATATATATTGGGCAAGGCAGAAATACAGTATAACCCATTATTAACTTGTTCAGAAATGATACTGTATGTGCAGACACAGAAGAGACCAATTGTGCTAAATACTATACATCACAAAATTGTTACAGACAATCTGGAGAATATGTACCTTCTATTTATTACCAAGAGTAAAACTCCACTTTTGAGGCAGGGGGAAACAATAATTGCTAAATAATTTTTCTCTCCCCCTAAAGTTTGATTATTTGTATTTTTACTTTGTATTGTATTATTAAAAGTGTTACAGTGTTATGATCTCCCCACAGTATTAAGGAACTGGTATGGACCATTCCAAGATACCCTGGTTCATGGCATTTTATGTCAATGAAAGAGTAAAAGCGATTGATGGCTGAGGCTGCTGTGTACAACATGTCAGATGGCTGAAAAAGCATCACTTACCAATTAACCTATCAATGAAAAGCGACCACTCATGTGTCCATAAATATCTATCTATAGTTTTCTTTGTTACATAATAGCATTTCATTCTACTTTGTATGCATATAGAGCAACATATATACAACATATATTTACTCCAAATTGGCCTGTTTTGTTTGCGGTTTTTTAAAACCTGATGTCAGGTGCATGTGCATAACTTCACCCATGATGACTTCTAGAAATGTCAGTTTGGCTCAGTGGTGGCCCATTTTTGCCCCAGCTGTGCTTGCACAGCCTCCCTTGACTTTGGTATGCAAAGTGAACGTGTATCTGGAAACACCAGGAAACCCAACTGCCTACAGAGTGCTGCTGACTTCCTTGAAATTCCTTGCTTGGGCAATCACCTATTTAACAGCATTCATCATGCTACAATTGTTGCAGTGAAATTAGTTGCAATTAAGTTGCATATAATGCTGCTGTAACCTCAAATTGTCAGCATAATGTCATTTGGCAAATGTTCATCCTTAGTCTACCGGATGAGTTCTCACTTGCTGTAAACTGACTGACTGTTGGTGGAACTGCACAGATGGGCTGCAGCCAAAGATCTGGCCCTAGGTTTTCTACTGGATGTGTGATTTCATAGGATTTGAAGACTTCCAAAAGTTGTTTGCAGACTTCAGAATATTGTGGTGGGATGATGAAAACCATGGCATCTCTGTGCTTTTATGCAATCTGATTGGAGTAAATGGCCTTTCACACTAATTTGGCCTGATCAGCCAAGTGCAATATAGAAATATGGGGGTTTCGCTCAATGTATTAAAGCAGAATATACATACCTGTTGCTTGGTGCTATGAAAACGTTTTTACCACTGCATTTTACAGCATCTATGTATCTTATACAGTGAAATGTGGGTCTGCAGTCTGCATTGCTGTTGGGGTTTCATCCACTTCCTCCATGGTATAATTCAGTTGTTCTGAAAAGCTATTGAATGCATAAATTGTTGTTATAGATTAATAGATTCATTCCTCTGCTGCTTTCCAGGTCCTGTCTCTTGGTCAGACATCTTAACTGGATGGTTTCAGCAGTTCTATACCAGGGCATGTGTTTGACTGACTTGAGTTTCACCCAAAATTAATATGTGGGCCACTCTTTGACATACACTAAGTGTTTATTCACAAATTGCCCCCAACACAAATTATTAATAGAATGTAATTTAAATAACTGCAGCTTGTAACACTTTTAATAAAACAGGATTTCGGAAGTTCTCGGAGTAGGTACAGTATGTTGCTGATTCCCTCCAATAGCTCATGTAGCTGTGAAAGATCACTGCAGATATTTTCTTTGGGATCATACAGCAATTCTTCACTAAAAAACAGCTCATTGTACAGGTACATGGATAAATTGAGTGAACTTTTAGAAAGAATGTACTGCACATACAAGTATTATCAAGTACTTGTCTGCAAATAGTTTCTGTCCATTGAATTTATGAATGTCACTCGGTCTTCTCAAAGTAAACATGCTTCTGTAACAGTGATATATTCTGAATGTGCTCATGGTACGTTTTGACTCCTTTTCCCTGATACTATCCCTGTGTTTGCAAGAAGGAAAAAATACGAAAATTTCCATTGTGATTGCAAGGAACTGAGGGATTTGCCAATAAGCCATGACATGGTTTGGCAAGCTTAGAGGCACAGATACAGGATGCCTTGCCTTGTTCATGAAGTCTGTGTTGCAGGGAAGCAGATGCAATTAGATTGATATCTCTTCAAGAGTAGGAACACCTGAGTTTGAAAAGCAAAGCTGCAAATTTAGCTGCACTTTTAAAGCCGGTATGACTTTCTGAGAATGTAATGCTCTCTTAGCATCAGGCTGCAGTTTACATGAGGTTCACTCCTACTCACTTTTGGTGTGAGATGTTTTTATTCATTGTGCAGTGAGTTCTGTTCTAGCCCCCAGCTAGTTCGGATGTGTACCTGTCATTTGTTTTCTGTAGTGAAAATTCTTGAGTAAGCCTGAGACACCTATATCAAACTTTACTGGGACATATCAAAAGTGTCATGAGGAAGAACACCATGGGAACCAAGCAATTGCCATAGAAAAGAAAAATCAATGTTTCTTACCAAGCTTGTTGCCTCAATAATATCTTGTTGGTAGTGAGTTTTACTAGTAAAATATGCATAAATACGATGTATAGTACTTTTTCTGTTTTGGTGGTGTTGCCATTTCATTTCAGTGAACACCTACTTATTAAAGTGCTGTTGGGAGGGTGCCAAGGATCATTCAGCCTTCTCTGACCCCCTCATGATTTCTATACCTCACTATCTCCTCCCCTGTAAATCAAACGAGCCTAATGCCTATTCAAGCAGACGCCCCTCTGTGAGTATTGGCACTTCTGTGACCTTTCTGGTTTTATTCTGCTATTTTTGATAATGGTAAGACCCAACTGCAGATCTCAAGGTGAAATACATCTTAAGGAGTAAAGCTGTCATATTAAAATCTTTCTTGTTAATCCAGACCATTTTATTTTCTTTTTAATTACTGCTCAACATGGACAGGTCATAATCATCTAACCTAGAAGATAACAATACATTCATAACCTAATGTAAGAATTATTGTTGATTTTAATCCATCACATATATATATTTCTTTTTCTGCCTAAGATGATTTTTATATCGCTGCTGCTATCATTGCCTGGTCCCTGATTCTGCTAGAGCTTCCCCTCATATCTGTTTATCCTGTGTCTGTATTTCAGTTCACATTCCTGTAGATGGCTCCACTACACAGTATTTCCATTCAGAATCGTCCGTAGGAGAGCTTTCATTGACTTAATAAAGTACTTTTGAGTATCAGTGGATTATAAATCTTAGGATCAAGACAGTCTTTGTTTTCTGTAAAGAAACAACAAAAGAAATAAGCAACCTGTTAAAATGGAAATACATGTTTGTATCAGAAATCACTAACTTCAACAGGGGTGTATGAGTCTGAGGGTGCTTGTTCTCTGTGTTGTGATCAGGTTAAGAATGTCATGCACATTTGACAGCCTTTTGGATAACTTGGGCAATGGAAAGAGCCTTGAAGTGACTGACAATATAATTTATGGTGCCAATAGCACATTAAGTGGCCTTGTGTGAAAGGAAAAATTAGGCTTATGTTATTAAATAGGTAATTTTTGACTTTGTATTATAAACATCCTAAAAAAAGGTTAAAAAAAACCACAAACCAGAACACAAAACCCTAGATACTGGTTATGATTGCTGTCGTAAGCCACTATCTTACAGCAGGGCAAAGGGCCAAAGATGACACCAAGGAGCTGCAGAATCACTTCCCTACCACGGGGGCAAATGGACAACCCCACTAGAAGACCATCACAAAGTTGTCTTCCTCTAGGACCCTCCTATAGGACACAGCATATGAAGTCAACCAGGAGGATGTTGGAACGCAGATTCGTTGCAGTACTGCCTTTCCAGGCAGTCAAGCTATTTTCCTAAAGCACAGTGACATCTTTGATCCTCAATTGTCCGATGGGTTTCTTTAATCTACAGCTTCAGTAAAAGGCTGGAAGGAGTCAAAGGCTTCTCAGTGCCACTGTTTTCCTGAAGTCAGAAAGTTGTGTGCTCCATCTCTCAAGTGGGCTTTCTCCCTCTATATGTCCCACAGACACATTAAATTTTGGTCCTTGGAATTGTTTTCTCCCCGTGTCTAAATGCTGCAGTCTAGACTGAAGTAGTGTTAGCCTTGATGTTTTTAGCCTTGATTACTACCCTCTCCAGTCAGAAACTCAGAATAGATGCAGCACAGTGAAAAAATGTATGCCACTGAGATGCTGATAAATGGGGAGGCAGCAGCCTGTTGTCCCTGTGAGCCAGGCAGGTGAGAAGCATGAGAACATGACATAAAAATTGTTGCTGATGGCTCAGTATAAATTCAGTTGTAAAGAGAAATGTGGGCTGGACAGGACAAATGCTTAAGGTTTACTCCTCATCGAAATCCTGCTTGAAAAAGCTAAATGGATGCTATTGTGTATTCTTACAGCTGATAATAATTGTAGTCATGGGAGAGTGAGTTGAAGGTATCCTGGGCCAGTTCTGCTAAGCTTCATTTGGAAAGGAAGCATCCTTAATAATGGAGATAAACAGCTATTTAAAACCCATTTGAAGTACCTATGTGCTTTGTTGGTATTTTTTTTGAGATATTAGTAATGGACGTTTCATAGGTTTCCAACAAGAGAGCTACAACTTCAGGTTCATTTTCTGATGGTTTACCATCATTTATCATGCAGTAAAACTGTGCTTTTTGCCTGTTTGCATCTCTGTTCCTCTCAGTACACCAAACTGTGATGTGAGCCTTAGAAATTTAGACTGTTGCACATTATCCATGGCTTTTTGCCTGTGTTTCATAAACTTGACATTTGACATCTCCATTATCAGAGGGGCCATTCAGTTAGTAAATTAGCTGCGTAATCCAAGGGATGGGTGGATGGGGAGGAAATGAAATTAACTTCATTTCTTTATGTAATAATGAAAAGCAATAATTGCAAGTATGTCGTGCTACACAAAAGGCCATATGTAATCTTTACCAGTGTTAAGAGTGCACTTGAACTGTATTATGGGAAGAGATTGGAGCCCTCAGAACTGTAGCATTCTTCTGTCATAGGAATACCTGAATTGCTATTACTAAACAATGCAAGGAGCCCATACTGCCACTTTTCAGGAGGTGACAAAGATGTTTAGGAGTGAAAGCAGTTCTCTTTAAAGCACTGTATTGGAAAGATTGTCTTGTAAATTTTACCTGTTGCAAGCAGGCTGGTTTGTAAAAGATGTATGTTTTGGTGTTTAAAAAGAAGTTTATAAAATAATGTATATAATGGTTTCAAATTACCAGGCTTTTGTAGATATTTGATGCCAATCAGGTCGCTTTAATTTCTTTTTGTTTGTTTGATATAATTCTAAAGAGTCATCAAAGTTGGTTTAAACTTTTAAGGTAACAGCAAAAAAAAAAATAAAAAGAGAAACCAAACGGGTTTTAGATTTTAAAACTTTTTAATCATTTCAAACTGTACTGTAACTTTCCTTTGGGTTCAGCTCTTTCTGTTTAACTTTTTTCTGTTTTTAAGAAGATGGTTTTTATTGACTTTTTTTAAATGAATGTGTTTTGCACAAAAAAGGTAGAGATATGATTTTTATGCCATTTCAAGTAGGTATTAAGAGATGTCATTTCTCCAATGACAACAAATTCAACCTTATGCAAAAGGGAAGGTTAATCACTTTGAGTGGGTATATTCCTTCATTCAGAAACTAATTGTTCCTTCATAATTGCTGTTGGCAGTATTGTCTTGTGTTCTTTTGCTATAAAAACAAAACAAAAAAAAGTGTACAGGTTTGTAACTGCCAAAATTTGCTAAACTTGATGGTTAAAACAAGTTTTCCAAGTAAACAAAAAGAAAAGCCCAGCTGTGTTGACTATTTCTTGATTTTTCTCCTACTTCCAAAGGAGCAAACAAGATGAGACACATCAGTTCTGCAAGGAGTGTAGCATGACGTTGGCTCCCTGTGTACAGGACTGCAGAAAATGCTACTTTTTGGGACTCTTCAAATTAATTTCATTATTACATGACAATTCCTCCATAGGGGCCTCTACTTGCACTGTAGAGCTCTCTTACCAAGAGGTGCTTACCTGGTGTGTGTATGCTAAGGAAGTTGCCTAATTAAATCGACACACTCAAATGATGCAGAAGGCATCATCACATCGTGTAGCCATAGACAGCTCCATTGATGGGCGCAGCCCAGCTGCTTAGTAGGGTACAAGGGGTGGGTGCATAAAGCAGCAGTCTGCTCTACAGTGCAGCAGGGAAAATTTGGCTCCTACCATGGGCATCTCTATCCTTCAGTATTGTTGCACTGGGACCAGCTGGGACAAATTCAAGTGTAAGCACTGCCCCAGGGAAGGGCTGTTATTTGGCTAGTCATAATACTCAGCCTGCTCATGGGGTTGCATTCAGGGATACCCCATTTACTTTTGCTTCCTCACATCTGTTCAGCTCCACAGCGCAAGCTGCCCCAGCTGGGCTGGACTGAAGTGTGCCTCGCTGTAATGTAAGAGGAAGGGGAGATGTTCCTTCCAGAGCTCTTTGAACACCCTGCCATGATGCAGTCAGGAGCACACTTCATGCTGCTGGGGAGGAAGGATGCTGCCTGCAGCATAGTACCCCATTAAAACATGACAGACTCAGAGCAGTGTTTGAGCCATCCTGCCAGCTGCCAACACCCTTTCTCAACATTCTTGAAACAGAAGTGTAAGCTATAGAAAGGTAAAATACCAACTCAACATTAGAAGTCTTTCTTTCCTTAAGAATACTAAGGGGTTTTTTTGCTAGAATGAATGAGTCCCTTACATTATCCAGTTTCCTGTATAATTTTCTGTTTCTATATTCCCTGATCATAGAGGTGCTCTTCCACCTTCTCCAGTCAACCTTGACACAATTGTAGGGTAATATTTGTGGCAGCAGAAGGAAAACATCAGTTCAGTGAGGCTCAGTGTTACAGTGAAAAAGAGCAGAGCGTTATACAAGGAACTTACAGTATTTTGGATGACATTCAAGAATAAATGACTTAAAATGCTTGCTTCTGTTTAATATCCAAAACTAGAGGTAGGGAATGACATCAGCTTGTCTTTTAAGGTACAAAAGATGAGAACTGAGATGACAAACCTGTCAAAACGCATGTAAGTGACTTCTCAAAATGGAATTACCACCACTGGTTGTCCCTTGGGCCAAAAATAAGCTCTTTCTTCCTTCAATGTGTTATAGTAACAGGTTGTGTAAACTTGCAGAGTATCCTGTCCAACACGGTGGAAACCACCTCCAAACATCTAATGAGAAAAAAATGAGGTGGAACAGACACCAAAATGACAGCTCCAGTGATTTCAGTGGACCTGGAGTTATTTATGCAGAAGCTATTTCTTTAACTGCACAAAACATCTGTAGTGCAAAACAATGTGAAAATCAGAGTTAGGTGCCTGGCTATGGCATTTCCAGCCCTTCTGAAAACCTTGTAAGACTCCTGCAGTATCCAAGGATCAGCCTGCTGCATGTGAAGAGGACACAGTTCTTCCTATCTGCAAACTTTCTGGGCATCTCCGTTTTCAGAGCAAAGAAAGACCTTTCCTGGCTGGTAACACCTTTCCTGCTTCCACTTTTCCTCCTGCCTGCCTCCACTGTTATCATGCAATGCAGGTAAAAAATCAGTGCAATGACTGTGACTTTCTCTCAAGTTCAAAGAAAGCAGTTTAGAACTCCCCTACCTGTTTTCAGCCTGCAGTCACACACTGCAAGGAAGAAAGCCTTTTCTAGTAGGCACGTCAGCCTGCTGAAGGGAGGGCTGCTGTCTGCAGAGGGGGACATGCATGGTTTCATAGGAGAGAAGGCAAGGAAAATGTAGCTGCAGGTGAACGCTGAGTTCTTCTGCTCTTAGTTTAACTCTTTCAGATGTGTGTTCTCCCCAGCAGTACCAAGGGTCTTTCTATACGTATGTTTAGCTCATGTCCCCATGCTTTTCTAGGCTTCCAGAGACTACCTAAATTTCTTCCTTCCAGCATATGAAATCCGCACTCCCCTGGTTCTCAGGTGGAGAAGAGGTCATCTAGTAGGACTCCTCACAGGACTCAATGAGCTGGACACATAAAGATGTGCAGGGAAAACCCTAGTGTCGCCATACGTGCTGCCACGTTGCTTATAGGTGAGGTATGGCAAAGGACGATTAAAAGCAAGCCAGTTCAGGGTGTTTTAGTTCAAAGGCATGTGAATTGTAAGTCTGCTGCCAGCTTGATATGACTTTTAGCTTCCAGCATCTTTGGAATAACTTTCTACAGCACACCTAACTTGAGCTCCAACTAGAGCAATGGACAGCCAAAGGCACCTCCATCAGATGCGCTTTACAAGCTCAGAGTAAATCCACCGATCTCTGTGGACACAGCTACTCTGAAGCTATTGCCTAGTGAAGGAAGGAACAAAGAACCAGCTGCACAGAGACTAATTCCAGATGTCCCACTTGGCTAGTTCTTGGCTTGCTCAAACATGTCATGAATCGTTCCCAAGAGAAAATTGTTGCTGTAAACTGGGTAAACAGAGAAAGCAGCTGCCTGCTGCACCCTACTGAACAGTTGTGGGAGCGTTTGCAAGGTCATTTAGATGGTAAATAAGAAACTGTGAAGAGGATTCCCCCCCCCCCCCCCAGTCACTTGAAGGGATTTATCTTACTTGAAATAACTTAGAAAATTAAATACAAGCAGCACAAGTAATTCAGCCTTGAAACACATAAAAGCTGATGTGCTGGTTTTAAGTCCACTCCTGTTGTCTTTAGTTAACTTCACAGGGTCTCCCTGAGAATGGGATGCTTGTAACCCAGCAGCTGGGGTATTACCACTGCTTAAATAGAAGCAGGAAGGGTTTCTCCTGGAAATTATATGTTAGGGAAACTCAAACGTGCTATTTGAAGTTAGGTGTGAGTTGACAGGTTGCAAGGAGACCAAGTTCCTGCCATTCTCCATCCCACTTAGAGCAAAGCAGGGTTAGCTCTTTCTGTACCTCTTGTGGTCAAAGATTAATACCTGGAGTACTGGAGCTGCTTCCAGTGCAAAACTGTGCCTTGTGTTTCCTCCCCAGTAAAGACCAAATGCAGTCATGGAGGAAGGATTCCTGACATTTACACTCAGGTATCCACAGTGATAGTTTCTCCGTCTAAGCCAGTCATTCTTGGCTTCTTCACATTCAGTGAAAGGACCTAGAATGCAAAGTCATCTAACCTATTGTTAACATCTACTTTAGAAGGACACCATCCAAGAAGAGATGATTTGTCTTCAGTGACTTTTAAGGATTCCAGAGGATAATCTCAGCCATGAACTTCTGTTTGGGTCCTACGGATTCCACCCCCAGTGCATAATTATCTGTTGGGAATTTTTTAATGCAATTGTTTTAAGTATATTTACTGCTACAAGACAAAGAGATCAGTAAACTGGAGATAGGTCAGAAGCGAGAGTCAGAGGCTGGGACATATGACATATGGGAAGAATTTAAAAGACCCAACTTACTCTATTCTGTGGTTCTATCTATTTCTGTGCTAAGAAATAAAGTATGTTTTCTATTTTACTGAAATGCCTTCATTCCCATGTATAAATATTATTTGCTTTTCATGCATTACTGTAAACATAAATCTTATTTAATAGATCCTCAGGGAAAATTACCTTGTATTATCTCTGCTTACTGTTCACTTTTCATAATGCTAATTAATGCAAACCTCAAACCCATGTTACTCCATGAAAAAAAAAAAAGGCAAAACAAACAAAACTGAAAGTTATTCCTGAAGCAAGAAGACAATGCTCTGATTAAGGCCTGATTTCCATTTTGAAGCTTTTATAATACATGCTGGTTTTCTGTCTGCTGTTGTTTGAATCCACACATAGCCTGATGTAACCAGCAATACTCAAGCTGCACATCAATACAGCTGGTGAGGAGGGACCTGCCCAGCATTCAGGGTTAGTCAGTTTTTCCTCCCTCCCTCTCTTAAAAACCTGGAAGTGTTTAGGAATGTTGCTTTCTCCACTGGCCTGCAGTTGTTAACCAAGTAGTATGGGCTCCTGGACAGACATTCACTACATTATTCTCATGTTTCCAGAGCACGAAAGAGCTGTATTTACGATTCAAATATGAAACAGTGGAGATCCTGGATCAAGAAGTCCTGAGTCAGCATACAAGATCTTAAGCTGTGGAGAGTCTAATTCAAAGAACAGAAGGTCTGGAGGCAACCAAGAGTGCACACCTTTCTTATATTAAAAGCTACTGGCATTCCTCTTACAATTTCTATCATCATCTCCTATTAGCTAAATTGGGCAACTTCTGGAATGACAAGAGGATGTGAGCTTACCCTGCCCTCTCAGAGATGCAGGTCTTCTTCAGAACACAGCAGAGCCATAGACAGAGGCACCCAGAGGACAGCAATGCTGCAAGACCACAGGAAAATACAGCCCTTTCATTTTGGGAAAAGGCATTGTTTCCTAGGCCACAGGTAAGACTAGTTCAATTCTTTTGATCATTATTATTGTTCAGTGATAAATTGGAGCCATTTAATGAAAAAGTGACTTGCAAGTAATAGCAAACAGAAACAAATTCAAGGGAACATAATCATTCACCTTCAAAAGTACCTAAAGTTCACCTTGTATGTTGGATACTGCAGCTTGGTCACCCTCTTCAAAGCATGGTTCAGCACTGTGCTACAGCCTCTGTCCCCCTGTCAGCTTATCCTCTTGTGCTGTGCATAGGTAGGTGTGGTGGCAGCACTCCCCAAATGGGAGTCCAGAGAATGTGCAGAGCTGCCTTGCTCCAGCTGGTGATGCTAATGATGCTGTTACTCTGCTTAAGGAATTCTACTTAATTTAATTCATTGTTAGCTAATAAGAACTTTTGATTATTGATTTGGGGAGCAAGGTTAAAAAGGAGAGAAAAACAGCCAATTGAACAAAAAAACTAGGAAAACACCTCTTTCACAAGCTGCAGGAGTGTCCCTGCCCTTGTGTGGGCATCCTACGGCCACAGTCACTCAGCACTTTTTTCCAAGAGCATCTGCATTCATGTCCCAACAATGTCTGCCACCGGTTTCCTTTTGTGTCTCTTCCCATGTGCCTTAATCCTTGCAACTGGCACTTTTCCTTAAATATGTTTGAGCATGAGGTTTTAGCACCTGATCAGTTGTTCACATCATCTTCAAAGCTGATGAAATGCATCAGCCCTTACCAGCACAGGGCAAACCCTAACCCTGACCTCCTTCCACACAGATCACCCCTGTACCTCCCTGCCACTGAAACCCTGAAATTTATCCCCATCAGAATGTCCTCATTTCATTTCCTACTCTCTTACTTGCCTCCATGCAGACACTGTCTTTGGCTGCAATGCCAGTCCTTGGCAAGTCCTCTGGCTCCTTCCCCTCTGAGATCCTGGTGTTTTCTTCTTTTTACCATGATAAGAAAGCAGGTGCATGGTAACTAAGAAGGCCACAGTCATCTGTCTGCTTTCTCCTTCTCTACAATTTCCATAACTCACATTAACTCAATTCTCAGCAGTTTTCATCCAACCATAAATCAATGACCAGTGGTTCAAGTAAAAGTTGCAAAACTGACAGTACCCCTGGTAAAGCTGTTTGGTCTGTGGTAAACATAAAGCCAGGTGATGTGGTCAGAATTGATCACTTCTATTATTAAAAACAAACATTCATTCACATAGATAGGAAATGAAAAGTCTGAGATAAAATTCCCTTTGGTGCTGAGTAAACCCTTGTCTGGAGAAGCCCGTGGGCCATGTCTGCATTGTGAACAGCACTGCAGCATCCTGCTCTGCTTGGCCAAGGTCTGCAGCTGAGCATAAGAGATGCAGCAATGCTGAACTCTGCTGGTAACTCTTGGGGGAGTAGTGGGTGACTTATGAGCACTAATTCATCATTTGAAGTATTTTATTTTTACTTCTCCACCTGCTTTTTTTCTTTCTTAAACTGCATTTTTAATCCAGGGATGTTCCATTATATTGGCTGCAATATTGAAAGACTAAAACTTCAACAATATCACTGGGAAACACTTTCTGAGGGGATTTAGCATTTGCAAAAAATTACTCATCATGCACTCTGTAGGAAGAAATAAATTGTCTTCCAAATTGCCAAGGAAGGTGTTTTTTTCTTTCTCTTCTTTTTCCTCTGTCTTGTTTGCTCTGTTTTCTTGAGCCAGAGATGATTTTGACATTAGATCACTGCTCTGACGTGGTTTCTTCACAGGAGACGGATTTTAGGGGGCAGTAGAGTTTATCATGCTAAGGAGAATTACTCATTGCTTACAGGAACTAAGTAAAAGAGAAAAACTTCAAATTGTCAAAAGCACTCACTAGAAACTCACACTCTGAATGGTTTTGATAACAAAAACGGCTCCAGCATATTCCCATACACATATAGATGAGCAAGAATAATGTCTACGCTCTTGGCAGCACAGAAGACAACAGCATAGTGGCTTTCAGCTAGGTCCTTAAATCAGAATGTGCTGAAGTGATATGACAATGACATCTCAGGATTTGTCATAATGAAAACTGTTGTTGGGTGTTCCTGCTGCCTCTCACAGAACTATTGTGCTGATATGTAAGCTCTCATAAAGATACTGCCTCAGTCTAGTGGGCCTCAACAACCAATGCCAATAGTCAAGTTCTACATAGGGATGAATCAAGTTAGGTCACTGAATTTCAAGGTTATGGCCTCTTGAAAAGCTCAGTGTCAATGTGGGCTTTAAAGATTTGGAAGAAAAGGAGCTACCCATTTATGTGTTGATAAGCACTTGAAAGCTTGCAGATAAATAACGCAATTACTCATCCTGGTTCCACAATCATCCTGAGAAACTTAAAAATATCCAAGCTGTGTATTTTAACATATGGCTCTATAATTGACTGTAACCGAGTCAGTATCTCTCAGCTGACCTTTTAACTGTCTTTCAGCATGTTGCTAACACCCCTTTCCAGTAGTGAAGTATGCACAACTGGAAAAGTTATGTAAAACTCTTCAGAAAGTGTAGTCAAGCACCTAGTATGTGTTAGGCGACACTAAAATAATATACATTAACTTACTCATCTCAAAATTATCCAGTCCAAACAATGTCTCCCACGAAATGCTGTTCTGTTGGTTAGCTGCCTCAGTAACAATCAAAAGCATCCTTCTCCCTGTTGATTTAGAGCCCTTCTGAATTCTCCCTCATGTCATAGAATCATATCAAAGGCTGAAGATGGAGAAACAGTACTCCTACATCTTCTTTCCTTATCTGCAAGGAAAGGTGCAAATCATTGAGCTGTCATATTATCCTGACCTCCTACCCGGAGCACTGAGCAAACTGACAGGCAAACAGCAAGCCTCTGGAGCCAGGGAAGCAGCAAGGCAGAAGCCATCAGTACAATGCAACACTAGGACATCTCTGTGCTTCATTGACTACCTGTCTCTGTCTATTGTTGCTCAGTAGTCTCGATCCTTTTCTCCTGAAAGGCTGGACCTTGCACCAATCCCTGTTTCATTTGTTATCCTCTTTCTAACCTTTGCTTTCTTGTTTGGATGAAGAAGAAGAAGAATATATAAACAAAGAAGTAGGATGAGATGAAGGCGGAGAATAGCCGAGGGAAACCACATTGAAGCTATGTATGAAAAAGCAGCTTTAACTGAAATAAGGTTCAAGGAGGAAACAATAGTCAAGTCGGAGGAGCTGTTTTCCTCTGCAGTGTTTTGGCTGGTTGGAGATTCCAGCCATGACCTGGCTGAGTCATAGCAGTGGGGGCTGTTATGTACAAACCAGGGTAGTGATGTTGGCATTGATGTGGGCCCAATGCACAAATGCAAGGTGGCTCACCAGCGAACTGCTTGTATATGCCCTTTCCTTGACATCCTTATGCCCTCCCACATGCTCTCCATCTGTTCAGTTCTCCCCTTAACAAAAAACCTCTGCTAAAACAAAAAACCACCACCTATTGCTATGGTATCTGTTGCTCGTGCCAAGGGGGTTCTTCTTGTCTTCAGACTGGGCTCATGGTGTCAGTTATAGCATGACTTTCTGCCATGGCAGGATCCCACAACACCTGCTTTTGTCCCACAAACTATTTTCACATCCAGCATACTTTGATCACCTAGGCACAGAGAGAAGCAAATTGCCTGGGAGCCATTGCTCTGAACATAATAAGATGGTGCTGTCAGGAGCCTGAGGTGGCTGTGATAAGCAGAGGCATTCCTCCTCCCTGTGCTCTTTCTGCCTAAGGAGATTGCATGGTTTGTTATTACAGATGTATATGTTGCATCACGTCCCAAAGCACATGGTGGTGATGCCTCCATCCTCCCGATGCAGCACAAGCAAAAGCTAGATAACTGCAGTGGGCTGATGATGAAACTGCCTCTAGACATACAGGCTCTTTTCATCTTTTGCCTGCTCCCAATTCCTGACTCTAACATAAAAACTTCACTCCTCAAAGAAGTTAGTTTCTTTTGTTAAAACTTTCTCTGAAAGCAGATTAGTGTGTCTGTAACACCTTCCTGTGCCCACAGAAACTGACCTGAACCAAAGTGCAACATGAGCAGTAAATAAGCAGCATTTGAAAACTTAACTTGTGAACTAGGGTAGAATGCAGTTGAATGCCATAGTGAAGAGAGAAACCTGGTAAAAATGTTTGTGCATGGCCACAACAAAATTGCAGGAAATTGGCTCCTAGAGCAACATGGACTTCATGGCCGTATTGGTAGTTATTTCCTAAAATCCTAGGAACATTTTGCCTACTCAGGAAAATTTGCCTCAGTTAAAATGGACAATTTGTGAGATCCTCTATTACTGATCATTTTCTCATTTCCCTCCTTGGATTTCCAGTTTTATGATGAAAAATATATCAATATTCACTGGGAGAGGGGGAGATGATTGACATGAAACAACAAATAGAAAGTGATCTCTGTTGGAAGGAGGAATTCCTGATAAGCAGCCAAATACTGATGAGAGGAACAGAAATTCTGATGACAGAGACTGATGGTAAAGAAAAAATCATTTATTATCTTGACACGTCATTTTGGTGCTCTTAATGTCTTCAGTCATTGTCAACCAAGAACAAGAATCCAAAATAACTGAACAGCTGCTTGGCTCCATTTTTATTGGTATGGAAAAGGAATCTTTGCTTTTACTCTCACTCCCTGGATAAGTACTTTCTTTGATGGGTTTTATTTCATTGTAATCCTCCTGGTGTATATGTGAAAGCAATTGTGTGTATAAATACACAGAGCAGCTGTAGCCATATTGGATAATAGGCCTGTAATTACTTCTCTGATTTAAAGCCTAATAGTTTATTCCACAACTGTTGTGATGCATCTTTATTAATATTGCAATAATTTTGATGCCCTTTTGCTGAGTACCATTGTCTCCCAAAATAAATGAAGTACTTACAGTAAAGGGATAATTAGGATTTAGCTCAGTGTGGAAATACTTAACTCTCAATGAACCAAATCAATCTATTTACAACAGGAATTCAGGAGCTGGGTTATGTTAAAAGTCTGCAGCTAAGCTGGGGGCAGATTCCAGTGCTGAAAATCATATTACTGTTCACCATGTTACCCTCAAAAGCCAAAAATCAATTTTTGAGTTTTTTCTTTCCAAAAGAAAAAAAAAAAAACAACAAACCTATTGTTACAAAATTCAATACACTAGGGGGAAAAAAAGGCTGAATTAAGGGAGTAAAACTTGAGTCCATTCAGAGACTATTGCCTGGGGCTTTGCCTAGGTATGTAAGGCCGTACAAGAGGCTCTAATAAGTCAGGTAAAAGCTCCATCTGGACTCAGATGTGTGAGGACTTGGAGCACCTATCTAAACACCGCTGCATGGATACCTACTCCAGTTTTGAAGTCCACACAAGGCTAATGCATAATGATCTCTGGCTGTTTCACCAGAGTATAAGCATCACCAAAAAGACATAACCTCTGTCCAGCATCTCAAAAGAGGGATAACTCCTGGGCGCAGGGACTTGTAGTGCAGAGGAAGAGAAACCGTCAGTGCCAATACAGATTGCCCAGGGAAAAGCAACAACACAACAGCATGTATGACACTTCCCACTTGTAGTCTTGGACTTCACGTTCAACTCTGGAGATGCACTTACCTGGATGTGGTTTGGACATTTGTAACCCTCAGTAAGGTTATAGCTGCATTATCTGTACAGAGGCAACACTGCTGTACAAATACTGGTGCCACTTTGTGTTGCCTCTGATGCATCTGGTAGTTCATTTCATCCTCCTGGGTTATATTCTTCCATCATTAAAATATTTGATCACAGAGAGTTTGGAAAGCTTTAGCTTTTGCTTCTTGGTGTAATATAAACAAAGTAGTAAGAGGAACATGGATTAAAACTGAAGTTCCTTTGTTCCACTCTATTGAAGGCATGCAAATAGAATCAGGGGGTAAAACTACTCATTTAATTGGGGCTTTAAAACAATTTAGGTTTCTTCAGTGATTTCTCGTGGCCCTAGATATGGTCAGAAAGTGAAATTTTACTTCCTCTAAAGGTGAACCCATTTACTGATGGTACAGGACTGTCCCATTGTGAATTGATATCTGAATTTGTTAGAATTTCCCCAAGAGTTCTAACAGTTACAAATTTGCTGCACTACTGATAAACTTACTGGTTTAGTTAATAACAGTACCAGAGGAATGGAAGGCCAAATTTTATAAATAGCTCTCCGTAAATACAGACCAGTAAAACGACCACTGCACTAAAATAACTGGAAAGTATGACAGAGAGTAGTATTAGAGAAAAGTTAGCGCTGATTTGGTTGGTTGAAATAATCTCTCACAAATCTACTTGAACTCTTTGACGTATTCACAAATTATCCAGAAAAGTGGTGTACCAAAGTGTGCAAGTGCTGTAAAGTTGGTCAGGATAGTCAAAATCAAAGCTGACTGCAAACAGTTGCAGAAGGTTATCGCAATTCTTGGTAACTGTATGATAAAATGTCAGATGAAATTTTACGTCAATAAATGCCAGGTACTGCAAATTACAAAAAATAGCTCTAACTATGTGAATAATGAGTTCTAATGGTGTATTTGTATTCAGGAAAAAAGAATCTAGGAGTCATTGTGAGCAGTTATTGTGAAAATGAGGTTTTCTCTCAAAATACCAACGTAGTGCTTAGAAATTGTTCAAAACCAGTTCTTATTAGGAATTATTAGGAAAGTAATTGAAAATTCAGGGAAACATATGCTTCTATCTAAATCCATACAGAGCCTTATCTTCAATTTTGTGTATTGTTCTGGTCTTCCATCTCACACAAGACTTATCTGAACTGCAGAAGGTGCAGAAAAGCTTAGCAATAATGGTATTCTGCCATACAAGAAGAAAATGTATATTAAGATATTTCATCTTAGAAAGAAATCGCAAAATGTTTTGTGATAAAGATCTATAAACACTTGAAATACCGAACATTGTACAGAAAACATTCCTAGAAAACAATCATTTACTGTGTTTCTTACCAAATATAAAGAATTACAGGGACCCATGAAATTTAGCAGTGATTTTGAAACGAAAAACTGAAAGCAGTATTATTTTTTTTAACATATAGTTAACTTGTGAAACTCTTTGCTTAAACAGTTATGGAGCCCAAAATATAAATGGAGATTAAAATAGGAACAGAATCATATGAAGCTGAAAAAGCAAATGTTTCATAGATCCCTCTATGTCTATTAATGAATTTTAATGAAATAGCTAAAATGAATTTTTTTGATGAAAACTCTGTCTCAGGTACTTCTGAGGGGACTTCTCCAGTAGTAAGGATCACTGCATCGGGATGCAGTAGAAAATTAGCAGTAGTAGCTGACTGAACCTGTTCCAGCTCTCTCTTGAAGCAAAGCATAGAGTACTTGTGCACTAGGGCAAGGAGAAGGGATCACTTTTTGAAAGAAGAAAGGAAATATCAGGCTGCTGAACTAGTGGCAGATGCACAGGAAGGTGGGTCTGAAAGAGGTCCATTGAGTTTCACATTGAAAGAAATAAGAGGATGGATCCGAAGACAGAAAAGACACAAAATGGGAACTTTACTCAAGGGTTTCTGGCTATTTGTGCAAAAGGAAAGGTATTTTAGACTCTGCAAATACTGTATCAAGTCACTGTGCTATCAGTGACTGCTACAAGGCCACCCATCCGCATGCAGGTACAGTCCGATTTCAAGCATCTGCTTTGACATTTAAGTAGATGACTCATTAAATGCTGCAAGTATCTGGAGGCAGGGATGCACTTCATTTCTTTTTTTCTTGGCAGCACACTATTCGAAAATAGAAGAATGCTTAAAGAGTTTGCACCGGTGGATCAGCTTACTTTAAAAACAAAGCCAGAATCTTTCATCTTCAAACTTGTTTATGAAAAGTTGTTAAAGGAGACTCTTGAGTTACCTCACCCTCCTTCTTCAATATGCTTCTGGGCACTCACTGAAAGGGGAAGGGAAGGAAGAGGAGTACCTGTGTGGAGATATATCTTATTCAGGGTTCAGACACAAAGAGGTGGTTTACAGATACTTATTGGCTGATAGATGTAGAACTAGGAGTTTTTTTGTATAGCAGTATATAGTCACAGCTGAACTGAACCATTTAAATGCCATTGGGTTCAAGGACGAGTTTGATGGGGCTTTAAGCAGCCTGGTCGTGTCCCTGTCCATGGCAGGGGAGTTGGAACTAGATGATCTTTAAGGTCCCTTCCAACCCAAACCAGTCCATGATTCTATGATTCTGATGCCTCAAAGAGTAATACTGTCCCTACCTGCAGACAAAATTGTCATTTCTCCTCTTAAGTGATACATGCGCATCCATCTCAGGCCCATCTCTTTGTAAAGAAGTGACGGAGAGGGGGAAAACTCAACTTGCAGGAAGCATTTAATGGAAAAATGTACCATATGTACATGAAAGAAGACTCAACATAATGTCAGAAGTGTGCACACAATGAATTTTGGCTCCTCCACAACTAAACTACTAAAAGATTGCCAAGACTTGTTTGAAAGGTATTGTCTAAGCATACTACATCTGAAAAGATACAACTGATTCATTGGTGTGTTACCTGCTCCATAGAGTAACTAGACAAATGCAGAAAGTGGTCATTTTTACTAAAGAAACAGAGATTATAATCTGGAAATCATCAAGGCAGCAATTTTCTGCTGCTACCATACCTGGTGCTCTGTTCTTCAGGCTTTGTATTTTAATTTGTATATTTTGGTTCTGCTTCACAATAACATCTATTTTCCATCAGCATGTGCTCAAAGAAAGATAGAAAGCTTGTGTTCTGAGCAAGCCCTATGGGTTTAGAGTTTGCAAAAGATTCTGAGTTAGATATTAAGGAGATATTCAGTAGAAGAATGAAGCCATGGATCTCCATCACTGCAGTCTTTACAAGAATAGTCTGAGCAAACATGTACTGATAGTGTCATAATGATGAGTCTGACAGGGACTTCCCAAAACCCCTTCTAGTATCCATTCCACTGTGGGGTCTTCCTTTCCTGTGCTCTCTGATGAAAAGGACCAGTTGCATTTGAAAACCACCACGCAGGTTTCTGGTTTTGTGTTTGATTGTTTCAATCAAGAGCAATACTTACCAAAATGCAAGCAAGTTTGATGATTTTATGGGCAACGCTCAGCATGCAGCAGCTCCTTTTGTTTCCAGTCCCTAAAACAAAACTGATGCCTAAAAGAAAACTGTAAGAACCTGTTAGCAGTACCTAAAAGCCATGAATCTATGACAAAAGAAGGCTGGGGTCTAATGCCTGCTCTTGCATAGACTGCCAGCACTCCAGCAACACTGGCACTTGTCAACGGGGCCAATGGGAACAAGGCAGACATGGAGGTGTGCTTACTAGTAAGGGCTAGAAGGAGGGGTTTGTTTGTTTTTAATGCATATCTATGTTGGTGAGCTCTGGTTAAAAAAAACAATTACCAAGCATGCCAGTCAAATCCATGCGTTCCTCTTCTTTTATGTACCCGTGAAAGAAAGAAAGAAACCAAGCATGGCACAGAATAAAAATAGCGAGTGTGTCATCCTGTGTCCTGCTGTCAAGCACAGAGCTCAGATCTCTTCATCAAAGGTCAAGTCACCTCCTGATTGTGGATGAAAACCCACTCACTTACAGGAAAAGATCCAACTGTGCCCACACCTACACTGAAACATCAGGTGTGTTATTAGAGGGGCTCCTGACAGCATCTCAATTGCTGAGAAGGGCATTTGTGCTGACCCCCTCCCACATTACATGGGGTGCTGGGCTTCCACACTGGCTGGGCATAGAGGGACTACTTGAGTGAGGCAATTGCTTTGAACAAGGAGAGGGGGAAACTGGGGATGAGCAATAAGAAACTAGGGTTTAAAACTCTACTGTTGAATTAAACAGAGATATTCCCTTGGTCATTCAGGCTGTGGGTTTGACCTCATCTACAGTAAGGATTAACAGTATCAGCTATTAGCTATTAGGTATTAGCTCAGATTCTTCAATGCAATCCCTTTCCAACCGTTCTTCCCATAGCAGACATTGCCTGCTCTAACACTGAATGCTCCATCCCTGGCAGTGTTCAAGGCCAGGTTAGATGCAACCTTGCACAACCTGCAGTGTCCCTGCAGTGTGGAACTGGATAAGCTTTAAGGTCCTTTCCAACCCAAACCATTCTATGACAATATGATTCAATGATTTTCCCCAATCCATGTTTCTCTTTAGCCTCCTGCTGCAGGTATTTCTGAAGGTGGAGTCACCCACAGGTCTCCTCACATATTCCTGGGGTACAGTTGGAAAAAGCCTGTATTCTTTGGGTGTTAACTAAAGCAAAGTCCTCTCCAGCCAAAGGACATTTGGGTCTGCTGCTGACCACGTGGGAGTCTATACAGGGACTTGCTGAAAGCATCTCAGGTTTACCATGAAATTCAAGGCAGCATGAGAAGAAGCTCGTGGTTGGGAGGCAATGAAGAGACAGCAATAATATGCATATGACTTCTGCATGCTTGAAAAGGGAAAATGGAGAGAGACAATGCTCTCCCTGGAGACCTTGGCCTCTGGACCACTTCAGCCTCACCTAAGCTCAAAGGCCTGTCACATAGATGCAGCTTTAGGAAAAATAATGTCTCTGAAGCTGAAGACAGAATGGAAAACAGTCCATTATACAAAGTGCTGGCAATTATGGTTCTTTCATTCATGCACAGAAGTGACACATGTGCCTAGAGCAGGATGTTTCTCCTCATAAAGTGTCCACTTATCTCTGTTCAGACCCCTTTGTAGCCCTAAATACCAGTCTGACTTCTACCATTCCTGCTCAGATGAACAGTGTGACCTCTTTGGTAAATGCAAGAAAAGATAAGGATAAATGTGCTAGTCCCACAAGGTAAGGCTAACAGCAGTCTGGAGGAGCAAAAAGCAGGCTTATTTCCCATGAAGCATAATGTCTGATGGCATATTTTATTTTAGCATAAGCCTACATTAGTATTCCCATTTTATTTTATCACCAACATACAGGGACCAATGCAGGTATCCCTACTCCTGGCAAGCAGTATATTACTATGTAAGCTGCACCATTATTCTATGATTTTATGATTCTTTTTAATGGTGCAGCTTCCAGAATAATACATTCAATTAATATTTATTGTAAGTAAAATTATCAGAATTTGGACATGTATTACAATGAGGATACTGTGAGTTTTTAAAGGTGAGGTCTTTCATTTTAATGTGTTCTGTGTAATATGTCTGAAATATTATGACTTGTTTCACAATGCACAAGAAAACAGAACAGTTCTCTTAATGATCCTTGTTAGATAAAATAGAAAGCATCTTAAAAATCAGAACCATATAAAGACTTCAATATTTTCTAATGTTCTTGAATAACAATCTAGTAAAATTAATATAACTGTCTACTAACGGGACCATTTTCATTTCTTGGGCTAAAAAGCAGTGAACCATGTACAGCAGCAGAACCTGCAGTCTAGGGAACACAGAAATTCCTTGACCATAGAGGTAAAAATATTTAAAAGATTTTAGAGGTTAAAATGAGTGTTCCTCCAAATTTCAAACCTCCTCTCACTCATGGTGTAGCCACTTGAGCATCACAGTTTCCCTTCACCCTGTTGTGCCAACAGAGCTATAAAAGGATCAGGAGGATCTGTAATATGCTTTGGTTTGGGATTAAAACAAAGCAAGGTAAAAACCACTTTTCTTGGGACCCTGATGATGGGAAAAATGCTTTGGAGCTCTACCCTAAGACTGCAGCACGCACGTCAGAAACGGTGTGATATCGTTGCCCAGACCAATAGGAAGTTCAAAGTAGAATGGCCAGGGACAAAAAACAGAGGTGAGGCTCTGCAGGGATTTCAAGTTTACTCACCAGCACATGTTCAAGCTAAGGACAAGCCAGAGGATGTACCTGATGGAGCAGCTCAGTTTAAGGGAAAGCTTTACTTTTCTCACTAAAGCCTTTACTGTGCCTCCATCCTCTATTCAACCTTTGGCTGGAAATTGAGAATTTTATAGTGTGTCCTTTTGCATCTAGCAGTTAAGTCAGATTAATATATGTTATGAAGGTAAAGGACAGTAGCTATTTCATGCTTGAATACTTGCTCCCAAGTAAACATCTTTATGCAGATAATTTTTCAGGAACAGTTATTCTCATGTGACTGCTTAGCCTTGAGCAGTTGTGAGTGCTCAACATTAGCACCAATTCACTTGCAATTAGCTTACCTGAACTGGCACAGCTACTGTGGATTAGATCTGTTGTGTTAGAGGGAAAATGTACAGGTAGAATCCATCATAATAGAACCATAGAATCATAGAATAGTTAGGGTTGGAAAGGACCTTAAGATCACCAAGTTCCACCCCCCTGCCATGGGCAGGGACACCTCACACTAAACCATGCCACCCTAGTCTCTGTCCAACCTGGCCTTGAACACTGCCAGGGATGGAGCATTCACAACCTCCCTGCGCAACCCATTCCAGTGCCTCACCACTCTTACAGTAAAGAACTTCCTCCTTATATCCAATCTAAACTTCCCCTGTTTAAGTTTTCACCCATTACCCCTTGTCCTGTCACTACAGTCCCTAATGAAGAGTTCCTCTCCAGCATCCCTATAGGCCCCCTTCAGATACTGGAAGGCTGCTATGAGGTCTTCATGCAGCCTTCTCTTCTCCAGGCTGAACAGCCCCAACTTTCTCAGTTATCTTCACATGGGAGGTGCTCCAGCCCCCTGATCATCCTCGTGGCCTCCTGTGGACTTGTTCCAACAGTTCCATGTCCTTTTTATGCTGAGGAAACCAGAACTGCATTCTTCTGATGTACCCCTCGTTAAAAAACACGACAGTTTCAAAACAAGTTCAAGTTTTCCATGAACATTTTGGACTTTGAAAAGACACTTTTGAGACAGAAGCGTTTCCATTTAAAATGCACTGGCTCTCCCTTTGACGTTCCTAAGGCATCCATGTGTTTTGGAAAAAGTTGGTATCCAACACAAGATGATACAAGACTCACTTAAACTTTACAATTTTAATTTCTTTATCTGAATACTTTCACATTTTATTCCCTGAAAATATACATGGCAGATCATAGAATCATAGAATACCAGGTTGGAAGGGACCACAAGCATCACCTGGTCCAACCTTTCTTGGCAAAAGCACGGTTCAGACTAGAAGTCCCAGCATCCTGTCCAGATGAATCTTAAAAGTGGCCAGTGCTGGGGAATCATCACTTCCCTGGGGAGATTATTCCAGTAGCTGATTGTTCTCATAGTGAAAAATTTCCTGTGTCCAATCAGATAATCACCTCCATCAGTGTAACAGACCAAGAGAGTGATCCCATAGGCCCAAAGTTTGCATTTCTGCTTTCCTTCCTTTCCAGTTATTTATTATCTTTATTATCAGAGTTCTGCTTCAAGACCCCAGCTGAGAGTAAAACTCCTCTGGACAGGATGCTGTGCCGACATACGATAAAAATTTTATCATAAGCTTGAGTGATTTTGCAGTCTTTCCTACTGGGATTGAGCCAAAATATCCAGTTGCTTATTCCTAAAACACTGATAGGGAAGTTAGGCTAGCCAGGTCTTTCTCTGCTTAGCATCACTGCAAACTCTCTACCAAGACAGTTGAGATGGTCAGTGTCAGATTAAATACACAAAACTTTGTTTATGAAAATAAAAAATAACTTCCAGAAAATTAGTGTATTTTTATCAATTTGTGCCCATTTAGTGAAGCTAAACTTGTTTTTTCTTGTAGGAGAAGGTCTAGACAATGTAAGCTGTCTAAACGTCTAATTTCAATGTTGTTGGATTTGGTCTTCGTCAGGCAAAAATATCTTTTCCTTTAGAGGTTTAATTTGAGCTACAAACTTTATGAATTAAAATTAAAATTTGGACTGAAATATACCTAAAATCCTAGAGATGACTGAGAATACTCAAAATAATTTCTGTTCACAAAGAAAGATTTAGATTCTCAATTATTCAAATTTAAAGGTAGTAATTGTTTTCGGGTTTTTTTCATGCTGAAACATTTTTGACACAGAAACAACAGCTTCTTAACAGCTAGATTCTCCCATCTCTATAGAGTACAGTTATAGGCAGCCACATGAAGGAACAAAGGGATACCTGATGTCTCCCTTACCCTATTCTGCAGCTTGTTAGAGGAATGAGCCCTAAATACTTAAGGTGAAGTCTATTGGGAAAGAAGAAATTATTTTCAGGCAATACTCTCTGTTTCACTGAAGGGGACACAGTGGGCTCACTCAGGTATAGATATGTCCACTGCAGACACCTCAGGGTGAGACTATTCCTAACCCTGATGTGGGCTGTGTTCCCACTCAACAACAGATAATCTGTTTGCAGAAAGAACTGCAAATTTTGGCCTTTTACTGCTTCCTTTATTATTATTTTTTTTAACAGCTAAGAGGTTTTCAACCACAAAGAATGATTTCCCATTGTAAGATCTGAGGTTTACCTCTTTGTCCCAACAGGAGCAATTTTCTCTGCACAATGCCCAACAGATTTTAGCCCCAGTAGCCTACTTAGAGAGTTTCCTTTGTCCTTAAAGTAATATCTATACACTGGATGCACCTTGATGTACCTTGAACAGCTCTCACAAAGGTTTCCGATTCTCCAAGTAGACTGAGGATCTTTTTCTTTAAGTACATTCTTTTCTTTCTTGAAAAATAACTACTTCTCAGAGGTGTGCTGGCTCTCCTCAAAACAAACTCTCACTTTGCTTATCGTGCATCTCCTTGCAAATCTACCCAAGCTCTATCTTTCAAATCCTTTCCTAGAATATATGGGTTTGCTTTTCCTTTGCATGTTCTGCAGGATCTTGCTGATCTTGCAGTCCACTATACATAGAATCATAGAATAGTTTGGACTGGAAAGGACCTTAAGATCATCGAGTTCTAACCCCCTGCCTTGAGCAGAATGCCTCACACTAAACCATGTCACACAAGGCTCTGTCCAACCTGGCCTTGAACACTGCCAGGGATGAAGCTTTTACCACTTCTTTGGGCAACCTGTTCCAGTGCCTCACTACCTTCACAGTAAGAAACTTCTTCTATCTAAAGTAAAAAGCTTCTTATATCTAGCCTGAACTTCTCCTGTTTAAGTTTAAACCCATTGCCCCCTGTCCTATTGCTACAATCCTTGATGAAAAGTACCTCTCCAGCATCCTTGCAGGCTCTCTTCAGATATTCACTATTAATCTGTTTTCTTTCAGAGCAACTATTTTTTGCTGCCTGACAAATTCCGATTGCTTTTCCTCAGCTTAAAAAAGTAACTTTAGTAGTTCTGTTTCTCTTTTTAAATCCCTGATACCCCATCTGGACTGAGATTCTGAAAAGCATCCAAAACTGTGTATTTCTCTCCACATTCTCAAATCTGTTATAAATGATGCAGGAGTTCCCCCCTTTCTTTCAGCTTCTCCTATCAAGCTGTTATCTTTCAAATGCACTGTTATTTCTCCAAACACAGTATTCTTTAAATAGTTATGACTGTCTAGCTGTCATACTGTTCCTCACTTAAACATAGCTATTAAATCTAGTGTGTCCAACCCACTACTATTAAAATAAAAATAGCTCCCTTTTACATGTTTTGCTTTCCAGAAGGTCTATTTGCATTCATGAATGGACAAAATTCTTGTCAGTAATGTCTCCATCTGGAAGCATTTCTAGACAATTTGAGGTTCCTCAGGGGGTTTCCTTTCTGCTCCAGTTTCTCAAATCTTCTCCACTTTTCTATTTCCACTTCCACTACTACCATGCAGTGTGGCTACTGTGATGATTCACATCAACCTTGCTTCAGAGTACATATCTCTGATGAATATTCCATATAACAGAAGACAAATTAATAAAAACTGAAGAGCTTTAGAGAGAAGGGGGGATTTTCATGATTCATTCTGTGTCAGATTGCTCATCAATTAACTCTAATAAGCCACAGTTCAAAAGCAAGATAAGCCAAACCTCTTAAACATCTTGTCAGCTGTACGACCCAGGAATTTCTCTGTGTCTACTACAAGTGCAGAGTTTCTCTCTGTAGGGTTCTTCCAACCACTTTTCTAAATCAAGATAAGGAGGACATGATGGTGAACCAGACTCGGGGACACTATGCTGCGAAATAGAAAGAATGCCTGCTTCACACAGCAAAGATAAATCTTGGAAGCAACATATTATGTGAATTTGGCCTTCCAGGTAAATAGTACAGCATTTAATTCAGCAGTGTTCATTTTAATTCAGCAATACATTTCCTTTCAAAAACCAGACCAAACCAAAAAAAAATCAAAAGAACCAGATTACTGATCTGGGGGCAGACGGACAGGGAGGAATTCATGCCAATGCCATAGAAATGCAAGGTTTTACTGTAGCAGCTACATCTCAAATTATATTATAAACGCTAGGTTGTATGAATTTCAGATAAGTGGTTTATTTTTTGTGCAACGAAGGGAACCATCCAAGTATTGTTCATTGTGAGATGAGCTCTCACCTTCCAGATTTTGCAGCTGGGGCTGCAGTAATTTTTCTGATGGAGGTTCTGGCCTCCTTCAGTGCTGAGGAAATTGTCAGTGAGATGCATTGGGTTTGGTGATTAAATTAACCTGTGTGGTCTTGGCTGACTCAGAAACTAAGCTGATATTTCCAGGAAGAGAGTAAGGGAACATTCAGAATGAAGAGGCTTTCTGATCTGGAAGAGAGTTCAGAGACACATGGCCTGCGTGTCATTATTGCATCAACCTCCTTTTTTATCTGTCTTGAGCTAACAGTTGGCACAGAAATGCGCTGTTTTAACTTATAAGAAAAATACTGTTTTTCCATTTATTTTAGGCAGTAACAGTGGTAACTTAATGGATTCACAATCACTGTTTTCCTAGGATGTCGCACATTGCATTTCTCACACGAACCTGCTGAACTTTTAATTTCTAATTAAAACTTTTTATTTCTAATAGGCCAGAGTGAAATTCACTGAAACTTTTATCACAGCAAAGAGACAAAAACGTCTTCATACGAAGAAAATGATTATTGTTCAAGAATTGTGCTAACAAAGTCATATATAAATGAATGAACTGTTTGTTCCCTGGAACATTGTAATAGGTGTAATGTTTCCTTTTCCAAGTATCACCTGACAGTTCATGATGGTTACATGACTCAGACCACCTATGTCATAGGCACAGAGAGCTCTAACTCCATGGCTGAGTGCTAACCCCAAAGCTGAGGTCTGTGGAATGTTTCATTACTAGAAGCAGGACAGCTATTTTGGAGTGATGCTATGCTTGAACTCCTGAGCTGAGAGGGACCATTCAGACCTGTTTCTGAACTTGAGCTGCCAAGTCATTATTGTACTACACTGACAGTTTCCTAGAGGCCATATCTGTGGTACAAGTGAGACCTCAGCCTTCTTAGCATGGAGGATTTGTTCAGACCTCATATATTTGTATATATGTAGGAGCTAGTTCATTCTTCAGCTGTGTTCTTTGAAGCCAGCTGCTTTGCAAACAGATGCGTTGTCACTCTAAAGAAGCAAGGTACCCTGGTGTTCACACAGCATGCTGGAAGAAAGGTTGCGCTGGTGCCAGGCATGGAGTAGCAAATCCATTGTTCTGTATCTCTACATTGCATTCCAGTTCCTAATGAGGATGTGTCCAGAGACACATCCTGACTACCATCTATCTCCAGGTAGTAGACTCAAAGTCATGCAATAAGATGCCCTTGTTGATAAGTCATAGTACACTTGCAAGATGTTCAGCAGACATCCAAGCTGATTCAGTCACATCCATCAAATAAGACAAGCCTTGTTTCACCTCCTCTGCTCCAAACCATGCACTCGCTCTTGTAGTGGCTCACTACACAATGGTTGTGTGCTCACTGGAGTACACTGTGATCCACCTGGCTTGCTACAACAGCAAAAGAATACCTGCCATATTTACTGGGTGATTAAAAGTTAAGGAGCTCCAGAAATGGCTAGCAGAAGATAAGCAACAGAAACATGTGGCTAGGAGGAAGAAGTGAGACTCCCCATTTTTGGCAGCAGTCAGCTGTTACGCCTGATGGAAACAGCTCTATTCAAGGCTGATCCATGAAGCTGAAGCAGCAGTAGTTGAGGAGAAAGGATGACAATGTATAGGTGCAGCTTATAAAATTGTAAGGAAAGCCTCTAGCAACAGAACCACATCAATACTTACAGGTTTGTTTCAACCTGTCAAGACATCCTGTCAACACGCATATTGATCTGATCTGATAGAGCTGCCCAGGCTGCTGTGCTTCCAGCAGATAAACCACAGGTACAGTCAGACTCAGGAGCCAAATCATCAGCTCTCCAAAGGAACAGTTATGAAGCTTTCACTTATTTGGGGGGAAAAGGGGTAGAGTTCAGATTGTATGGCAACTTGTGCAATATGGCAAGTAGACTGGACTTCAGACATGATGTTTGTGAGCAGGGAAGCAGGAGATAAGGTGTTTTGTAAGATATTTTCTTATTAAAAATAAAAACCTAAACCTGGGCATGGAAAAGAGGGTACTTGCTGGGGTAATGCTGTTGTGAGGACATGAAGAAGATTGAAAGGTGTAGACCAGAAAAGCATCAGACCTTCTCCCCAACTTCTTCTAAAAATGTAAAGTTTTGTAACTTTCCACAGTTTTCAGCAAAGGCTGAAATAAGCTCTTTTCCCCAACAGTACAATGTGGTGCATGTAAAGTTTATGTCTCGATGGGAAAAAGGTTGCTGTGCTGCACAGGACACTATGGTGTCTATCCCATACATTGAGTGTGGTGTCTCACCACGCATTATCAGGGGCAGAGCCATACTTTTGCATTGTGCTTTGTGAGCAAGGTAGATGTGGCAGAGAAGCCCTTCTGACAACTCTGTTAAGGAGGGATTAAAATAATTGGAGGTTTCTAAAAGGGATTTGAGTGGGTGGGAAGAGCATGGCAGAAAGTGTAAAGCTGAAGAGATTCATCATTAGGTTCACATTTCAGATTTCAATGACTTTCAACATCTATTGATTCTTGGTTCCCTTTCAACAGCTTCACATCATTAGGAAGGTAAATTACTGACAAGAACTGAAGAAATTGCCATCGTGTACTGCTACAAAAATACTGTATGATTAGCATGAAGTGAGTCATGTGTTTTTCACCGTGTGGGAGAAACCTTACCTGCCTGGAAATATTTCCTTACCCTGTATAATACTTTCAGCAGTGCACTCTTAACAAATACACGCAGGGCCACGGTGCTCTCAGACAATTGACATATTTCAGCTGTCTCCTTAAAAAAAAACACAGTTCCTGGTACTTCTAATCCGTAGCACAGTGGTGGAGGGAGCCACTTTCTGCTGTGTATCTAACAGAGTCTTCTTTGACATAGGGAGTGTTACAGGTAGGTTGAGAAATTATACATAAGAAATTGTATGTCAGTTGACAAGAGCTCTATGACGTTCACTTCATGGTGTATAGCAAAAGAATAGCATTAAAAAAATTGTTTACAACCTCAGGCCACAAAATGTACAATCTCATATGGGAGATCTCTTCTGAAAGTGTGAGCCTAGTGATTCCTTAAGCAAAGGGGTATCCTGCAAAATGAAGGTAACAGCTCAAATTTCCTGAAGGGATATCTGGTATTGTGCATGCAAGCCCACAATACTTGCATTTGTATTCTAATACTCTTCCTTTTTGAGTTTGCTGCCTCCAAAGAGTAGATGCAGTTGCCTGGTGCAGGTCTTACCTGATAACATGTGTTTTCCATAGACAATATGGCACTGTAGTATGAAGATCTCCATATAAAATATCAGCATTTGGATAATGAAGATATTCGCAGTCTGGCTCTTCCTTCAGTTATGCATTCATGTAACAACTGAATTTGAAACTCTACTGTATCATTTTAATGCATTTTTGTTGACTAAAGCACTGGACAAGGTTCAAGGTCCTGGTGAACCAAGCCCTGGTACTATAATAACTATCTGTCAGAGCAAAGGAATGAAAAGCCAGGCTCCTCCATCTCACAAGGTGAGACTGCCTGGAGCACAAGTGTGATGAGGAACAGCTGAGGGAACTGAGGTCAGTCATCATATGCTGTTATCTCACCACTGCATACTTCTCCCCCAGTCATCTCTGTTTACATTTAGAAAGTGAATGTTACATGAGTTTTAATAATTTTTTTAATTCACTTTAACCCTAAAATGTCCTAAAATGGTACAGAAAGAAATCTCTCTTCAAGGGTTCATTTTTTTCTCATCACCACAAGCTGTGGCAATAGCACCCCAGCCATGGAGTGGGTACCATGACAATATGAATTAATCAGAACAACGATTGTGAGATGGCTTGAAATGGACAGAAAAGTGAACAGACACTTCTAGCTTCACCTCAGCATTAAACTAGAACATTTGAAAGCTAATGAGCTAAAAAGGGACAAATGAGAAAATTAATAATGCACTGCAGAGTGGAGCATTCAAGAGAAACTTCTCCTCCCCTGCATATCAGGGCTAATTAATGTGATCTATTCTAATAAAAATAACCCTAAGCAACACTTATTCATTTTTAGCATCCCTTATTCCAAGTTAATGTATAAATGCTCTTTGTAAAACTACAGAACTACAGGACTTGAGTAGTTATGAATCATGCCACTTTAAATGACACATTCAACTGTGCAAGAAAATCCAAGGACACTGATTTTTCAAGTGACTTATTGTATTCATACTGCTATTAAGGAGTCCAGGTGGTTGCTCTTCTATCAAATACACGCTTTTTTTCTTGTACTGGTGCATGTGTTACATGTTCCCAAAAGAAGACTACAAAGGTTGGACCAATTTTTGCACTAATTTATAGTCCTTGCAATCTTACTGAAGTCAAAGGGGTTGCACAGGATGTAATTGGTAGCAGTTTTGGCCTTCTCTGTTAAAATACCAGCAGTGGGCAGAAAATTGCTGTAATGATCACCACAGAATACAGAATGGTCAACTCACCTGAAAGGGAAGTTTATTACATTCTAAGTATAAGAACACAACTTTCAAGCTGAAATAAACATGCAAAAAAACTAGTGTGAGTCATGAATATAAAGGTTGCACCTAAGCACTCCCACATTTACAGACACTGCCCTTTTCTTAGAGAATAATAATGCTTTGTTGTCTCTTTATTCTGAATTCATAAAGACACAGAATTATTTAGGTTGGAAAAGACCTTTAAAATCATCAAGTCCAAGCATAAGCCTAACATGGCTAGGTCCACCACTAAACCATGGCCCTAAGGGCTGTATCTACACATCCTTTAAGTATCTCCAGATATGGTGACCCAACCAATTCCCTTGGCAAGTAGTTTTGATTAGTTTATTCATACACAGAATCATGGAGTGCCACAGAATCATAGAGGGGTTTGGGTTGAAAGAGACCTTAGAGACCATGTAGTTCCAACCCCTTGCCATGGGCAGGGACAGCTTCCACTAGACCAGGTTGCTCCAAGCCCTGTCCAACCTGGCCTTGAACACTGCCAGGGGTGGAATATCCATAACTCCTCTGGGTAGCCTCACCACCGTCATTGTAAAAAATGTCTTCCTTTTCTCCAATCTAAATCCACTCCCTTCCAACTTAAAACCGATGCCCTTTATCCTGCCACTGCAGGCCCTAATGAAAAGTCTCTCTCTATCTTTCTTATAAGCTTATTTTTTATATTGAAAGGCCACACACATACACAGACACACTGTGTATGAATGCTTCCTAGGAAACGTTCTAACAAAGAAGCAAACTGATTGAAAAAGAAGTGAAATTTCTTTTCAGCATTCCTCCTTGTGGAAGAACTGGCATTAAAAGTTTATTTTAAGTGTAGAGTAACTATAGTAGAGACTAAACTGCTGACAAAATAAACAAGGGCATGGTAAATTGACAACTAAGCTAGATTGATAGGGGTTTTTCCCCCTTAGTTTGGCAATGACTTGAGTAAAATACACACACTGTACATGGGTAGTAGGTTTGTTCTCTAGATGTAATTATCATAGGTAAAAAGTCTGGAAATGGGTTGAAGCAAATGTCAGCCTGATTGTTGGTTGTGTTATTGTGTATGACTGGGGAGTATTAATTATGAGGAGATGCAAGTTATTTCTCATTAACATCGACTGCTCTTACGTCAACAACTGATATAAAGACTCTTCATTGGCAGACTGCTGCACAATTAAAATGGAAATCACTGAGCAGACTAGTTGTCTTGCAAACTTTGCATGATTTGACAACATCCATGAGTCACCAGTTGGTTTTCAAGGCATGAAACTCACAAAGAACTTTATGATCTATACATGGCTTGTCATGAAATTTTGGCTGTTAATACAATTGTGTGTATTGTGATTTATTTGGACCTTCTGTAACAGAAGAACTTATAATATGTGGCTGTGGGTACACATGATTTGTGTTACACTTGTATAAGCATTTAAATATATATATTGATGCAACCTTCACTCTACTTTCTTCTGGAGTTAATAGATGAAGAAAACCATGCAAAAAACATGGGAAATTCCCCTCCCATTGGAAAAGAGAGAGAGTCCTCTGCAGCTCCATGACTGGAATGAGGGGATGGAGGGCTATAGGATGTTCAGGAAGGATAGATAAGGCAGGCAAAGTAGAAGGTATAGCATTATACGTAAGGGAGAAGTTTGATTGCACAGCCCTTACAGTTAGTGGTGATGTGGTTGAGAGCCTCTGGGTAAAGCATTAGGGGGATAGAAAACAAAGGAGATGTGGTAGTGGGTGTCTACTACTGATCACCCATCAAGGATGTAACCACAGATGAGCTATTCTATAGGAAGACAGGAGAAAATCGTGGATTAGTAGGCTTTGTCCTTATGGGAAATTTTAAGTTCTCAGACATCAGCTGAGAATATCACGCTGCTGTGATAGGTCTTGGAAATTCATGAAGATCATAGGAGGTAACTTCTTCTCAGAAGTACCCAGCCAACTAGGAGAGATGCCCTCCTAGACTTGTTATTTGTGAATAGAGAAGGACTCCTAGGGGATGTGATGGTAGGTGGATATCTTGACCACAGTGATCATGAAATGGCTGAGTTTAAATTTTTCAGTGTAATGAGGATAAAGGGCAGCAGTAAAGAAATGTGCAGCCACTACAATTTTGCTTCCTTTCAGGTCTGCAAGTGCTTGCACAGCATCTTTGCAACATGTGAAAAGTGTATGCCAAATGAGTGTAAGATAAGAGAGATCTTGTCTGTTAGCGGCATCCTGATGTTCAGATAGATCACTGCAGCCTGCGCTCAAGAAGAGGGCTGCTGGACAAGATGAATAATGATGACTGGTCTGAATTGCTCAGGTTTCCTATACTCAGTGTTTATGCAGGCAATCTGGAGATGGAGGAAAGAGAAGACACAGTCTAGGGGCATAAGGCAAAATCCTAAGCCCTGCATAACACAGGCCAATGTATTTCACCCAGGTATGCATGGGCAAGCCTTGTGCTAAACTAAAGAAAAACTCCTAGACTGACAGCTTGTCCAAATATGAAGATACCAGGGAACAGAGAGCCCATTTCTTCCCTGGTTTGTTCCTTTTGTTAAATACCTAAAATATAAGAAGTTCTGCCTAATACTTCATTTGCCAAAGATCATTTCCATCTTCTGGCACTGATTCTTCTTATTACTTTCTCTCTAATTCTTTAAAGCTCAGTATTCTTACATGATGGTCTTATAGATTGGAAACAAGAAATTTGTCAGGTTATGCTTTAACAATCTAAACATACTGAGCTCATTAATTTGGTCCCAGAGAAGAATTTCCTTCAACCCTCTATTACTTCTGTGGCTCTTTATTGATAACCTACAGATTTTAAGAAGCAATCCTGAAGGGGTGCAATTCTCCAGTGCTGAGTTAATGTATCCCAAATAAGCAATGGAAAAATGCAGTCTGAATATGCCTACCAATTATTGCCCTGACTATAGATTCAGACATGATGCTGGTTCTTTGTAACACCCCATCTGTTTCTCCAAGCAGTCTGTAAAACACTTTTCCAACCACTGCTCCTTATGAGTTACTGTCCCATTCTGTGTGTTCTCTGTCTAGTGTAACCACCTTGTTCTTGGATTTACATGTCTAACTCTACTGTTGGCTGCACAGCTTGGATGAGCTAAGGATACTAAGCAGTCCTGATCATTCTGTCTGTATATTCTTGTTTGTGGCGACTAGTTCGATCTTCAGTTTGACACCCTGCAGTGAGTACAGCGACTGGATGAAGCAATTTAATGGCTTAAACAACCACAATGGGTTTACACTTGACAATACCAGTCATTCACGTTCGAGATGACATTCCTTTCTGAATTCAGCATCATCCTGTAAATCCTCAGGGCTGATGTGGGGAAAAAAAATGTAACAATTTTTACCTGAAAGGGGATAATAATTCAAGGCAAGCTGCTTTTGATATTTTTGCATTGATGATAAGGAAAGCGTGTGCATATATCAAAGTACCCAGCCACTCATTAACCCCTGCCTCTTACACCATCATATTAAGGTACTGTTTAACAATCAGTGAGGAAACCAATATACAACTTATGATTTTCAGTCCCTAAAAGTGATTTCTCAGACTTCAGTAAATACGGTTACTCATTACAATAAGGTGTTAAATTACTATTTTCCATATCTGTATTACTTTATATATGTTAAAAGGAATATGACGACATACCTGCCTCAATTTGTTTTCATCTTCCTTGGAGATAGGTGATTGCAGCTCTGTGTAAGATGCTACGTAACTTCTCTCTTAGGATTTGTAGGCTGTATCCAGCAGCAGAGGTTCTGCACAAGTCCTGTTATCAGTCAAGGTACAGCTTGCCAGGGAGGTACAGCAAATTGAGGGGAGGTAACTTTGGGAAAACAGATCCCATTAGGTTTCTGAAGAGTGTGGTTTAGGCAGAAGAGACCTTTAGTGGAGTAAAATGGACAAAAAAGATGTCTTAACTGATTGATAATTGATTGATTGATCAATTGATTGATTCACTGAAGACTTTATAAGATTATGCTGGTGAGAGGGATTGGTGTTAGCAGACTTGAGTGTCCCATTGCTTGCTAGATGAAACTGAAAGAGGAGGGCTGAGAATCCAACTGACCCTGTTTAAGGGGAAGAAAAATAGATCCTGTGTCACAAGAACTGGGAGTCCATGCCCAAATAGCAGCTGAGAATGTTTAACAAATGTGTAAATGGAAGGAAGTCACTGTGTAAGAGTCAACTTAATTAGTGTTAGTAATCATTGGTATTAGTATATATAAATATGCATATATAGTATATAGATACACATATATTTACATATATACATTTATATACATATGTATATTTATATATACATATAAATATGCTATTAATAATAGGCAGAAGATTGTCCTGCCTGGAGTTTCAGCTTTTGTTCCATTTGTGCTGCAGTGGTTGACCTCCAGAGGCTCAGCTTGAGGCTTTCAGAGTAGGACATATTGTGGGTAACAGCTTCTGATTCTCTTCCTCCTTTTTTTTTCTTCCTTTCCCTCTTTTATTCGCTGTGCTCAAAGCCCAAGCTTGAGGCAGCAGATGGGTTTAACAGCATGGAGTCAGCAAATTCCAGTTATGATGAACTGAGAGGAAAAAAACTTAACTTAGCTCTGTTGATACAAAGGCGAATAATTGCTTGTGAGTCAGTGGAGCTAGGATTTCACTCTGTTCATCTCGACTCCTCCTGAGTACTTGAAAGTGGAAGCTCTGGGAGGATCTGGCGCTTGTGATGGCATTCTTACAGAGATTCCAAAAGATGTTAATGAAGTAAAAAATTATCAAGATGGTAATAATTATTTTCCATGAAAAATCACATTAACAAGCTGAGGATTATTATAGGCATAAAGCAATGGCAAAGTAGAGAAATTTCTGTTTGTGATGTATCTTGACTTCCTTAAGGACCATCAGGAATGCTTTCTGGCCATTAGGGAAAGACTGCTCTCTTGGACGGTACCCTATGCATTAACATGTAGCTTTTAAAAGTAAACAGTAGGTGGCCTCAGAACATTAGTATTGCTCCTCACTGGAGCCGATGTAAAGAGAGGGCAGGAGCCCTGGTGATGCTCTGTGGCATCCTTCCCTAACTGCAGGAAACAAGCTGAGGTGCTTTCTGCAGCGCGACACTATCTATTGCTTTTACTTGGTACAGGACCATGTGTCAAACCTTAACGTAAGCTCATGTGACCTAAATTTGCTTTGCTGTTTTAAACACATTTTGACCACTGTCATGTCTCAAACATTAGAGAAAATACACGTTTTACACAGAGAAAATGAGGAGATATGCAGTTCTTATTATGAGGCATACCAGCTACCTGTGTTGGTGAAGAAAGACTGGAAAATCCACTTGCTGCTTTACTGATGAATATTCTCTACTCACACACATTGCTTTTCAAACATTCAATGAATGACAATATGTGATGGGTTTGGAGATGGTGACTGAATAGCCACCATGGACCACTCCAAGGGTTGTCTTTTCTTCTTTAAGAGAGTTCTTGCAGATAATAAATAATCCAGACCAAACATATGGGCCTCAGGCTCTAGAGAGGCATTTTGCAGTCTTGATTGAGGTTTGGTCCTCTCAAGTGCAATTTATACTGTCAGCCTCTAACTCTTGTGCCTAAACTCTTGTGCATCAGGAGAATCCTTGATCACAGAGTCCAGACCCTCTGTATGTATGATGAAATTCAGTTTGCAATAGATAAATCTGTTCCACTGGTGCTCTTCCAGACTGCCAGATCATTTCAACAGCTGGGAGAGGGAAGGTTTGTTATTGAATCTGCTGTTTATTTTGTTAACTCCTCAGAAAATAAAAGCGGAGTTAAACAGATCAAGAGAAGCCTTGTGCACTAAGGAAGTCATTGTAATCCATATTGAGACGTAGGGAATGAAAGTGCAGCAAGCCTCATGTTTTCCTTCTCTTCTTGTTTGGCTAGTGTGAACACAAGCGTGTCACCATAAAAGCATTTTTATTAGTTAAAAGCATAGTGTCCATCTTCAGTCCACCAAGCACCTGAAGAGACTGGGACAGCAGAGCAAGGGGCTGTCCAAGCCAAAGGAAAACAGGACCCTGCTGCACACAGTCCCTGTCTTTGCAGAAACATTCAGCAAGAGAAAGCCAGCAGAATACTGGAATTTTCCATGAAATCTTGCAAGCATCTTCTAACATAAGGCAGAGGAGGAATAACTGCCTAAAGAGCCAAGTACTTTGCCCAGATATAGCTGCAGCCTTTCCAGCTGTGGGATAACACTTGTCTTTTCCAGCTCAGAATGCATGCAATGGCTTTGCTGCCCTATAGCCCACCGCATAGAGCATTCACAGAGCTGTTTAACGTGCCCATTCAGTCTTGTACACAGACTTTAAAAGAGAGGCAGCTCTTCCTGTTAGAAACCATCAAAAACTCAGTGCCAGAATCCCTCCAGTGCTCTTCAATGTTTTGCAGTTACATGGTATGCTTTATAACAAAAACATCACATATAATATTAACTGACTACTCATTGACTGACATTTATACATGTTAACTAAGCTTGTTTTTCACTATGTTCTTGGTAAAATTTGACCAGATTTACCTTGAATATCTAGTTTCAAAGTTGATCAGTACTAGAGCTCAATGTTCAATGCCTCTTCATATATATAATTGATTTTATATTATTATAATATAATCAACCAAACCAGTGTTACTGAGACAGTGACCTGTGGAGAGCTGTAGGAAAAGCCTTTGTTCCACAGTTTTCGCCTCCCTGGAGACTGATAGTTCCCAATCCTAATCCCACAGGCAGGCCAGCCAAGCAGTTTTTCAACAGGCATTCAAATGACAAAGGAGCATCAGGTTTGCCAGCCTGGGGATGGGGCTGCTAATTCCTCTCCCTCAGTCTGTAAAATACCATAGACTTTAAAGGCTAAAATGTGCTTGGAGCAAGAGGGAAATACGTTCTTAGTGCCTCCAGTTGCTCCACAAACAAAAGTTGCCATCAGCTCATCCTTAAAAGCACAGAAATCCTCCACACAAAAGGGGACAGAGAAAGCAGCTTTGCCTGGAGGGGAAGTTGCCCTCCCTCTCTCTCCCAGTTTATAGTGTTGTACCAGGGATGGTACCAAGGCATGGAGGATCTTCATGTCTCTGCCAGAGAGAAGCAGCCCTGCAGAAAACAAACTGGCAACTCCAGCCTTTCCAGAAAAAGAAGGGAAAACTGCTATGGGATTGCTGCCATGGCAGTAATGAGACTCTGAAAGAAGTAATTATAACCATCCATTAGGCAAGGAGCTGGAGCTGCACATGAGGGCTGGCTTACATTGCAAAGCCAGGACCAGTGTTGGAGTCTGCCCTATCTGCCCTAGGTTGCCCCACTGCCCACAGCAATTCCTGTATGCGGGGCGCTTCCTACAGCTGTGTCCATCCTATTCAAAGAGGTGTCTGTTCAGCCTGTCTCCTTCCTTTCCTGGGACGCTCTGCACACCTTTATCACCTCCCCTGTATGGTAGTTACCAGATCAAACTGTAGCTGTATGGTAGATACCGTCAGCTCTCCAAGTTGCAGCGATGAGCATGAGGTTAATTACTATTTGACCTGCCTGCACAGCAAATACATTAAAAATCTATCGAGCCCGACTTTCACTTAGTATCCCATGTGGAGCAAAGGAAGGGCCTGGACAACATTGTGCTGCTATGGCAATGGCAGCAATCAGCATCTGGCTCATTAGAGAACAGGATTTGACCTGCCTGAATTTCAGTGAGTGCTGAGTTTCCTCCTGAAATTTCCCAAATCCTGTCCTTCCATTCCAGTTCATCTGCATTATCCTGCTGCTGGCGGCACTCCAGCACATGGGAATCCCCAATGCCCTCTGCTAAGAGTGATTAGCTGACAATGCGAGGCAGAGGGAAAGGATGTGCAATTTTCCCTTGCCATGGAATTATCATCCATGTGTGAGATAACAACATCCTTCATTCATTAACATGATTTCTAAAGAACCCTGCAATTCCATTTGCATTACAACTGGTGCTGGCCTAACGTTAAGGAATGTTGTTTAATGAGTTACCATCCACATAATTTCACAATTTAATGTTTGGGATTGTTTTGTTTATTGGGCTGGATTTGTACTTGAATTTAATTGCTATAATGCCACTCACTCAGCTGGAATGATGCCGGTTCAGACTGTTGAGTGTTCAGCTCTTGGTTGAATATCCATATAACCTTTGCACAGGCTGAAAATGTCTCCTAAATTGAAGGAAAAGCTCAGAAAGCATGAAAAATACAGTATTTCAATTTAAATAGCACATTACTACTGTAAAACTGTGAGAATGTTTTTCTTCTCATATTCTTAGTTTTACTATTTGGTGTGGTTAAATATTGGTCATTTTCAGCAGCTTTGGTGCAGAGCAGAGATGGGTCAAACATGTTTTCACATGGTCCTCTGAAGAGATGCTATGTTCAGGACATATGAGTCAGTGCAGGAATTCCTGTATCTTGCTTATATACTCTAGACTGTAACATAGACTGCATCTTCATCATAGAACTATAGAATCATGAATGGCTTGGGTTGGAAGGGACTTTAAAGATCATCCATTTCCCAACACCCATGAGCAGGGATACCTTCCACTAGACAAGGTTGTTCAAAGTCCCACCTAACTTGGCCTTGAACACTTCCAGAGATGGGGCAACCCTTCCAACACCACTGGGTAACCTGTTCCAACATCTCACCACCTTCTTAGTGAAAAACTTCTTCCTAATATCTAATCTCAGTCTCCCCTCTGTCAGTTTAAAGCCATTCCCCCTTGTCCCACCACTACATGCCTTTGTAAAAATCCCTTCTCCAGATTTCTTGTAGGCTCCTTTAGGCACTGGAAGCTGCTGTAAGGTCTTCCAGGAGCCTTCTCTTCTCCCAGCTGAACACGCCCAGTTCTCTCAGTCTGTCTCCATAGGAGAGGTGCTCCAGCCTCTGACCATCTTCGTGACCTCCTTGCTATATTAAACTGACACCAGTGAGCATCTTTCTGAGGGACTATCTTGTCATGAGGCCAGAGAGAAAATCTGCCTGATTCTCTTCTGGGTTCAATGGGATGTCTCCCTCGAAGGCCTTAAACCATAATTGTTACCTTTTTTTACCATAATTGTTATTTGTTACCATAATTATTACTTAATTGTTTCTTAAACAGGTAATTGTTACTTACCTGTTCATGCAGGTTTTTTCCAAGTTCAGACCCACAGACAGTGTGAGACTGTGGGTCTTGGTCCTGGAGGAAGCTGTTTTCACAATGGGAAGTCCAAGGTTTGTGCTGCAAAGGAAGCCTTGCTCAGGTGGCTTAAGAATAGGTTCAGGCCGTGTGCTGCTCCCCTAAGGCCCAAGGCACAGGACTGATGCAGTGCATCATCAGTCCTGTGCCTTGGACCACTTCAATAATATAGGCAGAACCAAATCCTTATCCTTTCTCATTTTTCTTTCTGTCTCAATAAACTTCCCGGGTTTCACTGATGACATTGCAACCAGCACTGCAATTCATCAGAGACCTGACTTTTATGATACAAATATTAGGCTTTAGTCTATGACAGCATCTCACTGCGCTCAACAGCAAAAGCCACGTTCCAATCATGCGATTACTAGTGTGAGATGAGCTAAATCTTACTGAACATTGCTCATAGAAAAGTAAGTGGTGGATGTTTGGGTTAAGTTTTAGTTCAGCTGCTGGCAGATCTTGAGCAAACCACTAAAGTTTAGTGTCTGTCTGAAAGCAATAATAAACTCAATCTGTCTCTTAAATGGGATAGTACAGGACTGCAGAATTCTTTTGAGATCCCTGGCTTGGAAGTGCTGCTGTGCAAGTGTAAGCAGAAGGTACAATAACTGTTTATAACTGTGACATGCTAATGAGAAGAAAAAGTGGTTTTATGGAAGAGGAAAATGAAACACAAAGCTTAAACTTGTAAATAATTCCTGAAGTGTTCTAAATTTCCCCACTTCTTCACAACAAGAGGCAGGACCTGTATCCTGACAAACGTGGTACCTCGTTCAGCAAAGTATAATGCACCAGAGGAATTCAAACATAAAAACGTTCTTGGAAAAGACACATAACAAAGCCTTGAGGGAAGACATTATTTAAGGAAAACCTTGCAGGAGGAGAGAGAGGATAAACGACACAGAGAAGTGGGAGGCTGGTTGCAGAGAAAAGATAAGGCTGGGAGAAATAGGCAGATATGTCCAAATATTTTTTTCAGTTACACTACCATAAGTGAGTTTTCCCCCAGTAGTACTTGCTTTTGGAGAGCTTAGATTTCTCTTTGTTGCTTTTCTCTTAATAACCAAAGGATCAGCCAAAACCAGAAAAAGAAAACCATATAGCATGGTCAGTACTTTGCTGTGGGCTTGCAGAATTAGTCATTTCAGAAGCAAGGAGGGTGTGTGGGTGCATTTTCTTCCTGTGGGATGGGATACAGTTTGTTTTTCTGAGAAAAGAAGTAGCTTGTTGTAATTTTCAGCTTTGGACTTAACGAGATGCAGAATCTTGATGATTACTCTTAAATAACTGACTGCATATGCCAGGCACACGTTCTCCCTAATCAGCATCTCTCACTGGCACTGCTTGTCTAGTAAAACAGAATGTAGGTCTAGATGTAGGTAAAGCATGTCTTATGTCATAGAATTATGGAATCATAGAATAGTTAGGGTTGGAAAGGACCTTAAGATCATCCAGTTCCAACCCCCCTGCCACGGGCAGGGATGCTTCACCCTAGACCATGTCACCCAAGGCTCTGTCCATATGTCCTTACACTCTCTACCTTACACATCGCACTTTGGTTTCAAGGTTGAACTCACCTGCAGACTAAGGTAAAGTTTGCAATCACAAGATCTTGGCATACACATCGCACACCAGCTATCCATAGTAAGGTGGAGGCCAGGCATCGGGGGGAAGCTGGTGGGATGGGGAGAGCAGTGGTCTCACAGGACTCTACCAGAGTGATCGAGGCATCACCTGGAAAGCAAAAGGGACCTGCAGGAACTTCCACTGGATGAGTGGAAGATTCAGCAAACTTAGAATTCTGCCAAAAGGGAAATACTGGGATGGCATTCAGATGGGTGTAGACAGAGCAGAACAAAATGCCAGCTGACTGAATGTTTCTCTGTTGTCTCATCTAATGTTTAATACCCTTTTCAAAGTGTGACACATACCAGCCAAAGTGTGGGAGGTAACTCTGTATCACTGGCCTAAGTTTCTTCCCACACAAAGCAAATGCTTTTACTTCGGCCTACCCTTGGCTTTCACTGTGAGGATACATAGAGACAGTTCTTCACCTTTCATAAGATGTGTTTTCAATTCAAAGGTTCTCTCATACACAATCCGCATGATGGAAACAACAGCAGGTGCTACAAGCCACTAATTCACCCACATTACTAATTTTTTCTATTAAATGAAAATAACAGTCCATTTACCCTGGACTTTTAGAAGCCAAATACTCAAATCCTGAAGGATTTCTACCATATTTCTCCTCTAGCTACCAAATTCCAAGTTTATCCCTTAATCCTGAGGTAAAATGTGCTTGTTAGCAAAATATTTCCCTTCTCATTAGTCCCCATTGGTATCAGCATCACTCCATCTGCCGTATGTTTCACATTGTAAGCTTTGCTTTAGATACTCCTAAATTCTGCCTGGAAAGCATGAAAAGAATTATGAATCCAATAAAATCGTAAGTACAACACATTCCTGTTTTAATTCTCATGTTTGCCATCTTGACAGATTGCTGAAGTGGAATCTCAGTTTTACTGTTTCCCCTTCAAGAGAATTTTGAAGAAGAAAATAACGAAACGAAGACATTTTTTACCTTGAAAATGTGAGATTTTTTGGTTGCAGGATGTCATGTGCATAAAGATGCAAAGACATTCTGCTGAGTCACTCCCACAGCTGCACCACGTCAGTTCTATTAGTTCCAATTCAGAAAAATGAAGAAGTAGCACATTTTTCACAGCCAGAGTATAGTGGGAGTGAAGACACAGGAAGGAATTCCTCAGCATAGTTGTGCTTGTGCCCCAATCCCTTGTATATCCCAGGGAGATACATAACTTGTGGCATTTAATGCTGAAACAAAAGCATCATGTTGGACTGTCCCCACACAGTATCTATGTGTGATTTTTATGTTTATGAACAGAGAAAATTAAACAGGAACCTTATAAATTCACATAACACCTGACTACAAGCCGTACATGCTACTTCCAGGTGTGGCATGTCACTATGTTCATGAACTCTGTGTATGTTCCAAAGGACAAGGGAAGTCCTGGTCGCATCATGGTACCAGTATTTTACCACCCTTATTGTAAAGAATTTTTTCCTCACATCCAGTCTGAATCTCCCCTTTTGGTTTAAAACCATTACCCCTTGTCCTATCACAACCGGCCCTGCTAAATGTGAAGGACGTGTAAGTACTGACAGCCATAGCTAGTATAAACCCTAGTACGTATATTATACCAAAATTCATAGAAACTCTTTTTTCTAGGAGGGAACTCCTTCATATTTCAGAACCTTTCATGTATGTAATCCTCTACATAAGAATTTCTGCAATGCTCACTAACCCTACGAAGCAAACAGAGAGTGCCCAGCCCCTCAAGACAGCTAAGGGATTAAAAGATATTTAGTGAAGAAAAAAACAGTTTCAGATCTGTCAGTATCTCCCCAGAGTGTGGAGGTGCTGCTGGAGCTGCTTCCTCTGCACAGTCAGCCAAGGATGTTCCTTACAGAGCAGCTAAGAACAAAGCTGAGATTCACATAGAATTGTAGAATCATAAAGTAGTTTGGGTTGAAGGGACCTTTAAAGGTCATCAATTGGCCAACCTCATACTTTGCAAGAACAAACTCAGCTTCTCCCCTAACCTTGCCTTATAAGAAGCATATGTTTGAAGGTACCTACCATGCCCTGCAATCTGTTTCCAGTGGACCGATTGGTCTCCCCACCTCAGGCACTGCTGATTCACCCTTGGCGCCTGCTTGTCAATATATTTTCAAGGTCTGAAGGGCTCTGCACTGAACTGTAACAATCATTCTGGGTACTAGTGACATCAACTATCAGGTAAATAGAGAAAAATATGCTGTAGCCCATGCAGCTCAGTGTTTTGCAATAGCAGGAGTCAGGAGTGGAAGAAGCGGTGTTACCTGCACTATGTATCAGCATAGAAAAACATGAGCTTAGAAAGAAATGGTACCATCTTGGGTTGGTAAAGATTGATGTAGCTTCACTTCTGTTTCCTTCCTATGTGATCTGTCTTACCAGACTCAGTTCTTATTCTACACCAATCGTACCTACACTGCATATGTGTGGAGCTACTTCAACATCAAGACTGGATGGTGGGGTTACCTGTCTGCTTCACCTTGAGCCTTGACATACCTGTCTTGACTACAGCCAAAAGAGACAGATACATTAGAAGGTTATTATTTCTCACACCAAAATCAGTGACAGAAGGTTTTTCTCAGGCATCTATCCCATCTCCTGAGGCTGCCATATGGTGGAGTTCTTGCCAAGTTTATTTCTATCCACACTCTAGTAACAACCCCCTTTTTATATCCCTATTGGTCTTTTTAGCCTTCACACTCTTCAGGAAAGCAGATGTTGGGGTACCATCTCAGTGAAGTATCATGATTCTCCTTCTGCAAAGTTCATTCTCCCTTCCCTTCCCTTTGGGATTATTTGATGACACATTTCCTTGTTCAAACCTATGGAAGCCAAGAGAACATATGGTCCATAGTTTATAATAAACTCCTGGCAGTCTGCCTCTACGGATGTTTTAGCACATTGTGGGGACTTGATAGCTTGCAACATTTCTTTCTCAGACAGATCATTTCCTGGTAGTTAGTGCTGGCTGTGTTGACAGCTGCAAGTTTGTGTTGGGACAAAGAAACATTTACATGTAATGAATAGCAGTAAAATGCCTGTGTGATACAGCAGTGAGAGGTACAAGGGTTTGCACTAAGGGCTGGACTACTGGCCTTGAGAGAGCGAATGAAGAGTTTTTTCTCATTGTAAAATACAAGTTGATTCCCCCTTTCCACCAGATCATTCATAACCCTTAAACACACTGGCAGCAGTCATTTAAGCCCATTTTCAGGATAAAGCATTTCCAGATTCTGAGCTCATCTAAAGAAATTTCATACAGATTTTTCTCCATGGGTATAGAAGATATGAAGTTTCTTCTGTAGTCACTGATACTTGCCTTTGAGACACAACTTAACACCCCACACAGAGAGCTGGCGCAACTGCTTGCTGGTTTTCCTGCTGGAGCAGTTCCAAAAGTGATTGCACTGAAGAGAGGGGCAGCTGAATTGTGTCATGTGTAGGATGGGATCTGCTAAAGTGAGATTGAAACCACACCATATGCATCCACAGAAAGGATCACTCCATTCATAGCCATGTCCCTTTCTCTGTCCTCAAATTTGTATTTTCCTTTTACAGTGTTCATAACTCTTCCAAGTCTTAAATTATGGTTAAATCACTTCCCCCACCAAAAAAAAAGAGGATCTGGACTAAAGGCAGTATTAGCTGCCTAAAGAGAAGTGGAATAGAGGGAATCATAGAATTATAGAATTGCTTAGGTTGGAAAGGATCTTTAAAGATCATCCAGTCCAAACCCCCTGACACTGACAGGAGCACATTCCACTATATCAGGTTGCTCAAAGCCCCATGCAACCTGACCTTGGTCACTTCCAATGAACCACAGCTTCTCTAGGCAACCCGTTCCAGTGTTTCACCACTCTCACAGTGAAGAAATTCTCCTGTGTATCCAATCTAAATCTAACCTCTTTTGGTTTACAACTGTTGCTCATTGTCCTATGACTACAGGCCTTGGTAAGAAGTTTCTCCCCACTTTCTTTCTTGTAAGCCCCCTTCAAGTACTGAAAGGCTGCAATGAGGCTTCCCTGGTGCCTTCTCTTCTCCAGGCTGAACAAGCCCAACTCTCTCAGCCTGTCTTCAGAGCAGAGGTGCTCCAACCCTCTGATCATTTTTGTGGCCCTCCTCTGGACCCACTCCAACAGCTCCATGCTTGTGCTAGAGACTCCAGAGCTGAATGCATCACTGCAGGTGGGGTCTTACAAGAGCAGAATAGACAAGAATCACCTCACTCAACCTCTTGACCACACTTCTTTTGATGCGTCCAAGAATATAATTGGCTCTCTGAGTTGCAAGCGCACATTGGTGACTCATATCTTATTTTTTGTCCACTGGAGATGCTACAGGGTATGAGGATGCTATAGCGTATCTGTACCAACATAAATATGGCATAAGCCATGCATAAGACCCATGCTATTTTAGGTGGGCAGCTGGAAAACAAGCAGAATAGTCTGTGTGACTGATGTGTCCCTAAACACCTATTCAGGCAATAGAATCACAGCCATATGAAATGTAGCTCCCATATTACTTTGGTCTTTGTCTTCCAAAATTCCTCTTCAGGGAGAGGAACTTGCCTTTCTGCTGTTTTTATACACCCAGCTGTATAATGTGGATAGTAAACAGAGATCAGCTACTTATAATTCCTTGCCTCCTCCCCACCCCATGCAAATACTTCACCTCAGCATCTTAAACAGGACTTGTTCTTACAGAGAGCCAGCTGCATGTTCTAGCAAGGTCTCAGTCAAAGGAATAAGACTGAGAACACAGAAAAAAAAAAAAGCCTATTCGAGTTATTACACCTAGTTTAGACTGTTCCCACCCCCAGCCCGCCCCCATTCGTTCCTGCTTCTGTGAAAACATCTTGGGTTTGAAAAAAACTTTTCTCAGAATTGTGATTTTTTTATGATCTGGATTATTTCAAATTTCTGAATGCAGGCACAATGTTATGACCATGTAAATCCACAGAAGGGATGGATTTAACCTATGATGATGGGGAAGAACAGAGAGGTGCATTCCTTGTTGAGGGGAAGGCTGAGGGTAGGAGCCAGTAACTAGCTCTGAGCATTATCCTTGGAGACCTAGTTCATCTGGGTCATGCACTGGATGCCTATGCTTCATTTGCTGACATGAATGTTGGAGCAGTTTGGAGTTTTGCCACCTATTACCCACAAGTGTTAAGCATAGCACGGGAGAAACACAGACAATATCTGCCACCTGACTTTTATCTTGTAAGATTTGTCTTCCTAAACCTGACCAGAGCAAAGTCTCTAACCTTATCTTCAAGTTATTGTCTTCCAAGGACAGGTTTCTTCTCATCTTATGGCTACTTCCTAAAAGTGACATGTCCAGCCCCAGTGAGACATCCACGGTCCTCTGAAAAGTGAAATGATAGACACTTAGATTAAGTATCTAACAAAGATGTTTTTCTAAAAATAAATATCTTGATTTTGGGCAGATTGAATTGACTCAAACCATCGAGACTTTTTTGAACAACAAACCTGTTAGGGTCGTTATTTTTCTTCTTTTTTTTCCATGGAATTCCAGCACTCTCATATAGTTCTCAGTTCACTTTACTCTCTGAGAACAAGGTGTCTTTGTCCTCGTCTACAGTGACTTTAACTGAAAGTCAGCATCTGATTTCTTCAGTATTCAGCTAGGTTTGTAGAAACCCTAACTTGCCCATACAGGGGCAGAGAGAAAAAGGGAGTGCTCTTGAGGAGTCCTGCAGGCAGGAAGTCCGCCAAAGCCCCATAAAACCTGATTGAAGTGATTTGATGACAAAGTGACCAAATCACATCTCAGCTTTAAGATCCTGCTATACAGAGGATCACATTGCTCCTGTTAGGCAGAAAGGCCTTGAGGCTGGTGCTGATTGCTTTGATGAATACAGTCAGCATTGCCAGTACCAGTACTCTTCTGCCCCTGATACCTGCTGGAGCAAACTGTCAGGGCTGAAGCAGCTGAGCTTGTGTACATATAATGTGCTGGTAGTTTATTAAAATAGCCTTCAGTCTGCTGCACTTTATGTCCTGGCATATGAATACACCAAGATGCTATTAACTGGCTTCCTGACAACACTGATTTCTGCTATTCTGCATAACTGGGTGCATAAGAAGTGTAGCCATGAAGATCAAGATAAAAATATCCATTATTTAAATTGTGTCTCATGGGTTATGAGGTGGATGTTAGATGCTAATGTATGGCCTCAAACAAAATGGGCTTTGAATTGTCTATCTACCAAACATATCACCACACTTGATTTTCACCCTTCTGCCTTCCGCCTCCAACAGGTCATTAAAGTTGCTGAGGACATACGGTGTGACAGGTAAAGGCTGAAAAGATCAAGGTATTTATAAAATTGGTCCTCCATTTGCAGACTGTGCACTAAACCATTCAGGTGTATTCTGAAATGACATTTTGAGGTGATGGCTGTGTATAATGACTGCACACGTTATGTATCAAAGAAGGAAGAATTTCATAGTTTACCAAGATAAAAAAAAAAAAAGGGATTTCTGGAATAGGATCATTACTCAGCTGGAAAGCTTTGAAAAAGGAAGATGGGAAAGAGATGAAAAATACAATGGCATGGTACCTCACATGGAGGATTGACTGCAGGAGGAATCAATGGGAGCAGAAAATGAGACTGCATTGGTATGATCTAAGGAGGCATCAAGAGGAAAAAGAAAGAGATATAGTCTTGAGAGTGGTGGCATACTGTGATAATAATAACTGATGGCTTGTAAACTGGACTGCAAAGCTATTTTAAACACCTTTGAAATTCACTTTGCTCCCCAGCTATGCTGCTTGTTTCACACTCCTAACCTCCCTCTTCCTGGGTTTTGTGCAGCGCTTACCACAAAGGAGCATGAAACACTATTGTTTGGCACCGCTATACAAATGAATAGGCTGAAGCCTCTTCAGCCCTCGCCATGAATGAATGCAACTTCTTGGAGTGAGGCTGATGTCACTCTCCCTAAGAATCAATGAGTTTCTTGGAGCAGGGACTTATTTATCCTACAAATTCCTGTACCCCTGCCAGCCCAGTGTCTGCAGTCTCTTCTGGTTTACAGTCTTACCAGTTGCAAAGTCCAGGTTAATCTTCCTGGAAGTGCTGCCTGTACTTCCCTGATAGCCCATCAGTTAGTATGACTGGCAAGGTTTGTTTCTTGTTACTATCTTCATGTTTGCTTTGTCAGATCTGTGTCTCTGGATATTCTGATTTCTGGCTTCCCCTTTTCCCTTAGTTGACAAGGTGTCTGATCAGATAAACTTGCTGGAATAAATTCATGCCTCTGATGGAATCCAACATCTGGAAGCTGAAAACAGGTATATTCTGACTAGAAATGGGATGGCAACTTTTAACAGTGAGGATAATTAAGAAAATGAGCTAGCAAATTTTGAGGGTCTGCTCCCACCATCATGGTCTCACCTGCATTTGAAATACAGAGTAGCAGTATTGATAGCAGAATCTCAACACTAAGCTCTTAAAAAAATCCACCTTTAATTTTGACAGAGAGCTTTGATAGTGACCTAAACATTCCTCCATCATTGCTATTCTAAATCAATTCCTTTTTACACTGTTGTAGAGCAAAATAATAGTACTATTTTATCTGGTAAATTACAAAGAGGATTCTGATAAGCTAATGAATGAGGAAGCAAAGGAACTAATTTAGAAGGAATCTCTCCCAGGATGACCTGGCATGTGCTCAGGACAATGTGCCTTTGTACAGGCTGGAAAACAGAACCACTCATACACTGTCACATTAATTATGCAAGCATAAGCAAGCTATGATAGCAAAAATAGGACCTATACAGGACGTGATTGTGAAGTAGAGGAAGGTACGCCACTGAGGTGAGCTTCTCTCTGCAGCCGTGCCTGCGTAATCACACTGAAATCAATGCGGTTGAATGGACACACTTGAGGACAGCCTTTGGCATAGTGTTCCAGGAGGTCAGTCACACAAACAGAGCAGTTACATCACTCAAATCAAATAACATTTGGAAAATGATCGTTTCAGAATCAAATGAGCAACCCACTCATGAGATACAAGTCTTCATTTCTGAGTGACTCCTTTGCATGGATCCTCACAGTTGTGCACATGAAAGAAGCATACTTACATGTTTCTTACTTTGACCCATTTTTGAGTATTTCTTGAGCATTTTTTGCATAAGTTAAAGGGGAAAAACATTGAATGGTGAAGATCTGAAGGGAGAGGTGGGGGAAGAACTTGTGAGGGTCTCATTTCAAGGCTGTGGGGGGCTGACCCTAGCTAGCAGGTGAACCGCCACCCAGTTGCCCACCTGATCCCCTTCAGTGGGATGGGAGAATCAAAAAGGCAAAAGCAACAAAAATTTGTGGGTAGCGATAAAGAGTTGAATAAGTAAGGCAAAGTGGCACATGCAAGCAAAGCAAACCATGGAATTCATTCACTACTTCCCATCAGCAGGCAAATGTCCAACCACTTCCAGAAAACAGAACTCCATTTTGTGCAATAGTTGCTTGGGAAGACAAATGCCACAACCACAGTCATCTGCCCTTCCTCTGTCTTTCTCTGTGCTTTTATAGCCAAGCATGATATCATACGGTGTGGAATATCCCTTTGGTCACTTTGGGTCAGCTTCCTTGTTGTGCCCCCTCCCAGCCACTTGCCCGCGACCAGCCAACTCACTGGGAAGAGGAGAGTGGAAAGAAGAAAAGGCCTTGACACTGTGCAAACACTGTTCATCAGTAGATAAAACCCTGCTGTGGTATCAACATTGATTTGGTCACAGATCCAAAACAAAGTGCCTGCAGGCTGCTATGAAGAAAATTAGCTCCATCCTAAGCAAAGCCAGTACGAAAGTTCATCTTTAGTTCTAATACAGTCAGTAGCACAAATTAATGCTATAAAACACTGCTGACAGATGCCTTTTGTGAATGCTACCAAAATCTTCTTCTAGCTCTGCTCACACTGATCCCTCCACAGCCAGGAGGCTGCATTTTTATCCCCAGCCGCTGCAAGGGCAGGGAGACAAAAGATGTATCTTTACTGATGAGTGCCTGGACAGGGATATGCCTCTCAGTTCCAATATGTTGCTTTCAAGATATTTTGGTTACTTTACTATCCTGTTTACCCAAACTCAGCTAATCAAAATTCTTAATTAAATAAGGATTAGTTTTACCCCTCAGGACTTGACAGTACTATTTCCTGGATCCAGAAAACCACAAGTCAATATCCCCTGGACAGCTTCCCAGCACAGCGCTTGGAGAGAGCCACACTGCAGCTTGCCGAAAGTCAGTTATACTCAAAGTTCCCACACATCCCACACTCATATAAGGGATGACAGAGCCAGCTTTACAACTTCAGTTTCTTGTCAAGCATTTAATTCAGCGAACTCCTGGTCTCCTCCTTAGAACACCTGAAGGTGTAAGTTATCCCAAACTGCTCTTCCAGATTTGACACATTTGAATGTATTTGAGCTCCAAAAGACTGTGTCTAAATGCTTTCTTGCCTTCCTTTATATCTCACCTGAAAACACAGCAGCAGGTGTGGTGTGGACAGTTAAGTCATCTTTCATTACATGCCTTTATAAAGCACAGATTGTGACTGGGAAGGTCCTTGCTTTCCATTTGTTTCAATATACTGCACATAAGATGATGCAGCAGAAGCTTCTACTGGGGAAATGCATTTGCAGTGGCGTCCAGTCAGTTACAGTACTTCTGTTCCATGAGATGCCATCAGTGTTGTTGTGGTGCATGCAGATAGCCAAGATTGTTTTGGATATTTTATACTGACAAGAGTATATTTCTAGATGTATATAGATGCATGTGTTGCATTAAGAGTACAGAGATGTGGCAGACAGTAAACCTCCTTTTGTTCCAGCTGGTCCTCAGAGATCAGAGGGACTGGGGATGTCTGGACTTAATTTCTGATTTCAAATGAATTTGACACTATGAGTGACTATGTTCAATCACTATTGCAGATTAATGAACAGCACGGTTTACTGAAGCAACAGAAACACAGATTCATTGATAAACCCACTAACTGCATTAGCACTAAAATTCAAAAACTAGGCAACAATTAATTAAGCTCATAATGGAAAACAAAATAAACTAAGTCACAATTAATTAAAGTTAGTTTCACCTGGGTATCATCCGACACAGTTGGAGGCACAAATCTTACCAAAGAGGCATCCCTGATCTGGGGAGGAGAGAGGAGCAAGCCCATTGTCCCAAATGTGGGGTTGTATTCTCACCCTCCTTCATGAAGAAGTTAAAATGCCCAATTTATACTTTTAGAGCAGCGGAGGTGAGAATGTAGTAAAATTATTGACTGCCATCACAGGCAGTGTGGCCACTTTCTCACTGTGGTGCATTTAGATGTGTAAATGAGAGATAAAGAGAGTCCTGACTAGGACTGGCCAGGGACTGCATCTGTGGGACCCAAGGACAGAGCACAACCATGGCACATTAGCATCACTCCCACCCATCTGGCTTTCATCACCTGTATCAGGATCTTGTAGTTCATTACACATCTTTCAAGGCCTCAGGCCTCATTCCTACAGTATGTATTTTATGAAGTCATGAATCTTAGTTTAAGTTCTACCAGTATCTACTTTCCCCACAATGTGGTGTGCCTAGGTGTAATAATTGGCACTTTCCCTGGGACTTGAGTCACTCTTGTATAGACTAAGTAAGTGCACTACTGATGAGCACTAGAAAAGGTTTTAATTAGATTAAATAGTAGCAAAATATTAAATTAGTAACTATCTGAATTTCAGAAGATTGTCCTGATAAAACAGCCTGCAGTGCATGATTTTGAAAGCTGATTACTTGTAAGACAGTTTTTTTATTATCAGATGTATTACCCACATTAACTTTTGTGTAGCCAACGGCTGGTTCTTACCTTGATAAATTACAGTGAAGCAAATACTATATGTAAATGACCTGTGAAAATACCTGCTCTGTCTGCTTGCTTCTCATTGTGTTTTTTTTGGTCTTGTCTTCTTCACATGAAGAGCTCTGTTTAATTTAGGCGTAAATTAGAGTTTTGTCATGAAAGATGATAACTGAAGGTTTTAGAAATGTTGCCAAATAACACACACTGAGAAATTCTGCCCTCAAATATGTTGAAAACAAAGGTTTGCAGTCTGTGGAAGAAATCTGCAAATTGAACTGAAGCTGTTATACGTTTGCTACATAGGTTACAAAAATTATTTTACATTTTAGAATGGTTTTAATGCTTTAAATATTCACCTTTTTTGCCCTTTCACACATGCAGATGCCTCAGTTTTCATTAACCCAAGATGTTAAGCTTCAAAGGATGTATAAAATCTCCTCCAAAGTGACTTTTCTCTATTGAAAATGTCACTTTGAAGGACAGTAGTTTGATGTCTTCAAAATTCTAACATATATTATACATCCCCTTCAGAAACTCCAGATCTGTGATTCCCCATGATGCAATACAGTCTCCAGTCTTACAGGATGATGAAGCTTCAGACCTTGAAATTACAATACTGGAAACAAGTTACTGGCCCAGAAATGAATGTTAAACATCTTGCTGTCAAGCTGATTGAAAGAAAAGTTCGCTGTAGAGAGAAATCATTAATCCATGAGGACAAACAGAACACCGTTTTCAAATGGCATTGTACACCATGAACTGCCAGGGTGAAACTGCTGAACATGCAATAATTAAAGATCTTCAGAAAGAGGAGTGTTGTAAGAGAGTGGGTTTCCAGAGCACTCAGAACGCACAATTGGATGGAAGTAGATTAAAATAAATGTGTACTTCAGAGTAATGACAGACTTTGCTGAATATCTTATTCCAATAAAGAAACTGCTATTAAGCATGGAGACTCACCAAATATTGCAGTGCTTATTAAACTTGCCAGCCCACACAAGCCTTCTTGTCTCATACAGTCATCTGATGTTTTAAATACCCCTTGTACTGCCTACTCGTATGTTCTCCTGGGTCTCACAGCCTGGTTGGGAGGCAGTTTTTAATGTTTGATTACCAGATGTGTTACAAAGAACAGTGCTTTTATTGCCTGTTAGGAAGGATGACTGTCATCAACTTCAGATTTAAAATTCTTCCATCAGATATTCAAATTACAGACTTCTTCTGTCCATCATTGTGGAGACAGCCAAATCTCTGTCTGTAATTACAAATCTGTTAAATTAAATGGAGGAAATGGTAACTTTTAAACAAGAGCAAAATTTTTGCCCCAGAAAGGAGCAGTCAGTTAGGGGTAGTCATCTTCATACTAGAGGAGCATACTCAGCCAGTGACCTCCTCTATCATGGATTTGTCTTCACACTCTTTTGATACAGTTATAAAAGACAAAACCAAACCAAACAAACAAAAATGCAAACGAATAAATGAAAAACAAACCAAAACCAACCCAAGAGAACCAGAACCATTTGGACAATGAATTATGTCATTTTCATATGTATTGTATATGGAATTACAGTACTGTCTGCTCTGATCCTGGTGGTGCCTCTAAGCAAGAAGATTTCTGGGCCCGTCTCATGTTCCTCACTGGTGTCAGCAGAGCATCTCACAGGGATGTTAGGGGCCCTTATTAAATGACTTAAAGGGGCTAAGAAGTAGCCAGCAATCCTCTTTCCCCATGGGAGAAGTGCTGTGCTGAAGAGCTGTGGCAAGCTAATTGTCACTTGAAGTTGAGTAGCCCAGTAAACCCCAAAATAGGGTTATATGGTTATATGGTTAGAGCAGTCTTTCCATACAGTTAAGAAAAAAAACCACCAGTGTAGTCAGACAAAGCAAATAGGTCAAGAAATGGTTGGGAAGCAGTGGTTGAAGGTGCGCATTTGGAGAACAGACAAAAAGGAGATGGGTGAGAAGTGGGCAAGCAACTTGTATTCATGTGATCAGTTTCTTCATGCTCTCCACCACGTGCCCTATCATCACTGAGCCTGTGTGCTGCACTTCATTCTTCCCCTCTGCTCTCATAAGGATTCAAAGTTTTTGATCAGAACTATCCCCTGTCTTCTTTTTACCCTGCAGATGAAACCCATGATATCCTTATGGGAGCTAAAAGCCAGAACCAGAAAAAGATGTACCACCAGCAGCAGACTTATCTCCCACTGACTCCCTAGTGCCACCAACCCTCCCATGTCCTTTTCCATGCTTCTTCCATACCATTTGGTAAAGCTCTTAGAAGAATTAGCCCACCTAATCTGCACAGATGGTGATGTACAGATGGGATAGTACAGCAAGCCCCAAGACTGATAAACTCTGCAGCACACATGGCTGTTCACTTCTCAGCATGGTTCCCTTCTGCTTAACTGAAAGCCATAGCCCCTATTCTCCTTCCCACCCTGCCCCTTTGTTTGCCCTGGTCTGTTGCCTTTATTTTAGCCCCTGTGATCTTCTCACCTCTCTGCAGTGCAATACTTTTTCATGACCGTTGGCATGTTCCCAGCCACTTAAATTACTCCCTGTACTTATCTCACACATTTTCCATCTTCTCCTGCCACCTTTCATCATACAATTTTCAATTGGTGACTATCATTAGTTCCAGGCTACATATGCATGCAAGATCCATGTGTTCAGTTTTCACTAGTTGTCTGCTAAAGCCTGATCTGGATATCTCCAGTCTTCACCACCTAACCCTTGTCAGGCTGCCTTCAGTCTTCCACTGGTTCTTTAATGGTCTGCAGGCAGCTCTCACTATCCAGCTGTTTATTAGCCATGCTTTCAAGCTTGCTATTGCTTTCACTGCACAGTAATAATAAACAGCCTCCAGGATTTTGGTGCCTGCATGGCACAGTATTAGCCTTAAACTAAGCTAGTGGGAGACCCCCAGAAAGCAGATCAGTTTCCTTCTCCTCATTCAAACTTACATGTCACTATGGTCTCACAGAATTTAATTTGGGCCTCATTTGCTTCAGGTGCAATTTTCAAATATTACTTATTTTAAAATAAGTGGTTTCATTTTTGAGCAGCAGCAACTGAAGCATATCATAAATATGCATTGGTAACACAAAAAATTACCTCTCTATTCTCCATTATCTATCTATCTATCTATCCATCTATCTATCTATCCATCCATCTACCTATCATCTACCTATCTATCTATCTAACTATCTATGTTGCAGCGAATAACATATAGGCATCTTCATTATTTAAGTTCCTAAACCTATTTCTAATCTTTTATCTTTCTGATCATCTATCTACATCCTCATTTTGGGCCAGACACTACTTAGTATCAGCCAAAAGAACTGAAGTATAGCAATATCCAGTGAAATTAGTAAGATTTTTAGAAAAATGAGTGGGATTCAATAGCACTTGAGAGTTTCCATCTTAAACCATTGCTTGCTTGTCAAAACTGGTGACCAGTCATTGCACAAACATAGGAAAAAGGTCAGTACCTCCCATCTCAAAATAAAACCTAAGGATGGTATTAATCTTCTCTAACTTTAGCTGTCTAAAAGCTAACTCTTAGACTAACCTAGTAAGAGAGGTTCATCCTATTCTAAAAGAGGTGTCTAAGTAGAGATTAATCAACTGTGAGGTACCACATGAGTCACTCTCTTTCCATGGATAATAGATGACTAGATGACTAGCTTGAACGAGGCACTCAAGACCAAGATGTGTAAAGTTAGATAGATGAACAGTGTCTCAAGAGCCTGGGCATCTGGAATCCTTATCCTTCACTGGTTATTATTTTCATAATGTTCCATCTGTGGAATTTAGTGTTTCCCATAATTCAGGATCGAGAGTATGTCATGAAAGCTCTCTGATAATCAGCTTTCTCCCAGTGGTTGAGCAACAGAGCAAGACAAATTGGAGGAGCTCCTGATAAACAATGCTTAGTTCATCCAGCTCCTGAACAGTGTCATATTAATAAACAAGATTTTATTTTAAAACCATATTCTACTTGTTTGCTCTCTAACTCTAAGTCTTAGCACGCTTTATAGCTACAGTACTCCATAATGTTAGGGCAACCATGCACTACAGAACAGTGGCCATTGACTTTGGTTGTTTCACATACATACATAGAGGCACAGTGACTTCTCTAGTCAGTAATGAAAGCACCGGCCCTCCACTCAGGAAATGACATTTGACCAGCTTTAGACTCCCTAACAAGCAATTCAGGTTTTCTGATGTTGACAGAGCTTGTTATTTCGTTTGTTACAGAGTTTGTTTGCCAGCAAAGAAACAAAATGTTACTGTACAGTACATTCACCTAAATAACATTTATTTCCAGCTGGTTTAGTCCATTTTTTGAATGTTCTGTAAAAGAAGGTAAAGCAAGAGGAGCAGAACTTTAACCTTAGGGCGTTATAAGAACTTATATAAAAGATAGATATGGACTTGTCAGAGTGAATTAAGTAGCTGCATTGAAGTTAGAAGGCTCAGCTGAGCTGATAGCCAGCCCACACAGTAATGAGTCATTTTTGCCCCATCACCAATGTAAGCACGTACGTAAGGCCTGTGGAAAATGTGTCATACACATCTAGCCAATGGGTGCAGCTCTACTTCTGGAGAGAATAAAGTTACTCACAGCACTTAGCTTCTCCTGGGACTCCAATACCCCATGCCCACGATATCACATTGACATTTCACAAGCAGGAAGAAGTTACTTTTGCTCTGCTGGCCGGCTCACTTATGCATAAATGCAACAGCCAGAGAAAGTAAAAAGAATATGCAGGGTTGTGGCTTCCAATTGAAATGCCTTTGCTTAACACTAGTACCAATGCCAGTGAGTTATTATTTAATATTTAGAGTAGAAAAATGAAACTGTATTTAATGAGCATGCAGAGTGCAGCAGAACCTCAGGAATCTGGACATAAGCAAACACAATATGTGGTTGCCAAAATGCTTATCAACACAGAAGACAAACCAGTGTCTTAGTCAACAAGGAACATTTTATTCAATTGCCCACATAGAGACATCTAATATCATTTAGGATGTGACAGGGCAGCTGTGTAGCCATGAAGGCTGGCACAGGACCTGGAAAAGGCAGCAGTTAGTCAGAAGACTACGGCATCTCAAATTCTACTAGCTGTTGATGTTTAGGAAGCTAAACTGATTCCTAACACTATGTTTAGGAAGGTAAACTGATTCCTAACACTAAGTGGAACCTCCTCCTATAAACCGATATATCAGTTTGCAGTGGTTTACCTTCAGGCTGCTAGAAACAGAAACCAAACCCCCAAAATCATGCCCCATCTGCTTCTATTAGGCCTGATCTTTCTGCCCCCAGATATGAGTCTTCTCAGGCACAGTCTTGACACGTTTGCACAGAACTGGCATATAGGACACATGTACTGCTGGCAAAGCAGCTGGACGTCAAAGATAATTCCAGGTTTCCCTAGAAACCTGCTTGGAAATAACTGAACAATTTTAATCATCTAAATTCCCATTATAACCAATGAATGAACTAATAATAATAATCACTGAATGAACAGTACAGTGAATGTAAGCTACAGAAGAATTTAGTGATGCCTGCGGTAGGGTGAGCTTCTCTGCTTTTTGAGCTTCTTGGATTGCTGTGGGAACTCAGACTCATAACTTGTCTCTAGACACATACATTTAGATCTCTGCCTCTGGGCCTGTGTCCTACTTAATTCCCGTGTTGCACTTCCCCACATATAAATGAAGATAGTAATAGCTGCCATTTATCAGTGGCACTGTGGGAAACACTCTTGAAACCTCACTTGGAGTATCATGTGCAGTTCTGGTGTCCTCAACATAAAAAGGACATGGAACTGCTGAAACAAGTCCAGAGGACGCCATGAGGATGATCAGGGGCTGGAGCACCTCCTGTATGAAGACAGGCTGAGAAAGTTGGGGCTGTTCAGCCTGGAGAAGAGAAGGCTGCGTGGAGACCTCATAGCAGCCTTCCAGTATCTGAAGGGGGCCTATAGGGATGCTGGGGATGGACTCTTCATTAGGGACTGTAGTGGTAGGACAAGGCGTAATGGGTTAAAACTTAAACAGGGGAAGTTTAGATTGGATATAAGGAGAAAATTCTTTCCTGTTAGGGTGGTGAGGCACTGGAATGGGTTGCCCAAGGAGGTTGTGAATGCTTCATCCCTGGCAGTGTTCAAGGCCAGAGTGGAAGGAGCCTTGGGTGACATTGTTTAGTGTGAGGTGTCCCTGCCCATGGCAGGGGGGTTGGAACGAGATGATCTTAAGGTCCTTTCCAACCCTAACTATTCTATTATTCTATGGTTCTATGATTCATTAGCAGATCAGAAGTATTGCTGTAGTGGTACCATGAGTGCAGCCCCATGAGCAGCTGAAGAATGCAATTAATCTAAGCTGCTTGTATTTGGTAAGTTCACTGTTCAAGAGTCATCATAGGATAAGATACCTACAAACATCTGTAATGTACCGAAGTCACTGGAATCCATTTCTTGGGATTGAATGGGACTAGGGATAGATCACATCCAGTCTTCTGTTTCCAATTCCCCATTTCCTGAAATCACCAGCCCTTGGCCAGCTGACTTGTGGAAGCGTGCACAGTCACACCCCCCTATCCTAACCCACTACTGTGACTTGTGATCAGTTGGGTAGTACTTCCCATGCAATCACAGCACGCAGCTGGAGAAAATTTTTCCAGGTTTTTGTGGGTGTGAAGTATAACCAGGGGTTTTTCTTCACTCAGAACACTATTCAGTAAGACTCTTTGCTGAAAGATTCTCTACATTTATCACAACATCATGGTTCAGACCCTTAAATTAAAGGAGGAAATAGGACATGAAAATTTGATATAATGGGAAGATTAAATACCTTCCTTCCTAATTGCACTTCCGTCATCTTCTGCTGCAAGACTCTTGTTGTTTCCTGATATTGTTAAAATGACATGACAATTTTCTTACCCTGTTTCTCAGGCAATCTCCTTTAGATATCTTGTAGCTCTTTTTCTGCCTGAGTATGACAAGAAAGAGAAAGAGATAAAAAATCACCACAGGAAGACTCATACAGCCTGAAAATTGGCTTTTCATTCAACGGAGACAAAACTTTCCACATTGATAGTCATAAAATGATTTGGGTTAGTAGGAACTTTTAAAAGTCATCTAGCCCAACCCTCTGCAATGAGCACACTGGGACATTTTCAACTAGCTCAAAGCTCTGTCCAGCCTGCCCTTGAAGGTTTCCAGGGATGGGCCATCACCACTTCTCTGGGCAACTTGTGCCAGTGTTGCACCACCCTGATCGTGACAAATTTCTTCTTTATGTCTAGTCTGAATCTATCCTTTTTTAGTTTAAAATTGTTGTTCCTTGTCCTGTTGCAACAGGCCCTGCTAAAAAGTCTGACTCCATCTTTCTTATAAACCTCCTTTAGGTACTGGGAGCTGCTCTTAGGTATCCTCAAAACCTTCTCTTCTCCAGGCTGAGCACCCCCAGCAATTTCAGCCTGTCTCCAGAGCAGAGGTGCTCTGGCCCCCTGATCATCTTTGTAGCCTCCCCTGGACTTGCTTCAACAGGTCCTTCTTATGTTGGGGGCCCCAGGGCTGGACACAGTGCTGCAGGCGTGGTGTCACCAGAGCAGAATCACCTCATTTGACCTACGATGCTCACATTACAAGACCTGAGTGTCCAGAAACACACAAAGATGGGTCCATGCATTATCTAGTCAGACTACAATCATATGGTTTCATACAGACTGTATGGTATTTTTAGATTAAGCTTGAAGGGAGATATTTGGCTTGCAGTAATAATGTTGCAATTAGTCGAAATTTTAATTGGAAAAGGGTCCTCTTTAGAAGTAAGAAGAGAACACAGTCAAATTAAGAATGAACTGCTCTGAGAATAGGGAGAGCTGGAATCTCTCTCTAACTCCTTTATAGTTATAAGCAGAAAGTTTTGCTGTCTGCGGTCAGCAAAAACCCAGCACCATAGACATGAATGAATACTGCCTCTATCTGAAAGGAATAATGACCCAGTGCTTCAAGTATTAAAATAAGAATAAACTCCTTAGGAATAAGGTATAACCATGATAACTAACATTTAATACTGTGTAATAGCTTAGGCATCCCGATTCTGGATCTGAATCATGCCCTAGAAGTGCCTCAATATTGACTGTGGAGGTAAAGCAGGATGACTAACTCAGATATGAATGTCTGCAATGCAAACACTTGGTCAGATGAGTCCTGCCTAGACAGATCAGAAGAGCTTGCACTCTAAGCACAGGGCAAGAAAACAACCAGGAGGGAGTATAAATATCTTGTGTTCACATGGGGGATTCCAGACAGACTTAGTGAACTCAGTAAAGTGATACTGGGGAAGAACATTAACAAAATCATTCTTTGACACCAAAAGATTTTGAGGGGTGTTTGATCACAGAGTTGACAGCATTAATCATGTTCTCATACTTAACAAAGAAATGTGTAAATTATGCCTTATATTTAAGTTAAATTAGACCACACTTTGGCTGTATACACACTTCTAGACCAAGTGGCAAATGCTCATCATCACTTTTTGACTTTGCTGGCATATCTTTTCAACATAGGCATATCAACAGAGCCATAAAGTCTGTGTTGTAGTCCAGCTATTCATTGGCATGCTCCCTTTTGAAAATGCTATGATACTAATGAAATATAGCAAATCAAACCAAAGAAAAAAGTTACAATGATATTTTTGTGCCAGCATTGATGATCTGCCTCTTCCAGGTTTCAGTGGGTTTTCATCTCTTCTGACATTATCTCTTTGTATTAAGTAATTGTTAATGAAGTCTGGGAGATTATTTGTAATGTTGTACCAGCTGATCATGTCCTGTGGCTCCATTTCTGCCAAGAAGAAATGAAATCCACAGACAGTTCTGTCCCACACACTCTGACCTCTCAAAGGACACAGATGAATCATAAGCCGATGATGCCTTGCTTTTAAACTGGCTATTGTTATAGAAATTGAACAGTAGATTTTGGATATTTTCCATCAGAACGAATATGTACTGGCACCTATTTCTCTTAAACCTTTATTTCTGATAAAATAATCACTGGGTTTACCTACCCTTCAGAACATGTATTAGTTTTACATTTAAAATTAATACATGTATTATATACAAGAATCCCAGACTTTAGGAGAAATTGTTATTTTGCTCCTAGGAAGGTGAAACATGACTAAGCTCCTCTTTAGTCCTGGAGTTAATACCTGCACATATTAAAGCTATATCTATTTGTTTAGGAACATATACTACTCTTTTTGGTGTATGCTGTATCTCTGCTCTTCTTTCACTGGGCCGTATAAATGTCCTGGATTTCTTGGAGGGGATATATACAAACTGCCTCTATTCCATAATCTGGAATTTCACAGTGGCATTTGGATCTGGTACCTTGTATGTTAGAACAAAAAAAAAATGACTGCCAACAGCACCAGGTGACTTTTCCAGAGCTATATATGATTTTTTCGTATACAATCTCATCTCCTGGATGTGTCTTAGTGCTCAGGAAGTATCTTTGTATTGTAGAATGTCTATTTAATTTTTATTTGGCTTGGATTAGTCAGACTCGTTTTCACTCTATTTCTTTGCTACAGAGTAGCTCATGGGCCTCCACTTATATGTCCTCCACAGTGTCATAAAAGAAGTTGCTTGCCCCAAAAAAAATTAGAGGAATAAAGAGGGCAAGATGTCCCAAAATAATAATGGAGGAAGAAGTAGAGCAGGAGTCAAGGACACAATGTGCTTTTTAAAACTCAGTCTTCTACTCTTCTTTACTTCTCCAAATACGAAACTTTGGGAGAATTGTGTAGGCAGATTCAACACAAATAATATACCAAATCTGGTATGTAGAATATACATACATAGGTAGCTTATATAGCTTATAAAGCTCTATGTAAATGAATGCTTATAGTCAACTGGACAATGGTCTCTAGCCTGAGACTTACTTATATTTATTTCTATTTTACTGAAAATTCCATGAAAAATTTGAATGAGCTTTCTTGGACTGTCATTATTTCCTCTTATGACTTTTTTAATTATGCAAAGTAAAGGTAAGATGATGTGTAAATCTCTGGTAATGTTCTTCATGCATTTGCTGCCCTCCCACAATACCTTGAAGTTGCAAAGACAACTCTGAATTACCTACAGTAACTGGAACAAAGGGAAACTGGAGGGAAACAAAGCAGGAATCCAGAGTGGATGTCATTCAGATGCTATTTTAAGCAGTAAATACATGTACCTCAGCATTTTGCTAAGGGCACGAGTCACTCAGCAGTAGATTAGTTCTCACCATTTTTATCTTCAAACTCTAACTTAAGAAAGACTTTGAGCATGCTAAACATGCTGCAGGTATTTCTCCCTGTGCTACTAACCATTCTGTCAACAAATACTGGATATCAAGTGGCTCTGCTGGGATAAATTAATCACATGTTGCTGAAGTCTGGCAACGTGCTTTTGATTTGAGGCCTTCAATCTTTTGGCAGAACTCAGTGACCTTGCAGTGCAGTGGGCAATGTGCCATAACGCATGAAAGAAGTGACACAAGGCCTTGTTCCACAGCTTCTGAACAAGTCACAGAAAAGAGATACAACAACTAGCTATATCTTGATTGAGTGAGCTCTGGTCTATTACATATAATCTGAATGGCTGCAGAGTGCATACTTATGCAAGAGAGAAGAGGGTTCATGCAAATAAATGGCTCCATAACCTCAATATTAATTTGTAATCTGTTATTGCTTAAAATACCTTACACACAGACATATTCGAGGCATTCTTAACCTAATTTTTACTAGGTAGCAGAGAATATGGCTCACCTTAGGTTGCTTTTCTGGATGGGTTTTGCTGCAGTTCCTCGTTGCTTCTTCTTGTTTCTTCAGTCATTAATGGCATTTTGCACCAATTAAACTTTGCTAGAAGTCAGGGCTCCATCTTTGGGTGTTCCCAACCCCTATATTTGGAGCAGCTGTGAAGGAAGATCAGAGATTGCATAAAATGCCTTTCCAGTTCCTCTCCCTCCAATCCTGGATGCATTTGAATTACAATAATGTAGCTCTCATAGCTACTGGTTTTGGGAAGTTCCCTCAAAGTGGTACCTATGGTGTAGATGTAACTCCTTAAGACAGCATGACACCCTCATCCTCAGCAGTTCTGCAGTGCTGATTTCCTGCCAGGCAGTGAAGTTCTCGGATACTCTCATTGAGGAAGGGCACTTCATGTTTTCATGCTGAAACTTAATGCTATCTGGAAATGATACAATTTCCTGGGCCAACCTGTGTTGGTTGGTTCAGCTAAATGTTTTTATGGAGCTGTAGCTGGGTATGCTGCTGCCTTTGTGAGTCTGTTTTACTGCTCCTGTATTCTTTTCCTACTGTTTGTAGTAGCGGCTCCTGTGAAGCCTGTGCTTCTCAGAGTTGTTTTGGGGCTACTACTTTATTTGCTGCCATTCTGCAGCTGCACTTTCTCCTTTGTAAAATTCCTTTTTTCTCCCTAATTTCAGCTTCTGATGGGGTCTGTGCATATATTTTTCCTCTTCAGGTTTGTACATGAAACTGATCGTTACCCTTTGTTCTTCCAAAATCTTTCTGCCTGCAGCTGGATATGAGACAGCAATGCTCTGACCTCTCCAAACCTTAGCATTTTAGTTGATGCAAATATTATGGAGAAAGGAAGACACATAATCCCCAATAAGTGATCTTAAAACAAGCTGTGATTCATTCATCCTGACTGAGCACTGACATTACCCTTCTGCAGCCTGTGCTGAGAGAAGTGGAAGCAGGTTTGGTGTCTGTAGTTCCTGGGACTTTGCTTCCATGTCTTACCCCACAAGAAAATCTGGAAAAGCAAGGGAAGATGAGAATATAGACAAGGCTTTTAACAACCTCATTTAACTGTGAACTCAGCCCTGCAGTGACTGCTGGGTCAGACTAGGTGATCTCCAGAGGTCTTCTGCAACCTAAAATACTCTATTGCTCTGTGTGTCATGCCATCACGCTTTTAGCTGACTAGCTCATTTTGAAGCACTGAGGTCGAGTTCACTGCTCAGGCTTCCAGTCTACAGATGAGCTAAACTCTCAGTGAACAAATTTTCCATTTTCTGGGAAAAATTGGTGTTTCTGAAGTGTAATTTATCTCATCTTCTTTAAGAGACAGTTTTAGAATAAGGATCACCCAGGCGCTAAAGTACAGCCATTTCTCAGACTTCACCCCATATTGTTTTGTGAGTACAAGTGTGAGTACCAAATCAGTACAAAGTTTGTCAGTACAGTGGGGAGGTGTAATCCATGTTTTACTATTCCCATTGCAAAAACGTATGCTAATGTGCAGAAAAAGGCACCCGCAATGCTTTATGACTTAGTAAAAGAAGAAAAAGAAGAGGACCATCATGCAGTCTTACATGATAAGTACATAATTCAGAAGTATGGACAGAAATACTAAGCAAAGTAAAAATTACCTGGATAACTTCTTTTCAGTTCTTCAGGCAATGTTAACTGGCAGAGATTCTGAACGTGTGATACCATACAAACATGTAAATTATCTGTGATGGACCCAAACTTGTGTGGTTTGGCTCTATTTCTTAGGTTTCATAAGCCCAATTGTAGGTCACTGGTATTGCTTCTTAGCTTCAGGGAGAAATCCAGAGAATTCACTACCACACTGAGGTCCCCTCTTCATGATTTCAGCACTCAGACGATTTATGGTCCATAGACCAGCCAGTTCCTGAGGCGCACTGTCGAACTGGGGTTAGTTGGTGGCTGTGTTTTAAACATGTTAAGATTAGGTTGACACAGATAACAGAAAAGAGCAATAGCAATCTAATGGCTGTTCTGACCAGGTAAGATTTAATGTGGCAACACTTAAACTGTTGTCAATTTAATTATCCAAATAGAACTTTAAAAGCTAACACAGTAACAAATAGCATATTGTCACCCCACTTCTGTTTAGGACATCAGCAATCTCCTAGAAGATATGCCAGAACTTTGAAATAAAGCAGCAAAAGAACATTTTATTTCTTTTGATTTTGAGTACACAGTTACTATGCTGACAAATTAAATGCAGAAACACAAGTCCTGTTTCAGTTCTTCCTGTTCCTGGCAATGGTTTAGACTGTTCATCAGTGTAATTTCTTAGTACCTTCCCAGCTGAGGCAATTCTATCAGCTGAGGTGTGCAGACTTAATTGCTTTGTAATGTGTCATTCAGTGCTGCATGTTGGTGTCTGCTCTATTGGAGAATGCCTGGTCACAGAAATGCCCCTTGCACTGACAGCAGAAGGGGCAGCAGTGTTCCCAAAGGTCATTTGCTCCCATGGGGTGTCAGTGCACAAAACAGTGTTCCCGAGCTCCCTTCCATCCTGAATTATCCCACAATCCTGTGACTGCATAATGACTTTGACTGTCACCAAGCAAAAGACTGCCTGTGGTAAGATTAACTTGACATGGGGTATTTATAGAGTACAAGTAACTAGAGAAGGACAGCTTCTGTGTGTGAGCTCTCCAATTTAGCTGCATTGGCTCATGCACTTGTACATTTGCACTGACAAATGGTACTGTGTGGTGCTGTCCCTTTTTACAGTTCCAAACACGAGCAGCTGGGAAAGCCCATACTTTAGTCATCTTTCTGGATATCTCCTTCCAGGAATTCTGCAGAATGGCCATATGTTACCCTGTCAGAAATGGCACTGCTGTTACCCACAGAGAGAAGAGAAACAGTGAGGGGAATGTTCAGAGACTGATGCTGAACAAGATCTTGTTCAAGTAACCCACGTCTCTTCTAATCTATGCTATTACAAAATACATTTTTAGCCTTTGAGATGTGGCTCATTTAAGTTATTTAACAAATTAAACAGATGCAGTTCTATCAGACTGTTCTGTATTTTTCTTAACACATACATTTGTTTAAATTTCCCCAAAATTATAAGAATTATAAATATTGCTCAGGCAATATAATATATCTTTCACACACTGATGTATTTTCCAGTTGTAGTAAGATGATGAAGATGTAAATGCATGCCTTTATTTAAGCATAACAAAATTATATGAGCTTTTATATAAACTAGAATCTGTTAACATTGTTTTTATATACTTAGGCCAACAATGCTGATATATAAAGAGTAAACTTTAATACACCTTTTTGTAAGTGAAGGGTTGTAGCTTTTTAGTGATACTTGTCATTAATATGACTGAGATATATGTTTTGTGTCAGTATCATTACACCTATGGAAGAACTATAAAACTAACTGAAGAAGTCTCTGGATCAGAGATCCCATTTTTCTTAATGGGAACATTCATCTCCTTGACATTTGCTGAAAAAGTAATGAAATGGGATGCAAGACATCCAGATTTCTGGAGGGTGCCAGGTCTCTGGATGAGTCAACTAGGATGATGAGCAACTGGATCTGCTATCCACTATCAAGGAAGAATTGGCTGGGGATGTGATACTCATTGGCAATCCTGGCTATAGTGACAGTGAGGCACTGTAACAGTTTTGGTAAGGCATTGGAACAGGTTGCCCAAATAAGTGGTAAATGCTCCATCCCTGGCAGTGTTCAAGGCCAGGTTGGACAGAGCCTTGGGTGACATGGCCTAGGGTGAGGCGTCCCTGACCATGGCAGGAGGGCTGGAACTAGGGGATCTTAAGGTCCTTTCCAACCTTAACTATTCTATAATTCTATGAAATAGTGGGTTTCAAGGGCTTGAGGGGACTGAGGAAGGCAAAGAGCTGAATACAGATCCTGGACTTTGGACAAGCAGACTTCAGTCAGTCCAGAAAGGTGGTAGGCGAGATCCCCTGGGAGACAGCACTGAGGGGAAAAGACAGGGAAGCTGTCAGGTGTCTAAAGAGAAATGTAGATAAACTGGGTAAACTCCAGCGTAGGGTCACTAAAATGGTCAGGAGGAGACAGAGCACTTGACCTGTGAGGAGAGGCTGAGGAAGCTGGGCTTGTTCCAGATGGATAAGAAACAGCTTCATGGCAGCCTAGCAGCAGCCTCCCAGTACCTGTGAGTAGGTTTTTAAGATGGAGCCAGGCTTTTCACAGCTGTGTATGGAGTGAGGACAAGAAACAATGGACATAAACTAAGAGGAAAGGTTCCCACTGGATACAAGATCTTCAACGTTTGGGCAGTCAGGTACTGGAAATGGTGGTCAATAAAGGTTAAAGGCATATGTATCCTTGACGGCTTTTCAAGATCCAACTGGAAAAAAAACTGAAAAACTTAAATAACTTTGTCTGCTACATTAGCTGAACCTGCTCTAGGCAAGGGGTAGACCAGTGGTTGATTCCTCCCAACCAAAATAATCTTGTGATTCTTTTGCTGCTGTCATGTTTTCTTGCAGTCAACAAACAACTTCAGTCTGCGTCAAACTCACAGAGCTATGAGGTGCAATTCCATGGGATAATCCACTTCTGACAGCAGAAGTTCTGAAAGTTACTGAAATAGATATACCATAGAAAAGCATAGTACTGAAGACAAAAAATATAGAGATTGTTGTGATTGCATTAGAGGTCTTTAAGAGCTTGAAAATCAATACAGAATCACACCAAGTGGTGACTAGAGAGCATAACTATGGCAAGGGATGAAGAATGCCATAAGATTGTATAAAATTATAAATCAAAAAAAGCCAAAACAAACCCCCTCAAAAAATCAAGAAAAAATCAGCTTCACTTAGTGGGTTATGTAAAAGTAATAACAAAAGGCTCTTACAAATGTGTGAAATACCAAAAATAAAGGAGACCATAGGCCTAGTAAAACCTATTATTTGCAGGGAAAATAATATATGATGCAGAGAAGCCTGAAGTATTCAGAAGCTTCTTAGATTTTTGTTTGGGGAAAAATGCTTACTAATGATTCATATGAACTTCAACAAAGGGAGAAGCATGTGGGCTAGAATGCAGAAAGAATACATTAAATAATGAATTTGAGTGGGCAAGGCCTGATGGAGCTCACAACAGAAATTATACCAAGCCTGTCTTCTCTGAACAGATTTTTCCTAAGAAATGGAGTGGAGCAAATACAGTACCTGTGTCATATAAAGGGAAAAGACACACGCATAAATAGAAGACCCACCATTTAAAAACCATTTTTGAAACATCTGGCAGTCTGAGCTGCACTTGTATAAGTTGATAATGCCTGACACTGATAGGATCACAGAAGTAAAGAATCAGCCTAGCAGTATTACTCATAACTTGAGGTCTGCTTAAAAGCAACCGATGGGAAAAAACGCTTATTGAATTTAGCTTTTTTATAGGCCAGGCCAATTCCTTTTATATTTAATTTGAAAGACAGTTTATGAAAAAGATGTTTCCTTGTCAATTATGAAAGCTGGTTAATATAATTTTCTATAGACCTGCAAGTTCAAAAAGAGGCAACAGCTATATTTCAGTTTAGTGAGCTCGTATGAAACATCTGTGCCTTAGCACACCTCAAGTTTATAAAAGTTCTGCAGCAGATACTTTTTTTTCCAAAGCTCATCTCAATCTTTATTTTAAATTTTGTCATTACTACATTGCTAATTTCCTCCTATGGAGATTGCTAAAGAATAAATAGAATCATAGAATAGTTAGGTTTGGAAAGGACCTTAATATCATATAGTTCCAAGCCCCACTTCGTATGCATCCTAATCTCAGCTGTCTGCATGATTCGACATAGAACATTTCTGTTTCTTTAATGATCTCATAACTGATTAAATGCTGTGCCTGTGAAGCACCTTGCAGCTCCCCTTATTAGAGTCCAGAGAACACAACTGATTACCTTTTGGTGCTTAAGTATGCTAGTGAACTTAGTGAGGTCCTCAATCCATTGACACGTTCAGCTTGCTCAAAAAATTCTTTAGTTAAATGGAAGATTTTGGCACAATTTAGCATGGAAAAGAGACCTAGAATTAAAAAGAGCTTGAATCTGAACACTTTAAGTTTCACCTTAATTTCATTTCAGAATCAATCTTGATGAGTCCAAGAGCTAAGCCTTATTAAAAACAGAGGACTCTTCGTTAGGGACTGCAGCTATAGGACAAGGGGTAACGGGTTCAAACTCAAACAGGGGAAGTTTAGATTCTATATAGGGAAGAAGTTCTTTACTGTAAGGGTGGTGAGGCACTGGAATAGGTTGCCCAGGGAGGTTGTGAATGCTCCATCCCTGACAGTGTTAAAGGCCAGGTTGGACACAGCCTTGGGTGACATGGTTTAGTGCAAAGTGTCCTTGCGCATGGCAGGGGGTTGGAACTAGATGATCTTAAGGTCCTTTCCAACTGAACCCATTCTATGATTCTATGATTCTAGATTGTAAAGCTATGCCATAATTCTTGTTTATTCAAGTTGTCTAGGACTGAGATATGAATAATCCTAAACACCACAAACCCAAAATAGTGGGCAGACCACCAGCTGGTATATATTACAAGTCAATTAAGCTGCAATAGTTTGCCAGCAGAGGATCTAACATTCCTCCTGTGATAATAAAAATTAAACAAGTGGAATCATCTCATAGCTCTGAGTGTTATTATATGTTAACAGCAGCTTCTGCTGTTTTGAATGCTGAGGGCTAAATGCCTTTAAAACCTCTGCAACACTATAGATTTTCATAATGCTGGAGTCTAGAAAAGCACACTAAGTACCAACACGTAGTTCATCAGATAAGTGTTATTTGTATGCTAGATGATAATTGCCATTTTAGATTATGTTGGTGGATTAAATACTAAAAGTAATCTCCTCTCATATCCTTTTGTCAAATCCTTTCCAAAACTTTTTTTGAGAAAAATGCTAACTGTGATTAATTATAATTTAAGAAACAGTTATTTTAAAATGGCATTAAAATATGTACCAGTCTCTGAAGATTCCATTTGGTTTACTGCTGTTCTTTATTTATGGCTTTATTGCAGTTACTGGAGCTTGAATATTTTTTTTTGTTTGCTGGGATATAGTAACAAAAATGTTACCAAGACCTTGAAGCACTTAGAAAGCCTAATTAAATCAACGTTAAAAACAACTCCAGCAAATAAGCCTAGTAAATATCCAGTCCATTTCATTGACTTTAAGCAATACATTAATGCAAATATCATTAGGATATTTTAAAATATCTTAAGGGAGACCTAAGGTAAGATTTTTAAGTGATTCACATAATTCACATACAGACATCTCTGTGCAGATATCCTAATTTAAAGAACTTAATTTCAAACTGAATCCTTCACAGTTTTGTCTTAACTCTGGTGTGTACTTTACCAAGCTTGGTGTACCCACATGCCATGGACAATATCAGCCAACTTCAGAAAACCGTAGGATGGCCTAGAACAGTCAATGATGCTTAAAGCAAAAGAAAGGAAAACTGGTAGGTGTTTAGAGGAGACAATGAGATTACACTCAGGCCCATTATATGGTATAATAAGCAGCAGTGACACTCACTGTAATGAGCAGTGGTGACTGCGGTACATGCTCACACTCCTGATGACACTCTGAAGAAGAGAATGGGAAATACATGAACGCAGTGAGCTAGAGATCTTGAGTCGTGTCTCACTCATCATTAACACCTCTATGAGTCATTATACAATGGCGAAGACATTACATGAACTTTTATTCACTAGCTGCTGCAAGCTGCATTGTTTAGTTGCTGTTCTGACTATAAAACTCATTTCTACTAAAAACTATGAAAAGAAAAATAGAAAAGAAAAATGACAGTGAGAAACATTTCTGGTTTTCAAGAATAAACTGCCAGTCAAACACCCTCTTCACTGCAGTGCATATCTGTCAGCTAAGTTAATTAGCAAGTCATCAAAGAAAATGATTTTTCACCTTCCACATAGCTTGAATTATAACTATAATTTGACAGGACGGACTTCAGTTCTATTTGTGATAAACCCAGTATGTCATGTGAGGATGTTTCTCATCATCATTTCAAGGAATAAATATTACTGGGGCTCTAGCTGCCAAAATCACATGGACCATGGTGAAAATGTTTACTGATTTGTGCCAGGTACATACTGACAAACCATTCCTGTGCTGGTGAATCAGCCTGGACATACTGCATTATTTCTGGGCATTTGGCCTACTAAAGGATTTTTGCATTGTGGGAGAGGAATAGTGTGGACCAGAGGCCACATGGGATCTTGTGTCTTTAACACACGTTACATGGTTGACCTCAGTTATAGAGGACGGCATTTGGTTTGATAACCTGAATCCTGTGCTCCTATATGTTTAGGGACCCATGCATATGTACTGAGCAATGTCTGGACACTGGGCATAATCTTTTTTAAAACTTCTATCCTAAGTTCACAGGGTACATCAGCAAAACCCCTAATAAACTCTGGAGATACCTGAGAACTACAAACAATGCTCCATGTATGAGCATGCCTGAATGCAAGACCATGTGCCATCAGTCTGACAAAGATACTCTAAGGTTGAGACTGTGGCTGTGGTCTTGTCAGGATTTAACCCCAGCCAGCAGCTAAGTACCAAGTGGCTGCTCTCTATCCCCTTGCCTTTGCTCCAGTGGGATGGGGAGGAGAATCAGAAAAAGGTGAAACCTGCAGGTTGAGATAAGAACAGTTTAATAATTGAAATAAAGGAAATAATAATAATAGTAATAATAATAGGGAAAAGAGTAAGAGGAGTAAAACCCAAGAAAGAAAACACATAAGTGATGCCCAGTACAATTGCTGAACGATACCCAGCCCAACACAAGCAGTGATCACTCCCTTCAGGGTGACTTCCCCCAGTTTATATACTGGACATGAGGTGCTGTGGTATGGAATGTCCCTTTGGCTAGTTTGGGTCAGGTGTCCTGTCTCTGCTCTCTCCCAGCTTCTTGTGCCCCTCCTGAGTGGCAGAGCATGAGAGACTGAAAAGTCCCTGACTGGGGTAAGTGATACTGAGCAACAACTAAAACATCAGTGTGTTATCATCATTGTTCCCAGACTAAAGCCAAAATCCAGCACTGTACCAGCTACCAGGAAGAAAATTAACTCTTTCCCAGCAAAATCCTGAACAGGTATTTAAAATGGGAAAGAGCTGAACCATGCAGAGTTGTGTTGCTGTTTTCTTTTATAGAATAAAAAAATGTGGAGAGTGGTACTTGTCACATGCTGTATTGTGGGGGGATGGGGGGGAGAAGTGCTGTTTATATGGAAGCAAGATGTATCTGGTGTAATACCTTTGCAGAAAAAAAACAAGAATAAGAACTAAGTGGAAAATAGCCTCCTTGGTGGTGGCTGTTGTGCCCTCTGATCACAGAAGAGCTGCAGCTAGAGTACTGGGCAGAGCTAACAAAGGTAGATGCAATTTTTTCACACACAGCACATTTGCTTCCCTGCTCAGCTCAGCCAGATGCTGCCTTTCTCACCTATTCTGCTTCACACCTTACCTAACTTGAATTTAATCTTTGCAGTCACACAGGTTTTACAAGTTTGCAATAATCTCTTAGCACTCTCTGAGCCATACTCACCTCCCCTGATTTTACAGCTAGTGGGATTAGGCTTCTTTTAAAGAGAGAAACTGATTTTTCAGGTGTAGATGTCAAACTAGGCAAAATACTCTTCACCTTGTATTTCTGCCCTATCAAAACCCTGCTATTCTGGGCTTCATTTCCAGTACTTACACAACAGTTTGAAAGCAGTTAAATATGTATCATTAATGTTAAAGATCTGGTATGAGATCATTATTAAAAAGCCAGCCTACTTCACAGTTTTCCCACTTACCTGTTCTTTGAAGGTCTGGCTTCTATTTTTTGAAGAAATCCTATGTTAGGATACCTCTTCTTGCACCCAACTGGAGCAAGCCATCGGGGATCATAAACAGGCTATCAATGACCACCACAACTGCTGATGTCTATGTTGAAAGCCTCTCTTGAGATGTGATTCATTTGCGTTATGTTAAATATCTGTTTTAGTAAAAAAAAAAAGGAATTTCACCAAAGAAATGCCTACTCCACTCATTTACAGTTAATAAGAATGTGAAAATGTAGTTCAATAGCTGAAAATATCACTCTTAATCAGATGAATCAGCCCTAGGTTTCTCTGACACATTGTTTTCAATGCAAAAGACACCTGTTATGCTAAAGAATGAACTTATACAACTGTAGATAAGTGGAATTACACAGTAATCTTAAGCTTTATCCTCTTTCATTATATTTATCCATATTGCCCTCAAGAAAAGAGTCAATAAAAGCTATGGAAATGCATAATAGAAAATAGTGATCATTTTTATTTTGGTGTTTCATAGTGATTTGCGCATTGCATGCCAGTCTCCTTTAGAATTTTCATTTCTAGCAGGAGGAACTATATTTCATGTCTTAACACTAAATACTGTCAGTGCTCAACAGACCCAGTGTAATACTGACAGTCTTTTCAAGACAATGGGACAGCAAAGAAATTGCAGTCTCCTTTGGAATACTACTGGACTGACTAATGAGCATAGTAATGATATGGCAAATGAACCTGCTTCTTTCAGCCTTTCAGCATCAGCATGATCACAATGAGCAAGATAACTTCTGCAAGTATTCATAAATACTCCATATCAACTTGCAGATATTCCAAAAGAACAACTACTCGAAGTATCAGAGAATTAGCATGAGCAAAAGTGAATTAACAGAAATCCCTTCTGGCTTGGTCTCTGTGTACAGCTTGGCACCAGTTACCTGTACTTAGGCTAAAGCAGATGGAAAATAAAGAAGAATGAAATGAAACTGAAGTATCATTCTGCTCCTCATCTTAACTATGAGTCCATAAACTTATCCTTCAGGGAAGAGATTAATCATGCTGACCTCAGATTTTCTGGTCATCCATTCTGGATGCATGGGCATTCAGGCGTGTTGACAGTGGTAGATAGACTTTGGGACGTACAGACTTGCTAGTCTGTTGTAAACTTCCACTCAAATCACAAGGCCTCATCTTCACAAGTTAATAAAGACCCCTTCTTAGCATTTCTCACCCTATTACTAAAGAAATAATTAAAAAAGTATTGTGTTGATACATCTGTTTTAAGAGCAACATGGTATAAAAAAAAAAAACCTTTGTTTTAAACACATGATTTCCTTTAGCAGCATAAATTATTTCATGAATTTACTGATATGAAAAAATTATTTGGTTGATGGAAGAACTGAGTTCTGTGATGCATAAAGACACACTACAATCTTTTCTTTAAATGAGTAAATTGGACTTTTTTTTAATGCAAAGAGATTTTAAATGATAGACTCTTCTGCTCTTTACAACTGTTCTTAATGCAGTCTACTCATACGCACACTTACAGACACAGAAACCAGCTTCAACCCTGGAGGAAATTTTACTTTGAATATATCAGCACAAGATTCCATAAACCTTGGCAATTCTTCAAACGTAACTGTGTCCTTTCTGCATATGAGATCCACATACCTGACTCACAGGGATATCAGTCTTCCTCATGTAAACAAAGTTTGATCTAATTGGCACTTTATCCACTAGATTTACTTATACATCATATTTCACACTTCTGAAGATTCTTCTGGCATGGAGCTGCTCCCCACTGAACATCAGAGGTGTTTTGCTACCACAGTTTTCCATCTTTGCAGAGTATTTCACAACACTGTAAACTTCATGCCTTAATCATCTTGTCCAACACCTGCTGTTCTGATATTACCAAAACGGGCTAACTCTGGCAAACAGAGAGCCTGTCCCTTCCTTTGCTCTTAGATCCCTTCTTTACTCAATAAACCTGGGCATCTTTTGTCACGTAAACCTCCTTGATAGTAATATTTCATGCCAAATGGCAATCATAGGCAGGCATAAGGGGTAAGGAAGGGTGATAATTTGACAGAAAGTATCATTTCAAATTAAAGGACCCTGTAATGGCTTTATGGTCCTTCCTGCCTCCACAGGCACACACATTGCCATCAAGTGCAACCCTAAATATAATGTCAACTTCAACAGTTTCCTTTCCTGTTACTCCACCTTTATCCCTTCTTATTCAGGCTGACTTCTCATGTAAACTGCAAATTGAACAAAATGAGAACACAATTACAATGCAGAAAAGAGTACTAGAAATGTTAAAATATTTCCATTTTCAGCTGGAAGTGATGTGCCATCCTGCATTCTGTATTTCTATTCGTTGTGCATTCAAGGTTTAATGCTCATTCTGCTCCATATCAGACCCCACATGTCACACAGCATCACAGTCACTCTCTTTAATATCAGCATTGACAGGCACATGAATAAGTAATTGCATATTTTGCAGGCCTGTCTGTGGGAGGACATGAATGAGTTAAGACTTTCTTTGATTTATACTGAAGAGCCTCCACAAATTCTGCTTTAGGGTGCAAACTTGACTTGTTCATAGAACCCGGATCTCTGGTAGAAAAGCTTAAGCCTCTTCCTGAGCTTGGTTTGCCTCTCCTAATCTAGATTTTTTATTATCTTGACACAAATATCCATGTCTGACCTCCAATTAAAAGCATTTATTGGAATATGAACTGAATTTTCTTCATTGCAATACAACAGATTTCTGCTTCCTGTCTCTCCTTATCATTGTGAATATGGAGAACTGTTCATTGTCTATTTTATATCAACTTGTTACAACCAGAATTCTGTCTTCATATTTTCTCTCATGTTTTCTTTTCTTGACTAACATATTCAATTTCTTTAGACCTTCCTCTCATGTCACGCTATCTAATCCTTGATTATTCTGGGACAGAACTCTGACAGCAATCAGAATTTGTGTACATTTTACTTATGATGCTTAGATTATACACAGTATTTCAGTAAGGCTTAGCTTAGCTAAGTGCTTAACAGACTGAAAAAAAATATCCATCTTATCATTTCCTCTTTTGTTAATGCAGAATTTCTTGCATTTCAGGAAGAAAACATTGCACTGTGTCTCAATTTCTCTCATACATTTGTTTCTGACGTATTGCACCCCTAAATCCTTTTTCTATGGCTCTTCAGCTGAGTTAATATTTTTATACTTGTGTGTTTGATCTCCCCTTCCTAATGTTCATTCTCCACAACCACCTCTATTGAATTTAATCTTGTTGATTTTAAGTTTTGCTCCATGCAGTCTGCTGGTATCTCCTCACTTCTTGCATGAAACTTTTAATGGTTGAGTTCTTTAATGACTTCAGAGTGAATTTCAGTAGTTATGAACAAATTGAATCTAACTTATCTAAATGTCTTTAATGCTTTCTTGCTCTATCTTGCTCTGCACCTCTATATTGTCATTAAAATTAAGTACCTGATGATAGTTGACATCACCTTTCCTGCATTGACTCAAATGAAACACTGTATACCTCAGTCATTCCTGCAGTATCAGTCATGTGTATCTCTCACGTTCCTTTTTTTTTCACTGCTTCTATGGTGAAAACACACAATACAGGTAGCAAGCAAAGGCTCAGATTTACTTTCCCTTTTAAAATGAAATCTAGCTTTGTTATCACAATGAGACATCAGCCATCTAAAACACATCTCTATCACGTTTAAAATGTAACCAAGGTCAGACAAGAAAATATCTAATAAATCACTTTGCAACTCTGCAGAGTTGTTCCCCCCATGGTTTTGAGGTGGCAGAATACTCACTGGGCAAAAGATCTTCCTTTTCTGATTAAGCTGCATTGTTTCTGGTGTGCTAATGAAGAGAGACCAACGCTTGGCTCTCATGGATTAAAAACAAAATTCCAACGAAGCACTTTTCTTCTTTTTGAAGATTTTGAGTTTGTTTCTGGCTATCAGATGCATCTTTGAAATCTGGAAACCCTAGGAGAAATGTGGAACAGCCTGTAACTATCATATTATATGTTTGAGGTTTTATGCTTGCTGCTGTCCTAGTTCTGCAATACACTAACCATGGGTGCATTTTCATACTTGAAAAATTTTCATCACGGGGAAAGTAGCCATGGGCTAGAACAACAAAGCCAACAGTTACGTCTGAGAGGCTTAAAGATAAATATATGAGAGCTTCATAGAATCAAAGAATAATTCAGGTCGAAAGGGACCCCATTAAGTTTCTACACCAACCACCTGCTCACAGCAGGGTCAGGTACAAGATCAGACCTGGTTATTCAGACCTTTATATCTTTGACTCTTGAAAACTTCTATGAAACCCCATGCTTGGACTCCACAACCTCTCTGGACAACATATTGCAGTGCAATTTTTTTAAACACTTGAAGCTGTAGCATGTAGTCTAAAGAAGTTTGCAAAACTATATCAAACAGTAGTTTATGGTTCTGCATTATGCTACAATGCTGGCAGCTCACAAAGTCTGAGGTGTCCTCTGAGCTAACGGTCTGTCAACCACAACTGCAGGATATTGTTGCTGTTACTCTAATGGAATCTGTACACTATCTTCAAAAAGCTTAACAAGTCCAGTAATTCTGGTAATGATGCATCTAAGATTATGGTTGACTAAAAGCCTTCAGTGTCCATCCTCTTAACTATTTAGTTGAAAGGAAAAGAAGCTTTAGGAGAAACATTTTACTTCTGATCCAGCTACTGTATAATCTCTGCAGCTAGGAGATAGGGGATGTGCTTTACTATACAGACTGCATGTAAGTGCATCAGGCTGGGAAAACGTGTGTGATTATGTAGAGAAATTGCATAAATTCTGCTATTAACAATACTGATCTCCTGCCTAAAGGTAATTTGCTTATTTAAAACAAATCACCCTCTTAGCGTACTAAAATGCATACAAAAGAGCAATCCAGGATATGTAATTTGGAGTGTGTCATTAAACAGCCTCATGAATTTGCTCATTTAGAGCAAAAAATTGCTCACTGGAGCTCGTCTCTACTCTGAAGGATTCACATCACTACCAAGATTTCCACTTACATCTTGCTGAGGTATTCAGCCACATGGTCAAACTAAAGCATATTCAAACATAAATATTTATTTTCTGGATTAAAACCAGTGCTAAACCAACTAAGTATTACAGAAACCTGCAAGGTGATTGGAGCTCTGAATTTACTCTTTCACTGGCTGCAGTATCAATTTGCTTAGTTCTGAATTTTAAAACTATGGGGGGGTTTTAACTGCAAATCCTATTTTTCCAACAGCGGTTTTGAAAATCAAGGTGAGATTTGTCCTTGCTGGTCAAAATCTCACAACCCATTCAGAAATCTTCACAGAGAAGATAGATAGTAGGCTCTCAGAGCAATTCTATTGGTAATGAAAAGAATGCAGCCCAGTGGTGCTCATTGCAAAGCATTTTCTTTTTTAGAGATGGTGACCACTGAGCAGTCAAGAGCCCAGTTGACTATCAGAAATGAAACTGAGTTTGCAGGACTAAAAATTCAAATTTGTGAACTCAGCAGAGGCTGCTGCTGAGTCACTAAGAGACAGAAATATGGCACCTCTTTATTATTCTGATAGTCATGTTTTCAGCTTGTCTATTGTAAGCACTTAATGGGCTTGGTATAATGGCACTTGAAAAGGTAATACAGATCAAAACTGTGTATGTCCTACCATTATGTTACCAAAATAAGTTTTGCTGCTTCTAGAGTAATCAGAAAGTAAAACATTAAAGTTTTAGCATGCTATAAGGCAGGTGAGTCTTATTAGCATGGTCAAAAATGAAGCTAAAACATTTCTGGTGATGGTTCAAGCCCATTAGGGATACTATACTATCATTTAATAATTAATAGCACAGTAACCAGTGCCTGTCTGCAGTAGGCTTTGAAACTGATGGAGGAATAAATGTGTCTTCAGCCATTCATGAAAACGTATAGATTTAATATGATAAAACTCCCCTGCCTCCTGATCAGACAAAAACTTCACTTTTTTATATCAGTTATTCCACTGAAGTCTCACAACACCTTTTCAGATTTGTATTCCACTGAAATACAATTTAATCTAAAATGAACCTTCCTTTTCCATTTGTGGGAATGCCACATAAATATTTATGCGTGAAAACGTTCCATTTATCATCGGTTGCACTCCCCAACACACATCCCCTCTGGCAGCCCACTGCTGACCTCACTGACAGGGAAGAAGCAGGTCAGAAACCTGCTGAAGACAGAAACAGCACTTTGCTCACACTTACACCACTTCTCTGAGAACAGATGGTAATTCCTCTTTGCTCACTTTCTCCCACTCAGCTTGGCCATTGCTGTTTGGATGTATTTTTCAAGGCAAAAAGTGGAAGACTGAAAGAGCAAGTGCATGCAACAGCGTGTAACTAGATAAGCTTACTTCTTTCTTCTGTGTCAGTTTTAAACATAGTGCCACCACAGCGCGTTCCAAATTGCTTCCTGAATTCATCATCTGACATTCTGCTTTCAGTCACTTCCTCATGTCAGCAAAACAAAGTCTGGCAGTATTTAATTTCTTGATGTTTGAGTTAATAATCATACTGAGTTAAAAAACAATTCTGAACCATTTCCACAAGTATACCTCCAGGCATTTTGTCCAGTTAATGAATTCTAGTCTATGCATGAATAGTTAACATTTACCATAAATATAACTTTGTCCTCTGATATGATTTTGTCCTTTGTGCTAGGAGAGTGCCAGAAGAAAAGCATGATTTTTACTGCACAACAAAGTAGTTGAAGATTCTTTTGAACCCTTTCTGAAACTGACACTAAACAAAAATCCTAATCTAGATGCATAATTTCAACATTAAGTAGAAAAGTCTAGTGCAGTGGTTGATTTAATACCCATAAAAACACACCTCACTTCAAAGAGTTCAAAAGGTGAAACTCACATGGAATGAAGACCATCACAAGAGCACTACACCACTTCAAGTACTACAGTGATGTTTCTCTCTTAAACGCTGTTACGCAAATTGAACTGGTGTTTAGAATTCATGTTGACTATCACTAAAGAGAGATACGTTGCTCTAAATGCATTACCCCCAAACAGCAGGTATACCCAGGGTGGTTGATAATTCAGTGGATCAACTTGTGTTATTCAGGCAAGGCAATGGATCCAGACAAGAAGTTCCAATTTACACCATGACCTACTGTTCTGTTTCTCACCCCTGAGAGACATAATCCACCTTACATTGCCACCAAATGGCACTGCACCCTCAACTATTGTTGACTCACTGGTACTCCTGTTAGTTATTGAAGTGAAAAGGCTAGACTGCTGCCTCTGAATCATAAATAACAGTGGCAAAACAAATCCAGCTAAGCACATGATGTGGTTCACATGATGATGGTTATCAGAAAATTACCTATTCTAATCAAGCAATCACCAAGTCCGAAGAGCTTTTCAGTCCCACGAGTCCATTGCTTTCCAGCTCCAGTCCCAGTCCTAATTTCCTTGGTATACAAGAACCAAGTGGGTACAACACCATGTAGTTTTAGATTGAAGCACCCTAGGAAATGGACCACTGTAACCTAAGGTTCCTATGGAAATGGGATTGAAGATAATCAGGCCTTCTATTAACACGTCTGTCCTTCTGTTAGTTTCTCCCAACAATTTCAAACTTCTGTTAAATTCCACCAAATTTGAGTCATGGCCTGGCCTCAAGCTTTGAGGTTATTCTAGAAGCTTTGTGAAAATCAGGAGCTGGCTAGAAGAGACAGAACCAGACTTCTGCTCCTCTGGGAAAAAGGCAGCTGTAACTCTGTGTCTTGTGCATGTTGTGGCTGCCACCTAACTGATCTCAAGTGATACCTCGTGTCTCAGCTGATATTTTGACACTGTGACAGAGCTCAAGACAGTGCAGCTCATACTGTTTGGGATAACACGGGTGGAAACTGGTAGTGAAGAAAGAAACTTGACCCCCTCCTTTACAAAAAAAAAGTTGTATTTAATTTGTGAACTCATTTGACTCACTAAAGCCAATTATACCTTGGTTCCAAATTTCAGTTCACATTGAACTCATGGTTAACCCTGTGAAGTAGACCATCTGTTATGGCTGGTATTGGCAGAGAACTACAGGCTGTTTTCCATGCAGCTTAGACCATCCAGGACAGCTTTGAATTAATTTAAACAAAAGACAATAAGCTCCACAGCAAAATTCAATATATTTAAAATTATTAACTAACTCTCAATTTTCTCCCAAGAAATACATAACAGTTTTCTTTGTCTCACTTTAATGTGACAAAAGAGAGAAAGACATTAAGTTTGTTAGCCCCAGCGTGGTGGCAAATCCATGGGACAGTCACCACTGGGACTTCAGAACCTCCGGATTGTCAGTACAATGCTCCCTCCCCAGCCCATCTTGGCCTTCTGCCTGTGACAAAACTAGCAGATGCTTGAGAAAACGAGCTGAAGGACAGAGGTAACAGCTACATTAATGCTACATGAACAAGGGATTGTGGCAACTCCATTTGATAGTTGTCCTGGGTTTAGCTGGCTCTGTTTTCCACCTTAAAAATTATGATTATGGAATTAGCCTTTCACCCCTGAAAAATGTAGAGTTCAAATGTTAGTTTGGGTCATAAATGAAAATCTGTTTCTTCCATTCCAGCCTAGCACTTATATGTTAGAAAACCGTGACTCAAATTGGCAGAACAGTCCCAGGAGCAAAATAGTAACAGTAGCTTGTATAAAAGTATACATAGAAAGTATGTGTGTGTGTGTGTGTGTGTGTGTGTGTATAGTAAACAAAATACATATATACATATGTATATACGCCTCTTAAGGTCCTTTCCAACCCTAACCATTCTATGATTCTATGATTCTATATATCTACCTACACTAAAGAATAGGAAAGGTGGAATAGGTGATCATGTTTAAAGATAGGTTGGCTTTGAAATGTTGACACTGAATCCAAATCAGATTAAGGTCTAGTTTTAACCCTGCTATAACCCCTTAGAGAAATCTTCACCAAGTGAGAGTTCCCTTTAATCACTAACATTGAAGTATCTGCTTTAAGCTAGTCATCAAAGATCCTCTTCAGTTTCAGCAGGAAGATATGAACAAGGTTATCTACTCCACCTGCCTTTCACAACTATCCAGCGATGACAGTACTTCCTTTGGAAGTAGATATCTCTCTGAGGTTGAGACATACCCAACCTAAATCCCTTCCTGCTCCCCATCTTTGTTTTTCCCAATCTGTTGAAATTGAAGTTTGAAAACCAGGTGACTTTTTTTGACAGTTCGCAGCAAAAGGATCCTGTTATGTACCATGAAAATTCAATGTTACTGAAATACCAAAAAATCATTGAGAATAGAATGACAGATCTCATTTTATGGGCAATTACCAGCAGGAAAAAAATGGTTGGAAAACTATGGGCAAATTAACCCTTCCCACACTAAGGCTTTGGTGTTTACTTAAAAATGTTAACAGTGCATGGGAAAGAGTGAAAACCAGACCAGAAAAAGTTGCTAAATTAATCTTCTGTTCCTATAGATAAGACACTCTTCTTGATCAGAGGAGATACACTTTTCTGTACAGGCTCATGACAGCACTGGACAGCCAAACAGGCTTTCATTTGAGCAGTGGTTGGGCTCAAGTTAACTCAAAACTATAGAGAGCTATTTAAAAACTAAAATCAAAATTGTGTAGGAAATGAAGTGGTATGGAAGTCCAAACTCCAGCCTCTGCCATGGTGCACACTGTGAAAACAGGCACCTGACACTGACAGTTAAAATTAGAAACATGATTTGGAGACTCTACATTTTAGCTCTTAGTCACCAAATTGCTCTTTGGTCTTGTAGAAATATGTGGTCCTTGTAGCAATGTGTGCTGGCATAACAAACAGAGAAGAGACAGAATTTCTTCTTTTGATCTACTGTAATATCCCACATTCAAGAGATTTCACCAATAGGAGCTTCTGTCCTGAAATGTCATTCAAACTCATGAAAACTTTTTACCTGCGACCGATTAAAGATGAGTCCCTTCAGAAAATCAAATCAGTGAAACACAGAAAACAAAGCACATGAATGTATCTGTAGGAAGCATCCATTTGTCTTCAGAATGAAAATTAAATAAAAGAAAAAGTAAGGCAAACAAGAGAGTACAGCCATCGGCAACAGAGCAATGAATGGAATATTTGATTGTTTCACCATCCAGGAATTCCTGGTCTTATTCTACGATACAAATATAGAAAACTTAGATTGCTTTCAAAAAGAAACACAGAACAGTTACTTTTCCTAGAAACAGAATAAAATTTCCCCAAACTTAAATATATAAAGGTCTTAGCAATCCAACTGTGAAGAAAATACCCTTTCTTTGAGGTGGAGTGTTTTCTGCAACAATGAGCTATTTCATATTAACTGTCACAAGCAATAGGCTTAAACATGCATTTTATGTTCACTTAATTTGAAATAAGGCTATTAAAAACCTGAATAAGAACATCTACAGGTTATTTAAAGTTTAACATTTATAACTTACCCTTAAACAGATAACACTAAATAGAAATTCAGACGTACGTTACTGATTCATGGATGAAGAGTGGGAATTCAGATCAGTTGAAGTCCCTGCTCTTTACAGGTTGCTGAGGCATAAGGCTACCATTCTGATCCCTACTTACTTGTTTTCCCATTGACAAATGCCAGTGCAGCCACAAAAGACAATCTGCTTCCAAAGACAGCCCTCCAAATTTGGTCAGCAACACTTACTGTATTGCACATTTTGTAGCAGGCTCACACTTCAGGCCAAATTCAGGCCACAGCTTTCTAATTTTTCTCTAAATCACTTGGCACACTTTTGGGAGCTATAAAACAAAATGAGTGATGGTACGTAACAATTGTGTGTGGCAGAGATAATATATGGTGTTCCTCTTGCGTGGATGAACTGCAAACCTGGAGAATGCCAGGAGCAAAACCTAACTTAAAAAGTCAAATTCATGCTCAGGGACAGTTTAAGCTTTTGACAAACAGTTAAAGACAATAAATCCTGTAGTAATAACAGACAGCAAAATGGTACATTTCTCCTAAAAGCACTTACATAGACTCTAGAAAGATGCCCAGAGAGCCTGAGGCATGAAAATAAATTACAGTATCTATAAGCTTTCCATAGGACAAGAGTAGTACAATAGGACAAGAGTAGTACATAGATAATGGGCAGTGGGGATATCAACTTTCTGAAAAGGAAAATTAGAGCAGGAGTAGATAAAGGGCGACACTGTAATGCAAACACTCTTCTTAAAAGTAGATTATTATTCACTGGAGAAAAATCCTTCTTTGTACTGATGAATAAAGAAAATAGGCATTTCCTTGGATAAACTCCCTTCAAATTTCTGGTGAAAGAAGAAAAATCAACCAACTTTTGCTTCCATCAAGAATAAGCCTATTCTGTCAAGTGTGCAGTTATTACTTTCCTATGGCAGAACTGCCATAATATTGGCAGGAGTTTATTTAGTATTATATTAACTATGTATATTAATTATTCAGGACTGACAGTTCTCAGAAGTCCTTTTTTAGTTCAAACCATGAAGCCATGAGAACTCCATCTGTAATTTGAAAAGGATCATGATGCCTTACATATTGCCTACATTAATCAAAAGCATCTGAGGTATGATTTTTTTTTTTAATGAGTGTAAATAAGACTGGTGCAAAAAAACCACATACACACTTTAACGTTAGTTCCATCCAGGGCTACTTCAGCGTATCTAAAGTTGATTAGGAATACATTTAAATTGAACAACAATAAACTATTTCTAATTTGGAAAAAAAAAGTTCACAATAATATGTAGCATTTTGATTACATCAGTGCACAATTGTGTATTGGAAAGTCTCAAAGAATCAGTGTGCTATAGCAAACTGTTTACTGGTAGAGAGGACAGAAACTTGCCCATTCTTATAAATTAACTCAACGAGGCAGCCTATTCCAAGACTTAATTCTTGGATAACCATGGGGCATACTTTTGTCTGTGTTGAACAGCCACAAAGACAGACAATACAGGTACACAGCAACCTCTTCTGTAGGATGTTGCTCCTGCATCACTCTCAAAAGTGAGGGCAAAACCTGGAAGCAGGGTAATGATCCAGTGTGGCCTGGCTGGCCTAGAAACAATGTGGAGTAGGACACAAACCCCTTCAGTTGTGTCTGCTGTGAGCAGCCCTAATAGTCAGCCCATGTTATGTGAACCCACCGGTACGCTGCTAGTAGCACCTGTAACTATGGAAGCCAGGCTGGAAGCCAGGCATGGAGACGTGCAGGGTCTGTCCTCTGTTGCATGCATCTGATTTATTTAATGCAAATGAGCACATGGGATATGTCACTTTGTGATCCCAAATGAAGCGGTGTGTTTCCAACTTAAGTCCAGAGAGAAGTCTATCGATGCTCCTGCAGCTGGAAAGAAGAAACCTCAGAAACACGTTTTCAAAGCTGACATCCATCTGGAAGATGCCCTGTGACTTTTCCAGTTATCTCCCTGCAGGCGCTGTCCTTAGTCTGGATCTGACAGAACGTTTTGTTCAGTCACCAAGCACAAGACCACGGCAATGTAAGCGTGAGACCTTTAAAACCTTTTTGTGTCTATCGCACGGACTAAAGGCAGAAACGAATCAGAAGAACCACTCTGGACGCCCAGAGCGTCTGGAGGCGGGAAGGGAGGCGGGAAGCAGCACTGAAGAAGAAGGACACCGCCGCCGCTCCCCCCGCCCGGCCTTTCGCCGCTCTCCGCGGCTCCCCCTCCGCCACCGGGGATCACCCAGCACCGCGGCCTCCGTCACCCGTGGTCCGGGCCCCCCCCTCACCGTGAGGGGAGCCGCTCCCGCCAACAGACACCGGCCACTGAGGAGGCGGGGCCAAGGCGAAGTGCCCGCCCCTGGGCTCTCCCATACCGCCTCCGGGGGGGGGGGGCGCGGCGGGTGAGCGGGAGGGGCAGCGCGCTCGGCGCGGCCGTTAAAAGCGTTCCCGCCTCACCGCGCGCCCAGTCAGAGGGGCGGCCGCGCCGGGAGCGGGAATCGGCGATGCTGGAGAATGGGTCCCTGAGGAACTGCTGCGACCCGGGCGGGAGAGCCCGCTTCGGCTTGGCGGAGCGCGGGGAGGAGGAGGCGGCGGGGGGAGCCCCGCGGCCAGCCTGGGTGGTGACGGCGCTCTCCAGCGTGCTGATCTTCACCACCGTGGTGGACATCTTGGGCAACCTGCTGGTCATCGTCTCCGTCTTCAAGAACCGCAAGCTCCGGAATGCAGGTAAGGGAGGGCCCGAGCTCCGCACCTGAGCGGTAAAGAGCGTTCTGAGCCCCGCTTCAGGAAGCGGGCCCGACCGGAGTGTGCCCCGCTGTGGGTGCGGGCCCTCCGAGCGCTCAGCACTTAGGGTACTTCCTAGCACGCTGCCCCTCTGCCCTGCGCCAGCTCTGAATGGGGAGTGCAGGTCGCTAATGGCTTTTAACGAGCCACCGGGAGTCTCTGTGGAGCTGATGAGGGGAATCTGTGCAACCCGGTAAGAGTCCCGGAGACAAAGAGCGCGGTCGGAGGAAGAAAGAAGGAACTTTAAAACTTACTTAAGGTACTTCTGAAGACGCTGTGATTGTGTGGGAAAGTGGCACAGCCCGCTTTTCATCGGAGTTTACGATAGTCTTTGGCAAAATTATCCTTACTCCTCAGCGAATATCCTTCAACCAGAAAGCAGCAAATAAAGGGGGTGTTTCTCTTGAACCGTGTCTTTAGTTTTATTTGTGTGCTGTAATGTGGCTCTAGGTTTTTCAGTTGCTAAACTTATTTGCTTTCCCTTCTCACCTTTGCTGGGCTGATTATACGTGTGTCAAACTACAAAACTCTGTAGTCAGCACCATCTTCTCGGATCTGCCTCCCTGCCAGCCTGTGCTCCGCTTGCCGGCTGTCCCGCTGCATGGGATGCTTTCCCCTGTCGCCCCGTCTCGCTGATACCGCTGGCTCTTATCTGATGCACGGAGCTCGGCGGGTGCTGCCCGCGTCCCCGCGCTCGGCTGGTGCTGGGTACCGCTGCAGTGTAATGTGCTATCCTCGAAATAGTGGTGTATCTACTAAGGTCCTCATAGCACCAAGCAGTTCCCGAAGCTGCTGCTGCTGCTTCCTGTCCTGAACGGGGTGCCAAACTTTGCTGAGAGATGAAAGTAATCTGAGGCACTACATCCCCTGAGCTTGAAGCTAGTGGGCTCCGAGTAGTACCGGCACAGCTCCGCACCCGAAGGCAGCGGGCTTCTTCCTCCCCAGAGGGGAGGGAGGAGAACTTGGCTTTCCCGGGTGATTCTTGTTTGTTTTGCGTTGGTTTGTTTTTGTGAGTGTGTGTGTGTAGCTTCCCGAGTGCTTTCGTGTTTCCCGCGCAGTGACTAGCTCCAGCTGACAGCAGAAGGAACTCGTTCGCCCTTGTTTTAAATTAAATCATACTTAGAAACAGGCAGTTTATAGAGGGATAGGACTTCCTCTCCCTAGTCATTACAAGCCTCATTGCACCCCAGGAATGCCGGCGGGTCACAAAACCGTGGGGGTGAGCGATCGCACCCCACGGAGGAGCTACCAGCTTGAGGGCAGCTACAGGTGGGATCTGGGGAGAAACGGGAAAGGAGCGGTAAGGGGCACAGTCCTCTGGCTCGTGCATGCGCTGCACGTTCCAGGGACCAAGGCGTTAGCGAGAGCAGCAGAGCCCTACACGGGTCGGTAAAGCCTTTCTCGGTTCGAGCTGGGGAAGGCAGCACGCCCGGGAGCCGGAGCCCTCAGCTCCGCCGGGCACAGCGGGATGGGGGGGACCTCCGTCTCTCGGGACCCATGTGGGTTATCAGACCCCCCCCCCCCGTAGGGGGAAGGCGGGTTCCCGGAGGGGTTCGCTCCTGTGTTTCGGAGGCGAGCGCCTAGGGAACCGGCTCTCGCTGGAAAGCGCGATCAGCCTGAGGAACCAAATTCCGCCCAGGAGGAAAGGGAGGCGGAGTGCGGTTCTTACCTGAGCCGTTTCCTTGGTTCAAACGGCAGAAGAGGGGAGAATTTGGACGGGAAGAGTTATGCCTCGAAGTGTATGTTTCAGGATGCAGATCAAAGCGCTCTGTGGCGTCCTAACGCTGTTGAAATAACACGTGATGGTCTTGCCTAATTGAAATATCTATTAATTGATCTGGTAAGAGCATCCTTAATGTGCTGTCACTGACCCTAGGATCTCTTCATCTTTAATAAGGACCGTGAAGAATAGTAGGGAGTCCCTTCTGAATAGTCTTCCTAAACTTAAATACTATTTAAATTGCCAGTTCATATTTTTGCATCAGGGAGAGATGGCTCTTGGGGATGAAGCTTGAAAGGATAGTTTGGTAAATGTCCACAGAAGTATTTTTCATAAGAAAATTTCATAAGAAGGGAGCAGAGTGGAAGAGAAATACAGACTGATGTGGATGGAGTGAAGGAGGGAATAGGGAGGTGGGGGGGAGCCAAGGTAGTATTTGGGAGCCCTTAGCCTCTGATAAGGATAAAGAGGATGGACAGGGAGGTTGACTTACAGGGATCCTTTTCTGAGCAAACCAGAAACAACATGTTTGTACTCATAGGAGGAGTGGATGTGGTGGAAAGTGAAATAATGAGGAACTATGGCATGAAAGGAGCGAGACTTCTAATAAGGGGTGTCAGAGAGGAACAAGATGAAGCTAGTGGAATGGTTGTGACAAGGTCCAGATGACCAAAGAAAAAAGGAAAAGCTATAGCACCACGAACACTCAGTTCTCCTTGAAGAAGCTAATGAGAGATTTTTTTGGATGAGAGTTTGGGACTTCAAATAAGCCACAGGTGTGCAGGGAATAAATTAAGCAGGTCTGCCCACTTCTCTAGTACAAACAGTAATTTTCCCTTAAGAAAGCACAACAGGGCTTTCTTTGCATGTTTCCAGGATTTATCAACACTATTCTGAGCTAAGCTTTACAGAGAAATCTGATAATTGCAAACAATGTAATTATGCATCACTCTCCTTAAATTAAAGCATGATCAGAAGTAAATGTATTTTAATGCTGTTATATAATGAGAGACACAAGAATGGAGTGAAATAAAATAACCCATTAGCCTTTATGCTGGTAACTATTAAGCCCAGCAGAAGAGAAATGGAGAATTGGTAGGATTAGTGCTTTTAAAGATTGCTCATTCACTCCTCAAACAGTGGGAATTTTGCCAGCCTTCCAATGGAAGGATTGTTTCATAGCATACAGAAGCCTCTTTCCCACGTCTAAATTTGTTTTTGGAGGGGGAAGGGAAGATTTGTGAAGGTTCTTCCAAGTAATGCATAGCCTAATTGGTATGAATCAACATGCTTGTCCTCTTGCACAACTGCACCCAGTCTTTCTGTGAGAGGCTGAGCAATTTTCTGATCTCTAAAAAGGATTCAGTTTACAGAAATTAATGATTTCATAATTTCTATTCTGGGAGGTGAGTAACTTTGTCCAGCACACTATAAAATTAAATAAAGCTTTATATATCTAAATGGTAAAATAAATTATCCTGTCTTTCTATTTAAAATGTCAAATGTGGTATGAATTTTCCAAAGCAACTATTGATTTTGGGTGTCTTCAAATGAGTATGCCTGGTTGAAGACAGCTTTTAAAGTGCTAAACTTTTGAAGTGCTGAAGTTTACATGTACTCAACAACCACTATTGGATGACCAAGCATCCTGAATGTGCATCAAGTCAATCAAAACCACTAGATGCTTTTAAGGTTTTTCAGGATACATTTGTATAGCCATAGCTATAAGCATAACATTATGGGCTGGGGTAAGAACTAGGTAGGACACATTTCAGAAGGTGGGGCATCTCCCACAAGTGAGAGATAAAGGAAACTATTTGTATTTCATTTGCCTTAAAGCCAGCATAAAATCAGGTGAGAGGTGAGAATTAGTCACGTAAACTCAATATAATTTTAAAGACCAGTGAGGACTTTAGTCAGAAGGCTTAATGTTAACTTTTGTGCACTGCCAAAGAATCCAGAAAGTGATCTTTTTAGTGCATTGCACAACACTTTTCACTCTATCCACTATTTTCCTTTCTATGTATAACAGCTAACACAGCAGGATGAGACCCTGATTTCCATTGGCAATGTGCTGTTGCAACACAAAATACGTCAAAATTCATGGTTTTGGTTGTTTTCTGTTTACCTGTAAGAACGTGGCTGTGTTTCGTGTTTGCTTCTATCTAATTTGAGCGTGGCTATAGAGATGGACAATACTTCTCATATGTACATCTGTACAACACAAAACATTCCTGCTCATAGAATTGTAACAAAGTATTTGTCTGTCTCCTAAATAAACATGTTGGGCAATATAACCACGTCTAGTAGCCTTTTTCCATGCCATAACCTTTACTCCATATGTCTGTAATATAGGTAATGGTATGTTTTCTCCATTGCTATACTCTGGTTTCACTTATTCTTCATCTCCTTGGCCACATCAGTTCTCTTTCTCCTTTATTCCTCCCCTATTATTCCTGTCCACTGGGATAGAGGACAGCTGTCTCCTTGGATGGAATTCTTCGCTTAGAACACTACAGTGGAGATGCCTGTTTCTGAGCTTCTTCCCTTGGGCTCCCGTTATAATCAATTGAGAAAAATAAGCATTTTCAGGAAGTAGTTAATCTAACTTACTTTTGACATCTACTTTAGGATGACATGATTCAATCCATGAAAGTGTTTATTCCTCTTCAGTAAAAACAAGGAGAATCAAGAGGGACTACCTCAGCATAGTCACCTGTGTTTGGGTGAGAAGAAGTCAACATATGAAGTCAGAATTATGTCATTCTTCCAGTAACATGTCAACTTGCATTTTTATGTGTACATATTTTCCTCCACCTCACAGACTGTCTTCCTACTGATCATATTGATCCAAATAAGACTGAGAGAAAAAGAAAAATCATTACTGACACAACTAAAATGTTCAATATGCTTCGTGGGTCTGGAAACCACTCAATGTGGTTGTCTTTTAATATCAGTAGTGGTGCTGACAAGAATATATTTTGAGGAGCAGAGCATGAGATCCCACTGTTATGGTTTCAGCTTTTGTACTCCTGACTTCTTGAACCGTGGATCTGCGGAATTCGCAGCCCTGGGATTGTGTGTTTGGCCTTCATGTTCTCTCTCATGTTCAGGATTGAGCCTTGAAGCTGCTTAGTATCAAGAAATGGAACATGGGAATATTACTTCAGCATTCACAAAAGTTCATTGAACTTCGCTTAAAATAAAGCTCTCCTATACTTTTGTAATAATAATGTGGTTCAAACATTTTTTTTATTTGAATGTCATACTTCTTTGTTGCTAGTGTATAGTGGATATTTTTATTTGTATCGTCATTTAACTTGGATGGATCATTTATGTATCTGGTAAGAACTCTTGTGATATATTAATGAAGAATCAACACCTCTCTACCTTTGTTTTTCCATGGTGAACAAGCCAAATGCTTTTAGTTCCCTGTAACTAACAAGGCTCTTAATTTCCCTGATTGTTTTAAGCCTTTCAGTTAAATCCCAGCTGAATTAATCTGTCTTGGACAAGAGAAAACTGAACTGTTCATAGTAATGCAGGTGAAGTAACACCAATAACTTCAAGAAAAATAATATTCAATTCTGTTCTGTACTTTCCTGGATGGACAAAATAGACTTGCTATACGTTGAAGCCACATTTTCCTTTAGTGAGACAGAATCACGTAGATGACTTCTCTTGGTGTAGTCACTTGCTAGTGCAGCTCTTCTTTTTCTTGTCTTTTCAGTCCACACAATTATTATTCCTTCAGTAACTGACCTCACCCCTCATGCTGTTATACACTGTCCACCTTCTGTTCTTTTAGTCCTTAAGGGAAAATAGTCCTTGACATGTCCCCATATGAGTGTGTGCGCTCAACTTGGCGTTATCCCAAAATTTCATTAGTTCTCTTTGTATTTTGTGACATAATACTTCTGAACCAGACAGAATTAGTTCAATGTAGGTTATCTCACTTTGGTCCAAAAATTTTCTGTCATCACCATCCAGACACTGGTGGCAACAGACCGTGTGTGGTATCCTAGCATATGTGCTTCCAAGGCTAGATCAGTTTAGAGCAAACTCCCAAGTACAGAACATCCAAGTCCAGCTTTTATTTAATAAAGATGATCAGACTACTTGGTACAGGCACTTTGTATAAGCTTACATTGAATTTTATTCCGTTTGTCTTTACCTGCATCTTTAATTTTTATTTTCTTCCAATTTTTTTTCTGTGGCCTTGCCTACAGTTAAGAAGCCAGAAGATTTCTCTATATGTTCTTCTTTTGCAGCTGATCTGATACTTTAAATACAACCCAAAGCACATACTCTATGGTAGGCAAATTAATCTCCCAGAGGTGGCAACACTGTTTTAGTTTTGTCATTACTCCCTGACTAATTATTTTTCTGATTTATTGCTAGCACCATTCATGTGAAAAGAAACAGCAGTTGGGCCAGCGCCATAGCAAGAGTGAAGGAATAAGTAGTAAAGTGTGAGAGCACCAAAACTGCAGGTGAGTCATGGCAAAACTGTGCATATGGGAGCCAAGCTCTCTGCCACACAACCTAACAGAAATTAGCACATCCCTACTGGCAGTGAGGACCACAGAACCAGAGACCTTTTTACAGGTCCTTGTGAGTTACTGCAGATACATCAATTTCTCACTTGCCAGCCTGCTTTGTCCCCAATATTATTGTCCTTTTTAAAAACTAGCAAAATCTTTCTTCAAACCAGCAGCCATTTTAAGTTGATTTCAGATGGCTCCTTCCCCAGTAACTCCTCATTCTTTTTTAACTTTGTTAATGTGGTTAAAGGTTATTTGATTAATTTTAGAAGTCTTTGCAAAGCCAATGAAGTTTAAGGGTTTTGTCAGTTCCCCCTTTATTCAATTTCACTTTTTCTAGCAGTGTTCTTTTGTGGGCATAATCTCTCCTGGTTCCTTGTAGCCTCATTTCTTGCCACTAGTATCCTTGCCAAGACAACTTTTTCTCTAGTTAGATCAGGAACTTTGTTGTTTTGAGTTTTTTTGTCCCGCTGTTTGGATGCAAGCTCCAGAGAATATTTTTCTATCTTTAATATGAAGAAATGCCAAGCTTATTCCTCACTTAAGTCCCTAAGCTCCTCAATATAGTTGATTTAACTTTCCTAATTAGCTTCTTTTATTTATCAAGTGTTCAAAACCTCTTCTAAGTTATGTCTCGTTTGTTTATTCTTCCATTTAATTTAAACTAAATAGCATCATCTGCTTTCAATGCAACCTTATTTTCTATGACAGTCTCTTCAGGAATGTCTCTGTTCTTTATCAAAACAAAGACCAGGGTATGCTGACAAATAGAGTCTAAATTGAGAAATCTACAGGGTACATGTCCAGAACTCAACAGCCATTAGTGTGTTTATTATCTCCTTTGAACGTACGGAGCTGCAATGTCCCATCGTTAAATTGTTTCCATTAGTATTTCCCTGTTAAAACAGAGGTAATATCTTACTGCAGGTGCCTCCATACATCCCTGAACATAGCATTGTCTTTAAACAATGTGCCTTTGGCACAGCTACAGGCTGGGCAGAGAAGAGATTCAGAGCAGCCCTGCGGAGAAGGACTTGGGGGTGTTGGTCGATGAGAAAATGAACATGAGCCAGCAGTGTGCACTTGCAGCCCAGAAAGCCAACCGTATCCTGGGCTGCACCAGAAGGAGCGTGACCAGCAGGTTGAAGGAGGTGATCCTGCCCCTCTAGTCTGCTCTTGTGAGACCTCACCTGGAGTATTGTGTGCAGTTCTGGTGTCCTCAACATAAAAAGGGCATGGAACTGTTGGAAGAAGTCCAGAGGAGGGCCACGAGGATGATCAGGGCACTGGAGCACCTCCCATATGAAGATAACTGAGAAAGTCGGGGCTGTTCAGCCTGGAGAAGAGAAGGCTGCGTGGAGACCTCATAGCAGCCTTCCAGGATCTGAAGGGGGCCTATAAGGATGCTGGGGAGGGACTCTTCATTAGGGACTGTAGTGATAGGACAAGGGGTAGTGGGTTCGAACTTAAACTTCCCCTGTTAGATTGGATATAAGGAAGAAGTTCTTTACTGTAAGGGTGGTGAGGCAGTGGAATGGGTTGCCCAAGGAAGTTGTGAATGTTCCATCCCTTGCACTGTTCAAGGCCAGGTTGAACAGAGCCTTGGGTGACATGGTTTAGTGTGAGGTGTCCCTGCCCATGGCAGTGAGGTTGGAACTAGATGATCTTAAGGGTCTTTCCAATCCTAACTATTCTACGATGCTATGATTCTATGAAAACTCTTCTCCAAAAGTAATTTTGCCTTTTACCAGGTTATGAGGATACTATAGTATTTTTTTAATGAATATTATACATCTTTCAGCTAATATTTATCTTCTTGGGTCACTGGTGCGATCCCATTCTAACAATTATTATTTCCATGAAGTTTGGCTTTAATTTCTCACTGATTTCAGATCCCCTATTTTGTTGCATAGGTTCCTGGTGTTCTTTTTCTAACTACTGCTATTTTTTATTACTACTCCAGTTGAACTCCTCAGTCGTTGAGCTCCTTTTTTCTATATTTGTTGCCACCACCTTCCTGAAGCCAAAATTCCCCCTGTCCTTGGTGTTAAATGAAGAAATTCAATGATTGTTCCACAGACTCTTTTCCCATCTCTCAATTTCAAGTTCTTTTTATTCATTCTGCCAGCTTGGATTGCAAGCTGGTATCCCATATGCTTAGGTGAAGTCTGTCCATGAAGCATATGAAACCTCTTCTCAGAGAATATCTCCAAATGATCAATACTCCAAATCTTTCTATATAACTTCCAGAATTATTCAGTCATGTGCCCATGACTCATCTCATACTTCTAATTACACTTCTCATCTTGGAGAGAAGACAGAGTAAGTTCATCACTAATTCCATCCTCTTTGCTGTGTGACTTGGTTCAAACCAAGTAACCAGCCAAGAAAATAAATCTTCAAAGTCACTTATAGAATAATAATGTTAAACATTGTTAACTTCTCAAGAATTCAAAATGTAAAAGAGTAAAGTGAAAAGCTACCATTATTCATTTGCAAATCAGGAAAATTACCAAAGGAAGTATTCCTCAGCAAAAGGAAGTAAACCTTACAAGCAAGTTTGGAAAAAGTGAAAATCACAGACCTAAGAATGTTCTAGATAAGAAGAAATCTAAAGAATACCAAATTTTGAAACATTTTGGAAGCAGAAAGTTTGTAAGGAAATTATCAGTCTAATGGGATTTAAAGAAGAATTTAGGAGTACAGAAATATCATAAAGAAAAATAAAATAACCTCTGTATCAATCTGTATCACACGGAATCCTGGGGAGATAGTTTCTTCAAAAGCAATAAGAAATGGCTTTATACGACACTGTATATAAGATAATGGGTAGTGTTAGAGAATGTAGAATAGAATTACCCATTTTCTCATCATCTAAAGAATCATGACATGAGACCAAGGAGACGTTCAGCATAATCTGGAGATGGAGAATGCTAAAATGGAGGTCACTTTGTCTCAAACACTAAACAAACTGTGGAAGTCAGGAATTTGGTAAATTTAAAGAACTACTGTCTCTTCCATGAATATTTAGAGTGTTCACAGTCATAATAGTTAATGCTACCAAAACTGGAGAAAGTATGGAATGTATTAGTGGCACATGTAAAACAAACTCTAGTAACTAAGGATTAGGGTAAAATGGTAATCTGAAGCTGGTTATTCTACAGCTATAGGGTACCTATAGGGTTCCTCCTTTGAAGCACCTGGCAATACCATATTGAATGATAGGTCTAAATTTTAATTTTCTTCTACCCTATAGAAGAAGTGATCAGTATCTTGACAAGCAAATATGTAGTATGTCACCAAGATCAACTCCAAGAACCTTTTAGAGTATAATGTTAAGCTGTTAAATGAACAACTTACATAGGTTGTGCTTATCTTGAGAGAAAATGGAATGATAAGCATTTAGTAGCACTGGAGAAGTATAAAGGTTTCCTTGAACATGTAATGGAAGAATTCAAGGGTATATTTATGTTGTGAATTTCATTTGGCACAAGTCCTCTCTACCCAAAAAGAAAACCAAAGCATGATGTTAGTGTGATGGTTTGCCTGCAACACCATACCCAGGCTCTTCATAGGTCCACGACTAACACAGTCAGACAGCTTCCTTTTTTTTCCAGCTTAGAGTATGAATAAGTTTCCTTTCATCTTCCTGAAATAACCAAAGAAAATGTACCCCCTGATACAGGAAATTAGAAGGACCCTTTAGCAGCTGTAGCATGGCAATTCTAATGTTTCTTAGCATCATTCCCTTTGCTGCCAGCTCTCTCCTGGACTCTGGACTGGCATTTACTTTGCAAGACACATTGACTGCATGAGGCCTAACCTCTCTGCAGGAAAGTTCTGGTTTTGAGTGAACCTATTCTTGAGTTCTATTCTTGATTCAAGGATTCACAATCAAGCAAAGAGCTAAGAGACTGGATCTACTCACAGGACAGCTCATTTTGAAAGATTATTTCTAAAAACTATTTTAGCAGATGTATATTCACCAGATGGCTTGGACCGTTCTATTGAGGATGTTATAAGAGACTACATTCATCTCATTGAATCAGTGATAATCTGTTCTTTGCCTCTAGGAGTAAATTCTACTCCTACTCCAATTCAGATCTATTCCAAGTGCCAGTATCTTCACTTATGCTCCAGATTTTAGCTTCTCAGAAGTTATTCTTTATAAGCAGATATTGGTACCTTGATATAGACTGTCAAGTACTTTGCCCTTTTCCCAAGAACATATATGAAAACAGCTGTGTCATCCTGAGCTGATAAAACTATTTTTTTTCCCTTGCTGAAAGGAAGAAATGCTCTGGTAGTTCTCATCTACCTGAAAATCAATCTGAGTGGTTGTTCTAGTTTTTAAACTCCCACCTTGATATGGGCAAGAAACAGATTTCCTGACAGCAAAAGCCAACAGAAATGTGTCTAAATTGCTCTGGGTGCAACTTCATTGCCAACCTTAACATCATTAAGTGCTTTGGAATGTTCTGATTTATTTTCAGTCTCAGTACTGATAAGGACTGAGCTATACCACAGAGCCAGCGTTTTCCTGACATTTCAGCTGCTTGTGGGACAGTCATGTATTGACATGACAACAGATAATAAGAGCCTAAACACATTCATTATATGACTAGGATCTTGATTGTTATGATTCTTTTAAAATTATATGTTAATTACAAAGGTATTTGGTTACACTGTTTAATAAATGCTGCTTAAATTATGTCTGAAGATAAAACATAACCCTTCTTAGACAGTTACCAATTATTCAGTGTTTTTTATGGACTTGGCTCATTTTCAATGGTTAAATACCTCTATGAAGATTATAATATGACACTTCCACAAACATTATCATCTTTCTGCTGTAGATCAACATGTGTTCATCTGTTGGTTTAGCTTGCCATATTTACACAACGAGGACAATTGTAGTCAGGAAATACCACAAAGAGCCAGTAGAGATAGCAATCTGACTAACAGGAAAAATATCTTCTCAGTACATCAACCTTGTAAACATAATCATGTTAACTAATTGTAAGTTGGAACTATCATTCAATTGTAAAATACACCACTGCAAAAAAGACAGGGGTCTATAAATGGCACCCTCACAACTCTAAGATTTGCTCAAATCTTGCCTGAAATTCTCAATGTCCTCTCATTCTAAAGCCAGTGCAATTTTTCCAAGTACCTCACTGCATTTCATTTGAATCAAATAGGAAAAAGGACCTTATGTCAGATGGCTGTCACCTATGAATATGTGTAATCCAATCAAAGTATTTTTACTTCCTACTTTTTATTCAAGTAAAAATAATCTTCTTACTGAATATTGTTTAAAATAGATTTAAATATATTAAATATCTTTTAAAAGAATGTCTGTTCAAGCTAGTCATGCTGTGTAGATCCACCCGTCGTGAAGTTCATCAGTGTTATTGTCTTTAGGACTTTTTAAATATATACTTAGAAGTAGACAACTCTATTCAGCTTTTCTACTGACAAGTAGAACAATGTTATATTAAAACTGCTTTAAGGCAAGCAAAGACACACAGGTGGCATAGTGACTACATGCCAACTGGGAGCTATCCCATCCCTCCTTTCTGTGAAGTACAGCTTATGGTTCTTAAGACTCCTGGGAATTTATGTTCAAAAGACCATGCATTCAAGCCAACTTGTTTGACATCAGACGTTACTGAAATGCACAGGGTGTAATTTTTTGATTGTTACAGAGGAAGTTTCACAAAGCACCTTAGGTGGAATTTCCATCTTCACTCAGCCAAACCAGATTTTGCAAATGCAAAACAACATGCAACTTTAACACACCTTTGTATTTCCTTCCATGTTGTCCTTTAAAATAGATGGTCACTCTTTTTAGCATTTCACATAAAATTCTTCTGTTTCCTTATTATGTTATTAAACTACAGAGTAAATGCTACTACTCTGCTCTGAAGGGAAGCCATTCGTTGCTGAGGGCATTTTTAGCCCTCATTCATTGAAACTGTTGACAGTTCTGAGTTCAGGCTTAAGGACTGCATCCTTCACGTATCCAAGAGCTGCCAAGAGTGGTGGGTGTTACTCACCATACTGAATACAGAGATATGCAGGAAGAGTCAGCACACCATTACTTCTACATAAGCATGGAATGAAAATAGCAGATTTCCCAAAGTATTCACAAACCAAGGATCTTCTGGGCATCAAGCTGTTCAGAAACAGCCTCCACTTTACACCTATGTGCAAAATTGCTGAATTCTATTTTCTACACAGTTAGAATTCACAAAAAACAGATGTGAATTGGTTTACACAAAGAATGTTTGTATACATTCCAAAGCAGAGATGAACTTTCCTGGAGCTTTCCTACAGGAACCAGCTAGCTACACTATTATAATGTAGCTAACTACTAGATAAAATTGGTAACTTCATTGGTAGCTACACTAAACCACATAACTAACCAGGTAACTAAATAGTAACTACACTGAATCAGCTAAATACATTATTCAAAGCTTCACCAAAGCTGATCTTGCATCCTCTTCTGAGTAAAATGCTATGGTCTTTCAGATCATCAGTGCTTCACTCATGAAATGTAAATAAAAATCATCTGCAAAGGAAGGACTGGGAGATATGTACCATAAGAGATGCAGCTATGTATTGCTTCTTTTACCCCACACGCTTCCAGTGCCCCTGAGGCCAAATGAACTTATTTGAAGAGCTGAAATGCCTTCCACAATATTTCCAGAAATTTCATGTGTATTTTATTTCCAAGACAGGATCATAAGCCTTTGGGTAGCCTCAGCCTATGAGAATATGTGACAGATTTCCAATTAGTGTCTTATTCTTGGCTATTGCCTTTTGGATTAATTATATCATAACCTTAGCAAAGTTTGACTTAATTAATGATTGGAAGACAAGCAGTCAAAAAAATTGCAGGCTGTTATAAGAAGGTACAACTTCTGGTTCATTAATAAGGTAATGAATAGTTGATGGAGAAACTAATCCTGGAAACCATTTTCAAAAACATGGAAGACAGGAAAGTGAGTGGTAGTAATCAGCATGGATTTACAGATGGAAAATCATGCCGACCCAACACTATAGCCTTCTACAATGACATGATTAGCATGATGGAAGAGCACTGGATGTTGTTTACTTTGACTTTAGTAAAGCTTTTGACACTATCACCTCTAACATTCACATGACAAAGTAGGGGTTAGATAAGTGGAGAGTGAGGTAAATTGAAAACTGGCTGAATGACTGGGACTGAGGACTTGTGACCAGTAATGCAAAGTCCAGTAGGAGGGCAAGCCACTAGTAGTGTGCCTCAAAGGTCAGTACTGGGACCAATACTGTTTTGCTGCACAAATGATGCAGCAGAGTGTACCCTCAGCAAGTTCACAGAAGATGCAAACTGAGTGGCTAATGCATCAGATCGTGTTGCCGTTCAGAAGGATGTGGCCAGGCTGGAGAAATGGTCTGATAGGAACCTCATGAAGTTCAACAAAGGGAAATGCAGGGAGTTGGAACTAGATGTTCTTAAAGGTCCTTTCCAACCCTAACTATTCTACGATTCTATGATTCCAAGTCTTGTACCTGGGGAGGAACAACTCCAGGCACCGATATATGCTGGGGTACGTGCAGCTAGAAAACAGCTTGGTGGAAAAAGATTTAGGAGTCCTGGCAGACAAGCAGCTGATCATGAGCTACCAATGCGAGCTTGCAGTGAAGAAAACTTGCAGCCTTGTCAAAAATGAGCTAATTTGAGATCCTGTAATTACACCTTTATTTTGATAATCTCAGAACAATGTAATCCTCTTTGTCACTCTTATGAAACACCTGGTAGGCTAGGACCATAGAGATTGTAAAACATGCTACATGGTCAGCTTCATGGTTAAATATAAAGCAAGAATACCTGGGCTGCTTATGGAGAGCAAACAAGATATTGAAGTACATGACCTTCAGACAGAACATTCTCATGTAATATATACAAAAGTGATTTCCATTTGATCCTGATTTAGTAAAACTGACATTGATTTGACCCAGTTTGCTGGTCTATTTATGCAGTAAAAGAGATGTGACTCGGTACTTCATGCAGATGGAAGTCACCCACTGCTCTTTCTGGATCACGGACTACCAGATTGCTCCTTTGGGCTGCAGCTAGTACTTCCACAAGGAGTTATTCCGAATGGCAGGTTGCAGATCACAGTTCTCAAAGATCATCCAAGCAGCATGTGGAAAAAGATTCTGCAACCTGGGTAAGGGCAAGCTGAAGCTAGTGTTTGAGTATCTGGATAAGGAGGAAAATTCTGGCCTTGCTAAAGCCAGTTAGTTTCCAACATTGTTTTTGATAGGATGTGGCACTTCTTCCCTCTTTTGGTGCAGCCTTCACCACACTCCAACCTCTGCTGCCCAGGTCTGTAAATGTTTGTTGGTCCAGTTTCTGTCTTTGGCTCAGACCATTATGTCCAGTCAATGACTGTTCAGATTCTGCTGCCACAAGGAATCTGAAGTCACAAACATAAATAAAACAAAGCCCCATCTACTCTAATCTGCACTGAGATCTTCTCTTCTGACAGTCTTCCCCCTATTCCCTAATAAATATCTTGTAAACCATTTCTTATTAGAACAGGTCACCCAGAGAGGCTGTTGAGTCTCCAGGGCTGTAACAGTCAAAACTTGTGTGGACATCACCCTGAAAACCTTCTGTAGTTGACCCCTCTTTGAATAAACAGGAGGGTTGGACTACATGATCTCTAGAGATAAATTCCAACATAAATGATCCTGTGATTATACTGGGTATGTCTATGCCTACCACCCTCCCTTTGACTGTCTCACCATGATTATGATCCCAAGCATGAAACATTAACTGCACACTTCATAATCTACTTTCAGTGCTGGACATCACAGGACATCACAATGCTGGACTCACAGGCCCAGACAGAAAAGAGGATTTTTGTCTAGTCATTTCGCAAGGCTTTTACTGGTTCTCAGCAAATACCTTAATCCAGGAAATGATCATTACATGCTGTCTGTAGTGAACTGAAACACAAACCACCCAATAGTTCAGAAGAAAATACACAATTGCTTCCTATAAAAGCATTTTATTTACTTATCTGTTTACACGCTGTTTACAAACCTGTGAGTTTCATTATAAGATGAATCATGTCAGTGTGCTTTGCATTAAGACCTTGTTTCCAAAAGAAGCAGATGGCACAGACTGATAAAAGCTTCTAAAGACATTCATCTCCTTATGCATGTACAGTGATGAAGGCTTCCAAAATCTCAGAAAAAAAAGGGTAAGACTCTTCCTCACTGAAAGGTTATAATGGCCATTTTCATCAAGTATCATCTGTTTTCTTCCTTGGTGAAACAGAAAACAAGAGAAGGGAAAAGAACATCATAATGAACAGACTCCAGAGAATGTTAGAAGCATTGGGAACTTGTCAACATAAGTGCTCCTCATATTAGATGTTCCCATATACTGTGTTTACTGCAGTGCATCAGATCCAATTTTATAGAACTCCAAGACTGTCTTAGCATCTCCTACTATATTTGGGAGTTGAACACAGGAACCCCTAAGAGTACATAGCAGTAATAAAGGGCTTAGATTTGATTTGGTTTTGCATCTGTAACTAGTTTGCACGTACATGCTTTACATGTACTTGTTTCTGGTTGTGTAGCTGTCACATGCTGAGAGTCCTTCATCTGGAGCCCCACAGAGCAGTTGAGTAAATCACTGTGGAAATTATGACCTATGTGTCTGCATTTCCATAAGAGGAGATCTCAACATTTGTACTGCTCAAGATGCTCTGCTCTGTTTAAATGCCTTATTCTGTACAGGGCAAAGCTACAAGATGCATCTTGTCATAGCTAATCAGATCTCTTGGCTAACTGGCATTGAGTATGTCCCATAGTCTGCAACAGTGCCAATTTTATTCACTTGATATATCTGCTGGATATTTTTAGTATCTTCTGTAATATCTTGAGCCTTACATTTCAAAATAGAACTTTTTTCTGTTCTGTGGCTTGTTGTTTGCTCTTGGGTATTTTGGTTGGTTTTTTTGTTTTTGTTTTTTTTTTTTTTAGTTCATTTCTTTGTGTTTTAGGGGGTTTTATTAGTTTTAATTCAACTGATCTCCTGGTGAATATGAAACAAAACCAAAGCAAACAAAAAAGCTTAACAGAACGTGGGTTTTTGTTTGCATTCATTTATTTTCATTCTTCAATTTCCTGTCTTGCTTTCTCAAAGAAGGCAGAAGATCAGTTATTCTAAGGACCCAAACATCATTTTGTTGCTCTAACAGAGAAAAAACCCAACATAATTTCCTTTGACACAAATTCATGCTAAAGACAGTAGCAAAGATGAAGGTAATAGAAAGTAATAGTGATGGTAATAGAAGATGAGCTAGCTTTGCACACAACAGAAGTTAGTATCTGTCAGGACACAATAAAGTTTTGTCCAGAGATTTTAGCAGTGAACTGTCCTTACTTGCTTTGTTTCCACACTCCAGTCTTTTATCGTTGCTCTGAACCAAGTTTTACGTTGTTGGGTGTTGTTTTTTTTTGTTGTTATTGTTGGGGGTTTGTTGGTTTTTTTAACAAAATAACATCCTACAAAATGCTACATATTTTACTCTTTTTTTCTATGAAATGTAATATAGTGTTGGGAGATTGAAAAAGAAATATGTTATTGGCAATAATAGGTTGCCTAGCTATTTATAAGATCTGACTAGATTGAGCCTGTTCTGTTTTGCAGCTTTTCACATTAGCCCCTTTATCTGCAGTAAATGAGTTTTCACAGTTGCAGTTGTTCATGTAGGTTTCCTATTCTTTCTTGGTTGAAGCAATCGACGGCTGTGATTACTTCAAGTGAAGAAAATTAAGCTGATATATACTGACAGATACAGGAAATCCAACTTCTTTCATGAATTAGTGAAAAAAAAAAAGGAGTCTTTTTGTTGTTATTTAATGATTGTGCTCAGCAACTGGAGGTTTGTAGCTGGGCCATCACTGTTGCCGGCAGTGGTAGGCACTCAGAGTATATGTCTTGGCTTCATTCCCTGCACAAAAAGTGATAGCAGTCTTAATAGAGACATTCTCTGAACATGAGGGGCTTTTTGCCATCCTAGGCTACCCTGATTTCAATGCGAAGACACTGGTGTAAGGGAACTTCACCCGTGTGCCTGCTGCAAAACTCAGCTCAGTTGGACATACAGAACAAGGTTATTGTCCCCTCGAACATTTTATCAGCAAAACTGGGCTGGCTGTGTAGAGGAGGTGTTGGCAAGGAGAACGTCACATTGTACCACTCAGATTACCACAACGGGGGAGCCCAAGAAGGAGCTGTGCTTCTGAATGGTGCCACTGAAGCCAACTGTCCTCATCACAAAAGCAGTTGTATTGGTAGGGACCAAGGACTTAGGTAGCCTCATACTCTGTCTTTAACTGTAGATGTAAGCAGGCACTCAGGCGAAAAAAGAGAACAGAGCAACCCTGTATGATATTTCTACATCCTCTCAATATGTGATTCCTTCCAGCTAAGATTATTCCCCAAAATTAGTATGTCTCTTCGGTAACCTTCAACTGATGTCTCTTTCAAGTACTTTTCCAGCCTTCCCTTGAATTACAGGTAAAATTTCTTGTATCTGTAAGATCTGTTTACTATCTATTGCAGCAACTACCCCTTTTGTTTGTTTTGAATTTGACTGGCTTCACTTAATAGCTCTATCTCTTTTATTGGCTCCATCCCTCACTACTAGAATGACCCTATGGTGTCATTTTGGAGCAGTGAGCTGGACAGGCACTATCATTTTCTCCAGTGTGCCTAACAGAGGTTGTATTATCTAATAGAGAAGAGCAAGGTTTGTGAACCTGGAGTGTTCTTCCTACTCTGTGTCTTGGGTGAGTCTTTGCACCCATCTATCTCAGTTTCCCACCTATTAAATCATGAGAAGGATTTTTTTTTGTTTGTTTTTATTTTTAAACAAACTGATGAGGAACACTCTACAATAGAAGTGGTAACCTGCGTGTTCTGGTTCTAGGGTGAAATGGTTGAACATAACCTAGAAAGAGACAAGCACGCTAACCCCAGAAAAGCAGCAGGGCTGGTGAGTAGGGCACTCTCTTAGGACCATGGGAGACAAAAGATCAAGTCCTTTACCCAAGAAAGGCTCTTCTACCGTGAAAGTGTCCAAGTCACTAGGTGGTGGTGGTGAATCCTCTAGAAGTGCCTGTCTTGCTTCTTCTGCTTCCTCTTTTCTCTCTGAAAACACCCAGTACCAGGAAAGTTCCTTTAATCTCAGAAAGTATTAGAAGCTTAGAAAAGTATTAAGAACCCCATAAACGTACTATCCAATTAGTGATCAGGCTTTTGCTCTGGAAGAACCAATCACTTGCTTTTGCCTTCTGCCTTGAGAGTCGATGTGGTGTATTGTCTCAGCTGTGGCTGGAGCACTAGGTGGCAATAGAGAGTCACCACTGTCCGGACTCGCACCAGAAGTAGCCACGGGAGAGCAGTCATAGACCAAGGGGTTACAAACCTCAAGCCTTTACCAAGTTTTTAACAGTACAGCACTAAAACTACTTTTTTTGCTCCTGCAGTCTAGCACAAAATTCATGGCAGCAAACTCACAGCAAGCACCAAAGATCCCATATTTAACAAGAGAAGCCTAAGTGCATACTAAAACCAGAGGCTTTGTTTACTGGGTTATATTCATACCTAGCTGCCAAGTATGATCTCAAAAACATAGTAATAGTAATAAGTGCATCTTAGGCGCCTCTTTTCAGCAAGACTATGTTGACATCTGTGAGCTATGCAGCTCCTGCAACCAATTCAGCAGCAACTCAGTCCCAGTTTTAGCAATCTGCAAGTCACTAAGCCACAACCTCAAGCTACTTTTTGCGTGTTGAGCTTCTGTTCCTGTGAATCCTACATTCTTTGCATTGTAGCACAGCTTGAAAAACGGGTGTTCACAGCATCTTCCAATAAGCTACCCCACAGTGGGGTGTTTGCTTTGTTTCATCTTAAAATGAAAAGTTCCTCTTCTCATTCTCATCTTCTACATAAAAGCATAATGCTTCCATCCAGAAGGTGGATGCCTAAGGTTTAACCCATATTTAGTCTGGATTCCAGACTATCCTGTGAAAACACCAGAATCTAACTTTCATGGTATGTAGGCCTGGATTATTTCTGAACAGAAAGCTCTCCCAAAGCTGCACAATACAAGGATAACTGCAACGGTAGATACTGCCCTTCTGCTCTGCATATAGAACAGTCCTGATAGGCAAAGGATTCCATGAAGGCTGGACTTACTTCAAGAAGGAACTCTTGAAGGTGCAGGAGCAGGCTGTCCCCATGAGTCAGAAAAAAGCCAGTGGGGAAGAAGACAGGCCTGGCTGAACAGGAAAATTTGGCTGGAACACAGGAAAGAAAAAGGCCCTTTGGAAGAAGTGGCAGGCCACTCAGGGGGACCACAAGGATGTCTTTAGGATATGCAGGAAGAAAAGTACAAGGGCCAAAGACCAAATTAATCTGGCTACTGCTGTAAAAGACAATTTTAAAAGTTTCTATAAATACATTAGCAACAGAAGGAGGGTTAAGGAGAATCTCCATCCTTTATTGGATGCAGGGAAAACATAGTAATAAAGGATAAGGAAAAGGCTGATGTACTTAATGCCTTTTCTGCCTCAGATGCCCAAGGATTCTGGGAGTGGAATGAAGCTCTCATAATCCAAAGGGAAATGGTCAGTGACTTCCTACATTACTTAAACACAGATAAAAAATCTATGGGACCAGATGGGATCCATATGAGGGTGCTGAGGGAGCTGGCAGAAGTGCTCACCAAGCCACTTTCCATTATTGATCATCAGTCCTGGCTAACCAGGGAGGTCCCAATTGACTGGAGGTTGGTAAATGTAATGCCCACCTACAGAAAGGGCTGGAAGGAGGATCTGGGGAGCTACAGGCATGTTCTTCTGACCTCAGTGCTGGGGAACGTTATGGAGCAGATCATCTTGACTGCCATTACTTGGCCCATACAGGACAACCAGGTGATCAAGTCTAGTCAGCATGGGTTTAGGAAAGGCACGTGCTGCTTGGCTAATGCAATCTCCTTATACGACAAGGTGACCTACTTAGTGGATCAGGAAAAGGCTGTGGCTACGGTTACCCAGACTTTAGTAAAGCCTTTGACACCATTTCTGACAGCATTCTCTGGGAGAAACTGGCTGCTCATGGCTTAGATGGGTGCACTCTTCACGGGGTAAAAAACTGGCTGGATGGCTGCACCCAAAGTGGGGTGGTGAATGGAGTTAAATCCAGCTGGTGGTTGGTCACAAGTGGTGTTCCCAAACGCTCAATACTGGGGCCATTTTCATTTATTATCTTTATCAATGATCTGAATGAGGGGATCGAGTGCACCTTCACTCAGTTTGCAGATGACATCAAGTTGGGTGGTAGGGTAGGAAGGCTCTGCAGAGGGATCTAGAGACTGAGGAAACCAGATCTGTTTGAGGGAACTGGGGTTGTTTAGGCTGGAGAAAAAGAGGCTCAGGGGAGACCCTATCACTCTGTACTGCTGCCTGAAAGGACGTTGTAGTGAGGTGAGTGCTGGTCTATTCTCCCACATACCAAGTGAAAGGACAAGAGGAAACGCACCGGGGGAAGTTTAGATTGGAGGTTAGGAAAAATTCCTCCCCTGAAAGGGTGGTCAGGCATTGGAACAGGCTGCTCAGGGAAGTGGTGAAATCACTGTTCCTGGAGGTATTTAAAAGATGTGTAGATGTAGTGCTTAGGGACACAGTTTAGGGTGGTCTTCCCAGTGTTAAGTTAATGGTTGTATTAAATCTTAAAGGTACTTTCTAACATAAGTGATTCTATGATTCTACTCTCAGTGATGATAAAGCAGCCCTGCGGAGAAGGACTTGGGGGTACTGGTCGATGAGAAAATGAACATGAGCCAGCTTCAGTGTGCGCTTGCAGCCCAGAAAGCAACTGTATCCTGGGCTGCATCAAAAGGAGTGTGACCAGCAGGTCGAAGGAGGTGATCCTGCCCCTCTACTCTGCTCTCGTGAGACCTCACCTGGAGTACTGTGTGCAGTTCTGGTGTCCTCAACATAAAAAGGACATGGAACTGTTGGAACAAGTCCAGAGGAGGCCACGAGGATGATCAGGGCACTGGAGCACCTCCCACGTGAAGACAGGCTGAGAAAGTTGGGGCTGATCAGCCTGGAGAAGAGAAGGCTGCGTGGAGACCTCATAGCAGCCTTCCAATATCTGAAGGGGGCTTATAAGGATGCTGGGGATGGACTCTTCATTAGGGACTGTAGTGGTAGGACAAGGGTTAATGGGTTAAAACTTAAACAGGGGACATTTAGATTGGATATAAGGAGGAAATTCTTTCCTGTTAGGGTGGTGAGGCAATGGAATAGATTGCCCAAGGAAGGTTGTGAATGCTCCATCCCTGGCAGTGTTCAAGGCCAGGTTGGACGAGGCCTTGGGTAATATGGTTTAGAGCAAGGTGTCCCTGCCCATGGCAAGGGGGTTGGAACTTGATGATCTTAAGGTCCTTTCCAACCCTAACCTATGATTCTATGAGAATTTTCCTTATACATATCATAGGATAATTACAATCACCAATATTGAAAGAGCTTCACAGAACATACATTTCCTAAAAATAAATAACCTAAACATTCCATAGATGAAGCCTGGCTCATTGTCTGTTTTATTTTTTACTAGAGTACCTAAAATACTGCAGTTGTAGTGAAAACATATTGCCTGTCTCTTTCCATTACATCAGCATCTGTAGTATATCCTACTAATACCTGAAATCATGAAACATAACTACAAAAGAGCATATCACCACTTTCAAATTGTCATATTCAAAGAAAACACAAACCCATCTGGCGCTTGTTTGAGGCGTTATGTTAAACCTTCTGTTAGCAACACATTGTTGAACATTATAGTAGATTATCGTGTCTCGGTAAACCAGATTACCCTAGGTCTTGGCTTGTATCACAGGGAATTCAAATGTCAGTGTGTGAAAGACTCAATTCTCTGCTCCACCTGCTGAAGGTGTCTATTTCTGATGGCTTCATTCCTGCTGAAATGAATGGATTTTCATCTGAATTGAGCTAGCAGGTTTTAGTTTTTCTGATGGATTGTGAGGGGAAAGAGTTGGTACAGGGGATTTCAAACAGTTTTAAAAGTTACCTGTTTAAGCAAAAAATCAAGAAGCACAAGAGCTTAAATACCATAAAACAATACTTACCAAAGAAGTCAAAACTGAGACGAAAATTAGTATTGAGGAAATACGAAGCATCAGCCTTTCTCCAGGAGCAGCTCACATCTTCCTGCGTGCCACGTGAGCCATATTCACTGACCTACTCTAGAAAGAGAAACAAAAACCTGACCAGTCCTTAGTCCTGCCTGCCTGCCTGCCTGGTGCCAGCAACTTCCATACCAAGCCTAGTGTCAGAATCAAGATTATCTTTATTAGAGAGAAGTGATGTCACACCTGAGGGAGCATTTTGGATGCAAGCGGCATATCACTTACAGAAATCTGGAATTATGATTGAGGCAGCAAACCTTTTTTTCCTTCCTTTAAAAAATTGCAGGAAAGAGCTAAAAGATTAGACCCTCCTTGTTTATTTTGTGAACATTTGAAAAACTAGAGAAAAAAAAAAGTATTTTGTATGTTTAGTATTTACATAAAAGTACCTTACAGAATGGGTGACACCATGCATCCCTGAAGAGATACTGTGTGTCTTTGACTACAAGGCTGTCTAAAGCTAAGCCCAGATTTTGTCTTTATATATTAAACACAGTAAGAAAGCTACCAGAAGCCTTCTGGGATTCTCTTTTTTAAATTCCTTTTGAGTACAGGGTCTACAGGAGTCTGGCAGAGGACTGAAGTGTGAGCTAGCACTAGAGAAACACCTAGTGTGTACGGGCAGTCTGTCAGTCTCACATCTTGAGGATGTCTATTACTGTGAACTGTGCTGAGGAATTATTGTCTTCATTTTACAGACTCTCAGGGCATTTCATTAAAGTTAAGATCTTGCTCCTCTTCCTTTCATACAGATATCTACAGGTAGTTTTCAGAATGATACCATAGAAAACTCTAGTTCTTATAATTCTGAGCCAGTATAAAAGGCTACTTAATCATAAACAGTACTGATTTTTAGAGGAGTTTTAAGCCTTAAGCCTAAAGAAGGAGCTTTGCCATTTATATTCCAACTGAAGACATAATGAACTAAAAAATCTGCAAGCGTAACTCCTTATGGTTTCCCTTAAGGTTAGAATATAGAAATGGAAGAATAAAATAACTATTCTGAGTCATCAGTCCTTGCTATTTAGAATATCTACCAACACATTATAGTGGAGGAGGGGGCATATAAAAATACAACAGTCTGCAAAATAGGCTGAGTAGAAATAATTTTCCTGTCTTGAAGCTAGGCCTTTGTATGCTAAAGAAAGCAAGAGTAATGTATGCAGAAGAGTACACAAGGACAAACATGACTTTCCAGGAGGAAATAGTTAAGAGAGTGATGCCTATAAGCAAGGTATAATAACTTGTTAAACTAATGTGTGCTAACCAAAACACCACCTAATAAAAAGTAAAACACCATTATATATAATTAATCATTTTAGCCAGTTTGAAACTAAAGAAGGAAGCAAAGCCTTTAAAAAATGGTTGGTGATTTCAATTAATTCTGGGTTTGGCAGAGATATTAGAAGTCAATTGCCTTTTCAGAAAGCAGGTGCCTAGCCATTAAAAGTCCTGAAGTTACCAAAAAGATTGTTCTGTGGTTAAAATTGTACAATATTAAGTCATATCAAAATTATGTGAAACGTAAAATGTGTGAAAGTTCCTTTTTCTCTATTAACTGGGGTAACCAAACCGTTGTGCAAGAATGCTTTGTGAAATAATGATCTAGTTCTGTTGCATCCAGAGTCAATATCACAACTTTCTCTTTCAAGCATCAAACTATCAATGTTTAAAACAGTGTAGTTGTGCGTCCTTTTGAATTCCTGGCTAAATATCCTGCTTTTAGTAGCTACTACTTGTAATTAAGGGGTCTTTTCATTCCAGTAAGAATATTTGTTTCCTATAAATGAATATAATCTCGGTCTGATGAAACCAAAACCAAGGAACAAATTCCATCAGGTAAATTATGGAAATAATGATGATAATTCCAACTAGATGAGTGTTCTGTAGTTTCTATTTTGTCCCGGACAACAAAAAATTACCTCTTTGGTTATCTTATGGATGTAATTATAGCCACTTCAAATGCCGTGTCTCTGGTGTATCTAGGAACACCCCCTTTCTCCAAGCACTTACAAGACATCAAAGACCTTTTATTTCTTAAAATGGTATTTATGTATTTTATACGAATTAGAAAAGTTTCTCTCTACTTTTGTAGGTTATTCATTGTGGTAATATAATATTAAACTTCATTTTGCAGTCAGCCACGTAGAAAGGAGAAAACATTTGACCTTACTTTGCAGTGCACAATATGAACATGCAACTCTGGAAAAAGCCATAAAAGTTACAAATCGCTTGAGGCCTTTATAGATATTGCACAATTCTTCTTCTGTTGCAAAATGATATTTTACGCTTTTTGACAAGTTCATTGCTAACTGTCCTTATTCACTGCAGCTGGAATTTTCAAGAAGTACTCAATTACACTCAAAATTTTGAAATCCTTTTGCCAAATGCATTTGCAGTAAATTTCCAAATATGATTGAAAAAGGTGAATGTTCCCCTCAGTTGTCTTCCTAATTTGTTCAATCTGTCCTCACAGATCGTGAAACTGGTAGATATTTGCTTTGCTCTAGGTTACATTTAACCAAAGTTTACTGCTGTCTTGAAGTGCAAAACCCCAAACTGGAGATGCTTTTCTAATGCCTTAGAAATCCTGAGTAGAAAATATGCTGTTTTGCATCTGAAAATTATGTTTACTTTTTTTCACAACATCATGGCATTCCTGAACTGTATTCAGCACAGGGCATATAAGACCAGAAGGAAATATTTCTTTGTGTAGCTCTAAAAACACACTCAAATAGGCCCCTTCAACCCTAAAACAGGGAGTGATTGTGGCCTGGGAGGGCACAAAACCCAGCATAGTACTATTGGCTTACATTGTGCTTCTAAGACAAATAACATGGAATTGACTTACATTCACTACCATGTCAGTAAACTGTAGCTATGAAAAACTTGTATGACCTTTAAAGTAGCACAAGAGTGAAACAGGCTGATAAATATATTACAAGGAACTGTCTAAAATAAGTTGTACACAGCTCTTGAGATAAGCCATGTTTCTGTACCTACAGATGGACAATCACACTTCCTGGTGAGGTTCTGATGTTCACTAGCTGTTGTGCAAACACTTAGGTCGTCCCCTAAAATGAACGGGAGATGAGCTCCCCATTCCTTAATTCAGGTTAACCAAGCCACAGATGCAGAGCAGGAGGGGCCAACAGTATAGAGGTGAACTTGGGTCATTTTTTGAGGAGTCAAATCATACATGGTTGTTTGTTTTATGGCTCCCAGCTAATGATGTCTTTATCCACAGCACTATATCTGTACTTAAATGGGAACTGCTTTCCTAGATGAGGACTAGAAAGCTCAAAATTTGTAGAACTGAGGATCTAACTGCTCTGTTCAGAAAATAATGATGTTCCACACATGATTTTAAATGCGACTTGGGTATTTTGCACATCTGTTGATGCTGTGAAGGATTTCAAGCGAAAAAAAAAATGAGTAAGCAAACCAGAAGTGTGTTTTATGCTAACAAAATGCTAAGAATCTAGAGTTTGTACCTCTATTTTCTGTCTCTTGGGAAGTTCCTAAAGCGTGATTTCACATTTAATGTTTCAGGAATCCTACTATTTTATTAAAGTATCCATAGGTACAATACCCAGAAATTGCAGACTGATGAGAAGGACACTGTTTAAAGAGAGACAATAAGTCTCCAGCATACCAGTAAAGTTTCTTTATATGTCATCAACTGCAAAGGTTCTAAAGGCACCTTCCATGAATTCAAATACTTCCTCTTGCATGAATGCATTTTTGCTTTGTATAATTAAATATGCCTTTCTACAGAGAGTGGTGAAGGCAATTCACCCTTCTTTAGTGAATCCAGTGGGATAATAACTGCAATACGGGTAGGCCATTCATACAGAAAATATCTATAATATAGACTATTGTGTAGCAATTTAGAATATACATAAAACAACACATCCTTGTAATCCCTATAGACCTAATTTTTGTATATCCTTCCCTTGTCAAGCCTGTTAGGATTCTAGGTTATAATGGCATAAGGGTTTGCCTACCTGATACAATTTAGACTTGTTTTCTTTTCCCCCTTATTCAATCCAGCTGTGGAGTTAGCTATACTGAAGCATATCAACACGTGCCTATACAATGGCTTGCTGATGGTTAGTTTATTAAAGATTAAAACAGAAAGGAAGGCTGTAATTAGGTCACCGACATCATGTTGCTGCAGACATTTATGGGGTGTTCTAAGCTGAACTGTAAAATTACTTTCCATAGAGACCTATTAGTTCTATATACCTGTTGCTTGCTGACATCATCAATAATTTAGCATTGCAGCTACCTGAAATAAAATATCACATTTTCTTCCCATTCACAACTATGCTTGCTTTCAGACTTACATCTCTGCATTTTTCTCTCCCCCAGGTAATGCATTTGTGGTGAGCCTAGCTTTGGCTGATCTGGTGGTGGCCTTGTATCCATACCCACTGGTGCTCTTTGCTATTTTCCACAATGGATGGACGTTGGGTGAAATTCACTGTAAAGTGAGTGGCTTTGTGATGGGACTGAGTGTAATAGGCTCTATTTTCAACATCACTGCAATTGCAATAAACCGATATTGCTATATATGTCATAGTTTTGCCTATGACAAAGTGTACAGCTGTTGGAACACGATGCTGTACGTCTCCTTAATCTGGGTATTAACAATAATTGCAACTGTGCCAAATTTTTTTCTTGGCTCTTTAAAGTATGATCCACGCATCTATTCATGCACATTTGTTCAGACTGCAAGCTCCTACTATACCATAGCTGTTGTGGTAATACACTTCATCGTCCCTATCACCATTGTGAGCTTCTGCTATCTTCGAATCTGGGTTTTAGTGCTTCAAGTGAGAAGACGAGTCAAGTCAGAAACAAAGCCAGGACTGAAGCCAAGTGACTTCAGAAACTTTCTTACCATGTTTGTGGTTTTTGTGATTTTTGCCTTTTGCTGGGCACCTCTAAACTTCATTGGACTGGCTGTAGCCATCGATCCTATGGAAATGGCACCAAAAGTTCCTGAGTGGTTATTCATTATAAGCTACTTCATGGCCTATTTTAACAGTTGCCTTAATGCAATAATATATGGACTTCTTAACCAAAATTTTCGGAATGAATACAAAAGAATTTTAATGTCACTGTGGGTGCCAAGGCTTTTCTTCCAGGACACATCCAGAGGAGGAACTGATGGTCAGAAGAGCAAACCTTCTCCTGCTTTAAACAATAATGACCATGTGAAAACTGAAACCTTGTAAACATGTAATAGTCAATGCAAGAGTTTGTCATGGAGAAACCCCAAGAACGTATTTGTTATGTTCTGTTCATTTTTGGTAACTTTTGGGGGCTTTCCATTTGGATGGCACTTTGTGGCTGGAATACTGCCTTCTTGATAAAGCACATTGCTCTGAACTCATGATTTGTATAAGATATCAATTTAAAATGTACTTCAGAATTGAAGGAGCAGGTGAGCACAAGCCGTTTGACTTCTGGGAGCTGAATCCTACTCCCAGACGTATGAATGAGTCATTTTTTTGCTTCAGTGGGACTTTTACATTCTTTATACAACATCAGATACTTGTCTATTTGTCTGGCACAGCAGCTCGTCAAGGCTATGGAGGGATATTTTCCACCCTCCTGTATCTGAACAAAGAGGATGAAGCAGATGGATAGTATGTTCTCCACACATAAACCAAACATCACATTTTTGTGCATGTACTGGTGGCAGTAGCAGTATCTCTGAATCAAACTTGTAAATTGGAGAGAATACTAGTGTAAAAGCAATTAGCATTAGAACCTTTTCTCACAGGTTTTTCATGCTTACATACACTGAGATTGGGAATACAGTGTATTTACGTTGTTCACCTTTTGTGGTCAATTTTATGGTAGATAATATAGTACAAATGGTTGATTTCTTACATATTTACTTTACACAATATTCTTCTTTTAGAGAGGATTGAATTTTCATTGTGCTCCATTTATTTACCTTAATGTATACATCCAATGTCATTTGATGCACACTTTACGCATTTGCAACTGGCTAGAAATTATGGCATATGACTTGTAATTATCTGGAGTAGCAACTAGTCACCAGGCAGGATATCCTAGATCATCTGAAATTATGCTATACCAAAAAAAGGCCTTTTGACTATAATGGTAGATGAGATACCCACTTTACATGTCTACATCTAATCTTGAATAAAATCTACAGTTGGAGTCTAATCTAAGATAACCTTCAAGGTTCCTTAGAATGGGTATATGTTTCCTTCCATCTGTCATGATAAACACACATCCAGGGATGAAATTAGTTGCTCTGTGGAGGTGCTGGCCTACTTTCATTGACTTTAGAAGGAGCTTTGATTGCGAGTTCGAGCACCTCACTTTGGATAGCTAGACAGGGATTTACCTTGCCTGAGTAGGGATATCTCCAGTGTAGGTGTTTGCACACAAAGTATTTTCTCAATTCCCACTCTAATCCATGGTGTTCTAGGAAATGGTTAATTTGAATCTGAAACAGGCATATTCTCCTCTCCATCCCACTGGGGCAGGGCTGAGGGGAAGTCAGCACTTAGTTTCTGGATGGGCTTAAACCACAGCAATAATTTCCCATTTTCTTTTGAAACTCAGTTCAAATTCAAAGCAAATTTCTTCTTTTTCTGGTAACACATTGTAATAGTAAGCATATAGAGCAGATTCCAATCTGGGCTATACTCCACAGCATCATAGTTGTTTACACAGTGTGGTTTGTATTATCTCTAAATCAGATTAGGGATCTGTGTGTAAATACACACAGTGAAGTTATTTTAGAATTATACCTGAAATGCACATTATTCTTACTAGTGCTGTTCATGGGAAAGGAGATGGGCTTCTGGTAAATCCACATCAGGTACTAAAATAGGAAATGGAGAAATTCAGGTCGATATTACATTCCAGTTTAGGTTTCCTGACCTGGCTATTATGGAAAGTACTTCTGTAGTAGTGTAAATTTGTTAGCCAATATACTGATCCTGAAGTCATAAAGATGCATGAAACATCACCCTTATTTTGCTACACATACAGAAAAATGACGAACCACAGTATTTTTAATGTTTTATTTGCTTGCCAAAAGTCTGTGTAAAGTACAGCAAAGTAACAAACATGGTAATTCTTCTAAGCTGCTTTCTTGCTCTTCAGATAATTTCTGATAAACTCTGAAGTTCAGCACCCTAGGACTTAGAGAGTATTAGCCTGATGAAAACTGAAAACTTTGTGAATAAGGATAAGAAAGACATGAGAAATTTAAGCTGGTGGTAGATAGTAAAAGTATTGTAGCTAAAAGTAACAACATTAATATGTAACCTACATATTAATAGGTAATATGGTTATAACATGAGTTGAAAGTATATTCAGGAACAACATATCAGCTTTGTGTAGATTTACGCATCTTTGAGGAAATAACCACTATTTCTGTTATATAAAAGTAATTATACCAGTATATCAAATACAAACACTTTCAGAAGAAGGAGGAAGAAAGATAAATCTAGGGCCTTGGGACAAAGTCTGTTTCCAGAAAATCTGGAGCATTTTCAAGCATGTAAAGTTATCTTGATTAAAAAGTGTCGTATTTTGTGTTTATTACAAGAAATAAATCTATTCTAGAATTGTTCTTACAACAGAGCCCCGATTAAAAAACCACCGAAACTTAAGAACACATTTAGATAAAAATTATTACTATTAGTTCCCAATTGTATTTTTAAAGAACTGCACAAGCCTGGGAATTTTCAAATGAATAAACAGCTGCGGAAAATTGTACATAATTCTTAATGCATATGTAACAAGATTTTGGTTATCTAAAGAATTTCTTGCATGTAAAGGTATTTGCAAATTTAATGGAAAATGTGGAAGACTACTTTTAGTCATCTATCGATACACTGCTGTTTTAACTGATCTATAATAATGATAATAATTAATATTTTGACTCAAGTTATAATAAGCATAAAATGAGACTGCTGTGGATGTCAGTTGTAGAACGCTTAACTGATTCCTGTTCATTATCTTGCTAGTAACACCTCCAGCGGTAGTGAGAAACAAAATGACAAAAACCATTTTTTTAAACTGTTTTTATAAATGTTTTTGTGGCATAATTTTACTCTAGACTAAGAACTGCACTAAATGCATTGTCAACAAGTGTCTACTCTGAATTTAACATCTGGAGTTAGAGGTGGAAACCACAAGGAATATGACCTGCTGTGTGGTCCACCAGACCCGGTCACGGAGGTAGAATTGTCACATTCGTTAGCTGTAGAGATTTCTGTGCTCACCCTGACAGCTTTAGTCCTTGAGGATAGTTGCGAACGTCTTATGGAATACTGTTGGTGCCTTCTCACAGAACAAGTTAATCTCATGTCATTAAGCAGTCAAAACTCCAAATAGTTTAATGGCTGCAGAATAAAGCCTTGAAACTGCTATATGAAGATTCATTCTTTAGGAGAACAAAGAAAAATTGTTGACAGTAATAGCATTTTAAAAATCATATTTCATGTCTGAAACACAAACCAACTAATTTTACTCATCTGTCAACTTACTGAGGTTTCCTTTTACCTACAGTCATGCATTAAAACCAGCTAAAAGCATAACAACTGATATTATAAGCAGTGATAAGTGAGGTCTGTTGATGCCAGCTGTGTTTTTTAATTGCAAACTAATGAACAGTGAGGTTTTGTCCTTAGGAGAAAAACCTCACAGCAAACCACTTGTTTGCATGTATTTATTGTAAATATAACAGTTTAATAGTGTAAGCACTGGTGATCCCAATGCTTTTCAAATAGCAAACCCCAATTCGGGCTTTAACAAACTGCAGCCTTTTTGTCATGCTTTAATTGCTGTCATTGGAATCAATGCGAATATAGTGTTCTTTGGGCTAGATTCCTGCAAGGGTTAATCAGTCTTATTCTAGTGTTTTAGACAATAGCACAGCAGGAAATAGGAATATCAAGCAACATTACATCACTAAACATAGTGCATCAAAAGATTTTATGGGCTTTTTTCCCTTTGCCTTGAAGTGGCACTAATCTTAAATAGGCTGTCATTGCAACACCATGAAAGCCTGTTCTGCTGCTAGTTTCAAGCAGATATTTAGTATTTAAGTGTATATTATATAATTGGCATACATGAGCTATAAAATAGTTACTGCGGTAATCGTTCTGGATACACTCAGGCCACTGGTTGCAATGCTCAGTTTTCAGCTGGAAATGCAAAAAAAGTGAATACAACGGCTCTAACAGGCCTTTCTGCTGTATATCATATATTTTTATGGCATTCAAGTCATGTGTATTAAAGCACATTCTGCATATGGAGATATTTTTTCCAATTTTGTTTGTGTGAAGAGCAATTAAAAAGGAAAAGAAAACCAAAACCCAACGTGACAGTGTCCCGTATATAGAGACCATCTTTCAAATTCATTACATGGAAGGGATTAGAAGGCCTCAAGTACCATTTCTTTGGGGAAAAGTATACAGATCCTGGAATTTTCTGCTCCATTTCATTCTCCATCTATTGTTCCAAAAGATACACTTGCTTGTTGAACAGCCCATGCCATCATACTTAACTTTTCCTATGGAAAAAAAAAAAACAAACAAAAAAAGAAATTGCATGTATTTAACTGAAACCTTTCAATCAAAACCGGTGTTATTTGAAAGAATTTGTTGTGCTACCAATGAATTTCATTCTGTGTCGTCCCTACTCCACCCCAGAGTCCCAAGGCTTTGTTACAAGAAGGCTTTCATCCCATGTTCTTTGCAGCCTGAGGATTCTCCCTCGTGCTCATTTTCATGGAACCAGAAAAGGATTTTACAGTAAATTCGAATGTGACACATGTTAGAAACAATCAGAATAAAATGGGAGTATTTTGTTTCCTTGTTTTCCCTGAGATGATGTTTCTTACAAGCAGCTTGAATGGGATGCCTTATAGTTTAATAACACAAAGCTAAAACATGCAGTATTGTTCTTGGCTCCATGGAAAATTCAAACTAGAGAGTATAGGCCTGATGTCTTACAAGTGTTAGTATTCCTAGCTTAGACAAGGCCTCTTCATGATCGAGGGAAGGAGAAGAAACCAGCACTTCCGATGGCTTTCAATTCTGGCTTCCTAGATTTGCTCCACTGAGGTCCTGGGCTCTGCTCTCACTAAAACTCCAAGAGCATTCCATACCCTCAGCATTTATGGGTCATGCTGAAGCAGCTGAAGAGAGAATGGCAGCTCCATAATGTATGGCTCCTTGTTCCTCATGATTCAAAGGAACCTGAATCTTCTTGAGATCTGTGATTCCCACTGGTCCTGTATGGCCCATATGTATGAGTGAAGGAAGACCCAGCTTGCAGTGCTGCTCTGGGGTTAGATATCGTGGCAGCATACACATAAGGATAGCTAATAAATATCAGCTACATGTATATGTGGACAAATACCATACATAAGAATACAAGCTCCTTAGAGTTATGTCATAAAAGACTCAGCAGGGTTTGATTAAACTGTTATTTATCCATTTGCAAAACCACTATGAGCCTTTAGGAGGGATGCATTCAAGAAATTGAGACATAACAGCTGCATTGGAAAGTCTGATCTTAGAACTTCACTTTGTCCCATAAAGGGAAAGTCTTACTTGAAATTTCCTAGTCCACCCTTTAAACTTATTTTCCAAAATTTAGGATAAAATGATCACTTACATTGGCAGAAGTGGGATAAAGGGGTAAACAGTTCTGTAACACAAATGACATTTTACCCTCTTTTATCTCTCATTAAAAGCACATTTGGAGTCATGAAGGTAAAAAAGGAAGTTTATTTTATTCTTCCCCAAACATCACTGCCTATGTGTATTTTTAAAAAAAAGCACAGGTGTTAATAATATGTGCCTTAAACACTATAGGACTTTTTGCATTAAGAAATGTATTATTTCTTTAGGAGTTCTGTATTATAAAAGGTGTGTGGACCTTTGGAGGGTAAGCACAATCTTCTCTCATTTGGCCATAAATAGAAAACGCATTCTTTCTTTTCAAGTGGCTGACAGCTCACTTTGTTGCATTTAAGCAGTGTCTTCATAGCGTTAATTGGATAAATTGTAACACAGCTTTTAAAGGAAGAAAAGCTATTTTTTAAATTCTCTTAGAAGAAAACACAGCTACAGGTTGGGCAGAGAAGAGACTCAGAGCAGCCCAAGGAGAAGGACTTGGGGTGTTGGTCGATGAGAAAATGAACATGAGCCAGCTTCAGTGTGTGCTTGCAGCCCAAGAAATCCAACTGTATCCTGGGCTGCATCAAAAGGAGTGTGACCAGCAGGTCGAAGGAGGTGATCCTGCCCCTCTGCTCGGCTCTCGTGAGACCTCACCTGGAGTTTTGTTTGCAGTTCTGGTGTTCTCAACATAAAAGGGACATGGAACTGTTGGAACAAGTCCAGAGGAGGCCACGAGAATGATCAGGGGACTGGAGCACCTCCTGTATGAAGATAGGCTGAGAAAGTCGGGGCTGTTCAGCCTGGAGAAGAGAAGGCTGCGTGGAGACCTCATAGCAGCCTTCCAGTATCTGAAGGGGGCCTATAGGGATGCTGGGGAGGGACTCTTCATTAGGGACTGCAGTGGTAGGACAAGGGGTAATGGGTTAAAACTTAAACAGGGGAAGTTTAGATTGGATATAAGGAAGAAGCTCTTTCCTGTTACGGTGGTGAGGCAGTGGAATGGGTTGCCCAAGGAAGTTGTGAATGCTCCATGCCTGGCAGTGTTCAAGGCCAGGCTTGAAGGAGCCTTGGATGACATGTTTTAGTGTAAGGTGTCCCTGCCTATGGCAGGGGGGGTTGGAAACAAATGATCTTAAGGTGCTTTCCGACCCTAACTATTCTATGATTCTATGAAAAGCAGGGATTTTATCATCTCATATTTATTGCATGTCTTCTTTTGCCTTTAGGCATGCTGATAGATCTCACCTGCAGTGTGAAGCACCAGGAAAAGAAGCAGGCACCCAAGTGATCTTTAGGAAAGCAGGATAAAATACTGTTTGTAATGTTCATCTTTCTTCCCTGCTATATGACAGCAACAAGGGCTGAATCATTTCCTATGCTTCTTCAGAGACATTAGCTGCTGGAAGGATAATGGCTACTTCATGCAAAGACAAGTGTTTCAGATTTGACTGAGGTCACCTGAGCATTACATTAGGTTATTTTGAAAGAAGGAGTAAGCTAAACCTAAGAGACATTTTTCAGACACTCTCATTCCAGGTAATCATTGCATAGCTTGTTATGAAGCCCCTGTGATTCCCCATCATAGCCCTTTTCATTTACATTTACTGGATTGGCATAGGCGGCAAGATTTACTTTATGAGTTTCAAAAGCCCAGGACTCTCTCTTTGAAGCTGCAACTGCCCTTTGTAAACAAATCACATCCTCAGCTTTGAACTTTAGCAGCAGTCTGTGATTTTAAAACTTCATTTAAATGTTAATGTGTTATTTTCTAAATTTCAGACTTCTAAACTGCTGCGTGGTTTCCAAATTCCACAATGAAGGTTTCAACGTTAAAATGACATTTTCTCTAGATTATACAGAAAGGATTCTCTGTAGTTACATAGAGAAAAGAGAAAGTCAAGGGTTTCAGCAGATGAAAATACACCTGTGGTCACAGCTGAGTTGTTCACTGATTAGCTACATTAAGGTAGAGAAAGGCACTTGGAAAACACTATTTAAATGCCCCATGCAGCCACAAAACAAACTTTAAGCTTCATTCCATGCTGCATAAATAGCAGCAACCTATAGCTACTATTGATGTATTTACAGAAGACATATATGTACAGTTTCTAGACTCAAGACCAAACTACCAATGGTAATAGTGATTGTTGCCTTTTGATGTAGAAACCTCCACAACACAGATTTCATTTTTCAGTACTGTAGCAATAATCATACATGGCTACAACAGGGCATCTCTTCTGCCACAAGTATATGTTCTAAGTACATAAAAGGCAATGAAAACCATCCCAACTTCATGTCAGGGTAAAATGGGAAAGAGGTCTCTTGACCAGAGTGGAGTCAAGTAAAAGTCTTCAGGAGCTGAAAAACAATACAAAAAAAGGATCAGCTGCCAATTCTGTCCATTATTTACTATTTATTTCCTTCATTCAGTGCATCCACAAAAGTTCAACTCTTTTTTTTTTCTGGAGCAGAAAGAAGCAACAGGAGATGTGTAGAATATCTACCTATACACTGCATTTCTCCCTGTATTTAGGGATCAGCTACAAGGACACAGTGGTTATGCTTACTACATGTACTTCATCCAAACAACTGGATTCTAGGGCATCCATGAGTTGAAACAATATCGTTTTAGATTTGCCTGACTCCTGTGCATAAGGCAGTCAAGTTAATGTCTTTTTGCTAGTGGATTAAGCCATGTATTAGGTATATTAAGCCAACAACAACATATGAGTATATGGGGTCCTACATTTGCTAATGGCACCTCTTAGTTGCCAAAGGGCAACACATTTGTAAGTTGCACAATAATTTTCTACCCTTTAGTCCTCAAGGTACAGAGAGTACTTTCACTGGTTTTAGCTTGATTTCACCAATGCTCCTTCCTTTCAGCAGGTTCTTAGTGTACTGCATATGTGATATTGGCTACAGCTTTCCTCCACAGATGAGTAAAACTCCAGGCATATAATTCTAGAATCATGCTAAGATAAATACACAATAAGCAAACAGTAACAAGATCATACCTATTCCTTTTTTCATCCTTATTTTCAGGTTTTCAGGTCATTAACACATATACTAATTTTTAATCCTATACTGAGGGTGCTTCACAGACTAAATAATATATCAATTTCATGAAGGTGATCAGGTTTCCTTTCAGATTAAGGTACTATATACAAGAGACAATGAGGATGTATTATAAGACACATATGAAAACCTGTGGGAAATGTGCAGACCTCTGGACAAACCCTAGGGCATTTCAGATCGTTTAAAATGCCTTTGCATAGGTTGGTCGATTGGAAAACAAGGAGTTAACTGCATATTTCCTGTTGAGCAAGAAGGACTGATAGGCAGCAAGACCCCTCTGTGAGTTGTTTGTTTCCCTTAATCAAAACCAGCAACAAAACCAAGACAAAGGCTCATCAAAGGGGTGGTTTTCCCACAGGAGTAATAAGGAGGTGTAGTCATTATAAGCAGGATTACAGAACCCTGTGGAAGGTAATGAAATGTTTTCTGACACACCGCACAGTTGTAATTGAGGTCTGCTGGGGCAAAAAGTCTTTGAGCAGTTATTATTTACTCACTGATTCAGAAAGGTCCTTTTTATTTGCAGCCATTTGGGCTTAACTAACTACATAGACTATTTATAGTATCTGAAGTCTGTTCACCATTCGTTTGGAAACAAATACAGCACAACCACAGTAGGTAAGTCAAAACCCTGCATTATGTCATCAGGATGGGGGCTAGAGCCTTCTACACAGCATTTAGAGACACTCTACACAGACCTGAATCACACTGTGTGCGAAGAGGTGGACGGCTCTCCCTGTTGCCTCTCCTTGACTGACTCAGGGGGGCTGCTTGATCCCAGAATGGGGAGAATTTTCTGCAGGGAACCTAGCAGGGGAGCAAGCTAAATCATGTAGGCAGCTGATATGCAAAAAATCAATGGAAATGTTTAGGATTGTAAAGCTTTGCAACATGAATAATTCAAGAATAACTTTCAATAATTAGAAACATCAGTGTAGCTTTGCAACATCAATAATAAAAGACTGACACCAAAGAAAACCTCACATTTACATTGCTGTATTGTAATGGACTGTGGAGATTTGGAAAGTGATGAGTAACTCTATAGGCCATGTACCAACTCTATAGGCATGTACCAACTAGTTTTGCATGTGGTTTCTACATCCCTCAGAACTAATGGTCTGTTTGAACTGGTGTTTTTAGCTTTCTCCATATTCCTTTATCACCACTTTCCTTGGATAAAGCAGTTAAAAAAATGAGTACTTTGTCAGTTTTATTTCACACAAGCATCTCTAGTAGAAACACCTATCAGTACAGCAACTACCTTTAATGAGTGAATTACTTAAAGTGATTAAAGAAATTAATTCAAATTGATTCAAATTTAAAAAAATGGAAAATAATTAACAATAATAGTATCTACTGTCATTTAACGCAGGTCTTTTCTTACAAAGCCCTCAAAACTCTAAAATGTTTTCCAACAAAATCATGGACCCGTAGAAAACCAACTAAGCTAACTGGGAACTGGCCTGCTTTTGCAGACCATGTAGAAGTCTGTAGTCTCCAGTGATGCAGAGTCCTCAGGCTGAAAAATCACATCTGAAAGAGATACAATTCCCAAGACTGAGAAACATAACACAGTCTAAAAGCTCAATAAATTCAACTGAGGTGTCAGTGGTGGATAAAGCCAAACTGTGGAGGACTTGACACATAATTCAATAAAATGTCAGCTCTCCAAGGAAGAAGACAGAACGGTTTCAAAATAACCGAGGGAAATACCTCCACTCTTATCAAAAAGGGAATTATCTTAAAGATAGACATGAGGTTTATATCGCTCATGTTCCCCATTTAAATTACCTGTTAGGTTAGATTAAATCCCAGCAGTGACTCAGTCCTGACTTTTCCATTATTTATAGATCAAAGTTAGTTTGAAACCTTGCTGTACATTCAATAGTAGATTCTTTCCCCAAAAGGTATATATATTATATGCATAAAAAATACCATAAGATTAATGTCACACATCCTGTCTGTGGCTGACTGATGAAAATGTTTCTGTCTGTGGCATACAGAATCATAGAACAGTTAGGGTTGGAAAGGACCTTAAGATCATTAAGTTCCAACCCCCCGCTGTGGGCAGGGACACCTCACACTAAACCATGTCACCCAAGGCTCTGTCCAACCTGGCCTTGAACACCGCCGGGGATGGAGCAGTCACAACCTCCTTGGACAACCCATTCCAGTGCCTCACCACCCTTACAGGAAAGAACTCCCTCCTTATATCCAATCTAAACCTCCCCTGTTTAAGTTTTAACCCATTACGCCTTGTCCTATCACTACAGTCCCTAATGAAGAGTCCATCCCCAGCATCCCTATAGGCCCCCTTCAGATACTGGAAGGCTGCTATGATGTCTCCATGCAACCTTCTCTTCTCCAGGCTGAACCGCCCCAATTTTCTCAGCCGATCTTCATATGGGAGGTGCTCCAGTCCCCTGATCATCCTCGTGGCCCTGCTCTGGACTTGTTCCAACAGATCCATGTCCCTTTTATGTTGAGGACACCAGAACTGTACACAATACTCCAAGTGAGGTCTCACAAGAGCAGAGTAGAGGGGCAGGATCACCTCCTTCGACCTGCTGGTCACGCTCCTTTTGATGCAGCCCAGGATACGGTTGGCTTTCTGGGCTGGAAGTGCACACTGCTGGCTCATGTTCATTTTCTCATCAACCAACACCCCCAAGTCCTTCTCCACAGGGCTGCTCTGAATCTCTTCTCTGCCCAGCAGCTGATCATTTCTCTTGACATCCATTGGCATAACTGTCCAGGTAATTGTTTCCTAGCAGAATTCAATCAATAAAATTAGAACTACAAGAGATCTATTTTAAACTGTTAATGAGAAGATAGATCATGTCTAATTGGATTAGACAGCAGTTCCACAAGCACTTATGCTGGCAGATCAAAGATTCAGAGTCAGAATCAGTAGCTCAATGAAGAATGAGGCAAGTGAAGCTCTATAAACGTCTGGACACATGTGACCTCGGATAGCAGACAACATGGGAGATTCTTTCTTTGGATATAGGCAACTTATGTGGTTTTAAATCACACAAGACAACCTGCTGTTAGCCTTTTTCTTCAGGAGTAAGAACTTGAAGAAGGAGAACTGGAGTTTGGGATTGCAGCAGAAAGAATCAATACCCTTCCAGGTGCCTTCCAGGCAGACTGGAACGCTTGGGCTTGGTGGCAACATGTCCTCCAACCAGGCACCACTGCCTGAGGGTAGTAGAGTGCAGAAGCAGGTGAACATAAGAGATTCTACTCTGCTCTTGTGAGATTCCACTTGGGGCACTGTGTGCAGTTCTGGTGTCCTCAACATAAAAAGGACATGGAACTGTTGGAACAAGTCCAGAGGAGGACCATGAGGATGATCAGGGGACTGGAGCACCTCCTGTATGAAGATAGCTGGGAAAGTTGGAGCTGTTCAGCCTGGAGAAGAGAAGGCTGTATGGAGACCTCAGAGCAGCCTTCCCGTATCTGAAGGGGACCTACAGCCAGTGCAAAACTTCCCTTCCTGCAGCTGAAGCAAGTTGAGGAGGTGTTTCTGAAAATTCCAGCCTTGAACATTGAAAATCTGATTGCAAATGCACAGCAGGCATTTCCTGCAGTGGTCAAATCAGGTAGCAAACTACAGTGAAAGCTTAATAACCTTCATTCCTTTAGGTACATATATTAAAGATCTTTTCTGGTTGTATAAGCTCACTCTGTATAAGCTTCACTCTGTCGCAGCTCTCTGCCTAATAGCTATGGAGCAAGAGCTGTTCTGCTCTACCTTGCATATTTATTCCTCAGTAATGTTATTGTGCTGAAAAGGCAAAGCTACAAAATACTGTATTCGCTTTCAAAAGCTAAGACACTGGGAAGTAAGCAGTTTATGAAAGTCAGATAGAAATAAAGATTGGAACAGAGGAGTCCTGGTTCCTTTGTACAGGAGAAAGCATCCCCAGTGCTTCCAGATTAGCCAAGGCCACACTGCAAGTGTTGTACACTTACAGAACCGCACAGCCTTCCATTTTTAATTAACTCACAACTTGTGTTACTCAGAGGCCAGTGACTGGAACCCTGCTGTGCTCAGACACTGCACCATCTGACCTGCAAACCTAGCATCTAAAGGCTGACAGCAGGTGGAAGGAAAATAAGGTTATAATCCTCCTGTCATAAAAGGGAACCAGGGTTCAGGAAAAAGCAAGCATTTTGCTCAAGGCTGCACAGAGATGTTGCAAACCTATGAAGTGAACAAGGGTTACCGAAGCTGTAGGCTACCATCTGAGAGCTGGTTGTACCCCCTTTTGTTAGGGGGAATCTTCTATGACCTGAAAGATGTTGACATTGGTTTGATATAAATAAAGACCATATTCAAGACAAAAGCAAATCAAGGAGTAAGAATTCACACACCTTCCCTTTCCCCACTGCCTCTAGAGAAGCTCTCAGCTATACCAACGTCTCCACTTGGCACCAAACATATCCCAGAATCACAGCATGGCAGACATGGGAAAGACCTCAGGTTGCTCATGAGAACAAGTCAGGCCTTAAATATCTCCAAGGATGGAGACTCCAGTATATGTCAGTGCTTGCCACTATGTAATCGGTCTACAGGCCACAGTGCTGGGATTCCTAAGGCAGCATTTTGCATCAGTGCCTTACCCTTATCCTGTGGTGAAACCAAATTCCTTTTTTCCTGAAGGATTGGACCCTGCCAGCCTGACTGAGCCAGCTGCAGTTGGCAAAGCCAGGGTCTACTCACTGTGAATAAGATTGTGAAGTTTTACAGGGAAATAAATCTAAAATAAAAAATAAATGAGTCTTTGCATTCCGCTCATTTCTCCCTGTGGGCAAGTGTTAAATCAGTGTCTTCATTAGCTGTAATATGCCACTTGCTCTTTCTTCCGTTCAAAACAATTGTTTAATTTCCTTACCATGGGCAGGGAGGGAGGAGGGCTGGCAGGGCCACCTCTTTGTGCAAGGATGGGTAGCTGTGAGCAATGATAGTTCTTTATTACTTTGACCATTTATCATTATAACTTTGCTTAATATTGTAATTAGAGTATGTGCTTCATTTAACCAAGACTGATAAAAACCAGTTCCTTCATAGGTACTTTTATATACCAGAGATGATTGAGAACTCAGTGAATGAGTGATCTTCCATTTCCTCTTCTGTATCCTCTCTTTTTCAATGTATTTTCATTTCAACACAAGAGAACTATGAAGTTAGGCCAAATCTCAACTTATCTGTATCCTTCCGGTTGGCAGATTGAAAGGTATCACTGGGACCATTTAGCCTAACTCCCTGGGATCATTGTTTGGGACAGATAAGCCACTAGCACTTTAAAAAGGTGTGAAGGAAGGGGATGAATCAGGGCATGAAAAAGTATGCCACTGGTGAATAAGGAAGGCAAATCAAGTAGAACAACTGATGGAGCCTGAGCTATGCCATGATAAATTTAGGAGTATCTTGGTCCCTGTCATGGTTTAACCCCAGCCAGACAGCTTTTCACTCACTCCCCCCCCTTCTTGCCCTCCCCCTATTCCCGGAGGGATGGAGAGGAGAATCAGAAAGAATGCAACTCCCACGGGTTGAGATAAGAACAGTTTAGTAACTAAGGTATAACACAAATCACTACTGCTACCACCAATAATAATGATAAAGGAAATAACAAGGGAAGAGAATACAACACCTCAGCACCAGCCGACCGATAACTTGCCCCCCCCAGCCCGACCAAGCACTGACCGATACCTCCTCCAACCCTGCAGGCCCAGCCCTTCCTTGTAACTCTCCGTTACCTCCAGGGCATGACGTGCTGTGGTATGGAATACCTCTTTGGTCAGTTTGGGTCAGGTGTCCTGTCTCTGCTTCCTCCCAGCTTCTCCTCCTCTTCCTTGGCAGAGCATGAGGCTCACAAAGTCCTTGGCCAAACCAAAACATCATTGTTATCTGCTCTGTTCCCAGCCCGGAAGTCAAAACACAGCACTGCACCAGCTACCAAGAAGGAGAAAAATGACTGCTACTGCTAAACCCAGGACATTATCCACCCCTTATTCCATACCATTCATGTCATGCTCAGATCCCACATTTTCAATATACCATCACTCTTACCTAAGTGCACTCTTATCGTAGTGCATGGACCAGTCCCTATAAAGCTGCTGAGTCCATCTGGTCCATGATGTCAGGTTCCATCTCTTATAACAGTCTTTCAGAGCAGGAGAGACTGTGTGCAGTGTTCACACACATGAATAACCTGGACAATAGTGTCCATTGCTAAGCCCACCCCTCGACCATGAGTCCATCTCTATGTTGCATCTCTGCTCTGTTGGCCTGAAGTGCCATGGGCCCACCAGGCTCAAAATAATTCACTGTCCCCTTCAGCAGTTTCTGCAGCTTGTTGCTGGGGACTCCATACAGCTGCCTTCCATCTCCAATGCTTCCAAAGCACTGGAGGGTCCCAGTAGACTAGATACTTGCCCATACTGTCCCACATGCCCTGCCACTCATGGCTGTCCAGCCTTGGGGGAAACCTCTTGGTCCTCCCATATTGTCGTCTAACCCCAGACAAGACCCAGACCTGACTCTGCTTAACTTTTGAGATCAGACAAAATGGTGGTGGGTAAAACACAGTCTGTATGTGTGCCAACATGGTGAACACCATCACAATCAGCAGGCAGGTCCCAAGGGTACCCAAAGGCCATCCAAAACCTTCAGAACTCTCAAACGATGCTGCTGTACTTGTCACTGGGGCTGGTGCAGCTGCTGTGCTTGCCGGCTCTCCCACCACCAGCTTCTGTTTTCCTGAGTCCAGCTCTTCCTCCTCTGCCTTGCTGGGAAATGCTGCGGGGTCTCCTGCGTCCTCCTGGGGCTCGGCGGGCGGCTTCCGGGGAATGCTCTCGGCCATCACGGGGCTGGGCTTGGCCGCGGGGCTCGGCTCCTCCGCTGCCTTCTCCCGCTCCTCGACCGCCCCGACCTCCTCCACTGGCAGCCGTCTCCTTGCGGCCTCCAGTCCCGCTCCTGCTTGGTCCCCGGGGCCGCTCTCCCGGGCCACTTCAGCAGACGCCGGCTCCCGGGACCGCCCCCCCTCGGCTCCCTGCAGCCTCACGCAGACGGAGGCGAGGGCGAGGGCCAGGACGGTGAGGAGCAGCCGGACGGCCAGGGACCAGTCCACGGCCACGTCCGTCCCGCCCTGCTGCTGGAGCTCGCCCGTATTACAAGTCATTGCCATAAAGTACAGTGAGACAAAAACCTTAGCCCAAGCCCCACACTTGATAAACACTAACACAGCAAATACTGGCTCTAAGTAAGTTACAACATTCTGAAGATGTGAGATCAAGAGGAACAACTCTGAGAGCCAATAAATCAGCATTGTGACGAGTGACTATCAATCCGGACAGATCTGTCGTTACCTCAACCCCTTTTGCCCCACCTTGGGAGCCAAAAAGAACTGTCGTGGTTTAACCCCAGCCAGACAGCTTGTTCACCCACTCCCCCCCTTTTTGCCCTCCCCCTATTCCCGGAGGGATGGAGAGGAGAATCGAAAAGAATGCAACTCCCACGGGTTGAGATAAGAACAGTTTAGTAACTAAGGTATAACACAAATCAGCACCGCTACCACCAATAATAATAATGATAAAGGAAATAACAAGGGAAGAGAATACAACACCTCATCACCAGCTGACCGATAACTCGCCCCCCCAGCCCGACCAAGCACTGACCAATACCTCCTCCAACCCTGCAGTCCCAGCCCTTCCTTGTAACTCTCCATTACCTCCAAGGCATGCCGTGCTGTGGTATGGAATACCTCTTTGGTCAGTTTGGGTCAGGTGTCCTGTCTCTGCTTCCTCCCAGCTTCTCCTCCTCTTCCTTGGCAGAGCATGAGGCTCACAAAGTCCTCGGCCAAACCAAAAATATCATTGTTATCAGCTCTGTTCCCAGCCCGAAAGTCAAAACACAGCACTGCACCAGCTACCAAGAAAGAGAAAAAATGACTGCTACTGCTAAACCCAGGACAGTCACTTATCTGAAAATCAAATATCACCTTCTGGAATAATCTTTTAAGCAGTGCTGGAGATTTTCTTTTCCATACATTCATCAGGGTAAAGATTTGGCTGAATGCTCAGAAATTCTCTTGATTCCACATCCAATGTATTCCATTACCTCATGCATGCAAAAAGCTAAAGTAAGGAACCCACTGTTAGCTGCTTGTCCCAAGCCTTCTTTCTTAAACATGCACTTCCACAGAATTGTCTAGGGATGCAGGAATGCAAATTGGAGAGTTTCCTCTGTTCCTTTCTATCCATTTTTTCCCCAAACAACAACATTTTTTGGCTCTGCAGGCAGCAAGTTCCACAAGGAAATAACCCTATCTATTTTAGAGGCAGATGAGCAGGAGTAGTAATCACTGTATGGAAATCATGCAAGTTGAGCAGAAGATCAAGCATTCTTAATCTTCATCTATGCAGAACAGTACAATTTAGTTTTAATTTAAAGTGTTGTGTAAGCGTGGCCCAATAATGGAAATCCCTGTTAAAGCAAGAGATTAACAAATGGTAGTTTTATCTGAAATGACCAGACATAAACAGAAATAATTATGTACCTATATAGAGAGTCATGAAATGGTGAATTACCCTTCTTGTTCCACCCTGCTCTTTTTATTTAGAATGTGGCAAGTTTAAGTGTCTCAATTCTAAAACCATATAACATAGCAAAGACAGCACATTTAGGAGCTTGTGAAGTTTATCAACAAAGCCTAAAGCCTTGCCTAATCCCCAAGGAGAGCACGCATGTCTTCTCCAATTATATTGCTCTAAGTGCACAGAATTCAAGTGTGTGCTTTGCTTTGCAAGAGGCATCTTCCTTGGCAGCAAACAGGGGTTTGCCCACCCTTTATTCTGGAGCCTCCACTCCTTTACATTAAGACCTTCCAACTAATTTTGTGCCGTAAAACTCTGCTTGCTGTTTCTAGTAAACCACTGCATTTTCATTCTCCTTTTCCGAAGTACAGCAGCATAAGTGAATCAGTATTTCTCACTACTAGAAGCACAATATATCTAACACCAAATATTAACCAAATATCAAACCCTGTGGAAAGAAGGTCCCTAAAGAAAATTGATTCTTAAAACTGAGTCTGTTCATCTTAGTGGGTCTAGAGAAAACCACCTCAACCAGCTACCCTCAGCAACATATTCATCAAATGTGAAGGCTCCTGACAATATTCACCCTCATAAGTGGTGAAATTAAGTCATTTTTAATGGCAATAAATTATTTTTAATGAAAGAAAATGTCAAATAATCTTTTCCTCAGATAACTTCAATATAGTGCAAAGCTAATGGCCATGTAGGAGATTGCTTGGAGTACAATACAGACTACTATTCTAAATCAGTCCCTTGCCAAGACAGGAAGGAGTGACTGGTTATTTGTATTAGCCTCTAATATTCAGTATCTGAAGGGGGCCTGTAAGGATGTTGGGGAGGGACTCTTCATTAGGGACTGTAGTGATGGGACAAGGGGCAATGGGTTTAAACTTAAACAGGGGAAGTTTAGATTGGATGTAAGGAAGAAGTTCTTTACTGTAAGGGTGGTGAGGCACTGGAATGGGTTGCCCAAGGAAGTCATGAATGCTCCATCCCTGGCAGTGTTCAAGGCCAGAGTGGAAGGAGCCTTGGGTGACATGGTTTAGTGTGAGGTGTCCCTGTCCATGGCAGGGGGTTGGAACTGAATGATCTTAAAGGTCCTTTTCAACCCTAACTATTCTATGACTCTATGATTCTATGAAATAGAGCTAGCAGGACTCTCACTGTGCTGATTTGGCTGGGATAGACTTAATTTTCTTCATAGCAGCTGATATGCAAGGAACACTTCCTTTTCTTCATGAACACACTATACCGTTTTATATTAATATGCCAATTATGTGAATTTTCTCTCCAAGTCTGTTGATAAATTACATCACATTTTGATAAAATGTAAGAATAATTTCATGTTCAAAGATAAAGTCCCCTTGTTTTTTGTCTTATATATAGAAACCTAGAATGTTTGGTAGCCTATGCTATGATCCCCTTTGTTACTCCTAAACCCTGTAATGAGCAAATAACTCTTCTAGTTTCTTCGTCTTTGTCCAAGTCAGCAAGTCAGCAGTGTTTATACTTATTTGTAGTTCACTATCCCATGCTATTCTCAGACCTGGATTAAAACTCTCCTCAATATATTTGCAGAGCAATCTTTAGTTTCTCTTCCCCTCTTTTGTGTATTGGACTCTCATCACTCCGTGGATGACTCATGAAATATCCTTGGGTAAATCAGTGAAAGCGCTTCTGACAGCACCATCTGCTCAGCCATACATTTGTCTACCAGGTACATCTTTATGTGGATGTGTTTTGTCCCTTCACTGGTGTCCCTTCACTGGAGGGACAGATGGAGTCCCCAGTCCTTCACTTTTTCTTCCAGTATCTCACAGTCATTTTGAGGCAGTGTAGTATCATTAGCAGGGCTCACATGACTGAGCAGAACCATGCCTTTGCCGGTGGTCTGGATGTGCATCAGCAGCTTTCAGTTATATTTCAGCTTGCATTTTTCTTTTCTAAGTGTTTCTTACTCTAATCAGGTCTCAGGCATATTGGCATATTTATAGTTAGGTCTCAGTTCTTATTGGCTATATTATACTTTATTTATATTAGCATTTATTACTGGTTTTCTGCAGCTTCATCATTAGGACCCTTAAATTTTATCAGTAATCAAAACCAAGTCTAGTAAAGCATGAGAACATGTTAAGAGAGATAACCATGACCTCTATAAACTTTCTAAGCAGTGAAGTAACTACTGTATGTCAGCACAGCTGCCATGCAACTCCCTCAAACAAAGATTTTCTTGCCCTTAATTATTCAGTTTGTATCTCCTAAGCTCCTCAGTAAAAAGCCATTTGCCATAAGTGATCAGTTAAAGTTCTCAATGAATTCCAACTTTTTTCCCCCAAAAAGTACTATACTTGGCTTCTTGCTTTTGCCTGTTACAACTCTAATATCATGCCATGAAATCCACATTCGTTACATGTTTCAACAGGGATCTCATATCCCATCTGTTGACACAGAATGTGAAGTGATCTCAGACCAGTAACTAGGCACTGCTGACAGCTTTAGTTGGTTGACGTTCAACACAGGGCACTGGCTCATTGCCATCATTGGATTCCCAGGCAAGAACTGAAAATCACACAGCTCCTTGATTGTAAAGCCTGACTGATCAAGTGTAAAACCTTCTTTTGCCGTATCTCCTTAATTTTATGAGTATCTCTTCTCTCTTTATTAGACCAAACAATGGCCAGATAACTCATCGTCCCTGAGAGACAATAACAGTGAAGAGCTCTGGAGAAGCCCCAGTGAAGAAAAGCTGGACTTCTTTTATTTCACACATTTTCTATTTCTATTCCTTCCTGAACCTAATAGACTAGAAAGCATCTGTTAAGTCATAGTTACTTTGCCAACAGTTCCTTTAAATTATTACAGGATCCTAGATCTACTAAACAGGAGGAAAGACACAAGTTCATGTCCTTTTTATTTCCAAAATCAAAGATATTGCCTCCCATGCCAATACGAAAGAGTGATAAAACAAAAAAACTTGGCTTGCATCCCTGTTTACAGCCTTGTGGATCTTCTTAAGCTACAGTGTGGTGACACCGATCCACTTCACCTTAGGGAAACTTCCAAAGGAAATCCCTTTTGAAATGCCTTTTATGACTTATTTTATATATGCTGTATTTTGACTTCCCAAGCTTTTCCAAATTTTATTTGTTGAACAATATATTTAAGGATTTCATAGTACTAAATTCTAGTAGAATTTGGTAAACTTATACTTCAATTGCCAGATCTTTACCACTACAGTGTGCTAAGACCATGACTTTATTACTATCTTACTTTCACTTTCTACTTTGTTGCTAGTCAAAATCGATTCCAGTTAATAATTCTAGCTTAATATTCCTCTGCAGTTACATCTCTGTTGCAGGAAGGTGCTACACTTCTGTGTAACATGCCAACTTCATTATATCAAGAAGCTAGAGTCTAAATGAAGTGGATTATTCAAAGTTTGCTTCTTTTCTGTCTTCATATCTGTTAGTCTGAAAAATATCTTAGTAAGGTTAATGCTTCAAGCAACACCTATTGAGAGCACTAGACCACCTGCGGTACAAATTATCTGTTTTCCATTATTTGGAAACTTTAATCTCCATGCAATTAATCAGAAGTACAGTCATAATTTAAAGGTACATTCTTGTGGCTGTGAGGAAGCTTCTTATTTGTATGTAATAGTCCTTATTCCTCACTTCTTTATTCCTCACTGTAGAGGGTAGAGGCCCACAGGCAGCCTCACCAGAGGGTGAGTCCCAGCTATACTGAGCTCTTGTCCGAGAGTAAGCAATTTAATTGCTGACAACAAACTGACAAATTAACTGCAGTCACTCAGGACCTGACTACAATTACAGGAGGTGGTTTCTCCAGGATATTCCTGTTAAAAAGAGAAGAACCATCAGCCAGCAACCTGTGGTACAAAACTTGCAGTTTTATTCTTTTGTGTAGCAGAGACCTAATACACGCACCTGCATTTTGGTAGTACCCACAGGTATATATGAAAACCAAGGGGTTAACGGACTCGTAGTATATGTAATACTCCACCTATCTCTTTTAGGCTGCAAACTGGTTTTCATTAAGCATCCAGTAAGTAAGTAATTTCTCTCAGTGGTCCCCCAAACTCAGTACTGGTGTAGCATCTTTCAGCTCCCCTTTGGAAATGCATGGTTCCCATTTATCACTGCGGTGCAAGCCTTTTTTTGCATTCCTGCCAAAGCTCTGAGGTACCTCATTGGTAGTGATACTTCCAGGGTCACTTCCAGTATACACTGTTACTTCCATTTTTTCTACTAATTCCAGTGTTAGTGATGCTTCCAGTAATTCCTGCAAGAGACGGAATTTGTCACAGATTGCTAGAAATACTGAGGTTGGAAGGGACCTCTGAAGTTCATCTGGACCCACCCCCAGCTCTAAGGACTAGACTCAACTTACCAGGGCCTTCACAGGTAGTTTTGAATGTTTCCAAGGATGGAGGTACCTCAGCCTCTCTGAGTACCCACCCTAGTGCTGCACAATCCTCATGGTGAAGGTTTTATTCCTTCTACTGATTCAAAGTTCCCCTTGTCACAACTTCTGTCCATTGCCTCCTGTCCTTTCACTGCACACCTCTAAGGAAATATTGGCTGTATATTCTCCACAACTCTCCTTAAGAGAGTTAAAAACTGCACCAGGCTAAACGTATGCAGTCCTCAGAAATCATACCCATCTCCATGTTATTGGTCCTCCACTGTGCTCTCTCTTGTTTGTTGATAACCTTTTGTGCATCAGAGACTCCCAAACCAGACAGGGTAGTGCAATTCATCCCTCTTCTTCCCTAGTGTGAATCTCAGAAGTTCAATGTCTGGAATCACAGCTTGGTTTTGGTACTGCAGGGCATCCAACACCATGGGGCTCTGCACCTCCATGGGTTTTGTCTAAAAAGGGATAAAAAGGTTACAGGCTTCAAGCCTGGAAGTCTTTAACATGCATGAAAAGCACACAGACAAATGCCTTCAGGACTAGTGCATCAGACAAGAAAACAGGACTGAAACTATTAGAACTATTGATGAAAGAAGAAAACAGAAAGCCATTAGGCTATCTAAATTGTGGAATATTTGGAAAGCATGAAAGCCACGTCCACATGCTGAGACCTGTCAGGAGTACAGAGACCATAAGTTAAAACCTGTAAAATTAATCAAGCATGCTGTTTCTGTAGGCAGAAGACAGCTGGTAAGTGACCCTGGCCTCCCTGCTGCACACCAGGCTCACTGCTGTGCACATTTACCTTCTACTGAAAGATTCATGAGCCATTTCTCAGCCAGATGGAGGAGACTCCAGGCTCCATCCACAGGCATGGGGATACCAGGTGAGGGGCGCAGGCTTTAGCTGAGCCCTGCAGCTGAACTGGAGAGCTCAGAAATTAATCAGTGTATCCCAGTCAGGGGTGGCAGGAGGTACCTAAGGACAGCAGCTCCAGCCCAGCAACCTTCATCACACAGCTGAGAACCTGGGAAGGAGCTGGACTCTACAGAGCATCTCCTTCTGCACACTGTCAACAGGGGCTTATTTGTAGCTGCAGCCTAAAACCTGCCTTCACAGAAGTGGTATGCACATAGGAATTACATCCTTTTCTTTTGTTCCAGTAGAATTATTTCACCATGGTATAACATTACACAAAAATAAAACTTTAAAACATATTTTCTCTGTAGTACTACATATATATATAACATAATATGGTTCAGCATGCCTTATCTTTAAAATCAACCCTTTTTTCTGCAATATCATGAAAATACAAAAATTAACAATGAAATAGAATGTTAGTTTCAACTGTCTGACTATGACTGACAGAATGTACTTTGGAAAGGTTCATTTTATTCTACAACATGAGATGGAAAACAGTTGTCATCGCTCTCCTGCAAGACAGCCACTGTAATTTCTGTTCTATAAGGATGCAATTACCGTGAGATGTGAAGTCCCCTCTAAAAGATGCTTGAACTCACTGCAGGGCCATTATAATTTACCAACATCACTTCACAGAGATCTCGGTGATTTTTCTGTCATTTGGTTTCAGATAATATGGCCTCAATGACTTCAAGTTTCATTTAAATGTCAAATTCAGATTAAATCTCCAGCATGGCTAAATTCTGGCCACCCACTCTGATGTGAAATTACATGGCTAGGTAGATAGAGCCCACACTCATAAGCATATTGAGTTATTTTTAGTACCCAGAGAAGTAGATAGCTTTGTCTAGAAAGACAAAAAAGGATAGTAATGGAAATCAATTCAGGAGAGGAATCTTAGATGACAGTTGTCCAGCTCAGAGAAGAGAGAAACTGCAGAGAGCAGTGTCTTTGATGGAGTATTTCTCATGTGTTAGGGTATAGGACAGATATCAATTTATACTTGGTATATTTGTATCAGTTTAGTTAGCAAATCTTCACAAGTGTGCTGGTTTTAGCTGGGATAGAGTTACTTTCCCTCATAGTAGCTAGGACTAGACTATGTTTTCAATCTGTGCTGGAAACAGTGTTGATAACACACGGATGTTGTAGCTGTTGCTGAGCAGCGCTTACACAGAGCCAAGGCCTATTTCTGCTCCTCACACAACCCCACCAGAGGAGGCTGGGGGTGCACAAGGAGTTGGGGACACAGCAGGGACAGCTGACCTCAAATGATCAATATCTCTTTGGAGATATAAAAATGTCTATACAAGGTGCTAGGCAATTGGATCTCAGTCTTTTCCAACCTCAACCATTCTGTGATTTCATTATTCTGTCTGAAAAGGGTTAGGGTTAGGGTTAGAGTTAGGGTTAGGGTTATATAATCTTTCAACCAGCCTGACAGCGTCAAAATGAGTCATCTCATCACGTTAATGAAGGGTGGGATTGTTACACTAGGGTATCATGGGTGGTTTAGTGATTGAGAGTGAACATCATACACAGTTGGGATGAAGGAAATCAGGATTGCCAGGTTTTATTCCTAGTATCACTGCTGTTTTGACGGATGAAATGGCTTAACCTCTCTGTGTCTTACTTAATCCACATGAATAATGTAAACACATTTTATTCCTTTATATAATTACCACTGAATGTGGTTTATCAATTAATGTCCTTAGCAAGCTTGGAGATCATTATGTGAAATGCATCACATGTAGTACTAACATCAATTATTGAAGCAGATATATTAACAGGAGCTAGATATTAGCAGGAGAGAAATAAAGTCCAAACTAACACATGTCCTTATGGGTTTGACTGATTGACACAAATATGGCTTATTAGTTAAATACAGGCTCTAAAATGCACGTTTGCAAGTATTCGACACTGATAAACACAGCACGCATTTGACCAAGTCCCAGGCTGTCTCCAAACCTCAGAATAAGAAACTGAATCAAAACATAATTCAGAGTGTAAGCTCAAAACTTACTGTTAGTCATCTTCAGTAAAGCAGCCTTCCTCACGCAGTCACTTCAGCCCCATATTCTTCCTTCCTCTGAACAAAATCAGCACCACTGCTTTGAAATGAATAATCGGGCATTAAATCACCAAATCACAGAATGGCTGAGGCTGGAATGGACCACCAGTGATCATCTAATTCAAACTCCCTGCTCAACCAGGGTCACCTAGAGCGCATCACTCAGGTTTGTGTCCAGACAGTTCATGAATATCTCCAGGGAAGGACACTCCACAGCCTCTCTGGACCACCTATTTCAAAGCTCAGTCACCCTCACAGTAAAGATGTTCTTTCTCATGTGCAGGTGCACTTCTTATGGTTTATGAGACAGTTCATTGCCCCTCATCCTGTTGCCTTACACCACTGAGAAGAGTCTGGTCACATTCACTTGACACCCTGCCTTCAGATACCTACATGAGCATCTCCCTTATGAGGAGAGGCTGAGGGAGCTGGGTCTCTATAGTTTGGAGAAGAGGAGATTGAGGGGTGACCTTATTAGTGTATATAAATATATAAAGGGGGAGTGTCACGAGGATGGAGCCAGGCTCTTCTCAGTGGCAAACAATGAAAGGACAAGGGGAAATGGGTATAAATTGGAACACAAGAGGTTCCACTTAAACCTGAGAAGAAACTTCTTCTCAGTGAGGGTGACGGAACACTGGAACAGGCTGCCCAGGGAGGTTGTGGAATCTCCTTCTTTGGAGACATTCAAAGCCCACCTGGACACGTTCCTGTGTAACCTTATCTAGGTGTTCCTGCTCCGGCAGGGGGATTGGACTAGATGATCTTTTGAGGTCCCTTCCAATCTCTAACATACTGTGATACTGTGATACTGTGATATATAGATATATTTCATATGTATGTGAACCTCATGAAGTTCAACAAACCAAAGCACAAGGTCTTACCTCATGAAGTTCAACAAACCAAAGCACAAGGTCTTACACTTTAGTTGGAACAGCTGCAGGATACAGGCTGGGCGGAGAAGTGATTCAAAGCAGCCCTGTGGCCAAATGGCTCATGCATGAAGTCTGTTCCTGAAAGACTGCACCCTATGGTGCTCCAGTCCCCTGGAGCACCTCCCATATGAAGATCGGCTGAGAAAGTTTGGACTGTTCAGCCTGGAGAAGAGAAGGCTGCGTGGAGACCTCATAGCAGCCTTCCAGGATCTGAAGGGGGCCTATAGGGATGCTGGGGATGGACTCTTCATTAGGGACTGTAGTGATAGGACAAGGGGTAATGGGTTAAAACTTAAACAGGGGAAGTTTAGATTGGATATAAGGAGGAAATTCTTTCCTGTTAGGGTGTTTAGGCACTGCAATGGGTTGCCCAGGGAGGTTGTGAATGCTCCATCCCTGGCAGTGTTCAAGGCCAGGTTGGACGAAGCCTTGGGTGATACGGTTTAGAGCGAGGTGTCCCTGCCCATGGCAGGGGGGTTGGAACTTGATGATCTTAAGGTCCTTTCCAATCCTAACTATTCTATGATTCTATGGAAGGGACCCATGCTGGAGCAGTTCCTGAAGAACCACAGCCTGTGGGAAGGACTCACACTGGAGAATTTCATAGAGCACTGTGTTCTGTGGGAAGGACCCCACGCTGGAGCATGAAAAGGAAGGGATAGCAGAGATTACATGTGATGAACTGCCCTCAGTCCTGTTCCCCATCATCCTGTGCCACTCAGGGGGTAGAGGTAGAGAAATCGGGAGTGAAGTTGAACCCACGAAGAAGGGAGGGGTGAGGGGAAAGTATTTTAAGGTATTTTTCTTATTTCTCATTATCTTACTGTGTTGTTAACTTGCAGTAAGTTAATTTCCCCAAGCTGAGTCTGTTTTTCCCATGAAAGCAATTGATAAATTATCTTCCTGTCCTTATCTTGACAGATGAGCTTTTTCATTGTATTTTCTCCACATATCTTGCTGAGGAGGGCAGTGATAGAGTAGCTTGGTGGGCACGTGGCCACCACCCATGGTTAGCTCATCACAAGCAGTTCATGTGAATTGCACTTGTTATGCCAAGCCTCATTATGCTGCTCTTACCGGAACAGCAGCATAGCAAGGCTTGGCATACTCATGCTGAGAAATAACCTGACCTCTACCCTTGAGACTTGAGCCTGTAGTATCAAAATCATAACATTGCAGTCAGCTAGGAATTTCCTCCTTTTGAGGAAGTCTGAAGAAGTAAGCAGTATAATGGCTTGGTCAGTGATCAGGAACGTTACCTAGATAAAAATAACAGAACTGATGCACTGCTGGTTCCCAGTAGACTGTGTCTTCCCCTTGGAGGGAAGGGACTTTGGAGGTAATCTGTTCCTGTTTCCTCTGAACCAAGGACAGGCTTTGGGACAGGAGGTAGATTGGAAGCCTCCCATGGTGCACCATACCCTAATCCCAGTGACCATTAGTAGTTAAATGTATTTCTAGCCTCTTCAATCCACTGCTTAATTACTGTTAAACCATTAGCTAATCAATGACTACCTTTGAACACCAGGGTTATACTCAGTAAGTCAACTTTAAATAAATCAATAACAGATAAAATTCCTATTGGTTTGGGCCGGCTTTAAAAGAGGCAATTTAGAAACTGATTTTTCAAGGGTTCAATTCTAGCAATTGGCAGGGGCACAAAAAATCCCTCAGCTTCCATCAATGTTATGAATGTTTTTATAGAAACATTACAGTAACATTTTCAAGGGAGTTCAGCACCCCAGATTCCCAGCGTGCCTGAAAAACCTGCTACTTGCTTGGTACTGAAATACCTGCTGAGAGTTTACATTAGTCACTGGCTTTTAAAGGCAAAACCTCTACACTGCCTACCACAAGCAGAAGGGGACTGCTCAGTACATACTCAGTACCAAAGGAAAAAATAATATTTTCTGAAGGAAAAAAAACAAAACAACAAAACATTTTAATGAATGATTTTGCATTTCTTTGTCTATCCATTAGGAAAAAAAGGTGGAAGGAAACTGCAAGGAGAGGAAATAACTCTTTAGGGAAATGCTCATACCTAACATCTGCATTTATAGTTTTCAGCTAAAAGGCTGTTGTGTGCACTATAATACTATAAAAAAAAGACATAAAATCTTGATTACTTTCATACCTAGCGGCCAAATCCCATTAGTGGGGAAAAACGTGTTTGGCCACTTTTTCTAAGTTTAGACTGCTAACATTTTTCACGCTTAATTTTCAGATTATACCATAAAAGTCCATCATGGTCAAATGCAAGGACCCCCACAGGCTCTGAGAAAATGAGCCAGGCCACTGGTTGGTTATAAAAAATTCCTAAATAGCCTACCATCAAGGAACAACTAACATTTGGCAATTATCAGGAGCTAACCCCAAAACTGGGAAGTGTTTGTCTGTGCCTTAAAACAAGGTATGGGTTTTGAGTGCTAGTTTCCCAAAAATCTGGAAAAGAGGCAAGACCAAAGGCTCATTTCCTTCCATTGATTCATCCCTCACCAGTTTCACCAGTAGAAGTTGTTCCAGTAGCTCTAATAGAATCACTTGTGAAGGTTTTAATAGCAAGCAGAGTGGAGCAATAGCTGTTACCTCTGTGCTCCTTAGAGAGACCCTGCCTGAGCTGAAGTGTGACCCAAATACAGTCATGCCATAATGAGTGCTACTATAATTATCCACATAGTAGGCAACTCCATTCAATCTAGCATGTAGTTCATGTCAGCTAGTCTAAAGCTCATCTTTGCAAATACCATGTGTATTCAGAATTAAGCCTGCTAATTGAAATAACAAGCAAAACCCCCAATTACTTTTAATGCTTCCTGATGATTTCTGTAGGGCACATTGTGGAATCCTGCTGTGATTAATTGGCTGGTTGCAAGGAGATAGACACCTGAAGTGTCCCACAGTGCTTTACACCTGATTATTAGCACACTGGATCATCACCATGACTTGAAAGCATTCAGATGGACAAGAAGAGCATATTGCTGTCAAAATCCCAGCATAGTCACTGGATAGTGAGAAGAACATATGAGGTTTCATGTTTAGCATGTAGCAAAAATGACTAGTCATACAATCTTATTATATACAATGTCTAACAGTTCATCTTGTTGCTTCACAACTATCAAGCTAGTAAAGACAGAAAAATCAGGCCTGATATTTTTCTTTGCTGTAGACAAAGCCAAGATTGATGTTTAGTTTCTTTCATAACTTGAATACCAATAAAGTATCTGTTCTTGTGTGTCAGGCCCTGAGTGATTTTATCCCCCTTCTTTATTCATGTACCCTCCTCTGTTTTTGAATTATCCTACCATTATAACTGTGCATCCTGGAATCCTGGGACTTTTTTGGATGCACAAGCATTGGGAGATGCTTGGTCTCAGGACACAGGTTGTTGCATACAGTATCTCTTTCATGACTCCTTAACTGTTAGGTACATCTTGTCTCTTAATGAAAGTTATATTCACCAGGAATAATCACATAAAACCCACTAAATATTCTCAGGCCTGTTGCGAGCCATGCTCCCCTTCATCTGCATTTTGCCTTCCCTCTTCTTTGGGTGGTTGTTTGAGATGGAGTGACTCACCACTGAACACCTTGGGATATCTTCAGCAGAAAGAAAGAGGATTGTTGAAAGCTAATTTAGTTTAAAATGACAGGAACAGTGTGCTAGAACTGTCTAATCTGATTTATTAGTGGTCCCCTGCCAGGTAATTTGGATGAGATTCCAGTCACATGAATGCATTCATTTGTTGGCCTTTTAGAGATATTTAAGATGGCTCTTTCTCATGGAGTTTGCAGTGTAAGAAAAATCTGGTCAATTCACTTTCTTTCTTTTTTACCCAGTTGGTCTTTTAAGCCACCACTGAACATATGGAGCACAGTTAATTTGGGAGATCTGAAGAACAAAGAAAGGCAGGTTTAAGTCAAATTAGCTCTGTCAGAATTTAATTTCTTCTTCTCTGGAATTATTTCTAATATTAAGGGGTTTTAATAGAAAATTCATAACAGGCCCATAAGTGGATACTAAGAGAGTGGGTGAGTTATGCCTTCAAACATTCATAATTCAATGACTGGATGTTGCACAAGAGGAATGGACTGCAGAAAACAGGCAGTTTATTCCCATGTAAACCTATAGTGTAGTATAATATTGCCATTGATGCTAAGAAGCTGCAGGCTTTGTATTTAGCTTTTAAGGCCTCAAAAGAAGGCTGATCTGGCTTGGTCCATCTGAGCTTTCCTTGACCTGTACAAGCTGCACAAACTTGACAATCTGCATTCCTATCATTATTATTATTGAAATTTTTCCTGCATTAAAATATTGTTTTTCCTGTAATAATAAGATCTGGACTATCATTGATTCTTGGATTAGGCTTCAGATTAGATAGACTTCAGATAGAAATCAGATTTCAAACACAGTACTAACAAATTCTTGCTTTATAGATGTTTCTTCTGAAGTTCCCAATGCTTTACACACTCCCTGTCCTGCTTTGCTCCCCTAAACTGCACACTCCAGAGTGGTGGCCATGCTGAAAATGAACCAATGTCAAATGCGGTGTTATATCCAGTGATTTGTTCTGGGATGGTAGATAAACTTTGCAATGCATCAGACTGAAGGGAAGATTATCACCAACTTCATTAACGCAGGAACCCTACTCAGTTTTATTATCCGAGCATTATTAGCATTTCAAACCTCTCTCATTCCAACAGAATGTAAAATGCAGTAATAAGTACCTGTGAGATTTCTATGGCTATGTCCTGACAGTACAGCAGCAGCATTTTTTTCTACTCTTATTTATTCTTCTTTGTTATACATACGCATTTGTTCCAATGTTCTTTTCTATTTTAAGTATAAAACCAGCTGCATTTTAGGAAACAAGAGTTTCAATGCTGTTTATATCTGAAGTGGGTCAGTGACTAAAATAAAAGTTCTATTTTCAATGTAAACTCTCTTAAAAATTACTATTCTCTGTGTTTGCATATTTCAGTGATTATGGCAGCATGGGAAGTAAATGCCATATATGATGAAACCTATAATTTATCCTTTAATACTTTTTTCTTATCTAAAATGCATTTCTACAGTGTATCATACAAGCTAATTCTAGCCCATTTTACACATATACAACATGACCTTTCTTGACGGGAAACTGAAAGATGCAGGAGATCTAACAAGACACCATATGAGGTGATTTACAATAAGTTATTCATTTAATCAGAAAAATGAAGAGACATCACGTGTGAAATACCTGTGCAGGGTAATTCTTTACAACATCCACCTCACAATAAGGAAATTATTTCAGGTGTGCAGGCTGCAGGCTAAAGCTGTTCACTCATTAGGGCAGAGAGAATTCTTTCGTTCTTTGCTTATTCAACTTACATAGACATCCTAACTGATTCAGGTCTTCTTATAACCACAGGAAAAGCAAGTATTATATACTTCTTTCTCTTTTAGTTCAAACTTATCTGAGCTGTTGGTTTATTCTGGACTGAAGACCTTGCACATCATGCCAGGGACTATCCTGAAACCTACGATCATGTTGAAGCTTTGCAGCTCTGTAGTATCGCAGTTCCACCTGAGGCTACAGCCACCTGGATCCCATCACAGATGAATGTCTCACACTGGTCAAGGTACTTATGTCCAAGTTTCCAGCAGTTTAATGCTTGCAATCATTTCTTCCTTTGGTAACTTTTCAAAGGTTTTTCCTCAGTCTGGGATTACATTTTCTGAAAATAAACCCCAAATGTTTTGTCTGTCATTTCCATCTTAATAACTCCTTTACTGGCGAAGTGTAGGGATTGGGCACCTAAAGCATCCCATGGGATACATGTTGGCTTTTCAGGGCAAAACTCATTACTTGTCAAATTCATGTGTTTTTACAAGTCTATTTTGTTTCTAGCTATCGATGTTGGTTGTTAGATTTCCTATGGCTCACCAGCACTTGGATGGTTCTGAGCACCCCATGTGTTGCTCAAGAAAGCTGGAGGTGAGGGTTAGTGCAGGGTATTGATCTGACCTTAATTTAACCTCATAGTGGGTTATCCAGCACCTTGGAGAAAAAAAAACAAGCCATTATGTGATTACTCACTTTTGCACCCTGAACTTTGCTCCCCCATATCTATGCTTTAAAAATGGGAGTCCTTCTACACCCTGGGAACCATATGAACCTACCAAGGCAACTTATCCAGCCCTACCACCGTGCCTGCTGGGTTTTGTAACTGTGGGTCTCCCAAAGGCAAGTTATTCTGACAACAGCAGGCTTTCCCTGAGCATCCAGCCTGGCAGCAAGTAAGGATGTAGCCACAGGGCATGCAAGAGTTAAATTCATTTGGTAGTGAGAAGGGGCTGGCTGGGGAACCCAACGCACCCCAGAAACATCAGGGCAGTGCAGCACATCTGGATCACCTGAAGAGTGCAGAGCACAAGGCTTTCTCTGCCACAAGAAGGCATGGTTTGTCACATCACTGCTTTGCAACAAAGTTCCAAGCCCTAATCTGTATTTGTCTCTTTGCTTTAAGTATATTCTTACTTAGGAGCTGCTTCTTGCAGTGTGGTGAGGGCCATAATGGGAGAGTTGGTATGAACGTAGTTTCTCCAAACAAGAAGTGAAATAATTCCTTTAAACTGTTAGATCAGGAACTGAATAAGTGTTTGTCATCTAATTTCTGCTCTCCCACACATTCAGTGAAGTCAGTAAAAGTTTAGGCACCTAAAAGCTATTTTGAATTGACTTCAGTCTCCTAATCTGTCAAGAAGAACGAAATGTGAATTCTGTACTTCTCTAATAAGAAGTGATCTCATCGCAATCCACTTCTTTCTGCAATTACATGTAGCTCATTAAGAGTGAGTTATTTCACTTAATTTTTATCTCTTACCAATAAAATCCTATTAGGCAGCTAAAGGCAGAAGTCAGCAAACAAGCAGTCAAACTCTTGCTACAGTAAATCAATTGTTGTGTGCTGAGTTTTATTCATCTTCAGACTTTCTACTCAAAAGCCTTCACCTAAACCTGTATTCTCATCTACTCATATCTCTAGTTAAATCTTTTGCATGGCTGACACTCCAGAACTTGTTAGTCTGCACTTTGTGACTGACTTTCAGCTGAAAGTTATTAAAACTACAGCAACTGCTACACTGCTTTACAGTTGTTGACCCACATTGATTTGTGGTGCTGTGTTGACCATGGATTGAGAAAAGAACAGCATCCTAAAATGAAAAATAGAAGGGAGGAAAGAAATGAACAATAAAACAGAAGTGAAGACTATTGCCCCTCCTTGGTAGTGGTTATACTGGTGCTGACAATCACACATAGCCTCCTGGTGATGTGTCTGGTGCATTGGGCAGTGAAGCTATGGGGCACCTCATCAGCCAGACTCAGGGTCTCTGATACGCTTAGTGAGCACTTCCACCAGTTCCCTCAGTACATTTGGAGTTATTTTATAACTATAATACAATGCAGTTTTTATTAGTGCAGTTCTAATGATACTAACACTCATAGTCCAAATGAATCATTACAGAAGAGCTATACACAATCTGAAATTGCTATACACAATGTAGGCTTACTCAGTAGGTATTCACAGAGCTAAACTAGAACAAGATAGGCAAAAATCAATTGGACTACATTGTGTAAATAGCATAGGAAAAAATATCTGCCTCTTTCCAAATGTTTCCAATCTGAATATATTCTGAAAAGTGACAAAGAATCCTTTGAAAGCCCTTTGGAAGGTAAGTAATTTGAAGATAAAAACACCAAAAAGAAATCTTCATAATACAGATTGGAAAAAGTTCATTCTTCCTTCCTTCATTGGGTTGGAAGCTGAGAAATATCAAGGCTTATTTCTTCTTGGCAGATTTTCACTACATTTGAAAGCTTTTGCCACATAGAATCAACTGGGTTGGAAAAGACCTTTAAGATCATCAAGTCCAGCCATTACCGGTTACATTATAAAAGACAGCACAAAGACACTGCACAAAGTCATTGATGATGCAAAGCTGATGTTATTTTTACCAAAATACTAAGTAAAATGTGAAAAGGAGAAAAGCCAAATTAGCATCCTACCCTGAATGCAGAGAAAATCTCTCCACCACCTGGTACATGGGGAGGCAGTTCTCTGTCAGTTTTCCCCAAGAATATGACTGCGTGAATTGATGCTGCATTGTCAAGTACAGAAATACCATCATGACATTATCAAACTATCAGTGAATTAATTAACAGCAATGCTCTTTTGCAAACAATAAGGTCAGGGAAAACTGTGCACACAGAGTGGAAAGAAACAGCCCTCAGATTGATTTTATCATCCTCAAGGGATGCTTTTGTTATTCATGGCATGAAATAAGGCAATAGCATTACTCCTAAGAGAGTAAGAAATATTTTAAATGCTACCAAAGTGTTTAGTATGAAATCACCTATGGAAAAGGACACCCATTTCATCCAGGAGGTCATTCATGAGCTGATGCTGTGTAATTCCTCAGCTCTTCTTAATCAAGAACAGGTCACTATTCTACCCTCTGGTGACTGAAAGCCTTCATGGTGTTGCTGAGAGTTCATCATAGTTATGCTGTCAGAAAGCCAGGCTTGCTGCCTGTAGCCTCCCAAATCCAGCCTCTAAGGCTCTGCCCTCATTCAGTCCTGCACCCTTGAGATCAGACTCCAGTCAGAGTGTTGCCTCCACTGCCTGCCCTTTCACAGCTGAGACCTTGGGGCCTTTGCACCCCTACCATCCCTGAAAATCTCCACAGGATAATTCATCTTCCCTATGACATACACGTGGAAAAAGCCACTATTATCTCGCTTTCATCTCTGCTAATCTTTGTTCTCCAACAGAATGCGCCATGAAACCCTCTGGCTACTCAGCACTGCTGCCATCCTCGGGGATGTGAGCATTGAGAACAAGATGAAACACCACTGAATTACTCACTCTTTCTTGTCTTGTCCTTGGGCTTTGAACATCTGGCACTCCGAGGTGCTCATATTGCCAACCACCCTGAAGAACATGAATCATCCCTTCTTTCTCCCAAATCACAGACTGTAAAAAAGGACGGGGTGAGTTAGAACATCAATAGATAAATGCTGATACTTTCATTTAACTTTTTAATTTTTCCTTTCTGCCCCTGAACTTAAGTTCTTAATTTTGTCTTTGATAGCAAACAATTGATTCAAGTAGGATTTTGAGATAAGAATAAAGGAGAGTGAGCAGAAATGCCACCAGCTTTAGAATCTGATAACCTTACAAACACAATTACTTCTGTCATAATGCTTTTCTAACTATTATTGCAAGGAACTTGATTTTACTGCCTTTATAAACAAGCATAGCACAGCACTAGAATCCCTGAAAAACAGTGGTTACCAGCTTGCTGAAGTGTCCCCTCATATGAGCTCCAAAGGAAGAATCCCTACATGGTATTACCAAATCCCGTCTTCCTTAGTCTCCTCAGCAGAAGCAGTGACCCCGACCATATTTGATTCCAAGTAAGCTCATTTCAAAACCTGAGCTGGGGGACTGGGACTTTTTTAAGTGTTTTGAAGAAAAAAAGAGAAAAGCAAAAAGATAACAAAAAAGAGAAGAAACTGTCTTACCCCTCAAAAAAAAAAAAGTCTGTCTCAATAAGCAGTGACAGGAAACAAGGTAAAAAACACTGAATTGACCATTTTGGTTCCAAACCTAACATACTGTCAGCAACTTGACAATTTTAATAGAAACCAACAACTATTTGTAAATAGGCAGTCATACAAGAATCTGTCATTTAGAAGGACTCTCTGCTTTTTATTGTATCATATACTCTGCCCATTTTGAGATACAGGGAGAGAACAAAAGCAGAAGATGGGTCCTTTTCAGAAAAGGATGTGATTAAAACAAAATGCCTGAAAGAAAAGAATATTTGGGCTATCACTGACAGATGGCCACAGCAAGCACAGTAAGTAATCAAAGGCGTTTGTTAGCTGAGGGGTAGATCCCCATGCTTTTAGTGCTGAAAGTCTGTCCGCTGCAATGCGTATGGTCAGCATCTGTTACAGAGAGCGGTAACCCAAAGACAGATCTGAGCAGTTTAGGGAAATTCTGTCATTTCCACTTTTGATTTTATAAAGAACAAGACAAAGCTGATCTCTGTTTTGATGGTTTGCTTTAGGGTTTTTTTCTACTAGATTAATTTGGAAATGCTGACTTTTTATTTTGACGTGCATCATCAAAATAACATGTTTTGAAACTCACAGTATTGACTGTTGGTTTCACAGGACACACATAAATCATTGTTAGAAGTCTTTTCAATCTTAATAACAGTTTTGCTTCAGCTATTGCCATGTATAAGCTGCTCATCCATCTTCGCTGCCTCCCCTGACCATACTCCTTGGGCTACTACCAGAATATCCCCACTGCCCTTGATAAATTTCAGTTAGTCAGAATAAATCAACACATTATCTACAAGTCTCTGGAGTCCTATACCCAGAGGTAAATAAACCAAACCCCTGGTAAGAGATACCAAGAGAAATGTACTCCAGTGTCAGTAACTGATTCAAAAGTCAATGCTTCTGAAACATTTTATTTTATTGATGTATTCAGCCATTAGAAGGACATTTTGGCTGAAAGAAATATGAAATTAAATGTTTCATTCTGTTTCCTTATGAAAAAGATACATCAAAATTTAAGTTTTCCTATGAAAAATTTAAAGCAAAAAATCCATTTCGTGATCTCAATCTCTTGACTATTAATGTCAGGGTCCACTGATAACAAATGGACAATTCTGACTGTTTCCTATAGAGGGCAGCAAGATATGTGTTAGCAAATCCTTTCTGATGACAGTTACCTGAGTGCAAGTGACCATAACTAATTAGTCTTTCTTGCCCATCTTTGACAAAGATAATCCTAAAATAAAGATGATGAAGACAAAGATAATCATAGAGATAAAAATAAAGATTAAGATTATGAAGATAAAGATAAAGATAGATAAAGATAAAAGATTAAAGATAAGATAGAGATGTCATTATCCAACTCACTGTTAATTATCGAAACAACTATCACTGTAAAATTATCCAGTCATATTATCCAACACATTCTCAGTGCTTCAGGCCACACCTGGAATACTGTGTTCCATGTCAGTCTCTGCTACACAAAAAGGATGTGGACAGGCTTGAGAGGATCCAGAGAAGAGCCACATGGGTGATCCAAGGACTGGGAAGCTGCTGTAAGAGGAAAGGCTGAGAGAGTTGGGCTTGTTCAGCCTGGAGGAAAGAAGGCTCGGGGGAGACCTTATCGCCACGTCCCAGTATTTAAACGCTGGCTACAAAGAAGACGGAGAGTGCCTTATACAAGGAGGCACGCAGAAAAGACAGGGGGCAATGGGCACAAGTTATTCCTGGGGAGCTTCCAACTGGACACAAGAGGAATTTTTTTCACAATGAGAAAAATCAGCCATTGGAATAATCTCCCCAGGGAAGTGGTGCATTCCCCAACATTGGACACTGTTAAGATTCAGCTGGCCAGGCGGCTGGGACATCCAGTCTAGGTCATGCTTTGCCAAGAAAGGCTGTGCCAGGTGCTCCCTGAGGTCCCTTCCAACCTGGTGTACTGTGATTCTCAGAAGTCAACTAACTTTCAGCAAAAGGACAGGAAAAAACCAAGTTCAGGTGAAAGATTGCAACCCCTGAGACTTTTCTCAAGCTGAAGGTTTCTAAGGAAGAGGTTTTGGATCCAGCAGTGTTTAACAGGCAACTTGAAATCAAACATCTGAGCTGGTGTAGAAGGGGTTGCTGTGCTGAGTTACCGCTCGGCACACACTATTTCAGATGGGTACAGGTCTCACTGCTGGAAAGACCAGAATTTGAATTCAACATCACCATAATAACTCAAGGTCCTTTGAATTATAACAACAGAGTTGTGGAAACTGGTGGTTCTTCTACCACAGTTTTCATCTTCTGTGGATCAAAGTCATAGATCTCTATAGCAGAATTATTACCGTTTGTTTGTTTTAATGACTTAAAAGGAGTGTCTCTATTTCTCTTGGGCAGATCAGTCTGATTTTATGATTCGTCTTGGATTTGTCATTGTAACCACTCCATGCTCATTAATCCACTATGAACACATATAGAATCATAGAATCATAGAATCGTTAGGGTTGGAAAGGACCTTAAGATCATCAAGTTCCAACCCCCCTGCCATGGGCAGGGACATCTCTCTCTAAACCATATTACCCAAGGCCTCGTCCAACCTAGCCTTGAGCACTGCCAGGGATGAAGCATTCACAATGTCCCTGGACAACCCATTCCAGTGCCTCACCACCCTTACAGTAAAGAATTTCCTCCTTATATCCAATCTAAACTTCCCCTGGTTAAGTTTTAACCCATTACCCCTTGTCCTACCACTACAGTCCCTAATGAAGAGTCCATCCCCAGCATCCCTATAGGCCCCCTTCAGATACTGGAAGGCTGCTACGAGCCTTCTCTTCTCCAGGCTGAACAGTCCCAACTTTCTCAGCTGATCTTCATACAGGAGGTGCTCCAGTCCCCTGATCATCCTCGTGGCCTCCTCTGGACTTGTCCCAACAGATCCATGTCCTTTTTATGTTGAGGATACCAGAACTGTACACAATACTCCAAGTGAGGTCTCACGAGAGCAGAATAAAGGGGCAGGATCACCTCCTTCGACCTGCTGGTCACACTCCTTTTGATGCAGCCCAGGATACGGTTGGCTTTCTGGGCTGCAAGCACACACTGAAGCCAGCTCATGTTCATTTTCTCATCGACCAACACCCCCAAGTCCTTCTCTGCAGGGCTGCTCTGAATCTCTTCTCTGCCCAGCCTGTAGCTGTGTCTGGGATTGCTCCGACCCAAGTGTAGGACCTTGCACTTGGCACGGTTAAACTTCATGAGGTTGGCATCTGCCCACCTCACAAGCGTGTCAAGGTCCCTCTGGATGGCATTCCTTCCCTCCAGTGTATCAACCGAACCACACAGCTTGGTGTCATCGGCAAACTTGCTGAGGGCGCACTCAATCCCACTGTCCATGTCAACGACGAAGATGTTAAACAAGACCGGTCCCAACACTGACCCCTGAAGGACACCACTTGTTACTGGTCTCCAGCCGGACCTTGAGCCATTGACCACAACTCTTTGTGTGCAGCCATCCAGCCGGTTCTTTATCCACCAAGTGGTCCATTCATCAATATATCTCTTCAAAATCTTAAATTAGCATAATGCTTTTATTCTCATTTAAACTGGATTAATGAGACTGATTTAAGATGTAAATAAGTGGGTCACATTGGTCTTTATTATTGTTTGTAGAACCTCAAATGAAAAACACCACCTTCAACTGCAAAATATCCTCTCACTGAGGCTGAGTTTCAAAAGTACACTGTTCTGCCCCAAGCAGCACTATACATGGCAATTTTATGCTTTAAAAAACAAAGCAGAAAAATCCTAATTGCATTACTTTTGGCTGTCTGCTCCTTCTCTCATTCGTACATCATTTACCTTCTTTTTAGGAGGTGAAAACATCAGCTCCTCTGTAGGAGACAGCTGTTTTGAAGCAATGGTTTCCCATAATACTCTCTTTTTTTATATTCTCTTGTGAGCCATCAAGGTTCATCAATAATTTATATAGCATATAATTATGTAATAAGGCACAAGTGAGCATATTTTCTATAGCTATTCCATGCACATCAACAAGGCTTTGTTCCCTTTAAGGCCTTGAAGTGTGTGTAGTTATGGACCTATAAAACTTCCCCTAAAGAGCCTTACTGCTCTTGTTTTATGTTCTTTTAAAATATCTTGAGGGCTTTATTTTCTGGAAAAGAGAAATTTCAGGCCTTTTCAATAGAGAATGCTCTTACTGCTTTGGCTTCATCCTTTTATATGTCAGTATATTAACAAATAATACAGTGCTGTCCTGCACCGGATTGCTGTTCTAAAACCATTGCTCAGGGCTCACAGAAGCACATCACAGGAAGGAGAGCATGGGATCTCAAGGTAGCAAAATCCAAAGTCATTGAGTTTGTTCCTTCCTACTTTAGACAGGACTCCTCTTGATGGTCCCGTTCTTGGTATTCACTTTGTTTTCAACAGGATTCCTTTCACACTCATGCTCTAAAATCACTCCAAATCTCAGGTTTTCCATCCTGCAGTGGGCAAGGTGTGTTTGCTGACTGAGAGGATTCTTGTAATTCACCTGTAAGCATAAATACTTGCATCCTGTTCGTGCATCCAGGAATGTTTTGCTTTTTACAGCTGGTCCTCCACATCTGTGGAAATAAGAGAGATTCAGAAAAATAACCATGAGTTGAACATTCTTTTCTTATTTACAAGTAAATCTATTTCTCACTGCAACAAAAATTTCCTTTGTGTTCACCAGAGGCTTAGTTTTGTTAAAGAACAAACACAGAAACTGTATGAAGCCAGTCAAAAGATACCAATCAGTCTCCCCAGCAGGAAATGCCTTCAGAAATGGAATCACTGTTCTGACAAAATACTTCTTCTCTTTGATGAAAAGCTAAAAACTTTCAAAGAAAACCGAAATTAAAGATCCATTTTCTGATGTATTTGAAGCTAAAGCTTTCCTGGAAAAAAAATTAAACATTTCCCAGTCAAATTCATTTGTTGTCCAGCTTCTGTTATTCTCCTTTCCATAGACTAAGCAGTGACCTCTTTTTGCCCATGGGTTGTTTTCTTAAATATGATAGAAATTGGTCTCTTTTCACACTAGAATAAACATTCACAGCACTAGGGCAATGCCTTTGCCACACATAAAGCATTTTTGTGCCTGTTCAATGCTGAATTTTCACACTTAAGAGCCATTGCTTTGTTAAAATAACTGTTTGCCCTGTGCTAAATCTCTTTCAGGCTAAAGTGCTTCATGGATGTTATGCCTGGTCTTCCTAGGTCCACGTACAACTCTTCATCCAGCACCACCAAATGGAACCTCTGTGCCAGGACACTGCAACAGAACATACTTTGGAGTGAAGTACCTTTGCTTGAGTGATAGGTCAAACTCAGTTTGGTCTTCCCGATACCAAACATCTGTATCAGGTAAGCTAGCTGAAGTGTCCTCCAGCATAAGACTGCAGGATCGATACTCATCTGGATGATACTGATTCTACAGTCAACATCCCCATCTTCAATAACTGTGGTGACACTGGCTTCCTTGATTACTTTTATAGACTATCTGGATGCAAAACCTTAAAAACAACGAATGGATGTCTTCAATAAAATAACAAGTTTTCTACCACAGAAGCAATCTGGAGTTAAAGGAAAACAAGAATATAACGCAAACCTGTACTGCTTTAGCAAATCCATTAATTTCACATATAATTATTTCCCACTCCATATACAAAATTCTTTGAAAATAGTTCTATTCTAGCAGCATGGTACAATGGAAAGAGATGAGAAAAAAATGGGATTTGGGCATCTGAGTGCAGGGAGGACCAGCTGCTGCTGAAGGGAAGCCAAGAGCTGAGGGTAAACTCAGCACAGGTCATGCCCTCACTGACCAGCTACAGTCCTGAGAGACCTGAACATGGCAGACAGCCGGGACTGGTAACAGGGTCCTTTGATAGCCCCAAACATGTCAAGGAATAAATCAAGGCTGGAGTCATCCAAGGAGCCAAGTCAGGAGTGAAATGAAATGGGGCCAGAGACAGGGCTGGAGACAAGGCTACAACACAAGTGCCCATCCAGGAGCTGGGACTGGATACAAGTGTGCAGCGTGAGTCAAAGTGGTCCATCCAGAACAGCAAATCTGGAGACCAGCACACTTACAACACAGTCAGAACCAGCAAGGCCCATTGGCGCCTGATGTTAGGCAAGGGCAATGCAATTTCCACCGCAGCCACTGATTTGCATGGTCTTGCAGCAGTAAGTTAACTCTGTGTGTTTCACTGTATTTTGTAAAATAGGCATCATAAAAGCTTGCTCTAATTGCACAGAAGGGAACTGTGAGACTAACTCACCGTGTTCTGAGGAGCTGTTGTATCCTTAGGCCAAGTGTGTGCTACTGGCAATGTTTCTTAATCTTATAAGTGCCAATCTGAGCAATAGGCACCAAATTCTTTCCTTCCCTAAAGCCAGTGAAGACAGACCCTGTTTTGCTGTCATACCTGATCACACCACATGTTGACCCAAATTTCCTTGGGATTATTATTAAAAGGCAGGCCTATTTCAAGCCTGCAAAAGCACTAAAAAAAGCTAATGAAATAAATGAAAATACCTTTCAGTAACAAAAGTTAAGCTGTATTCACCGAAACACAACATTAAGCTTAGCCAAGTATCAAGTAAGCATGCTTTCCTGCACTTGTGACACATTTTCTGCTATACACAATAGATGGATGTCTGTGATGTTCAAGGAATTGAAGCAGCAGGGGTCAGTTGCAGACAGTGAAACAGAGCAGGAACCACAGCTTCTGAAAATTGTTTCCCATGCTGGTACCATTGGCACTGCATGACCTGTCACTCCATCTCTTTGCTTCATTTTATTATATTTTTGTACTTCTTATATTTTATTTACCTGGCAAGAACTACAGAATTAGTACTACTATTCATGTGGGTTTAATACTCCATATAGTCGTACCCAAGTGTGTTTGGTAATGCTTAGGATTATCATATAGAATAACAGAATGGTTTGGGTTGGAAGGGACCTTAAAGCTCCTCCAGTTCCAACCCCTGCCACCGGCAGGGACACCTTCCACTAGAGCAGGTTGCTTCAAGCCCTGTCCAACCTGGCCTTGAACACTGCCAGGGATGGGGCAGCCACAGCTTCTCTGGGCACCCTGTGCCAGGGCCTCAGCACCCTCACAGGGAAAAACTTCTAATCTAAATCTGCCCTCTGGCAGGTTAAAGCCATTCCCCCTTGTTCCATCACTACATGTCCTTGTCCAAAGCCCCTCTCCAGATTTCCTGTAGCCCCTTCAGGCACTGGAGCTGCTCTAAGGTCTCCTTGGACCCTTCTCCAGGCTGAAAAAGCCCAGCTCTCAGCCTGGCTCCAGAGCAAAGCTGCTCCAGCCCTTGGAGCATCTTCATGGCCTCCTCTGGACTTACTCCAACGGGTCCACATCCTTCTTATGTTGGGGGCCCCAGACCTGGACATAGTTCTTCAAGTGGGGTCATGAGAGCAGAGCAGGAGGGCAGAACCATCCCCCTTGACCTGCTGGCCACGATTCTTCTGGTGCAGCCCAGCATATGGTTGGCTTTCTGGGCTGCAAGTGCATATCCCCTGCAGGTATATGAATAACTGCAAGTGAACATGTTGAGCTTTCTGTCAACCAACACCTCAAAGTTTTTCTCCTCAGGGCTCCTATCAACCCATGCTGTGGCTGTTAACAGCTGAAATTTCACACTTAAGAGCTATTTCTCTGTTAGAATAACTACAGATTCCTTTTGCCCTGACCACAAGTAAGTAATGAGCATGGGAAGAAAGCAAGGTGTATATTTATACATATCAACCTGTATTCTGCAGAGTGAAAACTACATGAAACTGTGATCAGCATGCCATAAATATGTGGAATAAGCTCAGAATGACAAAAGAGACACAGCAAAATCACCACAATTGATGAGTGCATCAGAGTTTTAGAGTGCTTGGAAGGGAGGAAAGATGAATGCAATCATTAATCAATGATGCAGTTTTAGATAAACAGGGAGAGTCAGGAATACTTAAGAAAGCTGCAGAGACAAAGTTTGGCCCATCATCCTGTATACCAAGCTGTGAGCCAGCCTTACCTATCAAGAGAAATCAGTGTAGAAGAGTTATCTGTTTTCCAGGAGCATAGCAATAGAACATTATGGAACTTTAATGCAGATTTTCCACAGCTGAGATTTGCAGCAAAAAAAGCCTGGACTTTTATGGAAACAGTGATTTACCTCCTAAGCCCTTGCAGAACACAGTGATGGGCTGGTTGGTTAGCAAACCAAATCCCTATTCTCCTGCTTACACTGGGGTGTGTGCCAATTTTCTTGTTACTTCTGTGCTCCCTCCATTATTATTTAATTGGATTTTTTTTTGACACAATAACAGATTTTGGGGAGACAAAACCCAACCCAACACAAACAAAAAATAAACATCAAAACAAACCATTTCTGGAAGGGGAGCTCCATTGATTTGGGGTTAATGTGTAAGATTTTAGAACCTTCTGCAAGAAGTTTCCTGTGTTATCACTCTACACAGGGCACATCCCGAGCACATGGCTTTTAGAGCACTTTTCAATAATTTAAGACTTTTATTCATGGAAAGTAAATTAAAAACTATTTTTTGTTTTTCCTATTGAAATACACAATAGCAAATGTTTCCAAATTACTTTTGGAAGATGCAGATCCCTGTAAACACAGAGCTCTCTTTGGGACCAGTGTGTTCGAGGATGATTACTTGGCTTGTCCATCTTGTTCCTGTACTTTGCCTAACAACAAGTTTGGCAACATGCCATTGTTAAGCTTCTCTTTGTGAAACTTATTGTTGTCTGAGTGTGCAATGAAGATATGTGAATGCTTAAGCTCCAACAAGAAGGTAAGTAGGTTAATGATTTTGTGTGTTGCTTTTTAAAACAGAATATCTCCTTGGTTTTGATGTATAATAACATCCACTGATGGATTAAGTCAGCAAGCAAAATTTTAAGACAAAAAAGGCAAAGGAATGTAAATAAAATTATGTTGATTCCAATGCAGGAAAGAATTTAGAGAGGAAAAGGACATACTGGGTTCATCATCCTTAAATTAAAGACATTGCAGGACCATTTTTAACAGTGCTATTGAAAAAAGTGAAGTAAATGAAAGTGTCCGACTAAGGGAATACAATTACAAATATACTTTAGTTGCTTACCCAGTTTTTTACTTTTATGACAGCACTTGCAGTTGCCCAGTAACTGTAATGGGATGAGGGGATTAATGCCCAGTTCTCAATGATGTCCTCTTCACCGCAGTACAGCGTTGACACTCAGCTTTTGTCTCAGCATTCCTGGAGATCCTCAGAACTATTAAGTCCCATTAAAATTAATTTTTCTAATCACTGAATCATCTTCCTCATCTCCTCTTTAAATATATATCCCAGGTGTACTGTCACCATGCTAAGCAGACAGGAGCATTTTATAACACATCCATTGCCACTTCTGCAGAGAGGTGGTACCTGAACCCAGTTTTCTAGAAAGAAATGATCAGTGAATTAAACATTCATATTGCCTCTTCCCTAATGGTAGATATGTTTTGTGTTTGTATTATAGAAAGTCATACATACACTTAGTGTGGCTAAAGAAAATAATCATCACTTTTATTCTCCTGTAGGCCAGCAAGACAATGACCCTTATTTAAATCTCAGTGATGATATAAGGAGGATTTCCATTCAAATGTCACTTGGCTTTGGGGCAGGCACTCTCATACACCAGCAGAAAACCACTCTTCTGATCTTTGTCAGTGGATCTGTCCATGGGCTAAGTCATCATTAGCAGTTCATGTGTCCCACAGACAAGAGGAGTCCTCTGACAGGCAGGAGGGGAATGGAGACAGCCTCAAAGCCTTGTATTTGTGATTGGAAAAAAAAAAGTCTTTTAAAAAGCTATTGTCTAATAATAAAAAATATGGATAGGCAAGAGAATCGAATGCCATCTTTCCATCCAGTGCTACCTTTCCAGACAGGTTTTTTTTCATCAGTGATACACCTGAGAAGGTTGGAGTAGAATGGAGGATCACCTGAAACTGCAGGTGCCTGTATTTAATCAGATCACCTTTATAGCTGATGAAGAGACCTTTAAAACAGTAAAGAGGAATCCTGATTTGAAAATGCCTTTTACTCATCTGTCACTTTAGAGGGCCCATGGTGACAGCTTAAGCCTAGACATCTGCATTGCCCATAAGATAAACTAAGATGCGTTGCCCCCTTCTGTGTGCTTGGCTTTTTTTCTGTGTGCCCTGAAATGCCCTTTAAAATATTGGAAAGCAAATGTTCTTTCCTATTTAATATGCATTATGTTATCATTCAGGTTTACATGGAAAATCAATTTAATAAGATGTAATTAAATTATGATATGTATCATCATGTATAATTATGTGTACATTATGTAAGGCAATAAAAATTTACTAGAGACTTTTGAGGTTTCGAGAGCTTGAGTATCTCTGCAGCTTCTGCAGGGGCAGGTGAATATAAGCCCTGCTGGGAAAAAGAAGGAGGCAGAGCAAAAAGGAAGCACCAAAGTGGAGAAAACACAACACAGAATCAGAATAGTGATGGAAGAATACAGCAGTCAGCATTGTGTGCACTGGCATCTAATGGCAAAACAGCATGTTCGAGCTTGCTAAAACCAGTGGGTTTCAGCATCTCGGGATTCCATTGCAAACTGGGTTGGCAGCTATAGCCTCAGTTCATCCATGGGTAAAACCTCCTATGTCAAATATCCTACAAAAAGGTCTTTGGGGCTCAAAGGGTGAGTAGGAACACACCCAATCACTTCTTATAAGTCCTAATTCATAGTACACAATTACACTTCATTTCTACTTATGTTTGCCCTCTACAAGTGAGCTCAGTCCCTGTCCTAAGGACAGCCTGAAGATGCTGAGAATGGTGCAGATTCTCTGGGACACCATTTCAGCTAATCACAGTGGAAGGACACAGAGACATCTTATTTGTACAGACTTCCATACAGCCAGTACTGCAAGCTCCATTGTTCACTCCAGATATTTATTTGAAAACAGAAAGATCTCTGAGAATGCCTAAGACAGATCTGAGATGCTTCAAGAGCGTGAAGCTCATGTCAGGACTGATGAACAATAAAATCAGCACAGTTAGATGGATAATTGCTTTTTGGTTTAATTTGTGTCCTTGCTTGTTAGGCACAGCTAAATTATTTTTTATTGTGGTTGCATTTGAAATACAGGAATAATTTATCAGATTTGTTAGAATGCAATGTAAGATGATGATAGCAGTAAGGTTTCATATCCAAAGACCAGTAAAACTATTCTGATAATCACTTTGCCATGAGTGTAGCACCATATGGTTTGGAAGCCTGAATTGTCTAGGAGACATGCCTGCAACTTGAAGACATTAAAAAACCCTCAGAAATAAAACATAAGATACCAGAGGCCAATAAAATAAATGATGTTTAAGGTCTTATTATTACTGCCTTGAATGGCAATGGAGGCTCTGCTGGTCATTGCAGTGTCTTTACGAGGAAGAAAATTCTGCACAACGAGAACTAAAATGTTAGTGAGTTTAAATTTGCACACTAACATCACTAAATCACACCAATCCACATCCTTTGAGAGTTCCACTTCGGGTTTATCTGATGCCTTTAGATGAAAACAAAATGATCTTTGACAACAATTGTAATTTGAAGAAGAATGAAAAAGAAGAATGAAAAAGAATGAAGAATAAGAATCTACCCAGATGCAGAGAGATTGCTTTGAAGCTTGCACAATACTTAACCTAGGATGGAAGGGTGTGCAACATTTCTTTTTGAGGTAATGGTAGGCCATGCAACACCAGCAAAGTCTTGACTAAAGGCACTGGGTGGTTGGTAAGAATATTCTCCCTACCAGAAAAAGCCATTTAAAAACATTACTATTAAATGATCATGAAGCTGTTTTATTCTGCACACTGGCTATGGAAATGGTGTTTTCCTCTGAGTACCCCATCTCTAGGTTTCAGCCATGCTTCACCTGAGATATTTTACCAATAAGCCTTTTTCAGTCAGGACAATCAGTACATTTCTTGTCCATTCACTAAGGGGTGTTGGACGATGGGATCACCAAAGCTGACCACCTCACCATCACTTACAGTCTTTATAGCAATGCTTAAGCAGGAATGACCCATGGCAGAGCTAGCATCTGTGTCCCTGTGTACATTGTTTGCCAAGCACTCCCAGGCCTCTCCAATGAACCTGCAACCACCAACAACCCAACCTGCAACAGAAATAGCAGGCAAGATTGAAAGCACAGACAGTGCAGTTTGTCCAACATCAGGCAATAATTAGGTGATGCTAGTGAATGCTGGTGGAAAGGGTGGCTTTGTTTTCTTCTATCAACCTCTCAGCATTTCTCAGACACTTAGCTGTTCACATACTCAAGGGCTTGTCTAAAGGGGCCTTTCATTTGACTACAGACTTCAAATGCTACTGCAGTATAAATGCCACCATGTTAAGTGCTACCCACAATGCTACCCACTCCTAGGCCTTGTGCTGAGTTTTTACCCTGTGGCTCTTTTCATTTGTTTTGCTCTGCTTCTGGCTCTAGACCAATTCCTTCTTTAAATCTCCTTTTGAAAGGTTCAGCAGGAGAACACTATTCATTTAACTACTTACAGTGGGCTCATATGTTCAAAAGCACTGCTGCAGAGCACAGAAACTCACTAATGCTCCTTGATGAAATACCCCATGGTTTTTAAAATGACTCAAGGAAAAAAAGCATTTTGGCTGTTTTTCTGCTCTATCCCCAGTGATTCACCCACAGAAATATGGAGCTATATGTGTGGAAAGCCATTCTGTAAACAAAACGAAACCTGTTGCTTTGGTTTTCTACAAGTCCTGTGTCAATCCTGTGGACAGTCTGAATTTAAGCCTGGCTTGAGCTTGCATGAATGAAGACAACACTTACTTGCTGCCTAAGATGCAGTCATGAACTCTATGGAAGACTGGTACCCCTGAACCTGCAACGTGGGCTGACACATCATCAGCAGAGAAGCTTTAGAGAAAGATGCCCAGGATCTGGAAGGATGAAATCATCTGTGCAAACTATCCAAGGATTAAACTGATTGCCTCTAAATGAATTGGGCCAGAGCAAGGAGGTAAGTCTGGCAACTGAGCGCTGCTGGAGGGGTGCAAATTTCACAGAAAGATTGGAGTTCAGTGCAAGATAATTTATAACAGTGAGACAAGCTATTCCACTAGAGCACAAAATTGAAAGAGCTGAAGGAGAGTCTGAAAACGGTGCAGTAAGTTCTTGGTAGCTCAAAGAGACTGCTAATAAAAGGAAGGATGAGGCACCGGGATTTAGTCAAATAAACAGATTCATGTGACCTTCACAGTAAAATAAAAGCCCTTATTCAAGACTATTGCCACCATGGATCTAAATCAGAGCTGTATGTGGAAGGGTGGGAAGGATTTTGCAACACTTTTTTTGACCTCTCTTTTCAGGGGGTGATTGGCTCACATCTGGTGTCATACCCAGTATGACTCAGCTCTAGCTGACATGAGCAAATAAAATATTCTGTGATAACTTGCTCTAAGCTTCTCCTTCCCTTATCCCCTTAGGGAGCAGCATAAAGGAGCACAACCTAGTAACAAAGCCAAGGGACCCCCTGCCTGTTGCAGAGTGTGTATGGGCTGATCACTCTTGCTCCCCTCCAACAGGAGGATGTCTCCAGTGGATGGTTTCCCATCCCCATGTATCACCTGCAGGGGAAATGAAGTTTGGAATTAGCCCCAGCATCTGACTAACAGACTGCAGCATCTCCTGAAGAAGAAGGAACTTAGCCTAATGGGAGAAAGCAGACTGGGAACAACTCAAACTTCAGGGAAGGAAACAGTGACTGCTCCTGGAGGCTGCTCCTCTCCTGACAGGTAAGTACAAGGACCAGAGTATTAGGCATGAATCAATGGACTCTACACAGGGTGAGCAGAGAAGCTTGTACTGCTGCCAGTTCATTAGCAGTGCAGAAGAGAAGGGCCCTTTCATCAGTGATGCAGACATTTTGCTAGAGGGAGAAACAGTTTATGCTCTTTAAATCTGCCTATTCCTGAAGAATTTCTCATTATAAAACACTGCAGAGGAAATTACAGTTCTGTTAATTTATTTTTTTTTTCACTGTGTGAGTACAAAATGAAATCATTCCCTTAATGCATTAATGTGATACCTTGAAATAAATGTAAGAGAAGATCTGGGACAAAACCAATGCTGCCTACAGATCTGTGAGACTGATGAGGAAAATGGGCAGACTAATACAAAAAAAGTAATTTGTTTCAGATACTACAGCTTAGCCAATGTGATTTGTATTCCTTCCCCCCCCCCCCCCTTCTTCCTCCAGGGAATAGTTTATCCATTATAAAATGGGGTTTTGCCAGGACCAGTTGTTATTAATGAAAAGTCCCTCCTGTCTCAGTAAGTGTTTTACTCACAAAGCTATCACATTAAAAGTTGGGAATGCAAATACTGCCCTTACTTTCCTGAAAGGAAACAAATGATCTATTATCCACGTTTAAAAGGCTGATAGCTGCCTAGACCCAGAGACATTACAGGATCCATTCAGACTTCCTGAGATAAAGCAGTACATTCAAGAAACCTAATATTCAGGTTATAAGTGGGATTACAAGCACATTTTTCTCCTCGGCTTTGCATCTTCCTCAGCTCTGTGAATTCATTCCAGGGCCAGGGATAGTCAGTGCTGCAGGACACCAGATCAGTCTCTGCACATCTGGCTTGGACTCAAGGTCATAGAGAAAGCCTGCACAGAAGGCAGACTCCTCATCTACAGGAAGCACTTCAGAAGTACCAAACCAGACTTGTTACGACACTAAGAAGTAGGAGTCACTTTCAGACCCACAACAATCTGAAATGCAGCTCTTGCATCTCCTTGTCTTCCTCTCTTTACCAGAGCCACACTAAGGATGCTTGAAGTGCTATACCCATAAGAATTAAGGATGGAGCCTTCTGTGCTATGAATCTAATGCCTAAACTCTTTAACAGCCTAAGCTCTTTAATACCCTACATGCAACAGAAGTCACCAACCCAGGCAGCAATTCCTTGGAGGGCAGGTTTGAAACCTACTTTTCTACCAGGGTAGGCTGCAATTCAACACAGAAGAGCATGGACCAAAATACTTTCATTTTAGGGTAATATAGGTTGGTTTTGTTCTAAATCTTGCCTTCCTCCTAGGTAAAAACTGTGCTTGGGGGTGGCCTGGCTCTCAGAATGACCCAGATTCAACAGCCCCTGTAGAATTTGGCAATCTTTAACATTCAGTACTTTGTTTTCATTGTTGCATTTTCTTCCTTTCCTCCTCTTCCACAATACGTCCCTACTTTTACTTCTCATTCCTGTCTCTAACATCTCTGTCTCCAGCCAACTCCTCTCAGTGTAGGATATGTAATTGCATTAACACACATTATTCTCTTCCTTCTGCATCATTACTGAAGAAATTACTTGAAAACAGAAATTACAAAGATCTTTGGTTTACCATCTCACTCTGCCAAAAGTATTACTCTTAGTCCTAACCTTATATGTATGTCATGCCATTTTCAGTCCCAGGAGAGCTCATATTCAGGCTTATCTGAATTCTTCCTGAGTGTGAGTTTTTCAGATATTGTATTTCATGCTCACTGCTTAAGGAAATAGAGCTCTAATGTGCTACAATCCAATAGCACAATAAACTAAATCAATTGCTTTGCTTTCAATGACTCTCTTACTAATTCTGTGGGGGAAAAAAGTCTGGCAAGATTTATTCCTTACGAACATACTAATTTTTCCCTCATGCTTCTGAGGACCAAATCTTTTTCTCTATTAGGCTGGAATACCTCCATAAATGTAACTAACTTTATGCCAGCTATCCACTAGGTATTTTATCAAACTTTCTTCCTCTTTTTCATAGCCAAGAAGTTCTGGATATTGACCTTAAAAAGTATTTTCCATAGGAACATACTGACTTTTTCTTGGTTTGGGTTTTGACTATGCGTTTTGAGACATTTTGGATCTCATTTGCAAATGTATTGACACCTTTGTTAGACACATACAAGTACTAGCAAACCTTTAAAAATACTAACTTTCCTTCCTTTCCCACTGTCCATGAAACACAAACACGGTTTCACTGTATTGCAGGCATATTATGAGGAAAAATATGTTACTGCAAGATAAGGTCTCAGATATTGTGCTAGTGAAGCACATACAGGTAGACAGCTCCATAGATATATTCTATTTCTTCTTCCTTTCCCCTACACTATTGAAAATCATTACACTTCATGTGTGGTTATATTACTTGTGCTAACACATAAATTACCTTTTTCCATTCTTCTACACTTTGTCCTTCATGGACTCAGGATGGGTTGTTGTCCCAGAGGAAATCACTGAAATGGGGAGCATGAGGAAGATCAGTTTTATGCAATAGAAACCTGACTTAATTATGTCTCAGGGTTTCCGAGCTGATACTTCCTGACATCAAGTTGTTCTGTGGAATATGCCCTATTTCAATGTATCACCTGAAAAACAAGCCTAAGTCTCATTAAGCCAGTCAATTAACATCACGACTGCTCCATAATGAGGTAACAATAAGCCTTTGAGACCTGCTGGTCTTTGGCATTCCCATCAAGGGGAATATTTCAAAGGTTCTCCAGCCCTTTGCACTGCAAACATCACCACTCTCATAGAAATGATTTCTGGACTTTACATCAATCAGTAGAAGAAAGCCCATCAAAGCTCTGCTCTGCCTGTGTAAAACTAATGCCATAAACCAATTATTTTTACTTCACATCTATAGCCCAGAGAATTCTCTCTTAAGTTTCTCCACATTTGTCTTCTGGTTTTGTGGCAATAAGATCAAAGATCCTGTTGAAGGGGTATTATCAACAGAGCTAGTCCTTTTGTTTTCAGAACCAAGTTAAAAACAATGCAGCACCACATACATCTGCCCAAGGTTCTTTTAGTCTTTTGTTTTGTTCTCTGCAAATACATTTTTCTATTTTATAGCCTAGCTGTTCCCTTTCTTTCCAGATGAAAGACTATAAATGCAAACAGATTCTGGAGTGAGGCCTGAGAACAGTAAAAAACACCGAGTAAACTAACTTAACCCACCTCACACCACCAGTTATCGCAGTTGGTGTTGACTATGTAAACAGATTCCTGCATGAACAGTAAATCTAACGAAGCCTGATATCACACAGATCTGTGTTTAATGATGCTCACAGCCTCTTGCTTCCTTCCCTCCTTTAGCAGAACTGCCCATCCATCTCCTAGAAACTGAAGGGGCAAAAGTTGATGCAAACTGGTTGCTTGCAAGGGTTTGGGAGGGCTGCTGCTGGGCCAGCACACTCCATGGGCAAGCATGATAATCAGAGCAGATGGCAGTCACATCGGGTTCACTGAATGCCTTCCCCAGAGTCACAGTTGTGACAAAACTTTAATGACTGACTTTAACAAGATTTCAAAGGTGATGGCTATGCCTTTTTGCCAGACTGGTGAACTGGCCAGTGCAAGGTGATGCAACAGGTAAAGATCCATTTATACAACTCAATAATTCATTGTCTTGGCATGTCAGGCTAAAAACCTCAAATTTTCCTGAAGAAATGTCACCAGGGAGGAAACAGTGCAGTCCATACACAATCTACTTTGTGGAGAGAGAACAGAAACTTGATGTATTTATCCATCAAAGAGAAAATCAAGTTGATAATTCAGGTGTGATTGTTTCACACCTCCATGAGGCATGGGTGCAGAGAGTTTTCTCTGCAATATACAAGTGCCATAGCAAGGTGCAAGGATTATAGTCTGAAGCTAGGACTTGAGTCTGGAAGCAAAATGCAGGTTTCATCAATGAACTAGGCGTAAAATCACTGGAGATACGTTTTGTAGTGCACGATGGAAAATACAGCAGATGTAGGTGATGATGGAAAAAAACAGCAGAGTGGGTATTAGTAAAAGAGAAGGCATCATTCAGAGCAAGCTGGCATTGAGGAAGTGATTTCACTGAAACAAGTGCAAATTCATATTCCTGTGAATTATATTAATGAGTTATGCACTGGGTGGAAACAGTAAAATCTGCAAGTGTTATCATGGACAGACAGCTTAATGTGAGCACACACTGCAGGCATGTTGTGAAAGACTACAGGAATAAAAGATCACAAAAGGTTACTGTCAATAGCTCAATCTGTTTTCAAAGATAGTCAATAAATCATCTCATTCAGATTTTGGAGTGCCTTTATGGGAGAAAACACAGTGTTCCAAGTCCTGCACAGGGCTTTAATCTGGTGATGAATAAAAGAAATCATTTTAAAAGATGTCTAGAAGCAAAAAGGAAACAAATATAAAAGAGAAACTACAAACAAAATTCGAGCAGAAAGGGCGCCTAAACTCTTAAGCAAAATGCCAAAGGAAATGCTGGATTTTAAGCTGCTTGATGTATTCGCACTGAAAGATATATTGTCATTCTTGCGTAATGACCTGACGCCTTTCTGTGTAAGAACTGAGGTATCTGGGTGTCAAACAACAGTCTGCAATGCACCAGGCTTGGGTTTGGTGATCTCTGGATACCTTTTTCATCTTTAAGCTATATGAATATGTGAATATTGTTGCCTTTCCACTTTCACAGCTGCTTCTTATTTCAGTCTCTACCCAAATTGAGAAGGAAACCAACACTTTTTGCCTAGGCTTACAAAACTTATATGTTTTATTAATAAACATACATTTCTGCTCCAACAGCTGAATTATCCAGTAATGAGCAAAAGGAGAGGTCTTAGTCCCTTACTTGTATAAGCTATATAACTTTACATGGGTTTTTGCAAATGCAGTTAAACTCTGCAAAGTATGAAGTGAAACCAGCAAAGCAGAAGTGTGTTTTCTGTGTGTTAACACAGGATGTTGGAAAACACATTCTGCAGGTTTTTCCTTACATTGCCTGTTCATCAGCCTGTCATTATCCCGAAGTGCATTGTGCCTTGTAGATATTTATTTGTGTCTATGGGTATTACAGGTCCAGTGAAAACTGATTTAATAGAAAAGTTAGAAAAAAAATGCTCAGGTTTGTGAGCTGTAGGTAGTGCAGTTGTTACAGAAAAGTTTGAATGCATTTAACTTTATCAGTCTCCAGTTAAAGAGATCATTTAAAACGCAGATGCTAACAGCAGTGTTCGGTGAGGTGGCAGGAGATCAACAAGAGGGGTAAAGAAGGGTCAGCTCAAAAGAGAAATGTGTGCCCAATGCACAATTCAACCAGCCTTAATCGGGATCTGCTGACAGAGAGGCACTGGGATGGGTAAAAGTTTCCAAACTTCCATCTTCTGGATATTTACAACTAAACTAGACAAAGCAGGGGTACATATATTTCCAAGCAACAGTTAACTGCTGAGCTAGATGTCTTATGTATCTTCTTCTTTGTGTGCAGCTCTGGTGTCCTCAACATAAAAAAGACATGGATCTGTTGAAACAAGTCCAGAGGAGGGCCACGAGAATGATCAGGGGACTGGAGCACCTCCTGTATGAAGACAGGCTGAGAAAGTTGAGACTGTTCAGCCTGGAGAAGAGAAGGCTGTGTGGAGACTTCATAGCAGCCTTCCAGTATCTGAAGGGGGCATATAGGGATGCTGGGGAGGGACTCTTCATTAGGGACTGTAGTGATAGGACAAGGGATAATGGGTTCAAACTTAAACAGGGGAAGTTTAGATTGGATATAAGGAAGAAATTCTTTCCTGTTAGGGTGCTGAGGCACTGGAATGGGTTGCCCAGGGAGGTTGTGAATGCTCCATCCCTGGCAGTGTTCAAGGCCAGGTTGGACGAGGCCTTGGGTAATATGGTTTAGAGCAAGGTGTCCCTGCCCATGGCAGGGGGGTTGGAACTTGATGATCTTAAGGTCCTTTCCAACCCTAACTATTCTATGATTCTATGATTCTGTTTCTGCTTTCAAACTACATTCAGATACACAACAATAAGATCATCAAACTAGCCCTGAGCATGGAGTTTCCACCCTAAACCTGAGCAATCCCACCAGCTGCTACTGCAGGAACAGGGAGAATGTTTTGTACATCCATGAGAAAGAAAGAGAAAAGGACAGACCAAGATCTGCAGGTGCTTGTCCAACGTATGCCAAGGGATGTGCTTGGAGCCCCTTGTGCTGCACTGCACCACTTCTGCAGCACAAGTTGAAACATCCCTAAATATTTCGACCTATAGTTAAGCCAGGAGCTCCTCACATGGCTGCAGAAGGCAGTGCTTACTCATAAACTAAGCATGTGAAGAGTGAAACTACACTTGCAGATGAAATCATCAAAGGAGCATAGAGGCTTTAGATGCACATTATCCTTTGCTAGTTATGAATCCTCCAGAGAGCTAATGGCAGCATGACTGTATCCCTAATGGGGTTCAGGAAAAATGGAGAGGAGTCTTACCAAAAGTTTCTATGTTCTAACTTTCTGTTAAAAAGGAAGACACAAATAAATAGGAGGTAGCTATTTTGTAAAACACAGCAGTAACATTTCTTCATTACATCAATGAAGCAAACAGTAAATTACATTGTCTGCCAAAGTCTGATGGAGGCAATTGAACATGAGATGAAAATACTGTTTTACACAGGAGGATGTATTGTATGGGGAAGGCAAAAAGCAATAAATATCTGTATCTTGCAGCAAACATTGCCTGAAGGGAGCCACCCATACCCACATTTATGTATACAGAGCATTGAACATCTGCCATAATTATCTGATGGATGCTCCCTTCCCAAGTACAAATGTGTGAATATAAACCAAGGTTCTGAAAAGTAACTACCAGACCTGGGGAATCTCACTTGCATGCCTGACTTGAGATATTGCAATTCAGACAGTTCTGGGTAACTGCCCCTCTAGTTCTGTTCTTTTGATAGGAATATATTGGATTCCTGATCTTGAAGTGCCTTCCTTTGGTAGCAAACAAGAAGGGATAGAAGGAAAAAAAGAAACCAGAAAGAAAGGTACCAGTTATTCTCAGTGCTTAATGGTGCAGGAAATCCTTGCTGAAGCTGATACAAATCTTACTTATTTCCTCAAATAACACTGGAATTATGTTTTAGAGGTGTTCCAGGGAAATTCACAGTGAATTAAAGCTGTTTGTAAGAGAACACTGAAGACCTTAGAGGAGGGAAATGGATTTATAGAATCACAGAATAGTTAGGGTTGGAAAGGACCTTAAGATCATCAAGTTCCAAACCCCCTGTCATGGGCAGGGACACCTCGCTCTAAACCATGCCACCCAAGGCCTCGTCCAACCTAGCCTTGAACACTGCCAGGGATGAAGCATTCACAACCTCCCCTGGGTAACCTATTCCAGTGCCTCACTACCCTAACAGGAAAGAATTTCCTCCTTATATCCAATCTAAACTTCCCCTGTTTAAGTTTTAACCCATTTAGGGTTTATTTATTTGATTGATATATATATATATATATATTTAGGGTTTATTTATTTGCTATATTTGCCTATCAAGCCCAGCACCTTGTGTTCAGTGCTAGTAAGAGCTTTACCCTTTCCTGTTTGATTTCAGAATACCATGATGGCTTTAGATCTTTCAATCTTTTGATTCCTATTTTCTTAATTGAACATTACTACTTCTCTTGCCTCTCCTCCAAACTTTAACATAGCACAGAGGAGGAGAGGTAAACTGTACAGTCTCAACCAAAATATCTATTTCTCTTACAAAGACAGAGATGTGACAGTGAAGTGTGAAATAGAGCAGCGAACAACCACTGTGAAACCAGAAGCTACACAGTTAGAAGGAAGAGTCCATGCAAGCCAGTCTTGTTTCCTGCCACTGGGTAGTTCACCTCACTGCAGGACAAACTGCACATTTCATGTCTCAGCCCCAGAAGAAATACACTGCGCTTGAATTAATAAATCTTATTGGCATTGTAATGCCTGTAAGGGATCATTTCTCTTTAAGCTGAATGACTGTGGTTGGAAAATCACGATGCCAGCCTGGCCTCCAGCAGTCCCAGGATTTACTGCCCTGTTCTGTATCAAAAATCAGGAGTGTGGTAATTCAGGACACATAAAAAGGATCATCCTGCTGTACTTTAACTAAGAAACGTAGCACTTTGAATATAATGAAGGAAAAAGCTCCATACTATGAATAAAACATCTCCAGTGGAGAGGCCCAGGACCATTATTAAAATGCCCAACAAGCTCCTTACAAACTGCAGCATTGCCTCCAAAACATGAAAATGCCAACATTTACAGGACAAAACCATAGAAGCTGTAAACAGGAACGGGCACTGCATGTGATAGTGCAAGGCGAGGCATGTTATGGAAGCAAAATGAATGCATTTTTAAAGAGGAAAGGTCATCAGCTGAGCTGGTGGAAACTGATGGGAACAGAAGGTGTGGGCTGAACAGAGAGGGGGGTAGTCTCAGGCGGAACAAGAGCTTGACTGTCTGATGCAGATTTTAGTGAATGAAGACAGATCCAGTAGTAGTCTGAGGCTGGAAAAAAATAGGTGGGGAAGGTGGGGAGTCCAGAAACAGCCTGTAAAGGTCTTAGGGAAGAGCTGGGGCCACTGCTTGTTGCTGTGGGATTTTCTCAACAGCAGATCAGTGCGATCTCCATGGGAGGATGTCCTGATGCAGCTGGACTGCATCCAGAAAGGCTTTCCAGCTTCCAGCCTGGATCTTCATCTCAGCTTCCGCAGCTGCATTTCACCTGAGACATGGCTCACGCTGTTCCTGTTCTCCTCCAACCTCTGCAGCCCAAACGGTGGCGTTTCCACAAGAGAGCCACGGCCCACTCTGGACAAGTTTTTGACTTCGGTGACTGGAGAATCAGACCCCAGGGCACCTTCTTTCATGAAGTCCTCTAATGAAGAGCTTCAGGCCGTCTAAGTCAAACTTTCCATTAGCATCTCAGGTTATTTCAGGGCATGCCAGGAGATGCGATTTTCTGCCCAGTGCCTTGAGTGACTTTGTAAGACTTGGCAGGACATTTAGTGCCTGTGCTGTAGGCAAAAAATAGCTTAAATTGTGAGTGCGGCAGCAGATAAGTAGATGTTACTGTGTTGGGGGATGAATGTCCAAAACTGAATCATAGAATAGTTAGGGTTGGAAAGGACCTTAAGATCATCAAGTTCCAACCCCCCTGCCATGGGCAGGGACACCTTGCTCTAAACCATATTACCCAAGGCCTTGTCCAACCTGGCCTTGAACACTGCCAGGGATGGAGCATTCACAACCTCCCTGGACAACCTATTCCAGTGCCTCACTACCTTAACAGGAAACAATTTCCTCCTTATATCCAATCTAAACTTCCCCTGTTTAAGTTTGAACCCATTACCCCTTGTCCTATCACTGCAGTCCCTAATGAAGAGTCCATCCCAGCATCCCTATATGCCCCATTCAGATACTGGAAGGCTGCTATGAGGTCTCCACACTGTTCTCCAGGCTGAACAGCCCCAACTTTCTCAGCCTATCTTCATATGGGAGGTTCTCCAATCCGTGACCATCCTTGTGGCCTCCTCTGGACTTGTTCCAACAGATCCATGTCCTTTTTATGTTGAGGACACCAGAACTGCACACAATACTCAAAGTGAGGTCTCACGAGAGCAGAGTAAAGGGGCAGGATCACCTCCTTCGACCCGCTGGTCACACTCCTTTTGATGCAGCCCAGAATACAGTTGGCTTTCTGGGCTGCAAGCGCACACTGAAGCCGGCTCATGTTCATTTTCTCATCGACCAACACCCCCAAGTCCTTCTCCACAGGGCTGCTCTGAATCTCTTCTCTGCCCAGCCTGTAACTGTGTCTGGGATTGCTCCGACCCAGGTGTAGGACCTTGCACTTGGCATGGTTAAACTTCATGAGGTTGGCATCAGCCCACCTCACAAGCGTGTCAAGGTCCCTCTGGATGGCATTCCTTCCCTCCAGCGCATCAACCGAACCACACAGCTTGGTGTCATCGGCAAACTTGCTGAGGGCGCACTCAATCCCACTGTCCATGTCAGCGACGAAGATGTTAAACAAGACAGCTCCCAACACTGATCCCTGAGCTTTTGAACTCTCAATTAGAAGGCTGCTACTTGCTTGCTGCAACTGGTATGGGCTGGTTATAGATTCTGACAAGAGCTGGGCCAAACAAAAGTGGCAAATCCTGAATCCTCCAATTAATAAAGAAACCTGAGACAAAGCCATCAGTCATGAGGCAGATGCGTTGAGCAGGGACATCTATTAGACCAGTTTGCTTAAAGCTCTGTCCAACCTGGCCTTGGACACTGCCAGGGATTTCATTAACCACGATGAAGCATGATATATAGAGCACTGGGCTTTGGTTTCTCAAGGCTGGCAGTTGAAAGCAACCAAAAAAATGTTCTGTTCTGCAAAGCAATTGTATTGGGTATGAAAATGGTCCAAAAAATGAAAAAACTCTGAACTTTCCAATGGCATTTTTATCTCAACATTTAGAGGAATAGATACATCACAGATACAGTTGAGTTCTGGGGTGTTTACAATACCATTTAGGAAAGCTGCTGAAAACTAAGATGCAGAATCAATTCTCCCTATGTGTGCCTGAGCAGATACAGATGGGAGCCCTTCCAAAATAAAACTTTGTTTCTGAGTGCGTATGTTAGAACAGAACCAAAAAGACTTCACTTGCTTCAGTAGTTTTGAGTTCACTCTCAAAGTCAAATCAATCCATCAGGCTCGGAGTCAAAGACTGTCCAGCATAAATTATCCACAGAAGCCATGAAAAGCACTTCACAAAATTCCACATCCACAAATTTAAAGAACTATTGAGCTGTTTAAAAAACACTAAAGGAGCCGTTGTCTAAAGAAAAGATGTGCTGGGCACCTGCGACTGCAAAGTCAGAGAAAGGCCAAACCTGAGCAATCCAACCCACAGTGCAAATTGCCAGTAAGCACACATATGTATGTGTACACACACGTGCACTACACAGAAACAAATGCACACAGCCAGCCACAAAGATCAACACACACTGGAATCCCAGTGCTCTCACATACAGCACCAATGGGCTGGTCCATTTCTCCTCTCTGGCTGATCAGGATGAAAGGCTGTTAGTAGAAAAAATACAAATATACACATATATGCAAAAATACACACATGTACAGATATAGAGAGACACGTTATCAACCTCTCCAGCTTCTGGTGTTAGACATTCAGTCTCCTGCTGCTGACACTGAAGAAAACAGTTATAAATGGAGTTCAGTCAGAAGACAGGAGAGACTGCACTGGTCAGGAATGGGACACGGACAGAGAGACACCTCTACTGACCATCTCCAGCTCACATGTGATTATCTGGCCCCTTTTATGTCTACATTAATACAATCATAGAACTCCATTTTTTCCAAAACACTTTGATCCTTTCACTCCCCACCTTAGGCTCCTGCCCTAAATGCCTAAGTGCAACCCCAAAATACACTTCCCACTTGCCCCACAGAGGCCCTCAGCCTGTGGCTCCCTTTGGACATTTAGACATTAACTCACTTTATAAAGCACCTCCAAAAAGATGCAGAAGCCTGACTTTACCTGAAAAACCTTGGGGAGGAGGTGGGATTTTTCAGGAGTGCTTATGTGACACTGAAATGAGATTCATTATCGATGAAAAGACAGCTCTTGATCTCGTCTGACCACCTCAAGGCACTCACTTGCCATTCCTTGGATAACTTCAAAGGTAAATTCTGCATTAAGAGAGCTATTTCTTCTAGTGATGTAGTAGCGGTGACAGGCAGGATAACAGTGAGTTAGCAGGGTAATATTACTGTAATCTTTATTGATACAGAAGATTTAAGTTACAGAACATTAGGCAAACCCCCCTCTTACTTGCCCAATATTTGAGTATGAACAGTTACAGACAAGAAAATGATCCAGTTACTTACAGCACAGCTAATGATTAAATTACATTAAAACTGTTAACAATATTACATTGCAAAATATGAGTGCATGTACAGTATATAAATATAATAGCTTTCTGTTCCTTGTCAGGAACATAAGCCAATCACATACATCTTTCAGTTTAATTTAGCTTGTGCTAAAGTACATTTCCATCTTAAATATATATTCATGTAAACTGTATCTATTAAATCTCTCAGCTTCACTCCCTGCGTCTTAACTTGCAATTTATATTACAGTACTTTAAAAGCTGAATGAACTCTCTTATTATTCAGAAGAGGTTTCTGTCAGAATTTCCTCTTTTAAATCTTTGGCAATGTTTCACAGGAACTCTCTTATTATTCAGACTTAGTAGGTTTTTATTACATGACATTTTAATCTCATCCAAAGCAAGATAATCTGATTCCTGACTCTTTCTATTTGAAAGAGCAGGCCATGCAAATGCACTGTATGAGTGTTAAAGTAACAGAAGCCCTACACTGTAGGAGAAAATTGACACTGTGCAAAACATATTAATAAACAAAGATTCAAAAGATACAACATTGCTAGACATGACAACACTGACCCGCTGCATAGACACACTACTTCATACCTGCTCAGTCAACGGCAACGCACCGGTTTGAAGATCTGCTCCTTAACAGGCTGCACCCTGGTCAGACGCAGCAGTAAGATGTGTAAGGGTTTGTATTTGAGCCAGGTTATCCATAGCTTGATGGCAAAGATTAGATTCCTCAAACCTAGCAAGCTTCTCAAAAAGTTGCCTGACTTACAGAATGATATGCTCCATTCACCTGGGTATCAAGGCTGCCTATTCAGGTTGTAGATACCCAGTTCAGCAAAGCTTCATTAACAGTACCATGTCACTTGCACTGTCACTAACTCCAAGTGGTCAAGTCCTTCTGCACCCTGGCTGAAGCACCTTCTCAGAGCTGCTCAGTAGGACACAATCGATGCAGAACAGACGGTATGAATGGACATGACAGTCCTTTACTCTCCAAACACACATGGGTGGAAAGATGCAAAAGTACCAAGAAAAATGACCTGCATTTTAATCTTACCAGACCTACTAAAAATGTTCCATGTAGAAGTATTTAAATGTCAATTAAAACATGCTGCACAGAAATACATTCTATGATCAGCATGCAAGGTACAGTTTAGGTAAACAACAGATTCATTACGAAACAGATGGAAACACTTAGATTCAATGTCTTTTAAAACAGTTTAAAGACTAAAAAAACTTTAAGATGAAAAGCTGAAGTTACCTTTTGCTTCTGTTAAGTACCTGTGTTTGCTCCTCTGTGGCACTTTCATATGAAAGGTTTATTCTGCAGTATCATATCTGCAGAGACTCATCCCTTTAAAGTGCCTGCCAAGTATTTAACTTTACCCATGCTACAATGAAAATAACAGCATTATTGTATCTATTTACTTGAACAAACAAAGGCAGTTTGAACTACATGTTAAAACAAATCTTTGTCAGAAATGCCCTCATCAAGATGGAGATGAAAGTGCTGAAATACAGTCACCACATGGTAGATAACTGGGGAAACATTCTGAAGGGAAAATATATAGATGCATAAAGCATTATATTACTGTAGCACTGTAATATGGTTCAGTATTTCTGAGAAATATACTGAAAGCAAGCAAAATGTAACACATATTTCTATCTTAATTTGTATAAATACAGTAGAGAGATTTTAGCAAACCATATTTCTTAGGGGGAGAATGTTACCATTAAAAATATTCCTTAGAAAAAGAAATTTCTTCATAGCAGGAATGATAAATACAGTTCTGTTATCCTACAAAATATAGTGTTTTTAGAAAACAAAACCAGAAAATATAGCTTTATCATTTGGAGTTGAAGTCGTCTATGAAGTATAAGCCCAAAAGCCAAATATGGACCCTGAAAGGTCAGGATTCCAGTTGGGAACTTGGTGTTGCAGCCTTGGCGAACAAATCTCATTTCGACTCAATTACTGGCTCATCAACTTGTTCTGTTTTTCCTTCCAAAATAGACAAAGGAAGCACAAATCAGTAACGGGCATGTTAGTTGGGGCTGTTCAGCCTGGAGAAGAGAAGGCTGCGTGGAGACCTCATAGCAGCCTTCCAGTATCTGAAGGGGGCCTATAGGGATGCTGGGGATGGACTTTTCATTAGGGACTGTAGTGGTAGGACAAGAGGTAATGGGTTAAAACTTAAACAGGGGAAGTTTAAATTGGATATAAGGAGGAAATTCTTTCCTGTTAGGATGGTGAGGCACTGGAATAGGTTGTCCAGGGAAGTTGTGAATGCTTCATCCCTGGCAGTGTTCAAGGCCAGGTTGGTTGAGGCCTTGGGTAATATGGTTTAGAGAGAGGTGTCCCTGCCCATGGCAGGGGGGTTGGAGCTTGATGATCTTGAGGTCCTTTCCAACCCTAACTATTCTATGATTCTATGATTCTATTTAAGGCAGAATATAAGAATGCAAAAATAATGACTGTATGTTCCAATAGAAATATAGATAGGCAGTCTATAGAAAGTCAGTCTACAGACTTCTAGTAACAGATAAAATAATCCAAACAGTATTTCATGCATTTCTATAGCTGAAATCAAGGCTCAAGAAATGGTGTAAAAAATGGTCAGGACAGCAGTTACCTAATGTACAAAAATAAACTGCTTATCATGCAATGTTTTTGCATTATGAAAGTAATATTGCTCTGAGAAACAACATCCTGCAACTTTTCATTCAAAATTCAAAGGGATATATAATTGCTTTCTAAAAAATACTGTATTTTCACATGTATACCCTAGGTCTCATGAACTGTACCTCTCCACAGAGCACCAGTAGTTGAAAGCAAGTCCTGAGTCATTTCTTCAGACAACCTGCAGGCAGGTGGCATTATTGAAGTAAGGGCTTCAAAACAGACATCCCTGGTGACCCCCCAGCTCACAGTGCTGTGGAATCATAAGCTCTTTCACAAATAACTCATACCTTTTATGTAAGAGAGTATGGCAAAAGCTCCATTCTAGAAAGTTTTGTCTCGTATTTCCCTTCCTCATACAGAAATTAACATTGTGAATCTTTAAGCTGCTCTGGACAGTCAGACCTCTGTGGCTCTACTGAGCATCACAGTTGCCATTTCCCTGGAGCAGGTGTCTGGCATGCTGAACATCTCATGGTACAGAAACATACAGTAACAGATCACATAAGGTGGCAAGAACACTCCTAACTAGCTAACTTTTAGCCTAATAAAAGGCCCATCCTTTACCTCTAAACCTTACCCTACAGTCTTGTCCATTCTTCAGCTTGGACATTAAGATGGTCAGCATGAAAGAAATGCCTTTATGCTTACTGTCATGTAAGCCACCAGTAGCAGCAGCCTGCTACGCTAGCCACAGACAGCTTGAGCCTTCCAGTTACTTGAAACCCCTCCGTTGGAGCCAATGTAAAAAGACTGAACAAGCGTCACAGTCATTCTGAACAGTACTCTGATTCCAGACATAGTGACTCCCAGGAACCAGAGCCAGGCAACTGCAACTACCCAAGAACTTCTCCACAGCACACATTCAAGTCCCCAGAAAGGCAATGAAAAACACAGCTGCTCTATTTTGCAACTGCAGTGCCCCTGGTTCACTGGGGTGCGATTCACCCCATCAGAGGCAGCAAGAGAAGGTCCATGCATTACCAAGCTCCCACTCCAACCCTTACAACAGAGCTGGAGTGAAAACAGTTATGCCTAGACTTGCTACCTGGATACGATGAATGGGCTGACTTCCATCTTTTCTGACAAAGAAGGAATCCTGACTTCTTTATTAAAAGAATATTCTTGCAAATAACCTAAAATCATGTTTCCTTCCTATTTTCATGTATATACTTTAAATCCTGACATTAATTCAGTTTTTCACTACATGAGCAGAGGCTGGGAGCAAAGGAGTTAATTCCGGTAGCAGATGGGAAGGAATGAAGGAAACAACAAGCAACAGAATAAGAAAAGGCTGCATGCTATTTTTCAAAATTTCATTTAAAATCCATTGGAATTTGTCCCATCCATAGGTCTGCCATCCATCTAGGATTTCTTGTTAAAAGAATCAAGTTCACAGTGCCTGGTTATTACTGTAAACCAGCCGCCATGTTTGTAACATTGACATCTGCAGCGATGCTCTCTGTTGCATTCGCTAGAACTCTGGATGCAGGATAAATGATTTCTTCAACTGTCACATACGTCCCTGTTAAAAATCCAACAACTCCAATGACAGCTATAAAAATGTCTTTGAATACTGTCCACAAATTTAAGTTTTCCTTGTAGAAAGTGAGGATTTCAACCAGAGGTGGCAGAATCAGTGCCAGAGTGCTGCTGCTGACGGCTCCAACAAAAGAAATCACCAGGTCTAGGCGAGGGATCAAAACAGCTACAGCACCTGAAACACAAGAATAACAATGGTTGCATCAGATTCAACATCCTCATGAAAAACAAAACGATGACAAACGCATCTTCTAGTGGTTCAGGCTGCCTAAAAAGTTTTATCATTCACTATTTTTCCAGCTACAAGTGGTGTGCCCTATATACTTGTCTTGACTCTAGCTTATTAACACTTCATGATTGTACAGATACATGATAGGCATCTTGTATCTGGGCAGAGAAAGAGGTGTCCTTCAGGTAACCTTAGGAACACCCAACACTCAAAAATAGGTAAGATAAGTCTTCTATCCCATTGTTACGATGGAACCTACTCAATACCAGTTTTTTCCACTGCATGAATATGACATTTAAAGACTGGAAATGCCAAACGTTTATGCATTAACTAGGACAAAGCTGAATAAAATGAGAAAGGAATTATGCCAAAGTTAATAAAAGTCACAAAGTACCCACACCTCTGTAACTTTTGCAGCCACAATTCCATTCAAGCCATAAATTCAGGCCCTGTGAATGCCTAAATAATACAGGATGAGCACTCAGACCAGACTGACTGGCAAGTGTGCTTGATAGCTGCACAGCAATGCACAGTCCATAAGTAACTTAAAAGTGCAGCACAAGCATATTTTCAATGTCTGGTAAAACTCTCAGCTAATGAACATGTTGAATGTGTTCTTCTGAAGTGTAAGAGATGGCTGCAGATTTAAAACTGTTAAAAGAACCCTTTTCTCAACTTAATTTCTGAAAAAGCATGCTTTTTCATACAGCTCAATCTCTAAAACAAAACTAAGGAGAAAAAGGAACAAAGCAGAAGATAAACTGCATTTATACTATGAGGTGACAAATTCTACTTTCATGGGTGAAAGATGAAGAGGTATAGCTTGCCCACAAGACAACCACACACACCATATGGCTTGGCTTTATTCCCTTTGGAATGGAAAACTCTTTTATCATTATCTTCCTGCAGCATACACTATGCAGAGATAGAAAGTACTTCACATCATTCGTCCTCACACTGCAACGATTGCTTTGTCCAATGTTACTAGGGAAGACTACACTCACACAGGAGAAGATGGTTTCTTTACCTGAAACATCTTTGCCCTTTACAATGACAGGTAATCCAGGTCACTGTCCCAACACAGAGCAGAGCCATAATGACCTGTTCAAGGAAAGGGCAGATCCATCCCTTTCCCAGAACCGTCCATATCAGTTTCTCAAATGTATGTAAGTAAATTCACTTTTTACAGCACTTTGCATCAGATTTCAAAGCTGTTTACAAAAGGTTTTATAGTTACATTCTTTTTATCCTTATGCAGAAAGATACATAAAGAATGACATCAGAATAAACAGTGATTTAACTCAGGTAACATCCCTTTTGGATGGCAACATACAAAGCAAACCAGGCAGCAAGACACTAAGGAACATTCTCACGCTGCAGGCATGAGCTGCAACACCAAGTGATCTTCATAAAACCAGCAAGCAAAAGGTGTCTGCCACAGCACATGCTGGATTATGCGCAAATGTCTTTCACAATTTAATTAACTACAATCCATGGGCTCAGAAATGACATCTGGTTAGGCTGTTACACCTGAAATGTTGTATTTATTTGTCTCTACAGTAAATTTGTTTGAGCTTTGCTACTGATACTTTATCATACAAGCCTCTTTAGACATACTTCAGTGAAATAATGTAGATAATTGATAGATGCAGCTAGATTTAACAAATAGATGTAAAGCATGCAGCTAAATTCACTAAGATTGAGTTCTAAATGGATGATCCTATACCTTTACAGTACTGACAACCTTCCTACTGTCAATCACTTTCCTTCAGCCACCCATTTCTACAGACCCACCAGAAATGAGTCTGCAATTGAAATTCTGTCCTCTTGTTCTCAGTCTCTTAAAATGAATTACAGTTCTGAGACAGCTAAAGGGCTCCCAACAGTGCAAGCAAAACCTAATGTTTACTGGTTTTGCTGGAGGGAGCAGAGATGAAGAAAAGAGTAGAGAGCAGTGGCTAAGCCTTGAAGAGCTGGCCTTGCTGCTTCCAACGCTGCTAGAAAGTCCTATTTCCCTCCACTCACCATCATTACACCAGACTCCCCAGTCTTTGTCTTGGATATGTTACATATATCAAGCTATGTCACAGGAAAATCCGCAGTGATCCATGATTAATGAGTTGCCTCACACACAGCAAAAGCAAGATCCAGACAACAATAAGTCAAAATAATTTTATATAAAGAAGTTTGTCTTGCCCTCACCTTTGGAAATAAAGAATTCATTATATACCTTTTGATTACTACATAAAGTGAGGAAACAACAGAGTTGCCTTTGCCTCAGTCATTCTCCCAGCCCCTGTGATCAGTGAAAATGTTCAACAAGAACTATCACCACTGGATGAGGATTGAATCAGGGATTACTTGAGAGAACTCAAACCATAAAGGTATACAGGACACGATGGGTTGTATCCAAAAGAGTTCAAGACAAGGGGGAATGGGTTTAAACTTAAACAGGGGAAGTTCAGGTTAGATATAAGGAAGAAGTTCTTTACTGTGAGAGTGGTGAGGCACTGGAACACATTGCCCAAAGAAGTGGTAAATGCTCCATCCTCAGCAGTGTTCAAGGCCAGGCTGGACAGAGTCTTGAGAGACATGGTTTAGTGTGAGGTGTCCCTGCCCACAGCAGGGGGTTGGAATTAGATGATCTTAAGGTCCTTTCCAATTCCAATATCCTATGACTCTAAGAGAACTGGCGAATGTCCTTCTAACACAACTCTATATTGTCCTTGAAAGGTCATGGAGACTGGGGGATATCCCTGGTGACTGGGGGAAAGTAAGCATCAAGGCCAAAAGTATAATCCAGGGAAATACAGCCAAGTCAGATTCACTTTTGTCCTTGGGAAAAAATCAAGGAGCAAATAATCTGGAGCACACTTTTGAGAAAAGAGTGTCTAGAAACAGAAAATGGATTTCTGTATGATAAATCATGCTTGACCAATGACTGATTTATGGATATTGGTACAATGACTTGATTTATGGACGGGGGAAGAGCAACAGGTGTCATTTACCTTAACTTTAGAAAGGTCTTTGACATTGCCTGCCACAATATTCTTGTATCTGGATGGAGGGAAACCAGATGGGTAAAAAACTCACTAGACAAAAGAATAGTGGTTAATGAGTCAGCCTGAAGGCTGGTAAAAATCCTGCAGCTAGTAGGGAAAAGTAAAAGCTCCCTGTAACTGATAAAAACATGAACTGATCACTTAAGATGACATGAATGATGTTCTTTAAGCCTAGAAAGTGATAGTGTGCTCACTACAATCATAGAATAGAATCATACAATAGTTAGGGTTCAAAAGGACCTTAAGATTATCTAGGTCCAACCCCCTGCCACGGGCAGGGACACCTCACACTAAACCATGCCACCCAAGGCCTCGTCCAACCTGGCCTTGAACACTGCCAGGGATGGAGCATTCACAATCTCCCTGGGCAACCCATTCCAGTGCCTCACCACCCTAACAGGAAAGAATTTCTTCCTTACATCCTATCTAAAGCTCTCCTGTTTAAGTTTGAACCCTAACCCTAACCCCTTGTCCTGTCACTACAGTCCCAAATGAAGAGTCCCTCCCCAGCATTCCTATAGGCTCCTTTCAGATATTGGAAGGCTGCTATGAGGTCTCCATGCAGCCTTCTCTTCTCCAGGCTGAACAGCCCCAACTTTCTCTGCCTATGTCCCTATAGCACAAAGTGACAGTGTTGAAGGTGAGCCAACATCCTATTTAAGTCCAAATTAATTTATATCATTGATCATTAATCATAATTCAAAGCTGGATTAAAATTAGTATTTCAAAAGTGATAATTCACAGGGGTTTTTATTTCTGAAGTAAAATGGCTTAAAAATATATTAATTCTTAATTTCAAATGATGTATCATACTATGCAAATAACAGCAGTGCTAAGCACCCTACAAACCAAATACTTTAGTCCCCAGTGAAATTTTAGCCCCTTCTATATGAGAAGCCACACTATCTTAAAAGCTTTTCATAAAAAGCAAATGCTTGGATTAAGTATCTGAATTGGCCTGCTTATTTGGGGCTGGAAAAAGGCAGAGGGCTTTGTTATGATCAGTACTTATTGCATAGGGCGTGTTCTATTATTAATACTGACATGCTAATAAATAACTTCTGAATTTACTGCAACTATCAAAAGTAAATTAAAAAATATTGCCCATAAAGAGATAAGAATCCCACTGCAGTGGATGACCAATCCATTTCCAGAGTAATGCTTAGCAACAGCTGGTGTCACCGGCACAAGTTAGTTAAAGCCTGCTGTGTTGATTGATGATATAGAAAAAACAAGCTGCCAAGTGCCTTGGCTTCCCAGGGAGAGCCACGTGCAGAAGCTAGTTGAGGTTCAGCTCCCTGTGCTGCCAACCTTAGGGAGATTAAGCACTGAATTATGGCCTGCAGTCCAAATCCATCAAAAATTGCAGTCATCTGCAGATGTTTTTAATCTTGATTTGCTGGCATTTCACCTTGCAAAGTAAAGATCAGAGAGAGCAGCTTGCTTCATCGTGTACAGAAACTCAAGTGCATTAGCTGCCTGCAGCTCAGAATGGGGAAATGCAGGAGCACCATGTGTCAGAAGCACAGTTCTCTCCCACAGTCAGCTCAGGGAGAGGTGTGCTCACTGCAGGCTGGGGCTTACTGCACAGGTCAATCCTTAGGAAAAAATACTAAATTTACATGTGTTTCATGAATGATTTTTAATTCAGTAATCCCACAGAAAATAAATAATCACAATTATTGATTTCACATCAAGCTATTTTGATTGCCAGCAATCGTATATTCATCTTTTTTTTCTAATAACCAGACCTCTCAAATAATATGTCCTTTTCACATGACAGTGAACACTTATCACTTTCTAATAGCAGTAAGTAAATCTCATTGTCACATCATTGCTAATATTTATTTTACTTCTGGTAAGCCCAAAATTAGCCATCATCATTAGATCAACTAACAAAGCCAACAAAAACATCTTCACAGTATGTAATACCATCTCCATACTTTGATAAAAATACTTTCACTTATCAAAATTTACTGGAACATTCTTGTGGAAAGAATAGAATGGTTTGGGTTGGAAAGGACCTTATGATCATCCAATACCATGGGCATGGACACCTTCTGCTAGACCAGGCTGCTCAAAGTCCTGTCCAACCTGGCCTTGAGCACTGCCAGGGATGGAGCATTCAAAACTTCCTTGGGCAGCCTTGCCCAGTGAAATTACGTACATTTGCTGTCTATGGTCTTCATATTACTAAAAATAGTGTAAAATAACACAAAAAAGTGAATTATGGTATGTTTGAAATTCACCAAACCCCCTACCTTTTTACTGTCACAAAACCTGTTGCAGTGATTTCATCGTTAGCTCTGGATCAGACTATATTTATAGTATAATATTCAATTTAGAGTACTTTTGTTAAACAAAATTAACTTCATGATTTAAGTATAGGAAAGATCTTGCACTGGGTTTGTTCCCTTAACATTGATTTGGTTGTTGGAGAATTGCTTTACTCTCAACCTAAACTGAAGGAGCAGTTAATTCCTTTCCAAGATCTTTGCGAATATTGATTTAAGGATGCAATTATAAACATGGAGTTAGAACACTGATCTACCCATTGCCAGTATAAGAATCAATTTAGAAAATAAGTGAATTTTTAAGAGCACAAAACTGCCACAAGTTTTGTCAAGTGGAAGAGATGATACTGCTCTTTCTAGATCAGATGGGGAAGAATTTTCTCTCAGTAGTTTTCCTTTAGAGAAAAAGTCATGAAAGAAACAAGAAAAAGGAATTAAGACAATACTCACAGGAGAAGGGTAATATAAAAATGTATCAGGATGGACTAAGAGGATTTTCAAACATAAGTAAAGAAAAAGGATGAAAAATTATAGTAGAAGTGGATTTAGCGGCTTATGGTAAGGTAGATCAGTACTGACTTGCTTTTGGGGATAAACAAAAACTGATGGTTAGATCAATCTTGAATGTAAACAGCATGTCAGAGAAAAATCATATTTTATAGGTTAGGCACGGCTGAACACTACAGAGCACCATGGAGGACTGTTAACATGGTCAGAAAACACAGGAGGTCAAAATTCTGCTCTACCCCACCAACAAATATCAATACCTCAGTGGTAATACTCTGTATCTGTGTAAATGAAAGTTTGGTGTGTACCCCATAGACTGAATCAGCCAGTATGTTTATTGGTTAATTATACCTCATCATTAAAATATTTACTAAAATAGGTAATGTAAATAAGTAGAATATATTTTATGTAATTTGCACAAAATATATAATATTGATTAGAGTTAATCATAAAAACAGTACTTAGTTTCAGTTACTGGATGAAAAGCAAAAAAAATGTAGCACAAGAACATGCACTGAATATGGACAGATTAGGCACACACTGAAGATGAGTGCTCCTTCAGACCTGAGCTCAATGATATCCTATCACAAAGACCTTGAAGGATCTATTACAAATGAAACTAAGAAATCTTTCTGTACTAAGGACTGCTCAGATTTTATCCCTCCCTTTTGTTATCACAAGATATCTTATACACTCTCACAGTTAGTGATTCTTTTTCAATGAGACAAAGCACTTGAGAATATAGTGTAAAGAAAGTCCTATAATAAGGAAGAAGAGTAAATGACAAGGTCTTATCCAACCCTTCCACTTATAGCGTGAATTTAGTTAGTATATCCACGTGAGCAGATCATTCAGCCATTTATAAGCATCTTCCTCTTGAGAGTGAGTTGCAATATTTCAACAAGGCAGGGGAAGGAAAATCACATAAAAAGAAAATCAAATAGAAATGTGAAAATGTAACAGTGCAAGCATGTGGTTTATTTAATATGCTATACACAATTTCTTAATTTTGCTCTGGTATTTTAAGGCTGTGTACCTTTATTATGACAAGTGATCTTTAAAACTTTCCTAACTGCAGCAGGCTGGTGAAGTCATTACAAGGAAGTCATAAAAGACTTAATTCTCATACGGGTCCATCTGTATATCTTTGCTGCCCATTACACATGGTAAAGGTAGAGGAAACAAAACAGGATAAAAGTTTAAAAATTGCTAATTTTGACTAAAGGCAATTCAGAAGACACCACAAGCTGTTATTACCCAGCAATTCCTTTCTATTCTTTTATCAAACAAGACAGATATTTGTTTGAAATTGTTGTTTGAAAGCCTATCCCACTCTGCTCAGCACTTGTCACCTGGAGTAACGTGTTCAGCTTTTGGACCCTGATATACAGAAAGGATGTGGAGAGCCTGTAGAGGGTCCAGAGAAGAGCCACAAAGGTGATTCAAGGGTTGGGAAGCTGCATGCGAGGAAAGGCTGAGAGACATGGGTTTGTTCAGCCTAGAGAACAGAAGGCTCAGGGGAGACCTTATCACCATGTTCCAGTATTTAAAAGCTGGCTACAAGGAAAACAGAGACTGTCTTTTTACACAAGGAGTCACATGGAACGCAAAAGAGGTCATGGGCACAAGTTACTCCCAGGGAAATTATGGTTGGACAGAAGAGAAAGATTTTTCACAATGAGACAATCAGCCATTGGAATAATTTCCCCAGGAAGTGGGGCATTCCCCAGCACTGGACACTGTTAAGATTTGGCTGGACAATGTGCTGGGCCATCTAGTCTAGGTCATGTTTTGCCTAGAAAGGTTGGACCAGATAATCCTTAAAGTCCTTTCTAACCTGGGATTCTATAATTCTGTAATTGTGAGGATCAGGTTATCAAGCCACTAATCACGAATAACACTAAGCCATCATTTGTATTTTAGCTTTTATGCTACATGAAGCACTAGCAAAGAAAATGCCTGGAGTGACTAATTAAAGCTATGAAGTAATTTTTTAAGAAACAACTTGAAGCAAAGCAATGTATCACTTTAATCTAAAAGAAAAAAGCAGTAGGATGCCAGCATACACACTGGCAGAAACGTTACCCTTTGATGGCCCTAAGTATTTTCTTTATTGCCAATTGTTTTCAATACACAGAGAAAAAGCTCTCAAATATTTTCAAGGAATGCTGCTTTCGTTACCTTTATCCTTTGCAGTCTTCAAAAGGCTTACTTGCAATCTGCCTATCATTTCTAGCATCTTGAAAGAAAAACTTTGCCCATTTGGCTCTCTGCAGAACAATGTATCTATGCATGAGAGAAAATGTTTTTCCCCATCTATAAATTAGGAAATTATTTTGAAAATAAAGGGCTTTTTTAATTAGAAGTCTGCATTCAGGACCTCCTGCCAGTTGCCATACAGCCTAGGCAGCAGATGCCTTGCTGGGGCTCATTTTAAGAGACTTCCAATCTATTTCCATTTTTTTTTCACTCAGTATATATTAAATATGGTTATTTTGCTTTTCAAATTGTAAATGTTCTCTCACACTAACCTAGTGATACAGGTGGGTAAGAACAGTTTTCACTCATATTCATATGAGCTCCCAGAAGACTGCAGTCAATCAGAGATGCTGACTGCACATTCCATACCTTCCCTGGAAAGCAGAGTTTGCTCTCTACCAAGTAGTGCTACTAAAGGAATGCAATCACTTCTAATCCCTGCCACTCTTAAATTTGAGTAAAACCTTACCTAAATTCTCCTTGTCAGTTGAGTGATAACCAGAGTGCCACACACAAGTAACTTAAGGAAGTGTGTGTCAATTCTCTGGTGAACTCTCTGCATGGACAGAATCGATAGCAGGGAATCTGCTCGACCACAGTTTGCCTCTACTAGAGCCACAGTTGAGTATCGTATCGGTTTACTTATAAGCAGGAAAAATAATTACCACTAGAAAACTAAAACAAAGTGCCAAGAATCTGTAAACATAAGATGTACCCAGGTATCTTTAGCCAAGTCACTTCCTTCTTGCTCAGAAGTCAAATCTTTCCACATGCCACACTTGTGACTAAGACATTAAAGCATGTGCATATCACTGTGTGAAACATTATCCCAAACAGTTAGTTTTACTAGTTAGACCATTTTCTTCTACAAACTTATTGTTAAGACAGCATATCCAAGAGAAATTAAATTCCATACACTGTTGGGTTATGATTTTCTTTTTGTCTTGTTTTTTGTTTGAGTTGCAAAGCAATACTCTGAAGAAGAAATGGCTTCTGTATGTAAGTTGCAAAGACTGGTAACATCACCTCTTAGCATTCTGCTCCACATTTTACATTGTTTCCTGAAGGGAAACAAATACTTTCAATGTTTTGACAAGAACTTTCACTTTCCTCATAAATTTCTTTGCTCCCGTTATATTCATTCGAGGGAACGCTTAGTAGCACACTTCATAGGTCTTATTTAATAGCATGTATCTGAAAACAACTGAGAATTTTATCTACATGACTTTCAAAAGTATAAGTAACATCATATAAGCCTCCCCACTAAGAACTTGACAGACTTCACTGTCAGTTACCCAGGGGACTTTATCTGAGCAAATACTGCTCAGCTGGTGTTGATGAATTTTTTTGTACTCACTTTTTCCCCAGGTTGAACTACTCCTTAACTAAAACCTTCACCTTTACTGAGCTAGCTTCTCAGCAGGAGAGGACAATGCTCAGCATCTTCCAACTCACTAATTAGCCTGCATGTCTCTATTGGCTAATTAAATGTCCTGTCTGCAAAGAGAAAGATTAAGGAATTCACTGGCTATCCCATCCTTGTTTTAAGCCAGAGCCACAGGTAAGACCACTTGATTAAACACGTCACTCCAAGCTGACTGGATGACACTAAAGATACACACACAACTTTGTAAGAAAGGGAGAAAAATTTGTGATAAATCCCAAGGAGGGAGAAGTATGAAAGCTGGGCTTCCTTTTCCTTAACCCAAGCTTGTAAGGGAATACTGCAAGAAACAGATCAATTCAGCAGCACAACACTGAGATAGCATAAAGATGCCCTAGGCAGAATTCTTACATCTGAAATTCCTGTGACTTTACCAAGTAAATTCTTCAGGCTTCATTTTCACCCATGCAAAGAAATATAAATAAATAGCAACACCAGCAATATGTTTGCTTTAACAAGGCAGCTTGAAAAAGTAGACTTATTTATTTAGTGCTCTAAAACAGAGGAGTCATCCACCTGGGCAATAGACTTGTTTGCTCTTTTGCTGTAAACTGGCTTACATGCATCTTAAATGGTTTTCTGCTGATATTTTCTCAGTGTTGGCAATGAAAATCATGTTTCACTTTTTGAGCTAGACAACACTTCAATGACTGGCAGACTTATCACTCTCAGTTCAATATACTGAGCATCAGTTACACAGCTGCATCAGTGTGAGTAGATGAAAACAACAGTGCACCAGCTGATTGCCACACTAATGCTTTTCTTAATGAAGCTCTTAATTAGCTGCAGTGAAAAAAGGGAGATAGAAGGAGGTGAAAGAGAAGAGAAAGCAATGCTTCTCAAAGAAAGAAAATATCAGCGATAATTAATGCAATACAGTTAAGATACTGTGATGATTAACATTTGGACATCTATAATATCACTACGGCAGGAGTTCACTGTGCTGAATGCCAGATAAAAGCACTATCAATTTTATTTCATACAGCTTTCTTTCCTTCCAGAAAACCTCTCATGCCTTCAGGTGAATGAGAATCTAACTTCTGAATTCGGCACAGACTTCTTGTAAATAGACATCAACAGAGAGAGATGGCAAGACTGCAAGGAAGAGGTAAATTTATTTTTAATCCTATCATAAAATAAAATTGATACAGAATCCCACTATTTTTTACAAGTTCTTTTATACTTATGATGTAAAAGTCCCTGCCCTCACAATTTATAATCAAACAAAAAGCTAAATATAAGATGCAGTAGTTACACGTAAGGACAAAAATAGCTGCCTACTTCAATGCTAAGTGGTTTTATATTTTGCTAGACATGTACGATAGTGTCAGAAATAAAAACATGCCCTACTCTACATTACTATTCAACTGTCCGTGAAATCATACACTAAAAAGGAAACCTTCCTGAAATGATGTTGAAAAGCATCCAAAACAATTTCATTTCTCCATTCAAGAAAACAAAAATCAATTTCATGAGAATATTTGCCTGTGCAATATTAGAGTTTAAAATGGTATAAAACAGAAAATTCTGAAATTTAGTGGTGGTGTTGGAGACCCATACTTTTAGAAAATACCTAGTTTAGTCAAGGACAGAGCTGCCTGAAATGTTTGACAAGCTATAATCAACATCACAGCACTGCTTAGTTGTCTTAACTATGCAATGTGTGATGCAGCAGCTGCAGAACTGTGACAATCACACGCTATCCAAAAAAGCACTCTTTTTACATCACAAGTGATGGCACAGTAGCTCTATGTACAACCAGGATGGTAGAACTTGGATGTTCTGGCCATTATTCAAGCTTCTACCATGATAAAGACAGAAAAGAGTGGCTGTTACCAATGCAAAGCCCAAGGAAGTTGTTTGATTTTCTTCTAAAATCTAATGAAATATTTAGTAATCACTTTGAGATCACTAAATTCCCTAAATTGAGACTTATCCTGCTTTTTCTGCTCCTTCATTGACTAAACTGAATTTCAACTCAAGTAATCATTTAGTTTAGTAATTATCCTAAAAGAAGTTTGCTTAGGCACAACTGCTAATATACACAATACTATCACGAGTGTCCAATAGAGATTTGCTTTCTGCACACAAGGAATGAGATACAATCTGTTTTCTTGACAGGTACATATTCAGAAATTCTGAAAGCTTTATGAATTTTATTAAATAACCATGCTCACCTATGTCGCAGAATAGATATGGTTCTATAACTATAGAGTGGTTAGTTAGGGATGACCTTAAGATCATCTAGCTCCTGTTCCTCTACTGTACTCTCATGAGACCCCTCTTGGAAGACTGAGTACTGCCTTGGTGTCCCCAACATAATCAGGACATAGAAGTGTTGGACCAAGTCCAGAGAGGGCCATGAGGATGATCAGGGGACTGGAGCACCTCCCATATGAAGACAGGCTGAGAAAGTTGGGGCTGTTCAGCCTGGAGAAGAGAAGGCTGCGTGGAGACCTCATAGCAGCCTTCCAGTATCTGAAGGGGGCCTATAGGGATGCTGGGGAGGGACTCTTCATTAGGGACTGTAGTGACAGGACAAGGGGGAATGGGTTCAAACCTGAACAGGGAAAGTTCAGGTTAGATAGAAGGAAGAAGTTCTTTACTGTGAGGTTGGTGAGGCACTGGAACAGGTTGCTCAAGGAAGCTGTGAATGCTCCATCCCTGGCAATAAAAATAATGCAAATAAATTTAAAGGCCACAGCCCTTCAGAATCATATATGAATGTTACATTCTATGGATAGTCTAGAATTAACTAAATACTTTATGGTACTGCATATTAAATACTCTAAATTTTAACTAGTTTCATGTTACCTCACCACATTCTTGTTCACTCTGGCCTACTTATGGCTGATCTCACTCAGTTCTGCTAACAAGAAAAGCAAAGCATGGGACTTTTGAAGAAACTGGACTAAAAATCACTGCTTCACAGTTGGCCCAGACATGTACTGAACTGCAGAGACTGATATCAGTGCAACATGATTTCATCCTACAGATTTCCTGTGGCCAGATTTTCAAACTCAGGACCTCAAAAGTAGTCAATATGAAATCTCCTCAGTATTATACCTCTACATTACAGCACCTAAATAAGCAGACTGCTTTCCTCACAGCCTGATCACCTACTGCTGCATAAGACAAGCTAATGAAATAAATCTTATCGGCATAAAAGTATCAGCTGTGCAAATCTGAACATCAAAGTGTTTTCATACAGTCAAAGCTAAATACCACTTAAGCACCTCGTCAAATCAGAAATTGCTTCCTATAGAGGAACTGATATTTAAAGTGACTTAAATGTATTAACACAAGGATAGTTCAAGACAAGAGTCTGAACGACAGCATTAAACCTAAGTGTCAGACACAGACTGGCACTTGAAGAACAAAACTAAATCCTCAGGGTTTTGGAATACTCTAAGACAGCAACAGAAAAACATTAGGAAAAAAACCAAAGCACTTAAACTTCCACAAATGTAAGTGCTTTTAATATTTGAAATTTTTAGATCTGGACTGCTTATGGAGATCAAATTTTAAGCTATATTTTCCCAGTTCTCCAGAGTTAAATCTTTTGCTTCCAAGAAGTGAACAGGTACATAAAAGCAACTTTAACATCTCATTCAGCATTAATGTAGTTGAAGCTTGAATGCTAAAGCAGAGGTGGTGAAAACCGGACCAACAAAGTTATTAACATGCAGATCAGAAGGAAAACCAGGTTATACGAACAATTTGAAAACTGATGTGATTACCACAAGAAAAGAAATGTAGAAATGCAGTTAGATTTTGCGGAGGACAGGGTTTCAAAAATTCAATTACTAAAAGCCAGACAAAACTGGACAAGAAGTGAAAACAAAGCTTCACAAACCTATTTATTTTGGTTCATAAGCCTTTGCTTAAAATGGAAGAATATTGCATCTTACTCTAATAGACTTTTGTGACTTTGATTTGGGTTAAGGTATCCATCCCATTCAGTAAAAGGTATTTTGGTAAATGTGAAATACTGCAGTAGAAGACACAGCTACTTGTGTTAGCTGCACCAGGGACAGATTAAGAGACTGTAAACTGTGGGAGTTCAAAACAAAGGAAGGACTGTGTTCTTCATCCTTATTGTACAGATGCACTTTTAAAGGCCTGGTCTTGAAAAGCATAATATGGAAGAATTAGCACTGTTGATTCCGCTGTCCAAATGGTATCTTTATGAGAGTGGGAGATCTTAATTTAAATGTTTAATATAAATGCTTTTCACAAATTTCTGGCAATCAGATGAGTATGTAGGCATAAAGAATGGGCACGACATTATACAAACGTATATATTTCTATATATATGGAATGTAATATGCTCTTTAGACAAAATGAAGGATTAAGACTGTACAGGCAACCTTGATTTCACAATTTGATTTCAAAGCTTCACAGAAAAACTAAGGAATTGTACAGGGTAACACAATTCAAGACCAGACTCGAACACAAACCTGCATGCTGCATACTGAATATTCTTGACTTCTTTAAATAATGACAACTTTTCCAGATAGCAATTGTTTCAGTTTTTCAGCATTCACACTACCAGCATCATACAAAAAAACTTATTGGCTATGAATGTTTGGTATCATCCATATAAATGTATTTAAGCAATAGAAAAAAAAGGCTGGACAATGCTGCTAGCAAGAATGAAAGTCATTATTCCTAACTTTTATTTGAGAGTATTTTCGTAAATGTTCATTTACTTGTTGCTGGACTTGTTTAAAATATAACCTCACATACATTTTACCACATTTTTCATTTTCCCTCCTCTTTGTTTCAGCAAAAAACTAGTATCACATACTCCAGTTTCAACTTCAGTAAGTATCTCTACCGACACACCCAGGTGTTTTCTGCTCACACTAGCTTTAAATAACTTCAACATCCTCATGTGAAGAATTTCTTCCTAATATCTAATCTAAATCTACTGTATTTGAGTTTAAAGCCATTCCCCCTTGTCCTGTCACTACTTGCTCTTATAAATGCAAAAGTAAAGAATACTGAGTCAGAGCCTTCACAGTTAACGCCTAATGCCCGGACAAAAACAGCAGGTAGAAGCTGAAATATGAGAACTTCTTTTTGAACAAGATAAAAAACATCTTTACTGTTAGGGAGGTCAAACACCAGCACAGGTCACCCATGGGCTGTGCCATCTCATTTCTTGGAGCTACCTGGACACAACCCAGAGCAGCCTGCTTTCACTGGACCTGCTCTCAGCAGAGGACCAGGGCTGACAGTGACTTCCTACCACTGCTGTTCTGTGATTCTAGAATTGCTCTCATGTTCTGGAAGATTATTTTGTCATTTACCTGTATAATGGAAGTGCTCACTTACAGGTGCTATCCACCTCAGGGTTTTTTTTTCCCCCATATTGGAAAGAATGTCTGGAAAGGGGCACTGCATGGACAAGGTAGAAAAGCAGGAGTAATTTAATGGTAATACTGAACACAAAGTAAGACAGAATAAAGATCTACTTCATAAAGTCTAAACTGAAGAGCACAAGAAGTACTTGGCCTTAACTCAGTACTATAACATTTGCCTTTTTCAGTGTGGCATTATAGGGTTAATGAAGGTTTAATGGACAGTATGTTTTCTCTAACCTGATTTTCATATACGTATAAAATAAACTGAGTGAATTGAACATGTTGGAATCATGGGTTTTATCCCATGTCTAAATATTTCAATATAGAGATCCTCTGTAAATGACCTAAGAGTCTCCCCTTGTCTCTAAGCCTGAACCATTCAACTAGCAAAAGGGGGAGGGTGGATTAACTGCACTGTGAGAACATCAGGCAAAACTAGAGTATTTGTAATGAGTCACATGTGTGCTAAATGGCACCAGTTCTCTAGAACTCCAAAGTGCCTAACAATTAGTATAACTCTTGACAGCATTTGGACAAGTAAGTAGGTGGCAAGAACATTGGTACATTGGCAACAAAGGAACATCTAATTTTCCCAGTATGTATATGCATCACCAGCTCAGTGGCCATCCCCTACAGAGCAGATAAGGTACAATGAAGACAGTATAAGTACCATGTTTTACATCTCCACTAGATAAAAACATACACACTAGCATTGCTACTTCAAAGAAGAAAGATGCTATGGATGTAAATTAGGAAAACCAGAAATAACTGTTCATTCACATGATAAAATAAACCCAAACCAAAAGCTAAAACAAAACAGAGATTTAACACCAATGAAGCACCAAAACTAACTGGTTTCCAGCAGTGGAATATAATGCTCAGTTCTTCTATGAGTATATAATATCCCAACTGAATATTGTAAAATGTTCTCCCATATTCTCATATTACAACTCAGGAAATGACAAAGGGAAGGTTTCTCATACAAGCAAAGAGCTGCTACAAAAAGACGGTAGAGAACTGTGTTGTGAATAAATAGAAGTATTTAGTCTTTAAAATCTCTAACATTTAAAGTAAATATTTTCAACAGTTCTGCATACAATTAAATTTTTTAATATAATTAAACACGTAATCCATTAAATATGATTTTGCTGTGACCAGAAAAAGTCCACGGGTTTTGCACATGCATAACAGTGCAGTCTCTTGACTTGTGTTAGCCTTTTACCTTGTTTTAACTGTGACAGCAATCCTCTAGCCATTAAATTGACTTCTGCCTAACTTGTTCTAGCTTAGTTCTGTGACTACAATATATGTTAATAATCTGTCAAACACTCAAGTTACCTACTAAGTAACCCTACACTGTTTAGAGCAATTTTACGTTGTGTATAGCTTTTCTGTAATAATTCATTTGGACTACAGTGTTAGCATCATTAGAACAAGACTAATAACAATTGCATTGTACTTTAATTATACTCATAAAATATTAACTAAACGTGATTAATAAATCCTTGCACCTGTGTATAATGTTTTTCTGTCTTAGCCCATAGCAAAATTTTGAGTGTAAAAAAACAATCCTAATTGAGACTTGAGCCAACTGTATATATCACTGTGTGCTCTGCTATTGTATCACAATAAATATGACTCACCACAGAACTTCAGTCCTAACAGAGCATGTTGGTTTACAAAGCTAAACTACTGACAGTTTCAGGAGAAGCTTCAGACATATTAATTCAGATCAACAGCATTTTGCCATTTGCACTCGTCCAATTCCACACCCATACTTACAGTAGCTGTTAAATATTTTTCTGACATACCACCTCACATGCACTTCATAACAATGAAAATCTTCCTCTTCGTTAAAATAAGGATCCACCTTTTCCCATTCCTCCCTAGAAAACTGCTACAGCTCCCAGATTATTCACTCATGCCTCAGGATCTATGAAAAACTCAAGCTAAGGCTCAGTCTGAAACCCTTAATTCAGTTCCTTGGCTTGGAATGATGCCAATAACTAGGAAAACTATTTTTACTAAACAAGTAATTTAAATTTTCATTTACCTATTTTAAGGTTTTTTACTATCTATTGATAAGCATCAGCATTTATGGAACAGAATAACCCTACAACTGCATTAGTTTTTAGCTTTCTCATACACAGAGAACACTGGAATGAGATGGAAAGATAAACGGGATTCAATCTGTAAGACATAATTACTATCTGATTATACAGCATTTCAGTATAAATACAGGGTAATTAAACAAGACTTAATTCAGATATTGCAGCACCTCTGCCACTGAAAGCACTGTGTGCTGTGTCACCCCATTATGACTGGGTTTTCTGTCTTCACTTCTGTACTGTAAAGGCACCATCTTTAAAAGAACTCTGTATTTAACACTGAAATACACTTTTTCCAAACAACTGATCTTCTCACCATTTTTAAAAGATATTCTCATGTGTCCTGGACTGTAGGAGTACCCAACCACCTGCAGACAAACTTCAGGAAGGAGAAAAGCCCTCCACTAAAGATACAGGAGATGCAGACAGTATGCTGAGGACAATGAAGTTGGGAGTCAAACAAGACGTGCCCCGGTCCAGGTGCTCCTCATGTATTTTTTTAAGAAGTTGGGAGTTACTCACTAGAAATATATGGAATGTTTTTAATACAACACTACTACAGCACTTGACTTTTCAGAATGAAAGTTGAAAACCGGCATAAATACCATATGAACAACCTGGAATGGATGGATGGGTCTTACTAGTTCTGATAACATAAAGCATGAAAGAAATGTGCAAAACCACAAAATTGGAAGAAAAAAGATAAAGGAAAGAAAAAAAGGTTCCTCAGACTAATCTCTGCACTTCACATTTTGGAAAGGAGTTCTAGTACATGAAATCTAATCACATTCCCAACACTAGAAGCTGAAAAATCAATTCAAAAGCCTATTAAAAGGAAGCATTGCTTAGGTTTGATTCCTCTGCTGCCTCTTAGAAGGATAAGAAGCTATTGTCTGTATCTGTAAAACAAGCTATTTGAAAACAGCAAGCGAACACAGACGTTTAGCTATCATTTTACATTACTGTAGAATGTTTGCTTCCCACTTATAGAAAGCTCAGACCCTGAAGCCTACACTTTTAAATGAGATACCTAATAGCAAAACGTAAGGTCCAAATTTGTTTGCCCCCAAAAGCACAAGTACAGCATTGAAACAGATTGTGCAATTTGTCTCTTAGTCTCCAAATGAACACAGCAGATAATGCAATTATATTTTGGAATGTAGAAGCACAAAAGGAAAAAAAAAATCATTTTTGTTCAGAATAACAAAGGATTTGAACTTGTAAAAAATGAAGCTAAATCCTCCTGAGATAACCAGTTACGCATTGACCAGCCTAGCACATAACATACTAACATTTATAGTAAACTGCTTTAAGTCTCTTATCTGTGTAAATGTCAGTTGATTTCAAGGGAAGAGAGTTCACTGGGATCAGAAAGAAACATTCCCAGAACCAACACTCCCCCATGCCTGGAGGCAACAGTTCTCCAGGAAATACCATTCAACTGTTTGGCCCCATTTCTCTGTGTATAAGTTTTCCTTGTAAATCATTCCTTCCCTGCCTGAACTCCAGAAATTCCCAAATCCCCGACAGACTGTTTTCAGCTTTGCCATCGTATCCCCTCTTCAGAGTTCAAGGTCAGGCAAACACATCACCTACCCTGCTGCACTCTGCAGTGGTGCTGCAAGTCAATACCAGCACCCACGACTGGAAAGCAAATAAAATTACTAGCATCTTTTCAGAACACTGCTCCTTTGCATGATACTTTGCTCCCTTACAGTTCTGTATTGATGAAAAAGGCTGTTATAAAATTAAGGGAACTAGAATTACATACCCGATTACCCAGCTGAGTAATTTTAAAAAGCTGTTGTGTAAGAAACTCAGTTCCAAATTATGAGGGAGATTATATGTTTTGTTCACGACTCAAAATAGGTCACATTTTTTCTCCCTATAGCCTAACTTTATATTTTTTCTTTTATACATATATATATGAATACATGTGCCCTCTAAATTCTCCAGTATCAGGTAAAAATATTGCCATTGGCATCTCAGCAAGCAGCTTTGTTTAAATTTATTAGTGTAAATACTATAGATGTTTTAAGCAGCTCAAAGAAAAGTGGTTTGAAGGTAGAAGAAAGACATTTACTGAAATTGCCTTGATAATTTAGTGCATGAAATGCTGCTCTGCAAACGTACCACCAGTTAGGGAAAAAGTTTAACTATAATTTTAGTTATTATGCGTGCTTTTGATACCACCTGTTATTTTTGTGATTTATAGTCTTGGTCTTTACACTGTAAACTATAAATGACCAAAACAACAGCAGGTGTCTCTGCCTGTGGCAGGGGGTTGGAACTATGCGATCTGTAAGGCCCCTTCCAATCCAAACCATTTTGTGATTCTATATCCTGGCAAGTAAGATGGACAATACTCACCATTGTGAATTGATCTGAACTTGCTCCATGAATGCTATCAGGTTCATGGCTTTTATATTCAAGTTGCAGCACTGAGAACCACAGGACCCAAGATCCTTTTGAGAATACCTATCATGCTGTTTTCTTATTATATACACTCCTTTGTTACAGAGAACTTGAAGACTCATCATCTTTAGTGAATTTAAAATGCTACCCTGCACTTTGGTAACTAAATCAGTAATAATGAATTCTTGCTTTTCTATCAAGCCCTTTGTTCCTATTTAATCATAGCAATTATTTCTATTGTGCTTACCCCCTGTAATTTTATGTTATACAGAACGACAGTGTCTGAGCAGAAACAATTGCTCACAATAATCTGTGTGTTTATTTTTATTGTCATTACTGTCATTCCAGCTCTCTCATTGCAAAAATAGAGTGCTCAAAGTTATGCATAACAGACTATTTATTATCTATGCTGACCTTTTCCTTGGGGTTCAACCACCTAATAAAGACAAATCAAAAACCCCACTAATGCAAAGAATGAAAAGTAAACAAAAGTAAGGTATCTTCTTATCCCTCCAATAATTGCCAATAAATATTGTAATAGTAACATGAAAAAAATAGTTACTGTATTGGGTTTTTTTGCACTGTACCATCAGGTATTTTTTTGTTGCCAAGAAATGCCTTTTAAAGAGAGATCTATTTACCAACATGTATTAATAAGAAACTGAATCCCACAGAGCTAAACCTGAGCTAAAGTCAGAGAAAACTTGCTTTTTCACCTGTACTCACTCTCAGCCCAGTACACCCTTGTCAAAATACAGAGATCAGAATTGCACCAGTACTTAAAGCTGTGGGAAGCAGTTTTCTATGGCAGCAAAATGATGCCCGGCGTCCTGTTCTCTGACAACTGCACTGGCCTTTTGGCTGCTGAGCTGATGGTTTCAGAATCTTCTTGACTCCAAGATCCCAAGTTTTACTGGGTACTTCCAAGCCCAGCACTGTTGTAAGAACAACTGAAATTACTTTTTCCCCTCTTTTTTTCTTAACCAAACGATTTATTTAAAATGAATTTCATTCACTATTTGCAAGCTTCTCCTCTTTGCAAACTCCTTCAATAGCTCCTCATCATTGCCATGGCATTCCGCTATCCACAAGGTCTGATTCCCAGGTCCATCGCCACTAGACCTTTTTTTTTGCTTTTTTAAATACACCAAAATTATATCAATAGCCTTCCAGTCCCATGGCACAGAGGCCGTTGGTAGTAATAGTTCACACACAGCTTTGCATTTTAGTGCTAACCTCCTTCAGGACTCTCAGGTGAATAAAGTTAATAAAGAAAAACAGGAATACAGAAATAAGCTACTTCAGCTCTTGCCATGGAGGAAATCTACACAAATATCAAAAAAAGAGAATTGAATTCTTCTCACCTAAATCTTGGTGCCTGGAGACAAGCTCATTGTGTAGGTTCCATTATATTAGGTAAAGATCTATTCAACATCGTAAATTAAATTTTGGGTACAATTCACCTAAGCAAATACAAAATTCTTATTCAGAAAGCAAGGCAGCCCTTACACTCCACTAACCACGTTGATTAAAATTCATCTCATGGTAGTGGGAGCTGGCACAACCAATTTAGATGCAAACATATATAGAGAGATGCAAGACAAATTGCATTCCAAGATACATAATCTTCCAATAGTTAAAACTGGTTGAGAGACTTTCATGCTTTGTGGCTGAATTTATTTACGATAACTTTACGCTTTATGACTGAATTAAAGATACTGATACTTAAAACACTGTAGGATCTCTGTAACTGACAGCATGAGAGTACCTGTAAATGTAACAAGGCTCATGAGGACCTAACTAGACGATTACACACCATCCTCCCCCTGTGAGTTTAAGCTCATTCTTAATTCATACAAGTCTTGCATGTATGCAACAGATGATAAACTCTATGTGAACCTTACATACCAAACACAACAAATGCACTTGAAGGGAAAAGTGAGGAGACTGCAGAAGTGAGGAGATTGCAGCAGCACACTTGCAGATGCACCTAATGGCAACAGAATTTGCCTTGAACCCACACGAAGACCTGGCTTACACTACGTAATGCCAATTATTCTGAAGAATCGTATTCTAAATGTTTAAAATTGAGCACTTTATAATGAAAGAACACAGCTAACTTCAGATTTTCCATCCTAACTCTTACCTGTTAGTTTACCTGTAGAAATTCTGAAAACACATTTGTGTTTACAGTGTATTTAAAAGCTAGTGTAAAGAAAAATAACCTTGGAAATTATTCCATTTCCAGACAAGATTTGAAGGGTGATTTGCAGTTTGTTAAATAAGCCCTATTCATACTATGCCCTAAATGAAGGATATATTCTGTAGAAAATCTACAGTCTCAAAATCCCAACCATAATAAGTATGGTTGAGTCTTAAAGGACATGAGAAGTAGTTATGGTAAATAGAGTGTCTATAAAGAATCAGAGATGACAGACTACACATGCAAAAGAAATAAAAACTTAACACAGATCCACTTGCCAGGAAGACCCTGGAAGTCTGTCACAATGCACAGCCTTTATTAACTCACATCTTAAAAGCTAACGGAGAGAGCTAGAGTTGAAGACACGCAAACAAGCCGTGTATAATCTTCTTCATATTCCGCAGTATGGACTATTAAATGACTCATAAACAAAAGGAACAAAATCAGAATAAACAAATACCATTTTTTTGAAACAGAGCATTATTATTCTTCCCTAATACCTCATACAGTTGAGCTGTATAATAGGCCTTCACCAAATAATTTTCTTTTTGGAATGTATTAAAGCGGAGATGTCATACTTAATCTACATGGTTCCAGGGCAGCATCAAACAAGTCTGGAACAACTGACAGGACAAAACAGACTTGATGTAGATGTTAAACAACAATACAGCAGAGCTACAGTCAGGCCAAATTAAAAGTTACCAATAAGTCTGACTGATAATCTTTTCAGCAAGTAATAACACATTTGAACTTAGGAGTAATTAGTTTTTGTCCTACAAATAAGTAATCATACATGATACTTTTCAGCAACTGTCACCAACAGATGTTCAACAAAAGCTGTTTGCACCAATGAGTAATTAAGAAGTGTTTACAACTGGTATTATTTGAGACTATAACTGGAAAATTACATGCATAAGGCAGTGGCTCATTCCCTGCTGAGAACCTGGTGGGATGCACAGTTCTCACCCACGTTTATGGGAGATGTGCATTAACTCAGTGCTCCTCCTCATCTAGAGCAAAAGACTTTGATTTACCGTCTTGAGAGCCATGGCAGCTACCCAGGTGAACATGAGGCTGATAGTACAACCAAAAGCAGTAACATGGTCATAAACATAAAACAATGTAAGTAAAGAAAGGTAAGTTATTGGTTTGTACTGAAAACTGTTTCAGTTTTGGCAGATGTGAAAGGGACTGTATGTGTGTTAGTATTCTTTTATACTCTGCATAAAAAAAAATCTTAAACAAGTATCAGAAAATGCCTCCTACACTCAGTCTATGCAGTTTAACAGAAAGTACACCAACTGTAAATTAATTACAGCCTGCTTGCATTAACATGTGGAACAAAAAATGTGGTAAGAAAGAATCCTTACGCCTAGCAGACAAAAGCTAAAGCAATCATAGTAGCTAAAAGTTGAAACTTTGTAAATGCAACACAGAAAAAGGAAGATTTTGAAATACACAAACAAAACAGCAAGGGTAATAAGACACTAGATTCATCTTCATAATCAACATGGATGTGCCTGACACTTCAAGCCTTCTCTCCACTTTGAAGTGGACAAAACTGGAGCTACATGGGATGGCAACTCCTTCTAGCAATTAGAAAAGAGCTGCAAGGAGGAAGCCATTTCTAAAACACTGACTCATAGAAAGATGCCCAGCACGACCCAAAACACAAAGTGTCCTGGTCCCTTTTCTTCCACTGAACAGATGTTAACGTTGCCAAGCAATTCACAATTCTTCATAATACCACATCAGACAGTTGTACCCTCAGGAGGCAGGTTAATTTATCACTACTCCACAGTTTATTTGCTACAAAGCTGTGTGAGAATTAAGATCTGAGATATCAAGCTCAATAGAGCCACAAACATGATTTATATTAGTTTTCATTTATGATGCTTTAACCTTTCCTTAGCCTCAGCTAGCTGCCTCACAATTCCCTTCTAGCTTATTAAATGTTATTTTGGATTGAATTTATTAAAAAGAAAATATATATTAAAAATTACTTCACTGTACAGACAGGGCTTTAAATTAAACAGTGATATCCAAAATTATTACCCTTTTTTCCAAAACAGTGACCAATCTAGAATATGTGCTTCTGTAATCAAAACTCGTGCAGGTCTCTGAGCTGCATATTAACGCTACTGGGTATTTCCACAAAACACATAATTTCTTAATGTCAACAAAACAAGATCAAAATTTTAAATCAAGCTCTACACACTTTTTAGAATGTATCCTTTTACAATGAACTGAATAATAAATTCTTTTAGCCTAGTCTATACATCTAAGCACCAGGTCTTAAAATTAAGCTCTTACTTCTCAGCGGTGCACTTTGCAGCAAGTACTTGGAATCATTTTGCCTCCACATTCCAATAAGAAATACAGTCTGTAGCTAGCAAATAGGAGTAATTAAAAGAAACATAAACCACATAATCACAGCTCTCTTAGCCATACCACTTAGATTTCAGATCTGGAATATGTTGTGTCAAATTTATTATTTGTCACATAATAATAAAGGCTGATTCCATGCATTTATACTAAAAATCTTCTGGCACCATGTCTGATATTACAATGATTATGTCAACAATAAAAATAAAGCATAAAATAAAGGGGAAGGCATACAAATAAAGATAAAAAATAAACTAAATGTAGAAACGATAAAACCCAACAGGTTTCTGGATACTGGATAAACAGTGGATAAACACAGAACAAGATTTGAGTGGCTTTTCCGACAATAGCAAAACTGGAGGCAGAGAGCTGAAAGGGCAAGGAGGATGCAATTAGCAAGATCATGGGCAGGAACCGGTAGAGTGAAAAACGGTACTTCACAGAAACAGAGGTGAACAGAAATAGACCTGAACTGTGCAGAACAAAAATGTGGCATCTGATCTCAATCCAGCAAAGACAGAGGGGTCTAGCAAAGGTTACAAAGGAAGAAATGTGACAAGAAGACAGGAATTCTGCTAACCTAGAGGAAGTGCAGCAGCACTGGGAGCTAGGGAAGAGGAAGCGAGACCTGGCAGTGTCATGATGACTCGTGGCAGTGTCGTGATCATGGCATGATACCATGATACAAGAGAACTGGATTTATCCTGGAATAAACTGATTCTGATTTTGGATCCTCCTGAAACTGAACTGGATTCTCCTGGAAACTGCTTTCTTGGGAATGGCTCAGTGAGCCAAGACTGACCTTGTGATCATCCTCCTGCAAGTCCTCATTTGTCAAGTCCTTACCTAAAATAAGCCTAACAGACCAAACATGCCCCCAGAAAAACAAACAAACAGACAAAACATTCCAGATATGCTTTTCCCCAGCAAAGTTTCCAACATGCTACAATGATACAATGACCTAGTTTTTGAGTAACACAAAAGCTCTGAAAAATAGTAATAATTGACTTTTCAACTCTTCTCTCAAAAAGCTAACGCATTATTAGCAACACAGCTGAAGTTTCCCTTTTCAGACAATTAGTTTCAAGCAAGCTGAGTCCCTTTAATCAGTGTATGACCCCTGAATGGTCCAGCCATTACAACAGATTTTGTCACTGATACCAAAACCATTTCATTTTTAAAACTTAAAAGGTTTGGGCTTTTTTTTTTCTATTAGAGAAACACTTTCTGAATCCTGTTAGGAACCATGTTCTGCACTCAGTTAAAGCGAAGCACTATTTAAATCGATTCTGTTCAAAACAAGTGCTTCACTGAAAAATGACAAACAGAAGATGAGCTTAAGCACAGGAACTTAACACAGTTGTTGGTGAAAAAGTATTACAGATAGTGCATGCGTGCAATTTGTATAAACCACTCTAAAAAAAAAGACTGAATTGACAGCTAGGATTCCTATATTGTTCAGCACTTTAGATGAAAGCTGTAAAGGCAAACCTAAACTTCCTCCTCAGTTCAGGAATATCAATTACTAGTTGAGACCATGCTCACTGTTCAATGCACACCACTATTTCCTACTAGTATTTATGACTAGCTGTGAGAAACGCTGGGAAACAGTAGGAGGGATGGGAAGAGTAGGGGACAAGCAAGCAAAACAATATGAGTAACCGGCAGTGACAGCAGAAATACAAAGCTACTTTGGAGCATTAGCACCTAAAGTGGCCCTCCTTGAGCACTATGACCAGGCATCCATGTTTGTGAGTACTATTTTATGGGTACAGAGCAGGATGCTTTAGGCTTAATCCTGACACCAACAAAGCAGAAAAAGGATTTCTCCATGAGCAGTATGCACTGCATAGAGAAATGCTGACATGAAACAGCAGTGTGTGACTATTACTTAAAACCTTTCATTTTAAGAAAATTATGTTCAAGTGTCAGCTTTAGAGTATTATTGGCAAAAGAGATGGTTGTCAAATAATTGGTCACACCTACTAAAGAAAGTGAGACCAAAATATAAACACAAGGTTAGATTCATTCATTTGTGAAAGTCAAAACACTGTATCATTGAAGCAAAACTTCAGGTTTACTAGCCTCCAGAAAAATAAATAACCAAACATGTACTCATTTAAATAAGCGGGACCCAACAACATGTAACAGTAAACATTTTACATATGTTCTGCACATACTTACAGGTTGAGCAGGCCAACAGCACTCTCACCACAAGTTCAGTGAGTAACTGCCACTTCTGCTCCACTTTGGAGGTGACAGCTGGAATGAGAATCTCCGCAGGGACGTAGTACTGAATTGAATAGGTCACAAAAATCCCAAAGGAGTACAGCATTTTTACAGACTGATACAACCTGTTGAAAACATTTACACAAGTTCATGTAAGCTTTGAACACTTCACTAAAAAATAAGCTTCCTAATGGTACTTAGGATATATATACATATATGTATAAATACATATTTTCCTTGCAGCAAACAAGAAGATAACATTACCTGCTTGCAAGTTATAATATGAATATATTCACTTGAATATATGAAATTGCAGAAGATAGGCTGACCAAAAAAAACACGGACCAAAACAAATATTACTGCAATCATAAATGAATAAACTTAAAGAAGAACATGCTAAACAGCCAGCAGTTATTTGGGAAAAGAAAATTCCAAATTCATATCAAATAAAATCTGTACACATTTCACAGTGGCGGTAACTACTGGACACTTTAAAGACCAATATCAATATCCTCCAGAATTCCACATGTTCACAAAGTGTTCCTAAAAAGATCTTTCACACTGGAAAGAACACACCTCAGGAAACTCTATTTGTTAAAATTGGAAGGAGTTCCTGGGACAGCTAGAAATCACCCATAGCCATATTTGCTTTTGCTGTCTACGCTCTCCTCTTCAAAACTGCTAGGTACAACACACCATTAAATGACTGTGCCATGTCACAGTATTTCCCAGGGTTTATAGCAGTACAAAGGAGTACCAAGGCGCAAATTGTGCCAAACTGGCGGACTGGCAGGATATAAAGAAACTGGGAAAAGAATATAGAAGAGAGCTCATTCTGATGCAGCAATGTCTTTCCTACTATACAGAACTAGAGCTGCTGTAACAAGACAAATGTTTTGGGGATTGAGATTTACTTTTTAAGATACTGCCTGTTTTCTTGCAAAGCTGCCTTAGGATGGTTTTAAATTCTGTGCCAGACAGACAAGCTGCTCTCTTGCACCACTTTAAGAACTCAGTTACATAAAAAGCAAAATCATCTCTACAGAGACTGGTAAAAGGCACAAGCTGCATTTTAAGAAGAGGTAAGTGTTTCTATTCTCATTAATCTCTTTCCATTCTAGGGGTACTGCACCCTGTATATCATCTGATTATACATAAAAATGTTCAGAAAATGCATACTGCTCAAAAAACATAGTGGACAGTTTCTTTATAACAGTATAAGGCTCCATTTAACTTCTTTCTGCCTAAATTGGTTTAAAATACTTTTGATGGTTCCAAAAATATTAACTGACTTCAGATCATCCGGCTTTATACAGGCTTTTTTCAGATCTGTGCAGAATCAGAAAACCCCATCCTTGGAGTAAATTATGATTATTTATGAGAAAAAAAGTGTCATATCAAAGGTGAAGACAAAAGAAGTCAAGGAAAAAAGTTCACATCTACCCTCTTATAAAGTGTACCCCAGTAAGACATATAATAAAAGCATCTGTGAGGCTCAGGCACAGAATAAGGAAAGCATTTAAAAAAAATGCCTGCAACAGTTGACAGCCTAAACTGTGCATCTTGCCTCTCTATGTTTGTTGGAAAATAACCCATATATAGAATCACAGAATGGTTTAGGTTGGAAAGGACCTTAAAGATCATCCAGTTCCAACCTCCTGCCATGGGCAGAGACACGTTCCACTACAGAAGGTTGCTCCAAGCCCCATCCAACCTGGCTTTGAATATTTCCAGGGATGGTGCCCAGCTTCTCTGGGCAACCGGTGCCCCTCACCATCCCCACAGTGAAGAACTTCTGAACATCTAATCTAAGTCTGCCTTCCTACAGTTTAAAGCCATTCCCCCTTGTTCTATCACTGCATGTCCTTGTGATCAGCAAAAACAAGCTGAAAACTAATCTTTTCATTAAGTCCCTTTTCAACATATTCTCATTAATATATTCTGTTGAGTGACAATTTGCACTCCAAAAGACAATCTAAACTAGAACTGCAACAAGTATCTTCTCAGAAAGCTCCAATCTAGCAGAATGCTTTTAAGAATATGAGAAGACCTCTATTTAAATTAAACTTAAGGACTTAACTGGTCTAAGGGCTGTGCAAGCCTTCTGGTCAATTCATATGCAAGAACATCAAATACAACTGCGTCACAGGATTTAAATTTTCTTTAGTGGGAAAGGCTTATTTTTAAGACAGGGATTGTCCAGCTGGAATTAAACACATAAGCCAATCTCATTGCTTAGCTGCATTGCAGGCTTTTTGGCATGACCACTTTCTTCTTAAAACTTGCCCATTACTTGCATTTCTCTAGTTAAATCCAGCCACTCCTGGCTTTTTATGTGAGGATGAGGTAACCAAATATTGTCATATGGTTCACTGGAAACCTGTTTTGCTAGCACAGTTAATTGCACACATTTGCTCATCAGTACTCTACCAGGGAGACCCACAGTACTGCACAGCAATAGAGTCATACTATCACAACCCATCGGCATACCACTGAGGTGCTTTTCCTCCTAATTTTGTTTGGTGCTCTGGGCAACTATCCAGGGTAAGACAAAAACAGATGACTTTGTTATCTCTACATATGTGCCCTGAGTAGCTCTGAGGTTATTAAACTTAAAATGCCAATTCCCCACCTACAGAGCATCAGTTTCCATCTCTATAATCTCTTTCTTTGCATTAGGCCTGTAAAGCCATGAGGATAAATATCTTATCATCACATCTGCCCTGTAGCCAAGAGATATTTGGAAACTTACATGTGAACAGCCCAGTTAGACTGCAGAATAAAGCAAATTATTACAGCAGAATAAAGTTCATTCTGTTGCTTGCATGAGCACAAAAAGCAACAGTGAGTAGCAACCTCACCTTACTCCACATTCCTCTAAATCCTTTTCTAAAAGCACTTCTCTTAAGGCACAAATAAACATAGAGCTATCATTTAAAACAAACTTTTCACTACTTATATCAACCACGAGCACCAGTCAGCATTCAGTTCAGCAAAGCAGGTTTTGATTAACATTATTTGAATGAATACTTCACAATGCTACCACAAGAAGCATCAAACAGCAAGATGCAAGCATATAACCTCGAAGGCATTACTTGGTCAGAATGAAAACATTGAAATACTTTTCAGCTTTCACACTTGTGCACTGCTGATAGACCTAATTTTAGGCCAGATATAAAAGTACTAAAAACATTAAGTTATATTTAAATTAATAGTTACAGTATATATCCATCCATAGACAGATACAGAACTAACAATGCACCAGTTGAAATAGTCTTCAGTGACTCCTCAGCATGTGGCATGTGGGGTTCTCATATCATTAAAAAAAGCTAAATAAAAATTATAATACCTCTGAGACATGGCATAGAACGACAGAATCAACTAAGTTGGAAAAGGCCTTTAAGATCATCAAGTCCAACCTTTACCCTAGGACTGCCAAGTCCATCACTAAACCATGGCACTAAGGGTACATATTTTTTTGGACAGTTCCAGGGACAGTGATTCCACCACTTCCCTGGGAAAAGCATAAGCTTCATTTTCCTGATAAGAAGCCATCATTATACACTCTTCATGGACTTGCATGTGAACTACTAATCTATTCAGTTTTTGATGTCTTCTATTCCAGCAGTTTACCTGCTAAACTCAGTGATTCCACTAAAGAAGGCCACTGTATTACAAGGATATCTAAGATAAAACTAGCTGGTTTCAGAACTGGTTGCAAATACATACTCCCTCCTTCAATAAACCTTGAACTAGCTCTGTCTAGAGATTTTACTATAAAGATCATTCACCTGTTTCCATATGCAATTCCTTTTAACATGCAAGCAATTGCTGGCTAGGATCATAGCTCAACTGTGGAAGGCACTAAGACAGCATATATAGTACACTTTTAAAAGAGTTGGAGCACGTATCAGTTATAAGCATGACAGCACTGAAGCATGCAACAACCTTTACAAGGTTTTTGCCTTCTAGGTTACTAGTTTTAAGTCATGTATGCACTTACCATATGTCTTGTGGCAGGTTTAAAGTTATGCTGCCTTTGATTTCATCCCCAAAGCGCAGATACCCCAGAGTGGCCAGTGAGATATACAAGGTCATGACTATTCCCATGCCAATGTTTAATGCCTGTGGGAAACGTGTGGTGTCCTTCATTCTGTTTTCTAATGGAAGTACCTGGAAATAGAAGGAGAATCAATTACATCAATTACCTACAGTAAAACTACTTTTCTCCCCCCTTTCAAAGCAGATTTCCAAAATGTAGATGATTATTAATAAGTAAGATTACAATAATGTTTTACAGCCTGGAAGATCACAATGTTCTATGTAGCCTACAGAAATGTTCAGTTATTGAAAAACACCCATCTTTGTCAGAAAATAGCAATGGTGTGAGAACATAAAGCAGTATTTATAGGTTAGAAAAAACTAACAAGAGAAAATTATGGTGTCCAGATTAAAATATGTAGGCAATGAATAACATCAGTATTTAGTAACAGAACAGTTCAGAATCCAAGGGTAATTCTCTTTTCATTAGGCATGTCTGCACTGTCAGTCTCCATCACAGACAAACCTACCATGCACATGGTTGACACACAACCTCATGCTCAGCAGTCAGGCTCAGCTCTCCCAGCAGCAAAGCTTGACTCCGTGGCTACCAGAATACAGACCCACACGTTCTTCCATTCTTCTGACAGAAACAGGACAAGGCATACTAAGCACTGCTTTTTAATAAATGTAGCCTTGGGTGCTCTGCTCCTGAATTATAGCCAAGTGACCTTGATGGGCTTGCCATCAATTCAATATGAATACACAAGCATTATAACCATTTCTTCATGCAGTTTGCTGGAGAGACTGGCTTTTACATGCACTATGTGGCATACACAAAAATACCCCTAGTAAGTTCTTGAAAACACTTAAAAACTTAAGTTTTTAGCTTCCAAGAAAAAAATCCAGGCAACACAGGAAAACCAAGAAATAAACTGCTCTTCCCAGCTTGAATTTTATCAGCATAACAGATCCTCTTACATCTTCATTAAAACACAAACTGAAAGTATGTGGATGCTCCTAGACAAGAGTGCCCTTAGACAAGAATACTTTATCTAGGGAAAATACTACTAATATCTCCCTATCAGGCTGCCCAGAGAAGCTGTGGATGCCCCATCCCTGGAAGTGTTTCAAGGCCAGGTTGGATGGGCTTGGAACAATCTGGTCTAGTGGAAAGTGTCCCTGCCCATGGCGAGGGGTAGGAACGAGATGAGCTTTAAGGTCCCTTCCAACCCAAACCAGTCTGTGTTTCTGTGATCTCATCCAGGAGAAATCACTCAGCTCAGACACTCAATAGTTCCTCACAGGCAGCCTACAACCACTGTTCTATTCTGTCCTTAATAGCTGTTTATATTTTATTTTTTAGTTCTTAATCCTTTTACATTTTAACAAACTTTTTTGCAGGCAGTCAACATTATCATACAATTATCTATCCAAAACTTAGTTTATAGAGGAAAACAAAGTCCAAGTGATGCATATTATGTTCAATGTATTTGTGCCCAGAGGAAGCACTTAAATATATTCTTTTATTATTATTATTTTTGCCAGTACTACTATTTTTTATCTTTTGCATTTAAACCCAGTCAGTCTGGAGGCCCACGTTTCACCATGAAAACAAAGACTTAATTAAAATTAAAAACCCATTAAAAAACATTTCAAGACAATCCCGTTATGCACACTAACCCTCGCTTTTTAACTATCCATTACATCAAGCTCAGCGATTAATATCAGTGATGTTGGATGTCATTCTAAGCAACTTGATCTAGTTGAAGATGTCCCTGCTCATTGCAGGGAGAGTTGGACTAGATGACCTTTGAAGGTCCCTTTCAACTCAAACTACTCTGTGATTCTATGTCACTTCATGCACACTAATGAGTAGGTCAAAACAAAACATACTACATCTAAACACGTTCCTGCACCAACACCCTCACCTGAACATTACAATCTTCATTTATAGTAAATCTAAGGAAAAGATACACAAAAAGAAATAGTACTATCAGTAGCCTGCTTATCCTTAAGTTAGTATCACGACTAGATATGCCTCCAGAACAGATGAGGATGTTCATGCAGCCTTTCCTACCTAACTCAGACCAGGCAACAGCATTCCTTCCCAGACCCAGCAGCAAGCCTTCCCAGGTTCAAGGACTCTCTCTAAGCAGCAGTAGGCTTTTGAGACAGTTGCTGTCACTGCAGAAGATGCTTCCCTTGGCTGAACTAATCCCCAAAGAAATTATGCAAAGACCTTGAGTTGGGTTTTATGCGGTATCCAGTATAATGTATTTCAGACAAGCTGAAAGTTGTGTACCTCACAGGATTAACACGAAGCCAAATAACAACCAATTACACATATATTACACAAACTCCCTGCTGCTTAAGTTGTTAATTTCCGTCAGGATCCAAAAGATCATTCAAGTGTTCGTAAGGAGACAGAGGCTGACAGGAGGTACAACATGAGCCAGTGCTTTTTCTTACACTGTCACTGTTGGGCAGCTGCTGGTTAGATTTTCACTCTACATTTCTCTCTCGTCCCTGTTGCAACAACTTCAGAAAACCTAAGATTTTAACTGAATGCCAAAACCATGAGGTTCTTTTCACGAATGCTTTTGAGTTTTGGTCTTATTGCTTCTTTTTTGGAACCCTGAAGCTGAACAGGCTTTCTTGTCCTTTCTTCTGAAGCCAGAAATTAATTACACTCTTCAATTCTTCTAAAAGGTTTTCTGAAAAAGTTAACACCCTACCTAGATGACTGCATAGCTTTGAAAGAAAACAACCCCAAACATCTGATTCTCTCTCTGTCCAGTACATTATAACATCTTGCCTCCAAAAGGATGGTTCATCGATTCAGTATCACACACTAAGTCTTCAACACTGTTCTACACTTGTTCAAATGACAATTTCTGCTGTAACAAGCAGTTACATTAAGCTAGTCCAGTAACTCCCACACTGTTCAGACCTATAACCTGTTACCACATATACAACCACTGCAGAACCTAATGATGAGAAATACTATGGTCAGGGAAAACTTTGGGGAATAGTCTTCTCTCTCAAGCAAGGTCACCAAGGGCAGAATGCTGGAGAGGAGAGAACCATGACACAAGTTTCAGTTTCAAAGATTTTTTTTTAATGGGTCTTTTCCCTGCTTCCAACTTCCATGCTTTTGCTTCCTTCATGCTCTTTCTCCTGCAGTTGACACTAGTCACGTCACAGCCCTAAACACCTATAAAATCAGATATTTTGACAATACCGATCCTTTTCATAATCCTTTTTTCCCCTCATTTTTCTCTATCCCCAACTGAATAAATTCGACATCTTTTTTCTCTGTCACCTGTTTCAGAGAGACCTCCCTATTGTTTTTGAGACACTGGCACATGTCACTATTACCTTCCTTGAAACTTCATACTTGATCCCTTCAGTAACTAAGTACATTTGATTTCTTAATTTCCAAAACAGGCATAATCCATCTTTTTTACATTCACCAAATAAACTCAAACATACCCATCATTCACTGACAAAGAAGTATAAATGCATCTTTGAAATAGCCTGGCTAATCTACCATCATCCATTAGGCAAAGTACCCTCCCTTTCATTCCAAGCTGCATGAAGTAGGTATAAACATCCCCCAGTAATACCACTGCCTCCTCATTCCTTGCCTCGACTATCCTGCTACACTCTCTTCCTACAACTAAGCTAAAGGTGTCTGTCTGATTCTAATCTGAAATCTCTACTGTACATTTTATACTACTGGATCAAAAAAAAAACCCCACAGGAGAATTCAGCCTGCAGATAATCAGATAAACTGATTTAATTGTCACGACCACTAAAAACTAATCTTGTAATGGATAACTTAAAAGCAGGCATGCTTAGTGTTTACATATAGATGGTCATCTTTCCCTTTTTTAGGAAATATCACTAAAATGGCAAAAAAGAAGCAATCCTCCATCTCTTACACTTTTAAAGTAAGTATTTGATGTAGGAGAGAGCTATATAGATGTTTATTTAGTATAAGGTACAGACAACGCAAGAACTTTGGAAAACTAAAACCAATATATTTATCAATATTTACTCAGAAAAAAAAATACCCATCTAGAATCATGTCCTACTGCAACAAAACAAAGTTTGTTCATTCAAAGCAAAACAGCTGAGGAAACTGGTATCAAAGGATGGAATTTAAGGTATGTAAACATAAATTCTACTACCTACCCCCCAAAGGCAGAAGATTGAATCCTCAGAAAACCAATGTAGCCCTAGCCTGGCCCATTCTTTCTTGTCTGCCAAAGTCCCTAATGAATTCATCTGTTCACTGAAAGGTATATCTGCAGCCCTACAGTGTACTAGGGAGCTGTCTAAAGAAAAAGTATGGTTTCCCCAAGTAAAATAATGATCATAGCATATAATATTATTACATTGCTATATTTTGCTTCCCTGTCCTTGACAGCAACTCTGTCACTGTACAGAAGAGAGTCTCACACATTGTTTTGAGCAACAAGCTTTTATTCCACCACTTTTAGATACACTTTTAAAGCTCACTCTCTTGAGGAAGATATAGAACATCACTATTTTGCACAAGCACAATAAACAATCTAATTTTCCTTAACATATCCCTCATGACTGCAAATAAATGGGTGGCTACTATTACTCACGGAAAGATGCAAGCCAAACTGTAACAGTAGATCAATTTTTGTAATAAAAGTTTTCTACCAAAGAAATAAATCCAGACGCCAAGTTCTCCTTACAGAATACCACCTTCTGAAATTCTAATTCCAATCACTCCAAAAAGCAATCTTCTCAGATTCTTCCTACCTGCCTCTTACTGACACAACTTTTAAGGTTCACATTTACCATGTACGTTTAAGAGTAGGTCGTAGGTCGTCTCCGCAATCATTAAATCCAGTCACCTCCTCTTGCCTCTCCAAATGCAAAAACATCCTCTGAGAACTGCCATCTTTCATATTTTGAGGGTACAAGCCTGTGCACCATCTCAAAGGAATACCAATGAAACTGATACATCCCAGTCTAGAGACGGCCCAAGTACATTTAGATGATGTCATCTTACGTGTTAAATGTCTGCTTCTGACAAATCTAGTCTGGTCTTAAAGCAACAGAAGAACACCACTGGGTTTCATTATTTTTTTTAAAGGATAATACTAATCTGGGCAGAAGAGTTTTTGATAGTGAGAGGCTTTTATCTCAAAGGCACAGGCCTCACAGCCTCATCTGCATCACTTTCAAAATACAAATAACAATGTTTTAGAATTATAATCCACTTAATGTTCTCTTTTCTAAATCTCCTGGAATTGGTTAGCTGCTGCCTAATGTGATTCCAGAGCCTGTCTTTCCGTATACAAATACCACTCCACCTTCTACTGCAAAGCTGTGATATCCAATTTAAAAAGCAGTCTTTAAGTTATAGGCTGAAATGCCAGAAGCCTTATTTTCCAAACCTGAAATTAATATTAAAAAGAAACAATTTCTCTTCACTAATCAGTCTGCAGCGCTCAACAGGAAAAAAGCCCACAAACCTACTCAATTGTACAAACCCACTTCACTTACAACACTGGTATGTAACAGAGAAGAAAAAGTATCTGTTTTAAAATGTTATGAACCTATTTCATCCTCCATCCTTCTGATGCTTACATTAGAATATCATTTCCACATTTGGATTTGGATTTTATACCTCTAACGAGAAAGCCAACCAGGCTTTTACCACGAAACATTCATTAGGAGTAACTTGTTATTATACAAGTTTAACATTATGCAAAGTTATTACCTGCATTTCTGTTGCTACTACTGTTCCACAGACTTTATTGATGCCACTAGGTAATATAACTTTCACAAGGTCACCATAATTGTTTTAAAATCTTAACTTACAAGTGTTGAAATCCCAAGGCAGCTCTCAAGACTGACTGATAACCACCAGATTGACAGTACAGAGCTCTCAGATTTGCTCACTCAATATTAAGGGATCATGGGGTAGCCCTGCTGCCAGCTCCTCTTGTTAGCACATAGTGATGATCACCACCTGGCTGCCGAGACATTCACAGTTTGCAAGAGGTACCTTATATCAATAAGCAGTGACCCCATTTTTACAGACAACTCAAATAGGGAGCAAAGAGATGAAGAGCACAAGCAACAGACTGCAGCACTTTTTAATCCTGTTACAGGTACACAGTTGAGCATGCATTAACATTAGAATTAACATTTAGCATGCATTAACCTTATTTCTGCTGTAGCAGTTGTAGCAACAAATGAGCAACCTGTCTGGGCTTTAGCAAAATAACAAATTGTCCAAATCTGCCATCAAATAAGAGTTTACATTGATCTCGCAAGCAGGTAAGAACAGCTTAATTCATCATATTAATATCATCAATTAATCATTGTAATTATGCCAAAGCAACAATATTTCAAATTACTCCCATACTGCTGATTTTCTTATTACACAGGGACAGCTAATCAGTTCTAAACTAATGACAGATTTTAACTAAAACCCATGTTTGTACACTCACTGTCTAAAAGAGAAATATACTCAATCAAGATCAAGAAGAAAATCCTACTAGGAACCTGCTGAATCACTGCACCTTCCTGAATCACTTTCCCCATAGTGAACAGGACTTGGACTCCTCCATTTAATTAGTCTCACTCATTTTAATAGTTACTGAAGAACTACGGTCATACTTTAAATAAGGACAAGTGCTAAACTAAAAGTACCCAAAAAATCAATATATAAAAAGCTTTTTGGAACAATGGGATGAAAAAGAATCAGTGCTAGAGTATTTCCCCTGCAGTCTATTATCTGGTTCAAAGAAACCAGACAAAAACATTTCCATACTAAATATGGGATTATGAACTGACAGTTTCTGTCTAGATTAGCCACTCCCCTGTTAATAAAAAACAAAAGCAACTACATGTCTTTGAAAATAAATCCTCCCAACTGCTGTGGCTAAGGTGCACTGCTTTATACTGTGCCTTGTAGATCTTCTTGAATTGACCATTAAATACTCCTAGCAGGAAAACCATTTTACACAGAACAATGATGGAAGAAAAACCACATCGAGGGCATTTTTCTTCTCTTGTCAGATTCTGTTTAAGATGATTTAACCAGCCCAAAAACCTCAGAATTTCATTTGCTGTCCCCGTTCATACATTCAGTAATCTGGCAGCTCTCAGATGAGAATTAGCATAATGTATGTTTGGAATCAAGGACAAGGAAAAATGAGGCTTCATAACTGTTTAAGGCCAACTTACTGCATTAAATGTAACAGCCACAATCAACTTTTCTGATCAAATTAAAACTGCAAGGCTTCTGTTTATGTGATGTCCAGATAGCTTCACATTAATAGTGCTGTTTCCAAGATATTCCAGAATAAAATCTAGAATCAAGTCTCTAACAAAAATACTAAGATTAGGTAAATCCATCTTGAGTCCCTGCAGGCAGAGAACAGACTAAGAAGCCAATATAACTAAATGGTAAAGGTTTTTTCCTTACCAGATAATTCAACCACACCTACATAAGAATGACAATAAACAAGACACAGGGTAACAAGCTGTAACACATCAGATACACAACAGCAACTGACTACACGAGTATTCTCAATCCATTGTAATGTGGGTTAAAACACATTTGCTTACATCTCAGTGAAAGAACTTTAAACTAATCTTGTTTCACTTCACATTTGCAAGAGGTCACAAACATATACAGAGAGATCACAGCTCAGTCTATGATGTCAACTTAGTGAGCTGTAATAACTAGTTATTAAATCAATCACAGAGAATTGTATGAAATATTAACTATGTGAAGTGGCAGCAGTGTCCGCCTCTCTTTGCTTCACTCATCTTTTTTACTTCATGCTTCAACAACTTTGCTCAGTTCTGATTACTCAGATCCATAAAACCAATTTTTTTTTTGTCAGATCTTCCCTCTGGTGCACACAACTACAGCATAAGAATGCACAGCAAACACTCTGCTTCTCAGGGATATTTTGGACATGCAGAGACATATGAATATAATCCTGCATATAAGGAAGAAATATTAATCAATTCTTTAAAGGTTTACATTTGAAGTCAATGTTACTACTGCTGTACTAGGATTAGATCCCCCCCACCCCAGGTTGGGTTCTAATGAGCCAGAAAATAATTACTATAAATCAGTTCTCCGCCTATAATGTAATAAACTACCACTACCAAGTGGTAAGCCTTCCATGCTTTCCTGAGACTCACAGGAGCCTCATTTGGGATTTCCTGGCTACAACACCCACCTGTGTGCTATAAGCACATCTGATACAACTGGGATATGTATTCAGACCTATCATACATGACTTGCATTTGACCACATATAGTAAGTGTAGTCTGTCCCAGATGGACTATACAATTTAAGAGCAACAACCTTAGTATAGTCCAATCTGCCTGATTCACTGCGCATGGGATTTTTGCCCTGTAGGCATCAATCAAAATGAGGAAAATTAATGATTTCCTATGATGGAACTTCCAGATGACAAAAGGAAAGATGTCTGGATACACTCAGATATATGGTAGCTAAACCGCTGCATCAGTCAGTTCACAGTTTGAAAACAAGTCAAGAACAGTTTGAGAAACAGACTCACAGTCATTAGATCCAAATATACTGTGTGTGAAAATACACTGTTGCAACATAAGAAAAGTTAAAGGGTTTTCCTATTTATCTCTTCTGGCAGTGATATTACAGCACCAAGATAAAATATTCTGGTTTAAGTCAGAGCTGATAATTCCAGAAAAGAAAAGAGATTTGAAAACTCTTCTGTGTTATGTCAGTGACAGACCATCATTTCAGATTAACTGCATGCTGGTTTGGGGTTGGTCTGGGTTTGGTTTTTTGTTTTGTTTTGTTGTGTTTTGGAGGGGCAGGAAAGGGCAGTTTATTTGGCTTTCAATCATACAGTAACACCTACCGAAGCATGTAATTGTATTAGTAACAAATAAAGTGTATAATCTCCTAACAGTTCAAAGACATTATGACCTACCATTCCCAGAAGCCTCTTCAGCTATTTTTTAAAACATGACATGTGAAAAGAATGCCAAGTAACTTGTAAACTTTGCTAGCATGAGATGTAAGCACGAAGCCCTTAGAAACAGCAGAGATTGAAAATTATCTACTTTCAAAAAACAAGCTTCCAGAGTGATGAATCTATTTAATCCACGTCTTTCAGGAAACGATGAGGAACTGAGGTTCATTGTCAGAAGGACATGAATTGGAAAAAATTTCTATTCTTTTTCTCATCATCTCCAGCTCTGTCAAGTCATATTTACAGACAAGTTTGAAGCAGGAAGAATAATGCATTTCTAATAAATCACTTTGTCTTCTGTGATCCCAAAGGAAAAGAAGGATGCTAAATAAGCTTCTGTTTTTACACACTCATCACCTAAAACTGAGCTGCTGAATCACTGTAATTATAGTATCATCATATTATTAGCTGGGTATTGTATTATTATCTAGCATATGATGATACTAGTTATGATTACACTATTGTCTCAATCTGTTTGGAACTAAAGGCATTCTTGTAATTTGGGAAGGTGCCAAGTGTCCAAGTAGCAATCAGTATTCACCAAACTCCCCTGTGAAGGGGATGTTATGTCCTCAACTTTTGCCTGATTTGATAAGATAAATTAACCCTTTTCATATCAGTGCTTCAACAAAAACAACAAAAAACCAGCAGCAGTAAACTCCCATGATCTAACATAGATTGAGGTATTCTGAAGAGTCAGTAAAAATCACTTACCACACCGATTCCTTCAAAAGCAAATATTGCAGTCCCAAAAAACAGTGGGTATTTCTTCCAGCCAACCACAGGAGGCAGTTTTCGTGGATCTATTATATCCTGAAGAAAACAATGTAAAACCATGCTATGCAAAGTGCATTATCTGATCTTACAATTTAGATTTAAACATTACCCTATAGCAAAGAAAACTCAGCACATGCTGAGTGGTGCACACATGGCTATTTACAATCCCAAACTCAGTCCTTTACACACATTCATAGCTGCCTCCCCACCCACACAGGCACTTGCACATATATTTAATCTGTGTTCATACTAGTGACACTAGAAATCATGCATTTAAAGTATCACACTAGTGTGTATGAGTGAATATCAATTAAAATAAAAGGGAAAGCTCACACCTCAAGCTTAATCTTCTGCAAACTTCTCATGGTGTTGCTTTCATACTGCAGTTATTCTCATAACCATAAGCAACAGCAAAAGAAAATCCTTTTAATACAAGCTGAGTTTCTACAGACCAATTAATACCAGAGTAATTAATTCTCTGCTTCCCACTCATAACATTCACATGATAGCTTTCTGAAGCAATACTGTCACTCAGCACTTATCTACACTGTGCATGCAACAGCATCTTATCACTTTTCAAAAATCCCAAGAAATAAAAAGGGAAAGGTTTTTACATGGGATTTTTTTTCACAACCACTGGTTTAATTTGTTCCATTATGAAATGCCTCCAAATACGAAAAAAACAGCAGCAATCCAGAATATGCAGCAACTATTCAACTTCCCAGGAGATGGAAGTTTGCAAAATGCATTCCTAAAGGGAAGTCTTAATTTTTTTCTGACTGTACTGGAGAAATACTAGACATAAACATCGCTGTTGAAATTGTTCTTCTGTTGCAACAGAAAGATTGACCACAGATTAAAACCTTGACAGTTCTGTGTGCAGCCCATAAAAATCCACATATTCTTTCCCCCAAGGACTCCAATCTGTTACAATACATATTTTTTCTGAAGTGCAACAATATTATCCTGTCTTTCAAAAGTACTGTAGAACTCTGTGCTTAAAGCATGTCAAGTAATAGGGCACCTCTTCAAATTAAATACAAGATAATTCCACCTTTCAGAAATTGTCGGTCAGTATCGGATCTATCAGAGACCAACTGCCACATGCAACAAATACAATCTGCCACACTGAAAACAAAAGACAATAAATGTTTCTATACTCACTCTAACAATATACTGGTAAATGATCACCAGGCTGACAGCCATGGATAGATTGGCAAGCAGTGAAAGCATAGACAGGCTCTTCAGGTCACGAATAAAGACCAGGAGGATCAAGAATGGCAGGAAACACAGCATGTATATTCGTAAATCAGTACTCCTTTTCTCAGAAGGACTGCTGGTGGCACTGACATTTATGGGAGCTGTCTTGTTTTCCAAGAATCCTTCATGGACCTGTACAAATTAAAAAAAATGATGATTCCAAATGGACACAAGAGGAAAATCATTCACAAAGAGAACAATTATCCATTGGAATTATCCCCCCAGGGAAGCAGTAGACTCCCCGGTGTTGAACACTTTCAAGATACGGCTAGAGAGGGTGCCGAGACATCTAGTCTAGGTCATGCTTTGCCAAGAAAGCAGACCATATGGTCCTTGAGGTACCTTCCAACCTGATTTCTGTGATTCTATGCTACCAAACAGCGCTAGCACTGAGTATACGGTCACTCTGCTAACGCATCATTGAACATGGCAGTCACACTGGGCCAAGAATAGCAGCCAAAGTAGAGAAAGAAGGACAGACTGGAGATACGGTTGGTAATCAAGGTATCATTGGCACTTTGAGACTTGCATGATGCAAGGAGCCTTAGTTGATATTGGAAAAACCAACTGTATGTAATCAAGTCATTCAAGTTGGCACATTGGCCAAAACTCAGATTTTGCAAGTCTAGGAGGAAAAAAATACATAAAAATATACAATTGACTTTCATTGTTTCAAACAATCCACAAACTCAGGAAGAATTAACTTAAAATTCTGTCATCTGTAACAAAAAGCACTGGATAGATTTTTTTTTTTCATTATGAAAAAGGGAAAGGTAAAAGATGCAATTCTGCAACCATGTTTTCCAGAAATCTCACTCTAAAATGAAAACAGAGAACACCAGTCATCATGGAAACACTGACTGTTTCCACCTTGCAAGAACCTTAAGTGTCACTTACAAGACATTTACCTTCTGTTAGCTTTTAATAAGAAAGTTGCAAAGAGCTAAATACATTTCGACCTGAATTCCAGTGAATCCACGCAGCTACAATAACTCTACTTTCCCAAGCAACATGTCAAACACTTAACCAAATTACTTCCCTAATGCCACATGAAGTAAAACTCCCTGCAGAAGTTTCCTGCTTTCCCACCATTCTTAAAATAGAAATACAGAAACAAAAAGTACACAGAAATACATTTTAACAGCCTTTCACCTTAACAACAGTCTCATGCGTTTACTTGCTTGCCGGCACCAACCAGCAGCCAGAGCCACCCTGCACACACGAACATGTAAGGGGGATTCTAAGAAATACAGTGTGATTTCAGCACGTAAGTCCCATTGAAAACCTCAGCTACAATAAATATTCAACCTACCATGCATTCAATGTATACAAATAACTGGAGCCTGATGATGAGCTATTAGAGAACAAATTACATTGTTCCTTTATGGAAAAGGAATAACAGCAGCAGGATACAGTTCAGGTTCTAAAATACATTCTTGAAATACCAGCTGGATTCTCAGAAATGTCATGACTTTGAGGAGCCTCCATCAGATCCTGCTGCTCGAAGTGCAAAGAAAGAAAAGAGATGAAATCCTGAACCTGCCCCATCCCTGGCAGTGTTCAAGGCCAGGCTGGACACAGGGACTTGAAGCAACCCGCTCTAGTGGAAGGTGTCCCTCCCCGTGGCAGGGGGGTTGGAACTGGATGAGATTTAAGGCCCCTTCCAACCCAAACCAGCCTATGAATCCATGAAAGGTTAACATTGTAGAAGAGCTAAAACAGACAAAAGTGATTGACAGGTGGAAGAAAGCTGAAGTAAAATGCTAAAATGATAAAAAGTAAGGATCATTATTTTCCCTTTTAGAGTGGCTGTAGGAGACTTGACAGTAAACATTATACTGGTCTGTTGAGGTGCAAGCCAACATTATCATCACTCTGAAAGTATTTTATTAGATTTTATATTTTTTTTATTAATCAGATATCACTTAAAACTGTTCTAACAAGTAACAAAATACAAAGCAGTAGGAGGACTTTTTTTGCATTCTTTCTCATATGCTGTTTAGCACAGTGCATATTTACTGCTGATTGTGGTACAATGGACTACGACTCACTGTCTGTCCAACTTTGTCTCCAAAACATTAGAATTAATATTATCTCAGATTCCTATTCTGGACAACAATCACTTTGAGTCTCCTGCTACTCTCCACTCATACATCACTGCATATGGCAGTCATGCTGGGCAAAGATCAGCAGACATTGTATGTCTTTTTCCTAAACAAAGCAACATAACCTGAAGTATCACTGGAGTATCAGCCAACTTAGTCAAACCTTTTTACTTACCCATCCATTGGATCTACTCTTGAAAAAGACATACATAATATTCTGTATATGTCACAGAGCCCAGTGAACATTGTTCAGCTTCCAAACTGAACACACATTATCTGCATTTTTTTTCTGTGCTTATGGATGTATCTGTGATTTCCACAAACATTTCCCTAAACCACGAGGAAATATCATCATGGTTTTAGAAAGGAAGCACACAGCTGCTGAAGTCACTATGCATAGTGACTGCAAAGGCATTAACTTACATGATAGTGTCATGTCTGAAACAGGAGGGCTTCATCAGATGTCTCATTCACGTAGCCCAAGCACAGCATTCAACTTCAGCTGTATCCAGGAAGATCAAACACTCATGCAAATCTGGTTACCAGACTCCTTATGTCAGGCACTCAAAACATGTCTAATGCACAACTAGTGACTGCAGAAAATTCAGTTCAACAGAACTATCTCAGAAGCCACAAATATTCCTTTCCTTAGTCTCTTCAAGTAAGACCACTGTTTCCTTGCCTGTATCCCTAAACCTTCTCTTTCTGTCATACAGTCCATAGACTTTTTAACGTCTAGTGGGATCACAACAGTAATCATTGAAGTCATTGGTTCCTCCTAATTCCTTTATTTATTCAACTCAGAGCAACACCCAGTACAATACCTTGTCCCAGAGCTGGCACAAAAGTATTTTATCAGACAGATAAAGACTGTGTGGTATTTCATTATTACTCAGTGCTGAACAATATTTTTAACAAGTGTCATTTTATTTCTTAAGTTTGAGGAGGTTTTTTTTCCTTTTTACAAAACCTAGGAAAAAAAAAAATCCATCCTTTAGCACCCCACCTATGGGTCATCTTTGAAGTGCTAAAGATCTAATAAAGTGCTCCCACACAGCAGGAACATGTTTTCATTTTTCAGCTCCAACAGCAAACAATGAAAAAAGGACACTTTTCTAGAGAACTCAGCAAATATTCACGAGTGAGTTGAGAAATGCCAAGAGGTAACTTAAAGTCTTCTGTTGCTCAAGAAAAGCAAAATATGACTGAAAGGGGACCATGCTCTTTGAAGCACAGATTCTTTTCCTATCCCTCCTACCCCAGTGTGTTCCTGCTCCAGTCTTGCTGCAGCCAAGTTCTTTTTTCCAGTTTCACCCTTCCTCTCCAGTTGTAGACACCTTCACCTATAAGCCTCTTACTGCAGTGTTAACCAGAACTCCCTCTACCAACCTAAGTTTCCCTGGAAAACATTCCTTAGGAAAAGCTTCCCTTGAAATCTGATATAACTGGAAATAGGGTCTTGCAGCACAAAGCGTCTGGAAAACACTGGTGTAATGCAGCCAACACTGTTATAATCCCCAAGAGACTAATGAGAAAAGATTTAGTACCAGAAGCTATACTGCATATCCGTAAGTGAGAAGGATTTCACAGAATTCAAATGATGAAATAAGTATTTAGAATCACATGCCCCACTGTGTCTAACTAAATATGCACCTCAAAGTAATCTGGGCTGATGAATATTCCATTCATGTACCAGAACCATTTTAAAATGCTGTCACATTTTCATTCTCCGAAACAGCAAATAAAGTGAAGGCAGAGATCACCAAATTTGGGTTGGCACCAGGTTTAACTGAGACTATCAAAGAAAAGATCTCAGTGGAAATTCCCATGAGTTCCAGTGGACTTAATTTGCAAGCATGATCGGAAAAGTACAGAGCATAATGCAGTGTCCTGGGTTCAGAAGTAGCAGTCATTTTTCTCCTTCTTGGTAGCTGGTGCAGTGCTGTGTTTTTGACTTTCAGCCTGGGAACAGTACTGATAACACTGATGTTTTTAGCTGTTGCTCAGTAATGTTTAGTCTGACCAAGGACTTTGAGTCTTATGCTCTGCCAGGGAGGATGGGAAGCCAGAAGGAAGCAGAGACAGAACTCCTGGCCTAAACTAGCCAAAGAGGTATTCCATACCACAGCACGGCATGTCTGGTATATAAACTGGGGGCAGTTACCCAGAAGGGTTAGATCACTGCTCGGGTCAGGCTGGGTATCGGTCAGTGGGTGGTGAGCGGTTGTATTCTCTTTCCTTGTTGTTTCCCTTATCATTATTATTATTGCTGGTAGCAGCAGTGATTTGTGTTATACCTTAGTTACTGGACTGTTCTTATCTCAACCCATGGGAGTTACGTTCTTTCGATTCTCTTCCCCATCCTTCCAGGAGCTGGGGGAGGAAGCGGGGAGTGAGCAAGCAACTGCATGGCTCTGGGTTGCCGGCTGGGCTTAAACCCCAACACAGAGCTATTGGTCAAGAAGCTGTATCAGTAATTTTTTATTATGTTGTTCCTTTACCTCAGCTCTCCACACATGCCCCCCTTCCCCCCCAATTCCCTCTGTCCACCTTCCTTCTCCTCCTCCACTACCCCAAACAGATTTTAAGCAACACCAACTTGTTTTCTCTGGTGCCCTCTACGGGACAGACTTCTGCAACAAAGAGTTGCCAGGAAGACTCCACAGATTCGTCCCTCCCAGAAGAGAGAGCACAGGGCAGCCTAAATCAAATACACTTGGTATATTGGAAGGGGAACTTCTGAATTGCTGATGGCTTTAATTGATTCACAGGTTACATGCCATGGGTCTCTGCAGCTACTGCTCTTGTAGCAGTTGCTTCCCTGTAAGATCTTTTAACTCTTCTTCAAGAAAGCAGCAAGTTCCTAAAAAGGTTTCATGGGTTGCTTTTTTCCCAAAATCTACAAAAGCCACAGTCAGTAAGCGTTCAGTCTCATCTGTTGCTTAAGGTCAAAACACATACATAAAAACTGGCTGATCAGATACGTATTTGATAGGAAAGGCTCAAACTTACATTAGAAAGGATGCAACATAAATCTCCACTTCAGGAGGCCAACAAAAGGACGTCAGACGTAAAATAGGATTTTTAGGTTTTGAGATAAGATTGTGACAGTAGAACTTTAGGTTTTACAGTTCTGATTGATTTCTTCCCTCTACCAAGACACAAATTACAGAGTATCCAGCTTCCAAATACACAAATTAACCTCATCTTCATCTGTAGAACTTGGAATACTTTTTAGACACAGTATAAATACTCACCTACAAGGGGAGGGAAAAAAACATACTATCCCCTATGTACTAACCGCCCCACAAACAGAGAAGGATAAATTACTTACAGCTAGAATATAAAATAAAGGATTTACAATGCCAGTAAGAAATTTTAAGCTTCTACAAAGAATCAGCTGTCTAACAGATAGGAAAGCATTGGGACTGACTGCTGAGGAGGCTGCAGAAATTTCAGTGTCAGGCATTTTTAAGAACAAAAATCAGGATTAACATCCAAAGGACCCTGTGCCAGACGAGACCATTCTAGAAAATGGAATGGTCTAAACAAGAACCAAAGAAGATTCCAGTGACATAAGGTCACGGGGAAAAAGGCTAAGTCAGCAGAAGGCCTGGCCGAAAAAAAAAAAAAAAACAAAGAAAAAGAAAATAAATCAGAGGCAGGGTAACATTACTCACTTGTTTCACATTTTCTGCCAAGAACACAACATAAACGCTACAAAATCCCAGCTGTGTTATCACTAGGAAGAAGTCGACAATATACCTGAGGAAGAAAAAAACAAACAGGCATTATACTTAGGATCCAAACAATAAGCCCATTTCTACCTAATAGGCAATTACTGCTCCTTTTACACTAGTCAATATACTAGACTCAAATGCCACATTAATCTCAAGAGCACTGCAATGCAGGTTCCTTTTATACTACATATCAAGACTACTAATGCAAGGGAAGGAAACTTTTATTGTCATTGCCACTTTAAAGTAGCTACATGTCATTTTTGCAAAATATAGTGCATATTTCCCCATTATTTCTATGTTACATTTAAACATAGATCAAATAATAGCTTTGCTTCCTTTCAGAATAAATATATTGAAGTAATTAACATCTGCAGTGTCAACTTGCTTTAAGCAGAGTGAACTCTGATGAAGAGAAACGTGTTTACGATAAAAGAGAATGATAACTTAAATTACTTCATTACACTACACAATACAGATTGCACTTCTGGTTATACCACGTCTCTTCCTATATTACCAAATTCTTTTCTTCACAGTTCTCATAGACCTGAGAATTGAAATGCTTAACAGAGAGAGACACTCCCCAATACTCTCACGTTTCCTCTACTAGCTGGCTGCAGGAAATAACAACCCTGAATCAAAGTATTTCAAGCACACAGAACGCGCTGCCCAAGCAGGTAACATCTTAGTAAAAAGGAGATCTCCTAACCATTCCAAGGATAGCCACTGAATGTTTAATAAAGAATTTATTAAACTAAATTCTAATGTAAACTTACCGTCCCCAAGAAGCTCGTTTCTGAAGAGCAGTCAGGGGCCCCACTTCCATGGCGTAACTAACTGTGTCACTATACCCCAGTGAAGACTTTTTCATCCTGAAATCAAAAAGATAGAAGAAAAAACAGAGTTACTAGAAACTATGAGGGCTTAGATCCCTACCTTGAAAACACTGGTGGCCTTCCAGGGTTATAAGTAACCACCTGTGGCACCATTCTGTGGCTGCTGAACTTTAGAGGTATGGTTGGGTTTCTTTCCCCCAGGAAGGACTATTCAGCACTCTACAAGCATGTGAACCACAATGTGGCTTCCCCCTAATGCAACAGTTTCTTGATACATTAATCCAAAATCAGATTCTTATATCAGTAATCTCAAATCTAAAAGTCGCAAAGAGCTTCAAAAGGATTCAACAGATTTTCCTGGACAAGCAGGCATTGCAGTTGTTTCAGCGATCTCAGTTTTACATACATCTGCAAAGGCCATTTAAAACTACAGAGGAAAAAGTAAAGAACTCAGGAATGAGAGGATCCCTTCACAGGACAATATCATCTTAAACTGATATGGTAGTTTTTTCACTACATGGACAGGGATAGTTTTGTGATTCTGTTCAGTTCGAAACCTTCATTTCACTTTTTAAAAACAAGACTCTGCTTCTGTTTAACATCCGACAGATAAAAATGTTTAATAAGTCACTATTAATCAAAAGAATCAGTCAAACTTTATAAGCTGCTTTCCCCCCCCCCGGTATCGTAAATCTCACTTGGAAGTGCATCTAGTGTTTATCTGCATCATTTTAACACATTCCTTCAGCACTAGAATTTCAAACAATCAAGTTATCACAATCCAAAGACACAGAGCTCACAAATACTTTTGAAAGATTAACTATTAACAAAAGTTCTTAGTTTATCTTTTATCCCTATGAAGTACTTATAAACTGCCTATTTATAAACTGGACACTTTTCAAAGCTATGAAGATCCAGAAGCTATGAAGAAAGCTATGTGGATAAAGAAGGACTAATGGACTGAAACCAAGCAATTAAAACTGTAATGAGAAAGACCTCATTATGTGCCAGCAAAGATAGGAAACCAACTTCATTTTGTGTATGAGCAGAGAACAAACATTTTTTCAATATATTAAAGTATAGCTATCATTTATAGCTTCACAATCCAAAACTGAGTGTTACTTCTTGCAAGTTCAAGATTCTGAACTGAAGAGAAGAAACTGCTACAGCATCAGGACATTCTGCAGGCCAACAATCAGAAACAGAAAAGAAGAAAGAAAAAACATAATACTCAAATTCAGCAACAGAATGAGCAGTTCCACATTTACCTCTGACATAGACAGTGGCTGCAACGTACCAAGATGTGCATACAGTGAACAGATATAATTCCTATGAACACAAGGCTGATTGGTCCAATCTGGTATGGAAAAAAAAAGGGAGAAGACAGGAAATAAAGAGGATTTTTCATTAAAATATGCTGGGAGAAAATCTTTACATGCAAAAACATTTACATGGTAGCAAATAAATTAAGAATTAAAAATTTTATGCAACTAGATTCCCCACCCCCTTCAGATGAAGACTCACTGCTGATGTTTTACAGCATTCCTTACTTTTATCTTGTTACTTGAGAGGCGGCTACTAAGGGGCAATAAAGCACAAATACGGAATGGGTGTGAATAGCTTCATCCTCTGAAAGCCTCACTAAGATATGAGCCAAAAAAATCTGTTAAGTGAAAAGACTGCATATACTGTGCAAACCAAAACAGTGGCTTGAACCACTTCAAAGTGGCAATAACATTTCCTTTGCATTAGTAGACTTGATGTATAGCATAAAAAACAACCAAACCCTTGATAATTTCTATTATTACAGATATAAGTTAGAGATAATTTGAAAATCGAACAATATGTTTGAGTAGCAGTTTGACCAAAGATACTTGCTTTTCACATTTACTTTCATTCTTAAACTGAACATCCAGTAAGAAAGAATTATGTAGTCGTAAAGTGAAAATGTCACTTGGTTAAGTTTAGCCTGGCTTAGGAAATGCACTGTTTGTTACCCAGTATAAACAAGCTGTGCTATACCCTGCTTCTGAAGAACAAGCTGATGCCTGTTAAATGTGATCTGTACAAAGAGATCAGATGTAGAGAAGTCTGTACAAAGATAAGACAAGGCGGGAATAAAAATTCCTGCGAGTTTGAGTGCATCAAAGTCTTCCTCCTAACAAAGTTTTGTTTTCACCAGAAAAACATTTCAGCTAAGCAAAAATACAACACAGTCTTCAGGGTGAAGCAGTAACCTTAAAAATCAAATCCTCACTCTTCAGTACTAAATTCACAGTCTAAAGAGGAAAAAATAGAACACAATTCTCTTGAAGCTGACAGTGATAATATCTCAATACAAAAAGCATTGAGATTTCAGTTTTTCAGGCTTAGACACATATCTTCAGATCTTCCCAGATAACTTTTCTACTATTTGAACCCTTACCACAATGCCAGCATTTTTTATAGCAAGTGGAAGACCAAGAAGCCCAGTTCCAATGTTTCCCTTGAGGAGGTGTGTCAGTGTTTGTGTAAACCTGAGGATAAAAATACAGTCATGTTAGAAGTACAGTGAGACTGGGGGAGAGAGGAGGAAACAGAAAAAACAAAATCACACCCTCTGTCACTTATTAATAAGTGGATAAATTCTGAGCTTCAACTGCTTTAAGGTAGTCCAGCTACTTTAAATGATGCATGGCATACTAAAATAATGCTCTTATTCCTCTTTACATATGAGCTCCCCCAAATAGAACATACAAGTCCGATTTTCAGTTCTTCCCTCCAGCTTGTGGAATGTTACTTTCTGTGCAACTTTACTATCGTTTAGCCTCAGAGTAAAAATTGACAAGTTTCATCACTTCAGTTTTAGAATCAGCAACATTCTGACCTGCAAATTGCAAGTCTGACAGCCAAAGCTCTACCAAAAGAAAAGCTTCACACGTTCTTCTACTGAAGCTTTAAGAAGCTGATTATTTCCAAAGTTGTCTTAAGTTTCTTTACAGAAACATAAAATCAATCAAAACCTTTTTTAAACAGTGCTTAGGTTCTGAGTGACACAATCACTTCACAAATCAGCACCTTGGAATATTTTACAGCCAGTACATTGTTAGCTTACGAACAGCACAGAACCTACTCAAAAGAGGCTGCTTTTTGGCAGAACTATGCAAAGTCCCAATGTATTACTACAAAATTGTACCACAGGTGCAAGAAAGTGCCTTAAGAGTTCAGTAAACTACTCATGAGAAACTAAGGAACAAATTTTAACAAGCTGATACTTAAGAGTAATACGTACGTAATGCCTCCTCCATCACCAAGCTGGTAATGCTTCTCAACTGGCAGGATAGCACTTTCATGCTCTTCATCCGAGAGGCCACCTGAGTTTTGTTCATCAATTAAAGGCTTCATTACTTCCATGTCTGTACAACAGAGTTAACACTACATTAGCACTAGAAAATAGCTTATAGTTTAGAAGTAAAAGAGGACTCAAAGTTCCCATGCCATGAGGCTTGCACATGTTCCTAACTATAAAGCTGATTTAGGCAGATAGATACAACAGCCCAAGTTTGCACAGGGAATTCTGTCTCTGTAAAGCAGCACACCATCTCATTATTATGGCCAAACATTGTTTTTTTCATTATGAAAAACAACTTTATCATAATGTCAATGCTCCTAATCACTTTGCAAGCTAGTTTAAGAAAACCAAACCAGAAAAGTCATCCACTGCTACCAAAGGATGAGATCTTACCCTCCATTAGCTTCTTGCAAAACTAAGCATTTAGTTTACTCTTATCAGTGGTGAACAAGGGTACTGTCAAGTCACCCCATCCTAAAATGGGTAGGTAAAACAGGTACCGTGGAGGAGCTCTCGTTACTGGCAAGAGAACCAAGATGAAGCAATTAGGGTGCATGCTTTGAAACCTGAAACTACATTAACCTTTTCATGTAGCAAAAACTGCCACCACAGTCAACAAATGCAATTCCACCATCCAGCCAAGTAACAGCGCCAAGCAACAGCAGCCTGCAGTAAACAAAACTGCCTCTGAGGCAAAACTAACAGCTTATACCAGTTTAATGTTGGTTAAATTATAATTACTTATTTTTTAATTACTACAGTTAAGCAAAATGAATCTTGCCCAGAGCAAAAAGATTACTTCTTACACTTGCCTACCACAGTATCATTCATCAAACACAGAATCACAGGCTGGTTTGGATTGGAAGGGACCTTAAAGCTCATCAACCCCCTGCCACAGGCAGGGACACCTTCCACTAGAGCAGGTTGCTCCAAGCCCCATCCAACCTGGCCTTGAACACTGCCAGGGATGGGGCAGCCACAGCCTCTCTGGGCACCCTGTGCCAGCGCCTCAGCACCCTCAGATTGAAAGATTTCCTCATGTCCGGTTTAAATCTACTCTATTTCATTTTAAAACCCCTTTGACTTCCACAGGCACCACAGGCCCTGGTAAAAAGTCTCTCTCCAGCTTTCTTACAAGCCCTCTTTAGGCACTGGAAGGCTGGAATAACATCTCCCTGGAGCCTTCTCTTCTCCAGGCTGAACAAGCCCAAGTCTCCCAGCCTGCCTCCATAGCGAGCTGCTCCAGCCCTCAGAGCATTTTTGTGGCCTCCTCTGGCCTTGCTCCAATGGGTCCACGTCTTTCTTGTGCTTTCAGAGCTGGATGCAATACGCCAGGTGGGTTCTCATGGAAGATCACTATGATGCAATGCTACACCATTTCCTAAGCTAACAGCAGTATCATAATAGTCCTTTTCTAAAATCTGCATGAGGAGATTGCATTTCCAATCACACATTGCTGGAACACAGGAAGGAAAAGTTCCCCTCCATGAGCAAAATCTATTGCTATGCATAAGTTGCATACGCTAACCTTCAGTGGCACATTTTGCCCTCATGCCGTTTCTTGAGCTTTCACTTAAATGACTTCCCCTACAACTGACCATCAAGCATACACAACTTTTACAACATGTTCTGCTTTTTCATCTTTTCCTCCTCTGCTGGATCCGCTAAATCATCTCCATGTCAAGGAACACATAAATACTTTGGGCTTGATTGTCTCACCTTTGTGCATTTGCCTCCATGACATGACATTCCTTCTTCGCCTCATAACTACTCGGTTTTTAATGCATACAGTACAAAGGTCTATAAAATCTTCTTTGTAAGTTCTCCTTATGTCTTTTGGTACATGCTGTGCTCTACTTGAACCTTTCTCCAGGCAGTCTGCCACCTCAAGATTTGTTGACAAGATTCAGGAAGACCTGTAAAACTGCCAAAAATTGGAACGGAACTCTCTGAACTACAGCACACAGCCTCACAACAGAGAAAAACAACTGCAAGCAGGTGCTCTTGGTATACTTTCTTATTCCACCTTTACAATGCTTCAAGCACAGTTGTCCTTTTTCACTGCAAAGTTTGCCTTACTATGGAACCACCTAAACCCAAAAGAAAGGAGACAGTGAATTTAACCACCCCTGCTTTTTAACTTGAGTCACTGGGGCAAAGCACCTGACAATCCTTTCAAGGGAAAAAATGGGTGTCCTGAATACCTCTATTATGGTGGCTTGAATGTTTACTTCTGGTCCTGGGGAGGTATAAGTTACGTATCTTTTAGTATCTGTTTTCCCACACCATTCTGCTATTTTATAAGGGTCACTTATGCAACAGAACAGCCAAATTTCATACACCCAGATGAAAGCTATCACTGATTATGGCAGAAAACCAATGCATCATAAAAAAGATTTATTTTGAAAACCATGTTAAAGTTTATTTCCAAAGTGGCTCAAAGTACAAGGCAACACATCTCATACAAAACTTGAGTCCTGACAGCACGGAACCTCCTATTTGAAAGGAGTAGCTTCTGTTCTGTAGTCACTACATGCAAGAACTGAACCACTTTCTGCTGTTTATCAGTTACCTATATTCTGCTTTCAGTACATATCACGGTAACCTTTCTAGTATCATTGGTCTACTGGGGGATTTGAATAAAGATCTGCATGTCAATAAAAGTTAACAGAGTGGCAGGATCTTAAGCATTTCTTTAAATGTGCTTCTTTCAAACTCAGCTAAGCAAAGGCAGCCAAACAATACTGAAGTGTCAAGCTGTTAGGTGTCATAACACTGATTTTACAGGGAATTTCCTTATGTGAAGACCATAGCTCCAGCTGTACCTGACAGAAGGGGAAAATTCACCTTAAACATTGAAAATGGGTCTGTTTGACCACACAGAAAGAAGGTAATTTACCCCACGTTCCACTACAGAACGTTTTAAAGATGCATTAAATTGAAACAAACATTTGCATACATTTCTTTTTATAGATACAATCTCTGCCAACCTGCATTGCACAGTATTTGCAGTCTGTAACTGATTTTATTGCTATTAGTTTACCATACTGCTGTACTTCTAAAACTTCTAAAATGCTTATCAAATTGGTATCCTTAAAAGAAAAAAGGAATTTAAGTTCATCTGACGCATCTCAGAAATACAGCCAGACCTTCCAAAGTCCCAAGACCATTGACACCAGCTTTTCTCTGAGGTGGTAGCTAGTCGCAACAGCAGCAACAACTGGAGCACAGTCAAAGGCTTACTTAATTATCTTCTACAAGTAGCCGTTTTACCAGACAAGAGGCATTTATTTCCACTCGGTTATTATGGAAACATTTGTCTGAGCATATGTCTGGAAACAAAGAAACTCTTCTCTTAAAAACAGGATTCAAAGCACTTACTACAGGTTCCCCTCGAATACTGCTATTTGGTCTCTATTCTAGCCACAAAAATGCTTTTGAATTGCCTCTTTTCCCCATTATTATCCTTTTATCCCATGAGTGGTGCATAGCTTTGACCTAAAACATGTGAATCCCTTAACAGTAATGGTATTGGGACATAATATAAGGTTTGGATCATGCAACTTTCTAAGCATTTGAGAATAGATCTCCACTGTTGGAATACCAAGGCTACATCCATCTTTATGGCACAGTCCATATGCACAGTGACATCCAGATTTGTGAAACATCCACGTTTCAAACTCGGAGCCTACAGTGCATTAAGTAAGGCAGCTTGAGCTTTTTCTGCCCCATAAGGCAGATGCATACTCATCTTCAGTAGATGAGCAAGTGCCCTGCATGCTGGGATCTAACCTGAAATTAACTGTTCTGGGAAGTCCATGGTCACTGCCTGAAAATGGGCACAGGATACATACATTCACTTTGATTCCTTCCTAGACAGGTCCGGTATGTGCAGTTCAAATGTGCAGCTACAAGAACAGGATACACATACAATGCCTGGGTCAAAGGCTGCCTGCTGCTTCAAGGAGCACATGGTGCAGAGCACACCTCAGCCTACCTTAGGCCCATGTTCACCAAGTGGTCCAGACTGCATCCAGACACCACAGACCATTAATGACCTGATCCAGTCCTCAGTCACATAACTCACTAAAAATTTTGCATCAACTTTAATCAGCACAACTAAGAATGAAGGAATTCACTTCTGCACACCCTAAATGTCCTAAACCTTTCATAACATATTCAAGCAACCCTTTGGTTCAAAAGCTCCGCAAGAAACTGAACTTTCACTCAGAACTTAAGTTTTCTACACTGTTCAAGCAGTTAACACTTTCAAAATTAACTGAACCTTTTAGGTCTACATGAAACAAAACTTACCTCCACCATTTTCATTTTATGGCAGAAACAGTGACAAGAGGATGAAGCAGTTTGCCAGGTCCACACAGCAACTTAAAGGCTAAGGAAATACTAAAAACAAAGCGAAAATGCAATCTTCCATTGTTCCTTTGGAGAATGTCACCCTCTCAGACAAATTTTATCTAAAACCCCTTTTCTAATCCACCTTGGCAATATGATCTGTTGGGTTTCTTTCTTTTCCTTGAGGGCTCTGAAGTCAGTGTCGTCAAACAGAAAGAACTGGATTTGACATATAAGCATAAGAAGATTTGGGGTACAGGATGTAGCTTAGCGTTGTTTACATCAACTGTTTTCCTCGTTTATGGGTAGAAGAATCACACAGGTCTTGAAGTACCACTTCACATATACATTAAATGCATGGCAAAAAGCATTATGCAAACTGGTTAGTCAGCTTCTACACAAAACCGTGCTAACAGGGCCAGAAACACAGCACATGACTCACAGTCCTGTGAAATGGGTTTATTAACTAGAGGGTGACCCAGTGACTCTGTAATAGGGATGAAGATTCAGTTCAATAAGCAGCTGTTTTGACTGCTGGTTAAAACAAGAAAATCAGAACCACAGAATCTTTACACTAGCCTAAAATGTGGGCTTATGCTGGTATTTTCTCACAGGCTACAAACTGCAATCCATATTCAGATCCAGAGGGCATATCCAGTGCATCTGCCACCTAACCAAGCCTGTAACTGCTCTTACAGGACAAGTTTAGTGACCAAGACTCTGAATAGAATCATAGAATAACAGAATAGTTAGGGTTGGAAAGCACCTTAAGATCATCAAGTTCCAACCCCCTGCCATGGGCAGGGATACCTCACACTAAACCATGTCACCCAAGGCCTCATACAACCTGGCCCTGAACACTGCCAGGGATGGAGCATTCACAGCCTCCCTGGGCAACCCATTCCAGTGCCTCACCACCCTAACAGGAAAGAATTTCCTCCTTATATCCAATCTAAACTTCCCCTGTTTAAGTTTTAACCCATTACCCCTTGTCCTATCACTACAGTCCCTAATGAAGAGTCCACCCCCAGCATCCCTATATGCCCCCTTCAGATACGGGAAGGCTGCTATGAGGTCTCTACGCAGCCTTCTCCAGGCTGAACAGCCCCGACTTTCTCAGCCTATCTTCATATGGGAGGTGCTCCAGTCCCCTGATCATTCTCGTGGCCTCCTCTGGACTTGTTCCAACAGTTCCATGTCCTTTTTATGTTGAGGACACCAGAACTGCACACAATACTCCAAGTGAGGTCTCACAAGAGCAGAATAAAGGGGCAGGACCACTTCCTTTGACCTGCTGGTCACACTCCTTTTGATGCAGCCCAGGAGTCAAGGACACATAACTACAATGTAACACAGAAAACACACTGATATGGGATGGCAACCACAACTGTAGTAACAGAAGAAGCCTCGTGTCCCCATCAACTGCATTCAATTTATCATCTTAACACTGTGAAGAGGCTTTTTAATCCAGCATTCTGAACCAGGGCTCTCAAGAAAAAACAGAGTTACAAAGAAAACCTTGTCACTAATTATTTTCTGAATCTGCAACTGGTTAGTAAACAGTTTGCCCTGTAACTCTCAGTTACTCCCTCAACCACAAAGAAAACTCTGTTCCTGCACTCTTCACCCTATAAATAGCCTCCAGCATTTCTCCAGAAGGTAAACTGCAAAGTACAACGTTGTCCACGAAGCACATGTGGATCTGGCAGCATCTGCCACATTACTCACGTGCTTCCACAACCATGGAAGAACTTAAGAGATCCACATGAAGTTACTGCGAATGGCAGTGCTAGGGCCATGCTGGTCCAGATCAACAGACTTCTGTCAACTTCTCTAGTTCAAGAAGGAGCTAACAGAGAATCCCACTCAACCACACACAATCCAGCTCCCTTTTTATTTTCCACAACTCCTACAGAATACAAGAGAGACAAGAATAAACAGAGAAACCCTCTCAAACTAAAATGTACTTTCCAGAATTGAAAACTCCTCTGGTTTAAAAATTCCTGTAAAATACAATAATTACATTTTCAGGCTAGCAGAAGTTAGCATTAGCTTTTATTGTGTTTATTTTTCCAAGAACTTTAAAGTTTTGTTTCATGCAGTCATATGAATCACTCTTCATTTTTTTCTTTGGAAAACATATATTGTGTGTCATTTACTTTTCTCCATTACAGGCTGTAACCTAATAGAGTAGATTTATCATGCTTTATGGCTGAATTTATTAATCCTGGTAACAGCTGTTTCCAAACAAATGTTGAAAGTCAATAATGCCACTCCATAAACAGGAAGAACTGTTTGCTTTTGCATCCTGCCTATCAAATCCAGAAGCCTAATGAAACAAGACACTTGAGTTATTAACCAAAGCATACACAGCTCTCCATAGTTTATTACACACTCTCAGTGGAGCTCTTTTACACCAACCCACAGTGGCTCATTTATTTGGGAAGATGTCAGTGTTAAATAACCCACTATTCTGTCTGGAACAAGCTACACATTTCTACATGATTAATACACTTCCAAATGATGACATGTTGGTAAGACTCAAGTTTTATTGAGTATTCAACAGGACCAAAACATGTAAGATTTCAGAAGCTTTTTACCAGGTGTTGACCTTCACTTAGAAACCATTAATGTCATGAAATACTCTGATTCTAAGGGTTCTGACAGAGAAACTGACAGACATGTGAAACAGCCAACAAAGTCTAAGATTTCTGTCTGTCACCTGTGTCAGAAGGTGGCAACATCTCACTGTAAGATGAATCAGCCCCTGGGACAATACAGTCTGAAGCACATCTGCTTCCCAGCATTATCACTGGACAGCATGAATTCTTTGGATTACAGTGGAACATCTCTTTGAGATGAGATTTTTAGTCTGCCCAGCCTAGCATTACTTGTGCTTTAAGAGTATGCTATTAATTCTCTCGTCATCTACAGATAGACAAATTAGGGGGCAAACACAGTATGTGCCTCCCTGCACTCAAGATTTAAAGCTCCGAAGACTAATCTGCAATAAATACAGCTAAAATATCAACACACATAGCCCCAAAAGAGCCCAAATAAACCCCAAGCATTCACCGAAGATAACAGCATCACCTAACAATGCACACAGAAGGCGTTTCCACTAATTTCTATACAAGACCGCGACTTCCCAATGAAATGAGGGTCCAGTCAGACACCACTAACGCCTTCAGCAGCCGCCCCGAGCGACGGGCTCCGGCTAAGCGGGGCCGCAGCCCGCCCTGAGCCCCGCTGTGGCGAACCCTAGCTGGGTATCCCCTTCTGCGGGGTCCGCGGAGAAAGACGAGGCCCCGCCGGACCTGCGTCGCGCTCCGCTTCCTTCAGCCCCGCCGGCCGCGGATGCCTCTGGCCCGGCTCCAGGCTCCCAGACCTCGCCGCCCGCCTCCCCACTCCCGCTGCGCTGCTTTGCCCTGAGGAAATCCCGGCACTCGCCGACGCGGGGACGCGGCCGGAGAGCGCCCACCCCTCCCCTGGGTGGGATGGTTCATCCCGCCCGCCTCGATGCGCTGAGCACTGCAGCGCATCTCCCGTGGGCAGAACCATTCCGCCTCGAGGGGAGGGGGATAAAGTTAGCCGGCCGCTCTTCACGCTCACACCCCCTCCTCTCCGCCCCGCAGCACGCCGCCATCCCGCAGCCCCTCGGCCGCTTCCGCCGCCCCGCACGCCTCACCCAGCTCCTCCCGGCCGGCGCCATCCATCTCCCCACCGGCTCTCCGTTCGCCCTTCCGCCAAGGTGGAGCCGGCCGGCGCGGCGCTGCGCATGCGTCCCGCGCGATGGGCTGGGACCGGGGGGAGCGAACCATAGATAGCAGCGGGAAAGACAAGCCCGGTGTGGCTGGTGTTGGTCCTCCTGGACTGTGTGTGTCCCTCGGCAGTCCCAGAGTTGATCCTGTGCACTGCACAGCCTATCCCAGCTGGTGCGGGGCTCTGCAGCCACCTTCCAATGGCTTCCACTGCTGGAGGTTCTCCCCCTTAACACCTCCAAGTCTCACTCTCACAGAGCCTCCTTGTGCCTCCTCGGTGCCTCCTGGCCCGGCCGTGCTGCTGTGGCAGTGCATGGTTCCTGCAGACCTCCAGCCACCCTCAGAGAATCATAGAATCAAAGAATAGTTTGGGTTGGAAGGGACCTTCCGAGCTCATCTGGTGCAGTCCCCCTGCAATGGGGAAAGACATCTTCAGCTGGATCAGGTTGTCCAGAACCACAGCCAGCCTGGCCTTGAATGCCTCCAGGGATGGGGAATCCACCATCTCTCTGGGCACCCACTCCAAACCACAACCAAGTCAGTGTTTTACCACTCTCATTTTACTTTTTTCCTCACATCCAGCATAAATCTCCCCTCTTATAGTTTAAAACCATCACCTCTTGTCCTATCACAACATGCTTTGCTAAAAAGTCTCTCCCTATCTTTCTTATAGGCCCCTTTTAAGAAGTGAAAGGCCACAAGAAGGTCTCCCTGCAGTCTTCTCCAAGCTGAACAACCCCAACTTTCTCACCTTTCCTCACAGGAGAGATGCTCCAGTCCCCTGATCATCCTCACGGCCCTCCTCTGGCCTTGTTCCAACAGTTCCGTGTCCTTTTTATGTTGAGGACACCAGAACTGCACACAATACTCCAAGTGAGGTCTCACGAGAGCAGAGTAGAGGGGCAGGATCACCTCCTTCGACCTGCTGGTCACGCTCCTTTTGATGCAGCCCAGGATACGGCTGACTTTCTGGGCTGCAAGCACGCACTGAAGCTGGCTCATATCCAATCTTTCACCCACCGGTACCCCCAAACCCTTCTCCTCAGGGCTACTCTCAATCCCCTCATCCCCCAGCCTGTATTGATAACAGGGGTTGCCCCGACCTAGCTGCAGGACCCTGCACTTGGCCCTATTGAACCTCATCAGGCTCACATGGGCCCACCTCTCGAGCCTGTCCAAGTCCTTCTGGATAGCTTTCCATCTGTGGGTCATGATCACCCCTGGGAGAGAGCAGCAGGCCTGATGTAACACATGCAGCTGGTCCCTTGCCATGTGCGACAGCTCATTTGGTTATGAAGCACAAATCATGGCTAATTTGTGTTTGCCTTCCAGCACTAGAAAATTAACTTGTATCCGTATTTTTTTAACCTTCAGAGCCATTCAGGAGCAGCTGCTTTTGGATCAGCACAGGCTGCATTATGGGAATTACTGTTGCTGCTTGTGTCTGCTGTGGTTCCAGGTCAGGTGGCCCCATAAAGCTTTGCCAACATCTGCTGCCCTCTGTAAGGCTGGGGAGCCTGGCTTCGGACAGGGCACTGCAAGCATACAGCCATGATTAATAACTGAAGGCTGAAAACAAGGGTAGGAGTTAAAGAGTACAGCAGTGCTTGACAGCTCAGCTTCTCAAGAGATTTGCAGTTTGGCCTCCTGAAAGACAATCGACTTCAACAGGCACAAATTATTATACCTATGTGAAACAAGAGATGATTCAAAAGGACATTTGTGAGAATCATAGTTAATGATGGATCAACTGTCAGAACAAGAAGAGTTATTTAGAGTTACCAAATGTTACCTGTAGTCCTGGAACTGATGTTCCACTTCTTGTAGATTCTACAGGACCACTGCATCTTCTCTGTGCACTCTTGTAGATAAGGATATTTATTAACAGCTTCACTAATAAGCAAAATAAACGTTGGGGAAATGCAGACAGTGTGAAACAGTGCAAAGCAGCAGTTTAGAAATCCTCTGTTTATGAGTAAATGTTTCTATTCATATTAAAATAAAGCAATATTTCCTGTAAATCCTTAGATTTTTTTGCTTTATATCTTTAGAAGTCAGTTGTACAAGGTGCTAAAACAGATTTCAGCCATACTCTGTAATCAAAGCTGTAATCAGAGCTCGAGGTTACTCTGAAGTGATATTCAGAATGCTTACTCTCTAAACCTTTCCTCTGAAATTAAGACTTAGACTTATGCAGTAAAAGGTTTTATAACTCCATGAACTTTAATTTTCGTTATTTGAAGACCATAATATAGAGCTGGTTGCAGGGGCATGGGGAGAAGGGATGGAGTGTTGTCCTAGTTGTCCTATATTGAAGAAAGACATAATGCTCTGAAGGATTTTCAACTGAAATTACACTGTCTAACCCAAATGGATCACCCTTTGATAGAACCTTCTTCCAGCAAGCATAGTCTCTTGTGAATTTTGAACACTTGGAGACTCATCTTCCACCTGATACCCACCCTTTAACTTACCTTTCATGAGAATCATATATTAGGGATTTTTATCAAAACTTATCAAGGTTCTGCCTACATCTATGGCTGATTTGACATAGTTTCCAGCTGTTGGCTTCCTTAAACAGAACATCTTTTGGTTTTTTGCAATGAAAACATATGATAAAATTATTTGTCTTTTCTCTACACAGGAGAAATGTGGGAATATTCTGAGCCTCTCGGAAGCTTCAGTCAGCTTCAGACATGCATCATTCCTTCATTTATCTACAATTAATAAGTTCCAATGGGGAAGATACTCATTTTCAATTGGCAACATGTATTTCCAGACACCACAGTCCTCCAAACATTAATGAAAAAGAATGAGCCATGTGATTGAGCTACTGCTTGGCTTCCTCAAATTTGTCTTGGAAAAGGGTTCTCAGTCAGCAATCTGTGACTGCAGGTTACTGATTTAAGGAACTGAGTCACTAGTTACAATGCTTGTATCAAGACTTTACACAGCGTGTATGTCTTTTCTTTATAATCTTGGATATACTTTATTCTCCGTTGTTTCTAACAGTGCCAAAGTTTGCTGAGAAAAATGTATCAGGTCATTAATATATATTCAGAATGTTTACTCAGTTAAGAGTATTCATTTCTTCTCCCTTGTCATTGCATCTCAGGACTTGGCTCACAGTAAATCCTATAGAGGTGTTGAAATACATTAAGGATATAATACATCTTTATTTCACATCCTGCCCAATGGAAAATGATTTGTTTCTACTATGTGCTGCTGCTGGCACCAAAGCTTCTTCGTCCAGAAGGACGTTTATTACATGTTTAGAGAGGTTTTTCTGATAGGCTTAAAAAAATTATACGAAGTATCTAAGTAACCAGTGGTGACCAATGAATATCCAAAAAACATAGGAGCTGCCATAATGTGATGGATATTTGTGACTTTGTAATATGCATTTTGTTCCTCTTTGGTAAGAACAGAAGGATTTACTTTAATGGAAACATCTGGTTAAATCCTAGTCACCCATCCATCAATGCAAAAGTACTTCATGATGTGAATATTGCAGTCACCAAATGCTTGTTTACCCAAGGCTTCATCTTCTGAACAACATATACAAGTTGCCTCTTAGAAATCATGGATTCAACTCGTGTTGGTTCAGAACAAGGCCAGATGCAGTACAATACCCACTTCATCCATTTTTATTGTTTGGGTTTTTTTATTAAAAGCTAAGCCTGAAATCTATAGGAGCTGTTTTCAGGATTTATTTTATTTTTTTTCTCTACTTAAATCAAGCAAAGAATTGATTATTAGCTTCTTAATAGAATAGCTGACCTGCTTGGTCTGGCTAAACCTCAGTTTAATCCATGGCTAATTTTCCACACTTGTTTAGGGAACAAAAATAGAGGAAAATATACAGAAATAGTGTTTTGCTACACAGTCCCACCACACAGATGTCAGCTAGCTTTCGTTCTGACATCTTTAGCTATCTTTAGTTCTTTAGCTTAAGTCTTGAGGGACTTTCCTTTAATTTCTCTATGGAATCTTTTTCTTTTGCAGTCCTTTCTGTTTGGCTTCTAGACCATCCCAGTGAGTCCTGAACTTCAATTATGCGTTGTGCAAAAAAGTGTGCCTTTGAGCCTACTACTTGATATTTAACCCCTAGTTTTGCAATCTAACAGTAATTATTGCACTTAAGTTCTCCAAGTCATTCCTGGTTTTACAGATCACTCATTCTCTTCTATCTCTTTTCCATCTTAAAGAGTCCTACTGTATTTAATCTCCCCTTACAGAGAAATCATTCCATACTTTTTATTATTCCTGTCCCTTCCTCTGTGTTCATATGAGGACACCAGAACTGCAGAAATGCAGGACACTAAAAACCCTTCTCCCTACATCTGACTGCTTTTTACTTCTGCTTCTTATAACACTTTGTATTTAACTTTTACTCAGGTACTCGCTTGCCAGGTGATTACTTTGTGTGATGTTTTAATAAGCCATTGGTAGAACTCAATTATGTTGCCATCTGTCTGTCTGTAGCCTGTAATCCTGCCTGATTGGCAGATGATTGGCATTCCTCCAGGGTTTATATCACTGGTTTATATTTAAGAGCACATTTAGAAATCACCTTGAGTATGAATATGGCATCCACATTTCATTAGATCCTGGACAGCATTTTGCTCATCTGAGTATCAAAAAGCAATAGCTCCTGTCATTTCATCACTGACATGAAAACACATATGTCTCTCCTTACCTCTTTCCAGTTTGTTTCACACAAAGTCCTTATGTTCAGTGTTCTGGTCTATAATGGGCCATTTCCAAGGATTCCCATTTTTGCTTTTTCTTGGTACAAATATTCTGCCTTCTGTGCATCCTCCTTTCAGGTATTTATAGACATTGATGAGATCCCCCTGAGCCTTCTCTTCCCCAGGCTGAACAGTCACAGTTCTTTCAGCCTTTTCTCATAGGGAAGATGCTCTAGCCCCTTCATCATCCTTGCGGCTCTTCGTTGGACTCTCTCCAGTATGTCCATGCCTCTTTTGTACTGGGGAGCCTGGAATTTAACACAGTACTCCAGGCATGGCCACACCAGTGCTGATCACCTCCTTTGACGTGGTGCCAATACTTTGCTTAATGCAGCCCCTTAGACTCCTTTGTGACAAGGGCCCACTGCTGGCTCATGTTCTACTTGGTGTCCACCAGGACCTTCAGGTCTCTTTTTGCCAAGCTGCTTTCCAGCATATGCATGTGCCTGGGGGTGTTTATGAGGTGTGTGGAGTTGACAGTCCTGTTGTCACTGTCAGCAATTAAGAACACAGATCATAAAACAACCACCGAGTTCAACAGCTATGCTTCAAACTCCAAACCTGCTGTTCACCACTTTGATTGCTACAGAGGTAATGAACCCAGAAATATTAGCTGGTCCCCACTGGAATCTGTAAAACACAGCTGTTGAGTAACAAAATGTTAAAAGCCTGGTGTGTGTGTTGACTTTGATGAAGAATAAATATGATTGCAGAAGATGCTGCAGCTGTCAAAAGTGCTGCTGGTGTTTCATACTTCAAATAGAAATATTCAAATATCAGAAACATGGAGAAAGCCACCAGGATTTTTGCCAGCATGAATCATTATCACGTGGCTAAAGTACAATATTTTTTCTGTCACTTAATGACAATAAAGGATCTACATTTGCATATCGATCCGTGTATACTGGGACAAACCAGTCAAGTGTTGCCAATAGCAAGGTTCAGTTTTGTTGTTTAATTTGGTGGGCTGCCAGTGTCAACTTCCTTTCAGTACAGTTCGAAGTTGAAGTACAGCATCACTTCAGTAAATAACTTGGGAATATATCGCAAATGTGCATATTTGTCAGGTCTTACATCATTTATCTGAAAAATTTAAATAGAAACAGATGCAGTGCATGACAGACTTTAACAAGTTGTACTAAAAATCATTATGCTCATTTTGGGCAGTGTTTCAGATTTGCAACGCTTTTCCATATAATCCTGCTAACTTCACAGTACTACAGTTTGAAAAACAGTGCTGGAATTCTGAGGCTGTCCTAGAAATACAACACTCCATTTACCCTAAGCATCTGCATGGACCTATGCTTGTGAAATTAGCTAGGTGTCTAAAGGTCTTCATATGATCAGGTACACTACAGGTCTTGATAACTTTTGTCTTGTTCTAGAGTATTCAGTAATAGAATTGTAGAATGGTTAGGGTTGGAAAGGACCTTAAGATCAGGGAATTCTTTGTGGCCCTGTTCTAGACTTCTGACTGGCTTTCTCCAAGACTACATCCTGGCACTGTCAGGGAACAGTCCTCTTCAAGTCAGCCCCCAAAAAGCACTGTGGACATGAACACACAAACCCTGGCTCTGCAGTCCCCCAACACTATTCCAGTGGGCTCTGCACCTTCAAACAGCCTGCATGTCCTTGTACAATGCTTCCAGGGCATTTAGTGTACGCACAAAGACTGAAAATAATGACAGAAGAAGGGAGAAGAATTGGCGGAAGTGTGAGAAAAATCCATCCCATTTTAAAAGGGAATTCCACCACTCATCCTTTCCACAGCTAAATATAATACATCAGCCCAGGTCTCTTTTGATGCTCATGGCCGTAACATCACAAAAAGACACAGCCACCAGCAGAGCCCTGCTGCTGTGAGCCACCCTCCCACCCCTGTGATTCACATCATCTTGGGAACTAGCACAGCTTACGGCACAAAGCATTAGTGCCAGGGTCTGCTCTAATTTGTGAAAAACCTCCAGAGAACTGCAGCTCAGAGCAAGTGCAAATCCACATCGCAGCATGCGCTGCAGGGACTCCTTTCATGCGTCCTGGGGGATTCTCCCTCCACCAGCTGCAAGGCTTTCAGAGCCCTGGTATTCCTGTGAAGTAACGTTCAAAGAGGAGTGCAAAGGGAGGGAGGATTATCTGCCTTATTGAGCTTCCTGAAGGAAAAGTAGTTGTAGGGCACTGTAAAACCATGGCTAGTTAGGGATTAAAAGATGATATTGAGAATATTTCTTTTTAAGCTGCAGGAAATGTTAATTGTGGGAATTAAGCAATAGTTGCATAGATCATTGGTTCTGAGGAAAAAACAGATCAAATCAAGCAACAGAAAAATAGCACCTCCTGGAAAGAGCCAGAAAGTACTGGATATTAGGAAATCTGTGATCATCAGACAGCTGAACATTGGAGTAAGTACATCTGTAGGATTTCCCCAGGATCTGTTTATTACTCTGAAATTTGCTATTGCTCCAGATTACAAGTACCTGCACTGGTACTGATTTCTTCAGTCAACATGGGAATGCAGATCTCTTTCATCTGCTCTTAGATTTATTTAACGCTTTGTGAAACTAAAGAGTGTGCCACGTGTCATTCATCTTAGAATCTCTGGTCAGCCGCTGATGCTCAGGAAGCATTTAGAAGCTGTTGAAAGGCTCATGGGCAGAGGGAGATCACTCACCAGTTACCATCACAGGCAAAACAGACTCAGCCTGGGGAAATGAATTTAATTTATTGCCAATTAAACAAAGCAGGATAACAAGAAATAAGAACAAATCTTAAAAACACCTTCCTGCCACCCCTCCCTTCTTCCTGGGCTCAACTTCACTCCTGACTCCTTCTGCCTCCTCTATTAACTGCTCCAGTATGGGCCCTTTGTACAGGGTGCAGCCTGCAGGACAGACTGCTCCAGCATGGGTGAGAAAATCAACTCTATCCCAGGCACGACCAGTATGGCATCTCATGTATGTCAGAAATGGTATCAGAATAGGATGTTGCCTTTGTTGGCGTGGCGACCTGGTTCAGGAACGACACAACGGCCAACCCCTGGCCGCTCGGGCCATCAGCTCACTGACACCAACGTGGTGGATGGCAAATGGCGTTTATTGGCGAGTAACACGGTGTTATATAGCCTAGGTTTACAACGTCACGTCCGTCTGCTTACGACCTAGGTTAGGCCCTATTGGCTACTCAGAGGGGGGTCTTATCTTTCCGTACAGCGCGACATCTTCCGATCGCCAGACCCTAACTACCTACAATAGGATGAATGAAACTGGATGTGTTGGCTTTATATGGCAAGTTTTTAGTAGCGGGAGAGGCTGCAGGGGTGGTTTCTATAAGCAGAGTCCAGAAGCTTCCCCCATGTAATTTCATAGCCAGCCCATTTGATTTGTGAAATGTCAGTGCCACAAATAAGCAGCCATCATTTTGTTTTCTGTGTAAGCACAATGAAGTGGTGTCCTCCATTCACAGAGCAGTAACTGCTGCACTGTAATTACAAACAAATCATACTACATCCTGACAAAAACCATTTTTCTCCTTAAAGATCTCATTCTTTGTGGACTGCAGTGTTTGCTTTTGAATTGTCAGTTGCACAAAACTCTGTATCCCAAATCCCAGAAATAGAGCATTTAGTGGAACAAAAGGATGCACTGACAACCATTGCCTTTTTCTGGAGTACTTTCCTGGGATTGTGTGAACACCCCCTTTTCTATGGAGAAGTTCATTCTCTTCTTTACTTCACAAAAGAATTTCCAAAATAATGACTATATCCATCTTTTGCAAGTGCTGTATATTTAGACAGAAGTAAACAATAATAATTTGTTTGCATTTAATGCTGAATATTATACTTTTAGCTCTGGACTTCTGACAATAGAATGGAAAGCTGATTGGTGCAGTACTGGTACCCATTTACAGCTACAGTGCTGTATTTAACATTAAAATAACCTACATTGTTATCTTAATCCTGTTTTTATTTTTAGTAACCCTTGCCTTATTTCTTCCTCTTACTTTCTCAGCTTAGGTTCTGAGATAAACTTGGTGTCAGCATCAACAAAGCATGTAAGAGTTATGCAAAGGTGACACTACAAAGAGGGACTGAGTCAAAAGGCCTGCTTCTTGATGGAAGCCATTGCTGCTTCCAGTGAGGTCTCTGTCTTTGTTGGTTTGCATTAAAGGATTGCATACAATCTAGAAATAAAAAATACGTATTTTTGGAAAACCACCGATTTACATCACCATTTTGTGTTCCAAATGGGAAAGTTTTGGTGATGACTGCTATTGATTACAAAGTGGCAATCATGACTTCATTATTTTAGAGGTGACAGCATGGTGCATGTGTGCCAGTCCTGGTTGGCGGATGGGCTGCATGCCCCATTATGGAGCCGTTTGGACTGCCTGTACGAGTAAGCTTACTAGATGGTGGGTACAACCACTGTTCCATGATTATCTAGATTAAATTCTAATGAAAACAGCTGGCTTGGTTCTGAGCTGATCTTGCACATTTCCAGACATAGCTTGCACACAGATCATTCCCAACAAGGAAATTGGATGTAGCTAACTCATTTTGAAGGGTGATGGACTTTAGCTATATGGGCTGTGTTCTATTAGGTCCATTAGTTTTACATACCTCATGCTCAGGAAAGACCCTGCCCTGTTTTGATTACTAGTCTAGAATTTGCTCACTGGTATAGATTCACTGAAGAGCAGGTCTGTAAGCAGATGGTTCCTGAAGGAGCCAAGAAGTTGCAGAGTCTCCTCTGTCCATAGCTGGAACAAGAGCAAAGCATGGGCAAGGTGGAGAGAGGAAGAAGGTGCTTGCTGTGCAAGATGCTTCCTTCCTGGTAAAGAAACATTGAGAATCATGCCAGGAGTTACAGATTAACCATCTCTTGTGTAGCCAATGGACACAACCGAGGTCAGAATCTGCTTCACAGTGATAACCACTAGTGAAAATAGGACATAGTTACTTTTACTTTGTCCTGTTCAGACAAACTAAGATGGAATGAAAATAAAAGTATTGGCTGTTGACATGTACCAACTGCTGGCTCTGGCAGCCCATCAGTGGGAACTTTTAGAGGTAGTATGGATGTGATTTCTGCTCAGTTCATCCAGTATGGATCAACTGCCCCTATGTACACTACAGAAGTGTAATTAGTAGCAGTTCAACAGCACTTCACAAATGGAAATGAGTAAACTCTTCCCCTGCTCAGCACAACTCTCTTTTTCTTAAGGGATAATCCAGGCCTGGGAAGCCTCCTGAGGATCCATGAAAAAAGGCTGTAGTTTCTTAGGGAATGAAGGGGAGAGAAGCAAAAGAGTGAGGTCCATTTTTATATGTGTTTTCTAGTTATGCAGTAGTTTGTCGCATTTTAGCCAGAAGTAAGATTGTGCTGATGAAAGGCTATTAATGTAGAAAAGGAGAGGCAGAGGCAGAGGAGGAGACCAAATATTGCAAGGATAAGAAATGATCCTGGCCAGATCCTTTCTTCACTGTATAGTAAAGCTGGCTTAGGAACCTAGAGGGAGATCAGAAAGGCTAGCTTCATGCCTAGACAAAGAGTACATGGGCTTTAAATGCTATTTAGTCCTCCATGAGGATTTTAAGACTCTGTACTGTGGACACTGAAGGCTTTTCGATGTAGATTAATGTTCCTGTGTTAGCAGCACAGTGGCTGCTTCACCCTTCCCGGGCATCACAGGTACTGCAGAGATAGCGGCTTCCTTGGGCATCTCTGTATACTATTAATCAAGTTCTAACCTCTGTGGCATTATTACAGGTTGGAGCTTGAGGGTCAGACCAGACAATTATTCCTTTTAGAGACGCAGATGCCCCTATCTGAATTCAGCCAGCAGCAGATAATGAAGAGCAATGAGCAGTGGGGTCACAGTGATCAGGCCAGGAATGCTAACCCACCTTTTTACTTACTCTATTAATCTGTTACTCTGAATGTCTTACATGAGCAGCTTAGTCCACTGGTTACTCAACCCACACCCCTTTTGGCTGAGATTGATATGTCTTTTTGTTTCAAATTATTACATTTGTTCATCTTTTTACTTTGGTCAGTCTTTCCAAATAGCTTTAGGCAACAGGCTGGACCACGTTTCTCTTATCCTGGCTGAAGCTAAATATAAAGAGCTGTACAAAACTGTGACAATATTCAGAATTTTCTTCTTAAAAAAACATATTCACGAATTGCTTAGAGACATTTCTATATTGTACTGTTATGATAGCAGTCTGTAAGATTAATCTCTACTGGGGAAGAAAGGAAGTTCCATTATATGCCACTTAAAAAAGAAGAAAAGGAGAAGACAAGGAAGAACGCGGAGAAAAAAAAAGCCTCTGGCCTAAAGCTACACAGAAATTCTGTGATAAGAATTCCACCCTCTTAACACATAGGCTAATACCATTCCTGCCCCATAAAAGCCTTTGGCAGCTGTATTTTTAATAGACCTAATGTAGATGAGATAATGTAAGATGTTCCTTTCCATCAGCGCCGCAGATGATAGTGGAGATTTTCCTACAGCAGAGCCATTTAAGGGCAGAGAATTAACAGTTATTCTTAAAATATCCCATTCCCTTAACAATGCAGCACCACCACAACCAATTCATATAAAAAGTTTCCAGTTCAGTGAATAACCTGCTTGTGTACACATATAAAAGTGGTCCCAGATGTACCAGTGTGCACCTACAATGTGACATGTCACAGCTGGCAGTGCAGCTGATGAGAGCTCCCTAAGTGCACTTCAACTGATGCTCCCAGTTCCTAACCAGCTCTTGCCTCCCATCTAGTGGCTACCTCTATACACCAAGTATTTTATTCAGGTTTTTTTGAAATGAATGGGCTGAACAAGAACCTTGGCTGCGTTAGAATAATGTAAGTCAATAGCCCACGGCCTCAGAGTTTTCTAAATAACTTTGTCATATTGTTGATTCCTTCAGAGACTCTAGAGGAGCTTTTGTGTTGGGAGATTAAAAACAGAAATCTGAATGTGGACCTCTTCTATTCCATCTTTTTGAGCCCTGTAAGGAATCCATGCTCACAAATCTCTCACTGTTAAAACAGAAAGCTTACTTTTCATCTCAAAGTGAAAGGTTAAAATCTGGTATGGAAAACTCCCCCCAGAACAGTGGCCTCTTAAGACAAAACTAACTAAGAGACTGAAAGAACAACAATAAAATCCCAAAGGCATGCACAGACTCTTGACTTCACATCATGCAACAACCACAGAACCATAGGACTGTCCAGGCTGGAAGAGACAAAAGGATCATCAACCTTCCATGGGAAGGGGAGCCTACATGAGACTATCTAGTGCTGTGTCTGGTTGCATCTTGAAAACCTCCAGTGAACAAGGAATTTCTCCTCTTCAGCTACAAGCTGACCTCCTTCTGTTTCACACAAGTCATCTCCCAGGCAGGCAGAGTGTACCTGCAGCATCTGATCTGAGAACTGGACCAGGCGAAGTCGGTCCTGAGTGTGGGTCACACCGCCAGAGCTGGGGGAGGGAGGTAGCAGGAAGGATGCCAAAGGGCCAACCCCAGCTCCTCACTGCTCCCAAAAGCAACTGCATGTTCACAGGGAGGCCTGCAGCTAGAAACAGCATCCAGCATTTAGGAGAAAGTGCTGTGGGTAGAAAAGGGAGGGCAAAGCAGAGATGCTGTTATGGAATATCAAGGTCTGGAGTGGTCTGGGTACCTAGGAGTGTTGTTCTGGCTGCCTCGGTTCAGCTGGGTAACTGCCCAAATGAATATAACTTTTATTAGACACCTATAAATATTAATCATGCACCCTGTTGAGGAGTACAGCAAGCAGAATACAAAACAGGGAGTTACCCTGTGTCAGAACATGCTGACATATAGAGCTAAAACATAAATACAATTAGTTCTTAAATAGGAAATACTTCCTTTGGGGTTTATTCCAATATAGGGCCTATTATTTCTGAATTGTACACAGCACCTAAGAATGGCTCAGAACTGATAGGATCTGAGGTACTTTGTATTACCAGCAGATACTCCTATTAGCAGTAACAGTAAATTAAACAATGGCAGGGCAGAGTCTTAGACACAAGCAAGTGATTGTTTATACTGCTTAATTGTTAGGGTAGAGCCTGAAGCACTTTAGTGTTCAAAGGTTCCTAAACAGCTCCCAGGTATAATTTAGGACTTGGCACAGGCCATGCACGTGTTAAATGACTGCTCTATTTTGGAGGGAAAAAGGGTTTGAAAGTCAGTCCCCATGCCAGAGAAGGCATTTAGCATGGTACTACAGGCATTGCATTTGGCTACATATTGGTTGGGAAATGAAAGAGGTCGACTTAAAGTTTAAATAAGGTCCCCCTACATCCATAAAAAAGGACATGGAGCTGTTGGAACAAGCCCAGAGGAGGGCCACAAGGATGGTCAGGGACTGGAACACCTCCCATATGAAGATCGGCTGAGAAAGTTGGGGCTGTTCAGCCTGGAGAAGAGAAGGCTGCGTGGAGAACTCATAGCAGCCTTCCAGTATCTGAAGGGGAGCTATAGGGATGCTGGGGAGGAACTCTTCATTAGGGACTGCAGTGACAGGACAAGAGGTAATGGGTTCAAACTTAGGGGAAGTTTAGACTGTGGAGGGACTCTTTATTAGGGACTGTAGTGACAGGACAAGGGGTAATGGGTTCAAACTTAGACAGGGGAAGTTTAGATTGGATATAAGGAGGAAATTCTTTCCTGTTAGGGTGGTGAGGCACTGGAATGGGTTGCCCAGGGAGGTTGTGAATGCTCCATCCCTGGCGGTGTTCAGGGCCAGGTTGGACAGAGCCTTGGGTGGCATGGTTTAGTGTGAGGTGTCCCTGCCGATGGCAGGGGGTTGGAACTGGATGATCTTAAGGTCCTTTCCAACCCTAACTATTCTACGATTCTATGTTTCATAAGCTCTGGAGCTTGGTGAGCTTCTGTAGGCTGCCTACACCTCACACTCTGGTTTGCAGAGATCAGAACATATTTTTCTGCTGAAATAAGCACCTTGCAGAATCCAAAATTGCTCCCAGTGTTTGTAGCAGTTGTGTGTAAAACCCCTCCTCTCTCCTGAGGATGCAAGGAAATAGTACAATTTAAATGAAGATTGAATTTATTTGTCTTGCTATTCTTTAACTAAAAGACAAGAAATCCCCTGGCAGTGGTTATTCTTCAGTAAGGAATAGCATTCTGGTTCTGGATCTTTATGGAATAGTGATACAGGGAAGCATTTCCTTTATGAAGCCAACAGTTTCATTTAGTTCGATTAGTTCCAAAGAGATCTAAGTGATAACTCTGAGAAAGTGACCATCATTTTTAACCAGTCCTGGTTCAGTTGAATACCTAATAAAGGCCATGTATAAAGAAAAACATGGGGTTTACTTACAGAATTACAGGAGTGACCAGTGTAGCATAGATGTGTAAATAATTAATATGGAGTGATAATAAGTGAATGCACAGAAAGCTGAAAAACTGTAGAGTCCTCTAACTGCTTGCCCTTAAATGCACCAAGTATCCTGATCTTAAAACTACTACGTGAAGTACAATCAGCTTGAAAAGAAGAAGTACTGGCAAGAAAGCACTGAAATGATAGTGCTGAAATGTCTAAAACTCCCTAAGAAGTTACCAAGTTAAATTTTATTCCAAAATCAGCCTTTTTTTTTTCACTTTGCAAATCTTACTTGATCTGTCTTTGAAAGTTAAAAGGCAGCTTTACAAATGGATAAAACGGAACCTTACTGTCTTTTGCAACCCTACTCTCTTTTACATCTAGTGTAATCTAAAGGAGCTTCACAATAAGCAGTCTGATCCAAAGTCTGACAGAGATAATGGGAACTCTCCTACAGCTTCAGTAAGTTTAGGTCAGGCCTTCAATAGTGACATATCCAAAAGACTAAAGTACTAATATGAATGTTAACACTTCATTAATGAAGGATCTTATACTTACTTAACCCAAACAGTTTTTATTAATAGTTCTATCTGTACATATGTGAAGAACTAATACTTTGAGCCAGTTAATTTAGCAGTAATTTCCTGCTTTGCAACTAATGAGATCCCATTGGAATAAATATTATCATAGCTGATCCAACGCAGAAGTGCAGTTGAGCAGGTTTGGAAAAACAACATCCTGTCATCATAAATGCCAACCAGATTTGTTTAATAAATGATACTTCAGGCAGAATCCTCAAACAAAATCTCCATAGAGCCCACAGATCCTTGAAACCAGTTTCTACTAATGAACGATGTGTGCACAAACCTCTAACCTCTGTAGTAGTCAAAAGCCAGATCTAGGTTGTTGGGGAAAAAATTCAAAGCATGTCAAAGATCACCATGGTATACTTTCCTTTTCCACTGAAATCAGCTGTTCTACTAGAAACTGAGTTCTTCTAGACACTGTGCTATAGTGATGGGCATGGTGTGACTGGTGCTGTGATTGAGATAGTTCAAAGCATTACTGGCAGCAAAGCCCCAGCTGTCTCTATCTCTGGTAGTAGTTTTGTTTTGAAATGGACTGGAAAATAAAAAAGGTCTTTGCAGGTTTCAGCAAATGAGGGTCTTTAGTGTGATGTCTACACAGAGACAGCATACAGCTATCCAGCACATGTCAAGCCCACTGCGTTTATATGGGCTATAGGGATGCTGGGGATGGACTCTTCATTAGGGACTGCAGTAATAGGACAAGGGGTAATGGGTTAAAACTTAAACAGGGGAAGTTCAGGTTAGATATAAGGAAGTTCTTTACTGTAAGGGTGGTGAGGCACTGGAATAGGTTGCCCAGGGAAGTTGTGAATGCTCCATCACTGGTGGTGTTCAAGGCCAGGTTGGACAGAGCCTTCGGTGACATGGTTTGGTGTGAGGTGTGCCTGCCCATGGCAGGGGGCTTGGAACTAGATGATCTTAAGGTCCTTTCCAACCCTAACTATTCTATGATTCTATATCGAAACCATACAACTTGTTACGTGTTGAAGCCTGTCAAATGGTACGTGATCCTCCAGTGATGATAATGGTTTTATGCTGATGTGAACTGTGGTGTAAATACAGATAAGAAATGCTATTTCCACTGAGAAGGAGGAAATATATCAGTATGCTACACTCTATTAACCTCTCTAAGTACCTCTAAGCAATTAGCTACAAAGACATTTTAACTCCTTTTAATTCAGTAAAGGTTTTCTGTCCGTTATCTTCGTCTTGGTTGCATATTCAATTAATTCACATTGCATTCTTGGGAATCACTGGTGGTTTTGACACAGGAAACTATTTCTCGGGCATGAACAGTGAGATACTTATAGGACCACTGTGGGGAGTTTGGGAAGCAGATACACTTTCATATTTTTAAGTCCCACTCTGAATAAATATAGGAAAATAAAAAACCAAGCCACCATTAGATGTTAAAGCTAGAGATCAGCAGACTGAGAAGAAAGCAGAAATCTTGGAACTCTCGAGAAGCTGAGACGTGGTGGCATTTCAAGTGGTCCAGAGTTTGGGCGATAAAGTGAGATATATTCTTTATAAAAGCATGGTTTCCATAAGTGATTTTTATGTGAACTCAGCATCGTGAACTCAGCATCATTAACTGATGTTTCTGCTCAGAAAGGAGCATCAGCTATTTTTCATATTAGTGGAGCATTATGCAGGGAATCAGAACTCTGTTCCTGAGCACTGGCCCAACATCTTCACAGCTTCCAGTCAAGCTCTGGAAAGCAAGTTTAAGCGAACTCAAGATTTCTACATAGACACCAGATGTGTTAAAGCACAAGCCTGTGTAAGCAAGCCCTTGAGAAGAAAAAGACATATAAAACCATTCAAATTTATGCTACAGAATGATTATTGAATCCTCTGTAGAGCTAAATCAGTTGCCTTTGGTGTATTGTAGTGGTTCAGACTTTATCCATAAAGGTAGGGCTTTGTAACAAAACAGCTCTCATTTGTGCTCCTTGCAATGATGTGGCAAACATAGAGTTGGTATGCAGTGTGTGAAAGTGCCTGTGATATGAGGTGCATGAAAGTGCCTCTCTTCTGCTTTAAAAAGCCTGTGTCAGACATACACATATTCTGCAAAGAATGCCTGTGTATAGCAACTGTACATCTCTACGTCTCGAGCTGCTCCATCTCAAAGTTAGGACAGTCAGAGCAGTAGATATGGGTAGGTAACTAACAGCTATTCTTGGGCTTGTAAGACTTGGTTAGTTTACCATTTAACAATCAATAAAGAGTCTTTACCTCTTCCAGTACATTGCTGGCCACAAAATATGGGGGCATTTCTAAGCAGATAAAAGCATAAGTATTCCTAGACATACAGCACATGACTAAATAACGTTTAGATACAGCAGGACAGGATACTAACAACACGTGTTTTAATATAAGCCAAAAGTGCTTCTAAAGCATGTGTGTTTGGATACTTTTTTGGAAGAAAATCAGTTGGAGGTTCCAATGCTGTGATATTTGATATTTGAGTGATATTTGCTTAAATAAACATGTTTGCATCTATTTAAAGATAAGTGGTTTTTTTGTGGTTACTAATTGCTTGTATTAATGTTCAGTCATGGCTACGACTGAACATCGATACCATAATGGGTTTAATCCCTACAGGGTGAAGACATAACCAAACAATTAATAGGACTGTTTGGTTTTAGCTGCTGTGGCTGCTTGGTAATGTTCTCCTCCTTGAGGAGTTTGTGGTTAAGAAACAGTCCTAGTGTGAGGTGTCCCTGCCCATGGCAGGGGGGTTGGAACTTGATGATCTTAAGGTCCTTTCCAACCCTAACTATTCTATGATTCTATGATTCTAATCAAATAGTGTAATGGCTACCGTTATAGGAATTAAACCATACAAAGTAGAGCAAAATGGCAAATGTCTTGTGGAGGAAAACAGCTGCTAACAGGATTGCTCTGTGGTGCTGCTTGGTGACTGCAATGACAGGATTGCCAGTGGCTCTGTTCTGTCACCAGTCACCGTGCTAGCACAGGCATCAAGGGAAGTTTATCCCAAAGTGCTAATGTGATGCAGGTGGTGAACTCCAGCAAAACCATTCCCAAGTCAATAAAAGATGTTCCTGGTTTTTCCACAGTTCTCTTTTTTTTTTTACAGACTAGAGGACAGGGGACTCAGCGGGACATTTGTGCTGCCTGCAAACATGGGACAGACTGATTCAATGCCATCCGCAAGCTCATTGAACTCAGTTGTAAACTGGCAAGATTTCTTCTCCTGATTCCTGCTGGAGGAATGCCCTACTCTGCTAAGTGGGGAGAGTCAAAGAAATGGAAAATCTACATCTGAGACTGTATTTCTTTGATTAGCATTGTACTGAATGCAGAGTACAGGTAAATCAGAACACAGAACTCATGGAACAGCAGGCAGGTACGTGATGCTTGGCAACAGCCCCAGGCATCTCACAGCCGCTTGAAAGGCTGAGTCTCACAGCACTCTCCAGAGGTAGTTTGATAGGGGGTTTTTTTTACAGATAAAGAATGTCAGATCTTGGCAGGTCATGTGTCTTGCTCCAGCTCCTAGAGTTTTAATTAAACTGTGGGAAAGGAGAAAGAAATGAAGTGAATTGTGACTATCAGACACCACTTTTAAGGGTAATACATTCTCTTCTTACCAAAAAAATAAAAGCTTTAGAAAACTTCAATTATTTGTAACCTTATCTAGGTGTTCCTGCTCCGGCAGGGGGATTGGACTGGATGATCTTTTGAGGTCCCTTCCAATCTCTAACATACTGTGAAGAACATATTCCTCCGTATGGGAGGGCAGGGAAGCATTGTACAACTATTTAAGGATCTTCAGCTAAAGGAATCTAAGAGGATTCTCAGCCTTTCTGAGGATCAATCAAATCAAATAAATCAATGAAAGGAACTGATCCCTTAAATCTATGAGATCCACAGACATAGATACAGCAACATTATCCACAGTAATGTAACAGCACCTCTTCAATTTCATACTTATGTGTGCTGAAAAAAATGTCTCTTTTTTTATTAAGGAAAATGGGGGGAAGTTAAACAACAAAAGAATGTTAAAGAATCTAGTTTTAATTCAAAATACTTCTCTGGTGGGTCTATCACACACTTCCTAGAGATAGAAATGTCCAGTTCTACTCTCAACAGTGGGAACCATCATTCAAAATTAATAAGCCAAATAAATCCTGGGTTTATGACTGATTGTGTTATTTAGTGCTCAGTGAACTGGTCTTCCACCAACGGAAGGTCTGAAGTATATAGGTCTTGATAACCTTAAGCTCTCACCTCTGTACTGGAATGCAGTCTGGACTTGCAGGAGGCACAGCGGACAAGTCAGAGTGCTGATAACAGAGGAGTCAAGCTGTGGTGTGCTGTGCTGTTCAGTCCTCAGTATTATGTTTGAGAACTCCCTGTAAATCCAAAATAGTCCAAATATTCCTTAAAAGTTAGGTGAGAGGCTAACTGGACAGAAGTTATTTCAAAAAATACAATCTTCCAGATTCACATGGAAAGCAAGTTCTCATATACTGCTTTTGCATTTTAGTTCTGCTTGGTTCTCGCTGCATTTTTGGATAGTGATGCATTTATTACAACGTAATCTTCTGTCTGTCTGTGCCCAGGAAGTTCTTCCTGACTATATTTTACTTTCTGCTTATTTGCAGTTTTCCCTCATGTCCTAAGCCATATTATTTTGCTGCACAGGCCTAAACCTGAAAGAATTTCAATGCAGTTCCCCTGGGGACAGAGGAATGGAGCAGTAGGATCATTAATTGTGTTTCTAAATATATCTCAAAAGTAGCCTAACAGGCTGTAAAGAATTCCAATATCTATAAGGAAAAACTGGACAAGAATAAAGCCTTACTGACAAAAGCCCACACATGGTGAATACAGCTGAAGGGTGGAAATCTGCCAACAGTGGCAATGTCATTTTCTTCTCAGCTTTTCTTGGGGGCGATGCTCAAATTATTTCTCTAATTGACCCCCTTCAGGAAAAAAGAAAACTCTTTTCCTGCCAACTATGTATTGACTGTATTTCGAATGGGGTATAAAGAAATTATATTGACATAGGTTAGCTGGTAGGGTTTAATTAACAGAGCTGAGAAGTCTCATACCCAGAAGGCTCAGCTCTTTTCATATGGTGGAAGCTGGTAGAGCCAAAGCCGAGACAAGAGCCCAAGTGCTACTGATGAATTCTACATATGCCAGAGAAGGGCTGCTGGAGACCTCCTGGAGTTAATCTGCAGGGTTAGCACATGCTCCATGCCAGAACATACCACATCCTGCAGCCTTGTGGCGTAAAGCATCTTGTTAGGATCAAAGTGAAAAGAACCAGGCAGGGAATATTTGAGAGTCAGTCTTCTGTTATTGATAGAGAACAAGAGAAAGGCTTCAGCCTGCTTCATTGTACATCATGCATGCAAATGCACATGAGAAAATCCATCCTCATGCTTCCTACTGCTTTGTTATCCAACCCCTGACTACAGTCCAAGTAACCCACCCAAGCTCATGGCTGGATTGCCAGCCAGAGGTGTGTGAACTGATAACCCTTTTCTTGGGGGCAAGGTAGACAAGTGTGTGGTAGGTTGTAATGCTCCTTTCTGAGGAAACAAAGATTCCTGGTGGCCAAATCTTCATTTCAGGAGTTTTTCAGAAGTTCAGTGGAGGCTGAGAAGTGGTTTCAGGGATTTGCAATATGAAAGCAAATAGACAAAGTTATATTTTTCTGTGCAAATTCTTGCAGGACAAATAGTAGAATATACATGCAACAAAGACAGCTGCAACATTTCCAGATGAAAATGTGTTGTCGAGTTAATAGTAGGAAGACTCATCTGATACACAGTGACTGTGTCTTTTTAATTATCACAGTTCTCTTTCCCTCATTTGTTGTCCTAATAAAACTGTTGAAGAAACTTCATTTTAAGGCTGGAACTAATACAATTAGAAATATCAATTTCAATCTCAGCTAAAGTCACCCAGTTAATTAGCAAAAGTAATGGCGGTTTTAAAATCAGTTTCCATTAGAATATGGTGGGACCTGACTCTGACAGGATCGATAGCCATTTTCTACTTGTCGGTAACCAGTGTCTGGAATAACAAGAAGTAAATAGATGCTGATGTGATTTGAGGACTGGAGGTTAGGAATTCTCATAAAATATATACTTGGATGTAAGGGTGGTCATGCTGGGTACCTATACTCAATGTGTGCTTTAAAAGCTTTGTACTTGCATGTCTTCTTACACAAGACCAGACTCTCAAAATACCTTCCATAAATACATGGTCAGATATTTTTGAGTGCATTTCAAGTGCTGAGGTGGTTTTTTTGAGCCTCATTTTCATTATTTTCCTGGAGCTTGAAGATTTCAACAATGTGGTTCTGATTACGGAGCTAAATCCAAATAAACGTGGAAATATCCCAGCTAGCTCTCTGCAAGGCAATACCCAAGTGTGATCCAGGGTTGAGCGCACTCCCAGGACAACTCCCAAAACACAGTGTGGGTGATACTACACCACTGTTTGCCTGGTTCCTCCAGAGCTATTGCAGAAGGGCCAAACACCCCCCAAGTGCCCTTGTGCCATGTGTTAGGCCTGGCAACGTGTACCTGCCATTTCATGCTAAGACCGAATCAGCTCTTACAACATTACAGACAGCCCAAAACATGAATATTGAGAAGAGTAACTTCATTGAAGGGCTACAGGGGCAGCAAATGGCATCCAGGGGAGACGAATGCCCAAGTGCAAGGCATTGTGGATGCAGATGGACAACTTTAGCTTTAGGAATTTGATCTGGGAGTGAAGGATCCCAATCATTTAATTGTGTAAATGTGACCTCACCAGTCTGGATGGTAATGAGATGTAGGTCTCAGGACTTCAGCCCTCTTCACAGCCTGAGGACACATTTGAGGAGTGCTCTGTAGTTAGTACCAAAACTTATAGAACACCTGCAGGATGAAGATCCTCCCACATAGCAATAAGTAAGTGATAAAACAAGTGTTTGGGCTACTTAGACTATTCCTAAAAAGAAAATAAAAGTAATCCTTTCCAGAAAAATAGGCTACAGTAGGAGATTCCTGTGTGTGTATGAAGAAGACTCAGTCTGACAAGAAAATTACATACTTGGCAAAGAAAACTTAAAAATACATGGCTTGCCTTGCTGGGTGGGTCTGAATGGCTGATTGTCATGTGTAATGTTTTGAAAGGTTTGAAATATGTAATTTAGTAAGACAGCAGGGCCTGGATCCTGCTTGTCTCTGAGACAAAAAGCCTAACAAAGCCCTGGGAGAAGAACTAGCAGTTGCCATTATTCAGAATAACCCTCAATTTGCCTTGTTCTGTTGCAGCGGTCGCTCCCTGAGATACTGGAGATATAAAGTATGGATTTTCCTATGCATCAGGCAGTGGTGTTTCTGTTGCTGACTTTACCACCCATTTACAGGTCACACCGAACAACTGAAGAGGTAGAAAGTCTCTTGGTATTTTATCCTAGAGCTGTTCAAGCAGCAGAGCCTGCAATTGTCTGAGAGTTTAAGACTGCATCTTTTCATACACTACTTAGTTCTTTTAACCCCGCAAGAGCAGTTCCTTAAAACCCTTTCTCATGAAGTCACTAAGCTGTACAAAACACTAGAGGTAGATTAAGGATTTTTACGCTATACTGTGTATTTACACTATATTTTACACTATATTACACAGATGTTAGGTAGGTATCAGGCTCTATCGTGATCTGTGGAAGTAGTTGCAGTGATTGTAAGAGCAGCTCATCTTACTCACCAACTAATACCTGGAGCATCTTTACTTCTGCATGTGGCACAGACATGAGAGGTGCTGAGTTGTGCAAAGCATTGTCATTCTCCATTCTCATTAGGCTTTACGCTTCCCTGTGGGCAAGGCTGTGTCATTCCCTGAGGAATACCTGAGACACTTCCTGCCAAACCAGAGGCAGAGAGAAAGCAAAATGCAAGTGGTCCAGCCCCTACTGCAGGTCTCAGAAGAACCTGACCATATCTGAAACTCATTTTCCAGGTAAAATACACCAATTGTGGCACTCTGCATTACTTTCTTCAGAAATCAAGGTGGAAAAATCTATTTCCAAAAGATGACTTGTCATTAGAAGGGGTCTCTGTGAGGTGAATTACTCTTCTGTCAGTGGAGGAGCCCCCATCCATCTCATACGGATTCATGAAGAAGGTCACGTCACAAGTCCTTGCCTTTGCCTTGTCACAGGCAAACTCCACTTGGCAGGATTTGCTCTCCCAGTGTCTTTCTGCTTTAGTGTTAGATGAAACAGGCAGAGGGAAAAGAAAGGTGGTAATGACACTGAAGAAACCACAGTGAGCTCTGATCTGAAACCCTCAGCTCCACATACCCTAGGCCTGGGGTATGTAGAGCTCCATATACCCCAAGCATAGAAGGATAAATTGAGCTGAAACAAGTACTTTGAAGGATGGTTATTTCAGTCAGAGGAAGAGAAAACCTCTTTTGTGAGAAAACCTCAGAGCTAGAGCTTAGCTTAGCAAAACAAGAGCTGAGACATAGCTGCCCTAGAAGATAAACAGCAAGGAGAAGAAGTATTTAAGGTAAAGAAAGAGCATGTGGTTATAACTGGTTGTAAATAAGTTTTACTCATCAGATTGGAAGAATGTTTTTCAACTCTGACTGAGGTTGGGAAAAGCTTCAAGGAGGATTTATAAGGGAAGGAAAACTAGTTTTAAGTTTTGCCAGTAACAAAAAGAATGATGTATGGTGACCTTCTGTACCATGAGAACCTGGACCCACTGATCCAGAAAATCCTTTCACAGTTCCTGAGCTTCTTTATTTCCCTGCTGAATTAGAACAAAAAAATAAATCTCCAAATCTCTTTATATATTTTCACCAATGTCAAGCACATAAAGAACCATTGGGGGAGGGAGAGGGGGGGTGTCAAAAGACCTGAGGATTTAATGCAGAAAAAAAACTGCATGGTTGTTTTGGTTTTAATATTAGCTTTCTTTATCTACTAGAGAAGTAGCATCTAACCTAAATGCCTTTGCAGATCACTTTCCCGTCCATGCCACAATTTCAAACCTTTGTGAGTAAGAGTAATTGAAATCTCTCCATGCCACTGGCTGCTACCATATAATTAATATCAAAGATAAAATAGATGCCCAAATGAAGATATGAAAGGCTCTAATTAAATTAAAGATGATAATGTTATGTAAGGAGAAATATGTTTAAAGCACACTATACTATGTGACAAAGGAAAGCTGTATTATGTAATTATTTTGACTTGATTAACAATCAGATGACACCAAGGAAAACACTAAATGCCTTAATGTGTAATTAAACGTACAGCAATAGATTGATATTCACTAAGAAGCAATAAATATTTAGGTGAGAGCAACAGTTCACTATAGCCAGCAGGATTAAATTATTTATACATAACAAACTACTCTGGCAATAGAGCAAAGGAAAAAATAATGTTTTTTCCAGTTTTTACTCTGGAACGTGCCAGCAACTTTCCTTTAGATCTGCTCATCTCACTGCAATGGTGTTGTGTGTTTGCTGGGAAACTCGGCTGCTGTACAACCAACAGCACACCCCATTCTGGGACCTAGTGCTCACACCGACTGTGTGAACCTCATGAGGAGTTTCACAGAAATCATTACCAAGAAAGTTCAGACTTTAAATCTTAATCAACGTTGCCTGCAAAGGAGGGCTGTAAACATTACTGCATGTGTAATAAATGTCCTAATAAATGGTTATTTCAGCCAATATAGATTTCTGTGTGTGACTCCGGTAGGGGAGCAGCTTGTCCATGACCACAGGTTATAAACACTTTTGTTTATTATAAATCAAGCCTGTGCTTGATTTACAACAGTAATAGATTTGTAATGATTAATAATGTATTAACCTTTAATAAACCCTCCATGAGCAGAATCTAAAGACCTAGGCGGGTTTAAAACATTGACATTCCTGCCTGTGACCGTTGTGTCAGGGCCTTGTTACACATTTCCCACATTGACCAAAGATGAAAACAAATTGGGATTCATGGAATCAGGAAATCTGGTCATGCACTGCACTCATAGAATCTTTTTAGGCCAAAAACCAGTGTGTGTCAATGTAGGTGACGGACAGATTTTCTCACACAGACACCACTTCATAACCCTGTCTCAAAGAAGTGAATAGGCAATTGAGAGTTAACGCTGACTAGTGCAACAGATACCTGTAGAGGGCAGAAGTCACCAAACCGCAAATAAATGCTCCAGTAAATTAAAGAAGTAGGAAAACTTTATTGGAAGCAGTAACTTTAAAAAGGATCACTGAAAGAAAGTGAGCATCCTTCTCTGGGCCTCAGACCAGTGCCTCTGGCAGCTCCTTTGACTGCTATCCCACCTCATGTCCCATAAGCTCTCAAAGTCTCCATGGAGTTAGTCCAATGGAGGGCTTGAAGCAGGAAGAAACCCAAACAAAAGCAGAAGGTGGAGTTAGACATTCACTTACAGGGTCTTACTTAATTTCCCTGAGCCTTTCTCATGAAAAACAGATGAAGAACCTGAAAATCACTAATTCACAGTCTTGAATATCACTGCTATTCCTGCTAACCCCTGTGGCCCCTGCAGTATGTGAAACGCCAGATTTCCTGCAATAAAGAGCTAAGATTGGACAAGTGATTAGATGCCCATCTGTTTGCTTCTTCAATTTTCTATCATGGATTTGGTTGTTACGTGCTTTCAAAGGGGCACAAGATGGTGGAGTGACACGCTGTGTCTAACTTCACAAATAGCAAACTTTGTCAAAAACTGACTTGTCAGGGAACGTGGTAGATGGGCTTGCTGAGAACTTCTGATTTTCTCCATTACAACTTTTCTGCCCTGCTTGCCAAGCACCAGGCTGAACATGCCACCAGAACCCATAAGAGATGTCCAATGTAGCTGACACTTTGGCTCCTTCCTTCAGTTTACAGAGTACATAACTTTACAACAAGGAATAAGTCAGTCTTTTAAAAACTATTTATCCTGGCAGGAATAATAATAATAGCAATGGCAAACATGTCCAAAAAGATGAGAATGAGTTTAAGTCTCGATTTTATACTGGTTTCTGATGTGATTTGAAAAATACATATACTATTTCTGTTAATGTAAGCTTTGAACAAAGACAAGAATAAGAAGAGCAGCCTCCATTCCTCACCTTGCAATGTACCGATACACTTCAACCAACACCAGGGTGAATGAAGCAGCTGCTAGGTGATATGTGTAGGTCATGAGCTGGATATAGAGCTGAGCTAAGTTACAGCACCTCTGCTTTACAGTAAAGAATGCTTTCCCCCAAAGCTGATTAGTCTCTTAGGAAACACCTCATCATCTGCACATTAGGTGTAGATTAGGTGCAGATCATCTGCACATTAGGTGTTAGGAATCACCTAAACATCTGCAAATACAGACCTAATTAAAACACTGACTTGCCTGCAGAGCAGCTGGTTGTCTCGCAGAAAATGTTCTTTCAGTACCTATATGTCCTTTCTGTGCTTCTCTGTTTATTCTCTGAAATTCTTCTAATCCAGTTTCTTCTGCAGACACTTCCCTGGAAACAATTTGTACGGTCGATGGCAAAAACTTGCTCAGCCTCAGAAGTTATGGATTTCTGGCTGCTCCCTATTTGCACAGCACACAGGAATTCAGAACAAACCATTTGTACTGAAAGCAGACAAAACAAACCTGAAACCTGAAATATTTTTCCAAGCTACTGAGGGTCTTTTTTTTAGGAACATGGACTTTAGCTAGAGTAAATCTGGTCTCAAACATCGTTTCGGTGGTGGATTTCATCTCCTATAAAAGACACTGTATTTGTGCCTCTCAGATTGGGAAACAGGCAGGAGGACTCCATCATCATTACATTCACAATCCAAAGTATACTCAATATTATTCTTAAGAGACAGCCTTTTGCTGTGAGTGCTCATTGTCTGCCGCTGCCCATCAACAATGAACAGACAACCGCTCACAGAGCTGGCTGCGCCTCGTTGCTGTGGGCTCTGCTGCCATCAAGTGGAAACCAGCACAAACACTAGACCCCATCTCTTAAACACGGGGGTGCTGGTGTACTAATGCCTCAGTTATTGCCCGGAGGCCATGGGGATGGACAATTCACAGCAGAGCATAGCCTGCAGCTTGCCCTTAGTCGCTGATGGCAAAACCAGCTCCTCCAGAGTGTTGCACTGCGGTCTGTGCCTCAGGGTAAGTGGTGAATAGTCAATCAAGGCCATTCTTTTTGGGAAATGAGCATCCTCATTGCAGTTTTTTAGTCAGCAAAGTCATTTCTTTCTTATACATATACATATATCTAGCATATATCTACCTATATATCTTCTAGATTGAGGTGTCCCTCCAGTGTCAGGCAGTGGTGGGGCAAGGGCAGGTGACATGGGGGTCAAGAGTGATGGTGAGGGCAATGGCAGCGCCCTTCCCAACATGGTGATGCCCACACTGCCCTGCCAGAAGAGCACAGCAGGGAAAGGGGCAGGAACTGGGGTCAGCCACAGCGCAGGTACAGCCAGACCAACCCATGACAACGGGCAGGTCTCAATCTGGTGGGAACTGATCTCGCATGTCGCACCAACCTGAATAAACAGTACAAGTACTGACTGATCCAAGAGCTGCTTTCCCATCACTGCTGTTGGAGCTGAGCTGCTTTGCAGCAAAGTGTTCATTCAGACTACCAGTGCTCCCCATCTGCTTCCTCTTCCTCTGGTACCTCACACACAGTTCTGGTACACCATCTTTTGGGGGCATAGAGCAACTTCCCTGTTTCTTCCATTCACAGTACATAGACACTTACCTGGCTGGCTTCTGTGTGCTACAGCATTTAGAGTTAGATTCACCCCACAGATGTAACAAAATATGCTAAAAAACAAATTAGTATAATAATTTCTGCCTGTAGACTGCACTAGTATGTATTGCATGTAGCCATTGCTAAGGATGGGACATGTTTTCAAAGGCTGAAAATGGTGTAAAAGTCTTTTCTACACATCATCTGATGAATGCAAGGAAAGCATCAAACAGGCGTTAACTGCTTCTCACACAGGAGCAACCCTGTCTCCTTTTTGACACCAGGCACAAGGATGGCCAACACTCCAGCACAAATCACACCACCACCAACAGTGGTCACCCATAGATGTTAAATCAGTGTTCAGGTATTGTCTCTTACAACAACAGCTCTAGGGAACAGCCTGTCTCTCTGACAGCAGGCTTCTTCTGGGAGGCAAATGCGGCTTCTAGGGCTTTTTCCTAAACCAACTTAGGAAACCCCACCTGCAGACCAAAGTACAATTCCAGAGGTTCAGGATTCGTGTTGCCCACTAAGAGGTAGTTTGTTTTCAGCTTAGTGGTGACAATTCATATTGCAAAGCTCATCATTTTAGGAATGTGACTACAGCCTTTACGGTTCATGTTCACCCAGGATTCATGCATCAAGGATTCAGTGCAGCACACAGACACATTTCAGCAAAACATTCATCCATGCTGGTATTGAAATGATGCGTGGCAGTGATCCTTTGACACATTTAATGTGGATTTGTAGCAAATGAGAGAACTGGACCCTTATACTTCCATAAGGTGTGTGTGTAAGGCACAAAATAGCCAGGAAGTTCTGCTTTTTATCTCAGGCTACTACATCATACAAGTCTTTCATAACCAAATGCGGTTCCACCCTAAACATACTCTTTTCTCTTTCCTTTAGTCTCTATGAATTTGATTCTTAGTTAGAAGTTTCCTGATTTCATAACTGAATGGTTTCACATGAGGTGCTTTGGGATATTTTCTCAGTTTTGTCTTTCAGTTTAGATCATCTTCACTCAGTGAATATTTTCTCCTTCCCTTGGCATGTCTGTCCCGATGTGCTTATAGGAAGTAGCTATATTTCTTGCTAACCTTTGGCTTGGAAGGTTAAACAAGCCAAAGTCTTGCCACATCTTTCTGCATTAATAGCATAGAATCAGCATGTACTTGCCTTCTATTGCACAAATGTGTACGACTAAGTAAAAGAATGGCAATTGAAAATAAAGACCAAAAATACTGGGGAAAAGGAAGCCACTCAGAGCCCTGTAAGTAGGGCTGGGAACATGACAGATGGCTTTGTTCCACAGCCATACTGAAAAATCACAGCAGTAATTTGGTCTGAATTAAAACAGAACAACATTCCTATTCAAATGTTTCTACGAAATAATCTGGGATGGATAATTTTGGTTTAAGTGGAAAAATTTTACTCAGTTTTAAATGAAGTATTGAATTTGGTTGTCTTTTTGAATATTTGGTCTGTTTTCAGGCCTTGCACTCCGCCTTCTTGTTTAGGAAAGAGGTCTTGTTTAGAAGGCATTTAAGAATTTAGAACTTCGTAGGTTTCAGTCAAAACAAACATTTCAGCAATACAGAATCACAGAATCCCAAGGGTTGGAAGGGACCTCAAAAGATCATCTAGTCCAAGTCCCCTGCAAGAGCAGGGTAACCTAGAGTACATCACACAGGAACTTGTCCAGGCGGGCCTTGAATATCTCCAACGTAGGAGCCTCCACAACCCCCCTGGGCAACCTGTTCCAGTGCTCTATCGCTTTCACAGTAAAGAAGCTTTTCCTGATGTTCACATGGAACCTCTTATGCTCCAGTTCACACCCACTGCCCCTTGTCCTATCACTGGACATCACTGAAAAAAAACTAGCTCCATCAAACCGACACTCACCCTTTACATACTTCTAAACATTGATGAGGTCACCCCTCAGTCTCCTCCAAGCTAAAGAGACCCAGCTCCCTCAGCCACTCCTCATAAGGGAGATGTTCCACTCCCTTAATCATCTTTGTGGCTCTGCGCTGGACTCTTTATCCTGAAAATGTCAGAATTAAATGTTTTAACATGTTTACAATTAATACTCTTTTGCAGTCTCAACTATTTGTCATATTCAACATGACCTCACAGTTTGCTTAACTGAAGTGTCCAGTTTGGACAAAGTTACTAACCCTTAGAAAACAAAATGGTCCCCATCTACCTCCTGGATCTGTCTCCTTTTATGCTGCATCCTGGGAAAAAAAGTTGGTTGATAGTAGTATCAGCAAAATGACCAGTAAATGGAGATGTGAAGAGGACTCGGTTGTTACCTGCTTCTCCCAGTACAAGAGCTAAGAAATATCAAATGTAAGTGGCAGACAGAAGTTAAAAAAAAAGGGGGGGGGGGGGAAAGACAGTTTAACTGTAGAATTCCTTAGTACAGAATATGATGGAAACTAAAAATTACATGGGCTGGAGGGATGAATTTGTGGAACAGAGATGTTAGAGGATGACTAAAAACACAGCCCTCATCTCTGGCTCAGGAAGTCCCCAAGCTGCACACTGTGGAAGGTCAGAAGAATATTTTGGTGAACGCCTGTTGTCTGCTTTCTCTGCTCCCTGCAGATATACTGCTGGATGGATACTGAGTGAGAGAGACCCTCGGTCTGACCCACTCGGCTGTTCCGAAGCGCATCAGTGCAAATAACGCAAAGAAACAGAATTAATGAGACCCAAGCTTGGCCACTCTGCCTGTCGAGCACAGCTGTGTTTCAGTGGTACAAACCCTATTAAAAATGTCACATTTGATGTCTTCAATGCTCTTCTGAGCTCCTTTTGGAAATCGAGCAGCTGCCCTTCTGAGATGCTTAGACAACACGGGCATTATCTGTTTTATTTCCCTATTGGTAAGCTGATGATATCTTGTTCTATCAAACTGTTTACTGTGCCATACCAGTCTACTTTATTTCTTCTTGTCTTACACAGGGACTCAGATTTGTTGAAAACAGCAGGGTCAATAAATAAGCAGAAGGCAACCTGCTAAGATCTTAAAGCAAAAGAAAAGAAGTGGAAAGGGGAAAAACCAACATAACTTCAATTAGACGTTAACTCCATAGCTTCGAGCTCATCAGACAGCAATGCTTTATATTTCCCTTCATTCTGTATAAACATTTAGCACAGCATGGGGGGTGAAGCTATTCCTCACATCCAGCTCTCCCCTCTCAGTGCTGATTTCATTGCATCCTTTACAGAAAGGGCTGGCAGCATTATTCTGCTTTCTCTTCTAAAATAAGCAGAGAAAATTAAACTGATTAAACTTTTTTTTGAAGCCTCAGTCTTTGAGTTGGGTTCTTCAGCATCATGGTAATGTGGCAGCTGTTGGTCTCACTTGAATACGTAGCCTCGAAAAACTACTTGGAAATCTGTTCTGTGATATATAAGCACCATGTGGAACTCGCTGTCAGTGGAGTCGAACAGCCACTGCATGGAGCACTGCAAGAAGAATCAAGCTAAGGAGGGGAAATGTCTGGTTTTGTAGCACTTGTAACAGATTTTTTATTAATTCTTACCCATAATAATAATAATTTTTACAATCATAGAATTGCAGAATGGTTTGCGTTGGAAAGGACCTTAAGATCATCAAGTTCCAAGCCCCTGCCATGGGCAGGGACACCTCACACTAAACCATGTCACCCAAGGCTCTGTCCAACCTGGCCTTGAACACCGCCAGGGATGGAGCATTCACAACTTCCCTGGGCAACCCATTCCAGTGCCTCACCAACCTCACAGTAAAGAATTTCCTCCTTATATCTAACCTGAACTTCCCTTGTTTCAGTTTAAACCCATTCCTACCTGTTCTGTCACTACAGTCCCTAATGCAGAGTCCCTCCCCAGCATCCCTATATGCCCCCTTCAGATACTGGAGGGCTGCTATGAGGTCTCCACGCAGCCTTCTCTTCTCCAGGCTGAACAGCCCCGACTTTCTCAGCCTATCTTCATACAGGAGGTGCTCCAGTCCCCTGATCATCCTCGTGGCCTCCTCTGGACTTGTTCCAACAGATCCATGTCCTTTTTATGTTGAGGACACCAGAACTGCCCATAGTATTCAAAGTGAGGTCTCACGAAAGCAGAGTAGAGGAGTAGTATCACCTCCTTTGACCTGTTGGTCACACTTCTTTGATGAAGGCCAGGATACCTTTGGGTTTTTACCACTTTCAGAATCAATTTAAGTGTCTTCCCAAAGAAAAAGATGTTAATGCTGTAACTGTAAAATTGAAAGAGGTTTTCAAGCCTTGGTTCATACATTATTTGCTAGAAGTTTGTAGAGGAAACAAAAATACAGTTGGTACCTTCTTCTGATTCCCAGCTGCATTAAAAACTGCAAATGTTCAATATTGTCAAAATACTATTTTCTCTGCCAACAGCTGCTGATTTTGTTGCTGAAATAGTGCAGTGCTATAATTGGGAGTTTATTGTCCTTGGTGGTAAAGGGTGTGACAGAGTTCACAATAGATTATAGGAATCACACCAAAAAGCAGGGTAAGTTTGAAAAAGAGAGATTATGTAATGACTCACTGCTTAAGGACCAGGTTAATTAAATACTAATCAGGGCCTGAAGTGTCATAATGAGAACTACAGAGCTCAGTTAAATTTGTGCCCCTGATTACAGCTACAAAACACTTAGAAATGTGCCCAGTGAGAGACAAAACACACTGCTGAAGTACTCGGGCACAGTTCTTCAACTCGGTGCATGATGCTGTATAAAGGGAGGGAAAATAAGGAAGAAAAATCAGACTGGAGAAAAACAATGGGGGTCAACATGAAGTCATAAACAATTATGCCACAGAAAGACACTACTGTTATAGAACCATAGAATCATAGAATAGTTTCGGTTGGAAGGGGCCTTCAAAGGTTACCTCGTCCAAACCCCCTGTGATAAGTAGGTACACCTTCAACTAGACCAGATTGCACAGAACCACATCTAGCCTCGCCTTGAATGTCTCCAGGGATGGTGCAATTATTCCTCCTGTTAGAGGAATAGTAAGAGGCAGGCAGGTGTAAAGAAAGAAGAAAGGTGGCCACTGTTTATAGGAAGGTGCAAGGGAAGGGGTGACGCAGATGGAGTGGTGCACTTCCCTCTTAAGAGAGAAGTAGCACTATGTTTACTGATCTAAGCCAGCAACTTAACAAAGTTTGCCAGTGACTGTGACAGTGGTTTAACAAGATTCAATGGAGAGGTGCACTTGGATATTACTGCATAGAGGACAGGGCCAGAGACTGTCAAGGAGACCCTCCTGTTGGGTCATGAGGTTCAGAAATGGCCCTCTTGCTTTCTGAAGTCCTTCTGAGAGAGGAGTCCAGGTGCAGCTGGATCCAGACTTAGTCCCATACTTGGTCAGTGGTTTATATCTAAAGGATTATATGTGCTCCATCAATCTCTTACATCACTTAGCTAAGATTTAAAAGTTTACCCTGCTATTAATCACTTACTGAGAATTTGCTGTGACAAGAAATCTCTCAGCCTTGAGGAGTAACCTTAAGAGGTGTCCCTACTCAAAGATCCTGACATGCAGCCTGCTGCCATGCAGGAGAGCTCAATGGGCCCTGGGCTGTCCAGTATTTATGGAAAGAGGCAGCTGCTGGCCTCAAGGAAGGGTGACTTCAAGATGAAGGAAGCCCACCACTGCCCTGCCCTGCAGCACCTTGCCTCTACCCTACTGCTCCCATGCAGTGCCAGCCACTTGAACTGGATATCCCCTAGTAAGGCTGGGATTCACTAAAGAAGAGGTCTAAAGTAAGTCAGGTGGTGGAGCAACAACTAGGAAGCTGATCCTGATAGTTTACTCTGAAGTGGAGGGTCATATGAGTCCAGCAGTGTCTTCTAGGTGAGTATTCAGAAAGTCCCACCTAGGTCTTTTGTTTCATCAGATGAAGGCTCCTTGTTCCACCTCTGTTCCTCAGTTGCCATTCTATAAAATGAGACTAGCTCCCCTCTATGCTAAAGGATGTTGTGGCAGTAAATGCACACCTGGATATTCTGAAATGACTGGATGAAATGAAGCGGTAAGGAAAGGCACAAAAAACATCTTAAAAGAAAATTGAATGGTTTTGGCTTTGAGAGCAAGTTTTTAAAGTTTTATAGCAATAAAGAATGGGCATCATCCACCAAATGAGAGGAAGGCTGATGATAAAAGAGGTCGTGCAGAGAAAGAAAAAGCATTTGATAATGGGTGTGATAATTAAAAACTATGTAATAATGCAGCTGGACAAGAAGTCTGACCTGGGATTATGCAGTGTTTCATTTTTTAGTGCTAGTCTTGCAATTTTAATAGCATTCATTTACTTGTGGCTGGGTACCACACATCAGAGAGTTCTCAGATCACCTAATGATAGAGCATTCACTCCTTAATTGATCTAAAATATGAAGTAGGGCTCTGCATACGGTGAGATCCACCTTTCTGAAAGTACCTTTTTGTTAAGCTGCTATCAGATACTTTGGAGATTTGAATATCAGTAAGTATATCAGGCATTGAAGTCACTGGTTGCTTCATTGTAGACTTGGGCGCACCAGGTAGCTCACAAGTACCATGGTAGGGCTGATGAATCCATCTAAGTTTTACTCATATGTATATGTACATAAACAAACACAAACACACATGTGCATGCCCTTGTACACACACGAACACACCTATCTCATTATATATATATCTCACCCCTGTTATCTCCTTATAGCTCGTCATATATAGGTATATCTCATATATACCTATCTCATTATATCTCATTTGCCTGATTCTCTCTCATTCAGCATATTTCAGAGTTTCAAAAGAACCTCAATTATATTCTCCTGCACCTTATTTCTCTTTAAAAACATTTTCCTTCACCATTTCCCCACAGCTTGGTGGCCTCTGCAGGTTTAACAAGAGGGCACTCTGTCAGTTCCTCCAGATTGTTGGTAAGGATGCTACATGGGACAGGTCCCAGGACAGGCCCATGCAGCATCCCACTTGTTAATGGACTCAAAGGTAGAGTCTGACCCATTAAAATTGACCCTCCAAGCCCAGTCATGCAACCAGTTTTACTCATTTAGTTTTACCCCTATGTAGATCATAGTATCTTAACTTGAGTCATGCCTGTCTTACTCATTTTTCTGTACAGAGTCCTCTGTAACTAATATCAAAAGTCTTGTGTAACAAAGGTGCATATAGGAATTTGTGTTCTCCTAGGAGACAAAGTAAGCTGAATCCTAAAAAATGTCCTTACCATCAAGTAAGTAGTCTTATTAATGTGATGATTGTGAGAACGCTGCGAGACAGAAAAAAATCCAGGTTCACATGGCACAGGAGCACAAGAGGACGACAATCATTAGCAGAGATGTTGAAAGGAAAGAAGATGACTTAGGAAAAAGACACTGAATGCTAATTCTCTGCTGCTCATCATTATTTCAGAGAAACTGGACCCTCTCCAAAGCCAGGCACTTTGTGCATTGCTATACAGCAATGAAAGAGCCATCTGGGGTCAGCGGTAACTGTAAAATAAATGGACAGCAAAGGAGTCCCTCATTACTCAGCTTGACTGGAGACAGAAGAATATTTGATGATCACTTTTACATTCTGTCCCCGAAGCTGACCACAATTAAGCCAGTCCAAAATGATGACGGCTAATGGGATGCCACTGAGATTCAAATGCAGAATCCCATTGTATGTGAAGTCAAAGCCAGTAGCACATTCCTGTAGTCTAATTAAAAACAATAATGGAAATTTAATGAACACTGTGTTAGTGCAATGGGAGAAATGCGTATTAAAGAAATTGTCCTAACAAGAGAAGATGGATCATTTGTGAGAGCTGGAAAAAGCCCAGCTGGCCAAAGGATCAGAAGGTCAAAGATATTTCACTATCGCTTTTAGTTTCCTGTAAGAATTATAAACAGAAGGATCTCTGAGAAACTTAGTGCAAAAAAAATAGCTTTAGCAGCACCTGAAACTATAGAGGGCAAAGGTATTTCAATGGCATTCATTGTAGCCTGAAAGAAGAAATTGCTCACTTCTCTGGGTGAAACATATTAACCTCCAAAAGGCAGTGAGTCAATAAAAATGATTTAAGACTTCTTTCTGGCCTTAAACTCTGAATCCATGAATACCAGACAACACCTGTGCAAAGCCAACTGCTTGTCATTCATACCATGATCTTCTTTATGTTTTCTGAAGTATTAAAAGGACAATGTACTTCTTCTCTACCTGACCGCTTGTACATCTTAAAAGAGTTTGTAATCATATGCCAGAGACTTTGTGAGTTGTTGCTACCCTCTGGATGACCTACTTGGAAGCTGTGAACTTGGGATACGTGCACAGAATTGCAGCTATGCTGCTATTAGCTCATGATAAAAGGGGAATGTGACTAGGTCATGGTTCTTTTACCAAATCCTTCTTTATAAACTATGGATTTCACATAAATCCTGTAGCTCTCACAGCTCTGTGAGGACATAAACAGCAACAGTGACTGCAGAATGTGAGCCCTGGTTTTACTTCCACCACAAGACACAGAAGGCAAGAGCATCTTCAAATGAAACAATTCCCAAGTCATAAAGCTTTGAGCACACAGTAACATGATCTTCCACAAGGTAGGGAGCAAAATGTAAGTGCCTCTTAGGGAGGATGTAGGAGAAGGAATGGTTTTCCAAAAGCCAAGATGGATGGGAAGGGTGACAGGAAGAGAGAGGAGAGGTTGTTGGGAGGTCCTCTGTCATGCATCGGTGTTAGGGAAAGCATCCCACATCTCTTCCTGACTGCAGAAATCACTGGAGGGGCAGAGGGGGTTTGTTGCCCTGCTGCAGCCATGATCAGAGGAGTCTGCAATCTGCAGTGCCAAGGGCTATTTGTACCTCTGCTGCTTGCAACACTGCAGTCTGACAGTCACTTCCCTGTGCAGCTATGCACCTTCATACCCACAGGGTACTGGGGCAGAGTTTTGTGCACCTTTATCCAAAATGCAGTCATCCTCCCAGCTTTGCACTCCCTGTGCTGGACCACAGCCATGGCTTCTACGTTGGATTGCTCACAAGAAGCGCTTGCTTCCACTGTGTGAAGTCACAAATGTGACTTTTCGTCTTTCCCTCTTCATCCTTTGTTTTGGAGCTTTTAGTGTATAACATTGTGTTAGGGAGCATGTAGCGCCTAGTAGCTCCTAATGGGAGATAGCAGGGTTTTAGGTGGCCAAGAAGCATTGTCTCAGGAAAAGGGGCCAGTTAGCATGGGCAATGCTTGTGCTCTGCGCAGTATGATTAGCACAGTGAGTAAGGGTGACTAATAAAGACGTGAAGTGCATCAGGGTGAAACCATATAGCTACTGTAGGAAGAATATCTGGGGGGCATCACCATCATTGCTTCACCTCACAGCTAAGCTGCCATGAAAGCTTTGCTTTTCTCTTTTCCTTTCTCATATGTCTTTTCATCTTCCTTTTTTCCTTTCCCACTTCCTTTCCCCTTTTTCTCTTTTCCCCTTTCTTAAATTTGTAGGTTTTTTAGTCTTTCCTTGAAAATGGCCATTCCCACCAGGGCTGATATCCCTCGGTTCTTCATATCGTCAGTCATACCCAGACACACTCTATAAAACTGGATGCGTTGTTGGATAAAACAGCTGGGTAATCAGTCACTTCAGTGATTTATTGCTGGTGCCTAGGGTGCCCAGGGTTTCCACTTTTACGTTTGCAACTATTTCTTCTGAATTTATAACAATTTCATCTGAATTAATATCTAATAAGCCTAAAAGGTCTTGCTTCTTCTTGTCAGTTCTTTCTGCATTTAAAACTCACTGCCACGAAATGAGCCAAACAATTCTTCCTTCAAAAAACTGTCCTCTCTTACTTTCATCTAACAGCCTGGAACACCTACTGGATAGTTACTGTGTCAGGAGTGCTACCGGTCATCCCTGCAACCTGTTTCATTGCCTGTCTGCAGGAGGCAGCATGCACCACTAGACAAGGAGGTATACAAAGGTCTATCGCTGTGTGATTGTGGTTTTGGTGGCACGCCTGTGTCTTAGTTTCTTTATCTGTAGTAAAGAGAGCATTTATATCAGGTTCTTACTGTTATCTGCAAAGTACTTTCACTTTAGAAATGAGAAGGGATTTAGATAAGTATAAGCATTTTTTGTTAGATCCATCTTGTTGACAAATCTTTATAAACAAATAGGCCCTAAAATTAGAGGTCAGCTTATTTCATGTCACCAAATACAGGAACCTGCTGACAGGAGGGAAGCTGCTTGGAGATGCATGAAAAGCTACCTACCTGGTCAGGTTCTACTGATGTGCTTTTATACACTCAGTACAAATGAAACACTCTGGATTCACAGCTAGTTATTACAAATGTGACTTATTTTACCTGTTTTACCCATCTAAAAAGTAGGAGTCTGATTCAGACATATAATTTCCTGCTGCAGTTGAGAGGGAGACAGATTCCTTGAAGAGCAGCCCATCCAACTGTTAAGATTCTACCATGGACAATGGCATCTTTAGCTGGTATCTGCTTATCTACTAAGCATACTGTAACTGCAGCATCCTAGACATGTACAGTTTGTAGTTGCGTTTCTTTGGTTGCTTACAGTCTTTTTGAGAGAAAGTAGCCTGCTGAAACCATTCTTCCTGGTTGTTCTCAAGAGATGTCCTCTTGGGTGACTGCAGAAATTCATTCTACTGTTCTTAAATCCATAATTGGACATTTTATGCTGTTCAATTTTTTTCCCATTTCCACTACTTCGAATCTAAAGATCATCTATTTATTTCTTGTGAGACAGCCTGAACCTCTTCTGTATTAATCAGCTCCCATAACACAATGCCATAAGCAATTCTTGTCAGCATGTTTTGACATTTAATCCTAAAATAATGTGAAAATATCTAAGAAATCAGTTACTAGGCTACTCCTTGGGGAACTGCACTCCTGACTTTCTTCCACACAGTACATTGCCCTTCAGAAGCACCCACTGCTGTCTCTCCTCTAACTAATTCCTTATTCACCTGAAATTTCTTCCACTAATTTGCATCTTCTCCAATTTCCCATATGGCATGGTAGTCCAGACAGATAACATCGATGGCATTTCTTTTGTCTAGAAAATGCGTTAGCAAGGAAGGATGTCAGGCTATTTAAATGAGCTACACATTCAGCACACCCAACCTGCAATATGTTTCATTCTTCATTTTTTTCATTGTCTCCTGTTTCTTTTTCCATCAAAATACATCAGGGCCCTGAGGGCACTAATAGGCCTTAATTGCCCTGAGCAACTCTGTCCGAGGCCTCCAGCCATCTCTTCCAGCTCCTGCAGGTACCGCCACCCCTGGCTGTACCATCACAATGTGTTCTTGAACCTCTCATACCTTTGAGATCAGAATAATGGGCCTGTAGTTACATAAATAACACTTCTATCCATGCTTTAATAATGCCATTGCATTTTCATGCTTCCCCTGACTTGAGCTCTGTGTTGGAAGTACTGCTATTAGACCAATAGCTCTGTGTATTCTCAGGTCTCTTTACAGATGTCTCTGTAATGGAGATGACAGCCTGTCCCTGACCTGAACTCATCAATCTCTCTGACGTTTTTGTGTGCACCTCTAAGATTTGTTTCTATACTCTTAATCACAGAGCTGCCCTGCCTTTGCCCATATGTTCCTCATTGTCGTCTTTGGTAACAACTGAGAAGTACAACAACAATCAATGCTTCATCAGAAAACTTCCTTTTGTAGATCTTCATCCAGCTAGGCTGTTAGATACATGCTGACGTGAGTAGCTCCAGAGGGGATGCATTCAGCACCAGAGCATGGAGAAAACACAGCATCCAGGAGTCTTAATCCTGAACAGCAGGAGCCACCAAGGGAGCCCCACGTCTTTGCTAGGCCTTGCCCAGGAGAAGGCAGCTCTCTGCAGGCATGGTGAGTGGAAAGGATGCAGTAGTCTGGCAGGCTTCAGAAGTGAGCTGCCATAAAAGACAATAAAAATACTTTTACAAATATATTAGCAATAAAAGGAGGGCCAAGGAGAACCTCCATCCTGTACAGGATACTAGTGGAAACCTAGTGACTGAGGATGAGGGAAAGGCTGAGGTACTTAATGCTGTCTTTGCCTCAGTCTTCAGTAATCACACCAGTGTACTCCGTTCCCTGAGTTGGATGGCAGAGATGGGGAGCTGGCTGAAGTCCTCATAATTCAGGAAGAAATCCACTTAGATGTACACAATTCTATAGGGCCAGATGGGTTACACCCAAGAAAGTTGAAGGAGCTGGTAGAGAAGCTTGCTAAGCCACTCTCCATCATCTATCAGCAGTCCTGGTCTAGTGGGAAGGTCTCAGGGAATCAGACAGGTCGGACAATGTGATGCCTCTCTGCAAAAAGGGCAGGAAGGAAGATCCCGGAAACTACAAGCCTGTCAACCTGAGCTCAATGCAGGAGAATGCCATGAAGCAGATGATCCTAAATGATATTATAAAGCACATGAGGGAAAACAGAGGGATCAGGCCCAGTCAGCATGGGTTCATGAAGGGCAAATCCTGCTTGACCAACCTGATCTCTATGATAGAGTGACCTGCCTGGTTGATAAGGGAAAGGTTGTGGACATTGTCTATTTGGACTTAAGCATTTGACACTGTCTCCCACAGTGTTCTGGATAAATTGGGTGCTCATGATCTCGATAAGTGGATTATTCACTGGCTTGGAAACTGGCTGTGTTTGAAAGTGTTCAAAAACTGTATAGATGAGGCCTTCAGTGATATGGTTTAATGGTGGTCTTCACAGTCCTGGGGTAGTGGTTGGACTTGATAATCTTAAAGGTCTTTTCCAGTCTAGCTGATTCTATGATTCTATGCTTAATTTAAAGGCCAGCAGAAAAAATGTTTAAACACTTTACCCTGTTGGACACTTGCACCCAGTTGCCAAGCTTGCTGTCACAAGATTAGTGGCATTCTGCACTTCAGCTCACATAATGTAGTCTTCAGGCATCTCAAGGAGCTGACATCAGTGTCAAGAGACACTTCCCAAGGCTGAATATTGGAACTTGCATTTTAATATAGTGTATTATTACAGGAAAATATTCTCATCTAGCAGCCATGCACCATATGGTTATCTACTTTCAAGCAGATTGCTAACCCCAGACCGCCTTAACACAAATAAATCATGGCATTCTCTTAATATATTGGAGACTGCATCTGCTATCCTGCACCTGTCACTACCACAGCAACAGAGTGATTTATGGTTCTAAACTGCAGCTTATTATGAAATGGCACATGGATAGACACACATGCCCCCCTCAGTTTGGGGGACAGATGGAAATGTAGCTGGGTCATAAACTTCAGACATTATTTCCTGATAAAACCAAAGTACTTTGATGGACAAGTCTTTGGAGAAACACACCTAGAAATTGGTTACTCACCAACATCTAAGTGTTTCTTTGATAACTGGAGCTATGCTTAACATCTGCCGGTTTAACTTATATGACACGAGGTTCATTTAAAACATTTGTTCACACTGGAGAAATGAAGATCAGTGCATAGCCTTAGAGAAGAGAAGCTCCCCAGTTACTTGATGCTTGCAAGTCAATTTAAGGTGGTTTAAAAGTAATTGAGTGTGTGTGTGTGTATATATATATATACATATATATATATAAAAGTACACACAACTTAGAGAAAACAGACCTACTACTTGTTTAAGAACCTGTAATGAAATATATTCATAACTTTAAACCCAACTACAATCTTGTTTTAAGTTGTTCTTTCTTAAAAATAGAATGAATTTCATGAAACTTTATCAGTCTAATATACACACGTAAGACTCTTGTAGCTCTATGGACAATGAAGGGCAATGCCTCCCATGTTAAAAATACATGTCAATACATAACTATCTCTTAAGTAGGTACAGAAGGCTTTTTTTAGCATGTGCCAAAATTCAATCACATAAAAAAAGATCAATGCCAGGACTTTTAAACATTAAATTTGGAATTAGCATGGCTTGCTCAGATTAAGTTATTAATTCATCTGTTTCCCTATATTGTTTTGACAAGCTCCTTGCCCTGGCTTCTGACTACCACTTGTCTGTAATATCATATATTACCAACAAACTCGTATTGATGTGTGATCTTTTCAAAGTGTTTAAACATAACTGCAAATAATTTCAATTATACACTGCTTGAACACCATGAAGATAATTCAGGTAGCTTGAAACTTTACCAAACACCTTGAAGACATTTGACTTGGGAGAGTCTTAGGTTTTTCCTGTTCTTCCATTTCAGCTTTCAGAGTTACCACACTCTATGCTTGGAGAACAGCAGAGCATGGCTTTCTTCATTATCACATAAGTATAATACCTTGAACAGCAAGATGAGATGGACAAGAAATACTATTTCTGTGTAGTCTTTGTTCTCTTTCATGATCAAATTGGAGTAACTAAATTTCTTCTGCCTAAGAACTAAGTAACTAAGAACATCAGTACAGGCAGATTATTTTTGATTGTGCTTTTCACTGATACCAAGAATCTGTAAATGACACCAGATCTGGTCAGTAATTTTCTGCAATAAATTGTTGCACTGGCATCTTTTATTCACATTCCTTTTTTGATGGTTACTTGCCTGGTTTCCTGCCAGCTTGCCTGCTTCCTCAGCAACCACCAAGAGACCAAAAAAAGCTTCAGATTCCTCACCTTTTGAGCTCTGTGACTACAGAGGATTAAACATGACAGCTAAATTCACTGTTTCTTCAGAAAATCGCTAGCTGATTAATGAAAGAGAATACACTTGAGTCATTACCTCTATATTCAGGTTCTTAAGAGCTTTATCTTGTCCCAAACAAGAAAGCTTATTGGACCTCCAACCCCAAAACTATCAGACTCTTACAGGCCACCAAGCAACATATTGTGGAACAGGAGCCCTCTAGAATCCTGAAGTGTACCTGCAGCTAAATATTGCGATTTTCAGCTCCATTCAAATGTCTGGGGTATTAAATTCTCATCCCAGTTCTCAAAACTATTTTCACAGATGCAAAATTTGCTTTTTCAGCAAGCTGCGAATGAACAGATGTTATTACACATCTCAGTAGACATCTCACGGCTCACTAGAGTTATTATATTTGTTTGATGCCATGCTGCGAGATTTTCAGGGGGTTTAGATGTGCAAATTGCAGGTAGGGTACCAACAGGATCTTCAGAAAGTCCTACAGAAATCTAATTCCACTCATTTAAAATGTGCTTTTTAACAGCGAAGTAACATAAAATGTACAGAAATACATTTGCACAATATACATTGTGCATCTGTATACTGAAAACAAACATTTGTGAAATTATTATTGCTTCTGTGGCAAATAACTCTGCAACAGAGGACAATGCTGCCTAGATTAGAGTTATTTAGAGTCTCTACATATTGTGAGAATTATTGACGTTCTAAGGTTGTGCTTTAGAGCCTCAAAGTTATTCAAAATGCAAAATTATTGAAAAATTGTTAGCAAATTAGCACTGGTTTTGAAAAAAAAAATAAAAAAGCAGCAGGCATGGGTTTTCACACCTGAATGGAAACTGGTCTTTGAGAACACACATAAATAAACTTTAGGATATTGGGCCAAATTCTGCTTTCAAATGAGCACAGCAAAATCTTGGTATTTTACTGAAAATTTCTAGATTGTAAACCAAGATTTTTGCCAGTGCCAAGCAACAGAAACAAACCAATCTTGGAGGAGCTGTAAGTCCCAGATTTCATTTTTCTGTTAAAATTGAACTGGCTTAGGCAAACTGCAGATCTCAGTCAACAGCTTCGCCCATATGAGAAACAAAAAATACTATGCCAAACTTCTGCTTTCAAGAGAAAATACATCAGTGTTATTAGCTATTTAAGGCTGGAGCCAAAGCCTGTGGAAGTCTGCCACTTATTTTAATAGACTTCGATACGAATCTTTCTGAATCATAAACAGATTAATAGTAAATAAATAATACTCCAAAAAAGCAATCTGGGTTCTCCTTCATTGGTTTAGATCTTTTACAGCTGGAAAACTACCCTATGGAAGTTACATTTCTGACATGCGAAATTACATATGCAGGGGAATCCGCACAAAGAAATGAACATTCTTCATGTTTCATCTCGTTTCCTGCATTTTATATATAGGCTATTTCAACTTCAAACACATCAGCCTGAAAGCAAGTGGGAAAGTTCAGATTTTGAATGAAATAAAAAAGACAAAGAAATAATTGCTGTCTTAAACTCTATGGGAGAAAGCTATTTTTAGTTGTGTTCCTGTAGGTTACCAGCAATTATATAGAAATATACTTATATACAAATAGAATACCAGATTTATATTCTTTAGGAAAATAATGTTACCAATTTTATAAATTTAATCATTTTCTTATATATTTTTAGTTCTTTTCTTATAGTTCCAGATTCTTTGGATACAGTAATAATGTAGCAATTCTAGGCTTCATTGGAAGCCAAATTAAGTTTCTAATCCCTAGAGCTAAAGAGAAAACAGCGTGCCAAACAGCTAACAAAAAGATCAATTAAATCTGTAGGGTTTTTTAATCCAAAATCATACTTATTGGAAATATTAGGATTTAGCAGCACTGAACTACTATTAAGGATACAAAAAGACTATACTTGCATCACTGGAGGTCTTTTTATATTCTCATTATATCATTATATGATTATATTCTCATTTATTCTATGTTAATCAGTGTAATTTGGGGGTCGAAAGTAGAATTTGGTTTGTGAGACAATTTTTCTTATGTTGCTGGCAGTCCCTTTATCCCTCTCCTGAGACACATACTGTTCCCAGAAAAGACTGGAACCCCAGTCAGTACTCCCAAAGGAGTCAGCAGAAACACTCAGAAACAGAGAAATAGCAATGGTAAGAGACTCAGAAAATATGGCTTGCCATAAGGAGTTGAAAGAATCAAGATTCTTTAGCCTAAATCAACCAAAAGAGAAAATGTTTGTATTCTTTTATAGCAAATATCTTCAAAACCAGGAAAGGACTTGTTCTGCATCACTGGGATGGACAGGATGAGAAGTCACAGGATTAAGCTGCAGGAAGGATCATTTAGGTTGGATACTAGTAAATGCAGTTTGATATGTTTTTATAACAGCTGTTTGACCTGTTCCTCACGATCCCTACCACTGATTGTGTGTTAGGGAAAAAGAGGACTTCTATAGAGGGCTTTTTTAACATGATCAGTTATGTATGGCATTCAACTGCAGATCTGAATAACTACTTAGATTCTTTGATTGGTAGAAAGTGAAAAGGCAGAAAAGTAGAAATTAGCTGGTGGTTTACAGCTGCTTTTTCCATACCCTTTAAGTGTATATTTCATTATAATGAATCCAGAATGCAGAATTTCCCACATCCTAGAGGAATTATCCCACCATTCCTATTCAATTAAAAAAAAGAAAATTGATCAGTCTCTTTTTGAACAACACTAATCCAGTCTCTTTTAAGGCGTTAAGATCTAATTTATACACTCAGTCATAAGTTTCACATAACCAGCTGCATTACAAGACTTTGATGTAAAGGGCTCATTATGCCAACCACCGAAACTCCTGCCACATGCAACTCCTCAGTCTAACCTAGAAAAATCATGTAGTTACATTTATTTACTCCTTTTACCTGGAGATATCAAAGTGTTTGAGAAACTTTAATTATCCTCACAACAATCCAACAAGGTAGCAAAGTATTAGTGCAACCTATTTAAAACACAAGTAAATAGAATGACAAGACTAAGTAATTTTCTTGAGATCATGGAGAAAAGAAGGAACTATCATTAAAGCAGATTAAATAATTCTTCATTTCTATTCCTCTCTAACCATGACAATGTCCATCAGGTGTGGCATTTCCACTTCTCTTGTCATTTGCCCTTTGTCTCAATTTTAACATGCAAAATTGGTATTTCATAATAGTGCCTGATCAGATCAAGCTTCCAGAGCATCCAATTCACTGAAAGTCAGAGGCCACTAGGTCAGGTAGGACTTGCCCTTGGTGAAACCGTGCTGGCTGTCTCAAATCACCTTCCTGTGCCTTGTGTGTCTTGCTGACACTGAACACTTCTGCTTCACCCTACACATTAAACCTTTCAGATAACTGCAGAATAGAACAGATCCTGGTTGCCCAAATGAATGCTTTTTGTCCATGTAGCAGAATACATGCAGTAGGTTTTTTCCACCTCTGCTTTGCCTCTGCTGACATTAATTAACATAAGTAGTTGTATAAAGTTGTATTATTGGATCAGTGGCTTTCACTGAGTGCTCACCTGGGCATCTCTGCACTGCTTCTCAGAGGTCCACTTAAGATACTTAAGCAGATAGATCTCAAATGTCTTAACCTTGCTTAAATGAAAAGTATTCAACAAAACACCACTGTCATTAAATTGGATCCATATATTTCTTCACAGAAGAAAATGTAACAAATCAGATAAGAGAAGTGATCTATCTCTGTGATATTTTTCAAAAAACTTTATATCCTTAAGCACATAATGGTGTTAGCTATTTCATTTCTGAAATCTTCACAACCTCTTTTTGATATCGAGGTGCCCACAACAGTTCATTGTTGTGACAGCCTCTAATATCTAATAGCCATTTAACATCTCTGTGCACTCTGGCCTCCTGTACCTTTTCACAGTAGGAGCTATATATCCTCCCTGCCTCAAGGGCATAGCTACTCTGTAGTTCTTTTTTATTATTTTTCTTATTTTGCTTACTTTTCTAGGAAGACAGCATGATTAACATCCCCCTGGAAAATGCCAGGCAGCATTCACCCCTCTCTAGGTCAGCTGTACCAGTTCCCTTTTAAATTTATTAAACAAACCAGTCCTTCTATTATTACCAGCATGATTATTACCCATTAGTTGTACTGCAGAAACACTGCAGCGCTTCATCTTGTTACACACTCCAGCGATACATAGCAAATAATTGAATCTGTTCTCAAGACAAAAAAAAAGGGGGGAAACTGTGGGTATGACAAATAAGTGAGAGGAAATGCAAACTAATCATAGGAAATATTCTGTGCCAAATTTGTTACAGAGGGAGAACAGACAACGAATTTCATTCTGGTGACAGGTAGATGAACTGCTCAGTATATGTAATTACAAACAAGACGCTCTCCTCTCCAAAATATGAACAAGCCACTCTGGAAAAGGCAGTGCATCCTGGAGCAAAGGGAAGTGTGACTCTTTCTGTCCTGCAAGCAGGAGAGCTTACAGCAAAGCAGACACACAGCCTCCAACACATTTCTAGATTCCTTCTACCCATTTTAATTACCAGATGTCCGTGCACTCCCAGTTCCTTGGTATTTGGATACTGTGATCTCCTTAAGGGCACAAACAATCCCTAAAATCCCTGATGAAATAAAATTTCACTGGCTTTACTTCTTTTCAGGATTTCACATTTCTTTTTATATGCATTAGCATCTGCCTTCTGGTACATTCACAATTCACCTCCAAATTGTAAGTATGGTCATAGTGCTTGAAAGGCGGTAATATTCTGAAAAGAAACCTCAAATGGCACTGTATGGGTGCAACCTTTTATTGTCTCCTTGCTGCCTCTAATGCAAGCTGTTTACTTTGGCATATTTGAAAGGCCACACTGCTATTTGTCCTAAAACTTGCTGCAGATTGATTTGATAATCATGCCAAGTTCTTTCTGTTTCTGATGTCTTCAGTCCTAATAATTCAACTCATTTATCAGTGCCGGTAAAGGAATGGAATGCCTCTTGCTGTGCAGCACTCACAGAAGTACAAGTGAAAGAACTTTTATCAATCTTACATGTCCAGAAAGTGCTATGAAACACTCAGCATGGTTCCTGTATGTTGCACTTCTGAATTCACACAACTGTAACCATTCTATTTTGTCTACTTTTCTGACTTTCAGTCCTTGACAGAGATGCGTTCGGTCTGCTGAGGGCACAATGCTCTGAAGTTCACATTGAAAAGCAGATAACCAAAAACAGAAAGATTAATTTCAACCCTTTCTTAATTATAAACTTGTGTTCTGCCTTTAAGAAATTAAACTTGAGACTCAACATCATGTGATCTAGAAATCTACCGTCATATTTCCTGCAGCATATACATTTTTTAGATGCAATTACCACAAATGTAAATAAAAAGAGTCAGTGCTCCTCTGAAAAACTCGGCTATGTTACCATTTGCATCCACTTTCAAACTTTGCAGCTCCTTGACAAATTACTCTTTATATTGCATTGGACACATTCTGAACCAGTGTGACTCATTTTCCTGTGCTAGAGATCCTGGCATATCACAACACAAGAGCTACTAATCTCAGTGTCAATATGCAGTTAATTTGGAAATGGAAATCAGCTTGCCATACAACAAACTTAGCTTGAGGTGTGGATAAAGAGAGCCTGAAAGAACAAATAGAAAAGAGGCACTTGATTGAAGAGTGCAGCTGATCTGCAAGAAGCTGTGCAAAGATGAGCCACTAACAGCCGTGTTTAAATTCATGGAATTGGATGTCACAAGGACTGCATTATTTTTTTAGGTTTATCATAATGGAAGATAGTTGGTTCAATGCATTACAAAATAATGCAGCTAGCAAGGTAGCAAATACGCTTCTGTAATTTGGCTACCTTTATATAGGTACTTACAGCTGATACACCTGTGTGGCAGAGCAATTTCTGTCCTGCAAATGTGGCAAAATCTTTGTAGCTTCAACCAAACTAAAAAAGTGAGAGGAAAAAAAGTAAGTAAAATATGGACACATAATTGTCTTTATTTTGTATTCCCCAATTTATCTACTCATCAAGTATGGGTAATCATTTTTTTTTTCTCTGCACCTTCTAAGTATGTATGTTCATAAACCTGGAAACTGTATCCAAGTTTTACAGCACTCTTATTTGTACAGTGATCAGTATGCATTTCATCATGTCCTCAATATGTTTATGTTTTCCTTTCAGTCCTACTTCAGTTCTGAACAGAGATCTGATGTACTGATGCACAGTTTGGTCCACTATAAACTACAGTGAATAAAGTACTTGGATATTTTGATGCTTTTTGGACTTAGTGAAAGGGAAAGGTAAATGCATACTAAGGTTATGGGCGTGAGCTTAGATGTTTCAAAGGAAAGGGGAGAAAAGAGGAGCTACAGCAGGCAGCAAAAGACAGCTGTCATGTTCAAATACTATGTCCTACAGGATAAGGATCCCCACAGATCCCTGGGCTCCCTTGAGAGAATTCTCTTTCTTTACAAGTTCAGACTGTGACTACTAATGCAACAAACACCTTGGTTCCATCTTTTGTGTGTAGTCTGTTTACACTCTCTCCTACTGCAAATAAAGAATGCCCTGTCATCTGTTTCTTGAACAGGAGCAAAAGCAAAATATTCAAGGCCTGTAATATCTTAGTTTCTTTGATCACAGCTGGGTGGCAATATAGACTAGAGAGACTAATGACTTGTAATGAAGGAATATTCCCCACACGTTCAAACACATTTACCTTTCCTTTTTTCCACCTTCCCCAAGTAACATGAAGAAATGCAGACAGCCTTTTTATTAATAAAAAAGTTGATACAGAAGTGGATGAAACAGGAGCTAAAACCAGCAGGCACCAGGTAACCATGATACTAATTAGCTGTAATTTTCTTTCAAGCCTTTATCTAACCCACGTATTCAGACTGCACTGTACCATTAGACTGTCTCTTCTTTCTGTTGGGTATACTTATATTCCAAGCTCTGTAATCCAATGATAAGAAGGTTTTTGGAAGTTGTTTAGTCTTTAAGTCATATAAAATATGTGAAGACAGGCAAACAAGGACCAGGATGCAAAACTCCTTTCTTCTCATGAGAGTATGCCTGCTTCTCACCAAATTACAACTCTCTATTTTCTCCTCTGGTCACATTAATCTTGAATTCTTCTACACAGAGTAGCTTGATCAAGCTCCAGTAAAAGTGATAGAAATCACACACTGCCAGAAATCCTCTGGGCTTTAAAAGGGTAAGACCAGTTTTGCAAATTTGGGATTTTCTTACTAAAACTTCCTCACCACAAGGTTATGCTGCAGGAAATATCTCAGACCATTACTGCCAAAGTCCAACATTTGGCTCTCTGATTCCTGAAAGATAAAGGAATCAGACATAAAACAGACACTTTAGTAAAGCCAGGTTCCAGCTCAAATACAGCTCTGCATATTGTGTTTCTTAATGCCTTCTCCAGATGGGCCCTTCAATGTGATATGAAGAGTCAGAAGACTGTCAGTGTAATGTAAACGAGCAGTTTCAGAGAATTTTCATGCTAATACTTCTGGCAGTGAAGACAGGAGAATAATAACAATAGCATTAAATAAATTATGATGATTTTAAAATACTTCTAAAATCCTCTAGTCGTTGTATCAGTCAGTGGTTTTGTACACAGAATTTCTTCCATCATAAATAGGAGACAACAAACCATAATCAGAAGCTTCAAAATATAGTAAAAACATGGCAGCCATTGAACACAAAAATGTGACAATGGGCCTCATCCCATGGGGTATGGCCCTGGAGAGAAGAGGGGTCCAGCAAGATGATTGATATTCAGGTATTACAATGTCCAAGCTCAAGAAAGATCCATCCCAACAAGCTTGAAATCAAGCAAAGGTGGCAGGAGGCCTGACGAGGTGGGGAAGGAGCTCCTAACTGAACTTTAGCCGTAAAAAGAAGTGTACAAGAGGTGAAATCAGGGTTGGGTTAGCATAATCAAGGAGCTGGATTTGGTGAGGGACGTGAAGGGCAACAAGAAAGGTTTCCACAAGTATGTTAGCAGCGTAATAGGGAAAATACGGGCCCAACACTGAATGGGGCAGAAGAACTGTTGATAAATGACATGAAGGATGAGGTTACCAGTGTCTTCTTTTACCTCAGTCTTTACTAGTAAGCCTGGCCTTCAGGAATACCAGACCTCTGAGACCAGAGGGAAAATCTGAGATGAGATGAAGACATACCTTCAGAGGAAGAGGACCAGGTAAGGCAGCACTTAAAACAAACTGGACATGCAGAAGTCCACAAGTGCTGAGGGAGATGGCTGATGTCACTGCAAGCCACTTTTGATTATCTCTGAAAGGTTATGGCAACTGGGAGAGGTTTCTAAAGACTGTAAGAGAGCAATTGTCACTCTACCTTCAGGAATGGCAAGGAGCCAGATCCAGGGAACTATAGGCCAGCCAAGCTCACTTAGTCTTTGGGAAGACGATGAAGCAAATAATCTTCTAAAACGTTTCCAAACCCATGAAGGAACAGAAATTGACTGGGAGTGAAACTGAGAGGAGTGGATGTTGTTTAACTCAATTAAGACTTTTGACACTGTCTCCATGACACCCTCATCGACAAGCTGACACAGTACAGGTTAGGTAACTGGACAGCAAGGTTGACTGAAAACTGGCTGAACAGCCAGGTCCAGAGGGTTGCAATCAGCTGCAAAAAGTCCAGTTGGAAGCAAGTCATTAGTGGTGTGCTTCAGGAGTCGATACTCAGGCCTCTTCATTAACGACCTGGATGATGGGACAGAGTGCACCTTCAACAAGTTCACAAATAACACAAAAGTGGGAAGAGTGGCTAATAGATCAGATTGACGTGCTGTTATTGAAATGAACCAGAATAGTTTGGAGACATCAGGTGACAGTAATCTCATGAAGTTCAAAAGAGGGAAATGCAAAGTTCTGCCTCTGGGGAGGAATAACTCCAGGCAACAGCCCATGCTGAAGGCTGACTGACTGAAAAGCGGCTTGGCAGACAAGACCTGGGTGTCCTGGTGGATAACGATGCTGACCATAAGCCAGGAAATGGGCTATCATGGCAAAAAAGTTCAAAAGCTGCAACTAGGAAGAATCCTGCCAGCAGGTTGAAGGAATACTCCAGACTGGTGAGACCACATCTGGAGCACTGAGTCCAGTACTCCCTGGTACAAGACAGATACGAACTTACCCAATTGAGTTCAGAGCAGGGCCACAAAGACAGTTAAGAGACTGGAACGTTTTCCGTATGAGGAAAGGCTGAGAAAGGTGGGACTGTTCAGCCTGTAGAAGTGATGGCTCAGGGTGATCTCATCAGTGTTTATAAATGCGTGGTTGGAGAGAATGAAGCTGGACTCCTTAGAGTAGTGCCTTACAGAGGCTGAGAAGACAAGAGATAATGGGCACAAATTAAAAAATATTCAACTCCATCTGCTCTCACTCACTCTGCTTGAGCAGGAGAATTGGGCTTGATGATTTAAAGAGGTCCTTTCCAGCCTAAATGATCTGTGATTCTATGATAGAAGAGCAATGAAAAAACAACTAATTTCTCCAAAAGTGACAGCACTCATGAATTAAGACATAGTAAAACCTGCTGAATGCCTCATTCTCAGGAAATAAAGTAGCAATTGGGTCTCACGGAAAACCTAGTGTCACAAAAGACTGAAATAAAAGCACAATGTTTCTACAGAAACACTCTGTAGCTCTGGAAACCAAAATCCTCTGTAGAATTATGAGTTTCAGTCATCTTGAATCACACTAGAACATATTCTTGCAAGGAAAGATAACAGACTGTTAAATCAAAGGAAATAAAAATCTGCATTGTTTTAAAAGCCTGCTTTCTCATTTAAGAAAGCCTTAGGAAACTTCAAAGCTTACAGAAAGTATTATTATTGAAGTGAAATGTATCTAAGAGAACTGCCAAATGAAGGTCAGGTTGAACACTCCACTGAAGTATACATTTTTAACATAGCATATCTCCTGTGATGTTTGCCATAAATAAGCAAAGTAAAAAGAATTCTGAATTTTGAACAAGAAATAAAGTCCATGCCTTCTGATTCTGTTTTCATAGAATCATAGAATAGTTAGGTTGGAAAAGACCTTAAGATCATCAAGTTCCAACCCCCCTGCCATGGGCAGGGACACCTCGCTCTAAACCATATTACCCAAGGCCTCGTCCAACCTGACCTTGAACACTGCCAGGGATGGAGCATTTCACTGCTTCTTGGTTTAAGTTTTAGAGCAGGGATCTCTGTATAATGTCTATTAATGAGGTTTCAGGTCCTGTGTGTATCCTGTAGGAATCACTACAGTGCAAGTAAGTATAGCATGAAGGGGACAAGGTAAAAAAAAGATAGATGAAAGAAATAGTAGAAATAAAATTGATGCGAGTTAAGCACAGACTTTCTGTGTTAAAATAAGTTTCAGGGGAAAATATCAGAAAATAGCAAATATCTAAGACAATTAGAATCATAGAATCACAGAATGGTTTGGGTTGGAAAGGACCTTAAGATCATCTAGTTCCAAGCCCCCGCCACGGGCAGGGATGCCTCACACTAGACCATGTCACCCAAGGCTCTGTTCAGCCTGGCCTTGAAAACTGTCACGGATGGAGCATTTACCACTTCTTTGGGCAACCTGTGCCAGTGTCTTACCACCCTCACAGTAAAGTACTTCTTCCTTATATCTAATCTAAACTTCCCCTGTTTAAACCCATTATCCCTTCTCTTATCACTACAGTCCCTCTCTGGCACCCTGTAGGCCCCTTTCAGACACTGGAAGGCTGCTCTGAGGTCTCCACATAGTTTCTCTTCTCCAGGCTGAACAACCCCAACTTTCTCAGCCTGTCTTCACACAGGAGGTGCTTCACCCCCTGATCATCCTTGTGGCCTCCTCTGGACTTACTCCAACAGCTCGATGTCCTTCTTATGTTGAGGACAGCACAACTGCACACAGTGCTCCAAGTGGGATCTCACAAAAGCAAACCAGAGCAGCACAGCTTTCTCTTCTAACACTCTTGCCTCAAGGAAAGGGTGTTATAAAGTATAATCCGGATAGAAAAGGAAAAGGAATGGAAGGCTGGTGCATGAGCTTCTAGAGAGCCATAGCATGCTGGAACATCTGGGTAAACCATGGATCTGCAGAGGCCATAATACAGAAGGCCAATGTGATTTTTTTATTCCATTTCCAAAAGAGGGAAAATCAGTTGGTTCTGTCTGATGAGGACAAGCAGGAAGAAAAAGGTAGGGTTTAAGTGCATAAACAGTGATATATGGTACCATAGACACCATAAGGTAATGAAGATACCTGCTATCATGTATCAGACATAGAGGAAAATAATCAGGGGCAGAGGAACATGTCCAGATGAGAAAGAAATTAGTGGTGCATAGTATTGCATTATTGGTAGCTACAGAGCTTCAAGAAAAAAATAACACAAAGCTCTTTAGATTTCAATAAGCAGTGCAGTCACAGAGGAATAAACATCTGAGAAAGCAGCATGGACTCATATTAATTTTGTGCCAGAAGTAAAAGCTAATTCATAATATTGTAGAAGCTAATGATTGTTCGATGCTGGAATAATACAGTCAATTAAGTTATGAATTCTAGAAAAAGAACCTAAGGATTTGGACAGAATTATCTAAGCAACTAATTACTGGCATGACTGCAACCTTGGCAAAAGATCTGCCAATAATACAACAGAAAGGGAGTGACTTAGGGACCCTGGCAGCACAGTTGTTATTGAAAATCCACAAGTAAAGACATACAGAGAGCAATGAACTGTAGAACTCTCATGGGTTTGTTTCAATATTTACTTTTATTAGAATTATTCCAAAATCATAAAAATAAGAATAAAACCGTCAGCTTCCAAAGTGAAGTATCACGAATAAAAACCTGAAAGTTATTTTTTACTTAATGAGCATGCATGCCTCAGAGTGAACAAATACCTTCAACAGATAGAGCTCACTGTCCCACCCACAAAACACTGTTCTCTGAGGATAAATGGTATTCTGGAAACACCCATATCTGAGTATGATCTATAATATCCAAAGCAACCAATACCAAGTTTGCCAAACACTCCACATCTAACTAGCAATAATTTCCAAAAGCGTCAGAAAAGAGTGTGAAAATGACAGAATGTAAAAATACCTGAACAGTCACACAACCCCAACTGCGGTAGTATCTTAATCAGAATTAGTTATGTGTAATGCACCTAAAAAAACCCTTAGAAGTGGGAACTTCTCCTTGTCTGCTGTGTAGAAACACCTTATCTCAAAATGAAATACGTAGAAATAAAATTTCAATAATCAACTGGATGTAGATTTCCTGTGAGAAGCTACAGTCCTCTACAGTTAAACCACAAAAACCCCAATATTTCAAAAACTTACCCTTAGAAATGTCACAAGGTCATTTTTCAAGGTGGGATTAAGTACTTATCACTTCCTATTCCCCTGCATTCAAACCTGTATTCAAAAAGCAGTATTTAAAAGAAAAAAGACAGCAAGTCAAGGAATCAAAATTCTATTAAATCACATTTTTCACTTCCTGAGACATTGTTTTGACAAGCTTCCCTGTATCATTTCATTAGCAGCAGCATTTTTAAAGAAGGAATGTCACATTAAGTAGTAGGGTTCTGTATTCAAACTGCCTGTGCAGTATTTGCTGCTACTCTAATTACTTTAGATGGTGGGAAGTATCACATTGATGTGAAAAGTGTTGTCTGAGTTTAAGACTCAGTTCACTTAGCTTTAGACATATAATATACAGTTTTCTATGTGAACTAGGCATCCTAACTTCCTTTTATAATTATTGGAGAGAAATAGGAACTCTGAAGGCAAGTCTCATCAACCTCATTTTAGATACATACATTAGGAAGACATGAATTGGGCCTTTAAACGCTTGTCTCTTCTCATGGGCTGTCAAGAGACAAAGTCAGAAATTTCAGCTGTGGACAGCTACTGCGTAGACCTTCATGGTCTTGAGGCTTTGATTAACTTTATTTGACCTAGAGTTGTAGAAAGAAGCAGTACTTTTAACCAGGTACTGAGGAATCTGTTGCATGCTTACATGACATCGAGGTATTTATGTTAATAGTAGTTTTAAAGATATAGGTACCTTAAGAAATATATTTTTATTAAATACATATATCACAAAATCGATATAATGGAAGTGAAAGTGATGTACACAGTTTGTATTATTCTTTACTTCCTACACATCATTTATCTTGGGTTCAAAAAGCCACTTGAAAAATCACAGGATATACAGCAAAACTATTATCTCTGCAATCTCTTTTTCCCCTCCTTTGACTATTCTTCATCCTCATCTAACTGAAAAAGTCCCTACTCGCTGCAGGGGGTGTGTGGATTAGGTAAATTTTAAAGGTCCCTTCCAACAAAATCTATTTTATGACTTGTCTCTTAAATTATAAAATCTCTATGGGAGGAATCTCTTACCAGAAGCCTCCTTAATTGAGGGCTAAACCAACTCAAATTTATTCCCATTTGTTGCATATCAAGACCACAAAAATGTTGAATTACTATGAAGCAGCTGCTAGACAGTAACTTGTGAAAGTGTCTAGAACACCACTTGGCACCCTGAACCTACTGCTATAAAAAAATATATTTAATGGAATACAAATAATGCAATTGAACCTGACTTTACTGAAATAAAAAATGGTCACACAGTTGGCTCCAAAGATCTACATAATAGCTTTTAAATCTATGTTTGGCCTTGTATAAGTTAAACAGCTACAAAATTATTTCATGTATCTCACTGTGGGGGTGATAAGGCCTGGGTAAAACCTTTAGTAGCAACAGACAATGTCTTTACTGAAGGTAATAGTATGGGGGTTAATATGTGCAAAATGAAAGATAATAAAAAGGGAGCTGTAACGGGGAACTGCTTAATAAGGAAATAATGTATGAGCATCTGACTAGTGATTCCCTTTTTTCAACTGCAGTTGATTAAAATCCTCTTACTGGTTCAAAGATTTCACCTTAGGCTACTTCACTCTGTGTTATACCAACTATGCACACTATAACTTACCAAACTACACATATACCGAACATATACCAACAATAAATGGCTTTCCAGGCAGTGAAAAGGATGTGGAATTCTAAGCTTGAGTACACAGTAAAAGTGATAGAAGATATCTCCAAGTCCACCATTTGTACAACAACACATGTCAAGTTTTATAACTATTTAAAAATAACCTGGTAGAACCTGAAAAGATACAGGAGGCAGGAATAGAAACGTTTGCAGATTTGGCTCCATGTGGCAGTAACAGATGACTAACCATGTGGCTTGGGAGCCACATTCACTTCCCAAAACTTAAGGAAAGGAGAGCAATGAAGTGAATCCTTTTGGAAAGCACTCCGTAAATTTGCAAATATAGTTACTCTCTATGCACTGATAAAGAATTCAATACCTCAAAAGAAAGCAAGCTTTTTTGCCAAGGTTTGAAAGAATGCAAAGAGAACACAAAAAAGTCTTTATCAGCATGTCAGTTGATGCTTTGATCTGTGGATTTTATCAAGCAGAAAACTCTGTGGGAAAAACCCTTTACACTGTATAACAAGAACCATCAAAGCAGCTTAATCTTATATGGTCAAAACTCTCTGCTTTTTAGCAAAAGATGCTAAACTGCAACGAAGATGTTCCCAAAGTTTCTAAGCAAATAAACTATTATTTAAATAGATACATTGAAAAGCATATTAAAAACCTAATTTCTAGACGTGGAAATGTTTAAAAGCCATTTAAGAAATTCCAGTATCCCACTGATTCTGCTAAGCTGAATGCAATCCTTCTGGTTTCAAAACACCTCTAACAGTCATTTTGTAAAATGATCAATGATATGCATTGAACTGCACTGGAAAACAGGATGAGAACGCAAAATGCCTTTTCATTACAGTCTATTAACAGAAATGTTAGTTTGGCTTAGATTTATCTTTCCTTATCACGCAAGATGAAATTTCATTAAACTAATTTTGCTTAAGTGAGTAATAAGAACAATCTGTGAATGAAGAACGTACATGAATAATTAATTTCATGGTCACTGAGCTATTGAATCCCAGCCAAGAGAATTATTGGATGTAATGGGACCTTGCTAACCAAGCCAAGGCTCTGTTTCCTAAATATTGCATGTACAATAAATAGGGAATGGTCATTGCTGCAACAGCCAAAGATAAAGGATAGATAGACAAATGAGAATATAATTAATTACATCTATTTTCCATATCTGGAAATTAATCCAAATGGTTTGCTGAAAAACATATGAAGCCTGTGACAAAGTTCAGAGTTAAGTCCAGAACTCACAAGTTCACAGAATCACCCTCCTTCTCTATTTGCTAAAGGTCATGACTATACATTTGGCCATCACAGTTTCTTTTTCTGCAGTAACCATATGTAAGAAGTCCTAAACTCCACACAGACTGACTGCTTTCAAGCATCCTCTGACACTTTGGGTAATCAGTTATCCTACTGAATTAAGTTCCATTGACTTAAGTGCATGGTTTTGGCATGAAGCACAAAATGCTTCAGGAAAATTGCAGAAAAATAGGAGTAGCTGATCCCATCTCACTGATCTATACTTTATGTAGCAAAAGGAATTTTGGGGGTGGGAGAAGTGAAACTAAGTAAAAGAAAATCTTGGACACAGACCCAAAAAATACTTACCCAGTAAGCTCTATCTGCCTGTCAAAGAAAATCGCCAGAAGGCAGCCACTGTTTCAGTCAATAAAATCTAGCCTGGATATGAATATCATTAGAATTGGCCTTTAAAGATCATTATGGCCTTGAAAGAAGTAATACAGGATGTTCTTCATAATAATAGGAATTGAGGAGAGAAAGCTATTTTTAGTCAGCAATTTTGTATTTGGGTTTTCAATTTAAACTACTGGGAACGTGGAGAGCTGAAAATATTGCTTTAATATCTCCCCAGCTGTGGACTTTTTCTGATAAGATGGAAAATAATAATATCACCTTATATGTATGTAGCTGCCTTTGTCCCAAAGGATCTTTGGGCATCAATCAGCTATTCATAAGGAAAAGTATATTCACTCAATTATAGATTACAGCAATCAGATATTAGTCAGGAATACAAAACTTGTTAGAACAAAAGATTATACAAGGACACTGGTGTCATATGCAAACCCCTGTGTTTACACTGTATGTTTAGGCAACCCTGAAAGTCAATAACTTAATTATCCTACAGCTGGATTTGAAAAGTAAGTGGCACCAGAAAGGGAACAAATGTGGAGCCTTTCCTGGGATGGCAGAAGATGGTAGAGGAATACAGCATTTCTAGTCAAACCAATTTTTTATCTGAATGTTCCAAAAGAAGAATGTGTGTGGAATGTTATGACAGTAGCTAATGAAGTTCTGGAAATAAAGCTATATTCATCATTCAGACTTTCTCCTTCACACCTATTGCAAAAGTTTGAAAGGAGGATTGATTCTCTATCTGGTATTTGTTCAGTCCTGTTTCATCTGACCTGTACTCCTTCACTGCTCCAGCAGCAATGGAGCCATGAAAGGCAGTGCGCTTGTATGCATGATGGACTTGACAATTGCACAACACAGGTACAACATGAAACTGGACCAAATGCCATAAATGGTGTATTATGGATGCAATTTGTCCTTTGAATGCTCCTTTGCCCAGCACCAGTGTGTGTATAGCTAGCAACTAGCATCCCAAACAGCCCCAAATATACAAAGGTGATTTTGGTCAGCACGGGCAGAATCTCATTCATCTTACTTGACAGCAAACTACTGTTTTCTCACCTCCCTTTCACATGTGTGCTCTGTATCCACCCTGTCTGCTCCCGTTCCCCTTATTCTTTCATCTACCTAGTCTTTCCTGGTGTTTTTGACACACCATGCCGATGTCTGTGAGGGTTGCTACAGGACCATCTGTTTTCTCATGCCTTGTGTTTCAGATACAAAGAAGGAAGCAGAAAATAAATCCCTCTGCTCAAAGGCCAGAGATACCAATAAAACCAGGGCTGATTTCTTTCCTGCTTTCTTGTCACCACTTTACAGTAATTGTCTCAGTTCCTGTAGTATGCACACAAAAGAAAAACAGATCTAATTGCTGTTTCATTGGAAGGGCAATGGAAAAAGTGACTAATCAGAGACTGGAGTTCTTGAAATTCAACAGTGATGCTCCTTCTCATGCTACTGAAAAACTGGCTCAAACTATGGCCAGTTATTCACAAGAAAAGCATAAAATTTGACAACATCCAGGTAAAATCAGCCTTTGCTCTCAGTAGCATCAGAAAACCATTCCCTGGATACACACTGTCTTTTCTGTTGGCATCTTCATTACTTTGCCTTGAGACCTGGTCAAGGTCAGGCTGGAACCAGCAAGTAGCAGAAAGCAGCAGGCTTGAATGTACTAGTGAGGAAAACCACAGCCCCCAAACCAAGAGGGCTCAGCCAAGTTCAGGCAGGGAGATCAGCCAGAACAGATGCTTTGAGGAGAGCTCTGCCCAGTGCCCCAGAAACACCCAGCAGCAACTTGGCCAAGCAACCCCAAAGCTATGAAAAGGCAGAGGTCAGAGTCAGCTGTAGCACTTTTCTTGCCATACCAACTGAGCTGGGAGATGGGATGTTTCAAGAGCCATACCACTCCAAGAATCTTTTGTCCTGGCCAGTCAATCACCCAGAACAAGTGTAAGGTTCAGAGTGCACATTTGTGTTCGTGTATGTTTGCACACGTGTGTGTCTGCACGCTTCCCCATAGGTTCTAGACATTTTCCCCTCTAATTTGACCAGCTACTCTCAATAAAAGCTAAATTGACTGTGGCTTGTATCTGACCAGCTAGTCTTTTTGGCCAACAGCATAATGCTCACAAGGTAATAATTAGTGATGCCTTCACTAAAGTCGTAACATGGGCTTATGAGGTGGTGGTGCCCAGGTTGGGAGGGAAAACCAAGGATTAAGGATCTTCTAGAAGGAAACTTAACTCTATTCCACCAGGCTCCTGGTTACTCTGCTGAAGTGTGGGAGAGCACTCCAACCCTCATTTCCAGCTTTCAGAAAATGTACTGTATTCCTGTTATCTCAGATGTTATAGGAAAGCCTTGCTTGCTGTTTTTTCAGTAAGTTGAAGCAAAGTTTTCATTGCTGCTGTTGCTGTTCTATATCTGAAATACTCATACTAGCCAAAGTTTCATCACTGTGTATTAACAATTGTTACGTAAACTTGAGGTTCAAGTAGGTGCAGTATTTGCTCAGCCCAAACTCAGCCTTGGGCATGTAAATAATGAAGAGCCTGCAGAGGGCAAAGAAAGTAAGCAAATGTTGTGTTACTGTTATTTGCACTCTAAATAGAATGAGGACTCTCAAGGTCAGAAGGGTGAGTTTAGATGTGAGATTGTTCAAAAGCACTTTTCTGTTTCTAGAGAAAAGCAAGAGGGTGGCATAGCCAATATCCAATCTGCCTGTCTCTGAGACCCTAATTCGACTGACCAAATACCCTCCTACAGTCAAGTCAAATGGGGGCTTCTCCTTGCCAGAGAAGTCAAACAGCTCGGGCCTCTAAATGAACTTCAGTAGAAGGCACCACAGCAATACATTTTAACCGTTCTACCACTGTACCCCAGTTCTAAAAAATAACAATATTCAGATCATTAGAAAACTAAATGATGAACCCAAAGAGAAAATAAATAAAATTAATTATGGCATGATCATCAAACCGTAACCTGAAAATACCATCTAAATATAACCAATATAGTGTTGCATTCTATATGAATACATTCTTATGCAAGCGAGTAATGTGAACTCCCACGTCGTCCCCCCAAGTGCTAACTCTAAAACCCTGAATGACAACTTAAATGTCAGCACTGTTAATTATTTCTCTACAAGTTATTTCAACAGAATATTCACTTAATGTGCTTGAGTCAAAAAAGTAAATCTTGAATCTGTGCAAGATCACAAAAGTTCCAATCATCCACCTTTCAGCTGTCAAACTCAAATGTGGCCAAAAGCAGCTTCTACAATCCTTATCACATTTGAAATGCCATTGAAAGCTAAAATGATAGAGATATAAACTAATTAAAATTTAACATGAAAAAAAATGCACAATCTGTTTCCTGTCACCCCTTCAGACAGTACAAACTTAAATATATGATTTAGAGAGCTTATATGTTTCTCTATCTTGCCTATTTTTAACTAGAACAATTTTTAATAAATCCTCATGTCAATGTGGCACAATACAGCAAGTGAAGCAACTTGTGGCACAGTATACAGCAGCAGATGAAATGCACAATATGAAGTTTAACAGTTTTTTCTTTTTAATTGCAGACAAGATCACAGAAAAGCAGCTACTTCATTTTATAAGTAAAAACAAGATAATCAAGAAATATTGCCTAGCACTAGAAACCATCCCCATACTGCTAAACCATGAAGTAGAATTTTTATGCTGCAGTAGCAATAACTACAAAGGAAAGACTATGCCATTCTAAAAGATGTTTTATAATGCTAAGCATTATTATGAGTTTCCAGAAAATGTCAGCAGAAAGCTTTAAAAAAGAGATTTTTCTTTTGTGCATATATTATCTAGATGAGATTCAATAAGACTCAGTGCTGGGTCCTACACCTGGGTCACAACAACCCTATGCAATGCTGCTGACTTGGAGAAGAGTTGGCTAGAAAGCTGCTCAGTGGAAAAGGACCTGGGTGTGCTGATTGACAGAGCTGCACATGAGCAGCTTGCACCCAGGCAGCCAAGAAAGCCAATGGCATCCTGGTTTGTATCACCACTAGTGTGGCCAGCAGGGCCAGGGCAGTGATTGTCCCCCTGTACTGGGCACTGGTGAGGCTGCACCTCAAATCCTATGTTCAGTTCTGGGCCCCCCACTACAAGAACGACACAGAGGTGCCAGAATGGGTCCAGAGAAGGAGAATAGAGCTGGTGAAGGGCCTGGAGCACAGGTGTGATGAGGAGCAGCTGAGGGAACCGAGGGTGCTTAGTCTGGAGAAGAGAAGGTTCAGGGGGGAACTTACGACTCTCTACAGCTACCTGACAGGAGGTTGCAGTGAGGTGGGTGCTGGTCTCATCTCCCAAGTAACAAGTGATAGGGTGAGAGGAAATGGCCTCAAGTTGTGCCAGGAGAGTTCTATGTTGGGTACTAGGAAAAATGAATTCACCGTAAGGGTTGTCAAGCATTGGAACAGGCTGCCCAGGGACATGAGTCACGACCCCTGGAAGTATTTAAAAGACATGTAGATGTGGTACTTAGGGATGTGGTTTAGTGGTGGACTTGGCATCTCAAAATCTCAAAAGTCTTTTCCAACCTAAATGATCCTATGATTCTATGATTAATTTTTGGCATCATTAAAGACTGACACAGAAAGATTAACTTGTAATTGTCATAGAAACAGACCTAATGGCACCTTTATCCCCTTTCTGCATTCTCTCAGAGCAATACCCTTAATTTTCATGTTTCCTAACACAAGATAAATTCTTACCATTCTCCACTTTTAGGTAAGGTCCCAGCCTACAGTATGACTTATCAATCGGTTTACCTGGCAAATCCAATTAAATCCAAGCTCTTTCTCTTCTTCTCTTCAGTGATTTCATAAGCTGCTTATGAAAAGAGTAGTTTTCAGTTTAAACTAGAAACAAAACATTTAGAAACATCTCTCTGCCTCTATGTCTGTATTATGTCAGGATTTATCACCGCCTGCCAGTAAATTAGTTAGGCACCTTCAGAATCCTCAGGCAGATTTTATGCATGCCTGATTTTCAGAAACAGAAATCCCTCTTGCAAAGGTTCTTTCTGAAATGTCATTCTTCTCTTATTGCTTATTTCTTAGGGATTTTTTGTAGGCTTTATTGTGTCTCAGTGACTTCTGCATATTTGTTGATGGATGGTTTATGCTGAACCATTCCCTTTCCTTTCTGTCTGTCACCTCCAACAGAGCTTCTGTAAATCAAGTTGCTATGTTCATAAACATCCAAACTAAGACACAGAATGTAATTATTAAACTAATGTACAGCTTCTACGAATCCATCACATAAATACCATTAAACCCATGTGATTTCTATGCTGAAGGAATGATTGTATTTCTTATGAGAGCTACACTGAGTCTACTTCAACAAAATATTCAATCAAATCAGTCATCCAAGATTGCAAGGTAAGGTATGAACATATCCTCTAAATAAAAACTGTATTTAAATACACAAATGCACTTAACTTTTACCTATCATTACATTTTACACTACCAAAATAACACATAATAAACACATAATAAATAAATAATTGGACTGTGAACTGGCTGAAGGAGAGAAGCCAGAGAGTTGTAGTCTATGGGGCGGAGTCTAGTTGGAGGCCTGTATCTAGTGGAGTGCCTCAAGGGTCGGTACTGGGACCAGTATTATTTAATATATTCATCAACGATTTAGATGAGGGAATTGAGTGCACTATCAGCAAGTTTGCTGATGACACTAAGCTGGGAGGGGTGGCCGACACGCCAGAAGGCTGTGCTGCCATCCAGAGGGACCTGGACAGGCTGGAGAGCTGGGCGGGGAATAACTTGATGAAATATAACAAGGGAAAGTGTAGAGTCCTGCATCTGGGCAGGAACAACCCCAGGTTCCAGTATAGATTGGGGAACGACCTGTTAGAGAGCAGTGTAGGGGAGAGGGACCTGGGGGTCCTGGTGGACGACAGGGTGACCATGAGCCGACACTGTGCCCTTGTGGCCAAGAAGGCCAATGGCATCCTGGGGTGTATTAGAAGGGGGGTGGTTAGTAGGTCGAGAGAGGTCCTCCTTCCCCTCTACTCTGCCCTGGTGAGACCTCATCTGGAATATTGTGTCCAGTTCTGGGCCCCTCAGTTTAAAAAGGACAGGGACCTGCTGGAGAGAGTCCAGCGCAGGGCAACTAAGATGATTAAGGGAGTGGAGCATCTCCCTTATGAGGAAAGACTGAGGGAGCTGGGTCTCTATAGTTTGGAGAAGAGGAGATTAAGGGGTGACCTTATTAGTGTATATAAATATATAAAGGGGGAGTGTCACGAGGATGGAGCCAGGCTCTTCTCAGTGGCAAACAATGAAAGGACAAGGGGTAATGGGTACAAATTGGAGCACAAGAGGTTCCACTTAAACCTGAGAAGAAACTTCTTCTCAGTGAGGGTGACAGAACACTGGAACAGGCTGCCCAGGGAGGTTGTGGAATCTCCTTCTTTGGAGACATTCAAAACCCGCCTGGACACGTTCCTGTGTAGCCTTATCTAGGTGTTCCTGCTCCGGCAGGGGGATTGGACTAGATGATCTTTTGAGGTCCCTTCCAATCTCTAACATACTGTGATACTGTAACACATCTGGAAGACTTCAGATAATCATGTCTTTTGACTGGCTGGCTATGCTGTGTTTGATGCACCCCAGGATGCATTTTGCCCTCTTTGTTGCCAGGGCACATTGCTGACTCTCACTGAACCTGCTGTCAATCAACACCCCGAGATCCCTTTCTGCAGGGCTGCTCTCCAGCCACTCCTCCCCCAGTTTATACTCATGCTCACTGTTACTCCATCCTAGGTGCAGAATCCAGCATTTCAACTTCTTAAATTTCACCCCATTCATTATACCACAATGCTTCAATCTATCTAGATTCCTCTGCAAGGCATCTTCCTAACTAATTCCTCTTCTTTTTATACAAATATCAATGTTGCACCTTGTCTCGTTTGACATTTGGTCATACTCTGTTGTGTCCCTGCCCTGATCTACCTCCTTTTTTTCTGCAGAAATGTGCTTATAGCTTTCCATTAATTTTGATCTATAAGCTGATTTTACAGTATTTTCCTGGGATTTTGCTGGCTATCATAATTTGTAAAGTATGTTATTTAAGGCCAACAAAGAAAGGTTTTGCATCTCATAAGATGAGCTCTAGTCAAGAGATGATGTGGATGCGCAAAAGCAAATAGCAAATGTCAATGTTTTGATATGCAATTTTTTTTAATAGAGTGAATGAGGTATTTAAAGACACATCAGGGCATTAGAAACACACTCCTGGCTAATGGCAGTGGATATGCCCTTCTAAAAAGCTTTGGAAATGTTGATATGCAATTTTTTTCTGTATGTTTTTTAAGTTGCCCACCTCCCCCATTTCTATTTGGCCCTGACAGATGGAAGTTGCATTTCTGAATAACTGATTACCACTGAGAGACGATGAGACAGGGAAGAAATTAAAATATATGCACTGGGAATATGGCTGAAAAGTTCACCTCAGTTGCTGCAGATGAGCAAATGGAAATCTGCTGGCAGTTACATTAAAAATTATCTCTAGTACATAATACTTTAAATCAACATAAACTTAAGTATTTAAATAATGCAACCTAAATTACATTATTTTTTTTTAATAGCTTAAAACAGTACAGTAGAAGAAATTTTACTTGGAACATTTCAGGTTATCAAAAATCAAATGTTTCAGTGAGATTTCTTTGCATTATTTCTATTATAGTAAGTAGATAATGAAGAAAAGTGCAATTAAAGAAATGTAATGCAGACAATGTTTTCAGGGCTCTGAGTGCAGCAAACAGGTCCCGCAACTTCCTTCCGTCTTCCCTAATAGCCTCAAGATCAGCTCTGACATAGTGTAGCCATAACCTGGGTTCAATCCTGCTACAAGAAAGAGCAGCAAGATGCTGTGTGTGAGATGCCCTCAGGTCAGGAGCAGCATTTCAGCTCAGGGCCATTCCCCTGGGCCCCATCTGAGCAATGCTGTAGCTATGCCTGTCTTCAGCACTGCATCTCACTCTCTACTTTTGCTGGCTTGCCTTCCAGAGTCACCTCAGATCTGCCCATCACCACGGGCTGTGGTGGACACTGGTCACCATCCCTGTCTCTGGCTGGGTGCTGTGGGACTGTGCTGTGCTGGCGAGAGCACTGCCCTACACCTCACCATTACCTTCAGATCAGGGCTTGCCTGCCCTCATTCTGCAGCTGCTCCTGACAAGGATAGATCTAAGTGTCCCTGGGATATTCCTGAAATGAAATAAAGCCACAAAAATAAAGTGTAAAGCAAAAATAAAACCAATTTTAGTGATCTTTAAGAAAACAACAAGGGAAAATTGTCAATTATTTTCTACAGTAAGCAAACTTTACCAGGAGCTTTCCTGAAACTCTGCATGTAATTTTATTTTACACTTTCATTTAAAAAAATATCTTTTTTTCATAATTCATAGTTTGAAACAGGATTTCTGCTGACATGAAAACCATCTGCCTCAGCACAGCAGGTAGGAACCAAATGAAATAGATTATGCCTTAGAACTGGTATTAAAAATGCAGTTTACTTGGCTAATATAAGTAAACAGTCCAAGCAAAACAAATGAAAAGCAGAAAGTTTAGTGTGCATAAATAGACTAGCAGCTCCCCAAAATGCCACATGCAATTTTAGGACAGTAAATACAAAGTGAATTGTACTGTCCTGGCAGAAAAAAATCCCTGGAGTTTGAAGACATATATAAACCCTAAGCTTGAAAGCACAAATTATTACTATATAAAAGTTGAAATAGCTGTGATTCTTAAAAGTGTTCTACTGTTGAGTAAGACAAACTGAAGCCAACAAAAGTGTAAAGAGAAGTGTCATCCAAACCTAGGTCGTTTGCACAATAATCTGGAAAATTGAAGCCATTTTACAGCAGTATAGCTAGTCATGCAGGAAGAAGAGGTTGTGCTGAGCCTTTTCTAGTAATAATAGCATTTTAAAAGAAAAAAACATAGGAAAAATTCTACAACCCACAAAAAACCCCAAACAAAACACCCTGCCTACTGAGTTCTTGAATTATGTTATAGAATCATATAATGGTTTGGGTTGGAAAGGACCTTAAGATCATCTCTTTCCAACCCCCTGCCATGGGCAGGGATGCCTCACACTAAACCATGTCACCCAAGGCTCTGTCCAACCTAGCCTTGAACACTGCCAGCGATGGAGCATTTACCATTTCTTTGGGCAACCCATTTCAGTGCCTCACCACCCTTACAGTAAAGAATTTCTTCCTCATATCCAATCTAAACTTCCCCTGTTTAAGTCTGAACCCATTACCCTTGTCCTATCACTACAGTCCCTAATGAAGAGTCCATCCCCAGCATCCCTACAGGCCCCCTTCAGATACTGGAAGGCTGCTATGAGGTCTCCATGCAGCCTTCTCTTCTCCGGGCTGAACAGCCCCAACTTTCTCATATAGGAGGTGCTCCAGTCCCCTGATCATTCTCGTGGCCTCCTCTGGACTCAGAACCATAGAATCATAGAACAGTTAAGGTTGGAATGGACCTTTAGATCATCCAGTTCCAACCCCCTGCCATGCGTAGGGAGACCTCACACTAAACCATGCCACCCAAGGCTCTGTCCAACTTGGCCTTGAACACCGCCAGGGATGGAGCATTCACAACTTCCTTGGGCAACCCTTGCTTAATGTTAAAGCAAATGCTCGCTTAACGTTAAAGCAAACTACATGTTCTTTATCCTGGTGCTACTTCCTGCGGTGAAATTCGCTCTAGCTTCCTTCAAACCCATGGGCGGCTGGGTACTGGATGGACGCAGGGCCCTGCAGAGGACACGTGTGACACGGGGGTGCCTGCGGCAGCTCCCCGCGGCCCCGCAGGGTCCTCTCGCATCCTCCTTCCCTTTGCAGTAAGCAGCCGCTGCCCTGTCCCTCCCGAGCCCGCCGGGCCCTACCCCAGCCCCGCCGCCTTCCCCTCAGCCCCTCTGCAGCCCTCGCCGCCCCTCCAGCACCCATCCGGAGCCGGTGACCGCCCCTACCCCGACGCCTGCCTTGAGCCGTGGCCGTCCCGTCCCGCCCTAGACTCCCGCTGCCTTCCCGCCTCGCCCTGCCGCCCTTCGCGTTACCGCGGCGACGGGAGAAGCCGCCCGGCACCGTCCACAACGGGCTCTGGGAGCGGCGGGCAGGGGAGGCCATGGGCGGGAGCCGGGGCAGCGGGGGAGATCGGGCTGTGGAGCCCATCCCGCGGCCGTAGAGACATCGAGGGAGAAAAGAGCGACGGGGGGAGCGCGGCAGGTAACGAGAGCGGAGGGGCAGCCGCGGGTCCGGGACGTGCCCTGAGTGCCCCGGTCTCGTCAGGTGCCCGGCACAGCCAGGGCTGCTCCGGTTCCTGTGCTCTGTGGAGCCGAGGGTGATGGTGCTGTGGCAATGTCACCTCCAGTGCTGGTCCCTGTTAGAGCCATGACTGCCCTGTGGCAGTGTCACCTCCGGTGCTGGGTGCTCTATTAGAGCCATGACTGCCCTGTGGCAGTGTCACCTCCGGTGCTGGTCCCTGTTAGAACCATGACTGCCCTGTGGCAGTGTCACCTCAGGTGCTGGGTGCCCTGTTAGAGCCATGACTGCCCTGTGGCAGTGTCACCTCGGGTGCTGGTCCCTGTTAGAGCCATGACTGCCCTGTAGCAATGTCACCTCGGGTGCTGGTCCCTGTTAGAGCCATGACTGCCCTGTGGCAATGTCACCCCGGGTGCTGGGTGCCCTGTTAGAGCCATGACTGCCCTGTGGCAATGTCACCTCGGGTGCTGGTCCCTGTTAGAGCCATGACTGCCATGTGGCACTGTCACCTCCGGTGCTGGTCCCTGTTAGAGCCATGACTGCCCTGTGGCAGTGTCACCTCCAGTGCTGGTCCCTGTTAGAGCCATGACTGCCCTGTGGCAGTGTCACCTCGGGTGCTGGGTGCCCTGTTAGAGCCATGACTGCCCTGTCGCACTGCCACCTCGGGTACTGGGTGCCCTGTTAGAGCCATGACTGCCCTGTGGCACTGCCACCTCGGGTACTGGGTGCCCTGTTAGAGCCACGACTGCCCTGTGGCAGTGTCACCTTGGGTGCTGGGTGCCCTGTTAGAGCCATGACTGCCCTGTGGCAATGTCACCTCGGTGCTGGGTGCTCTATTAGAGCCATGACTGCCCTGTGGCAATGTCACCTCCAGTGCTGGTCCCTGTTAGAGCCATGACTGCCCTGTGGCACTGTCACCTCCGGTGCTGGTCCCTATTAGAGCTATGACTGCCCTGTGGCAATGTCACCTCCGGTGCTGGGTGCTCTATTAGAGCCATGACTGCCCTGTGGCAATGTTACCTCCGGTGCTGGGTGCCCTATTAGAGCCATGACTGCCCTGTGGCAATGTCACCTCGGGTGCTGGTCTCTGTTAGAGCCATGACTGCCCTGTGGCAGTGTCACCTCGGGTGCTGGTCCCTGTTAGATCCATGACTGCCCTGTGGCAGTGTCACCTCCAGTGCTGGTCCCTGTTAGAGCCATGACTGCCCTGTGGCAGTGTCACCTCGGGTGCTGGGTGCCCTGTTAGAGCCATGACTGCCCTGTCGCACTGCCACCTCGGGTACTGGGTGCCCTGTTAGAGCCATGACTGCCCTGTGGCACTGCCACCTCGGGTACTGGGTGCCCTGTTAGAGCCACGACTGCCCTGTGGCAGTGTCACCTTGGGTGCTGGGTGCCCTGTTAGAGCCATGACTGCCCTGTGGCAATGTCACCTCGGTGCTGGGTGCTCTATTAGAGCCATGACTGCCCTGTGGCAATGTCACCTCCAGTGCTGGTCCCTGTTAGAGCCATGACTGCCCTGTGGCACTGTCACCTCCGGTGCTGGTCCCTGTTAGAGCCATGACTGCCCTGTGGCAGTGTCACCTCCGGTGCTGGTCCCTGTTAGAGCCATGACTGCCCTGTGGCACTGTCACCTCCGGTGCTGGTCCCTGTTAGAGCCATGACTGCCCTGTGGCAGTGTCACCTCCGGTGCTGGTCCCTGTTAGAGCCATGACTGCCCTGTGGCAATGTCACCTCCGGTGCTGGGTGCTCTATTAGAGCCATGACTGCCCTGTGGCACTGTCACCTCCGGTGCTGGGCCCTGTTAGAGCCATGACTGCCCTGTGGCACTGTCACCTCCGGTGCTGGGTGCTCTATTAGAGCCATGACTGCCCTGTGGCACTGTCACCTCCGGTGCTGGTCCCTATTAGAGCCATGACTGCCCTGTGGCAATGTCACCTCCGGTGCTGGGTGCTCTATTAGAGCCATGACTGCCCTGTGGCAATGTCACCTCCGGTGCTGGGTGCCTTATTAGAGCCATGACTGCCCTGTGGCACTGTCACCTCCGGTGCTGGTCCCTATTAGAGCCATGACTGCCCTGTGGCAATGTCACCTCCGGTGCTGGGTGCTCTATTAGAGCCATGACTGCCCTGTGGTAGTGTCACTTCGGGTGCTGGGTGCCCTATTAGAGCCATGACTGCCCTGTGGCAATGTCACCTCCGGTGCTGGGTGCCCTATTAGAGCCATGACTGCCCTGTGGCAGTGTCACCTCGGGTGCTGGTCCCTGTTAGAGCCATGACTGCCATGTGGCAGTGTCACCTCAGGTGCTGGGTGCCTTGTTAGAGCCATGACTACCATGTGGCAGTGTCACCTCGGGTGCTGGGTGCCCTGTTAGAGCCATGACTGCCCTGTGGCAATGTCACCTCGGGTGCTGGGTGCCCTGTTAGAGCCTTGAGTGCCCTGTGGCAGTGTCACCTCGGGTGCTGGTCCCTGTTAGAGCCATGACTGCCCTGTGGCAGTGTCACCTCCGGTGCTGGCGCCCTGTGGAGCCAAGGCTGCAGTGCCATGTGGCAGAGTCCACACATCTGTCTGTACTGGTATCCATGCCTTTGGGAGCCCCTCTGCTAACCACCACGAGGAATTAGGGCTTTAATGTGCCTGGTTCCTGTTCTCACATGCCAGGCTTGCCCGCATCTTTGTGTACAGCTGAACCCACACAACTGGAGTGGCCCCAGCAGCAGCCTTTTTCTGATCTTTCTGCCAAGGTACTTGTGTATCAGTGTTGTGGCTGATGAGTTAAGCAACGAATCATCAATAGGAGTCCAAAATTGCATTGGAGAGCAACTATAGCCTGGGTATAGATTAATTGGGGTGTGGTGATGAATGCAGCCATAGATCTAGGACATATTTACATTTATATGTTCCAATGTGTCTTGGCATATCACTGACATTACACAATGGAGAATGACCCAAAGCAGATTTCCCTGGATGGAAATCCAGGGTTATCCTCAAGCTAGCACCTGTCTAGTATCTCAGTGCTGCACTGAGTGCAAGAGCTGCTGACAGTGAGCTGACCTAACTTCGGAAGTTTTCATTTTGCGCATTCCAGGCTGTAATTAGAGCTACATTCCCCTGTTGTTTGCAGTGGAAGAATCACAGAAACTGAAAGGAAAGCACAGAACTACCCAGTATGCACTACTTGGCCATGTAAATGCATGCATTTAAGTATCTGAATTACGTAGTTTTGTTATTTCAACAGCTTAAAACAACGAAGAATAGCATGGAGCAGGACTTAGAAGCATTTCAGGAACAAGCTGTCACTAAGTAAGTAATGACTTAGTGTCTGGGAATTGAATATACAATGAGATTGAGCTATGAGGGTTTATTAAAAAATGTGAAACATAAAATATTACTGATTTTAGAAGCAAATTATTATTTTTCAATTTCTTCTGCTGCTTTCTATGCAAACTAGAGAGATTAGTGATAATTAAGACAGCAAACCTTATTGCTTTAGGCAATAATTACAGACAGTTATTTCTTTTATTTATTCATACCTGAACAAAAGGGGGAAAATGCAAGTTATGTGGGGTTTATTAAGATATTAAGAAATGGCATTTGAAACTGTTTTAAAAAATAGTTGAAGCTGCTGGGCTACAGCAGCTCTTAAAACATTCAAAAATCTTAAAAACAAGGCTATTGATTGCTAAAGCCCTAGTCTTATATTGCACAGGTAAGAACCACAGAAGTTCTTTCTAATTATTAAGTGCGTTTTTCACCACACCATGATCATCACTTTTGACATAATCCAAGGTTACTTATTTAGTGCTATCTAAAAAAACCATTAGTACAGCACAAGATCTTTCTAAAGAAGTGTAAAAATGGGTGAGATTTTATATAATACCTCATCATGTCCAGACTGATCAAGGAACACAACAATATAAAAAGTACTTCCCCATATAAATTAATATTTAGCTATTATAATTTGTAAATAAACTTATTACCCATTTTTCATAGAATCATAGAATAGTTTAATCTATCATTATTACCAGAAGCAGTCCAAGGTAATACGACAATATGACACATATTAAGCGTAAAGTATTTCATAAAATAGCAGAATACATGTTCTATCACATCTTATTCTGGACCAAGAAAGTTTTAATGGGAGTTGAAAGTGTGCTCTCTTATACTGAAGAACAATGTGTGCACTTCTCATGATAGGAAAAGATTGCTGCAGTAAAGTATTATGTTCTGAACAATGTGTCCCTATTTATGGCTCTAAGGGGCATCCTTTTTGTTAGTGATATGATTGGTAAATACAGTCATATAAAACTTGAATTTTAAAAATAATCAAAATATCACTATTCTTTGGGTACTATTTTAACATGTCAGAAGCCAGTTTCAGGAGTTCAGATTCTGCCTTGCCTTTGTTGTAATTGACACATGGGAAATTTCAGGTTATTGCAGATGAATCTAGAAAGTGATTTGTCTCATCATAAAACAGCTATTCTCAGTAGCTGTTTATTTCCATGAACTGTAAAACAAACCTGGAAGAGTAGTTTGAAACACACATCTAATGGCAGGAGATACTCATTTCAGTTTATGCCGAGAGTATTCCAGAGACAATGCAGATAGCTTTACAATTTGGGAAGGTGGTTGAATAATGCTGGTGGAAATCATGACAATTACATCCCAGCTGCAAGAACTCGTAAGTCACAAATTATCCATCCACAGCTGTATATGATTCTGTATGGCTGAAAATTGTTAAATAAATTTGGTTTAATTTGTGTAATGGAATTTTGGGATAGAAGATTCTAAAGGATTATTGTATCACAAGATCTTTATATATTTCCTACTTTAAAAGCAAGTTTAAAGAATATAAAATGAATCAATATTGTTCCAGAAGCTGGGTTAAGGATCAAAAGCAAATGAATGAACTATGTAAGATGGAAATCTTTGTTAACGTTGTTCTGCATAAGTTTTGCTTGTTTAGCCTAAATATGGCCATACATATTTTCCTATTTGTCAGCAAACCTGAGTAATAAGGGAGGAAGGCATGAAAGAAAGACTGACAGCATGAGCCAAACATTTCTTTAAATGTCAGTTTCTAAATTACAACTTTATTCTAAAGTGTGTGGACAATAATAATCTCTCTGTGTCTATTGAGAAACAATCAGAAAAATACAGATCTGTGCAGAACTCCAAATAAAAGGACAGATAAATAGAGTTAGAAAGGCCTAACTAGTGCAAAATCATTTGTGATAAAGTCTCAGAGCCTTTCACATTAGCAAAATTTGTTATATGGATTTTGGGTTGTCTAAATTTGAAAGCATTTAGATTTTACATTAAGATAGTCATTAATCACAGAAGAATATTAATATTTCTCTTTTCACCAATATGGAGAGAGAATAAAACAAGTCTAAGAGCTTGTCTATGTCACTTTAAAATGGAGATATCTCTTAAGTGTTTTGAGCTGTTTCAAAGTAAATGCAGCTAAGCAAAAAAGAGCTGCCACTTGCTCAAGTACAAGTCATTACTTCCATGTATTAGAATCAATTTGATGTACGCCTTCAGCAAAGTGGGAATGCTGAATGCATATGAGTAAAAGACCATAAGCATACTACTTCACTTTATGGGAATACTTGTTCCTTTGTGTGTTTGTTTACCTGATGACATATTAAATAAAATATATCAGTTTTCCATATTTTCCACATTCCACATCCAGTGATCACAGAATCATAGAATGGTTTGGGCTGGAAGGGACCTTAAGATCACCTAGTTCCAACCTCCCTGCCAGTAATTAAAAATAATTACAGCAGCTAGTAGTATCTCTATGCTAGTAGGTGGGGATAACTACCAAAGACATCCCTATGCAGATCTGTTTGTAATACCACAACCACAATACAGAGTAGTTCTGGTAGTAGAACACCAGCAGTAATTGACAGCTTCAGGTACAGCTTTCCTTTTTCAGCTGCAGCTGTACCTACAGGATCTAAGTAAGGAATTAGAGAGAGAAGCTGAAGATAGACTGAGAAGCTATTTAGGAAGGGTTTTTTTCTTCAACACTCCCTTTTATATGTTGGTGGTTCTATGTTTAAGAAGCATGCGAGAGCTGTTGAGAGAAAATTTTCTAGCCACAGCTGCAGGACTTGCTTTCTTTGGGATAATCTGAAGGAGACAGGTGAAACTGAAGAGGGAAAGATGTCAGCCATGACATCTGAAAGGGTATCTGAAAGGGTAACCAGATAATCCACGCTCGAAGTTGCATTTGCACTTGCATAACAATCTTTAGATGATACATGTGACGTGTAATAAGGTGCCTGTTTCTGAAGGGTAAAATCAGGTAGCTGAGTCATTGCTAGTGGTTCACCAAAGTGTTGCCACCTGACATTACATGAGGCTGGAAGGGCACATCCTTAGAGCAATACCAAAGAAAAGGTAGTCCTGATGCATTGTCATTTCATCTTCTGTTTTCAAAATCCCATTTTATATTCCACCCAGAGGGAATCAAAGCTTACTGCATCATTAATGCTATTTTGAGATGAGTTTCAGGCCCTCGGAGGGGGAGCATTTTTGTTTTGTGATCTGTACATCACAGTGTAATACTTGCTTGCACTTTGGTTATTATCATTCTGTGACTCATATTAATTTTTTAAGATGGCATTGCTAACAGTTTTAACATTAAAAAGATATTAAGATGTATATTTGCATTTAAAAAGTCTTTCCAAGCTTAGCATAATGGTGAAGTTTTAAGGCTTTGTTGATAAAAAAGTTTTAAAGAATTTTATGACAGAAACTCATGTTGAGTTTTAATTATAATATTGTAAATCCAACAAATTTGCTCCATTTTCCTGTAGCAATTATCAAAACAAGCAATATGCACCACTTAAGAACAAATATATATATATTCAATAGACAACTACCTATGCTAAGGAACTCTTTTTCTAGTGTAGTGCAGTCAGAAGTTGAGCATGCAGGGCATGAAACACAGGGTGGGTGGGACCAGTGCTTGACCCAGAGCACAACCTACAGACAGGGGATTTCAACATGAGCACGAGAAGGGCAGACTTTTGGAGAGCTGGCTTCACTGCTGCAATATGAAACATTACCACAAAAGAAAGGAAGCATTTTCATGCTAGCATTCACACAAGATGGTGGCATCAACTACCAGGAGTAAAAGCAGCTGCTTATATGAAGTCTTGTTTTGCACAGTCACTTAAAGTGAGGAGCACGTTAGCTGGCTTACATGTTCTTCAGCACTGTGCTGGCAGCCCGCTCAGAAGTTGAAGGCTCACTGGCAAGAGGGATATTGCCTCTGAACACATGGCTCTGTGTTTGGTTAAGTGCAGTTCTGCTAAAGTAGAGCTCCTAATTGCTTGGCACATTCTCTTTTGTCCCCAAAAAAACATATGCGAGATTGCAATGTTCGTGACACAAAATGACATTCTTTGCTAATTTTGGATACTGCAAGCCTCTCCAACACTTCCTAGGATGAAGCAGATACAGGCACACTGCTGTGCTTTTTATCATTAACCCTTTCCTAGGTTCCTGCTTCATTATTCACATGCTGCATGGTCTTTTGTCTCTGTGTGACTGTCTCTATGGCAATTATTTCATAAAATAATAGCTATGCTCATTTTAAGAAAATAGCTATGCCCATTTTAATGAACCATTGTGCCATAGAGATATTAGAATGGCTGCAAACTGATTAGCGATCAGAAAGGCACTTCCTGTGCACACAGAGGTGCACAGAGGTGTGTACCATCAGCAGTCAAGAGAATACATAGCATTTAAGTTTTTATAAATGAAAGAACCAATTCAATTATAACCAGTAGCCATCACTTTTACCTTGGGGGAAAATGCCAGCGAGATAAGTAATATTATTAAAAGGAAAATGGAGCATGTCATAACTCAAAATGATGTCACAGCATTCTGAGACTATTTTAAGTGAAGAAACTCATTTTACAGAAGGCTAAATTTATTATCAATCATGAAAAGTAATAGGTTACAATACAATTTTTTTTTTTGCATCAGTTTAGCTATCAGGAGGGATAGTTAATAAATTTATAAAAGAATACGACTGTTGGCTTTATCAACAGGGAATTCAATACAGGCTTCTAATCAAAACAAAAAAAAAAAAAGTAAGAAGAGACTCAAAAATTATGCAGCAGTATCAGGAAATAGAAATGTAGATTAAACTTCAGTTGTACAATGAATGCTATGTAACTTGCTCTAGGTGGCTCTGCCTTGGCAGAGGGGTTGGACTGGATGATGCCCAAAGTTCCCTTTCAACCCTAATGACCCTGTGATTCTGTGACTACACTATGACAAATGCAAAAAGTGAAGATAAAGCAGATGTACCACTGAGTTTACTAACAGTGTAACTGGTTGAGATAAGGGTAAGAGAGTTGACAGTGGGGAAACAACTGATTATATTTGTACCTTCATTTAGATATGGCAATAATTGGATACACTAACCTCTAAATAGCTGCAAAGGGAAATATGCAGAAATTTGCACAAAGATCAGATCATGCCATTGATACGAGTAATTTTAAGATTTTAAATGGGAATATATTTTTCATGGCCAAGATGTGGTTGCAATGACTAAAGAATATGTGACAAAGATAAGATAAAAGTGTGTCTTCTACAAAAATTAATAAAGCTGTATATTAAGGTAACAGAAATTGAATCTCTTATTTAGGAAAAAAAAGTAAAGCAACTAAAACTAGAACAGGTAAGGACAAAGGTATTAGAAAAGCTCTAAAAAAGAAATGAGAAAGAAGTTGAAAAGTTTATCAACAATTAACTTGTTAGAACAGGATGTGCAGGCAAGAGATTGTAAAACAATTGTGGGGGAACTGAATGTTTACAAAAAGTGAAATGAAAGATATGCTACCCCTCAAAAGTTTAAAACTCAACACATTAATCCACTGGTTAAAAACAGTCAGGCAAAGGTTTTCTTTTGCTCCAGTGAGATACGTGATTAGTATAAAATTATCTACAGCCAATGTTCTGTGTATGACTTTCCCAAAACCAAATTAAGTTGATAAATGACACAAAGCAAGTGATACAGTAGTAAGTCTGCTAAAGACTTTTATCAGAAACATTGTCTGAACTAATTCTGATATAGAATTAATATCTCAATTTAAGCAAACTGAGATTAAATTAAAGTCTTCAGTGATTGAGAAATAACAGATTGGTTTGGTGATGTGTAATTAATCACAGGGATACAAAATAAACTTGACTTTTTTTTTCCAAATGACTAGATGGAAATAAAGTTTTATAGAAAATTTATGGGCTCCTATACATTGTGAAGCAATTTGTTCAATAGCTCAGCCTTCTTTGCAGCAGTTCAAAAGCACCTCTGAATGTTAATGGAATAAAATTCCCCTTCTTTATTTTATGGGGAGGAATTAGGCAAGAGTGTACATTGTCTCATATATCACTTTTCCCAAACTCTAGAATTCCAGGTTAATTCGATAAGAAGAAGTAAATTAGGAAAACAAACAGGAACATTTCAATAAACATTTTTAATTATGACATAAAAATAAAAAAATCAAACTGGAATTTTTCCCAGGAAGATGAACGGATCTGTAAGTTCTAGAAAGAGTCTGACTTTTAAATAAATAATTGCAAATGCAAAATGCCAGCTGTAAATGTACAGGTTGAGGGAAGCTAGCAGCTCATAAAACAATTGAGCTTAACTGGGCAATCGAGTTCAGTAAAGAAATGTCATATACCCTGGAAAGACTGTATCCTTTTGATGTGAAATTGCCATTTTCTAAAATAAAATGTTCTAGAGAGTAGAAAGAATTATACAGTCTCTTTCATAAAAAAAGTATCCAGAACCAAATTTCCTATAGTCTGTAACTTTCTTATTTCATTTTTTTTATTTCTATTCATCATCAAATACAAAGTTGGTATCGAATGGCTTTAGAATAAAGAAATCTCCATGCTAAAGTTCAGATACTTTGTATATATGTGCTAAATGGTATACATCAGCTGATTTAAACATTGCTTCACACTGTCCAGACAAAGGAATTTTCTAATATAGCATAAATTCACCGCACATCATTATTCTGCTACTTAGGACACATCATATTCCAAAAGCAACAGAGTAAGACATTTCCTATTATTGATAATGAAGTTGTAATGCAGGGGATGCATTCCAAGTTTAACCTCAGAACTTTGGAAAAAAAATTAAATGTATATGTTGAAGATATTATACAGATCTCTATGAAATCCACCACACAGCCCCCAAAGAGAAGTTCTTTTTCAAAATGCACTTCTGTGCTTTGTAGTAGAATAAAACCTTGCTATTATTATACAAGTCACCTTGTTATGTAAGTCCATTTTCTACACACAAAATGGGAAAACAGTGTAAAGTTGAACTAGCAATTAAGAATTGTGCTTCGCTTTAAAGCTGGCTGTTTAATAACAAACTGCTTTCATCCTTATCCCATCTTACTGGGAAGTCCTGTGCCCAGTAGCAACTTAATATTCAGCTCTCCTACCCTTGTTCATTGAGGTTTGGGCCTGGATACTTTCAACTCAACTTACGCTTGCTTCACAGTTCATCCCTGAAGAAGTAAAAGGATATCAAACAGCATTTAAGCTAGACAAATAGTTCAGAATATGCTAAATACTCTGATTTTGACTTCAGGCAAACTTAAGATGGATGAAGTGAGATTCTACCTGCATTTGAAGGCATCATTTAATGTTCTCATTTCTTTCATCCTGATATTGAAAAAGTAATTATTTCCATTAGAATTAAAATAAAATCTTAGAAATGTAACTAAAAAAAAATAGTTTTCTCCCTTATTCTGTATTTGAAAAAATAAATCTCTTTGTTTTACATTATTAGAACTTCTGCATGTGAAACTGAACTTCCGGAACTAGTTCATCAAATTGATATTGTGGTAAACAGCAAGAAAGTGGAATGGGAAAGGAAGATGAAAGCTTTAGAAGCAAAGATGGATATCCAGAATCAAGAATTAGCAAGTGCCCAAAGCGAACTGGATCAAAAAGGTCAAGAGGTATTTAAGAATATCACATTCTATAAAGAAAGTATTTATTCTGGTGGTTAGTTAATAGTATGCTCTAAATGCTCTATAAGAGGATGTGTTTGTTCTAGCATGTAAAAATACCAAACACCCTCTAAAGGTCACTAATTATCCTTAGTGTTATGCTTTAAAGTGTGCTTCTGTTCCAAAAAGTGATTGTAAAAATGTCATTGAAAGTCTTATATTCCTTCTGTTTCCCTAAAGACTAAATTGAATATCCTCAGTTTACCAGTAAAAAGATAATGTGATGTTTTTTCTAAATGCCAACACTTCTAGTTTCATCAGAAGTTTTAAATAGAAATGTACAGTTCAAAAAGTTTCAGAAAATTACATCTTTGTATTTCCTGTTTACATCTGATTATTATTATTTTATGTGATATACTGTCTTTATATAATAATTTTATTATTAATAGTGAAGATCCAAATTGTATCACCACTTAGACTTGCTTATCAAACTGACAGCCCCAGTGTACCTGAAGTTGCCCGTACTTCACAGTCTTGTCTTCTGAATATTCATTTAGAAGCATCAGTAAATCCTAGCACAACATTCAGTTCTAGTTCAAGACATCTGAAGTTAGGTGTTTACAGTTGGGCATCATCGTGTGAGCTAAGTGTCTGAACTGCCAGAGGGAGTTTTGAAAATGAAATAACTCTCCCTAATGAGCAATTAGGAACTTGCCCTTAGTCACTGCAGCCAGTGGAGCCAAGAGAATAATTCACCTAATCCAGTCCTTAAAGCATCAATTTATTTGCCTGTATGGAGATGTTACCTGAAATATTTTTGCATATTCTACCTATCTTCCATCTGCTCTCACCTGAAAAATATAGATGTCATGTATGCTCTTTGTCATATTTCTCAGGTCTCTGTGCAACGCAGGTAATTCAAGATATCTCAAATGGTACTGTACTTAGGGAGCTGAAATGAGACTACAGTATCTCCCAGTAATTTGGACATAACAAGTTGAAAGTCATTAATAGGGTTGTATAAGCCATTCAAGCAAAACTTGCTTAATGGAGCACAGCAGTTCCTTCATAAAGTTGGGTCAGAAAAACTGCATTAAATGGTCTTTCATGACAGACTCATACAGTATTATCATTAAGTCATAGCATAAGCGTAATCCCTAACTTGATTTTGACACGATGTGGGTTTGTGGTGTCCAGTTTTATTATTAAGTTACTGAATGAGTATATATTTTTAGCATCTACCTTTTAAGCACATGCCTGCTTTCAAAGTTTCAAATTACTAATCCAAAAGTGATATACTTTGAAACACTTCAGAAAAGGTAAGTTTGAATACTTATTGTAACTGTAGGTGAGACTACTTCAACAGAAAATGGAAGACTTACAGAAAACTAAATATGAAATGGCTCGGCATTATGAAATTCAGCTTCAATCATTGAAATCTGAGGTAAGAAAACTGTCAATTTCATGATTTTATGATTGTGCTATAAAGAACCTAATGCCTAATGGTATAGATGTACCTTTATGGATTTGGGAAAGATGAATCATGTCATACAAATGATAATGACTTCAGCTTCTTACCAGGCTCCAGTATCATTTCTGTAGTGACATCTCCAAATTCTTTCGATGGATTTTGATGTGATTGCAACATCTGTTATAATGACAGACACTTGATGTCCTGACTAATAAACCAAAACCTTGGTGAATGAATAAAATACATAATTAGATTCAGGTCAGTAAGATTCTGATGCACATCAGGAATATTTAGACTTAAACTGCTCTCATCATGTCTTTGCCACAAAGGTTTAGTTTGCCTGATTTACAGGGATTATTGATGTGGTCTGATAGCTCTCCATAAGGGAACATAGTATCAAAACTAGAGTAACTTGGATTATTAATGTTGGGAATTTGGTTTGGCTTTATTTATTTCAGAGTGTACTTGCAGCCCAGAAAAGTAACCATATTCTGAGCTGCATCAAAAGACATATGGCCAGCAGGTCAAGGGAGATGATTCTCCCCCTCTATTCCCCACCTGGAGTGTTGTGTTTAGCTCTGGGGTCTGTAGCACAGGAAAGACAGGACCTATTAGAGCAGGTCCAGAGGAGAGCCACAGAGATGATCAGGGGACTGGAGCATCTCTCCTGTGATGAAAGGCTGAGGGAGTTTAGGCTGTTTAGCCTGGAGAAGGGAAGGCTCTGGGAAGACCTTATTGCAGCTTTTCAGTACTTAATGAGGGCTTATAAGAAAGAAGGGGAGAGACTTTTTGCCAGGGCCTGTAGTAACAGAAGGACCAAGGTTTTTAAACTGAAAGACAGGAGATTTAAACTGTACATAAGGAAGAATATTTATTTCTTTTAAATGAGCATGCTGAGGCACTGTCACAGGGTGCCCAGAGAAGCTGTGGCCGCTCCATCCCCTGGCAGTGTTCAAGGGGAGGCTGGACAGGGCTTGGAGCAAGCTGGTCTAGTGGAAAGTGTTGCGGTCTGGTGGAAGCCTGTTGCAGGGGGCTTGAAGTAGACAATCTTTAAATGCCCCTTCCAACTCAAACCATTCTATCATTCTATGATTCTGACTGTATTTGGCTGTGTTTGTCCTGTGTCTGTACTTTTGTCTCTTCATTATTTTCCACTTTAATCATGAATCTAAGTTCTTAGCAAACTTCAATCTATTCTGTTTTGCAGATTTTAACAAGTTAACATGCACAATTCTACATTGGTTTTTTTGTTTACTTTTCCTTCTATTCTACTGTTTCCTTTACTAGATTCTCCTACCAGGGATTTAGTGTTAATTCAAAATTCCCAGTCATCAAACTTACCATGGGATCAATGGATTGCATGAATTGGATATCATTCTATTCATTTAGAGGTGATAACAGCACCCAAATCCATAAAATGAATAAATGTATAGCTAACTTTTAAGTGCATGTTCTCTTTATTATTTTCTTTATATATGAAAATCGATTTGGCAAATAGCTCTGTGTGTAAGCAGTAAATGCTTTGGTTGTTATATAATTAACACATTTTGCGAAGTACCTAGAAATAAAAGCTATTTTATAATTGACACAAATTACAGGAAAAGAGACAATATCTTAGCATGATCACTGAAAAGACAAACACCATACAATGAAAAAGGGTGACTTTTTACATGGCAGTTGTAAAGTACTCTTAGCAATGCAGAACTATCCTCCAAAATACAGCAGATCTCTTTTCTCATCCTTTTTCACATTTGCTGAAGTATTTTTCATGCAAGTTTTATTTATCATAAGCTAAAAATTGGTTTATGTTACCTGTTATTGCTCAGAACTTCACTGAAAGGGAACTTTTGGAAACTGAAACTTTCAGAATGTTGATTGTGACACTGTTCATTACCTGTAAGTCCTTTCCTTGGGTCAGTACAATCTGTTTCCTCTGTGTTGTTTTTTTTTTACCTTGGGTCAGTACGATCTGTTTTCTCTGTGGTTTTTTTTAACAATCTTATACCTCCTAATCCACAAGCTTCTCTTTGTTCCTGGAGTTTTCTCCGAATCACTGTAAACCTGGTTATACTTCATGCCAGGCTTCTGCATTTTACTCATCACTCAGGCCACCTAACCTTTCTTTGAATTTCCTGGTTGCTTCTTCTTTTATCTTTATGCAACAAGTTTGTATTTCTAGCTCTTAAGAATACACATCACTTTCCCAATCTGTGTGTCCAAACATTTCCTTTCTATCAGTCATTCTGTTTATTTTACCAAAGGTTCCTGCAGTGATGCCATTTGCATTTTTTTTTCCAATTCCCATTTGTCTCCTTTCACCATACCGTATTTCTTCATGAAATATCCACCCAGAAAAGTGCCTAAGTTAGGAGGCCGGCCTAGATTCTGTATGTGATGAACAGAAAACTTGCCTGTCAAAACAATTCCAGCTCATTCCAGAAAAATTCTGTGACAGACAGTAGGTCTATTTTGCTCTGCTCCTCCAGCTTTTGCCACATCTCCTTATTCAGTTTCTTCCTTAAATTACAGTGCTGTGGTGTCTACAATACAATGACTTCAGTTTCCCTGACTCTGAGCTGCACAAACTCATACCTAAAGTCTCAAGCTTCCCTGAAAATACCAAATTTCCTTTGTCTCTTTCGGTTCTTACCGTCACTTGAAAGTTAGACCTCCTTCTCTGCTGTATAATCTTAAAAGCTAAAATTTAGTTTTGCACTAACTGGTGTGTTACTATTTACTAGTAACATTGTATTTTTCTCTGCAGATGTATTCTTAAAATCCTTCCCAATTTTCGTTCCTTCCTAATTTTGGTAGAAATAAGATCTCTTTTTCTCACTCTCAGAATGCTAGTCTCTTCTGAACAAATTTCTCTGTTATACTCCTGCTTCTGTGGTCCTCTGTGGTTTTTAACCTTGCTCCTGATAAAAGCAGCTGTTTAATAACCAACATTCTCACTGAATTGATTGTGTGTCTTTTGGATGAAGAAAAATCAGTGTTTTTCTTGTACTGGGGAAATAATTCCTGCTGCACTCGTTCAAATATACAACACTTTCATAATTAAATAGCAAAAATTTTAGGGGTTTATCTTCATTACTTTTCTCCATAACTTTTGTCAATATTGTTTGGTAGTTATTATCCTTTTGAAAATGACAGAAATTCTTCAGCAAAAGAATAAGAATCCATTCTTGCTCTAAGCACTTTGGCAACTAATTGCCTCACTTAGACGGTTAAAAGCTAGACGGCTATATCTGAGCTAGCTCAGGCTTCCTTTAGTATCAAGAAAATAGACACCCCTAGAATATAATTCATGTCAGTTTACAACAAGAATTTCAGATAACTGAAATGACTAAGCTTTTGAAGACAGCTTTTCTAATGCAGAGTAACTCAGGTTTGGATGGCTACTAAACTTAGATAAAATCTTCCACCCCAGAGCTCAGTAAAATGCCAGAACTCACTTGTGCTCTATGCAAAAAGAACGACTTGGATGTAATTTTTAAATCAAATATCTAGCATTACATTGAAGGAATCTTGGGTTTTAGTCTAGTTACTGATCATTATAGCATCCAGACAATAATGTGTGAAATATCCTACTTTCTTTAATTTAATATTAAAATAATTATATATTCTCATTTTGGATATTCTATTCCATTTTGGACTGGTTTGCTGAAGTGTTGGATCCTGTATTTCCTTACCTTTTCACATGAAGTCTAATAACTTCACATGAGTTTGCTCTTCCCAGGCAGTTCACATATTCCATAATATTCAAGAGCAAAACTCCTGTTATTTGAAAACGGATATATTTCTTCCAGAGTCAATGAGTTCCGTGTTGCTTGAACCTGGATATTCTGACCCATTTTAAATATTTTATCTTAACTGTGTTCTCTGGCAAGGTCAAATTCAAATATAGGCAGCTTCTCTGCAAGACTTTTCATTCTGTTTTAAAGATGGTATCTCAGCTCTGTAAGTACATGTTACTGGATTTACATTCAGAAATTCTAAGTTGGGCAAATCTGTCCCTGGATCTCCTGTTGTGGTATCATGGATTAAACCCAGCTGGTAACTCAGCACCATGCAGCGGCTTACTCATTCCTCCCCACCCCACACACCAGACGGATAGGGAAGACAATTGGAAGAAGGTAAAATCCATGGGTTGATGTAAGAACAGTTTAATATTGAAATAAATTAATATATAATGGTAATAGAAATCATAATAATAATAGGAGAAAGCAAGGAAGAGGAATAAAATTCAGGAAACCCAAGCGATGCACAATGCAATTGCTCACTACCCGCTGACTGATACCCAGCCAGATCTGAGCAGCGATCAGTCCCTTCTGGGTAACTCCCCCCCTAGTTTATATACTTGGTATGATGTGCTGTGGTATGGAATATCCCTTCAGCTAGTTTGGGTCAGGTGTCCTGTCTCTGTTCCCTCCTGTCTTCTTGTACCACTCCTCACTGGCAGAGCATGAGAGACTGAAGTGTCCTTGATTTAGAGTTAAGCACTACCTAGTAACAACTAAAACACCAGTGTGTTATCAGCATTATTCTCAGACTAAATCCAAAACACAGCACTGCACCAGCTACTAGGAAGAAAATTAACTCTATCCCAGCCTCCCTATTTCATGAAACCTTGTAGTCTAGGGCAATCTATCTTCTGGTCATCTTTTAAATTCTTTTTTGCTGTTCCCTAGTATGAGTTCCCAAAATCATCTCAAATGTCTCTAGGAAGTTTCCAGATGATTTTTAAACTCCAGTTTCTATTCTGTATCTTTTCTGGACTACTCTGACCATCTTTGTTATCTGCACAGATCTCAATTGCTCATTCCTCATCTGTTTAATAGGATTCAATTCCATTTCCAATTACTTCCTTGGAAGTGATTTCTTTTCCAGACAGAAGTTCACTTGAGCAGTTAACAAAAACATGAGATTTTATGGATTTTATTTGCCTAGTCAAATAACTGGGCAAACAAAATCCATAAAATTATGTTAGAGTCAGAATTTTTAAGTCATATATATCTGAATCTAAAAGAACATAACAACATGATCGGTGTTCATAGTTGTCAGCTTTGACAAGAACATTCTTCACAAAGTTCTTTCACTCAGCATCCATCAAGACCATATCTTTAGTGCTTCCTTGGTCAATATCCTTGATTTTCTTGGTTTTTTTTTTTATTTCAAACCCAGATGTACACATCTCTACCAGTAAATGTCAGTTTGCTGTGTCAAGCCTGTTAATGGTCATAGTCCCTTTGCTTGTGCAGTATAGCTCACTGTTGATCAGACTGGCTGTTTTTCTGAAGAAGCTGCTTCCTTCTGAAGAGAGTGGTACTTCTACTAGTCCCCTCCCTTCTCTGCCTCTGACTCCTTTGCCTCTTGACTCTCAAGCCTTGCTTCCATGGTAAGATCCATAGGCAGAGCTTAGTGTCTAATTCCCGTAGACACTCTTTGGCACTTAATAATTCAAGAAGAATGCAGTCATCACACATAACATTTCAACTATGTTCATGATAAAAAACATTTAAGTTTAAAATGCATTAATGCTAATCCTTCATCTGGGTAGTGAAGCACCCTTTAAAAATGTCAACACAAGGTGGCAGTAAACAAGTATGGAACATTCCATATAGACGTATCCACTACGTCTAAACGACACTGGGCAACAGTGCCATAAAGGACTTTAGAAGAAATAAGTAGCTGTCAGATTAACACATGTGAACAGTTAGTTAACATTCATATGAAAGCTTACTCTTGTTCATCTTTAATAAATTCACCTTATTGATTGACTCTTTTTACACTGATTAAATATTTAGAATGCTGAAGCTGAAGTTGGGGATTATAGTTTAAGGAAAAATTTGGCTAAGTGGTTATCTTTGATAGATTCTGCATGTTCAACTCTGCTTTCATTTTTAGCTTTCAAAGTTGACACATAGCTATGAAAAGCTACGGTTACATCAGTTAAAACAAAAAAAGGTTGAAAGTAGAGAAAAATGTGAGGAAAGGATAGAGACACCAACTGAACTGAGCAATTTATACAAGAAACTGCAGGTAAGAATATTTTGTTATTTTATTCTAATCTTAATGTGGCTTTAGAACTAATTTGTGGCTTACAGTTGTGAACTTTAATTTCCTGATAATTGTACAAAAATTATATCATTTGCTTGCTCTGACAAGAAAAGGTGCATAATTAATATTCAGGTTTTATTCTTTTATCCAAGTTTTATTAGGCTTTTTAGTAGTTCTATGAATAAATATATATGATTTTCTTCATAAGTGTAATTATAAATTGATTTTATTTTTTCCTGATTACTAGATATATTAACCTGGATTATATTATCCTGTACCGGATAATATAATCTCATGAGGCATGAGATCTTTTACATATGCAGGGTACAGTCATGTAATTCCTACCATTAATTCAATTTTTATAGATCTCAGGACAACCTCAACCATGTAGGGCTAGGTAAGACAGGATTTAGTGTTGGAAAACTGTTTATTACACACATCTCAGTACAGGCTGGGGGATGAGTACCCCAGAGGAGAAGGATGTAAGCATACTTGCCTGTCTTCTATGTTATTCCACAAGATACAGGACTAACCTCTGCAATCTTCAGATGACTTTGCCCACATAACAGGACACATCCTAGACACATTCTAGCTTTATATAATGTTGCTGTCTCTTCCGCATGGAAGAGTCCTTACAATCAGAAGGGCTACTACACTTTGGACTGCAGCACAGCGGCCAACATCTGCTAATATAAGTATAATAAATGGGTTATACATATATCACTGACTAAATATATCACTACTGGGAAGCTATCTGATCCAGCTAATTTGAGAATAACCTTCGTCAAAATTAAGATGTGAAAATAATGTAACACAATGCTGTAATTTGATTAATTATGCAGTATGAAAAATGTGTGCTTGGAATATATTCAGCAAATTCTAGTATTCAGAAAATAATTAGCATGTTGAAAACCTACTAAGATCAGCTGTGCTTTAGTAAGGCCTTGAACCAGCAGTCCTCATTAAGAAGTCTGAAACTCCATTTGTATCATACCTTGTAAAAAGGGATGATGTTTATAGGTTTAAAATGCCAAAGCAGATATGAGGAAAGCTGTAAGAGAGGATTTGTATTAATATATCATAAAGCCATATGTTTGGTTGGTTGGAAGGGACTTTAAAATCATCTGTTTCCAACCCCCCTGCCATGGGACACCGTCCACTAGACCAGATTGCTCCAAGCCCTGTCCAACCTGACCTTGAACACCGCCAGGGATGGGGTAGCCACAGCTTCTCTGGGCAACCTGTGCCAGGGCCTCACTACCCTTGTAGTGAAGACTTTCTTCCTACAGTCTAATCTAAATCTCCCCTCTCTCAGGTTAAAGCCATTCTTGTCTTATTTCTACATGCCCTTGTAAAAAATCCGTCAACAGATTTCTTATAGGTCCCCTTTAGGCACTGGGAGTTGCTCTAAGGTCTCCCCAGAGCCTTCTCTACTTGAGGCTGAACGACCACAGCGCTCTCAGCCTGTATCCATAGCTGAGGTACTCCAGCCCTCAGAGCATCTTTGTGGCCTCCTCTGAACTCACTTGAGCAGGTCCACGTCCCTCTTATGCTGGGTCTTCAGAGTTGAACTGAGTACCCCAGGTGGTGTCCGCTATATGTTGGAAAGCAATCAATTTTGCTTTAGCAAATCGATTTAGGACATAAAATCTTATTTTCTTAATTTGGGAAATACACTAGTATAGGACAATTGTAAAAAAATCATCTATCATTTTGAAATCAACATTTCTATTCTGGAAAAGGAAGTTCTTATAACAGATTATAAGTATTACAGCTTTCATTGTATAAAACAGTATACTGTTAATTTGGTTAATTCTTCAAAATAAAAGAACAACAGCTCTAGTAACTGGAGTTCTGTGTGTTTTGTAGGATACTGCCTTTAAAGTCTATTCGTGAACGTATAAGATCTGGTACTATTTAAGAGCAAATTCAAACACACTGTATATAGGGATATAAATGCAAATACAAACCCAGTACTGAATAAATTTGATATGATAGAATTTCTTTATCAAGTTTTTGATAAAGCTAGGTGAACTTGGAACCAGAAGCAGCAAATGTAAAGAGAGCAAGAAATAAAACTTGTTCACAGTAGCTGCTGTCCAATTTGGTAAAATAAACCTGTACATTAAAGGTTTGAGTTCCTGCTGATTACTGTACTTGACACTGATATAGCTTTAAAGTCACAGGAACTGCCCTCCACTAAAATGAGTGTATTATAGTCATAACTCCAAGATCTACAGCACTGGAAGTCATTTAAAATATTTTATCATTTTTATACAATTATTAACACCCTTTTTTTCAGATTAACAATCCTTAAGACTTTTTTTTCTGGTGGGGATGACTGGATGGCTGTATCATTTGTATCATTGCTCTTTTTTATTCCTTTCCAAAATTATGGAAAGATTATGTGTTAATTAAACAACTGGATTTTTCTTAGAACTATACAAATTGGAAAGTTATTTAGATCAAGATTTTCACCCTGTAATTACTAGCCTTGTTTTGCTGTCTTCCAGGAATTTAAGGCAAAATCAAGAGAATGGGATAAGACGGGGACAATCTGCCAAAATTATCTTGATTATTTAGATGCTCAACAAAAATCATTGTCCAAGAAATATAATTTATTTCAGGTAAAATTCTTATCTTTCTGCTTTAGGAAGAAAATGATCTGTTAGCTCAGCTATGGCTATTTTGTCTTAATCTAAACAAATCTGAACACCACTAAGCTTACAGTGAATCTGACAATACATGGATATATTGGTAGTGAATACATTGCTTTAGGCAAGGAAGGCCTTCAGGTAAGGCATGTTAAGTTTTCCCTTTTAAATATAGCTTGGGGATAATTTTACCTTTTATGCTATTTACTAATATGCAATTAATTGTGATGACAAGTTATTGAAAAGTATCTTACCAAATAAGAAGTGCATGCCATTGCTAGCTTGAATCAAATACAAAGTTCCCTCAAATCTAAGAAAGCCCCCCTTTTTTTTAGGATCATAACTATATATTAATATCATTTATGCAAAACATAGTTTCTATATGCTACTTCAAAATCACAACTTGGAGTTGTTTGTTAGATCACTTACCCCTTTTTTATCATACTCTTCAGTTTGAAGTTATCATTCAGCTCTTGCCTGACTTCCTGATCATTTTATACTCGCCAATTTTCTATTACTTTTTTTAGACAGCTTATTGATCTAGCATATTTTTATTTTTTTAATTCCTTCCAATGCAGAACAGAAAATTGATTTAATGATGTCTTGATGACCTATCCTGCTCTAAAATAATTTTAGAAAATAACTTACAAGTGAACTGGGCCACAAGACAGGTTGAAAATTAACTAAGGGGAAGCCAATTACATTGCTGACTGATAATCCTCTTTTCCACTGTTACCAAGATCATTGGATCTTAATCTATTGAAACACTTTCATAACAATTCCTAAGAGAATCTTAATATTTCCAAGGATGGCAGTTAAGGTTTGGGTTTTGATGCTGAAAGCATTATATTGTATCTCTAACTTCCTTACAAATGTGTTAAAGGAGCAAGACTTTGACTAGACCAAACTAGAAGGATGCATGTTGGTTATTTGGGTAGACAAGTCAAAGTACAGTACTCACAATGTTCATTCACATTTTTCTGTTGAGGCTTTCACTGATGTCAGCAAACATTCCTTGAAGACAGTTTTTTTCACAACTGTAACATAATACTGACTACTTTATCAAACAGAAGCCTGATGGACTGTTCTGAAAGCATTAACTGGTGCTGTGTCTTTGTCTGAAATTCCTCTTTTCTGAGGTCTTTGATTTCCAGCTGGAGTCTGGAGTGCACTGTATTTTTCACGGGATGTTTTAACATTTTGGTATGTCAGACTCCGTAACTTGATGTCAAGGGGACCTTAATTTGTCAACTATAGAAATGAAACTTACCTGCAAATTTGTTTTGGCTTTCATTTGATATGCAGCCAGTGGTCAGTTCTACTTGGGTGTTCAGACAACCAAATTATGGGAACATCAAAAACTGTCTAAAGCATGTCTTTTTGCAGTCCTTGTCAATGACGTATGGCATTTGTAACCCTATTTATTTTTAATACACATTTTCTTGCTCACTTGATCTCTGCATATGAAATATGGTTTCCAGGTTATATTTTGTTGTCATTTTTTGGTGAATTCTCAGTCTTCTGAAAAATTACTGCTGCTTGTTAATGTCCCAGTAGAGGTATCTATGTGGATAAGTTTTTAAACAGCAAACCCAGTTACCATAGTAATTATGATTCTTCATGAGACCTGTGAGTTCACAAATCCTGGCAATACCAGTTTTGTGAAGGTTTTGTCTTAGGATTTTAATTAGTACACCAAACTGAATGGAGTGTGGGACTCTGCAGAACGTGCAGGTGAATCTTCCCCAAGTTTAAGGATAATGATATCAAAGTACAGTTCCTGTAGTAACTGAGCTGTTTATACATGAACTATGTAATGGTAGCCTCTAGTCAAAGGTTAATACCTATCCTGAGGCGTGCACACACACACAACTCCTACTGAGTTCAATGAATCAAAGAAGGACGTTTCTTTCAAATTATTTTTTATAGGTAACTGCCTTGTGTAGGTCGTCAGAATCACCTTTTCCACATTGGAGGCTAATTAACATTAAGTACTAGGGAAATACACAGCAGAGGAGAAACATCCTTGAAAAAATTCTGTGCCCTTCAAAGTCTCTGAAACACTTTTTTAACTGAGGACAAGGAACGTGAGACTAAATAAAGGAAGAATCCTTTAGAGAAGTTATGCAAGCTGTTTCAATTGTGCCGTCTTTTCTGAGCAGATCCTGGTGAAGATGGAAATAGCTTATGTTTTAAATAGGAATGGTCTGGTCCTAGCAATTTACATAGAATCACTGAGTTTCATTTAAAAGATTTTCTTGCTCTGTAGAAGCAGACCCAGAATTATCAATTCCAAATAAGCAATAAGGAACACGAACAAGAAGAGGTAATTACCTGTGACCAGTGCAAAAGTGAAACGGATGAGTTGATGATTGAAAAACTGAAGGCAACTGCGAATGAAATAGCAATAAACAAGAATAAACTAGAAGAGGAAAATCTGAAACTCCGAGAGGATCTAAAAATATACCAAAACCAGTGCCAGGTAATGATGGGTTTTCTTTTCCCCCCTGATGACTGAGGGATTAATGTTGGTTAATTAGTTACTTAGGAATATACTTTAAAAAGTTGTACTGAGATGCCTTTATAAAAGATCTGTACATGAGGTATATGATTTACAGCAACACAGAATGAGCTGTGAACAGTACATTTTTTTAGTGGCAGTTAGAAAGAAAACAGAAATGTGTTTGATACATAGTGCTATATTTTATTCTTGTCTGTTTATCTAGGGGTTTGGTAACTTTCCTATATCCATAGCATCTACAAAAACTCATCCTAGTTCACTTGGTTTCTTGGGCATAAATGACTTCTATGAAACCTCTTTATCTGATTTACACCTTCTTGTACACTGTGTCTGCCACATAGCTAGTAAATAAGTATATAGAAACGTGTGTGGTACACTTTATTATTATTGAGGGAAGATTTTGCAGTCAATGAATTTTTAAGTTGCCAACCATGTAAAGAATCCTCAGCTTTTATCTTATCCCTAGTTTACCATTTTTCAGCATAGCACTGATGTCTGAAGACAGCCATTTGTGCCTCTTCTTTTGGTCTTGATATATGAGTTCTGACAAGCCTGCGATAATACAAGATCTTTACAGACTTTTTTATTAGCTATGTTTGAAATAGATCAGGAATGAGATTCTCGTTACTATGTTTTTCTGGTAACAAATATAAATTACGTTTTTGTTATTCATTGAAGCACTTTAAGGTCCAGTAAAGTATTGGGTGGCCTATCATAACTTCAGTTCTTTCTGAAGAGGGATAATCTTTTTCTGTTTATAGACAACTTTGCAGGGTTATAACTGCATATGCAATATACTTCATGCGAATTAACATATACATGGTGGAGGTTAATTTCAGGTGTTGTCTGAACAGCCAAGTTTAGCTCATGTGGTGGTTACACATTTCATCTGCACATTAGTATACAAGTTATTGGTATGCAACCAAAAATCTCTGGTTTGAGGCCTGTTAGAAAGTCTGCCATCAAAAGTGGTAGGATTGGAATACAAAGTGGAAGAAATCATGGCAATTGGAGCAGGTGGATAGATGTACAACTGAGAAAGTAGGTGTTATGCTGTAGCCTTAAAGCAAATGCTTCAAGCAAGAGGATTTTTGGAATTATGTGAATAGAATACAGGAGCTGTAGGAAGCACTGAAGATATTTTAAGTAGCAGTGGAGATAGATGTACATAACATTGTCAGCTAAAGGGCAGAAAGTTGCAGAATAACTGTGCTCATAGTGTGGAATACTGCTGTGTTAGAAAAGCCACATTTGCAAATAGCTGCAGAAGGAAAACACTGATGTAAAATTCAATGTATGGTGAAAAGGTGTAGCTCAGAGAAGATATATTTTTAGGAATGTCTGTGTGAGAAAGCAGGAAGAACAAGGCCTGTTGTCAGCCAGAAGAAGTAAGCAGGTTTATGTGAAGGAGTGCTACATGGAGGATGGAAATAGATGGACCTGATGTGGGTAAAGAAGGGAGAGGTAAATGGGAATCTAGGTGGGGAGAAGGCTGATGGCAATGGCAGCAAGCCTAATATTGTGCCTCATATATCTTCCATATATCCTCTTGAAGAGGAAGGAGCAGCGGAGATAGTGTGTGATGAATTGACAGTAACTCCCATTCCCCATCCCCCTGTGCTGCTCTGGAAGAGGCGGTAGAGAAATCAGGAGTGAAGCTGAGCACAGAAAGAAGGGAGGGGTGGGGGGGAAGTTGTTCTAAGATTTGGTTTTATTTCTTATTACCCCACTCTGATTTGATTAGTGATAAATTAAATTAATTTCCCCGAGTTGAATCTGTTTTGCCCATGTCAGCAATTGCTGAGTGATCTCTCCCTGCCCTTATCTCAACCCATGAGCCTTTCGGTATATTTTCTCTTTCCTGTCCAGCTGAGGAGGGCAGCGATAGAGCTTTGCTGGGCATCTGGAGTCCAGCCAGGGTCAATCCACCACAAACAGCTTTGAGTAGTATTAGAACAGGACTTGATGAGGAAATTTTTGAGACTTCCTTTTGATATCAAACATGGGAAGAAAAGAGAGGATTTGGATTTTTTTTTCAGATTGAAACACACTCTTTAAAAACTTGTATTCCATTAAATATTCTCTAAACAAAACCTAAAGTTTTGTGGTTCAAAATTACTTTTCTTTTTGGTGTTTTAATCCTAAAATAATAAGTGGTACATATCTAAATGATTTTTTTTTTTGCAGTGATGTGTGAAACTCTTGACCTGAAGTTCTGTTTCAGTTATTACCGTGGCTGTTGTTGTTCCTGCTATTATTACAATTCACAGAAAAAATACAATTTATGTAAATCTGTATGATGACTGCAGTCAGATAGGGCTTCTACCACACAACTGTGCAGCATCCATTCCTCTTATCCACCCCAGAATGAAATCAGAGGGATAACCCTCCCCCAAATTCATATATCATAAAATAATTGTGGCTATTTCTTGAATGTTGAAGTCATAAAGATGACCATAAGCAAGTCTTGCAGAGAATTTTAACAGTTCATTAAGCTTTATTTCACATGAATATGCCCAGACTTGCATTTCAGAGTTTAAAAAAGCTCTCTCAGCCTTGTATTAACAAAGGATAAAATGAATGAACCTATATATGCAGCAAAAGCACTTCATATCTGTCTGCAGCAGCCCTTTTAGCCGAAGAAAACCCACAGGCTTCTTGGAAGGAAGGTCATTCTCATATAAGGCTCTAAAGAAAACAAACCTTTGAAGTTCCTTGCTTCATGTCATTTCTGGATTCCAGTTGTCTTATGAAAGTTTAAAGACTTTATTTTTGCTTTTAAACATGGAAACTGTATTAAAATAAAATGAAGAAACTATGAAAAATACTAATGGGTTTAGTGTAATGGTTTGAAAGGCAAAGGATCAACATCCTTGAAAAATCCTTTGTTTTAATCTGGAAGATGCTTTTGGATATTGGGTGAGAGGAAATTATTCTCTGAATATTATTACTGCAAGAATCTGATTATTATTGCTATTTTTGTTATTTGTGGGTTATATTCCCAAGTTCTTGAGTATGTTCTCAGTATATTTGTGGAAATTCAGAGTTTGTGATGCCGAATGTAACATAGGTCTTCAGGTTGTCTATCACATTATCAGTCAGAAACTAATGGCAAAATAGAGGTAAGATTTGTGGAGTCCCTAAGAAGAATCTTTTTTTTGTGATATTCACTTGAATAAGCAGTTGACTCCATGCAGATAGAACTAGTGTTGAAGATGACTGAGCACACACCGTGGCTAAGTACAGACGCCTAGATGGATCTGCTCCAAGCTTCCAGGAAATGTTTAATAAAGAAACGCACGTAATCCTGCCTTTCTATAGCCTTGTAGTTTTCAAGCTTATAAATTGATGCCACCCTTGTTGCCCACACAGAAGCAGCTCTGCAGCGTTTAACATCTTGCTTTGCGGAGGCGGCTGAGGTTTTTGGGCTGGAAGTCAGCTTGAAGAAGACAGTAGTCCTCTACCAACCTGCACCGCAAGATTATCGCCATCCCCACATTATCATTGGCGAGTCAGAGCTTAAGACAGTTCAGCAGTTCAGCTATCTAGGAAGCATCATTTCCTTGGATGCCACGATCGACAAAGAGATAGACAACAGAATAGCAAAGGCATATAGAGCCTTCGGAAAACTCCATAGAGGAGTCTGGTGCAATAAACACCTGAAGAAAAGTACAAAGATCAGTGTCTATAGAGCCATTGTATTGTCTACTCTTTTATATGGGTCTGAATTATGGGTCATCTACCATCATCACCTGCGACTCCTGGAACGCTTTCATCAGCGCTGCCTCTGTACAATTCTAAACATCCATTGGACTGACTATATGTCTAATGTCACTGTCCTCGAACAAGCAGGGGTCACCAGCATCAAGGCCATTGCTGAAATTGCAGCTGCGCTGGGCAGGGCACGTCTCTAGAATGAAGGATCACCACCTCCCCAAGATTGTGTTTTATGGTGAACTTTCCACTGGTAGCCGCAAGAGAGGTGCCCCAAAGAAAAGATATAAGGACTCCCTGAAACAATACCTTAGCCTTGGCCATATTGACTACCAACAGTGGTCCACCTTGGCCTCCAATCGGGAGACTTGGAGGCACACCATACATAATGCCATTGACTCCTTTGAGAGCTCACGAAGAACTAGTCTTGAGGAGAAAAGACAATGCAGAAAGAATTGCACCCCACCTATACCACCCAAGGAGACCTTCTGCTGTGCTTTTTGTAGCCGGATTTGCCTATCCCACATTGGCCTTCTTAGTCATCAGTGTGCTTGTAGTAAGCGTGGGTAAAGCCCTTCCCAAATCTTCGTTCGCGAAGTCAAGCCATGAATGAAATGAATGAGTACAATGAAGAACTTCTGAATGATGTTTCCTATGATGGTTTCAGAGGCAGATGCATGGGAACATTTCAAGAGCTAACGAATATTCAGCATCTGATTTTTAGATTACATTTCTGGAGAACTGACATGAAATCAGTGTCTTTTGCATAAATGAAACTTATAATAAAACCATGTATGTCCTTTCATCCAAATTATACAGGTATTGAAACTGATGTGTTAACACACGCCTTCTTGAGCAGTCTAACTTTAACTATTTATGTATTTGCTTGTTTGTTTAGAACATGGAGGCAGGCTTTTCAGAAATGAGGAATGAGCTGCAGTCCCGGGATGTTCTCTGGAGAAGGATACAACTGGAATGCCAACAGATGCATACAGAACTACAGAAAATCAGAGACTATAAGGATATGCAGGAAATGTATGTTGAAGACAATATTTAAATTAAGAAGTACTTCTGAGCTAATAACTTTTATTTTTACATTTGATATAAATTAAAGCTGGTTTAAGATACTCTGGATTCAAATGTTGGTTTCTAAACAGTATTAGAATAAACATTTTCATTGGCAATTATATACAACAAAATGGCAGCAATAGATGCAGGCTCTATAAAAAGGCTTTAATGCTGCCTAGATCTTTACAAATCAATGCATTTAATCTATTTCTGTTTATATGTTTACAAGCTTTTTCCATTTTCTCAGCATTAAAGCACTTTGGAAATAGTGTAATTAAGATTCTCCCTAACATCCCTTGAGTGAAACACTCATCTTTTTATGGTTTATCTAATCTACTTCAGCTATTTGAGGTTATAGGAAATACCAGTCTGCAAGAGATTTCAGGATTCTTTCTGCATGCACTCGCATTGTCCTTAATCTCTAGAAATCTCACAAGATCCAACCTGTATTAGGCCAAATCTTTGGTTGTTGTATTTTTTCATCAGCACACAGCACTTCCACAGTTTTACACTGTAGAGAGGATGCTGTAAGGTAAAGGTTACTGTATGTCCTGTTTGTTTCATGTTTTGTGTATTTCTTATTTAAAGGCATCAGCCATTTTGTGTACAACTTACTGAGCAACTAGAAAATAAAAACACCAAGTTATTACTATTGGCACAAAGTCAAGAACGCCAGCAAGAAGAGCTAAATGAGGTATTTCATATCACTAAGTATTTCCAGGCCTTAATTGCAAAATAGGATTTTTAGAAGAGAGAAAAGTACTGACCTTGGGTATGATCATATGTAGAAGAGAGCAGGAGATAAATTGTGGTTTTAGGAGAGCATAAAGTTTTCATACATGAGAAAGTTTTCATATATTGTTGTATTTCTGGAGGTAGGTGCATAGCTGTAAAATTGACATTCTGATTCTGTGCAGAGCTTGCTACTTCACTGAAGTGAGGGAAGAGACCATGCTCAAACATCACTGTGATTCAAGTAAGACCATGCAGATAATAAACCCTCTAAGGCTAAAAATAATTAGTAGGCTTTAGGAGGTAAGTAGTAGTTTGTAGGTGCTCTCAGATGAAAGATATGTCAACAGATCAACTGCTACAAGTCGGTAGGACAGATAGCTACACAAGGGCAAGCTTAGTCAGTCACCTGCTGCACAATCTACACAGCGCTCTTTAGTTTGAGCTACATATCACATTGCATTGCACATTTCTCAAGTGCTGTATGCAAGCAGTGGTAGCATAGCACTGTGGACTGGCATATGGCTTCGCAGGCCAAAACACTTTGGGAGTAGAGGATGCTCAGAACTCCTCTTCAGGCATGTTGTGGTTTTGCTCAGTAGCACTCGAAGCAGGAATATCTCTAATTGCATGCAGCTGACTTGGATGCAGCAATTTTGGCACGATAGGCATGATCTAACTCTTAGAGTTTTTTTGCATCTCCATCTATTTGTTTACAATTCTAGTATTTCTGTATAGTTTGCATAAATAAAAATGAAATGCCATCTGTTACTGATCGTGTACAGTCCTGCAAGGAATTATTAAAATAGAGTTGAAAGGTTGTTTGCTGGGTTATGTAGTTTTGTTTCTTACATAATAAAAAATACCTATCAATCAGTGCTGAATTGTTGGTTATAGTAGAAGATATGAAAACAACCTTTGTGCTGATTCTTTGGAGAACTGTGCACAGCATGCAGTGCAGAAAGTTTGACCTTAAATTTTATATGTTACAGTAGGAAAAATTCTCATACAGTGATTTACTGTATATGCTCTTTATTTCTAACATAGGTTCTCATCAAAGAGTCTCTAGATTGATTTATTTATATTGCCCTAAGTTAATTTAGGCTGCATTAAACTTATTTCAAACCTAAATTAACTTAGGAGCAGTATAACTAAATCAGACTTAGGTATATTGAATGTATATTTCCTTGGATAGTCTTTGCCATAAATACCAATTTTTAGCATTATTTTTAGTACATTCTTTTTAAATGTCAATTTAAATGTCTTGTATTTTGTTCATTTCTGACACTGAATAGGCAAATGAAAGAACAACAGAAGGGTTTAAAAAAAACCCCATAAAAATAAATAAAGCTATATGCCCTGATTCATGAAGACATTTTATTATGCAATGTCAAAAATCTCTGGTTCAGTTAGAAGACTTGATACCTTGGAAGCGACAGCAAAAAAGTCACTGATAGGTAGCAAGCGATGCAATCATATATGCTTCGTAACACTTTTTCTTCTTGAAACATTTTGCTCCAGATAAGAAACCATGTTTATCGAGAGGAGCAGTCCCATCACTCTGAGAAGGAAAGAATGAAGACGGAAATCTCTGACCTGACAGAAGAGCTTCATCAGGAGGTCACTATAGCAACTATCATGGAGAAAGCTAGTCTTCTGGAAAGACAGTTAAAAATGGAGTTGGAGATAAAAGACAAATTGTTAGCAAAACAACAGGTATGCAAGTAGGCAAAACCAGTGTAGACCATTTTACTCCACACTATTGGTAATGACATATATTATCTGCGAAAAAAGACATTACATTTCTTGCTATAGTTTTCATCAGCAGTGCTGTAATACCTGTGAAGTATTTCTAGAGCAGCCAAATTGATACTGGAACAAGAATGCACTGGCAAATGTCAACCGTACATCTAAATTGCAATTCATTCTGACTATTGACTGTAGTTATCATTTTATCACACAAAAGAGCTTGAAAACTTCAAGTTTGTTGTTATTATATGCACTTTATCATTAGAACTGTTTGTTAGAGTATCTAGAACACTTTTTCAGGGGTTTTTTTAAAGCTTTTTGAAGAATGTTACCTATCTGCTTAGAAAATTCTGATAATTTGAAAGCTGAAAACTGTAAGATACCAGTGTTCTAATGTCAATTTTTAGTATTAAAAACAAATATGTTACCTTCATTACTTAGTTTTGTAAACAAAAAGTACCTTCATATTTAGAGCTTTCTGGGGATCTCTGTTTTTTGAGATATGTCACCGCATATTGAAAGTTGTATTTAATGTAATACTTCACTTTTGACAATAGGAAAGTTAGTGCTTGGGAAAATGAGACATCTCCTATTGTGTGGCTTTACCAGCCTATATTCCCCACCATAGCACTAAAAAGAGTGGATGTTGTTTCTAGGCTCAATGACTAAGATTTCACACAGTTTCAGTGGCCTGCAAAATCTGTCTCTCTTTGTATATCCTAACTGCAAGTGAACTCCCATATTTTCCTAAGTGAAAAAAGGTAAATAAAATCAGAAGCATTGCACCTGTGTATCTTTTATAGGTTGTTTAAGAGTTCTTTCTGCTTTAGTATTGCTGTATTTAAAAAACATTGTATTTAGTTTCATAATTCATTGTATTTAGTTTTGTAATTATGTATGTTTTGTAAAATTAAACATATATATCTATACTCAGTGTCATTTAAAGTTACCAGTGATGTTCTTGTATTTAACAGAGAATTTAATTTTTTCCTAGTTCCTGGATTCCAAATACAAAGCTGTGAGCTCTGAAAACACACATCTAAAAGAGATGGTGGAAAACCAGGTGTGTAAAAGTTGCATGGTATTTTTTTTTTTAATCTATGCAATACGCAGAACAGTTCCTTATATTTACTGTAAATGTAGATTGAGATCATGGCAGATTTAGAGATTTCTGACCTAAGTAAAATAAATTAATAGAAATAAGGTGTGAGACATAATCAACACCAAGTGGATTTAACTCAGCCTGAAGATGGGTATAGCTAGGAATAATTTTGACCTTAACTGTAGTAAAGTAGAAGTAAGGTAAATTTTTCAGTAACTGCCTAGACAATAAACAGTTTCTTGGAGCTTATTTATTGTAAGTTACATCACTTATTTCAGAAAATATGTAATTTTCAACAGTCATCATTCTCACAGATACGAAGATATGTCCTCGTTTTACTATATTACTGGTTTCTTCATATGATATTTAAATAACTGTGTGAAAAACATATTTTGCCCCCACCCAGCTTATTTTTGGAGTTCAGCATTTATTTTTCTTCAAACAGGGGTTTTTAAAGTTTAATTCATAAAATGTGTGCCATAATATCATGTAGTACTGTAGTTTTTATGATACAATAAATATTGTATATGCTGCCTTCCACATAAAGCTTCAAAATGTCTCCTGCTTACAGAACATCTGCAGTTATTTAATCTACACTGCAATGTTGCTTGCAAATACTGCTGTAAATACATCTTTGGGGGATTTGTAGCCTTTTAATTGCCTTACTATAGACTGACAAATGTATGAAAGAATGCCACATTTTTCCACACCCTTAAAATAGCATATATGTCTATCAGTGATGTATTACCTATACATACATGTACACTATTATGAATATATGTATGTGTATATATGACATTATTGTGGAAATATAGATGGATGTGTGTATGCATCTCTAGCTGTTCTCTATGGTGGCATTCTTCATGAAGATTGAGAAGAACTGTCTGAAAAGTATCCTTGTAGATACCACATCTGTTAAATTTGAGCAGTAAAATCCAGTCAGTAGATATACCAAGGTCACTACATGTATCAATACATTTATGGACTTAACAAGTCTTTCCTACTTTACTAATGTATTGGGAAAATCTAAACATAAAAGACTGTGAGGTATTTCATGCTAAGATTGCATGAAATGGAGAGATTTTTACAGATGTGTTTGCATAGTACAGCAGAGCACTACACAGACTCCTCAAACTAATGCTAGCTTAAGTCAGTGTGGTGTAATGCATCACCAGGCCGGGTTACTTGTTTAGATTTCAAAAGCAATGTAGCTGTGCCAGCTCAGTTCTGGGGCTCATGCTGTTATAACTGACTTGAGAACTAGTAGTGGTAGTGTGACTTAGTGCTCTCCTTCTTCTGTTCTGCCACTTCACTTCAGAGACACAGCTGAGCCCCTGCCTGCCATCCTTGCAATAACTACTAAATTTCCTTTTACTTTATGGCAATTCCATGCCAGCTTGGCTCATAAATTTCCCCTAAAATTAGATAAGAGAGGCAAGGGTTACAGGAAGAGATAACATTAGAACAGATAGTGCAAGGAATAGACAAGTTTTCAGTTGTGCTAACTGTATACTAAGATCCAAATCCTTAATACTCATGAGTTACCAGCTTCTAAAAGAATAAGGTAAATCTAGAAATACATGAAAGCAAAACTTAATAGAATGTTTTGGGGTTTAGTATCTTGTGTATAATCTGGACATGGACCTGTTGGAGCAAGTCCAGAGGAGGCCACAAAAATAGTTAGAGGACTCGACCACCTCTCCTATGGAGAGTAACCTTTCAGTTCTAAATCAGGGCTTACAAGAAAGATGGAGAAAGACTTCTTACCAGGGATCATAGTAACAGGAGAAGGGGCAAGGGTCTTAAACTGAAATAGAGGAGATTTAGATTGTTCATAAGAAAGGGCTTGGTTGGTTTTTTTTTAATGAAGATGGTGAGACACTGGCACAGGTTGCCCAAAGAAGCTCTGGCTGCCCCATCCCTGGCAGTGTTCAAGGCCAGGGTGGACAGGGGGCTTGGAGCAACCTGGTCTAGTGGAAGGTGTCCCTGCTTGTGGCAGAGATGTTGGAATAGATTATCTTTAAGGTGCTTTCCAACCCACACTGTTCTATGGTTCTATGAAATCATTTGATATTTTTCTGTTAATGACACTGTACTGCTATTGCAGATATACTTACACAATGCAATGCAGTATTATGCAGAGAAGTAGTTCCGAATTAGCTAGCTCTGGTGTGCAGCGTAGGCTTTATAGAAAAAGTGACAGGACATAAAAGGAATGCAGTATCCTGGCTTGTCAACTTCCAGAGCTAATATCCGTCTTCCCTTCTTCATACCTTAGTGGATGGGCCTCTTTAAGCCCTAGTTGCAGAGCACATGTTGCTAGCACTTTTAGTATTACGACTTGTATACCGTGTGGACTAACCCAGCTGAGAAACAGGGTTTAGTAACACAGATAGCACTGTGCTAATGTGTCTTTACTGCTTCTGAAGCTGCAGTTGACTGTATCTTGACACAGATATTAAATTGTGCCTGTAGACATACCCTCTATCTAGTAAAGTAATGAACTTCTATAATTTTTTCTTATTATTTCTGGTGGGATTGTTACTGGAAGGAGCAATACAGTCTGCAGCTATAGCTGTTATGGTTTCTTTTATGTCATAAGTTTTACAAAGCAAGTGATGAATTTATGATAATAATATTTTGGATGCATGTTTGTTGAGAAACTTTAATTTGTTTTATTGTGTTACAGAGGCTGTTATCCATTCTTTTCCATTTATCTACAGTGGGTTTTTTTCTGGAGGCAATTCTCTTGGTTTGCTCTAAGTGCTGCATGATTATATATAGTAGCTAGGTCTTTCTTTAGCATAGAACATTGTTTTGTGTTTGCTTGTTAAAAATACTAACATCCATTTGTTGTGGAAAAGACAGATAACTATATAATGATGGCTTTATCTTCTTGCACAGAGTATAGATTTATGTAACAAACAACATGGAAATTTCACATCTTCCATTCACAAAGCAGAACATGAGAATGTAAGATTACAAAGTAGCCTTGTTAAACTTCAAAATGACACAGAAATATCACTGCTGGGTCACATGGGTACATACGGAGAAACAGAGCACAGCTACCAAACCCACTCAAAGATGAAAGAAAAGGAAGAGAGGTAATACTTAAATTGTACATATATATGAATCTTCCTGCAAGTTTTTTCGAAGCATCTCACTGGGCTGAACTGTTAAGCTTTTCTGCTGTTTCTGCTCATTCAGAACTCCTACCAACATAAATATCAGACCTAGTTAGTATATTTGTAAGAATTCCCTACATTTTTCTAGATGGCTGACTGAATTTGGCAATAAATGAAGTCCTAGACATGTTTGATCATTTTTTAAATGTTTTTCACATGAAATGACTTTAAAAACTTTTTATGTGCTGCATAAGTTATTCTTCCAGGTTTTGCAAAACAGGACAGGATGTATTTTTACTGCCAAATAAAAACCAACATGAGAGGTAAACTGCACCACAGGAGGTTATCTTAATAAGCAGTTTGAACTACAGCCCCTGCTGAAAACCTCTCTGTCCCACCAGTTTCATTTGTTGGAAGTTTCATTAAATGTATTTTAATGCCTTGTCTAGTTTTGGTGTTCTTGGGTGACCTGATTTTTAAATGAAACATAATTTCAGATGCCCTGAATAAATAATTACTACAATAAACTCCTTGTTAGGGAAAAATAATGAGACAGAAGTACTCACGCTACAGAAAACATTGTAGTGATGACTTCCTTCTTATTTCCCTGTATTCAGTGAAGCACTGAATTACCTTCAAACATGTTATAATCATGGCATTGCAGTACTAAGAAGAAAATTAAACCCCATGCTAAATAATATTTCACAGTATGTGAGAGTAAAAATTAATAGGAAGCTAAATATTTTGATCGTTTGTAAAAAGAACTTACATGGTAACACTAATGTGGATCAGTTGAAGCCAAAATTACGCAGGTTATTTCAAGCTCATACATTCAGTCATTGGCAAAATTTGAAGTCATTTTCTTGCTGAAAAATAGAAAGGCATCTCATTATATGTAGCTACATTCTTGCTTAAAACTCCCTTTGGAATGTTTTGTTAAATATATAGTTTAGTGTTGTAGGTAGTATTCAGGTGTATACAAATACATACATATATATATATAGTATGTGTGCATGTACATATATATGCATATACATAATACACATACACATACATATATGGAAATGGCAAGTATGGTTGTTTTCCTAAGTTTCAAATGATAGAATTATAGAATCAACTAGGCTGAACAAGACCTTTAAGATCACCAAATCCAACCTTTACTCCAGGACTGCAAAGTCCACCACTAAATCATGTCACTGAGGACTCTGAACACACCCAGGGATGGTGATTCCACCACCTCCCTGGGAAGCCAGATGTTGAAGGTTTTGCTGAAACAAATATTTACAAACCAAGTTACAGAGTATTCTGCACCTGTAGGTCTCATAATTTCAACAAAAATTGGTGAGTACATTTTTTGCTCATGCTTCCACTCTCTTTAATAGAGAGAAAGTCATATTTTCTCAGGAATAAAACTTGCTGTACATGAGGAACTGTGAAATTTCATTCATGAGAATGTAAGTGCATGAGACAATAGAACTATGCAGGTAATTTGCAGCATTCTGATTACTTAGCTATTGAAGACCAACATTAAACCAAAACAGGGAGAGAGAAACCTGGGGGAGAGAACCTTTTTAACAACAGAAACATCAACCACATTACCGAACACAATTTAAATTATGATTCTAATGAATTTGGTGAAACAGATCTATTGAGCCTGGTTTTCAGGATCTGAAACATGTGATTGATTTGCTAAATGAAAAGTTATTTAGCTAAATAAATAGATACACAAATTCTACATGTAGTGTACATACACATCAGCCATCCAGTCTCTTTAAGACTGAGCCCTCTCTGTACTGTCAGTTCCCTGTTCTCAAACAGGAACTACCTCAAGATTTTCTCAGAAAACTAAAATTGAATTTTCAACAATCAAATGTGTGCAGATAATTCAGGCAATTTATGTTGGTTGACTCAAACTCTAGGGTATATTTTATTTTATTGTGAGCATAAACCATGTTATTTCTGTTTTAATTTGCAGTTCTGTTTCCATGGTAATTATGGCACTGAAGAAAGGACAAAACCACTGTTTTTTATAGAGTAAAAGAAGTAGAAAACATGGTGTTTGTGCAAGGGGGGTGTTTGTGTTTTACAGAGTCATTTTCAGAAGCTTTACTTTTCATTTTTCCTATTTGCATTCAGAAACGTAGAAAGGTTTGCACAACTACAAAAAGTAAAGTCTTTGACCAGCTATATTCTATAATGATTTCAGTCATGTCTCCCAACCAGTACTAAAATCCAAGGCATGGGCACAGGCATTAGCTAGATAGGAGACCTCTAGAGAAAACACAGGAAATTGCAGGAGGTTCTATTGGCAGTTTAGGAAGAGCCCTGACTTCTGCTTTTGTTTAGTATGCAGGGAATTTCTAAATATTAGAGAGTAAGGTTTGCAGGAGTGGCATCCATTACCTAAAAAAGCCTGTAGTCACATCCTACCTACAACCACTTTAAGTAACTACTGTTCTCATGTATGGTAGTTGACTTACTTCTAATTGCCATTCACAGAACCTTTCCCCACCCTTAAGATTCCAATCCTTTATTTAGACCTCGGCCACATACAGTTGATTTGAAGTCTGGCATGATTGAAGAGGGTTTCCTCTGATGAAGCTGATTTATTTAGCCCATTTCTGCCAAAATTAAAACATGCATGTGAGTTCCCAATGAAAGGCTACTTATTCACCACAAAAATAAACACAAAACAGATAATTGGACAAGCTAAAGTGCTCTTTCATCATTTGGCAAAAGTGAGGGGCAAAGGCTAGGACTGAATGCCTATTAAGGTAGCTGGGGATCACTTAAAGGATCTGTCTTGACAGTGAACTATGTGTCTCAAGGAGGTTTTCACTACCTTTTGGAGTTCACAGACTCTTCGTCATGCTCACCACTGGATCAGGTGTTGCAGTAGATAAATTAGAAGCAGTGAAAACAAGTGTCTTAGGAAAATACTTTTTAACCAGTTTTACAATCCAAGCCAGCAGTTACACTTGCCAGCTAAAAGCAACAAATTCTGAAGACATTCTGGTCACTAAAGATCTGTTGTTTTCTTTCTCAAGACCAGCTATGACAACCAGCACAAGCTGTGTAAGTAATTTGGTTTGCACCACTAAAGTCATTGATCACATAAAGACCAGGCTGATTTTATATATGAGTCTGGAAAAAATGATCCTGTCTATATAAATTCCCTTTGTGAAGACATCATTCTTTCACTTCTTGTCCCATATGTCACCATGTCCACAGTGATATTATTTTTGTGAAGGATGTGGATATGTTCAATACTTTCTGACAATAAACCCACTGAAAGTCTAAGTTTTTCAACTGCAGTTATAGTGTATTTGCATTGCCAGTATTAACAAATGGACAGTTTTGAAAAATTGCAGATATTTACCTACCTTTCCATTTGCATTCAAAGAACTCTGTTCTTACGTATTATATTGCACTAAGCTGGCAAATATTTAAACCCCAACTGTGAAGTCTGTCTGAAGTAAAGGCATAGTACCCATATCAAAGCACCTAAATGTAGGTGTCATGTTTTTCCAAGATAGCAAACAGCCCCAGCAATGCTATGGATTACAGTAGGAATGAAGTTCCTTTATAAAGTCAGTCCTTTCTTCGGAGGTATCTGATTTTGCTATCTAAAAGCCACCAGAACTGTAGGCACCTGAGTCTGAAAATTCTGGTCTTAGTGAAGCAAGCTATAGCATAACAGTAATAACTGTTATTAAATACGCAGAGAAGCGGTTCTGGGGGAAAATAAAAAAGAACACAGATCACAGACTTTACTGTGGGTTTACAGAGAAAATTACTTCCAAACAGGTCAGAACACAAGATGAAAAAAATATTTGTGATTTTATTATTCATACCATCTATCTTCTGTGCCCTTCATCCAAACAATAGATGGAATTGACTGGGTTGGGGGAGAGAGAAAAAAGGCATCTGTGGCCAAAAAGCAGTGTGTTTATTTCAGGAAAAGAATGAATGAAAGGAGGAAACTCTGCCCCCATAAAAAAAAAACATTTTAACTGATTAGAAAACTGGAAGGCTGGGTGAATGTTCTCAGAGAGTTTTATTTTAGAATGTATAATAATAATAATACAATAATAATAATATTGCAGAATCATGCTTATAATTCGCTTTCCTATAGCATTTGGAGTATCTTAATCACTATGTCTTTTATAGCCAGAGAAAAATACGTTCTTCATTAGTTCTCTGAGTCGTTCTGCACACTCTGTTGATGGAGTGCTCATTTTCATGTTTAAGGCTGTCAGGGTTTAACCTGGCAGGCAGCTGAACACCACACAGCCTCTCCTCACTCTCCTTCCCTTCCTGCAGTCGGATGGGGAGACAACTGGGAAAAAAAAAAAAAGTAAAATGTGTGGGTGGAGATAGAGTTTAATGGTACAGAAAAGGAAAGGATGATGACAATAATGATGATGGTGGTAATAATAGCAACAACAATAACAACAACAATAATAATAGAATCACAATATACAAACCAGGTGATGCACAGTGCAGTTGTTCACCACCCACCAACCAGCCAGTTCCCAGGCACTGGCCTCCAGCCAGCTTTCCCCCTAATTTATAGACTGAGGATGACACCATATGGTCTGGAATATCCACTGGGTCAGCTGGGGTTAGCACCCCCAGCCCACTTGCTGTTGGGGTGGTGTGAGGCACAGAAAAGGCCTTGGCTCTGTGTAAGTGCTCCTCAACAGTAACTAAAACATTCCTGTGTTATCAGCACTGTTTCCAGCACAAATCCAAAACATTCCCATAGCAGCTACTGTGAAGAAAACTAACTCTACCCCAGCCAAACCCAGCACCAGGGATTAAGAACAAGCAGGGTTCATTAAGACTGCACAGCCACCCTCTCCCAACACCAAATACTGAAATTAAGATTAGAAAATGATGGTGTGCTCTTTCTGCAAGAAATGCTGTCCTTTCCCTGAGCTTGGCAAATTCTTCTTCTTTATTAAAAAAAAAAAGAGTTGTTTTCCTTGGATCTGAGCAGCACTGCATACTCTTGAATATTTATAATATTTATACTTCAGTGTCAGAGAACTTGTCTTTAAAATCTTTTATAACTGCATTTCAAATTAGTGAAGAGTTTTAGGGCATTGCAATGATGGGATCTTTTCAAACAGCTATCATGTTTGAGTATAGCTGTTACTTCCCAAGACTACAATTCCAATTTGATTATAAGCACAGACCTCAGTACAGTGGAAATTTTTACCTCAGTCAGAAATATTGTAACAGAAATGTATAAAATGTTGTTGCATGTTTTGCTATATAATCATAGGATCATAGAATAGTCAGAGTTGGAATGGACCTTAAGATGATCTAGTTCCAACCCCCTGCCATGGGCAGGGACACCTCTGCCCTAACACCTCTGACACTAAAACATCTCACCCAAGGCTCTGTCCAGCCTGGCCTCGAACACTGCCAGGGATGGAGCATTCACAACTTCCCTGAGCAACTTATTCCAGTGCCTCAGCACCCTCACAGTAAAGAACTTCTTCCTTAGATCTAATCTAAACTTCCCCTGTTTAAGTTTTAATGCATTACCTCTTGTCCTACCACTACAGTCACTGATGAAGAGTCCCTCTCCAGCATCCTTAGAGGCCCCCTTCAGACACTGGAAGGCTGCTATGAGGTCTCCACACAGCCTTCTAGTCTCCAGGCTGAATTAAATACATAATAAATACAAGCAAAGATGCAACTGAAAATCAGTCTAATTGAGCAGGCATGTGGGCAAGCTACTCTTGGTTTCAGAATTGTCCATATTGAACAATATGGTTTCAGAATTGTTCAGTTAACTATCAGGAAAAGAAGATATTTTGCATGGGAAGAAAATAGGTTTCTTTTTTTCTGTATGTTATCATTAAATCAGTGGCAAAATTAGTATTGCAGTAAAAATGCAGGATCAAAGATACCTGTACAATTTTTTTATTCAGCAAAATCCTAGCTATTTGAACATAGCTGTTTAAAGTTATATTAGATCAAAATTGACTGATTATTCAACCACTAATAACAGGTTTTGTTTCTCATCTCACATTCATAATTCATTCCCTCTATTTGTTGGATAAATTCACTCTAGTTCCTATCAGACTATAGTCTAAGTTGTGAAGACCTGGCTGAAGACTGCTTACTTAGCTTCTCCCAGTGAAAAACTAACAGGATGATATCCTTTGGCAAAGGATGGCCAACAAACTCTTAAGGAATATTGGTATTTTCAATACCTGAAGCAGGTTTGTGGTTTAGCTCTTGTCCTGCCATAATTATACGGCAAGGTTATCCAACTGCACCTCCAGTGAATAGGTTTAAATTTGCTGATTTAAGTCATAGCTGAGGCAGACAGAGAATCCACACTCAGATGTTTACAGCAACTTAGCTGGAAAGCTGCAAAACTGCTGCAGCTTGGTAGTTTTTGATCTGCATGAAGCAGTTTGCGCAGGTAAGTAATCAAAATTGCACAAACAAACAAAAGTAAAATCATGCTTGGCTTCGCTGTGATAGCTCAGTTACAACTGGTTTTCATACTTTGATTTGGTTTTCTCTTTTAGAACTTCCCAAAAGAAAGACGCATGGGAAATGGAATGTCAACAGGCTGCTGTGTTCACAGGATACCACAGAAACCATAGTCCTGCTTTATATGGCCAAGGCAGTATTACTGGTTCAAAAAGTGATACGTATCCTTTGGGCTTCAGTGGGACATTTCCTGGAGAGGGCAGAAGAGGCAGTTTACTGAGCCCTGCTTACAGTGCAGAAGAAATCAAATTATCAGTAAGTAACTGCTTTCCTGTAACACAAATCCATCTGTGGACCAACCGCAGCCCTGGAAGAGCCAAAAACTAGATCACTCCTGTTGTCATTATTATTTATACAATGCCAGCCCAGCAAAAATGGAAATACCTTAACACAAAAGCAGTTTTTCTGGAAATTAAACATCCCCTGCTGGGCCATACCTTTGTTCTAATAATGATGGTGATAATTACCTGCCATTATGTGACTGTGAGAGAGATTTCTACATTTTAGCTTATTGTCTTCTATATTGGGGCACTCCTTCATACTGACTTTTGTAAGGGCACTCTGCTTTAAGTGTATTTCCATAATGCCTGAAAACTTACTGTCTTAAGTGCTGTTTGACAAATCAAGTTTCTACAGCATTCCACTGATGGATGAAATTAGAGGAATTGCAGCAACTATTTTCTATGTGTTAGCTATTGTATTTGAAAAGGAACAGAAATGATAACTGCTGCAATGTTTCTTTTTTTTGAAATGAAAGAGTAATAGTGCAGCATTCTGCCTTTCAGTCTTCAAAGGCTGAGGTTACCAAGTTCCATGACAAGTGGGATAAATCTCCCTTTACCTGGGGCAACTTCTTTAGGAAAAACTTTCCATAGTTCTTTGACTTTAGATCTACCTTTAAATTTGAGCTTTATCCTCTTCCTTAGTATCTTCTATTATTCTGAGGCCTCCACTAAAGGCCACTATGGTTTTCCACTTGAAAATTTAGCCCTTATTTTCCAGACTTCAAACCACACAACCCCACCATCATTAAATAACGGAACTAACAGATTAGTAGGAATAGACCGTAGCCATCTCTCTGTCCAGCTGTGATACGTGCTTTTTTGTTCCCAGTAGATCCTGAACGGCAGGTGTGTGGCTGAGCCTTATGGCTTGATAGTTTTTCTCTTTAAATTATTAATCATGACAATAATTGTTTGGACTTTTTCAGCAGAATTTGATAAATACCAGGTCTCCTCCTCAATTCTGTCAGAAGTGTCAGACAGAGACTCCAGATCACAGATCCCAGAGCTTCTATTTCCAGCCAGCCCAGGTAAAATGTCCATTCTGAGACACTTCTGCAATCTTCAGGGAAACTATTTGCCATCTGGCACTCAGGACAGGGTTGATGCCAAGACTAGATTTAAAGGAAAACGCTTTCCAGCTCCTGTGTGGGCAAAGTACAAAATGAAATTATTAAGCAAGGTATATTTCTCATACTGAATCTAAGTCCAAATCAGCGACATTGAAGCAGGTACAAGGCCAGAAGATCTCCAGAATGAAATCATTACTCAGACTGACATTGGATACCACAGCATTAGTGCAGAGAATACTCAAGTATATTACTCGGGAGTTCCGTGTTCAAATGGAAAGCCATTGCATCAAGGAGAAAGAGTAAAAAAATATACAATATGTTATAAACAGAGTTCTGTGACAGAACTTTCTAGACTGATGTTTCACCTAAGTGAAATCTCCAGTATGTTCTAAATGTCTAAAGATGTTATAAGGGACCATTTTTCTGGAGAATATTTCTAGCACCAACTGAAGACGTCAGCATTGCAGGTGATGTCCTGATATCTACCAAAATTACTCTGTTGGTATCTAGGGAAGAGAGAAAATAGACCCTAGGGCTTTACGCAGAGACTAACATCTCTCCTCCCAGTAAGGAATCTTCAGACAACCTTAGTAAATGTTCCACCAGAATATCTGTCCTTTCACATTCTTACTTAGAGGTTACGTATGTAAGAGAAAGTCACTCTTACCTTAAAGTAAACTAGAAAGCTGAGCTGGGATTCAGTGGGAATTCACATAACCCCTATACTTCTCAGTTTGAGGCTTTCCAAATCTATGGAAATACTTTTTCTCTGAATGGTACTTTGGGCTGCGCTCTCTCTGTGAAATTAACAACTTCAGCAAATGGTTGCCTCATCTATTCCCAGATTCTGGGAAGACTATTCCATAGAACAGTCCAATGCCCTGCTTCAGAAAATAGATATAGATAGATAGATACCCAAAAATATTATTTGCAGCTTCAGAATACTGCATTTATACACAATTTCTCCATTTCAGCAAGAAGTTGTGTACATTGTGCTTCTTAATCTAGAGCTTTAACTTTTAGTCACAAACACCTTCTCATGTTTCTCTTCATATGGTGGACAGACATTGTCTTGCTTTTGAGTTCAGTTCTTGCTTCCGAGGCTTGGATAGACAAGAAAGACTTAAGCTGTAGCAAGGAAAAATTAAATGAGACATTAGGAAACTTTGTAATATTAAGTATGGAAAACTTCTTAATAAATAGATTGCAATGGGAAGTTATGGAAATTCTGCCACTGGACACTATTAGGACTGATTTTGAGAGTCTTGATCCTACCCTGAGGCATGCTGTGGTCCATGCACCCACTCCTAGCTATTGTGATTTCTTAGCTGACGAGGTTGCTAGGCCCTCTGAAAGCCTTCCTGTGTTTCTTGGCAATTTCCTAGGCATCTCCATTTTTATTTTCATATATGAGCAGAAGCACGTTGAAGACAGGCATCTGTACCTGCTACCTAAGATGTATCGCAGTGTAGGGTTGGAGAAAACTACTCCCCAAAGCCCTCAGATGTACTCACAGGAAGACTAAAATTAGCCAGACCAATTTCTACTCTTGGTGTTACAAGAAACTTTCCTGGAAAGCAGAAGGGGCTAAACATCAGGAGACTTTAACACTCCGGGATTTGACCACTCATGATTTGACCACTAAATGTTGTAATATCCCAAATGTCAAAGCTCTGTTGCTGCCCTGCTGAAGGTGCATCCAAGAATGCTGAAACAACTCATGGGGAAAGAAAGAGATTAAGCATACTAATTAGGCAGCCTGTGAGAGAGAATAGACCAGAATAGACCTAGCTTCCTGCAGTGCCTCTCCCCAGCAATCCAGAGTTAATTCATAGGCACTTTGCGTAGTTCTTGCTTAAGGAGAGGACATATTTAGCTATATTTCATACATGGAAATACACATCTCTGTCAAGTGCATGCCTTTATTTCCAGCAAATCATGAGGCAAAAAGGTGATTACTATTCTTGGTGTACAGCAAAGAAATATGGGATCAGCTGAGTCTGTAGAAATGAAGACATAGAGTCCTTGTTGCCTAACTACCCAAACAATTTAGGGTGAAAGCTTACCAATGAACCCATTTCTATTCAGCTGCAGTTAGAAAACCAAAGGACATAACAAAGTGTTATCTGAGGAAAAGAAATTCAAACCTAGGGACCATGAATCTTGGCTGAGACATGGATTAAAGTAGTTTCTTTAGTTTTAATTCCTCAGGCATCAAAAGTAAAGACAATAAAGAACACAGTGAAAGAACAGACCAGAGGCTTGGAAAGCAAAGTTTAATTGCTAACAAGAAATGTTGCCTTTTAGACCTGTTTAGATACAACCTACTCTCAAAAGTGCATAAACCCCAGTGCATTAGGGACCTATCTGAAATGGTAATCAGTGTCTGACCCTCGGGTAAGGAGCTGTAGGGAACCATGATCTGCTTATTCTAAGTGATGAACATCCTTCTCTGATCTCTGAGGAAATTCAGAAATGTCTCGTTTGGAGTTTACAGTGCATTTGAAGACAAAACACATCAAAGTAAGTCCCAGTTAAAGCAAAGGACACTAGCCTTTTAGGAAGATAGCGTGGTCATTGGGTCAACGTGTTTGTAATGACAAGTCAGCAATTGTAGACAGTGTTATAATGAATCTCTGAGAATCTCTCATAACTTGATGCAACATTTCTGAAGACTCATGTAAATTTGCTGTCCACACAGAAAAGCCCAACATAACTTTTTTTCTCTTGACACCACCTATTAAATTTGCATTTCAGATTTTCCCAGTTTCTCACGCGTCTCACTGGAAGTATTTTATTTGCACAGTGCTGAATCAGTGATTTCAGACCTGGCATTCAGTAAATGAAACACATGGTGATTCTCTAAGTAAAGCCTCCAAATCCAGTGTCTTCTTCATAATACAAATGCCTTCTTCAACACTTCATAGCAGTAGTGCCACCTCTATCGTTGAATCCAAATGTTGCAAGGATAGGTTTGTGATCTAGCCCATGAAAGAATCAATGTTCATGTAGCCATGGTATTCAAACTGTCAGCAACAACTCTTCATGTGAAAGCATTGATGATTTATGGCTGGGATATAATGCATGTGTCTCTAAGGAAAACCAGAAGGCAGGTGATCTCCCTCCGGAGTTTCTCAAACATTAGAAGATTAACATCCTTTCTATCCACTGCTAGTGCAGGGATTGATACAAGAGTGTTTTGGCACAGAGTGATCCAATAGCTTTGGGTTCTTTTTTATATAGCAGATTAAATAACTTTTTCTTCCCTGTCCTGTTAAATATTTGGAGGGACTGAGAAAAGGAAGATTCTGCTTTATCTGTGAATTTCATTTTAGGAGCACTATACATCAGAAAGTCTGCCTCACTCTAGAAGGATGGTACTTCATTCAGAATTTATTTCCACCTATCGCTTATTTGCTCTACTTTGAAAAGAAAAGGGGTTTCTTACAGGAAATCTCTACATTTTATCTCACGGTCTGCTGCAAAGAGTGTGGAGAGAATATTGCTTTAGAGCATTTATCTAGTTAGTATCTTTTGGCCTGCAAAAACTGCTAAAGGGCAGTTTTAAACCTGGCTGAAAGCAAAGACCAAATCTGCCTCTAGTTGCTGTGGAAATAGCAAATAGCCGATTCTGATGGACTGCAGCTTAGAATAAAAATGTACAGGTGTCATAGAATTGGCCTTTCCACAAAACATTTGGATATATAAACCATTTGAAGCCCTTCCTATTTGATGTGCTGACAGAGAAACTCTCCTTTTTAAATTCCAGGAGAAACAAAACTAGAGATTCCAGACTTATAACTCAGTCAGTTATTAAAACTATTTTACATATGGTTTAATTAAGATAATAAATGTCAAATGCCTTTCTCAATATATGATCATATAAAGACAGAAAATGATCTCTCTCACTCAGTATTACAGCTCCTATACTAAGTTTTTTTCTCAGTCAACTTAAAGATTCATGTCATAAAACTACTTCTCTATACAAACAAACACTGAATTTATTTAAACAAGCATAATATCTTTAGGCAAAGAAAAATTGCTTCACGTTTCTTTTGATAAACACATTCCAATGAATGCATCTTAAGCATTAGCAAAAGAGCTAAGAAAAATTGCTGCTTAAAAATTTAGAACTTGTTCCATCAAAAACTCACTCATCCTTTGCTTTATACAACTCTGCATCCCGTGACAACCATTTTAAGACTGATTTCAGTATGGTTTATGTCTCAGTCTACTAAATGCTCATTAAATGGAAAGAAGATTTTTCAGTGAACTACTTGCAGAGAATAAAATTTAGTACACTCTCCAGAATGTCAGGGTCTGAAGTTGATGCCACTGAAATGAACATAGGTTTTCCTCCTTTCCTCAGAAAGCAGCACACCATGGGAGGAGAGCTAACATTGCAGGAGGCAATCAACCATATCCAATGCTGTAATTCCAAGAAACAGATTACTGTCCTCTGTCCTGGTCTAAATTACACAAGTGACTAACATATCCTGTAGCTGATTCCAAGATTCTGGAGGTTCTGAAGCAGCTTATTTCTGTCTAATGGGTTTTTTAAGTCTTTAATATCAAGTCAAAATCCTAATGCTGTGGATATCACAAGTATTCAAACATCATGTTCGCATTATGCCTTTAAAAATATATTACTAAATTCATGCTCTCTTGGAGAGCTATAAAGTGGTTTAGAATTATTAGCTGCTCTAGGTTGAAATGGTTTTCAAATCTACAAACTTGATAATGCAAACACGTTGTAGTACTTGCTGCTTTTTACTAACCATCATTTTCTATTCATTGCTCAGTCCTCCCCTGAGATATCCTTCCTTGCAACAGCAGAAAAGTTCCTTCAAGAGGAAGAGAAGCACACGAGAGAGTTCGAAGAACGTTTGGATTTGCACCTTGAAGAACTGCAAAGACACTTTGAAAATACCCTCCAAAAACATACCAGGTCACAGCAAAGCAGACACACTTAAGCCAGTCACACAATTAAGGAAATAAAACCAAGTAATCACCCATGAGTTCCTTAGAACTAAAATCTGCAACGAGCTGCTTAATATAATTAGGCCCATTGCCAACAGCATGTATTTTTAACACCAAGGTTTCAAGTAAGATAATAATTTTAGGATTTAGGTATATTGTAACTCAACTATATTACAAAATACTGTGCCCTAAACATATTCTAAAATATACAGGTTGGTTTTGCATAGTTAAATTATGTGCCGCAGCGACCCTGGTGCAGCACTGTGAATTAAGTAAGATACTTCGAATCCTGTGATGTACGGAGGGATAATAAGTGGATTTATTCCCTTGCAAATACAATCAGCCAAAAGAAATTCTCTAGATTGCACAGAACAAGAATAACAGGGGCCTTTAGCTATGTCATAGCTCCTGGCATAAAGAGCTTATCTATGCTCTAGTTATTCTTGGCTATAGAAACAGCCCTTGGGACTCCTGAAATGAGAAGTTTGAGCTCTTTCTTTCTTACCTCTAAGCCATGCAGGTCGGTGAGAGGAACATGAATAGACAAAGCACATATTTTGAAGCCACCCATATTGCCCCTTTTACCAGACCTAGAGCCTTCACCTGGGGCAGAGCATGACCTTAGGTGCTTTCCATGCTTTACAGTAATTCTGTATAATTTTTTAATCCTGTCTTGAAAAACACCTCTTTTGGTAACAGTGTTTTGATGCTATGTTGGCTTCTTGTTTGAATACATTGGAACAGGGAGAAATACTTTAACTTTAGACAACTTGTGGTCCGTCTTAGGTAAGGGGCTAAAGTCTTTATAGTTCTCTACAACATAGGAAAACATTGTAAAACTGAGCAGAGTTAACTGAGCTCAATGTGCCAAAAAACTACATAATGTTGAGATTCCTTTTATTTGCAATTCATCCTGAACTCTGTTGCTGCACAAGTGAGACAGAAATTACAGACGGTGTGGATGAAGCACCAATTTCAGTGAAAGAGATACTGAAGAACTGCCTCCCAGCATAGACTGTTGCCAACTTCCTGGAAAAATATGGATAAAAATAATACCAGACTGTCAAACAGCTCCAGTTTGTGAGTAAAAGAAGTCTCATTAATATTCAAGACCACAGCAAAAAAAATGTGAATTGGTTTTGGAAGCTCTATTTCCATTAAGACAAAATACACTACATCACACTTACACAAAATACTAAGATTTTAAATACGGGTTTGGCTCAGTTTGCAATAAAATGAGCAATGAAAATGAGGACATCAAAGAACCTTTGAGAGGAAAATTCAGGAAAATTACTAGACTCAGCTGGAGGAACGAGGACTGAATGAAAAGATGATGGGAAGACATCTGAACAAACTAAATATATATGTGTCCTCAACTTAAGGGGAGATCCAGCTGGGCGTTTCAAAAGAACTAATGAAGAAATTTAGGAACTTCTGGAAAATGAAGCTAAATTTTAAGCTGGGAAAGATCTGTAGAAGCAAAAAGATGTCAAGCAGATGACCAGCAGGTCGAAGGAGGTGATCTTGCCCCTCTACTCTGCTCTTGTGAGACCTCACATGGAGTATTGTCTGCAATTCTGGTGTCCTCAACATAAAAAGGACATGGAACTGTTGGAACAAGTCCAGAGGAGGCCACGAGGATGATCAGGGGACTGGAGCATCTCCTATATGAAGACAGGCTGAGAAAGTTGGGGCTGTTCAGCCTGGAGAAGAGAAGGCTGCATGGAGACCTCATAGCAGCCTTCCAGTATCTGAAGGGGGCCTATAGGGATGCTGGGGAGGCACTCTTCATTAGGTACTGCAGTGATAGGACAAGGGGTAACAGGTTCAGACTTAAAACAGGGGAAGTTTAGATTGGATATAAGGAGGAAATTCCTTACTGTTAGGGTGGTGAGGCACTGGAATGGGTTGCCCAGCGAATTTGTGAATGCTCCATCCCTGGCGGTGTTCAAGGCCAGGTTGGACAGATCCTTGGGTGACATGGTTTAGTGTGAGGTGTCCCTGCCCACGGCAGGGGGGTTGGAACTTGATGATCTTAAGGTCCTTTCCAACCCTAACTATTCTATGATTCTATGAATGTCAGTGAATCATCACAATTTTATTTACACATCCGGCTCAGGTGTGTGCTGATCTGTGTTCTGTCCCACCACTTTCTGCCCAGCAGCTCCCAGAGACCAAAGAGCTGGAAGGAGGCTGACGGCATGGCCAGAAGGTCCTTGGCCTTATCATACAGACAGTGGCTTTACAACCCACAACAGCCAATTACATCATTCCCAACCACAATTTTCCATGTAATTCTATGCAACATAGCTATCCACTAGATCTTACATCTTCAGCTTTGTGCTAGGGAAGCTTTTTTTCTTCTCAGACACTGCAGCCTGTTGAGAAAACACTCAGTGCAAGATGTGTCAGCAGAGCTCATTTGAATTGGCCAACGCAATGTGGGAACTGTTGGTTTGAACTCACTGCAGGGTTCAGATCTCAAAGTTCACTGTGTCAGTTACTATTTAATCACATGGGCCCCCTCAAACCCATAAACAGGCTGTAATTTAATGTACTGCATCTAAATTACTGCTAGTGGATTGAGCAATACCCCTGGACACCGATACACCGCACTGCAGTGGCCCTAAACCAACAAAGCCATCGGATTGTTCATCTAATCTACTTTTCAGCAAACTGCTAGTGGCTTTAAAACAGATTTATTGAGCATGTTTGCCCAGTTACCTTAAGAGAACATGTTTGAATGCAAAGACCAGTCCTAAACCAGCCTCTCACTGGATTCCTGAAACAGCTGTAGGATTTACTTTACTTGAAGTGAACCCTTGTACAATTCCAGATGGAGCAAGAAATCCTCCAGAAGTCTCCAGGGAGACTTATAAGTCTTCAGTACCTAAATGGGGATACAAGAAAGCTGGAAAGGGAATTTCGACGAACGCAGGTAGTGACAGGACAAGGGGGAAACGGCTTTAAGCTGAAGGCAGATTTACATTAGACATTAGGAAATAATTCTTCCCTATGAGGGTGCTGAGGCGCTGGCGCAGGGTGCCCAGAGAAGCTGTGGCTGCTCCATCCCTGGCAGTGTTCAAGGCCAGGTTGGATAGGGCTTGGAGCAAGCTGCTGTAGTGCAAGGGGTCCCTGTCCATGGCAGGGGTTGGAACTGTGTGACCTGTAAGGTCCCTTCCAACCCAAACAAGTCTGTGATTCTATGAAGTCCCAGTCCTCAGTATTCCATGGAAGCCCGTAACAAGAAATGCTTTGGTTGAAACTTTTCAGCTAAATAAAGAAGGTGCAGAGAAGACAACAGCAGCTGGCAGCTCCCCCTGTAGCAAGGATGGGGACACTTGACTGGGACATGCATGGCAGGATTTAGCTTGCTGCTGTGTGGCGTGTGAACTGGAACCACCTGCCCTGGGAAGAAACTTCTCCAGGTAAGAAATATCACTGTGGTGCAGATCCAATCCAGAGAATCCAAGTGCAGGTTCCAGTTCACACCCTCCAGAGCTGTGGGAGCATCCAGGGCTGTGCACGTACTATCCAGGCACCAAACATACAGTCTGGAAGAAGAACAGTGTGTTTCCTCTGCTGCCTGTATTTAAAAGCACCATTTTCTGAACATCAGAATGTGAATAAATATTTCCTTGTAGATGGATTGAAGCAGAAGACCAAGAGCCAATTTCTCTGAGCTCTGAAAATATGTATTGTTCTTCCTTCAGACCACGGGCACTGGCACTGGCTTCTCTTGCTTGGCTTTGGGGAGTGGGGCAAGGCTACCTGACACAATTCCATTGTTTTCTTAGCACTTAGAAGGCATTTACAAAACTCCATTCAAACCATGATCTTAAAGTATTTGACTCAGATTTGATTTATGCTTTGAAAAATGGGGTGTAAAAAATTGCTTCTATAACTGATCAGAAGTCAATGGCAAGCTTTAATGACTTGACCTGATAATGAGCACTTACGGAAAGCAAAAGGTACCACAGGCACTGCGGAAGAAGTCTCTCAGCATGAGTTTTCTGGTAAAATGCCTGTAATAAATTGTTCCATTTTGCCCACGAGCTGCTGTGTGCTGGCAAAAAGTTTGAAATCCTATTTCCAAACCAGTTTTGAAGGCAACTGACAGTCGGAGTAATACACACCGTTAAAAACCAGAGACACACTTACACCTTGGGCTGCGAAGGTTCACAGGAGCTGACATTTGGGCAACTGCCATTAATTTACTTGCCCATTGCTTCCCAGAGATTTTTGACAGCTCCTGTCTACAGAGGCTTCCCCCCCTCCACTTCTCCTAACGTGTATTCTCACATCCAGCACTAGCAAAAGGGAATTTGGTTGAAAATGTCAGAATCCAACTTCATTGTTTACTAGAGAAAAATACATTCCTCTTTGTCCTTTGAAGCATCAAACTGTGAAATGAATTTGGCTTCTGCATAAGGAACAATTCCGAATGTGCAGCAGTTTTCCTCTCAATTAGCACCCAGTAAAATTGCACATTTCAGGGACCGAAATCAACAGTGTCTCTTATTAGCATTAAGCTATAGTTCATATTAATAAACATTTGGCTCCGAGAAGATTATTATTGTGACCTGAGGAATTCACAGATGACAAGAGAGAAAGGGAGCGCAGCAGAGAAAGCAGCAGAAATGAAACATCTCATTAGAGAAGTAATCTTAAATACTACCTAACCCAGCTGACCTGCTGCCTCTTCAGTTGTTACCAGCCACTTAATTGCTCTTATGTGTCACAGACTCGGCTCTTGCAGAAAACGAAGGGAGGAGAAAATACCTCAGGGCTCTGAACAGGCTTTCCAAAGGCAAATTATTGCTTGTGCTGATAAAACAGCCCTCAGGTGGAAGGGGCTGAGATACACCTGCTGCTCTGAGATGGGAAATCGCAGGGACTTTGACAGAGCTGCCAGACAGTACCATGGAATGAACAGGCACAGGAAAACCCTGATTAAGAATCTACAAAGAGGAAGATGATAAAGAGGAACCTATAGAAGAAATTAGCAGGAACTCTGCTTCTCTTCTGGACAGCCAAGGTAGCAAGCACCCTGCAGAACACAAGTACCTAACTAAACCGCATGTGTTTGCTCACATCCTCAGGCATAGCTTTATTCAACACCTCCCTTCAGAAACAGGCAAATGACCGGAGCTCCATTGTATTTTATCCCGGAGTGAGGATAAAATTAAAATAGGACAGAAAGGATTTGGTGCCGGGAGAACAGGAGCAGCTGGGAAATAGCACAGACGGAGCAATTACTGGTACAGCTGCTTCGTTTCAGATCTCTCCAGCTGAAGGAAGCGGCTCCTGTACCAAAGTACAATTTCCAGTGGCAGTGCATGGTTTGGTGAGCACATCCCAGCATCACCAGGTATGGGTCTTGTTCTGAACTGGGTTAGTTCAGAGCTGGCCAGACTCAACCACATGATGCCTCAGGGAAAAGTCCATTGCAGGGAACTACATGTGCTTGCCTACAGCATTTTTACACCAACCTGGAGAAGTGACCAGTGTGCACCTGCGACAAAGAAAGCAAACAGGGTGCTGGTGACATCAACAAGGGCATCACCAGCAGAGATTAGGATGTCATTGTCCTGCTATACTCAACAGTGGTCAGGCCAAACCTTGAATACTGTGTTCAGCTTTGGTCCCTGATACACAGAATAGATGTGGACAGGCTGGAGAGGGTCCAGAGAAGGGCCACAGAGAAAATCCAAGGATTGGGAAGCCATGTGAGGAAAGGCTGAGAGCTGGGTTTGTTCAGCCTAGAGAAAAGAAGACTTGGGGAGACCTCACCACCCTGTTCCAGTATTTAAAGGGCAGCTACAAGGCAGACAGAGACTTGTCTTTTTACAAGGAGTCACATGAAAAAGACAAAGGGTGATGGGCACAAGTTACACATGGGGAGATTCCAACTGGACACAAGAGGGAAGTTTTTCACATTGCAAACAACCAGCCATTGGAATAATCTCCCTAGGGAAGTGCTGGACTCCCCAGTGTTGGACATCTAAGGTTCACCTGGACGAAGTGCTGGGCCACCTAGTCTAGATCATGCTTTGCTTAGAAAGGTTGGACCAGATGATCCCTGAGGTGCCTTCCAACTTGGGATTCTACAATTACATGATTTAGAGAACTGTTTTGGCTGGCAGCATCACACAGGACCAATACCCAGGATAACACAGCAGCAAGGCAGGACTGGCACTGGCACACATGTGAGGGGCTCGGGACATCCCTGTGCCAAAAGGTAGCACCTACAAGGATGATTCAAGAGGTCTTTGCCTTTCAGCACAGAAACATCCCCTGCTGTGCTTCAGTGCACTGCAGCATCCCATTCTTCCTTGCTTGGCTTGTATTCAAGCAGCAGGCAAGGGTTCTCAGATTCCCTCCCTCAAGTCTGCTGAAGGTAAATGCTTACGAAGTGCCTTAAAATATTTGGATGAGATAGGGCTGTGGAGGAATATGGGATTCTTGAAGCACTTACAGCTTGATCTCCTAGAATAAAACTACCCAAGCTCTGCTCACATCCTCCTTGGAGTGAGGAGAGGGGAATGTCACAGGACAGCAGCTCACTGCAGCAGGCACAGGAGACTTAAGTTCCACCACTATTACTTTTCCTTCCTTTAAAATAAATACAAATCAAATCAAGGGTTGTATCCAAAATCATCTTTTATTGCCACTTACACAGATTTAAATATTTAACATTCAGATGAACAACTGTGTTCACATCACTCATTGTTAGTTACTTCCTCATAAACTGGTAGAAACCTCCATTTCCAACCTCTGTAAGATTCCTTTTGGCAGATCCTGAAGAATTCAATTGATGTGGTGGCATCTCACAGCAAAAGGAACTCTTTTTGGGTGAACTCTAGTGTGTTTAATGAAAAAAATCACTACACAAGGTCGGCTTTCACAGTAAGTCACATTCTTTGCAAAATAATTTGAAGATTCCAAGCCTTCTCTCTTTTATTCAAAAAATAAATATCTCCTTTCTGAATCAAAGCACTTCATATGACAGTAAGTACAAAGAAGAAATGCACTTCTTTGGAAGTTCTGAAACAGACATCCAGGAGCTCATGGGAGCAACATTATCCATAACAGTGATAAAAGCTGAAAGCTGATTTTATACAAATTTATAGCAGAGCCCAATTTCCTTTTACAACCTAGAGCTTCCAATGGATTTCAAAAAAACACCATTTTAAGAGTCTGAAAGGCACATGAACTGACCATAAAACGTACCCGCACGCTCACAAATACGTTTTATGCTGCATTCCTAAAGAGACTCCACGGGACCCTATGAGAGAAAGAGCGAGAAGTTGACAAGTTCCTCTGTGAAGTACTAAGGGAGCTGCAGGGGGTTCCTTCTGGCTCTTGATAAAACAGTTAAAACCCCAAGGCTGGGAGTGTGAGGAGCTGCATCACTCTGTCGTGTTTGGGCGAGTGGCTACGTACACGAACACAACGATCAGCAGTACTACAATCGCCAGCGTGGGCAGCACGACGGTGGTGATCTGTTGCCGGGCCTCCTGCATTGCCTGTTTCCTCTCCTTTTTATCTTTGGAGGTCTCTTTTTTGGGTTTTCCTCTCAGCTGCCTCATCCTCCTCTTAGGATCTTTTGTTGGTTGAAATGGGAGAGAGAAGGGAGTTGCACAGCAGGAAACAGTCCACAGTCTTTTGAAACAAGAGGTTGAAGAATTCCTGCTCCTTCAAGGGGTTGGCTGCACAAGAAACTGCAAGAGAAGAAAACAATGCTTTTAAACAAGATCTACATACATTCCAGTTACGTTCCACAAACATGCTCCAAGGGCTGGAGCACCTCTGCTAATGGAGACAGGCTGAGAGAGCTGGAGAAAGCTCCAGGGAGGCCTCAGAGCAACTTCCAGTGCCTAAAGTAGCCAACAAGAAATCTGGAGAGGGACTTTTTGCAAGAGTATGTATGGACAGGACAAGGGGAATGGCTTTAAACTGACAGAAGGGAGATTTACATTAGATTTTAGGAAGAAATTCTTCATTATGAGGGTGCTGAGGTGCTGGCACAGGGTACCCAGGGAAGCTGTGGCTGCCCCATCCCTGGCAGTGTTCAAGGCCAGGTTGGATGGGGCTTGGAGCAACCTGCTCTAGTGGAAGGTGTCCCTGCCCATGGCAGGGGATGGAACTGGATGAGCTTTAAGGTCCCTTCCAACCCAAACCAGTCTGGGGTTCTATTATTTATTAAAGCCATTTGCAGCTCCACTTGGTAAATCTTCTAAAGAATTTCTTCCTAGTATCTAATCTAAATCTACCATCTGCAAAAGAAGACACAATGCCAGCTGCAGTGTTGAATTCAAAACACAGAACAGATTTAGACAGACCAGAAGTGGTCACTGAACTTCATAATGGGGAATGAACTTCAAGTGGGAACTGGATGCAGTAACTACACACACCACCCATTCCATCTTTCAGTCAAATGGGACCACTTCATTTCTAAACTTTCATAACTGTTTCTTCTCAGCAAATCCTCAGTTCTCACCAATTCAGGGCAGAGCCTTTTTGGTATTCCACCTTCTCTGAGCTGTGGGCTTTTGCTTTGGTTTTGCTGTTTTATCACTTCTAATAGCTAACTCTTGAATCTCCTTAGGGGCAAAAGAAGTCTCTGTTTTACCCCTTCCCTTTCCATGTCCTCTCCTCCTGCTTGATCATGAGCTTTATTTTCAAACTCTAGAAAATAACTACTGTGCAAATTTAAAGTTTGATGTTTGCCCTTTGGGTAATCAGACAACCAGAGCATTTCAGGCTGCAGTGTTTTCCTAATGCTTTCTGTCTCCACTGTTAATGTACATCAGGGGGGTTTGTATTCAGATTTCTCACAAGACCCAAGAAGTGATGGACAGTAAAAGCCTTTGGAACTTCTGTGTGCCACAGTAACAAACAGGGTTGCCATGAAAACTAACCTCTCCAACAATAAAAGTATGCATTGCTCCACACAGCATCACTTGCTACGCAGACATTAAAAACATCAGTGTTGTTTTTTAAGTCTCTTTTGAATGAATATTTCATTCTGAAGCAAAATTATACCAAGTTAATTACATACACTAGCTAACATCTGACGGCTTAGAAGAGAAAGCCTTCCTGCAAATGTCAGCACCACTTGAGCTGCGAGCTGATGCTCTCCAGTTTGGGAATCTGGCATCAATCTCCAAGCACATTTCCAGTACATTGGGTTACTTGGCTTTCCTACTGGCAGAGAAGGACTAGCACAGAAACTGGCCCCTAGTTTTCAGAGGGATGAGCCTTAGGGTTCATCTTTACTGAACCATGAAATGGAAGCAGTGAATCTCTGCAAGCTGCTGCCAGGCTCCTGCTGCCGGTATGAGCCCAGAGGCTCCTGCCAGGATTAGACAATCACTGCAAGAGACAGCACTTCCACACAGGAAAGGTCTGGGATGTTGTACATGCTGCTGTGTTCATGTGGGTATGAAACAGCACTTAAAATCCGGTGCTCAGTTACACAAGATGAAATCCTGCAGCCCATGCTGTGCAGGCAGAGTGCCACAGGTATCCCCTTCTGCTGCCAAGGCTCTTACCAGCCACCCATGGACTCCACTGGAAGGCAAGTAGCTACTGATAGGGGAAAGGAAGAAACAGATCCATGAAGTACAGCAGGCCAGAGCGAGGGTTACACAGGGTCTCAGTCCCTGTGGTGTGCATGGCCTGTGAGAATAAATTAATCTCATGTTACTGAGCTAAATCCTCCTTCAGCCAGCCATCACCCTGCCTGTGCCCTGGGAAGGCTGAACTCACGTGAAGAGAGAAGGAAATACTATAGCACGGGGATGGGTGTCATTAGGCTAGTTAGCAATGTCTGTTTAAAACATCCCCGAGCAAACTTTTATCAGAAGGGCAGTAAGAAAGTGATCTCCTGCAGGTGCTTCAATGTTGTGCACACTCTAACCTTCGTGACCAGCCAACTCACACTGCAGAAGAAGTGGAAGCTCACCTTTGCTCCTCAAACACAAGCTCTCCACTCCCAGTCTCCCGGAACAGGAGAGGGCTCATTGCTGCAGACCGCACACATCCTACTAAGGCTGATTCCCATTTCTCTTAACAGCTCAGCCGGGGCCAAGCATCTGCCAAGGCTGGAAATTATCAAACTAGGAAAATCAGCAACTCGCTTCACTGGGATATTTGTAGGAATAGCAATAGAAGAGTTTAAGAGACTCCAGCAGAAGTGGGGTACCTGTAGTCCACAACAGCAGGACAGGAGCCTGGCACTAACCAGAGACTGGAACTTCACCTTCCTTCTGTGGATTCTGCAATTTAAAATTTGGTAATAGAATTGCCTGGGGTGATGAGATTATTATTAAGTTCACTATAGTAAAGTTCCCCTCCCCAAGCAGGAACCTGCTGGCTACAAAGAAACCATCCCAATGATCAAGAAAATGAGTGTTGACTTGATGCATGCTTGGAAGCATTCGTTTTGCAGAGATTAACTCTTTCTTCTCTCTGACACTGCAGTGCTCCACCTTGACACTGAAAGGCTGAGGTTTCAAGCAGAACAAATCACTGAGTTCCATCTACTGAAGACAAACCTAAACACACCATTCTTCAACACAGTAAAAAATCACAAATTAGTACCCTGCCTTGACATCTACAGCAATGGCATCCCTCCTCGCCCATCATCCACCTTGCTTCCTATATAATATAAGCACTCTTCATTCTACCTTATGGGTTAAGTCACTCTGAACTGCTTTTGCAGAGCTAACCCCAAAACCTAAAAGCATCAATCAGTGGGCTTGCTGAAGTCACTCATACCAATGCTGAGGCACTTGCCAGCATCTTAAAGCAAGTCAACTACGGTTAAGCAGGGATCATTTTGTACCAGAAGGCTGTAGTGAAACTTGGGGGGTGATAACCTTCAGAATGCATCAACCATCTCCCAGCCAGAATTTATGACAATCTGGTATAAAGTATTGCAATTCTGCATCTCCTTCTACACGCAACACATGCACAGATGATTTCACTTATCTGCACTTAGTGTACTCGTACGTCTAGACATCTAAAGAACTTATTATCACCAGCCTTCCAGCATGAATTAGCGGTGTTAAGCTGAATAATTTTCCTCCAAATCCCAAATTACAAGGGTTTGCAAGGCAATTTGGATTAACCTGGCCTCATGATCCTGCTGCTGACACTGTAACATTTCTGCAACAGCAAAACATCTTCAAATTCAAACAATGAATCTGACAAGAATTAATGTTTATCATTTAAGTTTTACCCCCTGGGGCCATGGATGTTACCGAGACATTAAAAATAAACCCAAACAATAAAACAGCAACCAGGACAGGCTGTATTCAAACCGCCTGCCAACAGCAGCGAGAAAGGACACAAGACACCTAAGCAGCAACAATTATCAGATTATCTGAGTGTTGAACAGCCCCAAACCCAGCCGTTCCCAATCACCAGCACACACCAGCATCAGTCAAGAACTAAAATGAACAGGTTTATCAGCTTTTACCTATTTTTGCTGCTGGGCTGATTGCTTCAGGGAGCTGCAGCCAGAGCTCCTGCATAAGAAGAGGAGTCCAAGAGATGGAAAGAGGCAGAGGTGGGGACCCCAGGGGCAGAAGGAAGCCTGGTTAGCAGGAACTTCTGCTCCGTGCTGAACATTCCTTACAACAGGAGCACTCCCTGGCCTCGTGGTAAGGACCAAGCTTCCCACCAGTGAAACAGGACTATTCTTGCAGTGCTGCCTGGGCACAGGGTGCTCTGCTTGCATGGTCCCAGCAGAACAGACACAAGCCAGGAACAACACGTTGACTGAAGTAGGATGGTTCTTACTTCTACCCTTAATTAAAGTGGGGTCTAAATGACAGATACAAGTTATTTCCTACCTTTGAAACCATGCAGATGTTTGGGGCTTTTGTAATAAATGAACTGTAATACTGTTACATAAACCCTGGGTACTAAGGACAAGACTTGTTTTAGGCTACCCCATATTTTTTATCATTACTCCAGAACTGATTTTACCTTGAGGTGAAATACCACATTTGGAGGTGGTATTTTCTTTCCTGAAGCTTTAAGGTCTGGCCATTGCTAGAGCAGCCTCAGCAAGGTCACCAATTTCTAAGGTGATTTGGCCAGCTTACAAATGCAGCTAAATGGGACTTTTTAAGAAGTATTTCAGTAGGAGGCTGGGACAGATTTACACAACAGGAATACCTGTGTACAAAGCTCTTGCTGGAGTCTCCAGAGACCTCAGTTCTGCATGCAGCCTTCATCCATCCATCCATCCATCCATCCATCCATCCATCCACCCACCTACCCATCCATCCATGTCCAGCTCTGTCCCTTGTTTTTAACCTGGTGTTTCAGTTTTGGCAGGTCTAAAAGAGTACAGTAACAATTCTCATGCCCTCTCTAATGAACACCTTCACCCTCTTGGGTGCCTGCTGCCTGCGTAAGATTTGCAACGAGCGCTTAGACCAGTTTGCACCCAACTCCTGCACTGAGACAGAAGCTAAACCTGCTCCTGTGTTTGTGTCAGACACAAACCTGGCTCCAAAGAGGGAGATTTTGTTTTGAAAAGCTTGATTGTAACAGTTTTAATGCAACAGCAGCAGTGGTTGTCCAGCACTATTTCCATCCTATTCAAGCACAATTGCTACACTCTGTTTTAAACACTAAATGTAAAATGATAGTTAGAAAAAAAATCTTCATTATTTGACAGGCTCTAAAGGCGCAAAATGCTCTGGGTAATCGCTTGTGTGGGTGACAAAGATGGATACAGCAGGGATTAGCCAATTTGACTAAGAGAGCTGAACCCTAAAGAGCACGCCTGCCCAGAGGATTAACAGAACGCTTTAATCCCAGCCACATCCTCCTCCCTCCCCTCAAACCTCCCCAGCCAACCCACTTCCAGCAACACAAAGGTGGCCTCGTGACAAAGTGAATATTTCAGCTGCGGGATGATTCCTTTTGGTCCCGAAGCACAGCTCTGTGCCAGTGCTAACAAGGGGAAATGATCATCACCCGCTCAAAAAGGAAACAGCCTTTGTACAAGCCATCCCCTAATGAAACAACCTGAGCACGTGAGGGCCCTGCAGGAACAGCCACACACCTAACTCCAGGTTCAGCACTGTCCCATGCTCTAGATCCCCCAGTTTGTTCCCTTTCAACCCAAGTTGCACAGAGGAAGTGGTGCAGAGCTGAACACAAAGCCTGAAGAGATGCTAAACTTGAGATCTTCCCTTTCAGTGCCACTGTCCTGATTTCAGTGTGCTAAAAATGAAGAAAAGCATTAAGAGAAAATGTCTCGCTCTGTGAAAAATGGATTTTCACGTTACAGCATGAGGCCAATTCTTATTATCATGAAAATTTACCTCAGTCTATTTGACTGTAGCAAGGAATTATGATCAGCAAATCAAAACAACCCTACTTTCAAGGGTAAAAGCTTTTAATTACACACACAACAATACGGGACTATTGAGGTTCTGTTTGAAGTCAGTTCAGCATTATTTTGTAGTGAGGGGTGGTGGCTTTCTTCCTCAAATTACAGACCTGAATCTGAATTGACCCATCATTACTGCAACATCACATTTACTGGAAATGTGGCTTATGAAAGTCTCCAAACTACTCAGAGCACTTGGAAAATGAAAGGCAGCACTGAATGCTGCCAGAAAGTCAGAGCGAGCAAGGCCACCACAGCACAAAGCTACTTCAATGCGGTTTTCACAATGCTGAGGACTTGGATAGAGCGAGTAATCTGTGTTAGAAACAAAAAGCCACGGATCTCTGCAGCTGGGAAGGCATTGTTAAACAGAGGTGAGGTGACAGTGGTTTTGGCACGCACAGCACTGCAGCGCAATGCTGCCTGCCCTGAACGCAGCAAAGAAACCCAGCAGAATGCAATTAAAAGGAAGTAAATTAAAGGCAAATCCTTCTGCTCCACACACAGGTATATAAAGAACCCGTATTCCTCTTTGCAGGTGAAGAACCAGCATCAAGCCAACTTGTGCAAACAGGCAGTCCAGGATTAATGTTTATTATAAACATAAGGAAAACAAACACCTAATTTCTGTCACTGCATGGATTCAGTTCCTATGGGAGGCCAGAAAAGAAGAGCTTACCATTCCCACCCATACAGCTACCGAGGATCTTACACGGAAATGCAGTAAACTACAACAGCTAGGGTATGCCTCGATATTATGTGTTTGCTCAGCTGCTTTCTTAAAAAGCAATTTTCTTGGCTGCTCCTGAGACACATCCTTTTGTGTCCTTTGGATACAAACCATCCTTCCTCCCACTGCATTTATGGAAATTCAGTCTGTTTCTAAATAGCTATACTAAATAAATAAATACAAATGAAGGAGCTGCTTGTGTCAGAGCCCCTCAGAATGTATATGCTGCTTTCCCACACCAACCCCAAGCGTCAGGCATCTACAAGGAGGTGCAGCAATACGAAACCAGTGTGAAAATAACACTTCTGTTCTCAGTGCTGCTGTGTCCAGGTCATGAGCCCCTGAGACCTGGGCTGTGGCTGCTATCTCACGCCATGAGCTGAACTATCACCAGAGCTCATCATCTGAGCTGACAATGACCTGGATGGGAAACACTGTTCCTATGATCCACTGCAGGGCCTGGTTGTTTACTTCTCCCTTTCAAACTACCGGTACAGCATCACTATCAACGTGTTTGAAACAGATCCCAAAGACACGCACCCAGCAGAACACCAGCAGGTCCAAAGCTTGATGTTACAGAATGCAAACAGAAGAGCTGAGGGCTCTTCATTTTAATTCTACCATCAATAAAACTCTGGTGCTGAAAATTCAGGCCAGGCTAAAGCTTGGCTGGCAGAAAAATCCACACCCACAGTGAGAATGGGTCATTAAATCTAAACCCACAGAACCCACAAAGGCAACAGGTGAGCCTGGGGTGTGTGCATGCAGCAAGAAGGGAACAGTGTACACACGAGTGACCCACAGAAAACAGCTGAAAGAACAGCTTCCAAGACACCAGGGCAACATCTAGGAACAACGGGGGTACTTCCTGACCAACAGACACTGATGATGCTGGACTCAAACTATTTGTGAAACAGTTTGTTTCTTCAGAAGGCACAAAGTGAAATCTCGCTCTTCTAGTTCAAGACAGATCTGCCACAGGAGAAAAGCAAGATGGACCTGTACCTGGAGTCCTGAAACCCTCCTGAGACAGGCCTGTAGGGGAAAATGGAGAGCACTGCACCAACAGCGTCACCTCCCGTTTGATTTTATGAACTGGGAGGTACTCACGGACTGAAAGCGAGCTGGATGCGACACCAGAGCGCGCTGAGTGAAGGGTTCAGATCGCAAACTCACCCCCTTCAGGGCTAGTCTGAAGTTCTGGTTTTTCCAGCTTCTCTTGGCAAGGCTGGTTTCCAGTAGGAGGCTGAGGAAAGCCTGCTGGCACCACGCCTGCCTCTCCCTGCTTGTACACGTGCCAGGGGAGGACGCTGGAGAGGAACTAAATCACACAGGAATCAACCCAAACGCAGTCGCTGGAGTGGGTGCCTGTGTTACTCCCTTCCTTACTTGTTTTCCAAACAGGGCAGGCGTTTTAGAGAGTATGCAGTGCTGCCATTTGGCAGATTTTATTCCCAGTTCTGCTGCCTTCTAGACACTCATTTGATCTGGATAATCAAGTTACGAGTGAATGAAACACACCCCTCCACATTACATTACACCAGCACCGCAGGTTTAAGCTACAGCTCTTCCTCCAGCAGCCCGGAATCTGCACTTTTCCCAAATTCCTGTCAAAGTACAGAAACATGCTCAATATGAGTGTGACAACAATGCAATCAGGACACCTTTTCTTGGGGGGAAGATAAGAACTGGGCCTTACTACACAGGATGGGTGGGAAGGTTTCTCTTCCTATGGCTGGGCTCATTCCGTTTACTCCCCAGCCAAAACCTGAGGTCTCGTTACATTTCACTAAACAATCCCATGTTATAATAAAGCCGCAGGTTTCCTGCCATGATAGATAGGCTCTGTTTGCAATTATTTAAGGAGAAAGCACATAATTACATATAGCTGGATTAGGCTGATCAAATCCCTGTTAGTGCCTGTCAATATGCACATAAAACAGTGTGACATTAATGTAAACTCATTTAAATGCAGAAAGCTTAATTAAGACTTAATAAAATTACAGAGACCGACAGTTTTGCACAGTCTAACCAAAGAGTTTCCCAGCAAAGCACCTCCTAAACACAGCCTTGTTTTGCTCAGTCAGTTCTGCAACACTGGTTCTTGCCATTTATTGTGCTCCTATTTACAATCCTACTGCACTTTACACCAGCTCAAAGCTCAGAAGCAAAAGCAAATGCTATGGAGCCTTGTGTGTAACAAAGTCCATTATGAGCAAGCGCAGGCAGACAGAGGAGGATGGCTCAGAAGTTCCTCTACAACATTCAGCAAACAGCTACAGATCAATACCATAGTTCACTCACCATAAAGTGCAAGTGACCTTCTCTTGAAGCACTTACCAAGACAAAAACACTACATCCCCCTCCATAACAGTATTCATGTTCTCCCTTCTCATTTATTCCTCCTGCACAGCCTCCCTTTCCACTCGGGTTGTTTCTAAAGCGATCTGCTATATGCATAGTGCTCTCAGTCACCAATGATACACAATCGTGCATTGACCCCGATATGCTTAGTGCAAGATTATCAGCATCATTCTCTGCTGAACAGATCCAAACTATTCCAAGGGTAGTCATGCTCATGCACTGCCTAAGTTGTCTTTTTTGGCTGCCCAGAGAAGCTGTGGCTGCCCCATCCCTGGCAGTGTTCAAAAGGCAAGGTTGGATGGGGCTTGGAGCAACCTGCTCTAGTGGAAGGTGTCCCTGCCCACGGCAGGGGTTGGAACTGAATAAGCTTTAAGGTCCCTTCAACTCAAATGATTCTGTGACTCTATGATATGGATGCAACTGAATTCCTAACCACAGCTGGAATAGATTAAGTGCTCAGTATGGCATACAAGCCACTTGAGCTCCTCTAAGCCCACACATGCAGTGCCAGGGAGACGTGGGCATAGATGCCAGGTGTCCTGTTGGTCCACACGCATTCCCTTCCCCACTTCACTCTGTGACAATAACTTTCCTTGTTCTGCATGTGCGGGTGTGTTATCTCTACTTCTAACCCAGAAACCTTCACTGTCTGTGTGCCAGACACTGAGACAAGAAGGGCCAGGGGTGCCACTGCAGAGCTCCTCTCCACCAGCAAGCATGATGTGCTTCTCTAAGTTCAGACTTTGGCAATTCTTGGCACACAGGGCAATGCACTGCTCCCCAGAGCACCCGTTTTGCCACACTAGGACTTCCCAGTATGCTCCCTGCCAAATCACATCAATTTGAGGATCTCAAAGAAAAGAACATAGCAGATTCTGGTTCATTTTTAATAGCCTCTCTGCCAGTTGAGCCTCCTGCTCTGATACGGTTTACTTGAAGCTTTGTTTGCTGTTCAGCTCAGCTCCTCTCTGCAGAGGCCCTACAGTGTTTCCAGGATTCCCGAAAATGCTGAGATGCCATGGAGGAACCTCACCAGGGCCTTAGCCAAGAGGGCCCAAAAACCTCTGAGTGAGTCCATCTCCCAAACATGGATGTTTCCTGCAGTTTTTGTCAAGGGGGGAAGGGGAAAAGAACACAAGGAAAAACCTGAGTGCTAGAAAGCATTACAGTGCAGCCTGCTGGAAAATGTATTATAATTCAATACTGTACTAAAACTGACTAAAAAGCATAAGCCCTCCCTTGGTCAGTCACATCCCTCCAAAGCTCTTGGCAAAACTCTCCATGCTAGAGACAGATCTCTGATAGATACCATGTTCTGAGCAAGTCTATCACTTGCTCTGATTCCTGTCCCCTTCCCTTTGGCAGCACAGCTATTTGTGTCACCCTCCTAACCCAGAGCCTCTGGTAATTTCTCTTCTCTGTTCCACTGCAATTCTTCAAAGCATCATAAAGGCAGATTTAATAAGCACCTCAATTTGTATTGCTTTCTATTTATAATACTGCAAAAGCACCTGCTGCTGCTGAGATCTACGCAGGTATCTTTCTTACTTTGTAGAGATTAATTCAGATTAATATTAATAGTTCCACATTTTAGAGCAATTGCAAGAAGCACTGCCCCAGGCTGTTCTGTGGGTTGGTTGGAGGGTTTTTTTTCCATCTTTGAGGTTTATATTTTCTGTCTTGGGGGGGGGTTTGTCATTGGCTTTGTGGTGCAGTTGTTTTTTTCCCCTACCGCCATTTTTATTGAGATGCTGCTGACCAGCTCTTTAGAACAGGGCTCATTTTGCTTTATTGTTCACATCAGCCACATTCAATAGTATGCGTCCTGGAATATTCAGTAGATCCCTCATGCCAACAAAACAGCAGGCACTCAACAATCAAACCACTTCAAGTTGTACCCTGAATCCATACCAGTGTCAGTCAAGGCAGCACTGGGGCCCATGGATGGTTTGGGAACTGTGGGTGTGCAAGGAAAGGGTGTGTAAAGGTGCCTGCCCATGACACAGTAGGCACAGGGTTTGGATCACGTATTACCTGACCTTCTGTCCAAAGGGGGATATATTAGTTTTTAATCTCATCAAAGTGCCTGTGAACACCAACTGACAGCTAAGGCTGCACAGTACAGAAGTCCCACGTCTGACCTTTCAGAGGGACTCAGGAATCATGTCCTTAGGCATCTCTTCAGAGCCTGTCTTTCACAGCTTACTGACAGAATATTAATGGCTGCACCCAGGGCTGTAGGCTCCTGGTACCTACAACATCCACACCAATTGCTCTTGCCGCTATTTCATTTAACACCACCACATATGGGAAGTTTAATGCAGTGGGGGGAAAGAAAAACATACATAAATTGTGGTGCAGTGCAAGTAGGTGAGCGAGATGATGAAACCCAGGAAGAGCAGGAAAGCCCCCTCAGTGTGCAAGAAAAGCAGCAGAACAAAAGGAAAGATAAACCAGTGCATGGAAGAAAAGCTGCATGAAGTGAAATAAAGACTGGAATAAGTGGATGGAAGAGTCAATCCATCAGAGCAGACAGACAGCAATGATCAGTCTCACCTCTGCACTGTGTTTATTTACTCTTAGTGGCTGCCAAGTGAGGTTTATACTGCTCATCCATCTCCCACCTATGTATTTAGGTGTGATGTAGCACACTCCTCCACAACCAGCCAGGAGAGCTCAGGGAAGAATTCACAGGACATTCTGAGTCAATTTTGTCTCAAGAGTGACTCTTGATGCCTCAAACTCCTACTCCAGAGGGATGCTATGCTATTTGCCTCTGCAGTATTTAACATGGGCTTTGCAAGGGTACGATTTTCAGTGCTCCCATTAAAAATGGGTATCTTTCTGAAGAAAAGGAAGTCTTGTTGCTGTTATTATTCATCCCAACCTTGCCAAGATGAGAAAAGCTGGTCAGAAATACATAAAACAGTTTTGAAACTGGTTTTAACCACTTTCACTGAAAAAACTAAGAATTTAAAGGCTCACAGACACAGGTAAACATCATTGCATTGTACGCAGTATCATATCCTCCTCTTACCTATCAACAACAAAAGCTCAGTATAGCCATTACCTTGGGAATTCACAGATCCTAACTGTCTATTAATGTGAGAGAGATGATGATACAGATTTGGTCAGAAAACAAGAGAGACACAGGGACTTGCATGTCATTTAAAAGAGGAGATGCCATCTATCTTTTCAGCCTCTGTCCCAAAACATCTGTAACCTTCATGAGTTCTCATCCTCTTCCACAATTATTTCTTATCATGCAGGGAGGTTCTGAACTTTTGCAGCAGCCACATTGAGTACATCAGCTATGGGCAGACATGCTATAGATACCCCAAGCCGATAGCTAATTGTGATTTTCAGTCATTCAAGCAAATAGGACAGCTTAAAATGGCAAACATTACTCTATCTACTCATCCATAAATTAGGAGTGACAATAGCAGATTATTACTCGTTCGCTCAGAGCGTTTGTTTGGCCCTGAGAGAACTGGCTTTACTCCAAGAGCTGGCAAACACTGGTTAATATACATGTAAATGGTTTATTCCTTTCAGAGTAAGCAATTGCACAAAATGAAATACCGAATGAAAGACAAGCCCAGTTTTTCTGCTGATGCCTGTCTCGGATGCAGCGCTGCTGAAAGCCTCTGCAAGCTTTTTCACACCGAGTCAACAGGGAAAAAGCCACCTTTTCTTTTGAGAGCGAGACAATTTCACTGTGGAAACACAAAAGCTTTTATATAAATATTAATCATCCAAGTTGTCCTGGAGTTAAGTGGATGGAGACTGGCTTACATAAGGTTGCAGTACTGGCTTAGTAATAGTGAGATGTACTGAAATGGTTTTGCAAACACTGCTCCAAACAGGCTGCTCCTCAATACAAGAGCTGCAGTGCCAGAAGTAGATTCAGCGACCCCAATATTTAATCTGACAGTACTATAAAATAGCACTTCACTCCCAAGAGTGAAAAGGTGTATTTTGTCCTTTGAATTTGTGGTGCAGGCATAAAGGAAAAGGAAACTGTTATTTTCCTCAAAAACTGGAAGAAAGCAGGGACACCAACAAAAGGGACAGAGGTTCAACAGAGAGAGAGAGAGGCAAATAAACCAAGTACCTGGACAGAACACCAGGCAGTGATTTAACAGAGCTCTTAGTGCACAGCCTTAACCAGTCCAGAACCTGAATATTCTAAATAAAGCCAAGTGTAATGCACCCATACCCTTGAGTATGGGCTCTCCAAAACACAAGAGAATCAACAAGCACATTCTGTGCATTTGGAGGTGAGGACAGTATGCATCACCTCCAGCAGGATGCTGAGAACCATCCTGCCTACAGAGGGCTAGAGATAACAGAAGATACTTAGATCTACTTACTCCTCCTATGTACATACAGGCCATCAACCATTGCTTACCCCTCTGTCCAACAGTAAGGTGAGATTTACTCCCCCCCTCAATTAACTGAGCCTTGAAACTAGAACTACAATCACAAATAAGGTTTTTAAAGGGAAAAGGAGAAGCATAGCCTTTTATCTTGGGTACTGCACCATATGCAGCAGCTCACTTTCCTCGAGAGCACACTAAAGTGGGATGGTAGCAACAGGTCAAAACTGTTTATAAACCTTAGACAGAAATGTCACCATATTAATGTACTTCAAAATAGCAAGTTTAGAATGAAAAACAAAACAAGACAGAAAGCTCTGGCTTAGATAATGATAACCTGATGGAACCAAAGTGCAAAAAGTGTACAGCACTTAAAAAACAACCACCAGGACACCTACAGTCAAAATTCACCTGTTCAAATGAAAGGAAAGATGAAAGATAAGCAAACACTGATGGGAAACAACACTATCAGTAGAAGGGACCTTCAAAAGATACAGGACTATGTACATGTTGCAAGAGCTGATGGGAAGTTCAGCTCCCATCTGGCTACTTGTTTCAGTTGCTCTACAGTGCTCCACAGGTTTCACCTAGGTCTCTCCATGGACACAAATATCTATGGATACGCAGCACACAGATCTGCATTTTACAGAAATTAATCATAGAATAGTTAGGGTTGTAAAGGACTTTAAGATCATCAAGTTCCAACCCCCCTGCCATGGGCAGACACCTCACACTAAACCATGCCAACCAAGGCCAGGGCTGCAGCATTCATAACTTCCTTGGGCAAACCATTCCAGTGCCTCAGCACCCTCAGAGTAAAGAATTACTTCCTTATATCTAACCTGAACTTCCCCTGTTTAAGTTGTAACTCGTTACCCCTTGTCCTATCACTACAGTCCCTAATGAAGAGTCTGTCCCCAGCATCCCTATAGGCCCCCTTCAGATACTGAAAGGCTGCTATGAGGTTGCCACACAGCCTAGAATTGCTCTTCAACATTCTCCATTTTGTCAGGAAAACAATTTACACTTCACAGGCTGTTACATTAAAGCTACTTTTGACGTCTTGCTCATACTTCCCTCCCCAGATTCTACGGATTTCTTCTTAACCTGCAAAAAATTACAGAGCTGGTTATGGCTGGAGCAAGCTCACTGACTAGTACCTGACAGTACTTTGCCTTGAACCTCAACCCTAACACTGCACTTCTCAGGGCAGCTTTCATACAAAGCAGACTCTCCCTCTTCTTGTATTCTAGTGCTTACATGACACTTTCAGATCTCACAAGGGGATCTGCTGAATAGAAGGGCAACATAACAGAACAAGACCCAGGTTCAGCACTGAAGAGGGTTTTAAAACTTATTACAGGGTATCACTTCGACACTCTGTGTTATACGTGGCTGAAATGAATACACATGCCAGGCAGAGCTTCAAGAGAAGGCACCTCTAGTAAAGGCACCAGCACTATTACCAGATAAGCCCCCAGTTAGCACAGATCACCACACTGGACAGAGATTTAACTCATCGAGAGAGCAGACAGCTAACCGGATTTCTTAATGGGCTTCTCTCCGTTTCACTGTGGCTGATGCATACTGCATATAGGATTTTGGAAAGAGATTTTTTTTCCCCAAATAGCACATTCTGCTCTACTACAGCATTCTGCTATCATCTTGGCTTATGCTTATATAAAGTACCAGATGGAAAGCCAGAAGTTACATCAGCAGTCACTAAGAGGTTAATCATTAAATTCAAGCTATGCCAGGGCAGTGACAAAGTTGAACTCTTGAATAAACGGAGTTTGAATAAAGGTAGCACTGATTTTCCTGAAGAGGCTTCATTACTTAAGTCCAAAAGTGTGACTTCTTTTGAGAGGATGAAGTTAAGAGTTAATCCAAATGTATTATTTCTTTTCTACCCAAACAGAAACCAACCCATTTACGATGCAGCCAACATGACAGGCCTCCTTTCCTTTCACTGTTCTCTCCCCTCCAAGAGAAACTCAACTTCACAAGACTTTAAACCTCAGGGAAAAGAAAACCCAACAACATAACCAAAAACCTTAAAAAAAAAAACAGTTCATCTTTATCCTACAAGCTTTTTTTCCAATGCATATTTTCTCCCAACTACTTTTATCTCTGTATTGTTATTAATGCTTTCCTAGAAAGGAGTTCCTTTAGCATGCAAGTGAAAAACTAATTTGATGAAGAGACAGGGAATGTTTGGAGCCCAGTGAAGAGACACGAGGAAAACATTTGGATATTCCAGACTTCCTACCATATTTTACACTTTCCAAGTCTGATCTTCCTGTTTCCAATTTAAAAAAGGTACTGGAATCAACCAGCTGACTACTACAAGCTGTACCATTGAACAGAAGAGTTACTCCTTTACCCTCTTCAAGTCTGATCAGGATCATTCAAAAAGCAAAGCGATCTGAGTTTTGATTTTCCACAAGTACTCCGAAACACTTATTGAACCATGGCAATTATGCCCGTGACAAATCCTAGGGACTCAGTGTTTCCTGACTTTCCAAAATCACTGTTTTGACTCACCCACATCTCTCGAAATGTGAAACTTACTTAGATAAGGTTTAAGAAAAAGCAAGAAGATTGGAGAGACCAAGTTAATCAGGAAAAAACAGGGAAAAATAGCTCCCCAAACAAATAACTACATATCTTTCCTGAGAGAAGCGGCGTAATTTCTTACTCTCCTATTCTGAAAGCATTACCTCTTTCACAGTTAAGCAACATTTCCCCACAGAAGCCATCACTGATTGCATTCATTTGGAATTTTTTATGTAAACAAGTGTTGGAATAGGAAATGAGAAGCCAAAAAAGGATATTAAATTACAGGATGTATACATCCCAGAACGTTGCATGTATCTCTTTGGAGAGCAGGAACAACAACAAATTGGACATGAAATAGAAATAAAAGTAGACAAGAACGCGGAACCTGAAAGGGGTTTGCATAAGGTCCCTCATGTCTTAAGAATTTGTTAGAAGATGCTGTTAGAGCACCTGAATTTCAGAGAATTAATTCAGAAATAGCTCCTGTTGCAGCAGTTTCTGGTAGAATATTTTACCCTGGCTGTCAGCCAAATCTCTGCTATGCTGATGCCAAATAAATGATACCCCATTTCAACGACAGATGCTGTTGTGTTGACACATAATTGATATGTTCGTATGCAGGGCTCCCTGGAATTCTGTAACAGCAACACTTTATTCACAAGAAATACAACTGACAGCTGAATTCAAAGGGATTTGCACATAGCTGATGCTGCGACACTGCTGGCATTGTGAGTCTGGAGGGAAGAGATCGCTATCCAGGGTGGTCAGGAACAGGGGAGGCCGTAGATCTCCCAGGGCCATGAAAATACAAAGTAAAAGCAAAGTGGCTCAGGCAGAAAGCTCAGAGAAACAAGAAAACCTCAAAGTTTTCAACACAAGTTGCATATCCCTTTCCTGCAGAGCTTGTAACTGTGTAGGAGATGGAAGTCATAGAAACGCCACAGCACTGAAGTAACAGATAGGTCCATAATCTCCTCCTCTCTTTGACTTCCTCGGTTTCCTAGGCAGTAAACAGTTTAACAACCTTTAAAAATACACTTAGCAAAGGTATGTTCCAAAGAAAACATTATGTCCCCACCTCCTTGCACGTTCACTCTCCTGGAGTTAACTTGAAATGAACTTTCATAAGCAGTATTTATTTTGGGAAGCAACCACATCCCTCCTCAAGCTTAACAAACCTTCAGCATCTACTGTGATTCTGACAGGGAGAAAACAAAAGACAACGACACTGCGAGATATGCCTGCAGCCCAGATTTTCCTTGGGTTTAGTAACACAGCATCGTATTATTTTCACACAATAAACAGAAACATTCACAGAATGAAAATATTCAGAGAAAAACTCATACCCCTTCATTTCACACCAATAAAAACCAACCCAGCAACAACTAACATTTGGCACAAAACCCAGCAGTGACTAAATGCCATATAGCAAAGTTGTCAGTCAGTTATCCAGATAGTATATGTTCAGCACAAACGCAATGTGAAGTATCTTGCCTTTAAATTAAAATAAGGTTGAGCTTAAAAATACTTTTGAATTGCAGGTGTAGGGATTATCAAACACATTTGAAGCTTGGAGATGAGGAGGAATCACTAACTGGAAGTCTTTTCAATCCCTGGAAAACCTATTTTGTTGGCTGTTTCTTAAACTACATTTCAGAACACTGATCGCAGCCCAGAAAGCTTCTGCAGTGTAATATGCTGCTGCTGCTTGTGGGGCCTTATCTGGCTTTCAAATATTGTCTGTGCTTCCCTGCTAGTACCACAGGGAAGATTTCTTTCTCCAGTCACCTCTTTCCTTACATTATATGAAATAAAGACTGATGTTAATTCTTCACTCTGCACACGGTGGCTCTTTCCTTTCATTCTCCCTCTCCTGTGCTTCTAAGGGTTGCTAAGGCCAAAACTGTCAGAAGACCTCACTTCACACTGAGTTTCTCCTTCAGGAGTGCCCAGCAGAGAGTTTAAAGTTATACAGAGGAAAAAAAAACGATGCATTTATCATCAAAGCTTGTAGCTCTCGCAATGCCAAAATTGTCATTTAGTTCAGCAACATGGGATATGTAAAACATCCAGGTTTATATCACTGCAAAAGCTCAGTGACTGAAAAGGTCGAGGAAGTGCATTAAGTAGGAAAGCTTTAGGGGTTCTTTTCACTCTTATGACAGGCACTGGAAAACCAATCTTTGCCAAGAAAACACATCCAGGCATCAGACGTTTAAGCACCAAGTGCACAGGTACCTTCTTCTGAATGTCCCAAACCCCCCAAACCAACCAACTCCCCTCTCCCCAGCTAAAAACAAACCCACCACCACACACACACACAGACGCCATAGGTGTTTTTCAGAGTCACAACAGGAAGCTGAGACTAACCTCCCCATGGCAGCCGGGCATCCCAGGAACATATACAGAGGGTGGTGAGGCACTGGCACAGGTTGCCCAGAGAAGCTGTGGCTGTCCCATCCCTGGCAGTGTTCAAGGCCAGGCTGTACAGAGCTTTGAGCAACATGGTCTAGTGTGAAGTGTCGCTGCCCATGGCAGGGGGTTGGAATTGGATGATCTTAAGGTCCTTTCCAACCCAAAACACTCTGTGATTCTATGAATGAGGAAAGGAACATGAGAAAACAGCTAAGCCAACTGCCGCTTGCATTGATTTACCAGAACCAGTCATGGGGCATGACAGGTTGGTACACCACAGGCAGACCCACCCTTCCTCATTCCTGTCCAGAGGATCAGATGCAAACCAGCTCCAGTTCAGAAGCTGCAATGATTAGCTAGACTCGTGCTGTACCTGAACTAAAACAGTCCAGCCTCTCAGTGCTGTATTTTAAATTGAGCAGGGTGTTGAAATAACAACACCAGAAGGCTTAGAGAGAAGCTCCAACTCCTGTCTAATTATTTGAGAGTGTGGGCAGAGAAGTGCAGGTCAGCTGCAAGGTACCGTATAGCTACTCCCTATCTGTGTTAGGAAGGGCATAATTAGTCCAGAAGGACATCAGTGTTAAGATGAGCAGACCAATTTGAACGTTTGTGCTCCTAAGATTTACTCCTATAGGTTTCTTTGGGTGTTGGGAACTTCCCTTAAGCACACACTAAATTTAATAACTTTCTTTAAAAATAATAAAAATCATCATGTTCAATAGTAATAACCCATCCTGTTATTAACAAAGGCAAGGATTTGAAAAGTCAACAGTAGGAGTGAGAATCAATTTGGCTTCTGCATTTTGTTCGGTCTGGATACAGAACAGAAAGGTCTCACTTTCTCCCACTCAGGAAGACACTGCTACAGCTGGAAGATATGGAAAAAGCAATAAGACAATTGTATACAAATAGTTCTGTTTCTCTTCCCCAATTTATAATGTCATTTAAAAAAACCCAACAACCCAAAGCATGTTTGTTGGAGGTTACTGTACAATGAGTTAACATGCTAAATAAATCACAGAATCATAGATAATTCTATTATAATTCTATTATCAGCAGAAAGAAGTAAAAGCAAGTCAGCTTCAACCTGCAGAAATATAAGACTTAAAAACAGTTCAGGCTATCAGATTTCAGAGCAAATCTTCCTTTGACAGGCACTGTTTCCCATCCTGTTAAATATTTCTCTTACCAGTGTGGGAAAGATTTAAACAATGGAGGGAAACTGGCTATGGCTTGCTCTGCAGGCTGAAATAACCTCAATTCAGCAATAAGAATCAGCATGAAGACTTCTGAATAACAGTATCAAACCCTAACAATTAGGCAAGAAGTTAACATGCAGCCCTTTCCCCCATGCCAGTGCCCCACAAGGAACTTTAGGTCTCCAAGCCTTCAAACATACCCCACAGCAGTATAACTACACTCCTTTACACAGTTAGGAATTCAATAAACTTTAGTTCTTCTGCACTTAAGACGGATGTTTATCCTTCAGTTCCTGTCCTAAACTATGCTAGAGTTTAACTCCCACCCAAAGTAGGCTGCACCATGATGGTGCATGTGCTGGGCTGATGGTGAGACCCAGCCAGCACAGTAAATGTATTAGTTTCTAAGCAAAACCAAACAATTACAGGAGAATTCTCTGAGCCTTTTTGTGGCACAGCTCCAGGCTCAGAGCCACATTTTGTACTGGTACCAGTAAGGTCTAATAAAAGCTCAGGGATCTTGAATCTTATTTGTATCATGACAGCCATGTACCTAAGCTATGTTTGCGGGGGCACTTCTGTAACTAAAAGCTGTATGCTGCAGCTTCCCTGAACAACTCCTTCTTTTTGTTATCCCTCTAGTTGGGTATCAGAGTCAAGCACAAGATCTTTCATGACACAACAATGCTATATAAAGTGCAAGACACTACTGACATCTAACTACCAGTAAGCAGCCACTCTAGGAACAAACACTTTAGAGGCAAAGCACATCAGTGAGTTTCAATAACAGATTTATGCAGCACACCTCCCCTCCAGCCCTGATGCTAAGCACTGTGGTCAGAGAACTTCATTCCAAATACACATACAAAGCCAAGGTGTCAAACAAAACCAAACTGACACTGGGTAAAAAAGCAGAGACCGATTTATAAACAGAAAGCAGATTGAGAAGACGGATCCACACTCTGAGGTTGGGTACATCCAAATCATGATTATCCATGCCTCTAGCATGATACAGAGCCTAAATCAACATGGCCTGAATAAAAGGTTTTTATACTTAACAATTAATAAGGCTCAAGGACCCTTATCAAAGAGCCTATCTGAAGGCAGGTAGTACTTTGAGCACGAAAGCCCAGCCAGGCCCCTGCTCAGATTCCATTTTTTTTCCAAGTTTACTATTACACAGCCACAGCTCCTCAACTCCTTAACCACAGTGTATCTTTACACTTACTAGATGCTTTTAGAGCTGCCTATGGCCAAAAGAAAATAGAAAAAACACAATAAATCACAGCTGCACAAGTGCTTGTAAACAGAAGTACCAAGACAATAGAGTCCCAATCAAAACGGACTGGGTTTGTTACTGCCAGAGTCTCAGGGGTGCCCACATAAGTAAATAGGAGGCCACATCATTCTGTACTCCCCTCATCAGCTCATTTCAGCCTGGAGAAGTCGTTTGTGCCTGCAGCAGGGCAGGCCACAGTTCTACTCTTCAAGTGACAAAGCTGCAAACACATTGGCATAGGCAGAAGCAGCTTTTGCACTGATGCAGCTCTTTATTTCCCACTCTTTTTGTGAAATACAGAAACAATTTCTGAGTAAGGCCTTTGGGGAAAGAGCTTTACTCAAAATCACTAGTCCTCTGTCTGGCACAATAAGAGCAGAGAATGCAAATGAGCTTCAATAAAAGCAGCTGGCAATCAGTAAGAAAGGGCTGGTCTCCAAGAGTAAACTGGGTTCCTCTAAGGATAAGAGTTAAAAGGGGAAAAATAGAAGAAGATGGATAAAGGAAGAACAAATGTAAACAACACGGGGGGATGCACAGAAGGAATACAATCTAATGATGCAATTTAAAGAAATAAAATCAGACCAACTGACAAAGAACAGCTGGGAGTAAATAGGAAAGAAAAATACAGATCACTATAGTGCAAGGAAAAGGATCATTAGGAGAAGTCTAATGAACACATGTGCAATCCAAACAAGACAAAATAAGACTCATGAAAGGGAGCAGATCAGAGGCTAGGTGGCATGAAGGCTTAAGGCACCAACGAGTTCATGCTCTAGCCTGATAGCTGGTGGTGAGTCCAATAATGAGTTACAGCATCCCTGCTACGCACATCTGGCCACTTCACAACACCTTGCACACTCATTCCTCTGCCCTTCTGCCATAATGCAGATCAGTACTCACCTGAGTGGAGCAGAAACCACCATGCATGCAGTCAGGCTCCTTTTCTAAGTTTCCTTACCTCAGGAAGTCCACAGACACCTGGCAAAGGACCTGCAAAAGCCCAGCATTACTGTTACCAACTGTGTAAAGAAAAAGCATTCCTCAAGACTGACATGTTTGCTGACTTTTCCCTATTACTGTGTCTCATTTTGGCTCATTGTGGCTCATACTGGGCTCATATAAGTCCATTAGAGAATACACTGTGGCCACAGCAGCAGCCTTCCCTTGCAGCTCTTATAGACAGTACAGGACACAGAAGTGAAAATACAAGTATTTTGGCACTGTTGGCAACCTCTGTTCAAGAAAAACCCCAAAATCAAGTGTCTTGCATACTCCAAGTCAGCATCACAAATCACCCTCCATCTTCCATCTACAAACCCAGCTTCATTTGCTGGTTTTATCAATGTCCTCCACCAAACACTTGGTTAACATGGCACAAAGGTCCCTATTTCACAAGTGCCATTAATGCTTCATATTAGCACACAGGAAGACAAGCAGTTCCTTTGCTCAGAGGCTTTTTAGCCACAAAGAATCCCACCAGCAAACTACACAATGAAACTCCTTTGATCCCAAGAATGTAGCCCCTATCTTCAATAAAGTAGCTGCCTAAATAGCATACATTAATGATACAGGGTGGAAAGTGGAATTTTTCTACACTCCTATGAAACTGCAGGGGAAGTCGTGTCACTGCATACTATTTACTTAGATTAAGTTTTGAGGAGCATACTGATGGCACGGACTTCTCCGTCTAGTCAAGTTGTTAATACACTTAACATTATGCTTATACTTTCAGAACTTTAATAAGAGAATAATTTGACTGGGGCATGCCCTACATATTAAGGAATTCCTGTGAGATTTCTAATGACAAAAATGGTCAGAAACTTTGAGGCACACAGACATCTAAAAGCACAGAACTTGCATTTTAAAGAGATAAATCTGGAGAGGGACTTTTTACAAGGGCATGTAGCAATAGAACATGGGGCACTGGCTTTAAACTTAATGAGTGTAGGTTTACACTAGATATAGCATGAAGTTCTTCACTGTGATGGTGGTGAGGCGCTGGCAAAGGGTGCCCAGGGAAGCTGTGGCTGCCCCAGCCCTGGCAGTGTTCAAGGCCAGGTTGGACAGGGCTTGGAGCAACCTGCTCTAGTGGAAGGTGTCCTTGCACACGGCAGGCAGTTGGAACTGGGTGAGCTTTAAGGTGCCTTCCAACCCAAACCATTCTGTGATTCTATGATGAAGTGACTCGCTTCTTTGCAATTAAAATCAGCATACAAGAATTCAAACAAAGCAGGATGGAGAAGACAAAAAAAAAAAACCCAAACCAAACCCAAAACTAAACCAGTTAGGGCAAAAGACAACAAAGAGAATATTATCACACATTCTCATCCCCTAGCAATACAGATGTGCCTAAAGGGCTCACAAATACCTGATCTCTGGCTGTTCGCCACATCCAACATACAAAGCCTGCTTCTTCTATTGCCTACAGCAATTACTTTAGGGTTTGTTTTAACAAGTAAAAATCTCTTTCTCAAGAAAAGAAAAAAGCAGGGAGGAGAGGCCTGCACTGCTGCATTTTACATCAACAAACTCAAGGCCTGCCACTACTGTTAAGACAATTACAGCATTTTAAAGCACATTTCCCTAAGGTAGCAAGCAGTTAAGACCTTTATATACTGAAAGAGATGGCCTTTCACATTAGCATGGCCTATTAGCCACAAACAGGATTAAGAGCTCAGCAAATCCTCACAGAGCCCACATCTGTCAACATAACTCTTTCCCATAATGGGCAGAAAGAAAGGTAACTTCTCAGCTTTACCGAGCCCTTACAGGAAAGTTGATACTGCAGTGATTTAAAGGAACAGAACCAAAAGGGGAGCAAAAAAAGGGCACAATCATGGAGGCCCCTCAGGATCTGTTACCTTGTAGAAAAAAACCATTCCACCTGGTTACAGAACTTGAGGTCTTACAAAGCAGCTCTGCCTTTGCTCCAGTGTCCCTGTACAGCAACCAACCCTAGGAGCTCTCCAGAGAAGATAACAGCCAAGATCTCCTTTCAGGACATTTCTATAAGCATGACAGGAGTTCCACAATCCGTCCAAAAACAGAGAGATCCAGACTGGGATGCTACTGAACATCAACCTGCCCATAGATGTGTCTTGCAGTGCATGACAGAGATTAGTACAAAGAGATAGTTTTATTCTGGAGCACCTGGACCAAAATAGTTGAATCAAGAGATGCCAGATCCATTCTGGAAGGCCTCAGATGGCTTTGGATGCAGCTGGGACACAGCTGTAACAGTCAAAGCAAAACCCAGCCCAATTCAGTACAGTGAATTGGTGCTCAGTTCCCTCGAACCCTGATGCCACTGTAAAGGATCAATGTGTCTGAGTGCAGTCCCCATGACAGCAGTGCTACCTGCTGAACCAGGGTAGGTCTCCTAGGACTCTTAATGGAGAAACTCTTTCAGCCCCTCTCCACCACTGCTTCTTGGTAGCATACACCCCATCAGGACAAGTCTCGCTGGGCTTCAAAGTAACAGGCAAAGGAGAAAGATAGTGGAGGGGGAACATTTGCAACAAAAAATAAACACAGAAACTGCATTACATTACACATTAAGTGCCATGGCCGAAAGATTTAGGGTATAGACCATCTACTGTTCCATAAGCCAGCTCCTACCACCTAATCATCATGTATATCGTATATATGTAAAAGCATTTCACTATTTAATGCATGGAAAAACACGACTGAATAATAATAAAGATCATTTTGCTAGCACAAAGATATAGCAGCGACAGGTGGGCATACAGTCCAATCCTCACTGTTACTGCACACACCTCTAAACAAGCAGCAAGGAAACAGCCATCAGCTGGGGAACATGCCTGAGGGTTGTCACCTCACACAGGGCACTGTTCACCCAAGTCTCATGCTCTGGTGTAGCTTTAAAGCTCAGGTGGTGCTCCATGGACAGGAGGTACGGGCATGCGGCCTCTGTTAAATGACCTGATGTCTTGCACAGAGCAGTCCCATCGACCTGTGAGCGCCAACCACATCCCTGATGGCTGTTAAGTGTGCTAAGGACCCATGAGAAGGAGGGCTTTCCCATGTCCACTCTGGCAGCACCTGAAGATGCCCAGCTCTGTAAATGGCTTCTTTACCTTTGTATGTCTGCAGTGCTGTGCTGTATCACTCTGCATTCATGACCAACAGCTCTGACAAAACCCTCCCGAGGAGCAGAATCTTACACAAGTCCACCCTGGAAGAAGCACTAAAGAACAGGCAGTTCCTAGAGTTTCCCATGCGATAAGGAGTATTTGACAGCCGCACACAAAATTCCAGTTGATAGGTATGTCCCTTCCACATTTCCCACAAAGCATGAGGGAAAGCAGCAGCTAACATTGCTGTGACAAGGAGCAGCTCATTTACCTGACAAAGATCTGTGAAAATTCTGTCTACAAAGGCTGAGAACAGCCTAAAATCAGCTTTCTTCTTAACTTCAGTCTAGGAGGGCTCTATGTTATAAATAGGCCACTTAAAGGCAGTTAAGAGAGAGGGGGGGAAGTCATTAAAAATGTACTAATGAGAAACTCATCTCACTTTTTTTAACAGGGCATCAGGGAATTCCTGCAAGGCTTCTGGTTCATTTAAAGGAGGAAATTCCTTAACAAAGCTAAAGATAACTGACAATCAAATCTTCACAACCGAGAGGAACACGGAACCCCCGGAGGTCCCAGCACAGGGTGGTACTGCAAACCCACACCATACAAACATCAGGCAGGTCGGGACCTTGGAATGGAAATCTCTGTGACTGAGAACATCCAATTCCTGCTGCTTTAAAAGATGGTTTGAACCATAACCGGTTTCGAAAGAACAGAAAACAAACCAATCTCTTACAGGTAACCAGCGATGAGAACCAAAGAACTATGAACCGAACTCATGTCTGTATGGACAAAATACATACAAATTAAGGCACAGTGGCTAAAATAAGAGAGAAAAGCCACATTTTCACTTTTAGAAGATATTCTTTTTTTCCCGGGTCACATTTTAACGCTTTCCTGAGGGTTCCCCCCCCCTCCAACCGGTTGCTTAAACACAAGTCTCGGTCGTTCCCCGATACACGCGATGGGTGAACCGAAATGAAGACGGAAAACCAGATCAACACCTTGAAGTCTTCCCCGAGTCTCCTCAGGAGCTGCCCTCGCTGTGTCCGCGCTCAGCACCGCTTCCAGGGGCTGCAGCTCACACCCCCAACCCCGCCGCGGCTCCGCTCCGCCACCGGCTCACCTCAGCTCCCCCCGGTGGGGTCCGTGCCGGGAGCGATCGGTGTCAGGGCTCTGAGGCGAGAGGCCCCCTGCGACACCAACCCCCCCCCCCCCCCATACCACACACGCTGAGGCGGCGGCTCCCCGCGCTCGCCCCCCGGTTCTCCGCCGCCCCGCACCGCCTTTGCAAACTTTCCGGTTCACCCGCGGCCGCCGCCGAGGAGCGCTCGGAGCCGAACTCCGCAGGAAGTCGGCCCGCCCCGGAGCCGAGCCCGCTGCTCCCCTGGGCACACCGCGGGCTGGGCTCGGCCCGCGGCCCCCCTCAGCGCTCCCTGCAGCGCGCCGCCCGCGCCCCGCCGCTCTCCCTCCCTCAGGACAGCGGGCCGCCAAGCGCCCGCACTTGGAGTTGCGCTCACCGGAGGGACGGGCAAAGCCCGAGCTGGCCGCCGGCAACTTCCCCGCTCCGCCACACGTGGAGCCCAGGCGCGGGCCGGCTGCCCCGCCGCTCGGCGCAGGAGACGTGGCAGCTCCAGCCCGCCCCGGCCGCGCCGGAGGCTCCTCCCGGCCCCGCGCTGAGCGGAACGCGGGGCGCCCTCTGCCGCACGCCGAGGGACCCGCTGCCCCCGGGCCTCGCCTCGCCGCGGCTGCGCTGCCCCTGCCGCCTGTGGTGGAGCGCGGCGGGAAGCGCAAGGGTGAGCTGCAGCCGCCGCCGCTCCTCGTCCGCCTGGAGGGAGGCAGCGGTGGGTGGGAGGTGAGTGAGTCACAACCCGGGGCCCGCCGGCTGTGCGGGACGGGACGGGACGGGACGGCAGCAGCGGGGAGTACGGGGAGCCCGGGGAGCCCGGGGAGCCCGAGAGCGGATCTCGTGCGGGAACGCGTTACTCCGAGCCGTGCCGTGTTGCCTTCACTGGTACGTGCCCACATAGAACCACAGACTGGTCTGGGTCGAAGGGACCTTAAAGATCATCCAGTTCCAGCCCTCTGCCATGGGCAGGGACACCTTCCACTAGAGCAGGTTGCTCCAAGCCCCGTCCAACTTGGCCTTGAACACTGCCAGGGATGGGGCAGCCACAGCTTCTCTGGGCGACCTCTGCCAGCACCTCAATACCCTCATAGTGAAAAATTTCTTCCTTAGGTATAATCTAAATCTCCCCTCTCAGTTTAAAGCCATTCCCCCTTGTCCTATCCCTATATGTCTTTGTAAAAGTCCCTCCACAGCTTTCTTGTAGCCCCCTTTAGGTAGAATCACAACAGCAACTGCTTTCTTGTGTATCAGTAGGATGGAAGCACTTGTTGAGTTGCTCAAACTCTGCTATAATGGGCCTCAAATAAAAACAGAGAGCAGTGTCCTCCTCTTGGGGACAGCAGGAGGGCTGAATTTGCTGAGGAAGCCCATCACACCCAGCCAGTTATCTCTGTGCCAGCAGGACCTCAAAGCACCTGTAGCTGCTTCCCAGTTTCCATGGTTTAGGCTGACTCCACCACAGAGTTGCTCTTGTTTCATATTAAGAGACCTCTCGCTGTGTTCCTAAACAGACAGTAGTTGTTTAGGTAGGAAACACCTCAGACGTCTATCTGCAGTTCCTTCTGTTTAGGATTGCATGTTTCGCAAGTAAAAGACATTACCTGGGCTTTGTCATTGCAGAATGCCTGACGTGGAGGTTTTCACTATGAAGGTCAGCTGGGAGGAGTCTCACCCTTCCACCAGGTTAATAACAGCTACAAAACTCTTCCTAAGCTTAATGGTGTCATCTTTTTCCTCACACCTTTCTTAAGGTGTTTCCTGTAAGAGTATTCATGTCAGGCACCTTAGTGTAACCTTAATGTGCCTCCTAATTGAGCGGTATTAGACTGTCGTGTTGTTACCTCCTATTGCTATTCTTTCTGCTGAAAGCATCCATTTCTTACAACGCCAGGCAGAGTTTTAATCTTGAGGTGCACTGCCAGTTTGAGGTGAGGATCTGACTTTGAAGTCGTAAAGAGGTGCTGTTGCTGATGTTCAAATAACGCTGAACTGCTTCGGGCTAAAGCAGAGAAGAAATAAAACTGTGTTGTTCTAAAACATCTCTCACTCTGTGGTTATCTCAAAGGGCTTTATGAAGTAATGTCAAGTAAAGGAGCACCTTTAAGTACAGCAGCCGTTCTGTGCACAAATGCACCTTTGAAGACAGACATTTTTTGGCATTAGAGCTATCTATACTCATTTGGTGTCTATATAGTAGGGCTGTTACACATGTTTAATGATTACCTGCAAGGCCATGAGAAATGTCCAATAATGGTCACTGCTTAAAGGCATTAAGGTAAGATAAAGTATGTGTGTATATTAAATTCCTCCTTAGGCTGACTCAAGGTATGAAAAAGCAGCCCAGGAGATGTTAAGGTTAAAGTGAATGTGTGACTCTGCTATATTTTCCAGTAAAGCTGCTACATTTATAGAGTACATACATTTTTTGTTATTGTGCATTCATGCTGAAGTGCTTCAACAAAAAAACTATACCTAAACTTAAATTTGAGCAATAGATCATCTCACATGGGCTGGCACACAGTTAATTGCTACTGTATTCACTCCAGCTTCGGCAATGCTCTCGCAGCAGGACATTGCCATTTAGGAAACACAGCTTCATTTCTAAGCTTTAAGCAGAAGGCAATATGTAGACCATATAGGATTTTCCAATCTGCATCCGTCCAGAGGAGATATGATTAAGTGCATTTTTGTTTAGATATTGATTTCTTCACCTGGCTTCCTCAAATGTCAGATATGTGTAGGGGTTTTGTCCAAGAAAAATAGGGCTGTTTGGAGTATTGATTGCAGCAGTGGAGTCTGCAGTACAGCTCAGGAAAAAGGTTTGGTTCACATTTTAAGACATTGCACTGTTCTTTAATAATCCTGTACATCCTTTGGATGTAGATGTAAAATCTGCTGCCAGGATTATATTATAATCTTTATTATGTTATTTGTAATCTGGAAAGAAAGTGATTTCAGGTTGAGCTATCAGCATGCAGTAATCTCCCCTTAAACCTGCTCAGAATTTATAGGGGTTTTTATGTGGCACTGTAAAAGGATAGGAAATGCTATTACTGAATTCAGTATTTTTTCCTTTTGATATATCCTACTTTTGCAATGGTAGCAGTTTGGTCTTTTAATGAATACAGATGTTTTTACATGTGTGTGTGTGCGGAGAGAAAGATGAAACAGCACACGTAAACAGTAATTGAAGTGCAGCAATTGTGGGAGGAGTTACAAGTTCAAGTACAAAATGTGATTGTATGGGTGTGGATACGTATATGCTACAAGGGCCTTTCCCTGGAGAATTTTTTCCTTCCATAAGAACCTGCAGTGGTAAAACCTGCCAGACAGTATCATTCCCAACTGTCAAAATATTTCCTCATAGTAAGAAACAAATGTTGCTTGCCAAGGCTCTTTGGGTTTGTGATTTTTTCACAGACTCCAGCAGTTCTGGACTTTTTTTTTCTCCAAAGGGTGTTGGAGCCACAGCACTCATACAGCAAATACTTCCCACCTCTGTGCAGTTCCACCTCTGGGGTTTGCTGTGAACTCCTGTGCTTTCAATTTCTTTTTGGTTCCACACTTTCAGATTTACTTTGGGCTCTTGTTCATGCTCTGTTCATGTCATACTCTTGTGGGATCTCTCCTGAATCACATCATTACAGTCATCTTTCTGTCATGTTAAATGGAGAGATTTAACATGGAAATATCCCATATAGTTACCTGAAATGCTGAAGCTAGGTAACATTCAGCTGTCAAGTTCTGGATGGGAGGGATGTGCCATGGAAGTGTCTATTTATCTTTTACCAACTATAAAAAGTACATAAAAAGTAAATCAGAGTTAGACACTTAAAGCGGGCTGAGATGAACTCGTCTTACGAGACTTCTCTGTTGCCAGTGAAGTCAAAGACAAACTCTGAGTAATTTCAGTACTGAAATTTTAGTACTGGAAGATAAGGCCCAGAACTTTTTTGTCCTGGTAACAATAGTACCTGAGGTGATGGATAACGAATGCCTTCTTTTCTAGCTCAGCAGCTACCTCAGGCCACAAGTGAACATTAGTTATTACTATCTGAAAGTAGTTTGGTAGTCTCTGAAAAATGAGACTCTTAATCTCAATTCTCAGAGATGACTTCACGATAGATGTCCTAGAGACTATAGTTCTCTTTGTCTTCTGGAGAGATCTTCAGAGCTCAATCTAACAGTGGCAGAACAAGTGCATGAAAGAGATGCTTTCAGGAGTGAATCAGCTGTGAAGTGGAAGTATTCGTGTGGGGAACAACATTCCAGGAACAGACTTTTCAGGCTCCCAGGTTAACGTTAAAACTCAACATGGTCACACTAAGAATGGGATTAAAACCATGCACATAAATAAATTGATAGAGTAATATACATCTGGTATGAGTTTAAATGTGTCACTACTGGTAATGTCTAAATTGAGACAGGATGCTTACCTTAAAAAATTCATACAAGAATTGAGCCCAGAAATCGTGATGACCTCTATATATACAGAACGTCAGAGTAAGTGATGTCAGTGCTTTCTTCTGACTTTACAAACTATGGGATAAGTCCTTCAAACAGAAAGCCAGTCCCTATTGTCAAGGTAATAGAAGTGGTTTGCACTGTCACCATCCTTCAGAACAATTCTTTCCTGAACTCTGGGTAGCAGTTTTACAGTCAAAATGGTTTGGTCAGGGTAGAATCTAAAATAGCTGTTAGAAGAATATGTGAATTGTGATAGAAAACAAAAGACTGGATTCATCTGCTGGTACTGTCAGGGAAATTACATTGATTTACAAAAGGAAACATTCTGGTCTATGAACATTTGAAGCTAAGACTAAAACATACCAAGATCCTATCCTTTTTCCCTAGAGCTCCATGTCACAGCAGGACTCTTGGACTTCAGAATTCCTCTTTCAGCAGGAAGCAATGTGTGATATTCTGAAAGATATTATAGAAATACGCTGTCTCCAGAACTTTGGCTGATCTTATCTGAAAAGCATAAAAATGTTATTCAAAACTGGCAGATAATTTACATTTGGTATGTTGGATACACTACAATAACTGTTACATTTTTCAGGCTAATTCTATAGTGCATGTTTAGTCTTTCTGCATTTCATTTGCTGTCACAAGTGATCAAATGACAGATAAAAAATTTACTTGATAATAATTGAGTATGTCATCTGCTTTCAAAGGCTCACAGTTCCAAAGCTGAGAAAGACTGAAAGAAGATGTATCTATAGTGTTACATTATACTTTATCTTTCACATAGCTAAATATTGTGACTAAAAGTCAGATTAGACAGTTACATCTGCACCATATTTTACAGAAGTGGAAAGATAAGTCATGGGCATTGACAAAGGTTTTTTCAATACCCGCTATTGATATAAATGCTTTAATACATCTGCTTATAATTTTTCATGCTGTCTCCTCTTTTGGCAGTGAACTACGTGAGATTTACAAAAGCCACACCTGCAGCTCTCTAAATCACAACTGTTCTGAAAGTTGATGTCTATGTATAACATTTTCACATTCAGTCGGCATAAATATATTAATAGTTATGTGACTTACAGTGAGTCCCTGAAGATGTAGGCTTGAGAAAAGATTTTCTTTGCTTCAAGATGTCTTTCTCTCTGAAGAACCTGTCATACCAGCCAGACTTTCAAAATCTCACTATAAACACCCTGGTGTAGCGCTGAGCAACTTCCTGCAAGTTACTAAATGCTTTCAAGTCCTATTGATCTTTCAGGAATTGAAGGAAGTGGACTACTTACAGGAAGAGCTGAGACTTTTAAAGAATGAAATGCAAATTAATTCCATTAGCTTGCACATTTGTAGTTACTTTTAGGTATAGTTTGACATTTTCTATTTTTTATTCTTGACATAAAAATATACTTAACTGGCAAACACTGTCACTTCCTTTAAGATTCTCACACCAGCCATCAACTTCTGTTGCTGTTGATGCTATCTTCAGTGTTAGGGGACAAAATGTTTTGGAGAAACCTGAAGTGTAAAAAGCTTTTGGTTCTCAAAGTTCATGTGCAGTTCCATGACTTTCAGCAGATAATTTGCCTCCCTTAGGAGTATAAAGATACTAATGCTGGGAGCTGTTCTATAATTTTCCTAAATCATAACAGCCAGATATCCAAATGGCTGATTCAGTTATGGACTTTTCTCTAAACAATCAGCCTAATTCCGTACCAGAGCTGTTACTGCTCAATGATCTGTTGAAAGAGTCAGTAGCATTTGGCACATAGATATTGTTTACAACATGTTCTTTATTCTTTCTGGCATGTAACAGTGCCTTCTGCTTCCTCCTGCTTCCCTGATGATCACCTTATTGTGACTGGGGAAGCAAAATAATGGAATTAAAGGGAGTGTAGGTATCCCCAGATGACATTAGAAAAACACAGCAGTATTAGACCACTTTGTGCTTTGCATGTTTAGCAGAGATGAGTCCTGTGCTTTTTTGACATAGATGTCACTATAATTCTTTGTGATGGGTCTTCACATTTGATGACACTGCAAAATCCAAAAGCTTTAAGTCAGAGTTGGATAGAGTCAACCTTGAAATACAGTGCAGTCTGTGAGAATAATTAAACAGTGGGTGGCTTAACAAGGCAGTGGTACATCAGTGTAAATTAAAAGGCTTAAAGTAGGAGTTAGTATCCTTTTTACAAAGTACATATTAATCATGGGAGAAATTTGCAGCCTGTGCTGAGGTTATGGGCTGGAGACATTGCAGTTCCTTTTGGTTTCAGGAGCTATGAATCTGTAAGAATTTCCTTTCTTCATGGGTCATGGTATAGTAAGCAGAATTGTGTCCATAGTCCTTGTGCTGCTCATAGTACTTGCAGCTCTGTATTAGGCCAATGTCTGTAATTAAATCTCATCTCTCAGGACTTTAGATGATTAGGGGATTACACTCAGGGTTGGTAGAAGAGTGCAGTAGATTCTGGCTGTATGTCAGCTGGATCCAGTAATATCACTAATAATGTCACTATAAGATGTTTCTGTATATAACATGATAAAAAGTTTGGTTCCTGCTCATCTGCTACTGAAAAGAGATTTGTAACTGAACCATAAAGACCTACCACACTTCTCAGAGGGTTATATGGTCACAGAAATTGAACTAGGCAGTAAAGACCTGTCCCTCATAAAATTGTGCAAGTTTACTTCCAGCCTAATCCTCCCTTTTCATTTATTAATACCAGACTTTGAGATTTTAGGAGAAGTGTGAGAAACTCTGTCTTCTATCAGCAGTTCTTTCTGGGCTCAATTCCAAAGTCCTTCTCCCCTTGTATCTGTGGATATAATATCTAATACTGTATCTCTGGATGTTCTTATCAGTTCAGTCCTGTGTATCCCGAAGGCCAAGTCCATAAACTTTCTTTTCTTTCCCCCAAGGTTTTAGATTTATAATGCAAAGATATATATTACACTTTTTTTGTAGTATTGCAAGAAGTGAAGGGAGGAGATTCTCTTATCCCCTGCTCCTTCAGTATAGCTTGCATGAGTAAGTGCTACTCAGCATGAGCAGTGACTAGAGGCGCAATCTCACAGTGATGAGGTGGGCATAAAATTCTGTTTCAAAACTGGACCCACACAGAAGCTCACAGTTGGAGGTAGTGGATATTTGAAACAGTACATTCCTGATGGCTTCAGATTCCGAGTTCTGGTTTCGGATCTTTTTCCAGTAGAGATAAACATGATTATGCACCCTAGCAATTCCAGTAATCTCTAGTTACTTTTGGACTCACTGCTATGTATGTTTCATATATTAGGGATTAGTTCTGTTTGCTTCCATCTATGTAGTTGTGGGTTTTTTTTTTCTATCAAATTCAGTAACAAGAAAAAAAATCCAGTGCATTTATACTCACAGAAAACCAGTCATGCAAAGCATTCGTTTATGAAAGAGAGATGGTTACACTGAGTCAATACTAATACAATTACCTACTTGAACAAGCTCAGCTACTCTATGCATTACCTAATTCTGGCTCTTGAGAGTCTTCTCTTTTTTTGCTGTAAGGTTTTCTTTCTGTATTCTCTTTGTCTTGTGTTTTCAAGAGCCACCACAAGCTGGAAATGTAGAAGTACACACTGTTGTCATGGAAAACCTGGCTTACCTATACAGATATCGTGCCATCACTGTAAACAAAAAACAGATGCCATATCTGCAAGCTGTATTTACAGCTCTGAGACACAGTAGTCTATTGGGTAGGGTTGGCTGGGAAAATCTTAAAATAAGCTTTTCTCATTCCCAATGGATCATAAGTTTTCCATATTCCACGTGGGACAAATGCTTCTTCTCTTGTTTTTGAAGGGCAGGGAGGTGAATGGGATGAGAATTGTCTCTGTTAAATTGTTAATTAAAATTGAATTTATTTGACATGAGTACCTTATCTGTTCCAATATTTTGTTTCAGTTTAGATTTCCTTTATATGAGCTTCGTCACTAAATGGTGAACACTATTAAATATTTCTTATTTGAAGAATTCTGAAAGAGGAAGACTTTCACTGTTTCTTAATAGAAATTGATAGCTTTGCATAAACCTCCACTTCTATAGAAATAGTGATTTCCAAAGAAAATTATTTAGATTAAAAATTGTGACCGATCTAGATAATCACTGGCTTAAAGGTGAACACTGGTGGTTTGGAATATGTAACTTTTGTGACCCGATGAAGTCAATGGGAATCTTCTTTCTGAAGATTGAATCAATCATTTTTGCTAAGTGTTATGTGTCAGATCATTTAAAAATTCCCCAGAACAACTGGAAATAGGCTTCACTTCATTTTAGAGACCTACTGAAGCTTGCTATATCCTGACATTGCCCCGCAGTGTAATGGGAACTGACATAAATGACTGAACAACCCTCAGTGCATCCTAGGAGCATGTAGCTGCCTGATTCTTCTCTAGTTGTAGTTAAAGGAAGTTACTCTAGTGCACTACAGCTGTGTGGCTGCATATGATTTGATCCTATAAAATTGTGGATTACCCTGGACTTCTGCACTGAGCACAGTTTGAAGTCACTTCATAGGGCACCAGAATACAATTGTGATTGACACTGGAGAAGCAGGTGGTTAAGGATGCTCCTTTACCACAGCAGTTCACCTCTGTTATTAACAAATCTAAGTCTGTGTCATTGGGCATTGCCTGCCTAGTATTCATCTGAAATTTTCAATCGCATACTTAGTAAATTAAGACTCATTACTCCCTGGAGAACAGACAAGAATCCCCATCCCCACTCCAGGTGCCTCCCTTAAGACACAAGCCATATTCTCTCATCTCCCTGTGGATATTAATTATTCTATGCAGAATGGAACAGTGTCAGCAAAGGTGGTCAAGAGAGACATTCAGAGTGCTCTGTAACTTGGACATTATGGCACTTTCAGTAGAAAACAAGCTCAAACCCTTAAGGCAAAAGAAGCAACTGGGGCACTTGTGTCTTGGGCTGCATTCAATCTCAGATCATTATCAGTGAGCTGATAAAACACTTATCGGAAGCATCCAGCAGGCCCAGCAGAGCTTAGCCATGAACATAAGCAAAGCAGCCTCCTAGCAGAACGCTAAGCACAGGACCACTGCTGACATTAACATGCTTTACTTTGGTGTTAATCATTATTTAGAAGTGTTCACTGCAGTATCCTTTCTTTCCATACAGAAGGAATGAGGGTGAAGCATCCTTAATACATGCTGTGCTGCAAGGGAAATGTGAAGGAGTAGCTCTTTAGGCAAGCGTGCTGCTGGAAGTCTACGTTGGCTCAATCACTGCAGCTCACAACTGTGAAATGGCCTGTTTTGTCGAGCTTGTCAGCAATGTGCATCCTTCAGTTCACAACACAGAAAGCTGTGGTTGGCTCACGCACAGCAATTTCCAGTTGGCGAGTTGGTTCAATGGATACATTCACTTGGGGAAATGAAGTAGGAATACTCCCAGTTTGAGTAAGGCTACACTGTATGAATATCTCCCTCATCCGAAAGAGATATGATGATTCCGTATAAGATGAGGCATGATTAGCAGGAGGGAACAGAAAGAGAAACAATGTATGTTTTGGAGAGAATTCTTTCATTCATTTTTATTTATCTTTTTGAATGAGATTTTATTTTCCTGATTGGTCGCATATCCCATATGGAGCCAACGGGAATCTGTACTTCCACCCTTTCCCACATACACTCCACAGCTACGGGTGCAACTTCACAGCCATGCATGGACTGTATTTCTTCTCCCAAGGAGAGAATTCATTGCTTTGTAAATATAGAATTAAAGGCTCAGGAATTAATGACTCTCTTTGACAGTGAAGGAATTGCAGCTGGCCACAGTAAAGATGTAGGGTATGGAGGGCAAATGTAATCTCTAAAAGAGATTCAAAGGATCAGGAGTTATGGATCAGATAACCAGCAGTAAGCTTCACTCCATTGCATGGATTCTGGTACCTTCTGGAGCAAAGAGGGTTGTTTTTGAAGTTGGTTGATACAGCATTAATAAGAGCAATTCATGGTTCAGCTCTGCTCTCCTGGGCAGTACTTCATCATGTTTTTGGTGCAGGGAAAGAAGGAGCTCTTGGCTTTGTGTAAAAAATATGTGGCTCGCACAGGAGGAATTCCTCATGTTTTATGTAGTCAGTTGCTGCTAGCTTTTTAGGGCACTGGCATTCAGTCTCCTTCATTACTGCTACACTTGCCACAGGTCTAAGCACGTAATAACAAGGCAGTACGTTAGCAATAGGATCAGAGTGGCCTCTTGCTATATAACTTGCTGCTAGAGCTGCTGCAAGAACCATTTTCTATTCCTGTTTCTGCTCAGAGCAGAATCTTTCCTGAAAACATTGAAATAAATGTTCCCAGTGCACACCATTTAGTGTTAAACTTTCCCATTTTAAGATGATTTTTCTCCTTCCACTTTGTACAGAGTGTGTGTCATCAGTAGCCTTACAATCCTGCAATATTAATCAAACCATCCAAACTGTGGGCTTATTTTGTTTCGAGGATGGATACCAATCCTTAATTACTCCGGGCCCGTTTTAACTACCTCAGCACATCCTTATCTGTTTTGCTGCACTTCATTTCGTATTACACATTTCCAGTTGGAGACTTGACAGGAGGCAGAAGCAATCAAACCATATTGTCTGGCATAACAGTGGGGAAACTGCCATGTCTCTCATGCAAAAGATTAATAATAGACTGTGTGCTGTCTTTGTAAAACAAAAACATGTCTCGCTTAAGCGGCTTAAAAGTTACATCCTGTGTGATGCTGTCAGCGCGGGGGCCCGATGTCAGACATCTAAAGGAGTTTTAATCTTTGAAGAAGCATCTTTTTTTTTTTCCCCTCTTGTAAATCATACCGTACTTTGCTGCTGCTGATCTCAGGGCAAGATGCTTACATTAAACTGTTGCTGCAGATAGGAAGCAACAAACTGTTGCTGGGCAGAGGAGCGTGGAAAGCCACAAATACCTTAGTGGAGAGGGAATAGCCTGCTATTGCCAGGCGAGGGAGCTGTTTAGGTGCAAGCTTGGATTTTAGGTCCAGACATCATCTCTGGAATCTAAGGAGCCTGATAGCATTACTGCTGCCTTAAAATACGTGTGAGAGCCAGGCAGTTAATTGCTAGGTCTGAAAACAGCTTGGAGAAACCTGCACAGGTGCTCTCTCCCTCTTTGCTGTGTTTGATCTGAGGAGGCAGGGATATGTCCGGAATTACTAACAGGAAAAAAACAGGAGGAGTAGCAAGATTTTAGATTGGGGTTTAAAATCCGTATTGTCACAATTTCTGTGGAAGTCCAAGGGTATGTGGATGGTGGAAACCCCTTGCAACCTGCGGGACTGGACTAAATGATCTGTAAAGGTCCCTTCCAACCCAAACTAGTCTGTGATTGGGTGTGTGTGATTTAAGAGGAGGCAACAAAAGTTTAGTAGTGAGTCTTCCTCACAGAGCTGTTAAGAAAGGATTCAGAAATGCATGAAGTCATTCTAGAAATTGATTTTCAATCCAGGAGTGTAACTACTCCATATTGCCGTTTCTGTGATCCATCTTGTCCTGAATACCTGAATTAAAGGTAATGCAGCACAGAAACACAGGATTTTATTAATGTCACCAGAGTACAGAGAAATGGCTGAACATAAAGAAACCTGCAGGTGGTGGGGAGGAGGTAAATGCAAAGTCCTCGTGATATGCTTGCAGGGAATGTATAATCTGCACTAGAAAATTCAGAGCCTGTCTGCTTGGCGTGGATCCTAGCTGTGTAGCAGTTTGTTTAGTGATGATGGAAAGCTCACTCTACATTAGTTCCTAATGGATTATTGCAGAATGTCCTGTAATGATGACGTGCTTGAGCTGTTAATTGATTATGAAATGCCTTAAGAGCTTTATGAAAAGCATAAGATACAATTATTATTGGATCATGCCGCTCATTAACTTTAAAGAAAATAAATGTGCTGTAACTCCAACTGGCCCATAAATCTCTTTTGTTTGGAAATAGATTCATGTCACCCCCCTTTTCGCTGGTAATACCAATGTCTGCTGCTTGTTCGAATGGAAATACATTTAGGGAGATTAAGGGCCTGAACCAATGTGACTGAAGTCAGCTGGAGCTGTTCCATTGACTACAGAAGGAGTGGGAGCACTTTTTTGGTCTGTCCACATCCAAAGGAAAGGAAGGTCTGTGGAAGAGCACAGCAGCCACAAGACTCTTTGAAGAGAGGGGACATGCGAAGATTCTTGTTTCTGATGTGGGAGCATTACTTTATCCTTGAAGTGTTTCAGGCTCCTGGCCATTTTTTGTTGTCAGTATAATTTGGGTTTTGAATTGTGAGGTATAGGAGATTTGGGCCATATTTACGGACGTAAAGCTGTGCACATTCAGTTATCTGCTACTACAATACTCACACAAACTACTCTTACAGCACTTCACATTCTGTTTTGTAAGGAACTCATAAAGTAAATCCTGGGTGTAAGCTCAGCTTGACAGCATGCATTTTCCTCTGTTCCTGGAGTGTGCTTTTGAAAGCTGCAAATGCAACTAAGAGAGCGCAATTCTGAAGGAACCAGAAACCCGTATCTCAGTTGAGGATGGGCCTGATCCTGCCATATCCCAGATTGACTTGTCACTTTGTATTATGACAAGCCTCTGCTTGGAAGCAAGCTCAACAGGAGGCTGAGTGCTTTAAATGTGGGTGAATGTAACCCCCAGGTAAGTTATTCATGCTGTGGATCTGGTGATACACCAACCCTGAATAGGAACAGTCACCCTGTGACTCTGTGACCAATGTCAGGGGGAAGGCAGAAAAGGACAGAAGATCCATATGTAAGTTATAGATTTTCCCTAAAGAGAATGTATTTCATTCTCAGTATCTCTGCTTTTACCCTTCGTGTTTTACTAGTGCAGATAATTAAAAATAAAGGTGAATATGCCTTAAATAATGAAACATCAGCCAGTGAAACAATTTACCTTCAGGGCTGTTTTGTAATACAGTCCAAGAACCAGGAAATCCATAGGTTTTCTAATTTATTGTACAAAAAGGTTGTTATTACTGTTCACAAAGTTTCCCACACAAAAGCTGTTAGACTTGCCAGCATCTCTCACGCATTCAAGTGCTGCCATATGAGACAGAGAAAAATCCCACCTGATGATAAACTGTATTAGGAAAGAGGCATCTCTGAGGCATCTCCATAGTTTCTAAAATGCTGCCTTTGATTTTGGGGATTAGTAGGGTTTTCTCAACCTCTCATTCTTATCTCTGCACATTTTTGGAAATGGACTACAATCTCCAGAGATCTGCTAACATCTGAATGGATTTAATTTTCTGGCTCAAAATAGGTCTTGCATAACTGGTTTTCTTATACAATCAGCTTTGGAAGGTGTTGCACGTGAATAACAATTTGGGAAGAAGTAAATTTTTTATTTCCTATTTAGATTTTCAGATCTTAAACATTCAAGTATTTTGTATCTTCAGAAGCCTGTTAAATCCTATTGGAATATTAGTTCTAATTTCAGCAGACCAGATGTTGAATGAACTTGCATCTGTGTAGTGTCAGTGACATCACTGAACTGGCTTGTAAGTTTTGGCCTCCAGATTGGTCTCTGACCCAGAAAGCAGTTTTTCAGTCAGTAGATATGATATTATTTCACCTGGAATACTCAAGATTTAGTTACAGTTACCTTCTCACCTAATTTCAAGGAGTTTGGATTCTTAGGGTACTGTTCAGCCATGGGAAAGGAACACTGGCTGATGCATGAGGGCCACTTGGAGCAAGGAGTTACTGAGTGGGACTTCTTGTTTTCAGTGTGGCTTATACAGAAAGCTTCATGCTGATCCTCTGTGTAAGGCCAAATTTCAGCTCTAGTTCCCAGACTTGCAGTGAGTATATTATAACTGACAGTTAAGCATTTTTATAATGGATTCAACCCATGATAGTTGTATTTGTGTTTTCAGGTCATCCTGCTTCAGGAATAATGCTGTTGCCACCACTTACCTGGGAATGAACATGTACCTTGCAAAAGACTTTCTGGTTTTGCAGCAATAGTGTAGACCCCCAATTTCTGCACAGCACTCTGCCTTGAGAAGTCAGCAGAATCCTGCTCTACTCCAGACCTCAAATGCTGACAGGAACCACCAGGACTGTGGAATAACTGTAAGTGGAAATTGAATTCTGGGTATTCATATGTAAATGGAAATAACTGATGTCCCATTGTGCTTTTGCTTTCAAAAAAAATGAGGAAAAAAAGAGAAATCCCCCAAACATAATGAAGCATTTGCATATAAAAGGGCTTTTAACTCACATTCTTTGCTCATTGGCATCTCTGGAAGCCCATTATTCTTTTCTGCTATAAAATTTTACCCAGAAAAACATTCACATTTCTGGACAAGTTGGGAGTTCATAAAAATAATTTATTCTCATTCATTTATTTCCATCGGATGCAGACCTTTCCAGACAGGGCAATTATTTCTAGACACCAGTGGGAGAACAATGTAAGCTTCTGTGGTGGTGTGGGGACTTTTCTACATTACCGTAGCTAAAGGTTTAGAGATGCTATTTCAGTAGATAGTCTTATTGTAACAGCAAAGGAAATGAGGATGTCTTCAGTTTCTAATCCTGAGGGTGCAGCTTTGTGACTGGATAAGCAGGAGCAAATGGCTTATTCTTTTGAGGACTAATATTAGTCTTATTTTGTCTGCTGTAAATCTGGAGTAACTCCACAGATGCCAGTGGAGTTTCAATGCTAATCCGATGTTGTTTCCTCATCTGTAAAAGAAGTTAATGAGCTGCTTCTTTCTCGGGGGATCTGGCAAGGATATTTAGTTAATGTTTGACTTCACTCTGTAGAATGCTAATGCATTGTTATTGCTAGTCCAAACTTTGTTCTGTGCAGGTGAAAGAAACAGTTAACACACAAGGTACTCATGCTTAACACACTCTGCCAAAGACACATCACAATATATTGGCTTTCATTCTAACATCTCAAACAGTTTTCCCATTACTGCTTTCATTAGGTAGGAAGCCTGGTCTGTTCTATGAGGAAAGCAACCAGATGCACGTAAATAAATTAACACCAAAAGATTACAAAGTGTAAAATGCGCATACGTCCTCCACTGGGCTGCTTCTTTACGGTCAGGTCAAAAGGGAGCATTGCAAATATAAAATGAATGGCTTTAATTCTGCCAAGTAATTTGTTGTTATATGTACCCTGAGAGAAAATAAAATACACACAGACAGAATGGTGGACAGATAAATAACTATTGGCAGAAGTGATTTGCGGCTTTCAAGCAATCTTTTTAACATTCTTCTGTCTCATTATTTCTGTATATAAATGAGAAACATCTCTGTTAAGAAGTAACAAGGATAGCAGGGCAGGAAGGCCTTAGTACATGTCTAAGCAACCAGGAATTAACTTTTTAATCCTTAGTAACTCAGAGCTAGCGATTTATGAAGTGATCATGGCATGGGATACTGTCACAAAGCAAGTAGAGGCCAGTAAAACTGCAATAACAGTATCTCCACTCCTGTTCTGGGGCATATGGTGATAGTTCTCAATGCATTTTTCCAAAATGGGTTCATTATTCCCATTTTGCAGCTGTTAAAGTGATCCCACTAGGAAAAGTGCCTTGCCTAAACACATCAGCAGGTGACAAGGTAGAAGGAAGCCATGCAGCTGAACACAGGGGAGAAGAGGGTGGGAGTGGTGCTGCTCCCATACTTGCTCTTGCAATTGGAAAGAGAACCTTGGCCTACCAGCTCCCATCAGCCATCCACTGACATTAGATGAAAGATAGAAAACAGAAGGATACCACATAAAATAGCTTCAGCTTATTAGAGAACCCTTCCTTGTGACTGTCTCATGTTTGGATCTTCCCTCTTTTCCCCAAATACCACTCTTCTCAACCGTGTGTCAACACATTTTGCATTGTGCCTCCTACTGACAACTTACCAGTTTGCTTTGTTATCCCTTCTGCTAGTGCTGCAGTGATGAGAAGGCCAAATGAAATATTTCCTCTGTGTTGTTCTCCTTGCTCTAATCTTTCCAGGGGGTCAGCTATGTTCTCTTGGATTACATCTGTAGTGCACAGCTTCCCACTGTGGACCAGCTCAGGTTTGTGTAGCTTGCAAGGTCTAGTACATGGTTAAAGCTTCCTTCTGTCCTAGCCAGCATGACTGTGTTCCAGAGAAAAACATGTTAAACCAGCTTTGTATTAACCAAGAATGTTTTACACTGAACTCTTGAGCTGGCAGTGTTGCTGGAGTAGCTTAGGCACCAGCTGCCAAGTATTTACATGGGATTTCCAGCTGGCTTGTTCAATTCATGCTATGATAGCTACACTGCTACTGGCTCCTCAGTCATCATGCTACTTACCTTGGTTTTATTAACATGAGCTAAGAATATGCTAGAATTATCTTTTTTGCCAAAACACTTGCAAGAAAAAACAAAGATATTGCAACAATCATTGGAAATTACACACTGGGGAAACATTTTCATTCCAAAATAAGACTTTTGTATATTCATGTGCTAAAAAGAAAAGAAGCAACAATATTTCCTAGGAAGTTTTGATTTAGGAAGGAAATCAATAAAGTAACTTTTTCTGTAGCCTCTGTAAATCAGCAGAGGCACTGGTTTGGCCAATTTGTCCTGAAACTGAGCTCATTAAATCTAATTGGACACGCTGTACAGCAAAGAATCATATGATAAACCTATGAATTTTATGTCCAATTAGAAAGACATGCTGATTCCAGTGGTGGATGTCTGCCAAGATATATTTAACTGAAGTGTGCATGTGGGTTAGATTAATAGATTTTGAGACAGAATCAGCCCTGACAACAAGGAAGTCATCTATTATAGGCAACAACTCAAGATCACAGCAAAATTGCTTGTTAAAAGAAATCATAAACTCTGGAAAATACCAATGTTCATTAACACTTACTAGCTCTGATTTAAATACATGGCTTAGTAGAAGAGATGAGGATATTCTTAAGATTTTGTAACTTTACTGCAGTGAATCAAAAGGAACAAGCACATGCCTTGCAAGTAGGAAATATGGCTCATGGTGAAAAGCAAAGGGAAAACGCACACTTAAATGCTGAAAGGATGAGATCCAGAGTGCCTGTTCATGCACTTGCAGGCTTTACAAAGCCTGGTCTCAGCAGGGTGAATCAAAGAACTGAAACTACATATGTAAGGTCCATGTTCTCAAAGGAAAGAATCAGACACTTCCCAGGGTCGCCGAGAATGCCACACAAGGGCTTGGTGGCCGGCCAGTATGAAATGCTGAGGATAACATGTCTGAGCACTTTTCCTGGACTTTGGAGCATCTGCCCACCCAGGATACACAGCACAGAGCCTTATCCTAACTGTAATGGCCTAATCGAGCAGGGCTCGTTCTTTCTAGAGGCACGTAATGGCTGAAGGACAAGCCTAACTTGGTGTCTCAACTCTCTCATTAGCTTTGAATGTTCACCTCATGATTACCTAATGTAAAATGTACTGATAGTTCAGAGCACAGGCAAGAAGAATTCGATCTTTGCCTGACTTCCACGTCCCTCCACCTTTCCTCCAAAGCCTGGCACTGCCCTGTCTGCTTTCCTTCCAGTCTCATTCCTGGGTGGACAGCAGCCCAGACCAGACAGCCCAGGATGTGGCTCAGAGAGACTTTCCTAGCCTTAGACAGGACATTTGCAGGCTAAGGATCAACTGCAAACTTCCACTGCCCTGGGTAACTGCTTTGACCACTAAGCAACAGCACTAAAGAAGTAACAGTAAGAGCACTTTTAAATAGGGTAACTTGGCTGCCATGCTTTACACTGAAAAAACACAGTCCTTGTATGATACAAGTTTATAGCTTATTTAGTCATTCCTGGTTGCATCATCCCAACTTCTTGTCTTTAGGCACTGAAGGAATGTCCCTAGAGCTCCTCCTGGCTCCAAGGTGTGGAATGCCCTAACAGCCCAGAATGTGTTTGCACACTCAAGTGTTGGCTAAAAATAAATAGTTTCTTAAGACCTTGGCACAGGGTAATGCTTGCATGGAGAATTAGATCTCTCAAACAGGACGGTCGGTTGTTGAGATGGTAATGGAGTGACCATTGCAAGGGGTCCTTGCAACAGCACCGCAACTGGATCATGGGGTCCAGCTTCTTAAACCACTGTTTTGCTCAATTCTCAGATAATTTAACTATTCAGTGGTGCTCCAGCATGTATATGATCCATTCCTATAGGGGATCTTAAACTCCATACAAAACATCTCCTAACTGTCATAAGTATCACAAAGAACCTATGTGACTTGGTTTTGTATATGTAAGAACAGTTTCTACTACCCGTGTACAAATGTCTATGTAAAGTTTGGTCAGTTCTGCAGCAAGAACCATGTAAGGGAGCCTCTTGACCACGTTCTCCACTCAGAATGCCAATCAACACATGTAGGCACATAAACTTATTTAGAGACAGCAGGAGCTGTCTGGAGAAATCTCTAGAAATGTCCAAAATACCTACCTGGAGAGCTTCTGTGGAAGCCAGATTTTAACTGTGAAGGTCGCTAGAAGTCCAGTTACCACCTTGTCTCAAGTCAGTCTGTTGTTTCAGATCTGTCTAAATCATAGAGGCAGATGACTGGCTGGGGAGCAACTAGGGATTTCACGATTGAAGAGCTCTGGGTGTGCATACGGGAACAGCCCTGATACCCAGGTATAGCACAGTTGCAACTGAAGGACAAACCTGCGTTTCATACTTGAAACTTCAGCTCCATAACTCTTGCCTCATTTCATTACCCCAGTGCCCAGGCTGTATGGTCAGAAACACTTCAATATGCTGCTTCAAATGCCTCCCTTCTCTGGATCAGGATTTCTCAGAACAAAACTTCATATTAAGTGTTTAGTAAGGGAACAGAGTATTAGAATACAGATTAAAATACCATACCTAATATGAAAGCTAGCAAACAAACAAGAAACATACATTTTGATACTGTGATTTTCAGTAAACCTAGAGACCTGTACAATATCTGAGTGAGTCATTGCCTTTATACATGATCAGTATTATCATCAATTTATATTTGGATAACTGAGGCTCAGGGTTTTTGATTGTCTTCCACTAGCTCAGGCATTCTGCTCTTACTTGAGTTTTTTTTCTACTACTGTTGCTTTCACAGATAAGAAAAGAAATGAAAAAGAATTTCAAACACACGAACCTTGTCTAATTCTGTCTCCTTTATTCTTCAACCACTTTTCATTCGGACGGAATAAAATGTCACATTTAGCAGAGGACTGAGCAATAGACCTGAGCTCTCTGGCAAGCGCTGACTGGCCTTGCGTGCGTAGAATTCAACCTTGGTCAGTCTTTTTCATCCCAACAATACCAGTGTCTGGCAGTGATTCGTGCCTAACTGTTCTCTGCCACCTGCAGTGGAATGAGATGCCTGACCAGCCATCCCCGCCTGCCTGAGAGGAAGCTAACACATAACGCGCAGTAGAGCTTTATTTTGTCCCCAGTATGTGTTTACTCTGCATCACAGCAAAACCATTTGTCAAATATTAATTGAATTCTCCAACATTTGGCGTATTTGCATAACTATTATGAAATGGAGCATTATCTCCCTTGGTATTATACCCATTTCCCTTAGCTGGTGTCTCTCTGATCCATTAATCATGTTTCCTGTATCCTCCCACAGAAGCTTAATTGCTCACATCCTGTAGAACCCACTCACAAAGAAATTAGCTCTATGTAAATCTGAGGCTATTACCTTGCCTCTATAAACGTGAAACAATGAAATTATCCTCAACAAAGGACAGTGATAAAATTCCACATAAGCACTGATCACCCAAGGAAGCAGATGGAGGCAATTTTATCAAGCCAGTGGGAAAAAAATGTTTTTGCACTACCAAGGACGTTACTGGGGAAATGATGTCCATGTCTTCCTTCACAGTGGCTGCTGTCCCCTTTACTGACTTCAGTATTACTTTAATATCTGTAGCAAAGGGTCAGCTTTAACCCCCAGGTGGCTTTCTAGAAAGATGGGATCATCTGCCTCTTCCTCTGAAGTCATGCTGCTGTGTGAAACGTAATTCACTGTTCATTTCACCATAGAGAGCGTGAGCAGATGACTGTCGGGCTGGTCTCCAAGTGCCTATTCTCTTTCATCACAAAAGAAAGTAGTAGTGTGTTTTGGGCATTCCCCTGTGCAGTTGATGTGTTGGATGTACTTTGCGTACACTAGATGTTGACTTGTATTAAAAACAACGTAATTCCTGCATCTTATTCAGGTTTAGATTCTGAACCATTCAGTCCTGTCAACAACAGAATTCGAGCATGGAAAGCCATCAAGTCTGGAGGCTCAGGGATCCTTAGGATTAAAAAATGCTAACTAACTTCCTCTAGACTTTAGTAGCTCAGCAAGGTTTTTCAGGATCAGACTCCGGGACTTAGTTCCATTTATCAGATCAATCACAAAGAGACTAAGCCAAGCTCTCACGCACAAAAATCTATGACCTTGCGAAAACCTGAAACGCAGACTGCAGTTTATCAAACTAGCACCAAGTCATGGATCAGATTCCCTTCCATTCTCTTCTCTCAGACTTGACTCCAGTTTACCTCTTTCCTTATCACTGAAGACCCTTTGGTTTTTTTCACCCCTCCTTCATTTCTATAATATTTAGTAAAATTCTGTCAGAAAATGTCTCCATGTCTGTATACAGGCTGATTTCTGTTAAAAAACAGTAAAATGGGAGTAGTAAGAATCAGTATATCACTGCTCCATGTTCACTGCTTTCTTCTAAAGACAGTTGTTCACTCTGGAGCTTTTCCAAGTTCCTCCTCTTGGTGCAAATTCATTCTCATTCCTTGTAAATTTTTCTTCACCATCAGTTCCTTTTGTAAGGTTCTCTTGGAAACATATTTCCTCCATAAAGCTTTTTAATGACTCCATCTATCTAATCAGTTTCTTTCTCCTAAAGAAAACATCAAAGCTAATTTGTGGTAGAAGTGTAATGGGGTATATCACAGGTCTGATCACACAGTCTGTTTGATTTATACTGTGGAGGTCTTGATCAACCAGGATCCACTCTTTTTACACTGGGGACATTTTACTGGTATTTCATAAACAATATTCAGATATTATAAGATACCCAAGGATAATAACTTGTGCTTTCCTGAAAGGAGACCTGCATTCTGGATCTTACCCCATATGTCACCCACTGTAGAAGTCATCAGAGAGACAGCAGAAGCAGTAAGGAAGTACCTAGCACACATTTTTAGTTGCTTTATTTCAAGGCCAAGTTCAATGGGGCTTTGAGCAACCTGGACTTTTGGAGGGCTAGAATGAGATGATCTTTAAGGTCCCTTCCAACCCTAACCATTCTATGATTCTATGTACAAATAACTATTAAGACATCAAAAGGGATTCTGAGTTTCTATAATTGAATCGGTCATTCAGTTGGCAGGACCTGACCATTTACTTCTTTATGATTTCATCCAGAACCTTTAACCTCTTCTGTGGCAATTTGTAGACTTAAAGCCCTAAGCTATTCTTCAGGATGTTCCTACATTGATTTTATTGCTTAAAACACAGCATCTGATTGTACATCTGAGGAAAACTGAAGCTTGTGTAAACCCCAGCACCTCCCCTATACAATATAATAAACATGAGCAATCAAGAGGAAGCAAAAAATATAAAACAGGACAATTCAGATGGGTGAAAAGGTAATGATTTTAAAATCTGGAAAACCAGTTCTTTTCTCCCAGTTTCATTTGTACCACATGCTGAAAATACGATGCTTACTACTAATGTAGGACTAAACTAAAAAGGCATTTTTAATCACATAAGGAAGTATTTTTCTACATGGTGAACTATTAAGCCATTTGAGAGATCTTGCTGGAGAAGAATCTGTTACTGAAAGAAATACCAGAAAATCCACCAGAAAAGTCTGTTTTCTGCTTGAAACTATCTGCAATAAATCAAGTAATGTTCAGTATAGTTTCTGAAATTGAATAAAAGTAGCTATTACAAGAAGAAGCGAAGCAAGGTTAGCCAAAGGAGATATGGCACAGTAGCTCAGAGAAGATGGCAAAGGTCAGCTGTAAATTCACTGGACTGAGCATAATTGGCCTATCTGTGCACAGAGTTACTGTGCATATTATAACAGTTGGAGAAAGTTCTATGTGTGGCTCCAAGGCTGAACAAGAATTCTAGTAAATGAAAGTACACCCCCCAAGTTTGTGTTGTAGAACTGTGCATATGCTGGCATCAGTGGGTAAATAGGCAGAGTGGTTCAGAGGACATGCAGCACTACAGCTATGCAGGGCTCCATTTGCTTGTAAAAGCCCAAACGCAGCTCAGTTCTGTTGGTTTTAAGCATTGGGAGTTCATTTGTTTGACAGTTTGAGAGCCCATTTTAAAATTACCTTACCCAGCACCACGGTCCATGCATGAATAAGAAGTTGTTAAGCACTTGGTGCTGCTCAGTCCCAAGGCTGGTTGTTTTCCAGAGATCCAGGCCATTAAGCCATGTTAAGGATGCTGAGTGGAGTCCCAGGGGCCTTCCTGACAGAGAATGAGCATTGCTTGAGGTTGCTTTTGGCTCCCTAGTATCTTCTGGATCAATGCAATAGGAAAGCATGCAATTTTTTTTCTGTAGGACACCACCTTATATCTAAACCAGATCTGAATTTACAGCTATTTCTTTGTCTTTTCACGACAGTGATTTTCTATTTAATTTAATTATATGTAATTATCCTTTTACCAGCTACTTACCTTTCATGCCTTGTATTTTATTTCATTTTTCTTGTTTAACTACATCTTTTTTTCAAATAAAATCTGTACATTAAGAATTTGTCCAGGCACAGCTGTGGATACAGTCACTTTGGTACTGGAAGGCATAAATTTCTATTACATGACACAGAGTATAATAACAAAGCTACCCTTCCACATCCGTCAAGAAAATTTATCTTCAAATCAGTCTCAGGCAGAGACTATTATAGGTTCTGCTTGCATGGGCTGACCATAGTAGATTAGTCAGTCTCAAAAATAAGCTTATCCCTTTTTCCTTGTTAGGAAACTCCGTCCATGTTTGCAAAGCTTACACATAAAAACCGTGCTTAACGCAAACTATTAAGCACTTTGCAGCTTTGAGACTGTATGAACTGGAGGATTACAAACCTTTGTCAAACCACATCTTGTTAGTTCCCAGTGGTCATAATAATTAGACATCCAGTGTCAGGTGCTGAAAGAGAACAGCATGGGAGAAGTAATCACAGATCAAACCAAAATGAACCATAGGGAAAGATGTGATAATGTGGTGTGTGACATGGAGGAATATACAGAATGCAGAGAAAGACCTGTTCAAACTGAGAGCCAAGTTCTCATTTCATTCCAATACGTCAGTGATCATCAAGGAGACAAGAAACTGAAAACTGCATTACTGTCTGATGAGGTGTTAGAGGACTTGGGGCAGGAGTTCGGCATCTGAACATGACACTTCCTTTAAAGCTCTCCTTTCAGAGGTTTTCAAGGAGAATACTTAATTCATACAGGGTGCCAAGTCCTGCACAAGGGTGAGCTGTCAGGTGGTTGCACTGTTCCATTACTGGATCTCAGGAAACCTATAAAACCAATGCTTCCCTGCTGAAGATGCAGAAAAGCCTGCAAGGTCGTCCTTCCCTTGTGACAGTGAGAAACATGAGTGAATTTCTAATGAAGGAAGAAGCAAGTGCTCCTGTGTGGCACAAAGAGGTACAGGTTGTATATGCTGGTCTACTCGACCTGTGCGTGAGACAGGGAGTCTTTTCTCTCAGGGCACACAAAGGCAACTCCAGTCTTGCTAATCTTAAATTCAGACTAAACATTCCCACAAAGCACACCAAGGCAACCTGCCGGTGCCAACACCTCCTGCTAGTAGTTCATCAGGTGATAGAATAAACATCCTCTGTGGTAGGGGAGTACGGACAGTCCTACTCTGAAAAGCCATTTCCTGGGACAGCAGAAGGCTGGTACTAAGATTTTTGCACTGCAGGCCACCTCAGCAGCAGGCTTCACAATTATGCAAGCCCTTAGCAACTTCAAACCCATGAAATGAAAATGCTTTCTTTTAAATCTAGGTTTTCACATAGATTCACACCGCAAGACATTTTTTATGTATGGGAAGTGTTCTGTTCCTGAAAAGAAATTCAGATTTCCCCCAGCTATCTTGGGAATTTGTAGATAACTCCTCCATGTATCATTCTGGTGCCCCAGGAGAAATGTGACTGGGAACTGAAGCACAGGGGAGCCATTATCTCCAGTTTTATATATGCCTGGCTAGATGCACCGATACTGCAGCATTGCTAATTCACCTTTTATCAAAGGAACACCATCTACTTCACAAGGGGAAAGAATTAATGCAAGCCTGTGGCACTGTAATTCAAACAGGTGTAGTAAAAAGTAGAAAACATTCCAGTATTAAAATGGCTGTTTACTAAATCCCCTTTTTCTTTCAGTATATTTAAATTAAGTGATAGCAGAAGTAATTCTGCCATACATTGACCAGTAAACACCCTTAAACAAAATCCTTACCTAGCACATGTAGGTTTCATAACATCCCTTTTTTCAGTAGTATAATTGAGGAGCATATATTTGACCTCTTTCACATTTTATAAGTAGAAGATTCTAAAAATCTGTAATCTCTATTACTCTCTTAATAGACTGTCTTAAGGTTTGTTTTTACCTGTTGACCTGCAGGATAAAGCTGTTTAGAATAGATGTTCTTGTGGAGAACCCTGACATAATGAAAATGCTGAAGGACAAAAAAATCCAATAAAGGGACTGGAAAACCCATTTGGAAGTGTAGTGCTCATGTGTAATTTATGCAGTATGCATACTGTGAAACATCTGGGTGTCTTTAATGTACAGTCTGGTATTAACTTGGTACCAGCAAGTTGCAAGCACTTGACAGACAGGAGAAGTCTGGGAATAAGGCAGCAGTTTAGCACAAAAATGTGGAATGCAGGGAAGAAGGCCCATTCAGCTGCTGTTGCCTCTTCTTCCTGCACTTATGTCTTTTATTTGCAGTTCTGTGTTTTTTCAGCGTATTTCGTTATCATTTGGCTCATCCGCATACACCCTATCACCAAGTCTTACCAAGTGATCACAGCCTTCCTGGTTTCCATCCCTTGGGGCACAACATAGTGGGTTACTACAGCAGTTAGCTCCTAGTATAAAATTATTTTTTCCCTTTTCTAGAAGAAACTGCCTTAGAAAGTAGCTATATTTTGCACTCAGATTTCTGCTTGAGACAGCAGCTCATCTCCTTTGTACCTGACCGATTCCAAGTGTTTCTTCCATTTTGCAGCAGCAAACTGGAACGTACTCAATGCAAAGAGAGTGTCTAGCACAGCCTCTTCATCCGTAAGTGCAGAATTGTTTCTCCCCACATGAACGTAACAAGCGTTTGCTCAGCATTATGTTCCTCGTGAATCCAAGATACCATGGCCCCACTTTCAAACCCCGGCTGCTGCAGGTCTGGCACGTGTAATAAATGGTGCTGTGTAGAAAGAAAACTAAAACACCAGGGTAAAGCAAAGAAGCAGACAAGTACTGCTGCAGATGTTAGTTAAAAAAAAAGAGGTTTATAAAAGATCAGCACTGGTTACAAGGTTGAGGCAGCAGCACAGATAACGTTCATTTACCTAAATTTACTCCTTCTACTCATAGAGCGCATGCAGAAGAGGTTAAATACGGAAGTTGCACAGAGGTAGAACTCAGTGTTGAGCTTTATTCTGCTCTCTCACCACGTGCAGTTTAGCCCAGAGCCCTCCCACAGAAGCTCTGGCACTTAGAAACCCTGACTGAGGGCTGCGGGTACCAGAGTGAGAAACTAACAGTGATAAGCCCCTTTAAGCACATGTGGCAATTGCCTGTTGTAGTGTGCAAAACATTAACCCCATTTAAATTAGCCCGTGGAAACGTGATGGCAAACCATCAGGCGACGAAAGCGCTGCGGCCTTCCGGGTCCTCCCAGAGCCCCTTTTATACCCGCAGGCTTCCACCTGTGGCAGCCTTCCCCAGTTCCCATTGGTCACTTAGGGCACCTTTTCCCTGTTCCCATTGGTCACCAGAGGGCAGGGGCGGGGTTCGGCCGCCTTGAGAGGCGGGGAAGGACGGTCCGTCCGCATGCGCAGTGCTCTGGCGCGCTGGGGCTGGTGACGGCGTGTCGGGGGTAACACTGCGCATGTGCAGAGGCTGATCCCGCCGTAGCGCTCAGTTTCCCGCTGCGCCCGCAACCATTGGCTGCTGGCGGTGAGGTAGCGGCAGGAGGCGGCCGTTGGTGGCGGCCGTGAGGAGCGCGGGTAGGTGAGGGCTGCCCGCCGTGGGGTTGTTTTTGTGCCGTCCCTTCCCCGCTCCCGGGGCTGGGTGAGGCTGTACCTTCCCTTCCGTTCTCTACGCGTAGTCCCTCCTCAGCTCGGTTTGGTCCAGCGGCCGCTGCCCTGCGGCGGTTCCCAGAGATCGGGCCTCCAGGGCAGAGCTGCTGGGCGTGGGGACTCCGTTCCGGTCACCGCCCCTGAGACGGGAGCCTCAGGGCTGAGACCCGGCCGAGGACTGCTTTTCCCGGCTCTGGGGAGCTGATCTGGGTAGGAATGTGAGAGGCGTTAATGGTGCTCACGGAACTTCTCTAGGTCCCGGGAAAGGCTGACCCGTTGTGCTTTTACTGATGGCTTTGTGCTGGAGCTGAATCTGGGCAAATGTTGGTTGGCTGCTTTACTGTGGCGTTTGCGTTATCTGCTTCTGGTTTTATCCTTTGTTAGATCCAGGCTTCGTATTGCTCATCCTCTAAATTTTTCCTTTCTTTATGGGAGGGGGGAGAGAGGTGGTCATTTGCTCCTTAACTATGTGTATTGATAAACTTCTGTTTTCTAACTAATGACCTGAGTAAGGGAAAGCCAGCAGAAAATACGATCTTCTATCCCTGTTTATCTTGTAATGAACTTGGGATTCATTGGCTTAATAACCCTTTACTAAAAGTATCTTGTGGATAATTAGAAGATGCTCCGAGGGCTGGAGCACTTCTGTGGAGACATCCTGAGAGCGTTGGGCTTGTTCAGCTCGGAGAAGAGAAGGCTCTGGGGAGGACTTAGAGCAGCTTCCAATACCTAAAGGAGCCACAAGAGATCTGGAGAGGGGCTTTTTACAAGGGCATTAGTGACAGGAATGGCTTTAAACTGAAAGAGGGTAGATTTCCATTAGGAAGAAATTCTTCCCTGTGAGGGTGCTGAGGCGCTGGCACAGGGTGCCCAGAGAAGCTGTGGCTGCCTCATCCCTGGCAGTGTTCAAGGCCAAGTTGGACAGGGCTTGGAGCAACCTGCTCTAGTGGAAGGTGTCCCTGCCCATGGCAGGGTGTTGGAATTGGATGAGCTTTGAAGTCTTCCAACCCAAACCAGTCAGTGATAATTATTTTGGTTTTACAGCTGACCTGATTACTTTAGAATGTGTTTGTGAGATTTGTTTGTTTTAATTTATATACTGAAGAGAACTCTTTCCAAGTGTAACATGTTGGTTAAATTCTTAGGGCTATATGGATTGTTCATAAGCTTTTCAGAACTGAAAAAAATCGTAAGATTTTCAGAACTGAACAGTGGCTTTTGAAAGTTTTGCTGCTTTGTTCTGGGAGAGTATTTTCAGGGATAGCATATTTAAACATCAGATTCTTGAGGGAAGGGAGAAAATTTGGACTAGGCTGCTTATCAGGCTGAAAAAGTATTTTTTCTTCTTGAACCAGTAGATCCTGGTTCCACAGCAAAATTTACAGGGAAACAGTGTTTGAAACGGCTGCTCAAGAAAACTTCAGTTACGGTTTTTGGTGTTCTAGTGAAGTGCTTGGCATGCAGACTGTTGGTGGAGTTTCACATCTCCAAGGTAGAAAACCTTGGACTGCAGTCAAAAATGTCAACAAACACAGTATCTTACAACTGCTATGAGAACATTTCAGTACAAATCACCTAGGTGCCCACCCTGCTTCCCTGTGTGATAACTTTTTGTTGGGGTTTTTTCTTGTTTGATTTAATCTTCCCACGTGTTGGATGGTGTTCATTATTCACTTTGCAGTTTTACCTGTCAGGTCCACAGTGTAGAATGAGAATGTAAAACTGTTGCAGTTTGCTATACAGCATAGCAATCAAAGCAGTATGTTTGTGACTGTGACAAAGACAGTGCCAATGTCGTTGAGTACGTTTGAAACAGACTTGAACAGTGGTAGCTCATGCTCTTAGAGACTGTGATAGATTTGTAAGATGATGGCAATATTGGTTTGGGATTTTTTTTTAACCTGGTTTAACTATATAATTCAAGCACATTTTTTGGTCTTCATGTTCTTTCAGAAGCTGATTACTCGGCGTTTCCAAAAATGAAGAGGAAAGTTGCAAAAGTTGGGCAGTTGAGGCTTAGTCCTAATGAAGAAACCATGCTGCTGAAAGAAGAATATGAAAGAAGACGAAAGCTGAGGCTGCAGCAGGTGTGTCTGTGGTTTTGCATGTTATTTTATTTAGTGATGTAACAATTTAGGAAAAAGAACTGAAAATTTTATTTCTCGTAAACTGAATCTCATGGTTGTAATATTCTAGAATCATAGAATCATTTAGGCTGGAAAAGACCTTTAAGATCATGCAGTCCAACCGTTAACCCAGCACTGTCAAGTCCACCACTAAATAATTTTCCTAAGTGCATATCTATATGTCTTTTAAATACCTCCAGGGATGGTAACACTACTGCTTCTCTGGGCAGCCTGTTCCAATGCTTGATAACTGTTTCAGTGAAGAAACTTTTCCTGATCTCCAGTCTAAATCTCCTGTGGCACTGCCTGAAGCCATTGCTTCTTGTACTAACACTTGTTACTTGGGATAAGAGACCAGCACCCACCTCACTACAACCTCCTTTCAGGTAGTTGTAAGAGAGCAGTAAGAGCTCCCCTGAGCCTCCTTTTCTCCAGGCTAAACAATCTATGTTTCCTCAGCTGCTCCTCATCACCCTTGTGCTCCCAACCCTTCACTAGCTTTGTTGCCCTTCTCTGAACACACTCCAGCACCTCAGTGTGAGGTGCCCAGAACTGAACACAGGATTCAAGGTGCAGCCTCACCAGTGCCCAGTACAGGGGGACAATCATTGCCCTGGCCCTCCTGGCTGCACTAGTGCTGATACAGGCCAGGATGCCATTGGCCTTCTTAGCTTCCTGGGCACACACCTGTCCAACATCCTCAAGAACTTTTCCTCTGTGACAGTTTTCCAGGCACTCTTCCACTAGTCCCACCCCCAATATTGTATATTAGATTTCTATTTAGTTTGTGAATAACTTTTGTTTTTCTCATGTTTATTTACTACTAAGTGCATATTTTGCTCATGAAATGTCTATTTGTTAGATTTGCTGGAACAAATCACAGAATTACAGAATCCCAAGGGTTGGAAGGGACCTCAAAAGATCATCTAGTCCAACCCCCCTGCAAGAGCAGGGTAACCTAGAGTACATCACACAGGAACTTGTCCAGGCGGGCCTTGAATATCTCCAAATGTTCCAGAATTTCTTCTTCCCTACTAGCTTCCCACTATCCACCTTTTTTATTTGGCTGTGAACATGCAGTTGTCTCTCTTCTGTTGGTGTGTCACTTGTGTGTCACCTCTTACAGTGTTCCAGGAGTTTTCACAGTGATCACACAGAAGCAGTAAGACAACAGCTGCTAATACGGAATTTCAGAGCTTTCCTCTAGATGAACTGAATTGCTACAATATGTCATAGCTTAAAATGTTTTAGGTATAGCTCCTTTTAGGATGTCTGAGCAGAGTACTTCTGTGTTCTGAAGAACATACCTGTTCATCTCATCTTTCTACCGTTTCTGTTCTGCTGTCCTGCTGTTACACCACAGGGCTATTTTTTCATTTCTCTTACTCTTTTCTTAACCTTCTTCTGCTTTGTCTCACACAAGGTGTTCCGTTCTTTCATGTCCTCAGAAGATACATCTTAAAGATGTTTACTGTGTACTATCTTTCAACCCTCTTGGGCTTTTTTATATGTTGCATTGTAATAGAAGTCTTTAATAAATTATTGTGGTTTTGGGGAGGATATTTCAGGCAGTTTTTGCATTTTATTTATCAGTTGTGTGTTGCCTTTGGACTTTGACAGAAATATCTAACTATGATGAAGTGTATTATTTAACATACAAAGTTTGGGAAAAGGTAGCAGCAACTTTAAAGTATTTTCTGGACAGATTGTCAATGGAATGGTCGATGAGATGGAAAGCTGAAAAGAGGGTAGAGTATGTTGTGGAAAGACTTGCAGTAACAAGTAAGTTGCTGACAAAACATAAATGCTATTTCTGCAGGTTAGAGAGCAACAAAAGTATATCGCCTTGCAGATAAGACAGAAGGTAAAGCAGAAGAGAGAAGAACAACTCCATCAATTAGAGGAGGCACTGAGAGCCGAGTGGCAGAAAGCGCAGGATGAAAAGATGAAAGCCTTAGAAGAATTTTATTTATCAAGCCTAAGGGCAATTGGTGAGGGTCACCGACAAGCCAAGGAAAATGTAAGTGAAACACCTTAATAGTATTGTCAGAGAAATTCTGGATGCTCTAGAAATACCAAGACTGCAGGTTTTTATATTCTTTATCTTGCAGCCCTAATATTCAAACCAGCAGCTTTGAAGAATGGAAGCTTCTTGGAAATGTTTGGGGGGGGGGTTTTTTGCAGGTATCATTCCGCAAGACCAAGATTTAAATGGCCTGGCAGGTGCATTTGCTGAGGCTTTTGCTATGTAAACTCTTTGAGTTATTTATGTTAGATTGTACACATATATGATAGTGTATATTTGTACTTGACTACATTGCAGGTGGTGAATCGTCTCAAGTGTGTCAGCCATATAATAACTCCTTTTCTTTACCATGTAACGGTATCTTTTCTGTGCTTAGGAAAATACACTTTTTTTTGTTCACTGCTCAAGTGACTTGGAAAGTCTTGGTAAGGGCTTCTGAGGCCTTTGCCTGTCAACTGGTTCACTTCTTAATTTTGCACCTATAATGAATTTATACTTCCTTTAAAGCCCTGTCACTTGTGTAGGCTGTCTTTAAGAGATCACTGAGGTTGTTAGGTAGAAATTTTCTACAGATCTGACACCGAGCCAGGTTTATAGAAATCAGTGCTACAAATTTCTTGTGTGGATTTTGCAGGCTAGCTTACTTGTTGAATTAATCGAGCTTTTAACCCAGGTCAAATAGCATTATACCTTTCCATACTTCAGTGTCCCTAAATCAGCTCTTTTGAAAACTCCTTTCTGATGCTAGGAGGGATGAGTTTGTGGAAAACTGTGGTACCAATACCACAGAGAATTAATCATAAATGTTTCTGTTGAGACACAGTTGTTGTAGTTTATGACTGAAAGGTAGTAACATGTTTTCTCTTGTACAACATTTGCTAAAATGGGTAAATATATTATCTTCTTCACCAGAGATGCAGAGAAAAGCTGAGGTTTCCACATTAATATTTGGTTACATTGGCTGAGGAATGTGGTAAATTTGCTGCTGTTGGTGGTAGAAAAGAGAATAAAGATAGCAGAGAAGGAAAAGCTATTATTTAGGGTAATTTTGCTCTAATACTGTAGAAAGTGATTTAGAGCTTGTGATTCTTACAGCAGAACTTAATTTGAAATATCACACTGATAGTTTGAGGAGTAAAACCGTGTATTAAGTGCTTGTGATATTTTATTGTTAAGGAGCCTGACTTAGAAGCTCTGGCAAAACAAGCAGAGGAAAGGAGACAACGAGCAGAGAGGAGGCACAGGGAAGCCTTGAAAGAGCAGAAGTACCAAAAAGAAAACTTACTTCGTGAGCAAGCCCGGTATGCAGTAACTCCCTGGTTTCATTAAGCACAGAGTACATTTTACAGTGTCCCAAGGTAAAAGGCAGAAGTGCTTCTTGCATTGAGCTTTTTGAATCGTGAAATTGTATAGGTTACAGAATTAATGCTGGTGGCCAGAGCTTGTGGATTTTGATAAGAACTAGTTTTAAGAAGAAGCTGGCCTTGCAGGCTGTCACGGAACAGGGGCCTTTCATTTTTCTGTTGCTGTTCTCAGTCGAGATTGTTGGCTGGCAGCTATTTAGTGACATACAAAATGCAATATTCTCAGGCCAGTGCCTGATGGAGAGTTACCTGCCTGAAAAAAGGACTTAGTACATTTTCCATGGTCTTCCTTCTTAGCATGTTTTGTGGTTTTCGGAGGGTTAGGGTCTTTTAGTTTGCTTGGGTTTAAACAGACTGGACCAAACTGGGGCTGGCATGGAAAATGAACTGTGTAGTTTTGGGGACAGTTGCGCCTGAGTAAGAGCTGAGACCTATTGATTAAACACTTAATTTTGTCTACACTTGAGTAATTAAAGTATGTTGAAGTGCTGCATTGCTTCCTGAAAACCACAGTGAAAGGCAGGGGTTTATCTCTGTTCTTTAGAAGCTTGTGTATATTAACATTTTTGCATTGCTGCTGATAGTTTTCCAGTGCTGCCTTTCCGCGCAAGTTCTGTTGACTTTCCAGTGTGCTTGCCCGTTCCTATCTCCCAAGCGTTCAATTCAAGTACAGTTGAATCTGTTTATTTTTAGATTTGCCTTCTATTTTGCACAGTCATTTTTTGCACAGTCATTTGCTGTCATTGTTGCTTGAATTATTTTCCTTCTCTCTTCTTGCTCTTTTTGGGTGCGGATGCGTGCTCTGATTTTTATCTCCCCAAGACGAACAAATGCACGTAAACATGCTCTGGAAGTAGAAAGACAAAGAGCAGCCAAAATTGCAAGCCTGCCACCTCCTCCACCACATCCTCTTGAGGTATGTATCCATGATTCGATAGTGATCACAATTTCAGGATACCATAGAATGTAATGATTATTTATTGCTTTGATATCCAGAATTGCTGTTTGCATACGTATGAGAATGGTTCAGCAAAACCTAAGAAAATTACTGGTTTATGTATTAGTAGACTTCTTACTACGAAGGTTTGGTATTGGTTTAGTTCTGTTCTCTTGTTATGTGTGGATTTTTATTTCTTGTCATCTGAGATCCTATTTTTGTGGTTAATACATAATTTAAACTTTATCATGATTTCATTTTTATTTAATAGCCACAGTAGTGCTAAACTCTACAGTGATCTTTCTCAGCATGGACACACCAGCTCAACATTCTAGATGATGTAACAGATAAAAAGACACAGTACTATATCATACCTTTCATCTAATAACCTCAATAATGCATCTCTCTTTCCATTTTAAAATGTAGAATTTTCTTCTCAGTCTATTTTTTGACTAGGGCAAGCAAGAAGGCTTTGTTCAGGTTTCTACAGGTTCTGGTGCATTTGTGATTGTGTTAAGACGACAGGTCTGGGTCTGTACCTGGCTAGTTTGGGTCACGTGTCTTGTCTCTGCTTCCTCCCAGCTTCTTATGCCCCTCCTCGCTGTAAGAGCATGAGACTGAAAAGTCCTTGATTGGAGTAAACGTTACTTAGTAACAACTAAAACTTGGGTGTATTACCAGCCTTGTTGTCAGACTAAAGTCAAAACCAGCACTGCACCAGCTACTAAGAAGGAGAAGAATAACTGTTACAGCTGAACCCAGGACAAAGTATTGCACAATCATAACTTCCTTTCCTGAAACTCTACAATGTAATGCATTTCCACCCATGAACGCGTTTACTCACCTTCTCAGCAAACATGATTTTAGCTGGTTTTAAGAGAGTTTGCAAACAGCTGAATTTTCTACAATACCTGGGCTTGCTTTTAATGAATTCATGTTTCAATAATGGCAGATCTAATCAACAATTCTGCAGACATGTTGGATTTTTGTTGAGGAAAGAGTGCATTGTTTAAATGTAGCACAGCATGTCAATGTGATTCATGTAAAGACTAGCTGAATTGGAGCCTTTTCCCTAGTTTTCATATCTGTAAGGATTTTAATCCTTTTGTCATAGGCGTATGTTGCTGGAAGGGCACAGGGTGAAGAATAAAGTTATTTTCTTGGAAGAGTAACTGGGTGTCATGTACTGCATGGGGTAAATGGGAAGTAATTGAAAGATCAGAGATGATGAGAGCTGTGGCTTATTCCCAGTTCTGTATAGAGAGAGAAAACAAAAGATGTTAACTGTCAATTTTAAGGGGGAGGGGGGGAAATCTGTGGCTTTGTCTTGCAAATACATGACTCAAAAGGCACTGAATTTGAATTGCTTAACTTTAAATCCTGTGAATTACAGCAGATTACAAGGTCATCTGCATAAGCATGCTTATTTTCTTGAATCAGTTTACATAAAGAGGTTATTAAACATAGTTATAATCATAATCTGATGCTCTGTTGCAATAACAATTGAATAAAATTTCATAAAATCAAGCTCAGTGTTGTTACTTACAACATAAGGAACATTTTCTTAATATACTGCAGTTATTGTTACTTTACAAAAGAAGTTTTTTTCCTCTAGATATCTTGCCATAACTGTAATTCTCAGAAGAACAGCTTTTAGGAATTGAGGCCTTATTTAGTTAGCCCAACTGTTAAGTTACTTAATTGAAGTTAAACTGTAAACACCAATTTCCTGACAAGTGTCACAGACTTTTTATGAACTTCATTTTTTTATGATCTGTAACATTTATATGTATTGGAAATGCAACCCCAAAATGTTACTCTAATCTGTAAGTATTCCTATTTTTCATTTCATGAGACATTGCTGCTCCAGTTTTGCCAGATTTTAGTATAGAAAGATTTACTTTTCTTGGAGGGGGGACACTTACAAACCTGTTGATGGAAGTATGGATGACATCTTAACTGCAGTGTGCCACCGTGAGATGTCATTATGTTACAAGTATTGTTTATTCAGCCTCCAGTGTAATTCTTGCATCTTCCCAGCTCTTGAATAGAATTCTGGAGATGTGATTGTAGTTATTAATTACTGATTTGTTAGCTTCAGGTTTTATTAATAGTTCAGAAGGCTGAGGTTTAATTACATGTTCAGAAAATAACACAGTACAGGTCAAGCAGTTGGTGATCTGGCTAATGAGGTTTAGCCAGGGGACTTGTCTGTTTTAAGAGCTGTAATCAGTATCTACAAGCATTTATGTTAATTTTGATCTGTTAAATTACTATGATATATTAATTAAGAAAGTTAGCAGTTTTTAAAATAGCATTTTGTACAAATGAAAGTCTTGATGGTTTGCTTTTATTTGTACATATCTTTTTTTCTTTCCTACTAGAATTGCATGCATTTGCTTAAGAACCATAAAATAAGCTACTAATGTTCTGTTGGTAAGGCTGAAACTTAGTTGCTTGTCAGAGAATTCTTTTAAAGACTTGACTCTCTACAGTCTTTCTAAAATAACAAGATAATCAATGCTGAAATTTGGAATGCCTCATCTTGCATAGAAAGAAGTTTAAGATTCCTGAGACTTAATGCTGCTCCTTGTATGTGTGCATTTGTTCACAATCATGTTGGCTTCAAGCCCTTCAGGCTATGAAGCTTGCTGGTTTAGTTAATGTAAGAATGCTTTTTTAAGGAGACAGTCTAGGGAAGAGGAAGCTGAGAGAAAATAAATCCAGGAGATGTTAGAAGCACAAAGGGAGCTCCTACAGAATACTGCTTCCTAACCTAGCTACCTTACCAGAGAGGTTCAGGCTGAACCAAAGAAGAGGGAAGGTCTGGTTGCTCAGTATTCAAACTCTTTAGCACAAGAGTTGGAATGTGATAGTGTACCCAAAACTTTAAAAAGCAAACAAACAAGCCCAAAACAACAAAACCTTGTATTATCTGAATAGATACTTTTCAGTGAAGTTATGGAAAATGCTCTTTTCTCTGGTCAAATAGTAAATTGGACAGAATAGTTCTGAGTTTTGTAAGGAAAGGCAGTATTTGAGAAGTGTTATTTTGCTGTTAGGTATAAGTATATTGTGGGTCTGTGGTTGCCCTGCTTTGAGGTGAGTGTGACAGCTGTTGTAAGTGGGCTTTGTATTAGTGCATCAAACACGAGTGCTTTTAAAGTCAGGTAATGATTTTGAAACATTAAGGTAGAGCTCTTGAACCTCAGTTTTTTGTGAAGGAGCTTGCATTAGGTGGTTAGATGCTCTCAGTTATTAAGCCCTCTGGATCTGCCTTGTGCTGATGTCTTTCATTAGTTATTAAATGTATGTAAAGTTTTAAACACAGATATTTTCAGAAGAGAATTCAGGAAAGAATTTGGGGGTGCAGCTTTGTTTTAATACTATTTAAGGCTACAGATCATTTATGTTCTGTTCAGTTGCTTTGCTAGTGATACTGTTCTCTGATACAGCTGTACCTGTACTTTTCTCCCTAGAATTTTGAAGTGAAAAAGGCTCCTGCAGTGAAGCCCTACAGTGCTGACAACTTTTCTGTTACACGTTACCATATTTTTGAACCTTATGTGGACAGAGAAGTGGATGGAGAGCAGGTGATTAACTCCAAGTGTTTGTGATACATCCTTCCATAGATCTTTCTTGATGTTGCATACAGTGTCTGGATATCAGCAGCTCAGTCTTCTAGAACAGGGTGAAAAACATGAACTTGTATAAAGCAACCATGTCAAAACTAACCGATCAAAATGTGAGATGGGGAAACTCTGTAAGACCTTTTGTGTGCTTAGTCACTTGTGGGATCACGCATGACAGTCCCACATGAACGGACCTGTAAGGAGGTGAGTTCACCAGACTAGCATAACACTGGACACCCAAATCTGCTTTGTGGCTTATGCTAAATTAATAGTTACAGTAGCCCTGCTTTTTCTCTCTTTTTAGCTATGTACTCCCAGTTTTACATTGTATTTGTGTTCATCTGTTCGTGCAGTCAATGGTTTTGGCTTGCCAAACTGGCAGAAGTCTAACTGGGGAAAAAGAACGATGCCAAATGGGAAAGTTTGCTGAAGTTTACAATAGACTCAAACAAAGGCTAAAGTTAGATCAGAAGGTGAGGGGCTGGAAAAGCAAGAGATAGAGCAAGAGCTTAGCTTTTAGAAGTGATTTTTTAATGCAGTACTATTTAAAAGTGAACCAAACAACAGTTTGGCTTATTGTTAGTGTGAGACTACAGTCTGAGTGCCTGTTCTGGATCAGCACTCTCAATAAATTTGGTTTTGTGAGTATTTTCTTAAGTGCATTCATGCAGCTTTAGGTTTTCCTAAGATTTGAAGGACTAGACACATAGAGTAAGAAGAGACACTGTAGTTCGCTCATCTTTGTTATGGAAAAATCTAAAATGTTTATTTTTGTGGCCATATTTATGTGCAATGACTTTTTTTCTTACTTAAGTAAATTTAATTGTCATGTGTTAGTAAGGTTTTTCTTATTTAAAACATTTCAGATATTTCTGGTTTCCCAGAAGGGAATTTAAATGTTTCTGGATTCCTGCTCCCTCCCCACCTTGTTTAAAACAAATTCATGACAATAGAAGTAGTCAATCTGTAATATGAACCATTTTATTGATTTTACCTTGTAATGTAGGAAAAATAGCCACTCTGTTATAACAGATCATACAGATGATTGTCCCTAGTACAGCTTGAAACTAGAGCACTTTGACACCTACACTTGTGTAAATACGCATATTTTTTCTGAAGGCTAAAAGCTAGTTTGGTCCTGCTTGCAACCAAGAACTATAAATCTTCCAGGGTGTTCCTATGGCATTCTGTGTCTCTTTTAAAGTGCTTTTGCTGCAGGATTATTCCCTTATTTATTGTTACATATGCTTTAAAACTATTACAAAGAACTTCATGCACTAAACAATTGATTGACTGCCAGCCAGATGCTCGGTCAGCTGCTAAAGAAGAAGGAAAACGTTTAGAGGAACTGCACAGGGAGACGGAAAGGGAGAGAAGAGAGCAGCTTGAAAAGGCACATGTCCGAGGCAGTCACGCCTTGAAGAAGGTCCATTTGGCTCAGGTAGGTGAAGTAGTTGTGCATGTTTTTAATGTCAGAATGACCAGTGTTAAGTAAACTGTATGTAGGTGATAAGCAGAGGAGTTAGAATTACAAGAGGCAAATTGATGGGCTAAATGGAGTTTTCAGAATGTGTTAAAACACCATCGAACTCTGCCTAGTTTGGCTGTCTGGAAAGAGGCGGAATGAAAGGACATGCTTTAATTATTGTTAACTTCATGTCTGACAGCCCTTAGCCAGTTGGTATTAATCAAGTTAAACTTTTTTTAATAGGCGATGGGTTCTACTTTTCCACATAAGCTTTAGCTGGAGTTGGTTATTTAAATTAAGGATTAAACTAACTTCAGAGTAACCAAACAGAAGTGTTCTGTCAGTCCTGACGTATGGTTGTCTGAATGTGAACACTAAAAGTTTGTTATCCTTTTTATTTGTAGGACAGGGAAAGGCTACTGAAAGAACTTGAGCAAATGCAGAACATGGATCGGATGCGCAGAAGACAGATAGTAGCGCAGATGCCACCTCAGCTTTTTGTGCCTCCATACAAACGTATGGAAATAAAAGAAGAATGGCAAAGAGAGCTGGAGTTTGCATTTGAAGATATGTATAGTGAAGACAGGAGTAAGTAATCTCTTGGAGACTGCTGAATCCAGTAGCCCAGTGGAGGAGAGGCTGCTGTGGCTGCCAGTTCCCAGGCTGGCTGGTTCCCAGCTGGTAGCAAGCCTGTGTGTGTATTCACAGTAGGCACACACACAAACAAGCTTTCAGTATGCATACACCCAGCTGGCCACACAAGCCCTTATATACCCATATGCACACATGCATACAAAATAGAGGACTTCTCACCCTGGAAACCAGCTAGAAATGGATTTAATGAGAAGATGGCACAGACTTCCAGGCACAGTGCAGGGACATACATGTGTACTGACCAGGCCCTTTTATTCCCATATTCTGATATTTTTCCTCACACTTGTTCCTCCCTAAACTAACTTGATCCTTTCCCTGCCTTTGGTTCCTCCCCTAAATATTTATAATAAGCGTATAAGCTCAAGATGATCTTCCCATATGTCCCAAACCCCTTATAGGCAGTAACCCCCTCAGATCATGGGAGAAATCCTGTTAACTAATCTTTTAGGATTTCACACCCAGACCATGCTGCAATAGCCCTGTGAGCAGCCAGGACAGAGTGTATCTTTTCCCTGACAAAGCTATTGGGATCCTCCTGTGTGTAATTGTTCCTGTGTACTGCTTTCTGTGTAAAGATGGTCCTTTTATCACAAGCACCTTTATTTTGAAAGGCATAGCGTATTCTGGGGGAAAAGCCTGTAGAATTTGTGTATTAATGGATAACCAATGATCTAAACAGTCTTGAATCTTCTATTTTGAAAAAAAAAAAAGGTAATTGAGTTAAACCTGTTGTGAAAGAAGCTAATTGTTATTTGAACTTCTAGGGATTTGCAGTGTTGCTGGCATTTTATTGGTTGTTTTATGTTATGATCTTTTCATTAGAAATGAAAGAAGACCTCGTTTTGCAGTTTGAACCACAACCTCTGCCAGCTCCTTCTGATAGATCTCAAGATAATGACCTTGATATCTCTCTGGAGCAAGAAGCAGCTTGTGACACTCAACCAGAATCTGCCTGTAACACTCAGCCAGAAGAGAAGGTCCCCAGCGAATCAGAAGGTAAACCCTTTAAACTTTAGATTTAACTTAAACTTTTGGGTTTATAGTAGAAGAGAGGATACTTACTTTTAATATATCAAATAAATTAACTTTAGTATTAACTAAAATGTCTGTAGTATATTCCTTGAAGGTTGTGAATTATTTTAGTATTCAGTGGTTTATGATGTTTATCACAGATGCTTTAATGATTATGAATTTAAAATTGACTTGTTTTTCTAATATTCTTCAGTTTATTGGTATACTGAGAATAACTTTTTAACTGTAAGAACTACATCGTTAGCCAGAATCATTCCTGTATATAATTAGTGTAAATCATTGGATGATGCTGGTATGGGAACTTCAACAGTTTTCATTTTGTGTTTTGAAATATTTCAAAGTTAAAGTTTGGCTTTGTATGCAAGTCAGCTTATTGTATGTCTTTTATGTCCATGTTTGTGATTGAGTTGATCCATGTTGTGAGTAGGCTGCAGTGGGTATGTGTGTGCATGAACACTTGTGGCATGTACAGGGTAACACGATATGAACACGAAATGCGTTGGTGAACTTTGCTGTTTGGCCAAGCATTTCTACCACATCCCTTTGGTGGCACAGGCCATTTCTTCGTGTTGCATTGTGCCAATACAAACGAGAGGGCAGCAGCATCTAGGTGGAGTGTGGCAGGGTACTACTTATTTCTGCAACAGTATGTTTAGTAGTCTGACTGTGGAGCACTGTAACTAGCTTATCCCTCATTTTATGTCATGCAGAGACAAAGTACTGCTTCTCTCTTGCAGGTAAGAGAAAATACTGTTAAACTTCTGAACTTTGTAATATGAAGCTATTTGTCCAACCGTGCAAGGAATTAAAAACAACAAAAAAAAGAGGGTTTTTGTTTTTATGATGTAAAGATACACGTTACCCAAAACTCTCAACAGCATATATTCTTTATAGATCATGAAGAAGCAAAAACTTCCCAGCTTCAGTCAAAACTTGCCTTAAAGAAATTGCTGAACAAGATTAGAAGCCAAAAAGAGGAGTGGACATCAAAAAGTGAAAAAGATACTCAAAGTGAAGTTGAGACTATTGAATCAGGCACAATTGCTAGTGAAGAGAGACCATTGTGCGACTCAAAACTGAACTATGAGCAACAGAAAAACATAGTTTGTGAAGCCAGAGGTATGTAATACATACTTGCAGCAAAATTTGTGTAGAAGCAAAAAGACTTGGAAGATTACAATTACAGTTAAATAACATGTATTTTAGACTCTGGGAAAACGTTGGATAAGACAGTTGCAGCTGAAAATTCAGTTCTAATCCATCCTCAAGAGCAAGCAGCTAAAATCAGAATGCAAGAGAGACAAAAGTGGGTAAGTGCACGTGTACTCACTCCTCTCTCATTTATGGTGTAAAAATAGTGATTTCCAGAAGTCTAAAAATGCCTCAGGCTGTACAGCAGTATAGACCCTTTTCACATGCTTGTGGCACTTAAAAGTTTTACTGTAACATTTTCTGTACTTGCCTTCTGCGTATTAACTATTTTTAAATGACAGAGCTGGAATTTGGAGAGGAAAGAAACAGTTTCTTACTATCTAACAAGTGCTATAGGCAAGGGATGCCACACTGATTAAATTTGAATCCCAATTGTAAGTTAATATGTTTGCTTTTGGGAGATTGTAGTCAATAGTACACAACTCCGAAAACTTTACGAGCACTGTGTGATAGCATAAGAAGGTCTGTGGGATTGTGCTTGGAGTGACAGGAGAAATTTACAAACCTTGAGTATTTTGTGTGGTTTATTGTTGGGGTTTTTGAGGTGGTTTTTGTTTCTGCGTTTTCCTAGTTAATTATAAGAAACCCAGAATCTTGTGTCTGTGGGAATGCTACATCTATTGAGAAAATAATAACTTTGTGTGTTATCTTATTATATGTATATGTCATTTCAGTATATCTTTCATGATATTTACAGGTTTTGCTGTATCCTTAAGTGACCTAAGGGCTCTGCTGTGGTGGTTTCTCAATTGACAAAATAAAAGTTGAAATTTAGGTCTTGGTGCAGCCTCAAAGTGTAGAGTTTAAGTACAGATTTTCAGGAAATACAGATTTGACAAAGTAGTATTGTTTTAGGGGGGGGAAAGAAAGGCAGGTGATCTTCTGTGAAAGCGTGGTTATTTTCTTTCACATTTTCTCCTGCTTCGCACCTGCCCTGGGTTATGTATTGCTGTGTTCACATTAACTGTTCTCAGCTCTGGCTTTTTCTCTAGTTGCTCTTCCTGACATCCCCATTCAGGCTGGCTCATTAAAGGCTGTTGTCCATTTCATCTTTGCCAGTACTTGGATATTTATCCTTGTTTCCATTCTCAAAGTACATATGCTGTTGCAGGACATGGGTCTAAGTGATTTGTAGCTGATAAGTGCATGGGAAGAGAATAAAAATAAACAAACCACTTCAGAGGTTTATGGAGTGCTCTGAAAGTGGCTCTACATTAGCTATTTCAGGAGTTTTGGAAGGTTTGAATTAACATTTAAATGTGGTGAACTCTTGATGAAAAGCTCTATAAAATGCAAAGTAGATTTCGAATTCACTGTAAGAAAAAGGCTTCTTTTACAGTCTCTGGAAAATTATAGTGTACCTTGTGTAGTTAGATTCTGATCTTATCCATTCTGTTAATTTGAGAACAGATAATATTGTGAAGGTAAATGGAATCAGAGACTACTAGAAATGTCTAGCCAGTAAAACAAAATTATTCTGGTAAACTTTGGAACTACTTTTAAAGGTCTCTAATAATTCTGAAATGCATTTCACAAGCAAGAGGATTTCTGCTGTAACTGGAACAAAGTTGTGTGTATGGTGGTTGTGTGTGAGCGGTCTTTTATTTCATTGCCATTCCATTCTGCAGATTGACCCTCATTTTTCTTCTCAATAGAATGAGCAAATAGAGAAACAGAAACAGGAACAGCTGGCCTTGATTCAACAAATTGAAGAAGAGAGAGCACGTTTGGAGGCCGACCTTCTTAAGATCCAAATACAAACCTGTTTGGAGAAAGCTAAGAAAAAAAAAGAGGAAGAGCAAGGTCAGCTGGTACAAAGCCACAGTGTTCCTTCTCCAGAGCAGCAGAACAAAGTGGAACATGAGGTGAAGAATTGTAGAAAATTTTGTGTAGCTTTTTAATTATCCTTATTATAAAAATCAAGAGCCATTTGCTGGCTTTAAATTACAGCAATCAGGAAAACCAGTATTTATTTCTTAGGCTATCAGAATCAGAAGTTCATACATATAAAAGCTTCCTTTTGTTTGCTGTAGAAGCTTGTATTTCACGTGGTATCACTGGACTTCCAATATTGGATTGTCTTTGCATAGTCCCAAGGGCAGCATGTCCGTTTAAAATACCTGTTAGTAAAATGTGTTTAGAGTCATATAATATTAACGCACGTGCATGTATCCTTTTCCAAGAAGGAAAAAGCAAGGGGGGCATGGGGAGGATGACAGAAAGACCTCACCTCTGTGGTTTTGTCTGTCTAAATCTCAAGCAGCTACTTAAAGGAGATGAATTTATTGAGGATGTTTAAGGAAAGTAATCATTTTTTTAAATCTCGAATCATATGCACAGCATCTACTCATCTGAGGATCTGATTGCCTTGAAAATGCAGCTCTGTTGGATCATTGCTCTGAGTTTACTACTGGGTACATTTACATCTTTGAGCTAAGCTGCTGTAAGCACCATTGACTTTGATGGTGCACGCTACACTTGCCAAGAGAGACTGTAGCTGAAGGCCATCTGTTCCAGAATCTGCTTTAGCCTCATTGCCTCAGGGTGAAAGCTCACAGACATCAAAGGGCTGTACAGAGTGACTTCTATGAACTTAGGTGAAAGAACATATAGCTGAAGGTTGTTGCTTTAATAGCTTTCTGTGGGTTATTTGTATAAGTGCAATTAAAATTGTTTTATTTTGATTAGGCTGGAAACAGTACAGTGTCAGAACCCAGGAGTCCTGGAGAATGCAGCCATTTACAGATGATCCATAATTACCAACAACGCCTTCTACAGCAGAATAGGTACATTTCTGTAGGAAATGGAAGTCTTGAGTTGCCTGTTTCAAAATAATCTGAATTGCTTTGATTATTGAAATTGCTGTTTACACCACTCTAGAAAGATTTGTGGTTTTGTTCTGTTCAGGCTGCACAGACAGACCGTTGAAGAAGGTAGGAAGCATCTACAGGAGTATCAGAATAAACTGAAACAAAGACACTTGTCTGCTGCAGCACCTCCAAGCTCTGTGGACACAAAATCAATTCATTTAAAGCCTGTCCCGGAAGCACTTCTGCAGAGGCAAGGAGTACAACCCACACAGTGCCAGTCACCTGAACACGTTCATGCACAACAGCATGCACAGTTGCTACCTGTGTTTTCAGGACTATTGCGTATGTCAGAAAACTCATCTTCACAGCAACATGAAGAGCAAACACGTAACATTTGTCCTGGAGGACACGTGCAGTTTTCAGAAGCATTGAAATTGAAGCATGGAGAGTTTAACTTGCCTTGTGGCCATCCTTCACAGGAAGGAGTGGGAACGTTGGAAACCTCCAGCTGTCATGTCAGAGAACCACCTCAGTTCCAGTCACCATCAGGGGTAGTCATGAAAGATGTCACTGCAGTGAGAACACAACCAGAAGCACGAGTACAACATGTTAGATACATGTTGCCTGCAGAAGACTCCTCTGAACCTTCAGAAGTGGTGCACTCCAGAGAGTTGTCTCACCATCAAACAGAGACAAAAGCTAGAGACGAGTCTCATGTAGTTCAGGCAGCCCCGGTTGATTCTTTGGCATATCAGCAGGGATATGCAGAGAGTACCATCAGAACAAGCCTTGAACAACCCCTCAATCTTTCTGAACCTGTGACTTTATCTCATGAGAAATCTAAAGCCCAGGGTGTTGGGGAATTCTTGGTATCAAAACCAGGAGATGCATCTTTGTTAAATTATCGTGGTATCCTGAATTTAAGGGACAGAGTCTTGGCCTCATCAGAAAGCATCCAAGCTCAGCAGAAGTATTTGAAAGAATTGCAAGAGCAGCTAGATGCACAAAGGGAAGCTCTTCTTTCTAGACAGAAAATACAAGAACAACTACTTTTACAGAAGCAAGATAAACTGAAGGAACAGATGCAGAGACAGCAAGAGGCTTTGAAAGAATTACTGAACAAGCAGGTGAGCTTTATGAATGTTTTGCATGGTGAATCATCCAGTAGGTGATCAAACTTGTGAATGCTACCAATTAGCAAAGTACCCCATGGAGTGTTGACAGTTTTAGGTGATTTACCATAATGAAAATTTTAATTAGGACTTGCAATTTGCAATCAGTAGTTCTCTTCTGTGAGCCCCAAGAGCACCATTCTGTTCAGTCTAACCGAAAGAGTATGAACTATGCTTGGTCTCTGAACATAATGCCTGTTGAAATGGTTATGTCGTCTGAAGTATCTGCAGGTAGAGTTTTCCTCAGCTCTTGTATTAAAAATACTTCATAATAACTCAAAGGATACCAGAAACATTTTGAATAGATCCTTTCTAAAGTTTCTCTTTTATGTGTACCTGTTAGGAGCGTGGTTTGGCAGCTGCACTCCTGACTTGTAATCTTGCTTGTTTCTGCGTAAAATCCAAGTATATTTTTAGTTCTAGAGAAGCTTCTTTTGCTCCCTTCCTGTTTTAATTCTGGGTTGGGTTTGTGTTTTTTCGGGGGGGGAGGGGGTTTAAACAGAAGCCATCTTAGAAAATTAGCTGCTGCCCAGAGTCCCTTTCTGTTGCTTTTACAGCCTCCAAGCAGCTAAAATTCCTGAATTCAGGAGCTGAAAAACTAAAAGCAAAATTTTCAGGAATTTTTCCTCTTAAAAATGCAAAATATCCAACTCTAACAGAGACCTTGACCATGTACATAATTATGTTTTAGCAGATGAGGTTTGTAGAGCTAAATAAAATACCTGGATGTCCAAATGTTTGTGTAAGCTAAGCAAGTCCACCCAGTGTCTTGCGTACTTGAAGTACTTTCTCAAAGTGCTCAGTATTGTCCTGCATGGAATGCACACACAAGAAAATGTTGGCTTGATAAATAAGTATAAATATGGTCTTATATACAGTTGCTTCCCCTTCCTACCTTTCTAAGGTGAGGCATAGCCGTGCAAGTGAAGAAATGACAGAGGCACAAAAACCTGACTGGATTGATAGGACTGACTTTTTCCAAGTCTTGGAAAGCTACCAGCAAGAGAACTGTGGCAGGAGTAAATTTCATGGAAGTGAAATGATTTCACAGTACATGGGTCCAGCTGAGCAGACTGGTAAGGCATGAATAGTATTTCTCATTATAATATTTCTCATTTTGCAGTTGAGATGGAGTTCTCTACCATCTCCCCAAGGCAATTTGAGATCTGTGCATTACTGCAACTTGCAAAACTTTGTTTTACAGAACAGTCTGAGAAAGTTCTATTTAAAGAACAGAAATGGAGATCTTCCAAACCACCTGTGGCAAAAGTCAAGTTAGGGCTTGTTTTGGAACCACATGAACTTAGTGTTATACCAGAAGTAGACACACCGAAGAGTTGCAGCATTTCTTTTGCAGGTAAAACATATATATGGATATAAAAATATATAATAAATGCTGCTGTTCCTGAGAAATAAAGCTTGGAGGCTGTTTTTTGAGGAATAATTGAGATGATTGATTATGAAATAATAGCTGGTACTGTTGCCTTGTTTTAAGGTATAATTTTTATAGTAGCAAAGTGAGTTATAGCTGAGAAGAGCTCATCCTGTTGATGTCTGCCTAGAGAAACACAAAACAAAGTTTTGCCAAGAACAGGAAATTCAATGTAATTCTATGACTGAAGTTTCCTCTTGATTTCTCTGTTGTGCAAGGTGTGTTAATAGACAACTGTACAATAATTGGGCAGGGAACCCTCATAGTTGATGGCCCACCGCAAGGTTTAGCTTTTGAGTATACTGTGAAAAGTGAGTATGAAATCTTTTGAAGGAGTTAGTATCGAGTTTTTATCAAGAAATTTTTAGACCAACTTTTTTAGGTTTTTTTTTCCATTCCAGACCAAAACCACTCTTTGTAAAAGTTTTGTGGAGGAGCTACACAAGGCAATTGTTGTTTTGTAAGTCTGCGTGCAATGCTTCATAAGTCTCTGTAAGGCACATTAATTAAATAGCTACAACAAACTGATGCTTTCTAAATGTAAGCATTTGAATTTAAGTCTCTTCATAGCAAAAATTTAATGCGTATTTTACGGAAGTTTTAATATTGTGCCAGTGTTTTGAAAAGGGCAAAGCAGAGCAATGCAAGTAATTATAGGCCTGTCAGGCTGCCATTCATCTGGAGTAAAATAATGGAACAGCTGATACGGGGGCTTTTTTAATTAAAGCAAAGTAATTAATGCTGGTCAGCAGCACTTTCTACACATTAATTCTTGTTGGAGCAGTTTGGTATCTTGATTAGACAAGTTTTGTTGGTGAGGGTTTTGATTGAAGAATATTCTCAAAAGCACTTGGCTTAGTGTTACACACATTAATTAAAAAAAGGATTAAAATCAAAATACATCCCCAAAAGTTTTCTGAAATACATCTGGTGGAATTCTAGAGGGAATACTCATTTTCTGGATAATCCCGTGATGATCCACATCTGATTTATTCTTATGGAAGGTATTAGAAGTTGAACTGGAGTTTTTTATTGGATTGAGTGGTAAAAAAACCATTGTGGAGGGCAGGCTGGGGAGAAATTGTGAAGCCAGAGCAGAGGAGCTCTATTGCCTCTGGATCTGGGAAAAACACTCAAAGTTTTGGTGGGTTTGCAATGTGGAAAAATAAGTTTGAATAATTTTTTAATGGAATATTGTAGTTGAACTAGGAATTCTTTGGGGGAACTCTGTGACCTCTAATTTTTCAACCTGTATAATCCATAGGCTGTAATGCAGAGGTTTCTACTGACTGGTATGGCTGTTAAAATGGAGCATGGTACGGATTCAGCAGGTTATTTCTGTAGGATAGAATGTGCATCTTAATGTTCCTCACACAATGCAAACCACTGCATTTCTATACCTAAACTGATTACAGATGTTTTAAATTCAGATAAAACAGATTCTGTTGGTGGAGAATCTTCTCCCATTTCAACCACTGGGGAGTTTTCATATGTGAAATGTTACAGTCACAAAGAAGGCAGGAGGTTACCTTCAAGCATAACAAACTCCGAGGAACAAATCTCCAGTGGAAGTTCGAGGCCCAGCAGATTATTACAAGAGGTGCTGCTGCTGACTGCTGAAAGTTCACACAGTTCAGGTGAGGAAATCCTCCTTCTTCAAGGAATTTTGTGAATGACATTCAGCACTGCTAATTTTATTGCTATTTATTTGCAGCATATGACTTGACTTGTCATGTAGTGTTATTTAAATACTGTTCAAATTTTAAGTACAAAAAAGGGGTGGTTTAAGCATGGGTGTAATAAGCATGTGTCTCAGAGTGATTGAGTTGTTATCCTTTTTTTGTGATCCATTACTATTCTAGTAACAAAAGTCCATGCAGCAGTAAACTTTATTGCTAGTCAGCAGTTTCCCATCCAAGGCACGTGCTTTGTGGAACTGTCTGTTAAGAGACTTCTTTTGTATTACCTGGTTGCTCTGCCCTTACCAACAGAATCCCGTGCAAGCATAGGGAGCCAACTGCTGTGGAAAGCCACATGGGTATCTTCCTCCCGAGGGTCACACCTTTGAGGGTAGGCTGTGTCCATACGGGACAAAGTTAGTCTGATTCTGTAAATTAAATCAAGTTAGTTTGGTTATTGAAGAAAAAAGATGGTTTTGTTATTAAGTGGTTTGTGAATGTTTCAGGTTCTAGAAGAAGAAAACTAAGCTTAACCCTTTCAAATTTAGAGGCAGGCATGTCTGAACATAAAATGGGCTGCTGCTGGTTAGGGGAGGTTGAAGTCCTATGCTCAGCATTGAGTGGTTACCAGTGCTGAAGTGATGCTGCTGCTCAGTGCCACCAGTGAAGCCACCATTCTGACTGATCTCCCTTACCATGTCACTGATGCATGAAAAGATGAGATGGGAACTTTGGACTCTCGGTATTTATTCCTCCCAATACAATTTGGTTAAAATGGGCTACTAGAGTGCAAACTGTTAATATGGAATTGCAGAATAACCCTACAGATAAGACAGTTTGGTGGCATAAACCTGATTCCCTTAGACACTCAGCTTGAAAATAGTGACAAGATTTGAGATATACATCTCTTCCACAATTCTCCTTCATTAGATATTAGCAGGCTTGCCTCTTTATTCATCTTTAATGGTGCTGTTGAGCCATGTTCCAGGTGTGATTATCTCCATGTATTGCTGCCCTATACAGATGTTATTCCAAGCATCGTTTTTTGTGATCCAACCTAACCCAAGATTTCAATTCATTTTTAGTAATCCCAAGTATTTGGCCATAGTTCACTATTTTGACAGACTGTCTTACCCATCACCAAATGTGCAGACAACATCTTTTTTGTTTGCCTACATGGTTGGATTTGGACTAATCCCTGTTTTTATGTTGTCTTCACTGAGTGGTTTGTTCAGTCTCTTTCAAATTGCAGCCTAAAATAATTGCTGCTATTTTACTGCAATTCCTGTTGGGAAAAGAAATGTGCCCTGGCTATTACAGGCTCAGTTCTTAAGTACAAATCCTTTGTCACAGTGTGGTGGTCAGGAGGTTAAAACATGAAAGTCCCACGTGGATGTCAGGAAGCTGGGAGGAACAAGAGCCTTGCACTGTTGTTTTGGAGGGAGAAGACTGACAAACCCTCCTTTATGAATCACTAAATACAGCTTTTAAGGATAGTAATGTAATGAAGTCATGAGATATGAACATGTTGTGTTTTTAATTAAATAGTTTGGTTTAGAGCATGCAATTGCTACTGTTCATCCCTCATATTAACATCACATGAACAATGAAGGTTATTACAGTATAGTAATGAAACATTCATAGTGTGGCTTTCCATAGAATTTATATACAGGAGAAGACTGAATCTCATATGTATCCTAAATTACAAGCTGTCATGCTGATATCCTTTAGAAAAGAGTATCTTTTCTTTCAGAAATATATCTAATCTTGATGGAAACGTATCAGGAAATGGGGGATTCATTGGAAGCTTGTTCCAGCATTTAAATTTATTATCAAACTATAAAAGAATTGTCTAACAGCCATTTCTAGCTGCTGCTTATTACTTTGAGTTTAGAAATCTTTTGTGCTGTGTGGCTTTTCTCCTATGGGGATATTTAAATACCAGGTGGGGATATGATTGCAGTTTTCATGCTGATTCAAGGGATTTTCTTCAAGACCTTGCTCATTTTCAGGATCCTCTGTCTCCTGTATCCTGCTCCAAAGAGGAGGAGCAGACCTGCAGTGTGTAATAGGCTCAGTCACGACTGCTGCATCCAGCCAGGAGCTTGTTGCTACCTGGTTCTGCTCAAAGCTTAAGAGTTCTTTCCTGTGCACCTGAAGATTATACTCTTAGTCTTAGAAATCTAAGAGCACAGTCTAAGCGTTCTCTGCTCTTAGATTTATATTCTGTCTATGCTGGCACAGTGTTCAACAGATACAGCTTTGCAGGAGGTTGGGATGTTTTTTAATGCCGCAGTGCTACTGTGTTTCTTTACCATTCTTCCACTCTCCATATAATTTGCAAATTCTGTTGCCAACAGCTCTGTTTGGTTACTGCCCAGAGCAATTGTGAGCTGGGGTGGGAAAGAAGCTGTTTGAGGATTTCTTCACCCTTTGTTTTGAGACCAGTCGGTAGCATTCAATGTTATAACATAGTAAATCAGTTAAGAATAAGTTAACTTCTCTTTTAATCCAAATATATTTTAGATACATTTCCTTTCATGTCTTGTACTTTCTCCTAGAAGTCTACTAGATGATAGTGGCTATAGGAAACCTTAGATTTCCCCCTTTCACCTACCTCAAATGAGTTTCAAAATGTTTCATATTTACTGGGATATGTAAGTATTGCCTCATGTAGATACTACTGGTAACTGTTGCATTTTTCTTGTGCTGATATGGTGCTTTCTTTCACACAGCACATAAAAGTAAGAGTATTATGGCAAATGTGATTCAGATCCGTGGTATTAGTCATAGGATCATAGAATGGTTTGGGTTGGAAAGGACCTTAAAGCTCGTTCAGTTCCACCCCTCTGCCATGGGCAGCAACACCTTCCACTAGACCAGGTTGCTCCAAGCCCTGTCCGACCTGGCCTTGAACACTGGCCACACTATAGTTCATTGTTTCTGATGTACTTAGAATGCCTGCTTTTCTTTGTAATCACTGTAATGGAAAAAGGCAAAAGATCCCCCTCAGCCCATTTAAATAATTGCAGTAACACTACCAAAGCCATGTTTTGTACTGCAAAGCCAAAGCATGAGTTTCTGGCTCTTCCTGCATGCCCTGCAGTGAGCATTCATGCTTGTTAGACATTTTAGGAAGTCTGGTCAAGGAGAACTACTGGTTGCCAGTTAAATTGATGGTAGAGTGGAGCAGGAAGTATGTTGTGAGAAGTGGTAAGGATGAGCAAAATCAGTGCCGATAGTGAGGTCAGCGGCAATAGAGTACTGCTGCCATCTGGTGCTCGAATGAAAATTGCCAACTATGAGCTCTACTTTCCTTATTGCTTCTATTACTGTCTTCAGATCAGTCCCAGGATTCGCAGGTGGCTCAAGATTCACCAGTTCTTGCTGCTGAAGTTGGAGACGGAGCTACAGCACATTCTGGACTATCATTCAGACTTGATAATACGGTCAGTCATATCCAAATAATCATATAACGTAACTTACTCCCTACTTTGCAATAAAATCTATGTCTCATACTGGGGAGATAATAGTGGGTGCAGTATTCTAGAGGCAGCCAGAATAACAAAGCACCAAGTGTGTAAGAGGTGTAATCACTGCATTGGATCTACCACCAACTGTATTTCTGTTCCTACAGCACGGGATGCTGTTACTCTCTTTGCTGCCAGGGCACACCATGGGCTTATGCTCAGCTTGCTGTCTGCCAAGACTCCTGGGTCCTGTTTCAAGGGCTGGTCCCCAGGCAGGTCCAAGCTTGGCTTGGTGTGCGTGGTTCTTTCTTTCCAGATGCTGGACTTTGCATTGCTCTCACTGAGTTTCAGAACATTCCTCCAGGGCCAGGCTCATGAAGTCCTTCTAGATGTCATCCTTGCCAGTTAGCATGTCAGATGGTTCTCCCAGTTTAGTGTTATCTGCAAACCTTATAAAAGCATGGCGTCCTTCTCTGGGTCATGTTGTCCTCTGAGTCATGTCCAAAGGTGTCAAAGAGGACAGGTCCTAGGACAGAGCCCTGTCATACTCTGTTCCCCACCTCCAGGTGGAGTGTAATGCTTTAATCACTGTCCTCTGAGCCTGACCATCCATCCGTCCAGGTTGTGACATCCAAACTGGGATAAAAGAATGTTGTGAGAGACAGTGTCAAAAGCCTTGCTAAAATCGACACCAATGATACCCCCTGCTCTTCCCTCACCAAAGATCCCATTGTTTTGTGAGGAGATAAAAATAGTATTAAAAAATGCTATGTACATATGAAATTACTTTTAAATGTACATGGTTTATATGTGTGTGGTAAATACATAAGGTGGTATATAATGAAACTGTAGGGGAAGGGTTTCTTAGATTTTTGTCTTTTGTTTTCTCAGTGCACATTTTAGTTTAGAGTTTGGAAGAATTATTCACATCTGACCCTGATTCTCTGTTCTGTGACTTCGTAGAGCTTACCTCAAAATTAAAGAAGAGAATGTTCTAGGATATTTTGTATATTTTAGTTTACTTTCTTAAATTGTATTTTTAAGTCAGTCTACTGCATGTAGAAGGCTCAGTATTGCAAGTACATGTAAAGCTCTTGAGTTTTTCCATGTATTGCATATGTGTCCCTCTGAGATCTACAATTCTACTGAAGTAGGTCTGTGATGAGAAATAGCCAAATCTGACCACCAGAAGATGAAGCAATCTTCCAGGTGTCATGATTTGTATGTAGCTCTGAGAGGCTTTATAACTCTGTGTGTGTGTGTGTGTGTGTGTGTGTGTGTGTGTGTGTACGCAAATATGTGTGTTGAGGGGAGGGGCCTGTTGGGGAGTGATGTGTCTGTGACATGGAGTGTGAATGGTTTGTACTGAGCAATGATGAACCTCTATTTGCCTGACTGTCAGAATATGAGGGCTTCTACACTTGAACTGAGCTCAGGATAAAATACGTGGTTTAAAAGCTTTAATTATGGACATCTGAACTCATGGTAATAGGTGTGTTTATTCATCCTAGGAAGCACTTTCTAAAGTAGGATCCACGGACTTGGGTTCAGAGGCATTGATGCAAGAAATACCCTGTGACTTATCATCAACTATTTCCACCGGGAGCTTTCTGACTAGTGAAGTGTTGGATGTAAACCCTGTTGACCCTGGTAAGCGTTTGGCTTTTGTTCTTCTAAAAGGAAATGTAAGTGTTGTCTTTATTTTACAGCAGAATGGCTGTAACTTACTGGGTAGAAGTTCTTCTGAAATAAACTAATATGGAGGTTCACTTAAGAATGATTAATACTTCTCACAGTTGAGTGTAACTAGAAGGCTCCATTATGTGCTTCATGATTTTTTTCACTTTTGTAATACCCTTACAACATCTGCTCTGGCAAAGGATATTTGGGATTTCATGAAGCAACTGTAACACCAGCAGGTTTTAAGTGGCAAGGTTTTAAAACAACCTGATCCCCAAATGATACACTGATGAAAGTTTTCTAATCAGTATGTCAGTGGTACAGAGCTGTGAGTGTTGTCTTGCTGTCAAGAGCATTGTTCCAATATCTGCTTGTCACAGTAGGAGTTCTTCGTAACTTATCTGTGAAAATGTTATTTGAATGCCGTATTAACTTGTAATAGTTTTCTGGGAAATACGTGTGCACCTCCTCCTTTGCTTGCAGTCTGCCTCTTTATCTTGTTAGTCATAACACTAAAACAACTCCTTTATAATACATACATAGTTGCTCCTCTATTCCATGTTTATACATCAAAGACTACAGTGTTTACAGCCTGAGATTTCAGCAGCTCATCTTAACCCTAATGTTCTAAACTGGCATTATTTTGAGTATTAAACTTCATAACTCAGGTAACAAATCTGGGCTTTATTGACATAGGAAGGGTAAAGCAAATCCTGAGATCATTTGTTTGTAGACTTTTTTTCTGTTGTTGTTTAATTATGGAAGAAAAATACCAGAAGTTTAACACTCAGTTGCATGAATGAGTTTTTCAAGTCTGGCTGGGTCTGTACCCTACACTCAGTGCTTAGCAGTGACCTTTCCTGAGAGCTTTGAGCACAAACACAGAGGCAAAGAGGGGTGGGTGCACTAACCAGGAGCACTGTTTTGATTGCCTTGATTCCCTTTGATTTCTTGTGTTGGTATTAGGCAGTTTCTATTTAAGTATGAATAAAATGGCTACATGATGCCATAAAGATGGTCAAGAGCACATTATGTATCATCATATCTATATGCAGTAGGAGGTAAGAATATGCTAGTTAGCATGAAGCCTCTGTATTAATTCTTTTCTAATTTTTCTGTTTTGGTACTTCCTAAGTCTGTATAGCCTGAAAGTGCTAAGCTGGGCTGACTACTACCTAACTAGGTAGTGCCAACTTAAATTTGTGGAAATCTGTGGTAAGGTGTATGACAGCATTGACAGGAGACAGTTAAACAAAACCCCAGAGCTCCTTAGGAGTTTATTTCAGTATTTTAGGATAGGATTATTTCAGGATATTAAGCAGTGTCTTTTCAGATGACTTCATGTAAGTGGTTTGTATGCAAATCATGAACGTCTAGCTTACTGTTTCAGGATTGTCTTCTGATAGTACAGAAGATGGGGTTTTGAGAGAAACAGCAAGGCGCCCTTGGAAGCCCTCACTGCCTTTTACCTTGAGGCACAGGCAAGAGAATTTGTCTGGGGCATCTGAAACTCAGCTGCCTGAAGGAGAGATGTACCCTTACAGAGAAAACCAGATCTTGGAGAAATCTACTGGAGACTTGAGCTGCTACTTAGAGGACAATACACGTTTCCAAGGTATTCACCATTTTAAAACATCTTTGTGCTGTGCTCTCCTCATATAGTAGTTCACTCAATGTTATATGTTAGTCTGTAGCATTTATACTCAACTTACATTTTAAATTCAGCAAGGATTCTACATGTGACAGCTTTGCTGTTTCCATGTTCTTTGTGCTTTGCTTTATGTCCACATAGTGTAATGGTGGAGAAAAAAATAAAGGGTATTCTGGTCAAGTGTCTGATCATAGTTTAGTTTTATGCAGCTTCCTGCTACCATGGCCAAGCTGTTTGTTATCTCTGGCAATCCTGTCACTTGTTTATGCACAACTTTTCCTCTCAGGAAGGTAGAGACAATAATATCTAACACTTTATTATTCATGTAGGGTCACAGAATTGATGAAACATTATCAGACAGGTGAGAGTTCTGTGCTGTCTAGAACAATGTGGTGTTTCAAGAAAATAAGAGCATCTTTCTTGGTTATTGTGAAGTTAATGTGAACTGCTTCCTCCTGGAACGTTTGAATACCTAGAATCATAAAATGATAGATTAATCTAGACCAGCAAGGACTTCTGGTTACATGGTCCAAGTTCTTCCTCCTCACAGCAGAGCAAGCTGAGATCAGGCTGCTTAAGGCCTTGCCCAAGCGAGTTCTGAGTATCTCTGGGGACAGAGATGCTACACATCCGTGGCAATACTTTTAACAACTTTCTTCTCTCCCTCCTCTCTCTTCCCTCTCCTCCAGCCAGAATTTCCTGTGTTCCATTTTGTGTTCATTTTCTCTCTTTCTTTAACTTAGTATCTTCAAGAGCCTGACTGCATCTTCTCTATACTGTAGAATACAACAGAAATTTCTCTGCTGTTTCCCCTATGCCCTAAATCTTTTTCTTAAGATGGAACAAACTCAATCTTTCAGTTTCTCTGCATATTATTTGCTTCATCCTTCCTTTCTTGAATCATCCTTGTGGCTCCTCACTGGACTTGCGCCTCTGTCACTGTGAGTTTTGTACTGGGAAGCCTATAGTGCTGCTGCAGTCTCACAAGTGCTTAACAGAAAGCTTACAGGCTTCAGCTTTTCATTTAAAAACAAATTGCATCAGTGTAGCACTTTGCTGCTGCTTTTGTATTGATGTTGTATCAGCGTGAAAGAATTGAGTGCTGTAAAGATTTTATTTTTTCTGCAAGCTTATTTGTATACCTGCAGAACTATATCTGCTTTACTTATTGCATATAGAAGCAAGGTGTGATGAGTCCATGGGCTTTGTGTGAGAGGGGTGTTGGGGTACTGGGGTGTGTTTGTTTTTATAACAGTGTCTTTTCTTACAGCTCTAACAGCTGAACTTGATCTTCCTGAAATGGAGAGATCTCTTCCAAACTTCCATCACCAGTTCTTTCAGCCTCTGGAACCAAGTCTTGACTTTGATACTTCATCATCCTGTTCTCAACACAGAATTTCACAAGACAGCAGAGAATTCAGCAAGGTACTACTAAGCTTAAGATTTCTGCAGGATTTTAAATGTATAACCCCTAACGAAATGCAACAATGATTTTTGGTACATGTAGAACTGACAGCGTTTTTGCTGTTTGTAGCAGAAATGTGATCCAGAAATCAAATACCGTTAGCTTTTCATCTTTCATATTTCTGAGAAACTGAATCTTTAATCAAGATCATTTTTGTTTTCCTGCCACTAGACTTCAAAATTTTCAACTCAAAGTGAAGATGCTTCTACATCTCTGGAAGTGGGAAACTCCAATTTGACTGTACAAAGAAGCTGTCTGCCTTCTAGTCTGGCAACAAACAGGCCAAACAATGGTACAGCAGAAGAGCAGTCTGTTGAAGAAAACCTTACTTCAGGTATGTGCAGCACAGTCGGATCAGTGCTTTCAGAACCAGCCTGTTACCAGTATGTAGATACCAGGTTTGCTGTGTTAAAACTGGAAAGGAGCTCTTCACTTGTCTGTCAGTCCTGCTTTGAAATGTCTTAGCTGTGCTGCTGCTCTTACACACTGTCTTCTCTACTATGTTTAATGGGCAGAACTCCTAAATCTTGTGAAGTTTTATTTCCTTAGTAGTTGTGACTTTAATACAAAAGCAGACGTGCATATTCAAGTCACTGTAATGGATACTGATGAGGGAATTGAGTGTACTATCAGCAAGTTTGCTGATGACACTAAGCTGGGAGGAGTGGCCGACACACCAGAAGGCTGTGCTGCCATCCAGAGAGACCTGGACAGGCTGGAGAGCTGGGCGGGGAATAACTTGATGAAATATAACAAGGGAAAGTGTAGAGTCCTGCATCTGGGCAGGAACAACCCCAGGTTCCAGTATAGGTTGGGGAACGACCTGTTAGAGAGCAGTGTAGGGGAGAGGGACCTGGGGGTCCTGGTGGACGACAGGGTGACCATGAGCCGACACTGTGCCCTTGTGGCCAAGAAGGCCAATGGCATCCTGGGGTGTATTAGAAGGGGGGTGGTTAGTAGGTCGAGAGAGGTCCTCCTTCCCCTCTACTCAGCCCTGGTGAGACCTCATCTGGAATATTGTGTCCAGTTCTGGGCCCCTCAGTTTAAGAAGGACAGGGACCTGCTGGAGAGAGTCCAGCGCAGGGCAACTAAGATGATTAAGGGAGTGGAGCATCTCCCTTATGAGGAAAGACTGAGGGAGCTGGGTCTCTATAGTTTGGAGAAGAGGAGATTGAGGGGTGACCTTATTAGTATATATAAATATATAAAGGGGGAGTGTCACGAGGATGGAGCCAGGCTCTTCTCAGTGGCAAACAATGATAGGACAAGGGGTAATGGGTACAAACTGGAACACAAGAGGTTCCACTTAAACTTGAGAAGAAACTTCTTCTCAGTGAGGGTGACAGAACACTGGAACAGGCTGCCCAGGGAGGTTGTGGAGTCTCCTTCTCTGGAGACATTCAAAACCCGCCTGGACACGTTCCTGTGTAACCTTATCTAGGTGTTCCTGCTCCGGCAGGGGGATTGGACTAGATGATCTTTTGAGGTCCCTTCCAATCTCTAACATACTGTGATACTGTGTTACTTATTACTCGTGCAGTAATTATGTTAGTGAAGAAATATCAACTCTGGCTGAAACTGTCAGTTCAAGTACTTTTCCAAGTATTTATTCATGTGTATCCATCACTGTTCAAGTTTGAGGAAATTAAGGAAGTTCCAAAAATTGATTAAAATTTTGAGGAATATGTGTTAAAATCTCTCACCTGACTCATTTGTCTATGATCCATTGCATCCTTCAAGAAACCACTGCATTTCCTTCACTCTGAAATCACACAAGGAGCCATTATGTACTGACGGAGCCCAAAGAGTGGTGTTAAATGGTATCACATCTAGTTGGCAACTGGTCACTAGTGGTGTCCCTGAGAGGTCAGTGTTAGGGCCAGTGTTGTTTAGCATCTTCATTGGTGATCTGGATGAGGGGTTTGAGTTCACCCTCAATAAATTTTGTGGACAACACCAAGTTGGGCATGAGTGTTGATCTGCTGAAAGATAGGAAGGCTCTGCAGAGGGATCTCGACAGGCTGGATAGATGGGCTGTGGCCAATGGTATGAGGTTCAACAAGTGCCAGGTCCTGCACTTGTGCCACAACAACCCCTTACAACGCTACAGGCTAGGGAAGAGCGACTGGAAAGCTGTTTAGTGGAAAAGGACCTGGGGGTGCTGACTGACAGAGTAGAACATGAGCAGCTTGTGCCCAGGCAGCCAAGAACACCAATGGCACTGTGGCCTGTATCAGCAATAGCATAGCCAGGAGGGCCAGGGAAGTGATTATCCCCTTGTTCTTGGCACTGGTGAGGCTGCATCTCAAATCTTATGCTCAGTTCTGGGCCCCTCACTACACAACAGACATTGAGGTGCTGGAACGGGTCCAGAGAAGGGCAATAAAACTGGTGAAGGGTCTGAAGAGCAAGTCTTATGAGGAATGGCTGAGGGAGCTGGGGGTGTTTAGTCTGCAGAAAAGGAGGCTCAGGGGGAACCTTATTGCTCTGTACAACTGTAGGAAAGGAGGTTGTAGTGAGGTGGAGTTTGTCTCTTCTCCCAAATAACAAGTGACAGGACAAGAGTTAATGGCCTCAAGCTGCACCAGGGGAGGTTTAAATTGGGAATTAGGAAAATTTCTTCACAGAAAGGGTGATCAGGTATTGGAAAAAGCTGTTCAGGGAAGTGGTGGAATGACCATGCCTGGAACTGTTCAAAAAGTGTACATGAGGCCCTTAGTGACATGGTTTAGTGTTGGACTTGGCAGTGATGGGGTAAAGGTTGGACTCGATGATCTTAACAGTCTTTTCCAACCTCACTGATTCTGTGATTCTGTACTGCACACTGTGGTGTGTGGTCTGATTATGCAGTTGCTTTAACCATCTACAAAATAAAAGGGAAGAAAGGAAGGAAATAACTTTTAGATTACAGTGTAGTAATTAATTTAGTCGATTAAAAGTTTATGATTCTACAGCAGCATTAACTGCAGCTCATAACAGGAAAAATACTTTTTCATGTTGAATTCAAGTTAGGTTTATGTATCGTAAAGATAAGAACCAATCTAAAATTCAAAATGCAGCTAGCAGTAATCTTAATATTTTTGACGCTCCTTTCAGAACAAAACATTCAAAACTTCAAAACATTCTATTTCTAAATTGCTTGTACAAATAGTCTTTGTGCTTTAAATTTAAATCCCTTAAGTGGTTTTATAATCCCAAACCAATTATTGTTGTGCTTTAAAACAGGGTGGAAAATAACATAGGCAACAGGCTAATAAGCAAGTTAAAACCATTTTGGGTTGTCAGTTCAAGGTAGGTTGATACCCAAGTCCATCATTGGGAGAATTGTCTCTTGATGGCTGATGTTGCAGTTTAATTCCTCACTCCCTGTGAACCGCTATTATCAGGAGACAATATTCTTTATGCATTTAGAACTAGATATTTTGAAGGTGTCAAAGAATACAAAAAAGTCCTTACAGGAAATTGTTAAAGGTTCATGTGGTGTATTCCTGTGTGTGTAAAAAGTCTGTTGCTGGGATGGTGCTGGACTGTGTGCAACCAATGTGATCAAAATTGGGTCAGAAATTAATACATGTGAAGAAGTTCTTGACTGTGAGGGTGCTGAGGCACTGGCACAGGGTGCCCAGAGAAGCTGTGGCTGCCCCAACCCTGGCAGTGTTCAGGGCCAGGTTGGATGGGGCTTGGAGCAACCTGGTCTAGTGGAAGGTGTCCCTGCCTGTGGATCATCTTAAGGTCCTTTCCAACCCAAACCCTTCTATGATTCTATGAAAAAATCCTGTTGTTTGTTTGGCATACGCTGTACTGCTGAAATGCCTCCTTGGTAACAAAAAATGCTGATACCCGATCTTCCTCTTTTCAGGCCTCTGCTGGAATAGAAATAGTATCTCAGTTTGTATGTGCAGATCCTAAGGGAAAGGTAATTTAGGGTACAGTGTTGTAACTTGTAGGAACAGCAGTCATTGTTACAATTTGGATGTTTTCTTCTACTCTGAAGAGTTTCTGCCCAAGTAAAGGTGTTTTGGCTTGTTTTCCTCCTGTTTTAGACTCTGTTGGAGGCAGAAAAAGACTCAAAGGACTTCCAGTTACAGACATTAAATTGTAAAATCCGTTGACTTTCAATGTAGTTACGTCAGCACCATCACAAAGTCTGTCCCTAAAAACAGAATCATAGATTTATGGAATGGTTTGGGTTGGAAGGGACCTTAAAACTCCTCCAGTTCCAACCCCTGCCACATGCAGGGACACCTTCCACTAGTGCAGGTTGCTCCAAGGCCTGTCCAACCTAGTCTTGAACACTGCCAGGGATGGGGCAGCCACAGCTTCTCTGGGCAACCTGGGCCAGTGCCTCAGCACTCTCATTAGGAAGAAATTCTTCACTGTATCTTAAACATACTCTAAGAAGCAGCAGAAAGAATTGTTTCTTGAAGTTGCTTTATGTACAATGAAGAAATCATGTTACGCCATGGTAACAGTGTTATGTTGGAGGAAACATAAGCAGACTGGTTTTAAACAAAATGTTTCTTGTTATTTGCTAGACTTTTTATTATACATTACTGAAAAGTCACACTAGGGAGGGACTTTTTTGAAGTGAAAATTCTGTTGTGTTGGCCAGAATTTTGACTGTTGATAATTTTTGTAATAGGATCTGAGGAATCTTTTCACCCATTGCCATTAGAATCTACTCTGAGCAGTCACTGTCGGAACACCAATCAGCCAGGGGACGTTAGTGCTGTGTTACAGGGATGTTCTGACCAAACCCCTGGAATGAGAGAGCAGGGCAGTGAGAAGTGTATTTCATCTGCCAGAGAATATGAAGAGCTGTCAAGAAATATGGAATCTGTTGATCTCCAGTGTTCAATGGAGGATCTGCAAAATGAAAGCCTGAATCCACTGGAAGAGCAAGAATTTTATCCACTAAATACCACACCAGGCACAGTGGATGACACTTCCCCTCAGCACTTACTAAAAGAGACCGTGTCTTCTGAAAAATCAGCTGTGGAGGTATTGGATAAGAAGTTTGTTAAGCTTCCTGAAAGATCAGTTCATTTACATGAAGCAAATAAAGCTGTGGAGCTGGATTCTCAGTGCAATAGAAATACAAAAGAGCCAGATCAAAGCTTTCCAGATGAACAAAAATCTTTGAGGATTCCCAGAGAAACCAACTTGGAAAACTCAGACCTCCATTTCCAGGCTGTTGTACAACAGAGCAGTTCTGTCCTAGAAGGACGTGAGAAACACGCACGTTCTGTGCCCAGAAGCTCATGCTCTATTCCAGTCTGGGTGAGTAGAACAGATCTCCAAAAGCAGTCATTTGTGCAGGCTTCATTGTTAGCTTTTTTTCTCTGTGTGTGTTATTGCACCAAGTTATTTTAGACCTTTAACATCTGAAAGCTTGGCAAATGTGGATTTGATGGTTCTAGTTTAAGACCCATGTGTTCCCTGGACTTCTGTCCTACTACTGCTTTCAGATCATGGCACTGAAATAATCAGTACCTAAAATGAGCTGCAGATCTCATTGTTGTAGGAGCTACATCTCCATTGCATCTCCCTCTCCCAGCACCAGGTGGTACAGCGTATGTATCTGCATTGCATGGCACAGGTACCTCACTGAGCAGCCCCTACACCCATTTAGAAGCCTGAAGGAGGTAAATAATCAAAGCATAAGCAAACTTAAGGAAACAGCTTTGATGTAGCTTTAAAAGAAGATAAAAAGTTTGCCCTAGAGCTGAGTAGTTTAAACTGAAGGTGAGTGGAGGAGAGGGGGAGATTTTCTTGTTCTTTGGGTTGTTTGTTTAGGGTTTTTTAACACTGGTCTATAACATACTTTGCATTGGATTTAGTTTCCAGGGTTTGCACATGTCAAAACCTCAGGCAAGGTGCTCTCTGCACTTCGCTTCCTGCTTGGGGGCAGATTTTCTTCATTCTGCACATTGAATGAGCCTCCTCCTTCTGACAAGATAACAGCTGTTGCTGGAAATAGTGATTTTATGTCCCTTTTTGTTACACTGATGTCTCATGTAATTTGTTTTCTAGGAGACTGAGTCAGGGTGTGGTATTATGGAAGAGCCTGAGCTCACTCTGATAAGCTCAAATGACATCAGTATTGCAGAATCAGACACTGATCACAGTAACCAGGGGAAGATTAAGGATGATAAAATAAGCAGCCCAGCTGCTGTGGATCAGTCTGAATTTCATGTTTTTACTGAGGTGAGTCTTTATTATCTAATGTAATTATGATTTTAACTTAGGCTTAATCCTAATAAGGAGAGGCCCCACTGTAGCAGTTAATCCACTGTTGCAAAGCGCTGTTAGGGTTATCTGTACTCACTAATTGCTTGGATCATCTTTGTTCGATGCTGTTTTCCACACAGATCTAATAGATCTTAAATTTGGGCTATACCTTAAAATTACTACCTTGTCATATCAGTGCCATTAGTTTGGGAAGACTTCTGAGAAACAGAACTATCTTGCTGGCAAAACTAACTTGTATCCCATTAGCTGAAGACTTGAATGAGAGGAGAGGGTGGGAAAAAGCTACAAACTAAACAGGTTAAAAAAGGACAAATCCCTTCCCTTGTGGATGGAGCTAACCAGGCCCACACAGCAGTTTGAGGTCTATGGGGAAAGTATGGTCAGCTCATCGCCCTGCTGTGCTTCATGTGCCTATGGCATGCTTGTGCTTCTGCAAAGCAAAGGCAGTGAATCATAGTGGGACTGGTTTGTAATGAGAGTAGTTTGGGTGCTGCAGCAGTAACGTAGACCCAAATCATCTGTCTGTTAGATGAAACCACGTTTCAGTTGTGTGGGACATCTAGAACAGATCCTAAAAGTGCTCAAGGGTGGGTCTGTAAAGTAACCAAAGCATGGGCAAGGTGGAGATGGGTGGTTGGAGGCTGTTTTTGGGCAGTAGGTGTCACCTTCAGCGGCAGATGGGGCAAAGGGACAGAGCAGTGAGAATAGTGGGGAGAACCAGAGGGAAGAAAAACACATCCCTTGGGATGTAACTACACAGCCTTGTTAAGAACCAGCAGGTGAAATCTGGTGGGCAAAGGGTCTTTAATGGGTTATTTTAAGTTTAAAAATGTTTTTTTAGAAAGTAGCTTTTGAATGCTTACCACGAGGATCCCTTTCTGGTGTTCTTGCATCTGCTATCAAGGCAAAAGAGTACATCTTTTATCTGCATTGGGTCTGTGCTACTGGTACAGCACTGCCACTTCACTCAAATTTGTTGTGTATTTTAAGCATTTCCATCACTGATTCCTTCTGAAACAGGAGAGAGAATTTCTACCACTAGTTCCAGATGCAGATTGTTCGGTGTTTGCAAGGCCTGACAGTTCTTCCAAAGCTCAGAATCTCAATGACTGTCACCTCCCATCGCGTCAGACTGCAGGTGAGTGTCATTTGTAGAATCCCAGACTGCTTTGGATTGAAGGGACCTTAAAGCTCCTCCAGTTCCAACCCCTGCCAAGGGCAGGGACACCTGCCACTAGAGCAGGTTGCTCCAAGCCCCTGTGTCCAACCTGGCCTTGAACACTGACAGGGATGGGGCAGCCACAACTTCTCTGGGCAACCTGTGCCAGTGCCTCAGCACCTTCACAAAGAATTTCTTCCTCGTATCTAATGTAAATCTACCGTCTTTCAGTTTAAAGCCATTTCCCCTTGTCCTGTTCCCACATGCCCTTGTAAAAAGTTCCTTTACAGATTTCTTGCAGTCCCCTTTAGGGACTGCTTGAGGTCTCCCCAGCGCCTTCTCTTCTCCAGGCTGAATAAGCCCAACTCTCTCAGTGTATCTCCACAGGAGAGGTGCTCCAGCCCTCAGAGCATTGTCATGGCTTCCTCTGGACTCTTGAGCAGGTCCACATCCTTCTTGTGCTGGGGGCTCCAGAGCTGAACGCAATATAGTGAAGTATATTCAGTGTACTGAGTACACACTTCCTTGTACTTCACTATACTGAAGTTGAGATAGAGAAAGTCATTGTAGTATTAAAATCATTAATTATATACACCTCTCCTTTAGAAAACGTGAAGCATCTTTTATTTAGGCATGTGCCTCTTGCTGCTCAGGCTTGGGCTGTAGTACATTTCCCCAGGTTTAACATGTGTCTTATGCCTACAATACACTTGGGGGGGGTTGTGTTAAAACTACTGGATTTTGAAAAATTCTGTTGTGTGTTGTCATTACTATCATATTTTGTTACTTGGTTTTTATTTCCTTCTAGTCCCAAGCTCTGTAGCCAAAGAATGTCTGGTTTTAACTATTCTGGTAGCGTGGGACATAAGTAAAACACTGAAGCATGTTTTGTCCCGGGTGAACAACAGTAACATGAAAGACAGGAATTGACAGAACTTAACTGTGTCAAGGACTTCTTAGGTCCTTGATTATGTTTTGAGGCATCAAGATGCTTTTATTTGTCACAGTCATCCTGGCAGAACCACTTAGTTATTACATTCCATGGGCCTGAACTGCTCATCACTCACAGTGTCACCCTCCGAGTGTGATTTACCAAAATAGTCACGTTCAGCATTTTAGGAGAAATACGTTGACTTGCACAACTTGCTGGATGCTGACTTGCTAGAGGTGATGCTGCTCATGGCTGCAAGTGAGGAATGTTCAGCCTGTTCAATTTCTCTCACAGTGATGGTGTTGGAGTTTGCGGCTACACCCGGAAGCCTGCAAGAATCTTTCTTAAAACGGAAGCAGAACTTCATCCAGAAATCCCTGAAAAGAGTAGAAGGAATAAAAGCTAAAGAGAGAGCAAATGAGAAACCAGAAGCCAGGCAGTCTCAAAGAGGAAAGTCTGAGAAGTTAAGCAGGCAAAAGGAGTCTTCTCCTATCTCTGGTAGGTCTATCTGGGGACAAACACATCTTGGGGTATCCTTTCAGGTGCTGTTTTTCATCAGAGAACAGCAAAATTTCACACTTGTTGCATCTTTACTATTGCAGACTGGGCTATTCTTTATCAGGGATGTGGGGAGCTTTTTCCTCACTGCCTGGCCACCTCCTCGGTGTCACAGAGGCCCTTACGGGTCTTCATCCTGTTTTCACCTTCTGCCCACGTTTGTAGTCATGTCCCTGCAAATCACAGTAGTTTATTAGTAGGTCAAGAGAGGTTCTCCTCCACCTCTACTCTGCCTTAGTGAGGCCGCATCTGGAATATTATGTTCAGTTCTGGGGCCCTCAGTTCAAGAAGGACAGGGAATTGCTTGAAAGAGTCCAGCGCAGAGCCACAAAGATGATTAAGGGAGTGGAACATCTCCCTTATGAGGAGAGGCTGAGGGAGCTGGGTCTCTTCAGCTTGGAGGAGACTGAGGGGTGACCTCATCAGTGTTTACAAATATGTAACGGGTGGGTGTCAGGATGATGGAGCTAGGTTTTTTTCAGTGATGTCCAGCGATAGGACATGGGGCAATGGGTGTAAACTGGAGCATAGGAGGTTCCACGTTAGCATCAGGAAGAACTTCTTTACTGTGAGAGTGACAGAGCACTGGAACAGGTTGCCCAGGGGGGTTGCGGAGTCTCCTATGTTGGAGATATTCAAGGTCCGCCTGGATAAGTTCCTGTGTGATGTACTCTAGGTTACCCTGCTCTTGCAGAGGGGTTGGACTAGATGATCTCTTGAGGTCCCTTCCAACCCTTGGGATTCTGTGATGGGCAACAAAGCTGGTGTAGGGCTGGAGCACAAGTCTGCTGAAGAATGGCTGACGGAGTTGGGAGGGTTTTGTCTGGAGAAAAGGAGGCTCAGGGGTGACCTTATCACTCTCTATAACTACCTGAAAGGAGAATGTAGCAAGGTTTGGGTGCCAGTCTCTTCACCCAGGTAACAAGTGATGGGACTAGAGGTAATGCCTCAAGTTGCACCAGGTGAGCTTTAGATTGGAGATCAGGAAAAATTTCTTCACAAAAGGGTTGTCAAGCGTAGGAACAGGCTGCCCCGGGAAGTGGTAGGGTCACCATCCCTGGAAATGTTCAAAATCCATGTATGTGAGGTCCTTAGTGACATGTGGTGGTGATCCTGGAAGTCCTGGGGTCCCAAGAGCTGGTCTTGTTCTTGAAGATCTTCTCCAACCTAGTTGATTCTGTGATGCTTCTGAAAATGGGGAGCTAGAAGGCAGCTGGTGGGAAGCACAGCTGGCTTGAAGTGCAGGCAGCAGCCTCATGAGGGAGACTGTGAGGCTTTCACACAAGACATCACCTCCATCAGGTCCATCCTGCTTTCTGCTGGCTTTTTTGTAATGTCCTTTAAAACCCTTGGAAAACCTCTGAGTTTTTGCATTAGCTGGACTAAATACGTAGATTTAAGATATGTCTTTGTTTGTTAGGAAAAAAAGGTGCAGTTGCCAGTCAGTTGAAGAAAGTAGAAGTGTCTTCTCCAGGGGACAGGAATTCTGGAGAAACCGGAATGCATCAGCGTACTTCAAGGTATGAACACAAGTGGAAGAAGTGTGGATTTAAACCCAGCAGTTCATCTGTGTTGTGAAGGTGACCACTCAGAGTAGTCTGTGATCTCCCAGTGCTGTGTTTTCCTGCTGGGAAACCCTCTCACAGTGCTGGCTATATAAGAAACCTGCATCCTCTGGCCTGCTGAGGCAGCTCATGTAGAACTAGATTAAAGCTGAAGCCAAGGTCACAACTGCATCTTGGCACGAAGGGCAACACGCAGCAACTGCATCCCTGAACTTGGGGGTTAGGAGTAGCCAAAAACGAATTTGATGTGACTGGATTATGGGAGAATGAAGTCAGAATTTCCTTTCTTAATTTCTAGCAACTGAGACAATATAAACCTTTAAAAATGTTAACTTACTGCAGCTTTGCCACTTGCTTCTGACAAAACAATTTTTTGCGTACTGTTTGTGCAGACTTTATAATCAACTTGCAGAAGTAAAAATGAGAAAGGAAGAAAAAACAAGGCAAGAAACTTATGCTAAGAACAGAGAAAAGGCTAAAGAGTTTCAAAAGGTAATACAGTTTGTACAACATTGTCCCACCTGGTCAGTTCTCATTTCACCAGGCTTCTACTCAAGAGTAATCTGACATAGGTGTGGTGTGAGTACAGCTGAAACAGTGACCATCAAACCAGTCTGGCTTTTAAGGGATATCCCAGTTCGGAATTTCCCTGTCAGCACTGTGACCAGCCTCAGGTCGGTTTTCTGGGGACTTGAGGTGGAGCAAAAAAAAGGCTGTTAGGGCCTTCAGCAGCTAGAAGGGCCACATGGCAGAAGAACAGGTTATTAGTCTAAATGTGACTGAATGTCCATTATAAGGCAGTTTTGGGAGGGTGGGGGCTGGCTGCTTTGGCTATTCCAGGTAGCCGGAGGTCGTGCCTAGCTGAGCACACCTGAGCTGAAGGCGGCAGGACGCCCTCTGGGTTTGCCTGTAGCTGCTCCTGAGGCTCCTAGACCCACATCCTGCATCTAGCACTGACCACCTCCACCTCCACCTCTCTGTGGGGAAACATATCATGTAGGTTCCCCAACATGTAGGAGTTTTGGAGCAGTAGCTGGACTCACTGCTCTGCCATTACTGATGTCCATGTTACATGTTTTAGTCCTGTCACTACACTACAGTAGTATGACGGTTTGTTTTTATTTGCAGAAGATGCTGGAAAAACTACGAGCCAAGAAGACTGGGAAAGCATCATGACTGGCTGAACACTTAACATGACTGTCCTGGTACAGTCTAGGAGCCAGTGCAGTACTGCACTTATATTAAGTTCATTGTGGAGCCATGAGGAATCCTCAGCTTTAAGCTGTAGGAAGACTGTGAGTAAACAAACTCTCACGTTTCCCAAGATGCTTACAGCAGCAGACTGACTAGTGCTGTAACAGTGGTTTGTCTCAGACTGAGCAGTCTGAAAAGCCTTTCTGGATGGGCATCTGTATTTTAAAGACAGATCATACTAACTCTTGTAATACACATGTATAAAACATTTCCTAATAAAACTTTTTAAGATGACGTGACACCTCAGGATGAAAGACATTTCCTCTGTGAAGTTTAACATTTATCTGTTCTCTGCACTATGTGATTTGAGGACATGTAAGCTCATGCAGTCAAGAGGTGTATCTTAAAGCACATGGTGGGAAAGAAGTAAACCCTTTACCCTGTTACTACTTCCAAATTCCATCTTTCTATCCACCTTTCCCAAGCTCCTGATTCAAAGCCAAGGAATTACATCATGAGGACAGATGCAAAGCTCAACTGCTGCTATGTGGAGAACAGGACCACTTCACTGCATATTTAAAATACGGAACAGTTTGAGCTTATTTTTGATGAGCCACCAACTACACTTCAGGCTTGTTTTCACTGAGCTTTTCAGTCCCTGGTACAGTTGCTTGTACTGCAGTTGCTGAAGCAATTGAAGAGCAAAAGCCAAAACCAGCTTGTCACTCCGTGGTGAGGAGATGTGGAGGCTTCTTGCAACACAACAATCAGCAGTACAATAGTCTCATTTTGGCTGTAGTGGCTCTGCAAGGGCTCCTTGGGCTTTCATGCAAAAATCCTCTTGCTCCATCCTCAGGGGAAGAGGTTGAGCCTACACTTTGCCATAGGAGCAGCTGCGGTGATTTATTCACTCACACCCATGTGCTTACACCAGAACAATAGGAACTAATCCCAGGCTGCAGCTCTCTGACATTGATTTTATTTAAAAACATTCTGATATTCCACACATTCTGAGATTCAGGACAGGGAACTGAGAGAAAACAGCTGATAAAGCCTTTTCCACTCAGATTAAAACTTGATCTATACTCTTAGTTGGGTCTTCTGCAACAGCAAGCTGGCAGCTTCACATCTCCCACAAGGGCACTGCAGGCAAGTTGTGACAGAGGGTAAGGACAAAGGCTCCTGTGCTTCTGAGCCAGTTTCCAAACACTGCAAACTACTTCAGTGTCCAAAGCAGTGAGGGGAGTTAGGCTCCGTGGTTAATAATAAATTACTGCAAGAAACACTCTGGATCAGGTTCTTTGTTTTTAGAAGAACCATGCAGTTCTCTGCAGCAGACTTGCAGCAACATCACCAGGACCTGAGAGAGGAAAAGCATCTGTTAGCACTTTTAGCTCATTGAGTCCAAGCTTTAACCCAGCACTGCCAAATCCACCACTAAACCATGCCTCTATACACCACATCTACGCATCTTTTGAATACCTCACCAGGAATGGTGGCTCTAGAACTGCCCTGGGCAGCCTGTTCCAACACTTGACAACCTTTTTGGGGAAGGAATTTTTTCTAGTATCTATATCCAGTCTAAACCTCCCCTGGCACAACTTGAGGCTATTTCCTTTCCTTCTATCCCTTGGTACTTGGGAGAAAAGACCAGCACCCATCTCTCCATCCTTTCAGGTAGTTGTAGAGAGCAATAAAATCTCCCCTGAGCTTCCTTTTCTCCAGGCTGAACAACCCCAGTTCCCTCAGCTGCTCCCCCCACTAGGACTGTGCTCCAGACCCTTCACCAGCTTCACTGTCCTTCCATGGACACATAAGCAGCAATCACAGAATCACAGAATCCCAAGGGTTGGAAGGGACCTCAAGAGATCATCTGGTCCAACCCCCCTGCAAGAGCAGGGTAACCTAGAGTACATCACACAGGAACTTGTCCAGGCGGGCCTTGAATATCTCCAATGTGGGAAACTCCACAACCCCCCTGGGCAACCTGTTCCAGCAATGAAGTTAAAAGACTGCTCGTGCCACAACTTGATCAACGTGTTCTTCAGTTTTCCATGCTATGGAAGTCAACTGGTTTCAGCATTAAACTGATCAGCCTCTTCCTACATCAACATCTCAAAAACCCCAAGGGCAGTGGATAAACAACCTTTTTTACTCCAAAAGGCCCAACTACATCAGGTTTATCTCCTCATAAATAGACCATAGCACACACCATGTGTCCACGGCATCCTGCAGAGGATTTCAATGTGCGGTCACCGCGTTAAGAGCTGCTGGTTTCTCAGCCATGCAAACCCTCTTTGAAGTGACCTTGAGTTTCTCTGTAGCACCAGCCATTCTGCTAAGCACTCACCTTCAGACTCACTTTGATGGCAACTTGGGGTTCCTCAGGCCTCCCCTATGCAGACGCTATGGGTTAAGGAGAGAGATTTGGTTAGTTAAGAGTTCACACGCTGGATGTAAATTGCATGGAGAAGCCTTTTTCTCCTGTGTGCACAACCATCCTCTCAACAGCAGCTTCTGCAGCCCAACTTACAACCTTTCTAACTAGAGCTTTTGCTCCTCTGTAGCTTCAGTTGGAGGTGCCCAAGGATACAGCCACATACCTGTGCCTCAGCAAGAACTTGTTTTTAGCAGCAGAGGGGAGCAGCATGTCTGTGACTTACAGAAAAGCTTTATTCCCAGCAGACTTAGTGCCACATGATGTGGCAGTTCAGGAGTCTGATGGCTTTGCTTTACGGTCATGTCCACAGCTCACCAGAAACAGCAACATCCCAGCAGCTTTGGTAATGACCAGATCCTCTCCTCACTGCTGTAAGGTTGGTGATAACTCAAAATCTGGGGCTTACATCAATACTCCAGTTGCCCATCCCTTAGGGCAAATCAGTCCTGCCAATATATAAGCCAAGTTGTGTACCAACAAGCCTCAAAATCACAGGATGGTTTGGGCTGGAAGGGACATTAAACCTAATTTAGTTCCAACCCCCTGCCACAGGCAGGGAACCTTCCACTATACCAGGTTACTCCAAGCCCCATCCAACCTGTTAAAAACTCCCCATCCAGAGGAACTCCTCACAAGCAACAGCAGTCTAATTCAGAAACCAGTACAAACTGCTGCACAACTGCAACATCCATTTAAAGTATACAGGTACAGTCAATGACTTGCAGATAAGCAGGCTGCTCAATACTGCCAAAATCTGGGCTGACAACTGCCCAGTTCTCTCTACTACAAGACAACCACTTCCATACTTCTCAAGAACAGTTTACTGAGGTTCCCATGTTCCAGACTCACACAATTAACACACAATCGTGAAGTAGCATGAAAGCATTTGAATTGACCGGTATCTTGGTGCTTACCTGTCACACAGGTAATCTTCTGCAGCTTATCCCTTCAACACAGCAACACCCACTTTACGCTGTATCCTAAAGCACCTGTTAGAAAAGACAGAATGCACTTGAATTGTTCCAGAGAACAGGTATCCAGTTCTCATACTGAACATGCAACTAGAAAGTACACTCAAATCCCAGAGCAGGACAAAAACTATCAGAAATAATACCAGGTTTAACAAACACAGCAGAATGAAAACCAACGATGCCAACACTGACCTCCTGTAGCACCGATCTTTGAACATCCCAGCAGAGAATGCTGCTGGGTGCAGATACCACTCAGTGCAACACCCCCAGTGCTTTGTCATCCACAACTGCTCGTTTAACAGTAAAGCTTGTATGCAACAGTTAGTGTCTCCTGACAGACTAAACTGATACAGTTGCCATGCAACCCTGAGGGAAAACACACTGTGGATTTCACCTAATGGGAACAGCAACTTCAGAATTCTTCCACATTTTTGGCATGGAATGTATTAGAATCCTTCCTACTGTGAAGGATTTATACTTCTTTCAAAGTACTTGGCTTGGTTTCTTTTAAACACCACACTCTACAGACCAGAAGCCAGAAATTTTAACTGCATATAGTAAACTGGCTGAGCTGCTCAGAAATTAAACTCTTTAAACCCCGAACTTAAAAATTCAACCCAAGTATTGCTGCTCAGTATGAAACTACCATGCATCTCTTGATATCTTAGTGATATCTCAGAGATATGGTGTAGTGATGGTGTTGGTAGTCCTGGGGTAATGGTTGGACTTGATCTTAAAGGTCTTTCCCAACCAAGCTGAATCTGTGATTCTAAATGCAGGAGAACACACCATGTTCATGAAGTTGCCTGAAGCTCAGACAGATGCCACAGTGCTGCCTCTTTATCTGCAGTCATCGAAACAATTCTCATGCTTTCATAATGTAAGGAGGAATAAGCCATCCAGAAAACTCAAACCACAAGTGTTAGCAATCAGGTACCTGCACAGAAATCCCACTGCAATTCATGTTAGTTACACCTCAACTCCAAAAACACACCATCTCTTGACTCTTACCAAGCTTTTCCACTTGACTCATCTTTGCTATTTGTATCAAAACACAAGTCAGTACCTAAAGGAGAACATGATGTGTTACTACAGCTCCCTGGATGCTACATTAACATCTGTCTTGCAGTTTTATCCCACAGAACTAACAGGTAGTTCAATGGGTAAAGCGAAACCACAAGTTTATTCTGTGAGGCATTTCCAACGACACGAACCTACAGAAGAGATCCCATCGGGATAGACCTCAGCACTTCTGGTACTCTAAACTAAAGCAACAGGCAAAAATCAAGCAGAATGAAACTGTCACCTCATACAGAACCTATAGTGTTTTTAACTTGTTTCGAGACATTTGGGGGAAGAAAGAGGGTAAGTGATACTTCATCTTCCCCCTTTGTTAATATAACTCCTTCATAGCATTAAAAGTTAATGTTACCTGAAAGGCAAAGCAAATGAACTACAAAATTGTATTCAAACAGAATCCTCTAACTTTCCTGCTAACATAACTTGCTTGTAGAAATGAAGCTATTAGTGCAAGAAGTCGAGCTGATCAGCTCCTTTTTGACTGAGACATTTGCATGAATGGTTTTGGAAAAATCAAAGTTAAAATCAGTTCTAAACAGAGTACATGCTACATTACAACACAGTAACACAGTGTAGGAACAAGTCCCTGAAACCCCCCAAAAATCACAGACTTCCCACCACCGAAAACCAGATAACTTTCACCATTAAGGAATACTCAGAACCTCATGTCATACTAACCAACTCCAGAAGAGCCTTCAGACTTCCATGAAATGGCATCCTGCATTTCTTCTGTCATCTTCTCTAATCACATACCATCTGCAAAGGCAGGATCAGGTCACAAACTGACATAGGTGTGCACACAAACCAGCAGAACCTAGAGCAGGGCTTGGTACTCAAGTGGTTCTAACCATCACAAACATTCCTGATAGCCACTATGTGGAATCATGCTTAACATCTGAATATTCTCCTATTTCACCTGACAGCTCTTCTTCATTTGTTTATTTTAAGTAAGACACATAGTCACCATCTTTGCTTATACAAAACGCTGCATGTTAAGTACTTAATACGCCCAGAATAAGTGCCATGAAAAGGACACTCATGGTGGGTTTGTTCAGAAAGGCCATTCTCACTCACTCTCTTCAGAGCAGTTGAACATCTTGCCAATCATCACAACAAGTTTTCTCATGGCATTCTCAAGTTCAGGGGGAGAAAAGCGCTGATGTTTTCTAAACCAACAAAGCATCTTCTCAGTTAAGAAGAAAACAGGAATCTTACAGGCTTACCAAGTTATAGCCAGCTAATCTGCAACAGGCAAGGGTTAAAAAGCAATCTGCACACCAACTTACCAAGATGCTGCTTCAGACTGGACTACCAGGTAGACTCCCTAAAAAGTAAATTGTTGCATCTGAGTAACAGTTTGAAGTTTAAGTCTTAATAAGTTACTAAAATACTGAATGAAGAATATCTATCAATGAATCACAGAATCGTTTGGGTGTGAAAGGACCTTAAGATCATCAAGTTCCAACCCCCTGCCATGGCCAGGGATGCCTCACCCTAAACCATGTTGCTCAAGGCTCTGTCCAGCCTGGCCTTGAACACTGCCAGAGATGGAGCATTCACCACTTCTCTGGGCACATGTCCCAGTGCTTCACCACCCTCACAGTAAAGAACTTCTTCCTAGTATCTAACCTGAACTTTCCCCCAGTATGAAGCAGACAGACTGTGGTCCAGTTATGCTGTCCAAATGCTAACACCAAAACAAAGTGGGTTTTTGGAAATCAGAGCCATGGCCCAGACTATCACACAACTGCCAACAGCATCTATCCACTATGTGAGAAAGTGGAGTGTTATGGCACAGAGGTATAGCTAAAGGAGATACCTGACAAAGGAAACCCCTATGACATCATATTTTAAAGCTTACAAATATGCTCTAATAAGTCATCTACAAGAATGCAGCACTGCAAGTGTTCTTCCCCCACCTGCTAATTCTACTTCCTCTAGTAGGGAGGATGCAGAATCTAAACAAGCTCACCCTTAGGATTCTGCAGTAGCTGCATTTTCAACTACATTTGCATAGCTGTCCACTAAGTGAACCTGTTACAGGTCTCATTGTCACCACTGCAATTAACTATACAGTGAGGAAAGCACAACCTGTTCCTTTTCTAGCCACATTTTTCAATTCAGACACACAGTGAGTTGTGTCTATTTGCTGAATAACGTGGCATAACAACTCTTCACAATAGCTGCAGAACAGCTTTTGGTTTGGAAGCCCAGCCAGTTAACTTCAGCAGAAACATGTCACTTATCTGCCATCTGGTGCTTGGATTTGCATTTCAAAAATCAAATCCTGCTTCCTTGTAAAAAAAAGGCAACCAAAACCTAAGACTTGGGCTTTTATGATCCTCATCCAACTACCTCCCACCTAGGAAAAAACAACTATTTCCTCAATACTTACCCTCAAGCAGATGCTTTCCACTGTGTTCCAGACACCACAGGAATGCCCTTTTAAGAAGAAATATTTTGAAGTATTATCATTATAGTTCCTCAATGTTGCATTTTACAAGCTTTGTAATAAGAAACTTTTAATGCACTTGTTTCAACAGAAATACCAAGTTTAACCAGCACATCAGCATGGAAACCAACGATGCCAGCTGCTGAAATACTGTAGCACTGCTTTTTGAACACCCCACCAGGAAAACACTGCTGGGTGCAGATACCATCCAGTGCATAAGCCAGTCTGGTTATTTGCTGTGGGAATAGCACTTGCCTGAAGAAATCTGATACTCTTATGCTGAAGTTCAGCAGAAACACAACTTACCTCTTTCACCGATGTGCTCCACAGGAGTCCACTTAAGTAAGAGAGCTGTACATCAGAAACCAGCTAACAGCCGTAGGAACTGAAGCACTCAAAAGCTGCTGTGCTCAATCTGCAGAGCCTGGAAAGAAACAGATGTAACTGCACTACACTTCTGCAGATCCGTGACACGGAACCTATGCCCTAGGTTCATCAGTATTTGAAATAATTTCTGTTTGAACACATGCAAATACTGTCCCTTCATACACGTAACACAACCAATATGTTCATCAGCTGTGGGTTGCAAAAGAAGGGTTTTTTCTAAGCACTAGGTTCCAGGTTTTTGTCTACAGCAACAGACAAAAACTGAACACGTGCTGGAACAGACTGAACGCAGCATCTTATAGTTTTCCACTGCTTTTGAAACTACATTTGAAGCTATGTGTCAGTTTCCTATACAGTGACCATTAGTAACTGTCACCTTCCACTACCATCTCTTCTTCTATTTTGAGACACAGGTGCAGTTTCGACCAAAGTAATTGTGGCAAGGAGTTCAGTATCAGATACTCTGTTGTAAGAACAACTTATGCTGTGTCAAGCTGGTGTATTATCTAGTCTGGCACCCACACTACAGCGTCAGCCGAAGAAGAGACTATGTTCTTATCAGGTTTCACTCCCTGCCCAGCTTTGGCTCAGGGATTCTCATGTTAAAGATGTTTTCCTGTCCAGTAATCTTACACAGCATTTTCTTGCATGCCATTTCCTAGGCTGTCCCAGAGCCACACAGACTTGGCAACATCCTACAGGAAGGTGTTTTAGACATTTAGACAGCTTTACAAGACGCAAGTGCAAGACTAAGAGCTTCTCCCTGCTGTCCCGTTAACCAGTTAACAGCTTACCTTTTACATCAGGAAAACCAGGTGGCATTTCCTCCTCCAAAAGCACCATAAACTGGAATAAAGAAAAGCAAAGGAATGCGAACTATCAGATATGGTCAAGCAACTGAGATTCCTAAAGCTATGTTTCAGCAAGCAATGTAACAGTTGTGACAAGCCTGATTTTCATGTGATTTATCCAGTTCTAATCAGAATTGAAATTTAGTTCATTTCTGAGTCACTCAGCAGTTGAACAGAAAAATTCATCACATGAACTGCAGAATGAGCAGGACCCCACATAACGCCTTGCTACACCTTACCCTGCAAGAACCCCACTCCTAGATCCAGGATGAGTCTTTCAAGCCATAGAGTATCTCTCAGGTAGACCCCTAAAAGAGTTACATTTATAGCCATTAATTTTGGACCAGCATTAAATATCATCTTCCAACAACTGAAGATTAGTTTTTACAGTCTTAGTCCCTTGAGCTACCAAGCTGCAACCGGAAAACTCCCAACTTTACAAAGATTTGGGACCCTAACTGAAGCACACAAGGAATGCAACTTGACCTGCTCTAATAATCATACTGAGCACCTACTGTAAATTTCCTCCCACTGTCAACTGTGTTTTGAAGGAAATTAAACAAGCAGATATTAAATCTTTTCCCGACAACATCCTTGTTTGGCACAGACTGTTTTTAACTGCTAAAGAGCTCTACTGCTGACAATGATTTGTTATTAAGAGTGACACAAATCAGCTTTGCCTTTTAAATCTTGCTGATTCACAAATAAACTTCTTATACACTTTTTTACTGACACTGCTAGAAAGACAGCCTTGGCATCAAGTCAGCCACCCTCAGACATTACTATACATTCAGTAGTCACATTCCCAGCTGTCTAAAACACCCCTGGGAGAGTATCTGCAACTGGGGCAATTCTTGTTAAGTTTCCATCTTGCGCTTAGTCATGTACATATCAGAATTCATTCAGGACAGAGGAAGGTAAGGGAAGAATCTTGTAATCCAAGATTCACTGTGCTGCTACAGGTATTTTAAGGTAAATTCCAATTCCAGATTACTCGATTAGATTCAGGAGCACAGAAATTTTCTGAGAAGTTATTCCACATGAAACAGACAACCTCAATCACACAAGTCCATTTCATCATCATCTGAATGCATCAACCATAGTCTCCAAGAAGCTTTTGTCCCAGCTAACTAACCGCTTTCACTTTCACTGTCGGCACTTGATCTGCATAAAGCTTCAACACTGACTTAGCTCTTGAAGTATTTCGCATCATATCCTGCATTTTCTCAAGACAGAAAAATAATCTCAGAGTACCGCAAGTCAGCTATGAAAGGGTCCAAACTGTCCCCTGTAACTTCAGTAAATGTACATGTGCATGTAAACATAGAACCATAGAACCAGCTACGTTTGAAAAGACCTTTAAGACCATCAAGTCCAACCACTACTTCAGCACTGCCAAGACCACCACCAAACCATGCCACTGAAAGCCTCATCTACATAATTTCTGACTATACTTTTCTACACTGTGCTGCTGCTGTGTACAGTATCTGGACCTTCTTTTCAAAGAATCATAGAATGGTTTGGGTTGGAAAGGACCTTAAAATCATCTAGTTCCAACCCCCCATGCCATGGGCAGGGGCACCTCACCCTAGGCCATGTTGCCCAGGGCTCTGTCCAACCTGACCCTGAATACTCCTTTTATTTTGTTATGTAACTGTCTCAGGCAGTTGTATTTGTTTCTATTTGTTTTGTAACTGTCTCAGACACAAGCCCAATATACTCACCTTAAACTAAAGGCGACTACGTTGAGTGACCACTGCCATCTCATTTGCCTGTTCACCAACGTAAACCCACAGAAGCCCAAAGTTTTCAGCTGCCGTCATATTCCTCCTCTACTTCAATCACTTCAGTTAATTTTGCACGTTTCTTTTCTGGCTTTTTTTCTTACTGGGAATTTTGCTACTTAGAATAAAAGCGCTGTTCTCCTAGGAACATAAGACAAAAGGATTCACAAGTCTAGTTCTGAGATACTTAAATGATAATATTTTGGTAGTAACTTTGCAAACTTTAAGAACTCTTCAGAGAATTCTGGATTTCCAAACATTCCAGCATTATTTCAAAGAGGAGAGAGTGTGGGCTCTCAAAGCAACTTTCTTATGGATTACAGATCAAGATTCACAGGTTTCCCAGTTAACTCTGGATCTAAGATCAAGGATCTAAGATCAAGATTTAAGTACTCAAAGCATCATCTACTAGTTCTTTAACCTCTGAATAAAAAGAAGGCTAGACAGTTTCTGAAATGAAAGAATATTTACTCACCACTACTGTGACATCATGGTCTTCTTGATTATCAGAATTCAAGCTATCATCATTATCACTGAAATAAAAATTAAAATCAAGCTCTGGACTTTTACAATAGTCTAAAAATTTGTCAGCTGTTTTCCTACTACAAGTCCTCTATTAGGAGAAACCTCTTAATGTGTATGGCAATGCTACAGCTTATCGGTGTACACTACTACTTCTACATAACATTGTTTTCAAATGACAGTTTCTGACAGCAGAATTGCAGCCTCAGAAACAGTACTGGTAGGACAGCAGCAGTGCTTAGTAGCAGAATAAAGATTTAGTGGCAGACATCAACAGTAGTATAGAGATATTTAGGACTGCACTGGCAAACAGGCCAGGATGTCAACAAGCCAGAAAACAAGCACAATACAACCAGAAAAACAAGGGGATGGTACTCTGCTAACACTACACAGCTTTCTTAATGATATTACTATGGCATTTCTTAATGATATGTTAATGGTATCTCCATACTGCCATGAAACAAGATTAAATTCCACTACCATGCACAGGTTTCTCTCAACATTGAGATAACAACATTTTGCAAGATGGCTTCAACAAGTGGCACAGGAAGGACTGGTTCACTAGTACTCATCTCATGTAAAGAATTCAGTGTCCAGATGAGCTCATTTGCATTTATTCTACAAAACTTCACTACTTCTGGAGGTTGTAGTGTGGTGGGGGGTGGTCTCTTCTCACAACAGCAGTAGAACAAAAGGAAACAACCTCAAGCTGCACCAGGGGAGGTTTAGATTGGATATTAGGAAATATTTCTTCATGGAAAGGGTGATCAGGCATTTGAAGAGGCTGCCCAGGGTAGTGATGGAATCATCATCCCCAAAATATTCAAAAAACACATAGGTGAGGACCTCAGTGACACAGTTTAGCAGTGGTCTTGGCAGCAATGGCGTAATGGTTGGACTTCATGATTTTAAAGGTCTTTTTCAACCTACTTGATTCTATGATAAAGGACAGGATAGTGGGAACTGAATTTGATATATCTACAACTGTCCCAACATCATATGCTACTGCAAGCAACTGTACTACCTCCTGAATTCCTCAACTGTGCTAAGTAGTTGGTTGTACTGGCTTGCCTAGGACAGAGCTAGCTTCAGGATGCTGTTCTGGAGATACGCAACTAAAAGCAGAATTGATGCCCTCCCAACACCAGGGAACAGGGGGTAGACCAAGAGCGAGCTGGACCTGGGCTGGAGTGTCATGCACCTATATTAAAGTATAAAACCCCGGAAGTCTTATACCACCTAATAATATAAAGCTAAACTTACTTTGTCTCCTGAATAGGGGAAATGGGGCCTTCATCATCCAAGTATTTGTGTCTCCGTTCCATCACACATTGTCTTTCCAAGTCTTCACTAGCCTGAAGGGCTTTTAAGGCTTTCTTAAGACAGTCTTCATATTTAACCATTTCAACGTACCGTAAATATCCCTTTATTGCTGCTTGCTGAAGAAAAAAAATAACACATCAGGCAAGACATTAAAAATACCACTACTGGGCAACCTGGTGTAGTGGAAGGTGTCCCTGCTCATGGCAGGGGGTTGGAACAACATGATCTTAAGGTCCTTTCCAACCCAAACCAGTCTATGGCTCTATGACGGCCAATTCAAACTTGCAATTTTTAAACTAAAGAAAGAAATAATACGTCTATCCCCCAAAATAAGAGGACTCACCTCATAGCCAAGAACCATCCTCAGGGGAATATGTGTCTTCCCATAATGTTTTTTAAAAAAAGGGAACTGAACACCTCTGTCTAGAAGCCTTCTCCTTCGCTCCTGAGGTGAGGCGGTCAGTGCTGGCCTCCCCACAGGCATCTGTGTGCTCACATACTTTGACTTCTTACTTTTCCTCTCTGCACCACGCATGTGTCTTCGCCATGCATCAGCCTTGGCATTTTTCCTCCTGAAGTGATAGTCAAGAATGGCTTTCAAATCGAATTTTGACTTGGGCCTCTCTGGAGTTTCTGATGGTTTTGGTGGACTCTGAGGGGAATCTGAGGAGCTTTCATTGTCAGGCCCTCCTGCAACAGCTTCAGCTTGTTGCCTTGAAGACTCAGATTTCTTTTTTCGCTTTGCAGGGGCAGTGGAACATTTGGGATGGTACCCACTGCCACTAGCAACAGAGACATCACTGAGAACAAGAAAAAATACTTAGTTTCAATACAATGTAAACTATTGTGATATAGGACACAGGCTCTTCACATGAAAAATTCTAAACTAGAGATAAAAACTCACATTTCTGAATCACTGCTGTCCAGCAAAACCTCAGGTGAAGCAGCTGACAATTTACGTATGTTAAGCTCGTTTGAAGATTCAACAGAAGCAGCATTTCTTTGCCTTGAATGCTCCATCTGTGTATTTGTTTCACATGCATATATTTTATGAGGTTTTCCTGCCAACTGCCGATTAGCTCTAGGTCATCAGGGTAATCAGAGCCAGAAGCCTGAGATCCATCTGTATCAGTCACGTTTCTGTTTGCCCTAAAAACCAATTCAAGGCATTAAAAAATAGTATTCCCACAACATTCTCCTGGAGAAACTGGCTGCCTACAGCTTGGATTGGGTGCGCTCTTTCCTGTTTAAAAACACGGCTGTATAGCTAAGCCCATAGAGTGGTGGTGAATAGAGTTAAACCCAGCTGGCAGCTTGTCACAGTGGTGCTCCCCAGGGTTCAGTTCCAGGGCCAGTTCTGTTTAATATCTTTATCAATTATTTGGATAAGGTAATCTAGTGCACCCTCAGTAAGTCTGCAGGCAACACCAATTTGGGTGGGAGTGCTGATCTACTGGAGGGTAGGAAAGCTCTGCAGAGGGATCTGGAAAGGCTGGATCAATGGGCCAAGGCCAACTGTATAAAGCTTAACAAGGCTCAGTGCTGGGTCCTGCACTTGGGCCACAGCAATCCATGCAGCGCTACAGTGGCTGAAAGGCTGCTTGGCAGAAAAGGACCTGGGGCATTTGTCAACAGCAGCTGAACATGAGCCAGCTTGTTGGCCAAGAAGGCTTACAGCATCCTGCCCTGTATCAGGCAGTGGCCAACAGGGCCCAGGGCAAGGATTTTCCCCTTCTCCTCAGCACTAGTGAGGCTGCACCTAGAATGTTGAGTTCTGGGCCCCTCATTGCAAGACAAATACGGAGTTGCTGGACCAAGTCCCATGAAAGGCATCAAAAATGCTGGATGGCGAAGCACAAGTCCTGTGAGGAACGGCTAAAGGAACTGGGGTTGTTTAGCCTGGAGGAAAGGAGGCTCAGGGGAGCTCTTACTGCTCCCTTCAGCTATCTGAAAGGAGGTTGTAGCAAGGTGCGGGACAGTCTCTTCTGCCAAACAAGTGATAAGACAAGAGGCAATGCCTCGAGTTGCACCAGTGGCAGTTAAGTTTGGATATTGGGAAAAATCACTGAAAGGGCTGTCACTGGCACAGGCTGCCCAGGGAATTGATGGATTCACCACCCTGGAAGTACTTAAGACACGTAGGTGGGGCACTGAAGGCCATGGTTCAGTGGTGGACTTCATAGTGCTGTGTGTGGCAGTAGTTAACAAGGCCTTAAAGGTCTTTTCTTAGCTAAACAGACTGCAGACTGCTGATAGCACTGGTTCACCCAAAGCCTGACAAACCCAAGACTGAGCAATGTAACAGCCTAACATCAAAGCAGGAATACGAGCAACAACAGCACTCTAGCTACCCAGACTGTAGCTGGTACTTACAGTCAGCAGCTCAGCATCATCCACTGCCTCCATTACAGCTCTGTTCTTAACATCTGGCACCACAGTCCCTTAATGAAGAAGCACAACAACATATAACTGCCTGAATAGTTCAGTCTCTCAAAAGAGCAACGATCGCTCCTCCAGCACCTCAGGCTAACAAACCGCTCACTTTCCCCCACCTCGCCCACCACAACTGCACTCTGAGGCCTGCACCACGGCAGGCACTCTGTCCATGAGCACCTGCCGGGTTACCACACAGCACGGACATCCCCACCCCGCACCGACGGCCGCCACACTGCCCACTCCCGGGGTTAATCCCGGCGGGGGAGGCCGCACCCGGCCCGGCCGCGCAAACGAAGCGGTCGGCGAGCGGGCGCGACTCAATACCACGGCGGCCGCTCTTCGCGTTCACCCGTATCACCTGTTCTGCCTACTCCCGTCGCCCCAGCGCCAAGGATGGCAGCGGATAACAAACAATTCTGCCACTTACCCTTCTCACCTCACGTATTGCCGCCACAAAGGGCGCCACATGGCCGCCCGAGAGCTTAAATAGCGTCGGGCTCTCGCGAGAGCCGCGCGGGCTGGCGGGAGGAAGGGAATGGAGTGAGGGTGTCGCTATGTTGGGGGTGGCGGGACGGGCGGTCCCCGCTCGGGGCGGGCAGAGGCACCGAGCAGCTCGGGCGGCGGGCCAGGTACGTGCGGTCGGGTGCGCGGGCTGGGGATCCTCGGGCAGTGCTTTTGCAGGCTGGAGCGGTGTGGGGCGGCTCTGGCTATCTCCCCGTTCAGCCGCTCCCCGCCTGGCCCAGGGGGGGTCCCGGCTTTCCTTCAGTTCCCGCGCTCCCCGCTCAGTGCGGGACCGCTGCCCGGGGCTGCCTCTCCTTATTGCTGCGTTCCCTTGCTCCAGCGCTCCGTGCTTGCCCCTGGCTGCCCTGGCGCCCTCTCCAGGGACCCCGGTCTCGCCTGTTCTTGCCCTTCCCCAAATCCCAGCCGCTTGAGCTGTCCTGCCGCGAACGGGATCTCCTCCCGTCGCCCCAGCTGGGGAACGCAACCTCTGCGGCTGCATCTGTGCGTGTCTTGCTCTTGGTGGCATCGCTAATTTTGTCTTCTCTCACTGACTGTCATTTTCCAGTTTTCCTCTCCTCTTTCCTTCCCTTCCCATTTTGACTCATCTCCAGACTGAACATAACTCCTCCTTTCCAGCTTCTACTCTCCAGACTAGTTTTAATGCAGGTTTTCATACCCTTTCCTGCCTTAATATCATGGTTCCCGTTTCATCCGCACTCTCCCAGCCCTTGGCTACTCTTTGATGTCTGCTTTCTTCCTCAAAAAGACAGACTTTTAAAGTCTTTTTAGATGCTTGTCCTTTCCATTTTGTTGCGCCATCCCAGATCTAATAATCTTACCTGTCCCTTTACCATTTGTGCTCTTTCTTTGAAAGCCTCTATAGTAATTCAATATCACTCCATCCTTCCAAGGTGGATCGTAATTGTCTCCTTTCAGGTTCTCTGTCTCCCACACCACACAAACTCCCTTGTGAATGCTTGCTGGGGTGGATGCACTTCTGTTCTGTGTCCTTCCCCGTAAGGACTAATGTCTAGCAATCAGATCAGGTTTATTATGGTACTTCAAGCTTTTCCCACGGGCTTTCCCTCCTTTCTTGATTGTGGTGAACTGACTACAGTCCTTTAAACAGCAGGTGAGGGTCTAGGTGTTGTATCTGAGCCTACCTATGTGAACTGTGTCCAAGTCTTGCCTCTGCCTTTTGTACCACAGCAGTTCTAGCCTGTTTTCTTAGTCTGTTTCAGACTTTTTCAGCCAGTTACCTTGTCACCTCCTTTCTCTGATTGCTCTCTTTCTTGTGTCCTTGTGTGCACACTTCAAGTCTTGCAGTAGGGCTCACTCCATCTGATGGGGTTCAACCAGAGGCACCAATCCAGCCTGTTACATTCTCCACAGCCAGAGAAGGGTGGTACCAGTGGAGATGGATAAGACCAACTAAGATGAGAATTACTATACACAGATAGTTGTTTTTCTCCCTTTACCTGCTGCTTGCTACAGCAGTAACTGGGGTGGCTGAACTTAGCGCTTAAAGACTTAATGTGACTGCTCTGATCTCCCACCTCTATTTCTTTTTCTTTTCATCGGGTTTTCTTTTCCTTTGTGCAGACTTGAGAGGCCAATGGTGTAAGGAAAGTTATGATTTTTGACAGTCATAACATAGAATCATAGAATAGTTAGGGTTGGAAAGGACCTTAAGATCATCCAGTTCCAAAACCCCTGCCATGGGCAGGGACACCTCACACTAAACCATCTCACCCAAGGCTCTGTCCAGTCTGGCCTTGAACACTGCCAGGGGTGGAGCATTCACAACTTCCCCATGCAACCCATTCCAGTGCCTCACCACCCTCACAGTAAAGAACTTCCTCCTTATATATAACCTAACTAGGATTTCTTTTAAAATAGAAGCTGAAAGTATACATGAACAGCTATCTCGTATCACAGTCCTTTCTAAGTAGATCTCCTTCAGGTCTGGGATTGTAATTGGGGTTTTGGCTTTTTCCTCCAGGGCCTGAGATCTGGATAAGTGGGACCCATTTTATTTTTCTGTTGTGTGCAGCAAGCGTGTGCCTAAGGAGTTAATGATTGTTGTGGCTGGTTTATAGGTAGTGTATAATCAGCTGTTCTGCCCTAAGCTACTGGTTGGCCCTACTAGCTGACTTTGCTGCTGCAAGGCTGACTATAATATACTTCATTTGTAAAGAGGTTCCTAAAGTTATATTCAAACAAAACTTTTTGTTGCAGGCTCTGTAGCCGTACACAACCCAATACTGCAGGTCTTGCTGCTGTTGTTTTCTGTTTTGCTACTAGCCTGTTTCCTTCTGAAGAGGGAAACACATGGCTAGAACCAATTGGAGACCATGGCACAGCTAAGGTTGAAAGTTCATTATAGCCAGTGCTGGAAAAGTAAACATTAACTTAGGGAAGACCTGAGAAGGCAGCCAATGCGCTCAGAAAAGCCCAGTTTTCTTTCAAAACCAATCTGGCTCTACACTAACAAAGGACACAGATGAATCTGACCTGTCTTCATGAACTGGATTCAACATAAGGTGTGTTTTGCCTACACCCACTTGTAAGCTTGAGGGCTAGCATGTGTAACGCTCTGAAACAGCTGTAGAGCTGACAGACACCTCTTCTTCCAAAGCACGTAAGAAAATTAACGTTAATATTGAAGCTGTTAGTCTTTGCTTTGATGGCAGAACTACAATTCTACTGTTGTCTAGTCTTGTGTGAAATTGAAAAATAGGTAACATTGAAAGCAGCCTGTTTTAATCATTAAACTATTATCCTTGTTGCAGATCAGCTGCTCCTGCAGGGTGGTGGATTGTAGTTACTTCTCTGAAGAAATCAGCACCCATTAGGAAATGGCCAAAGTCGAAAGGTTTGCTTTTCATGTTCCAAGTCTGGAGGAGCTTGCGGGGGGTAAGTCATGCAGTGCATAACTTTTAACAGCATTTAATGTACTCTTCAAACTTATCTTAAAGCGCTTATCAAAACCTCTCCACAGCGAGTACATGCAGAATGTTCCTGTTCTTACATACTGAGATGTAAAAAGCACTATGTTTGTTTATGCTATTATTTCCTTAAAGCAAACATTGACTCCTCCCCAAGACCCAAATGATATTCAAGCACACAAACAGCCTTTCAAACCCTTTAAAACTGTCTGGGTATTTGCAGATTTGGGAAAGTTTTAACAGTTACAGATTGAACTCATTTACACATATGGGATCATCTGCCCTCTATGCTCCTGTATTTCTTTTTCAGGACTACCCAAAATGCAGATGACAAGATCCAGTATAGCACAACAGGTCCTCTTGCTTGAACCTGGTTGACACCTCTCCTGTAGATTGCCTTAGAACCAGGCTGCAGGAAACATTTTGTTCCGTTTTTCTTTCCAAAACCACCTCAAAATGTGCTCAGAACAGAATGGTTGAGGTTGGAAGGGATCTCTGGAGGTGACTTGGTCCAACGCACCTTCTCATTAACTTCTTTCTTTGCCCTAGTAGAAAGGCATTGTCCCTCTGGAAGTCTCTCTTGCAGCAGATGTACAAAAAGATTTGTTTCTATCAGGATTAGTCCTCAAGTTCAGTGTGGCACTCTCCCAACTGTGTCAGTTTGACATTTCCATGCTTTGAGGAAGTGTGGTCCCAGCAGTACGCTGGGTGGTTCTCAGTGCTTTTCTCACGCAGCAGCAGTCAGGCTGGGCCAATAAGCCAAGGTTGCTATAGACCTGTGGGGTCTGCAGAGAACAGCAGGTACTTGCAGTAGAACAGCTTAAAACAGGAATAGGAGAAAATGAGCCACAAAGTAGAATTTTCCTTTTTTTCCCTGAGTTTGTCCTGAGGACCTCCTGTAAGCTGTGAATTTTGTTGCTGTCCAGCTCTTGAGGAGCATTTGAGGAGTGAGTGCCCTTTTATTGTCCTTTTCCATTTGCCAGAAGGTAATGAGGTGTATTTGGGAGACCTGCCAAGTACCTTCTACTGACCCTTGTGATCAACAGCTTGGTAAATCTGCTCCCAAGAAGTAAAGTATGGCTGAAATCCTGATTAGAGAAAACAGAAAAACAGGAGAGTCCTGAGTAAATAAGGAACTGCCTGATTTGAGACAACAGACTGGGTTTTCTGTTCCTTAGTTCAAGACATCTGTCAAAGCAGACCCCCAGGCATGAAAGAACTCGGACCTTTTGACATGTTATTTGAAGCAGTGGATGTGAAGGCATTCCCACACTCAGTTAAGGTTTGGAAGTTGTTTCCAAAGAGCGCACCTGTGTAAGTCAGAATCCTCCCTGTTGCTTGAGTGACTTTGCAGGTTCTGAGCCTAAAAACATCGATATGAAGCAAAATGAAAAGTTCAAGTTTGAAGCTGTTCATTATCATCAGCACCGTTCGTTATCTGTCTTATCCGGACAGTGGCACTTGCCAGAAAAATCTCCACATGAATGTAAATGTGACAGACCCCTGACAGCAGAAGTTTCCAGAGAGCAGAGACAGCCTGAGATTATAATCAAGCTGTTGCAAACAGTCTAGTTAGTATATTTAAAGAACTGATTGTCACTTCAGCTAAAACTTTATGCCTCCTTTGCTCTTTCATGATATTTGACTGTAGTTACAACTGTTTGCTCCTGTGAAGCAAAACTACTGTTGAGTGTGGTTTAAATTTACTCATGTTACTTCACATTGTGTTGTTCCTAGTGCTACTAGGAGTAGTCAGTTATTGTATTTCAATTAAAAGATCTTTAAAATTCATAAAATGAATTAGTGTGATAGCTACACAATTATCTCTACAAGCTTTTGCTCTTCTCTGAAACTTTGATTCAGGCAACAAGTGCCTATGGACAGTAACACTTAGTGCAGTTAGGGTCAGTATAAGTCCTTTAATGTATCTTGCTGAAATAATCCCTAAACAGGTGTATTTATTATTGTTAGCAACTTGCCAAACTCTTGGTAATTTTTCATTGTCAATCATTTTGCCATTATTCTTTATCACAGTTTTGCAGAAAGGGCTGAAAGAAAACTTTGCTGATGCTCAAGTGTCTGTTGTAGACTGCCCTGATCTGACTCAGGAACCCTTCAACTTTCCTGCCAAAGGTAACCATGCGTTCCTGTCTTCCACAAAGACTTCTCCAGTTCTTTCTACCTGATCCTACTTGGTTTTGATCTTCTAAAGATGTTGGGAGAGCTTAAATTGTTTTTCAGATAAAGAGTATGCATGAGAGGAGGGCTACATTTTATTTCTGGATTTGATTCCTAGTTGATGTATGAACAAGGACAAGTCATTACCAAGTACTTGTCATAATTTTCTTAACCTATGATTGCAATGCTCACTGATTTCATAAGCTTTATTTAGTGTACTGAAGAGGTTTTGAAATTAAGTTGTTATCCTCCAGATGAAGAAATTCTTTAGGCCCATGCCAATCACTGTCTGAATATAAGGAGTTACACTTCCATGCATTTTTAAATTCCTGTTATTTGTGTATGCCAATGAACTAAACCCATCTTATTCTGAGTGGCGTTCATCTTCTCTGACATTAGCTGCGTGGAAGACAGACATGTCAGCTGTGCTACTCATCTGAGTTCCCTCTGTCATCAATGTATTGAAAGAAACATCTCCAGGAAGTGATTCATCACTTCTTAAAATGCATCCAAATAAGTGGGATGAATTGTCCCAAGAGTTGGGCATCCAGCTTTGCTGGAATTTTGCAAGTGAAGTGTCAGTGGCGGTATCTATTGTGTGGTGAGGGTGTCTTAATGGAGAGCTGGTGAATGGCAGTTGTTGCCCACTGTAATAATGTTTTCTGCTTAACAGGACGTTAATTTAATAACAGGTATTAAATTGAAACCTAATGTGAAGCATTTTATGGTTTAATGTCATAGAATCATAGAATCCTAGAATAGTTAGGGCTGGAAAGGACCTTAAGATTGTCGAGTTCCAACCCCTCTGCAGGGCACCTCACACTAAACCATGTCACCCACGGCTCTGTCCAACCTGGCCTTAGTGTAACACTTTATGTAAGCAAGCTATGGAAATAGTGTTTTCAAAGGGTTTTAAAAGCTTGAGAAAGCAGTTCTTTGGTGCGTTAGACTGCATGCTCATTGAAGATTATTAGAGAAAGTATTTTTACCAAGCTAACTGGTTGCATCTTTCCAGGAATCTGCGGGAAACCTAGGATAGCAGATGTGGGAGGTGTTCCTTACCTCATACCTGTTGTACAGAAAGAAAAAGTGAGTTTTTCCTGTGGCTGTGGGGTTTAATACTTTTGTCAAAAGAAAAGCAATATTTTGTTGAAATATAAACAAAACTAAGGACTAATGAATACAATAAAACTTACTTTCAATGATTTGATTCTGATGTGTGTTAAACATAGACTCTGTCATGAAATCTTAGTCATTGTAGCAAAAATAGCAAAAACGGTTGGAGGTTCATCTTCTCCTGCCCTCAAATACAACATAGTTTTGGAAACATACCACCTGTGATAGCAGCAATGAAAGGAACTACTAAACAAGAGGCTTGTCTGCATGTTTATATGTGGTTTGATACATGGCTGTGATCTCAAGTCACAGCCAGGATTCCCTCTAAAACCTGGCTGGTTTTGCGTTTTTCAGGCCAGCACTGGATTTGCATTACAGTCCTTTTTGAAGAATATCATGCCTCCTTTCTGAGACCTCACCCCATCTGTCTCTGTATTCCCTTCCATTTGACTTATTTTACACAAATACAAATTCCAATAAAAACAATAATTCAGGTTTGGGGTGGAATGGCAGGGGAACATACAGGCAGATTCCACCTTTCAGAAAACAAACGGACATGTACCTGATTTGTTACTACCAAATGTTGTGCTGTTCAGAAACTGTGTTCAGCCTAATTATCCAAAATACTAACGAGGGCCTTGTGAATTAAATGCATCCAGAGGTTACAGTGAACAGATTGACAATTCCTGATCAGAACACTACACCAAAAATCAAAGGAGTGTTTCTCTTTTGCAGGTTTATGATCTAAATACAGTTGCAAAGGACATAGAGCTGCCTGGAGCTTTTATTCTTGGAGCTGGAGCTGCTTCATTTAAGGTTCTTGGAGTAAACGCTGAGGTCAGTAAATGAGTGTGATAGTTCTCAATGAATTCATGGAAGTATCATAATATTAAAATACTATGATGGGTATTTCCCATTTACAACAAAACACTTAATAAACACCATTCATGCCAAAAGCACATAAAACACATTAGCGGGAATTCAAATGAAGGCCACCCAATGAGGTTCACACTATTGAGATAATAAAGCTTAATCTTTAACTTGTAATTCCCCAGGAAGCATGTGATTCATAGAACCATAGAATAGTTAGGGTTGGAAAGGACCTTAAGATCATCTAGTTCCAATCCCCCTGCCATGGGCAGGGACACCTCACACTAAACCATGGCACCCAAGGCTCTGTCCAACCTGGCCTTGAACACTGCCACGGCTGGAGCATCCACAGCTTCCTTGGGCAACCCATTCCAGTGCCTCACCACCCTAACAGGAAAGAATTTCCTCCTTATATCCAATCTAAACTTCCCCTGTTTAAGTTTTAACCCATTACCCCTTGTCCTGTCACTACAGTCCCTAATGAAGAGTCCCTCCCCAGTATCCTTATAGCCCCCCTTCAGGTACTGGAAGGCTGCTATGAGGTCTCCATGCAGTCTTCTCTTCTCCAGGCTGAACAGCCCCAACTTTCTCAGCCGATCTTCATTATACTGTGAAGAGTGCAAGAAATGTGATTTTTTGAAACTGATTGACAAAGACCTGACCAGAGGATTTAAAGAAAAGATTTAGAAATGCTTTGTCAAATTTGCTGGTAAATGCCTTTGAAATACTCCCTGGGTTTTGCCTTCTTGAATGGCTTTGTTCTACCTTGTAAATTTTAAAGATGCCACAAACAACATGGTCACCTGCAAGAGAGGTGGGAGACAAAAGCTCCTGCTGTCATAGTCTTTCCAAACGTAAACCTCTGGTTTTGCCACCTCCTTGTGATGCATTTATTGGTGGATGGGATAGTCCCCGTCAGCATTAAATTTGGGCCATTATAATAGTGGTTGTTACTGTACACTGAGAAAGCACTACAAAGAATTCCAGTGCTTACATGCAGGCCTCACATCTCAATCATTAGACTTTTTCCTTTCTTTACTAGTACCATTAATCTTCACATAACATTAAATTTAACTGTCCAGAAAAGGTAAGACTGTTTTCTGGAGTTTGCAATCATATTACAATATTAGTGCAGTTTTCTTACTAGTACAGACCTCATCCTGAGAGACAGATCTGGGTGACAGAGGACATTATTTCTTGGGATCATGGTCCAAAGCTTAAATTCCATTTATGTGGGTTCTGTTCATTTCACTGACTCTTTACATGTTCTTACTGACTTACACGGTTTGGTGTTTTTTTTCAGCTTATCCCTATTGTTCAAACTAAGAGTGAAAAAAAACCTGCTGTAAATGGGAGCTACGTTGCTCAGATAAATCCTGCAGATAAAGGCTGCCTGCTTGAGAAGTACAGCAGTAAATACACTGACTGTGAGTTTGGGCTCTTGGCCAACCTTTATGCCAGCGAAGGCCAACCTGGTAAGGTGTGTACTTGAATCAAAGGTGGCTATGCTTGTGGAGCTTTGTGGCTGAAGGGAAACTTACAATTCAATGTTCTCCTATTGTTGTGATAGTAATGTTGTCTGTGATAATAATAAAGTAGCAATTTCATAAAATGAATATCCAGATATAAGGAACTGATGTTAGTGAACAAGAGGAAGAATTGGTGGAGACGGAGAGGAGTTTGGATTTTTTATAAGTATTGGTTTACTGAACTCTTCCATCATAAATCATCCCTCCAAATCCAGTCCAATGTAGCAGTGATTTAAGGTAATGGTTGTACAATGCACTTCTGTAAATCAGCTCTGGGCAGTTGTCTGATTTTTTGGAGAAGTCCTTCCCTCAGCACAGCTAGTGCAAAGAGGTGTGGGCAGAGTCAGAAACCTGACGGCTGCATGGAAACTGAGCAGTGTTCTCCGTTCCCAAAAGTTTCTTTATAACTCTTGAGAAGAACAGAGTGGAAACCAGCTGGTGGACAGAAAGGGTTTGCTTATATCATTGTCTCATGTACGGGTGCTGGGCAGTAAGCCATTTACTCAAACACAGGCAAAGCTAGCATTGAACAGACAGGAAGGAGAGTTGGTCAGGTGCTGGAAGGATGCAAGTAGAGCAGCACTTGCAGGGAAACACATTCTCAACAAGTCCTCTTGGTTTATAAGCTTAAAAGAACTTCAGAGCAGCTTTCACAGACCTTTGCAGACTGTTGCAGCATGAGACAGCAGTGACTAATTAACTTTATTTTCCAGGTCATTGAAGTGAAAGCCAATGGAAGAACTGGGGAACTGAACTTTGTGTCTTGTTTGAGACAAATTTTAGAGAAACAGTATGGAGAAAAGCCAGTTGGGATGGGTGGTACATTTATCATTCAGAAGGGGAAAGCCAAGATTCACATTATGGTATGTTGTTCTCAATTCAGATAACTTCCTTTATCCATCAGAAAACAGATGCGTAAATCAGGGTATAACATCTTAGTGCCTTGACTTTTTTTTTCCTATTTTTAAATGGATATATAAACTGTTAGGATAAGCAGTGCATTAAAGTAAGGAGTTGATGTTGCAAAAGTATTACTCAGCCTTAATACCATCATCTTTGCTTTTGAAATCTGTGGGCACCTAAAGAACTGCAGAACTACTGTAAAATGAACTGAAATTAAATACATGAAATTGTACTTATAAGAAGCAATAGACTTATTTTTGCCAAGTAACCAAACTTCTAAAAAGTACCAGGAGGAGAATCCTCATTTCAGTAGCTCTCCTGTGCAATGAAAGAAGCAATATTCTGGTCACTTTTATTTCTAGCAGAAACACAGTATTGGCCACTGCTGAGCTGCTTTTAGTCAAGAATCAGGGACTGTAGCAATAGGACAAGGGGTGATGAGTTTAAACTTCAACAGGGGGAGTGTTAGATATAAGGAAGAAGTTCTTTACTGTGAGGGTGGTGAGGCAGTGGGACAGGTTGCCCAAAGAAGTGATAAATGCTCCATCCCTGGCAGTGCTCAAGGCCAGGTTGGACAGAGCCTTGGGTGACATTGTTTAGTGTGAGGTATCCCTGCCCGTGCCAGAAGGGTTGGAACTGGATGATCTTAAGGTCCTTTCCAACCCAAACCATTCTATGATTATACAAGAAGAAATGCGAGCAGAATTGTGGAGAGGGGAAAAGTGAGAGAAAGCTTTTAGAGAAAAGGTATCTTGATACAGGTGTCTTCCTTTCACTTACAAAGCTTTTATTTTGTTGTAGCCTCCAGAATTTTCTGCCTGTCCTCTGAATACTGATGAAGATGTGAACAACTGGCTCAAATTCTTTGAAATGAAGGCTCCGCTGATTTGTCAGCCAGTAATAGTTTCCAGAGATCCAGTGAGTCTTTCTCATTTCTGAGTGTAAACTGAGACTTGTAATGAATTTTGTCTTGGATGTGATTTTCCTTTTAAGAACAGAAGTGTGTATATACTGCATACACGTTGTATATATTGTATATACCACCTCTCCTAGAGGTGGTGTGATGAAATAGAAGCTTATCATTTCTATCACTGGACAGAGCCATGAAAATGGAATAGAGGGCTGGAGCACTTCTATGAAGACAGGCTGAGAGATCTGGGGTTGTTCAGCCTGGAGAAGAGAAGGCTCTGGGGAGACCTTAGAGCAGTCTTCCAATACCTAAAGTGAACCTATAAGAAAGATGGAGAGAAGGATTTTACAAGGGCAGGTGGGGATAGGGCAAAGGGGAATGGCTTTAAACTGAAAGAGGGTAGATTTAGATTAGATATTAGGAAGAAGTTAATCCCTGTGAGGGTGCTGAGGCTGGCACAGGGTGCTCAGAGAAGCTGTGGCTGCCCCATCCCTGGCAGTGTTCAAGGCCAGGTCTGATGGGGCTTGGAGCAACCTGCTCTGGTGGAAGGCGTCCCTGCCTGTGGCAGGGGACTGGAACTGAATGAGCTTTAAGGTCTCTTCCAACCCAAACCAGTCTGTGATGAAAAAAGTAAATTTCTGCAAGATTGACACCAGAAGTTGGGGACTTTCAGGGTTTCTAAACATTTTTCTCTCTGATGTCCTATGGTAAGGCTTTGTACAGCTCCTCTTCTTTTGTCTCATTAGTTTCACAAGCATCTTGCAAATTTTCAGTGCTTAATAATTGGAGCAGGCTCTGAGAGCTGTGGAAATCTGCACCTAGGAGAGGCTACCCCAGGACTTTTGAATACTGTTCACATGGGTATGTGTTCACGGGCCTTTCTGTGGTGACAGGGCTTTGACCTGCGTGTCGAGCACACCCACTGCTTCAGCCACCACGGGGAAGGAGGGCACTACCATCAGGACACCAGCCCCGACAGCGTGCAGTACCTGGGGTACTTCCTGCCAGCCGAGCTGCTCTTCCGCATCGACAGGCCCCAGGAGACCCACCTCATCGGGAGAGACTGAAGCTGTGGTGACAGTTGAATCTTTCTACAATACAAATGCTGATTTTTTTAAAATGCTTTTGATTATTTACAGTTATCAGAGTCAAGAATAAATATGGCAGCAGTAAAGAGATGACTTCCTCATTTTGTGAAAAAGAGAAATCTGGAGTGTATCTGCCATTGCAGTTTATGGCTGTTATGGCTCCAAGAAGGATGCAGACCTGTTAAGAGTGGGTCTGTAGAAGGGAGGGAAGGCATCCGCTCTTGTAGTGCGCCGTGTTAGTGATTCCCGGCAGAGCAGCACAGCTCCGCCGGTGCCGATAGCGACCGCCCCCTCGGGTCCGGCCCCGTCTTCTCCCGAGCGCTCTCCGGAAACAGCCGAGCCCGCCCGGCGCTGGCCACGTCCCTTCCTGAGCGTCCTCCGGAAACAGCCGAGCCCGCTCGGCGCTGGCCCCGCCCCTTCATCGCCCCGCCCCAGCTCGGCACCCGTAGTCGTCGCGGGGGTCGCGCCTGCCCCGCGGTCGGAGGTCGCAGGAAGATGGCGGGCGTGCCGGCCGTGCGCATCAGCATCGAGTCGGCGTGCGAGAAGCAGGTGCAGGAGGTGGGGCTGGATGGCAGCGAGACCTACCTCCAGCCGCTCTCCATGTCCCAGAACCTGGCGCGCCTGGCGCAGCGCATCGACTTCAGCCAGGGCTCTGGCTCCGAGGAGGACGAGCCGGGTTCGGCGGGCCGCGCCTGGGCCGAGCCCGGCGAGGCGGAGGATGAGGAAGGTGAGGGGCGGCGGGCCCAAGGCTCCCAGTCAGTCGGCCTGCGGCCTGAGCTCTCCCGCCGGGCTGTGGCTGATGCTTGGCCTGCAGCCCACTGATGCCTGGGCCTGGCGTCTTCCCGTGGGTGCCCGCGATTGGCCGTGGATCACGATATTCGTGATCGAGTCCCAGCAGATCACTGTAGTAGATGGAAAAGGGTAGATGCGGGTATCGTGCTGTTAAGTTGTATTTCATCTCTTTATGATCTCTCTGTGGTTTAAGAACAAGCCTTGCACTGTATGTTTTTAGTCTTTTGTTTCTTTTTCTTCTGTTCTGCTTTCAGGGTTGGTGAAGTTTCAGCCATCCCTCTGGCCTTGGGATTCGGTGAGGAACAACTTGCGAAGCGCCTTGACTGAGATGTGTGTGTTGTATGATGTTCTGAGCATTGTGAAGGATAAAAAATTCATGACTCTAGATCCAGTTGTGCAAGATCCCCTTCCTCCAAAACAGGTATGCTGTACCTAGTTGTATAGCTTGTGATACTAAAGGTTTTATTTCAGAGGGTATTTTTTTCATGTATGATGCATATATGGTTTAGTCAAATGTTCCCTGTGTTGTGCTGGCACAGTGCTGTATGGGTGAGGGTGAGGCTGACTGGGAGGTGAGGCTGATTGCAAAGGCATCTTTGCTGAAACTGTAATGTGACTTATGGGTGTATAAAGTGAAAGTAATGCTAAATAAGTTACTGAACATCCAGCAAAAAAAGTTATTAGTCACAGAATCATAGAAAGGTTTGTGCTGGAAAGGACCTTAAAGAGCATCCAGTTCCAGCCCTCTGCCATGGGCAGGGATGCCTCACACTAGACCATGTCATGCAAGGCTCTGTCCAGCCTGGCTGTGAGCACTGCCAGGGATGGAGCATCCACAGCTTCTCTGGGCAACCTGTTCCAGTACCTCACCACCCTCATAGTAAAGAATTCCTTCCTTATGTCTAACCAAAGCCTCCTTTGTTGAAGTTTGAACCCATTACCCCTTGTCCTGTTATTATAGTTCTTGGGGAAGAGTTCCTCTCTGGTATTCTTGTAGGCCCCCTTCAGATCCTGGAAGGCTGCTAAGATGTCAGTGTCAGTGGGCTTTCACTAACAATAGTTTTTTGAGACTTGAGGTGTGAGTGGCTTATTCTCTCTTTTTTCTGTGACTAGAATCCTCAGTTTCTACAGCTGATTTCAAAAAAGAAGTCCTTAGCTGGAGCAGCTCAAATCCTGCTGAAAGGTGCAGAAAGATTATCCAAATCAGTAGCAGAGAACCAGGAAAATAAGCGACAAAGAGACTTCAACTCTGAACTGCTGAGACTGAGACAACACTGGAAGCTGAGGAAAGTAGGAGACAAAATTCTTGGTGATCTGAGCTACAGAAGTGCAGGTAAACAAGCAGAACAAGCAGAAGAGTCTTTTGTCTAGAATGGATATTTATACTTTGTTGTTTTTTTTTACTGAAAACCAGATAGAATACCTGTAATAACATACTTTAAGACAAGTTAATTCTAATCATGAGACAAGATTGTAAGAGGAGGAAATTTGTTTTATTATCACGAAAAATCTTGTGCCATCCTCCAGCTAGAAAGTGATTTCAAAGGCTGCATAGGTTTCTAGTAAAGATTGCTTTGCAGAAACACCTCTGTATCAATAATAGTTGATCAGTTGACAGGTAGACCTTGTAATCATAGAATCATAGAATAGTTTGGGTTGGAAAGGACCTTAAGATCATCAAGTTCCAACCCCCCTGCCATCTTTGGGTTTTATCTGCGTTTGGCCTGTAAAGCACTTAAAAAAATAAAAAGAGGAGTATGTTGCATTTTCCTGGGAACAAAGATCATAGAATCATGGAATATGTTCAGTTGGAAGGGACTTACAAGGATCATCGTGTCTTAGGTAGTCCTACTGGGACTACCTACATCTAAACTATATGACTAAAGAGTGTCATTGAAGGTAGTAATTTAAGTCTGCCCTCTTTCATTTTAAAACCATTCTCCCTTATCCTGTCCCTGTCCTATCCCTTTGGCCCTTGTCAAACGTCCAGCTTTCCAGCTTTAGGCACTCGAGCCGTTCTAAGGTCTCCCCAGAGCCTTCTCTTCTCAAGGCTGAACAAGCCCAGCTATCTGAGCCTGCCTCCTTAGCAGAGCTGCTCCAGCCCTCTGAGCATCTTTGTGGCCTCCTCTGGACTTGCTTCAACAGGTCCATGTACTTTGTATTTTGGGGGCCCAAGAGGACAGAGGACTGCAGGTGGGGTTTCATGAACTGAATAGAAGGGTAGAATCACCTCCCTCGAGCTGCTGGTCAGAATACAGCCCACCATGTGGTTTTCTTTCTTGACTGCAAGCGCATGCTGCCTGCTCCTGTTGAATTTCTCATCAGCCAACACTACCAAGTCTTTCTCCTCAGGGCTGCTCTCAGTCTGTTCTCTGCCCAGCCGGTATTTGTATTTGGGATTGCCTGGACCCAGGTGTAGGACCATGCACTTAGCTTGGTCGAACTTCATGAGGTTGGCATTGGCCCACCTTGCAAGCATGTCAGGGTCCTTCTGGATGGCATTCCTTCCCTCCAGCGTATCAACCGAACCACACAGCTTGATGTCATCAGCAAACTTGCTGAGGGTGCATCAGTCCCACTGTCCATATTATCAACAATGATTTTAAACAGCACTGGTCCCAGTACCAAGCCATGCAGAATGCCACTTGTCATTGTTCTCCACTTGGACATCAAGCCATTGACCATAACTCTTTTTGAGTGTGGTCATCCAGCTAATTCTTTATCCACCGAGTGCTCCATCCATTGAATCCATGTCTCTGAAGCGCAACTATGGAGTTTTCATAGAATCATAATATATAGTCTTACAAAACAGAGGTATGAACTTCATTGTTTACAGAAGATGCTTTATACAGAGTGTGTATGTTCTTGTCTTTCCTTCTTAGGTTCCCTTTTCCTTCATCATGGCACATTTGAGGTAATAAAGAACACTGACATTGACCTGGATAAAAAGATACCTGAAGATTACTGTCCTTTGGATGTTCAAATTCCAAGTGATTTAGAGGGATCAGCCTATATCAAGGTTTGCCAGAGAGACTTTAATAATGTATTTTGGTTTTGTTTTGGTATTTGTGTGCTTGCAACAAAGGGCAAACATCAAATAATGTTCATTTTTCACCCAGGTTTCTATTCAGAAACAAGCTCCAGACATTGGTGACCTTGGGACAGTCAACCTCTTTAAAAGACCCATGCTAAAACCAAAACCAGGTATAACTAGCTGTATGTTTGTTTTCAAGAAATGGGATTGTGTATGGTGTTTATTTGAAAATCTTAGCATATAGCTGAAACAAAATTACTAGGATTGTATTTTAAGTATTTTGGAGCACCTTTTGTTAGGCATTGGAAGTTAGAGCACAAAACCAAAAGCAAACCGAGGTATTGTGTTTCAGCCAGTTACATCCCATTAGTTCAACAGAACTGAATGTCTGATTGTTCACTTTTAACTTTGGCCAAAATGTAGAATTTGTTTCTGTGCCTCATTTGTTTTATCTGAATCTGAAACTCTGCTGGCATTATGTGCACTTGTTACCAGTAGCTCACTTGGTAGGTGAGCATTGAGCCATTTGCTGTGTACCCTTATTGAAAGCTGTATATTTATGGGGTTAAAATTTCATCCTTTACTTTTCAGGATTAAAAGAACTGACAGAGGTTTATTTCACAATGGTCTGTGACACAGATACTTGTGCTTTCTTGACCATAAGACAGGATGCTATACTGTATACATGTTTCATATGGTATTGAGGGTACAGCACAGAGCTTATGTGCTTAACCAGACCAGAATCTTCCAAGAATTTGGGCCCTATAACTCCTACGAAGGCGTGTACATGCCCTTACCATTATTTGGTGGTTCACTGTAGAGTGAGTTTAATAAAGCTAGAGGTATCATTGAAAGTAAATTGCAACATAAACAGAGCTCACAAAAGGTCTGGAAATGTAATGGGCAGTTCCAGTTGGGAGCTGCAATTCACAGTATACATATGTGTAAGGTAGCACTAATGCATTTTGCTGCTCCATTTGGACAGAAGCTACTGACTACCTTACCTTAGCAATTACTCATAGCTACTGAAGTGTCTGGTATCTGAACAAAAAGGTAGCTTTTTCTTACGCTTTTCTTCTGCAAATACTGGTTTATATTTCTCAGGCTCTCCCCACTGGCAGACGAAGTTGGAGGCTGCACAGAATGTTCTTTTATGTAAAGAAATCTTTGCCCAGCTCTCACGAGAAGCTGTTCAAATTAAATCCCAGATTCCTCACATTGTTGTGAAAAATCAGATCATCTCCCAGCCTTTCCCAGGTAGGAAACTTTGTGAGACTTCTTAACCTGTTAGTTGCTTAAACATGAACTGAAATTCTGATTGATGAGACCGCTTTAAATGCTCTGCTCTTAATGACAACAAAAAAATGAACCTTATTTTTTCAAAGGTTTTGAAAAACCAGAATTTCCCAGAATTGGAATTTTGGTTGCTAGTTGTAGAAGCATCCAATTAGTTCACTTTGGTTTGTAATTTACTCACATTTTATTGTGTGGAGTTTGGATTGTTTTGTGATTGGTTTTTGTCAGTAGCACTTAAAAGCTATCAACTGTATTACAGGGAGGGGGTGAGCAGGCGGCTGTGTGGTGCTGGATTTAAACTACAACATGTGTGCATGTAACAGTTTGGAGCTGTGCATAAATCAGTGCTGCTGGATTGGGTGCAGGTGGAATTTAAGACTTGAGTTAATGGGTCTTCAAAAGAAGAGAGGCCAATACTTTTCAGTGAGGATAATGTAAACAGCATGAAGGTGGCTCAGAGTTGGCTGGTGAATCTCCTGTTCTTACAAGGGGTATACAGCTGATGATATCAGGTGAAGAATATGTTTCTGGATTGCTTCAAATTTATAGGATGGTAAATCATTCCTTCTTTGGGAAGGAATAGGGTCCTGAAGACAACTCTTTTTGTTTGGGGTTGAGTCATAGAAATTGATAAATCTACCTAGTAGTGAGTAGTTGACCTGTCAACAGTTCAGTCAGTGGCAAGTCTTACTTGCCTTTGTTGCTGTGCGCTCCGACATCATTCTTTGATTTTCTAATTATGGTGAATACTGGTTGTAGAAATACTGATTATAATACATGGAGAAAAGCAGTTGTCAGTAGCCTCCTTGAAAATTGTCTGTGTCCTTATTTGTATTGTGTTTTTTAATCTGCTTTGTACAGGTTTACAGTTGTCTATTTCTCTGTGTCACTCTTCCAACGACAAAAAGTCACAAAAGTCTGTTTCTGAGAAACAGAATCCTGATGATCATCTTTATGTTCTGGAACATAATTTGCATCAGCTTATCAGAGAGGTAATGCATTTATGGTCAAGTACTGAAGAGGTTTGGGGCTTTTGTAGTCTTCTACATGGCATGCAGCCCTGTTATAACAATAGGGTGCCACTAGAGGCCAGTCGCTTTCTATCCATTGGTGTGAGGCAACATCCTGTTCAGTTCTAGTGTGGAGAGGTAGTTAGGGAGTTCCAGTTAATGCTTTCATGGAATGTCGGTTCCTTACTTAACCTCAGGCCTGGTATTCCATTCAGAAAAGCTATGCAAGGTTTTACCAGTACAGCTCATCAGTTTCCCTTTTTCCTTTGTGTCTAATCGGTGCTTGTCGAGTACTTTAAGTGAGCATCTGTTCAGCCCCTGCTTCCATCAAGGAAGAACAATCAATTACCATAATAACTCTGCTTCTTTTGAGGTCCACTTCTCTGCTTCAGTGTCTTAGATTCAGAAGGATGTGGGGTAGGAGGTTGAGCTTGCATCTGTTCAGGAAAGGAGCATTATCTTAGATGCAGTTGTGAAACCATGTTCCAGAGAGTGTTCATGTCCTTAGAGGCATAAGTCATGCAGTCATGTGGACTAGTCCAGTGTTCCAAGCACTGAACTGGGTTTCCTGAGCCCAGTGCCCATCTCTGTGAGTTTCCTTTCTTAACTTGGAACCAGATGTTAATTTTTTGTACCCCTTTTTATTTCTAAAATACTTCCTTTATTTTTGTTTGACCATCCTGTCTGTCTCCAGAGATGTGTATGAGGCAGACTTACTAGTAGGAGCTACTGCCATACTACCAAGTCTTTGTTAGCTAGCACATGTTTTTAAAAATCACTTCCCATAAGGTTTGAAAGAGATGCATAGACAGGGGAAGCAAAGTATGAGTAGAAAGCTGCTTTAAAGTGCTGTCAAATTTATAAAGTAAAAAAGTTGCACTTTTGGAAAATATGTATATGTAAAACACCTGACATTAAGCAGCATATTATAGTATATATATTACTTCTTGCAGATACGTCATTTGGGCACTTCCTTTTATAACGTTTTTTGTTTGTTGCAGTGTCACAAGCAAACCCTGAGCTCAACAGTGATGCCACATCCAGCTAGTGCACCTTTTGGCCATAAGAGAATGAGACTTGCAGGACCCCAGGCTTTTGATAAAAATGATATCAGTTCTTTACAGTCAAATGAAGGCCTTCTGGAAAAGATAATAAAGCAGGCAAAGCACATCTTTCTGAGACGCAGGTAGGTCACAAGCTGTTCTTGTTACAATTAAATGTGCCATCATGTAGAATACAATTGATCTTTTTTCAGTGTTCTTAGAACTAGCAGCTACTTCCTTCACTGTTAAAATAATCTATTTTTAAGTACTAAGAACCAATAACACATCAGGAAATACGAGCAATAAGCAGTTGGCTAGTAAAAAAGAAAAGGAATGGGGTTTCGTAGAGATCTCTGTGACAGCTCTGACAGCTGCTGATAATTGTCCCTACTTTTCTGAAGCTGCATAAATCTTTTTTAGTATTCTTTCCTGTGCAGTAGCTCATTCTAAGTAATACCACTTCAATACTGCTGCTGAGTGTATGTGACATGTACCAAGTAAACAGGTGTTCCATTAGCACCAAAGTGGTGCTGAAACAGAACTTTGTTTCACGTGGCTTATTAAGTTTCCCTTTTTATCTTTTTGATGTGCCACCAAAAGAAAACCTGACAAACTAATAAACTCCTCGCTTCGTTTAATCCAAATAAGAGCTCAGGCTGTCTAGATTACTGTACATGATTATGTCTTTATCTTCTAGAACTGCTCGAACCATAGACAGTCTGGCCAGCCGTATTGAGGATCCCCAGATTCAGGCCCACTGGTCCAATATAAATGATGTTTATGAATCCAGTGTTAAAGTTCTTATAACTTCTCAAGGATACGAACAAATATGCAAGTATGTATGAAAGTGCCCATGTTTTTCTAGTTGTAGAAGCATGCAGCAGTGTCAGAGTGTGTTCAAGTTGGGTTTTACAGCTTTAGATTCTCTTCAGGCAGACAAGTAGGAACCCCTTATTTCTGTGTGTTTGGTTTTGAGTTGTGGGGGAGCAGCCACCTTAAGAAAATCTTCACCCATTTTAAACTTTAATGAAGAAACTTAAGTCGTTAACCAGTACATTTCCCTTTCAAAGTGGGAATTGACAGTGAAACTGGCTGTTTAAGGGAGGGGGGGTTGCTTTGTATAGAGATAGACGAATATACAGTATCTTTGTACGTGCTGGATTCTGAACTTCCAGTCTGGTCATGGACAGCTAGTCAGTGCTCAGTCCTAGCTCTGTTGCACAGGTACTGAAATGTGGAACTTAGGTAATTCATATGCCAGAAATGAATGCATGCTGACTAGCAGTGAATGATCCAGTGTGTTCACAGTGGATGACCCAGCCGTTCTTATTACTTTTTCTACTTTGAGCTTTTCTACTTTGACCCAGCTGTTTTTTCTACTTTTCTACAGTCCTTTCTGGCTGTGTACACACTGTGGAGCAGACTGTGGTCATTGGTGTAATTTGCAGTCTTACTTTCAGAGTACCTGAGCTGCCCAAGTCTTGGCTGTAGTTTAGAACAAGCCCCAAGTACGCACCATTTTCCTCTGCTCCCCTGCAAGGAAACTTGAGCACAGTGCCATGCAGGAGCTGTGAGGCACCTCAGGAGGTTCCTTGACCTAAGGAAGCAGTGGACCAGGTCTGGGAACGCACCACAGAAGGTGTTCCCTGCAGTAGAGGGAGCTGTCACGAGGGGTAAAACTGAAATGTTTGGAGTTGCAGTCTTATTCCATAGGCTTTGCACTATGCTCATCTTAGAGTTGTCTGGAGGAGTTCTGTGCTCTTAGTTCCCTGTTTTCTTAAGGAAATGTAATGCATTTTGAACAAACATGCATCTTGTCTTCAAAGATCCATTCAACTGCAGCTGAACATTGGAGTTGAACAAATCAGAGTTGTGCATAGAGATGGAAGAGTTATTACACTGTCCCATCAAGAGCAGGAACTGCAGGATTTCCTTTTATCTCAGGTAGATTCATCTTCCTTTCTTGTAATGTTCGGGAAACAGTAGAAGTTAGAGTCTTACCTTTATCTGTGTAGAAAGGCTTTATTCAAAGTTAGTGGAAGTAGGAAGGTGAATGACTGAATTTTTCAGTATGTTTGTATAGAGTCTTTAGCAAGTGAAACTAAAATACAATGCCAGGTTTTACTAAGGTCAGTAGTAATAATAATTTTTCTCCTCCCATTTAAAATACATTTTTTAATGCTGTTCATCATGGGAACGCTTAAGATTTTTGCTTACTTCAGAACAAGTCAGTGAGAGTCATAGCAGACAATAAGGTACTCAATATATGAAACTTACTGCAACCAAGACCTGTCTAGAGATCTTAAGGAGCCCACAATTACTGTGGTTTCAGCATTGTCTTGTTAATGTTCACTTTGCATCAGCCATTACTAAATCAGCTGATATTTGAATGAACTGTGTTTTCTTAATTGCTTAGAGCAAGCTGCTGGTTTTAGTCAGAAGTGACAGTGTCCTTGCTATGCATTATAAATAGTCAAAGTACAGGTCTTTAATAACAGCGGTTGGCCTGTTGCAGTTAGTGAAACTCCACGACACAGAAAACAAGTTGAAACAGATTCTGCTGGAGGTATCTTTTTGGTGAAGTGTTTTCAGACTTGTTCACAGAGAGCTGCTGAACAGTGCTAGCTGTTTCTTTGTTACAAGCATTAAGTCATGATACAGAAAAATCTTAGCATTTAAACTTCTAAGCTGTTAAAGCTCAATGCTTCCACTTGAGCATTAGTGGGAATAATCATGCCCCTGTGAACCACAACTTTTCTTTCCCAGAGTGTGCTGTGAGAATAATCTCACAGATTTTATATATTTTTCCAGCAGAAGTCTCATTTCCATTCCAAGAAAGAATTATTTCCAAGCCCTGTTCGTATCACTTGAATTAGTCCTTGAGACCTAAATAAAGGCTTTTGTAACTTGAAAGCAATAAATAAATTGCAGAAGCCCATATAGCTGTGAAAGAGAGATCTAACTGCATAGTGTGCTTAATAGTGTGCAGAAGAAAAGAAGTTTGGTAAAACCAGGAAGCAGTTATTTCTGTGGTGTGCAAATACTGACCAGAAGATGAACCTCTTGTTACCTTTCAGATGTCACAGCACCAGGTCCATGCAGTTCAGCAACTTGCAAAAGTTATGGGATGGCATGTGCTGAGTTTCAGTAATCATGTTGGTCTGGGGCCGGTGGAGAGCATTGGCAATGCATCAGCAATAACTGTAGCATCACCAAATGGAGACTATGCCATTTCAGGTAGTGTCTTCTCTTGCAAATGTATGGAAAATCTTAACATTAAGCGAATTCTACAGGGTTTGTATGTCTTTTTCTGAGAGAGTCTCTAGAATTTCATTGAATAATGTAAATTTATAGCAAAATATTCTAGAAACAATCTCTTTTGTGTATGCAGTTGACACCTAAATAGAATCAATACTTTGCTCAGCCATGTAATATAAACCTGATTTAGTTTACAAAGGCTTGAAACTATTTCTTAGAATTAGCATTGAAAAGCCAGATTACAGAAACCATCAAGATCATGAAAGAAGGGAACAAGGCAAACAACACCATCACAAGTGTGGACTTAATGAAAACAAATTTTGGTCTCTTCAGGGACCTTCTTGGAAGCATCCTATGGAATACCATCCTATGGGATGGAGAGAAAAGGGGTCCGAGAGAGTTGGTTCTTTTTTTTCCTAAGTATCACATCTTTCAAGTTCAAGAATGGTCATTTCTTGGTGCAGGAAGTTGTGCAAAGGTGACCAAAGATCTGTGTGTATGAACAGGGAGCTCATGACTAAACTCATGGCATAAAAAGGAAGCTGCAAGTGATTATAAGCAGGACCAGTTGATCTGAAAGATTAGACTGTCCAAACATGCATTGATGGGGATAGGAAGGCTGAAGCCCATCTGGAGTTGAATCTAGTGGGTGACATAGAGAAGAACTTCAACAGATAGGTCAGCAGCAAAAGGAAGACTAGGGGAAATACGGGCTTGCTGGTAAATGGGGAGGGGACCTGGTGGCACAGGACATGGAGGAGGCTAAGGTACACAGTGTCTTCTTTGCTTTCATCTTAAGACTGGCCTTCAGGCATCCCAGGTCCCTGAGACCCATGGGAAATTTTGGAGCAAAGAGGGCATACACAAGTTCATGGGACCAGGTGGAATGTATCCATGAGTGCTGAGGGAGGCAGCTTATGTCACTGTAAGGCTGTTCTTGGTGACCTTTGAAAGGTCATGGTGATCAGGAATGATTCCCAAGGACTGGAAGAAGGTAAGTGTCACATCCTGTATTTAAGAAGGAGAATCTGGGGAAGTAGTTTGGTCAGCCTCACTGCAATTACTAGGGAGACGTGGCAAAAGCCAGTCCCATGAGCAGTTTACAAACTGTTAAGGAAAAGGTGATGATAATGATGGGGAGTAATCACCATTGATTTATGAAGGAGAGATTATGTTCAATCAGCCTGATAGTCATCTCTTTGTGTAAGGTTGGCTTGGTAAGTGAGGGAAGAGCTAAGTGTTATCTCCCTAACTGCTTATTTAAAACACAAACACAGACACACACCACCACCCAACATCACAGCACAAAAACCCATCCAAGCCAAGAGAACACCACCACCCTACACTAGTCTTGTGGAATTTTGTGATTAAAAGCAACAACTGTCCTCAGTGACTCCATCCACATTTGATGTAAATCCACTAGAAACAATATTGTTTTGGTCACGATTTTCAACAGAATGCTGGGAATACATCCAAGGTAAGATTTGGCCAAAAAGCCCTTTGCCCTTCCTAGCATCATTAGGGAAAAATAATGCTTTTGTAAGCTGTAGTTGTATGTGGGTTATGTCAGATGTTTCTGTGGTGTGCTCTAACCAGAACGTGCAGTGCTAAAGCAACAAAATCAGAGCAAAATGGGAGACCAGAAGGAGAAAATTCAAAGAGACAACATTAATAATAATTAAAACATAATTTCCCTTGTTTGCTTTCAGCATGTCTGTAATTGAGCAGGAGTAATGTGTAGCATATGTGAGGAAGGATATTTAATATGAGGAATTCTTACAGTATAAAAATGCTCACACAATCCCTGTTCGTTACAGTGCGTAATGGCCCAGAAAGTGGCAGCAAAGTTATGGTTCAGTTTCCACGGAGTCAGTGCAAGGACCTTCCCAAAGGCGATGTGCTGCAGGACAGCAAGTGGAATCATCTTCGAGGGCCCTTCAAGGAAGTGCAGTGGAATAAAATGGAAGGGCGGAACTTTGTCTATAAAATGGAACTCCTCATGGCTGCCCTGACTCCGTGTTAATAATCCATCTGCGGCTTGGAATCTTCACTGAGCTGCATACAATCACTGCTGAGCAGCAAAGGGAAATGGGAGCTATAACACAATGCGAGAAAGCAAACCCAAATGTATTTCCTGTACAGATACGTTCATTGTACTGTTTCTAATAAAACTTTTTTAATAACTTCTGGGGAAGTTCCTTTCAGCTCCTTCTTTGCAGATTGCTCCATCTGAAGTAGAGCTGGGTCACTGATGTATTTTTCTTTTATTAAATCAGTTCAGTAGTTGTTTGCTATATGAAAGTGTCTGCTCAGAGTCATTCCCTTCTCTCTCATGCTCCTACTTTTCTCAATAGATCTTTTTGTAAGTGTTACTGAGAGACAAAAATGACTAGAATGGAATTGTGCTATTGTGAAGCCTTTTAATGGCTGGGACCATAAGGAATGGCTGTCTTGGAGGAAGCTAATGGACTCATTTCATGAGAAGCGGGACAGCAGAGGAGAAGCAGAGCTCTCTTGTCAAGAATTAAGGCTAAAGACAGCATAGGGAACTGTCTTCACTGGGTAACATCCTTGAGCTGGAGTTTGAACATGGATGTGGCTTCTGGGTGATCCATTTCTTTTTTGAGAGATACATTTGGTGGCAATTTTTGAGAGTGCTACAAAGTCACAGCTTTTGGCAAACATCTTTCTGATGGCTACAGGTGAGCCTGTGTGGTTGCTGGTTACTTTGCTTGTGTTTTCTGTCCTTGTTTTTTGCAGGTATGTGGAAGAAAGGGTCTTACTCTGCTTGCAAGATTCTGACAATTGGGGTTTGGGGGTGATGTTTCTAAATTCATGTCCGGATAGCAGCAGGTAATTCATACAGGAGACTTTGCATCCCCACAGACTGGTTTGTTTGCTTGTTTGGGTTTTTTTCCTGCACTGTCATTTGTTATCATCCAGGGAAACGATAATATCCTGAAGATCAGCTCTTTTGAGTTCTTTGAAAATAAAAGTAGTCACATTTTTGTCTCTCTTGGTTGTTCTTGTAGCCTTCTTGAAGCTTCTGGTAAGGTATTGCACAAAGCTTTGATGGTTAATTGCTGAAGATCTTTTCGAAACCTGTCTGTATGAACTGGTTCAGACTTACATCCAGCTTATGTGTTACGAAGTATGTGCAAATATATGAGAGAACATTTCACACATAAAACATGTTTGCATTGAACATCATACTTTGTGACAGTTGTTATTTTGCTGTATTCTTGAGCAATAAAGAGTAGTAGTAGGAAGTAATAAGCAACTGCTTATGGCAAGCTTCTGCTCAGTGTCTCTCCAAAGCAGCTATTGCACTGCTGTTCGTGTTTGCTGCTGTGAAACATCTTGTTATTTCAGTTCCTTGAAGTACCTGCTTCTGTGTGACTGAGCTATGAGAGAGAAAGGGTTTTCCTTTCAGGTTTTGATGAATTTCTCAAGGCATCTTATAGAAAACGAAAACGTGCTGGTTGAAAGTACTGTTTATTGTCTTGAAAGATGGGTGAATCTCTCACACAACCCCTGTGATGCCAGGTCTTGTGTTGCTTGACTAGCCTATGATTACTGGTAGAGAGGGGGTTCTTTGATGAACAGTTCAGCCAGCAGCCTGATGCATCTGTTCATGCATCTGATTATAAGAGGCTCTTTGGACTTGACAACACAACAAATCTTCTCTTACTATTAATTAGATGAGTGTATGAAACTTAAATGTGTCTTTGCACTTCACTGTTCTTAACCTAATTGATAGGTCTGCATATAGTGATAGCCTTCTCTACAAACAAGCTCTTCATTACCAAGCAACAGGATCGCTTTGGGGCTATTAGGATCTCGTACTTGCAGGATTTGCCTCCTGAAAAGAAGCAATGGATGCAAGAAGGCTTGTGTTGCAGAAATGCAAGCATTGAACATTAACAGTGAGGACATTTGTCAGGGTTTCCAGGCCTAGATGGAAAACAAAGAATAAAAAATTATTAGAGACCTGGAGAGTCTGTCTTTTAGTGTTAAATACACAGGGATTCCAAGTTTTGGAATGGAAAACGGACTGATTAGGCTTCTAACAGAGGGACAGTCTTGAAATGCTTGGTAGTGCATCTTCGAACGTGAAATGAAGACATTAGTGGATGATTAAGACCTTTGAAATTGATTGCCAAAGCAATCTTGTGAATTTTGACATCTCTTTAATTAACGTTTAAAACTAATCCCTTTGATCATTTGGAATGCTCTAAATATTAAGTTTGCTGCTGTTCTGCATGGAGTTTACAAGTGAATAGCTACTAGTTCCTAAACTTCCATTTTAACAGCTCACTAGAAGACTTTCAATACTTCAGGTACCTCCAGTCTAGCAAGGAACTGCTGCAGACAGCTTAGCCTCATGGTCTGTATATTAAATATTACTGAGATTAATAATGCATATGGACAACCATCAGTTTCAGAAAATGGGAGTATTTTATAAGTGATCTTACCTACATAGTAAGCCTGCTAAGTTCTGGGTAAAATCTTCGGGTGAGGAATCATCTATAGGCAAGCAGTACACAGGCTAACTGTACTGTATGTCCTCACTGAATATTAAATGCCTGTTGTTCATCTAGGATATTACTACCTAAAATTGAGGTTGGCATTAGTGTCAGTAGCCAAGGGTGGGCACCAGAAGTTGTATCCTTAGCTAAGCTGGGAGAGGTAGAACAGCGGTGCTAGTGGGAAACCTCTTGCTGCTCTTACAGTGCATCTTCAATTGAAGGTTTTTATATGGTCATTTCCTACTTTGATCCCAGCTTTCAAATTTTGGAGTTTGAAAGTGATCTCTCCAATTCCAGCCATGCATTCAAATGGTCATTCATGTCTGTATACGTTTCCTGACTTTGCCTTTGGCAATTACACTATTAAGTCAGCATTAGCAGATAGTAATGGTGTTACATGTAATAATAATACTTTCTAAATAAGTCTAGCAGAGCACCTGCTATATCCTCAGCTTAATGAATAACTTCAAGTGCTAACAGTGATTTTTAAAAACTCTAGATAAACAAAAAAATACTAATGTTTTCCATATGCTATATGGATACTTCACAAGTACTTCAAGCTTAGTGATTGAAACAGATGCACTTGCAACTTCTTTTGTGTTGTCAAAGCTTAGTTCAAAGATACAGAAGATGGGTAATACATACTTAGAATAAGGAATTAGAGCAAACTGCTACTTTGCCAAGCTGTGCTGCAGCTGCCTGTTCTTTGATTTCCCACCTTTTGTGACCTGCTCTCAAACAGGAAGGATGCAGGAAGCAGCAACCAGCTGAATCTGGTACCTGAATTTATGAGTGGGTGAGAGGCCCTTAGTGTACTGCAAAAGGCCGGTTAATCCAGGGATGACTTTTTCAAGGTACTGTGTACAGACTGCTTTGGGAAAAGCCTGTTTGTTGCCTCCCTCCATCATTATGCACTTGGTGAGAAGTTCTCTGGCTTTCCATATCTAACCCTTAGTACCTCTGCATTAGTCCCTGCCTAGAGGGGAAGCTCTGTCAGCCTGCCCTGTGAAAGGTTTGCAGACAAGTGAGCTGAAGCGTGAGAGGCAGTGGCAGCAGTTTGGCTCAAGAAGCCATTGCAATCAGACTAGTCCGTGGTCTCTGATGTTTCTGAGGTTTATTTCACACTGCAAAATTCTTCTCATTACAAAAGCAAACCAGGATGATTTGGAGCTCGGTCAGGTCAGTGCTTTCTCACTCACAAAACCAAACGTTATTCCACCCAGCAGATCTGCAGGTGGAGAATGTAAGTGCAATATGCAGATTCAAGAAGACATTAGTTCAATCACTTCATGTTTTCTTACAACGTAGGAAAGCAAAGTTGGCTTCTCAACAAGAGCAACTTCAGAACTCTATTTGTAAATAGCAAATCTCTAAGTAATGCTGTATCATTTTTTCTTCCCAGATAGAGTATTTGACAGTAGGTTTGCAAAGGACATCTTTCACAATGAAACCGTTTTGTGTTTTGCCACCCCTTGCATGTGATGTGTCACTGTTTCATCCGACCCCTCTAATCCCTATAGGCAGCATACTCCTCAGTGCCTGTGCGTGGCTCCTTGTTTAACAACCTCCTGTAGTCATGTCATAAAATGTGTGTTAATATCCTGGAGCAGTGCAAACACTGAAGTGGGGAACTTTGACCAGCTCGGCGTTGTTTCAAAGGCAGTTTTGTCTCATGAAGGATTGGAGTTTGTGTTCATTCAGGAAATTCCGTATGCCCCAAACCAGCAGCAGAGGCGCAATAAACAGGATTCAGTCCTTGCAATTAAGTTTTTAATATGATACTGTAACTAGGCATTAAATTTATTATGTTGAGCGATGCTAATGGCTGCTCTGTCTGTAATAGGAGACTTGCTGTAGCCAAAATACAGGAGTCTTTCAAGAGCATGGTCATTTCCTTTCTGGGTTGCTCTTGGAGGCTTAGTTGGTTGGTTTTAAGAGTGGTAGAGGCTGCAGATTTTATTAATGAGCCACAAAAATGTGTTCGTGCTCAGCATGAAAGCATACTCTTCCTTCCTTTGACCTTGGTTAGCAGAGCTGAAAACCTAACAGGTCAAAACAGCTCCATCAGACACTGCTGGTTTAAAGTCTAATGAGTTTGCAAGTCAGGATGTTTCTACAACAGCCATAAGCATGTTACCTTTAAGGTTTCTTCTCCCTTTCTTTGCCAGTGCTTTTTCCTGAGGTAGAATTGTTATTTTTGCTATGAGACAGTCCTTGGCTAACACTCAATGGTTTCCAATTCAATCTCTTCAGTTGTACTTGCTGCAAAGAAAAGGGTATTATTATTGATTGGCAAATGCATTGGAAGGCCAGCGTTCCAAAATTAACAGCGCTGTCTTAATAGCTGAGACATTTTGAACTTTTTAATATTAGCTCAAGCTTACTCATCTGCAATTAGGTTTTAAATATACCATTTCAAAGCATTTAACTGCACAAAGAGTCCCTCACAATCTTGAAGTGACACTGGTTTCTTCTGATACAAGACTAAAGGCACTATGAAAAGTCCTCCTACCTCTCTTCATGACTTCTGAAAGGAGGGCTCTGATAAGGTGAAACTGGGGCAGACGTTGGGTCCCTGCTTCAGATCATGTTCTGGGAGATGACAGAGCAAGTCCCCAGAACTGTGGCTTTCCTGAACTCTGCCAAATAACTGTGTTTGACTGGGCTCTGTGGGAAGATCGGCTCTAACCGGAGGAAGAGGATTTATCCAAACAAGAGCTGGTGTATTCTGGCACCACAGGAAAATTTTCAGTAGCTACAGAAGCAGTGAGCAGTGTGTGCACTGTGAAAACAGCAGCAGCCCTTGCATCTGTGGGTGAGCAGCAGAAAGGAAGAGACAGCTCAAGTCACAGTATCACAGTATCACAGTATGCTAGAGATTGGAAGGGACCTCAAAAGATCATCTAGTCCAATCCCCCTGCCGGAGCAGGAACACCTCGATAAGCCGAATTCATCTCTTCTCGTACCAGGCTTTGCAGAGTTGACACAAAGTCATGAGGCTTAAGACTCTTGAGTATCTGCATTGGTCTTGTAAAATACTGATGCTTAGGCTGCTTGTTGTAAGGTAACAGCTTAAACAGCACTTAGGGAAGAAATACAGACCTTTTACCTATAGGGCAAGAAACCACTAATGGATCTGCACTTATAAAGAAGGGAAGTGAATGCCTGAAATGTTTTGAAGTGGTAAAAGAAACCCCCTGTTCCAAAGATGTGCCCAAAGCTTGAGCCCAGGCCTGTAGCTTGGCACTTGGTCTTGCTGCCTGGGCCAAATATCCCTGCTTGTGGGTTGGAAATGTCTTTCTAACACGGGAATCTTCCTTTCTGTGCAACCCTGGAGTTCCCTTGATCTGCTTTTTATGATGGGTGTCTTTAGTGCCCGTTAAGAGTCTGGGTTTGATATTAGTCAGTGTCCACTGGAGTCCACAACTGGATCAAATATGAGGACAGATGAAAGGGGTGGTTTGAGAGGAGAGGGATGGGTGCAGTTCTCCATGAAATGAGGTGGGGCCACTCCAAATGGCTTAGGAGACACCCTTCGGTGCAGACCCTGAGAGCACTACTGATGCTCTTGACTTTGTCTCCTCTCCTCTGATGGGGGGTTATTGCAGCTCTGGCCTTTTCTCCCTAAATTTTGCACTTAGCAATGTTGGGAAGTGTTTTATAGTTTCTGATGTAAAATGTATAAGGTGGGTATCCAGTGGATTGTTCTGCAGCTAAATACCTGTTATTCAGTCACCTCAGCTAGCAAAGAATTGAGCAGGGTAACTGAGCTGAGCCCTTCCAGGCCTGTTTCTCAGTGTCCCTGCTTAGCACCGTTATGGCTCAAATCACAGGTGAACTTTAGGCTCAAAATTCAGACTTCAAAGCCCTATACCTAGACTGCATTCTTAGAGAGATACCTGTTAGTTTGTGTGTCATCTTCTTCTGAAATAGATGCAGAGATTTATTACACAGCCACATGAAGCAGACCAAAATGGCAGATACAGCAGCAAGAAATGCAAAGAGAACTGCTACAAAATGTAAATCTTCATAGATAATCTCTGCAGGGAGGAGAGAAAAAAACTTATATTATTAAATTGATTGCAAGCAGATTCGTGTTTAAACACGGGGTAAAGCCAAGAACTCCCATATAGTTTGTACCGTAAACATTGACGATGATGGTGCCGTAGGTGTTGGTTCCATGCTCCTCTGTTACAGTGATAAAATAGTAGCCAGCATCTCTCATGCCCACATTCAGGAGCTGTATAGAGCCGTTTTCAAAAGTCGTCACTCTGTCCTTGTAGGCTGTGGATACGTTGACATGATTCCCACTTTTCCACTCAACAATTTTGGTGGTGCCCCAGGTTGACACGTGCTTCCACTCAATGGTGGCAACACCTCTGCAAGAGTATTCAACTGAGAGGAGGATGTTCTGTGCCACTGTTGCGTTGATGTTGGGCTGTGGGACAACTAGTGATACCCCTCCAGGAGCTGAAAGGGAAAAGAGGGTGATGAGTGTGGAGATGATGCTGCTCCAGCCATCCAGTGCAGGATGGGACCTACCTATCTTAGTGGCTGTTTTAAGAGAGGATGGATTATGCTTTACATATTTCCTTTCTGCTGATCATAAAAGGAAGAGAGACATTTAAATTAAAGACTAAATACAGATTTTAATCAGTGATAATCAAAAGGAGGATGACCAGCAGGCTGAAGGAGGTGATCCTGCCCCTTACTCTGCTCTCATGAGACCTCACCTGGACTATTGTGTGCAGTTCTGGTGTCCTCAACATAAAAAGGACATGGATCTATTGGAACAAGTCCAGAGGAGGCCACGAAGATGATCAGGGGACTGGAGCACCTCTCATATGAAGATAGGCTGAGAAAGTTGGGGCTGTTCAGCCTGGAGAAGGCTGCGTGGAGACTTCATAGCAGCCTTCCAGTATCTGAAGGGGGCCTATAGGAATGTTGGGGATGGACTCTTCATTAGGGACTGTAGTGATAGGACAAGGGGTAATGGGTTCAAACTTAAACAGGGGAAGTTTAGATTGGATATAAGGAGGAAATTCTTTCCTGTTAGGGTGGTGAGGCCCTGGAATGGGTTGCCCAGGGAGGTTGTGAATGCTCCATCTGTATCAGTATTCAAGGCCAGGCTGGACGAGGCCTTGAGTGGCATGGTTTAGTGTGAGGTGTCACACTAAAGGGGTTGGAACTTGATGATCTTAAGGTCCTTTCCAAGCCTAATTATTCTATGATTCTATTATAATAATGAGAAACTTTTCCACTATATAGGACAGGTAATTGCATGTATTCCAGTGTTTAGATACCCAAGCAGAGACAGTTTGGAAGAATCTTTTTGGGTAAGGGAATGTAACATTGAAAATAGAGCAATGCTTTTGTATTCATCAGTAACCGGCTTTCCTTTAAAATCCTGCATTTAAATGTGAAGTTTATTCATCAGCTTTCATAAAGGCAGCCAGTTACATGCCAGTGCAGATGAGCCACATGAAATCAAAGGTACACATTTCATGTGAAGTCAGGGACTTCATGTTCCGGATGATTTCCAGACAGAAATGCACTTGAAAGAATATTTAATCTCCTCTAGTTCCTAGTGATGTGATTCTGGAACCTTTCATAACACTGTGAGGCTCAACTGGCCATCCAGATTAATGTGTAACTGCAATAACTTCTGCTTCTGTGGGGGTATTTCTCCATGAAACGCAGTATCAACACCAAACATTTGAGTTCCAACTGGTACTAATATATATATATTTAAATAAATAGGGGCTTGTTCGAGGCACTTGGCTAAAGACTGAAATCCTGTTACCTAAATGCAGAAATCAAACCAGAGAGAAGGCAGATAAAGCACAGAGCAAGCCTCAGTGCTGAATGCCTTTTCCTGGGTTGTCTTGGAGCAGCTCACTCACTCTCCTCTTGTGCTGTGGGGACTGCCTGATGGCAAGAGCAGAACTGGGAAAGTAATGCTAATGTCTGGGACCCCGTGGAGAGGGAGGATGAGACCCTCAGCTGTGCTGAGGGACCCCTGGGGATGGTCCTGGAGGTTCTGCAGAGTCTTCAGGGAAAACAATGGTTAAAAAAAGGCAATGAAAGAATTATCTCAAATGGGAAGAAATTGTCTTTAAAAATCTTATCCAAAAATAAGCCCCCCCTCCCCGCCCAATGGCCAAAACCCCAAACCAACCACAAGTGGGGAGAGATGGATACATGAACTAGAAGCTAACTTCACTCTGTTTGGGATCTGTAGCAGAATTCAGAAGCTCTACTTGTCGAGGTGAGGCAGGGAAGCTGGAGAAGCCGGTTTGATTCTCAGGTCCTCACTGATGGGACCAGCCTGAAGCTATAACCACTCTTATTTTTGTAACTGGGGACTTAGGCTCTTTCCAAGGTAACACCCCTGGGGTTTGCCCTTCATGGGCATCTTGTGCTCATGCTGCCCAGGCCTCTTGCAGGGACATGATGCTTTCCAGGAAGCCCAGAGCATCCTCAGCTAAGCTGCAGCTCAGCCTGTGTGCAGGAGAGACTCACCAGAGCCCTGACAAAGGGCTTGTGCCAGCAGCAGAAACAGAACAGATGGGAACTTCTGGTAATCACTGCTAACTGTTCCAATTGTTTTCTGCTCCATGTGTTTGTTTGGAGGCCTTTTGCACTGTTTCTGACCAGCCAGGAGCTGAGTGTCTCACCACAGCAGCCCTTTTATGTTTTGATAAAGGCACGGATTTGTTCTGGATAGGTGATTGCAAGGTAAAGGCAAAAATAAAAAGACACGAATAGAAATCCTTCAATCCCTGTCCAGCGCACGAAGCCAAACAAGGCAGTGCAATATCTAACCATTCAAAAATGGTTTCAATACACAGTCTGCCTGCATCACCTGAACTGGTCTGATCCAAACCGAGCTGCGCAGCCTGGAGAGCAAACATCCCCCCGGCAGCGCCCTGGCTTGCACAACCAGCCCCTTCTCAGCCGGTAAAACACGCTCCGAGGAGAAGCGGTGAGTTCGGAGTCCCTGCACACTGCTCCTGCGCTCCAGAGCATCGGCCTGGCCCGGAGCCGGAGCGGGAAGAACGGAAGAAGTGGGAAGAGTGGGAAGCGCGGCTCCGTGTGCCTGCCGGGAGCGGGTGGGGAGGGCCGGCCCCTTTGTGCAGGAACCCGTGCATGGGGGGACAGCGCTAAAACTGAGCTCTGCTCCTCCACCTTTTGGTGTCCTGCTTCTGTGTCACCTTGATGATGAAGAGGACGCGGTGCCAAACCAGACCCACCGGTGGCACTGCCCACCCTGGTCCTCCCACGGACCTCGCTGGGAGCTGCCCCGGCCACCCTCGGCCCCCGGGGGTGTAGGGCTGAAATCCAGCTCCCTGCCGCCTTTCCAGAGGCAACCGAAGCCCTTCGGGCTGGGCACTCGGGCCGTGCTGCCTCCTGCATTCCTTATCCCCTCCGCTCTTGGAAAACCGCGGAAGGGTGGCGGCTGCTCGGGATCTCGCCCCTCTCCCCGGCTCCGGGCTGGCACCGCTCCCTCCGAGCGGGACGATCCTTCCCCGACCACTTCCAGCGTGAGGAGAGCAGCGCTGCCAGCCTGACACCCGTACCTGATCCCCATCCCCTTTCCCAGCGGGTATTCCCAGGCACTCCCTGTCGGGTTGGGAAGAGCCCCCTCTGGGCTCTGCACCGCCCCGCGCCAGCGCTGGGGCCGAGCCGGCGGTAGTGCGAGAGGAGGAGGAAGAGGAGGAGGAGGAGGAGGGAAGGGCCGGGGGGTGGGAGGGGGGGTAAGCGGAGGGGAGAAGGGACGGAGACGGACACTTACTCTGCAGAGCCCACCCGGCCGCCAGGCAGAGGGTCACGGTCCCCACGACGATGCCCCGTCCCCGGCAGCCCTGGAGCGGTCTCATCAGACGGAAGCCGGTGCCCCAGGGGTTGCATTTAAGCGGCTGGGCCGGCCAGCGCGGCCCGACCGCGGGGGCTCCCCGCCCCAGGCCTCTTCCTCGCTCCTTTCCCTCCTCTTCCTCCCGCCCTTGCTGCCTGCTCTCCCCCAGCGCCTGCCGCACCGGCCCGGGCTCTCCCACGCCTCACACCCCGCGATCCTCCGATACGGATTGAAGATGCAATTGGCTGAGGAAGGGAAAGCGCTGCCCGGCCGCCTGCCATCGCCCAGCCAGGAAATGAGCGGTGATGGGCGGCCGCAGGGGACGAGCCCAGCGCTGGGGCACTCGGCCGAGGATGCCCTTTTGTGTGTGATTGCCAAGGAAACACGCACCCGCGAGGGAAATGTCCCTTCAGGGTGTTAGAAATGACTTCATTGCCCGGGGAGTCTGGTGATGCTGCGGGCGAGGCGGAGGCGCTGGGCAGCAGCTGTGTGGCCTCAGGGGCCATCCCTCATGAAAAACGAGCCTGGTCCCCATCCTACCATACCCAGCACAAGCACTGAGCGCTCCTCCTTTCAATCATCCAGAAGGAGAAGGTGCCCAGAAAGGCCTGTCCTGATTTCAGGAAGGCACAGGGCAGCGTGAGTGAGGGGGAAATGTGATTAGAAAACATGTGAGTGCCCCGGTCCTGAGCATCCATCCTCAGAATCCATCCTCGCTCAGGGGCAAGTGCTATTGCCCAGAAGCCATATGCACCTCGGGAGAGCCACTCCCCTGACTGGGAGAGAGCTACACACCAGGATGGCCCTTCTGTAGATCTTCCATGCTCTTCTTCCTCACATCTCCCACTCCCCAAGTTCTCTTTAGTAGGGAATGGATAAAGGAGACACCTTGGTGCACCGGTCAGTACAGGCTGCTCCAGGTGGGTGAGAGGAGAGGGCAATGACCCATGCGAGGAGGGATGGATGTGGTCTGCCAGAGCCCCATCTCCCACTGCCCTGCATGGACTGGTGCAGGTTTCCCTCTGTGCTGCCTATCTCTGAGGATGACAGGGGGGTCCCACCAGGGTTCTGGGTGGCTGAAGCATGGCTCTGGCCAAGGGGCCCAGCAGAAGAGAGGCTCAACACTGACCGTGACGCCATCATGTGCAGCCAGATCAAAGCCTCTGCTTGACATTAGAGTTTCCTATGTTCTTAGAAGGAACTTCTAGGCCTTGGGTCAGGCCTTGGCAAGGGAGGGTGAGGTCTGCTTTGACTCCCGGGCCCACCTTTTATTCAGGGTGCAATAAAATCTTCATCTTCTCTGACTTGTGGTGCACCTCTTGAAGCTTCAGCAATGAGAATCAGAGGAATAGACAGCAGGAGAGCCTGCAGAGGCCACCTTTGAACTGCCTCCCCTCCACTCCATCTATCTGAGCTGCTCCTGTGCTTTGCCAAATGCCCTCTGCTGTATCAGGCCAACACTGTGCCTGGGTGTCCCTTAGAATCATAGAATAGTTAGTGTTGGAAAGGACCTTAAGATCATCCAGTTCCACCCCCCCTGCCATGGGCAGGGACACCTCACACTAAACCATGTCACCTATGGCTCTGTCCAACCTGGTCTTGAACACTGCCAGGGATGGAGCATTCAAAACTTCCTTGGGCAACCCATTTCAGTGCCTCACCACCCTAACAGGAAAGAATTTCCTCCTTATATCCAATCTAAACTTCCCCTGTTTAAGTTTGAACCCATTACCCCTTGTCCTGTCACCACAGTCCCTAATGAAGAGTCCATCCCCAGCATCCCTATAGGCCCCCTTCAGATACTGGAAGGCTGCTATGAGGTCTCCATGCAGCCTTCTCTTCTCCAGGCTGAACAGCCCGAACTTTCTCAGCCGATCTTCATATGGGAGGTGCTCCAGTCCCCTGATCATCCTCGTGGCCTCATCTGGACTTGTTCCAGCAGTTCCATGTCCTTTTTATGTTGAGGACACCAGAACTGCACACAATACTCCAAGTGAGGTCTCACGAGAGCAGAATAAAGGGGCAGGATCACCTCCTTCGACCTGCTGGTCACACTCCTTTTGATGCAGCCCAGGATAGGGTTGGCTTTCTGGGCTGCAAGCGCACACTGAAGCTGGCTCACGTTCATTTTCTCATCGACCAACACCCCCAAGTCCTTCTCCCCAGGACTGCTCTGAATCTCTTCTCTAAAGAGAACATTCTTAAGAACATTCTTAAGAACATGAGATTACAGGAAAAAGCAGTAGGGCCCTTCCCCTGGGAGAGATCTCCACTGGGCAAGTTTCTTCCTGATCCCATCACTTCATGACCGTTTTATTCCTCAGAGCATTAAAGGTGTTACTGTGCTGTGACTTTACCTTATTTCCCTTTTAGATTTCTTTTAACTTCTATTTGGTTTATTTTTGAGCTCTTGTCCCAGTGAGCTGTTTTGGCAGCACAATGCAGGGGGTATATGCTGTCATAAAATGAATTGAGCCTTGAGTGATTTCAAATCCATCACACTGGTTGCACTGAATTAATCCACTGTATCAGAAAGACAGATATTTGTCATGAAATTGAAATCCAAGTCTGGAGCTCTTCACAAATACTGGCTGCTTCAGCTTTGCAGTATAGGTCAAATGATCAGTCCTGGAATAAGAAATGAGTGTTTGTTTTCAGCATCAATAATTAACAGCAAGGAACTTTCAGATTCCTTCTCTTTAAAGGGAAGATTGTAAAATGTCCAGAGGATTGCTTTATTTTATAGGTACGCTGCACCTCAACAGATAGTGCCACAAATGACAAAATTCCCAGTATTAGGAAAGCATTTAATCAGAGTTTTATTAACCCTATTTATCTGAGAGGAGCTGGTTCCTCTCTCCCTGACAGCCCAGTGTAAGCAAAGCTTTCTCCTGCTGTGCTGCAAGCATCCCTCTACAAGGTAGGATATGTCTCTGGAACAGGAACATGGTAGGGCATGAAATGGACATCACTGGGTGAGTGCTTTGGGCTGAGTGGGAGCCCCTTGGCAGGCAGTGGAGCAGCAGGGGGGATTTTAGGGGCAGGCTCCTTGCTGTCAGCCTGCAGAGGAGCGTGGCTGTGGTGAGCAGCACCATAGGGGCCAGTGCTGAGGACCATGGGGTGCAGCCCCACTAATGGGCTGCAGAGCAGATCACTTGACTCCACACAGTACTGATGATGGCTGTGATATTGACTAGCAGCCAGTCTACCCAAATCTAACCATGATGTTTGGCCCCTCTGTGTACCCCCAGCATCTGCCTGCCTCCCGGCACCCTGCATGCAATGGGGGATGAGCTTCTGCAGGTGTCTCCTGCTGTTGGGATGGGGTTTGAAGAGGATGCTGCTGGTGGTGGATCCTAAGCTGTGGCACTTGGTGTGAGGCTTTAGCAGCACAGTTGTTTCTGCCAGGTGGGAGCAAAGGGGCTCTTCTGCAGGGATGCTGATGTGGAAGCTAACTTGGGGTAACTTAACAGGAAAGCCAGAGTGGAGTGTTAACCCTGAGATTCCTTACCTTGGTGTATTTGTGATCTATGTTCCTAACAAAGCTTGTTATTGAAATCCTGTCCAACCACATTCAGATGAAGCTAATGATAACACAGCTCAGGGTTACAGACATTTCATCCATTACTGCTGCTTCCTGGTTTTAGTTTTCTCTCCTTGTCAAACAGCAGCTCTAGGAAACAAGAGTTTATCAAGCAATGCAGTGCAGGCTGTACAAAATCAGTTTTTCCTTGCTTAATTACAAAGTGCCCTTAAAGTAGCAGACTCTGGGAATGATTTACAAGCTTTGTAAAAGATTCAGTTCACCGTCCTTACACTGCTAGAGATATCTGCAGGTTTTTGTTGCTGCCTTCTCAGTATTTTAAGTTTCCCTTCCCCTTCCCTTTGCTTATTTCTATTGTTTTGTTTTCTTTCTCTCCCTTCTCTTTGCTGTCTGAGAGTCTCTCGAGTTTGTCTGGAAGGCCTGATTTCTCTTTCTGGTGTCATTAATAATGGAACAAAACCACATTAACAGTTGCAACAACAGCCAGATAGGAGCCAGAAAGCTCCTTTTGCTCTCTAATATGCTGCATGAGTACTCCGAAATGCTTTTCACAGAGGGCTTGCTTTTTTCCCCCCTTGACCTTTTTCTTTGATGTCTTTTTGGACTCAGCAAGATGCTTGGCCTTGTCTTTCATTGAAGAAGAGATGAAAAACACCAGAGTTAAAAATTCACGGAGATTCCAGACCTGCAATATACCTTTAAAGGTAATTTCATCCTGTGAGAAACCATGGGAGTCTATCCAGCAAAGGAACGTTAACAGGGACTGGGGGTACTTGCATCTGCAGGCTCAGGGGGCTGCGGGGGCTGCTTACCACAACCTTGAGATGCTTCTGGTCGATGCAGTGAGCTGGCAAACAGCTGGCAAACAGCTGGCAGAGAGCAGAGGAGGGCTGCAGGCAACAGAAATGTGCACAGGGACTGAAGAAAACAGGTAGCATCCTGCTGGACCTCGCTCTTTCACATGAGGTTGGTGGTCCAGGCTTACCTTATGTGGTCTTCTGGATGTGAAAAGAGCGTTCACTTGGAGGCTTCAGTAGAAAAACATTCCTTCCATCCAAGTCTTTTGCAGCATCTGAAATAGAACCTGGCCAAACCGCACTTTGTCTGTGGTTTCTTTTTGCCCTTTATTTCTTTTTGTCAGAGGCACAGTGCAAAAATCCCTTCTCTTATTCCAAATCAATCAATTTGAGGAGAGTAAGAGGAGAGACCATGGCTTGTCCGGGTCTGTGAGCATTCCTTCACTTTCTAAGCTATCTAGACTGCCTGAGTCTGGTTTTGGTCTGTGGGTTTGGGGGTTAGGATGAAGTGATGATGCAGAAATGTGTATCTGAGGATGCAGAGATGCTCAGTAGAAGGGAGACATCTGGGAACGTTTTTTATCAGGTACTGAATGCCTTGTGGGTGAATGCAATCACCTGGCTGTCCCCACTCAGTGTTAGAAATGACACAGGCTTTTGCTACATGGCATTAAAACTCTTCCAAGATGTTTCATCCTCCTTCTGTATTTACAGAGGGTGCAATACCCCTGTTCTCTTCCAATGGGAAAGAAAGCACAAAGTTGTTTCTTTCTAGGGAACTTGTGACAAAGCAGAGCAAAAGAATTCCTTGTGTTTTTGAGTCTCTGAGGTGGTCTTTATCCCTTCCAGGTGAAGTGACAAGAGCACAGAGCACAGCTACAGTGGCTGAAGGCTTGCACTGTGGTAGCAGGACACTTCATATGACCATTGCAAGTCATTGAGCTCTCGATTAGCATTTGTCTCGCTCTGTCTTCCTTCCTCCCTTTTTGTCCTGTTCATCATACTCAATGCACCTGCCTGCAGATGATGCCCTTGGACTATGTGTTGCAGCAAAAACAACAGCAAAATAATAACACACTTCTGATTAAATCAAACCATTTGTGTTCCAGTTGGACCAGGACCCAGGAGATTTATAACCCTTCACCTCACACCAATGTCCAAAGTTATTGTCTAGGAAAGGGCTTGGTTACTGTTACACCATACAAAGAAAATATAAGAGCTTTTATCACATGTAAGGATCATCTGACCGCTTTCTAAGGTACACTAATCCTACTTTGCTGACCTATGGTACATTTCACTGTTGATCATAGCAGTGTGAATAATTTCAATTGCATAATTCAGCAATCGACACATCTATCCACCCTGTGCAGAATGAAAACAATCTCAGAAAGCGGCAAATACAAAGGGACCCTGGTGTCTTCCCTTTTTTCCCTTGAGTTTCAGTTCTATCCTCTCCATTACCACAATAGCACAAGCTTTTGCCATCTCAAATGTTGGGATGCCCCAGACACTGCAGCCCGTTTCCCTTCTCCAGTGCAGTCACTGGCCTAAGATGGAGGAGTAGTGATATGTTACTGATATTTAAGGTGAGAGCTTAAACAGAATTAAACATGAGTAATAATTAAGCAAAGCAATAATTACACATGATTAAGCTGGTCTAGCTGAAATGGACCATTTAAATATCTACTCTTTAGCCTCAACAGCTCTTTTTATGTGCATCACCTGCACAGCTCTCCATTTCTTTTGGTGTAAATTTGGTACAAATAATTTGCTCTGGCCTGCCCTGTCAGCACAGCCATGTCCTCACATGGGCTACCTGAGCTGCTGAATCCAGAACCCTCTTTTGCTACCACGGATTTAGGCTTACTCTGGGTTTGCAGAAGGGCTGAGCAGGGGCTGCCCACAGGGTCTATTCCCAGAGCCCAGCTGGGTGCTCCTTGCTGTGGGCATCATCACTGCCCCTGTTGGATCCCATGTATGGACATGGTGCCTGCAGGGCAGCTGGAATACACAGCACTGAAGTAAATCAAGTCAAGCCCATCCAGCCCTGCAGAATGACTGCTGAAGCATGTCAGGGGTGTTGCCTTTCAAGTAACAACCCTGATTGAGCAATGGTGGAGTAATTATGGTGTCTCCCATGGAAACGACTATGGGTAACTCAGGGCACTCACAGCTCAGACCCTTGCACATAAACCATGGATAGTTTCCACCTGGAGCAACACAGACGTCACAAAGTTAACTGCAGCCTCGGCCCCACTCCCCACCTTTGTGTGCAACGGACTTAGGAAAAGCTCCAAACATATCAGAGATGGAAACCTCATTTATTTTTGCCTGCAACTTGCAGTAGTGCTCTGTGGGTAAGTGGCTGGTGAAGGAGGTCCTGCAGCACCATCACTGACAGCAGAAGACCTCCCAACAACCTTAACAGAAGTACCCAGCGCATGATGACATGGGACAGGCTGTGGGTGCCTTGCCAGGACCAAAGGCCACTTTGGGAGGTGTATATCGGACTGACAAGTGGCAGACGATGGTGCCTGGTGACAGTATACATCTCCCAGTGCGGACATTCCTGGTGATACAGGGAGAGCCCCGTGCAGGTCCCATGGAGAGAGGTGCTCCGAAAGGGAAGCACTGGTTTGTGTTGCTTGGGGCTGCACTTAGGTGGTGCTAGACAGTAAGTATTTGAAACCTCCGCAGTTCGGGTGTCTGGGTGGGGAGTTGGTGCATTCGTCCCTAAAACGTTTTGTGAAGAATGGTGATGGGCGGACTCAACGCTGCCCAATAAGGCACATCTCACAGGACATGCCAAGCCTGCAACGTGTAAGCAAAAGGAATCTTAAATTGTGTTAGCATTTTAGCACCTTCTCAAAACTTGATTGGAGGAACAGGAGACCCTCCAGTTTTACTCAGGGACAAGCTCCTTGCCTGGCATTCCTGCCACAGGGGTATTTAGAGTGATGCTGTCCAAATAATGAATGATCTGCTTAAAACAGAGAAAAGCTTTCACTTTCACTGTAGCATTTTCAGTGATGAAGGATTCACCTCAGACCTTGGCAAATTGTGCTGACCTTTAATGGGCCTTACACTCAAAATGCTGAGCCTCATTTGCAGCCTGAGTTTGTCTAGTTTTAACTTTAACTTAAACCACCACACTGCTGGATACTGCCATAAGCCCAGCCTGTGAGAGAAAGGAGACATTACCAAAACAGCAGGAACATGCTCACGGCATGATTCATCTCATCTAAATCTCAACTCTATAATGCATAACATCACTCTGGGCTTCCTTTCAGGACAGCACAGTCAACAGTTGTTTTTAGTCTGTGATTCACCTGCTCTGTCTATAGAGACCCGTGTTATATTATCCATTAGCCCGTAATGAAGCACATCTCATTTGACCAGCTGAGCACATGCTGTGGACTGCTCCTCATTGCCTACCCAGTCACTGATAAGCGCAGTTCAATAGCATCTCTCATTAGAGATTCAGATACTGGTTGATAATTTCCTGCTTGTAATTACGTTTCAGGACCTGTCAGTAAGCCAGCTGTTAATACACCTAATGCACATGCATTGATTTTGTATTGTTCTTGTTTCTTAATCAGATTCCTGTCTGATATATCTCAGATCTCTGCAGGAGATGAAGTCTAAAAATGTCAAGGAAAACCAAGATGATGGAAGGTTCAGGGTATGTCAGTGATCCTGCCAGCCCAGGAAACAGTAAAGTGCTGCCCAGATGCTGGTGTTTGCTGTTTTAAGTTTATTACTGCAAATATTTTATCCTCTCACTTCAATCCCAGGTCCAGGGCATAGACTGTCTACTTTGCAGGAACGTCAGTGCATTCCCTGGATCTTCTAAAGCAAAACTCAGGTGCTATTCCGGAGATGGTTCACTCCAGATCACTCCAGAGGACTGAGGCTGGACTAGATTTAGCTCAGCTGGACTTCTGCTATCATGGGCAATTTTCTGCCACATGGACCACGGTACGGCAATAAAGAAAGGCACAGTTTTATGGTCACTTTAAAATGAAAATTTCTTGTTATTACCAATGGCTAAGGTGAAAACATATCTGAAAGGAGCCCCAGTCCAGCCTGCCAAAGGGGTGCTGCTGCTGAAGGCGTTTATCCTCTAGATCATACTGTGAGAGTGATATTGTGTTCCTTCAGGGTCACAAAGTCATACAGTGGCTGAGGTGGAAAGGCACCTCTGGGAACTGTTTAGTCCAACCTCCTGCTCACAGCAGGGTCAGTAAAAGTAGGTTGCTCTGACTTGTTTCCATTTGGCTTTGAGTATCTCTAAGGATGGCGACTGCACAACCTCTGGATGACCTGTTTCAGTGAATGACCACACTTACAATGAAAAAGACTTTTCTTATGGATTATCCTGCATTTCAGTTTGTGCCCATCACCTCTTGTCCTCTCACTGGGTACCATTGAGAAGAGTCTGGGTTTGTCTTCCCCTCACCTTTCAGGTTCCAACCCTAACCACTCTGTGACTGATAAGATCCACCTGAGCCTTTTCTTCCTCAGGCTGGACAGTCCCAGCTCCCTCAGACTCGCATTATATGACGGATGCTCCAAACATCTTTGTGGTTCTTCACTGGACTCTCTCTAACCACGGCTAAGCAGATGGTAAGGGTCACCTCCCTCACCCTGCTGTCTGTGCTCTGTCTGTTGCAGCCCAGGAGGCTGCTGGTGTTATTTCTCACGGGGACACACTGCTGGCTCAGCCTCCAGCCTTCAGCCTCCTTTGCTGAGCTTCATGAGGTTCCTGTCAGCCCATTTTCCCAGCCTATCCAGGTTCCTGTGGATGGCAGCACGTCCATGCACTGTATCAGACACTTCTTGTTTTGTATTACCTGCAAACTCACTGATTGTGTTGTGCCCCAACACTGAAGCCATTAGTGAAGATGTGAAGCACTAGTGGTCAAACCCTGGGGTACACCACTAGTGATCAGCATCCAGCTGGACCCTGTGCTGTGTATCACATCCCCCTGAGCCTGCAGTTCAGTCCCTTTTCAGTCCACTTCCCTGTCCGCTTGCACTTCATCAGTTTGCCCATGTGGATTTTGTTAGGGGCAGTGTTAAAAGCCTTGCTGAAGTAGACAAAAAACCTCCACTGGGCCAGTGCTGTGAATTAAACTGACCAGGAAAACTGCCCTTCAGCTACGAGCAGAAGTTCTCAACTCATGCAAAAAGAGTGCTATGTATAATAAAGCATTCTTCCAAAGATCTCAAAGTCCTTCCTGGAGTCAACTAAGATGTCCCTCTTCGAGGTAATGGGAAAAGGAAGCATGAGTGCATCAGATGAGTTGCCTAAGGTAGATTTGCAAAGTCTAACTTGTGCGGCAAGGGTCAGGTACGATAGCTGGTGGAGAGAAACTGAGGAAGGGAGGAGGAAAATGGACACCTCTGCCAAGGCAGATCATATATAACATCAAGAGACCTGGCAAAAGAATAAACAAACAAGTAAACACAAAACCAAAACAATCAAAACCCACAAAACAACCATTTGGCCAAAGAACTGAAACAAACCACCGTCTGTTCTTGAGGTTTAATGGTGAAGGCAGACATTTCCCAGCAAACTTGAGGAAAAGTCTAGCTATACATCATTTGTGATGTTCATGCTTTTGTGTCTGATAATGGAAGCGTTTACTCCAGTTCACGTTATTATCCTTCTTTGGGTTATTACGGTCAACTCAAACTCCAGCCACAGAAATGATCCTGGCCCTTAACTGCGTTGCCATGCAGCACCCTTCCCATCCCTGGAGAGGATGGATTGCCTCAAAGTTTTAAGGATCAGCAAAGAAAGCTGGCTTTTTTCCTGGATTTGCAAATGTCCTGCTCTAAGGGATTAATGCCATTCAATTATTCCCTTGCAATAGGAGCACAAAAGTCAGTGGAAAGTTATTCAGAAGACAAAAAGGCTCTGCTAGCTGGGCTGATGCATTCTCTAGCAGAGGTGGTGGTGAAGTCTGGGAGCTGCAAGGGAAGGTTGGTGTGCAGCATGTGTGGTAAAGGCAGAGAACATGGACTTTACATGGAAACCATGAAAGGATCATCCTGGCCCCATGCAGCCTATAGCTCACGCGGAAGTATTTCCTGACAGTGCTAGAAACGTCTGGCAAGCCTGCAAGTGTTTCTTTGCTTTCCTGCTGGACTCCAGGTGTTGTTTCAGTGAGGGCACACTTAGGAAATCCTAAAAATGAGTGTAAGTGGAAAGGGAAGAGGTGCAGATTTCTCTTCAAGTTGTTATGTTCCTATTGTTTCTCATCTGTGTAAAGCAGGCACCCGAAGATGCTGAAAACTTGCTGCAAAACAAATGCTTCCCAAATTGCAGGCTTTTCTTTTGTTTGCAATTAGACATGACAGATAGGGTATTATTAACCTCAAAAATGCCAGAAACGGGTAACAGCTGTCTAGGCTGAGAATAAGTTAATGACAACTGGAACTGTACAGAGTCATTGCCATGGACACATGCAAGGGGCAAAGGAGGTAAATCCACAAGTGCAGAGGTAAACTGGGGCCATCCAGTGAGTGAATGCTTTATGAATAGGGGGCAAGGAAAACAAAGGAATACTGAACTGGAAGCAGTAACCTGTAAGAGGAATGACTTCGTGGGAGCTGGGTGATTATCCCCCATGCTGGCAACACCTCAAGGACTTTGGGTGTGCTGGACTGGAACAGCGAGGCGTTTTGTCATTAAGTATAGGCTAGAATTGCTTTTATATTTATTTTACTTGCAGCTAATTGCTTTCAAAACTTTGTCTGACCTTGATGAATGTTTTCTTTCTAAGCTTGCTGGGGGATGTTCTGAGGAAGGAGTCATATAAGGATGGAAAATGGTAAACGTTCAGGAGAGTTACAGTAATTGCGTCTTTGCCATTTTCATCTCTCCACGCGAAGCAGAGCATGTGTTAGTGGTATGAAATGCAGAGAAGCTTTGTAAGGGCAAGTGTCTCTGCTGAGTATGCCAGATACCCATTGGAACACTAAAACGTTCCTATTTGAAGTTGCAGGCAGTTTTCTGTGGTGATGCTTGGTGGTGACATGATGGTGGTGATGACGCTCTTCAGCAGGGTCCTACCCCAGAGCTCTGTCTTAGGAAGCTGTGGATCTATTACCCGCCAGGACAAGTATGTGAGCATGGAAGAGCTTTAATGTCAAACTTTGGGAGTCTTCAGGGAAACAGCACGGTGGCATGGGGAAAAGATGTCTTCAGATGTTGTCATTTGCTTTTCAGAGCTGCTGGGTGGGATGGTCAATGAGTGGGATGGTCAATGAGTGCGATGGTCAATGAGTGGGATGGTCAATGAGTGGGATGCTGACCTTGACATGAGGACATCAGAGTTTCACTCTCATCTGGGCCATGCAGCACGTCTGTGCTCTTGTGCAAGTGCAGTACGTCAGCTTTAGTCTGGTCCTCACAGAGGGCCCTCCAGGTCCCCAAACTAGGTCATCTCTAAATCTTGCAGGGGCGTATGCTTTTGGTGCTACGGTAATGACAGCTTTCGTGTCTCCCTCAGTTAAGCACGACCTCACATGCTCCCACTAAAATCACTGGGGTGTGAAAGGCTTGAGTGGGTGACTGCCCAGGGCCATAGTTAATGGTAATGCTTTTAATTTTCAAAACATTTTTTTCCCTTTTCTAGGCACGTTATAATTAGCATTTCATAACAGGCTCTAGAGATACAGGAAAGAATTTCTGGTCTTGGCTTAGCAAAGCATATCAACAGGACTCCTGTGCATAGGAAGTTGAGTGTGCCCAGGTGTTTACTAATACTAGGGCAAAGCATAAAGCTGTGTGATATTTTCCTGATGAAGATCAGAATGTCCACTTTGCTGAGGATGGGTACTTTAAAGAAGATGGATGGTCCCTTTGGGTAGCAGAGTCATCAAAGCCATATCTAGAGCTGAGGGCTGCCTTGGTACCGTTCACAGTGACATGCGGCTCCTTGCTGAGCTTGCTGTGGCCATGCATGGTGGCACCAGCGGAGTTTCCCACCTTGTGCATACACAGTGGGTGTTCAGCAGGAGCTGGAAGCAATTCACCAAGCAGCAGATTGTTTTCACTCTCAGCAGCTCAGGTGGCTCTCAGGGTTGCTCTGCTGTGGGGTATTATGGATATGTCAGCAATTATCCTCCCTCCAACAGTGCCAGCTATTTCCATGCACAGCAACATCCACAGCCACTTTGTAAAGGTTTTGTGGCGAGGGGCTGCCCAGAGCACAGTTCCTGCTGTTTGGGTAGATTGCAACTGACCCCTGGTGAGCCAATGTTTAAAACAGCAGCCACCCATGAACCATCACTGCATACAGGAGCACTTCCAGTATGAAGATCGGCTGAGAAAGTTGGGGCTGTTCAGCCTGGAGAAGAGAAGGCTGCGTGGAGACCTCATAGCAGCCTTCCAGTATCTGAAGGGGGCATATAGGGATGCTGGGGAGGGACTCTTCATTAGGGACTGTGGTGATAGGACAAGGGGTAATGGGTTAAAACTTAAACAGGGGAAGTTTAAATTGGATATAAGGAGGAAATTCTTTACTGTGAGGGTGCTGAGGCACTCGAATGGGTTGCCCAGGGAGGTTGTGAATGCTCCATCCCTGGCAGTGTTCAAGACCAGGGTAGAAGAAGCCTTGGGTGAGATGGTTTAGTGTGAGGTGTCCCTGTCCGTGGGAGGGGGCTTGGAACTTGATGATCTTAAGGTCCTTTCCAACCCTAACTATTCTATGATTCTATGATTCTATCTTCTTTCTGAATCTTCGTTTCAGCTCCTGTCTTAATGACCTGTCCCACTATAGGATGGTCTTGGTCCATCAGACTTCAGGCTAGAGGCCAAACTCACTAGTTAGCTGGGTTGCTTTTCTTCTGACCCATTGAGAATTTAAGCAGACATGGTATCGGGGCTTTTCTGTACAGACCTGGTCACTTCCATCTTTTGGGGTTTTGCACTCAGGATTTCATGTCCCTGCAGCAAGGTCAGGATCACTTTCCAGCACCTTTCTGTCCTCACAGCCCTCTGAGTTCTCGCACCCCAGTCTGTCTATGTGTCCTGCACCATCCCACAGCTGTGCTTGGGTAACACCTTCACACAAGTGATTTAACCAGGTGTTTTAGTGGAGACACATTCAGGAGTCTCTCTGGCACCTCCATTTTTGCAATCAGGTGAGTTTTTCAGAATACTGGCTATGTAAATCTTTCTTATCCAGTAATTAAGGGCTGTTGCTTCATCTTGCTCATCTACTTTCAGCCTACCAGATCATATGAGAGGGGATGTCCTCTCCTCAGCCACTCGGCAGCACACTGGCTGTGTGACCTGAGACCGTGGCTGGGGAGAGGTGTATGCAAAAGCTTTTGTGGTATCAAGGAGAGCTTTGTAAAGCATACAAGGAATGGTGCAGAACTGATATTACTGCTGGACTGCTGTGGTGGTTGCACTGCATTCTGTAATCTGTGTTTTTATAGGTCTCATGCACTCCCCAGGGATAATTATGCTAAAACTCTAGCTGTTGTAATAGGAACAGGTTTGCTCAACTGTTTTTTAATCAAGAATGCCCAATCTATTAAACAGTAATTTGTCTGTATTGTGGTGAGAAAAGTATGTGACTTGAGAATGCCATAAATGTTTGAGAGTGATTTATAGTCCTGCTTTTGGATGGGGAACCAGGGGTACCCCAAAGCGAGCACTGCTGGGGCTGGGGTGCCCCATGATCACCACCACAAGATCATACTTCATCACCAAAACCTTTAATCACTGCAGACTTCAAACTCACACATTCTTCTAGCACAGAGTGCATCTTTATTACTCTGTGAGGACTTTAAATAATTCATTGCTGTAGAAATCAAAGGGAAAAGCGATGCTGTTTGTGCCATACTCTAATTGCTGAAATCACTGTGTTCTTTCAAAAGAGGGCCTGCATTTAAGCCCTATTCTCTTCTAGTGCAACCACTGGTGAGCCCATCTGTTTCTCCATCTGCTGCAGGGGGATGGGGGTGCTGGTTTCCCCCATGATATTGCAAACATCCCACCTGCGGGGAAGGAGGTTCCTCTGAAACAAGACTGTAGCCAGGTGTGAAACAGCCACGATCATCCCCAGGGTGAGGAGCATGATGAGTGTTTTAAAGGGGAAGAGCTGACTGTAGGTCCCGTTCAGCAGGCCGCAGGCTGGGTAGCAGATGGTGGGGGGGATGCTCAGGGCAGGCTCCCCTGCCAGCAGCCTCAGGAGGAGCCCAACCAAGAAGCCAGCAGCAGAGCCATAGGTGTTGGTGCTGGGAGCAAAGAGGGCGCAGCAGAGCTGGGGGAAGAGCAGGGCATACACCAGCTCCCCGCTGAGGAACCAGAGGTCATAGACAGAGCTGGAGTAAAAAGCCAGACCTGCAGCACCAGCCCCAAACACCAGCATAGAAATCCTCATGGCCCATAAAACCTCTGTGTCTGTAGCCTGTAAAACAGAGATTGGCATATTAAGACATGCCTTAATGGTGGGGTAACCAGCACTGCTCTGGGCTGGTTCTCACCAAGCCATCACTGCTTTCAGATAGTGTTTGCTACCAGCAAGCCCAAGGCAGGCACCCCTGCAGATGAAGCTGCCCTTTGTAATTTCAGGTATCATGCTTTTACGCAATCTCCATGAGTATCCTAGTCCAAACTTTGTACCAGTTATTTTATAAAGAGCAAAGCTCACCAGTGTGGGTGTTTGTATCCCTACCACTGATATGAACACCCCTGACCTATGTTTGAAGTGCTGGCTCCAGAAGTCATTCCAGCAGCTGAAGAACAGACCCCTCTAAGTGCATACCACACAGACTGGATCTGAAACAGTCTTGTAACAAGGCATCATTCTTGACATCAAAGCTGCCAAATGCTGTAACCAATACCTCTTTCCTCAGGATTTTCCTGTAGATATTGTGAGCAAACATGGAGCCGGCAGAGAGAAGAGCCGAATCTGCAGAAGACATTGCAGCAGCAGCGATGGCTCCCAAACCCACGATGGAGATGCGTGTTGGGCAGAGATAGTGTAAAACAAGTGGCAGTACCATCGCTGATTCCCCTCTCTCAAATGGACTCGGAAGACCATAGCTTGTCTGGTTCCAGTCTTTAAAACACAAGGAAAACACAACAAATCCTTCATGAACATTGCTGCTGCTTTTCCACAGGGACCAGTCACTGCAGGGCTGAGGACTGAGACCCACTCGGTATTTTTAGGACTTGGGTCAATTTTTTGGATTCTCTTATGATCCCTTGTGATCCCCTTTAACATGGTGCAGCTCTCATTAGATGGAAGATTTTCCTTTTCCCCAGTAGCATCCATAGAAATAGCTTTGCTCTGTGTGTTTACAGAACTGGGACAGTTAAACGTCAACCTGCTAGACCCTGCTCATGGGGAGAAGGGAGTTTTGCTCTGATGCCCTTAGTGACAGTGAGTTAATGAGTTCAACTGATTTCTTTATATATTTGGTGACCTAGCTACTCTTTAACCCTTGCTCCCAGCTAACACTGGACTGATCCCCTGACTGAGGGCTATGAGTTCACCAGACTGAAGTTGATTCCTTCAAGCAGGTTTTCTTCAGAACCTTATTAACAGTCTAGTAATGTTGCTGAATGTTACATGCAGAGAAGGCATTAACAGAAGCAAGCGTAAGGTTTCTTGGAAAATAGGTTTATACAGGGATTTACAGGGTCTGCTTTCATCTTTTCTCAACACAAAGTCCATGAAAAGCCATTTCATCGTAATGAAATAGCTTTAAACAGGTCTTGGGGCTGTTTAAATGTCTCTGGGTAGTTATGCACTGAACCTCAGAGGGCTCCACATTGCTGGTACAGACCACCTAGCTTGGTGACCAGGGATACACTTTTAGGTACACAAGACTAGTTAATTTGAAGTCAGGACTTCTTTGGGTCCTGTTTTAATCACCTTTGACAAAAAACATATTCATTATTCAGAGATGAACAATTAGTTTTACCTGTTGATGCTGCAACTGCACCAATGATCACAGAGGGGATGGCCATTGAAAAGCACCCAAGTCCAGAGAGGTAGGAGATGAGCCTCGCCTGTCCTGGCGAGGCAGCTGATAGCACTCTTTGGAAGTAAGTTTGCCATGGGATGCTCCCAAGCACCTGAAACATTCAGATGTTACCAGTGGTACCCCACCAGGCTGCTGGTTGTTGTAGGGCATCATCTATCCATTCAGGTGGATGATAATCTTCATGGTTATAAAACTCTCATTTCAAATGCACAAACGTTGCCCAGCTTTAACTACAGAGGATGATATTTCTGATGTTGAGGATATCTGTTTCCTTTGTTTTCATTGTGCTGGATGTGAAATTTTAGTCAAAACATGTTACTGTTCTGGCAGACTGAGAAAGGTATATCTGCAGTCACATCATTTTAGGGTTTTTTCTGTTTCAAATAGAGTCTTTTTTTACATAATTATGTTAAAAGCACACTATAAGGCTACAAGACCAGCCTCTCAAAAGGTAGGAAATGCCTCATTTAGATGACAGCAGTGGAACTAGCTGCTTGGATGGTCTTACTCAAGAGGTACATTACACCCAGTGGGTAAAGGAGTGTCCCTACTGCTTCTTCCCTCCCCTAAGCCCTGGATCTTCCCAGTCCATTCAGTGTGCAGCAGAGAGGTTTTACATATCAACCTGCACCTGCCAGCTGTGCAATGCAGGGCTTCTGGCTGGAAGAACAAGTTTTCTAGACAGAAAGTCCAGGCACAATCCCTTCTCCCAACCACCTTTCCAAGAAATGCTCCATACCAGGTAGAAGAAGTCATCCAGCCACCTTCCAAGGTACTGTTTTTCTACCTTCCCAATCCAAGGGTCTTGGTGAGACTGATGAGTTGCAGTGTAATAAATACTTTCTGTTGCAGAGTTCATCAGGGCAAAGGGGATACAGACCCACTAGGATAGAAATAGAAACAGTTGGCCATTTCCCCTGTTCTTGGGCACTGTATTCAGATAGTGAAAATTAAGGTAATTAGTGAAATTAGTGAAATTAAGGTAAATATAGAACATAAAATTACGTAAGATTAAACCCAGACTAAGAATTTTCCTTTCTCCCCCTTTCTTTCTTTAAATCTACATGTTTCTGGTTCATGGTGTTATCAAGAGCATGAGCCTATAAGTCAGGTCAGTTGGTGCCTTCCATAGACATATCCTTTTCCTTCCCAGCCAAGATCACTTTGAACAGGTTCTTCAGAACTTACTTGTGAGCAGCCATGTCCACCCAACAGGGCCAATAGCTTGTGTGAGCACTGTCTGAAATGCATAAGGATTGTAAGATGTTTCGGGAGACTTGTTCTCCTGAAGAGGAACTGTAGGGCAAGGGCCAGTAGTGGAGTTTAGTTTGGCCTGAGACAGACTGAAAAGAAGAGCAAGTTTTCTTTGCCTTAGTTAGGAAAATGGTTACAAAGAAATGCACAGGACTTGCCAGGCTGAGGGTAATGAAAACCAGCTGGATGACATCTGTGTATGCAACAGAGTACAGGCCCCCCAGTAGAGTGTAGAGTGCAACAGTGCATGCTGAGACGATGATGGCCAAAGAGTTGCTGATATTCAGGATGACCCTCATTGTTGCTCCTGCAGACAAGGACAGTGGTCAGGTATTTTAAGACAGATTTCATACGTGCAGAATACAGAATAAATAAGGAAATGTTATCCCCTTGATGCCAGCACACTGCAATGAATGAGAAGTTCATGGTCTGTAGGGAGTAGGAGCCTCCTCAGGAGACAGGAGAGCCCATGTTCCCTTTCTGCTCTTCTGCTACCTTGCTGTATGGCCTTTGCAAGGCATTTCACCCTTTTGCATCTGCTCTCCCACAGGCAAGAGGAAGGTACTAACTCATGTTACCAGACCTCTCTATCATAATACGTTTTAAACTTAAACCCATACTTTCCCAAAATGAGAAATGCTTGTGTTCCTCTCACAGTAGGAGACATGAAGCACAACTTCCCACAGCTGAGTCCAACACAATTCCCAAATGTGTCTTATGCTCTGATAGTTGTGCCACATGCCTTTAACAAGTATAACAGCAAAATAAGTATTTACCCAGGGATGCCAGGATAGCTGCAAACCAGAACACCTCTCCTAGCAGTGGTGGAATGAAGAGTAAGCTTCCCATCAAGTTCCCATAAGTTTCTTGAAGGGGATCCATCACTGTCACATAATTCTTGGATCTCATTGGATTTACAAAGAAGAAGCCACCTGTCAGAAGTAATGACATTTTGGTAGAATTTTGCATGTATTGTATTCCAGGAAAAATAAAGTAAGAATACTGAGGTATTTGGTTATCAGACCTGTATAGAGAATGCAGTATTTGTATATAACAGACCTTAGAGACAACCAGACACGAGGACCTCAATTTACTTGCCTAAATGTGGGGTTTCATCCACCTGAGAGGTCCCAGATTCTAAAGGGCATCTACTTATAGCTGACAGATATGACTCTCCTCTTTTGGCAGACGTACTTATTTCCAGAAGGTCAGATAGGAGTTCTAGGGCACCCCAAATTGCATAAGATACCTGTGTGACTGGAATTCAGCTTAGAGGACACCCACATATACTCTCCTCTCCATCTCCAATGATCTACCAACCTAAGACACAATGTTTTCCGAAATGCTTCAATCCCAGCATGTCAGTAGACAGAATGAGACACTGAAGACTCCTATTTGGCTAAGAAAGAGACAAACATTTGCCCTTGACCATGTGGTGCAACCTGTTGATATACGTTTCTTTCCTGGTTATATTTTCATTTTGGTGGCTTCATTGTCTCTTCCCAGAACAATATTGTTTTAATCTGTGTGTTGAGCTCAGTCCCACCCTCCTTCATCTAAATATTAGACTCCAGATGCACAGCTGTCTCATTAAAAGCAAAGAATATGTATTGTGCCTAAGCCTGAAGCCAACAGGACTGCTTGTCTGGGCACTACTGACCCGAGCAAAGATTGCAGGATCAGACCTGCACTCCTCAATTTCATTAGTAAGAATTACTCACATACATAAGAAATGCTGGCAGTTTATTTCCAAGCCTGATTCATATTCACGTCAGTTGGACTCTTTTCTCTGACTTGAGAATAAAGGTTATTGTTCTTTCAGAAATTCCTGTGCAAGGTCTGCACAGTTCTTGCTTTAATCATCCTGTGTCCCTAGAGAGTTATGGTATAACTCAGTGAAAGAACCTGTGGTTTTGGCAAGACAACTGAACCTCAGTGTGAGTCCATTAATCCTTGGAGTTAGATATGGTGATTTAGGTATAGCATACTGCAAACCTAGCTTAGTTTCAACCAAATAGTGACTGGTTGCAAAGTTGGATAAGCTGGATGCACTACGAATTCACCCTGAGATGAGACTACTTAGAAGAATGCATTTTAGTGAAAAATCAAGACAGTTTTATTTAATCATACAGAAATTTTGAAGAAAAATATTAGAATTACGCCAACACTCTCAATAGTATGTGAATAAGAGACCATGATAAAAAAGCAATATGCACATAGCCACATGTTTCTAAAGTTCTCAGGTAACATTTTTTGTCCTATTAATTGTTCCAAGCAGGCAAAACTCTACACTAGCTCCAAGCTACACTAATTTCTAATGTTTCGGTTTAGAGGACAGCATTATAAATGCTTATTCTGGATCCATGGGACACTGAAGAAACAAAATCACCTTTAAAATGTACTCTGTACTCTGTTACACATCTTAATGTACTCATATGATTATTTCTTTTAAAGCTTTTATGTCCTGATTATGTGAATTATTTACCAATAACAAGGGACAAGGCAAATCCCACGGGTGCTTGAACCCACAATAGTCCTTTTGAAGGCAGGTAGACAATTTCAGCTGTGCCATTGATATAGGCTCCTCCAACCCAGGTGGCTGTAAACATGGAAGACAGAAAAGTAAGAATTGCAATACATATTCTCAATTGTCTTGTAGAATATTTTGAGAGCTTGCAAACCTTTTTACCATACAAATATTTAACCACACTTCCATTTTCTTTGCAGAGTTCTCTCCCATAGTGAGATGTGCTGCTGAGTGCAAGTAACAGTACTGGAATTTCAGCCTAAATAATTTCCCATGTTCAAGAATGAAGATCAATGAGTGCCTGGAAAAGCTGAATGTTTCAACATTTTGAGGCAATTTGAATCTACTAATTTCATTTTTCTCAGTGGAAGGCTTTTGAGAGAGCCGGTAGAATTGACTCTGTTATATTGCCAAGACTGAAAGACCATCCTTAACGAACATCACTTACACAGTCTATGAAAATAGTCATTAGGAAAAAGGATGCAAGCAGATGTTGCAGCCAGAATCCAAAGCTGTAACAAGGCTTAAGTGCTTTAGCTGTGTAAATACCACTCAGGAAGCCTTCACAAAGAATGGGTCAGAGAAGCTAATTTCAGATGATGCCAGGCAGCAAGGATCAAAAAGGGAAGCGGAGGGCAGCAGTTAGTGGAGAAACATTTTCCCTTTAGAAGACAGCCCAGTGTTGCAATTTATTCCACACAGAGCTGGATTGTTCCAAGAGTAAAATTATTCTGTTATGTTGGATAACAAAAACTGGTTAAGATTAAGACCACAGCCCTCCTTAATGAAAACTGTCATATTTTCCAGTCTCTATTAAATTAAACTCTTTAACTCTCAACTCTTAAATAAATCTCTTTAATTTAAAAGAATCTACATAAACATTAAGTTCTGTTCAGCGTGAAGAGGTTTAGAAGAATCCATCCCAAAGTGATTCATGAACCCATACTCCTTTAAAGCCACACTTAGGTAAAATCTGCCCTGACATTAAAGGAGTTCACTTGCTTTGAAAGCAGTCCCCCAGATCTAACAGATGCATATGTTTTAAGAAGGATTTTTGAAGGTCTTTTAAGAAAGCTTACCTGTTGCAGTAAACAGTCCAATGAAAACATTTATATTCCTGCCTCCAACTATGGCCATTTCAGTTGGGTTTCTATTCTGCTGATCTTTTTTACTTTTCCAAGAAGCCCAAATTCCAATAGCTAAAGTTAACATAAAAAACACACTCAAAGATACTAAGCCTGGTACATTTAGAGCCATTTTCTTTTGCTTAATTTAGAGCATAGAGAGGAATAATGGCTTGATGATAATATTCTATGATCAAGTCCACAGAACAAAAAGAGAAAACAAAATCAGAAAAAATAGTGCTGCCTTGTAAAGAAACAGCTATTTGTTAGTGTGCTGTATTTTGTGAGGAAAGATGCAGCACAAAACACCACACACCAAAAGCCTTGTGAACTGGATGCAGAGTTTGCCTTTGGAGGATACTACTGGCAATTCTTTAGTCTTCCCCCTTCTTCAGAAGATAACCAATCTTTTTTCAGGGGAGCAGAGGTTAAGAGGGTAGGAATTAGTGTTGATAAGAGCAAAGGAGCAATGATGTGATGGGTAATACTAGCTTGCCTTAAAGAAGGGGAAATGTTATGTTTTGTCTGATATGCAGTGGTATGAAAATAATTTGTCTTTAGGTTCTAGACCCAAGGGTAACACAGCAGACAGGGCTAAGACTTTTTCTGTTTAAAGCTGTCTGAACTAAACCCACAATAGTCTTAGAAATAAACCTAGGAAACAGTAAAGGAATATTTAATACAGCAGTTGAAGAAGCAGCAGGCTGATATTCAAAGCAAGTGGATTATCATTTCACTGCTGGAAATAGGTAGGAAAGCAAGGTGATGTTAGACTCCTCAATATAACTACAGGAAAGACACAGACTTTTGAAAGCTACTTTATGAAGCTCCCTTTAAACAGATGTAATTCTAAGGAAAAAAACAGCTATGTATTAAGGAATTAAACTGTTTACATTTACTATATATCTGTCATACTGATACCTTCTCAGTTGCCCTATGAATCTTTTTCATTTGTCCATGTATGATTCTTCATGACCAGCTCTATGCAAAAGCTTTCTAATTTAGGGCACTTGTTTGGCTATCTTGGACACTAGTGTTCATCTTGGAGCAGGCAACTCCTTTTTACATGGAAATCACAGATTTCTTCTTCACACACATACGCTGAGCAGCAGTTTGAAAACCCAGATGTTCAGGAAGGCTTTCTGCAGTGTGCCATCTCCTGCAGACAGCCAGAAGTAGCTGTGCATGGAAATGACAGTGGCCAGGTTAAGCATGTGCTATGGGCAGGACATGATAGGAATGAACACACAGGCACATGGAGGATAGCTTTGGGAAGATGGGGGGACAAGTGCAGGAACCCCGTGTTTTCAGTGACATCTCTGTACAGGGGAAAATAAGGGTTTGTGTAAGATAGGCAGTGATCTGGTGGGAACACTCTATAGAAGTGTTCAAAAAAATGTGAAAAAAAGATGAAAAGATTGACATCCAGATGATTATTTATCCTGCCTTAGGAGGAATATTCCTTTATATTTATAATCAAATGCTGGTTTAATTGAGTCAGGGGTTTAAACTTTGACTCAGCTATTTATGTACAGAAAGGGGCACTGTGTGTTATAAAGGCACATTTTCTGGTGGGTAATTTGTAACGCTCTCATCTTAAATGTACCCACCACAAAGTCATAGGAACCGCAGCTGTTGGTGGCAACAGAGCCACTGCTTTCTCTGGGTTGCCTTCCTTGCTCTGAATTGGATGTTCCAAAAACTTTTAAAACACAGTTTACACACAGACACAACTAAGCTTTTTTTTCTGTGAGCAGATGTTTTGCAGTGTATTTCCCTGTCAGGAACAGAGCAGGGTTGAAGGTGCATGTGTCTGAAGGTACACACAGTCAGGTCTTAGCCCTCTCTGCAACCAGGCAATCCTGGGATGAAATACCTAGCACTGAATTCTTCATAAGGGTCAAAAGAATTCAGCATGTTCAAAGCAAGACTTGAATTTGTTCTTTGATACCTGCAGAGGATGTCTGGTCTGACTGCTTTTTACCATCCCTTGAAAAACAAACCAATGAAAAGTGGCAAGCATGAAAACCTGCAGGGAAACTTCATTTAAAAACCCAGAGGGATGGAGAGAAGATGTGGTAAGGCAAAATGCAAGTGAAAACATGTAATGGGACAAAGGAGACTTAGAGATAACTATGTGTAAGGTAGTTCATCTGAAGCTGGATGATGACGCACAGTGCATGGAAGGATTGTAAAAACAGATCAATTCTTCACTAAAACTCTTGTGCTCTTTTGCCATTAGAGGACTCCCAGCTAACATATCTATCTTACAAACAAAGAAATCTCACTAATGGAGAGATGTTTGAGGTGGCTTCACCTCCCTACTCAGGATGGATGGCTGCAGCTCTGGGTGCCAGCTGCTGTGCTTCTCACTGCAAGCTCCCTGTGTAACCCATGGGTTTTAGGAGGTGATTCACTGACCTGTTTTAGGTCCTGTGAGGCAGGACAGAGTGAGGGTAGATCTCAGCCTGCTGGACTCAGGGCTGCTTTTAGGAGCAGTGTCACTATACTCAGCAGATGTTTCAGGGCTTCATTTGGATGCTCACACAGAGACGGCTGGTGCCACCTGAGATGCTCTAAAGCTTCTGAGATGTCCACATGGTCAAGCAGATGTTACAGAGACCATGTGGGAGACACGTGCCCTTCTGGAGTAGCAGCTGGGATATTCTGGTGTATCTCCATTGGCTCTGAGTATCTACTTGAGGGATACTCAGACGTGCTCTTACTCTCTCCTTATCACTTGACCTTGATGGAGCAAACTGTGAGAGGTGATTGATAAAAATAGAGGAGTGCCTGGAAGAAAGGAGGAGTGCTGTGTACTAGGGTTGTTTTCTGTCTACGGTAGGAATGATCTACACTGTAGTGAGATCGACACTTACAGCTACTCAGCTTTGAAGCTAACCCACAGGAAGAGATAAAGGTGGACAAAAGAGTGGCATCTGTGCCTAGGATAAAGCTATAGCCCTGCTTTTCTGCGTTAAATGTGCTACATTACTGATGATGAGCTTTAGCCAGTCCTCTGTGCCCCATGGGCATGAGAAGTGCCACAAGGAAGGGTCTTTCTGAAGGGTGGCTGTTTCCTGTCACTCCTCTGGAAAGGGACAAGCCCAAAGATCTGGTGCTCTGTAGGAAATAAAATACTTTGAGAATCTGTGAACTTTTGGGGTTTTATTCATTTCCTTTGCTTCTTAAGTTGTTTGCAAAGAAGTGGTTACCTGAGAGGAGCTCCCTGGGAGGAGAGATGCAGGGCTGAAGCTGGGGCAGTAGAGCAGAGGCCGTGGCACAGGGAGCTGTGTGGGGACCAACCTCTCACTGGTTTGCTTTGCTCTTTGTGCCAAGAAAAACCCAGCACTGGGCCTGAGGCATCTGAGCTATTTGCATCAAAATGATCTGACAGTTCCTCTTGAAATGAGATGGTATGAACAAGTCTGTGGTTTCCAACCCAGCTATTTGAGTCATGTCCTTGATCCTGGAAGCTGAAACACAGGGCAATTGGTCTCCAAACATTTACAGTTTCTCAGATGATGTTCTTGGCCTAAAGTTTTATTCCTATTCCAAGCTAAACCCAGGAACAATTTTTCTCTTCCAACCAACACAAATTTGCAGGTGGCTGAACTACGTGAGCTTCAAATGCGGAAGATAGAGGGATGATTTGGTCAGAAAGTAATATTTTTACTCCTTTTCTGAGAGCCTGTGTGGTGAGGCTGTAATCAGTGTAAAAATTGAACAAATACATTGTCATTATGCCTGTGTGAGTTTATGACAAGTAATTATTTAAGATTGGTAGATATAGAGAAGACAAACTGATAAGTAGATAGAAGGAAAGAGAGAGAGAAAGAGGGAGAGTGAAAGAGAGAAAGAAAGAGAGAAAGGGAAAGAAAGAAAAGAAAAGGATAGAGAAGAAGAAGAGAAGAAGAAGAGAAGAAGAAGAGAAGAGGAGAGGAGAGGAGAGGAGAGGAGAGGAGAGGAGAGGAGAGGAGAGGAGAGGAGAGGAGAGGAGAGAAGAGAAGAGAAGAGAAGAGAAGAGAAGAGAAGAGAAGAGAAGAGAAGAGAAGAGAAGAGAAGAGAAGAGAAGAGAAGAGAAGAGAAGAGAAGAGAAGAGAAGAGAAGAGAAGAGAAGAGAAGAGAAGAGAAGAGAAGAGAAAAGGAAAAAAGAAAAGAAAAGATAAAAGAAAAGATAAAAGAAAAAAGAAAAGAAAAAAGAAAAGAAAAGAAAAAGAAAAGAAAACAAAACAAAAGAAAAGAGAAAGAGAGAGGAAGGAAGGAAGGAAGGAAGGAAGGAAGGAACGGAGGGAGGGAGGGAGGGAGGGAGGGAGAAAGGGAGGGAGGGAGGGAGGGAGGAAGATGATTAGAAATTAAAGATAGATACAGAAGTATATCATGAGTTCTTTAGTTTTACTAAATTCTTCATGTGTACAATACATAAAACATTTCAGAGACAAAATGCCTCTTCCTTTCTCAGATTTCCCTGAAATAATACCATTTTGGAAAAAAATCCAAACCAAACCCAAAACTTACACCAACAACAAAACCCCTTAAAATCTGTAGCAATTGCGATTCTGAAACATGATCTCTTTATTCCACCCAGCTCTGTCCAAATTGAATTTATTAGTAGTAGTATTATGTAGCCATATTCTGAAGCCAAGCCCAGAAAAGATTGGGTTTGCAGGTCTCCCTGCAGTGCTTGATGTGAGCAGCTGCCCCCGTTGCTATGTCCTGACCAGCTCCCAGAGAAGGCTCTTGTGATACTTCTGGGAGGTCAGGCTTTGTCTCATGCAAAATGTGAATAAGGTGATCCAAAAAACCACAAAGATTTCACCAAATTTTAGCCACCTTTATGCATCCTGGCTAAGTGAATATTTAACTTCCAAGAGAGGCATTTGCCTTGGTCACCCACACCCCAGTTCCAGCTGAGATACTTGGGTCTCTAGACATCTGCGAGTGGCTCTCAGGTAGGACAGAGGACATGTACCACATTGCATCTGGAGGATGGGCAGGATGCTTTGCTGCATTTCAAATGGCACTAAATGCTCCTGTCTAGGGTAGACAGCTGGATCTTCATAAAATCATAGAATGGTAAGGGTTGGAAAGGACCTCAAGATCATCTAGTTCCAACCTGCAGAGCCCAGTTCCAATCTTGCCCTGAAAGGCAATGCCTCCCACCTGCCTTAGTCATCTCTTTCACAGCGGGCTGGGGGAAGGATGACTCGTCCATCAGCTACGTAGTTTGATGCCTGTCCCAGAAAAGACTGCTTTTTGGTGGTTCAAGCTAGACACTTTAACTCTGTTTTCTGTGTTGTTCCGTGTCTCTTCCTGCTGGAGCTAGTTTGAAGTCCTTTAGGTCACACAAAACAAGACAGAAAATCACTTCAGAATGACAGTATTTAATATTTACATATAACAGAGAGGCCAGTGATCACACAGTCGGCAGGACAGAGGTGTCCCTGTAAGCATGCAGACATGACACTGAACATCCCCAGGGCAGAAGGCTTGGAGCAAGCAGATGGCAGCAGTACAGTGCATGTACTTTTCCATGCTGGAACTGGTGTGTGCCACTGGGTACAACTCCCTCTCCCCGTGTTAGCACAGCCTAAACTGGCTCTATCATTGAGATGAGGGTCAGGGAGGCAAGACTAAAGGATGAGGGCAGGGCTGGTGTTTAGGGACCATGAAGAGCTCATAGAGCACCTCTGCTGATGAAGGAGTCTGTCTGTGCCTGAGTGCATGATGAATATCCTTGCTTCTAGCTGCCTCCTTGAGTCTTTTCCTGGTTGAATCAGTTGGCTTTATTTTGATGTCTGCTTTATATCGTAGCACTGCCCAGGCTTCACTGCTGACAATGGGCATGAGCCATTTAAGCCACTTGGCAGGTTTGGGTGCTCCTGGCTACGACTGCAAACTTTGACAAGTCTTATGCATCTTTTTCTTTTACAAAAGGTACTTTTAAGTTTTATACGTCAAATTTCCTGCTTTAGGGGTGAAGCGATACTCCAAGGCAGAATACTTGTGCTCCTCATCTAGCGCAGCTGGCGTTTTCTTCCCCATTTTGTGCAAACGGGACACTAATACAAAGCATTTTCTGTGCTGCATTAGAGGACAGCACAGCCACGTGTGTCCACATTAGCTGTGCTCAAATAATTTGCTTCTATGCTACAATGCAGAAATGTGAACAACTTTTGACTGAGAAAAAATCAGTGTTTCTCTGTGAAAAATGGACTCCAAGTGCTTAAAGTATATTCAGATTTTCATAACTGTGTACGTGCATTCAGGATGGATGAAGGTTATCTTACAGTTTGGCTGACTCAGTGGCATGTCCAGGAATCAACCTCTGAGGAAGTCGCTGAAATGATGGGGCTTCTGAAATTTGCCGGTCATGGACTTTAGTGTCAATGCCTTGATCTTGAGTAGTGATGAGGAATTACACAGTTCCCACTTGGGATTACTGTAGCTGTAACACCAAGACTGATGCAATCTGTTGCCTTTCCGATTGTATCTCTTATTTGCTACTAAGCTGCACATAATGACTACCTTTATTGATTTGATGTTTATCTTGACTAGTTAATTGCTTGTCCATGTAATCTATTCTAGAACAGCCCTACAGACCTTTGTGGAAATCAGTGAAATTCCTATGCAGTCTCCAGTGAGCAAAATTGGTGGTGAGGTTCTCGACTGTTTCATGAAACCAGACATTTCTAAACTTTTGCTGCAACCCCTATTGTCTATACAGATTCAAATGCCACATCTCTTAGATGATTCTGAAGAACTGATTTAGAAGTGCACTGGACTTCGTCAAATACTACAGCAAGCCACTGAATGGGCACAAGAGGATTTGCCTCCAGAGTGGCTGAAAACTATGCTTCGGTTGCCTGCCTCTGTGGTGTTACATATGCCTTCAATATATTCCATGCACACCCTAATTTAAATCTGGAAGTGCCCAGTTAGCAAGTTAATAGCAACAGATGGGTGAGCTCATGGGATTTTGGGAGGACAGGAGGTTATTTAAATCCAGCCAGAGAGCTTCTGCTTGGTGAAGCTGATAAATGTGTACATTAACAATGGTTCAGATTCCCATATACACAGGGGGCAAGTGGTGAGATTTATATGGGTACTGTTGTGTTTTATGTGCAAGTATAGCAGTCAGGACCAGACAGATTGGTGGTTTTGCCAATACCTACTGAGATCTAGTAGATATATTTAGAGAGATGAAAAGCTGCAGTCTCAGGTCTAAGTGATCCAGACCTTTTCCACCCTGACTCCTTTATCAAAAATTCATTTCCCTCCATGAAACTCCTGACATTTTAGGTTTTCTTTGTTGTCCCCCTCATAAATACATCACAGTGCACTATCCTTATTGTGTGTGAGTTGGCAGCTCAATGCTTGTCCTGTAGGTCACTCACATTCCAGAAATAGTTGTCTGAAAGGCAATGAATGAAAGATGGTTAATTAATATTCCAGGGGATATTAGACTTCCTGCAAGCATCTTGTATAGTGAAAATAAATAGTGAAAAGAAAGCAATGATGATAAATAAAACTTAAAAGAAGTTTCCTTCCATTTTCTAAAATGACATTTTTACTACTGTTGACCAATTATAAACCCCTCTGCTTCTCATCCCTCTCTCAGATGCCAAAAGCCATTACCCGTCATCAAAAAGGCTTCTTGAATGGGAACATAACCATGCAACCAAGCATGTCAACACATCACGCTGCTCCGCTGTTTTGAAATATCTGAGGACCAGGTTATCCCTGACTGCAGTGTGATGGAGAGACAGTGCGCAAGTGCATCTGTACTGCCTCAGCTCCCTGGAGGAGCTCATTCAGGGGCTGTGCTGATCTCTCTGCTCATGTACCCTTACCAGAGCCTGAAAAAGGAAAATGGTAAGAACGTAAAGTACTCTGAGATCTTTTCCTGCTCACCAACCTTTCTTTTCCTCATGCATGTGCCACATATGAAGCCAGTGAGTCCATTGATGACTTGAATAAAACAAAGAATAGCCTCAATCACACCAATGGCCAGGAGAATAGAGAAAAGGATGATATTCCAAAGGATGATGTTTTCAGGTTCTTTGCAAATGCTCCACGTTGTCTGATTGAACAAATAATTGCCTCTGTGATAGAGAAAAATAACTGGCAATGTATTAGAAAACACAAATTTGAGAATGCTTTCTGTGTTTTCTGGCATTACACTTTCTGAATTTGATTGAACAAAGTGAGTCTCAAATTCTACTATAATTGGTAAAAGCTGGTGATTCTCTTCAGAATTCCCTTTACAGGGGTGCAATTGATGACTAGGGAAGTGAGACACATCTGTACTTTGTTGCATGCACAAGAATCTCCCTTTTGATTCATGGCAGTGTCAGTAACTAAAGGGAAAGGATCATGAGGATTTTAAAACATGTCTCCATATTCTCCATTTCCTGCTCTGCTATCTCAGCCCAGTCTATTCATCACCTCTACTGCTGGCTTGAAGAGCATGGTTGCCAAGGTTAACTGAATGATTCAGAGAAGAGTTTCATTCTGCTATTCAGAAGTTGTTAAAATAGACTCAATTCATGATGATTTAACAGATATCACAGTTATCAAACATTTCCCTTTGACTCCAGTGGGAGTCACAGCTCAGCAGCCTTTTGAAAGCCTGGTGCAACTTGCACAAGGGGCTGATGATGAGCACAACAGAAGAAACTCAGGCAGTTTTCCCAAAGGTGATTCCTTGGTCAAAGAACTGACCAGCTGGAACATGGCACTCAGAGGAATGTGAATTTAGGTGTAGACAGGGGAGACGATCAGTTCATGTTGGGAAAATCCTGATTTTATATAGAAAGATGTAGAGAGATTTAGGGAAGGCAAAGTTGGAGGAATTAAGGTTAGGGAGTCATACTCACTCCAGAGTGTCATTCCTGAAAGGATAGAGGTATTCTCCATCACCTGTGTCACACAGAGGGCCCCCAATCAGCCCCAGTGAGGAGATGACCACACAGTATGCTCCTCCGGCAAATCCCAGCACAGCCAGGACCACTGACAGCAGCATCTGAAAGGGAAAAGACCATCAGCATTGCATGCACAGAGGCTTGAGTAGCATGGAAAGCTTACACCGAACAGGAAGGAATTATCTTTGTCTGTTTCTTATTGTATGCTGAAACCCATAGTAACAGCATGATATCTGTGGGAATAAAAATCAGTTGACTTTATCGGACTGTGCAGCTGTCCTAGATGTGAAAGGATTTCAGACTGTATTTGCTTTGCTCTGAAAAGTGGGTAAGCCCAGAGCTTTACTTGTCCAGAGATCTATATTTGACCCATCAGTTATGAAAAATATGGTGGGACATCTTTCAAAAAGCCAGTAATAAGCCAGTACTGGCTTGATGTCATCCATATCATGTGCCTTGACACTTCCATCTCTTGACCAAGAGCACCTTTCTCATCTCTTGTACCAACAGAAACTGGCAAGCAGCTACTGAACCAGGTATGAAAGCGACAGAAGGTACATTAGTGCTTTGGCTAATTGATGAGGAATGCAAAAAAAAGCCTTTTTTTATTGCTGCTTTTTTAAATTTTGCAACAGCCTGATGTGGCTGCCACTGCTTGTGTTGAGAAACCTGATTTTGCTGCATGTGGCAACCATCAGTGACTTCGAATTACATGTAATGCACTTACACTTTTTACATTGGCCACTCCCAAGGAAATGTTACCTTTACTCAGTTTTGGGGCAGTTTTCTGTTAATGGATAGATTGTACCTCATTGATGTTTGTAATATAGCAACAAGAATATCAGGAGGGTGCTACTGGTGGTGTATCTGGGACAGGCTTCCCACTAGGCTTGTTGAGAGTCACTGCTTGTGGTTGTTCACAACTCTGCCAAGAAGGAAAAAAGAGGGAAAACTCTGGAGGAGACTGACAGAGCCAAAGGAAGGCTTGGACTGGGGTAAGGAGGTGAGACTGCCTCGGAGTCAGGGCAGAGGCACAGCTGAGGAAGCACACTGGAAACACTCCCATCCATGACTTGGGTTTGAAGCCAAATACCGCAGGCCTCATATTTCCCTACTGCCAGCAAATACCAGTGGAATTTAACAGCCCACAAGGAAGATAGAAACCTTCTCCTACTGACAGCAGCCCCACAGAGCTCTGCAATAGAGAGTCAAATGGAAATATCCACCATCCATGTTATACATTTGTGGCACAGTCTTGAATTCACTGCCTAAACACGTTCAAACTAGTGCACGCAGTTTCCAACTTGTGAGCTGATGACTGCTTTCTGTAAAGCTTTGTGTGCTGCTGGTGTGTGAATTGACTCATTTTTGAGTGTTGTTTGTGTGTTGTTTTGCCTTTAAAGCAATGCCTGAGTTAGAAGCTGCTGTGATTTCTCATGAGATTTATTTAATCATTACTGATTAATAACTCAGTCTGTTTTTTTGCAAAGGTGGGTGCTCTTTTTGTCTTTATCAGTATGCTGGCTGGGTTGCCTCTTAGCAAGGCTTCAGTGTCAGCAAATGTAGGTAATTTAGTATGTCTTGGACCAGAGCAGTGCCTGGGTTATAGCTGATGCACTGTCTCTCATAATAAGATCACCAGCCATCCCTTGCAGTGAAGGTGAGTGACTGATACTCTGTCTGAAACTGCTACCTGTGCTGAACCCCTCCTCATCTGTTTTCTTGTTTATTTCAACCATGCATTCTGCATCTTGGTTGAACGATCTTAATTATGCTAAAGCCTAGTTTTAGCACAGCATAGCAGTATGGGGCATCCCAAACGTAATTATGATAGCAAAAGTCAAACGGTCATTTGCTATTACTATGTTTTATGACAGTGATTAGTGCTAGTAGCACTTGTCAGTGTTATCTTTGATGACTGTTCTCTGACACACAATCCTCTCATCTGAAATCTGTTGGCTGTATGACTAACTTCATGTCATCTATTTCCCTTACTGTGCATACAGTCACATAGACAAGGACTCTACTGTCTGAAGCTGCTGCAGCTGTTAGATTGCCTCAGCATTTTCTACATGTGCAGTTGTATTTCCCCATTATATCTACCATTCTGTAGACTTTTCTGAAGGCTTGCCCCATAATCTGTGGAAATACAAGAATTTTGTTAACTGTTTCCTCATCTCACCCTTTCAGCATTTTCCTGGTGAGCTGAGGAAGACTTTTAGCATTTATTCTTTGAGCATTTGCATCAGCTGCATTGGTGAAGTTACCAAGCTCATCCTGTCCCAGCTTAGGCTGCTCTTTATTGCTTATTATATTTCTTGTTTCATGCACATTTCTTCTCTATTTCTTTCTCTCTTCTTGTTTGGGTTTTTTTTTTTTTTTGGTGGAATTAGCATTCTGTCTGGTTATGCAGATATCTTTATTTAAGTTTCTTTGTCTGCAAAGCTGCTATGGCTATCTTGTTCTACCAATAACTCTAAAGGAAGGCTTAAAGTCAAATATCAGAGTATGTTTGCAGATGCAATGGCAGAAGCTGCATTTTGTGGGGCCTTTTTTCCATATTGTGCCAGCGCAGTGGATGCTTTCAGATATGCTCATGCTAAGACATGGACGTTTTGTAAATCTGTTAACTTTCCAAACTCATTACTTCCATTATGCAAGGACAAGAAGCCATCTAGGTATGCTTGAAGGCAACAATTTGAAATGAATTAATGAAAAAACTTACTCAATGCAGCACATAATCACTGGGAACTGTAGAATTCAATAAAGAGAATAAAAAGGATGAGAAATATAACAATTATTACTCCTATTGTTGATACTTCAGCAGAAGGTAAAGGTCTTGATGAAGTCTGAAGCTATTAAGCCAGGAATTGTTCAAAATATAATAGGATTGAGTCCCTACCCTGAGGAAAATGGTAATGTTCTGATTGAATAATAATTCTGACCGGTATTAGTTCTTTAGAGTGTATTTTTTTTGTTGCTCCTACAAAAAAACAATGCTGAGTATTCAGTATAAATAGTCATTTTATACCTAAGGTTCCAAAAGCAGAACAGTGGCCAAACAGACCTTTGGATTACAGAGGCTCCCGGGTAGCTCCAGTATGGGTTAGTTCCCTGACAATAGCTGGAAGCTGATGGACACACCACCAAGAGCCTGGTGACTCACACCGTACAAACCCTGCCTTGGGTATGCAGCCTATAGTCAGGGTATGTGAGCAACCCTGCTGTGGGTGTCTACATTTCTTCCCACTATCCTCAAAGCAACATTTCCTGAGGTTTCTCCTCCTGAAGAAGCACATCCTTGGCCTTCAGATTTCCCTGCAATGCTCACCCCTTTTTGCATGCCTGGAAATCACCCTTCCCCAGGAGCCATGCAGGGGAAACTATTGTTTTTAATACCATTCATAACCACTAGCTCTTTGCTCATGTCCCCATCTCATCTCTACCTTGAGCCACGTTCTGTTTAAAACAGTGTGACTTGTAAAGCTTCACCCCTTTCCACCTCAAAGAAGTGGGCAATTCCCACAGTCCCAGAAGACAGCATTTTCAAAGATACACTGTCCCCCGCTAAGCCTGTTCTCTAGTAGTACTACCCTATTATTGAATAGTAGTAGAGACTTGGCTCTTGAGTATCTTCATCACCTGGCCATCAGCTAACTATCTTTATACAAATATCATAGCACATAGTCATAGAATCACAGAATAATAGAATGATATAATCATAGAATCACAGAATGGTTTGGGTTGGAAAGGACCTTACAGCTCATCTCGTTACGACCCCCCTTCCATGGGTAGGGACACCTTGCACTAGACCAGGTTGCTCAAAGCCCCATCTAATAATCAAACTACCTTCTCAACAATGTCTATTGCATTCCTCTATAACAGCAAACAAAGAAGAGCTAATAAGTAACCCATCAGTGATGAGAAGGTGCAGACACGATCCTTGGTACCTGTGTGCTGCTTCCAGGAATGGCTTAGACAGTCAAAGGCTGGTGGATGTGAATGAGGGAGAGTGGGGGTTCTGTGGATGCGGGCTGCTGGACAGCATGGTGCTACCACCTGCATTAGTAGGCTGGGGGAGTGAACCCAGCCAGTCTGGGGACATTTGACTCTTGGCTCTGTAATATTTAGTGCTAGGATGAAAGACAGAGAAGGGAGAACTGAGATGCCGTACAGACTGAGCCCAGTTCAGCTGGATTCCCCCTCTTGACTTACCACATTCAGCAGTATGGGAACACCCACATTATGGCTGTTTTCACCATAGTATGGCTGTTTTCACCACCACTTTCTACCTCACTCAGAATGAGATGCAGCTGGCTCAGGCACTGGGTTCAGGGTGCCTAGATTCAACCCCAGCTCTGCAACTGCCGACTTGGGCATTGTCAGCATCATTTTTGTGCATGTGACATTGGGTAAAATCAATGCAATGGCATGTCCCTTGGGATGTACTTGTTGACATTAATGAAAGATGTTATTCTGGCATTATGAATAATGAATTACTTAAGTAAAACATCTTGAAGAGGTAAAGGCCTTCTTATGGATGAAACTAAATATTAATTGAAGAGTACAGAAGAGACACGATTTGTCGTCTGGAATCTCTCATTCCAGGCTGCTTCTGGGAAGGATGCAGACTAAAAATGGCATTTCTAAATCAAATTATTTTGCTAATAATGATAACCACACAGAAATCTATGCCCAGGGCATGAGGATTAATGGAGATGCCTGTGTATGTCATGTTGCTTTATAATAATTATCAAGTGGAAAATTCTCTCTGTCTTTTCTCTGGATGGCAAAGAGCCCAAATTGCATTTGCACCTTTCATGTGCATAATGCTTGGAAAGATGTGTGCTACAGGTCAGAGCTGCAGGAAGCAGCGCTGGCTTCTTGGTGCCATCCACAACAGCTCAGGCTTTAAGCATGGGCCTGCAAAGCAGGGGACCTATCTGCCCCTACAGAGGCAAATACGGATGCACCTGTGGAAAAACAAATTGCCATGGAAGGGTACTGTGAAATAGAATCAATTGGAAGGAGAAAGAACAGGCAGCTGTCTCAATCTTTAGGGTTGCCTCAAGCAGGAGGAAGCTGGAGCCAGATTTTACTTGATGTAGGGCGAAGTAGAGAAGCTTTGTACCCCTCTGCCCTCAGCACTGTGCATAAATGCTCCAGGACTTGCCCCAGCTGAGTACGCTACCCTTCCTATCAGTGGCTATCATAACATTCTTGTTGGCTAACTGAGCTCTCAGCCCCAGCCCAGGGACGCTGTAGATCAAGCTCCTCTTCTGCATTTCCCTGACATGGCTGTTGATAGTGGTGCCATGGTTTGTCATTGTACATTTCCACCTGCTGAGCAGCCACTTAAGAGCTGTTGCACAAACCCCATAGTGCCATTTCAACACTTAAATATCCACTTACCCCACATCTGTTAGCGCAACATCCTGCTCCGCCTGCTCCTAGCATCATGAATGCTGGTAAAATAACCTGTGAGAAAAGAACAAGCTGAATCGGCGTGCAGTATTTCTGCTGGGATGCGTTTTAAAGTCTAGGAGCTGGGGCATCATGTTCCTCAAATGCAAACCTCCTTCTGCCTCTTCTCTGTGAGTTACACTTGCTTAGACGTTGGTGCTTGCTGAAGAGAAACTAACTTACATCTAGAGCTGGCTGTCAAGTTTCTGGTACAGTGATTCTGATCGCTGAAGCTATACTTTTTTTCAGCAGGGTTTTGTTGTTTCTTTTTCAGGAATAAATGTGTTAGTTTTGAGAAAATGGAATTTCTGTTCAGAAAAGATGCATCGGTGAAGTAAGAACTATGTCAATTTAAGTCTTCTGAGCACCCTGCTCTGCATTGCCATTGAGAAATCAGTCTTAAACTTCCTAAAACACATCTGGCTTTGGGTCTTTATGCTAAGCTTCTGGAAAACCTACAGAATGGACTTCTCTAAACAGGGAACTCCCAGTTAACATCAGCTTTCTCCATGGTAATTATCAGGTTGAGCTGGACTGATATAATGAAGTCAGTAACCATCTGTGTCTCAGGATATAATGTCACCTTACAGAAGCATTCTGGAGATAGGAAAAGCTGCATTTAGTTTGGTAGCTAGAGGGCAAGAAAGCTTTTGTGGGTTTAGCTGTGCTGTGCAACCAGACCATTCCTGCTGCCTTGCCTCTGCCCACCACTGCTTGTGTAGGCATTTCAAAGAGCAACGCAAGACAAATGTGTATTTGAGAAAGTAGGACACGGTCCCTACAAAATTAATGAAAGAAGAAGCAACCAAACAAATGAACAAATAAGTTAAAAGCTGTACAAGCAGCCTGACTAGATGCTGGACAGATGTTGTTGCATGTAGGGCAGGGAGAGCACAGTGTCCATGGTGAATGAAGCCGAGGGAATTTATACATGTAGTGACTATCACCTTTAGACTGTGTAGGATAGTGCCATGAAATCTGCTTAGATTTGCAGACCCCATGGTATGTTTCAAAGGATGTACTCTCTGTTGCCTTTTATACACACCCCAGGGGCAGCCGCCGGCACCTGCAGTGGCCGCTGGACCACAGATGGAGACCTGCAGATGTAGATCATGGAGGTTAAAAAGACATTCCTCTTCCTGGAAAGAAATGAGCTCCAGAATAACCAGAGGTGGTCCCCAAGGCAGCCTCAGCCCCAGCATGCTGCTGTCTGACATTCAGGAGAGCTAATACCTCTGCTTATCAAACCAACACTCCCTGTCCTCCAGGGCTATCTTTCTTCTTTGGAGGTTTCCCATCTAGGCTGTGAACAGCTTTGTATCATCCGTTAGCCTGGCTCAGGATGAAGGGTTTTCTTAGCAGCCTGATTCTAAATACCCGCCTTTTGACATGGGAATGAGAATTTGCTAGATTTGGCTGGGAGTAAAATGAGGGCTATGCATGAGCTGTTGCTCAGTCAGGCATTTTCCAGTGTTGCGCTTTGGATTCCATTAGGAAAAGTGTTCCTATGACACACAGAGCGAGTCTTTACACCCTAAGCTTTTGAAATAAGGAAACGGAAAGGTTTTCACGTCATACAAAGTTCCATTAGGGAAGCAGCAGAGGAGGAGGAAAGGGTGGGGCTGGCTGCTCAGCCAAAAGTGAGCTGATCATCCAGGCTTTATCTGTCTTGAGATGAACTCCCATGTGGAGGCAGCTTTGCTCACTCATAGAGCAGGTCAGGCTGTTATGAAGTTTCCTCCACAGCCCTGTGTCCTGGTTACAGGGAGATCCTCCAAGGTTGGGCAACCTTTTCATGACTTCCTGAGTTTCCTTTGGGGAGAAGCTGAGTGCATGGGGGAACACACTGCAGCCTGCTCTGTTCAGACTGTGGAGTCAGGATACAGATCAAGCTCCAGTCATGGAGCCTGGCTTAGCTCCCTAGGAGGCCTGAAAGCCAACATTCATTTTCTCATGCTTCCAGCACCTGAAAATGGAGCTGACGGTAATGCTTTCTTTTGCATTCTCTTCACCTGTGGGCATTTGTCATGCTGTTTTCTGGGAAACACGCACACTCAACAGCATTGTTTGTGGATCAATAATTACTCCTCGTGCTGTGTTTTGAAGATCAATGCAAATGCAAATTTTGCCTCCTCCCCTCTCACTTGCTGTTCTCATTTTTGATGTATGCAGTGGTGGCCACAGGCAAGTCTGTGAGAAAGCCTTAAAAGAAGGCATGTTTTCAATGAGCCTGTGATGCTGTCATGCCTAACATCTGCCTTTCCTTTCATTGAACGCCAATGACTCCTGGGCTTGCAGTGATATGAATTTTCCACAGGTCTCTCCTGTAGTTCCACTTGTTGCTTTAGGCTTCCTTCACAAACTGATGCTTACGTTCAAGCTCAGAATGAGTAATAGGCCTAAGTGGTAGCTGGAAGATGAAGTAGGCAAGCTGCTGGTGAAGAAGGATTTATACCATGTTTCTGCTTTGGGAAATAAGACTCTGAACCACAACCACTGTACCTTTTACATAGACTTAAGAGGCAGCTGCATCATAGCCTGGTTGTGAATGAGATTTCCTTTTTTCTAAGCTAATTATTCTGAAACACTCTGTGCAGGTAGCCAGCTCTGTGCTGGTGTACCATCTGCCTGGGTGCGGAACAGCCAGTACTTGTCATAGGCATGTTACTCACTCAGCTTCTTGTCTGACTTGGGTGGGTAATTGGAAGAGCATAAGGGGAGCAGGCTTTCTAATGAACTGGAAAGGTCAGTATTCCCAAACATGTTCCATTCTAGTTATGGATATTCACATAAAAGCCATCTTTCCTAAGCAGTGGGATGGAGAACTGGTTGCAGAAGACCACAAATAAACCAGATCAAACCCAAAAGGAGTTGAGTGGGTGTGTGGGAACATGGGAGGCATTTGGGATTTAGGACATTTGCAGCTCCACATTTGTTGTGTTGACTAGGTCTCTAACAAACACCTACTGAAACATGCTTCAGTTTTGCCCTTAGTGGTTTTCTTGTGATTTAAGTGAGCATAGAATCAGTTAGAGGAGTAATGTGAGGTGCAGGCAACAGTTAACATTCCCCACATCCAGCTGAGTTTAGGACCTCAGTTTTGCTTTGACTCATGGAGGATGAACACCCATGTCACCCTTCTCCACAGTGGGAAGTAAGTCTGATTGCTTCCTCCTGACTTCGAGTCTTCGTATTTATTTCAGGAATACCTCAGATCCCTGTAATTAGAGACTTTTTCAGTCTTGAATGAACTTTATGAGTCCTGTACACAACTTCCCAGTTAAGATGGCCACATGTTTATGCAAAACAGGTTTCTATGACTTTTTTTTTTTGTTATACTTACCCTTGAATTTAAACAAAACCCAACCAAACCCATAAGAAACAGTAGCAACAATTCTCTCTTACCAGTATCCCAGCTCCCAGAATGCCATGGAAAAACCAGACCAGATCAGTTATCTCACTGAGCTGCAGAACTTGTCCATTGGGGAAATACAGGAGGATGTTGCAGACTATGGCACAGGCTGCCAGTGGGAACAGGGTGATCCCAATGCACTTCGAACACTTCCCTGTGCACATGGTAGCTCTCTGCTGAGGAAAGATGCAGAGAGGTTTGGGTTACTGCATCACAGAGAACACGGGGTTTCAGCAGTTTTCTTCTTTCATGAAAGAAGGATCAGTTTTGAAGCAAGAAATGTTCCAGTTAAGGCACAGATAACCCTGTTCTACAGAGCCTGTTCCCTTCAGAGATGTTATTTAAAATGGAATTATTAAAAACTGGAATGTTTAATTGAATTTATTCAAATTTGCCAGGACTAAACACATGTTGGCATGAAATGGAGTTTTGTTTTAATTGTTAATGGACAACTGGGAGACTCAGTAACAAAACCATGGCTGCACAAACTGACACCCTGGCTAGCAGACTTCATGGTGGGGCTAAGAATGGAAGGGGAGGTGGATGCACCAAGTTATCTAGGACCACTGCCTTAGGAACCTGATTTGATATCATCTCTTGCACTGAAGGTCTAGAAAAGCAGGAGATGACTGCCAGGAATGCCATAAAAATGTTCAAACTTGCCTTGCTACTGGAGCAGCATGAGGAGCCTTACCAGGGCCCCACCAGCTGCATTTTCTCTATTTCAGTCAAAAATACACTGTCAGCAAGACCTGGAGAAACTTCCATTACTGTTTCCTATGACATGCTAACTCTGCACATAAGGGTAGATAAGACTGTTGGTTATGTGACTGTTTGGCACCCACCCTCAAATATCTGAAAAACTGGAAACATGTCCAATCCTATTTGCTAAGGGCAGGTCACGAAGCCATCCAAACCCATTTTCAGAGATCTGCCATAATGTATAGAACAGCAGGTTGTTATTTAACAGCAGTAAGGTTCTTTTAAAATCAAGGAATCAACATAAATAATCGATCATTGGAAGAGATCTCCAGTCCTATCTCCTGCTGAAAGCAGGACTACTGCCAACACTAGGTCACTGTGCCAGCCATGGCTTTGCGTAGCTGAGCTTTGAAACCCCCCAAGGATGGAGCTAATAACACCCCTCTGGGTGATCTGTTGCAGAGCCACCTCAGCCTCCTGGTGAAAAAGTCTTTCCTCATGTCCAATCTGAATCTTCCAAGCTGTAAACATGGCTGTTGCTCCCATGCTCTTCCACCACTCCATCACCTCTGTCACTCCCTTACAAGTTTGTTGCAGGCTGCTATTAGAACCCTCTTCACCAAAGTGAGCAACCTCAGCTCATACTGCACCTACACTGTGACCTATAGCCAAAGAGAAAAGGCTGATGTGTACAAAAGTGGATCCACAGCTATTTCTTCATGTCAGGATGGAAACTGCAGACTACTAGGTCAGAGATCATTGAACTTTAGACTGTCACTGACTTTATAGCACAAACTGATCACAACTTCTTCATGATGTTTTATCATAGTAAAAACCTCACTCCAGCTCAAGGCTTTCAAATGCATAAAAATACCAAATATCAATCTGTGCATTTCTGTTCTCATAGAAAGCTGACAGTTTATGACATAGAGGCTTTGCTTTCCTGTGAGCAAGATAGAAAATATAAGAGAAGGAAGATGATCTGGACACACACCATTTCAGAACACACATACACATGCAGCCATGCACGCACAAATACCTACTCTTGCTACATGGAAGCACGTTTTGTAATAACCAAGGCAGTAGAGAGCAAAATGTCCCTCAATTTAGTCATGTGCATTGGCTAATCCTGGAAGTTTTGTGGCAGAAGTTGGTGTTGAAAAGGTATTAAGCAGGCTGGGAGTATAGGAATCAATCAAGGCTGGGTTCCCAAGCAGAATAGCCCAGGTGAAAGACAGCATGAAGACATTTGAGAAAGTCAGAGGCAGGCTGAAACCAGCTTCATTGACAGAACAAAGACAGCAAGAGGTGTGGTAAGTCATGAAGACAGACCATTGTCCTCAGACCTCTGTAACTCAGAGGGAAAGCAGAAGGACTTTATGGGATGCAGTATATTGTTGTAAGGTAGCTGAGACTGCCAAAGACTTCTGAGTTTGCTCTTCTATAGCAAAAAGTTTGCATTGTTCTCTGCTGCTGCAGGTTTAATAACAGCACTGTGCTTAGATGGCTATTTTTTTTTTTCCTGAGCACTTTACAATCACATCATGCTTTTTAATCCAGCTTTAAAGCAAGTTAGCTGGCATGAAACTATTCCAGAAGGGAACATTTTTAACAGAGATGCTTCTTGGTTTATGGTCATTACCTATTGTTTATAGTGCTCAAAACTGGGTAGGGCATTTTGCAAGGCACTGGAAAAAGCCCCAGTTCAAACAGATAATAATCTAAGCAGATCAACAATGTGCAATGGAAAGATGAAGCAGGGAAGGAGTGCAGAAGTGGAAAGAATATTGGATCTTTCACCCATCTTCCTCTCAGGTACCCAATGCATTTGTTAATGTTTTACACTGACTTTTGCCTGTTTGCTTTCCTGTCTCATTCCAGCTTTTGCTTTTCCGTGTGCTTGCCCAATCTCACCTACTTCCCCTCCCCAGAGAGAAGCAAACAAGCACAGGCACAGCCTGGCCTCCTTCTGTAAAAGCTGTCTTGTAGGCGAGTTATAAACTCTCCTCTGCATCTTTCATACATAGCCAGAGGGCTTGGTTCTTGCCTGGTGCAAAGCAACGTGACACAGCTTAGGCTGGAAGAACAGGGGTTTACAGCCCATTCTCTCTGACCTATCTCAATGCCACTTCAAACTGCAAGGAGAACTTAACTAAACATCAATCACCAGACTCAGTGAGAGCCTCGACCAGCACAATCAATGCTGCTTTGCTACCTGTGTACATCAGAGGATCCGACTGTTATTACAACTTAGGAAAACACTCTGGGTTGCCACAAGCACTCAATGCACTTTATTAATTCAGCAAACAAAAGCACCTTGTACAGCTTCGCTAAGCAAGGTGTTCAGAGAAAGCTTCTAACTTTTAACTAGAGTTTTAGAAATATTTGCTTTTTAATGCTTAGGGAAGTATATAAATATCTTTGCTTACCTTCTACACGGGTCTAAGTTGGCCTCGAAGCTCCAGTTCCCAGCAGCTGGCTTCAGGCTTTCCAGCTCTTCTCTCCTGAAGCACAGCAGTCTGAGGGAGGCACAGAGATGTTTTCGAGCGATGGCCTCTTTTAAACAAATAGCTGTTGCTCTTCAGAGAATTAGGAAATACCCCACGTTATCCCTGGTTGGCCAGCGGGAGGTTGGCGTGCCACCCAGTGCTATCGATTACTTTCAGGCAGTGTTCCAGTGGTCAATGCCTCGGCCCCCCAGGACACACAGCTCGGAGCAGTGGAGACCTTTTTACTGCTGCAATCATTTCAGCTGTGCAGCTTGGCAGAAGAGGAAGGGCAGGAGATGGCAGTGGTGCAAGGGGTTGAAACATGAGGTGGTGGCATGGCAAAGCCATTGGTGTGGCATCATCTGCACAATGGGGTTGTGGCTGTTAAAGTTCAAAAAGCATGGGAGCACTGAGTGAGGTGAGTGGGGAGGAAGGGAGGGAAAGAAAATTCTTAGTAAGACAGTGGTAAAAGAGAGAGAAGGGCAGAATGGCTGGAGAGAAGGGAGAGGTGTGACCAAGGGAGGAAGCATGGAAAGAAAAACACAGCTCCAAGGAGGAGAGAGTAGGAAGACGGAAGGGAAATGAAGACTCGCTCTAGCAGAGAAGAAGAGAGATAGAAGAGGCACTAAGGATGGGCCAAGAAATTAAAAATACAATGAAGTGTATGAAGAAACATTAAAATTAAACTGAGAGTTGACTCCTACTGAGGAAAAAGGGACTTTCTTTTGTAGAAAATGTGATAGTAATAACCATAGAAATATGTTCAAACACAAAACCATATAAACGTATCTAGGTTAGATTTGTCCCAAATCATGCTGGGAATATGCTCAGATCCTTGCCAGATCAACTGAAAACTTAACCCCCTCTGGAAGGCTCCTTCTGTTGCCTTGTTCTAAACATCCAGAAGGAAGGATGACTTGACCACAAAAACATTAATGAAAGGGACATGTGAGTGAATGCGAAGATGTAAAATATTCCACTCTCCACCTTGCCATGTCACATTTTCAGTCTTTAATGTCACTACAAAAGATTGGTTGTATAGCCATGGGTACATGACTTCGGATGTCCATGAGGTAGATATAAGCCTAGGTTTCATTTGTTTCTAGTGAGTGAAATGAACAGTTTATTAGTGTTAGTATTAGTGTTAAACACAATTTTCTTAATGCTTCAAGAATATCTTTAGAATTGCTCATTACTGAGTAGGATCTATATCCAGTCTTCGATGAGGTCTGAATTAAAAGCTGCTTATTGTGAGGTACAGAAGGAATGCCAGAAAGAAGAGCAAAATGAAAGTCTGTATTAACACCCCAGGGCCTGACAAACACTTGTTTTCCTGATGTGATAGATAAATCCTAAAGAAATGGGAAAAAAACCCAGAACACCCCAAACCAAAACCAAAAACCTTAGCTCCAAACCACTTAGAAACCCTGAATTTTGTCTGTGAAGTGTTCAGTAGCTAAGCTGAGTTTATGTGATTGTGTACATCTATTTTTCCCTCTGCAATATTGACTTTGAAGGCAATGCAAGCATTTTGTGTTCCACTCGTCAATGCCTCCTGATTATATTGACTTACTGTACATCAGTTCTTGTCCTCCTTTTATCTCTATCCTTGTAGCCATAAACTCTTTATTAATTTTCTAGTTGCACATAGTAGCAGGGGTACTGAGAATAGAAATACAAATATGTGAAAAATCCTGTTCATCGTGCTAGAAATGAAAACTATTCCAGCCCTACAACTTCCCCTGGTAGTGCAATATGTGAGTTAGAGGCTGAAGAATTAGAGCACCGTGCAGGTTTCTGAAGGGCATATCTGACTGCCCACTTACTCTATTAATAGATCTGCCCCATTTGGAGGGCAACTGCAGTGTACTAAGAAGAAAATGCCCTTTTTGCTGTTGATACACTGTGTAAAAGGAGCCAGGCAGCTCTGCTCTCATTTATTCTAGTATAAATCTTACGTTGTTCCTCTGAAGTCAAAACTTTACTCAAATACACAGTGACACTCCATCCAATTTAATGTATTCCATGTTGGCACCATGACACGAATTACCTCTTGCTGCTGTTTCCTGTGACTGTTTGCTATTAATGTTTTCTTCAGCTGAGAGAAAGGGAGGGCAATTCTCTTAAGAAAGAATCATGAAGCAGTCTGCTGTTATGAGCCTTTTTCTGAGATGTGCTGCCTCTGGGAAGGCTCATGAGCTTGGGCATTGCAGACAACCTGCCTTGGAGCCCCAGCTGGCTCTCCCTGCAACAGGTACCCAGGTTAACATGCCTACCTGTATCCAGGAGTGAGCAGATGCCCTGTTAAGGTATAAACATCAAGGTGGAAATGGTAGTATCAGTGTTATTTAGGTTTTCCTTTATCCAGAGTATCGCAGACCCTTACAATGCCAGCCAACAGAAAGCTGGTTGCAAGGCAAGAGCTCCCAGGAAGATGAGGAGCAGATTTAGGCAAATCAGACTTGACTCAGATCAGAGATAGCCATAAAAAGCAACACTGAATAGTTGAGTGGTGCAGGTTATGGTACTTGTATTAAGACCATATATGAGTCTGAAGAGTTGGAATGGAAGTTGTACTGGACTTCATTTGGGAGTATATTCACTGCATGGTACTATCTCATGTGGATGGCCCTAGCACACAGAATATGCTGACATGCACTTCACAGCTTAAATGTCACATACATGGATCTTTCCTTCCTTCAATTTTACCTATTTTCCCAATTATTTTTCCTCTCCCTTTTCCCTTGTCTCTCCTTTTGGTGCATAACCCTCTTTCCTAGATACATAGACTGTCTCCTCTCTGAGATGGCATCCTGCTGAGAACAGGTTTCGCCCTCTATGGCAGCACACACATCATTGTCTCTGGGGACACTAGTGCCACTAACCAGGAGACATCCCTTGGGGGATAACCCCCTTGGTTATCAGTGACTCTGTGAACCTGGGGCATCCTGGTTTAGTGCAAGGTGTCCCTGTCCGTGGCAAGGGGGTTGGAACTAGATGATCTTAGGGCCCTTTCCAACACTAACTATTCTATGATTCTATCCCAAGGCTCACAGCCAATGCTCTGCAGAATCACCTTCTGAGATGAGGGGGAATGGTGCTGAAATAACACCCAGTGAGCTCTGCCCATCCAGCAAAGTATTTTCCATTGCTTGTGTGTATGTACATCCACCTGATGTATTGCAAAGCTCATTTTATTTCATTAACTGAGTGTTTTGTCCAGGGACAGCACTGTGCCAGCCCCACTGTTTTCTAAGATGTCAGTGAACCATGACCTGTGGCCAAAGGTTGTTTGTGTTCCCAACACAGAACACTGTCACTATCCAATATTAAAATAATTAGAGGTTTGTGTTTCATTTTGCTGGTTTCGTGCAACACTTCTGTCTGGTTTTGGCTGAAAGGCATTTCCCATCCCTGTGTTTTGTCACTGGGGTTTGTCCAAGTATGTGCTCGGGGTGCAGGTGAATTAGGAGCTAACAACAATACCCAGTGGAAAATGTCCCTGCTTACCTGACCAAAAGGGAGAACTGTTATTTCTTCTGGTGCTCCTTATTATCCTGTCCTAACCTGCCCTGAACTGCCCTGGGTCTCTCAGGAAGCCAGGAAGAGAGTAATGAAGAACGAATGCTGGAAATATACTGAAAACCAGAGATTTCATAAAAAATGGTTCATTGCATTTTTTAGAGCTGTTTGACACTGCCAGAAGGGAAGGTTTCTGTGGTCCAGGGTGGTGGTTTTGGTCAGACTGGGGGATGTGTGGCTGCGTCAGATACCCTGTGAGAGACTGAAAACTATGCAAGGCTGAGGCACATGGAGCAGCAGCTCCCACTAGAATGAGAGAGGAGGGCAAGAGCTAAGAGGTTAGAAGCAATCACTGTGCTTTGTTATTGCAGAGCACGCTGTCCTTTCATTAACCAGCCCTGGATGGATTTGTGCCAGAAGAAGAACAAAAGGAACATCAATACTGGTTGTATGTGCGTAGCTGTTGTGTTCCAAACATGTACATGAGGCAAGGTTTTTAGTCAGGATTATTGCTTGCTACTAAAAGTACTTCCTCCTTACTTTGCCTGTATCAGAGAAACTGATACATGGGAAAAACTGAATAAGCCTTTGAAAATACATCCAGTCCTCAGGTCCTAAGGTTTATTACCAGCTAATGATGGCTGGTTGAAGAAAGGACAATCCATCCCCTGGCTGACCCCGAAGTTGTTAGTTTGGGCCCACTATGGGACAGAATAGATTTTAAATCTCCATGTGTTATGTAGCAGAAGGACCCAAGGCAATTAGGACAATATTTCCCAGTGTGGGAAGTGCCTTTGGAAATGTTTTAGCACTGCCTGGGTTTCTGAAAAGGATTGTCCATGCAATTTCACTGACAAGCACACAACCAAATTTTCCCAGAAATGAAGCAATCTCCGTCTTCAAACTGCTCATACTTTTCTGATCTTATGTCCACTGGGAGGCACCGTCAAGGCTTTTTTTGAGTGTGAGAGGATGTTGAGGAGGGTGGACTGCAGGAATCTTTGTTTGTTGCCTAAAATAAGATACCAGAAGGTCCTTTCTGAAAAGGTGTGAACTGCCTGTCTCCATCATTGGAGATATAGCATGTCCATTCTTGCAAACACTCAAAAGCTGTAAAGGGAATGGTTCTGGGCAAGTGGCCTTGCTAGAGAAGGGTCATTGGACCAGATGACCTCCAGAAGTTGTGTGGCACTGTGAACTGTGGTCCATTAGAAAGGACAGCAACACAGCACTGATGGGTTCAGACCTTTGCATTGAGCACTGTCATCACATTTGCGGCAGGGTTCCTGTAGCAGAGCTGGCTTGAGTCCACAGCTCCTCCACATCTAGTACGAGGAAGACATCAAGAAACTATACTTAAAAAGACAACAAACAGTCCAGCACACACTGCTGCCATTCCTCGGTGGTGTAATCCATTCTTTATGTCAGGGTGTGGGCATAAACTGAACTAAGGGCATGGCAGGACGTGCATTACCTACAATGACAACAGGTCTCCAGAGGCTGGAAAGGAAAACAAGAACCCAGGGAAGTGTTAGGAGGGAAGATACTGGGTGGAGACAGGATTATAAAAGAGCGAGGTGAGATGAGCCCACACACTTCAAATAAATAACAACCTGGAGGGCCTCCTCTGGTAGGCACATCTCATCCTGTGCAACGCTGGGGCATTGTGCCTGTCTTGTGCCCTGTCGACAGCACACAGAAGCAATGAAACACCATGTCTGTGGCCATTAGAGGGAGCAAGGATGAAAGACTTGTGTCTGGTGACAGCTTGCATCAGGCACCCTCATCCCACGGTAAGCTCACCCACAAAAATACAGTTGATGCTCACTAGATGATATTAAAGGAACTGCATGCTTTTCCTTGGGAAAAAGCAAACAAGCAAGTCAAGGTTTCATACATCAGTCAGAGGAGGTGTCAGTGGTTGCTGGATTCACCCAGGACATTGCAGACCCAGCTACAACTTCCTTCCACTGATGGGCTGAATCTGTCCCTGGAGGAGGTGAGGGATGCAGATGCCTGACTGTTTGCTATCCTGGCACTCCCTGGCCCTGGATCAGCCTCTGTGAAGCTTCACGCTCTGAAGATGTGAGTTGTGGTGAAGATGTGCTCAGGTTGGCACATCTCACCCTGGAGCACCCTAGTCCTGTTACACTGCTGGCCATGGTTATGCTTCCCACCCCTTCCACTGAGCCAGCACCAACCCTTCTGCAGCCACACATGAGACGCTTCAGCATCTGGCTGGGAGCCACTTGGTTTTCTTACTCCTCTATCCATCCGCCTGTCTAGCCATGCACTAGATAAAGGAACAAATTACTGCGGAGCATCTCATCGCTGCATGTAAACTCCTGCGGTGTGCACCCAGCCCCTGGCACCCTGGAGAGAATGAGAACTAATTGTGAGTTGCTCACTGGGTGCCTGGGAGCGAAGAGGGATGAGCTGCCACCAAGCCCATGCTCATCTTCCTGTTGAGCAGCTGATTGACAGCAACCTGTTACTGCTGGGGATTTGCCTCATGTACCCAAACACTTCAACTTGTTCTTTGAGAATTTTGACTTTTTATCAATGAGTGAAATATTTTCAGTCCTTGTGGTCGTAGAGAAAAATCTTGATCTGTTCAAAAATCGGGATAAATAAGGAGAATCAATATTTACTATCTTTGGTAAAAAACTGCTTCTCTTTTTGAGAGCCTGCCTTGTGATTTTTAAACACCCCAGAACAGTGATATTGTGGGTTTTGTCTACCAGGGCGCTTTTAAAAAGCAGCTGATGCAAAAATAAACCCAAACCTGTGTGTGGGAAGTGACTGCATGCTTGGCTTTTCTCTGGGTTTGTGCTCCTTTCCTCACTCTTTGTCTGGTTTATCTGGCTGGAAAGATTAGGATCACTGCAGGGCAGGGTGGGTCCCTGTCTGTGTATTTCACTGTGTCTTGCCACTTGTAAAGGAAGGGAGTAATCATCGCCCTTGCTGCTTTCATGTCTACTTGCACAATAGAAATAATTCAGTAATAGCAATGCTTTGCCTATCTGCGGCTCCTTTCATCTGAAGACGTGGAAGTGCTTGACAAGCATTAGCTAAATGAGCTTCCAAATACCTGGAGAGGGAGTCAGATATAATGATGCCCACTTTGCAGATGAGCACACATGAGGCGAAGCAAGGCTAACTGAGTGCTTACAGTTAGTCAGCTGAAATCATGTTTCTTCCAATGGAGATTGCTCAGCACTTCTGAGGCTCAGGCTGTTTCCCGAGGTGCCCAGGTGATGTCCACTTTTTAATTCCAAAACATGCAGACTGTGGGCCTGTGTGATCTGCCCCAAATCCTGCAAGAGTTGGAGGAAGCATTTCAGGCACTGTGATTCATTTCAAACTACTAACCTGGCCTGGGGAGTTCTGCTGATCCCGTGTTGGCATCACTGTGATGAGGCAAAGTCAGGATGACTGTCCTGGGTTCAGAAATGTAAGTGGGCTCCAGTGCAGGAACACTCCAGCTCAGACCCAAGAGTGGTGCAGCCACATTTGCGTTGCCTTTCACTTCATAACCCTTTTGAGGGGGAATCTGTGTCTGAGTGTTGTTATGATGGTGTGGCTTTACCAAGCTGGATCCCTGCCACAGTGTTCACAAGCCATTACTTGTAAAGAAAGTTGCTAAGAGCCCTGACCCATCCCTGGGGTCTTACAGTTATCTTGTCTCCTGCATGTCCCTGTTAAGCCAAAGATGCTTGTACCTCCCAGGATGGTACCTAGGAGGGGAAAGGAGAGACTGGACAAAAGCTGGGCTAGAGACTAAATGACTCACTACTAACCCAGAATGATAAAACAAAGTCAAATTCTGTTTTGGAAGACCACAGCAAGCTCTTAAAACGATAGATGGGTTGGTAGAAGGGAGAGAGTTTATTCCATAGGCTATGGAATTTCTAACTGTAGAAATTATTTTCCTTCTTAATACCAGACCTGAAACGTTTCCATTCCAGGAATGGCACCCTGGCTATAACATAAGCTTTCTCAACTAGGAAGCAACAGAGTCACTTAAGAGCTGTAGGGCTGCTCTTTATTGCAAAGCTTCATAGACGCAGATGAAAGACACTGGAAGTGTTGGCAGTCATCTGCAGATCCTATAAATCACACCATTTCACTGTAGGCAATCATCCAGGCTCCACAAGGTCATGACATTTTCCCCACTTTCTGCTTTTCAGGCAGAGAAACTGGACAGAAGTGGTCTGGGCAGCAGGTAACTTCTGTTATCTCCTGCGCTGCAAAGAGCACCCATTTAATCAGCAGACCCCAAGCAAAGTGCCACATGCCTGCTGGGAATTTGCAAGTTTATAACTCTCTTGGGGATGGCCTGCCTGGCAGAGGTGACTTTGCAGCGCTCTGAAAGCCACTTGTGGAGATGCAATCACATCACTTCTTTCTTATCTTCCTGCAATGCTCTATACCTTCCCTTCTTTATACAGTCCTGATTAGTTTTCCACTGCTGAGATTTCTTAGCACAACTCCCCTGTTGACCCGTAGAGAAAATGGGGCAATGATCTCATAGGAGGAAAGCAAAAAGGCCACATTTCCTCTAGAGTAAGTAGGTCAGTGCCACAAAACACGAGGGAAGAGGATCCCATTACGTCCATAGGATGGCTGGAGGAGGCTGGGCAGGCAGTGGAGCCGCTCAGAGTAGAGCTGAGGTGGACCTTAACACTGGCCTTCCAGCTAGAAGGCATCAAAAGAGGATGTAAAAGGGTTTTGCCATGCAACAAGGTCACAGCATCCCTCCCACAAAGTGAAAGTCCAATGAGACCCTGGTCTCCACCACCTTCATGCTCAGAAGGGAGGTGGTGGGGTAGGAGGGCTGTCACCTTGCTTCCAGTGCTGGATGAGGAGCCAGGAGACCAGGGCTGCCTTACTGTGAGAGCATTTGGACATTACCTAACCTTCCTCTTTCCTTATTTGCATAATAGGGTTAATGAACACATTCTGCCCCATAGAGATGATGTAATGTTAAGCTCTTTCATGTTTGTTAGGTACTACAATGGGCAGCAACACTGAAACCCACAAATAATGTACCTTGAAGTTCTGTTGAGGTATTAGCCTTGTTTTAACAGTGCACATATTACATGAGTTACCACACGCAAGAAGCTTCTCTTAATTAGGATCAAAACTTCCCTTTTTTTAGCTTTGCTTTAATGGCTTTTGTGGCAGAACACATTTCACTTGCCCAGCCTATTCGGCAATTTAGTATAATCTCTTCAAACTTGCAGCTCCTTTCAGTATGCTGTTAAATGCCTTCCTTCTCATTATTTACAATCTTTGAATTTAAGTGTCTTTATTTTCCAATATATAATTAGTTTCTCTGAAGTCCGAATTCAGCTACAGTATTGTCCTTTGTGTTGGTGTGGCATACAGGATTTTGGCTCAAACCAGTGAAGGAAAAGAAAGGATCTGTGGGCTGCTTCTGTTATAGCAGGACCTCTCTTTTCCATTTCCCACCTTGACTTAAGGCTTGTCCACAACGGGTCATGAATCAAAGTAGCTGTTCTGCAAGGAGAGTGACTGCACAGAGATGTGCAGAGAAAATTATTCTCCTCTAATGATCTCCAGACAACCACTGTGGTAAATGCCCAATTGTGACCCTGAGCTGGGCGCATGTATTGAGCCCAAATGGCTGGAAGGCAGTGGTGGGGAGCCATCTGGGCTCTGACGTGGGAATCTGGAAGGCTGGGTTTGGTCTCCATCCTGCCACAAAGACTTCTGGGCAGATGTGAGTCAGTTCCATACTGGGCAACCTTTAATATGGGCTATAGTTGCCCTTCAGTATCCTCACCGACTGCAGATCCTTGTTATTCTTGGAATTCAGCAGCTTTTTTGTCTTTCCATCTCCAACAGTTTCAGTGCTCAGACTTGGACTGCTCCTGGGAAGTGCTGTGTGTGCCGAGGAAGCCTTTCTCAACAAAGTCCTATCCAGAATTGCAAATAGAAGTGGTGGATGCCTTGGAGAACACCAGTTTTTTGAGATTTCCAACCTACCAGTGTGAACTCAAAAGACCTAAGTAGTTCAGGTACACTTTGTGTGACTGTCCAAGACTGTAACAGGAGGTTTACTTTCTGCTCACTACTGCTGCAACTCAGAAAATTATTAGAAAGTGTAATAGAAATTGTTTTCCACAGATGGACTATGAGGCTTTTGTCTTTAATATGTGTTTGTGGCTGAAGAATGTGGGGAAACTGATGAATGAAGAGCATGGCTTGGTTAAAAGACTGGTGTGAAACTTATGAGGGTGTAACTCAGTTCCAGGTTTACCACACTTTTTGTCACCTTAGGTTGGTCACTACAGACAGAGCTCCATACTGGTGGCAATACCTGCTAAGGGTAACCTTATGCTGGAAACAGACAAACTAATTGCCCAACCTGGATTGCAGTGAACACACAAACCAACATAGCAGAGACCAGGAAGGAGTGTCTATGAATGGGAACACTGCTGCTATCAAGAAGAAGCAGAGGGAACAGTGTAGTCAGTCTCGAACATCAACTCATGGCCTGCTCAATGGAGAACACCAGCTGGGTTTCAGTAGTAGGCAGCCTGAATAAAGTGCTTATCTGTGAACTCATGCGACCTAATTTCAAGGAACTGCAGAAGATCAGCACATCCAACGTCTCTTTTAACTGACCTTATGATCAACACAAGGTTAACTCAGGTATTCTAGTTAACTGACTAACATTAGTTGGCCCAAGCCAGGGTTTAGTGGAGTAATTTAAGATAAGTATTGCCACAATTTCTGATGTGCTTAAAAAGAAAGCTCCACTGGTGATGTTTCAGGGCTCATTCACAAACTGGTACTCAAGATGTTCACCCTTCAGACCTATGAACGTTGCTCCTCATTACACAACTTCAAAACCCAACCATGTACTAATTTTAGCCTTCAGAGGGACAGAAGCCTCAGAGGAGCCAGTATGTAACCTTTTTTCTGACAGGATCCTGAACAAAGTGACAGACTTAATCCCATTACCTCACTGCTGGACGGGAGCTTCCCAGAAATTTTCCTGATGCAAGGGCAAAATAGCTGTTCTTTCATCTTTTTCTGAGTCATGCCCACAGCACCTCTCGGGAATGTAAATGTGCCTAGGTTTAATGATGTGACAAGGTAATTAAGTGTTAATGTGTGGGTGCAAAGGGTATATAAGTTGCCAGATCTAGTAAATGCTGAAGCCAAGCTAAGGCGTTTACCAGACTTACAACACGTTGCTGATATAGGGTGCTAGGGCGCTAATGCCCACACATTATTCCTGTTACACAGATAATTTTTACAGTCATAGACAAAGAAATTAACTTCATATTTGAATCTGGAATTGTTATTCCAGCAGGAAAGCAACCAGGATCCAATCCTGGGCACAAAAGAAGCAATAGAAAAACTGGGACATAACACTATTATTGTTTAAGTGACTATATTGTAGTCAGGTGTCAGCTCAGAACTGGACACTCCTCCTTCCTATTCCCCGTCAGCTTGATGCACTTAAGTTGTATGAGTCCACATATATATCTATTTATATTTAACATATAGCAGAATTCTTTAGTTACAAAAAAGCAAACAGGCAGAAGGTCAAAGAAAAACTGTCTGAATGAAACGGGCCCTGTACCTGGACTTTAAATATAAATAGTGGTATGCAAATGGCTGATTTAAGTAACTGAACTCTATACAATTTCATTCAAAGTGCATTTTACCCTCTAAGTAAGCATATTTCCTATTCAAATGCAAAATCCTTACTACTTTATGACAATGAATATTTGCATAACAGGCACCAAGTTCTGTAAACTCGGGTGTTTGATTGACAGGTGATAGAGTCTGTAGCTCACCTGGGCTCAGGACAGAAGGCTGCAGGAGACTGCAGGGTCCCAGGCCCTGTGCAAAGATCATAGTGAGGTCCTGTTAACCTCCAAGTGTCACCTTGGCCTTTCCACAGCTTCATAGCCCACCAGCTGGTCCATTGGTTCCACCACAGTTTCATGTTCAATAGCTGTGCCAGTGGCTGGCAGAGCCTCTGCCTGTCCTGTAGTCATAGTCTTTCCTTTTGCTTTCTAATTATGCCCTTTAGAATCACAGTATTTTTAGTATTGGCATCGTTTGAGTAACCAAATGGCAAGACAAAGCAATGGAAAAGAAAGATGGTACTGAAATATCAGTATTTTGGAAGAAAGTATAAATAGACATGAGAGGCTGAGATGCTGGGCAGTATGTGGTTTGCAGCAGAAATACGAAGAGATAAGCAAGGTCTTCAAGATTATCGGGAAGTCTGCGGTGCTGATTCTTAGGATCAGGATCTCTGTACATCTGTATTGTCCTATCACTTCTCCTTCTTAATGTTCATCAATTATCTGGCTTGAGATAATGAACAATGGTATGTACAGATAGAAGCTTACAGCTGAGGGACTCTTGCTTTGCAGCTATGTTAAGCTGTTTGCAACTGTCTGACTGTATCCTTACCCATGTGTACTGAGCTTTCAGTCCTCATAGCTAAAGACATGCAAAGCATAGCCTAAAGAAACCAAAAGCTTCTTTGCGTCTGTGTGCCTTGTCCCTTAATTTAGATGAGATCTACCATAGTCCAGGTAACTAGAAGTTGGGCTCCTGTGAACCTCACCTGCTTTCTGAGTTACTTGCTGTGTGACTTCAGAAACACCCGCACACAGTGATGGAAAGAGGCATTCAGCACACCTGATTGTACATACAGTTGTTGCCATCATTTGTTGGAGGTTGAACCTCATGCAACTGCTACATAAAACCACATTCACATCACTGAGGTCTTCACTGACGACATTAAAACCATGGCTACCAAATTCATTTGTGAAGCCTCTTACATCCCTAGCCATGAGTAACTATTAGTTTCAACAGGAAGAGGTCAGACTCTTCTGGAGCTGAAAGGGGAATTTCACAACTGTCGAAGCTCGCAACGAGTCTCAAGAGCAATGCTATATTCCAGAACTGCAACTTCTTATGTCTTCAGTCAGTTAAAAATCAGTAAGAGTGCAGTATGATTTTGCAAAGTGCCTTGCCATCTGGGTGATTTCTTTGGGGATGTTTCCTAAGTGGTTTAGAATACCCTATCAGGTCATACTCTTACAGGTATACACTTAGCTTTGCCAAAATAGTAATAGAGATGTCGCCTTTGAGGCAGTTAAGCCATAAAGGGAGGGACTGATTTTCTAGAGAGCTACGTAGGGACACTAATTACCAAGGTTAATAAAAGGGTGATCTTTGTGTGCCTCAGTTCTTAAGTGTCCAAATGGGAAGACTTTACAAGGGCTCTAATTTCCAGAGATGTTTGTAAAAAGGGGCCTCATTTTGGGCATTTGAAAACTGAATATGTTCAGATCACTTATGATGTTAATAAATGGGTCAGAAAAATCTTCCTTGGAGAGGTACTGGCAAATTCTTTCTCTCTGATAATGCTCGATTATAAGCTAATGTTATGTCATTGAAAAAAGCCCAGTGAAGGCAGCAAGATGCTAGCTTTAGAAATATCAGACATAGTGAAAGTTACATAAAAATTAAAAAAAAAAGGATCTGATATGAATGGCAAAAACACACACAAAAAATCCCCAAACCAAACCCACCCCCTGCCATAGTGTGCCACATCACCTGGTCTGAGGAAAGAATGACAAAAAAGCAACCAAACTTCCAAAAAACACCAACTGGCTCTAGCCTGACAGATGAGTGAGCAATTTATGTATTCACCGAAGGATTGGCAGAGGTCCTGCCATGACAGCAACCTCCTCCCTAGCCCTGCTCTGCATAGCTGGGCTCTCTACCTATCCCAGTCCTAAGCTCCTGAAAAGGAGGAGCTTTGCTCTGTCCATTCCTTATTTATAACTTGTTGAGAGCCGGGAGGGAGGGGTGAGCTCTCTGGTGCATCCTGCTGCTGCCTGCCCGCTGCCAGCCTTGCAATCACAACTACAAATGCCTCCCGCCCAGCGTGGTGGCTGCCTTCGTGCTCTGGGGTTCCTCTGCCTGTTTGCAGTGGTAGAAGCAAAGACCAGAACTTATTACCTTGGGATTGTTGAAGAGTACTGGGACTATGCACCATCCGGGAAAAATCTGATCACTGGAGAAAGCCTCTTACAGGACAAGTAAGTCACTGGGGCTCTGATAAATTGAAGATGCATTGACAGCTCCAAAGAGAATTGATCAATGTGGTTCATGTTGCTGTAAAGGTCTAAATATGGTGTTTCCCTTGGTTTTCTTCAGATGATTTTGTCATAGGTGAGATGTCAGCTTCCAGGCCAGGGTAGACTGGTTGACTTCTCTTCCATCATGGTAGATTAAACAAGGTGATCCTGTATTTGAAAGTGGTGTTAAGGAACGGATATTTGTCAAAAAAGTGTTAGATAGTGGGCTCTGCGTGCTTTATGGAGATGCAGTGGTTTTTGGGACTTGCTGTCCACTGGCAAATTGCAACTTTGCCGTAATCAAGCACAGCTCTTTGCAATAAGGCATAGAAGTCTGTTCAAGTGGCAAAACATTTTAGGTTTTCTCCCTGCAAGATGATACAAGCTGTGGGACTTGGTATTAACATTGTAAAATTCAGATAAGTATGGTACCTGTGAGTGAGATACAAGTAGATGTCCATATACGTATGGAGACCTCCATTTAGGGAATCTGTTTAACTAGGTGCTTAAACGTACAAGGGTAAATGGTCATACCGAAGTCACAGCAATCAGCTGTGCTGAAACTGGAGTCTATAGGTAATCACAGTGATAAATTATGCCTTGGCCAGTGGAAAACAGGCGTCTGTTCTTGTGCTTTCACTGCTGGGGTTGGCAACGTGTCCCTCACACACCAGGAGAGGTGGCCTGGACATTGAATGGGGACGACACAGACCCTTGGTGCTGTTCCACAGCACGGGCTTTAAATGTGCATGGGAGTATTTTTAATTCATTGAAACTTTGACATGCAAGAGATAGTTTGGGGGTCCTTCCTCTGTGCCTAGGCTTCAGGTTGGGGTGGGAGCTGTGAGCAAGTGTGGGGATCCTGGTGTCCATACCAGGTCTGGAGCCACACTGGGAGCTGAATGCTTTGAACCGCGAGTTAGAAGTGGGAATGTCCTTTCTCATTTTCAGGAAATCCCAGGCAATGCCAGACTTTTCCCTAGTTAACAGTAATTACAGAATCCTTCCCAGTTGGACTTCATAAGGGAGATTATTTTGCCACAAGTGGGAGGCAAGAAAGAGTTTTATTTTTCAACACATTTATGCTTATGGTTTTAACAAGTAGATGTCCCAGATAGCATCCAAGTCAATAAGTGCTACATTTATAGGTACAATTCAGTCTAATAATGGTTCCCAGCCTATGAAAACAAGCTGGAAAGGTTGTTCTTCAGTTGTGTTAAACACCTGAATTTATCGCTTCCCTTCTCTTTTTAGCAGAGGACTAATTTTGCTGTTCCCTAAACAGAGAGGGAAGTTTAGGGAAGTTTCTCACTGAACTAGTGAGAGGGAAGACCTCTCACTAGACATAACTCAGCTTTAAGGGAAGAGCAGTAAACTCACCCCAATACCATAGAGAAATTGGAATCTGTTCTGTAAATTGTACTTTAAAGCTTGTTTGCCCTCTGTGCCCCCTGAACATCAAGTGGCACATTTACTTTAAAGTCTGTGACATAAATGTAGTGCCCTTTGCATGGCATGACAGGGAGGGAAGATAGTTTATGTCTTCAGTCATCATTGTAATGTAGTAATTACAGAATGTTAATTCCAAAGGGTTTACCCACAGAGGATTTTAATGTAGACTCTATACCCAAAGCTGGGGAGCTGTTTGCGATGAGCTCCTTAAGTGCTGAACAATAAAGTGATTCTTTTAACTAGTGTAGTCCATTTCCAAAGTGTATCGAGCTGAGCCAGAATAAAGCGCTATATTCTGGTATAATAATGTGTCTGAATAAACATGTGGACTAAATAGTGGACTGGTAATAGCTGTTTTGACTATTTAGCTCTTTAGGATAACCTCTAAAATAAATTTTAAGCATTATACTAATGGGTTACTTTTCAGCAAATTAATTGGTTCCTATGGATATTATATAAAACGTAGTTCCATAAATAAATTGAAGGATCCTAGGGTAGAATCCTGTACCTGGGTATGGACAGAAATGCATTGCGAGCCAGCTATGTTCTGCAAGGAGCCACGCTCATATTCGCTGAACTTAGCACTTCTCACCTTGTGATGCATCCTCACAGCACCCATCTGATGGGGCACTATCCCAGTTTTATTGATAGGGAAGTGAAGATAAAGAGGTTGCAGACAAACTGTTTATCTTTAAAAGAGTCTGTTCATACACATAAAGGAATGCTCCCTTTGATTCCAGCTAGTCCACAGAGATATAATCAAAACCACTTATTCTTCACTACTTAATAAAAATGCTGAATTATCAAGTGTGTAATGGAAAGTGTTACGTTACCTGGATCAGATAGTGAGGTTTAAGAGGTGATTTTCAATGTTGCTGTGCCAAAGTCAATAGTATCTTCCTCAGCTTGTTTGCTGTTAGCAGAAAGGAGATTTCAGTAACTGAGGTAGGGGGTTGGAAATCAGGTGAGCTGATTTTGGTACCAGGCACAGCTACACACTCCCCTGTTCCCGCTGTGCTGGTGCTGAGTGAGCTGCCTCCAGAGCCAGGAGCCCTAGAGCTGCATCAGCACCTCCCTGGGTGTGAGCTGAAAAGGCTTCCTCTCATCAGAGCTGATTAATGCAGCCCTTTGTTAGCACAAGTATTCTGCTTGGATGCTAATTTTTATTAGGCCTGGTGTTGCTGCTGTGCTCAAGGGCCAGCCTATTGCTTGCACAGAGTTAGTATCTTGCTGGGCATCAGTGTCTCTTATGTAAAGAGAGTAATGAGTCTGTTCACCTCTGCCAATTGTCTTGTCTACTGGAAGCCTCAAGCTGTTCCACTACTGCTTGTAATTTGGAGTGTTATGAATGAAACCAGAGCATTTCAGTCTTAGTTCTTCCTTCAAAAATTAAGCCAACATTTTCTGAAGCACACAGGACTTTGGAAATCACAGATCTAAATTATGGCCACTGAGTCGGGGTGAACTGGGAAGGTGCTCAGCATGCCCTCCCACCTGATAGAACTGGTGAAAGAGCTGCCATCATTAAAGCATGGTGGACTGAACACACAGGGTGCAAGGTGCTGTCAATGCTGCTGGACCTGCTGCAGATCCCAGTGAGATTTGGTAGTCTGGGACATGAATATTACTGCAGTAGGAGGGTGAGCTCGGACATTACCTGCTCCCTTTAATGGCCACATAGGCAATGGCCTTTCAAGAGAAAAATACACTTGGGTGTTGTGGTTTGACATATGGCAGTTTTTCCCTCCCTGCTGTGGCTCAGCCCTCAGGATTAGAGTTTGACTGATAATCCCTTTAATCAATTTGGTACTAGCTTATATGACAGATATTTAAATCTTACTCTGCTGGTGGTAGATTTTTACTTGATATAACAGCTCATCCCTTTTCTTTAGGCCACCGATGCTGCATTTATCCAGGCCAAGTCTTGCACCCACCAACAGTAACGGGTGATTTTTGTTATCACAGCATCAAACACACTTTATGCAATTTGCCTACGAGGAGATCCCGCCCAGATAAATGACAGTAAAACTGTCATCACAGGTGCTAAACTAATGGCCAAGTCATCATGCAGCCAAACGACCCAATTGCATCAGCAGAGATGAGCACTGTGGGAAGGGTCAACATCAAAAGGAAATTCAAGGTAAAATCCCTGCTCTAATGAAGCCTGAGTTTTGTTATTGACTTCAGGGGAAGCAGAAGTTTATTCTGGGAGAGAAACCATTATAGCCACACTTAACTGGTGAGACCTCAGAGCTTTGTCTATGGTTTTATGGGTTTGATTGGCATCCTCCATGGTTCATGTTGGTCAGAAAAGGCCTAAAACACCCTTTGAGGATATCGTGTCTCTTTTTTTCAAGGACAGACAACTTTGTTGTTTGATGATCTGTGGTCAGGGCAACATCTACAAATATGAGTTGACACCACCGGTTCCCCTCCACTGGCCATTCCTCTAGCATGGACATTGTCCATCACAGGAGTCATCTTTTGGTGAACAGGTTACCTGAACAGGTTACATGACCCAGGGTTAAAGTGACTGGGGCATCCTGGAGCCATGGGCACTGTCCTGGCTTACTCCAACCACTGGAAAAATGGGGAGATTTCAGGATAAAACCCTGATATAAACTCAGCCATAAAGCATGGTTGGGTGGGAGATGTGCCTGCCCATGGCAGGGGCTTTGGAACTAGATGACCTTAAGGTCCTTTCCAAACCAAATTATGATTCTCTGTGAAGCAGACAGAGAGTAAGGAAGGTTTTGCCACTAGGGAACAAACCCATAAAGATAGTTCTTTATATGGCTGTCTGTGTAAAATCTATGGCACGTTAGTGGAACAATGGTAATAAAAGAGAGTTTGCACCCAGGAGTGTACAGTGACTATTGGGCACGTTAACTGCAGGAGAAAATTTGGGACTCCACATCTGGTAGCTATTTGAAGTACTTTTCATGGTGATACAGAGGCAAACAAATTCAGCAGGCTTCAAAATGATACTAGTGAGAGATCTCGCTCCAGTCTACTGAGGAGTTCGGCCATGCATAACATGTAGCTCTCCATTCCTTACTGCATGCTACTACAGCAGTTACTACAACTACACAGGTAGTTACTACACAGTACTCATGTAAGCACCTCTTGCAAAAGTAACCTCTGTTAGGTTGCAGCTGTGTTTAAGATCAAAAGTAGCATAAACATGCTTAAAATGTTGGCAAAATACTTCTCTTGTGTGATAAAAGAAATACATGTAGAAATTACTCTTAGCTCATGGTCCTACCCCGAGATGGCAGATTATCTGCATGTCCAGTCTTGATGTGAAGTAGAATCTGCATGACACTCTTGTTTTATTCTTTCTCTTATTTGGAAGGGTTGTACGCTCATCGTTGCAGGGACATGAATGTCTGTAATTATTTATTATTTATGTCTGTAATTATTTATTATTTATGTTCATACTTATTTTAAGGAATTAAAGTTAATTCCCTATTAATAAACCTTTGTCCCACTCGTGTATTGCCAGCTTTCCTTGGAGTTTAAGAACTGATGAGAGTGGTCAACTGGAAAAATGAGATCAGGTGCACAAATAAAAGGCAGGATTTGCATGGCTTTCTTAGTCTGAACAAGATTTTTTATGCCCTGATTCACAGCCTGCATAACTCTATATGCAACCTCAATACTGGCTTGACTGGAGGAGATGGACTGAACTTAGGAAGGTTGCATGGGTCCACCTCCAGATGATGGAGTATTCCCTTTTCCTATGAGAAGTACAACTGGCTGACCATTGCAACTTTCTGTACATGAAGTGCAGGCTGACAACTGAGTTGGAGGGAGATAGTCAAGATTTATGAAAGCAGCTCTTACAACTGCACAAGACCAAAAAGATGGAAGAGGTTCAGGCAGAAATATCACAAAGCCACCAGGAGGATGAAGCAGTTTGAAGGGAGCAGGGGAGCATGGAGAAGCAGAGGGAAGGCTTGTCTTCTTGTACAAGACAAGAGAGAAATGACAGATAAAAGATGTTTTGGCAAGGGGTGACCAGTAGGATAGGTGCATTGTGACCACTGGAAGAAAGAGACAAAGGCAGACTCAGAGAACTGGATGTGTTTAACCTTTACAGCACTTTGAGAAACCACTACTGCAGTAACATACTGGGAAATCATTAGTGGGAAAGAATGAAACAAGGGGTGCAGCTGAAGGGGATGTTGAACTCAGTGACTGAGCATGTGAAGTGTTTCCCAGTGAAGCAGACATCATCAAAAGAAGACAGGGAATGGTGCTTGAGAGCTGTTGTCAAAGACAGGAGAGGAAAGGTCAGTAGGACACTATCCTGAAGCCGAGAAAATCTCCAGGGGATTGTGGAGATGGTCTAAGGGATCCATCTCCAGGGTTTGGATGATGCACAGATATGAATAGCACTGGCATCAGAAACTTTATGGAGCAATGAGAAGCTCTTAAAGACAGAAGGATGGGGAGAATAGCTCTGTGATTCACTGATGGAGCAACAGGGACCGTAGCACTGAGCCCGTGCCAGCTCCCTTGAACACATCTCTGGTTGTACTGTGATGCTGGGGAGACATAACATCCCCACAGTGTGGCCCCATGCTCATGATTCAGGCATCTGGGAGTGCAGAGGAGAATTCACTCTTACTCATGCAGCCTTTCAACTGTGCTCTGGTGAGACCCCATCTGGAGTGTTGTGTCCAGCTCGAGTCCTCAACAGAGAAAAGACATGGACCTGTTGGACAGGGTCCAGAGGAGAGTCACAGAGATGACCACGGGGCAGGAGCACCTCTGTTACAAGGAAAGGTGAGACAGTTGGTGTTGTTCAGCCTGAAGAAGAATCTGGGGAGACCTTATTGCAGTCTTTCAGTTCTCAAAGGGGCCTATAAGGAAAATAGGGAGAGACTTTTTATCAGGGTCTGTTGTGACAGGACAAGGGGTCATGGTTTTAAACTGAAAGAGGGGAGACTCAGGTTGGATGTGAGGAAGAAATTCTTTGCAATGAGGGTGATAAAACAGTGGAATAGGTTGCCCAGAGAGGTGGTGGATGTTCCATCCCTGGAGACATTCAAGGCCAGGCTGGACATGGTTCTGGGCAACCTGATCTGTCTGAAGATGTCCTTCCTCATTGCAAGGCATGAGCTTAGAAGGTCCCTTCCAACCCAAACTATTTTATGATTCTAGGGCTGATACCATTAGCTCCAATATGGGGAGTCTTTCTGCAAAGGACTTTAAGCACTGCAATGTGCAGCACAACAACATTTGTAAAGAGACAAAGAATTACCAGCTACTTGCAAGGCTACAGTGGGCACCCAAAAGTCCTCCTGGATGAAACTGGGCAGTCTGGACACCCAGAGTAGGACTCACAACAACCAGTCTGCTCTGTTATTGGGTACTGATGGCAACCAAAAGGACGTGCCGAAAATACATGTCCATATAGATAGAACTGGGGTCCACCCCTCCTAGACAGAAAGAGGAGTGAGACTGAAGTGTCTGCACCCCAAGAAACTACCAAACAGAAGGGCATTTTGAGTAGGAAGCTCTTCTGTCCTTTGGAGAGTGTGGATCTAGAAGGAATGGAATTTATGAAAGATACCAGGTCTGTAATACAACAGAAAAGGCATCAGTGGCATGTATGATTTCTCTCTCAGAGTTCATTGGTTGAATTCTTTCAAACAATGATGAAACAAACCCTATAATTAACCAGGGCCAAGAGGCCAGGTTGCTCCTTTCATGCTGTGACCCATTTCTGGTTCCACGACTCTTGCATTGCTTGATGCCCTGCACAGAAGAGCATCACTTACATTGAGACTGACTGCAGCTGATACCCATTGCTCGGACAGTGGATGCTGCAGCTCTGAGTGGGTGGAGGGTTTGAACAGGCTTCCTTTCAGAAACCTGGCACTCAAAAGACTTCTTTTCCTGGCTCCTAGCTGGCTTTAAGTAGGAGACAGGCACAGATCTAGACAACAAAGACGCTACGGCATGGCTTTAGGCAATGAGAAAGTCCCCAGAGCACTGGAACAGGTTGCCCAGGGGTGTTGTGGAGCCTCCTACGTTGGAGATATTCAAGGTCCGCCTGGACAAGTTCCTGTGTGATGTACTCTGGGTTACCCTGATCTTGCAGGGGGGTTGGACTAGATGATCTCTTGAGGTCCCTTCCAACCCTTGGGATTCTGTGATTCTGTGGTGCCTACAACTACATTTTTTTTCCAGGGTGATTTCTTGAACCTCAAAACCCAACTGGAGTTTGGAATCCCAAATCAATGCCTTTAAAGGCGCTAGGCTCATGTCAAGCATTTGACAAAGCTTGATCAAGAAGTGCATTTTTTTGGGGTACATCTCTCCTGCAGGAGAGGTTGTATCCCAGGGGTGTGAAGTTGTGGGAGAGTATGCAATGTTGTCTGGCCAGAAAGCCAAGGGCATAAGGGCATTGTCATCATGGGGAAAGCATGCCACTGCATGGGGAAAGGTGCCACTGCAGCACCTCATTTACAGTACTTGGTGGCTGATGAAATGGGAAAAATTCTGCTGAAAAATATCTCCTGAAAATCAGTACTTTCTGGGAAAAAAAGTATTCTTTTTTTTTCTAGAGAAAATTTCTTTTAAAACATTTTAAAAATTAACTTCTAATTTGAATTAAGGCATAGCCACGTGAATACATTGCCATGAGGTAAGGAAGCATGTGCATTTACACTGCACTACCACTGACTCCACCTACTACTCTGTGGTAGTACTCTTGTAGCAGCTCTTTCCCCTAGGCATTGGAAGGTATCTTCTCTCGGTGAGCATGGTGTGACTTGCCAGGCCTTGGTATGCGTGCAGACAGTTACCACAAACCTGCTACTTCACTGAAAATCCAGATTTCTTGGTAACATTCTTTAACCACACTTTTCAGGTATATTTATCTGACATACATTATTCTGTGAAGAAGCAGACTGAGAAACTTCTGTTCCTTGCCCTCCATTCTAGCCAACTTATTCTGCCACAGCAGTATCATTGGCAGTGTTTTCATTTGTGCCAAAATGGGTCTTGTTTTGCTACAAAGCACATTTTTCAATGAAAAAACATTCTTTTCTGAGGCTTTTCTATCTGGATCACTACAGGGACTATTTTCAACAGTGATCACAGAGGTGTAGTGACCACAGATGGGGAATGCTGTGAGTTGTGGTGTCACACAGAGATGGCTTGAAAAGAGGGAGTAGTGGATCTTATGGGGAACAAATTACAGTAAATCACACCTTTCAACTCATGTGACATCCAACACCTAGGTTGCTGGCGCTGCACAAAAGCACCTAAATAAAATGGGTTCAAGCAGGTGAATTGGCCAGTCAGAACAAAATTGCTATATTTCTGACAGTGATACTTCAGGAAAATTTAGCTCAGGTTTTTTTATAAGCTTATTTGGAAGCATGAAAGGCCAAACAGCCTTCAGAGGATTTAGAAACTCACAGAGCAGTCAACTATGGTGAAATTTGTCATACAGTCCATGGCTGGCTGTGTATCAAAGGGGTTCATTTCCACGTTCTTTGTGTGCAATATTTAGGGACGAAGAACGTGTATCATACTTGTCAGCTGTTACGTGGAGAGAAGATTTTCTAACGTAACAGAAGGGATGAGCACGGCTTTCCAGTAAGGTGTTATTATAGATAAAAGGGAAAAACTAATTTCCATCTGTGTAAGAAATATTTACTGGGAGCACCTCTGCCTTTAGTTGGAATATTGGCCTATTGTGTGAAGTTCTTGTGTTCAGACTTCAAAAGGTACAGAGAAATAATGGAAGAAACTCAGAAAAGAGCTTCAGGAAAGATTTGTGGCATGAAGAATGTCAGTGTACTTGGTTTGTGCTGAGGAAGGGTAGAAAGCAATTTAGTCAATTAATTGAAACTTATGCAAGTGCCTGCATAGAAAAGAAGTTCCTGATGGTATGTGGTTTCTTTGATCCGAGAGAGGGCTTGGTGGGAACCAGAGGGTGAAGTGTGGAGCTAGATGATATTAGACTACAAATGCAATTCAGGATTTGAAGGGAGCTGGTATTTAGTAGCCATAATATGTCAACCACTGACCTTATGGTGGGTTCTACATCACTTGGAGTTGCTATAAACAGACTCTGGAATGTAGAGATGATGTATTTAATGCAAAATATTTCTTGCCACTCCTCTGGGGTGTCAAACTACTTGATTAGGATTGATCTCATTTGGGTTTCTTCTCCTTCTGAACAGTCATGCTTTCAGATGTGAGGTTTCAAACCTTCAAAAGAGGGAGAATCTGCTAAAACTGTATTGAAAGGCTTGAGTGGCTGGTCCTCAAGTAAGGACTTGTAGTAACCATTCTGAAGACCAGACCTGCAAGTAAGATGACCGTTACTGCACAGAAAGGGGTTTGGACCCTGCTAACACTGTCCAGGTTTATGCCTCCGCTTCTATTCCACCAGCAATGTTATACACCCCAGAGAACTACTTATGTGCACTGCAAGCACCAGTTATTTGATCAGCTCTTAAAGGAGTTTTTTGGTCTTTAAATTATTTTCCCTTCCTACACTAGGTTTGCAAGTGTGTATGCGACAAGAGGAGCCAACCGGATAGGACGTGTGTACAAAAAGGCTATTTTTAGGCAATTCACAGATGACACTTACTCCCAGGAGATCCCCAAAGCAGCATGGCTGGGGTTCCTTGGGCCAGTCCTGAAGGCAGAAGAAGAGGATGTTTTTATCATCCATCTAAAAAACTTTGGCTCCCGCCCATACTCTGTGCATCCGCATGGAGTCTTCTATGACAAGGACTCTGAAGGTAAAAGCTGGTTTGCCTTTTTCTCTCCTTTTCCCCTGGAGTAGCTAATATCACAGCTAAAAGTCTGTCCAAGTGTTTATTGTTCTGCCCATTGACATCAGAGGACTTTAGATCACCCTCTCATAAACACACCAGTAATTGCAGCTGATGACTAAAACCAGGAACAGCCTCGTCCCTTAAAACTTTTTGCCACAAACCCTCAATGCCTGGGATAAACCCAGTACAGAACAGGTTAGGTGGGTCTTTTTTCTTGAATTATAAGTCACCAAACCACCTTTCGTCATTCCTTCTACTTTTAGCCTGTTTGAATAGATGGAGTTCTTGTACGTGAATGTTTTCCTCGGAGTAGGGCTACAACAGGCATGTTTTCATTTTCAGATTCTCAAACCTATGCATGTCTATTTTGGTTAGAGGACTGTATGGATTTGCTTACATTCATTACTCTCATCAGTTTTCTGTGTGTCCAGCCTTGGGGAAGATCCCTTGGTGGTCCTCTCAGATCGTCGTTTAACCTTAGACACTGTGAGAAGATACAGTGTTAGCTGACAAAAGGTGTAGATGACTGATGGGAGTAAAGAACCAAATCAGAAAAAAAGTTTTGTCTACTGATAAATAATAAATTTGAATTCTCATCATTTTTCTAATGGTATTGCCAGAACTTCTGACTTTTTCACAAGTTCTCAGTGTTTCTGTTTGTGTGTGTTGTTATTATTTTATAAATCTGTGATAAAATAGATTAAATTACACATCTATTTAAGGAAAACAGTTAAAGGGGGACCTAAAAGTTTCCTTTTTTCCTTTTAATATATTAGGAGCACTTTACCCTGATGGAACCGGTGGTAAAAGCAAAGAGGACGACTTTGTTGTTCCTGGTGGAAATTACACGTACACATGGCCAGTAAGGAAAGATTATTCCCCAACTTTGGCAGACTCAAACTGCTTGACTTGGATTTACCATTCTCACATTGACACACCAAGAGATATTGCATCTGGTTTAATTGGGCCACTGCTGGTTTGTAAAAAAGGTACTGAGCTAGAAACAGTGACAAAGCAAGCCCCTCTGCCAAGCTTGGCATCTTAACAGTCATTTTTGCTTACAGGTATAAACCTGATGGTCTAGAGTCTATCCCTACATAGCCCATAAAAAGGGGCAAGGAATAGCTGGGCCATTCCAGGAGCATCCCAGGGTAGGTATTGTAGCTCTGGGACAACCCCCTTCCTGCTCCCCTTAGGCTTCACAAGAGGTTTGCCTTGGCTGGTGGAGGGACTGCAGCATTCTCTGTGGCCAGCCAGTCATGGCCAAGACCAAAAATAAATGGTCCCAAACTGAGATCATTTCAGGACAAGCAAAGGACTCATTGCCCAGGAAATGAAAATAGGGCTGGGCAGGTGACTTTGGCATTGGCATTTACATATTTGAAACCCCAATGTTCTTTGTCATTTTTCTCCCCATACAGATTATATATCTATTTTTGCTCACAAGTTGTTTATCATAGCAATACAGGGATGCGCGCTGAACTGCTGAGGTGACAACCTGTCCCATGTACTTTATAGTCTGCTGATTTTGTGCTGGAGCCATCAGGGACCATGTACCAGCTCTCTCCCCTTTATCTCTGCTGCCTTTTTTCAGTACTTCCCGCAGTACAAAATCAGCCCTGATTTTATATACAGAACATATAAGTGAATGTTTTGTACATGAAAAAGAGAAATGCTTCAATGTGGGAAGAATAGGTCTGGTCTTCATCTTAACTCACACAATTAAAGTGTCTCAGACTAACATTCTCCCAGAGAACCTCTGAATTCTACAGAACTGCTTGAATATATGAAACTGAGCCAATAACTACGCAATAATACATGAAACCAGGAGATAGCACATTCAGAACAGTCCTAGCCTGAAAGGCCAGGTTGTCTGCATGTTTGGTCTTGAATTCATCAAGGTGGATATCTGCATGATGCTACTGCTGTAGTCCTCTGTCCAGTGGTGGTGTGTGGCTCCTTTACAGGACTGACAACAAGGCTCTGGGGCTCCCTTCAGTAGGAGACAGGGGAAGCAAAGGTTTCCTTGAGTTCAGAGTTAGACTGGATGAAGTCTAAACCTGTCAACGAGTATTAGTAAACGGCTCAGTATCGCCACTCCTATAGTCTCAGGTTGTTCCCCAAATGATCACTCAGATAATGATATTGAACTTAGCCTGAACAGATTATATTCATTCTGCCTTCAGCCTTCTTAAATTTGACTGTCTACTCCTAGATAATTGTCGAGGCTTTGTTGTTAGTCCATGGAGGGTGAGCCACATTTAAATGACCATTCCGAGGGTATGGTTCAGCAGTCACTTCAGTGCAACAGAACTGCAACAGAACTTGCCTCTCCCCAATTCCTGGTCAAAATAAAAAGTCACTGGTTTCTGGCTCTATCAGGCCCATGACCCAGCTTACTGTGTAGACACAGAGCTGTTAACACTGGACCAAAGAGCAGGGTTGGGTGCAGTGGGCCATAGATGGGGAAAATGGGACCCAGATATTGGCAGGTACTTAAACTTATGTCAAATTAAAATGATCCTGAAATATCAGCTTAACTTAGGCAAGATGAACTGCCTTCTGGAGGCACTCATCTGTCTTTTGTGGGGGGGGAGGGGAAAATTAGGTGAGATTTAAAATCAGGTGCCTGTAGATCATGGGCAGAGCACTGTATTTGCTCAGGTGCTCCAAAGTTATTGTCACTTTTAAATTCAATCCCCTCCAAGGCTTTTTTTATCACTTTCCTTTTCGTTTGCGATTTAGGAACTGCAGATGAGACCTCAATAGAAGGGACTGGTGCTGTTAACGCTTTTGCCCTGATGTTTAGCATTGTAGATGAAAACTTCAGCTGGTACCTTGATGAGAATATAAACACATTCTGCTTAGAGCCAGCCACAGTTGACAAAGAGGATGAAGATTTCCAGACCAGCAACCGAATGCATGGTGAGCAGGACTCTTGAGCAAATGGTGACCTACAGCAGGCTCTTTTCATTTGAGTAGGACTTTCTGCTGCTTGTGATGTCCTTTACCTGTATCAGCAAGGAATGGGGTCAGGATGTGGAAGCAGAGCTAATAAAAAGCTTCTCCATAAATACAGCACAACACACTGGTTTGCAGAAAGGGGATTTGGCTTTCATGCCCGGCTGTGCCATTTGTTTAGCATTTTCTCTTGGGTAACAGATTTAAGCCATTTGGTGACTCTTTGACCAGCTCCGAAAAGAGAAAAGCAAGGTGCAGAGCACTTGGACATGTAGATCTCAGGCACTAGAATGGGTTGCCCAAGAAAGTTGTGAATGCTCCATCCCTGGCGGTGTTCAAGGTCAGGCTGCGCAGAGCCTTGGGTGACATGGTTTAGTGTGAGGTGTCCCTGCCCATGGCAGGGGGGCTGGAACTAGATGATCTCAAGGTCCTTTCCAACCCTAACTGTTCTATGATTCTGTGATTCCATGTTCTCAAATGGCCTTGTTGATGGTGAGCTGGCTGGTGCAACCACTCCTGTGGTCCAGATATCCATTGGCCTATAGTACATTGTGCCATTTGGAGATCTAGTGTAAGAAGTTAAATCCAGGTATTTCTCTGTGTTTTGGTTGTTCCGTGGAGCCTAGGAGCTAAAACATTTTGCAAAATATGAGTCTTATTCTCCTAGTGTCCTGATACACTGTCAGGTGTGGAAGCTGAGCAAGAGACAGCTGACTAGACTGATTTGACTGATATTGTAATTTTCAAATCCAAATTGCTTAAGCCTGGCACATAATGGCACATTTATGACTCAGAATAAGAGGAACTAGATTTCAGACATACTAAATAGCTGCAGAACAAGTTAACTTCATTATCAGGCTTTTTTGGTGATGACTTGGCCTTTGCCAATCTTGATACCACCCAGGAAGCTTTTCAGAGACCCAACCAGAGAATTTGGGCCCTTTGATCAACCAGAGTTGTAAGCTGCATGTTTAAAATGGTACTCTTCATCAAGGAGCCTGTGAAGGCCTTGAGGGTATTCAGACAGTTTCTTTTCTGGGCCAGGAAAGGATCATCCTTAAAATGGAATCAGAGGCACTTGGCACTTCTCTTTCATCTCTCATAAAGTCTCATACTTTTGTTTTTAGCTATTAATGGCTATATTTATGGCAATCTCCCCGTCTTGGAGATGTGCGCTGACACTTCCATGTCCTGGCACTTGTTTGGCATGGGAAGCGAGATAGATATCCACGCTGCGTATTTCTATGGCCACACGTTCACCAGCAGAGACCAGAGGGCAGATGTCATTGGTCTGTTCCCAGCAACGTTCATCACAGCGGAGATGACTCCTGGGAACCCGGGGAGGTGGCTGATAACGTGCCAGGTTAACGAGCACTTACGAGGTATGCTGCTATAGATCTCCCTGATCCTTCCAGAAGTTCCAGCCTTTATTATGCTTGGAAAAGAAAACTGAGAGATGTTTCCAGGCAAAGCAGGATTTCACACCTCTTTTTTTGTGACTAACTGAGCACTTTGGAACTATTTCACCAGATAAACATCACGAATATGAGTTTAGTCACCAGGGGAAATTACACATGTTGGGCCAAATCTTCAGCTAGTATGAATAACTTAGCTGTGTAATTCATATGAGGAAGGCTTGCTAGACCCAGTGCTGATGCCACACTTTCTGTGAGTGATGAGAGGAGCATTCATCACCACTTTTTGTTGTAAATAAGAAAAACATAAACATATAAAAATAAAATAGAAATGACACCACATAAAACCCACATAAACTAAAATCGTGCCAACTGACGCTTCATAGCTTTTTTCTTTACAGAAATCAGACAAAAATGGGCAGGGTTTTCAGGAACCTTCACACGAAGGAATCTGGTGATGATGTGGTATTTGTGCGGTGTGATAGCCCAAAAGCACATATCAAAACCTAGGTCTTATGATAGCAGGCAATGTATAATTATATCAGAGATGAACTGGAAGAATTTTTACATCTAAGAACTTGCACATTGATTTCAGTGGGACTTGCATCAGGCAAAACAGACTTGATTCCGGCAACCAGCAAATCTTTTCAGTCTGGTAATAACCAGCCTCTATTCCAGTGAAAGTCAAGGGGAGATGACGCCATTTTGCACACTTCAGGAGGCACTCTGACCCCCAAAATCATTCCAGCATCCTTACCCAGATTAAAGAATTGAGTAAATAAGCCCACTAATGAGTGTCATTGATGTCAGTGGGTTTACCTGTGGCATAAAATACCACCTTGCAAGAGAAGGGTGATAGCATCTTCCCAGGCAGTGGATCTCTTTAAAAATAGCAATTTTCCCTAGTATTTGTTTCCAATCCATGTAGTTTCTAAAGAGTTTTGAATGTGCATTTGTATCCATGAGATTGCTGACCCTGCAGCTGGCCAAGGACTGTCTCCAGACTCTTTCTTCTCGCAGGTGGCATGGAGGCACTGTACGATGTTCAGATCTGCCAGAAGAACCTGTCTCGGCCCTCACCGCCCAGTCACAAGAGGAGATATTATATCGCTGCTGAAGAAGTGCTCTGGAATTACGGACCTGACGGTTATGATAAATTCACTGGGCAGGGCTTAAATGCCACTGGCAGGTGAGCTTTCTAGTCCTCTCCTGTTGCGCTTTAATTTCAGGAGTCAGGGTGATTCACTAGGGTTAGGTCCTGCACTGTCATTAACTTTAACTGAAAGGGGCAGGGAGGAATGGATTTCAACAACCTTGCCAGGAAGTTATATTCGTAACTGCAGTGCTTGGAGTTGCCTTCTGGAAGCACTTATCTTGATCCATTAAGTCCATGGAGAAAGTGAGCCCTTTGTGCCTTTGTGAGGTACACAAACTTCAACAGAGCTAATGAGCGTACATTGAAACTCCTCAGGCAGCTTTCACACTAACACTCAGTGTACCTCAGAGGTGCCACAATGGCAGATTTCCCCCCCTTTTACTACGATGAAAACGATTTGTATTACATTATCTCCTTTGCTAACAAGGATTAGAGACATGCTGTGCACAGTTAATGGCACAGGTGTTGCACTATGCTGGTTAGAGGTAAGTTGACATAGACGTCTTTCTAAGGAAATGGGGTTAAATACATGAAAGCCTAATGTACAATGAATGTCCATTTGTTAACTAATTTCTAATTGTAATTCAGATCAGTAATATCTCCCCTTGTCTGCTACAGAAGTGTATGCAAACTAGCAACTTGGGGGGGGCAGTTTCTCTTGTGCCTGGAGTTACGACTTCATTTGAAATTAAGTCTTCTGCCTGAATCTCCAACTATTTAACCAATCCAATTTGTTAATTCCACAGTGAATCTGCAACATATTTCACACAAGGGACAGACAGAATAGGAGGTCAGTACTGGAAAGTTCGCTATGTGGAATATACTGATGCAACGTTCAGTAAGAAGATTTGGTCAGAGGACATGAAGCACCTGGGAATACTTGGTACAGTGAATGTTTTCCCTTTCTGTCATTATGTCAGGTTTGAATGCAGATCCACTTGAATCCAGAGGGGAATTTTATGCATACAGCTGCCAGTCAGCTCTCTCTTGTTTAGATGGAAATATATTAGAGGGTAGCTCTACTAACACCCTCTCTCATCTTTTAAGGCCCTGTTATAAAAGCTGAAGTGGGAGATACAGTGCTGGTTACTTTTGCCAACAAAGCCAGAAGAAGCTATAGCATTATGGCCCATGGCGTAAGCTTCAGCAAGCTGTCAGAAGGAGCTCCATACATAGATGGTAAGTTTTGACTGTACAGCTCTATCATCACATCCAGAATACCTGAGTATAAAGATGTTCTGTTGCTCTGCAGGTTTGCCCTTTATGTGGATGCTAGGGCAGAGAAGGGATGACTTGATTAATTTGTGTCTACTGTACATGTCACAACCCATGGGACGCCCCAGTCTGCCAATGTGCTGGTTCTTTCTCCTGGACATGTACCATAAAGGAGTCTAAAACTCGACAAGATCCATGTTAAGCCAAAGTCACAGGCAGAATCCAATTGATATTAACTCTAATCTCTCTCAAGTGCATTCAGTGGATCTCTTCTGGACATGCTCCAGAATTATGAAGCTAAAGATCTGGCACAACGCCCCTGCTGAGTCTTTGAATACAGCCATCCACATGGTCTGGGTTGCTATACTCCTGATTCTCTAATCCAGGCTGGGCATTGCCCTTGCTTCACTGTCAGGATAGTCAGTGTTGGAGGCAGCTTTTATCTGATTGCCCTGGAATATGAAGCAATGATAATCCTTATTAATCCTCATAAATATGTGAACACTCAAATGGAGCATTCACCAAAGGCTTCCTTTCATTTTGTACAAGAACAAGATCTGCATCTAAATGTTAAATGCCACGTTGAATTGGTAGGCACCTTTTCTAGACAGAAACAAACCCTTTAGAGGGGTGAAGTCCCATTTACTTTGCACACGTATGTCACCCTCTGGTGATGCGTTCTGTCTCAATCAACTACAAAAGAAGCCTAAAGTTTGGGTGAGAGACTGAGATAGATGGCTCAAGTCAGGTGAGCTGAATGCCATCCATAGTGCTACAAAGATAATACTGTGGTCTCTGAAAAAGATTTTGTTGCATTCGTAGCACTGAAAAGAAAGGTAGGCCTCTTGTCTAATTGCTTTGTTTCCACTACAACACATCAGAAAGAAACTCATAGGACATAATCCCTCTCTGAGAACTACGCTAAGATAATTAGGTCAACATGTAAAACTCATAACATCATACAATAAAATCAATACAAAAGGCTTTATTAAATTCTGTTGTCTCCACTTGCTGACCTTGCAACACAACAAATTTGCCAGAAGGCCCCAATGCATCATTAAATTGGTTTGAGTTCAGCCTTGAAGTTACCCGCACATGTCCTAATGCCATCTGTGTCAGATGTAGCTCCCTGGTGGAAGTGCAGCTTCCCTCTGCTTGCAGTCCTGTCTTGCTTTCATTTAACACTCCCCAGTAATAGCTCCCATCAGCACTGAACACTTTGGAGTGGAGCAAAATCAAACCAAATCCCACAGTTCAGTAGCAGTGCTCTGCACACCTTTGGTATTGCAGAGAGGAGCCTGACTCCAGATTCATCAACAATCTTCTGCCCCTTCTTCTCCCCTTGTAACCCTCGTGTCTTGTATTTCCATCATATCTATTATATATATGTAGAGATCCTACAAGGGCTGTAGGTTTACACTGAAGGTAAATGATTTTTCAAAGGCTGTGCATTGACTGAGTGCAGCTTATTCATGTGAAATACTGTGTATAAATGTACCTACTGACATCTACAAATGTTTGCAGGGATCTTTTCCTTATAGTGGTCTCAGGAAATACTCTTCCATGTTGCATTTGACACTTGTCCAGTCTCAGAGGGTTTTTAACTCCAAATCAATGCTCTCCTTACGAACACTGTTGCAGGATGAATCCAGTAATATCAGATATGCTCAAAGCAGTACTCTTCTTTGTATTGTGTTTTTCAGCAAATAGTATGTGTTCATATGTAATACTGCTATTTTCATTCCTGTTTACATTTTCAAGAGGATTCTTTTGAGATATTAGAGAGGAATATTAGATTGGTAAATGCTGCTGCTGCCACCATACACATCTGACTGTGTTGGGAAAATCTATTCAATGGATGCCTAAGCATTAAACAAAATTCCCAGCTTGATCTTCCTCATAGCAAAGACCAGAAAGGTGACTTGGCTCTTTTTTTTCTACACAAGGGTGCAGGGCTGACCCTGTTTTCCAGTTCTCCCTTCAAGTCCCTTTTGTAAGTCCTCTCTGAGTGGATGCCGGCACCCTTTTACAGTGACTAAATTACATGCGTGGTGTTAAATCCACCCTGTGCATGGCAGCAGACGATGGCCCAAATCCTTTAACAACAGCTTCCAAAAAAAAGCAATAGCAACAGCCCTGTGAAGAGTCTGACAGAGGTTCCTGTGCATTGCTACAAAATCAGAAAGAAACAATTACCAGGGTCAGATTGGGTTTGAATTTCTAAAAAGCCACAGTTGCAGCTCTGATCAGTGATGTATTTGCTTTGCTGGTGCTTAATGAAAAGCCAGCATCTGTATTTGTGCCACAGATGAACCTCACAACAGGGCAAAGTAAGCTGCAAACATTAGAGGAAGCCAGATAGCATTAGAAGGTGTCTGGGTGAAGCAGCTAAACTGGCTCTATGGGTAAATGGGCTTGGTTGTCCCCATGGCACAGGACAGGGTGAGGTGTCCTCAAGGCATAAATGCCCGGAGCAAGGGATGGTGCCCTAGCTGTGACTGCAGGGGGGAGCTGGTTCACACAAATCAGCAGCTATGTCTGACTCCCAGCTAACACTTGTATGCAGGAAATCAAAACCTTCTCTATTTTCCCTCTGCAGGCTATATGAAGCCAGGAGCCCACGTTAAGCCAGGTGAAACCTTCACATACAAATGGAGGGTGCCTGAAAATGGAGGCCCGACAGAAAGTGACCCCCCATGCCTAACCTATCTGTACTACTCAGCAACTGATGCCGTCAAAGACACCAACTCTGGCCTTGTGGGGCCTTTGCTGGTCTGTCGGAAGAATACACTGAATCCCGATGGGACACAGGTGCCCAACATGGACATCTGCTTGCCCCTAACAGCAGGGTGGTGCACTGGAGTGGGGGGTTCCCATATGGGCCGATTTGCCCAGCTCAGTTTTAAGAGATTAAACAAATGGCATTCCCCAGGGTAAAAGCTGACCTAAGGGGATGGTTAGGAGGAGGAAACCATAGTTTGCCAGTATTCTGGCTCATCCCTAGGTTTTTAGTCTTTTCCATGCACTGATTGGCAATGAATGCATCTTTTCACCCTAAGTAGGTAATGGACACTTTATTTATCCTTTTGGTATATGGAAGAGTGCCACTCCCTGTCTCTACAAGGACATAGTAAGAAAACGGCTGCAATTTTTGGGTGGAAAGAGTGTTGCTAAAAAAAAGAATTGCTTGGGTAATTCTGCACAGATTGATTTTTAATGGCTTGGTTTTCTTCTTCCTACAGAAAGGAATAGACAGAGAATTTTACCTCCTCTTTTCAATCTTCGATGAGAATGACAGCTGGTATCTGCACAAGAATATCGAAACATTTACTGGAGACCCTTCAAAAGTAGATGAAAATGATGAAGATTTCAAGGAATCCAACAAAATGCATGGTATGAAATATCTAATATCTGTTAATGATACCTTTTGTTTAGTTAAGATGAATTGGCAGGTTTTACTATCATTCATAGACAGCTGTGGTGCATTGAGGATGCGATGGAAAGCTGTCAGTCAGCTTATGGCCAGTATCTGATGCTCTTGGAGTGCATCCTGAAACCCCAGTCACATTAGCAATGAATGCAACCACTTACCAGCTATGCCTGGAGAAAGGGAAGAGTGTAGCTTTTAAATACAACACTTGAGTCTATAACAAGGAGTCACGCCAGAGTCAGGCATCAACTGCAGAAGAAGCCAGTGTTCACTGGTGCTTTGAATTTCACTGCTGGCTTTGGCACTGATTTGGACAATGAAGGTCCACCTGCTCTGCTCTGCCAGCTCCCACTTTGGTACTGACCACCTCTGGAAAAGGGTAATGGCCAATAGTATTTTAAAACACCACTTGCGAACGTAAGTTTCCGACTCTAGGATGGACCTCCTCCAAGTTATTCCTGACACAACAGATTTCAGTGAATCATATAACCTCTCTTTGCTTTAGATTTCTGAAGAGCACTGAGAATATATATTGTTAGAGAACCTCTGTGCTTTCCAGACCCATCTATTTTATTCTTCTATTATTAGGTAATATCTTATACTGAAGTTTTGTTCTGCCATAATATCTTTTACTCAATGATCACAGAGAACATTTCAGGATTAGGGAGTTTAGCCTTTCTTGTGAAAGAAAGAGGTACATTTTGGAAGTAAAAGTGGAAATAAAAGGTCAAAATCACATAAAAAGGTTCCATCAGAACTGTATGTATAATGTGGACTCTTTATGGCCTACACCACGGCCTTAATGATCTGGTTATACATTCTCCAGGCTGAAAGGAGGTACCTTATTTCTACACTTCACTCTGTGTGTGTGTGAGGCGTCCTCAAAAGCTTGGGTGAGAAGTGCTACAGCACTGCAAAGGGCTATTACAAGGTTTTACAGGCTAAAAAAAAACCCAGGTAGAAGTTCACAGTTTATAGGAATAGCATTATGAGATTATTTTGGTGTCATCCAGTGCTACCTCTGCTTCACAAAATGCCCCTTTAATTAATACTGTGACTTGCTGAGTCATGAAGTGCATCACCATCTCTGGAAGTGTTCAAAAAAAACATGTAGAGGAGGCCCTCGGTGACATGGTTTAGTGGTGGTCTTGGCAGTACTGGGGTAATGGTTGGACTTGATGATCTTAAAGGTCTTTTCCAACCCAGTTGATTCTATGATTCCCTGAGTTTCTTGCCAGGAAGGTGGTCGGAGGCTCTGTGGTGAGTTTCCATAGACCTGCTGCCAACCAGGTTCTTTCCTTCTTCTCCAGCTGTCAATGGCTACTTGTTTGGTAACCTGCCAGGCCTGACCATGTGCAAGGACGACAAAGTCTCCTGGCACCTCATTGGGCTGGGCAGCCACTACGACATGCACGGGGTTCAGTTTCAAGGAAACACCATTGACCTGAGAGGGACAACGAGGGACGGTCTGGCCTTGTTTCCTCATTTATCATGGACAGCCCTGATGCAGCCGGACCGTGTGGGTACGTTCATGAGCTTATCTTGGTGGTTTGGCACATGCAGAAACCAGGCAGCCAAAATAGCAGTCAGTGAGATGCTCTGCGTTGCACAAGGGAGCCTGAAAGCATGGAGACTGTGGGGACATGGTATAGCTGAGAGTTCAGGCTGGGCTGCTTTTCTGGGAAGGAGCTACAAATCAAATATGTATATGTACCAAAGAGTGGAGGCTTTGATGACCTTGGGATAGGCAGAGCAGCAGGTAGAGAGACAGCTAATGAGATGTTCATAGAATGTCCATAACACTTGAAACGGGCTTTTTTTAGCAGAGATAAAATTCACTGCTGTGTAGATAGGGATTTAAGCCATTTTAGGGCTTCAATAATAGTTTTTTAAGAATACTCTTTAGGGGCTTCTTCAGAGGCATGTACATTAAAGAGACTTGCAATTCTCATGTATAATCCAATGATGCTTTCTTCAAACTCAGGGGGACCATGATCTCATGATAAAGAGTGCAATGTTACTTTTCTTTACGTTAGTGCAACTCTGTTTAAACCAACAGTTATCACTGTTGTGCAAGGCTGTGCCAAGGACCATCCTTGGCCAGAGCACTTGATGGAAATATCTGTATTGTGCACATGCCAGGATAGACATCTGACACTGGTGTCTTTTTCTTGTGCATACCACATATATTTCCCCTATCTCTCAAGTAACTGCACTGCAGAGCTCCCACTAACAACATATCCTAGGAGATTTTTTACATGTTGCCAGGTAGCCTTCTATAAGCTGTAAATTGAGAATTATCACATCTTGACAATCATCAACGTGTGATTTTCTCTAACTGCACGTTATTTTACCTTTTCCATCACTTTTGCCCTAGGGAATAGGGAAGGCCAATGGCACCCTGGCTGGTATCAGAAACAGCAGGGCCAAGGCCAGTGATTGTTCCCCTGTACTGGGCACTGGTGAAGCCGCACCTCAAATCCTGTGTTCAGTTCTGGGCCCCTCACTACAAGAGAGACATTGAGATGCTGGAGCTGGGCCAGCGAAGAGCAGCAAAGCTGGTGAAGGTTCTAGAGCACAACTGCGATGAGTAATGGCTGAAGGAACTTGGGGTGTTTAGTCCTGAGAGGACAAGGCTCAGGGGTACCTTATCGCTAGCTGAAAGGAGGTCATAGGGAGGTGAATGTCAGTCTTTTCTCCCAAGCAACAAGTGATAGGATGAGATGAAACAGCCTCTGATTGCACCAGGAGGGATTTAGGTTGGATATTAGGAACAATTTATTCATCAAAAGGGTCATCAGGGATTGGCAGAGACTGCCCAGAGGAGTGGTTGAGTTGCCATCCCTGGAGGTATTTAAGATGTGTAGATGTGGCACTCAGGGATGTAGTTTAGTGGTGGACGTGACAGCGCTGGGTTAACAGTTGGACATGATGATCATAAAAGTCTTTTCCAACAAACAATTCTATGATTCTATATAAGCATTCCCGTGCTTGACTTTCCATACAGCATCACAGATTAAGTTTGCCTGAGGACAGATAAGAGATGCACAGTCCACAGGAACTGATGCCAAGCTGCTTTTTGAAGTGTTTTAAATCACCTAACTCTCACGTGCTTCCTTTCCCAGGCACATTCAAAGTGGTTTGCAGGACTTTTGATCACTTTGTTGGTGGGATGAAACATCTCTACGAGGTCAGCAGCTGCCGTAACACCACCCGAGCCCGGCAGCAGAGTGGAGCCATAAGGCTCTACTACATTGCTGCGGAGGAGGTGGAGTGGGACTATGCTTCAAACAAGAGCTCGGTACCGAACATTTACAACATCAGCAGCAACGAGGAAAGGTACTCAAAGCAAAAATTGTTTGTGGGCATGGGGTAAACTCCTAATGGAGGGGGAACTTGGAAGCATCCTTTCATGAAGCCAGCTTCGTACCTGTTAGGAGGCAGTCTTCGCTCAACAAAATAAGAGCAAATGTATTGGTAAAGGGCCAAACTCTCAGACCACACCAGTTCATAGGCAGCATTTTCAAATGTTTTCATCTGAGAGTCTTGTAATGCTGTTGGAGCCAAGAAGGCTTCCAAGCACCTAAATCCATGTGTGTGTTCCAGCCCTGGCTCAGCCTTACAGTGATGCCACCCATGTCCCTCCTCTCCCTCATTCTCCCCAGTCTTCCCATCCCAGTGCTCTGGTTTTCACAGGGAAGAAACCCAAGTACACATCCCAGACATGAGCCCCTGCAAGAACTTCAGATGCATTAGGGAGATGCTGAGCCTGCTTCACTGCAGTGTGGTAGCCCCTGGCTTCCCTGGAGAAGTCAGAACACAGTAACTACTGCAAGTGAATCACCTCTACACTGCACTGTGCTAAGGAGTAAAAAGCATGTGCAGAAGATACACATGTGGAGAGGAAGAGTATGGTGAGGGGTAGAAAATACAAGAGTAGCAGGTAATGAAGTATGCTTAAAGAAAACATTAACTCCAGTACTGTCAAAGGCTGTTGTTGCACACACGGTAAATTACTACAGTAAGCACTTAGTACAGTAAGTAGTGTTCCTGGGGCATTTTATGCCTTTATTTAGTAAATTGTGAGCCAACCTCACAGCTCCTTTGCCAGGGGCACCTTGGAGATTAGCTGCCAGGAGACAGAGCTGCTCTCAGAAGCGGGTGAGCGCTCTCCTCCACAGCTGGTGGCGAGTGTCCTCTGCTGGCAGATCAGCCCTTTGGGATCCCATCAGAGCAGCAACAAACTGTGGGTGACTGCTCAGACCTGGGGCCCAAAAAGCACCTCCTGCCAGGTGGGAAAATACCTTTCCCACTCTATCTTCATGCTGGGAAAGCATCCACCCCCGCACACCACATACCAACAGGAGTCAGGGGAAAGCAGCCCCCTCTTAGATGACGACATTTGCTTTTGCAAGGTTAGCCTTCGGTTATCATCTCCCTGTGGCTGACTAATAGCCAAGATAGTGAAAGCAGCCATTGTGATAAGAGGATTCCGGTTTGCAGGGACAGGCAGTATATTTTGTTGGAGCAGAGGATGCAGCTGGAGACAGTTGCAGAACCCACTCTTAGCTTGAAATTCATCTCTGCTCTGAAAGCTCTGGTGAAGGATTCCTGTTCCCAAAGGTTTGTGGTGATTGCAACGTGTTCTCAGCTTTACCTGTTTGAAGAGGGTGTGTATTTAGTAGGGATTATCACTGTTATTATTTGCTGTTTGAAATCTCTTCAGGCGCCCAGGGTTTCACATCAGTCATCACACTGGATCAAGCCATAAATTCTCCTCAAATCTATTGTGAGGAACACAACAATTACCAACCTTTAAATGTAAGGCTTAATGGGTTTAATTTTTGACTTTTAATTTTGCAGCTATGGGCATATTTTCTTGAATCAAGCAGAAGATCAGATTGGTTCAAAATACAAGAAGGTGGTTTACAGGGAGTACACAAATGGCAACTTCACACAGCGTAAAGTGAGGACAGAGGAAGAGGAACACTTGGAAATCCTGGGCAAGTAGCTCTTAGGCTCACAGACTGAGTCTGATACATGAGAGGATTGCTTTGCAAAAACTAGGTTTTTCCAGCTTTGCTAACATGAGAAACAAGGAACACTGATGCCTATCCAGGTTATTGGAGATTTTACAGTCTGTAGGATTGCTGAGTATAAAGATTCTTTCCAAATTAGAGAATTCATTCTTAAACATGAATAGAGTTTCCTAAGGAGCAGTAAGAGGGAGGATGTCAGAATGGCAATTCCAGGATTCACCTTAACTTCAGAACTCTTGTAAGCAGATTAAGTCATTATAAGGAGCTGGATTTGTATCTAAAATTGGGCAAGACAAAAATTTACACATGCCATAAAATAACGATCAGCTCATATGGGGTGCGAAGTGGGCCACAATGGCCATAATGTAACCAACACTCTCTTGGAAAGTATTGGAGATTTCTTTCTGTGGGGTACAAAGGTAAAAACATAACTTTGTTGCGATTTTTTTAATAAAAAAATCTGTTACCAGCTTAAGAAATATAATTTTTGAAAGATACAAAAACCATGCACAAGAGTTTTCCTTAAAAACAAGGTATCCAAAGACCTGTCTCCAGAACAAGCAATTCTCATTAACCAGAAAGAAGAAAAGATTATTTATATATACTTATATATATATGTAAATACATATATTTATATATATTTATATATATGAAGCTTCTCAGCTGGGGCAACAACCAGGTTTTGATGGCTCTGCTGAAAGAACAGAAGAGTCCAAGGGTTTTGGGAAAGACCTTGGCTCTTTTCCTAGGCCAAGCTAGGGATAAGTCAGTTTGTTACATTCAGAAAAGAAGCATTAATCCCTGACATCTTCTGGTTTAATTTAGGGCCGTTACTCCATGCTGAGGTTGGTGACTCTGTACTGGTTGTGTTTAAGAACAAGGCCAGCAGGCCTTATTCGATAACGGCACATGGAATAGAAGAGGTGGGCTGTGAAGAGCAACCTGAGACACCAATTACACTCCCTGGTAAGGCTGATATTTTTTTCCCTTTGAGCTACAAAGGCTGTAGATAAAAGACTTCTAACACATGAATGAAAATCCCTCTTTCATGCTTATGCATACCTGTATGTTCTTCCAGACACTAGCTTTTATTTAGATGTGATTATATGTTGTTATACATGCAGGTCATGTTCAGGCAGAGAAGGTACCTTTGTTCTTATTAGAGTCAGAAGCAGGAATGTAATATCATGGGGCAAGCTCCAAAAGATGGCAGAGGGAGGCCCATAATCATGGCAAGAGAAGTGTAAGCCAGAGCTGCATTTGCCTCCAGACTGACACTCTTAAGTGTTTTGGAAACGGAGAAGCTCAGTGATAGTTACAGTTGGCAATATGAACTCTGCCTCTCTCTTGATCTATGCAGAAGCAGCATTTGCATTCAGAGCTGATGCATAAAATGCAAAATGTAGCTGTCATGTGAATTAAAATTCTTTGAAACAAATTAAAAGTCCAAATATGCCTCAGCTTCTAGTGAGAAAAATAATGGAAAATAGTTCTCACTTCATTGAAATCGTTCATACAGAAAAATTCCTCTTGAAATAGCTGTACTTCAATTTTTATGTTGGGTTTTACATTGTAGTAGGTAGCCAGACTCAAGCCCAGGCATTACAGTCAAGCCAAAATGTACCTTTGCTTTCCATCACTCACACAATATTTTTTGGTAGCATTTGTGAGCTTCAGTGTGAAACTAACTGAAAAGAAGCTCTGATGCCCCAAGCCTCTTCGCAAGCTGAAATTTCTTTCCTGTAACCAGCTGTATCAATAGAGTACAATCACCCAGAAATTAATGAGCCAACATCTGCCAATAGCTGTGGTTAACATATGGGATGGGGGGGAGAGAGGGAAAGAAAGAAAAGGAACTGATTTACATCATTCTCTTGTGTTATTATGTGCCCCTTGATGCTGTTGATGTTCTGTTAACAGATGAGGTATAACGTCGGGAACGCTACTGTCATGTTTCCTATGTCCACATGGGAGCAGGCTTGGGATAAGTTAGTTTGAGGGAAGGTGTCTGTGTTTGACAATAAGCCAAAGGAAAGGGCTCTTCCGCAAGATCTAAGGACAGACTTTTCCTTAGGAGTTTGAAAGCAGCAGTTAACACAGAAATCAAGCCCCACAAAACAAAAGCAATTCCTGAACACTTCTGTCCCCACCACCGTCATCACTGTCCTCACTGTCTCCCTAGGCCAGACTGGACTGCTCACCCCAAGCTTCCCAGAGCCCATCTTGTTCCATTAAATCTTGAAGCAGTCATCAGCCAGATTTATGTCCTGTTAATTTCTGCTCCCAAGATCACTTCCAGCTCCTGGACATATTGTGGGTGGCATGGTAGAGGTGCAGAGAGCAGATCCATAGCAGCCAAAACAGCTCTCAGCTGCCACAGCTTTGTCCTTTCCTCATGCATTCCTCCATTTACTCAGCAGCAAAAAGGGAGAAAAAAATCAATTTTCCTCTTGTTTATCAGTCTTTTCAGGGGTTATGCTTCATTTGAACTTCAAAGACAGGTCTTTGATGCCACCTGAAGTGCCTCAGATTTTAAGCAGAGTGGACAGTTTTCCATCTGCAGTGTCCTAATGTCCTGAAGTCAGGAGTAAAAAGCAAGGAAGTGCTAAAGGACCACAGGCAGGATATCTTCTCACTTCATTCCCTCTCAAAAGGGATGGTGACATGCAGGTTAGATACAGGTGGAGGACAAACTCTTCCCTGGTGTATGTCTCCACTGCATGAATATCTCTGAGACTGAGGGCTTCTTGTTAGTGTTTTCTGTCCTGTCAGTGTAGTGCTGTCTCTTGAAAGCCTTTCTAATCTCCACTGACTGTACAAACCAATGCTGTCATGAACAGAAGGTGCTTGTCCTGTAAGATTAAATGGTATTGCAACATTTCCATGGGACTCACCTCATACAGCACAATAATTGAGAGTCACCATTTCTTTTTTGTAGGTATTGCTGTACAATAAACCCCACTATTGCATGACGCATCAAAACAGTCTCAGTGACACAAAACCAGGCTCACTCACTTCACAACCATTTAAGCTTGAAAATTCTCTTTGACCTGATGCCTACAGCTGTTGGAAGCTGTTGGGTTGTGCCTGTGCTAAAACCATAGCTAAGAGTCCTGTGATTTCTTTGTTTTATCTTGACTCATAGCATATGCCCGTCTGTTCTTGGCTTTTTTCATCCTGGAGGACTTTCTTCACCCTGAAAGACAAGTACCAGAGACTGCCTGGTTCAGCATTTCTGCACCACTTAAAAGGGCAAAGCTCTGACCACATCTTGTTCTCCTTTTCTTCCCTGGAGTACCAGCAAAAAAACAGAGCAGGGAAACACAGCCCAGGCAGTTCATTTGAACATAGGCATGCTCATGTTCAGTGTACACAACTGATCCTGCCCCAAATAGATCATTTCCCCATCAGATTGTTCTGGAGTTTTTTTAATCAGAGGTCAGGGAACATCTGCTCAGGGAGGATGTGGCAGGGGTGATGGCTTTTGGGAAGGGACAGTGGTTCTCTGGTATCTGATGGAGAGCAGGGGATTAGCTGGAAGAGGAAAGGATGTCTCTGTTTCTCCCAGTCAGCAGGCTGGCACGTACACAGCTCTCCTCTCCTGGCCTGAGGCTGATATGATGCTGCAAAATCCCAGTGGCAACTGCCACATCTTTGTGCCCTTTTCAGCTGAGAAGGTCCAACAAACGTTTCCTGGAGCTTGGCTCCAGCATCTTCAGCTGACCTTCAGCACCAGCATCCGGGATCACTGATCTGCTACAAGTTTTGCCCAAAGGGAAAGATAAAGTCTCCTATCTCTAGACTTCCCTCTGTGGGGTGCCACTGTTGACAGAATCATCTCCTTTTCTGGTTCTATCTGACCTCCTTTACACAACTGGAACCTCAGTAACCTCCCGGAAGGCAGCATCACATCCATATCTCATTGCTGCATGCTTCCATAGATAGTTTTGATTCAGATCATGTTTTGTTGGGGCGGGTAGCAGGTCTCAGTTACACACTACTCAAAGCTTCCTACACCCAGCTGCTCTTGGTAAAATTGTTCTCTCTGTTTCAGGGGAAATAAACACCTACAGATGGAATGTCCCAGAACGATCTGGCCCTGGTAAAACAGATCCAAACTGTATTACTTGGGTTTATTATTCAACAGTGAATTTTGTAAAGGTAACCAAGAAATGGTCATTAAAGATTACATTCCTTTGGTTAAAGCATCCTGCCTTGAGTAATGTTTCTGAAAGGTTCCTACTTCACATTTATGCGAGGACCACAGGCTAGAGGAATGATTTACAGAGCTGGATGCTTTGTCCTCTTTGATAGCAGTTGCACACGCCTGGGTAATTTAATCCATGGAAATCTGCAGGCATACACTAATGCAATGTGATTCCCTCTTTAAAGAATGATTGAAGGAATGTTGGGTGAAGGCAAAGCATCGCTATGGTACATTAATTTAGGGACATATAGAGAAAGATATCAGAGTAAGAAAATATGTTTTCTCATCCGATATGAAAATGGGATTTTATCTTTATTTGATTCGTAGTTAATTTGTGTCTACTTCATAACTGGATGAACTGGAAATCTATAATGCATGTCTTTATTTTATTTCAGGACACATACAGTGGTCTGATTGGGCCTCTTGTAGTTTGCAGAAGAGGAGTTCTAGATGAAAGAGGTCAAAGGAAAGACATTGATCGGGAATTTACTCTTCTGTTTATGGTGTTTGATGAAAATGAATCCTGGTATTTGAAAGACAATATTGAAACATACCTTCATAAGAATCCTGATGATTTTAATGCCACTAAGAACTTTGTAGAAGGCAACAGCAAGCATGGTATGTAGGACTCGGGGGCAGCAGCCAAATAACATAGGTTTATTTTTCACAGCCCTTTTAGGCAGACACTTGACTTAGCCTGTACTTGCCCAACCATGTCACAACTTCAGAAACTGCAGCTTTTTGGAAACAAAAAGATTTCATGGGGCCCAGCTAAGATATTTTTCTAACAAGACAATCTTGTTATATATAATAATATATATTGTACATAATAATTTATATATTTATAATAATATATATTATATATAATATACATATAATATGTTAATCTTTTAGGAAGAGGCTGCCCTTCCAATCTTCCCTTGTCACCTGGGAGCTGTGGTCCTTGCAGGCTTGCTCTGTAGGAGCATAAGGATGATATTTTAGAGCTGTGTCTGTAGCAGCAAGCAGCACAGAAGCCAGGCAGGACAGACTGGACAGGGGCAGGAACAGCCCTGGCAAAGCAAATTATCTACAGATGGTAACTATTTCAGGCAAGAGCTCTTCCCTTTTTCCATGTAGATTCTCAGCATAAATCCTGTTTCTTCAGGAGTTTAACCTCAACTAACAAAAAAAAAATACCCAGTACTTTTCAAGACAGAAAATTAGTTGTTGCTGTGCAGTTAGATCTGGAAACTGGAACAAGAACTGTGCCTGTCTCCTTGCCATGGTCACACGTGCCTGTCCCCTCTGCCTGGGTACCCCATCACCCCAGAGAGAAAGTGTAAAGGGTGCTGAAGTGCAGGTTATCATCACCATACCATGGCCAGTTATTAACCAGTCCTATTTTGTCATTCTTCCAGCCATCAATGGGAAGATTTATAACAGTCTTCTGGGTCTAACAATGGACAAAGGTGATAGGACAAACTGGTATTTGATAGGAATGGGAGATGAAGTGGATATCCATACAGTTCACTTCCATGCACAGACCTTCATCTTCAAGGTTGGTAAAATTAATCAAAGTGAAACCTTTAGAGTATGATGGGAAATTTCTGCAAAAGAAGTCCAAGTTCTAGCCTGGTTTTGCAGCTTGGGTGCAGAGCCCTGGGCTGATGCTGAGGTCGGTGGGAGTTTTGCATGTGAAGAAAATACAAGATGAATGAGATCCTTGCAAAGCTTCTGTTGCTGTAAGCCTGATATGAAAGAGTAATAAATGTCATTGCCAGAAGACATAGTTAGATGGTTGAAATAGGTGTTTACCCATTGGTATAAGGAAAGATACAGGGGGAAAATCAGTTATGCCTGCTTAGAATACAGTTTTACGTTGTGACAGCTTGTCACTGTCAGTTCTACCTAAAAACCACTGTTTTTCAAAGAAATACCTGGGCTCAAGCAGCACCCAAAGTCCCCAGGAGGGGTCTCCTGTTAATTATATAAAAGTAACATAATTACAATAATTAATAATAAACATTATTAAAAATAAGAGGTGTCCACAGACCTCAGGTTCCCTGGATCAGGCTCACTAGAAATGTATAGCAAGAAGCATTTGATCTGCCTTGAGGAGCTGAAAGTCTAACTGGAATATTTCAGTGCCTTTGCAAGGTATTTGAGGCACGACTCTCACGATGCTGGGTTTGCCTTGTCACAGACAGATAAGGACCACAGAGGAGACGTATACGACCTTTTTCCTGGGACTTTCCAGACAATTGATCTTGTAGCAGAAAACCCTGGGACGTGGCTTCTGCACTGCCATGTAGCCGATCACATCCACGCTGGCATGGAGACAACCTACACCATCAATCAATCAGGTGCAGTACCAGATACACGTCCCACAACTTAGAGGTGGTATCACAGCAGATCTCATAGAAGGCAGGGAAGAAACAAGAGCTAATGTCACTGCTGCACCCTGCACATTACTGCCGTGGCCAGTTAACATCATCTAGGGACAGGACAAACACCACTAATGACATGGCAAAAATCTTTGCTGCATTCCACGACTTGCTTACAAAGAGCTGGTGCTTCACTTCTAAGTGGAGCACCCCTTCTAAGGCAGTGTCAGCCTGCTTAGTCATCCACAGCTGGTGCAGAAAACAACTGCAAAGCTATTTTTCAGCCCTGCTGACACATGGTGTGAGGGAGGGCCTGCAGGCTGGCATGGGGTGGTTCCTCTCTGCAATAACTCCTTTCTCCCAGGGCTATTTGAGTTCCTTCCTGCAAGGGCAGAGATCAGCTGAGATAAAGATGCTCCAGAACGTGATTTTTCATCCTGTCCAAGAAATAGGAGATCTTTTGACTCAGAGAAGTTAGCAAATCTTTGAGTGGTGCTCGTCCTTTCCACCACTTCTGAGTGAAGCCAAAGGTGCTTTGTGAGCCTCTCTACACCACATAACTTCACTGAACATCTGGATCCAGCATCTTCTGCCTGGGAGTCCACTGTGCCTGCTACACTGCCCTGCAGGGACTGCAACATTGCCGGCTGACACAGCTTGTACCTGTAACCCTATAGCAGCAGGATAACAAATGTAATGCTAAATGTAGCCAAGATATTCCTTCCTTGGATAAGGTGAATTTATTTTATGCCACGTATTCATTCAGGCTGTGAAACTTCAAACTAATAAGCAAATGCAGAAACACTCTGAAACACAGTCACGGAATGGTTTGGGTTGGAAAGGACCTTAAAGCTCATCCAGTTCCAACCCTCTGCCATGGGCAGGGTCACCCCACACTAGACCAGGTTGCTACAGACCTCATCAAACCTGTCCTTGAACACTGACAAGGATGGGGCAGCCACAGCTTCTCTGGGAAACGTGTCCCAGCGCCTCAGCACCCTCACAGGGAAGCGCTTCCTTTAATCTATATCTACCCTCTTTCAGTTTAAAGCCATTTCTCCTTGTCCTATCACTGCAGTAAGTAGTGAAGTAACAGAGATGCTATAGAGAAGGGGGATATTGCCCAAGGAGCTGCCCAGAGCAATAGCTGTGCTGATCTAATCATGATTTCTGTACAGATCACCAATGGAGAAATTACTGAATAAAACCAGCACCGCTTTTACAGATGAGAACAAACTATTTATTAAGGTTTTCAGCTTAACAATGCTTCCTCTCCCTGCACAGAGAGGAAGGCTCCTTCAGCAGAGCTCACAACCAGAGCATACGATGCAACTACTGCAAAAAACAGCACCACTGCCGAAGGTAAGGATTTCTTTAAATGTCATTTCGGACTCTTCAAATTCATGTGTAGGTTTTTTATCAAATGTTTCTCTTTTAGCAGATTATGACAGCAAAGGGGGCAATTTTTTTGGCAAAGCTTTGAGTCCTGGAGAAACCAGCCTGATCCTCGCAGCCTTTTTCTTCATTGGACTTATCCTGCTGTCAGCAGCATTAACTGTCTTCCTCCTCATCAGCCGCCAAGGAAGCAGGATCCATTACACAGCTCTACATGACAAAAGTGCATTTGTAGCAGATTCCCTGTAAATCCCCACTTTTAGCATCACTCACAGAGCCACAATCGATTTCATGACATGCTGCTAATAACACTGGAGCAAGACACATGCTGATAGTCCTACCCCATCACCAGTGCTGTTAAGAGTTCAGCTCCAAGATCCACATACCACCTATCACCGTTCCACTCCTCTGGAGCTCAGCTGAGCTTTGCCCAAGATCAGATTTGACAACCAAGCAGAGCATCACAACTCATGGCATCCACATCAGCTGCACAGGATTTCCACGGGAGTCAGGCTTGGGCAGCACGGGATCCATGTGCTCTGTGCAGAAACACGGGGTTCACACTAGGGAATAAATACCACCAGGGACTGTTTTAAGTGTGCTGGCTTCCGATAGAGCAGGCACAGTGTTAATCCGGAAGGGCCAGCAGATTCCCAAAGTCTGGCTCAATGAATTCACTGAGATTTAAGCGATTTTCCTTTATTTCCCCTCTAAAGAAGGAAACTCTGCACTGCAGACAGGTTTTTAAAGGCATTTAGGGGCCTACCAATATATTTTCGCACCTGATTAAGTTCAGCAGTGTTCCTGTTGTTGGTTTCTAACAGCTTTTGTTAATGCCTTTAAAGATCTAGCCCTAAGAAACCCCTGAGAAAGGAGCTGACTTTGTAATTGCTGCTCATTGTGGTCCTGATTCTGCACCTCTTCTTTGCATTGAGTAGCTCCTCACTCCTACATGCAATGAAGCCATCAGGAGGCTGACCTTCGCGCTCTGTGAGGAAGACAGGCAAAACCAGGCCATGTTTAGTGATACTTGAATGTTTATAGCTCGTTTTTAGTTAAACAGTGCTCATCCTTGCCTGCTACAGCTCTTGCAGAGGAACTTCAGACCAAACACATCTGTGAAGCTGTTTATCCAAATCTGATTCAGAATGGAAGTTCCAGTTGCTGGGTGGGGGTATTTTGTCTTTTCCACTTCAGTCTTTTGAAGTATTGTTCAAATGTAGGTAAACTTCACTGGCCACTACTTTCATTGCAGCTTAATGGTGTCCTGGATTGATGTCCCATTAACCAAAATGTCAGCATCTTATGGATGTTTCTCAGTTATTTCTTGATTCTTTGTTTTCCCTGGTCATTTGAGAGCACACACATGAGGTAGAACTGCAGGACTGAGCCCAGATAGGAGTACACCATAGCAATAGACACTTCCAGACTCCACCTCTAAGTCTTCCCTTTCAGCTGACAAAAACAGGTACTCTAAACCCTTTCACCTTTTTGTTTTGTAAGCATTGAAAACGAGGTCTCCTGTTCTGTGCAAAAGCACTGCCTGTCTGTGCAGAACATTTGTTCTCTGTAGACATACGAAATTAAAGCCTTTCACTTAAACATACACTGTTAATAAAGGAAATTATTTGGTACATTTCTTTTAGAGTAGCTAATGCATCTAACTTCTTAGAAACAGAACCATAAACATCTTTTGACCATAGGTGCCAGCCAGCACAATGATGATAAAACCACTGTCATTTGTATGAGCGTTCTGGCACAACTCATTTCATCTGACATGTTCTCAGCTGGGTGGTGTCTGTGAAAGAAGAATGAAGAGTCCAAAGGTCTTCAGGGCCTTGGGACATCACTGCTGCTTGCCCAGGTGACCCAGCCTGCCACAGAGTCTGAAGTATCAGGAAAGCATAAAGCATTGAGTTCACCATTGCTTGCCTGGCAATGCTGTGTGGCAATGTCGTGCCAGTGCAAGATGGGAACGATTTGTCCCCTCTGGCAGAGGCAGCATGAGCCAGGGAGTGCTAGATTCAAAGCAGAGCACAGGAGGTGGCGCTTTCCGGGATGGGAAGCCAAATCCTGCTGGGAGGGGGATGAGGATGAGCCAAGTCTACAGAGGTTCAGAAAACAACTGGAAAAATATAAAGGGGGCAAATGAATTAAGGGTTATCAAAGGTGAAGACACCCCATAGAAAGGAACTAAAGATGTGGCTGTGGTGAGCGAACACTGTGTGGGGAACATGCGGCAGCACAAGGTGCTAGGTAGGGTGAGGGCTTGGAGCATCTGACAGAGGAGGGGCGCGCAGGGGGTGCCGGAGCCTTGGAGAAGAGGCTGCTCGGGGGGACCTGCCGAGGGGATGCAGCGCAGACGGAGCCTGGCTCTCCCCAGCGGTGCCCATCTGGAGGGCAGGATGCGGTGGGCGCAAAGTGCAGTGCGAGAAGCCCCCATCCGTTGGGACACAGGGGGCACAACGCCCCTCGGCTCCTCCATCCCGCCGCGGTCCAGGCGCTGAGGCCCAGCCCCGTGGTACAGCCCCTCCGCCGGGAGAGGCGGAGCCGAGCCAAGCCGAGCCGCGCCGGGCGGAGCCGAAGCGTGCCGGGCCGTGCATGGCCGTACCGGGCCGATCCGACCCGTGCCGTGCCCGCCATGGCCATCGCGCACATCGCCACCGAGTACGTCTTCTCCGACTTCTTGCTGAAGGAGCCGCCGGAGACGCGGTACAAAGGGCTGCGGCTGGAGCTGGCGCTGGATAAGATCGTCACCTGCATCGCCGTGGGGCTGCCGCTGCTCCTCATCTCCCTCGCCTTCGCCCAGGAGATCTCCATCGGTAACCGGCCTCCGCGACAGCCCCTCCGCGGCGGACAAAGGGCTCGGCGGGGCGGGGAGCGGAGCAGCGCTTCGGGGGTGGGTGGGGGGCTTCCCCTCATGGGTACGGTACAAGGCGGCTCCTTGGCGTACTCCCTCATGGGTACGGTGCAAGGCGGCTTTAGGCCGAGGGGAGTGGGCCATGGGCAGAGCAGCCCTCCTGGAGAGCATCCCTGGGAGCGGTGCCTCAACCTCTCCCCTGTACCTGGGCATCCCGGATGGCTTTTCCCGCCCTTCCCATGCCCGCCTCCTCCTTGGCACATTCCTTTACCGCTGGGATTCCCTCCTGAGTAAAGCTCCCGCGGCGGTGCTATGCGGGGGGAGATGGAGCCGTGCCCCCTTTTGTTCCCAGCGCTGCTCAGCCCGGGCTGTGAGCGGCCTCCCGAGCCGTGCCGAGCCGTGGGTCTGCCCCTGAGCTGCGGTGCTGCAGGATCTCGCTGTCATTCGGCAGCTGTCAGGGACGGGTGCCAAGGAGAAGCGGTCTCGGACCTCGGTGTTTGGAATGCGGGGGAGGGCTCCGCTGTGGACCGAGGCTGCTCCTCGGATCCGGGGCAGGGTGGGCATTGGGAGCGCTCTCCGAGGCTGTCACCTGCTCTGCTGCGCTGTTCCAGCTCAACATCGGCAGATGAAGCTGTGCTCTGCAGGAGAAGGGACAGCTTTCCTCATTCTTTTCCTATCTTTCTCCCATCCCAAGTTACAGAAGCGCTTGTGCAGCAGCCAAGTAGCCAGCCCTTTCCTGAGAGTGATGAGGAGACTTTTAAATCCAAAGGTCAAGCAGAAGTAACATAGAATCATGGAATAGTTTGGGTTGGAAGGGACCTTCGGAGGTCATTTAGTCCAATCCCCCTGCAATGAGCAGGGAAATCTAGATGATCAACTCAATCAGGTTGCTCAGAATCACATTCAGCCTGGCCTTGAATGTCTCCAGGGATGGCACATCCACCACCACTCTGGGCAACCTATTCCAGTGTTTTACCACCCTCATTGTAAAGAATTTCTTCCCACATCCAGCCTGAATCTCCCCTCTTTTAGTTAAAAACCATCACCCCTCCTTCTATCACAACAGGCCCTGATAAAAGTCTCTCCCCATTTTTCTTATAGGACCCTTTTAAGTACTTGAAGGCCACAATAAGGTCTCCCCGGAGTCTTCTTTTGGGTGCTCACTTATAAATCTATTTGTTTATAAGAATAGGTCAGCATTTAAATAGCATTATATGAATGAAGATTTTAAAGGTGGATATGCAGAACTGACCATTTTGATACAGGGTGAATCGTAGGACTTTCACCCTTTCAGAAAGGGTTTGATTTACTGCATGTACCTGTTTATTGGCATTTAGGGTTGTGTATCTGAGGTACGTTATCTATAGGTTTGAGCCAAGCTAATGTCAAGAGAGTAGAAGCTGGAATGGGGCTGTGCATTAATTAGTGGTGAATCTGGGCAAAACCCATCAGGTATAGCATTAATTAGATACCAGGCTGCTTAAGATGCCCCAAACTGCTGTATTTACATTTAGCTACACACCTGTCTCAACAGATGTGGGTATGACCCAAATCACTGTGGCCTGCAATAGCCACACAGAGCAGTCATGTATGGGAATGTCAAGACCAGATTCTAGCCTCTGGTCAGTCAGAGACAGGATAGATAACAGCATTATTTCTGTAATCTAACCTGCTGCTTTTAGTTTTGGATTTGCTACCGATACCTGCACATTTCTTCCTCTTAAAGCATTAAAGTAATTAAAGAGGTTTGCATTTCCTTATACTAGCTTGTGTATGGGCCCCATAGTTCTTCCTCCTGCTTCTCTTCTAAAAGTGCTGGATCCAGGTTAAAGCAGTGCCTGTGTATTCAAGGTCTCTTTTATGAACTCTACAGAAGTATTTATTTCATTTTCCTTCCCCATGTAAAACTCCAAAATGCAGTTGAATTGCAGTTTGGTGAAGTGGGCCTTCCTTTCAGATGAGTAAGGTTCTTATCTTCACTAGTCAAATATTTGGGCCTCAGTGCATGCTATGTATATTTCCATATCCAACTAATTCAAATTGAATCTGTGAACTGCAGTAGATCCATAACGCAAGAACTACAATGTGTGCTACATCTTGCACGCGCTTTATTTTGCTTATAACCCTGGGAACCCTTTAGGAGGGTATAAAACTGAGCTCTTCCATTGGAAAGGTAAATATGAAAATAAGGAAATATGCCAGGCCCATGGCGTGAGTGAAACTGCACCACGTGGTTTCCATACAGAAAGTGATACTATATCAGCTGTGCTGCTACTACGGCTGTCACCTATATCACACACAGGCCTTGCAGGCTGGCTGCTTATGGGAGATCCCAAAGCTGCTTCCACTAAGGCTTTTCTGGGGATAGAGAGGTTCTCGGGGTCAGGATATACCTGGTTATGTGATCACTGGTGTTCAAACAGTGATAAAATAGAAAGCAAGGATTGGTTTCAAATGCTTCCTGATGTAATTGTACTTTGAGAAAGCTCAGGAGTGCCAAACTGAGAGAAAATGGTAGGGTCCATTTTGGGTCGAGAAGAGCAGCTCAGAATCCAAGGGCTTGTGAAAGCGGTGAGTGCATGGATGTATTTTTGCCTCCAGGTGCAATAATTGAACACACATTCCAAAAATGAATGTTCAGAACCTATTTCTGTTGGGATAATTGCATTCTTCCCACCTAAAATTCTCCTGGCACCTCGAGCTGTCACCTTCCCTTCCCACTTGCTTTCCTGTTTTGTTGTGGTGCTGTGTAAGGCAACTGCAATTTTCCTCCTACATGTGGTTGCTGTTTATTGTGAAGAATGGTTAAAATGTTTAAAAAGCCATGGAGGTTTTCCGAAACCACCAAGTAACTTCTAATTTTGACAGAAGTTTGGGGAAATAAATGAGATTCCAGTTGGGTATCACAGAGGATTTCTTTGCTGGAAGCATGGAAATCCCAATCAGCAAGCACTGCCAAAAGTCCTGGGGTGCCAGCACCATAGGATCACAGAATGGTTTAGGTTGGAAAGGATCTTAAAATCATCTAGTTCCAAACCTTACACTAAACCATGTCATACAAGACTCCATCCAGCCTGGCCTTGGACTCTGACAAAGATGGAGCATTCACAACTTCCCTGGGCAACCCATTCCAGTGCCTCACCACCCTAACAGGAAAGAATTTCTTCCTTATATCCAATCTAAACTTCCCCTGTTTAAGTTTTAACCCATTACCCCTTGTACTGTCACTACAGTCCCTAATGAAGAGCCCCTCCCCAGCATCCCTATAGGCCTCCTTCAGATACTGGAAGGCTGCTATGAGGTCTCCATGCAGCCTTCTCCAGGCTGAACAACCCCAACTTTCTCAGCTGATCTTCATACAAGAGGTGCTCCAGTCTCCTGATCATCCTCGTGGCCCTCCTCTGGACTTGCTCCAACAGCTCCATGTCTTTCTCATGTTGAGAACACCAGAACCATGCACAGGACCATGCTTCAGTATCCTTCAGGGGCAGGAGGAGAACTAGCTTTATTTCCGATTATGTTTTAGAAACCCATGGTCAACTGCAGGTCTGTGATGATTTTAAGCTGGTTCTGGCAGTGTTTAGCTGTGATTGAGCTGGTTTCTGTCAGCCCTAGAAAGCTTTGCTGCTTGAAAGCCTGCACCTGCTACCTCTTTACAGCTAGAGCTCTTTTTATACAATTCTATACAATTATGCGTTATTTTATATAATTATATTCTGGGAACTTGAAAATGGGAATAACAATAGTATTGTGAGGGTTGTGTTGTGTATGCTTGTATTCTTTATGTTGTTTATGGCCTTTTTATTTATATGGCATTATTTTGTTATATTTATATATAAGGAATATATGATATATATATAAGGAATATAATATATATATATAAGAAATTTATATAATAGTACCTATTTATATGGCATTATTTCCTTATATTATTTGTCAGTCTTTAGGATGAATATACTACAGATGATCAGTGTCCTGGGTTTAGCAGTAGCAGTCATTTTTCTCCTTCTTGGTATCTGGTGCATTGGCTGTGTTTTGACTTCTGGGCTGGGAACAGAGCTGATAAAAATGATGTTTTGGTTTGGCCAAGGATTGTGAGCCTCATGCTCTGCCAGGGAGGAGGGGAAGCCAGGAGGAAGCAGAGACAGGACACCTGACCCAAACTGACCAAAGAGGTATTCCATACCACAGCACATCATGCCCTGGAGGGAACTGGGAGTTACCTGGAAGGGCTAGGTGGACTGCAGGGTTGGAGGAGGTATTGTTCGGTGCTTGGTCAGGCTGGGGGGGGGAGTTATTGGTCGCCTGGTGCTGAGGTGTTGTATTCTCTTCCCTTGTTATTTCCTTTATCATTACTATTATTGGTGGTAGCAGTAGTGATTTGTGTTATACCTTAGTTACTAAACTGTTCTTATCTCAACCCGTGGGAGTTGCATTCTTTTTGATTCTCCTCTCTGTCCCTCCAGGAGTGGGGGGGGGGGGGGGAGGGAAGAAGGAGGGGGGAGTGGGTGAACAAGCTTTCTGGCTGGGGTTAAACCACGACAATCAGTCTGGTAACAGAAACCATAAAAATGTGGCTAAATCACCAATCCCTCTTATAAAGGAAAAAATAAAAAAGATAAGGGCACCTTCAGTAATGGATGAGCCACAAATTAATATAATTTTGTCTGTGTAATTTTTCTATGACTCTGATTTTCATAGAACCAGAGAATCACAGCATGGTTTGGGTTGGAAGGGACCTTAAAGCTCATTCAGTCCCAACCCTTTGCCACATGCAGGGACACCTTCCACAAGAGCAGGTTGCTCCAAGCCCTGTCCAACCTGGACTTGAACACTGCCAGGGATGGGGCAGCCACAGCTTCCCTGGGTACCCTGTGCCAGCGCCTCAGCACCCTCAAGGGGAAGAACTTATCTCTAGTATCTTGTTCTGTCACTACATGTCCTTCTAGAAATGGTTTTAATAGAGCAGCTTTGAGCCAGGATTGAGATTCCAGTTTTTAAGCTCTGTGTGTGTATATTGTAGATGACAGCTTCCTTACTGTCAACAACTTAGCTGAAAACAGAGATCTTTATTACCAAGGCACTGCCTGTAGCAGGATACTGCAACCCTAAGCAGGTACATTCAGTTGAGCAGAGAGGAAATTGAAACAAGCTGCGTAATTTTGGCAGAGGCTTGTTTCCAAGTTAGTTCGGGGAAAAATATTAGTGGCTGGCTTGGGCTGCAGCCAAAAGAAAAGCAGATGTGAGAGCTGTCCACTTGGCATCAAATATTTGGCTGAGAAAGTTGGGGTTGTTCAGCCTGGAGAAGAGAAGGCTGTGTGGAGACCTCATAGCAGCCTTCCAGGATCTGAAGGGGGCCTATAAGGATGCTGGGGAGGGACTCTTCATTAGGGACTGTAGTGATAGGACAAGGGGTAATGGGTTAAAACTTAAACAGGGGAAGTTTAGATTGGATATAAGGAGGAAATTATTTCCTGTTAGGGTGGTGAGGCACTGGAATGGGTCGCCCAGGGAGGTTGTGAATGCTCCATCCCTGGCAGTGTTCAAGGACAGGTTGGACAGAGCTTTGAGTGACATGGTTTAGTGTGAGGTTTGGAACTAGATGATCTTAAGGTCCTTTCCAACCCTAACTATTCTATGATTCTGTTTGCATCTTTTCTTGTAAGAAAGCAATTGGGAATTGCTCAGATGTGCTTAAGCCCAGCAGCTGCTTGTCACCGAACAGTGTTGTTTGACCTTCTGCATAAGCAGCCTGTGCTGGCTGTGTTCCCTGCAGCTTCACGTGGGAGGGGATGGCTGGGAAGGGAGATGAGGAAGCAAGGAGAGAGCTAGACAGGGGAGAAAAAGGGAATCTTGTTGTGGCCACCACCCGTTCTTACTTACATGTTCAGCTTGGGTTTTGGGTGTGCATGGCTTGTACATAGCTGGTATGAGTAATCCTCTTGGTTTAGCATCTCTCTTTGTTTTAAAATACATGAAAACCCCTTGGAAGCCTTCCCAGGAAACCATCACGTGTTCTGTAAAGACACCGAAGAAACCTGGATATAATCAGCATGAAGGCTTGGGTAATGCTGCTGTCTTGTCAGCTGTGGCAGGATGCTGGGTTAGCAGGTAGCTGGCCGTGGTCCAACCCACAGCATCTGCAGGAATCAAAATGAACATCTGCTGCACCAAAAAGTTTTATTTCCCTCTGATGTTCTCTGATGCATCTTACCATGTTGGAGGGTACTCAAAAGTGGGAGAGTGGAGACTTGCCCTATACACTACACACCATGGGGTTAACATCCCCATCGACCACTTTGGGCTCTCAGTGATGACAATCCCTGCTTGCCCCACTCAATTTCCACCCAGTTTCTGGGAAGCTTTTTTCCCATCATTTGTTTGATTCCGGTCCCATCCCTCCAGTTGGTTGCCTGTAGGGTTTAAGGTGCTTTGGCCAGCAGAAAACACAGGGTGAGGGTTGTTAGTGGGAACTCTGGGTGCTGTATCCCAACAGATTTGGTGGGTGCCACAGGCACAGCAGTACCTATCTGCAGCGTCCCTTATTGCGTGTCCAGCTGAGCCTGTATCACTATACAGGTTAATCAGCTTCCTCAAATAGTCACAAGAATCAAATGTATCAGAAGGAAAAGCCCAAAAGCAACCCAATTGTGAGACTAAATCATAAAAATACACAAAAAAAATAGTCCTAACTGTTGCATTAGGCTCCTTCCCCCTCCTGCTGCCTGCTGGTGTCCCTCTCCCTTCATGTTCACAGGTTGCTGGGGAGGCTTTTGGGTAATAATCCTGTCTTGTGACTCCCATAAGAGCTGGGAGCTAAAGTGAAGTTGGGTGCAATTAGGCCAAAGACTATTGCTGTGGCAGCTGCTGGGTAAGAGCTTGCAAAACATCTCCCAGTGCTGCTGAAGCAGTCTGTATGCTAATAGATGGCATTTGCACCCCTTGCATTTAGTTGGGCAGGATGCTCTGAAGCCTGGGGCATTAATGACAGGACTGAGTCAACAAGTGTGTGAGTAGCATCAGTCTGGAGCTTCCAGACAAATTGAACCCCAAAGCATCTTCCATCAGAGGTGCAGAGAACAGCAGCACATGCTGTGCTGCATTTTGGCATACAAGGAGTGCTCGGTAAAGAGCAGAAGTCACCACCATTAGGGACAGGCCTGCCTGGATGTCAAAACAAGCTTGTGAAAACATTAATGTCAAGTCTGAATTGTCTTTGGGTGAACATGTGCAGCTGTTGGTGAGGAAATCTTTTCTGTTTAACTTCTACAGAGCCAGGATGTATTTCCAATGGAAGCGATGGTAAGCTGCTTTGATGCCTGAATTCATCTGGAAAGCATCATGGCCCTCTGGTATTGCCTGTGATTTGGGGTACCACCAGTGCTGGCAGTGGAGCCAGATGGTCATTGGTGCTGTTTTGAGATGTTTCTCCTTCAGAGGAAGGGAATTTTTTGTTTGTTTTCCTTAAATTTCAGTGGTGGGAATTTCATGCTCAAGTTTTTTTCCCATCAAAAAACCTATCTCTGAGGGCAATGAATCAGAAAACCTATTGCTCTGAAGGCAGTGCTTGACAAACACCCAGCTCTTTCCCCACTACATGACTTTGAGACTTCTCTGAGGGGTAACTTGCAGCCTTATGGAGAGGGGAAGGTACTTGTTGGCTCCTCTGACCCCCTCCACTTAAACACTCTATCAGCTGAGCTTTACATTCTGCTACTGCTCCATTGCCAAAGCAAAGCTCAGGGAACAGGTTCTTTTCCCAAGTGCACCCATTTGTGTCTCTCCATATTTCCTTCTTAAACATAGTGTCTGTTCTCTTCGACCCAACCTGCCCCTTTGGTCCATGAGAAGCATCAATAAATCTAATAAAATCATTCCTTCTGGTCTGCTCTCAATGCTTGTGTGTACCCCACACATACATTTGCTTATTTTTGGCATGTGTTGGTCATCTTCTCTCATGTTTTGAAATGGTTTTGATGTTGGGATGGAGAATGTGTGTTGGATGGTGCCTGGCAGTCTGTGCATTGTGAACGTGTCCCTTGATTTTCTTGTTTGTGGGTTTTACTTTAGTGGCTACTAAGGTGTGTAATTCTTGCTAGGTAGCATCAGGTGTTTGGTTATCATGGCTGGTTCATTTTGCCTTGTGGAAAGCTGTGGTAGTAATTAATGGCTAGGTTTTCATCCAAGCTTATGCAATCCTTTTTGCAGTGATTGCAGTGTATTAGAAATCAGATCATTACTTAGTGAAGGTTTAATGCCGTCAACTACAACAACCTGATCCTGGTTCAGGAAAGGTATTCCAGCGTATGATTAACACTGGTTCTTGGAAGTACTCTCTGTTAGTTGGAGTTTCTTAATTAGATGCTTAGATCAGAAGGGGGTGTTGAGCCACTGAGGAAGAAACCAGTCCGGCTCGCTGGGTTTGCTCTTTTTGGCAAAGGGTGCAGGCAGAAGATGCTGAGCCCTCTGCAGCCCAGCAAAGCAGTCAAGCATTGAATAGGAACTCTCCTTCAGATGTGAGATTTCCCTTGGGATTCTGAGAGTTTCTTTTTGTGGGTATGTTTCTTTTTGGAAATCATCTACATGAACATCAGGAATTACAAAAGTGACTGTATCCTGCTCATTTAGCGTCGATAGCAGAATTTTCCCCTCCATTTAGGCAAAAGGCGCTGGAGTAGGCCCACTGCTTGCATCTCAACTCTGAGAAGTCCCAGCTGGGACTGGGGCATCATCAGACACCTTATGACAGACCCTGCCCAAATGAGCTTGCAAGACTTAGGCAAAGGGAATGAAAAGGTTTTACCAGGGCCCAGACCTCTTCTGTTAACCCAGGCTGGCTTTCACAGTGCTGCAGAGGAGCCATCTGCAGAGGAAAAGGGCTCTCCTGGTGCAGACACGGAGGAAATGGCTGGTTCTTGCTGGCAGAGCACCCATGAAGACATGCCATGGCTGGGTGGGGTGACAGCTCGGCCTTGCTGCCTGCTGGCTGTGGTGACTCAGGCTCGTACTCTGCTCTCTGTTCCATGCCTGCAAGGGATTCCTGGCGTCAGCAACCAGCTCCGTCTGATAATCTCAGCACACTTGTAAAGGTGACATCACACGAGGCTGCACACCTCTTGCTGCCTCAAGTTCCTGGAGCTCTTTTGTGTGGTTTCTCTTTAGGGCCACCATAGAAGTGGCTTTTTTTAATCCTCATTTATTTGCAAAAGTATAAATCAAATCCCATCACAGCCTCTCCAGAGCTAATTTAGTACCAGGGAATGCTTACAAAAAGTGTGTTGCCAAGTGTAATGGTAACTTGGGTGAAGACTGTTGTGGCAACTGCTTAGCGATGTCATTTGTTATCCCTCATCCTTTTCCCTGGGTGTTTTATCTCCCTGTTGCTGTTGTGGGCTTGGCTGCTGCTTTCATTTTCCCTCTTCTATTACTTGTGGGAGGGAAGAACAGGGAATGGTTTCATGTCACCAGGAGGCTGTTCCTTTGATAGCAGAGGGCTATTAAACGCCTTTCATAAACCAGCCCTGTGCATGTGGGTCTATGAATGGTGTTTGGCCCTTTTCCTGATTTCTTCTCTGACACAAACTGCAGATTTTCCCTTCCTCCAGAACAGCCCAACATAAAGTAAATCATCCTTATAGATTTATTGCTATTACTCCTTTGGAGGGGAGAAGGAAGGAAGGAAAAAGATGGGAAATTGTGACGATTTTTGGAGGCATTTAGTGTTCTGTGTTCTGCCTAGATCATGCACAATAAACAAACTCTGCCAACGTTACCACTGTTAATGCAAAGTTGTAATTTACAATGACAAGTGTTTACAATCAGGACTGCAATAAGTTAATTAAAAGCCAGTGCAGTAACCAGAGTGTCCCCAGCTTCTGCTTGGTGTCGAGCTCTATCTGCTTGGCTCCCAAGCCAAGTTGCCAAAGGGTTTCAGTGTTCCTGCTGAAACCCTGGGGATGGGAAGAGAGAGGCTCACTGCTCTGCTGAGCACTGGCATCCCTGTAGCTGTTCTAGTCTGAAGCTGTACACACAGCTCTTTGGAGAAGGAGGCTGGCTGCCTTTTTCCTCACCAGTTTAGACACTCTGTCATTTTCAGTGGTTTCCCACCCGCTAATGCGAATGAACACATGGAATGTGTTTCTTGTTGCAGATACACAGACATGAATAAGATAAAGCATCTTTCTGAACACTCATTGCTCACCCTTTGAAAGGGTCACTTGTTTGCTGCTTCACACCGGGCACAGCCAGCAGCAGGAGGTTGAAGTGGTGAGAACAGGGCATGAATGGTCCCTACCAGTGGCAAACAGACACTCAATTATCATAGACTCATAGAATGGTTTGGGTTGGAAAGGACCTTAAGATCATCTAGTTCCAACTCCCCTGCTTCTCTTTCCCCCCCTTTGTCTGCAGTGTATCATTTCTTGAGCTTCCCCAGCTAATGGAAATCCTCTGGAAAGCAGAAACTCCCAAAGCTTTGGGAGAGGGCAAGTGCTTGTCTGGTGCCAAGTGGGCTAAATCACATGAGCTCTGCTCTGATAAACAGTAACTTGTTTTCCATAAGGGAGGCTTGTGACAGGTCAGGCCATGTCCTTACGATGCTGCAGCCTTAGAAATAATTATAATAGTGACTCATAAGGAAAGGCTTTTATTCATAATGCTCCTTGGCTATACTACATTGTAAAGAGGCTGTACAAGTTACAAGGCGAATGCAGTCAGCTCCTGTTAAGAAGTTCTTACTTCCTAAAAGCTAAACTAACAAAAAGCCTAATGAATGAGACGATCTTACATAAAATTCCCATAAAGCACATAGCAATGCAACCAGCACTAACTTTGATGACTATATTAAGGGGGAAAAAAGGAGCAATACTCCCTCCTGTTGGTCTTTTGATACTGATTGTGTGTTGGAGGAAGTGTTTGAGGTTGGTCTTGGAAGAGGGATGTTCATGGAAGAGCCAGTCCAGTTTGTCTAATCAGTTGGTGAAACGGTTATCCTGTTTCAGCATTTATGAAAGCCTGCTGGAAATGTGTGGAGTGTTTTTGCTTTCACCGTCAAAGCTTCATTAGGAAAATCAGAACCTTCATCCTGTTTTATCAGCTTTATCGTATGAGCCACTGATACTCCAATATCCAATAACCACTCTTCCTCATTGAGATACGGCGTGGGAAGACACAGAGTTTATCCCTGAGGCTGAGGCTGACTAAATAGAGTCACAGAATGGTTATGGTTGGAAAGGACCTTAAGGTCATCAAGTTCCAACCCCCCCGCCATGGGCAGGGACACCTCATACTAAACCATGTCACCCAAGGCTTCTTGCAACCTGGCCTTGAACACTGCCAGGGATGGAGCATTCACAACTTCCTTGGGCAACCCATTCCAGTGCCTCACCACCCTTGCTAGCTGCTCTTGCTGTCGAATTAGTTCCCTGATCTCAATCTGAAGCTGGAGAGGCACTGGGAATGAGTGGGGATAATGATGATGATGATGGTGGTGTGCCTGATCCTGGGCACAGCATGTCACTGTGCTGTGAGGAAGGGTCTGGTGCCCTTTGGAGGTGTCTGGGGCCACTGCTGCTCTGCCAGAAGTTACAAGAAGTTACGAGGGAATCCTTGTTCTTGCATGGATAATCTGAACCCCTCAAAACTCATGCAGAGCCTCAGAGGCAGGAGAAGTGGCAGCAGCCTGAGCCGGACTTGCTCTTGCATCACTGCAGGGGCTCTGAGAGTGGTGCTTGAGGTCTTGTTTCAATAAATGTGTAAGCTGCAGGTTGTGCATTTGGGAAATAGAGCGGCATGATAGCATGTGATGGTTTCCTTGGGAAACCAGCCCTATCTGGTGACACTTTATATCTGCTGGTTCCTCTTTGGTGCACCTGAGTCAAGTGCAAGTGAGCCAGGCCTTGAAGGCCACATCCTGCCCCAAATTTATGAAAACAGATCTAAAAGACAAGTGCTTCTAATATGCAGTCTCAAACCTTGGGAGACATCAGAGAGTCCCTGTGGGTGTTTAACCCATTGGGTGCCATGGGAACTTGGTGAATCTCCCCCCTGCACAGCTGCTGTGTTTCATTCCATCACTTAAGGTAACAGCTTTGCATACCATGAAATCTCCAGTGTGAGCTTTTCTTCCTAAATTTGACTTCTTTTTGGTTATATTTTAACCTTCTGAGGCTGTGATGACTTTTGCTTTGTTTTCGCAGGTGCTCAGATAAGCTGCTTTGCACCCAGCTCCTTCTCCTGGCGACAGGCTGCTTATGTGGACTCCTACTGCTGGGCAGCTGTGCAGCAGAAGCAACCATCCCAGAACAACTTGGAAAACATCCCTCTGTGGCTGCATAAAGTACGTACAGATCTCCTTCTCCTGGAAAAGTTGTCCCTGCTTAGAAACCTGCCTTTGCCTCACTTGCTCCTCTGCTCTGTTATAGTCCTTGGCTTTGACTTGACTCTATTCTTAGAGAGAATGTTTTCTTTCCCTTACTTCCAAAGAGGGTAGTACTAGAGGAGGTGCTTTCTGCCTTTAAATAAAGGGTCACCAGTTCTCTGACACAAAAGCAATGTTAGTGTTGCTCTGCTGCCCTGGAGCTGAGTTCCTCACCTGGCTTTAGCCAGGAACAGTTTTAAAACCAGCAGAAAGGACGAAACAACCGCCCTAATGCTTTATCAAAAGCTTATTTAGGAAAAAGGGGTAGTAAAAACACACTGTATTTTTACTGTGTTATGCTTGGCCAGTTGTTCATTCAGAGAAACTCATAGCAGAGAGAAGTTCTGGGAGAGATGAAATTCCTCACTGGTACTAACAGGCTTAACTCCTGTCTTCAGTGTGCTCTTCTGCACTTCCTCAGGCTGTTCCCTTGCAAACCATGAGCTCTGGCTGCTTTCGCTGTTCCAGGTGAAGCAGCATCATACTGAATGCACAGTAAGAGGCTTATTTTATGGGTAAAAAGTGCAATAGATACCAAGATACTTGAGTGAGCTCAAAGCTGACCTTTGGCAGGAGCTACAAACTGAGTAAGTGCCATGCCAGTGCCTGGAGCTGACTCAGTGTGGGAGGCAGCGTCACCCTGCTTGGGCAGTGCTGATGCCAGAGTAAGAAATGCTGTTGGAGCTCTGCAGATGTGGGGTGTTGTGCCTGCCTTCCCCAGTCCTTTTATTACCTGCTCCTTCTGTCACCTGGGAGCAGAGGAGAAGTTAGAGGGATCTGAAGCCTGGGACCTGCAGCACCTGTAGGGTGCTGGGTTTTGCTGGTGTATCCTGTACCTCAGCTTACATTATCCAGTCAGCTCTGCTGAAAGACTATTCAGGACTGTATCCAATTCATTTCCTGACTCGAATCACTAACAGTAATGATTCACTACTACCTTCTCTGGTTAATTATACTCACAGCCTTGACCCAGCAGTCTTGTGTTTCATGAATGTTAAACAGTCTGTTGGTATCTAGCCTCCTCCACTGCTCAGTTCAGCCAGGTCTTCTACAGAGGCCAGTTGAAGCTGCTGGGACATGGGTGGAAATTCCACTTGCAAACCTGGATACGTTGCTGCCCCTTTCTCTTGAGAGAATGAGTTCTTGTTACCCCATCTCTTTATCTTGATTTTTATGCTGTAGTCACCTGCTGGTAGCTGAAGTCTCCTCATTTGCTGGCCATGACTAATAGTTTAAGCAGTCATACTTTATTATGCAACCCGTGTTAATTTGCTGACTAGCAAATCTCAGGAATTGATGCAGGGCCCTTCTCCCCACAGTTCCTCCATGATAGCTTAATGGTGTGTGAGGTTTCCTTGTAAATATCCTTCAGACTGGCTGCAAGAAGCATGTCTGAACAGCTGAGTCTGAGGCTGGGTGCCTCACCTTAACCTGCTAAATCCATGCTTAGCCACTTTTCCTTCTGAGCTGGGCCCTGGGGGCTGCAGATGGTGTTTGGTGGCCAGTATTAGTTAATATCCTTCTACTGACTGCTCATCAACTTCCATGCAGGAGCAGTGTTACAGCTACTAACACTGATGTTTGGTTCCCACTGTGGTATCTGAAGGTGTTCGGCTGTTGTTTGCCTGCAGGACCAGCAGCAGCCTGCTGTACTGCTGGGAGGCTGCCATGGGGCCGATAACCCCTGCAGGAAGGCAGGACTGGGGTTGTCTCCCCAGCCTTGCACTGTAAGGGATGCACAAGCTCATTGTTCTGCAGATTTCAGCAGAGCACATTTGGGGGAGCACAGTGATGTTGGTGGGAAAAGGAACCTTCCTAAGCTTGGGTGAGAGGAGGCTTGACTCTGCAGTGCAAGGGCAGGGATGCACATATAGGGACAGGGGGATAATTAGGCCCAGTTTTAATTAAAACAGCACCTAAAGCTTTTTTTCTGCTTTCTGGGAAGCAGTGCAAAGCACCTCAGGTTCTTTCCAATACTCTGACTCATTTGCCATCTCACTGCATCAGCATGCTGGAAGACTCCATAAAAAAGCCACTTACAGAGGCACTGTATTACAGTCTGGGGGAGAATGAGGTTGCAGGCCCCAATTTCTGATTGAAATGAATGGATTTCCTTCTGGCACACTCTGTGCTGTCAGAAGTGCTGTCAAAGGTTTTGCCCTAGGACAGTACACAGTATAGTACAGAGAGAAAGTAGGACCCTGAGCTCTTTGGTGAAGAAGCCAACTTGCAGCAACTTGCCCTGCTTTTGTTCTAGGCATGTGGTTGCTTTGAAGGATTATCAAACCCAGGCTGCATTACAGAAAACTTGAAACCTTCCCATTTCCTTCCTGTTTCAGAGTACAAGTTTGCACTGTATTCGTTATCAGTAAAATGTATGCTCCAGTTTTGGGCAGTCCCTGAAGCTTGGGCACCTTTTTCTGCTGTCCCTTCCGTTCTGGGAGATCTCTCCCAGCACTTGAATTTATCAGTTTGGAAGCTTGTTTTGGAGCGGAGAGGAGGAGCACACTACAACATTCTGGCTTACCTGAGTCCAGTGCTCTCCTAGAGGGTGCCCAGCGCCTCTCTCCTTGGAGAACAGGGGTTCTGAAATGTCCAGTGATCCTGGGATAACTTCACACTGGACTATCCTTAGCAGGAAGCAAAATGAGTTGGGTACCCAGTTGCTGAGTACACAATTGCTGAAACAAACGAGTCTGTTTCCTGGGAGAAACAGACTGTCTACAGGTAAGTAAGGGGAAAGAAGAGACTGTGGCATGTCCTTGTCTATATTCTTAGTTTAATGCCAAGGCTTCCTCCTCTTCATCAGTGAAGGAGCCGATATATAATCATTTCTTCTGGGGTTTTCCATTAGGGCTTAATTCCCTCAAGAAGTTTCTTGTGTGTATCTGAAGTGTTAGAACAGAGATACTGATGTCTGAAAACGGGTGGTAAAGAGGAGCAGACAGTGGTGATGTGGCTGGAAGAGCCACGTGTTCGCTCCTGTGCAGATCATTTGCTTTTTGTCTCTAAAGATGAGTGCTCCACCTGACAGCTGGCTTTGATAAAACTTAGCTTGGTCATTAAGTGGAGTGAAACAAGCTTTTTGTCTGGGACAGAGGGCCGTCCCAGTCCTTGCAGTCTAATGGAGGAGGAGACTGCACGGTGCCAACTTTTTAATCCATACACAGTGCACAGAGAGGTTTATACAAACAGAAGCAGAAGAACAGTGAGCATCATCTACTGGCTCTTGATAGCCACCAGACACAACAGCAACCAAGCAAGCTGAGGGGTAGTTGGGGATTGAGTGATGGCCTCGCTCTAGCCCTGAAATCTGGATTGCTAGGGCGGAGCTGCCTCTGATAAGAGATTTCTAGGGATTTTGTTTTAAGCCCTCTATTTTCTAGTCTTATTATTAACTGGTGAGTATGAAGGAGGAAGATAAAGGTAAGAAAGGTAAAAGGAGTAGATGGTTCTGTGGATTCATACCAGTGTGAAATGCAGGGAAATGGTTCATCTGACTGACACAAAGAAGAAAGAAGATGTCTTTGCAAATGGCCCAGCGGGGAGAGGTCAGTTGTCTGGCTCAGACCTTTGTAAAAATGCAGAGCAAGTGCTGCAGGACCTGTTCAAAGCACTGCATACAAAGAGTGGGTCTGAAGTCTTTGTATACATGAAGTGAAACTTACCTTGTTGACAATACTCCGTATTTGTAACAGAAGTAAGATTTAGCATGTGGGTTGTTATTTTAATTGCTTGTCTGTAAATGCACCAACCCCTGCCTTGCCCATGAGGTTCTCCATTATGTTGATGGCATGGCTATAATCATAATTGTTATCTGGTGCTTGTTACTCACTGTTTCTGATTTAAACAGCTTAGTTTGCCGAGTATTCCTCAGGTTTCCCTTCGAAAGCCCATCCTGGAGGGATTAGGGGCTGGCAGATCAAGGAAACCTGAATGCAGATGCATTTGTAAACCATTCTTAGAGTGTAGCGTTAGAGCTACTTCAGTCACATTAGTCTTACTAACTGAAACTGGAGAAATACAGCTTTTGAGCTGCATCAAAACAGCAAGTAAGTAACAGGTGGGGTAAAAATAGTCACGTATGGTTTGAGATCCACTTGGGATTCTGACTGTATCTCAACCAGAATGATGAATCATTTATAGCTCATGATTCTGCCCTGAACACCAATGAAACATCTTCTATTGGCTCAAACAGGAATGAGGTCATATCCAGAGGGAGCTTAATTCCTTTGCTTCTGGAAACCTGTCACTGCTGACATTAGCCTGTTTGGGGGCTGGTACCTTTGCTTAGGCTCTTTCCAGTGGCAAATAGAAATGTGAAAGAGAAGGAGCAGACACCTCACCAGACCTCATATTTTAATGAGAAATATTTTCATCTGAAAAGAGTGAAAACAGTTCAGTGCTTCCTTCTTTGTGCAGTACTGCATGCCAGGGCATTTTCTCAAGGCTGCAATTCAGACCCGTGCAGCTCAACAGCTTTGTGCTGTTGGACTTTAAGTTACTGTTTCACCACTATTAGGTATGGTAGAAACCAGAATGCTTGCAGGCACTTCAATAGTATTTGCCCAGGGGAAGTAAGGACTGAAGGTTACAAAACTGTTGTTTTCTAAATGCTACTAAAGTGATTCTCATCTATCAGCCACCGTTATCCAGACCTTGGCAAGCTGTCTGTAGATGAGGTCCTTGAAAACACCTTTTGCGTCACACCACTTTTAGCAGCTATATGTTCTTTGGGTGAGAAAAGCATATTTGAGTTTATAAATAAGTTTTTTAAATGCCCTCTTAATTTGCTGTGTGTTTACTGTGTCTTAGTGCAGTTGAAGCTGGGGATGTTACATATAGACTGTTTTGTGGTTTATTCTTACTTTTCCTTTCACCTTCAGGAAAGTGTGATGCTAATGCATCTGTAAAAGACAGCTTCATGAGTCCAGTGTCTTACGTGCTTATGCAAACTGATTACTCAAACCCTTCTTCTACATACATGCATATGTTCTGGTTGAACAGATAGCTGAATTCTAACAAACTAAATGGACTGAGGTCTTCAAAGCTTATTTCCCTGGCTTCCCAATCAAAGGTGAAAACAATCATGTCATGGGAATATTAGAAATTCACTTGTAGTATTTGTAGTGTTAGCATTGTACGTGCCTTTATCTGTGAAAGGCTGTGAGTGTGTACTGAAATGTAGTGAAGATGGTTCGTGTCTTCCTGAATATTTATCTGAATGTAGATAACTCTGGGAAGACAGAGTTGTTTGGGAAAATATACACTGAGTTTGTGTAGATGATCTTCATGAGAGGAGCTGGTGCAGGTGCTTGAATGGTCATGACTTTAGAAGAGTTCAGTGTGTTAGATAGGTAAGAGATTTCTAGGGTTCAGACTGCAGGTTATTTTTCTTCTCCATTCATAGTATTTGTTGATTTAAATTTGCTCAGCCTGTTTATGGTCAGTGATGTGAGGGAACAGCACACATCCATGAAGTTTAAGCGTTTTGATGTGCATAAATTATTTGCTTTGATGATAACCTTTATAGCTGCTTTTGCAAGTGCAGAAAACATGACTGGAAAAAATGTGCTGTGCTGAGATGGGGGATCAGGGCTCTGCATCATAACACTACTGGAGATCCTATTTCCTGAGCTATCACTGTCCAGAAAGATCATGCTTTCTCTATTGCAGGGCTTGGTGGAGTGCTGTGGCACAGGCTACCCAGCAGCCAGCATCAGATCTGGTCCTCTTTTTGTCTTTGACTGCCGTGTGGGATGTGTTACTCTCATTGTACAGCTGTGAGATAGAGAGGCACTAATTCTGCAGCTCCTGTTTCGGTTTCTTGCTGAAAAGCAGTGACACAGAGCACAAACATCTTTAGCCTGGAGGGAGGAATCCTCTGCACAGATTTCTGCTCAGATAAGGGTTGAATTTCAGTGCCTCACCAGTAAACTGGTTTAACACAACTTTTGGGTGTTTCTGGTGTTATCAGATGTATCTTGCTGAGGTATGAGATACTCTTGGCTTTCAGGAGGAGTGAGGTCATAGCCTGTAATGCATGCAGAGCTCAAAGGTTTGTCAAGTGAAATGAACTGCAGCAGTATAGAATGAGGGGCAGTTGATCTCTTGGCTTCCTATTGCTCTGCTTCCTCAGGAGCTTGCTGTCCCACCCAGTGTGCCATCACACAAAGGGACAAGCAGATCAGGTGAACCTGTTCCCATCACCTTTAGCTTTAAGGAGCTCAGCAGTTCTTAGCAGGAAACATACAGGGGACTCTATTTTGAGTCCCTGGTGCATGTGCTACTCGTTTTGTCTGTCTCATGCTCAATATTAATCACAGACTGCCCGTGCCTAGTACCTTCCAGGAACTTGGATTAGCCTGGCTGAAACTCTGCTGCTCTGTGTTCGAGTGCCAAATTCAATGGGCTTCTGCCTGTCCCTATCTCCTTGCAGCTGAGAGGAAAGGAAGAGTCAGGGCAGGTTGGAGCACAGTGTTGTAGCCCTCAGTGCACTTTCACTAATGAAGTTCAGAAAGGAGAAATTTTGAATTACAGGATATTGTATCTATTATAATGTTCTTGTTCTAATCTCTTTCAGAGGATCTTTCCTCAGCTGCACAATCTCGTGCTGTCTTACATCCAACATTGTGAGCTTGCCATTGAAAAGGAACTTGATACCTGGATAGTAAAGGAAAAACTGAGTTTTACTTTTAAGCAAATATCTTTCTATGGCATATGTTTGACCATACAGTTCTTGAGGCCAGTGACACTTCCTATTCAACTTAAATACTACAGACAATCCAAAACTGAAGTAGTATTTCCTCCTTGCGTATCTGGTGCCTTGGATGTAAATGCATAAACCATGAAAGACATATGGCACGTGCTCATCTGTGTGTGAATATCAGAGAGTCCTCTTCTTAAAAGTGGAAGTCACTATGTGTGACTGTAAAATGTAGTCAGATGAGTTGGATAATCCAGATCTGTTGGTCTGAAGCCTAGGACTCATGCCAGATGACTCTGCATTTTCAGTTCTGCCTGTCAGTCCAAGGCCTTACATTTTGATGGTTCAAAGCAATTTGCTAGCGATCTAAGCCTGCTGTTAACAAATAGAACAGGCATATCTTTCATTTTTAAACCAGCCAGAATCCAATAAGGATGCAGCGAGTGCTGTGGAAGGGCTAACAAACAGGGGCTTTTGTTTCCAAACAAAGTGAGCTGGTCTAATGGTCACGCTGCTGCTCTGGTTTTGAGACCATTCAGAAAAGAGCTGCATGGTGTTTTCTCATGCTGCCATAAGCTACAGCTGTGGGAGTGATGAGAGCCCAGTAAACATGTGGCAAATCTGCCTTTGTCCCAGTGGTGTGGTGCTACTAGGAGAAGAGGCAGTGGTGAAGGAGCTGGTGAGAGGAGGAACGGCAAGGGAAGAAGGCATTACACACAACAGTCTGTAACGAGGCAGGGGAGATGGGCGGCATTGGAGGAGGTCTGGGCCAGAGCAATGGGGCTGATGCCAGTGCACTGCACAAGTGCAGTATGTGCCCACAGAGTCTTTTTCTAGGTATAAAGGAAGAGGTAAGGACTGGGACAATGGAGGTTTTGGGCTGTGACTTCAGTGTGTCAACTGTCTTGTCTCTTGCTGCACATCTTGAAGGCCTCAGGGTAAAGAGATCATAAGGATTAATCAGATACTGCTGGTTGCTTTTCCAGTTTTGGGGGTCAGAAAGGGAATTCATAAATCCCTTGATGCCTGTAAAATTCCAATAGAGGGAGTAACAAATCCAAGTGGTACCAAGCAACATAAGAAGCTTTGGTCTTTCCTTACTAAATCAGACGTTTCTTTATTTATTCTTTCTCCAGCTGGCACCAGGTGCTGAAAGGTGTGTGACACAGATGTAAGTAAAGACAAACAGGCTTTGCAGCTATCTTATACAAGCTGGCATTTGTTAAGGGTATGGAAGAGGTGTTCCAGCAGCTTAGAGAAGCTTAGATACGTTTAAGCTGTGTTTGTAGATGGATTATTTCTATTTCTACTTATACATAATATGGAATTCAGAGGACTGAAAGAGCTTGGACATGAAACTATAAAGCTTTGGGTAGACCAAGACATCCAGGGCTTAGACCTGTGAGACCTTTATCCACCATATGCCCTTCCATGTGAAGGGCACAATCTTGAGCTGTTTGTTGGGTTTGAGTTGACAAGATGCCTACAAAAACAAATTGGACATGCCAGAGCTTTACCTCTCATTTGGGAAGGCTAGACCTGGGAGAAAGCAGATGGTCTGAGGTTATCTGCTGTGTGCAAAGAGGGAAGAGAGGCGTTAGTGAGGTCAGAGCTCCGGAGGGAAGAAATTCCTGGTGGTGACCACCGGTAATCCGTTTGCGAGCATGGTTTAGTGGTGCAGATGATAGTGTGGGTTCAGTGGGAGTGCTGGGCAGATCAGCAGTCCCCTGCAGTTCCAGATGTCAGAAGGAATCCCCTGAGTCCCTCTAGCATGTGAGGTGAGAGGGGACAGACCACAGCCTATGATACAGCTGTACAGGATTCATGCTTGCTTCCTTGCTGGTGAGGAATAGCTACCTCTAGTGGAACGTATGGCATAATTACAGTCAGCACTGCTCAAAGGAACCTTGTTGGTGGGTTACCCCATCCTCGCAGCATTTCTTCTTCAGTTTTAGAGGTGAGCCTTTCCCGAAGTGTTCTTTCTCGAGGGCTTACCTAGAGACTGAAGTCGCATTTGTTTTCTCCAAGTTCAGTTATGTTGCTACTGAGCAGAAACAGATAAAGTACGAATTTATAGGGGTTGCAAGGGAAAACTGACCTTTAAATACAGCATCCTCCGTTTTCTGTGGCTGTTTTGAGCTTTTCATGGCTTTGTCTTACCATGTGTCACAAATTTCCAGTCTGACTCCTATGGAGAGAACGCACATATCCAGAATGATGGTTCATATTATAAATACAGTCGCTGATGCAGTACCTTTAAGAATCAGGTTTTATTTAGGTGCTGATATGTCTTATGCATTCCTAGTATTAATAGTAACATAGGATTTTGCTTTAATAGTAAATGATATTCAAAGTAGTTTTCCTTGATAACATAATAATATCAAATATTCAATAACATCAATATTATATAGAATATATATATATGATGTTCAATAACATCAAATTCTTTTATGCATACAGAACTTTCAAGTTACCTATTAATGGGAGGTCCAGATTCTCACCTTGTTAGATATTTACATATGTAAGCGGGGCTGCTCCACTTCAGTCCAAGTTTCCTCTAGAATTCTCCACTGGCTTTTCCAATGTATGTGCATGTGTGCATGGCTGTAACACTTAAGATGCCTTAAATCTGTCTCAAGTTTGTTCACCATAGCTGATTTAAAATTCCTTAGGAACTGATGCTGGATTTGACTTAAATCTGCTTATTGAAAGTTGAATGGAATAAATCAGAGGTTAGCCAAGTTTGCAGTATAGTTTGTTAAGTAACTGCTTGTCTAACTAAATCTTACATCACGTCTCTGTAAGGGCAATGTTATGTATGAATGTACTCCTCGAATATAACATCACAGCAGATAGAAAATAAAACACCATCTGTCCAGCAGCTGGAGGGAATTAGAGTTCAAATCCCATGGTGAAAAGCTCCTACTTGTTGATGATTAGAAGAAAGATGGAAAGACTTCAAGTTTTCTTTTATACCTGCTTCAAGTCCTTCCCTAAGCAACGGGGACTGTGTAAGGGCTGACTTCTCAGCGCTGCATTAGCAGCAGACCATTCTGATGTTGCGTGTTGGTTTCCACTTCAGAGTTACCTAGAAATATTTAAATACCCTTAAATATTGCAACAGCATTTGCATCCTTTACAGTCACTGTCTGTCCTGCACTCTGAACAGACAAACATCTGTGTCTGCAGGCAGATGCAGCACTATAAAGGGCCTGTTCATTAACCTGCTGGCAGCTAATGCAGAGCAGGAGAGATGCTGCTGGTGTCTGGAGCATTTCAATTGCTATGGACAGTGGTGATGTGCCTGGGGGGAAGAGTTTGTGACACTGTCCTCTTCTTTCCATCAGCTTCTCTGGCAGCTGCCTTTGCTGTTTGTTGTTCCTTAGGTTAATGCTGCCTCTCAATTTCAGGCTCCAGCAGCGCTGTTCTCAATATACAAAGAAAACGTTATCAGGACCATGGTAACTTTATTCTGCCTTTTTCAGTTTCTGGCAAAGCTCTAAGAGGCAGCAAGGTTACTGGAGCTCTCTGAAAATCTTGATTTTGCTTCCCTGCATGTCCCAAATAACCACATAAGTGGGTTTTAATAAAAGCATTTAAATAAAATTATAGGGAATTTAATAGACTTACAGGGAATGATGGTGACTGGCTGACTTCTTTTACATCCAGATTGAGCCTAATCTGATGGTTTTTTCCTCCCTTCAGTTCTTCCCATACATCCTTCTGCTCGTTGCTATCCTGCTGTATCTCCCATGTTTGTTCTGGCGCTTCACTGCAGCACCTCACCTGTCTTCAGACCTCAAATTCATTATGGAAGAACTTGACAAAGCCTATAACAGGGCAATCAAAGCTGCTAATAGCATCCGCAGCGGAGACCCCAGGGACCCCGCTGACTTGGTTCCAGCTGTTAATGAGAACTTAACACAGAGGTAAGGTGCTGGGGCTTGGCTTGTTTGCTCTTTTCCTTAAGCTTTTAACAGATGTGACACTTGCACTAGCTTAGAAATTTATTGGAGAGGTCTGAATGGTGACCTGACACCCTTTGAATCTTGGTTATAAAAAGGAAGACATCTGAAATCACTGTTTGCTTTGAGCTGGAACTTACAACTTTCTGTTTTCAAAGACGGTATTTGATGAGCTCTTCAGATCATGTCCTGGTTTCTTCAGCTGTAGTAGGTGTTAATTAGTTTTACCCACCACAGCAGAAGAAAATGGGGATGGCTGCAGTCCTCAGTTCTCAGTGATCCTGGCAGTTGCTTGCATGCTGTGAGCAAAGCCTATTATTGCCAGCTCCTGTCCTTTCTGAACTAGGTCTGCAAGGCTTCACATATAAAGCCCCCAAACCAAACCCAACAAAAGCAAACCCCCTCTCTGGTCAGACTGGTGCACAGTTCTAACCAGATTCAACTGCTGCTTCATCCTAGGTCAGGGTACCCGTTTCTCTTTGCATGTGCAAAGCAGTACAAAGCAGAGGCCCAACCAGTGCAAGGGGGACTTAGGTCTGTTCTTTAAAATGTGGAGTTATATCATGACAATTAGTAAGCCTTCCATCATGCTATTATCAAGCAAGTGCCTGGGAATTCTGCTTTGCCTCATGGCTTTGCTTTTATACCTGTTTTGTACTGGAAAAGAACAAAAATATTTTTTGCTTCAAAGCAGTATTTTTCCTTTTTCCAGTGTTTGAGCTCTTTTGTCTCTTAGTTTCCCTTTCTTTGAGTGTTGTTTTTCTGTATTACAGTGCTACTTTTCTGTAGTTAGCGTCATTTATCTGCTCTTATGTTGTTTTTCTATTCACTTCAGTAAAATTACCCTTAATGTACCCCAGTAAGACGTATTCCAATCATGTGTCTGTTTCAGAGTACCAGGTTTCTTGGAAATTTGAGGTAGGTGAATGCTGCAGTGTCTGATCTATGTGATTTGGGGTTTTTCCTTCCTCTCTTTTGCAGTCTGTGGGAAATATCTGAAAGCCACTTTAAATACCCCATTGTGGAGCAGTACCTGAAAACAAAGAAGAATTCCAAATGCTTAATAACTAAATACATTATCTGCCGTTTACTCACGCTAGTAATTATCTTCGTTGCCTGCCTCTACCTGGGCTATTACATTAGCCTGTCCTCTTTGAGTGATGAGTTCCTCTGCACTATCAAAACTGGGATCTTAAAGAATGACACAGCTGTTCCGGACGTGGTTCAGTGCAAGCTTATTGCTGTCGGTGTCTTCAAGGTACTCAGCTATATTAACCTGATAATCTACCTTCTAGTGATGCCACTGGTAGTGTATGCGATGTTTGTTCCGTGGAGGTGGAATTCAGGCATTCTCAAAGTGTATGAAATCCTGCCAACTTTCGATGTTCTGAAGCTGAAGTCAAAGTGTTTCGATGACTTAAGCCTTTACCTCCTCTTTCTTGAGGAGAACGTGAGTGAGCTTAAATCATTTAAATGCCTCAAAGTGCTGGAGAACATTGCAGTTTCGGAGAAGTTTGATGTCATGCAACTTTTGGTAAACCTCGGCACTATTAAGACAGACACCATAGATGGGAAGGCAGGGACAGCCGTGTTGGAGAAGCCTGAAGAAACAGCTACAGAAGAGCTGGAAAAGAATGCAACAGAGCTACAAGGTAAGGTGCCCTGCTATTCCTTGAAAAAGAAATACCAAGGCAAGAAACACCACAAAAGCACCACATCCAAACCTGCTGGATAAGGAATCCAGTAAACCAAATATTCAATCATGCAAAACAAAGCAGGTTTCATCTAGATGGATATTCCTACCAAAACCAATGTAATATATTCTGTGAGAAAATGGACCAGCTTAGACCTTACTATGTTGTTTGCAGTATAACTGCTACAACTTCGTGCGTGTGCCAGAAGATTGGGGTGTTGCAGGTCAGTGACACAGGCTAGATGCTGAAGTGTCTGTTAAGTTGGTGGTCCTTGCTGCAATCTCTCCTCTAGCAGTAAAAGCTTTCAGCTGTCTGAACTCGAACTCGTTGAGATCACCTGCACAGTAGAAGAGCTCTACATTGGTCACAGTAGGTTGCACTTGAAGAAGCTCTAGTGGTAAAACTGGTAGTTTCAGGACATTTGTTTTTCAGAGATTAGCCCAAAAGAGCAGTAACTGCTGCTTCTGCTTCTCATTCAGGCTTTGGCAGAAACCTCAGCTGGATGTAAAATAAGGCTGATGCTCAGAAATGCCGCTGGGGGACGAACAGAAAATGGCAAAGGAAAGGAAGTGGGGCTGTGGCCGATGAACATACTCTTGTTCCTTCTTGCAAAGATTGACTGTGAACTGGATTTTGCCACAATGGTCTGAGTCAGTCTGGGTTGGTGTTCTCTGAACATTCCCACCAGTTCCCAGACATGATCAGCTCTGAGCAGTCTCTATATGAGATGTAGTCTTAGATACCCTGCTAAAAATGTGGCATACCTTAAATGTGACTCCAGCTCCCCCAAGTGCAGAATTAGAGAAGTCAGATATCCAGGGAGAGGCATAAGGGGATGGTAGAGCCTTCTTCCCATATGATGTGAGCAGGATACCAGTGCTACATCCCCTGAATGAAGTAGCTTTGACTCTGTGGGCTGCCTCTTCACAACGTCTGTCACTCACTGAAGATCATGGAATCACAGAATGGTTTGGGTTGGAAAGGACCTTAAGATCATCCAGTTCCAACCCCCCTGCCATGGGCAGGGACACCTCACACTAAACCATGCCACCCAAAAGATGCTTTAAAGCACCTAGCAGCTGATCTGAGTAAGTGAGCAGAGTGCTGAGGGCAAGTTAAGGAGCTGCTTCAAAGACAAGAAACAAATGTACTTTCTCTTCAGAAAGCTATGCCCTGTGCTTTATAAAAGGAAGCAGCAGCAGCACCCAGGGGGCTACTGTTCCTCCACACTTTGCAGCTCCATACGAGCAGCTCTGGTAGGTGTTTGGAGGAGAAGGCAATTTATAAAACAGGGGAATTCAGGACAAGTTAGAATTATGTTCAAGCCAGAAGAAGCACTTCTGGCGACAAGCTTTAGTACAGCAATTTGGAGAAACTGACAGAAAGTGGTTCTCATTCTGAATATGACCCTTTTTGAAACGGCGTATGGGTGGGTTTTGGTAGGAGGTTTTAAGAGCTTGAAGTGGACAAGGAGCTGAAAAAGCTCACAGAAAATCTGACTCACTTTTACCTGAAAGCAGAACTTCTGAGTTTTCATCTCACAAAAGCACTTCAGAAACTTGTTTTCCTTCAGAGCAGGACAAACTCATATCTGAAGCTCTTCTAAAATGGATTGCAGAAAGAAGCTGCTATTTCATGACCAGCTCTGGCTGGTCAGCCCTCTGTTCCTGCCTGGGTACAGCTGCAGACTTCATCACCTATCAGCATACCTTTGCCTGTGGCTCATTGTCTTTTCTTCTGTCATTAGTGGCATCAGCATGGTTTAATTAGTAACTGTGTTAACAAACCAGTGCTCTACAGCTCCAGCGCGGTGCAGGACAGCTCACAACACTGTCCTGGTGATAGTTCCTTTGTAAATGAGGGTATGTTGAGTGGTTTGATGGCCCTTTCCCTTCTAAAGGTTCACTTTCTCTCTAGTTTTGACAGACCATGATGCAAGTGCAAACACCAGCCCCAGAGAAGGTAAAAAGCTTCGCCAAAGACTCTTAGACTCTTCATGCTGACGCTTCCCCGCCGCAGCAGGCAGGAGCTCTGTGCTGCAGGAGGGCTTCTCCTCCACCTCCGCTGTGCTGAACACAAGGTGCTGCTCTTTGGATGCAGCCGTCTCCATGGCCTCGCAGTTCCACAGAGGCCAGAGTGGTTTACAGACTGCTTGTGTAATAATCACCGATCACGCACCTGAACAAGCATGGTGTGTCTTCCACTGCTTATTGAAAGGAACCAGCCACAAAACACACAACAAGAACAAGAAGCGTCTATCATGAGAAACAAGTCATATGCATTGAATGCAATCGAAGCTGGCAGCAGGAAAGAGCTAGCACTATAGTGTAAGGGAACAGGGAAACATAACCCTGTAGGTAACAACATGAGATGGCCACTTTGCCTTCTGGGAGCGGCCGTCTCAGTTCTGGGGTGTAAGTGAAGCAAGCATCTTGGGGCTCCCTGCCCCAACCTGGAAATGGGTTTCTTTGTTGGTTTTTAATGACTATGGTTAGCCGGTACCAGGTGGTGGCTGGCCTCTGATACTGGCTCTGTCCTCACAGGAGAAATAGGCATAGCTCAGTTCAGTCAGATGCCTTGGTTAGCTCAACTGATGTGTGGGACTAATTACTTGGCTCTGATAGGGAAGAAACTACAACCAAGCTTTGTATAAGGGAGCACTGTAAATGTTGGTGATTTTGAATTTTTTATGGATTTGTAAATTAACGATGTCTTAACACTTTAATTTTCATAAAATGTAATGATACTTAAGCTAAGTGTTTAATTTCTATTTCTCAGTTATTTTGGTCTTAGTGGCTAAAATAATCCACCTTGGAGTTGAAACTGAAGATCAGTGAAGTTGGTTCCATTTTGTGATGGTTTTCACAAGTTTTGTAGCATTTGTACCTGTGGAATTTGTTTCCATGTGTTTTTAGTATCAAATGCAATATTAGTTGTGCTGTTCTCCAACCCCCACTCAAGAAGACGGTCATTTGTATTACAGTAGCACCCGAATGCCTCAGCGAAGCCAAAATGAGGTAGATGTAAATATGACAAAAGGTTGTTCTCCCCACACATCCTGTGACTTGATTTTAATTAAGATGCTGAAGCTTCCAATGAAGACATTGGAAAACTGCCCTGGTTTGCTGTTGGACAGTTTTGGGAGAGCAACGTTCAGTTTTAATGTCTTCCCCCTGCCCAAGATCTCTGCCTTCAATGAACATTAAAATGACCTTTATCTTGAATTTTGGACACAAAGGTGGGGATGGGGGTTCTGTATTGCCCATGTAATGTTTTGCCTGCCACCTCTTCAGAGTTGTCTGTTTAGACACAGTAGCCCCTCTTTTATAGCTAGGTAGGAGTTCCATTTTGTGGTTCATCTGTGTCACCCACTGTTGTGTTCTCAACTGTCAGCATCCTCCATATGGCTGAGGATGAGGGGGGAAAAGAAGTAATTGGTGCTACCATCTCTGCACAGAAGTGTTTATGTGCTGCAGCAGATTTCAGAGAGGTAGTGTACCTACTTGGATTTGGCAGCTACTGTTAAAGTGGATCCCAAAGTGCTGTCATACCATAGCTTCAGTGAGTATTACAAGAACTCTTCAGTTATTATATGGCTTTCAGCTAAGACAAGCCTTACTTAAAAGAGAGCCTTAAAAGCCATAGTATTATGCTACCTCCGCACAGGACAGTAGCAGAGCTGCAGTCCTGACGTCTGTTGCATTACCAGCAAGAAACAGGGCTTGTGTTGGATGCTGGTGGTCCAAAGGGCTCAATTTTACTGCCACATTTCTCCCAGCAAAGCTTCAACCCCTCTGACCTTCACTAGGTTGTTTCTGCCTGGCTGTGCTGATGCTGATGGTCCTGTATATGTGGGTAATGCAGATGCGTGTTGTGCACTGTGTGTTCTGATGGTCCTGTATATGTGGGTAATGCAGATGCATGTTGTGCACTGTGTGTTTTGAACGAGGAGCTATAGTGCAATACTAGGGGTTTGTGATGTGGATGTGTTAGAAGGGTTTGATGTAAGTAGAGTTCTCAGTCTCTAAACCTTGAAATCCCTGAAAGCAACGTGTTCATCTTTCCTGTTGGATATGAACCTAACTTTTTACTAATTCCCCTTTTGTATTTAAAGATATGACTCGCTGCAGTGAATCTCCTGTGGTCTTGTAAAGCGCTCAATAAAATATGTGTCCATTCTTCTTGGTTATTTAAATAAAGTCAATTTTGTGAACTACAGCAGCGTGACTGAAGGTTATAAGAACAGTTGCAAGTTGCCATCCAGAAACCCATAGTGCCATACTTGTGGTCTAATGGTAAACCCTGAGCAAGCTTTTTGGACAGTTATCACGTTTTAGTTTTTGCTCTCATAAAACTGTCAGAGCACCATTAATTGGTTCAAAATCTATTCAGCCTTTAAAAACTGTTGAGAAAACATCAGCATGTGGTAAATAGCCTACCCAGTGTGTGAGTTACTGTCTATAAATAGGCCACAGTCTCAGCATGTTTGAGCTTTTCATCTGTATCTTGGTAGTTTAAGATGTGGTTTTGCACCTGCCCAGCTCAGTTCTACTTAGATTTTAGTGACACTGCTCCCAAACCTAGAGCCCCATTTAATGACCCTGCAAGCAAAGGATGTCCTGGCTGCTCTTTGAGAACATGAAGATCGAGATCAGGTCAGGAGTGGTTTCCTGGAGGTGGGTGTGTGTCATGTTAAAAGGGGGGTTCCTCAAACCCTTTATATTTGATCAGCATGTCAGTGTCCCAGGGAAGACCCTTGTGTCCGACCAGCCTCTATGTGTCCCATTGTGCGGACCCTACTGCACAGCCCACTGTAGCAGAGAGTGATTTGACTAACCCATTCAGCCTGGGGAACCAAGGTGTAGTAGCTTCCATGCATGGAGGTACCAACTGTATTTCACACTGAAAAGGTTTCCTTAGTGCTATGACTTCTGTTAGACTCCAGTTTTCTCTGATTTCCCCTTCATCCCCAGTGATCTTCCCACAGAGGTGGGAAAACTTCCACACTTATGATACGATTCCTTCCCTGCCCAACTTAGACTCCTCAGGCTTCGAAACCTGAATTGTGTAAATCCTTGTAAGGGATCCAAAGGAGCCATATATCACATATTCTAATGATGCTAAAGAAAACTTTGCACTGTGCATAAAAAGCAGACGTCTCCATGGAATGGCTTCTGCTATATGGAATGCACTATCTGCTAAGGTACTGAAGGAAATTAGGAATAGCTTGGACTTTACAGTTTTCCTGCACCAAGGCTTGTACTGTAGACTTGCTTTCAGAGGCTCACAGGAGCAGCCTTGTTTCTAACCTATGGATCAAAGCAGTTACTGTATTTAAAAAGGTAGGTGGAATATTCTGTCTTAAGGAGGTTTGCAGTTCTGCTTTAATGAAGTTTTGACTATCTTCACCTCAAGTAAGTGGCTGTCATCACTACACAGGAGTTTTCATGCTGCTGTGACATTGCCCCAAGAGCTGGATCAGTACAAACAGGACAAGAGCAGATGAAACAACTAGAAGTAACTACTTCCAATGTCAGTGTTGTGCTTAATGCCTCCAGTAAGGCTCTTACTGATGTGCCTGATGTTTACTCCTGGCATAAGATTTAAACAGCATGCTAGGAGTGCAAGGTAACCCTCACATCGACTGTGAAGTGCGCCAAAGAATCAGGCTCTGATTCAGGAGTACTCTTTGTTCTCAAGAGGTTTGAAAGACTCTAAGGTTTGTGGGTGTTTTATTGGTGGTATCAAGGAGATGAGGAAACAAAGCACAGCTTCCTGCTCAGTACCAAGAAACACTACAGAGGGGACCTGCCAGATGAACACGCCAAAACCAGTTCTTGGCTTGTATAAAGATTGTAAAGAATGATCTGTCGGGAGACCTTATGCAGCCTGTTTGGTCAATGGCCCCCTCAGGAGACTTCTTGCCTCAGAGGGTGATGGGGTAGGGTCACCTAAGTGATGAATAAAGCAAAATCCTGATGGAAATCAGTATGGTGATGGCTGAGCAGCAGAAGTGCCCTGGAAAGGACAACACTGGGGCAGAGAAGACAGAGGTTTCGTGGTGACAGAATGTCCTACATGTGTGCAATTAGCAAAAGCACTGGTCTAACAAATGGCCTAATGTAGAATAAAACATGAAGACACTGTTGTTCAGAAGTGCAGCCAGCACAAAGTAAATATCTGCATTAAAAACAAGGCAAACAACACCTCCACGGTGCTTTTCACTCACCACTAAAGACCCTTTTGTCCACAAGCCCCATACAGTCTTGCAGAACAACATGCCCTTAACTGAGCCATTTCCAGATGCAATAGGACCTCAGACAGAAACTACTTCCAGAGGAGTCTCACATGAGTACTTTTACCAACCACAGTTCTTACAGCCCATGTTCCAGCAAACAGGACTTCCAGAAGATATCCTAAGGACAGCCAGGTTGAAAATCCATCTGTCCTGGTATCTTCTCTTTCAGAGCGGCCAACAGTAGCTACCTAGGGGACAAGAGTAGGTATAGGTAAAGCAGTAGTAGCTAATGGCCAAGCATATAGCCGTGCTTTCCCAGAATACTGCCACCATTACTATTAAAGCTTTATGTATGATAATTGCTGGTAGGTTTTACTTCCAGAAATTTCTCCACTTGCTTTGGGAAACCATGAAAACTTTCAAGACCCATAATTCCTAAAAGCAAGGAACTCCACAGCTTGATTAAATGTCATGCAAAGAACTATTTCCTTGGGTGTTTTCAGACCAGTTAACACCTCACTGGCCTGAACTAAACTCCATTTCTACCAAGGTGACCCTTTCCCCATGCTTTATTGTCCTAGAACACGCTATTCAGATACTGCGGGTACTTTCCACCAATGAGAGTCTCTTACACCTTTACTGAGCCCACCCAACACCCACCTGCTAGCTCAGATGTTCCCAGCTGAGAAACGGGTTCTTTCTTTGTGGAGGTTTAATTAAAACTCACTGGAACGCCCTCAGCAGGAATTTCTAATAATTCAAAGTCAACATTTCTGCAGCACTGTTACTGAATATGTCAATGTAATTTTATGGAGGATCCACCTGTTTCCAAAGGCTGTTAAATTAAAGATGAAATTAAAAAGATTGTTTGTACTTCATTCTAGCCAGCAGGGAAATAGAGTCAGAAATCAGAGCCTTGCAGTGCTCTTTTAGCTTGAAGCTCACACTGAAGTGCCAGCCTTCTCTGAAAACAATGAGGATTTCATCACTACTTGGAGAGGAGCTCTGCTTCACTGGTACTCTTGTTTTCATTTATTAACTCTTCAGGGCTCCTCAGAACAACTGCCACAGTCATAGTGGTCTGTCAGAGCCACAAAGAACGGGACAAGCTCTGCTCAGACTGAAGTTCCTCTTCCATACACAGCATCCTCCAGACACAACTTCCTGAAGAGAGAGATTTCCCTCCTTCCACTGGAGGAAAAGCCTTTTTCTAGGGGAGAGAGAATAAACCCCTGCTCTCATACCCTGGGACTGAGCTGCATCTCAGCATGAATTTCCAGGCCCTGCCTTGGCTCATAGGAGTGATGGAAGCTGGAATCCAGGCACATGAACACCCTCAGGGTTTTGATACCCCCATAGCAGCAGCAACAGTTTTCCAGCTTTAGCTGCTTCCTTAGACCAACCACTTCCTGCTGTTACTACATACAAAGACAGATGAACTCCTGACATCTCAGAGCTGCTGCCCACATCAGCAGTACTCACCTCTTCCCCTTCACACATCAGACAGTGAACTGCCACAAAAATGGGCTTCTCCCATTCAAGGGAAGGAGCGCTGCTCCTGTATTCTGAATGAAATATCTGTGTCTTTAGAACTGCAACAAAAGGTGGGGAGAAAGGAAACGTAAAAGGTGTGTACCAGGGGGACTATCCAGCATTACAGCCAAGGTAGCTGTCCTGAGCTACAGCACTATGCTCCTTAGGGTTTAAGCACAGATCAGTTTAAAATTCAAGGGTAAGGTATAGATGTCCTGAAATACCTTCATTGAAATGTCAAGCTGTTTCGTTCCTCCTCCTCTTCCTCCCCATCACACCTTCTGTCTCCCAAAGCTTGTTACAGGAGGCTGAGTGGTAGACGGCCACTGATGTCCTCCCAGACCACAGCGGCTTCCCAAGCTTCAGTGGTCATCTCTGTGCTTTCAAGACTGCTCAGAGAAGCCAACAGTAAGGCAGCCATGATCTGACAGCACTTGGATTCAGCACTGAGCCCCTCAGAGGGTAGGGAAGAGTGCCTTCTCCTGGTTCTCAGATAGTGTAACAGCAAAGCAAGAGCTGGAGGTTGCTGGAGCATTGCTGGTAGCAAGTTTGCTGAAGATAGTGAATACAAACTCCTCAGAGTTTTCTTCTGGGGGCTTCATATGGCCTTGCAGCTCACAAATGACATATTAGAAGTGACAGCAGGCCAGAGACAGCAGGATGCCACTAGAAACTCAATTATTCCACTACAACTTAAAAAGAGCCATGAACTAACACAATGAGACAGCCTGAGTCAGCAGTGACCATCAGTGACTGCTTGACTTCAGCTCTTCTTGTCTGAGTGAGAACAACCTCACTTAGGTTGACTGAGAGGTTGGCTGGGACATCGGGTGCAGCAGGGGAGGGACTGACAGCTTACAGACAGGTAAATGCCCCAGGGAACATAGTGCAATTGTTTGTCATTTAGGAGCAGCTGAACATAAAAAGGACATGGAGCTGTTGGAGCAAGTCCAGAGGAGAGCCACGAGAATGATCAGGGACTGGAGCACCTCCTGTATGAAGATAGGCTGAGAAAGTTTGGACTGTTCAGCCTGGAGACGAGAAGGCTGCATGGAGACCTCATAGCAGCCTTCCAGTATCTGAAGGGGGCCTATAGGGATGCTGGGGAGGGACTCTTCATTAGGGACTGTAGTGATAGGACAAGGGGTAATGGGTTAAAACCTAAAGAGGGGAAGTTTAGATTGGATATAAGGAGGAAATTCCTCCTGTTAGGGTGGTGAGGCACTGGAATGGGTTGCCCAGGGAGGTTGTGAATGCTCCATCCCTGGCAGTGTTCAAGGCCAGGTTGGACGAGGCCTTGGGTGATATGGTTTAGAAAGAGGCGTCCCTGCCCATGGCAGGGGGGTTGGAACTTGATGATCTTAAGGTCTTTTCCAACCCTAGCTATTCTATGATTCTATTAAGTTTCTTCCCCCTACATGGACCTCAAATGACCTTCAAGAAGGACTTGCTCACTGCAGAAATCTTGAGCCTGCTTGGCCTTGTTGCAGAAAAATCCCTAGGCACATCCTGCAAAAGAGCTGAGCAGGACATGGTCTTTTGTACAGGGAGGAAGCTCCACTGAGGAGGAGTTACAGCAGGATATGGGAGCCACCATCAGCTCTTAATACTAGAGGGAAACCTCTGAAGACAGTTTGTATCTTGCAAAAAAAACCCATCCCAAACCAGGGCTTTCTTAATTCAAAATTCACCTGGACTGTTCTCATGCTCCTTGAGGTTAATGCTGTTAAGCTACTGATATATATATACTGATAGATATATACTGATATAAGCAACCTCTGCAGGGAGATGAAAACCATTTGGAGAACAATAAAGGAGGAGGCCTGGGAGGTATTCCAGCACATTTCCTTTTGAAAAGCTCAAATTGTTCTCCCCGTTACACTGAAGATGAGATTTGAGGCTCAGTAAAGGGCTTTGTGCAAGGGCTGGGGTTTAAGCCTTTCAAAAAGATTGCACTTCTTTTGTGGGCAGGATGGTTGGGGAAGCAATGCTAAAACTTTTCAGGGGAAAAACATCCTTGTCTGGGTTAGGGCAACATGGCTGGAGTGAGGAGTCAGAGGAATAGAGAACAGGCTTAGAATAAGAAGCTAAACTATGGAAAGAGAAAATGTTCGCAGAGGAAGAAGATGGAAAAGGTGTGACCCACTCCAAGTACTGCGACAGTCCTAAGTCTCATCATTCAACTCCATAGGCAAAACTTGCCATCTTGCTCTGGTTTTTAAGTATATGCGAGGGTCATCATCCTACCGATGTCAGATCAATGGATTCTTCATTGGACTCTTCATCAGGGACTGCAGTGATAGGACAAGGGTTAATGGGTTCAAACTTAAACAGGGGAAGTTTAGATTGGATATAAGGAAGAAGTTCTTTACTGTAAGGGTGGTGAGGCACTGGAATGGGTTGCCCAGGGAGGTTGTGAATGCTCCATCCCTGGCAGTGTTCAAGGCCAGGTTGGACAGGGCCTTGGGTGACATGGTTTAGTGTGAGGTGTCCCTGCCCATAGCAGGGGAGCTGGAACTTGATGATCTTAAGGTCCTTTCCAACCCTAGCTCTTCTATGATTCTATTCTATGATTAGAAGAGAGGATTATAATGAATCAATGATTCCAGCCTTTCTCAGCATATATCCAGGCATCAATAAAATGACAAAGAAAAGAATTGTTACTTGTTTGTGTGCCTGGTTTTGACCCATGTTGCTCTCATATTCTCAATTCCAGGCATCCTAAATACAAGATGCTCTTCTTTCTGTCTCAGTTCCTTTTTTATACAATAGGGGTGATAACACCACTTCATCAAATGGAGCATCCTGAGTAAATGTGAGGTGCCAGAACATGCAAATGTCTCCTCAGTGTCAGTAAGTGCTACAAAAACTACTCTGAATAATGTGCTCTGAAGAAATTAATTCCTTGTTCAGAGCAGGGTTTGAGGGAGATACATACCCATGGTCAATAAGAGAAAGAAAATAATGAATAAGCGGGTTTGATCACTGTTCTTCTGTAAACCAGATGAGGCAGAGCATCATGGAAAACTAACATGTGATTCCATACCTGAAAGTTGTTGCATCATTCATGTGCACAATAGGAAGCAAATTCAGGAGTGAAATGGTAGTTTCACTCTGCAATATGACTGTTCTTTTAAAAGCTGTGTTCATGATGTTACACAGTGAGGCTCACCAGCCAGCGTGGGCTATGCAGTGCTGCAGACACAGAAAAGCAAACAATGAGGTTATGAAGTCATTACAGACAGTATTTTAGTGATTCTATTCCCACTGTGCTTTATGCTACACACACCTTTCTCCAGCCTGTCAGTTTGGAGGCACCAAGCTGCATTGGTACCAGCCGCACAAGGCAAGGTTGTGGGTTTGGAGGGGGCAAACACTGTGTATGCACTAGTGGTGACAAACAGACCCCTTCCCATGCAGTCTGGCTCTCCTGCAGGACAGTTGTCTTGGAAGTCATGGTGCTGAGGCTTTCCGAAGTGAAGGGAAGAAAAGGGCTGGGTGCAGACCATTCAGAACAGTACCTCAGCCCTCCAGATGTGCTTTCCTTCCTGCATCTGGGTGCTTCTGGGGAGCACTGGTCTGCTCTAAGCTGCTTAAAATAATATAGTGAAGCACAAAACTCAGTCTGCTTCCTCCAGGAACATCTGCAGCATCATGGTTTTCACATGGCAAGTAAAATCCTGGCATTTGTTTAACTATTATTTCCTCAGGGATTTCTTGATGTGTTGTGAGGATTGTTATCCTTGCACACAAATCATTTCCTTATTGTTTTATCGTTGCCCTGTGAAGTGACTAGCACTTGGTCACCTCTTGGGAGATTAACTGGTTTGGCAAGTGTGCAGCCCATAGGGTTATTTGATCCAGCTAGGACAATGAGGAAGTACCAAGACTATAGCATCTGGATTTGCAATTGATGGTTATAAAGCTGTCCAAAGGGTAATGATTTGTCTCAAATTTCCTCTAAAGGGAGGTGCTCTTTGGGAAAGAACTGAGCAGGTCTGGGGGTGAAGAAGAATTTGGGAAACAAAATGCACTCTTTAGAGAAATATACAGTGAATATGGTACTACATAGCTTGAGGAAGCAGATATTTGTTGGACATCATTGCAATTGAAAGGAGGTCACATCACAGTCACCTGGGTGGCTGTGAGACAAGATTGGAATGTGGGTGTTTTTTCCTCATATTTGAATATTGATTATTATTATATTATTACACTAAATTACTAAGTTATTATACTAAATTACTATATTATAATATTAGATTACTAGTATCATTTCTAAAAGTAACAACTCTACTAAACATTAAAAACATGTATTTCTGAAGTGACGCAATGTAATGAAAATAATAAATCTATTATAGCTTTGGATCATCCAATATTCACACATCCACTTGCTTCAAAACATTTTCATGTTATCAGCCCTCCCCTGAAGGGCTGTGACACAGAACTCACATTATAGCACTTGCTATAAAACTCTTGTTTCTTCAGATTCCTGGATGTGCATTGCCTCACCTGTTTACAGGCTCTTTATATCATTGAGATTAACCAAACACCTTCATGCAAACAGAATTCCTTGCCTATGGATGAATTCCCACCCAACACAGGTCCCTGCTGGATTACTCCTCTGAAGTCAGAGCCTTGCTCCCCCACGTAGTCCAGAGAAAGCGGTAGGTGCTTTTGGAGGCATTTAAATGGGTCGTCAGTCCAGGGTTGAAAATCGCCTGAGCTCATCGTGTTCATGCTACATTTTTTATGGCTTTGGCTCTTGCACACTTAAAAATTGAAACTCTCTCAACCAGCAACAAAAGAACAGGTTTCTTTGTGTTTGCTTTTCCTTTCTTACTTGTGCTAAAGTGGGATGAGAGGATTACGCGATGCCGCACAGTTCATAGCAACGCCTCTGTGCTGGGAATCTGAGATACAGGATGAGAAACAGACCCGAAGGATGCTTGTCTGTTTGGCACCTAGGAATGTGCTTCCACTGCCAAACAGGAGTGCCAGGGACCCCGCTGAAGGGTTCAGTCCCTGCTCTCCAATTTGTTCAAATGTTAGCTCATTCCTGAGCCCTGTCTTGGACTTCTTCCAAGACAAATTCCAGGCAAGCCTCTGGGAATGGGTGACTTCAAGAGCACTTCCAAAAGGCAGAAGGGATGAGACCATACTGATCTGGTTCCCACCACCCTAGAAGTCTCTCCAACATATCCCATCCAGTTTGGTACCTTCAGAGACCCTAATGGCTTTAGGACATCCAATACATGTCACACAGTATCACAGTATCACAGTAGGTTAGAGATTGGAAGGGACCTCAAAAGATCATCTAGTCCAATCCCCCTGCCGGAGCAGGAACACCTAGATAAGGTTACACAGGAACGTGTCCAGGCGGGTCTTGAATGTCTCCAAAGAAGGAGATTCCACAACCCCCCTGGGCAGCCTGTTCCAGTGTTCCGTCACCCTCACTGAGAAGAAGTTTCTTCTCAGGTTTAAGTGGAACCTCTTGTGCTCCAATTTGTACCCATTACCCCTTGTCCTTTCATTGTTTGCCAGCTTTGTGTTATTAAAAACTATTCTGGTGGCTCCAGCAAACCCATCACATTTGAGTGCTTTCAACTGAAAAACATCTCCAAAAATGTAATTATGTCTAAATATCCCCATATCCCTGTGACCCTAGGAGCTGCATACAGTGACATAGCTGGTCTGCTGTAGATAGTGCTACAGACTATGGAAACAAGTGAGTTGACACCTTAGACCCAGGAATCACTTGTAGACCTTCAGTTATTTAGTTGTATGGGATCACCTGCCTCCTCCTAAAAAGCCGTACTTGCTCTATAAGATGTGACTCAGAGACTGATCAGAAGGAGGTGGAGATCTCCATGCAGTTGTTTTGGAGATAAAGTCAGTTTTATTTCTGGTCAGGATATTGCAGTGATGACTGGATTCATCCCTTTCTAAGTATCATTGAAAGGCTTTGAGTGTAAAGGGTGGGAGGTCTGACCCCACTGTGACTCATGGTGGCTCACAGAAATCCCTGCAAGCCAGGCTGCTGGAGACATGGTTCCCAGAAGTAGAAAGGACAGGCCAAAGAATTCCCCTCTTTCTATTTCCCTAATGACAGCCAAAATCTGCTCCCCAGCCTACAGTGCTGACCTGGGGAAGGAGCAGACGTTGCCCTTCTGCTGGGCTGTGCAATGGGGAAAGCAGGGGAGAATCCCATCCTCATCCCTTTTGGTGGTATAAGGAAGATGAGGAATAAGAAGCACAAACCACCCGGCCATATACCAGACCCAGAGGCTGCAGAAGGCATGTGCATCCTCACCCAAGCCCCTCAGAGCTGCATCATGCAGGAGCCTCCATGGGCAGACAGTCACAACGTGGTGGCTTCAACCCAGGGCTATCAGACTGCAGCAGCAGCAACACAGGCTGTGCTCTCCCACCAGCATCCAAGAGATCTCCCACCAGATCCAAGAGAACAAGGCTGCCATGAATAATAGTTTTTCTCAGTCTCTGGGAAGCTGCAATGTTACAGCTCTGCCTCTGGATCCACACCCAGTTTCTAGGTCAGGGATGTCAAGACATCCCTGAAGCTCCTGAAACACTTTTCTGCTACCTGACACTTTACAATAGCTGATCTTTGCTTCTTTTGACGTCCTTGAAAGTCTAATTTGAGTGGGAAAACCTGGCCCATGGCCCTGTGATGGCTGTGCCTGCAGCACACAACTACAGACAGCAGAGCTGAGACTCAGCTCTAAGTCTACACAGCTCAGTACTGTATGAATGAACTTACTCATGTTCAAAAGCTGTGCAGCTTTATCCAAGTGCTGTTGAGCTCAGCATGAGCTCCCAGATCAGTAGCTTCACTGCACAAATGTAGCCTGCACCCTGGGAATTCTCTGATTTCACAGAGCAGGTAAGTCTCTAGCTGCCAAAGATGTTAGGGTACCGCTCTGCGGTCCACTGATGACTTCTATGCAGCACATAGCCAGGCTGTTTTGATTATGGTCTACCCAAAACGCACCAAAAACCACCTTGAAGTTTCACATTCAATATGCAAATGTTGAAGACTCAGTAACTGAATGATGCGGTGAGTAACTGCTCTCTCTTTGTGGCACCAAAATGTGTACAATGGTACCAAACTTTGTTAAGCACTTTGAGCTCCAGAGAAAACAAAATCACATTTGTATTAGCTCGTATTTAACCAGTAGTGTTCAGTTAAATACATTAATGAAGGAAATTAGGAGGACATTTACACTCATATCAGAGAACTGTGATTTTGAAATCTCTGGAACCTCACAGTATTTTCGCCATGAGAAGTGGAAGTGAAGTTAGTTTGAAGACGGTGCCTGGTACACTTGGAAAATGCCTGTGAGAGAATGGCATTCAAGTTCCTGAAATTGCTTTACTTTTAATATCCCTCTTCTCGGCCCCACCAACTAAGAGGAGAATGTATTCACCTCCTGCTGACAGGAGAAGGGGTAGGCTTCCCTGTAGTCAGAGACAATACCAACCAAATCTGAGGTTTATTTCTTCTGTGCAGGAGAAATCTGTCATCTTTTCCTTGGGTCATGATCTCAGCATGCTTCAAGGAGTCTTGGCTTACTTTTACCTATTGTATAGCAGGAGGCTTTGACTGTGCTATGTGCCATCAGTTTATGAAATATCCCTCTGATGGATGCAGGCACAATGCTTCAGCTGGGAGTTGCTTTCCATTGGAGGAGGCAGTCTCTGACTTGGTTTATTGCTACCTATGGCAGGCATAGCAAAGCACATGTGAAGAGAACACCTCCATCCCAACGCTCCCAGTCAGTTGCCAGCACCTTTAATAAATGCTCGGAGCAATGCAGAGATGTTCCGGCTGCTCCAGCCAATGAGTCGGCTTCATTTGGAGCTCGGCTCAGATGCCTCTATACAAATGCCTGTAGCATGGGGAACAAACAAGAGGAATTAGAGATGTGTGCATGTCTATGGGGGTATGATATAATAGGCATCGCAGAAACAGGGTGGGATGGCTCCTATGACTGGAGTGTTGGAATGGAAGGTTACAGACTCTTTAGAAAAGACAGGCCTGGCAGGCACGGAGGGGGAGTTGCCCTTTATGTTAGGGATAGGCTGGAGAGTATGGATCTCTGTCTGGGGACAGGTGAGCAGTTAACAGAGAGCTTGTGGGTCAGGGTCAAAGGGAAAACAGCGATGGGAGACATCACTGTGGGGATATGTTATAGACCACCTGATCAAGAGGAATCTGCAGATGAAGCACTCCATAGGCAGATAGGAAAAGCCTCACGCTCACAGGCCCTCGTTCTCATGGGTGACTTCAACCACCCTGACATCTGTTGGAATGACGGTACGGCCCGGCACAAGCAATCCAGGAGGTTCCTCGATTGTGTGGAAGACAACTTCCTTCTGCAAGTAATAGAGGAACCGACAAGGAGAGGTGCCATGCTTGACCTTGTGCTCACCAACAGGGAAGGGCTCGTTGGAAATGTGGCACTGCAGGGCAGCCTTGGATGCAGCGACCACGAGATGGTTGAATTTGAGATCCTTAGGACAGTGAGAAGAGCGTGCAGCAAGCTCACTGCCCTAGACTTCAAGAGAGCAGACTTTGGCCTCTTCAGGAACCTGCTTAGTAAGGTTCCATGGGATATAGCCCTAGAGGGCAGGGGGGCTCAAGACTCTTGGTTGGTCTTCAAGGATCACCTGCTACAAGCTCAGGAGTGTTGCATCCCAACCAGAAGGAAGTGCAGCAGGAGGGCCAGGAGACCTCCTTGGATGGATAAGGAGCTGCTGAGGAAAATTCAAATGAAAAAAGAGTCTTATAGAAAGTGGAAGCAAGGACAGGCGGCCTGGGAAGAGTACAGGGATGTTGTCCGGGAAGCTAGGGACCAGGTTAGGAAAGCTAAGGCCCAGTTAGAATTAAACTTGGCTAGGGATGTTAAGGATAACAGGAAGGGATTCTACAGGTACATAGCAAATAAAAAACAGATTAGGGAGAACGTAGGCCCCCTCAGGAAGCTCTCAGGTGAACTAGCTACACAGGATTTGGAGAAGGCTGAGGTTCTGAATGACTTCTTTGCCTCGGTCTTCTCTAGCAAAGGCTCTGACCGCACCACCCAAGTCTTGGAAGGCAGACGCAGGGACTGTGAGAATGAAGACCTTGGGCCCACTGTAGGAGAGGAACTGGTTCGAGACCATCTTAAAAATCTGAACGTGCACAAGTCCATGGGTCCTGATGAAATCCATCTGTGGGTCCTGAAGGAGCTGGCAAATGAAGTTGCTAAGCCACTGGCCATCATATTTGAAAAATCATGGCAGTCAGGTGAAGTTCCCGACGACTGGAAAAAGGGAAATATAACCCCCATTTTCAAGAAGGGGAAAATGGATGACCCAGGGAATTACAGACCAGTCAGTCTCACCTCTGTGCCTGGCAAAATCTTGGAGCAGATTCTCCTGGAAGGCATGCTAAGGCACATGAAAATCAACAAGGTGCTTGGTGACAGCCAGCATGGCTTCACTAAGGGGAAATCCTGCCTGACCAATTTGGTGGCCTTCTATGATGGGGCTACAGAACTGATGGACAGCGGTAGAGCAGTTGATGTCATCTACCTGGATTTGTGTAAAGCGTTCGACACTGTCCCACACGACATCCTTGTCTCTAAATTGGAGAGACATCAATTTGATGAATGGACCACTCGGTGGATAAAGAACTGGCTGGATGGCCGCACACAAAGAGTTGTGGTCAATGGCTCAATGTCCAGCTGGAGACCAGTAACGAGTGGTGTCCCTCAGGGATCGGTGTTGGGACCGGTCTTGTTCAACATCTTTGTCGCTGACATGGACAGTGGGATTGAGTGCGCCCTCAGCAAGTTTGCCGATGACACCAAGCTGTGTGGTTCGGTTGATACGCTGGAGGGAAGGAATGCCATCCAGAGGGACCTTGACACGCTTGTGAGGTGGGCTGATGCCAACCTCATGAAGTTTAACCATGCCAAGTGCAAGGTCCTACACCTGGGTCGGAGCAATCCCAGGCACAGCTACAGGCTGGGCAGAGAAGAGATTCAGAGCAGCCCTGTGGAGAAGGACCTGGGGGTGTTGGTCGATGAGAAAATGAACATGAGCCGGCAGTGTGCGCTTGCAGCCCAGAAAGCCAACCGTATCCTGGGCTGCATCAAAAGGAGTGTGACCAGCAGGTCGAAGGAGGTGATCCTGCCCCTCTACTCTGCTCTTGTGAGACCTCACTTGGAGTATTGTGTGCAGTTCTGGTGTCCTCAACATAAAAAGGACATGGATCTGTTGGAACAAGTCCAGAGGAGGCCACGAGGATGATCAGGGGACTGGAGCACCTCCCATATGAAGATAGGCTGAGAAAGTTGGGGCTGTTCAGCCTGGAGAAGAGAAGGCTGCGTGGAGACCTCATAGCAGCCTTCCAGTATCTGAAGGGGGCATATAGGGATGCTGGGGAGGGACTCTTCATTAGGGACTGTAGTGATAGGACAAGGGGTAATGGGTTAAAACTTAAACAGGGGAAGTTTAGATTGGATATAAGGAGGAAATTCTTTCCTGTTAGGGTGGTGAGGCACTGGAATGGGTTGCCCAGGGAGGTTGTGAATGCTCCATCTGTGTCAGGGTTCAAGGCCAGGTTGGACGAGGCCTTGGGTGATACGGTTTAGAGCGAGGTGTCCCTGCCCATGGCAGGGGGGTTGGAACTTGATGATCTTAAGGTCTTTTCCAACCCTAACTATTCTATGATTCTATGATTCTATTTATATCCACTAAGGAGCTGGCCCTGGCCCTTTTTCCGGTCTGCAGCATAAATTCCTCTGTCATGAAAACCCCCATGTAGTGGAATAAAGAAAGTTGTGGAGTTTTCTTGCTGAGCACAACTATGTCTGATGGCAGTGGCAGCTTGCGCTTTACTGCTAAAGACTGAGAGTGACACAGAACTGGCCTGTTTCCCATGCGGCTATTACTAGTTAAATACTATGATGTTAAGTATTATCATTAACTAATAGTTAACTATTGCATGTTAAATACTATGATGAAGAGTCCGGAGAAGGTTTGAATGGAAGGGTTTAATTGGGAAGACACTGTGAGTGGGGCCTTTCAGGCTTGCCTCTGCTCAGTACTGAACTGGTGGCCTATGAAGCACAAGTCATTTGAGAGATGGCCTGAACTCAAATAAGTGAAATTATATGAAGACAAATGTAAAATAACATCTACACTTAGGAGAGAGAAACTAAATGGTGAATAGTCAGCTGGGCATTAGGAGGAGATTTAAACTCAACAAGTTATCTGTGATACTTTAGCAGCTCCCAACTCCCATATCTAAATCCCCCTATCTCTCTGGACTACTCCAGGAGGAATACCAGGTGTAAGGCACAGGAGATGGCCCTCCTGTTCCACTTGAGGTGGGGTAGGAATTACCTAAAATGTTCTGTTTTCAGCATCACTTTTCAGGAAAAATGAGTGCAGAAAGCAGAATCACAGTATCACGGAACGGTCTGGTTTGGAATGGACCTTAAAGCTCAACTAGATTATTTGCAAAAGTGATGATTGAACTTAAATGCTTAGAAAAGGTTTTACTTGCAAAGCTGCAAAGTCCTGGGCTAAGATTACATTTTACCTTCACAGCAGTGGTCTAGAAGGTTTCACAATGCCAGTAGTGATGCCATGGACAACAGGCCTAAGGGCAAGAGCCTGGAAGGAAAGAGGGAGTGAATGAAAGGTGGAAGTTAAAAACCTCACTTGACATCAACAAGTGCAAGAAAGGCTTCAAGGATTTGTTCTCCCCTGAATGCTATTCAGAATAGCACAAGCTGCTGACTACAATGTGGCATAGTCTTTGTTCCCTTCAAGGTCTGCTTAATTCTATATGGAGAAAATAAATAAGCCACTAGGAACATTGTTAGAAACACCAAACATTCATTATTTTCTAGAACTTGGACGTTCATTTTCATAGATCTGTTACAGTATTTTCCAAGGAACCAAAAAATAAGGAACCAGTATTTTCAATACAAATATTTTCACTTTTTAAACAGAAAAACCAGTACTCTTCAAATCATGAAAGCTGCAGAGCCAAACACTCAAAGTTCTGGAGATGCCAGTGTTAACTTCAGCTATGTGACCTTGCTTGAGTTCCCTTATTCATATGCCAGATGATGCATTTCTGCGTGCAATTCATTGTTCCACCAAGCTCCTGAGCTCAGGCTTTGTATTCTATCCTGCAAGCAGCACTTGCTCAGTGCCTGCACACTCTTTGCTATCCAGTAGACACTGCTGTGCTGTGTTCTGCTGCAGGGGCACGTGTGTGAATCCTCCAGAGGAAACAACCAAGCCAGGTTTAAAGGAATGACCTGCACTCATAACAAGAATGCGACTGGTAGCAGTCATACTGGTGAACACTGGGGAATGCACTACCCCAGGGTAAAGATGTAAGCAGACCTGTGGTGTGATGACAGGAGGATGGCCACAAGGTCATAGCACATCATCTGCACCGTTGCTCTTTCTTCACCCCAACAGGAGGACAGTATGCGTCTATAAAGACACTGAAAAGGTAAGGTAAAAAAACCAGCAGGCCTTGGCTGAGATTTATGGAAGCAGAAGCAGGCAAGATTTTGAGGGAAAATACAACAATAATAACTGTTGACTCTAACATATAACATATGTAACACCCATCCAAAATCCAGCTCATTGTTGCCAACAAAAAGGAGCCCAAGAGGCATAAGGAGGAGTCAGTAGCCAGAATTCCTTGGGCTCCTTGTCACATAGGAGTCAGCCTAGCTGGACACACACACATGGGTCTTGGTGCTTCTGAGGATGTGAATATGAGGTTGGGAGTGGGGAGAGTCAGATAAAACAAAATAACCCTTTTGTAGAACCATAGAATAGTTAGGGTTGGAAAGGACCTTAAGATCATCCAGTTCCAACCCCCCTGCCATGGGCAGGGACACCTCACACTAAACCATGTCACCCAAGGCTCTGTCCAACCTGGCCTTGAGCACAGCCAGGGATGGAGCATTCACAGCCTCCCTGGGCAACCCATTCCAGTGCCTCACCACCCTAACAGGAAAGAATTTCCTCCTTATATCCAATCTAAACTTCCCCTGTTAAGTTTCCATAATGCTTCACATTTACAGTCATTATATTGCCAGAAGGGAAATAAAAGCCTCCCAACAGCATGATCCTTACCATGCTCCAGAGCAACCAGTGCCTTCTCACACCAAAGCCCCCCCCTCCCCAGGTTTGTTCTTGCAGATCTGTGCTTCTAAGGCTAGCTACTAAACCGACTGTTCCAAAGCACTGCACAAGATCAGAACTCCAAAGGTAGCAAAAAGCCCAGCTGCATCACGTAAGGGAAAATGAAAGAAGATGTTCTCCACAGGGCACATGTGTCTCATTTTGTCATCACTCAGACCATCCCTTCACGCTCTCAGTGGTGGCCTCTCATTGCAGTTTATGCTCCATTGCCTGTATTCACATTTTAAAAGGACTCCCTGGTCTGCAACAGAGCTGCAGTATAGCATAGAACGTACCCGTGGTGCCTGGATGCCCAGTTTAAACTGCCCAGGGTGTGAATTTGTGACATACTGCTCAGTGTGTGCTCAGAGCACACCCCTCACTGATTGCAGCAAATGCAAAACGGTTCTTTAGAATCCCAAATCACATCTGCAGAAAATGAAAAATAGCTAATAAGGAAATGCTCATCAGACACTGCCCTGTGCCATGGCACGTACTACGTAGCACACTGTATTTCATACAGATTTCAAGGACACCGTTTCTAGTGCTTTAACCATGCCCTTCTCCTGCACGCTTCTGTCCTGTTGTCTCTAAAACTTGTACTTCTGATGGGCACTGGCCACGAGTTCGACCCTGGACAGGCTGTTAAGGCTCACTGTCCAACCTGCCTCTTCTTTTCTTTGTACCAGGTTCACCTCCCCTGTTCTCTATAATTGAATTACAGGCTTCAGTACTTTTTACACCCCCTCTGTGCCTAGGGTCAGGGAGAGCCTGCAGGAGGATGGCTTTCCACCCAGTGCAGGGGTGCAGGATCCAGAGCTGTAACTGCAGGACCCCTGCTCAGACTCACCTGGAACATTTGATCAGGCATTTGAGGCTTTGGGGGCACTAGTGTTACAGCAAGGTTCTACATACGTAGCTGTTCTAAGGATAGTAACTGTGCTTAAAGATGGAGAATCTTAAGATACTGCCTTTAGCTTCAGAAACATCTTACCTGTAATATATGTATGTCCTTGAAAACATTCACTGAAAGGGAAAAAAACATTCACTAATGTAATATATGGCCCAGCCCGAATGGCTCTGGTTTGCAAAGCTGCGTTAAAGCGTTGGGTAGACAGAGCATCACCTCTCATGAGGCTCACCTCTGCTGTCAGTCTGTTCATCACCTCCTATTGATCATCAACCTGCAACCTTTGTCACACCAAAAGCTCCCTCAGATGGAGCTCCCAGTACCTGCACCTGTCACAGTGCTCCAGGAGTCCCCAGGATGGTGGGATGATGGCTGATGCATGAGCTGTCATGGCAACATGTACCTCTCCAACAGTGAAACTGTTTGCTCCCAAAGTTTTAGGCCCTTCAGTGCCTGATGTCTTCTGCCTGAGGGATTGCAGAGTGCAAACTCCCGCCTGTGTCTGATGATGAGTATCGCAAATCAAATATACCATCCAGACAAAGCTCTGAAAATGCTCTGAAATCAATGATTTATGGGCAAGAAAGAAACTTTGAACATCTAATACGACTGAGCCATCAGCAGGTGGCAAGCAGAATAATCACAACTGAAGTATTTGTTCTTGAGTCTTCTAAGCTAAAGACACACAGGAAAAGAAGGGGAAAAAAAGACACTACAGAAAAAGGTAAACCATTAAACAGAAAAAGATTAATTTCAAATGAAAAGGAAGCTTCTTTTTTGGTAAGACTGACAACAGCAGAATCATACTTTGAAGATGCCTTGCTTTAGTTTCCTGAGGAGGGTGGCCCAGCTGGCAGATGATGCTGACAGGACAAAGTCACGGCAGTGCTGGCCTGGCAGAAGCCACAAGAGATGTGTGGCCATGCACAGGAGTGGAGAAGGATCAGAGCAGGTCAAGCTGCTAGCAAAATCAAACTTTCAGAAGTAGATTTCAGGCAGACTTCTTCTCTCAAGTTGTCTGACCAAACAGAGAAAGAATCCTGCATAATACTGGATGCCATATGAAGATTTGAAACATTGCATGTCCCGAGGGGGAGACTCTTAAATAAAACCCCAAAACTTGAGTAGACAAAGTTTTTAATTCCTGAAGCCACATGACTCTATAGGTAAACGCAACCATAATTGCTTCCCTGAGTGAAGCAAAGATGCTTTTGGGAAGGGTCTCTTGATCTGCTCTCTTCTCCTTTTGCTTAGGGAAGCTCTTCTGTTCATTACTAGCTTAAGCTGAGTAAAGCCATTCCAGAAGTCTCAGTAATGGATTTATTAATGAATAAAAAACACCAAATGTGTAGCCTTAAAAATGGTTTAGTTCAACATTTACATAACTTGTGATGAAATTAATGTGTGAAGAAGGTGGCATTGGCTTCCTGTACCTCTTTTCCTCATGCTATCTGCTCCCTTTGTGTCTTCTCTCTGAGTCTCTTCTTCCTCCTGCTGTCATCCCACACTTCCTTCCCTCTCAGCTTCTTCCTCACCACTCTTCTCTCTCCTCTTTGCTACCACTGGATGAACACTTGCTTCTAGAAACCACATGAAAACCCAAAGCGTTTTTCTTTTGACTAAGGAAAGCAAATGTAGCATCCAGTTTGTCGCTTTATCCCTTACCCATATGTGCACACATGTGTTTTTCTTCTCCTAGGGAAATGTTTTAGTGTTTAAGTAATGTTTTAATACTTAAATAATTAAAAAGTGATAAGGATGACTACAAGGGGTTATAGAATCATAGAATAGTTAGGGTTGGAAAGGACCTTAAGATCATCAAGTTCCAACCCCCCTGCCATGGGCAGGGACACCTCGCTCTAAACCATATCACCCAAGGCCTCGTCCAACCTGGCCTTGAACACTGCCAGGGATGGAGCATTCACAACCTCCCTGGGGGACTCTGAATTTAAGTTGGAACTGTGTGATTACAACGAAGGAAGATGCAAAGGGAAAAAGGAAGGGATAATGTCCACTGAACAGACCTGGGGAGAGAAGGGCTAGCTTCCCAAACTCTCATGCAGAGGGTCTTCCAAGACTACCAGACCCCTCTCTCTTGTAGGGCAAAAATAGGCTGAGGTTCCTGCTTCTCTCATTTGCTTTGGCATGTTACCTTTTGTATCTTCTGATACAGAACATATAGGTCAGATCTTGTGCAACTGAAATCAGGGAATGGGTCTGATTTACTCTAAATAGGTTCAGAATATGTCCCAGGTTACTGTGGCTCTCAAACCATCCCATCACCACTTCCCTCTTTTAAGTGCGTAGTATTAGATTTTTAGGTATTCAGCATTCCTGAAGGTTTATCTGTTGGTAGAGAGTTGAGATCTGCTGTCACTGGACAAGGGCACAGAGCAAAGGCTCTGCATGCTTGGGATCTCTAGTAGAATAGATTAGACTAGGATATTTCAGTTGGAAGGGACCTTCATCTGTCCAGCTGCCCAACCACTTTAGGGCAGATGTGTTGCAAAGGTTATAGGAGGGAGTGGGACTTTCCTTAGGGGGTCAAATCAGTATCTGCATATCAGTGATACAAATACTGTGACTCATGAAGCCTTGATAAAGTAAAATCGCACTGGATTCAAAGTGAGACATTGGTAACACCTTGTGAAAGCAGCCGAGCTGCAAGGCGAGGTAGTCCTTTCAGTCTTTTTACTCAGCTGTGAAAGACCTGCACAAGGCATAGAATTATTTCTAAGTTTATACTAAGACATTGGGGAAAACTGGTTTTCTTTTTCCTCTTTCCCATTTATAAAAGGAACATTTTTCTCACTTCACAGCTGGCTGCTCCAAGTTGAATATGGAACGAGGCACACTGGTGTGGCATTCAAGCTAATTTCCAAAGCACGAGGAGAGTTATTGCTCTCCTGTGCAATAAGAGGTACAGCTTTTGAAGTGCCTTTTTTTTTTGTGTGGTTTTGTTATTCAAAATCTTTTCCTGCTAAGAACATTAAGTTCTGCAAACTACTCCAGACAGCTGCAGTCACATGAATTTTCTTTGCCACCGCGAGAAGGACACATCTCACTCGTCTTTAAATGCATCAGAACTGTGCAATCACCAGAGGGTATCTTACAAAGAAATGTTCCACTTTTATTACTTGCTATCAGAGATATTATCTGTTCTCCCAAAGCAGTTCATTTATGAACTAATTCTACAGAGTGAACATCTTATCTGGGATGAAATATCCCAAACGACTGATCTGAGAAATACCTGGGTATTTACATGATAAAAGAACAACATTCAAAGGCAAATTTAAAAGTCAAAATGTGGGATCCTTTAGCTGCCATTTGACAATAATGTAAAGGTGCGCTGATCGTAGTCCAGACTTGTCTAACTGTGGATGGGATGTCCAGCATTCTCCAAAGTGGCTTTTTGGGGCTTAGTTCTCTATTTGAAGAAAAGCCTTCTGAACTCTATGTGATATAGCACTGGTGGCAGATGCTGAGCTAACAGGTTGGTGTTTACCATCTACTTATGCAAAGAACAGGCATCCAGTTTTCTTCAACTTTACCTCAGAAAAAGTTCCTGTGATGTAAGAAATTCCTCTGTTTATCAATGTCGACCTTACTCTCCACTTCTCTGAGGGTATCTTCACAAAACCATGGACTTATGAAATACACCTGTTCATTCATTCTGAGGAGATCATGACTTTTCAGACCCCAGTTCAGAAGGGATGCCTTCCTACCCAGCTGTCCTGGTTAAACCATGACACCAGTTGCATGGATCTAAGGCAGCAACATAAAGGTCTACATCTTCACCACTTCCGCATTGCTATGAAGAGAGTTAGAAAAGGAGGAGGAAGGACAGATGCGACTAGACTGTTGCTTTAGTGTTTAAGTACCAGCAAAATACACACACAGCCACAGTGGTAAAAAGGCTTAGTCACACAGATAACAGTGACATACATGCAGAGAATCCCATCCTGCAAGCCAATCCAAAGTCAACTTGAGAAAGAGAGTTCCTTCCTGGGAAGAGTTTGCTTTCTCTCCTTTAGGGGTTTCACACCATGATCATCAGCCTGCATGAGACATGTAGCTCTTCCATACAACCAGAACCTCCTCTTTAGTTCTATCACCTGTGGTTGCACACCCCCTAAGTAGGCCAGGGCTCCACATCTTCCCACCATTTCAACTCTAGCCATATCTATGGGCTGTGCAGGCTCACTGTTTAACTCACAGGTACAATTGGCTCAACTGCAGAGATGTCTGTCTTTCCTGACTGGATGTTGGAAGCTGACGAAAGGACACGGGAGGCCTGCAACCTCTTGAAGTTGCTGTTTTCTGGCCAAGCCGGTCGGTAGGATGGGGCTGTGGAGGGAAGCCTCTGTTCTGCGGGCCTGGGAGGCTTTCTGCACATGCTGAGCAAAGCTTTGAGTTCTGATCGGAAGCTGTCATTGAGCCAGCAGTAGATGAAAGGGTTGTAGCAGGTGCTGCTCATTGCGAACCAGTGAAAGGCGAAGTACAGGGCGTTGTTGGTGTGGATGGTCTGGCTGGAGAGGAGGAGGACGTAGCAATTCAAGGGGAACCAGCAGACTGCAAAGAGGATGACAACCAGCATCAGCATCTTTATGGTCTTCTTATTCTTCTTGCGAAGGGCAAAGTACTGCTCGGTGGTGACGTCGCCAATGACATTGCGCAGCCAGAGCTTCTTAGCCACTGTCACGTAGGCAGCAGAGATGATCAGAAGGGGCAGGACATAGAGCAGAATGAAGGTTGTTAAGTCAAGATACTTCCAAAAGAGGTCAGCAGGCTCAGGAAAATCTGGCAGGCACAGACACCGGGTAACCTCCTCACTGCAAGTGGAGACACCGAACAGGGTGAGAGCACATACAGCATGACACTGTGAGAAGAGTACACCAGAAACAAGGAGGAGGGTAGGAGTGGGCTCCTGCCATAAAGCCTGGAGGCAGACAATTTGTTTACCTACATGTCAGAGATAAACCAAGCTCTGCTGTCCAGGATTTGAGCCATGGAGCAGCCTGTGAGCAACGTGGTGATAATTTCTCGTGGGCATTCATGACCTTTTAATTATTTTATGAATTCCATCAATTACAAAATTTCCAGCTGCACAGAAGCAGGTTTTTATTTTCTGTCCTTTGGCAAACAGAAAATCCTTATTAAAGGACCTCTTCCTCATTAAAGCACTTTCCAAATACCAGTGTCCACGACAGTATTTTATGGAGCAAGGAGCTGAGGCAGGTTTTGCATTTTCCCAGGGCTGATGAGCAGATTAAAAGCTGCCAGGTTTTAGTTTTTTCCCCATTTCTGGTCAGATTGGTATATTGTGTAAAACATCAGTGTATAGAAATAAAGGCTGCAGGCCAGATCCTCTAATTTACTTGCCTATTTCATGTGATTAGTGTGAAAGAATAAAGATAATATGATTAAAAATAGAAACAAAGACAGGACATAAGCCATTGCTACGGCATCTGATGAAAATAACAGACTACATGTTTGGCTGCCCTCAGTATAAGCTCAGGGCTTTCAGTAGAAGATGCCAAAGTACAACCACTGAGAGTTTCGCCTCTAGGGAGACTGTGGAAGAAAGCAAAGCACATCCTTACCTGTACTCAAAGGTAAAGAGTTTTTGGTAGATAGCATGTGGTAGAGAAAAACAAGTTGCCATGATCCAGATTACAGAGATGTAAATAACACCTTTTGCAGTAGATATGCGAGGTTTCAGTGGGTGCATTATAACCTGTGCAAAATAAACCAGTACTCAGTCTTATGATATTTCAGGAAATAATTACATCAATTTTTCATATGATCTTCTGGCCTTAAATCTATTACTTCATGTGGAAATGCAGCATGCCAGCAGTACAGTCTTCACCCAGCTCTCATTGATTACAAGCTCTACATGAAAGCCTGAACTTTTCTTCATTGAAATGGGTAAAGTCACATCCCAGTCCTGCCCTCACATTTCAGTATTTGTGTCTAGGTGGGGAAAACTGGGTACCAGGGAGTCTCACACATATTTTAACCAGACCTGCCTAGGGATGCTTCTGAGAGCCAGTGCATTTCCTGGAAACAGGAAGCTTTGTGACAGAAAATGTCAAATGTCAACTCTTTTGTGTGGTTGTTGAGTGCCTCCAAACCAATAATGCCTGACTCACCCCAGTTTTGAGCCCATTATCAAGAGCAAGCCACAGCTGTGCTTGTGACAAAGACCAGTGTGCAAGAGTCAGCTCTCTAGTGTTCAGGGTATCTTAGAGTAAAGGGAGGCAGAACTGTGGAAGCTGTCTGGAATGTCCCTGCATCCATGGTGCTGGACAAACCACCCCAGAAGAGAGCTGCCCACATGAATTCCTGTTAGGCTCTTGGACTTTCTTCTCATTTGAGGCCTATTGGATTATCTACTGCAGAAAGGCTCCCATTCCCTAGCTGGAGGTAACTGCAAGGTGATGGACAACTCCCATCTCCCACCTTGCTGCAGGCTCGAAACTGCTCTTTCTATCTGACAGTAAGAACTGCTTCCCCACCCTGTGCGCTCCTCAGGCATCTTAGATTAATCTGGGAGCTGAGAAGGAAAGGGCACAGGAATCCTTTCTCATTTTAAATATGCTCTCCCAAGCTTTCCATCTATCTGCTTCAGAGAGCCCTCACCTGGTGCCTGTCCACGGCAATGGCTGTGAGGGTCAATGCAGAGACATGGAGGGAGCAGTACTGCGCAAACCTACTGACGTGGCACATCCCCTTCCCGAATATCCAGGTACTGTTCACAAAACGAGCCTGAAACCAGAACACCATTAGCTTTGTGCACCCTCCCACACACCTCCACATGCTTATAGACATCCGAGACACCCCTTGCACATCATTCTTTGTGCTGTGGAAAGTGTATTTTGTAAAACTGCAGGTTCTTTATACAATCGTACTGTTTTCTGGCTTCTGAACCCTCAAGAGTCCAGTGCTGCTCAGTGGCCCAGCAATATCCTCCAGGACAATACTGCAGCACAGTATTAAAGATGTTTGTTCTGGTTTATCCACAGTGTGTCCTGCAGCCTAACTATTGAATCAATACATTTCTCCTTTCTGCTTACAGAATAGGGCTGACCAGCATCTTACTTTACTTCAAAGCAAAGCTTTTCAACACAGCTTGTAAAACTAATCTTTTATTTTTTTCCAAGAGGTTCATACTATTACCTTGGAAATACTTCAGAAAAGGGAAGGAGAAATAAGACCAGATACTATAAAGTACTCAGGAATCACTGGGAAGTTATTACTGTCCAGGTACTATCAGGGCCACTTTTAACAAATGGATAATCTCAGAACTTCAACTAGATAACAGGAATTAAGAGAAGAAAAAGACAGGTGGAGTTTTCCAAGCGTAACTCCAATCACTTTAATTTGAACTGGACAGAACAGCACTGCCTACAGTAGCATAAAGAAGAAAAGGCCACCAAGTACCTGTGATGCCCTTATGGCATCTCTGCCCATTCTTACCAGTGTAAAAGGTGTGTTGAGGAGTGTGATCATGATATCGGCTACAGCCAGGTTCACAATGAACAAGCTGGTGGCGGAGCGCATGCGCTTGGTCTTGATGACAACGTGACAGACGAGGACATTGCCGAAGAGGGAGAAGACAATGATGACAGAGTACGCCGCGACCAGCAGGGCTTTCACAGTGATGCTCTGCGACTCTGCTCCATACCGGCTCCTGCCCACAAAGCTCTGCCACTCAGCCAGGCTGTCGTTATCCCAGGAAAAGAAACCCGAGATGTTCTGGATCACAAAAGTCTTCTCCAGGCTCCCGTTGAGGGACAACTTTCCTGGGGTTACAAAGGTGTTAACCAGGTCGGGGAGGCAAAGCCAGATGAAACAGGACAACATCTCTGAAACGCCGCTCTGCTCCTCCGAATTGGAAACAGCTCATTTGCAAGACAGCAGAGCTCGCCTGTGTGCCAGCAGAGCTGTCCTCCCCTCGCTCAGCCCAGGTGCGCTCGGCATCAGGAGCAGGATGTTCTGGATTCTCTCCCGCTCAGCTTGCTGTTACTTTTGCTCCTTCAGTCAGCTTTATAGCCCGAGGCGAGCTCCGAGCCGGGATCTTGTGCAGCCATTGGTCTGCATTACATTATTTGTGCTCTGACGTGCTGCTTTTCCATGCAGTCACACTCCCCCAAGCGCTACTCCAAGATAAGCACATCAGAGAGAAAGGCAAATTGTCAGCATCCTTTTTCTCTACTGGCACCCCAGCTCACGCAAATTCCGTGCTGCTTATAAACCATCAGTGTGTGTGGTAGTTTTGCTGTCTTCCAGGACACAATTCCAATTTAAGATCAGTTTTAAAGGTCTGGCAGGCAGGTTGCAGCTTATTTCACAGCATGACACTCGCTAACTAGCACAGAATAAGGGGCAACAGATGAGCTGTGAGTAACAAGCCAGCTTACTTAACTCATTTTTCCAAAGACCTTTTTCCCCTCAGAGATGGAGAAATACTTAGACTTTCCCTTTAAAGAGTTTCATCCTGGCCAAGGGAATAAAAGTTTGATGTGAAACTCTGCTTTCTAGTGTCTACAGAAATACACAGGTAGTTACAAGGAGGTGATTATATGGGATAGAGGACGGGATGTCTCAGCCCAGTGAGTCCAGTATCCAAAGAAACATGCTGTATACTGGACAAGCATTGAGGAGAGGGCAGCATGTTGTGACAGTGTGCTACCCTCAACCTCACCTTCACTTCCCATAACCCTGCTCAAGTGACAAACAGTCATGGTCCTAATGTTGCATCTGGTGATGACATCTTCATCTAGGTCAACATGGGCTGGGGGGGGAACAGATAACAACACCATAGCCAAGGGCTAACTGGTAAATGGTTAACTTGCTAAACTTTGAAATCTTAGCTAAGTAAAGGATTGATTGTGCACATATAATCTTTTAGACATAAAACACTGACCACATCTGGGACTAAGTCTGGATCCAGCTGCACCTAGACTCCTGAGTTTAGAACACAACAGAGTCCTTTCTGAACCTCATGACTGACAGTTTTGTTTGACCCTGTCCTCTACGCAGTGCATCTTGTCACCAAGTCTTGTTAAACCACTGTCACATTCACTAACAGACTTTGTTAAATCACTGTTTTACATCAGTAAACATACTGTTACTTCTCGCTTAGAAGTGAGGTGTGTCAATCCAACTGTGACAGGAGTGTTCCCTGTGCCTTCCCCACAAAACACAGTAGGAAACCTAAAATCAGCATCAGACCAAATCCCACATAGCGCAGAAAGACATGTTTCTTCATGCCTGCATGTGTAAGGTGCCGCCCATCTTCTGGGGACAGATCTGCTTTTACATAAGAGGCTTTATTTAACTATCAGTTAAAAGACCATTATCTCAAAAGGTTGTATTAAAAGCTGGTCACTCGCTCAGAAGATGCTTATGACTCCCCCAGTGACCCACTCAGGCTACTTTCTCCTCAGCACAGCCAGAATCACAGAATCCACAGAATCCCAAGGGTTGGAAGGGACCTCAAGAGATCATCTGGTCCAACCCCCCTGCAAGAGCAGAGTGACCTAGAGTTCATCACACAGGTACTTGTCCAGACGGGCCTTGAATATCTCCAATGTGGGAGACTCCACAACCCCCCTGGGCAACCTGTTCCAGTGCTCTGTCACTCTCACAGTAAAGAAGCCAGCCCGCAGCGCTCCTCTGCAAACTGCTGTCAGCATCTACTTCTTCCACAAAATTGTCCAATTTAAACTCTTTTGGACTTGGCCCATCTCAGAAGGAGCTTTCCAGAGAACATGCTGGAACTGCTAAGGTAGCAGTCAACTGTGACCTTTCAGAGAGAAGAAATCTGTATCCAGCCTGGAAGCAGCTGACCAATGAGGATGCCCCTGATTTGATGCTGCCAGGAAAAAGTCTCACAATGTAACATAAAGGCTGGGAAAAATGTCAGGAAGTGGGACAGGGCAGTGTTCTGGTGCAGGTCTGGGATGAGAACAGAGCAGAAGAGGCACCTATCTCTTCTCATTGGGCTGCTCCAGCAGCTCCCAGGCCCTTCCTTTTCAGGGCTATTAACCCCTGCATAACGGTATTCCATCCTCTGACACTCAAACTCTATTTGTTACTCTTCCACATCTAATCAGATCCTGCCCCCCCTGTACTGTAATCCATATACTGGCAAAGTTCTGTGTATTTACTCCCCCTAATTTGATTCTTCGTTTCTAGCAAGGGACCCTGGCATGTGTAGCCAAAGCTACCACTGCCTTCGAAGACCAGGTGTGTTCCAGGAGAGCAGGCGACCTTCTCACCTCCTCAGCCAGGCTGCTGGGGATTGGACTGGAATCTCCTCCCATGCAGCCCAAGCCCATGTTCCTTGGAGCTAGGCTCAGTGTCTTGTGATCCAGAGGAGGTAGGGTCCCACCACACACAGGGCAGGCCCACCTCAAACACCCCCAAAGTGTCAGGGAAAAAAAACAGTGGAAGGTCCCTGGGTTATGCCTCTCCCATGTCACCCATCTGCTCTCAACACCACCATTCTGCTTCTGTTTGTATTTAAACATACCCTAGTATGAACAGGCTGCAATGGATTTGTCAGCTCAGTACCCTTACTCCACTATTCCCAGCACCCACTGGCAGCAAAGGAAGCAGCTGCCTCAGAATGCCAGGATTTGGTAACTGTATCTGGTACTTCTGTAAAAGGTATTTGTGAAATGAGGTAATTTATAAAGTGGAAAGTATTTAGAAAATGTTTGAAATAAAGGTAATATGGCTCATGAATTCAGGTCACCAAAAAGTCAAAACCATCCTAGCAACAGCACCCTTAGAGTAACTAGAAAACAGGCCTGGTGAAAACAAAGGTGTAAGAAGAATGTAAGTCACCCAGACACACCAAAAAAATGCAGTCTGAAGCACTGCAACAGGCTGTAATCACAGAGTACCCTTTGATGCTTCTTTAATACCAAAGTCCAAAATTCTTTAATTCCAAAGTCCAAAAAATTCTTTAATTCCAAATGTCTATATACTGTGACATTTAGTAACAGTGAAACAGCGGGCTTGGTTTTCCTCATAGAACTGAAAGTATCTTCCAGCTTCAATACTGAAAACTGTATTTTGGGGTCAAAGTGTTACTCTTCAGAGTTTTCAACTCTATTCATAGAAAACTGCAAATAAGTACAAGTTCTTTTGCGCTGACAAAGTCCGTGTCCATATCCATACTTGTGTACTATTATAAACTTACTCCTCTGCAAAATTCAAGCCCAAGAGATAGAGTTCTATAGAAAAGATATAATTGTTATTTACAATATCACCCCAAAACCAAAACAGCCTTTTAGAAGTTTTAGAAAGAACTTGCAGCTTCAGGCAGTACTTCAGATTATCAGACACTTGTGTCTAATGCATTAAGCAGCGCAAAACCCAAGTTACACCAAATTTGGTGCCACTGGAAAAAAATCAAAACAGAACAAAACCAAAAACATTTCATAGAAGTGAAAATTGAAGGCATTTACAGAGAAATGTCATAAAGAGAACGCCTTGCAAACTGCTTTCCATCCTCTTCACTGTCCTTCATGGTCTCTCTTGTATAGCAAGCCAGAAATTACTTATTTCCTTCTTGATGTTGCAGTGGTTTGGAATGGATCAAATTCATCCTGCAATTTGTAAACAGATGTATGTTAACTGAACTAGATGAATTTAGAGCCATAGAAAATACAATCACTTTTAGAATAAACTAGAAAGTCTGGTCATATTACTCCATGTTTTCTGACAGACCTGGTTTTATTGGTTGTAATATGAAAGAAATTATCTATGGATTTAAAGGCCATCAGTCATTTACAACTGCAAAAAAACCATATATATATATATATATATATAATACTTCCTTTTTATAAGAAAAAATTAAACAAACAAATAAAAGGACATAGCCAAGCACTAGGATAGATTTACAATTATTTTCTTCCACAGGCAAAATAACCTATTTCACACATGTCAGGAATGACAATGAACTGATTAAGAACTGAAGGGAAAAAGGACTGGATATTTTCCTGAGGTCCCTTCTAGCCTTGTATCTGATGATTCTGTATAGATTTTAAGTCAAGCTCGTTGCAATAATCTAGTCCTGTTAGTGAGGGGAAAAAAAACAACAAAAAAACAAACAAAAAACCCGAAACTATTTTCCTCTGAAATGCTTTATTTAAGTAGCTTAGAACAGTAAGTTATAGGAACTTGCATGAAATAAAGGTAAAAAGACACCCCTATTACCATACCTCATCTGACTCAAAATCAACTCCTTTAGATGTCTGGCTTTGTGAACCGCTTTTGCCAAGTGAAGGTGTAGACGACAACCTTGAAACATACAAAGAAAAGGCATCAGCATGTTCCTGATTACCAGATATTCCAATAAATTGCCCTTCATCTTAGATTTAGACCACCAATATAGAGATTTACAATAAAGAGAAGTAACAAATAGAACAACTCAAATTCCCAAATGCTAAAGCTCTGACCTAGGTTACCTCAAGCAGCAGACCAATTTATTGTTAGAGAAAAATCTACCACATTAATAGTTAAAAAAGAATTAAAAAAATAAATAATAATAATAATAAAGAATATGAATTCTCTGAATAGTGATATGACTGTCTTAAAAATCTGGTTTTCCAGACAGTGTACCAGATCCATGGACTCTGATGACTGCCAATCAGAGATATATCAGTTATGGTAGTGATCATGAAGTAAACATACCAACCTTGGATTGACTTTAGAAGAAGGAGCGGTAGAAGCTGCTTCTACATCGGAGTCATCATCTATAATATCCTGGAAAAGAAATACCATTTATAAAGCTTTTTTACAGAATTTATTATTACAGTGATAGAGTGCATAGCATTACAGCATAGAACCTTTGGGAGTTTTCCAACTATATTCCCACTTTGTTATAATATATATGCATATATATATATATATATATATAAAACACAGGGCTCCAGGCTAGAACTGTATGATGTATAAATACAGCACAAGTTTTGCTCTTCAGATCTTTGATCTTGCAGAATTCACCAAAATACTCATGTACCTACAGTCTGCATCAGAGGCTATAGTCACAAATAAAAAACCCTGGTATTTGTTTTTCTCAGACAAACACGATAGCAAGAAAGGGTGCAAAAGGTGTACAACTGACCATGCAGAAACTTGCTGCTGGAACTTACAGTTTGGGAACAGCTCCTGGTTAAAGGCTAATATTTTGACCATGTATTTATTATTCAAATCAGAAGACAGCACAATTTCACTCATGCAAAAGTGAACTCTTACCTCAGAGTAAGATTTAGATGAATTCAAGAGATCTGGTTTCAAAGACCTAAAGGCTAGAATAAAACAAATGTAATATTTTTAAAGTGCTCACACAATTACACGCTGACGTTTTATCTTTTGTTTTATTTAACATCTGCTTAGCAGGTATTTCCTCTACAAAACAACCTATAAAACAAACAAGTAAACCCCCACAAATCCAACCCAAAACATAAATTAAGCCTTTGTTAGAGCACGACATCCCAGGGATCTACCACTGCTGTGCAGCAGCAGGTGCTTCCCAGTTCTGCTGAAAAACCCTCAGTAACTTTAGTTAAGAGGAGAAAAACATTACTGTAACTGATATTCCTGTATGTCTAATAATTTAGACATCTGCTAACATCGATTTATCTGCAGTATTTTAGGTCATTTGCTGTTCAATTTCAAATCTAGGTAATCTTCTGATTAATTTAAAGCTCACTCTACCATTGGGCAGTTTGTGAAGTCTCATGTATAGATTTGTGAACAGTATTTTTTTCTTTATTACTCAAGATTAGCTGTGCTGTTTCCTCAGAGCCCCTCTCCTCTGGAGCAAGGAAAGGATACTCTCACATATGTGCTTTAAATCACAGGTAAGTTTATCTTCCCTAGTAAAATCCAGCATTCCCAAAATTTGCTACAACATAAGACTAAATGGATTTGCATTAAAGCTCACAAATGTGTAAACATCAATCAAGTTCAAATTTTGTATCCACTGAGGAATACTCTACAGATAACAGATTCTATTAAGTTGCATTCACTCTATGCTTATTTCTTAAGGATCTGCATACAATAAAATGTTCCCTATCTCCATGTCTAGACAGAAGTTCCTAACACATTTCATTTTACCCCATGGTAGCAGGATATCACTATTCTGTTCTTCCCCTCCATTTGTCTTTCATCACTGTTTCTATTTCACTAGAACCAAAAGAACCTCTCCACAGCTGAACTGGACTAATAGAAATAAAGGCAATTTAGGCACTTTATCATTAAACAGACATCTTCATTGCAATTTGAGAAAGCAGGTTAGAGCAACGGGCAAATCAAAGTCCTACCATTCATAATAGACATATTCTTGGCAGGCACAGATAGAGCCTTGTAGGTTCTGCTGCTAGGAGCTGACTCTCGGCCACTGCTTCCTGTAGGGATAATAAACGATATGCAAATCTGTTCAGTGGTAATTTTATTTTTCCCTTTAGCCTATCATAACTGAGTAGGAAGTCACTTAAAAACCTATACCGTCTACATTACTCCTTCACTTTCTAACTCAAACCAAAGCCCTCCTTACGTGCAGAAGAGCTGCTCCAAGTCAAGTGTCCATTGCTCTACACAGTCTCTTCACACGCATGCCCCTGCTCTGATGTGATCACACCAGTGCTGCAGCACATTCTCACAAAGCTTGTCTGAAGGCACTAACCAGATCAGTCCCAAGATAACTGCCTTTGTTTCAACTCATCTTGCTCTTAGACCTTTGGGAGTATTACTGAGACAACTCAAAAGAGTATGTTATTGCAAGATCACATCTTTTCTTTATATATAATGGAAGTAAAACTATAATGGAAGTACAAATCTAATAGAAGTTCTGCTACCACTGTAAAGTGCACAATCACACAAAGCCAAGCAGCTATTTGATGCTTTTTGCTTAGGAAACACTCCCCATTTCCTCAGTCTCTAGAAACAATGAAGTCTCTTGTAAATTGCATTAGAGACAATCTGCACCTCTTCTCTATACTCATAAACCTATAACAGTAACACAGATTTAGCCATGCACTTCACTGCACACACCTTCCCAATAATGAACTTCTTAAGAGTCTGTTATGTTTCTGTAGCTGAGACGCAAGAAGCAAGACATTTTTATTTTAAGCACCCCACGAAAAAGTGGTAAGTTGTAAGGCAGCCAACTATGTAAGATGATAATAAAAATATTTGAGAATTATTTTCTTTCCCCAGTAGTCCTCAAGCACCAGATTTCCACTTGATAGAAAATTCAGAAGAGAGTAGCCTTTTAAAGAAAAAAGAGTCAATAACTGCAGTACAAAGAATGTGAAGCTTTTCTTACCTCTTCTCCTTTGAGATGAACCTCTTGCTGTTGGATTTTGCCCTCTGGCACCTCTTGTCCTACCTCTTGCTCGACCCCTTCCTCTGGTCAGTGTTGCAGGAAAGCCATCATCTGAATCACCACTGCCTTTCATCCCAGTATCCATGGCTTCTTCATCACTGGAGGCTGCGACAAGAACTGCATCCTCAGATCTGTGGGCTCCAGACATAGATTTTGCATCCTCAGATCTGTGAGCTCTAGCCCTGGTCATTGCCTGAAATGGAACAATAAGTACTATAGAAGAAAGGCTCTTAAACGATGAAATGCACCATTGTTAAATCCTAGTTGTGATACATAGTTCTAATCCACTGAGGCTTAGAAGACCCAAATGCAGTGTTATGGAAGGCAAGGCGGTTTGCCAAAAAGCAGGGACAGGATTTAGCCTATTTTACATGTGTACATGCAAAGTAGTTCTGACAACAGAGTGGAGCTAGTTCATATGATACATTGTCATCCTATGTCAGCTATATACATCTGCTCAGAGGAGACCTGATCCTGATCCTTGATGACAGTGGATTCTTAAGACTAGTTCATGTGAAGACATCTCAGCCTAGGGGAACTGGATCTCACCCCAGCTGTACTTTTTCCTCGAAATCTTACTCCAGTCACACAGCTTGCAAAGACAAAAGAGCACCAGTGCTATCAGGGGTGGCAATTTTCTTTGGAAAGACATATGCAACCTAAGTATCAATTTCTGGAAGATCTAAGACTCCCAGACTGCTGATGAGGACAATAATACCTAAAGGCTTACCAATAGTACCAGTTTGTCAAAGTAATATCACTCAATACAGCCCATCCCCATGTCCACTGGTGATGGGACCACACACAGTTTAAGCTGACAGATCTCTCAAGGCCACCTGTCTGGTTTCACCTCAGTTTAAAGCAAGAACAAGTGAACATTCACATTTACAAATTACACAAAAGAGATCTCAAAAGCTTAGGCACACGTAATACCAAGGAAGATTTTAGAAAGACTTACTAATCTTCTCTAGGCAGACAGGCACTTTTTAGCAAGGACAATGTTGAAGTATTGCTAAAAGACTTCATTTGTATGCAGAAGTCACTATTCTATTCTATTCCTCATTCTGTGCATTTAAAGCAGTTACCTCACGAACTTCCTCATCCTCTTCTTCAGCATTCTTTTTTCTACTCTCTCTGAATTTTCTCACCTGAATAAAAAGAGTTCCCATCAAAATAACAGTTCATTTCACACAATAATCAAAACACAGAAGTCTTAATGAGCACCGAATTGTTAAATCAAACTCATTTGAGAGGGGAAGAAGAGCACAATAATAGCTAGTTTATTCAGAGCCTTTTCATGCTGTCCTGCAGTTTAAGAAACTTACATTCTATGAATTACTGGAGCTACATCACTGGGAAGAAAAAAAGCTTGGGACATGATGAGAAGTAGGAGATTCTGCGTTCAAGAGAAGTAACTGGGATTTGACAATAGGGAACAGTGAAATACAAGTAAGTGGAGAAGGTGTACAGATGAAGCAAGATAGAGAACAACACTGAGAAGAGACAAATGTTGCAATACATGTACAATTAAGAAAGCTCAACTTGACAAGTATGGAAGAAGATATAATGGGTGGATAGTAAGAAAATGTTAGTCCAAAAGACAAACATACCCCCTGCGAATGGCACAGAAAGCCTACAGGCACTGATTGTTTATGGTTTCCTTCAACCCCCCATGAATTAAAGCAATCAATCAACAAGAAAACAGCTAGATGCAACCTTCAGCACCAAATTATTCTTTACACAGTGCACAGTTAACAACTTGTCACACAGTGCTTGAATATTACAACTGAACACATGGGCTCATGTGGAAGCTCAACAAGTAGAGAAGTCTCTTAAAGATTACTTGATACACATAAATCAGGTTTGTCTCTGGCAGACCCTGAGCTTCAAGAAGTTAGAAGCTAGTAGAGCACCTGAAAGAAACATGTTTGCCCTGTTCTTGTACTCTTCCCTGAACCAATATGAAAAACCTAAGAAGACAGCATATCTACCATCTTTCTCACAACAGATATACATACAGATCTACATAGAGTGACAGATCTTTTCTACATATGCATGTGCCTATAAAGTGGGAATCAGTAAAAGCATACCTAACACTCTGTGTACTTTTCAATACAAGCTTTTACACTATGTATCTGAAACTCCATCACCATATTTACTAACTCCAGAAAACAACTAGAGGCAAGTCACCGCACATGCTCCTCACACAGGGAAATCTACTAAACCAGGTTTGAGCACTGCTTATTTTGCTTTCTGTCCTGACCTCCCCTAAGAGATTAACATTAACAGAATATTACCTCCTCATCTATTTTCTCTTCCTCTGCAGCAGTGTGCCGCTCCTTAAGAAACCTCTGCGTTTTTTCCAGTTGAAATTTCACCAATTCTTCTATGGCATCTTTTTCCTCTTTGTCCACAAACTCCTGCACTGCTTCTCCCATTCCTTTTTCAGTTAGAAGCGAAAGCTGTACTTTCTTTAAAATTCATATTGAGGGAAAACATTTTGTTAAGAAGCATCTGCCAAAGAACACCAGCAGTATTCCCGCCGTTTCACATAAACATGACATTAAAATGGTTCCAAATATGGTAACATGCATTGAAGACTTCAGAGAAAAGCACAGCACTAAGCAAACACATTACTTTGCAATAATATAGTTACAATCCTCTTGCTAGCAACATGCTATACCTACTGAAGAATATCTTCAAGACTCAAAAAGGTTTCAGGAACAGTTAAGAAGCCACAATGCTAATAATTTCTAAACCAATTTGTCTGAAATGTGTTACTGACAGAAGGTAACCTGTACTCTTTCTTGGCTTCCCTCCCTTTTTTAACTAAAGATCAACCTGAGGAGACATAAAAATGCTATTAAAAACCGGCCCTGAATTATTGCAGATGTTAAATTTTCCTGTAAAATTCTGATATTAAAAAATGGCAGTTACAGCACAGAACAAATCATTGCTATAAAGCATTGAGAGCTATTATGCAGAAGTCCACCCTACTGAATTGCAATCCTGTAAGTATCAATAGTTCTCACGAATCCATCAAGTGAAATGACATTTATCAGGATATTCTATTACTATGGACATTAATTAGTAAAAGTAGTAGATGCTACTGGTGCTGTTTTGCAGCCATTCTCTTCTTACCCTACCTGCTTTCCCAATACAGTATTTTTGGCAAAATGATGTAATTTGGGGTATCTTTACCTCAGGAATCCTTGCTCTAATGGCTCCTGAATGCTATGCTTGATCAATAGGACAAGGGATAATGGGTTCAAACTTAAACAGGGGAAGTTCAGGTTAGCTATAAGGAAGAAGTTCTTCACCTTGAGGGTGGTAGGCACTGGAACGGGCTGCCCAGAGAAGTGGTAAATGCTCCATTCCTGGCAGTGTTCAAGGCCAGGCTGGACAGAGCCTTGGACAACATGGTTTAGTGAGGTGTCCCTGCTCATGGCAGGGGCGTTGGAATTGGATGATCTTAAGGTTCTTTCCAACCCAAACCATTCTATGATTCCATGATCTAGATCAAATATTTGGGCATCTGACTCTCTAATTTATTGGGGATTTTTTACCTCTGAGATGTTACTGTTCTGGTATTGAAAAGGGAAATAAATTGGGTCTAATGGAAGGGTGGGGAGATGGCAAACTACTGGAGGGGGCTCTCTTCTTTCTTCCTCTGCTTTAAATAAAATACAGAATTGAACTATGTCTGAAATATATTGCAAAGTAACAGGTTACTCCAAGTCAGCTGGTAATAGTAAATGGTATAGTCTCGCATTGACCCTATAGAAAATTCAGGTAGGTTCTCACTCAGTATGCTGCCTCCTATTTTCCTCCTGTAAGAACATAACATGTCATCTGGTACAGGGCAGACACTGCCAGGTTCACATGAAGTGTTAACATAATGTACCCAAATCAGCATGTGTTCACATACCTTACACTACCTACATACACAACAGTTGTCAACCCAAGACAAATACTTCATACAGGATCTCACATACGGTATAAATCCACTTCTTGGTGAATGTCAGTTTTTTCATGGCACATCATTTCCATTAAGAAAGAAGGAAAAAAAGAATAAAAAGATTATATTCCATTAAAAAACAAATCAGAAAAGGTGGACAGATACCTTCTCCGCTGTCTGAAAATACTGCTTCACAAGGTCTTCCACCCTCAGTGTCATCCCATCAGAAGCAGGTCTGCTAAACAGACTCCCAAAATTAAGATCATTGTCTAGAATAGAAAAGCACAGTGGAACTGTCACCCGCATTTGTAGCTTTTATCATCCCACTGATAGGAATAGGAAAAAAAAGATTAATATAGGCCTCAGGAACTGTGGTCCCTTTTTATGTAAAGGATTTTTGTACTAACTGCAGAGTCTATCTGGAAACACAGGTAAACAGATACAATAACTGTATAAGACAACTCTATCACTAGCAAAGTGTTCTTCTAACTCCCAAGTGTCTGGAATTCTAAATTTCACACTATGTCCTGAAGGTTACCATAACTATACTCTAGAAGTTCACAAATGGAAGACAAGCAAAGGACCCATAAAAGCACAAGGCTTTTTTCATACATGACTCTGTTACTAGGGAAGAAGTTTTCCTTCAAAGCACACTGATTGAATTTTAGTGGAAAGTGCTCATAGCTCATTATGGCTGTCCCCAATTCTCAGGCAGCAAGGTAAGAATGACAGAAAATAAAAGGGTAATCAAGTGAGATTACCACAAACCATGCAGAGTAATCTGAATTGACTACAAATTGCTTCCAGACATCTCCCATACACAAACCATTGCTTTGTTACATAAGCAGCTACAACAAAAAGAAGCTTGATGAGAAGCTCAACATGACCCAGCAGTGTGCGCTTGCAGCCCAGAAACCAAGCATGTCCTGGGCTGCATCAAAAGGAGTGTGACCAGCAGGTCGAGGTGATTCTGCTCCTCTACTCTGCTCTTGTAAGACCCCACCTGCTGTCCTGCATTCAGCTCTGAGGCCCAAACATAAGGACGTGAAGCTATTGGAGTGAGTCCAGAGGAGGGCACAAAGCCAATCGAAGTGCTGGGGCACCTCCACTATGGAGACAGGCTGAGAGAGCTGGGCTTGCTCATCTCAGCCTGGAGCAGAGAAGGCTCTGGAGAGAGAACCTTAGAGCAGCTTCAAGTACTTAAATGGGTTGGCAAGAAATCTGGAGAGGGCCTTTTGACAAGGGCATACAGGGATAGGACAAGGGTGAATGGCTTTAAACAGAAAGAGGGGAGATTTAGATTAGATATTAGGAAGAAATTCTTCACTATGAGGGTGGTGAGACACTGGCACAGGTTATCCAGAGAAACTGTGGCTGCCCAATCCCTGGCAGTGCTCAAGGCCAGGTTGGACAGGGCTTGGAGCAACCCGCTGTAAGTGGAAGGTGTTCCTCCCCATGGCAGTGGGTAGGAATGAGAAGTTCTCTAAGGTCCCTTCCAATCCAAACCATTCTGTGATTCTAAAAGGAACAATAACAACTTCTGAACTCACGAAGTCTTATCATCTGTACTGAACTACAGCATTACGAACACATGTACTGAAAATTCTGACTACTTTATTAACCACCTCCCTTGTAGAGGATATCTAATAAAACAATGCAAGAACCATAATAACATTTTTACATTCCCTTCCTGAAGCAGAGATGCACATGCAGTGGAAAGTTAAAGGAATGTTAAAATGCACTGATGAAATGGGATGACAGCAGTACCTATGCTGTATTCTGAAATGTTAATGAGATTACACAACTACTAAATAAACCAAAGCAAAATAAGATCATAAAGTATAATTAAAAAAAAAAAAATCACTAAAAGCATTTTTTATTCATGAAACGTATTTTGAGCTCCATAAAAATGACCGTGTACGTAAAAACTGTCAATGGAATTGGAGTACTTGTAATGTGCTAATGTGAAATATTAACAGTTCTTTAGCACAGTCTGTTCTTGTTCAAGCTGCATCTTCATTAGCAACTATTACAAATCCAGTATTTGGGCAACATCTATTAGAATCATAGAATAGTTAGGGTTGGAAAGGACCTTAAGATCATCCCGTTCCAACGCCCCTGCCATGAGCAGGGACACCTCACACTAAACCATACCACCCAAGGCTTCATCCAACCTGGCCTTGAACACTGCCAGGGATGGAGCATTCACAACCTCCCTGGGCAACCCATTCCAGTGCCTCACCACCCTAAGAGGAAAGAATTTCTTCCTTATATCCAATCTAAACTTCCCCTGTTTAAGTTTGAACTCATTACCCCTTGTCCTGTCACTACAGTCCCTAATGAAGAGTCCCTCCCCAGCATCCCTATAGGCCCCCTTCAGATACTGGGAGGCTGCTATGAGATCTCCATGCAGCCTTCCCTTCTCCAGGCTGAACAGCCCCAGCTTTCTCAGCCTTTGCCCAATTATCCATTTATGAAAAATTCTAGGCAGTAAGGAATGCTGCAACAGTAACAGCTATTATTTGTTTTGCACAAATGTTTGAATAGAGCCCTACCTGGAACAGACAAGCCAAGAGCATCTCAGACATGTAATTAAATAGGGCAGACAAAATGCTGTCCTACATTCAGACGTGGGGGTTTTTTTGAATATACAAACAACTCTCAAGCCCACCCTCTCCATGACTATTTTAGGAATAAACAAATTAATGACTACAGCAATTACACAAAAGAAAAAACAAAGGGGGAAACACACAACACCCCTTTCTTTTCCTGCAGAGTGTCCAAACACAACACTCCTCGTTCTGAGAGGTCTCAGGAGCGAGATGTTTAACACCTTTCATGGTAATTAACACAGAATCATGGAATAAGTCCGTCCGGCACGGGTGTATGTGTGTTACCATAAGCAATACATTATGGTCTGAGGCCAAAGTATTATTTATAAATAGCTGCCACAAGATGCTGTGCTAAATACGAGAATTTTAGACAAACCCAGAAATAGAGCAGAAATACCTGTGCAATATATACTCTTTAATGAAACTCTGCATCTTCACTTCTCCTATAACACACCAGATGGTAAACACCAAGCCTTTGCAAGCGCTGGGTTACAAAATAACGTAAGAATGAAAACCTAAGCAAGCCAATGATTCCTAACTGCTGTGGTTTAAGCCCAGCCAGTAACTCAGAACCATGCAGCTGCTCACTCACTCCCCCCTCTTCTTCCTCCCCCCATCCAGAAGGGATGGGGAGGAGTATCAAAAGAATGTAACTCCCACAGGCTGAGATAAGCACAGCCCAGTAACTAAGGTGTAATACAAAACTACTTCTGCTACCACCAATAATAATGATAAGGGAAATAACAAGGGGAGAGAGTACAATTGCTCACCACCTGCCAACCATTACCCAGCCTGACCCAAGCAGCGATCTGGGCCTTCCAACTAACTCCCCCCAGTTTATATACCGGGCAGAACATGGTTTGGTAGGAAATACCCCTTTGGAAAGTTTGGGTCAGGTGTCCTGTCTCTGCTTCCTCCCAGCTTCCCCTCCTCCCTGGCAGGGCATAAGACTGCGAAAATCCTTGGTAAGAGTAAAAATTACTTAGCAAGAACTAAAAACATCGGTGTTATCAGCACTGTTCCCATGCTGAAAGTCAAAATCACTGCACCAGCTACTAAGGAGAAAAATGACTGCTACTGCTGAACCCAGGACACTTCCTTTATAATTACCATTTTTTGCTTTCTGTTCACGATGCCTGAAGAAGTGTATGATGTCTTTTGGGTTAGCCACCCTATCCATGTACTTCTGGCTAAAACGATGGATATTGAATGGTTCAAAGCCACCTGCATAATCTACCTAAGAGAGAAAAGGAAAAATTTAGATATGAAATTAACAGAAACAGAGAAGCCACACGGGTGTCCCTGGCCATGATCAGGGGGTTAGAACTAGATGATCTTTGAAGTCCTTTCCAACACAAACCATTTTATGATTGTATGAAGATGGGTTTATTACCCTTCAAAGGAAAAGTGAAAAATAAGCCAACCTAAAATTAATGCTTTACCATACTATGCAGAATAGTTAACAGATAATAACAACAATAATAATAACAACAAATAGTTGCATTTATGGAAACCTTCAGGAAGGTTTCCATAAATTATACCAGCAGTCTAATGCTCAGACCAGCACTGACATACACTTATGACCAGTCTCATCCTTTACCACGGAATACTCGCTGTACCACAGGTAAATGGAATCATGGTATGAAGATGGTTTATATTTGCCAGTACACAGTAAGACATTTAATATACTATCTGTTTATGCTAGAGCACGACTATGCTTTGAAGCTCAATGATTTCTCAAACCAAAGCAATCCAGAGTGAAAAATTACTTACACGTAATCGTATGAGAGGCTTTGCTGGCTGGCGTGGATTGCCCAGGCGCTCTCGTTCTGCATTGTCTAGCATCATCTCAACCTGTGAAACACTCAGAACTTCAGTTCCACTTTGTTTTCTTACAAATGTATGAAACCTTCAAACATAGCTTAAAATACATCCACAGCTGCAGGGGGAAGCTATAAAAATGAAGAGCTACAGGATGCGCTCTCATTCCTGAACAATCCACAGCCGGATTCAGCCAAAACGCATGAGTGAAAAGAGTCATAATAAAAAGCTTATTTTTCAGCTATAGTGTAGTCCAGCAGTACCTACATAACTGAACACCCAGCATTTTACCTTATACTTTGCTATATTTCTAGTTCCAGGGAAAAGCAGAGAGAGACTTATACCAAAGAACTAATATCAATTAATAAACCTGCTTCGTTACTTCTGCCCCTTCAGGCTGCACAGCCCAGCTCCCAGGGTTTAGGTGCATGCATTTATGCTAATTCCAAAGTGCACATCCAACAGTGCCCCACTCTTATGTGGGAGTTTTCATGCAAAGATGATATGGAGCCCCATAAAGCAGTTATCCCAGCCAAGGAATCTGGAAGCCAAGGCTGCAGTGAATGGCATGGAATTAGACTGTGTTTCCACAGGAATTAAGTTCTTTTCAAGTAATTTGGAGAAAGACACAAGATTACTCATTTTTGTCTCAAAGCCAGTTACAGATTCCATTCCCTGTCCATACACTGTTGTCCATATACTGTTAGCATTACAAGTTACCTTTTCCATGCAGAATGCTTGTATTGCCTGAGTTACTTTTGGATTGTCAGGATTAAAGAGATCTGGATGATCAGCTAGAACAATATCATCCATGTAGAAAGTCCGCACTGTCTCCAGAGGAATCTTGTGCATTTTCATTTTTTTCCCTCTAACATGCAGCAACCCAATGTGTCTAGAAGGAGAAAGGAAGGAGACAAGTAACTTCCTACAAAATTAACTTCAGAGATCTATGGATTAAAAATCTGGTTCCAATTTATGTCTACTTTACAGGGACAAAAGTTTAAAAGCTATAGGAAATTCCTGAATCTGTATTTCAGGGCTGGCCCTGCCAAACTTCAGTTCTATTATATTTAATTGTCCTTGCTCCATCCACAGCACATGAGCACAGCTCCTTGTATGCCAATTTATCAAGGTGCAACTCCTCAGATAAATTCCATTTGCTTCAGATGTTAGGCTTAATCCTAAGTAAAGCAAAAGTTATTCTAGGCACTGATTCTATCTACTTAATTAGTTCTATCACACTCTGAAGCTAATCCACATTCTAACACAAATCCTTTCATACTTAATAGAAGTATTTTTCCTTTTTCAAACACAATACATCACAGACATAAGGCAAGGGATAAAAAAGAACAAGAAAATATCACACACTTTTTCACAGCTTCTCCAGGGGATAGAGATGTCACCACTGAACTTCCTGGCTGGGAAACATAGAAATGCTGCTGTTGATTTTGGCATGGAGCTATTTTGCACTCATGTTCATGACCCCACACAACAAGATTAATAAAGTCATCTAAAAACTGCTCTGGGATGTAGTTGGTAGCTCCATGCTTGCTCCTGTTCAAGAAAAGAGAAAAATAATTAGAATGTGCAGCAAGTGAGCAAGGGGGGAGTGAAGAAGGAGACAAATTCAGGGCGATTTAAAGTGATACAGGAACTCCAGCAAAAACACCTGAAGTACATGTCACATCGGTTACTCTCCACATTTATTCCTTACACAATTGTTTAAAGTGTTTAGTTAGAGAGCTCATTCTTTTCTGCTCCCTTTTATTCAGATCTCCCTTTTTTATTTACTTGACTTGCAAGGCTTTAAGGTTTTTTTCCCCTATAAATGCTTTTATAGCACCTCACAGTGTTTTTAATGGTGGCATAAAAAACACTGAATTAAACAGATATGGGAGATATGAGCCCCCCATCCCTTTACAGAAGGCAGAGGAGATGAAAGAGTAATGAGCTTATTTAGCCTACTGGACAGAGATCAGTACTCAGGGTTACCTGGGCTGTATTTGTTTACTCCTGCCTCTCTGCTACTCTCCCATGAGGAATGTACCCCTTGAGGAAAAACTGTTAAGAATGGATTTGGAAAATAACTCTACCTGTTCCTACTACCACTGCTGGAAGTGTGTAAGCAGAAAGAGCACATGCCACCTATCCTGGATTCAAACTGTAAAGTCCAGCAGTGTAAGGGAAGATATAGTAGTCCTCAAATCATAGTCAAAACAAGGACAGAAAACACTATATGAAGTTTAGTGCTCTAAGACAAGACTTTATTATATACATATTACACTACAAACCTTCCACTGCCCCTAACTATAAAAGTTTGGGAAGAGATTTCCCAAAATTCTTAAATTCATTTATTCCAACACTTTTCCTTTATGATTCTTTTGTAAAGAGCTGTAAAACAATGCTTGCATTTGGGAAAATCCAAAGAAACAAGCTACTCACAAGAACCAGCAACTAGTACAGCTGGCCTCCTCACCTACCCTTTTCATGGCAGTTTAATGAAGTAACACAGTAAGTTCAGAAGTCACTCTAATTCATTCAGTACTGTTACCTATTTTGATGAATCACAAACAAGTTAAACCAACTATCTTCATCTTCCTTTGGTCTCAGCATGGTTACTTGTTTATTAACAAACATACGATACAACCTCTCATCTGGAATAGCCCCTGGAGTGGACAAAACAAAACACTAAATTATCTTTGTGTGGTAAACTAACTATTTGATAGCACTTTTATTAGCAGCTCAATTACAAAGAGCATAAAGAACACAACTTTGTGCCAAGATCAGATCTTCATTTTCATGACCATGAGTCTAATTATGAACCTAAACATACCAAAAGTATAACTTGCCTATTTTACTAGATAGACTTCAAAACATGAGATATTTTAACATAAAATCCATCTTTAAGCAACTGCTAAAAGGAGTTTCATTACCTACTTCTGGTTTGAGACCTCTTGCCAACATTGTGTGCCGAACAACTGACTATGGACATAATAAAAGTCATACAAGATGTGTTTCTTGTTGACAGAATAAGAAGTATATTTGGTTGTACAGTGGAGTCTAAAACCACATAATACTGAGTAGAGATGGACATCTTAAGCATACTTTGAAATTCTCTACCAAACAAGTCATGAATTATGCAAAGTCTGTGCTTTCCCACACAGCAGTATTTCTGAACTGTGTGTGACTGATTATTTCCTTGATGTTTTTAACAAAGAAAAAACAAACAAACAAAACATCCATACCCAGGGTTAATGATGCATCTCAATAAAATACTATATGGAGTTTAAATACGTTGTATGAGAACAAGCGCTCTCTAAACCAGAGAAAGTCAAGAGGGTATATAATCCTGGCATAAACTCAAAGAAACATCTCAAACATTTTCATGCAGCAACACCTGTGCTTTAGAAAGTTTCTGCATTTCCCAGTAATGATTTTGGATATTAAAATTCAAATGCTTTTGAAAACCTTTATACTTTGGTATTAGCACACTCACTACCAACCCTTAGGATACCCAGCAAACTTTTAGAGCTCAGGCAGTTTATGTTTTTAAATACAACCAAAATGGCAGGTGAACACACAGTGCTTATGTTTTACTTAAGCAGGAGAAAGTAAGATTAACACAACAGTGAGAATTTAAAAGTGTGACTGCCTGACTCAGTACACATGCACTATCTCTGGCTAACTTAAGCCATGTTCATTTAAGACCAATAGAAATACAGAAATAAAGTTACTGAATGATTTATTTTAAATTAAAAAAACAAACAAAAAAAACCCAGAAAACAAACCAATGACAAACACAGAGGAAAAAACCTGTCAGCAAGTGTCAATGCAGCAGGAGGAGAATCCTAACACTATCACAGAGCTGATATGTTTTCATTTAGCGTTACTTAGATCTTCATGCTTGTTGCAATGCTGTATGTTTTTTTCCAACCTAATTTAGACCTACTGAACTCCAGTGATACATGAACAGTCTGGCCACAGTCTGGCAGGCTGATACTTACCCAAGCCATACAGAGCAATTTTTGTTCTACCCTTACGCAGCAAAATGGGACTAATATCTATTTTCTCCACAGAAGTTGAACGCCCAAAGTGATTCAGCAATCCTGCACAGCTTAAAATATCCAATGCGCACAGTGCATCTGCCTGCAGAAAATATCAAGAAACAATATAAAAGCTTTGAACAGAACACTTAGTCTTCAAAGCCTAAATGAAACAGTCTCAAAAGGGAGAGAGAATATCTTTCCTTAACTTCTGCAGTTGAAAACCCCGCCACATATATTGGCTTTTTTTTTTTAGTACTCACAGATACAGAGGCAAATCCCTTTTCCTTAGAAGTCTTACTTCATTTGAACAACTTGAAATTAAACATGAAATCATTCAAAAAACCAAACCAAAACAAAAACCTCTGAACAACTATAGCTCATCCAGTTCTAAGCCCCTGGCCACAGGCAGGGACACCTTCTACTAGACCAGGCTGCTCCAAGCCCCATCCAACCTGGCCTTGAACACTGCCAGGGATGGAATACATATGGTTCCCTTAACCTCTTTCCATTCTCTTTTTTCATGTCATACTTGACTTGCATATCTTTAGCAATTCTGTTAATTAGTGACAACATAGTATTTAGCTGGAGAGTGGAGCAACTGATTAAAACCAGGTGGTTCTCCAAGAACTGTGTTTTTTCACATCTCTATTTCTAGAATATTATTTTTGCAATATAACAGTAGAGTACAATTATGATAATAATTACCCCTGTGGGATCATCATGATTGCCATGAATACTAAACACTGGAATAGAAATGTTGAGATTTTCATCCTGATAATTCACCCATGGAAACCTGCACAAGGAAAAAAAAAACAAACCAAAAAACCCAAACTTAAACTCTATCTGCAAATTTGGGGACAGCTCCCAATATTGCCTTCAAACAAACGTCATCTCAAATACATCATAACAGAAGCACAAATAAGCACTAAATGGTTATGAATAAGTTTCAGCTGCACAGTGTAAGAACGTTCTTACTCATGGCCTGGAACAGCACTTCCCACTGGGAACAGTGTAATAAAAGATGCTATTTAGAGCAAGCCTGTGAAAAAAGTTGTACAACATGCAGTGTAGTACATGCAAGAGCAGCAGACTGGGCTGTGCAACCCGTGTTCACACACAAAGACCTCTGCTGATTTACCATAGTGATTCACAGATATTGGTTTACTTGCACTGCACTTGCAGGACAGAAATGATAGATTACATGAATGTATCCAATGTCACAACACGCTCACAGGCTTCTCAAAAAATGGTGTCTGCTCCTTTATAGATTTAGATTACAGAAGACGATAGGTGAAGTCATCCTGTGCACTGTTCCAAACAAACAAGCTTAAAACATCACAGTTCCAGCCACAGATGATTTAAATCACAAAAACCCAACATGTTCATGAGGGATGCAAACCAAACCTCACAAAGTTTACAAAAGATACTTACATGCTGTTACAAAAATTAACTGCCTGATCACTCAGTATTTCAAACTGAACAGGACGATCCCCCATGCAGTATCTTCTCAGTGACTCCAAACAAGCGTGTATTGTTTTCCTGGAAGGTTTATTGTCATGGAAAAGGTCCCCACCTAATAAAATAAAGTCCACCTGTATGTAACAAAAAGCTTTATTATTTTAATACGTTTTGTATTGCCTTGAAAGACTTCTAAGCGAGTAGTTTAAGTCATTTTGTCTAAGAAGTTCCACATATCTCCTCGTATCTGGACTTTTAGGTAGAACAAGGTGGTAATTGCAGACATGGTATTTCATTTCCCCATGAAACAAACATTAACTGAAATTATTCATTACATCAAAACAAAACCCAAAGAGACCCATTTATGAAGAGCTACAGGGGAAAACAACTGACAGTACTAAAACCAAAACCAAAAACCAGTGAAGTGTTTTAATAAGGGTCTCTGGACTGGCTCCTCAACATTTGCTTTGACAGACATGAAGACATACATTATCTTTTCATTGCTGTGGTACCTAGTGGGAAGAAATCAGTAACTAATCATAGAATAGTTAGGATTGGAAAAGACCTTAAGATCATCTAGTTCCAACCACCATCCCACGGACAGGAACACCTCACACTAAGCCATGTCACCTAAGACTCCATCCAACCTGGCCTTGAGCACTGCCAGGGATGGAGCATTCATAACATCCTTGGACAACCCATCCCAGTGCCTCAGCACCCTCACAGTAAAGAACTTCTTCCTTATATCTAATCTAAACTTCCCCTGTTTAAGTTTTAACCCGTTACCCCTTGTCCTATCACTGCAGTCCCTAATGAAGAGTCCCTCCCCAGCATCCCTATAGGCCCCCTTCAGATACTGGAAGGCTGCTATGAGGTCTCCACGCAGCCTTCTCTTCTCCAGGCTGAACAGCCCCAACTTTCTCAGCCTATCTTCATATGGGAGGTACTCAAGCCACCTTATCATCCTCAAGGCCCTCCTCTGGACTTGCCATATTACTTTGAGACAGTAATAGTTGCAGTGACTGCATATATATTTAGCTTTAGAAGAAACATTAGAAACCAAACAAACAAAACCCATTTTCATCAAAATTACAAATAATTTAACTCAGAAACACCTTTAAAATAGAACCATAGAATTATTTAGCTTGTAAAGAGCTTTAAGATGATCAAGTCCAACCATTACCCTAACACTGTCAAGTCCATCCCTAAGTGCCACATCTACATCTGTCTTTTAAATACCTCCAGGGATGGAGACTCAAGCACTCCCCTGGGGAACCTGTTCCAATGCCTGACAATCCTTTCAGTCAAGAAATTCTTCCTAATATCTAACCTAAATCTCTCCTAGTGCAACTTGAGATCACTTCCTCTTGTCCTGTCATTTTTTTACTTGAAAGGAGAGACTGACACCTCACTACAACTCCCTTTCAGGTACTTGTAGAGAGTGGTGAGGTCTCCCCTAAGCCTCCTTTTCTCCAGCTTCTCACGAGCTGGGTCAAGTAAGCACACTGGGACTTCTGTTCTTGTCAGGAGGGAGTCTCCTGTGACAATGACCCATCTTTTTTCTTTATGGAAGCAGTTTTGATGCAGGGTGGAAGTCAGCTTAAACTTGGTGACACCTCCAAGCCAGAAAAACCATCATTCTCATTACTGTTGCACTCCACTTGCAGAGCCTCACACCTGTTGTGGAAGAGCACTCAGGAAGGTGGGTTAGGCACAGAATACGCCGCTTCTGTGCATGTCACATGGGTGACATGGTTTAGTGTGAGGTGTCCCTGCCCATGGCAGGGGGGTTGAAACTAGAGGATCTTAAGGTCCTTTCCAACCCTAACTATAAGTCTATGTTGCTATTGCCCCTGTCCCTTAAGTCACTATGTTCATACAGGAGGAGAGAGGACAGGGAATTCTCCATGTCATGTGTCCTGTCTGCCTGTCAGGCCTGTCTCAGGGCAGGCCAGGGTGTGATTCCAGCAGTCTGTCCCATTCTCACACTCCCTAATACTCCTCCCCCTGCTCAGCTCCTCCCAGAGCTCTGCCCCTAAGCAGAGGGGTTCCTCCCTGTGGGCACACCAACCCCACAGCTCTGCTCACTGCTGCTATCCTACACTGGCACAAGAGCAGGGCACAGTCTGCAGCCAGACACCTGGGTGGCAGCCTGTTCCCACCAGAGCTGCCTGTGCAGCTGCATCAGTCATGGTGTGTGCAGAGCTCGGAGAGTCCATGGCTTTCTGCCAGGTGAACACCATCACCCTCTGGTCAAGCTGCAGAGCTTCAGCCCCTTCCTGCATGAACTGCTGCACAAACTGCTGCATCACACCCTGTTTGCCCACCCTACTGGTGGCATTCCTAGGTGCTAGCAATCCCCAGGGCAATCTGAAAAGACAGGGTTATAATTCATTAAGAAAGCTCTCACAGAGGAATAGGCACTCCTTTTACTACAAGAGAAACACAACTGGTTGCAATCAATAGCAAATTAAATTACCAAACTCTTACTAAAGATCACACACCAGGCCGAAGCTTTATAGCTTCTGGCAGATTGGAACATGCTTTCTACTGTCTCACTATCAAAGCAGTACTCACTTCATTTTTTTGAGCATGGTCCAGAATTTCGTTAAAGGTCACAAACGTGTCATTTCCACGCACTGGGTCCTTCTCCATATAGCCAAGATGAATATCAGTAGCAATAAGTATTTTAAAGGTATCTTCATCATCCCTGAGTAAGACAAGAAAATTTGTGTTAGAAAGCAATATACTTAAGAATTTCAACCCAGACTTTAGTAACAGAAGTTGTTCTGCTCAAAATCATTAAGTACACAAATTTTTGATAAAAGTCTATCAAAATAACAGTCCTGTAATATTCTCAAAACATTTCACTACTTTCACTGCAAACAGCACTACACCAAACCAACCAGATTCAGTTATTCCAATCATCTCACTTTAACAAAGGGCTACAACTATCTCTCTGAAGTGTCTAACAAAGTCTAAGGAATCATTTGCATGTTTTCTGCCCTTAAAAAGGCTCAGTGAACAAACATTCAGTTTCTCTCTTTGCACTAGCAATCTACCTTTATATGAAAGCAAGTATGATGACTATAAGGACCTGGATGAAAACACAAATCTCATTCCAAATATACAGAAGACTTTCTATTTTATGTCAGAGCTGCAGACAACAGGAGCTTACTGTGAGTTGATGGTACTCATCTTCGCACCAAGACTCTTCACGAAAAGTGCTTAGTAAGTCAGGTCAGAAAGCAAGCTTCCATCTTCATAGATGCTAGAAAGAGCCTAAGAGACAAAAAGGAAGGGCACGATGAGCTGAGCTATCAGTTACCCGGTCTCTGACTGGGAATTAGCGTTGCAAAAGAACTCAAGGTAAAGAAAGCCCGTGCTTGGTTTAGCCGTCCCCTACCGCCCCGAGGAGCAAGGCCCCCGGAAACATGCAACAAACAGGCAACTTCCCGAGAACGGCCACAAAGCCGTGACTGGGCAGGGAGCAGGGCGGGCGGGCACCGGTTCGAGCACGACCGCCATCGGGTTCGGAATCGACGCAGGTAGCGACGGCGGCCCAGAAGCGCAGGGCAGAAACCAGTGCACGAAGCGCAGCGGGGCACTGCCCGCAACCTCCCCGCCATAAACCGGGACCCGACCTGGCCCACCCCGCACCTCCGGGCCTAGCACAGCCATCTGCCGCCCAGCACCGTTGCCATGGCGCCCCGCTCGAAGCACACACCCACCTACCTCCTCTCGCGCGCCGCCACCGCGAAGGCCAATCCCGAAACGAGTTGGCGGTACGTCACATCCGGTAGCGTCCAGCCCGCCAGCCGGCCCGGCCCGGAAGAACTCGTGGGGCTGGTGGTAGGCGAGAGTGGCCCCGCCCCCGGAGCGCTCCGGCGGAGGAGGCTGCAGGTGCGTTCGCCCAGGTGGTGGGCCGCGATCAGAGCCAAGCAGGGCCGGGAGGAGGGCGAGTGTGGACGGGAGACACGTACGGCATGTGCGGGGCTTGGGTCGTGGGGGGCGGGCTCGGCCCCCGACTCGGGGAAGGCTTATGGTGGACGCAGGGTTGGGCGTTGAGGCCCTCCTGGGGTGGCCTGGCCCCCGCGGCGGGGCCGGGAGGGCAGTGGGGGCCGCTGGGCGGGAGGAGCGGAAGGTCGCTGTGAAGCCTGCCCTGTTCTCCCCACTTTTATGTATGAGTTTGGAGTGATCGGATTGTGTCTGAATGCGGGGCCGTTTGTCGGTGAGGTGGTGGCGTTTTCTATCATGGATGCGGGTGCGCAGAGGAGCTGATCCTGCTCCCGAGCGTTGCTGGTCGTGGCGTTGCTCATCTCTGCATCGTCTGTCAGGTGTTCGAATCGACAGCCAGAGCTCGGATAACAGGAAGAGTTGTTACAAATACCGCTGGATGTCGGCTGATTACAGACACTAAGTGAAAATGAGTAAAGAGAGACAAATTGAAGACGATGATGATGATGATAGTGATGAGTTCGAAGCCTTTATGGAGAATTTTAACCAGCTGGAGCTGCTGGAGACACACAGGCATTTGATTCCTGTAGGAACTCAGAGCTGTTGGTCAGGACAGTCGGATGATGACGACGATGAGCAAGAAAGAAGTGAGGAATGGTATGAAATGCAGGAAAAAAAGATGGAAAAACATCCAGAGAAGTTGCTGCTCTGGGCAGCTGAAAACAATCGGGTAAGGCATTTATTCGGCTCGTATGAACCCCTGACAAGAATGTTATTTTGCGTATATTTGTAGTTTCATCCAGAAACAAAAATACATCTACACTTGTCTTTATCCCTTTGAACTATTTAGATCCAGTTTTGCAAGCCACTCTATGTAAAACATCTCCCTTTGTAGCCCACACACGATAAAATACGTCTGGATCAAAAGCTTTGGGAACAAAAGCTTTGACTGCTGTTCAAAGTGAAAGCAGTAGCACTTTTCTTAAGCTTCTATATACTGAAAGCTTGCCAGGCTCTTCATGGCAAGTCAGCCTTCTGCTGGGGTGGAGAGGATGTCTCCAAACTTTTAGTTTCTAAAATCTGCGTGGACATAATGAGTGGCTGTTTTCCTATATTTTTATGGAAAATAAAGCTTTTTACTCTTGGGAGTGAGGGAGAAATGCCTAAGATTCCTGTTAGGTTATTATGCATTTATGTACATTTATTTTTATTCATTGCCTTTCTTACATGCACACAAGCTCCGTTTACAGTTCTGTGGAGGTACTTACATCCTCAGAGTAAATGGGGAGAAGATATAAGTTAAAGGTACTCTTAAGGCATCACAAATAATGCTCATGTTGTATTTCTTTTAAGAACAAACAAAAAAAAACCCACCTCAAAACAAAACCAACAAAAACCCAGCAACAATAACTGGTTTCATTTTAATATTTCTTAGCATAGAGCCATAGAACGTTTTGGGTTGGAAGGGACCTTAAAGCTCATCCAGTTCCAAACCCCTGCCATGGGCAGGGACATCACTAGAGCAGGTTGCTCCAAGCCCCATCCAGCCTGGCCTTGAACACTGTCAGGGATGGGGCAACCACAGCTTCTCTGGGCAACCTGTGCCAGTGTCTTACCACCCTCACTGAAGAATTTCTTCCTAATAGCTAATCTAAATCTACCTTATTTCAGCTAAAAGCTGTTCTCCCTTGTACTGTCACTACTTGCTTGTAAAAAGTCCCTCTGCGGTTTTCTTATAGGCCCCTTTAGGTACTGGAAGACTGCTCTCAGGTCTCCCCAGAGCCTTCTTGTTGCACTTTTAAGACTTTTTGAGACTGATAGAAATTGCTTTTCTGTAAAACTTTGGCACAGTAAAAGCTGTGCATCTTGCTGGCAGAGTTTCATACTAATTTGCCTGCTTTCTTCCAACAGCTGAGCACAGTGAAGAGGCTCCTTACAGAAAAGCTGGCTCCAGTCAACACTCGTGATGAAGACCAGTACACTCCTCTCCATCGCGCTGCCTACAGCGGGCACCTGGACATGGCACATGAGCTGGTGGCCCAGGGGGCAGACGTTCATGCACAGACAGTGGACGGCTGGACACCCCTGCACAGCGCCTGTAAGTGGAACAACACCAGTGTGGCCGCATTCTTACTTCAGCAGGGTGCGGACATCAACGCCCAGACAAATGGCTTGCTGACACCATTGCATATTGCTGCAGGAAACAAGAACAGCAGGGAAACCCTTCAACTCCTGCTGATGAATCGCTATGTGAAGCCAGACCTGAAGAACAACTTGGATGAAACAGCTCTTGACATTGCCAGGAGGACTGATATATATCACTATCTTTTTGAAATAGTAGAAGACTGCATAAATGCTGTGTGCCCTTAAAAGTCGTGGTGACGCTTGTGAAAATGGGATGTTTGCTGCCTTCTGTTTGTGTCCTGCATGCTCATCCCTGGTGGTCTGTCCCTTTGCAATGAGGTTTTCATTTAGCGTACTTTAGTAGTATTCTCAGGCAAAATGTCACTTCTTGCAGCTCTGCTCAGTGGTCTCGCTCATACTTGGAAGCATTTCTGCTGTCACTCAAGGAATTCAGAAAGTCTTGGTAATTCCAGTGAGTTTCCATTTAATTAGTGCATACTGGGAGGGGCCTTTGCAATTGATCTGTACTATTAAAGCAGGAGAGGAAACTGGAATGTTTACTTGATGTGAAAGAATTCTGGCTTGGTAATGCAGAGTTTGGGACAGCTCAACTTGAAAATTATTTTTTTTTTTGAGAAATTTAACTTTTTTAGACCTGCATGAAAGCTCAGAATGAATGTAACTTATTTGGGTGATACACAAAATGTTCGGTGATTCTGGTGTAAGGCTTCGTATAAAATAAAATATTTAATCCTAAGGAGTTTGTAGTCATATTTTTAACTGAAAGCACAATTATCAATGCAATTGCCTGTTCATAAAATCATTAATCATAGAATGACAATGGAATTTTGTTGTTTGGTGGGTTTTTTTTCTTGGTACTTTCCAAGGAAGTGACTTTCTATGAAGATCCTGTTTATTTTTTGTTTGTGAATTAGATTGAGAAGTTTCAATGTCGTAATTATACCATAAACTAGAACAAATTGACTTCAGCTTTGTACAGGTAAACAGCCAACATACTGTTGTGTCTGACTGGTTACAGCTAGTTTAGTGCAGGACATACTTCATAGAATCAGCTAAGTTGGAAAATACCTTCAAGACCATGGGGCCCAACCTTCACCCCAGGATTGCCAAGCCCACCACTAAACCATGTCACTAAAGGCCAAGTGATCTCCATGCCTGCCACTCATGATCGCCAGTCACAACCACCCCTCATCTGCCTCCTCAGCTGTCCCCTCCAACCCTCATGGCCATCCCTCACAGCCCATGGCTACTCCTGCTTTCACCTCATGTTCTCTCACACCCACCCCACCTCTCCTCTTCTGATCCTCCCTCATGGCTGCCCCTGCTCTCCATCACAGTCTCCCCCCCGCCCCATGGTTGCCCCTCCTGTCCCCTCAAGATTCCCCCTCATGGCCTTTCACGAATACCCCACCTCTCCCTTTACGATTTCCCCCCATGGCTGCTCCTCCTATCCCGTCGTGATCTCCATTCACAACTGCCCCTCATGATTTTCCCTCATGGCCGCCCCCTGCTCTCCCCTCATGGTCTCCCCTCATCCCTCATGTCCACCTCTCCTGTCCCCTTATGATCTCCCTGCACGCCTCGTGGCTGTCCCACCTTTCCCCTCATGATCTTCCCTCACACCTCATGGTCACCCCTTCTGTCCCCTCAGGATCCCCCTCATGACTGCCCCACCTTTCCCCTCATGTTCTTCCCTCACACCTCATGGTCACCCCTTCTATCCCCTCAGGATCCCCCCTCATGACTGCCCCACCTGTCCCCTCATGGTCTTTCGTGACCGCCCCTGCTCTCCCCTCACGATCTCCCCTCACTCCTCATGGCCACCCCTCTCCTCCACTTTTGAATCCCCAAAGAGAATCCCTCATCCCAGCTCAAATAAATATTAAAAAACCTTACAGATATTTCCCCCCAGAATTCCTTAATTTCCAGACTATTTTCTTTGACACTTTAACTTTCTGATCGCTTGTATATCTCTTCCAAGGCGTTCACATCTGAGTTGGGCTTCCAGAAGTCCTGACTGATTTGGCTGCTGTCACTTAACCCCACTCGAGGTGCCAGGGGTGGGTTGGTTGGTTTGTGTCTTAGGACTTGGTTTATACCTCATAAACTCTCACTGCTGTATGCACAGTCTTGGTTTCAAGGAAGCTACTGCGGAGCCAACATTCCAGCGCAGCGATCAGGACGGCTTCTCTGTGGCAGCAGTGCCAGCTGACTAAGTGCCGGCTGCTTTTCTTAGAACAGCTGCAAAACAAGGAGTCAAATCTACTTCAGTCTTACGAACAGTATCACAAGGCATTTAATAATGCTTTCATTTTGTGAAAAGTGTTATTAAAACCAAGTTACTACTTTTGATAGATCTACTTCCTCCTCCCAGTTAAACTGGTCTCTACGGTCTTTATTTCCAACAATCCACCATTGCCTCAGCTGAGGACAAACACCGCTTTAGAATGCAGGCCCGTGGTGACTCCCCACAGGGGTACACAGTGTTTGCGATGCCTGTGCCCACTCCTGAGCACGTTCTGACGGACTCAGCCGAGGCGCTTCGGATGGTGCCTAGAGCTGTCACTCACTGTGCCCCTGGGGATGGTGACTGGCTACCCCCGTTGTTAACCGCCTGTGGACGGGATAAGACAGCCCCGCTATGACGGGAGAACAGCAGACCTGCCTCTCAGCACCAGGCTGTAACAAGAAACGCGCTCCGACCCACAGCCAAACTCACCCAGGCCCAGCCCCAGCATGAGGGTGACGGCACCGCCCCGCCGGGAGCGGCTCCACCCTCTGCTCCAGCTGCGCTCGCTCCGGCCGGCAGAGAGGCCGGAGCCGGGGTGCCCGCGCTGCTGTGGTAACCGGGCCTCCCGACTTCTCCCTGCCCCGGCGCGGCGGTGGCCATGAAGGCGGCGACCAGGGAGCGGCCGGCGGCGGCCGAGGAGGCCGGCAGCGATGTCCGCGGCCAGGCGGCGAGAGGCGGGCAGGAGTGTGAGCGCGGGGGGGCCCCGGCCTGGCGGCAGGGCTCGCCTCCCCTACCGACCGTCCGTCCGTCCGTTGCGGCCTTCCCCCCGCATCCCCGGCTTGTCCCTGCGGGGGAGCCGAGCCTTTACCTCTTCAGCTCCCCACTGATCCCCCGTAGCCACCTTGCGCAGTGGTCCCTCGCCGCCCCTGGCACCGTACACGCGGCCACGGCAGTGCCCTGCCGACATGAGGAGCCCTAGTCCCTCTATAGCTCCATGGAGATCTCTTTGAGTAGGACATCTCCATGAAAACCTCTGTGCTTGGCCGTGCTTTGGGCTGTTCGCCATGAGCAGGCACAGTGGCCGTGTCTCCCTGGGGTGGCCTTGGCTCTGCCCGGGAGGTGCACCTCACCCGCTGCTATTTCTACCCACCATCACCTTGTACTGCTTCATGTCAGGGAGCAGGGCCGTGCCTTTTATAAACAACTTGTCTTAAAAGTGTATTAAGACAGAAGCAGGAAAAAATGTATTCAACAAATCATGTCAGCATTCAGGGGATTTAAAATAACTTTTTTTTGTAATATGTTTTGCTAACAGGGAAGAAATCTGTCTATGTTGAGCCATCTAGGAGAGTTAAAGAACTACTTGAAGAAGAGCGTTATATTCAGAAAGAAGCATGCTATGTTAAACATCCAATGGCAGGTAATCCTCCTTATCAGCAAATGGTGTAGCTGGATGCTACCATATATGTTCTCATGGATGTTACAAAGGCTTAAAGTACTAAAGATAATATAGAAACACCATAGAAAAATACTCATAGCAGGAATGTATGATCTGAATGTATAACAAGCTCGGTATATAAATGGTATTTATAGCATAATGTTATATGCACAGCATAGCAATGCTATGTATAATAAGATCAAATAGATGCTGGTGTACAGATTACTCAGCAAATTCCTTTTAATCTATATACATCTGAAGAATTAGAGATGCTACCGAAGTGGCCTGGGCTTGGATAAACAGCAGATGTCAGGCTGGATGGTTACTTATTTACACAGCTTAGCTCATTAGTAAGTTTGTTGTTTTACACAAATTAGATGGTGAGTGAATTGTAACCTTTCCACAAAATAAATTAGCTTTTCTGTTTCATTTTCGTGGTGTTGGGTTTGTTTTGAGGGTTTTTTGTTAGTTTTCTTTGGAGGATGGGTGGGTTTTTTGTTATTGTTCTCCTGTCTTTTGATGAGGGCATTTGGTATTCCAGTTTGACCAGTAAATCCTACTGGATGCATCGATGGTATTACTGCTCTTTCTTATAGATCAGCTGCATCCTGCTTCAGTTGGGAGTTTAGTAGTCTTAAGATGTTCTACAGACAATAGAGAGCATCATATACCTTCAGCAATCTGAATTGCTCTCTGCAGGTGTCAATCTCTTTTTTTTAACTGTGGAGGAAGATTATAGTGTTCTGCTTAACTGCTTCTCATTGATGTATAGACCAAAGGTTACATTAATTCTAGAACAAGTTGAAGTAATCAGTTATATCATTATTATTGTGACAAATTATTAACAGAGGCTCTGGAAGGAATTTGGAATGTGAAAAAGAATTTCTCCATTGGAAGCCTGAATGCAGTGCCACAGAACAGAAACAGTTTACTTTTACAGCCTCAATTCTACTCAAGACATACAGGAATGAAAAGTAAGAGTCAACAATAAGAAACTTTCACTATAACACCTTAATTTAAAATTGCAGGGTAGTATTATTTTATAATTCATGGACATCTCACAGGACTGCAGTTATATGGTCTTATAGTAATCATCTCTGGGCACCTTTCTGCAGAGCTAACCCACCTCTTTGTTTAGTAAGTAGCTAAAAGTCTTTAAATCTTTGCTTAAGAAACAGTTTAGGAGTGCTGGGTGTTGAGCCACGTTCATGTTCTGAAACCTTTTGTAAATGTCTAGAATAATCACTTGTTTCCTACTGGTTGGTGGTGTCGGTTTCATGTACATAATGAACCTAACATGCCTTTCCTAACGTCCAACTTTAATAAATTCAAATGTTTGGAAAAGCCCTTCTCCAACACACCAACTGAAAAGAGATTGTTCTAGGCACCATTTCAGGCATTCTAGCATTTGGCTGCAATGGTAATCTGGTGCTCTGGAGCATCTACTTCTTTTTTTACAGTCTGTGGAATGTGGCTTTTGTGGAGCAGACCTGTTCCTTACGAGCTGGCAGATTTTAGCAGTCTCAGTATGCCTGCCTTCTCTCTTTTAGTGGAATGTACTGACTTTGTAGTGGAAGGTGAAAGCTTCCAGTGCTAAGGAAACAAAGAGCTCATTAGCTTTGTAAGAGGAGTATCATTACTGCCATGAGCTTGCAGAATATATGAACCAGCATATTTTGCCATTAAATTAAGCTTCTTCCTATGTTCTCAGGGGATAGTTGTTTAAACATACAGCTAGCTGCATGACTAGCACCTCTTTCTCCCTATCTTGGGCTTGTGAGCTCTGGGGATAGCGCATCTTAGTTACAACAGCAGCATGAATTAAGTTACTGCTAGTACAAAAAGTGTTTTACCAGCACAGCTTTCTGCCATGCTGCCTTTACTGTAGAGTTACTACTTGCAGGAATAGTTTGGTTATAGAGAAGGCTTAATCAGTGCCAGCTATGAACTGCAATCACTTCTTGTATGTACTTAAAGAAAATTTTAGCCACACCACAGAAAACAGAACTGCAGAATGCCTCAGAGTTGTGAGATGTTGGCATGATTTTAAAACTTACGTTAGTCGAGGCTACTGGTGGAAGCATGTGGAGTTTTCAGAGATCCTGGTCTCCACCACTTTGTTAAATTCCATGCAGAAAGAACAGTTTTAAACCAAAGCAGTTTATTCAAATTGATTTAGGCACTGAAATGTATGGGATCTGTTGGTTTTCGTTTGTGAATTTAAATGTCCCTTCATTCCCAGTGACTTCTGCTAGAGACAAGTGGTGCTCTTCTCACTGCTGTACTGCCTGTTTTGCAGCAGAATAGGCAGGGAGAGAAGGGGTGGCAGAAAAGATACAAGACAGGAGAAAATGAGGGAGCAATCTGGCTTCAGCTGCTATACTCATCAGACCATTTCCATTCACACACTCTCTTCTCTGTAAGGAATAAGATGGTAAGATACTAACTGGGAGATGGAGTAGGTATAGGCTATATACGTGGGCAAAAAAAAAAAAGTGGTTTCTGGAGAGATGAGCCTACAGTGGTTAGTGCCAGAAGGAAAGGCATCAAAAATATGAAGAGGAAGAAGCACAGACAGACACAGGGAATAAAAAAGGAGACATATAATAGCAGCTTAGGAATTCCTGAAGGGAACTGGAGAGAGGAGAACACAGTTAAGCAACACAGAGATAGAAACTGTAAGAAATGAAGGAAAAAGTTGTAGGAGAAATAAGTAGAAGAGCAAAAGAGGAAAAAAAAAAAGAATAAAATATATATACCTATGTTGCTGAATTTACTGAAGTTAATGTGTTGATTTTTGCTTCTCCCTTTTACTGGCTTTCCCTAAAAGTGAGTAGTGGTTTAAGGGCTCACTGTGTGGTATCTCACCCATCCTTAGAGTAGATCTTGGTTTTTTACAGATTACTGAACTTTAGTGCTGTGAAGACCTGAGCCTGTGTGTCAAATCAAACATCAAAATGACTAGCTGCCTTTAGAAGTGTAGATCTCTATTTTTAAGATGTTGACGAAAGTTCTGCTTGGAAAGGGAGGTATTTTCTCTTTGTTATTGTTTTATTCATATCTTCACACTGTTTTAATCTGATGTTGTAGTGGCCGAATGTCATTCATATTTCAGCCAGTGATGAAGATGTCACAACAAAATGTTCTTACTGCTGTAAAACTGAAAGTTTTCACTGGCTTCTCTCTTGCAAAGTGATTGTAAGTTCCAGCAGAAAATTATAACGTCATCGAAGAGATGCCTTAAAATGCCTTATGCTGAGTCTGTTCATTAAACTGAGCAGTTTGGAAGCCAAGAGTTTGTGATTCAATATCTAGCTTGATTTAATACAAGTTTAACATAAATAAACCTCTCTATATGTGTCTATGTGTGTGTTACCATACTGTTGAAGAACCACAGAGGCAGCATGGGACCTGAAATAACCCATCATTTAACTCTCACTCTTAATCAGTACTACAGTGGATTAATACCAAATGATCATTAGTTTGGTTCAGTTTATCATAGCACCTAGGAAACAGAAGTGGGTTCTCCTGGGTAATGCATAAAACCAGAACAAAAGGTAGCTTTGGAAGGCTGTGAATGACTAGGGGAGGTACCAGAAAGAGGCATGACATCAGCTACAGAATAGCTTCAGTGCTCTGGAGCAGATGAGAAGTTGGAAGCTCTCCAGCAAAAAGTCTGAGCTGGCTCAGGTGGAAGTGCAGAATGAGGTGAAGAGAGATGGTAGTTGAAGACTCCCTGCTGTGGGAGAGGGAAGCTCCAATTTCCTACCCCAATGGGCTGCCTGGGGAGGTTTTTTTGGGGGGCGGAGATCTGGGACCATGTAGAAAGCATGCTGAGTCTTGAATGAGTCTCAGACTTTTACTCCCTGTTGCTCTTCCATGTGGTCACCAAGGATAATGCTAGGGGACACATGGAGTGTATCAAGCATGACTACATTGCTGTAGGGCAAGTCAAGGACACAGGTGCCCAGGGGTTTCTTCTCAATCCTACTGGTGAGGGGGTGTGGCTGGAGGAAAGGATGGATCCTGTAGGTCAACTATTGTTTGCACAGCTGGTGCTGAAAATGGGGGGTTGGCTTTTATGACTGTGTGATGTCCCCTCTTTGAGGACTAAGAACAGATTGAAAGAGGTGAGATTCACCTCAACAAGTGGGGAAAAAGTTCTGTTTGTCCCATATCTAGAAGGATCCATGATTGTTTCCTAAATGCTATGACAGTATGAGAAATACCTAATAGTGATCTTTGCCAGGCCAACCTGGGGAGGAGAACTATCAACAGAAGTGACAGGGAGGTGGTGGACCAGGTTGGTAGGCAGGATATTTTCTGTCCTCATGTTTAATGATCAGTTTGGTCATGATGATTAGTTTTTCATGCTTAGCATTACCCTATGGTTTCCATTGTCAGAATTCTTCCCAGACATCCCTCCAACATGTTCATGGGATAAACAAGTGCTGCTGTCTTTTTTGAAAGAGGGAATTGTATTGTACAAGAAAAAAAATATTGAGGATTGATGGAAAAATTAAAAGTAGAGTTGAAGAGCTCCTTGTTCCCAGTTCTACTTCAGACTGATAATTCACGTCTTTCCTAAGGTGCAATCCTAAAAGCTGGAGGTGGGATTTGCTTCAGAGGCTCTCAGATCCTAAGGAGGTATCTAAGCCACACTGAATATTGTTATAAAGGAGGAGTGTCAGTGACAACTTTGTGAAGCTGAGCTTTGTTTCCCTTTGTTTTGTTTTTTACCAATTATCTGTGAATGAAATGGGGTGTTTTTCATCGCCTGGAACTCTTTGACAAGAAAAATTTGGATTTATTTTTTGTAGAAGTGAGAAGAGAAAAAACATCCCCTAACCCTTAGCTGGCTCCAGGCCAACTCTTTCAGCATTTCCATTTGACTTGGAAAAACACAGATAATTGCACCTGAGGCACTGGAGACATAGCTGCTGTTGAAAGCATTATTCTCACTTTACAGATGCAAATTTGATCATGAATCACACAGTAATGTGTGAAAAAGACTGGGTTTTCAGATAGAGGCTTTGATTATGGTTGTTGCATCTCACTTGTGCTCCTTGCTTTCTCATTCTTAGCTTGTGGTTTATTTTTCATGATCTTGTTTTCAAATTTTCCTAATGAAAAGGCTTTCTGGGTCTTTCCTGGCTTCCTGCACTCGCTCAGTTTTGCTGCAGCGAAAGCAGATTTGTGAATGTCATTTCCTCCTTTGCTCCCTCTTCCTTTTTGTGCAGCTTTGTACAATGGAGAAATGTCTTTTAGGTCTTTTCTACTGAGTATTTTATTTCAGTTACGAGGCTTGGGCAATTCTGAGCTAGTCTGATACATTCATGTTTGTGACCTTTTGTGTGTCTCATTTTTGAATAAACCAAAGCGATTTGTTTAAATATAATACAATTGCCTAATAGTATATTAATGTTATTAATATTACTATGGTATTTATAATATAATATTTAATCACATGGAGGGTCAGGTAATTTAACTGTGCTCACATTTTATCATAGCAAATTTTACTGTCTAACTGTTCAGCTACCCTTTTCTCTTAGGTTTGTTTATATTCTTTCATTTCCAAATTGAACTCTTCTGTTTTGAAAGACAAATGTTCCCATTCCTTCCATGCAGTAATAACAGTGTTCAAACACTGACATCTTTCAAAAGCTACATCTATCAAGCAATGAAGCACAATAGGAGGGTGTCAAGTTACTAAAGCAATTGGTATTGAGAGCCCCATAACTAGGCTATATGGGGTTGAGATTTACTTCAAACAAGAGCTAGCCCTTTCTGCTGTACTGAAGTGTCACCTTCATGCTTGAGCCTCAAAAATGTTTGAAGAAAAGCTTTACTATAAACCCTTGCCCTCTGGCCTGGAGGGTGCCCAATGGGTAAAATGAAAGTGTCAGTGCTGGCTGCACTGCCCCTGTTACTGTGTAAGATGCAGTCTGGTGCTCTGTAAGAACCAAGGAAGATTTAAATTCATTGTAACTGCTAACAAACCTCCACAGAGCCAAATTCTGTGTCTGAGGATCGTGTGGTTTTGATGGAAAAGTTTTCTCCTCTGGTGTTGGCTCTAGTCTACACTGGTGAACAACAGAGATGTGAACTGCAGTGGAAGGTGGAAGAGTGTTCTGGGACAGGATACTTCATCCACAGCATGCACAGCACATTTATTCATGAGTGTGCCTTGACCTGGAAATGTCAGCTTTACATACATTTAATCCAACCCTGCTTACAGTCTGAAGTGGAACTGTAGCCAGGCAGAGTATTTTAACATCACATTTGCTTCATGTGCAGTAACGTGGGCTTGTGTGTCCAGAAGCTGTCATCCAGTGTGGTAGGCCTCCACTTTCAACTGAAGCTTTTCTGTCTGGTCATATATAAGAATTTTAAACTTCCAAGCAGAAAGATCGCAAACCCGATTGTGAAACACCAGGTAATCAGACTATAGGCAGTTAAACCTTATGCTAAAATACAGTGTGCAATTTATGAAGGACAGAACTTTTATCACTCTTTTTCATACAAGATTTAGGTTCCTTCTAAGTAAAAACTTGCATTGAAACCGTGGGGATTATTTATGAAGGAGAGATTTCAAAGTGATTCTTAGTGTCCTTTTGCTACCAGACAGCATCCTCCTACTCTTTGAAGCTGATCACGTTTTCTTAGGATAAAAAACTTCACAAGGTTTCCCTGGTTGACAGAATGTCTGGCTTGATAGCTGTGGCTGAAAACACAACCACATCTTGCAGTACCTCTTAAACTGTGTTTGCAAGAGATTTGACAAATAATATGAAGGACGTTTTTAGGCTTTAATACTTCTCAAGTGTGACAAAACAGAGTGAGTCAGAGAAGAAGAGGAAGCCAGCTGGGAAGCTCTAGGAGAAAACATTTACTGCTGTTAGAAACAGCAAACATTTAACCTTCAAATAAGCCAAATATTTTATATTTTGCAACAGATGCAGTACTAACAGCCAGCATTTTATTTTAAATCTCTGGCTATAAGCAGCACTGGAGCTTAACTGAGGTTTCCACAGAGCAGTTAAACCACAGTTCCCCCGTTTGTGTGTACCGTACCAAGGATTCTGTGTGGTTCTTAGTCCACAGAGCTATCTCTTGGGCTGGCTTACCTCCAGAGCGGACAAAGCCAGGTGTGTTCCCTCTGGAAGGTCTGCAGGCATCTGGTAATGCTACCGAGCCTTCACCACGTTGTACTTTGTGGAGTTTTTCTTGAGTTGGAGTGAACAAAACTGCTTGTTAAAGCATCACCAGTGCAGAGTAGCAGATGGTGATCACGCCATGAATGTATTGCCTTACAGCAAAAATCAGGCAAACTGGAGGTGATGTAGTTACTGCCAGGCTGGTATTTCTTCCCTAGGAGAGAAACAAGAATTAAAAAGGAGAAAGAAACTCATCACCCACACACAGGTCTGAGGACACCTCGCTTATAACCTCGGTCCTGACAGTGAGGTCACTCCCTGTATTCCTCACTCTACAGCAACACATCACCTCTTGCTTCTAAGTTTACTGCACCAACATTTCTAGGAGGCTGCTGGACTTAGAGGAAGGCACACCTATCATTACTTTCTATAGGGACTGTGATGTATACCTAACAAATACATTGCTGTGCTATCATCTCCCACATTTTGAGTATGTTGAAGGCAGATAGCAATAGCAAAACAATTGGATCTGTAATTTATAAAAATTATAGAATATAAGAAGAGGTTTCATCATGTTCTAGATATAAATTCTATAAAAGCTTTTGAACTAGTGGGCTATACACAACATGTAAATGTAAACGCATATTTAGTCTCTGCAGAAGCAGGTGTAACATGAAAATGAACTTACGGTGACAGTATTACTAGGAACATTTTGGGCTTCTGTCCTCTCATCTTGAAATGGTCTCTTATTTGCCATAATAAAACATATAGGAAATGTTACACTACTGGGTTTCCATGCTGTATATACCATCACAACTTACTGTGGCTTTCAGTAGTAGCTTTGTTCAATGTGCAGTGTAATGCATTAGCTGATGGTGTGTTGATGAATACAGAAAGCCTTTTTCTGATCTCGTGCTAAATAATTCATCACGTTTGTTCCCCTATGACAATAACCCTAAAAGAGAGGCCACTGCAGTGCAGCTGAACATGAAACACTGAAGTTTCACTGTGAGACTGCAAACAAAGCAGAACTAGCCAACTCCTGCTATTAATCCTTCACAGGGAAAGCATATATATTCTTTTTCCCAAATTTGTCACCACTTGACTTATAAAGACTTCCATGTTGAGTTGTCCTGAGGCATTTCACAGATCCTGAATTAATGCAGACATTTCTGTTGACTTCAGCATATACAGGATCAGGCCTGGAACCCTCCATGTAATTGGCTCAGCTCTGGAATTGGAATAGCTTAGCATTAAATCTTCAAGAAATGGAAATATAAACTTGACCAGACAAAGACTCCTCCATCAGTGCTGAAATGTAAGTTCCTGAAGGAAAATCAGAATTGCCATTGCAGCTGATACGATCAAATTTACTGAGTGACTCAGAATTCCATAAAAGTCACTTGAGTTCTTCCACTGACTTTCATGGGTGCCAAATTTCTCGTATTATCTGCAAAAATGTCTAAATAAACAAAATTACTAACAGGAGAGCGTTTGGACAACTTTGAATCTTTAATTCAGGCAGACTAGGGATTGTGCTCATTTTAGATAATGCTCACTGTTGTTGGATGGGCCCTGGACTGAATCTTGGTGCAGATCGTGGCCTCAGAGGATTTGACTCTCCCTTAGCTTCTACATTTGTTTGCAGTTTTCTACACTGGCAAAATAATTTTCCCAGCTTCCCATTTTTGACTGAAATCACTGTTACTTGTCAAGACAAATGCTGTGTTCATTGCACTAAGAGGTTTTTTTACTACCATTGGCTATCGCACTATTTTGCAGATGATGGTAAATTAGAAAGCAGAATTGACATCTTGGCTTGTAGAACTTGAGTACAGAGAGAGTTTGATAAACTTGGAGTTCAGCAAGAAGAAATAACCTACAAACCTATATGGTTACCAGAAAATCACATTTTCCAGCTCTGTTTCACAGAGCTGCTGTGTAAGAGTGTAGCAGATAGGCTCGAAACTTTTTTCTGCCAGGTCATTTGCTTCAGTGAACTAAGAGCTCGATTCACACAGTTCAGAGACCAGAGAGGTGTGGACAGCTTCCAGCTCTGACACTGCGCATTTTCATATCCAACAGCAGAGATCCATGGTCCTCTCATACAGGCAGCAAAGTTATGCCAGGCATAAACTCTTGCTGACCATTTGGATTGCAGCACAGGTTTTACATACCCACATAGATCAAGGCCCTGTGACTTATGTCTATAGTAGTGAAAAAAGTGATTCAAGCCTGTTTACCCCTGAAAAGTAAACCAACAGTCGTGTGTGATGTTGGTGTTGGGTTAGTAACTAGGTTGTGTGCTTCCTTAAGTTTATTAATTGTACATAAAAAACCTTGCAGGCTTCTGTTGTCTGTGTATTAAGCACTCATAAAACATAAGAAATGCCAACAGCTGTGGTTATAGTCAGTGTCATACTGCCTCTGCTCCAACACACATCATTGCTTGTAAGCGATCTCTGGGGGTCACTAATCCATTCTTCAACTCAGAAGAGCATCATTACGAGCACTAAACAAGGTGCTCACCAAGGTGCTGGCTGGGCTAGCACCAAGATGTTGAAAATATTCAAGGATAGAGACTGCACACCACCTCTGGAAGCCTGTTCCAGTGCTCTGCCACCTTCTTGGAGAAGAAGCTTTTCCTGATGTCTAACCCTGAACCTTGCAACCTGGAATTTGTGGTGGTTGTTTCTTGTAGTGGCTCCATTGCTTTCATAATTCACCTTCTGGTAGCTGCTGGCTCCCATTAAATCATCCCATCACCTCCTCTTCACATGGCTAAACTATCTCCCTCAACCTCTTCTCTCAGCTTGTATGCTGTAGGGTCTCTCATAATCTCAGTATCCTTCCACTGGACCATGTTCTCATCCTTCTTGAACTGGGAAGCTGAACTGGACACAGTATTCCAAGAGCTGCTCCACCAGTGGGGGAATAATCAGTTATCTGTCTGATGGACATCTTGCCCAGCTTTACTTTGGTGGGCACCTGGAGTCCAGCCAGGGTCAACCCACCACAGCTCACTGAAGCCCCCTGTGCACCATCCCCTGACCCCTTCTTCTGCTGCTGGGCTGGGCTCTGCAGGAGTGAAGATGCAGGGTGCAGGAATGCAGCAGTGCAGGATGCTTCTGCATCACCAGCAGCAGAAGGAAGGAGCCAATCCACATCAATAATATCAGAAGAGAAGATAACCAGGGCAGGGATAGCAACTGAAATGGTCACTTGCCCGAGTGCAGAGACACAAATTCCCTCTGCAGCCCTGAAACGGGGCTGAGCAACGCGCGGGCCGAGGAGCAAGGCAGTGACCATGACCTCAGTAACCGCCAGGTCTCCATGGCCCGTAGCGGCCCGCGGGCACCTCCGCGATCCCCGGCGCTGCTTCACGGTGCGGGGCGCGGCCGCGCAGGGCGCCGGGGACCGCTGCCCCCCGCGGGCGGGGCAGGGCAGGGCGGCACCCGGGGCGGGCCGCGGCGGAGGGCGGGAGGCGGCGGGGATGCGGCTCGGCATGGCCGGGAGGGGCGGTGGCAGCGGCTGCGGCACCTCCCCGCCGCCGGGGCAAGGGGTGGGCGCGGAGAGGCGGCGGTGGCAGCAGCCCCGGGCGCAGCCCCAGCCGCAGCATGCGCTGCCCGGCCCCAAGCCTGCCCCGCGGCGGCAGCGAAGGGCAGAGCGGCGGCAGCGGGCGGCCTGCATGGAGCCGGCCCCGCGCCGCCGCCCCGCCGGCCAGCCCGGCTGCCCGCGGCGGTGGCGGGGGCGGCGGTGGGCGCTGGCGGCCGGTGTGCTGGGCGCCGCCGCCGCGCTCGCCCTGTACGCCCGGCTGCCGGAGCCGGGGCCCCCGCAGGCGGCAGGGGGAGCGCAGGCCGGCGGCGAGGTGACCGTGCTGCTGTGGTGGGAGCCCTTCGGCCGGCCGCGGAGCATGGCCGACTGCCGCCGGCGCTACAACATCACGGGCTGCCGCTTCAGCGCCGACCGCAGCAGCTACGGCGAGGCGCAGGCGGTGCTCTTCCACCACCGCGACCTGGCGCTGCACGGAGCAGAGGGGCTCCCCCGAGGGCCCCCGCCGCGGCCGCCGCGGCAGCTCTGGGTATGGATGAACTTCGAGTCGCCGTCGCACTCGCCCGGCCTGCGAGGACTGGCCGGCCTCTTCAACTGGACCATGTCCTACCGGCGGGACTCGGATGTATTCGTGCCCTATGGGTACCTCTACACCCCGCCGGCGCCCCGGCCCTTCGTCCTGCCCCGCAAGACGCGGCTGGTGGCCTGGGTCATCAGCAACTGGAACGAGGAGCACGCCCGCGTGCGCTACTACCGGCAGCTGAAGGAGTACCTCGCCATCGATGTGTACGGGGCACGGGGGCTGGCGCTGGCCGAGGGCGGCGTGGTGGAAACCGTCTCAGCCTACAAGTTCTACCTGGCCTTCGAGAACTCCCAGCACACCGACTACATCACTGAGAAGCTCTGGAGAAACGCCTTTGCCGCCAGCGCCGTGCCCGTCGTCCTCGGACCCCGCAGGGCCAACTACGAGCGCTTCATCCCCCGCGACTCCTTCATCCACGTCGACGACTTCCCCAGCCCCCGGCTGCTGGCCACCTACCTAAAGTTCCTTGATAAAAACAAACCCAACTACAGGAAGTATTTTGCCTGGAGGAAGAAGTACGAGGTCCACGTCACCTCCTTCTGGGATGAGCATCTCTGCAAGGCTTGCAAGGCCGTGAGGGCAGCTGGGAATCAAATCAAGACTGTACGAAACCTGGCCAGCTGGTTTGAAAGCTGACGTTCCTGGAGGATGAGGTTTGCCCGGGCAGCCTGTGCCGGCAGTGGGCTGCACCAAGGCATAGGGAAGGATGGGTCTCGGGGATCATTAGCTGAGGTAGTGCACAGAAGTTGTCATCAGCAAGAGAAGCTTACAGGTAAACAAGCTGTGAAAAGCCTGCGAAACGAAGATCTTTATTAAAGTGCAAAATGATGGAAGGACAAAGAAACATTGGGCAAGATGATTCTTCAAGAGCAAAGCTGAATCTCCAGAAGTCGTACCGATCTGAAGCCTTTACATTTGTGCGCAGCTTGACGTAACTGACTGATGCCAAGTTCTTCAGCTGTACATCTGCAACCAATTTTGTCGGCTATGACAGCTTCCTGGACCATTTCTTCTGCTCGCAGAGGATACGTGACCAGCGCTGGCCTTCTGTGTTCCAAGGACAAAAGTGAATACTTTTAACCAGTGATGCACATTATGCACGTGAAAGCTGTTTGCAGACAAATTCTGAGCCACAAGTGTTGAATGTAAGAATGTAATGATACAGTAGCACCTTTTAGCAATGTTTGAAATTGCAACAGCCAACTAATAATGCTTTGAGCCAAATAATAATTCCATTTAGGAAAAAGTGTATGGAGAGGGTGGATCCGAGTGGAACAAACAGCTCGGATGATGTAGAGTGTTTCTTCCACTGCCTACCCAAAACATAGGCGCATTTATCCTGTATGAAGGTGGAGAAGAACCTTAAGTACAGGAAAGGATAGACTGTATAAAGAGTCGGAACATTTCCAACCCTTCCTTTATTCAGGAATTAGAAAATGTTTACAGGAATCTGCATTTTTCCCTGCAAAATTACTGCCATACAGGAAAAATCAGGGAAAGGCTCAGAACCATGGGGTTTTTATTACTATGTTGAGTATGTGTACAGAAAGGCCAACTTATTTCTCCAGTATCAGTAGACAGTTCTGGTGTGTAGCAAGTGTTTTGGTTGATGGCGCACGTTTGTAGCAAGGTGACAGAGTACTCAGAGTGTTGCCTTGCTGTTTGTACAATAATAGTTACCAAACCCTCCCCAAAATGCTCCAGTCCCAAATCACTGCCTTTTGAAAAGAAAGTTACTGTAGAGAATAATATCTGTTGGTATAATACAGATTGTGTGAGGAAAGAGTATCCCAAGGGAACGATTCACTACTTGTTTTCCTTTGGTTTTGAGGGTTTTTTTCTGGCTCAGTTTTTTAATTAATGAATAGGTTCCTTAGGCAAAACTTTCTTCTCTCAATACCTACAGGGAACATTTATGGTGATTATTCCCTTTCAGACTCTGACATTTTGCTGGAGTCTTCCTGGTAGTAGGTGTATGGTTACTTTTTGGTTACAGGTAATCTTGCTTGATGAAATCCAGAGAGAAACTTCCTTTGCTATTACAGATCCTCACGAAGCTTAGCCCTCCCTGCCCATTCCAACTGTAATGTTTGGTGACAAAAAATGATAGCCTACAAAAGTCCTGCACAAAGGACTATGGGATTTGTCCAGGTCCTATTTAAGGAGCTGGATAATCCATGGAGTTATCCAGAGACTTCACTCAGAGTAAAATCATGGGCACAAAACAGATGAGAAAAGAAGAATGTTGGTTACAAGCACAAGGTGGGCATGAGAAGAGGTGAGTTTACTGGCATTCCTGAGTCATATTTAAGTTAGAACAGGATTACATTTCCCTTAAGCAGTAAGAGATGTTGGATAGGTGCTTTTATGAGATAACAGCTTACTGTAATTTATTTTAAATTAGATGTTCCCCTTGATTAGGTAAGCATGGAACCAAGTATTATTGAAAAGAAAAAAAAAACCCAAACCTACCAAAGCCCTGAGCCCTCTAATAATAATGAAGTTCATTAATAATTTGCACAGATTTACCAGATAGATCTCGCCGGCTTCTATGCTTATTCCATCTGCTTTTGTGGAAGGAAGGATGGCTGAAAGTACTTTGTGAACCTTTCTGTTATTAATGCCAGTTTCACTGTAGAAATTTGATTGGGAAAGGAGGTAAGACAGTCAGCATGATGTGGAGTGTAGCAGGGATGCTCCCTGATGCTGCATTTTCACTTGAACAGGTCTTATGTGATTAAAGCAAAAGCATATTCTTCGTTGCATGCTCATCTGTTTCTCTACCAGTGGTTACTACTCCCATAAGATAATATAAAAGTGTGATTTAAGTATAGCGTCAACAGTAATAGCTGAGTTTCAGGATCAGAGAATCTGTCTGCCTTTGATTTACCCTGTCATTTAGTTCAGTTTTTATCACAGTTTATAGAATTATAGAATGGTTTGGGTTGGAAAGGACCTTGAAATAATCCAGTTCCAACCTCCCTACCATGGGCAGTTCATAAAGACGTATACAAAAGCCAGGTTTTAAAAGTGAGCTGATACTGAAGATCGCACTACTTTGCACCAGTGTGCTGAAACTAGTGCATTTTTTCCAGTCCTCCTAAATCATTAAGCATTTTCTGAAAGTTTCCAGGCACACGGTTCTGTGTAATCATTAGTAATGCCTCAGGCAGGAGAGCCAGCTCCAGGAGCATGGGAATTTACAGAGATCACAACCCATACTTTTTTCCTCGTCCTCTGTAAGAAAACCGCTTGAAATCTTCGATGAACTCGAGGTTTGTAAAGTTCAGAAAAGAGCTATGCAATAATTAAAGCATCATGTTTGAGTAAGGTGATCTCAACTGTGCTGTATTTCTATGTGCTGCGTTGAGTAATTTCAGGAGTTGTATAATGAAGACTGCAGTCCTGTAATAATTATTGCAGAGCACTTGTGCTGGGAGAGAAGAAACTTTTTCTTGTTTCATCAGCCTTGTGTGAGCATTGCACATTTTTCCCTTTAGACTGAGGAGGAAATTCAACCCTTGCAGCTGCTTAAGTCAGTAATATAGCATCTCTATAAATCTGCTTTCGTTTCTGGCTCATTCACTCCACTGGATAATAGTGTACTCATAACCTGAGGGCTGGCTTTTGTCATTTACTTTATATTGCTCAAGTACAGTGATGAATAAAAAGTTGGCCTGAGCAAATTGGGTTGTAGATAAGGTACCAGGCTCCACAAGGTATTGAAGGTGATGTATATAATCCGTCTGTAAAACTTAAGTAAAGTGATTTTATATTTTAAGTAAAAAACCCCATTTTGAATACATTTTTAAAAAGGGGGTGTTTTTCCATGCCTTAAAGTATTGGGGTGGAGGGAGAGAAAGGAAGATGATCACCTTCTGGTTTTTATAAGGTGAAGAAATAGTATTCCTTTTTGATTGTGGCATAAGTGGAATAGAGAAGCACATGATCCTTCAAGTTCCATATTGTACCTCAGGGAATTTTATACTGTAATGTCTCTTAATCTTCATAGAATGAAGTAACTTTGTATTAATTATTTAGATTGACACTCAATAAAATTCAAGGAAGCAGCTCAAAATGACCTTATTTCGTTTTCTGTGTTGCAAAAGCTGCTTTTGAAAGAGAATGGATTTCTTTTCATGTTTGTTTGATCAGTAGAAGTGGCTGATTGTTCTCAAAGTAACGAGACCATCTGAGGTTAGGAATGAAACCTGGTTGTGCCAGGAGAAAAATATTTTCATAGGAGAGGCTGCGCTGAGTTATTTTCTGCATGAAAAGGAGCATTTATTGAAGTTGGATGTCTGCTGGAAAAATGTCATTTCGAACCAAACCCAAAAACAAACTGTCTCTTGACCAACAGAGAATCTGACTGTGGTTGCATTTATTTTTGTCATCCTTAAATTTCATAGTGGAATTGAGATGGTGTTTATATTGATGTTCAGCAGGTAGGGCCCAAAGCTTTTCCCTTAGCTTTAGTTAACACCGCTTGCAGCATGGGTGATTGCTTACCTCTTTCTTTACTCATCTTCTGCACTGCTTGGTGCATAGTACTGAGAAATTCCAGCAGTCCTGAAATTTCCTGCCCAGCCAGGATCATAGAATAGAATCAGCTTGGTTGGAAAAGACCTTTCAGATCATCAAGTGCAACCTTTACCCCAGGACTGACAAGTCCACCACTAAACCATGTCACTAAGGGCCTCATCTACGTGTTATGGATTGGATAAGTGCTACAGTCCTCTCTTCCCCCCCCTCAGGTGACTGATGTTGTATCCCGGTAGCATTTAGCTTTTGTGAGTAGGGCTTAACCTGACTGCTTGCTTACTCATGCCTGAATGGGGAGACAGCTTTTTTCCATTTTTCCAGATGTGGTTGAACTCTGGATATGGGAAACTGGTACCAAACACTGGGTACCATTTGTTCAAGCTTCTTTGGTGACCTTAAAAAGTGAGTTACACCTGGTTGAACTCACTTGCAGAGCTCTCTTTCCAACAGTCATACAGAATGTACTTGTTTTAAGAGTGTAAACAGTTCTGTTTAGGGAGCATAGAGCTGGCTCAGTCTGAAACCTGTTGATGAGAACACAGTGAGTTAACATGGATTTAGGTGGTGTCTAACTAAAGATAAATCAGGATCCAAATATAAAAGCCTATTTGTAATCACTAAAAAGGGTAATTATTTGAATAACTCAGGTGTAGCTTGTAGCCAACTTGGTTTAACAATTATGATCTGTATAATTGTGTATTTTCTTCTGTGTGGTCAGTTTAAAAACAATACTTAAGGCCAGAGTACCTATGTTTGTTCTGCATTCTGCAGCTATTTTGCTTTATGATCTTGAGCTAATAACTTAAAGCTAAATTTGGAACAGTGGCAGTTATTCCCGAGACTCTCACCCCAAAGAATATGTGAGGGGAGAAAGAAAAAGCCTGTTTTTCAGGAGTGCTTTGAGAGCTGCAGGGGTTTTGCACTGCTGGTGTTAAGGTGCTCAATGTGTTCAGGAAGCATCCTGAAGCTGTGAGTCCTTTCCCTTAAAGAGTAAATACTTCTCTAAAGTCCTTCAGTGATTTTTGGTCCTTGGAATTATGACTGCATGGGTTTAAATTTTACCAACATGGTTAAAATGGAGCTTTATTTCTGTAATGCTCAATATTTTAATAATATCTTTTTAATAACTATCAAAAGATAGTCCAAAATTTGAAATTTGGGTTTCTCTCTATTTATTAAACCATCTTCTGAAGATAATCAGCTTACGGGTTGGTTACATGCATTATGGAAGACAATTCTGCATTTGCATCCTCAAATTGCCACTCGTGTGAAAGATGCTATAGCTATTTTGGATAACGGGAAGCTCAGTCCAGGAAGAAACAGAGCACTATCAATGCCCACGCTGTGGGATATTCTGGCTCTGAGACCCTCATCACAGGAGTGCCTATAACTGGAAATTGGCCATGCTGTTTGTGAGCAGAAGGCAGAAACATGATTGCAAATGGAAAGTGTAGATTATCAGATTGTGAATGTAATCAGATTTGGTGCATTTGTAATGCTGCCAAATAACTTACTTAGTGTAGTGTTAAAGCTGATCGATTTGTTGAAGCAAGCACAACAGGACTACATGAGATACAGAAAAATAATTGTCCTAAAGGTGAAGTTGGATTTAAAATGGAAAAGTGATACCAAAATAAAAGTAATAAGAGAAAAAGGCTTGCAATTGCAGGAAAGTATGGATTTCCATTTTTAATTCTTAACTGTGAACAAAGAGAACTTTCTTGGAAATGCTGACTCCAGTCCCAAGTAAAACGAGAGAACATAGGCTCAGAATCATGCTTGTGCTCATGCTTCCATCTGTTTCTGAATAGGAATGGCCTCCTGAGATTAAGGCAGAGCTCTGGACGTGTTTATTTCCTTTCCAGTCCCAAACCTACATTATGCTTGGCTTATTGCTAGCTTCACTTTCCTGTCATTCACATGTTGCTCCTCAAATGTGCACAGCCCAGTGGCTCTGATGGCTTTCCGCTCTGGAGAGAAGAGCTTCTCACTTTGGAGAAGCAGAGCTAAGAAGGGAAAAGTGAATATATGGATGTTTGCTGAGAATTTTGGTTGTATTTTGCAGTAGTCTTGGGATAAATGCAAGTAGAGGCTGAAGACAAAACAGAGAAGAATGTTTTATGGTAATACTTAGTCCTAGACCCCATCCTGCAGTGAAACATCTCATCAGATTTTAAAGCTGAGACTTTATGCTGTGAGTTTTCTATTTATTGGTGAAGATGGTTTTATCAGGTATCCCAGAAGATTCCCACTGCTATATTATCTCACAATGATAGAATCCTAGAGGTGGAGTATGAACACAAAGACTTCATTCAGTGTGTGTGTTGCAGTGAAAAAAAATGAGCTAACGTTAATCAGAGCAGAATTCGTGCTGGGCTCTGATAAAGCACCATCAGGCTTTACACATCATGGCTTTAGTGAAAAAACCCCGTAAGTTCACCACCCTGTCCATTGCAGTAGCTGTGATGAGGAATGTTTTCTGCACTGAACCTTTGGAGACAAGCTAAAGCCTGAATTACCCTTCTTCAGAGTAGCATTTTATTCCATTGTGCTGCCGCTGTGTCAAACCCAGATTGTATTGTTAAATGCAGGTATTAATTAAATGTATTCTGCCATTTTGCAAAAGTACTTTATAATAATGGCAAGAGTTTAAAAGACACATTTCACTGCTGTAACTGGGAAAAGGAAGTTTGTGGATTTATAGCACTGAGCTAAGAACCAGAAGGTTTTTGTTGTGGAAGTTTCCTCTGTAGCCATGGACAAGTTATTTGTGAGTATAGGACTGATCTGCAGCATTGGGACTTGGTTTCTGCAAGGCTTCACTTCAGGTCCTCTGGGACTCGTCCTCACTTTTGCAAGACCACATCTGTTTTGCAGGTACTCCAGGCAGACACAGCTGCAGTCAGCTGCATGCATCCTGGGTTTATCTGTTGTTTCTACCTCTGGTCCTGCATGACTGAAAGAGAACAAGGTTACCACCAGCTCCTCTGTCTCTTCTCTTGCAATCTTCTGTCCCTTTCTTATCCTCATTCTGAATGATACTGTTAGTCCTGGAGGAAGGGGAAGATCTATGAGAGCCAGCATGAGAGCTCAGGAGAGAGCTTAGGTGTGGAGCAGGTTAATGAAGAGAAAGGGAAGGAGGAAGAGAGATCTTCCTAATCATGCTTCCCAACATACACCCTTCTTAAACCTTAGGAAGAAAGATGACTGAAAGCAAGGGAAGGCACAGGCCTGTTTCAGTCCTTTTTCACACCTGGAAAATTGCTAGTTTATCTGGGATCGTTGACACTTAACATCAGTAGGAGTTTTGACACTGCTGTCATTGGGAACAGGGTTCCACTCAGCTTTTATCTGCCTTTAGTAATGGATAAAATTAACCACTAAAATTCATGCTTTGTTCAGAATTTGAAAAGTGAGTGTTCTGCTGAGTCCCTGTCAAGTTATTAACACAGTCCTACACATTATGTCTTTATTCTTCTCCTTGTGCTGAAAATACCCATTATATCTTGTAATGACAGCTAGCAGAAGACAAGGATGGCCATGCTCAGCACAGGAAGGTGCAGGTTGCACACCAGCAGCAGAAGAAAGGAGTCAACTACATCAATAATATCAGAAAAGGAGAAGATAACCAGGGCAGGGATAGCAACTGAAATGTTCACTTCCAGAGCCCAATTAATATGAAAAAACTCCCCAAAGAGTCTATTCTGTTTCTTTTGTTCTATCTCCATAGTAACACTAGTGGGAAAGACACTTCCTGGAACTTCACTGATTCCACAGCAGTCCCTTTGCGAGTAACCTCTCCTGTTAGAGGTATCTTCCTGCTTTGGAGTTAATGAGTAACTAGAGATACAAGGTCAGGCTCTCAAGTGATGGAAACCAGCATGCCCACCTTTACCTCCTGAGGTGCTTCATTTCATGCTTGGAACATTATGTACTGATAACTTATGTCTTCAGAAAGCCACACTAAAGAAATAACTAGGTTTATAGAACTAACCATTCCTTTGGTATTTAATTTTCCCTTCAGACCCTTTGCCTGAAGTTGCATTGTAGTTTGTCATTACAGTGCGGTCGTTTCTGTTTCTCATAATTAGGAAATTAATGAACTGAGGAATAATCCACAGGAGCTGGTGAGTTCTTAGTAAACAGATTGTTTTGTTGTACCTGCTGATGCAGAGGAGAGGAAATCTGGCCTCCTACTCACGGACGAGGTGTGGGGAGGACCCATGTTCTTACAGCTCTGCTTCACAGTGGGTTGCAGATCACTGAGAAACAATACTGGGGTACCATTAACGACTGGTGTTTGTCAGGAGTGGTCCAAAGTCTAATGCACACCACAATACTCTGTTTTCTTACCCCATTCAATCCTGCCCAGCCCTTGCAGCATACATTGTACAGGGCTTCGCAGATGTACCCTGAGCCTGTTCTTTGCTGGAGGGCAGCACCAGGACAGGTAGACATTGTAATGAGAGGATTCTGGTCCCTATTTCTATTCACACAGTGCATAGGCAAATGCTGAAGCTTGGGACATCTTTGATCCCTTCTGGACCACTGGCTTAGGTCATCCTGGAGCAGCCCGCAAGGGTACCAGCACTGCAGGTAGCATGAACAAGTGGCAGACGTGGGTTTGACTCCATGTGTGAGATGGAGAAGATAAATGTCACCACTGAAGGTATTTTTAAGTTGCTGAAGTACTGTTTTGAACCCCATTGCCTAAAGAATTCGACGAATGCAAAGAACTTCACAACGAAACACAAGAGGAGACCCTTTTGGTCACAGGCGCAGACTTTCTCATGGCATCAGAATGTTCCCATGCCTCAAACCTGCAGAAACAAGCTGGAAAAGCTTGCAGGAGCCTGGGAGATGAAAAGCTTGCAGGAGCCTGGGAAGCTGACTAGCAACCCTGATGACCTGACCAGGTCAGGGCCTGGGGGGGGAATTCCTTTTGGATCTCACATCTGGGAGTAATTTTACCCTGAGCAGGCAAGTAAGATGTGTGATCCACTCAGCCATGAGATTGGGTATCATCGGTAGGACCGTAGGGCACGGAACAGCAAGTTAAGGTTCATCTCAAGTGTTTCAGAAGAAAGATGAATCTTGCTCCTCCCTTTTATAGATGCACAAGGCACAGGCTTCTTTCCTTGCACTGGTTACTGACTTGTGACATACTGTGGGAAAAGTCCTCTTCCTAGTATGCCTCAAGGGCAGAAGGGAGTTTAACCAACCTTGTTGTATAGCCAATGGTCTTTCAACTCTACAAGCTCTCAACAGCTGTCAAACCTCTCTAGCTGTCTAAGGTATGGACTCTTTAAGCAGTGTCTGCTGGCTGTGGGGCAGCTAGACATGTTATTTAAGCATTTAGATAGACTTCATGCAGTTTGAAATGTTTTGTCTCTTCCTATTGCTCTAGTGATTGATGTGTCTCCCTTTGCACTTACCTGTTACAGTTCTGCTGTGGGCCATCTTCCACATCTTGCTCTCATTTACCTCTTCCCAGCTCAGCTGCTTGGGCAGGTTAGTCTGGTCTGGCAGGTCGGGATACTCAATGGAATATGTGCTCTTCTGTTTTGGTGTCCTTTTGGGACTGTGGGTAGTCAGGCTGGGGAGTTACCAAGTGACTGGAAACAGAAGGAAAGTGAGATGAAAAACTGAATAGTGTATCTCCTTGCCGTAACCAAAGCTAATCACACCCAAAGAGTAGAGGCGCTTCTAGAAGGCAGGAGTACCTAAATGGCAGATTGAAGAAACTCTGCATATTTGCTCTATAATGTTCCCATAATATACTGTATAATGTGACAGTAGCAGGAATGGAGATGGAGCGATCTCAGTTCCTTTTTCCTGAACACCTGCATCTCCACAAATTTAGGTTTGATCCTTGACTGCCTCAGAGCACTCTCTCATCTGATGCCTCTTCCCATAACTTATTCACCTGCTTGATCCTGCTTAACTGCAAAGGGATCTGGACTGTTATAATCTGTTATAATCACTTTCCTCTGGCAGATGCATAAGGCCCAGAGGGTGCAGTGAGCTCTGTGTGGGAGTGCTGATGGCTCAGATCTCATGCTCATATCTACCTAGAGGATGCAGAGATGGACCTGACTGTACTGTTCAGCTCTGTGAGATGCCTGCTTCTCCTGGGCATCCTTATGCTCCTACATCTTGCAGCCTGTGTGAATACTTGTGGGTACGCTGGCTGTGCACAGAAAAGTGGTGAGTACAATGACAGATCATATCTTGGCCCCACAAACCAAACATTGCAATGGGTATCTCTTGATGCATCCTTTATGAGGCATGAAATACCTCAGGAAGACTATCGTTTAGGCCATCTCTTGTCTGCTTGCTCATGAGTGACCTCATTTATCTTAGGTTACTTTCAGGAGGCAGAGTGTTTAGAGCACATTAAAGCCTTCTATATTGATCCTTCTGAAAAGCTACTGCTGGATCAAACATTGTTTTGGTGGCATCTTGCCTGTCTGGTTTTACTGGAGCAGGATAAGAAACACCAGCGAGGCAGTCTATTTAATTTCCAGGGCTGTCAATCATCTGATTTTACACGTATTTCTCTCTTCTACTAAAAGAAAATAAGTTCAGTTACATCTCAGGTTACTTGGTGTATGTGATGAAAACTCAGCATTAATATGATCGCCTGATCAAGAGGAATCTGCGGGTGAATCACTGTATAGACAGATAGGAAAAGCCTCACGCTCACAGGGCCTCATTCTCATGGGTGACTTCAACCACCCTGACATCTGTTGGAATGATGGTACAGCCTGGCACAAGCAATCCAGGAGGTTCCTCGATTGTGTGGAAGACAACTTCCTTCTGCAAGTAGTAGAGGAACCGACAAGGAGAGGTGCCATGCTTGACCTTGTGCTCACCAACAGGGAAGGGATCGTTGGAAATGTGGCACTGCACGGCAGCCTTGGATGCAGCGACCACAAGAGGGTTGAATTTGACATCCTTAGGACAGTGAGAAGAGTGTGCATCAAGCGCACTGCCCTAGACTTCAAAAGAGCAGACTTTGGCCTCTTCAGGAACCTGCTTAGTAAGGTTCCATGGGATATAGCCCTAGAGGGCAGCAGGGCTCAAGACTCTTGGTTGGTCTTCAAGGATCACCTGCTACAAGCTCAGGAGTGTTGCATCCCAACCAGAAGGAAGTGCAGCAGGAGGGCCAGGAGACCTCCTTGGATGGATAAGGAGCTGCTGAGGAAAATTCAAATGAAAAAAGAGTCTTATAGAAAGTGGAAGCAAGGACAGGCGGCCTGGGAAGAGTACAGGGATGTTGTCCGGGAAGCTAGGGACCAGGTTAGGAAAGCTAAGGCCCAGTTAGAATTAAACTTGGCTAGGGATATTAAGGATAACAGGAAGGGATTCTACAGGTACATAGCAAATAAAAAACAGACTAGGGAGAACGTAGGCCCCCTCAGGAAGCTCTCGGGAGAACTAGCTACACAGGATTTGGAGAAGGCTGAGGTTCTGAATGACTTCTTTGCCTCGGTCTTCTCTAGCAAAGACTCTGACCGCACCACCCAAGTCTTGGAAGGCAGATGCAGGGACTGTGAGAATGAAGACCTTGGGCCCACCATAGGAGAGGAACTGGTTCGAGACCATCTTAATGTCTTGAAGACCCTTAGTGATTAACACATAATTGGTTAAGCACAGGTGTGAGAACTTGACCTCGAAAGCTTGCCAACAGTCCATAGGTCTCATTAACTCGGTGAATTACAGCTTCTTCTTATCTTGCTTGCTTAAGCTTCCTTGGGCCTCTCACGGCCTTGCTCTATCTTTCAGGATTATTCAGTTTATGTACCAGTTATGCGTTCTCCATGAGAACACTGTCTCCACATCTCCCCCTTTTTGTTTTATATATGTTTTGGATGACCCTCCATCAGCAGGGGATTTGGGCTACATCATATTTTCAACATATGCCAACTACAGGCTGCTGGGCCTGCCCCTTTTTTCTGCTGTATGGCTCTCTGGTAACAGGGGAGGCCATCCTTCACATCAAGGTCTGGCATGGCATGTGTCCCCACCGCTCCACGCCTGCTGGGTTGCAGCCAGCAGCGGAGCTAAAGGTTCTTCTTGGTGGCAAACACAGAGGCCAACCCAGTCTTGCCCTTGATTGTGGTAGCAGGCATTTGGTCAGCCTCAGTCCTTGCACCTTGTTGTCAATGCAGTTTCACCTGCTTCATCCAATAACAAGTTGTTATTATGGCAAGGCACACACACAGATTTACATTAGCAGAGTAACTATTACAGGGTGCAGCAGCATGTTGAAGATGCTGATGCCAGCAAGGGACTAGCCAAAGAAATTTCTTACCAGTGGAATTCTCCCCCCTCTTAATTTACCATTGTATTAGAATATTTCTATCTTTTGCCTTAGCATTTTCTAGCAGCTACTACAAATTTGCATACTCTGACATCTCTTTTACAAGTGACAAATGTATACAATACAAGGTGTAGTTTCTTATTAGTAACTGGCTAGTAAATACAGGTGGTTTTATACACAAAATCACAGCATCTAACAATAGCTACTTTACAAGCACACATATTCAAGCTGTTACTTTTCAGTTGCCCCCAAATGATGTTTAGCAATCATTGGTTTTTCTCTTCCTCTATCTCATTCTGCTTGGGGTATTCACGTTCAGCTCCTGCAGCTGAGGCATCAGGTTCCTCCATTCGTCTGTCCAGCTCATGGCAAGGCTTGACAAACTTTGCAGGCATTCGCCATGGACCTGTAGGCAGGAGGACACAAATATACCCCCTCCTCCAGGTTATCAGTTCTTGAGAAGTAGATAGGTTCTGTATCTGCCACCCTGATGCTGCTTAGGTGACGGCTCGTAAGGCTTGTGGTTGCACTACCCCTCTCGCTTTTTCAGTTAGCAGTTCTTGTTTCAACCGATCTATCTGTTCCTCCAAGTCTTGGATTCATCCCCAGGTTACTTTAAACATATTAAGCTTGGTTTTGTTTTGTTTTGTTTTGTTTTTTCTCTCCTCGGCTCTGGTGTCCATCCTGGTCCTTCCACCGGTGGAGCACCGGGAGCCGAATCGGAGGGCAGCTTCTTTTGAACATGGGGACCGAACTCTTATCAAATAACTTTTTTTTTTTTTTTTTATTTTGAAGTTGCTCACCCTGCTTTGCACGGCTGCAAACCCCGGCCTGCCCGGCAGCAGCTACAGCTGCCTGCCTGCTTCAGCAGCAGCCATAAATACCTGCCGGCAACCGCACTTTCGCATTAACCCTCTCTTGTCTGAAATGTTAAACTACTATCTGTTAGAAACTTTTACATGAACCCAACAACAAAAAATACACAGAACACCGTCTGCCCTCAACACACACACACACACATATGGGATCCCACAAGCACAGTCCACACAACTACAATATTTGAAGCACAAAATCCCGACAGTCATTACTCCCACTACACAATCCCACATACAGAACGTGGCACAAGGACCCTGTGGAGACTAACAAGAAACCAGCTCCGAGAAGCATCATCGCAGTGCGAGGTGGCAGGCTCAACCTTAGCGGGCGTCCCCGCAGAGGCTCTGCCTCCCCCACATCGCATGAGGCTTGGGCTTTTATACTGACCAAAATGCACACTCATTCCGACACAGGTGGCCAGCCTATGTTGGAAGAAGTAGCCAGCAGTATTTATAAAGGTCTCCAAAGGTCGATAGAAACCTGGACATACTTAGTTTTACCAACTTCCAGTACATGAGTATCACAGAGAGACTGTATTAAATGAGTTGTATATGGGTCATAAGTCCTCAGTCCATCATAGTCTGCCCGATACTCCTGATAAGAGCATACGAGAGACCTTCCCACTGCGGGTCTTGATGCAGAACATACACCACCAGGAAAGCACACAATGCATCTGCATCCCCCACTGGTCTCACTTCTCCCTTTACAGCTGTGCATTTAACATGAGGATCTGGGGGCTATAAATCAGGCTCCTTTTCCAGATGAATAGGCTCCAGGTCAAAAGGACCATCCAGGTCAGCATCAGAATTATCAGGCATCAGAACCTCAGGAGCAGCAGGAGCAGTCTGGTGGAGGTGCGCAGGCTCCTTCTTGGGGTCAGTAGGGCCTGAGTGAAAAGGATCATCTTCATCTCTGTCCTCAATCTTTGCAGCCGCAGCAGCAACCGGTGAAGGTTGGGAGGAGGTTTGTGGGGTGGTGGTGGTGTTTTTGGTGTTTTTGGTGTTGGTTTTTTTTTTTGTGTGTGTTTTTTTTGGGGGGGGGTGTGAGGGGTTTGGTTTTTTTTACTTTAATGTAAAAAAGGTTGCTCCCTTAACTTTAAGAAGGACTGAAAACATCCATAAAGGATGTCCTAAGCTCGAATTTCAATTCATTTAATCACTGACAAGGGGGGTGTCCTGGGGCAGTGCTGACTCTTTGATTGCATCTGTAAAGACAGTTAATCCTACAACAGGTTTACTAGGATAAACGGTAACATCTTCAAACTGATTATTCTTTAGCATTATAAACATATTATGAGGTGGAAAATGTATACTAAGAGGACCAACAAAACCTATCAGAGCAAACTGAACAGCAGAGCTAGATTGTTGTGCCCAGTCTAACCATAGCCTGGTAAGTGGCAAACAAATTTGTGATGGATCACAGCCCATAATTTCCTGACAATGTGAATGACCTTGTATAATCAAAAGAGCAAATACTTCTAACCGAGTAGTTACAGTTTTACATAGGAAAATCCATTCTAAAATGCATAAAGAATGAGTCTTTTGAAGATGCCACTGTGCTAGTAGACTAAATGGATAATACTGTTGACAATAAACAGAATAACCTGTAAATCTGGATTCCATTGAGCAGCATAAGAGGTAGTGATTTTTGTCATGATGTGATCTAAGGCCTCATTCTGAGCTTTTAATAGAACCTTTTCCTTTTTTTTTTCCTTTTTTTTTTCTTTTTTTTCTTTTTTCCTCTGGCTCACCCTTCAGAAGGGGCATGAGATCAGTCAGATCATCATTTGTGATTCCACACAAAGGGCGGATCTATCGAATATCACCCATCAATTCCCGCATGTCAGACAAGGTTTTTATCTGTGTCGTAATTTTAACTTTCTGAGGCCTAATTTCAGTTCTGGAAATGATCCACCCGAGATATTGCCAAGGGCTTCACGCTGCTCTCTGTCTGGTGCAATTACCAGTCCTGCTTTCGCTAATTCTGACTGTAGCAGGTAGAGCAGATGGTCCTTGTTTAAATCTTTGCCTGCAATTAGGATATCATACATATAGTGATAGATAACACATTTTTGCAGTTTTTGTTGGATCGATTGCAATGCCCAGGCAACATACAGTTGACAAAGAACAGGAGAATTTTTCATACCCATTCATATCTTTTAGCAGGCTCTCCTTTGCTAATTGCTGGGACAGAGAAAGCAAATGTTTCACAATCGCTTGGGTGTAGAGGAATTGTGAAAAAACAGTCTTTTAAATCAATTACTATTAAATCCCAACCCCGAGGTATCATTGAAGGGCTAGGCAAGCTAGGTTGCAAAGCAACGACATTCAATTGTCTTGTGTCCAAATTTGTCACACCTAATACATTTATCTGCAAAACCAGTAACCCCACTGGGGCTGCTGAACTTACAGTACACTGTTTATTTTTACAATGTCCAGTCCGTCCACAATTATGACATCTCATACCTTTAGTACCCCCACGATCTCCCTAACCTGATTGTAGAAGGGGTTTAACAGCAGCAGCGAAGGCAGTAGCCATGTATCCATCCTTTTCCTCTGCTGTGCCCCCTTTAAACCATATCTGAAGGTGGGGAGTAAGCAACGATTGAGCTATCATACAGATATCATATGGTGCTAAGATACATGCAGAAAAAATATGTGCAGTAATTGCCTGAGTATACGATGATTTTAACCCGTAGGATGTTACCGGTTAACGGGCCTCCTTTACTACCTTTAAATCCAACGCCTCCCATTCCTTTCCCCCCCCGTGGAATGTTAAACATCGGGAATGCCGAGGGACCCATAGCCGAAAATTCCCCCATAACAATTGCATCTTTGATCATCTCATGCCAATGTTTAGCAGGGTTATTACCGTAATCCCCTACCCCGTGCCCAACACCCCCCTCCCACTCCCCTTTCTTTACTAGTGGATTGTAGGAGGGTGGGGCAGAGGGTTCGGAGGTTTCTTTTGCCTCCAATACTTTAATTTCTTCAGCAGCTGTTGCAGCTGACCATCACTGAGGCTGGTTCGCATCTGCCGATGAACCGAACTGTCTGAACCATCTGAGTCTGAGTCGGGGTCAGAAAGGGGAGGGTACAAGTCCATCTCTGCTGGAGATTCTGGGTCTGGTTCCAATTTCGATTCGGGGTCTTCTTCCTCTAGGTTGAAGGTGACCGCGTTTGCACTCTCTGCCTGTACTTTCGGGTGCAAGCGCTGTTTCACTTTATCGTCCCCCTTATGCTGAGGAGGCTTCTGCGATGCCGTGCCAGGCACAACGGTGGGGGGCAAATACCATAGACGTAGCACTCTTCTCTACCTCTGACTGACTTTGCGAAGGAGCAGCGGCCAGGAGAACAGATGCCACTGCTGCCCGTTCCGATTTCATTTCCTTTAAAGTCTCAATTATCAATCTCCATAATGAATACTTCAGGGCTTCCTTTGTCCCTTTACTAATCTCATCCCACAGTGCCTGACCTATACATTCCCATTCAGAAACTTCAAAGGTGGCTTGCTCTGTGGGGATAAAGCCACGATCCCGGGCCCACTTTAACAGCCTCTGTGAGGTGGCACTATCATGTTGCAGTCCTCTCTTAGAGAGAATTATGTGGAGTAGCTCCATCACTGCCTGTTCCTCTTTGGAAGGTGAGTGCCCCATCTCCTCCCCGGCCGCTCACCTGATCAGGGTGAGATCCCACTGTTATTCCACTGTTTGCAGACGTCTGACTTCCACCGCGCCGGGGCAGCGCTCTCTTTCGGCCGGCTCTCCACCCCCTCTTCTTTGATCGGACCTTCAAACTTGATGCCACAATTTACCGATCTGAGGGTCCCTGTTCGGGTGCCATTTGTCTTGAAGACCCTTAGTGATTAACACACAATTGGTTAAGCACAGGTGTGAGAACTTGACCTCGAAAGCTTGCCAACAGTCCACAGATCTCATTAACTCAGTGAATTACAGCTTCTTCTCATCTTGCTTGCTTAAGCTTCCTTGGGCCTCTCACAGCCTTGCTGTATCTTTCAGGATTATTCAGTTTATGTACCAATTATGCGTTCTCCCGTGAGAACACTGTCTCCACATCTTAAAAATCTGAGTGTGCACAAGTCCATAGGTCCTGATGAAATCCATGTGCGGGTCCTGAAGGAGCTGGCGAACGAAGTTGCTAAGCCGCTGGCCATCATATTTGAAAAATCATGGCAGTCAGGTGAAGTTCCCGACAACTGGAAAAAGGGAAATATAACCCCCATTTTCAAGAAGGGGAAAATGGATGACCCAGGGAACTGTGGACCAGTCAGTCTCACCTCTGTGCCTGGCAAAATCTTGGAGCAGATTCTCCTGGAAGGCATGCTAAGGCACATGAAAAAAAAAAAAGGTGCTTGGTGACAGCCAGCATGGCTGCATGGGATTGTGTAAAGCGTTCGACACTGTCCCACACGACATCCTTGTCTCTAAATTGGAGAGACATCAATTTGATGAATGGACCACTCAGTGGATAAAGAACTGGCTGGGTGGCCGCACACAGAGTTGTGGTCAATGGCTCAATGTCCGGCTGCAGACCAGTAACGAGTAGTGTCCCTCCGGAATCAGTGTTGGGACCAGTCTTGTTCAACATCGTTGTCTGTGACATGGACAGTGGGATTGAGTGCACCCTCAGCAAGCTTGCTGATGACACCAAGCTGTGTGGTTCGGTTGATACGCTGGAGGGAAGGAATGCCATCCAGGGGGACCTTGACACGCTTGTGAGGTGGGCTGATGCCAACCTCATGAAGTTTAACCATGCCAAGTGCAAGGTCCTACACCTGGGTGGGAGCAATCCCAGGCACAGGTACAGGTTGGGCAGAGAAGAGATTCAGAGCAGCCCTGTGGAGAAGGACTTGGGGGTTCTGGTCGATGAGAAAATGAACATGAGTTGGGAGTGTGTGCATGCAGCCCAGAAAGCCAACTGTATCCTGGGCTGCATCAAAAGGAGCGTGACCAGCAGGTCGAAGGAGGTGATCCTGCCCCTTTATTCTGCTCTCGTGAGAACTCACGTGGAGTATTGTGTGCAGTTCTGGTGTCCTCAGCATAAAAAAGACATGGATCTGTTGGAACAAGCCCAGAGGAGGGCCACGAGGATGATCAGGGGACTGGAGCACCTCCTGTATGAAGATCGGCTGAGAAAGTTGGGGCTGTTCAGCTTGGAGAAGAGAAGACTGCATGGAGACCTCATAGCAGCCTTCCAGTATCTGAAGGGGGCCTATAGGGATGCTGGGGAGAGAGTCTTCATTAGGGACTGTAGTGATAGGACAAGGGGTAATGGGTTAAAACTTAAACAGGGGAAGTTTAGATTGGATGTAAGGAGGAAATTCTTTCCTGTTAGGGTGGTGAGGCACTGGAATGGGTTGCCCAGGGAGCTTGTGAATGCTCCATCCCTGGCAGTGTTCAAGGCCAGGTTGGACGAGGCCTTGGGTGATATGGTTTAGAGCGAGGTGTCCCTGCCCATGGCAGGGGGTTTGGAACTGGATGATCTTAAGGTCTTTTCCAGCCCTAACTGTTCTATGATTCTATGATTAAGCTAGAAGAATGTATGGAAGATGTCACAGGAAGTTGTCTATGCTTCAGCCTTCACAAAGTCTGATATAAAACATGGGAGAGCTACATGAGGGGTTTCAAAGCCCTGTGACCATTCATGGCATCTTTCCTGACCTTGACTCTTAGGACAGTATTCTAGATATGTCTCTAGATATTCCATTGTCTCCTCAAAAGGCAACTCGTGCTATGTGCTTGTTGTTGATAATAACAGGAATTCATTTTCTTCAAGCCACAAGAGTGTATAGACATATATTCTACATGGAGATGCTGCAGAAGAATCATAGAAGGAACCAGGTTGAAAAAGACCTGAAAGACCATCGAGGCCAACCATGCCAAGTCCACCACTAACCCATGTCACTAAGGGCCATAGAGATCATCTTGGTGGACACAGCGATAGGACTGCTCCAAGGCTAACTAACTAACTAGAGGGACCACACCGATGTGCTGTTTGTTCTGAAAGCAGCAGAAAGTGAATTAAGGTCAAACTGTTCTTTCCATGCACACGGTTTACTTTGTATTATGCAGTAATATGTTTAGGTACTCCCAGTGCTTTGCATCCCTTTGATCTGTGCAATCGCACAAGTAACAGCACAAACAGAACAGGGGCTGCAGGAAATAATACTGCCTTGTGTGCCATTGTTTGCAGTGAGCATGATCTCATGGATGGCATTTCAGATGGGTCTGCAATGCAAGGACCTTGGCTGTATCAAGAAACGGGTACTGCAGAATGCAAATAGTAAACCCACTTGTTCTGCTGTTTTCTGGGCAAGGTATTTTGGGTAAATCAAATGAAAAATGTAAACAAAGTACTTAACATCACAAGTACAACACTGTGGGACTCTGGGCTGTAAAGTAGGCTAAAGGGCAGCTTTTCTTTCAGTACCTCAAGCTGATTCTTAACAGAAGTAATACATGTCAGCATAGGTTCTCAGCAGAATTTTAGGGAATTTTCCTTCAAACTAATGAAGCAAAAAAGCTCAAAGTGCCAGAGAAGCCCACAGTCCCTGGCTTCTGTTCCTCACCACTTAGACACACCCTGCGTAAACAAGAGGTGTCAGTTGATCATGTCTCATCGTGTTCTGATTTTCAATGACCTGATGCTCTGCTCATCGTCTGCTATGTTTCCTTTGCCACACAGGGACACACTCTGGCAATGGAGAAAGTGTCTGTGTCAGCACATGGAAAAGCACGTACGATCTTCATGGCCATGGGGAAGAGGAGGTGGATCTGAACACTGGACCATTGTTTCTTGGAGCAAGCAGTGATGCAGCGAGCTGCTCAGTGTTGGTGGGAGCCATCATCACACATTCTTGGCCAGACTACTATGTATTTTGGGTGAAATGAAGTGATTTTATTGATCTCTGAAGATGCTGCTTCTATGATTTTCAAAGTTTAATAGAGAATTAATTTGCTCTCCCATAGATGAGTATCCAGAGTAAAACCTCAAAATAGTGGGTTAAAGTGAGAAGAAGAAACTTGACAAAGTAAATAACAACTTTCCCTAATCCTCAGCCCAGCTTTAGAGATAAAACTGCCCAGAACAGTAATTCATGTACATAGCTAGAAATGTCCTTTTATAGGAAGGGTGGTCTTCTAGCTCAAAAGTTACTACTGCTACTTAAACAAGACAGCATTAAACAAGAAGACTCACAGTCTCTTTGGTAGCTCATACCAGATCCCAAAGACACACTGAATTGAAATCAGCATCTTGGATTTTATCCATGACTTGAAATGGTCAGTGTCTCCTGGAACAGAGGGGTCAAAGACACACTTGCAATTCAGTTACAGAAGTGAAATTCAGACCTATGGGGTCACCTTGGGAAAAGGTTGGAGACCACCCCAGATCTCAGTTGACTCGGTTTTCATACCATTGTCCTTATTTGAGATCAGTTTTCTGGCTTGGCTGTGTATTACCTTCTGTTTCTGTGATCCAGTCCTAATGTAAGATAAACACAGATAACGGAGACAAAGCCTGCATAGAAAAAGGCACGTTTGGACAAATGCCCAGGTACACCCAACACTCCTCTTTGTCCATGAGCAGGTCAGGCTATCGTAATACTTCTGGTTTGTTAGGTACTTCTATTACAGGTGGCAGCCAAATCCCGTCAGTTTGGTACATGGTTAAACTGTCCCTTTTGGTTCTGGTTCCTTTCCAGAGATGAGGTAGGTTGTTACCTCAGTCCTCACTTCACCGAGGCATTGCCAGGTGGCTATCACCCAAGACCAAGGCTCACCTGAACACTGGGTCCTTTGTTCCAGTGCCCTTCCTGGAGTTAGACAAGGAACAAATAATCAGATTGTTGCTCACTGACAGCCTGTTTTCCTTAGAACACACCCAAAGAGACCGAGATCAAAAGGTTTGACAACTGGGTTTTGTTTTTTCCAGATCTCCATCTAACCTCCGATGTTTTTGGTGTGATTGAATCACTGCGCTCCTAAATGGAGACAACCACATATGCAGTTAACTGCATGAGTGTTTTACTCTAAATGGGATGTAAGTCCATGGATGGATACATAGAAATATTGATTTCCTTTGTTTGGGAAACTGCTTGTGGGCTAGCAGCCAAGTTGCTCTGTCACACCAGTGAGGAGAGCTGGAGTGTGCAGGCTCTTGAAAACTGAGTGGTTCCTGCTAAAAGCCAAACAACATGGTTCATTTGCTCTGTGGGTATCGATCAATGCACTTCACTTGTTCATCAGTTCTCTAACGGTGTAGCTGTGCTGTGATTTAGCCCAGCAGGCAGCTGAACCCCACACAGCTGTATAATGGGGGAATAGGATCAGAAAAAGAGTAAAACTCATGGGTTGAGATAACGACAGTTTAATGGGACAGGAAGGGAAATAATAATAATGATAATAATACAGATACAATAATAATAATAATGATACAAGAATGTTCAGCATGACACCATATCGTGTGGAGCATCCCTTTGGTCAGTCAGGGTCGGGTGTTCTGGCTGTGTCCCATCCAAGCTCCATGTGCACCCTCAGCCCACTTGCTGGTGGGGTGGTGTGAGGAGCAGAAAAGGCCTTTGCTCTGTGTAAGCGGTGCTCAGCAGTAACTAAAACATCCCTGTGGTATCAGCATTATTCTCATCCTAAATCCAAGACACAGCACGGTACCAGCTACTCAGAATAACACTAACTCTATCCTAACTGGAACCAGGGCATGCTGATATCTTGTATTCTGAAGCTCTTCATGGTAACTGTGCATTAAGAGTTACAAAAAGAATGAAGGACTTGTCTAGGGCTGCCTGTGCCTCACCTCCATTAAAACATAATGATTGCATGTGTCAAACAAGAACCCATCCAGGCTTCTGAAACCTAAAATAAGAACGAAAATGCGTTATCAACAGCAGCCTTTCTTTACCAAACTGAGCTTGTTCAGTTGTCCTTAAAGTCCAGTGGCAGAGATGAGCACAATGGCAGGCTGTGGATGTTGTCAGATTTGACTGATTCTGGTTTCAGGAGGTAAGGAACAGCCTTCCAATGTCAAGATTGTAAAATGCACTCTGCTGGCGCCTGCCAGAGATGCTGGTGAGCATGTTCCACCCCGTAACTCTACCAAGACAGCTCAGAGATCTGATTTCAGGCATTTTGGATTCAGTATAAAACAGCTCACTCAGTGCTCTAACCTGCACACTGTTATTACAGAGCATGGGTTCTGGGGTTTTATGCTGCACGATGATGCTACACATTCCTGTGGTCCAGTCTGGCATCTTGTGTGCATACAAGTACATCCACAGGAGCCTGTGGAGGCAGTCACCAGGCTTCAGGTAGCAGCATGCTAATATTGCTACCTATAATGAAGCCCATAATGTCTTGGGTACAAGGAGTGGGTGGGATTAGGTAAGGGCATCGGGTTCCACAGGCTATTGCAAGTGCAGAAGGGAAAGTGCAATGAATTTGTATCCTGAGGTAGTAACTAATGTCTGTACATGGCCAAGGACAGGCAGGTCTAGAGTTTTCATCTGTTTTCCTCTCTTTACTGATTTCCCCTCTACAATCCTGATGGTTTAGCTGAAGCATTGTGTTTTGAGCACCTGTTTTGTTGCCTATTTCATGTCGCTGCTTTTACACTGTCTTGACTTTGGGGCATTAAAGCTTTCAGTGAAGAGGAAGGTAAAGCTGGGCTTTGATTCTTGCACACTGTTTCCTTAGTGTCCTTCATCTATAGCTAGAGAGTGAAGTCCAGATAGGAGGATGGAATCTATGCTCACCTGTATTAGCAGAAGGTGACAGAAGATCCAGCCCCGCTCCCCTGTCTCTCCCTGCTACAGCAGAAGCCAGATCCAGACAGATAAAGCAAGAACCATATGAATTAGGATGGTGCTAATATGTAAAAATGACAGTCCTAATTCCTTCCCTTGCATTACACACTGACATTAGGAACAGGCCCACTCTACATTCCTCTAACTGCAAAACATATTAATTTGGGGGAGACTCTCTTTTATTGTACTTCTTGAAGGAGATGACTGTACAGAATATACAATCAATGTTGTGTCGTGTTTGTGTTGCACAATAATGTAGATGAAGGATGGATATGTCTAAGCCTTTAGCATAATTTATCCATGCTTCTAGCCAGTTATTTTTAGGATGAGATGAATCATAGCCTGTTTCTGCCCACTGACTATAAAAGGAGCCTAAAATGCCCATCTCAGATGCCGGTGTCTTTTGTAACTGTTTTTGTAGTACTGCTTTTCCTTAATGCAGTTTCACATTTATGGTTGTTTAGAACAAGCTGTTTGTAAACCAGGAGGCATCAGATCTCTTATGCTGAAACTAAACACAAAATTAGTTTATTTTATAGAATAAAATATGATCTGGAGAGGGCAAAAAAAATGTGTAAGTGATAGAGCAATCCACTCAAAGGTCTCCAGAGCTGTGGCTTCCAGAGGTGGGTACTCTGGCAGCTCTTGTGTGCGGGTACCAGGGCTCTCCCTGCCCATCTTCTTGCCAGTGGTGACCCTTTCCAACTCTCCAGGCATTTCTCAACCCCTGTTCTTCTGACCCATTGTGCTGGAGTGAGCTGAAGTTACTTGGAGGGCTTTCTTCTATCCCTCTGAGCTCCATTCACAGCAGGGAACCACCGCAGAGGTGAGGTGCCTGCAGTATCAGCATCCCTCTGGGGCTTGATGGACCTGGTCAGAGGGTGCATGAGGCAGGAGACTGCAGCAAGGCTTCATCCTGCAGGAACTCACATGAGGGAATCACGAGGTGGGATCGTGCTGGCAGAAGGGCACACACTGAACAGCACAGATGTGGCCAGCTGTTGTTGCTTCATGGATGGTTTAACAGCATCTGGCAAGGTCACTGCAGATGTACTGGACCAGTGGCTCCACAGCCTGAGAAAGGAGTTTCCTCCAGGGCTGACCCCACGAGAGCATCAAACCAAACTCAAAAACGTGAGTGTGCAGGCAACCACCCTTCTCTGCCTAAACAAATCAGTGTTAAACAACATTAGAGGCTCATTACAGCAGGGACCAGCTCTCCTGTTCTCCATCTTGTTCTCTGCTTTCTTTCTAACATTGTCATAATAGAGATAATGGTGATGTTATTAAAACATATGACAAGATTGGTGTAATATATTCTTTTCTGACTGAAGGTATTGGTATTTATGAATGTAAGGCACAGAATGCTGTAAATAAATTAATTTCAATGTGTATAAAATGCTTTTATTTTGTAAAATAGTTTATTTTTGGTTAATGACATAATTAATTATTATCTTTTGTTACGTAAATTATTGTGGAAAGTTTTGCAAAATGATTTATCTTTTACCTTTTTGATAAAGAACTAATAGACCATAATTTCACACTAGTCATTAAGCTGATTGGGACAAGTTTAGTAGGACTGATTTTGCATTCTGATGCTGCACACTCTGCTGGCCAAATGAAAAGCAGTTAACTATACCCTTCAGATCCACTATTCACTGTCAAAACCAGGAAAACCAGCAGACTGCACTGCTATCTGCACCGAAACTCCATCAGTCCCACTGGACCCATGAAGAATGAATAATTTTAGGCTTTTCTCCATATTTCCATTTTCTCCATGCACTTTTTCCACGCTGCAGGACAGATCGCATTCACGCTGCCAGAGAGGGGGAGGAAGGCTCACTGCAAGCTTCAGGGTTGAGGAATAAATACCAGAAAAGCAATATCAGATGACAGAGACCATAAAACAGGTAGAACAATGGGGGTTTTTATTTGCGTTACCCAACATTTGGATTTAGTGTTGGGAAGGAGGGGAGCTCTCCGGTTTTGCTGTGGGTGGTTCATAAGGCTGAAGCTCTAAATCAGCGCTTGGAAACACAAAAGCAGCCTTGTGCAGAGTGCTCATCCCCGGTTGTAGGCAGTCATTATCTCTGAGAGCGTGCTCAGAACTTGTGTAGGAGTTTTCCTCTGCCAAGAGAGTATTTTGAAAGTCTGGTTTTTGACATCCCAATTTCTTTGCGTGCTCCATCTCCTGGGCTTTGCTTCCTGAGGCAGTTCCGTCAGGCACTTGCAAGTCTTTTGATTCAAGGGATTCGTAAATCTAACCAGGGTGAGACCGTGCTAAAAACGCGGTAGAAAAGGCTGTCTATTTTCTCAACTAAAAATTATTTGTATTTTTTAAATTAAAAATGTAAATACAAGTTTAAATACAATTAAAAAGATCAAAACCTTGCAGCTGTGAGTTCTGTCAGTGGCCTCCTGGCATTGCTCAGAATTAAGAACAAGGTACCAGGATTACTTGGATGCACAGCACCAACATGGTCCTCAGTGCATCACCCACCTCTCCCTGGTAAACACCAAGCACTTCATCAGGCACCCTGAGTTTCTTGACCTATCAGCAACCTCTTTGTTACTTAAAAGTAGATGGTTGCTGCTGTTTATTCCCTTTTACACCAGCACAGGGAAGAAAGGGAAGAGAAAGAGGCCTGTAGAGAAGATCTGAAGGCAGTGCTTAAGAAATGCTGTTACTTTCCATTGCTATTGGTGTGCACAGCATTGTACTCCCTCTCTCACTGTGGCTCTCCTTCCTTTTCTCCAGCTTATCTTCCTCTCAGCACTAGGAACACCTGTTTGTTTGTCTATGGCAATAGGGTTTAAATCTGCTCAAATTACTTGGTGCCTTTTAGCAATACTGTGATTTGTTTCATATCAGTATTGTGCAGGAGGAAAATGTGAGGCCCAGTGCGATTAGCTGAAGGACTTTTTGGCTTACATCTGTGCAGAAAGATCTCTAAAAATCACTGTAGGTTGAAATGGGATCTTGTAAGGAAGCACCTCAGGCTGTTTCCTGTTGCTGACATTTCGGTGGGGGCTATTTGGACGGGATGGCCCCTCTGCGTCTGTCCTAATCCCTATTTGGGGGATTATGGCATTGTGCTTCCTGAGGGCTATTGGCTGGTGTAATCCCCTGCTACGTGAGAGATTTGCTGTAGGATGATGCTGAAATGAAAACTAGTGTTCTTACTCCAAAGATGCTGTTGTGCTGCAGCAGGGCTGTTATGGCACAAGCTGCTTGCTTGGCTTCTTTCCTCTTCTCTCAGAAATGTGATCTGAAACAAGTGCCTGCATCAAGAACAAACGTGTCTGTTCTTACACTTCTCCACAAGCATAAAAAATGGGTAGAAGTGACATTTTAATGAATGTGTGTTACCTGCGCTTGTCACACTGGCATCAGAAAATCAGTTATGGCATATATTTTAACTTTTGTCCATATTAGGCCTAACGTCTTTTGAACCAAATTAAACAGAAATTGAGTTTGTTCATAGAATGAACTGTATGTGGTAGTAACTGCATCGGGATAGCATGCTTAGATATCACAGTATCACAATATGCTAGAGATTGGAAGGGACCTCAAAAGATCATCCAGTCCAATCCCCCTGCCAGAGCAGGAACACCTAGATAAGGTTACACAAGATATGCCTCAGCTTCCCCAGTTTATCACAAAAAATGAAACAATAAATTTATCACAGAAAAGGAGGTAGTTTCAATACTATTTTTAGTACTGAAATATCCCTTTCATTTCAGAAAAGTCTCCTCTAACTTACACTGAAGAAATAGATCAGAGCTGTGTCTGTTCCCTCATACTCCTCACATGGGTATAAAATAAAGCTGGCTAAAAAGATATATTTACTTGTATCACCAGAATAAAGACATACACGGGGTTTTGGTGGAGTTCTTTGTCTGTATAATGCTGAGAGAAGGTGAATTGAACTTTTGCTTCTGTCACATCAACAGGTACCTCTAAACACTGGGATAGTGCGAAGTGGCCACATGCTGCCAGAGGATGCATTTCAGATTCCTTCCAGTGCCTGGAAATGAGTCATTTTCTATGCTTTGGAGTTAAATACAGGAATCATTAAGCAACTGTTGCTACCTGACAGGTCTTTTGCTGAGGAAGCACGGCCTTGTTTCCATCAAGGGGTTTTATGCTACGTTCACCTTGCTTGTCGGCAGTTGCTGGATGGTCACCTGCCAACAGCTACAGAGCTGCCTGCCAAGTGTTCAGACGTTGTAGTTGATAACAACAGGGGAAATCCCATCTGGTAGATGGCAATATCATATTGCACCTCTTCCTAACAGGCAGGAGTTAATTCTTTATCTACAGCTTCTGTTTGTGGTAAAACAGAAGGTGGCACTGCCTGGCTGTACATGCACTTTGAGCTTTACATGTACCAGGTTTCCACCACTAGCACATCTGTTGCCGTAAGACATGGCAAAAATAAAGAAGGCAATTCTGTGCACACAGGCTGGGTGATGAAGGGCTTGAGAGCAGCCCTACTGGGAAGGACTTGGGGGTACTGGTGAGTTAAAAGCTGGACATGACCCAGCAGTGTGTTCTTGCAGCTCAGAAATCAGCTGGATCCTGGGCTGCATCAAAAGGAGTGTGACCAGCAGGACAAGGGAGGTGATCCTAACACCTCTACTCCACTCTTGTGTGTCCTCCCCCTGCAGTCCTGCATTCAGCTCTGGGGCCCCCAGCACAAGAGGGATGTGGAGCTGTTGGGGGGAGCCCAGAGGAGGGCACAAAGATGCCCCAAGGGCTGGGGCACCTCTGCTATGGAGACAGGCTGAGAGAGCTGGGCTTGTTCAGCCTGGGGAAGAGAAGACTCCAGGGACCTTTTCAATGCTTGAAGGGGGCGTATGAGAAAGGAGGAGAAAGACTTTTTACCAAGGCCTGTAGTCACAGGAGAAGAGGCAGTGGCATTAAACTGAAAGAGGGTAGGTTTAGACTGGATGTAAGGAAGAAGTTCTCCACTATGAGGGTGCTGAGGCGCTGGCACAGGGTGCCCAGAGAAGCTGTGGCTGCCCCATCCCTGGCAGTGTTCCAGGCCAGGTTGGATGGGGCTTGGAGCAACCTGCTCTAGTGGAAGGTGTCCCTGCCCGTGGCAGGGGGCTGAAACTGGATGAGCTTTAAGGTCCCTTCCAACCCAAACCAGTCTGGGGTTCTGCCTTTCAGAAATGGTGACACCCAGGGTGCCCTTGCACTGTACAAAATGAGGGCTTTGGCTGCAACCGCACTTGGTAAAGTCTGGGACAAGCAGAAAGCAGAGGGAGATGCGCTGTGCTCCTCATTGCTAACCTTGCTGTGAACAGAAACTGAGCATTCATTTACCAAAGCCAGGTTTGATTTCACTTTTTCTTGTAGCAAATTGTTCTGCACTCATGGGCTTACTGGCTTTTAAAAATAGTTGTTTCAATTGTGTTTAATCAGTCTAATACCTCTTAAAGTACTGGATTTTGAGTAGCACACACAGGTTTATATATAATCACTACTTATTGGTGGAAACAGGTGGGGAAAATGAATACTAGAGGAGTGCAATATGTTTTACAAATACATTGTAAAATGAGATGAAAACTGACAAAAATGGTGAGAGAGATATAGTGCAGGTGAAGACAGGAGTTTAAGAGCTGTGTGACAAACCCACTGCATGGAAAAGACAGGGAAAGTGGGGAGAAGGGACTGAAAATGTATTTAGAGGTGCCTTTCTCACCTAGTGCTGTGCTCTCAGCTGCACATGCCTCTCATGAGCCGAGACATGACTAGGTGCCCTAGATGGTGTTACAGCACTGTGATTCCTGGTTACCTCCTACTGCTTGTTCTGCACTCTCAAGGGACCAGCTGGTACAACAGCAACATCCTAAGAAAGCTTTGCCTTTGGAGGGGTTCCATCATGTTGGCAAACACCACCCAATCCACTCAGTGAGAATGGGGTTGTTCTTCTGAAGTAATAGTGTGAAATGCAAGCAGGTTGTTTGTAAGCCCAAGTGTGCTGATTTGATAGCTGTTTCTCAGTTGTGTCAGTGTGTCCTTAAATTCTTGTCTTTTAAAGCAAATGGAATGGTTCTGCAGAGACAGAGGCTTGTTTGTATTGGAGATCTGGCCATGCAGCTGGTGTGCCAGATTTCTGGGTGGTACAAGCTCTCATAGCTGAGAAATCCCAATAGAAGAGCAGATAGTAGGTTCACAAATGGAACTTTCACCCTAAATTGCATATTCCCGTGTGTCTCCATTGTCTAGAATTGCCCATCAGGTGTCTGTGGCTTTCAACCCCAGGGAGAAAAGTCTGCTGCTGGAGAAAGGCTGGCTCTGTCCATGTCTCAGTTACAAAGGAAGAGACGTTGCCACTTACCACCGCCCCGCTGCTGTTTGCTCATGTAGTCAGATTAAGTGCTGAAAACAAGGGCATTGTCTCCCTCTCTCAGCTGCTGGAGCTGCAGGTCTTCAGGGAATGATGCCGGGTTTCCTCTTGATCAAGTGCAGCAGCTCTCAGAAGTGGCAGTCCATGTTTCCTGTTGGAGGAGACTGTGTGGTAAGATCTCCTGTGATGAGGTTTGGTTTGTTGTGGGTTTTCTTTCATAACTTGGTTGGTTTTGTGTTTTTCCTTAACCTTTGCTAAGTGCTGGTGATCTGTCAGAGGGCAATGAAGTGCATCTTCTGGGCAGCTAGCTGCTGCCATAGAGCAGAGCTTGCAGACCTGTCTAAAGCAGGAGCCAAGAGAGCAGTGGGGTTTTGTACAACACATCCCAGCATGTGAGGTGCCTCTGTTTGCTTAGCAGGGCTTGTGGGTCTCCATACTTTGTCACAGGTAATAGCCAGTACTTGCATTCATGTGCCTTTTTCATCCAGCAGCATGCAAAGACCTTTCACATGCTTTTAAGATGAAAGAAAAAGACCTCAACATCTATGAATGACAACTGAAGGCAGCTTCTTCTCTCAGCCTGATTCTCTCTCCAGTCATGTGTTTGCTTTCAGTGTGCTCCCTGCTGAGGGAGCAGCAGCCAAACCCACACTGACAGAAAAAGGGACCAGCCTTCTCTTCCTTTAGATTTTCTCTCTGAAGATGCTTCCTCTCTACCACAGCTGTTGAGCTGTGTTTTCATAATGGCACATTTTGAATGACAAAACAGGGGTGACAGCATCTTCGGGTGACAGCATCTTTGGGTGACAGCATCTTCGGGTGACAGCATCTGCAGGTAATGGGGTCTTCATGCCCCAAGCAGTAGCCTCACTGGTACAGGGCATTCTTTCCTCTTCATGTGTCTTCCCCAGGACTTCACAAACCCAGAGCTGTGTTAGGTTTTATCCTGTTTGGGGCACTCAGTGCTGGGCTAGGGATGCTGTTGAGTCAGAAGTAGGTGCTGCAGCCTAACACCTGCCTGCCTGCTGAGGCAGTGCAATGTCTGTGTATGCCCTTCACTGGTCTGAGCTGTGAAACAGCATCACTCAAATCAGCATTCCTGCAGCTCCAGGTGTCCATCTGGACCATGCACATGTGGGCAGGTAGAGCTGTCACATGGATGGGCCGCAAAGGGTTCAGTTATGGTGACCTGACCTGCAGTTCAGCTCAAACTCCCTGTGAACTAATAGGGATTAATTACACATCGTAAGACAAAGTTAAATACAGCTTGCAAGGTGCAGCCTCTCCTCATAACAGAGATACGTCAGACCTCTGATGATCTTTGTGGCCCTCCTGGGGATTTGCTCCCACAGGTCCATGTTTGAACAAGGTGTGTGTGTGTGTTTGCAGAGCCTCAGTTTCTAGGGTCATAATAGCCAAAGTGACTGCTGCCACCTGAAGAAGCTGCTGCTGGGCATGCTACAGTGTGAGGTATTGCTGCAGCATCGTTTATAGACTCATTCTAGAAGCAATTTATTCCTTTTAGGAATGAGAAAAACCCCAAAATCAGTTATAAAAACCCCAACAAAATAACAAAAAAACCAACCAAACAAACATCAAGCAACACCAACCACACAAGAAAAGAAAGGTTTCTGAGTATTATGCTTGATAGATGTGGTATCACACTGGTGACTGGTCCTCATCTCAGAAGATGAGCAGCTATCTGGTATCCGCAAAGTCAGTGCAGGGCTGGATGTGTTTACTGCACGTGTCTTTGCTCAGACTACAAGTGCTGAGCGCTGGGTGGCAATCCCAGGGGAAGGCAGCAGCACGTGGATGCTGCTGCACAGCTGGGGTTACTGCCTTCTGTACTCAGGCACCCATCTGTACTGCGTGTGAAGAAGATGCAGCCTGACATCTGGCCCTTAGGGAGGGGAGATGGGGAAGGAAGTGGGCGTTGACAGCTCAGAGATCAGACACCTTAAAGCAGTCAGCGTGGATACTGGTACTGGGGTGGCTGCAGAGGAGAAGGGGCTGTGTTCTGCCCTTGCAGCCTGCGCTGCAGGCTGTGCTCCCATGGCTAGGCTGTGACTGGTGTTTGGAGTAGCTGATTGAAAGCTGTATAAGGCATATTTGTTAGTTATGTTTCAGGGTAGATGTTGTGAGGCTGTGGAGGGAACAGGGTGGAAGTGCAGTAGGTGCAGGGGTGGCAGCTATAGGAGCACCATGTCCTGCTACACTTGTAATGAAGTAAATCTGCGTTATTTCCCCCACACAGCATGGCTAAAACCATGCTGCATTTGCTCCCTGGTCTGGAAATGTTACTATCATGGGGGTCTCATTCCAGTGCTTTGGCTGGTTTGATCCTGGCAGGATTTGTCACCAGTTTATTCAGCACAGTCCATTTAGGCAGATATCTTCAGCCCTGTTGTAAGGTTCTCATTTTCCAGCTGTCATCTTGTATAAAAAAGACATTTGCTGGACAACCAGGTCAGTCAGACTTCATAAATTCATGCAGTTTCATGGGATAAACTGTGTATGTGCTTAAAAGCGTGGAAAAGCCTCAAGCATGAGATGATGGGAAGTGGAGCACTGCACCACCACCTTACCACCATCCCTGGAGAGGGATGTGGGTGCTCTGAGATGTATATGTGGGTCTAATTATAATACTCCTTGAATAACAAAACTGAAGGCTTCTGAGGCAATCAATGTAAAGAGGCCAGAGCAGAGAGTAGGGAGTGTTACCCCCAGGACTACCTGACCACACTGTCCTCCTGTACAAGTATGAAGACCAAGCCATAGGCAACCTCTTCCTCTGCAGACTGGATGCTGGAAATGTGTCAGCCTTTCTCCATGTAGGTCCCAGAGACGTAGTGAGCTGCCAAGTGATGGAGGAGGCTTTAAGAGGTAGACTTGACCCTGGTGCAGAACCAGTGCAAGGTGCCTGTCCCCTTGGGTCACTGTGTGTCCCGCTGGTGCTTTGGTACTGCAGAGCCTGAAGGCATAAGGGTCTGAGTATGGGTGTTTTGACTGAGTCACATGAAGTAGCTGACATGAGAGAGCACTACAGAACTAATTTGCTTTTCCCATCCATCAATAGATCAAATATCAGTCCTATCTTGTTTTCTAACTGGTCCTTTGAGGGTGCATTAGCCACACATCAAAACATTTCTTGGTCTTCAAAAATAAGCAGATTATTAGTAATAGAAAAAAGTTCACCTCTATGTTATTGACACATCAACAATAAATCTGGCTTTTTCTACTGTTTCTCTCCATCTTAACTATTAGAAAAAGGTCTTTCAGCACTGTAGGAGTCCAAACATGAGCATAATTGGATTGCACCATTTGATTTCAGGTGAACTACCACCCATTACTGGCCTCACTACTGCAACGTGCCCATTTGGTTTGACTTCCATTCTTGGGGATGTCACGGGCTAACTTCAGTACAGGTCAGATTCTCCCCTTGCTTACAGCCATAAAACAAACCATTTTATTCAAAGCCTCCAACAGCACATAAGAATTGTGCAAGATGCAGGAAATTGCATCAGGCATTATAAAAATCACAGTGTATAGCATGAAATAATGCATTAGCAGCTCATCCAAACCAGTTTAGCACTAAATCACTTCAAATTTAAAGGTGGTGTTTCACAGTTCACATCACTCCTGGTGACTGATGCCAGTAAAGACCCCATCAACACAGAAGGCTGGGTAATGGGGTTGGTGGCCCACCCTAATTCCAGCATCATGAGGTAAGGCTTTGCTAACAGTGCTGCTATTATTACCATGTCTGCCTTCCTTATTAGGGCAGTCTGAGGTTTAATTTGGACTTGGGCTCCCTCAAATGAATCAGTTCATCACTGAACTGGAAGATGGCAAAGTCCTTACTGGTAACACTCACAGCTCACCCACATGTCAAGAAATGGGTAAGATGAGGGAGGACAGCCTGTGGATGCCCAGATTACCTCCAGCCATGGCCAGATCCTCACTGAAGAGCAGGAGGTAGAGACCCATCTGGTGAGCTGGTTATACAGTGTGGGGCTTTGCTCCTGCCCAAAGTGTGTGGCTTTGGGGGGACCTGAGAGCAGCCCCAAGTACCTACAGGGAGGGCATAGAGGAGCCAGAGCCAGGCTCTGCATGGTGGTGCAGGGCAGGAGGATGAGGCAATGGGCACAAGCTAAAACATGAGAGGTTTGGATGGGTGTAAGCAGAAGCTTTCTCCCCATGAGGGGGGTCAGAACTGGATGGTCAAGATCATTTCCAACCCAAACCACTCTACGATTCTATGATTCTCAAGCCATAGTTTCTGTAACCATTTTGTGAACACGTTAAACTCAAACCCAAGCCATATACCTGGTCTGAATGAAGACGTGCATCACTATTTTTAGCATGTATTCATTTAATAAAACTTGTCTTGCCCTAACTACTTCATAGAAGTTCTTTTATTTTTAAAATTACACATCTATATTATAATTCCAATATGGAACTTGCTGACAGAGTCATTAGTTGCATTGCAAAGGGTGCATAGCAATCCACGTTAACTTTTGTATTGCTTTAGGATGATCACAGCTTATTAAAAATAGAAGGTGCTGCATATAGACCAATTGCACTCATGTGGTGTTAGGTTTTAAAGGTAATGCCTAAGCCATGTCCCACCTGGAAAGGAAAAATACAGCTGTGGAATTTTGCTTAAAGTAATCCATATAAATCATACTCCACAGTTTCTCACAGCAGTTCTATGTTGTTGCCAATGCAATTTTAGAGTAAAGTGTAGTAATAACCTTAATGGCCAAGAAACTCTATTAAATTGGTATTGCACCAGGTAATATATTCTGAAATCATACATGGAAGAAGTCTGCATTTGGATATTTCATAACGTTTGAAACCAGAATTGAAAGCCTCCTGGAGAAGAAAGACTTCCTTAGCATATAAAGAAGAGGGATGCCACACGTCTCATAGACGTACCTGAGCTGTGAGTTAGGCGGCAGGGAAGGCGAATGTGGAGCTCAGAGCAGAGATAGAAGCACTCAATGTGAGCAACACTGTGACCATTGCACAGCAGTGCATGAACAGGAACATGAAATTCCTTAGATTTTCATGTTCCTGTTCATGCATTCCTTAAATTCCTGCCCATGCAGCCACCACATCTGAGGAATTTCACGTTCATGAGCACAGGATGCTTCCCCACCTCCTGCAGTGCTGGTTCAGCAGGCAAGAGCAGTGCTGCCTGCACAGAACCTCCTTCCTGATACCCAAGGGATCCAGGGAAGCCTTTGGGAAGCTGAATAGGATTCAGTTTTCTCCATGCAGCTCCTGGTGAATAGGAGGTTTTAAGTGGAGCATGGGATGGGATGGGATGGGATGGGATGGGATGATAGGATCCTCTGCCCAGGCTGGCACTGGGCACAGGGAAGCCTTTCCCTTGCTGGAGCTGCCTGGAGGTCCTCAGGAGTATGGGGTGCATTTCTCTTCCTCTGTTAGGGTTCAGAGGAGAATGAAAGCCTTGGTGAGGGCTGGATGGAAGGGTGGCTTTGGAGCCTTGGGCCATCTGGGACCATTCCTTATGGAACAAGACAAAAGCCTGCAAAACCAAACATTTAAATATATTTGCATATCTGCACACACACGCACTCTGGTGAAAGAAAAAAAAACCAAATTTTTAAATCCTTGGTCTCTTGTCTTAGAGGATGGTTAAATATAGAAAGCATCACAGGAGGCATCCCACCAGGTACCACCCCAGCATGCAGCACAGCAGGCATCACTGCAGGCACCTCAGCAGGCATAACAGCAGGCAGGCAGAGCAGACGTCACTCCACCTCATCTCACCAGCACATCACAGCAGGAACCACAACAGGGTGATGCTTTGCTGCCAGCCCTGCTTTGGGGACAGAGGGATGAGGAAAGCAGGGCCCTTGTGTGGGCAGAAGCAGGCAGCATGGGTGACTGATGACCCACCAGCATGAGTGGGCTCAGGAAGGGCTCAGGAAGGGCTCAGGAAGGGAGAAGCAGCATCCTCTGAGAACATCCAGTTATTGTACTGGTGGAAAGAAGAGCCCCAAAGGTATCATGCCTGCTCGTCAGCTGACTTTTAAGGAGCTTTATGTATGTATTTATAGGAGCTTCATGTATGTTTTGTCCAAAAATGTGAAAAATTGGCTTTACTTCCATCAGCTATCACATTCCCAAAAATAGAGTTTTCATAATAAAATCAAGCCTCTGGCTGAGCATGCAGAACATGACCTTGGGTGGCCTTTCCCCATGGGCAATGGGGAGAGCAATCCTATGGCAGCGCCGTGTACAGGAATGGTGTTCCCTTGGGGCTTGTCTCTTACAGAAAAAAGAGAAAAGGAAGAAGCAGTGATGCAGATAAAAAATGTGCATTTACTTGTCTCAAATGCTCCTTTCACAGGGTCTGGTTGGCTTGTGAGCACCCCATGCCCATGAAGGTTGGGATGCAGCACCATAGGGAGCCAAGCCTGGAGCTCCCTGACCAGCTTCTCTGGTGATGGGAATAACCTGACACCATGAAGCTGGTTTTCATAAATCCCACGGGAATCTCCAGGCTGCCAATGCAGCCTTGCTCCAATTCTCTCTTGCCTTAAAGAAGGAAAATTTTTGGGTTCATATTTAAAATGAGGAATAATCTGTTCTCTGAGTTAGGACCTTGTGTGCCCAGTGGAAAACACCATCAGGAATTATGATATTTAAATCCATATTCTGGTGTCCAGGGACAAATGCCTCACTAATGCCCTAAGATGTGGGGCATAAAAAGAGCATGTCTTACTTCCGTGTCCTTTTCAAGGTCACTTCTCCATTTACAGAATTTATCTTACTGTTTACAAGAGATTTCAAAGAGGTCTTTAATAAATGAAGGGTTTTGCATCATAGAAGTATTTTTGATACATAAAATGAACACCGGATTACTAAAAATATCATAATGTTGATCCTTTTGCTCAGCTCATTCTGTTGTTAATCTTGATACCGGGGTAGCCTTGGTAAGGAAACAGGCACTGGCACAGATGGTTTGGAAAATGAACCCTGATGTTGATGCAGTGCAGTGTAGGAACAGATGAACGCATTGAAACAGGCTGACACGTGGGCTGGAAACGGAGGAAATGCTCCAGGCCTTGCTCTGGGCTTCGTTTGTACAGCTCATGGGGGTCACTGTGTTCCCTCTGTCTCCCCACCACAGTTACTTGAAGGAGGACTGTGCTTAGGCAGTGGCTGCACTGCAGAGCTGGCGCCGAAGACATAGTTTGCAATGATGAGCTAGGACTAAACCTTGTTGTGTGGGGAGGTCGTACATTCCCAGTCCAGCCTTGCGGGACAGCAGTGAGTTTCTGTCCAAGCTGTTTCCACATTGAAAGCACAGCATTTGGCTGTGCAAACATGGTGCTAAACCCTCCTGAATTATACGTACTATAAGCGTTGCTATTCAAGTGATGAGCCTAAAAAGATCATGTCAGGCCTTTTAAATGGCAGTGTTTTGTGGATTTCCTGTTTATATTTCAAATGTTAGGACACTAACAAGCTGGTAGTTTCATTTATAGATGGTTTGGCTGGTGCTGGTATCCAGTATTTGTCCACCTCCACCGTTTCCTGTGTTGAACAATCTCCCTGTGTTTCATCCACACGCTGGGGCAAGCTCTTTCCTCAGCTCTTGCCCACAGGGTGGTTATAGGAGAACTGAGCTATCTGTGACTATCAGTTTGAATACTGGCATGTAAACAGCTGATGTGCTCGTCAGCAGTTAAGCAAACACTCTGGAAATCATCTTCAAGGAATGAAAGGAAAAAGATTGCATGAGTTTATTTATTTGAGGGTGGGTAGAACTGACAAGGCCAAGGACACCTGTCATCATTAATATGTCAGTAAGAGATCTCTTAATATCCAAACTGGTTTCAGTTCTTAGTGCCTTGCCATCCCTCGTCGGATCAGAAGTTCCTTAAATCAATGTGATGAAGCTATTAAACACGTACACTCCACGTAAAGGTGATACTTGCACTCCTGTGCTTTCCTTTCAAATTCTTTTCAAAGGAATTCCTTTCAAAACAGGTAAATTGATTTCAAAATAAGAGTGAGTGGGAGTTTTTACAGGATAAAAGTGGGTTTGACTCAATGTTTTCATTCCTCGGTAATGCTGCAGCATAATAGTTTGTGAATCAGAGCCATGGGATCTTCAAGCATCAGTATCCAACACTTCACATTTTTACTCAAAGGACCTACTTTTACAATGAACAGATAACCTGTGGAGGTGGTGAGGACCAGGAGATGAATGTCACCTTGCAGTACCTCAGCTTGTGTTTTATCCGTGGCCTGAAGGCACATACAGGGCTATGAACTCTGCCTTTGGACTCTCAAGACAAGAGCTGTGCTCAGCACCAGCAGACTTCTAAGGACCCTCACTCCTGCCTGGATCAAGCCCTTAAGAGCATGTTGGAGCAGCATCCGTGCCATGCACAGGCACGTCAGCCACTCTGCTTTCAAGAGCAGGTTCCCATGCAGTAAATTGGTTAATAACAGTAACATTCCAAAAGTGGCTTTTTCAAAGACAAGGATGTGAGGATTGTTTTATTCAGGACAGTTTTGAATCCAGTGCTTAATTTAGCCAATATACTTTGAATTATACATAGATTTAACATTTACTCTTCAGAAGCTAAATGTTCCTTAAAAGGTCATGTTTCATTTTGTATTAAAACATGCTGTGTTGGCTTTCTGCTCAGGTTTTCTTTGCACTTATGAGCGCTTAAGGTAAAATGTTTTCTACTTCCCAAAACAGCAAGTGTACAGACACTTAATAAAGAAATGTTTTCTTCATCCCCATTTCTGCACAGTAGGAATTGTTCATCTCTATCGAGCAGCAGAATGGAAGAATCCAGGCTCATTTCTTCATGTTTCCATCTCAGATTCTCCAGAGAGCGATGATTATTACATTAACACAATATTATTCTTCCTGCATGATCAGCCTGTCTAACTCATCACACTGTTCTCAGCTGCCAACTTTGCTTTATAAGCTCTGGTGTCACCACCAAATTTGCTGAGGGTCACTCAATCCCCCTGTCCGTGTTGCTGACAAAGATGTTAAAAAGCACAGACCTCCGAGGGGTGCCACTCATCACTGGAGTGGAGCTCCAAAGTGCTCACCTGAGCACACGTGAAACTCCAGGTAAAGTGGCAGGAAAAGCTGGCCTTGGAGCTGTAAAGAAAAGGTCAGTTCTGAAGCTGAGAAAGCACGAAGTGTCTCTGAACTGAAACTGAAATCACTGCAAAGTGCAAGGAAAAGAAATGGAGAATGGGGATGGGGTAAAAAATGCACCTGTGTGTGTAAGAGACAGACACAGCTATGCTGCAGAAAGAAATGCTGTCTTTCACCTGGTCCATCAGCAGATGACTTCAGGTTTATTAAAATCCCCTGCTAATTGCACTCCAGACAACAGCCACAGGCTTCTGCTTGCTTCTTTAGAGGTTTGTGAATGACTCAACTGAAATGTGATGTTTTGGTTTAATGCAGGCAAAAGAGCATCGTTTTTCTCTCACACCAGTCTGTAGGAAGGCGTTTCGCTTGCAGCCCAGAAAGCCAACCATATCCTGAGCTGCATCAAAAGGAGCGTGACCAGCAGGTCGAAGGAGGTGATCCTGCCCCTCTACTCTGCTCTTGTGAGACCTCACCTGGAGTATTGTGTGCGGTTCTGGTGTCCTCAACATAAAAAGGACATGGAACTGTTGGAACAAGTCCAGAGGAGGCCATGAGGATGGTCAGGGGACTGGAGCACCTCCCATATGTAGACAGGCTGAGAAAGTTGGGACTGTTCAGCCTGGAGAAGAGAAGGCTGCGTGGAGACCTCATAGCAGCCTTCCAGTATCTGAAGGGAGCCTATAGAGATGCTGGGGATGGACTCTTCGTTAGGGACTGTAATGACAGGACAAGGGTAATGGGTTAAAACTTAAACAGGGTAAGTTTAGATTGGATATAAGGAGGAAATTCTTTCCTGTTAGGGTGGTGAGGCACTGGAATGGGTTGCCTAGGGAGGCTGCGAATGCTCCATCCCTGGTGGTGTTGAAGGCCAGGTTGGATGAGGCCTTGGGTAATATGGTTTAGAGCGAGGTGCCCCTGCCCATGGCAGGGGGGTTGGAACTTGATGATCTTAAGGTCCTTTCCAACCCTAACTGTTCTGATTCTATGATTCAGGAGCCAGATGCTCCATTGTGCAGACACGGTTACTGCATGGATCATCCCTCTACTCACCAACGTGTCAGTGTGACAGAATACACCAGCAGTAAAAGCACACTGGAAATACCCAAAGGGAAAAAAACCTAAACTGCCAGGAGAAACAAAGTTTGCAGAACAACATCTCTTCCTAGGAAAAAGCCTCACAACTCATCAGCATGCTTCACCTAGCAGGCATGGGAATGCCTTGATCATGCCAAATTTAGCTTTGGAAATGTGTTAGTTGGCATGAGATGGAAATCTACTTAAAGTTTAAGAATCTGAAAGGATTTAGAAGAACTCAACTTTAAAACACAAGAAATATAAACCAAAGCTGACTGTAGGTGCCCCATCTCCAGCCCTCCTGAAGCACAGAGACTGCAGTATCCTTCTTCTACCATCTCTGGCTCAGCTAAACTGGCCATATGAATGCCAGTGTCAGTGAAGTGAGAGAGAGATGCAGCTTTTGAGCGTGAATCAGCCCATCCCCAGTCAGGAATTTGGTGTGATTCATCTCATCCTGAAAGCAGGCACCTCCATTCATGTGGGATGAATTCTACAGTTTAAATCAGGTGAAACCAGTCCCATCCATGTACCATTTCCAGATTAGAAAGCTTTGACAACAGTCTGCAGTTGTAGATACATTTTGAGTAGCAATTATCTCTGCTCTTTAGGACATGCAGAAATTGGATATCCAAGTCTGAAGTAGTTGCTTTAAGCTTTCTTTGTCATCAGTGGAGAAGAACGGGCACCTCTGGGGAGAGGGTCATCTGGTTTAGGAGAGCTGAATCATCCTATGGAAATGTTCCCTGCCTTCTGTTAATGAAGGTCACTGTTAACAGAAACTGCTCAAAAATGAGGAAAAAAGACCTTTTGGGAGTACAGAAACTATTTTGTGAGCTAGAAATGCAGGGGTTTGATAGCAGGTGGAGAGCCTGGCACTCATTTAGTAGTTGCATGTGCGCTGCTGAAAACAGTGGACAGAAGTGCAGGGGAGGATGCCCCAAAGCTAACTTACACACATGCCAAACAAACAAAACCTTACAGGTTCTCTGATCTTGGGCAAAAGAATGTGTGTGACTCCCAGGGTAGCCTCTGAGAATGGGATTTCAAAGACTGTTTGATTGTGCTGCTTGCACAGTGTCAGATGGAGCTTCACAGGGCTGACACCTGAGCTGAGGGGTCTACCTGGGAGCTGGCTGTGTGGCCCTGCCATGTATGTGTATTTGTATGTACATACATACATACGTATATATATATATATATACACAAAGAGAATTGAAAGGGACTGACATGACACCTTATACTCCATCATATGGATTAAAAGAGCAAAGAGCTCAGGGTGGTTGCACAAGACACTACTTTTCTCCACTGAAAGTGCTGTGTTGGTCAGAGGGAGGAGAAGCTGATGCTCTGCACCATGTATAATTCATATTGCCAGTTACTACAGGCTGAGTCTGTGCTTGTGCACTTGGAGTTAGGTATTTATGTCAGTGAAAGGGAAGAGTTTTATCTGAAATGCATATTTCTGTATCTAAAGTTCACTGACATGTGGCACAATTTGGTTTTGTGCCCAGGTACTGTGTAGGTGAATCTGGTGGGAGGTGTCAGTTGCATTTATCACTCATTAAATGCATTTTTGTTAGCTACACATTAACCCATGTGTAGGTAAAAATGGTGTATGCTCTGCTTTTATGGGTGATGTGGTGTTAACTTGGCCAAAGGTTTCCTATTTAATAATATTAATTTCCAATTTAATAACAAAGCTTTTTGTTACTAAATTGGATGAAAAATCCATGTATAGAATGATAGAGCGCTGCATACTGAGGAATAAAGAACTGTCATTGCTAAAGCTGTGTATCCTTTGCCCTCTTCTGCATCTCACTGAATGAAGAGCTCTGCTGGTTGAAAGGCTTTGGGTTTGTGCTTTTGTATTGCTCTTAACACAAGTTTATTGAGACAGTGCTACAGCTTTAGATGTGCTTGTAACATCTTTTAAACCTAAGTGATTGCATTATTTTGTCACAGAACTCTGTAATTTCATAATGGCAGAAGACAAATTAAAGGACATATGTTTCTATTGACAGAAAATACATATTGTGATCCTTCTGAAAAGCAGCACAGACTTTTTAGGTGCAGAATACACATAGTTGCAGTTAATTACACAACCGATTTTCCTGCAAAGTTATGCTTCATTTATTTCTGAGCAGTATGGTTAATTTTAATAGGCCTCCATGCTAGAATAAAATTAAGCAGATGAGTGTTTGCATGTCCCTTTTAGGGGTCAGCGTTATACCAGCCAGAATGCACATACAGCTCAGTGCTGTATATACAGGTTACAACTGCTGTCTTAAAAACAGATACCTGGGTTAGAAAAGGGGATGGGACTGAACTATTTAAACTAGAAGAGAACATAGGGTTAGGAACAAAGGGATATACATTGCCCATGAATGTATTTAAATTGGAAATGAGAATGTCTTCAACCATCAGAAGGTGAGAGCAGCCTTCTAATAGGAAAAAAGGAGGATATAGAGGATGAAACAATCTGTGAGATATACCTTGCTTGGTTTAGCACAACCTCATGATGTGATTCCTTGTGGCAGGCAGCAGTGGAGTATTGTAACTCCAATGGGGCATTGAAATATGAGTAAAGTAACCCAGGAGCTCTGCTCCAGTTATCCTCTGGTTCTCATATAACATAATGAGTACATTTTATGTAAATAACCTTGACGGTTCTTCCACTACAAGTGCTTGGATCCATGCTAATAACCATCAAGCTCATTATGTTCAAGTACTTCGACATGAAAGCTGGGAGCTTGAATGAGTTCCTCCTCTGCAGAGGTAATTGCACCAGTGGAAATGGCTGATGACCTTCAATGACTGCAGCAGGAGGCAGGAAGATGAAGGCACTTGCAAGGTGTCCCTGAGTGTGAGCGGCATCAAAGAGACCACATCAATCAAAGGAGGAACAAAAGAGGGCAGGGGAATGACTGATTGAGAACAACACCGCATCTTGCTCATTAGCTGCAGAGTCAAATTGGAGACGCAGACTGAAAGCCTGGGGCAGGATTCACTGTGAAAGGTGGCTGTGAAATAGATAAATTAGTGTCTATATACACAAGTAGCAACAATAGAAAGGAAACGGAGGTGTTGGTACCTGCTCCTTGAAGATGTCAGGTGTCAGCATCCCAAGAGGAAAATAGGGGCTTTTCTACCAAAAGATAAATTTTGCAACCACAGCTGTTCCTACTTTTTGAGGAACATCACCTCCTGATGTAGTGAGCACGTTATTCCCTGCACACTGCTGATAAGGGCCTGTCCGGGCTCAGCTGTGGAGGAAATACCCTGTATTTGAGACACCCACATCCCACAGGCACACAGGAGCTCCATAGAATGAAGCTATGGTGATGATTTGACTCCAGACAGAGAACCCTGGCAATGCATTCAGCAGCCTCCCATGTACCCAACAAATTTGATTAAGAGCTGAAGAAAATATCACTGTACTAATGATAAGCTCTACAAGTTGTTGGCCAGATTGCATTAGAGTACTCTTAGGCATCATTAATGTCAGAAACAATCGGCTGGATTTGAGGGCCACCAGCCTGCTCGGCTCCACTGCCTTTTGGGATTAGCACGGGCTATGGACAAGTACTGAGAAAGCAATTAAGGGTTATCCTGTTTCTCATGGTCTGGCTTGGAATGTGTCTTCCCATGACTGCTGTTTCACTGCATGTTTGGTGGCTGCAGAGCTATTCCTTAAGGAAAGCAAACAAATGGGCTTAAACCACGACAACGGCTCTTTCCTCACACCCGAAATGTTCCATTCTCCATTACGTAGGTGCCACACAACTGCAGCAAAACAAGGCAGCTGCTTGTGCAAGATGGTACGCTCAGAAACAGAGAATTGCTTCTGGTCATGTTGAATGTGGGTGTCCCATGATCTCCATATTGAGGGTTCGTGAAAATTCAAAGGTATTGTGCCATAACTTTGTGGAATGTTCTTCACAAAAAGGTTAGAGAAGGTTTTGCAAGAATCAGTGAAGAATCAAGAGAAAATCAGGTGCTCATGACAGACACCATCAACTGCAGAAGCCATCTGCTGTAAGGGCTGAGGCTGCCAAACCAACCTGAATTGCAGTCACACAGCTATGGGTTTCACCCCCCTCTACGAACAGCAGGGTTGGGGCTCAGACTCCTCTTGGATTTTAGAGTTTTCTCTTCATCTTTTTTGGGGAGCTGCCTCTTTTTGGACTGTTCCCCTTGGAGGTGCGCTCCTTTGGGGCTGGGCTGGTCAGTAAGAGCTGCAGCATCCCTGGGGAGGGGACACAGAGGAGGCTGTTGAGGGAGCCTGTGGGCTGGGACTTGCTCAGCATCACCTCCTCTCCCACATCACCACCATGTGAGGAGCACCTCTATCACCCCACAACCTCCCACCCTGACCAGGAGAGCAGGAACAGTGGCTCCATGGGGCTGTCTGGTTTCAGGAGGGGTTCCCTTAGCCCTGCTGTGCACAAGCCCAGGGAACACATGTGCTTTTGTGCCACAGCAAAGCACAGCACACCTTGCTGCGGGCTTATTTCTGCAGGGTGACACTGCAGAGCAGTGGGGCTGGTGCAGAAACCCTGGCTCTATTCCCTGCCTGTGCCTGGGTGGGAGCTGGGTGCATGATGCTGTTTCTCTCCTGTCTGCCCGGCAGTAGCTTTCCTCCAGACTGTTTCAGGGCTGTGTTAATCCCCTAAGTTTAACCAGTGATGTCAAAGGCTCATGTTAGCTCCCTGCACCGAGCCCTGTATCCACACACACCAACAAGAGCCAGGAAGAACTCCTGTCTCAAGCAATGCCCCTGATTCATAGTGCAGACCCCTGAGCTGTCACTGTGCATGTGGATGGAGCAGCACCAGAGTTGGGGGAAAAGGAAACGCTGGGGCTGGGCAAACTCACATCAGGAATGCTGGATACAGCCAACAGAGTAAAGATAGACCTCTCAAGGTAAGCTGGAAAGAGAGGGTGTTATTATTGATCCAGTGGTGAGCGGAGAGCAGGCGTGGGGATGGCTGTTTGCTTTGGCTGCTGAACCTACACCCTGGGGAAGGGAAGAAAACCCGCTCTGGTGTGTATTTAAATGGATGTTACTTTTTGTTGTTGTTGTTGGTTTTGTCATTAAAACTGCAAAGGGAAGAAGAGAAGTTTCTGTTCAAAACAGACAGTGGGATGGGGCTGGAGGTGACTGTTTCCACTGTGGGTGCTGGTAAAGGAAAACAAGGGAAACAAAGGGCTCGTTTCACAAACATACAGGAAGGGTGGCAGCCCCCAGCCAGCTTTCTTCAGTTCCTGCCCAGAGAGGCAGCAGTGCAGCACCCCACCAGTGTCTGGGACATGGACCAGCTCCCACCCAACCTCCTCCCTGAGCTGGAAAAAGTGTCTGTTCTCAGACAGAGCTTGCCACCCACAGTGGGTTTCTCATCCCATTGCCTGGTGTCACCCTCTCTTGTTCACCCTGCTCTGCTGAGGGCGCAGTGATTGCAGCTGGGCAGACGCTTAGCAGAAGACAGGCCCCAGTGTGTAAACCTTTCCCCATCAGTTCAGAACTGGTGAGCAGGACGAGCTGAGGGGAATGGGAGTTTCAACAAGAAGGTGTTTCAGTGAGGCATTGTCAGCTGCTGCCTGGGCAGGACATGGGTGGGCAGAAGGCTTGAGCTCAGTTAGCACAGGACAACCATCTCCTCCGCATCTCAATCTGGCTATAGGCTGAAGCCTGCAGCCCTTCTCATCTCCCAGAGCCGAGTGGCACAGAGCAGCTACAGCACTGATGGTGCAATCATGACTCAGAACATGCAACATCATGGCAAACATTCCCTGGGAGTAAAGCAGCCTCAGCTGTGGCTGGGAAAAATCACTTTTCTGGGTTTATCCTTTTTCCCCAACTTCTCAGGAGGACCAAATCTCATCTTTATATTCTTTGATTTATTGATCTTGTTGCAAAAAGAGTTAGAAGCCAAGATTATAACAAGAGGGCTAAGGATGTGGGAAGCTCAGTTCTGAGATCCACATTTGAAACAGGCCATCTAAGATCCCACTATTGCCCTGCTGGTTCCTTTTCCACACATGGACAAAAAATCCCAACCTCAGAAAGTTTTCCTGGCAGCAGCTTTGTTGAAAGTGGTGCATTCCCAAAACAAGGGGAAAAAACCCCTAAAATTGGTATTTTCCAGGGAAATGCTGGTTTCCCTGTTAACTGGGAGGCAGTGGGGTGGGCACAGGGGCCAAAGGAGTCGCTGCTGACCCTCTTAGTGTGCAAGTGTTGGGTGGATGAGGGTCTCCCATGGACAAGGAGCAGCCCTGGGGCCTCCATGTGTCCTGGCCACTGCTTCCACAAATGACAACCCCTTGGAAAACTGTGGAGGCTCCAGGGCCTGGGGAAACCCCACTGGCACAGCCCGAGCCACAGACAGCCAAGAATGAGCTGTTAGAGCTTACTCACAGGGGAGAAGGGGTGAATTTGGTTTCCTTCAGTTCCCATACAGGGCATGTATGAAATGGTTCATCCTTCATGAAAAGTTCTTAGAGACAAGCCTAATTCCTGGTTTTGCAGATAACCCAAGCTGTATATCCAGTGTGGGTCACTATATAGGGGAGTAGAAAGTTGGTTTGCAGGGGAACCTGCCTGCTCGGTAGGAAGAGAAGGGACTGAGATATGAAGGGAATCAAGGAATGCCATCATTTTGATGGGGGGGAGCTTGAGGTAAGTATCTCCTGGAAGGAGGGAAAAGGGAAAGGGCAGCCTCTGTCACATCATCTTTTAAGGAAGAGCCATGGGATTGCTCCATGCTCTGGAAGAAGAAGCCCCCTTCACACTTTCAGCATGTGGGTTGCAGCAAGAACAGAAAAAGGCTTGAGAGAAGTTGCTCTCCTTGGGGGAGAGAAAGTCAGGCAAAAAGTAATGTATTTAACAGGATAAAGCTTATTCTGCATTTATGAGTGGTAGCAAAACCCTCCATAGACAACCCTCTGAGAGTTCACAACCATGGTATTTCTGACTAGAGAATCGCAGTGAGCAGTGTGGGTAGGATTGACTGTTGTGGTGAACTGCCTGGTAAAGCCACAGGAGGGTTTCTTAGTTTACTGGCAGCATCACAAATGTGTCAGCGTTAAAGGAGGCGTCTTCTCGGCTATTCAGAAGTGTAGGGCAGTGATTGTAAATCATACCGTAAAAGGATAGAGCTATCCCCATCCACTCACTTTGTGGCAACTGGGGGGTCTGGTCCATCATCTCTTGAAGTCAACAGGAACACGGACGTCGCTGACCTGAGGAGGTTTCTCTTTGCCCCGCACCTGGAGCTGTTTCCATTTGGGAAGTGCTGCACTCCAGCAGCTCAGAGTGCTGATGGGTTTTTCAGTAACGTGTGTGTGAAAGTAATCTGCTGTGATTGACCTCAAGGGATGATTCAATCACCCGGTGCCTCGGTCTCCAGGATGCAGCTGGACACTTGCTAGAAGCTGTTCTTCCGTAATTGACCTGAGCAGACGTTCTTTATGGTTGTTCCTCACCAATGGCTCATACTGGTTATACAGCATCCCTGTGTTCGTCAGCGTCTCGTGAGTCACCAGACTGTGGAGTGGGTAATTGTTACTTTGGTTCCTTGCTGAGAGTTTAAATAACAGCCACAAATCAAACCCGCCTTATTGCTGCAAGATGCAAGTCTAAAGAATACTCAAGCACAAATGTGAAGGGAGATGAGGAGCTGGCATGCTTCACATTTCAGCTGGAACAAATGCCACTGCAATGCTGGTGTTTTCTTGGTGGAGGCAGTTTTCTTCCATGAGCAGCAAACAGAGCTGGCTGAGAAGTGGCATTTCTCTTTTATGAGATATTTAGAAGCTTCAGGTTTTGGGTTTGTTCTAGTGTGGAGCAAAACCAAGGTCTTCTCTTGATTTTCATGGGAACTGAAGAGAGTGAGGCAGGGGCTCGGTGACAGGGACTCACCCTCCACCATGCCAGTATGAGATTGGTGGCCAGACCCCTGCTAAGCGTAATTGATGGTGAGGGATTTATAACTGTGCCACCCTCATGCCCTGTGAGCAAACCTTGCAGGCAGAGGGGACCTGCAATTAGAGGAGGGACCTGAAGAGGATGTGTGCAAGGGATGACCACAGCATCCCACTGCATGGTGTGCAAGAGGTGACAGCAGCATCCCACTACATGGTGGGCAGGAGGTGATGGCAGCATCCCACTGCATGGTGTGCAAGAGGTGACCACAGCATCCCACTGCATGGTGGGCAGGAGGTGACCACAGCATTCCACTGCATGGTGGGCAAGTGGTGACAGCAGCATCCCACTGCATGGTGGGCAGGAGGTGACTGCAGCATCCCACTGCATGGTGGGCAGGAGGTGATGGCAGCATCCCACTGCATGGTGGGCAGGAGGTGACTGCAGCATCCCACTGCATGGTGGGCAGGAGGTGACTGCAGCCTCCCACTGCATGGTGGGCAGGGAAGGGTGGGCAGGAGAAAATCATGAGGAAGGGGCTGATGGCTGCTGACGGCTGCATTAATTTGATCCCATCAGCAAGACATTGGGTGGCTGTGCCAGCACTGACCCTGGAGGCACAGATCACACCTTCACAAATCAGCACTGGACTCCTGGGGATAAGGAGACTTATTTGTCTTGGATAAAGAAGGATGGAGATTGTTTCTTTTCTCCCCCCACCACAGCAGAACTTTCACACTCTGTTTTATGTGGTAGACAAGAGCAAGCTTGTGGTTCACTGTTACCTTGAGGTCCCACTTGGTCTGCTTTTTAAACATCCCAACCTACCCAAGCAAGACTTGAGTCTTTCAGCTATGTGAAAGCATCAATGAGCATCATCTGTGTGCCTGTCCAAGTGTGCCACAAGGTCCCATAGGTGTGCATGTGGGACCCAGGAGCCCCTCAGCATCACCTCCAGAGAGTAGTGCCTTTCCCTGGCAGAGCTGGTTGCTTTGGCCAGGCTCCTGCTGCTGGGGAGAGGCACACCGTGTGCTGGAGGAGCTGGGAGTGAGCATGGGCTTTCTCTTGGATAGGGAAATAGGGGACTGGGGAAGGTCAAAGCCATCCATGGGTGAGCAGAGGTGCTGGGTTAATCCCAGATTGAAGGAGGACGGGTTAGAAGCCAGGCCAGGTGTGAGATGCCATGCCCCCTGTATGCAGCCAGATAAGGAGGGAAGGCCAAGGCAACATTCACATGGGCCACTGAAGTCTGGTTTTGCCATGGTAACTCCTCCCACAGTCACCACCACCACCACCACCTTACCAGCTCCTTTTCTGCTCCTGTCATTTGGTGACAGGCAGATTGGATTCCCTCCTTATTCTTCCCTGCAGAGCCCTATTTTGTTCAGCACAGAATGACATCCCCCAAAGCAGCTTCCTCTGAAGAGAGCTGTAAATATTTTATGTCTTACTGCAGCTTGAACACAAAGCTGAAGTGTTTCCCATCTGCAAGCAGAGACCCTGCCTGAGCCTCAATTTGATGAAATAATGCACTTAGGGTTTTGAGCAAAGGAGCTTCCTCAGCCTACTCTTGTCCTTCACAGGGAGAAAACCATGATGATCATGGCTGTGGTGCTCATCAGGTCTCAGTGAGACAGAGCTCTGCTCTCACTCTCCCATTGCTGAGTAGCCCAAGAGTTGCTGCTCATCTGCCTGCTCCACCGGTAAGCTAAGACTGCCTACAGCTGGCCTGGGACTTATCTCCTTCCTCACACCCTTTCCTCCTCTCCCTTGCTTGGCCCAGGTAACCCAGCAGTGTTTCTGCATGGCAGAGCATGATGTGCATGGGGCAGTGCCTGGGGCATGGAGACAGCAGACAAAACAGCCCTCAGCCACAGGGCTCCTCTGCTGCTCAAAGGCAGCAGTGCAGCACCCCACCAGTGCTCAGGACATAGACCAGCTCCCACCCAACCTCCTCCCTGAGCTGGAAAGCCCAGAATGGTTTTCCTAGGAAAAAGTGTCTGTTCTCAGACGCAATTTGCCAGCCACAATGGGATCACTGTGGGCCTTTGTCATCGCATTACCTGGTGTCACCATCTCTCCATTCACCCTGCTCTTTTGAGGGTGCAGTGATTGCAGCTGGGCAGATGTTTAGCAGAAGGCAGGCCCCGGTGTGAAGACCTTTCCCCATCAGTTCAGAAGAACTGGTGAGCAGGACGAGCTGAGAGGAATGGGAGTTTTGCCATGGGCACCTTGGTGCACAGATCAGATGGTGGGACTGGATAAGGTATCAGAGGCTGGTGACACTCAGCACAGAGTAGGAAGAGGTGAGAGACACCCGCTGTGTGTGTAAGCCCTTCTACAGCAGACACGCCAGTGGGCAGTGACTGCTCATCACTGCCTCACCCCATCTCACCCCAGGCTTGGGCTGCAGCTGGCTGCTCCATGCATCTCCAAGGCAGACGGGTGCCACTGGCTGTAGATCTGCTGTGGAGCTCATGACTCAGGGTAGGAGCTGTGGAGTGCTGTGAGTTACGTGGCACCGGCTGCTCACCCTTCTGAAAGCAGTTTTGGCTCACCAGGCTGCTTGTGCCATGGCCCTGCATGGACCTGCTGGAGAAGGGTTAGAGGTGCCCATGTCAGCAGGCCTGGAAAAGCCATCACTACTCAGTGCTGATGCAATTACAAGCCTGCTGTGCAGGATTTGGTTAAAAAAAACCCAAGCTTAATCCAAGGCTTCTGCTGCACATCCATCCATCCATCCATCCATCCATCCATCCATCCATCCATCCATAGGGTGACTTCTGTCCACATGGAGGGGTTTCTCCAGGTGTCTGCCCTCTACAGATGGGGCATCCCCATCCTCACGGTGCATCCAGCTCCCCAGGGCTTTGGCAGGAAAGCTTCAGCACTGCCAGAGCTGCTCCTGCTGCTGCACAGCTCTGGTGGGTGAGCCTGGATGTGAGGATGGGCTTGGGCCATGCCAGCACAGCCAAGGCTCCTCTCAGCTCCTCACCTGCACACAGGTAATGGCACAGCCTGAGCCTTTCAACTGCCTTACACACTGGCTGCTGGCAGTCTCTATAACACCTCTTGGTAAGAGCTCAGATGCTTTCTCCTTTGTGGCCAGAGCTGAGATGTGTCTCTGGAGGAGGAGGTGTGGGAACATGGAGCCTTTGACTGTCTCTGATATGTGCTGCTCCTGGACCTGCTGGCTTCCTAAATGCCCAGGTAGCCTGGCCTCGTGCCTGGCATCATCCCAACCTGCTCATGCCATACGGAGGTGCCAAGCACAGCCACACACTGTTGGAGGCACCAGGCAGTGCTGGCCAAAGCACTGATAGAGCGATAAAACCAGCAAAATGAAAGAGCAAAAGCCATGGATCAGATTTGGCTCAAAGGCTGCAGAGAACATTTCTCTTTGTCATTCAGTGCACATGACAGTGTGAAAGCCCCTATTCCTGGGAATGGGAGCTGTTTTCCTCCCAGGTATGAGGCTTTCTGTCTAACCTGGTGGCTGGAAGTCCTTCGCAGCTGAGCTCATGGTTTTGAAATCACTTCCTGAGTACTGTAAGCTGCCAAGAGAGATGATGGATGGAGCCGGTCCTTTGGGAGACAGAACAAAAGCCAAGATCTGCTCACATCTGCCTCAGGTGCGTGGACTGCCTACGCTCAAGTGAGCTTGCTGCTGTCATACGTGAATTGGAGCTTTGCTTCTGAGGTGTCCTTGTTATAGGTCATCTGGGAAAACTGGAAACTGAGAAGACATTGCAGGGTGTGAATGTCTGCTGGAGCCATGTGCTCCATGGTAAGCCTTGTGACAACATAGTGTAATCAAGGACCCCTTCACTGTTTGCTCTCCATTCTCAGCCTCCCCTCCTTCCTTACGCTTAGCACAAGGGGTTCCTCTGAGCAGCTCAGCTACATGGTTTCCCATTCTCCCGTGAGATCCATTCCTCTGCTGAGACTGCCTGAGGTGGTGTTGGATCATGGCGGAAATCCCTTCCCTGGTGTTACCTTTCCCCAGGTGCTTCTGACACAGCGGAAACCCCAGGAAGACACCCACCATCCTTATCAAGATGTAACTAGCCCAGACACTGCCGCATCACATCACTGCTTCACCCTGCACCACCAGTGACTCAACCCCGGTTAACAGCAGCCGTCAGGGACTGTTTCACCCTACATTTGCTCCTGGCTGGAGGCCACCCCATAACCTGTGCAATGCACCAAGCTCCAGATCAGCCCTTCCCATGCTGTGGCTGCTTTTGAGACTGTGCTTCTTCTCCTCCACACTCCCTGCCCATGCTGCTGCAAAAGGAAGGAAGGAATGAAAGCAGGCAGCCCTGCTTCTCCATTAGCTTTGACGTTTGAGACCTAGGAATTAGCACAGCCTCTGCTCGAGGTGATCTCCTTGCAGCACTCCTGCTGACCATCAAGGCATTTATTTACATGGGCAGTTGGGTTTTCTCCCCTCTGCCGTGCTTCCGCAGGTTACTTTCCCGAAGATAATTAGGTGACTCAGGAAGACAACCGCATACCTCACATACCTGTAGGAACCACAACGCTGATAGGTGGTGTAGAGCGTTTTGAAGCTCTCGGAACAAAGAGCAGCTGAATTCCCTACCCAAACCAAAGCAAGTCCAGGCAATGTCTGCATAGTTTCGTGGAGCCCTTACCCAGCGGAGGATGAACAGTTCCTCCAGAAGGCTCTGGTCTTGCAGCACCGAGGCACCGGCTCTTTTTGTCACGGGTGTTTTGTCAGGTAAGATTTATCACTTCTATTTACTGGGTTTTCAATGATCGTGTCCAAAGTGAGGCTGGAAAAAGGTCATATTCTACTAGGAATGCAAAAAAAACCCGGCAGTCATGTTTTCTGGGAGGCAAAGCACAGAGAAATGATCCTCTCTTAAACAGGTGGGTGATTGCTATGGCTGAAATAATGTGGCAGCTAGTCACCTATGGAGATAGCTGCAGAAATGAGGTGCGGTGGTGTTTGGTACTGCTAGTTTAGCACAGACAGCTCTGCAAAAGCCACAAAAGGAGACACAGGCTTCGCTTCAGTTTGTTTACCCTTTGAATCACTGAATTGCAATTCCATTTGCTGATTTTGGAAGGAAACCAGAGACGTGTGATAGAGAAATTTTATTCCATGTGGAAACTTAGAGGGTCTTACAGATCTTAAACCCACCTCACATCTGCGTCGACATACATACCCAGTATTCCCTCTACTTTGCCATCAGACCAGTGATCCTGGAGTGCTGCAAGGTGGCTCCTGGCATCCTCATGTGCCTGTGGGATGGCTGGTACAGGCTTGTGTGCTCCTTTGGGACCATTCTGGGGGTACTTTTGCCCAGGAGTAAGACTCTAAGAGCTCGGCTGAAGGTGAAGCTAGCATTTGCAAAGCTTTTCAAGCTTTTGCTCTGGTTCCTGTGTAGATGTGTGTCCCTAGCTAGGGATGAACTGTTCAAGTGAAATCATGACATGTAAATAGAGATGCATTTGTCTCCTACCTTTATATCCAAAGGGATATAGAGGATATAGAAGAGCTTCTAGCATCTGTGGGGGTGACCTAGAACTACCCACCTGCCAGTGTCTCCCCTGTGACCAGGTTGGGACAGGTCCTTCAAAAGGGCTTTCTCATATGGAGGGCATACAGAAAAGCCTTAGGGTCCCTGAGCGATGCTGGGAGCCTGCCCCCAAGCCACTCCCTGCTCTGGCCCCCTTCACAGCCCTGCACTGAGGCAGGGGATGGTGCCACACGTTGGGGGTGGCTCCCTTTGAAGGAGGTTGTGTGTTTCCTGGCTCCTGAGTGGTTTTGTTCGTCGGGGCGAGGGGAACGATATAGCTTGCAGCTTGTCCTGACATGTGCCTGCTGTGTTTAAACCCACAGCTCTTACAGAAAGAGCTCTTGTCCTGGGGACTGTGAAGCTTTCAAGTGCGTCTTGGCTCTGGGCTCTCCTTTAGCTGTCGTAAGATCAGATTAATGATGTATTAGTTCGAGATAACTGCCATGAGATCATGTAATTAACTTGTGATGGTGCTCTGTGCCAGTTGGCTGCAACTCGCTGCTTTTAAAAACACCTCTTTCAGACCAGCTACAAATAGAGCTTTTTGATTGATGGCGTTAACAAATAGCTCATTAGTCACCTTTTGGGCTAATTAAGGGAGTAAAGAACAGCAGTGGGTGATTAAAGGCAGCCGTCAGGCTGAGCTCTGCAGTATGGGGGAAGCACTTTATTACCTCGTGCTCTTCTCTGTGGGTATCGTGCTCCCAGTTACACAGGTTTGTGATGCTCCCCTCCAAGGCCCAATCCTGCCCTGCTCAGTTCCATAAGGCTGGGTCAGACCTTCTCATCCCCACTTGAATTGCCCTTGGGCAGATGAACAGCTGCTGAGAGGCGGGTGCGGAAAGGTGATGCCTTCGCAGGGCACTGGTACCTGCCCAAGAGCAGCCGGTGCTTGCCCAGGAGATGTGACTTCACCTCCGCACTGCTCCCACACTTGGCATACGTGGCCACTTTGACACATAAAGGTTTTGCTCTGGGCAAAACTGAGGGTCAGGGGATGCTTTAACTCCTCTGGACTCATTCAGTGTAGGAAGAATCTGGGTTACAGTGCACACATCGTAAGGATGGATATACCCTTTTGGTGAACACTGGGCTGGAACAGGCATCATAACATATATATACATATATATACACACATATATATACATATATAGTGTGTATATGCCATTTTGGTGAGCACCAGAACGGACATTCTGAGCTCATGCCTGATGAGAGGAAGTCTGTGTTGCTGTCCCAGTATTTCTGCAGTGCACTGGGAAACATCCCAGGGAAAGGGGTCTGTCTTGTAGCACTTAATCCTATGCATGGCTGCTGCAAGACTGCTGCCTGAGACCACCTCCCTTCTGCCTGGGCTCCCTCTCTTTTCCATCTGGACTAAGCTCCCTTCTTCAGTCTCTGCTTCTTGCCTCAGCCTCAGTCCTGTCTTAGCTGCCCGCCTCATCCCTTTGACATGGCGAATATCCATTGCAAACCCCACTAATTGCTCGGGGTCAGTGCTCTCTCTTGCTGGAAAACACACTAGCTACTAGCCCCTATAGGGTCTGCAACGCGAGCAGAAGCAGATTGCTCTCCCCTGTCCAACCCTCCCTTGCCAAACTGATACCCAACCTCACTCTCCTCGGTGTCCTCCCTGCTGCCCCATCTAGCAGGTGGGCCCATGGCTGGTGACCACCTCAGCCTTTCTCTTGCCCCAGTCCCTGCTGATGCTCTCTCCCCCTTTGCATGGGGCTGTGACATGCTGGTGGTGACTCTGTTGACCTGCCTGGTCATCAAACCCTGTGATGGTGTGGCTTGGTGCTGTTCTGCTGCCCAGGAGCCTGCTGTGTGCACGCCACAATGCCCAGCTCCCCTGGGTCAGATGCTGCTCAGAAGGGCTCACACGTGAGCTCTTCTTAGGTGCTACAAGGGGCTGGAGAGATTTTTCATCTAAACAAGCAAATCATTAAGTGTGAAGAGCTCCTGTGTACTGTTCTGGGGACTCAGATCAGCAAGTTGCTGTGTGGTTATCCCCAGCCCTAGGTGTTCACCAGCCTTAGCAATGCCCCGGTCAGATTGGACTGAGCACCTTACAAAACTGCTCTCCTTCATTCCTCATGGAGGAGAGGAGAAATAACTGAGTCTGTGTCTTCTGCAAGATGCTGCTGATTTTTACCCCAGTCAAGCAGGTGGATGCAGCTACAGCTCTGAAGCTGAACTGTATGCAAAGAGACAGCATAGCTCAGAGAAATGAGAGATCCTTCGTACAGCATCTCCCTTCTTGTGTATATCCTTCATACAACACCTCCATGCTCAGCAGCACCAGGTTTCAGCGAGCTGGATGGAACTAACCCTGAAGGCGGTGCTTGGGCAAACACCGCCAGCTTCTTCCTGTCCTCCTGATCAAGCCCCTGCGTGCTGGAGCATTTAGGGTTTGACGCTTTAATCTCTTGTCTGTCTGGGTTAGTCTCAGGTCATTAACTTGTGTTTTCCTGCTGTTCTGGCTGTGTGAATTCTGCACTTTATGGTACTAAAAGACCCCAGACATCCCTGTGCAGCTGCTGAGTGCCCAGAGAGGCTCTGTGTCAGGTTGTTGTGTCCTCTGACAGCCCCTCCTTGCAGATTAGAGGGGTAGTAAAATACTGCTGCTGTGGACATTCAGATATTAGACTCCTTTACTCTGCAGTCTGGGAGAGGTTTGCAAGTTAGGCCAAAAACAGGCAGTGGTTTGTGATCTGTGTGGGTGTTACTGAGGTATAGTGAGAGCTGTGAAGTGGAAAGGGTCGTAACTCATTCAGCCCCTCCTGGTTTTTTATGTTGCATCAGGATATGTTGTATATGTTGTAGCGATAGAAGAAAGGCTGATGGGTTTAAACTTAAACAGGGGAAGTTCAGGTTAGACATAAAGAAGAAGTTCTTTACCATGAGGGTGGTGAGGCACTGGAACAGGCTGCCCAAAGAGGTGGTAAGTGCTCCATCCCTGGCAGTGTTCAAAGCCAGGCTGGGCAGAGCCTTGGCTCTGGTTTAGTGTGAGGTGTCCCTTCCCACGTCCATGGCAGGAGGATTGGAACTGGATGATTTTAAGCTCCTTTCCAACCCAAACCATTCTGTGATTCTATGATTCTATCTAACATATAGTACGAACGTGTGTCAAGTCTTACCTTGTTTTTTCTTAGAGGTCTGGTGGAAGCTGTAGGTGTAAATGAGCTCCCCTGTTCTAAGTGAAGCCTGAACATAGGATCTGAGTGCAGACACAGTGAAATACCTGACATTAGATTTGATTTCTTATAAGATGGAGGTAATAGGTGTTGACTGCAGCAAGGACGAGCACTTCAAGCAGCTGGAGCATAATCCCAGCCCTCACGAGACACCAGGCTGAGCAGCAATGCCTCTTTATTCACCTTGGCATTTTAGCAAGAAGTCTTGCATGAGCGTTAATGCAGCCAGTGGGCCCTGGTCTGTATTCATACCCATCCCTTTCCCTCCGATCCCACCCTTCTGGGTGGCCACAGCGGAGTGTGGGCACTATGGATACTCTGTGGTGAGACAGGGACCACAGATCCATCCCTGATCCTGTGGTGCTGGCCATGAGGACCTGACACCACCAGTCTCTGCTGTGAAGGGAAGGGATGGATAACTGAGGTTTATGTTCTTTTAGGTGTTTCTCATTGCTGGCATTACTGTCCCCAGTAAATTTTGGCCTTTGTTTTCTCTAATATCAGTTGGACCTTATGTGTCAGTAAAGTCAGAAGTTTCACATTCACAATTAACCTTCTGCGTAATGGGTGCTCAGGACTCGTGTTTATACCTTTTCATGTCTATATGATTCTGAGCAGAGGGGCAAAGAGCTCTTTCAAAGGAGTATGTGAATATGGAAAAGCCATTTTATCTTCCATGCTACGCTGATAAAGTGCCCTTTTTGTTCTTTCCCTGTTATACTTCTCCTGAACTCACAGACAAACCTGTCCCTTGGCAGGTAGAAAGAAGAAATCGCCAGCAGTACACACTGACGAGATGCCTTTCAGCAGTGGACCTGTGCAAATAACAGGGTTTTCATTCCAGTGGCTACATGGAAAAATTGCAAATACTTTCTGTTTTGGGTCACCCCCTAAAGGAGAATGTTCCTTTTCTTCTTTGATTTCTTTTCGTAAGCATTGCACGAGACATTCTGGTTAGAGATTACTCAGTGCTTTTCATAACTAAAGGAAGAAAAAAGAGAAGAAAAAGCAAACCACATCACTTCCAACCCCAAAAAGTCATTTGCAAGAGCAACTGGAAAAGTTTTACTGCTTAAATGTCAAAATGGAGCATTGCAGCTTTGCACAGAGCCCTTTTCTCCTCTTTCAGCTCGAACTAATTACATCCAACCCAAACTCACCCAGAGCCACGGTGCCTCTGAATTGCACTGGAGGTGAATTTGCTACATCAGAAGCCTCCGGGCAGTGACCTGTCCTGTTTGCTGCTCAGCAAGTGCATACACGCAAGGGTGTAGTTCTGCTGCATTAAGGTGTTGAGCAAGAGACCATGAGAAATGACCTCTCACAGGCCTGGCCAGCCAGGGAAGCATCAGCACAGCCATGCTTCACCCTGCTGAGGACCCAGCTGGGGCAGGGGCTTGGGTTGTGCTGTTCCAATAGAATATGCAATATAGAATCATGGAATACAAGGTTGGAAGGTACCTTAAGGATTATCTGGTCCAACCCTTCTAGTCAAAGCATGACCCACACTAGATGGCCCAGGACTTTGTCCAGGTGAACCTTAGATGTCCAACACTGGGGAGTCCAGCACTTCCCTAGGGAGATTATTCCAATGGCTGGTTGTCTGCAATGTGAAAAACTTCCCTCTTGCATTCAGTTGGAATCTCCCCAGGTGTAACTTGTGCCCATCACCTTTTGTTGTTTCAGTGTGACCCCTTGTAAAAAGACAGTCTCTGTCTGCCTTGTAGCCACCCTTTAAATACTGGAACATGGTGATAAGGTCTTCTCTGAGCCTTCTTTTCTCTAGGCTGGTCAAACCCAGCTCCCAGCCTTTCCTCACCTGGCAGCTTCCCAATATGGCAATGTGGAGCTGATGCCCTTTCCCACAGCCCCCTCCAGCTGCAGCATCTTCCCCTGATGGGATGATGGCTGGGAGGTATCAATGCTCGGGTAGTGCAGTGGTGTAGCTTGGCTATGCTTTGCTTCCCTGTGGAAACACTGCCCATCCATCTCTTTCTTTCCCTGGCTCCCTCAGGAAATGGTTTTGGTGTGATGGTGTCCCCTCATCACTACCTGCCCATTCCTCCCAGGATATCCCAGAATTGGCGTCCTGGTGGCATTAGATTACAACAAATTCCTATAAATGATGGTGATGAATATCAGAGGTTGAATAGAGATACACAGCTACCAGTGTGGGGTCTCTTAGGGGACTCCATTGGTGCCATTTGGAGTCTGGGCTTACCTCAGACAGCATTAGGGAAAGTTCCCGTTGTCACCTCCTCTTCAGCATCCTCCCACAGAGGCAAAAAATCCCCGTGGTAACATTTTGTTGCATCCCAAAAGTTGTGTGCTCCCTTGGTAAATTAGAAGTTGTTGAAGCTGGAAGGACTCTATTCCCTTCCAAATCCATGTAATCCTGAAAATTCAGGGATGCATGAAATGCCCCTGTGTGCCTGCCTCACCAGGGATGCACAGGTCCAAGGGGTCTGGGAGTGAAAATGTCCCCACCTATCTCCATAGATTCCCAGCTGCAACAAACCCACAGATAGGACTGACTGGCTGATAGTCAGGGAAACCATCCAGTTTCTACACCAGAAAGGGACTTTTCGGGGTTAGGAGCTCCAGTTTTAACTGCTCGATAATCTCCATCCTTCTCTGATGGCTCACAGCCCAGCCACCGCTCCAGGGCTGGGGCAGCTACAAGAGCCAGACAGTGGTAACATTGGACTGTAATGTGTAACTGAGCACTCTGAGCCTCTAACTCCTGTCCATGAAAGGGCTGGGATGCAGGAACAAGGGCCAGCACCCCAGCCTGCTGCCCTCACCAGCCAGAACCCTAAAGTGGTTGGTTTGGGCACATAAAGCCAAGGCACACATCCCAATGGATGTCCTCATCACCCCACTCAGAAATAAAACCCCATCCCTGCAAATATCATGAGGAATTAGGAATAACTAAGCATCGGTCAGGCTGAAAACAAAAAATGGGAGAGGTCCAAGCACTGGTGGCTTTTTGACATGGCAGGGAGACTTGTGGATGAGCTAAGCTGAGGGTTGGCAGAGCCAGCTACTCCTTGGTCCTATAGTGCCCCATTTGGGCATTTCCCCTCCATTTTTTATTCCTTTTCCCATTTTCCGGCAACACTGATAGACATTTTCCCCTGCATGGGGTAAGCTGCTCAGCAGCTGGCCATGGTGTGGACCACGACAGCACTGAGTATCTTCTGGTTGTTCCCCAGAGAGAGCGGCAGGAGGCATTGTGAGCAGATCTTTGATGCTGCCAGTCAGAGATGGACCCTGGTGAAAACTGGAAGCTGGATGAAACCAACTGGTTGTCTCATGGTGGGATCCATCCCTTTGCCAGTGTGAAAGGAGGTAGGACATCATTGCTGGTTTTTAATCCACCCAGTGAGCATCCTGGGAGCCCTCCTGATGTGCCGCTCTATTCACTGTGCTATGTGTAGTATGAAGGTGGGAAAGGTCTGACCCAAACTGCAGTATCTTGCTGGCACACTGGCACTGCTGCCTGGTCTGTGGCTTGTCTTCCTTCTCTGGAATGGGATTTGCCAGAAAAACCCACCCAAACCAACAAACCCGAACACCAACCTTTTGGCAAGTTAATATTCCCCTTGTGCTGGACGTGACCACCCTCATTCTCCACAAGCAGGACTCTGCAGAGGAGGAGTGAGGAGCAGAGCTGGTAAAATTTTCCCTTCTCTCTTCAGTCCTGGTTGTGTGGCACAGTTTAGGATGGCTCCAGGGAAACATGATGTCTCAGCAGGGACAGGAGGGATGAGGGATGTCCCGGCTGGGGTTCCTTGTGCAGGGACCACACAAGCTTTCAGCCCACCTTAGCATGACCTCCCAATCCAAGGCTGGCTCTGTCGCTCCCCATGATTTGCCAGTCTCAGCAAAGCACTCAGGGCAGATACAATGGGAAGGAGCCATCAGGTCTGTTTCCTCTATCAATGAATCTCTACCCAGTTTGCAACCAGCTGCTGTCATTTGCTTTTTAACCCCCATGCAAACATTGGACAGAAGCAGCCGCATGTGCTCCCTGCTCATCTTTGTCACTGGAGCTCCCTGTCCCAGCACAACTGTCCCTCCTTGGGCAAAGCTCCTTCTTTAGCTGGGACACGCTGTGCCCCAGGCTAACGCCAAAGTAAACCCAGAGCCTTCTGGATGACAGCGCCTTGGGAACGGAAGCATTTTGCTTTGGTAAAATGCTTTGCTTATCTCCATCTGTTTCCCTCAGCTTCCCGCCGATAGCCCGGATGCCTGGGGAAGGGGAAAGGGACGGTCTGGGATGCAGCATCGCCTCCTTTTCCGTGCGAGCTGGATTAGATAAGTAGGTTTATGCTACTGAAGCCAGCAGCCCTGGGTTCAATCTCCCCAGCCAAGCACCACTGGGTGGCATTGGCTGCTTCTGCAGGTATCCAGTGCAGGGTGGCTCCAAGGACCAGCACAGGGGTGCTTGCTGCAGCCCATCCCTTTTCCCAATAGGACCATTTCTGCTTCTGATACCATTTGTAAACCCTCACCATGTGCATGGTCTGTGTTGCTGTTTATAGCTGTAGCTGTCAAATTCAGGATCCCACTGTGCTTGGGTCTGTAAAGCAGGGAAGGGCAGAGTTAAACATGGAAGTACATTAGCTTTTGGTTCTGTACACAGCCCACTGCTATCCTAAACTAGTGTCTCACATCTTCTTCTAACTGATGGACCTAGCAGCATTTCATAGTGGGGGTAAAGATCTCTTAGAAACGTCACAGGTATGGATTACTGTAGGGTGTCAGGCATCTGACCTCCTTAAACATCCTCCTTGAACCCCAAGAAACAGGCCACAGATTCCAGACCAAAAGGTGTTTTAGTCTGACCCATTGTTCTGAACAAACACCATGAGCCTGAAAGGAAAAAGAAAACAATCACCAAAACCAACAGAAAACCCCTACCCTCTGCAATTTCCTTTTAAAAACTGAGTGTTTGCAGTTTAGCATCATTTTGACATTGCAAGAAATGATTGAAAACAATGGAATCCCCACCAGTTCCAAGGATCAAATGGCATTTAACACTTGGCCACATTCTGTTATGCAGCTGCATTTCTTTCTGGCAGCGAGGAATCTGTGTGTGCTGTGTTCTGCAGCTGGGAGCACATAAGAATGGGTGGGCTCATGGTGGGATTGGTCTTGGGATCCAAAATACTCTCCCACAAGGTTTTGGTGAGAGATGCCACCAGCTCAGGGGTTTCCAGAGCCCGTGGTCCATCCTGTCACAGGCACTGAGTTACAGCAATGTTATCAGGTGAATGCAGCCTGTTCAGCCTCTGAAAGACCCCAGCTGGAGCATTTCCCTGCTCCCACTGGTTAGACCTCCTCCAGCTGCTGTTGGAGTGGACTGTGGCGTGCTGAAGAGCTTCGCTGCAGGCAGGATGCTGCTGGCCATGCCCTGAGCACTGGGCGAGCCAGGAAAAGGGAGTGGAGAGCTGTGGCATAGCCAAAAAGTGCAGCACGGCCGAAGATCCCAGTATGGGCAGAGACAGTGCAGCAGAGCCCCTTCGCTGGTGCTGGAAAAGGCATAAGTCTCCATCCTGAGCTGATTCCAGGTTGTTTCCAATAACACACGTATGAAGGCTGTCAAGGGTGAACTGGAAGCGGGCTGAGAAGGGGCTTATCTGCGGTTTGATTTACACTGTTGTCACCCCAGCTCTCCACATCTCCTCTGCAGCTGATCTTTCTTCTTCCCTCAGACAATGAGCTCTCCGAAGGCGCCCCAGCCCTCTTTGCTCTGGATGAGCTGGGTAAGTCCATGCACGACACGTTTTCCTCTTCCTTTCTGACGATGTAGAGTAACTAGGACATGGCTTGAAACACAGGGCAGCCGCTGAATGCTTTCAGCTGCATAGATTTGTCACCACTGGTGCCTTCTTTCTGTGTTGCTTTTGAATGCCATCCGTCAGAGGGATGGGGCAGCTCAATGCTAGGTGTGTTTAGTGCCTCTCTGTTAAATTGATGTAGGTTTTCTTTCCTTTTGGAGGGAAGCTGTCACCTTTCTGGTGCAAAGCGCTCTCAGATAATGATGCTGGGGGAGGGTTAGGCTTAGCCCATGGCTGGCACTGGAGCTTCTGTGACTTACTGGTGTGTTGCAAGATGATGAGGGTTTTTTAACCCATGGAAGGCAGAAGTAGAGGTGTGTAAAGCAAGAGTGAAGACACCCAGGGAGAAAACAACCTCAAATGGGCATGGGAAGCTGAAGGCTTCAGAGGCTGAATCCATGGGAAAACCTTATCTGGTGGCGATCTTCCCTTAATCCCAGGACCAAGGTCTAAAACAGTGTTTGTCTCAGGATGAGTTAGAGGTGCTCAAGGTAAGGAGGGAGTGAGGATGAGCTGCATGGTAGGAAGCCTCTGCAGGAGGTCTTCTGGCCACCTAGACCTGGAGATGTGATGTGCAGGGAAGGGGGAAATCGAGCCCCCAGCCTCTCCTGGGATAATGGGTGAAGGCTGGAGAAGGAGCATGCTGGAAAGTGTGGTAATATTAGATGTGTTGAGAGTGATACAGGGATCAGGTCTGTGCACCCTGCCTTGCTCTTGACAGCATGGTGGGGCTGCCCCAGCACACTGATGCCCATCATCTTACATGACCAAACAGCAGCCCTTCTTCCCAAGGAAAAGGAGCTCTTCACTTTCAGGGCAATGAGTTCTCCATCCTTGGACATACTCAAAATCCATTTGGACATGGTTCTGGGCAGCCACCTCTGGGTGGCCCTCCTGTAGCAAGGGGGTTGGAGCAGATGGCCTCCAGAGGTCCCTGCCAACCTCAACCAGCCTGTGATTCTCCGATGAGGGCTTGTCCCCAGTAAGGATTGCCTGTGTGCTCACCACGTAGGGCCCTGTTGGAAGCTTGGGGTAAGAGGAGAAAGCTGCAGGAGCCCAGCATGGTGATTTCTACCATGTGCAACTCTCTCTGCTGTAAACCTCTGCTGCTAAGAGCCAGGTTCTTGAAGACATTCCTATAAACACAATGATGCTTATAAACTGTACGATGCCTCGCTGGTGCTGAAGGGGTGGCAGGGAGGGCAGCTGTCCTCACTGGCAGTGTCTTACACTTGATTGCATTTTAAAGGAATCCTTGTGAGCTCTCTCCACTTGGTGTCAGGATAGAGACTGCTCTGACACGCGTCCACCCGGAGGAGTGTCTAACAGGGAGTGGGAATAAAGCCAAAAGCCTTCCCTTGGCTGCCTCATTCATTACCCAGTTGCAGTTAAAACAAGTCAAGTGACTTTAAAGCACATTTTCTGTGACACGGTTTCCACCAGCTCCCTTTCTTCTTGATCTTCATCATCTTACCCCTTGAAGGGTGCCTTCCCTCAGAGACACGTGCTCATTTCTCATAACTTTGGCACACCCCCCCGCACAAGTCTCAGCACATGTATTCAGTGACAAAGAACAAGCTCCCTCTCCCAAACAACAAGATGTGTTTGGGTTTAGTTGAGCAGCAAATGCATTCACAGGTGGACAGATGGCTTAGATGGGCAAAATAAGGCTCTTGGTGACCCCTGGTCATGGGGCTGGACCCTGGAGGCAGGAATCAGGGCTGAAACGTGGGACAACCGGCTTGCTGGCATCCTTTTCATCTTAATGGGGAAATAATCTGTGCCATCCAGTGTGATCCGTTGCCTCCTGCGGTGGTGGTTGGCATCTGCCAGGGCTTATGCACAGCCCCACTCCCACTCAAGGGGAAGCAGGAGCAACTCGAACACCGCTTCCATCTGCACAGCAGTATTAGACATCCCTCAGTCTGGAACAGTTATTTGAATCAGTGCTTGTATCACCTTACATTTCCACTCTGCTTTCCAAGATGTGATTGCTCCATCCAAGGTAGACACAGGATGTGAGATAGCAGAACAAGCAATGGAAAACCAGTCTCTCCCCTTGCCTCCCTCCTGGCTGGTGGGTTTTCAGCTGGATCAGTCTCCTAACCTGAGTCATGTGCAGCTGTGTGGTTTGTGGTGCCAGGCAGTGAGGGGGTAGGAGCAAGCACGTGTTGGAAGGGGGAGAGGACAAGACAATCCCAGTAACATCTTGGGTTTATGCTGTGTTGCAGTGATTGTGTAACCAGTGTCTCAGAATACCGGGCCAAAACCACACAGCCCTGGTCAAACCAGCTACCTGAACAGCAGGAGTTATTAGTAAAGGAGCTGGGAATAAAGCAACATTATAATAACAACATCCCGAGACAAAACATCAATACCATAACAAAACATCACCATCATCTAAGCCGCAGAAAGGCAGGTCTGAGCGGAACTCCAAGAGTTTAATACACCTCCTTCCTGCCTCAAGGCAGGGCTTGTACCTGCTTTCACCCATCACCCCAAGTGGAGGACCAGCCTGTTCCAGCAGCTTTCCCAGGCTTCACTGCACTGGAAGGGTTTTCTCAGTGTCTAATTAAGTTCCTGCAATTTAAGCCAATTGCACATGGCTCAAATGGAGCTTGGTCCACACACATGGCTCAAATGGAGCTTGGTCCACACACATGGCTTCCACGGCTCAAACAGGAGTTTCATGTCCAATGTGGGGACTCTGGGAGGAGGATCCCACTGGAGAATCACATCCATTTTTTCTTGCTCATCAAGTCTTCCTTGACCTCTAGTCCTGTGTCCAGCTTTCTGCCAGCAGCTTGTCCCAGCCTGCTGGCTACTGCAAACAGAAGAAGCTGTGCTTGGATTTTGAGTCATTCGTGGAAATGCTGATCAGGACCAGATTTACAACAGGCTGTTTCGCATTGCTTCATGCCATGAGTAACTAACCTCCAAGAAACATTCTGATCTTCATGCACCCATCTTCCAAAAGAGTGTCCCTCTCTTGCTTATAGTGATACCATATGACCCAGCTATCACAAGTCTTACTTGTATGCCAACGTATATGGCATCTGCACACCCCCCTCATCTATAAGGCTTATTACAGAAGAACAGCTGAGTCTGACCAGCTCTGTTCTTACTGAGTCTGCACTGGTTATTACTCATATCCTCCTCTTCTACATGTTTGTAAAGCCTTTCGTTGCTTCAGTGTTTCCAAGGATGGAATTAACAATGGCTGGGAAATCACCTCCTGACTCTTCTTTCTGTCCTTGTTGTAAAGATTGGTGCTCTGCTTGCCATGGCCAGCCTTTGGAAACCTCTCTGTGGACTGCTGCTGTGTAAGTCAGCACATGGCTCACAGGTTTCTGAGAGTCCCTCGAGAAGTACAGGGCAAGGGAGGCAAAGGTGACCGAGGGACAGAGCAGATGCAGTAAACTACAAATGAAGGATGTGGAAAAGAGATGCTTGAAGGAGGATACAGTAAAAGTGCAAGAAGGGTGAATGGCATAGGAGTAAATAAGTGCAAGAGAGACATGGACATGCTAGAGATACTCCAGTCAAAGGCCACAAGGATGATAAAGGGACTGGAGAATCAATCCTGTGAGAAAAGGCTGAGAGAGACTGGCTTAATCAGTGTGGAGAAAAGAAGGCTCTGGGGGATCTCCATCAATAAATACCTGAAGGGAGGGTGAAAAGGGTTTGGATTCAGGCTCTTTTCAGTGGTGACCAGTGATAGGACCAGAGGTACAACCTGAAACACAGGGGGCTCCCTCTGAGCATCAGAAAGCACTTTTTCACTGTGGGGGTTACCAAGCACTGGCACATTCTGCCTTGGGAGGTGGTAAAGTCTCTGTCCTTGGAGTTGCTCAAAAGCCATCTGGACATGGTCCTGGGCAACTGTCTCGAGGTGGTTGGATGAGGTGGCTCCAGAGGCCACTTCTGACCTCAACCAGTCTGAGATTCTGTGAAGTAAGGAAAGGCTTAATACATCCCAAAGGCTGTGTCTTCACACAGTGCTGTTACACCGTACAACTCGCTACCACAAAACGTCCAGCATGCCAAAAGTGTGAATGGGCTGAAAAAGTGATTAGAAAACATCATGGAAGAAACGTCTCTCAGACCTGGTGATGCAGCTACAACCTCTGGCTCAGGAAGGGAAATGGGATCACCTGTCAGAGGAAACAGCATTTGTAGTGCTGCTTGGATTTTCTCTGCAGACATGTTCCAAAGGCTGTGTCAGAGGACACCAGGAGCTCTTAAACTTCTGTATGGGCCAGCATGGTCCTTCTTGTCTTTCCTTAGGTCCACAGTGGCTAGAAGAGAGAAACCCAAGCCAAACCCACACCTCCTCTTCCTTTACTTTCTTCATCTGTGTTTCCTCTCCCACAGCTCCAGCTGTGGGATTTCAGCAGATATGAATCAGATGGTGCCGGTTGTGTTCCTTTTGTTCTGTAAATGATTAAAACAGAACATTTCACACTTGCTTTGTGGCCCAGCAGAGGAATGCTGCATTGTCTCCTTGGCAAGGCCGGAGGTGGAATTCTGGCCACGGAGAAAGTGAGGTCAGGGAGAGAGAAACTCTTCCAACAGGGGAACATGTGCAGACTGCTTCTCTGTCTCTCCTGTACTTGGCATGTCTTCTCCCTGTCTTCCATTCCCTCATCCCGCCCCTCTTTTCCACCTCCTTCCCTCCCCACTGGCAATTCTTCTCCTTGCTGCTTTTAGATGATTTAGCTGAATATCAGGGAAAAAAAAAAGAAAGAAGATGGATTGAAAAAAGCAAGGTGAAGCTCCCAGCACAGAAAGTCTTGGAAAGAGTAATGGGAATGTGGTGAAATGGAAAAATTAGATGGAAGTGGGGGGGTAGGAAACCCACCCTGCCAAAATCAAGATGAAAATGCTTGTGTAGGAGCTGCAGTCTCTCAATGGAAACCCCTAGGACCTGTGCCTCACATTTCCTGACAGCTGAGCAGAGGAGGGATTAGCTGCCTGCGCTATTTATACGTGCACCGGGGGTATGGTCGGGAGGAGGCGTGCAGGAAACGCGGCTTTTGTGATACCGAGGGCCTGGGGAATAAATACGCCCAGGAATGAAATCCCATTGGATAAATGAAAAGGGAAGGAAAGAAAAAGCCCTGGTCCCTGCCCTGTTTGTTCCCACTGCTTCGTAGCAATCCAGCTGTTTCTTTCTCTTCGCTGTCCTGACCTCATCCCGTACTGGAGCGCATCCAAGGGAGCGAGTGCTCTCCTTGGCCATCTTCTGCCAGAAACCAAACAGGTCAAGTTATTAGAGAAAAATGAAAGCTCTTTGGCAGCACTGCAAAAGCAGATGTGCAGGGAGAGTTTTCCTGCTGCCCCCAGATACAGCACTGCCTGCTAAGTGTGTACCAGGGGAGACCCGATAAATATGCACAGTTGTCATTGCAGAAACCTTAGCAAAGGCTATCAATTTAGCAGGATGGGTGTCTTTGGGGCTCCCTGAACCACTGAGCTCACTGGTTGCCTGGTGGCAAGATTACTTAGAAACCTTCTGCAGATGTGGTTTGGAAAGCTCTGTCTCAGGGCTCCAAGAGGTTTTGCCTCTGCTCAGAAGTTAGAGATGCTTCTGGGATGCTGAGGATGGGTAGAAGGGCCTCTGTGGTGCAGGTAAAGCCTGTGGCTATCAAGAAGTAAGACTGTCTCCACATAAGATAACAGTAAGGGCATAGAATCATGGAATCATAGAACGGTTTGGGTTGGAAAGGACCTTAAGAACGTAAAGTTCCAACCCCCTGCCATGGGCAGGGACACCTTCCACTAGAGCAGGTTGCTCCAAGCCCCATCCAGCCTGTCCTTGAACTCTGCCAGGGATGGAGCATTTACCACTTCTTTAGGCAACTTGTGCCAGTGCCTCACCACCCTCACAGTAAAGAACTTCTTCCTTATATCTAACCTGAACTTCCCCTGTTCGAGTCTCAACCCATCACCCCTTGTTCTATCACTACAGTCCCTGGTGAAGAGTCCCTCTCCAGCTTCTATGTCAAAGGCTTTGTGGCTTTGATTTATTCAAGTTACCTGGGTGAGGCTTTTTACACTGTATATTCTGATTCTTGATTCAGTTTCTTGCTGTGGTCTCAACACCCTATGGTGTTTTCGTGTGCAATCCCCCGTGGTGCTGTTAAAGGGCCTGAAACTCCCCAGATGCCCATCGGCCATTGTTCAAAGCAGCAGCACCAGCAAGAAGTGAAACTGCATGCATGCATTTGGGATTGCTGCAGAGTAAGGCAGAGTGGGACAATGAGTTGCTCGCTTGCAGTACTGGGAATCTGTGGGATTACACACACGGGTGCACATGCAAAGAGTGTCAATACCTGGGTATTGCTTGTGGTTTGGGATGGCTATGTCCTTTCTGCAGGGCCTCGGTGGTCCAACTCTGGGTTTGGTGGTAGGAACCACTCAGAGCTCCCCAGGGGTTTGGGATAGTGTAGGAATGCCGAGTGATCCAAGGGTTTTCTAATGGCTGAGCCCAGGGGGTACCAGGAAATGCTTCTCCCTTCCCATGTAGCTCGCTGAAATGCTTGGAAAATCCATGAGAGGTTTTATTTTCAGGGTGTAACAGTGTGCTCCCAGGCTGTGAATGGTGTGTGTGTCTCCTGGGTCTCCCTAGTGACCGGGGAGAAGCACAAGACAGGCAGTGAAGGGAGATGGCACTGTCAGCTCTGCTCTGACACCCTGACAGCACTGGGCTCTAGCTGAGCAGGGTTAGAAGCAGAAGGGGTGGAAGGATGGACTTATTTCCTTCCTCAAGTTCACTGTAGAAAAAACATTAATTAATTAATCAATGAATTAATATAAAAATACAAAAGATATAGGAGAATATAAACATAAGTATATAAAAAATAAAAATATAAAACCAGTGGAGCTATTCCTAATTGGGGGAACATTTTATTTTGCAATATAAATCAATAAATAACTCAATAAATGCATATGAAAATGTATAAAAATAGTGGAGCTGCAAAGGGGATAAGCTTGAGCAGCAGTTGTCTTGCCCTCCTGGGCAGACACAGCTCCCCAGTGGTTATCGGATGTATCGGACTGCAGAGGGATCGGAGAACTCCTTCCCCAAGCTTCCATCCTTCACGGCCATTTCATTTCTCAAGCCAAAATGGAGTTGAACAGGAAAAAGATTTTGGAAGCTTTGTGGAAACATGGAACAGAAAATGAATAATGGGGGGGAAAGAGAAATCACACTTGGACTGCAGCAGAAAAAAGGGCTTTTTTCCTTGCATATGTGACAGGATGGTTCATGAGGCTATTTCAATGCTACTGAAAGACAAGACAGCAGATAATCCTTTTTCTTGATGTATTTATTCCACTAGCACTGAAAGCATCACTGATCATCACACAGCAATAGGTAAAAGGAAAGCATAGACCATGGGACCAGAATGAGAAGTAAAATGAAGTCTCAGACAGGCTGGATCTGCTTGGCCGAGGGCAGTACAGCCACATTGCACCCAGTTGCCTGTGACACGGACTGTGCAGCAGAGTAACCGGAATAATGCATCCCATTTTGCCCAACCAGTTGGTAAAGTTGGAGCATGAGAAAAAGTAGAGCTTGAATTGCCATTAGGAACCAGGCTCGGCGAGCAGTGTCTTCATCCAGCTCCATCCACCGCTGTGAACAGGCATTAACAAGCCAAGGGAGCAATTACACCTTCATTTACAGCTGAGTAGGTCTATGGTTCTCCTGTGTCCATAAGCAAAGCCAACGTTTATCACTGAGGGAGATAAGAGAGAGCAGGTACACAACCTGAAAAACCAAAGGCCAGTTCCTCCAGCAGACCAAGGTGTCTGTCTGTCTATCTATCTATCTATCTATTTATCTATCTATCTATCTATCTATGTCCAAGGTGTCCCGTGACTTTGCAGAGGATTTAGGTGTTCAAAAACCTTGGGCTTAACTTGCTCCAAGATACTCAGGGCACCTGCAGGAGACAAGAGAATTGAACATCCCTCTCTTATCCAAGTCTAGTACTCTAAGCTCTAGGCTGTTATATTCCCCCTGAGGATGTCAGGGATGTGACTGGCTCCCCTTGCCTCCCTTTAAAGCAGTGTATTTGCAGTTCTCTGCTCTCCTGCTTGAGCCTGTATTAGGTGACAGCAGGGAGAGAGCTGGTAGCTGCTTCGGTTTCAAAGCTTCAGAGATACCCAGAGGGACAGTACCTAGAGGACACCTTGTTTTCCACATCAACATGGAGGGAAGAGCATCCTTAAGGATGCTCAGCTCACATGGAAACAGAATCATAGAATCAACTAGGTTGGAAAAGGCCTATAAAATCATCAAGTCCAACTGCTACCCCACGACCCAACTCTACCACTGCACCATGTCATTAAGGGCCTCATCAACACAGGTTTTGAACACTTCCAGGGACTGTGATTCCAGCACTTCCCTGGGCAGCCTGTTCCAGTGCTTGACAATCCTTTTAGTGAAGATATTTCTCCCAATACCCAATCTAAACCTCCTCTGGTGCAGCTTGAGGCCTTTTCCTCGTAGCTCCATCCTCCTTCTAGGTAACTGGAGGGTTCTGGTGTAACTGCTGCCATGGGAGGTGTGCAGATATGGGAACTGAGGAATCTCATTTCACCACTATTTTTCCCTCCTTTGCTCATGTCCTGTATCCTATTGTTTCCCTGTATCTTGCACCTAAACAAAACCCAAACTCCAAGCAAAGCTGAGTTTTGCAATTCAAAACCACAATGCTTCAGACTGTTGTGATCTGCAGCACGCTCCCACTGCCTGAAGCTACTGGGTGTCAGCTCCAGTCTCGCTGTGTCCCTTTACAGGGCTGCGGTGGCACTGAGATGGCATTGGGTGGGTTCCTCTTCAGGCCTTTGCTGCATCTCTAGCTGCTTTGGCACAGTATTTAGGGGGCTGAAGCCACCAAAGTCCCTTTGGGAGCTGAAAAGCTTGTCCATGTGTTAAGAGCTGGGAGAAATGAGCACAAATTGAATGGACAATCCTGGCACCACTGGCAGCTTGCTGAACTGAATCCCCCAATGAGATGGGGAAACCCAGGCAACATCCTGGCAGTGCCAGCCATCGGGAATGAGGTCTGCCCTGTGGGGCAATGCTGGGAAGAGGGTGCAGAGCAGCTGCCCAACCCAGTCGGTGCCCACATGGCAGCAAGGGTGTGAATGGAATGCAGTGCAAACACCCAAGGAGCCCTCCCACCATGTCCCCTGGCTGGACCCTTGGCAGCAGGGCTGAAGCGGGCTGGGGAGGCAAAGCAGTGGCTCACTCCAGCCCTGATGAAAACACATCCCATGGAGCTGGTGTGCTGAGCTGCAATGAAACCCCAAGCTGACAAATGTCCTGTGTTCCTGTTACCGCAGCACTCACGTTGGGCATCAGTTGAAAATCCCTTGATGTCAATGGGTATGTGCATGCACTGCTCATGTGAAAATGTGATTATGAATGTGGACCTGTGTTTAGGAATGGGGGAGCCCCATTGTTCCCCAAAGAGCCACCAGCTCCCCCAGGCGCAGGGGAAGGTGCTGCAGCCCTGGAGAAGGGGGAGATGCCTGCAGTTGGTGCATGGGCTTGGTCTGTCAACTGTGTGAGGTGTGGGGTGTGATTCAGGAAGCCTGTGTTGGTACCTAGGATGAGACTTAGGTCCCAAGCATCCCCAAGCATGAGGTGGGGAAGCTGTGATGCCACACAGGCTCACCGTGGGAGCATCCCACTGTCTTTGGTGGCTCTGTTTGGGCCTGAGAATCATAGAGTCAACTAGGTTGGAAAAGACCTTTAAGATCATCAAGTCCAACCCATACCTCAAGTCCGCCACTGAACCATGTCACTCAGGGACTCATCTACCGGGTTTTTTAACACTTCCATTGGTAGTGGTTATTTAATCACTTCCCTGGGCAGCCTGTGCCTCGCCATCCTCTCGGTGAAGCTCTATCAGAGCTCGAGGCCCATCCTGGGGTGCTCGGGGTCCCCCCGGGCTTTCCAGCCCCACAGCCTCAACGTGGGGTGAGTCACCCTGGGCTTTGTCCTGTCGGCGCTAGGACCGGCGCGGCCTCCAACGCCTCTTGGCTCCGCCCCTAGCCACACCCCCGATCCGCCTCCTGCGATTGGCCCCTCCCTGGGCCCTGGCCCCGCCCCGCCCGCGGCGGCCGGCGGGTATCGGGGCGGATGGCCGCGGTGCTGCCGGGGCGCGGAGCCGGAGGTAAGGGCGATGGGTCTGTGCACACATGTGTACATGTGTACATGTGTACGCGTGTACGCGTGTACGCACACATGTGCCTGTGTGCACCCGTGTGGGTGCCTGCGTCTTTGTCCACGTGTGTGCCGGTGTGGACGGGAGTGCCGCTGGAGCTGTCCCTTCTCATACTCGGCTGTGAGTGGAGCGGGCGCGGCGCGGGTTGGTCCGGGTCGGGTCGGGCTCGCTGCTCCCCGGGGTCCCACCGCTCCTCCCCGGGGAGGATGCGAGGAGGCCTGGGCAGGCTCCCGGACTCGCTGCCTCCGGGGGAAACCCCACCCGGTGCGGGAGCGGGGCTGTCCCTGTTCCCCCGCCCGGTGCTCCGTTAGGGCCGGGCAGCCCGCCCCGGCGCATCCCGCCCGGCCGCTCCGTGTTTCTCGGCACCCTGGAGCCTCCCGAGTACCTGAGAGTGTTTCCCCGCCTGGGGTGGGTACCGGAGCCGCTACGGGTGGTGGTGGTGGGGGGGGGCGGTCGCCGTTCGTTTCAAGGCGCTGAGCGTCGGGGGCAGCCGCCGCCTGTCCCGGGGGAGAGCGGAGCCACTGGCCGGGAGCGGAACGTTCCCGGCTGGACGCGCGGCTGGCGGTTGTGTTTCCGCAGCGGCGATCGCAGCGTCCCAGGGGGTCCCCCGTTGTCCCCCCGCGGGTGACGGCGGCAGCCAGCCCGCCCCAGGCAGCCAGCCACCGGGAACGGGACCTGGATCGGGACCGGGGTGGGGGCAGAGCCAGCGGGAGGGGCCGCCCGCGGCGGGGAGCGTTTTCTCACGTTGTTGTTGTTGTTGTTGTAGGGGGATGGTGAGAGAGAACTGTTGTATTTAACCTCCCTGCCCCTGCAGGGAGAACAAAGATAAACTCCTGCTTAAGGGCGAAAAACAGCCTTGAAAGAGGAGAAAAACCCCACGTGAGTCTGCCCCGAATCCTCCTGCCAGCTCCTGTGATTGAGTTAAGCCCAGGAACGTCGCTGCTTGGGCTTGTTCCTCTTTCGGTGGAAAAAGGGGTTATTTCCCTCTTTCCTGGTGCTGTTGAATGTCCCGGCAGCGCTGAGCAGCTGTGGGCAGACCGGGATCCTGGCTGAGGCTCCTGCGGGGCCCTTCTCGGGCATCCACTGCGCTGGGGTTTTGTGGTGTAGATGGAAACAAGCCTGAAAAGCGTTCTGAGAGAGGGCTGGCCGTGGAGACGAGGATTCCCCCCCATTGCCCCTGTGCACAGCTAGCTGGCAGCACCAGTCCTGCTCACAGGTGTGCACAGAGAGATGTATTCATGTATGTATTTTAGATCTATGTATGTTTTACTATATGTAGAGGTGTAACAAATATATGTAGATACACTGACATATTTTTATGCATTTACATATTATATATGACTATATTATATATAAAATATATTTTATATAACTATGAAATGCACATTATTTTATATATAACTACATACATTTTTTTATGCATGTGTGTATTAAAGATGTAGATTTTTTTTAGTGTATGTATACACGCATATATATACATTGCTAATGGCCAGAAAAGCTCTTAAAAGGGTTTTATAAATACCCAAGTATCAAGAAATACCTGAGAGAGAGGGCTGGAGACTTTGGGTGGATGAGAGCTCATAACAAAACCTGCGCTGGGGTTGCATGGAGGGGCTGCATCCTGCCCACGCTTCCTCATGCTCATCCTTCCTCATCCCCATCTGGAGTAGGGGTGCAAGGGGATGGATTCACAGGTCTGGTTTTAGGTTGTTACCTGAGGAGGGATGTGCCCACACCAGCGCTGGTGGGGCTGGACCCCCAGATTCCCCAGACTGGGGAGGGGATAGCGGGAGCTCCCCTGTTACCTGCATGTCCATTCTTCTCCTCCTCTTCTGCCCTGCTGTCCTTTGCTGTCCCTTGCTCTCTGACAGTGTTTGACAGGGGGAGCTTTGCTTTCCCTCTTCTTTGGGAAGCACTCAGGTTGAAAGAGGGCAGATTTGGCCTGTGCAAGCACGTGCTGCCCCACTGAAGCCCCCATGCCCGCAGGATCAGGGGTTGCTCTCTCTGATTTCCATTTCCACACACCTGTGACATTGTGGATAGGCATAGGATCAGCTCCTGGATCTGGGTCAGACTCTGCACACCATTATCCTGGATAGAGGGCCTGTGGATACAGCTCCAGTGCTTCTTGTAGGAGCTCCTCTGCAAGTAAGCACTGGCACCAAGCTAAAGACATTGCATTTCTCCAGTGAAGAGGCGCTGAGGAGGGTTTTTAGGGACCCCAGCAGCAGCCCCAGAGGGGTGTGTACAGGGCTGCTTGGGGGTCAGGCTCAGCTGGGCTCTTGGGATGTGCATGGAGGTTTCAGGACAAAGTGGAGATGTTGCTGCTGACCGTTGCAGCTTTGCTTTGGGAAACAAAAGCCTCATGTCCCCAGTGCCATTTGTGTTTTATACCGATACTGTAAAGGCCAGATCTGGAACCAGTTCTTCCCTGTGAGGGTGCTGAGGCGCTGGCACAGGGTGCCCAGAGAAGCTGGGGCTGCCCCATCCCTGGCAGTGTTCAAGGTCAGGCTGGATGGGGCTTGGAGCAACCTGCTCTAGTAGGAGGTGTCCCTGCCCGTGGCAGGGGGTTGGAACTGGATGAGCTTTAAGGTCCCTTCAATCCAAACCATTCTATGTTTCTATGAAATGTTATTTGGTGCTAAGGTGGGGAGTACGTGCCTTGTGCAGCCTCCTTGTCCTGGAAACCATTAGGAGGATGGCTGTGTGCTCAGTTTTTCACACAGAGACTATCTGCTAATGTAATAGTCCCCGTGGAAACTTTAGTGCTCGGGAATATTTTGTGGGTTTGGGAAAACTCCCAGGAGGATTTTTGGTTTCATACAGCAATTGCTTTTTGGCAGCTTTGGGATAGATGTAATCTGGTTCCCATTTGTGTCCTGAATTTGTAAGTGGAACAGCCTGCCTTCTAGAGCTCAGGGCAGAAGCAGAAATAGATGGCAATAGATAGAAAATAACAGTAATAACATCACCTCTGTAAAGAAAATTGTCAGGGCAGCTTTTCTGTGGAAATACTGCATTTAGGAACCGTGTTTGATCTTTTCTGGTTGTTTAAGTGACTTTTCGGTAGGTGGGATGCTGCTGTGGATTTAAATCTGGAGTAAATGTGGAGAAGCTGATGTAATCCCTCTAGATTTGGACCAGCACATGTGAGAACAGCGTTTTGCCTTGCAGTAAGGTGTATCCCGTGTGTGGCAGTGGGTTTTACAGCACTTGCTGGCTCTCCATGGCCCTGTCTGTGCCTTTCCCCATCCATGTCTGTACCTTACCTTGAAGTTGTAATGGGTCATTCAGTGCCTTTCGAGGTGTGGGTGACCTGTGGGGGTGCCACATCTCAGGAAAATAGCATGGGATTAAATAACTGAGCAATATTTGGGATTATCTGCTGTGACCAGATTGGGGAGCACAAGTATCCATGTGCTTCAGACAGCAGCAGCTCCAGGGGTCAAGGCTCAGGCTGGAAAATATTGACATTATTTTGTTAATTTAATTTAAGGAATAATTTAATTTAAGGAATAATTTAATGAATTGAAACGCTTTTAGTGAAATTCACTCTCAGTTTAAGACTTAAACCAACTAAAGTAATTAAAAAATGTAATGGTAATGTAAACGTTGGGTAAGGGTAAATGTGAAGGTCATGGCTTTAAGATTAAAGAGGGGAGATTTATATTAAATGTTAGGAACATGTTCTTCCCTCTGAGGGTGCTGAGGCGCTGGCACAGGGTGCCCAGAGAAGCTGTGGCTGCCCCATCCCTGGCAGTGCTCAAGGCCAGGTTGGATGAGGCTTGGAGCAACCTGCTCTAGTGGAAGGTGTCCCTGCCCATGGCAGGGGTTGGAAGTGGATGAGCTTTAAGGTCCCTTCCAACCCAACCTGTTCCATGATTCTTTGAGGAACTGTTATCCCTCTGCCCTCCCTCCTCAATGCATGTGTTGTGAGCAGGTATTTCTGTGGGGTCCCAGCCAGGCTGGGGGATGACACATGGGTCCCCTGTGGTGCCTGAAGGGCAGGAGGCACCAGTCCCCCTCCCAGGACCTGGTCTGGGCTCCTGCTTCCCACAGAGATGGGGAGACACCTCTTGGGGGGACTCCCTGCTGGGACGACCACCTGGGGTGGGCAGGGGATCCTGCCAGTGGCATGGCCTGTCCCATGGGATGTGTCCCCATGCTTGTGACATGCACTGCTTTTGAACCATTTTCATGGCGATGACTCCAATGGGCTGTTATGGGGATTTTCCTTGTTCTGAATCTGAGCTCAGCTGTCTGGGAGCAGGAGCTAAAGGCAATTATCTTGTTAGCTCTTCTGTATATAATACCTTTATTAAATTTCTGCATTTTTAAAGTGGCTGAATATAAACTGCATGTAATGATTTAATAACAGAAGGCTCATAATTGGAATATACATCCTGGTGGGAAGAAGGTTTAATTTCTTTTTCCTTTATACGTGACACTTGGGAATGATGCAAAGGCTCTGCTCAGTGTAGGGTTATCACGAGCAGTTCTTCACACGGATCAGATGAAGAATGATGCATCCTTAGCCTATGGTTTGTCACCTGTGTTAGAAATGGGAAGGCTCTAGATATCTGCAGGTCCATACGATAGAGCTCAATGCCTGCATTTTCAGTTAGAGAGCACTGTACAGTCTTTGTACTATTTTTGTTCTGTCCTTATCCCAGGCTCCTTTGTACGCTGCAAGTTTGTGGGAATGACTCAGGGTGAAAGCTATTTAACCTAAAGGACACCACTGGCAAAAGAAAATAGATGGATAAAGAGCGGTGTCAGTGGCTGCGAGTGGGAACCGAGGAGGACGTTTGTGTCCATCTGAGGAAGGGAATCCCAAAACCTCCCTCAAATGGGGTGAAAACCCCACATCCCCAGATGCTGTTCCGTTCAAGAAGGAAGTTTTATCATATGGTTGCTCAAAGTAATAAGGAACCAGACTGAATGATCCGCAGCCGTGGATCCTATTTCACTTCTGGTTAATTAATGGAAGGGCTTAAATATCCAAGTGACATGGATCATGCCAGTGCTTCTCTGTAACATAATCATTTTTAAAGGCACCAAGTACAGCAAAGTTAATCATAGCTTAAACCCCTGCTTTGCGAGTGTCTTGTCTCTGTGTTGTAGCTGCTTGATTTATGGGTTCCCTCTCCCCCAGTGGAAAAAAAAACCACCCTCCCCTAAGAATCTGCATGATGAGTTTTTATCTTGGAGCTCTTTATGGCTTGGAAATGGGAATTTATGGCATAGTGAAAATGCCTGCAGACTGTTCGCTGTGCTGACAAGCGGCGCGGCTGCACCAGTAACGTTGTCTGCTCGCTAGCTCCATGTCAGCCTTTGTATTTCAGTCTTCTACTGAGAGTTTCTTCCCTTACTTTGAGCTCTGAATAACACCCTTTCATCTCGGAGCAGCAGCGCTGACACGAGTCGTCACTGTGCCACTGGTGCTGTGATCAAAGGAGAAGTTTCAGTTATTGATTCAATTTGAATACATTTAGGCTGGCTGCATGTTGTATACTCAGTGCTATAGCTGCAGAGGTGAATTTATAGCTTACAATGGAGACAGGCTTTAAAGATGCACATATTTGTACAAAGCTGAGTGGAGCCGCATCAGGAATGTGCATCCCTTTTTTCATGGGGTTAACGCCCAGGTAACTGGATGGAAATACTCCTCCCGCATCCTACCTCTCCTCTGGGGGTGAGCCTGGGATGGGGAAAACCCCAGTGGATTATTCTAATGCTATAAAACCTGTAAGCATCCAAGATGAAAGAGCTGTGATGGGCACCATTTGCCCCCACATGCCTGCACTTGATTTCCATAGGAAGGCGGGAAGTGTGGGCATCCATGGGGGATCTCCCGGGCAGGCAGACTTGGCTCTGCTCTTCCCTGTATCCATCTGATCTCATGCCAGGCTTGGGAGCTGCTTTCAAGGCGCCTTTGCTTTGCGCTGCTCATAGCTTTTATGCTTGTTTGCTTTGTTGTTTGCTGAGGGGGAGCATATATGAAAATCAGTGCGTGAGGCTGAAGTTTCAAGGAAAGTGCTCATCCTTGTAGGCAGTTATGTTTGGATGTGTTAGCGTGATTCCTTGGGAGAGATGGGGTTTGGCTGCCTCCATCACCCTTCCTCATTAGTCTTGCTAGTGCTTTCTTGGACGAGGCACTCTTTGGAGAGTGAAATGACAGTACCCAGGATGGGAGATTCTGGGAGCTCTTCTCAAGCACCGGAATAGCACAGCACGGATACTGGAGGTAACAGTGGGATGAGGATTTCTTTCCACAGAGCGCTGAGCTGTGAAGGGGGGGCTCGGCTTGGTGAATCCGGCCAGGCAGAGGGGTGAGGCTTTTTTTGGCTCAGATGTGGTAGATCTTCAGCTTTCATGTGGGAAACAAGAGGTGCTGGTGGGTCACATCTGGTGTGCATTATGTGGGTTGGATTTCTGTCCTGCAAGGTGTTGCTCTGCTCCTGTGAAAATACCAGCGATGCTTGTTCAGTCCTCACAGGGCTCGGGAGCCCTGGCAGTGGATGCGAGGTTCCCAAGCAAAATGATGGGGTGTGAGCATGGGTCAGTCAGCCCACAAGTGACCTAGAAAACCTATGCATCGACTGGGGAGATGCTGATGGGGAACAGTCAACATCTGCCTGAGCCACTGCACCTCGTCAGAGCTGGGGCTGCGAAGGAAACCTACCACTGCTGGAGGTACCGAGAGCATCCTTGGTGATGCTGTTAGAAGTGCTGTCTCTGCTTTCTGTACCTAAACTAAGAAGCGGGATGCATGAGTTATCTTTTGTGAGCCAAATCAAATTCACATCTTCCTTCCAGCCTTGGGGGAGCAGCATGGCTGTGTGGCTGGGGTACAGCAATGCCTCCTGTCAAAACTGGGCTGATGCTTAGGAAAGAAAATACTGTTCACATGCTGGGATGCACAGGAGGGGTATCCAGCCTCGATGGAGGGTTCCTGTGACCCATGGGGGAGACTGATGGGTCACCATAGGGGACTCATGGCACAGCCATTGGGTAGCCCTTAGGACCCTGGAGCGCTTTGACTGTCCTTTTGTGATGTCTTTTAAATAATTAGGGAATCATAGAATAGTTAGGGTTGGAAAGGACCTTAAGATCCTTTCTTGTTGACCTGAGATTTGTTTGCAGTGGCAGGGCAGAGAGAATATTTTAAATGTGGAATAAGGTTTTTACACTCCTTTCTGGCTTGGCTGTGAGACAGGAGGACAGATGTGGGCTTGGAAACGACGTCATTTTTGTTCTGTCATTCTTGGACCTCCCTTACAAACTGCGGCAGGGTTTATAGGAAAGTATAAAGCTGTTTTACTTAATATTTGATTTCAGATGATTGCCTTGGATGGTGTTCGGAACCCTTGGTCTCTTTCAAACCACTCAGGAGGGTACAAATTGAAAGAGGATTTTTTGGAGGACAGCGTTGTGGTTTTGTTTGGGTTTTGGGTGGCAGAGAAGGAGCTGTATGTGCTGGCAGGACAGGCTGCGCCACGGAGTGGTACCCAGGCGGGCAGCAGAGTGTGATGCAGAAACTCATCACTCCAGCGCTTCCTCGAGGTGTTGCCTCTAAATAGCAGCAAACTGTCTTTGCACAACAGGCATTTTATGGTGTTTCACTGAAGTTTAGAGTGGTGCTATGGTTTGGCTGTCAGAAAACCATCTTTTCCAACTGTTCTGGTGAGGAGAAAATTTGCTTCTTGGGGATGCTGTTAATTGCTCTGAAAACATGTCTTTCCTGTAATGTCACAGCAATAGGCTTCCTATGAGGATTTGCTTTAGATCCTTTTCAAAACCAGACTGAAACCACATCAGAAACAGGAAATATTTAGGCATTGCTCCTCTGTCTCTGGGTCCTTGCTGACTGTCTGGTGTTAATCTTAGCAAATGATTCACTGAAGTAGCTCTGATGAATTGCAGGGCTGTGCAGCAGCCCTCCAGGATAGCACGTCTGCTTCTGCAGGGTGTAATGCATGTTTATTTAGAATTAAAAGAAAAGGAAAACAAATGGATTAGTGTCAGACAATCACTTAGATGTGGGAAAGTTGACGGAGGTGCAGAAATGAAGGGCTGGAGCAGCTGTCCAATTAAGCACTGAACTGGGCCAGATGTGGTCGTGTCTTGCAGGATTGGCTGTGAGCGACAGCAATTATAGAACCATAGAATAGAATCATTTAGGCTGGAAAAGACCTTCAAGATCATCAGGTCCAACCTTTACCCCAGGACTGCCAAGTCTACCATTAAACCATAGAATATGCAATGAAATCAGCTAGGTTGGAAAAGACCTTTAAGATGATGAAGTACAACCACATGTCACTGAGGGCCTCATGTACACGTTTATATGGCAGTTGAAGATGTGGTGTCTATTGACAGGGCTGTATCCTGGCGCTCTGGGTTTCAGGTATAACATTAAACTGTTTTTTTGGTGAGCATTGTAGAAGAATGGGGAGGTTTGAGGAAGGAGCAAATGCCTGAGCATCAGACTTAGACCCCAGCAGAGCTGGGTGTAGCAAAACCTTTCTCTCTGGAAAGGAGAGCTGGGATCTGGGAGGCTCCAGTGACAGCACAGGGGGAAGAAAAAAAAGCCTCTGCCTTGCTCCAAATGGCTCGTGAGGCTTCACTAAGCTTTCAAGTGGTGCGTTATTGCCCATGATCTGGAGTGTGGCCTTGTGCCAAGCACTGATCTGTCGGCAACTGTTATATGTTTTACACATAAACTGGCTTTTGGTACCAGTTACAGCTGACGTTTCATTAAAACCTAATGTGAACGAATATAAAATACCATTACATCATTTTAACATCATAAACCATCATTACATCATTTTATGATGTTACCTCAATGTGGATACAGCAAAGGGCAGTGGTTTCTGCCTGGGTCAGAGCTACTCGGTTTCGACTCTGACATAACAGGCATCAGAAGCTGAGCAGTTTGGCAGATGTCAGCATTTACCAGTCCTGATTTTAGCAGGTTATTGCTTTGCCATGGCAACCCCAGGCAAGTGGTTAGGTGAGAGCTGCAGACCAGTCTGCCATGATCAGTTTTACAAACATACTCGGCTTAGCTCAACTCAAGTAAGCAATTTTTCCCTCTTGCTCTCTAAATGTAGATAACTGCCATACACATTCATAATAAGAATGGTAAAGTGGTGAATTCATTGACATTTCACAGAAATACCTATTTCCTCTCCTCTGGATACAGAAGGGAATAGTATCTTCATGCCTGTAGAGAAGACAGGCTGGATCCTGCTCTCCTGCTGCCCTGCTCCATGCAGGGTTGTGTGGTTAGTGGTGACCTGTATGTAAGGAGGACAAGCTTCCCTGCGTAATATATGCCAGTAAGCATGCAGTTAGTGGAGTGCAGACCAAGCAGTTGGGTTTAATAACTCCAAGTCATTTGTGGCTGATGTTTTTTTCCTGCAGAGCAGGGTGCTGCAGGTCCCTGTGGGCTTCCTGCCCCACCAGGATGGACGGATGCCCTGCTAGGGCTGAGGGATGCTACTGTGAGCCCTCACCCTCCTGCTCAAGCAAGTCCCTTGGCAGTGGCCTTTGCTGGAGGTTGATGGCCATTCCTTTAGTCTAAAACCTATGACAACTGATGGTGTAAATGGAGAGTGACTCTGCCATGTCCCTGCTGTAGGGTGCTACCTGGGGCCAGGAGATGCTCACCCGCAAGGTCTGGACCTCAAACAGCCTTCTCTTTGCAAAAGTGAGGTCATGTTCAGAAAAATGAGTAGGAAGTGGAAAATCAGAGAGTCATAGAACAGCCGGGGTTGGAAGAGAGCTCAGCAAATGAGCTGGTCTGACCTTCTGTGAGAAGTGGAGCCTAGATGAGGTTATATTGCATGCTGTCCAATCACATCTGGAAAACCTCCAGTGATGGGGCCTCTACCATGTCTGTGGGGAGGCTGCTCCAGTGAATGATTGTTTTCACTGTAAAAAACTCCCCTTATGTTAAGATAAAACCTCTCTTAGTGCAGCTCATACCCACTGACCCTCATCTTACTGTGGTTTAACCCTAGCTGGCAACTAAGCCCTAACCAGCTGCTCACTCAGTCCATCCCTAGTGGGATGGGGGAGAGAATCAGAAGAGTGAGTGAGAAAACTCATGGGTTGAGATAAAGGCAGTTTAATAGGTAAAGCAAAAGCTGTGCATTTAAGCAAAGCAGGACAAGGAATTCATTCACTATTTGCTGTCACAAGTAGGTATTGAACCATCTACAGGAAGGCAGAGCTCCTTCAAACATAACAGCTACTTGGGAAGACAAACACCATCAGTCTGAATCATAGAATAATAGAATAGTTAGGGTTGGAAAGGACCTTAAGATCATCTAGTTCCAACCCCCCTCCCATGGGCAGGGACACCTCGCTCTAAACCATGTCACCCAAGGCTCTGTCCAACCTGGCCTTGAACACTGCCAGGAATGGAGCATCCACAACTTCCCTGGGCAATGCCCCAGGGAATGTCCCCCCCTTCCTTCTTCCCTTAGGTTTATATGATGAGCGTGATGCCATAAGGTGTGGGATATCCCTTTGGTCAGTTGAGGTCAGATGTCTCGATTGTGTCCCTCCCAGCTCCTTGTGCACCCCTAGCCCACTCACTGGTGGTGTGGTGTGAGGAGCAGAAAAGGCCTTGGCTCTGTGTAAGCGCTGCTCAGCAGTAACTAAAACATCCCTGTGTTATCAGCGCTGTTTCCAGCACAAATCCAAAACATTCCCATACCAGCTACTGTGAAGAAAATTAACTCTACGCCAGCCAAACCCAGTGCACTTCTCTATGTGAAGAGAAAGCCTCTGTCCTCTTTTGTAGCTGCAATACTGAAACACTGTCATGAGGTCACCCTTCCCCAGCCTTCTCTTATCCAGGGAGAGAAGACCTAACTCTTTTCAGCCTTTCCTCACGGCGCCAGTTCTGCTGTCCTTTGATCATCTTTGTTGCCCTCATTTGGAGTCTGTTCAGTCTGTCTGTCTTCCTTGAATTGCGGGGTCAAGCCAATGATGAGCACGATTCCATATGCCATGGAATACCCTTTGGTCAGTTGGCTGTGTCCCCTCCTAACTCCTTGTGCACCCCCAGCCCACTCGGTGATGAGGTGGCGTGAGGAGCAGAAAAGGCCTTGGCTCTGTATAAGCGCTGCTCAGCAGTAACTAAAACATCCCTGTGTTATCAGCGCTGTTTCCAGCACAAATCCAAACCATTCCCATACCAGCTACTGTGAAGAAAATTAACTCTATCCCAGTCAAAACCACCACAGGGACTGGTCCGGCTGCTGATGCCTGTGGGATGCAGGAGCTTGGGTGTGCAGCTCCTGTGCAGTCTGTCTGCCAGACTCATTCCCATGGCCCTCTAGTTGCATGCTCTCCTCACCATATTAAGAACATCTGGACAAAGTGATTTATGAACTCTCTCCCTTGATAGCATTGGCTGTATTTTAAGTCTCAGCAATTTTCTGTATTGCTGAACTATTATTCATGAGCAGATTTTGTGGTAAAGAATTCCCAGACTTAAGCACTCATGGATGGAATGGGGTCCTCACCTATTCTTCTTTTCTTCTGTTTACCCCCTCCCTCTTTCAGTTTTGTGCTGCCTCTGTTGGCTTCGTGTCCTGGTGCCAGGCCTTGATTTGTGAGTTTGTCACTTGTCACTGGTAGCTCTTACAAGCCTGGCTTTGTACCTGAACTGGGACCTTGAAGTTTGGTGTGTGAAGCAGGACTTGGACTTGGTGGCTGCCTCTTGCTCCTCAGAGCTGATGTGTTATTTGGGTGGTGAGGACAAGAGGTGGTTTGGCCAGTGGCCTCAGCAGGGCACCTAGCCATGCCCAAGAACATTGTTTTTCAGACTTCTGCCATAAGTCATGGCTTTACACTTTGTCATTCTTTACTGACATCCCGTTCTTCTTTCTTACAGGCTCAACATCTGTTTGTTACAAGCCTACCAGCCCAGTCCAGGTGCTGGAAGACACTGGCTTTCTTTACCAGGATCACCAGTTGTTTGCTGGCAGGCATGAAGTTTCTCCTCTAACAGTTGAAGGGATCAGTGCCAAAGAAAAAGCTGGTAAGTGTGTGGCCACACTTCCATACAAACCCACCACATTGGCTTCCATGTTTTTCCCTGGATGTAAATTGAGCAGTTTAGACTATTTACAAATAATATTCACAGAATTGAAGGCCACCTTCTCATCCTCAGCTAGTCAAAGGAGAGTTACCTTGACTTGAGTGTTATGACCCACCATCACTTGTCACTTGTGCTTGTGGAGGATGCAGCATTGCTGCTTGTCCTTCAGGACAAGGCTGCTCTTCATTGTGCAGCTGGACTGAGGTCCGTAGCTTTTTGCTGGTGGAGCAGGACCATGGGCAGCCTATGGAAGGCTCATTCTAGTTAGTCCTTTTTGGACCTCAGTAATAGGTAACTAAAGCACATCTCCCACATATGAGGATGCTGACAGATGACTAGCACAGGGATGGAAATCCTTCTCATGTATGACCAAGAGCTGCCTTGATGGTGTGATGCTGGCTTTATCCGCTCATCTCAGATTTACAACCTAGTCTGTGAGCTTACTCATATGTTAGGGAGGCTTCTATCGCAGGTCTGCAAAGATGCCCAATTTGAGGGCATTTCTGTGTGCTGTGAGTGAAGCAGTAAGAACTTGCTGTAACTGCAGGGATGTATAAAGCAGATGGACAGTTGGCTGTGGTGCAGACAGGTAGATGGAGATGTGTGTGTCTGCAGCAGACCAAGGAGCTGACAGACCCTCTGAGTGCTGGTGGCCAGGATGCAATCCCAGCATGGAAATGACCTATTCTAATAGTTAAGAGTCAAAAGCTTTTCTTCCCCTCTGGTATCTGGGTTGTGTATAAGTTATCCCACAGCATGTGCAGTAACTGATGAAACCTCAGGGAAATACCAGACCTCAAGAGAAAGTTTGCTTTTTAACTACTTTCAAATGCCAAAACCCAAATGTAAGCCTTCTGACAACCTCCTCTGAGAACTGGAAACAGCAGGAGAGAGAAGGCTGCCAAGAGTGACCACAAAGTCTGAACTGAAAACAGCACCTCCTCCTTGCCTAGGGACATGGAGGACTCTGCCCAGAGCTCTGGGCTTATTCTCACTTTTGTCCACTCCGGGGCCTTTCAGGAACACCCCTATGGACTCAGGCACCCTTCAGATGGATGTCTTACACCACTTTGGGATGGCTGTGGGAGGAGAGCTCCAGGAGGAAGAGATTACAACCTCCCAGCCATGGTTATATGCCATCAGGTGCTTAGCTCTAGGCATTCTCCACTTGTATAGAGTGCAAAAGTGGTGCCATTGCCTCTGAAGAGTGACTTCAGTAGGGTGTTAGGACGGTGTAACTAATCCATCTTTTTAAAGTGCTGGTGTTAAATCTAGGACTCTAACCCCCTCCTTGTACTCGCCAGCAAAATCACAAGGGTGACTCCCTTAGGAATAGCATTATTGGCCAGAAGGGAAATAGCACTTTTGGGGGAAGATACCAGAGCCCACATAATTCTTTAATTACACTTTTAGGACCTTTTTGTTTTCAGTGTCATTTCATAGCTTTTTTGTGACACATTCTGCACTTTCTTCTGTTGTGGCAGGCAGTGCACTTAGGAGGGGATTTGGCTCATCCGATTTTGCCCATCAAAAGTGCAGCCTCCCGTGTGTTATTACCATACGGGCTGCTGCTGTAAGCAATGCAAGGCATCTCCAGGGGGAAGGTCAAACACAGACTTCCTAGAGAGGTGATCGATGCCCCAAGCCTGTCAGTGTTTAAGAGGCATTTTGGCAATGTCCTCAGCAACGTGCTTTAAGTTCTGTTCAGGCAGTTGGACTAGATTGTTGTGAGTCCTTTCCAATGGAAATATTCTGTTCTTACTATTCTGTTCTATTCTGTTCTAGTCTAGTCTAGTGCCATCCATTCCGTTCTGTTCCATTCCATTCTGTTCTCTATTACATTCTATTTATATTTTAGAAAAGACCAAATTTCCTTATGACATTGCCTGTCCCTCCATTGACTTGGGAGGGCATTTGGTGCTGTGGGTATAGGGCACATGGAGTATTACGGAGGGAAGGGCTGGGAATATGTTTTTAGGGGTCACTGCAAGCAATTAAGGATGATCTGGGGTGGGGGGATGAGCAGAGGGTAGTGCCCTGCCTCCTTTGGTGGCTTCCAGCCATGTTCCCTCTACTCCAGGGGAGCCCTGATAGGGCAGTGCCCCTGGGGTGCATCCTGGGCACAGGGTCACAGCCACGGGGTGTAGGAGCTCCAGCCTCCTGGTCAGCAGAGCTAATGGCCACCTCTGTCTCTCCCTCCCCAGCTGAGGAGGCCCTCTGCACCCTGCGCCCACCCAGCTTCCGCCGGGTCCCAGAGGCGGAGATGCGAGGGGCGGACGAGGTGGCAGCCGGCACCGTCCTGCAGCGCCTGATCCAGGAGCGGCTGAGGTATGGCAACCCCAGCGAGAACATGAACCTGCTGGCCATACAGCACCAGGCGACGGGCAGCGCCGGCCCCTCCAACAGCACTGCCAGCACTCTCTCTTCCGCAGAGAACCTCGCTCCCGAAGAGCCGCCAATGGTCCAGCCGTCGGGGCGGCAGGAACCGCAGGGGCAGGAGCACCAGGGGGACGGTGCTGCGATGGAGAAGCAGCCCCGAGCCCCGCAGCCCCCGCATGGCACCGAGGAGCTCCCCACCTACGAGGAAGCCAAGGCTCAGTCTCAGTTCTTCCGAGGGCAGGCGCCGACGGCCGCTGCGGCTGCTCCAGGGTTTTATGGCACATCCAGCCAGAAGTCCAGGACAGAGGGGAGGCCGACGGTGAACCGGGCCAACAGCGGGCAGGCGCATAAGGATGAGGCGCTGAAGGAGCTGAAGCAGGGCCATGTCCGCTCGCTGAGCGAGAGGATCATGCAGCTCTCGTTGGAGAGGAATGGTGCCAAGCAGCATCCCCCAGCACCGGGCGGCACGAAAGGCTTCAAGGCAGCCCCACAGCCTAGCAAGGCTACGGACCCACGGGGCCCGCCACCTGAGTACCCCTACAAAGGCAAGGCACCCGCTCCAGGCAGCAAGGCACAGGAGCATGGGATGTTCTATGGCGAGCAGCCGGCGCAGGATGTCCTCAAGGCTTCCTTTGCTGCCCCGCAGCCCTCTGCCCGCGCAGAGGTGGCCCTGGTCCGGTACCAGCCACCCCCAGAGTATGGAATCAGCAGGTAATGGCCATGGTCAAGGGTAAGGGATCTAATCCTGCCCGTGCCAGAGTTGCTTCTGCAGGGATTTGGTCTCATGAGCCACAGCCCCTGTGGGCTTCAGCCTTAGGCAGATGGTGGGGACATCACACCCCATGGCTGGGCCAGCATGGGACGGGTGATGGAGGCATCTGCACCTCCAGGAGGGTGTATAATGCACAATACACTGCTAATGTCCTACTTAACCCTTCCCAGCACTGGTCAGGGGGGCTTTCATGGTACTGTGCCACTCGTGCCAGGCTTCCCCAGGAGCACAGGTTTATTCCAAGCACATTAAGAATAATCCAGAGTATTCACTCGCTGTGCACTGATCCCTGTGAGTGGTGCAGGTCCTGCTCAGTGCCCAGGCAGGATGGTGAGCCCAGGCAGTGAGGGCTCCCTTTTCCTTGCCGTACCTAAATGCAAGAGTGTCTCTGTCTCATTGCTGTCTCTTTGACCTGTTTTGCTGGATTGGGAAGGCTGGAGTTGTCTGATGTGAATGTGAGTGGCTTTCATATTGCAAGTTGCCAGGTTGAACAGAGCCTTGGGAGACATGGTCTAGTGAGAGTCATCCCTGCCCATGGCAGGGGGTTGGAACTGGATGATCTTAAGGTCCTTTCCAGCCCAAACCATTCTGTGAGCCTATGATTAGGTCATTACCGTCCCCAGAATCCCCAAAGGTTTTGTTGGTGTTGACTCCAGTTGCATGCGCTGAGCGTGGATTTGGTGGATGTTGCAAGGCAGTTGTGACAGCGCAGGGCCCGTACTGAGCAGCGCTGGCCTTCCTCCAGCTACACGTGTGCTTTCATTACCAGCCTTCCACTGTGCCGAGTTTATGCAGCTTTTTCAGAGGAAAATGGCATTTTTAAGAGCTCAGCACAAATCTCTGTTTATGCTAAGAAGCAGCTGTATAGGCTTGAGGGCAACAGGGGCCATGCTTTCCTGCAGCCATTCGCAGTGCTAGCAAACATCTCTGGCACCAAGGAGATTCATCCCCAGCAGAAAAGGAGCTGATTTGGGGTATTTTGTCGTTCTTGGAAAGTGCTGATTCAATACCCACGGCCTCTGCTGCTGAGTCCATGTAAGTGAGTGGTCATGGGTGATGCAAAATGAGGAATGGCGCTGCTGTCAAGTGGGAAACCCTTTGGGGCTACTTCCAAAACCTTCCCCAGGTGCCTGGTCAGCAAGGTTAATGTTGAGGAATGCCTTGATTTCAGTGCAGGTTTCCATACTTGCAGCATGGGCCAGCCTTACCCCAAGGCTCTGCTGGATCAGCCTAGCAGCTATGCTGAGAAACCCACTGGTTCATGTGCTCATCACTTGCTGTTACTCTGCAGCTGTGCCCTGGGACATCCGTGTGCCCATTTCATGCTATGTCACAGGATGGGCATGGTCTGGAATGGTTATAAAATGCAGCAAAATATTGTCTGCCCCTAACATTCCTCTCTATGGAAGCAGGTTGCCTGCCGATGGACATCAGCCCCATCTCTGCTAGAGAACTTGTCTGAGCACTGGGTACTGCTGGAGGAGAGCCGGGGCTGTGTTACACTGCTGGGTGGCTGCAAGTGCAAACCTGCCTGTGCCTCTGCTCTTGCTTGCTGCTTGCCCCTTACGTGCACTCTGGGGATGCTCACGGTCAGCCATCTGGAATGGGATGCAGGACCTTGATAAGAGAGGTTGAGGTAGGGGACGGCCCAATTCCATGAGGTTAATGGAAGAGTAGGGTCTGGAGAGGCTGTTTGTTCTGTTAGAGGAGCAAGATAGGTGAGAAATTCCAGCTTTCATCTCCCCAGGAGGGCCTGGGAAAGAAACTGGTAGGAGCAGAGCTTTGCCAATGGGAATCTTATATATCCAGGTATCTCCTTCCTTCTATACTGGCCATATCTTTCCCAAGGATGGGATCATTCCCATCCTGACATCCTCTGGACAGGGGCTATGCAAAACGATTCTGCCTTCTAAGAAAGAGAGAAGTACAGAGCTGCATAGATCTAGAGGAAGCACCCACAGATTGGTTGGGGTAGACCTGTAAGGTCACTGACCCCATTCCCCTCCTTCTGTGATGAGGGAGATGTGGCTGGAAACCAGAAATGCTCATAGGGAGCTGTTCAAGGAGATGGGATGACTGCAGCTGCTGCTTAACTTGCTTTTTCACTTGGCTTTTTTCTGTGCTTGTGGCTGGTTTTAAAGGGAATGTTGCCTTTATAGTCACCATGGGGAGACCTCACAACTTTACTGTAAATCTCAAGAGGTTTGGTATTGTCCTGAAGACCTCCTAGAATCGTATGATGCAGCATTTATATAAATTAGGCTTGGTGACCTCCGCTTTATGGACGTTATGACTGCAGAGCGCAGCTTGAACCCTGCAGCTTAAAAGGCATAAAAACCAGAAGGCAAATAAAAAGGAACCAATATTTGTTCCTAGTTTAAAATACCATATTTTTAAGCCAGTTCCATGATGCCTGGGGCCCTGACTCACAGTTTCTGAATGCTTCGAGTTGGCCAAGTGTAATAGAAAACTTTTCCTTTCCTAGATGTACAGCTATTCCTGAATGGTGTCTTTGCTAACTCTCCTTAGGTGCCTGTTCAGAGAGTCGAGTTTGTCAGGTAAAAGGGCTTGGAAATAATCTAATTTAATCTGTTGCCCAATGCCCTGAATTAATTCCATTTTGTGAACATTCAGTCCTGGAGATTATAGCACTCTGTGTCTGGAGAATCCATCACAGCCTTTGCAGGCTTGTTCCACTAGCTAATTGCCATCTCTGGCACAGCTCTGCATCTTCTTTTCAGTCTGTATTTTCTAGTTACCAGTTGGGATTTTGCAATGTCTTTGTCAGGTACAGTGAGGAGCCCTGTGCTATCAGTCCTGTAATGCACCTAACATATGGAGCCTGGAGCTGTTTCACTGTTGTCAAACCCCCTTTTTCACTGTGGAAAGCTGAACTGGACACCACTGCAGCACCAGAAGTTAATCAGATATAACATCACCTCTGCAATGCGACTCAGTGTTCCTCATTTGTGTAGCTAATTCCACTTGCCATTTCAGACATTGGCACCCCATCCAGCTTGTTATCTTGTTGGGCATGTTAGGGTTGTCACAGCCCAGAGGAGGATTTTCCACCCTTTTACTGTAGCTTATTGCTACAGTATTAAATTGCTATATTTATTCCTGGGTGGGTGAATTTGGACATGCTCAATTCCATATTGTTTCTCTGTGCCCTGCTTAAACAGTAATCCAGATCACTCAATGCAATGAATCGTCTTCATTGCTTCCCTTGGCCCTTGTCAGGTCCTGATGTCTTTTATCCACAATGATTTCTTTCTGTTAGTGCTGGCAAGACTTGGCCCAGGTTCTTTGAGGGTGATTACATAAAGATTTGCAGGGCAAAATTATCTGATAATGTTAATGAAAAGCATATAATACAGATGAAGTCTTGAACTGGAAACACCACTGCTTGTTGAGGGGACTTTGTTCGTGGCTGCATGCAGAAGTCAGTCATGTGGGCACCTTTTAATTCTGAGTCAATCCAAGCATTTTAAATGACTGCTGGCAATTGAATCGTAAAGCTGGGCTGCTTTTAAAGATACCCCAGTTTTTTATGTGCCTCATTAAATCCCACCCTGCCTGGATGCAGAAGCCTATGTTTAGCTGCCGGAATAGCCTGTGGCTTCTCTGGTTATTTGTGCATTAACCCCATGCACACATTACCGCTGTTTTCAGACAACCTGATGATATTCAGTTGTTCAGCCACATGTCTGTGGTCACTAAGGGAACTACAAGGAGCTCCTTTTCCTCCCTGAGACACCTAGGCGGGTGTGCTGGCAGCATGGCGAAGGCCAGAGATGTCAAGCCCAAGCTGCCTTCTGCTGGTGTTTCTCTGTAAGGATAGCCCAAAACCATGAGTGTGGGTAGGAGGCTGTGATTCCAGCTGATGTGGATGAGCTTTGTGTCCTCTCCTGGTCTGATTTGCCTTTCATTCAAATAAGTGAAAGAGAAAGCATCACCCATCAGTTTGGGTGATGCCTGTGTCATTTCTCCTTACCCGGTTGGTTCCTCTAGGAGTGCAGAGGTTGAGGAAGGCATGTTTTCCTTTGCTGAAAGTCAGCTGGGCTTTAGAAGGACTATCTGTTCTGAGTGTGGATCCCTGTGAAGAGATGCTGTATTCTGATCTCTTAACTGTGCAGGATGTGTTTAATGCATATTAATTTAATACATTTAGTACATGTCTCTTCAGATGATAATTTTGCTTGGAGACGTGAGTCCAAGTGTCCAGAATGGGTTTTGAAACATACCTTTGTGTTTACGAGGTGCTGCAACTGTGATTTTGTAAGGCAGAGGATACCCTGAGAACTATGTCTTGGCTATGAAAAGTCTTCTTCCATTTCTGGCTGTATCAGCATTTAACAATGGGCCTGTAACTGTGTTTCCTTGCACCATGGCCATCAGGCTGGGCTTGCTGGCTTTCCCAGTATCTTGTCTTTTTCCTGCACAGTGACAACACTGATTCCTCTGTGTTATTCACTGCTACAACGAGTAGCATTTGAAGTCTTCTTCAGGACTGCAGAAATCACAGCTGAAGTCAGGTAGGCCCCTGGGTCTGAGGTTAATGTGCAGACTCAAGGCTCCCAGTCAATGGTCAGGATTAGCATCTTTCATGCACATTTTGCTCTCATTGTAAGTTAAAAGTCTTAAGGCAACTTCAGAGAGCTGCGCCCCAGGAACACCTTTCTCTTCACTGAGTAGCTAGACTAGAGCATCCATGGTGAATAGGTAAACCTGTGTCCCTTGAGGGAGAGTCTTTAAGAGATAGTAGGCCATACTTCCCTAGAGGCAAAAGAAGGCAGAGCATTCAGAGAAAGATGAGCTAAATAGGTTAAAGGAGGGCATTTTAATTATGAATGTAGATGCCACGGTATGTAGGAAACAAAGTCTTTCCTCCACTGGCTGCTCTCCCTCTTTACGTAGAGGAGAGCTACATTGTACTTGTAGCAGGGCAGAGGTGGACTTTCCACAACATTTACAGGCATTTGTGTTACATTACTTCCTAATATTTCCCTGCTTTATTGAGCAATAGCTCTTCTTCATTTATATAAGGTGTCTTGTTCCTACATACAGCTACAAATTCCTCCAGAACTCCTCTATCTCCAGAAATCCAGTCATCCTTGCTCCGACATCCTTGCTCCCAGGCTCTCCAACATAAGAAGTGTATTAAGACCATGCCTAAACTTTGAGGCGTGGGTGGCCTTGCTGAATTCTGAGGGATTTCTCATGAAAGTGAGGTCCATGGTCAAGTATTTTACTCTATTGCACTGTATTGCAAGCTATATATAGTGGGTATTACATATATTAGAAGCTATGCAGAACTGAAAAGAGAGAGTGCAATCTGGTAGCCCTAGCATGGTAGCCCTTGAAAGGCTCACTGCCTGCCTGGTGCTCCCTATTCAAAAAGCTGGTTTCCTTACTGTATTTCTTCTTTACATTGCCTTGCAGAAGTATATAGGAGCCCTACTTCTAAAATAACATCAGCAAAAGAAGTATGTTTATAATAGAAATGTAACGTGTCCGAAGCTCCTAATATTCATGCTTCTGAGCAGGATGATTTTTGATGAAAATGTCTTTGCTGGGAGATTTTAACCTGCTCTAATGCAGAGCAAGTTCAACATTTAAAATACAGTAGAAGCATTTTGAGAATGATATTCTTTACTAAGCCCAAAGGAGCTCAGGATAATCCTGATCGCTTCATTTCTTTAGGGCTTTACGCGAGAGGTTGGAAGTGAGCTAAACTGATGGTGTAACTCTCCTGCTTCTGTCAATGTTGATTTGCTAATGTGAATTGCTGTTCTGATTTTATTGCATAGACACTTGGAGATTTTGCAGTTGGCTAAGTCAGAATCAAGCTGGGACAGATCAAACAAGGGAAAAGGGGAGTCAGAACCATGCTCATTATGTTGAACAGCCATGGTTCAAAAGCATAATGTGGATTGTGCCTGTGCAGTTTTCCAAGCTGGAAAACGCTCTGGAGAATTTCTCCTGTGGCCCTCACTATTGAGACTCTGGTGCCTGGCTGCTGCTAGAAGGTATACATACATCTTTAGTAGCTCAGTAAGTGGTTTGCAGGTCAAGAAAATGGAGATCCCAGGGATCTTTTCTCTCTCTGTAGGGTAAAGCTAGACAGACTGAAGGGTGTGTGAGGAGATTAAGCTGATGGGAGGCAGAGATTTCCCAAATGAAGTGTCAGGAGATCCTGCAAGCATTTGAAGGGTACATTCATGACCAAAGATGATAATAAAGAAAAATTGCTATATCTCTACTGAGATTCAGACATCAATTTAATTCCATTGCTTTAAGCTATTCCCATAAAGAAGTGAGAAAACCCGTACCTGTAGCAAATCTGTGTCTTTGTAGTGGTATAACTGTGTCCAGACAAGGCTTTTACCTGCATAAAGTCAGCTGTGGCCTGCATTTTGGTGAAGACAAGATGAACAGATTGCTGTGGTCAAATGCACAAGTGCAGAGTGGCTGTCAGCATCATTGGTGAGGTGCTGTGTGCGTGACTGCATTTGCATGTGCTTGTGGAGCATCTTTTGCATGACATCCTCACTTCTGATGTTCTCCTTTATTGTTCAGACTTTTGAGCAAAGAAATATTCCAGTCCCATGATAGGTGTGGAATCCCTTGCTGGAGCACCAGAAGGAAAGGGACACTGTGGGTATGGTGTGGGAGCTGTGCCCATGGTGGGGCACAGGCTCATTGGACTTATTGGCCCACATGGGCTCTGATCACCAGGCACTGCTAAGAGACATGGTTTTGGCCTAAGGAAAGGCTGGTTGCTTTTAGGGCAGGGCTTTAAAATTGCCTTCACTTTTCATCTTGTGCTGCAGCTGAAGGCAGTGACAGGTTATTGCAGTAGAATTAGGCCAACACTGGGAGTTTTTGAACCCATCCGCTTTGAGAAGCCATGTAGGTACTGAAGAAAATGGTCATCCCATTTATTGTGTATTTATATAGCACAAAATCTTCTGTGTAAAAGGTAACATTCATGAATCTTTGAGGCTGAATGGGGTAAATACATTCTTTGATAGATTTCCTGCCTTGTGTAGGGTGCAGAAATAAGGGCAGCAGTATCTACACCTTGTGGTTAAGCTAAAATGCAGCTTTCAGAGGGCGCTCGATTGTGGACTTCAGGTGGGATCCAGCAGCCAGCTTATTTTCCAGCCAGGATGGATTCTGGCACAGACATCCCACATGGTGTGGGTTGAGGCTGTTGGACAACTGTGGTATAGAAATTCCACAGCTTTGGCATCTGGGATGAGGAATGGCTCAGGCTGTGCACAGCGGGGCTCTGCGTGGGGCTGCTCACCCTGGCCCAGGCTCTGAAGATGTGTGTGTTGTGAATGGAGGGATGGAGATGGACCGTTCCCTGCTGGAATTCCCCTCTTTTGAAACAGGGGCTGTCTCCTTTCTTGAGCTCACATCCCCAGGCTTACCCTCACTGCTAGGATGTCCTCCTGTGTTATCCTCCAGCCACTGCAGATTGTGACTGGGTGGATTAAAGAGCCCGCACCATCACAAACCCTAGCCCGCAAGCAGATCCTCTGCCCATTCACTTCTTATCCTTCCCCAACACGAGCCTGGGTGATGGATGCTGTTAGTCGAGGAGTGACACAATGAGGTCTCATGCTAGAAGATGTCTTTTCTGGCTTGCTGTGACTAACTGGGGCTGTGCCTTCAGCAGCTCCGCAGCAGCCCTTCCCTTTGGCGCTTGCTGAAGCCGCTCGGGGATGCTGCTTCTCTCACATCACTTCCTTTCGCCTCCCAGTTCAACCCATCAGCCAGTCTCGCTCCAGGCAGGGAGCGGTGTTCCAAGGGTGAGTAATGCATCCCTTGTGTTTCCTTCGAGCCCTCCGGCTTGTGCCGCTCAGCAGTGGGGTTTGTGGCAAAGGGGGAGCAGGGAGGGGCTGGCTGCCCGCTGAAATATTAGCTGCTCACCTAGGCAAAAACGCCGCTTTCCAGTCAATGCTTCCTTTATCCGTTCATGCCAGATGTATACATCACTGTCAAGAGCAGGCGAGGAGACAATTTACCCGCTGCCTGCTGCGATTGTTGGTGTTCAGGAGTGACTGAGGACCGGGATCACAACCGCACTCACAACTATTAATAAACCGAGCAGTCATCGGGCGAGCGCTCCTGCGCGCGTTTCGAGGTGCGCGTGGCTCTAACGCCTCCCCCGTGTGTGCTTCCCCACAGCCGACAATGCCAGCCGCCCTTCCCGCCGCCGCCAGCCCAGCAGCACAGCCCCATGTCCTCACAAGCCACCGCTGCCACCGGCCCCTTGCTCCCAGGTACCTTGCCCCCGCTGCAGGCTCCTGCCCAGGCACCCACGCCGCCGGGCCAGCAGCTAACACCCGATGCCTTCGCCATCGTGGAGCGGGCGCAGCAGATGGTGGAGATGCTGTCCGAGGAGAACCACGTGCTGCGGCAGGAGCTGGAGGGGTACTATGAGAAGGCAGACAAGCTGCAGAAGGTACGTGAGAGGTGGGGATGGGGCCTTGGTACTTGTGCGTTTGGGTGTCACAATCTGTTCTTCATAATCATGTCACTCCAGTGGTGATGTGCCAGTGGCTGTCTCTAACCATTGCCTCTCCATGGTGGTCTTTCAGAAGTGTAAGGCTGTGCACTATGTCCTCTGAGCTTTCCTGCTTTTAGCATGAAATGAGGAAACCCATCATATATTTCATAGTTGAGGACTTTCCACCTTCATCCTCCCATGCTAGCCTTCCCAGAGCTTTCCCTGGAAGTCTCCCGGGGGCAGAGGATGCTCCTGCACCATCTACACAGGGGGTAGGGCTGCCGGTGAGAAGCATTTGAAGAGCATGGCCACATCTGTCCTGAGCGGTCTTGTCACTGCAATAGGCCCTTTGGAAGTGTAACAGCCAACAGCTGGGTTGCCTGTTGTTTGGATATGTGTTAACTTGATTGTCTCAGAGGCTTTCAGTGAATGCTCTATGGGTTCCCAAGGGCTGACGTTCGATACCCAGCATTGAACCCATTGGTTAAAGAAGCACTGAGAGAACCATTTGCTAAAGATTTTGCTCAATACCCTTTGCAAAGAGATCCTGCCAAGAGATGTTTTGTGTATGCAAGCTGGCGTTTGCAGTGGAGAAGGCTGATGTCACCCGAGGCAGCACACAAGACGAGATAAAGAGTCAAATCAAATGAAGTAGAAGTTGCTTAAAACCGAGACCTTGCTGAAGGCAAAGCAGAGAGGCCAAAATAAGTTATTTAGGAACCTACACTTCATTTCATTTATGTCTTCCCACTGCATATACACACATGGGCCTAGGCTGCAGGTCTTTTCTCTCTAAGTTTAGGAGTCTAAATAGGAGCTCTGCTTTTTTTGTGCCATGTGAGATGAGGGTGCTCTTGGAGACACCCTTCATAGAGAAGAGGCAGCTCTGAGAGACCATTTACCCAGGGTAGTACAAAGACCTGTTGTTTGGTAGCTGCTGTCAGCATTTCAGCCCCTTCCTCTGCAACCAGATGACTTGAGTTTATTCACAGGATTTCCTAAATTTCATTGGGATCTCGATGTTTGCAGTCACATTAACTGTTAGTGAAGATGGCTGCAGAGATGTTAGCACTGACTTCCCTGTGGCCTTCGTGGGCAACAAGAAAAATCCCAGCTTCTAACTTCACAAAAGCTGCGTTGTTCAGTTAAAGGTATTTGAGTGCGATGCCCTAAAACTGTTCCAATTTCCTTTTAAGCTCTTGGAAAGGGCTCTCTCTTTATCTTGGATGCCCTATGAGTCAGTTGCATCAGACACCAACAAAAAGGTATTCAAGCATGGGCTGAAATCTCACTTCAGTCAACAGCGTGGACTCGAGTCCCATTGACTTTGGGGGAATGTAAGCGGAGTATTGAAGTGAAACCCATGCTCAAGTGCATTCTTTCTTCAGGAAAATATCCTCAACCAAAGCCTTAACACACAGTATCCCTCCCATGCTGGTTTTAATGTGTTTGATCACAGGCCAGGGCGGGTCCTCCTCTGTTCCCACAGTTTCAAGTGAACATCACCTCTGAAAACGTGACAGTGAGTTAAATTACATGCTTTGGGTGCGAAAATTCTTCCCCCTTGTTGGGAGTGGGAAGGGTCATGAGGAGTTCTTGTTTGCCTGTGTGTAGCAAGTTTATTCTAGATAGGGCCTTCCATCGCTTTCATTCATCGCAGAATAGGAGAAGAAATTAGGAAATCAGCTTGATGTGGAGGGCTGTCAGGGTGTTTGTGTGAACACATCAGCCCTGAGGGCTGTCATATTCTCAGCTGTGTCTGAACAGAATTTTAGCAGTAGGTACAAGGTGGTGATTCATCCCCGTGCTCTTTGATGAGCTGTCTGCTTTTCTCAACTAAAAAGATCCCGGGGGCCTTGTGCACAGTGAATTTTGAGCTTTTTTTGCAAAGGCAAAGCATTATTTTCTCTTTCTTTGCTGCTGTTTTTCTGTTGGAGCATGTCACCTCGCCGAAGTGTAACTGCCAGGCTGGGCTGCTCATCTTCCCCATGCTGTGTGTGTGGGTTGTTCAAGTGGGTCGGCTCTAGGAGTTCCCAGGCAGAGAAGAGGCTGAACTGTTTTTTCCCATACAGAGAAGCAGGAGAGGGAAATCCCAGAGCTGCTGAGGAACACCAACACAGTTTATGGCCATTCTGCTCTCCTGTAATTTTGTTCAGTGCTGACTGAGCTTCTTTCTCTTCCTGCAGCAACTCTTTGCCTGCGGGGCTGCAGGAGGCTTGTGTGGTGATGTGTTTTGGGGAATAGCAGCAGATGATGGGCAGAGCAGAGCCCATGTGGTAACCAGCAGCATTGGCCAGGACTGTTGGGCTGTGGAAACCCCCCTGTGTGCTGACAAATCTGCTTTACTGTGGTAGGAGCACTCTGGAGCAAGGCATCTTCTCCTGCAGGTAGAGGCTCAGACAGGAGAAGGGAGGTATGGGAACCAGAGGGTGTCAGGGCACCCAACTAGGAGCAGTGGTTTCTGGTTGGGATCATGTACTTAAGGGTTCAGGAAAGTGCTTTAAAAATTACTTGTGTTAAGCCAAACTTTCCTTTCAAGGAGAAGGAATCTCAGTCTGCTTAAGTGGTCAAGGAGAGCAGTGTGATGGTGCCTCCTCACAGAGGCTGACTATAGCCTCTATTTACAGGAAGAGAAACCTTCTGCTAGCGGAGGTCACACTGATCTAAAGAAGAAGCTGTAACAGAATCAAGTGCTGTTACTTTAGTCACTAATCAACATCACTTCTGGAAAATCCACATGAAACTGGTTTTTGATTGTAAGTCATAGTCATAGACTAGACTATTTCAGTTGGAAGGGACCTACAATGATCATCCAGTTCAATCGCCTGACCAATTCGGGGCTGGCCAAAAGTTAAAGCATGTTATTAAGGGCATTGTCCAAATGCCTCTTAAACACTGACAGGCTTGTGGCATCGACCACCTCTCTAGGAAGCCTGTCCCAGTGTTTGACCACCCTCTCAATAGAGAAATGCTTCCTGATGTCCAGTCTAAACCTCCCCTGGTACAGCTTTAAACCATTCCCACGTGTTCTGTCACTTGGTACCAGGAAGCAGAGATTAGCAGCTCCCTTTCCACTTCCCCTCCTCAGGAAGCTGTAGAGATCAATGAGGTTGCCCCTCAGCCTCATCTCTCCAAACCAGGCAAACGTTAAGTTCTTAGCTGCTCCTCATAGGGAATTCCATTTGTTGCCCTCCTCTGGATGGGTTCAAGGACCTTCACATCCTTCCTAAATGGTGGGGCCCAGAACTGTGAAAGAAGGTCAGACTGCTTGACAAGGCTTTGTGCAAGCTTGCATTGCCAGCCTATGAGGAAAAAGAGAACTCATTGACTTTTGCTGAACTGCAGTAAGGTTCAGTTTGAATTTCAGACAGCTTTGGATTCATGCAGCATTCCTTCCAAGTGTGCTGTTCTTGTGGTGGAAGCACACTTGGTGTCTGGCCATGCCTCAGCAGGGTGGGTAGGGAAGAAGGACCTGTGTTCCTAGTTAGGGAAAGTGTAATGGGGCTCCCTGGAGCTCCTGCTTCAGAGAAACTTAAATGGAAAGTCAGAATAATCTCACTAGGTTTGTAGCTCACCCAGGAAGGAGTACCACAGCATGGGATATGGCTGGTTCCACAGGTCATCCCATTGGGGCTGTGGACAGTTATCACCGTGGGAAGCAAGGGTCCAGGCTGCTGGAGCCTGACTGCAGGTTCCTACACAGCCAATGGGTGACAGCTCCAGCATCCCTGGAGCTTGTATTCTGCAAGTGCTGCAGCTGCCAAATTACACCTAAAACTCAGTGAGCCCTGGAGATGGACCTCCCGTGGAGGTGGGCTTGCACCTTGGCTTAACAAATCATGAATCCATCCCACCCACGATTCAAGAGGCTAAAAAAGCACCACGTTTAGAAAGGTATGTGGGAGCCTATATTTATCTCATAGTTCTCCAGCATGTGCACATTATCAAGGTTTCCTCCATGAACACAAGGGCCAGATTCTCACACTGGCGTTGATCATTCCTGCAGCAATGATTTTAGTAAAGACGTAACAGTTAACATGACATTGGCTTATTAAAAGAGTTGTTTGGATTGACCTCAACAGCAAAACTCCTCCTGTCACTCTTTTGGGCTCAGGTCTTAAGATGCAGGTCCACTACTAAGGACTTCCTCTGCATGCCCTGCCTGTGGTTTGCTGGACTTCGATGAGACGAAGTTAAGAAAACTGAAACCCAGATTTCTTTGATCTGTTATAGAGTTTGTTCTTGTATAGAGCAGTCTGCAGTCAAGGACAGAAAGGAGTGAGCACAAAAACTTAAATGACAGAGTTGAGCCTAGAACACTTCTGATGGCACCCAGAGCTAAGTTTTGGATCCGGGATCTGGCAGAATAACAAATCTTGCCTCCTACATCTCTTTCTAGGCAAGAATACATCCCACACAAATGCACCATTTCCTTTGTTTCTCCTCTTGGATGATGCTAAAGCAGTCACCTCAATCATAGAGTGAAGGTAGATGAGCAGTTACATCAAGTCCAGCCCACTCCAAGCTTTTTTTGGGAGCCACCAGCAGAGAGTCCATGGGGTGTTGTGGCACTGCCAGGGCTTCCTGCTATGCTCCACTGGGGAGACTGGTCATTGTAGAACTGGTGGCTGGTGTGACACTCGGCATGAGCAACACCCTGACCCTCATTGAAACATGATGGGCGAACATGGGGATGGGACACGTTCCTGCTGGGCTTTAACAGGAGCTCTCTCTGTTTTCAGTTTGAAATAGAGATTCAGAGGATTTCAGAAGCTTATGAGGGCTTGGTCAAGACCACCACTAAGAGGGAGTCTTTGGACAAAGCGATGAGAAACAAGCTGGAAGGAGAAATTAGGAGACTTCACGACTTCAACAGGGATCTCCGTGGTACGTTGTACTTGCTTGTGTGGTTTTTCCCCACTGTTGACATGGTGTTTCACTTCTCACAAGCTCCAGAGCGTTTAGCTTCACATATGCACCCCCCCCCCAGCGGTGAGGAAACCTGGCAAAACATGAGTGAGCTTCAGAGGGTGCCTTTGCATTTAGCACTTGCAGATACTGATTTGACAGCAAGGCCACCAGTCCTGAAGTCTCATTCAGCTCTAACAAGCTGAAGAGCAAATAGTGATATAGAGCAGTACTGTACAACCCATAAATCTCAGAGTTCAGTGCCTTCATGAAGCAGTAGCAAGTATCAGAGGGTATCTCTTTTTTGTATTAAAAACATAAAATTGAGAGTATATCCTTTCCAAAAAGCAAATGGGGGGTATGTTGGGTAGCTATTACTTGTCCAGGTACCTGATGGGAGTACTTTGGTACCTCCTTATACAGTGAGACGCCTTCTGCAAGCTGGCTTATGCTTTTTGCAGTGGTGCTTGGTCTTTGGAGGAGGAAGACACTTAAAGGCAGGACCTTCCTAAGGAAAGCTGTTCCTGGCTGCAGAAAACTGTTCCTTTCCCAAGACATCCCCAAGGGCTGGGGGCTGCCTTCCCCGAGGGCATCTCACTGCACCAGGGGCAGCACTGCACTGCAGGAAGGCCCCCGTCCCCTTGCAGTGCTGGGTAATTCAGATTGCAAATGCCTTGTTCATTGTGGACATCGTGAGGAACGAGCTGCCTGGGCACGGCAGAGGCTTTTCCTCCACTTTCTGCTGATCTGAATGACACAGCTTCATGGAAGAGGTCAAAGGCCTCATCTTTTATGTATGTGTCAGCCTCCGTCTTAGTGTCCTCCTTCAGAGAGTCTATTTATACTGCTCTGCTGGCATGCATCTGATTTCCTTGCTTGGCCTACAATTTTATATACATATATTTATACTTAAAGTATTTCCTGTTTTCTGCAGAACGACTGGAGACAGCCAATAGGCAGCTGGCCAGCAGAGACTTCGATGGGCATGAGGATAAATCAACAGAGGGCCTTTATGTCACTCAGAGTGAGTACTGTGCTAATCTGTTTTGAAATTGCATAGATGTATATGCATGCTGGAGTGGAGGTGAATACTTTGCTGTTAGTTATTACTGTCCTTACGGCTTGGTTTTAGTCGGCTAATTCATCACATAGTCTTATTTAAGCTTCAGACTGGATTGTTCAGGCTGTTTGTTTTCTCTCTCTGAGCACCAGAAGCAGCAGCGGGAGTTAATGGAAGCACAGCTTATTTTTGGTTAATATTTGTCTGAAATGGTGAAGTGTTGCTTGCAGGGATCATCTCCAGGGATATGTGCTTTTTAGGGAAGCCAGGTTCTTCACTTGGCTGGGCAAAGCCCAGAAAGCCTCTGTTGACTTGTTGTCAGTGCCATGGTTTGACTAACAGGAGGGAGAGCAGAGCTGGACCATCTTGTTCACAAAGGACTGAAAAGGCAAAGATTTTACAACAAAAGCATCCATCCCCAACAGATTTTAGGCTCCCATAGTGCCTGGGCACAGTGCTGCAGCATTTCCCTGCCATGTGCTGGTGGCTTCATGTGACCATCCAATCCAAAACCCAAGCAGCTGGATGCTGCCTGAGTGTGTGGCTTCTCTTGTATCCTGAGCATCTTTAGCGTGCTTCCAGAAGGGCTTGTGCAGTACTCTGTGGGCTCAAATCCCATTGAAGCTGAATGCTGTGTACATCTAATCCTTCTGTTTTATTTATTGCACCAAGAGCTTACTTGAAAGATGAGCTGTAACTGCAGATCCTTCAGTAGAGAACCGGCCACCTCCATTAGTGTTTGATACTACTCCGTGTGCCTCACTGCAATGTCTACCAGCTCCTCCAAATGCAGAACCATCTCCTTGATGCCAACACAGCAACTTCACTGATCATTTGGTGCATGTGTGCACAAACCAGAAGATAATCTAATGATCTTTTCCATGACTCTGTTAGCTTTGCCATGTTAGCAGTTGCTGCAAGGGCATGTAGATGCTGTTGCAAATCCAAGGGGATGATCTGTTAAGAAAACAGCATTGCTATGTAGGTATTGTCATCCTTGGGAAGACTTCAAACAGGGTAAGTTGCACAGTGCAAACTGCAGACTGGAGTCTGCTGTCTTCATACAGAGACTTCCTGAGTGTTCCCATAAACTGGTAGCTACAAGGGAGAGTTAAATCCCCAGGATGGACTCAGTTATTTGAGTCATTTTCCAGTGCATAAACATGCTCTGTGCTTCTACTGATAAATATCTAGCAATGAGAAGTTGTGCTGAGCTCTCAGTATATTGCTGCTGTCAATTCACAGCTTACAAACAAATATAGCTTTCGGATCCTGTCACATAAGATGGTCTGGATGCTTGGAGTGTCTCCTGGCTAGGCCAGAGAGCTAAATGTTACTAATGCAATGCAGAGTGCTTCCAAGAATAGAAAAATGGGCACATGTAAGGCCGGTCCTCTTCAGTCATGTTCTTGGAGCTGGGGCATGCAGAGTAATGACCTTGATATCAAGGTACCTGCCTAAAACCCCTCTGAGAGCCCATAAAAGGTTTTGCTTGGAAATCCTCTGTTGCTGACTGCATCCGATACCTAAAGGGGCTGACAAGAAATCTGGAGAGGGACTTTTTGCAAAGGCATGTAGTGACAGGACAAGGGGGGTGGTTCTAAGCTGAAAAAGGGTAGATTTAGATTAGACATTAGGAAGAAATTCTTCCCTGTGAGGGTGCTGAGGCGCTGGCACAGGGTACCCAGAGAAGCTGTGACTGCCCCATCCCTGGCAGTGTTCAAGGCTAAGTTGGACACAGGGGCTTGGAGCAACCTGCTCTAATGGAAGGTGTCCCTGCCCGTGGCAGGGGTTGAAACTGGATGAGCTTTAAGGTCCCTTCCAACCCAAACCATTCCATGACTCTATGATTTGTACACTGAGATTGTTCATGAGCCTTGCCCAGGGGAAGGCCATGACCAGGGTTGCCCCTCACTGCCAGCCTGGGGGTTTGCAAGCACAGTCTGTACCCTCCTCACATCTTTTGATGGGACGCTTAGGCAGAAAACTTAGAGGAGAAGGGGTGCAGCTCGGTTTAGCTGCCATGTGTGCAGTTGGCTACTGAGACTGAAATAGTCATTTTTAGAAGAGAAAAAATGGTCCCTCCATGCACTCCCTTCAGCTGCTGCAATTTTGTCATGAACCTCATGTTTGTGTTTTTCCTAAGGGTAGTAGCTTATTAAGTCAGATTAGCAGATATGAATCATTAGGAAAGCAAAATCAGATTTATATTCCCTGTATTTATGGGACAGAACCTGAAAACATGACCCTTAACATCAATGACCTAAATCAGAAAAAAGACCTCAGCATCAGTGGGTTCCTAAAAGTCATAATTTTTAAGCCAGTCCCATGATGAGGTAAAGAAGGAAAGATAAAGCTCTTGAGGCTTTTTAATGCTCTGTCTTGGTAATACTGGAGAATTAATACTGTCGTAATGCTCCAGTAATAGGAATAAAATCCTGTAAAAGAAGTCTGACAAGGCAGGATGTGTGGGGATCGTCTCTCAGTTCCTTGCAGAGCTCTCCATTACTGACATGGAGACCAGAGGTGACAAAAGCTCTAATTCTTTGTAATAACAATAGGTAAAGCCAGGCTGCATGCCTCAAAGTATTAAGTACCTAACAAAAATGCTGCTGTTGTATTGGTGTAGGAGAGAACTTACAGTCTATTAGTTTCATCCTAATTATGGGATGGTTTGTGAGTGGAAAAGGTTCTTTTAAGGGAAGACATGAAGCAGCAACCAAAGGAGGCGTATGGGCCCATACAGGTGAGAGAAGAGCCAGGCAGAAGGATGCTGAGAGTGCTGTGGAAGGGGAGAGGCAGGAAGACTGAGGATGGTTTCAAGAGCATAGGGCAGAGAGAAAGCTTATGGTACAGTCTGAGAATTTTGTGTGTCTTTCTGGGACTTCTGGACTTGAAGACACTGTCAGAGCAGGCTTTCCTTCGAGGGTCTGTGTGCATCCATGGGGCTCTGCATCCGTTAGTGGGGATGTGAAGACAGTTTTGGCAGTGTGTTCATAGAGCCTCTTGCTTCCTGGGAGTGCTCAGTGGATGTGACTCGTACTTGTGCACATATCTCTGTCCCAAGTATCCCAGGCAAAGAAATATTCTCATTGAATGAATCCAGTCAAAGAAAACACCCACAGTAGATGATTTTGAGGGTGGGATTTTGGGCAGACTGAGAGCCATTCAGTATTAACACAGGAAAAAAATCAGGGCAGAGGCAGAAGTTGCAGGGGCAAGGGATACAGAGCTCCTTGCCCATGAGCTGCACTTGGGGAAGGCAAAGCTGCTGCTCCCATGTACCCAGAGCCAAGGGCACCAGCGTATGGAGCAGCATCCTGCAGTGTCACATTATAAAATGGATCTGTTTTACTTGACTTCCCCCTGCCCTCTGAAGGGAAAGGGCATGGGAACTCTGATTTCAGTTTTCAACACATGAAGGTCATATTCTCCCAACTTGCACTTCATCACATGCAAATGGAATGCCCAAGATGTAAATCAGACCAAGTTCAAGCTGCCCACGATACTTCGTAGGGTAAGGAAAGCCATCACCGGCTACAATGGAGATTGAATGACTTCCTCTGACAACAGAGCACCAAACCTTTCTGCATCCCTGCTTTGGTCGGTGACCATGAGTAACCCTGTACCCCAGACCATTTGTTAAGTCCATTAGAATTGATCATAATTATTAATTGCAGTGTGGAATCCCCATTAACCACCATGTGAGAAAATGGACTCAGGGACTCAAGCACGACCTCTTGCAGCTTCTCAGCCTTTTCTTGGTGCTGGTGTGGCCTGAACTCCAGAGGGCTGTGGGAAGCATGCCATTTATGAGCGAAACTGCAGGAGGAGAAGACTGCAATAAGCTCTTTTGGCATTGGTATCTGCTTTCTTTTTTTCTTCTCATGGAGACCTGCCAGTGGGGATGGAAAGAAATGCTTCATTTCCCAGTTCTGCATTGCTGCTGCTCCAGGCTCAGCTTAGTCAGCATCAAATCACAGCTGCAGGGGCTGAGGGCAGAGGGACAGTTGGATGGACAGTGGCTTTGCTGCTCCTCTGGAGGGAAATGTCAGTGTCTGTCAACCTGGCCCTGTTTAATGGGCAAAGAATTCAGTAAAGCTGTGGGAAACCTCCTCTTGGCTGGCTGCATGGAGTGAATGGGCTCTTATTTATGCATTTATTTAGCTTATTCTTATGGGTGGGAACTAGCCGCTGAAAGGTCTTTGGAGCAGGCAACAAGGTCCTGTCCTTGTTTCTGGTCTCTCTGGGCAGAGTGGCAGGGCACAAAGGGCCTGTCCCACTCTTCAGTCTCACTGCCCCAGCATCCTCTTGGGAAGGTAAGGCCACTGGAGTTGGCCAAGTTCTGTCTTGAGCTGCATGAGCAGAAGAGGAGACTGGTGAGCCCATGCTCATGAATCAGCTGGTCCAAGGGTGACCAGCAGCAGCTGTGACATATGCCCTTGCCCGTGGAGTGAATGGCAGAGCTCCTCCACACACTTGCCATATCAGGAGTTGTAAGACTGATGAGAGGCTAAATGAGTCCCACAAGTTTCATTCAAGAAGGTGAGTGTCTGTGGCGTTAGCAGTTGTGGGCAAAGAGCCACCACTGGGAAAGGCCATAAGAGAACATACATAAGAGAAATTGTTGGAAATGGTATGGATTCCAACTGATGGACATGGTATAGGAGTCAGTCTTCTTTTCCAGCAAATCTCTAGTAGCCAAATTAGGCTCCCACTGCCATAATGTGATGTGTTTTCCTCTTCCAGCAGTGGTGATTCTGTAGAAACAAGGTGTGTATTTAAACACATCTGTTACTGCTCTGCAATATCACAGCAAGGAGAAAAGCAGCTACAGATGTATTGAGGTGGGCATTAAATTGGTCAAATAAGTTGATACTTAGATATAATGTGTGAAAAGCTGGGGGTTTTATCTAAATGTGGGGAAGAGGTGGCACAGATCGACTCTGTCTTTCTGTCTGATGTTTCTTCTTCAAAGCAGGGTTGAGACTGGTCAACTCTTCATGTACCTACCCAGCTTCACAGCTCAAAAATGCTGTTTGTGAAGCACTGAAGCAAGGCTCTTTCCTTTCTCTCCTTTTTCTTCAGCCAGAGTATAGGTTTAATGTCCTCAGTGTGTTGAGGTACATACAACAGAGACAGTGGTTGGAAAGCCGTGAGATTACAATTGTAAATTGCAGCAAAGAAGCCTTTTGGGAGCTGTTCTGTAATAGGATGCTTCAGTGACCCACCAGAAAATGGAAACAGCGATTATCTGGAGTCTCTTGGGTAAAAAAGCAGAAGGTGTATGCAAGGGTAGCACTGTAAAACAGTAATTTTAGACTTTAAGGGTACCTTGAATGTACTTGAAGAGAATTGAAGGTATATCCAGCAAAGTCCTTCTTTACTGCAAATCAGCACACTATAGGAAAGTGGTTATAAAACCATGTCTCCAGCGTTTTGCAGGGAGAAGCTGACATGGGGAAGTGTTGAGAGTGAATTTTTCTTGCCAGCTTTCTACTGGGTTCAGTGGTTATTCTGTGTACAGCATCATCTTGTCCTCCTTTGAGGGGAGGGTAGAAAATATAGTGCAGTCTCAACATGAGGTGGTGGAGTGCCATAGTGCTGAAATAGCATTCATCTTCCTGCTTCTTTGCCTTCTATTGAAATAGCTGCTTGATAATTTGCCCAGATTTTCACTTCTGTGCTGTAGATTCTATGTTCCTTCTGTTCAGTCTGATGGAATTAGATGCACTTGTGTTGAAGGAAGAGGTCTGCATGTTCAGTATAAAATCCCTTGCCAACGTGGGAAGATGCGAGGCTACATCATCCCAAAATGGCTCATGGTGGCAGTCGGTGGCATGCTGTGTGCAGCAGTCACAGGGCTTTGCAGAAGCAAATGTGCCAGTGTTGCTGCCACGTTTTCTTTTTGTGAGGTGCTGAATTCCTCCTTTTAGGATAAATGGGAAGATGGCAGGTGGGTTTGGGCTCACCTTGTCCACTTGTGTGTTGCTCCCCATGGCTCAGCTCCTGTGTATCTCACCTTGATGCAGGCACCTACCAATAGTGTGTAAATTAAACCTGTTCTCATCCTGCCTGTAATTAAGGAAGAATGAGGCTGGCCATGAAATGAAATGGGCTGGCTCTGGCCACGTGAGGTTTCCAGACCCTCCTCCTGGGGAGGTGGATGGTAGAGCTTCCAGCTTGAGTGGTCACACTTGGTTTGGACAGGCTGGATAATAGGAGCAGATTTTCCACATTTCAGTGGGTTTGGAGCAACTTTTCACTTCAGTTAAAAAATAATAAATTCTGTGATGCTGTGTTTAAAAAGTTAAAAACCAAAACAAGGTTTAGTTGATGCCAAATTATTTCTGGAGGACATTTCCCATCCAAATGCTCGATTTCTGTTGTCATTCACAATAAAGGCCAGATTTTGAAATCTGAGGTTTCAGTGAATGACACCTCCATCCCTGCTCGCTCCAATCATTAACTGTTCATGGTCCAACATCAGGGATCCAGTGACTGGTGTGCGGTGCTCCTGTCCCCTGAAATGGGTTCTCAGCACTGTCAGGGCAGAGGTAGATGGAGCCAAGCATTTCCCCAGGCAGCTTGCCAGCAGCGTCAGTGGTGGGCCTGCAGTTCATTGCCGAAGGAAGAGATGTGAGCAAAGCTGACTGAATTTAGCCAGGTCTTTTTATAACATCGTCTGAAATCTTACCCAAAAAAGGGATGATTTTCCAGCACAGAGGTTATCTCTGTGTTTTAGTCTCACTCCTGATGCATTAAGGCACTTAAGAGGAGGGGAGCACTGATCACTGGACCCTTAGGTCATGCTGGACTGGAGAGTCACCCAGGACCCCTGCAGGCCTGAAATGCCTCCCACAGCCTCCTTTCCTGTGCATGGCTTGTTCAGATGCCTCCTATCTTATTCTTCCTTACTGCTTTCCCCTCTGGCCGTTTTCAAATGTCCAGGACAGATCTGTGCTTAGTTTTTGGCTTCTTCACATCTCTTGCAATCTCCATCTTTGCAAATAAAACGGACCAGGAACAGCACAGCTCATGTCTATGGGGCTGAGGTTTCTTTCCTAGAGAAGGGCAACAACATCTGAACTGGCAGGTATAGACAGTCCTTGATATAGGCTGTTCGCAGGCAGGGTGTTGTATGGGAAAGGAGTGGCTGGTGCAAGCCAAGGTTTAGCTGGGGAACATGCTGGTAGTTCAGCAGAACTGCTTTATGAGGCCGTGCTCAGATCCACAAGCTCTGTCAGTGCAGATGCAGCCCAAGCTGCCATTCATCTCTGCTGCTGGTGCTCACGTAAGGCTGGCATTGAGGGGCTGAGCCTTGATAGCAGAAACTCCTTGCCCATGGTGTCTCAGCGCTGTTACAATGTCCACAGTTGCTGCTGCTTTACATAAACCTTCTTTTCTATGGAGGTGGCAGCTTACCTCTGGTGCATGGCCCAGCTTGTGAGCTGTCCTGCTGGAATGGCTCCTGTTCTTGTCTTCCTTCCAGAAAAGGAGAAGGAGAAGCTGGAGATGGAGCTGGCAGCTCTGCGCTCTGCCAACGAGGACCAGCGGAGGCACATCGAGATCCTCGACCAAGCCCTCAACAACGCGCAAGCCAAGGTCATCAAACTGGAAGAGGAGGTGAGGCATGGGCAGCATCTCTGTGCTCGGAGGACAGTGGTAGCTCATGGTTAGAGCTTCCTCTGTCCAAGTCAGTCCCTCCCAGCCATGGTGTGGTAGACCTTCCTGCTCCCCTTGTACTGGCCTTTTTACAGAGAAAATGCATAGTTATACAGCACTGAGCCAAACAAGCAAGCAAAGGGGACCACAACCATAGATGTTTTCAGAGCAGAGCCAGGAGCAGCACCAGACTCAAGTAGCTGGTGGCTGAGGTAATGGTCAGATTTAATAGAAGTATCAAATAAAAAGCTGACTACTCACTGACTTGGGACTGCAACACAAATACGTGGTGTTGGTGCATCCCATTTATCCCCAGATAATGCCAGGGGGCTTTTGAGATGTGCACAGCAGCACAGGGCTCAGTAACTTCTCGTCTAAACAGTGGTTTGAAATCAGACTGTTCAGGATTTAGAGGTACAAAGAGCTACAGGTTGTATCTGGGAGCTGAAAAAAACCCTATGATTCCATGAGTCCCAAGAAGTGCAGAACTTTCAAGAGGTCTTTAAGCAGTGATCCTACAAGCCTGATAGTGAAAACAGGTATTCAGATAGAAACACAAATCCTAGGAACAGAGAGCTCTTCAAACTGACAAGTACAGAACAATGTCTAGTAGCTGAAAGCTGAAGCTAGACAGATTCCAAGGAGAAATAATGCTCTGTTTGAATTGTAACAGTGATGCTGTCAGTTCTTTATTACTGGAGGTCTCCAAGTCTCCATTTATTGTGTTCCTTAAGGACCTTCGATCAGGAGGTGTGGGTTTAATACCTAGCTGAAAGTCTATGCATTCTGACTATTAAAACAGGCCTTTTTGGACCTAAAATCTCTGTCCATGGGACTAACAAAGAGGGAATATGTTTTATGGGTGATAAAAGAAACATGATCTTTACTATCTGAGTGGGCAGGTCACTGGGGAGGGGAGGGCCATTGATGAATCTCTATCCTAGCAGGCTGGGTAGAGGTTCAGGCTCTGGCACAGGCTGCTGGCATGATCTTAAGCAGGTCTGTTCCCTTTCAGTGCCACATTTCCCACCTGCACCCTCCCAGGGCTGGTCTGGGGGTGAATCACAGGAGCCCACTGGGGGCAGGGGCACAAGGGGTCTGTGAGGAGCAGGTATTTCCCCAAATACCTGGAAGTAACTTAAGTGCAGTTTATCTCCTTGGAAAGGTGAAATGTGAATTGACCTCGGTGGTATTTGAATGTGTGCTATCAGGGTATCCAGCATGCCAGACCCCCTGTTAGGATAACTAGTGGTTACTTAGAGTCTGGAAGATTTAAGGTACTCTCTCTCACTCACTTTGTGTGTGTGTGTGTGTGTGTATATATATATATATGTGCGTGTGTAAGTGCTGAAGGCATTGCTGTTTTGTTTCTGACCATTCTGACTTCCCACTGAGAAACATTTTAAGAACTCCATTCCCTCCAGTGGATACACTCAGCAGCAAGAAGAGGATCACATTAAGTTTAACTGCTCCTTTGTTAGTTAGACTAAAGCCTGCTCACCATCTCAGTGTATTTGGGGCAGTCCCCTTGGGGTTGCTGCAGGAGCTAGCATACCTTTAATCTGTACATAATTCACTCAACACTGTTAGCCTGAAAGGCAACCCGACGTTTTCTATTTGCATTTCATTACAAAGTGGCTGAATGAAGGAATGTTTTAGGTGGCAACACCTGCTTCTACAGTCCCAGCATCACACAGGGGATGGGAAGAAACACATTTAGCTGCTGGCTGCTCCGCAGACCGTCAGTGTGGTACTGGCAGTACCACTGAATACACACCAGTGAAGGCAGCAGAAGCATAGAAGCAGATTTCCAGGCAGGTGGTGTAAGAAGCCTCCCTGTTCCTGCTGGGCTGTATTAAATACATTTGCAGCTTTAGGGCTCTAAGAGCTTTGCAGCTGCCAGTTTTTAGTCTATTCACCCAACAGAAATGTGCTGGGGATCAGAGCTAGCGCCTTGGATTGTGGACTGGTGGAGCTGAGGAGAGGGCAAAGGTTCCCCTTTTGAGAGCTACGAAGCTCCTGCCTGGGCATCGTGGATGTTATGGAGGTGGTAACCTCCTGCCTGCGGCATGATAGATCTCAGAGGTGACAACATATGAAGGTAATGCAGTATTTGCCAGAGTGTGTCTGTCAGAGCCCTCAGCCTGCAAACCCATGTGGACCTGGTAGGGTTTAACTGGTTTTTCATTGTACTGGGAGCTCAAGTTAATTTTATGCCAGCTGTCACGTTCTAATTCCTCAAGGCAGTATCATGCCGCTCGGGTGGCTGCTGGCATGTGCCCAAGCTCCTGTGCTCCCTTTCCTTTGTTTTTGGCCTGTTTCATCACTAAATGAGAGCACCTTGCTAATAGTCTACAGTGTTTCTGGAGCTCGGTTCGACACACGTACAGCAGATGATGTTGAAGCTTTGGCCTTCCATCTTAAATCAGGAATTTTTACTATAATTTGGAATATATTGAAGGAAACACAAAATCACTCAAACGAAAATGACTGTTATTATTTTTATCATTACCAGAGCTCTACATCATGCCCTGCTTTGTAAATCCACACAGGTTTCTTCTACGACCAGAATATAATTAAGTTTTAAAGCTTTTAAAATCAAGACTTGAGAAATAAGCAGCAGCTCCTAAGTTGAATTGACATAAGATAGCATAAATGTGCATTATCCCGAGTGCCTGCTAGTAGAATTGAATTCAAAACCATGTAGGTGGTATTAGCAGCACACATCATCCGGGAGACTGCTGCTGGAATTGTCTGTCTGCTCCACACTTTGGATGGAAGACTCAATAATTGGAGAGGGTTCAGAAAGCAGTTGTAGCATTTATTTGGGGCCCAGAAGCTGTTCTCTGCTGTGAACGATGAACGTGAAGAGGTGGCTGAGCTCCGGGCCGTGCGCATGAGCATGAAGAAGGGATTGCTCTCAGCCAGACTAGATGTTGCTCTTTAATGTAAGAAGAAATAATGAGATGCAGTGTTTGGGGGTTGAAGCTGAGCAAATCAGGCCAGAAATAAAGAGTTAGTAATTAACACTGAAACAACCGACTTAGAGAGATAATAGGTTCTCCATCTCTGAAGTCTTTAACTCAGATCTCAAATAGCATAGACATTCATTGCTCAAACTGGAGTTACATTCCTAGCACAGATATTTTTCTAAGACCTACTCTTTACTCAGATTCATTTGCTTGGATCCTCCCCTTTTAGCCTGAGCTCTTCTTTCATCTTTATTTCCTAATCCCTGGGACAAGGGCAGTGTTCAGGCAAGCTTGCTGATCTTGTGAATATACGAATTGTTTCATTAAACGCTTCTTGCTCTGGTAGGTCACAGTTTGGAAACAGAACAAGAAGTAATTTACTTAAATTGCGTAAGAGAAAGCCAGATTAGGCATTAGGGTAAAAGTTTTCTGGCAATAAAGGAAAATAAGCCGTCAAGTAGTTTGCAGGGGGGTTGTGGGGTCCCTACCCCTGGAGGGTTTTGTAAACAGATTATACAGACATGTGCCAGGTTTTAGATAGAGTTGATCCTACCTTGCAGCAGGAGGATGGATTGGTGCCTCTCCAGGTGCCATCCGGCTTTTATGCATTTGAGTCAGTATGTCTGTGAGGCAGTGGAGCTTGGTATCATGTATTTCTGATTGCAGTCCACCTCCCTTATGGATGCACACTGCACTGACAAGCCCATTAAATGACAACAGTTTGTACTTCGTTTTTTAACCGTGTAGGTGAATGTTTTGCTTAAGAATCTATAGGCAGAATAGAAAATTCAGAATTGGCTCAGGAAGTTCCCTATACATTTATGAGTATGGGAACTGTCTTCTTGCATATCTCCAACTAAACTCATTGCTAAGGCAGTGGACATGTATGCATCGCCTCACCTGCACATGCATGTGTGAACAAAGGGGCTTAGAGCGCTGCTGCAAGGCCACATTCTGGCTGCTGCGGTACAGATGGACCCTGCAGCATCTGGCAGGATGTGGGGGAGCAGATGAGGTCTGCTACTGAGGAGGGACCCCAGAGGAGCCCCTTTCCCCTCTCCGATCTGCACTGGGGAAGCTGGGAGGTGGCACAGGCACCTTCCTACTGCCAAAATAGCACATTGGGCAGGAAGCCACCACTGTGTCTGTCCTGCCAAGCTGTGAGCTCCCGAGGAATGCAACCCTCGTGCTGCTGCCAGAGACTAGTGGGGATTATAATCTCATTAATTTTCATGAAAAGCCCTGGGAGCCATAGGCGTTAGACTGGATTACAGTGGGGCCAAGGAGGTCACGCTGCCAGTTGTTGGCTCTGGCTGGGGAGGGTTGTTTAGACCAGGCTTTGCTTTTGCTGTGAGCAAACCCGTGTTTCACTTCACCTGTGATGTGGATGGGTTTAGGGTGGCAGAAAAGGAATTTCAAGAAACAGTGGGTTTATTATCATTGGATTCAGTGAGCCCAACATCATGGAAGGGGAGAGCTAAAACCCAATCAACTTTGTAGCATGGGAGTCCTGGACAAAGCAGAGGACCCTGGCTGAAGGAGAACCTCACAGCCAGGGGTACCCAGTGCTGGTGTTTATTTGCTCCACATGCCCAGGAACAAGGCAACAAACTTCTCACTACATCCCAAGGTATTTAAAGGCATACCTTTTGTGGTTTATAGCTCCTATATCCCACACTGAGTTAATTTTAATAGTGATTTAAATACTTACAAAAGAGTTAGGCACAAGGATAGCCTGTTCACCCTCACCTTGCCATCTCACAGCGCATCTCCAGCCTCCCTTATTTACCTAGTTCCCCAGTGTTGACTGGGGTTTAATGTGTTTTTCTGCCTCCTGAGGGAGACTAGAAGTCCTAAAGAGGATCTTAGTGATCATGGCAATGACCTTGAGCATCCCTCATTAATCCTCAGGCTGCAGATGGGGTCTAGCAGAGGCTTGCAAAGCCTTTGTGATCCAGCATCCAAGCCCATTCACCCTCCCTTTCTGAGTCAGGGCATTAAGTCCAGAATGTTTTGGAGTCTTTGGGGGTTCATTGAGGTCTTTTGGGGTTGCAGCTTCAGTTTGTGTGTGCTGTTGCTTTTTCCACTACAAGGCAGGTATCTTTAGAACGGTAAATTTGCTTGTGAAGAGAAAATTCATGACAAAAGGTTGGGAGAGAAGAGGGGAACTGGGCTTCCTGAGGCTGGGACTGTGGCCCATGGGGTGAGCAGGCAGACCCCACTGCCACAGCCCCATGGGCAAGTTTTGGGGTCAGTGTCCATGCTCACCAGGGATGAGGGTGGCTCATGGACACCAAGGTGAGCTCACCCCTTCTCAGTGCCAGATTTTGGCTGGGAGTCCAGTTTGACCACAGGCTTTGCTGCCCATCCCAGTGCCCAGCATGTCCATCATCCGCACCCTCCTCTCCCCAGGAGCCCTCAAGCCTGCCAGCTCCTGCCATGAGCCCCAATCACAACACCCTATGGTGTCACTTGGTGACGTGCTTGGTGGCATGGTAGGAGGCCAGAAGAAGGGGATATAGCTGCTAAGTCCCTTGAATATCTGCAGTCCACTTGCAAATTCCTTTTGGGGTGTGATGTTTGAGCAATACCCCTGTATTGCAAAATCCTTGTGTCACGTTTAGCCTTTCAGTAATTGCACTGTATACCTAAGGAGGGCCTGGCTTTAGCTTCCAGCACATCTGTACACCAGCATGGCCAAGCCCAGGAGCAGAATAGAGCAGGTGGAATGCTTCTGGCTGCTGGCACTCTTCTTGTTACACCTGTGTTGAACAGATAGGCAGGGGTGGAAAAGAGACTGAGTGCAATCAGTGTCACCAGTCAATAAAACCCACTCCTACCTGAGGCCAGCCTGTATACTTGCCCAAAGAGTATCCACCAACATGATGGTAGGTAAATGGCCAGGGGGTTTAATGGCCAATGATACCCAGTGGTGGGAGATCTTGGCAGCTCCCTTTGAGAGCAGTGGAGCTGCCCCAGCAATGCTTGCTGTGCCCTTCCCTGCCAACCAAAGGGGCACCATCCTTCCCTAGAGAAGCTCTCAGAATGCCACAGCCATGCTCAAGCCCAGTGCTTCCCTGCAAGTGTGCCCAGCAGCCCAGGGTGCTCCCAGAGCCCCAGCACTACCGACCCTACAAGGATGCTGGGGAGGGACTCTTCATTAGGGACTGTAGTGATAGGACAAGGGGTAATGGGTTCAAACTTAAACAGGGGAAGTTTAGATTGGATATAAGGAAGAAGCTCTTTACTGTAAAGGTGGTGAGGCACTGGAATGGGTTGCCCAGGGAGGTTGTGAATGCTCCATCCCTGGTGGTGTTCAAGGCCAGGTTGGACAGAGCCTTGGGTAATATGGTTTAGTGTGAGGTGTCCCTGCCCATGGCAGGGGGTTGGAACTGGATGATCTCAAGGTCCTTTCCAACCCAAACCATTCTGTGATTGATTCTGTGACCCCTGCCCCTCAGCTGCGCAGGAAGCAGGCCTATGTGGAGAAGGTGGAGAAGCTGCAGCAGGCGCTGACACAGCTGCAGGCAGCCTGCGAGAAGAGGGAGCAGATGGAGCGGCGGCTGCGCACGCGCCTGGAGCGGGAGCTGGACTCGCTGCGGATGCAGCAGGTGAGGACAGGCTGGGCTGCATGGGGCCTTTGGTATTGCTTTGAAAGAGGGACAGTCATTTGCAGCCCTGCCTGGTGCCGCTTTGCTTTGGGGTTCAGGTCAATGGGCTTCCTTTCCTCTGGCTGTGTTGTGGCTGCGCCATCCCTGGCAGTGCTCAAGGCCAGGTTGGACGGGGCTTGGAGCAACCTGGTTCAGAGGAAGGCGTGTCTGCCTGTGGCAGAGGGGTAGAACTAGATGGGCTTTAAAGATCCTTTCCAACCCAAACCGCAATATGATGCTAACTCCTGATCTTCAGCAGAGGATGTTGGGGGGTGCAGGAGCTTGGACCATGTCTGTTCTGGGCAAAGCTGGTTCACAGAAACCTCTGCCCGTGAGAGATGTGGAGACAAGCAGTGTCATCTTCAGACAATAAATTATTTAAATACTAGCACAGCCCAGAATGGGCTAGAAGTGTTCATTTGCATTTCTGTGTATGTCTTCTTTTCCTTTTTGGCAGCCCTGTGCCCTTAGAGCGGTAATATTACGCTTGTATTTTATGCACAGTTACTCCTTTGTTATTCCTCCTCCATCCCCAAGTCCCAAAGTCCAGTCATCTGTGAAAAGGGGAAAGAAAAAAGCACAAGGAGTTTGCAAGGAGGATGATGTTCCAAGCTGCAGCCACAGTGAATGCCAAATACAGGGGCATAGGCTCCAGAGAGCGAGCAGATGTACTAAGGGTATCAAACCACTGGGGAAAAAACAGCAACATAAGCAAAACGTGATGCTCTTGTACCTCTGTCAATGCATGCACCTGCTACAGTACCCTTCCTTATTTATGAGCCATTAGTGGAGACCAAAGCAGCTGTTACACGGAGCTTGTGCTGCCACAAGGCAGACGGGCTGCTCCTGCTGCCAGGGTGCAACTGGGATATGGCTCTAAAGCCAGTATCTGTGGTTGGCAGGGTCATGAGGTGGCCAGACCTGAGAGCATCCCCTTCTCTCCAGCAGCACTGAGGCAGGGCAGATCCCCCAGCACCCTTCCAACAGCTCCCTGGAGACCCTTCCCATCCGTATTGGCTTCTTGCTGGTGTATAAAGGCTTTCTTGCCATGGCTGCCATGGGCTTGCTGTGCCTGTGTAGTTTGGGTAGCCCTTCTCAGTTGCGCGTAGCCTGCTCTCCTCCAGTTTAACAAAGAGACTACATGGAGGATGGCATGCTGATGCTGGTGCAAATGGAAAGACATTTGAGAAGAGCACAATTATAATTCAAGCAAAGATAAAACTAGAACTGGGAAAAGTTTTGTTCTCTCTGGACTGGAATATAGGGACAAATTGATATGTTAGGTAGGATGGGATGGACTGTTACCGAAGTCCTTGTCTTGACAGTTCAGGCTCTATCTGCTCATTTGGGTAGAAAATTCCTCTGTAACTTACAGATTCCTCCTTTTTAAAATACATCTTTTGGCACTGGGATTAACAATTGTATTTGGGGTTGCCATAGTTCTCAAATGCCTGCTCCAGTTCCTTCTAGAAAGCTTTAAGAAGAACGATGCTCTAACTTGTCTCTCCTCAGCTTCGAGAGGAACTTTGGTGGTTTTTTTCCTGTTATCATTTATACCTTTTGGTTTGTCAGCCATAATGCTGCAATCAAAATGCTCCAACTTTTTACTTTAGAGTTGAGTTCTCTGAGTTATCTCCTGATAACTCAGGTTACATATAATACATATATGTAATATATAATATATATGTTCTTGATTATATCTCCTGAAACGTTTTCTCATCACAGAGGAAAAAAAGATCTTATTTTTCTCTTTTAACTGGAGTCAGCAGAAGAGACACAGCACACAAGGAGACAGCCAGAATTTCTTCTGTTCCTGCCTTGTTGGTAACTGAGTCCAAATGGCAGATCTTCATTATCAGTGACGCACAAGCTAGGACCAAAACCAATTGAGCATGCAGGGCTGGCAGAGGTTTTGACTCAGAAGATGACAGGCACCAGTGATGTCCCAAGATGCCATTAACAGACCAGGACCGTGCTTCCAAACCATTGCCTTCCTGCCAGAGATCTGACAGTGTTTTTGCAGGAGTAGCCGCAGCTGTAGCTCCTAAGGGCTGTTCCATATTGCATTTCCAGAAAGCAGCTTCCAAATGCGTCATTACTGCACCAAAGGCAAAGGCTGCAGCCCTCCCCTGGTGCCTCTAGTTTGCCATAAGCAGGAGATAAATGTCTAGAAGGAGGAAATGTGGTTTGGAGAATGGAAATGCTGCAGTGCTCGCTGCAGTGTGATGGCACATGTTTGCCCTTTAACACAGCACTGTGCACTGTGGAGGGTAACAATTATCTTGCATTCTCTATTGGAAAAAAACCCATATTATGAATCAGTGGGTGCTCTGCACTGAATGTATAAAATTCTATTATAATGCTGACTCCTCTGGAAAAAAAAAAAACAACCACAATCAAAATGGGTTTGTTTTTCTTGTCAAATTGGCGCTTAGCTTGAATCACACTGTGTCTTAGTTCCTTTTTGTAACAATATATAATGCTACCTTTGTGCTTGAGAGAGGGACCTTTTAACAGTTTTTATTATCATTTTAGATCCATTAAATAGAGATCTTAAGCTGCAGAAGAGCCCCTGGGGTTGTCACTTCTGGGAAGTTGGAGAATGTGAAGGGTGTATTTGATAGGAATTGCTTATCTTCATAGGCATTCTCTTAAATGAGATACAGAAAACAGGAAAGTACACGATGATTGCCAAAGAGGTTAATACCGACCCTATTAAAAAAGAATCTGGGGTGTGTAATTACAGATGATGCGTGTATATGATAAGGTCCCAGCAGTACCACAATAGAAAATCACAGCAAGTTTTAAAGCTTCATTGTGCAGTGTTGCAGCATCTTCTGTGTAGAGGTTTTAGTAACGTACACAAGAGTACAAAAAATTTATATACATATAAATTCATGTAGTTCAGTGGTTTAATGCATCTTATTGTTCCTTGGGGAGTTTTAGGTGAGACAGTTCACAATGTTTATTCAAGAACCTAATTCTACACCTCTTTATAATTAACATGTAATAAATCCATCTTGTTTTTTTATTGTTTCCTCATAAGATACAATCCAAAGCTACAAGTGGAAGCCAAGTTTGCCACCACCCAAATGATAGCATTTCACAAGTGTTTCTTTTCTCTTTTGCAAAGGATATAAATATTGCTTTCACAGAGGAACCAAAAGCCCATATGCTACCTTACTACTGATAGCTGGATTAAGTTATGAAACAAAGTTAACCAAGACTTTGAGTACCTGAGGAAGCTGAAGCCCTCAAGGCAGTGAGAGAAGAGGGCCTCCATTGCAAATTTGTCTCTCTGTCCTTGATTTTACCTTTGGTTTTGCTTCTCTTTCCTGAAAGTACATGAGATTCCTGAAGAACAGCCCCATCTGAGATAGAGGATAGTGTCTCCTTAATTCACAATATCTATAAACCAGGAAAACCTGTTCTTTTCTCCTCCTGACTGACCTGGTGACTTTCAATGTTCTAATTAAGCAAGTAGTTGATGGGTATTGTCTTTTCTTCCAAAACATTTCTTCAAAATGATGCTTTTCAGTCTGCGAAAGTGATTGTCCCTTGCAATGATTGAGGAGATGTTTCAGAATGTTGCCTTGGTCTGAATTATGGATTCCCAATAAAGTTTTCTGCCAGAGAGAAAATAATCTCAATGATTTCAGTTTCCTTGCTGTGTTTGGAAAGAGATAGGTCACAGTTACAGAAGAGAGAGTCTTGAATGATGGGTCAAGAAATCCATGCAGGAACACAGGTTTTACCTACAGGAGTAGGAGCGGACAGATGCAAGTCATCTCCTCACGACAGAGCAGAATATCCATATGCCCTCCATAAAGGTAAGATGCTTTTCCAGCATGTATACAGACCAACCAGAGGCAGGCAGAGAGACTCAGGTATGCCTCCATAGATAACTGCAGCTGTAACTGTAGATGCTTACCTCCAAGGTCATGCTTGACAAACTCTCTGCACTGTTGACATCTAACTCTGGAGATACATACAACCCACAGCTGTCTGTCTTTCTACATCTGAGTTCTCCTAGGTGAGACTGTACACCTTGTAAAGTAAATGTGCTTCATCTAGTCTTGCCCAGGAGCCTTACTTGGTAGGTGTTCTCATAGCATGTGTGACAGGCTCCATGCTAAATTTAGGTTCCGTAAGAAAGGTGGTCAAAAGATGATGATCTTTAAAGGTCCCTTCCAACCAAAACCGTTCTATGATTCTAAAAGAACTGCAGGTGCCATCATGTACGACTCACAAAATTACTCAGAACTTCAAGGATTTGTCTGAAATACGAGTTTATCCTAGCAACAAGCAGCTAAAGTGTATCTTAATACTAGATTTTCTTGGAATACTGGGCTGGGACAATTTATCTCCAGTGGATTAAGTGTAAACTGCAAACAATTACGTGATAGGAGATAAAGGCGTTGTAGCAATAACTGTGAGTTCAGCAGTCACACCACAGGCATACTGGAAATATGGGGAAACAATGTCAAGTGTCTGTGCAAGGAGACTCTTGGTCACAAAAGCCGTGATGTAGAATAGCTCTGAGCAAATGTACTTGCTCCCAGATGCAAGTGACATAGGTTTTGGCAGGTGTGTGGGTAGTTGTTGCAGAACTTTGCCTATGTTGTAAATTCAACTGAACTGATTCCTCAACAGTTTCTCTGGATGAGCAGGACTGTGGCTTTCAATACCTGCCTGGGCTTTTCAAGGTGGCTTTGACATTTGTTTGGAGACCTGTGTAATACAGACAGAGACAGCTTCTGCTTTCAAACTGGGAAAGGACTTGTGTGATTTGGTTCTAATGTAATGGGTATTACAGGACCATCTGGATGGGACTAGGTGGTAAATAAATTCAGACATGAAATATTATGCACAAGGTTAATATGGAGGAAAACTATCTTTGTGTTTATAAACTCAATTCATCTGAGTAACAATAATGGTTTGGAGGATGCTGGCGTCCAGTGTGTGATAACTGAGAAAGTCATGATTTGACTGTGTATGTATAGGCAGGGACATCTCATATTTGACAGGGCAAGGGGTAATGCCTTCAAGCTAAAAGAGGGGAGACTGAGATGAGCTCTTAGGCAGAAGCTCTTCCCTGTGAGGGTGCTGAGGCGCTGGCACAGGGTGCCCAGAGAAGCTGTGGCTGCCCCATCCCTGCCAGTGTTCAAGGCAAGGTTGCACACAGGGGCTTGGAGCAAGCTGCTCCAGTGGAAGGGGTCCCTGCCTGTGGCAGGGACTGGAACTGGAGGAGATTTAAGGTCCCTTTCCACCCAAACCAGTCTGGGATTCCATGATTTGACTGACTCCTAAACTGAATCTAGTAACATATGCTCTGAAGACAATTTTCTCCCTGAAAGCACCCACATGCCTTCTTGGAAGTACCAACTACTATTTGAAAACACACACAGAAGTCTATCAAAGTGTCTAGTGTGAACGCGAAAGAGGAGGGAGCTATGGAAGGGTGCGTTTGGGCAAGAGTAGTCAACAAGCCTGGAAGCGCAGGGAGTGGCTTGGAGAGGGACTTTATAGTGGGGAAGCTGAGATGGTTCATTCTCAGCCTGGAGACAGTGCTGCAAAACTGAGACCAGTGTGCCTCAGCACCAAGTGCACATCTACCAGTGCAGATGGCTCAACAGACTGGCTCCACTGAAAAGGAGACACGACCCGTTTCAGCCTTTCTGCAGCTTTTCACTTGGGAAGAGATCAGGATGCACAATGGCTGTGGGCAAGGGCAGGAGCAATGGCTGGTGATTGACAGGAAAGTGTATGATGTCAGCAAGTTTTCCAAGCGACATCCTGGAGGCAGCCAAGTTCTAAGCCATTATGCTGGGCAAGATGCTACGGTAAGGTCTAGGAGGGCAGAGGAGGAAGTTTGGGACATTTCTTAAACCTTTAATTTGTGTCTTTCTCAGGATGCCTTTATTGCACTTCATAATGATAAGTCCTTGGTGGAAAGATACTTGAAATCACTGCTGATTGGGGAGCTGGCACCAGATCAACCCAGCTGTGAGTCTAATAAAGATGTGAGTGTCCTTGAGTCCAGCAGTGGGAATGGCTTGGGGTTTGGTATGGGAGGAGAAGGAAAACAAGAGAGCTAGCAGCATGCCTGACACAGTACCATAGGCATGGGAGCATGTACTGTCCCAGAATCACTATCCCACACCTGGGTGTGAGGAAGGTGCCCCAGAGCCCCAAATTCCTCTCGGTTCATCCCACTGCAATGTGTCAGTATCAAACTTGTCAGTAGCTTGATTTCCAGTGTCAAAGCAAAACCAAGATCTGTTGATCTGATGCTGATTTTTATACAGAGAACCCTCTGAGAGAATATCTCCTGTGACTTCCATGTCTACTTTGGGATTCTTGGGTCTGCCGTGTTTCATTTTCAATGTAGTCAGTGCATTAATACTCACTTTTCCCGCAGAAAGCACTTTTAGAGGATTTTCGTGAGCTGCGCTGCTCTGTTGAGAAGATGGGACTTCTGAGGCCAAATTACACCTTTTTCTTCCTGATTTTCCTTCACCTCCTGGTACTGGAAGTTGTATCCTGGCTCGTGGTCTGGCACTTTGGAATATCCCTTGTGCCTTTCGTGGTTGGCATAGTGTTGTTCGCCACTGCCCAGGTAAACTGCTGACAGCCTTTCAACACTGCAGACCTGTTTGGCTCTCCTGGGTAGATGATAATGAGATGCTGATATCCCAGTTGTTGTTTTACTTCCCCATCTTACATCCTGTTGTCTGGCTGAAGACAAGCATGATCTACAGCACAGTTTTGGTTGCCTGCAGCAAATCCCGTTTTGCTGAGAAGCTGCTTGCCAGGGTTGGTGGGGTGCTGTGAAGCTGGCATTTCATAAGATGGGATGAGCTGATCTCCTCACTTACCCAAGCAAAAGAGGGAATATTTCATGCTCAAGGAAGAAAGCAAGATTTTCTTAGTGGCACTGAATCCTTAGGTTTGTTCAGACATGTATGGACACAGTGTGAAGTAACTCATCTTTTTAAAACAATCTGTTCCATTTGCCCTCTATCTGCTAAGGCAGACACTCCTCAGAGAGCATTCTTGTATTTCCATAGGAAAAATTGAATGGAATCAACTTGTGGATTTGTAAATACTTACATTATGGAGATAGTTACTTGGAAATCATCAATTTGCAATGGGAGAAAAAGACTTCCATGCTGTAACAAAGTCATTACATTACAAATGAATTGTAATGCTATTTTGCTACTTTCCCCTCAGCTGCTACAATAAAATCAGTATCTGGTATCTGAAGAGTTGCACCACATGATCCTTGAAGTCTCTTCTAACATAGTATTCTATGATTCCCTGGTGTTCTATGATGCTGAGCAGCTTTAGGACAGTAGCCTGGAAGGACGTTCTCAGCACTGAGCATTTAAGAGAGCAGGTGGGGTTTCTTCCCCAAACCAGGAGGAAGATGCACTCAGACTCTGAAGTTACAGGACTCCCAGCACAAATAATTGCAATGCCACCGTGACTATTCTTCCTCAGTGACCCTTTTGTCTTCCAGATCCAGACGGCCTTCTTCCAACATGATCTGGGACACTACTCTGTCTTCAAGAAGCCTAAATGGAATCGACTTCTGCAGATTGTGGTTATGAATGTTCTGAAGGTAGTTACCTCATGTTGGGAATATTCTCTGTGGTTAACATGGACTAAGCAATGAATGGGAGTGTCCCTATATTCAGATAATATTGCTTGTGAGGGAAGTGTAGTGCAGCTGTGAATAAGAGGTGGATAAATAGCAATTGTTGATACTGTTCAACTCTGAATCCCTGGTCTTCACGTTTTTGTGCAGGGGTTTCCAGCCAGCTGGTGGAATCACCTACACCACCAGCACCATGCCAAACCCAAGTGCTTCCGCAAAGACCCTGACGTCAGCATACACCCTCTCCTCTTCAGCTTGGGAAAGACACTCTCTGTGGAGGTGAGCATGGGCATGTTTGGAGAAACACAGGTTTTAATGACAGGAAGCTATAGAGTGAGGAATAATATTGTTTCCTGATCATTTTTGTATCCTGACATGAATTTTGGAGCACTCTTTAAAAAAGGCTTTGTTCTCACATTGACATAAGATTGATACCTAGATACAGAGGCTGAAATGAAACCTGCTTCTCTCACTTGATTTGGAGCTTCAGTACCTGCTTTTCAAGAGGGATTGAATTAGAGAAATTAAGAGGTAGTTCTCACTGTATTCATTAGGCAGGAATGAAAAATACCTCACGAAGACTCCCTGGTCTGCAACTGGCCCATTGCAATGTCTTTTCATCTTTCAGCTTGGCAAAAAGAAGAAGAAGTTCATGCCTTACAATTATCAGCATATGTATTTCATCTGTGAGTATTTCATCCTTACTTCTTTGCAGTGCTGTAGAATTTCACCTAAATATCCATCTCCTTCCCAAAACAAAGGTTTAAAAGATATTCCTGTTGAAGTCACAGCTCCCAGAAGATTTCTTCATACCAAAGAAGGTTCAGATGAGGAGTTATTGCCCCTTATGTCTCTCTTAAGATTATGTGGTGTTAGGCACCATATAGGGGTTGCTCAAGCAGGTTGTGAATGCTCCATCCCTGACAGTGTTCAAGGCCAGGTTGGACGAGGCCCTGGGTGAAATGGCTTAGAGCGAGGTATCCCTGCCCATGGCAGCGGGGTTGGAACTGGATGATCTTAAGGGCCTTTCCAACCCTAACTATTCTATGATTCTATGATATGGTTTAGTGTGAGGTGTCGCTGCCCATGGCAGGGGGGTTGCAACTGGATGACCTTAAGGTCCTTTCCAACCCTAACTATGATATGATCATATGATTCTCTAAGATTTATGATGCAATGAACTGATAAATCTCTTTTGTTTTCATTCTTTCCTTCAGTATTGACCCCATTTACATTTATACCCTTCCTCCAGTTATCTGTATTCTCCTTCGCAATCAAGAAGAAAAACTGGTTGGTAAGCAGTACTTGCAATGTCTAGACGGAGCATTCAAAAACTGCCTCCGCTCTGTGGCTATGTTAACCTTCACCTCAAGTGATTGGGGTGGTTAAGAGAGAAAAGGCTGATTCTAGGCTTGCTGCAGCAGGAACGTGATCAATGGGACTGGGAAGAATTTTCTAGAAGCTATTTAGCCTTTTAGTAGCCGAATAAAAGTTAACAGAAGACTATCAGACCTAGTCCCAAAACAGGGCTGTTTGTCTGTGGGTCTTTAGTTATTGAAGGTAATGTGAGTGCTGTGGGATGTTTCAGGGATACAGTCAGCCTGAGACAGAATGATGGTGTGGAGCCTCCCCTTGATAAATGAGAGACCAGTAACTAAGAACACTTTTAATACTGGAGTTCAAGTAAAGGGGAGAGGAGGGAGTGGAGGGGGTTCATCAACAAAGCCTTATTTTCATCTTGTTTTGTTTTATTTCATAGGACCTCTTATTGACTGTCACCTTCTACATCCGAATCGGTCTCATGTATATTCCTTTAATGGGTTTTAACAATTTTGTGATGTTCTTCTGGCTGTCCAGGTAACACACAGCACATCCAGAGTCCCCATGACTAATACTTGGAAACAACATTTAGTTTCAGTGGAAATAAATGCAAAACAACAATAATAATTTCAATCTACTTATATTTATTTTCTAACAGACAGCCCAGAAGAAACAGTGAAATTCAGGGGAGGGCTGGTGGCTGCTCAGGGACATCTGCAGCCACAACCTGAGTGGTTCTCAAAAGAAACTCCAAAACGTAGGAAAGAAGGGGTGACATAGGAAATCCTGAATTGCATAAAAGTGCTCTTTCACTAAAGAGGAGATTCAGGAAGGTGTTTTAATGGTAAATTTGGATGGGATTAGAGCTATGGTAAGTGTTTCTGTGTTTACCTGTGTAGGTGCCTGGAGAGTATCTGGTTTGCTTGGGTGACACAGATGAATCACATTCCAATGCACATTGATTATGATTCGAACAAAGACTGGGTATCTACTCAGGTGAGAATCTCTTTTTTCTAGAAAGGGTCTGTGTTTCTGAATTGCAGGGCAAAGGCAATGTTCTTATTGTCATAGCTGTAATGCTGTGTTAATGAGGTTTGCTCTTGCTCTTTGTTAAATAGGCATTTCCGAAGTAGTAAAGACACTTAAAACTTTAGTTGGAACAAAGGACATCAGAAGTAAAAAAATCCTACTTTTTCACTGAAGCGTTTTCATGTATTTTTCACAATGCTTTTCCCTTTATTATGAAAAAAGATGCTCCAACAGACAATCTCCTTTTTAGGCTAACTAAAGAGAAGCAAAACGGGACTGTATTCCATTATTTTTTACCCTACTTGTTACAGCTGTAGTGCAGATAAGATAAATTTTTAGGTCTGATAAATTGAGTATGTTAATATAACTTTATTCCAGTCTTTGCTGCCTCCAGCAGCATTAAGCTATTCATTGGAGAGAAAGAGCCATTTCTAGAGCATGATTCACCTTCCTCTGAAAGGAGATCTGGTGAATGGCAACTGGTGTTCTCCCCTGACTGTAAGGTGATGAGCTCAGATGCAGATTTCAGACTAAAAGTGCCTAAATTTGGTGAGATGAAGCCTGTGTACACAAACCTTTCCCTCATCCTTTTGTGTCTGACTCCAATTGTACTAGTTGGAGGAGGCCAGAAGAATGGTTTTTGTTTCTCAACTGGGCATCTTTTCTTTCTTTCCATCCAAGAGAAAGATGCGAGAACCTCTTTAAAGAATCACAGTTGGGGTTGTGTGCATGACACTCAAGTTGTTCTTTCTGAACAAAGAGCTATTTAAATTCACCTGTATGCTCACAACCCATTTAAATCTAGACTTTGATTAATTCTTCAGGGCAATCATGGCTATAATCCCTGACTCTAACTTGCCCTTTATGATGGAGAGGGGTGGGTAATGATTGCTGATGTTCAGTTACCAGACTTGCAGAAAAATGAAATCTAAATCATTTGTTTCTTTGATGTCTTTTCCTCCCAGCTCCACGCAACGTGCAACGTGAAGCAATCTTTGTTCAATGACTGGTTCACTGGGCACCTCAACTTCCAAATTGAGCACCAGTGAGTATGATTCTGGGAAGAAGAGCGGGAATAATATGGGGAACTTAAAAGACAGCAAGGCCATGTAGTCTCACATTAAACCATCTCGAGACCCTTTGCTCTCCTTCTGGGAGAGGGCAGGGAATTACTTTGGACAGAGGGAACAGAGAGTGGTGCAAGCCAAGTCTTACACTAACTGCCTCTCCTTCAATTCTGCAGCCTTTTCCCCACAATGCCTCGACACAACTACTGCGAAGTAGCTCCTCTGGTGAAAACCCTTTGTGATAAGCATGGCATTGAGTATAAAAGCAAGACTTTACTGACAGCATTTTCAGATATATTGCAGTAAGTATCGTTTATCAAGATGGTTTTGCATTGTAATTGCTTGCAAGGAAGAGACATAGGCAAGCATTTCAAATCTATTTCCATAGAGAGATCAAACCTAAAGTTTATTTTGGTTTTTCTAAAAGCACTTAAATTTTCAAAGTTGTTTTCACTTATTAAATCCTCTCTACTCTTTCCCTTTAGACAGACTTTGCTATGCATTTTTTAATTCATTTTTTCCATTTACTTCATTTTAATTCTAAATTGCTTCTTATGACCTCACTTGGAGCATTGTGTCCATTCTGCTGTCCTCAACATAAAAAGGACATGGAACACTTTGAACAAGTCCAAAGGAGGCCACGAGGATGATCAGGGGCCTGGAGCACATCCCGTATGTGGATAGGCTGAGAAAGTTGGGGCTGTTGAGCTTGGAGAAGAGAAGTATCAAGGGAGACCTCATAGCAGCCTTCCAGTATCTGAAGGGAGCCTATAGGGATGCTGGGGAAGGACTCTTCGTTAGGGACTGTAGTGACAGGACAAGGGGTAATGGATTCAAACTTAAACAGTGGAAGTTTAGACTGGATATAAGGAAGAAGTTTTTCCTGTAAGGGTGGTGAGGCACTGGAATGGGTTGCCCAGGGAAGTTGTGAATGCTCCGTCCCTGGCAGTGTTCAAGGCCAGGTTGGACAGAGCCTTGGGTGACATGGTTTAGTGTGAGGTGTTGCTGCCCATGGCAGGGGGGTTGGAACTGGATGACCTTAAGGTCCTTTCCAACCCAAACCATTCTATGATTCTCTGATTCTATGAAGTTGAATATTGTCTCCTCATAAGTGACTTTTTACTTTCTTTTCCTGCAGTACACTGAAGGATTCTGGAGAGCACTGGCTTGAAGCTTATCTGCATGGATAGAAACCGGCAACTCTCAACTGGAGCCTCTTCAGCAGGCGACTGCTGCAAAGACTCAGCACAGACCCGCAGTGTGTGTGTGTCTTCTGGTATAGAAACTCGGGAGCTGGGCAAAGCTAATTTAAGCAACAATGGGTGGGAAAGTAGCTTTACGAGACATTTTTATCTTGTTCTCAACCATGATCTTAAAGTCCTTTCCAACCATAACTATTCTATGATTCTATGATTCTATCAACCTCTATTCTTCCTGTTCTCAGCCTCATACTTAGAGCCATGATGACCTGGGCCTTTAAACTGGGGAGAAGTGGCTCTTGAATCAGCTTGGTCAGTTGACTTCCTTGAGGTGTGAGCTCATTGCTTATGGAAATTTTTGATAGGAAATTATTCAGAGAATCATAGTATGGTTTGGATTGGAACAGACCTTTAAGTATCATCTTGTCCAACCCCCTGCCACGGGCAGGGACCCCTTGCACTAGAGCAGCTTGCTCCAAGCCCCTGTGTCCAACCTGGCCTTGCCCCAGGGGTGGGGCAGCCACAGCTTCTCTGGGCACCCTGAGCCAGCACCTCAGCACCCTCACAGGGAAGAGCTTCTGCCTAAGAGCTCAGCTCGTCTCCCCTCTGGGAGGTGAAAGCCATTGCCCCTTGTCCTGTTACTACAAGCCCTGGTAAAAGTCTCTCTCTAGCTTTCTTACAAGCCCTCTTTCAGTTTTGAAAGGCGCAATAAGTTGTCCTCAGGGGTTTTGGCTTTGTGGATGGGTGAAATTGGGATAGTACAAAGCAAAATGCAGAAGTCAGGACACACAAGGACAGGGGGAGGTTCTTTAAGGGATATTCTTGAATAGATAAGTGTGCAAAGAGCAGTATGACTTGGTGGATGTCCCTGTAGCTACTGATCACATGTACACTGCTTGCTTTACTGCTTAGGTGTTATAACTTTTATTGGTCATATTGAGGCAGATAACTAGATGCTAAGTTTTACATATGTAATACCGGGTGGTTTGAATACAGTCCAAAGAGTCTGTATAGCACATATTATTTATATGTATGCATAAATACATGTATATAGTTTAATCGTGTTGTGACTGTGCTGTCTGATTAACTTTTTGATGTAGACCAGCTTGAATAAAACTGAGAAGCCTAAGCACTTAAAGTAGGTCCAGGTTGCAAGGGCATTTAGACTATTTTTGCTTTTATTAAGTTTTATATATATATATATATGTATATATATTTATATCTGAATGTTTACTTCCTGGTGAGTCTAAGGACCTGTGGGCATCTACACTGGTTATTAGGCAATGAAGTACATCTGTGCTCTGTTTCTATATCCAGAGAAGGAATAAAATTTACCTAATTCTGTCATACCATATGGGCCTCTTTGGGCCTTGCAAACTTTTCTCCTCCCCAAGAACCAGATTAGATATTAGATTGGAAATTAGGAATAAGTTCTGACCTGTGAGGGTGGAGAGACACCAGAACTCACACCTAGCAGCTCTGTACCTGGTATGTAGTTGTTTGGCTCCAAGAAGGACCTGGCCTCTCCATGCCTATGGTCAAGGACAGCTTCTGCTAGTGGAAAGCATCATGATCACCCCAGTGGAGGCACAGTAGCTCTCCAATAATGTTATTGGTTTTGAGAGAGCCAATCAAATGAAGAAGGTAGGAGTGGGAAAGGTAAACTGTAAATGAGGAGAGATGAACATTGAATTACAGACAGAAGAAATGGAGGATGTATGAAAGACCAAGAAGATGTACGGGTATCAATTAATAACAGCAGAAAAAGAAAGTAGTGATAACATAGATACAGGAAAAACAGAAATGAGAGGAACATCAATAGAGCTCCTCTTTGTGATTTTTAGAGTAAAAATCATATTGACTTTTTTCAGAAAAAGCGCATGACCTCTGATGAATCTTCCTGATGTTGCAGGGGCCCACATACTGCTGTATGTTAGGAACCTTTTTTGGCTTAGTTGAGGAAAGATATCTCTCATTTCGTCCTCCTGAGCAAGGTTCTGCTGGCTGAATATTTCTCCATATGGAAACAGGAGAATTCAAGCATACAGGAATCTTAAGTACTGACTCTTTTTTCCCCTTTAGTTTAGCACTACTTGTTGGTTTCCTTGCCATGCAAAATCCCAGTGGTGAAAGTAAGTTTTAGTTTGCAAGAGCCAAACAAATTCATTTACTTTTTAGGACTGTTTAGATAGTTTTCCGTGTTCTCACTAAAGAGTTGAGGAAATAAAAGCTTCCCGCACTTGCAGCTCTTAAAAGAGAGCATATCGCTTTATCTTTAGTTCTGATTGTAGTTACATACATTAAACACAGACATTACACTGTTTTCATGGAAGTGCATTTAGCAATTCCCCTGTACACATTTTCAGTACAATAGCACTGCCAGTCCTAAAGGAGTGCCTGCATTGCATGGTGTAGCATGTTAACATAGAATCACCCCACTGGCCTCCTTCCCACTCCTTCCCCTGGGTGCAGGCAACCAATTAAAGAGCCCATTCCTGGTTCTTGGAGACACTGCAAGGCAAAGTTGGCACATTCAGCACCAAACACATCATTGAGAAGCAGGGAACTAGCTCGTTGGCTTCATTCACACTCTAACTTGTGCCTGCAGAGCCTAACTTGTACCTGCAGAGTCTAATTTGTACCTGCAGAGCCTAACTTGTAGCTGACTCTACCAGCACTGTGTAACAGAGGACATTGTACACCATAATAGATGCTTCCACTTAGCTTTTGCATTTTAAAAGTTGCCACTTCATATTGCACACAACTGTTCATCCTCTCATGTATTCAAGGCATGCTGTTACTTTATTCTCTGTGCAGTAATGAGTGGAGAAGTAGGGAAAGGAGAGGCACTAGCCTGATTTTAAACTGCTTCTTCCTTGTACCAGAGACCCACCATGGTGCTTCCCAGACTGCAGTGTGTGCCTGGGGCACATCCTTTGACAGCAATCCATCAAGGAGACGGAAAACCAGCATAAATAAAGTTATTCTAGATAAACTAAATGGTCCCTTCTTCCTGATGCAGAGGCCTGTCACACTTTGCACAAGTCCAAGTAGATGACATCAACTGCTTTGCCCCTCTCCGTCAGTTCCATAGCCCCGTCATTGAAGGCCACCACATTGGTCAAGCAGGATTTGCACTTAGTGAAGCCATGCTGGCTGCCACCAGCCGCCTCCTGGTCTGTAGTTTCCTAGTATTACTCTTTTAGATCAGACTATTGAGGCTTTGGTATCAGTGCAAGTGCAAAAGTGGCTTACCAGCTTCTCACCAGGACCTACCCTGACACCCTGAAGTTTGTGAACCACTTTAGAATTTGATAAAGGTAAACAACCTCAATTGTAATAGCATCTATGAAACAGATGAAGAAATGAGTATTCACACAGAGCCTGTTGAACCAGTTAAAGGGACAGAAACATTTTCATTCAAATGAGGTTGCAGTTACTACGTTCACATGAGTTGAATGGCAAGTAAATGTAACAAATAATCGGTCTGGTTTGTGAGACTGACACCACAAATAAACATTTTTTGTCAGTCTTGTATTTAGAGGATTTCAGTGGGACTCAGGATGTAATAGCACAGCTTTCAAGTCTCACCAGTAAAAAAAGTAGGAATAAAAGTAGGAATCCTTAATCCTTAATCTTCACCAAGACTTCTTTTCAGGAATGTCTTCAGGTATTCCCAAACACAGCATGCAGTGAAATCCATGCATTAGTATTTAAGATAGTACTATCACTCAAACTCTCATAAAATGTTAGTGCTGTTGCTCATAATTGTGTATAACACCCTTGTAACCACCCTTGGATGTGTGAATACAGAATTGTTCCAGGTACTGGTTAGAAGGGATTTTCAAATTGCATTCAAAGCTGTTCTTTAATAACTACTTTTATAAACAGGATCCCTTTCAAGGACATCTATTATTAGGAAATAACCAGAACAGTGTTACGAGTACCTGCACCTACACACAAACCAATATAAAAAGAAAGAATAAATGGAGGTGCTCTTAAAAAAACAAAGACAAAAATGAAGAGTCCAAATTCCTCCTCCTTTGTGCGCTGGGCTTGATAAAAGACGGCTGTTGTTGTCTGCAGTTCATAATACACTTAAGTTACTCAACAGGTTGCAGGTGGGTCTTGTTGTTCACTTATCAAACTCTTTTTTGTTGCTCAAACATTTCCATAAGCAATGAGCTGACATCACAATGAAGTCAACTGATCAAGCTGATTCCAGAGCCACTTCTCCCCAGTTTAAAGGCCCAGTTCATCATGGCTCTATGTTCTGATTTTGAGAACAGGAAAAACAGAGGTCCATGGTTGAGAACAAGGAAAAACGTCTCTTGAAACCACTTTACCACTCATTCTTACTGCAGTTAGCTTTGCCCAGCTCCCAAGTTTCTATGCCAGAAGACACAAACACACTGCTGGTCTGTGCTGACTCTGCAGCAGTTCCCTGGTGAAGAGGTTCTCTTTGAGAGTTGCCAGTTTTTATCCATGCAGATAAGCTTCAAGCCAGTGCTCCCCAGAATCCTTCAGTGAACTGCAGGAAAAGAAAGTATAAAATCACTTATGAGGAGACAATATTGAATTCATCGGATGCAATTTAGAGAAAATTAAGTAAATGGAAAAAATGGATTAAAGCCTGCATGGATATCTCATAGCAGTCTGTGTACAGGGAAAATGTTGACAGGGTTAAATAAGAGAAAACAAATTTTTAAAGCTTTGTAAGTTTTTTAAAAATAATTAATTAATTAATTAAAATAATTAATTAAAAAAATTTGAAAATTTAAGTGACTTTAGAAAGACCAAAATAAACTTTAGGTTTGATCTCTCTATGGAAATAGATTTGAAATGCTTGCCTATGTCTCTTCCTTGCAAGCAATTACAATGCAAAACCATCTTGATAAACGATACTTACTGCAATATATCTGAAAATGCTGTCAGTAAAGTCTTGCTTTTATACTCAATGCCATGCTTATCACAAAGGGCTTTCACCAGAGGAGCTACTTTGCAGTAGTTGTGTCGAGGCATTGTGGGGAAAAGGCTGCAGAATTGAAGGAGAGGCAGTTAGTGTAGGACTTGGCTTGCACCACTCTCTGTTCCCTCTGTCCAAAGTAATTCCCTGCCCTCTCCCAGAAGGAGAGCAAAGGGTCTCCTGAGATGGTTTAATGTGAGACTACATGGCCTTGCTGTCTTTTAAGTTCCCCATATTATTCCCGCTCTTCTTCCCAGAATCATACTCACTGGTGCTCAATTTGGAAGTTGAGGTGCCCAGTGAACCAGTCATTGAACAAAGATTGCTTCACGTTGCACGTTGCGTGGAGCTGGGAGGAAAAGACATCAAAGAAACAGATGATTTAGATTTCATTTTTCTGCAAGTCTGGTAACTGAACATCAGCAATCATTACCCACCCCTGTCCATCATAAAGGACAAGTCAGATTCAGGGATTATAGCCATGATTGCCCTGAAGAATTAATCAAAGTCTAGATTTAAATGGGTTGTTAGCATACAGGTGAATTTAAATAGCTCTTTGTTCAGAAAGAACAACTTGAGTGTCATGCACACAACCCCAACTGTGATTCTTTAAAGAAGTTCTCGCATCTTTCACTTGGATGGAAAGAAAGAAAAGATGCCCAGCTGAGAAACAAAAACCATTCTTCTGGCCTCCTCCAACTAGTACAATTGGAGTCAGACACAAAAGGATGATGGCAAAGGCTTGTGCACGCATGTTTCATCTCACCTAATTTAGATACCTTTAATCTGAAATCTGCATCTGAGCTCATCACCTTACAGTCAGTGGAGAACACCAGTTGCCATTCATCCGACCTGCTTTAGATGCGTATTTTAGGATAAGGTGAATCATGCTCTAGAAATGGGTCTTTCACTTCAATGAATGTAGCAGTTGTTCAGATACAGAAATCCAAATTTGGTCAAAAGAATACCAATTTCCTTTGGGTTTTTCCCCTTAATGTAAGAAAAAATACTTAGAACCACTATATGGGATAATATTGCTGGAGGCAGCAGACATGTGAGTAAAGTTAGGTTGCATTTACATATTAGTTTTAACCAGACCTAAGTATTATCAGATTTATCTCATCTGCAGTAAACCTGTAACATGTAGGGTAAAACTTAAAGGTATCCAGTCACATTTTACTTCTTTTTATTTGGCCTAAAAAGGAGATTGTTATATCATTAGTACTTTTTCATAATAAGAAGGGAAAAGCATTGTGAAAAATACATGAAAATATTTCAGTGAAAAAGTAGGATTTTTTTTGCTTCAGATGTCCTTTGTTACAACTACAGTTTTAAGTGTTTTACTGCCTATTTAACAAAGAGCAAGAGCAAACCTCATTAACACAGCGTTACAGATATGAGAATAAGACTTTTGTTCTACAATTCAGAATTGCAGACCCCTTCCAGAAAAAAGAGATTCTCACCTGAGTAGATATCCAGTCTTTATTCGTATCATAATCAATGTGCATTGGAATGTGATTCATCTGTGATACCCAAATAAACCAGGTACTCTCCAGGAACCTGCACAGATAAACAGAAACACCATAGCTCTAATCCCATTCAAATTTACCATTAAAACACCTTCCTGAATCTCCTCTTTAGTGAAAGAGCACTTTTACGTAATTCAGGATTTTCTGTCACCCCTTTGCTTCCTACATTTTGGAGTTCCTTCTGAGAACCACTCAGATGTTGCAGATGTCCCTGAGCAGCCACCAGCCCTCCCCTGAATTTCACTGTTTCTTCTTGGCTGACTACTTATTTCTGAGAATATTGTAATGAATATAACTAGTTTTCATTTCTTTTCACTGAAATTCAGTACTGTTTCCAAGTATTAGTCATGGAGACTCTGGGTATGTTGTGTGTTACCTGGACACCCAGTAGTAAATCATGAAGTTGTTAAATCCCATTAAAGGAATATACATGAGGCACACTCGGATGTTGAAAGTCACAATCAAGAAGAGGTCCTGTACAACAAAACAAGATGAAAATAAGGCTTTGTTGATGAACCCTCTCTGCTCCCTCCTCTCCCCTTTACTTGAACTCCAGTATTAAAAGTGTTCTTAGATATTGATCTCTCATTTATCAAGGGGAGGCTCCACACCATCATTCTGTCTCTAGCTGACTGTATCCTTGAAACATCCCACAGCACTCACATTACCTTCAGTAACTAAAGACCCACAGACAAACAGCCTTGTTTTGTGTCTAGGTCTGATAGTTTTCTGTTAACTTTTATTCAGCTACTAAAAGGCTAAATAGCTTCTAGAAAATTCTTCCCAGTCCCATTGATCACATTCCTGCTGCAGCAAGCCTAGAATCAGCCTTTTCTCTCTTAACCCTCCAAATCGCCTGAGGTTAAGGTTTAACGTAGCCACAGAGTGGAGGCCGTTTTTGAATGCTCCCTCTAGACATTGCAAGTACTGCTTACCAACCACTTTTTCCTCTTGATTGAAAAGTAGAATATAGACAGCTGGAAGAAGGGCACGAGTGCAAGTGGGGCCAATACTGAAGGAAAGAATGAAAATACAGAGAGATTTATCAATTCACTGCATCATAAATCTTCTGGAATATTCTTCTCTAAGAAGAAAGATTCTCTTTTCAGTGGAAATAAAAGTGCTCTCTTTCATTTACACTAAGTTTCACATGTCAGCATATTCTTTTCCTCTTTTCATGCCACCACTTCATTTCTTTCCCAATCCTTTCATCCATACACTTGATTTACCCCTATATGGTGCCTAATGCCACATAATCCTAAGAGAGACATAAGGGGCAATAACTCCTCATCTGAATCTTTTTTGGTGTGAAGAAAACTTCTGGGAGCTGTGACTTCAACAGGAATATCTTTAAAGCCTTTGTTTTGGGAAGGAGATGTAGTCATGATACTTAGGTGAAGTTTCTGCAGCGCTGCAAGGAAATGAGGATACTCACAGATGAAATACTTATGCTGATAATTGTAAGGCATGAACTTCTTCTTCTTTTTTCCAAGCTGAAAGATGAAAAGACATTGCAATGGGCCAGTTGGAAACCTGAGAGCCTTCATGAGGTGTTTCTTATTCCTGTCTAATGAATGCATCAAGAACTAACTCTGAATATTCCTATTTCAACCCCTCTTGAAAAGCAGGTACTGAAGCTCCAAATCGAGAGAGAGAAGCAGGTTTCATTTCAGCCTCTGTATCTAGGTATTAATCTTATGTCAATGTGAGAACAAAGCCATTTTTTAAGATGGCTCCAAAACGCATGGCAGGATACAGAAATGCTCAAAATCACAAAAAAATGCTTACAAGTCATGCTCACAATGCTCACTGGTAATGAAAGTCCCATCTAGCCACATATTTACTGCAGAGCTGAGACTCTCAGTGCTTGGGGAGGAGCAGGTTATTAACATGAAGTGTAAGACAGGAATCTTGGAGGGTGATGAATGCAGGATGTGTTTGCTGTGAAAGCTACATCTGAATCACTGTATCAGATGAGATAGGATGCAGACATTCCAAATTTTGGAGTAATAGAGGAGATAGTGGTCAAAAACGATGAAAACTTTTGGATGCCATCCTTTAATGACTGTACAATAATGTCTGCAATGTCAAAGCAGCAAGCACTCTATAGAGACATCAGCCTTTTTAGTTTCTTGAATACTTTACCTTCAAGTACATGAAGCAGCAGAGATGAAATATTTACAAAAAGCACAATGTTTTTCTTTCTTCCTTCCCAGTGTATCTTTTCACTATTCATACAAAAGGATTCTTAATGTTATCTGCACATCTTGTGCTTATGATTGTTCAAATGACAAAATAATAAGAAAGCAAAACAAACTATTTCCAGATCTTCCCTATTAGTGAGAAAATAAAAGCATGAACACCTCAAAGATGTTTTCACTCGGTCAAAACTGTTCAGCCTGGAGAAGAGAAGGATCAGGGGAGACCTTAGAGCAGCCTTCCAGTATCTGAAGGGGGGCTATAAGGATACTGGGAAGGGACTCTTCATTACGGACTGTAGTGATAGGACAGGGAGTAACGGGTTAAAACTTAAAACAGGGGAAGTTTAGATTGGATATAAGGAAGAAGTCCTTTACTGTAAGGGTGGTGAGGCACTGGAATGGGTTGCCCAGGAAAGTTGTGAATGCTCCATCCCTGGCAGTGTTCAAGGCCAGGTTGGACAGAGCCTTGGATGGCATGGTTTAGTGTGAGGTGTCCCTGCCCATGGCAGGGGGGTTGGGACAGGATTATCTTAAGGTCTTTTCCAAACCTAACTATTTTATGATTCTATGAAATGAAAGCTCTGAAATCCACTTTGCCCATCTACATGTCCCCATGCCACAGTGTGCTTTTCTTTTAAAAAGCAGGAAGACATGAGAACTGGTTTCCTACATTTTCACTTCCATCAAACCCAGTCTAGCGTAGCCACTAGAGATGTTCATGCTCATTCTCATATATAGCCATGAGAGAGCTTTCAGAAGATCATGGACAAAATCCTTCCTACTTGCAGCTAACAGTTTTCTATGGATAAATATTTTGTGCAAACTTTTTTGGATAAATATTTTGTGCAAAGGAGTCTTTCTGAGATAGCAGAACTGGAATTTTCCAAATGCCTTGGAGAGGCATGAGGAAAAATACTATAATATAACTTCTTTGCTTATTACCAGCTAAAGAATAATGAGATGCTAGTTTAAGAGGCTGGTTATCTAGCAAAGACATCGTTTCATCACCCCAAGAGTAAACAGAATTGCCAGGGAATGAAGAAGCAAAAGAGACTTTGCCTATCCTGATGGAATCAGAAATCATAAGAATCTGGGGAGGGCCTGTTCACAGTTTTTATTTTTATCAATGCCATAAAATTTATGATTAAGACATCATTTCCTCTGCTTGTGTTTTGTGCATAGCACCTATACTGGTCCTGAAGGATTTAGTTGCCAAACAGTTCCCACAGCCAAAGGACCCAAAGGGAACATCTGACTCACTATCTACAGCATCACTAACAACATCTAACACTGATGTGAGTGGACTGACTCATTCTTTTTGCTATCTGCAAGGTGCTTACCTTGCTCTTCTAGCAACACAGAGAACTTAAGCACTGATTTTAAGACGTTGCTTCTCAGGAGCTGGTGCCTGTTCTGAGTTCAGCTATAACAGTTATATTTCTCCATCCTAGTTGCTGGTATATTGCTGTGTTTCAACTTTAGTCTGAGAACAATGCTGATAACACACCAATGTTTTAGTCATTGCTCAGTAATCCTTACCCCGATCAAGAAGTTTTCAGTCTCATGCTTTGCCACTGAGGAGAGGCATGGGAAGCTGGGAGGAAGCAGAGACAGGACACCTGACCCAAACTAGCTGAAAGGGTATTCCCTACCACAGCACATCGTGCCCAGCATAGAAAGTGGGGAGAGTCACCCAGAAGTGCAGATCACTGTTCGGGTCAGGCTGGGTATCCGTCGGCAGGTAGTGAGCAATTGCATTGGGCATCACTTGTGTTTGTTGTTTTTTTCCTTTCCCTTTTTAGTTTTATATTCTCTCCCCTAGTTATTTCCCTTATCATTATTATTAGAAGTTTCATATTATACTTTTGTGTTGGACTGTTCTTTACTCAACCCTTGGGGTTTACATTCTTTCTATTCTCCTCATTATCCTGCCCAAAGGGGAGAGGAAGGGGAGAGTAAGCAAACAGCTGCGTGGTTCTGAGTTACCAGCTGGGCTTAAACTGGAACAGTGGCTAAGAATCATAATAACCAGTCAGTAAATGAGACTCTCAGACTTGGAACACCTTGGGAATTATGAGTTCATGCAGAAAGGCACAACCTCGTTGTTATTATACTGTACTTATAGCTTCCTGTCATTAAAATCTTTGCTTCTCCAAACATGCCCATGCTCACCTCCACAGAGAGTGTCTTTCCCAAGCTGAAGAGGAGAGGGTGCATGTTGAGGTCAGGGTCTTTGCGGAAGCAGTTGGGTTTGGCATGGTGCTGGTTGTGTAGGTGATTCCACCAGCTGGCTGGTAACCCCTGCACAAAAACATGAAGACCAGGGATTCAGACTTGAACAGTATCAACAATTGCTATTTATCCACCTCTTATTCACAGCTGCACTACACTTCCCTCACAAGCAATATTATCTGAATATAGGGACACTCCCATTCATTGCTTAGTCCATGTTAACCACAGAGAATATTCCCAACATGAGGCAACTACCTTCAGAACATTTATCACCACAATCTGCAGAAGTCGATTCCATTTAGGCTTCCTGAAGACAGAGCAGTGCCCCAGATCATGTTGGAACCAGCCCATCTGGATCTGGAAGACAAAAGGGTCACTGAGGAAGAATAGTCACGGTGGCATTGCAATCATTTGTGTTGGGAGTCCTGTAACTTCAGAGTCTGAGTGCATCTTCCTCCTGGTTTGGGGAAGAAACCCCACCTGCTCTCTTAGATGCTCAGTGCTGAGAACGTCCTTCCAGGCTACTGTCCTAAAGCTGCTCAGCATCATAGAACACCAGGGAATCATAGAATACTAGGTTAGAAGAGACTTCAAGGATGATCTGGTGCAACTCTTCAGATACCAGATACTGATTTTATTGTAGCAGCTGAGGGGAAAGTAGCAAAATAGCATTACAATTCATTTGTAATGTAATTACTTTGTTACAGCATGGAAGTCTTTTGCTCCCATTGCAAATTGATGATTTCCAAGTAACTATCTCCATAATGTAAGCATTTACAAATCCACAACTTGATTCCATTCAATTTTTCCTATGGAAATACAAGAATGCTCTCTGAGGAGTGTCTGCCTTAGCAGATACAGGGCAAATAGAACAGATTGTTTTAAAAAGATGAGTTACTTCACACTTTGTCCATAGATGTCTGAACAAACCTAAGGATTCAGTGCCACTAAGAAAATCTTGCTTTCTCCCTTCCTTCAGCCTCCACTGTTTCCCATCTAAGGGTCACAAAGTCCTTAATTCCTCCTTCCCTCCACCAACCCTGACACATATCATACACTTCTATTATTCAGAACTAGTGAGTGTAACTGTCTACTAAAGGACCCAACAAGCACCAGAGCTATCAGACATTCAACAGTGGAGTTGAGCATGAAATATTCCCTCTTTTGCTTGGGTAAGTGAGGAGATCAGCTCATCCCATCTTATGAAATGCCAGCTTCACAGCACCCCACCAACCCTGGCAAGCAGCTTCTCAGCAAAATGGGATTTGCTGCAGGCAACCAAAACTGTGCTGCAGATCATGCTTGTCTTCAGCCAGACAACAGGATGTAAGATGGGGAAGTAAAACAACAACTGGGATATCAGCATCTCATTATCATCTACCCAGGAGAGCCAAACAGGTCTGCAGTGTTGAAAGGCTGTCAGCAGTTTACCTGGGCAGTGGTGAAGAACGCCATGCCAACCACGAAAGGCACAAAGGATATTCCAAAGTGCCAGACCACGAGCCAGGATGCGACATCCAGTACCAGGAGGTGAAGGAAAATCAGGAAGAAAAAGGTGTAATTTGGCCTCAGAAGTCCCATCTTCTCAACAGAGCAGCGCAGCTCACGAAAATCCTCTAAAAGTGCTTTCTGCGGGAAAAGTGAGTATTAATGCACTGACTACATTGAAAATGAAACACGGCAGACCCAAGAATCCCAAAGTAGACATGGAAGTCGCAGGAGATATTCTCTCAGAGGGTTCTCTGTATAAAAATCAGCATCAGATCAACAGATCTTGGTTTTGCTTTGACACCGGAAAACAAGTTACTGACAAGTTTGATACTGACACATTGCAGTGGGAAGAACCGAGAGGAATCTGGGGCTCTGGGGCACCTTCCTCACACCCAGGTGTGGATTTAGTGATTCTGGGACAGTGCATGCTCCCATGCCTATGGCACTGTGTCAGGCATGCTGCTAGCTCTCTTGTTTTCCTTCTCCACCCATACCAAACCCCAAGCCATTCCCACTGCTGGATTCTAGGACACTCACTTTTTTATTAGACTCAAAGCTGGGTTGATCTGGTGCCAGTTCCCCAATCAGCAGTGATTTCAAGTATCTTTCCACCAAGGACTTATCATTATGGAATGCAATAAAGGCATCCTGAGAAAGACACAAAGGAAAGGGTTAAGAAGGAATATAATATGTAATTCAGTCTCCTATCTCCATTTTTGTCCCTTTGGTTGCTCCTGTAGTTCTTTGCCATCAACTGGAGCTCGGCCCAAGGAAGCTGGAGAAGTTTCAAGAAACCAGATTTCATAAGAGTACCTGGGAGAGGCTAGTAATGAACATGAAAGTGTTTGATGAAAAAACCCTTTGCAGAGGAAAGCATGCTCTTTGATCTGCTTGTTTCAGCACGGTCCTTCCCTAGAAGCCTCTAGCCAGCAGCCCTGCCCTATGGATGGGACCCAGGAGCAGGAAAGCGTGTCAATGAATGAGTCTTTGCTATACTTGTGTTGATGTTTTTAAAATCCTCATTACATTAGGACCATGAGAGATATACGTTGAAATTCCCCACACAGAAGGACTAACTGGGTATCTCTTACAATTCCTTGTAAGTTTTCAGGCTGATTGACATTTGGGGGAATGGGGTGATACCAGTGACACAAAAATGGGCCTGTCCAAGAACCATTTGAAATACCAGTTTCAAAATCAAACACAAACCAGCGAATAAAGGATGAAATTCCAGATAAATCCAACCTCTTCTTTACTTCATGTTCTCAGGGAATTTTTCCAGAAGTATGTTAAAGAAACTGACCATACTCCAGAAAGGAGATTTAACAGAATCCTCATTGTCTAATGAGGTACTGGCTGATTTTGCCTCTAAAAATCAATGAACAAAGAAATTCTGCACATGTGGTCAGGATTAAGTCCCTGGAAGACAGAGGATTTCTGCAGTCTGACATTCTTCTGGGGTCTCTTGTTTAGAGACAATCTGTCTTTGAGTATCTTAGTCTAGAGGGAATCAGAGCAAGGTGACGTTTCGGGCAGATGAGCTTTTTATACATACCTAGCAGCCCTTTGTCACAGTGGCAAATGAGTTCAGACCCAGAGAAATGGTGAAACATTTCCATTATGATTCTGTGCCCCTTATCCTACAAGGTTTCATGTATTTTTTATGCAGCCCCCTCTTGCCAGGAATTCTAGAACTGAGTCGAGCTGTAAGGATCAATACTGCACCTTAGAAACAGGAGCCAGAACCCTTCCAAGCAGCATTTCCTACCCACAATATCAGTACCACAGATTTGTACCACAGAAACATAAGCCTTTCAGTCCTGCAACCTGTCCTTTCTCTCCCCTGCTCTTAGGCCCTGATTCCTATCTTATGAGATATTAACTTTAAGGAATATCATCTGCAACACACCTATCCTTCAGCATTTGATATCAGCATAATGTTCTGCAATGCATATCATCTATATAAAGTAATCCACAGAGGAAGATAATTCTAATCATATACACACAATTATCACCATATATACACAATTCTATATATGTGTATAATTCTCACCATATATACATAATTATGAGCTTTGGAACACTCAAGAGAACTTTGAAAAAAATCCTGGATCCTGGCTTTAGGCAAAATCCATGCCCCAAGCACAATGCCAGCTACCACAATCACTCTCCACTGGCAGATGCCATGGAAACACCATGTCCTCCTAACCTGACAATGGTCCAACCTTCTTCCTCTGCCCTCCTAGACCTTACCGTAGCATCTTGCCCAGCATAGTGCCTTAGAACTCGGCTGCCTCCAGGATGTCGCTTGGAAAACTTGCTGACATCATACACTTTCCTGTCAATCACCAGCCATTGCTCCTGTCCTTGCCCATGGCCATTGTGCATCCTGATCTCTTCCCAAGTGAAAAGCTGCAGAAAGGCTGAAACGGGTCGTGTCTCCTTTCTGGTGGAGCCAGTCTGTGGAGCCATCTGCACTGGTAGATGTGCACTTGGTGCTGAGGCGCACTGGTCTAAGTCTTGCAGCACTGTCTCCAGGCTGAGAATGAGCCATCTCAGCCTGCCCGTTATAAAGTCCCTCTCCAAGCCACTCCCTGTGATTTTTGGCTTGTTGGCTCCCCTTACCCAAACACACCCTTCCATAGTTTCCTCCCTTTCCATGTTCACACCAGACACTTTGACACACCCTTGAATAAAAGCCCTATTCCTTCTTGTCCTTTCTGATCTGCCTTGAGAAGGTCTAATTACTCACAAGAGCTCTAGACTACTTCAACTGAATAAAAATATGCATAAATAGAAAAACTTAAGTGGATTATCTGTTAGAGATGGCAAAAATCCAGAAAGGACTATTAGGTGAGCACATTCATAGAGCATTAGGAACTGGATAAGGTAAGCTGTTAACTTACATCCATACTGCTGAGTCAATAATGGGGATTAGACAGAAGAGAAAGTTCAGGAAGGCTGTGGGCAGCTCTTCTGCTGCAAATATCCAGTGACTGTCATAGAAAACTGAAGCACTGTCAGCATCCTGTAATTCTTTAATCAGTCATTAACATTAGGACATCCTGCATATGACATAAAGTGGAGCTTCATGTCAGTACAGCACCAAAATGTAATGCTGTAAAGGAGCCTCTGTGAACAGCCGAAAGCTGCTATTAAATGTATTTGCTAACAAACCTCTCTCATTCAACTGTAATTTCTGCCTTCGAGGCATAGGGCCAACTTGTGCACTAGCATAGGGAAAGCAGCAGCAGGCTCCAACCTCTCCATGAGGTCTCTCTTAACTGTCTCGTCACTGCCCAAAACCTTCAGGTTGTCCTTGGCCTTTGAAATGCTCAATCTGTCTCATTTTTAACTAAAAGTGTTGTTATCTACTGTTATACCACCAGATCAGAGTACACAAACAGCACATTAAGGAAACATTATTTATCTCCAGTTAATTTAGCTTGCATATTGACAACTCTTTACATACTGTTCCTTTCAGTTTCCTGCATATATTCCAGTCATTCAGGCATCTCATTGTTCAAAGAATTCCTTCTAAAGTCAACAACAAACATCAAAAGTTTTTGGGGTTAATAATAACAATAACAACAACAACAACAACAGCAACTATTAACATCAAGTTTTGCTGTCAATTAAATTATATCTAATGGCACTGTGTACATAATTAGCCTAACTTACATCTTAGCCCTGTAGAGCCAAAGTCTAAATATATCTGATGTTCAGAGAGGATCTGCTATGCAGTAAAAAGATGAGAGATCTCAGCTGTAACAAATGGCAAAGAGAAGGGAATGCTATGTTCCTATAAGGTCACATCAATTTTGCAGGTGACTCAGAAAAAACTAAGCTCACATATACGGAATATTGATCTTGATATAAACTTGATTGATATAAACCTGAGATTTAGGGTTCTCTCGTTCTTATGCAATAGAATCATAGAATCAACTATGTTGGAAAAGACCTTTAAGATCATCAAGTCCAACCTTTGCCCCAGGACTGCCAAGTCCACCAGTAAACCATGTCAGACACTAAATACCAAAACACGAGTTTTCCACCTTATGCCAAACTTCTTTATGTTTATAAATTTAGCATTTTTATAAGCACAGATATTGTCTACAGCAAAGACTAGTCCCTGCATGAAGCCTGAGAAATTCTAGGTCTCAACCATCTTGTGGCAGTGAGCTTCACAGACTATTCACATACTGTGAGTCAAAGATCAATGGATGTTGTGATGAGCTCCCAGTTCTGACAGGGACTGAGAAAACTCAGCTGAAGCTGCAAGCTTGAGGAAGGGCAGAAAGATAAGAAAGCCAAACTCCATCCTTGACCAAGGTTCCTCCACAGGGTGAGGTGCAATTACAGCTGTGTTCCCTGTTTCCCAAGCAGGTGGCATGCAGGAAGCCTAGGCAAGAGCTGATCAAAGCAGAGATGATCTGATAGGCCTCTGCATCAGGAAAAAGGGAGCATTTAATTTATATAGAATAACTTTATTTTGGAAAGTTTGTTCTTAAAGGACTCTGGAATGGAGTTTACAGGAGATGAGTGCTATAAAGTGGTGATGAAGCTTTGCAGCTTACAGTTCTTTTTCTTAGCACACTACAAATCTCAGACTGTTAACACAATGGCAAGTGTGAAGACTTGGGCTTTGTCTTCCTTGTTTCCCAGTGAAGTAACAGTAGCCTGAAAACAGCTGGATAAAGAGAGATGAAATCTCACATAGCAGTCTCACGTAGCCCTGCATAGAATGGGCAGTCTTTCTGGTTGACACAGAACTGTAAATGATGCAATTCTAATTCTTTAAATCATGTAGCATCTTGCAAATAAATCAGCCAAGCCTAAACCAGCTCTTTAAAAGTTTCTGACATGTGGCAATGGTTGAACCATTGAGAAAGAGAACTAACTATCGGTATTTGTTGGAAGGCAGCGCGAAACGAATGGGAGGAATAATTTCTACTGTGCTGTCACATTGCATTTTGTAACTGTTTATCTTGGTCTAAATGAAAGTCAGGAGCACCCAAACAAATAATGTTCTAGCATGGAATATGTGTAGAGTATTACACAAGTCACGTTCAGTAGGTGGTGATAAAATATGCAATAATTGTTGCAGATTTCTTCATCTGGAGAGTTTCTATATACAGGCAACCCCACACCCCCCCCCCAAGTTACTCTATATCAGCAAAACATTTCTTTTTGGCACAAGAAGAGTGCAGAGATAGATAGGTTAACTCTGAAATACATAACATGCTTTACACTGGACACATAAACCAAAGCAGAGTGAAGCTGCTGCCACAAATGAGCACTTAATCGATCTGAGCAACCCTGTGACACCACATGATATAAAATCAAAGTTCCTGATGCTGGTTTTCCTTACACAAGGATTTACATGTCTCTTGTGCTCAGTTGACACTTCCCATACATCTTTTCAGACAGTAACTGTTGACGCTGCTGTTCTCCTAACAAGTTTGGTAGAGACCAGCAAGCATGATCCTGTATGTGAAAGAACCCAACAATCATCAATCAGCAACATGGTTTAGGCTTATAAAATAGATCTAAGATCAATTCCCACCAGAGTCTGATGCTAGAGATTCCAGAGGTTCATGATAGATTTGTTTTGTGCCATACGCAAGAAAAAGAACAAAAAAACCAAAACAACAAAAGGAAAGGAATAGTGCTTTTAAAGATTGCCCTTACTTTTGGTTCCCTAATACACATAGACTGAATCTCTTCTAACCCAACATAGATCAGAATAATGGCTCTAGCCCTGTGTCAACACCCTTGAATCAATAAACTTGATTCATTAGCACAAAAAGGTAGTATGGACCAATGTATACTCGTCCAATAGAATGTTTCCGACATTCAACATTATCACAAAAAACCCAAACTTCAAATACCAGCATATTTGCTTATGCTAAGCATAAACACCCTGTTGACAAATTATACAGGTAGTGTATATTTTATATTTTGTATAGTGGTAAATATATTTAAGAACAGGGAAGCTCTGCTGATTAAGATTAAACTTGAGTCTTAAACTACAGAACAAACTCTTCCTTGATAGTAATGGCTGTGTGATTTTTTATCAAGTTGCCAAGATTTGTTTTAGTTATTACTGTATTTATTCTACTGCTGTTATTACAGCATTACTGACAGAATGCTGAAAGAATTTATCTTTCCATCATCTTACCCTCTTAATAGTCCTACTTGGTTTCTCCAACTCTCTGACCCAGCTTTCTGTGGACAAGCCACCCAAAGGAGGAAAACATGGAAGATCTTAAATTGAGATACCACAATGAACAACATGACCCATCTGCAACCTGTTGAGCAACTTACATGTGTTATGAACTACAGACAACAACAGCCTTCTACGTAACAAATAATATCAAGCGCAAAGCATGAAGCAGGAGGAATTTGGACTTTTCATTTTTGCTTTTGTTTTTTAAGAACACCTCCATTTATTCTTTCTTTTTATATTAGCTTGTGTGTACGTGCAGATCCTTGTAACACTGTTGAGGTTATTTCCTAATAATAGACATCCTTGAAAAGGATCCTGTTTTAAAAAAGAGTTATTAAAAAACTGCTTTAAATGCAATTTGGAAATCCCTTCTAACCAGTACCTGGAACAATTCTGTGTTCCCACATCCAAGGGTGGTTGGAATGGTGATACCCACAACTATGAGCACCAGCAGTAACATTTTACGAGTGTTCGAGTGATAATACTATATTTACTAATGCATGGATTTCACTGCATGCTGTATTTGGAAATACCTGAAGACATTTCTAAATAGAGGTCTTGGTAAAGGTACTATAAATATTAAGGATTCCTACTTTTTTTACTGGTGAGACTTGAAAGCAGTGCTATTAGATCCTGAGTCCCACTGAAATCCTCTAAACACAAGACTGGTACAAAATGGTTCTTTCTGGTGTCAGTCTCACAAATCAAACTGACTATTTGTTTCATTTACTTGTCATTCTACTCATGTGAACACAGTAATTTATTGATCTGTCTTTTTGCAACCTCATTTGAATGAAAATGTTTCTGTCCCTTTAACTGGTTCAACAGGCTCTGTGTGAATATTCATTTCTTTATCTATTTCATAAATGCTATTACAATTGAGGTGCTTTACCTTTATCGAATTCTAAAGTGGTTCACAAACTTCAGGGTGTCAGGGTAGGTCCTGGTGAGAAGATGGTAAGGCACTTCTGCATTTGCACTAATACTGAGGTTCAATAATCTGATCTAAGGAGTAATAATGGGAAACTACAGATCAGCCAGTCTCACCTCTATGCATGGCAAAATCTTGCAGCAGATTCTCCTGGAAAGCATGCTAAGGCACATGAAAAACAATGAGGTGATTCATGACAGCCAACATGGCTTCACTAAGGGCAAATCCTGCCTGACCAATTTGGTGGCCTTCTATGATGGGGCTATGGAACTGATGCATAAGGGCAGAGCATAACATGGTCTAGTGTGAGGCATCCCTGCCCATGGCAGGGGGTGGAACTGGATGATCTTAAGGTCTTTTTGAACCCATTCTGTGATCCTATGATTCTGTGATTCTATGATTCCTCTTGCCACCTATCTCTGCAAAAACAGTTGGAAGTCTTTCAGTGTTACTGCATAAGCTATTAAATACTTGACTGGTGGCCAATGTGTCTGTCACCTGACTTGAAGGAAATTTATATATATATCTAGATCTATGTATAAAATGTATATCCATTAAGGAACAGCCAACCAGAAATAGAGATAATGTCTACAATGAAGTCTGATGATACAGGTGACTATATTTCAGCTTACCAACTCGGATGCCTATTCTTCTGGCGTTGCCTACAGCTGGCTCAGTCGGTGCATTCTGCTATCACTCTAAAGCTCTTTAAATGCTGAGCAGTGCTCCTGTGCATGTACAGAACTGCCTGAGTCTGTGCAATGTTCATCTTGTCACCCACCTAAGGGTGGGGCATGTTCAGTTTTCCTGTCTGCCATATCCCCTGAGGGGCCTAGTCCCATAGGCATACTTGGAACATGCTTGACATCCTGGCAGGACTGTGCTTTTCAGAGAGCGCTCGTGTTTGTTTTCTTTCTAAAATGAAGCTGGAAGAGGTGATCCTCCAGTTTACTATCATAATATGGTGGTTATACAGTTGTTATGGTAGTATAATCACCAAGATTCTATTGTCTCCCTAGCAAAAGCAATTCAAAGCCGTAATTCCCACCTCTCACCCACACGTGGACTGGAGGTGTACCACAGGCTAAGAAGGAATTCAAGACTGGCAGAACTGGCCTCTCATGCCATTTCTTGTCTGGTTCTTAGAATCCATTTGAAGCAGGAATTCAGTCCCCATTTAGATGCTTTCTACATCTTGGATTCAATGGCTACCAACAACTGCAACAGCAATTTCCAACCTCTGTTAATTGGTTTCATAAGAGTGATACGGTAGCTAAGTTGTTATCTTAGTCAGCCTGGGTCCTTCACTTGTACTTCTGAGCTGTGCTTGTTCCAACTCTACAAAGGACTGAAAAATGGGGTGCTAGGACTGAGTTGATTGTTCAAATGCTGCCCTTCATTATCCTTTTTGATGGATTGCTATCAAAGGATATGCCCCAGGCACACACTGCAGTCTGGGAAGCACCATGGTGGGACTCTGGTACAAGGAAGAAGCAGTTTAAAATCAGGCTAGTGCCTCTCCTTTCCCTACTTCTCCACTCATTACTGCACAGAGAATAAAGTAACAGCAGGCCTTGAATACATGAGAGGATGAACAGTGCAATATGAAGTGGCAACTTTTAAAATGCAAAAGCTAAATGGAAGCATCTATTATGGTGTACGATGTCCTCTGTTACACAGTGCTGGTAGAGTCAGCTACAAGTTAGGCTCTGCAGGTACAAATTAGGCTCTGCAGGTACAAGTTAGGCTCTGCAGGCACAAGTTAGAGTGTGAATGAAGCCAACGAGCTAATCCCCTGTTTCTCAATGATGTGTTTGGTGCTGAATGCGCCAACTTTGCCTTGCAGCGTCTCCAAGAACCAGGAATGGGCTCTTTAATTGGTTGCCTGCACCCAGGGGATAAAGTGGGAAGGAGGCCAGTGGGGTGATTCTATGTTAACATGCTACACCATGCAATGCAGGCACTCCTTTAGGATGGCAGTGCTATTGTACTGAAAATGTGTACAGGGGAATTGCTAAATGCACTTCCATGAAAACAGTGTAATGTCTGTGTTTAATGTATGTAACTACAATCAGAACTAAAGATAAAGCGATATGCTCTCTTTTAAGAGCTGCAAGTGCGGGAAGCTTTTATTTCCTCAACCCTTTAGTGAGAACTTGGAAAACTATCTAAACAGTCCTAAAAAGTAAATGAATTTGTTTGGCTCTTGCAAACTAAAACTTACTTTCACCACTGGGTTTTTGCATGGCAAGGAAACCAACAAGTAGTGCTAAACTAAAGGGGAAAAAAGAGCCAGTACTTAAGATTCCTGTATGCTTGAAATCTCTGATTTTCATATGGAGAAATATTCAGCCTGCAAAACCGCATTTGGGAGGGAGAAATAATCAGAGATGACTTTTCCTCATGACAGAACCAAAAAGGTTATTAACTTACAGCAGTACCTGGGTCTTTCTGAAGTCTTAATCAGCAGAACATTTACAGCTGGTAACCAGCCTTATGAACTTCTGCTGCTTCCAGTTAGACACAGAGGAATGTGTGCCTGTATATTCCTCATCTCATGGATTGGAGATTTCTGCTGTGGCAGCTTTGTGTCAGAATATGAATTATGTCACTTTGCTTCAATACTCTTTTTTGATGAGTTGTGAAGGATTTCTTCATTTAGATCCTTGGTCACTTAAGGGTATTTAGATCTCGTCAGAGAGATGGCATGCCTTTAAGGGTTGAGAATACCTGAGGAAAAACGAGAATCAAGTGAAATAATCTTGACAGAGGGGAGATTAAGGTTGGCTATTAGGAAGAAATTCTTCCCTGTGAGGGTGGTGAGGCCCTGGCACAAAGAAGCTGTGGCTGCCCCATCCTTGGCAGTGTTCAAGGCCAGGTTGGACAGGACTTGGTCTAGTGGACCTGGTCTAGTGGAAGGTGTCCATGCCCATGCCAGAGGGTTGGAAATGGATTAGCTTTAAGGTCCCTTCCAAACCAAACTATCCTGGGATTCTGTGATTCAATTGGCTACTAAACTGAATCGAGTAACATATGCTCTGAAGAAGCTTTTTGGTTTTTTTTATTTGGTTTGGTTTTATTACATACAATACCCAAGAAATCTAACATGAATATCCAAAATCACCAGTTCAAACTCCAGTATGGATTAATCTTAAATGCGTTTTATAAGCCTAGCTTGCTATGGAAACCATCCCTGTATGCTGCGCTCTTTCACATATAGGGTCATGCTTGCTGGTCTCTATCAGACTTGACAGGAGAACAGCAGCATCAGCAATTACTGTATTAAAAGACATGTGGGAAGTGTCAGCTGAGCACAAGAGACATGTAAATCTGCGTGTAAGGAAAAGCAGCTACAGGAACTTTGTTTCTTATGCCGTGTGGTTATCAGAGGGTTGCTCATATTGATTTTTCTAAGTGCTAATTTGTGGCAGCAGCTTCACTCTGCTTTGGTTTAAGTACCCAGTGTAAAACATGTTATGTATTTCAGAGTTACTTATTTATCTCTGCCCACTTCTTATGCCAAAAAAATGGTGTGCTGATCCATGCAGTTTTGTACCAGCACAGAATGGGGAACATTGAGTAAGAGCAAGCTACTTATGCAAAGCCTATATACACTGCAAGGATTGCTGCATACACAATCTACATGACCTTAATTTTCACTCTGACTCATAATTCCATTTTAGCACACAGAACTGTGTCACATACCATTTGGTATGTAACTGGGGACTGCTTACATGGGCATTTCTACCCATTTACAAACTCTTGTATCAGTGTTACACAAACAGATTAAGGCTGCAATTATCAGTGTCTATGGGCTATCTAAAACAACAGATAGACATGAGGTAGCAGAAGAGAGCCTGTGTCAGGTCAGAGCAGTAGTCCAGGCAACCCAGTGTTCAAAAGTGAATGCCCGAAGGAGGATATAAAACCAGATTCAATAGGGATTAACTACAACATCTATTTTATTATCATACGTGGACTGAATATGCAGTGACTTAACCAATGTGGACAGGAAAATAATGGCAGCTCTGGTTATTATAAGTATTAATCTAACCTTCTTCTATTCCTCTTGAATTATTAAATAGCCTAAGACAATGACTTGTTGCAATAGAAGTGGATTTACCAGGCTGTGGCTCCTCACAGAGCTGAAAAAGTATTTGCCTTCATTTTTTAACATTTGTTGAAGTGGGAATTAGAGCTATACACAACATCAGATAAAACCACAATAATAATACATATGAATATATCAGCGCCACTTTGTTTTGTGTGTTTTTTCCTTCCCATTTGGGGAATGCACACTCTTAGCTATCACACCACAGTAGGAGCTTATCTAAAACCAGAGAGGTATGCCATAAAAATAAGCTATTTCCAGCTAAGATTCCCTGTATTATTCCGGTTATGGGTGAGCAGAGCCAACTGGTTTTGGAATGTTGTATCTTACTTTCTCTCAGGGCCTGCTGAGATTTCTGATGCCCTGTTTCAACACCCCCTTATGAAGCTCCAACCTGCTGAATCAGAAACGCTTTTGATTCATCAGCCATGCACCAATGAGCAAAGCAAAGCAGGCATGTAATAAAAATACTCATTATGATAGCTTTAAGTATCAGCTGTGGGACATGAGTTTAAAGTTTGATATTGCAGCACACATTATTTGCTCAATGTATGGGGTGATGATGTAAGCTTCATAACACTACGAATAAAGTTGCAAGCTGTGGGTGTGTGGAAATGAAAGAAAGGTTCTCAGGGCACTTTCTAATCCTTTTTTTTTATTAACTCACCACTTCTTTTCATTGCTGTTACCAACTTTGAAACCCAAACATACCTCCATCAGAAGCTGTCGCATGCTGAGAGCCAGTGGGATAAAACTCAGCCTTCGACCACCATGCAACCATCCAGCCAACTCTTCATCCACCAAATAGTCCATCCCTCAAATCCACATCTCTCCAATTTAGACCTAGAGATAATATGGGATAATAGAAGTAAAATATACCTAGAGGTACAACATGACCTAGAGAGAAGGTTGTTGTAGAGGACCATGGCAAAGGCCTCACAGAAGTCCAGATAAGAGACATCCTTAACTCCTTCCTTGTCCACTAGCGTAGTCACTCCATCATGATTTATTCCTTCCTCAATTGCCAACCTTATACATTACAAATTAGTATTTTTGGTTTATCACTTACAGTAAAAAGCTACTATCAACACAAGTGAGACAAAAGACTTCAAAATAGCAGCCTGGATTATAGTGGACAAACACATTCCAAAGTGTAACTTCTTTTACAGCTGTCTTAACACAAGCTTGCTTGAGTGGTTTTGCAACAGCATGGGCTGTCCCAGCTATATGCTGGCAGGTTTAAACCTGCAGAATTCATGTTTATTCTGATGAGTTGTCCCCTACATTTATTTTAGTTTTATAAAATAAAATATTAAAAAGTTCCAGTTTTATTTGGTTTATATCCTTGCTTTTTAATCCTTTGGAGTGCTCAGAAAGCCTTCACTTTCAGTTAGTGGTCTCTATGTTGCATGAAGGATGAAAGAGAAGCAATGGGTATGTGGAGTCCAACTCTGAGCCTCAAAGGTGCTGCATGAAGCTTGCATTTTAGGGCAGTATCTATAGGCTACAAACCTAAGCCAGGTACGCGAATTTCATTTACTGTGCAGGAAGACTTGTAGGTAGGGTTACACGCAAGTTAGCAAATAGTTACTGTCTAATGCACATACCAAATAACTGGTGTTGGAAAAGGGCTCTCCCATTGCCTCTCCCTGGTTGTAACTAAAACTCTGCAGTATTCCCTGACCAAAATGTCCTTCTTTGCTAGATTTCTTCTGCAACAAACTGCTTATTTGTGAACAAGCTCCTAGTGCTGCTTTCCCTTTTGGACAGGTAAAAGGAGTGGTTGGAGTTTGAAGGTGGACTGCTTCAAAGCAGAAGCAGTTTATGATTTTATCCAGAGGATGTTAAGGCAGCAGAAGGCTGGTACCACATCCTGACTTCTGCACTCTCTGGCATGATATGAACTTTAGTAGTGCATAATAACATAGAAAAAGTACTGAGGAAGCTTTTCCCTGACTCAAATGCTGTGTTCTTGGGACTGTGATTTACAGTTTGACCATCCCTCTAAAATGCGCCCTCCAATGAACCAAGGGACTGGGTTTCATGAAAAATCTCACTTCCTTTTTGTTCCTTTAATCTGTTTAATTCTCTCTATCCTGAGCATGAGCTCCTCATTTTAACTACCTATCTTTAAAAGCATTTGGTGACTGAAGGCATTTTGAACCCTTGCTACAGTACAAAATCTGAAAATCCCTACACAATTTCATTGTAGCTGTAAATGGGATTGGTGTAGGTTATCTTGTCACCTTCGTGTCCTGCTAATAACAGCTTATGAAGAGGTTTACCTCTGGGCTACTATCTCCAGTTTTGTTACTCCTAGTATTTTGTCAGCCTTTCTTCCTAGTCTACGTTCATTTGATATAAATACTGGTGGGATATCAAGTATAATGCCTGGATTTGTGCAATTGGGCTGTTTCTGTGTGAGCTGTCTTTCCCTATAAAAGTCTACTGTTATTTCTTACATGTACACCCAATGTCTTATGTGCGGCAGAGATCACAGCTGATTTCTTATGAACTTATTGAAAGTATACCATGAGTAACTGAAATAATGGCAACAAATCCAAGTAATTGGCTCTTCGAAAGAGCAGCACAAAAGCCATGTTCCCTATTCTTGTATTACAATGCCTTTCAGGCTTCAATCAGCATCAATTGCAGTCCTTTTATATTGCCTTCATTCAGCTCAAGTGGCTCTTCTCCACTCACCTATTTGTTGCAGCAAGAAACAGAAACCCAGCTTTGGTTCTACATGCTGCTGTGTCTTCAGGACTGTAATTCTTATGGAATAGGAGATTCCTGGGAAGGGAATCCTCTTTTGAGAGCAAGTTTGTAAATGAGACCTGAGACATTATTGAAAGCAAGGCTGAGTCATTCTGCCTTATTTATACAGACTGTTTTATTGCCTTCCATGAGTGTGTTGTCACTGTTTAGATGCATGAACCAGGGCGTGTCCTGCATTCTTCTCGCTGTAGTGCCTCAACCTGTTGACAGCAATATAATCACAGTCGTCTCTACAAAAAATAGCTCTTAACATGTTTCCCACTGGTAGAACTACCCTGGGGACAGGGCAAGGTTGCATGGGCTTTAAATAAAATCTATGGCAAGGCAATCAGGGGTTGTCTCTGGTCATAGAAATGTTTGGGTTGGTTGGATCATCTTTAGAAATCATCCAGTACAGCCCCTCTGCCATGGGCAGAGACATTTTTCACTAGATCAGGTTGCTCAAAGCTTCATTCAACCTAACCTGAACAATTCCGATGATGGGGTATCCAGAAGACTGCAACTCTTTTTGTATCTAGACTATAGACTTTGGTTTGTTAATACGAGGGGGTTTAATGTAAGAGCTCTACAGATGAAGCTTCTGTAACTCTAAAACAGCAGTGCCTCATCATCCTATGTGTCTTCCTCATGCACTGATTTTCATAGTCCTTTTGGGAGCTGGGAAAATGCCATGTCCATTATAGAGAAAGAAGTTGCAACATCTATTGATGGTCATCAATAGTCGGTCGCCTCTAAATGGTCATCTACTTTTGTAAGAAGACTTGTGGAGAAGGTAACTAAGTCCAAATTTCCTACATCACTGGGCCATTTGTGAAAGCAAATGGCCATATAGATGTTTGTTAATATGAAGGGAAGAGATGTGGAAAGAGATATGAAGGTAAAAAAGATGAGAAATAAATCCAAAATGGCAAGCTAGAAACAGGTTAGAGACCTTTGAAGATGAATGTTTGCACTAATAAGAGAAGTGATATTAGTCCCTTCTTGCCTGGATCTATCTTTGTCTTGTGCCTCATGTGTCTTGTCCCTACCATGCTTACCATTTGGTACATCTATCATCTACTTTCTCCAGATGTATCCCAGCAGCCTTTCACACTTCATTGTGCTGATGAAAAAGTACATGAACTTGGTGCTAAGTGGTGAGCTGGCACTTGATAAACCCAGTGCTCAGGCCCCCTAAATTCTGCGTTGTCTTAATGAGTTCTTGCATGATGGGACTGCCAGGAGAAGATGGCAAGACCTTCTATTTACTGCCAACCAGATCTTCCCATTTACATTGTGCTATAGCTTGGAATCACTCCCTACTGAACTCATCGCCAAGCTGAGCTTGCCCTTTGGGTCCCTGCTTGACATTTTTAGTGTCATTCTCATCCAAAACTGAAAGCAAAATCCACCTGCTGCAAGAGCTTCAGTAGCTCATGTGCTTGGGAAAGGCAAGCAGTAGCCATGACAATGTGCACCACCTAGTGGCAAGTGCCTCAAAATGATTAAATACATGCTCAGATTCTATTTTATGTTTTCTAAAACGCAAGAGGCAATGCTTAGCTATAGAAAAAGAGGTCAGGGTGCTTAATAATTTCAACACAGTTGTCCATATGATCTCATTTTCTTTGTAGAGAGAAGCATTTAATGCATGTCTGGGAAAAAAGATTGCTTTGCAGGGATAAATTCTCAGGCCCTTCTTTGAGCAGATTGTATATGGACATAGTTTTCCATGTGAAATTACCTTATTTTGGAGAGCATGCCTCAGCTGTTGAGCACCATCTTCACTTCAGCACTCAGCAGCTCCCCTTAGGACTTCAAATCAAATCAAAGCCTTTCTTTTATTTACAAAGTGCTTGCAAACAAGTATTTGACTAGATCCAGATCTGGAGAAAACTGTTGTGTTTTTCTTCACTTACTAGGAAGAAACAGCTGAGTTTATGATTGATTGATATGAAGACAGGCTGAGAAAGCCAACTTTCAGCCTTGAGCCTCTTCAGCCTGGAGAAGAGAAGGCTGTGTGGAGACCTCAGAGCAGCTTCCAATGTCTGAAGGGGGCTACAAGGATGCTGAAGAGGGACTCTTCATCAGGGCCTGTAGTGATAGGACAAGGGGTGATAGGTTCAAACTGAAACAGGGGAAGCTCAGGTTGGATATAAGGAAGAAGCTCTTTACTGTAAGGGTGGTGAGGCACTGGTACAGCTTGCCCCTGGCAGTGCTCAGGCCAAGGTTGAACAGCATCTTGGGTGATATGGTTTAGTGTGAGGCATCCCTGCCCATGGGAGGGGGCTCGAGCTGGATGATCTTAAGTTCCTTTCCAACCCAAACCATTCTGTGATTCTATGATACTGGTACAACTAGTGAATGGAAGGCTAGAGAGCCTCAATAATTTGATTACAAAGCTGGAGGGGTTGAGAAAGAGAAGCATGCACACTGTGGATAACTATTGGCAACACCACAGTGACTGCAGCAGGTGTTTGCTTTCAGGACTAATGTGATAAAAAACTGGGATTGCTTAACCTCTTTCAAGCTGGCTCCTGAATGTTGTGGAAACCCAGAGAGATTCCTGTCAAAACAGAAGCTTCCTTATGAAGGATAGATGGACCCTTTCTAAAATCAGATTGTAACCGCAAGCTACAGAGGTAAACTGAGCATATATGGCTTTTTTAAGGCTACAAATACCAGCAACATTTTAAACATTAGAAGAACATTTTAAGAACTTCTGAAGAAATGCTTTTTCCCCCTTTGCTGCCTCTGCCCCAAGAAAACCTCCCACCACTCACCGATTTCTGAGGTTTTATGTGAACATACGACAGAGGTCGATGTTTCATGCTTTTCTGAGTGAGTTTAAGGCACCTTTTCCCCTTCCTATCTCCACTCCATGAATACAGGATTTATTTGTTTATTTTTTGTTAATTTTGGCCTGCTGGGAACAGAACTATTAAGGAAAATGCCCAGAACTAACTGTGGGGCTCGCTATAGAAGAGCAAATGCTGATACCACCTCTGAAAGTGCATCCCGAAAGAAAGCAAGAGGTCAGTGACTTGAAATAAATACCAAGGCGTTAGGAATAGCAGAAGTTTCTGATTAGGTCATGTCTAAGGGCAGTTTATGGACAGAAGAGATGTGGTGTCATGACCTAGGATTAAGTTTGCAGCTCCTTTGCTTGCCCCATGTAATATCCTGTGACACACTAGTAGTGACTGGGCCTGATTCCAGCAGCCTAGCCTAATGAAGGCCAAGTGTATTCCTTTGCCTCAATCTGCAGCTCACAAAGCCCTTGTATGCCTCTTCCAAGGGTAAATGAAATAGCATTATGTCCCTGATCTAATCCCTTTAGTTTCAAACTAAATTATGTGGTCCTTAGCTTTTTGTCCCAGGACACTGACATCCTGCCATATAGAAGGTAATATTTCAAGATCCAGATCTCCCACGTATAATTCCAACTGCTGTCAAGCTTCATGCTGAATGCTCAAAAGACAGTGCTTGCAGCCAATGTATAATGGGGTGGTTTGTGTGTCTGGTATTGCCACCTCCTTTGGTTTACAGCATATAAGCAGCTAGTAGCGGCCCAGGGCTAAGATTAAACAATTAGTACTCTACTTGCATTTTCAGAAGCATCCAATAGGCTTCTGTTTTCCTAATCAAGGATTAGCAGCAATTAAGAGAAGTAAAATGCAATACTTGCATTATGTCCACTAATACCCAGAATGCTGGCCTGGCACAAAACACTTAGGAAATGTGATTTTTAAATGCAATCCATTTGCTTCCAAGGTTAATCTTCCAGCCACATCATAGTACATCTAAAGAAAACACCACACCAGGACCTGGTGACTATAGGTACAGAACAAAAAAGCATCCCAACTAGTTAGCCTGTGTAACACAGGTTCAGAAATCCAAAGAAAGATCCAGGTTCTGTGCCTCAAGGAGCTAGTTTCAGCAAGAAGAGGAGAGCTCTTGATCTGTCAGTTCAAGGATGTGGATCTGAAAAGCAATGGGTTGTGGTCTTATGCCTGAAATGCAGTGAAGGACTCACCATGTAAACTGATTCATGTCACGTAGGATGTAACACCTCTTAGCCCATGAGTCTTTGCTGACAACAGGAAAAGGACACACAAGGCTATTTGTGAGGGCAAACTGGGTTCTTTAATGCATATGTTGTTTCTTCCTAAATATTTACAAGGAAGTTCATGGTATTCCCTCTCTCTAGATAGCAGCTGTCCAAGGAATCTCAGGTGGGATACCTTGGATGCACATGAAAATGTACTTGTAATCCACATTTTTTACCTGTTCTTTATTCTCATCAGGATTATAACTTCCCCCGTTCCTTTTCTGAGCCTGGCAGTACTTTGACTTCCATCAGGAGCTGCTTTGTTTGCCTCAGTTGTAATATTTCTGTATCTTTTCAGGATGCTTTTTTTTTGGCTTTTTACCAAAAGACTTTTTAACTTCTCTTTTGCTTAGATAGTTTTAAATTACCCATGCTCTGAATAAACAGCTATGACCCCTTTTTTAGCCTCTGCTGACCCATAATTTGTGAAAGTTGAAGTAAAAACCAACTGGGAATAAAGAATTTTATACTAGTAGGTATGAAACAGTTTATAACAGCCTAATAGGAGCTATAATGAATATATTGCTGATTCTAATAATAGGTTCTATTCACTGTATGTGTACCCTACATGCTCGATCTTGCAGTATACGTATATGATGGTTCAAATAAGTTCCTGAATATTTAGCATTGAGGGAAAGCACCTTGATGTTTCACACTGTTGAGGACTGCAGTAGCTACACTCGCTGCATTTCAAGTTTTCATTAACATGAATTTGGAAGCAGAGACTTTAGAAGAATACACTGATGCTGGGTCATTGCCAGGTTTCATAGGATGGTTTGGGTTGGAAGGGACGTTGGAAGGGACCTTCAAGCTCATCCAGTCCCAGCCCCCTGCCACAGGCAGGGACCCCTTCCACTAGAGCAGGTTGCCCCAAGCCCCTGTGTCCAACCTGGCCTTGAGCACTGCCAGGGATGGGGCAGCCACAGCTTCTCTGGGCACCCTGTGCCAGCGCCTCAGCACCCTCACAGGGAAGAGCTTCTGCCTAAGAGCTCATCTCAGTCTCCCCTCTGGCAGGTTCAAGCCATTCCCCTTGGCCTGTCCCTACAGGCCCTTGTCCCAAGCCCCTCTCCAGGTTTCCTGGAGCCCCTTTAGGCACTGGAGCTGCTCTAAGGTCCCCCCAGACAATTAATAGCTCTGTTTGAAAACTGAGAAACTTCTATTACAGGAAAGTCGGACACAGAAACTTTGAGCTTAATTGAACAACATGCAACTGCTTCTTTTGTCCCTGAGCACAAGCAACAACATGCCCGTTTCCTGCCCTCACATGAAGATGTTTATTGTTTGTAATATGATAACTCTCTTAAAGGAGGTACCCCAATGCAACAGTCACTTATCTATGGTTAACTACTTAACACCAATTATATTGGTTGATTTATATTACCTGTTCTTTGTAAGCTGGACCCTTATACTATGAAGGAACTATAATTATATTATTATGGTTTCTTATCGACATTTAAGAAGCTTTCAGCAGGTATTGATTGTTGCTATACATATTGAAAAGCACAGATGAAGGTGATTTGCATGGCATAGATTGTTTGAATTGATGCCTGTGTTTTATAACACTGAAGTTGCAGCTAATAAATTCATGTAGTTCCCAGAGCTCAATGCACTTATGGGCCTGGGGATGTGAAGTTAAGTTGGTGTGTATCCTATAACTATGCCATCTATACAAATTCACATTTCCAAATGCAATTGCAAGCCAAAGTCTCAACATGATAAATGCTGTTTGGGAAGCAAGAATTTGTGTAGTTTAGCTAACAGAATAGCTAGCATCAAATTCCCATTTCTGCTTCTTTCCCATTAGCAGGGAAGCAGAAGGAAGAAGATCCTAAAAAAAGGGATAAGTTGTGGTGAAATGTGGACCAGTCACTCCAAGTGAAACAAGACAAACAGGTAAACTCATTGGTGGTAGGCACTGGTTGAGCAAGGAACCAGTCCACCTACAAAATATAGGTCCTCCCTTTTAATCTTGATAATGGTCCCTAAGTGACAGAATAAATTATATAGCCCTGCTTTGCTCCCCCTCCTTTCCCTCAAACAAAAAGGACTAAGTTCTTCTCACAGACTGAGTGGGTGTCTAGGATTTTGTAAGACAATTCTAAGTGTGCAACACACCGATTCTTGGTTGAGACTGGTTGAATAACTCGACCTTGACTTTAATATTCTACCTGTTTCCCTTGAGGAGAATAAAGAAGAATCATGTAGACTCATTATCAAAGGTGAGGGCTGGGGAATGAACACTGGTAATTGTAAGATAATTGTAAGAGAGTAATTCTACAAAAGCATATTTTAATTGTTGGATTTTCTATTTCAGTGCAGCTCAGGCTCTTTATGAAACTTAACTCATTGAAAAGTTTTCATTGAAAAGAGAATTTTCATTGAAAGTTGAGAATTTTCATTGAAAAGGGAAGAGAAAAGATGGTGATAAGAGCTGAAAGTAAGATTCCCTGAAGAACTTTTATTTCACGTATGAAAGAGACGAAGAGGCAAGCTGATCGCTTAGCAATGGAAGTTGGTCACACTAACAAATAGAAGGAATGAAATTTGAGTAGAACTCAAGTGTTTTGGGTTTCTTTTCATGTTAAATTTGTGCTGCCTCCAGCAACTGAAGGATTCATTAAATGAATCATAATGAATAATATATGAATAATGAATAACAAATTAATCTTAAATAAGATTCATCTTGCCTAACTTTATAAAACTAACCATCTAGTCTAAGGTAGCGTCTAGGTTCTCAATGAAGCGAGATAGCCATCTCCAGATGTAATTCATGCTGTCCACTTTTCTCAAATTATTATAGAGCAAGAATAAATAAATCATTGAGATTATGCAGTTTTAAACTAAAGCTAAGTGAATCAATTAAGTCGCTGTATCTATCATCTGAACTATTTTGATCCTCACACCAACCGTCTCTGAGACAGATATCCCATGGAGCACTTTCTGTGTCTGTACCACAATACAGCATAACCCTTAAATCTGTAGCTGATGAAGAGGTTAGTTTGTTACAAGAAATTATCTACTTGAAACAAAGGTGAGTTAAAAATACTCATGTTTGCCTATTACTGTGGTTAAGTCTTCCTTTTTTGTTATGATTTTATAGTCACATTTTCCCACCCTTCATTTTTAGGTCATTCTGTTTCTGTCTTAGTCACAAACAGAGCAAAGGAAGCTGCTCAAATTTAAAGTACTATTTAATACAGTCTGCATATTCCATATCCTGTATATATTGCTAGAGCACCCTTTACTGTAAGTAAATATTAATAGGCCTTTTTAAAATCTGTATTTGCAGTGCTGTCATATTGGCTATATTAGCCCAGTAAAATGTCATATAGCTGTACGGTTTCCAATGCCTGAATTACCTGGGAGAGTGAAGTCTAGAGCCATATGAGCTCAGCCTCACTCAGGAGAACTCATCCTTGTCCATTTAGAGTGTCTGGAGTATGTATTCATGGGCACTGAGATCTTCTCTGTCAATACAGAGGATCTGGCCTCAATGGGTCCCTTCGAACTTAAGATATTCTATGGTTTTAACATGACCTGGCTGGAATCACATCAGAATTCAAAGGCTGAGAAAGAATACAATAAATTTCCAAATCCTGGAATAAAATCCCAAGTGCTTTTTTTACTAATGATATCTTGAGTGGGACAGTGCCACTGTCCAGTAACCACCTACAAGGAGCAAGGTGGGGAAAAAGCCATGGGAGAGCAATGATATCTACAAGTCAATGCTGATTGTGCACCTCCAAAAGAGAAAAAAAAACAAACTTACATCCATCAAGGAATTATCAGTAGTGAAAGAATAAATTCAGTGCACAAGACTGGATTAATCTCTTCCAGATGATTGTGCAAGATGTTGGTTGCCCCTTCCAGAAAGATTAATTCAAACCTAAAGAGGGAAAGCTACTTGGTGGATCAGAGAAATGCTGTGTTGATCATATGAGCAGAAGCTAAAAGAACCTTTGAGCAAATTTTCAAGTGATGTTTCCAGTATTTTTTCTCCAAATGAGAAGTCAAGAACAACCATAAATGTAATATATATATATGTATGCATTTAGATTTTGTAGAACAATATGATTTTCAGCTGTTCTTTGTCGGAGCTTAGTAGATATGAAGAAATACTACATTTATTCTTGCTGATGTAGTGCTTAGAGATATGAAATACTTTTCTTGAGATCCAGTTAAAGAAGCACGTTATGCCCATATTATTACAGAAGCAACTTCTCAGGAAGATAATTTATAGTGTTGTGAAATGTGTTTTCACCTACTACTTGATGTGACTTGTCTTCACCTGTTGACATACATCAGATGGGAAGGCTGGGTCGATCTTTATCTGAGGAGGCAAGTTGTAATAACCAGTTTTCTCCAAATACTAGCATAGATGAAGCTTTCCACAAAAGATATCTGTGAGTCTGTGCAGAGTGTGGACACAGTCTACAAGCTCCATGTGCAGGAAATCATTCCTGGCTTACTAGCATTGTGCTGCTTTCTCTCTTGGAATTCAGAGTTCCTGTCCTGTGTAGGAAAAAGAGGAAGTATATATATAGTATATACATATATTATATATATGTAGTGGCATATGCAGAGGGAATCATAGAATCACAGAATGGATAAGGTTGGAAAGGACCCTCAGATCATTTAATTCCCACCCCCCTGCTCCTCTCTTTGCCTTCCTTCCCAGGAGAATACATGCAGTTACTGTGGACATTGACACAAGTTTCTCTCCAGATTTATTTAAGAACATTTCCAACCTAAATGATGATGATATGATTCTGATTCCAGGCTTTCTGCACTTCCACATCCTCTCTACTGGTGTGTTGGCAACATGATTACTACTCTTACCAGGTCTCTCTGCTAACTTCCCCTCCTCAGTGAGAACCATGTTTCACCTTCTATACAATATAAGTTGAGACTGGTTTTGTTCCTTTCCTTCCATAACTCCAATGTCTTTTGTTGCTTTTATTAAACCTATTTAGAATTTCTAGGCTGTTTCTTTGGCCTTCTCCAAATACTATCTTCATCAGAACATCACTCTGAAGATGAGGAAAGGAAGTAACTATGATTACGACATATTTCTGAAAACCAAAGATTAAGAAATAAAGATTTCTGCAATATTAATCCCTGTATCCCCCACAGATTGGCAATGTGAAGTGGCAATCAGCCAACAATATTCTACATACACCTAACGCAAGCAGTTAATGAACTGGATGGTAAGAGGTCAGGTTAGCAACACAGTGATACAGGATTATATGAAAGAGCCAAGAAATAAGGGATTTCAGTTTCTCTCTGACCCTTTTGTGTACAGAGAACAGTGTTCCATGTAAACTCTCAGATACTCAGCCATAACTCATATCTGTGCTGGTTTGATAGATTAGATCAAGCAGTAGGAAATGGCAATTTTCTTGCTGTGAAGGTTACCCAAAGTAAAGCAGCTGTTATTTGATCTATACATTTGATGGTAGGGAGGTGAATATGTAGTGCCAGAATCCTAGCCAAGAGACTAAAGAGGATCCACATTTTGAGACAGTGTAATAGTTTGAGACAGTGCAGTAAAGAGGGGCTACTGCAGAGAGGGAGAGGGGCTGGAGAGGGGCTTTGGACAGGGGCCTGTAGGGACACAAGGGGAATGGCTTTAACCTGCCAGAGGGGAGACTGAGCTGAGCTCTTAGGCAGAAGCTCTTCCCTGTGAGGGTGCTGAGGCGCTGGCACAGGGTGCCCAGAGAAGCTGTGGCTGCCCCAGCCCTGGCAGTGCTCAAGGCCAGGTTGGACACAGGGGCTTGGAGCAACCTGCTCCAGTGGAAGGTGTCCCTGTTCATGGCAGGGGTTGGAGCTGGAGGAGCTTGAAGGTCCCTTCCAACACAAACCAGGCTGTAATCCCATGATAATCTGTATGGGCTGAGTACTGATTGAATCATACACCAATAGTGTATGTCTCATTGTACTGGCCAGGGAGAGTCTAACTGGCATATTAACGTAGGTGGTTAGCTAAGACACTTTTAAATACAATGAGTCTAGACCTGTAGGAAAAGTCGACCTTATAGAGAAAATACAGATAAACACTGCAATTCTAAAGTAAGAGAGTCTGTGTATGCAGGGGGAGAGGGAAGAAGAGAGGGGCTGGTGGATTAGGACATCATTCAAATAAAGGAAAGATCTGGACACAAACTTACATCTGCTTTCAATCCTTCACATGGCTGAGTTTGAAATACTTTGCTTCCTGATTTTCAGGTGTTTGGGTTTGCAGAGCAGCTATTCTCTAAATGGAACAGGATTAACAGAAGGGAATGTTGTTCTAATAAGAAAGTGATGTTTTCTGTGGGAGTAAGCGATCATGCACTTGATTTTGTGTGTAGATTTTATGAAGAGGTGGTATGTGATTTTTTATGTCTTTCCTTTCTGTTCTCTGTTGTAATAGCAAGTTAACTGCTGTCATGCATTGTAAAGTTTGAGGTGTGAGAAACAAAGCTGGTGAGAGAAATAACTTCCCCTTCAATGTTACGAAATCTCTTCTATTATGCAGCATTTTTAAGCATGTGAGTACAGACATCTCCATAGCTTTTTGTAACCAGCATCTTTCTCACCTTATCTTCCATTTATCCTATGAACAGTACTAGAAGTTATTCCATACTAACTTACTCCAGGAAGCAGAGTGTTAGGTGAATGACTGTTTTCTTTGCTGGTTTGCCTGAGTTGAAGAGAAACCTGACTGTTTGGGTCTGAATAAGTTATCCTTCCCCACTTGCACCATGAAGTAATAGTTCCTACAAACTACCATGCAACAAAGAATACACACTCTTTGTGTGTTTTGTTCAAATTCTCTTCCCTGTTCTTGTGATACAGTATTTATAGCTTGGCACAACTAACTTCCAAATATGTTTTGTGTTTCCATGGCTCTGGGAAGCTTCTCCTTCCTCTTGACATTCTTACCTGCCTTGTTCAGACATGCAGAGACACATATTTAGCGTCTCTTCGGCACTGAATTTGTGGCATGGAACTTCTGGTCTGACTTAGATGGAGGTATGGTCATCTGGTGCTTTGAAAAGCAAGTTGGGATGAAGTCAATGGGAATAGCAGAAGTTTTATTATGAGTTTGACCGGTTGAATGTGAGGAGAAGTTAGTGGGAGAATGCTTCCATATGTTTCCATAATTTCTTCAAAGGGTTAAGGCATCCACCCCATGATTGCAGGTGCAGTTATCTCCCAAACAGGGCATAATCAGCTGTACTAGCCAGAAAGGGTGTAACATGGTAGGGCAGAATAGAGATTGTATCACCCTTTCTATTCAGCAAGTCTGTGCTGCAGATCTTGAGTCATCCACTGATGCTTTTTGGGGAACAGTAGATAAGATCTTCTCTTATAAAAGAACATGTTATATCATGTGAAGATGCAAGGACACCATTCTGTCAATGCCACCCTTCCATTCGTCCTGTAAAACCTTTTATCTGTGTTTCAGAATAGATACCTCATGCAAACACAGGAGCCATAGCACAACTGCTTACGTGACCGTCCTGAGCAGCGTGCAGCAGCAAGTTACTAGCTTTGAGCATAAGAGAGCTTTCAGTAAGAATGCAGTGGGGTTTTCCCTCTGAATTTTCAGCTTTTCCACAAATTTTTTGTCTCTTACTGATTTCCACTATGTTACCTGACTTCATCTTTCAGAAATTATTGCAAAGCAACACAAGCAGAAACCACCTTTGCTGTCTCATTGTCAAGAGGACCTGTCAACACAGTGCTAGGTAACTGGTAGAACACACCCAAATACTGGGGAACATCTGGAAAGAGTATGGTTAACATCAGCTCTGCACCACATCAGCTGCTCCACTAAAACTCTATTTGTCAGAGTCTCGCTCATCTGAGTCTTTTCTATGCCCAGGAACATGAACAAAGTGCAATGAAGAATTCCTAAAGGTTTACTAGAGGTCCTCGCAAGCATTGTCATTGCTCCAACAATGTGACTTTGCTGTGTGGCTCTGGAGGAAGTGTTTGGATCGAGCTACATGCTACCGGGGATGTCTTCCCTAGAATATATCTTCAGTTCCTAACCAAAAAGGGAGAGTTAATGGTCATCAAGTAGTCCCAAGAAGCAACAATAGTTGTGGTGGTTTTAACTGGAGGGGAATATGGATCAGTGTGTTTAGGATTCATTTCTTATCCACATGGTGTGCCGCCTCTAAGGCTTTTTGCAATGATTTTGTAATCAACTTTTGTGAGAACTATGAAGAGTTTTAGAGATGTTCTGTTACACTTTTACACAAGTCCACTACTGTTTTGTCAACCAGTGAAAATGATGGGGCATTCACAATTTCTGTTGGCAATGTTGCTGCTGGTACTAAACTGGGAAGTGCTTTTGACTTTCTCAAGGGACCATAGGCTTTGCAGTGGGATCTAGATAGATTGGAGCATTGAGTGATAATCAGTGGTGCAGAATTTAACTGGAATGCCTTCAGAGGAGGGCAACAAAGATGATAAAAAGGCAGGAGACACTCCTATGAAGAGTGTCTCTGGGTTTGTCTGGTTTGGAGAAAAGGGGGCTGAGGGGCAACCTCATCACCCTTGACAGCTTCCTAAGGAGGGGAATTGGAGAGGGAGGTGTTGATCTTCTCTCCCTGGGATCCAGGGACAGAACACGTGGGACTGGTTCAAAGCTGTGGCAGGGAAGGTTTAGACTGGACACTAGGAAGCATTTCTTTAGCAAGAGAGTGGTAACACACCGGCACAGCCTCCTAAAGAGATGGTTGATACTCAAAGCTTGCCAGCATTTAAGAGGCATTTGGTGCCTTAATGCTTTTGATAACATGCTTATACTTTTAGTCAGCCCTGAAGTGATCAGGCAATTGGACTAGATGATAGTTGTAGGTCCCTTCCAATTCAACACAGATATTCTAGTCTAGCCTAGTCTAGTCTATCCTAGGCCACTCTACCCTACTCCGCTCCATTCCATCCCATTCTATCCCACCATCATGAGAAAGTTCCTTCTTGTACAAACATGAAGGTGTGTGACCTCCCCATGTCTTTGGTGCCATTCATCTAGCTAATGTTTCTCTGGTGCTCAAGAATCTGCCATGTTCATGGCATGCAGAAAGAGAACTAACAGTTCCCTTGAGACTCGGCAAATACATTAACCACCTTGGTGATGCTCAGTTTGGAAAAAGTTAGATTTTAACCTGCATACAGGATCCCTTTAAGCCTGCTCCAAACCATTATTAAGGCTGCATGGAGACCTCAGAGCAGCCTTCCAGTATCTGAAGGGGGCCTATAGGGATGCTGGGGAGGGACTCTTGTAGTGATAGGACAAGGGGTAACGGGTTAAAACTGAAACGGGAAGTTTAGATTGGATATAAGGAAGAAGTTATTTACTGTAAGGGTGGTGAGGCACTGGAATGGGTTGCCCAGGGAGGTTGTGAATGCTCCATCCCTGGCAGTGTTCAAGGCCAGGCTGGACGAAGCCTTTGGTGCCATGGTTTAGTGTGAGGTGTCCCTGCCCATGGCAGGGACTTGGAACAGGATGATCTTAAGGTCCTTTCCAACCCTAACTATTCTATGATTCTGTGATTCTATGATTCTATTGTCATTATTATTTTCATTTAGGCTTGACAACATGTATTATCACAAGAGTTCCAGAAAGGACCATAATGCAGGTTTGGTCAAATTCACCCTGATACAAGGAGAGGGAGAGCAGACTACAGAGAATAACAACGTGGGATATGTGACAGAAGAATGGGATATCAGGTAGATAGCAAATCATAATTTGATGTTTATCTTTTTAGCAGTTAAGATCTTGTATTGTGAAAAGTTGGATTGCAAAACATGAAAGCAAAGAGCTGCAATACTGTCGATGCCCAACTTTAAGGGGAGTACCAGCAAATAAGACAAGTAGCTTTGTCTTCAGATTACTGGAGCAGCTTATACCAAATGTATTGTTTCATTGTGAACACTGGCTGATACAATAGCAATTATTACTGTTATCAGCGTCTGTATCAGAGTATGTGTACAGGCTGATACAACAGTAATGCCATGAGTGCCACACAACCCATGTAACAATCAGTTCCTTCTCTGCAGAGGTTACGTGGCTTATTCTTAAGTAATTAAAGCTTCAGTTATCCAGGGGGTTGACATACATCCATTAACAGCCTGGCTACCAATTTAGGTGCTTGAGGGTCTTCAAACCTAAAGCTTCAGTTAAGCTGTTGTCTTTCTTCTGGAATCAGCACATTCCCTGTGCTGTTCAATACCTCTCACTAACATTCCCAAACACCAGTTCCTGAATCATGTACAGAAGTTGTTTTCAGGTTGTTTTAACATTACTGGTGGCAGTCTAAGGGCACACACATCTTTCATCCAGTCAAGAAGCAAACTGGGGGCAGTTGAGTGGTTGGGTGCTTTAATGTAATGAAAATCTCAGGGGAAAAAGTTTTTCTCATACTGATCCAGTGGTAGCTGCAGCTTTACAACAAAAATGACATGAAAATAAGGTAATTTTCCATATAGGACAAAGGCTTTAACCTGCCAGAGGGGAAACTGAGATGAGCTCTTAGGCAGAAGCTCTTCCCTGTGAGGGTGCTGAGGCGCTGGCACAGGGTGCCCAGAGAAGCTGTGGCTGCCCCATCCCTGGCAGTGTTCAAGGCCAGGTTGGACACAGGGGCTTGGAGCAAGATGCTCCAGTGGAAGGTGTCCCTGCCCATGGTAGGGGTTGGAACTGGATGAGCTTGAAGGTCCCTTCCAAGTCAAACCAGGCTGGGGTTCTATGATGTTGTTGAAGCTTTTTAACTTTGTGCAGGATTTTAGGGTCAGAGGAAGCAGCTAACAAGGTATGACCATAGGACAAAGAGGGGCTGGAGTTTTCCTCCTTTTCTGCAGAATATTCAATATTAAATATTCAGTGTGGAAGGAAGATAAAGGGAACAAGTTCTGCTGTGCTCCTGAAGGTGTGTCCTGAAGAGGGCTTAACTCCAGTGTTACAAAAACATATTCTGTAAGAAGAACCAAACATAGAATTACAAAGCCATAGAATGGTTTGGGTTGGAAAGGGCCTTAAGAACATCTAGGTCCAACCCCCTGACTTGAAGGACAACAAAGCCCAGGACAAAAAGGAAAAGCTGCTTTCTAACTGCCTACTATGACAGTGGAGAAGCAAAGAAACAGATCAATCATAATGGTTATTAAACTTCTTTTTAAGGCATCTTGTTGCAGTGGGTATCATTGGGAGCTGGGCTTTGATTTAATTTTAGCCTTTTCACATGTTATTATAAAGGAAAAGAGCCATAAACACTATTTCAACAACTGAACTGTGCCAATGATGTGAGATTTTTCCTGGTTCTTTGGATCAGCATTTCTAACTTGCAATACAGACTGCAGAACTATTCGCAAGTGAGAACTTTCCTACCCCAAGCAGACTCAAAAGCAAAACAGCACCGAGGAAATAAGCTGCAAGTAGATGTGTGAGAAATGTCACAGATATATAGGAATTAATTCTAAAGAAATACTACAAACCATCACAGAACAGTCACTCAGACAAATAAATCTCAGCTTTGAAAAAAGCTTTTTTGAAAAAAATAAATCTATGCTTTGAAAACTCTTACTTGTATGCTCCTCCATTGGGGTTGATGCTGACGTGTGGTTGAATGTGTGGTTTTCCATGGAATAAAGAAATTATAGAATCATAGAACAGTTTGGGTTAGAAAGGACCTTAAGATCATCCAGTTCCAACCCCCTGCCATGGGCAGGGACACCTCACACTAAACCATGTCACCCAAGGCTCTGTCCATCCTAGCCTTGAATACTGCCAGGGATGGAGCATTCACAACTTCCCTGGGCAACCCATTCCAGTGTCTCACCATCATCACAGTAAAGAACTTCTTCCTTATATCCAACCTGAACTTCCTCTGTTTCAGTTTGAACCCATCACCCATTGTCCTATCACTACAGTCCCTAATGAAGAGTCCCTCCCCAGCATTCTTCTAGGCCCCCTTCAGACACTGGAAGCTGCTCTGAGGTCTCCAGGCAGCCTTCTCTTCTCCAGGCTGAACAGCCCCAGTGTTCTCAGCCTATCTTCATATGGGAGGTGCTCCAGTTCCCTGATCATTCTCGTGGCCTCCTCTGGATTTGTTCCAACAGTTCCATGTCCTTTTTATGTTGAGGACACCAGAACTGTACACAATGCATGAAGTGAGGTCTCACGAGAGCAAGACTTTGTGGTCTGTTTTGACAAAAGAAAATGATGTGAATGCTATGGCTGTTCAGAAAGAGAAGAAAAGCTGACACAAGGGTTGTTTTACAATCAACACTCATTTCCCTGAGTCCCAAGTCAATAATTTACATACGAATTTTACCACCAAGAAGAGGGCAGGGCATGGGGAAGAAAAAGCAGTTTCACAACCTGCCATCAGAACTTGGCATCACATTTTATGTGTTCATCCCAGACTTAGCCAAGGCAACGGAAGCATCAGGCTCTGGGAAGAGGATTAGGTTTCATGAGGGAGGGCACTATGGAGGCCTCCTCCTCACTGACCTCTTCCTGCTGTGAGTGCTGGAGAACTGGAAATACTGGAATATGGGTTTTAATCAGGTTCTACATATAATGTTGAGATCTTAGCTGATGTGTTAAGCAGGACAAGGGAGCAAGAGCAGCTCTACTCTGCTCTGTGAGATCCCCGCTGCAGTCCTGCATCCAACTCTAGGGCAGCAACACAAGAGGGTCATGGAGCTGTTGGAGCAAGTGCAGAGGAGGCCATGAAGATGCTGCGAGGGCTGCAGCAGCTCTGCTCTGGAGCCAGGCTGAGAGAACTGGGCTGGGTCAGCCTGGAGAAGAGAAGGCTCCTGAAGGGGAGACCTTAGAGCAGCTCCATTGCCTAAAAGGGCTGCAGGAAACCTGGAGAGGGGCTTGGGACAAGGGCCCGTAGGGACAGGCCAAGGGGAATGGCTTGAACCTGCCCGAGGGGAGACTGACATTCAGTTATTTGCATAGGGTTTGTTTGTTTTTTAAATTAAGCATAAGAATGTGCATAATTCGTGTTTCTTTCCAGAGGGGCTCATGGACCGTAACATCCAAACTAAGCTGCAGTATGGTATCATTTTCATGGTTGACAGCAAGTTAATCAGAGGGGTATTTTAAGTGAGGTTTTCCTTGTCAGGAGCCTGGTAACCCTGTGTTGGGAATAGAATGAGCAACCCCTCAATGGTCGGATACCCCTACCTGTAGTAGCTGCTACTCTTTGAAACCTGGGGTTGTGCTGCAGCAGTGAAGGAGGGGTTTGGTGGCGCGGGGGCGGGGGGCGCAGGCGGGGATGCTGCAGGGGCTCTGCCCGCAGCCCTTCTTTTTTCCCGGAATACCGGGATGGGGCGGGAAGAAGGTGGAGGCCGGGCGTGCCCCACCATTATATGGATAGGGAGCGGGAGGGGAGGAGGAAAAGAGGAAGGATGGCGCTGCCCGAGGACCCCGCTGCGGCCCCGGCGTTGCGGCGCTTCACCTGGGAGGAGATCGGGGAGCGGAACGGCCGCGGGCCGGGGCAGAAGGAGCGATGGCTGGTGATCGAGAGGAAGGTGTACGACATCAGCCACTTCTGCCGGAGGCACCCGGGAGGAGCCCGTCTCATCTGTAGCCACGCCGGGCAGGACGCCACGGTGAGGGCCGCGCTCGGAGATGCGGGGCAGAAGGCGCCGGTACCCGGCCGGCACCGTGGGAGGTGACTCCGGTGGGATTTAGGGCATGGAGCAGGGTCTAGGGGTATGCAGTGTCGCTTTGTACCCCTAGACTTTGAAGTGCAAGCTTCCCAGGCTCATCCTATGGGAAATAGCAAATGAAGAGGCTTTGCAGTGGTACTGTAGCTGTTTATCCAGCTCAAGCCTTCAGGATTACTCTTTATCTCCTGATCTTGCTTCTGCACCTACTGTGAATTCCAGGGATCGCTTACAAAGCTGCCACAAGCAGAGCATCAGCCCTGTGGCAAAAGTAGCTGCTTCCAGAAACATTCCTTTAGGGAAAGCATCCCTCCAAAATGCCACCTGGCTTAACGTGGAGGGAAATCAAAGACATGCTTTCCCAAGCAGAATTCCAGAGGAGTTTCTGTAGACACGGTATGTGGTCCTTCTGAGCCTGGAGATGAGCAAAATCAAAAGGATTGGCCAGTTACAAGTGTCCAGCTGCTGGGGAGTCAGTGCATGGGGGAAAGGACTTCTGCTCATCGGGTTTCCTGGCCTGACTGCTGTTTTGTTGCCATGGAAACTTGTGGTAAACTCACATCAAAACGTTCAGCTGATTCCCTGGAGTTCTTGCCTTTGGGTGTAAGCAGGAAGGGTGGAAAATGGTAATTAACATGTATTAATTTACATGGAAAATGTAAATTAACCTCTACACAAAGATGTGACAAATGCGATTGCTGCTTTGGTGTCTATTGTAAAAGGAAAAACCCAAGACAAATAGTTCCCTGATCCTTCATATATGTTTGAGGGATGCTTGAGGCTTATGCATGTAATAATCAGTGCACTAAGCTTAAATTTTAGACTCTGTATTAGAATTCCAGACTGGTTTGGGTTAGAAGGGACATTAAGGATCATCCAGTCCCAAGACCCTGCCATAGGCAGGGACACCTTTAGCTGCACTTTGCATCCTGTATTTTCCATCATTCATTTCTCTTGTTAGTACTGTCAGACTTCTTTCAGTTTTGCTCCCTAGAACATGCCAGGTGATGGATGAACTTGGAAAACACAGATATTTTGTTTCTGGGATCTGAACTGGTCTTTATAGGTTGGTCCCATGTCCAAATCATTAAGCCCTGCAAGGCTTCAGCCGCTTTTGTTTGACACCAACTTTGCTGCCTTCACACACAAGTATGCAGCACCTTAAATAAGCTGTGCATCACAGTGGAAAAATGCTAAGGTATGCTCTTTTTTAAGCATATGTGATTTATCTCCAGGTTAAAGGCTGTAAATGGCGTTAATAGGGAGGGGGTTTACTTTGCTCCCAGGTGGTTATATCCATGCTGAGTTGCTGCAGGAATATAGCCAGGATATCGTGGGTGAAGTAAGAAACTCCTCGTTAGTAAGATTAGGTTCATGAGACAGCATGAATCCGACAGGCTCTTTAGTCAGTTTGGGAGGCAGAGACAAAAAGAACTGAAGAAAGCATTGAATAAGAAATTCCATAAGACCTTATTGAGGTATGTACATCTTGGAACAGGTCAATTGCTTAGTTTTTTGCATGTGTATTCTAAAAATCTTAAGAAATTATCTTATCTTTGACTGGTCTTATTATCTTATCTTATCTTATTCGGTCTTATCAAGACTGAATATCACCGAAAGATGATAAGTTAGAAGAGGGTGAAATACACAGAAGGCTCTCAGTAAGAAAAATGTGAGGAATGGAAAGCTGAGTATAATTAATGCCACATTAGTAACACCAAGTGTAACAAAACTGTGCAGAGGAGACCTTTTATTGCTGCTTTTTGTTGTGGTGGTGTGTTTTCTCACAAAGGGCAGAAGAGCAGAGTTAGCTGTGGAATGAGGACTGAGGTGACTTAGAAAACAGGAGCAACAATCTTGAGACTGGAATTTTGGGCTGAATTTGGCAAAATTTGGTTGAACCTTAGAGCCCGTAAAAACATCTGGTGTTGCCACATTATGAAATAACCATGTAGATCATTTTGCAGAGAAAGTGTTTGCTGGTTCTTTAGATTCAGTGTTGTGTTTGTGTACACTAGTATTCAAACTCACTGTATGTTACATGTATGCCTCAGTGTTACTCAGGCAGTTGCCCAAATCTGAGTGCTTTTGGAGCAGAGGACAGAAATTCTGCAGCAGTTTGCTCAGAGAAACAACTTCATTTTGTCACACAACCGTTTGCCCAGAGTAACCTTGGGGCTGGAATGCAGTGAAGCACTGATTCCAGTCTGTTCAGGATGACTAGGCTGAGTTGAATGGAAGATGCCATGCAAGCAGATCAACAGGTTAAAGGCGTGGATGTACAAAAGCAATTTTCCATTGTTGGAGAATCTTAAGGGAGATTTGGACTAGACATTAGGAAATCTTCCCTGTGAAGGTGGTGAGGCGCTGGCACAGGGAAGCTGTGGCTGGCCCATCCCTGGAAGTGCTCAAGGCCAGGTTGGACACAGGGGCTTGGAGCAACCTGCTCTAGTGGAAGGTGTCCCTGCCTGTAGCAGGGGTTGGAGATGGATGTGCTTTAGGGTCCCTTCCAACCCAAATCATTCCATGATTCCTTTCCTACAGACAGAACTCTCGCAGCTCAGTGCAATCTCAGCTGTTTCAGGGCTCCAGCTGCCCCCTTCATGCCCTGTTGTCTCCTCTGCTCTTTTGCATCCTGTCCTTTCTGTCCCCAGCCCTGTCTAGAAGCTGTCACCACTGCTTTGTCATGCTTGCGTCTTCAGGAGAGATTAGCAACACCCAGCCTGTGCTTATGAGTTGGGTCCTTGCATTCGTTTCCTTCTGAATACTTACAAGTACTAAAGAAAGATCTCTGGTGTCACTTGGTCCTCGACGAACTGCTTCCTGTCTTAGTTAATCTGGGAGGGGAGTTCTCTACCCAGTGAATAAGAGGAACCACTTTTCCTTTTTAAGCATTCAGATTTAAAGGGCAGTTTTCTCTTTTGACTAGTTGCACAACGACTGATTATTCAGGTACACTGATATGAAGTCTTTTGGCCACCTGTATGACAAGGAAGATTGAAAAGTCACTAATACTGGGGTTGTGAAGAGGGGAAAGAAAAAAGGCAGGGGAATTAGATTGTGCTTTAGGCATACAATGGAGTTGAATTCAATTTTGTTCTCTGGAGCTTGCATACCTGTAGTTATTGCAGTAGTAGAAGTCAGACTTCTTCCATTTGCCACCTGAAATAAGATCTCATTTAAGAGCATAGGATAAACACGAGAAGTAAAATGTCAACCAAAGTTTGAGGAGATAAAGGTCAAAGAGTCCTCTCTGCTGTTGTGGTTCCTCCACAGTGAATGTCTTGCTATGCACAACAGACTGAAGTTAGTATCAGAGAATTTGGTTTTCTTACCTCTTCCTTTTCTCTCGTGCATTGCAGGATGCCTTTGTAGCCTTCCATGTTGACAAGGCGCTGGTGAACAAGTACTTGAAGCCACTGCAGATTGGGGAGCTGGCCCCAGATCAACCCAGTATTGAGCCCACTAAAAATGTAAGTCTATCTTTGTAAATCAGATCAAAGGTAGACTAAAAGGAAATATTCTGAGGAGAGACCTTGCTCTTCTGTATCAGCATAGCTCCTGGAGCAATGGGAGCCAGGTTCTTCACTTTTGTGCTACTGCTTAGAAACAATACATGCATATTAGTCTAAATCCACATTATGTGGTTGAAAATGTGATTCTTGAAAATGATTTTAAGTTATCACAGCATGAATAACAGAGCCTTGTTTTGCTCTCATGGAAATCACAGCTATCATCTTTTCTTCCCCTTGCTTTGAGGAAGAGCTGACCAAAAAATAAGTAATTCTTTCCAGCTGGTAGTAACTGTTCAACTCCCTTTTGTTGTAGGTATCTGTAGGGAGAGACTGCAGATAGAGTGCTTTAGCCTTGAATTATGTTTCACAGGCTGTATTGGCATCGCTGTTTTGGACAACCCCCTTGTAGCTGTCTCAAGGCCATTCCCAGAATAACCATTCACAGAAGCACTGTTGACAGCAGTGTGAGAAAACTGCATGAGAGGCACAGACAATGGAACAGGAATAGTGTTGGAGTACAAATATTCCCTAGGCTGTATGGTCCTTGTTGCTTCCTACTATCCAAGACTATTTGTCTTCCCCATTCCTTATAGCCTGCCCTGACTTTTCCTTTACATAGCCCCACACTGCACGCTGAAGGAAGATGTAAGTCAGACATCAGAAACACGATTCAGAGCAGTCTGCCTGTCCCAGGATGGCACAGCCACACTTCCTATGTAGGTGGGAACCTTATGAATCCTCTTACCTTGGCCACATCCTGCCTATTTCTCAATTCCATAGCTGGCCTGCACCAGGGCCTGTGTGTGCCTTGTTCCGTGGAAACACAAAGTGATTGGGAAAGCAAGCTGGCGAGCTCCTTTGTGGGTTGGGCTGTATGGAGACCGGAATTAGGCTTGGGAAGCATCTGCAGAGCTGGGAAGGACAAAGGTGTGTTGATCACGCACTGATACAGCCTGAGGCCAGCTGGGCTGTAAATGTCATTTTCATACAGACATTTAACCCTGTTATCTCGGGCAGGGTAAAGTGAAGACATGTATTAGTCTACTGGAACTGGTCCAGAAAGAGCTACCACAAGGTGGCACGCTATGCTAAGGCACATGCAGTACAGCTTCCACTAGGCACAGCTTCCATTTGAGCCCTATGCTACCTGCCGAGAAGATGATGGAAGAAGCACCAAAGATACAGTCTTAGGAGTCTGGGGTACAGACGCTGTGCTCTGAGATGGCTGCCTCTTGCTACTCTGCTCTTTGTAGACACAGAGAAGCTTTAGGAGAGCAATGATAAAGCTTAATAACGTGCAAGCCCAGATCCTTTGCCCTTTCTCACTTCCATTGAAGTAGTGCTATACGCTAGAAACAGAGAATATGTAACACTGGTGCTTCCCACAGGAAATGCTGGTGAAAGATTTCCGTGAACTGCGTGCTACTGTTGAGAAAATGGGACTTCTGGAGCCAAATCAACTCTTCTTCTTCCTGCTCCTCACTCACATCCTCCTGTTGGATACTGCTGCCTGGCTCATCCTCTTCTACTTTGGAACATCCTTCATGCCCTTTGTTGGCTCTCTGGTGGTGCTGACCATTTCCCAGGTAAGCAACTAAGTCCATAGCATGGGCACATGGACTTGACTTGCACCAGCTTTCATACACATAGTACTACTGCAGTTGTCTAGTCCTCCATTTCCTTACTTGACATAGTTCTTTGCCATAAGAAGACAACCACTATATATATGATGTATACAGATGATGTAAAGAAGAAATTCTGCATGTGGGGAGCTACCATTAAACCTAGTCTGAGATTCTTTCAGCAAGATGTATTTGAGGGGAAGCCTTAAGAGTATCAGGATTTCACAGTTCCTTTCCAACTGTGACTTTGGAGCAACGTCTGAGCAATAGATCTCAGTATTTCAAAGCAAAGGGTGGGTGTGGAACTGTCCTGATCTCAATTCCTTGTTTTTCTCCTCTCCCAATTTCTTTTCCCTCTTCCAGGTACAGGCTTCATGGTTGCAACATGATTTGGGACATCTTTCAGTATTCAGGGCAACCAAGTGGAACCACTTGCTGCATAAGTTTGTGATGTGCCACTTAATTGTAAGTACCTGATTACTACTACTACTTAGATTTGATGGCTTTCCCATGAGAGTGTGGGTTCTGAAGACTCTGTGGAGGACAGTGAGCTCAGCATTGAGTGAAGGAGGGGAATGGGAGGAAAGTTGGCTCTGAAAGCATTGTACTTTTCACACTTTGCTGTTCACTAAAACAGGGGGCATCAGCCAAATGGTGGACTCTTCTGCACTCCCAGCACCATGCCAAACCCAACTGCTTCCGGAAAGACCCTGATATTGATATGCACCCTTTCCTGTTTACTTTGGGGAAGAAGTTATCTGTGGAGGTCAGTGTGTGTGTGTGTGTGCACTCATGTACCAGGAGATGGGAAGAACGCCCTGGTCAATGAAAAGCTGTGCCGTAAAGATCTACAACTAAGATGTGATGACAGGCTCTGGAAAGAGATTGCCTTCCTCTTGTGTCTACTTTCTTCAGCCTTTGTAAGCAGCTTACAGTTCACATAAGTTCCTTTAAAGATATCTTGAACAGCTGGCAAGTAGTTGCAAATAAATTAGACATGATGGACATGCCTCATATAGGGTGGAGAATCCATCAACAAAAGGACTGTTAATGGTTATAGCACCTTAATGACCTGGTAGAACAAGTCAGTGGCCTTTGCCATCATGAAACTGTCACACAAATGTAGAGAATCAAAGAAAGTAGGGGCAAGAGGAAAAATATATATGACTATTTTTGACTAATAATATAACTTATCCTTGAAATATCTAATATTTTACAAAATAAAGTATGAACATGGTAAGAACACAAACCCAAGGAAATTCACCAGTTAAATTCCCTGTATCCACCATCAAGATACTTTTTTTATCATAACTTATAGATCACACACTATCTTTTAATGGATGAAACATTCTGGCATAGTTTTTACTGCATCATTCTCTTCCAACCCAGTCAATAGTTATCTTTCACAGCAGTTTCCTTCCTACCATATGCCAATATATGAGTTCCTTATGGGTTGTTGTCTCTGTTCTGGCTTGTCATAAATATATTTAGAACTACTTTTCGGCAATCATTTTCCCTTTCTGGAGAAAAATCTGGTGCTTGCTTAACAGTTTATGTCTGAAGGACTTTACAAAGCTGTAAGCCTTACATTAATGGAATGAGGGTTTATGGTAAAGGTGTGTTATGTATGTAAGCTAATAGGACAGGTACAAAGAGGGAGAGAGTAGGAATGAGGGCTGTGGAAGTGTGCAAGAAGAGTGCCTCTGGGGAAGAAAGAATGGAACCCAGCAGGTTACCTGTGCAGTTTGCTTAGCTTCCACTCTAATTGTTTTGCTGTTTCTTTCCACAGCTTGGGATCAAAAAGAAAAAATACATGCCATACAATCACCAACACAAATACTTCTTCATCAGTGAGTATCTTCATTCTCCTGCAATACAATGAGGCTTGCAGGTCTTTTTACTGTAGGATTTGAGCAGGACTGAGGTGTCCCCATCAAGGATCATAATAATCAATTTCCATCTAATTTTTGGAGGAATTGAAGACCTGAATGGATAAAAACCTGAGTAACCTGGTCTAACGAAAGTATAGCTGCTGCTTTTCTGAGATCCTGAGCTTCTTTCCAGCCTGAATTACCATGTGATCCTACATGAGAGCACGTTTCTGTGCCCTTCCTGATTTGAAACACATTGATTTGGTTTGAGAATTCCTAACCAAATAGCTTAGGTTTGTTCCAGGATAGAAGAAGTAGTGGGATCACCTTAAAACTGTGGTGCTTTGTAAAGAGAAGTCTGCATCTATTTGGACAGAGAAAATGAGACTCTTAACTCGGTAATTAAGGAAGTTACTTGGGAGAGTGAGATGAGAGCTGCAGGGCCTGTTGATGTGAGCTGGGTAATACATGGCTAACAAAAGCAAACATTCACAGTTTCTCCACTGTCAGTGCCCTGATCTCTAGGCTCACCCTGGCCTCTTCTTCCCATCTTAGTGAAGCTTTTATTCCTTTGGCAAAGCAGCACAATTTCAACATGGGGCAAGGCAAAGTCACCTCTTGCAACTCTCCAGAATAGCCTGAAGTCTCAGGATGCTTGCCTGGAAAGCGGACAGCGTGACTTTGAACCATAAAACCCAGCAGAAATGGGCACTTCCAAGGTGTAATTCATGCAACCTGGTTTTACCCTTGATCTCTGAAGATGGCAGGAACTCACTCCAACAGTGGCTTTTCTCTCAGGTCACTAAACAGATCTGCCAGGGTTAGTTCATTTGTGCATAGTTCAGATGTACAATTCAGAGATGCCTAGTTAGGGATGGTGGTCCTATCCCAGATCTTCCACAGTGGGTCTGAAAGATGTGGTATGACATCGCAATCAGTAGTATTCAAATTTAGATAATAGTCTGTGGGGTTGGTTTAAGTACAAGTGAGATGTCCACTTGGAAGGTTGAGTTTGCATTTAAGTTCTCACAACCTAAAATCCATGGGATGATTTTATATGTACTCCTATTGTTCCTCTGCTTTAAACAACAAATGGGAAGCCAAATCACCTTTGGGAAGCCACTTCTCAAACTATTCCTCTGTGGCTGTCCCTCAGCTAAAACCCTAAAATAAAATCTTAGGTTTGTAACCACCATTAGATTAATGGACAGACCTAGAAATGTTTAGAGATACTGATGTAGCATCCTAGCCAGTATCAGACAGTTGCTCTCTTGCGAAGTGATTTGCTGTGATGCTCAGAAGGATTATTAAGTTTCTGGGGTCTTGTCCTCCTTATTTCTCAGGATTCTACACACTCCTTTTTGTTTCCACTCTTCTGAAAGAAGCAGTGGTCATAGCCTTTCTCCATGAGGAAACAGAAGGCAATGTATTGAGAGGTGACATGAACAGTAGCAGGCTGTCCTGCCGAAGAGGAGAAACTGTCCTCAATCAAGCTTCAGAGAGCTTCTTGTCTTACCTTCGTTTTACCTCTTGAGGTCAGCAGGCTCCCATACTGCTCACTGATGGCCTGCAGTGATGCATACTGGTGTTATCCAGAAAATTCCATAGCCCTAAAACTTCTTGGGATATTCTCGATATTGAGTAACCATTGAAGGATCCTTTGCTTCCAGTTTATCTGTCACTCAGTCCATGACATTACCAGTGATAATGAATTCTCCCTTACAGCTCTGCCTCCACTCCTGTTTCCCACCTACTTCCACTACCACACGTTTTACATCGCATACACAAAAAGGTACTGGGTGGTGAGTATTGCTGCTTGTGCAACCAAGAAGGGGTCAACTGTGGGCCTTCAACCTTTCTTCTGAACACAGAGCTAGCTTCTGCCCAGAGCTCAGCCCTGTTGTGTGCCATTCAGTTAAGCCTAACAGGACAGTCAGTTTGGTGACGTTTTTCAGTGCCTCTGCATACTTTCTGCTACATCATTATATTCCCCAGCTCAAACATAGGGTCCTGAAAACAAAAGGCTGTTTTGGCTTGTACTGCTTTGCCTCATGTGCAGAACCATGGAGTGTACTGTCCCCTTTAGTTTGGGAAGCAAATTGGAAGGCCCATAGTGGTAAGGAACAGGAGGATATGGATTTATAGGAACTGTTGTCCTTGGTTTGTAAACAGTATGCATATACTTGGCATTATTTCCTATGCAGACAGCCAGAATTAGTGCTTTGTTCTTCCTTCTCTTGTGTGTGTTACGGTTGCAGGAGGACAGCAAACTCCAGCCACAATGAGATCATTGTTGGTCTAGCACTTAGCTCACTGTGGAGTACTGGGCAATGATTTGAGACAAGTCAACTCGTGTTTCTGAATGCATAGTCATTCGCTAATACATCAATGTAGATTACCATGTGTAAATCCTCACATTCATCTATATTATAGGAAGCTGTGAAAAAGTCCTATCATCTTGTGGTAACTTGGATTGCTCCAGTTCTAGTTTTGCTGATTCAATTCAGCAAAAACTTACAAAAGCTAAATGTAGATGGTTCTCTCGTACATAGAACATGAAGCTTAGAAAAAGACTTAAGCAAATGTAATTTATAATGATTCTCTTGTTGTGTCTGCTTTTGGTAGGACTTGGCCTGGATGATGACCTTCTACATCAGATTCTTTTTTATTTATGGATCATTACTAGAAATAAAGAGTCTTGTGGCATATTATTTTATATTCAGGTAATCTCTCTTTAGAAGGTTCTTTAACCTTCCTCTATACATTCTTGCTGTCTGTGCCTGCCTTTCTCTGCCAGTTCAAGTTTTATGTCATCGCATTGGCTCTGGAGCAAAGAGACTTCACAGAGTGCTGTTAAATACCTGAAGTAATTCAGTGCTTTGGGTGTTGGGTCTGCTGCTGGTTAGAGAAAGAGATCATTTAACAGAAACAGCTTAGTCTGGGCTTGCAAGTGCTCTGGCAGCATTGGCTTGAATGGACACTACGCTCTCCACTTGGAGCATTTTACTGATTCTAATCAGTGTGGTCCTTGGCTACAGATAAAACAAGATGAATACCAGGCTCCGTCAGTTTTATAACAAACCATATTAAATAATCATGGTTTACATAAGGAAGTATGAAACTTCCAGGTTTTGGAAGTTCTTCCAGGTGCTGGATTAGCAAGGCTGATGTTCAGCTATGTGTTTGTAAGTCTGGTTGTGGTGTTGTTTCAGTGGCTCATCACTGACTTGCTTACCTGTTACTTAATTCTGGCCTTTTGTCTGACTGCACAGGATGATGGAGAGCAGCTGGTTTGTCTGGGTTTCACAGATGAACCATATCCCTATGGATATTTACTATGACAAGAACTTGGACTGGATGTCTACTCAGGTAAAACATTTTCCATTCTTAAGAGTTGTGACCATACAGGTACAAATTCTAAATCACAAGACGAGCAAGTTCTCTACTGCACTAAAGGTGAAAACCTGTTAGGAAGTGGGAAGTGAAGGCTAATAGTATAATGGTATTCAGCTATGGTAACAGTAAATAGGATAGCAATGACATGGTCATAGGCAATCTAAAACCAAAGCTAGGTCCCAGCTCTATTAAGGTGTTCTTGCCCACAGCCAGGGGAACGGAGCTAGGTGATCTTTAAGGTCCCTTTCAACCCAAACCATTCTATGATTCCATCCCCCAAATATACCCACCTTCTCACTTATTGCATCATTCTGTCTTGGACCTTTTCCCCTTACATGGAGATGGAAGTTTGTATCCTGCTCTTGCAGAGCAATTACACTAGTAGAATAGCAGTGTGGTGTCCCCTCTTTGCAGAGAGACTTGCTGGAGTCCAACAGAGCAGTCTGACCACACAGAACTACTCTGTCATCTCTGCTTTTTCTGCAGACATAGGTTTGAGAAGACCCAAGAGGAACTTCTGACTGTTCATATGCCCTCACAAGAGCACAGAGCCAACTCCTACTTTTACGATGGCCCATGTTAGTCAGTCTATGTACATTTATGTACATAGACTATGTACATGTCTATGTACATCCACAAAGCTGAAGGAGGATTATGAGCCCTGGCTTGAAGTAGCTCAGCTTAGGCTGAAAGAAAACAACAGAAGAGAGCAGCACAGCATATTGTGCTCTTTAGAGAAAGGCTGCAGTCACCAACCTGTGATGACTTTGCTTTCCTTTCCTCTTTGCTAGCTTCAGGCCACATGCAATGTTGAGCAGTCCCTATTCAATGACTGGTTTACTGGGCATCTGAACTTCCAGATTGAACATCAGTGAGTATGCACCCCAAGAGAGAATTTTCTTCCCTCCTTAACAAAGTAATTTTCTTTTCTTGTTTTTCTTTTCCCTGTTCTTCTTTACTCTGAATTCTACAAAGAGTTCTGGGGCATCAATGAGTTTGTCTTTTAAAAGGCTGAAAACCCTAAACAGAATCACAATGTAATTCAAAACCTTCATTAGACCTCACTAGGAAGGCAAGAATGCCAAATGAAGACTGAACATGGGCAGGACCTATGAAATCATACAGATAGCGACAGGGTCTATCCAGAGTAGTAGCTTGTAAGCATTAGTGAAAATGTACATACTAAAGCGCTCTGATTATAGGCTAACACTGTAGGTTAAGCCTACCTGTACTAACTACTTATGCTATTACTCTAGAGACTGAGATACACAGGTGAAGAATGGGCTTGAGAATTTGTCTGTCTCCTGTTCACAGTCTGTTTCCTACAATGCCAAGACACAACTACTGGAAGGTGGCTCCTCTGGTGAAGTCCTTGTGTGCCAAACATGGCATCAAGTACCAATGCAAGCCATTGCTCACAGCTTTTGCAGACATTGTCCAGTAAGTACAACACACAGGCCAAAGAATTGCAGGAGAGATTGGAATACTAAGAACAAGAATTGTCTTGTTCTTTCACAAATCAACACACACAAGCCCTCATTTCCCCTGTCTCCACTAACGTTCTCCTAAGTAACCCTGCATAATGTGGCCTCCTGTGCTTTCTCTTTCCCTCTCTCAGCTCTCTGAAGAGCTCAGGAGATCTCTGGCTTGATGCCTACCTACACAAATAAGAAGATGAAGCCTGATGGTACCATTCGCAGCCTGCTACTTCTTTGCATTCCCAGCAAGCTGAGGACCAGGGACTACAAGGGACTCTATGGCAGAAAAAAAATGGATAAGAACTGAAGGATATGATTCCAATAGATATGAAGTTACTTGAATTTTGCTTCTGGTTTTGTCTGGTGTTTTGGTTCAGATATGTTAAGAGTGCCTTTTAGATGTTTCTGGGTGATGCCTGGACAAAACCAAAGCACTAACAAAGCAATGGTGCACATCATAGGGCCCTCATAGACCATTGCAGGTCAATTAGCTCTAGGGTTAGTACTGAGATAAGGATTGGAATAACAGCTAAATTTAGAGTAAGATTTCAGAGTTAGTGTGAGGCACTGGCTAAGCCAGAATCCGGGTCGAAAGCAGATGCACATTGACTAGGGCTCCCACATTAGAAGTGGCTAGGAAGGTAAAAAACATCAGCTTACCCAAAGAGCTTTTGAAGCAGATCCAATAGCAGCTGGATTGCTGAGGCTTTTGTGCTTCCTGGTGTGATCCAGGGAACACCCAAACTGTGATGGAGGAGGAAGGAGGAGCACTCTCACTGCCAGCTAGGGAGTTTTTTGCTCACAGGTGTATGAAATATGGGTTGTGAGTTATGAAATCTTATGACCGGTGTGGTGAATAAGTGGATTCACATGATAGAGCAGCCTAGGCAACAGGGGACTGAGCCCCTGTTTGCCATGGGTTTTTGTCATGTTTCTTAATAAGCTCATGAAATAAAGTTTAAATCACAGAGCACATTGCCCTGTAACTTTGACAGATCCAAATGGACCCTAACGCAGGGGAACTGACCCTGACCCCAAACACAATAGGTCTGAACCCAAACCCTAATGGCCCTAACCCTCAACCCAATCCTAATAGGCCCTGACACTAAGCTAACCCTAACTGTAATGGCCCTAACCATCATCCTAACTCTTAGGCCCTGACCCTAATAGTAACTCAAACCCCCCAACCCCCCAATAGGCCCCAACTACAACACTGACCCTAAACTCCCCTTCCTTAGTGGCTGTAACCCAAACACCAATAGGTCCTAAACCTTACCTTAACCCTAGCTTTGATGTCCCTATCCCTAAACATAATATTAACAGAGTGTGACACTAAGCATAACTCTAATCCTAATGATTCTAACCTAACCCCAACCCTAACGATTACAGTCACTAACCCCAAACCCTGATAGGCACTAACTCTAAGATCAATACTAATAGGCCTTAACCTAAACCTAACCCTAATGGCTCTAGCACTAAACCTAATCCATTGAAACAGATTTGAGATTTTTTTTAACCAAATATAGTAAAACACAATTTTTACTTCCTGGGCCTTGATACATAGGAAGGAGTTTATATTAGTTACTGGAGCTCATCCCTAGTGTACAGTTACAGAAAGTGACATCACACAGTATCACATCATGTTATTAAGCATCCTGGAAAGTCTTGGGAGGCAGTAAGCTTCCTTGCTTCCCAGTGAGGTTTACAGCTCTTAAAATGAACCTGAGAGTTAGGATTACAAATACAGTCAGATGAGAAAGGTGGGAGAAGAAAGCAGGGAAAAGGGTAAAGCTGGGTAGTTGCTTTGACAAGCCTGGCTTGCAGGAACAACAGTCATGTCAACTCATCATGATGCAAAGCTGCTTAACCCAGACAACATCCTGGCTACCTTTTGAATCAGCATCATACAAGGCTGAGTGCTGGCCATATATATATATATATATATAATATTTATTTATTTATTAGGGACTGTAGTGATAGGACAAGGGGTAATGGGTTCAAACTTAAACAGGGGAAATTTAGATTGGATATAAGGAGGAAATTCGTTCCTGTTAGGGTGGTGAGGCACTGGAATAGGTTGCCCAAGGAGGTTGTGAATGCTCCATCCCCGGCAGTGTTCAAGGCCAGGTTGGACGAGGCCTTGGGTGATATGGTTTAGAGTGAGGTGTCCCTGCCCATGGCAGGGGGGTTGGAACTTGATGATCTTAAGGTCCTTTCTAACCCTAACTATTCTATGATTATATATATATGTATGTATTTGGACTCAAGCAAAGCCATATAACGTAGAGGGAACAAAAGTACAGGATCCAGAATCAAGGTTTTAAGTGAGACATGAACTTTTTTCTGTCAAAGCTTACTAAGAAAAGACTTATTAAGCTCAAGCTTATTAAGGCAGCTTTGAGAGTTGAAGAGTAAAATGAATTATAAGTGGACTCAGTTTTGGCTCTCCCAGACAGAAGGTAAGTCAGAGAAAGAGGCTAATTTGAGTACCTTGAATCACCCTTGAGAGAAGGCAGTGTCTCTCCATCGAATAGTAAGAGAATATGTTCTTTATCTGAAGTGAGTATGATGGGGAATGTATACTCAGACCCTAAAAGAGAAGACTGACTTTGGGAAAGTGGACTTTGGGAACACAAAAATCCATTTGAGCATCAGCAATTAAGACAACTTTCTTACAATAATGCAAGTGAGGAGATTAATAAATAGAGATCTCACCTGGTAAAAAACAAAATATGAGAAAGCCTCTCATTAGATAATGAATGGACTTTGTATTGTTCGTGTAAGAATTTAATTACACGTGTCATGCTCAGCACCGACCTTTACTTAAAACCTTTAACCCAGTACAGTGAGCCAGAACATGTAAAAGATTTATTATTAAACCATTTTCTGCTTGGAAAATGTGCAATGCTGCTTAGAGGTTAACAGCACAAAGTACAATTCCCAATCCAGGAGAGTAAATGAAGCAATTCCTGAAAACTTTGTGAGAGCAAAGAAGGACTCAAAATGCTTTCAGTTATTAAAAAACACATTTCCACTATTTTAAAAAGCCTTTTAGAATTACCTTGAGTAGTTGAAAATAATTTCTGTGGGTAGATGGGAAGCTGGATTTTGAAGACCAGCGTCTGATTTTTGGACCTTCAGCATCATTTGGCTTCTTGTGCTATCTCAACTCAAAATGCACCTAAAAAACCAAAAAGCTGCAAATGTTTTCATTAACTGGGGCCCAAAAGTGTGCAAACGAGAAAAAGCGTGCAAGAAAGTTGAGCAAGATAGAGATGAATAACTGTGGATAAATGCAAAATAAAGCCTAAGCAACATGGATCAACACCAGAGCAAATAGTTGTCAGATTTTCTCCAGGTATCTCCAACCAATCTTACCAGGATGGTAGATAGGTTTAGATGAAAGGCTGCCTGTATTACCTCAGGATGATATTTAATAGCTTGGTGAGATTTTACAAGGAAGATATCACTGAGAGAACCAAGGACGGAAACATATACAAATACATTGTGCAACCCAACAGAAAAGCATAAAGCCAAAATGACTCATATAGAGGTTATGGTACATGAAAACAGAGTGGAAGTAAAATCAGCAGCCCCACCACTACAGTATCTTCTCTAAATGTGAAGAAGATGGAAATAATATAAAATATCAACCAAATAGTCTAAAATTCAGCCTTTATTCCTGCAACTCTGAAATGTAAATTCCATTAATTTCCAGTGATTGTATATTGAAATCCAAGGTCCAGGACAGGCAGCTTTTATCAGGAATAATATTGAAAGTTTGAATGAAAAATGAAGCATTTCTTCCAATAAGATCTCTCTGGAAAAGGGGGTTTTAAGAAATATTGGTGCACTTGACAAATTTCATTTTATATATGGCACCTCAAATTAATAACTAGATATTAAATAAATATAATAACTAGATATTAAATAAATTAAGCACAATCATAGTCTTCTGTGTTATAAAGCTGAATGGTACATAATAAACCCCCCTTAATCATAGAATCATAGAATAGTTAGGGTTGGAAAGGACCGTAAGATCACCAAGTTCCAACCCCCTGCCATGGGCAGGGACACCTCACACTAAACCATCTCACCCAAGGCTCTGTCCAACCTGGCCTTGAACACTGCCAGGGATGGAGCGTTCACAACCCCCCTGAGCAACCCATTCCAGTGCCTCACCACCCTCACAGTAAAGAACTTCCTTATATCCAATCTAAAGTTCCCCTGTTTAAGTTTTAACCCATTACCCCTTGTCCTATCACTACAGTCCCTAATGAAGAGTCCCTCCCCAGCATCCCTATAGGCCCCCTTCAGATACTGGAAGGCTGCTATAAGGTCTCCATGCAGCCTTCTCTTCTCCAGGCTGAAGAGTCCCAATAATCTTTGAACAACTGCTGTATCTATTAAAATGCTGACAGATCTTAGCCAAACTTTTTATAGTATAATCACACTGTTTATTCCATGGAAGCGCTGAAAGCATTCCTCATCCCGCAGTCTTAAGAAACTTGTACATATGCACCTGTAAAGAGGCAGAACTTCACTAAAACACCCTTATAACTTGTTTTAAATCTAAAGAAAGCATTGCATTTAGGAAAAGCAATGAGTGTCCGAAGCACCTTGGTCTCTGCACACATGAAACGAGCAAGGAAAAATAAGGAGTGATTTCCTCATTCTTGCTTTTCTAACTTCCCTCCAAGGTTTAGGCATTGTCCAGATCCTGAAGACAGTAACAGAACTATGATTAGGCAGAGCTCCATGCTTTTATCTCCTTTGTATGTGCCAATTTTGATTTTTCCCCCTCACCCCAAGCTACACAAAAGATAACAGCAGGCTTATTGCCTTATTTAACTGGGTTTAACAGAAAGATTAGAAGAAAAACATGCAAGTGAAGCAAAACATGTTAGACTTTTGTTAAAGATTACACCTTTAGGCAGAGCAACTATTGTGTAATTTAAAGCAGCACTCATTTGGCCAGCTTCATTGCCAGGGTTTAGGCTCCTTCCACTTGAGCAGAGGCAGTTGGAACAGGTCATGCAGACCTCTGCTCAGGCAGGGGGCCAGCCATACACCCTTTAGGCAGACATTGGCTAAAGCAGGCAACAAAAGATGGTGTTTGGTCAAACAGGCAATTTACTTTGCATAGTCTCCTTTGATCTATTATATCAAGGCAATGCTAATGTGAAGAAACGTGTTTCATGGAGTTCTTTTCTAAAAGTGAGGTGGAACCAAGAGATGGCTGGATGTGATCAACCAGGGTGAAGTAACTGCAGAGAACTGAATAAAGCAAGCTGAAGGGAAGGCAAGAGATGGGGGTTTGGGTTCAGGTCTCCCAGTGGTCTCTGTCTCCTGAACACCCTCACAATCTTACAGACCACCACAACATAGAAAAGATGCCAATTTCCACAAGAACTCAGTTACCTGCTTCTTCACACACTTCCAGTGGCAACCCCAGCAGCATCTGAGAGCGAAAGCCAGGCTTTAAGCTAAAGACTCACCTAGCTACCGTATCTAGGGAAGGCTGCCTTAAGGCTTTTGTATTTTCATTCTGTTTGGGGAGTGTTGCAATTGTAGCTTAGTCTGTAAACAGCAGCTCCCATTATTCTTATTCCTCAAGAATTCTTAGTCTGTAAACAGCAGCTCCCATTACCCTTATTCCTCAAGAATTCTTACGACATCTATGCACAAGGTCAATGAGAGATTCCTGAGACTTAAGTGAGGAAAATAGGAAAGAGATTATCCTTCCCCAGCTATTTATTTGTAGAAGACTGTATCCGCTTGTGTGTCAGTGCTGTTGCTGTCAATCCTGAATCAACAATGACTGTGAAACAAGGGTTTACTGCACTGGGGGGGGGGGAGGTAGGGTTAGGGTTCAATAGGCATTCAATGAAAAAGTAACAAAGATGCCAATATTGGTCAAAGCTTTAAAATGGTGAAATCAGAGGCATGAGCAAAGACAAACACTGAAGTTGACACAGCAAATCTATATATAAAACATTTATGATTTATCACGTGCTACAACACAGGAAATTAAGTTTTCCTTCTGACTTGTTCCATTATAGCTTTACAGTATTTGAGTTGAACTTTGATTACAGCAACTGAGCTGTAACCAAAATGCCTTTTATGGCCTTGTAAGGATTCGAATGAGGTGGGTTAAGATCAAGGTGAACATTTCTGAGGCTTTCAAAAACCTATGAAGACACTGCATGTTCTTCTGAAAATAAAAGCGAAGTAACTGGTGCCTAATGCTTTATTTCAAGGTATAGAATCATAGAGCAATGGTGATACATTACAAAGAGCAATGCATCATCATTTCATGTAACAGGCTGCAACACTGAGGATGACAAACGTCACAATATATAACAGTACAAGACCTGGTTGCTTTGGTAAGCAGTATGCAAAGATATTTCATTCTTACCATTAAAACAAATACAACTATCAGTTTACCAAGCTTCAGTGTGTGACCTGAAAACAAATTGCAGCACAGCTCCTGAGGGCCTGTTTACTCTCAGACTGCACTGCAGTGAGATCTCCAAATGCGTTGGGGTTAAAGTTTGACTTCGAGTGCAACCTCACCATGACAAAGTTCAACTTTTTAATCACACAACCAAACCATACAGGCTCTACTCAGGCTGTAAAAGCGTCACTGATACCAGCTGAGTATCAAGCTACTTCACCTGTTATTTTTACACCCCTGCTTTTTGTCATTTAGCCTCAATTAGCTTTCCTAGAGTGCATAAACACACAAACATTGACTGGAGCACCTCCCATATGAAGATAGGCTGAAAAAGTTGGGGCTGTTCAGCCTGGAGAAGGCTGTGTGGAGACCTCATAGCAGCCTTCCAGTGTCTGAAGGGGGCCCATAGAGATGCTGGGGAGGGACTCTTCATTAGGGACTGTAGTGATAGGACAAGGGGTAATGGGTTCAAACTTACACAGAGGAAGTTTAGATTAGATCTAAGGAAGAAGTTCTTTACTGTAAGGGTGGTGAGGCACTGGAATGGCTTGCCCAGGGAGGTTGTGAATGCTCCATCCCCGGCAGCATTCAAGGCCAGGTTGGATGAGGCCTTGGGTGATATGGCTTAGTGCGAGGTGTCCCTGCCCATGGCAGGGGGGTTGAAACTTGATGATCTTAAGGTCCTTTCCAACCCTAACTATTCTATGATTCTATAATCTTGTGCAAACACGGGGCTTTTTCAACAATCTTCTTTAGTCTAAATGATCCATTCCCACAACAGACATCATCCTGAACTAGAAGAGGACCTCAGAACATCAGACGTGAGATAAGTTTTCAAAGGAAAAGTATATTGATACATTCTTAATGGGACAGAAGAAAAAGGGAGTGGGACAGATGCTCTGCAGGTGCCTTATACAGCTATGTGTGAGATATGGTACAGCACAGACTGCATAGGTCTTCAGCTCTTAGTCTGGATTCAAGAGCTAAGTGAGAATCTAGCAATTGCTTGCAATGAAACTACAAATCTGTCTTAACTGCCTTAATTCCATTCACAATCATCCAGAGCCTTAGTGATTTTCCTAGTTCTGTCCAAAACAGGCTTACACAACTCAAGTTACACCCTCAGCGTTAGCCGAGTCAAGGCTATGCTCAAGTCCAGCTTTGCATGTCATGATCACACAACTGTGACCCCAAACAACAAGTTCAGATTAAGTCCTGCAATATTGTCTAGGAGGAAAGATCAAACTTTAGCATTCACTGCATATCTTCATGTAACTAACTGTCAATGAGAGATAGGAACATGCAACTTACCACCTCTGCAATAGTGGTTTGAAGCCCCAAACCACATCAAACACAACTCAATTAATATTTAACTTGCAGATAAAAATGAAACTGTTTAAAATGAAGGATCTGGAAGCCTCAACTAAAGAGATATGTGGGTTCGCAGGCTTAAGATAGGCTTAACAGACCACAACCACCTCCTCCTGTGGTATTAGGTGAGGAAAGAACTCTTGCTTTCCTATAATTTTGTGGGAAAATGGTGACTCACATGCCTAGCTGAAAAAAAAAAAAAAAAACACATATCAGATCTCCAAATAATAGCTTTCACCAGGTAATAAGCTAGCTGGGTTTGAGATAGAAATTTGGGGCTTACCTTTTCCAACACGCTTAAAGTAGTAAATATCTGATCCAAATCTACCTCACCCTTGTTTCCCTGAAGAACATTTAGCAATCCCATACATTCATCTCCTAGCACAGCCCACTTCAACAAACCTCCGTTGAGATTCTGGAATCTGCTCATGGGTTTTTTTGCTATTTCAGTCAAAGTATTTTGGAAAAGGGAAAACAAACCCAGGAATAAAGGGGAATAGCCTATTAGAAGGAGAGGTATTCCTGGAGAAGCTATAATTTCCAAACCATATGCTTCAAGCTCGTTCCCAATTCCACTGTTACAGATGTGCATCTAAATAGGAAGATGTTGAGCAATTCTCCTTTACATGTAACCGAGAATTGTATTGCAGTAACCTATCAAAGGAACATTTGACTTTACTTGAACAGAACACAAAGTCAAAACACAAATGAGGCTGTGTCATGTCAGTAAAGAGTCTTTTTATTCTCACAGTAAGTAGCTGTAAATGGATTTATCATCTTGTTTATTTGAAGAAAGAACATTATTGTTCTTCCAGCATGGCCTAACCCTCTCAAGTGCCCTTTGAAAAGGCCGAGTCTTACTGTATAATACTTGTCACGGGTAGTTTAGCAGCACAGAACATGGGTCAGTCTTTCAAACACAACTACACAAACTGGGAAGTTTCAAAACAAAGGCAGCTGCAGAAGGTACATAAGACCCACCTCACCCATTCTGTCTTCTCAGCATCATTGCACAAGATGTTTCCTATCTCCTCCTCATATTTCTTAGTGCTTGATTTTCTTTTTGGACTTGACACCGTTCAGATTTTAGCCTAATCTGTACTCTAAACTGGTATAAATTACAGTGAAATTTATTAGTGATAATCATTTATGGGCATGGTCAGATAAAGGCCACCTGGACAAAGTTTACAGATAGCTGCCTATGTTAAACACTCTACTAAAACTTCCACATGTTCATGTCACAGTGTCCTCTTCACCATGGGGTCAGTAAGTGTACTTACCACTGCTTTGTAAAGGTTACCTTAAAATGAGCACATGGGTCCTTACCTATAAAAGACGTAGGGATTTAGGAACAAAGTAACTGCAGTAAGAAAAGCAGAATTGAACAGTAGAATAAATCTCCGTACTGACAGGTTTTTGCAAGATAGCTTTGAGACCCTTAAATTCCACATACTCAAACTATTAAGAACTGTCCTCTACTAAAGTTTCAGTGAACTGCAATGAAAAACTTATATAAACTTCTGACAATTCTGTACACTGCCAGCAAAGCTTTTAAATCAAAAGTAACAAATGGCTCCTCAGTAAATAGAGGCTTTAAGTAAAGCACCATCAATAAAACCCACAGCAAAGCAGAACAGCAACTTTTCCCTGTTAATATGGTACACGCAATTGTAGATGTTGCTGTACCACAGATGTGAGCAGCATTCCCTTCTCTGAAGGTTTAAGAAATTAAAGAGAAGGTTCCCAACAAGTAATTTCTCGTATCAGAGCTGAGCAGAATTTAGTGCTTGGCCTCTACACATGAATTCTAAGCATCAGCCTTGAATTCAAGGCCTTTGCTGGCAGTCAGAGCCTGTGCACACCAAATAATTAGGTTTTGAAAACAATACCAATTACCCAAAACTTCAACAGCTTCTGCACAACCTGCAAATAAAAAGAGAGGAGAGCATCAACTTTCTACATTAAACTCTTCGAAAACATTCATGCAGAAAATGGGAAACATGTTGCCAAGAAACTTTCAAATTCAGTTTTATTTCAGAAATAAAAGAGGAAGACAATGCAATCCATTTAGCAGACACAACCAAAATTAGATTCAGCTTTGCTCATTCTCTTACAAATCTCACTAGGATTCTATGCTCCAGCAAAACTATTCCCACCCACTCATGTGGTTCTTTCAGCTCCCACCTGCCTGATCAGGTAAAAATCTAGTTGATCCCAGAACAGAGTAGGCTATCAGTTCATATTATTTTACTGCATCTATACCACAGCTAATTTCTCACAATAGATTAGTAGATAAATGAGTTGGAGAAGTAGCAAGATTTCTACAATTTAAAGTAACAGCACTTCAGTATCTATTCTTTATCCGCCATCACTTCTTGGAATGCCACTTCGCACTTAAATGTCAAATTAGGAAGGACTCCTACTCAAAACACAACTCAACACAGACCCTGAAGTGTACTGAATAGTGGAAAAAACCTGCTATGACTTTAAATTCGTATTTCCTTGAGTTAAGAGCTAGTAGCTGGACTCTGAAATCTTTTGTATAATCGTTCACGCTTTCTCCAATCCAAATATTAATGAGACAGTATCAGCAGGTGAACAAGGAAAGCAAATATTTCAAATGAGGGGTACTGATGCACAAGGATCTGGCCTAATTACGCATACACTGATATTTCTCTTTGACACTGCTAAGAGGAAGAAAGAAGAGACAAGGTCCTTATTATAACTAGCCAGGCTTTCAGAAGCATGGTGAATTGCCTGATCCTACTGAGCACGTTTCTGAAACACTTTGTCTTAACAGACCAACTTCAACTTGCAACAGGTATGACATTCTTTCATTCAAAGCTCCAACAATCAGCTTGGACACTGATTCCCTCACAACTGGCTAACACTTCCCAAAGAATTCTCTAAAGAAAAAAATACTAGGTGAGATTTTGACCCTTACAAATCAATGGTTTAAGACCTGGTTTTGTTGTATGCTTGGATAGTAAAGCCTCAGATGCTGCCAATGCACTTTCTTAGGCAACCACAACTCAGATTCAACTAAGGTAGTGTCCAGAAATTCCATCATTATCATTTAATTACTGCTCTAAGTTCTCAAAAATAAACACTTTCATTTTGCGACAATTAGCTTGACCTGATTAAAGATCATACTCCAAAACTGGACACAAGAAATATTACTACGCTAAACTCCTTCGGCTCTAAGCAATAATATGGAACACTTTTCAATCCAAAGGGTACTAAAATCTGTTGCACTGATTAACTAAATTGAAAATACTAGGCAACATAATATGCTTAAAATCAGGCCTTATATATATATCTAGCTATAGATACCCACACTCAGAGAGACTCAGACTTCAATTAAAGGTTACCTCTGAAAACTAGCTCTGGCTTGATCAATATGTAGCAATATCTGGTGATAGCAGTAACATAACAGAATTTCAGGAACCACTGAGAGGGTTTTGAAAGTGCTTCATCTTAAATTTGGCCAAGATAAAAATATTCAAGCATTTGGAGGTTAATATCTCAGACACTTGGAGCATTAATATTTTTCTATTTAAATTCTGGCAATTAGAAAGAACAATTCCTCCTCACCCAAAGAACTGTAAGATGTAATCAATTTTGTTGAGAAGTGTATGTAATAAGAAAACATCCTTTCCTATCTCTTAGGTCAGTTATATCCCAACCTAGCATTAGTAAACAAAGATTATCTTAAAATATGTATTGGGAATACAATTTACCTATATTCAGAATAAGCTTTGTCATTAGTTTCATTTTGATCATGAGGAATGACACGCAACTAATATTTTAGTCAAATTATTGCATATTATTTTACTTCTGAAAGGCCAAAAAGGAAATTCAAAAGGAACTGCCTACAAATACATACAGGTATTTTATTAGACATAATGAGCAACAGCAACTTTTCAACATTAAGAAGTTTATCCACATGGATAATCACAGCTTCATTACAGTTCTACTGTGTGATTTAGCCAGGCAAAGTTTTACAATAAAAAAGAGACAATATTTTCATTAAACTTATGTTTGCTTCTACAAATGGAGAGGATTTTTAATCATGAGTTTCCTTAAAAACACCATATGTTGTTAACAAGCAGTAAAGCACTAGTGTTGAAAGGCACTAGGTTGTTGGCTTGTGTTACCTAGTTTCCAATACAGATACGGGCACTTGAAAGCTTAAGAAACTGAGCCTGTAAAACAATTCTGTATTTGTGCAGAAGTTGCTACATTCATTAATCTCTTCCACGGGTTGCCCTGCAGTTGTAAGGACGCAAAATTGGTAGAGTGAATCTCTGCAGCACGCTTTACAAGTTGGATCTCTCTTTGGCAGACATACGAGATGTGGACTGTGTGTATGTCCTGATTACATCCTAAAAATAATACAAAAGAAATATTCAGAGCATGTTCCATTAAAAGTAATTAGGGGAACTTCAGGAAAAAAAGTGAGTACTTGAAGCAATAATGTTGTTATTCTGCTTAGCAAGCACTGAGCCCAGGAAAGGCTTGTGGAAATGTTTCATTACCATTACAAAGAGTGTGTAATCATTTGGTCTGCCTGTAGAATCAACCTGAACACATTGCATAGCACATAGCTATCTTCCAGAAACCTCACAAAAACCCAACTAAAACAAAGTAATTGCATATCGCTGGTTAATCAACATTTAATTAAATGTAATTAGAGGGATGTTTCCCCAGTCTGTAATTCTACATGCACTGACTTCTGCCATTTAAACCAAGTGGGAATCCAGACTTACTTCTCACTTTGTTGGGTTTACAAAAGAAGCTAAGCCAATTCACAGGTGGTCAAAATTCAACTACAGAAATCATTAGCATACCTTCTTCCCACTGTCAGCACTGTACTTGTCCAGCAAAGCCTGAATACGAGCACCATAGTCAGGATGAACATCCGTGAAGTTTTTCACCTGAACAGGAAGACAGAACAGAAGAAGCAACAAGAATTTTTTCCTCCATTCCAAATGTATCCCTTAACACATTTTCTGCTCCATGCTCTACAAGCAGTAAATATCATAAGGAAAAGGATGAAAACTCTTTTCTAAAGAATTTAATCTTGACCAGCCAGAAAGGTGCTATGAAGATCTTCAAACGCCATTTCTATTACCTCGCACAGAGCTTTTTCCTAATTTAGACAAAGTTCCATTGGGAAGGATAAAGATCCAATCCCTCCTTAGTCCTCTCTGCTTTATCCTTTAGAGCAAAACGTTACACTGGCAGTCACCCTAGTTTTGAAACACAATGACAACCTTGATGCTCAACATCAATCCCATTTTTCCTATCAGGGAAAAGTTACTTTAACATGTTATACATTATTTGTTATAACTATGTGCCTATTTAAACAAGTGTTCTGTATTGATAATTCCCATGCAAGAAAAATCCAGATGTCTTCTCAATGAAGAATTCCTGATCTTCCTTTCCATACAGATACTGCCAAAGTTACTAGACTGAAAGAAAACCTGGAATAAAAAGCAAAGGCTAAACCCCAAATAGGCCACTTACAGCTCGCTTCTGAATGAAGACTTGCGCATCCTTAAGATGATCAGCAATGTTTTTGCACAGCCTTTGACGTTCATCCTCCTTCAGCACTTTGGTATAGAAGTCTCGCACCTTAAGATTGTAAACAAAGTTTTATTTTGCAGTTCCCAAAACCAGGGTAATTAGGCACTGGAACAGGCTTCCCAGGAAACTGGTGGAATCACTGTCCTTGGAAGCATTCAGAAACTATGTAGATGAAACCCTCAGTGATATGCTTTAGTGGTGGCCTTGGCAGTCCTAAAGTAATGGTCTGACTCAATGATCTTTTCCAATCTAGTTGATTCTATGACTCTTATTATACCTGTAGCAGTCAATAATACTTAGACTTTTAAGATTTATTACTACTGAAAAAGAATAATTTTCACTTACTAGTCAGGCAACAATTAAAATACGCCAAATACTTAAACTCAAAAGACAACCAATATGTAGTGGGGTTTTGTTTCTTTTGTTTTGGCAAATCTACTAACAACTCCTTCCATTACTAGCTTGAAATAACTGTTGCTTACTGAATTAACGGAAACAAGTATTGCTGCTGTGCTGCAATTCAGGAATTGACTATCATTACACATACCCTCTAATTTGCGTATCTGCAGACACTGATCTCAAGATGACAGGCACAAACTCTAGATATTGGTGCCCAGAATAAGGATGGCAAAGGTCTGAGATTTCACTAACTGTCCTGTCAGCAAAAAAATAATCCGTTATCAAATTAAGCTGTATTGAGATCTTCCAAGGTCTCTCTGGTTAGCCCAGATGCTTCAGAGAGGAGCCACAGTTGAATGATTCTTATTATTGTTCTCTAAACCCATCCTATAAATTCATCTTATGTAAAATAGGCAATATAAAGCCTTTTCATACTTCATACCTGAGTCACATTATCTTCATTTGCACTGTTGAAGCGCTGCACATCTCCCGAAATAGACACGCGGGTCTCCTTCCACACAGGCTGATCTTCTGGACCAGTAAAACTGTTTGGGTAATAGTTTGGGGCACCACCTGAAAACAAAACCCCACAAAACCAAAACAATGAGACACCAGCTCAGATTAATTCATAAGACAGAAAATGTTCTTTGGCTAGAAGAGGCATAGCTAAAGCATATCCTTGTTTACTCTCAGGTATAAAACAGTCACTATTGGGCAGACACTGACAGAACACAGGCCGCTGAAGAGAGGCAAAGTTAAAGCTTTAGTTTTGCCTTTCACAAACTCTTGGAAATCAGACAGCAAAGCAGTTTAATAAATGTACTGAGTACATGGAAGTCAATTTTTACATGTAGAAATGCAAAGACATTTAGGCCATCTCTATTATTATTAGAATAGATTATTTTTGCCTAGAAGTAGAAACAAAGTAGTAATAATTAACTTCTGTGAAACCATTTCTCTGGCATATTTCTTCATTTTGAATAGTTAATATTGTAGAACTTTTTCAATCAAGTCCCCTGTAACAACCATGTTTCTAGAAGTTTTTAAAGCAACATAAACTAGGGACATTACTGAATTCATTTGACTGGGGGTGTTCTCCTGCAAAACCCGTTTCTCCAGAAGTCCTATTTCTAAGTTTTTAAACACGTCTTAAGCTTCACTTGGTTTTTATACCTCCATCCAAACAAAGTCTCTTTTCATGGATTAATAGAAGAGATATACACCCATTCTAAACAAGTGTGTAAGGATGACAAACATTCTACTTTCCAGGAGCCAAAAGGAATTCCTCCCTTTTACCCATTCCTTACAAAATTGAGTATTTGTAGCAAACAGAAGTTACATACATCAAACTGAAATACACTTAAGAGACTATCAACTACTTTAAACAAGGCTGAAGTTCTATAAGGAATGTCCCTGTGCTTCTTTTATAGTCTTAAAAGTTATGAAGATAATGCATTCTGTAATCTACACAAGCAAGCTTGTGTTTCACAGCAAAGTTTTGATTCTCAGTTCTTGTACAAGACTGACGAGATGTACACCAGATCCATAAATAAGGGTGATGAAGGCAATACAGCAGCATATTCAAATGCCAAGCTGCTTTCAACAAGATCCCTCAAACAGGAGATAACAGGATAAAAGTCAGTATCTTGTCAATTAGCATCATATCAAGAACATAGGAAACAGAGGAATAGAGGGTCATTCTTTGTACTAAGACAAATTAATCCGGTTGGCCCTCCTCAAGGATGTATGTGATGACTGGTACTGTTCATCACATTCCTAAAGTTACCTGAAAAGGGAGCAAATAAATTGACAGCTTAGTTTCTACAAGCTTCAACTCAGTTAAAAATCAAAGCTAGCTTTTTATACTTACACAATGTATCATGATACCAAAACACTGGATGAAAACTGCTTTCCTGAAAACAATTTTATTTCCATGTAATAACCATGGAGAACAGAAACGCATGCAACTTTATATATGCACAATTAAGGGTCCTAAGATAGGTCATTACCGATCACAAAACAGGTCTTGAATTCATTTGAATAGGTTGAAGTAAATTGCTTTCTGATTGCTGGTGAGCACCGAGTTAAAGAGAGTATTAGGAATGGTACATGGACAAACTTAAGGCAGTCTGCAGGAAAGGGCATATGGCAGATTTGTAACAACTGTAGGCAAGTCCAGCTCATCTCAGAAAGGATCTGGTAATACAAGGGAAGGTACTAAAAGGTAGACAAAGATTATGAGAGGTAAGGAACAATTTTCACATAGAAGAAAAAAACCAGACTGGGAAGTCTGAAGCTCAGGAAGTTACAGTGATGTTTCAGTCACGGGAAAAAGTCAAAACTGAATGGTTGAGGAGGAAAAAGTAGCATTTCTTACGGCATAAGTTAGTGATATCAAAAATCCCGCCTCTGTTAAACAAGCATCTTAAATTCCCTGTGAGAAGAAAAGAATTCTACAAGTACATGCATAAGATATTTTTGTTAGTACCTTGGTTGTCAGAAACGCACATTGGTCCATCCCTCTGGTAATTGGCCACACGAGCTCTGAAGGGGCAGTTCACAGGAATTTGTAGATAGTTGGGTCCCAGACGATGTCTATGAGTGTCAGGATATGAAAAGAGACGACCCTAAAACATTTATCACAAACATTAACTACTACTTGCTGAAAGACATCACCCAAGCAGTGCATATGCCAATTCAAAGCTCTATATATATTAAGCAGTAAAAGTGAAAAGACCATTTTCTTTGCATATATATATATTCCTGACATACTTCAAATTATGTCCAAAGTGGCACTGGGCCAAAAACTAACTTTGCTGGAATACCACCAAAGAGTAGCAGGCTGAGGTGTGTTCATGCAGTTTGGGTATTGCCTACCAATTTCAGAATGCTAAACCTCTTCTGAAGCAGGAAAATGGTTACATGCGTACAGATGTGACTGTAATAGTGCTAAATGTTACTAATGAATAATGTATTATTTTCCTGCTTGTTTTCAACCTTAAAGGTTGCATCTGAAATATGGGACTCCCTTATTTATCTGCTGAACTGAATCTGAATCACTTCTAGTGACATCTGTACCAAGAAAACAGACTTATTCTGACCATGAAGTTTGTGGAAGCAAAGAGGCCAACCATATGAACTGCATGACAGTTCACAAAATTATTCTGTTAAACTGTCAAAGCACCTTCTTGTTTCCATGCATGTTATTTGAAACAACAATCTGGTTTTAATCTGAAAAAATATAATGTGCAAACATCCAGGATTCTGCAGACAGTATAGACTGCAGCCAGTCTTATTACACACTTAGACCTGTAAGCAGTATGAAACTACATCTAAAGAATAGTCTTATTGATTCTATCAGGGGTTAGCTATGTCTGTACTTCAGAGCACGTGAAGTCCACTTGTGAGAGTTTGTAAGTCTAAGATATACTGTAAATGCATTAATGAATATGCATTGCTCCTTTGGTTTTATCCCATACTTCTTGCCAGACTGACAGATCTCCTCACCAACTCTGCTAGCTGCTTCAGATGCCCTCTTTAATTCTAGATTTTCCATTCCTTTAGTCTTTCCCATTCTCTTTTTTTTATTCCCATTTTGGATAAGCACATTAAGTGGTGATCATTAAAAACAACTGCCAAAAAAGTTAAAAAAAAAATATCAGTTGCTTCCCATGGGTCAGGTTTACTGCTTCTACATAAACAGGGATAGGAATACTTCAGAAACAGCAATGTAAACGCAACTCTTCAGGTGAAATCTTACATGCATTGTAGTTTACCTGCAGCATTTTGTCAGGGCTAGGTTCAATACCAGGTGGCATGTTGCTAGGATCAAATGCCATCTGTTCTACCTCTGCAAAGTAATTGACGGGATTCCTGTTCAAGACAAGCTTTCCCACAGGGATGAGGGGGTAGTCACCATGTGGCCAGATCTGCAAGACATAACACATATTATAATCAACATTATTACAGTATTATACAGCATAGTTACTAGGCAGCATTTGCCTGATTTAAGTCTTGATTAAGAAAATATGACACTAAAGAAATTAATTTTTTTGTTAAAATTGAGAAATGTTTTATTTTAAGAAGTCTTTTGCAATCAACATAAAATACTAACACAATTTATTTCACCATCCCAGCATAATCTTAGTTGCACTTGACTACTTAAATGAAATACCCAAAGGCACTTGAAAACCAGCCTAGGAATGCAATATCGTAGGTGGAACTGGTAGCATGATTGTTTTCAGCTACTTTCAAGCACAACCAGCTTAACAAGCCTTTTCTTTCCCATCTTAACTTGTACTTTCAACTTTAAAAGTCTTTAGCCATTTTGGGAGAGGAATACTAGAGGAAAAAGAAAAAAAAACAATACAAATTGACCTTGGTATCTTTCAACAAGCCAATCCTTGGAACAGCAATTCAAAGTTGGACAAAATCAGATCAACAATCAGAAACAACGTTATTAACACTCAAAACTAGAGAGCTCAGGGTATGACTACATGATCAGAGATCACACTCTTGAAGCCCAATGCAGCTGTAACCTACAGGCCTGGAATCAAGCCCTATCCATATTTCACTGAGAAAGTGACATCAGATATAACATCAATATAATTTTATCTCCAGAATTTCTGACTCATGATGAACACATAATAAAGAGTACACTTAAACAGAAGGGGAGAATAAAAAGGACAGATTAACTTTATTAAATAGTAATTAGAAGTAAATAGTATAGTAAATAGAATTAACTATTGAATTTGTAAAATATTTATATATATGAATATTTATATTTTTTATTTATTAACTAAATTATAGTATAGTAAATAGAAATAAATAGTAAATAGAAGTAAGTATTCTATTCACTCTAGAATAAAAAGGCTAGATGAACCAGCCCTTTATTTGTAGGGCTAATAAGAAAACAGTGCTACTCCATGGAAACTGCTATCCTTAATAGATAAGCTCAGGTCTGGCATTTTGATCTTACAACCTTTCTTAAACTACCTGAAATAGAATATTCACAACTGTATCACAGATACCTTAGTTAAATCAAAAGGATTAAATGGAAACTTCTCTGCTTCTTCAAACGTCATAACTTGAATGTAGAAAGACCATGATGGATAGTCCCCCTTGACAATGGCATTGTAAAGATCACGTATTCCATAATCAGGATCGGTAGAAGCCAGCCTTGCTGCTTCTTCAACAGGAAGATTTTTGATGCCCTGATCAGTCTAAAAAACAATTAAAAGCAGTAGCACCAGTTACAACAGATATCATTAACAGGAATAAACTTTAACCAGACTTATAATTAAAAAATGCAACTGTCCATGCTCTAATCTCCAATAATTTGAGTTGCAAAGAATAATACATTCAACAGCTGCCTTTCAGATAAAAAAAACAGTTCTCTGATAAAAGTGAAATAAATATGTAATGCTATACTACACAACACAACACATCAAATTTGAAGGTCTGTTCCCTGCAGCACATCAGGCAAAGAGCTTTCCCCTCACTCCTTACAGGATAGAGTGTTTCTTTACTGTCCCATCATCCCACCCTTTCCTACCTATCACATTCCAAGCAAGTGATAAAATGATTGCAACCCTCAGGGCTGAAAGTTCTGGATTCTACATGAATCTCAGTTTTCCACTCCCCACCCCATTCCTGTGACATCTTTAGTACTAACTGAAAATCTCACCATAATAAGCTTTTGACAACCTGAAGGCTAAAAGCTATACAATCCCTCTCACAATAACAGAATGGTTCAAATGAAGTCCTGCTTCAAAGGTAGATTCCAGCCTCCATCAATGTCTAATGACGTAAGAAGCTGCATGGCCTTTAAAACTTTGAAGGGAGGTTGTTTTCAAGTGAAATATGCTGGTGACTGCTTTCTCAGAAAAGGATGGAAGTCCTCTGAGGTTCCAAGAGCTTCAGCTGCAGAGCTCTTGGAAACAGAGTTTTTATATTTTGGTATACAGTCAAGGGCATGTTAAAAATCATAGAATGGTTTGGGTTGGAAAGGACTTTAAGATCACCTATTTCCAAACCCCCTGCCATTGCCAGGGAAAACCTCACACTAAACCATGCCACCCAAGGGTCTGTCCAACCTGGCCTTGAACACTGCCAGGGATGGAGCACTTGTAACTTCCTTGGGCAACCCATTCAATGTGGCTCATATCCAGAAAATAAATGGGAACAAAACCCAGATCCAGACTGAGAGAACGTTTACTTGAAGAATTTGAATCTGAACTACTATGCAGCCATGAACATGAAACAGGAACATATCACACACTGAGTAGAACACATTTCCAAAGGGTGAGAGGATTTGTGCATGTGCACCAGATGACAGCAACAGGCTTTGATGGGATGTTTTTGCACAGCATCACACCCAAAACATCTAATTCAGAGCTCAGCACGTAAGTAGACAGAGTTCTTCAATAACAAGAGACAGTTCCCCAAAGAAGTGTTCTTTAGAGTCTAGTGTCTAGAGTCTACCTACTGTGTCATAGCAGGAACACTGATGCCATTGTATTTGTTAAAAGGCATGCAACTGATACCAAATACCCCACAGACTTTTTTGATTGAGTCTATGCACTAGAAGTCTCTTGTGACTTAAACTTGACAAGTAGCAAAACATCTTTAGACAATCTATTTAACCTGTTTTGTTGATTCTGTGATTTATCCAATCTGATGTACACTTCCAATAGATAAAAGGAAAATACATCAATACCTTTGCATGGAATTTGCAGTAAACTGCTCTTCCGCTAGCATTAACCATTTTAAAAGTATGTGATCCATATCCATTCATATGGCGATAACCATCTGGAATACCACGGTCACTGAACAAGAAAGACACCTAAAGAGAAGAATCAAACAGCATTAATGGACTCACCAGATTAAGGATAAAGTGACCATTCAAGACAGAAGTTGTTTCTTGCATTAATCTGCAATTGCTGGAAGCTATCTTGATGTTATAAAATCCCCAAGGAATTTCTAGTTTAAGAGTATTAAATAAGACTGCTTTTGCACAAAGAACAATTGTGAATTAAACCTATGTGAGGTTTTATGCCCACATAAAATATTCAGTCAAGTACAAGGCATTAACCTGGTGAAAATGTTACAAATTCCCCTGCAAGCACACAGCAGGTAAGCATGAATAATTTAAGTTACAAACATAAGTGATGTTTCTTTGCAGGTTAAAGACAAAAAATCTGAAAGTTGAAGCCTTTGACAACTCCAAAGTCTTTAAGCTGTAAAAATACCACCATGCAAACATATTTAAAATGCTGATTTTCTTTAGGCTTATGGTCACAAACAATGCTTGTGGTACTACATCTGTACTGGAAGGCTTCTGTATGTACCCATTCTCTTTAAAATAAATACATACAACTGAATTTTTAATTATATATTAGCTTTTTTTTGCATAACATCTAGATACAAATACACATGAGAACAATTAGAATTCACTGTGAATTCTAGTAATTTTTTTGTTGATCTCATAAGCAACACAATATATGTCATAGCATCACTTTCCCGGTCCTTTACTGTTCTCTAACATTAACAGTTTGTTGTCATCAGTATCTCTGCTGCTTCAGTGATAGAAAACTTAGCAACTTCTCCTTCATCCCCATATAAAATATGACTGAAAATGGAAAATCCCACCCATTTCATAGAGTCATTTAAAGAAGAAAGCCTAGATACACATATTAATAGCCTTAAGCTACTGTTGGCCTTTCACCTTTATACTGTTCCCAGAAGTTTACATAGATTTCTGGATAAAACATGGAAACATGGAAAAAGAGATTAAAAAAAAATAATGCTATCATAACATGATTTTCTTAATCATACAAAAAGAAGTCAAAGGGGAAGCTTACTTGATGCAAAGACTCAGGGCGAAGACTCCAGAAGTCCCACACCATGTCTGGATCCTTCAAATGAGTCTGAGGGTTCCTCTTTTGGCTATGGATGAAGGATGGAAACTAATTTGTACAGAGAGGAGGAAAGAGAAAAAAGAAGTTCTTTTAAGACCTTCAAATTATATGGGGTATACTAAGCAATACTGGTACAAAACAAGATAACCAGTTTTTTCATTATACTTAACTATGAAAGGAACAGCACACAAAGATGAGACAGTTGTAAGATCACTGAAAAAAAACCCTACTGTCATACCTCTTCTGTAATCAAATTCATAGTGTGGTAAAGTGAAACATTTACAATTAGATTGAATAGGATGGTCAAAGCTAAAGAATGCTTTCATTTTGTGACTGATAAAATGAGAGGTAAATCTCTTCAAATTTGTATATCTGAATTCTACTGAATATCTGACTTGTAAGTGAATACTGAAATACTATAAAATGTCTGTGCAGAACTTCTCCACACAAGGAAAGCCCCCTACCTATAAAGTGCTGTTAAACTTATACTAAAAGACAAAACAAAAAAAAAATCAGATTTAATAAAGGAACTTGAAAGAAGTTTGTAAAGTGAAAAGTCTTCCCCTCCTGCAATAGTCTCTGAATGAAAAACCTGTCTACACAGCAAAACAGCCAGTTTGAACACCAGTAAAACTGGTCAGATCCGAAGTTCAAACCATGGTAACATACTTATTCACTGGCACTAGAAAACGCAACTAGAAGTGTGTTATTTGCAGTATGAAATCACGTAAGTAACCAAGCATCGGTTCTTAAATTAAGTAGCATATTTTCAAGTAAAAGCCATTCAGACCATCTAGCTAACAACAAGTTTGAGTGTGTCAAAACAACCAGTTTTGCTTTTCAGTGAAGGAAGAACCTTGGGACTCTTTCAAAGTACCTTCCTCTTTCATGCTTACTCACCAGCATTGCATCCCGAATAAAGAAGATGGGAGTATTATTTCCCACAAGATCCCAGTTACCCTCTTCTGTATAGAATTTCATTGCAAAGCCTCGAGGGTCCCGAACTGTGTCAGCTGACCCAGATTCTCCAGCTTGAAGAAACACATGAATATATGGAAGTGTTATGATAGGAAATGCATACAGATTGTAAGCCTGAAATCACAGAACTTGAGAATATGACATAAAATCCTAAAAAGATGGGGTTTATCAATGTAAGTTTTTAATATATAAGGAATTTTTGCCATATTTTCAGTAATACTTCAGGCATTGAAAGTTTCCAAAGTGAACAGACACCCACCCAAGCATCTGGGCCACAGTTAAAAGAAAGAAAAAACAAGTATATCCACTTGCGCCAATTCAGAGTGCAATTTGCATTATCAAACAGAAAAGTTAGATTGTAAGGCTGAAACATTAGTTTCTGTGCTTCAAACCCCACTGTGAAAGTTCTCACATTTGGAAGGCAGCAATCTAATTAACATGCCTAAAAAAAAAGGGAAACTCATATAGAAGAGTTGTAATCCTTTTAATTCCCCTTCTGCTTTATCCAAAACAGTCTTTTCAATGGGTAACTTTATACCAGAGCAGAAGTGCCTACTACAATACCTGAGGAAAGGTGTTCCAGAAATATACAGGAACAGTTAATGCTAAACAGTGATAAAATAACAAGATCACTCATTCTCTCATTAAGGGAATTGTGTAGTACAGAAGAGCTAGGAAGAAACACATTCAAACAGCAGAGAAAGGGAAAGTAATGATGCAACATCCTGCTGCAGCACATACAGGTCAAGCTCAGCTGCTTGTCTTGCTACAAAATTCCGTGGTCCCTTTAGTTTTGGTGACAACAGAGGAAAGAGGAAAGCTGGTAGGCTAAAACCAGCGATTCCTTAAGCCTTTTTGAACTCTCTCTGCAATACTACTTCCAGAACTGAAACCTCCTTAGGATTTCTCTTCTTTTAAATAAAGTAGTAACACATACATTTTGAAAGATCTTTTTTTACCAGACAAGATAGTGATCATAATGGATGCTTTAACTAATACAATTTAAGATTTTGCTTGTTTATGCATTCAGCTCTAATTTATTGATTTCCTTGCCTTGTACTTGCTTTACAGCATTCATCCCCAAAGCATTCCTACAGCATAAGGGATTATAGGTATTTAACTTTCAAGTGTTAACCTGCAGTACGCAACAGTTGATTATGATCCATCCAGACAAGCCTTCTGTCAGGAAAAAGTTTGCTCAGGGTGTCCTGTCTCTGGCATTCCAGATGGAAAACTATCTGCAGAAAGCTCTGACAGAAAGCTGCAGAAGGTGCTGAAGGTCTTGAAATGTAAATGAAAGTCCCAGAAGAGGAACTGATTGACAGAATGCATTTCAACTACCTTAAGTACTCAATAATAACGTAAATACTGCTGTCAGTGTAACTGCAGTACACACATAAGAAGATATGCAGTAACTCTAGAGCCTTACCAACAGTGGAGAATCGGATAGCAATCGGAGTTCTTTTTCCAATGTGTTCAAACACTTTTGCCTTGCAATACTGGGTAATATCATGAGTGACTTCAAAATAACCAAAGGCTCCTGAAGAAAAGTAAGTTAAACATATCAGATCCACATACCTGCCTTCCATTAACAGTAGATCTGCTATTCTATTGTGGTCCAACATACTTGAGTCAAAAGGAAACATGAAATATACCAGGTTAAACAGTTCATATTTTTGCACTAAAACACTATTTTCACAAAATAGGATTTACATAACACAAACTACTACCTGCTAGGTGCTCACTCTCACCTCCTTAACTGAGCATTAACAGTTCCCAACAGCAACAAAGACCTTATTTCTACTGCGCAAAATAACAAGCTAGCTTTTGAGATACTCTTCTGTCAAGATTTGTGTATTTATCTCAGAGCAAGGCAAGTATTCCTTTAATGCTGGTACACATTGCAGAATTTTGGTGTACTTGAAGTTGGATGAAACAACAAAAATTCTTCCCATCCCCACAGAGGTATTTTCCCCATGTGTATTTATATTACAAATTCAGTAACATTTTCTTCTTCTAAGGCAATACATAATAATAAAATCAGGTGCCAGTTCTACCTTACTAAGATCAATAACAAATTTTGCAATTGGTTGGTTCAGCTTAATTTAAGTGTTAGATCATAATCTTGCTTTAGCAGACACACTGAATTATAAAGACAAGAATCTCTACCAAGTTACATGCAAACAGACATTGAAATATAATTGGGTAAAGTCTTCACTTCCACAGGAAAGGAGTACTATGGAGGAACAGATTATGATTAATCTCTTATGATTAAGAGATTATGATAAATACAGTAAAAAAAAAAAAAATCTAAGGGCATTTTTTCAGTGCTTTGAGTTTTGACATCGAGCTCTTTTAAACCAGACCATACCACTTTGTTGATACAGGTTCATTTTAATCAATAATGCTAAATCATATAGAATAAAATGCAATTTATCTGTCACAATCTACAAATGTTAACTCAACTTTGCCGTCTAATTCGACATCAAGAAGTATGTGTTTTGAAACATACCTGCCCCCTTTGCATGCACAACTCTTTCAGGAATCCTCTCTCTGTCAAAATGAGCCATCTCATCAGTGAAAACAACATCTTGAACAAGAAGAGGACCACGTGGCCCTACTGTCAGGATATTAAGCTTATCCCCTACGGGGTTCCCAGCACCAGTGGTCAAGACATCTGGTTTCTGAAAGCAAGAGAGCCACTGTTACACCAGCAGAAATTAAAACTCTTCTATATTTAAGCCACACAATGTGCATCCCTATTCAACATTACATGTCATAGGACGTACTAACAAATATATAGCAAAATGACACAAGGTTCTGGAACGAGTTACAGAGAATACAAATGTCTAGCTACAGCAAAGTACTGTGTCTGGGGCTATTTACGAAGGGAAGTCCAAGTCACATATCAGCCAAAGATGTTTTCCATGGTTAAGAAATGTTACTTAAGACTGTATTTTTCTTCAAGCAAGACAGATAAAGTGCCAACTTTAAAATGGTTAAGGTTCAGTCTGTCCCCACCTCAACAGGAGAGGATGGGAAGAGAGAGCTAGAAAAGGAGTAACTGCCGGAAAGTAATGAGGGGAAAAAGGGGAAGGTGGTAATGACAGTACAGGAATGGATGCATCAGGGAAGAGCTATAGTCACACAGCATAGAGACTAAAAGGAGGTACCCATGATTCCCATTTCTCTGGAAGAGCTGTGAAAAATACAAGAGCACCTGAGAAATCATCATTCTAGACTCCTGACCCATGGAGAGACAAAGATTAGCAAAAGCCCTAAGCAGCCCTACTGCCAACAAATATCTCGTCAAAAGGACAGAAAACCGCAACTTTATTTCCTAACAGCATTACTGTCTTTAAAGAAACTGCTCAAGACATCCCATACTCATCCTTTCTCTCTCCCTTTCACACCAAGTTTCAGTTAACCCTTAAACTACTTACAGCTGCAGCATCTTGCACTATAGGAGTGACCCTCTTCAGGATAACTTCAAAAAACACCTTTGGGAACGTGCAGCATTATAATCAAGTGTACTTCCACTTTCTTAAAACAAATCACAGTAGAAAAGACGTTATCTCAATCATATATGGGGTCATTGGCTTCCCTAAGGGGACAGCCCTGTTTTACTGGGTGCTGTAGAAAATGTAGCAAGAAGGGTACATCAGCTCCAGAGACCCTGTGGTCACATAAGTCAGTCTTTCCTGGACTACACACATTGTTAAGAGCCAGGGCAATGCTCACAAAGTACTTAGACCAGAAGTTAGTACAAAGGAAAAAGAAACAAAAGGTTTGCAAGAGGGTGAGCTCAAATATCCGGGTCACAGATAATGACCAGTTAACACTAAATCCATGGTCACAGGTTGCACTGAACTGATATCCAACTGTACTATGCATACCAGCCTACTCTCTTCTCCCAGAAGGACCCATGCACCTGAACTATGGGAAATACAAGAGGCAATCCACAGAGGCAGAAGAAAGAACAATTATTCATATCCACAGCCAGAATTCTGGATGAGGCAGGATATACAGGGGGAATTGTATACACCTTTAATGCATGTACACAAATAACCACATAAAAGACATTTGACAGGGTAACTGCATTTCCAATGTGTTCTTACTAATAGGCAGTACATAATTCCGCAGTTGGCTTGAATTCCCAAAATATCTAGGTGCTTTATTCTTATTCACCACTTCTTTAGCATAAAGTTATAAGCATAAATTCAACTCCTTCAGGATGCCTGAAACCCTAAACAGCAATGAAATTTGTACAATTAAAAGAGACAACATATATCCAGGTACAAACAGGAACACTATATTCAGAAAATTACAAGGAAGTTACCACTTCAGTTTTATTTCTAAAGGAAACATCTGCTTAAATCAAAACATGCTCTAGTTTGTCAAGGGAAATATGCAAGAGTAGAAACTGTTCTCCATATCCTTCCCAATGCTCATATATCACATGCTTCCTACCTGATATTTTGCTTGGTTTTAAATGAGCCAAAGGAAACTATTCCACTGCTCACTTTGCGAAATCACCTAGTTAGACCACATGGGAACTTCTCCCATTCCATAAATATGTATGTGTTATTATGTATGCTTTTTTTCAGCTATCATTTTAAAATAGGAATTGCTTAAAAATTGGCATTACAAATTAGATTTCTGAATTGGAATTTTATTTCATATATTAAAGTAGGACACCACCACATTCAAGGAACTTTAGGGAAAAGATCATCCATTCCATGATTCAGTCAGGTAAGTGGAAATAGTCTGCTTTGAGATAATCACCCAACACAAATTAATGTTATCAGCTAATTACAACCGATAATTAATTATAATTACTTTGTTTTAATAAAAATACAAATTAATATTATCAGCTCATTATCCTGACCCATTTTCTGTATGGAGGTATGAAAGCTACAAGCAACCCATCTTGAAACCTATTCTGAGCCTCTGCTTTGAAAGGCCCCTTCTTAGAATTCAGTACAGTCTGCAGATGTTGAGCCTGTAAAGTATTCACACATCACATCAGTTTTAATTAAACTTTTCAAGTCTTTTCAGTCCAGAAACTTTTTCAGAGTTTGCTTAGGAAGAACTACTTTATTTTTAATCCAGCTTCCAGCGCTGCCAATATTTTTATTTTTATTAGTTTTGCTGGTTAAAAGCTCCAAGTTTCTCACAGACAAAACCCATGTATTAGTTTTTCTAATCATAAATTCACTGATTTTTTTCACAGTGATAACTGTCATTTAAGATGGGTAAGCTCGCTGTAACGTGATGAAAAAGAACATCTTCTACCAATGGCATCCTGGACTTCTGCATTTTCCTCTCCAACCTCTTTGTGTTATTGCTCATTACAGACATTTCCATCATTCCCACATGCTCTATGTACACAGACTCTTCTACTTCATCTTCACTCTAAGGCACCCTGTGACAAAACCCCTGTGTGCAGCTTCAGCATCATTTATTAGCTGACTACCGTAACTCCAAGAACAGCAAAGCTGGGGACCGGTAACACTTCTAACATGAGACATAGCTCTTAAGACCCCACTAGTCTATACAATGACTTTTTAAAGTCACTAATAGTTATGTCATCTTGAAGCAGCAACCAAGTTTTGCTCAGTCAACTGAGAAACACAAAAGTTACGTTGAATTAGAGCCCTGTTTATCCTGGAGTTTTCCATAAATTCTAACCAGCCCAGTACATTTAATCACACAGGGGTAGGTCTGTAACAGATATACCCACACATGTGACCTTCTTTACAAAGTCCTTGCAAGAGCTTAGTAGAAGACAGAAGGAGGGGAAGTCTGCCCATAGTCTTCAAGAAACTTTGAGTCCGATTCACCTATGCCTTTAGAATACCTGTGGCGTGATCACCTCAAGGGTATAAAAAACCCTTTGCATATTAGTTGTAAACTATGCATGCAAAATAATAATAAAGTTTTATAGAGGTACCACAGCGCTTCTCAAACCAATAGGATATACTGTTGTCTAAAACCCACTTCTCCTATAATGCTAACATTTAAGACTACTAGAAATAGTAGCTAAAACCACAACTTTTTGAAACTAAGCCTGTTAAGAAGAAAACACACAGCCTTGTGGTTCTTCAGTCTCTTTTGTGTAGCCAGACTTCTGAACATGAAGTTTTGGGTTTTTTTTAAATGGCAGCACATTGTCACTTTAGCTTCAGGATAATGGTATGTAGAGCACACGAGGCAACTTCCATCAGCATGAAGGGAGAGGAAAAAAAAAGACAGTTTTAAGAAGAATTCTCATGTTGCCTCTGGACTTGAGTTTGTTTGATGCTGTATTTTCATATGGTTGGGAGCTGCATACAGTCAAAACCTTAAAAGATAAGAACTTTTGAATCTGCATGTGTGTTTTATTACAGCCCTAACCTGTCATGACAGAAAGAAGGGAAACAAAGCCAGGAGAATTTTAGTCACAGCTGTTGTAAACACCATACATCAAAGTACATACTTCCAGGCATTACTGATACCTTGCACCTTAATACAAGTCACTTTAAAATTCTAATAAGTCCTCCCTACTCTCTATCTTCAGGTCTCATGACTCCTTATGCAACACAGTCTTTGGGTTGCCTCCCAACCTTCAAATTAACTTTGGCCTGTATTCAAATACTGCTTTGTTATAGAAAAGCCACCATCCATACAAAAAAGAGCATTACTCATGGTACAAAAAGAATATTATGACACATGCTAGAATACCACGAAGTTGCAATTCATCACTGGAAGGTAGTTTCACACAGTACCTTTTACAACCAAGGGGAAAAAAACACCGCCAAGATGACTAAGCAACTACGAACAGTGGGAACGGAGGCATCCACCTGGGGATGTGACTACTGCCACTTGTATCTTGTAAGACTGCTGCTTGTATAACCAGCAGAAAGAGGATTTCATGCTAAATACACACTTCTGTCAGAAAACACACAGCAGAAACTGACACAATGACTTTATGAAAACAACTTTTGCAGCATTTGTACATTTACCCAAATATTTTGGGGTATATCCTGCATCTTCAGAAGATTCAAGTGCCATGCTGTTGATTACATATTCTTATGATTTCAGTCAACCACTTGCCCCAAACCACATCAACCTGGCCAACAGGTCTCCACGTACTGCTGAATGCACTTTAGCTTTTATAGCATTCCCTACTTACATTTTCAGTGGGTTCTACCAATGTGACAACAGAACCGAAAACATTAATATGTTATTTGAGACGGAAAAGAAACATACATATACCGCTGCCCAGAGACCTGCCCGCTGGGGCGCAGACGAGCCCCGTTCCTCCCCAGAGGAGAGGCTGCGGGCGAGCAGAGATGCCGAAGCGGCCGTGCCAGCAGTGTTGGCCGCCCCTGCCGCTCCCGGCCAGCTGGCAGCAGCCAGTCCTTCCGCGCCCCGTTCTCCCGGGCACAGCACCAAACCCTGAGCTCCGCGTTCGGGCCGAGGGCGCCTCGTCCTCCGCCGCTGTCCCGCGGGACAACCCGAGCCCGGCTCCTCCTCCCCCGTCAGAGGACCCCCGCCCCCCCCCCGGGCTCAACACCATCCAACGCCGAAGCTCACCCGCTCCCCTCAGCGCCCATGAACAAGGCAGTGGACCCCGCAGCCCCACGGTGCCCCCACCGTCCATTACACCGCAGGCCGGACCGTTACCGCCCAGCGAGGGGAGCCGGACCGGCCGGACAGCGGGTCCAGCAGCGAGCGGGGTGCCGTCCCTCAGGCCTCACCGCGCACCAGACAAGGCGCGCAACATCCGCCCGCCGGAGCCCTGTCAGGTACCTGCGAGCCCCTCTGGCTCCGCCACTGCTTCAGCTGGTCCGAGGCGTCGTCCCGGTTGTCAGCCATTTTGCAAGCTTAGGAGACCCCCAAGACAGGAAGGGCAGCTCGGAGAGGAGCGAGCGTGGGACAACCCAGCGGGACTCTGCTCGCTACCAGCGCAGGGGCAGCCCTATTAAGGTCACCCCGCGGGGAGCCGCCACCACCACCGCGCCCTGCAGCACCCGCGGGTAGCGGGAGATACCGCACCTACAGACTCTATCTACCACAGCATTACGCCCGCCCCCCGCTACCTCCTCAGCCAATAGCACCGCGTCCAGCGCATAGCAAGAGCTATGATTGGGTGAGGGGAACGTCAATGAGGGGGTGTGAGGAGGTGCCCGCCCTCTCGGGTTGAGGGGGATGGCGGGAAGCGGGTTGAGGTGATTTAAAGTTGCTCGTGTTCGTGTGTAGTTAGGTAGCGTAAATATGTGTAAGTAACTTAATTTTTGGTGTGTGTTTTCAGTTTTGAGACGCTGGAACACAGTTGTTGGTGTGGGAGAAGTTAATCAGCGGCGTAGAAAATTACAGGATTAGGGCACCATGAAAACTGCAATTACTTAGGGAGTTTCAGGGGCAGGGTTTGTTTCAGCGGGAAAAAAAAAAAAAGTGGTTAAAATTGCAAAATCAAGGTTACCAAATGTACAGTTAAGTGTTCGCTCTTGTATTGTACCTCAGATGAGGCTCAGGTAATGCATTAAATAGTGGTCATAATTCATACATGCCTAATTGTAAACAGTATTTCTTTGGAGAGCTAAATTTGTAACCTTAAAAGAAATCCACTTCTGATTTAATAATAATACTTACTAGGTTATAGTTACAAATGATGAGGTAAATACAGTTCTGCCATTAGGCAGCTGTATCACTACAGGTGACAGAAGCAGCTTAAATGCAGTTGTTTCTCCTATTTCTGAGGTAAAACATGGCGTAAAACCCTTCAGCAACATGAACAAACTATCTGAAACTGGTTGGTTGTGTGACATTAGGCACTGGAAAGATGGATGAGGATCTCTATCTACCAGTTATTCTGTGGATTTGCACTTCAGTGTGTATTTCTGTATGGAGTTCCTGGCCCCAGACATATGCTAGAATCCTAGAATGATTTGGGTTGGAAAGGACCTTAAGATCATCCAGTTCCAACCCCCTGCCATGGGCAGGGACACCTCACACTAAACCATGTCACCCAAGGCTCTGTCCAACCTGGCCTTGAACACTGCCAGGGATGGAGCATTCACAACTTCCTTGGGCAACCCATTCCGGTGCCTCACCACCCTCACAGTAAAGAATTTCTTCCTTCTATCCAGTCTAAACTTCCCCTGTTTAAGTTTGAACCCGTTACCCCTTGTCCTATCAGTACAGTCTCTAATGAAGAGTCCATCCCCAGCATCCTTGCATGTCCCCTTCAGATACTGGAAGGTTGCTCTAAGGTCTCCATGCAGCTTCTCTTCTCCAGGCTGAACAGCCCCAACTTTCTCAGCCTATCTCCATACAGGAGGTGCTCCAGCCCCTGATCATCCTCGTGGCCTCCTCTGGACTTGTTCCAACAGTTCCATATCCTTTTTATGTTGAGGACACCAGAACTGCACACAATGCTCCAAGTGAGGTCTCAGGAGAGCAGAGTAGAGGGACAGGATCACCTCCTTGGACTTGCTGGTCACGCTCCTTTTGATGCAGCCCAAGGATACAGTTGGCTTTCTGGGCTGCGGGCGCACATTGCCATCTCATCGTATCAGATGAGAAACTGGTACAATTTCCAGATCATATTTTAGAAAACTAAAATATGCAAACCTTTCACTTTATTAATTCTTCTCTAATGACAATGACTGGGGGCAATCATAGCAGATAAACCTGTCCAAACAAACAGAAATTACCCAAATCTGGTTCGCAGAAGGCACTGGTTTATAAAAGCAACTGAGACAGCAAGTTTTGTGTGTGTGCACTGGTTTGTTTTCTTCCCCCCTGTCATTCTTTATCAAGAATCCCAGTGTGGTTCTTTGCAGAATACATATTACAACAGTGAATCACAGCAGCTCTGTTTACCCACAGCCTGTCAGAAAGAAATGAAATGGGGAAAAATGCTTATCTGCCAGAATATGTCTACATTTTTTTCTCTTAACAGATACAAAAAATAGCGTAACAGGCATTTGCTTCATCCTGGTATGTGTTACCATGTATTAAGAGTGCTATACCCTATGTATATATCTATACATAGGGTTTACTTATATACCGATGTATATCACTAACGGTATTCCTTTTCCTCAGTGGTAAGAACTCCCTTTTTTCTGCTTCAGTCTTATTTGAGACATTTCTTTCATGTCTTCAAGTCTCATAATGTTTTCTTACTCAACATGATAACCAACATTATAAAGAAGAGCAAGAAAGATAAACTGCCTGTATTTCTAATATTTTTATACTAAATATATACCATCAGGCTACCTCTACTGAAACTTCTGTGCAACCTCTGATCACTTCCACTGCATTCAGATGATCCTTGGAAAAGATAAACAGAAGTTAAGCTTTAGTTTAAATATAGTTTAGCTTGGATTTCCACAAAAAATCTAAGCAGTCTTTCTACTCATCAAGAAGCCTTTTATACTATCAGCCAAAAAAGAAAGTATCCCAGCTTCACAACAAGGTCTCAACCCACAGAAACTTTGGTTTCAAGGTGTTAGCTCCTACTTTGCAAGATAAGTTTGTAGGCCTCACTGTCAGCTGTGTCTGAGAACATTGAATGATCTTTTCAGGTACTCATTCAGACTTACATGGTGTCCTTCCATGTAGCCTTTATTTTTTAAGAGTGCATACACATTTTTTTTTAATCAAGTAATTGATATTTCAGTTTGCTTAAGCAGCAAAATGAGGGCAATGTGGACATTTTAATGAAGAGTTACTGTTTGCTTTTCCTTTAATGTTTTAACACTTCCTATCAACAAATGTGTATAGATAAACTTGTTTGCCACAAATTCATTTCAAAGTAAGAGTAACTGACAAAAACTACTTCTCTTTCATTTTTCAAAAATTCTTATTATAACTGGAAGACTAGAGGAAAGGATATATGTGTATATACATATATTTATGTGAGCATAAAAGCAAGAAGAGATTAAATATTGGCTAAGAGAATATGCCAAAAAAAAAAAAAAATCCCAGAGAGAGCAGGTAGCAATATCAATGGCATCAAGAATGTTTACACATTAGCTATACTAAAACCAAGCAACTACATTTGATAAGGGCACATACAAAGCTAAGTATGAAAAGGATACAAAAATTTTCTGTCCTCTCACCTTAATCTTCTATCTTTTCAGTGAAGAAAGCACTACTTTCTGCTTTAATACTGCTTTAAATTCATAGAATTATAGAATTGTTTGGGTTGGTAAGGACCTTAAGATCATCGAGGTCAAGCCTCCTGCCATGGGCAGGGATGCTTCACACTAGATCTTGTCACCCAAGCCTCTATCCAACCTGGGCTTGACCACTGCCAGGGATGGAGCATTTGCCACTTCCCTGGGCAACTTGTGTCACTGCTTCAGCACCCTCACAGTAAAAAACTTTTTTCCTTATCTCTAATGTGAACTGACCCTGTTTTAGTTTGAACCCATCACCCCTTGTCCTATCACTACAGTCCCTGATAAAGAGTCCCTCTCCAGCATCTTTGTAGGCCCCTTCAGACACTGGAAGCTGCTCTGAGGTCTCCATGCAGCTTCTCTTCTCCAGGCTGAACAGCCCCAGCTTTCTTAGCCTCTCTTCATAAGGGAGGTGCTCCAACCTCTGATGCCTTGCTGTGGGTGTCTTTATTCACTTCCTTCCCACCCCCCATTCTGATATTTGATTCCTGCGGCATCTTATTTGCCTGTGTAAGCCTCCTGTTATATATGCATTAAGTCAACAAACTTCAAACAATTCCAAATTAGTCACCTTTATTTACCTGGGGAGACTGGTTCTATGTTGCTGCTTGTCTTTCTGAGGCATATTCCAAACCACACTTTACCCTTAATTAAGATTTTGTGAGATTAAAAGTCAGAATACTTAGCATTTATATTTTGTTTTCCCTATTTGAAGTGAGTTTAATCACAAACTACAAGGTCAGTTTCACTTACATGCAAGCATACACACAAAATCCTGCTGAATGTAAAGTTTTCACAAAGTGATTTACACTCAAGCGAATGATGTAGAATTAGTTGAGTGGAAGGTCAGTAGCATCTGTTGCTTTGCTAATCAAGTTACATAGATACCTAAAGCTTTCATGCTACATATATCAGCCATCTCAGCTGGCTGACTTGGTACCTAACTCCTGCTTATGATTAAATCAGATTCACAAATGTTCATATGTTCTGTACAACATCTGTTGAGTGGTATGCTCACAGTACCTCTGCCACATAGCCAAAGCATTTAACTTCATCACAGAGCACTGGGGCATGACTTTTATTCTAAAGGACCAGAAAAGAGAAAAACAGGACAGAGAATGCTAATTTTTCATAGAATCATAGAATAGTTAGGGTTGGAAAGAACCTTAATTAAACTGGTTACTGCTGAGAATAAATCACAGGCTTGGGAGTCTTCATTTTTTCCCCTTCTACTAAAGATGTTCAAACTTGTATCTTCCACAGTATCCAAACTATGTATGTAGAGATGAGGCTTGGATATGTTTTCTACCTGTGCCTAGTCAGAAAGAAAAAAAAATAAAGACTCTGGTTTACATGGTAAAGGCTCACGTAATAAATATATAATTGATATTACTGAATATATTTTTCAGCCATAAAAAAGATAGATCTACTGCACCTACTCCAAATATGAAATAATATAATGAAACTATTCTCAATACTTGAAAGAATAATTGGCCTTGTTACAAATATCCAACTTCTGGATATTTACAGTACCTCAGGAACACCTTCAAATAATTTTTCCAATGACCCTTTTGCTGTCATGTCTGATGTGATCACCAGGGCACAGAAAAAGCTCTGAATAAGGAATATATACTACTATTAACAGTACACTTACATGACAGAGGATCAAAGGGGAGGTAGAGCAAGTACACTCAGAAGAAAAACAGAGAAGCATTAATAGAACAGATTAATGTTCATTGTAGCACAGTAGATGGAACACATTGGCTGCTTGATTCCAAAGTGGAAATACACACCCAAACCAATTTTATTTGTCAAACATGCAATTAGGTGGACATAAAGTCTGTGCTATTAAAGGCCAGTCAACATCTGGGTGACAGGTGCCAGCATGTTAGACATAGTATATGGTGAGAAGAAGAGATGGAACATGAGATAAGTAATAATAATCTGAAGCTCTGTATATACTCTGTAAATTATGTCTGCTTAAGCTATCATGATAAGTTTATCATTCAGTAACTTGCATTATTTGTAGCCTTTTTGATTTTTGTATTTTCAGTCATCAAATTCAATGAAAACGCTGAAAACACTGTGAAATAAAACATCTTCAGAAGAGGGCTTTAAGGGATGATGGAGAGAGCAGTACTAGTGGCAAAGGTAAGCAGCCATCAGTTAAAGCTGGCTTTTATGGGAAATAAATAACACATGTACCTTGGGCTGTCAGCTGGCAGAGTGAGATACAGAGAGGCACAGCAGGGAGAAAACATGGACTTCTGAGAAAACACATGTAGCAGAAAATCAGGAAAAGGCAGATTGGAAAACTCATTTTGTGTTTGCAATTTTCCACCATTCTCTGCTATAGTTATTAGGGCAGGATCTTGGTTTAAAGCACTAGAGAAAAAACTAACCTCAGAGGCAGAAAAGCATGTTAGAATAATAGTGTTTTTACACTAGAAAAACAATGTGGTTTTTTTTTCTCTCCTTCTTTCCTTCTCTATAGACAGTAAAGATTTCAGTGATTCTGGAGCAAATGTGTTCACAGAATCACAGAATCATTAGGGTTAAAAGTGACCTCTGGAGATCACCTAGTCCAATCCCCAAATTTTAGCAGTGTATGTGATTAGTAAATGTCAGTGGATATACCAGTTCTAGAGTAAAATACATTTTGCAGTATTTTTACCAAAGGGTGAATTTCATTCATCTTTATTAATGTTTTGCAATAATGTATTAAATTTTCATAAACAGTACTCCTCCTCCTCCTCATCAAGAAGTTGTGTTTCATATTTATTGCTGGCAAAACAGCTGCAATATACTTCTTGAGATAACTGAAAGAAGAAGAATAATAGGACAAGAAATGCAGTGTTCAAACGTATATTTAGCATTCTAGATATCTCATCTTTTGTATTTTTATTCCTAGAAACTACATTATTAAAATTCATAACATATAAATACAATTTTCTGTTGTTAATGTATTTACTTTTATTTGGTTTTCTTTCAAGTTAGAGCACCCATAAGTAAGCTTATGGATGGTTTTCTGCATTTCTTCTCTGTATTATTAGCAGCACTGTCTGAAGCATTTACCTAATAGCAGTTGATAAACCCTCTATTTTGAAACATGTTTTTGCCCATTAGTGCTTCTGCATAAGAATTAAAGCTAGGCACAGCAATATTTTTTTCTGTTGTTAGAATCAGAAGCTCTTAAGCTTTTAAATGGGTCAGCCATCCAGTATGACTTAGTCACATGTGCTTTAGTCAAGTGTTTAATTGGCTTGCTGGATGTTTGCATGTATAAATATAGGTGCTTGATCCAAGAGATATCTTGATTCACTAGGTGTCATTTTATGTGTTCTAATTTTGTAGAAAGAAGAGAATAGTAAATGAACTGGTTTTTCAAGCCAGTTGAATGTTCAGAAATGTAAAGGCAATTAAAAATGTTGGCTGCACCACATGACTGGAAAATCAGGCTATTATTTCATTGTCAGTAAAAATTAGATACATGCTTCTGAAAATTTTGGATAGATTTCTGTAACTGAATACATTAGTACAGCTCTAGACTGGTATATAGGGTTTATTCATATAATCTACTAATATGCCAATAAAATGAACTAAACTGAAGCTGCTACTTGGATGTATGAACAGGATCTGTTTGCCCATTATATATGTCCTATGACCCCTAAGCAGAAGAAAGCACAGTTTGATGCTCTGCTGAAAAATATCAATCAGATAAAAACATAGAATCATCAGATTAAAACATAGAATGGAGAGGCACACCCAATATATGCTGTGTTAGAGGCCTACAGAATATGAACAAAAGAGATTGCACATCTACCTAACAATATCAATGCTGCTTTATCATTTGGGTATTCCATTTTGAAAGAAACCCGCTCATTAGAGGCATTTTGAGTGAATGACTGATAGGTTGCAAGGTGTGTAACACCTGTAATGATGAATTTAGGCAGGGCTCATACCTCAACTTTCAGTTAGTTTTGGTACAAAAACAGTGTTGAAATTTGTCATCTGATCACACATTGTTCTTTACAGTGGTGATTCCTGAATTTTCCTGCAAATATAGTATCACAGTCATGAGTGGAAGAGACAATAATGGGATCATAGGAAGCTTATGGGGAAAAAACCAAGCAAACCAGCCAGTGGAATGGCAAGAAGCAAGATGGATTTGCTGTAACCTCAGCAAATGTGGACACTGGGAAACAAGGAAGGACAAAGGAGAAGGCGTGTTGCATTTGTAAGGTATGAAAAGAGAAAATGTCACTATCTCTGAAACCAATGGGCAAGTAGCTGGAAATTTTCCATACATGATTTAGTCACTAAGTCAAAACTGTTAAACCTGAGAGATTTAAGTTAGCTATCTACATAATATTTAGTTGTCTAAAGAAAGGCTTGGCTTGATCTTTTTCTGTTTAAGTTAGTTGTGAAAGCTGTGGTACTCTGCAGGCAAAAATACATCGAAGACTATTACAATGCATGTGACAGTTGTAATATGTACACGTGATATTTGTATGCTGGAGTACCAGCAAATATTTTACATGTATAATAATCCACTGTGCTGACTTGATGGGTCAGTTTCCCATGGAATCACCTAGGGGTAATTTGTTGCAAATACACCCTCAGAGATTTGCTGCCAGGGTCCTATTAAGAAATTTTCTAAGTTTAACATGTTTATAAACCACATATAATTTAATATGTTCTCTCTTTCACCTTTACATTCCAAAGATACAAATATACTTTAAAACATTGCATAGAATCAGAGTCAGCTAGGTTGGAAAAGACCTTTAAGATCATCAAGTCCAACCATTATCCCAGGACTGCCAAGACCACTACTAAACCGTGTCAATGAGGGCCCTATCTATACATCTACATCTATTTAATGCAAGCTAATTTGTAATTGATTAATTTTCATAGTCTCTAAACTAGCTGAATAAGAGATGCTGAACATAACTCAGATTTTAAAGATAATGTTAATGAATTCTGAAATAAATGCAGTTTTTAAAATCTGCTTTGTTATAGAAGAATTGTGGCTGTTTTTTTAGTTGCCCTTTTTAAGAGGAATAACAGTAATAGACATAAAACTTGAGGTTTGTCCCTTGAGATGGTCACAAATAGAACTAAGGGAATAATTAATCCTGGGGTTTTAACACATTATTCAGTATTGTTTGAATTGATGGAAATTGTAGGTGTCAGTACCTTTGAAAAATCTGCTTTTATTTTGGTGTGAATATTTTAGCCTTTAAGTAGCTGTCATTTTATTTTACATCATAATAGGAGGCATTTAAGGATGGAATACTGGCAAAAAGGCTGCATGTCATCTGCTTATGTATCTTAATTTTGACAATAAGAAGGACTACAAAAAATTCCAGGGATTCAAAGAAGGAAGGGTCATGGTGAGAGTGAAATACAGCACCGTTAGCAGCATATTAGATACATATAAAATAGTTCTTCCAGCCTGGAATAATTGCTCCATCACAGTGCCTGCCATATGGTCAGCAGCTTGTTGATGGCCTTTGCCCCAGCAGTCTCTGTAATGGCAGCATCTGAGTAGCTGTTCCAGTCCTTTTAATAAAGGCAGTTTTTCACACTGACTAGTTATGTGCTGTTACAGATTGCAAAGATGGCTATTATTTTGTTTAAGACTTACACACTTGCCAGGGGCTACTTCTGATTTGTGCTGAAGTAGAATAAAAAGCCTTGACTGTGTTGACCACAGAGACATGTATAGAAAAGAAACCAAGCAGAATTTCTTCTGCATGTTTAAGTATTCTTAAAGCCAAAGTTCTCTTCTTTATATTTCACCTAATTTTTCTAGGGTTTTCTGTTTATAGAAAACTCATTGCCTCAAACAGGTATGTTGGAATTATGGAAGCATCTAACATACTTCTAAAAAGGCAAAATAATGCCTTAACTACAATAGTCTTCACAGGGTTTAGTTTGACACTGGAATCAATTTTAGGCATCCTAACCCCCTGATTTTTATGTGTGTGGAGGCCTACATTTCTAAAATGTGTGCCTGCTTTATTAAAGTTAGAAGAGTTAATAGTTATTTTGACATATGAGCATACAAACTGAACTTGGCTGCTTCATGACACCCAGGAAATGGTGAAACTTACCTGGAAACTGTAACAAATAATTAGTTTGTTGTTGCCTATTTTTAATCCCCTTGAGGTTGACATTAAGTTACCAGGTTAATTATATTGATACATTTCTTTCTAGCTACTTAATTGTCCCCTGCACACTGGCTGGACATTTACAAGATATTTACAAGAGTTTTACAAGCCATTTCCATTGATGCAGGGATACAAATAAAATACAGATCATAACTTAAACCATCAAACTTATAAATTTGATGAAACCTCCTGAACAGATCATAGAATCATAGAATGGCTTGAATTGGAAAGGACTTCAAGATCAACTAGTTCCAACCCCCCTGCCATCTACTGTGATCTATCAGCATTCCTAGCTGGCTTTGCTTATATTCATGTCCTGGTTTGATTGGGTAAGATCATTGTTCTGTGTTTGAGCAGCACAGTTGAGCCTTCATCCATAATGTGGACTTCTAAACAGTTTTAAGAGGAAATCACATTTTTTCACTGAATATGTTACCTTCATAATTTTCAATACTTTTAGTGTAAAAATGTTTGATACATTTTTACAGCTACAAGGAGTTCTACATGATACCAACCATGTAAATTAGGGCAAGTTTTGACCAACTACTTTCAATACACCAAGAGTGAAAGTAGCTGTTTTTCAATAGCTCTCTGATTATCATATTATTTGGCTGAGAAGGGTAATACTTTTTCCTTTCATTTTGTTGTTAGTATGGTAGGGGGTTCTTTCTTTATTTTTACAGTGTGCTAATACCTTGTCTGTTTGGTATTGTTATTCATACATTTTCATGAAACCTGAAAGGAGGTTTCAAGATACAGAAGGTTGAGGTATCTTAATTTTCTTCCTGTGTAGCAGGGGCTTTCCATCATCATCTTCCATATTGATGGGCTTGTTCCTTTTCCTGCTTACCAGTCATAGGGACTGTAACCAATACATCCTATCCACAAGTGGCTCCATTTTACTTGAAAGTTAACTGCCAACTACTCTCCTATAGACTAGAGATCGTCCTTGGTCTTTCACCTTGTATTTTAATGCAGGAGTTTTTTGTTATGACCCAGTTCAATGACATCCCATGACATCCACCCACCACTAATCATTTGATTTTAATTCTTTTGTCAACCTCTGATACATCTCTGAATCATCATTTTATTGAGCACTGATGGATCCCATACTTCCTAATCCTGGCACCAGCCCCACTTCTACTGAATCATACCGACTATTCCTATATTTATTTCCAGGACCATGTACTGAGATGTGCTATAGAACATTATATAGCACTGAGATACTTCCCTTAGGATGGTGCGTCACAGGTATACCTGCCCAGTGACGTAGGTGGAAAAAAAGGGAGTTGGTAATTTCCTACCCATTGTTTGCAGCATATGTTTCATCCTGAGCGCCAATAACAAATTGGCCTGTGTCAGTTGTCTCCTTGTTGGAAAAATATTCCTGGGTTCTATGAAAACAAGCAACCCTGCATCAGAACTAGAATTAGGTATAGAAGAAAGTGGATGGTGTTATGTTTCTGAAGGCTGTGCATGTTGTCTATGTGGTTCTCAAGCCAACAACACAGCTGTGTATGCATGTACTGAATTGACAATGAGTTTTGGAACCTTATTGTGTGGGGGTTTTATCCCCCTACTGTTTTTCACATGATTTTACTTTTGGGGTTGGAATTAGATGAGGTCTTTGGAAATGTAGTTTAGTGGGGGCATTGGCAGTGCTGGGGAATGGCTGGACATGATCATCTTGAAGGTCTTTTCCAACTGAAATGATTCTATGCATGCTCTTCTGCTGTAGCAAAGCCATGGTGGTGATATACATAATTCAGCATCTTCACAAGAATGGTGAGATGGTAAAATATTGTTCATTCACATAAAAACTAGGAACAAGCATACTGAAAAAGTATGAACAGTGTATTATGATGCTCCAAAAGTACCATCATATAAACCTCAGTTTTCATTAACTAGTACACTCAACTGTGCATTAAGTGTCAAACTACAAATTCCTGCTCCAACATACCAAGATTAAAACTTCTTTTTGAAGAAGGTTTCTTAATATGGGCAATATAATCTGGTGATGAATACTAGAATACTAGTTACTGTGCTCTTATGATGTTATACAGAGTAGAAAGATTTATCTGAAACTCTGTTACAGAATCTTTGAGAAACAAAGATTTTCTTCAGCTCAAGCTTTCATATCTCAATGACCTCCTAGTGTTAAAGCTTTATTTTCTGTTTGTTTTTCATAAAAATGCCAGTATCAATGGTCAGTGATACTTATAGGTGAGTTATATAGCACTTTTCACTTATGCCTTATACATTTTGGATATAATTTTATTAACGTCAGCCTCCTTTTTGCCACACACTCATTTATTTACCAAATCAGCATTATATGATATTGACTCTGAGGTATTTAAACAATATGAAGTATATCTCAAGCCGAAACCTTTGTAGGATTCTATTCTAGTTTTATCTGCAGGTAGGCAAGTTTTCCTAGTGGAAATAACTAAAATCTTCTGAGTTTATCAGAGAAATGAAGGTAAATCAGGGGTCACAAAATAAAAAAGATAGTGAACAGAGAATTCTGCAAGTGAAGACACTTTTGCTGTGGTATTTTCCCATTATTCTAACACCTTTGATACTGTTTTATTAATTATTTTGTTGCTGGAAGTACTCATTTACTGTAGTTTTTCCCACAAATGTGATGGAACTTTTCTCTCCTACCTTCCAGATGAGTGGTATGGTGGTAGCAGTGCAGCAGTGTGTTTGTCTCTTTTGCTTGCCCTTTGCTGCTGTGCTGGTTCAATGTGTTACTATTGTTTCACTACCAAACCAGACCAGTAAATAGTTGGTGGATAAGAGAGTTTCATGGAATACAGAAAGAATCAAGCTCAAACACTACATTTAGATGAGACTTAAAATGAGCCATGTGTGACAGACGACTGCTCTGGCTACTGGGTCCTTTGTGGTGCTGAGGATTTCCTGAATACATCTGCACTGTCCTTTGGCACAGTGTTCCCACTTTTCAACTCAGGCCTCTGTGATCTAAGGTGTGTGTACCTAATTTATTCCTGAGGTCTCTCTAGGTGGAACATACTCAGTCCCTTGCTGATGAAGCCCTGGTGTATCTGAAATAATAGGTAAAAGACAATTGTAAAGACAGCATGGAGGGCTACCTCCACCTGACTGTCCTCCAGTGCCATCCCAGAACACATAATACTCATGGCTTTAAATTAAAAAGGGGAGATTTAGGTTAGATATTAGGAAGAAGTGCTTCTCTGTGAGGGTGGTGAGGCACTGGCACAGGTTGCCCAGAGAAACTGTGGCTGCCTCATCCCTGGCAGTGCTCAAAGACAGGTTGGACAGGGTTTGGATCAACCTGCTCTAGTGAAAGGTGTCCCTCACCATGGCTGGGGGCTGGAACTGAATGATCTTTAAGGGCCCTTCCAACACAAACTCTGATACTCTTCTATGCTTCATACCCTGCCTTATTCCATGCTGGAGTATACCACACCCAGCCTAAGCAGGATGGCTTCTGGAAGGTTGCCAAGTAACTTTGCCAAGTGAATTTGTCACTGCTCAAGATAACCTGAAAAACAACCCAGTAATTCTGAAAACAAAACCATCAGGGTTTATAGTGTTTTGGCTTGGGTTCATGAGAATACCTGGGCATAGCTCTGTTATACCTGGAGATAGCCTAGACTGGAGGTGCCAACTCCAGTTTCATCAGCCTTACACACTGCTAGCAGGTCTGGTGGCAGTTTAGCACTCCTGAATTCTGCCAATAGCAGTGAGCAGGGGCATTTTAAGTTTCAGAAAATGATAGAATCTATGTGAAGGAGAACGTGTGATTGCATTAAATGCATAAAATGCATCTCCTGGCAAGAAATAGCTCTGACAAGAGCTGCACAACCAGGAGATAGCCAACAGTAAGCACAGGAGGCTTCATAGGACACTGTGGTAGAAACATGTCATGTAGAGTGGATGGCATAGCATGTACCACAGCAGCCAGGAATGTACTCTGCTAATCATCTCAAAGGTGTATTCCCGTGCAACATGAGGCACCTGATCCGTGACCAAGGTTTTGATTCTCTCCTTGCTGAAGGCAGGTTAGAAAAACACAGCAGTGAAGTTCCACTATGGCATTGCACTTCTTACAGAATGATAGAATAATTTAGGTTGGAAAGGACCTTAAGATCATCCAGTTCCACCCCCCTGCTATTGGCAGGGACAGCTCACACTAGACCATGTCATCCAAGGCTCTGTCCAGCCTGGCCTTGAACATTGCCAGGGATAGAGCATTTACCAATTCTTTGGGCAAACTCTGTGTCAGCTCAGTTCTTACGCTGACTCCATTTTCCCCATCCCTGTTTCACTTGCTTTTTCCTTTGTTTTTCTTGCAGTTGCATCTTGTTACTCACAGAGAGATGCCTGTGTCAGTAGGCATCACACTTTGTCATAATGAGCCACCTCATCAGGCACTGCTCTGGGAATGTGATCTGTAAATGAGTAAACCTCCTCCTCATGCAGGTTTTGTCTTTGTAAAGCGGGTGTCTGCAAGAGTGCACTGTGGTGTGCCCATCTCACCAATATATTGTGAACAGAAAGGGGCATTCCCTTTTCCAGAGGTTTTATGCTAGAGATAAGGAAAGAAAGCAGATCTCTCTCTCTAGTTTTATAAATAGAAAGCCAGTGGCTTCACTGGCCATGCAGTTCAGGTGTTATCCTGGGCAATCCTGTAACTAGTCTAAGCAGTTCCTAACACAAGGCATTGTGCACTTGATAGCTCTATGAGGGAAGACACCTTGTGGTGACAGTACCATACTATAGGACGTGATCCGTTAGAAACTGTGTCACACGTGCAAAGCCTCAGTTCACCTGCGCCCCCATTCCACGAGGTGTGTCAAAACAGCAGCTGTTCACACAGCAATGGAAAAGCCGGTTCCTGTCTTTTCCCCTGAACATTCTTCATTTTGCAGTGAGTTGAATTACTACACATTTAATAGATATCCTGGAGTAGATTACGTACAATGTTGTGGTATTTTCTCAGACAGCCTCAAGAGGGAGTCAGTGGTTTACTGTGATACAGCGAAGCTGCCTAATGCTACAAAACTTGGTATTCCTTGAGAAAATAGAGCTTTGATCAGGCATACCCAGGGGGATGCAGAATTTGTGCACACAGCCTGCAGAGATTGTGTGAAAGTATTAGCACTTATGAGGGCTGGTAAGAACCTTGTAGAATGAAATCCTGCATCAGCTGGGAATCTGTTGCAAGACTGATGTATGGCAGCACAGCAATACATACAGCAACTGTTGTCCTAAGGTTCAAAATAATTTCAGACAAGGTAGAAGAGATTTCTAAGACCTGGATTGTGCCTTTGCACATCCCCTATCATTTGTCTTCAATTCTTTTCAGCATTGTTTGCCATTGTATATAACCACTATTCTCAGCATGGACTAACAATGCTCGGGGGTATCCACTTTATAGCAGTGTTAGAGGATAACACTTTACTCAACCATTTCCTGACTGTTAAGGATTATGAAAAATACAGTATTCAACTATAAATGTCTGTCTGTATGGCTATTCTTTCTATTGACTCTGTGATCATAGTGGTTAACTCTTGGGAATGTTATTGTCAATACTGTATTACTGGATAAAAAAATAAATAAATAAAAGAGAGCTGAGGACATTCCAGAAAGCATGACACGTATCTGTGACAATCTATAGGTGTAATTTCTCTATCAAGTGCCTCATGAGACAGGTTAGTATCACAGCCAGTGAATGGCTACAGTAATAAGTGCAGTTTTGACATGCAGTTAATCTAAACATCAGTATTCTGGCACATGGGGCTAGTAGCAGGTTTTCACACATATGTGCTATATATAGTAGAGGCACATGACCAGATAAGTGAGATTATTGCAAGTGCATCCAGAGAATTTACACTGGTAGCTAAGACTATATAGACTTGTCAGTGCTGGTGTTATACCACAGCTAGATGTCTAGGTGACTAGGGAAGTTTAATCCTACTGGAAGATGTCCCTGCCCATGGCAGAGGGGTTGAAACAAGATGATCTTAAGACCCTTTCCAACCCAAACCATTCTATGATTCTGCTGTAACTTTATAGCTGGAAGTTGTAAATTAATAGCTGTTAAATGCTGAAGAACATCATCATTATTTGCAGCTATTTTGGTAATGCAGGCACTGTAAAATTTTAATTAACAGTAAGTGCTGAAATGAGTAGTGGGAAGATAGGCCTTGGTAAGTTTCAGTGCACCATTTGCCTTGAATAATGTCATGTGATTAAACAAATACTCTTCTATCCCCTTCATTTGATCTGATTCCCCCACTAACCATCACTGGTAAGACTTTGCTGCTAGTGACTGAGGAAGTCTGATACAGTACTAAGTTATCATCCAGGAATTTTATGCATTTTTCATAAGGTTTTTCTTATTCTGACATTTTTCTCTACCCTTTGTCATCACAATCATTTTATTGTGTTATTCGTAGGACAAAAGGATCAAATGTATTCCATAATTTTCACAGTTCCATAATCTCCCAAAATAAGGCCTTCTATAACACTTGTTCAGTTGTCTGATGCATTTAGAAGAGGTGTTTTTATATTACCTCCAAATTTCCGGGCAAAAATTTTCAATGTTTGTTGAGGAATGCATTTCAAATTAGGTGAAATGTCGCAAGATTTACTTGTTTTTCCTGCTTCAAAATGTTTTCAAAACAAACATGGAATAAATGCATTATAGATAAAACAATTATTGAGGAAGGAGGCTATTTCCTGCATCTAACAAGTGTAGAAAGCATCTTTGATATTACTTTCATTCTCAGAAAGTTTGATTTAAGGATGTCTTTACCTGTAAAATGTATGCTGAATTAAGAGAGATTGTGCTCAGCTAAGGGAGACTGAAAACTAAACTAACTGGAAACATTTGACGATAAGAGGATTCCTCAGCAGTGTTAGAAACACTAATGAAGACAGGGATTCCTAGTATAGGCAGGGACCTGACTTTGGAAAGCTGTGCCCAAAAGAGTTCACCTGGGTGTCCCTCACAGTGCAAAAAGCAGGATTCAGAGAGTCACAGAACTGTTGGGGCACCTCTGGAGATCAGCTAGTCCAGCCTTTGAAGCAGGGTCAGCTAAAGCAGGTTGTTCAGAACTGCATCCAGTCCGGTTTTGAATATCTCCAAAGATGGAGACTCCACAACCTCCCCTGGCAACCTGGGCCACTGTTTTACCACCCTCACGGTAAAAAGTTGGGGGGCTTTAAAGTTTCAATGGATTTGGTTTGTATTTCAGTTTGGTTCTATTGCTTCTTGTTCCTTCACTGGACACCACCAAGAACAACCTACCTTCTTTACTCTGTTCCCATCAGGTATTTATACCCAAAGATACTTTTGATACCTTCTCCAGGCTGAACAGTCCCAGGTCTCTCAGCCTCTCATTAAATGACAAAAACTCCAGTCCCTTAATAATCTTGGTGTCCCTTTGACTGCCTAGCTCAGTATGCCCATATCTCTTTTGCCCTGGAGAGCCCAGAACTGGACTTTGCACTCCAAATGTGTCTCATCAGTGCAGAGAAGAGGGGAGAATCACCTCCCTCCACACAACTAGCTCACACTCAACTTGTTTTCCACTAGAACCTCAGGTCTTTCTATCCAAAGTTGCTTTCCAGCTCTTCAGCCCCCAGATACATGGAGTTATTCCTCCCTAGATTGCAGAGCTTGGTGCTTACCTTTGTTGAGCTTCATAAGATTCCTGCTTGGTAATTTCTTCAGCCTGTTGAATGTCCTCTGAATAGTAGCACCAGCTGCATCAATCACTCTTCACATTTTTTGTCACCTGCAAACTTGCCAGCTGCTCTCCAGCTCAACTCTGTGATACTGCTCACAAGCTTTTCAGCCCAGCAGGTCAACCAACTTTAAGTCTACCTTCCTGACCACTTATCTAGGCCATTTTTCATCAATTTGCTAATGAGGATGTTACAATCATCAAGTGGATGTTACACTTCAGCAAGTGTTGAAAGCCTTGCTGAAGTGAACATAAACATCAATTGCTCTTCCCTCATCCATCATGCTAGCTATTTCATCACAGAAGGCTGTCAGGTTAGTCAGGTATCATTTCCCTTTCATAAATCAACTCTGACTACTTTAAATCACCTTTTTGTCTTCAGCATGTTTGCAAATGGTTTCCAGGATTATTTGTTCCATTTCTTTCCCATGGGTAAAGATGAGGCTGACCAGTTTGTAGCTAGTTGCTTTGAATGACTTCTGGAGGAGCACAGTTGGCCAGTTAAACTGTCTGCACAGCAGCAGCAAACAATGTCTATATTCATCTCAGCAATCTGCTGTACACATGCACAGAGATTGCACTCCAAGTTCCTTATCTCTCTAATTATATCTATTACAAAAAGCAGCTTTTGAAAGTAGAGAGGACATTTTAATGAATTCTCAGTGTTTCTTATGCTTTTCATATCTGAAAATGCGTGTCAGAAGCATGATGTTGTATAAAACCTTCAGCAATCGAAGTATTTTACTTGGTCTTGCTTAACAGCTATTAGTCATGATAGATATGGCCCCTTATTCCTTGACAGTAATCATTTTGAGAGGTAGTACCTTATCTATCATTGCAAACAACAGAAAAGCTGATCTGTGCTGATTTTCTGTGCTAAACAGATTTACCTTACTGAAAAAAAAAGAAATTAAGACCTTTTTTAAATAGAAATTCTGTTTGAATTTACAGTCTGAGGATGTCAATGAGGGAAGTTGTATAAGGACAGGTAAGGTCTTTTATTAGACTTTCATTAGAGAAAGTAGGCAGGAGTATTTCTGTGGAATTGTTAATGGCAAGATGTAGGTTTAGACTATGCTAGATCATAGCTAAAACCAAGACAGGGATGTCAGATCACTATTCATTACTAGAAAGCTTGAAGATTTCTTCACCATACTCTCCATAGAAGATTTCAGTGATTTCTAAATACCTGGCAAGTTTACACAAGGGATATTAGTATTTCTGAGCCTTCTGAAGAGCAAAGACTTGGCCTAAAATTCTACCTTTTTGAGATTCTGTGTTCTCTTTTAAAATCTTCATTAGCGCTATCAAGTGAGTTTACCAGTGAATTACTGATTAGCACAGTCTGAAATTATTACATTAGAGCACATTAGAGGACATTCTGAAAGTATTAGAACCTTTGAAAAGACCATTCTGCACAAAATGAATGGGGAAAGGAACTGACTTATTGCATATTGGGACTCTTCATTAGGGACTACATTAATAGGACAAGGGGTAATGGGTTTAAACTTAAACGGGGAAGTTCAGGTTAGAAATAAGAAAGAAGTTCCTACTGTGAGGGTGGTGAGGCACGGAAACAGGTTGCTCCAAAAAGTGGTAAATGCTCCATCCCTGGCAGTGTTCAAGACTAGACTGGACAGAGCCTTGGGTGACATAGTCTAGTGTGAGGTGTCCCTGCCCATAGCAGGAGGGCTGGAACTGGATGATCTTAAGGTCCTTTCCAACGCATTCTATGATTCTATATCGGAAAATGGCTTCATTTCAGCATAGATAGAGCTGGTACCTCTGTTATTCCTTAGTAGTGGGTGAGGTCAGCAGTGACTATTCGGTAACTTACTGAATTGACCCATCAGCTCTAGTCAGACAAAAAAAATTGAGGGCCTTTTCTGGATAGGATTTTGCTATGTTGTACAAAACACACAAGCTGTATGTTACCTCTCCATCAGTGTTGCTTTGAAAATGTGCAAGATGTGTTCTCTTACCTGCAGTAACCCTGTCTTTTGGGGCATGTGATTTAGACCTGATACAAGTTTCACCTGCAGTAACCATGGAAGCAGGTTATGTCGAAGTCTGCTTCACAGTTGAGGCTCACTAACACAGCTGCAGTAAATAAGTCTTGGAAAGGGCTCCTCTCTCAGGTGCTCAGTAGTTACTGCTTCAGTGGTTTGGTTTCACTAAAACCCTTTCCTTGAGTGGTTTCCTGAGGATAGTTGTGTTATTTTTTCCCTTTCTTTTTTCCTGGTGAACAAGTTTGAGTCATCTTTACTTCAAGTAAGTAAAATAAGCTCATATGGGATGAGGTGTTAAAGGGTGTTGATGCTGCTTAATTGTCTGTGTATGAATATTATTTTCTAGGAATACACTGAACTTTGTGGTTCGCATAAGTAACATTAGTTATAGGTGACTTTAAAAAGTATTCATATGGAGTTCTTGGCCCAGGTTAAGTTTAGGGGGCTTTGCATGTCTGTACATTGACTGTTACATTTCCTTGAAAAAAATAAACCAAGAGATTGATTATTTTCTGAAATGGGTTTGCTATTTGTTGAGTTGCTATTTGTGTATTGGAGAATGCTGCTGCTTTTTAATTCTAATTATTTCTGATGTAATTTAGAGTTTTAAAACTGTCAAAGTCTGTAATGTGTCACAGTTAGAATAATGCTTGTATCTGAATTCTTTACATGAAGGAAAATGGGGCTTCTTGAATGGTTTTGTTTGTTATGGGACTTCACTGTTACATCCTTTATCTGTTTTCCCTGTATTCCTAAAAGTCTCCTGATACCTTCTACTTTCTTAACTCCTTAATTTTGGAGAGAAATGATTATGAGGAAATCTGTTTATAGAAAGTTGACTTTTATTGTATGAGAATAACTTGTGATCCCTAATGGCCCCACTTGAAACATATGCAAAAGAGCCAAATACTTCCCATGCCTTATAAATCAGGGAATGTTCAGATATTCTTATCAGTGTCTTGATGTCTTTTAATCTTGAGTGTTTGGGTTGGCAATTTTGTGTTAGCCCAGCAGAGTAATTGCTTTGTGGAAAATATACCTCAGTTTTCATAACATAGTCTATAGTTTTGTTACAAATATATGCATCTGCTCTGAAAGTGAACTATGCTCCTCTTCTCTGTATAAAGAAACTATTTCTTTCCTCCTCATGATTCTTTTAGCTGTTCTTGGAAATGTGTTACTAAATTATCTATTTCCACTTCTCTCACACAGATAGTGAATTATCATTGAAGAGTACAGAGTGCATGATTATCTTGTGTGGTCACAGAGAAGTAATGAATATGGAAATAAGAAGTGCTAGTAGAGAACTTTTATTGTGTGCTCCTTGTCCTCCCACACCGGTTTTGTCCTTGTTATGTTAGAGATCTTGGATTTTGAGGTTAAGTCTTCAGTAAGCAATATCCCTTTAGCTGGGGGCTTCTGTTTGTCATTGGAAAAGGCCTTTTCAGCAGAAAGAGAGAAGGATTTATTGGGCAAAGTGTTATTGTATAAGGAAATACTACATGTGTAATTCTACAAACAGGAAGTAGTGTAAGTCCTAACAGTGAGAAAATGTGGCCTGAGGGGAGTATGAAAACAGACATTGCTTGTTCAGTTGGATTATTTTTGTATTGTCAAATTAGTTGGAATGGTAGGAATAACAAACTGTGTGGGAGAATGGGAGAGGTGGGAGAAAGGAAAAGATAAGAAATGACTTGTAGGAATACCAAGGACTTGCACAGCTGGAGTTTTCCCAAATAACATCAAGTTTCCATTGGCCAATAATGTGATCCTCAGTGGCAATTTATGCCTAAGATGAATCCTAAGGATGAATTTTAGAGAAAGCTTTGGCAAAGAGGCATCCCAAAATAATTCACAAAGGCTCTTTAGTGAGAAAGGGGTGGTAGAGCTTGGTCTCACTGCCTCCTTTCCATTTGTGTAGAGTTCAGCATGAAGAGATGACTCTTCTGTGTGTTATCTTGGAGATGTGGCCAAGGAACTTACAGGTAGTACTAAGAGGTAATAATACCATTGTTTTTGGGAAGCATTGGAGAGATGTTTGGATGTGAGGGATAGGAAGCACATGGCAATGTAACAGAAGTCCCAGTTAAGAAGTCTGCAGTAGTCCCCAGTACCTAATATATAGGATTAAACACAGATGTGAGAGTGGAAACACGAAGTAGTGATTGAATGCATCAGGGGTAAAGCTCTGTGCTTTGAAGCAGGAACTGCCTCTCATACATCCGGACAACTATTTACTCCATGTACTGCCAGATGTGTTGTCTTTGTTGGAGTTGAAACTCTGCAAAATAGAGCCCAAGCCTGAAAAACATGACAAAATAACAGAGTTAGCTTTGATCTGGAAAACAACAACTGAGATGCTAGAGTTGTGTAATAAAAATACCTCTTTCTGAACTGACAGTGGGGCACAAGTGAAGTGCTGAGGTGTTATGATTTTTAAATAACTTGGGATGATTTGGGGAGAATTACGTCTGGTTTTAATAGACAATTTCTGTCTGTTTGTGGGCAGAAGCAGTGAAAAAGCAGTTAAAAGAGCAGTGAATTGTAGCTGGACTTAGATCTAAGAGAAATGAAAGATGTTTAAAAAAAAAAAAAAGAAGTTTGGAGGGCCAACTGTGAAGTCAGTAGGGCCTGTTAAGCACTTTGGCTTTTAGTATGAGCAGAAGCTGCTTGATCCTGTGAACACAAGGGCACAAGTAAAAGATCTGCTCCAGGCATTCACTACCTGCAGCCTTCGTATGGTGGCACCGCACTCCAGGCCAGACTGGTGTGGTTGCAACCCTTTTGCTTCCTCTGTTGCAAGTAGTTGTCAAGTGAAAGTATTTCACACTGAGAACAGGCTGCTGCTGAGTGTGACTGTAAAATATATACCTTCGGAGTTTTAAAATGTGCCTTTTTAACCACCACGAAACAAAGTCAAAGCATTTGACGCATTCACTGCTGTGCTGTGTAGTTGCCATCAGTTTACTGCTTCAAGAGTAGATTAGTTCAAGTGAAATCTTTCAGCCTGATACAACTGGGCACGAGGTTTTAAGTATCAAATGTAATTTCAGAGAGCAAATGAGCACAAAGCTTCTGTGCATCCCATGCACCGTAAGTCAAGTGCTGTTTGTAAGTAAGAAAGCTGTTTGAAAAAATCAATGTTTGACATTTAATATATGACAGCTTTTTGCAGTTGCTGCAGTTTCGTGTACGGAGGACTGAAGAGAGGCTGAGCATTAACAATGTGAACTCTTGGCTGCCTTCACTCTCCGTGTTGCGTTCTTGTTACCTATTGCCAATGTAATCCAGGGGCTCATGGAAGGAGAATGGCTCTGCCTGGGAGCTCTCAGGGTCGGGTGGCAGTAGACAGTAGCGGACTCGTGCTCTTTGGAGGGTTTACTTTTTCAAGAAAAATGTGAAAACTGCATTTAAAGGTTAAACTAGAAGAACGTTGAGAACCTAATGCGTTGTAATGAGGTTTCTGCTGCCTCCGCCGCCACCCTTTCTCCCCGGTGCAGCCGAAGGGGGGAGCCCTCGCCCCGGGCAGGCCCCGCGCTTGGGCGGACGGACGGGAGAAACAAACCAGGCACCTCCGTTCCGTACCCAGCTCCCGGTTCAAGGTCAGGGCTGTGTAAACTGCTGCACAAAGGCTCCTTTCAGCAGCTGGCGCACCGGCTTCGCGGCTTCCCGCACAATCCCCCATTCATGCGGTGACCCCCGCGGGGCCAGGCGTGCGCGACCCTCACCCCGGGGAGCCGCCACAGAGCCCGGTCCCTGCTGTGGGCCCATCCCGAGAGGGATGCGCAGGGCGCGCGGGCAGCTGCCCAGCGGGGCCAGCGGCAGCCGAGCGCCCGTTGTCGCCCGGTTCCGCAAAGCCAGCGGAGCCTCGGCACTGACCGGGGGTCCCCGCCCCTCATGGTAGTATTTGCATATTGCCCGCCCAGCTGGAATTTCATTGGCGGAGACGGTCTCGGTCGGCGTGGCTGATTGGTGCTTCTCGCCGCAGCTCATTTGCATGTGGCGGTGCGGGGCGCCCGGCAGACCTGCGGCGGCGAAGTTGAGTCGGAGCCGCCGCCAAGTGTCCCGCCGAGCCCGCCCAGCGGTCCCCGCGCCCTGCCCGGCGGCCTCTCGCTCCCGCTGCCGCCCCACCGAGCCTGAAGATGGCTGAAAGCAGCGTCCCTGCGGGATGGAGGTAGCCGGCCCTCGGCGGAGCCGGCGTGCGGGGAGGGCTCCTGCCCTCTGTGCTGCAAATCCTCCCGCGCCGCTGGTGTGGCGGGTGGCTCTGGGTCGGTAGGAGCAGAAGTGATCTGCGCCAGCCTCACCTTTCGTGCTCTTCGTCGTTGGCTTAACCCGTCTTTCCTATGGCTGGGATATACAGCTCTACTCTGAAGACCCTGGAGGATTTAACTTTGGACTCTGGTTATGGGGCAGGGGATTCCTGCAGGTCCCTTAGTCTCTCCTCTTCCAAGTCCAACTCCCAAGCCTTCACCTCTTCTCAGCACCGAGGCAACTGGTGGTACTACTCGGGCTCCATGAACAGTAGGAATAACAGCTGGGATACCGTGAACACTGTTCTGCCGGAAGACCCCGAGGTTGCAGATATTTTTTCCAAGTGTCCTAAGCTGCCGGATCTAGAGGAATACCCTTGGACTGATGAAGACATTGGAAAAATACTCCGAAAAGGGAAGGGAGATGGCAACACCAGAACCTTTTCTCAGGAAGCTGTCAGGCGGCTCTCGCAGTTGCTGAGGCGCGCCTTGATCAGGGTCTCCAGGGAAGCTCAGCGGCTCAGCGTGATGCACTCCAAGTGCACCAGGTTTGAGGTGCAGAGTGCTATAAAGCTCATCCAGAGCTGGTCGCTGTCAGAAAGCTGTGTCTTGGCCACCGTCAAGGCTCTCTCTCTGTACAGCATGAGTGCTGGAGATGGACTGAGGAAAGGTAAATCAGCCAGATGTGGCCTCACCTTCTCAGTGGGGAGGTTTTTCAGGTGGATGGTGGACACCAGGATCTCAGTTAGGATCCATGAATACGCAGCCATCTCTTTAACCGCCTGCATGGAAAACCTTGTAGAAGAGATTAAAGCTAGGGTTTTGGCAAGTCAGAGCCCAGATGGTGGAGGAGGGGAGATCTCAGCTGAAATCTTGGAGATGGTTATCAACAATGATGCTGAACTTTGGGGAGTGCTGCAACCTTATGAGCATCTCATCTGTGGGAAAAACGCTAATGGTAAGATCTGGCTTTTACCATATCTGGTCTTTCATACCAGCAGAATTTACACTCATCATTGATCCCTATGGATTTGGAGGTTTGTTGGGGGGTTTTCTTTCCTCTGAATTGCATCTTGGTTGTGGTGGGGGTGTGTGTGTGTGTGTGTGTGTAAAGTAGACATGATGGTGTTACCAGGCAAGAAGGATCCTGCTTTATTCTTAAGATGTACCAGTTAGAAAAGGTGCAGAGGCTGTGTGAAACCAAGCCCTGTTGTCCTAACAAATGTCTCCTGACTTTCTCCCAGCTGCTGTTTTGAGCATTTTTACTCTAACTGGCGTGTAAACATGCTTCTCTGTAACCATTAGATGAAAATTGCTTTACAAGCAGCTCTTCAGAAAATACCACGATTGTTTTTAAACAAAATTTAGATTGTAGCAAGTCTCCTGTAATTTCAATATAAAGAGGTTAGTCCTACAAACAGCCTGGAGAGGGAAAACAACATTCTTTTTTTTTTTTTTTTGTGGTAGTAAAATTCAGTTTCTGAGCAAAAACTCATAACTACACGTAAGTGTTACTTTAGACTTCCTTCTAGTTTAGCAGAAACCTGTGTTGTAATTACACTTGTGCAACCAACAAGAGCTTGGCTTGCCAAAGCGAGTATGCAGGCTGGTGCCTCAGTAATGAGAATAACATGGCATTAAGGTACTTACCTCTGTAATTTGTTTAGAAAGCAGCCTTTTTGAACAGTTAAGCAAATAAGCAGATAGAGGAATGTTGGCGTCTGCCTGTGAGACTGAGGAGCAGTTTGGAAGGTTTAAGTCATGACAGTTCTGCTCAGGAGCTGCGCTGTTTATTTTGCATTGTCACACTGAGGAGTGCCGTATTTTTTCCATGGAAAACTTGGAGAAGTGTTTAATTTAGAAAGCTCTTCTGTGCACCACACACAGCTGCATGACTTCTGCTGTAACCTCGTTGTTATGGTCAGATATTCCATGCATAATACCTTTATGATTTAACTCCATAAACCCGAGTGGCTTGGTCCTCTTCAAAAGATAAACTCTTGGTGAAAAGTAAGTTAAAGGAGAGGATTTTCTGAGGAAAAAATATACTTTAGGTGTATTCGTACTGAAATGCTTTGTCAGAGAAGGGCTGACTCAACTTCTTCTCCTTGGGTGCATTGATTTCCTGCACTTATCCTAGACCAAAGCAATAGCATCGTGATGCAGATGACTAGTGGATAGGTGCAGGGACTGGCCCCATGGGTCAGCCTGGTTTAAATTACAACTTAAGAGGATGGCTGCTGTTATGGTGCTCGCAAAACCTCTCTGTGCACTCTATCTACATTCAGTCTACTGTCAGTGCTACTAAAGGTATGTGAAATAAATGTGAAGAGCGCTTTGGGATGTGCTCTTGGCACTGGTGCAAGACATAACTGTAACTTTCAAAGTCAGAGGCATCTACTTTTTTAACTACAAGCTCTTATTCAGGCAACTATAGAGGTATGAGGATGTCTTGTCCTCTGCCAAAACACTTGTCAGAATTCTTTGTGTACTATGGGAGTACTTGTCACCAGGTCCAAAAAGAGGACTCAGTTCCCTCTCTTGTCCCTATTTAGGGAAGCTGGAATAAAATGGTGTTGTTCTGTATAGTAAAACACGCACCTCTCTGCTCATTGCTTCTGCCACACAGGTTCTGTGTGTAAAATGGAGAGGAAGTCAGTCCCTCAGTGCCTTTCTTTCATCAGAGAAATCTTGGGAAAATGGCAGTGATTGAATGGAAGCTGGTGTTCAATGGGGACAAGAGTGACAGTGCAGGGAAATGCTTATAAATATTCAAACCCCCAAATGGTCAGTTATGATAACGGCTGCGGAGTGTCATACCCAGCAGTTGCTGGCCACAGAAGGATTGGCTTCTGTTGCCTCTTTTGTTGTCCCTGTCTTTCAGATCAATTCTGTCGATAATTGAATGCATTTTTTAAGTCTGAAAATTGAATAAACCCCCACATGAAGGTATCTTGTGATCTCCTGTGACAGTCTGTCACTAGTATTTTACCTGACACAAGTCAGTGAATCTTCTAAATGGCTTTTCTTGCAGTTGTAAGACCACAAATGGTTTTATCTGGATGCAAAAAAGCTTGAAATAACTTCTTTATTCTTCTCCCCATAGGAATTGTAAATGAGGAGCATTCACATCATGCTCCTCAGTGCTTTCAAATGATCTTGTCTTTTACATTAATTTAAATCTGAGGTAGATCTAGTGGTAAAATAACTGGCTATATTCCAGTATAAGGAAAAGGAAAACTTGCTTTACTGTCATTTTTATGTCTTTTCTAGTAAGAGAATTTTAATGGAGTGTTTGTAAATTGTGAACTTGGCATGTATTTGTTGGGTTTTGTTTTATAGCACCGAGTTTGATGTTAGAGATAAAAAGCACTTAGAGGTTAAGTTCTAACTCCAGTCAAGCATTGCAATCTCTGGATGAAATCCACGGCAGCGTACTACGTAGAAGATTGCACTGGATTATCATAATGGGCCTTTCCGGCATTATGATCTATTGAATATCATTTTCATTATTAGATCAGGATAGAGTGCTGCTTTGGCATCTAAGAAACAGTAAGTAAATATATAAATCTTCATAAAATCTCTAAGAGACTGAGGTTTAGACCTGTATTTCTTCAGTGACTTAATCTCTCATCAAGACCATATAGTCCAGTCACTACTCTGAAGGCTTTGGAGGCTGAAAGCTTAATCTGTATTGCAACAAATGTGTTTACCCTTCACACACCAGGTGTTGATTCAGACTTTAAAACTCTACATGCTTAAGGGGAATTTTAATATTATTTTCAAGTAAATAATAACTTGTGGCTTATTTATTCACCCTTTGTGTGAAGCTCTTCTTTAACTGACTGTTTGCTGCTTCCAAGAGACATTTTCTGCTGTCAGTGTGAGCTCTGGCTGCACACTTGGGACTCAGTCTCTGCCTTGGGAAGGATGAAGGAACTGAGATGATGGAACATCATCTGAGCTTCTGGCCCTAAGGAGTTCTGTAAAGCTCTCTGGGTGTGTTAATGCCTCTGAGAGCAAAGTGGTTTTAGACAGGGTCTAGGTGAGATGTTGCAAAAATAATGTGATGGAAAGCTCGAAAGAAAATGAAACAACCTCAGCAAAAATGATAAGCAGCTACTGAACAACATAGCCACTGGAAGGTAAAAACCAAAGTCCTATAAATTGGAATGCATGTATATGGAGATACATGATGTGCATTGCTTTGATACAGCTAAAGTAGATAATGCATCTGGTAGTTTCACAGTGATTTTGAGACATACTAATTTGAAATAGCCTATTCATTTAAAATGTTTACTAGGAGATGAGGAAAAATACAAACTTAATTTGGGAATGTGATTCTTTTGCTTGATGGTCCTGTGTTTGGTTTTAGAATCTGAACTGTCAGCACTGCAAATCCATTCTGATGTTACTGCCCTATTAACTGCAGCACTTACGTTGTACTTAACTATGGGGTTATTGCCAAACACTCCTGCGACAGCCAGTTCACCTGCTGGGCTATTTAATGCATCAGCACATCCTGGTGCTCTGTAGATGTAAGTGTTGACAGATGTGTTCGTGGGGAGGAAAGAAAAGGGCGGGGGAGGGAGAATTTAACTTGGTAGCACTGTTTCTTCTCATTCATCTTACCTGAAAAACTTGAAGTTCTGTGTGTACAAACTAATCCAGAAATCAGCTGTTTGCTTGTAGAAACGGAGGCTGAAAGAAGCTCTATTTGTGTCTTGAGGCATTTTTCTTAGAGAGAGGTTGAGGGAGAATATGTGATCTTTACTCATGGTGGGAGAGAATGATTCGAACTCTATAAAATTAGACCAGGGATGAATTTTCTCCTCTGATGCTACACACTGTGGCACACCTTGTCAAGTGTGGATTTTGGATTTAGTATCACAACCTAATCCCATTTTCTCTTCTATTTCTCACTAATAGAGGTTAAAAATTACATCTGTTTTTTAATACTGAGGATTTTTAAACTGTGCGATTCTAAAAAGTCATTTTTCTAGTTACCAAAACAATCTGAAATGATTATTTCAGTGTAGTCATGGTACTGTACTGAAATCCAGCATGGGGGGAAAAAAAATGTATGGCATTTCAATAACTTAGACTGTCCTTTTGTTATCTGAACTGAACAAACTGGTGTGCTCATAAAGAGCCTCATCAATTTTAATAAGCTATCAGCTCCACAACTATTCAGAGGAAGAACTGCATGTTGAAAGGGGGGCATTTTGGGGAAGAGAACTGCAAATGCAATCAATAAACCAAGTGGAGTAGAAATAGAAGGCAAATACAGCAGTGCCACAGATGGTTTGTGAATCATTTAAAACCATATACTAAACAAGTGCCTCTGTCTTCTGTGTTGGCATATCTGAAGCTGTCATTTGAAGCAATATTGCTTTCTGGGGATTCCTGGGCAGGGCTGATAGACCTACGTGCAGGTTTCCATGTGAGGTGAGCTGCTTGTAGCTCTGATCCCATTCAAACCATGGCTTCGTTCACCTCTGGAAATGTACCCCCAGCATACCTTGTGTGCTTCCACTCCTACGTGTTCAAGAGCTTAGATTTATATCCACAAACCCACAGGGACAAATTCTTTAAACCTAAATGTTAGTGCTTGTATATACATGCTCACCTCTTCTACAAAGGCAAACCACTAGGTGCACAATTAGAAATACAAACATCTGCAGATATTCATCTTGCTTATGTTAAAGGGTAGATCAAGTAAAGCTAAAATGCTTCCCCCATCCCATCCCCCTCATAGTGGGCTTTATGTGTGTATATATGTTTTATTTAGTGATTGTAAGGGAAAACTTCAGTAATGAAGCCATAATGCTGCCTTAAAATGCCTTCAAATTGCTGATATTACACCATGGTAATAGAATTCGTATCCTTTCAGTTGGTTAAGGTGAAGTGCTGAAACTCCTTCATTTTGTAACCATTAGTAGCAAATGCTGATATTTGGATTTCAAGTGGAGTATCAGTGATGGCTTAACCCTGTGAAACTGTGGAGTTAGGCCTTCAAAGAAGAAACCTCTTGCAGAGAAAAGTCTGTGACCTGTTGTGTCAAGGCTGAAGTCTGTTATTACTGTTATGCAATGGTTTTGAATGGAACAAATACATTGGAGGCCAGGACAGAATTTTATCCTTGGTATATAGAACCCTAAGTTCTACCAGGGTTTTTGGGTGTTAATATTTATTTATTCATTCATTTTCAGGATGACTTTTCTGAACTTAGCCACCAGAGTGGAGATTTTTCCTTTGCACCCATCTAATTTCTTATGTGATTTGAAGCCTGAACTCATCTGATCTGGTTGTTGGCGAGCTTCCCTAACTCATCTCAAGCTTTACAAATAGCGTCTTCTTTCCTGAGACAGTGCATGGATGTTGTATATATTCTAGTTGGTTTGAAATCTTAAATCCTACCTAATTTGGGGCTATTCCAAATCTAACTGCAATAGTATCATAGAGTGGCAGTGAATTTTGAATAAACTGTGTTTCGATAATGGGGTTGAGATGGAAGATTTCTTTACAGTGAAAAATCTTGTTTGGGTAGTAATGTTGTTGTCATGTTCTCATGTTGTAATGATTTATTTCTGCTGATGTACCTGATATGATTCAATTGGTTCAGCTAATGGTCCATTTAGAGCTTCCTTCCTTATCTGTTTCAGTTTTTTTATCCCTTTCCGTAGCTTGGTATTGTACCATATGAGTATGCAACACTGCAAGGGAAATGTTTAATCTTATAAAACCCTCTGTATGAAGTCTAAGTAAACTACTAGAAATACTTACTTAAAATAACTATAAAATTCACTTATGGGCTTAGGACTCAAGCATTTAAATAACTTCGAAAGAACTGAAGCTCAAAAGTGCCTGCTTGGGAGCTTAATCCCAAGATCTTTATGGTGATCAAAAGGAGTGTGACCAGCAGGTCGAAGGAGGTGATCCTGCCCCTCTACTCTGCTCTCATGAGACCCCACATAGAGCACTGTGTGCATTTCTAATGTACTCAACATAAAAAGGACATGGAACTGTTGGAACAAGTCCAGAGGAGCCCATGAGGATGATCAGGGGCTGGAGCACCTCCTGTATGGAGACAGGCTGAGAACATTGGGCACTTGAGCCTGGAGAAGAGAAGCTGTGTGGAGACCTCAGAACAGCTCTGAGCCCCCTTCAGTGTCTGAAGGGAGCTACATGAGTGCTGGAGAGGGACTCTTCATCAGGGACTGTCGTGATAGGTCAAGGGGTGATGGGTTTAAACTTAAACAGGGGAAGTTCAAGTTGGAGATAAGGAAGAAGTTCTTTACTGTTAGGGTGGTAAGGCACCAGAATGGGTTGCCCAGGGAAGCTGTGAATGCTCCATCCCTGGTGGTGTTCAAGGCCAGGTTAGACAGAGCCTTGGGTGACATGGTTTAGTGTGAGGTGTCCTTGCCCATGGCAGGGGGTTGGAGCTGGATGATTCTAAGGTCCTCCCTAACCGTAACTATTTTATGATTCTATGAAGTTCTTTACTGTGAGAGTGGTGGGGCCCTGAAATAGGTTGCCAAGAGAACTGGTAAATGCTCCATCCCTGGCGGTGTGCAAGGACAGGCTAGACAGAGCCTTGGGTGACATGGTTTAGTGTGAGGCGTCCCTGCCCATGGCAGGGGGGTTGGAACCAGATGATCTTAAGGTCCTTTCCAACCCAGACCGTTCTGTGATTCTGTAAAATGCAAAAATAAGGCTAAAGGTTGTATTAATCCTGTGATCTTCACCAAGTCAATATGTTGTTCTTTCTTTCAGTGAACTGTAACATGAACAGGTGTTTATCTTGAGCAGTTTGTCCGTTGTGCCAGCAGAATTCAAACGAAGAGAAACAGGCTTCTAAACACAGTAAACCCACTAGATACTGACAGTGCCCAGCAAATCCCTCGGCAGTCTTTATTCTTCATGTTTAGAAACAAGATCAAAACAGTTCTTCGTTTACATTTTAGCCTTCATTTTGCGTTTAGTCAGTACTAAGTTTTCAAAGCAATATATGTGGTCCCTGTTTCTAAACGTTTTCACATTGTTCCAGTCTCAGGACTTTGCAATTTCACTGTCTGGACACTAAGAAAAACTTCTCTCATTGACTAAATTCAACTCCACCAGCAGTCAGCAGAAGAAAATGTCCATTTGCTCCCATTGAACTAGGAAAATTCAAGCTTAGGAACAAAGTAATTTCTGATGCTGCTCTTATTTTAATAGGATTCATTTACATGTTGTTTTGAACTTAAGTGCCTAACGTGGCATTTGGTTAAATCGAAGTAAGCCCGGGGCAATGGCAAAACCAGTACAATGGGTGGCTTCATGTTTTCTTAATTTACAAATTGGGACAAAAATATTTCAACAGAACTGATTCATTCCCTTACAGAACAAAAGATAGGTTAAAACCAAACTGTCAGACCTTGTTGGGGCGTCTAAGTCAATTTAAGGATTCAAAGTTGTATATTTCTGAATGAGGAGAGCCTTTTAAATGGAGTTGTCTTCTTGGCCTTATCACAGGAAAACAATAATAGACAGAGGAAGGGTGCACAGATGCTGAAAGGTTTGTTCCTTTCACCCAAACAACCCAAACTTGCTTTCTGACTTAGGTCACACACCAAGCTGGAGCTGTGAGCTCATTCTGGTCCCTGGGAAAGGTTTGGCTACAGCGGGTGTGACTTGGTATGCTTGGCAACTGGAGCAAGGAGAGACCAGGGCTGGGACAGGCCAGCTGTGGGCAGGGCATGGCTCAGGGTTGCTTGTCACCCTGTAATTACAGTGTCTGTCTGCCGCCTGCTAGGGTGGTGGTGGCAGCTTTTGTGAGCATGATATATGTGGGATAGAATTAATAGTGTGAAAGGAACTTTTGAGGGAAGGGTAAGCTGTAACTGCTGCTGTCTTCTGCAGTGGAATCTGAGAATCAGTCCCTTTAATTCAAGTTAAATGGAATCTGAGCTAGCAAATCCTTTTCTATCAAAAGCTACTTGCTTCTATCTTTCTTGCAGATGAAAGTCCCCTAGAATTGTAAACTTCCTCCTCATCTGCTCAAGGCCTATTACTTAATGATGTGATTTCTTTAACTGTAGTCCAGCTGAAGGTTTTTGTGGTGGTCTTCTAGGAGGCAGTTGTTTGGATTGGTCTTTACTATGATCTTAACATGAAACAGTTCTTTGAAATACATTCAAGAGAGATGAGTTTGTGGACTATAACCTGTGAGAATCACTAAACCAGGTCACAGGGGTTGCTGTGAACGTGCTTACCTTCTTCCTGTTGACCAAGCAAAAACTGTCTGGTGTTCTTCGTACAGGTTTGACCCAGACAACTCATAGGTTAGTTGTGAGCCTGAGCACTTGTCCATCTTGTTCTGGTTGTTTAATTATTGTGCCTGGACCATTTCTTCCTTAGAACTTGTTTGATGTTCACCGAGCACTTAACCTGCTTCACAATCTGAATTGAGCAAAATAGTAGCTTCTGGAGGATGCTGCAAGGGTTCATTCAGTCATCTGTGTGAAGCACTTCCAGAGTGTGGGGTGACAGGGACAAAAGAAGACAAACCATCTTCTCAGTCATCTTGGGGAAGTACACATGGATGTAATTCACGTGGGGCTTTCTTCCTACGCTACCTATGCTGTCTTACACTGAGAATGTGAATCTCCATTTGTTTGCTTATTTTGTGCACAACTAACAACTCAGCTATTTGATAAGTTTGTGAACATGATTATTTTTTAATTATTATTTTATATAAAAAAAATAAAGTGAGAGAAGTTTCTAAGTGACCAACAGGACGCTTCTTTGTAGTGGTACAGGGTCACAGCATTCATTAGGAGACCACATTTGGCTTTCTCTGTCCAAAAAATTGAAAAGTCTTGACGTAAGCAAAAAAGAGGGAAAAACTGTGGAAAATGTGCTTAAATAATTGCTGTAGTTTTTGTGTAGCAACACCAACATGCTTAAGAGTTATTTGTGGTATAATCATGAGCTACAGACTAAGAACTGAAGCCAAATAAACATTTCAGGCCAGCTTTTCAGCTTGCGCATATAGATTTATAACAACTTATAAATTTGCTCTGGGGCTTTGCAAGATCAAAGGAACTGTTGTTTATTGTATTTTGGGGATGAGAGGAAAGGAACACTATGGAAAACATAATCTGCTTGTCCCATTCTTTAGTGTTTATACCGTTAGGGTCCACGTTGGGTACTTCTGTTACTTCTCATTCCTAGCCCAATCTGCACTTTGTTGCCTGGGACCTGGAGAATAAAGAATATGACTGTGTTTATGCTGAGACTTGGACATTAAGAAGATAAACATGCAGAGGCGTAATTATCTACTATTTTCTTGATCTTATATAATTCTGTTTTTTCCTGATTAGTTCCAAGATGACAGTGAAAAGATTTACTTCTAATATTTACAATTTCTTGCTTGTGAATAAAGCACGTTACTATTGCAGCGGAAGGGCAAGAGCTGAATGTTGGCAAGCATCTAAAGCAGGGAATTAGGCCAGTTTCACCTCATATTCTTCAAACTTTTGGGGTTTTGATGTTTTTGTTTGCTTTATTTAAATAACTGCCCAATACTTGATGCAGCACAGACTCCTGTCAAAACTAGTAGAATCATAGAATCATGGGATGGTTTGCATTGGAAGGGGCCTTAAAATCATCTAGTTCCAACCCCCTGCCATGGGCAGGGACACCTTCCACTAGACCAGGTTGCTCCAAGCGTCATCTGACCTGGCTGTGAACACTCCAGGAATGGAGCATTTACCACTTCTTTTAGCAACCTGTGCCAGTGCATCACTACCCTCATAGTAAAGAATTTCTTCTTTGTATCTAACCTAAATTTCCCCTGTTTCAGCCTGGACCCATCACCCCTTGTCCTGTTACTACAGTCCTTAATGAAGAGTTCCTCCCCAGCATCCTTGTAGGTGCTCTTTCAGGTACTGGAAACTGCTCTGAGGTCTCCATATGGCTTCTCTTCTCCAGGCTGAACAGCCCCAGCTTTCTCAGCCTGTCTTAATATGGGAGTAGATGAAAGCAAAACCCCACTTTTCTAGTTGCTTTTAGGCAGTTTGCTCATCTTAAGCTTTGATTCCACTTAGATGATCCACTGATGATCCTGCAGATTCTTTTAACCTGAACCAGTTGCATATCTTGGCATTCTCTGATGGGTGAGGAGGTGGTGTGAGGACACTGCTGAGGCTTGTGAGGAGCAGGTGAGGTGGGAATGCACATGCAGAAGTGGAGAGCACCCCTCTGTGCACCAGGAGCTGGAGCATGACTTCAGAGTTGTCTTCTTGGAGTATTTTATTCTGTACTAAATTTGGGAAGAATCAGTAACACAAGTCATAAGAAACATTTAATGGCCTGGTGCAACCTGTGAGTTTGCTCTCGGAAGAGCTCATCTTTCTGCCTCAAAAGTGGTGGAGAGATTTCCTTTTCATCTCTTTCATTTTTTTGTGCTGTTTCCTGAGATAATACCACAGAGCTGCCCCAAAACCTTGGGGATGGTTGGATGTTGTAATAATACATAATGAAATGTACTTCCTCTGTGGGGGTGGCTATAATTTCTGCTTAATTGCTCATTGAATTTCTGCTCTTTGGTTTGAATGATATCTTCCCTCCACCCCCTACCCTGCTTTGTGCTCAACTTGCACTGGCAGTTTTGTTTAGTCTAGAGATCGTAAAAGTGGCTCTGGAGTTGAACTGATACAGCTTCATCATGGTCCTAGTATGGTTTCTGGTACTTATGTTAAATTTATAAGGTGTCTTTGGATGTTTTCACTGAAGTGATAGTTGAGCTTAGAGTGGAGGCAAGAAGATAGAAAACTCAAATAGTAGCAACCAAGACATAACATCTTTATTGCTTTTAATAAGCCATATCACTCTGTGTCAACATATAAAGACCTCTGAAGCTTGTCTATGGGCTCTCTATTATTTTGGTTTTCAAGAAGTGTTATCAAAAGTTCTGCAATATAGTTGGAAATTTTGACTTGAGTTTCACTTTTGCTTGAAGTTAGAAGATGCTTGAGGGTGATGACAGTGGGATCATCAAGTAGGAAATTGTCAGAATTGATGCCAATGAACTGTGACTGAAAGCAAGCTCAGGATCCATGGGATAAGTGCTGCTTACCTGAAAGCTTCATCTTGCTGGATTGAAAGGAATCATTTCCATTAGGTTTATTGGGGGCTTACTCAGTATCCAGGTTTGTTTATGGTATAGGCAGGAGAAAGGCAAAAAGTCTAGAGAATGAATCAGAATTGTGGACCAGGCTCAAGGAGGAAAAAATGTAGTTTATTGACCAGTGTTGAGAGACCAGAGAGTTTCATTATGGAATAAAACACTGGCTGATGGATTTTTAGTCTGTAATTCCTTACAATAGCAAAGAAATGATTTTGCTTATCAGAAAAGACTGGATTTTTTTCTGAAGCAGTTGCCTGGGCTTTTCCTCTGAAATCACTTGGATTGAGGCCACGTGTTTGAGGAAGTTTTGTTTTAGTACTTTGTAATAAACTTAACGGCTTTATGCCTCGGGGTGGGAGAAGCTTTGATGGTGACTATTCACTCCATGGAAAAACTGGATGTCTTGTCATGTGTGCTGGGAGGCAGGTGGGATTTAAAGCGTCTATACATGGAGGTAGTTTTGTAGCTGCACCAGTGAGTGTGATGTGGGTGATTGGCATGTTCTTGTTCTTACTATTCCATGAAAAAGGTGTGTCCTTCCCCTGTTACCCAACTCCCCCATTCTCTCAGGGCAATGCCAGATGCAGTCTCTTATTAGAGCCACATGAGGAAGATTCATGTTTAACACTGCATTTCCCAATGGAAAGCAACCCTGGAATTATTTCTGGAACCTTTTTCCTGTGTGTATAATCTCTGGTCTCATATTTTTTTTGGTGACATGTGGAAACACCGCTTTCAGCCTAGGTTATTTTGTGGGATAATATATGTGCTGCACATCGATACAGTTGGGGAGGGGACTGTTTTGCTTCGGTTTTGAACATTCCCAGTGACCTGTGACCTGCTGGAATTGGGTGATAAAACTGTGTGAATTTTCCTCTACCATGACAGCCGTTCAGAACATCATTTTCCTTTTATAGCATGATGCTGTATGTGTAAGGGGGTGTGATTGTGGTTTTTTTATGTTCACTGCAGAAGGCCAGAGCTTCCCCAAGGCAAGCACAATTTATACATTAAAATGAATCGAATTTATTAGCATGAAGGTAACTCTTGCCATAGAGCCAAGATAATACATATGTTATGGAAGAAGATCCTAAATTGGCACAGGGCATTTGGCCTACCACCATCTGCAAAGCCTGCACTCCAATTTTCTGCTGTTGCCATGGGCTGCAGACTCAGACAGGAAATCATGGTAGAATGGGAAAGGGTCCAAAATACACACAGCTAGTATAAGGTTTGCAGTTAAAAGCGAGGCAGAGAACAGACTATCTGTTCTGCTGAACAGGCAGCGCAGAGTGAAACTGGCTCAAGTGTTTGCGCGCGCTCATTTTAAATGTCCTTTTATATTTTATATGCCTTCTTTTTTTTTTTAAAGCTTGAATTTTTTCCATGTAAAGTAACATGCATCACTTCAAATGATCCATTTATATATGAGGGGCCTGATTCAACCCTCACTGAATTGGCCACGCTGGCCTGAAAGAAGACTAAATCAGTGGAGAATCAGGCCCCTGGCACACATGAAGTAACTGCATGGAGTTCTGTCTTGGCATGTCAAATGTGTCTTTCCCTGAACTTGCCACCACTCAGAGCTTTGGCTTGGGCACAAGGCCTGGGTTCTGTGGACTAGTCAAGCATATGGAGTTCAGTGTATAGCCCTAGGAAGCTGTCTGGTCTGTCAAGAGACAAGCATGCAGATGGCTTTCGGTTAGCAGAGCTTGATCGCTTTCTAGCACTGTACCATAGGGTCAAAGTATTCCATGTATTTTCTTTGAACTACAAGTTGAAACAGGGAATACTGGGGTGACTTGTTTTGGAGAGCAAACAGTTTCTTACCTGTCAATGAGAGAGTAAACAAAATAATCTGCACGTAGTGAACTGTGCTGTTTGCTGAACTTTCAGTGTGTCTGAAGAGTAGTGTACAACTGGTCAGTTTACGCTTCCTTGACAGATGATGGGTGAGAATAGTTTCTCCATCAGGTTCTAAGTAAGTTTTTATAGAGAAGATGCTCCTTAACTAAGAAATAGCAGCAAAGATAACTCCAAGTGTCATGCTAGTGGCATATTCTGGGCTGACAGAATAGGAGCTCTGCAAAGTTCTCGTGGCAAAACCTGAACTAAAACTTTTCCTGACATGCTCATCTATGTTTTTAATTCTGACTCAAGGGAACTGGTTTGTTCTTCGGGCATTTTCCAGCCATAGCTTTTATTTGGCTGTAAGAACTGCTTCCCTCTTGCCTTAGTTCTGTTTGTAGTCCCTTTTCAGCTGTGTGGAAGAACAGAGCTGCAAACAGGAGTAAGGTGAAGTCTGTATGTTTCAGTGCCAAATATTGCTGGATACAGTGGTGATGTATCTGCCAAGAACAAGACTTGAAGCTACCAATTAATCCCATTTAGAAATCAAATACCTGAGGTAGCATTTAACCCTAGGGCTGAGATCAATGATTTTCAATCTGTTTCATGACCCTGTATTTTCCAGCAACTGCTGCTTTGTATAGGTGTAACATAAGCTCAAAAAGACTTGATTTTTATTTTTTATTTTAAATAAAATGTGACTGGAGACAATTCTCAAATTGCAAAGGGTCTCAGCCAAACCATCTGCCCCAGTCTTCAGCAGAGCATTGTGTTTCTGAAAGGCATTCTAGTGAAGCATCAGCATTCTGCAAAGTTTGAGCTGATTCTACATTAATAGAGGTGATCCAAAAAGCTGCTGCTGATTTACATGTGAACACTGCCAAGTATCTCTCTAATGAGAGTACATAACAAAGAAGTCCTGGAGTGATTGAGTAAGGCTGATTTGAATGATCTGTTGTGGGTTATAGCTCCTGATATTCCACAATTGTGCAAAGCTACTGTCACTGTATTTTCAATCTCTGTTTTGCTTAGAGGTAGGAGACCTTTTGTTGTCAAGTCACTTGGGGGGAGATATAATATTTATTGCTTAAAAATATTCATGAAGTTTTCATGGGCTGGCTTCATCTGACTTTGTCACCCAGAGTGACTTCTGGAATCATAGGATAGGGTTGGAAAGGAGCTTAAGATCAGCTAGCTCTAGCCCCATACTGTAGGCAGGGACACATTCCACAAGACCTATTTGCTCAAGGCTCTGTCCAGCCTGGCCTTGAGCACTGCCAGGGATGGAGCATTTACCGCTTCTTTGGGTAACCTTTGCCAGTGCCTCAGCACCCTCACAATAAAGAATTTCTTCCTTGTATCTAACCTGAACTTCCTGTTTCAGTTTGAAACTGTTACCCCTTGTGCTATCACTACAATTCCTGATGAAGAGTCCCTCTTTGGTATCTTTATAGGCCCTCTTCAGATACTGTAAGCTGCTCTGAGGTCTCTATGCAGCTTCTCTTCTCCAGGCTGAACAGTCCCAATGTTCTTAGCCTGTCTCCATACAGGAGGTGCTCCAGCCCCTGAGCATCCTCGTGGCCTCCTCTGGACTTGCTCCAATAGCTCTGTGTGCTCCTTATGTCGAGGACATCAGAACTGCATACAATACTCCAAGTGGGTTCTCATGAGAGCAGAGTAGAGGGGCAGGATCACTTCCTTTAACCTGCTGGTCACGTTTCTTTTGATGCAGCTCAGGATATGGTTGGTTTCTGGGCTGTAAAAGCATACTGAAGACAGTTTATGTTCAGTTTCTCATTGACCAGCATCCCGAAGTATTTAGGAACTGAGAAATTCTAATATGACTTTTGGGTCTGAATATGGATATGAATTAAGAATCCATTGCTTTCCTAACCTGAATCTTAACAGTTACAGAAGAGCCTGGTCATGAGAATCGGTAAAAATGTCCAGTATTCATTGTATAGGAATGGTTCATCTGAGGACACTTCTCTGTTGCTCAGGGACAGCAGGTTACTTTCTGTGCTTGGTATGTGATGAACAGCATGAGCCTTAAAGGACTCTTGTGGGAGTTATTTCTTCTATTTTTTGCTGTTGGAGAGAAATGAAGCAGTTCATATAAAGCAGCTGCTTGTTTTGGAGCAAAATCAGCGTAACATATTAAAGAACCCATTAATCTCTTAGCTTGACCTCCATGCATTATTAAAAATGTATTGCATCTTTTGTTCATTTCAGAATGCCAGGGATGCTAAGAAGTATGTATTCAGGTCTACAGGTTAAGAAATGAAGTTATAATAGGGAGCAAAACCAAAACGGACTTTTGTTAAGTATTGGCTCTCCTTATAGTTATTTTTAAGAGTAGAGGAAGGGCATATAAATACCTACAGAAATAAAGAGCTGCTGTTAACTCTCATCTTGTTCCATGGTTGCTATGTGTAAATTCTTGTCCTGGGATTGTGGCTGCTTCTCTTTGTTCAGTCCTTGCCAACACAAAAGGCTTCACTTGCAGGAAGTCTTGCAGGAGGGGGGGAAAAAGAGAAACAAACCAACTTCTTCATCTCCCCTCCCCTCAAAAATCTCAACATTCATTTTACAACAGAACTTATTTAGGCTCTTAAATTCCCTGTCTTTCTTATATACTGCCTATATATCCCCTGTGCTGTCCTAATGGTACCAAAGAATCACAGAATATTTTGAGTTGGAAGGGTCCTTGAAGCTCACCTAGTTCCAACCCCCTGCCATGGACAGGGAATCCTTCCATTAGACCAGGTTGCTCCAAACCCCATTCAGCCTGGCCTTGACCACTGCCAGGGGTGTATCAGAAGAGCTTCTATTATAATAATGGTAACTGTGTACTGTGAATAAATGGATCCACCATTAAAGCCTAGATCAGCTTTGAGATGGAAGAAAGGGTCAGTAGATGACTTCTCCAAAAGATTGAGTGATTTGGTTAGAAACCTGCTCTGTGATTACACAGGAGCATAATACAATGGTCTGTTTCTGCAAGCCAAAACATACTAACCACAGGATCAGGGTTAGGGTTAGGGTTTTAATTCACTTTTAAGGAAGGTGCTCGACCAGCATTTTTGTTTTATTGGGAGGGTGCAGTCATGTTTGTGGTGTTCTTTAATATATATATAAAAGTTCATAAAGCTAGCAATCATAATTGGATATAACAGTTAGTAGGAGCATATGAGGTGAAGCAGAATGAGATCTCTTGGGGTCTGAATTGTGTCTTCTCTTAAAATACACATGGCTTGGCACAGTGAATAGCTGAGGTTGTGAGCAAAGCAGTGATAATTTTGTTAGAGTAATGGCATTCATGTAGCTGTGCTCATGAGCTGTGTTCTGCTGCCTGTCCTGCAGTTTGTGCACTGGACTCTGAGTTTATTTTACATCTGTAATGGCTTGTGTCTGCAATAGAGCTTGTCTCAATAGACAGTGATGTAATGGATCAGAATCTGACCTTGCTGCACTGCTTTCCCACAACTGTTGTGCTGCAATCACGCAGCTGTTCGCAGATAGTTCTTTTCCCACTTGGCTGCTTTGGGAGACATTATTCTTTGGCCTTAACTTCCTAATACAAGTAATCAACCACTCTTTGGTAACCACATTCAGAGGGAGCAGGCAGTGGTGTTGAAGGCATTAAGCGTTGCTTAAGTATTTGCTTCAGCTCAAAGTGTTCAGGCCTTTAATGAGAATTAGATTTATTTTTATGGGCAGTGAATTATGTGCTTTCTCCCTCCCTTTGCCTCTGTCTTTTCCTCCGTTTACAACAAGCTAAGACAAAAGCAGCGCTTTATATGTAACACTTCATTCATTTCTTAGATATATCTTGTGGGCTTTTCTCCTTTAATATCATGGGTATGTGCTGTTACATTCAGCATCCCCACTGATATCAGGGAGGTTGCATGGGCTAATAGTTCACTGCTGTTTTGGGGGGGTTAGAGGTTTTTGTTAAGTATCTTTGATTCATTCATTGTGAGAGTACTGTGAGCTTATGAATTAAACCCAAGAAAGGGTGGGAGGAGGAATATAAATGGCTATTTTGGGAACTGGAAACCTTAGTGTAACTACATGATCACATTAGAATCACTGAAATGCAGGTTAGGAGGACCTCTTGGAGGTCATCTAGTCCAATCTCCCACCCATGGCTGCATAGCCAGAACTAGGTCAGGTAAGTCATAGCTTTGAGTCTCTAAATCTTGGAAGTATCTGTGTGGTTGACCCCCCAGCCTCTCTGAACAGCAAAACAACCTGCCTATATTTTAGCTTCTCCTAACATCCAGCCTGAGACTTCTAAGCCACAGCTTGTGCCTTGTGCCCTTGGTGCACCATGTGTTGCTCCTGAGAATAATTTGACTCTGTAATTTTAGTAGCAACCCTTCAAATAGTCGTAGGCTTCTTTTAAGTTGGCCTTTGACATCCTCATAGACAGCCTGTACAAACCCAGCTCCCCCACACTCTCCCTGGAGGCTGTGCTCTGTAGGTCTCTGACCAATACCAGGTAGAAACCCTTTGCTTTTCTCTCTGCACTTTATGCACGTCTCTCTTAAAGTGAGGAGCCTCAAACAGCAAGCCCACAAACTCGCTGAGGCAGTTTGCAAAGATATCAAACAGTTTGGACCCCAGGATCAGCTCCTGCTTTCTCTGCTTGTATCATGCATCAGGATGAATGCTGTGTACATAACAGTGCTGTGTATTACGTGATCTGCTCTCCTCTCTGCCTCGAGTGTCGAGACGGCCTTTCTGGTTAGAAACTGCTGTTGAACTCTGCCCAGGCAGAGTGTAGGGAAGCAGTGGCAGAGCTCCAGAGATGAAGAGGCAGAAGTGTGGCAAGGAGGAGGTAGCAATCAGGATGCTTTCCAAAGCAGTTGGCAATCCTGAGTCTTCTGAGTCCTGTCTGGTCTCTGAAAACTCGGCTTCTCTGTGATGCTGAGCTGTCGTATAACTTCTGGCCATATGATTTTTCTCTCTCTGCCTCTTTTTGTGTATTAAATGAAGCTAATGATGCTTCTAACCTTTTGTAAAGTATCTGAAGTTCAGTGAATGAAAGAACTTAGCAAGCAAGCAAATTACATCACCTTGTGACCATGCATTCATAGATGCCAGTGTCTGTCATGTCTTGTCACTTACAGAATACCTCACATTGTATGTTAGCGTTGCCTGATCTTTGAGCTGTTGTTTGTACTGGAGAAACACCCGGAAACCCTGCCTTTGGAGCATGCTAGGCCTGTCTTGAATGCCAACACTTTATTAGGCATCATCTGTGGGCCAGAGAACTTGCAGCATAGTTGGACAGAAGCAAGCATGGGAGGATGAAGTGCCATATGACAACCCGGTAGCAACAGCAAGAATGAGCTCAGATTGACTGGGTCCAGGCTGGCCACTTGTAACCGCTGCTGCACTCTCCAGCAGAGAAGGATGTGTCCTGGGGTTGCTGAAATGCTGGGCTTGACAGACTGTGGTGAGTGAGATTGTGGCTTTGCGTGTGAACAAGATTGGGAAAAGAGAAGTTTCTAATGTACGATTTTCCTTCTGCCAGAGCAGGAAACTGAAGCATCACTTGCTCTAAGGAGTCTCCAGAGGGAAATGATTTCATCACCAGAGAGTGAGCTTCTTGTTACCATAAGCAGCAATTCTTGAGTTCCTTTATAGCCCTTTGTACAGTCAAAACTTTCTGATGTTTTAAGATTTAAAAAATCCCAAACAAAAAGAAACCAACAAACCTCCCCCAAAAAACCATGTGTCACAGTTGAATATTATTACATGCTTGAAAACTCCTTTAGGTTTCAACTGCATCAGAGCCATAGTGTCAATGTTACTGCAGTGTATGTGAATATCAGTATTTTCACTGTCCAGACCACTTCAAAATCAAGACTTTGAAGTCTGCCTGTGAGGTCTGCTGCTGCCTGAGATCTAGTCTCAGGTTTCAGAGTTGTTTGCTTCCTTGTTTACCCCCTGCTCCTTTCCTGTTCCCCACAACCAGCGTTGAAGGCACAACCTGCCTGATCATTTCAAGCTTAGGGAATGGGAAAGTAGGATCTGATGGTTAGATGCTGTCATTCTTTATTACTGACTGCCCTTAAAGTTGCAGCCACTTACATGAATGCTGCCCACATGTACTTGGAAAACTGAGTCACTCTGCTCTATGCAAGTGGAGAACTGAGAAGCAAATATGTTAATTTCTCTACTACAGCATTACGATGTGGAGCATTCATGAACCAAAGACTTATTCAATACTTCTCTGGAAAATGTGGCTCTAAACTCTAATTGCTCCTTCTTCCTTACACCAGCAGCAAAAGAGGTAATGGATTATGTCTTAACCTTACACAACCCGTAAGAACAGAATGTCACCTACAAATATTAATGGACTAACAATTTAGGTAAGCAGTTAGAGAATTTTATACCAGTTAAAATAACAGTGCTGGGTTTTGTTCAAGTTGCAGTGTAGCCACATTCCCTTTCCTTCTATCTTTGATTTAGTTTGCTTCTAGGTTATAAGGTTTTGAAGAGAGGTGGAGAGCAGGACACTGAAACTTTCTCTGTATTAACTTTATTCAGCTCTTGAACGAAACTCTTCACAAAACTTGAGCTCTTAAAGCCATTAGTAAAAATAAGTAATAAAACCTGTTGCTTTCTCCTGTGTGAGAATGTTGAGATTATGCTTTAAGAGTGTCAGTTCTCGGTGTAGGGTCCCCCCTCAGGCTAGCAGTACTGATGGAAAAGGAAGAGAGACATCTTTTTGACATACTTACAAACACTGGAGATGTCAGCAGAGAGAATCCTGACTCATATTTTATTTACCCATGAGGTATGCATTACAAATATTGGTATACCCAGAAAATGCTGTTCCCCTGCCTTGAGTAGCATAACTAAATTGAGTTTGTTAGTAGCAAGAGGAAACTTGCTCCCTACATACAAATTCACGCCTGTCTTTCTCTAAGTGAAGTGAACCCTCTGTGAAGTTGCTAACCAGAAATGACCTCACTAGGGCTGTTTGCTCAAGCTCTTGGCAGTTTTGAATACTCAATGCAGTAGCCAGAAAGCAGCAAAATCCCCTATAAGCTAGAGAATAAATGAGGTGGTGCTGTCCATTATGCCAAAATGCTCTCTAGCTCCTCTCTGCTTTTAGCTCAAAAAGTGATTAAAAAAGTATTCTAGTATTGCCTTGATTAGTTACACCCTGCCATGTGAAATCCAAACAAATGGCTCTATGTAGAGTACTAAAATGCCAGAGGTTAACTGTGCTCCAGCATTTCATATTAACCCAAGTAACTGTAGTAAGCTACTTAAATACAGACATTAGGGAAAAAAAATCCTCCACTATTTTAAGTCTGTTGCCAGTGAGTCTTTGAATTTAGGTAATTTCATGCATGCGGAGGTAGACTTTATTTTTCCTTCATCAGCTAAAATAACAATGAAGCTGAACTTGGTGTATTTATTTAATGAAACACAGGATCCCTGCCCTGATGGTTTTCATCAGTCCCCTCGCTATGTGGTAATTAGGGGTTCTCTCCCATGGTTCTGTTTTTACTTAATTCTCTGAATGTGTAGCCAGTTTAAGTTTCCAGAGATACTCACAACTAACATTGCCGTATTTACATGCAGATTATCCAGAGGGGACTCTTAAACACACACTCATGTTACAGAAATGCAGGCGTTTGTGCACTTACTCAGTGAACAGTGTTCTGGAGTTAAATGTTATCTTGTGTGAGTAACTTAATTCATTCCACTCTGCGGATGTGACCTGCTCTTTCATTTCTTGTACACAAGGATTCAGGAGCTGAAGAGGGCTGAGAGCCAGGACTGCCTGCTCTTGACTTGCTGCTGGACACAGCTCTGCTATGCAAATACATACCTGAAATCAGGTTCAGCTATAAAGTTGCCACAGCAAAAGCCCTATGTGCAATACAGGTCAAGAAATGGGCCATTGCTTTCTCAGGCTGGACAGAGCACATTGCTGGAAAAGAAGTTACAGCCAGCTTCTCATCTTTATGCCTAGTAGCAAGCTCCGTGAAAGTGATCTGAGAAATGTTCATGTTTGTGTCTCTAGGTCTGCAGCTGGGTACTATTTGCTCCTGGCAGTTATGGAGTCACTGGAGACGTGAGGAAGTAGACCAAATCTATAGCATTTAAAGCTCTCTAAAACAGCTTCCCTGCATCATATGTGATGTTAAAAATACTAGGTGGCAGTTTGGGCTGATATAAAAGTTTTATTGGTATGAATTTGAGCCAGCTACGTTATTCAGGAAGCCACGACTGAGTTTTCAAGTTGTCTGAAATGTGTGCTAGTAAAACCCTTTTATAAAGCAATACAACCACATGCAAACTCCCTGTATGACTAATCATCTTTGTCCTGGGATTTAGCCAGTGGCAGGGTTGTGATGTGAGTCTCAGCTGCTGGTTTGTACAGGTATCCTGCTTGTAAAGCAAGGCAGAAAGAGTGAGCTTCTCCCAGCCTCTCCTGGTCGCAGAGTTTAGCAAAGGGATTATAGAGAAACCACCTTTGCTTTACGCTGAAAGCTATTAATTAAACTTTCTCATTGCAGAACTGAGGCTTGCTGCTAGTTCCTTTCCCTTCCTGAGCATTAAGATTAAGAGGGAAATTTGTCAAGTTTTATCCCACATGCTGTGTACTTACAACTGCTGTAGAATCGGAATCATGTCTCACCGGGGGTATCTGGTACCTGTTTTCTATGAGTAGAAATCAAAAAGCCTTCCCCAAAACATGACCACTGAAGCAATGAAAGTGAAACAGTGGGGCTTGAGGTTTGCATTGGGAAGGGAAGAAGTTCTTTTTTTATTGTGCACTGTGCACATCTTGGAATAAATTAATCTGAGAGGTTAAGATATTTTAGTTGCAAATGCAACTTAGTCACTGGTGTGATCAGGGTCAGAGCAGGAGGTTGCTAGGCTGGACAACTGGCATGTGAGCATTGCTTCCTAAATGTGGATATACACCCAAATGCCTTTAAAGCTCTGAGACCATGAATGTGCTTACAGTATTCCCTGCCTCCCATCTTTTAGGCGTACTGGTAACTGTGAAAATGCCCTCAGAGTAGAAATGCAGTATTAGGATGCAGAAGGTATGTTGCATTCTGATTGCAGCAGGATCTGTTATTATTTGTCTGAGAAGCTCTTTAGATTCTTTGCTAAATAGGTCTTTCCAGGCTTGTTCTCTCACTCCTTTGATCTGGCTTGGCACTTCTCTCTTTCATTCTGTTGTAATTTCTTGCTCAGCTGTTGTTAATCATTACAGCTTATGAATTTGGGTCCGGGCTTTGGCTCTGCCTTTAAAACTGAAGGGTTTCATCTTTGCAGTTTTACCATAAATAACAAAATTAAGGAATTGGTAATAGAATGTGCTTTAAACAGCTTCATTGGGAAGCATGTTACAATGCCGTGTGAGAAACCTGTTTAACTGGTACCAGTAACAGTCTCCTAACAGCAGTTTAACTTTAAACCTATCCTTACTGAACACAAACCCCCATGCACTTTCAACAAATGGAATTCTCTTTGGTGAATAAAACATAGATACAGAAGTTCTTTTGAAGATAAGGTTTGCTCTTACATGTTGCAGAGGAACTGGTGTGTGAACATGGACTGCAATTTGGAAACCCGTAAGGCGGTAAAAACTGCAAAAACATTGCTCATAATTCTTCCCCTCTTTCATTTTCCTTGCCCAGGAAAAGGGAAGGATGACTGAGAACAAGAATTATTATGAGCAAACAGCAGGGAATGCAGCACTGAAAGGATTTACTGTTCCAGTGTAGCCCTACACCAGTAGTATACTGTGCTCACTGTAGTGAGTTCTGTAGTAGCATCCTATGTAAAGCACAGAGCTGAGAGAAGCAGGACTAGGGGTGTCTCCTACTTTCCAAATGATATTCCAAATTGGAAGTAAATCCTACTTTAATGCTGTCTGAATGGCCAGTTGGGAATCCTTAATCATTGGATGTGAACAAAGTGCAGACCTCTCCAGGTTTAGCCACATTATTCCTGTGTGAATGTAATAGTATGTGGAAGGTTGTGGGTGAATAAATGAGATAAGCTATAGCCAAGGCTTGAAAACGTGGGAGCTGCATTCCCTGCTAGGGCTGTTCTGTTGGAAAAGGGAAAACAGATCCCTTTGCAAAAAGAGGAAAAGGAAAGTAAATCCCTTTGTAAAAGCATTTTGTGGGACAGCTTTGCTTGTGTGGGAGTCACTGTGTTTTTATAAAGCGAGGCTTGACTTCATTTAATTTGAATATTGCTGCTAATAGTACAGCATCATCCCCATTGTATTGATGTGGCACAGAAAAGGCAATTGAACTGTCCAAGACCACCTTTCAAGTCAAGTGTTAGAGCTGGGATTGAATTCTAGATGTTCTGGCTCTTTTATGTGTTGAGCTTTTGTGCTTCCCGCTGTCTATCTGCAATTTTAGAGGTTGTGATTACAGAGGGGAAGGAGCACTCAGCACAGCACCAGTAGACAATGAGATCTTTAACAGTGACTTTATACTATAAGCATCAGGTCTTCAGTGAAAATAACAAAGCCTGCAAGACCTCACTGAAATAAAAACCACTGGGGTTTGAAATACATCTTTAACAGCTTGCATGCCTGGTATTTTTGCTCCAGCCTTGTAGACTGGGACAGTCAGGAAGGAGAACAGTGAAAATACAAGCAGCCACTTAACTCGAAGGATTTACATCCTGATCAGCCAGGGCATTCTGTCAGAAATACATTTAGTGTATCATGATTAAATGCTTTAAGGAATACTTCTCACTATGCAGTCACCCACATTGGAGTAGCATTTCCATGTTGTACTAAAGCAAACCACTGTGCATGCTCATTACAGAAACATGTTTGTGCACCTCTCCATAGATCGCATCCAGCAACAACCTACACAGACCCGTCTGGTGACACAGGATTGCTCAGCCCAGCGGCCCTCTGGCTTCTGCTTTATGATAAGCTAAGGTGGTTTCCTTCTTGCAAATTATGGGAAGGTCTCTTTCTCTTTCTTTCTGAAGCACACTCATCTATTTTTGGATTCAGTTTGTATCACATTCAGGATGACTCTTGCTCGGTACGTCAGAAAGTTTGTCATCGTTCTTATTTTAAGTATTATACAGCTGAGTAGAATTAGGGCATACCATATACATGAGGAAACCTTCTTCTTCCCTTTTAGCTATACTGAAAAGCTGTATTAGTTGACTCTGTGTACAGATCACTAAGCATTGTCAGCAGTGTAATAAGAGGTGGAGAAGCTCTTGTGAAGAAGATGACACACAGAGTTTCGGTATGCTGCTTCTACTTCCCACCCTGCTTACAAAATACTTCAGCAACTCAAGCCAGGAGCTATAAAGCTTATTGTTATTATACTAAATAACTTGTGATTTTTATAAAGTACCTTTTGATAGTGTTTTATAAATAGTAAATGAGCTTTGTAGCATGTTGTTAAACCAGAAAAATATTGCAAATTCAAAGAAAAAGGAAAAACTAGAATGAGTGCATGAGAAGTGTTTTGTTTGAAGTCACAAAAACCAAAGCAGCAAAACTGGAAAAAAAATCCTCAAACATCTTTTGGTGGACATTGCGATGCTACCTAGTGGAGATGTGTGCTGTTAGTTTAGGGCTTCTGCCAGCTGAATCATAGAATGGTTTTGGTTGGAATGGACCTTAAGATCATCTAGTTCCAGCCCCCCTGCCACAGGCATGAATGCCTTACAATAGACCATGTTGTTCAAGGCTCTGTCAAGCCTGTCAGTGTTCAAGGCCAGGTTGATGGGGCTTGGAGCAACCTGGTCTAGTGGAAGGTGTCCCTGCCTATGGCAGGGGGTTGGAACTGGATGAGCTTTAAGGTCCCTTCCAACACAAACGAGTCTGTGATTCTGTGATTCCTGAAATCCCTTCTGATACTGAGTAGATATTGGAGTGTAGTCTTCTTGAACCTTTTGGACAGAAAGTTGTGCTATGCTTAGGCCATAGAGCATTAACCATTTACTTAAAAAAATTACTGTGATTAGAGGTCTTGCAGTGAGTTTTGGTGTTGAGACACCCCTGCAGCTGAGCACGTAAAGAACAGGGGCCACCTTCACAGATCAAGCAAATTTGTAGCATGTCACATGGGAACTGGTTACAAAACCCCTTTCCGTGTTGAAGGTGAAATCTCAATCTCTTCCCCTTTGATTCTTCCCAGAAGGACAGTTTTCACTTTTTATTGCCCTATTGCAATGACTCAATGATGGGGGATGCATCTGCTACTGCATCTTTCTCTTTTTTTCTCTTTGCATGCGTGGAGCTGCAATAACAGCTCATTGCTGTCTGTTTTAGAAAAACTGCCAAAACAAAATAAATGCATGAAATTGATCCTTGTGTTTATGGCTCCTTTTAGGACTGGAACACAGTTCAGTGTTACACTAGGTAAGAACAGTTTTAGCTTAGGTAAAAATAGGTTCTGTCATTAATTAGTTCTTTTTCTAATTATAAATATAAAAAGGCAAAGGCCTGCAAATGTTCACTGGCATAACTTAAATATAAACCTAAAGGTTGTGATTTTATTGCTTTCAAATCAAGCTCTGACTTCATAAAATAGATCTGATGTTCCCCTTAGTTACAGTGGCATATCTGAAATGAGCATCTGGACTCATATCTTTATCTACAAAGAAACTTGTTTTAAGCAGTGGCCCTTCAGACCAGTAAAAATCAGTGATTTAGTAAACTTGGTTCTTCAAGGGGAAAATGAAGTTCTACATGGAAATTTAGGCTCATTCCAAAAACATGTGTGACCATAAATTTACCTGGTTTGGTAACAGTTTTAAATTAAACATTTGAAAGAACAGATTTTACATAGTTGTGCTGAACCTCTGGGAACACTGATTTATGAGTGGCTGAATTTCCTTGTTGCTAAATTTGGTCTAAGATCTCCCTTCCTCTGGAGAAAACTGATTCCATGTCATATTAAACTGTTGGTCTTGCTGGTTATGTGTAAGCTGTGGGGGGGACTTGCTCTCCAGTGTGCCTTGTAGAGCTGGTCTAACACCTTCCTGATGTTCCTACTGCAAGGCAGGACAGGGCTTGAGTGTGCATCTCCTCACCTGACTGCCTGGGCAACTAAGTTTTCTAAGGAAAATGGGAGTTTCCAGTAGACTTACCGGAGGAGGACAAAGACCAAATAGGGCCATACCACAACAGGGCAGGGGTTATAACAGAGATGTGCAAAACTTTCCTTCCCTTTGGATAGGTACAGTATTTTGACATTCAGATTCATAGTTTTATGTAACTTAGACTCATAGAACCATAGAATGGTTTGGATTGGAAAGGACCTTGAGATCATCCAGTTCCAACCCACTGCCATGGGCAGGGACACCTCACACTAAACCATGTCACCCAAGGCTCTGTCCAACCTGGCCTTGAACACTGCCAGGGATGGAGCATTCACAACTTCCCTGGGCAACCCATATCAGTGTCTCACCACCCTTACAGTAAAGAACTTCTTCCTTATACCCAATCTAAACTTCCCCTCTTTAAGTTTTAACCTGTTACCCCTTGTCCTATTACTACAGTCCCTAATGAAGAGTCCCTCCCCAGTATCCTTATAGCCCCCCTTCAGATACTGGAAGGCTGCTATGAGATCTCCCCTGATCCTTCTCTTCTCCAGGCTGAACAGCCCCAGCTTTTTCAGCCTTTCTTCATATGGGAAGTACTCCAGTCCCCTGATCATCCTCATGGCCTCCTCTGGACTTGTTCCAACAGTTCTATGTCCTTTTTATGTTGAGGACACCAGAACTACACACAATACTCCAAGTGAGGTCTCACGAGAGCAGAGTAGAGGGGCAGGATCACCTCCTTGGACCTGATGGTCACGCTCCTTTTGATGCAGCCCAGGATACAGTTGGCTTTCTGAGCTGCAAGCACACACTGAAGCTGGCTCATGTTTATTTTCTCATTAACCAGCACCCCCAAGTCCTTCTCCACAGGGCTGCTCTGAATCTCTTCTCTGCCCAGCCTGTAGCTGTGCCTGGGATTGCTCCCACTAAGGTGTAGGACCTTGCACTTGGCATGGTTAAACTTCATGAGGTTGGCATCAGCCCACCTCCCAAGTGTGTCAAGGTCCCTCTGGATGGCATTCCTTCCCTCCAGCGTATCAACCAAACCACACAGCTTGGTGCCATCGGCAAACTTGCTGAGGGCGCACTCAATCCCACTGTCCATGTCAGCAGCAAAGATGCTGAACAAGACCGGTCTTTCTGCAAGAAAATGAGCCAGTTGTTCATAAAAGAGGTATTTTTCAAGCAGATGTCAATAGAATCATAGGTAGAATCAACCAGGCCAAAAAAGATCTTCAAGATGAAGTCCAACCGTTCCCCTGCACTGCTAAGGCCATCACTAACCCATGGCACTGAGGGCCTTGTCTGCATGGTTTGTGAGCACTTGCAGGAATGGTGACTCCAGCACTGCCCTGGGCAGCCTATTCCAATGCCTGAGCATCCTTTGCAGAAGAAACTGTTCTTGATCTCCAGCCTAAACCTCCCCTGGCACAATTTCCTCTTGTCTTGCCACTTGTTCCATGGGAGCAGAGACCAGCCACCTCCTGGCTCCATCCTACTATCAGGTAGTTGTACAGAGTGATAAGGTCCATGCTGAGCCTTACCCATAAATATATATCCATCTAATATCCATACCATAAATAGTCTAAAGAGCTTAATGAAAGGTAATTGGCTCTTGGAGGGGGGAAGTTTCATTTTCATCACTACAAATTGAAACCACGTTGTAGGTGGCTGCTTGCAACAGAGTCTAGACTCTGAGAACTGAGCTGGGTTCACCCTTTCCCAGGAAAGGTTCTGGAGTGCAAATTATACCCTTGCAATGTGGGTGGCAACTGCATCATGTTGTGTTTATGATGCTGTTGATGGCTTGGTATCCCAAAGCAAGTAACACCTGTGTTTAGATGCAGTTGGATAGTGCTTAGTAAAACAGTCTTATCCTTCTATGCATTTATGATCCAGACTTCTTGTGGTCTTTTGCTGTGTGATTTGTAGTCTCTATCTAATGGAATATTTTTTGGGTGCCATGGTTTAGTGTGAGGTGTCCCTGCCCATGGCAGGGGGGTTGGAACTGGGTGATCTTAAGGTCCTTTCCAACCCTAACTATTCTATGATTCTATGATTCTATTTCCTAGTAAAAATTTCTGGCATGATTTTTTTTTTGCTGGATGTGAGTTGAGTGATTTAAACCCAGTCAAGTTGAAGTAATGAGATAAAGTGACTTGCACAGGTATTAGTATTCCTTTCCTGTGTTGGAGGAGTCATTCTAAGGGAACATGCTGTGATGTTAATGTACAAGGACTTACATTGTCTCTCAGCGTAGTTAAAATATGATGATTAGCATAAACACATTCTCCTTTCAATTGATTCCTGAACTGCTACAGAACAGAAAAGCAAGACTGGCTTGACCTGTGCCTGAAGAACCGATGGTCTGGCTTTGTACACAGCATGAAAAGGAGCAGAGCTGTTAAGTAGGAGGTTTTCATTGCTTCAGACTCACTTTTGAAAGTGGAAATACTCTTGAAACTGAAACTTGGAAGAGTCAGGTGCTAGTGGAATTAAAACCAGATCGAACACTTGTGACAAAACAAATTAACTGCACCATCCAGTTGAACCTTGCTTTGAAATGAATGAGCACTGAGTTTTGTTCTTGTAACTTGAACTGGGTTTTATTTTTGGAGGAATACTTACTAAAATATGCATCACTTGAGAGTTTTTCCATGGGAGGACTTCAATGCTAAGTAAGCAGTGGTAAAAATTCTGTAAGGCTTTCTTCAAACCATACAAGTGGAGCTGCTCTGCATTTACTAGGGCTGTCCCCAGAAAGCAAACAGGGTACAGAAAGTTGGCTACAAGAGTTTAATGTCAATATGCTGATGAATACTAACGTTTATGCAGTGTATACCCTGAAATGTAACTGAAGTCTGTAGCTGGGGAAAAAAAGATGATCTTTTTGAATATTCTTAATACCTCTGAACAAAGAGAAGAGATCAAAGCCAACCAACCAGCCCAATTTTTGTTTTATTTGATGGATTTCTAAAGGCCTCTGTTACTATAGTAACTCCAGAAAGGCTTTTAATTACAAAAATAGTAAAAAAGCATCAATTATTCACAACTGCTGGGGGGGAACCAGTGGCACAAATGCTCTATGGAACAAAAAATAGGAAATTTGCAAACTACTGCAAACAAAGCTTGACAGACTTCCCATGAAACTTGCCAGGGAATAACACACCAGCAGCACAAACACGTTGGGTTCAAGTTCTGATAAAGCAATCCCCTGTTAGAGGGTTTCCCCCTTGGCTTGAGAGCAACAAAATCCCCAGCACTGTCCAAATAAAGCACTTCCCTCTCCACTGATACAGATGGTGGAGCTTATTCTTTATAGACCCTACATTTAATTACAGTGTATCTGAGCAGAGCAGTTGTGGTATCACATTAATTAGCAGTTTAGAGCACTCTTCGCTATGGGAAGTGTGGGATATCAGTGCATGCTGCAAGTTCTGGTTGTATCAAAGAGGAATCCTTTAGCAATAATGAGCACCTTTCAAATAATAATTGCATTTAAAATAGCTGCTGTCATCTTTAACATCAGCTATGTTTCCAAAATGCATTTATACTCCAAACAGACTTATATTGACAGTACCAGAGTAGAAGAATTTGAGGCATATCATATGAGCAATTGCTAAATGCCATCTCCTGACTTGAATAAGTGCTGAGTTGATGTATTTGGCAGGCCTGAAGTGGCTGTGGTAGGTTTTGTGTTCCCTGACACCACAGTGGGACATGGTAGTGAAATGTTGGTTGTGAATCTTTCACTTTGTAAAAATGGGATACTTTTTAATGACTGATATTTGGAATCTCTGTATCTTTTGTTTTTTCCCTCTGCAAGAAAGTACATATTACTTGTCTCTGTTGTATTCCTAACTCTGGTATGTCACACATCCCAAACTTTATTTAATTTTCTGTCAAAGTGTTTAATTGTATGTCCTACTAGTAAGCTTTTCTGTGGATCTAATTTCAGTTGTAGCCCAAACCCAAATGGCTATGCGTGTACTAAGCTACTACACCCTGTGCATCAAAAAGCTTGGTTTTTCTTGAAGAAATGAGTTAATATCCAGTGTTAGAAGTGACATAAGGAGTTGCCAGTGCTGCATGAAACAATGATGGGTGTGGATAGATTCTGACCATGCTATTAGCACAGATCTCAGCCCCTTCATTAACCCCTGACAGTTCTAATACCAACCCTTTATCCATATAGCACTGTGGCTTGAAGTTGTACTTGTGGTTGTAAAACCTGATTGGGTTGCAAGCAGGTTTGGTGAGGTTTGGTTTTACCTTTGGAGGTCCAGTTCTTCATGCAGATATGCAGGCTTTGGGTACAGGTGTCACAAGAGCTGCAGTATATCAATGGGCAATGAAGTTGGATTCTTCCTTGGCTGTACAGCAGGCACTCTGAAGGTCTCAGAACTCTCACTGTCTTCCTTCAGCCAGTTCTATTAGTGAACATAAAACACTTGGGGGGAATGACAGACAAAGTCTCAGTTATATGAAATTTGTCAGATTGAGCCTTCCACTGTAAAACAACAAGCAAAACTAAGTCACTGCTACTGTATGTTGGTTTAATTCTTTTCCTACTAGTGTCGTTCCTATTGCTAGAAGGATCATTCTACTCCTCCTATTAACTGCACATGTTTTTCTGTAGAACAGTAAGGGTGTTTCTTTTAACCCCCCCCAGAATGTGTTGGTGTGGGCTCTATTACTTGGGCAGAGTGAAAATGCACCAGAAGCTATTGAAAAAGCCTCTTGAGACTGGTGGAAGTTTATGCAGTGTTCAACAGGTTACAGAATTACTCCTTGGAGATACTTTTGACAACCCTGGTGCTATATGCTTGGTCACATTTTTCAGACTCTGGGGTTATGTGAATCCAAGGAGCTGTGGTTAACAAAGCTTCAGTGTTGGTGAATTCCTGGGAAGGAATTTGTCCCTCCTTAACATCTTGCATTGTAATGTAAGTTGTGAATGGACTGTGAATGGACTGAGTAGCAAATGGTAACTTCTTTCACCTGATACATAAACCATGCCAATTTAAAAGGAATCATAAATAGCCCAGCTAATCTATCACTGTACATTGTAATATGAGTTTCACAGACTGGTTAATAAGGTAGGAACTTAAATCTCATCCAGTTCCAACCCTCTGCCATGGGCAAGGACACCTTCCACTGGAGCGGCTTGCTCCAAGCCCTGTCCAACCTGGCCTTGAACACTGCCAGGAATGGGGCAGCCACAGCCTTTCTAGGCAGCGTGTTTCATGAATACATCTTTGTTCCAGGATGGTGGTCTCCAGCGTGAATGTGTTGAGAATATTAATGAATCTGTCCTTGTAAATGGCTTTGCGATCTTCAGCTGCACATGCAAATTTTAACTGTTCCTCACAGAAGCCAGCACAAAACACCACCCTGCAGCAACACGGTCTTTAGTTATCACAGATGATCAAAACCTGGGTGAGAAGCTTCATTTGAGAACCTTTTGCTGTCATTAAGGTATGTCTGTTGGGGTTTCTGAAGTGAATGAGCTTCACAGCTGTAGAAGTGCTGTTCTGAGGACAGAAACCTTGCAGCAGCAGAGCCACTTTAAATCATAGGCCAACAAGCTATAGGCACTGGAAACTTTGCTTGCAAAGTAGTACCTGGATATCTGGAAAATGTACCATCCCTTGAAAGTTTTTTACATGCACATACACAGAGAAGAATCACTGTCAAAGCTGTCCAAGATCCTATTGCACTGACTTTATGCTAACAAACTGGTGTCCACTTCCAAAAGGTCCTGAGCAGGGAAATGCAGTGAAGCTCCCCTAGTTAATCACAGGGGACAGAGGACGTAAGCCCATTTCAGAAGCTGATTCACAGTGAAAATGACTATTTTCTTTTTTATTGGGCAGCATTGACCTGATGCTTAAAAGTAATATTTACAAAGGTTAATTTTAACTCAGAGAAGTATTTTTCCATCAGCTCCATAGCTTGAGCCATCCCTTAAGTGTAACTTCCATTTTAGACTTAGTTGAAGGATGCTGGAGAGGGACTCTTCATCAGGGACTGTAGTGATAGGACAAGGGGTGATGGGTTCAGACTGAAACAGGGGAAGTTCAAGTTGGATATAAGGAAAAAGTTCTTTACTGTGAGAGTGGTAAGGCACTGGAACAGGTTACCCGTAGAAGAGGTAAATGCCCCATCCCTGGCAGTGTTCAAGGCAGGGTTGGACAGAGCCTTGGGTGACATTGTCTAGTGTAAGGCATCTCTGCTTATGGTAGGGAGTTGGAACTGTATGATCTTAAGAGATCCTTTCCAACCCAAACCATTCTGTGATTCTGTGATTATTTGTCATTGTGTGAAGTGGGCCTAATGATACTAAATTTTGGGACCCAAAGTTGTGAAAAGCCCTTGTTTTATCTTTGTCTTTAAAAATCAGAGGGGTTTTTCCACTAAAAAGTTACTGGACGAAGACTCTGATTTGGTTGTGCTGAAAGTTGCGCGCAAGAAAAGAGCAGATGTCACCTATAGCGTCTCAAAATAGTAAGAACGGTGGAAACAACTGTTTGAATTGTAACTTTTCACAGTTAAAAGTAGCATGGCTGTTGTGCCTAACAGCACAACCTCCTTCAGGTTCAAACCTGCCACAGATGATGAAGTTTCCATTAAAGGATAATAAACTATATGTCAGTGTGACAAAAGAACTCTCTTATCTCTTCGGAATAAGAATGCTCTTTGAAGAGCTTCATAAAAGACTGGAGTATGAAATAAATCTAGGGGAAGGTTATTTTGAATTTCTATAAAGTATGTCAACCCGAAGGCTAAAGGGATTATCTATGAAGTAACAAAATGGGAAAGATGAATGCTTTCCTTCTATGTAGTGAATGACATCTCTTTAGAAAGCACAGGTATAAAGTGCTCTTCCCCAGCAGTGGTTCGTATCAGGAATGATTCTTGAAATTAGTGGTGCCTTTCAGATCTGAGGGATCTAGCTACAGATGAAAGTTAATTCAGTTTTAGGTTAAATGCAGGTCTCAAGTGTAAATGGGTGGTCATAATCCTGATCCAGCATATGGTTATCTACCTCTGTAATTGGAACACCTTCTGTCTTTTTAGCTTTGCTTATACTTTTAGGTGAATTAGAGTGATCAGGAACAAAGATTAACCAGAATATGCATATCTATGCATGAATTTACTTAGGAATTGCTCTCCCTGAACTAACTAAATGTTTGCAAGCCTGAAATCAGAGGAAGGTTACATCTGAATATTTAAATCACTTGTATTTAATGTTCATGTATTACTTATTCCTTTTTTTTTTTTATTCATGAGCTAGCTAAATACTAAGCTCTTACTCAAAGGCAGAGCTGCAGTGGTACTGAGGCTGAGGAGAGTTGCTGTTTTACTCATTGTTGGCCATATACATAAACTGGGCTCATACTAAACCAGAAAAGGAGAGTTTATTTTGCTGCTTTCAAGCCTTACTGCATTAACCATTTCATGACTAGGTACATCTTCTTGTTGTCTCTTTATCCCAGAATTAATTTCTGGGTGTTACTTATTGAACTGAGAAACTGAAAATTAAGAAGTAGAATATATTTTTATTATTAACTAGCAAGGGAGTAACTATTTCAATTTCCTACTATTCCTTGTATGCCTAAAGTGTAAAAAGTCCCTTTAAGAATGAACAAATGTGGCCATTGAGCAATATTAAATAGATCTGCCAAATGACTTAGTTGTATGCCCAGTAGTAACTGGCCAACAGTAAATAGCTCTCCATCTGAGAACTGGCATATTGTAGAAAATGAAGATGAGAGGAAATTTTTTACCCTGCTCATAAAAAAGACAAAAGGAACAAAAAAATCCCCAAGCTTTGGAAATAATTGCCACAGCACTCTGCTTTTATGGAGTAGATCCTCTGAAAGCAAAAGGAATGTAACTTTCCTCAGGCTAAACAGCTTCTGTCATCTCTGCTGACAACTCCAGAGCTCCCTTATCTTCTGATCACCTTAGAGAAACCCTTGGTTCAGTGAGTGAGTATCTGTGGGGCTTAAATGCAGAATAACGTGGCCTTTGGAGATGAGCAGAATGGGAACACTGGTGGACAGCCAAAATTCAAGTTATTCAACCATTTGGATGCTTTTGGTGCTGTTTCATTCATGAAATGCCAGGACTCCAGGGGAAAAAACAAAAGGGATGTAGGCAAAAGCTACTAGAACTCAAATTTACAAGCCCCTATCATTCCCATTTATGTTTGGCAAAAGGCAGAATGAAATTAATGATGCCAAATCCTCCTTCCATGCAGTGTGTGATAGCTGAACTATCTTAGCTATGTCAGTGTTGTAAATGATGGAACTGATAACACACTAATATGATCCTTTCAGGCTCCTCGTTTATATTAATGAGTTTTAGTCATCTAAGGCAAACTGATAACTCCTGATTAATAGCTCAGCAACTTCCAGCCTGGCATCAAAGGCTGATCTCTCCCTTTTTTCCTTGCTTGCTTTGTTTTTAACTCCTTGATGGGTTCTGAGTTAAGACTGTTAATAATTAACTCTGAGCTTAATTGAAATCCAGATGTTAAATTCTTGATGGAAGTTAATTTAATTCTGATCATGGCTATGGCTGATTTCACTCTGATTCTTTTATTTTTTTAGATAGCTTTGAACTTACAAAACACGAGTGTGATTCATTTCACTGTTGGGTTTTTTTTTTTGCGTTTGCAGTCTGTTGGAGGGCCTGTTAAACTAATAAATTATCATAGAATCATCAAATAGCTACCAGTAAAAGCAATTAAGCCCATCAGAAAAACCCAACATTATCAAGGAAAGGCAAACTGCTTTTCTTAAATCATAGAATCCCAGACTGGTTTGGGTTGGACGGGACTTTAAAGCTCGTCCAGTTCCAGTCGCTGCCACTGGCAGGGACAGCTTCCACCAGAGCAGCTTGCTCCAAGCCCCTGTGTCCAACCTGGCCTTGAACACTGCCAGGGATGGGGCAGCCACAGCTTCTCTGGGCACCCTGTGCCAGCACCTCAGCACCCTCACAGGGAAGAGCTTCTGCCTAAGAGCTCAGCTCAGTCTCCCCTCTGGCAGGTTCAAACCATTCCCCTTGGTCTGTCCCTACAGGCCCTTGTCCAGAGTCCCTCTCCAGGTTTCTTGTAGCCCCTTAAGGCACTGGAAGCTGCTGCAAGGTCTCCCCAGAGCCTTCTCCTCTCCAGGCTGATCAAGCCCATCTCTCTCAGCCTGGCTCCGGAGCAGAGCTGCCCCAGCTTTAAGCTGGTTTTAGTTTCTATATATTTGTATGAAGAACAGATACTGCATATCTGGACTGCATATAATGGTAGGGAGTACAGAGTGAGAGTTACAGGTATGTGCATCTGAGAAGTCAAGTCACCATTAGTTGTTTGAGAAAATGGGTGAGAGTGTTTGAAGTGAGATTATTGAGAGTGAAACAACGAAGCCAGAGTGAGTCTCTGAGCAAGTTTAGGGTATTTGTATGCAAGCAGTTGCTACAGGTGAAATCTTGGAACCCTTGATTGTACAATATCCAGTCCCTAGGTTTTCTGTTGCTATAGTCAATACAGGGTTGACCAAAACTGTTAGAAGAGTCAGTGCAAATAAGACAACATATTAATATGGGCTATACTACACTAATACCCACATTAGGCTTCAAAACACTCCACTTTTGAAGTAGAGGTTTTCAAAGGCCAGGCTGACAACAACTTAGTCAAGTGTTTGTGCAGTGATTATTCCAAATGCTCTGCATCCTCCTGGAGAAGGAAATACTGGAAGAAGCTAAAAATTACATGGAACAGCTGAAGTGCTTGTCTTGACACTCAGGTAATCCAGGTCAGCTTCTGCTTTTCAAACAACTGCCTTCATTGTTTTCCAGGAGGAATATTGCTGCAGTTTTCTAAATAAGCCATTCCTCCAGATGAAGAAACCTGAGATGCTGAGAAACCTTGGCCTGGAGATCAGAAACACTGTTCACTGCTCAGTATTGCTTTAGAATATACAGTGATGTTGACACTTCACCTTGGTGCCTGGTGTTGGGCTTTAAGGCTGTCCCACAAATGGCTTCATGCGTTTAATGTGCATGATGATGGGAACTAGATTTGGAAAAAACCCAATCTCAATGGAGAAAGGGAGGATAAAAAAAGAGTATTGGTGCAAGTTTAGTCTTCCCTTTAAATGAAGACATTTTAGAGTCACAAGATACTCCAAACATCTGCTAGGAAGATAAATCCATTGTAGTGGAAATTAAATGCATATTTTAAATTCAGACAGTTTTGTATTGTATTGTCGGGGATGGAGAGGAAAATAAATGTGAAAGCCATTTAAAAAGCTTGTGTAGAACTTGCCTGTGTGCTAAAGAATGTTGTCCTTTAGAATTAGACCCTAAATCAGACTTTCTTGTCAGATTTGACTGATTTGTTTCTACTTGTAAGAATTCTTTTCATCTTTAGAAATTGATTAAAAAAGAAGTTTAGTATTCTGCAACAGGATTATACATTTGATCAATGAGCATCTGCTATAGTTTGAGATTCCTTCTTCACTCTTAAGAGTGCTCTGGTTCAGTGTGTGCTTGACAAAATCTGGTTCAGGCTGTAGCCATCACTTGTCAGCCCCTTTGGGCACTGGAGCTGCTCTGTGGTCTCCCTGCAGCCTTCTCTTCTTCTGGCTGACCCAGCCCAGCTCTCTCAGCCTGGCTCCAGGGCAGAGCTGCTCCAGCCCTCACAGCATCTCCGTGGCCTCCTTTGTACTCATTCCAGCAGCTCCGTGTCCCTCTTGTGTTGGGCACCCAAGAGCTGGACACAGGATTGCACGAGGGCATCTCATGACAGTGGAGTAGAACCATAGAATGGTTTGTGTTAGAAGGGACCTCAAAGCTCATCAAGTTCCAAGCCCCTGCCATGGGCAGAGATACTTTCCATTAGACACAGGTAACTGGAGGGGTAGCCTCACCTCCTTCAACCTGCTGGTTACCCTTCTTTTGATGCATCCCATGTCTCATGATAATTTTCTGCATACTCCTCTGTTTCTTCTCTGAGCTTTGTGCCAACCTCTGTAACCACTCACAAAAAAAAAAACAACCCTGTTCTATCAAAATACTTAACATGTATTTAGTTTTCTCAAATGGGAGGAAGTTGAATCAGCTACAGATGAACAGCTACTTTGTCATAGTTGTCTGGAGATACCAGTCAGTATCCCGTGAGTTGCAGAACACAGCTAGGAAACAGTGTTGTAGAAAATTCAGGGTGCAGTTTTATGTTACGCTGAGTTCAGTCTAAGTTTAGACTGCCAATGAAATGAGATCCTGTTTTCCCTGAGCCAGCCATGTGCTTCCACTGTTGGTGTTTGCTCTGGCAACCCTCTGACTGTGGGCAAGTTGGATTGGTTTGCTGACTTAATGGAAAACTTGCTTTCAAAACTAAAACCAAGTTTTCCATTGAATTGGATTGCTGATCTGGGATAGAAAACTGCATAATGCTGTGCAGCATTGATGGTGAGAATATGTACCTTAGGGAAAAAAAGAAAATAGGATTTTACCTTTCAACAGCAGCCAGCATTCTGTAAAGCTGTGACCTTAGGTTATAAACTCTGATTCCATCTAGCTTAAGTATAGAGAGTACTTAGAATCTTTTAAAACATCACTTGGCACCTACAGGGTGAGATCCTGGTTCTGTAACACTGGATGTGAACTGCCTTGTGTGGTTAAAGTGCATGCCAAAGCACTGAAATGGGTGGAATTTGAATAGGTAAATACAACATCCCTGGTATCACTGACTCACTCATTGCCCATGCATTACCTGCATTACCTACCAGGCAAGTTATCTCATGGGTATTTCCTAGAGAAAAAGGAGGTAAACATGGAAATTCCCTGCAGTAACCTCTTATCAGAGGGTGTGGGACAAGTCCTTAAACACTTTGGTTTGGCTGGACAAGCAGGCTTCTTCCTGCTGCAGGCCAGGTTAATGTTCTGGGTGAGTGCTTCTCTCTTCAAGTTGGTGACTGACTTAACAAGCAGGAAACTACGCATCCTTTACTCTCAGTTCCTGTGGACTAATCTAATCTTTCTGATTAATAATACATGAAGTAGTGGATGGACATACTTCTTGTTTGTTTCTAGAAGCTTTATGCAGAATCTCACCTCACTCTGAACTACTTCGTTTCCATTCACTTTAATATAGATCCGGAGTAACTCTGAAGTCAAGGCATTTATAGATCATAATACGATCCTTTAGCTTTCCTCATGGAAGCAGTGCCTACAGGTAACCTGATAGGATATACACTGCAGAATCAAACCTTAAGTCAGTGAAAGTTATGGCTTGTTGCACCAAGTTGGTGGGAACAGATACTGCAAGGTAATATGTAGCAACAAATGTGTTTTGGTATTTAAAATTGGGGATAAATGGTCATAAACACTGACTGTATCACTTTCCTGCTCCTTGGCAGTGGAAAGTAGAATAAAGAAATTAAGTTCCCATGTTCAGGAGAGCAGTAGCTCTGCTTGGTCTATCACGGACCTGTGAGCAGAGCCAGCTGGTGTAGCTGCCCAGAGAAATTCTTATCACAGGGAGGAGTAAAGCCACACTTAGCTGACCTTTGCATATCTTTAGGGGGGAACTGTTAGAGAAATTCACTCTGCTTTGGGCACTCAAGAGCTGGAGCTCTACAGATCAATGGTCTTTATTACAGTAGCTAATAAAAAGAGCTTTATCAGGTTACCTTGGTTTCTAGCTGGTTCTCACATCTGTCACTTTACAGCAAGGGCAAGCCAGTCCTGCGGCTGTGAGGGCAGCTGTGCAGCAACCCAAGTGTGGAGGCATCACATCAATGGGAGTTTGCATTGAACAATCTGGTGAGAGTTCACCAGTGAATTCTCTCCTCTCAGCTATGCAAATAGGGCTTCAGATTTCCTCTGCCAGAGCACTCATTTTAACTGGCCTGAACACATACGTTGTGGTAAAATTATTACAGAAATTGGCAAAGTCATGCTATCAAATATCATAGAATCATGGAATGGTTTGGTTGGAAGGGATCATAAAGCTCGTCCAGTCCTAACCCTCCGCTATGGGCAGGAACGCCTTCCACGAGACCAAATTACTCTAAGCCCCATCCAACCTGGCACTGAACACTGACAGGGTTGAAGCAGCCACAGCTTCTCTGGGCTGTCCATTGGAAATCAAAATGTAGAATCCTAGCTTGGTGTATAAAGCATGGCTTTGCAGAAATATTCTGTGGCCACTTTAAAATCCCACTTGCATCAAAGTCACAACAGTGTAAACAAGAGTGGAGTCTATGTTTTGACTCTTGAAAGAGAGCAGGAAATTCAGATTGATAATTGCTTTTGGTTCTTTGCACATACCAGAAGATGGGGAGTATCACTTAATAGTGGTGAATTTTACTATAGCATTCAGAAATTCTTCCTGATTATAGAATCATAAAATGGTTTGGGTTAGAAAGGGCCTTAAGATCATCCAGTTCCAACCCCCTGCCACGGGCAGGACACCTTCCACTAGACCAGGTTGCTCTGAGCCCCATTCAAGCTGGCCTTGAACACTGCGGGGGATGGAGCATTTACCACTCCTTTGGGCAACCCGTGCCAGCGTCTCACCACCCTCACAGGGAAGAACTTCTTCATTATATCTAACCTGAACTTCCCCTGTGTAATTTTAAACCCATATTTATTATGTATAAATATTGTATAAACCCTTTTTTTTTTCCCCTTAGCATAAAACTCAATTTTTCCCTGTTTTGTCACCCTTTTTCCTTACAATCACTAGACTTCCTAATATTCAATTTTCGGGTCTGATCACTGAAAAAGATCAAGTGTAAAAGTTGTTTTGATTTCTTTCAGTATAAACTCTAACCAGAAATACATGATATTGCCAAACAGGAAGGGAAAAAAAATGAGGGCAGTGTGAAAGCTCGTGGTGTTGTAAGTGGAAGCTCTGCTCCCCAAAGGATAGAGCTATTGCAGGTTCCCCTTTTCAAATGGAGCATTACAACATATAATGCAGCAATTATTTTGTTGGGGAGGTGTTTCATTACCAACCTGGGGCTTGGAGGTGATGAGAGAAAATTTGTCTTGACCTTCCAGGGAAGCCATAAAAGAGGAATGATGCCTGAATAATAAATGTCAGGGAGAAATGCCTAACGGTGTTGCTTTCATGACATCTGTGCATTGTAGTAGAAAGAGCTGGAATATGGATCATTTCAAAAGCAGGAATATTTTCTATTGTTTCTTTGCATTTTTGACCTTCCTCCTTCTCCTGGTTCAATCCCTCTTCAAATAGGGTTTATTTTTTTTCCACAGGATGTGTGTTTTCCTGGTTTTCCCTTAGGACTGGAGCAAACCACAAAAAGCAGATTTGGAAGAAAACCTGATTGTAAAGTGAGGGTGATTGGATCAGGTTTTTATTTACTATACTTTGCCATATGTGCAGTGTTTGGTATTGGTAGCCACACAGGAATGAATCTTGCCTGGAGAAGAGAAGCTGTGTGGTACCAGCTTCCAGTAGCTGAAGGGGGCCTACAAGGCTGCTGCAGAGGGACTCTTCATCAGGGACTGTAGCAATAGGAAAAGGGGTGAGGGGTTCTAACTTAAACAGAGGAAGTTCAGGTTTTAGATTTAAGGAAGAAGTTCTTTACTGTGAGGGTGCTGAGGCACTGGCACAGGGTGCCCAGAGAAGCTGTGGCTGCCCCATCCCTGGCAGTGTTCAAGGCCAGGTTGGACACAGGGGCTTGGAGGAATCTGCTCTGGTGGAAGTGTCCCTGCCGATGGCAGGGGGTGGAACTGGATGAGCTTTAACGTCCCTTCCAACCCAAGTCATTCTATGGTTCTACCTTCTCCCTTTGGTGATCCCATGACAGTAGGAACAATAATCATAGGGAAGAGAATACGGTGGAGTAGATACTGTGACACATGATCCTGCTTTGTATCACTACTCAGGGTTTGGAGTAGCAGTGCAGGTTGTTGTTAGATTTAGGTGTTGTGGGTTTTTCTTTTCTCCTCCCAAATTTGCATTTAATATTTTTCAAGACCAGCAGTTGAGGTGGTTGTTAAGTTCTGAAACTTATTATTCTGTAGTTGTGCTGTTTATTCCCTTGTAATCCCAGTTCTTTCTATACTTACACTCTTTCCAAAAGCTTTGGGAAAGGCTGATTTCCTCTCTGAGTGATCTGTGAAAAAAACCTGATTTTAATGGAAAAATAAATTGCCTTCGAATAAATAGGCCATTAAATAATGTAATTTGTAATCTTTCCTTCTAAACAAGTGTGAGTGTTGCCATGTGGTGGTGTTCTTCTTATTTTGTATTCCTCTAGACCTAATGGAGACAGACATTCTCTTTTGCCAAGCAACTGTAAATACCCCCAAAGAATTGCTGATCTGGACAGAAAAAACGATGGTTATGTTGAGCTTTATTAATGCTCCCAAGGACCTTAGTGTAACATTATCCATCATGCCAGAGTGTGGGAGTAACTTCTGATTGTATCTGGCTTGAGTGATCTGCTTCATTCACTGTGAAGTTTTACATCCTCAGCCATTTCAGATACTGATCAAACATCTGGGTTTCTGTGGGTGCTTGACAGTCTTCATTTTACTCCTATCTGAAGTGTTTCTGTCCTTGGCTCAGACTGTTGGATAGAAGCAACCCTTTAGAGAAGTAAAAGGTGTGAGTTATCCAGGCTTTATTGTATCCTTACTTGTGTCCTCTAGGTGTTTTCAATTCTGAAATTTGGAGTGATGTTTCTGGACAAAAAGGTTTGCAGTTGTTAGAAGAGGTGCAAAGAGGAGCATTTAGGTCACTGTTAAGCAGTGAAAAACTCAACAGCCAGGAACTTAGGACACTGTCACATCTGAAAGGCAGTCAGTATCTGAGAAGACTCCCAGCTGCGGAACTCAGAATGCAGCACCAGTGGAGAGCCACTCCCTCTAGCAAAGATAAGAAACTACTGATAAGGAAATAAGCAGGATCTTGACTCTTTTTGAAGCCAGTTTTTAACTTTCTGTTCCCTTTGGGGAAAAAAATCTAGATCTGCTGGTCTCAGAATGTTGCCTGAGCTAATTCTAGCTTGGAGTTGAAGGAAGCACAAATGATGCTAAATGCTCTCAAAAGGCTTTCTGCCGCTCACATAGAAGCTAGCTACTAACCCTTTTTTACATCATGATGCTTGGGTTTCTAAGGTTCACCTCCTCCAAACACAGCTGGACTTCGTCCCCTTTCCCCTTCATTTTCCACCTCACTTTTCCATAGATAGGTGTCTTCAGTGGCTTCCCAAATTCCAAACCCATTACATTTGTGCCAACTGAGCCCCCTTCATTTAAACTGCCTTTAGTGGCCTTCCCTATATCATCTTTCCATTCCCAGCAGTTGCCATTCTATGCTATCAGATGCTATTCTCTCCCTTCTAGGCTCCCTTTCTTCACTGATTTCCGCCGTTCCACAGCTCCTTTCCACATACTTGCATTGGAGTGTATTGGAGTGCTGCTGTATTTTGTTCTTTGTCTCTTCCCTAGCATGGCCTTTTGCCAATAAAAAGTCTTTGGTAAATGTTTATGTGAGACATGCCTGTTATAAAACAACTTTTGGTGGCTGTCATATCCCTGGAGGCGTATGTGGACAGTGATGATGTGCTGCTGTGATTTCAGCTAAGGCTGGCACTGCTCAGTTTTGAACTGGACACCCAATAGTGTGCTGTCTGAATCTTGTCATCTTTATATTGAGACAATAGGTATCTAAAGTGAGTATTGGTTGTTGGCAGTTTCAGGTGATTTGTGTAAAACACTGGTCTGGGAGAGGGTGATAGGTCATTTGTAAAAACAGAAACTTGATGAGTTGAGAGGACAGAAAATATGATTCATCTCTCAGTTAATGTCATTATTCTAAGCCTAGAAAAACACCCAAGGAGTGGCTGTAGCTTTAAGTGATCTCAGCTCAGAGCTGGTTTTGATCACTGGGAGATGTGCCAGTTCTCAGGGCTTCTGGAAAGCTTTGGTACCATTTTGACATCATGATGACTGTACATAAGAAGGCCTAATAAGACTGTCAGTAGGGTATCAAATATGTGTGTACATGTATGTATACATACAAAAAAGACTTAAAGCTTTTCTTGTGGTCCTTTATCTTGTGACAGATCAGCCTTTACTGTGTCTCAGGAGAACAGCATCATTTCTGGCATGTTTTCTCTGCTCTTTTTACTGTCAATCCCCTAGTTTTACTATAAAGAGGTGGGTTCAGAGAAAATCTACTAATGTCTATATTCAGATGATCACATTTCTGCATGTTTCCTGTTGTCAGATAGTTGAGATAAGCAAAAGTGTGTTCCAGATTGTAAGCTGGAAGGAGCAATCTTCATTGCCTTTCAACATTGCAATGGCAGTATGGATCATGACAGTAGCCTATTGTGCAGTTTGTGGTTTGGGTTTTTCCTCTTCAATCAAATTGACAGTGACAATACCATGACAAGCGACTTCCTGTAACTCTTCACATGAAGTTAAAAGAAGGCTCAATTTGTATATTTACTTACTTTATTAACAACAACAGCAAATCCTGATAACCAAGCTGTATGTTTTTTTTCATTTCCTAGAATACAAGTCCCTATTTTAAGAGGCTCCTAAATAGGGTCTTTGTAACATCTGTGTCATGAACATGAAGATGTTTAAGAAACAAAGATGTGATGAAAGTTTAATACTGATTTGCATAGAGCTTAAGAAGAATTAAACACCCATTTCCTTCAAAAGTGCTTGCAGGTAGTAGGAAGAAACGCCACAGCAGATGTGAACAGACTCTCTGAAGCCTTCTAAGTAGGTACCATGGAAGTTAATACTGAGACCCAGACAGTCAAATAAGCTGTAAATAGTTGAAAGCTGTCTCCATCTCCTGATAAAAGAGTCACCAAAGCTCAGCTGAGTTGACAGCCTTGTTATACTGAGCTACTGGAAGAAATTGAAGATGTCCTGGTATATGTTAGAGAGCTGTCTTGTTGCTTTCCTCACTGACAGTTGTGGATTTGGATGCTGAGCCCATTTCCTTCTGTTTAGGTGAGCATCATGGAGTGTATGTGGGTTGTAGTCTCTGTTTTGAACAGAATTGCTGAGTTTCACCTAGGAAGACAGAATGTATGGAGTTCATCCATACCTGAGAGGGATGCAGGAAGCCAGTGGGGACAAAAATGGTCTCACCTCTCGGATCTGGCCACCTCACTCGTTAAGCTTCAGGATTTGCATTAATTTCCCAAGTTCATCTCAGAAATGCAATAGTAATTCAGAGCCCCATATAATTCTGAGGAATGGATTCTCCCTCTTGCTCCCCTGCAGGGACCTTCAAATGCCATCTTGACACAGACTATGAGCCAAGATTTTTTTCCTAACAGATAAAATTAAGTGCTGGTCACATGCAGGATTGCTATTAAGAGTTTGTCTCACCTGTAACCCTCATCAGCAGTATACTGCATTTATGCATCTGTTATGGATTAGGCTGGTTCATGCAGACCAGTCCCCTGACTCTTCTATTGTTGCTGTTTTTCTGGCCTTTGTGTGCTTTTCTGTTTGTGATGGGAAGTGCCCTCCACAGCATATGGCTCCAGAAGCATGGTGTCTACACAAAAGCCACCCTGGAGAATAAGATAAAAAGATTCTGTGTGGGCAACTACATAGGAGGAATCTTCAAAGGAGTGATACCAAGAGCGTCTCTTGAGACTTAAGTCTTATGATCAGCTGGACAAACATGGGACCAGTTAATCTTTGAGGCCCACTGGTGAGTTCGTGGTTTCTTTCAGAAGTTTCTGACTGAATGCAATGAAGAATCCTTTAAAGAAGCATTAGATGTATTCTACGTTTTGTGTTTGCTGTTGATGTGTGAGTAAAACACATCATGATGGTACAACAAAGTGTATTGCTGCTTCAGATGAGAATCTCTTTGCAGTCGAAGCATGGCTTCTGGTTATAGGAACCTGGTGCCTTGGTAAAGGCCAGTTACTATTTGGGATGCCAGCCAACATCATTCTTGGATTTATGTTGCTTTAGCCAGCTTGTCTGTCAGGGCTGGTGCTTCCCCTTCAGAGAGGTTAATTTTGTCTCACTTTCTGAACACAAGGGAATAAAACTTAGCCTCTTTATTCTTTTGTTTCCCCTCCTTTGCCCATGTTAATGTAATTTGACAGCCTGGTGAATAGGATTTGTCAAATACTGTAACCTTAAGCAGCACAGATATTGAAAACTGTGCTTTAAATTTATCTAATCCAGATGTGAGAACCAATAAAACGCTCAGATGAAATGAAATGTCAGGCTCTGTGGGGAGGGAGAGGGAGAAATACTATTTGCCACTTCTTTTTCCACATAGCATAAAGTGCAGAGCAGGGTTCAATCAGTTTATATTAGTCTCCAAGAATAGAAGCAGTTTTTGTCATTTCAGTGCTGGTAGGTAATAGTAAATATAATTGATATCAAAATACTGAATCTCACAAGACTTGTTAAGGAAAAACAGTTTGGGCAGTGAAAAGGTGAATCTTGGTAGGTATGTATGAGAGCTTGTTGAGATGAACTTCAGCTCAGGATGGTAAAGTCTAATAAAACAAATCCAGTAGTATCATGTAGGAAATGCTTTGGTTACCTCTCTCCTCCTACCAACACAAGGCACATTTCTCTCTTTTAGTAGTACTAACAAAAAAGACACCAATTTAATGACTTTTAGGTCTGTAGGAGTTACCCAGTTAGAATAAATCAAAGAACTCCTAAAGAGTGGGGGAATCAAGCTATAAAGCTTGTCAGCTATTGCTGCACGTGTGCTGAATAAGTGAACTACAACATCCTATTTGGGAATTCCCTTGTTCTACAAAATACCTTCTCAAATGATATGTATAAACCAAGTTCTGTTCCTACAGTTTGTTCTCCTGTATGTAAGAGGAGCCTGACATATGTATAATAATTATCTTAAACTAATTCTCAGCTAAATCTCTTCATTCCCTCTGGTGATCTTTGGCAGAAGGGAAGAAATAGTGAGTAATGCTAGGCAATAGTTGTCAAATAGTTCATTTTGCAAAAGTGCAGTTTAATTTTAGCTACAAATGGGTATTCATCAAATTCATACTAATAAGTATGATTAAAATTTGGAAAGTTTTGAACATTTCCATTTTAGGTTTAAAAGGCAAAGATTTTGATGTCAATGTGAGTTGCATTTAAAATTTGCCTGCATTTAATATAAAAGCTGAAGAAGCTTTCAATCAAAACAAAAGAATTTTGGCTTTAAACTGACAGAGGGCAGATTTACACTAGATATTAGGAAGGAATTCATTACTATGAGGTTAATGAGGTGCTGGCACAGGTTGCACAAAGAAGTTGTGGCTGCCCCATCCCTGACAGTGTTCAAGGCCAGGTTGGACACAGGGGCTTGGAGCAACCTGCTCTAGTGGAAGGTGTCCCTGCCTATGGCAGGGGGTTGGAACTGGATGAGCTTTAAGGTTCCTTCCAACCCAAGCCGATCTGGGGTTCTGTATTTTTAAACAGGAAGCTGGAGATGGGATACTCAGCTCAGTAAGGAAATGCTGGTGTTGAGAGTAGTAACCTGTTTTGTCTATGGTATTGTTGTGGTATGATAAAGTAAAATTAGGCTATTCTTTGACTTATTTCCATTCTCTACCATATGAACTAGGTGTCCAGGAATAGGTTAGAAATTAAGCTGTTTTTAAAGCATCATCCTTAATTCCACTCTCAGAAAAAACACTTTGCATATTTGAATGAAGTCAGACCTGAATTGAGACCATCTGTGGTTTTGGTGACACAAAAACAAAGCATGTATGATAAGATTGTGCAAACCCAACCTAACCACTGGCTTGTGGGTCTGTAAATGATGATTTGCTGAAGTTAAAAGCTGTAGAAAAAACCTCAGAGGTTTACTGGAAAAAAAGGAATATGACAAAATTTACATGTCAGAGGTTTTCTTACTGCTAAGATGCTGAATTAGAACAACTAAGGGATGTATCCCCTAGTATTATTACAGTTAATCACATTAACTGCTCATGTTGGAGCCTTGTATTTTATATACTGAGTTGCTTGAAGTTAATGCACTTAGAGACTGGGACACAGCACGCCTCAGTGGAGTTATGCAGTGTTTCAATGACTTTCTGCATTGTCATAGCACAGAATTAACTCTTACTCTGAGTCTGTGATTTAGGTGGCTGCTGCTTCTTACATCTGATGGGAGAAGGTTTTATTTTTTTCATGTTAGCCAGCCTAATAGGTTATGATGTTTAAAGAGCCTCCTCAGAGTGAGGTAAAGGCAAAGCTTTTATCAAAGGGTTATAGAATCATAAACTGGTTTGGGTTGGAAGGGATCTTAAAGCTTATCTAGTTCCAGCTTCCTGCCAAAGGCAGGGACAACTTCTGCTAGACCAGGTTGCTCCAAGCTCGATCCAAACTGGCCCTGAACACTGCCAGGGATGGAGCATTGTTGGAGTGCAAATTTGGGGCAAAGTCTGTAGTTTCTGATGGAGTCTCCAGATATCCCAGCCTTTCCAGGCCATACTAGGGTGCATTTTGTGTACAGCCATGGTAGAAGTTCAGGCTACTGAACAGCAGCACTCTAATACGCTCATCTTTGCAACTATGCAGAAAGGACCTGTGGAAATGTGGAAGAGAAGTCAGTGAAGAAAGAGAGTCTAGGAGGAAGGAGAATAGCATTTAATAGCATAGAATGGCAAGGCTTGGGGAATGGGAAGGGGATTTAGGGAAGGTCACTGAGGGCGGTTTAGATGAAGGACACTCAGTTTGCACAAATGCAATGGGTTTGGAATCTGGGAAGCCACTAAAGACTCCTAAACTATGGAAAAGTGAGGTTGAAAATGGAGGGGGAAGACAGGCAAAGTCCAGCTATGTTTGGAGGAGGGGAACCTCAGAAACCCAAACAGCATGATGTAAAGGCTTAGTGGCTTGCTTCTATGTCAAGAAATATATTACTACTGAAAGAGCAACATCTGAGCAGATAAAATTTCATAGCCATGGATATTTTCCCTGCTAGAAAACCAAGGTGCTATAGCTGTACTTGAGAGAGAATGCCCCCTAAGTTATTCTGATCATAGTTTTATATATTCTGTCACAGAGATGTTTTTCCATCAGTCACAGCTAATTCAAATGGAGACAACACTGCTAGAAGATGCTAGTGAAGGCAGATCTACTTGAAAAACTTCCCTGTTTCTTAAACAATGCAGTATCTGTCTGGATCCTGGCTCTCTGAAACCTCAGTATAACCAAGTACAAAGGTCTAAGTAGTAAAAGTGTGATTTAAAAGACTCTGTCCCATTCAGCTGATCATATGATCCAGCCTCTTGGGTTCATTTGATTCATTCATTAGCTGTGTAATCCATTCGTTTCTGCTGTGGTTCCATAAATCACATGCTTGCCAGAGTGGAGAGAGTTATTTGAAAGGATGGAAGATCCATTAAATAGAAATGAGAGTATGTGTAAAATGCTTACCCTACATAGCTGGAGGAGATGAACACTGGGCTTGGTACAGTGCAGAGCAGAAACCCCAGCAAAACCTCAGCCATTTCCCCTCTTTCTTCTTAATGTAATAAACATGGTAGAAGGCTATTCCCAAGAGGACATACTGCAGCTTCCAGAAGTGGGGATGGCTTTCTTCTGTCATGCTCAGCTATGGCTTTGTATGTTTTTCATCCAAATTACAACATGGTTTGAATCTAAACAGACATCAGTTCTTTACGCCAAGCACATCAAATGCATGTGGCAAGGATAACAGGATGGCAGAAAGTAATGTGGCTCCCAAAGTGACCATGGGATAGTGCAACGAAGAGGAGGGGGAATTGGAGGGAAGGGCTGAGCAGGGAACTGACCCCCTAAAGCAAAGCAACTAATGGAAAAAGCGGTCAATGAATAGAGGTATTGTATTCAATGTGGTGAAAGAGATTCCTCAGGGAAAGGTTAGGTTCCAGGATAAATGAAATCTCCCTTCAAATGGTGTTCTTCCCTATCCAGATACAGGCTTGAGCATCACCTATTAGGAAAGAGAATTGGGGGTATTTACTGCTTCTATTCTAACGTAAATGATTCTACAAGTGTCTTATTTTTGCCTTCATTGGAAGGGCTGTGTCATCAGGAGATTCTGCCTTTCTGGGAGATATTTTCTTCTAGGATCATTCAAATACCTCCTCCAATTTTTTCTTTCATCTTTTTATTCTTGCTGTTGGTGGAAGGTAGAGACTTTTTCCACAGTTACTGCAAAATATCTAGAGAACAGAATCAATACTGTCTGAATCTCCATATCTTGATGTTTCTCCACCTTTTGGGGGTACCAGATAACTTTTGGAAAGGGTGTGTGTGTGGAGAAGTGCTAGCTTTGGGAGCCTTAGGATTACTTGTCCAGTGTGAGCTCACAGATTAGTAACAAAGCATCCACAAACCATGTAGATGAGGCCCTCGGTGATATGGTTTAGTGGTGGTCTTGGCAGTCCTGGGGTAATGGTTGGAAGTGATAATCTCAAAGGTCTTTTCCAACCTAGTTGATTCTGTGATTCTACAGGGGATAAACAAAATGCTTAAGGAAGCTGTTGCGAAGAGTTGATGGGACTGAGGAGGGAAGAAACAGATGGAATGCCTCTTCTAACTGGTTCCAAGGCTGCAAAGCTGTACAATATCACGACGTCATTCTTGTGACATCGTGGGCTCTGTTTCTTCGACAGCTGTGTTTGGGTTTGGGGATTTTTTTGTTTAAGAGATTGCTGTTACAATTACAAAGACAAATAATACAATCAGAAACACAACTTTTCATAGAATCCCAGACTGGTTTGGGTTGGAAGGGACCTTACAGCTCATTGAGTTCCAACCCCCTGCCACAGGCAGGGACACCTTCCACTAGAGCAGCTTGCTCCAAGCTCCATCCAACCTGACCTTGAACACTGCCAGGGATGGGGCAGCCACAGCTTCTCTGGGCACCCTGTGCCAATGCCTCAGCACCCTCACAGGGAAGAGCTTCTGCCTAAGAGCTCATCTCAGTCTCCCCTCTGGCAGGTTAAAGCCATTCCCCTTGACCTGTCCCTACAGGCCCTTGTAAAAAGTCCCTCTCCAGTCTTCTTGTAGGCCCCATTAAGGTCTTTCAGTACAAAGGGAGTTGGGTTTAGCTCCTGTCATAGTGAGAAGTTTTAAAAACCATGCAGTGTAGTCTAAAAATGCAGAAGCCTGGATTCCTCAATCTTAGAATAATATTCCAGGATTGTTTTGCATTGGTGTTTACGTTGTCATCACTCTGTGAAACTCATGCAAGTGCTGGATGAAGTCCACTCACAGCTTATGGACTGCTTCAGGTTATTCAGACACTGGTTAGTTATCAAGTACATAGATAATACTGACTACTTATTAGATTGAAGGTATTAAACCAGAATTGTCTGTAATTGTCACTGTTACAGTGATACTGAAGGACTGTGATGCTTGGGTTTAGAAAGTTCTGCTGAACTTCTTGGGAAAAGACAGATTCCAGCAGTAGTCATGCTAGGAAAGAGGCACAGAAAAGCTCTTCTCAGAGTGTGAGTGAGACAGCAAAGGAAACAAACTATGTGTGGTAGGTGTAGAAATGGCTTAAAAACATAAAAATCTGAAACATGTTCTCTTTAGTATACAGTCTCACTCTACAGCTGCTCCTTCTCCAGCCAGGCGTGCAGCAGCTTCATTGCCACCCTCCCTAAGGTCTTGGCATTGCTCAATCTGTCAGGACCAACAACAACACTGTGCTGCTGAAACAGATGAAGCATGAGTTGAATGGTGCCAACACTTTATAACGTTACAGAGTTTTTACCCAACTGGAAGGGTCCTGAACTGAACTGCTTTATGTTCAGTTCTTTTTACAAATGTACGCCTCTTGCTTCTAGTTTGTGAGAAACATATTTTGCTCCTACTCTGGCGTTTGAGAGATGATGCACATTTTTCAGTCTTATGCTTTGATGTACTCTATTTTGACAGTTGCTTCAAAGCTGTAAGTGGATTGGGCTCCAGAGGCTTGTAGATTCAGACTACAGTTTCAGATGGATGAGGACTAGAGAGGGAAGTCAAGTAGCATAAACAGTGTCTGAACGCTGCAAAGCAGAAGGGTCTTAGGCAGCAGGGCCAACAGGATGATATAAGCTGAGTGCTACAAGCAGAATTACAGGGCAGTTGAGACTGAGTCACTTCTTCCCAAAACTTTTCTCTCTGAAGCTCCTTCAGTTTGTTTTATAGAGCAATGGAAATGGTCTAAACTCAAGACAGTGACTCTCCTGTGACCACAGGTAAAATGTTTTGTTTCCAATATGGAAAACAAATCAAACACTTCCCCTCCTCAGTGGCGCAGGAATTAGCTTCCATATATGAAGTATTTCAATGTGCTGTCATTACTCATGGTTCAGAATGGATTTCAACCATAGATATTTTTCTCTGTGGCTCAGAAAAGACCACATCTACCACACTGCTCTCAGCTTTATGCATTGGAATTGCCAGAAAGAAGCAAACAAATTGGCATGAGCTCGGAGGAGAGCAACCCAAACAGCTTAGGCACTGGCTGGAGGGATTACATTAATCACACCAGATGGAAAGAGATAAATCTATGTAGTTTGGTGAAAGGTGTTCCCCTGGAGTTAATCATGCCATATGATTTGAAAGATGTAAATGTTGAAGGATTTGCTTATTGTGCTCCAGAGAGGTAGTTGGCACAGAAAAGAGGAAGGAAAAAGGAACTTCAAGTTGAATACCAAGGGAAAAGAATTTCCTGACAGTGGATCTGCTGCTCCATCAAGCAGACTGGCAGGGAAGTGCTGAAAGCTCCACTGTTTGAAACGCGAAAGTCTCCTGGATGAGGGAGAAGCCCTGAACTGTGATAAGGATGAAATCAAGTAAGTCTTGTTTGTTTCAGTTTCTGTCATTTGAGAGGCTTAGCTACCATTATTGATACAACAGTAATGCCCAGGAGCTCGAATTGGAGATGCATGCTGCAAATACACACAAACGAGCTTTCCCTATCTGTTCTAAAACCTGTAGAGACCTAGGCTGACTCAGGACTTAGCACTGAAGGGCCACAGCCAGCACTCCTATGGATATTCACCCTTTTCTGTTCCTATCCCAGCAGAGGCACAAGTGAAGCCTGAGGGCAAGACCCATGTGTGTAGCACAGCAGAGCTGGCCTTGGAGTATCTGAGGTCCTCCTGATCTGTAGTTGTAAGAACAACTGTCGGAAGATTCAGAAACTACAGAGAACACCTAAGGAAGAAAACTTAAGGAAAATCAGTTAAACTTCCCAGTTACTTATGAACATCTTTGCCCCTTCTTAAATATTTGTGTATTTCTCAGATTCCAGGTGTTCCTATGCTGCAGCATACACCAGAGTTGACCTGAGTATTTAAGGAAGGATAGCTGTGGTGCCCTAGAATTCCTTGTGGGCAGATTTATCCTGGTAGTCCTGGCAGGGAGTTATTAACCCATGTTTAGTGCTGTGCTATTGCAATTATTGTGCTTACAGTGATTAGGCTAACTTGTTTGGACTTATCAGAAGCATCTCTGCAATGCTCAGCACTCAGCTAAGCACTTTTCTTAGGCCACAGCATCAGCAAAAAACAGTATTTCTGCCAGTTAAATAAGACCTAAAATCAAACCTCTCTCATTGTGCACTTTATTTAGATCAGGCAAATCCCAGCTCTGTTCTATAGAGTTAAGGAAGCAATCAACCTTGATCATGGCTTTTAACTTGCCAGGCACTGGGATTGATCAGAGAACTGGATCGAATGTCCTTTGTAAACACAGCAGTACATTCAAAACCACATGTGAGAATTTGTAGCTCTGAAGCCTTAATCATAGTGCATGAGAAATACCCAAGTATTGCTTAGCTAGGAGCCTGTAAAACATCTGAAGCTAGGACTTCAATGCAAAATCTTGTATCCTTTTTACATCTGTGGTTGTAAGCATGCATGAGATCTCATAAATAAGGCTTTTGCCAAGTTGTTACCTATGCTGAGGGGACTATGGAGGATTTTACTCCTAACCTCTAATACAGCAATAGTCCAGGAACGGAAGTCAGAGAATCATAGAATTGTTAGAGTTAGAAGGACCTTAAAGCTCATCCAGTTCCAGCCCCTGCCATGGGCAGGGACAGCTTCCACTAGAGCAGCTTGCTCCAAGCCCCTGTGTCCAACCTGGCCTTGAACAGTGCCAGGGATGGGGCAGCCACAGCTTCTCTGGGCACCCTGTGCCAGTGCCTCAGCACCCTCACAGGGAAGAGCTTCTGCCTAAGAGGCCATCTCAGTCTCCCCTCTGTCAGGTTAAAGCCATTCCTCTTGTCCTCTCCCTACAACCCCTTATCCAAAGCCCCTCTCCAGATCACTTGTAGCCCCTTAAGGCACTGAAACACTGTCTCCCCAGAGCTTTCTCCAGGCTGAACAAGCCCGTTCTCTCAGCCTGTCCAGTTCCATTCCCTTCCTCATCAGCATTTCATTGCTTATCTACGGCTTTCCCCTATCTCAAGTCTCAGCCACAGCAGAATAATTTTTAACGTCTTGTTCCATGATTTGTGTTCAGCAGCACATTGTGTTTACAACAGTGCCTGAAGTTTTAGGGCATCTCACATGGAGGGTCTACAAGGGGAGCTAAAATCCAGAAAGATGCTGCTGTGGAATTTCAACCTTTTCCCGTTATCTGGTTTTTAGGGTGCTTCTGTTTTGGGGTATTAACTTTGAGATAACTGGGTTTTAGAAAGCAATCCAGTGGAATGAAAACAGTGCAAGTTTAGTGCTGCTAAAACTGTCAGAATCCCCTGCTGTTCCTGTGCTGGAAACAAACAGGCAGTTTTTATCAGGATGTGTGCTGCCAGGCAGTTAATACTGTTGTCAGTATACTGGTTCATTAACCAACTAAAAATGCGCAAAGCTATAGTATTTTTGGTGATGTTGAATCTTTCACTTCAGGCTCACTGCTTACAAGGAGAAAGCCTATGCAAATTAAAAGACCCTATGCAAATTAAAGCCAAGGCAACAATTCTATTCCCAGGATCAGTTTGGGAAGTGAGAGCAGAGTAGCTGATTTAGCCAGGCTGTTGGAGCTTTCCTTATCCGCTCCCTGCCGTCTGTACCTCAGGAGCCGCTCTCTGCATCCCGTCACTAACACTGTTCCAAAGAGAAATGCTGTGATAGTAAGTAGTAACTTGGCTATCCCATTCATTAGGTATATTGTGACTTAATGATAACATTAATTGAATTGGCTGAATAAGTGCTCTTTGGGCAGGATGCCAGTCTTTCTGGGAGCCTGTGTAGCAGACGTGCTTCTGGGGGAAGTGGAGGAGATATGAGTCTGTTTTACAGTAGGCACCGATTTGGTGTCTGTTCCCATCATCTTTCGGCTCTCAAGTGATATTGTGGCTGGCTGTAGTCTGATGCCCGTGAGAGCTGTTGGGGTTTATTTTGTTCACGGTGATGATGATTGGAATTAGCACTCCACAGATGGTGTTCCCTGCCCTGATGGCATGTTCACCACCAACCACTCTCGCTCTTCTTGTTTGGCTCCTGATCACTGGATGTTCCTCCCCTTGCCCCAGACAGGTCAGCAGCGCTTTACCTCTTTACTTTCTACCCTCCTTAGGTCTTTGGCATAAGAGAAATCAGAAGGCAGGAAAGCTTTTGTGGTCACCTTTCAGGGATTCCTAGCAGCAGGTTTGCCATGCTTCCTTTCCCTTCACTATGCCTATGTGTTGTTCCATGCTCCCCCACAGAACTTGTTTTAGGGACTACTGTACCAGTTGGGATTCCAGGCTTAGACTTCCTGTGAGCCTCCCAAAACCTCAGTAAAGGCAGGATACACTGCAAGAGTTGCTGGTATTATCATTAAAGCTAAAGGGATAACTCCTTCTGATCTGTACTCATGCACAGTATATGTGCATTACCAAAATCTAAGTTCTTCTATTACTTAATGATTATTTTAATTCAAGGGCAGCTATATATAATAGGAGCTATTTCAATTATTTACAGATTCTATTGCTTAGGTGCTCCTTAATATAAAGGCAACAAGTGTGTGTGTACGTAGCTAGAGAAACAAGGGCAGGCTTTTTAGGTATTCTGTTGTGTCCTGAACTTGAATATTACGTTTTTCCCCCCTTTTTTTCCCTCCTCTGTCAAACTTTGAGCTTCAGCAAGCTGTTCCTAACTACTAACATATGTCTGGGGGTGGGGAAAGAGACGCAGGAAAGAATACTCCAAGGAGTACAGTAGCATTTGTGCATTCAGTAAGTTAGTCATCAGCTCCTTCAGTTGTAACACAAAAACTAAAATGAATGGTCTGTAAAGGAGCTGTAAATCTGAGCAAGCAATTGCACTCTGCTTGCACAGTGATCACATAGCAGATCATAACTGCAGTTTACCTACTGTTTTCATTATGGGGATCTCAAAGTACTTAGTGCTTTGAAGCAGCAAGATGTTTATTGCCTCTACAAATGAAACCATGAAGAACCAGATAAAGCTAGGTCTTGAATTTCTTGCTTCACAACAGGCATTTACTGTTTTCAGTGTGAGATGCTGCATGGAAGGAGTTTTGAAAGCTCACCAAGTGGTGATGGAGTGGGAGATGAAACTTTAAATCCCTAAGGACCATGAAATTGTGATTTAATTCACAGAATCACAGAGTGGTTTGGGTTGGAAGGAACCTTAGAGCTCATCCAGTTGCAACCCCCTGCCACGTGCAGGGACACCTTCCACTAGACCAGGTTGCTCTGAGCCCCATCCAGCCTGGCCTTGAACACTGCCAGGTGTTGAACTGCTATCTCCTGAGTATGTTTTGGGAAGGCAGGTAGCTGTAGAAAGAAAAACACTAATAGTTGTCTTTTAAACCAATTTACTTTTAACACATGGTATGTGTGTGGTCAGTATCTCCATTAACTTTTGGTCTCATCTTACATTTGCGTTGCCCATAAAACCTCTATGACTGTTGTTGGGAGTGAGCAAGAGAAACAGTGGCTGTGATCACATTTGAGGTCCACTTGTACTGCAGCTTTTAGCTTTGTGCTTCTGTGCATTCCTCCATCGTTATCACCTGTGTTTCACACTGTGCAGGAGCTGGGCTGGGCTGAGGCTTTGCTTCAAGTCTTGTCTTGAGCACATGCTCTGTCTTTATTCTTTTTATTTTCTTTCTTTTTTTTTTTTTCTCTTTGTTTGCTCAGACTGAAAACTTTGGATACAAACCTCAGAGCACAAACCTTTAGAGCTATGCCAGTTGTTTCTGGAAGCTGATTATTGTGTGTTAGTAAATGAACCAAGTAGAAAGAATGTTAAATATAGCAGACTTGCAGCAACAAGCCTCTTGTCAGAAAGAAAAACACTAACCTCTCCCTAACTGATGAGATAGCAGCAGCAGCAATTACAGCCACCAGCTGGTAGGAAGGTGAGAAACAGACTAAATCAGGAACAGGAATAGAGTTGTATTATACAATGAGCTGCTTCATGTAGAAGAAAGCTTCTGAAAAGCAGAGCCCGATATAGTTTCCCATACCACACACACAGTGTGTGCTGCTGGTAGTGTCAGGAAAAGCTCTGTCCTATCCTATCCATTTCCCTTGCACCTCCAAAACTGGTAGATGCTGAAGTGGGACAGGAATTTGAATGCTGACTCAGAGGCATCAGCACGTATTCTGTCCTGGTTGGTTTGATTCCTGCTTTTCCAGCTCTAGCAGGATTTCTACAAATGAAGTTTCAGGCTCTCAAATGCATCCACTTGCCCAGAGGGGAATAATGAAATCCAGAACGTAGCAATTCAAAACATTCCTGATTCCAAAGCGATCCCCTGAGTCACTCAGTTGAAGGGACAGGATTTAAGAGTGAGCTCAGTTCAAAACAAACCTGGAGTTCATTATCAATTTGGGCTGATTTAATCATACAACCCTTTTATTATTCCTTTCTGGGACTCCCTGAGGTGAAAGTTGTTGGATCTTCCAGTGTAGAGAGAAAGTCCCTAATGCCAGTGATGTGCAGCACAGCTTATTCACACAGTCTGACAAAATCCAGCACTTTGCAGTCCAGAAAGCTTTTTAGCTCATGCTAAAAGTAGGGCATGGTCAGTTTGCCACGAGTCAGTGAGCTCCTTGTGCCTCACTGTATTTACCCATAAAATGGATGTGATAACCTATTTTGATATGAAATACATGCCCTGCCCCTTTTCTTCCTGCATCTGTAACATGCTACGTGAAGTGACCACTGTGTAGAGGAGATACTGTGTGAAGGTAACAGATGCTGAGGTGGTATCATGTATCTACAAAGTCCTCTCCTAGGGTCTGTCCTTGTAAGAGCATAGCTGATAGTGAATTGATCTCAGGTATCACTGCCTGTACTGCATAATTAATTATAACTTTATATGGCAGGGAAAGAAACAGAGCAACGCTGTGTCTGTGTTAATGGTAATAAATGGATCTGCTTACTAAGGATCTATGTCACAGTTCAGGAGTTTGTTTTAATCTTTCCACTGGTTTATCATTCCATCCAGACTTTTCCATTAATTAATTATGTGGTAATTAATCCTTGTTGCTATTCATGTATCTGTTCCATCTGAGTAAATTTGTCTTACCTAGGTGACTAAGAACAAAGGCATTTATGAGCTCCTGGCTGAGCAGAAAGTGACCCCAACTGAACTACACTTTTAATCCTCTGGGTACCGGTCACTTCTGCTACTCTGAAGTACATATACCTCTGTTTAGCAGTAATATGTGTATAGTAGTAGTAGATATACCTCCATTTAGCAACAATATGTACATAGTAGTCATAGTACATATACCTGTGTTTAGCAGTAATATGTACATAGTAGTTGTAGTAGTACATATACCCCTGTTTAGCAATAGTAGGTACACAGTCATAGTAGATATACCTCTGTTAAGCAATAATATGTGTATAGTAGTAGTACATATACCTCTGTTTAGCTGTAGGACATCTTTACCTTTATGCATGTGCTGTGAATTTCTTTTCAGTGTGTGCCTTACCCAGCCTGGCTGGGGTGTTCTTAGTGTCAGCAAGAAGTGGGCACTGTGGATGTGGCATGCCAGTGACAGCAGAGAGGTAGGGCTTCCTCCATGGGCTCATCCTCCATATAGACTGGGAAAGACAAGGGGACAAAGCTCATGTTCCTGCTGGCAGTGGATGTTCTTCTCAGGACTTTGTGCCAGATCCCCATGCATGTAGTTAGATGTGGTCTACTGATATGGTGTGGTTCTTGCACATGAGCAAATGACATAGAGTCATAGAATAGTTAGGGTTGGAAAGGACCTTAAGATCATCCAGTTCCAACCCCCCTGCCATGGGCAGGAACACCTCACACTAAACCATACCTGGTATGTGGGAGCTTTGTCCCTGAACTGTGGGCCTATGAATTTGGAGGCTGGGAGGTGTCATGATGGTGGGATTATGTTGGCTGTTGAGAATGTGTTCTCTTTGCTAATACCTCTCCCTCTGTGGACAGTGGACATCATTTATATGCACTCCATGCTCATCTTCAGTGGGGACAGCAGCTAAAATACAACACTTTTGCTTCCAAGCTACAAAACTGTGCATGTTTTGCAGTTGTAACCTGAGGATGTCATTTAATCTTGACACTCTTCAGCTGCACAGTAACCATGAAAGCTCAAGTGAGTCTCATTTTCAATACAGAGGGGAGGTGTATGTATTATTCATGATGCAGAATGTAATGCAGTAGGCAGGTATTTCTGTTTTTATTCAGGTCAGTTATTTGCCTCTTAGAAAACCTAGCAAGTAATAGGTTGGGTTTTCCCCCTCTGCTGATTACACTTTATCCTCTTTCCTCATACCCTTCTTATCTGTTACTAATTCTCTATAGAAATGCTTCACTGAACATGTCAGATGTTTAGTATTCTGGTGTTCTCTGCATGGGCTCTGGCATTTTAAGCAGTTGCTTTAGAAGACCTATACTTCGGTTTATTGAATATGAATAATCTGATCTTAAATCTTTATTTAGCAAAAATAAAGACACTGGAATTGTAAAGAAAAGTTGGTTAAAATTTGAGCATGAATAAAAAATAGCTTCTGAGGATATCTTGAGTTGTGATTGTTCCTCGTGCAAATGCTGCATAGTCAAATTCTGATCTGATTTAAAGCCCTGGCAAGCCTTTGATGTCGGTGAGGTTATGCAAGGCTGGATATGCAAGCCTCTCACCGTTTCCTCCTACGAATACAACCCAGACTCTCAGTCTCATCAAAATGAGCAAATGGTTTACTGGGCAATTCACTTCGTTTCACCAAGGTTTTCCCAAGATGGGGTGTGTAAGTGAGGCAGAAATGAATATAGGCCATCAGAAGCAAGTCTGATGTACTAAACAGACAATAGCCTAGGAGGGAGGCTGAATGCATGAAGGGTGGGTATGTGTATCTATACTTCTTGTTTTTCTCTTTAAGGTAGGGGTTTCTCCCAGTTTTGAAAGGAAACTGCAAGCTTAACTCATCCTTATTTCATCTGCCCATTACCAAGTAGCCATTACCAAGCTCCACATTATTACTGTTGTTTCTTTAAGGTACGAGATGTGGAGGCTGCTAAAGCTTTAATAAGCACGTCTGCAGATGGTGGTGTGTACTTCATAGCTCAACTATTGACTGTGCTTTTAGCAGAGCCTTTCATCTGCCAGACCAGTGCCTGAGTCTCAGTCTCTTTTTGCTCATGCTGACGTTGGTACCTAGGTTGCATAAGTCAGTGGCGTCACAGCATCTGGTATATGTAAGAGCAGAAACAGGTCTTTTATGTTCTTGTTTCATGTGAGTCCTCACCATTGCCACCTGGGTAGTCCTGTTGTTGCAGTGGGCTGTCTTCAATATGGCAATTCAGTGCAGTTAATAGGGCTACTTAAATATTCATGGTTCTGTATGGGATGGTTTAGGCAGAATGTTTAATGGTCCAGTGTGCTGGTTGTTACAGTGGAGGAGGGACCATTGGTAGTCTAGCTACATATAATAGAATAGTTTGGGTTGGAAGGAACAACTGTTAAAAAGATGAGCTATTATGCACTGTAAGCAGGACCAGCCCATCGTAAGCTTTCTCTCAGTTCCAAAGCTCACCTCTGGGTGCTGTTTCTATGTATTAAGACACTGCATGTTCTATCTGAGAGAGCTTTCAGTGTGAGATGAGCTCTGACAAGCAGCTGTGATGACTACAGAAGAAGAAATAATACAGAAGGAAGATGGAGATGGCCTAAGGAGAGGAGAAGGGGGGCTGCATGCACAGAGAAGTGGAACTGTGGCTGCTCAGTCTGGCAGGGTAACTCAGCCTGCTGTTATCACTAGAAGTTGCTCCTGCCTTTTCACTGCCTGTGCCCCCCGCAGTTCTATATCCCTTGACTTGTCAGTGCTTGTACTGATGAAGCGTGGTCAGGATCATGAACCCAAATCCAGCCTGGGCCACAGCCTCTCATAGGGAAAAGCAGAATTGCTGGAAAGAGCATAACAATTTGGGATTTGTTTGCTTGCTTTTGTAGCTTCTGGACATGGCCTTTCCTGTAGGGCTCCTATGACTCTTGAATGTTCAAATAAGAGAGGCCGAAGCCCCAGGGGCTGCTTGATCACACTGGCCTTATAGTAGGGGCTAACAGTAGTAGAATGTGTATGTGGTTTGGCTGGTAAAAAGAAGTGAAACATGGTTTTAAGGAGCATATTTCCTTTCTCCCTCCCCTCAGTGCGTACAGACGTTATTTCAGAGGACTGGTTTGGATATAAGGAAGAAATTCTTCACTGTGAGGGTGGTGAAGCACTGGAATGGGTTGCCCAGGGAGGCTGTGAATGCTCCATCCCTGGCAGCGTTCAAGGCCAGGTTGGACAAAGCCTTTGGGTGACATGGTTTAGTGTGAGGTGTCCCTGGCCATGGCAGGGGGGTTGGAACTGGATGATCTTAAGGTCTTTCCCAGCCCTAACTATTCTATTCTGTGATTCTATGATTCTAAGACTCTGCAACTACCCTGGTTGGCAGAAATCGTAGGCTATGCTGTATCCTAAAAGCCACCTCTCAGTCTCGTGCATCTGTGTATGTCCACACTCTTGTAACTCAGGAGTGCTGTTCTTATAGGTTCCACAGTGGGGTTTATTTTCTGGGACTTACTGGAAACATTATCTGAGAAAACTCAGAGCTAGTGACCCAGCTACGTTGTGATTCTCGGTCTGGTTTTTATTATGCTTGTGGTTTTCACTAGATTTGCTTCAGCTGTGATTTATTTTCATCTTCTCCTCTGGCATTTACTGTTTAAGCTTGTGTATTCCCTGCATTTTGTTGAGTGTTACTTCTTTTCGGTTCTCAGAATTGTGGGATTATTTTTAGGTGACATCCAGGCTTTTGTATTTCTCCTGAGGGCATGGCACTGGTTGTCCAGCCAGATTCCAGGTTCCTTTCACTTCTCCTACTTGACTTGGAGTTCTTGAGTTTTTTTTCTGTTACTGTTGTTTTTCTGAACCTAAAAAACTACTAAAATTTGATTTACTCTTCTAAAAGAAGGGTCTTCTGGCTTGAACAATGTTTCATATACTGAACACACGCTGACTTTGGCATTTAATAATTGAAAGCTAAAGAGAAATTGGGAGGGAGAATGCTGGGCTGCAGCAGCTCTGTTCTGGAGATGGGCTGAGGGAGCTGGGCTCGATCAGCCAGGAGTAGGCTCCTTAAGGGGAGCCCTTAGAGCAGCTCCAGCACCTAAAGGGGCCGACAAAAAATCTGGAGAGGGTCTTTGGACAAGGGCCTGTAGGGACAGGACAAGGGGAATGGCTTGAACCTGCCCGAGGGGAAATTGAGCTCTTAGGCAGAAGCTCTTCCCTGTGAGGGTGCTGAGGCGCTGGCACAGGGTGCCCAGAGAAGCTGTGGCTGCCCCATCCCTGGCAGTGCTCAAGGCCAGGTTGGACACAGGGGCTTGGAGCAAGCTGCTCTAGTGGAAGGTGTCTCTGCCCGTGGCAGGGGTTGGAACTGGATGAGCTTTAAGGTCTCTTCCAACCCAAACCAGTCTGGGATTCTGTGATTCTTTTTAGGCTGTTGAAAGGATTACGCAGGGTTAAGGCCAAAAAATCAAAATAATTTGGGCTAAAGTTGGGCTGCTTCAGTCTGGAGAAGAGAAGCTGCGTGGAGACCTCGTAGGAGCCTTCCAGTATCTGAAAGGGGGACTGGGGAGGGACTCTTCATTAGGGACTGTAGTGATGGGACAAGGGGTAACGGTTCAAACTTAAACAGGGAAAGTTTAGATTGGATATAAGGAAGAAGTTCTTTAGTGTAAGGGTGGTGAGGCACCGGAATGGGTTGCCCAAGGAATTTGTGAATGCTCCATCCCTGGCAGTGTTTAAAGCCAGGCTGGACAGAGCCTTGGGTGATATGGTTTAGTGTGAGGTGTCCCTGCCCATGGCAGGGGGGTTGGAACTGGGTGATCTTAAGGTCCTTTCCAATCCAAACCATTCTATGATTCTATAATTCTAAACCTGCCCCTTAATTGCCAAAGAGCAACGGGTTGAGTCAGTTGTGCTAACAAAAAATGCTGCTTTTCCAGGGAGCTGAAATCCTGCTCTGAAGGTGACTTTTCCAAATAAAATATGAAAGCAAATCCTCAGTTCTGTCTTCTTCAGGAACTTTTGGGGGACTTTTTTGGTGAAGAAATGCTGGAAAACTGTTAATTTTAGTTAGGGTCTTTATGGGTTTACTTAATATCATAAATAATGGTTTGGTGGTATTCAGAGGCATCCAAGAAGATCTTTGAATCTTTATTTAATTCATTATGTACAAGTTTTGGGGCAAGTTTTCAGCAGAGAGGTTGTGGGGTGGAGTAGAGCCTGACATTTTCTCTTTAGATTTTAGGTTATTCTATTCTCAGAGATAGATAAAATAATAGATAAAAAAGAGCCCAGGATGTAATTCATTTCTTTCCTGTTCAGTGTTTCTGCTGGGGGCTTTCATTTTTGCCAGTGCCATTGGCTTTTCCAAGCTCTCAGTCTGTGAGCTCAGCGCTGTTGCCTCCAAGACCTGTGGTCCAACACTGCGCGTATTGTTTGGGCAGGAACTTCTCAGTTGATTACCATATGATTCACAGTCTTGCTGTGATACCAGCTCCTGGCATGTGTGTCCTGCTCCCACACCCACAGAGCTCGCATAAATCCTCTACTTTGCTTACATTTGTTTCTTTTGTAGTAAAAAGAGTGGCTGGAAACCTCAGTTGTGGAAAACAAGTGTGGTCAACTCCAACAAGGTTTTCTGGCTTTCCTTCCGCTCCTCCTCCATGTGTACAGAGCATAGCCTTGTCTTTCCTTCCTAAGCCAGGATCCAATTACGCTGTATCCCTGTTCTGTTCCCTCTTTTCCTCAACCTTTTCCCCTTTTTCCTCAACCGTTAACACAAACCTCATTATTAATACAAGTCTCTGGACCTTCCTGCAGTCTCATCTACAAAACTCGTGCAAAAGATGCCATCTCGTCTTCCAGCACTTCAAACACAACCATGCTGGTGCTGCTGATGTTATGTTAGTGACTTAGTCTGACTGTTAATTTAAACAGCCCATGCTACTCTTTAATCCAAGCTTAAGAATTTTATCCACAATCATTCCTGTGCAGCAGGGAAGCTTGGTGTCTCACAGAAGTTAAACATGAAGGTTGTCCTACTGTGGTCTCTTATCTTGTTGCTTGAGCTTGTGCCTGTTGCCTGCTTGTCTGATAGAAGCCTGCTTCTTACTTTCAGTGAGTCACCTGTCAGTCATGTAGGGCAAATCTGAACTAAAGTTGTAGCCCTGGGAATGGTGTTGGTGCAACTGGGACATCACCTGGCCGGGGACTGTGAGGTTCTTACTGGAGGTGTTCTGCATCCAGTCAGTGTCACTTGTCAGAGGTCCAATGGGAGACTGACCTCTGTGTCTAATGGCTGCTTTTCAGCTGTCAAATGTAAAGGAATCAACCCAAACCTTTGGGGAGCAGGAGGATGCTGCATCAGTGGGGAGCAGCATGCCCACCATAGGCTTGAATCTGTCTGGTACACCAGAGAGCTGGCACCAATAAGGGGACCAGGTTTAGACATCTGGTGGTAGACTTCGGGTAGGGCTTAAGTGCAAATGCCTATTGAAATGTTATGGGTTTAGTATTGCAAATGAAACTCTGTGCAATCATTTAAGCCATTTTATTGTTTGCCAGGCTCTGTCCCTAAGCAGAAGTGCAGAAGAATGTATTAAGCAGAAGAATGTGACTGGTAAACCACAAAAACTGGAAAAGAATTTAGGGTGTGAATAAGCCTTTCCCTCCACTTCCCACCAGGCTTCAGCTTGGTGCAATCCAATGAGCTAAATACAGCAAATGCTTTTTTGGTAGGAGTTCCCCCCCCCCCCCCCCATTCTTTGTTAGCCATAATACTTTATTTTAGCTCTTTAATTTGCTATTACCAGACTCCCAGGTAGGCTTTTGTTTCCTTAAGAAACTTGAATAGAATCGTTGTGACCCTGGGGTTTACTTTTCAGAAGAGGTAGAGATATGACCAAGAAACTGTTTCACTTCTGGTTTCCCCCTTAATAGTTGTGAACCATACAACCCTGTATGGTTTAGGTGGTGAAAGACTGTATGGGATCACAAGATCTGGATTTCCACAAAGCGAAAGATACTCCAGTGAAGCTGATACAACATTGCTTTCATAGTGGTATCAAGTGGGATATAATGCTCTGACACTCTGCTTTGTATGACATCTTGGGGAAGCAAAGGCTAAAAGCTATGCCTCCAACCTAAAGTATCAGGAAAGAGATATTGGGATTCCCTGTGCCAAAAAGAGCAAGTTTGATAACTCTCTTAAATGTTTGCTATGACAGAGAAGCCAGTAATTGTGTGAAGCTGCAGGAATCATAGAATTCCAGAATGATTTGAATCATAAGGGGCCTTAAAGCTCATCCAGTTCCAAGTCCCTGCCACAGGCAGGGACACCTTCCACTAGACCAGGTTGTCCAGGAAGTCAGTTTTGTAAATAGCTCTGATTTTTCATAATTGGCATAAAACTGATCTCTTTCTGCTATAGTATGGCAAATGCTCTTTAAGATATGATTATTATTGAGCATTATATATGTAGAAATGACAAGAGCTGCCTCTTTGCAGCTCCCTCAAGCCTTGCTTCCAGCTCATACCTTGGGTCTTCTGTGGTTTTGTTGGTTGATTTTGTTCTTATTTGTAAACAGATAGCTATCCAGACTTCAGATATGTCAGGCTAAACAGGTTGCAATGATAGGCTGTGAAACAAATTAAGTATTAGAGTTATTTCAGGCTAGTTTGTGTGCTGTGATTTATGTGCCATCCCAAAATCACTCCACTTCCATAGTGTGGGATGAGACAGATGATGTTGAATAATAAAATGATCAAGGCATGTTTATTTAGAAAAGAAAATAGCCTGTGCAGCAGCAACTGCATTCTCGTTGGTCGGGAGAATGTATGAATGTTGAAAAGAGATTAAAGAGGCACGGGAATGAGCCAAGATGTTACACTTTTAAAGAGAGCAGGGAAGGAAAATTCATCCGTTTCAGAGCCTGGCTGTGAGCCTGCCAACCCTTAGTCATGGCCTGGTGAAAGGGAGCAGAGAAGCTGAGCTGCCCATTTACTTGCTTTTTATTTTTGGAAGGAGCTGGTTTGGAAACAAAACTAAAATCAGGCTCTCTTATGTGACGAAATAAGCTATTTATTTTTTTTTTTGCTCTTACTTGTGAAAGGATGGGTCTGGCTGCCACAAACTCGTATGTGATTGAGGCTTGCAGTGCCAGAGCTCCCCAAGGGATTGGAGTGGCTGGAGCCAACAGGGGTGATGTCATTAACGTTGGATGAAGTTGAAATTGCTCAGAACCAGGCAGGGAATGTGGAAAACTGCAAGGAAAAACATAACTTTGCTTTAAAGATGACAACTGAAGTCACAAACAAAGTAACATAGAGAATAAGTGCAATTTCAGCATGGATTGGTTCCATGCAAGAAGTGATGGTGGAGCACGTGAGTGTAGCTCTGTCTGAATAGCTGTTGATACAGTCCAGTCAGGCAGTGGTGGGGAAAGGCCTTTTCCTTCTCTGAGAACTTTAATGGATCACATGCTCCGGCTGGAAGCAGTGCAGATTCATTACTCATTGCAGAACTATGGTGAACTATCCTCATTGGAGCTTCTGCTCTCCAACCACCCGCAGGAACCTGTTCTGTGGGACACCCTCTGGCTCTTCCTGCATCCACTGGTGGCCCTTCTTCCAGGATACTCATTTCCCTCTCCCTGTTTTGCCTGGCTCCCCTGGTGTTTGAAAGCAGTATAAATCTGAAGCAAAGACTTTGGTGAGAGAGAAGCTGTGCTACAGAAATGAACCGTACATGTAAAGAATATATTCTCCCATATTCAAAATTGAAATATTTAATAAAAATACCCTTATTATTCCCCAGTTCCTAGGCATGAAAAAGGAGACATGGAGTAAAATGTCTCAAAGGCCCTAAACAAAAGACCCAGCTGGGGGATATAAGTCTAATGCCCTGTTCCTGTGTCTAACAACCTTTTGTAGTCTACCTTGTGAGAGACCCAGCCTTTGCACTCATCTCTTGCTCAAGACTCAATGTTTCAAACAAAGTGAAGCTTTGTCTGAAGCACAAAGTGAGGATGACTGCTCGAGCTGCATGTCTTTTAGTCTAACCACAACAGATTGATTTATTTTTTGTTCCCTTTTTTGCCTCTCTACTGTCAGACACTGGCAATAAAGAGAATTTCCTATGCGTAAGTCATTTGCCTGCTTCCACTGGCATGCCTGGGCTTGCCTTTCATCTCTGTTCAGTCTTTTAAAGACCCAGGAGAGCACAGACAGATTAATAGCCTTATCTCATAATTTGTTGTAAACCAGCTTCTTTGCTGAGTAATTGGTTTTGAAAATGTTTTCTAGCAATAAATAAAGATTGCATTTTCATTAGGACACAGATGGTGCTGCAAACATAGAGGCAACGATCAGCCCATGTCTGGACAGAGCACTTCTGGGCTCTTCCCTTGCTCTGCCTTGTGGTCTGTAGAGGTTGAGAAGGAGGTTTTAATTGTGAATACCAGAAATCTGTAATTGCAGCAACACCTACCTTGCCATAGACATTCAACTGCTTGCGTTTCAGGTTAGTGCTTGTATTGTGAAAGCTAACTTTGCCATGACTATCTGTTTGGTGAGGTTTTTCTTACTGGTTCGGTTTTTTACCCCCAAGAGTACTTTGGAGGAAAAACAGAGTTACAAAGTAGGCTTGCTTTGAGGCTGGTTAACAGTATTATGTTTTATATATTGCATCATATATTCTATAAAGCAGCAAACTAAAGCCTTTCATCTTGGTGGATCATGAGTTTAGTGTTCCCAATGATAGGATCTTTTCCCTGTGAACACTAAGAACTTTTGTCTGCCATACCGCTTCCTTCCGAGGCATCTTGGAGTGTTTTCCAAGCCTCTCTGAGGCATCATAAGTGGAAGCAGTATTGTTAACTGTTTAACAGATGAGAAAACTGAGGGAAATGCCTTACATGATTTAGTGGCAAACTGGAATAAATTCACTTTTTCTGTGTCCCATGAGCTCTGTACTAAACCTACTGTTGCCTTTACAGCCTGCTAAGTCTTTTCCCACTATAGCCTGTTTCAGCACAGTCTAATGGTTTATAATGCTGCCTTAAAATAGTTTTCCTTTTCTTCTGAGAATAGAGAAGTTTTTCTTCAAAATACCTATCCTCCCCCTGATCTTTAGTTTTAATCATCCCCTGCTGAAAAACTCCACATCAATCTGATCTCAGCTTGTCCTTCCAGCAGGAGAGAGGGCTTTGCATAGGCCCCATCCAGAGCAGGGAATGTCAGCGCCGCTCTGGGTTATTTAAGATACATCTATGGTGTAATAAATCTAATGTTGTCTTCCTAATAGTACAATAACTTGGAAATGAAAGAAGTCAGCTGGGGAAATGTGTGTGCTCTGGAAAAATCATCCAGAATACTGAGCTGGAACAGGGGCTTGGATATTGTTGTGGAAAAACCTTGGAAGCTGTTAGGCTGGTGCACAGAAGCAATGAAGAAAAACAGTGGTGCTTGTTTAATGAAAGGAGAGGAGAGGTGGCAGACTTAATGCATCCACTCTGAGGCTATTTTTCATTCTCTTTTGGTAGTGGTGGAGGTCTTGTTGGCACTACCCCTTAGGAGAAGGTGAACATGAAGTAAGCAAACCAGAAGGTTATCAAACCAATACTGAAGTAGACTCTAGCATTGAAATGATTTATTTTTTCTGTTTTACCTCCCAGCTGAGACAATGAATTAACCATGTCCGTGTGGAAATGCTTTGAGATGATATGCTACCAACCAAGTACCATGTAGTGTTGTCCTGGGTTCAGCTGTTGCAGTTATTTTTTATTCCTTCTGTAGTAGCTGGTGCAGTGCTGTGTTTTAATCTGAGAACAGTGCTGATAACACACCAGTGTTTTAGTTGTTGCTAAGTAATGCTTACTCTGATCAAGGACTTTCCAGTCTCTCATGTTCTGCAGTGAAGAGGGGCATAAGAATCCAGGAGGAAGCAGAAACAGGACACCTGTCCCAAACTAGCCAAAGGGGTATTCTATACCACAGCACATCATGCTCGGTGTAGAAACTGGGGGCAGTCACCAGGAAATCCCAGATCACTGCTCAGATTGGGCTGGGGGTCAGTGGGTGGTGAGCAGCTGTTTTGGACATCACTTGTGTTTATTGTTGGGTATTTTTTCCCTTCCCTTTTTAGTTTAATATTCTCTCTCCTTGTTATTTCTGTTATCATTATTATTACTGGTGGTAGCAGTAGTAGGTTTGTATTATACTTTAGTTACTGGACTGTTCTTATCTCAACCCATGGGATTTACATTCTTTTGACACTTCCTCATCCCTCCTGGAGCTGGGGGGAAGAAGAGGGAGAGTTTGTGGCTGCATGATTCTGAGTTACCAGCTGGACCTAAACCATGACAAGTATGTTGCATAAAGCTGTTCATTGGAGATGTATTTCTCCTGGAGACTGCACCAGGTACCTTGTGTTCACCAGTAACTGTTCAAACAGGAAGAGAATTATTGAGAACCCCTTCTGTTCTCCCACCCTTTTCTTCAGAGCATGTCTGACTTCCAGAGAACTGTTTCCTGCTCCATCACAGTCCTTGGGGAATGATTCTGGGCAAGGGCTTTGATGCCGCCTCCATTTCTCCTGCTGAAAAACAAAGATAGTGATATCGATCTTTCCTTTGTGCAGGAGCTGGGGTAGCTGAAGAAAGGGGGTCGATAGGTATTGTTTCAAAGTTCAAACTACTTTAAAAGGAGGAAGGGCTGAGTTGACTTGAAATACATATATCAGTGTTCCTGCAAAGAGTGGGTTAGGGCTATTCATTGAATCCCAGAAGAAAGGGGAGAAGGAATTCTTGTTTTTTCAGTCTCTTAGACAAGACATTCAAAGAGACCTCTTTCTTCCCCCCTAGGAAATGCAGAATGTGAAGCAGTTCCTGAAGGCCCCAGTTAGACCTGAGCCTCAGAACTTTAACCATGTCTGAAAAGGGAGCACTGGACTCTGTGGTTTGATGTAATGCAGTTCTTACTCAAGTCAATGCATGAGATCACTTAACTGAAATCAGTGAAGGCAGGAGAACTTCTGTAACTGGGTTTGAAATCCTCCGTTACATACTTGAGAGTCATAGCTTTCCATCTGGGATGCCCTTGGTATTCATGGAGGTAGCTGATAGTGTGGAAACTTGCTGATAAGTTGGAGGGAGCCTCTTCATCCTGGGCAGATATTTGATGGTTTAATGAAAGCTTTAGGTCAGATACTAAATGCTTCAGGTTCAGTGTTGTATCCTGGAACTTGCCCCAGCCCAAAAGGATTAAGAGATTATTGTGGTTTTTTTTCCCAGTATATTAACTCTGGTGGGAGATTAATGGAAGATTACTGGAGCTGTTTAAGAGGATTCACCATTGTAGGAACTGAATATTCAGAAGCTGAAGGTCTTCATTAGAATACTGTGATGTGTTGGGGAGGGGAGAGATGGAGAAACTAGGAAAAGTCTTTCCAAAAACCCTCTTATATTTGCCTGAAGATCTTCTTTATAAAGAGGTAAATTCTATTTAGTAATATGTTATGCACAGACAGAAAGAAATCTTAAAAAAAATAATCTTGCACAGTGTGTCAACATGGAAACCTATGTCCCTGTGTCCTGAGGTTTGTATTATTCTAGGGATCAAAAGCTCTGTGCATGTGAGCAGAGAATTTCCTACCTTCTTTTCCTTTTCATCTTCTTCCGTAATGTACCAGTAATGTTTGTACAGCAGCATTTACCCAGAATTGAAACATATCTTGAGATGACCAATTAGTCAATGCATCTGTGTGAGTAGCATCAGGGATACTCAGAGATTGCCTTTTCCCTAACTGCCCTGCAACAGCAGCCTCCATGGCTGAATATGGCAGTTACAAAGTACAGAGCAGCAGCTTTACACAGCAGGTTAGGCTAAGAGATGAAGAAAAAATGAATTAAAGCAGTTGAAAAGATACTGTTCATGTTAAACTATATCAGGATGTATCATTACAGTTACAGCTTTCAGAAAATGAGTGATGTGAGCTTGAATACCTCAGAATATGGTATGCAAAGTCACCACATTAGGAAATGAATTAATCATTCAAAGTTGGGAAAAAGCAGCCTGTGGGTTATGTTCAATTCTGTAGTATTTGTCTTCCCAGCAGGCGTGGCCAGGCTGAGTCAAAGCACGAAAGCTCCCTTTGTGAATCCTCTGTCTGCATAGTTACATGAAACTTTTGACTTTCATTTGAAAATGATGGTACCAGAATAATCTTCATATTGTATCCTCAGGGATGCAACTATAGGAACATCTGCCTAGCTGAAACGATTGCTCTCTCCAAAGCTTTTTAGACCTACTCTATGACCCTCAGCATCAACACCCTTTGGTGGTGGTGTTGGACTACATGTGCCAGCCACGCCTTCTGTCTTGTCAGTAGCTGCCCTGCACAAGTACCCTGGCAACAAGCACAGACTCTTCCATGCTTCCCATCTCTCTGTGACCTCCAACTCAGGAGGGGTCCTGAGCAGGCCATGGCTTTGAGCTGTGGCACTGGGGAGTGCTTTGGACTTGGCAAATGCATTAGTCCAGCCCTGACTTCTCAGCATTCCCCAGATCAGTGCATAGGAAGAGCTGAACAGTTTACATGTCTGCAGGATAGTGGTTTTGTTTTTGTAATTGGTAGGACAGCATTACTGTGTGGGGGCAGCTCCTGCTTTTTATTTCCTTCCACCCCAGCAGTGGCTGTATTTCCATTTTCTAGGAAGCACTGCCTGTGAACTACCTCGTTTAATGTATAAGAAAGTTCCTTTAGATACTTGAAGATAAAAGGCATCCATAACACTGCTTCAGGATTAATGATGTCGTGCCAGCTCCATCAGAGGGTTTATGAGTCTTGGCTTCTTAGACTCTCATAAAATAGGTAATTTATCAGTTGTGCTAAATGAGAGAAATCACCCTCCAGCTGTTGGAAACATGGATGCTTTGATTGCACTGGTAGAGGAAGGGAACATTATTAGATGAGCTGTCATATTGTAGCTGGCTCAGTGCTGTATTTCATTCTGGAGTGAAATTGTCCAAATATTGAAGAACTGTTCTGTCATTATGATTTTTAACGTACTTCAGAATCAGCTGACCTTTGTGCACATACTGTGTTTTCCTTTTTTACACACAGCACCACACATAGAGTACTTTGACACTATATTTAAGTCTATCTTACAGCAGTACCAGTGGTTCTATGGCTTTTGGATTGGAGCTGCCTTGCATTCCTCCATCTATAATTGTGAACCATGAAAGCTCATGCCTGAGAAGGGCAAATTCTAGAGGTTTTAGTAAGAGATGCTCACTGTCCTAAGAACATTAGAATCCTCTAAAAACAAACACAGACCGCTTTCCCTCCAAAAAAAAAACCAACCAGCCAACCAACCAAAAACCAGCCTCAGGAGTGAAGAGAAGAACCATCTTTATTTCTGGTTACAGGTATTAAGTTTAGAGGCAGAGAAGCAAACTTACCATGAGAGAACCCAGACCTCCTGCAAAACCATTTCTCCCTGCCTGCTGTACCAAGCAACTTGCTAATTTGAGAGTAATATTGTTCCCATTCTCAGGCTATCGAGGCTGATGTAATATTTTGGCTGCAGTCAGGTGGATCATAATAAATTTTCTGGAACCAGTTCTCTGTTTCTTTTCATACAAACAACTTCTTGCACTTGGCAAATTCAATTTGTCTCAGAATGCCAAAACTGTGGATAAATTTTCTACTACCTCCTAAAAGTAAGTCTTTTACTGTTTTCTCTAAAAGCAGAAGAGATAAATTTAAGGGATACAACTTAATTTATGACTTTAAGTGTTTCAGCAGTTTCTATTATTTCTACAGGACGAGGTAGCAATGCAGGGGTGTGATTTTGGGGCAGCTTAAGCCAAACTAAATTGGGGTTGCTGCAGTCTCACCCATTCCCTTTTGCCTCCAGATATATTCCCACTGCCTCTTTTATGCTTGCACTTGCATTTATGTGTTTATACAGTGCTTATGCTGAGGCAAGGAATTAATGTCACCAAAGTTAAGCCTACTGAGAAAGAGAGGATAACAAAGAGAAAGATCCCTCTGTTTCCTGAAGCATCTTATGATTCAGCTGCAGGCTGTCCAACTCTGACAAAAGCAGAGGCCAGGAACACAAAGCTCATGGTCAAAGAGGAGCAGCCGTGCTCCTGCCTCTCCAGTAAGGGAGGTAGTGTAGTGGAGGTTTAAAACAATGTAGGTGGCAATGAGGGTACCAAGCCTTCAGCTCCTTTTTAATGCCTCAGGCCTCTTGGAGATATTCCCTTATCTGTGTCAGTCTGCATGGAATGGGAATGTGGAGACACAGAGGTGCAATCTCGCCTGAAGCATGATACAGTAATGCTGATCTTTCATCAGGTCAGCACTTTAGAGAGGATGAGAGGTGAGTCAGTCTCCAGACAAAGGTACCAGGATAGACAAGTGCCACTCACCTGTGGGGTGGGTGGATGGGAGAGCTGGGATTTGAGCATCGTGTACTGTAGGCACTGCAGATCCAGAGGTAGCTCTGAGAACAGGCCATCTGGGAAATGAGAACAGTAGAGGCTACAATAGCTGCAGGACTCTGATGTATTTTCTGCTCTCAAAAGATGGAGGTTTGGCACCTCTCAATGGTACAATGGACTTTTAAACACTATATAATACAGATGTAGCTGCTGCATATGGCCAAACTTGAGGTTTGGGCTTGACTCACATCGAAGTTTTCTCTGCATATGCCAACTTTTTTGCTGTCTTCTGGTTTTGGTAAAATTGCAGTTGCCAGATTTGAGCCAGACATCTGCTTTTTGCTGCTGGCTTTGTATAGTTTTATACTTCAGCAACACCGCTAGGGACTGAGAAAGCTTTTCCATCCAGTCCTTGGCTAGGTAATTACTATCCATGACCTGCTGGTTTACTGGTAAAAATGGGATTACAGGGAAAAACTCAAAGGGAGAGTGGAAAAAAATCTTCTCTCCTAGAGATAGTTTGGTGGACATTACAGTGACATTTCTCAAGGTGAGATAAAGGAGATGGATTGCTGATACCTGAGTGAGACACCCAGCAAAATACAAATAGAGCAATAGTGCAGCTGGAGAGCAGGATTCCTACTGGCTTTACCCAGCACAAAGATTTCCACATTAGTTGCTGTCAGCACAGAGACCCCCTGACATTATTAGGTCAAAGAAAGGTGCTAATCCATCACAGAAAATGGCTCAGCACTTGATATATATCCATTTATCTTTGCTCTGCACAAATGCTTTGTTCCTTATCCCACTTTGAATCAGGCCAGCCTAATATATTGGCATCTCAATCATCATTTGGCTCCTACTGAGATGAAGAAGCAGTGGTTGGGCCTGGAGGCCTGTGACAGTAAATCAGTGATTTATTAGTAAGAATAGGGCAAAAAGGTGGAGAGGATCTTGAAGAAAATAGGTATTTTGGAGACTGTAGCATTTTTCTGTTCATGTTTGATTATTCTGCCCCAAAGAAGTGTAAAACAGCAAACCGAACTCAAGTATCTTCAGGTCTCAAAGCACAGTATTAAAAAATGGATCCTTTGTGTCTTATGCTGATCTTGAAATGGGCCCACAAAGGTGCGTGTGGAAATGGAATGACTATGCCCAGACAGCTACAGTGGGTGTCAGATTCTACTGGTGTTAAGCAGAGGCTCAACACCAGTCCTGCTCTGCTGGATCACCCTTTGTTTATTGTGCCACTTTTCAAGGAGTGAGGAAAGGGGATAGGAGACAAATGACACTGGGGGTTAAAGGACATAAAGTGTTACAAGTTCCTCAAGATCCTAAGAGGTTTTAGGGAAAAGAAAATACTTCCAAGATAAGAAAGCAGAAGTGGCTCTTATTGGACTTTTTGGTTGTTTTGTTTGTTGTTTTTTTTTTTTTTTTTTCCAGTGCTCTCCCATTCTTTCACTAATTGCTTCATTAGGGAATGTTTGGATTGGTTTTCCCCTTCATTTCCCACCATCCTTCTTCCACTTACATGTTTCTAGTGCCTCAGAATCTGGTGTGTGCTCCATTCCCTTCCTTGTGACTATTGTATTTCTTTGGGGGAAAAAGATGGGTCTTAAGTAAAATTTAAACTCTGAGTAAGTCTGTGTTATGGAGCAGCTGGGTTTCACATCTCACTAATGTGTCCTGTCTCTTATTCCAGTCTTTGCTCCTATCTCCCTAAATAGAGCTGCAGTGCAGGCTAGTTTTAGCCTTTACCAGCTTGTCCTGTTTTAACAGAGCAGTCTCTTCCTTGAACTGTTGCTTCAATCACTTGGTGAAAGGATCAGAGTGCCATTTGAGATGAGAAGTATTCTTAGACAGTTGAGCCTCCCCAAAGCGGCATCTGTCATGACAAATTTGAAAAGCCTTCCAAAGCATTTTTGTCTTGGCAGTAGTCAAAGGCTATTGATGTTCCTAGGGTATAGTGGTTGCATACAAACAGCTGGATCAAAAAAATAGTGAGTACTTATGTGGTATGGGATTATTTATGTGCTATGGACCTTCCCTGTTCAAGTACTTCCATGCTGTGCATCTCTGCTTCACAGCAGTAGAGATGCTGCGTGTTGCCATCAGAGAGATGACGATGTAGAGCGACGTAGTCTGGATTAAATAGGGAAACACCATAAAAAATGTGAATTTATATTGTAGCCTAATGACTACAGAAGTTTTATAAACAGAGGTAGTGCTGGGATAATTTCTTGAAAAGAAAAAAGGGTTTCCAGATATGATAGTTTTTGTCAATGAAAGGATCTTCCTCCAAGATCCTTCGTTCAGGAAGGTTCTCTGTAATCTTCTTGTGTGAGTGAGATGCTGCCATAGGAACAGCTTCACATTTGGGAGCAGGGTGGTTCTTCATTGGAAGTGGGTGCTAGCTGAGAAGGGGAGAGAAATGCAACAACATGCTAATAGCTGCCTGCTTTTCTGTTTGCAGTTGGCTTATGGCCTTCCTCATGTCCTCAGTGAGTGGGTTGCTGTGGTCCTGCTGCTTGAGTAGCCTCTGCCTGTGACTGTAGGCAAGTTATATTAGCATGGTATAGTTCAAGATGACTGGAAAGATAACTGACTGCATGATGTTTAAAGAAAAAGCAGCACAGTCCACCACAGCAACTGAAGGAGGTCACCTCTGCAAAATGATGTTCCAAGGCTCAAGAGAATAATAGTATGCTATGAGATGGTCATGGCAGGGGGTTGGACCCAGATGATCTTTAAGGTCCCTTCCAACCCAACCCATTCTATGATTCTGTGAAATGGTGCAGGACAAAACAAAATCAGTCCATTATGGATATGGTGCATGGGTGTAATAAGAATATCAAAATGTGTTTTCCCTTTTAACAAACAAACAAGAAAGTTTGAGATTCTAAAAGATGGTAAAAACCTGAAACATGTGGTAGTGGTTCCAGATTCCTCACAGAACCATGACCATTCACCCTGAGCACGATAAATGTTGCTGCTTTTTATGCTTATGCAAAAAAGATGCTGGTCTAGAGTAAAAATACAGGCAACCTGGTTTACTTCTGAGCTGTTTAGAGTTCGAAAACAATGCTGGGGATCCATTAATCTGCGTGGTTTCCTGACCAAGTATTTAGATCTTAATGTAAATGTCTATAAATAACATAGTGGCAACAGCATTCTTTTGAAAGCAAAATTCAAAGAGGTACTGTTTGAAAAATGAATGCTTGCTTAGGGCAGTTATATTTAGGGCTCTAATGGAAGTGTACAAGTTATGCTTTTTATACCAACTATAAATGGCTACAACTAAGAGACTTGGACTTTGAAATGCATTTGGCATTTATGCAATGGGAGAGACAGGCCAGAGGCTTGTAGTGGAGTTGTTGGAGGTTTTTTTTCTGCTAGTTTTACAAATAGTGCCAAATTCTTACAGTGTTGCTACCCCTAAAGGGTACATTCAGGAATAGATATTGTAACTGGTGCTGGGCCTTGAAAGGCTGAATCCTGGGAAGAGTCCAGCCATGGTGATGATGAGTAAGCGGAGGGGGGACAGGACTGGGACAGACAACGACAAGAAAGAAGAATGCAGATGAAGAAGTAAGGAGTAAAATAGGTGCTAGAAGCCAGAGCAGGTGGAATACATCATGGAGGCAAGCCAAGCATGAATGTAGATAGTATAAGATGGTCCTTTAGTACCACACATGATGTGAGAAATAGGCTAAGGTGTTGCTTAAACCGCAACAGTTGCAAAGGCAGAGAGTAATATTCAGCAGTTGGTGAGTAAGTAGAATTCCTCAACTCCACTTCTAAGTTTCTGAACAATTGGTCATTGTTGACAAGATCTCCAGGATGCTTTCATGTGAGGAAGCAGAAAGCTGCAAAATACTATCATTAGTAAGAGGCTGATTTGCTGTATTGTGGGGAAAAAGACCTCCTAAATACTTCCAAGTGTTTGAGGAAATAAAAGGAATAGCTTCTGTTCTGAGATAGAATTGTTGCTGAGTTTTAGTGCTATCAGAATACTCCTAGATAGTAAATAAACCCTGTGTAATGGTGCATGTCAGATATGAACAGTGTTATCTTTATGGTAGAGGTTTGTGTTTATTCTTGCCCCAAAAACTTGTTCACCAAAGCTAATATTAGGCTGCAGGCAGTTTTGGAGTACAAATGACAAAGCCTTGTGATGGGTGAACTACTCATGCACATAAATGGTGGTGTGAGCAATTTATTGTAGCTATGCTGGTAGCAGTATTGGAGGTTAAAGTCTAGCTATCAAATCTACAATGTATGTTCTTCTTTCTTGTGAAGTACCCAGGATACACCCACCCAGTTTTGTGTTGTCTGGCCAGTGACTCAAAACCTGACTCATTTTCATCTGCAGGCACGGTATGCATGTGATCATCCGAGCGAGACTCCAAACCGTGCCCTCCTGAGGTCAGGCTTTATAGTCTTCGGGCTGTGGTGTGCTTCACTTAGATAAAATGTCAATTTTATGTTGAGTGACAGATGCACATTTCACCCTGACAAAATCCAAACTGGGTAGCTATGCAGCAGAAGGTTGCTGGCAGCTAATGGAGACCATCCTTGAGTCATCTAAAAAGGAGCAGTCCTTTAGGAGCAGTAGTTTAGTTACTGTTGAGTTCCTATTTCCATAGAATCCCCGACTGGCTTGGGTTGGAAGGGACCTGAAAGCTCAACCAGTTCCAGCCCCCTGCAATGGGCAGGGATATCTTCCACTAGAGCAGGTTGCTCCAAGCCCCATCCAACCTGGCCTTGAACACTGGCAGGGATGGGGCAGCCACAGCTTCTCTGGGCATTTCATCATGGCTTTTTTCAAATCAGCATAGGATAAACAGCTCTTATGCCCTCTGATATTTTAAGTTATTAACTGATGTCATTCCAGTCTTGATGTTTATTATCAAGTCACCCCAAGTTCTGAAGTTGTATTTTAATGGCATGTTTACTATAGCCAGGAGAGTCTAAGGGGGGTAGATTTTATCAGGCCAATGACTCACCTCTATAGAGAAGTTGATGGGCAGGGGTCATGTAGAATAAACTTTCTCAAAAGATTAGTCTGGAAGAGCTGAGAAGGGATTGCATGGGATTACTCTGGAGTAGCACCCTGGTCAGATTCTCCATCTTGACATTCCCTAAGAAAAGGAACTGGGAGTGACACAGGATATAAATTTACTATCCTCTCTGTGTTTGGCAAGCGTACAGATCATGGGATGTATAAATAGCAGAATTGAACGCAAGTAAAGAGAGGTCATTATGGCATGTACAAAGAGCTTAGTCAGACCACATCTGGAGAACTGGGCATGATTCAAAGACCATATTTCAGGAAGGACAGTGAACAATAAGGAAAGGATTAGAAGAGGGTATTGTAGAGGGTATGAGGGCTCTAGCTGGTGCCTGCAGTTGCTGCAGTGCCAGTGGTTACTCCAAATGAAGCTAGTAAAAGCACCTAAAGAATTCCAAGGGAATGGAGAAAGAGATATAAACCTCCATAAACTTTCTAATCCCCACAGTAAAGTCACTAAAGACTTGGTGTTTCTGGAGTTGGAATAGTTTGCCTGTTGTATCTCTTTCTAAGAAAAAGGTTTGGGGTTTAGCTTTCATATGCTGTTTCTTGTGTGTGTGTGTGTGTGTGTGTGTGTGTGTGTGTTTCTTCTTTATAATTTCTTATGGTATTTTTGCTATGTTTGTCAGAATAAATGCTCTAATGTTCAAACCATGACACTCTACTAGGTTAAAATCCATTTTGCCTCTCTTACCCCTCTCATTCGGGTAAAGCTTCTCGTATCATAAGCTCCATGGAGGTGGAATTGTATATTGTCACAGTCTCATGTCCTTTCATCTTAGAAGTAGCTTTGTCTCTGAGAGCTTTGGGATTGTTGGAGATAAAAAGGGCTGTGTAGATGAAAGATGGACTGTTGCTAAAGGACAAAAAATGTTCTGTTGGCACATACGGGAAGTGGGGACACTGCTGAAACGCAGAGTAGCATGAAAGGGTATGATGAGAATGAGAGATGAAGCAAGAATGCTGCTTCTGTCGTCCCACCTTTAGCAGGAATTAAGCAAGATCCCCATTTTCCAGATAAGTGAACTGGGACACTGAGATTGAGTAAACTGGTTAATGCTCAGTCTTCTGCCTGTTGGACCACAGTCATTTTTGGCACAGGATTTTGGGTTTATATTTCTTTGACAGTGTTCATCATCTATTTATACCATGCCTCATAAAACTGTTTTTTTTTCATTGATATTTTTAGCCCAATATGGGATTTTCTCTTTAATGTGCCTTACTGGATCCTGAAAATAAGATTTGGACTTTGTAAAGACCTGGTTCTGATGCATGAGCTTGGTAGTTCCTTCTCCTTCCGTGTCTGTTTCTCCACCTAGGGAATGGAAATGAGGACAATCCCCATGTCATAAAAGCAGTGATAACTTATCTTGCAAAGTATGCTGCTGCTGCTGCTAAAGATAAAGTTTGCTGTGTTTTTTGGCAGTCATTAAAATATAAGCCAAGGATATGTTCCCTTGTGCTTATGTTCAATTAAGCACTTGAGGCCAAGCCAGGTTAGTGGTTGTCCAGAAGACCACAGGGATATGGAAGTGGGATTAATGACTCAGTAAATACTAACTCAGTACTAAACCAAGGCCTTTCTCCTACATTTATAGTCATTTGCAATCCTGTATATCACTACTGGATTGAAGTATAATATTCCTTATAGATACTTCCTACCTCCTCCCCTTCAACTTCCAGCCCAATTCCTCCATTTTGATAGCAGAAGTGAGGCAAAGTGTATTAAACATCTCCAAGTGTGGGATGATGATAGGGCACAGTTAATTACCTAGGAGTAAGGAGGCATTTAAGTATTTCTAGTGACTGTCAGTAGGCTTTTGCTCTTCCTGTGGCACTGCTCATGGAAGGGCAACAACACCTTGTGTGGTGTTGTAGAAGCAATGAGCTCCACAGCTTAGACTGCTTCTGGACCCCAAGGAGCTGCAGTGACCTGCACCCCAGAAAAAGGGTAGTAGATTTTAAGAGTGCTTCATCTCTATTTTGAGGTATTTTGATACTTCAGTGAAGCAATGCCTGTTGACAATGAGCTGAGCTACAGGAAGGACCTGACTCCATGCTTTCAGCCAACACACCTCTGATAACATTCCTGCAGTCCATGCAAGCTTCATGTTGTTAATTTGAAGGTGACATTGTCTCTATGAGCAATTACACCAAGACGGAGGCCCATGTGAGGGCTGTGTGAATCAGGTCTGTCCAGCAATGCCCGATTACAGCACTTATCAGTGGATAGATCCAGCTGAGCACTTGCAGAAGATTTAAAGATGATCTCTCTCTGCTTGAAGCTCCTTCTGCTTCTGCTTTCCCTCCTGTTTTCAATTACAGAATTACTGTTTAATGTGGATGCAGATACAAGCAACTGTGTTTGATTTTTCTTACTGCTGACAGAGACAAACTGACAGGGATGCCTGCCTGCTTTATAGCAGAAGCCACATTATTTTCCTATATGTTAGCAATTATATGCATTGTTTCCTGATCCCAAGTCTTTCTCACAATCTATAGCATGACTGCAGTTGATTATAGAGCCTGATGTGTTTAGATTTGCGTGAGTCCTATCAGGAACACTTTGGTTGCCTGATTTTGAGAGAGGTGGGAGGGTTTGTTTATATTCTGTCAGAACGATCCCCTCTCATTTCATAAAGTAAAGGAGGGTTGAGCTTTCCAGGTCAACAAGAAGAAAACAGCAATCCAGGAACTGGCATTAATTCTAGGTCCTCTGAATTGATTGGCAAGAGGGAACTTCATGGCATTGTGTTGCTTGGTAGAATGGGAAACAGAGAACAAGGAGAGCCTTGAATGCTCCTTGCCATGAAGAATTAGAGGACTTTGTGCAAGGTGACAGCCATCCTGATGTCACAGCCAAATTCCAGTGTGGGAACTGCAATTGCAGTTGGATGAGGTTTTTAAGCAGGTCCAATGAAAGTGGTGGGATTTGGCTGTTTGCTTCAATACGGTCAGGTCATCACCTTTCGCCTTCCAGTTTCTGGCCTTCCAAATCACAGCTTAGCTCACTGGGATCAGCTGTCATTCTCACCTAGCAGAATGTTTCTCATGGAATTTATCAGAAGCCAAACAGTGCAAAAGTACGCTCATGCTGGAGACCATTTTTTCTTACTTGGTTTCCTAATCCATTTTTCCAGCATATTCACAGCCGTTCTGATTTCACATAAATGCCTTCTTGCAGTGTTAGGAGCTTTTAGAAACGTATAAATACAATCCTGAATTTTCTAAGGGCTTTTGTTTCTGCTTGGTTTTTGCCAAACAGACACTTGTTTCCTGTTATTCTAGGTTGTATTATGGGAGTGTTCAGTACCGATTGCTGCTGTTTAGGTGTGATACATACACAATACATAGAGAGAATCCTTGCCCAGAGAACGTGTGTTTATTCTGGCCAAAGGGAGAAATCAACTGTATTGTCTCATAGACTTTACTAGGTTCATTTAAAGGAATAAACAAGGCACTTTTTCTGTGTTAGTAATTCACAGTGTATACCCTGTCCTAATTTTATTCCTGATTCTTTGCCTAACCTGTTATGAGCCCAGCCACTGCCTTTCTGAAATAGGGGAATTAGCACCCTGGGTGATTTCCATGAGGAATCCCAGACAGCAGAATTCAAGTGCTTTCCAGACAAGTCTCCTTGGCCCTTTGCCACGTGTGAATGGCCTCATCTTAACCTCCAGACATCGTGTAAGTGTTTAAAAGTCATCAAATGGTTGATGAGTTAATCACTAGGAAGTTGTCTCCTAACATCAAGGATTTAGATTAAAGTACAGAAAGCACAGAGAAAATCATTATAGCAGGGTACAAATGAAGTCCAGTCCTTTTCCATGAGCGTAACATGCAACCAGCATGAAGCGTGACAATAATGTGTACTTTAAAACTCATTTGAAATAAGGGCTTTAAACATTCATATCTTAAAATTAACTTAAGGGAAAAGTCATCGTCTTGTATCTGGACATCAAAAGAGCAGAACTTGATTCCATCCTCTGGATTATCAAGGGACATTCAGAGATGGACCCAGAATTCCTTACAGAAGTTGTCTTGCTTCAGGATTGCCCAGCTCAGGGACACCACGCAAGAGTTCTGCACAGCCCTGCTTATGGGAGCAAACATGTTGTAGCCAAAGCTCTTAGCACAGCCGCTGCATCTCTTAAAGCAGAAAGATGTCCAAGAGTGTGAACACTTTTCCCTGGACCTGCTTCAGACTGTGGAAACATTTTCAGTTGCCGTTAAAAAGCATCAGGTTACAGACAACAATTTCAAAATCAGAATCATTTGAGTTTAAGCAACTGCTTAACTGGAATTTCACCCAGTCGTGACTGCCTTTTAAATCCTTGGCAGCAAGTGCCCATGAACAGGTTTTGTATTTAACTTGAAGTAGAATAAATATGCCTTTATTTCCAGCTGCTGTTTCAAAGGCTGTGGAAATATTAGGAGCAAAGTGTTAGCCAGCCATTCCTCAATCACAGAGCTACAAACGTGCTTTCAAGTGGACTGCTACAAGGTGTTGCCTCATGCCATTCTAGAGAGTTGACTTCTTAGCTCTTGGTCCTCTTGAGGTTTGATGTAAATCATACTCAAATGAATAGACTCTCACTAACTTAGGTGTGGATCCCATACTTAAAATCTTGGTTAATTAAAACAGAAATCATGACCAGAACGCCAGGATACAGCCAGGGATGTGTAGGAAACCCTACATAGCCCACATCAGAGAAAACACTGTAGGAACAGTGCTGTGTACGCCTGAGTGCTTTGTTCCTGCATGGTAATTATGTGCTGGGTTCACATTGTTGTTTTGTGGGGAAAATGCATTCTTGGACATCAGAAAATAAAGGGGCAGTTTTAATGTGATTTCAAACAGAGAGTGTTTTGATATGAACTGATTTATTTCAGTTACAGTGTTGCTTATTTAGCCAGCTGTGGTTAAAACTAGTGTTGTACAGAAGTGTGAATGCCAGAGAGAAATGGAAATTGTGCCCATGTAGTTTATACCACTGACTTAAACAAGGGGGACTTTTGAACTTGAACAGGGGAGATTTAGGTTGGATCTAAGGAAGAAGCTCTTCCCTGTTAGGGTGCTGAGGCGCTGGCACAGGGTGCCCAGAGAAGCTGTGGCTGCCCCATCCCTGGCAGTGCTCAAGGCCAGGTTGGACAGGGCTTGGAGCAAGCTGCTCTAGTGGAAGGTGTCCCTGCCCGTGGCAGGGGTTGGAACTGGATGAGCATTCAGGTCCCTTCCACCCCAAACCATTCCATGATTCTGTTATTCTATAGATGCTTTTCCAACTCTGCACGCTTAATGGAAAAGTGTCAGAGAGGAAATCCTGATTAATGCAGGATACGCTTCTCCTTTGCTGCCCATTCAGTCGCTGTTCTCTCTCTGTCTCCAAAGCAGTGTTGAGAGGTGTGTTTTCTCATTCCCAGGCCTGCGCATACCTATCGGGACCTGCCAGACGTGGGGAGACTCTGTGAAATGTAGTGTAATGAGGCCCTGATTCATACCCTGCTCCGATCCCAGGGAAATTCCCCAGTGGAATCATAGGGCTTTGGCACGTGGCCAGAGTCTCAGTAACTTCCTTATTTCTCTCTCGTACATAGAGGATATTCCTAAGCCCTACTACGGCACACGAGAACATAAATCTTGCCCATTACTATCTTATATGAATAGTTTTTCCCAAAGTAAATAAATCATCCCTCTTTCCTCTTACCCTGGCAAACTGTTATACTGCAAAACTGAGAAAATGCTGTTTCATTTGTGAGCCAACTGAAATCATTCCACAAATCTTTAATTCCGTGTTAGAAAACAGAACCAACTGCAACTGGCTGGCACAGAAAATGTGCCCCCTTTTTTTTCCCTTCTGCCTGCCTTAGTAATGTAACTGCCAGTTTCTGTTTTCGCCTCTGTAGAATTATATGCCTCTATTTGAACCTTTTGACAAATCGGTTTATTTTCATTCTCCCTCTGCCATAAATTCAATCCATATGTCTTTAAAACATCCTTTCATAGCTGTAACATGGAAAAGGAAGTGGCTTAGCCTCTGCATAGGAGGCTACAGTGTATTTAAAGTGAGCTCTTCTCGTTTGCATGCATCGCTTCTGTTAGCTCTTAAATTTTCCACTTCCTCATTATTCAGGTTACAGGGGGCATTGGCAGGGTTTTCTCCATTAACAGTGATGTACAGTGAAGAAGCACAATAGGATAAATTATTCCATTCTCAAAATATCCAGGAAGTTTTTGATGCAGCTTTACTACCAAACAGGATGGAAGGAGGATGTGAAAAGGGTAGGAGAGATCAATTCAGCATAAAATATCAAAAGCAGACCCCAAGACAAAGAAACAAAGGTCTTGCACAATGCGCTGCCATTCATCTGGCAGGGGTTTGTTTGACACGAATACACAGCACCTATGTGATAGGAGGTCACTGCAGTAGGAGTGAAGTATGTCCACATCTGAGACTGAGACAGGGTCAGAAGGTGAGGGTGGGAAGGAAATGCAGGTCTAAGCTGAAGTATATTGGTATGGCTGCACATGGATAAATCAACCCTACAGGATGCAGCAGGGGAAGAGCGCAGGGAGTTGTCGCTGTAAGTGTCTTTGTCTGAAATCATATAAAATTTGGGCCAGGATGTGCTACTGGAATTGCAAGATAGATCCCATAATTAAAAACATGGTAGAAACTGAACACAACTGCAAATCTGGTAGCAACAAGGGTACAGAACACTGGCTCAGGCGGCTGCGGGCAGCTTTTTGGAGTCCACCTGACGCATAGATGCAGTGTCATGCTGTGGTTCATCAGATCCACCCCAGGGTACCACTGGAGGACTCAGATCCACTCTCACAACCCAGTCCCAGTCACGTATCCATGCTCCTCACCTCATGTCAGCTCTAAGGGTCACATTCCCAGCCTTCCCTCTGTGCCACACAGAGCAATCTCTAATTTGCCAACAATGCAAATGAATTGTAGGGATATGCACAGAGTAAGATGAGGTCCCAATAACAACTACACAAAACTGTTAATCCATCGTTCTGTTCAGTTACTGGGCATTAATGCTCATGTGTGCAAGAATCATGGAATCATAGAATGTTTTGAGTTGGAAAGGAATTTAAAGCTCATTCAGTTCCAGCTTCCTGCCACAGCCAAGGACACCTTCCACTAGACCAGGTTGTTCCAAGTCCCATCCAACCTGGCCTTGAACACTGCCAGGGATGGAGCATTTACCCTTTCTTTTGGCAACCTGTTCCAGTGTCTCACCACTTTCACAGTGAAGAATTCCTTCTTTATATCTAATCTAAATCTCCCCTGTTTCAGTTTAAACCCATCACCTCTTGTTCTTTCACTACAGTCCCTGATGAAGAGTCTCCTTCTGGCATCCTTGCATGTCCCCTTCAGATACCGGAAGGCTGCTCTGAGGTCTCCACGCAGCCTTCTCTTCTCCAGGTTGAACAGCCCCAACTTTCTCAGCCTGTCTCCATACAGGAGGTGCTCCAGCCCCTGATCATCCTCGTGGCCTCCTCTGTACTTGTTCCAACAGCTCCATGTCCTTCTTTTGTTGGGGACCCCAGAACTGTATACAGTACTTCAAGTGGGGTCTTGTGAGAGCAGAGCAGAGGGGGAGAATCACCTCCTTCAACCTGCTGGTTGCACTAAGAAGATAAAATAGGAGGAGTGTGTGTGCGGTAAATGTGTGTGTGCAATCTAATTATCTTTCTAATCTCTCTCTCATATTGAGGGGTCATTTATAGCGATGAAAATGCAGTCAACCTCAAAACTCGTGGGTGTAGTTTAGCATATCCAAAGGTTCCCCCATATAGAAACCACAGTCTGCACATTTGAAACTGCACAGAGGTTCAAAGAGCTGGCATAGCCCATGGGTTTGTTTGCAGAGTTGCAGAGATTGCAGTTACAATTTACTTCAGTGGGCTCCAGGTGATCTTCGAAAAATCAGGCCCTTCTATCTAACAATCTGCATATAGCTGCTCCAAAGCAAGCTGTGTGTGCACAGCTGAGTTGTTGTGTAAACAGTAGGAGAGGCTTCACTAAAGCTTTTCATGTAGTTTTATCTCAACTGCAATTTGTTTCTAGTTTTTAAAGGCTGTAGAAACACCCAGCTTTACCCCCTAGAGCCTAGTTTCGCTGCTTCAGCCATTCCAATGGTATTTACAGCACTGTTTGATTTTATTTGAACTCTTCAAAAGGCCTTGAGTCTCCCAAGAAAGGTGCAAAACATATCCAAGTTCCCTACTGCTAGAGAGACTTGCTTTTCCTTTCCTGGAACGTCACTTGTAATGGGACTGTGTTTGTTCTCATCCCCAGGTGTGCTGTCTCTACCTGCCTACTTCAGCCCATACAACGATGGCTCTGGGTGCAACGATGGAAGGGCTGATGCTTATGCCCAGCTGGAACTCCGAACTTTAGAGCAGTCTCTGTTGGCAACTTGCGTTGGAAGCATCTCTGAACTGAGTAAGTTTGGGCTGTAATCAAACCTGGCTTGCTTTCTGTGAAGCAGGAGAGCCAGTCCCTCCACTGTTGAGGTCATTGGGAGTGTTGCCATTGTTGACAGTGTGAGCAGTACTTGGCTAACGTTGTGTAAGATTTAATTGCCTTGTGGTGCTGTTTATGAAAATCAGGTTCTTTCATTAGACTGCTTCATATTTAATCACCTTGGAGATATATGAGACGTGGCTTCTCTAGCCTTTTGGTAGTTAGTGCCAACAGAAGATGGATGCTTTTGCCTAGATGCCTCTGGAGGCTTTTTTGTACATTTGAGGAACAGAGCAGTGGCACCTCCCTCAGCTGGTGAAGAGGCTTCTCTTTGTTGGTGTTTGTGCAGTGGAGATGTCAAGGGTGCAGGATATTCAAGGAAAAAGCTTTCAGTTTACTTAAAAGACAAAAAGAGGAAGAAAAAAAATAAATCTGAGAGCACTTTAGTAGCAAAAACTTGTTCAAAACTTTTAATGCTAACCAAATGAAATGTTCCATTCCTAGACTACTCACAAAGCCCTTTTAAAGTAAACAAAAATGATTTGTGTTTTCCCGCTCTACTTTTCCCTTGCAACATTTTTGCTGGCATCACTTTCTTAGTCTCCACCATCTGAATGCTAATGAATGTCAGGGCCAGTTTGTGGGTTTCACCATTTATTTTGCAACCTGCCTTAATTTGAGGTTTTCAAATTCCTTTAATACACCTCTATTTATCCTGGAACACAAGAGAACATTTGTAGCATGGGCCTAAGATTGAATACAGCTTCCTCTCTCTCTTCCCTCATCCCTGCTTTGGCCAACTTGGTCATTACATCTAGTGAATAGATCTCCTGATACAGTTGCCTACTTTTTCTTTTTTTTTTTTTCCTTAAACATTGCTGCACATTGCCAGAAAAATCAAGAGAGTGAGTGTGCAAAGGAGAAGGAACATTTTTCTGTGCTGAAGATTTGAATTCCAGATGCGTTTTGGCTATAACTGCGCAGACCCTGTGTTAGTACCAACGCTATCCCTGTAAAACATTTAGATCCTGGAGAATCAGGAGCTACTGAAGTGGAAAGGCAGAGATGTTAGGAGGCTTTTCCATTTTGAAGTGGGTCCTTAAACAAAATGTATTCCACCACAAATGAGTGGCACAGCTTTACACTGCAAACTGAGCTTTTTAATGCTCCATTGATCAGAACCACTAATAGCATTATCATGTTTAGACATGCGTTAGTTTTTTTGGGGCGCTCTCCCGAACTGGTGTAACACTAGAACCCCATGGGTTCAGCCAGAGGTTCATTGGTAAATTCAGTGTCTTGCTGTTATATATAAATGAACAAATAATAGCCTCCTAAGTATTTCAGAGGGAGGTGTGACTAGTTCATATGTGGCTACGTTCAGGGCACTCTCTCAGGAACCACCTTTGTGGTGGGACAACTATTTCAGTTCCATCCTTTCCCAGTATTGTAACTGTAGGACACAATAGAGTAACGTTTCCTGTGAGAGTTTTAGGGGACTGTAAAATATAAAGCAACAGAGGATTCTCCCAAGACAAAAATAGATCCTGGCTATGTATAGTAATCCATAGGAATCGTTCAGCTCACTGGTATGGTAGTCACACTACTCAAAGATTTAATGTCTGAAGCCTTTATTGCAAAGCTCCTGAGAGGTTGTAATGCACCACAATAAAAGGAGAGTAAACGGGGTGTGCCCAAGGCAAGCTTCTTGCACAAAGAGCAGTTTTATGTGACTGCATAGCTGCTGTCTTGGGGACATTGCTCTGTGAACTTTTAAACAATCTGCAGCCTTAAAATCCTTTCTGAGTAGAAACTGTGTAATACAGGTCCCCTTCTTCCAGGCCTCCTCAGGTCCACCAGTCCTCTGACACACTGGCTCAAGTTCAGAGATCCAAGAGGACTGAGCAGCCCAGAAAGCTCTTGGATCAAGCTTCTTTACAGGTCTCAGGGGTAGATTTCTGGCACAGGTTGTGACAGTGATCAGGATGAAGAATGGCTTCTTAAGAAGAGAGTCAGGTCTTGTTGTTCTGGAGGAACCCACACCTAGAGAGTGAGAGAAGCAGACCCCTTAAAAGAAGAGATTTCTATACTGAATATAACATCATTAACTAGTCATAAGTTCATGGGTAGGAGGCTGGAACATCATAACCCAGTTGAAAGACATGGGAACAATCTCACAATATAAAATGGTGATGCCAGCAATGAGACTATTTGTACTGGTGCTACTAGCTTTGCCTTGTGCAAGCTACACTCCAGGTTGGGCAGTGGACATTATGCAAAGACATTAGTAATTTAGCAGGCAGACAAGAAACTGGGTATATGTGGTTGGAAAGAGGAGAAAACCAGGATGGAAAAACCACAGTGCAGCTGTTGTTCTGAATGTATGGTAACTGAGAAAAGTTTCATTCTGTTTTCTAATTAATAACTTGTCATTTGAAAGAAAGTTTAATTTCCCATACAACAACCTGGAGAGTAGCAGCTTGAGGACACCTTATGCCTTGGTGGAGGAAAGCACACAAAAGCCATTTCTCTTAGTTGAGAGAGACTTTATTTGGTTCAAAAAGTGTACTTAAGAGAACTGTGAATAGTCAAGAGATGCTTTTGCATTCTCTCTCTTTGCGCAGGTGATTTGGTATCACGAGCAATGCACCACATGCAGTGTTTGAACACCATCCGCCCAGGCATGAGCCCCATTCGGCAAACCCGGCAGCAGCAGCCCATCTCCTGGTCCCCTGATGCTCTCCACACCCTCTACTACTTCCTACGTTGTCCTCAAATGGAATCCATGGAGAACCCCAACCTGGACCCTCCAAGAATGACCCTGAACAACGAACGGTATGTAGGTTGAACTGTTAGTAGTCAAGGAGTTAGGCTAAGAAGGTCTCCTTTTGTAGAGTAGCTATTGTGTGCATGGGCAGCTTGGGCAGCTTTGTGGATGCTACCTATCAGGCATCAGTTATTCCTGCAGTCAGGCCAGATTATGTTGTCAGCCTTGCCAAGTTTATGAAGCCTTGGAATTGGAACTGGAAAGTGAGCTGTTTTTTCATGCAATCTTTCCGAGCGAGGCATATACTGTATGCTGCCAACAAGGCTTGTCTAGCAATGCTGCCAAAAGTACATGTGGTTGCCTAAAGCAGTAAAGACCTTACCAAAGAAAATGTTACCTTCTCAATAGCACCAATTAACAATTGTCATCATTCTCAGGAAAAGCAATGTTGTTCACTTTGGGGAAGTTTGAAGGGATTTATGAACATCCTTCTTAAGGATTCCTTCAGCTGATGCTGTGTGTCTGGTATAGAAATAAATTTATATAGGAAGCCAGTAACTAAACAGAAAATGCAGTGGGTCTCCCTGCCTTCTGCCAGCACCATAACTGACTCTGAAATAGGCTCATTATTAGAGTGGTCAGAAATTTTCCAGAGGGATGTTTTTTCTGTTAGAAACCTCCCTGATTTCCTTCCTGCCCAGTTCCTTGGCAGTCTGCCTGACAGGCTAGTGGCAGCAGAGAGTGGAGGAGCCCTCGAAGCCCTGGCCACAAGTTGAGTTCCTTGACAGGTCAGGCAGCTCCCCAGCTCAAAGGCACTGATAGCTGATTCTTGTAGGGAGACCCAGGCCTCTCCACACTTGCTAGGTTTCCAAAGTTTGAAATGCATATCCAGTTTTGTATTAATTTCAGAAATCTTACCTTAAATGGGAAATTCTGGTTTCTTATTAACTCTATCCAGTATTTGTGCTAGCACACTCTGGGGGTGCCTTTTAGCATACTGGGTATCAAGGCTCTGTCGTGGCCCTTCCCAAAAGGAGGCTGTGGTTGGGAAGTTTCACAACGTAGTGATGTGTTGAAGCTGGACGGGGAGGCCACATTCCCTTCTTGTTGGAAAGGTGAGCAGGGAAAGGAGAACATCTCTGCAGCTTTGTAAGCAACATGGTTTCTTCTTCCTACCTGGGGCTTTACTCAGCCCCAGCTTCTAAAATTGATATGAAATCATGGTAAAATCTAAATGATGATCTCAGCCTGCACTGTCTTGCACCAAGCCTTCCAGCTGATTTCAGCAGCCCTAAAGGTTTCTTATAGCTGTATTCACCACCGCTGGAACTGTGGCTGATGGCTTCATGGCCAGAGACTGGCTACTCAGGAGTGAGAAGACCTTGAGAATAATAGTAGGTTGAATTGTGTCCTTTTAAGGCTCTGAATTGTCAGGGTGAAGAAAAACATACTGGGTGGAAGGCAGCCTCTATAATTTCAGTCTTGATAAGTTACTTTAAGTTAAGGGGAACTTCCAATAAGGATTAAAACATAAACTTATCACCCTCTGGGTCTTTGTAGGTACCTCCACTGGTCACCTGATTTTATTCTCTTGGTTGCTGAGCCATCTTTCTGTACTGTAATGTAGTTTGTACTCTTTGAGATCTCTGTCTGGTGGGAGCTCAACTGTTTTATAAAGTAAAAAGGTTGTCTTTCTATTTGATCCTACCCCAGAATCCCTTCAAAAAGAACTATCTGTGAGCAGAACTCAAGCAGCAGAGAGTGGGAACTGATGTGTGAAGAACCAAGAGGAATTAAGTGAAATAGAGTAAAATAGGAATAGGAAGAAGCTGCACAACTCAGAGCCCATTGGTAGCTCTGGTTTGGGGGCTCACTAATCTCAGTCACGTGCCCTACCAAGTGCAAGGTTGTTTATTTTGTGTTTCATGTTTGCACACTGTGCAAAACCTGGGTTTTCATGAGGCCAGATTCAGCAAAGTTGTGCCAGCAGCTCCCACAGTTGTACAGCTGAAGCTGCTAAACAGCTTCTATCAGAAATGTAGATTAAGCTTTCTATTTTGTGTTGTGCTCTTTTCAGGCTCTCAGTATCATGATGTTACTGCTGCAACTTGTTTTGTACACTGAGGATAATAAAGGAGTTAAATCAGGAGTGCAGTTATCTCCCCAATTGCACCCAAACAATGCTTTTCACATGGCTCACCGGACTTCTTTTGGAATGCAGGCTGCAACTGTATTCTGGTTTAAAATCCACATTAGATCCTATAACAGCTGTTGTAAGGGAAATTTCTGCCTTTTTTTCTGACCAGTACTTAGCTGAAAAGAAAATCAAAGAGGATATATTAAAATAAAGCAGAAACTGACAATAGGTGGGGAAAAAACAGAACCTGAGGACTATCAGGTTAAACAATTGGCTTTGAAAAGGTTATGAAACTTGGAAATGAAATTAATAGTGCCCGGTATACTACAAATGAACATCCAACCCTCATTTCATTTGCTCCAAGGTGTATTTGTATGTGTCTTGCATGTTACTTAGCATAGCCAGTGGGATAAATGCTCCTAGCAACACTTTATACAAGAGATAGTTTACTCTTTCCTGGTTTAAGAGGGAAGATGGTTGAGGCTGCGTATGAGATGCCAGACTCGTGGCAGGATAGATGAGGGCACTGATTCACCTAATGTGACTTGGCAAGGCTGTGCAGCCCAGTTCTTTTATTCTTTCCCAAGCTGTGCTAAATCAGCTGCAAACTCTGCATTGCTCTTTTGTGTGTTTGTGCTCTCTCTTCTGGAATATACTTGTGTGCACTGCAATCCCAGTTTGTTTTCTGTCAGTAACCCTGACCAGCTCTGCAGTTGCTTGTGCTTCAGTTCCTGGGCTCCGGTATAAATCTATTGGTGGTGAATGCTAATCTGAAGTTTAGCAAAGAGAGGGATGGCTGAGAGAGATGCAGACTTGGTAAAACCAGATCTTCGGAAGATCTGTGGGCCGCATTGATTCAGTGGAAGGAACCTTAGTTGTTCATTTAGAGACCTGACAACCTACAATCCATCTTGCCTGGCTTTCTGTTGTCTGTGAGCTTTCTGTGTGTCACACTGCAGAGTGCTATGAAAATTATAACACTGTAAGGTCTGGAAGGCTTTTACTGTACTTCAACATGAAGGCAAGCATAGAATTAAAGAAGCCTGTTGGAGGGTGTCATATGCCATAAAGGGCTTTTCAAAACCTGGCTGAGCATCTGAACATTACAGCAGTCTGTATAAGGTATGAAAACATACATGCTTGCAGTTGGATATGCAAGGCACCCCAGTGAATAAAGCCAGTTTAAACTCATACAAGCTATGTGCCTTCTTCATGCTAAACACGTTGCCAACCAGAGAACTGAGGTGGTGGGTAAACTAGAGTCCTGCAGGAATGGGGTGGATGTAGTTGTCTTCAGAACTTGGCAGATAGAGGAGCTTTCTGTTTTAGCCTTCAGCATGTGAATGATGTGGGATACCAGTAGACTGAAGGTCTGGGAAGTTTGTGAGCTGGTTATATCTGGTTCTGATACTTACCTCCAGGCATTGAAGCAGTAGGAGGAGGGGAGGCAGAATGACAGAGAAAGCACTCAGGTATCTTAAGCAAAACACTTTTATTTCACAGTGAATGCAGCTGCTTGCTCTATGACCGAGCCATGACCCACTTGGAACCCCAAAATGACCTCATTTACTGCCTGGACAATAAACCATCTGCTATTTGATGTCAGATAGGCCACCTGAGGAAGTGTTTTTCAAATAGAGTGCCACTTGTGCAATATTTTGGCAAAGGAATTAGACCCTGAGGTGAGACCAGGCTGCCTTCCGCAGTAACGATACACCTGAGGGCCTGAAGGCTCAGAGCCTTTTGGTGTCATCACAGAGCACATCTGCCTTTGTTGCTGCAAAAAAGTGTCTCTTCTGGGCAATAAGATATGTGAGTTTCTAGGAGATCATAGTCTGTATTGTGTCAGAGATCAGACAGTGTGGGTTTGGACCATGAAGAGTGAGCAGGCATGTGGCATGCTCTGTTTCTGCTCTGGGCTCTTTCCCACTGCTTATGTCAGGCTGGCTGAGCTTGGGAGCGTTCTGCAGTGTGAGCTCATGTCCCAGAGCAGCAGAGCATTTTTGCTGGGATTGTTTGGGATCCTGTGACTTGAGAAGGGCCATCCAAAGGTAAATGAAGTTTCTTTCTGCCTTCTTCACTTTCTCCCAAGTGGAATATAAAGCTTTTGTCTTATTTTTAACGGTGTGTCAGGGCAAGAATGCGGTCTCAGTGATACTTATCTCAGGGAGTATTTGTCTGCTCCCTGTACAGCACAAATTGAGGTCAGTATTGTAGTCTTATTTTACAGCTGGGTGAACTAGTCTATCCTGGTCAGGAGAGTGGTCCAGTCTTAAAGCTAGGAATATACATCTTTGATTGCCCTCATCCTATCTCATTGTGATTATCATGTGCATACAGCATTTATTGTAGGAAAGTTAGTATGATCTAATTCCTAAGAACAGGCAAAAAGTTGGATCCTGCTTCACTGTGTAAATGATTGTGTCTTTGGTAGGCTGAGCTTCCTCCTCTTCCAGCTACCCTATTAAACAGTTATGCATCATGTTTGCCTGTTGTTAATACTGTTGTTCTGTAGAATGTTCTAAAAGTAATTCTTGGCTTATCCACCAGTGCCCATGGATGTGGCCATGCCAGACCTTTTTGAGCTATCCGTGTTGCACATGTGCCAAGTTTTACATGTTGTCTGAGTTTGCTGGGGCATTCTTTCATTCCAAATATCAGTGAGTCTATAAAAGAGTTTACATCAGCAGAAGCACACAGACTGCACCCATCTGACTCTGCCAGTGAAAATCCAGTAAAACACCAGGGAAATTCCTGAGCTGATGTAGGATTTGTCAGCTGCCAACAGTAAAATTTGGAGCTTGCCAATTCGATGGAGACTCACAGCTCTTCAGCTGGAAAAGCTGTGGGCACTGCAAGAAGCCAACTACAGTCACACAGAGGGCTACCTCATAAGAAAAGAGAGAGCTTCCTTCTGTTTTCCATGTGCAGGCATCTAGAAGGCTTCAGATCTGCTGCTTCTCTAAAGCAGCAGATCAAACCCGAGCTCACCCTGTTTCTCTTGTCACATGAAATCCTTCAGAAAGGCTCCTGCTCATCCTGCTTTCAGCTGGGTGGCTGCTTTAATTTACAAGGTTCAAAAGCAACCTAAATTGTTTGCTACTTCCAACAGGAGTCCTCCCATTCCTTCTGTTACCTCACATGATCCAGGGCCCATGCATAAGCCTACAAACCATATTTTTCCTTAGAGTACATAAAGGAGGACTACAAGAAAGATGGAGAGGAAATTATAAGAGCAAGTGGAGATAAGACAAGGGGGAATGGCTTAAAACTGAAAGAGGGTAGATTTAGGTTATTAGGAAGAATTAGATATTAGGCAGAAGCTCTTCCCTGTGAGGGTGCTGAGGCGCTGGCACAGGGTGCCCAGAGAAGCTGTGGCTGCCCCATCCCTGGCAGTGTTCAAGGCCAGGTTGGACACAGGGGCTTGGAGCAACCTGCTCTAGTGGCAGGGGTTGGAACTGGATGAGCTTTAAGGTCCCTTCCAAACCATACTGTGATTCTATTTTTGAGTAGGGTCAAGCAGGAGAAATGGTCTAGTGCCTGCTGTCCTGTGCCACAGTAGCTGGGCAGGAGGAGGAAGGAGCTGAGCTGTCTGCTCGGGTTTTCTCTCTGTGGAGGATTTCCAGCAATGCCTGCTCTGAGACATTATTTATTGGGAAAGGACAAAAAAATGCATCTGATGCTGCCAGAAGAAAAGACTGCAGCCCTTTCATGCTATTTTTGAGTGCTGTTTGCTCAATGCTGTATTCTTCTAGTATTTAAGGTATTGATTTAAGTCATCATTGGCTAGAACACTTGGTGTTTAATGTCCTGTGGCATATAATCCAAACTTACTCTGGCTAGAATGGAAAACAGAGATGGAGCTAAATTAATAGTTCCTGTTACAGTGTCAAAATCCTGTCTGAGCACCTCCTGATTGAGTGGTGATCAAGTTTGCATTTTGGCCTGTTGTGCTCCTTAGATTCAAACATTCTTGTTTAAACCAGACTGAGTAGAGCAGTGGCCTTACAACCTTATTATATCTTTCATACTTTGCAGAATGCAGTCTGTCTTCAGGTACATCAGAGGCACATCACTGACTTCTATTAAGAGAAGAATAATCTCCAAGTAGTTTGTGCATCTGCTTTCCTACAGTGCTACTTTTCAAGTGCCTTCTGGCACAGTTTCCATATCAAGAGCCTTGCAGTGGTTGATGCAAATAAAGAGCCCCTGTCCTCTGGCTATATCTTATCCCCAGTGACCATCTGATGAAGATGGTCTCCTCATCATGTTTTCTATATTGAAAAAGCATTACGTTGATCCTAGTACCTTTTTCCCTGATGATCTTTAGGTGTATCATTAGAAATAACTAGAGCCTTCAGCTCTTTCCCTCATGGTTACCTGCTTTCTTCCCCTGGCACAGCTAATGTTCATTCCAACATTGCTTGAGACAAGAGTGATTTGGTCACATGGATCAAATTTATACAATGATATAAATTCATATTAAAGAGAAGACTAACATCCCAGTTATTCATGTGAATTGTCTCCATAAAGTCTTACATGGGCATCCAACTGGCAGAAAAGAAAGGAAAATCAGGAATAACCTGCAGAGCCTGCTGCTGAGCCCTGTGTTTGCTTGAGCTGCATCCTCAGCGTCACTGACGAGTATCACTGCATTCAGAGCTGGTTAAGGCTTTTCAGGACAAATCTTTTCTCCAGATGGATGTTTCCAGACTCTCATTGATCTGTCATGAGGCTTTTTTCCCCCCTCTACTCTTTTTAACTGCAGGTTTATGGAATTTTATTAAGTGCAATAGCTACATCATTGTCTGTCTTTCAGATTTATCTGTGGCCCAGCCTTTCCTAATTCAAATTTAATATATTTATGTCTGAATTTTTCTGTTTTACAGCCATATCCTATTGTTACCATACCCCATCAGGAACAGAACTTGATACACTTAGTTCAATGAGCTATGTCTTTGAAAATGTCTGCAGTAAAATAAGTTCTGGGATCTCTTGTCTGAGAGATCTTAATATCTGTCCATCTACAGCTGCCTTAACAGTCAAGACTAGGTATATAAGAATAATAAAAGTAAACCTTGATTCAGTCACTCTTGAGAGAGTATAATGCTGTAATCATATATTCATGTTTATGTATTTAAATCCACATGGAGTATCCCTGAAGTCAATGGTGTGATTACAGGAAGATGTGTCAGTGAGCACATTCTAGTCCCATCCCCATGCAATAGTCCCATTGATTTTACTCCCGTCTCGCCAACTATTTTGATACAAATATATTGATCTAATAAATATAGGGGAACAGAAGGAAGCCTGACATTGAACTGTGCTATCATGAAATTGCTTGTTCAGAGTGATATAAAAATGTGTTCCTCTGTTTTAAAGAAGGAAAAAGAGCGATTTGCCATTGATGAAAGGTGAGTTTGGTAGATTTATTAGAAGAATAAGAGGAACATAAACAGCTAAGGTCAGTTTCTCCACCAACACTAAGGAGAGAATCTGTTACCCTGTATTGTTCCCTGTTTCAGATTCAACCAGTTACCGTCAGAATTAGTTGTGATTTTGAGATACTCATTCAGAAGGATGATGGAGTGAGTGACCCTATTTCAGAGGCCAGTGAAACTACAATCAGTGTGTATCTATTGACTAAAATTAACTGTTCACTGACAGTGCTGTTCCTGACCTTAGGCAGGATTATGGATTTGCTGAGTCCATACTAAATAGTTGCAATATATTGAATAGCTTCCCCAGATTTCAGAATTGAGAAGATGTGATTTAACAGGAGTCAGTAGCTTTATCACACTTGTGGTGGGCAGCTTTCACCTTCCTGCTCTCTATGGTGACATCTCGGCACATATTACAGTAACATATAGCCAGAAAAAAAGCAGAAATACTTAGGAATTGCTGACTTTTTAACAGTCAGAACCTGTGCTAGTGGGACTCCTACATAGTGCTCCTGGTGTCCTAACTGAAAGACTGAAGAGATATCCAGGATGCAATGTCTATGTGTTTATTACTCTGTGTGTGTGTGTCCGTGCATGCTCTGAACACCACAGCACTGGCTGTGTGAAGTTTAAAGTCCCATTCAAGTCAATAGGTGACAGTCAATAGTTATGTTTGGGCTCCTGGTAATGCTGCTGCCTTTATTTTGCATCATCTATTGAAGGGTTTTCAAGTCTTAATTTTCTGAATTGTTCGTTTCTTATATAGTTCAGAGACCATAGTGACAGGACAAGGGGCAATGAATTTAAACTGAAACAGGGGAACTTCAGGTTAGATATAAGGAAGAAGTTCTTTACTCTGAGGGTGCTGAGGCACTGGCACAGGTTGCTCAAAGAAGTGGTAAATGCTCCAACCCTGGCAGTGTTCAAGGCCAGGTTGGACAGAGCCTTGGGTGACATGGTCTAGTGTGAGGCATCTCTGCCCATGGCAGGGGGTTGGAACTGGATGACCTTATGGTCTTTTTCAACCCAAACCATTCTATGATTCTATGATTGCAAAATCAGAATATGAGGGATAACCTTGGCAGTATTGAAGGGAATTAATTGCAAACCCTGAGGATCAAATCCATCCAAGTGTAACTGCTGAAGCTGGCAATGCCATCTACTCTGAATTAGTTTTTTCCCCTCCTCTGTCTTTTATTTTGTTGTATAAGCAACCACTGCTCCATTACTTTTAAACTCTGCTATCTCACACCTGGGACAGACCAGCCTTTCTTCCCCATTACTGGCTGTAAGCAATTTGTAGTGTTGTTGGAGTGTTTCCAAAGTAGCCTGTATCTTCTGATCTTGCTGTATTGGAGCAGGGGTGTGGTACAAACATAGATTATTTAAATTCTCTGCAAAGTATCAAGGTGAAGAATCTCCCTGTAGATGGGATTGAACAGCTCAGAGCAGACTTTATGAAGAGTAAAAGAGACTGCCTTCCTCTGCCAGCCTTGGCACATAGGGAACATTACAGGTAAAAAAGAACATATGTAGAGGTGTGTGAAACCATACTCCAGCTCTGAGGCAGTCTAGAAACCTTCCTGCTGCTTATGCACTGATTTCAATGGACAGTGGTTAAGGATGGTCTGAGAAGTGTTTAATGTCACAGGTACAGAGGAGACAGGTCACCTGAGAGAGATTACCAGTTTCACATGGTGCTGGACAACCTACTCTAGCTGACCCTGGTTTTAAGCAAGGAGGTTTGGACTAAGCAGTCTCCAGGGGTGCTTTTCAGCCTCAGCTGGTCTGTGGTTCTAATTACAGTATTTGTCTCTGAAAGTTGTTTTACCTCTGTCAGCCTGGTATCTTCCCAGTCATTGATAGGTATCTACCTGGCTATGCAGGTAGACAGCAGGCAGCAGTTGGGCCTTACCACCTATCTAGAGAAGTAATAAGGCATTTGACAGTCTTTGTCCTCTCAGTTACAAAACACTGGTTTGAAAAACACCACTTTCTGCTTCCATAGGTACTTTACAGTAGACCTCAGTGCTTTGCTGGAAAACCCCAGAAAGTCTGTCTTTGACATAAGCCATTTCTGGTGAATGTCTCTATTTGTAAACATGCCTGAAAACTGCATAGATGATTTTTGGCTGTCTGGTTTAGCAATGAAGAGATGACAGCCATTGTGCATGTATGTGTGTGTGTGCTACCACCCTGCAATTACTACAACTACGGCTATGGTAATCACTGTAACTGCTGTAAAAGATGTCCAGGTTAAGTTCTTGGCTCCTGCTCTTAAGATTCCATATGTTCAGATAAAAAAGAGGGTGCAAGAAAATGAGAGCCTGGCAACTTAGTTGCCAGGGCTGGTGCCAACAGGAATCTTCAGTGCCTATAGGCACCCTGTGTTGTGTATTGTTTGTAGTTTGCTGTTTCAAGAGAAGACGACTGAGCAGCAAGCTAGCATCAAAAATGAAGGAAAAATCATCCAGGGAAACTTAAAGCTGTTACAGCATGTGTTGCTAAAAGGCGTTGTAAAAACACAAAAATCAGTAAGACAAGGTCTCCTGGCTTCTTTTTCCACCTTTTGGACAGTGAAAATTGTAGAGCACTGCTGACCAAGTGTCTTAATTTCTCTACTTGATTCTTGCTGGTTTGCTGTCATTTAAGATCATCCTTTCTCCATTTTTCATAGACATAGATCTTTAAAGGCAGTATCATGATAACATCATAGTGCTCTTTTAACTAAGTAAAGAGCAGTAAGTCTCTGAACAGAGGGTTCTGAGCATATTGCAAGAGCGATGGTGGTTATAAGCCACCAGGTTGCTTCGTTTTCGGTAATTGCTGCTTCCAATTGAAGTTAATATTATTTCCTATTGGACTAAATTATAGCCCTTCACTTGCAGAACTTGCCTGTTTCCTGAGGAAGGAGTTAGCTAGTGCTTTAACAAAGGCCACACCAAATAAAGGTACAATTCTGAGCTGTTGCTGTGCAGCAGCCAGGACTGGCAGCTTGGTGGGGTTTTCACTCTTACTGTTCTTGACGTCTTTGTAGCAGAGAGCTAAGAGTTGAGCTCTGCTGAAGAGTAAATGTTTCTGGGTATAATTTATGATAATAGCAACAATCATTCTTTCTCTTTGACCTTATGGAGATTAGAAACCAAACTTTCCCTGGGGTAATCCTAGATTGGTATGTCTCTGCTTTGTTTCCTTTTTAGAGGAGACCCTGCCATTTTGCACTTCCTTGTCTTATGAGTGAATGTAGTGGCATGACCTGGTGGTCACTTATGAAGCTAACTGCACTGTTTTCATCACATGTTTTTGCAGTAAATGCTGAACTGACTGTTTTAAAAAGCATGTCTGCTCTGCAAGACAAATCCTATTCAAATGAGTTGCATGTCTGAGCTGATTCAGCCCTGGCTCATGGATTCTTCTAGGGCTAAACAACCTTGTGTTGATTCTATGCATGCCGGTTTAACATGTTTGCTTAGAGAGAAAAGAGACTAAGCTGTGTTTACTGCTTATCATTGTAAATCTGGAGTAATGCTGCTGAAAGGTATAGTTTCAGTCTGGAGTTAGCTAGAGAACTTGAATGCCACTGAAGAGTTTGTATCCAGAGTTCTTCCACAGAATAAAACATGTATCATAATGGCTAGAGAAGAGAAGGGGGGAGACAGAAGCTGGAAGTTTTTACCCTAGGGTTGCTGGAAAACTTTCTGCTACTGTAAGGAATTCATTTGGCCATTCCTCACCTCTTCAGAAATGCAAAAGATCCTTCCAGAGAAACATGTTCTTCTGAGACAGGTACTTCAATATTGGTAGGCTTTCTCAGCAGGAAAGGATGAGTTGTCCATGATGCAGTATTAGAAGATAGTTAAGCTAGTTGAGAAGATTATGAGCACATTACTCATGTTATAATTTCATGCTAATATAGCCTGTGTTATATATGTATCTTGCTGTAATTGCATTGCTTCCAGCATCCAGACTGTGTGATTAGGAGTTACCTCTGTGAAGCATTGCCCTGTGCCAGGAAGTCAGCGCTTAGTTCCCTCTTGTGGCTGCCAGATTCTTCAGGAAGGATCTCTCCAAAGACTTTGTGCATTAGAACTTCACAGAAATATGTTCCTTAAATGACTTTCCATCTGGGCATTCCATTCTTCCTTATTCAAGAAGTTACAATAGTTTAATTAACTCTTTTAGTCTGCTAAACTCTGCGTTGTGACACTAAATATGCTGGAGGGTAAGTGGCCAAGCTCAATCTGCCTGTACACGTAGGAAGGGCATTCACCCCAGTGTGAGCTATGTACTTCTTTATTCACATAGTTGGGGCCCAGAAGTACCTCCTGTGAAGAATGGCAAACGAAGGCTAGTTTATTTCTCAAGTAATTTTGTTTCTTCACGGTTTTTTGAGGTAAAAACTCTGGGAAGAGGTGTTTCCCAGGTTTTGTATATATTTTACTGATTACTCTTCCTTTGTGTTTGGAACGCAGAGCACAGGGTGTTGATAAGAAAGGTTTATTCAAGCAACAGGTAATGAAGTGTAGGGCTGATGAAAACTTTGAATAACATTTTTCAACAAGCTGAAAAGGAGTAATTGTGCACGTTGCACTTGGGGTTAGAATTGATGTATGTTTAATTGACACTTTTGACATATTCATCAATGCTTCTGTGGGTTTAGATCTGCTTTCTGGCAGCAGAATTGTAATGGGGCTGGAAAGCAAAAATAATCTTGTAATTTGGTATTGGAAACAAAACTTATTAATGTTGTCATGCTAGTCATAAGCTGGAGTTTGAAATTCCTCTGTGTTCCTGTAGTAACCACAAGGCTGCACCTTCTGCAATGGTCAAAATGAACCAGGTAGGAGCTGTTGCAAGCATAGGTTTTAACTGTGTATAAGAAAACTCTATTCCCTTACCCCCCTATTAGTTTTATCTGATCTATTAATAGAATTAATGTATTAATTTGCGTGCACTTTTTAGAGAGAGATGGGGAAACAGACAACCTTGATACTGAGAGTTGGATGACAGTTGGGTTTTTTTATCTACCTCCTAGCCTGTACTGCAGATGTCATGGGTATAAACCAGCATTGGCAGTGTTTTATTCAGCCGTTTGCAAACTCAGCATAAAATCTGCAACTCTGTAGTTCAGAATAGATGGGATGTAAAGCTTTGGTAGTGTGACAAGTTGCCTCCTGTTTGTGCTGGTAGTCTTGGCAACTGCGTGCATGGTGGTGTCAAGATTTGAAGGTAAGTGCCTCTACATATCTTGCAAGATTGTTGTTTGTGGAGATTCCCCTTACTTCTCAGGTAGAAATAACTGTGTTCTGAGGAACGGTTGAAGCTGCCTGCTAGATTCTGTAATGCATATCTGGATAACATTGCTCTTCTGGAGATACTGGAAGAGCACTTGAGTCAGCTTTATGAGCTAACAGTGTTTGAAAGAACTGAGACCATTAAATCTTGAATTCAGGGTGTTTTATCAGCTATGCTTATTGTCTGCAGCACATAAATTTATTATAAGAGGAACTCTACAACTCTGGCTGCAGACCTATAGACCTTTTCCTAAAAGAAAGCAACATAGTCCTTGTAGTTCAGTAGAGATGTCAGGAGGCTACTAATACCTAAGGTGGTAAAATCTTCTTAGCGTGACTTTACATGTGTCTGCATTGTTCTTGCCTAGACCAAACTGTTATCTGCTGAAAAATCTCCTGCAGGTAGACATATTTTATATATATAACACACTATTATATGAAATGCATACACTGTAACAGTCAAAGCAGGAGGCTGTTCAGCAACAGTGTTGGCAGATCCAAGGAACAGTGCTGAAAGCGGGAATTTGTGGCATCTGAGAAGCACTGCAGCTCCAAATATTGAAATTCAATGCATTAATGCTCTAAATTTAGGATATTTGGAAACTGAAAGAATTTGAGCCTGACCAATGAACTTTACCTATCAGACTCCCATAGTTAAGCAGTTACATCTACCATTTGTCATGCTCTTTAGGCTCATTGATATGACCATAAAAATAACAGTGATATAAGCATTAAAAGAGTTTGAAATTGGGAATATTAAACACAAAATGGAAGAGTGAGGGGATTTCTAGGCTGGCATAGAAGGACTGACTTCACAATTGTTGTTTCTTTAAGTTCAGGACACTTCTATTGCTTATATTTCTTATATCTCTACAGTTACATGGCACTTAATTTAATTAAGGCAAAATGCAAATATATAACTCATTGTGCTTTCCAGCAGAAAAACAGAAACACATTCATTCACCACTGGTACCAAACATCTTTGGATGAAACAGAGCTCTCTTTCCATTCCTGCACAGCAACTCTTCAATATTTTAAGACAAGAATTGAGGAACAAAACAGAGGCATCTTGAATAGAGGTGAAATACGTTCATTGAGCAGCTTGCCATTAGGTCAAAGTGACGTTCTCTTGCAAAATAATAGGTTTAAAAATGCACACTGTCATCTATTTCATCCAGAAGTGATGTTACTCCTCCTCCTTATCTTTCATTAGTGACAGATCTTAGGTGTCTTACCTAATACTGGCTTAGAGAGAAGGCTACTGCCTGTTCATTCACAAATGCTACACCTGTGGGCTGGATTTTCTTTTATTCATGAACATTTTAGCTGGTTTGTGAGACTTTCTGTGATTGTAGTATAGCAGCAGGAACCTGGGCTGGATAATTAAACTATTGGATGGAGCGGGTGCCACACATGACATTATTTTGCTCAAGAGAGCTCCAAAATAAGTTCATTTCATCTGCATGTATTGGTGTGTTCCTCATGCCTTCATGCTAAATTAGTTTCTGAAACTTCTCAGACTCCAGGAATGTGAAAAGCCAAAAGACTACTTAGATTTTCATTAAGAAAACACATCAGCATCAGGTGAGACCAGCGATCCAGGCAGGCCATGCTCACAGTAGTGTGACATGGCACAGAAGTATAACATAAGTCAAGCCATTAGAAAAATGTAAGCTTCATCAACTTTTAGTCCTGAAAATGAAAGTATCTTCTTCCAACCTCGAAATTTTAGCCTCTATTTTGTCATTTATAATTTCTCTTTTGGAATACTAATTAAGTTTCAGCCTGTGCTGTAAGGTGAGTAGGAAACTTTTCCCTATTTATTCCCCTTGCTTTGGTGAGGATTATCTCTGTTCAGCTGAACATACTTTTCCAGTTACAATTAATTAAACAGTTTTCAGTATTCCAGCACTGCAACAAAATACTTCTTTTTGTGGCTCTTTTTTCACACAGTTGTAACTCAGGAGTTTCAGGCGATGCTCTCTCTGCCTGCAGGATTTTACAACTGGGCTCTGAAAATCAGTTCTGTGATTGAATCTGGCACATTGGTTTTGGCTGTAGAATCAGCATATGTTTTTAACATATGCATGTTGGCAAATCAGATTGAAGTCCTAAGTAAGAGGTCTGTTATCTCAATCCTCCGAGTGCTTTTGGGAATGAAGTATAATGGAAGGAGTCTCAGTACTGGATAGTGAAGAACTGCACAGACCCCAGATAAATCTGCTTGCAGATAGCAATGGGTTGTTTTAGATTGCCAGTGTAAGCTGCTGGAATGAACCATAGGAGTTACCTCTTGTTTTTATTGCCCACAGGATCAAGGCTAATCCAAGAACAGCAGACAACCAGTTCTGACTCTCTGCCCATGTTTATCTCTGCCTATCACATATTGTGCTGCTACAGGCTCATTTCTTTAATATATGTAGTTTGTATTCATGTCCTGCTCTAGAATGTACCAGTGTTTTCCTTCGCAGCAGGAATTGTGCGTGGCAAGGTTTCCTTGGTCTGCCTCCTTGGGAGGGGTCCTGGGAAACAAAACATGGAACAAAACATGCCAGTCATTGCTTATTTTCTGTTAAACAATGATGCTAATTTAGGGCAAAAAAAGTAGTAATATTTACAGCAAGAACACAAAAGGACTTCTTCAGATTTTCCATGTCAGTTGATTTTGAAGAACATCCAAGAGCTTGAGGCAGTTTGTGACCTGTCTGTAAGTTGACACAAGCACATTTGGGCTTTTAGAGAGGTAAATTGTTAACGTCAAAATGACAGACAGCAGTTTCTGAGGGGTGTGCAGACGCAGAGTGTCCTTTCTGCAGGCCTGGGCAACTGAGGGGCCTCAGAGATGTGCTACCTTCCCTGTGAGGGTGCTGAGGCACTGGCACAGGGTGCCCAGAGAAGCTGTGGCTGCCCCATCCCTGGCAATGTTCAAGGCCAGGTTGGACACAGGGGCTTGGAGCAACCTGCTCTAGTGGAAGGTGTCTTTTCCTACAGCAGAGGGTTGGAACTGGATAAGCTTTAAGGGCCTTTCCACACTAAACCACTCTGTGATCTTATCCTTACAGCATTTGTGCTTACAAAATGGAAGGGTAGTCACCTTTTTACAAGATCAGAGAAAGGCTTCACAGATCTGATGCAAATAACCTGGCCAGAACCACTGTCCGGTGGTGGGAAGAGCCCATACATTAGTGATGATGTGAGGATGCTCTTGGCTAGTGAGAGACCAGAGATTTGAGACCCAGGTCCTTTGGAGATCTGTGTAATTGATCTCTGCAAGTCTGGTGGTACAGTCTTGACAGGCATAGGTCACTGGCAAGAACTCTTTCCTGTGTCTAATTCAGCAGATGTAAGAGCAAGTCAGACCTCATAGTTGCATCTGGTCTTGGAAGTGATATAAACATACAGCTGTGTATTAAACTGAGGTCAAGACTGCAGTTAGACCCAGAGTCATGTAGGAGTATTTCATCTCCTTGGTTATTTGCAGTAGTTTTCAGCTTATGGAGGACATTGTGGTGTTGGGAGGAGCAAGAAGAGCACGATCGGTGGTTTCCCTTCCACCACATTTCCTCTGTGGAGGTAGCTACTCACAGTACCCATCAGGGATCAAACAGCTCTGGGAGCATCTGGGAGAGGCAGATGGAAGTCAGTCACATCTTTGACCACACAATCATGACCATATTGTTGTAGTTAAACCTATCGTGTATATCTGACTCTTATCATCGACTATATACAATTAAAGTTGGTTTTAATTATTTTCCATCTGTCTAGAAATCAAGAGTTCCCTTTGCCACAGCTACAGATGTTACAAATATGTGTTTCTATATGAGACACATGGCACATTCCAGAGCAGCACAAGTACTTGTTTTCAGTCTGAAAATGGAATCTTTTCCCTGTTGTTGAAACAAAGTTTGTAAGATGTGATTGTCATAAATAAACCACAGACTTGAGGGTTTTTTTTAAGACTCATAGTGAGTTCCTGATGATTACTTCATGGGTTGTTATAGTGATCTTGAATTTAGTTTTGATTTGCAATGAACATGAAGTAAAACCTGTCTGATGCTGCACCGTACTTCTAAGTATGGTTTGCAGACAAGAGCAGAAAGGGTGTTGTTTGTCTCTGGTTACTAACTGCCAGTTCTAGATTTAAACTATTCTTGTCCTGTTTTATATTCTCGCTTAGAGGAAACTGTGAAGGCAGATTCAGTGGAGAAAAGATCCCTATAAATACAATATTATCCAGATGTTTCTCATTCTATTAGTGTCTGAAGGATAAGTCCTAAACTGGAAGCTAGTGTCATGGCACATCCAAGCCAAGACCTTAGTAACTTGATAACAATCCACTAAAACTTGAGAACTCTTATCTTCTAAGATGTGAGCCAGCCATTTTTTTCAGGGGAAGACTTTCTTTTAGGGCCAGTTGGCTGGGATTCCTGCTTCCTTTTCTGTGAAGATCTGGGACTTTCTGCTTTGAGAGACGTGGCATTTGTTGAGATGATCCTTGAATGAGGTCCAGCTTGGTAATTCCTCTCTTTTCTCTGTAAGTGTGGGAGGTTTTTCAAATCCACTAAAATATTTTGAATCTGAAAGGAATGACAACAGACCGAAGCTGGTTGCGTTTTGGAGCAAAGATTTTGTGTTGTTTCTCAGTTGTCATTTCTGTTGTTATTTTGTTCACATATAATTACATACTCAGAGATTTTCTTTCCCCCCTGCAGCTTGAAGAGGGGTTTAGTGTTTGAGAATCCAAATTGTAACTATGCCACTCTTTTCCACACCATCATGGCATGGTTTAGGTTTTGAATACTCTCTCTTGCCTCGGAGTCTTTTTCCTTTTTCCAGTCCATGAGACTTCACTCTGTTTTCTTTTTGACTCTGTTGCTATCCTTGGGATTTTGCCGTCTTGGTGTGACATTCAAATAGCACATTTTCTTCTAGCCACCCTCCTACATGATTCACTTTCTTGTTGCAGATTACTCTTATTCCCACCATTTTTCCCCTTTATAGTTCTGCTCATTGCATGCAGGTTTCCCAAGACTCCTAACTAGGAGCCTTGAAAAGCTCTGAGAAAGCCTGCTTGGCTTACTCAGCAATGTGGCAATAGCTTCCAGCATCTCTGCTAGTCACATCACTCTCTTCTGTATGTGCAAAGGCACAGTCTTGTTGTTTCAAGCTTGTTCCTTTAAAACAATGAGAGAACAGGTAAGACTGATCTATAACATTTTATAGCTGTTCTTAACTTGCTTTGTGTGAGTGATTTTGAGCTCTATCATCTTAGGGTAAAATGAGACTGAGCCACAGAGTTTGGTTCCAGCATTAAGCCCAAACATTTGCTCACTGCACTGCACTGAAAGCCCTTCTTCTGTCCCTTGCAAAAACCTCAATGATCTCTAAATATTTGTTATTCTTCTCTGTGTGTAGCTTCTGTGAATCAAATACAGGGGAGTTATCATGGTCTACCCTACTCTGACCATAGGTATGCTGATATTTACATGTTTTGCAATGTGGAAATTTGCATGTGTTTAAAATGTTAACAGAGGCTTACGGAGCAGTTGTTACAGAAGGGAATACAAAGCTGTTCAGTCAAATCATTTAGAAGACTATGGGACAAGCTGGGTGGAGACTGTGCATGTGTTTCAGGACCAGCTCAGACTGCCAAGAGGGAGACAAAGTTTGCCATTCTCACCTGCTTCCATTAGGACACTATTTTCTTTCCTACTGTAGAAGAAGGAGATTCTTGTTTAGAGGAACAAGATGTTTCTTTCTTGATGTTACTGTCACTTTTGGCTCCCTCTTTGTTTTGCTATAGCAAAGCAGGAGGTGATGAAAAATAGCATAGCAGAGGAGGAGAAGGGAGGTGGCTGCAGGGAAAACATCTCCTGCTTTCTTCAGCACCTTGTCATTGGACCTTCCCGGGGTATTCCAGCATCCCCTTCCTGGGGATGCCAGAGGAAGGAGGTTAGTAACGTGGTTGTTTCTTCTGGGAAGACTTACTACTGTTTCACATCTGAGATAGCAGGTCTTCCTCGCCTTTGAAGGTCCAGCTCCATGTGGATTTTCCTGGCATTCAATGTAGAGGAAGGATGACATAATTTTCCAACTCCTCTGGAGCTCTTTCCTTGTTGCATGCAATTAACATCCCTCTGACAAAAATGTCTTGGTCCCAGTGCTCTTAAAAATCCTCAGAGGAGCACACTTTGGGAACTAGTTTCTTCATGATGACTGAATCATAGATCATAGAATTCCAGGTTGAATCTCAAGGATCATGTGGTCCATTTTCTTGGCAAAAGCAGAGTCTACACAAGATGGCTCAGCACCCTGTCCGGCCAAATCTTGAAATATCCAGTGTTGGGGAATCCAGTGGAATTCCAAGGGCTGATTGTTCTTATTGTGAAAAAATTTCCTCTTGTGTCCAATTCAGAATGTCCCCAAGAGTAACTTGCATCCATGAGTGAACACTGATATCCCACAGCTTCTCCTCAAGGACGGCTACACATGGTCTCCACATGCTGGTCATGTCCTCGGCCATTCTAATCAAATGACTGTAGTACATTGTCCAGGAAAAAAGTTACAACTTGCTGTAAATTCTCTGCCAAGTGCTGCTTGGCATCCTTCTTGATTATGTCTAAAGAAAACAACATGTTTTACTTCAAATGAGGGGGGAAAGCCCACAATAAAGTCCATTCCCAGCACCAGCCTGATCTCCTTGGGAATGGAGCGGCTGTCAAATTGTAAATGGAGAAAATTTCAAAGAACCTCTGGATAAGATATTGACAGCCCATGATGGTATCAGACATTGCTGTGATTCTTTACAAGGTCCTAGTAGGTGAGCAGCATCTGTTTTACTCTCCACTCCTGTGTGTACTGTCCCAGTTTACATGCAGTATCACTTGAAGACAACATCATGGCCAGGAACTGAACAGAGCAATGGTGTCAATACAGACAGTATTCTGTCCCTGATGAGCTGCTGCAGCGAGTATGACAGTTTGCCAGGGCTGGATCACTTCATGTGCAGAATTTAATGAGCTGCCAAATCCTTCTAAATGTCAGAAAGTCCAGAGGAAAATGCCCAGTATAGGACATGGAACAGACAGAAATTAATTCTTTAGCTTGCAGCATCTCCCAGTTAATTTCCTGTGAAGATTTCTCCCTTTCCCCTCCTCCAGTGTGTTTCAGACTGTGAAATGATCAGTTTTTCCCTAGAGGCAGAGAACTGCCCAGGTTAAGGACCACAGGGCTCCCAATTGTCTTTACTTTCTAGAAAAGGAATAATTGCGTTTATTTTCTTACTGCAATGTGACCCAGTGTTGGCGTTTCATTCAGTTGAACTGCATGTCTCTTCTCGCGTGAGAACACTGCTTATCTGATGTGGTGTCCATGAGCAAAGTAAGATAAAGCTGTTGTACCCATGACCGAGTCCACAGTATGAAGAAAGGAAATAGCTGGTTAAAAGGAGAAACTGAACTCTTTATAGTCATTCCTGACTGAATAGTGATTTATCCAACTTGAGCAGCAACATGAGTAGTGGGGTTTGAATGGATGAGTATAGCAGTAAGAGGAAAACATCTTTCCTGACATTACTTTTTGCAGTCCAAAGCCTGCTCTCCTTTGGGCACAGGGTGGTAACTGGGCAGTCTGTTTTGCTGTGAGTTTTATAGCCTTTGGAAAAATCTGTTGAGATTAAAAAAGATGAACAAACAAACCAAATCTTCCTTCCAAACCAGGTTTTCCACATTCAAGGTCTGCTTGTGCATGGAAGCCATTTATAACCCTGGCACATGTGGATTCTTTACAGAATGGAAATTTCTCCATGTTAGGTGTTATTCCTGGTGCAGACTCAATGGTATTTGCTGTTGGCTGACCACAGTCTCTTGCTGCCCTGTGTAACAGTTACTAAGGTTTAACTGGATCCGCATGGTCCTCTGGCCAACAGTGTTCCCACCATGAAAGTGGCAGGGAAACTGTGATGTGGCCTAAATAGCTTATCTACCACAAAAGGTGTCAGATATAATCACTTGTAAGATGAGCTTTTCCATTGCTCCTGAGCTGTTCACCCCATATGACTATTTAATTCTGGTGCTTTTAGCCTACCTGTCTGTCCTCACCACACCTAGGGAGCTTTGAAACCTGTACTAGAGGCTCTGCTGAGTACATAGAAAATCGAGATAACTAATTTAGGCTCCTCCCTTAAGTACCTGAGTTTAAAAGGGTGTAAATGCCTCCTCTGTAGGCCAAGATAAGGGTTGAAGTTCTCTGGAACAGACTGCTGCAAGGCATCTCCCAAATGCCTGTAGATAATTGCTGCTTTTCCCCTCAGGGAATTGGCTGTTCTGGAATGATTCATCCCATCCCATGTGCCCAGGACAAGGTAGAAAGCCTAAATGGTTCAGGGAATTCAAGCTGGACTTTCAGGAAGTCTTTCAACTGACAGAACTACTGGTTCATTTTCAAGAGGGACTTTTTACAAGGGCATGTAGTGACAGGATAAGGGGGAATGGTTTTAAACTGAAAGAGGGGAGATTTGGATTAGTCATTAGGAAGAAATCTTTTGCTGTGAGGATGGTGGGACATTGGCACAGGTTACCCAGAGAAGCTGTGGCTGCCCCATCCCTGGCAGTGTTCAAGGCCAGGTTGGAAAAGGATTGGAGCAACCTGGTCTAATGGAAGGTGTCCCTGCCTGTGGCAGGGGGTTGGAACTGCATTTTCTGTAAGATCCCTTCCAACTCTAACGATTCTGTGATTCTATGATTGGCAACTCACGATGGCTCAGATGCTTAAAATGGTCTCTGATTTTGTAGCTGCTGCTTTGTTACTCATAGGAAAAGAAGGAGCAGAGGGACAAATAGTGCGTGTGTGTGTAAAGCAATAATGGTGTTGTTTTAGAGTGCACCTTGCAACTGGCAAAATGGAAACAGATGGCAAATATTGTACGGAGTGGAGTTATTCCACCCTGAAGGATGCTCGAAGTCATACAAGGAGAGTTCAGCTTGCAAATCCCATTATTGATAAATGGTTCTTCACAGTGTTTACTGTTACTGTGCTCGCCTATGTGCACACAGGCACATACACACACAGCTTTCAAAATGCTTTTCATGGGAGCAGCTGCTTTCATTAATACCAAAATCATTTTACAGTTTTTGGTATGTGTCTTTCTCTGAACTCTGGAAAGGAATTGGTACCTTTTCCCCTCAGTTATTTGCTCGTGGATGCTTAAATGAAAAGGGATTTTTTTTTCCCAGCATTAATAAATCCATTACTGGAAATGAGAAGGGTACTTTCAATTACAGCTAGACTTCTGAGCCTTCCTCCAGGGTGACAGGCATCCTTGGGGAAAAATCAAGCAAATAATCCATCCCTCTGGCTGTATATTGAGAGGATGGATGAGATGTGTTGTGTATGAGAGTATTATGCTACCCATATCATGTCTAATCTCAGTGCTGCATTCATTCTTACAGCAGGAATAAGGGGGTCTCTTCATAAGATAGGCCAAATGGGTATTGTAGCTATTATTATTACCTTATTTATATTCCTTTATTGCCTTGCAACACTTCCTATTGAGTAAAACCTCACTCTGCTGGATGCTGTACAAATTAGGAACTTGTTTTTCTACAAACAGTTTACAATTTAAATAATGTACATTTATTCTTATGTAGTGATGTCTCTGTGTTAGCTGATATCTCTTTAATTCTACTCATTCCTTCCCAGCAAAACAGTTCACATTAAAACACAGCTGCACCAGTTCTGTTGCAGTCCGGAGGGGGTCACAAATGGAGACCTGAGCTCTGCATGTAGGAAATGTAGGATGTAAAAAGCCATCCAATAGTGGCAGTGTAAGATAACGGTCAATGGAGGTAGCACTCAATTAGCCTGGCTTAACTGAAGTTTCAAACAACCGTTACTAAACAAGCAGTGGAGCAGCCCGTACATATGGAATATTTAGAACCACAGGCACAGTTATTGTATAAGCTGCATCCAAACCAAAGCATTGGCCACTTGAGCTAGCAGGGCCTGACCTACAGCTACTAATAGTAGAAGCGGGTCCCTTATATTCAGTCCCATGTATTGCATGAAACCAGCATGTCCTGGCATGACCCCATTTGGGGTTAGAAGCAGTTCAACTAACCAAGGCTAAGCAGTTCCAGTTCCTTACACCCGCTGTGACCTGCCAGTCTTGCTGAGTGGACAGTTTGCCCCTGCAGGTGAGCTTTAGCTGTTCTAGCCTCCCACAAGCATGCTGAGGAAGTGATTAAGAGTGCAACATACCAGGCCAATATTAACTATACTGGATTTTTTCCTTGTTTGCACAGACCCTTCATGCTTCTGCCACCGCTGATGGAGTGGATGAGAGTGGCCATCACCTATGCTGAGCACCGGCGCAGTTTAACTGTGGACAGTGATGATATCAGGCAGACAGCCAGATTGCTCTTACCTGGACTGGACTGTGAGCCCCGGCAGCTAAAGTATGTGCTTTATAAGCTTTATAAGCAGCTAAATTGTAACTTCTTGCAATATTCTTTTTCTTGCTGTATTTCACAGGAGTCAGATCTCAAAATACTGTACATGTTTCACCTTTTAGTCCTCCAAGAGATAAAGGAACTTTGGCCAAACACTGCAGCTGGGGTAGAAAGATTTTGTCTTGCCAAAAGAATGAGACAGAGAAGGGTTGAAATACAAGTATTTGGACTTTTATGCCTCGGTCTTAATTCATAGAATCATAGAATTATGTGGGTTGGAAAGGATCTTAAGATCATCTAGTTCCAGCCCCCTTCCATGAGCCAGGACACCTCGCACTAGCCTATGTAATTGCAAGATGATTCTTTGCTTTTTCAGATACCTTGATGAAAAGTATCAGTACCTTTTAAAATCTCCCCCTCATGGCTACATTGAACAGGGATTTATAATTAGCTTGGTTCATTAGCATATCATAGGTATTTTATTCAGGTTTGTAGTTGCTGTCATTAGCACTGGTTTTATTATCAGGGTTACATCTTGAACGTCAGCACAAGGTAAGTTTTTGTTTCTTGCATGAATTTTATCCCCTCTATACCTTTGGGTTAAATGAGTGGGTGGGACACTTTATATCTTTTATCATGCTCTTAAGTGATAAAATGATCACCTGAAAAGATAAAAATACACCGTTCTCTTAGAATTACTTTTCATGAACAACAAAAGCAACAAGAGGCTTTCAAACAGGAGTCCTGGATCTGGTTTTGCCTTTCACCTTGCCTTCTGGCAGCCAAAAAGTCTCTTGCTTTTTTCTACATCTCTGTCTCCCTGTTTGTGAGTTGGAGGCTAGTACTTATTACCCACAAAACCTGATGTGGAGCTGAATTAGCTGGTGAGTATGGTGGTGCAATTACATGACTGAACCTTTTATCTCAGCTCTCAATTCCTGCCTTTCTCCTGAGACGTGGTACCTGACAGACTGAAAGTGCTGCCAGTCCTGTGAAAGTGAAGTTAAGCAGGTGATCCTCAGCAGTTATTTAAACTCTTTGGCTCCAGACTGGAAGGGAGCAGCTGAATTTGGACCTATTCCTGGAAGACTTTTCTTCTCCCTTTTCCCTGCCAGTGTACGTGTGCTTTGTGTCAGTTGAAGCACAGGCTACTCTGGCTTATGTGTGGACAGTAGGTGCTAGTGTAGGCAATTTTATATGGGCTCAACTAATTTTACAGATGTGCCTAATGCTTGCCAAAACCTCTGAAGTTCTTCGATGAGCAGCACTGCAGAAGACTAACCTGATCACGAGTACTTCCACTCAGCTTCACAGGTTCTCTTTCAGTCTCTCCTTTTGAAAGGCTTTTGATTTCAAAACTAATCCAAACCTTTCACTTCAAAGGCATCCCACTCTCTGTGCACTGTTTTTCCACATTAACATACAAAGCACTTTTATAGATCATAAAATACAAAAAAAAAAAAAGAGGGCAGGGATTTGGGTGTTTGATTTTGCCCCTAATGTCAGCTGGAAGGAAACATTTAGACACAGCCTTTGTGAAAATTGGGGTCATCTCAGTAGCTTAAATCTAAAGCCATAATGACAAATCTATGAAATAAAGCTCTCAGTAGAAACCGGGAAGTCCATAATAATGTCAGCAGTAAATAAAAGTGAAAAGCAGGTACAAAGGTATAAAATATCTCAAGCTATGTGGGATATTCAGGCATAATTCCATTGGGTTGTTATGGGTTAGCAGTACTGGCCCAGGGAAGGAATATGTTAATAGGTTTCTATCCAGTTTCTTGTTGTCACGGAAGAAATGGCAATTCTATGAGAAAACCAAGATCCTTCACACCTTTTACCTCAACAGTCTGTTCCTCCATAGCGATGCATGCAGTGGGCATTCCCTGCAGGTGAAATAACCTCTGCTTTAAAGTAACACATATATCTTTGTAGCAGAGGACAAAAAGTTAAGCTTGACCAGGTCTTTGCTCTGAACCACCTTGCCTGAGTTTTATTTTCAGAGGTCTAATGATGTTCCTTGATGTGTTTTATGAAAGAGCTTGAAAGATTAAAGCTAACAGAAAAAAACCCATGAGGAGAGAGCAGCGCCCATTATATGATCCTTTAAAGCAGGCATTCGTAGCCAGCCATTACAGCACATTCATGGGAAAAGGAAATCTTGGCACTGAAGCTATGTTTACCCCTGGCTTACTGTGTGACTCCAGGAAAGCTGCATATTGTTTTTCCTCATGAAGCACAGACTAGAAGTCACATAATGATAGTTCCTTGCAGTGGTGATGCATCAGGTAGGGTATGTTGAAATCCCTGAAAGAGAAGTTGTGCAGAATAACAAAGTGTAACTAGCATAACCTGAAATTCACACCTCTCATATCTATTCTGTGACACAGACTGCTGGGACAACATAGTCTTCCACAACAACTGCTTGTGTCTTAGTGGATGAAGCTTTCTAGTAAGATGCTCTCTGTTTATGCCTGTCAGACAGTTTATAAACATCTTCAGCACTCACCTGTAACTAGTTAAATTATAATATAAGTGAGGAAATGGTAGGTTGCAGAGAACTGTGTTTCATTTCCACCTACTTAAATATAAATGTTGGTATTTTAATAGAAGTTGTTATCACACAGTGGGTTTTTTATTATTACTTCCTCACTGCAGGCCAAATTTCAATCACTCACCACCAGTAGTTATAGTTGTAGTTACTACTTACGAAACCCAAAGAGCACATCAGGCTCCTGCTCCCTCTTCAAGCTATCCCTTCCCAAACTAAGACCTCAGCCCTATCCCTTTCCCTGCTCTCTGGGCTCTGCTTTGCAGATGTGTCCCTGTCCACCACCTTCAGCTCTTCAGTTCATGCCCAGGGCACAGCTGGCTGTATGTGGGAGCTGCATTGTGGACAACTGCAGGAGCACAGGCTTTACTCTAGGAAGCGTGCAAGTGTTTGCCTCTCTTCTCCACAGGGTAACAGCTCACACATGGAAAAACTGTTGTGGTCACAACTGCAGATAGCAGTTGTGTGTATGTGAGCTCCCTCCCCTGCTCTTGTAGGATGCTCTATCTTTCATCATGCTTTAAAAGAAAAAGATGTGCATCTATTATAGAGGAGCATGCTGTCAAGCTACCTCTGCACAACATCAAGTGTATACAGTGACTTCTGCATGGGCTGAGCCTGCAGATCCCCTAGGAATGAAGCTCACAAACTGTAACTTTAAATTCATTACCTGAGCTGGCCTCCTGGCAGCTCTACACCAAGGACTACAACAACTTCTCATGAGGTCTCTCTGACAGCTCTGTGCTGCTCTTTTGTTCTGTTTGCTCTGCAGAGCTCATGGGGGAATTGTCCTCCCACCACCCTTGATCCAACACTGCCTGTAAATAGCACTGGGTGGAATCGTGCCTGTTGGCAAAATGGAAACAATGTGCAAAGACAGGTACATCCCTTCAAAACTTATTTTCTGAGGTTCACTGGATTTCAAGTGAAGTCATTTTATTTCACTTTTTTTCCTAGGATTCGTCTTCTTCTTATATACAAAATCATTGCATCATATTCTACATAATATTGCAGCATCATGATCCTGTACCAATTACTTTAGTAGAATAAGATTATTAATTTTCTAGCCTAGCTCTAGGGTTTATATCTGTCTGGCATTAAGCCTTTAACCTTACTGTCCTGTGCTCTGTACTTCAGGTGCCCCAATCTCATATCTGGGTGCTTCAGAGATCTTGTCTTCTGTACTCAGCTGCCTCAAAGGCACATTTAATTTGCAGATGTATCTCCAAAGAGCCAGTGACTCCAGGACTGTCACTTTGCTTCCCTGCTGACAGTTCCCCAAACTGTACCTTCATGTAGTTCCTTTCTGAAAGCTGCAGTGTGATGCTGGTTTCCCCCGTCCAATGTGACCAGCCACCAGTTGTGGAGGGATCTTTGTTAACTCAGCATGTTGTTCATAGCATCTGCTCACCATTTGTTACCCACCATCAATGCAAGTTCAGAAGCATTAAAGAAATGGATCAGCTGAATTAAAATGTGAATAAGGTTCATCCTGAATCTTCTTCATGAAGCGATGAGTGTTGTACTTATCTGACAGGCTGCACAAAGTTTCCAGAAGAGGTTGGCCTTGTTGAAAGCATCTCAGTTTTCAAAGGAACTTGGCAGGCTGATATCTCACTCACTGAGAGTTTGCACAAGAGCCTACATTGAAAACCAGACAACTAGTAGAGACCAGTAGAGACCCCAAAATAACATCAAAGGGCTGACCACATCAATGCCCAGCTGAAATAGGAAACACCTCCAATTTGGCAATGTTTCTTCAGTGGAGGAGATACACTTGCAGGGTTGGAATTCAGAAGACTCTGAGCAGATAAGGAGAGGACTTACAGTAATCCCTGGGTTCCTTCCAAATGAGATAAAGGTCCTTTGATAGTCATCTGAGGGATAAGGGTTTAGTAGAGCCTCATAGAAATGTTAAGACACTTCCCTTTATTGAGGCATTGGAAAAGAGTTGAATATTCCACTACCTAAATTTGATATTGATATCATATTTTTTATTCTGGTTATTTTTTTTTCCAGAAAAGAATATGGATTGAGACCTTCTTTCAGAAATGTCTCTTATTGCAAAGTAATAGCTAGTCTGGTAGGCAGACAGCATCACTGTTTCACCCTAGCACTATACTGGTATTTTATTAGATACACTTTCCACCTCTTTATCTTCCTTTACAATATGTTCTTGTATATGTTTGATGGATTAGCTTATAACAAGTAGGGAAATACAAATACGATGCCCAAAATATGTAAACCTTATTATTTGAAACAGATGGGGGTTTGGTGGGTTTTTTGAGAGAACAGAACTAAGGAAACCTAGTTGCTGCAGGTTTTGTTTCCTGTCATGCTGATCCCACCACATTAACCTCGCTGCTGCAGTAAGCTTGGATGCTTGGTGCCTGGTACGGTATGGGCATATTCCAGCATCCCATTCCTGTTTTCTGGGATAAGATGTAGCAGAAGCAGTGCCTTGATCCAGAGCTACCCTTGTAGTGTGGGGCTGGGTGGAAAATACCACTCTTGGCAAGGAATAAGAACTTCCTGTCTTTCCTTGGAGAAAAGCACCAAGGAGACTTCTTTACTTGGACACCCTTTTAATTACATTTTTTTCCAGTGCTTACATAAACTTACTGTCTCTAAACTAAAACTTCCATCTCCAATGTGAGTGAAGTTAGCCAGACTGCTAACAAATGATGACACAGCGGGGAAGGCAATAAGTAAAGCCATGGAAATTCATAATCCTGATTTCTGTAGGAGATGGGGCTAAAAATAAAAGTAGAAATCCAGACATGATTTTGTCTTCCACAGACCTGAATGCTGTTTTAGTTCCTTCCGAAGACTGGATGCTAAGGCTGCTACTGAAAAATTCCAGCAGGATCTGGGTTTCCGAATGCTAAACTGCGGAAGGACAGATCTGATCAACCAAGCCATCGATGCACTGGGACCTGATGGGGTGAACACCATGGATGATCAGGTGTGACATATAACAACGCACGTGCACAGATTCTCTGCATGAACAAATGGCATGTTCCTTTCCATGTGCAAATCAATACCCGGGGTCGTGTTAGTTGCCTCTCCAAGGCTTTTCTAATTCTAGCTTGTGTTTTAGTCCAAAAATAACAATAAAATAACCCCCAAACTGCTCCCACCACCCTCACAACACCCCCAAGAAGCCCATCAAAGCCCAGAGGGAGTTGTTTATCAGCTGGAATGCAGGTCTGTTCCTTGTATGGCATGTCTCAGACGCTGATAGAAGACAGGTTAATACACAGGCTGCAAAGTATGGTGGTGTCTTAATGCTAATGTCAAAACAAAGTGGTGTTTGCCAGTGACACTCTCTTCTGGTTCACCAGCCCAAATCCACTCTGGGTCAGTGATGAGCGACCAAAAGGTGTTACTGGTTGATGGTTTTCAGGCTGCCTGTGCAAAGTGAGTTAATCATGTCAGTATAATCCAACACACAACAGCACTGAGAACCCCAGTGGCATTGGTACCGGTCAGTAGTAGCTTAGTTGAAAGTCCATCATGCTGATGTGTCTGTTATTTGATTTTTTTCCTGTTTCCTGGTCAGCTACACCGTACCATAGGGATTTGGTAGTCTGGGGAGTCTTTAGCTGCTTCTGCTTGTGCTGTCAGTCCCATCAAGTAACAGCAGAGCTTGTTCTCTGGGGCATCATTCAATGCATGGCATTAGCTTTTAATTTAAGGAAAAAAACAACCTCCCCCAAATAAACACTCGTTATAGCTGTCACAGCAACGGGAATGAGCTGTCATGTCTAAGAAACAATAGGGTATTTAGGAGTAGGAAGGATTTATGTTCAAGTAGAGAGGTTTTCTCATAGACAGCATTTACTGCAGCAGCATTTCAGATTGCATTCTGAAGCTGGCACACCTTCCATGGTGCTTTCCACAATCCTGCAGTTTTAAAGTGTGACTATACACACACACAAAAGCAGAAACTACTGCACAAGTTATATCAAAGTATATAGTTACCTTATTTTCACGTTCAACATAAGAAGCTTTGTAGTCACAGAGGTGGGGTGTCACATCATAGGTGCCTTTGATAATGACTTTATTAAAATGACAGAGGTGGCAGATTTATATTTGGAAGGTTTGCTGCTTCCTGTATTTTTCCTCCCATAAGTTTTTGGAGTTCCCCCTGAGGCTTTTTGTTCTTTTCAAGCATTTTATTTTGCATTATGAGCCTTACTGACCTGACACCAAAGACACTGGTGCCAAGACCATCACTTCTCACTGCAGGATGTTTCTTACCTCTCTTCAGCCAACAGGGAGCTGTTTGGCCTTTGTGTATATAAAAGACCCGGCGTTCTGTAGGCAACTCATTGCAAAGAGAAGTTTCTGCTGTCACTTATTTATGATCTCATTGTCGTCCTATTGATGTCATCCTCCAGCCAGTCCTACTGTGAACAGGAGGATAGTAGCATGCTGGTGGCTCTGTGTTCTCTGCAAACACTGCTCCCACGTCTCAAAGCAGTGTTTTGGCACTGATGAGTGAGAGCAAGACAGGCTTCCTCTGGAGACATTGTTGCTCTGAGATTCTCCAGTGATTCTGGAGCAACTCATCTCTGCAGCAAAGCGAGTGTCCTCCGTGGCACTATGAGTCCCAGACAGAGTTAAATCCAAACTGTAGCAGTCAGCTCTGCCATGGCTGGAGTACAAAACCAGGTTTGAGCCTCCTGGTCTAGTAGAAGGTGTCCCTGCTCATGGCAGGGGGGTTGGAACTATGTGATCTTAAGGTCCCTTCCAACCCAAACTATTCGAGGAGTCCATGATTCTAGAATATATAAATATATGTATATAAATAAATAAAATATCAATTCATACAATCATCGAATAGTTTGAGTTGGAAGGGACCTGAAAGATCACCTAGTTCCAACTTCCCTGCCATGGGCAGGTACACCTCACACTAAACCATGCCACCTAAGGCTTTGTCCAACCTGGCCTTGAACACTGCCAGGGATGGAGCATTCACAACTTCCCTGGGCAACCCATTCCAGTGCCTCATGACTCTAACAGTAAATAATTTCTTCTTTATATCAGATCTTAACCTCCCCTGTTTAAGTTTTAACCCATTACCCCTTGTCCTGTCACTACATGATTCAAATCTGAACTTTGCAATCAGCTTGTTTTGCCCTTCCTGTAAAGGAACAAGCCAAAACCAGATGTCCAAAGTTGGGAAAACTGACTTAGGCATGGCATTGAAAGCAGGTCTCTGTCCTCTCATAGAATAGAATGTTTCATGCTGGCACTTGGTAAGCTCAGTTGATATGTCTGTATTTCTTTTGGTTACGAGTCTTCTTGACACATTACCCAGTCATCAGGCATCTCCAAGGCATTGCAGGCTGGTGTGATCATCTCCCACCCAACAACTGTGGTTGCAAATCCTACAACAGCCAGAACCGTTGAACTAATTTAAGCTGTAGGCTTCACATCCAGGTTCAGATTTGACGACCTCCATACTGTGATCATGTCCATACCACCATGAGGTGGGTGTTCAGACCCACTTCTACATGTATGTGTATGGAGATGGTTTTAGAGGAAGAGAACATATATTCAGAACATATATTCAGATTCATATATTCAGAGTTTGGAGCAGGACAGGACCCTGTATTCAATTCTAGTGGGGACCAGGCAGCATCCTGGTTTCACAGGGTTTGAAGTGTTCAGGAAAAGAGTTTCTTCTCTTTCCATACTGAGGAACAAGCAGGGAATGCACAACTGATACTAAAAATTAAAAGGGAGATAGGGAAAAGGGGAAAGGAAAGGAAAGGAAAAAAGGAAAAGGAAAGGAGTAAATCTATATAGACCTCTGGTTTTAGAACCCTGACTGGGGCAGTAAATACAGGCTTGTGCCTGCAGATCTGAGTTAAATTCTCAGTGCAGTTTACTTGTCTGTAATGAGCGTGAATCCTCCAAAGCCCCACAAAAGCCAAACCTATCTCCCCCTGCACCTCATCTTTGCAATATGTGTAACTAACTGCCTCAGTTGCTGGGGTCTTGGAATTGTGGCTGTTTGGAAAAGAAACCTTTGTAGATACATGATCAGACTCCTTGGTGTGATATGCAATTCCATTTTACGTTTTCCTCTCTCAAGATGAAGCTGTTATTGCACAGTGAGGATCAGAGATGCTGCCTCTGAAAAACTGACATGCTCACAATAATTAAGGGGGGAAGAAGCTGTAGGATGGGAGCAGGAATGGATTTTACTGGGCTATTTCCTTTCTGTCCTTGGCTACTTCTGGAGTGAACTGCTTAAGTAAGGCTCATTTCTCTCATAACTCATTTCTGAGCCGTCATGGTTTGGTGGTTAAGTAGAGAGAGAGAGATTTATGGGATTGAAATGCTGAAACATTGTGGCAAATAGGGTTTTAGCAATGGGGATAAGTTGCCAAATAAATTAATCCTGTGTCTTTTTTGTTCTTTTCTGCTCTTGGTTCATCTGGCTACAAATGATCTAAGAAATGATATTTCTTTTTTGGCAGCCATGAGAAAGCTCAAGAATTGTGGACAAAACAGGGCTGGGATTTTCAGTGATCCCTTTTCTGTTCTTGCAGGCCCCTGATGTTTTGTCTGCATCACTTCGTACATTGTGCCCACTCTGCAGAGAAACCAGCATGTTTTGAGTGTAGACATAAGCTGTCCCTACACACGTGCACACCTGCCCATCCACACACATGCTCTTCTGTACATTAAGATCCAACCTGACTGTGTCTGTGGCAGTGTCCCTGTTGATAGGTATAGAAAGATAACTTCTTTTATATTCCTTCTTCTTTCTTCCTGAAGGGTATGACCCCACTAATGTACGCCTGTGCTGCTGGAGATGAAGCCATGGTCCAAATGCTTATAGATGCTGGAGCCAATTTAGATATACCAGTGAGTAACAGAGGACCCTCTGCCTATAATTATTCATCTGTAAATAACAAGAGCAGTTATGAAATCTCTCCTAGCAACTGCAGGCTTCCTTTATGGAAGCTTCTGAGCAAGGCATGGCTTTCAGAAACCATTGCTTCAGGGATTTGGGAGGGGGAGGAAAACCTTCAAAACCTCTTGGAGCACTCCATGGCTCCAATTATGATTGGCATTGGCAAGTCTAATAGGTATGGGGGGAGTAAAGGAGCTTTTTCCTTCCTGAAAGACCTGCCAGTAGGAGAAACCAATAAGCCCATTAAAAAGGCCCAGGGGACTGGATGGAGTGACTGGTGCGAACACTGTTCTCTAAATGGCCTAAGTAACCATTCCCTGGGGTTGTCACTTCCAAAGGAAAAAGGCAGTTATGTACAAGCCTGAAGGTTATGGCAGATAGGCTGCAGTGGTTAATAACTACCTGGTTCCTTACCCCCAGGTTCCCAGTACCTCTCCTCGATACCCTTCAGTTCATCCTGACAGCCGGCACTGGACCGCTCTTACCTTTGCTGTGTTACACGGGCACATCTCTGTTGTGCAGGTAAGCAGAGGGAATCCCTAGGTTGGTAATCTTTACAGGAGATGCAGAGGGACTGTGGTGCAGTACCCTCATTCTCAGGCTTCCCAAACACTGGTGCATCACAGGCTCCATGTGGGGTTTGGTGGCAGCCTTCCAAAAATGGGTGAAAAATGGCATGTTTTGAAAACAAGGAGAATGCAACCAATGCTTTTCTTGGGAACTGTGAATTGAGGACACAATTCCTAGCAAGGCCTGGGTAACAAAACACTGTGTGTTCCCTTCTTTTTCTTTGGTTTCAGTATTGGTTTTAGGCTTGCCATTTCCAGAGCAATGTGCACAGTCATTTCTTACCAGTATTAGATAAACTGGTGCTTCATGTGGCGTGGTTATAGGTCAACTGCTTGATCAGGATGCTTCTGAAATTAGATGTGAATTGGTTTATACCTTAGCATATGCAAAAGTTCTGCTTTTTGCTCTAACAGCAGCAAATCAGCTGTAACTTCCTTTATAATCCTTGAGAACTGCGTGAACAAGACTTAAGCTCTCGTGGGACTTGACTGAACCTCTTGCATCCTCTCTGCACCCCTTGCTGGGGAATTAATGGCAGCAGAATGGGGTGAACTGGAAATTCTACCTGAATCCCAAAAGAAATCCCAAACTGGTCACAGCAGATAGTCAATTGCTGGTGAATTGAATTACATTCTGCTCAAAGAGGGAAAAAGAAAAGGTACAAGCAAAGGGAGGCTGCACACCCCCATTTTTTGTTGATGTGCATGTGTAAATAAAGGCAAAGATTAGATTCCACCTGGGAAACTGGCAAAGCAGCCTTTGGGATGACAAAGGTTGGACAGGCTGAATTTACATGTGAGGTCGGAGATGCAGCCAAGCATACCAAAGCTCGTGTTGGACTGCAGAACCCACAATGTCTTTAATTTCGATTCAAGCTTCTAAACATTATAGGAGGTTTTTTTATTCAGCAGTTGTTATTCTAAGGGTAGACATCAGCTTCTGCCAAAATGGGTGTGTGAAATTGCCTTTCCAATTGGAAACTTGCATGGAATAGCTGGCATCTCAATAGAGAAACAAACCAGCAGCTGTGCTCTGCCAAATGTTTTATAGTAAAACGTGACTGTATGTGCTAGGTGTGCCAAGGCCAAGGTTGTCACTAACTGGGGATAGCTGGAGCGGTTAGATTGTGGCAGTGGTACAGGATAGAACCAGCTGGACCCCAACACCCAGCAGAAGAACCTCTGCTGATGGTGATGTGCATAGAATCCCAGACCGGTTTGTATTGGAAGAGACCTTAAAGCTCGTGCAGTCCCAACCCCCTGCCATGTGCAGGGACACCTTCCACTAGAGCAGCTTGCTCCAAGCCCCGTCCAACCTGGCCTTGAGCACTGCCAGGGATGGGGCAGCCACAGCTTCTCTGGGCACCCTGTGCCAGCACCTCATCACCCACAGCGTATACTTTGTTCCCCTGTTCAAGTCTGAACCCATTACCCCTTATCCTATCACTACATCCATGCTCTTGAGTGCTCCAATGCTGTCTGCCAGCCCTGCCTGGCTAGAAATGGTCCCTATCATCCTCTCCCTTCATCTGGCTGGGGGTGATCCCCCTTGCCAGCAGCTCAGTGTGTCCACTGAAAGCAAGCTGTGAGTATGGCAGGTTACTGCATCTGCCAGGGCCTCCTTACACAGGCTCCATTGGGCGAGAGAGACCAAGAGGCATGTTTGGCCCCCAGGGCTAATTCCCTGGAAGAACCTTGTTTCCTGCACACAGCATGAAACTAAATAAGATGGACTTCCTGCACTGAGGAGAAGCTCTGCTTGCAGAGCTCTTTGGAGTTGGGCAATTACAATTGCAAAACCGTGTTCATAAAGGAGATTCAAACAAAAACAAAAAGGTGATGTTCTCCTGGCTGCCAGCTGAGCGCCTTTCCAGCACAAACTCAATACTGAAAGCACAGTAAAGGAAAAGGAAAGAAGAAAACTCTAACCTGACATTCATGTGGAGTCTTTAGCCCTAGGCTGAGCAAGGAAATGCAAGAGAAATTTGCCTTGTAACAGATATTTTGCTTTAGCCTTTGAGCTGGTCACTTTGTGTGCACGCACCCTTCCCTGTGAATCTGCTGGTTTGCTGTTTTACACACAGCCTCTTCTGTTTTGTCCTGCTGAATTGCTCTTTTCTCAACTCTTTGATGTGTGTGTTGCAGCTGCTCTTGGATGCTGGTGCTCACGTCGAGGGTTCTGCTGTTAACAGTGAAGACAACTATGCTGAGACTCCTCTTCAGCTGGCTTCAGCAGCAGGTAAGCTCCGTGCAGCCTCCACATGCTCTGTTTCTTTGCTACCACAGAATAACCACAACCAGTTCATGTGTGGGCCTGCAAAACATGCTAGGAGCCACTCTGCACTGCATTTAAGCTACTGTAAGTATAGTAAAGACACGAAACGGGTAGCACAGTGAGCTGGCTACTAAAAAGGCAGTATTTTGTTCATTTCTAAAACACAAGTAGGAGCACATCTGGGTTGGCAGCAGCTAACAGCTGTTGGCATGTGACAGCAGCTTAATGGGCACTGAGTGCCTGTTTTGCTACTGGTCCTAACACTTACCCCTGCCAGCAGCCACCCCAGTACAGATGACTGGAACAGCCCCTTCGCACAGGGCACTGTCAAGAAACATAAGCCAGCTACTGTCTAGTCCAGGCATGTTGTGGATCTAAATAACTTCCAGATGCAAAAATTAACATATTTCAAGTCAGCCTGAAGAAAAATAACTGCTGTATAAAGATTTTTTTCATTAATTTCTTAAAGACAAGTAAAATCCTACATTTCTTCTACCTGTCCTCAGAAGAGTTTAGCATTCTGTGAGCAAGTCTGTGCCTGCCTAAAATACCTGTTGGTTTTCAACACTTTTCACCTCTAACTGTTTCTGGTTTTTCCATTAATTTCTTTTTGCTTCATATCTGTGTATTTATGAAGACAAGACTCTGACTTGCTCTGTTCCAAGATTTATTGAAGGGATAAGAAGTGGCCTTTCCTCCCCTCCCCATGACAGATACTCATTGTGCTGTGTCTGCTGCCACTGCTCACTACTACATCTAATGAAGGGGTGGAAAGGAGACCTGGCTGAACATGGCCTGAACCAATATACTTGGCTGCAGGGTGATTTTATGAAGCTGTGGCCAGTGAGTGCAGCAAAGAAGAGCTCCCTTCTGGCCTTCTCTCAACCTCATCTACCAGCCAAACAGCTGAGACTCTGATCTAGCTGAACTGGTTGCATACAACTCTGCTGGTGTGCACTGAAAGCACCAGACCAGTTTATTTCCCTTTTCATTCTGGCTACATTGTGCTGCCTTAAGTAATTTAAGTGCTTTGTGGCTCAGTTTCTCTCTCTGAGGTATTATAAGGCCTAATCCATGCTTGCAGGATGCTCTGAAAGCCTCAGCTGGCAGCATAGAAGTTGCTGGTACAGTGTCTGTTATCAGTCCTATGTGATGTGCTTCAAAGAGGTGTAACAGATGTGCAATCATTATGTTTCTATCAATTTTTCCTAGGGAACTACGAGCTGGTCAGCTTGTTGCTGAGTAGGGGAGCTGATCCACTCCTGAGCATGCTAGAGGTCAATGGTATGTCATCATCACTGCATGAAGATATGAACTGCTTCAGCCACTCAGCTGCACACGGGCACAGGTAAAGCTCTGTCCATGCTCAGAATAGGTTTTGTTTTCCTGAGGCTAGCACTGTAGGCATTCCTGTGTGACTATATATTACATCTTCTACCCAAATCCCTGGGTGGGCAGTTCAGAAGACTGTGTTAAGACTCTCCTGACAGCAGCCATTCTTTAGTGCAGCACAGTTTCTCAGGCTATTCTAATGCCTTTTGAGCATTTTGGGGAACCAAAAGATTCTTTAAACTGGTAGTTACTGTTGCACCCTTTGGAGAAGAAAATGATGTAAGACTTTCATTATTCAGCAACTGTAACTGATAAAAGAAAGGGATTATATTTTAGACTAAAACACAAAATACAATAGAAAGATCTTTGTTTGCTTTTTCTTACTCTCTCACTTGCTGGTCTAGAGCAGCAGCACAGAGAGTAGGAGGTGGTGCTAAGCCATACAAGAGCTGACAAAGATCCACCTCTGGGTAGGTTATGAGGTTGTGGTTCATGTTCTGAGACAGAATCTAATCACATTAAGGTGGTAAAAATAACCTGCAGCAGAGTTTAGTTGACTGTATCTCTGGTTTTTGGATGGCTGACCAGGAGATCAGTCATCAAAATGCTGAAGAGCCAGCCTGGGCTTTCCAACCCAATTTTCAGGGTAGTTATTTAGAAATAAGACATTACTTACAAAGTCATCCAGAAATCCTGTTCCCAGAACAATAATATTCGTGTAAGAAGCCAATTCAAACAGCCTGAAACTGCCCAAGTATATGGGCTGAGAGATACCCACAGGGTCTCAACAGCTAGCTTAGCGTGGTAAGTGGCAGCTACCTTGCTTGAACACAGTTGTGCTTTACAGTGGTGCCAAAGCTGCCCCTGCAGGTACACTGCACATCTGGATACACCAGGGAAAATGGCCCAAGCCCAAATGAGGCCCAAACTCTGCAAAGCTGGAATGGCCTAATGCAGTTATTTAGTGTAGAAATACACAAACACTGTTCTGTTCCCAATTCTCTTCCCCTCCCACAATCTTCTGCAACATCTAACCATGTAAACCGTGAAACTCAAAGCCAGAAAGCTTAAGCTCTGAAGTAAGATTTACTGGTGGCCACTGCCTGTATCAGTAAATAGAAACCATAACAAAAGATAGTCCTGCATGTCCAGGAAGTGGGTCTGAATAAAACAACGTAACAGTGGTTGAAGATGGTCATTTGGGAAAACAGAAGGAGTTCCAACAATCTTACTTCAGAGCTTAAGCTGTTACCACACTCAAGCCTGGCAGAAGGAAGTGTGCTTCCATGCCGTAGTATAGACTGCAATAAAACCCACTTTGCCCTAACACTCTGAAATAGGCTCTGGTACCAGTGAAGTACAGGAGCGTATTCCATGCCTTTGCTACCAAGGCATCCATTTCCAGCAGGCAGCATAGATAAGGAGAAATAGTTTAAATGTTGTTCCATATTGCCAACTAGAAATATATCTTTGAGAAGGAAAATACTATTAAGCCAGACCCCCTAAACCCAGATTACCCCAGTTCTGCCTCAGTTGTTGATATCTCATTTATTACTAAGTGGTATCTTCTTCCTCCTCAGGAATGTTCTGCGCAAGCTCCTGACCCAGCCCCAGCAAGTGAAGGGTGATGTCCTCTCCCTGGAGGAGATTTTAGCTGAGGGAGTGGAGAGTGACACCTCTAGCCAGGGCAGCTCCAGCGAGGGGCAAGTCAGGCTGTGTAAAACAAGAATGAAGGCTCTGCAGGAGGCCATGTATTACAGTGCTGAGCATGGCTACGTCGACATCACCATGGAACTCAGGGCACTTGGTAAGGGGTTTGTTTTAAGCACTGTGCTCATTTAAGGTGTAAAAAGCTTTCATTTGGACAAGAATCTGTAATCCCAACTACACAACTGTCCCAAGCTTATAGGAACCTGGTGTCTAATGTAAGTGTTTAAGGCTCCTCACAAGTTCTTTTCAAATTCCTGCTGATCTAGGACCTCCCTTATTTTTGGCTGGATCCTCTGTTCCCAAGTTTCAAAAGCAAGGGGCATGTCTTTTTGTCAGATACTCTGACACCTAAAATTCACTGTTCAAAGAGGCTGGTCTCAAAATAAGAGGTAACATGACAGATTAAATGGTTGAATGTGAAAGAGCAGATTTGATCTAAAGGTAGGAAAGAGAAGCTTTGAAGCTTGTGTGTGTAGATTGTTACAGGTAACTAGGAGGAAAGACCTCACACCATGGTTGTGGAGGGTTAGGAATTCTTACAAGTTCAGCTCAAATTTGTTTTGTAGTTGTGACTGTAGTGATAGGACAAGGGGTAATGGATTAAAACTTAAACAGGGGAGGTTTAGATTGGATATAAGGAGGAAATTCTTTCCTGTTAGGGTGGTGAGGCACTGGAATGGGTTGCCCAGGGAGGTTGTGAATGCTCCACCCCTGGCATCGTTCAAGGCCAGGTTGGACGAGGCCTTGGGTGATAAGGTTTAGAGCGAGGTGTCCCTGCCCATGGCAGGGGGGTTGGAACTGGATGATCTTAAGGTCCTTTCCAACCCTAACTATTCTATAATTCTATGATTCTATGAAGCTAAATACACAATAGGGGGTCTCTGGTCCTGGTACGATCTTTTCCTAGATAAGTCACTGTTAATGACGCAGTTCAGTTATCTTTCGTAAGACAAAGAAATGTATTTCTTGTTAGGATGTAGGTACAAGTCTACTTCAGTGCTGCAAAGTGGTAGTAATAGCAGCAGGACAGTCTACTCACAGGTACCTCAGCAAATCATCATCTTTCACTGTCCTTTTTGCTGTGGCTACAGGAGTCCCATGGAAACTCCACGTGTGGATTGAGTCACTACGGACAACCTTCTACCAGTCCCGTTACTCAGTTGTACAGACCCTCCTCCGGGAATTTGTCACCATTAAAGAAGAGGACTACAATGAAGAGCTGGTTAATGAAGGGCTGCAGCTCATGTTCGATATCCTCAAAACCAGCAAGGTAATTACTAGTTTTGTAACAAAGCGTTTGGATTTTGCTGTTGTACAAGGCAGCACATTGATGAGTGAATGCCCATGCAAAATCCCTATTGAGTTAGGGTATGAAAATGATCCTGATAGTATTTATCTAAATTCATATGCGGCCATCACAGTAAATAAATTAATTTCAACAGAAGCACAAGTGATTCTGTTAAAGTCCAGTTCAGCAACTGGTTCTGAAACCCTGTCAACATAACAGGAAGAGTGACCAATACAGCACTGGGAAACTCAGGTTATCCAAGTAGTATCTCCTAGCAGTTTTCTGAACAATGCTTTTGTCCAGTGACATTTCCCATCTACTTTTTTCTTTTATTTAAATGTTGCCTATGACTGTTTTTTCCTTGCCCTTCGTGTATGTCTAGAACAAACCTGTTCTCTATTTTAGCTGTCCCATTTTGCATGTAAGTTCACCCGGTCTCTACCATGTTCTCCCCCAAGAGGCTGCTGCCCTTTGAGTTAGGAGGGGAATGCCTGCCCTCCAAATGTAGAGGGAATACAGTTGTAATGCACAGACAGGGGAGACTGAAGAGTACATACTCCAGGTACCTCTGTAGTTGCTCACTACAGTGTACACTGTACTGTCCTTGAAATGAAAAGCAAGATATAACTGGGCAGTTACTCTGTTGGGAGGTTGTTCTTGCAGAGTGCAGTTGCTATGAGCCTCAAATGAGCTGTTACAGCATGTTTGAAACGCGCTCCATGTGAAGTGCCAATTGATGATTCCTGTTCTATCCTCCATACAGAATGATTCCATCAATCAGCAGCTTGCATCCATCTTCACCCACTGCTATGGCAGCAGTCCAATACCCAGCATTCCCGAGATCCGGAAGACACTGCCAGCTCGGCTGGGTAAGAGGCTCGCCTCAACAGTAAAGTTCTTGTGATGTTTGGCTTTTAGCATCCACAGTTTCAAAGAATATTCACCCTCTTTATTTTTTTCCCCTTACCCCAACAGATCCTCACTTCCTAAACAACAAGGAAATGTCTGATGTAACTTTTTTAGTAGAAGGAAAGCTGTTTTATGCACACAAAGTCCTGCTGGTTACTGCATCCAACAGGTGAGTTGATTTTCACAGCTAAGTGTTAGAGGAAGGTTTGACCCTTTAGACTCATCTGTGTTTCCAGCTCTCATTCCTCATTGCAGTAAGGCAGCTGTGAAGGATACAGACAACAGACCATAACTCAGGTCTGCAGGACCAGCCATATGATCTTTACTGCTGTTAAGAATAGTAGGAAAGTAAAGATGAGTTTCTAAGCCACTTTTAATAAGTGTTACAGATTCTCAGAGCTCTACTGACATAAACTAACCAGTAATTATCCCTAGCAACTCTTATAGGAGTTGGAGTGCACATGACCAGCCATTCGCTGCCTTTCCATGCCCCCTCTCACAGTCTGCTAGCTAGAGGTACACTTGCTCCAGCTTGCAGTGATCAGTTTCTGTGTTACTGGCATAGTAACAGTGGTTTGCAACTACTATAGGGTGGGACTGGATCAGGCCCAAGAAATTTACAGGTTAAGTTGTCTCTTAAGTTCTAAACTGGAATTGAATTGAAAGGTTTTAATTGTCAACTTGCAAAGAAGAGGGAAGGAGCTTTATTTTCCCCTGGCTTAGGCTGTTTGTCAATAGGCAATGAATACGTGATGCACTAACACAGAAACCTATTAAAACCATTCTCAGGTTTAAGACGCTCATGACCAATAAAACAGAACACGACAGCCATGGCAGTAAGACTGTCGAAATCAGTGATATGAAATACAACATTTTCAAGGTATGTATCTTACCTTTTCTTTATTATTTTCATCTTCTCACATACTTGGAAGCCAAGATTAAGCCAGAGCTTAATATCAGGGCTAATTTACGAGTAGAGGTGGAGTTCACTTCAACATACCAGTATTTCAGGAATATTTTGATCTTTGTCAAAACTCTTCAGGTAGAACCAACCTCAAAACAGAAGCCTCCAGCCTGTATTCTTACTCTCTTCCTAGGCAGCTGACTCCTCCCTAAAGCAGGAGAAACTAGTCTGCTACTTGAAGTAATTTTACACTTGTAAGACACCATTTCCATACCTCTTACAGCACCATCTTCATGCTGTGCTAAGCAAAAGGTAAACTTACAGCAAGAGGTGGGCTGCCAGGCTTCGTATCAATTCGAATCAGATGATCAGCAATCAGTGGTGCTCCTTTCAAGAAAGGCTCAGAAATGAGACTTGCACTTTGTTTTTATGACATCTCCATATCTAATGGACCTAAGGGAGGTTCATTCATGATGGAGAGAAAACACGTTACTGAACACGCACCCAAGGCAAAAAACAAGTCTGTGAAATGCCATAGTGGAGCTGTTCCAGCCTCCCAGATCTGTATTTCAGGCTTGGAAAAAAGGTAGGGAACAGGGAGATCTGAGGTGCAGAACAGGTTCTGTAACTGTATCACTTCAGGGCTGAGGCTTTTCCTTCTCTTTTTATAAGCAAACAAAACAGCAAAGCTGTTGGTCAGCAGCACTGTCATCTCACGCAGAGGGAATGCAGTTGACCCTGAGAACATCCCCGTTCTGCCTAAAAGGGGTTATACAAGTTTCATGCTGCAGGGGAGACATCCAAATTTTGCAGCTCAGGACATGACAGAAAACAAGAAAATGTAACTGAGGGTATTGAAACAAACCTCCTTAAACAACATTTTGACATCAAAAGGTCTCTAAAGATGAACTTTTGCTTCACTGGAGAGTGCAAAGGATCTCAATTAAAGCAGAGAAATACTTCACAGAATTAAACAATTTGACAGTGAAAATCAGACAAGCTGATGGCATTCTACAGCAATTTCAATTATGGTGCACAGAGGATGCTGAGCCACCAGAGATCTAAGTTCTGCTTAGAGCTCTGCTGGAAAGCAGCTTTTCTCCCTGTAATTCTATTATACAAATAAGGCAATTACAAAAAGAGCAGCTTAGTTCTGTTCCCACCACTGTTAGAAATGGCACAGCACAGTCCCCACACCTGCTTACACTGCACCCAGGTCACTGGAATGACTTCTCTTTCCAACACCAAACCTAATCATTTCCTAGATAAGCCAGTACCGTTTCACTGGGGTGTGCTCATGTACATCAAAGAGCAGAAGCTGCCTCTTGCTCTCCCTGCAAACAATTAGGCCTTTTCCTCTGGCCCTGATGGGGGGCTGGAAGCTGATTAGAAGCTCAGCAGGGGAGGCAAGCGGCTGGGAGGTCCCCGGGACACACATGCTCATGGTGTGGCAGTTGCAGTGCTGGAGCTCTAGCTGGCAGCTCGGTGTGTGACCTGCCTGCAAGGCTTACCCAGACCGGATCCAAGACAGTTTTACAAGGACATCCGTGTTGCCCAGAGACACGCTGTCACCCTCAGCATCAAACCCTCACCAGGGCTCTTTTCAGAGCCTGAGGAAGAAAAGAGCATTGGAAAGCAGCAGATTTGCAACACTAGAAAGAAAAGCCCAGCAGCAGAGGCGAGAGCCAGCACACCCCACGGCTCCTGCCTGCTCAGGAAGGGGAGCGCAGCCACTCACAGCCCCTTGCGCCTTCCGTGATAACAGCTTCATCCTGGCTCTCTCCCCATTTCAGATGCTGATGCAGTATTTATACTATGGAGGAACAGAATCCATGGAAATTCCCACCACTGATATCTTAGAGGTGAGAGTTTTTCCTTCTGAGTCTTGCCAAGTGCACTGGGGCATAAACAGAGCTTGAAAGGCAAAATCCAGGAGCTAACAGCGAGCTTCCAATCTAGGAGTGTATTTAACACTTTGAAATGAGCTTAAAGTTTCAAAATATCATTGCTGGGAAATAACAACTACCAATTATGGTTTCTTATGTCAGTCAGATGCTGGGGAGGGCACAGCAGCAGGGAGGGAAATTGCTACAGAGCTTTTGGTACCCTGAGTTACAAATAGGCCCTTTTACAATGCTGCTCAGTCACGAGTATTCTGATGAAATTCAAGCTTGAAGCTAAAGACTACACACAACTATTTTTTTCAGAGAGGAAAGGGGGCTTTGAGCTGTCTATAGCTCCTATGTCATGGTGACAGCGCAGCACAAATAACACTTCCTGCAGGAGCAGCAAGCCTTTGCTAGGAGGGGAAATCTGCTGCTTTAACTAGGCATAGAGTGGCCTTTCTGCTCTTTCATGAGGACTTGGCCATTAAAACAGGGAGGAGATCATTCAGAGAGGAAACCGTCAAACCTGTCTGTTTGCCTCCCTAAGCCTTTCAAGGCTCATGAGCTCAAATAGCTTCTCTCTTGTCCTGATAGCTGTTGTCGGCTGCCAGCCTGTTTCAACTGGACGGCCTCCAGAGACACTGTGAAATCCTCTGTGCCCAGACGATCAGCATGGAGAACTCTGTTAACATCTATAAATATGCAAAGGTACGTGTCCAACTGTCGTGTGGGAATCACACTGCAGCAGCAGGCAGGCTTTCTGCAGGCTAGTTTTAGAAACCAAATACAACAGGCCCAGAGTGGGCACTGCTCTGCTAGTGACTGCCCCAGCCACAAGTGAGATGTGTTAAAGCCATCCTGCGTGGCCCCAGTGTGTTCCCTGTCTAAAGCAATCACACATGAAATGGATGCAGATCCCTGCAGAGCAGGGGAGACGTGTCTTAGCAGGCTGATACAGCAACAGCAGCAAAGCCCAAGGGATTCAAATCCTCGCAGCAGCAGGGGCAGTGGATCATCCTACAACAACTAAGTAAACCCTTCCTAGCACTCTGACTGTCACCTCTATAGCAAATTACCCACATTATCAGCAAAATCAGAGAGAAAACACAATGCCGTTCCTCAAAGTTTGCAGGGGCAGATCCCTTAAAGACACGCACACACAGGGCTGATGATGATGTGCCTGGTTACTTTGCGTCCCCTTTGGGTCACAGGGATCCTTTTCAATTCGTGATGCTCACATTGGACCACTCTTCCCATAGAACTCAGGCTGGTTTCTTTCAGGCCCTACGGTTTAACAGTATGTAGTGGTAGAGGGGGAAGGGAGCATTCCCTCCTGGCCTTCACTGCTTTTCCTTGAATTACTATTTGCACAGAGTTCCCAGAAACAGAGAGGGGAACATGCACACATTTAATCCTGAAATTGAGTTTCATCGTGCTGTTATTACTGAGCTGCCCCCACTGGTTCTGAAGCAGAGGGAGCCAGATCAGAGCCACAAATCCACCTCACATGGTTTAGAAGTGTAACATCCCTATTGCTCTACATGCAGCTCCTTCCTCCAGGGGTTCAGCTCCCACCCTATGAACCGTGTTCCGATTGCCCTGAGCTGTGTGTGCCATCTGGCCGTGCGGTGCTTCATGCTGCAGCACAGGAACTCCCAGCTCTCACAGTTAAACATGTACCTTGGCCACTTCAGCAGCAGCTGCTCTCTGCTCCTTTAAGAGGAAAAGGCTGGAGTGCAGGCCATCAGGGAAGGAATTAAAGCTGCTTCAATGCCTCCCTGCACACACCTGTGCCTGCAAAAAGCACCAAAGGAAATGATCAGCCATCAAGGGTCCTACCCTCAAAGCATTTTTCCACTGTTCTTGTCATCCTTTTTCTTAGAAACTATCAAAGGGAAGAGCACTAGAAATAAGAAGCTCAGGCATGTCCTTTGGGTCTGTGCCAGGCAGGAAAGACTTAACTCATCTTCTCTCCTCTGCAGATTCACAACGCACCTGAACTTGCCTCGTTTTGTGAAGGCTTCTTCCTCAAACACATGAGCTCTCTGCTGGAGCAGGACTCATTCAAGCAGCTCATCTACAGCAGGAACAGCAAAGTGCAAGGCCTGGAGCCACTGCGGGACTTGCAGACAGCCCTGGCCGCCCGCCTGCACTCCGTGTACGTCACCTCCCGGGTGTGAAGGAGCAGGAGCAAGGCAGTGGCAGGAGCACTGGTTCAGTGTGCACAGGGAGGTGCTGTCAGGCAGAGCTGGGGCTTTCCTGTTTGCCTTCTGGATCTTGCTGAAAGTCCCCTACAACAGACACCCCCAGGCACCCAGGGGCTGAGCCTCGTCCCACTGACCAGGGGGGAGTTGGCTTCTCTGTGCTACTACTGTCACAGAAACACTGTCACAGCACAAACAGGAACTGAGGCTGCAAGCGAAGAACCTGAACCGAAGGGAAGATCAACGCTGCCATTCACACAAGCACAGTGCAGGGCTGTAGAGCAGGGAGGCAACTGACCTAGACCCAGCACCTAGTAGGTAGTCTTGTCTGTCTGCACACCGTAATGGCCACCTAGTTCATACACATAGATCTTTTACTTGTACAAAGGCTGCCTAGGAGTTTTCTAACCCTACAGACCACTGCCCATTCAGCCAGTGACCCATCTGAACCCAGAGGCTGGCACATACCAACTACTTCACTGTAGTAATAAACACCAGCATCTGTATACATCAAGAGACTGACGTAAGTTTTCCCCCAACCTGTTTGCACCTTGAGAGAGAGATCTTGTAGATGTTCAAAGCTGAGTAGAAACTAATCCTAACTCTGAAATTACTCACTGTTTAAATCCAGGATGAAGAACTGAGCTGGGGCAGGGAGGGGAGAATTGGGGGGGATTGTATTTTTATACCATAGTTTCACTGTGCTAGTTGTAAATATGGATCCATCTCAATGAGGGAAGATGAGACACTCTACCCCTTCACTACCAGGGTTTGATAGCCCCAGTCACTTCTACCTTAGAAACCTGTTTCTGAGCATTATATGTGAGAGCTGACACCGTAAGAGATGCTTTCTAAAAGACTCAGGTGTAGCAGGAGCTAGTGCTATGCCAAAAAGCTACCCAATAGCATAAATAGCAATAAAAGTCTCCCTGGGACCCAGAGGAACACGTAACTTGATGGTTTGTTCTCTCTCTGGAGCTATATGGGATTAGAAGCCCTGAACTCCAGCCTCTGCTTCCACAGCCATTCCACTGCACCATGGAATGATGTTCTTTCCACAGATATGCTACTTGGGAGCACAGTGAATACCTGGCTGGTTCCTCAAGGTGGGCTCAGTTACATTGAGGCAGCAACACTAAAGATACCTCAGCTCGGATGCCCAAGAGTCCATCATCCCTTTGTTCCCTTTCTGCTCCAGGATTACTCACTCTAGGCCACGTCCTAGCTGTCTTTGGAGAACCAGAAGGAAATGGTTCCATCTACAGTTCTGAGTCTGAAACAGTGGTTTTGAGTGCGCTTTAAATAATCCCCACCACAGGAGGCAGTTGTATAAAACCACACCTTGCTCTTACCAGTAGCTTTAAGGAAAGAGCTTCAGATATTCCCACTGCTCTTTGTTAGCAGCCCCCAAAAGCATTTGCTCATCATTTGGTTTAGGTGGGTGAGGGGGAAGAGGAAGCCAAGTGGGCAGTGGAGAGCTACTGCTTAAAATCCCACCATTAATAACTAAACACACTGGAAGGAGGGGGTTCAGCTGGGCCCAAGTTCCAAAGCACAACACAGCCATGGCTTAGGTAGATGAAGGGAAGGAGAACAAACAACAGCATCTCCCAACACATCCATCAAAACCTCATGTACCCTCAACTCCTCAAGTATTTACACGAGATGCAGACTGCATGCACAGATAAAAGCTGTTAGTCCAGGCTCAGTTAAACCAACACAAGTTGGTCAGGGCACACTCCAGTTTGTGCTTTAGGTGCACATCCACTCCTGAAGATCACCAGCTGCAATAACCCTATTTATTACCAGGAAGCCATAGAGGGGTTCCAAAACCAGCACTGCAAACTACCACAAAAGGCTTTATCTTGGAAAGTATTTTCAAGTAGCTGCTCCAGCGATCTCTGTACAAAGCTGTAGGTCCTCTTTTGTTGCTGTAATATGACGATGCTTTGTTAATTGTACATTATTGTTGTCATTTATGTAAATGTACCAGGATTTTATTAACAATGTAATTTTAAAATACACAGCTTCTGTCATTTATTCTGCTCTTCTGACAAGGAGACAAAGCACATTTAAAGCCACTTCTGTGGAAAAGGCTGCTGCAGCTTTAGCATCTCAAATTTGTTTTGGTGTATATATATTCATCATCCTGTGCTTTAAAATGAGGGATAAAGAGGAATTAATTTCTCCTTCCTAGGCTCAAATGTTCCCAAGCTCATAACCAAGTTTGCCATTAGTTTAACTTGCATTTTCCCTGGCTGAAGTTCACCTGTTTTCCATGAAAAAGCAGCAGCTGGCTGCATGGTGACCTCAGAGCAGCTTCCAGTGTCTGGACGGGGCTACAAGGATGCTGGGGAGGGACTCTTCATCAGGGACTACAGTGATAGGACAAGGGGTAACAGGTTAAAACTTAAACAGGGGAAGTTTAGATTGGATATAAGGAAGAAGTTCTTTACTGTGAGGATGGTGAGGCACTGGAACGGGTTGCCCAAGGAAGTTGTGAATGCTCCATCCCTGGCAGTGTTCAAGGCCAGGCTAGACAGAGCCTTGGGCAACATGGTTTACTGGGAGGTGTCCCTGCCCGTGGTGGAGGAGTGGAACTGGATGAGCTTAAGGTCCTTTCCAACCCAAACCATTCTGTGGTTCTAAGATTCTATGGCAATATTGAAATCCCAATTCTAAGATACTTCTCTACAGCAGAAGAGACAGCGAGGGTTAAAGCAGCTGTTAACCCAGTGGTGGTTGAGCAGGGGGAGTTAAACGCCTTCCACTCCCTCCCCAGTAAAATAGGCAAAGCCAAGTCCCACTTCCACCCAGGTCACCTCAGAACCCCAAAGGCTAAACCAGCTCCAGCTGGTGCCTGTGTCTGGTGCTTCACTGTGATGGGAGCAGGACTCCCACCAGAGCAAAGAGCATTGAAGAACACTCCAACAGCCACAGTCAGGCACGCAGCAGAGCAGGCACAGAGGTGTTTATTTATCTATGAGGCAAGAAGTATAAAGGTTTAAGAGCAAGAATGTGACCCAGGGCTCTCTTTTCCTCCCCTAAGTTTGCCCCCTAAACCTTGCAGCTCCCCACGGAGCTGGAGGAACGGCTGAGCTGTAACTCCGAGTTTGGTGCTACCCCAACAGGGCTTAAATGCTTGCTAGGAAAGAATCACAGAATGGTTAGGGCTGGAAAGGACCTTAAGATCATCCAGCTCCAACCCCCTGCCATGGGCAGGGACACCTCACACTAAACCATGGCACCCAAGGCTCTGTCCAACCTGGCCTTGAACACTGCCAGGGATGGGGCATTCACAACTTCCCTGGGCAACCCATTTCAGTGCCTCACCACCCTCACAGTAAAGAACTTCTTCCTTATATCCAATCTAAACTTCCCCAGTTAAAGTCTGAACCCATTACCCCTTGTCCTATCACTACAGTCCCTAATGAAGAGTCCCTCCCCAGCATCCCTATAGGCCCCCTTCAGATACTGGAAGGCTGCTCTGAGGTCTCCATGCAGCCTTCTCCAGGCTGAACAGCCCCAACTTTCTCAGCCTGTCTCCATACAGGAGGTGCTCCAGCCCCTGATCATCCTCGTGGCCTCCTCTGGACTTGTTCCAACAGTTCCATGTCCTTTTTATGTTGAGGACACCAGAACTGCACACAATACTCCAAGTGAGGTCTCAGGAGAGCAGAGCAGAGGGGCAGGGTCACCTCCTTGGACCTGCTGGTCATGCTCCTTTTGATGCACCCCAGGATACGGTTGGCTTTCTGAGCCATGAGCGCACACTGAAGCCGGCTCATGTTCATTTTCTCATTGACCAATGGATGCTAAATACATCTCAGAGGAAACCACAAATACAGCCAGAACCTGTGCTGAGCTGCTGAAAATCTCTTCCTAATGGTTTCTTTCCTTGAATATCCAACCACACATCCAAAGGGAACCACACAGCCCCTCTGGTGTAGGTGTAGCACGACTTGAACGCCAGTTCTGTAACAAATTACCATCAAGAGCATCTCTCAGCATTTGATTTACACCAGCCACAAGAGGCCTGCTGGCACTGACACGAAAGCTGGATTCTGCCTCCTGCACTGTGCCACTGCCCCAGCATGCCTGGAAAACCACCAGTACAAACACTGAGAATCATGCAATGCAAACACCTACAATTCCCTTCAGAGCACATTTATTCCAACAAGGAGATGAAATTGAAAATTCCCATGAAGCTTGTGTATTGCCTGGAAAAGAGAAGGCTCTAGGGAGACCTTGTAACAGTCTTCTGTAACCCTAAATGGGCTACAGGAAACCTGGAGAGGGGCTTTGGACAAGGGCCTGTAGGGACAGGCCAAGGGGAATGGCTTGAACCTGCCAGAGGGGAGACTGAGCTGAGCTCTTAGGCAGAAGCTCTTCCCTGTGAGGGTGCTGAGGCGCTGGCACAGGGTGCCCAGAGAAGCTGTGGCTGCCCCATCCCTGGCAGTGTTCAAGGCCAGGTTGGACACAGGGGCTTGGAGCAAGCTGCTCCAGTGGAAGGGGTCCCTGCCCGTGGCAGGGGTTGGAACTGGATGAGCTTTAAGGTCCCTTCATCCCAAACCATTCCATGATTCTATTTTATACAAGTGCTGCCCTTGTACTTCTCAACAGTAGCACAGCAGAGTCTGCCGAGCTCTGGGGAAGCACAAACCTTTGCTGGCTGCAATCACACATTTCAGGGAACAGAAGGAAACACACGGAGCTCACACATCTGCCTGAACATGTCCGTGCCTTTCAGCCTCAACTGAAACCTCTTTGCTCTCTAACAAGGCTCATTGCAGCAGGCAAGCACTGGCTGATGCAGCACCGCTACTGACTGGCCCTGTGCCCTCACCAACTGCTGCCCAAGCCACCAGGCATGGTGGCTTCCTGCACCTGCCACAGCAGAGAGAGCCAAGGGGACTCCAGGGGGAGCTGCTGCTCTCCTCTTTGCCTGGAGGAACAGAGCAGCGAGCTGCTGCCACCATGGGCTGTGGTGAAGGGGACTCAACGCCAGATTTGCCCCTACAAAGGGCAGGTTTTGAGTACAAGGGATCCATTCATCCCCAGCAAACAGAACACTGCACTCAGCTCTGTCTGCTTAAGGAAAAGAGGCAGGAAAAAAGGGGTTTGTGATAGGATGAAAAATCAGAGCACAGCAGGGAAGGCAGCTTGCTCCAGGGCTGGAGTGTTTCCATGCTGTCCCTGTTCCTACTGTCCATAACTGGAGCACAAGCAGGCCACTAGCTGCACTGTGGAAGCTCATTGCTTCATGTCCACACACACCAGGCAGGCAGCTCACTCCTACAGACTGAGCACAGGATGTCACCCAACACTCCCATCTCCACCTTTGACTCAAGCAGGAGGTGGCAGCAACCTGTGTCCCTGTTCCCTGCCTCTCCTCATCCTCAGCCTTCACGCCCCTGCTAGCACAAGGCATTCCTGATAAAACACATGCCATGCAACGTGTGTAGTTTCAAGGCCTTTATGAAGAGCCAGGCTTGTGATTCGGAGACTACATGGAGAAGTAGCAGTGACATAAACAAAAATCCAGCTGTGGAAGCACAAAACCTCCCAAGGGAATAGCAAGATGGCCAAATGGAAAAGGCAGAACTTCCTCCTGCCCCTTCCATGCCCTGCCCTTACCCAGTCCACCAACCTTGGCTTTCCAGACAGCTCACTGCTCCCTCGTGCAGCTGTGGGAGGCAGAGCCCCTCCTGAAAGCACGACCAGGGCAGATCCTCAGCTCCACTGGGTTTGCTTCCTCCCAGATACTTCAGAGGTCAGCTCACTCCAGCTGTCAAAATAGCTCAGGGGTCTCCAAGCAAGCAGGATGATTCCACTGACAACCAGGTCACATCTACCCAGCACCTGCAGGGAACGCTCAGCTAGATCCAGCTTTCCTGTGTTCCTCCAATTAGCCACAGTGCTCCATCACTGCAGGCACAGGAGAGGACAAACCAGGAGCAACGTGACACAGCAGTGATTCCAGCACTGGAAAAGGATATCAACCGCCCCTGCAGGTTTAAAACAGGCCTAAGACCCTAATGTAGGTGGTTACTGGGGTGTGCAAAGCCCTGTCCTCCCAACTCAAGAGGAGCCACAGCTGAGCTGGTTTTGCCTCTGGTTAAATGCACTTCAATTACTGCACCAGGCTCCTTCAAGCATTTACAGCCCCATCTGCAGGGGATCCGGGCACAGGAAGACCAGAAACCTGCTCTAATCAGAGAGAAACACACTTAAAACCAATCAAACCAATCCAATCCCAAAAGCCAGAGCTACAGAGCTCACCCTCTTCTCAGCTTGGTGTTGATGGCATTTTGAGCGCACAGAAAGACACACGAGACTCACTCTGTGGTTGGACTGTATTCAACTTGCCCGTACTCTAGGTGGAATTTTAACCCAGCCTGACTGATGGGAAGCACAGACAGAGGAAAACGTGGCTTGACCAGACTTGTTAAAAACATCAAATCAAGAATGCACATCTCTCACTTATTTTAGTATCTGAGGGCTTTTTTCCACTTTGCTGTTCAAAGAGCAGTAAGACAGAGGCAGATGAATGCAAAAACCTGCCAGGAATCATAAACCATGCATGGAAAACCTGAAAAAGAACTGCAGACACACGTTTCCTGCAGAAATAGAGAAGTTCTCCTTAAAAACAACTCCCACTTGCACAGCCCAAATCCTCCAAGTCCTTTACAACACCTCAAGCACACCCAGCTCACAGACAAGAGAGCAAGAACTCCTACAGCCTATGGAAAGTAGTGGGAAGACCTCAGCTGAATAGAAACATTCTAAACTGCTTGAAGAACCCAGATGAATTCTGCTCCTACCTTGACTCACAGACAAGTTAGAAGCCCTGCTGGACTGTAGGACTCCACGGATCTGCTCCCACTCAGCCTGTCATCACGAATGCTTCCATGGACATTCCTTAAGCCAGTGCCAGTAAGTCACACACCAAAGCTTTCGTTACCTCTGCCTACAAGCACGAGTCCATATTTCCTGGAACAACCAGGATCTTGGGTCTGACTTCAAGCTTACATGGGAACAGCTTCATCACAGGCACGTGCAGGTCACAGCTCTGGCATGGGCCCAGTCAAGCTCATACACAGCTCTTTAGAGTGGGCTTATAAATAAAGGCTTTGGCATATTCTTCACATAAATACAAACTGCTTTTGAACTTCTTGGCCATTTGATCCACAACTTAGGCCTTAAGAAGCACAGACCCATTTCCGAGCCTTAACAGCACATGGGTGTTGTATCGTAAAACTTCTCTTACACCTGAGCTTTAAACCTATTGATAGAGCTAGAGTTTAACAGCCCTCCTAAGCCATGCATTGTAATTTGCACCACTTCTGCACTTTAAGGAAGTCTGATTAGCATTTTCTTAGCACAAGAAGCAATGTGTAATAAAAACAGCCTTCTGATACTGTCACTTATTAGACAACAAGACCTAGAGCAAGTAGAACACTAGCACCAGGGTGAACAATCCCAGCAACTTGCATAGGTTAGAGAATCCAAATAATTACTGATGCTTTACTACTGCAGTCTCACCGTGCTTTAAAAGGACTCTGAAAGTGTTTAAAGCTTCGACCTGCAGCCTGCTAAACCACAGCTGAACCTTGCCAAGCAGAGCATGTGAAGCCAATGATATTCGGTAACCATTTGATACCAGGTCATTAACTGACCACCAGTTCAAGCACATCTTTGTTGTCCCTTCCTCAAGCAGCAAGGTTATGACTGACTTACCACAGTCCATAAACCCCCCCTTTTACTACAGTAACCATCCCTCAGACAAGTGTGACCAACTTGAGAGGCTTCTGCAATGAGCTAAGCAAGACACTGGAAAACCACAGTCCTACAGGCACCCATCTGGTTTTGATGCTGCAAAGCCCCTGGGTTAGAGACCAACCTCCAAAGGGCTGCCACTTCCCTATTTTTAACAAGAACAGCAAAACCCAAGAGAATTCCCACTCACCTTTCCTTCTGAGGACTTCCTAAGCAGCTGTGAAGCACCTCCACGCTTCTTGCTTTCCCTTGTTTGCTCCTTTCACAAGTTCTTCAGAGCCTGTTCAGGGCAGGCTGCCAGTGCTGCTCATTCACACAGCTGGGGACAACGGGGCCCCTCATCAAGCCTTTAAGGGCTGCAGCTGCAGGTCTCCCCTCTCAGGGCTCAGCTGTGCCCAGTGAGGGGGATGTGCTATTGCTACTACCTCTCACACAGTGGCTTGTTAACCAAAGATAAACACAGGCTGTGTTGTGCAAGGGCCATGCCTAATACAGTTGCGTCCTAAAACAGCCTCCTAGTGAAGAAATAGTCTTTACCCAAGAAGTTGTTTCCTCAAGGAACTGTTGGAAAAAGGAGCTGTGAGATCTGTAAGTAAATACAATGCAGCTGACTATCAGCTGTAGGTAAATCTTTCTGCCCCAAGCCTCTAGGACATGAAGCTGGAACATCAAGACAGTGCACCAGGGTATCCAGGTTTGGGACAGGGTCATTCTATGTCAAAGGTTTGCCCTGGTTTTGAAGTCTGACAGCCAGCAGACCTACACCTACAGTTCTGCAGCCACAGAAAGTCCCAGCTCCAGACTGGTTCTCAGTTATTGCCAAGCAGGAGCCACTGAGTGGCAGAACTGGAGAGTCCAGTGGCTTCTCCACTCAGCAGGTCCCTGAGCTCAAAGAGAAGATCACCAAGACCAGGTATCAGTATAACAGTGCTGATTTCCTGGCAACCTTAACAAAAGTACTCCACCAAAGCCAAGCAGCAGCTCTAGATGAGCAGGCAGCAGGAGACAAAAAGGCCAAAGCAGCTTCCCCTGCTTGAGAACGAGGAAATGTAAATTACAGAGCTATGGGAATGCTGAGACCTTGTGAGCAAGTGTGAATGCAAATGAACTGCCTTTATTACAGCTGCTTGAGGAGCACAGTGAGTAGGAACTACAGACACCCTCCCAGGCTAGAAGTGTTCGTTGCATACCCTGAGCCCCTGTGAGGACGGATCAAATCATGAGTCTGACAACACAGTCAGTGCACACTGAACAGCCAGCCTCAAATGGAAAGTCAGTTGTAGTTCACAGCAAATCTCCCTCCTGTTACAAAGCAGCAGCAGCACTACTGAACCAGCAGCTGCAGGTATCAAGACGTGCTGCAATGCTAAAAGTGGAGTCACACACCAAAGCCTAACACATTTCCATCCTTCGTTATCCAAACTCTTTTTTAATGAAGACACCAAGCATTAAGGTGGATCTGCCCTCTTGGAATGGAATCTCAGTAGCTGCTAAAGCACCCTTGTAACATCCCAGCGTGTCACACACTCAATCTCTGCAGTCACACTGTTCACAGACTGTGCCCTGGCAGTGTCACTGTGCTTCCAATATACAAACACTTTAAAAATGCCTCTAAGGCTTTTCCTTCCCTTCAGCTTTCACCCCCAAAAAGTCTTTAGATTGAAAGGAGAACAGTACTTCTTAAGTACAGACCCGTCACTTGTTAATTCACAAGTTCATTGATTGGCTCTAAAGTCATTTCTTCCACTTTTGCTTTAGATCTTTAGTCTTCTTCAATTTCTTCCGTTGCTTGGGACCTCTTGCTGTTTCTAATTTTCTCTTCTTCTCACTGGGAAACAGAAACAAAATATCTGTTAAAACTACACCAGATTCCCATCCAGCTGGGAAATTCTTGTTGTAAAAGGGGGGAAATGGTCTACATAGAAATGTGGTTGGGAGAAAATACTTCCAATTTCTTGGGTCATTTACGCTGGTGCTAGAGAAAGCACAAACAAGAGTGTGACCTAGATTTTTTAGTGCCTTCAGATGCTGTAATCCAATTTGAATCCCAGAAGGTCTTGACTTTTAGCTCTTGTCATTGCTTTTTAAGACTTTAAGTTATATGACCTAAAGGCAATTCATATAGAGCATGTGGAATTTAGAGTACCTAGAAAAAAGCATTACCACTGACAAGTTTAAGTACACAGCTCTGCTCCTGCACTAGCAAACATGACAGAGCTTCAGTCTTTATAAGCACTGACAAAGGTCTCTCATTCCTGTAAGGCTTCTGGAAACTTGCAGCTTCCAGCATTCACGAAAACAACTATGAATATACAACGGGTGGAAGAGAGATCACATAATTACTTCAGCTGTCAGGCACCCCAGGAAGGGGAAATAAGCAAACAGGCAAGTCTCAACTCTAAATCCCCAAGGAAAAGATGTGGAAAGGCTCCAAGCTGGGCAAGACAGAAGAAAGATTAATGAAAAGGAAGGAACTGCAGAGCCACGGACTCAATATTTTGCAGGCTTAAGCTCACATTTGACAGAATTCTTTTTCCCCAAATTCCCATTTTCTCCCATGGGACAACCATAGGCTCCCACCCATTAGCTTGCACAGCAAATGGGACAGGTACTTGGTATGAGTTCTTTCTTTAAATGACTCAAGAGAGAGAGAGTACCAACTTCTGTGCATGATCAGGATCAAGACTTAACCATGTCAACAGAAGAGAGTTAAATAAGCAACTAGGTTACATTATGACAGGACTACGGAGCAACAGAGAATCTATACCCTCATTTTTCAAGGAAAACTGGGAATCTATCAAGGACACCAAGTTCACTTGATCTGCTTCACTCTTATGATAAATGTTATAATAAAGACAGAAGTTGGCTTTCTTCACCTTTTCAAACTGACAAGAGCAGCATTCTGTCCTGCTTTGCTCAGCACCTCATTCCATTCTTCATCGTCACCCCGGATAATGTATCTAAGTGAAAAAGGTAAAGGAAAATCCAAGTAAAATTGCTAGCCAAAGAGAAAAAAATAAGGGGATTATACTGTCAGGCACACAATACTCTACAAACAAAGCCTCAGCAGCCAACCAAACCAGTATTTGGCAATACAGACAAAACTAGACTGGCAAAGGGATACACAATAGCTTGTCACAACTCTCAGCAGACTCAGTCCAAAGTAGGTCAACATCAACCAAAAACTGTCCCCCTGCAAAGCTGGTCAGGGTCAAATGGAGCTCTCTCAGGAACATGCCCCATTGTAAACATCACAAAACTGATTTATGAAGCCTCTCCTCAGAAAAGCAGAGGGCTGAGCAGAGGACATCTGTTATGAAAGCAAAAATGAGGCCACAGAGGTTATACTTCCCAAAGCAGTGGAGTACACTTTACTTAGACAGACAGACATCACTACAGCTTTAAGCCTGACAACCACAATCAGATCTATATTCACTATAGATTTCTTTATAAAAGCTTGTAGGTTTTTCTTCTTTCCCCCCTCCAAAAAAGAGGAGAAGGATGGTTGTGGTGGTGAAGGAAGAGGATGCAAAAAGCAGTGGTTCATAATGAAAGTTAACTGAATTAGCAGCTTCTTTTAGACCAGCAGTAAGCTTGAATTGTGCAGTTCTTCTGCGTCAACCTGGGAAAAGCTGAAGACCTGCAGCTCTCTTTTGAAAGGAGAAATTAAGGCAACAATTGCTATTCAAATAAGCTCATGTTCTGGTGTTCAAGTACTTTGGAAATCACATACAAATTTAACTAGGCAAAGCAGTCATGTAACAAAATGGAGTGGTTGCTCTCCATCTCAAGTTCTCAGAGGTTTAGAATAGAGTGGCCTTTGTTCATATGAGGCTGAACAATACTCGACAAAGCCTTTTCAAACCAAACCGAACAGCTCTGTCTCTTCTATTAGTTTTCTATAACCTGTATTGAAAAGTGTTCAAAATGGATTTTTGTCTGTCTCTTCTCATGGAAAACAGAAATCTACTTCTGGGTGGAAAAAGGGAACATGGTCTAAAATGACAAACAGGTATGTAATGCCACCAACGCTAAAAAATGGAATTAAAACTTAAAAAATGATGGTGATATTGTTTTCCTAATGTGAATTACTTGCAAGTCACTTCAAATCACATTCATTTTCATCCTATCTTCAAACAGGCAACCAAAGATTGAAAGAAGCTTTTATTCCTTTTCTCAGATTTAGCAGATTCTAGAGCCAAACCTGCCAACTTTCCTAGGATGTCAGTATAGTAAACAGGATTTAGTAAGACAAAAAGCGGGAGAAGAGAGAGAAGGGAGAGAACCAGTGGCATGTATAACTCCTGATGGTCCAGAAAGAGACATCTGCTGACACTTCAAGTAAACTGCTGGTTCAGCAGCTCAATAGCCTACAAATTACCAAGCTCTACAGCAGTTAAAAGGCATCTTGTAGTAATGTAATGTACTAAAACATTAATGCATGCTGTAGTTAGTAAAAGAAGCTCTGGCTGGTTCTTTTTCTGTTGGTTTAAGGTTTTGATGTTTTGGGGCTTTTTGGTTAAAGAATATTAAAATTAGCCAGGTACTTGAGTTGCACACAGTTAAGCTGGATAGCAGACAACAGGAACTGGGCATCCTGGTTTGAGGAATGACTAGTTCTAAAAGCAGAGGAGACTGTAAAACGGCAAACAGGCCGCAGCCAGGCAGCTTGCTTTACTACTCCATATTACAGAACTATATAGCTAATACATGTATAATATTACATACTCTACACAGCCAAGATCAAGAATGACACATAGATACATAGAGCTACTGCTGTGACAAAAGAGAATAGAGGTGAAAGACTAATGTGCTCAAGCTCATGCCAGTGGTACTGAGACAGAGCTGAAGACTGATCCAGCATTCCTGTTTGCAGCACATCTATTTGCAGGACTGCAAAAAGGAGCCAGCCCCCACTCTTAACAGCAATTCAGTTCTACAGCTCCACAGACAGCTCCACTCTGATCAGCTGTGATTTGCCAACTTACAACCTTTGCTTTCCATTCAAACTGCCAGCAGAAAAAGGGAAGTTGGTAACTTAACTCTTGAGAGTATGTCACACTTCTCAAGCAATGAATTTCATGCACTGAGGTGAAGAGGTGAATGGCCTTGAACTGAAGTTATTACTGAATTTAATTCATACTGCAGAGAGTGTTTTGAGTGTGAAACAAAGCAGCTGCTAACAGAGCTGACTGAGGAAGACTAAGTCATTGGCTGTCAGGCACACAATACCCAAGGTCTTCATTAGTGTAGCAGCATCTCCTTATCTTACCTGGCCACTGCAGAGAATACCCACAGCTATTTCCCATTTTCTGATGGTTTGAGATCGTGATACTGCAACTACAACCTTGTGCACCACACTGTGCTAGTGACCCAGCATTCAAACAGATACCAGGGAAAAACTGGATTTGAGACTAAAATGGATGAATTCTTACTGTGTAAGGTCCATTTCCCTCAGCTTCCCCACTTCTTGCTTGTGTTTTTCCTGGAATTCCTTCGCAGCTTCTTCCTACAACAGGACAGTACAATGGATGCATTAAGTTCTAAGCACAACAGTGCAATGGAAGGAAATGCTTTTCCCACTGAAAGAGAAGCACATGCCCTAAAACAAATACCAGATGATCCTGAAAAGCTTCACACTTTTATATAACCTCATTTCTATGCTGTTTGTATACATACATGTGTAATATATAAAAACATCTTGGTAGATTCTGCAGAAAATCCATGTTGCAAATTAACAAAGCATGACTAGAAGCACGTAGCACAAAGCTGTCAGGTTTCAACTGCCATAACGTGACAGACATGATGTGGAATTCTTTCCATCCAAGAAAATCTAGATGACAAGGCTTCTACACTCAAGGGAATTCCATGAAGTGTTCACATATGTATCAAGAAGAAAGTTCATAATTACCAAGTCATCATTTAAAGACTTCAGTGTTGGCTCCATTATAATATCTTTTGTTGCTGCCATCTGCTCCTCCACAGCTTTTTCCTGCACTGTGTTGAACAACTGAAAATGAAATAAGCCAACACATGTAAGACTTGCTGTTTCTTCTGGGTTATTGTTCTAACATAAATAGGAAATGCTGTCTGTCCCCATGAAACTCTTCTAACCTTGCAAATGCTATCCGGCGGTTTATTTCTGATGCATACATTCCATCATACTGAAATAAAAAGCTCAAGCCTGTTTCCTGAAGGCAGAATGATACACAGCTTTTATAAAGAGTATAAAAATAAATCAATCAGTACTCAATGTCATTTACATAAATGTAGAGCACTCATAGTTTACAACATACTTTATTAACACAGCATCATTTGATTAACATTTGCAGCCAAAAGCTGCATATGTCTTTTTGTATGTTATTTTCTTCAAGGGTGTTATGCTGAGGAAGTCACCTCTCCAGTGAGTCACTATGACAGACTGCACCAGCTATACTACTGTATCCTGAACCTTGAGGACTAGAAGCCCTAGGCTCAGCAAGCAATTGCAAGCAGTTTGTAAGTATTTTGTCTGTCTCACTATTTGATAACTCACCACATTACTCAATAAATTATCATACACATCATAAGCACTATTATTTGGGAAAACACTACATAAATGCCATAAATTTTTCCACTGGATTTTCCCATCTTATAGAGAAATTTGAAGTCAGTTGTTGGGGGCATGTTAAAGATACACAGTTTTGATTGAGCTCAGTATTGGAATTAGATATTGGTACAATACAACTAAGTCAAAGCCTGTCATGATGCCATTACCTGCACTACTTTGCGGATGATCCTGTTGAACAGGCCCATCAGCTGACTGCTGGGCAGTTCTAACTCCTTTTCCAGTTGGTCTAGAGATTTATGCTGTAGGCCAATCCCTAGAAAAAGGGCCTGAGGAAACAACATATATTTCAGTTATAGAGGATTTTAGAGCATACACAAATACATATTACTCTCTACACTCCTTACATTTAATCAAGTCCTTGCTCTGCTCAAGTAATACAAGGCTTCCTTGGTATGAGCTGAAGCTTCGCTCAGATGAAGTGGAACACACCTGAATTACTCTGCAAATGGCATTTGCCACTCCATGCTTAATACAGACAAATGCCTTTCTCCTGAAGTACAGATAAAAGTGGAATAAAACTATAAGCAGGAGAAATCATAAAGAGGACTACAAAAGAAGCAATTAACTGAAACTAAGTCTTCTATTAAAGATGACATGAAACAGGAAGCTATTCCAAAAGTATATATACAAAGAGAGGTGACGCATGGCTTGTTCTCACAGTGATACGTACTGACTGTGCAGCAGAGAGAGAGATATCCCCCATCTGGTTGAGAAAGAACATCCTGGCAATGGTAGGTACCATATCCATGATGAGATGATAGTCCACCATGTTGCGAGAGTACATCTCTAACCTCTTCAGGTCATATGGGATGAAAACTGACTCCAATTCAGCACGGCTGATGGCTGATGGGTACAAGAAAAAGACAGCAGTGTCAAGACTGCTCTTTGAATACTGAGATCCTGGATAGCTACAAGACGATTCTTTGTACCCCTGTAGCAGCAACCAGAACTCTTTCTGCAAGACAGATACTAAAACCCCACAAGAGAGATTACCAGATTCTCTCAAGAGGATTCCCCTCTGCAGGGCATATTGAGAAAGAGTAATTAGTTTTCAAGCCAGAAGTGACTGTTAGAACTGTCTTGTCCGGCCCCTTTTTTAATACTGCCTGTTTCCCTCAGCAAGTGCTGGACTGACCCCAATAGCATGCAGCTGAACTGAAGCCTCGCTCTTAGAAAGACATCACATTCCAACTTCCAAATTTCTATGACAATGCTCTTCCTAAGACCCTGAGCAAGCTGCTCTGCCTATTGACCCTTGCTATTCAAGGCTTCCCTTTTAATTCCATACTGGATCTGACAGGTGTCAGTATCCATCCATGTTTTGTCATGCATTTAGCTGTTACAGTCAGGAGCCCTCTAATTTTGAGTTACTTAAATCTTTGCTCAAGAAAGCAAAGAAGTAAAAAAACCAACAAAACATCAAAACCCCACCACTCCTCGTTTCCATTGGTAGGAAATGTCCTCTTAGCTTTTAGTTAGAAATAAAAGCATTATTCTGGATAATAGGAACAAATACAATGACTGACCAAGAGCAATTCATGGCACTTCACAGGAGACATCACACAATGCCTGTAGTTGAGAACTCTCATAAACATATACATGGATTTTAAACTGCTATCTAACTGAACATCATGTGCCAGGGTACTCACGTGGCTGGGGCTGCTGTTTGATGTTTTTGTTCTGCAGGATATTCAGAGCCAACGAAGGCGAGAATGTGCTGAACTGGTAGGAAAGCAGAGAAAGGAACCGCCTCCTAAAATCTATAGGAGAAGATGATAAAACAAACAGCTTCTGTGGACCTCTAGAATAAATAGTCCAAAAGATTCCCTAGTGTTAGCAAAGTCAAAGTTACCTTTCCAGAAGGCAGTAAGCCAAGGCTCCTGTTCAGTGTCCTCTTCGTTCAGTGTCTTCAGCATGATGCATGAATGCTCACCAGTCAGGTCATTCTAATAAGTAATACAGAGAATCATAGAATAGTTAGGGTTGGAAAGGACCTTAAGATCATCAAGTTCCAACCCCCTGCTATGGGCAGGGACAGCTCACACTAGACCATGTCACCCAAGACTCCATCCAACTTGGACTTGAACACTGCCAGGGATGGAACATCTACCACTTCTCTGGGCAACCTATTCCAGTGCCTCACCACAGTAAAGAACTTCTTCCTTATATCTAACTTGAACTTCCCCTGTTTCAGTTTAAACCCTTCACTCCTTGTCCTATCACTGCAGTCCCTGATGAAGAGTCCCTCTCCAGCATCCTTGATATCCACTCATCCTGTCCATGAACCTTTTGCACTCTGTGCCCAACTGATGCTAAGGTCTTCTAAATCAACAAGAATGCGTGTATTCATTCCTACTGATCACCACTCCTTCATGGAAAACCTATGAGCTCCTAGGGTCTGGGAAATCCCAATGCTGAGGGATTTTAGCTTCCTGAGGTAACCAGGAGTCACCAGTTTGGGGAATTCCAGATACATCTCAAGAGCCAGAAAAACATAAGAAAAATTCAATTACATGAGACAAATTCTCCCTGAAAGTCCTATAATTGCTACTGCAATCTTTTGTAAACACCTACAAACACAAGAGCAGTCTGTTCAAGGGCCACTTGTGTATTTTACCAATAACTATATTATTAACCCTCAAAAGCTGTACTTTCTAAGTGCAAACTACTTAGAAGTCCACATTTACAGCCCTAAAACTTTACTCCTTTAGTTATCTATGAGCCTGAAGAACAAAAAGGACCACAAACCAACCACCAGATGTAGCCTCAGGAAACTTTCCTGACCAACTCACTTCTCACAGAAGCTAATGGAAAGCTGCCCAGGGATTTCAATAGGGCTGGATTTCATTCAGAAACAATATGCTACTTACTGGTGTCTGCCTCAGATAAACTGGCACAAATCCAGCACGTTTCCAAAACCTGGGAAAACGGAAAAGAGAAAACACACTGAGAATGACAGAGCTGTTGATCCTACAGTAACACTTGTGGTTAAATGCAATTTATCTACCATGCAAGAACAACTGTTGAAAAGTAAGTGGAAGTCTGTAAGACAGCCTGCCACTAATGAACACAGACAGAAAGTAGCGGCAGCAATCAAACTGGCGGAGGTTCTAACTTAGAGGAGTGAAGAATGATGACTGTGATACCAGATAATGAACAAACTTTCAAAGACTGACAGACATGACACAAGAGTTATTGCATTTGACACGATTCCAGGGCCTCCCTTAGAAACAGGAAGACAGATTTTGACCAATAATACCACAGACTCCTAAGGGATGCCCTGGGGATTTACAGTTACTTCAAAGACTGATGATTTTCCCTGGCAACTTCCAGGTTGCAAATAGTCACTTGTGGACCAGGGAGAACCCCAGACTGATCAGCAAAATCCTGCTGGCTTCCCTTTCCATCCTCCTGCATCTCAGTTGTGAACTGCTCCTCCAATTCATTTTGCCCAGGACTAGTATAAGAAGACCTGCTGAGACCAAACATATGGCATCCCAGACAAAAGAAAGAAGCCAGGCCCCAGAACAACTGTCACTGGCAACCTACGTCCACAGGCCATGGGATGACTACTCACTCATCAGCTGTGCAGCATGTTACAGATTTCAGCAGGAAGCCCTAGAGTGTACCCTATCCCACTCTTCCTCCTTTTTTATCTATCCCACAAAGCTAACAGTCAAATAACTAAAAGAAAGTAGTAAAACCCTTTATTCTCCCTCTCTGCCCTGAGAGGGATCATTCAGATGAAGACATCTGAGCCATTTCCTTTATAAGTTACAAAGATTGAGACTATTTCACAAGAATCATTCATTTCTGATGCTCTCCTCCATAGCTTAATAAGTCACCGTCACATTTTGGCATGAACTTTGCAGCATACTCACCATGGAACAAAGCAGGCTACAGCCCCTGTATCTGAAACACCAGAGCTGTAACATATAATAACTGACTGGGTCAGTCACAAACTGGCCTCCACTGCTCTTACCACTTCTGAACTCAGTCTCATCTCTACTACAGCACCCTAGGTCCTCTGCACGTGGGGATATGCCAGCAAGAAGCCAAGGCTTTAGGTGATAAATGACTGCTTTGTTTTTAAGCTAGCAACAGCAGGAATTCTGCATTACTTTGAAACTGTCTCCTAAACTATGTGTGGATTCATAACTTCCCAGTCTATGGCTGAGAAAGTCTCAGGAACCAAGATAGTTTCATAGAATATGATAATATTAAAAAAGTTTGCATCTATTACAAAATTCTACGTTTTTATAAAACATGATGTTGGAAGGTGGAGCTAAAACTGAAGAAAAATTAGTAAGTCACTTACTGCTGCAGTAACTCAGATCCTCCATGGTAAGAAAAGCAAGAAGTAGCCACAGCTGCTTGTGCAAGTCATTTATGTTAGCTGGGAAACTAACAACTAACTTTGCAGACAGCAGCAGCTCAAGCTTCTACAGGTCACAGGAAGTAGTACTTAACTTTTCTCTACTTCTTACAGGCTGCTCTTACTTCTCAGCAAAACTCAGCAATTAAAGCTAGTTACTGTTAAGAAGGGTCACAGAGACAAAAAAGAAGTGAATGGGTTTGCCCTCAGGAGACTGAGGAAAAGCTACCCTGAAGAATGCACTTAGGATCAACCTTACTGTACATCAAGTCTTACAGGAGAAATGGTTTTAGAAACCAAGTGAAATACATAGAGATAAAAGAATATCCAAGGTGTAAAATATTCATTCATAATATAGATATTCATATACTCTGCTCTTGTGAGACACCACTTGGAGCGCTGTGGCCTGGTGTCCTTAACATAAGAAGGACATGGAGCTGTTGGAGCAAGTCCAGAGGAGGCCACGAGGATGATTAGGGGACTGGAGCACTGCCCATACAAAGACAGGCTGAGAACATTGGGGCTGTTCAGCCTGGAGAAGAGAAGCTGTGTGGAGACCTCAGAGCAGCTTCCAGTGTCTGAAGGGGGCTACAAGGATGCTGGAGAGGGACTCTTCATCAGGGCTGAGAGTGATAGGAAATAGAGTGATGGGTTTAAACTGAAACAGGGGAAGTTCAGGTTAGATATATGGAAGAAGTTCTTAGTGTGAAGGTGGTGAGAATAATAATAATAATATATATCATTATAATTTATAGTCATATTTTTGCACTATATAACTACCAAATAGAATAATGTCTTACTTGAGTAATTTTGGTGTTAGGCCATAAGACACTCCTAAATAGTCCAGGCTTTCAGCTTGTCTCTCACTCAGTTTGAGAAGAAGAGGAGGCAAGTCTTTCCGAGGTGTCATAACCTCTTCTAATAAACTAACAGTCTGAAAAAGAAAGTGGAAATGGGTTAGTAGCAATCCTCACAGAATCTGAAAATGACATCTTTTCTCCTGCATAAAAAATGAGTATTTTCTCTTTACAGGGAGAAATTATTATCAAGACTTACAGTGACAAACAGCTTAGTGCAACAGAAAATACAGGAAATGTACTGAGCTCCATACCTCACTGCTTACAGTTGCAATTTCTTTTGGCTTTTGAACTGGTTTTTCTTCCAAACATGGGAATTTGCCCTCATAGTACATCTGCAGTAAAGTCAGAGCTCTGCTGCCGTAGCCCATCTGTGAAGTAGGAACAATACATTGTAAGCAAACAAAATCAGTGCAGAGATCACTCAGTCACTGCAAAAACACATCATCTTTGCTACACAGCAGCTCCATGAAGAACACTACAGAACCTGGATGTCTGAAATCACACTGAGAGCCCAGTTTAGGCCTGTGTAATAATTCTTGGTGGTTAACTTTGGCACTCAGAGAATGCCAAACACCACTGTGAACATTTGTCAATCTCACAATAAATAACACTGGATCTGGACTGTATACTGCTGCTCAGGATGCTGGCACTGGTTTGCTACCTCCCAGGGGAAAGCAGTGCCCCAGCCTGCTGGTCATCTGACCACTTGTGTGTACCTGACCTCATTCTGTTACTGCTGCTGGCTCAGTCCCCAGGTTTAACATGCTAAAAACAACTGGGTTCCAAAAAATACTTTACCCCCTGATAATCCGGATGAACTGCAATACGAACAACACGGCCACCAGAGAGGCCCCCGAAGTCCGGATCTTGGAACTGCATAAGAGACAAAAGTCAATTTAAGGAACAGGCATGGGTACTATGGAAATAATAAACAGCACTGAAATCTAGCTTGGGTGTGAGCACATAGCCAAATTGTTCACCTGCTCTGAAATGGTCCAGGGAATAAGATCACCAGAAGCTTTCTTTCCCCTAGAAAGGCTGTTCATGATAGATTGGCGAGAGATCTCTCCCTCCATGCACACCTGCCAGAAAAGGTAAAAGACCATTAATAAATGTTTTCTCCTACAGTCCCCCCATTACAACAGAATCAAAACTTATACTCAGTTGTTGAGCCCATTGTGCAGTACTGACATTTCATGTGATCCCCTGCTCTGCAACATGATGAGCAAACATATATGCACCAGCAGGCTCTGCCCCTAAAAGCTGTCTCAAAAAGCCTATAAACAGCAAACATAAAAGCTCATCCCACCAATATTTCTCTGTAAATGTCATGTATTTTTCATGTAAATGGGGCTTTTTCTTTTAATAAACAGCAGATCTAACTAGCTGCATCACACAGATGATTGAGAATCTGTGTTTTTAAGGAAGAAAGGATACAGTCAGATACGAAACAGACAAGGGGTGAAATATTCCTACATCTCTAAGCATGTACACCTGAGGAGTTTGCATTTTTGCAGTCCTACTGCAAATAAGAGGAGTGCTAGAAACAAGGGATTAGCAGAGTGAACCAGTGAACCAACTTTCCTTGCAGGAAGCTGAAATGGGAGGACAAAGTCATCTCTTGAAGCAGTTTAGCTCCTCAGAAGACTTCTCAGCCTAAGGTACCAATTACTCCTAGCTAGTACACTCCTGTCATACTACACTGAGTATAGTGCCTCACAGCAGTGTACGGTACAGCTCACTTCACAGATACACTCTGCTCTCTTACCTGAACAACAGCAAGAACTTCTGGTAATGAATTCTGGGTAGGTGGAACAGGTGGCAAAAGGCAAAAAAGATGATGGGCAGGAGCATCAGACAGCATCTGGAGGTCATTGGGTGAGTTCTGGAGGGTAAAGACATACCAGAAATAAAGAATTATTCCATAAGAAGATCTTCAAAGTCCAATGTAACATCAGTAGCTGGCTCCTCTGTTGTCTGAATTTAGGGCTGTTAAGAAACTTGGAACTAGTACAATACTGATGGATAAGAAGCTCACAGGCCACTTCATGGCTGTTAAAACTCATAGGCAGCATCTGTTTTTCTCACGTGAAACCTCCTGTTTTGATATGTATACAACTGAACTTTCTATTTTTATATAGCTACTTACCTCTTGAACTACCAAACCTTAAAGAATTTTAAGTGTCATATGTTTAGTACTCAGTATTTATGGACTTCACCATTCACTAGTGACTTACTAGTCACCCATGGTCCTGAAACCTTGAGATGAACTATTACTCTTTTCAGTAGAACAATGGTACTATTCTTTCGGTTAACTTGAGGCTACTAGAATACAGTAAAGAGAACTGCAAAAGAGGTTCATCACTGATAGTGTTCTGACAAGTTTGTAGGCTCATCTAGAACTTAGTCAACAATTTCTCAAAACGAAAATATTCCAGGTATCTGTAAACCCAGTATATTCAGCCAAGACCAGGGAAGAGATCTCTCCTTTTTTCTTTATCAGAGAAAGAAGAATACAGATCTGTACATAAGAAGCAACAGAAGCTGTTCAGAAACCTCAATTAGGCCAATTTAATTAGACCGTCATAACAAACATTGCTCCCTCCATAACATTCCTAGCTGAAATTTTGACAGAAGTAGCATGAGCTTTACCTTGTAGTGTGAAGCCACATAGAGGGCCATCAATCTCTGCAGAAAAACTTCTGATGCTCTGTGGTAACAAAACAGTGTGTCTCTATTTACATAATATCTAACCACAGGGGTTAAGGAAACAAGGCAAAAGCTCTGTCCTGGGTTTAGCAGTAGCTGTCTGGCTGGGTTTAAACCACGACAAGCTCCTTGTTGGTTTAGAAGTATTTTCAGTACAGACTTGGACTCCATGCTGGCTTATGCTCTTAGACTCTACAGTTCTATCCACAGAATGAGTGACTTTGGCCAGCAGTCATAGCCTTCGCATCCTCCCACTGTAAAGCTAATCCTTTTATAACTCCAGCAAGGATTTCCCTTCATTTAACCCTTCTTTTGGGTCATCTCTGCAGTAAAACTGGAGTTTGGTAATGTCCTGGTAAGACACAGCACCAGTCCTAAAGGGCAGTGGTAAGAACTTAACTCCTGAAGTATGGTCTTAATAGACTTCTGCCAAAAGATCATGTGCTGAGGTTATCACATTAGCTGGAGAACCCACTATTAACCAGCTTGCAAAAGCCGCCTTCACCTGCAAGAATACTGTGATGAGAGCACAACACTTGAGTAAGGATACAGGTCACAAGCCTCAGGCAGTGGGCAGCCAGAGATGATTCTGGTGATGTTCAGACAGTCCAGGCACAGCAGATCATTCAGCCACTTTTCAACTGGGTCTCCAGGGGCATATCTGATTGACTCATGGAGGGAGATTTCATGCAACATACGAGCTGCAGAGAGATTCCAGGGAAGAGCATCTAGTGTTGGAAGTTACAGCTAGCAAAGAACCCAGTAAGATTAGTGTCCTTTGAAGGGCTCCCAGATTAGAACATCATTACTTACACAGCTTTCATTCCTTAAAAGCCTTTACAGCTGAAAATCATGAGGAAAAAACAGAGGAGAATTCCTTCATTTTCCCATACCATCACCCTCCAGCTGCGAAGTACATGGACACATGGGATACCCACAGGGCTTGCCAGCAGCAGCACTGGAGGTTACTATCATACACCAGTGCAGACCACAATGGAATACCTGAGGCGAGTTTAGCTGTAGCTGTAGATTTGTTCTCTGCTGTCATGGTGATTTGAGTCTGTGCACTCTGCTGACGGAGCTGCTGAATGAGCTTCAGAGACAGTGATCGACCAGTACCCTCATACCTGAAAAGCAGGAGACAAAAAAGTGTGAAGCAAATAATCAAACAGGAACCCTGAGCACGGAGAAGCTTCAGGACAGAACTAGGCTGCCATCCAGAGCCCTGTGAGGGCCTCAACCATCTGTGAGAATCCTTTTGATGCTTGCAGCCCAGAAAGCCAACCGTATCCTGGGCTGCATCAAAAGGAGCGTGACCAGCAGGTTGAAGGAGGTGATCCTGCCCCTCTACTCCGCTCTCCTGAGACCTCACTTGGAGTATTGTGTGCAGTTCTGGTGTCCTCAACATAAAAAGGACATGGAACTGTTGGAACAAGTCCAGAGGAGGCCACGAGGATGATCAGGGAACTGGAGCACCTCCTGTATGGAGACAGGCTGAGAAAGTTGGGCTGTTCGGCCTAGAGAAGAGAAGGCTGCATGGAGATCTCAGAGCAGCCTTCCAGTATGCGAAGGGGGCCTATAAGGATGCTGGGGATGGACTCTTCATTAGGGACTGTAGTGACAGGACAAGGGGTGATGGGTTTAAACTTAAACAGGAGAGGTTTAGATTGGATATAAGGATAGAAGTTATTTACTGTGAGGGTGGTGAGGCACTGGAATGGGTTGCCCAGGGAAGCTGTGAATGCTCCATCTGTGGCGGTGCTCAAGGCCAGGTTGGACAGAGCCTTGGGTGACATGGTTTAGTGTGAGGTGTCCCTGCCCATGGCAGGGGGTTGAAAGTGGATGATGTTAAGGTCCTTTCCAACCCTAACTATTCTATGATTCTATGTTCTTTTGCATGTAGGACAGGGCAGCCTAGCCTGTCGCTTTCTCAGTCTCATGATATGGTAAGGAAGATGTGATTCTTCCCTCTTTCCTAGCAGACTACAGAATTCTGTTTATGTATTTACTCCTTGCAGCAGAACAGAGAAGGTGCAAGTCCATAAGAAAAGGAAAGCAGCAAGTTCAAGAACTGACTCTTGGTTATTTTAAGGAGCAGTTCCACAACAGATCAGGAATTAGCATGACCTGATGTAACAGTGTAATAAAAAAATGTACTGTAGATAAGAAATGGTCCACTGGCACTTGCACAACTGCTTTCTCAGGTAGGAAGTTGCTGCTCAAACCTTACCCGTTGATTGTAGAAGCCATGAAAACAAGATAAGGGCCCAGCAGGTTCTTCACCAGGGGTAGAGGAATGGCAGCAGCTTCATCAATCACAACAAGTTCGGCCTGACCCAGCTTCACAGAATCAGCAGGGTGTATGTACTGCAGGGAATGAGATTACACCATCACTGTCATCAACAGCGCATCTGGGAATTAGGGAGACGTCAGAGTTGGCAGAATTGATGCCTTGAAAAGCTGTTTTAGGTCCCTGTTCTCCAGGACCACCAAGCCAGAGACAGAGACATGAAAACAAATAGTTGGGAGAGGGCTCATGTTACCCTAACAAGGGTCACACATCTTGTTTTGTGTATTCCCACACAAACTTATCTGCAGAGATCATAAAAATGAAGGAAATCTCATCACTAGAAACACATGCTCTTCGTTCACTGTCTCTTTCACCTTCCTTTGCTTTTGTTTTAAGAAACCCACAAGCCATTAAGGAAGCTTTGTAATCCACAAGTTATTCACAGAAAGAAGCAAGGTATTTTGTGAAAGTCTCTCACCAGAAAAAAAGGTCTGGCTTTAAAACAAAATCAATCAGAACAGTTACACATCACATAAAATGCACATGCTTACAGTCAAAACAAGCATGGGTAAAGCCAACAGTTAGGAGAAAAAGTAGACAGGAAAGAGTGCAAAAGAGGCCAGTTACCTGAATGGTCTGTCTGTGCTCCTTGAACACATTCACCCTGACAACAGCCTTGTTAAACTCTGGATTTAAAGACTGAACAATCTCATAGTCCAGATGTTCCTGAAAGAAAACATTGTTAAACAGTAAGAACAAGCCAAGATCTAAGTATTGTTTACCATTATCATCAAAATAAGCTCACTAAGACAACACAGTTATTTCAGATTCCAGTTAAAAACTCATATAACAAAAGCTTCAGAGGTCTGAGAACTGAGAAATCACTTATGTTAAAAACTATTTTACAAAGAAACTGTTTTACCCAGCTTAAAAACAGAGAAGGAAACATAACTGTACTATGACTCATTTTTGCAGAACACTACCAAAAGGTTGATAGCCGATACATGTAAGCAAAAAAAACAGATGAGATGCAAAACCCATCCTAAAACAGGACTGCTATGAAAGTACTGTAAAACAGTCCGATCTCCTTACCTGGTACTGCAGCGCATCAAAGCCTTTAAAGATGAACTCAAAGAGAGTGTGAAGGTTATCAGGGCTTGGAGATGTGACAAAGATATTGGAGTAACTGCACAGAAAAATAAAGCAGGAGTTTTAACTCTTTTTCTAACAGATTTTACATATACATATTAAGTATGTACACTAACTATGTATGTATACTAAATAGAATGTTTTCTATGAGGGGTTGATTTTACCTATTAATCAAACCACAGCAGATTCCTTTGGCCACTTATTTATTATGTGTGATTATTTTGCTTTTTAAAGATTGAGGGGGTTTTATTACTATAAGATAGAAAAACTTGAATATCAGTGTATGCAGCAATCAAAAGATAGAAGAAGAATAAAAAGGAGGGACACAGTACTTGAGTAAATTACAAGTATATTCAGATCCTGTCACCTTTTCTTTCAAACTCGTTGCACATCAAGCCTGGGAGACAGGGGGGGAAATCACTCACCCAAAAGCTACTGCTCCAGCAATAGCCAGTCCCAAAGCAGCAGATTTACCCCGTCCCCTGGCTGCTGTTAATGCCACAGTGCTCTGCAGAGTCTTCTCAGAAATGGCTTCAATGAATTTTAGAACTGCTTTTGCCTGATAAAAGAAAATGGAAACCAAACATCAGCTGTGTTTAAACTGCATTACTTACACTTACCACTACTATACGTCTTCTTTCCTAGAACAGGAGAAAGGAAGAAAAAGACAAGATAGGAGAGCAGAACATTAAAACCCGAGTGAATAATATGCAAGAAGTGGTAATCTTTACCCACGGAGTCCTTGAAATTACTCAAGTCTAAACACAGATCAACAACCAGTACAGCAACTCTCAATTACTACCACAATCCCGTTGACCACAGAGCATATTCACCAAGACGGGAAGAGGCACACTGCTCTCACAGGAGGCTGATGAACAAACCCAAGCAGTGAGAAGGCCTGTAAAAGGGCTTATGCACTGCGCAGCTCTGGGAGCCACCAGGCTGAACTGCAGCTTCTCAGTGGATACTCCCAAAACAAGAAAGATAACTGCAAGAGGGCCTTCCTTTGCACTAGTCAGTGATTTTCAAACTAGAGTAAAAAACATGTAAGGGAGGCAGGAATAGGGGCATATTAAAAGACAATATGCATTTTCATTTCCTATTTGAAACTGAAATGAATAGAAACTTCAGGTTAAGTTTCCTGCTTATTTCAAACCCTGAGAGCTCATCATCTTTTTACATGTGGACTTCTCCAGATGAGCTTCCTGTATCCATTCTCTTCCTTCCACTTATTCTCAACTTCAAGAAGAAAATCACTGATACTGCCACTGAGCTGCTATCTCCAACTGATTTTTCAAGGAAATTCTAAGCCCAGATCCATCACTATTCACACTCAGATTTGATCACATGCACAATGAGACACGCTAAGGCAACCTGTCAAGCACAGAGATCTCAGATGTAAACACCACACCAACCTGATCCAGGGTTTTACAGCCATCCACCAAAACTCCTACAGGCTGTGTATCCTGCAAGCTCTCCTTCAGTTCTTTCAGCTCCACGTCCTGTGGCCGGAGGCTATCTTCCTGTAAGACAGGATTAGTAAACTTGGGCACAACTACACATTTAATATTTCAATTTTAAGGCATCTTCAGTAGAATGGTTACACAAGATGTGGATAACCTGCCTTCCTCAAGCTTGGAAGAAACCAAAGAAAGGATATTTCAGTACATGGTGACTGGAGAACAGCACTGCTAGGAAGAAGGGACCATTTCTGAAGAATTTAATTCATTTTTCAGTCTTCAGGCTATGATTTTTGTTGTACTTGTCACAGAAGGTGTACATATTGCCATGCAGGGGAGAAAACTACTGTAGCAGCAATACATCAATTTTCAAAGCAATATAAGAGTTTCAAAGTCAGACAATAAACTTGGATGCAAAAGCAATTCATTTTAAATGGAAATTATTTGATTTTCCTTATTGACACTTAAAAATCCAAAGGCATCAGTCTATCCATCTAACAAATAAGCCTTTGTGCTGCTGTCAGTATTATTCTAATGCTAAGGGGGAATTGTTTTTTAAAATCACTGCTCTGTTAAGAGTGTTTTTACCATCTCTGACAGAATCGAAGTTGGTATTAAGACACACAAAACAGTTCAAAAGCTTAAAGATTTCTGTCTAAAACTGGTTCCATTTTACCTTTGTCTACAGCTGAAAGTGATAAAAGAATGTATTTCTAACAGTGCAAACTATGTCTGGTTTGTATTCAGTGAATACTTCCTGAGATGTGGCATGTGTAGCTCAGAAACAACCACCACAACTTTTAGGTTTCAGGGGTCTCCTGAGCTTGTAATATGCTTATTTCCGAAGTGTTTTCCCACCCTCCAACCATCAAAAGGTCTTTTTATTTGCCTCATCCCAACTGCCCATCAGCTTGAAATTTCTCTATGCACTTCTGAAACAGCAAGCACAGATATTAAGTTTCACTTCATTTGGCTAAACAGCAACAGAGCAAAATCAATAAATACAGGCAAGAACACACACAAAAATCTGTGACAGAGAAAAAAGCAAGGAGGAAAGGGAAGGAGAAAGGAAAGGAGAAAGGAAAGGAGAAAGGAAAGGAGAAAGGAAAGGAGAAAGGAAAGGAGAAAGGAAAGGAGAAAGGAAAGGAGAAAGGAAAGGAGAAAGGAAAGGAGAAAGGAAAGGAGAAAGGAAAGGAGAAAGGAAAGGAGAAAGGAAAGGAGAAAGGAAAGGAGAAAGGAAAGGAGAAAGGAAAGGAGAAAGGAAAGGAGAAAGGAAAGCAGAAAGGAAAGCAGAAAGGAAAGCAGAAAGGAAAGCAGAAAGGAAAGGAGAAAGGAAAGGAGAAAGGAAAGGAGAAAGGAAAGGAGAAAGGAAAGGAGAAAGGAAAGGAGAAAGGAGAGGAAAGAAAGACAACTTCCCATGCTTCACCCATACCAGCTGTAACTTCTGCAGTATATTCTAATTCCTCTCTGCAAGACCATGATTTGATATAAAGGAAGGTGAAAGGAAAGCTTCCTTAACGCACCATAGTTAACTCAAACCAATTTCTCCCACGGAAAACTGCTGACACTGGTTACTGACCTGAGACTGTGGTGGAACTGGTGTGATATTCGCAATGTGACTGGAGATGGGCAAGATATTGAGCTGATCATCAATCACAATGCAGTTCTTGCATGAGGCCAGAGACAGAATGAACCTGGGCAGTGAAGCAAAGGCAACTCAGTAAAAACACAACTGAATTTTTGTGGTTAATATAAGCTCTTTGCTAAACCCAGACCTAGTATTTACAGCTACAGCTACTTACAGCTGAGCTACAACTGGTAATATGCCTCCCACCATAAAATCAGGATCACTCACACAAAACAGGTATTCTCTTACCAGGATGTCTCCAATGAAGACTAACTGAAGATCATATACCCAGAGATCATTTAAACAGGAGGCGGCTGCATAAAACTGTATAACTTGAATCCACAGTACTGTGGCCCCCAAAGACTGCACTCAGTGCTGGTTATTCATCCTAATGTCTGACATCCTGTAACCACCTGCATACTAAAGACTGATTTCTGCAATTTCCCTGTGGCTGGAGGTAGGGCTCACTCAGTAAAAGCTGCTGCTTCTATACAACAAAAGCAGGGAGAACACCTTGACAAGACATTTCTACAATCACACAGAATGCTCCACACTCATCAGTTTTATGTTTTACAATAGTGCAGTGTCTGAACTTTGGTGCATCTGAAGCATGTTTCCACAGACCACTTCAAGAAAGGAACTCAGAACAGTTTACAAATTTGGGCCTATTTGCATGTATCCCTTGTAACACATGCCAAAAGTCTGGATATAATCCCTCCAATAACAAACCATTCATTTCCAGAACAGTACATGAGAACTTCACTGATGCAGCCAAGAAGCCCTATTCCCAGGCAAACCTACAAGATGCTTCCCTAATAAGAATATAAGATGTTGTTGCAGCTGTTTTCCTCGGATGTACAGCTCTGACCCTTTACACTCCTAATAACTTACCTCTCATTGAACCGTCCTACCACATCCTGGTGTGCCTCTGTTCTGTACCGAGAGTGGACATCCTGAAACAGAAAGAGAGTCAGTCTGAAGAAGGAACAGCAGTAACAGTGGTTATGTCCAAGATCATTACTCATGGTACATTGGCATGGATTTGATGGATGGACCATTTGGTGGATAAGGAACTGGCTGGATAATCACACTCAAAGGGGGCCTACAAGGAATCTGGAGAGGGACTTTTGACAAGGAAGCATACAGACAAGACAAGGGGGAATGGTTTTAAATGGAGAGAGGGGAGATTTAGATGAGATATTAGAAAGAAGTTCTTTCCTGTGAGGGTGCTGAGGCACAGGCACAGGTTGTCCAGAGAAGCTGTGGCTGCCCCATCCTTGGCAGTGTTCAAGGCCAGGTTGAACACAGGGGTTTGGAGCAACCTGCTCTAGTGGAAGGTGTCCCTGCCCATGGCAGGGGTTGGAACTAGATGAGCTTTCAGATCCCTTCCCAGTCAAACCAGTTTGGGATTCTCTTCCACGCCTGTGGACTATTCCCCCTTTCCACTAACACTGCATCCCAGGCAGGATTCTGATTTTTTGTTTGTTGTGAAACATCTGCATTTTCCATATACTTTTTAAAAATATACTTTTCCCAACAATTCTTTCACAATGGTCTTACTTGTCCTTGCCTGACTTAAAGGTCAACTCTGCCAGGTACAGAACATTTCAAACACTTCAGAGATGCTAAGAAAACATAGTCTGTCACTTTAATTCACTTACTGGCGTTATTATTAAAGGAAAGAGTTCCTTCTCTAGGTTAAGTATACTCGGTGTGAATCATTTGTTTCTAAAAATATACAGTAATTGTGAAGCTTGTTTTACCTAGCAACAGGTCACAGAACCATCAAAGGGCCTATTTCTTACTTGACTTGCTGTTACATGAGCAGATAGAATAAATACTTTCCAAAACTATTGTGAAACAAAATATCACACCTGTATTTCTAAATGACAGCCTTCTCTTCTTTGTAACTGTAATTTCAAGACAGAGAAATGCCTAAGCATAAGATATTTAATCACAGATGAATGAAGGAGCATGGAAGATGATGGAAGAAAGATCACAGCCCATAACAAAAGCAAAAGAAACTCGCTTAGCATTGCCACGATGTACCTGCTCAAACAAAAGAGACACATAACATTGAACATACCATGGTCATTGTATAGAGCTGCTTCAGTGAGTTCATAGTCCTCAGGAGAATCACCACAATTCCACCACCTTCTACTGTTTCAATAGTTCTAGCGAGCAGGTTTGGAGTCAAGGCTTCAAAATCCTGGGAAATAAATACAACTCTGAAGTTGCCAAGAGTTTATCAGTGCAACCAGCACCTACTAAAAGGCACAGAAAGACTAAAAACATTATTCCTCAAAGTTTAACTCATGCTTAATGTCTGCATTAACCACTGTCCCATTAAAATTCAACCAACAAGGCTATGCCACCCTCACAAAACTTGTAAAAGATACACGAGACCATCATAATATAAGTAACAGAAGCAACAAATACTGTTCCTGCAGCTTTTACGCTGAAAGCCACTGATACTTGTACAATGTCCCTTTTAAGTCAAAAGGCTGACTCCTTACCTGAAGTACACACATGCCAAAAGTGTTGCCAAGAATCTTGTGAGTCTCATTGTAATAGCAGTAGCGAATGTTTGTGGCTGCTATGAACAACTCAAAAGGATCATCTTGCTTTATGTTTAAAGTTCCACTTTTAATCTTCTTCTGCAGTTGTCTCATCCTCTTCTTCCGGTGGCTGGAGAACACAATTATACACAAGTTTCTTGAAAAAGGGTTTGAGAACAGCGCCTTCAGGCCTAGGTTCATGTCTATCTTATACCACAATTGCTGCTTTCACGGTGTGTTCCCATGTGCCAGCAGCCCAGCATGGTGGGTATCACTCAGAATCAGCTGGGTTTGCAAGAAACCAAAGTGCTTCATCAGAATCAAGTAGTGCCAGGTAACTGCCTTTGTGTGCAGACTGCAAGAATGCCACAAATCTAAGAACTAAAATTTAAGCATTTTTTCAAATTGTAGGTATTCCAATGCTTACTCTGCACTCAGTCCTAAATATGGCTGAGGCTGAGAAGCTCAGGAATTAAAGTTTGGGCCTTCTGAGTTTCAAAAGGTGAGGGGGAGATTGACCCAGGACAACTGAATTAGTATTAGAGCTTCAAAAGGAAACCAAAGGTACCTAGTGCTGGTGTCAGCTGTATTACAGTAACCAAGTTTTAGTTCTGGAAGACCAAACTTCCTGTAACTCCTCCAAGAACTAATCCTGGTTCTCATTACAACCAAGTCACACAACCTACACACAGGAGACCAGTCACAGAGCTTTTGCTTCACACAGAGCAGTGACCGCAGCACAAGTCATAGGATGTATCTTACCTGCTAAAGCCCAGCTCCTTTTTGTAACACCACAGGACAGAGGGTCTGGCCTTTACAGTTGCTTTGGACAACATGTGATGGAGTATAACCACCTGCCAAAACACAGGAACGGTCATCAATAACTGGGCTCATAAGATAACATTGAAGAGCAAAATTCTTTTCTATACTTGATTTTACAGATACATGTTTACCAAGCAGCCCTTTGCAAAACAGAAGGATCCCTTGACATGTTGTATGCTCCTTTTTACATAGACCCATGCAACTAAACCTTCTCCAGGGCTGCATGACACTGAAAACACCAAAGTACACCTAACCAGAGTACTCCTTAGCGCTCTGGCAGAACTCTAACAACTGCACAAATAGATTATTCCAGGCTAAATACAGTTCCTGCTATTTGTGACTTTAATAGAGATGTACGACAATGTATTTCAGACTTCCACAGTTTCACAAGATTTCCCTCTGAATCTTTATCTGCTAGCAGGTATGGCATCCCACCTCACTGCTTCATATCCTGCACATTCCTGCTGCTTTGGAATCAATGAAAACCCTGAACGCAACCAGACTCAAAAGATGTCCCACCAGAATTCAACCATCCACTTGAGCAGTAAATGAATGACAACCCCCTACAACTGCCTGACAGGAGGATGGAGCCAGGAGGGGTCTGGGCTCTGCTCCCCAAGAACAAGGGATGGGACAAGAGGAACCAGCCTCAAGCTGCACCAGGGCAGGTTTAGATGGAGCTGAGGAACCTGCCCCAGAGGGTGCTCAGGCATTGGAACAGGCTGCCCAGGGCAGGGCTGCAGTCACCGTCCCTGGAAGTGTTCACACAACGTGGAGACAAGGCCTCAGTGCTATGGGTTAGTGGTGGCCTTGGCAGTGCTGGGGAACGGTTGATGCTCTGAAAGGTCTTTTCCAACCTGGTTGATTCCATGATTCTATGGCAACTTTCTTGTAAAGCCACCTGACTGTTATTTCCTAAGTTTTTTTCTGACTAGTTTATCCTTCCCTCATTAACTGGAGATAACTGAACCGACTTACCCTAAAATATCATGGCTTTGCCATGCTGTTCCTCCCCTTTCCACTCAAAAAACACAAGTCTAGAGTCTCAAGAGAAATCTAGTGGTTCATGTCTTTCATACAACACTACTGAGTAGGTCCAGCCCAGGTCCTGGTGTGATGACATCTGAAAGATGACTTTGTACATGAAACACCACTTGAGGGCAAACTCATAGTACCTTATGACAGAACTGAAACAGGAAAAATTGCTCAAGTTAGCCAGAAAATGAAATGTATTTTGCCCAGTTTAAAAAAAAAAACAAAACACAAACACAATTCCAATCTGCCTATAGCTTTTTTTAATGTAATATTCATGTGTTTCTCAAACAGATGTTGAAGGGCAAAGTCTCCTAAACCACTTCTAAGGCCCCTTTTCCTTCAAATTCACTTAGAGGTGATCCTCCCCCTCTACTCAACCCTGCTGAGGCCACATCTGGAGCACTGTGCCCAGTCTGGGATCTTCAGTGCAAGACAGACAAGGAGCTATCCTCCAGCAGAGGCTGCAGGGATGCTCAGGGGTCTGGATCACCCCTCTTGTGAGGAGAGATTGTGAAGCTGGGTCTGTTAAGTGTGGAGAAGAGCAGACTGAGGGGATCTCACCAATGCAGATCAGTAACTCAAAGGCAGGTGCCAGGAGGATGATACCAGACTCTTTCCAGTGGTGCCCAGTGACAGGACGAGGAGCAATGACCATAAACTGAACCACAAGTTTCACCTCAACATGAGTCAGAACTTCTCTACATTGCGGGTGGCAGAGCACTGGAACAGGCTGCTCCACTGAGGTGGAGTCCTCCTCTCTGGACACATTCAAACCCCACCGTGGGCACGTTCCTCTGTACCTGCTCTGGGTGGCCCTGCCTTGGACTAGATGATGTCCAGAGGCCCCTTCCAACCGTGATGATTCTGAGCCTTGAGACGAGTTCCCCCAGTCAGGCTGAGGCACGACACCTCTTCAATGCACTCCACCGCCCTCCGCCTGGATTTACTGAGGTAAAACCCGGTTCCGGGCGCTCACAGACCACCCGTTCACCCGAGGCCCCGTTCAGTACCGCACCATCCCGCGGCAGAGGCTCACCTGGTCCTTGCCGCGGTCGCCGACCACCACGAAGAGGGCCCGCTGCCGCTCCGCCACCCCATTCTCGATCAGCACCCGAATGCGGTTGTCAACCTTCCGCCGCTGCATGGCTGCGGGGCGCGAACGGCTCCCTCACGAAGGGGCCGCCGAGCCGAGCCGAGCCGAGCCGAGCCGAGCCGAGCCGAGCCGAGCCGAGCCGAGCCGAGCCGAGCCGAGCCGAGCCGAGCCGAGCGCTACCCCTAGCCCCCGCCTCAAACAGCAATCGGATAGGGCCGGCAGCTCGCGCCAAACCACGTGGGACCGGCGCGGAGCAGGGCGCGCGCGTCGCGCACTGCCGTAAGCCCCCCTCCGAGGCTGTCCCTGTGGTTCGCCTGCGCGGTACGTAAATGTGTAATAATAACTAACACTATGTAATCATGTCCAGTAATTTTATGTTTGAAGCAGAATGCAAGCGGGTTTTCCACATGGAAATGCCGCGGAGGAGTTGTGGAAACACACAGGCAGTGATCAAGGCCCCGCCGGCGCGCTCGTTAACTCACAGTGTTCCCGGTGTAGGAACAGTGCCGTTTGCGCCCGCGGGCCCCTGGAGGAACCGGGAGACGACTGTGGGACAGTAAAGAGGTGAAGTGGCGGCGGCGGCGGAGTCCGGCAGCAGCGCCCGCGCTTCAGGGCACCCGCGAGAGGCCCCCGCACCGCCGGGGCGCGAAGGACCCGAACGAGCCGCCAGGGGGCGCCACATACGCAGCCACCGATCCAGGCGGCGGGGCGGGTTTCGCTCCCCAGCGCGGTTTTCCCACGTGGAATTCCTCGTTCCAGGCTTTCCCAGGAGCTTTGGGGTGGTTGGCGTTTGGGGTCACGCTGTGTTTTACCCCGCAAGGTTCGTTTCCCCAACGGCTGCATCTCCCCGCGCATTCACCCCGCCAGCTCTTCATTCCCCCAGGCAGCCCTTTCCCTTCTATCCCTCATCTTTTCCCCACACCTTTCCCCTCCCCCTCTTTTCCCCACATCTCCCCCCCCCCCCCCCCCATCTTTTCTTTTCCTCCCATTTTTTCCCACACATTTCCACCCCCCACCCCTCCCAGGTTGTTTGGTTTTTTTTTCCCTACAAGCCTTTTTTCACTCCTATTTTCCCCAGGTGTTTCTTTCACACTTTTGTCCCCTACCTCTCTCTTCCCCACATGTCCTCCTCCCTCTTTCCTTTACCCCTTCCACTTTACATTTCTCTTTACACATACATCTGTCTATCCAGCTCCCGCCCTTTTCATTCTCACCTGTCTGAACTGTCCCATCACTTCTTGTATGTTCCACTCCTGCATCTTCTTCCCTGTCCTGATGTTTGAATTCTTTCCTGTGTTTCTTGTACCCCACTGCTTTATGTATCCTCCTGTCTCTTTCTCTTTATTTCTTAGTCATAGAATAGTTTGGGTTGCAAAGGACCTTAAGATCATCCAGTTCCAACCCCCTGCCATGGGCAGGGACACCTCACACTAAACCATGTCACCCAAGGCTCTGTCCAACCTGGCCTTGAACACTGCCAGGGATGGAGCATTCACAACTTCCCTGGGCAACCCATTCCAGTGCCTCACCACCCTCACAGTAAAGAACTTCTTCCTTATATCCAATCTAAACTTTCCCTGTTTCAGTTTTAACCCATTACCCCTTGTCCTATCACTACAGTCCCTAATGAAGAGTCCCTCCCCAGCATCCCTATAGCCCTCTTCAGATACTGGAAGGCTGCTCTGAGGTCAGATGGTTTCCTATCTGTATGTAGTGTTGGGTTTTGAATCCCATTTCTGTGCCTCCCTCTATCCAGCTCATTGTCCTTATTTCTTCATTCCTCCCTTTAGCTGGGGAAGGGGAACTGAAGGGTGAATCTAAAGGGGTCCCCACCAGCAGCTGCCTCCAGCCAGGAACAGCCAGTCCCTGAGCAAGGAAAGATCTCCTGGAGCCATCCCCAGCAGAGCACCCCCCAGCATCCGCATAGATACAAAAGCCAACACAAGTAACAGAAGCAACACTGTTCCTGCAGCATTGAAAGCCATTGACCCCAGTGCAGTAAAAGTTCCACTCCTTACCTGAAGTACACACATGCCAAAAGCGGTACCAAGAACCTTGTGAGTCTCATTGTAATAGCAGTAGCGAATGTTTGTGGCTGCTACAAACAACTCAAAAGGATCATCTTCCTTTATGTTTAACATTCTGCTTTTAATCTCCTGTGCTTGCCTCATCCTCTTCTCACCTCTTCTGGTGCCTGGAGAACAAAATTATACACAAGCGTCTTGGAAAAGGGTTTGAGTGCACTCAGGCCTAGAGTCATGTCTAAGTGGAAGCTAAAGGTTTTTTCTCAAGGAAAAAACCAACCTTGGGTGACAATTCTGTGTCCCCACGTGCCTTCAGCCCAGGGTGGTGGGTACCACCCCGAACCAGCTGGCTTTGCAAGAACTGCTTGGTTGGCTTCACGCAGTTTAAGGCAACCCTTCCTTCCTGACTGCATGCAGATTGTAAGTACGCATGCGAATCTAAGAATTACATTTCAAATTGCATTCACAAGTAGATTACGTTTACTTTTTCAAAATGAAGGAATTCTAATGCTTACTCTGCAGTCAGTCATTACAGAGGCTAAAAAGCTGAGGAATTAAAGTTTTGTAATTTTGAGGGTAAAAAGTTGAAGGAGAGGTTGGCCCAGGACAACAGAATTAGCCTTAGAGCCCCAGAAGGAAACCAGAAGAACCTCATGCTGGTGTCAGCTGTATTAAAGAAGCCAGATTTTAGTTCTGAAAGACTAAACTTCCTGTAGCTCCTCCAGTAACTAATCTCAGTTCTCCTTCCAACTGAATTGCAGAACCAGACACGGTTGTTTTGACTCATGTGAGCAGCCAGCTTGCAAAAGCCCCCAGAGATACAGACCCCTCCAATAGCAGGACTCAGAACTTCCACATCTATCCTGTGTTTCAGATCAGTGACTTTATGTGACTATACAAGATTAAACCAAACCTCAACAGTAAAAGCCTTTGTCCGAAAGGAATCCTGCTGTTAAACCCCAGCCCTGGTGGAGTAAATTGTCCTTTCCATCCTAACCGTTCTATGATTCCATTTCCACCTACTGCAGCACTACACAACCAATATACTCTGTGTCACTGGTGTTCTCTGGTACTGCTGAGGGAAGAAAAAGGGGCATTGGAATACATAGTATTCCCATAGGAATAAGACTACAGAAAGCAAAGGGAACATCTACAGGAAAATAACAATTAGGCTATGTTATCCAATACTGAATGATGAAGTCCCAAGGGATGTCAGGAATCTTGTGTCTCAATAAAAGCAGGTGGATTGTAACGTTTAAGCTCCATTGTTTAATAAAACTGCAGTGGTTTGCAAGTTCTCTGTATAAAATCCCAAGTTGCACAGCTGTGAGAGACTTCTCCTACTGCAGCTCAATGTGACCTGGCTTAAACTCCAGTAAGAGTTTTCAGAAACATGGTATTTACCCTCAAACTGACAGCAAAACTCTTCCTAACCCTTCAATGGCAAAGTTGAGCCAAGCTATCTTCATAGATGTATTTATTCTTAGCTTTTAATACTGCCCAAAAAACAGGCCTGAACTTGAGTATTTGAGCAATGACGTATTTAAAAAACCAGGTGACATTGTAGGCAAAATGTGTTTGATACCAGTAGATGTGTTTGGGGATAAAGTATTTGTTTTAAAATACAGCAAAAAAAATGATAAAACTACTGAATTAATAATCATAGAGGCTGCAGAACAGTGTTGTGGCAGAGGTTAACCCAGAGAAATCCCATCATTGAGATAAAATCACCAACCCAAGTGCAATTCCTTCAGGTAGAGGTATGAAATACTTGCTTAAAAGGGAAAGATGTAAACCATTTAGATTTATTTTTCAAGTGCTTACATAAGCCATGGACCAAATTTGATTGAAACCTGCAGTGAAAGGACTGCAAAGACATATATACAGGTATGTTTAAGGCCATCAGAAAATTGAAACCTGACAATTAACAGAGTTCTGAAGACTTATTTTCTATGGTAGATGCATTGCTCAAGTTTATTCTAAGCTTGAATAGCTTCTGAAAAGGAAACACATTCTCATTAACAAAAGGCTACTGGATATACTAAAATGGATCTCAATACCAAGATGTCAGATGTACTCTTGATCCACTACTGGGTATTTGAGCATGTCTTACAGGAAGGAGAAATTGGTCACCATAGTTGGAACTGAGCTACTTACACCCATCTGATTATTACGAAGTAGGGAGGAACAGTATCTAGCTTTTAAAATTAATGGGTTAATACCTGCAGCAAGAGCTAATGATGATAAATGTAATGCAGAACAAAATGCCAAGTCAGGCTGAAGTTTTCCTAATACACATGCTGCTCAAACTGGCTTTAGAATGTGGGGTTTGGAAAAGATTTCCTTCCCTCCATTAAGGCTGGATCTACAAAGCCACAGATCATTTGAATGCATTCAATTCTAAGTGCCTAGGAGTGTGGTTAATGGACGAGCACCTCTTCCCTTAGTTAAATCGTTCAGCAAATCAAGAGATTCTGTGATACCACACCAAAAACTTGGGCACAGCCTCCCCCTCTGGTTGCCCCTCTCAAACAGCATCACCCTCTGGTTGTCCCCCTCCAAAAACCAGTGCCCAGCTTCTGAAACTGGAGAACGCACATGAATCAGACCTGCAGCTCAGAACTTCCATGGAAGTGTATCAGGGGCAGGGGCTTGCTCTCACGTATAGGAAGAGCCCATAAGTTTCTTCAAGTTTACTACAGCACAGATGTATAATGCTTGATGATCCAAATGCAACATCAAATCCTAAGCAGCCCAATGTAGTTCTCAAAAGCACAGAACTTTTCCTCTTGGAAAATGCAGTACCAGGATGAAAAACATTCCAGTGTAAAAGCAAACAGTATTTGCCAACCAGGAAGTCTGAAGAACCTTCCCCATCTCCCTCCCAGGAAAAACAAACTAGCAAAAGAGAAACACATTCTGATTTCAGCATTTAGCCTTCTGCTTGACCTCTCAGGTGTGCTCATCTAGTGTTAAACATGGGAATTATCTCAAAGGCCTCATCAAAGCTCCCTCTTTATGCTCTGCCACTGACAAGACAGCCAAAGTTAGTACGAGACCAACCAAATGTTCTGATACTGATGCTGTGACTGAACAAAGACCACAAATTGTCATTTAGAGAAAATCAGAATTCAAAAGAAACAAGACAATTCTGCAATGTTTGATTTCCCAGACAATAATCAGGACTATATTTAAACCCACATTTAAATGAGGAAATTATCTTCTAAATTCAGAAGGGGAAGTTTATTGTTTGGGATCATTTCCTGCTTGCTCTTCACATGAGGCACTGATTTTATGGTCAGTGCTGAAGATTGACCCAACTCATCTGCAAGAACGTAGCTGGTACTAGCTCAAGCAATTAAAGCCTTTCTAGCCCCATCCACATTCAATGCAGATGGAATATGGGTGCATAAAGACTAAAATACACACCTACCTATAGTCACAAACCTCAACTCCAGGTATCAAGCTGTATCATGAAGTATCTGGTTTGATACTTTGCACACATTTTAATCAAGCAGTTTTGCATGAGCAAGAGGGATGATCTTCATTTTCAGGTGTGAGTGGCAGCCTCATTAATGGAGCTGGTAATGAGCAGTGTTCTCATGTCCCTTTGTAGCCAGAGGAGATATGGAGAACACAGTACAACCTTGCCCCCTGAGCTCAAACACTTGCATTTCAAGTGTACATTTGTAATAACTGGTTCTTGCAAAGAAGAGGTAAGAAAAGCCAAATACTCAGCTTAGGCTGTGCCAGAAACTCAACAGAAGAGGAAGATCAAGATTCTTCTTACCAGTTGGTTTTGTATCTTATTCTGCTGGACCACAAAGGTTTTGCCCTATTTGCTTTTAATTGTGTGAAGTTTAACCACTATTTCAGTATCATTTACCATCTTTCCAGTGTTTGTCTAGAGTTAAAGGTTTTCCCTAATGTTTCCAAAGCAGTTACTCAGATGCCATTTGGAGGAATGAAGGAAGCTTGATCCATTCTCCAAAGACACAATCAAAGAATCTGCCCACCTAACAAATCAGGTCAGCAGGACATTTTGAGAAGTAATATTTAAGGACACAAAGTTCTCAGCAGAACACATAAACTGGCTATTAACAGGAAATCAACATTACTCTTCCACCTACTCTGAATATTATGCTGTAGGGGTTGCTGTACACAAAAGATAGTATCTTAGAAAGAAAATATGGGTTAAGTGAAATCTAAACCTTCCTCCACAGCAAAAGCACAAAGACATATTGGTGAACTGTTCTTTTTTGGACAGCCTGTATCCAGGAGAACACAGAAATAAAACATAGCACAATGTCGACCTTAGGTATGAGACAACAGCTCATGATTTCAGTATTTTAGGATGTCTAGGAAGGATCCAAGTTTCCCAGACATAGTAACATTAGGCAGAAAACCTGAGTGATTTAACGGTTATTCACTCAAGAACCCTCATACTACAGCCAAGAGGAAGCAGGATGCTGAAGCTACAAATTGGTGCTCAAACACATACCACCACCAATTATCACAGTATCAGATAGCCCCTCTCCTCACAGTAGCCTTGCATGCAAGCACTCGTAACTGATCAGTTACACTCCCCAAAAACTGATTCACATAAGAATCAAGTAAAACCACCAGAGAGCAACCAATGTGTCTACACACAGGCTCAGAAGTAGGACTTGATTATGCTCACTCATGCTTTCCAACCACAAGCACCAGGCCTGAGTTACCCTACAGCAGTGCCTAAGTAGAATAAAAACAACTTTGCCCACTGGCATCCAGAAAGGGCTCAGCAACAGAACCAGCCCAGAACCATTCTGCCTCAACATGTTCATTTCTAGAATGCCCTTTCATCTCTGTATGTTCATTTCTAAAATGACCTTTTCCAAAAGAAGCCTACCTTGGAATGCTTGTGATCTTGATCTAACTCGGATCTAGAGCTATGTTATGCAGTGAAGATACTTAAAAGCTCCTCTCAGCAGGCCAGAACAGCAGTTAGTGGATCTTTGTGCCATCCCGTGACTCGAGCTGATGTTTCAGTATACTGTTTATTAGACACATGTATTGAGATTAAAGGAGACAGTGCAAATTCCCAGATTAACCATGTGTAATGTACTTGTTCTACGGTTGTTACTATTGTAACACATCTCCTATCAGCACACAGTAGAGCAGCTACTCTAAAAGACCATTTTCACACATGGAAAGGCTCACAAAGCTGGATCTCAATTAAGAGGCCTCTCAACTACCCAATGTTTTATTAATAAATTTAAGGTGAACGTAAAGAAAAACCAAACCCAAAACCTTAAGTGGAATGTTCTGATGCATTCAGCAGGCTTTAATTCAGTATGCTGCAAGTTCACTCTCAAACTACAATTAGCTATTTAAGAAGCATTTGGTGTGCAATGGAAAAAGCTGAACAGCTTGTGTTCTACCAACCATTTAAAAAGCCGATGCACAAAAGAAGTAATTAGAAAAGAAGAATTCACTGGTTTCCTACATCAGTTCAACATTAAAAGGTTTGTCTTTTTATTTCTTTTTTTTTTTTTTTTCCAGTTAAAAAACAGTTGGGACTATTATCTCAGTAATAGCTTCCTAAAAAAGACACAGAACAGCAACTTCTCACCGGACTGCAGTTTATATTGTTGTATGGAATGTTTCTAGGCTTTGACTAAAACCACTTCTTCTAACCATCAGCATCGTCTCAAGATGTCTGGTGTGGAATATTGTCTTCACAAGCTTCTCACTTTTCTCAGTACAAACATTTCTCATTTGTACTCTTCACACAGAACATGGGGAAGTGATAGTACCCCCTATTTGTATGGAGTTTCAGGTTATTTCACAACAAAGTCAAAACAGCTGACTACAAGTTCGGAAAACTCAAGTTGTGATACAAAGTAGAAATGACCCTCTGAGTGAAAACAACCTTCAGTTTTGTACACAACAGTTAAACAACATGTAGCTGTTCCTTAATTTCACCCTTCCACAGGTAGGAATTATAGGATGAACAATACTTAACATATATATAGCACTTTTCTTCTTGCACGTGCTGTAGAATGCAACATAACTACCAACACCTCTATGGAGGCAGCTATCAATATATTCTCCCCACTGCAGAGAGAGTGCATGTGCGCAAAAGGTAGGCACAAGTGATTTTTCCAAAGATTATATCACAAGTATGCAGTAAAACTTGAGTAAGACTTGGTATTTTCCAGCCCCTAGTCTTATGCCATTTCTTTTATACATTGCTGCCTTGATGAAAAGGAAAAGTCCGTAGAAAGAAGTTCCCCAGTAATCACAGCTATTAGACGAAAATCAGAAACACAGGAGGTGCGTTTACATCTAGTCAGGAAAAAAAAGAGAATCTATCAGGGCAAAAAAAAAAACCCCAAACAAAACGTTATGAAATGTCACCCCATCACATTAAACTTGTTTCAGTCGTTGAAAACCAGTGTTCCAGGATACAATTTTTATAAACATGTTTTATTTGTCTTGCTTATACCATTAGAACTGTAACTGCTGGCTGTCATTTCCCTTAAAAGGGGAAATCAATTCAAACACATACTGGTGCTTTTCAAAAGATAGCAATTAAAAGGGCAGCAGCAGCGGGCATTTGAGATTTCTTAAAACCTTCAAGGCTGCAGGAAAGACAAAAGGACATGTGACCAAAAGTGTTATGAATATCCATTAGAGATTTCCATCAGTACCGGCATCAGTTATTTAGGTGATAATACAGCAAGGTCAAGTATTAGTGACAGACAATGTGCAAGTCATAAGGAATGATAGAGAATACCAATCCTTACAAAAGTCATTGCTATCAAAGAAACTTAAAAAGTGTTTCAAAGAGAGAATCTAAATACTTCACATCAAATATACAGTGGCCATCCAGGTTTGCTCTCACATTTGTTGCAAAATTCTTTTGGAAATGCCAAATCAAAGCTTTTTTTTTTTCCATCTTTTCTTTTCTTTTTAAAAATAATTACACAATTACATTAGCAGTTATGCAAGCAATCTTAAATCCTTAGCCACAGTGAACAGGGCCCTGGTGATGAGGAGTGCTGCAGCTAAGGGTGCTGCTTCTTTGTCAAGAGCTGGCTATAAGCCCAGTTGTCTGTTTAGGGAAATATGCATCATCACACATCTTTGAACTGTTCAGTGCTTCAACTGAGTATGAAAAAGCTGAAATGCACTTGCTCTATCAAGCCACACTTCACCTTTTCCATCCTTTCATGGGAACATTACGTTTTGTCAACTGACATCACAGTAAATCTGTATGAATTTGCAAGTTTTATCCAAATTTGTTACATCACTTTAAAACGTCAGAAGTGAGTCTTTGCTTTTTCCTGCCACTTCAGTTAAACATGGAGATTGGATCACCCTGAAAATTGCCTTTTTTTTTTTTTTTGCTTTACTCTTAGCAAGGGTGAGGAATCTGAATCTCATGTGCAAGGCTCAAGATGATGCTTAGGACAGAACATGCAGAGTAAACGTTGTTTCGTTCCTTTCAATATCCAGGTAATATAAAGCTGGCAACTGTAGTCCTGTCATTATGGGTAATGAAAATAGTCCCTTTACAACAAACTTCCTGTAAGGGAGAACAAATAGATAATAACTCTTCTGGTAACATGTATAGTACACTGGCCAGCGTGTTTTTGGCGTTTGATGTTAATCCCGTGAATTCGTTTAATTCACTTGCTGAGCATTCATTTGAGGCATCCCTCTGTTTGGTCTTGGGGGCCCTCCACGACCTAGAAAACATACAAAAAGGCTCTTGAATTTTGCATGAAGTCAGGTTATTTAAAGAAGAAACGTCCTAAAAACTCTGGTTTAAACTGTGTAAGAATCCCAGGTGTGTATCTAGACTACATACGGTTCTAAAAACTCTTTCAAATCAAAACTCCATAGTGTATAACCTGTCTTTACAGTTTTCAGCTTTATCCCAATACTTTCTTTTTAAGTAACTAAATGGAACCATTTGAAGTAAAAAACTTGCAGTCATGTAAGGCATTTATTTGTTTCACAGACAGTGGAATGTACAGCCTCAAGCTGCCCTCACTGAGAAGGTGCCCTAGTGATAACTCTAGATTCCAAAGGAAATGTCTGCACTCAGACAAAGTCTCATCAAAAACCTACTAAAAAAACCCACCAAAAAAACCCCAAACTGGAAATAGGGTTGAAAATAAAACGTAGAAATTCAACTAAATCCTCATCATGTATGTGGGCGTTTTGTTTGGTTTTCACAGATGGATACATGGCAAACTTATGACAACACACCCCTGTAAGCTAAAAGCAACAATTCTGCAGGATCAGAGAACATATGATGAGCACAGAGGGAAGTTTTGTATGCTTAGGTCAAGAGAGACCTCTGCAACAGATGCAGCAGCACATCCTTTAGTGCAACAGAGTAGCGTGCAATTTTGTAGGCTGACAGCTCAAAGCCAATGTCTGCTTTATAAGTACGACTTACTTGCAAGTTACTAATGCTTGGAAGTAAGCAGATCTTAAGTCACAATAAAAAAAACCCCCAAACTTTAAGGCTTTCATTAATAAAAGGCAACTAAATAATTCTGCTACATTTAAAGTATCAAAAGCAACTGTTGTTTTAACTTCTTGTCAAAGAATTCCTCATGCAACAGCTGATTTCCATCCCAAAGTTCAAAGGATCACAGCGCAATTCAAGCCAGAAGGGACCTCAAGACCAAGGGATCCTCCAACCCCTATTCAAAAGCAGGGTCAACTACAAGGCCAGAGGGAAGTAAGCTTATTCTTCAACTGTGACCTGCCGAGTAAGGAGTAAGGTTGCTTTTTTTAATCCAAAACTCCAAAAGCTGGAATAAAACCTTCCATTCAACCCAAACCCATTATTCAGTACTCAGAAATTACCTCTAGGAGCTCCCCTAGGTCCGCTTTGTCCAGAGCCACGTTTGAAATTCTGCTGATACCCATCCTGAAGCAAAGAAATGAATAAAGTTAAAATTTAAAACCTAACCTTTGGTTATGTTTCGAGAAGCCAATAAAATAAGGAGCTTTTCAAACAATATACTCTGACAAAACACCTGTGACTTCAGCATATAGTGTTTTATGGGTCTAAATTCATATTAGGAAAATGGATTCTTACTCCTACTAGTACCTCGCAGGTATAATAAAACATACAATGTCAAAATCTCTCTCCAATTACAAGTTATGCAGTTCAGAACAAATGAGAAATGTAAATGCTTATTTAAGTATTCCAATTTTTCAAGCTACCCAGAGGTCAAACAGATTCATTTGCTGAAGGACCAGTCAATAAATGAAATGACATTTTAATGGCAGGATCAAAATGTCATCTCATTTGTTTACAAATACTTGTCTGGGCATATGCAGAGTTAAGACACTCTCCAGTCAGTCTAAGCTTTGCTCAAACTGAGCAGACTTCCTTCACTACAACAAAATTTTACACAGATTTCAGAGTAACAGAAACAGACAACCTCAAACAAACCTGAAAAGTTCATTTCAATGGATTTAAGTTTCCTTCTCACTTATTTAGAGTTCTTTATAATTCATTCAACCTTGATCTAGTTACTAGACTAATTCCTTTAGAGAATAATCAGCCAAACAGAATTCGTTTCCCAATCATAATCAGCCATTTAATAGTCTATTTCTTTCTGTTTAGTATCTGAATTTTTTGTCTTTATTAGCAATAAAAAAAGCCCTTGAGTGCTTTCATTGTGCTTTTTCATAGGTACTTCTAGACTGTCACAATACAACAGTAGCTTACCCGCTGGTAGTTTGAGTAATCCCGAGGAGCATTAAACTGGGGCTGCGTATAACCACTGTTTGGAGTGTTGGAAAAGGAAGGACGGTAGCCATCATATCCGCCTAAGGAACAGGGCACAAGTCTTTCACTTGGAAATGATAACCTATTACTTTATACTGCCATTTTAAGAAAAGCAGTAACAGCATTTTAACTAAACGTGAGGAAAAACCTTTAGTAAGTACAGTTTACCTGCAAGTCAAGCAAACATTAGTGCCAATAGTATTACAAGAATGAAGACACAGTAAGAACTGGGAGGAGGAAGCAGCAAGTCAAAGCATTTCTCTAGTGATCTGAGGCTTTATTTACATATTCAAACCAGAGCTAAACATAATACTAGGATCTAAATGTACCAGCTGTGACCTGCAAGGCCACAACAGCCAACATGAGCAAGAAGCTGCTCCTGTGCCAAGACTCTTACAAGTGCTGAGAACCATGTTCAAGGATGGCTCCAGTCCCAAGGATCTAATGCTGCAATCCAGATCAATTTTAAGCAGTCATGTAGCAATCACTGCATTCCCTACTACTCTCAGTTGTATTTTTATTGTACAGGTTTCTCGTCTACTCTCCAACCGCTTGAGAAGAAGGGAACATGGCAAAAGCAGACAGCGCTGGACCTGTTAGTCTAATCCCAGACTACCTGAAAAGGAAAATGTCTCTCTCCCCCATTCCAAAAGGTACATCTTTGTAACACTGACAGCCTCATATAGTAATCTCCAGGAATCATGACAGTTCTCTTATTTATCCAGAACTACAGTATCATTCCTCTGCTCCTGTTAATTCTCTCAGATTAATGACTTATGGACTTCTTTGTTCTAGTATTTCCACATTATTCAACCTATTCTCAATATGAAACACAAAAGTCTAAAATACACTGCTTTTACCATAACTGAAAATAAAAAGCATTTCTGAAATACCAATTTGCATCTGAATTCCTCACTTGCTGGTTATGAAAATGTTGGATACTTCTGTGTTTGCTTATACTTGCAGGACATGCCTCATCAAACTAACACTAAGCCTTCAGCACAGAACAGAGAAGTAAGATGCTTCTTTGCTTCCATCCTCCTAGGAAGCAAAACCAAACACCTCAGATTTAAGTTAGCGAAAGCAAATGGATCTTTTACTACACGTTTAAGTATCTTACAGAGCTACTATTACAGTATTAAAACAATGACAGGTTGGTTTAACACTTTTAACTTGACACTGTGTTTCCAGAAGGAAGTCAAATTCAAACGAGTGAGTTTAACAAAGCTGTTTACCTCTAAATCCATTTGCCGGCCCCCTGTAACCGTTCATTAAGCCACGAGCCCCACGTGAGCCACCACGAGACACTCCTCGACTGTTGTAATAAGGCTGACTGTTCCGTGGAAATCCAGTGTTCTGTTGGGGAGGTTGCTGGTGGTTACCTGCCACTTGGTGAGTCTGGTCTGGGGAACCATGGTAAGTACCAACCACTAAATCGGGGGGGGGGGAAGGGAGAGGAAGTATGAGTCTGCATTTATGTTCCCACGTACAGACTTTTCACACTCAACATTCAAATCCTCACCCATTCAAAGAAAAATCATTTCCAGAATTAAGTATCAAGCTTATTAGCCAGATACCCCACAATATTTAAACAACCTAAAAACAGTAGTCAGTACGAGTCAGCGTTAAGAAGTACCTAGCATAAAGTCAACAGCAAGTATTCCTCATACAGGTGCAATTTTCCTGCGTTATTTCAAACCCTTTAAAAATCAACAGCACATGCTCTAGGGGCAAAAAACCCCACCCCAGTTACAAGTAAGTTACTTCTGTAACTTTCTTCCTTCCAAACTGGCAGAAAGCCACCAAGAAATACTTGCTCTCACTAACTAAATTCTCTCTCTCAGCTGTGCTAAGGTGGGACTGATGGGAACATTTTAACCAAGCTGATGTTTTGACCGTGTACAGGCTGGGGGAGGCAAGAACAGGATGGATAGCTTGAGATTATCTGCACTTTGAAGTAAGACTACATCTTTGAAGTAAGGTATGCCACAACATATTCACAGGAATCACTGGATTACAAAAGCAATCTGAGGATTACAGGCTTGCACTGCCTTGCACTGTAATATGGCTCAAAACCCATATAGATAAACAATGAAACTTAGTTCTCCCTCTTCTCATCCATCCATCCCAGTATAACAGTCTGCAAGGAATGCAGACTTCAAGATCATAAATCAGTTATAGAGAAAAAGGATTGGTCTCCTTTTCCTCACTCCATGTCCGGCAGCTGTTAGCACTTCATCCTTTGTCATCTTTTTGTGTCCTTCACTCAAAATCCCCCTCTGCATCTGCACATTTTATCTCAGTGGCAGTGCAAAACGAGGAAGCACTGGGAGAATAGCTTTGTACATAGACTTTATTTTACTGTTTGTTGCTAACTTGGAAAGCATTTTGCCTGCTGATTTCAAACCATGTCTAACCGGTTTTAGCTAACAAAAAGGTCCAGATCTTTGTGAACCTTCCATCATCTGTCAGAATCAATCTGTATCTGTTCTCAATTCTAGCTTACTATTTCTTTTCTGAAATGTCATCGCATATGGTACAATCTTTTTTAAGCATTCAACCTTAACATCAGCAGAGCAAGTACTCCACTATACTGCTTTCATCTTTAGAACAATCCTTAATCCTACTCATGTTTGGGTTGTTTTTTAACCCATATAAAAGTGAACCAACCAACTCTTTAACAGTTGGTGAGATGTATACTGAATTTCAACCCCATTTGGGTATTCACACCGAGCCAGAATAACAAACTCCATTATTGCTGAGGGGAAAGCTTTCAAGACTAAACACTTGAGAATGTGTGACATGTTTTTCAACATCATCTAGGACTTCAGAGCCTGATCATCTGCTTTACTGAGGCTACTGCCATTTTAGTTTTTGCTTTAGTTTTGTAAGTAACCTTACCCGTCTGGAGTTGCTCTTGCTGAAGATCTGATTGCTCTACTTGGTGAGGCTGATTGGAAAAACTCTGGTTGTAACTGGCCTGGTACTGGTTTTGCTGCTTAAGGGTTTCTGGCTCATTAACAGGAGGAACGGGTGCATTCATGTTGAATACCTACAACGTGAGAAAAACAGCTCTTGGGTCCAATTCACTTCTTAAAATTCTTCATGGCATCATATAAAGAATTATCCAAGTCTGACAAATGTGAATCACCAAAGACTTTTATGTAATTACAAGACTGATTCCACTGTTTGTACAGAAAAAGAATGACAACCGAAATAAAGGGACTCTATACTGATCTACTACTTACTGTTTGCATGGACTGGAATGGAGCTGCATTAACATTGATTCCGCTGCTATGCAAAGGCTTGCTAGATCCAGCCTGGAACACCTGTGGCTGGGATGCAGTGGGAAGTGATGACGATGATGGGGTCTGGTCTGCATTCAGTGACATTGAAGCCTAATAATTAAAACACACAACATTTAAGCAGCTTTTGCATAATACTACATAATTTTACTTAAAACCATTACTTTAAAAATCCCAAACCACCACATAAAAAAGTGACAACCCTCAGATTCACCTCAAGGAATAAGTATTTTCTACTTCAGCTGAAGAGCCTCATCACAACAGCATAATGGGAGAACATAAATCTACCAGTCTTCTCCTCCATTAACTTGAAATACAACTAGAAAAACTAGAGGGGGAAATGAACAAGTTTCTGGGCTAAATGCTAGCCAACGTGTAAAACATAAATCACATTCCTTAAGCCAACAACACTGATGATGCTCACATTGGCATCTAATGAAACAATCTTGTTGCTATGAAGGAGTAACTGGTCACAGATAGCTTCAAAGTGTGGAAATTAAATGGAACCGAAGCAGTCCTATCTACAGGTGACTGAGAATTAAAAGCTACACCTTTATTTACAGAGAACCATAGACTAACATTTGTTGCCACCTGCAAGCAGAGTCCTTCCCACCCCCTGTGAAATTAAGACTTGCCTGAATCTGGTCAATTGATTCTTTCTGTGGCCGTTGCTCTGTTGTGTGAGAAGGCTGATACATGGGTTGGGAGGCTGTATATCCCTCACTTGTAGAAGAAACCAAGGGCACCTGATAAAATAAACCCCAAAGCCCCCCAAAAGTCAGCTGATGCTCACACACAGTTTTAGTAAGAGTATCAGAAAGCTCTAGAATTAGCACTCTCTATAAAAGTATTTATTCCAGCAAATCTTTACAACTATTATAAATTAAAGACTGTTTTGACAGGTAAGAGATTTAACCACCTCATCTTGACATGTATTCTGAACATGTCACACCATCCACCCCCTGCCACAGTGTATTCTGTGGCTATTTCTCAACTGGCTGGACATGTATTTGTTGCTACTAAAGAATATCCTTTTCCTCATTTCCCTATGCAACCCTAACTTCAATAACAGTAAGCATGGGAAAAGCAAGACAGGAATGTACAGCAGTTTAAATGAGAGAACTCCAAGCTCGCAGAGAAATTGAGAAGGGCTGGCTTCGCTTATTTTACAGCCTTTGCTCCTCTGCAGAGTCCACTGAAAACTAACCAGCAAAGCAGAGGACTTGGCATTTAAGGCTATCAAGGACTTCAAGAGGCAACTGATAACAACTGATGGGTGTGTTCACATCACCTTGCTGAGCATTCAAAAGCTAAGAGGCACAGTAAACTATTGCTTGTAAGATCCCAAACAGAATCACTGGCAGTGCCGCTTGAGGTAAGGAAAGCAAGGGAAAAAAAACCCACAGACATCATCAACAGTAAAATAAAAGCTGGTGCAGAGAGAATTCTCTGCCAAAAAGAATAGCCTAAATAGCCTACACCTACAAAACAAAACTGTCAAGAATGCTACCACTTCAGCAGGTACATACAGAGGAAACCAAAGGAAAAAAAGACCCACATTCCTGTTTCTGTGCAAATAAATGACTTAAAACTTGCAGATCTAATCTGGACAAGATAAAGCAAGGAACACTACCCTTTCTGCAAGATACACAATCTATCCAGATTTTTCTTTTGCTTTTCAAATACCTACAGGATCAGATTTATTACTTGAGACCAGCAGAGTCCCTCAGAGGTGCCACATATGCTCAACTCAGAATCAGGAAGTTCTTTAATCGCTAGACAGTTCAGTATTAAGCTGGCATATTTTAATGAAAAGGTGAATACATCATTTGTACAATGCAGCAGCAAGTTTTAAGAGATGCTACTTCAAGAGGAATTTGGGGAAAGCTCAGCTGAAAGCAGCATTCAAATTCAATCTGAGTGCTCTAAAACTCCAGTATTAAAGTACTATCCAAGCAAGCAACAGGGTCTAAATCCTTAATAGAACAAACAAAGAAACAGAACACAAATTATACAGTTAATCCATTAAATCTATTTGTGGTTACACCCACTTGACAGATACAGACTGCCCTGTAACCGAGTTATTTTGGTTTTGGTATTTCTGTTGCAAAGACACAAATTCAGGACAACTTATTTCTAGCTAAATTAAAAATACTACTACACATGGTTTCACACGAAAAAGAACACTGCTAGAGAAAGACTGACACATCTAATTATTACTTCATCTTGCACAGAATGCACAGAGAAACCTCAAGTTAAACTGCTATGTTAGAGTAGCACTACACAAAGCAGATTTCCAAAGTCCTTTCTCTCAGTCATGCAAAACCACACTTAAAATTCACCAGTCACATGGAATACAGATTATAAGTGATGGCAGCCTAACACACAGGCAGGTGGAAACCAATTTGTGAAATGATAATCACATCCACACACTAAATCTGAAGGCTGAGTGAGCTCCATAGACTGAAAGAACTGGTAACTGCTGAGAAGTCCACACACTAGGCCATTAGAATGAGCAGCACAAAGCTGCTGTTTTTGTGCCCTCCAGTTTAAGAGGCCTCAAATTAGAAGTCCAGTTCCTCAGGAAAGTCATACTTCAACCTTGAATCCAGCTGTTTGCCAAAGAGGAAAATCAAAGAATCATAGAATAGTTAGGGTTGGAAAGGACCTTAAGATCAGCTAGTTACAACCCCCCTGCCATGGGCAGGGACACCTCACACTAAAACATGCCACCCAAGGCTTTGTTCAACCTGGCCTGAGAAGACTCCATTACGGAAGATATTCAATGACTGCATAGCACAAAAACTGGATCTAATGATGTTTATAAGCAACAATGCTGAAGAGACAGTGGAGATCAGAAATCGGAACCTTATCTTTGAGTTTCTCATATAATTAGGAACTCAATCCTATTGTAATATCAATCAAGCCTGAAATAAATGTAAATACAATTTGCTAAACATTTTACCTGTGTAGCTTCTGGTTGCACAGGAACTTGATTAGGCTGGGCAAGTCTTGACTCGGCATGAACTGAAGTAAAATAAGTTTACTTACTACACAGCACAATCAAACCTTTCACAGAACAGCACTGCCATCTTTTCTAATTCAGTTATTTCAGAGCTGATCATCATAAAAATGATTATCCCCTAGCATGGCCAAGCTATCCTTAAAATTCCAATTACAATTTTCATGCAAAGTTATTTCCAATTACCCAAAACAATCCAACATCTCCAAAAGATTAGGCAAAACTCTATTTTGCCCATTTAAAAAATATTGAAGATGTTCCACCTTCCCAAGCAAAACCTAGAAGCGAGTGAAAATCAGAAGCCTAACAAACAGTGTTCTCTAAAAGTACAATCACATTTCTAATAAATAATAATACAGTGTTCTGAAAGTGTATTTTTACTGAGGACCCTTCTACTATGTAGTAGCAACTGAAGCATTTCTAATAGGTGACTTGCAGGCTTCCCCAATATTTATGTTTAGGATTTACCATTACAAACCTGGAGGGCAAACCATTTGTGGCATGTCCAAATTCTGTGCTGGATTCATGGGCTGTGCAGACACAATAGCAGGATCAAGTGTCTGGTTCTCAAACTCCAGCATAGAGTCCTAGGGAAAAACATCAAATCAAATCTAAATCAATTTATTGTATTTCAGAAATACTAACATTCAGAATACAGAAATGGCCAGGTCCCAATAAAGAAGTTTACTTCACAGTTAAACAATTGCTGGTTTAGCCATTTTAATCAAGGTATTAAGCCCTTCAAAAACATATTTATTACACTGAAAATTCAGTTAATTTATATATTAACTGAGAAAAACATAGCTAGAGGGAGATTTTAATAGCCAGACAGAATAGGTGGCAAACCGTTCTTTATTCTTTATCCTAAATTAGCACTTTGTAGGAAGAAACAAAAAAGGAGCAGAAGAAGTGGATGCCTCATATGTTACCAAGGTGTCTACTCTGTGGAGGAGGGGCTTTTTCCAACCATTATCTTCCAGTGTTTTTCTAGTTGTTCTAACTTTAGAGTTTAGAAGGGAGCCTTCAAGAAGCAACCCAAAAAGTACTGTCTTTACATGTAGAATTTTTTCATAACACAGAATTTACAACTACGTTAGAGAAGCTGGTCTCACTTCAGCACAATACACTATGGGGCACCCAGCGATGCACAACTTTCTGCCTTCTCTGTAGACAGACAAGGACCAAATAGCTAAATAACCTTCTACTTGTACTTTGACAGCAGTACAGATTTGCAGGCTTTGGATGAGATCTTGCCACACAGCACTAACACTGTCTGCAGGACCACTGTATTCTTCAAATGAACTACAGCAGACTCTTTAAATCATGCCTAAGAGCCAGGAAGTGCTATTTTCTTTCTTTGGTTCTAACTTCACAGTAGCGTGTGTTCATCATACCTGCATGAAGTTATAAGGGCCCTGCATCTGCGCCATAAGGTCCTGTACTCGCTGTCTTCTAACAAGAGGATCTGCTTGAGCCACAGTAGTGAGCGTGTGAGGTTCAGGAACTGGAGGAGATGTAGCTTGTGTCTGTTGCTGCAGCGAATTTACAACCTAACAAGAAACAAGCAACCAACTGCAATTTCAGCTTAAGAGAACATTGCACAGAAGTGACTCAGTAGGTCTCGAAATTTACGGCTGTTGGCTAATTCGTTGTGGATGTAATTACTATAGTGTTCTTGAAGAAAAATACTACATCCTCCTACAGTCATGCCAATACTTGGTGGCCAGCTACTGGTCTGAGCACTTAATAGGATTAGAAAGTCCAGACTGTGCTGTTTTCTTTCCATCTACTCTATTCCCCATTAAGAACAGTGCTAACAAAAAATTGTTCAATATTATGGGGATTTCTTTTAGAGCAGGCTTTCAGACAGCAATTATGACCATTTGGATATTTAAAGCCAGGGAAGATTAAGTTTCAGATATATGCACAGATGGAGAACAATTATTGTCTCCTACATCTTTGGTAAATGCAAGTACAGTCAGAATTTTTGGATCTTTCAAAGACTTCAAACTTTAAGTTTTCACAGCCACCTCTAGGCCACGTTCTCAAATGTCATTCTAGCTAGCTGATTTATGTTCTCAGAGAACAGCAGGCAGCATTGCATGACAGAAAGATTGCAAGACAGCACCGTGGGGGAACACCAGAAGCAGAAGCAAAACTCATAGTGAGCAGGAAAGCTCAGATTTACTGGCTGTATTCCAATACGGCGCACAAACAAAGGTACAACGAAGAGCAACATGCTTTCAAATACCACCTTATCAAAGACAGCAGAGCAACCAGGAAAGCTGAACATGAGCACCTAAAAACATCCATCATCAAACAGCTTGAGAACAGACAGCCACAAGGACGGTCGAGGTGCACAAAGTTGCACTTTGATGTTCCTAATCAGTTTTGCTCTCTATGCAACTCCCATTATATGAAGAACAGTTTTCAGTTTGCATTCATGTCAACAACTGTCCTTTAAAAATATAACTGTCAATAACTTGTCTGTCACTTTCGTACTCCCATGAGCTTTTAATTATTAATCATCTTCCAGATAAACAGGCAAGCCTTAAACTTACAATTGTACAAGATACAAATGAGCATAAATGCACCTGGGAGTTCAAAACACTTCTGTAAAAGATCTGGTTTCTAATTAGAACTCAGAAGCCAGATTTCTGCACAGCAATCATGACAAGTGATAAATAATCCAACAAGCATAGGCCTGATCTTTAAACTTGAACTCCTGCTATCCACCTTCCTTGCTCAGAACCTACTCCTTGTTCAGGTGTACATTGTTCTGTATACGACATCCTGCACCCAACACCACCTCAAAAGCTCCAATGACTCTTTCCTTGACCAAATCCCTACCCATCTGTAATAGAAAACTAAGAAGTAATAAATAACTAAACTAAAACACAATCACAATGTACATTCCTCTTCAAGATCTCCAGTATTAGCCATGCAAAGAGAAGCAGTTTGACAGTTCCCATGGATGTACATCCTAAGGCTTTCCACACTGGAAAACAAGCACAACTGCTCTGCTGTATTACAGTCCCCAGACTTCAAACGATGGACTGCTTCCAAACTAAGAACTAAGCCCTGTAAGTGGATTTTTCTTCCCCCTGACAATGTTACTTAGAGCACACCTACTGCACATTACCAAGTCTAAGAATGAAAGTAAAGCAACAATGCAAGCCAAGTGACTGGGTGAAACTTGAAAGGTCAAATCAGCAGCTACTCATCTCCAACATCATTATTGTCAAAACCAGTTTCTATTTAAGCACCATCACTCAACATATGAAGTCCAAGTTGTTCATAAGAATTCAGTACTTGGAACAACCAAGAACACAGAACAGGGATAAAAAAAAAAATCTAACATTTTTCTCTTTCACCAACAGTACTGTACTACCTTAACACAGTACTTGATGTATTACATTCTCTTTTGCAATCACCTTTTTTAATGGCAAAAAGAACTGTTTAGGGCCTATTCCTTTAGTCTTATTACCACTACTAGGTACTTTGACCTATTATAATCATAGTGGGATGAAACTACTACAAAAATTTCAAGTTTTACATATTAAGCAGTCAATGGACAGGCTGTAGTTCTAAAGCTATCAGTTTTCTAACTGTCTGCTACATGAAAATGGTGCAGAGACAACTCAAATATAAGGATCCTTAGTCGAAATGCAAATTATTACCCAACCATACACCTCCATTCATCTCAGAGCCACAACAGCAAGGTGAAACTTTTAAGAGAGCTGAACCTCTGCAGATCATATTTGACTCATCAAATTGCACGCTCACCTCTTGACACCCTGCCTCAACACCCTGCCCCTTGACCTTATCTAGGCAGAGCTGCCCAGACGCAATCAGAGAATAACAGGGTATAAAGAAGGCCAGGGGGCAAAGAAAAACGAGAAGTAACACCAGAAGTTTAATGAGACCACAAACCAACCAGAATGAAGTTTTATTCTCGCAGTCACAGAAGAGTTTCCAATTCTACACAAAACACACACGTCCATTCAACCAAGGTTCCATAATCTAAGACAGACAGAACTTTGTATTCAAGCAGATTCAGGTACTTCTTACAAAAGAAGCAGTTAAAAAACATAGAAATCAATCAAACAAAAAGCCAACAACAAAAATTCCCACAACCAAAACCCCGCTGTTACCAATAAAAGGCATCTTCACCAAAACTAAAACATGATATAATCCGACTGCAAATACACCCAGAAAAAGTCACAAGCAAATTCCTTCATGTAAAATTTCAGGACGGCCCATACAGAAATGTCATTATGAGACACCATCACTTCTTAACCTACAAACAGCATATCTTAGCAATCTTGAATGCATCACATCTACTCATGGGTTACTGAAAGATGAGTCTGTGATAGCCTTGCCCTTCACAAACAGTTATGGAAGTCTTCTGTTTAATGTTCTTTCAGCTTCCATAATTAATAGCTGTCGTTCACAGCTCTTATTATACTGACACCACAACTACCTCAAGCTGACAAAGGCTCTATACAATGTATATCATCATCTTCCCTAAGGACAATTCAGCTGCATTCCATGAGAAATGGAATTTTGGTGCCAATAAGAACAGCAAGAGTCATTTCAAAGACATTCTGAATTTCCCCTTTTTGTGTTAAATCTGAGAAAACAGGGTTCTTAATTATGAAGAAGCAGTCTTTAACTCCAAATTGCTCATTTGTACATAGTCCAAGAAATTTGGACAGGAAGGACAACTGAAGTGTATATTCTTTTGTATTACATTGTTCTATGAAAACAAAGCCTATATAATCCAGATTTAGCTGACTAGTAAAGACGCATGGAAAACTGCAAGTTTCTGGAATCAATCTAACACAAAACTAAAACCTGAATTCTTTTACCACATCAATACGGTTAACACGTATTATTATTATTCCCATGAGGAAGGGTCTGAGTTTTCAGTTGTGCAATATACAGCCTTGCAGTTTAAGAGCAGAAGAAGCACAACAGGCTTTGAGCATAAGGATGCGTTCTATAATCTCTTCACCCATGCTACCTACAGAGAACCAAACCTCTAAGATACTCTGGGCACTTGGTAAAAACACAGACGTAATTTGGGTATAAGTCAAGACAGACTGAAGCCAATTTTCAGTTTTTAAAGAGATTTCTTAAATCACATTCAATAGCAGTGATATTTTAGGGGTTTTAAAGTAAGGAAATGGAATATTATGACAAGGTACTATCAAAATCAATCATTTGCATACACAGCAAAGTTCTAGAAGCCTCACACCCATCCTAAGTGCTACTACATCTCTTAATGGTCTTCTACACCATAAGATACGAATTTCAGCCAGGCTGACTGTAAAATCAGACAGATTAGATAATCAGATCAAAATGACTGCTGTCTTTTCTACTACCTGAAGATACGACAAACACTTCGCACATAAACGAGCCTGAAGACACAACCGAAGACTTTAAAAAATTGACCATCCGTAATTTGCTGCTGCAGAGACTAAACTGAATCGAAACTTCAGTCTCCAGCACCTTAAAGATGCTGCTCATACCAGTTCCTACCAGACAGATACAACTCAATTTCCAACACAGCAAACATTTGAATGACTTCATGTGACTTGTCCTTTGCAGCACATGAAGAACATGAATTTAAGTATAGTAAGATGATGGACTTGTACATGTAGTTAAGTCTACAGTCTAAGTTACTAAACTGGGAATGGATCCCAACAGCAACATACCACAAACATCACAAGCGAACAATCACTCAACCGCAAAGGAGCAGCAAGTTAAATACTTGAAGAAACATAGCTCCTGAAAGCAGGGATGTACATACAAGCATATTTCAACATCAAATTATGTGCATATGCAATCCAGAGTAGGTATTAGTTGAGATACTAATTTTCAGCTCTCTCTCCACGGAACTGCTCAATGAAACAGACAACTATGCCATGCTGTCAGCAGCTTTGTAGATAAACTTAAGTTCCACATTCGAAGCAAAGTTACCTTAAAAAAAAAAGAAAGTCTAAAAAACACATATCTTCAGTCTTTTTAAGCCTATGACTTTCAAGTTCCATTCTGCAAGCAAGCCGCTACTGAACAAAAGCAAGCTCTCTGCAAACTTAGCCAAACTGTGTAGCTTTTGAGGTACTCCTGAGCTAAATATGTAATTGAAGGGTGAGTAGTGAGTCGAAGCCTACTTAAATGTATGTATTTTTACGTATCCTGGGGAAGAAAGAGTGCAATACTAAAGCCTATCATGAATTGTGAGTCAGCGGAAACAGGGATTGCAATTTTACCTGCAGTACACAAGATCTTACCTCAACCGTTTCAACTGTCCACTCATCTACCTGTTCCTTCTCACTACTGCTGAACTGAGCCTCTGCCATGAATTGTCTGTTTACATACTAAAATAAAAATAAGAAAGGGTATGAAAGTAAAAGTAAGTGGCATTAAAGCTATACAAAACGACAGTCTTTCCAGTGAGTAATACCTCAGTTGATTCCACTTCAGTTGGTTCAGTAAATTCTTCTGCCGGGTCAGGTTCTGCAAGAAAAATGTACCATTTAGGTGAAAAACACCCACACTGCAGATGGAGAAGATGTAAAGATGATGAAAAGATCTTTCCCACTAAAAGTGGAATTTTGAAGAAGTCTAATGCTTTTTTGTAGTAGTCATTTATAAAAAAAACATGTACTTTAAAGAATTGTTCTGGACGATCAGCACACAGGAAGTGGTAAGGCGGAAGAATGAACAGACACACATCTACTCCTGAGTGACTAGTATTAGCTAGTGTTAGAAGCTCACTATACATTAAGGAATGAGTCCCTTTATCACACATCTTCAAGGGGATAGGATTTTGATTTGGAATCTGAAATTAGAGCCTCAAAATTGAGTCAATACTTGACTTGCAGTTAAGTATCTGCTGAGTTCAGAAGCAAACCTAATGCTACAAAAGTAGATAAAACCTTTTGTCTCAGAATGAAGAAAGCAAAAAATGCCAAGAAACAAATAGAGAATCACCAATAGCAAAGATTCTCAGATGTCTGAATTAAACAGGAAAAAAGCCCTCTTTAAATTCTTGCTATGAAGAGTTATGTTCAGCTATCCTGAATTTCAGTTCTCTCCACAACATATTCAAAAGGTAAAAAGGTCATGAATTTTCTTCATAAGTTTAGTACCATATTCTGGAGTTTAAGCATGTCAGCATCCTGTTTGCTCCAAAACCTCGTCCCTCCTAACAAAGGATTAAACTGGTATGAACGACCAAAAAATAGAAAAGCCTCAGGCAATCATAACTTTGTTGTTTCATCATTTTAATACCAAGGATGAAAAAATATGGTTTATAAATCACACTGATAAACTTTACAGAAAAACAGAAAAGAGTTGTTGGCAATGTTTTCCTTTGCAGAAACCTGCTTCTAAGTAATTTCACCATTAGCCTGAGTTCTTATTTCAGGAAATGACATATTGCAGTCAAATGCTGAAATAAGTATTGAAAAGCAAGTACTAAGTGACTCTGTTCCCTCAGCCAGCTGACGCTCTGCAGTTAGAACACTCAGCCCTTCTATGCACATGATGGAAGACATTTATGATGTGATCATTAGGAAGGATTAGCCCCTCCAAGTAGCAGCTGGCAGGAGTAGCCTTACAGAACCCTTCCGGAACACAGCTCTGCTTTTCTCTCCTCATGGCTCAGAGCAGGGCTGAGTAACTGGCCGTCTGTCCCTACAGATGTTGCCTGGCCAGATATACCTGATCATCAAAAACTGATGTTTCTATCCAAAACACAAAGAGTTCAGAGACAGGTGAATTTTGTGCTTAAAACTGCACTTGTAATTTAATCATTCTGGAGAATCCAAAGAGACAAGACAGTACAACACAGATATAGTAGTCACAAGGCATCTTCAAATCCTACCAGCTTCTGCTACAGTGTCTTCTACTGCAGGGGCAGGTGTTGCCTCTTCTTCCTCACACAATCCATTCTGATGGTTATGGGTGCTGTCGAAGTAACTAGTTTGAAGAATACGTTCAACAATCTCCTTCAGAGCTTTATCTGGGGAAACAGAAGTTAAATGTTAACAGTAACTTAATACTAATAATCTTTTCCTTCCTTCCCAAAGATCCCACGTAAATTACCAACAGATTTACTGTAAGCCAATTCCTTACAGAACAACTGTCAGTACAAACAAGTAATTTTACACAGGTACCACCTTCATGAAGGTTCTTGCCCTGATGTGCAGTGGCTCAGAGCAGCCTTTGTAAGCAGAACAGGCACAAGCTTGCACTCAGTGCCTCAGATGAATGCTGTGATGTCTTACCCAAAACAGATCAGCCACATTGGCAAGGCAGCATTACTGACTGCACGGGCCAACAAAAACCAAAACAGACTCAAAATGGGAAATTCACAAAGCATGTCTGGCAAGTGATAATAACTGCATGAGTCAATACATACACAGAGAAGAGCACAGAAACACATTAACATTCATCCCTATAAGACGGTGATTATCACTAAAAGCTCATCCTGAGATCCAGACACAATACCCAGCCCAACTTCATCCAGTAAGAGAATGACTCAGTCTCCAATGAGCATTCATCAGCTCCCTCCTGAAAACCAGCTTTGTACCTTCTGCTTCAGCCACCTCTTGAAATAAGTATGTGGTGCATACCTTTGGGCTCTCGAAAATCTAAGACCACAACCACTTCAGACTTGAGTGAGTAAAAAAAATACTAACCTTGTACCTCCTGAAAAGATTTCATTTCAACAATATAAATAATTTACAGTTCTGCTACAAACAAGGGAAAAATCTTATTAAGGACACAGTATTGTCCTCTCCTTGTATTACTTCTCAGTAAAGCAGGTTAGGTAACAACTGCAATACTATCATTTAACTTCCTATAAATAGAAGATAAAAACCTCTTTCCATGGCTCAATATTCCTCTAACGTAATAAGGGCACTTGATTCTTTTAAAAGGGGGGGGAGGGGGGGAGTTGTTGGCCATTTTCCCCACAAAACAGGATTATTTTCTCTACAACTTTCCTACTGATTTCCAATTAAGAGACTTCAAAAATTCCCCATGATACAAGAAACAGCCAACTGCCAAGCACAGCCATTTTTCTTAGTCTAATGTCAGAAGCTATGTATGAGAACTTACATTTTCTGCAAGAAAACAGCAAAGAAATTCCATCTGCATGATCTATGATTTATGATCAGACCCTGATATATAGAGCTAGTAAAAACAGGGTAAAACCAGAATGCTTTTTCCAGGAGAGAAAAGAGAGCAAAACATCACACTAAAAAAGGCCATGTCAGATTATGTATTTGGTCACATTATTGACAAAGCTCCTTGTTTACACACAGGTTTCCAGAAAACAAAGAATTGCCACTAAGCACCACCAGCAGCAGAATACTGCTGAAATAGCAGGAACAGCTTAAATAGAGTAATGCATCAGTAAAACAAAACACACTACGCACTAAGTTCACATTTCAGTAAGTTATTTTGTTACAGTCATCTAAGGTCTGAATAAAGCAGTTATTTCAACTACCAAAGTCCTCTCAGATCAGACATTGTATTTGTAAGTTCAGGCAGAAATTTAGAGCACTCTCTCTTCACACAGACTTATACTTACAGGTTGTTCCACAAACTGGTTTCTCCTTCCCTTCCAGTAAGTCCCAGAGGTGAACAGATGCTTGCTCATACTGCTCATTCAACCTTCAAAAAATAATTAAGAGTTAATTTCTTACCAAGTCTTTAAATTACCTCAGTACAAACACATTGTTAATTGTAACTCACTATTATAAAGAAGAGTACTTTACACTAATCCTACCTCATGCTCATGTCTCGCTCAGGGTAAACTAGCTTATAAAACTCATCCAGCATGGTCAGTTCCTCCTCTGTCAGCACTGGTACCCCATTTGAACCTTGTTTCAAGTCGTTGCGCACTTCATCATCACCCAACTTGTCCAAAATGAACTGTAGCTCTAGTACAGTCTTTAAACGCTTCTGCTCAGCTTCTTCTCGCATCAGCTGCTCCCTGCGAGCTGTCTTCTTTATTGTTTTCTGGATCTGGTTAAAATGGAAATATTCAATTGCTTAAATTTGGATTCTGCAGTGAACTCAGGGGAAAAAATATATTTGAAATGTCTTTCAGTGGTAAAGAGGTGGATTTGGTGTTGAACTGCTACTTATCAATCTAACGCTACAGCAGAATAAGCTGTGAAACTTGAGCATTTTTAAGCAGAATCAAAAGCCTGCAAATTAAGACTAACTTTAAAATCAGTGCCACAAACCTTGGATCATATTGGATCTTGATCATATTCCACTAAGTCTGTACTTCTCTGCATGACTTTCAAGCAGTTCAGTCAAGTAACTGCAGTTACCAGTCTAAAGCTTTAGAGACCAATGTGTTACCTGAAACAAGCCCAGCTTGCTATTACTGCTTCCTTTATGAGTTATTCTGTAAACACTAAGTGATTTTGATCTAGATCTAAGTGGCAAAAATGTACAAAATCAAGGACCTTTTAAACAAATAATGTGGCTATTCACAGCTTTTGCCTTCCATAACTCAAGAAGGACCTACAGCAAGTAGAATAGGTACAGAGAAGGGCAACAGAACTTACTAAGGGGACAGAGCAGGGGCCTGGTAAGAACAGTCTAAGTCTTGGGTTCTTCAATTTGGAAGAGTGATCCAAGATTTTTCATCAAGGCCATATAAAGGCCAGCAGATAACACGAACAGAGTTGTTATTCACCATACCCCATGATGCAGGAGGCATTCATTCAAACTACTAGAAGATCAGCTTAAAACAGTCAACAAAAGTACTTATTTCTTACACACCATGGGAGGGAACTCTGGAATGTTTTGCCATGAAAGGCTGGGGTGACAGCACCAGCAAGTTCAAAGAGGATTTAAACAGATGCTTGGACGTAAGGTCCACAGACAGACGCTAATGGGAACATGAATGTATCTACTCTTAACATTCTCAGTTTGAGGATGACAGATGCTGGAAGAGAATGATCACCAGCCTTGTGCTCTGCATAGTACCTTCTACAACTGCTGTCATAGTGCTGGTCTAAATGCATCACTAGTCTGAACCTACAGGATGTCTCTTCCATTCTTATTATTAATCTAAGCACCCAGAGTCCAAAATTCCACTTGCTCACGTTGTAACTATATAAAACTTCCACCTTTGCTTTCAAAAACTGTAACTTATGACAGTAACTTTCTCCCTCTGAAACATCTAAACTTCCTCTTTAAAATCAAATACATATCTTAAAGTCAACTGCATGAAAACGAACTTCAATCAGGAAAAAGTGCCACCAAATGTGAAAGCAGAGCCCCTGTTTATTACTCCTGGATTCACTTGCTTCTTCTAGAAGTCAGCTGACCAGGGAAATATGTCAGGATAAACTTGTCAGAAGAAGAAAGTTCTTCATTGCTAACATTCCATAAACATACGTGAAACCCTGATGGAAGAAAAGCAAAGAAGCAGCTTGGCTTAAAGGCCTACACATTTACAACTGTATCAGGTGTAGAAAGCAGTTTATAATGTGAGGATACTGATGCCCTCCAAGTTATCCCAGTCTGTCCCCAAACTAAATACACTTGGTTAGATCAGTCTGCTGCACTAACATCAACTACACAACAAATTCTACCAGCACTGCTGCTCCTTCCGTAACTCATTAACTCCAACTACACTACTGCATTTAGAATCTTCCAGTCCTGTGGAATTACACTTTCACCTGCTTCAGTTCTTCCTTGCAATGATACTGCAGAGGTCTAAAATGTCTTTTTGTTTGCAGTTCTTGGCACAAAAAAAAAATAATAAAGCAAAGCTGTTCATGTAACTGTAATTGCCCATTAGAGTTTTAGAACTTATTCCTGATTACACCATAATCCTCAGCCACCTGCCAAAGAGAGAAGCAGGCTTGTGAAATTGATCAAAGAAGAGGTTACTATTGGCAGGAAATGGCTGTCTCTAATGTCATACGGCCTATTTTGTGATCACCCTGGTTTCAACAGTTATGTTCTGCCAGAAAATGAACACACTATTTTTGTTTCTACACATTTATGTAGTCCATCAGAAAAATCTTTTAGGAATAGTCTCACACAAACTAGTACATAGAGTAAACCAGCCACACAAGAAATCACAAGCATTCCACCCCTGTAAGTAGAGGCAACTACTGCATCTAGTGTCAGTGAAATCGTTTACAACCTAAGTGTCTGGATAGCTCATGGTGCACCACTTGCTCTTTACTTACGTCTTGGCTCAGAGCCATAAAACTCCTCTGCAGTTCTTTAGCAAATTCCAGATTATTTGTCACTTCCTGGTATTTTGACACCGCATCCTTAAATGAAACAAAACACAAAAGTAAACAATCACAAATAAAAATACATACTTCCAACAAATAGATCACCACATTTTCAGTTCCTCAGTGAGACACAGCATCCCTGACTGAGACTGCAATGATGATAGGTCAAACTTTGATTTTCACTGGCCAAAATATTGAGATCTGTGGTTATCTTTAGGGCCTCTAGTTTCCTAGATAAATAAGCTAAAGCATATGCTTATATATGCTTGTGCCCATGACATGCTGTTTGGCTTTAGCCAGTTTCTGAAAAAAATAACTGGCAGGCCAGCAGAATGGGGGAGAAGAGTAATCTGGCTACTCAAAACTGCTCAAGAGATAAAGGTTTGAGAATTAATGCACTGTTATCTTGAGTCAGAGCCAAAAATACCAAACCGTATACAGAGCATAATGCTCCCTCCTCTAGAAATCTTCATTATTTGCTATTTTCTTAAATCTAATACTCTGATTTGCACCCAAACAACCCAAGCTCCTTAACCCACTTTGCAGTATGAGAAATTAGAGAATCAAATTAGCTGAGGGGGGTGGAAGAACCCAGCAAAGACATTTACACTCCTGCTGTGACTAGGTTAATAATGGGTATGCTTCTTGGTAGAACATTATCCAATAACATCTGAGTGGAAGAAAACGTTAAGGTCCTAATTTCTTTGAAAAGCAAGGAGCATGAACTGGTTTTGCCTCTTTTTTTTTTTTTTAGGAATTTCCATTTGTAATACAGCTAAGAAACTTATATATTACACATGCACATCAGGTGATGTACAAAATTCACCATTCTTAGCCAATTTGTAGAAGCAGAAAATGCAACTGAAACTAACAAACACTTTCAGCATTCTCCAACCAAAAAAGGTTTTATCTTTATCAAGTCTGGCAGTCAGGCTGTAGTCTCCATACAGCTCAATCACAAGCTTCCCTCCTCAGTATGAAATTTCAGTTCTCTTCCCTGCTCAACCAGAAAACTTACTATGATTTATCTTCACAATATGCCATTAAAAAACAAAAATACAGAGTGGTATTTCAGCTTAGTTGGCACAGAAGAAGCAAAGTGAAGCCCAAACAGATGAAGACATCACATGGACCAAGGGAAGCAGCTAATTCTTTAACTGCCAACAGCTGCAATAGTTGCAGAGTACATTTATATCTTTCCTTCATTTTTTTCACTGTTAAAAATCATCAACAAAACATTGCTGATTACTGAGCATCTGAAATTCTCTTTAAGTACCAATATGCATGTTTGTATCACACAACCGAATTTAATTTGCTACTTGCTTCATATTTGCAACTGGAAAACTGCTGTTGAGACAAGCCCTACAACTTCCTACTTTAAGAACCAGCATACACCAAGTCCAGCTTACCTAGAGGTGCACATCTGCTACACTGACAGCTGTGATATACACATGGACGTAGCTTATTTTCAGAGCCCCTGGTGTAAGCTACATCTTTAACTAGACCACACAGTATTTACAAGCTACCACTAAGTGACTAAGCTCCTTAAGTTTTCCCTGGGCACACTTTCTGTGAAGAAAAGGATGATGCCCAGAGAACCTCAAAGGTATCATTTAATTTTTTCAACAGTCCTAGGCTGTAACATTTGCCAATGTTCACCACAGCTTATTCACAAGCTAACCTCAACAAGCATAAAGCATTAAAACATGCTCCTCAACCTAGCCTTTAAGTTCTGATTAACAGAAAACACAGGCAATAAAAAACTGAGGGCAAGTCAGAACTCAGAAAAAATTAGCTTTTAAGAAGAGGAAAGGGGAAATGAAATTCATCCTTCCTTCCCTGCCAAGATCACAAGACAATTTAACAGAGATCTGGTTAGTCTTTTTTGCTTTTTACCAGTTGATCTTGATTCAGACGTTCTCCCTTGTTCATTCGTTCTTGGTAGTCATCAAGTTTACTCTGAAAAGAAAGAAAAATGCTATTACGTAGAGCCAAAATCAAGTTATTGCTTTTTTGCTACTTCTGCTAACAAAATTAGGTAGTGTAATATCACAGTGGGCACAGACCATAACACATCATACAAGCATGGAACTGTCATGTAGAAATACAGAAAAATTGTCTTCTGGGTTAAGAGACAAATCTTTCAACCTTGTTTTTTGGCTACCACAATACATCTTCACAACCAGTCTCAGTTTCTGAGGAAATACGCAATCTTCCTAACAGGGAAAGCACTCTCCATGCACGCTTCCTTCAGTCCAAACAAGAAAGCTGAATACAGTTGAGTCACAGCCCATTACCACTGTACCACTACAATACCAAAAACATGACTGCAGAAAAAACAGTCAGTGCTATTAAGATTCAGGACTCTTTGTAATTGCATCAGTTAAGGTAGTTTTAAAAGCATTTAAAACTGTTTCTAATCCTTTGTGCAAGAATGCTCACCAACAGAATTCATATTAATAGCTCTAAAATACTTTTGTTCAAGAGCATTAAGATTTCCTTCTCATGGGGAGAAACTGAAACAGGAATCATTAGGTTAATTTGCAGCAGGATCAACTCTCTCATCTGTTCAAACACAAAACCATGCAAAACATGGACATTAGCCAAAATCAGGTAAAACTTATGCATGCCCCAGTGACAAGGATTCTACAGGCTAAGTAGAAAGGTTCTTGGAAGAGAAGCCAAGTCCATCAGAATACCATACCCAGCTATTAAGCTCTACATTTTCACCATTTCTGCATTATCACACAATTGTATTTTGTATGAAATTTGCCTTGAGCTTATTAGAAGGAAGCTATTAAATGAATCCTCAATTATCTTCCCCATCTAGCGTAACAACAGCACGAAAAGGAAAGCAATCAGAAACACTTCATTTTGAAGGGGAAAATTACAATCCCCATACAACCACAGTTTTGAGTTTCCATTTGCCACCAACCGGCAGGTTTTTTGTTGTTGGTCTTTGGGGTTTTTTTACCATATTAATTTCAGTTAAAATACTCTTCTGGTATTTTTCCAGTTAATTCAGCTTCTCTGCTCAATCTCAGACCTTTTGGAAAGAACGAAGCCTGTGAAACAGTTTAATAAGAAAGCTCCTCTTATGAAGCATTCAATGCCCAGCATCACTTACTGAAAGACAAAACCACCCTTATGAGACCTGGTCCTTTTGATGTCACCTAGCACCAACAGGAAATTCTACAGATTAGATACAGCACAACTACTTCACCTTTCAGTGCATCAGAGCCAGGAATGGCCTGAGCAAAGTCAAAGAAGTTCCTGAGCTCTGAAACAGCATCACTAGGAATTCTATACTGGGGACTGACACTACCAGGGTAACAGCTTTCAAATGTAGCAGCCACAGTTCCTAATAGATCACAAAAATAGCCCTAAAGAGCATGCAACATATTGGAAATCTACCACAAGCATGAAATAAGGTCGTTTTACTCTTTACATACTCACTTTACAACAAATAAAGACACAGCTGGACAGTCACAGGAGTAGTTTTCATGATTTAAGAGACTGTAGCTGAGCTGTTAAGTTAAAAGGGACGGTAAAGAGCTCTAGCATTGCAATGCCCCAGTGCAAGGCCAGCCAGGTTAACCAACGCCTCCACTGCTTAAGGTAGCTTAAATCCTACAACGAACTGGCTTCACAAAGAAAAGTTCCTACTTGCTCAAGTCACTTACTCCCATGCCGTGGATTACAATTCCTTGGTCACACTGATGCAATTGTTTGTGAAGATGCACAATTAATAGACTGCTAATACCAGCCAGTTGAACAGCACCTACAGAAATGCATTAAAAAAGCCCTAACAATTTCTGTGATCCAATTTCCACATAAACCCATAAACAACAATAGTAAACCAAACATGATGGAACACCAAATTCTAGAATACTATTTAGGTCAACGTGGCTGAAAAAAACACTTACTTCAAAATTACACTGCAAAACACTCATAACCCATTTCAGTGGCTAAGGGCTTAAGCGAGGGAAGAGACAAAAATACCCCAAATAACTGTTTCTGCACGTTTTCCACGCAGCCTTACTTCAGCATCGTTGGTATCTTCAGATTAAGCATACTGTATTAACAATATGCTTAATTCAAACAGTGCATAAGTTTTCTCTTAACTAATCAAATAGTCTTAGGTCTACTGTAAATATGTTGCTCACTTTTATTCAGCAAAGAGAAAGGGCAATACGTCTATTTCTAACCCTTAGGCATAGAAGTTACTTCTATTAACTTTTTCTTCCTTAAAAACATTTATATCAGAAAGGTAAAAGCAGAAGGAAAGCCATTTCAGCTGAAATGCAGAGGACAAGTGAATGTGTATTTAGCTATAGGTTATCACAAATCTTTCAAAGTAAGCAGTTTTCTATCACCCCAAACACACTATAAGGTCTGAAAGCTGCATTACACACAAATATTAAGGAAGCCAAATCCTTTCTTTTTAATCTGTACTGTCAACTAACAGCAATCTAACAGCAGCACCATTGCTCTAAAATAACTGCAGCAAAATTCCTGCTTAGCAACCTACTGCAGTGTCTGCAAGAAGTAAAGACTTTCCCAATTTTACCCCCCCTTACACAGCTCCATCCTCACTCATCATGGATATAGATCCTGAGGCATAAAAGCTAAACCAGCAGAAAAGAAAAATAAAAATCAAGTGGCAAAGTGAGCACATAAATTGTCTATTAAAGTGCTCATGAGTCAGCAGCCCCCAGGTCTGCAGACAGCAAGTCACTGTGCTCCAGCAAAGACATACCTGAAGTATTCTGGAGTTCCCTAGGAGAACAGCACAACATGTTGTTAAGGCTACCTGGAGGTGGAGGCGGAAGGAAGGTGGTCGTGTTCATTGTTTTAAGTATGCCCTAGACTTCATTTTAATAGGAATCCAAAACTGAGTTACTTTATTATGCTAACAGATACTTTCCCCTCACACTCAATTTTCATTACATGCTCTGAAGTGCCTCAAAAATGTTATCCTAAAGTAAGGGGGGGAAAAAAATGTAGTTAGCTTCAAAAAAAATTAGCTTCAAAAGCAATACTGGGTTTAAAAATGCCAGACCACTCAGTTGTGCTGTTACAGTCATTTACAGTGCTACGCTATAAACTGGATCACTGGAATGATCTGACTAAAAATAACCCTTAAAAAAGAGGGCCAGGAGCAGTAGGGAGGCACTATATTTAACCAGATAATGCCAATGGTGTGGTTCGTACCAGTGACAGGCACAAGTATATACAACAAGCTGCAAGGTGGAAGGTAAACTCCCCAGCCAGCTGAAGTAAGCATTTTGTAATGCACACTTCACTACAAGCAAAAGATGGAGGGGACCACTGCAAGTTTGAGGTATCTCAAAAACTGCATGCATTTTTAACAGCATCAAGCAAATAAGATAATCCAAACCTTAAAATAGCTGCCTAATACACTTTGCACTGAAGCAAAAGGAAAGCCAATCTATGATACAGAAGTTTGTTAACATGGTTTATGTTTGTACATCGTATCTGCCCTCCACCACCATCTCCACAGTCATTCATCAGTTTAACTTCGCAGCAATCTGGCCAGAAATGACAATTTCTCAGAAAATGACTATTTCCTCAGAAAAGTAGGCAGAAAAAGAATCAAGAAGGTGAAACACACAAACTGTATCAGTGCAACAAGTGACAGTTCAGCACACACAAACTGTAGTGGAAGTTCAGAACCTCCCAAACCCCACCACAGTTCCCCTCTGGGCACACTTCCTGCTATACACCCACCTAATGAGTCCCAAGAAACTGTTTCAGTCCTGAGTTACAACCAAAAGGATGTAATGAAGCATTAATATCAACACTCTGGAACACAAAGCACTTGGAGGTCTTCTATTTAAACGGAATTTATTTTCAAAGTAACAGTTATAAATATTGCTGTGAGGTTTCCCCAAAGCCTTGTAGGTTTGAGTGTTTAGAAATATCTCCATGCTGTATTAGGAGCAGGACCCATTCCCTCCCAAACAAATAGAGAACTTACGGATTAATGCGGTCTCCAAAATGTAAAGCTTTTAAACTCCAATGAGGTGACTACAGAGATAAAAACAACCTTGCTTCTTCAGTAACCAGAACTAAGTTAAGACACATGAGTGAAACTCAAAGTTCCGATGGCTTCATATATGTATGTTCTCTTTCCGAACCACCACACACTATTTCCTATAGAAACACTATGGATCTACAGGTTGACTATGCTGCGAGAGACCTAAATCTTGTTCTACACATCATTTATGTTCAAAAGCATTTACTTTTCCAGCAGTGAGTTCTAGGAATAAACTGGGTTCCAAGAACACAAACTGAGCTCTCCCAACACATTCTGTGCATCTTTTTGGTCTGAAAGTGTTAACAAAGTACCAAAGCAGAAACCAAAAAACTTAAGTAACCAGAAGATCTTTCAGAGCTCATAGGACTCACCACGTAACAGAGCTCACTATGAGAAATAAACCCTGTGCTACATGAAACACTTAGAACACAGCAAGCTGAAACCAAAAGTACCAACCACCACACACTTTCACAGATAAACCTGCTTGGTTTTTAGATGAAGCAGCCTGGTTATCCAGGCCAGCTATCAAAGAGGTTTCAAAGTAAGATCTGGGCTTTCAATACACCGTTTCAAATGAATTTTACTATTTTTCGGTTTCAAAATCCCATTTAACCTCCTAAGATAAATTTGAAACCCATCTTCTCAAGGAGAACTTCTGGAGACATAAGCCTTGAACCTCCAAGTGGCCCAAATAATGGTGCAAAAGCACTTTAGAGCACCACTGTGATGGGCAACTTGAAGCACGGCATTTCCCTGCTATCATTACCAGCACCTACAATAGAAAACAGATCTCAGCCTTTACTATAGGTTCACAGACATTCCCTGTGGGAAATTCAACATTTTCCTGAACCAAATCAGATCAACTTGAACCATCCATCTACTGTTCCAATGAAAATTCTTGTACAGTTATGACAGAGGCACTTTTCAAGCATTCATTTTTCAACCCAGTCAGGATTACACTTGTTTGGAAATTCAGAGACAGGCTGATAAAGCAACAGCATCTTAAATTACCAGCTCCTGCTAGAATGTGCCACCTTTTTAACTGTACACACCAAGCTCAAGTCATGTCAAGTAGCTCAAGCTAAAATGCTTACTCCGTGTTTACAGTTGCCCAACAATAATCTGTGATCACCTGCCCACACCTTAAAACATGTGTTAGCAAATGAGGTATTTTGTCCCTGACAGAACTCTTGGCTTTAAAAACTGTTTTTACATAACTCATGCTATATTACACAAGTTGAAAGCAAAAATAACTTTGTTTTCATTCCCCATTGTATCAAGACATAAGTTTGATCTATATTCAGCTGGCTTAATTTGGAAAGGTTTGTCCCCCTTAAAAAAGGAACAGGGAGAAGAAGGAAATGCAGGTCTGAATTAAGTATTTCATCCCAGGGCACCTGGGGAGCTAGGAGGATTCTAACCTCAGTCACCTAACAAAAACCCAGAGGAGTCCATGCAGCTTTTAAATTAACTCAGCTTGTCAACATACACTCAAGTTGCACATCTGAAGGTCTGGTAGAGAAAACATCCCTTCAATTCCTCCCTCCCATGCACACACACAGATATCCAGTCATCCCTGAACACAGTGACAAAAAGGACAGCACTCATTTCCAAATTAAAGAGATGAAGAGAGCACAGACATTTCCAGGCCATGTTTTCACATACATTTATAAACAACAATTCAATTTATCCTAGTCCCTTCTAACATAAGCAACGCTCATTCTTTCAAACAATGAAATCACTTTCAGGAAGAGAAAATGAAAGCACAGGCAATAACCCAGTATTGATAGTTCATACAGAAACATTCAAAATAGCAGAGCTTAACTGTAACTATTCCTATTTGAAATTGCATGCTGTATTTTGATGGTCACGTTGTTTTACCCTCAAGAGTTTAGAAGGAAACATGACAGTAAGCCATTTACTTCAACATGTCCGATTTCTTCATAAAGAGTAACCTTCCCTCAACTAAAAGCTGCACACACCACTTATAACCTAAGATGGCACCTCTTACAAAGCAGTTGGATTTTATCCTTCAAAAGCATGTGTCCAAGTCAAGTATATGTTTGTATTCAACCTCAAATACAAAGCTCTCAAAGATCATCTCTACTGCCCTTTGTTATCAACTGCTGACAAAGGGATTAAACGTTCAACTAAGCACAAGTTTTCACTGAGACTGACTGCATTTTTCCTTCAGTCCTGCCTGTGCAGTACTCAGTAAGATTTTACTTTCTGGATGGTTAAAAAGAATGTATTAGTGCAAAAAAAAAAAAAAGATTAAAAATAAAGGGAGTGAATGAATGGTTGCACTTTAGTAATAAAATAAAAATACTGATGCCCATGTGTACAATAAGCTTTGTTTTCAGGACCCTAAGCTTGCAATGCTCTCTTTAATAAACAGGGTTGATTTACTAAAGAACTGTTCATTTTCCCACCAAGGGAGAGGCTCCAGCTTCCAAATTCATAATTCTACTTCAACACACCAACTACTTTTGCAGTGCTAGAGTCCTACTTCAATAAGCTGCAGAACATCTTCTGCCCATTAAGACCTGGAGAAATCTTTGAACTTTAATTCATCAGTGTGAGAGCACACCCAGATTTTCTTTTTCAAGACCTAGCCTTTGTCTTTTCTGTTTTACGCCCAGCATCACATACTCTAAAAAGAGATGCTTTTAAGTCATTTCAATGGAGCATCTTTCAACAGAAGCCACGAAAAAGGCACTTCATCCCCTCTATTCACTTGCTATGTTAAAAAGAGTAGTGACAGCAGCCACTGGTACACAAAACCCTCAACCAAAACCTAGGACCAACATCATCAGTTTTGAGTCTCTTCTACGAAAGTAACAGCTTCCTACATATCCTCCTAATGTATTATAAAAGTTAAATAAGAGTCCATTCAAACAGAATGGAAAAGCGAAAACAAGTGTTAAATTAGGTGTAAATTATTAATCTTAAACCAGGTAAATACTAGAAAAGAAAGCTGACCCACACACCAGTAAGTGTGCTTATCTATTACTTCCAAGTAGAGAATTTATCAGAAGAATGTTTTCCTGCTCATTCTAGTTTTTAAAATGTCCATGTTGAGCACCACAGAATAATGTTTAGAGGGTTTTTGTAGATGTTAGATGCAATTATTTCAAACCATTTTATTGTAGTGAAACCAGTAGAGATGTACAGAAACACCTGCACTCTTCTCAAGCTGAGAACTAGTGGTTTTGTGTTCACATGTATTTGTATGTATTAATGACAAGTTTAAGACAGACATCTTGCCCTGTCTATGCACAAAAGTATTCAGACAAGGACCAAGAAAAGATCCTCCAATTCTAAAGTATCTCTAAAAGCTCCTGGCCTGCTGCTTTTTGTCCTTTCGTTTTTAGAAGACAGGAAATACCACACATTTCTTAAGTGGGAAACTACACTGTGTGTGCATTTACAGGTAAAGCACATGTTGGTTCATTTGCAACTCAACTGTACATACTAATTTATTGCTAATAATTCCACCTTATACAAATGTAGAATACTAGTCTAGACTACTACGATCTGAAGTGTTAGTTAAAGAAATAATACAGGAGCAATTGTGCCTATTTACTTCTAAGAGCAAAACCAGATGGAGGGCTTCAACACAGACCTATTTTTTCACTATCCCCTAATTTTAGCTTACTAATGGAGTGTTTTGGAGTGAGTCTTTAGGCTACACGTATGTTAGTATTTTGCTGATGAACACCTCATGCTCTGCAGGTCAGAAAGGCCTCTGAGGCTCGTTTAATCAAGCAACAAAGTAGGTGCACATAAACCCTAAGTAACCAAGACACCCTTGTATTCTCTGTCACAACTTGAACCGTCCAAGGAGCACGGATTCAGTAGCTATTTCTAAATATAACTGCTGAAAGGCCGCTTCCAGCTGTCCTAAGACTCCCAAAGGGGTGAAGCTGAAGGCGATGAGCACGGGGAGATGAAACAATCCCTGGGTGGGGTGGCCGCGGCCCCCGGCTTTGTGCAGCCTGCTCGCACAATGCAGTTCCGCCGGGGAGGCTGGGGCTGCCTCCGCCGCCGCCATGTTAGCTCCGCTTCCATGTGCCCGGGCTCCAACGGACCCAGCCGCGCCGCAGCCTCTCCCCGCCGCTCGCGCCTCCGGGACACGGAGCGGGAGCGCTCCGGCGACGGCGGAATTAAAGGGGGGAAAGGGGAAATCGGGGCACGTTCCCTGCGGCGAGCCGAGAGCGCGGCTGGGCAAGGCCCCGCCGAAGGAAACAAAAGGCGGAAGGGAGGGGGAAGGGAGCCGCGCCAACGAGGGGTCTCGTCGGCAGCGAAGAGGGGGCCACGGCTGCCGCCCCGCTATGGCCCCGAGGGTCGCGGCCTCTCCGGCCTATACCCACTGGCGGTACCGCACAGGGCAGGGTGGGGAGTGTCTGGCTGGGTCCTGGGGCCGCGGGAGAGGGCGGACGGTAGAAGGGGCCTGGGGACCCCCGAGAGGGGAAGGGGAAAAGCTAGGAAATGAGGCGTTCGCCCTTCTGGAACCTTCCAGCGGGCGGCCCCTGGGGGCGACACCGGGAACAACCCGCGCAGGCCACGGGCTCCTTCACCCATGGCCCGGGAAGGCACGGGCCGAGGGGACCGGCCGCGGGCACAGGGAGGAAAACAGGCCAGGACACTTCAATGTCCCTTCAGAGGGCCCAGAGCCGGGGGCAAGGCTCGGCGAGCAGAGGGGGCCTTCCGGGGCGAAGGGCCCGAAGGGCAGAGGCAAGGGTCAGCCGGGGGGCACAGGGTACATGGGGGAGGGGATCACCTTTTTCTTCTCCAGGTTGCGCAGCTTTTTGTCGATCACTCCCAGGATCTGCTTCATGGCCTCGGTCTGCACCGAGGTGATGCTGCCGCCCGATGCCTGCGGGGCGGCCGCCGCTGCCGGGGCAGCCTCTCCGCCTGGGCCCGCTTTGCCGCTGCTGCTCGCCATGGTGCTGTTGGTAGCCGAGGGCATCTCTGGGAGAGGGAGACACAAGAGACACAGCGAGAGAGAGCGCGAGGCCGCGTTACCGGGGAACGGGCCGCCGCCGGGGACACGCGGGAGGGCGGGCGGGCGCGCGCGCGGCCGCTTCCCCACGCCCAGGGAGCGCGCGCACGCGGGCCGCACCTGCCGGTGCGCGCCCCCTTCCCCCTCCCCCCCCCGCGCAAAGAATTGATCACGTGACCGCGCAGCCTCTCGCACCCAACGGTCATTCCCCGGGGGTTCGGACTTTTGCCACCCCCCGATGTACCGGAGGGCACCGCCACCCTCCTCACCGTGTACGCCCTTGGGGTGGGGGGGGGGAACTCGGTGCTCTGCTCTCTCGCTTTAGTAATGGCCGCCTCAGCCGACTACCGACCCCGCCGCCCGCGCTGCTCCTGCTATTGCTGCACCGCGCTACTAGGGCAGAGAGCGAGGGCGCGCACGACAGCGCCTACGGCAAGGCGGACCGTGAGCGAGCGGCGCAGGGTCCTCGATGCTTACGGGTGTCCGCGGAGAACGCCTGAGCCCGCCCGCCCGCCGAGCGCGCTGCGGTCCCGGCCCTCCCCAGGCGGGAGGAGGCGCTTCCCAGCAGCGGCGCCGTCTGTCGGCTCGGCGCTGACGGGTCTTTCAGGCGCACGGCGGGCGCCCCCGCGCCAGACACAATAGAGGGGCGGAGCGGCCCTGTTCGGGGTTCCTTCAGCTGTCGCCGGCGCCGCGTCCCCGCCGGGCCCGCATCGGGATCCCCTAGGCTCTGCGCCGAGCTGCCTGCCCGGCACCACCTCCGCCATTCAACGCTGCTCATGGGTCAGCCGACGGCTTTGGCTGAGGAGCGGAGCCCTGCCTCGCTGAGGCGGTCTGAGGTAGCGGAGGTCTCCCCTGAGGGAAGCCAGTCGCACCGCTCCCGCCTTCCGGCAGCGCGGCTGCTCCCGGTACAGGCATCACTACAAAAAGCGTTTTCTGCATATTCATGCCTTTAAGGCACGTCCATGTAACTGGGGAGGGTTCCGGAGAGGTGGAGTGCCACAGCTGTAATTGGGCCTTAACTGCGTTTCAGACACTTGGAAACAGCTCGTTTGTCTTTTCACATTGGGTTTCTTGTCAGAGGTAGCTGCATCTCTCTCCAAATACATCCCCGAGTACCTACGTGACATATTTTACACATCTCTGTGACCTAAAGCTGCACCGTCTCTAGCTAGTATTTCATAAACCTATGCTGGCAGCAAATAATTCAATATTAAAGGCATTGTACTGACATAACATTAGTTTTTCCGTGAACAAAAGGACATTTCTGAATGAATGTTAGTGAAGTGCAGCTTAAAAACGAAGTGCCACTGCGTTCAGAAGGCTGGGGAGCTAAATAACATTGGAAAGGTTTTAGTTTTAGTATTTATTCAGTTGTCTTGCTGGAATTAATGGGTGGAAGACTGGGAATATTCAATTCAATTCCCACTATTTTTTTCTCTTCATTCCAACTATGAACATTGCTTCTTACGCTTCTACTTCCCATGTATGCCTGCATTTTCTGTAGCAGCTCAACGCTTTGTTATTTTATATTGGATTATTTGCTTCCCAAATCACCTCCTTTGCATAACAGATTATAAAACAAGTGCAGTGAATCACCCAACATGGTTATTACAATCGAATAAACAAAGTATAACAAAAAATCTCCAAATATTGAAAGCCTGTTTCTTTTCACTGTTCACCAAAGAGGTTTTCTTGATACCATTATGTTTACAAGGCTTAATTTCTGTGCCTTTACTTCTCCAAGCCCCTTACACAGGGGTTGAAATTACCTTTTTCCTAAGTCAAATGCACATTGAGGCCTTTTGACCCCAAAATACAATGCTTTAAAATAATATGGAGTTGTTTCATGCATTTGTATGCGTTTCTTATTACACTGCCATTGCAATGCTACATAAGCTCTAGGGCCTCAACAGCTTAGCCAAGTTTTATGCTAAGTCCTAGGATGCTGACATAGTTTGTACTCAAATCCTGTACTGCTGAAGAGCTAAAAAGATATCTGTGATAAAAGAAAAATCAGAGCTGATGGGAGAATCACAAAATTGCAGACTGGTTTGGGTTGGAAGGGACCTTAAAGCTCACCCAGTCCCAACCCCTGCCACGGGCAGGGACACCTTCCACTTGAGCAGGTTGCTACAAGCCCCTGTGTCCAACCTGGCCTTGAACACTGCCAGGGATGGGGCAGCCACAGCTTCTCTGGGCACCCTGTGCCTGTGCCTCAGCACTCTAATTTGGTGGCAGTGTATTAGAATCTGTGTTGGACCAGAATAAAGCCTGGTCTTGTCCACCAACATGAGATACTTATTCTTCATGGGAAAGCGTAACACAAAACAGCAACTGTTCAGGCTCTCCAAGTAAAAAAAAAAAGGTTGAAAATACTGCTTCTGAGAGCAGTTATTACATGGGATTACATGAGCACTAATTACATGATGATTACTGCATCAAAGCTCTTCATAATTACACTGGATGCCTTTTTGGTTAGCCGGAGACTGAATTGAGACTACTGCTAAGTTTATATGCTAAAGTATAAGTAACTATAAGCAAAGGATTAAGTTCTTATCTTAGGCAGGAACTGCAAAAGGAGGAATTTCATATTATACTTGTTAATTTAGCGTGGGAAAAGCCTTACTAAATTATTTTAACAGACTTTTCCTCTATCATGGTGACTTTGTACCAAAAACATCTGTCACTGTTGTATTACAGCACAATTCACCATCAGCACCGTGCTGCAATCACCCTGTGTAGGTTTCAACCAAATCTCCAGACCCTTCAGTGGCCTCTTGTAGCAGCCTGGGAACAGCTGGAGTATGTGTGGTTCCCTACTCTGTGTCAACTTTAGCAGTAAAGCTTCCAAAATTCCCTCAAAAATAAATGCACACAAACAGGCTGTACTGCATAGTTGATCTCAGCTGCCAAAATACCGTAGAATCACAGAATGGTTTGCATTGGAAGGGACCTTAAAGCTCATCCAGTTCCAACCCCCTGTCACAGGCAGGGACACCCTCCACTTGGAGCAGGTTGCTCCAAACCCCATCCAACCTGGCCTTGAACACTGCCAGCTATGGGGCTCCCACAGCTTCTCTGGGCAACCTGTTACTGAAAGCCCTGCATAACAATTCCCCACCATCAAATAAGAGTTGAGGCCTCAACCTCTTTAAGGAAGCATTGAACCACCTCTGATATGTAAGCTTTACCTTGGCAACTTGTAGCATGACCAACTTGTAATTAGCTTGTGGGTCTCAACCTTTACATTTCTTAGAGATAAGTACCCCCTTAGTTACCATGTGTGGTATGATCTCCTTGTAAATCTGGATTTGGGTCTCTTCTCCTCCTTTGATGTTAGCTGGCTGGTTGAAATCAGGCTTTAGCATAATCATATGCAGATCACATCTTATTTGTAGGGAGCTGGCTTTGTATTTCATGTTTGTGAGCTATGTAAATAAAGGTCAGCTCTGGAGTTGCTGAGTTTGGAGTGACAATTTCTAGTCATACAGAGAGGCAAGAGAGGAGAGAAAGTCATGCCAGCAAACGGGCATGTAGCACTTCCACAAACATGAATTTTTAGACCACAAGATTGCTCAGAGGACGGAGACCTCCACCTCCCTGCAAGCAGTGTGGAGATCCAGATTTAGAAGACACTTAGCCTTGCTCTTTGTGTTCCAGGGAAACGTCTCCTACACAAGATCTCTCTGGGTTTTCATTAATCTTTATTTTGCAACAGCTGTAACTGGAAAGTTTGAATGCACCTTTTCCCTCTGCTTCTCGCTTCCCAGCCCCCAGAAAGACAAATCCAGACACAGATGTATTTAGAATACACACAACCAGACAGTTGTATAAAAAAGATCAGCTGATTGGTGTGATCAGGCCTCAACTGCTGTATAGGTATGATGTGGGGACATAGAGCTTCCTCACTACTGTCTCAGCAGGGTTTTTCTCCTCTGTACCACTTTTCTTACCCCTGACACATCTTCCCAGCCCTTCCCATTCCAGATTTCCTCTCTTTGGCCACCCACTTTGGGACTTTTGACCAAGCCAAGCCTTGCTGCTCCCTCTGTGGAAAATCCTAGAGGGAAGCACAGCTAGTACACTGCCTCATTGTTCTATCTCAAGGTAAAAAGAAAGAAAGTGCTTCTCCCCAGTGTCCTAAGCCAAGCAGGAGGGATATCTCCTGTTAGTTCCTCTTGAGCTTCAAGGATTAGCTGTGCCTCCTTGTAGCTGTGCCTTGTTCTGACCATTCCTATGGAGGCAATCAAATCACACAAGTGGAGACTTACTCTTGTCTCCCCAAACCTGGTACCCCAGCCCTGTGTAGTTCCTCTTGAGCTTCAAGGATTAGCTGTGCCTCCTTGTAGCTGTGCCTTGTTCTGACCATTCCTATGGAGGCAATCAAATCACACAAGTGGAGACTTACTCTTGTCTCCCCAAACCTGGTACCCCAGCCCTGTGTCCTTCCATCTTCTTGTTACCCACTTTTCCAACACCTGTCCTATATCTCACTATCTTTCCCACCCTGCTCCCCCAAACTGGGAACTTCTCTTCTACATTATCTCAGATCTATCCATCAATCAGTTCCTGATTGGTCTCATCGAATGATCTGAAGCTTCATATGCCGCTGAGAGCATGACAGCAAGAGCAGGCATAGAGCTTAAGCTGAAAGCAGATCCTATTCCACCGGTGGTGCAGAGAAAATAAGAAACACCAACTATTACCAACTACTTTCAGTTCCCAGATTCAGCATCCGAGGATTATGATTAGAAAAAAAATGAACCCAAATACTTTGGCTTCTAAAATAGCAACATTTAAACCAGGGTACTGCTGAGGAGTCAGCAGTATCTTTCACATGCCTTTTTGGTTACAAACTAACTTTGGAGAGCAGAACTCTATCTAGAGCAGTGGCAACCCAGAGCCGGAGTCCTGTGTGGGAACAGGAGCCTCAGAAAGAGTTTCATTGTCTTCAGAGGGGCCCACTCTGCAGATTTCAGAGCTGTGGTTCCTCCTGCTTATCATGCAGGTTTATAAAGTTACTGCTTTGCTTTTATTTAGGTTTCCTTTTCCCAAAGGAATTTTCTCAGAGGAGAGGAGAAATTCCCATTCTATCTAAGCCCACAGGCTGGCTAAGTTTCATAATAAAATGAAACCCAGACAAAACAAACCTCTCTGAATAAGGCCTGGAAGCTCTATATATGTTTTTGACTGAATGAAACTGGATTACAAGGTTTGTTTACCACAAATGTTAACAATTGATGTGTTAGCAGCAGGTTAATAAAAATGTAAAAGATACTTGGGATCAAGTGATGACTAATAGTGTGTTTAGTCAAAACCAGCATAATTCCAATGCAATACAGAAAAAATTGACTAAATGCTACTAAATGATAAATTTTCCTACATAGCCATTGATGGGGAATCATTATAAAATGTATTTCTGTGTCACACAGTTCTCTCATGAAGCAATAGTTTGCAGAGGTCTTCAGCTTACAGAAGTAAATAACCGGGCTGGGGCACTTGGCTACACAAACGATATGCAGATTAGATCCAGCATTCATTTTCATGTACAGAGTGCTGAGATAGGAAGGGAGTATGTTCATCAGACACACCAAAGAAGTCTCAATGCTGAAAAGCAACTCAAAACTTCTTAGGGCTTTATATTTGCCTGAATTAGCTGCTTTGAATGGGCCCAGTTTACCACACTATCCAGACTGTTCTGTGCCTCTCCCCACTGAAGGAGGTGATCCTGCCCCTCTGCTCTGCTCTCAGGAGACCCCACTTGAAGCGCTGTGTGCAGTTCTGGTGTCCTCAACATAAGAAGGTCATGGAGCAAGTCCAGAGGAGGCCACGAGGATGATCAGGGGCTGGAGCACCTCCTGTATGGAGACAGGCTGAGAAAGTTGAGGCTGTTCAGCCTGGAGAAGAGAAGGCTGCGTGGAGACCTCAGAGCAACCTTCCAGTATCTGAAGTGGGCTACCAGGATGCTGCAGAGGGACTCTTCATTAGGGACTGTAGTGATAGGACAAGGGGTGATGGGTTCTAACTGAAATGGGAAGTTCGGGTTGGATATAAGGAAGAAGTTCTTTACCGTGAGGGTGGTGAGGCACTGGTTGCCCAAAGAAGTGGTAAATGCTCCATCCCTGGCAGTGTTCAAAGCCAGGTTGGACAGAGCTTTGGGTGACATGGTTTAGTGTGAGGTGTCCCTGCCCATGGCAGGCGGGTTGGACCTGGATGATCTTAAGACCCAAACCATTCTATGATTCTATATAATTTAATATGCAGCTCAATTTGTGAGTGACCAGGTCAATTTGTTGCTTTCATTTTGTTTCCCAGCTGGAAAACTCTTATTGCAAGCTTTCACATAGCAAAATTTCTCCCAGCATGAAAACAGAATAGTGCTGATGTGTAAATCCCTGTGCACTGAGATGAGAAGATGCCTCACTGCAGTCTGGCTCTTGTGTACTTGTTTATACTGACCTGCTTATCTCAGGCTTCATCATGTCATTTACACTTCTTAAGGTAATGTCTATTTTCCAGTACAGCATAGTCAGAAAGGACAAGGAATAACTAAAACCTCTTATACAAAATATTCTTAAGTGGAAAATAAAACTGTGCTTAGTAAACATGACTAAAAGAACTGGAAGCTGCTGTAAACAGCAGCATTTCAAACATCTGCACTTAGCAAGGGACAGATACAAGTTGTGCATTACAGCTCCACTGTACAATGTTTAAATCCTGTTACTGTAACCATGTAGTAAAAGTAAAGGAAATCACAGGATGTTTTGTGATTCTTTTTATATCATATTTAATCTATCTTATCTTTCAAAGCTTCTCAGAAACTACAGTATTCATGCAAGCTGGCTATATTTTAAGGTTCACAAGGCTGCGTGGAGACTTCATAGCAGCCTTCCAGTATCTGAAGGGGGCCTATAGGGATGCTGGGGATGGACTCTTCATTAGGGACTGTAGTGATAGGACAAGAGGTAATCGGTTCAACCTTATACAAGGGAAGTTTAGATAGGATATAAGGAAGAAGTTCTTTACTGTGAGGGTGGTGAGGCACTGGAATGGGTTGCCCAGGGAAGCTGTGAATGCTCCATCCCTGGCAGTGTTCAAGGCCAGGTTGGGCAGAACCTTGGGTGCCATGGTTTAGTGTGAGGTGTCCCTGCCCATGGCAGGGGGATTGGAACTAGATAAGATCCTTTCCAACCCTTACTATTCTATGACTCTATATATTGACCATAATTAAACTTTTTTCTATGTCTCTATCTGCTATTGTAGTGTCTGCCTACCTGTCTCTTTAGAAGATAATAATACAATGAACATTTCTTCACAGTGAAGAGAATTGCAGCTCACAATGGATACTCACATGGAAATGCAGAAAGCCTTTATCCCTGAAGGTATAAAATACCTCCATTCCAGAGGAGAGCAAGAATGGGTTGGTAATTCTCACACTACAGTCGGTATTTGAGGCTCAGCTGGGCATTTTTGAGGAAAAATAATCACAGACCTTATGCTCAAGGTCTATCTGAATAAAATCTAATGGTTGCATTAAACAAGCATTTCCCAATCGGCTGGTGTTACAGCTGCCTTTCAAAGGCAGGTTGTCTTCAGGACTGCCCACTGGCACTGTAGCCCTTTTTCTTCCTGAGTGCTCAGCACTCTTGGAGGCATCCATACATAGGTCCCCAAGGCCATATGCATCCCAGGGTAACTGAACAATTCTTCCACTAAAAATCTGCAAATGCTTCTGCTTGAAAAAGCCCCAAATAAAAAAGCCAGACCAAAACACACATCGCACACCCCCTATAAAAATAATGTAAAAGCAGGTAAAGAGATCATCTACATAAATTCAGATTTATCCCTAATTTTTGCCTGTGCTTCAATAAGGTATTGTTTCAAGTCACTGAGCCTCAACTATGTTGTAGAAGGCTCCTGCTCAGCCTTATGCCCTGCTTGCTGATCAAGACTGGACCTCCTGACTGGACCCTGACTTCTTCCCTCGCCTTGTCTGACAGCCTCTCAATGGAACCCATCACTGTCCCCAGCCTGGCCCCATGTGGGTACCTTGGGTATGCTCTCTGGTCAATGGGGTCACTGCCCCTGGGCTATCCTGGTGCTCAGCTCCTTCCTTTGTGGAGCAGTCCCCAATAGCGTTTACATGACTACACCCCATCACTTTTGGAATGATGCTTTCAGTCATGAAGTGACATTCAAGGACTTTTCAAGTCCAAGGTCTTCAAATCCACCAGGCATTTCCAGTGATGAATGGGTTATAAATGTCTCTGAAGAACAACAGTGCTCTTCATCACACAGCTATTGAGTCACAAACACACAGAGTAAGACCCTACTGCAACTAAGGAAATAAGAAATTTGGGAAGAGCTTTCCCTAAGGATGCTGTAGCACATTTAGTTTATCTTAGAACCAACACAAGGTTTAAGGTTTAAAAGAAAGTAATTTTGATTCACTGACATTAGCAACTAAGATATTGCAATAATAACATGTTACACTCTGAGAACTGCAATGACAGAACAATTATCTAATTAGAAAGTAAAATTAATTACATCATGCTTTAATTACTTAATAACTGAGAAATTGCCATCAGGATGAAGGCTGAGGAATGTAATGAAAAATTACCAGGGAGTGCAATTTGCTGGTTAACAGAAACCTTCCCTTGCAAACAGGAAGTCTGGGTGCAGGTTGACATGGGCTCCTCCCAGCCCCACCACCATTTTGCATCCCCACATCTGGGGGCAAAAGGACTAGTTAGACCTGAACTGCTGAAGGCAAGAGCCAAGACCTGCAGTTGGCAGCAGTTAAGTAGGATGGGTGCTAAAGACGGAGAAAGCCCTGGTCCACCAGTGAGCTGGAGGGAACTGGAAGATGAGATTGGAGAAAGAGGAGCCCTGAATTCCACTTATTTTGGGATTTGTAGGTCAGTAAAGGCTGATGTAATTTAAAGCAATGCCAGGGGTGCTTAGTGCTGTGGTAGGAGCTCGTTTGTTCAGCTCTGCAGAGCATTATTTGGCAGATTATGGATCATGGAATCATAGAACAGTTAGGGTTGGAAAGGACCCTATGATCATCCAGTTCCAATCCCCCTGCCATGGGCAGGGACACCTCACATTAAACCATGTCACCCAAGGCTCTGTCCAACCTGGCCTTGAACACCGTCATGGCTGGAGCATTCATAATTTCCCTGGGCAACCCATTCCAGTGCCTCACCACCCTTATCATGCCACAAGTGGTGTGTAACATCAGTTGCCATGAAGGAATATTGCATCAGAATCTGAATCTGCAAAATGTGTGGTTTGGAATAACTATTGGGGGTACAATACTTCCAAAGGACCTTATGAGACCCAGGATTTTTGTGCAGGATTGTTACTGGAGCATCTTTCCAAGCTGCTTCAAGACTACTTGAAGAGCAGTGTGATGTTGAAATGGGTGATGATTAAGGTAGTAACTGTGACAAGAAAGGCAGACAAACAAGAAGATAGAGTCTTTATGTAAACAGAGAGTAGACAGGAAAAATGCAAACATTCAAATAACGTGTGTCTGCGAGCCGGAGTGCGTGTTTCTGTGAGACAGGTTGCAATTAACATTTGAAAAGGTATGTAAATGATGTTTCATGCAAATACTCCCTTGGACGCAGGCTTGTGGGCTATTCATTATTCAAAAGCAACACAAGCATTTTGCCATTACTGTCTGTGGTGTGTTCTTTGCTTTAATCTGCCCTTTGGTCTTGGAGCTGCCACATTTCCATAACTGGGTCACCCAGTTCTTTCTCAACTTGGCTTTCTGCTGTGAAATGAAATATTAGCAATTTCTGTGACATACATTCTGGACTTCTGTGAGGAGTTCGAATGGCTACTGCAGAAAGTAAGGAATCCTGAATACATGGGGAAATATGCAGTAAGGAATTAATTCATATTTGTGGATAGCAGGAATTTACAGTGACCACTGGCCTGTGCAAACAAAGTCTAGGATTAAAACTGTTAGTTGGGCAAAGAAAAAGACAAACGTTACTTGGCGCACAGGAATGATATTTGCCCTCAAGAAATCTGAAGATGGACTTTTTACAAGAGTCTGTAGTGACAGGACAAGGGGTAATGGCTTTAACCTGCCAGAGGGGACTGAGATGAGCTCTTAGGCAGAAGCTCTTCCCCATGAGGGTCCTGAGGCACTGGCACAGGGTGCCCAGAGAAGCTGTGGCTGCCTCATCCCTGGCAGTGTTCAAGGCCAGGTTGGACGCAGGGGCTTGGAGCAACCTGCTCTAGTGGAAGGGGTCCCTGGCCGTGGCAGGGGTTGGAGCTGGGTGAGCTTGAAGGTTCCTTCCAGCCCAAACCAGTCTGGGATTTTTTTCATGCAGTGAAGAGCACTACTCCAGTGCCTAAGAATAAATTCTAATAATGTATTATAATAATTACAGCTATAATTTTAACCTTAATTTAAAAATCTTTTAAACTCGGAGATGCATGAGTCATTGTGAATGGTTTATTATTTAAAATTGGGTTGAAAAGGTGTTGTGACATTAAAAGTAGTCTCTATTTTAGCCACGAGAGGGCGTTCAAGAGCTGCTTTAAGGAGCAGTCACTGAGGTTGAAGGAGGAATAGGGAGACAGCTCTGAATTGATGCCAGTGAAGAAGAGTATAAGGAAGGAATGAAGGAGATCCTTCACTTGCCGATGTTCTGCTCTCAGCAGGTGACAAGCTGCGGGCTGTACCCATCTCTAGTCGCAAACGGCACATTGGAGACTATCATTAGGAAAAGATAACCTTGGAAGTGTTCGTCGTGATAGGTGTGGAGTTTGTTCCATAATGAAAAGATACGGATTGCATATCCTTAGCAAAAGTAAGCAATTCCATTTTGTTCACTTAATACAGATAAAGCTTTTCCATCGTTGATAAAATTTGTCATCATATGAGAGTTTTGGCTGAAAGTGACTGAAAATTACTTCTGAGACCTCTATAGGGAATAAAATCTCCAACGAAGCCCTTCAGCGGTGCGATGCTTCATTGTCCTCCCTCTTTAAAGTGCAGTTTCCAACACCAGTTTTATTAAAGAAGCCAAATAGTCTCATTAGAAATGGTGGTAAAGAATTCGGAACCGTGACCTGCACTTCAGTAGGGATCTCTTCCTCCCTCTATGAACTTATTCAGTGGCCTCCACGTGTTAGCATTTGGCATCCCAGCCAGTACTGAATCCTAAACAATGATAAATCTGAACTGTGAGCATAAGCATTAGTTGAAATTATATTTCTGTTAGGTACACAACCCTACTTATAGGGCTTGAACCCCCAGATTTAACAAGAGAAGGGAGAGTTTCCGAGTCAGGGCAGAAGAGAGCATCATCTCACCTAATAAAATGGGATGCCATAGAAAGAACAAACTCAGCTTTAATAATGAGTGTCTAATGGTAAGAGTGGTGGTGGCCAGAGGGACTGGTCTGTCTTCTTTGCAAGTGGGAGTGGGTGAAGTGGCCTTTGAAGTGACCCATGTTCCCAACCTCACTTCTAGATAACTACCAGAGTTGAGCAGTTTTCTTACCTGCCCTGTCCCCTTGTGTGTGTGGTGAATGAATGGGGATGTGGCAGGAGCCAATTCTGGAGCAAGTAATCTCCTTGCAGAAGAGGTGAAAGCGACGAGAGGAAAGAAGGAAGAGGGTGGGACAAGCAGACTGTCTTGGAAAAACAGCTCTGTTGCCCCATTTCTTACTGTCCCCAGAGATTCCATAATCTCACAGCAAATTTGTGTTCCACTGCTGCAGACTCTCTTTTTAAACTCTGCTCTTCAAATACTTGTTATACACTTGACCTCTTCCAGTTTTACAGCCACTAGAAAGATTTTAAGTGATTTACTGTGGAGGAGAAGGCAGGAGATTGTTAACCTTCACGTGGCATTGCAGTTTTAAAGGACTTAATATGTGATAAGAGGTGAGGCTCAGACACAGCCCTGCAATCCCCGACCCCAAGCCAAGGCTGGGTTCCACTGCAGCCCCAGAAAGACAAGTCAAAGATGTGATGATCTGAGCCAAAGGGCAAACCTTTGGCATCACTTAAAGTAATGTCAAAACTGTCACTGACTGCAAAAAAAGATGTGTTTCCTCCTGAGGCCTTGTCAGTTGATAGGTAAGGATCAGAAATGTCTCCATTTTAACAGGACATCTCAAAACCCTGTGGCTACAGGTGGTTTTTATGCTCAAGGTAACCTGAAATCACAGAGTAGTTCAGGTTGGAAGGGACTTCAGGAGGTCTCTAGTCCTACCTCCCAGACTTAGACTGGACACTGCACAGCTTTTTGAGCAGCCTGTGCTCCTATTCATAGGGCCCAGGAGGGTGTTGGTCTTCTTGGCTGCCAGGAACACTGTAAGCCCATGTTCAAGTTCACTGTCCACCAAGCAACTCAGGTCTTTTTCAGCAGAGCTGCTCCCCAGCCAGTCAGTCCCAGGCTGTGTGGTTGCCAGGGGCTCTTCCCTGCCAGAAACAGACGAAACATCTCATTGGACAAGTGATTCTATTGCTTTTTTTATTCCCCTACATGAAATAAATGTGTTTGTGGATCAGAAAAAAACATACATTTTAAAGCAAATCTTACCTAGCTTTTCCCTTGCACCACTCATCCAGGAACCATTAGGTTCATCTGTAGTTTCTCATCTATACATTTTTAATCTATACATTTCTAATCTATACATTTCTCTATATTACATCTGTACAAATATATAGATGGTCATCCAGTTCAGAGGAGCATTTACGTTTGCACTCATTGATTGCCAGCCTATTAGCCCCACTTTCAGATTTCTAGAGCATCAGTGTCAGTTGTAGGTACTGAACTGAGCAATGATTGCTTACATAAAGTACAACTGTTGGCAAACTGCATTTCCTATGCACTGTTGCTTCTGCTGGTCCAGAAGACCAGCTTCTTACAAGGTCTTCTGGCAGGAAAGTAAGGGGCTTTTATCTGTCCTCTATGTTAGTGGCAGGGTTATTCGCAGTACAACCACAAGCAGATGCAGCAGGACCTCTTGTGATCAAAATCAGCCCAGTATTGAATATTTCAGTGTCTTTCCCTTCCATATAGGGTTGGGTCCATACTAAAAGAGAGGAGTTGGGATTTGTACCATTACAGTCAATGGAAGTCAGGGTGAGAAGTGAATGCAACAGTCATTTTTAGGAGTAGAAATGACAGGATTCTTTGCTGGAGTCTGATCTTCAGAGCTTGTTAATAATGATGTTGAGGAAGCCAAAGCTAATTTTCCTTTCAGTAGATCTTTCTCTGCCGCAATGCTCTCCTGTCTTTTATCCACTAGAAGGCAGAAGTGAGGTTTTATAAGTACATTAACCAAAATATCACCCGGCAGGGAGATTTACAGCAAAGTGACTGCTGCTGGTTCTCCTATGGTTTCATCATCTTCGGTCTCCCAAGCACTTCCCATTTCCAGGGGTCCCAAGGCCTTCACTAGCTTGACCTAACATAAGCATTGTGTGCAGAAATCGGTAGCTCAGTGGTGGGCTGGAGCACTCCTCAGCCTCACAGGACCTGCATGGAAGAATAGATTATCCAGCTGAAACTTCAGGGGGAATTTTAAAAGGCAGATTGTAATTAATTGAGTTGGAATGTGGCCAAGGCAGAGACTTTAATATGTCTTTTTCCCTGGCTCTCTTTTTTTTCTGCAGACTCAGGAGTCATATAACAATCTTGTCTCCAGCTTATGCCTTTGTCAAATCCATTTCAGTCCCATTCCCATCAGGAGGGTCTGGCCATGGGGCTGGGAATGAGTTTAGCCCTTAGCTGTGTGCGTTAATGTCTTTGGCATTCCTTCATCCAGGTCCCTTCCCCAGGATCCCTGCTCATTGCCATGTTTTTCCAATATAGCTGGTCCCAACCTTGGTTTGTATCCTTGCCTGTTCCTAATTCCTCTGGCATTCTTACACTGCATAATGCTCACTGCCCTTGGAGGAAGGAACCCCAAAGTCAGCAGCAGTCAGATCTCTCTTATTTAATGCAAGTGCTTCTGGCTATGGACTGTTAGTGCTTGCCTTCAGAACGTGCTTTTGTGTTTTTAGCTTTTGGCTAAGCACATCTTTTTATTCATTCCTCCTTTTCCAATTAAACCCCTTAGATATAGAGAGAAAAAATGCCCATTCTTTCCAAGACACAACCACTTTCTCTCATGGATAGGTTTGAAACCCCGAGATGACTGCAGTAGTTTTGTCAATTAGCAAAGAGAATCAACTTTACGTCTTTTATCTGACAATTATGCAATGCTATTTGCATAATGTGAAATTTAGATCTTCCATTGTCACATGCTTCAACTCATTTACTCCCCTAATGTCCATTTGAAGCACATGATGAAAGCACGGGCAAATTCAGAGTGCTTTGTTTCATCCCAAGCTTGGTTTGAACCAGTTGCTTAATTCTCTGCCAGTTCCTATAGCACTGCAGGAGTTCCCAGCATTTGTCCTATCAATGTGCTTATCAAAATGTTGTATTGTTCTGTAATGGCTCCTTCCAAAGAAAATGCCTTCACAGCATCAAGGAAAATAGCCCCATTCTTCCCTTTTTTGCCATCAACTGTAAAAATCTGCATATCTGTTTAATGCAATTTCATCTTGAGCTGAAGCTGGTTTTCTCTCACTGTTCCCTCTAAACCAGCTCTGATCTGTTGACTATTGCTTTCATCAGAGTTTTTTCTCTGTACTGACAATAAGCTTTCACCTCCATAACTATTGTGATCAGCAGGATCTCCTTTTGCCAGGACTGGGACAACTATTGCCTTCAGCTACTCACCTGTAGTCTCACTCCCACAACTGTTTGTGTTTTTGTACAAGCTCCACAGCCTTTCTCGCTTTTAACTGATTCACTGCTCTTGTTGTTCTTATGATCCTGACTAAATACTGATTCTGCAGTGCCTGACAAGCTCACAAGCCTGTTCTTGCAAAGTGTCGTTAAATCATTCACACACAAAGATGTTCACCAGTGTTGGGTTTGATCCTTCATGCTTAACATACAACCAAGTCACTTCACTGTGACTTCTGTTGTTCATTATTATACACATCTCTGGTATGGGCAAAACCCATCAGCACTAAGTATTTATGACTTGAGATTTAAAGTTCTTCTGTGTATTGTTTCTCTAAACACGGTTGATTATAGAACCAGATGCACGCAATTACTTCTGTGACAGTAACCCACGTGGCTTCTTTTCACTGTGTTCAAGCTACATTTTTGACCTTAATTATATGTAACAGCTCATCCGTTAATTTTTGTCTCTATTGTCTCTATCAGCTCCCTTCACCTCCTTTAATTTTTAATTTCCCTTCTTTCTCCCTCTCATCCCCTGCCCATATTTTAACTTTCAGAGCTCCAAGAACCCCTTCCCTCCTCTGAACCCCTCATTTATTATATCTGTGTGTGCCTTTGATGAAGCTGCTGAGCCCTTGCAGCTCCCACTGCCACACAGGTGAAGGTGGTCAGCAGCCTACAGAGCAAGTATTTGGGTTTCTCAGAGCTTACTGCTTCCCTTTCTCCCTGTCAATGTGAAATACACATGTGGCACATACAGTGGCGTTTGATGGAAGGGTGTATAAGGGTTTCCTTTCCCAAAAACAAGAGAAAGGGACCCTCAGAATTGACTTGTTTAATGTGGATGTTTCATTGCACACAGCCATGAGCTGCCAATTTTGAGTTCAGGATGGGTTTAGAGAAGAAAAAAAGCAGAAAAAACCCATCAGTTTTTGTTTATAATTCCTTTTACCGGTCATTTCTCAGTCTGTTCTGTTGCTATCGCTTTGAAGACTATTTACACACCCCTGTGAAAGGAGTGTTTGTGTCTCTGTGGAAGCCGATAAGGCCGTGCAAGAGGTGGTGGTCTCACCCCACCCGGTGACCACACAGCCTTTCCCTTTCCTCCTTCTTTGCCTGCTCTTTCTGAGATGCCAGGACATATGGGAGGAAGGATAGCTGTCTCCTCATTATCACTGCACTGCAGAGAAAGCACTCACAGCATCTGCCTGAGCTCCGCTCGTTGTGTTTGTACCTTGTGTTTCCAGCTCTGTTGTTAAGTAACTTTATCAGCTCCTTCAGCAGCTCTTCACCAACACACAGAACGTTCACTCAGGGGACAGTTTTGAAGCCTATTTGTGAAGCTCAGACCTACAGCTCTATGCACAGAAGAAAGGATGGCCCCAGGTGGGGATGGAAGGTTTGGGCCAGCACTGTATATTTCTAGTGGTTGTTGTCCCCCCATTTTCAGGAGACCAGGTTGCCTTCTAGCAGTTTCCTTCATCAGTCAGGGATGCGCCAGAAATATCTTTTAATCCTCCCACCATCCCTCTTCAAAAGCTTTTACCCTCTAAGGAAGGACCTCAAGGGGAAATCATACATTGAGCTCATTTCTCCTCAGCTTCCCACAGCTAGGATCTGGTGGGAACAACAGCCAACTTCTGGGAGCTCACACCCTTACAAGTACCCACAGCCTTCAAGGGGAGCTGCTCTGGATGGCTAATAGCCAAGCAGGCCATCCTGTAGTCCAGGGACATGGCTCTAAGTCCCTCTCTGTTAATCCAGAGCATCATCTTAAGCCCCTTCTCTTCCTGTAGCATTATTTTCCCTGCTAGCAGGATGGTTTGTTACTCTTCTTTCCAAATATGCCTCACTCCATGTAATGGTCACTGCCCTTCTATTGGGCAGATGATTTTATTTCAGTTGTATGCATTTTACCTTCCTTTGGTATTCCACCCTGGTAGTTCTTTTAAAGACTAGAACTTAAACATGGGAGGTTCAGGTTAGATAGAAGGAAAAAGTTCTCTACTGTGAGGGTGCTGAGGCACTGGCACAGGGTGCCCAGAGAAGCTGTGGCTGCCCCATCCCTGGCAGTGTTCAACACCAGGCTGGACAGGGCTTAGAGCATCCTGGTCTAGGGTGAGGTGTCCCTGTCCATGGCAGGGATTTGAAACTGGATGATCTTAAGGTCATTTCAACCCAACCCATTTTATGATAATATGATTCTAACTCATTAGAGAAAACTGATGTTCTGCATATTGATACCGATACCAGGTATCTGGTGTACCATGCTTCTCACTTGAAACCCCTCAGGCACAGAATTAACCAAGAGATTTTATGCAGCCCTACTGAGTTCTGCCCAAATATTGGCACATTATGAGTATCTTCATAGGACTAGGCTTTTGTTTGGAACTGTTTTCTGCCAGCAGCTGTTTCTTATGGCATGGCTGGTATAACAGCCATACACCTGGCAGCTGAAGCCTCTACAGACTGCTGTGATGATACATAAATAAACTTAGGGAACCAGGGAGGAGTTGAAACATGGTCCAGATGGTGTGAAGGTTTCCTCACGTAGAGAAAACTCCCCCCTTTTTGCTTAGAACAGGCATTGTTGTAGTCTCAGAGGGGGCTTTTCTCAGTTAACATTGGCTTTGTAACTTAAGCAGAGCAAATTTCACCTGAGTCTCTTCTCTGATGTCTTATAAGACCACTAGAAGTGGATCTGTTTCACTAGATGTGTACATAAGTTACCAGTGTGCACCAGAAACCTCTTTATTTTATTCTTAGTTTTACCTCCAAGTAATCTTTCAAGTGTTTCTACAATTGGGCAGATGTTTCATAGCCAGGGACAAGTCAAGCACTGAAGAAGAGATACTTTCATTCTGGAGAACCTGACAAGAATCTCTCACTACTGGCTGCTGTGTTTTCTTCCTGTTTTGATAGATCTGGTTGTGTCAAGAAAAGCCTCAATGCATGATGGATCTGACCCTTTGTATTCTTTGCCATTAAAGCTAGAAAAATATTAGCTTTTTACTCTGTTGCTATCTTGCCAAACATCATTTTACTCCCAGGAAAGACTGCCTTTGTACCATGTTAGGTGCAATAGTTACCCACCTGGGCTTGTGCCTTTTATCCAAGCATGCCGACTTTTTTCTCTTCCTTTTGTATTGCCAAAGGTTTTGATTTACTGCTCTTGCTGTGTTAATGTTATTATCTTGAAAGAAGATTTTCCTGATCAATTGCCATAATAAACATAGGTTTCATTTGCAAATCTGCCTTGGGTGATTACAGACATCAAGCGCATTTGGATCCCTATTGCTTGTGATGTATTATGAAGGGCATTGTGTCTATGGGTTGCATGGCTAGCAAGTTTGGGGGGTGGAAGGAGCTATCCCAATGAGGCTGGTGAAACTAAACAGAGGGAAATGGTGAGAGGCTGAAATAAGAATGTTCTTTCTGATGTTCTAATGAAGAAAGAGAATCTCTTCCAATAGCTCCCCCAGAATTTCCCTGTTCATTTGAAATGTGCCTGCTTGTCAGAAACAACCTCCCAGGCCTGCTGGAGCTGCTGTTGTAATAACTGACTCATCTCGCAGAGGCTGTTTGAAGGAGGTTAAGGATTTAGATCCGTTGGATAATATGTGGCAGCAATAGCATATGGGAAGCTTTTCTAGGTCCTGCTATTGAATCAAGCCCTGGAGGTTCCAAACATAACGCTACTAAGAAGCTGGAAAGTGAGCTTGTTCCTATCAAAAGTACAGGATGGAGGGAGGTGCCAGGCAGTCATCCTTGGGATACCTCAGTGGAGAGAAGGCACAACCTGCTGCCTTTTTATTCTAAACCAGGAGGACTTGTTTTGGGATGGGGTTCTGTGCTTGCCACCCGTGCAGTGCTGGTATGAAGTAGCTTAGTGAAGCTTTACTGTGGTTGTGCCAACCTTGAGACAAGGACAGTATGTGGGATATCTGTGTCTGGTTAGGCTGAAAATCAGCCCCCTCTTTCACCTTCCCAAGAAGCCTGAGCTGGTTTCAAGAGATGCTGGCTACAATCCAGGCCAGGAAGAGCTGATGTGGGAGAACTGGTAGATTTATGGGTTTAGGTATACCTGCTTCTTTCAATGGCTTTCAGCATGAGTGGAATGTCATCAAAGAATGGGGAAGTTTAGATTGGATATAAGGAAGAAGTTCTTTACTGTGAGGGTGGTGAAACACTGGAACAGGTTGCCCAAAGAAGTGGTAAATGCTCCATCCCTGGCAGTGTTCAAGGCCAGGCTGGACAGAGCCTTGGGTGTCATGGTTTAGTGTGAGGTGTCCCTGCTCATAGCAGGGGGATTGGAACTGGATGACTTTAAGGTCCTTTCCAACCCAAACCATTCTCTGATTCTATGATTCTATATCTAGGGTTTTCTGTGGGATTTTGGTTGTACAATTTTATATAAACACCAAAGGAAATTCTGGAAAGCCCTGCTGATATTCTCAATGCTCTTGCATCTCTGTTTAGTCTCTCTGACTAAACCTTGACCCTGTTTTTCCTTTGAGTTGCAGCCGTAACCTTAGTTTAGTTTTTGAAATGTAATTCGTGTTTCTAGCACTGAATTCAGCCTTGTATCTTTAGAAACTGGAAGATGCGCTGCATGTTTCAAGTTCACACCTGAATATGAAATCCCAGCTTTCTTCTTCACCTCCAAGATTGAAGACATGGGTAATTATTTATGAAGAATGATTAATAAATATTAGTGTGATAGCATTTAAGCCAAAAAGTCCAATTTTCTAACCCTCAAGTAAACATTTCCTTGGTGACATGTTAAGAAAGGATTCATTGAAGGTATTTTCTCGTTGATAAGTCTCTTGTTCTTTAACTCCAGCACAGAAAGCGAGCCCCGTCTGACTCAAGGATTTAAAATGAGGAGTACCAATGCAGTGCAAAACATTCTCATGTTTTGTTAGTTGAACTGCTCATTTATAAAGCAGTATTTCGTAACACTTTCCCACCAAATCACTTATTCCGTTTATTCCAGTGTCCTTGTGATTTTACCTCAGCTGCAATCCCAGTGTGACAGATGCTGAACAAACATGAGTCTAAGATAGATCCTACACAAAAAGTTCCCAAGGACAAGCCAGGCAAAAGGTGGTAGAAAGGAAGCAGTAGCATTTAGCTATGCAAATGGAACACTTCCAGAGGCAGAGAAGGCAGTCTTCCCAGGATCACACTGGGAACCTCTGGCACAGCCAAGAGTTGAATTAACATCTCCTGAGTCCTTCAGAGACGATCCTTCCTCACCCCAACACTTTATTTTCTACTCTAAAGCCAGTGAAAAGAACCATTTGATTTCAGTGGTGTTTTAACATGAATGCCCCCCCTCTCCCCAAATCCATTGTTGTTTTTCCATAGCAACACAAAGATAAGAACTTATCCAATGCAGAGAAGAACTTTAACCTCTGCTTCTCTCAAGTTATACCTAGAACTTCACTTTAAGCATGGTAGAGCAGCAGGAGCTCTGCACCCTTGCTGGCTGCCAGTGTATTAAGGAAATGATTTATTTTTGTCACTTCTTGTCATTAGCAGTACCTCACTTGGGTTACACTGGTAATGAAACCCATTCCTGGGTTACATTGGTACCATCGTTCTCTCCTTTTGAACTTTGCAGTTTGAATTCAGACATGGGGGGTTTTTGCTAACTTCACACCTTACCTACACACAGAGTACTTAAAGGTAAATCTTTTATTGGCAAATTCTGTGATGTTATTTTTGCAGATCCAATACACAGACTTGAGCATCAATATGCAATTTCACTATGGTCACACTTATCCCCTCCGGATTATTATTCAGTGGAAAGTTTTGAGGCATTCTGGAGTTCACAGAAGACATCACAGCTGTCACAGTATCATCAACATCATTCAACTTTATAGTCTATAAAGAAGCTCAAACATATGGTTAGACTCTGTAGTGGAGATCTACTGGCTTTGGTGAAGTTACATCAGCCGTAAATTTAGGCTATTGGTTTCATCTCTGTGTGATGAGAAGACCCAATGTACTGATTCTGTACTTTTATCATTCCCATTGAGCCAAAAACCAGATGAGGCAGAAGCTAAAGTTTGTAGCCCGTATTTCCAAGAAAAGCAAACGTGTGTTCAATGCTTCTATTCTATCCCTATTCTAATCCTTGGGCATTTGCAACATCTAATCGGCAAAATAAACCCCACTTAGAACCAAACCCAAGGATCAGCTCCATCTGTGTGTTCTGAACTCCTCAGCCAAAGCTCTGCCCTGGTAGTCAGTCTTCCATAGGCCTGTGGAGCCTGTTCAGAAAGGCTTCAAAGCAAGAGTTCAGAGAACATTTGGAAATGGCCATACTGTGTCTGTTTGATTATCAGCTGATTTATTCTCAGGAGTTAAACCCACACTGGTGAAGCCATCCTGGGTAACTGGGCAATGTTTTTGACAGTTAACTCTCTGACTGATCAGGTTCAAGTTCCACTGGGTGGGTTTTTCACGTGTCATTTGAGATTCCTTTGCATAGTCGAAAACCTCCATGTTAAAATTAACTTATGCAAGAATGCTTTTTGTCCAGAGTGTGATTAATACACTTGTTACTCTGATCTAGCTACCCATTCTTGGGCAAAGCTTTCCAAATCAGAGTCTGCCCACTGGATGTTTAAACCATACAATGACCACAGAGTCTCAGGTCCTGCATCAGACCTCAGATGCTACTACAACTACAAATACAGCAGCAAGAGTCTTGACTGTAGCAACAGGAATTTCCATTTGTTCCTGGTATGATTTGACTACCCAACACATATGAAAGTCAATCTGCAAACCCTGTGTGCTCAGCCATGGAGATGACCGGTGGACAGTGCTAAAAGGGAAATGGTGAGGGGAAAGGAAGGTACAAGTGGCATTTTCTTGTTGTGTTATCAAATCAAAGAAGAACAAGTGGTCCATTTGTTGCTGTGCATCTGTGCCTGTGTCTAATCAGAGTTAATTATGGTGAGCAGAGGCTCTGTGATGCTACTGGTCCCCAAGCTCTGAAGGACCCACTGCTTTATTCTACAGCTTCCAGTGCCAACTGCTGGAGCTGCCTATTGTCAAGCACCAAAAGGTAGAGATTGCACAGGATCCCTGGCAAGCAACACAAAGTATCCTAGCTTAGTACTAAAGCAATGACTAATCAGGGTATCCCAGGAGGAAGCTCTGCAATAGCTCTTGCAAGGGTAACAAGGACAATTTTCATAGATATGACACTTTAATCCAAGCAAAATGCAAGCAATCTTGTTTATTCTTGTTTATTCTTTCCTGGAGCAGCAGGTAACATGGATCCAAAAGAAAAAGACTCTTCCTGGGAGAAGGATTGCACCAGGATGGGTCGCAGCATGAACAGCCACAGTTGTTTTATCATAGCAGGACTAATAGCGAAATGCTATTAATTGCTGAATGCTGTTTTGTTTGGCAAATACAGGAAGCAGTTTACATGGCTACGGCAGTGCTCTGTTTCACAGTCCTTCTGAAATAGTATTATTGTAACGGGATAATACTGATTAAGGACAGTTCCCTGAGGAAGAAGGGCCTTTTGATGACTGAGTCATTTCCTTTCCCTGTTTGACTTCAGGAAGATAGCACTTCTCTCCCCACAGGCACACACCCTTTGTAGCCAGAGACTTCTCCAGCCAGGAGGTCAAAAGCACACGCCTCTGCCCTAGGTGGAAATGCCTGAGTGTGAGTCCTAAAGAAAGCACTGAATCACCAGAAATAAGCCAGCAGTCCAAGCAAAGACTATTTCCACCCCCCCGATACTCTATTTACCAATCCCCTTTCAAAACTACAGGATAATACTGTCTTTCAACCTTTTCGTCTTTGATTTCTGTTTCCATAGAGCATTGGCCAAGGAATTTGAAAATAGCAGTGGGTTTACCTGCTAAGCAAAGGCAATAACACCTCTACGAAACACTGAAGTACAGCTTTCTGTGTCTGCGTTTGATCACCTGCTATCAGTGAAGAGCTGACCAAAGCCACCAGCTCAGTTAACAGATAGGAGTCAGTAATAGCAAATGCTGCTAACTCCTAAACTGGAGCAAATTCAGATTAGGGAACTAGAGGGAAAAGATTCCATGTTCTCTTACAACTGATGGGCACCAATGCAATCCCAGTTCCCAAACCATGCAAGCAGCAGGGAATTCTGATCATACAGGAACATGGAAGATAAGAACACCCCTCAGACCCTTCTGTCTCTTTGACTTTTGTCATGTGTCACCATGGGACATGCTCTAACGAGCTCAAGTCTAACCATGGCTTAGCAAGAGAATGTTCCTGTTATCACTTCTGAGCTAAAACTGGGTTCTTCTAAACGTTTTCCCCTTTGAGGTACAGTAATTGCTCGCCGATTAGGCAGGAAACTGTACCAGCATTATTGCTCTAAAGGAGCCAGTGTTATCAAAAAACAACACATCAGGGCCTGTCCTCACAGGAAGGGAATCATAAGTAATCAGCAGTGCTATAATGCAATTGGCTGCTGGTGCCTCTGTGCTGAGGGGACAGAGCACAGAGAAATACATTTTAGGACTTTCTTTTGTTGCCAAAGTGTTTTAGAAGAGCCCTGGTTCCCCTTTGCCTCCCTGCTTGGCATCTCCAAACATTTCCTCAAGAGAACATAAACCAACCTCGGTGTGTGCAAGCGCAGTGCAAAGTCCTCCCACCTCCCTGAATGGCTATCTCTTCCCTGAATGCTTCACCAGTTTGCACTGGGAACGCTGCCCACATCAGGCAGTGGTTGTCAAGGGGAAGGACTGCCCTAGCGTAGCAAAGTGATGAAAATCTTTCAGTCATGCAATTCCTATGCTTTATTCTCTTTCAAGTTACCTCCCTTGGAAGTTCTTTCTAAGAGATAGGTATGCCCCAATGCCCCAGTGTGAGTGAATATGGCACAGGAGCAGCAACGGGTGTACAGTTGGTTCTCTCATGAAACAGTTGTCATAATGGCTTCTTCAAACTGTTCAAGTGGTAAGATAGCTTAATTTGATCCACATTACGAGATATAACAATATCATTTGACTGTTAGACTGACCAGGTCCTACACATCCATCAATCCATCCATCCATACACACATACATAAACACCTCCCCACAAAGTACACACCACAAGAACTCCACAGACTACTTCCCTCTGGATCACGAAGTAAGAGCCTGAGAGCCAGCCTCTCTCAGCATGCTCTACAAAGGGAAACAGAAGCACTTAGTTTGGTTAATAATACAGAATCTGGCTGGAAAACTGGCCTGGTCTTTTAAGCTAAATTCTACTCAAGGGCTATTTTGCTCTGCTTTTCAAGCTGTGGGGTTTGGGATTTGTAGGGATGTGCAGAGATGAGGTTCATCTGTCCAAATTCCTCACTGTGTCTTCAGAGCAGCCCTTTTTCCTTTTTGTTTTAAACATTTACTAGTCCAGCCGTGAGGATCAGAGGCATCAGGAATCCAGGAAAACTGCTGCATCTGTCAATGTTCAGGTTGATGGCTGTTGCAGGATGTGTTCCTGGGCTGACACAGATGAAGAGGGACAGGCGCTCATCGTTCATTACACACTCAGAGTGACAGAGGTCATCCCAAAGGGAGGTCTTTGTAACACTACACTGAAGCCTCAACCTCACGACTGGAATAGAATAGACAGACTTTTACAGAAGGGTAAAACCAGAGTGAATCCTCAGGGCCAATGGTGTGAGAAAATGTCAGGATTTTAACTGAAGCAGACAAAGCAATAAAGAGCACCTCCTGCAACAAGAGGCAACACCAGCCCCTTAAAAGTATCTGTTTGAAGAAGGAAGACAGCAGGTAAGAATTTGAAACTCACCAAGTGCTTCAGCCTCTGCTGCAGGTGACATTTGAGGTTTCCAAAGAAGATGCTTTTACAGTTTTTTCTCTACCATGTTTAGCAGTGAGTGAAGTACACATTGTTGGTTGTCCTGCTAGGAAAGTTTCCCAGGACTGGAATACTGCTTGAGCCTCTTGAACCTGCAAAATGCTGCTCAAAGGAGTCCCCTAATTCTCAATACTGGAGGCCTCCACTGCTGTCCATCACAGGTAAGCTGGTCCCCAGACACCAGGTTCTGGATAGATGGCCGGGGAGCATTGGATAGGGTCAAGGGAAGGATGTTTAGAAAGGGTTTCTCTTGCTGGAATATAGGTGGGGACTTCTAGGTCCTACCGTGGTCAGGTGGATCTGGGACATGGGGTGGTGATGGAGGAGAAGCTGTGAAACTTATGGAAACAAATGAAAGAGTGTCTCCTGGAGGAGAACTTCAATGGCTGTTCCTACTCCACTGAGTCTATCCTCAGCACAGACCTTCTGACAACCACTGATGGCTCAAAGAGGGAAGTAAGAAGACAGAAAATAAATTCTGTCAATGGAGCATTTGGTAATGTTCCAGGATTTTGCTGTTTGGTGAGTTTAACTATGGGTAACCAAAAGGAAAATATGTGAGCCCTGAGCTGCCAGAGAAGAGGCTGGAAAATCAGATAGTGCTGGGGAGAAAGCTCCCAACGTTTCATGCTTATCATCTGCCCACAGAAATAGAAATATTTGTCCTTCTATCTCTACTTTTCCTGTCTGTTTTTTTTCCCATCTCTTACACATGGAAGTGCTCACTGCTTTATTGAGCCCCCATACTAGCTTGGTGGCAGTATGCAAAGGGATGTGATCACATCCCCGCTGCTGCATCCCCCACACAACCTCTTAACCTCCACCTCAGGTGCCAAGACTGATAAGAGTTCACAGTGTAAAGTCTGAAGAGCCAAAGGAAGAACATCCTCTCCGAGAGACAGTCACGATTTCCCCATTTGGTCTGATCCAGAGGTCATCATCCTTCAAACCTCAAGGCCTATTGCAAGTATCAAGTTGCTTTTACATCTCAGCTGCTCTCCCTGAGATGACTTTTGTCAGTTTGGTTGTTTGTTTTAGTGGTGATGTTTTTACATTCAAGCCTGCATGCCCAGAAGGCACATAAAATAAGAGGCTTTTAAAAGCTAGAGGATAAATAAAACACAGCCTTGAATAAACAACAGGCTTTTGTCCTAATTTCCTTCCATTCCTTAATGGATGCTGATAAACTATCTGAATTTCTCAGTGTATTAATGCCACAATGACAGTAATATGAAACTCACAACCTCACAATAGCAACGATTTGACCAAATTGTTAGCTTTTAGACAAGCAATTGTTTCATTCAAAGGGGTTTGTAGGCTATCATGGTCTTACCAGCCTGCTCTTTTCTCTACCCCATCATAGACTATTCCAGAGAGATACATTTATCAATGGAAAACGCTAAACCCACCCAGGGTAAATATATTTAATAGAGAAACATATCTTGTTTGATTAAGTAAGAACGTGCACATTGTGTTTCATTACTGATTTTATACTCATCACTTGGTTTCTAAATAATGCTGCTTAGTGTTTAGATCAAAACGTCTCTTGGTATATAAGTCTGTGGCTAACAGAAGTATTAATATTTTATGTTGTTACGTTTTTCCTGTGCAGAGCAGCAACATAGTAAAGACACTGTTTTCAGAACCTAGAATCATGCTTCTGAGTCAAGTAAGAGAACTCGAGGAACATGCCAAAGAGACTTCTTCTTTGGGAAGCAGATTCACATCAGGTTAAATGTAGTCCACATCACTGCTTTTGTCAGCCAGCACCTCCATCTGGTTATTGCAGAGCAACCAACTGGTCCCCATTTCGCTGACTGAAGTACAAAGAGGAGTTCTCAGCCCGGGCTGAGCTGAGACCCTCATAACAACCACATGAACCACAGGCTAGTTGTAATGACGACATTAAGCTCCATGTTTTCCTAAAGCCTCTTGGTGATGATTGTCCCAACACATCACACACTTTGGAATGTATCCCTGTTGCTCTATGGCTGCAAGCAATGCCTGTTTCATCCTCATCATCTGACACTGTTGTATGTGCAAAAGTGTCACCACAGTAAAAGTAGCACCACAGTCCCATTTATGCTTCTTGTCCCCTACAGTTACTTCCACCATGGCAACCTTTCCTTTCTCGTTTCTAGTTATTCAGTGCTCGCACTGGCCCATCTTGGAAGACTGTGGTCATTTGTTTTGTGTATTTATGTATTTTTATGGTGAGGGTGGTGAGACACTGGCAGAGGTTGCCCAGAGAAGCTGTGGCTGCCCCATCCCTGGCAGTGTTCAAGGCCAAGTTGGACACAGGGGCTTGGAGCAAGCTGCTCTAGTGGAATGTGTCCTTGCTCATTGCAGGTGGGTTGGATTAGATGATGCCTAAAGGCCCCTTCCAACCCAAACCATTGTGTGAGTAGCTGCTCATACTAAGTGCCCTGTATTTAAGTGCAAGTACTGCTCCTACACAAGCTTCTTCCAGTATTTCACTGGCACTGTAAGCAGCAAGGCACCTTTTTAGCACTTCAGCTCAGTGGGGATTGAAGCCAAAGCCCAGGATTTCTGCTTCCAGCAGCTACAATCTGCAAGTCCACTCACCCCATTTGTGCTCTAGACTATACCAAAGGCAAGTCAAAACAGCCTGAATACCCACCCACCCTTTTGTTTTGAGAACGTTCCCAGGGCAAGTCACACCCAATTCATTTTTCTTTGTGAAGGTCTCAAAACAAAACAGGCTCCATAACATAAACACGCACACAGAGAGTACATGGCCAGAAACAGGCAGCAAGCAAAACACAGCTACAGAAAAAGACAACTTTGGGCAAGTCTAGACACTGCATTCATTTTGCATGTGTGTGCACTTGGTGCTTATTGCTTGGTGATGGGCTACCTGGTGGAAAAGTTGTTTCTCCTCTAGATCGATCTCTTCCCTTTCACGTGTTTCAGGACACATGTAACTTTTACCAAAGGGTGGTGATAATTTCACAACCAGATTTAACTTTGCTTCAGAAAGAGGCAAAACATTAAAGCAGATCAATTCATAAAAATACCTTGGACTATTGCACATAAAATGACTACACATCCAGGAATGGAAGCTGAGAGTTCGGAGACAAATGGAAAGCATAATAACTTGTTCCAAGAGGAACAGAGAAGCACCTTCCAACGAGCAGTGATATTTGTTCACTTATCGTTTTTTCCTAAAGGATTATTTTCTCATATAGCAAGGAAAGAAGCCAGGCCTTACATCATCAGAAACTCAATCTCTGAGCATCCATGTGAGAATCAAACAGGGTTGGGACTCAAATATCAAAAAGAAGATAGCGTGAGTTTATTAAACTCTGAGTTTGGAGAACAAAAGGAGGGGATCTCAGCTTCTGCAGTGCAGACAGGCAGGAAAAAAGAGATCTGTAATCTAAAATTAATATACATTTCAATTGTGAATGCAAATTAAAGTTGTCATATGCTCAGGATTGATCCAGCACCAAATGAAAGGGGAGTTGAGCCTCCCCCTTGCAGTCACCAGCCTTTTCTCATGGACATTGCAGTGTGACCTCAGTTCATCCTTGGGAGCTGACAGCACAAAGGAGCAGGTCTGTGAGCAGCAAGCCCTGCTGTGTTATGATGCATTCTCTCAGTCATAATGATTTGGAGAAAAATATTGTTCATGGGCTACATAAACAATTTGAATTGGCTCAGGCACCCCAAATGTGCTTTTTTTGCTTGGCTGCCAAGGCTGCTTTCTCTCTTGCTAATTATGTTTCACTTTAGCTTTCAGCAAAAACAGGAAATAAAGCATCCATTACTCGAATGACAACTTTTCAACAAGCCAACATTTCAACATCCATTGTGTAATTTCCGACCTAGAGCCAGCCAGGAGCTAAGTGCCTTTAGAACCGTATATCCCCTCTTACAGGGCCTCATCAGCCCCCTGTGCTCCTAAATAACAGGGCACAGTGTTTATGAGGCTGAAGCACAGGCCAGAGATGTTTGCCACTGCTACCCAATGCCCAAAGAACCTCATTCCAAAACAGAAGATTTCAAGAATCATAGCATCATAGAATCATAGAATAGTTAGGGTTGGAAAGGACCTGAAGATCATCGAGGCTTTTGTTGTCTCCTGTGGGCTGGCTGCAGCCATCTCCTGTATCGCACTGTGACTGATGCCTATTTTCATGGTGCTTCTTTTCCTGACATTCATTTTCATGGCATTTCTTTTCCTCCCCCCCATACACAACAAGAAGTTTCTTCCTCCAATAAAGATAGCTGATAGCTCAAGTCAGTGCAATAGATGTTCAATATTCACCTGCTCTGGTACAGAAGATAAAAGACGGAGGGAGGCTGGGTACCGTCACCCTTGTGTCAAGCGGCCATTGGCTTTATTCAGCCATCAGTGGGTTCATTTCTTTCACAACTGTATTCAAACCAGCTCTTTGTGTCCACCAGGAAAGTTCTATATAGATGTATTTGCAACTTTCAATTATCACCATCTGGGGCAGTGGACATGGAACTTGGTACAAACAAAGCATCTTCAAAACTGTGGTTACAGATGTCCGTTTTTCTTATGTAAACTCTCTGACATAAACGTTGTGGATTTGTTTAGGATGTCTGAAAATCAACTGGTGAGATTCTAGAAGCAGATTAAAATACAGTGTCTCCTCCCTTGGATGAAAATCTGGTGGTCTTGAACCACAGCACCAGCAGAAGGGGGTTGGACTGAGCAGTGCCTGTATTTAACTTCTACACCTCTGTTTCTTTAGTGCTGATATTGATCCTAAGCTCTGATGTGGTGGTTTTTTAACAAGTCTTGTGAGTTAGATATTTTTCCCCTCCTGAGACGCTCTGCTTTTTGTGGTTTCAATACACACTATCAAAACCACCTAGACAAGATGCTGTGTACCACTTCCCAGTTTGCGTGTGGAGAAAGAGCTCTTACTCCTCTTCTTCAGCCAACTGAGCTGTAATTGGCAAAGCAAGCAATAGGTATATACCACATCACGGGGGTGAATGAGGATGCCCTTTAAATTACCTATAAACCCCTTTGATTCAAACTGCTGATGTTGCCATAGGCAATTTGCTAAGCTTATTGATCATCTTCTGTTTAAATTAAAGTTTGATGTCCTGGAACAGGCTATTCAGCACGGAGAGCTAATGGGATGGGATGAGATACAGGGAGCGAGAAAAACACATGTACACAGGGGAAATGGATTGTGGTCAAGAAGAGAAAATAAAGAGAGGGTTATATGCTGAATAGGTTCCATGGGTCAGCTAGCAATAAATATTGTGGTGATAAAAGAGTCCAGTGTAGACGTTGAAGGTAACGGGTTTGCTGTGTAATTAAAGGAAAATGGGCAGCAAAACACTGTTTTCTAACTAAACTGAAGACACTAAAAAGAGCTTTAGGATTTATTCCAAATGTGTGCCTACATCCTCAGTGATTTCTGCCAGAAATTCAAGCTCCCCCAAGTTTTGGTAAGCTGGGTTAGATGGCAGCTGGTGCAGGCAGGAGGTGATAGGCTGCAGGTAGATTTTGGCTGAAGCAGCTTGTTAGAGGTTGTTCCCTCTGGCTGCCTGTCTGTCTCTCCATATGGCAGTCAATCATACAACCATTCAAATAGAATAGAATAGAAGCAACCAGGCAAGACCTTTAAGACCATCAAGTCCAACCATTACCCCAGCACTGCCAAGGCCACCACTAACCCATGTCATTGACGGCCACTAAACTACATGGGTTTTGAACACTTCAGTGATGGTGAGTCCATCACTGTCCTGCTCAGCCTGTTCCAATGCCTGACCACCCTCTGGGGAAAGAATTGTTCCTCATCTCCACTCTAAACCTCCCCTAGTGCAGCTTGAGGCCGTTTTCTTTCGTCTTATCATTTGTTATTTGGGAAAATAACACTTGGAACAAGTCCAGAGTAGGCCACAAGGATGATCAGGGGACTGGAGCACCTCCTGTATGAAGATAGGCTGAGAAAGTTGGGGCTGTTCAGCCTGGAGAAGAGAAGGCTGCGTGGAAACCTCAGAGCAGCCTTCCAGTATCTGAAGGGGGCCTATAGGGATGCTGGGGAGGGGCTCTTCATTAGGGACTGTAGTGATAGGACAAGGGGTAACGGGTTCAAACTGAAACAGGGGGAGTTTAGATTTGATCTAAGGAAGAAGTTCTTTACTGTGAGGGTGGTGAGGCACTGGAATGGGTTGCCCAGGGAAGTTGTGAATGCTCCATCCCTGGAGGTGTTCAAGGCCAGGTTGGACAGAGCTTTGGGTGAGATGGTTTAGTGTGAGGTGTTCCTTCCCGTGGCAGGGGGTTGGAACTGGATGATCTTAAGGTCCTTTCCAACCCAAACCGTTCTATGATTTTATGATTCTATGAAAAGAGACTGACCCCCACCTCACTACAACCTCCATTCATGTAGTTGTAGAGAGCGATAAGGTCCCCCCTGAGCCCTCTCTTCTCAGACTAAATAACCTCAGTTCCTTCAACCATTCCTCATAAGACTTACAAAACCAATAAAAGCTTTAGAAGGAGGAAAAATCAGGCTTTCATAGAGAATGAAATGTACCTTCCTCATGTGTACCCAGCAGGACTGTGGCTTTTCTTCTTCTGTGAAGATCCAGCCTTATTTCATGGTCTTTCTTAGACTGATGTTCAAACATTTCAATATTTTCATTGCACAAGACCACACTTGACCTAACATTAATGAAACAGATGCACCTGTGGAGGGAGTATCAAGATAAATTCTGCATTTGAGTTACCAGAGGTGTAACTGAGAGCACAGGTTAACTCACTTCAAATTCAGAAACTCTGAAATCAGTCTTCACCCCAAAGAACTGAATCCTGCAGAGCTGCTGAGCAGAGAACCACAGGCAGAATGGATTGGGAAGTCTTTCTAAACCAGGATTTCCCTCTAAGCTGCAGCAGAAGCATTGCAGTAGGGCTGGGGATGCACAATGTGCATGGATGAAGAGGTTTTATTACTTACCCAAGAGGCAGGAGGACAACAGCTACTACTGAGCTTATAAATACAAGCTAGGCCTTTACAAAGAGTATATTTTGCCCATGCTGACTTAGGAAGTTATTTGATAACCCCCAAAGCTTATTAAAGCTGAAATAGTCCTGGTAAATAGTGGTCCTGTGGCATGCATAGATCTTCTGAGAAGCCCACTGTGGGCTGTGTGGCAGGCAGGATGGTTTTACATTCTCTGTTGCATTTTGTATTGCTGTGGGGTCCAAACTTGCCCTCAGTACAATTTTACTCATCTTCGTATTTGGCAATAGAGAGATATCACTCCTGCTTCCAGCCAGTCCCAGGAACAGCTCATGCTGTTGCAAAGAGAGTTTTCACTGTTAAGTGACAAAGGAATTGCCTTATGTCTGATGCTGATGCTTGCGTTGCAGCAGCAAACAAGAAGCAGTGCCACACTGTATTTCATTTGGCTTGGAAAGCAAAAGGAACACAAGGAGGGAAGAAACTCTGGGAGTAAAGATACACAAATGTGACAACGGAGATACGTTTACTTTCCTTCACCTAAAATGGGGAAGGTGAGAGGCAGAGATTTACCAGGACAGCTTAATGGAAATAAGAAATATAAGCTGTTGGCTACCACATCATACTAAGTAAGTCACACCATTCACAGCCCACCTCTGCTCATACAGCCCTTGGAAACAAAGGCTTAATTGCTCCAAACCTGAGTTTACTGCTTTGTATCTGTTTTGTATAAATACAGAGGTGAGGTTTAAACCATTTAACCCTTCTTAGCTGCTAGAAATTGGAGAAACCCATGGCCAAATATTCCACCCATTTTCTGATGTAGGTCCAAGCAACCCAAATGACCCAACCACAGCCTCAGCCCCAGCCTGCAGATGTTTTACAGCCATCAAACCTTCACTGCTGATGGATGTCAGCCGGTACCCGGAGAGCTGTGGTGCCCGGGAAGAGCTATCACAGGAAGCCATCTGTGCACAGGCAGCTCTGCAGGAAACCCAGCCAGGCCAGCACCCATCTTTTATTATTATTTCTCTCCCTGACAGTTTTCTCCTTGACACTTTCCCTAAACGACACTGGAAAGGAAGTGAGTTGTCAATTGAAAATCATCACTTATTATTAGTGGGGATATGCAAAGTAATTTACTTAAGAAACTGATGTGAAGCAGATTTGCATTTATTTCCTGTAGGCGTAGTTAACAGGAAATGTATTTGAAATGGAAATAATGAGAAAACTACAGAGGGAGCCTTTAGGATCATAGAAACATTCAGGTTGGAAAAGACCTTTAAGACCATTGAGTCCAAACGTCCAACTTTTCCTGAGAGGAGTAACATTGTCTGGCCAGAAATTCATGTTCTGTTTTGATGAATTCTTGCAAACACAGCAGGGTTACAAAGAGGGAGGAAGAGGGCAGGAAAAGAAATCAGTTAGTGAATGAAGTCTGATACAAGCTTTAAGGGAGTCACAGAAAAGCAATAGCACAGAATGTACCTATAGGATCTCTGTGAACACTCTCCTAAGGAAGCAAAGCCAATCCCAAATTAAAATGATGTCTTTTCCACAGCTAAATAATGATTGAAATGGCCATTTATTCTACAATGGTCATTAATGCTACGATGGCCATTAACTCTACAACACCCAAAAGGTGGTGGGAAGAAAATACAGAAAATGATGCTGAGATTGCAAACTAAATTATCACGTTGCTCATAACCATCACTGCAATATGAGGGCAGTTATCCCACCTTGGAAATACCTTTCCTCTGCCCAGGCCACTATGTAATTACTCTATTTCCCATTGTACAAAATAACAAAAATATCTCTAAAATATTCCCTGAACAACTGTTATTCATAAAAATCTTCCTAGATTGAAACTATAAATCTACAAAATGAATCTAAAATAAAAAAAAAACCTCAAAATCTATAAAATCAGTTTTATCAATTCCATGTAGACAGTGTCATTTTAAGAGTCCAGTGATTCTATTTGTGTTATCTTATGTCATTTCTGCCATACCCCACTGTGGGGAAGACCACTAGATTTTGGAGTCAGCCTTGTGTTCACCTCCTGTGAGTGGCCTCAGGGTGGTCACAAACTCTAAGCCTACATGTCAAACTTGGGTTGGCTCAGAGGTGGAAGGAGAAAGGATGCCAAATCCACACAGTGGTGTTGGCAACAGCGTCTCACGGAATAATTCCTAGAATCACAGAATGGTTTGGATGGGAAGGGGCCTTAAATCTCACCCAGCTCCAACCCCCTGCCATGGGCAGGGCCACCTTCAAGTCCTGTCCAACCTGGCCTTGAACATTGCCAGGGACGGGACAAAATTGCATTTCTGCCAACAGAGCCTGTTTCACCTAAGGAAGGCTTCAAGAAGATGCTGAAGGTTTAAGCTATGGCTACAAAATCAGTATTTTGGTGGCACAGTGTAACAGCATAGGCAAATATTCCTATGTAGGTCTGTCCCAAGTTTCCTCCCCAGCAGGTAGTAAAGGCAATAGAAAATCAGACATCAGGAAGGCGGTGAAGGAATCTCTGTGTCTAACAGGGAATCTCCTAAAGCAGCAATCCCTTCAGTAAACAGGAACATTGGGGATCTCCCTGCCTTGCAACAGCACTCACAGCCCTTGCAGGCTGCAGAACAACCCAGCTGCAGGGGATGGGGAGGAGAAGTTGTGCAACAAGCTCAATCGGTGCTGAAATGCGGAAGGAAATAATGTGTTAAATGATTTAATTTTCTAAGTTTGCTTTGTTCCTTCCAGATAGACCTAGAATTGGGGCTGATTACAGTGCCTTGTTTTGATTAAAGATCTAAGGCAGAGACATTTGTATCAGTTTCAAAGAGTTTCCACGTCTTGTATTTCATTTTCACAGCGGGGTCAGGAATTCAAAAGGCATATATCTTTCATTCTTTATAGCTAAAAAACGATTCTCAACAATGTTAGTTTAACACCAGTCAGCTCCACTGACCTTACATTTCCTATACTTCAGTGGAATTACTCCAGATTTACACTAGTGGAAGCAGGTGTAACCCTATGGGATGGTAAATGAATTTACAAGCTTTAAGTAGTCTGCACATGCTTGTTCCACTTCTTGAGGACTTTAGATGGAATTTAGAGGGAATCAATTATGTCTTTCAGCTCTACGTATTCCATCAGCCAGGTTTACTGTGTAATGCAGCCAGAATTTGGGAGTTAATGAGCCACGTGCAGTCTCTGATGCACCCTGTGATGCCATTGAGATCTGCCCCCCCCCCATCACTCCTTCTGCCAGCACCTGACAAATCTGAGCACCTCTGTAGTGCTGCAGGAGATTAAAGCAACATTTCTTTTGTACTACCCAGTAATCTTTATGCTCGGTGGTAAAGTTAATGTACGGGATTGTCACTCCACTCATTTCACAGCGGCTACCAAAGAGCCTTCAGAGAACAATGAGGTGCTGCTGCTACCAGCCTAGAGCAGACCTGAGGCAGCAGTGTAGAGGCAAACACATCTCACACCCATCCATTCAGAGGGTGCGCAGTACAAAAAGCAAGTGCTGGAGAGAAACGCCGTCACCACCGCTCCTAAATGAATCATTACATAGAATCTAGGATTCTTAATGCTCAGCACCGTTGTAACAACTAGAAAGCACCTCCACCCCCTGAAGTCTCTAATGCTGAGGAACTGCAACTCTCTTGAGGCTTGGTGAGAGGAGAAATGGGGGAGAAATGTATATTAGACAACTCTGTTCTTTAGTGAGTGTGTTCCTTTTAATAAAGAATGAAGACAGGCTTACAGACCCTATTAGTTGTTCCACATACACATTCATTGGGAAGGGGAATTAGTTTCTGGCTACCACACAGCCACTGGGTAATACAAAGGAAAGATTCCTTTAATCTTCTGCAGCAGTATAGCAGTGTCCAGGCTTGTCAGAAGCTGCAGGAGGGGTGATGGCCTGGCTGCTGACAGCCTTCTAATTGGGTAGTAGAAAGCAGCTCTAAATGATGTGTTTGTGCCAACAAGTGTGGCTCGACATCAAGAGAGATCTGCTGGGGAACGGAGAGGGGGAGTACAGTGGTACTGCAGGGCTGGATGCAGTCCGAGCCAACAGGGCTTAGGTTTCAGAGCCAGCAGGGCCTGATAATGCTGAGGTTACTGGTTAATGCTGCTGGAAAGCTACTGCAGAGAAGACATTGTGTGACAGGAGCTAGAAGCAATTGGAAGGGAATGTCCAAAAAGAGGTCTCTGTGTCCCAGCAGTGGAACTTGAGCTCACAAATTGCCTAGAAGATGGGAGATGCACTGGAAAGCATACATCCACAATGGGTTTGTCCTTCAGTTCTCTTGCTCTGTACCACATAACCACAGTGCTCCCAGTGCTACCTGCTGCATTGCTGGGATCCAGCAACCAAGATCCACAAGGATTGCCTGTGTTGGCCCCTGATTTTCCAAAGCCACTACAAATCAGCAGCAGAGCTGCCAGAAGCTTCACACTGGAAAACACAGGCAACGTTCTAATACTGTCTTCACTTAAATATGAACAGGAGATGCTGAACAACTCCACCCTGAGACCTTACGGGGAGGCATCTGAGTGAACAAGCTGATGTGTATGGGCTGAGTTACTGCACCTACATGCTACTGTGTTTAGTTAACTCTAGAACTGAGTCAAAGGGGAACTGAAACCACAGTTCAGTCTGAAAACACTCAGCCCCCGTGGTTGTGGAATTAAATGTCTGCTTGAAATACAAAGGCTGACAAACTCACTGCCTAAAATACCTGGAGAGAGAGCTGTGCCATAGGCAGGGTAAGAGAGGCACCCGGGCTCAGGAAGGAGCTCTGGTTAGAGCAGAAAATGCAGGCCAGCCTGTCCAGACTTCTTCAGGCTTTGCTGTGCTTGCTGACCAGTAAGAGAAGCTGCAGCTCTGTGGTGAAAATCTGAGCAGGTTACATCGGAGTCTAAAGGTCCCAAATGGAGCTAAGAAACGAGAAAGGAGAGCTCCAGCAAAGGGTGCAGGCCAGAGCAAAATGCCTATTGCTCTAAACTGAGGGTGGCCGTGACTGTGCTTCCAGTAGCCCCAAGTCTATACAGAGCTTCTATTGTTAACAGCAGAGAAGCATAAATCAGCAATGGATAGTGGTGACCAGATGGGGTAGGAAAGTACTGAATGCTCTGCCAGCAAACCTCTCAGCATCCCAGCTCTCCTCCTTTGGCATGCACCTGACTTCCCCATGTCCTGCCAGAGTGAGGAGATGGCACTGCTCATAGCTGTGGAGGCGCTCCAGGGGTGAGCCAGCTACTCAACATCCAGGAGCAAGGAGGCAGGACAGCTGCCAGCAGCAGATTCCCCCATGGAGTGCACACTGCGACCCAGTGAAGGCAAAAGGATCACACCAGCATCACTCCAACACTTGTGAACAAGGTGACCAAGGGAATAAAGGTCGGGATTGATGAATACTCCAAACAACAGAAGAGTTTGATAAAGCCACTGTAAAGAGGAGATATAGTAACAGCACAGAGAGATACTAGTTGTGCTACAACCAATACTGCTTTCTCATTTAAATGATGCTTATCCACAGTCTGGTGTGCATGGAGGGGAAGCCAGACAATTCATACCCACAGCAGCTAGAGGTAGCTGATAATTTGGTCAGTGGTGGAGTGCAGCATATTTCCCTAACATCTGTGGTAACTGGAAATGTACCCATCCAATTTTCTCCCCTACCCCAGCCACAAAGGGAGACCACTCCAATTATATTCTAGACAAAATTAAGGCTGATGTTTACCATTATCTCCCTGGTAACTCTCTTCTCATGACTACATTATGCAACCTAATTGTAAAGCTGCCTCAGCTCACTGGGGTTGTTATTAAATGCACTCTGCTGCTTTTCTTCCCAAGGTCAATGTTAATAATTAGGTGCTGGGATGCCTGTGACAGAGCCTTGTTAGGTAGAAAAAAGAAGGGAAGCAATTTAAAGGATGTATCAGAAATTCCCAGGTGATGAAATTTCAGGGGAATATTAGAATATGTGCTGAAGGTGGGTCAGTGAAGTTGGGTGAATTAGCGAATAGGAGGGGGTCCAGCACACTGGTCTGTGGGTGAAGCTTGGACAGGCTCACAGTATGAAGGACACTGAATGGTTTTCTATAGGGAATGTGGGAAAGTGAGTGATGAGATTTGAAGCTGAGCTACACTGCATGACACCAGAATTCTTCATTAGAACTATCTCCTATTATATTGTTTTATCACATCTTAAAGCCCCAGAAGAAATTAACAGCAGAAATAACATTATAGAGTGAGGAGTAAGAGGATGTGTATTCCTGGAATGATGTTAGACTTTCTGGTAATACTGCCAGCTAGTGCTAAGGTTACTACATCTACCTGGTGACTCTCAGGTGATAATATGAAAGTGTGTCAGCTAGAGGCAGCAGTAATCTTTGTTTGGGAAACAGCTTGAAAAGCAGCCTTCCAATATCTGACAGGGGCCCACAAGGATGCTGGAGAGGGACTTTTCATCAGGGACTGGAGTGATAGGACAAGGGGTGATGGGGTCCAACTTAAACAGGGGAAGTTCAGCTTAGATATAAGGAAGAAGTTCGTTACTGAGAGGGTGATGAGGCACTGGAAGAGGTTGCCCAAGGAATCTGTGGCTGTCCCATCCCAGGCAGTGTTCAAGGCCAAGTTGGATGGGGCTTGGAGAAACTTGGTCTAGTGTGAAGTGTCCCCACCTATGGCAGGGGGGTTGGAACTGAATGATCTTAATGTCCTTTCCAACCCAAACTGTTCTATGATTCTATGATAAAAGATAAAATTACATGCCATGCAAATCTGTGTGTGTCTCTGTGTGTTTACAAGTGCATGCACGCACACACACACACAAATATATGATTATATACACATTGCACAGACACACATGTACAGATGTGTGTGTATACAAAAACAAATAAACATGTAAATAGACACACACATATGTGTGTATGTATATATAAACAGTGGAGCCCGAGCTACAGTTTCTCTTTGGTCTATGACTGCCTCTGGAATTTTCCCTGAAGGAATTGCTTTCCCAGTCACTAAACTAAAAGTACTTGCAGGTCTGACTGAAAGCCCGTTTCGGTTCAGGTATGTCTCTCCTCTGATGTGTATGGGTTGGGATGAGATATTTAATACCAAGTAAAAACTATCCCCAATGCTTTACTAGAGTGATTCCCATGCATAAGCATAGGAAAGAGGACTTACCATGGGAAAAGCCAAAATTACTTGGAAACACTACACTGTAGAGCAGTAGTCTTATGAAAACCATAACAGGGTAATTGGATCTGGCTTCTGTGTAAGGCAGCAAGGGCTCGATGGGAGCAAGAGAAATCAATAAGACAAGAGAGAAGAAATGGGGAGGGTGAACCTTCCACAGTTTTGCACTGAAATATCCCTTCATCTTACCGCCTGTAACTCACTTTTCATCATCTCTGTGTATGACCTGCAGCTGAAGGTTTCTCTCAGCTATAAACACAGACTTGCATTGTTTTTTTTCCCATCTTTGTTGATTGATGAGGAAAATAATGCAAAATGACCCAAAACTTTGTAACTGCTGCAACTTCTTTATGCACCAGGCTTCGTATCTAACGTCTGGACCTCACAATCCCACAGCAAACCTCACCCTGAGTGTGGTTTTTACTGTTCTGGTTTGGTTTCTTCCAGTTCAAAAGAAAGGTTAACCCCCAAAAAGGGAAGTGCATCCTTGGTCGGGAGTCTTTCAGTCGCCTGAATCATACTTTACCAAAAGCCTCCAACGTATATTCAAGTTAGTGCATGTGGTCATCACTCCAGGAAAACTCCTTATCCTTTCTATCACCTCTTTTATCCTCATGGAGGTTAGAAATTATGCCAGCTACGGGAATGATGCAGAGTCTTTCATATGAAAAAAAGCACAAAACCAAACCAAAATCAAACAAACCAGCACTTGTGAAGACTGCACAGTCCAGGCTTGAAATTACTGGGTAAGAAAGAAATTTCTAGGTCCATTTCTAGACCCAAACTTTCCACTTCTTTAGAGCATCATCCAAAGGGCTGGCATCTGAAGTGTCAAAGCTTCAGTCCAGTGTGCAGTGGGAAGGAGGATTCTTCCATTTTGCAGATAGGTAAATTAAGGAATGGAGTGGAGAAGAGATACTCTAACAGCAAATGGTGTGCCAGTAGCAGAACACAGCCCAAATGACAGAAATCCTTATTGCTCTTTGACACTTTTCATGTTAACCATTCACCTTCAGTCATGGTCTGGAATTTCCTATCCCACAGAAAGCATTAGCAGAAAATCTAGGCCACTGTCACTGAGATTTAATTCTTCTATTTATGCAGAGACTTCAGTCTCCATAAACTGCAGTTTAGGCAACCAGCATTCCTGGCTATCAAGGACAGCGAAGTTAATCTTACTGAACACAGACTCCCCTAAATGAGGGTAACCTGAAATAGTTCAATTGCATCCATAAGCTCTAGGGAGAATAAAGCTAGGATATACTAAAGAAATAAAGGTAGGAGAAACCTGAGACTCGGTGGTGGTGATAATGATGAACCAGTGGCCTTCCAAAAACAAGCTGAAAGTACTGAGTCCAAGACAGGAGGTTTCTTTGGGAACAGGCACATTGAGCTATTTCTTTAGATTACACCACTCATAGAAATGATGCAGTTTTACATCAAATGTTCTTATAGAGCAATACCTAGGAAAGTCCAGCCAACTTATTCATGGCATGCTATTCCAAGCACTAAATGCTAAATGCACTTATTAACAGTGTGTTTGATTTCAGCCATGAGAGATTAGTCTATAGTGTGATCTTGATTAATAAAAGTTAACTGAAGCCAAAACTCGTCCCTTAGGATTTTCAATCCATGTACACAACAAAAGCTGCACTAAAAAGCACTGGAAAATACAGCTTCACAGAGAAAGGGACAATGGAAAGAAAAGCCCTCACTAAAAATAGTGCTGGTCTTTTTGTCCCTGTGCAGGAAACGTCGGCACCAACAATTGTAGTGCTGAATAATGCTTTGTCTTTGGGAACTATTCAGCAGGAGGCAAAAGTAAATCAACAGCTAATTCTGCTGAGGGAAGTAAACATCTGCACATGGGAACGTTGAGGCAAAGAGGTACTGAGGGACTTGCTCGAGGTGAGAAAAAGAAGTTGCTCCTGATTGCTGGTCACCTATTCCAGTGGGACACAAGAGTCCTTAGATGGAAATGCCAAATTTCACTGCCCAGAGGAAGAGTTTAGTATATGTAAACCCAATAAATGAAAACTGAGTTGTCCACAAAAAGTGTATGTTTTTCCTTCAAAGCTATTCGAAGATGCAGCCCCTGGTTGGCATGCTGAGGACCTTTTTGTGGGGCTTTTTGCTGCAAATCCAGCAGGAACTGGCACGAAATGCCAGCAGAGAAACATGAACAAGTGCTTCCAGTAATGCCACTGGAACACACCCTCCCCCAGTAGTCTGTTAGACATCCATGAGGCCAGGACATTGTTGCTTGGCAGCTTCTGCATCCCACACTAGCTCCTGTAAAGCCATGTTTCAGTTTAGTTTGAAACCCAACCTGATGCATGGTGTTGCCTGGTGTCTCTGCTGTGTGCTTTGCTCAAGGCACACTGACAACTTTAACCCTCACTCTGCATTTTCTGGTTACTCTTTGTCTTAGCAGACCAAGTTTGAGCTCTGCCCCATTAAGCACAGTGGAGTAACATATTTATTATGCATGTACCAGAAAATTTACTGCTATTCTTCACTTTTCTTAGCTCAGACCTTCATTGAGCATCTCTCCTTCAGAGCAGAGAGAGAAAACAAGAAATAATCTGAGGGGTTTAATTACAATTATTTTAGATGAGGACACACATGGCATCTGCAGGGCCATGGGGCAATCTCAGCACTACCACAAGTACTGTGCTTCAAGAGCTGACTTTGTCTCGGAATATTTGTTCTGGATCTGGCTGAAAAGGATGACAATAAAACACATCCAAATCATCTTCAGCTTCTTTATTGCATGCTTTCTTCATAGAATCATAGAACGGTTTCGGTTGGAGAGCACCTTAAGATCATTCAGTTCCAACCCCCCTGCCATGGGCAGGGACACCTCACACTAAACCATGTCACCCAAGGCTCTGTCCAACCTGGCCTTGAACACCACCAAGGATGGAGAATTCACAACTTCCCCGGGAAACCTGTTCTGGTGCCTCACCACCCTCACAGTAAAGAACTTCTTCCTTACATCTAACCTGAACTTCCCCTGTTTCAGTTGGATCCTGTCACCCCTTGTCCTATCACTACAGTCCCTGATGAAGAGTCCCTCCCCAGCATCCTTCTGACACTGAAAGCTGTTCTGAGGTCTCCACGTAGCTTCTCTTCTCCAGGCTGAACAACCCCAGTGTTCTCAGCCTGTGTTCATACAGGAGGTGCTCCAGCCCCTGATCATCCTCATGGCCTCTTCTGGACTTGCTCCAACAGCTCCATGTTTTCCACTGGTTTTATGCAGAAAAGCTTTCTGCAGGTTGAGAGACTGATCTTCCAGAGAAGTGCTCTTGGCCTGTCCAGCAATGCAAGTACTCAGCTATGAATATGAGAAACATCTCATTACCTTCAGGGAGCTTATCTGCAAGACCTGAGGTAGTCTGACCAAAGCAAGGAATACAGGTGGGTTCTCCACAGTCACTGGCCACTGTGTATTATAAGTCGCTATGTTATTTTTCTAAGGAATTGAGCCATTCCTTGTGTGCCAATGTCGATGTTTTTGTCTCTCACCAGAACTTTGGAACCAGCTGATCCCTTTTAGATAGACAAAGGGACAGAGGTCTTCAATATATTAATTTCCTGTGAATGTTGACGATATGACTAGAAAGGAGGCAGCATGCCTGTATGTCTGCAGTGTGTGTGCACAACTATGTCATCTGAAACCCCAAAAGTGACCTCACATTATGGAATTGCTCGCATTATTCCATCAGGAGCTATTCAGAATGTGAATACCTCAATCATGAGGGAAATTTTGACTCAGAGTTTATACTTTATTAAGCCTTGAGGCACAGAGCCAGAGAAACCAAGCTCATAGAAATGTCTATTTTAAACATCTTTCAAGTCCTTATATGTGTTTTTGACCCACCTTTAAATTCAATCTCTGATTTCTTTAAACCAACACAATAAATGCAGATTTTTTTTTGGGGGGGGGGGGGGCTGTTCTCTTGCGATAGTTCAGTTTTTCAATCTTCTGGAAAGGTTTACATTTTACTTTTCAGATCACAATGTAAATACATCAGAAATTCTAGCCATTGTATAACTCAGTCCTGTCTGCAGAAACCTACGAAGAGAGCCTTTTCCCTTAACAGAAATAAGAGTGACTGTCATGCTGTAATAGCTTAAAATACATTGGAGAGAATGTTTTTAAAGATGTGTTCTAATGACCAGTGATGGCTCTAAAGTATTGGGAGATCTTGGTTCAAAGCCTCTTGGAATGAATATCAGTCCTTCTGCTGACATTACTAATCTCTGAATCAGGCTCATTAATGTATTGCAGATATTATAACCCTAGCTGGCAAAAATTAGAATGCAGTCATAAAAATAGACATCAAATACACTTCTCTTCTGGGAATTAATATAGCAGTGAAGTATTTCTGCTACTAGTGCTTTATTACAGATATTTTCTTCCTGTTTTTAAAGGAATTAAGAGGGCAAACTCAGGCAGAACTCTGCCTTCAGCATCAGCCAGTACCTAATGCCATAGGGACTGGCGAACGCTCACATTGCTGTAATAGTTTTCACTCTGGCACTGTAAATCCATCCTTTCCGGGATGTGCTGTGCTGATGGAGAGGAGGAAGGGTGGGAGGGGGAAGAAGAGATATTCAGGCAAGACTTTCCCATCTTTAGCTTCTCTGTGATTAACTACAGATCGATACTTCGTACTCGCCAGCTTTTATAGCTCATTAACATCAAATGGTGTCAAGATATAAATTTGTTCTATTGCTTGCCAAGAACTAGAAGCAGACACCCGTAAATGTTCCCTGGGGACATAAATGAGGCACAATTTAGTTGCTCAATTTGAATCCTAAGTAGAAAAATAATACTTGGATGCTTTACCTCTGGGTCTCAAAGTACCACACAAAAACATGGGGGGGGGGGGGGGGGTATGTGCGTATATATGTAAGAGAAGGAGAGGGAGAAGAGAGAGGCGGTGACTGTTGCTTTGGTCCTGTGTGGAGCTGAGAAGAAACCAGCAATAGAGAACCAGGCACTTCTTTTCCAGCCGCTGGGATCATTTTCAGGTTGCCTACCTACCGGAGCACCCCCTCCGCATGGAGAAAGTGCTATGAAATGCCCTCGTAAGGTGAAAATGCAGCGCCAGCTCCCAGCCCGGGCTCTGGGGAGTCCCAGCTCTGTCTCTTTAAGGAACCCAGCGAGTCGTGATGCTGCTGTTTGTATTGCTAAACCCCCAGGAGTCCAGTTAAGAAATGGGCAGCTGTCTCTTTAAGTGTGATTTCCTTCTATTGTATTTGAATCGTGATCAGGAAAAAGGAAATGAAACCAGAGACCCGGGGCTGAGCCACGGAGTAATAATAATACTAGCGATGCTGATCTCCCCATTTGCAGCGCACCCACCGGGCTCCGGAGCATGTTCAGAGCTGCCCGGGCAGGAAGCCTGAGCGGAGCCCCGGGAGCTCCGGGCTGAGGCCGCGGTGGCCGCCGAGGCAGCCGCTCCCCGCCCGCGGCCGCGGGAGCAGCTCCGCCGCCCGGCGCGCCAGCGGAGCGCGGCGGGGATGGGAGGTCAGAGCGCGGTAGCCGCGGAGTCCGGCCCGGCAGCGGCCCCGGCCCCGGCCCTTATTTCTCTCTCTCTCTCTCTCTCTGGTGTTGCAGGAGGAAATCCTGTGAATGTCATTGGGGGGCGGAGGGGGAACTCAGCTGGTGACAAGGCTTCGAGAGCAGACAGCCTCTGCGGGGGCAGCGGGGGCAGATCCCACCACAGGCACGCTACAAAGGAACAATCCCTGCCAATGTCATCGGCCATCGAGAGGAAAAGCCTCGATCCTTCCGAGTAAGTGGCCTCTTTTTCTCCTCGCGCCCCCCACCCCTTTCCTCTATCCCCGGGAGCCTTTCGTTGGCCACTTACCCATCCCCGAAGGAGCCGCTTGCCCGGCTCCGCCGCCACCGGCATTGTGTGCCCGGCAGCGGGAAGCGGGTGGCTCGGCACAAGCTCCCGTCGCTCCTTCCCACCTGGAGCCGCCCTGGGGGTACCGGTACAGGGCACCGGCGGCCCCGGTCCCGCCGGGGGCTGGCGGTGGGGTGTGGGTCATTGCCAGCTCCCCAAGTTATGCGAAAGACAAGCCGGGAGCAGGGAAGCGGTAATTCCGCCCCCCCAAGCAGGGCATTTTCCACCCGTTCATGCGCCCCACGGGCACTGGAACGGCTCAGGGAAAGGGAGAGCATCGCGTTTTCACAGCTTAAGGTGTTTTTCGTTTGGAGGGACCCTCTCTCTGCCCTGTCTTTGACCTGCCCCAACTCATTGTAGCCGATTACAGTGAAAGGTCAGAGCTGTTATCTGTGGGTGCCCAACTTCCACATTTTTACAATGCAACTTTCAAGAGCTTGGATAAATTGCTTTGCTGCGGGCAGGGTGCTCTGCAAAGGGCATGCAGAAAGACTTGGTTGTAGAAAGGATCCCTACAAAGGGATACAGAAGATGAGAATTTCACCTTCATGAGGGTTTCCCGCTCAGCGAAGGGACCAGTGCTGTGTCCTAATCCCAGCTTTAGGGCTGCGCTCTGCAGCTTTCCCATCCCTCTGGCACACACAGACACCCTATCCCACCGTGGCAAGAGGCACAGTAGCGCAGCATAAACCCAGAGCCATTCCAGCTCTTCACATGCTAATAACTGAAATTATGTTTGTCTGGAATTATGATAAAACAGAAGAAAAACACAGTCTAAAATCTCCATTTTTAGATGACACTTCAAGCATCACTCTTAGTAAACTTGAGTCATTTGTGGTTTGTTTCCTGTGAGCTAAACGCCACTAGAAATGCCATTGCTTGAAGCCTGGAGTGAACACATGGAAACTGTTTCTTGGGGGGATTAAATTAATTCATTCCATGTCACATCTGATGTTTTATGTTATATTTCCTCTTATTCTATGCTGTTTTCTTAAGAAACAATAATCCAAGCTCCCAGGTATATGATGTCCAGGTTTCAATTACAAAGTTCTAGTAATCTTTATTTATTTACCTACTTTGTGTTCAAGTGACTTTTAAGTGCTGGCTTAGAAATCTGTGGACATCAAAAAGCTAATGCAAAAACAAGCAACTCTGTTCTGCATAAACATCCGCTCGGCTGTTCCGGAGTTCAGGGCTTTCACAGAAACCTGGCCTTGTGATTCCTGCACACCCCTGAGATGAAACATTTTAAGGTCCACCTGAAGTTTATATGGATAATAAAGGAAAATTATGTGTATTTCCTCCTATTAGAAAGCTCACTGAAATTGTCAGAGTGGAAACCATGTGTTAGGAAAGGGAGGATAAACTTGGGAAAACTAGGGCCTAATCAGGTACTGAGTTCCTCATGATTTTAGCAAAGCATCACAGGGTGGGGAGCTGGTAAGAGAGGGATGTTGTGACACAACTTGCAGGGTACAGCAGTTGAAACATAGAGGAGCGAAAACCAGAACAGAATCTAGTCAGATAATATCTTAGGGCTCAGCAGGAGGAGTTTCTCAGCACAGTTCTTGACCAGTGGTTGTTTTTCCCTGCTGAAGAAGTAATTTTTGCCCAGAAAATTGCTGAGCCAGTAAATAAGCAGTAGGAATATAATCTTTTCCTGTTGCCTGCTGGAAAGTGGGAGCAGCCTCGTCCTTCTCCATCAGTGCAGGTCCCCTCTGTCCCTCCAGCCCAAGGGAGGACAGACCAGGAACAAAGCACTGAGGGAGAAGTCAATAACCTATGAGACAAATTGGGGGCTCCAAAAAGAACTTTGGTTACCACATATTGAGCACTCAGTCACCATCCAGCAGAGCAATTCATGTGCAAACATACACCTTCCTTACTGCTAGCCACAGGTCTGAAACTAAGTGCTTAAAGGATTGACCCAATAGTTTATTAACTCCCCTGGGGCTTGGATGAGGCTTTTGGTGGCAGCACCAGGTTGCTGCAAATGTATTTTGCTGTTCTGGTTTTAGGCAGAACTTGTAAAATTACACAAAAAGGCAAAGATAAAAATTCCTTAAGGAAGTAGCTTTGAAGGAAATTCCTGTTTTATCCCCAGGTATTACCAGAACCATCCTCGATTTCAGAGCTTTTCAGAAAGGGAAAAAAATAAGGTGTGTGACTAGTCAGTGCGGGTATCACAATGATTGTGCCTCTTTTCATGCAGGGATGTGTAAATCCCAAATAATTAGAGTTGTGTTGGTATAGACCCATCCCAGGGGATTCATGTCCTTAGCTGAAAGGAAAAAAGAAGTCCTGCAGTAACATGAGGTAAAACTCCAGTTCTATTAAAAACAGCAGCAAAACTTAAACCCATTGGGCAACGGCCTCATCTGCTGTATTTATTCATATCATGCTGTTCAGAGAAATAACATCCTCAGAATTAGTCTTCACATTTACACTTCCCAATGGAAACCTGACTGCACTTAAAATCCCTTAGGTGCCTTTCCCAGCCCTTTAGTCCTTGGTGAGGCAGAAACCCCCTTTGCTTCCAACAGCACTGCAGCCAAAACTTGCAAGCTCAGGTTTATGATATGGGCTGGTGTATTTTTTGATATAACATAAACACTTTATTGTTCTGCTGGGGTTCTTCAGTAACTTGCAGGTAAATCCAGAGGTTATCTGTGTTGATCAGGTTACTTACAGTTGGAAATTAAAGCACTGCTATAAGTTGTTGCCAAACCAGAATGATTTGGAAAGGTGAAGAATATAGCAAGAACTTTGTGGATGTTGGTGGGCATTGGTCATAGCCAGCATAGCTATGAACTGGTGAACCCAGGCAGCTTTTTGATGGCACTTTTGCAAAGGGCAATCCTTAATTATGGAAGAATCATGTTATGAGAAAGGTATTTCTTTGTAAGAACTACATGAATTGAGAAACATGACTGAGCAGTTCAGGTGCTGGCCAGTAGAAGAAAAAGAATGGAGCTATACAGACAGCAATGTCTGAGTGAAGTAGCAGATGCGTTCACAGCAATGGATGCACGGGGGTCATACAGACACTGCCAGGTTTATGCATTATTCGTTGAAGAAAAATAAGTTAGTACATTTGGGGGTACTCTTACTAACTCCTTACATTTTAAGCTGATCCTTTTTTTCTTTAAAGAAAAGGATAAATCATTTATTCCAGTGGAGAAAAAGAGGGTGTAATCCCTGTTCTAACTTGACCTCTCTTGGGTTTCATTTTGGTTTTCCTTCTCCTTCTTCTGATATGGATGCTTTCAGGGTACATTTTCCTTCTTCAATGATTCTTTCTTTCCCTCAGGGAGCCGGTGGATGAAGTCCTCCAAATTCCCCCCTCGCTGCTGACATGCGGCGGTTGCCAACAGAACATTGGGGACCGCTACTTCCTGAAAGCCATCGACCAGTACTGGCACGAAGACTGCCTCAGCTGCGACCTCTGCGGCTGCAGGCTGGGCGAGGTGGGAAGACGGTTGTACTACAAACTGGGCAGGAAGCTCTGCAGAAGGGACTATCTCAGGTGAACAACCCAATCCTTCTACCCTCACTCCCCTTCTTTTTTACCATTTAATTCATTTAATTAGTATTGCTAGTGGGCAAAGGCCCACAGACTCACAGAATGGTTTGGGTTAGAAAGGGCCTTAAGGTTATCCAGTTCCAACCTCCCTGCCATGGGCAAGGATACCTCCCACTACACCAGGTTGATCAAGAACCTGCCCGTAAAGAATTCATTTTGATTACTCTTAAATGTAAAGCCTGACAGCAGTGACAGTTTTTATACAGCACTGTCTGCAAGTCAGGTTTACAATATGGTCTAATATATTTGGGGGGTTCATGCAGAGATGCTTTATGTTACTTCTGATGTTACTCAGTAAGTTACAGAGGTTACCTGTGGTGATGAGGTCACTCGGAGTTGTTTATAGGTTAAATCTTTAAAATCTTGTTGGGGAAAAAAAGCATTTTTTAATGACAGTGAATTGGTCCTGAATAGACAAGAATTTCCTGAATCAGACCCTACAAATACACTTGTCACAAGTACTGTCATTAACGTTTCTCTGACTGTCCTGCCAGAATTTGTAAGCAGAAGGATTAAATTGAGATTAAGATAGTTCACAAAAATGGGTAACAAAGGATCTTTACAGTCTTGAGTACAATTAAAAGGCATTGATCTTTGCTGTGCTGCTTGTGTACCAATTCTAATGGATCTCCAATGTGTCAGGAGGTCTGTGGAACAGTATAATGGTATTTTGATGTTTTTTCAGCTCCCCTGCTGCAGGCTGATTTACCTGCTAATAAAAATCAAGCCAAAATCTCAGCGGAGTTCTTAATTCCTGAGTTTTACTGATGGGAATTTTGCTAAGCAGAGACTAAGAACTGAGTTTTGTTAATGGGACCCCTTGTAAATACTCTGCATACCCAACAGTTTCCAGCTACTTTTCATGTTAAAATGGAAGCAACCTAAATATGGGAATACAATGAATGTATTGTCTGGCAGTGAAATTCAACGTTTTTACTTCTTTAATAATGCAACATATAATATCTTCCCTCATCAATGCAAAATTTGGCAATCTTTGTGTACCTTAGGCTTACTTTCGTTGGGCAGAAGTAAACACTGCCATCTCCTGGTAGACGAAAGAAATGATGTCGTTTCCCCTTCAAGATCTCTTAATTTAGCAGGCCTTCTATTTCCTGTTGAGAAGATGATATAAAGCGGGCACAGCACATGTAAGAGAAGTGTAGGAAGTGGAAAAACTCTTTCCAGAATTAGTAGAGAAACTCAGAAGTAAAACTTAATAGGTTTATACACTGAACAAGTAGGATGAAGCTCTTCTCTCCCCCCCCCCCCCCCAAGAAAAAATATATATTCATACTTATCAATGATTTGATGTACCAAATGTGCAGCCAGCACTGCATGAAAGGCTGGCATTCACACATAGATAAATATATAGTCTTAGCATGAATCCTTTTGAAATGCAGCATGAGTGACTTCCTGGATACGGAAATGTCTGGATTTGAAAGAGCCTCCAGTGTGGAGGCAGTGACAAGAGACAGGGGAGTCTTAGATCATAGTTTGTGTCAACTCCTTTCTGTAAACTACAATAGCAACAGCTGAAGATAGGCAAAATTTATCAATGGAAAGGTAATTTGTAATGATCATGGAAGTGGAAGCATTGGCACGGCACAACTTTATGCTTTGATCTGGGAAACCTTTGCTCCTCCTGAAGCTACTCAGCAATTCATGATAAAGTCATTGATTAGAGAAGTCAATTATATTGAAAATAGATGAGGAACTCGGACTTTCTTTTTGGTATGGCAAAGTTGAGAGTTCTGCTCAGCAGTTTTCCACGTGACCTCATCTACCTTGGCAACACAGTGACTAATGGATCAAAGCACTGATGCTGTGTTCTGGTTTTAATTTGTTTTTTCCCATCTCCCCAGCAAAGGAACTCTGCTGACTTCTCTGCTGTTGTTGTTTCAGGCTCTTTGGCCAAGACGGCCTCTGTGCCTCCTGCGACAAGCGAATCCGCGCTTATGAGATGACTATGCGAGTGAAGGACAAAGTGTATCACCTTGAATGCTTCAAATGTGCTGCCTGCCAGAAACATTTCTGTGTCGGGGACAGATACCTCCTCATCAACTCGGACATAGTATGCGAACAGGACATCTACGAGTGGACTAAGATAAATGGAATGATCTAGCAAAGACATGCCTCATAGTATACAAAAGCCATCTCGTGGGCAACACTGATGCGTAGCGGCAGTGAGGAGATCATCACTTGAGCTATGGGCTTTGTCTAAAATGGGGGGAAAATACCACGGAGTCGGCTCTATGCAGGCAGTGCTACATAGAATCTAAACTACAAATAGGTGAAGAAGGGAGACTGAAGCAACAGTCGATAGACTGACTTCTGTTAACAAAGGCATACGGACAATAACTGACATCAGCCATGAGGGGAGAGGTGGGGAACAAACACAACACAATGATGAATTCTCCTAACTGGAAAAAGAGTAGGGACTTCTGTAAAGAGATGTTATGACTTTGTCACCTGCAGACTAGGATTGTGCAATTGAACTTTCTTTTCATCTTGTTTTAGTTACTGAGTTTAGATGACAGCTCCTATTGTAGACATGAGGAAGAACACTGGGAGGAAAGGGCCATCACTTCTGTGGTCTTTCTATATGGCCTTACACTTTGGGTAGAAGAGAAAGAGGGAAGAGGGTGGGGGTTATTTTTGCATGGAGTTTTTGTTTTGTTTGAGAATGAACAGTGCATCCTCTAGTCCCAAACCCTTCTTTAAAAGAATCCTGCTGAATAGTAGTTTTTTGGCACTGCTGTTTCAAGATGAGATGTTCCACAGATCATTTCTATACAAATATAAATCTAAAGAGTTGTTCAACTATTTTATTAACTTAGATTATATCAATAAAATATTTGTTGTGTGTAGTAAGACTCTGCAGCTTTAATAAAAATAACAGAAGATTTGAGTGGTGGTGTTTATTTCTTTTGGAGTTGGGCTGGATTTTCTGCTTCTATTATTTATTTTATGTTCTGTAGCAAGGTTTACACACTCTTGTCTACAGCTGATGCCTGATGGATCCACTTATGGTTGTCTTTCAAACACATAATGTGAGAACACCAGTGTCTCAGTAAGCCTTGCTGAGTTCTTCATGCTGAGGATAAATTAGTGTTGTAGGAGAAATCATAGAATCATAAAATCACAGAATGGCTTAGGTTGGAAAGGGCCTTAAGACCATCTAATTCCAACCCCCTGCCATGGGCAGGGATGCCTCACACTAGACCATGTCACCCAAGGCTCTGTCCCACCTGGGCTTGAACACTGCCAGGGATGGAGTATTTATCACTTCTTTGGGCAGCCTGTTTCAGGGCCTCACCACCCTCACAGTAAAGAACTTCTTCCTTATATCCAAACTGAACTTCCCCTACTTAAGTTGGATCCCATCACCCCTTGTCCTATCCCTACAGTCCCTGAAGAAGAGTCCCTCTCCGGCACCCATGAGACAGTGTTGTGTGACACTGAGGCTCTTTGGTGTTTATGAGGATGTTTTGAGGCTGATGGCCCAGAGAGAAATACATTTGAGTATACACATCAGAGTGTATCACATCACAGAGGAGATCATGTAAGATAAGGTCTCTTAGAAAGGTAGCCCGTTCTGGTTTTGCTCTGGATTATTGAATCCAGTATAACATCATTAGAGCAAATCAATACTTGCTAGTATTTAGACAAATTAAGTCAGAACCTTTCTTGCAAAGACTGTTGTGATTTGCTTCCTATGCAAAAGGCAGTGTCTTAGCACTGCAGTAATACTAAGAACACAAGGAGTACACCTGGTCAGGCAAAAGTGGACATTTGGTATATTACTCCCTCAGAGACAAGTAGTGAGCGTTCAGGCAAGCAGGGAGTCTTGAAGCCTTTCGAGCTTGTAGGAAGGTCCAGTGCGCTTTGTGAGAGCTTTCCTGCAGACCCCTCAGAATAACACCCACCACAGACCACTGTATTGTGAGAGATATGAATGGTCACTTCCTATCACCTTTTTTCCCCACTATTCTTGATTTTAAAGACCTGTGTCATATTTCTTCCAACTTGGTTTTTCTGAAATGAATAATCCATGTTCCTCCTTGCATGAAAGCCTCTGATAATCTCTTTCTCATCTCTGTGTTTTCTGCTTCTATGTTCTGCTTTTTTAGAGTGCCACTAGAACTGCAAGTTGTGTTCAAATGTACAAAAATTAGAGCTTTTAACTCAGCTGAACAAGTCTGACAGTCCACTCAAGACATTTGGCATGTCCACCCACCCCATCAGTACTAACATGTAAGGAATAGCACCTAAACATACGGATATTTGTCCAGTTTTGTCACCTAAGAGATCTCCCATCCAAGTGGCAGTACTGACCAATGACAACATCTTCCTTTTTACAATGGATATTCTGAGAACTCTTGTTTCTTTTCTTGCTTTTGATGTCACAAGTAGTGTTGAGGACAAAACCTTTAAATCTTGTTACCAGTAATACAGGAAACTATACTTAATGAGATCATGCTTGAAAAGTGATTTAGCTCTTCTCAAGTGATATGCTGACCTCTGGAGGCCACAGGCAGCTGGTTATAATTATAATTCTTAGCCTAAAACATCCCTGCCAGCACAGGCAAGAAAGCTATATACCCAAGTTAAAATACAACTCTTCACCTGCAGTGGCTCCTGGCAAGTATTTAGTCCAGCTAGAAATGAAGTCTCAATATCCTCATCAGTTTTCACAGCTTGGTGGGTGTAACCAGGATGCTAACACAGGATGTAAGTGACAATTATTACTCAGGTTGGTGAGTGCAGAGCTCACTGTGTGAGCTCTTCATGGCAGACACTTTTAAAGCCTTCCAGGTCATCATGCCCTGACATATCATTGTGATGTTCCTCTGTGAGTCCCTTTTCTTTCACCCCTCTGCTTTCCCCCCCCTAAAATATGCCTTGATAGCACTACTGTACAAGCAGGGCAGAGGACTGCTTACAGATTAATGAACATAGAATCACAGAATGAATGGTTCGGGTTGGAAAGGACCTTAAGGATCATCTAGTTCCAACCACCTGCCATGAGCAGGGACATCTTCCATTAGACCACGTTGCTCCAAGCCTCATCTGTCCAGTAACACTGGCTGGGATGAACACTGCCAGGGATGGGGCAGCCACAGCTTCTCTGGGCAACCTGTGCCAGTGTCTCACCAACCTCATAGTGAGGGATTTTTTCTACTACTTCATAGCAAGAAGATTTCGCAGATGATGGCAATCAGCTGTAAAGCTGACTGTTCTGCAGTCACACACTAGTGATAGGGAGACAAGAGCTCCGCTCCACCCCATGCTGCTGCCCGCTGAAGGGTCTCTGAACCAAGAGCACATGTTTCAGATCACAGGTAGCCCTCTGTTGATAACTCCGACCATGTGAGAGGCAGTGGGAGATAAAATAGCTTCCCTTTGACAAAGTAAGCCATGATTTTGACTTCACAGACTTGCTATAAAGATGTTTTGAGCCACATCCTGATCACTCCATGATGGTATAACTGAATATAATATAACTGCAATCACAGAGTTACATCATCATAAAGATAGCATCAATATAGCTAGAATCAACAGGTATCACTACAGGTGGGAGTTTCAACACTTGTTTCCTAAACCCTTTCCAGTGTAATTTTTAGCCTTACTCAGGCATGCTGCACAGCTAATTTCTGTGATTCCACAACCCAGAGAGGTTTGACTGAAGACTTAGTGTAAGGGACTCATTAACATCTGGGTTGGGATTAGTGTCAATGGTTCACGGAGGCTGTGGTTTTGCACCAATGAAAGTGAGATCCATGTTCCGGTCTCACCTCAGAAAGTATTTCCTGTGTGACTTTTGGCAAGGTATTTAATTATTCTGTTACCTGCCTATAAAATGGAGCTATTATCACTTATTCTGTAAAAACTTTCTAATGGCAATACACTTACTATGTTCTGTATCACTTGTATTGGAAAATATGTCTTTAAATCCAAATGAATATATCTGTAAAGGAAGAATACTGCAGGGTCCACAGTGGATGTTCTTCTTTTGTTATAAGACCATTGGTTTTATCTGGTCTATGTAACTTCAGAAAGAGCTTAAGCTGAACTGGAAAATGATAGCTTGTGCCAGAAGAAGAGCCTCCACTTGAGCAGAGTATACTCTACCTGTGCAATTATACCAGTCTGTTAGTGGACTTTTCCCATCAGATTCCTAACTTGTTCTCTCTGGATCCAGGAGGGGAAAGAACAGGTTTACATTGGAATTAGCATAACCAGCACTTTGCCTCTGTCCTCCTACAGTAAGGATTCTCTCCTGAATAAAAAGAAAATAAAATGTTGCAAAACCACTGGCTAAAATGAAAGCAAAGATGATTTAAAGTCACAAGCAAAAAGGCCCAAAATCTGAGTCTGTCTTCATCAGCTGATATTCAAATGCATTGTCCATCCTATGTTTTGAATATTTTAAAAGGCGTATCATCCTTCAAGATTTCCCTTCTTTGTCCCCATTATTCAATGTCACGGTAGGAAGATGAGAGCATTACCATTGATATCACTTTTTTAATTCCATGCCCTTGAATAAGGGCAATAAAAGCCCTGCATAATAGAGTTTTCAGGGGAAAGAGTAAATGGGAATAGGTTGTTAGTTCAATACAGGATACAGGAGCTGTCTCTCCCATCTCTTTTCTCAAGGTAATACTGTGCCTCCAATTGTCATTATACCCAAGAATCAAATTATTTGAATTCTGGACACATCAGCACAAAACTGAAGACTCCCTGCCAATTTCATAGCCTGCTTGGAAGAGAACATCAGAGAGCATCACTCATTTATACGACTGCCAGCCTGAGACTGTAAATTCAGAAAACAAGAAGGCCTCAGGTGCTGCACTTTAACATGTCTTCCTGCTCCTGAATCACCCCCTCCTTTAGCACCCCCATCACATACAAGGTAACATTTTATGTCTGAAAGGCAAAGCTTTCAAGCATCTGCCATGGCCTGAACGTGAATTGAAAATGAGACTATTAAGTATATTAATTGATAACAGTGACTTATGACTTTGAAGGAGATTCATGACACTGGGAAAAACAATCTATAAAGATTTTTGTTGCTCTAAAAAGACAGTGCAGCATCAGCTTATTTCACTTGCAGCAGGTTCATCTCTTTTATAGAGCATACTGCACTGCAGGCAAAGGGAATTTTAATGGACACTGGGAAAAAAAATGATCTATTCCTCTATCCCATGACAAAAAAGAAAGCACAAAAAAGAAATAGAACAGAGAGATTGAGATAGGATATCAGCAAACATTTAAGGAACTGGAATTAAATGAATAATCAGAAGTCTGTAAATGAGATGAAGATTAAACTGACAGAAAGTTGAACCTTGTTTGAAGCAGCTTGTTCCCTCCTGCAGTGGGTTGGTTTGTACCAGGCTAATGAGAAGGCACATCTCTCAGAGGTTCCTAATGAACCAGCAGATCTCTGATGGTGAATTCATCAACGTATTTTGTAGGAGAACACCATGTTCTGTTTAATACTTTTCAAGTGCCTTGCAAGCACGGATGTGTTAGTGCATTACTCTTTCCCTTTTTAAGCTATAAGCCACGTGCTGTAAGTGTGGAAACTGAGGCACAAGATGAACCCAACCTGCTTAAAAATCACCCAATATCTCAGCCAAACTTGTACAGAAGTTAGACCAGACACCCTGGCTTGAGCGAGACCATTCAACCACAGACACTTTGGCCACCACTGCCAAAGCACGGGGACAGCATTGGCCTGACTTGTCCAACAGTGGGGATCTCAAATACACTTTGAACAGTCTCAAACAGCATTTTATATGAATGCTTTCTATGAATTATGCCTGAAAGCGCTATACGTCCCTCCCTGCATAACAGCCAACATGGTATATAAAGCCCAGCTGTGTTTGCAGAGGAGTTAACAGCCTGGGGAGACATTTGGGCCATATGGGTGGTTAAAAACCATGAACTTCTGCTAAAAGAAATGCATTTGATGACATCTATGGCTTATTCTTCACATGCAGAGAGCAACCCACCATTTCATCTCTGTAGCAATACTCATACAAAGCCTGAAGCCTCCTTAAGCCTCCTTATCTGTATTCTTCACCCACAGCAAAGGGATGATCAAAAAACTCCTAACTAAACTAAACTGTCTATTAAAAATTAATTTTTCTAATATTTGATTTTTGGTGGGTAAAAAACAGATAACAGGTGAAAAAAAAAATTAAGATTTACAGGGAAGAGATTTTTCCTGTTTTAATGAAAAAGTTGAATTCACTTTGTGCTGAATGCTTCCTGATCATCTCTGCTCTCTCTGGCATATTCTTGTTACATTTATAGATCAGCATAATGCAGTGAAGCCTGTGACCAAGGGTGAATAGACTGCAACAAGTTTGATTTCTGTGGAGGTGCTGGAATAGGAGGAGCAATGCAGAATGCTGTAAAAGGAGTGACTGGAGTGGTGGAAAGTAGCTGTTGCTCTGCAGTATTGAGAGAGAAATAACCTTTTAAAGCCATGGCCCAGGAGAACTAACTTCTTTTGTAACCCAGTAGCTCTCTGGCAGCTTTCACATGATTCCTGAGACGTTTCCTCTTCAGGGCTGTATCTACAAGCTGACACTAAGAAGGCTATGAAAGAAGCCTGAAAAGCAAGGCAGGATTTTGTTTTCTTGCTTTAGTTAATCATTGAAGCTCTCTGTCTGAAAGACAAGAAAAGGAAAAGCATTTCTCTTGCTTGAAAGCTACAACAAATGTTTGCCAGGCTACTCAGGGCTACAAAAAAAAAAAGATCTGGAAGCACTAGTGCAGCAGAGCAGCAAATGAACATCAGGGATACAACCAAGGAGGCAAAAGCCTCTGGATGTAACAGCTGCAAGAAGTTTATTTGTAACCAACCAATGATCCTTATGCCAGTGAAATACTGTCTAATGACTCCAGCTCTCTGTTTGTAGCTTCCACAACATCAGTGACAAGATATATTTTCCCTTCTAATGGCAGATTTGGATGCTTGTTAGTAGGGAGAGTAGCTTCCCAACCATGACACCTAAGACTTTGACTTCAGTCTTCAGCCTTCTGACTTTTTTTAGACCCCTGATTTGAGGCTGGGATTAGGGGTTTGGTTTTCTTCTCTCCTCAGATACGTGTCCTGCATCTCATATCAGATCACTTTACCAATGTATTTCACAACAGCTGAGAACTGGTTTTGAGATACAGATGATTTACTTATATATAAAGAGACAACCAAAATAAACAAGAAATTCTTCTTTGCTAAGACACGTAGTCTTCAGTCTGACAATATCGTGAAGCATCTTGACAGCTCCTCAAAAGAGTGCTTAGATATCCCGTTGTATCTGATTAAACAGATCCAAGACCTGCAATCATCAACCTAAGGATGCTTTGCAACACTGGGAAATCCTCAATTGGTTCCTAAGACACACTCCATCACAACACGGTTATGGGATTTTGCAGGTGGTAGGTACAAGCAAGTGCCAAATAAGCTGTGGCACAGTTGCCCTGGAATTCTTGGAGCTAGCCCAGCAGTGAGTTTGACTCCACACGCACAAGCAGTGTGTTGTTCAGCTGATAAGCAAACTGAGAACGTGCATCAGCAAATACAGTTTGTTTATCCCCTAATAACTGGTTTTGAGTAGTGCAAGCAAAAAAGAGACCAGGTCTGCACTGGGCAGATAAGAGCTCTGACCAAAAGGACGACCAAAGGTCGCACCAGGCCTCCTGGAAACTTCAAAAGAGAAGCTCTCAGTGGGAATGGATGACTAAGGGAATTGCAAAGAGCTTTTATCTTTGTGCTACCTTTTCAAATACAGCTCAACACTTCAGTCCTTTCTTGTTGCCATCGTCTGATGCGTTTACAGGGTACAGGGCTGGGTTCAGCCTTGTTCCTCCTGCACAGGTGTTTGTAGCCAAAAACCCCATCGTTGCAGCCACAGGTACCTTCCAGCCTCATTAACAACCTCAGCTAATAGCATAAGGAGTGTGTGGAGCTGAAGACTGAGCTGCTGTTTCACTTAGATGTGGGGTTTTAGGGCCAAGAAAGACTCAACAGCAGTAGAATTTTCTCTAGGGGCACCTCATTTTTCTCCATGTTCCTTGGGTAAAGAAAGACCTTCTGAGCTCCCACTCAAACCCACCAGGGTCCCAGCACCTTCCATGCGATCACAAAATACTCTTCCCATCCTTGTTTTCAGCGGGGTCTCTCACACATCCCTTAGGCCATGAATCATGTAATTGTACCATGAATCACACACAATGAAATGCTGCAAGTGCATGAAGTGATAAATATTCCTGAGGCTTTATCACTGCCTTTTTTGACCAAGTTAAGTTTGAAATTAGCTATCTTGGTCTCCTGTGAACTTCATCAGTGTTACTCTGTCAATATTAAACCAGCACATTCAACTGTATATGTACAGAACCTGAAAGCACATACTGGCATTGCTGGCCTGTGATGAAGGCATCTACTGATTATTCACTGCACTGAGTTTCTCTTCTACACTATCTGCTTCATTTAATGTGTTAGCTCTTGGAGGCAAGAATTGTGCATTTCTGTGCTCTGTAAAGTAAGAAAGCTTGATTTTTTATACTTTCACAGGTTAATGTTTACATTTGCAGCAGTATCTTATATGTGATTCATGTGAAAAAAGATGATATGAAAGGAAAACCAACTCTGAGCTATGCAGCTCTGGGAAAGAATAAAACTCGGGTATGTCAGTGTGTGCCAACATGGAATCTTTCATCTGAAGAATAAAGCCCAGTCTGGCAAAATGACTCTCCAAGTGGGATTCCACACTCTGCAAACATCCATAAATATTTCAGATCCATTTTGGAGCTAAGAATCTGAGACAAGAAGATTTGCAAATGAAAAAAGACAAGTCTGAAGTCACAGAGCACCTTGACTCAGAGCTGTGCCCTACAGGAGAGGGGAGGACCAGAGCTGGCTTTTTGTGAACTTTAGGCAACTGATATATGCAAGAGCATCCATGTATCTGACTACTCCAGCTAGACCAGCCACAGGTATGCTACCACACTGCTCCTTCCGTAGCTCATCTCCACATCAGGACCCGCAGAGGTGAGGGGCACAAGGATATGAGGCTCTAGTTCGGCTTCCAACCTTCCATGCTAAGGGACCTGCCTGGGTTACTGTCTCAGAGGGTCCAGAAGGATAAATGCTGGGAGTAGACCCCAACTATGGCTGCTTTGAGTCTTGCTTGTAACCACTAGATAAAGTCCATTGGTTGAATCCTTGGCAATTCCTTTGACTTCATTTGACCTTGGAGCTGTCAAGGCTAATTTAGCATTGTGTGAGAGCTTTAGGAGGGGCATTAGTGTTGGCTGGGTGATGTGGCAGTAATGAGGAAGGGATTTCATTTCAAACCATGGTTTCATTCCAACAAAGGCAGCCTGAAGATGCACTCTGACACATATCCCATTTGTTACTAAAATGTCCAACAAGCTCCTATGCAATATCTAGTTTATTCACATACACATGTCATTGAAGTTCTGGCTCTGATCCCTTTAGCTACCCCCCCTGTCATCTTTCAAATCTCATCTGAGATTCACTCCTGGGAAGCCTGAAAAAGTGATTTGGTTATCAGCTCATATGTAAATCCCTCACCTTTCTAAGGGCTGATGAACTCTCCTTATGTTTATGTGATTCATTGGAGTCACTGTATGATCCTACAGCTCCTAGTTTTAATTTTCTTACCTTACTCCTTCCATGCTCTTTATTACAGCCACTCAGTGTGTGCTGGTTAATTTTAGATGATCAGATTTCCAAGCAAAGGTCATTGTCTGCTTGTTCCTATGAGGCCCTGACCTTATTGCATCTTTGCTACAGTAAAGAATAAACCCAATCATAATAGTATAATAACAACAGAAATTTTCTGGACCTCAGCTTCTTTCTTTCAACCAATTCCCCAAGCTCTCTATTCCCCTCAAAGTCTCACTTTTGCCCATTTATTATTGTCCATTTAGAGCACTAAGAAGCTGACGTTGTGAAATATGGATCACCCCCTGCCCCAAAATCTTAGCACATTAGCTGAATTTCAAGAGACACTCAGTACCCAGTGGCAAAGATCCCTTGTGTGTAATTTCAGCAGATTTTCAATAAGTGAAAATAAAGGAAGGAATCTAAACCCCTCATCATCTCTCAAAGATTAAACATGGGATGCACAAAGCAATCTGATAAATTTTCAGCCTGAGGAATACCTGTGATATATTTAGCCATTTGGGCTCTATGACTGGTGATAATGGAAGAAAAACCAGACTCTGTTATTAAAGTGGAAAAGAACCTTTATGTCTAGACAGAGATGGAAAAATGCCACCATAACTTACCTGCACCCACAGTTTGTGCAGCTGTCAGTTAGTTGTTGGAGAATGCAAAGCCTGGAGTGGGTAAACCATTTAAATGCTTCGATTTTAAGTGGGTTTATCTTTGCTTTTAGGTTTTGGGGAGCTTTTTTGTTTGGGTTTTTTTTTGTGCATTTTTTGTTCGGCTTCAGGAACTGACAGGTCCCTTTTACTGCGTGTTCTTTGCAATTGTTAGGCTATACATAAGGAAAGTACAATGACAGCTCTTCAATGCAGCCCTGAGGAGCTAGCTAACCAGCATAGCTAAGTAATTTTTACTACTAACTCCTACAGAATTATAGGCCAACTCCATTTCCATCCCCACCACTGCCTAAGCTCCCAAGTATACATTTCCCCACAGTGCAATCACACTGTGTACATTTCCACACAGTGCAGTCACTGACTGCTGTATACTGCCTGTTAAGTTCCAAAAGAGCAACGAAGAGCCATCCTCATCCACTCACTGACGTGTTAGCATTGGAGGAAATGTGAACCTACTTTCCAGTTTCAGCTAATGCACTGATTTTGGAAGGCCAGTAGGTAAGAATGAGCATGCAACTGCTGTACTTCAGAGCACCAGCAGCACTTCACAAACCATAGTAACTTAATGCCTTGCCAGTACGTGCTCACCTTGAACACATGTGCACACCAGTTACTTCCTTTGATAGTCCCTGCCAAACCCACAGTCTCATGGCAAAGGACTTTACCTTGTTTCTCATCTTTCCATGCACTGTTGCAGGTCTTCAGAAGCATGCAGCTCTTTTTCCATAGCCTGGCACACACTGTCCACGATGGTTCCCCATTCTTGGCACACACTGTCAATGATGGTTCCCCACTCTTGGCACACACTGTCCATGATGGTTCCCCACTCTTGGCACACACTGTCCACGATGGTTCCCCACTCTTGGCACACACTGTCCACGATGGTTCCCCACTCTTGGCACACACTGTCCACGATGGTTCCCCACTCTTGGCACACACTGTCCACAATGATTCCCCACTCTTGGCACACACTGTCCACGATGGTTCCCCACTCTTGGCACACACTGTCCACGATTCCCCACTCTTGGCACACACTGTTCACGATGGTTCCCCACTCTTGGCACACACTGTCCACGATGGTTCCCCACTCTTGGCACACACTGTCCACGATGATTCCCCACTCTTGGCACACACTGTCCACGATGGTTCCCCACTCTTGGCACACACTGTCCACGATTCCCCACTCTTGGCACACACTGTCCACGATGGTTCCCCACTCTTGGCACACACTGTCCACGATGGTTCCCCACTCTTGGCACACACTGTCCACGATTCCCCACTCTTGGCACACACTGTCCACGATGGTTCCCCACTCTTGGCACACACTGTCCACGATGGTTCCCCACTCTTGGCACACACTGTCCACGATGATTCCCCACTCTTGGCACACACTGTCCACGATGGTTCCCCCTCTTGGCACACACTGTCCACAATGGTTCCCCACTCTTGGCACACACTGTCCACGATGATTCCCCACTCTTGGCACACACTGTCCACGATGGTTCCCCACTCTTGGCACACACTGTCCACGATGGTTCCCCACTCTTGGCACACACTGTCCACGATGGTTCCCCACTCTTGGCACACACTGTCCACGATGGTTCCCCACTCTTGGCACACACTGTCCACGATGGTTCCCCACTCTTGGCACACACTGTCCACGATGGTTCCCCACTCTTGGCACACACCGTCCATGATGGTTCCCTACTCTTGGCACACACCGTCCACGATGGTTCCCCACTCTTGGCACACACTGTCCACGATGGTTCCCCACTCTTGGCACACACTGTCCACGATGGTTCCCCACTCTTGGCACACACTGTCCTTGATGGTTCCCCACTCTTGGCACACACTGTCCACGATGGTTCCCCACTCTTGGCACACACTGTCCTTGATGGTTCCCCACTCTTGGCACACACTGTCCAGGGTGATTCCTCACTATTGGCACACACTGTCCATGAGGATTCTCCACTCTTTAGCCCCATTATTACCTTGGTGGTGTGAAGATTTGGAGGCGGTTGTGCTTGCTGGCCATTTCGTGCAGGTGTTGTTAATGATTCAAGAGCAGTTTTGCCCTTTTAAATGGCAGCGTTACACATCACCCGTTTTTTTGACTGGAAAATGATCATTGTGATATGTGATTATCAAATCTGGTAATTTCATAGATTTGTATGCATTTTCTGCTTCCTCAGCAAACTTATGAAGACACCTTTCTATTCTTGCTCTATTTCCTTCTGTTACTTTCTACTTTGCTCTTAAATCTTGATTATTTCACTTCCTTTTCACCCACTGAATTATCTTATTTTGAAAATTCCAGAAGTGTTCTAATTGTTCAAGGTAATTCAGGCTTTAAGTTATGCATAAAGTATATTAAGAAGCTTGATCTCTTCATAGTCTTTAAAACCAAAGCATAGCTTCACGCCCAAGTCCCAGACTGCCTGAACCATTGACAAGATGGGCTCAAGCCTGTTGCCAAACCACGCCATCTGGAAGGCTTTAGGGTAAAGGGGACATCTGCCCAGGGCTCACAGACGGCCATACACCAGTCGGGCTTGTGGTGTTCCAGAGCACAGGATCAAGGCCCGGTGGCCTGGAGTCCCCAAGGCACAGAGCTCCTCTCCTGGCATGGGGCTTCAACCTCACAGCCTCCACCTGAGGTAAGCATCGCTGTGGTACATGTTTAATGGCACAGGGAGTTGAATATGACTGCTGAATATGACGGTGCCTACCCCAGTACCCGACCCCACGGTGTGGGCTGAGGTGAGCCGCGACACCGCGGTGAGAGGCGGCCGCCCGCAGGAGGAGCCCGGGGGAGGGGAGGAGGAGCCGCCAGCAGGGGGCGCTGCGGGACTCCCCCCCACTCCTCCGCCTCTTTTCCCGGCGCCCCGCAGCTGACAACGGAGCGGCGCAGCCGTGGGACGGCTCGCAAGATGGCGGCGCCCCTGGACATGGAGCCGTCAGCCCTTAGTCTGGAGCTGCTGCCGACCGACCCGCTGCTGCTCATCCTCAGCTTCCTGGATTACCGGGATCTGATGAGGTACGGGCCGGGGCTCCGCCGGATCCGCGCTGCACAGCGGGTGGTGGAGCGGGGCCTCGGTGGGGGTGTGGAGGCAGCGCCGGGGTGGGGAGCGGGGCCCCGCTCACGGCGGAGCTGAGGGGGCAGGCGGGAGGGCCCGGTGTGTCTTTGCCAGGGGAGCCGAGGCCGGCTCCTGCGGCGGGGTCAGCGGGAGGAGCTGGCGGGGGAAGGCGGTGGGAGGTGGGGTGAAGGCTGCCGGCTGCCGGTGGCCTGGGGCCGCACAACTTCTGGGTGTGCAGATCTCAAGGGTCCGGCGGGCGGGCGAAGTGTCTCAGGGCGCTCCGTGTGTGCGGGGAAGGCGGGTTGGCTTGTCCTGGAGAGCTGCCGTGTGCAGGGCAGATCCCAGAGCGCCGCTCCCGTGCGGAACACCGGCCTTCTCTGGGGGTTTGTGGTAGAAGGCAACGTTCCGGGCTGTTCTCTCCGCTGTTGTACCTCGGTTTTGTTTGTAGCTAGACCACAGTTCAGAGACAAACCCATAACTTAATTTGCAGCATCAATAACTCTCACGTAACTGTTGCATACCCTTGGGTAAACAAAGGGCAGTCGGTGCCGGTAGATAGCTTCAGTTATTTGAGCAAAAACCAAATGAAAGGACAAAAGGTGACTTTTCGGGCAGAAAAATACATGAGTGAAAGTTGCAGGTTGGTCTCGGACGCTTTGCTGGATAGCTCTAGAGTTGAGTCATAGCGAGAAGATGAGTGTGTGTTTTCAGTGCAGTACAAGCACTGGCAGTGGTTGAAAGCACAGCACTTAATCAAAGAAGGAGGAATAGGCATGAACGAAATAGGATATTAACAAAATGGGGTTTGTTTGGGGTTTTTCTATCCCTTGTAAAAACTAGTCAACAAAGCTAAAGACATGTGGGAGAGTTCTGGTATAACAGCAAAAAACACATTAAGTATAAGCAAAACAACTGTTACAAGTCCAGCACAGATGATTTAGTAGTAGTTCCTAATGGTGTAATGAAGACACTACCTATTTGTGTTATGTATTTAACAAAATAAGATGGATTTTGCTGTGCGAGGACATTACCATATTATGTAGGCTTCTTATTTGCAATGTCAGTAATGGCAGTTTTGCAGAACTGACTGTGTTGAGGACATACCTAGGTTGCTTACATTTGTTTTAGTGACACATATATGCTCGGACCGTCACAAACATTACCAGTTCCATGGGTTGGTTAGGCTGGTGGTGGCCCTAAATAATAGAAAAGCTGATGAGTGACCGAATATTTATGTAATTATTGAGAATGGCTTTAATTGAATCTGTGTCATGTTTGAAGACATGTGTTCCTGTGATGCCTCAGTGGGTGACTTCTTTCCTACCAGAAGCATCAGTAATCGCCAGTGTAATAGATTTCATAGAATCACAGAATTGTTTGGGTTGGAAAGCTGTAAAGATCATCCAGTTCAACCCCCTGACATAAGCAGGGACACCTCACACTAGACCATGTCACCCAAGGCTCTGTCCAACCTGGCCTTGAACACTGCCAGGGATGGAGCATTTACCACTTTCTTATAATGTGTGGAAGGGAACAGGATTGAACAGCTAAATATGAATTACACGTATGAAAAACACCCTAATTTTGATGCAGGAGATTTTGACCAGCACTGGACTTTGGCTGATTTTACTTGTCAAAGACAAGCATGAGAGGCATCTTTATTTCGGTACATAACTGTATCCGTTTGCAATGTTGGTCTGTCTTACTTACCAGTTTCTGGATCACACTGACAAGACCCCAGAAAGCAGTAACTGGAAGCTTAAGTTTGGTAACCTCATTTGGGGTATTTAGATGTTAATTAAAGCCATTAAAATACACCTAACTCTTAGAACAAACTACCAGAGGAAGTGATGTTGCTGCATCTAAATTGGTCATATCTTTGGGGTGTTTCTTTAAAGCATAACTGATAATTCAGCTCAAACATAGAAGTGAAAAGGTTTATTGCCTGGTGTTCAGGTTAGACTGAATGAGGCAATAATCTCTTTTAAATTCTATGGATCTTCGAATAACTGAATCATTCCTTATATTACTGCTCTGCATGTTGCTGATGCTTTGCTGCCCATTTTTACTCATACAAATAGGTTGAAATGACTTGCTGTGGATGCAAGTTGTACATTTCGGAAAGGCTTTATAACTGTAAAAGTAAATATGGGAACAGACTGTATTTGGTGGCACCTCCCTCACTGCTTTTAAAGAGCAGTTTAGGAATCAGGAATATAGGTTAGCTTTTGCTAACTCCTTGCCTTCAGCCAGGATAATAGAATCATAGAATCACAGAATGGTTAGGTTTGGAAAGGGCATTAAGATCATCCAGTTCCAACCCCAGGGACGCCTCACACTAAACTGTGTCATTCAAGGCTCAGTCCAACCTGGCCTAGAACACTCCCAGCGATGGAGCATTTACCACTTCTTTGGACAACCTTTTCCAGTGCCTCACATGCTCACAGTAAAGAACTTCTTCCTTAGATCTGACCTGAACTTCCCCTGTTTTAGTTTGAACCCATTCCTCCTTGTCCTATTGCTACAGTCCATGATGAAGAGTTCCTCTTCAGCATCCTTGTAGCCCCCTTCACACACTGGAAGCTGCCCTGAGGTCTCCACGCAGCCTTCTCTTCTCCAGGCTGAGCAGCCCCAACTTTCTCAGCCTGTCTTTATACAGGAGGTGCTCCAGTCCCCTGATCATGCACGTGGCCTCTGGACTTGCTCCAACAGCTCCATGTCCTTCTTACAGCGGGGAAACCAGAACTGCACGCAGTGCTACAAGTGGGGTCTCACAAGAGCAGAGTAGAGGGGCAGGATCACCTCCCTTGACCTGCTGGTCACGCTCCTTTTGATGCAGCCCACCATACAGCTGGAATTTAAACCATGACTAGGCTGTGCTACTGGAATCCTGCTGCCAGGGGAGTGGAGTCACACTGGAATCCTTCAGACAATGTTTACGATGGCACAGCCCTGCTGGGTGACCTGCTTTACAGAATTGCTTAATTGCTGGCAGTTCTCAAAGCATGGAGAAAAGTAGTTCACGACTTGTACAGCTGTAATGGAGACTTTTAACCATTGTAAGCACAACTCTAGAAAGGACAGCTAACTAACTTTCGACCTCTGCATTAATTTAATGAGAATGCAGTGTGTAATACACTGGCCAGTATTTATCCCTGTTTATTTTGCTTATCCTTTGTAATAAATTTGAATTATTTTCTATTTATAGTTGCTGCTATCTAAGTCGAAGATTAAATCAGCTATCAAGCCATGATCCATTATGGAAAAGACACTGCAAGAAATACTGGCTTATTTCAGAGTAAGTGTGGCTGGTTTAAGCCTTTTTTCTATTAAAATGAAGCTTATGTTACTGTGCTATCTGTTTTGGTCCATGTTACTTCTAGTAACTCTTAAGACTGCGTTGGTATTCACCAGCTTCTTAAGAAACTGATGAAAGGTTAGAGGTATCAGAAATATTCATCTCCTAAAAAGCTTCATGAAAGTACGAGTGTTAAAAAGCTTTATGGATAGATAGAGAAGCAGCGCAGCTTCTCCTTCAGCCTTGGCATTAAGAGGTCAACTTAATCTTACCAGATACCATATATTCCATGAAAAAAGTCTTGAGTTCTGCAATCACGAGGGGTACATCTGGATGGCCATGTTAGGGGTACAACTGGATTCTTACGTCATTACTGGAATCACAGAACAGATGAGGTTGGAAGAGACCTTTTTGGTCCTCTAGTCCAACTCCCCTGCTCATGCAGGGTCACCTACAGCAGGTTGTCCAGGACTGTGTCCAGTGTCTTATCAATGGGCACTGCTGAGAAGAATCTGCCTCTACCTTTACTCCTTCCCATTAGGTAATTGTACACATTGATAAGATCCCCCTAAACTTTCTCAGGCAGAGTAGTTCTCTCAGTCCCGTAATCACGTTTGAGGCCCTGCACTGGACTTTCTCCAGTACATCCATATCTTTCATGTAATAGGGACCATAGAACTGGACACAGTGCTCCACATGTGGCTGCTACAGTTTGGAGGCAAGCATCCTTTGTCAGATGTTAGCACATTTTTGGCAGCCTGTCTTCCTATAGCCTTCTGTTGTACCTGTGGGGAGAACTGAATATGCAGTAATTCCTTAAGAAATTGGCTTTCCACATCAGTGCCCAGAATTCTCATTTAACTCTCTGGTTTGCTCCTTAATCCTTCTTTATTGGGTGAATAAAGGAGTTTGTGACTAATGCAGTAGATCAAAAACATGTGGGATTTGGGTTTTTTTTCAAGCCTTGTCTTTGTATGTGTGAAATGTGATGTGAATTAGCCAGTCACCAGTTCTAAGGTTTAATAATAGGCAGCACTCTATTTAAAGGAATACTGTTTTTCCCCTGGTACTAAGTACCCTGAATGTTTCCTAATTCTGTTCCAAGTTGCTGTTGAATAGATGCCAAAATTAAATGAGTTCATGTAGCTTCATGTGGCTCAGAGTGTTCCTAGCTTAATATTATGCGTACTGCTGCTGCCAAATAACTTCTTGGGTATAGAAGTTAAGCTTTTTTAGGCTGTCTTTTTAGCTTCTTTTCTTCATATCCACTTAGAGAGGAAAAAAGCCAACGAAACCAGAGCTGGAAAGCCATCTTCATCAGTACCTACTCTGACCTGGGAAGATACATCCAATACTATGCTACATTGAAAAAAGCCTGGGATGACCTGGAAAAATACTTGGGACAGAGGTGTCCTCGGATGATTGGTTCTTTGAAAGGTACAGTGTAATACCTAGTAGGTTGTCTGTTGTTAACTTTCATACTGGCACAGGTTGCCCAAAGAAGTGATAAATGCTCCATCCCTGGCAGTGTTCAGGGCCAGGTTGGACAGAGCCTTGGGTGACATGGTCTAGTGTGAGGTGTCCCTGCCCATGGCAGGGGTTGGAACTGGCCAATCTTAAGGTCCTTTCCAACCCAAACCATTCTAGGATTCTATGATACTGCTTTCATCCTATGTGTGTGTTTCACTGACAATAATGGGAGGAGAAAGTTCATGTCACTTCGTAAATACTTTCTACTTAAGTTAGACCTATGGAGATTTCATCAGATGGAGATTGGTGCTGTATTAAGTAATCGTCTTCCTTTCAAACATATGTAGTATTCATTCTGTGCCACCTAGCTCATAATAAAGTCACCAAATATTGACTTGAGTCCATGTTTGTTTCATCAGAGCTTTTAAAAATTCCATGTTTGGTATTGGAAATACTTGATCTTAGTGATTCTGGCCACTAGCATGAATTTAATTAGTGGAAGATGCTTGAGACCATGCTAGTAGACAGCTGCATCCCAAAATTGATCTGACTTTATCTTGCTTTTGTATGTCTGTTACTTCACTTTCTCTGAATCATAAATGGCAAAATACTTGGAAATAAATATCCCTTTTGTGATAACAAAATACCTTCCATACTGTTAAGGTTGCTGGAGCTACTTAACATTCTTTTTAGAAGTTGAAAACATGCTGTTATGTCTAGAATGTAGCAAGTTTTTGCCTTATTTTTAGCCCTGCAGCCCTATTGCAATTATGTGAAATAAGATTTTGAAGGAGAGGTCTTAACACAACCTCTAATACCAGCTGTGTCAGGAAGAGCACACTGGGCACTGGGGACAGAATAGCAGAGCAGCATTACATTTGAGAATCTTGTAGGAGCAGCAGTTCTTGATTTACCCTCCAAAACTGCCACTTACTGTCTCTTTTTTTACACAGAGAGTGTGCAGGAGGAAGATCTGGATGCTGTGGAAGCACAAATAGGTTGCAAACTCCCTGATGACTATCGGTGTTCATTTCGTATTCATAATGGACAGAAGCTTGTTGTTCCTGGGTAAGGAGCAAAAACTATATACCAAGTTATTAATTCCTTTTCTATTTCTTGGGTAGTTCCTTAATTAACAAGATAAAATGTCTTCTGAACAGGATAACTGAAGCATTTAAATGTAACTGAGTAATGGCTTGAAGTGACACTTCTAGAATTGGCTATCTTCCAGTCTCAGGAGGAACTGAAAACACAGTGTGGTTTTGCTGAAATTACTCTTGCACTTCAGCCCTTTTTCCTAGTGAGAGCCCTGATTTTGTTTCTTTTTTGGTAATAACTAGAACTTCAAACTGTTGGACTTTCAGTGGTGCCACTGCAAGTTGCTCTCCTAAAGTTTTGTGTTGTATTACATGAGTAAATTGGCCTCTTGATCTGTTTGGGAATCACTGTTTAATAACTCTTTTCATTAAAATGGTTAGGGAATGACTTTCAAACCAGGTAATCAAGTAAAATCAAAATGTCAGTTCTGCTCAGTAGAAGATTTGATACAATTTAATGAGGTTTCCGCAATTGAAAACTCCTCCTATGGTAAGATTATAGAAGGTAAATAACCATAGTTTCCTATCTTGCAGCTATAGGCAGAGTTAGCAGGTCAGCACTTGATAAATGCTGCTAGTGTTAGCTAAAGATTGAAGCTACAGCAAATCATTGCAGTGTCTGTAGGGGCCAATGCATTCATGTTACTTTACCAAAACCTTCACAAGTAAAGAAAGTGCAGCTTTCTCCAATTCCAGTGTTGTATGTTGAAGGATTGTGACCAGCAGGTTGAAGGAGGTGACCCTGCCCCTCTCCTCTGCTCTCGTGAGACGTCACTTGGAGTATTGTGTGCAGTTCTGGTGTCCTCAACACAAGAAGGACATGGGACTGTTAGAACAAGTCCAGAGGAGGCCACGAGGATGATCAGGGGCTGGAGCACCTCCTGTATGGAGACAGGCTGAGAAAGTTGGGGCTGTTCAGCCTGGAGAAGAGAAGCTGCATGGAGACCTCATAGCAGCCTTCCAGTATCTGAAGGGGCTTACAAGGATGCTGGAGAGGGACTCTTCATTAGGGACTGCAGTGATAGGACAAGGGGTAATGGTTTAAAACTTAAACAGGGGAAGTTCAGGTTAGATCTAAGGAAGAAGTTCTTTATTGTGATGGTGGTCAGGCACTGGAATGGGTTGCCCAGAAAAGTATTAAATGCTTCTTCCTTGGCAGTGTTCAAAGCTAGATTGGATAGAGTCTTGGGTGATACGGTTTAGTGTAAGGTGTCCTTGCCCATGGCAAGGGGGTTGGAGCTAGGTAATCTTAAGGAACTTTCCAACCCAGATCATTCTGTGATTCAAATGTGCGGAAGGAATATGTGGAACATCTTTATGCAGCCATAAAGATGACTTCTACTCCCCTTTTTTTTCCAGGAAAACCTTTTTTTAGAGAGGAGATAGGTGCCCTCGTTCTGTAGATTTCAGATACAGCTTGTGTGCTTCCTGCTCTTCCTCCTACTTTCTCACTCCCACAAAGCCTCTAGTGTGATGATGTGCCTAGAAGATCTGGGACTAGTTGTCATTGTTGGATGCTTCAGCTTTCTGTGTTTGCATGTTAGCATCACTCTTTGAACTGCACAATGCACTCATTCCAGCAAGACTGTGTAAGGGAAAAGAGGAATGGAACCTGTTGCCCAGGGTGGGATCAGCTTATATCACACTGACATGTGGCAGCTTGCACCTGAGTCACTGCTTTCATAACACCAGTAAAAGCTTTAGCATCTGCAGGAGTTTACATCTGAGAACATCAGTGAAAGGCAAATTAGTAGGGAGTATGGGTGGGGAGGTGTATATGACAGGTTTGTGTACTCCTCCTACTGCTAAGCACGCTGCTGTAGTGTGTGTTCTTGTAGTTGATTAATTTGATCATGTTACCCTTTTTTTACCATTCTGACATTGTCTGCCCCTTTGTTACATTGAATGTAGATTGCTTGTTTATTTTCACCCTGGCTGGCATCTAGCCCAACATTCATATCAAGGTTAAATTTAGTTTCCAGTACCCACCTTGTTACTATTCTGTCCCATATTTCAGATTAAAACTACTTTTCTTATGTGTAAGAGGCTTCTTTTACTGTCTTCAATGTCACTTCCTTATTGTCAAAACAAAACGGATAACAAATCCCATTCTTTGCTGTGATACTTACAAAAAGCTAGAGAGGAAAAAAATCAGGCAGTTGATGGTCTTGCCATGTCCTGCTGATGAATATTGTCTCATTCTCTCCCTGTATGTCTGTTTACCTGTGTGTCTATGCCTTAAGTTTTTATACTGAGATTATAATCTGGCTCAATGGTTATTTAGCTAGTTTACTTCTCAGCCTTTTGTCCACACCATAGAGAAGCTTGCTCATTAGTTTTGATCAGTGACTGTTACTGCAGTGGGTTGAAAAGTCATGGATGCTTTGATAGTATTGAAATGAACTTGCACAAAAGATTCTGCTACTATAGGAAGCTGCATCAGCTGTGAACAGCTTCTTCGAAGCAGTTGCAGAGATGATGGGAATCACCAACACAGTTTAAAATATATACAAGGAAGTGTTTATCTTGGAGCCATCAAGCCTCCCTTTGCAGAGATTGATGCTGTGAACTAAACCTAGTTTAGCACCTGGGTGTTAGACTTGGAGTTCGTCTAAGTCTCATATGCATAGGATCAATACTTAGAAAAGCTTTAAAGCTGTCTTTGCCTTGTAAGTGGTATCTTATCTTTATTGTTCCTTTTTTGTTGCTGTCTGTTCAGTTTGATGGGAAGCATGGCACTGTCAAACCACTACCGCTCTGAAGACTTGCTGGATATCGACACAGCAGCTGGAGGTTTTCAGCAGAGGCTAGGCCTGAAGCAGTGTCTTCCTCTTACTTTCTGCATTCACACTGGCCTGAGTCAATACATGGCCCTGGAGAGTGTGGAGGGACGAAATAAATACGAGATCTTCTATCAATGTCCTGTAAGGAGCATATGTTTATACTCGTGAATGTACTTTGCTGATGGCTGCTGCTGTCCCTATGCACATTATCAGATACCTGAAGTATTTTGCATTGTAGAAAGTGAATACTGAAAGATCATATTAGTGTGGTACTTGCCCTCGAGCTGCCATCTGGTTTTCATCAAAGCCCATAAGTGAAATAAATTTACATGAAGCTGTTAATATCTGTAACAATTTCTATAGGTTTGTCCTCATTGGAAGGTACTAATTTAATTTGTTCAAACCATGGCAGATACACACTTTTGTCCCTGTTTCTGTAAGGAAGAAAAACTTCCATTAAGGAAGATCAGCATCTGTATATGTCTCCTCCCCTAGGTATTTTAAATGTAAACTTCCTAGAGTAAATGATAACCCTGGTTTCTAAGGAAAACTTACTCTAGTGAGAGAGCAAATTGCTTTTGAACAGCTCCTTTGTAGAATATAATTGAGTATTCCTCATAATTCTAGCTGCAGTATTTTAAGATAGGCATATTGTTGTTAGTGAAGCTTAAGGATATTAAATGTAACAAGTTTTTAGCCCTCTCATTACCTTATGCCCTGATGACTCCCTCCCCCTTTTCCAGTAGATTGCATTGCTTAAAGCCCCATCCAATCTGGTCTTGAACGCTTCCAGGGATGGGGAATGATCCTGAGCAACATGCTGTAGCTAACTCTGCCTCAAGCAGATGGATTACACTGGTCATCCCGAGAGGTCTCTTCCAACCTTAGCTGTTTTGTGTTTCTGTTTTAAGGCAGTATTTTACAGGGCCTTATTTCTTGAATGATGCATTGAATCTGATTCTGTATGCATGAGCCTTCATGGAATGTTCAGGCTGTATATTCAGTGATCACATGAGTGTTCATGGGGACAAGTGTGTGTGCTTTATACTCCCAGTCACATATTCAAACTTAGAATGATGTAGTAAGCAGACAGATTTTGTTTAGTGAATATAGGGAAAGAGTTTCCTATGTTATATTCAGGTGTCGAATTTGAACTTTAGAAGTCTAATGCATTCTTTCTAATATATCCGTACATTTCTTGCTCTTTTAGGACCAAATGGCTCGCAACCCATCTGCTATTGATATGTTCATTACAGGTAAGCCTTTAAATAATATACGCTGCAAAATGTTTTAACTGTGCTGTTTAGAAAATGCCTGTCAGTACGACTTGAGCAAAGCAAGTGCTAAATTTTCTGTGCTACTTGCAAGACTCTAAGCTGCTTAAAATCATCAGTGCCTACTTGAATTGATATGCAAGCTTTCTTTAATGAAGCTTGTTCTTGTGTGTGCCTAGTATACAAATCATTCAGTGCACTAACCTGTCTAACAAGGGGAGCAGAACCTTTAAGTTAGCCCTCATGGGGGTGATGTAAGCAGCTGTTAAAAGCAACACTCATGTGGACAGAGATTGGGTTTTTCCACCAGTAGCTTTTGCAGCCATGTTAGGAGTTGAAAATATCGTGTCCCTTAATGTAATCTGTTTAAATATTAACATAGAAGAAAACCTTTCTGGATGTTTTAGTTGCCTGATTGCTTTGTTCAAAGGATAAAGGGATCATAGAATAGTTTGGGTTGGAAGGGACCTTCAAAGGTCATCTAGTCCAGTGCCCAAAAAGACGGAAGGGGAAAACTGCATGACTGTTGTTTGGTTATGTAATAATCTGTTGTGGTCATCTGTCTGACATGTACACTGACTGCACCAGTGGTTTGATTGTTTCTTTTTGGTAATCTACTGGAATCTGGTAATTGTGGCTATGTCTAAATTAATTCCTTCCACTCAGTGTGAAGACAGATGTGTAATAAATGGCACCCTACTTAAAATTTAGCCTGGCATGTTTCTTAGGATATATGTACTAATAGTACAGTGAGCAACCACATTAGGCAATGCAGGTTTGGGATGAAGGTAGTCAAATGCTTAACCAAGCTAACTTTAGGAAACTTTTCCAAGTAGTGATATACTGTATGAAGTGATTTCAGTGTGATGTAGTCAACGTTCTTACCTGCTTTACAGCGGACTCATTGCAGGATGCATTGTGTACTTTAGAACCATCATAAGGAGTGCATAGCAAAAGCTCAGGAGTTCAGATGCTTGCTTCATTCCACCTGAGGATGATATATTGGTATTGCAGCTCAAGGCTGTTGCTTTTATGGAATTGAGTCAGTGATGAGGTGATCAAACATCATATTTAAATGTATTCCAACCTTGACTTACTGCAAGTAGAGGGGAGTTTTCATATACAGCATTTATCTTGTCATTTTGAAGGTGATAGGGTAAATTCCTCCACTTCCTCCATTCACAGTTCACTTATACAAGGTTTGCATTTTGTGGATTAGTGGTAGAAAGGAGGATAATAAACCTGGAGTTCCTTAGACTTCCAAAAGATCAAAGGACAGTACACATAGCTCTTGCTCAAAGGAAGAAGCGGTAAGTACACTTCATCTAACAGGAGTGGTAGCACTTGATAACACTTCAGTGCAGGTGAGAATAATGATTTCTTAGTACTTCAGCTTAAATCCAACTTGAGAGTTAAATGTGACAGTTTGACTGTCTACTTGGAAATCAAGCTGTTCCTAAAGAATAGCTGTAGGTGTATGAAAGACTGTTCTCAGACAATGGCTGTAAGTGTATGAAAATCCCAGCTTCTTCAGAATAACACACAGCTTTAGTCTTCTGGGTTTGTCACAGGAGTGCGGAGGATGTCTGTGACTTACCTCTGTTTTTAAGGAGAAGGAAATACTGCAACTTGCTAGCGTGTTTTTCAGAAACTATTCATATGGAAACTTGGTTATCAAACCTAAGTCTGTAAATCCATCAGCAGGCTTGCAGTCCTCTGCAAGTAGAGTAGCTGGAAATAGCTACACAAGTAGTATAGGCCTCTATACTTCTTCTCTTTCCTGGTCATAGCAGAACAGTCACGAGCAGGAAAGGAGCTGGTGAGACACATCAGCGTTTGAAGACCATGATTATAATGTGGCATACTCAGCTAAGAGTTCTTTGCTGTGTCATTTCTGGAGTATGCACCCTTAACTTTTAGTTCTTGGTTGGTTTCTCCAAATGGTCTTTGTTGGTAGATGGTCTGGAATACTAAGTCATCTAAACTGAGGGTTTATTATAACAACAATCAAAGCTGTAAACTTTTACCTTGAAGTATTTATCGTAATCTGTGTAATGGTGAATTTGCCTGTCCTGATGAATATTCTTTTTTGGTATCTAGGTACATCTTACTTGGAATGGTTTACATCCTATGTAAACAAAGTTGTAACTGGAGGTTATCCTATCATCAGAGACCAGATTTTCAGGTATCGTGACTGGGATTTACAATCTCTGTGCAAGTGTTTGGTGCTTCTTTTAGAATGCTGACCTTTTTCCAAGTAGTTGTGAGTAGCTGGTGCAAAAGCTGTAGGAGTTTCTAGTTTTGGGAGTTTTTTAAACAGCATGATGACACATCCTTATTAAACAAGTGTATTTTCATTGACTTCAGAGGAAATCATATGCATAGCTTAATACAGGCATTAACAGAGGTACAAAGAGATCCACAGCTGTATGAGTTTAGGTGATGGGGAGGTACACATCATGAAGACACTGCATACATATGTCTTCTATTTAACTGCCAAATGGAGAGTTAAGTATTACTCAGCTGCACAGTGCTCTTGTTACATTACTTAATCACTTTACATGTGTAGTTTTCTGCACTGAATGTACAGAGCAATTTGCAGCATTAACATTTTCCTTTCTGTAGGTATGTGCATGATAAAGAATGTGTTGCTACAACTGAAGATATTACTGTTTCTGTGTCCACATCTTTTCTACCTGAACTCAGTTCTGTACATCCACCACATTATTTCTTCACTTACAGAATCAGGTAAAAATAACAACTGAATTAACTCTTATAACACAGGGACTTATGCAATGTTCAGAGCATTGGTTGTTGCTAATTTATGCAGAGCATTCAAAACTGTTCTAAAATGAACAAGATGTGCACAACCTGCTGCACTTTCTAATAAGAAAATACTAAATCATTACCTGGTCAGGTATGCAGAGTACCAGACAGGTTAGTAATTGGTAAAGTACAGTGATGGGTGGGGGAAAGAAGTTACAAGTAGCTCTTGTGATGTAGAAAGGGGTAAATAACAACAGATAGTGAAGCAGAGGCATGGACATGGATCTTCACTACTGATTCAGTATACTTTACCTTAGTGGGGTTTTGTTTGCCCAGTCTTAGATCCAAGGACACAAAAGCCTTTCTTAAACTGTACAGAAGTAGTTATCTAACCATTAAGTATGCATTTTGGCTTCTAGAATTGAAATGTCCAAAGATGCTCTTCCTGAAAAGGCTTGTCAGCTGGACAGTCGATACTGGAAAATAACAAATGCCAAAGGTGATGTAGAAGAAGTTCAGGGTCCTGGAGTAGTTGGTAAGTAAAAGATTGCTTTACTAACCCAATAGAGAGAGAGGTTTTGTATTTAGTGTACTTAGTGTACATTAGATACACTCTGTATTTACATATTAGAGAATTTACATGACCAGTTACTCGTTATAGTGACAGAGGGTAGTAATTACATGGTTTATATCAATATCAGCTTGTTGCTTGAAAGAAAGAGAGGTGTATCCATCTGTTTTGTCTTTAAAGTTGTTTTGCAAGGGATATCTGAACATCCTGATAATTAACCACCCTTCAGACAGTTTAACATCAATAATGGCTGAGAATCATTTATGCATCCACTGGAATATAAAATGATCTGCCTGAATATGTTGTGGAGTGCAAGTTCTACTTCAGTCCGTACTGTCATGATCTATTAATTTACCAACAGGGGAGTTTCCCATTATCAGCCCAGGGAAAGTCTATGAATATACCAGCTGTACTACATTTTCCACAACATCTGGATACATGGAGGGCTATTACACCTTTCATTGCCTCTACTACAAGGACAAATTCTTCAATGTCACAATTCCTAGATTCCATATGGTGTGTCCAACATTCAAGGTGTCTACAGCACGAATGGTAAGTGGAGGTGCAGGTGTGAAAACACTTTTAGTACAAAAATTACAGTACTGAACAGTATTCATACTGTAACTTCAAAACACATGCCAGTTAAACCTAGCAACTGTAGTAGTCCCTGTAGGCAGTTTGTACCTTGGTAAAGTCACGCAGCCTTATTGCTTTTGACATGGAATGATACCAGTTGAATTCGGGACCCTCAGCCCTAGTTTTCATAGGATGCTATATATGGCTCTGGGTCTTCTTCCTCAAGTGCTCACCTCTGTCTGTTCTGAAGGTCAAACCTGGTTGTATCAGTGAGATGAGGGGCCCTGTGGGTTCCTGACAGAGGTAGAATCTGACTGTTCTGTTGTCCTGTGTCTGAACACAGCTCCCTCTTGGGGTACCCAGAAATATATAGGGGTGTGTGGATGTATGTCTATTCAGGGTGTATTTCAAAGGTCTTAATTTGTACTTAGAAACATGGCAGTGCATTAGCTGTTTAGATTTCTTTTGAATATTCCACTTTGGTATGACCGCTTTTGCCTCTTTTTGTCATAAGAATGTATCTACTTTCTTCAGCAAGAAGAGTTTCAGTTAATGACAACTTCAAATTATAGCAGCCTCTATGATGCTCATTAGTTGTCACTGAAAGTGCATTTCATAAAGTCACTTAATGACTTCTCGAATCAGTAAGATATTTAGCTTGCTGTTAATTATAATGTAGTTTCAGTGTGGAGATTGCAGGGTAACTATATAATTTCTCCCTTTGCTATGGCGCATTTAAACTAATTCAGATAGAATTGGAAGTATTCTGCAAGCACTGTCTTTCCTCAGGAGTAGGCATCTACTTGTGCACTTCCTCATGTTTTTCCAGGGATCTGAGACACTCATTACTAGTAGCTCTAAGAGTAAGTGCCAGCAGATGTCATGATTCTAACAGAAGATCATGGAATCACAGACTGGTTTAGGTTGGAAGAGACTTGAAAGGTCACCTAGTTCCAGCCTCCTGCCACGAGCAGAGATAATGGCATCTCTTAATTCATGCTTCTGTTTATGGGAGTGGTAACCTCCTTCCATTCAGTGGGCTGTAAATAACTACTTTTCTCTTTTGCTCTACAAGTAACGACCCTTTCTTTTTAAACTGCTTTTAATAAAACACAATATAAGCTGCCAAGAAACTGGTACTGAATTGTGGCTTTACATAATTGTACATAGTAAATAGCCAACAGCCTTCATTATTTCATGAATTTAATGGTCAAGAAGTTGGGCAGAACTCTCTATGACAAACATTGTTAGGAGCTGGATTTAGGATGAAGATCACAATGCGTACTTCTAATAGACACCATAATGCAGACCAGAGTTTTCTAGACAGTTGTTAGTGCTTCCTCAGAACTAGCTGGAAAAGATGTTAATTAAATCTGGATGTGTTTCGCTGTAGGAAACAAATCACAATGAATATGCAGTGGATGAAGACGAAGATTCCACAGACACTGATGAATACGAAGATCGCCGCAGGGTGTTGGACATTCCTGCGCCTGGTGGACGCTGCCCACGGCACACCTGATGGGCTCTTTAACAGAATGAAATAAACTGGTTTCAGAAGCTGAACTCTTTGGGGCTAGTGCATAAGAATATTTCTGACTGTTGTAAATGGACTTCCTGTTGCACATCAGGACAATTAGCATGAATGTTGGTGCCAGTTGTAATATTCATCAGAGTTTAACTTGGTTTCTTCTCCTGGTTTGGAAGGGGGAAGATGGGGAGGGAGGGAGCGAGCAAGGGACAGGCAGAGAAGGTGTTTGAGCTTTGTTCACTTTTTTCCCAGGGTACAAAATAGCTTGATAATCTGAGGTAATCGTATCTTACATTTTTAAACTATTGCCTATTTATGATCATACTGCAAATACAGGTGTGGGGGTTTGGTTTTATATGAGCATTTAAAATTAGCAATAGGCAAGATGGCAAAAAAGGTGAGTTTCTACTCTTAATAAGTCCTGCTAAGGATAAAATTTGCAGTTTGCTCTTGAGATCAGGTGCTCTTCCACTCTTTTTGTTTATTAGCATAGAAGTACCAGAAAATTCTGGTCATCAGATACATAAATGAGGAATGAAACTGGCCTTATTTTTAGACAATCTGTCTTTCAACTTCATTTTATGCTGAGTGACTCTGACTGGATAATGCCTTTTTGGAATGTAGTGTATGTGCATAATCTGCCACTGGGTACCCAAGGAATTTCTCAGTGAACTACAAAGTATGAATTTGTAAATATGTTTTGAGGTTTTTCTTTATAAAATATTTGCTGTTCAGACTTTGTCATAGGTGTCAAATTTATGTTGAATTATCACGTTTCCCTCAATCCTCTCTGGAGTTTTGTAACTACGCCTAAATAAAAATGAGAAAAGAGGAAGAAAAGGGGAACCTGACGGAACACTAGATGATTAGAAACTTTCTATTTAAAGAAGTATCTGTTTGCTTTATCCCTTTTATTTTGTTTCCATTGTCATTAATAAACAACTTAATTGCCTCCTTTGCTCTGAAGTGCTACATGGGACTCTTCTTGCCAAGACTTGAGCAATAATTGTGTGACCAGCCAGTTCTTCCTTTTGACATCCAGCATTAGTAGCTCCTGTGGGGAAAACCAGTTCATTGTGGTTCCAAGTGAATGTTTCCATTATTGACTAGTTACTGCTCTTACAGAAAGCCTGGGGTTTTTGCAAGTCATGGTATTAGGTTCTCCATGTGCTCCTCTTAAGTGTCACGCAGCATTTGGATCTTCCACAGTGGTACAAGTGTTAACTGTGAGGGGAAAATATGTTTGTGCTATAATGCTTTTTCTTCACAAAGTATTCATCATCTGTTTAAAGGATCAGTGAAAGAAGAATTTAGTTGGAACTAGACTTCATTCCAGTCCTGTTGGGTGTGTTTAAGGACAGATAACTCTCATGGTTGGAGGCTTGCTTGGTACTGAACCAGGATCTGTTCTAGTTCAGTGGTGTCAGCTGAAAGTTCTGAGGCTCTACAGAAACACTCCCAACTCTTGGTAGTTTTCTCTGGGAGTGGTTCTCCCTTGGGATGTTAAAAAGGAACCATAATTACTGCTTACTGTGGAAGAAGCCAAGACACAGGACAATGTTTTCTCTCAACATGCACTGTGATGTGTGGGTGCAAGGCCCTGGGTCCAAGCACAGCTTGTCACAGGACTCCTTCCAACTGTGCATGTCTCAAATGAGAAGGTGACCGTGTAAGGGGAATGAAATGTTATCGTACCAAACGTGTGTTTCTAACAGGAAAAAGGTGGTTCCGTTGCTCCAGGCAGCTGTTCTAGCACATGGCTTATTGCCTAAAGCTACCAGCTGCAGTGCTGCTGCAAGCATTGGAACTCTTCATTATGTGCGTTCGAAGTAGGGCTGGTGGTTCTCCTCACCCCACCCAAAACCGGAGCTCAAGCCAGCTTGGTATGAAAGAGAAGTGGATAAGAACATAAGAAGAAGACAAGGAATCGGTTATATCCGCCAGCACCGTGGAAATCTTCACTGGGAAAGCAGGAAAGAACTGACTCGAGATCCTGCATTGGAAGAAGAGCACTTCACTGACCCAGCAGACAGGCAGCAGGTAGGTGTGCTGTGAATTGCCACCACAGTGTACCCAACACCTTGAACACTTGCTGTGGTTGGTACCATATGTGTACACACAGACTGTGATGTATCCATGTCATTCCCTTCAGCTGCCAAATTCAGGTTCAGCCTGAACTTCTGTTGGCTTCCGACTGATACCGTGATACTGATGCTTGGTTAAGACTTGATGTTTCAAGTTACAATGAGCCTTGTTGAACATCTGTGAACTCAAAATATGGTTAAAACCATAGCACAGCCAACAGAAATTCATATCTAATCCAGTTCTCTTTCTGTACATGGAAAATAGTGGGTTTGTGGGCTTTTGCTGGCTGGATGCTTTAATGGGGAGAACTTTTGGCTGCCATTTCCTTGCTGTGACTGCATCACACGAGAGGAAAAACAAGTGGTGTGCCAGCTAGTGGTAAATAAAACCAACTCCAGAGTTGCTGTGCAAGTTATTCCGGTGTTGGTTTTTTTTCCTGTCATTGTTTCAAGGAATTTCTCATCATCTATGCAAGGAATGTAAGGTGGAAATACCATATATTGGTGATGATGGAGATAAATGTGTCCTGCCTCAGAGGAGCTCACCCCAGATTTTCGGAAGGGAAAACGGGAATGTTCAGCTGTGGCTGAAGTTCCTCATTCCCAGTTCAGTACAGTTTCCAAACTGAACTAATAAATTAAGGGGGGGGGGGGGTAGGGTGTTAATATCAGGTCTTAACTGAGTGGTTTCTCAGTAAGTTGCATATAGCAACCCAAAGCATCTTACTCTGACATCCGTTTGCTTTTATTTAACGGCTTAAACAGAGGTAAAACCCTAAAGACATATATAAGATCATAGACTGAGCTGACTGATAACTCAGTTGGGACACACCAAGGGAGTTTGATTTGACACACCAAGGGAAGGTGGTTTAAGATCCCAGTGTTTCTGGGTTTATTTTAGGTTTAATGAATGGACTGGCAGTTGTGTTGTGGTAACAAAAATAAACCCAGAGCACCTCTTTCAGTACAACTGCTACTTACAGGTATTTCATCTTCCACTCAAGCCTGTGCTCAATGTCTTTTTCTAGATAGTGCTGGTTATAATCTCTTAATACAGCAAAACCCATTTTTGCTGTTCTCAGTCACATTTCTGTTGCTCTCCAATCATTTTCCAGGTCGGGAATGTTTAGAAGTATTCAGGTACCTCTGGAGGAAACTGCCATTTCCATTCCTGATGCTTCCCTTCGGTTTGTTCTGAGACTCGTCATCATTTTCCTTAGCCCTATTAACTCGCACACTTATTTAACCACATCTGGGGATGTATGATGTGCACGGCCACATCTTGTGCTGGGAAGAAAGTGGTAGAGGGAAACGAGTGATTTCCATCAATCCCACTATCCTAGTCCATTGCCCTGTCCAGCTCAGGAGCAGGGGCCCACTGGACAGTTTGGTTCTGGGGCCTTTGGAACTCAGGTTTGTGTGCAGAGGGAAATGCAGTGGGTGCAAGGTGCAGGTTTAGCCCCTGGGATAGAAATCAAGTGTAGGAACAGCTATGCTTAACTGAGGGTAGGAGGGATCTCTGAGCTATCAGGCAGGCCCTGTGATGCCTCTTGTGTGAGCACAGGTGTGATGGGGAATGGCTGAGGAACTGGGGGGGTTCAGTCTGGAGAAGGCTCAGGGGCAACCTGATCACTCCCTACAACTGCCTGACAGGAGGATGGAGCCAGGAGGGGTTGGGCTCTGCTCCCAAGGAACAAGGGATGGGACAAGAGGAACCGGCCTCAAGCTGCACCAGGGCAGGTTTAGATGGAGCTGAGGAACAATTCCTGCCGCAGAGGGTGCTCAGGCATTGGAACAGGCTGCCCAGGACAGGGCTGCAGGCACCGTCCTTTCTAAGTGTTCACCCACCGTGTAGACGAGGCCTCAGTGCCATGGGTTAGTGGTGGCCTCGGCAGTGCCGGGGAAGGGTTGGACTTGAAGACCTCAAAGGTCTTTTCCAACCTGGTTGATTCTGTGGTTCTACGCAAACCTGCGGCGCCGGCACCGCGCACCGTTACTCACAGCCCTGCAGCGTGCGCGGGGCTGCGGCCAACTTCGCACGGCCCATCCGAGCCCCACGCGAGGAGCGATCACTCCCGCCCCACAGCCCCGCTCCTCCCGCACCGCCCGCGGCGCCAGGGCCGGGCCGAGGCCGCAGCTCCGCCCCGGGGCTGGCCCAGCCGGGTTCTGCAGACCGCCCCGCATCCCGTGCCCGGCAGGCAGAGCGGTGCTGGTCGGCAGCAGGTGAGGATGGGGCGGGCAGCTCCGGACCGGGCCGTGTCTTGTCCCGGAGGGACGGAGGCAGCCCGGTGCCCTTCGCCTTGTCGGGGCGCGGGGAGACTGGGGGCCAGCCTCTATCTTGATGGGAGCCTGCCAAGGGGAAACGGGGGGTCGGGGGAGACGAGAGAGCAGAAGAACAAGTCCTCAGTGGGGATGAGCGGGGGTGGGGAGTTTTTCCTTGGAACTGGGAGGGGTGGGGGCATGTTTTGGGTGGAAATCTGTGTTTGTACCTATTAACCGGGGTGGTGGTGGTGGTTTTCATCCAGGGGACTGCCCTCGGGTCTGAGTCACGGCGGTAGCACCGCAGTGCGCTAAGCGGGGCGGGCTGCGGCGGGGCTCCGGCCATGGACCGGGACCGCGAGCGCTACGGGGGACCCCGGGGCTGGGGTAGCGGGGGGAGGTGGCTGTAAAAGAGCCGTGAGGTAGCCAGGCTGCATTTGTGGGGCGCTTGCTGGCTGCGGGGTACCGCGGCAAGAGGAGCGGTGGCATCCCCAGGAGCTACCCCGGGCCCCCCGGGACCGCGGCTCCTGGTCCGGGTCGTCCTTCCCTTGCCTGCCTGGAGGTGCTGATGGAAGCAGCAGCGTGGTGTGGAACGGCTGCTGCCTCCCAGGTGGGACTGCAGAGAAATTCTGCTTCACAAGCAAGGCAATAAGCCCTCCGCGCTGTTGCAGTTGTTGTTTCTTGCTACGGAGACTGGTCAGATGCTCGAGTCAAAACAGCAATTTAGAACATTCAGTTTAGGAACTGTTTTCTGTGTTGTTTCTTTTAAGCCATGTTGTGAATTACTGTTTCTCTCTCTATATATGCGCTTTTTTAGAGCCCAATTTTCATTGTCTCATCTCTGAATTAAAAGAAAAAATTACTCATTTCCACAGAAAATGGATTGGTTGAATTACTCCTGACAAAGCTCTTGTGTTGGCTGCAGTGTTTTTTATTAATCTGCCTTCTGTTTTTTCTGGTCATGATTTGGTTTGGCTAAAAGACAAACCCAGTTTAATCTGCTGACACCACTGGGTGCCTGAGGGCTCCTGAAAGATGGAGAGGTTCCCAGCATGATGCTGGTTGCAGTCCAGGATGGCTCTTGCTTTAACCACCAGACTAACGGCCCTCCTGCAGATTCACGTCACTGTGGGATGAGCCTCTGGTCTGGAAAATGCTTCTCATAGAGTTGTTTACCCCAGAAAAATCATCTCATCCTGAACATTATGGGTTTGTTTTTCTCGGTTTTCCTGCTCAGCAGTAGGTCAGACAGACAGGAAAATGTCCGTGGTTTTGTCTGCTGGGTGGGTTGCTGTTTTGGGGTGGTTTTTTTTGGCCAGTAACAGAATTGACTACTTAAGGTTGAGGATTTCAGTTTTATTTTACTATGAAACCATTTTCTTTAAGCCCACAGTCAGTCTTCTGGGAGGAAAAAGCTCCATCCCAGCATGGTTATGGTCTGCCATGCCAGACTCTTAACTGCATGTAGAAATAGCTTCAAGTGGTACTAACAGGGTCAAAGCAGTGATGTGGCTGTATCACTGCAGTTTTGTAAGTGAATCATGTCACCTGAATGTCTTTAATCCTTTTGGACTTCCAAACCCACTAGGGCTTTGAAGACAAACATCAAATCATGTCCTTTTAACATAAGTATGGTCCTTCGCTCTCAGCCTCCTGTATCTGCTCTATACATGGTGTAAATAGCCTGTTCTTTGCAACAGCAGAGATATTTTAGTAGTATGATGACAGTAATTGTGGAGGACTCAAGCTATGGCTGCAGTTACTTGGTGGGTTATTGCATGTGTTGGTCCCCCAGTGCGAGGGAGAAATTTGGGGAGAGGAGAGGCAAAACCCCCCTTAGTACAGACAAATCCCTTGCAACCCCATGAGAGAGAAGAAAGGAGGGCTAGGCTCCAGGGTTATGGGAATTGCTGTGAAAGAAAAAAGCATTTGACACCTAAATGGTCTTTTATGTTATTAAGTGCATTTGTAGCTCTTAGAAATAAGACCTGTTGAATGGTGTAATCAAAGGGAGGAGACCCATCTGCAGCCTGTCAGGGCTCAAATCTCAGCTCTTGAGACAAAATACTGTTCTCAGAATAAAAACCCTCTCTTGGAAAGTGCAGTTACCTTTCTGTCTTTCCTTTCACTGGTTTTCCTGGCCAGTTCCCCACTGAATCAAGTCTTTAACCCTCAGTTCCTCACTATGTATTTTGCTAGTTTCACGTGGCTTTTGAATGGAATGTGTAACATATTCCATTGTTACATGTTTGTTTATTCCATGCCTTTATGCCTGTTATTTATGCCTTCATATTAGGGAAGAATCATGACCAAGATGAACTGCATCCTGGTGACCGCCTGCATTGTCCTGATTGCTTTTTGTAGTTCTGGTGAGTACAAGTGAGCTACTTTCCTGATGTAATGTTGTAACAGGGGCTGAGGAAATCATGGAAAAAATAAACAGGGCAGCCTGGATCATTTAATACCACTTTGGGGAATGACAGCAACCATCAAAGTAGGGCTTAGTTTCTGTTCCTGGGTGTCTTTGGTCAAAAGAGAGAATCAGGTGCTGAATATGATGCTGCTTAATATGGCAGCAGACCATTGTTTTGCAGCTGGAAGGGTCAGTTCCTGTTGTGTGAGTTGGAAATGTGGTGTATGGCAGGAGAGAAATGAGGTGGAATAAAAAAGGGATAGAATAACGCTGCTGGAAGTGTCTCTTGTCTGTTCTTTTGGAAAAGGCAGGATTTAAGACTAGATAAAAGAAGCAAATACATTGTTCTGCAGGCACATGAAGGTAAGTGAGTTTAAAGATGATGTAAGTGCAGGCTTCAAAACCTTCCTTTCAGAACTGCCAGTCTCATTTGTACACTGACGAAAGCTGGTGAATTTTAGCTTAAGCCTTGGGTTTAACAACCAGGCATACGTTTTGTGACAGATGCAGAGAGTGATTATTCTTTTTTCCCTTTTTAATGCTGCTGCAGTCTCAGTCCTTCATTATTCAGTAAAGATAAACCCTTGTCTCCTTAGGTTATGCCTTAAGGTGTTACCACTGCGAGAACAGCCCTTCCTTGTGCAAGACCAATAGTACTTGCTTAGCAACTGAAGATACGTGCTTGCAGATGAAATTCGGTATGTACCCTTCAGCCCTAAAATAAACGTGGTTATATCAGTTTTCATTGCCTCTGTGCTTCTAATCTGGCCTTAGCATGCATTTCTTAGCCTTGCTCAAAAGAAGGTTGTGAGTGTTTTTGAAGGTCATGCTTATATCCAAGCAACTGATAAATAAGATGATGATTTAGCTGATTTATACTTGGGCAGGCATATACAAGGATAGCTTTATATCCAGAATTAAAACAAAACTACAAAACAAACCATGGGGAAGATGGTCAAGGATATTCAGGGCGTAGAGTTAATGTTTTTGTTAAATAACATTTCAGTAGCTCTTTTACTGCCAGTGACAGGAGTTTCATTGCAAAAACGAAAGTACCAAGTCAAGTGAAATAATCTCTTGCTTCCCCAACTGGTTTCCTCTGCTCAAGAAAGATGCTGGGCTGGCTTTGGACAGTGGGAGCCAGTATGGGATGGGACTGCTCCATTCCACTGGATGGTCCCTGGTAAAGTTCATGACTTGGCTTTGAGGGAGGAAGCTTCTAATGTGGCTGGATCAGGATGCTGCTCCATGCTGCTTGCAACCTAAGGGATTTTGTCTTTTTGCTGTTTCCCATGAGCTCAGTCTGTTTTCTAGCACTCAGCCAGTCCGTTGTTGGAGTCACGAGTTGTGTACTTGAGGTGTCAAGCTGGGGGAGATGGAAGGTGAGCTGCTTGGTTTGTGGTGTCCAGGGAAATGAGTGAGAAAGGCAAGGACTCTTCAAGCTCTTTCTTCACATATTGCTTCTGGAAATGGCACTGCTCAGATCCGATGGGATTTGTTTTCAGAACAAAAACTAATTTGAGTTATTGAGCTTTGTGGAGCGAGAATGGTCATGCTGTAGGACAATGCAAGAGCACTGCAAGCTGAGCTAGATGGTGATGCACAGTTCGTCTCTGTCAGGAGCCTCAGAGCAGGCATCACTCAAACTCCCCCCTGTATCACTCAGCTGGTCATTTGGGCTGAATTGGAAGCACCAGTTAGCTTGAGGTAGAAATCTTTCTTAACCTATGGCTAAAAGCCATATGAGAGGCAGAACCATGGCGTTGTAGGTAGTGATTCTCTGTCCCAAATCCAATATTGCTTTCAATATTCTTTTAATCTGTTTAATTTCTTTTGTAGGTAAATTGAGAACCTCCTCCTGCTGGAAGGCATCCCAGTGCAGTATGAATGATATTGCTGAATTCTTCCAGTTGGATAATTTTGATTTCTTTTGCTGCCAACACGACTTGTGCAATGAGAGTGCAATTCCTGGGCTTAACAAAGCAGCCTTCAGTATTGCCTCTGTACTGACCATGTTGTGGATGCTCCTGTAACAATCCTCATTTCTATGCTGTACTTTCAAGCTGAAATTACACTAAATCATTAACTCTTTTCTGAATTGTACTTCTCACATTTGCAGTTCCTAACAGTGGGCAAAAACATTCCCTTTTAAATTTAAATGCTCTTTCCTAAGGTTCTGTCTGTTAAATCATTGTCGTTATTCATGGAAAGGAGATTGAGCTTGTTACCAGTTACAATGAATTCAGGTATTTTGGCCTGCCCTATTCATGGGGGAAACAACTTGCTATGAAGTAGTGTTACCTTGTGGAGAACCCTGGTAAACTTCAGTGGGTGATGTGAGAGGGAAGGAATACTCTTAAGTTTAATGCTGAAAAACTATTATTTCTTATCATCCCATAAATTGTAATTATTGGAGTGGATTTGCCTTCAGCATAAGAAGTGTTGATCATTAAGTATAAACTTGCTTAAGTCTTCATTATGAGGATGGGAATATTTAGTTTCAAGTGATGTAGGCTCTTTGTTCCTGTCACTGTAATGTTTTTACAAGCCAATGATATGACCTTGTGAGCACTGTTTATTCTGGGAGAAAGCATCTACATTTCTTAAACCAAAACCAAAATAATGCTGTAAGTGAGAAACACTCTTTTTCTATTTCGGCAAGCGTGCAGACAACATGTGCCAGCTTCTTTCTGAGTATTTTTTTCCCCCCTTATACTTTATCCATGTCTAAGATTTTAAGTAAGCATGTGCTTTGCATGCTTATTGGTACACTGAAAATGATTTATAAAATGCTAAGGAACTGAAGTGGCAGATCTAGTTTATTTTCCCCACACATAACCCTTCAAGCTCTCACCTAAGAGTACTAAACAAAACCTTGCAGAACTTTCTATTTTGACCTTTATGCAACACTACAAATGCCAATGCAAACTTGAAATGTATTTATATAGCATGAATAAAGCCTGCTCAGTTTGTATGTGTAAGGGGTCTGGAGCTGAAATACTCTGTACATTGTTCTGCCTCAGAGGTAGAGACAGAGCTTTGACACTCCTCTGGTATTTAGGGACCCTCTCAGTCAGGTACACTGCCAGGTTCTCCTTTTTGTCTTCTAGAGCTCTTGGCATGTCCCTGCAGGAGTTGTGGTCCATTCCCAGTGAGATACTCTCTTCCTGAGGACCCCTGCTTGTGCTGTGCAGGGTGCCAGCAACACCAGTTCATCGTAACAAGGGTGTTACTCGAAATCCACAATGTATTCTGCAATGTATCTTTTGGTTAAGCTTCTGTTAGCTATGAAAGTATTCTGGACTATCTCTGATCACTCAAAATACATAAGTCATACTGTCTTTGATTAATAAAAATGTGAAAGACGAAAATGTGGGGAGTGTGGTTATTTGTCAGCATTTACAGCTATGTACAGGTGTGCTCAGTTTTGGTAGTGGTTATTTGCTTTAAGAGCTGCTTGATGGGAAAAGTGGTCATGGTTTTAAACTAAAAGAGGAGAGATGCAGGCTGGATACAAGGAAGAAAGAAGAAAATAGTCCCTGATTTCCCACTCTTTTTGTCCTTACATCTTTTTAGTTCCATCTGGTTGACAAAAGCAGACACTTAGAAGACAGTAAGTTCTGCAGAGTGGCTTTTTTCGCTAAGGCACCACCATTTGTCACTACCTCTTGTTCATCTGAGATGCAAAAGTGGTATTAAAGCACTGACTCAATATAGAGTTGGGGGGAGGTTTGTAGCAGAGAAGGTATCTTGTGTTAGACGAGCTGATAAATTCCTTATGTTTAAACAATCTCAGTTACACCATTATTTATTATATTGTCAATGTCTCTCTTCTGATGGTTGGCACTTTTAAACCTGGTTGATTGCATATATAAAATATTCTTTTTTCTTTTTAAGAAGGGCAAAAATAAGATCTATTTTGCCTCTGATAATAGCTTGAATAGTTTTGGTATTTGTTTTTTGATAGCCTTGAACACTTGTCTAATCTATTTCTCCTTCCTTTCTCTTCTAGAAGCAGCTTGAGCAATGAATCCTTGTGGTTTGCACTGTAGAAGGCCACTTCTTTTACAAAGATTAGTAGGAATGTTGTTTAATTCTCCTGGGGAGAATGCATGTGGCAAAGGAAAAGAATTTTTCTATGACAGCAAACAATTTCTAAAGAAAAATGGCTAGATTTCAAGTGGAAAAATATCCCTTGTGTCCCTCTGCTGGGAAAGGCAGATTAATTATGTAGCCTGAAACACATCTCATGCCATTTACAAGCTGAATGGTGATGCAGGGTTTCACAGTTTGCTATATATTTGTGTCTCCTGAGCCTGCATGGCTGCCTGGTGAGCTCTGTCCTGCAGAAAAAGCTGTTGAACAGTGACTGCTGCTTGAACATTGGCACTTTTCCCAGCGCTGCTGTGTTACATTCAGATTTGATGGCCAGACCTCAGAGATGGGGAACCAGAGCCATGAAGACCTTAGATCAAATGCAGTTCCATTTAGTGACAGTAAGACACTGTAGTACAGTGTACCACAGGTCAATTCTACGTATTAGTATCACATCAGTGCAAATAGTGGTTTTGCTTTAGGTTTGCAGATGCTTTAAAGACAGCTCCAGCTTTGCTCTGAGCTACAAACAACCCTCATTCGGTTGTCAGAAATTTTCCTGTAACCGGTCATTTGTGTGTGTAGCCTTGGTCCAGTGTTGTGACTGTTCACTTACCTGTCCCTGTTCTGACATCGGTGATTTTTCACTCTATATAACAGTGCGGCTAATATGTATGATAATGGCTTGCCTCTTATTTATACCTAATTATGGCACTGGTTTTGGATGGACTGGAATTTCTCTCTTTTCAGGTTGTGATAATTAATTGCAAGAAATTGAAGGACTGGTGGGAAATCTCAGAATCCTGAGGCTGGAAGGGACCCTCTGGAGGTATCTGATCCACACCCCTGTGCTCAGGGAGGGGATCTAAAGCCAATTATCCAGGACCACGTCCAGGTGGCTTTTGAATATCCCAAAGTGCTGAGCTCAGGAGAAGGATCACTCTGCTGACCCATTGGCAATGCTTTACTTCATGCAGCCCAGGATACTGTTTGCCTTCCCTGCAGCAAGGGCACATTGCTGGCTCATGTTTAGTTTGGTGTTCACCAGGATACTCTTCTGCAAAGCAGCTTTCCAGCTGGTCAGCCCCTAGGATGTACCACTCCTGGGTCACTCCCAGTCTTTGGAGTGGGTGTTCACAAAATGAGGCTTGAACCCCAGGGACTCCCAGGTTTAGGTCATCCTCACTGGGATGTGCCAGGCATTTTGTGTGGTTTAACTGTGTCCTGCAAGCTACAGGATAATGCAGAATATCGTCAAGGTGAACTGCTGCTATGCAAGTGTGTCTCTCTGCAGTGAGTGCTGGGTAACTTGCCACTATTGTGTGGGTCTGGCTTTTAGTTTGTTTTGTAATTATGTAAATGATGTGCTCTGGTTTGAATTAGTGGCATGACTAAAACCTCATCCTTAGCTCTGTACCTTTGAGCATGCTTTTTTTGCCAACACACATAATTTATGTACTAATGTCCATCTAATTAGCAAAAACTCCTCATCAGGGACTCTTCATAAGGAACTGTAGTAATAGGACAAAGGGTAATGGGTTTAAGCTTAAATAGAAGTTCTATACTGTGAGGGTGCTGAAGCACTGGAACATGCTGCCCAAAGAAGCACTAAATGCTCCATCCCTGGCAGTATTCAAGGCCAGGCTGGACAGAGCCTTGGGCAACATGGTTTAAAAGTGTGAGGCATCACCTTGGAACTAGGTGATCTTAAGATCTTTTCCAACACAAACCATTCTATGATTCTATGACTGTTCTTCCCTGCATCTGCTTCTCAATATTCATTCCTCTGGTAACCATGCATCGCTTTTTTGGGGATGGGAGTGTGTGTGTGTGTGCAATTTAACAAAGGAGTTATTTTTCCCTATAGGAACAAGATAGAGCCAGCAAATGTAAGCTGCAGTAGCAGCAAGCAGCATGTGCAGAAATTTGTTCTTGTGATCTGTCTTTGCCATTAATTCCTCCTTCAGCTTCTCATCCTGCTTCCTGCTTCTGTGTGGTGGTGACTGCAGGGAGCTGTCAGGTAGCTGTCAAGGTTGTCCTTTGAGTTGAACTTGGGCATGGAGAGTTTGGAAGCCTTGTACTGGTGGAACATAGGGCTGATATACCTGGTTGGTAGGGATTTTGCTTTATCCTGTCTCAAGACCTTCTCACTCATCAAACTAAGGTGGGATGGCTCTGCTATTTCAGGATGCAGGAAATTGTGAAAAGAAGCAGATGCATGGGAAAAAACAGATAAGAAGAGCAAGCAATTTCCTCCCACTGCTTGTTGGAGTGAGAGGAATGAGGAGGCTGACCAGCAAGAAGCTTTTATTTTGTCAAAAGAAGGAGGAATTGCTAACATAATAAAGTAGTCCCAACAGAGAACTGCATGTTAAGTAACTCACTATTGCACTAACTGAGGCATCTGGATACTGCTGTTACATAATATTAAATGCATTTAATAACAACAGTGCTGCTCCAGCTGGAAGAGAGTTTAACCTGTCTGGATCTCTACATGTCCAAGGGGCTTGGATCTAGGGTTGGCTTCATAGCAGGAAAGTTAGGCTGCACTCTGGGCCTAAACATCCAAGCCAGTGTTATCTATAAGAGACCCACATGTGTTTGGGCAGAAACTAGTACTCTGCTTACTGACCTGATAAAACAATGTCAGGGTTGCACTAATGGGAAATTCTGCATTTAAGGGAGGGAGAAGAAAGCATCTAATTGGCTGTGGTATCTCTGGAAGAAGCAGGTTGTCATTTCCGCTCCCATCTTTCCAAGAGTAATTTATACATTGGGATAAAATAAAGACCTGCAGATGATATTATCTCTATGGGTTTATACGCTGCATCTCTTACTGTCTTATGACAACTTACAGCCTAGAAAGAACTGGTTTGGAGCCTAAGAAAGGGAAAGCTGAAACATGCTTTTGATTTCTTTCACTTTAGTGGAATGACTGAAGAAAAATGTTTGGAGCAATGTTTCAGAAAAGAAAGCATTCTGAAAGGTGAAACTAATTCTGCAGAGTCAATTAAGATGATGATACAGGTGTAAACATGAAGCAACAGAGATCTAAACACAGCATGTTTCCTCAGGCCAATCTATATGCACGTCCCCATACAGGAGAGCTAAAAATTCTGTAATCCTTGCCTCCTGCAGAGACCACAGGGCAGGCTCCACTCAGAAACCAATCCTTTACATGTAAGCCTTCTATATTGATGTCTTTTTGCATCTACCTTCTGCTTCTGCTGCTCTTGGTTTTACCTCAAAGCCCTGGGTATTTATTTGGCCGTGGATGAGGACAGCTGTGCTGTAACAGTTGTTACCAGAATTTCAGTACTGCAGATATACTGCAGAAAAATCTCTGCTCAGAAATGAAGGAGGAGGAAAAACTACCTGGATATAGACTGACTTATGGACTATTGCATCTGAACCCTCCATCCTGCCATATGAACATTTCTACACGTGATCCAATGTTAGTTCTGTTTAAGTGATTAGGAATCTTGCACTTATTTGGACGCTCTTGGAATTCAGATCCCAGCACCGTTCTGAGTCAGCCGAGTTATTCATGGCATGCCACTGCTGTTCAGGAATAATAACTTCACCATTCCTCGCTATACAGGGCTGGTTTGATGCTTGATACAAAGCAGCCACCAGTTTGCTGGCTGAGGATGAGAGTGAAGCACATTCATTTCATTTTCTCCTTTCTGACAGCTATGCAGAGATGCTACTCCTCCAAACTGCAGATTTGGAAGAAGACAAAGCAAGCTATGGATATACTGCAGGATGGGAATAAAATCGTGAAGGTTACAGGTTGAGTAGATGGAGGTTTTGGTCAGACGTACTCTGGTATTTGGAGACCTCTGCAAACCTAAATTGACTGAAGCAAGAATTAATCAAATGTGACTGTCTGCCTTGTGTTCTGCTGGATGCATGAGGAGCACTAATCAGGGAGTGTAGTAATGAGAATATTGGCTTAAGTTGCCTTTGGGTTTCATTAAAATGCACAATATTTTTGACTCACTACCTTGCCCAGCAGTGTCTTGAAGGTGCAACATTTGCATGAGTCCCAAAGAAACCTTTATTCTCATGAGTGCTCTGTGACTCATTCAAGCCTGTAATGCTGTAGTTCATTTCAGACTCCTATTTCCAGAGACATTAATGTCTTCCAGAGGACTTCAGGCACCCATCATCATCTGTCACATTCCTAAACCGTGAAGGCACAGATGAGAACACACACAATGCAGTACAATCATTTAGCTCACATCTGAAATGAATGGAGATAGTCTGCAGCATTGCACCAGGACAAGATTAAAGTGATTAAAATGATAACTGCATCTTAAAATCTAATCAGTTTTAAAGTCTGATGGGCTGCTTCCTTCCTGTTCCCAGTCATTGTAATGTTGCAGTCTCCTGTAAATTAAGACTTATTCTCTGTTCCATGTACTACAGGGTGAACTGATGCGTGTCTGGTAAATGCTGGGGCTGTAGCTGGGACTCACCAGAAACCAGACAGTGCCAGATGCTGCTAGAAGGCTGCAGTTTGCATGCAGAAAAAGGACTATATAAGCTATTACAGAAGGCAAAATACAAAAGCTGCTGCTGTCAGACACAATGTGCTGCTTGATTTCTACTTCAAGTATGTTCTACCTGATAGAAAGCTGAAGGTGGTTTCTTTTTTCTGTCTAGAAAAAGGATTTTCAACCCATTCCTCTCCCTGAAAGCAAGATCAACATAACTATTGTTATGAAAATTCCCCTCCCTAACTATACAGCAGCCAGCCTGGGTAGCATGGAAGTGTTTTAACTCTGTCAATATATATATTAGTTCACAGTATACACTGCAATGTAATGAGGTAGTGGAATTTTACTGGAGACTTTGGCATTGTTCATGTGTAAGTATAACAAACTAAAGGACAGCCTGGCCCTGGGAAGAAGGACTTTGCTTCTTGGAAGCTTAAAGCTGTCCAGGAAGGATAAAAGACACCCTTGAACAACCAAGATAACACCAGCATCCTGTTGTACTTGAACAGTTGAGGGGTAGAAGGACCCTGTGTAGAACCACACTGGGGCTGCTGCAGTTTGGTGGGGACACCTTATAGACCTCAACATTATACGTATTACCTGTGTATTTCTCTGTGTTCCAGCCTGGCTTTTCTCCATTGTCACAGGCCAGTTGTCACGTTATGGGCACCCTGGTGGCCATGAGTGTCCTTGAAGATCCCCACTGAATAAAATCCCTTCTCTCTATAGGAAATGTGTAAGAGGGTTTTGCTTTTCCCTCATGTTTCACTTCCTGTTGTGATCAGATCCCTGCACACACCGAATGTGTTCTGGTCCTTTCTGCAGGGTAACCCTTCTCCTCCTTTGGAATTCTTCCTCCATCTAGGAGCGTACAACCAGCTCATCCAGCCTTTCCTAGATCCCTTTGTTTGCTTCCACTGAATAATCACCTTTATCTCTCTCTTTTTTTCGTCTCAGGGATGATTTTTTACCTCAGGTAACATTTTTTTCTGGTTTACTTCACTTGACAATATGACATTTTGGTCAGTTTGCGGTCCATTGTACTTTAAAACACCCGCAGGCTTTTGCTGAGAGGACTGAGAGGGCTTCACCACCTCTGAGGGGCCGTGGCCGCAGCTGTAGCCGGATAGAGGAAGCCGGGAGGTCAACAGAGAGGGAAAGCGGGAAGGTGAACGGGAAGGGATCAGGGAGAAGACCAGGGGAACGAGGCTGCTGCCGGTCGGTCCTCCTGGCCGCCAGGGGGCAATGGCGCCGCCGTGCGACGTCCCCCGCCGGGGCGTGGCGGAGGCTGAGGGGGCCGTGCTGAGGAAGCGGCGGTGTTGGTGACCGGCTGCGGTTCGCAGGGCCCGGCGGCCCCGCCGTGCCCCCCGCAGGTGAGTGGGGCCGCAGGGGTCCGCTCCGTTGGGCTTCGTTCCCTTCCCGTCGCCTGCAGGCTCTGCTGGGTCTCGGCGAAGGGTGCCGCACCTGCACGGGCGCGTCTCAGCCTTCCGGGGGGCGGCCGTGGTCCCTTGGGCCGCTGGCTTAGCAAGCCGTGTCCGAGGAGGGAGGCTCCCGGCCAGCCCGGTCGCTGATGTGGGGCTGGCCCTGCCCTCGTCTGAAGTGGACGGAAAGGTGGTCTCGTCCCCCCCCTTCCCGAGGTGCTTGCTGTGCTGGAGGCGAAGGAAGGGTCTGGGGGTGTTTGTGCACCTCCAGTCCCAGGCTGCTGGTAGCACCGTACTGCAGGAGCAGCTGCATCCGGCTGCTGTGGTGGAAATAGCTAATGCTGTGTACATGCACCTGTGCTTCACTGGGGCCTCTGCACTGATCCTTTAATTCTCCAGTGGTGCCCTGTTACAAAATAGTTCTTCCCTTGCATGCTATTTTGAGAGGAAAATGTGGTCAATGTTATTAAGAAATAATGTTTATGATAAACATAATAGCTATACAAATACATTGCATGTTAACTTTACAGAGTGCATGGAGACCTCATAGCGTCCTTCCAGTATCTGAAGGGTGGCTACAAGGATGCCAGAGAGGGACTCCTCATCAGGAACTGTAGTGATACGACAAGGGGTGATGGGTTTGAACTGAAACGGGAGATTTAAGTTTGATATAAGGAGGAAGTTCTTCCCTATGAGGGTGCTTAGGCGCTGGCACAGGGTGCCCAGAGAAGCTGTGGCTGCCCCATCCCTGGCAGTGTTCAAGGCCAGGTTGGACACGGGGGCTTGGAGCAGTCTGGTCTAGTGGAAGGTGTCCCTGCCTGTGGCAGGGGGTTGGAACTGGATGAGCTTTAAGGCCCCTTCCAACTCAAACCATTCTGTGGTTCTGTGATTTACGTGGCTTCAGTCAGTGTTTGTGCTTCTTTGTTGTATGTCATGTGTTGGTGCAGTTCTTGTGTTGGTGTAGGTGGCATAGCCCATTTGAAAACAGTTTTAGCTTATTCAGGAAAAAACCCAACATCTTAGCAAGCTGTCAGATAAGGATAAAATAAAAAAAATTACGGATAGAAGAAGAAAATAATATTCAAATGCTGTTCTGCCAATGAGTGTGTTAAAAGCACAAAAATGCTGTAGGAAATAGAGTTAAAATAATAAGGCACTGAAGTTTTTACATACTTCTGCAGTCTCCTCTGTTTTTCTGCTCTAGTTCTGTGGAAGAGAGGAGAAAAGGGGAGCACTACTGCCTTCCTTGGTAGTAAGGGATGGGGTTCTGCCTTAGTTTTTTACCCCATAATCTTTGTTTCCATAAAGGAAGAAGGCAAGTTCCTTAATAGCTTCATAGTGAGAACTCAGATGTGTGCTCTTTAAAGCCGTTTTTTATATCAGAATGATTTTGGAATGGATGTGGGGAAAGCTAGAGATACATGAGGAGTTCTGTTTCACCAGCAGACTGTTTCCCTGCCTGGGTAGTCATCTCAGTTTGTATTTGTAAGAACGCAGTTCGTTATTTTACCATGTACATTGGCCACCCTCCAGCTGTGGGATTCTTCAGTGCTGCTGCTGAAATCTGTCCTCTCTGCTGTTTTGTGCTCCTCAGTGCCCCTTGTGCCGGGTCCTGTGACTCATGGAAGTAAGGAGGCTGGAAACTACCCAGCTGAATAATGCAGGGTTAGTTTTTTTTAGCTGCATTTGTCTGCAGCTACTGCTGGGACAACAGAATGGGCAAGTATGAAGGCAAAGCTGCCAGGGGACTTTTCTTTTTGTTAAACCCATTGTGGTAAGAACCAAAACCTCACTTGTACTTTGAGTATCAGGAGAAACTTATTTCATAAAACTAAGTGGGCCTCTTGTGTCTCTTGGATATTGTGAAAGATTCAACCATCCTGCCTGTTGTTCGTCAGTGGAGAAGATGTTAACAGGCGTGAGTGTGCAGTGGATGGCAAAGAATGGTTACCAACACAGTAGAATATGCAGGATAGAGAGCAGGATGAGGTGCTAGCAATGATAAGCAACGTCAAGCCTTGGAAGTGAGAGTGAGCAGTTTGTACTTGGAGGGGAAATACAAATTATCTGTCGCTGTGAAAACTTAAGAGAGGTCAGCCAAGTTATTTGGACTTCCTGCTTCTCCTATGCTTGATGCCTGATAGTGCTATGTCTGGGACGTAGGCCGCCAAAGGAACGGAAATGGGGATGGAAAGCTTAACTGAATTGTGTTTAGATGTACTGCAAGGAGAAGAGATCAAGTTGACTGGTCCAGCATTCAGACTGGACATGTATCAGAAAGTAGCAGATCAGGTATTCAGGTAGCACAAGAAGTGAGCACAAGTGATTGCATCAGAGCTGGAAAGGAGCTAAAAATAGTTATAAATGAAATACAAATGCATCAGTACTTTACATCTAGTGAGTCATTTTGTCTTCTTTGTACCTGGTAACTCTTTTATGTATCTGGAAATGAACTTTTAACGAAGAATAGATTAGATGTTACAGCTTTCGAGTAGTTATGAGGGGATGTTTTTACTTAGAAGTTCTGTAATTCCGCCTGTGGCTTGTTTGTTGATTTTAATGTTAGACAAGATTCTTAGCAGAATCCAGTTTGGCCTTGTGAATAATGAAGGCCATAGATTGCAGTCTTTTAGCTTTGAAATGATAAACAGCTTTAAAGGCAGCCTCTGCAATCATTCTGCATAATTTATAAGATAAGCTATGTGCTAGTGTGTTTTATAAACTGCTTTCCAAATTCACTACTTTAAGATAAGCTACGTGTTAATGTTTGTTATAAACTGCTTTCCAAATCCATGACTGGTCTGTGTGTGCATATTTCAGAAGTCTGTAATACAGATTAGAAAAGAGATGGTGTTTACCTCTGGATGTTGCTAGTTGAGAGTGACGATGACTGAACATCTTCATCCTGCTATTTGGAATATTATCCGGAAACCAAGCAAGATACCTCAGTCTGTTCTTAAAAATTATACCTCCAAGTAACAATGTGGAATTTACTGCATGGGATGCTCTATAGACTTCGCCTGTTTTTCTCAACTCAATTTTTCCCTTTTATTCAGTAAAGGTCTAAACCTTTGAGCTGGCTTGTACCTACTTGATCTTTAGGATTAATAAACACAGCCCATACTCATGTTTATTCAGAAGCTGCAACTTTCCATAGTCAGAAACTGCAATTATGTAGACCTATGTCTGGTATTTGTGTGCCATTTAAAAGTTTACAGTGCCTGATTGGGAGCAAAAGAAGCTAGGAACACTTAGGGATTAAGGTGGAGGCATTTTGTACCTGATCAGTGACATCAAGGGTTTCAGACATGCAGCAGTCACAAAGCAATTAAAGCACTTTGGTTTTCAGTGCTTTTAGTCTTTATGTATGATTTTATAGAAATATGCATTGGTAAACCCCTGTTATATTGCAGTGGCAGGCAGTGTGTAAGGTCAGGTTAAATATTAGCAAGCTGTATGTAGTTTGTGTCTTCTATTTATATGTGGGAAAAGGAACTATGCTGGAAATACTTTATGGCGTTTGCTCTTCAAAGACTTCTTTGGATTCTTTTTGGTAGTATTGACATTTTACTGACTAGCAGTTGTTTTATACATGATTTCAGCATTTCTCAACAACTAATAATGTGGAGATCAGAGGTGGTCAGAATTAAGCAAACAAATCAGTTTCAAGCATTTCACAGTGAAATATATAGAGAGAAATACAAGTTAATTGAAGTTATCTGAGAGTCACTGATACTTACCATGGTATTATTTTGTTTATGTTTTCATAGCCATCGTGAAACTATGTGGAAATGGGGTAGCGGAGATGATTCTCCTTCCAAAACAGTAGTAAGTATCAAATTCCTATTAAAATATTATTTTCTTAAGAATGTCTGACATAGAGAATCTTTACTTGTTGATACACTAATGGCGTGTATTTGCTCTTTCACAAGTAAGTTGCTTAACTAGTTTTGCTGTGACTCAGTTTTAGGGCTCTAAAAGTCAGGTTGGGCTCTTGCTTGCTGTTCATGTGGTATTTAATCTCGTGTGTGTAACACAGCTGCTCTGTTCCTTTTCATGCTTATCTTGCTTTAAGAAAACATCTGTAGGAATTACATAAGCTTTATCCCAAGGGTATTTTTTGGGTATAGCATATCTAATATCAATATTTTATTGCTGACAGATTCAGCAACCCTACTGGTTGTTACAGTGCAAATCCAGTAAGGAAATCCAGTTTTAAATACCTGGGAAGCTGTGATGGTTTTGCTGTATTTCAAAGTGATATTCCTAAACCAGTTTCTAAGATTTATAAGCTTATGTCTGTCAAACTTGCTAAAGTTGGTGTATGCTCATATAGTACATGTAAGTTTTGGTCTTGCACTCTAATAATGTTTACTGAATGTTTAAAAACCCCCAAAGCAACCCCAGCAGACTTTTTTCAGGACCAGTGTTGTCTGCACCATTTTGTTTGCTCAAACTGTACTTGATGTCTGCAGGCTGCAGGCTCACAAGATGCAGAAAGCATGTCAGTGACGGATTTGACTGACCAGCTGACAAGTACTGAACAGCTGGTAACACAGCTAAAGGAGCTTGTCAGGGAGAAGGATGCTGAGCTTCGAAATAAAGATCTTCAGTTAAAGGTACCCTGCATGTATTGTTGCCAAAATATACTGTTTACAAAACCCCTTTGTTCCTGTTTATCATGAGCTGTTTTCATAGAGACAAGCTTTTAGTCAGTTATGACAACTCTAGGAACGCAAGGAGCACAACTCTAGGAACACAACTGTGACAAATTAGTCACAGTTAGCTGCTTTGGTTCCTGAACGTCACTGCTTTTTGCCAGTGTGTCTTCTGTTTCAAAACTGTAACTGCATTTGGGTATTATATTACAATGTGTGTTCCTTGCATGAACAGATGGACTTAATCATTGCAAGGGATAGGCTGACTTTCCGAGAGCTAGAGGTGTATGGTCATTTTAGCTAAATAAGGGGAAACCCACTGTCTAAATCATTACTGGGCATTTAGTGAGATGCCAACTTACCTAAAACTGGATTTCTGTAGGTAATTTCTTATTTATTCTTCCACAATATGTATCTATTTTGTCATATAGTGATCTTGCTATTCATGCTATTATGTATTATCCTCTGCTTTTGATGTGCATTAGGAAGGATGAAACTAGAAAGAGTTCATATTTAATATCCTGAAGACTTTTGAGGGTTTGTTATTCTTTACTCTGTTGTTCTTTAAACAGTTATAAGGTGGGTCTGTTCCTGCAGGAGACTTAGTTTTACACTTTTAAAAAACATCTTCTGTGGGCACAAACAGCAAAGTGTTAAAATACAGACTTTTCTAAAACTCATTGTAAATTAAGTTTACTCTTCAAACAAAATCAAATATGCTTTTATAATATTATGAATTAATTGTTCTTGTTAAAAAATCAAGCCCTGAATTTGTATTGCTGTAAAAAAATAGGATGTTTTCTGACATTATAATGTTCTGGATCCCACACAATAATAATAACCATGTGCAGAAAGCTTAAATAGTGAAAGGAGGGTTGTTTCATATATGCAGACCTGTTGCATGTGACATGAGAATGTCTCTTCAGGGGAAAGAGCTTTTAGACTTTAGGTCTCTCTCTTAACGAAAGAGTTGAAGGATGCAGTTGTTCATGTAAATAATTTAGTCCTTCATGACTTTGATATTTGTAGGAGGAGAAGGAATCTGCTGATGCCAAACTTTCCAAGTTAAAACTGCAAAACAAAGCCAAGGTTGCGTCGTTAACTTCACAGTTGGAAGAACTTAAGAAACAGTTAGCAGTATCAGGAGGCTCTGAGGCAAAAGCAGAACAAAAGAAGGTAAGTGTCCTTATGTTTTAAAGCAGACATAGTTAGGTAAGGCTGCAGACAGTTTTGTGTGCTGGACTCGCATGTGGGACAAAAGTTCAGATTTTGAGCTGAGTCAGGTTAGGCTCAGGGCTGACTTTGTGGGTGCTGTCAGTCCATCTGTGTATTTCTGTTTCACTCTTTTATCTTTCTGTAGAAATTTAGAAAACTGTACATTCCTTTCAAATTGTTTTAGTAAAATAACCTTCGTCTTGGTGGCACCTCAAAATCTTAACTCATGTGAATCAGGAAGATAAGTTTGTGGGAAAAAATGAAAACAAAGTGTATCTTGTTACTGTAATGTCCAAGACAAAAATGGAAATACAAAAGTGTCCTTCATAGCAAAATGTTTGTTGGAAGGTCTCATTTAAATGACCAGTGTTTTGTTGTAGTGCAGTTGTATGAGTAGACTTGTATTTCTTTAACATGGCATGTTTTAACTACATACAGCCTCTAAAATAACTTCAGTGAGGCTTTAATATTTCTAGGGGGTTTGTTCTTTTAAAGGTGTGTTGAAAGGGAACAGAAACAGATCAGTTTGAAGTCTTCAAGTGTACTCAAAAGAGACACTGGAGGTAGTTATTTATGTTACTTTGCTAATAAAGCATGCTTTTAGCAACTGTACTTGATTTCTTTTGTAATGGCAAATATTTTCTGTAACCCAGTAGTTATACCTACCAAAACTCTGATTAGAAGCTCTGTGCCTAGGAACAGTTTAATTTCTCCTTTGTTCCCCCAAATAATCCTTTTTTTCTCTCTGAGTTGTATGGACTACACTTAGCAGGTTATACAGATTATAATTTGGTAGAGGACATAAAAGCCATTTTTGCATGTCCCAGGCCACTTTGCAGCAATAACTATCATTGATAATTGAAATACAAAGGTTTTTACAAGTTTGATACAAATTTCATTCCTGATACATCACTTCTACATAGAATATGTAATATGTAGGAGAACTGAAACACAAACCATGAGTAAAGTACACTTATTCTCACTAGTATTTTCTGAATAGGTAGAGGTACAGAAGTCAGGTGTTATGTACTTATGACTTATGGAATACAAAACTCCCTGGTTTTGCAGGTGTCAAAAGATGGTGACCCGGAAAATGCAGCAGCAAATCGGGGGAAGGTACTAGTACTGAGAAGGAGAATTGAAGAACTAGAATCCCAGATCACACAGAAAAATGAGGAGCTACAAAAAAAGGTGGTGTTTTTGGTGATGCTAAGTGTGTGGCTTTTCACAGCTGTGCTATAGGATTATATTGCAATATATTTGTTTAAATATTTAATTCTGTATTAAGTTACTAAACAGATAACCTTGAGTTTTCTGTTGAGTAGACAGAGATGTTTATACACTGCAAGCTGCCTGAGCAAAGGCAGTGAGAATTCTGTCACTGCATCTTCAGTGAGTAGTGAATCCTCAAGCATGCTTTTGTAATCATAGGAAAATGAATAGAATAGGAAACACAAATGCAAACATTGTGGGTTAGTGTTATATTTATGCTGTTCTGCTTCAGTTCTTGTTGCAATAGTAAGTTATAACAGGAAGAAATGTAGGCAAGGGATGATTTCATGTGAAGGTTTGTAGCTGTTCTCTGCAGTGATGTGTTTTGTGGACATATGGCTGTTTGCTGTGGGAAGTGGCAGGAATGTGAATGCTGCAGAATTTCAGAGAAATGGTCCAATAATTAAAGATTCCACTTAAAATTGAACCAGGTTCCAAATTTGATTATCATTTTTTCAGTACCCTAATAGAGGCAATAAGGAAATAGCGCAAACTGTTCTCGTTTTCATTTTCAGAGTCTTGAGCTGGAGGCACAGCGCTGTCGTGGGGCTGAAATGGATGCCATGCTGGCACAGAAGGAAAAGAAGTTAGCTGAAAGAGATGCTTATATCATTGATTTACAGACAGCGTGTGGATCAAGTGGTGTTACCAATGAAATTCTCTTTCCCAGTGAAGAATTGAAGGTATATTAGCAGCTCAAATACTAGATCTCCATAGATGTTTCAAGGAATCAATGAATTCTGATCTGCTATACAGTGGATTCTTCTCTGAAGCACAAGTCTTGTACAGTTATTCATGTGAATAAAAATTCTTTACTGATTATTTTCATTTATGTCTATATACATATATTTATTTACTACTTCTGTCAGTACCATTTATACATGTTAGTATTAAATGTGGAATCTGCTGACAAAGCTCTTTCAAAGTAAAACCAAACTTGATTTTAAGTTTACTGTAGCTTTAACTGAGGGAAGAGCTTCTATATCTTTTTTTCTGGGTCCATTCTTCTAATGGTCTTTTGATTTGCATTCTAAAGAATCAGCTGGCTATTAAAGAGTCATCACTACAAAGCATGCAGATTCTAGTTCAGAACCTTACCAAGAAGGTTGGAGACAGTGAAGAAAAATGTAGCCTGTTCCAGGAACAGATTGAGAGTCTTAAAAATATGCAGAGCAAAGAAAGAGAGCTTTTCCTGGGAAAAGAAGCCTCGTATATGAATAATGTAAGTAAATGCACTGTAAAAACATTTACATTCTTTGGTGGAAGAAGTAGTATCTCGGCTGTAATGTTTCTAGCTCAGTAGTTAAGAAATGCCATTTTTAATTTTGGATGATTTTTGAGTGAAGATCGATATGATGTTCAGATGAAATGAGAATAATGAGCAGCAGATAGTTTGTGCTAATGATAATCCAACTTAAAAGTTTTGTGCAAGAAAGGAAATTAAGGATGTGGATGGTGTTTGGACATGGAGGAACCTAGCGTGTACCAGAGTGAAGTGGGTTGTGCAGAATTCCAGTTGAACAACCTCCAAACATCTCTTTCTCATATCTCAAGGTGCAAAAATGCACACATGCAGTGGCTGGTAGTGGTTTTGGATTATTGGAGCCATTCTTGGCACAAATGGTTGTTTGACAGATGGATTTCACTTGGTGCTGAGAGCTGTCTGGCACACTTCTTGATATGAGATCATGGGAAAAAAATTGTTTTCCTCATGGTGGAGAAAGAGCTGAAGAAGTCTGGTATACTTAATGGGAAACTTTCTCTGGAAGTTAGCAGCTGATTGATAGGGCAAGACAAACAATGACTTATTAAATAATAGTTAAAAGGTGGAACTAGGGAGCATGTTATCCTTACCTTTGTGTTACCAGCTCTTCCAGCTGTCTTGGAAGCTAAATCTTGGATTTTAATGTGATATACATGACCCCTTAGTATTTGAGTTCTACCACATATGAAACTACTCGCCTCAGTATGCCCCACATCATTTGATGTCTGAGTTTATTCATCGATAACAAAAAACCTACTTCTGATGCTGAACATGACCACACCTGTTCGGCAGCACACAGGAAATAAGTTTTAATACAGGAAAGAGAAAAAAAGAAAAACAGCTGACACTGTAAAAGCCATTTCACGAGCGCAGTTTCATCCTTCTGATATAAATCTGGTTAGGAATTTATGTGAACTTATTCAAAATGTCATTAGTGAGATTCCAAAAGTTATATACAGTTCTCCTAAAAGTTTTAAGATACAGACATGTTGGAAGTAGAATACAGGTTTTGAAAAGGAGACAGCAAGGTTTCGAAACTGCTGTTTGGCCTTAGTCAATAGAAACTTGCTAGAAATAAACATCATCATTGTAATCTTTTAGAAATTAGAAGTCTGAGGACAGTGGCATCCAAAAAAGAAAGGTGGAGATCTGTGACATTAAAGAAAAATGAATGGTACCATGCTTCTCATTTAAAGTGTATTATTGTGGAATTGAGACAAGTTTTCTGTAAGGGGGAGGTTTATCTGCATGCACCACTGACATCAGTAATCATGACAGATCAGTATATTTGCAGTTAACTAGAAGCAAAATTCAGACTTAAAATAGAATGCATTATCTTGCTGTACCTTTAGTTAGACAGTTCAGCGTACTTTACTATAGACTGTTTCCATATTTACTTTCTCTGGTTTTTTTAGGTACGTGTGTGTCAATATATTATCCAGGAAAAGGAAAAGGAACTGCAGGCACAGAGGGAAAAGCATGAGCAGGAGCTCTTTAAATTGGCTGCTAAATCTGACGCAAGTGCTGACCTAGAACAGGTATGTTGCTTTGGAAACTCAATAGCTTGCCTTGATTTAGTTATACGTGGCAATTTGAAATCATGTAATTACTAACCTCTGCAGCACAGTTCTGATCTCTGCTTGGGAAAATAAAGGTAAGTCTTTTTCCTTTGAAAGTTTTAACTCCTTCATTGATTGTTTGGCTTTATATTGTTTTGCTAGCTACTAAAGGCCTTGAAACAGAAGCTCCATGAAAAGGAAGAAGTCATGCTGGGAAGGACACAGGTGATAGATGTCTTGCAGAAAGAATTGGATGCCAAGGACCAGCAATTGAAAGTAAGAAATAGAATCATAAAATCACAGAATGGTTTGGATTGGGAAGGACCATAAGGTAATCTAATTCCAACCCCCCTGCCCCAGGCAGGGACAGCTTCCACTAGACCAGGTTGCTCCAAGCCCTGCCAGACCTGGCCTTGAACACTGCCAGGGATGGCGCACTCACAACTTCCTTTGGCAGCTGGAGCCAGTGCCTCACCACTCTTGCAACTGAGAATTTCTTCTTTATATCTAATGTCAGTTTAAACCCATTCGTCCTTGTCCTAACACTCCAGCCCCTGCTGAAGAGTCCCTCTCTGTCATCCTTGTAGCCCCTTTCAGATACTGGAAGCTGCTGTGAGGTCTCCCCAGAGCCTTCTCTTCTCCAGGCTGAACAGCTCCGATTTTCTCAGCCTATGTCTGTATGGCAGTGCTCTACCCCGCTTATCATCCTCATGGCCTCCCCTGATCTCGCTTCAATAGTTCCATGCCCTTCTTATGCTGGGGACACCAGAACGATACACAGTACTCCAAGTGGGGTCTCAATAGTACAAGTGCAAAACAAAACTGATCAGGTCAATTACAAGTTCACAAAGCTGTTTGGTTTTGCACAAAAGATAGTTTTGCATAAAATATTCAGGCAGCTCTTTGGAGGCCTTGGCATGTGCTAATAACAACCATAGTTGTGCAAGCAGATATGAATTCCAGTTAGAAAATCAGTGTAAAGGAGAAGTAAAGCCCATAAAATATGAAACTGTAAACTCTCATCCAAGTTTGTCTTGATTAATTTTGGGAACTTGCCATGTAGGGAAGACTTTTACTCTCAAACGCTTTCGGGTTCTCTAGAGACTGCAGCAGCCCCAAAAGTGAGGTTTCATTTTCTCCCTCCCAAAGAGTGTTTTGCTGCCTGTGTGTCTTTCCTTTTGCTGTATTTCTACTAATGGCAAAAGCAACAGCTAACAAAATTCTTTGTGTTTTAGTATCTAACGTGACCCCTGATTATAGCCTTTGAGTGCAGCTGCTCCAGTTCAACAGTATAGAAAAAGGACTTTGTGGTCACCAAGATAAGTATCTAGAGACTTTGCTGGAACAGGCATGTTATAGCCTGTCTGGGGAGCCAGGTCCAACATTTTAGCTATTTCCACCAGATTTTCAACTTCCCAAGCAGTTTTAACCATATTTTGGAAACGTTCGCTCTGCTGTTCTGCACAGCTTCTCTACTTGAACAGTTTATAGTCCCAGCTTTATGTATCATGAAAGTAGTCTTTTGAACAGCGGGAGTAATGTGAGTGGCCTGCTCTTTTCCTACAGTGATCTTTTCTGCCTCTTTATGTGTTAAAATAACTGATCTAAAGACACTAAAAGTAGAATAAACACTAATAGAAAACTAGTTAGCACCAAAATATTGTAAAGGAGAACTAGATCATTTTGCCAGCTTTAATGGATGTAGGTGACAATACCTGGGTCACCCTGTGGTGAGCATCTTTTGAGTTCACTGTTACAGATCTGCTTTGGGGTTTGTTTGGGGATTTTTTTAAATATTCTGTAGAAACAAAACTCCTTTTTTCATTCCATTTTCATCTGTTGGAGTGATTGCATGTAGTTTGCTCTCAGTGCTGCCATTTTGCTGAAGTCCCCACTTCAGTCTTGGAAAGTCAGAGCTGAGTAGTAGAACTTTTGTAGTAGAGCCAGATTACCAGCAGTAGCCCTGATTTCTTATTATAGTCTGTGTATGTATGATCGTATTGTAGCAATACAGATACAATATTTGACAGGGATACTAAATATATTTCTGTTACAATATAAAAGTGTTTTTTGTTTTTCTTCCTTTTTTTTTTATTTTTCCAGGAGATTAATGAAAACATGAAACGTCTTCTGTCTGAAAAAGAAAACCTTCAGTCTAAACTGGATGCTGAGAAACACGTAATGAGAGCCCAGTTAAAAGACATGATGGAGAAACATGAGCTTGAAATGTCAAAAGTTAAGGAGAAATATAATGCTGAACTGCATGAAATTCAAGAGAAACATGAAACTGAGCTGCAGGAGAAGGATCAAGCCCTGTTTCAGCTGAAGAAACAAGTGGAGGAGTTAAGTGGTAGTGGACAAACGAAGTCAAAAGAAATTGGCGATCTGGAGTCTATAACCCAAGAGAAGATGAAAGACTTAGAAGGTATCCTATTTGAACAGTTATTGCATATGAAGGGTTTCTTTGCACCCAACTGTTACATGCTGTTTGCCAATTTTATACCTCTTGCAAGTAGGGCTACATTAAATTTAGTGGAAGAGATATTGCCACACTAATTAAGAGGTATCTCTGGTCAAATACTATAATCTTGAGGGTTATAGGAACACTGAGATAATCACATGAACTATACATTTCTCACTGCATTTTTTATTGTTATGTTTTTCTGTAAATGTAATTGTCTCATAAACTGTATAACTTCCAGTTGTTAAACTAAATGTAGGTCCTTGTATTAATAACCTTTTTATGGTTTAAATAATTCTTTTCCATCTTGTTTCTTAGCACAAGTGAAATTGAAAGCAGAAGAGGCCAGCAAATCTGAAGCAAAGTTTCTGAAAATGAAGGCTTGGTCTAAATCAAAAATCAAACAACTGGAGGATGAACTAAAAAATGTATGGGTAACATTATGGTTAATACTCCATGGCTGTTTTAAACTACTGTACTTGGAGATTTGACTGAAAAAAGTAAAATATGGAGTAAATAGAGTATTAAAATAATTTATTTGAAGTATCTTTATATGTAAATTAGTGTATGAAAATTACATTGACATAAAATGTTGATACAGGGTGAAGTTTCAACAGAAATTAGTATAAACTGGGGTTCAAACCAGCATTCAGAAATAGATCTATTAGAGATTAGCGGATTTCAAATATTGGAAACACAGCTATTTTAGTTGACTTTGCTGTGATTTTGGTGTTTGATGCATTTGAAAACTCATAACACTTTTCTTTTAGTTTTCATCAAAGAATAATGATGTGTCTGCCTTAAACAATCGTATCTCAGAATTAGAAACGGAAAATGAAGAACTCCAGACAAAGCTGCAGTCGTTACATGAAATCAGAACTCAAAATGGTAAAAAAGAAAGAATCTTTCTTTTGCAGATGATTAAAAGTAAAGAGACAAAAATAAATGAACTTTCTAATTTTCATTTTCAAAGTGTATCTTTTTTTGAAACAGATTCTGAAGTAACTTCATGCAACTCTGAACAAAAGCTTGGAGTGTTTTAAGTCAGAGTTACAGCTCAGTTTTTCCTTCTCTAAATCTGCCTGTGCATAATTCTTGTTACATTTAGGCTTAGGCAGAATCGATGTAAACTTTTCCAAAAAGTGGCAGAAGCATCTTCTTAGGAGGAAAAATGAGGCCAAACACAGTTGGAAAATTTATCAGAGTATACACAATAAACTTCTGAGAGCAGTGAGTTACAAGTGAATTATCTTTTCTTTTGTAAGGATTTGAGAGAGAATTTTTGCTTAAAACCTCAGTTTAAAGTAGAGCACAGAGAGATTTTTTTTGTTTCACCTTGCGTTTTCTCTGATGTCCTTTCTATAAATGGAAAGTGGTTGAATTTTGAGGTCACCAGTCTAAATTGCTAGCAGCTTAGCTTTAAAGTACTCATCAATATTTAATAATCAAGAAGACAATATCATGGCTAGATGCATAATGCAGCCTAAAAGGTCATCTAATTCGAACAAATTATCATCTGAATTTTCATTTTTTATTGATCTCTTTATTATTTTTGTGTGCTAAGGAACCAAATTTCTGATGTGTTTTTTGTAGAAGAATTGCTGACTAAGCTGGAAGTCTATGAAGAGCAGCAAAGGAAGCTGCAAGCTGATCTTGACCAAGTTACAAAGAGGGCAGCTTCACAGGTTAACTTTAAAATTGATTTCTATGAGTTACTGATTCACTCAAACAGTGCTAATTAGACATTGAGAAGTGTGTGAGCTGGATTTTGGAGCTGAAAATGAATTTAGTGGTGTATGGAATTGTCTATGTCAGTAGCTGTTCAGTTGGACAACAAGGTGACAGGCTCTGAATTGCTTAAAATGAATGATTTCTGCTTGCTTTGCCATGTACCTTAATTTGCATTTTTTCTAAGCAATTTATTTAGTTACATGTAACACAAATCATCAAAGCATTGTTTTGTGTACAATATGAATAGCTTTCAGAAGGAAATAATAGCTGTAACCTGTTGATGGATGTATAGGTCTGGAGAAGAAAGTGAGAAGACTCAGAAAATATTGCTTAAGGGGCTTTAGATGGATTGACAGTACATATTAATTGTGGTAGTTTTGTACAGCCCTAGCAGAGGGCCAGTTTGAAACAGTTACTGTATTTTGCTTAAAAAAGAATGGGGTTTTTCCAAATTTTATGGAAAAGTTGGAGTTTTGTTTGGCAAAATCTTAACATGGTTTTTATTTTGATGGGAATGCAGGATCATTTCTATTCTGTTCACAGGGGAAAAAAGTTAATAGAGATTTGTTATCCCTCATAAAGACAATTGGATATTGCTTTACTTTGAAATATTGCTAAGATTATAATGTGCCATAAAAATAATTTGATTAAAAAGCCATTTTTGTTTAAAAATATGTGGTATTTTACAGATTGCTGAGATTGATTTTTACATAACCTACAATAGCAATTGTCATTGCTGTCATAGATCTTTATGCGAAGTAGTGAATTGTAATGGATTGTTTTCGCTGTGAATGGTTTGCCAACTTCAATGTTATTTACGTTTGCAGTGGGATTTGGTAAATACATTTTTGTGCTCAACTTCTCTTGTTTAGGCCAGTGAATCAGGGAGTGTGGATGAACTGCAGAGTCAGCTCTTGGAATGGCAAGAAAATGTGCAAGAGTCGGAGGAGTCGCGTGATCAAGTCAGGGAAGAGAAATCTGCTATGGCCTTGAGAATGGCTCAGATTGAGGAGGAGAGAGAAGGTGAATTGTTTTATATACAGTACAGTTACAATCTTTTGTGTGTGCTGTAGTTCAGACTGAATTGATAGCAAACCCCCACGCCTTAGTTCTATAGTCATAAGACTTGTACAGTGACTGAAATTGCTTAAATTTGCAATTTCTCCTTTTTCCTGTTTCCTTGGATCTATGTTTTTCATACATTCATCTTTTTGGTATCATTTTGATTAGTAGATGTGCCCATTCTGTTTGCCATCTGAGTTGCTGCTTTGTCAGACTGCTTGAACTTACTGTGAAAGCTTATTGTCTGCATACACACGGTCAATGATAAAAAGTTCACCATTGAAATACTGAAGCTGCCTGCTTAGAACAACCCATGAAGGTGTGGGGAACCATATAGGCTTGGCTTGAATTTGATGAGTAGAGGTGGTGCTTTAGTAAAATGTACCTGAGATGGAGTTTCCCTTTAGACATAATTAATGAGAAACCTTTCTTAGAGTATTTAGTAATCTGTTAGTAAGTGTCGCTTGTATAGGTCACCTGAATAACATTGATAGTTGTTTGGAGCTAAAGATATTAAATTGCCTACAGAAAATAAGTAATCCAAGGTTTTATGGTTTTCTAAATTATTAATAAAACGATGAGAAAGTGAAGCAGCTTCTATTAAAACTTAACAAAAGTCTGGATAATTTCAGATAGTTTTTACTGCTTTTTCTGTGCCAACTAGTACTATAATGTAATTTTTATACTCTTAGTTAACTGTGTGGGAATTAATGGAAAATTTGAATGCACACAACCTACCATCATAATTAATCCACTTAGTTAATTTGAGATTGAACCACTGTTGATTTACATGAGCAATTTGGAAGTTCAGCATGGAAGCACAGAAATGCTTTAAGGATCGCATCTCCTCCTTTTGAGGGATTTACATGTGTAATGCTTTGAAATGGAAAGAGAATAATACTCCTTTCATTAAAACAACCTGTTACCTCACCTGGAGTAACTGCAGCTCCACATGCAATTTTGATACCAGTTGTAGAACTTCATCTGTGTCAGTCCATGTATGATTTTGTGGTTTTTTTTTTCCCCTGGGATAAGCATGACCTTTCTGTTTCTTTTTTCCTGCCGTTGCACCTGATGAGCACTCAGCGTCCCTTCCCCCTCCACTCCTACCCTACACTGCGATTTGGTCAGCCAGTGAGAACAGAGTTTCCCATCAGTTTTGTGCATGCAGGTTCCTGCAGCAATGGCAACTTGTAATATACTGTTGTTGATTTCTCCTGGTTTGGCTTCTTTGGAGGAAATTGCCAACAGTACCTTATAAGATTTGCCATTGATGGTATGTGGGTTTTAGCAATACATGTAACAAATGCTGGGTTTAACTTGATTTTTTTTTTCCTGCCTTGCAATACCTGTTTCTTCATTTATATTAACCAAATCATCTTCGTTTTCCTTTGTAGTAACAGCTGACTCCATATTTATGTTGTAACCTTATCTAGAGAAAAATTTCTTGACTTGCTGCAAGTGGTTGTGACTAAGTAAGAAACAAATTCATTTAAATACTCTAAGTAGGACTAGAAATTCAGTAGTAGTTAACAAAAAACCAAAACCAGAGTTATATTCCATCCCATAAATTGCTGAACTTTTCATGCATTCATATTAGGCACCAATATTTTAAAATCATAGAATCAACAAGGTTGGAAGAGACCTTTAAGATCAGCAAGTCTAACCCTTAAGCAATATATAAACCCATTTATTCCATCATAGTCTATGACAATTTGCCATGTGTGGTCATTGTCTCTGTCGGGTTGAATGTGTGGGGACCTGCAAAAGCATAGAGGATGACAGTATTGATTACACTTACAGACCAGGGCTTGTTTCTTCTGCACACCACTAAAGATTGTGATATTTAGTGTGAATAGGAACTAGAGACACAGCATTAGTTAATTTAAATGTGTGCAGAAAGGTGTTCTGGGAAGCTTTTTGTATTTTGCGCTACATACAATTGCAATTGAAAAGCTCCCTGAGCTCAGAGAATAGATTCAGAGCAGCCCTGCGGAGAGGACTTGGGGGTGCTAGTCAATGACAGAATGAACATGAGCCGGCAGTGTGTGCTTGCAGCCCAGAAAGCCAACCATATCCTGGGCTGCATCAAAAGGAGTGTGACCAGCAGGTCGAAGGAGGTGATCCTGCCCCTTTATTCTGCTCTTGTGAGACCTCACTTGGAGCATTGTGTGCAGTTCTGGTGTCCTCAACATAAAAAGGACATGGATCTGTTGGAACAAGTCCAGAGGAGGCCATGAGGATGATCAGGGCCTGGAGCACCTCCTGTATGAAGATCGGCTGAGAAAGTTGGGACTGTTCAGCCTGGAGAATAGAATGCTGTGTGGAGACCTCAGAGCAGCCTTCCAGTATCTGAAGGGAGCCTATAGGGATGCTGGGGATGGACTCTTCATTAGGGACTGTAGTGACAGGACAAGGGGTAATGGGTTAAAACTTAAAGAGGGGAAGTTTAGATTGGATATAAGGAGGAAATTCTTTCCTGTTAGGGTGGTGAGGCACTGGAATAGGTTGCCCAAGGAGGTTGTGAATGCTCCATCCCTGTCAGTGTTCAAGGCCAGGTTGGACGAGGCCTTGGGTGATACGGTTTAGAGCGAGGTGTCCCTGCCTATGGCAGGGGGTTTGGAACTGGATGATCTTAACATCCTTTCCAACCCTAACTATTCTATGATTCCATTAGAAAATGTGTTTGCTTACTAATTGCTGATAAATTAATGCTAAATTTAACTGAAAATGTTTTAACGCTTGCTTAGGTGTGCTCTGGTTTCTCTACTTTGATTTTTCACGTGATAATGGTAATTTAATTCTTTTTTCCTTATCAAATACTTACAAGCCTAAATATTTTTGTGTTCCTGAAGAACAGTGTGTTATACATTCTGATTAAACTTAAACCCAGACCACATCAAATTCAATGTCCAAGAAATTGAATTTATTTTTTTTTTCCCCTCCAAAAGAAGGATTAAGTTCTTTCCTTGCTTCTTGAGTAGTGTCACTGATTTCAGTGACAACTCTTGTAAACAGAGGTGTAAGGCTTGTGATCAACATTTGGCACTTATTTTCACACCTTTAAAGAAGTATGTATAAGAATTAAATATTAATTAAATTAATTAATAAGAGAATTGATTAATAATAAGAATTAAATATAAAATCTATACTGGAAAATAAACAAAGGCGTGTAACATGAATGCTGCTGAAGTGACAGTGCCAGAAGCCAAAATGTAACAAAAACCAGAATTAAACCCCAATTTAACAGACCTGTTTTAAGAGGGTCATTAATTTTTTTTCTCTGTTTAACTTTTTTTCCTCTAATCTCTTCTGACAACATGTTAAGTATGGAATTTAGAAATATTACAGGAAGAGCTTTAATCTAGGAAGTGTTACTGAACTGCATGTTAGTGACATTATGGTATATGTCCAAGTACTCTGTGGACAACTCAGCTGGAAGTTGAGTGTTCCCAGTGGGGCTCAACCACCTCATTTCAGGTATTAGCCTCACAGATGCTTCAACATAAGTTCTCTGAATTTTGCATGCTGTGAGGACAACTGTGGATTGATGTGGTTAAATTGAAAGCTAAACGCGTAACTGTCTAATTACTCTAACTTTTAATTAGTATGGAGCCACCTTTGCTTTCGCTTCTGTTTGCTGACTGTTCTGTTTTGTCTGCTTTGCATGAAACATCTATTTCCAAATCTGTTACCCCAAACATGTTTTGTCGTATCGCAAAACAGATGGGAATGTACTTGAAATGAAAAATCATTTCTAACAATGGACAGGATGCATACCTAAGCTTTCATATTCTGAATTTATGCAGTGTGTTTATTTACAAGTGATTCTCTATTTGTCTTAAAAAGAATGGTATTACTAATCTGTGATAAGATGGTTTGATGCCAGTTTGCAGTGTAACACGTGCTTGTGACTTCCTCAGATGGTCTGGCTTTGTGGCTTATACTAAATTCAAAGTTGAAAGGAACACGTCATTTCCATAAAACTCATTGTTCAGATTGTGCACAACACAGCTGTTTCAGCTGATGCCTTTCTCATACAAATGAGGTATATTTTAACCTGGTAAATTGAAATGAGATGTAATATAGCATTTGAATTGGTTGGCATTTTTTTCTAGTATCAGTATAACCTCACCCTTTTTAGTCTTCTATATAAAATCTTCATTTAGAGCTGACGAAGAAGTAAGGTTAGACTTCAGTTTGCTTCTTCTTAGTAAGACATGCAGACTTTAGTTTCATGTTCTATGTAATAATGTTGGAGAGAAAACACAGGGTAAATGCAGTGAATTGCTTCTTTAATCTTGTTCCTGTCACTCATTCATAGGGACTTCAGCCTGTCCCTGGCCTCTCTTTTCATGTATTAGTGTCTGATGTAAATGTAATTGCATTCCTGTGGCACAAAACTGATTGAGGATGACTGGTTCTTTCCTGGCTGCTCTGATCCAGCCATAGTCTCAGGGGAACAGGAGCTGGAGGAGGAACTGACCACAGTTCAAGGAATGGGCAGGCTACAGCAGGCAAGAAGAAAAAGCAATCAAACCAGCAGGAAGCTTCAGGTGGGTTAAAAGAGGTTATTTTTGCCTTTATGTTAATAAAAATATGGAAAGTACTATTATTTGTATGGTGTTTTACACTTAAAACATTAAGGACTTAACTTAGATTACTTACAGAACTGAAAACATTGGTAATTTAATGATTGTAGCCAGACGTAGTGAGAAGGTAAGAAATTCCAGTGCATCACACATCTCCATTCCATGAGTCTGCTTAATTTTACACTGAAAACTAATGAGCTTCCCTCTGGAGTAACTCACTCCAATGCTTGAAGCTATGTGCATGATTAATATGTTGAGGCTATCTTTGCTTTAGATACAATCTTCATGAATCTCTCTGTTGGTGGAGCTTTCCTGAATAAATGTCGAGTAGTTTCACTTCATTCAGGTGTAATTCTGGGTACTTAGTGATGTAACTTGCACAAAAAGATGATAGTTCTTGTAAGAAAAAATTGATGTCATTGTCACATTAACATACCACTGGAAGTGTAATTTAATATTTAGTTAACTCCAGTACTTTACTTTGAGATTCAGACAACCTGTTAATTAGAAATTGGGACTAATTAAGGTATGCAGACATAGTTACTCATTGGCCTGAAGACGCCTGAGGGTGTCTTCAAAGGCCTGGTAGATACTACAAAAACCTGTGGAAGACTTGGCTTTTCCAGAAATAAAACCTGGAAGCTGGGCAGGTTACTCCAGTGTCCACAGCAATCCCATGTACTTTTAAGCACCTGATTCACATGCTGAGTTTTAGGACTTTTAATGGAAACCTATGCTTTTAATAACAGAATATGTTAATAGTCTGTTATTAAATATGCTGGATGCCGGAGGGGGAGTCTTCATCAGGGAATTTAGTGATAGGACAAGGGGTAATGGGTTTAAATTGAAAGATGGGAAGTTCAGGTTATATATATAAGGAAGATGTGCTTTACTGTGAGCATGATGAGGCACTGGCACAAGTTGCCCATAGAAGTGGTAAATGCTTCATCCCTGGCAGTGTTCAAAGCCAGGTTGGACAGAGCCTTGGGTGACATGGTCTAGTGTGAGGTGTCCCTGCCCATGGCAGGAGAGTTGGAACTGAATGATCTTAAGGTCCTTTCCAACTCAAACCATTCTGTGATTCTATAATGTGTATTTTACCCATGCTTCCTTTCTTCTTTAATTCAAACTTCATTCTCTTGTTTCGTGCATAGGAAGAATACAACTTCGATAGAAAACAATGCTTTCAAGAATTGAACGCCACCTTGGATAGCACTGATTCAGCTGAAGGAGAAAACATGGGAGGTTGGTGGCCAGAGTACACTTCACCTAATGCAGGTGTGATAGAGACTAGACAGTTTATTAAAGCATGCACAGCATCTGTATTTTGTGTCTATTTTTGTTTTCAAATTCAACTAACAACCCATTTGTGGTGTATTCTAATCTTTGTGGAATTTTTTTGGCTTTCCTTTTCTTTTTCATTTTAAAGCATGTGCGTGCTGGATGAACTGCCTAGTTTTGGTTCAGAATTAGAATACACAACCACACACTGGAATTAGTTGAGCCTTGGTGCCTATGAAATACCCTCTGTGGCAAGATCATATATTTTTTAAGTTATGAGTCTTGTCCTGTGAATGTGTTTCCAGTTTACATCACAGTTGTGTTGCAAAGCAGAATTGTGTTCCATTGCTGTATGCTTTTAATTTAAAGGTCAAATTCATATTTTTTTTAATGCTAATGTTTTTGTATCGATGATAAAGGCTGCAAATGTATCTTATTAAAGTGGAATAGACTCACTTGATACAGACCAGTTTGATTATCAATAATTACTTCAGATTTGATCCTGTAATTACATGAGTAACTTGAGATTGAAGGAACAGGAGCCACACGATTGATTAAGCCGGGGTATTGTTTACATAATATTGGTCGATGAGAAAATGAACATGAGCCGGCTTCAGTGTGCGCTCACAGCCCAGAAAGCCAACCGTATCCTGGGCTGCATCAAAAGGAGCGTGACCCGCAGGTCGAAGGAGATGATCCTGCCCCTCTACTCTGCTCTCGTGAGACCTCACCTGGAGTATTGTGTGCAGTTCTGGTGTCCTTAACAGAAAAAGGACATGGAACTGTTGGAACAAGTCCAGAGGAGGCCACGAGGATGATCAGGGGCTGGAGCACCTCCTGTATGGAGACAGGCTGAGAAAGTTGGGGCTGTTCAGCCTGGAGAATAGAAGGCTGCATGGAGACCTCATAGCAGCCTTCCAGTATCGGAAGGGGGCCTATAGGGATGCTGGGGATGGACTCTTCATTAGGGACTGTAGTGACAGGACAAGGGGTAATGGGTTAAAACTTAAAGAGGGGAAGTTTAGATTGGAGATAAGGAAGAAGTTCTTTACTGTGATGGTGGTGAAGCACTGGAATGGGTTGCCCAGGGAAGTTATGAATGCTCCATCCCTGGTGGTGTTCAGGTCCAGGTTGGACAGAGCCTTGGGTGGCATGGTTTAGTGTGAGGTGTTCCTGCCCATGGCAGGGGGTTGGAACTGGATGATCTTAAGAGCCTTTCCAACCCTAACTATTCTATGATTCTATGAGTATTTCTGCCAAGGTCTGAGTTTTTAAGCTATGCAAGTTTATTTTAGTTTTCCATCAGTTAAGGGTAATTTTGACATCTCATTTTTGGAAACAGAAGACCTCAGGCATTTCCACTGGAAATGGTTGAGCCCTGATTGTGCCCAAACCAGTGAGAATTGTGATTCAGAAGCTGAAGCTTTCTAGACTTCAGGAATTTTAGTAGGCCTTTCCTGAAATAACTTCTTCTTTGACTTAAGTAGGTTTACGGAGTGTGGTTGAAGAGTTGGAATTGGAAAGAAATCAACTGCAGGAACAAATTCTTTTTCTAGAAGAACGTTGTCAAGATTTGGAAGATAGATTGCAGCTTCAGGGGAGAATGGAGGCTCTTCAGGTGAGCTGTTATAGTGTGTAAAACCTGATAAGAGAATCATTTTATTCTCTGTATAGTCTTACAATTTTAACCTGCAGTAAGACAAACCCATCAATTTGCAGCAAGCAAAAATGTCTAAAGCCTACTTTATACTTGATAATTATGTTGCCAGAGAGTGTACATGAATTGTATTATGCAATACAGGTTGAAGCCTTTCACTTCTGCTCAGCATATGGAGAGACTTATTTGGAAGTAGATATTAATATTTGTTTGACAGAACAGAGTAAAAGGTAACATGATTTTCATTATCCTATGTAGGACCTTTGTCAGAAGGTCCAGAATTGGATTCTGTTGCTACTTGTAAATGTATGTGTGCATTATTATTTATATATACACACACATTTATAGAAAATAAACTGTTTAAATATAGAAAAATAATTACTATTTCAATATTTTGATATACAATCTAAACCTCAGATATCAAATTGATATATATTTATATTGTAAAATTATTTGAGTGCACCAAAAGGAATGGTACAGTAAATATTTATCTGAAAAGTTATTTTTAATATCACCTGACTGACAAGTTACTGTTTTTAAGTAAAACTCTTTCAGGCCTGCTGTAAGACGTCAGTTGTGTCATTTAGTGCAAACAAAGTTTACAGATTATCATAGATATTCATCTGTTAAGTTGCACATTAATGATATTAAGATGAATGACAACCTTGTATTAATTATTCCTTGAGAATTTTGTAACAAAGCCTTTCAATACAGGTAACCTTTGGTGTAGATGAAGAAGGGCAGCTATTGAGGGCGGTACAGGTGTGTTCTGCCTCCTCCAAAAGGCTAGCTTATTTTCATTAGTGGTGACAAGTTTGCCCTGTTTGTCCTATTTGCTGTTGATTCTGGATATGTTTTGTGCTTTTGGGTTTGGGTTGTTTGGTTGCTTGTAAGGTTTTTTTGGTTTGTGCTTTTCTTTTTGAATTGGTGCCGTGGATCTGGTTAGAGTAGGAGATTTGTATTGTGTTTAAAAACAAAAGCTGTGTGAATGAAGCTTGCTTCCTCTTTCTTTTCTCCATAATTCCTCATATTTTACATTTCTTCAACCTGAAAAAACAGGCCAAAAAATATTGCAAGTTTGGTACTATCCTCAAACCAATGGGGAAAGTGTTTTATTCAAAGCAGTAAGATAAGTAAGCTGCCTTAACACAGTCTTGAGTGTGTGTGTTGTTTTGAGTAAACAGCAATCATCCTAGAGTTCCTACTAAAGGAGGTGTTTCTGCAAGGTGGGTTGCATCTATTTGACTAATATCACATCTGAACTTTTGATAGGAGTGTTGTATTTTGCAATGATATCTGCTGACGTGCTGGAATAATGGTCTCTTACTCCTGTGTAGGATCTAAATCTCCTGAAGAGTCAGATTTACGTGACTCCAGTTACTTCATGCTGTTCTAAGTGTTTGTATATGATAATGCTCTTCATTAATTTTTTGTTGCAGAATGAAAATGAACGTTTGCAAACTCAACTCACCCAAATACGCAACCAACAAAAACAAGATATGGAAAAGCATCAGCTTCTGATCTCGGGCTTGAATGAGCAGCTTAAAGGGTAAAATAAAGGGTCTTTACAACTCTGTACAGATTAGCTTTCTTTGCTTTAAGCTTAAACTTGGTATGAAAAGTATACTCTTTTAAAACACCTGTGAAAGAGTTACAAGAATCCTGCTTCTGATAGCAGTAATGTTATATTTGTACTTGGAAGTTTAAAAGGAAAATGTAAAAAATGAATATTTTAGGAAAATAGTTTGGGGCTAATAATTCTAGAAAGCGTAAAGCCAGCTTTGTTTTCAAAATGTCTAAGTATATATTTTCCTTTTAGCTTAAGTGACAGGAATAGCTTTCTTGAAAATTCCCTTGGAGAGAAAGAACTGAAATTGTCGAGCACAACAGAAAAACTGGAACAAATTGAAACTTTGAGGAAACTGCTTCAAGAAAAGGATCTTTTGAACAAAGAGCTTGGTGAAAAGTTTGTGCATACTGAGCAAAAAGTAAGTTTTATTGTTAAATAGTATTATTAGAACTGGTGAGCATTAGGCATAACTTTCTACTTGTGTCCCAGCAGCAGTATTGCAGTTTTCCCTAAGATTTTTGCTCTGTTTCTTTACAGTTTTGTCCATGTAATTGCTTTGCTTTAAGTTGGGTGTAAGGATTTCTTAGACCAAACACAGAGCTTTGCATGAAAGTATGTTTTATTGGGGTGATAAGTTATTCTCATTTATTAATTTCAACACAGAAACCTCACTGTTGTATAAACTGAATATTATAACGCTAACATCACAATTTTAATATAGTTCTATATATTTCTATCACGTTGCCTTTTATTTTTAACACTAAGCTGAATGAAGCCTTAAAGAAATGCAGTGTGTATGAAGTGGAGAACACTGAGCAGAAAACAGTCATCAGTGATCTAACAGAAAAAGTTGCCACACTGAAGGAAAAGGTAACTCATTAAAATGAAGAGATGTTATGTTCTTTTGACACAGCCAATTTAAATGTCAGTAAAATAACAGCATTAACTGCTTAAAATTTCATACACTAAGCTTTCTGTATACTTAAACAGCCTAAAGAATAATATGGGTATCTTGTGAGTATACAGTAAGGTACAGATTGATTACTTTAAGTGCTCATTCCACATGTGGAGTGTAACTTCCATTCTCCCTCTAACATAAGTTTGAAATATTCTTGTAACATTATTCTCTTGATGTTTAGACTTTGAAACAAGATGGTGTGGTAGAATCGATGCAGCTGGATCTGGACCAGACCAATGAAGAGCTTGACAAATTGAACACAAGCCACTTAGAGGAAAGATCTCAACTTATTCAAGATCTCCAGAAATGTGAAAGAGAAATTGATAATCTTAAAGAAGCACTGGCAGAAAAAGACAGGGAGATGTCTATGCTGTCTTTGAATATGACAGAGTATTCTGAACAGGTTATCATCCTGAAGCATCACGTGCAATGCAAAGAGGAAGAAATCCGAGGCATGGAAGAGGCTTTATCAAAGGCTGAAAGGGAAACTCATTTACTGAAAGAAGTACAAACAGCTGATGTAAGAGATGCAAGCCTGCACATATCTGCCCTTTCTGAGCAGAGTAATACAATGAGAGTAGAGCTTGAAAGAATCAGAGTTGAGAATGAAGCTAAAACCAAAGAAAATGAGGAATTAATAAGACAAAGCAGTGAGAACAGCCTTACAATTAAGGATCTCCGTTCTGAAATCAAGGCCAACAGTGTTGCATACCACAACAAACTAGCGGAGTGTGAGTCACAAATTACTTTGCTGAAAGAGCAAATTAGTAAATCATCTGAAAAGCTACAGGAAACTGAGAATAAACAAAGAAAAGAAACTGAGCATTTGAAATCTCAGCTTGAGGAAAGCAATACTCTAAAGGAAAAATGGTGCAATTTGCTTAAAGAGAAAGAGAGTAAAGCACAGACACTTGAAGATGAGTTAAAATCAATTAAAGATTCATACAACAAACTGGTGTTGGAAAATGCTAAAAAAGAGGAAGAGTTGACTGAGTTGTCTAGGAAGCTTGCGGAACATACTGAACATCAGGAAACAATTCAAAAAGAGCTACAAGAGAAACAAGAGTTCATTATTTCATTAGAGGAGAAGCTTGGGGTTATGGAGCAGCAAAATGAAGAGACTAAACTTAAATTAACTGGAGATCTGAAAGCCAAAGAGACATGCTGCAAAGAACTTAATAACCAATTAAATGAAATACATAAACAGATGAACAAACTGGAAATGGAGGCACAGGAGAAAACTTCAGCTAATAAGCAATTGCAGGCAGATCTTGAAGAGAAAGAGGAAAAACTGGCAGAGCAAATAAAAGCAAATGAATACCTGAAAAGTAGTATCGATATGGTAGAAAAAGAGAAGGAACAGCTGATCAGTGAAAAGGAGGATTTGTCCAAACTCCTGGATGTAAAAGAGTGTGAATTGTTAAAGAAAATCCAGTCTGTGGCAGAAATAGAGAATAAGTTATCTATTAGCACCGCTGAGTACGAAAAATCTCTTTCACTACTAAACTGTGATAAAACCAGCCTGGCAAAAGAGATTGAACAACTTTCAGTGCTTGCCCAGCAAAAAGAAAATTCAGTTGCAGAACAGCTGCAGGAGAAAACAAAGGAATGTAATGTGCTAACTGATCAGTTGTTTGAAAGCAAGGAACAGATGCAACAGTTGCAGGAGCAAATGCAATCACTTCTCATTCAGCTGAAGGATACTAGAGACAAAGAAATAAAAACAGAAGAAATATTAAATAATAAATTATCTGAATGCAGCAGCCTGATCCAGGAGCTCAGCCATAGTAAGGAAAATAATTTACTACTGCAGGAACAAATTCAAAGCCTAACTTTGGATTTTGAAACTGCAAACAGGTCTCTAAAAGAGAAGACCCTTCAAAATGATTCATTATGTAAAGAAATGGAAGAGAGTAAGCTGTGTGTTGTAGAGTTGCAGGATGAAATTAAAAATCTTAAGGATGTAAAAACAAAGTTATCACAGTTGGTAGAGGAAAGAGACCTGACTGTGAAAAATCAGGGTTCAGAACTTGAAAAGTTGCACAAGCAAGTTTCTGAAAACATGGAAGAAAGTACTTCATTAAAGGATCAGCTACAGCTCTTAAGCAAAGAAGTAGATCAGCTTAGGCATGAAAAGGAGGACTTTGCAAGCTTATTGATCACAAAGTCACACGAGTGTGAATTTCTTCAGTCACAGTTGGTACAACAACAGTCCGAAATTACTTCAGCAAGGCAACAAGCACAAACAGCAGCTCTAGAAAATGACAAGTTGAAAGCAGACATTGAAACAGTTAATGTTCTGGTCATGAAAAAGTCAGATGAAGTAGCTGCTTTAACTTCACACTTATCCCAACAAAGTCATAATATTTTAGAACTGAAGGACAAAATTGATGGCCTGTTGATTGAAAAAGAAAACTTAAAAGTTGCCTCTGAAGAAAAAGAAGCTCTCCTTTCTGAAAAGGAGGCTTTGATTCAGCAAATGAAAGATAGTAAACAGGCAGGAGAAGGGCAGTACATGCAAATCATTTCTGATCTGCAAAACCAAATACAAGCCCTAGGTTCTGAAACCAACCAGCTTAGACAAACAGTGCAGGAAAAAGAAAATGAATTTAAGAGGCAAGGCCAAGAATTAAAATTATTAAAAGATAAATCTGAGGAGTCTGATGTACTTAGGGTTCAACTGTCTGAGAATATGGAGGTTATTTCTGACCTGCAGTGTCAGATTAGAAATGCAGCAGAAAAATCATCCCAGTTGAATGATTCAATTATACAGAAGGATGAATGTTTAAAACAAAAGTTAGATGAATACATCAGTTTAAAAGCCCAGCTTGCTGAAGTACAGGAATCTTCTGTTTTGCAGGAGAAGCAGTTAAAGCTTATAGCCTCTGAAGCAGAACAATTGAAAGTGCTTGTTTCAGAAAAAGAATTAGCCATCGATAATATTTCATTATTCAGTGAGAATTTAAAGACACAGCTTCAAGGGAAAGAGAATGAATGTGAGGTTTTAAAGAAACAGGTGGTAGAGCTGGAGGAAGCAAAAGTGACTTTACAAAGAGAAATACAACATCAGAAGAATTTAGTAACTGAGATGGAACAATCATTATCAGAGAAGGAATCATCTCTTAAAGAAAATGACAATCTCCTCAAAACTCTGAAGGAGAAAGCAAAGGAAGATGACAAGAAGACAGTTACAATTTCTGAGCTCCAAAATCAGGTACACGAACTAACACAAGAACTACAAAAATCTAAAGAACTAATCCTTGAGAAAGAAAATGCCTTTTTATCTCTTCAGGAGAAAATTGAAGCACAGAATGAACTAAGAACTGAGTTGAATGCAGCTCTTGGCCAAAAAGAAGTTGTTATTGCTGGACTGCTTAACTCTTTAAAGGAGAAAGATGCCAGTATACAGTTGGCAGATAGCAACGTTAATGTTCTTTCTAGTGAGATTGAGGTTCTCAGAGAAAAACTAGAGAAAAGTGATACAGCCATGAGAAACCTGACTGAGGAAATTCAGGAAAAGAATGAAAAACTTGGTATTAATCAGAAGAAAATCGATTCTTTGACTGCTGAACTTGACTCTCTTAAAAGTGAACACCAAAAAGCACTAGACCAAATAAGTACATGGGGAGAGCAACTACAGCAGAAAGAATTGTCTGTGGAGTCTCTGCGTGTGAAGTGCACTGAACAGGCAGATAACATAGTGCGTTTGAAGTTAGAGTTGGACAATGTAAATTCCAAATCATCTCAGGACTGCCATGACAATGCACTTTTCATAGCTGGTCTGCAGTGTCAGGTAGAGGCTTTAGAGAAAGAAAAAAATCTGTTACAAGAAGATGTGAATAAACTGATGGCCGAAAACACACAACTTAGTGCCTCTCAAAATGGTTTGCAGAAGAAATTGGAAGAGCTCCGAGAAATCAATGAAAAACTAGAAATCAGTGAGGATTATTCAAGAATGCAGATAGATGCTGTCAAACTGCAGATGAAGACTGAAAAAGAGAAGTTACAGATGCAGGTCAGTGTGAAGGGTGAAGAACTTGCTAAACTAGAACGTAAGTTTGAAACTCTAGAACAAAGTCTACTTGAGTCAGAAAGCAAATGGGTGACTGAACTTGATAGGGCAACTTTACAAAACAACAATCTTGCTGAGCAGTTGAGCACTTTAGAAAGTGAAATGGAATCAAAGGATAGCAAAATCCAGTCTTTGCAGCAAGAGCTGGATCTTATAAACAAGGAATTAACTCAAAGCTTATCTCCATTACTTAGTAGTAGGCTTTTATGTAAAGAAAAGGCAGCACAGGCTTCAGATTCTGAACTGCAGCTAACTAATAGTAAAACTCAGTTGGAAAAATTCTCCACTCTGATAACCGCTATTTTGAGCAAAGAAACAGAAGGAGAACAGTTGCAACTGGTGCTTTTAGAAAAACAGAAAGAGATAGACACCATGAAAGAGGAATTAAAAAGTATGGAGTCACTTGAGAAGCAGAAGGAGTTGCTTCAGAATGATATTGAGAAGATGAAGGGTAAATATGAGTCTGAAATTGAATGTCTGTCAAAAGAAGTGGTCACAGTGAAGGAAGCATTATGTAAACAACAGTCTCTCCTGCAAGAAAGCAAAGAATCTTTTGCAGAAGTAAATAAGCAGGTTGAATTTCTTCAAGACAAGATAGATAAATCAGAAGAAATAGTAAGAACCAGTCAAGAAAAACTGCACATCGAAGGTAAAAAAGTAGCCAGTCTCCTTAAAGAAATGGGAGAAAAAGAGCAACTCATTGAAAACTTAACTTCCCAGGTAAATCAGCAGAAGGACTTAGTTTCTGGCCTAAGCCAGCAACTGAAAGAAAAGGACTGTTCTGTTACCCAGATCATGGAATCATTGTCTAATGAAATGCTGAATTTTTCTGAAGAAAGAAATATGTTAAATACCAAACTGCAAGACCTGGAAGTTGTCCATAATAGTTCTGTAGTAGAGCTAACCCGAGCATTGCAGGAACTTGAGGACTGTAAGAAAGAACTGGAACATAGTCAGGTTACGTTAAGCAGTCGAGAAGCTATGTTTAGAGATTTAATGCATGAGAAAGAGCAAATGCAATTTAATCTTGAGAAAATGGGCAAGGAAAAAGAGAATCTTAAAAAGAAACTTCAAGCAGCATTGATAATAAGAAGAGATCTAATGCAAAAAGTTGCAAAACTAGAGAAGAATGGTCAGGAAGAAATAGAAAAAGAGCAAAAAAAAGCAGAGGAGCTGTTGAAGGAAGTTAATGAGTTAACAGAGAAGCTGAAAGTAGTTGAAGTACGAAAGAAAGAATTTGAGTCTCATCTTGGAACTTTGAAGCAACAACTTTTAGAAAAAGATGCCAAAATAAGTGATTTGACTGAAGTTTTGTCTTCTAAAGCTTCTTATTTAAAGGAACTTCAGGACAAGATTGCAGAACTAAATGATGTCATTGCTGACAAACAAAATACATGTGAGCAGAACCTAAAGTCTTTAGAAGAGAAGGACCATGTGCTTGCTCATATGCAGTCTATGCTTGATGAAAAAACAAGTGTGTATGAACAGGAACATTCTAAGCTGCTCTTAGCTCTTGAAAAGGTGAAGTCTGAAGTTAACAAGGAAGAATTGTTGAAAGATTCCAGTGCAGACGAGCCTGGTTTAAGTGCTGGGGACAGAAAGAAGTGCCTGGATGCCAACATTGACGTTAATGTAATGAATCAATTAAAAAAAGAAAAAGAAGCCTTACAGAGGGAGCTTCTGGTCAGGGAAGAAGATAGGAAGAAAGCTCAGAAAGAAAGGGAAGAGCACATTAAACTTGCAGCAGATTTTGATGAACAAAAAAACCAACTTGAGCAACTGAAACTAGAACATAAAGCACTCTGGGAAGTTCTTCAAACAAAATGTAAAGAACTTGACTTGAATGAGTTAGAGTACCCCCTAGTGAAAGAGCTGGCTTCATCTAAGGTAGTGATGGGAGAAGAAGAATCCGATAAACCAAGCAGCATTCAGGTTTCATCCTTTAAAGAGTCAGAAGACATCACTTTGGTGGCAGATAAAGACACCGAGTTAATAGAACTGCGAAATAATTATGCAAAACTTCAGGAGGAAACAGAAATGTTAAGGAAAGAGTTGAGAAAAATACCCACTGAATTTGGTGATGCAAGGGAGGAAACTGTCAACTTGCACTCTTCAAGGGAGCAGGAGCAATGTGAGGGCAGCTTGTTGGAGGACATAAAGCATCTGCAGAAGAAGTTGAAAGCATATGAGGCTGAAGCTATAAACGTTAAGACAGAGCTTGAACGTGTGAATAATGAGAAGGAAGCACTGATTAAAAAAAGTGAAGAAGATTACAAGATGAGCCAGGAGAAACTGCAGAAATTGAGAAGTGAAGCTAAGAAGGAGGTTAGAGAAAAGAATGAGGAAATAGCAGCATTGCACTGTTCGCTTACAGATCTCAAAGATAAACTTGATCTGGAAAAGGAATTGTTAAACAAAACTATAAAGGAGGGCCAAGAAGAAACCCTCCATTACAAAACAGCACTTGAAGAAGTGAAGAGTGAAAAAGAAAAACTACTCAGTTGTTTAGAAAAGTCTGATTTGGAGCTAATTAATATGAAAAAGGAGGTAAAACATTTCAGTGAGGAAAACAAAAAACTTCTGACAGAGCTGTGTGTGCTACGTGAGAAGGCTGAGATGAGCAGACCCGTGGCACCATCCAAAGAGCTGAAGGAAGACGATGATACCGAACGACAAAGGTTGCAGGGTAAAGGCGCCTATTTCCAACTATCAGAGACTGCTTGCTCTGGCAAAACTAAAGTGAGAGAAGCAACAGAGTGTCAAGTCCAAAAACAAATGCAGGTGATTGAAGAGCCACTGGCAAAAACTGCAAATGAAAATGATTCTAAACCACAAGAGCAAAGAACTGTACCAGAAGAGAAGACCAAAGAGCTCCTTCAGAGAAAATTACAGGCAGCTTTAATATCACGTAAAGAATCCCTGAGAGAAAATAAATGTCTAAAAGACCAGCTTGAAAAGGTGATGTTGGAAAGAGAAGAACTGGTGAACAAAGCAGGGATGCTTGAAAACTTGCTAGAGCTTGCCAGAGAAAAGCAGAGTTCAAGTACTGCTGCTTCATTGTCTGAAGAGGAGCGCCTTGCATCTGAAAATGCCAGATTGCTAACTGAAAATGAAAACCTCACTGCAGCTTGTGAAAGTCTTAAATCCACCATGGAGACTATAGTTCAGGAAAAAGAGGCCTTTTCTTTCCAACTAAATACCTTAAAAGATTCTCAGACAGTTGAATTAACAGGCTGGAAGGCTAAACATAGTGAATTAAAGCAGGAGTATGAATCGCTTCTTCAGGCGTATGAGAATATCAGTAGTAAAATAGCAGATATGAGGCAAGTTATCGATCTCAGTAGAAAAGAGAAGCAAGAGGCTATTCAAAGACTGAGGGAAGGAGAATCTGAGAAGGAAGCTCTTGAGAAGCATTTACAAAAACTCATTGATGAAAATGAGGTTATTAAGAGTCAGCTGAAACAACTTGGAGAATCCAAGAAAATGGAAGTTGACGAGCTACAAAGTAAAGCAGAAAGGCAGATACGTGAGCAAGAGGCAAGGATGCAGGAGCACCAAGATCGTCTTCATGAACTCACCAAACAGAATCATCAGCTAATGGAGGAAAATGAGCAGCTGAAACAAACTTCTGAAAACTTAAAACAGTCTTTAGAGAAGATTCAAAATGAAAATTACATCCTTCAGAACAACATCACTGTAACTAAAGCAGCTTTGGGAGAGCTCCAAGTTCAAATGGAAGTGCACCAGAATGATACACAATCTAAAATCAGTGAGGCGTTATTGGAGAACGAATCATTATTAAAGGACATTAATGAGTTAAAGGATAAACTCTCTGAAAAAGAACAAGACGTGTTTATCTTAGAACAAGAAAGAAATGTAATTTCAGAAAAAGCAAAAGAAACTGAAAAATCTTTGGACCACAAAGATCACTGTCTAACAAAGCTGGACATGGAATGTCAAAGGCTTACACAAGAAATTGTTAGCCTAAATGAAAAAGTTAAGATTTTAGAGGATGACAAATGTCTCCTGCAGGAAGAATTAGAAAATGTACAAGAAAGTTCTTACAAAGTAAAGAATGAAAGAGAATTTCTGGAGACAGAATTGCTTAATCATGTCAAAAAAGTTGATCACCTTACTGACAGAATGAAATTGGCACAAGTGCAGAATAACTTGCTCTTACAGCAGCTGGAAGAATTAAAGGCAGAAAAATGTAATGTGATCAGAGAAAAAGAAGAACAGCAGTTACATCTTGTAAAAATGTTTGAGGAGAAGGTGAAAAGTGCTCAGAGGGATAATAATGGAAGTAAAAACAAAACGAAAGAATTGCAAGAACTCTTAAAGGAGAAACAGCAGGAGATCAGCCATTTGCAAAAGGATTCTATAAAGTTCCAGGAGCTGATCCTGGATTTGGAAAGATCTGTGAAACTGTCACAGGCAAAAAGCGAAAAATTCGAAAAGGACTTAAGGAATATGTCAGAGAAGCTTGCAAAGTCCAATGAAGAGATACAGCATCTTGAGGGAAAGCTTTCCTCCCAGGTGAGCTTATTGGATCAGTCAAAGGATGAAGTGAACAGGCTCACAGATGAGAATCTAAATTGGAGAAAAGAACTTAAGAAAAAAGATGATGAGCTGCAAATTCAAAAGAGGGAATATGAGAGACAATTGGAATTTAATCTTCAGCAGCTAAAATTGGTTCACAAAAGAGACTTTTTGAATCTAGAGGAAAGACACGGTGCCCTTGAGAGAGAAAAAGATAGGGCACTTAGTGAGATTCATGGTTTGCAAGAGGAAATTAGCATGAAGGACTCTGAAAACAAGAAACTTCAAGCAGATCTGAATGCAGCTTTGGCACGATTAGCTGCTTTTACAAAGTGTATGTCCTCTCTTCAGGATGACCGGGACAGGGTAATTACCGAAATGAAAACCTGGGAAATGCAGTTCAAAGAGATCATCCAAAAGAAAGAGAAACAGGTAGAAGACAGTAATAAAAGAATAATATCTTTACAAGATGAATTGAAAGAGAAGATCACTCAGATTCAAGAACTGAATATCAAATATTCTGTCGTAGAGGAAACAAAGGATGAACTGTATTTGAGGCAAAAATCTGTTGATAGACAACGCCATGAAGAGCTCTGCAGAATAAAGGAAGAAAATACAGCATTTCTGAACAGGCAGCAAGAACTGGAGAGTGTTCTTCAGTCCAAAGAAGAAGCTTTGCAAGCACTCCTTAAAGAAAATAGTTCTCTTAATCATCTTATAGAGAATAGCAAAAGTGCAGGAAGAGAGATAAAAGCTCTGGAAAGTAATTTTACCAAACAGGAACAAGAATTGCAACAGCTTCTAGCTGAGAAGGAAAAACTTAATGCTGAATTGCAAAAGCAGATTACCATTTCTGAGCAAATGAAGGTCATGCTAAATAATAAAGACAAGGAAATTTCCATACTTATTTCTTCCAAAGGTGATGAAATCTCTGATTATCTTAGTCAGGTACAGAATCAACACAGAAAACAAATCCAAGAGTATGAACTTCAGTTAAAGTCTTTGCAGCTGGAGAGGCAGCAATCTGAGGAGTCCTGTCAGAGGTTGGAAAATGATTTGAGAAGTCTCCAGGTGAAAGCAGACAAAGCAGGTCAAGATAAGGCTGCAGTTGCCGGTGAAATAGATGCCTTGAAAAAATCAATGTCATCTCTTCAGAATGATCGGGATGATCTATTTACTAAATACAGAGAGCTGGAACATCTTCACCAAGATGTCTTGAATCAGAGGGACAGCCTTATAGTTGGCAATGCAAGTGAGAATAATGCTTTGAAAGAAGAACTGAGGGTGCTTCTTAATCAAATTGATGATCTTCATTCTGAAAATGCAATGCTAAGTGCACAGCTGATAAAGTATAGGGAAGATCTTAACCAAGTTTTATCTCTGAAAGACCATCAGCTAAAAGACTTACTTAAGCAGAAATTGGATTGTATTAAAAGCCTTGAACAAGAAAAATATGATCTTCAAAAACAAATAAAAGAAATGCAGCTTTCCAGTGAACTGCAGAAGGATACTGCTGTATCTTTGGAACATGAAAATAAGAAATTGGTGTCTAAAGTAAATGATTTAGAATCTTTAATTGCATCACTAAATAAGGAGAAGCTTGTTTCCAGATCTGGAGAGAAGCTGGTAACTAGTGATAGTGTTCAGAATCAAGAATGTGTATCAAATGGGCAGTATGGAGAAAATCTTCAAGAACTCCACAAATCAAGAGGCAGAAACACTAAGGGTGCAGATAAGGAATACAGTAAGACTCTTTTGACACTTGAACATAGAGATGAACCTGATGCTTTTCCAACGAAGATGATGCTAGAAGTTCAGTCTCAAAATAGTGAGCTGAGGTCCCAAAACGAGGCCTTTGGGAAAGCAATGAGTGCTCTGCAAAATGATAGAGATAGGATAATAGAAGACTTAAAGGTACTTCAAAGCAAATACACATCTGATCTCCAGACTGAAAAAAAGAAAGGAGATGAACGTGAAGCTGAATTGGATGGCTTTAAATTACATCTTGTCACTATGCTCAAAAAAAATTCTCTTCTGAATCGGGCTATTTTTGATGTTGCAGATAAGGTTACACTTGATCAGATTGCTGCTGAAATTGAAAAGCTCTGTAGGACATTAGTCAGTCGAGAGATGGAGGTTAGCAGGCTCTCAGCTGAGTGTGGCAGTTATGTTCACCAGATTGAAGCTTTTTCCAAGGCTATGGCCAGTCTTCAGGATGACCGAGACAAATTGCTGCAGGAACTCGGCAATCAGAAGGTAACTTCTGAAACAAAACAGGGCACAGCTTCATTTCTCGTTGGTTGCAACAGCATCAGTGAGCTAAATTCTCTTAAAAGTTATTTGAATATGCCTCAGAACAATAGGGGAACGTTGGTAAGTTTTCATTTTGTATTTCTTTACGCAGAGAATGCTTAGAGACATTATTTTGGAGTGCTAAGAAAACGTGGGATTAGAAAGGCATGCTTTCAATTTTGGGAGTTTAGGTAATTATGGTGTTAAACAGGAGCAAATGATGAAAAAACATCATTCTGTAATTGGAATTCTAGCACTACTAAAACTTCAACCAGACAGTTTTTGTTCCAGTTCACTAATCATGTTCATTAAACATAGGCTAAAGAAGGAGCCAGCCTTGCAGCTGTTGAAATATCAAAACTGAAGACCAAGGTTGATGATTTGGAGAAGGCATTGCATCAGACAAAAGCCTTCCAAGCAGAAACTGAGCGAGAGATTGCATCATACCAGAATGAGCTTGCTGGATTAAGGTATAAACGTTAAATGGTATATGTGACTCTTGTTTAGAATTCTTCAGTGACTTCAGAACCTGACATAAAACTGATACAAACCCCAAATTATGTATAGTTCAGCAGGAAGTAGGATAAAAATATTTCTGTAATGTGTGAAATCTCCGAATTTGATTTCTACAGGGTTGTCTGTTGGTGGTTATCCTTGTATCTTTATGTAATGGTCCTCTGATTTATGTCAAGTTTCAAACAGTCTTCACTGAATGGTTTTTCTTTTGGTGACATGGAACGATAGTTCATGAATCTTATTTCGGTGCTTGGTATCATACTCTCTTCTCAAAGTAACGATATGGCTGGATATTTCCTCCCCTAAATTTCTCGATTTTTAAAAGATGTCTGAGGTGTTGCATGTGTGTCCCAACAACATATTGAAAATCAAAGTAATTTCACATTTGAGCATTATTTTTGTAGGTTCAGCACTGTTCTTGCATCATGTGTGATAAATAATGTGACACCTTGGGCTTAATTCTGTGAATGACTCACAAGGGCTGCTTCAGAGAAGGCAGTAGGCATTTTTAAGTGGCACTCAGTGGAGGTTTAGACTCTTGTTCAAGCTTTTAACATGCTGTGATCGGTTCAGTGAAGATACTTTGAATTTGAGGCCAGTAGGCAGCATACTAGTGCCTTACTGCATTTTACTATCCATAGTGTAATTTCTAGATCTCTAATTAAAGTCTGTATAGATAATACCTGGTTTATGTTAGAACTTTTTAGGGGTGGGGTTGTAGATCAAAAGGCCAGCCCCAGATTTACCTTCACAAATGTGAGCAAGTTAGCATGAAATATTCAAACCTCATTCTAAACATGTGGACTTAACCAGTGAACAGCATTAATAGTCTTTTTCCCTTTTTTTTTCCCCAAACTTGTCTTAAATTGAATACAAAAGGATTTAAATTGCATTTATGCCCTTTGAGACATTGCCTGTGTCTGACAGCAGATTCTGGAGACGTGGTATGCTTGTTTGTTTCAGTGTTCTGAGTCGAGGGGTATTCCTTTTCAAACTTGTGTGTCTGCAATAAGGGCGGCTGGCTGCCCTGAGCAGCACCCTGCACAACTGTGACCTAGAGCTGCTTTGTTGAACAACCTTATTCTTTAACTAGCTGAAGTATTTATTGCATTAACAGATATTAGTGTCTTTGCAGCCTATGATCTTCTCTTGTCTCCAAGCCAACAAAGAAAATGTGATGTTATCACTTTCCAGCCTTTATTTTCTGACCTTTTTTTTAGCACATCTCTTTAAATTGAAGTATGTATTGAGAATATTCATATATTGTTCCATATTTGCATATAACTGTTGGAAAATACCATTATTTATTTCAGAAATAACAATAAGTACAACTTTACCATTTTTCTTGAACTTTGTATGTATATCATCATTTGACATCTAATTTTTTGTCTAATATTTTATGTTCAGAATGGAAAAAAACCTCCTCCTCTCAGAGTCTCAGGCTCTGCGAAATCAATGCCAAATCACAGTTGCTGAGAAGGACCAACAGATTGCACAACTACAGAAGCTACAACAAGACATGATTGTGAAGAAATCAGTCTCTGCTGGCAGCAATTATCCAGTCCAGGTAAACAAATGAAATGTAGCAGGAGGCACAAATCTACTTCCATCAATTTATTGGTTTAAGTTTGCAGCTTGCTTCCCAGAAGAGCATGATAGTGAAGTATCGAATGTATGTCAGTGTTGCCTGGGCTGAAATCAGTAAATGGAAACTATTCCAAGCCAATGAGTTGCAATTATTAAAACCACTTTTTAAGGGAGTCTGATACATTGGTCAGCTTCTTTTAAACAAAGAAAAATAATGAGTTTCTCATGCATTGATAAAATAAGAGAGGGAACTCACTGATGTGCTGTATTTTAATGATTAAAAAAATGGAAAGCACCTTCATAAAGAAATGGCATGATTGTGAAGCAAAATGTGAAGGTCTTAAACCACTAATGGTTTCATAGTCGAAAAGGAGTAACTTTGCTGTGGTTACATTTTAAGGTAATTCTAGTTGCTTGTTGCTGAGTTGGTAGTAGATTACTGAAGTAACATTGTAAGTTACTATCTCAGATGACTTGAATCCAGAATGTAATGGGAAGAAGTTGGGGGAAAAAACCCACAAAATGGTTCAGCAACAGACTGAGTGCTGATAGCGACACATAAGTGAAGGAAGTAAACCATATTCCTTTTTTATTTTATTAAAAACATTTTAGTTGGTATAGTTTGTATCTCACATGCTGTTCATTTTCTGTGATTAAAATAATGAAGTTGTGAATGTTCCATCCCTGCCAGTGTTCAAGGCCAGGTTGGACAGAGCCTCGGGTGACATGGTTTAGTGTGAGGTGTCACTGCTCATGGCAGAGGGATTGGAACTGGATGGTCTTAAGGTCCTTTCCAACCCTAACTATTCTATGATTCTAATAAAAGCTATGGAACAGTAATGTGGGGTTATGGAACATCCTAGGTGGTAGAAGTCTTTATTTCATGATTGCATAGGAAAACAGATCTTGTAAAGCATTAGAGGTTGCACACATCCCTCCATTATTGGAGAGTAATATCAATAAATTGAACTGCCAGAGATTAAGAAGTCCAAAGCTGTGAATCTGTGATAAAGTTGAGTGGGTTAGTTTTCTTTTCAAAAAGGACTTTCAGCTTTAAATTCGTATTTACAAAATAGCTGTTCTTCTATGAGTCATGAATACCATATATTATTAGTTTGAAAGGTGTTTTGTATTCATCTGTCTCTTGCTATTACACACCCCCCCTTTTTTGTGTGCTTCACACAGTTTGCAGATTTAAAAATTAAGTTGGGTTGCCTTTTCAAGGTAATTTAAATTGGGGTTTTTTTCTCTAAATTGAAGTATTTAGGTTGAAAACTAAGGGTTTTTTAAATACATATAAAGTAGAAGTCTCTTGCAAATGTGGTATTAACTTCTGAGAAGGAAATGATCTTGTGAATAGGAAATTATTATGTAGTCTATATATTTAGTGTTGGAGTTTTATATTCTTTAGAGAGCTCCTGTACCATTTCCCATGAATGTGCTGATGCTTTTTAAGGTTTTAGAAACTGTCTCCCTTGCTGGAAGTGCAGATACACTGGAGGAAACCAAACGTATCTTAGCTGAAAAGAATCAGCTCCAGAATGAACTGCAGCGCTGCCTCCAGGAGATACACCAGAAGGATCTTCATTTCCAGCAGATGAATTCAAAGGTAACTTAGAACAACAGTTGTGATCCTGAATACCTCGTATGAATTTTAGCTGGTATCAATATAGAAACGTTGCTTAAATTGGTGGTGTCTTGTGTGGTTTGGCTTTAAAATTTACATTCTCCAAAACGTTGGCTCAGACTAGAGATTGCAAACTAAACATCAGTATTATGTTTCTGTCAGGCTTTCCTGGCTTGTTCTTTGGCTGAGAGAGGTTTGTTTGAATCTGCATTCTGAAGACATGGATGGGATGCTGATGAGCTTCTACTCAGAGTAAAGGATTTTTCATTATAGAAAGAAGCAGATGTCTGTCTTTGCTAGAACAAGATTTTAGCTATCTCAGACCAAATATTACATACTTCAGATATGCTTCCTTACAAATTCTTGATGAACAGTTTTGCGGCTGCTAACACAGTGTGTGTCTGTGTGCACATAATGATTTTGTGTTCAGTTTTGTTTACAAAAGTTTGTAAATGTTCTTGCAAGTTCCCTTAATGTTTCTCTCTTTGCCTGATATTCCCCTGGTATTTCAAGCAAAGCAGGTTTATGTTACCTTTTGTCTGTCACTGTTTTCACTCCTTCACCCAAACGTTTTATAAACCTAATAATCATTTTAACCAAACTTTGAAACAGGTGTAGAAATCTAAGCCTCCTACAAGGGAAGATGAGTGTTTGGGTAATGAGCCCCATATTATGGTCTGATTTTTGAAAACAGATGACAATTCACTGCTGAGCATTCCTGGACTGCCTGGTGAACATGCTTATACAACCAGCCTTATTTGGCTTTATGTGTTATCCTGAAGCAGCGACTACATATGCTGTGTTTGCCAGGTGGTGATAGCATAGCAAACACATGGAGGAAGGGTTTAAAATCCTGAGTTTTTGTTTCGGGCAGATTGGTGACAGGGGAAATCAATACTCAGGTTTTATTATTTTTACTGTCCAAAAAGTAATGAGGTAAATCTTACTGAAAAGTCATAGAATCATAGAATGACAGAATAGTTAGGGTTTGGAAAGGACCTTAAGATCATTCGGTTCCAACCCCCTGCCATGGGCAGGGACACCTCACACTAGACCATGTCACCCAAGGCTCTGTCCAGCCTGGCCTTGAACCACTGCCAGAGATGGAGTGTTTACCACTTCTTTGGGCAATCTGTTCCAGTGCCTCACGGCCCTCACAGTAAGGAACATTTTCCTTATATGTAGCCTGAAGTTCCCCTGGTTCAGTTGAACCCATTAACCCTTCTCTTTATCACTACAGTCCCTGATGAAGAGTCCCCCTCCAGCATTCTTGTATCCTCCCTTCAGATACTGGAAGTCTATGCAGTTTTCAAACTAGTACACAGTTGTGTTCAACAGCAGGTCTCAAATCTGTTGTAATTTCCAGGAGGAAATCATTGCTAAATTTTATTTATTTAAATGTTCATTTCTTGCAGGTTGTGCAGTCAACAGAAGAGAATGCTGTCTTGTCTGCCCAGCTGAAGACTCTTTCACAGACCCTAAGAGACAACCAGCTTCGTTACACTGACTTGCAAAATCGTTACTTAAGACTGGAGAGGGAGTATCAGACAATGCAAGTGACATCTTTCCAAGGCACTGTTCAGGTAACCAATATATGGAAGTGGTTTTAGTTGGTTCTTTTTCCTCCTATGCTTATGCTTTTATTTTTTCCATGCTAAAAAACAAAGTAAATACTTTCTGTTGTACCGATTCAGTACTTTTGCTAGTCCGTGATCATAGAATCATGGAATGGTTTGGGTTGGAAGGGACTGTAAAGACCATGATGTGCTGGAGATACATGTCTTCATTGTTGTAAAGCTGGTTTTATTTGAGTTTTCATTTAAGGAAGCTGTTTATACATGGCTTTTTTTTCATTCTGTTTTGAAGTACCATCTTTTTTAATTGGTCTACTGCCTTGGTTATTCAGTAGCAATCAATATAATACCCTAAAATACGATATAGGTACATACATATAACAACCTTTACTCTTCCATAAAGAGAAATAAACCTGAAGAAGAACTGTTGAATAAAAAACAGATCACAGAGTGGTTTGGGTTGAAAGGGACCTTAAAGCTCATCCAGTTCCAACCTCCTGCCACTGACAGGGACACCTTCCACTAGAGCAGCTTGCTCCACGTGCCATCCAACCTGGCCTTGAACACTGGCAGGGATGGGGCAGCCACAGCTTCTCTGGGAAAACCTGTGCCAGTGCCTCAGCACCCTCACAGGGAAGAATTTCTTCCTAATGTCTAATCTAGATTTACCTTCTCTCCGCTTAAAGCCATTCTCTGTTGTGTCCTGTCACTACATGCCCTTGTAAAAAGCCCATCTCCACCTTTCTTGTTGGCCCCTTTAGGCACTGGAAGCTGCTCTAAGGGTCTCCCCAGAGCCACCTTTTCCCCAGGCTGAGCAAGCCCAGCTCTCTCAGCCTGTCTTCAGAGCAGAGGGGCCTCTGAGCATCTGGGGATGATCAGAGGAAAATCTGGAAATGAATAGCTGCATTACTTATGAAACTGCAGTCAATGCTATATTATTATCTGGATGTGTAGATGCATTTCTTTCACTTCAGAGCTGGCTTTGTTATACAGCATACATGTATCCTTCAAGTCCTGCAGCACACACAGGCATTATTCTTCATCAGCTTTCAGTTAGAAAACAGGCTTGGAAGATTGCAGCTCCAGAAATGAAAAGATTAAATGGCACAAAGAGGGGTTTGTTCCACAGCTTCATGGTGCTTATGGCTTCTTTAATTGAAACAAAGATTCTTAGCAGCTAGAAAAATGGTGACTGGCTTTTTTTTTTTCCCCTTTAATATTTCCTAGGATGAAACTAGAGCAGAAGTTCCCCCTGGAGCGCCACAGGAAAGATCTGCAGTTATTGTTGAAGTAGACAATATGGAGCTAAATGAACTCAGAAAAAGGTCAGGACTGAGACATGTATTAGCAATATTGTTTTCCTGACAGCTGTGTTGTGAGTGCAAAAGTAATGCTTTTCTATCCCTCTAAGACATTTTGGGGGAAAAGGGAAAGAAGTGGATTTACAGTGGATTAAATGAATCATAGTTGTCCTTGTGAATTGTTATAATCTGCTGGTATTTGTGGTTTCGTGGTGTAAAGATACACACTTATTGGTGACTATTTCAATAACTAATTTAAAGATAATTAAATCTTTTTCACAAAAAAAGAGCATTCCTTAAAAAAAACAACAAGAAAGTAATTCTTTAAGTATATCAGATGCTGATCTTGCATTTCATTTTGTCACAGGCTTGCAGAGACTGAGCAACAATATGATTCAGTGCAGCAGGCACTCACGCAGCTGACAGAAACACTGTCAGAAGAGAAGAGGAGGAGAGAAGCAGCAGAAGAAGCCCTTGGGCTCTCTGAGGAGCGAAGTAACAGGTAAAATACTCCTGGTTGTAAAGAAGAGTGTCTGTAAAATGTAGTTACTTCTTTTCTTACACTTTTGAGCATGTGACAGTTAGATTGCTGCATTAAAGCCTTATGTGGGTATGGAATAACTTTAATGTTCAGAGAGCCAAAGCCACCTTTCACCTCTGCTTCCCCTTGGATGAATGCAGGGTGAGGTTTTCATTTACACTATGTGTGGAGTCAATGCAAAGCTTGCTACAGAACTGAAAAAAGAAGGGTCAGATTTTTTTGTTTGCCTTTTGTTTTTAGTGAGATTAGTGGTAGGTTTTCCTGTAGGTGTTAGATTTCTGAGCAAGTAACAGAACAAATAGAACAAACAACTAATAGAGCCTGTTTGTGAGTCTGTGCTACTTGAAGCAATGGAGACTGTGTTAAAAAGCTAGGTTTAACTCTATGGCCTCAGCTGTTGGACTCAGTAGTCAGGGGTATTTGTTTTCTTCCAAGTTAGAAAAAAGCCTCAAGTATAACAGCTTTAGCACACCCACAATTTAGAGTCAAAATACCATTATCCACCTGGCTACGTAAAGTGTCCATCGCTGCCATCATCTGGAAATCACTATTCAATAAGCTAATGGTGATGGGGGTTCTTGTGAATAAGTAAACCACCTTGAAAGTAGATTGTAAATAGAGACTGAAAAAGACCTGGCAACATAAACTAAGTCTTCCTGCTTTTTGTGGGGACCTTCCCCTCTTAATGTATGTATACAAAACAATGTTTCTGATGTGAATTCAGTACTTTAAAAGAGGAGGTAAGTCAGTACTCCACTGTCTCCCTTTATTTTTAGGTTTGAAGTAAGCAGTTACAGGTCTGTACCTAGTGAATACACTGTTCAGATGGAAGCAGAGGAGGAAAGGGAAGCCTTAATCATCAATCCCAGTGAACATGTTGTTGTGCGAAAGGTAAGTGAATGAAAGCTTTTAAACCCCTGTGTTATAAGCTACTTAACAGAGGTGTGCATACCATATGCTGATACTTGCAGGCTAGACTGAAGACAGCACACATGATGATCTGCATCATGCTACCCCTTTGTTTTTCTGTGTTCCCTCCGCTGTACCTTTGTTTCAACTCTCATTCATTCTTGGGAGTGCAGATTTCCCTTCTGAGTGATTGGAAGTCACTGATTTTGGCTTGTCCTCTACACAGAAACACAGGCATGAAGCAGCTGCTTGCCTAATCTGCCTTGTCTCTGAAAAGATGTGAAGTACTCTTTTATCCTGTTAATATCATGGGGATGGATGGGCCATAGAGGCACCCATTCTGAGTAGTAAACTACTACTGAAACTACATCTTACTGTAAAAATGTCTTGAATTTCTTTCTGTTTGAGTTGTGGATGGTGAGTCAAATAGAGGCAGCTGTACTCCATGCCATAGAATGTATTACATCTGTCCAAATTAAAGCATGAGTAACCATATTTATATTGTACGTGTGGCCATTAAATAAAATGTGTATGCATATAATTATGTATTTTCATCTCTAGTGTGTATATGTAATTACATAATACACAAATACCTTCTATCCATTCCCCTCCCCTTTATTAATGCTGTTTTCTTCGGCCTTTAAATCATTTCTGCTTACAGCCTGTGCTGTGGTACCCATTGCTGCACCAGAGGCAAGAGGTTTAGAGTGGCTCAGAAATCCAAGTTGCACTGGAGCTTCCTTTCATTTGTATTCATAAATACTTACTGGATGCTTTTTGTTTCCTAACCAGATGAAAGGAGGAGCCCTTTCCATCCGAAGATGGCTTCGAGGGCGAAGTCTTTACTGTTCTAAGCTGCTGACCTCCAGAGCAAAATCCCGCTATTTATTCCTTACATACCTGGTTACACTACATCTTGTTATTTTACTGTGCCTCACGGGTGTTCTCTGAATACACTGCATTTTCTTGGGTAACTTACTTCCCTGTAGGTAATGGTGTGCCAATTCAAGATTATAGACTTTTCACATGCTGCTGTTAAGCTATGCACTGGACACAGTTGTATATATTCTTGTTACAATACATGAATCTTGAGCTTCTAAACAGACATATGTGTATATCACAGTTGCTCCAAAGTTGACTTGAATCACTCTTTACCAGTGGAATATTATATTTGCTAAGGAGAAAAGATTGCCCTATAAAGAAACTGCTGCATACAAGTTATTTAATATTGTTTGTGGGTACATAATGATTGATTACTACTGAATGGGTTGTAAATGATATCTTTTCTATATAAATTTTATTTTAAGAGTTAAACTATAAATTTTAAGGGAATATTCAGCTATTACTGTTCACTGGCTTCTTGATTATAACAAGGAGTTTTATAGAGTGCAATAAAGGAAGAACTACTGGATTTTTGATTTAAATTTTTTGTTTGGGTGTTGTTTGGTTTGGGGTTTTATTTTCTGGCTGAAAATAAAAGAATGAAGAAGGTGGTTCTGTGGCTGTACAGTTTGTAATGGATATGGCAAGGTGTGCTGATACATGTGTGGTAAGGACGTAAGCCGGTGATTAAAGATTCAGAATTGAGATGACATGAAGAAATGTCTTCAACTTCCTATATTCCTTTAGAGTTGGTTAAAGGTTCCATTTCCATATTTTTTCTTGTGATTTTTTTTGTTTGTTTAAATTCACTTGAACTTGTCTTGGTGGGTTTAGTTACTGCCTGTCTTTGGGGCAGAATTACTCAGCTGCTGAACATGTGAAATTCAGCCTGACATACTCTACATGTTTGGGCTTCAAGGTACAAATGAATAAAGGGTATATTTTCGACCAAGAGGCTGTAAGAAGCAGGATTTACATTCAGTTGCTGTAGACAGCTAATAGTGTTATGTGTTGCATATTAATGCATCCATGTTTTGTTACAGTGTTCCCTGAAACCAAACAACTATTTATCTCATTCAAAAAATAGCTTATTTGTGAAGGCTGTGGCTGCTGGAAGCTGGAAGGTTGTTTTTAACCCTTGTAGTATTGTTTCCTGGTGCTTCTGCTCTCATCTGTATAAAATGGAGATAAAACCAGCTGAGTCTAAGGGAGCAGGCTCACAAAAGAAGAGTAGCCGTTTGGTAGACTAAAATCCTGAAAACCTTGTGGGAAAAGAAAAACCTAATGATTATGGAAGTGGAAGGATTCCATCAGTTTTACTAATGGGCACATTAGGAATGCTAGTGAAGTGAATTATCTGCTTAAGGTTCAAGGAGTCTTGTGTGTGAGGTCTGAGCAGTCGCGTGGCAGGAAGGAAAGAGGGATCTATGTATGCAGAGTTAACATTTGCCAAATTCTATCTAATGTCCTGCATCCTTGTTTTTGTCAGGTGTCATAGGAGATACTGCCAGGCATAGTTACCACTGCAGGTAAATCCTGTGAATCTTTTGATGGTTCTTTAATATTAGTCTAGCAAAGTTCTGAATTTCTCTATAAATCCAATCTATTCCATTATAACTGATGTCCTTTTTGTTGTAGAGCGGTAATGGCTACTCTCTTTTGAATGGCTGATTGCTGATTCAGTCCCTGTTTTCAGCCATAGTGTCACCCAAGTCCTGAGATAAGTCAGCTATTCCAGTCTTTGCACTGCACAAACAAACACCAGGTACGGTTGAAACGTAAAAGTACTGTACATGTGAAGACTTCTCCCTTTCCAGCTTGAAGATGAGTGTTAACAGAATGATAGGGAGCTATTCTTAGCTAATTGTGTTATATCAAAGCAGAATGCTTCCCAGTGACAACAGTGGACCTACAGATCCTTCTAGTCTTACTCATCCACTCTGAGGGATTTTTGTCTTGAGGGGAGAAAACAACCCTCTGTCATGAGGCAGAGCAAGTTAGGGGGAGTGGGAAAGGATCCAGAGATGGTAGAAATTCTGCCCTAATTTATCCAGGCCTTTGTGCTGTCACTGTGATAAGCACAAGCTGAGGATAAAAGCATCCAAAAATGGCTTGACATGTGTAGATCTTCTGTGAGCTCCATTCCAGAAGCTAATATAAACGTAATGAAAGGTGAGATCATTCATTTATGAGGAGGCTTTTACAAATCGTCACCGTTTCCTGGGTAAGTATTGCCCTGAGAGTTTTCTCATCTTACAGCTTAGGATTTTAATACTTTGCTTCACTTAGTCTGGGATCTTTTCAGGATTTACACATTTCTTCCTGGACTTGGATGCTGTTTGCCTCAAGCTTTGAAGGAATTCCAAAGTGTCTTCTGGGGTAAGGTAATTTGGATTTGACAGCATGGTTGCAGACATTCCTTATAGCTGAGAGGATCGGTAGAGTGTGGTCTCTTTGCAACCTGGAAGAACATTTCAGTGTTTGCTGTTATCCTGGGAATACTATTTCTCAGCATGGAGGATTAAACATCTTGCTCCTGTCCAACCAAGGAGCAGTGCTAAGCTCTCAGAGCCTTGTAGCCCTGCTCTGCTTTAAAATTCTCTCCTCTTAAATTCTAATACCACATCTGACGTAATTTCTGATATAGTTAAGAACTGATTTTCCTTCTGGTTTACACTGATGGAGTCAGAGCCTCCGTGCAGGTCTGAAATGTTGGATGCTGCTGGTAAATGGTTGGTTTATTGCAATTTTAAAAGCCTTTTCCTGTGGGTTTTAGAACAAAATAACAATTCATGGCAATGGGAATCGATGTTCAAAAATACTGGTTGCTAGAATTAGTGGTTAAACAGTCCTATATTAAAGCTATTAACAAATTAAAGCGATGAAATCACTGTGCTTCCTTAGTGAAAAGAATCTTCCAGTAACAGGCACATCAACAAGAATTAGAATTACTTTTCTTCTTTAAAATAATGTCATGTTTTCAAGGTACACTTCCATTTCACCTGCAAGTGTTGGGATCAGTCCTGTCACAGTCTCGCCTTGTGAAGCATATAGGAAAGGGTTGAACACCAGGAAGTATAAATAGGGTTGCAGGGCAGACTCTAGTTGGTGGCTGCTCCGCCACCACTCCTGGCATGCCTATGCACATAGGGCTATGTGAAACTATAATGCCATCAGAAGTCAAACACCTTTTTGCATTAACAGCAAAAATGATGCTAAATACATTTTTTGCGTTGTTAAAGACAAAAACTTTGTTGGACAAGTAGTGTTTGTCATTCCTTTCTGAAGTACGTTTCCTTACGGAGTAAAGTTGTCAGAGAAGCAAGATCAAAAAGCTTCCCTCTACTCAACTGCCTAAAGAGGCAATGATACAGTCATTAAAATAACCAAGGAATCTGAAGCAGAAGTCTTGGCGAGATTCAGGCCCTCCCTCAGTGGGAGTTTTGCCATGAATTCCAATGAGTTCAGGACTTTGTCTGATGTGTTGGCCAACTGCTGAAGTTGAGTTGTTCCTGGGCTGCCTCTTGTCCTGTTTCCTAGAATAAGCACTTCGATAAGGTTTACCACTTACAAATATGGAATAGATCCTGTAGTGGGCACACCACAGAGTAGGTGTTACTTAAAACCACACAGCAAATGATTCCTTGAAACTTTCAGTAGGGGTTATTTTTAGTTGGTTGTTTAAGATTAATGATGAACCTCAAAGAAAAAATCAAATTGAAATATGCCACTGTGATCTTGGAAGTAACAAATGTTTGGTGATTCTAATTTGCCATCTAACTACTAACATTAGAACTGGCAGGTCCATGTCATCAATTGATTTTTAAGAAATGACATTTCCAGAAGATAATTCAGCTTTGGAAGAGATGCTTAAGTCCAAGTAGAGGTGAATGTGTATCCTCTAGCTGAACTTACCCCATGGTCATGAAACCAATTAAAAGAGTATAACAGGACCCCTTGAGGCTAAAGGAGGGCTTTCCCTTTTGGAAACAAAACCTGAATGTCATGATTAATTTGTCTGTTGAAGCTGAACTTTGTGTGGACACTTAACATACTTTGCAAGATTAGGACTTTAGTGTAGCCTTTGCTGTTTAGGCTTATTATTTTCCCAGACTATTCCTTTTACAGTAGTTTGCTGTCTAAATTATAGCGAGCTGCTTCTGTCCTATTCCCTTCCATTTGCTTCCCTCCCATCCCTCCAAATCACTGTCTTGCAGCCAAAATTGTGAGACACTATGTGCGATGATGATGAAACTACTGCACTTGTATGTGACAATGGTTCTGGGCTTTGCAAAGCTGGGTTTGCAGGAGATGATGCCCCCAGAGCTGTATTTCCATCCATCGTTGGAAGACCTTGACATCAGGTCAGTTGGTACCAAAAACGAAAGTGCTGACGTGTTTGGGGGTAGGTTTGGGTTGGTTTGAGGGTTTTTTGGGACTTTAAATGTGGCAGTGAGAAAGCATCAGACTTACTCCCATGGGCCGTTATAGGAGTTTAGCATGTTAAGAACTGGAGGATTGAGCTGCACGTATTTATCACTGTGAGGTTAAATTACTTTATCCTTTGGAAAAGGGGTTCTTCAGCCATAATTTGTTGGCTAAAGAGGAACACGAGTGTCTTAATGGCATGAAGGTGGTGTATAGGGAAAAAAAGCCCAACCTGTTAGATGAATTAATACGTGCTGTATCAATACAAAGAAAAAAGATGAGCAGAATAGTGTTAAATTCCTTTCCTTATTTTAGTAAGTAAAAGTATGGCCCAATAAACTTCAAAAAAAGGTATCTAGCACATCACTTGATCAACTCAAACAAGACTGGAAAAGATAAATGTGGCTTTTCTTGACCTGCTTTCTGCTTAGCTGCTTTTGTAATAGATCCTTTCTGAATAGAAAATGCAAATTTTTGTTCATTTTATTCATATCTGAGTCAGGTTTTAATTTTCTGGGCTACAGAAACGCTTCCCTGGAGTTCTAGGTGGACTTTTGCTGAGCTAAAAAAGCCTGGTTTGACAGGTGTAAAATACTAAGCATTTTGAAGTGCATTTTGAACACCTGTATGAATCATTGCAGTTGAATATCAGTTGTTGAAAACATCCATTCTTTAACCTCTCCTTGTTCATTGTCTTTTGGCATGTAACTGTGCACAGTGAAGCTGCTCAGCAGCTGTAATCATGGATAAATAGTAAAAATTAATTCTTTGTGTGATAGCTGATAAGTAGTAGATTACCTCATATGTATTTATATTATTTGGGGCAGTCACAATAGGCTTCCTAATGCAAACATGATAAACATTGTAAAAGTATTACTTAGTGAGTTTTCTTTTAGAAAATCTCTCTTTTATATAAATTAAAGCTTTTTTCCCGAAACATATTTTTCAAAGCCATTTAACTTCCAGCAAGGGGGAATCTCACTGTTCAAAGGCAATAATGGAACTGCCTTAAGCAGAAAGTGCAACCTAATTTATAAAGCTAGGAAGATTATCTCTTTTCCCCCTACAATTCCTTCTCTTTATTCCTTTGAGCAGTGACAAAGAGCCCATCACTTGCAGAGAACCATGAGTGTGGTGATGGCTGCCATGCACCTGCATGGGCATTAGCTGCACCAAGTGTGGGGTGCCTTCTTTGGGTTTTGAAGCTGCCTTGCTCTTCCTACTGGGTTTATAGAGGGAGTTAGTATAGAATAGGTGGTTACTGATCAGTTCACATTTTAGTTCCTTGCTTGTTTGGGGGGTATGTGCTGGAACAGCAGCAGCAGGTACAGTATTTCACATGAAGCTGTAATTTAAAATGATATGCTATCTCTAATGTGTGTGAGGTACTGCACTAAGAGGATGTTATACTAAATGTTGTACTTTGCAGGGTGTTATGGTTGGATGGGTCAAAAAGACAGCTATGTAGGGGATGAAGCACAAAGTAAGAGAGGGATCCTGACACTGAAATATCCCATCGAGCATGGAATCATCACTAACTGGCATGACATGGAAAAGGTGGGTGTCGACTTTTAATGTGATGATGGAGGCATCATCTTATCCAAGACAAACCATTTGCTATTAACCTTCTTGCAAACCAGGGAAAATCCTTGAAGAATTTTCCATCACAGCATAGGTAAAGGGATACAGTATGCTAGTACAGGAGTTGATGAGGGCTTGGTACTTCTGGAGTTACTTTTCATTTAGAGTAAATGCTTATTGTTCATCAGAGTTGGCAGTGTGTTGTAAAAGTGTTTTATGCTTTATACATACTTTTTGCAGTCTGAAAGTACTTACTGAGGCAGAACATTTGACAATGTTAGAAAGTAGTGAAAGTAAAACAAAACCAGGTTGTGATTCAACAGAGGTGAATCAGAGAAATATTAAAGATACATTACTGATGTTAGGAACAAAACCTGGGAAGTGAAGGGGTGATTTTCTCTCCCCAGTGCTTGTCTACATGAAAACATGATGGGTGATGCCCACATCTTGTATTGTATGTGACATTCTCACTGTCAGTTAAAGAGGGAAAGACAGGTTGGCAGCCAGAGCAAAGACCTCTTAGTGAAATGCTCACTTAAGGATGTCCCTGACTAGACAGTGAGGTGTGCTCATGGGAGAAGCTGGAGAGCAGGGGTCTGAAGAGCATTCACTCTGCTGAATATCCCTGGTATCCCGTATATCTTGGTCTCATCAGGAAGCATCTGAGTCTGTGTGTGGAAATCCTGTACCTCTTCCTTAGAGACTTGTCTCCAGGTGAAATGGTATAGGAAGGAAACTCCACGAACAAATTCTTCTAGTAATGTTTTCCCATGGAAAATACCACTGAAAGGAAGACATGGGGCTGGTGGTGTTCTGTACTCACACTTGATGCGGTGTATACAATTATAATACATATATATAAAGTCAATTATTGTGTCATATCCATGAACCCGAACAGGTAAGTGCAGAGTGTTCCAGATGAACAGACCAAAGTCCATGCAGGAGCAATGGGAGTTCCTCAGTTCATATTTGGAAACAAATTGCCCATGTGCTCCTCTAGATGGAAGCACAGTATTTGGATTTCATTATCGCTCTGCTTGCTGAGAGAACACCTTGTTCATTCCTGAAGTCTACCTCATACATCCAGTTATGTTGTTCTTTCTGATAATTTTTCTTCTGTCTGCATTTAGGAAGAAACTGTATTTCCCTGCAGGAAAAAAAACCAAACCCTAAAACCATAAATTGGAGGTCACTAGTTTTTGTTCTTCCCTTAGTAACTGGTCTCTGTATCTGGAAATTGCCCTGTAGATAACATGTACGTGTATGTGTTCTGTCCCTGGGTAATGCTGGACACTAGAGCAGACTAAAATCTAGTTATGAAAAGGAATTGGAGATGGTAAAAAGGGTGGCATGTGCTTTACTGTAGTGCAGACCCGTGGCTAGGTTGACTGGGTTTAGGGTGTAATGGGGTGGAGGCTTCAGGCAGTGCTGTAATTCAAATAGTGGGCAGATACTATGTGGGTTCTTGTAGTGTGAAATCTCTTTGTCACTTAAATGGATGAAGGGATTGCTTATGAAAGTGGGTCCCTACTAAAAGCAGAATGATGTAGGAAGAGAATTACTGGGTAACGTGCCAAAGATGGGACAAAAGCATAATAATGCAGTGGCCAACCATCCTGTGTTAAAAAGGGGGGTCACCAAAGGATTAGGATGAGTGTGTGTGTGAGAAATCCAGAGCGAGGATGCTGTGGGATGCACAGACATCCGTGTGAATGGAGGAGGAGACCATGCAGGCGATGAAATGAAGCGTTCTCCTGTGCTTCAATTCACAATATTCAAATTGGGACTGCTCTGTTTTCCACTGGATAATAATACAGGGCATTGTACATCACTGTTCATTTGAGCTGACAATGTATGGGAGGGAAAACGTTGGGATGGAGCATTTTATGGCTCTGGTGACTGTAAATGTTTAATATAAATGTTGGAATAATTCTTCCTCAGTGATTTCTCTTTGCTGTTGTGCTTGCTGCTTGCATTTAATTCTCATGACTTACAAAATCCAGGACCTAACTGTTTTTGTTCCTTATGGAATATCATTATCCATTAATGTGATGGTTATTAGGTCAAATCTAATGGGCTGTACAGTGCCTAATTGTGCCTGGTTTTGAGGAAGAGCCTGCAAACTGCCTGAGGTTTAGGCAGGGCCCTGCTTTATGAGTCCAGGCTGTTCCTTACAGCTGAAGCAGAGGGCTGATGATTTTCTGAATAAGTGATTCCAGCTCTGGACAGCTGTTGGTTTTATAGGTTCTTCACATTTAGAGATCTTTTTTCCACACAAGTTCATTTTGAAGCATAATAATGCTTGTTTCTAGGATATTAATCTAATAAATGTATCCATAAACTATCCTGATGGTGATGGTTTTCACTCAGAAATAAGCTTATTGGGTCAGGCAAAGCTGAGCTAAAAAGAGGGGAAAAAAGAAGGGTTAAGAAAGAGTTAAATGGGTAGATAAGAAATATTTCATCCTGTTACTAAACACTCTGAGCTGGCATCAAGAAAAGAATCCCTTCAGTTCCTCACAACCATAGTCCTAAGACAATGAGGGCCAGCATCATTTGATACAGGTAGTGCCTTCTAACATGCAAAGCATGCTATAGTACTTTACAGACTGTGACTAAGAGATTTAGCTACTCTATAGTAAGTGAGAGCTTGATTCAGGTTTTACTGGATGAAGTATCTGTGGCATAAGGGGCCTTTTGCTTTGGAAAGAATTAGATTTGTGAAGACCATTTTGGTAACAGCTTGCAGCTGGATCAGTCTCCAAGCAGCTTGAAGAAGCCTTTCCAGGTCTAACAGTTCAGAGCCTGGCTCAGCTTCTGTATCAGAGCAGTGCGGGTGTGAACTAACCGCTTCTCCGGCTCCGAGGGGATGAGGTGTGCTCTGTTTAGGGAATCTAAGTGGAAGGGCTCCATTGTGTAGGTTATGTTGTGTTACATACGGTAGAAATCAGGTGGGCTTTGTTCTAAACCAGTTGAATTTGGCAGATTCACTCTTTAATATGCTGACTATTTGAATATGTCTGTGAAAAAATCCCCAATAATTACTCAGCCCCTATTTGAAAAGCTTTCAGGGCACTTTCTGTGGATGTAAGAAATGATTGTCAGAACACTTTTCTAAAGTGATTTTCCATTGTAGATTTGGCATCATTCTTTCTACAATGAACTCCGGGTTGCACCAGAGGAACACCCCGTCCTGCTGACTGAGGCCCCTTTGAATCCAAAGGCCAACCGTGAAAAAATGACTCAGGTAATCATCTGAATCAGAGAATCCCACAATGGTTTGGGTTGGAAAGGGTCTCAAGATCATCCAGTTCCAACCCCTTACCATGGGCAGGGACACCTTCCACTAGACCAGGTTGCTCAAGGCCCTGTCCAACCTGTTCTTAAACGCTGTCAGGGATGGGGCATTCACAACATGCGGTGCCACAGATCATTGTTGCATGGCAGCACATAAAGACAGAAATAGTCCTGAGTGTTCAGCTTCTTATGGGAGATAATCCCTTAGGGTTAGTGGGGGTTAGAACACAGACTTAAGCCATGATGAGAAACAAGAGTTTGCTGCTCACACAATCTCAGATTTCCAGATGGCCCTAAAATGGTTTGTACTTGTGTGTGGCAGTGATATATAAGCAACTTACCTCTTAAAACTTGAACTAATTCTTTCTGTTCACCATACTGTGTGTGTTCAGTTCTGGAAGTGGGGAAGCTGGAGGCAAAGGTGGTTTCTGATGCTGAGTTTCAGTGTGAGATAACCCAGGAGTCATGTAATTTGTTTTGAAGGAGTGGTGAGTCACTGGTGTATTTAAAAGTGAGGTTTGCAAGTGCTGTAACACAGGTTGTGCACCAGCTGAATCACACTTCTCTGTGAGGTTTGGATCAATGACGCCTTTCATGTGCCTACCACAGGCCACCAGGAGTGCTCAACCTTCAGTAGCTCAACTCCTCAGCTCATTCTGTACCAGCTCCTGCTTTCTACCCTGAAGACTGTCACTTTATCAACACTTGTGCATCACACAGGATGCTAGTTATTGTATCGGAAATGTGCTTTTTTGGGGAAGATTTAAATAAAGAGGTTTGGAGTCCATCATGCAGATGACTTTGTGAAGCTCCCCACTGGAGCACCCTTTCAGGTTCAAGGGGAAAGCATTCAAAACCTGGAATGTTTGTGCTGGCTTGGGAAGATGAGTTGTCTGAAGCATTCAAGCTTAAATGATGCTTTGCAAAACGTTTCTGTCTGTGGCATATTCAGTCTGATTTGGCCAACTTGGATCAGAACCAAAAGTCAACCGCTGAAGTTTCTGTGTTTTCAAGCAGCCTTCTGGCCAAATATCCACATTATAAATTCAGAAGTAACTAGAAGTAAATGTGATTTAAATACAGATATAGGTATAAAATCACCTGGGAAAATCAGATGTGGCTCTGCACTTCTCTTTGTGCCAGCTTTTGGCATCCGTATCTTAGGAAGATTATGCATCGATTTAGCAACAGTGTAAATAAACTGGTTAAGTAGTGAACTTGACAGCACTGGGAGAGAATACAACTGGGAGATAATAAACAATAGACCATAAGAAAAACCTGGCTTATAGCAACCAGAAAGTGTGGTTCATACAGTAGCCGTGTCTAGGACTGTTTTTCTGTCATTATACTGCGATGATAAATCCTGTTTTCAAGATTGTTTAAAGGCTTATTGTTTATTCTTGATTGCATTAAATTAATTACATTAGCTATGAAATACCAGTAATTCGTGTATTGTTTAATTGAAAGCATACTTTTCATTAGAAGTAGATTTCCTTGGCAAAGGGATTAGGTTATGAAATCCAAAGTTTAACCCCCTGATGTCAGTGGCTGTGATGGGTACAATGGTGATGGTGGAGTCACCATTCCTGGAGATATTAAAGATGTGCAGACGTGGTGCTTATGGGTATGAATTAGTGGTGGACTTGGCAGTGTTAGGTTTATAGATGGACTTGATCTCAAAGGTCCTTTCTAACCTAAATGATTCTATACTCACAGCAGTGCCACTAGTGATGCCCAGCCCTGGGTAGGTGGCATTGGTTTAAGAAAGGATACAGTGCTTAGCGTTGTCCAGAGTGTGTTAGTTCAGTGTGTGCCCTTAATGGGTTCCTTTAGCAAAGCCCCAGTGGAATTCCAACTGGAAACAGATGTTATTCCATCTGCTCGGATAAAATTGCAGTTTATCTGACACAGGAGATGGAAAGAACTGAAGCTTGTTAGAGTACAGGAGGTGGGGATGAGACAAGAGAATATGCCTAAGGACACCATATAGAGAAAAGAAACTGTTGTGTTTGCTGAGGGGGCAGAAAGAGATGTAATGGGTTCAAACTATACCATTAGGTTCTACACCAGGAAAATCCTGCTAGTAGTAAGTATAGTGTGTTGCTAGATTGTATTGTAGTGATGGGACAAGGGATAATGGCTTTAACCTGCCAGGGGGGAGACTGAGATGAGCTCTTAGGCAGAAGCTCTTCCTTGTGAGGGTGCTGAGGCGCTGGCACAGGGTGCCCAGAGAAGCTGTGGCTGCCCCATCCCTGGCAGTGCTCAAGGCCAGGTTGGACACAGGGGCTTGGAGCAAGCTGCTCTAGTGGAAGGTGTCCCTGCCCATGGCAGGGGTTGGAACTGGATGATCTTAAGGTCCCTTCCAACCCAAACCATTCTGTGATTTGTTTGCCAGAGGAATCTGTGGATGCTCCAGCTGAGGAATTTCTGAGAGAGAACCAAAGCTGTGTCAGAATGGCACAGAATTCTTCCTTGAGATGGGAATAGAAGGATTATTCCTCATGGCTTCTTCCAGCTGTGTCTTCCATGTGTTTCTTAATATGTGTGTGTAAATTATGTATCAACCTTAGGTTGCTGCATTGTTGCAGTCCTGCCATCAGGGTCATCCCGAAGTGTCATCTTCAGTCCTTTTAATGAAATCCTAAAGGAACCATAGTGTGCTGTAGAGTAGTAACTGGCAGTATTCATTCAAAAAAGAATAGATTCACTGGCTCTTCAGATACTCTTAAGTGCAGATCCTAAAGGTTTTAATATTCTTCCTTCCAGATCATGTTTGAGACATTCAATGTGCCAGCCATGTACGTAGCAATTCAGGCACTGCTGTCTCTGTATGCATCTGGAAGAACAACTGGTGAGTCATTCTGGGAGCTGTATTTTCCTCCTGTCCTTCCCTTGTGGACGTCTATCTTGTGGATATATGTTGATCATGATGCAGCAGCTGTGTTTTAAGAAGCACTGATAGCCCTGTGGAGACTGAATACTTCCCACCATGCTGTGCAAGTGCCTCTTTGTTGTTTTCAACTTCATTGACAGGTAAGGGTATAGATTTATGGATTTCTGCTTCAAAAGCTCAACTGGCTACAGCTCAACTGTATGGACAGATGAAGGATGGTCTGGTTTGATACTGCCTTTAATTGCACAGCATGGAGACAAGGCTGTATCTTAACTAGATGGTTCCAATCCCACAGTTCCTTCTTTCTTTAGACCTACCTCCATTGTTAAGCTGCATTCCCAACAGGGAAAAAAAAACCCAACCCTTCAGTAGCCAGATGAAAATAACTTTATTTAAATGTTGAATTTCTATCACATGATGATGTCTGCTGTTAAGCGACCATTTGAATTAGCATGGACGTGTTTTCTTATTGCCATTTGGAGTCTGATCAAGCATTAAGACAATAAATTCTTAGCAACCCTTGAGTCTTCATATACTTTGAAAACAATTAAACTACCATCTGTCTTTGTAGCCTGATGCCACAATATGATTTTGTATATTACAGGAGTTGTGAGTGTCACAAATACCGGCTTTCTGCTTAAAATTTGACTATTTGTATGCATGTTTGGGATCAGAAATGCCTTATTCATTGCGAGTGGAAAACATGGACTTCGTTTCCTAGCCAAGAATAACATGGGCTGTGCCCAGATAAACCATTGGTGCATTTTCCCTGATGGGGTGCTTTATTTTAATGGCAGATTCCAATTTTTAGTCTTATAGAGAGGTTTTTATTTACAGTTTGTACATTATTTCATGTCTGTAAAGTGCTGAGGGCGGTCTGACATGAAGGCCTCTGCATACATGCAAGATCATTATTGCTGGTGTCTGTTCAGCAGTAACAATACAATCAATTTGCTGAATGTTACGTGTCTTCTTTTTCCCCAAGCTGCTTATTTTGTGCTAATGACTTTGTCTCATGCGAGCAGCTCTTTAGTCATAGAAATGACAGAAGCAATCATCATGTTAGCATGTTTCAGTTGAGAATATGGAGTATGTCCCTGCCCATGGCAGGGGGATTGGAACTGGATGAGCTTAATGTCCTTTCCAACCCAAAGCATTCTGGGGTTCTTTGATTCTATGTGGAGACCCTGTATCAATGGAAAGTAACCAGCTTCTCCTTTACTTCACTTCCTAGGAATAGTTCTGGATTCTGGGGATGGCGTCACACACAACGTGCCTATCTATGAGGGCTATGCCTTGCCTCATGCCATCATGAGGCTCGATCTGGCAGGCAGAGACCTCACTGACTATCTGATGAAGATTCTCACTGAGAGAGGCTACTCCTTTGTCACCACTGGTAATGAGCTATGCTTTGGATGCCCTTTGCTTATGTTTGTTCTATTAGTTTTCTTCATATGAAGGAAGTGTGCATGAGGCAAGATACTTCAAAATGACTTTGGCTTTCAGCATGTGTGTTGAGCAGCAAGGATGAGGATGCCATCTCATTAGGAAATCCTGTGTCACTGACAAATATAATTGGTTGTTGTGTTTGATCGTCCCTTCCACAAACAAGGGAACAAAGTCAGTAGCTGGGAATGGATAAACCTCAAGGTTTTGTGACATAAACACGCAAATATTAATCTTTACAGCATTCTGTAGCACAATACAGCTTTTATTCGCTGACGAGTGATGCAAAGGGAAAGTGATGTTGTTGAGACAACAGAGAGGTGAGAATCCAATTAACTGTGTGACCGTCATGAACTCAGGGAAATGTGCATGAGTAAATCCGTATCCTATCTATCACACTGTCAGCTGATTAAAACCTTGTTGCCTGTCTGCAGCGGAACGGCAGATTGTGAGAGACATCAAGGAGAAGCTTTGTTACGTGGCACTGGATTTTGAGAATGAAATGGCGACTGCAGCTTCCTCCTCTTGAGAAGAGCTATGAGCTTCCTGATGGACAGGTCATCACCATTGGGAATGAACGGTTCCGGTGCCCAGAAACTCTCTTCCAGCCATCGTATAGGTGGGACAGGACTGCTCTTTCTAGGGACTTGACAGAGAATGAAAAGAAGGATGTCTTAGGAAGTACAGACAACCTTCAGCTGGAGGAACCGAGGTGTTTATTCTGAGATGTCCTTAGAAACATGCAGCTTCTGTTGACTTAATCAGTTCTTTAGAAGCTATGAACACTACTGCTTAGAAATACCTGAATTGAATTGTTTCAATCTCTTATAAATGCAGTGGAGTTTCTAAGATGATGTTTTAGAGCACTGTCAGGTCATGGTTTTTATCTTAACTGGCTGGTATATAACTGCACAATGCGGTTGTGGGGGTTTTAATCTAGGTACTGCTTCCATTTAGTGTTATATTATATTGATCTGTAATTGAATTCTAGAAAATCAGATCATACATCATTCTCCAGTAGTTTTATCTTTAGTGTTAAAATTCCCATTCTCTCCAGTGGATGACTGGCACTTTACGTGGGAACTCATGGGAGTTCTGTAGGAACTCATGCTGCCCTCACAAATTTCCCACTTCCCACTTAAATTCCTCTCTCAAGGACTGTGTGAAATGGCTGCAGGCAGTTTGGCATGATTTCCATCACACTGAATGGTGAAGCTACATTTGTGTGTAGAAAGGGAACTATTCAAGCGTTAATGTAGCTCCAAGTTCTGTATTTGAGCATCAGGAGGAGAAATTCTCTTTAGCAGATGGAGGGATTTGGCTGTGAGAAGTGTATCAGAGATGAGTTAGGCTTCAACAATGGTCACAATCAGAAACTTAGCGATGGAAATCAGGATTTCCTGGATCACAGATCTTGGCCAAAATGTGTGTGTGAGCCTAGTTAAAAGGTCTGATTCTTCCAACTGTTTTCCCAGGACTGTGTCTGGTCTGTTCCTTTCTTTAGGAGAAAGTAGTACCAGAAGTTAGCTTTGCTGTACTGGCATTCAAATTCAACTACACGTCAAAAGCAAGGTAGCTCACTGAGATCCCAAGTGGGCTTCTATTGCCAGCTAACTGCATCAGAAATCATTATAAAAATGGTAAACTATTGCAGTAATGCCTTATTTTAAATGTTTTCTTAAATGTTAAATCATTTTTTTTCCTTGAGGAAGTAGCAAAGCCAGTATGAAATCAGAACGGGGGTCTTCCTTCCCCTCAAGTGTATTTTGCTTGTTATAGTTACTATGCTGAGATTACAAAGGTGAGGAGGATGTCTTGTCTTTGTCCTTTCTCCCCTAAGCATCGTATAACTGGAGCTTTCTAAAGAGAGCCAGCTTGGACTAGTGAGCCTTCCTCTCATTTTAACAGTAAAAACTAGGGGACAAAGAGAAATAACGTGTTAAAACTTCTTTCCACTCAGGGATGGAATCTGCAGGTATCCATGAAGCCACTTACAACAGTATTATGAAGTGTGACATCGACATCCGTAAGGATCTTTATGCTAATAATGTCCTCTCTGGAGGAACCACGATGTACCCTGGGATTGGTGATCGGATGCAGAAAGAGGTTACAGCTTTGGCTCCAAGCACCATGAAGATTAAGGTAACCTTGAACACCTGCACTTAAAACCCAAGCCTTTGGTGAAAAGTGAGGTCTTAAAAACAAATCAAAATGTCCTTAAGAGAATGTCCAGGTCTTGCATCCCAAGTCCTGATGTTAAGAGAGTCTCAGGCAACCTGATGACTTAATGCCTCTTTTCTTCCTACCAGCCAAAGCACAATTCAAAGAGGGATTTGAGAGGTACTGGAATAAAACCATGGGAGTTGATGTGGTCACTTTGAGACAATGATGTGAAACAACACAGAACTGTTTTTTCCTAAAGAGGAGAAAGAGTCATAGAATCATAGAATCAAATAGTTTGGAAAAGACCTTTAAGATCATCAAGTCCAACCTTTAGAATCCCATGGGATTCCCAGTGAAATAAGAGCTATGAGGGAGAAAAGGGCTACTTGAAAGACTCCACAGAACAGTAAGAGAGGTAGGGATGAACCTAGAGAAGATGGAGCTGCAGACACTAAAGGAGGCATGAACAATGTGAGAAGATACTGGGAATATTATAAGCTTTGAGGCTTAGCAATCAGTGGAAGTCATTAGTGATAAAGGTGGAAGAATGAATCCAAAAGCCAAGAAGCATGCAAAGTCTGCAGTTTGTTAGCTGCTTGAAAGGACCCTCTCAGCTTGGACTCAAGATGCTGTATAGTGAAACAGTGTCATAGAATCACAGAATGGTTTGGGTTAGAAAGGACCTTAAGATCACCCAGTTTGAACCCCCTGCCATGGGCAGGGAAAGAGACCCTTTTTAACAGGCAGCAACCAGTATGTTGAATGAGCATGACAGGGAGTGGCAGGAATGGAAACAGGAGGATGAAGAAGTAGGGATGCATCCAGTGTGTTTTAGAAGTTCAGTGGCTCAGGGGAGAATCAGATTAGCAGGGAGTCTTTTAGCTCTATAGGCAGTGCTCAGCTAGGTGCACAATGCCGTGTCTCAGTGTTTTGTGTGGGGTTTTTTTCCTTTACACTGAAGAATTCCTTTATCCTTAAAAACAAAAGAAATGCTCAGACCATTCTCTTGTGTTTTTCTAGTGGTCTTTAACTGCAGTCAAATTAGGTTAATGTTTCAAAGCTTTCATATATGTTCATAAGTTTTGGTAGCTGTTTTATGGGCTATCTGCAGAGATCTCATGGGCTGCTGTATTTGTCTGCTCATAGTAATGTTATAGTGGCTTTATCAACTTGAGGTGGAAGACAAAATATGGCAGCCTTTCTGCCTCTTATGTGGTTTACTTCCCTGTTGTACTCCATTGAGTTGTGCTTCCCTGATGAAAAGACTCATAGAATCATAGAACCATAGAATGGTTTGGGTTGGAAAGGACCTTAAGATCATCCAGTTCCAACCCCCCTCCCATGGGCAGGGACACCTCACACTAAACCATGGCACCCAAGGCTCTGTCCAACCTGGCCTTGAACACCGCCAGGGATGGAGCATTCACAACCTCCCTGGGCAACCCATTCCAGTGCCTCACCACCCTCACAGGAAAGAATTTTTTCCTTATATCCAATCTAAACTTCCCCTCTTTAAGTTTGAACCCATTACCCCTTGTTCTGTCACTACAGTCCCTAATGAAGAGTCCCTCCCCAGCATCCCTATAGGCCCCCTTCAGATACTGGAAGGCTGCTATGAGGTCTCCACGCAGCCTTCTCTTCTCCAGGCTGAACAGCCCCAACTTTCTCAGCCTGTCTTCATACAGGAGGTGCTCCAGTCCCCTGATCATCCTCGTGGCCTCCTCTGGACTTGTTCCAACAGATCCATGTCCTTTTTATGTTGAGGACACCAGAACTGCACACAATACTCCCAAGTGAGGTCTCATGAGAGCAGAGTAGAGGGGCAGGATCACCTCCATGGTCCTGCTGGTCACACTCCTTTTGATGCAGCCCAGGATACGGTTGGCTTTCTGGGCTGCAAGCGCACACTGAAGCGGGCTCTTGTTCTTTTTCTCATCGACCAGCACCCCCAAGTCCTTCTCTGCAGGGCTGCTCTGAATCTCTTCTCTGCCCAGCCTATAGCTGTGCCTGGGATTGCTCCGACCCAGGTGTAGGACCTTGCACTTGGCATGGTTAAACTTCATGAGGTTGGCATCAGCCCACCTCACAAGCGTGTCAAGGTCCCTCTCAGCCACTTATTCCACCCAGAGAGATGTTTACTGTGTTATCTGCTTGTCACTGTTTACAACAGATTGCACTTCTCTTGTAGATGATTGCGCCACCCAAACGGAAATACTCCATGTGGATTGGGGGTTCAATACTGGCATCTCTGTCCACTTTTCAGCAAATGTGGATCAGCAAAGATGAATATGAGGAGGCTGGTCCCTCTATTGTCCATCGCAAGTGCTTTTGAGGCCTTCCATCATGTACTGTCAGTGATAAGTAGTGCTGCTTCTCTACACATCACCTCTGAGGGTGGTTTGGCTTTCTTCCACATGGTAAAGAGCCACACTGTATGGGTGTCATATGAATTACCAAATTATTTCTGATATTTGATGCTAAAATGAGACTAACACTTCCGTGGTGGGTGTTTTCCAAGATCAATAACAGTAGTTATCCTGTACGTTTGCATAGACCTCCCTTTCCCCCACATTTGCCACTGTTTTGCTGACATCCAGGAGGTGACACACGCTGGTGCTGTGTGTTAGTCTCTGCTATCAGTGGTAAATCTGAAGTATGTCCTTAAGTGATTCATCAAACTCAAGCATAGTGCAAGATGTAGGTACTGGAGAAGGCTGTTTATATGCCATTAACCCTGTTTATATACACAAGATTCTTCTAAGGGGGTTTATTTTACTGAGGACGCAGTGGATTTATGTGGGTACCAGTGGGCACATGGGTGACAGTATGGATGTCTCCCTGGTATCCTGCAGTTGTTTGGCAGGAGACCTTTGTCTCCCTGTGACCACTGCTCCCCACCAGTAAGGAGCTTCAACAAGCTACAGTACTTCTGAATATACATGTAACAAGTGATTTACTGGGTGTATTATTGCTTTCTTCATCCTTCTTCCTAAGCAGTCAACTGACATTTCATTTACTTGTGCTATAGATGTGCTATGCTGAGCTAAGCTAATGATTACAGAGTAAATAATAACCTTTGGAATGTGTTATTGAAACACCCTGGGTTTAATGGATCAATAAAAGTGTAGCTGTCCATGGAAGGCTGCTGTGGCTTACATTAATTTCATAGTGACTAGTTTAACTATTAAAATAATAATTAGGAGGTTATGTTTTAATTTTATTATGGGAAGGGTTTCGCTGCCTCTGAGTTTTCTGGCTAAACAATTCCAAAATGAGAACAGAATTATTCCTCAGTGTCTATTATAAGAAATATTGTTCCTGGATGATAAATTTTCATAATGTTCTGTATGGAAATGAGAGTCAGCTCTGAAGATTTTTCTCTTTCAGATACCAGGCACTTGTGTTCCTTACAATTCTGGATGCTGTTGGCTTTGCAGTGAGGTGATGTCAGGCTTGATGTGCATTTCCTGATTTAAATGAAACCTGTCAGCATGCTGCCAGTAAACACAATATCCTCTTTCCAAAGATGGAGAAAGGATAAGATTTGGGTTTATGGACTTCTGACAATGTATCTAGGGGGATGTTTTAAAGAATCTTCTTACTACTGTGAGTTCCAGCTCAGGGTGATCTCATTTCCTTATCCAAATGATTTCTTCATGGTAAAAGAAAAGACCTGTAAGGGAAGGATTTTTCCAAGGTCTGTTGTAGCCAGCACTACTTTATAATTAAAAAGAAATGGATCTTGCCTTCATTCCCCCTGTTGAACAGCAGTCAGTCCAAATTGCAGGTATCCACGGCTTCTCAAGCAAATGTAAATCACTGCAAATTTCTCAGCCTCTGAATGAATTCTACTTCAAGTTTATTATCTTGGTCTCAACCTGTATGCTTGCTCGCTGCTTAAGATGCTAATAAATCACCTTACATACAGGAATAGCACTGTTAACTGGCCTTATCACCTGCCTGAGCAGCATCACTTACATTCTAATCTTGACCTCTTGTAGGTGTGATGGTTCTCAGATCCCTGGAACCAAATTACATTGGCAATCCCCTGTAGTATTAAAGCAAAATTCTATCCCATTTGCTAATAACCTACTTGTCCTTGTTTCAGTATTAAAAATGAAGGATATTCTTTAGGGTTTCGGTTTATTTTTTTAAATATATTCTTTCAATATATAGTTACAGCTTGTTAATGAGGAAAATAAAGAGAAAAGTTTTAAAAGAATGTCATCTTTTTATAAGTAGCAAAGGAGGTACATGTTTACAGCACTTGACTATAACTGAAGGAGTCCTTTGGGCTTTTCCACTCCTCTCCCTTCCCCAGGTCCCCTTCCCTCATTCTCCCCAACAGAATCCTCTTCAGCCCTTGCTTGGCATCTCTGGCTCCTGCCACAGCTGGGGCTGAGATGTGAGCTCTCCATGGCTAGAATATGAATCCTCATCTTGCAGCTGACTCCTTTTTCAGTGTGGAAGAGCCTGGCGATGCTCTGAATACCTCCCTAGCAATCTGCATGTGGAATCTCATTCAAATCCACATGCATTTTGAACATAGAATTAATGATGTGGTAAGAGCAGATGCAGATAAAAATAAGGAAAACTGTTAAGCTGGTTGTGTGATTTGGCAAACCTCTGCTTCTCTGAGAGGAAATTGCCTTAGGCACAATGTGAGTTCTGCTTCTCTATATGGGGTTGGAACTGAGAGTAGAGAATACCCATAGACAAGATCAAACACTTTCCTGGTGTTCCCAGCTACCCTTTGGTTACCATTTCACTTGCTTCTGTGGATGTAATTTATTAAACCCACTGGATATTTGCCATCTAGCTCTTAAATGTGAATGCCGTCTTGCAAATGCTTTCTGACCCTTCTGTTCCTGCAACACCGCCTTTCTACTCTGCATTTCACATGGAATCATAGAGTAGTTCAGGTTGGAAAACACCTTTAAGGTCATAAGGCTCAGCCGTTAACCTAACACGACCAAGTCCACCACAATATAAGCCAATACATCAGTTGCAAAAGGTATTTAAATAAATACCTGTGCATTAAGATCACATAAAATGAAATCACTGTGCAACACCAGCAGTTCAGAGATAATGTCTCTTATGGAAGTCTGACACTTAGTTAGGGTCAGCAATGCTTCCCTATTAAATGATATGGGATCTGGGGTGAAACATTATCAGTTGTGCCACAGACTTTGATGTTTGCTCATAAAATACAAGCAGCATTTTGAGGGTTTCTTTTGGGAGCTTTTCTCTCCATTTTTGCTTCCAAATTAGCTGTTTTATGCTTCTTGGTACTATAAACTAGCAAACAAGCGAACTCGGTTTTAGGGCTTTGCTGGTATTCCAAGAATCTCTACATTCTGAGAGAGTTCAGAGTCAGAGGCACATTGGTTAGTTTACACAAGCAAATCTGTTTTAAAAAGCAGCAGCATTTTGAAGACACAAAATACATGAGCCCTTGAGTAGCTCCAAATATCAAGGTAATAAAAGGAAATGGAAAATCCCCAAACTAATCTATTAACCTGTGATCAGAATGATTGTTGGGTCATTTTAACTGGGGTTGGTGGGTTTCAGAAAGCAAATGACATCTGCTTTACCTCTTGTATGCACATTAGGAGGGAGGAGAGAAAAATGTCTAGTATTGAAAGCAAATCACCTTTGTAGAAAGCTCGAAATCGCTGGGGACACTTGGGATGAACTCTTCTTTCTTTCTATCTGGGAAGCTTTTAATGAAAAAGGAAAAGGACCTGGTGAACTTTTACTGCAAAGGTTAATAACATAAAATACCAAGGAGCATTTTATAGAAGAAGCCAAGCCTGCAGATCTCATTACCTGGGCCTCCTGATCATGCATTCATGGCCAACAAGAGAAGTGGAAAATACATTTGACACGTTTAAAGGGTTGTAGTGGTCAGCGTTCATGTTTCTGATTGCATTCCCAGTGCGCTTTTCTTGTTAATGGAAATATAAAAGACCACTGAGGTCATCTAGGCTGTCTTCCAGCCCAGGCAAGCTGTTCCCTCACCAAACGCTGACGGCAAAGAGACACACGTCTGACTGCAATCAGTGTCAAGGTGAGGGCAAGATTTCGGTCCCTGTTCATCCACTAGCAACTGCAGTAACTCATTGTCTGTTCTGCTTGTATCAATTTTAGGTGAAGATCTTGATTTCTGTTGCAAAACCACAGCTAGAAAACCAGGGGAGAGGTGTGGAGTCATTGACTGCCCTCAGTGTGAGAGCATGGCTGAATCTTCATCCCATCCTGGAAGGGGACCAGTTTGCAAAGCCTTGAATAGTGAAAGCCACCCAGATGACACATCTCTCTGGAGCTGGGGATTTGAGGAAGCAGCGGTCCTGGGAGGAAGACAACAAGAATCATGCTGTACTGACAGCAAGCAATGGAAATTGCAAGCTTTGACAGGAATTAGATTTGCAAAGGTAGAAACTATGCTCAGCAACATGACAAGCTAATATGAGACGAATGGGTTGAAATATCTCTTTCCTGTTTGAGGTTAACCTTGGGCAAGAATGAGTTTGTTGAATTTTAATACGGAAATATGTCCTGGCATGTATTCCAAACACCCTCCAAACAGTGATATTGATCTGACCTTCAATTAATGTGAGAGGCCCCCTGCAAAAATCAGATCTGGGTTTGAATGGCAAATAGCTTTAATATTCTGAGGAGAGTGGATCATTTCCACGTCTCAGTTTGAGACCATAAATCACCAGGTTTAGGGAGGTTTTTTTATTATCATTTTAATGCAGGCTTCTTTCCCTGGAGCAAAGGACCAAAAGCGTGATGTATGATTAAAAAATCACCCAGATGTCAGGAGCTACAGACAACAAATAATGTATCTGTACAAAAGGGAGTTATTTGAAACCTGTTCCTGCTCTCTGTTGCCACATTATTCAGATACCTGCTGTGTTTTGGTAGTGGGCTGGAATGAACACTCCCCATCTTTACCCTTTACACAATATGTGGGTATCATTCCCCTTTCACACAGCATCCTTTCTAATGGCCAGCCTGTGCCTCCCTCACCTTGATGCAGCATCCCATATCCCACCCTACCATAAAGAATCGCGAGGTATTTGCACTCACAACTTGTTGCTACCAGGACTACGTAGCAAACTGAGTGGTCTTGATAGAGCAATATGGGTTTTAATTAAAAATACCCAAGAAAACAATTAGTTCTTTTGATACTTTTGGCAATAATGAGAATTCAACCAGGAGGTTTCCGTGCCCTCCTGTCCTACTTGTTCTTGAAGTCTTCATATCATCTTTATACCACCAGAGTCTCAATTCTCAGTTTTATAGGTATTGTAACAGCTGGGGTACTTCTGTGGCTGCCCACCTGTATTTTAGGGAATACCTGAGTGGGCATCAATCCACTTTTCTTACAGCTGATTGATTTTTAATGACAGTCCTGTTCCATCTGGGCTGTTAGCAAATAACCTTTCTTAGCCATGAAGTCATACATCAGTTCACTGGAGCTGATACTGAGCAGTTTTCCATAGAACTGTTCATCATCCAGGTGTGAATTTTGCAGGTTTAGTCTCTTTTCTGATTTCCCATCTGGCCCAGAGAAAATTGTGTCCTTACAGGACTTCACAGCCTTTAATTAAACCAGGTATAGAAAATACCCAAGCTGAAAGATCAGCTTGACCAACTGGTCCCCGTGATTTGACAATCCATAGAGCAGGTGATGACCTTATGCCCTAAGGATTGTCCTTCTCTTCCCTGGCAGCTTGACCTTGGAAGCATCAGTTCACCTTTTACTTATCTTATTGAATAAGAGAGAAGATGGTCTCCAGTCTGCTTAAACTTGCCCATTTGGTGCCACTCAAGTTCCAGATGACAGTCCCGTCCACCCACTTGCTGCTGTTGCTTAGTCTTACCTCTGTTATTGGATGTATCTACCTACTCCTCTGCTCAAAGGTGAAGGATGGAGGAACTGGGTAAGCTTTGTTTAATTTCAAGGTGAAAAAGCATTAAATAAGTGCTGAGGTCTAGACTTGGAGCTATTATTTTTGTAAGATCTTTTTATTGTACAACAAAATATCATCAATCCTCTTCTGATTTCTTACATAGGCTTATTGTACATAGCAATAAGTGGCAAGGTATGGAGTTTGTCTTCGGATACTGTCACTACTCTGGGCTTTTCCCTACCTCCATTCCAGTTGCTGAGTATTTTCCTTAGTCCTTGGTAACTACAAGAAGATTTGATTCCCTGGCTCTGTGTGATTCCCTGTGCAAATGACTGCTGCTCAGGCTTGTGAGGAAGGTTTCCTCGTGCTGCTCTTTCTCTCTTGTAGTCTTGTAAAAAGCATTTTGCATTGCAGGTCGCAGGATAAATCAGCTGCTTGGCTCTCACACAGAGTTGCTGAATTAACATGATGTGACCCAGAGATGCAAAGGGATTTCTTTCATTAGCGGTGGCGGGATGCTCGGGAGAACACAAGATGTGTTTCCTAGACAACAGCCAGTGTTACCCTGTAAGGAAGAAAGTACAAAGGCTGAAAAGGGAGTTTATGAAGAGTAGGGATCGACTTAGGAAAAAAAAACCTGAACAGCAAGATTAAAGTTCTTTTATACATTGTAAACCCCATCAAACAGAGAGATCTGCCTGCAGAGTCTGTGAGACAGCGGTGGTGGCCTCAGCAATGAAAAGCCCCATAAAACGAAGCTCAGAAATGAGTTTCAAACACAGCTCATCACCTCCTGAAGTCTGTACGTGCTGCAGCCTTAAAGTCACAATCCTCATCTGACTTCTTTTCCCCAAGTAAAGCAATCAAGTATGATAATCCTGACGGGATACACACAGATGGCAGCTTGCACAGGATCTTATTCAGCTGAAGTTCTAGTTCAGATTCTGTGCAGGATAAATTGATGTCACCTGAAGTATGGTCTCTGCTCTGGATGCTCACAGCAGGAAGATTGATGCAGCCGTTTGGTTAATATTTAAGGGCCATTCCTGGCAGAATTCTATGCATCAGCTTGAGAAACCAGCTCATATCCAGCCCTGTGCTTCATTTTAGAAGCTTGGATGCATCGTTTGCCTGCTTCAGTAGTTAGGAAAGTGTGGCTTAAATTACCCTCATCTGAACTTCCTTAAATGATTAGAAAGGTGATTATTTTTCTGTGCTTACAACTATAGCTACTTGGGCTAACATTGCTCTAGAGAACTGTTTTAGGATCCTAGAGGTGTATGATTTTAGGTTGCAGTTTCACAACCATGCAAGCTGCCATCAGAAAGGCATGGTCTTTTTCTGCCCCCTCATCTCTATCCTCTCTTTCCTTTTGCCCAGTCTGTGGTGGTTTTTTCATGACCTGATTCATTAACCTGAAAAAGGCAACGGGCCTCTCCTCCTTTGTTCTGACTAGTTAGCTTTCAGATGGGTTAGTGAGTTGAACTGATTTTGGATAGTCCTGGCAACCATCAGGGATGCCACAAAGCTGAGCACTGCAGGGGGAGATGAAGGGGAGCTGCTGCCCCTTTCTCTGGCAGGACACTATTGCATTGCCCTCCTGTTTCACTAAACTACAGCATCAGGGGAGAGAAGTCAAGTGTTTGCTGAGAAACAGGAGTTCTCATGTCCAAAATATAGTAGCCTTGGACCAGGACCCTCCCATCCTATCCTTTATCTGAGGATTTATAACCTTTTACAGTTCATTCTAGTGAATTATGGATTAACTGATATGACAGCAAAACGGAAATGCTACACCATCGTCAGGGTCTGCAAAGAGGAAGGGAACTACAGGCCACTCAACATCACCTTGGTCCATAGGAAGATCATGGAGCAGTTCCTTATGAAAACTCTTTACTGGCACTTTAAGAACAAATATTGGAACAGCCAGCATGGATCTACTGTGAGGGATCCATGCTTGACCATCCTGATTGGCTTTGGTGATGAAAGGGCAGGGTTTGTGAATGAAAGGAATCTTCACTTTGACTTGAGAAAGGCTTCTGGTATAGTTTTGCATATCATCTTAGTAGCCAGAATAAGGAGAGGTGAACTGGATGGGTGGACTACAAAGTGAGGGGAAAACTCTTTGAGGGGCAGTGGTCCATGATTCAAAGTCTGACCAGCACCTGTTTACTGGATGTTTCTCAAGGGTCTGCATTGCAGCTGATATTTAACATCTTCTGTATTGACCCGGATTATAGAATCATAGAATGGTTTGAAAGGGACCTTTAAAGGTCACCTACCTCGGGCCTTCCGCTAGAGCAGCTTGCTCCAAGCCCTGTCCAACCTGACCTTGAACACTGCCAGGGATGGGGCAGCCACAGCTTCTCTGGGCACCCTGTGCCAGCGCCTCAGCACCCTCACCTGGGTCATGGGCCACAGTGCACCCCTCAGCAAACCTCCCAATGATGTCAAACACAGGGTAATGTGTTCCCTTGCTCCAAGAAACCCAAAAAGGGCAAATCTGAAAGCAGACCTCAGAACAACCGGTAAATTCTGTCTTTTAACCATCAAACTGTCTCTCTGTGTTTATTCCACACCAGCATCTGGTAGATGATTGCTAAGCCACTGCTGCTGCTGCAAAACTTTATGTAACCAGTTCTGCTTTCAGTTCTGTTTATTAAAAAAGGAGAATTATTGGCAAAGTAGTAATAAACACCTCTGGCTTTATTGCTTGCTTTTAGTTAATATCCTCTTCTCTCTCCAAAGTATTTCCTAGGCAGATATATCACTGAGGCTCACAGTGTGCAAAATGTTGGTAAAGTTTGTTGGAACAAGAGGTTATCGAAATGCAGAGCCCTGGGACACTGCAGTTTATTGAGCTGCTTTGCTGGGTAGGTTTCCCTCTCCCCTGCCTGCCAGTGGACGTCACACAAACCTGGAACAGCCAATGAGGCAAATTCCTACTCCTTCCATTAAAAAGTGTGCTTGTGCTGAAACTTTAAAGCCTCCTCAAAGCAAGCTTTGACTGTAGCCTGAGGAAAGGCAACAAAATCCAACGTAGACTGTGTAGGCAATGAGGATTTATTTTCTCTTTTATGGAACTAGACTGACAACTTTCTAACAGATACACGCAATAGTACTGTGAGGAGTTATCAGATTTCTTTGTGAGAAAAGCTTTTTCCCCTGTGTTGTCAGTGACCTGTATCCATGCAAGGGATTTCTGTTACAAATAGAGCTAAACACATATAGCTCACCTCAGTAACACTTTCCTTATTATTTCGTTATTAGAGCAATGCAGTCCCTGGGATTTCCTTCTGACTCCTTCCATGGTGGCTCGATGTATTCTATCCTGGCAAAGCATCATGGCACAGGTAGTGCGAGGCAGTGAGGCACTGCTGGTTAGCTTCTGTGCCTGGAGAAAAGCACAGTCAAGAACAGTGGGTGAGTTTGTATGTAAGTTGTGAAGCATTTGAAAATGAGCACTAGTTCAAATGGTGCCCCACTCAGAATGGCAAGTACACAACAGGGCCTTTAAAGGCAGTTCTGGGTACTAGAGAGCTATTGACATTCTCTGAGATGCAGGAAGCAAGAGGCTTTACCAAAAGCTGTGCAGGAGTTCATTGTTAGCATCCTGGTCTCCTGGGCTGGCATCGCAAATACAGAGGCATTTATCTTTATATTCTGTTGCTGAAATCTTGGGGCTAAATGAAAAACAGACCCCCAAAGCTCTTTAGACTGAGTGCCTAAACGTTTTCTATTGACTTCACTGTCCAAGACATTCACTTTGAAAGCAATTCTTAGAAGCTGGAATTAGATTGTTGTCATATTCAAAGTTCTTGGATTTGTCTTGGCCACTAAAGCTGAAATAAGGGAGTGGTTGGCAGCAACCTTTCTTGTCTAGAGGCAACCTGTGAGAGTCTAGTATAGACCATCTATCAGTCATAATGGCATCATGGTTGTTATCAGTTACTATGTTTAATTAGACTGAACTTAAACTGTGGTTGTGTTATTCTTGCCATCTTGGTAAAAGAAAGATCTCGGGTACAAAATCAGTGGGATCCCAGCTCAGTTTGCTGTGCAGAACCTACAAGGTGAGCTCTCTCTGTCTGCTTTAACTAAAGCTGTTCCCTGTGGCAAGGTTCCTTGCATGGCAGAGCAGAAGGGATGAGATGTGCCCACATGTCCTTCATGTTACTACTGCATGAAGCAGTAATGTTTACTGGCCACCTATAGATACCAATGTTACTGACCCTGTGATGAAAAGGGGTGGTCTTGGATGTAGCCTGGAGGGAACCTTCTCGGTTAGGCATGAGGAGAGACCTTTGCATCCTGTGCTGTCACAGTTAGATATTTCTTCCTGGCCAGAATGATGCCTCCAGGGAAGAACCTCTTCCATGCACTGTCATGGCAGAGCGTTTAATGGAAGGGAGTATGGATTATGTTCCCAGAGCCTCCTGCTTTGGCAATGCAGATACAGCTTCAAAACGGGGAGCACTGCAATACAAAGATTTCTGATGTTTGGCAGGAGAAAGGATGCTAATTTGTACAGCAGTGCCAGCCGAGCTGTGCCGCTTCCTGAGGAGAGCATCGGGTCTCCTACTGACATGATCCTTTGTCAGAAGATGCTGGAAAAGGCTGTATTATCAGCTGTTACAACAGTGGTAGCTGAGGTGAAAAAGCCTTTTCTGTCTTGACAATAAGGTGGGAATTGTCTAGCAGTACAGATCTACAAAGAGGGGAATTAGGGGAGTTTGGGAAGCTGAGTGTGACTGTAGGAGGGGAGGGGAGGACTGTCACCAACCCGAGTTCAATATGGATTTAAATGAAGCATTTCAAGCCACGCTGGTGCTGACAATGGCAATGACAATGACATTTCTAGTGCTGGAAACTGCATTGTAACAGAAATGACTTTTTCTTTTCTCTTTGTTTCCTTTGCAAGAGCTTTAAGGCACTTGAATATGCGTACACTGGTGATCCTGGAGGCAGAAGGTTTGTAGTTAGATCGAGATCTGTTCAGACCAAGTACAGGGGGTTAAACAGCCACAGGTTAGTTGGGGAGGAAGGGATGGGTAGGGACCAGACTATTTAAACCCTGTATTTTTCTTAGGGGTGTGTGTAGTATAATAATTCCATTTTAAATGTAAGTAAGTGGGTAGCAGTCTGTATCAAAAGGGGATACATGCAGGATGTTGTAGATACTGTGATAAGACATCTAATGTAACACAAATATATTTTATAAGCCATATGCTGAATTTCAGTGACTGAAAGGGCACCACTTTTTTCCAGTTGCTTATTTCACAATCAAAGGAGAAAAAGAAGTAAGTTCCAACTATTTCTTTTAAGCTAAGGTTCATTTATAAACAGTCTTCACCCCTCCAAATCCAACAAGCAGACTTTAAGGAGATTATAAGTGGTTTGATATAAATTAGCCTCTTGCTTGAAAAATACATCTGCTGCTTCAATAAGCTTTCTGATAGTTACACTAAGACCCACTAAAACACCCCAGAGACCACAAAAGACTTCTGCATTAGAAAGCATTAAGGTGTCTGCTGCTTTTAGTTTTCCTCCTAATACAGCTTAGCAATAACATAGAGCTGTTCATCATCATTAACTAATACAGATGTTAATGAATCAATCCTGCTTGCTATTAAATTGCTAGTCTACTAAAATTTATCCTTTCTATTCCCTGAAGGTCTTTGATTGTATCAGTGAGGTCTTCTGCTCCTCTTCTCTTTTCCTCAGCATGTTTAACCTTCTTTTGCTTATCATTTAGGGTCTTTAGGGCTTATTAGTGCCATTATCCTCTCTTGAACCCTTTGTTGTCCATTTGTCTTTTCTTTGTCTAACCAGAACTGTGTGGTTGCCCCAGGTTCTATTGTGATTAAGTGCAAAATATCAAGAAAAACTGAATCAGGGTTAACTCTACCAGAAGCCAGATTCAAGAGTCATGCTCAGGAATTGAGACCTGACTTCCTGGCCCATAGCAGGATGCAGTGCTACCTGCAATGGCTTTGATTTTTGGTTTTAAAGGAGGTTTGTCACTATGTGCTGATGAGGCATTTCCCAGTACATTGTGTCAGTTTATGTGCACATGCTTCTGAGGAAAAAAGAGTAGAAATCTGTAAAGAATGGAAAAAAGATCCCCACAATGATTTGGAGTCTCAAAATCGTGCTCAGTAATGAGAGACTGAAGAACTACTTCAAGATAAGGGAACTTAGAGCAAACCTGTAGAACCTCCAGAGAGAGGATTGCAGGGAGCGCTGAAATTAAACCAAGGTACAACAGGAAACAGTTGGAAAACTGGAGACAAGACAAACTCAAGGTACATTGAAGGTTCACTGAGAGTAATTAACCATCAGAAAAATTAACCTGTGGACAGAACGAATTGGTTGAAGTATTTCAATTGAGACTGAGTATTTTTCCTAGATACGCGGTTGTCCAGCCAGAAGTTACTGTGTGAGATTCTTTGCCACTGCATTCTGTAGGAAGTCAGACTAATTCATCACAGTCTCTTTAAGCCTGGGAATTTAAGACCTTGTATGCTCAAAATTCAATTCCTATTACTTTTCTCCTTTTAAGTGTTTTGAGAGGGGAATGTGGCTTATTCCGGGTTCAACATCACCTCTCTTGGGATTCTTGCCCACTCACATTCCCAAGTGTTTTCCAGGGAACAGTGCAGAATATACCTTATCATTCAACCCCCTTTACTCCCTTGGTGTCCTGTACCATTAGATCCCTGCTAACTTACTCCCATTCTTTCCTCTTTCTCTTCCACCATAACACTGCATTGACTGAGGTTTGATGGTTGTGGTCACTCCTCTATCCATGTTTAACCCCCAGCTGGTTATTGTGCCCAGGGTGTTTCTGCAGGCCATGTAATTATACCCATGGATTCAATCCCTGTAACATCTTTACTGTTATTGCTGCTGTTTCAGTGAGGCAGCACGAGCTCTGTCAGGCAGGCTCGCTGTGGGTAAAGGCGTGCTGACTGCAATTTAAGTATCATTTGCTCAGTGTTCCATGCCAACTCCTTTCTGCTGTTCTTGTTATTCAAATCATCCTTGTAGAGCCTTCTAGCTCTGTGTCTTCTTGATATCCATAATAAATATAACAGACTCCATCCTGCTACTTCTGCCTGTTCTGTCCATCCCAAGGAACCAGTTTCTGCTTTTAAAGCTGTACAGCAGCATTTGGCTGATCTCTGCAGAGTCAGAGACTTGAATTGTCATTTCTTTGCCTCTCTTCCCCTTTGTGTTGTGTACAGTCCCTCCTCACTCTCTCCATGAAAACCAAGTGCAGGGTAATGAGGCTTTATGTCTCTTATCACAACTTTCTTCTATTTCTACCACTTTTATTACCCATTTTGCAAGCTGGTTTTTTGCTCCATAAACAGGCTTCTCTTCTCTGCCTGTTGCTCCTTGCCTTGTATGCACACTACAGGCATTTGCCCCCCACCTTTACTGTTCAAATCCCCTCATTTCTCATGGCCCCTGCTGAGAGTGGGCATCTCTGGTGAGCAGTGAGTCAATCCATTCCTCAGTGTGATGTGTCCTGCTCCTTCATTTCACCCAGGATTTACAGAGTTGAAAGCTATCAATATCCTTGCTATAAAAAGGTATTTTAGTGCTGCCTGTAAAAACAAACCATACCATACCCACCCAGAGATGATGCTTTTGCACTGAGTGATTGCTTTTCTCTCTCTCTTATGCCTGTGTTGCAAGTATAACTTCTCTTCAAGGATGGGATATCAGAGCCTTTTTCTAATGCATTGATGACCCATTTTTATCTTGTATCGTGCTGTTCAAAGACAAAAGAAGGTGAGACCATCTGAGGCAGCTTTCATGATTAATTGGTCTCTGCTACCTGTCCCAGAATGCAGATTGAAACTGGAACACAAGGGCTCCCAAAGCTAAATTCACAGAAAGCAGCTGGGGGTTTTTCTACTAAGAAGCAGGAACACACACCTGCCACTTAATATGGGAATGAGCTTTAAAAGCCTGGGTTGTTTCAACCAGATCAAAGCACCAGCAGCTTTAGATACAGTCATTTAAATCTATTTACATCCTCTTTCCTGTTGTCTATCATAGCCATAGAGAGGCACTTTAAGAATGATGCATTCCTGTGCATCCTGTATGTGTTTCAGTTCAGAGCCACAGGCAGTAGCTAATTTCCATTCTTTTGCCTGTACAAGATCATCTCTGATAAACTGCTCGTTTGGCACATTAATAATAACAGGGAATCAAGCACTTGTACCCTTGTGGTACGTGAGCACCTCACTGTTGTGTGTGAATTTGCTTCCCAATACTTAGTGAGAAAAGTGATATCCTCTTTACATAAATATGGAGCAGAAGCATACAGACGTGCAAACGCTTCTGTTGGTGTAGTAAGCAGCATTGCAATGAGGAAGCCTCCGCACAGGAATCAAGCATTCAGATGAGCCTTTGAAGAAATCAGAGTAGAACAACTACACTTTGAGCCCAGGGGCAGAGAAATGCTTTGAACAGATGGGCAGGGGATCTGCAGAGCCCCATGGCAGCACTTACAGCTCCGCAGCCGAATGGAAGGAGATCTCAGTACTTCAGGGGAAAAGGGACAACAGGAGATGCAGCCACAGCCAGGGAATAATTAACTGGGCCCTTTGAAATCTTTAAACACATGGTTAGTGATTCAATTGCAAAATACTTTGGAATGACTCAATCTGCTCTAAAAGAGAGGCTGTTTGTTCATCCTTGTTTCTGTGTGTGTTTTGGACAAGGGTGGGGAATTTAAGGATCCTGTTGGTGCTTTTAAGATGTTTAAGACACTTTCACTATAGTTTTTGTTCACTTCAGAAGCCTAAAAGCACTTCACTTGTGGTCAAGCTCTGCAGGTGTCACAAACTCAGCAGAGGAGGTTGTTTGCAGCAGATTCATTCTGTGTTGTAGGAAATAACCGCATTACACTTTCTCTCAAAGCCTGTGACTTTACCCTGCTTCTGTTGCTCTGATGCCTGGGGGCAATCCCAACTTGAAGTCCCAGTCATTTCTGGCTATCAAAAATGCTGGCTTCATGTTCTTCTGAAGCTGCTATTTGTATGAGGGAGCTGTGCCTACCTGAGCAGGCTTTCACTTGGGTCAGATTGGCCAACTCTACTCAGTTCCTGCCCAGTGGCAAGTGGTGTCTCAACCCTGCCTCAGAGCTACATGCGTGCCACTGTTCAAGTGTCACAGTGCAGTGAAGCAACTGATACCCGTATACAGCTATATGGTGTGAAAGTGGAGAAACTCGATTATTTAACATCGTAAAGGATCTCACCTGGCAGGAAAGCCTTTCCCTGTTTGTGTTCAAATGGATGCAACATACAGTAAAGCTTAAGCGCTTTCCTAACTGCTGACATCTCCAGATAATTCTGTTCATGGGCATACGAGTATTTCCATGCAGTGCCCAGGCACCTGATATCAATGGCAATATCATTATATCTGCTTCTGTAAGTACCTTTTGAGGAAGCCCAGGCAAAGACCAGCCAAATGACAGCTTGTTTCTGTTTAGAAGCTGTCACAGGTAGACTCGAGTACCTGTATTAGCTGTCACCCCTTAGACAGGCAGCAAATTTGTTTGCAAGGAAGCACAGAGGCTTTGTTTTTTTGTCAGCACCATGAGAACGGTCATTGTTCTGAACACGAAGTGTGGCATCTTGCATTCACCTTAATGCCCAAGCAGTTTTCTGAAGAGATTCAGAGCAGCCCTGTGGAGAAGGACTTGGGGGGGGTTCGTCAATGAGAAAATGAACATGAGGCGGCTTCAGTGTGTGCTTGCAGCCCAGAAAGCCAACCGTATCCTGGGCTGCATCAAAAGGAGTGTGACCAGCAGGTCCAAGGAGGTGATCCTGCCCCTTTATTCTGCTCTTGTGAGACCTCACCTGGAGTATTGTGTGCAGTTCTGGTGTCCTCAACATAAAAAGGACATGGAACTGTTGGAACAAATCCAGAGGAGTCCACGAGGATGATCAGGGGCTGGAGCACCTCCTGTATGGAGACAGGCTGAAAAAGTTGGGGCTGTTCAGCCTGGAGAAGAGAAGGCTGCGTGGAGACCTCATAGCAGCGTTCCAGTACCTGAAGGAGGCCTATAGGGATGCTGGGGAGGGACTCTTTATTAGGGACTGTAGTGATAGGACAAGAGGTAACGGGTTCAAATTTAAACGAGAAGTTTAGATTGGATCTAAGGAGAAAGTTCTTTACTGTTAGGGTGGTGAGGCACTGGAATGGGTTGTGCAGGTAGGTTGTGAATGCTTCATCCCTGGCGGTGTTCAAGGCCACGTTGGACAGAGCCTTGGGTGACATGGTTTAGTGTGAGGTGTCCCTGCCCATGGCAGGGGGTTGGAACTTGATCTTAAGGTCCTTTCCAACCCTAACTATTCTATGATTCTATGACTCTATGATTCTAAGGCTCTCACAGCTGCCTGCTCAGCTCATGGCAGCCTGGAAGGGAGGTATTTAGTCCTAGGGGAAGATGAGATTTATAAAGATTGTATGTATGATATATATAAAAACTATATATTTGGCCTTTTGCTGCAGGTTGTTGGGAACTCCTGTGTTATACAGCAGACAGACACTTGAAATAGTGAAAAGGCTCTAGCCTAATTTAAAATTATAACAGTGAGACAGAGTGGAAACTACAGTGAACACTGTCATGAGCAGAGATAATACATAATGATGTGCTCGTACATGGGCTTTGGCTGTTGTCAGACCCTGAGGAAATCCAATCTGTTCCAGCTATTCTAGAGACTTCTGTGCCAGTGCACGTAAATCTGCTTTAGTGCTGATGGTTGATATGTAGCACTCTTGGGGTGCTACAAATATCAAGGGTGCAGCAAATATTTCACATATTTTCTAACAGAGCGAATCCAACCCAAACTCTGTGTTCCACCACAGCACTACGGCCCAGCTGGTATTAGCAGCATGGGTACTGCAATCAAGGCTAGCACGTAGCTCCTTATTTCTGGGTTACCATCAAATGATCTATGATGCCCTGCAATCTAGTGACAGATGATCTGGGACAACAAGGCACATAACATCATTTTGATATTTTGAGAAATGGGGACAAAAGAATTAGAACATTCTTGTTGGCTGCCTTAAAAATTGCTTCAAGTAAAAATGCACTTGATGGACATCTTTAACTGTAAATGCAGCTATTAAATAAATGAATTGAAAAAGGTTTTTGGAGCCTTCTAGCAATAAAACTATATGATTGCATTTCCTTCAGCAGTATAATTTACTGCGGAGACAATGTTGATGAAATATAGATAAGGTTTTAAATTGTATATAGTAATAACAGGGATTTAGTTTGAATGGTAACACCTATCCCAGCTTTCTAACATGAATCTAACTATAAAATTTGAAATCACTGTTGCTGAACTCAATACGTCTGTGAGACTGTATGAACAAATACGATTCAGCTTGACTTGATAAATATCTTGTTTGTGCATTGAATTTTGAATTATAGAAATAATCAATACTCTGGGAGTATTTAATCCCCTTTTCTGTTATTAACTTTCACCAAAGGTGAAACCTAAGCAGCACACAAACAGAATATTCCATGCAGACCTAAGTTCTCTTTAAAGTACCGTTTGAAAAAGAAACCATTGCTTAAAAGTAAGCAGAAAACTGGATTCAAAGAACTGGTAACACATTAAAATAACAACTGTACTGTAATTACGTCAGAGGAGTGGACCGAGCATCCTGTGCTTGGGCAAGTTCAGGAAACAGTGTCCCTAAATTCAAGCTTACACTGGTACAGGTTCAAATGGTGTTCACCTTGTTATAAAGGTTAAAGTAAATGGTTGCTTCATGTTGTCTGGTTGATTAAGACAAGTCCCACATGGAAACCAAACCTCCTTTGTTCATTCCTAGGCTGTAGCATGAGTTTGGTGCACAATTTAGTAAATGAATGGTATGAACACTGCCTACTGTGGCATGTGGAGTGTTCTGTGTTGATGATGAAGGAAATCTCTTGAGATGCAGATTACAACCAAGATGAGGCTTTAAAACTCAAAGTGAAGTAACCTCAGTGATGAAGGAGGATACCATTCTTATCAGGCTAGTAACACTGACTTTTAAAATCATACCTCGTATGAACCAGACTCTTCTAGAGTCCTAAAATGGACCTGTTGCCTGTACAAAATGCATGCCATAGCAAATAAAAATGTAATTATACTGCATTTGCCTTTCTTACCATGAACAGTTGCACCCTTTTTACCCGGGGATTTTGTGCAGACACATAAAAACTCAATTCATCTGCCTTTCGCTAGGGGATCAAGATAAAAATGACCTACTTTACTGCTGCCTTAATTTCTGAGGCTCAGTGTTGACCATTCCCATAAATTCCCTCAATTAAAAGCTGGATCTGCCATTTGGGATAAAATAGGTTTTCAGGAAACCTAAATCTCCCCTGTTTCAGTTTGAACCCATTACTGTTGGATTTTCAGAAGGCTTTTCAGCTTGTTATCTACAGCATGAGTTTTAATGTCAACCACAAGTCGTCTTTAAAATCTGACTTTAGACAGACCCTTAACAGCATGCAAGCAAGAAACTTCGTTGGCTTTAACAGAGCAATATACGGTTGATGTAGCTCCCTACTGATGCAGAGATATTTGCCTGTTCACAAATTGAAGCAGGGAAATAGTACGGAAGTTGAATAGTGAGAAGCCAATGAGTGCATCAGGACATTAAATACCTTGGGTGTGCCACAGTGGGCTCAGTAGGGTTTCCTCACAGTTTATGAGTATCTTGGGCTTTGCAGTTCAAGACACCATCCAACAGTATGTGTGTGCTTAGTGTTACCTTGTTCTCTCCTCCACAGGTGTGCATCATGCTTTGCAGAGGAGTCACAAAAGCAAGGATCTTCAAACAGCACACAAAAGCAAAGGTGGAAACAGAGGGAATGAAGTCTTCTTGGTTCTTGTGCTCCTGGGAAGTTTATGGGCCCACAGGGGTGAGTGCTGTGCGCCATCCAAATGACTTTGGTACCTCTTCTTGACTAAGACTTGTGAGTAAAGCTGGGTCCAGATTTCCTTCCTTTACTACCTCCCTTATATATTCCACCTGGACATTTCAAATGTCAGTCAGTCAAAATCCTGAGGCTTAATCTCAAAAGCAACAGTGAATTCATAGAATCGTAGAATAGTTAGGGTTGGAAAGGACCTTAAGATCATCCAGTTCCAACCCCCCTGCCATGGGCAGGGACACCTCACACTAAACCATCTCACCCAAGGCCTCATCCAACCTGGCCTTGAACACTGCCAGGGATGGAGCATTCACAACCTCCCTGGGCAACCCATTACGGTGCCTCACCACCCTAACATGAAAGAATTTCCTCCTTATATCCAATCTAAACTTCCTCTGTTTAAATTTGAACCTATTATCCCTTGTCCTATCACTACAGTCCCTAATGAAGAGTCCATTCCCAGCATCCCTATAGGCCCCCTTCAGATACTGGAAGGCTGCTATGAGATCTCCATGTAGCATGGCTAAATTAGTTTTATCTTCTATATCGCTGGAATAAGTTAAAGCACATTTTCAAGATGTTCACAATCTCTGCAGTGGCTAACACCACAAAAAATAATTAATGAAAGAGTGAAAAACCACAATCAACCCCAAAAAGAATGTTTCTAGTCTGAAACTCAGAAAATTAGATCCCTATTTTTTAAGTTAGTTAAGAGGTTGAGTTATATCACATACTCTCAAGGAAGGTGTTTCTTTCTAAATGCCCTCCACTCCCAATTTTCTTACTCCTTGTCTCCATGGGCTCTGTTCTAGTTTCAGGGTATATATTGTATATTGAGTAGGTGGCTGCCCAGTTTTGTCTTCAAATAGAAAGATATTATTTTCTCAGAATTCCATCTATATTTTGACAAATATTGACAGATTTCTGCTGTACCTCTCTACCACAGAGACTCAAGAGTTGATTCTGAAGGAAGCCCACTGGAAAGCTGTCATAAAGAAAGCTGTGAAAATCCAGAGGGAAGTATTATTAAAGTCTTGTTTATAATTTTGTAATGAAAACCAGAATCCTTGTGAGTCCGTGCTCAACTTCAGGCAATCCCTAAAGAGTAGAAAGCTTTAAAAGCTTTGTATAGGGTACTTACAGTATAAATGTATACTTTTATATACCTTTATATAAGTATGCTTACACTAGAAAGACACTGAATGTTGGTTTTAATTAAGGGAGTGATCCCTAGGGGAGGGGACAGGGAAAGAGGGAAATTTTCCTTGCTTGGAAACCTGAACCAGGAAAAGGGCAATTAGATGTTAAATGAAATTGCAAATACCAAATCAGACTAATACTACAGTAAACTGTAACTCTGGAAGGCCTGGCAGTGTGATAGTTTTCAGAAGGGCTGATGTATTTTCTCCCTGGTGAATTTTCTTGCTCTTTTAACTTATAGCATTGCTCTGAAGTCGATTCTCTCACTTTTTTTCAACATGAAGATTATTCATGTTCTGACTCGCCCTGAATATTCAGAATGTGAGCTGTTATTTGAATGCATTTGGCCAGATACGTTGCATGTGCTGCCTGCTTTTTAGAAAACTAGAGGAATTCTTTGTTCAAATATCCGCATCAACACATTTTGCATTTGGTTTTGAACAGTATTTATACATTTTGCTTTTAAATGATTTCCTTTATGAACACTGACTTATGGAAAGTTGCTTGCTCAGATCTTTATACAAAACACACTCAATAATGACGTGGGGCCTATAAAGATGATCGAGAGGGGTTCTTCATCAGGGGCTTAGCAATAGGACAAGGGGTGGTGGTTTAAACTTAAACAAGGAGATTTAGGTTAGATGTAAGGAAGAAATTCTTTACTGTGAGGGTGGTGAAATTCATAGCATCGTGCAAGACGGTAGCTGATGCGTGCCAAGGTGAAAGGGAAAAGCAGAAGTAAGAAGATCAATGTCCTACAGAGAAACTGACAGGGGATTTCTGCCCCACTTTAGGACTCCCAAGGCAAGGTAAGAAAACCCTTAAAAAAATGAAGCATGGGCTCCATATGTCTATATGCATATGTCTATTGCTGGCTTTGCAGAGGGGATCTACTCTTCTTCTTTCTTTATTCCTTGAATATTGAGGCTTTGTGGCAATCTTTTATTCCAGTAGCTGTTTTGGGGTTTCATTTTGTTCCTCCTAGCTCTCAGGCTGCTCCTTGTGATACATACATATCTTATTGCCACTATGTCAGATTTCATGCTAAGGGAGGGAAAACCCGATGAGTGTGACAGCCTATTTATTCCTCCCCGGTTAGGGACAAGGCTGCAGTTGCAGCTTGGATGAGCTGATAAAGAGAAATGTGTGGACTCAAAAGGTGAAGTGGCACTGGAAATCACCTGTCATTTTGTTAGTCACACTTGGATTAGTTCACACCACTGCAGTCTGAATCTCCCATCCTCTCTTCTGGCAGGTGCTTGTTTTCCTTCCCTTATTGACCACTGCCTCCAGCAGGAAGGGGAGGCCTTGTAGGTTCTCTGCTATCCACCAAACTCTCTTTGGGGGTGACCCCATTTGCTGGTGACCACATATCTGTCTCCTGCATTTGAACCAGTCCCATTTCACCTAATCCATCAGCAAATAAGAAGGCACCAAATATTATGCAGGCAGAATGACCTCGGAGCACCAGCAATTAGATGAGGAGTTCACAATAGGGTAATTCATAAAATCCATGCATTTTTAGGTGCTGTAGATTGCTCTGCATAGTACTGATCCACCCATGGTCCCTAGCAAGCAGAGCAGGGGTGGTGAATTGCCACCCTGGCTGGTGTTTGTCTGGCCCTGTGCTCACCACCCACCAGGGAGACCCAGATACGGCGCTCGTGGTCTTCTCTGCACTCAAGGGAAGCTGTCTCTACAGCCTTCTCTTGGCTGTCTTGCTATAACAGGTCTAGCAGGGGGCTGAGGCACCCCAAAATTTAACTGAGCTATTGGAATTGCAAAGGAAAAAAGACAGAATATTGCTATAAAAGGCACTGGTGAAATCCAAAGGGCTGAGAGGATAGTTAAAAGCTGAAGCACACCCAGTACTAATGTGGCTTATGCAGTTGGTTACAAGCCAGGTGAATTCACTGACCTCAAACAGCAGGGTGTAAAACGTCCATGCCTGAGTCAGGACTGTTTTCTTCTTTAGCTGGGGTTTCTTTGGTGACCAAGTGCATTCCTAAAGGAATTCCTGACAGAAACCGTCTGCTCCATCTATTATATCCTATGGCAAATATATGTAAGAGAATGATTTTTCTTTTTTCCTTCCCTTCAGAGCAATAAAAACTGTATGAGATTGCAAAAGGTTCATGTATGTTTTATAGCAGGAGCAACCATTAGAGTAAAGCTACATTGTTTTCCTCTTTCATGCTTCCTTTCTGCTTTCAGACCACATTCCCTGTGAAGTCAAGCAGGAAGTTCTTCAGCTTTGGCAAACCTCTCAGTGAACAAAATGAGCAACACAATTACATATTTATGCAGTGGCATTAAACAGATTGTCTGTGTTATAAATCAAACAGTAACACCAAACAGGAGGTTATATACATTAATGCAGCACATTCCCCATTCATATCCCCTCATCAAGCAGGAAACTCAAGGTACAGTATTTCTGATGTGATTCACTAAAGTCTGGAGTTTCTCAGGTCTAAGCCCACTGAGTGCAGTGTGCGTTCCACCACTGGTTCACCCCATCTTATTTCCAGGACAATGGGATTGTCAGCAATGTAAAATGAGGTTCTGAAAATGCTCAGTGACAAGTGCATGGATGATATGAGATGATTGAAATGAAGTTATGCTGGTTACGTGTTCTTGCCATTGTGTATGAGGGGTGGAGAAGCAAAAGTTTTAATCCTTGTGAACATGTTGGTGTGTTTGGTTTTGATTTTTATGAGGAACACTGCAAGGAAGAACTGACATTTTTAAGAGGAATAGTAAAATGATTTACAGAATGCTGGGGCCTTTGTGCACGTTTTGTCTGTAAGTAGATGTTGGACCAAAATGGATCACTCAGATTAGAAAATACAGTGTGTTACTATTAAGTCTAGGCATTCTTTAATAGTAGGTAATTTTCCAGTGCCCCGTACTTCTGGAAGACTGATAGGCTTTTGGTGCCTAGAAATCTTCTTTCAACTGTTGTTTCTCTGGTTCCTGAAGAGCAGATTGTCTCCCATCCTTCCTGCACTTCGGGTCATTTTATTGCCTTTGGAAGTACTCAGTATTCCAGTACCTAAAGGGAGCCTACAAGAAATCTGGAGAGGGACTTTTTACAAGGGCCTGTAGGGACAGGCCAAGGGGAATGGCTTTAACCTGCCAGAGGGGAGACTGAGATGAGCTCTTAGGCAGAAGCTCTTCCTTGTGAGGGTGCTGAGGCGCTGGCACAGGGTGCCCAGAGAAGCTGTGACTGCCCCATCCCTGGCAGTGCTCAAGGCCAGGTTGGACACAGGGGCTTGGAGCAAGCTGCTCTATTGGAAGGTGTCCCTGCCCTGCAACCCCCTGCAACCCAGGGGTTGGAACTGAATGAGCTTTAAGGCCCTTTCCAACCCAAACCATTCTATGAACAGATAATCATTTTGAGTTCAGGAAGTCAGAAGCAGAGGGATGTGTGATCATGTAAAACATGCACTAGTCAAAAGCAAGCAGCCTTCTGACTCATAAAAATAATAATAATAAAAAAGGTATTTTTGGTAAAACAGGCAAACAAAAACCAACAAGGAACTGGCTGCACAATTGCCTCAAAGGATTTATGTTATGTAAATCAATTCCTATAGGAGGCTATAAATGTTCTGTTGCTCTAAATTAGCTGAGGATGATGGCGTCCTCTAAATTAGGTAAGGATCAGTTTGTCCTCAGACGGCCTCCTGACTGAAGGAATGTATTTCCTATCATTACAGAAATTTCCTATGGAAAATTAAAAGCTAAACTAAGCTTGAGGCCTTTCTCTATCCCTTAAAAGAACACTCAAACAAACCCTTTACCTTGTCTCTAACATCCTAGGGGTTACAATTCAGTTTAAATAGCAATTAGTATTTAAACTGAAATGTTTAATGAAAAATCTGGAACTAAAAATACCATAATGGGAAAATTATAGAATCCCAGACTGTTTGGGTTGGAAGGGACCTTAAAGCTCATCCAGTTCCACCCCCCTGCCACTGGCAGGGACACCTTCCACTAGAGCAGCTTGCTCCAAGCCCCCGTGTCCAACCTGGCCTTGAGCACTGCCAGGGATGGGGCAGCCACAGCTTCTTTGGGCACCCTATGCCAGTGCCTCAGCACCCTCACAGGGAAGAGCTTCTGCCGAAGAGCTCATCTCAATCTCCCTTCTGGCAGGTTAAAGCCATTTCCCTTCGCCTGTCCCTACATGCACGTCCTGTCCCTAAATGTAAAAAACAGTTACAGTTCTGGTGTCTTCAACATAAAAAGGACATGGAACTGTTGGAACAAGTCCAGAGGAGGCCACGAGGATGATCAGGGGCTGGAGCACCTCCTGTATGAAGATAGGCTGAGAATGTTGGGGCTATTCAGCCTGGAGAAGAGAAGGCTGCGTGGAGACCTCATAGCAGCCTTCCAGTATCTGAAGGGGGCCTATAAGGATGCTGGGGAGGGACTGTTCATCAGGGACTGTAGTAACAGGACAAGGGATAACGGGTTCAAACTTAAACAGTGGAAGTTCAGGTTAGATATAAGGAAGAAGTTCTTTACTGTAAGGGTGGTGAGGCACTGGAATGGGTTGCCCAGGGAGGTTGTGAATGCTCCATCCCTGGCAGTGTTCAAGGCCAGGATGGACAGAGCCTTGGGTGACATGGTTGAGTGCGAGGTGTCCCTGCCCATGGCAGGGGGTTGGAACTAGATAAGATCCTTTCCAACCCTAACTGTTCTATGATTCTATGAAAATCCTGTAAAAATGGTTTTATGAAGGAAGGGTATTTTGCATCAAATAAATACAATTTCCACACTTTTAACCAAGGAAAATCCATCTTTCTCCACTCAGAAGTAACGTTTTCGGAGTCTAGTTAGAAAAACATACACTGAAAAGAAGTCTTTATGTGCTTACTCTAACTTTACTTTCAACAGCTGAAAATACTTTACATGTGAAATCCCAGTCCATTGGTTGTTTCAGACACAGCTTAGATTTCTTCTCTGTTGAGTAAAGCATTTAAAGACATCTTTATCTCAAAAATTAGCTTAAATGCAGTTGTTATAAGGTAAAAGCATAAATGCTTTTCTGAATAGCGATAGATTGCCTCAGCAGGCTCTAAATGAACTAAGAGTCAAGCTGATAAAGGGATGCTATGGGTAAACGATACTGAATTTTGGAGAAGTGAGATCTCTGGTACAGTGAGCACAATGCATCCATCTTAATCATGGCCCTCAAATGATAATCTCCATTTTCCTATCTGGAAATTATAATGCAGGAGGAGGCAGCAATTTGTGGCTTATATGGGAAGGGGGATGAGCTGGGCTTTTCAGTAAAAATGTCTATTCAGTCGTCAGGAGGGGAATATTTTCTTCTTGATTTGAGATTTTCATCTGCTACTAACGAGCACTATGTATGGGCTTGAGGAAGGAGCACAAGCCCAGGTAGTCTGGTGCAGCAAGGTGGTTACTCCATAAGGAAATTTCCTGTATTTCCAAGTTAATGGGGCAAATGCCCTCCCACTGACTTCAGTGATGAACCCAGCCTGTTATTCTTAAGTGTTACTGACTGCACATGTTCTTACTTGACTGTTATATGACTGAAATAGGCTGGTGAGCACGATTATAGGAAGTGTGTACACAGAGGCCCATGACAGAGACCAGTATGGCTCATTATGACTGACTGAGGGTGAAAATGAGAAAGTCTTGCTGTGTAATGGGCTGTTCTAATTGAGACCATGTTTGAAATGTGTGTCAAAAAGGACAAATTCTTCAAATTAGCTTTCTAAAGCCATGTCTTGCTTTTTCTTTTCATTTCTTTTTTTTATTATTATTTTGCTTCATGAGATGTAGACTCAATCATTTTCTATAATTGACAAGTAATCCTGAGAAGGCAGGGAAATACCCTAGTAAAGCATTCCGAAAGCATTCATAGCTTTCATATTACCATACTGAACTGAAGAGTTGCAAGGGGAAACTGCTAAAAGTCATCAGTGCTGAAGTGTATGGAAAGCTCTGACTTTGCAGTGCTTGATTATGCTCATCATCTTCTGTGACAGAGCTGAGTAAAAATTAAATCCATCAGATACTGTCTTGCTCATTTTTCTTACACCAGTTCCAAGGAGTTGAATGATGCTTTGAACCTGTGTGGGACTGAATTGGTGTTCTGATGTTTTGGTAATTTGAGGTTCATCTTAGGCTGGCCAATTCCTAAGTGGAAAATACTGATTCTTCTTGGAACTTCTCACTCTTCAAAACATTCCTTTCATGAACCTTTTCTGGTGGCTCTAACAGAGTCCAGGACTGTGGGAACTACCCCTATTTCATTCTTATCATGCAATAACAAAGTGGAGTATAGCAAATGTGGTCCCTGACAGTCTGCCTTGTCTTCTTTCAGACAAGATCCAAGGAACAGGCCCTGCTCAAGGCACATTGCCTACCAAAATCATGGAATTATAGAGTGGTTTGGGTTAGAAAGGACCTTAAGATCATCCAGTTCCAACCCCAAAATGAGTTGTGAGCCGTGATTTTCATTTTTTTTTGCTTTTTTTGTTATTTATTGTATAAGCTTTATGATTATCAGCAATAGTTAAAACATGCTGGATTATACTGGAACAGTATATGCCCCAAAGCATCTAATATATCCAAATATCTATCTGTCAACATTGAACCACTTTTGAGAAAGTTAGGACCAAAGACCTGCTTATTATTTTTTTAAGGGAAGTTAATATAGTAGAAAATCACCCTTTAGAACTGTAAAATAAATATTGAAAGGTCAGTTCATTTATAGCCTTTTGTAACCAAGGACAGACTGGATGGGGCTTGGAGCAATGTGGTCTAATGTACCATCCAGTGCATGTGTGTATAGAAATATAGGATTGTCTCAGTTGATCACCTGCTGGCCTGTTTTTCAGGTAACAGCTTGGACTTGAAATAGAGGTAAGGGAAGAGAAAAGATCTGTAAGAGCTGAGAAATCTAGCAGAAAATAATCCATTCCCTGTTTTGGAAATGTTACTTTTAACAAGTCCTATGGAAACTATGACTTCTTTCAGGCATCTTTACCAAAAATCCAGCTTTTTCTATAAACAGTGAATGCATTTAGGACCTAGTGTTGCATTCAAAACTGGTGATGTAAATCATTATACTCAAAATCACTAGAATTTTTTGCTGGCTCCAGTGATTCATTCACATGTAACACACTGCAGAATAAACTGCAGCCAAAGGTATCCCAGGAAGAGCCTTGGGAGGATGCCACAGTAAATACTGTGATCCATTTTGGGGTTAGATTTGCTTAGCATGCTTGTTACTGCTTTACAGTATGTGTGCTTTAACTCTGAAGTGAAAAAGATAAATTCCCTGTATAGAGAACTGAACAAAACCATTGGGTCCATGAAGGAGTCACTGAACTTGATACAAATCCACACTAGAGCTGGTCACAGCATCAAACTTCTGCTTGTTATGACCAATGCCTCCCACTTCTGTTTAACTTGAAGAATTATTTGTCATGTTCACAGACAGAAGCTGGAGTCTGATGTCTGGGTTTCTGTTTTGTGGCTCTGAACCCCAGCTGGTATTACCAGAAGCAGTATGCTGTATAGGGCCTGAAAACTTGAACTTTGCTTGTTCCAGGTGAATCTCACTTGTAAATAATAAAATAATAACACACTTTTGTATTTCTATTGTAGAATCTGCAGAAATCATTGACAAAGTTGATCTTCCATGTATTTCAGATCACAGAATCAGGGAATGGTTTGGGTTGGAAGGGACCTTAAAGCTCATCTGGTTCCAATCCCTGCCGCATGCAGGGACACCTTCCACTAGAGCAACTTGCTCCAAGCCCCTGTGTCCAACCTGGCCTTGAACACTGCCAGGGATGGGGCAGCCACAGCTTCTCTGGGCACCCTGTGCCAGTGCCTCAGCACCCTCACAAGGAAGAATTTTTATCTAGTATCTAATCTAAGTCTACTCTCTTTCAATGTAAAGCCATTTGGGATGGGTCCAGGAGCCTAAGTGTCATGGGAAAGAAAGTTCTTAGCAGCTTCTTTGACTTCTTGGATTCATAAATGTTTTAATTTCTCACTGTCTACAACTGAGTTTTGTTTTTCTACTGCACTGCCTCAGGTGTTTTCCTGAAAACAGGAACCAAGCTGAAATTGTGTAGCCGTTACACATGCTCCCAGAGAACCTCTGCTTCCCTTCTGACACCTTCATAGTATCTGTCAGTATTTATATGACTGTTCATGCTATGGAGAAGTAACTGTATTTGCAGGAAATACAAACCACCAGTGAAAGAGTAATCTTTTTGTTTTCAGTTCTCATAGAGATTTATTTTTACACCAAGGGGTTTTTCTCTTTCTTCACATTACCTTGGAAAAAAGTTATTACATGTTCAGTTGTTTTACACTGTTGCTTGAGTCCAGAGCTGGAAGAGGTTGTCAAGGTGTCTCCAGGAGATGGTTACTGACATTTTGAAGTTGGCACATGTGGGAGCTGAATTTCAGAGAGCAGTGAGCTCTGTGAATGGCTGTAACTTTGCTCTTTTAACTGCCTTTTACTTGCTTGAATAACTGTATTTTCCATGAAACTAAGTAAAGCAATGGTGAAGGAAATTGGATGTAATTACTATAAAAAGAATTGGAGGAGAAAGAGGACACGCATGACTTCAGTGTAACTTATCTTTGACATGCTGGTTTGTTATTTTTCACTGATGTAAAGGTTAAATCCATTAACTGGTGGTCTTCCAGTGAGGACAGAGAGCTGACAAGGCATGAAGGGCTCGGGACAGCAAACCCACAAAGTACTTGATCTTTGAATATATGACTTTTATTGTCAGCAGCAAAAATGACTTGACTTTCATATGTTCCCTGTACGTGTGAGGAAATGAACATAAATTAATAGCTACAGTAATTTCCTCTGGGTAAATCTATCTAAATGATCTTAAATATTAGAATGCTGAAAGGCTAATGGCTTGAATGTGTGACATGATTAACATGTACAGCTGTTTGGGAAGCCAAAGGGTGGTCTGGGTGCTCACTGTCTTTGAGAGTCAGGTTACAACACCAACAACATCTTAGACACAGAGTCCCCCTGATTTCAGTAGAATTTACATAAGTTTGGAGCAGGAAACCAGCCTGATGTAGCAATGCTACAGCTGAGATTCTAAGAATGACAAGGTTTGTAAAAGATTGCCTCGTTTGCCTTCAGATGTGAGACTATGAGTGGAGTGGGTTTATCCCCAGCTGTTGAATGCATCAGTGTTTTGCATTTATTCTTATGAGTGAAGCAGTATGTAGAACCTGGAGAGTGAACTGTAGGAAATGAATAGGAATTTCTTGGCTTTTGCATTTCGCATGTATTCCCACTTGCTAGAATCACCATTCAGTGATAAAACAGATAAAAATATTCATGTCAAAGTGATTATAATTTTTCTGTGTCACAAGGTATTTGTAAATCAGTTACACAGACTCATAGATCATCGAATGGTTAGGCTTGGAAAGGACCTTAAGATCATCTTGTTCTTCATCTAGCCATGGGCAGGGACACCTCGCACTAAACCATGTCACCCAAGGCTCTGTCCAGCCTGGCCTTGAACACTGCCAGAGATGGAGCATTTATCACTTCTTTGGGCAACCTGTTCAGTGCCTCACCACCCTTACAGTAAAGAATTTCTTCCTTATATTCAATATAAACTTCCCCTGTTTAAGTCTGAACCCATCACCCCTTGTCCTATCACTACAGTCCCTGATGGAGAGTCCTTCTGTAGCATCCTTGTAGGCTCCCTTCAGACACTGAAAGCTGCTCTGAGGTCTCCATGCAGCTTCTCTTCTCTTCTCCAAGTGGAACAGCCCCAAATTTCTTAGATTCTATGATTTTATTTTGTATTTATTGTGATTTGTTTTTCATCTGTGAGGAAATGAATTCTTGCCAATATTGTCATGTATTGTATAATCTTATCAGAATATGAATTTAAGGGAAAGAATTTTTTTAGGCTCCCATCCATTAGGACTCTGTGCTTGTGTGTTGTAACAGTCCAGACCTGATTCAAAATACAGCTCCTGTGTACTTTCTCAGCTTCTCATAGGTTAAATGTCCCAGTGATTCACTCAGGATACAGTCAGATAATCAGGGAGACCAAGTTAGCAAATTTTAGGAAACTGCTGCTTGGTAATGGTTATGCACATGGATCCAGCCTTTCCTAACAGCAAATAAAATACATCATCCAGAAAGATCCAATTAGCTTATCTTAATACATGGCTATTAGAAATAGTTTACCTGCCCCCTCAGCTGAGATGTGTAACCATGTGCAAATTTCTCCACCATTGCAATGAGAAGTAAAACGGGTTCATTTGAGCTACTATCTCTTGTAAGCAGCACACAACACTTTTGCTCAGGGACTTGCTACCAGCTGCTGTGGTTGATTCAAAGGAGTGGTTGTGTCCAGCCAGCAAAGCAACAGAAAAACCCCAAGAGAGAAAAAAGTATGTATGAAAATACAAAAAAAATGCCATTTTCTCTCTTGTTTGCCCTGAGTCTCCCTAATGTGGCAGCCATCAGGCAGTATTCCACATATATTTTGGTTAAAATTGATTTACAGTTTGCAAGAGGCTGAGAAGCAATAAAATCTAAGCTTACCTAACACCTGCTAGCATTAACTACAGCTCAGAAGCTTCAGACTAATATAAGAGGGAACATAATTTGGATTTAGCAAGAAGCAGGATTCATCAGTTCTCCATCCACTGTGACTAACTCCTGCCTTTGGGAAAGTCTCTTAATCTCTATTTTTACCCTAACAGTTACATATGGAAAATGAACATTCCTGGGAATGCACTGAAAAGTATTTATGGACTTTGAAAATTCTATGTAAATAAAAATGAGTTATCAGTAGTTGGTAAAGGCATTTTAAATGTTACCCTTAAATAAAATAATTTATCTACTGTTCTTTATAAAGGTTGCTTAGTTCTCCCTGAGGTGCAGGTTGGTGAATGCTGAACACAAGAGAGTAGTGCTTTGCTTTGTTTACGAGTAAGAGGTTATATATCTGCACAATTCATCAGGGACTGTAGTGATAGGACAAGAGAGAATGGGTTCAGACTTAAACGGAGGAGATTTAGGTTGGATCTAAGGAACAAATTCTTTACTGTGAGAGTGGTGAGACACTGGCACAGGGTGCCCAGAGAAGCTGTGGCTGCCCCATCTCTGGCAGTGTTCAAGGCCAGGTTGGATTGGGGCTTGGATGAAGCTGCTCTAGTGGAAAGTGCCCCTGCCTGTGGCAGGCGGTTGGAACTGAACGAGCTTTAAGGTCCCTTCCAACCCAAACCAGTCTGGGATTCTATGATAGTAAAAGACTGCTTTACAAGTGAGTGTCGCTGCCCCTTGTTGAGCAACCACCTCATTTGGCAGAGACAAGCCGGATGAAGACAGAGTGCACACTTAGTTTTGATGAACTCTGTCTTTTAACATCAAATTTCAGTAAACTCTTCTTTTTAAAGATGTGAGCTCTGTGTAACCCCTGGTTTGAATAATTAAACTCTCAAAAAATCTTGTTGTGTAATTTTGAACAAAGCATCAACCTCAGTAAATGGATATTCATGGCTGAAGATGGTTAAATGTGCCACGTTCCTGATCCTGAGGAATAAGTTTTAAGACAGAAAACCATAACATGAAAAAATGTTAGTCAGTATTCCTGTTGGCATCAAAAAGAGAACATCTGCTGAAGTCACACGTGGTTTGTTGCCTGAGTTAGCAGCAGGACAGACTATTAGCAATGGCTTGGTAAGAGAACAGGAGTGCAGTGGAGAGGAATGTTTGTCATTTGAAGTTGCCTGAAATCACTCTAAAAGCATTAAAACTGTGATACTTTACTTCTTAATTCTTCCCCTGCTGTAATGACTGCTTAATTATTGGTACATATCCAAAATGAAATATGTGTGCATGCAATGTCCTGATTTGATCTTGTCTTCACTGAAGTAGTTAAGTGTTTGTGCACAATATCTCCAATTTAAAGTGGATCTGTCAATTCAAACACCTTTGAATCTCAAATTTCCTATACTTAGGTTTGGTTTAAGGGTGAGGCAATTATGGATGCCAACATAATTAACCTTGGATGTCTGTTATGTTAATTCTTAATGACAAATGTGCTAATGCATGGAAATAGGAATAACCTCCAGTATGTTTCACCGTTTTTCTTGATTCCTGCAGTCTAATCCAGAGAAGGGGTTTTGCCTGTGACAGCAATTGACCATTGCTATTAAGCTATATTGTATAGACTGACAAAGTGATAAATTGATCATTGGCTTAAAGAAGAAATATTTTGCAATGTGGGTGGTGAAACACTGCCACAATTTGCCCAGACATGTGGTAGATGCCCCATCCCTGGAAACATTTAAGGTCAGGTTAGACGGGGCTCTGAGCAACCTGGTTTAGTTGAAGATGTCCCTGCTCATTGGCGGAGGGTTGGACTAGATGACCTGTAAAGGTCCCTTCCAACCTTCCTTCCTTTGGTTGTCGTTCCTGTGAGGTCTTGATGAAAGATATTCCTCCCCTCTGAAAAGATATCAAGTTTGGGCATTCCATAATGTCTGTCTACAAGTATGTTTAGTAAATATGTATACAGCAGTTTGAGCATTAGACCACTGATAGAGCATATTGTTTAAAGGTGACATATGTTATTGCCCCAAATGGCACATCCCCTGATACTGCCTGTCTGAACGTTTATTGGACAGGGAGAAGAGAGGACCTTCTGTTACTATGGGGTAACATGGCAAGCATCACATCCTGCAGGCTGGGATGACACCTCAAGCCACAACTGGAGAACCCTTCCTGGCTTTGCTGAAATTGTGTGGGGAGAGGATCTGCCTGGATCTATGTAGCTGGAGGGTGGGAGCTTTTTCAGCCTGATGTCACATTCCCCATCTTTCTCCAGGATCCTGGCCGTAACATGCCATGAAGATTCAATTGCCTGATATTCTACAGATGAGCCTATCAAAGGTAATTCTATACTGGCTAGCTAGTGAAAAGAAAATTTGTTATCCCTGCCTGATTCAGTTTTGCAGGTGACTAAGGGCAGGCTTTTTGACTCAGATATTGTGCTATATACGTTGTGTAAGATGCTTCATTTTGGCATAGTTCTTGTGACAGTTAAATGCTGAATTCCTCTGAGAGGAATATAATTAAAAAAAAAACCAACTATGTTCATCAGAAGAGAAAATCTATGCAAACAGCACATGCATTTGAACAGGGTAAGTAGCACTTGCTTTTCCATTGTGTTTATAGGATCATAGAATCATAGAATAGGGTTGGAAAGGACCTTAAGATCATCCAGTTCCAACCCCCCTCCCATGGGCAGGGACACCTCACTCTAAACCATGTCACCCAAGGCTCTGTCCAACCTGTCCTTGAACCCTGCCAGGGATGGAGCATTTACAGCTTCCCTGGGCAACACATTCCAGTGCCTCACCACCATCACAGTAAAGAACTTCTTCCTTAGATCCAATCTAAACTTCCCCTGTTTAAGTTTTAACCCATTACCCCTTGTCCTACCACTACAGTCCCTAATGAAGAGTCCCTCCCCAGCATCCCTATAGGCCCCCTTCAGGTACTGGAAGGCTGCTATGAGGTCTCCACGCAGCCTTCTCCAGGCTGAACTACCCCAACTTTCTCAGCCTATCTTCATACGGGAGGTGCTCCAGCCCCTGAGCATCCTCGTGGCCTCCTCTGGACTTGTTCCAACAGTTCCATGACCTTTTTACGCTGAGGACACCAGAACTGCACACACTGCTCCAAGTGAGGTCTCATGCCAGACACACCTCTGAATCTTCTTAGGTTGTTTGAACTTACCCAACTTTACCCTTAGCAGAAAATGTGGTAAATTATCTACTTCGCTTATTATTTCTGAAAGTGTAATAGATGACTTCTGATTTTCAGTTTTATTATTACCTAGATACAGTAAAGAACAATGGTAAGTCTTACCATCTCTGTACTACATCTGATAGTGGATAATGGATGTTTCCAAAAAGCCAAACAGGACTGGGAGAATTGATACAGAAGAGGCCATCCATCCATCCATCCAGTCTGTAAGAAAAGTGCTGTTAACATATGATCTACTCACCACAACAGTATTTCTTAATTTCTTTATTCATAGAATCATAGAATAGTTAGGGTTGGAAAGGACCTCAAGATCATCAAGCTCCAACCCCCCTGCCATGGGCAGGGACACCTCGCTCTAAACCGTATTACCCAAGGCCTCATCCAACCTGGCCTTGAACACTGCCAGGGATGAAGCATTCACAACCTCCCTGGGCAACCCATTCCAGTGCCTCACCACCCTAACAGGAAAGAATTTCCTCCTTATATCCAATCTAAATCTTATTCTACACTAAATCTTATTCTACACTAAGAATACGAATAAAAGGAAACAGATATAGAGAGCAATACAGAAAGCATGGGGAAAATTCATACAAGAAAAAAGTGAAGACTGCAATTAGTTTAAAAAATACATGTATGTACAAACCAAGTTTTATCAAACAGCATGTTTGGCCATAAGAGTTGGGGAATGTTCAGTGAAAGCCAGAGGTAGTATATTTAAATTCCAGTTTTAGTTTGTTGTGTTCTATTTTATTATTCTCAATTATTTCTATTAAATCAGATTGATTAAAGGCTTTCAGTGAATGAATAACTCTGAGGGCTGTGTGTGAAGCAGAGGTGCAACAATAAAAATGAGGAGATTCTTTACTTTAAAATTACATTTGTAGCTGGGAGAAGCTGTGGTGATGTTGAGGGTCAGCTGTGTGGTAGTGGAAGGGCTCTGACATGTGCCTGGGAGCAAGTGAGATTGAGGGAGGAGGAGAGTGACCACCCATACCTCAGCTCTGGAGAACCTTTCTCAGAGCTTCAGAGCAGATTAAGCAAAATGTCTTTGATATTAATCTGTAAAGATTCTTGTGGTTGTTTACACACCTTACAAATCCAATTCTATTTCTGTTGGTTGTTGTCTCTGGTAAACAAGTGCCAGTGGACCAACACATCCAACCAGCTGTAGAGGTACCAATGAATGATGCAACCTAGATGGTCCTGATTATGGAAACTGACAAGAGGGGAGATTGAGATGAGCTCTCAGGCAGAAATTCTTCCCTGTGAGGGTGCTGAGGTGCTGGCACAGGGTGCCCAGAGAAGCTGTGGCTGCCCCATCCCTGGCAGTGTTCAAGGCCAGGTTGTCCAGTGCCAGGCCACTGCTCTAGTGGATGGTGTCCCTGCCCATAGCAGGGGGTTGGAACTGGATGAGCTTTAAGGTCCCTTCCAACTCAAACTGTTCTATGGTTCTATGGATCATCCTCAAGACTGGCCAAGTACAGCCAAGTTTTTAAACTAAACTATTGTGTAACTGCGTCATTATTCATGTAACCTGAGGAGGAAATGAACTAACCATTGAAATCAGAACATGCGTATTACGAATCCCACATTTATCAGAAAAGAAAGACATTCCAGCTTTTGCTATAGGAAGATTAGATCATTTGTTTAATGTTTGCTATATAATAGACCTTCCAGATCTGTGTCTAACGGGTGCTTTTAATGACTTCTATTATTCTTAAGGGATGTAAAGAACTGCTGGAGAAATCTATTCATAGTCACAGGAAAAAAATGTCTGCATTAATTTAAGTTTATATTGGTTTAAGCTTAATAAGATGGCTTACTAAGGCCAACTGATACGCCGTTTCTGAATAGAAGGGGGAAAATAGTTACTGAAGAAGTAAGGAAGCAAAGTACAAAAATGGGATCAAGATGTCAAAACTTCCCAGCCAGAAAGAGATTAGAAAGTCACACTTAGAAAGTATTGAACAGAGCATAGGAAAGGATTGGGAATTCAGTGCTGATGTGTTTATGGGCTGGATTGTTTGAGATCTTATCTGCAAGCAAATACAGTATTTAAAATTATTTAAAAGAATTATTTTGGCCATGAAAATTATTTCCATGGCATTTAGTAAATATGCAAAAAAATATGAATCAAATTCCTAGCTAATTTATACAGTTTGACCTTTTTGGAAACTGACAAAAATGCCAAGGAATATGTAAGGTTTTTTCCTAACAAAATACTTCACTTTTTACGTCTTGTGCAAGAAATCAGAGTTTGGAGTGTGCCACATCATTGCTTTAGTCCTACCTGGATTTCAGTAATTCATCTATATGCAGGTTCTGTTTGAGAGCAGTTTTAAAAATCTGGTAATAAATCTAATAATAAATTCTAATGCTGAACTTGCACTCCAAATTACCAGAATTCACTGAAACCAGATCATTAATCTAAAATGACAAGAGGTTGAAAAGTCCTTGAAACTTTCTTAGCTGTAAGAAACAATGGGTTTCATCCCACCTAGCCCTCTCAGCCTACAAAGTGTTAGTTCTCCAGTCTAATATAATTAACAGTCAACATACCTATGGAAGAATGTTCCCTGAAGCTGCAAAGTGATGTAATTTCTATGAAATGCAGAGATTTGTTCTTGCTGTACTTCCTTTTGTATGCTTTTGGAAGGTGAAAATGTTACAGGCAAAATTTTCTAATATCGTGTCCCATGATTCCAAGTTTTTCAGGCAACTGGTTGTAGTTGGGAGTAGCCGCTTTGTCCCAGTTTCTCAGCTCCTGAATATCATCATAACTTTTGGACATCACAAAAACTGGGGGATATAGATCTGTGATTTCCTGTTGTCTCCATTGGTATTTATAACCTACTTGAAGGACACCAAATTTCTCTTGAATCTGAGAAGTGATAAAATATAAACTATTCAATTTGGTCGTAGTTTGTGACTTTTCATTTGAAATTGGATGAAGGTATAAGTGTTAATTAGATGTCAGTAAAAATATGGATGCAGAATTCCACATTTCATGCTGTCAGTTATTGCCACTGACAAAAGGAATTCTCATTTGCACTTCTTGCACACTGGTAATTGGGTCCAATATTTAGTTTTGAATTAGTTTTAAAAGGGATTAAATACTTTTCACTGTTCTTTTGTTTTCCCCCTCCTGTTGTTGCTGTTCACTGTTTGCATGCTTTTAATTGTAAAACATGCTGTAGATGGAGTTTTTCTTCTTAGCACTGCTGTCCTATTTTCCCCATGGTATCCTCGGGGGATCTAACATGAGTTTAAGTAAGTCCATTTTTTCTCAACTGACAGAACAAATGTTCAGATGCTTTAAAATTTAAAGAACAAAATGTAGGGATGGGTAAATCAGTTCAGAAGAGGTAAGAAATTCCCAATTCAAATCAAATAACCTTCTTTTTGTTTGTTTGCTTGTTTACTTCTCCGTTGGTTCTGTTTGCTTTTCACTTCCTATAATCGTGTTCCATTTGGAGAGCCGGGCATTCCCAATATCCTTCATTATATCTAAAAGGAAAGACCTCCATGTGTCACCAAGGACTTGTAACCCATAGGGAGAACTAGGTGTGAACTCTGCTAGTGAATGCACCTATGTTCATAAGGCCTTTTGCATGAAAATTACTTGAATGGCAAGCAGTTTGATGTTCATTAATATTTACGAGGTAACATAGTTGCTCTGTGCATATTAAAGGATATTTTCCTTTGCAAGGTCATTTCTTGTATAAAAAGAGCCATTTTAAAGCTACCCTAGTAAAAAGTTTCGTTTAGAAAGTCCAAACCTGAGTTGCTAAGGATATTTTTACATGTTATTTTCTGTTCACTTTGAAATGGTTTATATAGAAAATATACAGTGAGAGTCAGTGTTGTTGGAGTGCAGCATTGTGTTGTGCCTAAGGGTTGACTCCTTATGATGAAATCCATGTTCTTGTGTGGAGTAACTTCAAATTTGCAGCAGGTGGCATTTATTGACTCACAACTGGTGCGGTTTGGGGATAGAAAGCGTCGAAGACGCAGCCTTTTGAGGATGACATTTTGCTGAGTGTTAGTCCTAACTTTGTTACGTCCAAGGCTCACTGTGGTTCTTAGGTCTCCGGATCCCTTTGGTGGCTTGGCAGCGATCCCACCTAGAAATGAACATTTACCAAAGCGACCTGTCGGGGATTCAGTCCGTGTCATGACGGTCTATGGTGCGTTTGGGATTACCTGTCGAGCCGTAGCTGCTCCCTGGCTGCAGGTGCATGATGGCTGGGGAGATGTGGAGAAACAGCAGCAGAACCACCAGCAAGTCCCTCGCATCACCTGAGTGCTCCGCACCGCAGCTGTGTCCAGGCTCCATGCAGGATTCTCCTCCCTCAGCTTGAGATTTGTGCTCCCTGCGCCCACCCCGCGCTTGGATCTCCTCATGGGTCGAGCCTGACACCTTCTGTTCCTCTTAGGAAATCGATGTGTCGGTCGAAGTTTCTCACTCCTCGAGGTGGTTGAGCTGCCGGACACCGCTCCGGGCCCCGCCGAAAATGCGAGTATCCCGGCGGCGCGCCCCTTGCCCCGTTCCTTCCGCGGGGCTCTAGCGGCAACCGGAGCCGGCAGCGCCGGGGCCGCCTCTCCCTCAGCCGCGGCTCGACCCGCCCGGCGCCGCGAGCAGCCGGTAAGCGCGGCGGAGGGCACCGACGGGAGGGGGACCGGGCAGCGAGGAGGGCGCTGCCTGTCTGAGCGTGGGGGCGGCTCCCCGGCCCGGGTATCGCGGCGCCGCCGAGCCCGGGTGGAGGCGGTAGCCGGGCGTGAGGGGAGCGGGGTCCCCGCCGCCCCCTCACAGCTTCCCGCCCTTCCCGCGACAGGTAGGCACTGTGGGTGGGGGTGCTGTGGCCGCCAAGTGGCGGCTATGGGGGGACCGGCTCTGCCCCGTCTGGAGGGTCTGTGGCTGCCCTACCCCTTGCAGGTGAAACGGGAGGTCAGGGTGGGTGTGGGATTTGGCAAGGGAACCTATGGAACCCTGTGGGGCTGAGCCCCTTACTTCAGCGGCGGAGTTTCGTTACCTCAGCGGGGCCGGCAGCGGGGGTCGGCTGCAGGCAGGGGCATGAAACGCGCCTGGGGTGGAAGGCGCCTTCCCGCCCTTGTTGGGGATGGGAGCGGAGAGGCGGCCCGGTTGGGTCTGGGGGGAGCGGGTGTGTGTGGCTGTGGGGCCATGGCGGAGGGGAAGGGGGGTGGTGAGGGGTGGACGGGCCGGTGCAGGCGGGAACCCGGCCCTGAGGTAGTGGAGGGATGGCGGGCGGTGGGGGTACAAGTGCGCGGTGACTTGCACAGGAGGAAGAGGGCGGGAAGGCAGAAGTAAGCAAAGAAGTCGGGACTGCTGAGTCTTTCCTCGTGCTGTTTGCATGGCTGCGGGCGGCAGGATGAGGTGGAAGAGGGGAAAGGGATCCGAGCGTGGCCGGGGGTGGGACAGAGCGTCCTGAGGGCCCATGGAGCGGTGTTGATGTGCTTAGTGAAACACCTGTGTAGGTAGGCCTCGCTCTTTAACACAGAGGTCACAAAACCTCCCTGCAAGGAATTGAAAGCACCAGTGGATTTATCCTCCTGAAAGTTCTTACATCCTTTCCTTATTTAGATCTTTTGTCCTTTCCTGTGGTCTTGGCTCTGTTGAGCTTCTCTCAGAATAACCTGCCTTGTTGAAGGGAGCCTCTGTCGGGGGAAGAGAAGAGGTCGTCAAAAACAAAAGCTATCTTTGTTTAAAGCTATTTGTGGATCAAGGTTGTGACTTAACTGTGAAATAACATGGCTCTTCTTTGCTTATATTAAAAACACAATAACACACAAATAATCAAAGTCTTGGTAACTAGGTTGAAATGTAGTTCAGCAGTGTGGGACTTTAATGTAGGTTTTACAGTGCCTCATCTCTCTTGTGACTAAATATATAATTAGTGTTAGGTCTTTTTTGTGCTTCTCTTTTAGTGTTTTATTTGAAGAAGGACTTCAGGGTAGAGATTGTAATTGATAATGCTTTTATTCTTTCCCACTTCCTTCCTGAGCTCTGTAGCTCTGTCTTCAGGTGTTTGTTTGTTATGGTATGTGATGTTATTTTACTGGTACTGAATATTATATCCAAACCTGTGGTGAGCTGGTGAATGGATTAGATTCCTGTGGACCTGTCTGCATTAGACTTGTGATTGCCTAATTGCCCATGATTGTGAAGAATGAGAATCTGTAAACAACTCTCAGGCTCAGTAAGGTGCTGATGAGCACCTCACCTCCTGTCTGCAGTGAGAAACTGGTAGCATTTCCGCATCCACTGGCTTACACGTAATAGGAGACAGCAAGAAAGTGGGTTAAGTGTGGATCCACTCTTTACAGGCTCCTGTTCTGCTTAACAGTTGCAGTTACAATTAGTGAACTGGAGTACCTGCTGCTAAATTTATGAATCTATTGCTGGATACCACAGTAAGATTTTTTTCAGGCTTGGGTATGGTTCTGAGTGGAAGCTTGCAGGTCCTCAGCATCTCTGAAAATGTGCTGAGTTTTAAACAGGTACCTGTATGCATTTCATAGCTCCAAGGCACTGAAGTCCCAGCTGTCCTCCTGGATGTCATAGGACATTAACTTTGCTCATCTCTTCTATATTAAAAATCCAAACACTCCAGTTAGGCCAAATATGTTAATCCCTCAGAAATCAATTGAGAGCACAAACCACAAGCAGAATGTAGGGAAACAGATGTCATCACGGCTCAGGGGATGACCAGGTTAGGAGAAGCACTCCTGGTCTTGTAGAAGGAGGCAAAATGCCCTCGAAAGGCCCTTGCTGAATAGGGGCAACACATTTCCCAGTCCCAAATTTGATGACCTGTTTGACCTTACATATATGAGGTATAAAAACTTTACTGAGGCATTTGGAATGATTTTATGCAGTACCTTCAAACCACAGTGCAGCTTTGGTATTTCTTTTCTAGCCACAGTTGGTCTGATGGTTTAGAAGAATTAAACCAAGAATATAGTTAACTGGGTTTGAAGCCTGGCCAGATGCAGCCTTATTGCTGGGCACCTTTAGCAGGTGTGTTACGGAAAACTAGAATTAAGAGCCCATGAAGATACACTTGAGAGTCAGGGCCACCTGAGATATCTTTGTTTTGGTTCTGATTAGGTCTTTTGATAACCCTTCTTTTATCCTGCAGTACTCAGGCTTTCCCCTGCTAAGTCCAGATAAAAATAATGTTTAATTTCTTCAGGTTGATTATCCCCTGCTTCCATCCCAGCGTTTCTCCTTTTCCTGACACTTGTGCTCCTGTGTCTCTCAGCTGAGGTTATTTGAGCTTTCTGTTTTCCTGTAGCTTGGAAGTTTCTCAGATGCTGTATCCCATGAGTTGTTTCCTTGATCTTCCACTCAGCAATAGCCCTGGCTCTTTCTCACTGTGTGCTGCTCATAGCTGGCAGCCACAGCACTTGCTGAGTAATTTGAATCTTGGATATCACGCTTCTCTTTGTGCTGTGTTCCTGGAGTGAGTGGTCCTGTGGCTTCACCCCTTTAGGATGTGCCTCACTCAGGTAAGGTGTCTTTAGGGTATCTGGGATGTGAGGAAGGTGGAGGGCTGGGAGGTGTGTTCCTCCTCCAGATCACCTGAGAGCAGTCTGAAGAAGGGAAAGTGAATTATGCAAGAGACTGCAATGGCTTGATCATATTTCTGTCTTAAGTTTCATTGGCAGACTCCAGTTTCACTGCTGCTGAGGTCAGATTGTTACGTTGGGGAGTTTGGTAAGCGTTTGCTGTGGAACAGAACTGTGAGTTTCTAGAGAAGCCCCTCAGAGCCCCAGGGTGACGTACATCTTCCTATCAAACTAGTTTTCTATTAATTAAGAAAGTATGCACCCTAGATAATGTGAACTCTTTGTAAGGATAGTAGAGACAAGTTATTTATCTTCAGCCTTTTAATACTTCTTTTTTTTTGACCTTTGTGTATTTCTTCTCTGTTAGTTATAACTATCTCCTGCATATCTGAAACACCTTTGCTGAAACCTACAGGAGGATCATTGCTCTATTTTCTAACTTCTCAATCTTGTCCTAATCAGGAATGTAAATACATGCATAATGCTCTGCATGTCATTAACTTCAGCAAAACACTGTCATGCTAAAATCAATGTTTTTTTGAATCTAATTTTCCTGCCTGCTTGAGAAGCAGCACCTGGAATTCACAAGCCAAGAATCCTGAGAATAGGTGTATACTGTAAACAGTATATGCTGTTTGCTTTCTGCATTTTTCAGTTCAGCCAGGGAAAAATAACTTAAAAATAGGCTGATGGTGATTTTTCTAGCCAGTGTCTCCCTTCAGCCTTCATACTTCAATAAAAAGCTTCATTGCTTCTTTAAAAATGAACAGAGTTAGCATGATATTTACTTACACTCAACTTGCCAGCAGTGATCTCGTTGTGAGCACAGCATTAACACATTCCAGAAATTTCAGGGAAAAAACCCTACACCTGTGGATAGAAACTTGCAGATTTAGAGGAATAGAGGGAAACCAGGAGAAAATAGTGTGGTTGGGGCTAGGGTGGCAGTGTAGCTGACCCTGGAATTCAGTTTCCCTAGGGCAGAGCTTTGTGTCTTAACTGAAAGATCAGGCTGTGAGGCTCTGTGTGGAGCAATCAGTAGGCAAGGATATGACAGAGGCGCTTTGCCAGCAGTTTGCACAAGTGTTTTTGCTTGATGTCAGTGATGTTGAGAATAAAAATGCTTGGGTTCTCACTCAGTTGTGGAGATAATTGCCACTGACATCTTGGAGATGATGAGTATATGTATTTGACACAGTTTATCTTTAAGAACAAGGAGATGAAATTTAATTCATGTTAAAAACCTGGGATCTGAGATGAGCCCTTGGCCCAGAACTTGAGTCTTGTCTTAATAGGTTGCCTTCAAGTCAGCCAGTCTGTAAGCCAGCACAGGGTTACTTTGGCTCAGATGCCACAGTGTGTAAGGGCTGTCCCTATCTGAAAGTCTTTGAAAATAGGACTGTGAACAGTACTGCAAGTACTGTGTGCTGCTGGAGTGCATTATCCTGTTGGTAAGAAGCATACAGTCTGGACCCCTTAGGAGCAAACCGTAAGTGCCACTGTTACTGATGATTTAATACAGCAGCTTTAACATCTCCGTTCTTCCAGGAAGGAGGGGAAAATGGTGTGCAACACTATTGTTGATACAAATAAAGACCTAATTCTAAATGGTGAGATTGAACATAAGGCAAACTGAATCAGATTTAAATTCAAATTAGACTTGAAAAAGTGTTTTGATTTTCTTTGCTGTGGCACATTTAGCATATGGTTCTGTCTGATCCCTGAGATATGGTAGCTGTATTTCATGCTCAACATTGTTTCTGTGTTAATAGGAAGCAGTATATGAGCTCTCAGTTAAAAGAATCCAAACAAACCCTTTCTTTGGAAACCAGCCAGGCTGCTGTGTATTTTTGATGGAAAAAAGCAGGGAAGAGCAGTGCACCCCTATCCACTCCTGGGCTTGTGTTGATCTGGTGTGTGGTAGTGTATAGGGAAATGTGCCTTGCACCCAGCTGCATGAGAGGCTGCGAGTATCTCGGTGGCTATGCATGGGTGAGCAGCAAGATGCTTAATGAGGGGATGCAGTAAGTATTGTGCTAACACTTTCTTAGAGGCACCAGAGGTCATGCCTTTACAATTTAGTAAAATAGGCCAGTGGCTGTTGTCCATCCCTGAAGCCAAATGGCAAGGCACAGCTCCCTCTTACGCTGCTGAGCTTGCTTCCTTTCCAAAATGGAGTGGCAATGACCACTGTCATCATTCTCCTGAAATTGTTACTGCACTTTCATGTAGGAGGGTTTGTCATATATAATTGATTTAAATTCTTTCATTCCTACACTTGGATTGTAAATGTCTGATCTAGGTTTTGGTTCCAGTGTTATACTTGGCCATGTATACCAGTTCTTCCTTGCAATATCATATTCATAGGCACACGTGCTTTTTGTTTAATTAAACTTTACTGTCAAAATATCAGCAGAGGGAATACCTGACAAAATCTGAGAATTGTAATGAGATTTCAGTTGTTATGGAAATACAGTTTGGGGACTAACAGCCTTTCAATTACAAACAGGATATTTATTCTGTCTCAGTTTTGAAAATAAACCTCAGAAAACCAGTTAGTTAAATGGTATTTTTATGTTCAACACGGATACTGTGAAGCTATGAAACCATTTAAAGTTTAATCATCAGAGTATAACAGAGTATGTCCAACAGTCCTTAATCTGATTATCAAGATACTCCTTTAATTTGTGCTAACACTGCACTATAAATACATAGAATCATCCAGCCATTCCACCACCATGACTTTTACCTGGGGATGTGAGAAGAGGTTGTGTATCTTGAATAGTTTGTGACTTCTGGATATCATCCTTTGACATTACTAAGTTTCAGATAGGAAGAGAGCTGTTTCTGGGTCATTCGTAATAGCCAATGGTCACTCAGGGGTTGTGCCATCTGGTACATCTTGTAAGTACTGAGGGGGAAGAAGTGGAGGTGAGAAAAAGGAAAAAAGACAATAGGTATTAAAGGAGAGGAGAAGTAGAGATGGAGAGAAACTATGAGGAGTGAACCCTGTCACAGTTAAGGTGTTACATTGTGTTAATCATAACCAGGGAGAATGTATTTGCTGATGTTAATGTGGGACAAATAGGTAAAAGTAACCAGTGGAAAAGGCAACAAGATAAGTATTAGAAAAAGTCCTTAAAATGCTATTTATTTAATCCTGCTGGTAAAAGAATCTCTTTCACTGGTGAAAACTGGTCTCCAAAGGAAAGTTAAAGCTCGCTCCCAACTATAGCTTTACTTCTTACCCACCCTTTGGCTTTCTGCATTTCTGATTGAACCTGGTGCTCAGTTTCTTCATTTAATTGTAAAAGTTGCAGTTAGTCAATTTTGTAGATGGGAGTCTGGTGGTGTCTTGAGTGTGAACGACTTAGAGTTACTTGTCCGTTCTTGGGAACCATTTTCAGTGTCGCTTCTCAGAGATTTTGTAGTAAGAAATCTGAACCAGTCTTAAGGTGTCTCTGATAGTGTGTTGTACACCGGCACCAATCTAATTTTCATTCAGAATGTAGGCTGCAATTAAATTAGGCATATAATTAAAGAATTTGCAGTAAGATTTTTCTGGGTACAAAAAGTTGTTTGTAATGAGAAGAGCCTGTGCTCAGATCCCATCAACCTATTTTAAAAGGAGGACTGAGTGCAAAAACTGATGTGCAGTAGGCATGTAGTGAATCACGTTGATGTTCCTTATAGATGTGTGTTGAAAGCGGCTTTTATGGTGAGTGAGCAGCCTGGCCTAGTGAAAGGTGTCCCTGCCCATGACAGGGGTTGGAACTAAATGAGCTTTAAGGTCCCTTCCAGCCCAAACCAGTCTATGATTCTGTGAATAGGGTGCGTTCCTGGAAACCATGTTGCATTTCAGTTAAAACTCACATTTTGGTTAAAATTGTGTATTAACATTTTCCCATTTCAGCACTATTTTCAAATATTTTATTGAGCACTGTAACGTGGAGGTTTTCTTCAGTTATCCAAAAAGAGTCCACTGACTTCCTCCACTGTAGAGTGCTATTTCTGAAGTTATGAAACCCAAGGGATTCCTACCGGAGTTGTGCCCCACTGCCACGCTGCAGACAGAGAGGGGGGATCAGTGGCTGCTGCTGCTGCTCCCCTCATCTCCAGAGACTTGACTTTCAGAGGATGTGACCTGAAAAAAAATGGAGTGTAATAAAACTTGTGCCACTTGTCAGCCTTTGGGTTACTCCCAGGACATGTCCTTAAGAGCTTCCATGTTAGCAGTACGAGTAAATTTTAATCTGGCAGGTAACTGAGCTGTGGAAATCTTCCACCAGCTCTCTTAGGGCAGCTGCTTTCCCATTAGGTCCCCTTGCAGCATGTCATAGTTGTAGCAGGCTCAGTAATCTGGCTCATGATTTACCCTAGTGTGTATACATATCTCTAGTTGTTATTTCTGAAAATAGACTTTTAAGTACACTATAACTGATTGTAGCTGTATGAAACATGGCTCTCTTGGAATCATAGAATAGTTAGGGTTGGAAAGGACCTTAAGATCATCCAGTTCTAACCCCCTGCCGTGGTCAGGGACACCTCCCACTGAACTGTGTCACCCAAGGCTCTGTCCAACCCAGCCTTGAACACCACCAGGGATGGAGCATTCGAAACTTCCTCTTAAGCGATATCTATCCAATTAGACAGTGTTCTCATAGGACATGACTTTGGTGCCGTATGTTGTTATTAGGTTTGTTATTATGCATTGCTTTAATAAGACTGCAGAATGATTCTGCGAGGAGTGCAGTGGACTGTACTATTTGTATCTTCTCCAGAAAATGCTAAGGATTTTCTGAAGGATTTTATAGCCTGGAAAACCTAAGCAAGGGGGTGGTACCTTTTCCTACTAGTGATAGTCACATATCCTTTGTTACCCATTGCTTCTTCCTAGCAGTAATAAAAACAAATGCGTCTGGGGGACAATTAATTTTTGTTAACTTTGTATTTTTCACTAAGAATGTTTCTTGGTAACTCCCAGAAGCTGGGATTTCTGTGGGAGCAACAGAAGTTGATCTGTATCCAGAGATCTTCATTTAGCTCGGTCATTGCCTGTTTCATGTCAAACTGATAATGCTGTTTAGATTAGACCTGAAAAGGTTGAAAAGTTTAGAATTAAATGGCAATGCTTTATGATAGACAAGGCTTGTCTACCTGTCTACTGCAGCCAGTTGCAGTTTATAAGCATGTAATTCCTGAGAATCAGCCAGATGTGTCAGCTGTGGGATCCTGAAAGGAGGGATCTAGGTGAGGACTTGGAGAGACACCTTTATGTTTTTTTGACTGTTCTATCATAATGAAGCAGGGCCAGAATCCAAGGCAAAATTGTGGCCAGCAGTGAATGACTTACAGGGCTTTATTGCTCTCAAATCCATATAATTAAGGGTTAGGTTTGTTTCACCTGACTTCAGTGGTTTAAGTGCCTTTAGTAGTGAATAGAGAAGGGTCCTTCTGCAAGATCCTTGTTTTGTGTGGGTCAGCCATCTCTGCAAGAATAAGTTTCTCTTCCTGCCTAAGCTCACGGGTGGCTGCTTGGCAGGTACGGCAGACCTGGCTTCTCTATCCCATAAAAGTCTGTGTTTGTGCTCTGGTGACCCTCTGGCTTGAGGGGAGGATCCAAAGAGCTTCCAGGTTGGAAGGCTGGCTGTTCTGCTCACCATAATCTTCTCTCTAAAATGGGTTTGAAATCTGCTTTTGGGAAGTCAACAGCCTGCAGAAATTTAATGCTTTTTCCGTTTCTTGCTTTCAGCCCTGTGACACCCACTTGGATCTGACCATTCCCCAGTGGAAAGCACAAGCCCAGCAGGTTGGAGGAGCAGTCTGCAGGCTCCCCTTTGTGAGCAACAAAAACGACTCCACTCTGACACAAGGTAAGGTCATCCAGTGGGGGAAAGGCACCCCATGTGGGGGAAGAGCAATCTCAAGGTCAGCACTAAATAACCTTAACTGGCTTTTCAAACCACAGAAGTTGTCTCGCACCTGTGGGTGCTGTAATCCTCTGTTTTCTGTCCCTTGGCAGTAAGTCTGAGCTCCCCCATTGCTGTCCTCTCTGTAGTTACAACTGTGTGAAGGATGAGAGCTGGGGACAGGCAGCTGTCCCTCTCTTTCTTGCACTCTGACCTTAGTTTCAAGACTTCCCACAACTCTCACTGCTGCTGATAGTCACAAAACATCATCTTAACAGTTTGCCCTCTGATGTCTGCCAGCTTACCAGCCTGTAGCTGAGGTGTTATCTATGCTTTGCAAATACCACAAGCACCACCTGCAAAACTGAACTGAATCTACCATTTTGATGCAATGAAACAGCTTTACAGAAGGAAAACATGCCTTTTTCTTTTTTTTTTTTTTTTTAAATGCCTCTGCTGTGTGAACCAGAAGAGTGTGTGTCACCTTCTCACTGGCATAGTGTTTACCTGTTAGCAAGGATTACCCCTAAACAAATATTTGAAAATGTCATCACAGAAGAATCTAGCTTTTGACAAATTCTGGTTTTACTCTGTTTTTACTTTTACAGTCAGGTTTGAAAAGCAAGGCTGTGAGTGCCACTTAGCTTGTCAGTCAGCTGTAAACTGAACATGCAGAATAAAGGGATGTGAAATTTTTAGACTTCAAAAACCATGGAAAACGTTTAAGGAACAAAAGTGTTTATTTTATGTACATTGAGATTCTCAGCTGGTGTCAGCAGCTCAGCTGAAATCAGTGCCACCTCAGAGCTGACTTCAAAACCGCAAGTGTTAATGCAAAGAGCGGGCCCTCTGAAGCAGCCTTTAAATGCCACATAGAAGGAAGTATGTCAAAGTCCCTAAAAGATCCATATTAAAAAAAATAGTCCAAGGTAGTATTTTGCTTTTTTACTTTTCTCTTTCTGCTGTTCCCCTTCCTGATATATCCCAGTAACACCCTATCTGTCATTTTTTCTCAAGGAGAACAATACCTCCTGCAGAGCTGTGTGGTGGCAGTGCAGTGGCTTGTATCCTGTGGAGCTGGATCATAGTGTGTCACTGTTCCTTTGGTTTTTGGTGGATTATATTTCTAATCCCAGCTGTTTATATACGACAGTGTTCTTGTGTCAGATGACATTTCTGCCTTCCCTTCTATTGAAGACATGAGCTTCATTTTTAATGAGATCCTGAGATACAAACCTTCTGTATGTTTGAAAGGCAGAAAAGAGAAAGAGGAGCCTTTTTAACTGAAAACTTAAACGTTTCCTGGAAATTCTCTGTCCTGTGGTAATCCACCTACTTGGTCCAACTTTCTCTGCTGTTAATAAAGCTGGATTAAGCCTGAGGGTTACTGTGGAACTTTCCTTACATGATAATTCAGCCTGACAAAGAAGGTATAATACTTTGTGAATTTAAACTCGTCGTACTACTTTTTCCTTCTCTTTTTGTAAAGCTCCCTTACCTGCCAGACCAGATGGGACAAAAATACATTGTCAGTTACACTGAATGTAGCAGTTCAGCAACATTCCTGGCTCTTGATAGTATGCTTTTAGCAAAAAATGTTTGTTCATGTTTACTGGTTTTATTCAGTGTGATGGAATATTATGTAGTATGAAATATGTAGTAGTATGTTCACTGTATTCATATTTATTGATAGCTAAGATTCTATCATTTTTAACCTAAGCTGAACACAGTGTTATACTGAGGTCCTCAAATACTGACATTCCTTACTGGTCATCTAAAAGCGTACAGTGGGCCTGTGAGGTATAATCTAATGGTAATTTATACTGTGTTTTCAGTGTATTTGTTAACCCAAGCCTTGTTCCACAGTGTTGTTGCAATGGTTGTTATGTTTTTTCCCCTCTTAGCATTTGGCTACAGCTGAATTGTTTATGAAATTACTTCTTGATATTTCAGCTTCTCTCCGGCTCTGTGAACTCTCATTTTGCAAAATAATCTTTCTTTCTCTTTTCTCTCTTTTGCTTGAACTAGATGGTAGCCGTAGCTTTTCAGTTTGGGAATTTGGGTTTGCTTTTTGTAAACAGTTCATTCTGTTGTCATCTCTCAGTAAGTGACTATAAATTATATTTTGAAAAGTTTATAAAGCAACATCATGTATACAGACTTTTAAATGTCATCTTTGAAAAGCATCTGTTCAACTGGTGACCAGCAGAATGAACAAGATGACTTGTTTTCTAGACCTTTATATGCCAGTTGGTTAAAAAGATAAGGACTTCAGCTTTCCATGTAAATATTACATCTTTCCTTAAGTAATATAGAAATTCTGCATTGCAGAATCAGATTTAGATGCAAAACAACCAGAAAGTAAAACCCAATATGAAAATGAACAAAAATTATTTGAATTCCTGCTTTAGTCTTGTTTTCCACTGAGTCTGTGGAATCGCATCAGTGGGAGAGCTTAGATCCCCTTGGGCACTTCTGGCCGATGCACAAGTTCCTGATTTCCTAAACATCTTACACTTCAGTGTGCTCAGTCTCTGTGCTTCACACACTGATTAATTTTATCAGTTTCTCACAAACTGTATACAAATGTTATGTTGATAGTTGCAAATATATACAAAAATGTTTGTGCTCCAGTAGCACCTAAGGGTGTTAAAAAGGTGGCATTTTGTCTTGCTATGTACCTTCAAGAACATTGGTTTTGCCTTGAAAGCTCTCTGGCTTAAATTTAATGTAAAAATAGAACATAAAAAAACAAACCAACAAGCTGAAACAACTCCCTAGTAATAGAACTGGAGCAGTAATTGGTTTATGCAGTTGTGCTATAATGAAATGTGGGCATAATTTCGCTAGTTCAAACCATGCTCATGCTCTTTCAAAACATTACTCAAAAGTAAATTTGTATTAACTACTTGAACACTATCAGACATTTAGCAAAACAAATACGTAATGTTGAAGGGAGTTTATTGGGTAACAATAAACATTGGCTGCAGGAAATTCCCCGTTTTGTACATTTTTACTTCATGGCTATGTTGTATACTTGATACTTCTGCCACGTGGAAGCCTGGGAGGCTGGTGCAGTGGATGCCACACCTTGTACACTGCCTGTGTGTGTAAGGGTTTCTTGGTTAATACTTATTTTCATCTCAAATTTCTTAGGGAGCTTGTAGAGTCTGTCACTGAACACTTGTAAGAGCAAGAGTTACCTGTTGGCATATACCTGGGTCTATTTAATCTTGCTTAGGGGCAGAGAATGCACTAAACACCTTCTTGATGGCCCTAATTTGTGTGATATTTGAGCTGCTTGAAGCGGTGAGCTAAAAGCTTGCTGGTGTAAATAGTTCATGAAGCTGAGAAAGTGTAATAGAACTTATTTTTCCTGAAGAAATGTATTCACTGAATGTTGCACACCATTTTCTGCTGATGATAATCAATTAATAGTTCTCTAAAATTTCTTCATTAATTCACCTGTCTGTGAGGAAGACCAAAACCACTTGTTCATTAGTGAAAAGCATTTTGCTAAAAGAACATCTGGCCCCATCCAGAGGGTGTGTCAATTCCTGCTCTAGTTTCTGGATGTGGATAATTGAATTAATGAGCTGGCCTATAATGGGGACATGCCTTGAATTCAGGCTTTCTTAAAGAGGACAATATGTGGCAAATTCCTGTCAGGCTCATTGAATTCTAATACTTTCAGAAGAGTCATGAACTAGTTAAGGAATATTCTAGGTGCACCCATCAGTTATTCAGTCAGAGGAATGCCAACAGGATATCATCATTCCCTGGCTGGAGTTGCTCACAGGTCACTGGAGAGACTATTGGTATTGTCACCTCTGGCAGTACATAAAACTCACTGTAATGCTTGAAATCACCTTTCCATATGCTTCTCCTCCGTTGCAAAGGTTGTCATGATTCTTTGGTCATGATGTAATGTATTGCCTTGATGGCTGTTGGGTGAGGTTGCCTAAATACCATCATTAGAGTGATCTGTCCCTTGTAAAAGGTTTTTATGAAGAGAGTGCAGTGGCCTAAGAGCAGTTGTTTTCAGTTTGTTGAAATGTGTTTCAAACCCAGTGAAAATACAGTTGTGGGTAAGTAGTTGACAGTTATGTGTGTGTGGAACCTTTTATTTCCTGCACCCCAAGCCACTGGAATGGCAATGATCCCAAAAACAGGCATTGGTAAGGTACAAGGTTTTTGTGTAGTACATTTAAAGTCAAGATCACAGGAGCATGCAGAAGAAGAGCTTAAGCTGACTTCCATTTCTACCCAACTAAATGTTGTGTTAGTTCTGCTGTCATACTGAAAAGAAGCTGCAAGTTAGATGGATTCATTAGGATTTTATCCATTTTATTATGGCAAAAGAAATAGGTAAGTTAGATTTTTAGTTTATCTTAACCCAGAGCATTCACATCCACTTCATCCCTTGCCAAGAAGAGACATTTTTAACCACTCTGTGTTTCATTTCTTATTTACTGGATCATATTCTAGAGATGCTGTGGAGATTGCTGTTGCCGATATCGTTGGTGGCCATGGGATAAGCAAAGTGAACCTACCACAGTCTTTGGTATCTTTCTCTGCCTTTCTCAACAGAAATCTAACAGGCAGTTAAAAGCAGAGGCTGTAAAACCCTTCAGGCCAGAGAAGGCAGGGCAGGTGTAACTCAAGGCTGAGGAGTGGTGGAAAGAGTAGTATGTCTGGTTCCTTTGCTGAACAGTCCTAGAGTTAGAAGAGACAAAAAGCAATGAAGCTGAGCATCAAATGTTATCCTTTGAACTTCCTAGGCTTATTCTGACTCTAGCTGTGCAAGAAGGGCTGGTGTGTAGCTTAGTTTAGGATGTTGCATTAGACCTGGTTAATAGGGATTGACATGAACACTGGTTGTCCTTTAATAAGCAACAACTTAAGTATGTGGTAACTGTGTCCTTTATTTTAAGGTTGAATAGAGATGATCAGTGTTGTAATAGGGGATTAGGTTATATAGGTTTGAGATGATAAGGAAAATAATACGATTGAGGTTTGAGAGAAGTATGGACAAACCCTTCAAAGCCTCATCTGAATCGTCACATTGCATCATTAATGTACAGCTGTGTGATCCTTCAAACAGCGCAAGGCCTCTCAGGGATGCCAATGATATTGTTTAAAGCAGTTGGTATAGTGCAGTTAATATCAGTAAAAGTTTTTTTTGTTGTTTATTTTAAAATCTATATTGGATGAGTATCTGATGCTGAGGGAAAGACTAAGAATAGAGCAAATATAGTGCAGTGTATCACAATTTGGCCTCCAAGTGTTTGTGTTAACAACAGGTTTACTGAGAGCTCAGTCATGTAGCCTGCATGCAGAGTAGCTACTTGGTGAACTCAAGCTGTGATTTGTTTTCTCAAGAGTCTCTGGTGCCTCCGTGCCAGTTGTGCCATGGAGGGACGGACTCTGTGCCAAGAAGTACTTGTTGGTTTAAGATACACAAGTCCTAATTTTCAAGAATGCTGGTGTTAATTTTTAGACATCAGCTTTGTGTTTGGCAAGAACAAGAAGGCCCTTAGAAAAGAACTGAGGGCAGCATTTCTCTGCTATGTAAATGCTTAGTGGGACATAATTTTTTTAATGCTGTGTATTGCTGGGTCTCTTGAAGTTGGATGAGATGCAAAGGGAACATGAAGAAGTGAATTCAGTTTAGAGAGAAAGCTGAGTGTAGAAGAACTGAGCTTTTCAGAAGTATGAAGGTGGTGGATTAAGTGTATGTGGGACTATTGTTCACTGAGTTGTGCAGCATGAGAGCTAAGAAATGAAATTTCCAGCTGAAATTTGTAGATTGGTTTAAAACAGAAGTTACATTTTTTCACAGGATATTGTACTCTTTTTCACAGAGGATATTGTACTATATGGGTTTTGTATCCTGTAACCACCACAACAAAGCTTCTAGTAAGGGTAAGAGACTTCTTGGAACAGAGCAGAAAGGTTTCTACTAATGCTGTCTGAGTAGGACTGGGTCAAACCCAGACAGCTACATCTGAATACTATTGTACTGCGGAGTGTATCAACCTCAGCCTTGCTGTTCTCTGCTCAATGTGATAAGGAAACCTGGTCAGTGCTGGCAACAAAGGATTGCCAGCATGATGACTGTTGGAAGGCACTTGAGAAGAAGAGAACCCTTCTCTCTGAAGGTTTTCAAAGCATCTGGGAGTTCCAAGACTAAACTTAGTGCACTGTGGGGAAGCTCAGCAACCTTTGAATTGAAAACATTCCACTTCAGGTGGAAGTCTTACTGCTAATGTCATGGTTTAAGCTATTCAAAATATTGTTTGCACATTGAATGAGCATAAATATCCCATTTGCTAATTATGATGCTAATAGGCCATTAACAACTGATTCTGTTCACACTTAGTGATGATACTCAATTCAGGTTGCTTACTATTGTGTTTGCATTTAGTGGTGCTAATGAGGCAGGTGAGATACTCATGTGATTTGTCCTCTGAAGGCTTACCTGAATAATGTTCCTATAAACATAGTCCTGTTTTGCCCTCAATACCATTTATTCTCTCTTCTGTTTCCTGCCTAACCCTCAAGTAGTTGGAATTTCCATGCAATTGTCGTGTGCAATTTGTGTTCGGACAGTGTTCTCTGTACTCCTTTCTAGGGCTGTATTAATTTCTTCTGATTTATCTGTCAGTGGTAATGTTATAATGTTCATAATGCCAGTAACAAGGTGTATTGTTACTGGCAACAAGTGTATAACTCGTTTCAGCTGGGATGCTGGGTAAACAGCACCTGCTCACATCACACAGCTCTTGAGGAAGGTGAGGTTGGGGTAGATAGAGACAGACATGCAGTGCAGGCTATGGCCCTGGTGCACCATGGCAGGTGGGATTGTTACTATGGTACCAAAATAAGTTTTGTCTAGATAACACTGGCTAGATTAAATTCATGGGTTTCCCGTGATGCTCATGGCATCTCTCCCAGCTGAAGCTGTCGCCCATAGTCTCACTGAGGCAGTGATGTGGTATCTTTTTTGCGGTATCAACATGAGAAGGACATGGAGCTGTTGGAGCAAGTCCAGAGGAGGCCACAAGGACAATCAGGGTCTGAAGCACCTCTCATATGAAGACAGGCTGAGAAAGTTGGGGCTGTTCAGCCTGGGAAGAGAGGGCTGCGTGGAGACGTCATAGCAGCCTTCCAGTATCTGAAGGGGCCTACAAGGATGCTAGAGAGGAACTCTTCATCAAGGACTGTAGTGATATAGCAAGGGGTGGTGGGTTCAATCTGAAAGAGGGGAAATTCATGTTAGATATAAGGAAGAAGTTCATTACCGTGAGGGTGGTGAGGCCCTGGAACAGATTGTTTACAGAAGTGGTAAATGCTGGCAGTGTTCAAGGCCAAGTTGGACAGAGCCTTGGGTGACGCCTCGTGGTGTCTCTGACACCTCGTGGTGTTTCTGCCCATTGCCCAGGGGTTGGAACTATTTGAAAGTTAGAGAAAAATGACTATGCTTTCTTTAATTGCATTTATACTTTCTACATTCTAGAAAGATCCAAGTTTGTAAAAATGGAGACTCTAAATTACATTCATATTATCAGTAGGGATACTGTGCTGAATAAATCCTCTGTGGAAATAATAGCTGGCGTTTTGTGTAGCAGATCCTTACTGGAAAATCCAAATTGATGCCTGGTGTAACTGTGGTTAGTGCAATGTGTTATATGAACAAGGGTTTAGGTCTGTGGCTCAGATGCTTTGTGGGTTTTCATAAGTGAAGTTCCACTAATGTACTCAATACCTCTGTGGTGATTCAGAGCAGGGACAGTGTTTATTGCTTCTCCACAGAACCCAGGTCAACAGGCCCTAAATGCAATACTTGTTAATAAATGGGCTGGGTCATCATCTGGACATACAGAGGGTGTCTAGTCGTGTAACTAGCACAGAGCCAAACAAAGCTCGCTGAGATATCCACTGGGATGGGGATCACATGATCGCCCTGAAGGAAACACAACTGTGCTGGGGGGAGGTGGATGGGTACATAGTGCCTGTCAGAACTTGGTGCCAGTGCAACCAACGGCCTTACTACAGAGAGTAAATCCACTGATAAACCAGTCCAAAGCCCATGTCATGGTATCGGTAGAGGCATGCAAACACAGGTAATGCTCTCACAGGGAGGATGTGTTTTACGAGAGGAATCAGCATGCTGCAGCTCTCACACAGGTGCTCGACTGGAGGCAGCTGGACTTGGATGTCCTTTACATAAAATGTCAGAGGCTGCCTTCGGAGGGTTTTCTGTTCCTGTTGTAATTCCTTTGTCACAAAAATTTCTGTGTATTTTCAGCAAAAGTAAATAAGCATTGCATAATGTGGTTGATTGGCATGGGTTTTATTAGTCTAACTGGCATGGGTTTTATTAGTCTAACTGGAGATCTCCACTGAGATTTGTGTGCATCTGTCAATTTTGTTCTCCTTTCTCCAGTTTCTTTATCAGAGAAGACGTGTTTACCTGGGAACAGTGACTTCCCCCAGGATGGTGGGTTGCTAATGAGACTGAAAACTGATACTTGGTTGTTTTGAACTGAGTTTGTGATCTTAATGCGTTGTGTACATGTGGCTACCCAAAATGTGCAAAGGCTTTCAAATTTGTAAGTTGTGGAAAGATTTTCTATTCTTCCATTTGTTATGCTTCCAGTTTCATGGAACCTTGTTTGTTTGCTATCTATTCATAAGGGAAAGAAGAGAGAATCCTATCCTAGAGTAAAACTATTCATTTAAAAGAATCCTGTCCTAGAGTAGAGCTATTAGTTTAAAAGACAATGTATTGTCTGTACAGATGCCTGAGATCTGCTTCCGCTCTACATATCTGCTGTGTTAAAGCACATGGACATGTGTTGTAATATAAATGAGTGTAATCTTGTTGAATACGCTCCAATGTATATGGAGATAATCCCATTTAGGCAGCTCAAGAACCTCATGGGAATGTTTTGTTACTTGCTGTACATACTTAGTCTGTTAAGTCTCATTCATTGTAAACTGTGTTGTCATGGTTTAAGCCTAGCTGGTAACTCAGAACCATGCAGCTGCTCACTCCATTTCTGCTCTTGCTCTCAGTGGGATGGGGAGGAGAACTGAAAGAATGTAAATCCCACTGGTTGTGATAAGGACAGTCCAGTAACTGAAATATAATACAAAACTACTACTTCTACCACCAATAATAATGATAAGGGGAGAGAATATAAACCTAAAAAGGGAAGGGAAATAAAAATAACAGTAAACACAAGTGATGCCCAGTACAATTGCTCATCACCCCCTGATCGATACCCAGCCCAACCTGAGTGGTGATCTGGGCCTTCTGGGTGACTCCTCTCATTTTCTGTTCTGGGCATGGTGTGCTGTGGTATGGAACACCCCTTTGACTAATTTGGGTCAGGTGTCCTGTCTCTGCTTCCTCCTGGCTTTTTCTGCCTCTTCTCACTGGCAGAGCATGGGACTGAAAAGTCTTTGATTGGGGTAAGCATTACTTAGCAACAGCTAAAACATTGGTGTGTTATCAGTGTTGTTCTCAAACTAAAGCCAAATCACAGCACTGCACCAGCTACTAGGAAGGAGAAAAATGACTTACAGCTGAACTCAGGACGTGTTCATAGCATGTTATGAGCCTCATGTTTTAGTTCCTCACCTGGTTCCTTTTCACCTCACCACATTTTAACAAGTAGGCTTGATTAGGAAGTTATGTCCTGTTGAACGAAGCGATTGCATCTGGGGAGGCAAACTCCCTCCAGGAGCCTGCTTGAAATCTGCTACAAGGAAGGGCACATGCTGCTCGTTTAAAGGGAATCCTTCCCTGTACCACGTTAATGGAATGAGAAGAATGTATCCCTGGTGATGTGCAATAAACTGAACAGCGGCTGCTGCGTGGTGCTTAGTTGCTGGCTGGGGTTAAACCACAACAGCAACTTCAGCTGTGTGTGGTTTTTACTCTTTCTTGTTTGTTTTGCTTGTGATTTTTCTCCATGTAGAGACTGTACACAGCTAGATTAATTAGGCCTGGTGAATTTCTTGAGATCCTATGACAGCAGCTCTTAACCTTTGTAGCTTGCTACATGGTAATTTACTTGCTAAAACTTAAATTAGCACAAATGTTTTACTATTGATGTGACTCATAGTATTTTTAGGAAGAATAGTTTAGTCTTCCATGACAGGCTGATCAAATTATTTGAAGTATATTGCTGCATTTTTTCTTGCTTTTCTATTTCCTTTGCATACTGCTAGCATGACATAAACTAGTTTATTTCTTCTGGTAATGCCGAATGATTTTCTTAATTGAATTTTAATCCAGCCCCCCGAAATACTAACAATCCTGTGCTGTTTGAGGCAAGGGGATGCCCCGAATCATGTTCCTCCAACCTAAATGTGTTTCCAGTAAGCTGAACTGAATGGGAATGGACTGACTTGTGTGTTCAAGGCACTCGAACTGTAGACAGGATCTGACAGTTGAGTAATTGACTTCTGAGCTGGTTGGCTGTCTTTGCGCAGGTCAGCCACAGCTCTGGTTTCCCTCCCTGTCATTACATCATCTTTCATCTGTCTTCACTTATCATAGATTAGCCAGGAAAGTTAATAAATTCCCGTCTTTCACTAAAATTCCTCTTTTTAAGAGTATGATAAAGAAACAGAGACTGCAGCTGCTCTGAGTTCTTTGTGATCTATAACTGGGGCAGAGCAGTCTCCATCCTGTTGTCACAATGGTAACAAGTGTTCCCACAATTCAGTAACCATTGTTTGGAGGTAAATAACATGGAGCCATCTGGACTGCTGAAAGCATAGCAAATACAGTACTCTGCTAGCTGGAGTAGAGTAAGGCAGTTTCTTCCTTATAGGTAATAGAAATCTGGATTTTATTCTCTTCTTGATAATACTTTTTTCTTTTTGGTCAACATTTGATAACATTCCCAACCCTTTGAAAGAGCTGAAGTCAAAAAGGCAGACAGGCCACTTGTTTCCTAAATAGAATTGGTAGGTTTTCCTTTGATTTAAGGCTCAAAATCCAGTTAAAGGTATGGATAGAAAGTGGGTACAAGTCTTTCTGTCAGTCTAAGTTTCAAAATTGTCCACCTTCTAATAGAGAAACTGCACTGCAAAATTTAGGGTTGACGTCGTTGTGTTGGGCAGATCTGATGAGTTGCATGAGAAATTACATCCAACGTGAGTACCTTCTGGCTTTTCAAAAGGACTTATTTTTATTACTTATCCTGGGTTTTGCAGTATTTGGGAAATGAAATAATTGAGCCGTGAACTGAGGATGACACATTTTTTCTTTCAGCACTGATTGCTTATAGTTTGCAGTAATACTCATTACTTTAATTATATTGCCATTTTATGGTGAGATAAGCAGAGGAAGGAGGTGTTTTTCTTTCCATAACTGAACATTTCTTTTAACCTACTAGGAACAGGCAAGAAGAATTCAGGATCTGATGCTAGTTTTGTTTCGTTATCAGAAACTCAGAATTTAAGCTATTTGGAATCCTTTTATAGGATACAACTTTCCTAGTAATGTGAGTCCTTCTAAGCATATGTTTTGTAGTGGAAACATTTCATTTCAGAACTATTGAGCATAGACACTGAGTAAGTTCCAAATAAACTATTAGCAAGACATGGAGATGTTTTTTCGGGGATCAAAAAGCATTGTTGGTGGTGTGTGGATTTCATGCTTGAGCTTGACTGTAATGTTTAGTCAGAGTTTTGGGTATACTGCAGTTGGTTTAGTAACTAAGGACCATCCTGTACTGAAGTGCCAAGTGAACAAATTGCTTCATGTGCTCTCTTTGTGTTTGAATTCTTCTTAGTTGATGACCCAGAGGTCTTCAGAATCCTCACATACAAACTAAACCGTGCTCTGCTTGACATGATTGTCAGTCCAACTGTTTGTAATACCACTGTTAGTTAAATATCTTGCAAGCTCTTCTGATCCTGACTGTTCAGTGTTTTCCCTAAAGGGACCTTTTTAATGAAGGTTGTACTATCCTAAGTAAGCTGTTGGAGAAGCCAGCAGTCAGAGTGGTGTGCTCTGAATTTGTGGCTGTCCCATTTTATGAGAGGAGGAGGTGGCAAATCTAGAAAGCTGTTGCCCTAAGGGTTCCTGCTGTAGTTCCTGTGCTTGGGAAACCTCTGGTGGAAAGCAGCACAATGACACTTTGGATTAAAGTTCTGGAAGACTGTTTGTTTGGGCAGCAGTACTGTCCAGTAGCATTTGGGTTTGGGAAGGATTTTTCTCTGCTGCTGTGCTTGTCCTGTTTAAAGCCCTATTTTTTTTCTGTTTAAAGTGGAGAATATTTGTATGAGAGCACTGAATTCTGCCTAAATCAGAGCAGCCAGTTACATTCAACTTGAGACAGTAAAGCTTGAAACTTCTCAGATTCTGATAGATTTATGTTTCTATCAGATCTTTTACTTATGGGTTCCTATGCTCCACATTTATTCAGGCTGGTTAAGCTTCATATAAGGAAGAATTTCTTTACTGTAGGGTGGTGAGGCCCTGGCACAAGTTGCCAAAAAAAAGTGGTAAATACTCCATATCTGCCAATGCTCAAGGCCACGTTGGGTGAGGTGTCATGCTCGTGGCAGGAGGTTGGAGCTGGATGATCTTAAGGTCTTTTTCAGCCCAAACCATTGTATGATACTGTAAGTCCAGGGAACTGGAAGAAGCTGCCTGGTGCCTGGGTGAGAAAGGGTGGCTGAGGCATCTCTCCTGTATGTCTGCTTTGCACTTAACAGAACATCCCTGGCGTTTGTGCTAACTTGTATTATTTTAGCATATTCTGTTGCCTAAATTCTTGATATTGCCTTTTTCCTGTGTCTGCTTAGTGCCTTCAAAGAGCCAATGTGTGGGACTGTGGAGGTTCTCTGTGTACATATTTATATTGGCTGTATTTGGACAAGAAGTAACATTTGTTTGTTGCTGCTGGCATGAACTGGCTGCCGTAAGTAGTGAGTAAAAGCTGGAAAGCATCTGGCATTTTTGAGGACCATTCTCTGCTACCACTCACTCCACAAGCATTTCTGTTATGTTTAGGGTGCTGGGGAAAGCTGATTAGAGTAGTCAAGTATAGCAAAAAACCAAGAGAGTCACAAGTATGTGAATATATATTCGTTTCAGTTAAGTGCTCAACTAGTTGTAGGCTTTGTATTTAGTTCTGAAAAGGTCCATGGGGAGTTCTTTCTGTTCTGAATTTTAAATATATTTTAGCTTGCCTCTTCATTCTTGGCTGAGCTCGAATCAAATCAGGTTTGCTTATTAAGTCTCTCTCAAGTGGTATTTGAATCCATCATGCATGTATGTGCAGGGATGCAAGCCTTGGTTCTGGTCCTTACTTAAGTATTTGAGCTCTCAATTTAATAGAGAAAATAAGTGCGGAATTCAGTGGGTGTGTTTGGGGTCTGTTAGTGTTAAAGACATCTGGGAGTCTCTGATTGTTACAAAACTAATGGACTGCCTGGAGCCTGTGGGAGTGGGAAGTGGCTCCAGCTCTCTGTAAATCATGTGGGTGTGCTGTTAAAGCAGCAGTTGGTAGTTTCATGAGCAGAACTGGGCTGATTGAGCAGGTTTTTATAAATCCAGGTGCTGTAAAGTGTTTGATAGTCACGTCAATGCTTCTGGTAGTCACGTTCTGTGAACATTGCATGGAAATTATCTTTGATTTCAGAAGTTGCTAATAATAATAAGGATCTTATCTACAAATAAGTCTTCGGAGAAGCTGTGGCTGCCCCATCCCTGGCAGTGTGCAAGGCCAGGTTGGACACAGGGGCTTGGAGCAACCTGCCCTAGTGAAAGGTGTCCCTGCCCATGGGAGGGGGTTGGAACTGGATGAGCTTTAAGGTCCCTTCCAACCCAAACCATTCCATGAGTCGAGGCTGATGACATATTTTGTTTACATGAAATGGGGAAAAACACTTAGGATGCTCTGATAGCATTAAAATTCTAAGGGTTGCTTGTGTTCAGAGAAGTTAGGGTTAAATTGATGAAATGTGTCATTTTAACTTGCGTTAATTAAAACATGCTAATCTTGACGCTGAATGCTCCCAAATGCTTCATTTTTGAGTGTTTCAGTAGACCCATTTTCTGTACCATCCTCATAGATTTACAGAGATGGGTATTTCTACATGGCTGTGCAGACATCTGTGCAGATAAGCTGGCTGGTCAGCTGGGAGCTGGTTCAGAAACACAAAGTGGGGCTGCTGTGGCTTTGAAATAGAGCTAAGAAGGTACACTGAAATATTGGAGTTTGCTAATGTGGTTATGATTTTTGTTGACTTGTGTTTGTGTGAGTCAGAATACTGGCACAGTAAATGAATGTTTGTCTGCTGAGGAGCTTATAGACATGCCTTAGCTACTCAGTAGTTGAATTTACTTGAGCCTTGCTCTTACTAGTAACTTTCCTAGGTGTGCATCTAGGTGTAGAGAGATGCCCTCAAACAAGGTTATCTTTCTGTATAGAACATTCATTAATGTATATATTACCATGAAAATAAAGGGAGTGTGGAAAATTTTGACATTTCATTCAACTTCTTCAAATATATCCAGCTATTTGGAGCCCTTTTCATTTTGAAACTTGCCAAATGTGTGGGAAAACGTGACCTGTGTCCTTTTGGGACTGTTTAGTCTGCAGAAGGCTCTCCTCTGGCAGTGGAATCAGCTGTGGTTGGGAAGCAGCGTCCCAGCTAATTTGCCAGGGGGAAAAGGGGCAGCAAGAAGAAGCTGAGGAGAGAGGGCTATAAATACTGCATGGTTGCAGCTCTGCCGCTCTCTGAACCAAGTTATTGTTGCTACATTGCACACTGCAGAAATGTCACATCTCTTCACTGTACAGCACTGAATTACGTGGAAGTAACTAACTGCACTATTCATCTTTGGTTTGTCTTGGAGTTATGGTTTCATGGTTTTTAGATTGATCTGATAAGGGAAATGCCTTATGTGACTGTGCTGTCAGTCTTCCCTCCTTATCCATCCCCTTCTACTTCTCAATGGCTTTTGAAGTTACTGCTCAACTTCAGCTAAATTTTTTGAAGGATCAGAAATCCCTGGAGGTTTTGTGTAGCTACAGATGTGTTAAAAATGGGTGATCAGGTGTAGGAGAGACTTGCACCAGAGCTCCTATGGAGGGAAAAGCCATGTGGCCTCCCATGTTTGGTATGCTGTGTGAGGGATGAGCCTGTGCTCTGGTGTTCAGCCACACATAAAGCATCATCTGGAGAGAAACCTGATGCAGCAGAAAGCACTGGGGATGTGTGAGTAGGATTTCATGGCACAGAGGTTGATTTAGGGATGCATTGGGGGCTCTGTCGTAAAGAGGAACTTGTGCTCTCTTGATCCTGTGCTTGAAGAGAGGAAAAAACATAATATGGGTCGAGGCTCTGTGATATCTGACTGCGTGTGGGTGTTAAGAGAATCCTGGGCAGAAACAAGAGGGGATGGTCTCTCAGCTGTGTAACCTCACCAGCCTCATGAAGAAGCCAGAATTGGCACCATCTAACTTGTTTTCTATGAATTTCCAATATGCAAATACTCAATATGCAAATACTCAAAATACAAATACATGTAAAGAGCTTTTCCTAGCTCTTGGCAAGCCACCGTTTTTCTGTTGGTTTCAAGTGTGTGGTGACATGAAGTAGTGTAATTTGGAGCAGTAGTCTGTAGAAATGGAAAAAGGAGAGAAAGATTAAAAAGATGTGAACCTCAAAGGCCAGTACACCAAAAACGTCCATTTTTAATGGCATTTAATAATTGACTGCTTATCAAAGATAAATACGCCAGTCAAAAAAGCAGGGTAATGATACAGAAACAAATGTGCAAATTTGGATTTTAAGTATTGTATTTGGCAGAGTGTTGTCTTGATGTGAATAACTATATTTTATTGGCTGCAATGTTTTACAGTTATGATTTAGGAGCTTTTCAAGAGTCAGCCTGGTCTTTAGTCTATGGCATTACCAAAATACTCCATCAGGGCCCACACTGTCACTCCATGATAAGGGATGGACATAGAATCATAGAATGAACTAGGTTGGAAAAGGCCTTTCAGATCATCAAGTCCATATTTGAACTGGGTACTGAAGTGAGTGTGGTTTGTGAAAGATGGGAAATAGTTCTAAGAGCAGGAAAATGAACTGAAGTTGCTCAATTTAAAAATGATTTACTCAGTGCAACTAAATTGTTTGTGGGAAACAGCCCTCATCAGTGTATGGCTCAACTCCCTTTCAAATAAGTCTGAAGCATAAGGAGCAACAGTCACTTGTAATGAATGTTGCTAATGTATAAACACTGAAATGCAATGTAGAATACAGATGTGATTGCATAAAGCCTTCACTTACCTTTTCAGTCTTTTTCCCCCCATTTTAATGTTGTTCTTTGCCATTTGCATTCATAGTCACAGTCACTGCAGATGTGAAGAGCAGACATTCATGACTGAGCACGCCGTGCTGCTCCTAGTGAGAGCTAGTAGTGACAGTGATGTAAACATTCCTCTGTGCTTTACGTGCTTTGAGTAGTTAGTAAAATGGAACTTTCATCCCAGTTCTGGGGTTTGCATTGAAAAAATTATTATAGGTCTTTGTTGCACGTTCTGGCCTCTGGTTTTGAATCTTTAGGTTAGAATCATAGAATGGTTTGGCTTGGAAAGGACCTAAAGATCATCTAGTTCCAACCCCCTGTCATGGGCAGGGATGCCTCACCCTAGACGATGTTGCCCAAGGTTGTGTCCAGTCTGGCCTTGAACACTGCCAGGGATGGCTCATTTACCCCTTCTCTGGGCACCCTGTTCCAGCGCCTCACCACCCGCACAATAAGGAGCCTCTTCCTTATTTCCAACTTGAACTTCCCCAGTTTAAGTTTAAACCCATTGCCCCAATGAAGAGTCCCTCTCCAGCATCCTTGTAGGTCTCCTTAAGATACTGGTTAGGGTTAGGTTAGGGATATAACGTATCTATATGTATTTAACAAACTTGATTACAATATACAAAATATTGTATGTAGTTTTGGTTCTTTTTATAACAAAAGATAATTTTATATACTCTTTCTGACTTGCTATGATCTAATGAGTCTTCCTCAGGCTAGTAGATGGGGAAAGCAGCTCTGCACCCTGGGTACCTGGGTGGATCTGGGCATCCCACCGTGCCTGGTCCTTCTGCCAAGACAGTGGTGGTGCGGCTCTGGTGCCTGGTGTAGCTGTAAGGGGAGCTCTGCACGGCAATAAAAGGCAAACCCTAATGGTAAGAAATGCAGCTGTCAGGCCTATTGCTAGCTGCAGGTTTGCAGTGGAAGAGAGTAGCCCCTGGTGACATATTCTGTTGGGTGGAGAGTTAGAAGACAACTTGAAATGTCATACAAAAAGCTGGGGAGGAGCTGGTGGCTCCCTATAACGTAAGAAAGACACAGGATAAGTGTCAAAATCATGAAGAAAAAATAAAAACACATAAGAAAATTAAACTCATGCTTCCAGTACCACAGAAAAGGGGATAGAAATGGTCAGTCTCCATGGGTGACTGAAAAACCATTTGAAGATGAGGAGTTTAGATGTATTGAGGCCTGGGGAAAGCTTTTGAGGTGAGGTAGGTAGTGCTGGTATGTGTTAAAAAAGCAAATAAACTCAACCAAAAATCCAAACTAAAACCGTGAGGCAGATGAAATAAAATCTGTGGGAGAACCTTAAGCAGATATAAAACCTAACGGCAAATCTCTTTTTAATGCTTCTTGTCTTTAAAAGTGTGAATAACCCCAAAATACATTTCTGGTTTTATTTTGGTGCTGCAAAGGAGGGGTTTTCCTCACTCTCTCTGCCTCCTTTGTGCGAGCAGCAAAGCGGGAGAGTTGGTTCAGTAAATCTCATTAATGGGTATGTCCTGGAGGATTTGGTTCACATGATGGGCTTAATTATTTCCTTCCCTGCACAGCTGCATTACATGGTACACAGAGCTGCCTGGGCCTTGTTCTTGTCTTCTAATGAGGTGCAGGGATAGGTACCTCTGACAGCATCGACTTAAGTGTTAGGAAATGTGCTTTGCATAGAAATTGTTCACATGAGCAACACGCGTGGAAGTATTTGAGCAGCAAAACAGAATTTAATCAAAGTGAAGGGTGCATCTCAGAGGGTCATCCCAGCTGCTAGTTGATAGAAAACCAGGAGTCCTTGCAAGTATGGAATTCCTGGGGATCACTGCTTTGCATTCCTGCAGCAGCTGGGTTCTATGTGGGTGGCCATTACAAAGGTTTCTGACTGGGAAATCCTGTATCAGCAGCTGCTTCATACCTGTGGAGCATTTAGTGACTTCTGCTAAATCCTTCCTTAATGACAGAAACTGAGAGCAATAGACCTGGAGTTCAAGATGATTTTTTTTCCTAGGAATTTTTATAGGAATATATAGGATGCATATTTTCTTCAGAATATTTTATATCATGATTCAATCAAGAATTATTTTAGTTTTCGAAGTACTTTTGCATTCACTTTGCATATCTTGATTAGCCTGTGAGCATTGCCATGGCTGGAATCTCCCAAGTATGCTGCCGTAGAATTATAAATGGTAATGAATTCACTTAATCAGGTCTTCCAGGAGCACAATCAACATGAAATCTACTCAATTAGAAACAAATCCGTTTAAAGTATTTCTGGTTCTCCAACAGCTTCATTTTAGGTCTTACATTATCTGTGACTGAATTAGAGATATTAACAGGTAGAAATTGAACTTTGTAAAGAAATCATTGGAAGGGATGGAGACAAATCCAGAACTTTTGATGGATCTGAAATGTACCTGAATCTGTTGTAAACTATAGATTGGACTGTTCATTCAGTGACAATTTTAAATATCCCCTTGGACAGAAAGGAATATATTCCAATACCTAAAGGGGGCCTACAGGAAATCTGGAGAGGGGCAAAGGACAAGGGGAAATGGTTTTAAACTGACAGAGGAGAGATCGAGATGAGCTCTTAGGCAGAAGCTCTTCCCTGTGAGGGTGCTGAGGTGCTGGCACAGGGTGCCCATAGAAGCTGTGGCTGCCCCATCCCTGGCAGTGTTCAAGGCCAGGTTGGACATAGGGGCTTGGAGCAAGCTGCTCTAGTGGAAGGTGTCCCTGCCAGTGGCAGGGGGGTGAAACTGGATGAGCTTTAAGCCCCTTTCCAACCCAAACCATTCTATGCTCTATATCATTGATAGTAGGTTTAACAAACAGCATGCATTTGTATGGCTGAAAAAACTTTATACATATGAGTATCTTTTGTAGTGTGTAAGTAAGTGATAACGTATTGATTGCAAAATGTATGCTTGCCTTTAGGTTGACTTTCAGGAGGCTTTAGAACAGAAATTCAGGATGGTTATAGAACAAAGTCATAGTTGTATGTTAATATTTTTGGTTTATCTTAGCCCTTACAGCTCTGTTTAAAGACAAATACAGATGCAAGTGCTGCATTTTGCTGTTAGTGTCAGTAAGACCAAGCTGTCCATAACATCCTGCGAGGTTGCCAGTGTTGATTCTAAACTTAGTCCTGGCCTTGTCCTTCTTTGTAGGGCCAAGTTTTTGTAAATGGTTTGGTGTTGGCTTTGTTACATGCATCAATATGAGGGCAAGATTGCCCAAACTCTATCTCTGACCTGGAGGACAAATACTAAGTCCCAAGCCTGTGAAGCAGAGCCCCTGCAGCAGTGCAGGCAGGGATGGGCTGGCAGGGGAGCAGCTCTGAGGAGAGGGGCTGGGGTGTGCAGGAGGGCAGTGAGCTGAGCATGGGCCTGTCTGAACAGCAGGTAACAGCAACCTGGGCTGTCCTGGCAGGCTGCACAACCACCAGATAAAGAAAACTGAGTATACACCTTGGCTTGTCACTCAGCAGGCTACATTTTGAGTTCTCTGTCCAGTTTTGGATATCTCCAGTACAGGGAAGACATTGACTGCTGCTTCTGTGGAGCAGCACATGGCAAAAAGATGAGAGATTACAGTTATGTGAGTTGGAACAGGAGAAGTTCAGACTGGGTATGAGGAAAAATTTCTTTCCCCATCAGGTCAGTGGGGCAGAGGTTGCTCTGGATGTTGCCATTGGAGGTTTTCTCATCACTGGACCTGCTCTGAGCGGGAGGTTGAGCTTGGACCTCTGGAGACCCTTCTGACCCGAATGACTTGATGATTCTCTGACTCTAAAGCACAACAAAAAATGCACAGCACTGCATTCATGGAAGCTGGTATTTGTCTTGATTCTGCTTTGGAAGAGGGTTACGTCAGCACAACAGTACTGTTGGTGCTCCGAACTCTGTCTCTAAATTAAAAGCACTCATCCTTGGGTGATTTAGCATGCTATTTATTTTTAATATTAAATTCCAAATCACACCTGGCATTTAAGTAATGAAAGCTCCAAGAGTTTGTTATGAGTTTTTCTCTATTTTCACACGTTGGTATTCTTTATTTTCTTTGTTTTCCTACTAATATTCATAAACTCATGTTTAATTTTGTTTTCTTCTTGTTAAGCAGTAATCTTTTATTTCTCAAGCAGTTTCCTGAAGGCAATAATTGAATGTTGGTAGTCAGTGTGAGAAAACTGGTTCTTTTTCATCTTTTTTTTGGTGTGTCTTAATTACCTGAATTTTGGCTAGCTAGAATTTGAGAAAAAGCAGTTTCTTACCTTCACAATGAGTTGGCTCAAAATTTCAAAGGTCAAGAGATTAATTTATTTCTCAGTTCTTCTCCAGCATCCCTGTGCTGCCTGGGTCATCTTGGCAGCTCACTTAACCTCTCTGAGCCTGCAGTCTGCCATCACCACCATCGTTCACATACACTGTCCTAAAGAATGGCCTTAATTGCAGTATGAGGCTTGCTTGCACAGGCTGGAGTGTAAGTTAAAGCCTTTCAAATTTTCCTTAAAAAATGCCAGGTAAGTTTTTCTGCAGTGAGAATAAGGGAATCCTGGAGACCATCTGTCACTGGGAACCAGGGATATTTGCTGCAGACATGCACAGATGGGTGCAGAGACAGCGAGGACACAGCACGTGGCTTCGCTTACACTGGAGTTTGGCTAAACCAAGGACTGCTCACCTGCCCTAGTTCTGCAGCATGTACGTCCTTTCCGGGCCACCATTTGTTGGGTGCTTTGATTAAGAAGTATATGAAGGCCAGGTCCTTCTGCCTTTCTTCCCTAATCTCTACACGAGCTGGTTTAATGGTCCTAACCAAGGCAGCAGATGAACTAGGTGTTTATTCACCTACAGTAGTACCTCATGTATTGCCAGTATACTCACCAACATGAAAGATAATGGTCACAACTTAATGTATGTTTGTACAACCACTCCTGATCTGAGATTTCTGGACCCTGATGTTAGTAATTCAAATGAAACTTGATCACAGATGAAGCTGGTCAGTGTAACTGGTCTCTTCATGTGACAGCTTACAAACCTATATAGAGAGAAAATGGGTTCAAACTGAAACAGGGGAAGTTCAGGTTAGATACAAGGAAGAAGTTCTTTACTGTGAGGGTGGTGAGGCACCAGAACAGGTTGTCCAGAGAAGCTGTGACTGCCCCATCCCTGGCAGTGTTCAAAGCCAGGTTGGACAGAGCCTTGGAGCAACCTGGCCTAGTGTGAGGTGTCCCTGCCTGTGTCAGGGGGTTGGAACTGGATGATCTTAAGGCTCTATCCAACCCAAACCATTCTATAATTCTATGTTCTCTGTATTGGAAAGTTTAATTGCTTTGGGCTTTGGAACAAAACTTCTATATTTTGGTGTCCTCTCTAGAGCACTTCTCTGGAGTGATGTAACTGGGACCTCTCCAACCACAGGGCACTGTGGTGGGGGACTGCCCCAGGTTTGCAGACCTGGAGAGTATGAGATCTGTGTCCCCAAACCTATTAGGCTGCTGAAGATTTGGGGTCCTCTCCAGATATCAAGGGGTGTTTCCTGCTGAGTTGAAATAAAAATCAGTCTGTTGAAAGTAAACAAGGAGAAAAACCCAACGCACACAACAGGAAAGGGTAATTGAATTATTTTCAGTCAGCTCTTGGATAAAGATAACTCATGGTTTTATAAGAAAAATAGAACATCTATTTGAAGCTTAGCTTTTTCAACTGCTCTTTTAATTTCTTTGATTAAAATTATGCAAACAATTTTTGGCAACACATCAAATAAATGAAAATAACCAGTAACCCCTCTCAACATCACACCTGAGGCAAATTCAGGTTCAATTTCATAGCAGACTCTTAACTGCTAACCCCTGTATGTAAGAAGAGAGAATCTGCTTTATCTGCTCTCAGGACCTGATCCAGTCTTCATAACAAGACAGGAACAGTGCTTCTGTGTTAGCATTTAATGATGTTTGTATTTGAACTCTCACAAAATGTTTTCTTTGTGGATAAAGAGGAAAAAGGTTGATAAGCATAAACTGCAAATGAACAAGCAGCAAAGCTGCCTTGTCCGCCAGGGCGATGAACCTGAGGTAAATATGTTCAACAAGCTCTGAAATGTTCTTGGATTCCTCTTGTAAATCTTTTTAAAGTCTCTTCTGTCCTTTTCCTTCCACCACGTTCTAATCTTTTTGATATTTACATAGTCAAGTGCAAGCAGAGGCTGGAAAGAGGCTAGAAGAGAGAATTGCTTACACTGCATGCATCTTTTTCGTAAGGAAAACTTCTGGGGCCACCAAAATGACCATTACATTCATCTTTTATAAACAGATACTAACTTCTTAATATTGGAGTGGTGTAATAGTTCTGCATTACTATGAGAACAACTCGTAACTGGTTACATTGCATAGAATCGTAGAGTCATAAAACAGTTAGGGTTGGAAAGGACCTTAAGATCATCCAGTTCCAACCCCCTGCCATGGGCAGGGACACCTCGCACTAAACCATGGCACCCAAGACTCTGTCCAGCCTGGCCTTGAACACTGCCAGGGATGGAGCATTCACAACCTCCCTGGGCAACCCATTCCAGTGCCTCACCACCCTAACAGTAAAGGAACTTTTTCCTTATATCTAACCTGAACTTCCCCTGTTTAAGTTTGAACCTGTTACCCCTTGTCCTATCACTACGTCCCTAATGAAGAGTCCCTCCCTAGCATCCCTATAGGCCCCCTTCAGATACTGGAAGGCTGCTCTGAGGTCTCCACGCAGCCTTCTCTTCCCCAGGCTGAACAGCCCCAACTTTCTCAGCCTGTCTTCATACAGGAGGTGCTCCAGTCCCCTGATCATCCTCGTGGCCTCCTCTGGACTTGTTCCAACAGTTCCATGTCCTTTTTATGTTGAGGACACCAGAACTGCACACAATGCTCCAAGTGAGGTCTCACGAGAGCAGAGTAGAGGGGTAGGCTCACCTCCTTCGACCTGCTGGTCACGCTTCTTTTGATACAGCCCAGGATACAGGTGTCATTCTTGTTTCAGGTAATTGAAGGGGTTTTCTTGTTTCATTTATTTTTTGCATTGCTGAGTTTGCAACATAGAGTAACCTCCAGTTACTCTATGCAGGTACGCTTCTTCCAACGCTAACTATTCTGTAATTCTATGATTCATGGCATTAAATGTTTGTTGTACTTTGGACAGCTGGATCTGTAGCGAGTGTTCCTGGTTTGGTAAGTGAAAAGCTGTCATTTGATGAAGGAATGCCTTACTGGATGCAGAACTGGATAAACTTTTCAATGTTGCATGTTGGCTTTTCATAGCTTACCCTGGCTCTTGCTTTACTCGTGAATGCAGCTTGCAAGTGTCAAGTCTTCTGGAGTTATTCCTGAAGTTATTCTGTTGATGGCACTGGGATTTCATACCTGATTGATTCCTCATGCGGGACATGAAGTTGCTTACAAAGGTCTCAGAAGGTTACTCAGTGTAATTTTGCTCCTAGCAAGCTCGACAATATAAAGATTATATGACAAATCCAACCCTACTTGCTTAGAAAGGGGTATTTATTTTAATTGATGAGGCTAAGAAAGCACATCTATTTGGTATGCTAGTGAACTTTGGCAGCTGGGATAATATGCTAAGTGCATTTCCTTAGAAAGTTTTGTTGCTTTTCATGATACTTGGATTAGTTATTTAGTTGCTGCTTCTTTAGCTTAACTTCTGTTTGAGGTGGTTTTTGGAATTATGGATCAATACATCCTGTACAGACAACTTTTCGAACTGCAAGTTCTTTTTACAAGGAAGTGTGTGTGAGTGCCGTGGGATTTGGTCTCTTAAATCACGATTTCATGCACTTTAATGATTTAAATGCACTTTGAAGTGCATTATGATTTTGTCCTGGGTAAACTATAGCATCCATTGCAAGAACTATTTAAAGAATGACTTCTGAATACTCTTGTTTGTTAGTCACTCTTTTGGAAAATGGAAGTTCTAATAAATGTACAGAACATGAGGCCATACTAAAAACAGCTCTAGAAGTGAACAGAGCCTAGAAGCAAGTTGCTGTGGGGCTTGCCCTGATTCCTTGGCTGGAAGAATGACCTTTAAATAAAGGTTAGCCAGAATTGCACTGGAAACTTTGCAGGTGCTTGAAAGAAGGCCCTTAAGATACATTGCCAGTGGGAGTTGGCCTTTACCGCAGACTTCACTGTGGTTAACATTTATAAATACTTCCTATGTTTCCCCTAGTAATATGTTTGATTTGTTTTTTTAGTTTAAAGACTTTTAACCATTTTAACCAACCTGCCCATTCTTTGTGCTGAATCTTTACACCTGTTTCCTTTTTCTTCTTGCATCTTCTATTTTCTCATATCAAATTCCTGCTTCAAATGTTTTTGTTTTCTCATGGTCAACTTGTACTTCAAATAGGTTTAAGCTTGTTCTGCATCTGTTTCTCTGCCTGAATTCCAGCCTTGTCCATTCAGTATCAGGGGCTTGTCTCCTGTATTCTTTGTATTTATCCTCCCCTAAAATCTCTTTGCATCTGCCTGATAGAACTTCAGCCTTTCTGAAGGTACCATGAGCAGCTGACTAGTTTACAATGAGAATAAATACGAAGTAGAACAGAGGACAAAGGAAACTGGAGAAACTTTGAGAAAACTACCCTGTATTTGCAGTAGTTTGCATGTGTAGATCTTGTTTATGCACAGGAGTGCTAATGGTGAAGTACATCTGTTTAAAAACAATGAAGTAAACCCAGTCTATCCTTCCAGTGTGATCTTAAGACCCACTTTAATCATATGATGGTATTTAAGACTCTAAATACCAGAAGTTAATGGGGCTTAGCCTCTGCTTGGTGAGTCTGTGATGTGCAAATACACATGAACAGAAAGTCAGGAGCAGGTTCAACAATTACTTCACTCAATTGTCTTCTTTTTTCCCCTCAAAAAAAAGGGCAAAAGTGTTACATTTGAGCCCTGTTGAGAACAATTTGCCATGTGTGCAGGTCACCCAGCAAAGAAAACAAGGACTGCATAAATCTTCCCTTAAACAGGGTGGTAAGAAGAATCTTCTGATGGAGCTGGTAAGAAGCAGTGGCCCCAACCATTGGTTTTCAATACTGATTTAAATCAATATTTAAGTTTTGAGGCAGGATGTGCCACATTGAGAAGTATTAGCTTCAGAGAAAAGGAGGAATTTTGCTTGGCATTCTGGTGTGTTAATGCTTATGCCTCAGCACACACCTTCTAAAATATTTATTTGAGTGTTTCAGTTATTTAACAGGGAGATCAAAAATGCATTACCAGACAGTGTAACCGAAGTGAATTTAAGTGAAGGAATGGTGTACAGGGAATAAACCTATAATTATGGGGATTGTGAACAGCAAAATAGTGTCTGATTAAATTTGTTTAGGTAATTACCATGGAGGGGGTTTGGTTTTCTAGCATTTTCTTCCACAGAGTAGAAGGCCTTTACAGAAGACTCAGGAATCATTTGTCCCATTTTACTGAGACAGATGAAGGGAACTGCAGGGTAACAGATTAACTCTTTACAGCCTTTAGTTTTTAGTCTCTGAAACTACATCTCTTCCAAATAAAATCATACCATGAGGTGGACCTTGGCCCTGAGACCATGTAGGTGTGAAGCGGACCTTGCTGATCCTTGGATATCTTCTGAGCTCCCGAGCCCCAAGAAAGTGCTACTTGTGACTTGACTTAGCCTTTCTAAGCAGTGTCTGCAATAGCAAATGGGCTCAGTTGCAGTGCAGCAGGGAGATGCTTCATCCGCATGAAAGCCTGCAGAGATCAGGAAGTACTGAGCCTGGTGGCACCTCATCTATGTGTCCTGTAAGTGAGCGGCAACGAGCTCACATCTATGTGTCCTGTAAGTGAGCGGCAATGACTGAGGGAGCTGTGCTACCTTTTGCTGCCTGGACACTCCTTTTCCCTAAGAGGATAAAGGTAATGTTGAACACTGGAGTCTGACCAGCACAGCTTCATAAAATAGTTTTGAGTTGGCAGGGACCTTCAAAGGTCATCTAGTTCTAACCCCCCTGCAGGGACATCTTGAACTAGGTCAGAATGCCCAAAACTGCATCCATCCATCAGCACCAAAGCTGCCTCCTTGTGGACCTGGGAGGACAGGGGTAGCTCCAGGTGCCTTGTCTCTCCTGAGATTTGGCTATGGGCTGGTTAGCACTCCTGCATCTCTGTTTTTTTCCTATAGCTGTATTCAGTCAGGTTTTGCATTTGCCTGGAGGAATTCTGTGTCTGTGGGGTTAAGCAGTGTCCTGTTCAGAGTCACCCTATTTCAGTACTAATAATCAAGGGATTTTAATCAGAGTTAATCAAAGGGCCGTATTTATGTAGATTTCTTTCCTGTCACTTAGGCAGTGGTGACTCACATTTGCTTTATGCTGGCAAACATTAATACTGCCTGTGGAAAAAAGTGGCTCTGCCCTTTTCATGCCCTGGCTGTTTGCTTCTGGCCCTCTGCCATCTTCTTCCTGCAGCTTATGCAAACATTTGCATACTGATCCAGTTCAGAGATGTGATGGATGCTGAAACTAACCTGCCAAACTGAAAAAAGCTGGAGTTTAACCTGTGTTGATGCTTTGTTCTGCTTCAGTGTTCATGTTAGTGCAGAGATTAAAGCAGTCTAGGTGCAAGAGTGGTGTGGTTTGGGGCACAAGGGAGGGTGGGTCTGCTTCTCTGGGACGTGATGCCAGCTATATAGCTTTAAAATGAGAGTGCAAAGTGGAGATTGAACCCATCAAATTGCAAATTGTCCATTAGTGTCGGTCTTCAATTCGGATTTTCTTCTCTGTGACCTGTTCTGCAGAGATGAGGGGAGGTGTGAAATGCATGGAGCATTGGGATTATACCCCCCATCTTCAGTTCTGTCTGTAATGAGTTTTGGTTTTAATATTACTATAATGAGAAAAGGCAATGCTTGATCTTCTCCAGTATTTTAATTTAGTAAGATGGCGAGCTGATCCTTGAGCTGATACACATAATCCCAAATAAAGCCACAGAATCCAAGTGTTAGGAGCTCTGACATGTTTTACATTGATGGAAATCCATTTCCTGAATAGTTTTTCTTCAGAGTTAATGATTAAATACCTCTTTGTAACAGTTGCTGTTATTCTGTCACCAAACTTTTCTCACAGCCTGGGTAATGGCATTACTCAACCCGTAACAATGCTGACTCTGTATCCAAGAGATTCCCACAGGTACATGTTGAACTCACCTGACAATAGCAGTCTGGAGGACTGCTTCCTGCAGGCAACAGGACTGTTATTGTGCAAATGAATGTTTATATAAAAATAGGTTGTTCTTACGATGACAAGGAGCCAGTGACCCTTGAATTTTGAAACCTTGCTCGCAGACCTTGCACAGGATATTTGATGTGTGTGCCTCAGCTGTATTTTAGAGGGAAGAGAACTAATAGCTATTGTGATTAGTCTGAAATAGTCTGAAATGGCCACTTGTGCAAGCCCCTAGGTTACCTTCACATGGTAACATACCCAGATTCTCACCGGTCAGGAAGGAAGGATTGCACCCTTTAATGTCCATTGTTGTGATTTTCCTACCAAATTTAGTCCTGGTGTTAAGTCTGCATTTCCTTTTGTCTCACCTCATGGAACCATAGAATGGCTTGGGTTGGAAGGGACCTTAAAGCTCATCCATTCCCAACCCCTGCCATAGGCAGGGACACCTTCCACTAGAGCAGGTTTCTTCAAGCCCCTGTGTCCAACCTGGCCTTGAACACTGCCAGGGATGGGGCAGCCACGGCTTCTCTGGGCACCCTGTGCCAGCGCCTCAACACCCTCACAGGGAAGAACTTCTGCCTAAAGATGTTAGAAGATGTTATTTTTGCCCATTGCAGAACCCATGGGAGGCTTGGCCTCAGCTACAGCACTGTTCTGCTCCTGCCAGAGAAGCCCTGGAGAAAAATGGGATCTCTGTGCATGGAGCTGTTTGCTTATGTTAGTTGGCTGGTCTATATTAACTGTTGGGATTGCTCCAGGTACACCGGACAAACACAGCTGCATGTGCTCTGTTTGCTTAGGGATATATTAGGGATGGGACTTTATATGGGACAGATTTTCTAAAATAGGGTTTTGTGTATGTATGTATATCATTGTGTTCCGTATTTGCCAATATGAAGCGAGATAGGAGGGTTTGTTACTTTGCGTGGTCAACAAAATTGCACGTAGCCAAAATTGAAGATTTTAAAGTATGATTTTTGTAGTGGGCAAGTGCATTGTGTATCTGATAATACATCTATGTTTAATGAAGATTCCTCAGCCACTGTGTTTCAGTATTGGTGGTACTCATAGAATCATAGAATGGTTTGGGTTGGAAAGGATCTTAAGCTCATCTAGTTCCAACCTTCCAACCCCCTGCCATGGGCAGGGACATCTCACACTAGACCATGTCGCCTAAGGCTCTGTCTAACCTGACCTTGAACACTGCCAAGGGTGGAGTGTTTAACACTTCTTTGGGCACCCTGTGCCAGACCCTCACAGTAGAAAACTTCTTCCTTATATCTAACCTGAATATCCCCTGTTTCAGTTTAAACCCATCACCCCTTGTCCCATCACTACAGTCCCTGATGAAGAGACCCTCCCTGGCATCCATGTAGGCTCTTCAGTAAGTCTCAAGTTTATAATATTTAAGATAGCTGAAAATTTAAACATCTATATTCAATAAATTCTTTTCAGATGATGTTTAACAACCGTAAGTCTCAAAAACCCAATCAGTCTCTTGTTGCTGTTGCTTTTTTCCCTGTCTGTGTCCGTTTCCACTCACTGGAGCTCGCCATTCCCATAGAGAGAGAGAGCGAGAGAGCTGTGGGAGCTGAATTTCTTGCCTTTTCATTACCTGTGCACTGTTGTAATTCCACTCTTTTATAATGTGTTCTTAGGCTTTTTGTGTGTTTTAAAGAAAAAGGCAGTTAGATGGTCACGCTACTTGCCCATGGTTTCTTTTAATTTATTCATAGGCAGTTTTAAACTCTTCTTAATGGTTGATAAGAAATTCCTGCAGATTTAATGAAAATTGCCAGCTGGATAGAGAAAAAAAACAACCCCAGAACAGCTAAAAATAGCATGTGTGAGGGGAAGGCAGCAGTCTGAGCTCAACTTCTGTCATCTGTTGGCCTGAGAAACATAACCTGCTAATAGTCATAGAGGCCAAGTAAACATCCCAGTGCTCCTGCAGAGCTGAAGGGCAAGGTGCTAAGGGAAAAGTACCATAATAAGGGTAAGCATAAATCTATCCTTTCCTTCTTTCATCTTCCAGCTGTTTTGTGGCTTTCCTGTGTCAGAAGTTGTGTTTAACCAGCCGAAGCTCATGCTGACTCTGTTCATCTGGGGTTAGGATGTGCAGGGTTCAGGGAGGGAGATTGCCCAGCAGAGCTGAAGGTATGGGAGTTGAAAATATGGGCAGAGGATGTGATGTGGAGCAAAGACTGTCGTGGTGGTTGTTTCCATTGTCAGTTTACTTTCAAGATCACTGGAAGCCTGTTTTTATTCATTGACAGATGGCCATCTCTTCACTCAGCACTTCTCTATAGCAAGAGCAGCCACTGAAGCAGAGCATTGTTATAAAACACAGCTTAACTGTGGGAAGCCTACTATCTGTTATGTTTTAAAAAAACTGAAACAAGACATCCCAGATAATCATTTCAGCAAACACTCATCTGTATTTTAGCTGTGTAACATCCTTTTGAACCAGCAAATTGGAGCTGGGAGTTAGGAACCTGGGGTACTGTATTTTCTTTGGCTATACAAGCTGTCCTGGGTTCAGGAGTAGAAGTCATTTTTCTCCCTCTTAGTAGCTGGTGCAGAGCTGTGTTTTTGACATTCAGCCTGGGAACAGTGCTGGTAACACCGATGTATTTAATTGCTGCTCAATGATGTTTACTCTGACCAAGGACTTTCTGAGTCTCATGCTCTGCCAGGGAGGAGGGGAAGCCAGGAGGAAGCAGAGACAGGGCACCTGACCCAAAATAGCCAAAGAGGTATTCCATACCACAGCATGTCGTGCCCACTATATAAACCAGGGGCAGTTACCCAGAAGGGCTCATCACTGCTCGGGTTGGGCTGGGTATCGGTCGGTGGGTGTTGAGCGGTTGTATTCTCTTCCCTTGTTATTTCCCTTATCATTATTATTATTGGTGGCAGCAGTAGTGATTTGTGTCATACCTTAGTTACTGGACTGTTCTTATCTCAACCTGTGGGAGTTACATTCTTTTGATTCTCCTCCCCATACCTCTGGGAGTGGGGGCAGGAAGAGGGGGAATGAGTGAACAGCTGTGTGGTTCTGGATTGCTGGCTGGGTTTAAGCCATGACACAAGCCTAGGTAAGCCAGGCAACCTACCTGACTTCTTCTGAGGCAGTTGTTTCGGTTGTTGATATTCCAGTCTTTGGAATATCACTGAGACAAAACTGAAACAGTTCCTCAGAGATAGCAACTTTGCTGTGAGAGCTGTGGCAGTTAACAGATGGTGTCTTCCATTTCCATGCAACTTCAGAGCCAAACAATGAAATTATCCTAAGGTGCCTGTAGGTTTAGGGAGACATGCTTGAGCTCTGCTCTCCTGCAGGATCTGCCTTACAGAACTCTGCTCTCCAGCAGGATCTGCCTTACACTGGCACCTGCACTGTTTTAGTTTCTTAGGTTACTATGTTATCTTTAAGGAAAGGCATTTCAATGACCTGCTTTTCTGTAGCAGATCTTTTCTTTCAGGTTAGATATCACGAAGAAGCTCTTCCCTGTGAGGGTGCTGAGGCGCTGGCACAGGGTGCCCAGAGAAGCTGTGGCTGCCCCATCCCTGGCAGTGTTCAAGGCCAGGTTGGACACAGGGACTTGGAGCAAGCTGCTCTAGTGGAAGGTGTCCCTGGCCGTGGCAGGGGGTTGGAACTGAATGAGCTTTAAGGTCCCTTCCAACCCAAATCATTCTGTGATTCTATGAGCACTGGTGGGACACAGGCTCTGTTAATTTTGCCGCTATAGATGCAGTCTGTCATTATCCATTCCCTGGTTACTTTTAGATTCTTTCTTTTAAGTCTGTATTCCAGAAAATGAGGTGACTTCCAACCCTAACTAGTCTATGGTTCTACGATTTCTGAGTAGTTTTTGCATGAAAAACCACTTGCCAACACATTGGGAAGGTTTTTTTTCCTAACTCAACTCTTTGTGCTGTCTAACTTAAGTTTACTGCTCTCTGTTGAATCCATTGCCCTGGAATCTATTGTGCACTCAGATTGCTTTAGGGAGGGACAAACCATGTATCACAGTATCACAGTATCACAGTAGGTTAGAGATTGGAAGGGACCTCAAAAGATCATCTAGTCCAATCCCCCTGCCGGAGCAGGAACACCTAGATAAGGTTACACAGGAACGTGTCCAGGCGGGTCTTGAATGTCTCCAAAGAAGGAGATTCCACAACCTCCCTGGGCAGCCTGTTCCAGTGTTCCGTCACCCTCACTGAGAAGAAGTTTCTTCTCAGGTTTAAGTGGAACCTCTTGTGCTCCAATTTGTACCCATTACCCCTTGTCCTTTCATTGTTTGCCACTGAGAAGAGCCTGGCTCCATCCTCGTGACACTCCCCCTTTATATATTTATATACACTAATAAGGTCACCCCTCAATCTCCTCTTCTCCAAACTATAGAGACCCAGCTCCCTCAGTCTTTCCTCATAAGGGAGATGCTCCACTCCCTTAATCATCTTAGTTGCCCTGCGCTGGACTCTCTCCAGCAGGTCCCTGTCCTTTTTAAACTGAGGGGCCCAGAACTGGACACAATATTCCAGATGAGGTCTCACCAGGGCAGAGTAGAGGGGAAGGAGGACCTCTCTCGACCTACTAACCACCCCCCTTCTAATACAACCCAGGATGCCATTGGCCTTCTTGGCCACAAGGGCACAATGTCGGCTCATGGTCACCCTGTCGTCCACCAGGACCCCCAGGTCCCTCTCCCCTACACTGCTCTCTAACAGGTCGTTCCCCAGCCTATACTGGAACCTGGGGTTGTTCCTGCCCAGATGCAGGACTCTACACTTTCCCTTGTTATATTTCATCAAGTTATTCCCCGCCCAGCTCTCCAGCCTGTCCAGGTCCCTCTGGATGGCAGCACAGCCTTCTGGCGTGTCAGCCACCCCTCCCAGCTTAGTGTCATCAGCAAACTTGCTGATAGTACACTCAATTCCCTCATCTAAATCGTTGATGAATATATTAAATAATACTGGTCCCAGTACCGACCCTTGAGGCACTCCACTAGATACAGGCCTCCAACTAGACTCCGCCCCATAGACTACAACTCTCTGGCTTCTCTCCTTCAGCCAGTTCACAGTCCACCTCACTACCCGATCATCCAGACCACACTTCCTCAATTTAGCCGCAAGGATGCTGTGGGAGACGTGTCAAACGCTTTGCTGAAGTCGAGGTAGACCACATCCACCGCTCTACCATCATCCATCCACCGGTTATTTCCTCATAAAAGGCTACAGATTGGTCAAGCACGACTTCCCCTTGGTGAAGCCATGTTGACTGCCCCTCATAACCCTCTTATCCTTGATATGCCTTAAGATGGCACCAAGGATAAGGTGTTCCATCACTTTCCCAGGAACGGAGGTGAGGCTAACCGGTCTATAGTTACCCGGGTCCTCCTTCTTGCCCTTTTGAAGACAGGAGTGACATTTGCTTTCCTCCAGTCCTCAGGCACCTCTCCCGTTTCCCAGACTTGGTAAAGATGATGGAGAGGGTCTAGCAATGACCTCGCCAGTTCCCTCAGCACCCGGGGTGCATCCCTCTGACCCATGGATTTATGGATTGTTGTTTTTTGGGTTGGGGGGTTTGGTGTGGGTGGGGGTTGTTGATGGTCTTAATGTCTTTTTCCTCTCACCACTCTTAAATACTATTAAATGCCTTTCATGCTCTTAAATACTGTGTATTGACCTGCTATAGTTTGGCTTCATGTGATTTAGCATTGATAGATAAATAAGGTAAATAAGGTGTTCATGCTTTTTATTGACTTAAGGTGCTTTGGAGAATGGCATTAATTTACAGTTCAGTGAAGAGTAAGAGAACGAAATACTCCCTCAAGAATTTTCTGTTGTAAATAGGGCTGCACATTAAGCTGCTGTGAACTGGAATGCTTTCAGATGTTTAAATGCACTGCATTTGTCTTCATTAGTAATTATAGCTGAGGGTGATAACACTGCAGTTGGCCTTCATCAGAAATCGTCACGGTAAGACTTGATAGTGTGGGTATGTTATGTGCTTTGGAAATGCTTGGCCTTGATCTCAAGCTTTAGGTCTGCCTCACCATTGGCCATCTTCTGGTGTGAACACTGGCTCCAACCTATGGTCACCTTAGACTGCTGACTGAGAGCAGTAGCCTTTTATGCCTGCTTTGTAATCACTGTGCTATAAATGACCAGCGAAGAGGAATGAGTAATCTGGTTGTGATATTTAGTTGCCTCAAACTATATCATTAAACATAGTGGTAAAAAGAAGTTCTTAGTCCCCACTGTTGTTTGTATTCATTTCGGGGGATCTGACTCTGAGACCATTCTAGAAAACATGTACCTGGGTTTCTCAGTACAGTCACCTCATATACGTGTGACATGGTAAAGTCAGTTCTCCCTTCTGTGCTTTACTTCTGCTTTAACGTCTTCTGTTTATGTGGGTACTGCGAAGTTTATGATGGTCTTTTAAATTTTTCCACTATAAGTTTTTACCCATTTTCCCATAGAATAATAATTTTCTGGAGAAACCTTTAGTTTGTGGGACAAAATAAGTCTTTTGCTGCTGTAGTTGGAAAAACCCAGATTGGAAAATATTCTGCTGTTCTTACTGTGAGACCTGTGAATGCAGCTGTCCCTACTTTGGAACAAACGTTACTTTCATTTTAGCCTGATCTGTACCATAGATTAAAAATGTTTCTGAAATCTGTATTTGAGCGTGTATAATAGACATATAATGGTAGTGTTGATATTGAAGGATGTTGTATGAGCCACAAACCACAAAGCAGCATCTGCACCTTTCTGGTTCCCTGTAGGATTCAGTTTTTTGATTGATTCTGCTATTTGAATGTACTGTCTTTCACTGAAGCCTTACCTGTGCAGTTTCTTGATGTACAGGATGATGTTTAGCAGTTGTATTGATCTCCTGAAATGTCCTTTTGCACTGGGAGAGGTAAGCTTGAAAGCCAGATCTAGTTTTAAGCACAGTTTGCTACAGTTCTATTTAGCAGAGAACCTGCTGGGGTTTTCCAGGTCCTTTGGGAGATTGGATGGACCTGGGATGAAAGGTCATCTTCCCTTCTATTACTCTTTCTTCCTTCCCCTGTCCTCCTTCCTCTTCTGTAGTAATTTGGTAGGCAGATTTGTTTCCATTATCCTCTGATACCAACATAAATTACAGAAGGAAATAAAAGGATGAAACGTAAAACTTTGTTATTAAATGCGTTACTTCCAAGAAAACTAAACTTGTAACTGACTAATGTTTAAGACTTTAGCTTACCTTTTCCTCTTTCTTCTTTGTATTGGCAGGCTAAAGAACTTGACCATGCCTCGTAGCCCAACATCAAGTGAAGATGAAATGGCACAAAGCTTTTCCGACTATTCTGTTGAATCTGAATCCGACAGCTCCAAAGAAGAAACCATTTATGACACAATTAGAGCAACTGCAGAGAAGCCAAGCAGCAGAATGGAAGACAGTCAGAGCAACACATTAGTGATTCGAATTATAATACCTGATCTGCAGCAAACGGTAAATCATATTGCATTACACATAAAATGAAGCTGAAACTTTGCTGGCTTCAGTCTGCAGTAGACCTGTTCTGTTCTCTTACAGTTTTAATATATTACAGGCAAAATTTATGTCATGTTTTCTTTTAATGTCTACATTTTGTACCCTGGTGGTATATCTGACTGATAGCCTAAACTGAAGACACCATCACACCCAAGAGAGTGTATTGGTATGTTAACTTGATGAAAGCTGGGATCATGAAGCAAAATACCTGTCTGATCTGCAATCAGAGGTGTTTGGGTAGAAGAAAGAGGATTAGAAAACTAATATTTATATTTCATCAGCAGATGAAGATTGAACCCCAAAATCACGTTATCTCTACAAAAGCCTCATAACTACATAATCCCACTGTTTTCTCTAATTTCTCTTTTCATGAGGTAGTTCGTGGTGTGATGCTAGAGGTCTAGCAGGAGGTCATCAAATTCTCTATCATGTTTGTTGCCTTTTTCTGTCATCCTCCATAACAAGATACCCTTCTTAAGTAGCTGCTGTCTTTCAGAGCTTAAAGATGAGAAAAGAGAAGTACAAATCAACTCCTTCCTTCCTCCTTTGTTGCTGTGCCTTTACTACATGGTGTTATTTCTCATACTTCAATCCAGAGAAATCAACACACTCAGTCTGGAGGAAGAACAAAGCTTGTAATTGGTTTTTACAATGACATGAAATCACTGTTTTATTCTCTCCCTCTTCCTGGCCACTTAAACTGGGAACATCTCAGAGAGGGTAAAATGAACCTTTTCTGGTGGACCAATAGCTGTTTCTCACATCCCTAAGTCTGTTGAACGAAAATAGGGACTTTTCAACAAAAGACAGTCTCTCTTATCTTACAGAAATAATTGACCAGACACTTAATTTGTTAAAAAAAAGGTCTCATTAATTGAGTAATTGTATTTCCTTTATGGTTGAATTTGTAAAGTTCAGCGTCTGGAATGTTAGGAGCATGAGGCTGCAGAACTTTGCTATTGTAACTCTGTAAGCAAAAGAATCATTGTCTTCTGCAAATGCTACAATAGGAATAAGAGTCTCATCACAGAGAAAATCTTGGGAGTTACTGATTCTATCTAGAACCACAAGTGTTTGATTAATTTCCTAAACTGTCCTGAGCTTCCCTGAATGCTGTTGTTGGGTTTTTCAGTTGATGGTAGTCTGAAGGCATCAGCCTTTTTCATTTCAAAGATGATTATACAACACATTCTTCTAATGAATGTGTGCTACATACATCACTCTGTGCTGACATTTAAGATCTACATCATACTGTGCTGCCACTGAAGATCTATCTCAGATGAAATTATTCCTTTCTTTTTAATTAAGTTCATTTATAGAGTGATAGAGATGGGCTGTCTGCAGGCTGACAGGGAAAAGTTGTTTTGACAGCATGGCCTCAGGTGTGGTTGTAGAGCTCTTCTTTAAAGCCCAGTCTGCACAGTGCTGCAGACATTCAGGGGAATGGGCGTCAGAGCTGAGAGCTTTCTCTCTTAAACTCTTGTACTTGAAATCTTTTAGATAAGGATTGCTGCTGAAATGCCAGTATCACTCCATTAGTTGGTATGGAATGATACTAACCCCTGTGAAGAGGAAGTGGTGTGGGACCTGAGCTGCCCAAAAACCCTGCAGAGGACAGAGCAGGACTGAGGCTGCTGTGAGCCACACATGGGGTTTGTATTAAGTCTTGGCTGAAGCAGTCATCACCTTGGGTCTTCCATTTCAGTAGTGATTGAAATACTAAAATCCCCTGTTTGTACATCTTTAAAGGATTTTGCCCATAGTGTACTCCTCTGTCAAAACAAATACTGATTGGCCGTGGTTAGGATGCTATTGATGATCCTACCAGCTTGCTGTGTCTTGGTCAGTGTTCAGTGCTTATGAACAGATCCAGTAAAATGGGAAGATTAACTTGACTTGGTAGGTTTACTCTGCTGTTAAAAACAGGGAGGCAGTAGCCTCCTGAAGCCCTCTTATTTCATTACTCTATTTCTTAGACCAGTACTAAGCTATTTATTGACACAATTGAAACAATTCTCATTTTTAAATCTAATTTTGTGCAGGAAATGAAATGAATCAAAAAGTATTTTTGGTTTTGTGTTTCATTTGATCATTTTTATTGCTTTACCTTCTGTACGTTTTTTTCCTTCTTAATAAACTCACAATGAAAAGTAACTCAATCATTTTAAATAGTTCTAGAGCAGATGATCCATTTCTGATTTAATTTATCAGCCCACAGGCTCTTATACAGATAAGTGAAAGCTGGGTTCAGGTTTGCAGGCAGGGAAACCAAGAGCTTAAATGTAGAATAGTAAAGTTTGGAGATGATCATAGTTCATGAGCTGTGGAATAGCTACAAGCCAAATCCAACACACACCCCATTTGCTGTATAATTATAATTGATTTAACAGAAGAGATATTTAAAATTAGTCTGTTTAATCAGAGGAGCATGAAATAACAATATAATGTTATGTTTTTATTCTTGCTTGTCTTATAGAAAGTATGATTAAGCAGATATTTGCTTAAAATGAGTAGTTTAGGGTTTTAGATACTCAGCCCATGGGGAAGCATTAAACACCTGGCCAAACCCAGTAGGAATAAAAGTTTGCTCCTCTGCAGTGGTTGGTGTAAATCACTTTTATTTAAGTGCATGTATGTAATAAGCATCAAATATCATAAGTAGGATAGGGTTGGAAAGGATCTTAAGCTCATCCAGTTCCAACCCCCTGACGTGGGTGGGGACACCTCACACTAAACCATGTAGCCCAAGGCTCTGTCCAGCCTGGCCTTGAACACTGCCAGGGATGAGGCATTTACCACTTGTTTTGGTGACCTGCACCAGTGCCTCAGTATCCTGACAGTAAAGAACTTCTTCCTTGTATTCAACCTGAACTTCCCCTGTTTCAGTTTGAACCCATCAGCCCTTGTCCTATCACTGCAGTCCCTGATGAAGAGTCCCTTTGCAGTATCCTTGTAGGCTCCCTTCAGACACTGGAAGCTACTCTGAGGTCTCCACGCAGCCTTCTCTTCTCCAGGCTGAACAGCACCAGCTTTCTCAGCCTGTCTTCATACGGGAGGTGCTTCAGCCCCTGATCATCCTTGTGGCCTCCTCTGGGCTTGCTCCAACACCACGCACAAATCAAAACAAGCAACTTGCTCCATTGTTTTTGTCATGATACCCAACTCGTTTGTGTTTTCCACTTTTTGGTTGTCACACCTTTAATATCAACATCTTCTGTTGAAGGGAATAACTTGTATTTTGCTATTCTGACAATCACATTTTGGAAGCAGCTGTGCAAACCATTTGTCACAGTTCTTCTCTTGCAGTGCAGTTCTGTGTGATTGACAACTTCATGTGTCTGGTGAAAAAGATGTGTTGGTTAGTAGGTTTTGAATAGGTAAATGTTATTCCTCAGTGATTCTGTATCATGAACATTGTTCCCATTGAGTTAATATCTACCCTTTAGCTGGAGGAGGTGAGCTATTTTTGCCCTTGCTTCTAGGCATACAGTCATGGAATTACAGAATCCCAGGTTGCAAGGGACCTCAAGGATCATTTGGTCCAACCTGACAGTCCTTCTGTTGTGCACAGTGACTTAATCTCACCAGTGTGAAGGGATGCAAGGTTGTAATTGTCTGTGTCTCTTATGGTCCAAAGAGCTTTAATATCAAACCCAAAAGTCTCACATGTCAGCACCCACTGTTGATGCACTATCTTGCTTCTAGACTTGGATTTTGAGTGGCCTAGTGTGTTTCTGACAGGGTTCTTGAGCCAATCAGGGCTTCTTCAGTGGTTCTTGTTAGAAAGAATGTGTATGTAGCTGGCCTTTAAGGCACTATCACATTTAATTTGGTCTTGGGATGCACCAAAAAGGTGGAAAGAACAGGTCTCGTGTCTTTCAATGCAAAATATCTGTTTCATATGTGCCAATGTCAGACCTGTCGAAAGCAAAGTATTTCTGAAGGTATATATTGCATATTACTGATGCAGCCCCAAATCTTCGTTCACGAAGTCAAGCCATGATGATGATGATGATGACTGATGCAGTGTGCATTAACACTGTAGAAGGATTTATTTTCCAGTGAAATCTATTCTGAAGAGCATTTTTCTTTGGCTGATGTGCAATCACTGCATCCTGTGTTGGAAGTGTGAGCGGTCAGGGATACAGGGCTGTACTTTGGGTGGGCAAAGAAGGGACTCCTGTGCTGCAGCTCTGCCATGGCAGCTGGGTACAAACGCTTCTCATGGCCCATTACGGGGTGAGTTGGCAGCACCAAACATTCCTAAGGTACATCAGAGGCAACAAATTGGTTTCTAGGCATTGCTGTCTGCTGGTCGCTTGTAACCAATGACTGCAGCATAAGCTACAGTGGCAAAATCCCTACATTTCTGAAATTCCTTAATTCCAGCCTGGTGAGAAGCAGAGAACTGGGAAGGATTTTCAAGGTTTTTAAGTCTTCTATTGCTTCATGCCATATAGTTCCTCCCATAAACTTACCCTAAGGTACATGTAGTTTCAAATTAACTGGAATTCTTACCTGAATACTGTTATTTTGTGCAGTTGTTGTGGATCAGACTGATTGTCAGAAGGGCCCAGAATAAAGTGGATGGTTAAATATCTTGCAGCATCCCTTTCACTTGGCTTTTCAAGCAGGCTTGCTGTGAAGATGTCCTTTCTCTGAAGAAGGATGTGAGCTCTGATGGTTGTGTTTCCACAGCACTTGTGCATTAGTTGTTCTAGAGGAATGTGTGCTGAAATACAACTCTTGATGTATGTTTTTGTCATGGAATTTGTAGTTTTATTGTGTGTGTTTGTATGATATTTGTAAATCTTAGAATGTAAGTTGCTATTTAAGTGTTTCTCATTAATTAGATTTTTTTAATGACTTTTCTTTGCAGAAGTGCATTAGATTTAACCCAGAAGCTTCAGTGTGGATTGCAAAGCAACGAATTCTGTGCACTTTGAATCAGAGTTTGAAGGATGTCCTGAATTATGGACTGTTCCAGCCTGCAAGCAATGGTAGAGACGGGAAGTTTTTGGATGAGGAACGACTTCTTAGGGAATATCCACAGCCAGTGAATAAAGGAGTTCCTTCACTTGAGGTATTTTTAGATCTGTTTGAAACTGTTGTATTCTGAGCTGCATTTGGGGTTGCTTTTGGGAAGTAATGATCAGCAAGTCTGAACTTGAACCCTTGCTCACTGAAGTGCTGGAGTTCAGTTGCTCAGTGGAGCTGTTCCATGTGTTATCCCTATAAGGTGGCAAATAATCAGCAGCTTTGGGAGGTCGGATTTTGAAGTTTTCCTCTACTGAGGACATGGGTGATGTGTCTTATTCTGTGATTTAATAAAGAAATGTAAGGTTTTGGATTAAGCTTTTGTGTCTCTGAGAAGGTTTGCAATAGTAGGGTAGCAGCTGGCAACTAACCAGCCTTTGCTTTCTGTCTCAGTGAAGCCTTTCCCCCTTCAAGACTCACTCCCTCTGTTGTGCCCTCCTTCACAGTGCACAGATTTCCTTTGTCTCCTGGGAAAGCAATAAAGGAAGAGAGAATGTGTATGTGTGAAGCAGTCACATGCAGACATTGGAATTTCCCCTCTCTTGCTCATGCAGCGGCTGTGTTCTGGGAGGATAAACTGAGCAGAGCTATTATGGCACTGGTTGAACATGGAGCAGAGCCAGCTCACTCTGAAACACAATATAGCAGGAAACTGGGGCCTGAAACTAGTATTTCATTAATTTTGGTCTTCCTTATACAGTAGCACATAAACCACTAATAATGTGCAGCTCATAAATGTACTCAACTATCACACAAATTCAAGGAAACAGGACCAGAGTTAGACAAGGCTTCAAGTCCAGCTTGTCTGGCAGTTTACTTCAGAGATTCATATTATCTCTGATCATCATTATTACATGATCATTATTATAATATAAGCAGAGATGCCCATATTATAGCCATAAGCAAATTAAATAGCCACTTCATTTCTCTTCTGTCATGTTGTTTTGTAAGTGTTCACTGCTAAGTTCATCTCCCTTCAGCTAAAGGATTGAACAATTCAGGGCTTAAAAGTGATCGTGGGAAAAGCTGGTGTTAGAGCCTCATTCAACACAGTCTTATTGTCCAATAGACCTGCACAGTGTAATTAGATAAAAATAAAGTATATGTAAAATTATATAAACCCCGTTATTTGTGCCATAGATGCCATACTGTGCCTGCAGGGTAGCAAATTGCTCAGGGTAACACATGAGTGAGTTTCAGCCACAAAAAGAGGCAATGATCTGAACCTCTGTAACTAGCTCTGATAAACATCAGGAGAACTATTCCCATATGTGAATTCTGCCTGTGTGGATTAAGGGATTTTTTCAGGAATCATTTTTTTTTCCTATTTCAGAAATGCTAAGCTGATATTTTGAAATATATTTTTTTTAAATTCAACATGCCATCCCAGTTCTTGTTCCTGCCTGAGGCTAGACATGAAAGTGCACAGAAATCCTTAGGGAAAAGCACTTCTCACTGTAATTCTTGCTTATTTCTATAGACTTCAGAGGCAGATTTCATTTTCCCTCCTTCTTCATTGATTTCAGTGTATTTATACAAGATGAATTTTGCTTACACAAACTGTCTAACTGTGATGCCAGTGTGAGCAGAGTGCTGATTTGTGGTGAATATTCAAAAGGAAATACTAAGTCTTATTTGAAATCTTGCCTAGATCTACATCATTGTGAATGATACTTCTCTTTATCAGGGACTATAGTGATAAGACAAGGGGTAATGGGTTCAAACTAAAACAGGGAACGTTCAGGTCAGATAGAAAGAAGTTTTTGTACTGTGAGGGTGGTGAGGCACTGGAATGGGTTGCCCAGGGAAGTTGTGAATGCTCCATCCCTGGCAGTGTTCAAGGCCAGGTTGGGCAGAGCCTTGGGTGACATGGTTTAGTGTGAGGTGTCCCTGCCCATGGCAGGGGGGTTGGAACTGAGTGATCTTAAGATCTTCTCCAACCTAAATCATTCCGTGATTCTGTGATACTTTCTGGTAAGGTCAGAAAATGACATTATGAGCTTTTGAGTAAAATAAGAGATTTAAAATGGGTTCTTTTTTTCTCCCTCAGTTTCGATACAAGAAAAGAGTGTACAAACAGTTCAATCTTGATGAAAAGCAGGTGGCCAAGCTTCACACCAAGGTAAGCCCAGTTGACTGGGGAAGTTAGCTGTTGCCTCCTTAGCAATGTAACATGTCTGAGGACCTGGAAGTAAGTAGTCCATTCCCACCTAGGCCTATTGCTGACCAGCAAACAGTAAGTGCTGACGGCACACAGGGATGTGTGAATTGTGATCTGAGAATTCATCTCATAGAAAAATTCCCATGTTTGACTCTTCCACGTGTATACTAGTAATTTTAAATGAACCTTACATTGTAAATACAACATGCTTTCAGCATGCTGTATCTATGACTCTAGACTCATTTGCAGGTCAGAGTTATAATGGTGATGACCATAAACTATGCTGAATTCTTACTGAATGAATATTTTGCTCATTTTTTTCCTTAAAACAGTAAAAACCTGGAATTTTATTACTGCATTTGAGTTTTGAACATTATACTTAAATAAATAAATGCATAAAGGGACGCTAAAAGAAATCTGGAGCGAGACTTTCTAGAATGGCCTGTAGAAACAGGCCAAGGGGAATGGCTTTAACCTGCCAGAGGGGAGATTGAGTTGAGCTGTAGGCAGAAGCTCTTCCCTGTGAGGGTGCTGAGGCGCTGGCACAGGGTGCCCCTAGAAGCTGTGGCTGCCCCATCCCTGGCAGTGTTTAAGGCCAGGTTGGACACAGGGACTTGGAGCAAGCTGCTCTAGTGGAAGGTGTCCCTGCCCCTGGCAGGGGGTTGCAACTGGATGAACTTCAGGGTCCTTTTCCAGCACAAACCACTCTGTTATTCTATGGTTATAAACCTCAGGGTTTATGATCTCGGTATAGAAGTCATCCGTCCAGGGATGTCAGTTAGCTTGTGTTCAATGGCAATAGATACTGACATAAATTGACAGAATATTTCAGTTTTAGTCAAAAATTTCTTTTTAAAATTAGAGACAGATTCATTTGTCACTCTCTTTTTCAGGCTAATTTGAGAAAGTTTATGGATCATGTCCACCACCTCTCAGTGGAAAAAATCACTAAGATGTTGGACCGAGGATTGGACCCGAACTATCATGACCTAGAAAGTGGAGGTTAGGACAATAAAACAAACACCATGAAGTAGTACCTTGGGTTTGCTCAACCTGAATTGATTAATGGGCTGAATCTCACATGCTCTTTCTGTTGCCTTCATAACTCTTTGCTAATGGAAGCTGTATGGTTTTGTAAGGAGAAAACATACTTTACAATTTTCCTTGAGCGGCATTTTTAACTGAACATTTTACAAACAAATATTCTTTATTTTATCAATTTGCTTATCTTCTTTCAAGTATATATATTCTGTTCCTTAGAAACACCCCTAACTTTGGCAGTTCAGCTTGACAATACCGTAGAAGTGATAAAAGCTCTGAAAAATGGAGGAGCACATTTAGACTTCAGAGCCAGAGATGGAATGACAGCTCTGCACAAAGCAGCCAGAGGCAAGAACCAAGTAGCCCTCAAGGTAAGTGCTTTCAGTGGCAAACAGTACATTATTTTATAGGAGACCAGTATATATTTTTTCCTGTTAGTGTGGTGAGGCACTGGAATGGGTTGCCCATGGAAGTTGTGAATGCTCCATCCCTGGCAGTGTTCAAGGCCAGGCTGGACAGAGCCTTGGGTGACATGGTTTAGTGTGTGGTGTCCCTGCCCATGGCAGGGGGTTGGAACTGGATGATCTTAAGGTCCTTTCCAACCCAAACCATTCTATGATTCTATATAAAGAAGAATGTTTTCAGTTAATTACTTTATTGTACTCAGTGGATCCTTTAATATGTGCTTGTTCTAGTGCTTCCTTGTGGCTTTCAGATCTTGAGAATCGTTTTCAGCAAAAAGGGCTTTTTCATTTCTGATTTTCATTTTTTTTTGGGTAGGATTTAAAAGTGGTGGAATTTAACCTTATTAACACAATGGAGAAGGTCTGTCTGAGGAAATAGAATGGCTTTATTATTGCTTATCTCTCTGAAAGCAAACACCAGTGGCATGGATTATATATTGTATCTTAACAGTCTTTTCTGTTAAGTATTTTTAAATCACTTTGATAGTTTAGGTTAAGTCTTACATTTATGGCTTTTGCTTATTTCCTTCTGACAGACATTCAGATTGCATGACATTTTTGATAAGGCATCTTGTAACTGAAGAGGTGAATGTGCTGCAGAGGTGATGCGGCATTTTCACAACTGTGATTCTGAACTTAATGAGAGGATGGAAATTGGACATTGCCACTCATCTTTTCTTTGCTATCCTGAGATTCCTTCAGATCCTAATTCTTCTGAGGTCATTTCTTCCTTAGCTTTTCTGTGTTGAATTCTGAATTGTATCAGCTTATAAATAAGTGAGCAAAAAATATATATTATGGCAAATATCACCCTTATGAATACTTTCTCAGGTAAAGTCTCTTTATAGTTAGAAGTCCCTCTGAAATCTGTTTTTTCACAGTTTGTGATTACTTTCAGACCCTTTTAGAGCTTGGAGCATCTCCAAACTACAAAGACAGCTGTGGCCTGACACCACTGTACCACACTGCTATTGTGGGAGGGGATCCTTACTGCTGTGAGCTACTACTTCATGAACATGCTACCGTCGGTTGCAAAGATGAAAATGGATGGCAAGAAATTCATCAGGTAGGAAAAATACACTTCTGTTTGGAGTTGAATTTGCAGGAGGAAATGGGCCAGGTGTGTTCCATGGTTAAACACTCTTTTGAAGGGCATTTGGGTGTGTTTAGTCCATGCACATACAAGTATGGCATTTCTTCCTTTTTCTATTTGCTTGTTACTTTGCATCCTGCTGTGGTGGGTTAGAAGTGGAAACTATTCTAGTGGAGTTCTGTAGCTTTGAAATCCTGTGGTTACTGTGGCTTTTGCTGCAGAATTAGCTCTAGTCCTATTTGTGTAATGGACTCTTGGAAGTTCAGCTTCCTATTAGAGGCACTTCAGTGAAAAAAGCGTAACTTGGTCTTCTTGTTAGATGCCAACTTTTGTATCCTTGGTAATACTTCTTCTGTGCTTCTCAGAGGTACTTTCTCCTTTATCTCTGAACTTTACAGGAAGGTTGTCGGGATCCTGCTACTCAGATCTGTCAGTGTGTTGCACTGAAGGAAGTTAAACTCTTACATACTCAGTTTCAGTCACTTTTCATTCCCTGTGTGTGTGGAAACTGGGATTCTAATGATTTTTCTTTTCCTTATTGTACATGGGTTTTAGTTTTATCTCCTGTTCAATGTGTGGATGAAGGTGGTAGTTTGTTCTATCAAGAAATATGATTTAGAAAAGTAATCATTTGAGATTCATGGTGCTCACATAGCTTGAATCAATAATAGTGCCAGAATTCATCATTGGTTGACTCACCATAGCTTATAAGATAGACCTCCTTAAGAGTAATCAGCCTCACAGACCTGCTTAGATCATCTAGGCTCACTTTCGTTTCTGTGCACTGATCTTTTTAGTGTAGAACTTCTGTTCTTTGAAAGAAGTGGGAGATAGTTTTGGTACCCAGGTTTCTGGGTACCCACATATCTGAACTTTTTCACTGTGTAGGAGTGTTTGGGTTGAGGTTGTTTGGAGCCATTTCTAGTAGGGGAGAGGAAAAAGCACATTAATTTACTACCATCATTTCTGAGGATGTTGAGGAAATGGGTTGTCTAGGTCAAAGTGTTATCCCATCTGGACTCATGGAAAATATAGAGAGAAACTCCCTGTTTTGAAAAGCCAGCTTCATAGACATATGGTTATTATTTTTCCTAATGCAACAGAGCTTTCCAAGCCTATTGTGTTGGTTGTAAACTTTGATTTATTTAGGATTACATCTGGATTATGAGCAATCTGTCTTCAGTAATAGATAATGGAAGTATTCCTCTATCAACTGAGAAAGATGGTGATATGATACAATCCCACATGCTTTTGTCTGTGTGAAAAAATTACCTTGCCTGCAAGGAAATAATTGATACCACATATTTTTAGTTTTAGTAACAATTTTTACCTGTATAAGTTAAGCCTTTAGGCTTAAGGTGGTTCATGCTGTGCTCGGAGAATAGTAAAAGGATTTCCTCTGGACATACCTGCCTTTCTCCATTGACTCTACGTAGGGAGTCCTGGTGAATAGTTGGTCGGCTCGCCTACCCCACAGACCCTTACAACAAGGGGAAGTGCAGCTCTCTTGCGCTGGTTGTCTTCCACCACCTACCTCCCCATAAGTGTTATTGTCAGATTGGCAAAGAAGCAGCAAAGTAGAGAAAGGGCTTAGTTTTAGTCCAGTTTATCGTGGTAGGAGTAGAATGTTGAAATTAGTTCTTGTATTTTATGATTTGTTGAAATAGTTACATCTGCACATTTATCCCTGGAATATTGAGTGACTTTTAGAGACTAGGCATGATTGATAATGTATGGCTAATTGTGTACTTGCTCTAATCTCTCACCCAGTCAGAAACACTGTTACGGTTCAGAATCACAGAATCAGCTGGGTTGGAAAAGAACTCTAAGATCATCAAGTCCAACCGTTACCCCAGCACTGTGAAGGCCACCACTAAACCATGTCACTGAGGGCCTTGTCTACACAGTGTGTTAACACTTCCAGGGACAATGACTCCACCACTGCCTTGGGCAGGCTGATCCAGTGTCTGAGCACCCTCTCTGTGAAAAAATTGTTCCTAATCTCCAGTCCAAACCTCCCCTGGTGCAGCTTGAGGCCATTTCCTCTTGTCCTGTCATTTATTCCTTGGGAGCAGAGCCCAGGCTTCTTCTGGCTCCATCCTCCTTTTAGGTAGTGGTAGTGATAAGGTCTCCCCTGAGCCTTCTCTTCTCCAGAGTCAACCCCCTCAGTTCAGATCCTTTTCTCCCTTTGCTTGTTGTTGGATGCTTACTTTCTGTGGCCTAGCCTGAAAATGTTCATGTTCCAATAACGCTAAATAAATAAATTGTAAATGAATAAACTGTTAAATAAATGCTGGTTTTCCCTTTCCGTGTGTTAAAAGATGCAGTGGGTAGTCTGTTAGGCTAGGATTTTGGATGTCACAGGTTTAATGTATCCATTGAGCAGTAGACTTAATTTTTCTTATCCAAATTGCAAGATGTGTCAGTTTGTAACTCCCACTGAAGTCAGTAATAATTAGGTACCTAAGACAGACTGAATACCTGTATCTCTTAGCTTAAAATCTATATTATTATATAGGAATGATACTGGTTTGAGATTATACAAAGTTAAAAATATTAGAAACGGGGAAGTGCTCAGTTGGGGTAGAAGGCAGTCAAGTAAAGGAGGCTGTTGAATGGAAATTCTGTGTTTTTTCCTCCAACTCATGTACTAATCAGGAAAGTTTCTCATTTCAGTGAAGTCTTGTTCATAGAGATGAATTTCCCACTATTCAGGATCAAACATTGATTTGTATAGCTGACAAAATAATGCTTGAAGATTTTCCTTCTTTTGGATCAGTGCCATGTGTATAGTGTGTGTCTGTTGATACCACAGAATCAAGATGATTACTTGAATTTTGGCCAAATTTCCCCAAACTCTTTTCACCCCTTCAAAGCGAGCTTTGCAAATCTCATCATCTTCAGTGCCATCTAGTGGGCAACTTTCGAAGCTTCACAGAATGAAAAGCCGGTTTTGTCTCCTTGCTACGTTTGACAGATAGGAATATTAGTGGATCAGAAGTACCAAATTTTGTGTTTTCTCAATCCCTTAAACTTCCAGCCCTCAAAAACTCAGATGCTTAAACTTGTGCACAGACTTGCTGGACCTGAAGTGAACACATCGGTGTTTAGGGGCAGGTGCGCATATCTGGGTGTTAATCCTCTCATTTAGTGCAGTGGTGGATCTAAAAGTTAGACCCTAAGTAAAACAGCATCTTTTCTGCTAGAAGTCTTTACCTGGAGTGCTTTGCTAGATGGCACAGTAACCAAAACACTGGTGTATCTCTTTTCAGGCTTGCCGATACGGACATGTCCAACATCTGGAGCACCTCCTCTTCTACGGTGCCGATATGTGTGCGCAGAATGCCTCAGGAAACACAGCGCTGCACATATGTGCCCTGTACAACCAGGTGAGCTGGTTCATACTTCCTCTGCCAGTGTCACAGAGTCCTGCCATCCTGCTTCAGGTACATAAAGGTCCCTGGCAGGAGCTGAGGGGTTCCTTCTGAATGGTTAAGTGATGGGGGGGATGTCTTGCTTCGAGGGAAGAGGAGTCCAGTCCCACAGAGATGTGAAAACAGTACTGGGATAGAGTGACACATAGCCAGGAGAAAAAACAGGTGTAATTGAGATACTAAATCTCTTCAGTCTTTAAAATTTCTTTGTTCAGCCTTGAGACAAGAAGGCTCAGGGGAGACCTTATCACTATGTTACGATATTTAAAGGGTGGCTGCAAACACCATGGAGATTCCTTTTTTGCAAGGAGTCCCATGGAGAAGGCGAGGGCTGACGGGCACAAGTTACTCACAGGGAGATTGTGGGTGGACACAAGGGGAAAACTCTTCACAGTGGGTATGATCAGCCACTGGAATAGTCTCTTCAGGGAAGTGGTGGATTCCGGCATGTTGGACAGGTTGCTGGGCTATCTAATCTAGGTCATGCTTTGACAAGAAAGGTTGGACCAGACGATCCTTGAGGTGCCTTCCAGTGTGGGGATTCTATGATTCTGAATCTTTCATGTCTGCCCACAGAAACAGAGGGTGATTTAGTTTTCTGTTGAAGAAGTTTACTGGTTTGATGTTAGGTTTTCCTGAGATGTAGTTTCCTTGCTTTTAATGCATTTGGGATAAGTTTCCCATTATTAAGGATCTGTAGAGGCAAGTTACACTGAAGAACAACATAGCTCATTATTTTTCATTTGATTTATATAATATGCAATGGACATAGTGTTACAGGTTATAGGTTTTAAACAGTGGTGTTAGAAACTAGAAAGAATATAATTAAAACCTACCTTTTAGTGTTTTATTCACTTATTACAAATAAGGCTGCTCATTGTAGGTGTATACATATTGATTAGAAAATATAACTTCATGTTCCACAGCTTTTTCTATCATATCTAAATATTTGTTTCCTACTCAGAATTTATTGCTGTTTTGCTAGAGATTAAATTCGAATGAAATAAGAAATACTTGGAAAATAGCAAGGAAATGTATCTATCTGTAGATGACACAGGAGATAATGGATTCTCTGCTGTTTACAACTTGTGTAGCCATTTACAGATGGTAGAACCATTTGATTTGATGGCATTTCGTACTTTCTTTGTGTGGAAGGGATAGAGAGGGAATAAGTTTTACAGGTTTGTTAAAACATAGCAAATGTAATGTTACATTGAATCAGGAAAACACAAGTCATGGGATGTGACTGTAACATCTGTTACAGCATCTGCTTCCTCATTAATCACCATCTTAGTTCTTGTCAAAAGCCTTGTCAAGACATATTCCTCAATTAGGTCTAAAATACCCTCAACATTTTTAATAAATAGAATTTTGGGAATAATTTGATATTTTTCAAGACTGCTGACTTGCTGTGTGTGTGTCAGAATTGCTATCATGTCATAGAATCCAATTGTACAAATCCTGTTAATGCTGATTACTCAGAGTGCACAGCACTACAGGGAAGCAGTGCCATTCTATTGCTGCTTGCTCACTGGCTACCACTCCTGTTGAAAAAGAAGTAAATTAAAAATACTCACTTTAACCTCATTTACTTTTGCAGAGGCAGAATTGGGAAGCCCAGACCATAAATAGACATAGAAATGTAAAGCCCTGAACTAGCCTCTGTTGTTTTTGTAACCATTTTACTGCAGTGCTTTCATGGCTGTAGTTGTTTACAAGATCACACACTTGTAGGTTACTGCATATGATTTATCTTTCATGTATGAAGGTATTTTTCATGTATGCTTACCTCCTGACCTCAGTGGAAAAAAGATTCCGTAGAAGACTTGGAGACTCTCATTGAAATTGCATCTAGAAATATGCAAAGAGTTTCACAGTCATTAAGCTTGACTTTGTGACTGGGAGTTTAACATCTCATGACTACACTGTTAGGCTTCTTTTTTCCTTAATTGTAGAATAGCTAGAGTTGGGAAGGACCTTAAAGCTCATCCAGTTCCAACCCCTGCCAGGGGCAGGGACACCTTCCACTAGAGCAGGTTGTTCCAAGCCCCTGTGTCCAACCTGGCCTTGAACATTGCCAGGGGGCTGTGAGCCATAACTGTGCTGACCTTTTCCAGTGCCCCTTCTATTGAAATCTGTTATTAGCTATTGTGAAAGGAATGGTGTTGGCCTGTTCTGAATGGAGAGAATGTGAACAGTATCCTTTTTACCTCTTGACTCCTGTAGAGGGAGGCATTACCCACTGTATTTTCCCTTCCCGTCTTCCATGTGGAATTTTCTGATGCTGTTTTCTGTTTTCCTGAGTGTCAGCTAGATGCTGATCTGAATAAACTCTCGGGTTTTAAACTTATTTCATAGCCCTTCTGTCACTCATCAGAATCTACACAGATCATATGTCTCTATGTTTTGCAAGTTAAAAAGCCTGGGATAAAGTGTAACTTTCTTCAGTTGGTGGATTGGATTCTATATGAAAACTGTTACAGTATTAAATCAGGTAATTAGATCTCAGACAAGAAATTGAATCTCATCTGCTGACAAGCCCACACTGAAGTCTAAAAAGCTATTGCATATTCAGTTTATGTATGATATAATGAATGAACAATACTAAGCTCTCAATAGCTGAAGTTATTAGGTTGTCAGAGCTAAAAGAGGTGCAAACAGGAGTTATAGCATTTGTAGGCAGCACCTTGATGACAGAGAGCTCTGAAGCGTGGAATTTCCATTGAATTAACAAAGGAAAAGTAATCAAAATTGTGTCTGGTGGTGAGTTTTTTGCTTGTTCTCCCTGATTTATTCGCCTTAATACTGGAAGGATGAGGAGGAGAAAAGAAGGAGAGAGCTGAGAATGCTTCTGTTTTAAAAGAATAAATAAGCAAATGCGGTGTTTAATCCAAGTAAGTTTTCTTGAAAATCCTTATGTTGAACAACTCCGAGCACTTCTGTCAAAATTCTACTTATCACAACCATTGAATAAATAAACCACTTTGTGTGTGTTTTGTTACACTGCAGACAGCTTAAAGCTTGTAGAGTTTTTAAATCTATAACTCTTCTGGTTTTGTAGTGTTGAATGATTTACCCTGATAAGCAGATGGATAATCAGCCAGTAAGTGCAATATGTTTCTTAACATCAGGATTTCTATCCTCAAGTTCTTGATCAGAATTGAGCCTTTTAATGCTGAAGGGCTCTACTAACATTTCCAGTGTATTTACTAAGTAGTACTAGCAGGAATGGTGGAATAGTTGTTATTATGGGAATATAATAGTGTGCAAACCCAGAATCATTTAGGACTCGGTCAAAAAGCAATTTGTGGAAAAGTAACTCTGAAAGTAACTTTATTATTTTAACCTAGAGATCTTCCTCCAGATTGCAGCACATGGACTCCTTTTTGATACAGAACACAGGAAAATAAGAGAAACATTTTGACATTGGACACATTGTTCTTGGCCATAGAATCATAAATGGTTTGGGTTGGAAAGGACCTTAAGATCATCCAGTTCCAAACCCCTGCCATGGGCAGGGCCACCTCATGCTAGACCATGACACCCAAGTCTCTGTCCCGCCTGACCTTGAACACTGCCAGCAATAGAGCATTCACAACTTCCCTGGGCAACCCATTCCAGTGCCTCACCACCTTCACAGTAAAGAACTTTCTCCTTATATCTAACCTGAACTTCCCCTGTTTCAATTTGAACTCATCACCCCTTGCCCTATCACTGCAGTCCCTAATGAAGAGTCCCTCTTCAGCATCCTTGTAGGCCCCTTTCAGACACTGGAAGCTGCTCTGTGGTCTCCACACAACTTCTCTTCTTCAGGCAGAACAGCCCCAGCCTTCTCAGCCTGTCTCTGTATGGGAGGTGCTCCAGCCCCTGATCATCCTTGTGGCCTCTTCTGGACTTGATCCAACAGCTCCATGTCCTTCTTATGCTGAGAACACCAGAACTGCACATATGTCTTCCTGTGTGCAGAGATACTGAGAACACACCTAATGTGCAGATTTAAAATGCAAGCAAATAAGACTATTCCAATTTTATTTTATTGAAGTTACTGTTGATGGGATGATTAATATATCAATTTGAGATAGTGGTCTGTTCTGTGGTTTCAGTCTGTGGTGCACAATAGGACGTGTGGGACCAGAAGAGTGGGATAACCTCTTCCCCAGATGTATTTGTGATAGCCCTCTGATGGAGGAGACTTAAGTGGGATCAAGAATCCAGTGTGATAAATTAGAAAACATAATGAAGAAAATGATTTTCAACCCTATTTTCTTCATATTCACAACTCAGAACCCAGTCAATAAGTGTCATTTCTGTCACTAAAATAGCTGAATTGTGTGATTGTTTTCCCTGGCAGCAAATTTACTGTTAAAAATGAAAGGTAACACATTGAAATACTGGATTAAGTAGAACTCAGTAACACAATGTGACAAGAAATCTGCAAAGCACAACAGAAGTAACAAATATTTCTGATAAGGAAACAAAAACATTTTGAAATGTGAACTGCTTTGCGTAAGGTCCTACGATGAGCATTAAAGATTACTAGTAGGAAATAACAGTCTTTATATGGATCATCAGGAATTCCAGTATTCCAGGAACCATGCCAGAGCCACAGAGGAGTTCTAGAAGGTTATGGCCAGTTGTATTTTACAGCAGTGGGGAATCAGAACTTTAGCAATTCACTGTCTTGGTCCAAAAAGGTTGTTTTTAAGGCATTTTGTTTGCAGATTTCCTCAATTCAGAGGGTCTGAAGCCTACTTTTCTCTTGTAGAATGGCTGTGTTGAGTTTACACTGTAACTATTACTATTTTTCAGGGGAAAAGAGAGAGGGTAAGACTGGTCAGTGTGGGGTGTATAGCCAGCATGCGTAATTGCAGGTATATGAAGAGACATACAGAGCATTAAATGTTTAAAGATATGGTGGAAATAAACCTCAAAGTAAGCTCATGCAAGTGGTAAAGTTGCTTTGTTTCATTTTTAGCAGTAGGGGAGGATACAGTTCATCCCAGGTGCTATTTCCTGCACTGTGAACTGTACTGTTTTCCCTACAAAATAGGCAGAGACCATGCAAGAGTCAAGCTGCATTTTGAACCAACACATTTCCTGCAAAATCTGATTTGTCAGGTATGCAATTTCCACAGGACAGCTTCTTAAACCTTTAGTAGGATCTTTACCTCTCATTCGTGTACATGTTTTACACTCACATATTTTTTCTACTCTAACACACTGCGAAGCACCTAAAGCCTTGTCAGATTTAAACTAGTATTTTAACAACTTAAGTTCTGAGATTATTTATTCATTTTGCTTACTTCTTACCTAGGACAATACATACAAAACAGCAACACATAGTCACAGTGTCACTTTAGTAACCTAAAGACTCTTACTAATAAGTCTACTCTTCTACTGTTTTCAGGAGAGCTGTGCGAGAGTGCTGCTGTTCCGGGGAGCTGACAAGGAGATTAAGAACTACAACAGCCAGTCTTCATTTCAGGTAACAAAGAAACACCCCTTCCCTCTGCCACTCAGAAATACTTGAAGGAAAATCTCACATGAAGTTGGTTTTGTGGAGAAGTTACACTGCACAAGGCTGAAAACAGCTGTAGAGTAAGATAACTCCTGTCAGTCTGAAAACTGGCGTTTGTTTAATGTCATAAATGAAGGTGATATTGGAATAACTAAGAATGAGAGAAAACCACATTCCCTTAGCTGGTCTGGAGACATTGTCAATGAGCTTGAGAATTACATGAGCTGCTGATGACAAAACATGAAGTCATTGACGTCCTGCAGTCTGATGCTTTGGGATTATCTCCAGTCCCATGTAAGAGACATCCAAGAGTCCATGTAAGAGAGATCCAAGGAGTGAACAGGCAGCTCAGCTTTGCTTGGACCTAGTTGACTTAGCCAGAAAGAACGTCTTTCTTCCTTGCATATGAGGCCAGAGAGCTAGGTTAAGTTTCAGGATGGGATTGCTATAATGCACTGTCAGTGGTAAAAGTTGAAGCTGTCATTTCTATCTCCAGAAGCAAATAACTGTTTCTTCAGATTAGTCAAAATTTCCTAGATGGGTTTTCACTATTAAAGTATTTTTATGAAAGCTCTCTTAAAATCCAAATGGAAGAGAATTGTTTGTCCAAAGGGTTGTCAGGTATGGCTGACAACCTTAAACTCTTATTTCGAAGCAGTCTTAATTAGCCTGGGTTTTGAAGGAACATTCATAATGCAAACTGACATGTGAGAAATAAGGATGAAAGCTGCAATGTTGTAAGAAAAAGGAACAGAAAGAATTCTTTTCAAGTTATGGAAAAAGGTGCTTCTGGAAGAAGGATGGCACAGTGCCACTGACAGGTACTGTCCTGGTGTGAAATGTGAGAGGCTATTTCCCAGAATCAAGTAGTCTTTCAATCAAAACAAGTTCTGCTTAACCTTCGCTTGTCGTATCTTTCCCATTACATCCTCAGCCTACTTTGGATAATGCTTGTGTAGAATTCAAGGATGCTTTTGCTCTTTTTTCATGCTTTGACAAGTGAAATAGTTGAAATACTACCTGTGTCCATGTGGGATTCCGAGTTGCCTCCTCAAAAGTTTTGTGCAGAAAATGCCTCTGAGTTTCAGGCTTTTAAAACTCAGCCAAATAATTCTGTATCAGTTTAACAATCTCCACATTTTGAATGTTTTCTCGGTGTAAATTGTGTATCTCAAGCCTGCAAATCTCAGCCAGTTCATTGTTTACTTTTGGGACCATTTTCCCAGACTGGGAAAATGGTACATTAACAGTTTAATTTCAGGCATCATATTTGAACTGCTGCTAGTTTGCCATCTAAATATATACTCAGCACAAGAGTACGTAATATTAATCACTGCACCTTAGAAGTATGGAGTGGTTAGGAAATGGACTAAGAGGAAACCTTGATTGTTAGAGGGGTGGGTTCTGGTGTCATCTCTTTGCTGTTATTAATTTATGTCTTTGAGATTAATTTTTCTTTTTGTTCTAGTATTTTATGCGGGGGAAGGTAAATGGCAGGTTTAATAGTTCGCATTTGTCTTCCTCTTTGTATTGACTCTTCTTTCTCTTAGAACACAAAAATACAGGGGGGAAAAAGGCAGAGAAGAAAACATTTTAAAGGCTAGAGGTGATGGTTGTAAGGCTTCAAGACATGAAGAATGAGTAACCAAAGCCAAATAAAACTAAGGGAGCACAGGAGACAGATGGAGTAATTTTAGGAGAAGGGTATAGCTGTGGAAGCGCATTTAGTGACCAGTGAACTATCTCATAGCCCTATGGAATAAAATCCTTTCTGTTACCATTAATTATATGTTACTAGATAATATTATATTATACAATATTATTATATGTTTTATATGTTATATATTATATGATCATCCCAATGTGCTGGGCATTGGTGAGGCTGCACCTTGAATCCTGTGTTGAGCTCTGGGCCTCTCATTACAAGAGAGACATTGAGGTGCTGGAGGGTGGCCAGAGAAGGGCAATGGAGCTGGTGCAGGGCCTGGAGCACAAGTGTGATGGGGAATGGCTGAGGGACCTGGGGGGTTCAGTTTGGAGAAGAGAAGGCTCAGGGGCGACCTGATCGCTCCCTGCAACTGCCTGACAGGAGGATGGAGCCAGGAGGGGCTGGGCTCTGCTCCCAGGGAACAAGGGATGGGACAAGAGGAACTGGCCTCAAGTTGCACCAGGGCAGGTTTAGACGGAGCTGAGGAGCAATTCCTTCCCCAAAGGGTGCTCAGGCATTGGAACAGGATGCCCAGGGCAGTGTTGGGAGTCATTGGCCCTGCAAGTGTTCACACACTGTATAGACAAACAAGGCCCTCAGTGCCATGGGTTAGTGGTGGCCTTGGCAGTGCTGGGGTAATGGTTGGACTTGATGATTTTGAAGGTCTTTTCCAACTTGGTTGATTCTGTGATTCTATGGTGTCTTACTTTAAGGGGTAGGGAATGTAGGAAAAATTCTAGGTTCTATGGCTGGAGTGAGTAGAGAAAACCCTGATGCCAACACTGCAATAAAGCAGCATTAGAATTAATTCTTGGCCATCTGTTGCTGACCCAGTCGATCAAACACCACAAGTGGAGCTGTTATAAAATTATGCAGAATCCCCTTGAGTTAATAGGATTTTGCATACTAAAAATGTTTACTCATGTAATCAGTAGCAAGGAACATGGAAGCATCTCAGATGTACATAATGAGACTGGTTGTAGCTGCAGCGTCTATTCCTTTGAGTAACCTCCATTATGTTCCTTTCTCAGAACTCTAAAAGGGTGATTCTTTTGAATTGCTGCTGAGAAAACCGGTGATATGAAAACTGGGTTATTCCGTAAAACAAAAGCTCCCAGACATGGAGAAATTTGTGTGTTGCTTTCAAGGCCTGCCAAAGCTTTATTTATTTGGATGAAAATGAGCAGCATGAGTTTGTATCTAGCGTTAGCTAGATGAATGTAGTGTAATTTTACCACCAGAGAGGATGTGCCTGTGTTCACTTCCTACCAAATCACAGTGCTTATTAAAACAAGCATGGATTTGTTGGATCATATGGAAGGAAAATTAATCTGGGCTGAACTTTGTTGCCACCTCATTCGGTTATACCACACTGTGTGAACATCTCTGCCTGGGATCTTTTCAGTGTCTAGCAGAGTAAGTGTTGGAATGGTCTAGCCAGGTGTCGACGCCACAGGAAAGCTTGACTGTATTTCCTAATGAAGCCCTTAGAACCATAGAATAGTTAGGGTTGGAAAGGACCTTAAGATCATCCAGTTCCAACCCCCCTGCCATGGGCAGGAGCACCTCACACTAAACCAGGCCACCCAAGGCTCTGTCCAACCTGGCCTTCAGCACCACCAGGGATGGACCATTCACAGCTTCCCTGGGCAACCCATTCCAGTGCCTCACCACCCTAACAGTAAAGGATTTCTTCCTTATATCCAATCTATACTTCCCCTGTTTAAGTTTCAACCCATTACCCCTTGTCCTATCACTGCAGTCCCTAATGAATAGTCCATCCCCAGCAGCCCTATAGCCCCCCTTCAGATACTGGAAGGCTGCTTTGAGGTCTATTTTCACATCTGTTAGCTACCTTTGAAGGAATGTGTTTCATCCTGGCTGATTACTGGGGTCCCTTACGTTAGTAATCAGTGTTGAGTATGGTTGATGTCACCTGTAGCTGAAAGTCTGTCCGTGACTGTCAGCTGTGATAGACTGTGCTGATAGGCTGTACCCTGCAATCACAGAATATGGGTCAGCAGGAATTTCACAGAATCATAGAATCACAGAATGGTTTGGATTGGAAGTGATTTTAAAGCTCATCTAGTTCCACCCCCCTGCCATGGGCAGTGACACCTTCCACTAGACCAGGTTTGCTCAAGTTGGCCAATGTGGTCTTGAACACTGCCAAGGATGGAGGATTTCTCTGTATGTCTTTTCTGTGGGGTCTCCCCCCCCAGTTAGTGAGTATTAATGCTTGTATGGTTGTGGGGTCAATCTCCTCCCTCTGTCCTCCCTGTGGATGTTTCAGGTGGGTTGGGGCAATTCCTGCATCACTGTGACCAAGTGAAGAAATTGTGTATACTGTGTGTTCTAGTTAAAGGATGACCAGCAATTAGAGGTAAAATGAAACCAGGAATTAGAGGTAAAATGAAACCTGTGCTGCATCATTATATTCTATTGCCAGCTCTGTTTATCCATCATTCTCTTATCCATCCCGTCCTGGCTGGGTAACCTAAATACCTTACACACTAATTATTCTGTACTAACAGATGGAAAAAACCCATTGGTATTACAGATCTGCAAGTGCTACCTAATGATAAACGTGGGGCTTGGCCATTTTTCCTTTGAAGTAACTAAAATGGAGGCAGGGATGTGCTTTCCTTCATAGGAGTGAAGTTGGATGTGCCCTCAGCCATGCCTGTTGTGATCACTGCTTGTGCCTCCACAGCAATTCATTTATACCTTACGATAGAACTTGCCAAAACATGTTTGCCACCAACACACAGTACATGATTTACAGGTCTCATACACTGGCTTACAAATGCTGAAATGTAACTTCTGTTCCAGCTATAGGTTAACTTTAAAGTTTCCAATTGTTTTAGGGTTTATTTTGCCTTTATAGTTTCTATTTTATTAGAAAAACACAAATTACCCTTTCAGAAAAATAGGCTATCCATGGTATCCTATCAACACCCATAGTTTTCCACACATTATATGTGCTCCTAGATTAAAATAATTTCTTGCTTATATGGCAAATAATAATCCAGTAGCTTGGAAATCTCAGTTTTGCAGTGTTTGCAAGCTGTTGATACTCTGTTGTGTAAGTGAAAATGAACCTTGTTTATCATGTTTTTCCTTCTTTTAGTAGCAGAAGCTCTATGAGTAATTCATGTGATTTCATATGGACTATACAGCACTTTCAAGCTTAGAGCTCATAGCGCTAATAATTTGTCAGTGTTTCTAAAGCATGTGTTCAGATGTACAGAAGAATCATTTCAAGGTGGCATTAGTGACACCTTTTAATGGCAGAGTTGTACCTGAGAATGATTTCTCTTAGGTGTACCTTAGTATTGATCATTGCTGTCCCAGACTAGTGTGGGCTCTCGTTGTGCTGATGTTACATAGATGGCAGGAGGAGCATCGGTCTACAAGCTCCCCTGCAGGTAGAACTGTTCCTTTCAGTGTGTTGGCTCTACAGCTATTTTCAACTGCTCACATTTTTGCCAGGTTTGAGTCATTTGAAATGAAATTTTCCATGCCTGGTATCAGGCAGCATTGTTCAGAAAAACACAATGATTCAGCTGTTTCGGTGGATGGGTAAGGGAAAACATGTGTTGTTTTGCTCATACTGAGAAACTCTGTTGACCCACCTCTTGCTGTCCCATCTCCCCTGTTATGTTGTTTCGATTTGTTTTCTTTAATTGCCCTGTATGTTGTCGCTGATCTCCATGTTAATATTATGGTTCTGTAAACTGGTTTGCAGTCTGACTCAAATAGTGGAGCTCCAAAGCCAGAGTGCATGTTTGGGTGCTCAGCTGGCTGGGGGGGAATAGAGTCAGGCACAACTGGGTATGGGGAAGTGAACATTGAGCTTGGAGGTGGGTGAGACAGCAAGAGACTGGCTGGGAGCCTGAAAGAGCTGGAAGAGTGAATGGAGCAAGACCATTGGTTGGGGGTTTGAACTCTATGGTCTTTAAGGTCCCTTCCAACACAAACCATAATGTGATTCTAAGATGGATGAGAGTCTTGCGGACATTTTTAATCATCAAGGGCAGAAGACAAGGGAATGAGATTAGAGGGAAAATGGGGACTAACTGTAGGAGAAGGGAGACTTGCTTGGGTAGTGATGCTGGGGAGGAAGCCTCAGACTGGGGAGATGAAGCTGGGTGGCCAGGGAGGACAGGGCTTTCACAAGGTGGACATGCATGCAGTGCTCCCAGCCCTGCTAGTGGCTGAAAAATCAATTATATTATGCAGCATATCACTAGAATGGCTTCTCAAACCCCAATTTTGATTTAGGTTATTATAATTCTTGATTTCTATCTTTTTGATGAAATTTACAGGCAAAGGACAAGAAGTTATTCTCAGGTATTGTTTTTGCCTCTGACTTTTGAAAGGGTGAAATTCGGGTTTTAAAACTAAAAATCTCTGTGTGGTGCCAGAAAAAGGCATCTTAATAAATACTTAGCAAATATAAAGAATGTTTTCTCTTTTGGTGTTAAAATATGTAACTGTCAATGGAGCAGGTGAGTTGCACAAGGACAAGTATTTATTTTCATCCTTATTCCTTTCCTGGAGCACCAGGGTGAAGAATGCGTTATTGAATATTGGGTATTGCTGGCAAAAAAGATAGCTCTCTTCTCATGCTGCATTCTGCCTTTAGTCAGACTTTCAGCTTTTGTCCTGATTTGAGTCAAACAATGGAATTTATTCATACTTGCTTCAGTGGATTTATTTTCTGTGTTGATCAGTTACATTGTGGTTTGTAGTACAGTAATAAGGTAAAGGCCAATCTGTCATAGAAGTGTACAGTCTAATTCGCACTTAGTCATTTGTCCTATTTAGATGCTGATAGGAAAAGATTTAAGATTTTAATAATAGAAAACCTCCAAAAGTACTAGAATAAATCTAATAGTAAATTCTGCAGGATGGCTCTTGAAGACTTGGGTACAGAGGTGTTAGTAACAATTGCATTTACCACTTTTAAATCTACACAAGTAACCATCCCAGAACAAACTATGGATTTTGCCTTTAAAAACAAGGAAATGAATGTTTATATGCAGGACTACTCAACATACATTTGTCTTAGAAAGACATAATTAAAATAACCTAAAAAGGAGGAGTCTTATGGTGATATATCCAGGTGCAAACAAGGATTAGTTGTGGTATGTTTTCTCATCACTTTACCTTGGAGTGCTATTTATACAGAGGAACACATGTTCTCCTTTGAGAAGCAGGCGTATTTATGCTTTTGTGATGCTGATATATCTGTCAGGGTATTAAGGGAAATGTTGGCAAATGAACGTATTCCTGAGAGTAGTAGGGATACAGGATGTTGTTCCAAGTAATGCTTCCAATGGCAAAGTGCTTGATAGCAAGTTAGAGGTGACCTCAAGTGTCAGCAGGTTTCCTGCTGTTGTCAGGTTTGAAGTATTGACAAACCATGAGGCAGATGCTTCTCCTGACTGCCACATGAAGTGCAATATCCAAGGGTCACTTTTTGGTTCATGATCCAGCTGGTGACAGGAAGATAAAGCTCAAGTAATGTTCCTGCTGAAAACATGAAACAGCAAAGATGCTTCTTCCTCAACTGTTTCTGAAGATACTACAGCTAATTTTGAAGCTAGACCTCAGCCCAATGGGCTTTCATTAATACTCTCGCTTGGCTTAATAAGAGCTGGGTATGACAAGAGAAAAGGAGCAGAAAACTACATATGAATAGAGAATTGGTTTGAAATGCAATCACCTTGAGGCAGAGGTGGTTTGCACAGAGCTGGCTGCTCAGTCCTCACCTTTGTTGTAACCCCTGTCGTTCTTCAGAAGAGAAGACAAATGGAAGTGATACAGGGAGACAGAAAGAAATGAGATGATCTGATTGTCTCTTATTGAGAAAGGCAAAATATTGCCACGCTTAGAGAGGCTAAAAATACTTACTGCAGAATGTGTCTTTTAAAAAAAGCTGTTGTTGCTGCACAGTTGTTCTGTGACTGTAAACTTATGGAGGAGTCTCCATGAGGCCATCTTTTGTATCGAGCTCCATGAAAATGATCCCAGACCTTTTTACCCACCTCTTTGTGCTTTCTCTCCCCACCCAGGTAGGGGTGTCCTGCTGAAATGGCTCAGGTGTTCCCACATGCAGCAGGATTTCCTTGGGAAAAGCAGTGTTTCTGAGGTAGCTAGGAGCCCGTCTGTTTTTCCACCACTTCCAAAAGCTTGGAAGCAACTAAAGCTAGGTTATAACATGGTGACATGGTTTAGCGTGAGGTGTCCCTGCCCATGGCAGGGGGGTTGGAACTGGATGATTTAAAGCCCTTTCCAACCCAAACTATTCTATGATACTATAAAAGGGGACGAATTCAGCGAACTGAATTGTAAAGCTCATCACCAGTTGTCACCTCAAAGAAAGAAAGGCTCATGTACGATGCAGACACAATTAGTTGGCATGGGTGAAGTTGCAAGAGGCAGTGGAGATTTGTATGATCTTAATTATATATATTAATATAGATATGTATATAAAACTGTGGGGTTTTTGCGATATTAATGCCATTTAGTTTCTATAATGTATTACCTTATTATATTTTGTATGCTGCTGTTCTGTGTATGTAATTGCTTTAGTGACACTGATTGAATTAGTCAATACTTAATGAACCAAAAATAGCAGGGGAATTGAAATCCACCTTTTGTGCTGAGGCTGTTTCTACCATGATGCCCAGGATGCCCAATGGTGTCCTGCTGTTCTCTGGTAGTCCTCTGCTTGTATCTGAAGGGATTGTCACAACTTCAGACTAGGTATAAGGAGGAATTGTTTTATTGTGAGGGTGGTGAAACACTGGAGCAGGTTTCCCAGAGAGGTGATAGATGCTCCATCTCTGGAATCATTCAAGGCCAGGTTGAACTGGGCTCTGAGCAACTTGTTTTAGTGGGAGATGTTCCTGCTCATTGCAGAGACGTTTAAAGGTCCCTTCCAACCCAAACCATTCTATGGCTCTATGAACTTAACAATTACATTTCTGGGAAAGAGTGATATTTTTGTGTCCATGCAGTGCTGAGCACAACCTGTGAGTGGGACTAGTGGACACTCAGGCCTGCAGGTATGGATAAATGATCATAGTGATGGTCAGGTGATGTTGTGGCTCTTGGTTTTGCACATCTATACAGACTATTCAGTGTTAATTTCTGGTGATATCCAAGTACTTGTTGCTTATAAAAATGGACGATCTTTGCCTCTAGGACAAACTTAACATCATCTTATGTTGCCATTTGGAGAGAACATTCATGACAAGCAGTTGGCATATGTTGCCGTCCTGTGTCCATCTTCATCAGAGCATGTTACTGGCATTAACTTCTAATAGACTCCTGTTTCCAAAGGTTTTATTATAGTTAACCCATGGAATTTGGAGTGAATCCACCAAATGTGTCAGGTAAAATAATCATAGTATTCTATTAACCTGGTGCATTTTTACCCTAAGGGCTTTCAGAAAGCATTTTCAGGCATTCTGGTTAGCAGCTTAAGCAACACAGTATTATTAAGTGTTTGCAGAATTGAATCCCATAAACAGGTTTCACTGTGAAATAGTGGGCAGGATCCTGCTGCCTGCTGTGAGTAGGAAGGCATTTTGCTGTAAGTGTTTGAAGAAGAAGCTGCTCATGTAGCACATTTTGGTTTTTTCATGAGGTGAAAGGTTTTACCCTAGAGCAGCACAGACCTCTAGACCCTCGAGCTGAGTTTTCTGTGTAGACTGACATGTGCTGTAATGTCAACGAAAGCAAAACCTAGCAGGTAGCACACACTTTCTAAAGGAGTTCAGCTGAAGAAGGCTGCATTTCATGGCGTTTTGATTTAGCAGATTATGGGTGGTTGTGGTGAAGGGAAAATTAAGTCAATTTTATTACTGGCTGTGTCTTAGCTGCTTTCATCTGATGCTGTAACCTGGCTTTAGCTGCTTGCAGTAAATACTCCTTAGTGATTGCTGCTTGCCCATGTAGCAGTAATAAGGATTATGTAATAACTGGCTTCTGATGGCTCTTCCCAGCTTGAGCTAGATTTTCCCCTGGAATAAGTCTGTAGTTGTAAATGTGTGTGTATCACACTGATGGCTTTTTCTTCTTCATTTCAATTATTAAAACACAGATGTAGAAAGGCGCATCTTGCTGGAGACTGACTTGCGAAGGTGGTGTTTTAGCAGAGAGGCAGAAAGAAGATGAAATCTTTTCTCTATTTTTGAAACAGATTTAACATTAAATTTCCCAGTGCATGCAGTGACCGTCAAGGACGCTTAATACAGTCTGTACAAAATAACCTAAAAATCTTCATTGTTTCTCATCTAAAGAAACAGGAGGAATTAAAAAAAGGCCACGAAGCTGCAGAGTTGTACCTGGGATGTTCCTTTTTTGCTCTCTGCCATGTTTTGTGGTCACTTTAAGGGACTAGCCCTGTATTCAGTTCGCTTTCTGGCAAGCTGGTTCTTGCATAACAACGGTTACGTTTGCATTTCAGAGTGAGAGAGTGAGGTGGTTTAGAAGTGATTTGCTCACATGTTGTGAAGAAAGGACTTACAGTTGTTTTTTATCTTGGTGTCCATGCTGCCTTAGTTTAATCTGAGGGTATTCAGTCATGCCTTATTGATGAATAGGAGTAGTTAACTTTTAAGAACACAGTTATGTATGTTCATGAAAGGCCAGTGTAAAATAAAATACAGGTTCTTGCTTTTAAAATCATAATGAGGTTACGGAAAAATCAACAGGGCTGCCTAGAGGCATTTTTAAGTGTCAGTCCTGTGTAGAGTCCTGCAAAGACAGCACTGCAGGACATAAAGAGACTAAAAGAAGGTCATTCGCTTTGATAGCCTTCTTTAATTTTGACTTGAATTCACTAAGTTAGTCAGCCCTGGCACTGTTTCATGGCTACTGAGCATATATCAAACACCCATAGGGACTGTAAAGCTTCTTGCAAGCAAAACCATCATTTTAGCAGTAAAAATGTGCCAGCAGTGTTATGTTCACAGTGTACATCTTTGCTAATGCTCTGCTAAATTCACATTGTCTATTTGGATGAACATTGTTGTGTATTTGCTTATTTTTAAAATACTATTTGTTCAAAAAGGGAAATTTCTTGTTCTTTTGGAGTGCCTGAAATTCTGTTTGATTGCACTGGGGTGGAAGCGTGTATCACAGTATATTAGAGTGTGTACTCACACTTTGGATTGTTTCCAAGCCATGCTACCCGATCTTTCTATATAATATCTCCTACTGGATATGATTACTTGTAATTAACGTTGCCTGATTTTAGTACCATGGTATTCTTTAAAGTTACAAAATTGCACTCTGTGCTGGAACAGATAACTTGCATTATATAAAGTCTTTGACACCTAATAGGTAATTTGCTATAGCTGAAAACAAGGTGCTTTCTCTTCTGAGTGGAAACTTCGGGAGGCACAAATTGGGAGGTCAGTTGTCATTTTTTTTTCCTGTTCCTTGACCAGAGTGTGGGGCATTGATGCATTCCCTTCAGCATCCACTGCTGCAGACGTCTTGGTCAACGTCTCAGCTGGGCAGTGGCATCTTTGCACCCATTGTGTAGGGTACTTTCCATGAGGCTTATACTCCAAAGGTCTGAAAGATGCTTTAGATCTTACATGCAGCAATGCTAGAAGTTTAACACCTGGTCTTTGATTACTATCAAAATACAGCCAGGGGATGAGCATGAGGTGGTCCTCACCAGGGAAGCTGCTGACACTGCTTGGAGGACTTACATAAGGGACTGCACCAGCACGGTGGGGTTGCCTACGTGCTGTGCTCTGCCAAGCAGGAATACTTTGACCTTAATACTGAGGCGAAGCGCTGGTGGCAAGCCTTTGTTTAAACAGTGCTAAAATGATCAAGGGAATGATGAAGAGCCTCAAAGAAATATTGGCCCTTTCCCATAATTTATATTTTCAGATGCTAAAACTAGTTGTTGAGCAAATGTAAGGTATCTATTTTAAGATACTGCATGTCAATATCTGACTACAGATGGCTCCATGAATCATAGTTAGAAGAAGGAAAATGTTAGACACTAAGATATTGTTGCTAAGAGATTTTTGTACACAGTATGCTAACATGTGCTGGCAAATTTGGGAACAGTAGCAGCAGCATGCTTTTTGGAGAAAAAAATCTCAGTGGTGAAGAAACTGTCTTCAAAGGACTATTTAAAGGATAGTAACATTATTGTGCTTTGTTGTATCAAGAACTGATGAAGATGAACTTGTCTTTCAAGCAGATAACATACAGAAAACATCCAAAAGGTAAAGCTAATCCTGCTCGCTGGTGGAATTAGAAAGTCGAGAATAGAGAGAAAAAGGAGAAAAGGACTTTGGGGGTTAAATTAAGCAAGTTTCAAGAAGATTAAAGGTGATGGTTGCTGATATTTTGCCATCTACTGGACATCAGATATATTAATATTGAGTTAGTACCTTTCGAAATGCGTAATGTGAAGCTCGTGTTACATTATCTAATTAAAATTGCTAAGAATTATTTTCTGTCCAGGAAAGGAGCATGTCCGAAAATGCTGAGTAGGATTTTTTATCCAGTCTTTGATAGCATTACTCTAGAGTCATTTAGGAGAATTTACAGGTTTTTATTGTCAGGGTAAAAGATGTGGGTTATCTGTGCACTTCGTATAAATCTTTACTGAGCATTATTTAAAGGGAAGATATTTAAATGTTACTGCTTTTCTTTATTCTGTGTCTGTCTTGTTGCTCTTATTTCAGTGAGTTTTACTGAAACTTGGAGATGTTATATCTGAAGTAAAGCTTCAAAGTGATAAAATGAATAGGTAAAATGAATTTTATGAACTAAAACCTCAGTTCTGGTAGATTTTCAACAAATAATATTATTATATGTACAAAATACCACCCTACTATAAACTTCCCAAAATAGTAACTTGCTTTGGATAGATTACTAATAGTTGTATTACATCTCAGCTTTAAAATGGATTACTTTTAACTAAGTTTTGGAGTGTAAATGTGTGTCTCCATAATGTAAAACATATGCATCTTCTTGAGGTCATGTCTCATGTCATCCTTATTATATGTATTCAGGAGTGCTCTTAGAAGAAGAGAGTGGATTAGTGATATTAGTAGTGTATTAATCAAGCATTTGGTTTTATTTTAGAATGAGGTGAATGAAGAAGCTTCCGCCAGTTTTCTTTGCAGTGTTGTAGCCTCCAAGTAAAAAATCAACTGTAATAAATCCAACTATAAAATGTGGGATGATGCTTTGCCTTTTGATTTTGGAAAGTAGAATACAGAGTTCATGAATATTCAGCATTTCTATTTGAGATGGTACGGCTATTGTAGCTGGATGGAATTTTCCAACTAGTTGAGAAGAAAACCCCATTTTGTTGTATGTATTGAATTCTTAATGTCTCCCCTAACTGTGAAAGTACCTGAAGTCTATGTTGTGATTTGAGCTCTGAACAGTGCTTGCCAAGTTGTCACATTTTGCCAAAGTATTACAAGAGAATGTATATCCAAAGCAAACTGAGTTCTAGATACGTTCTTTAATTTCTTGAACAAGTAAACACACCTTCATGTACCAGCTCTCTGAAATCATGTACAAAGCCAATAGTGTTTGATGAATACATTTTTCTCCCACACCTATGGAAAAGAGATTTGGAACGCAGATTGCTTCTTGCTTTTCCAAACCGAACTCCATCTGTACCACTGAAGAGAGCTTTAACATCTAGATGCTGCTCGTGTATGAGAGCAACTAATGCAAACCTCCCTTTTTCGGAGACTGCAGAATATGCTGTATGATTTTGTGTCGCTGTTTATCAGGGTTGGAACCTCATGGTGCTGTGTGAGAGACGAGTCTGTGCTCTTGACAACCTAAGTTTGACTTTGTAATATCCTTGTGGATGACCACTGCATACTTGGTGGTACCCTGGGACAGACTTCAAGGTGGCTTTAGACTCCTTTACCTGTTTGTTTTATTAGGAAAACTTTTTCTTTAGAGAGCATACAGTAGAAATACGTTGAAGTTGAATTACTGTGCCTTTTCATTGCCCCACATTGAGCATCGTTAGATTTTCATATCAGATCAGAGAGGTGCCTGCCTCTGAAGGTTGTGATGATAACAGAATGGTTTAGAGACTGCATTGCTGATTATCACCTCTTGGTATGTCAGCTGTTGGGTGAATTGTTGATAGAATTTTTGTCTGGAAAATGATGCTTATCAAAGATGATAACATTTCTTATATTTTTAATAGTAAGAAAACATTCTAATTATGGCATGTGGAAAAGCTTTTCTGGCAGCCTTTTGATGAAGAAAGGGATCCCAACCATTCTGTCTAAATTCACTTGTGTTAATGGCTTACGAGTGTCTGGTGATTGTGAATCCTGTTGTGTAATGGCTTGAATGGCGTTTCTTGTTATAATAATAGAGTTCTCAGTGTTAAAATAGATAATTTATAATTTTATAAGTCTGTGAGTAAAGTGGAAGGCAGTTTCTGGAGCATCTTATGGTTACAGTCTCATTTATAGGGCTGTTTCACCCCGTCCTTCCAGTGCCACCTGAAGATGGGAGCATGTAGGGTACCTGTCCTCAGAGTACCCCCTATATCCATCTGAATTTCTGCTCCTTGGCTGAGACTAAGCAAAATCAAGACTGAAGTTGCATTTTGTCCTGGAGTAGAGCTATCTCCTTTAATGTATAGTGCCATATCTGTACTATACACGTATCTGCAGTTCCAGGTATCACTGCAGTTCCAAGCTGTCCGGAAAGACCATAATTTAGTGTGCACTGATGGATAGCAGAGGCAGTGGAAGGGTGAAACTTCAGCCCTGAAGAAAAGAATAATGTAATGTACTTCCATCAGGAAAGTGAGATTGTGTGGAAGAGAAGGGAGAGAAAAAGCAGGTGAGGGGTGCTGCCTGCCTTATCATGAACTGCTGCTTGTGAACTGCAGCTACAGCTGTGCAGCCCAAACAGCTTCCTCTACTCTCCATTTAGGCGGAGCATTCTAAAGCTTTATGTCTTGCCTGGTCTAAGATTCAAACATGTGCAGAAGTAACCTCAGCAGCCTCGAGTGAGAGTGAGACAGAAATGAACTAAGAGACACTCTCCTCACTCCCATGTAGAAAGTTTGTCCAAGATCATTGGCTGGATTTAAGAGGGGACAGCTTCAATTTCTCTCCTTTTCTATACCGTTTCTCATAGCAGTTTGTTCCAAAGAGCGATAATGTGATTTGGTTTTGGTGCTTGCCTTTCAGGGACTAACCTATAAAGCTCTAAAATTGTATTTGCTAACAGGCTACAAAGATCTTTCTCTAATTTAATAGAACTTCTATCTGCGTTACATTTCAAGAGCGGAAAAAATCAATTGTGAAAGGTTAGTGACAGGTAAAGTGTATATATAATTTCCAATTTCCCGAAAGGAACAAAGCACTGCATTAATCACAATCACAAAATCTAACTACTTGAATGTAAGTAATTGATATAATGAGAACTGCATTTATGAGCCTGAAGAGAGACATTGGTGACTCAGTGCTGCTACTTACGTCTGGTCCAGAGTCTGAAAATGTTAAAACTCTGTCTCACTAAAGACAGACTGTGACTGTAACCGGACAGCTGTCAGGTTGCACTGTTTATACAAAGTACTCTTATTTGTCATTATTTAAACTAAATTTCTTTGGGGAACAAGAATCAGGAAAGCAGAACTAACCAGATGGGTCAAATATTTAATTTCTGAATTGACTTCTGAAAGCCAGCTTAAAAACCGCCTGTATCCAGATGGAATGTTTCCGACTGTAAATATCAGAAGACCAGAGGGTGAGGGTAATGCTGTGCCAGGAGAAAGAAATCCCCTCCTTGACTTGGCTCACCAGGTAGGAGGGTTTCATTCCTCATCCAGTGCCCTGTTCTGGCCATGTCATGGGGTGCCCCGTCTGCTGCTAGCTCCCCCCAGTCTCATGGTCACAGCTGCTTCATGCATTCAGGTTTCTACTTCACTGAGCTGTCATGTAGTTACTAACCATAGCAACTGGCCAAGTGTCAGTTAAACTCCTTCCCTTCCTTGCTCAGTTGGTGGCAGAGCATCTGGCATTGCCCTGTGTGGCAAAGAGTGAAGCGCTGTAACTGGTTGCATTGCTTGAAAAGAGCGTCTGTCTGTGAGTCAGTGGGACCATGGGCTGAGGGTAAAAGCTTTGCTTCTGCTGAGGCAGAGCAAAGATCCATATAAACACTCAGTTTCTGGCCACACTCTGTGTTAGGGATCCTGACAGTGGCAGCCGGCTCTGCTCCACTGCCTTCCCAGAGTTGTTAACCCTGTGGCTTCATGTTGACAGCCCTCAGCGTGTCACAGCTGTGACTTGTGCCAGTGACTCCATTAGCTTTTTGTTACAATGGCATTATGAAGCCAGTATATTATGGAAATAGGTGATACCACCAATCTACATGGGTTTACCCTACTTCCTTTATGAGTAACCTTCTGGTAAGATACATCTTCCTGCTTAGCTTTACTTTCTCCTCACTTCCCTGTTGTTATTATATGTACTTATTCAGACCAGTCATGTATGTTATCAAATCTAATTTGAAAATGATTAGGTGCCCATGTTAACACCCTTAGTGGGGTCAGTTAAACTTGAAAGGGGGGAGCTAATGATTTTCTTTGGTTACTCTCATTCATCTAAAACCACCTCTAATGATGATTATAAACAAAAAGAACTAAGAGAGTTTCAGTTCTCTGAATTGTGCAGTACAAACATGGCAGAGATCCCAACCAAATGGCAGCACAGCAGAGGAAGATCCTGCTTTGAGTCTGCAGGCACTGTGCAGGAACTACTTAGTCCTGCTTTTCAGCTGGACTCTGATTGACACCGTGCTGTGACGCTGCAGGTGCTGTCTGATTCTGGAGCTGATGCAAAGTTAAATACATGCTACAGAAATAGGGCAAAAAACCTCAGGCTTGAGTGGAAATTGTAGATGAGTGATTTATTGTTATAATATTTTAGGGAGATCCATACACAGAATTTATCAGATTTACAGAATAAGGTGACATGCAGATTTTTGATGTACGATAAGTGTCTTTGTGGCAAAAGGACGAAATGAAAGGCCATTTGTTGCAGGAATGAAACTACCTGGATTACAGTAAGGCTGCTGGATAGGCAGGTTTTAAAAGCTGCAATTTTTGAAGGCTCAGCATAACAGAGTCTGTAAGTAGCTGGGAGTTGCAAAGTGCTACCTCCAGCCTTTCACGGCAGTATTTCGCGTTTGCAGACATGCATGGGATGCGTTTGGATGACTGGAATCCAGTTCCTTCTGGAACTGAAAAAAACCTTTGAGTGTAGCTTTGCTGGCTGTGCTGCTTTTCACTGCTAAGAAGAGATGTGATTGGGGAAAAAAAAAACCCAACAAAACCTTCTTTCCTGCCATAACCTCTCAATCAGAAATCTAGCACTTGACTACAAAACATCCTAAGAAGCAAAATACGGCTATTTAAAACCATATAAATTATGAAGTGTGTAGAGAATCAAACTAGTATTTTCTGCGAAGTTACTATGTTAGAATGTGTTTTTTTTCCTAAAGTACAAAGAATTTTAGTGCAAATATAGAGCTTCAGTTTGGTTCTGCTTTAGTTTTCATCTTCGCTTAGGAGAGACGGAGACTTTGCACCACCTGAATTTGGGTCAAGCCCTGGATCTTGTGAAGCCCATTCCCTTGTCCTAATGTGTTCATGCTTATGGTTTCATTTTCCCACTTTATATCTCTGGTTCAGGATACATTTCTCTGGGAAATGGCTGTGGTCTCTGTGCTTTGTGCTTTGCAGCCATAAAAACTGACTGAGGATAATTTTGTGTCTTTCTGATTTTCCTTTGCCTTCACTTTCTCCCACACTCTTTACCCATCAAATTCAAGTGAAGTACATAGACGTTGTGCCAAGAAATATTTGTACTTTTTAATTTTGCCTTGCCTTCTTTAGATCTTAGCATATTTTTCCTTCCTTTTTGCTGTTAGAATTTTACATGCTGTTTTTAGCCAATTGAAGTAAATGAAATGGAGAGAAATGGTAACCTTGAGCAGCTGAATCAAATGCTTGAATCAGAAGCAAGTACAGGAACAATTCTCTGTCAAGCTGTCTCTTAGTTATCTGGCAATATCTTCTTTTTTCAAGTAATATAACGTGTTTGTTACTTAAACAGCATGTTTGTACTTAAAATCTACTCTATATGAAAGATTCTTTTATTTGAGTAACATAGCTGCTGTCTAGCAAGCTGCTTGTCACTGATGAGTTCCCTGTTTGAGTTTTCTGTGCTAATTAGAGGTAACGTTGAAGGGAGGTATTACTGCTTGCTTATACCGTAGAGAAAACCCCTTATCTACACACAAAAAAAGCTGGGGAGGGACTTTTGCCAAGAGCATGTAGTGCCAGGACAAAAGGGAATGGCTTTAAACTGACAGAGGGGAGATTGAGCAACCTACTCTAGTGGAAGGTGTCCCTGCCCATGGCAGGGGTTTGGAACTGGATGAGCTTTAAGGTCCCTTCCAGTCCAAACTACTCTGTAATTCTGTGATGTGTTGCTTTTATGAACCTGAACCAAGCCAGGCTGCAGAATGTGAAATTAGAGAAGATTTCTACAGCTCTGGGCTATTTTCATAGCACCATTTGCCAGGACATCAGGGGCTGTACAGAGGAGCCTAGAGGCCAGAGTCTGATACATTATCCATTCTGAGAAGAAGCTTCTTTCAGGAGTCATTCCTGGAATACGATTGTCTAACTAGTGGTTAGAATAGTAATTCTTAGTTGAATAATTGCCTGTGTTGGAGGCGAGGTGGCAGTGCACCAATCTACCCCTGTCTCTTGACCTCCATGATCTTTGCAGGTATTAATGTGTGCAGAAATCTTATGGCATATTTGAGAAGAAAAACTTATATTTTCAACTGTGATCTAAAAGCAGAAGTGGGATTAAGTTTTGAACCAGTGTTATTGATACATCATAATGCATTTTGCTCCCAAGAATCCGTCAGCGTTTGACGTAACACTACTGAAAAGTACCTAGAACAATGCATTTCTTTACTGCTAATACTGTAATGAGAAAATGATGACATGATTTTCACTAGTAAGTATGGTGATATTATATCCAGGTTAATGGCTTTAAGGATAAAAGTGATTATACTGCACATACCATGTTCGTGGCTGCCTACTGAGGCTTATTTTAAAACACAAGTGTACGTGTATTGAGTACAACTGCTAGGTGCTACAGAGACCTGGAACAGAATGTCTCCCATGACATAGTTAAATTCAAAATGAAAACAAAACATAATTACTTCATTTAGCTGTTACATTGGATAGAAACTTTAATGAAACACGAAAGAATTTGCCAAGAGAAGAAAGACAGAACCTGAAAAGCATTGAAAAGCAAATAAAATAAAATGGATTTGGAGCATAATTATACAATAGTCAAGGTTTTCTGTCTGTAGCTGGTTGCTTGCGTAAAGTCTTCATTTTCAAAGATTTACAAGTTTGTTTTGCTTGCTGTTAAATAAAATTGTCCATTCTGTTTCCTATGGTGAGTGCAGGAGCAAGATCTTACGCGTGTTACACTAATAGATACTACTCACATTAACTGTACTTCATGCACCTCCCTAAGACCTTTAGTCCTTTGAACGATTCACCATCCCTGAGGTGTGTGGGGAGGTACGAAGCTGCACATAATCTTTTTGTCATCAGCTGAGACTGAGTTTTCATTCATGTCTCATGGCTGACATTAGCCCTATATCCAGGAGAGTCTTTAAGACTTTTGAATGTTTCTTGGGCCTGCACCCTGTATATGCAGAAGCTTCTCTGAGAAAGGTGAGCCCAGTTTGTCCCTTTTACCTACTTCAGGAAAGCCACAGTGACATTAAGGGATCAGTATCTGTCAGAATATAAAGCTGCAAAATTGATCCAGAAAAGGCGATTGCTCAATATTCAGGGAAAAAATAGAAGAAGGGAGGAGATGGTGATGGCACAACTGTATCACTTTCCTCATATCCAGCAGAGGTGTTTCTCTTTTTGAGTGCGCTGAGAGGAGAATTCAGAATAGATGTTACACATCTGTGTTCAACAACCAGAAAATAAATGAAAAAGTGTTAGTTTAGAACCATATTTATTAAAACGTTGTAAATTCTTTACATATGCATAAACATTCCCAGTTTCTCTTTTTTAGTCTTTTTTGGTGACTTAGTACCTGAATACTTGTAGTTCTTGGTACTTCTTCCCTGGCTATCCTGCATACATTGCATTTTAGCTCCTGCTTTCGCTGTTCAGGTAAGTAGTGAGGCAGGAGCGGTTAGAGGGAAATACCATCTTCGATGTGTGCTGCTCCTGTGGCATTCTCCACACATCTGTAGAGTTCCTGCAGCTTTGGGGATGGTGTGTTTAATGTTCACTGCTGGTTTTGAGTGCTACAACATGAAAAGGTGCAGCTCCTCCAGAAGTCTCCTGAGACATCCTCAATCACCATATCTGGGGGACTGGCAGTGCTGCATACAGAGAGATTGAGAGAGTGTCTCAATGTTGTTTCGGAATGCATTGCATGTAGTAGTTGCAGAATAGAAGTACGAAACGTGAAGTGAAAATGTATTTGTATGATGTTTGTCAGGAATGTAACACGTGTTCCTACTTAATAATAACATCTATAATTATTATAATATATTAATTGTAACTATTTTCCAACCCTTTAGGTGGCTATAATAGCGGGAAACTTTGAGCTTGCTGAATATATCAAGAATCACAGGGAAGCTGATATTGGTAAGCAAAATATTTACAGACACTGAACATAAATTATCCATGTTTAAAGCAGGTTTTTGCAAAGATGTTAAATCTGGTCCGTGTGAGATGTGACTGCAGGGCTGATGACAGAATCATTGCAGGGAGATTTTAAAAGTAGCTTTCCTATATAACATGATGGGGGGAACAGCTGAATGTTATCAAAATATGCTCTGGAAATGAAAATTAGCAACAGAGTGGTAGATGCTTTGCAAGTATAAATTAGTTTGTAACAGATTAAGTACGCATCCTCATACCTGGAAGAGCCAAATTGGCTCCTGCAGGCTGTTTTGTCATCAGCTTAAAGCAGCTTTCAATATGGATAATTGGTCAGAAGCAGAAGATAAAGATTATTCTTTCTATGAAATGAAAATCTATATCAGAAGCTGTCTATCCATATCCATAAACCCATTTCCTCTCACTGAGTGTATGGCACTGGATGAAGGCTAGTTACAGGCGTTAAGGGCCCTTGACAGAAAACATTAAGGCTCTTTAAAGATCTTTTTACATAGATAGTTTTGCCATTAAAATAAAAACCAGTCTGATAAAAGTGATTTCCAATACAATTTAATTACAATGAATTAAAATGCTTTAATCCAAATTAATTAAAGTTCCACAGAAACGTCTTGAAGTTGGAGGAAAAAAGACACTCCTTTTGAAACAGGAGGGGCTCTATAGTCATCTGCACTGATTTAACTCAGAGATGCAAATCTGTGACTTGATACTATTTAATTTCTGTGGAAAACTAGGCCAGCTCACATCAAACTTAAGACTGGGCAAGAATTGCTCTGGACTAAGGCATCCTTTTCATTTGCCTTCCTGGTAGTGTATGATCTATATAGATGAAAACTGTGCGGTACTCGTGTAGCACTGTGAGACTTTCAGTTTTGCATAAAAGCAATAACTTCTGTATGAAAGCTCATAGTGAGTTGGAAAGGTTTTCACCTGAGAAAGTGGGATAGTTCCTTTTCATGTAAGAATTCTTCAACCATCTGTATTTATAAACAGTCTGAGGTAAATAATTAGCTAAAATTGAATCAGTGAATAGGTGAGCATCTTGTTGTTGTCTATATTTATGTATGGCTCATGGTTTTGTAACTTCATGAAGATGTTGAAATGGAATGAAATGGTTGTTCAGATTCAAATGATCCTTTTATTTCTGCCACGTTAGTTCTCAATATTCTGACTTGGAGTAGAGTCAGCACACAACAAGTACTGCATGTAGCCAGTATTATGTTTTATGTTGCTTTGAATAGATTTTGTTCTTTTAAGAGGAGTTGTGCACAATAAAAGAAAAAACCCTAGTGAAGGAACAACTTCCTAGCATTTATTACCCATACAGTTAGAGTATGAGTAACTGTAAAGTCAAAGTAACGCTTACAGAACACTTACAAACAGCAGCCTCTAGACTGGTTTCTGTGAAGCAACACTGATGTTACTGTCATCATTTTTTGGACTGACTGTTGCAGGTTCCCAGTTATGTCAGTGTGTGGGAGATTCTGGAATGTAGTTATCAAGTAGATGGATGAGACTCAGTCCAGGAAACAAGCGATAGCCACGTGGCTGAGGCTTTAGGCAGAACTTACTGCTGACTGTAAAGACTTCCTGTAGGATTTGATGATTTCTAGAAAAATGCTTAGAAACTGTCTTCTGTGGGAAAATTCTCCAAGTTTTCCTCATTCCTTCCCTTTTCCACTGAAGGATAGAAATAGCAGTGCTTCCATGATTCACTTGTGGGTTTTGGTGGATTGCACATAACTACTTGAATTTGTCTGAAAGAAGAAAACATTATGTTATGTTGCTTCCTCCCAGCTAATTCAATTTAACAGAAATGTATCCCTTAATATTTATCACTTTAAATAAAATAACAGAAATGAAGTCATCAGCACGTCTTTTTCTGGAATGTCTCCCAGTTAAAAAAAAAAGGGAATAAATCAAAGAACAATATCCCGAGCAGAAACCCCAAGAGCTGGGATGATGATGAACGTGCAGAATAAGGTCAGCATTGAAACTTCAAGAAGTTGGCTTTTATTTATCTTACTTGTCTGGTTATCTGCTATATTTGTGTAGTTTTGGGCGTATTCCAACATACATCATTTGCGTAATGCACCTTCTTAGAGCCTTAAGGCAACAGAGTGGGAAGGAATAGTAAAGAGCTTGAGAAGTATCTTCATGAATATATGAAGGACAGATCACACTCTGAAGTATCTTGAGAAACATTCCATCTTTCATCTCTCAGAAAGTGTCTTTTTGGGTATATAGTGAATTTTGGTGTTGAACCAGTTCATTAAACCTCAGTTTTGGTATTTTAGGCTCATTCAATAATTATGGTTACTTTGTATTTTGTAATTCTTTTAGACTCAATAGTCATTAAGTTAAAAGTGTGGGAAATGCTTTGGAATACGTGCAGCTTTGGGAGGGTCTCTTTTCTATGGAGGTTTAGGCTGGGAGGTGATGAGCTGTTCAGTCATTTAATAGTAAGCTTGTCAGTGAGATTGATGCTTATTCACAACAGCATCCATTGGAAGAAGGGGTTGGTGATGGTTCGAGAAAAACTCCACGTTGCTCTTGATCCACTGGAAAAACACCTTCACATCCCTCATGGAAGGTCTCTGACCTAATCTTTTAGCTTTTAGTGGTCATCAAGCACAGGATCTTTAGCTATAGAGACTTAAATGCAATCCTCATATACAGCTAAGTAATATAAATGGCAATAATACTTTTTTCCACAAGAATTTACCGACTTTCCTGGGTACGTCATCCTAAGCCTGGGCTGCATCTGAAGGAGCGTGACCAGCAGGTTGAAGGAGGTGATCCTGTGCCTCTACTCTGCTCTCGTGCGACCTCACTTGAAGCATTGTGTACAGTTCTGGTGTCCTCAACATAAAAAGGACATGGACTGTTGGAACAAGTCCAGAGGAGGCCACGAGGATGATCAGGGGACTGGAGCACCTCCTGTATGAAGACAGGCTGAGAAAGTTGGGGCTGTTTAGCCTGGAGAAGAGAAGGCTGTGTGGAGAACTCATAGAAACCTTCCAGTATCTGAAGGGGGCCTATAGGGGTGCCGGGGAAGGACTCTTCATTGGGGACTGTAGTGATAGGACAAGGGGTAATGGGTTCAAACTGAAACAGGGGAAGTTTAGATTAGATATAAGGAAGAAGTTCTTTACTGTAAGGGTGCTGAGGCACTGGAATGGGTTGCCCAGGGAGGCTGTGAATGCTTTATCCCTGGCAGTGTTCAAGGCCAGGTTGGACAGAGCCTTGGGTGTCATGGTTTAATGTGAGGTGTCCCTGCCCATGGGAGGGGGGTTGGAACTGTATGATCTTAAGGTCCTTTCCAACCCTAACTGTTCTATGATTCTAAGTATGGGAAGATTTTAATTGGTTGCAGTGTTGGAGGCTGGACCTAATTTAGTACTTACAAAAGCAGGTTTTATCTGGTGGTAGAAATGAGTTCTTACATTTCTCAAAGTGTCTGGAAAAGGAAAAATATTTGCTTTAAATCTCTATTCTCACATGGTGAGGAACTACACTACCCATGTCCATCTGGTTTGACACGTGCTAATTAACATTATACTTAGATAATTTTGTTGTCCCAAACTATTGCAGTAGGAAGTCACTTGTACTTTGAATGCAGAAGGTAGTGTGTGGGTGTCTTCCAGTTTGTTAGTAGTCACAAAGCTGTTTCAAGTAATGTTGCCAAAACTGCAATGGTAAGGCTCTACCAGCAGTAATGTAATGCTTATGATTCATGGTCCTGTGCCGTGCAGAGTGGTGAAGGGGCTGCTTTGTGTGGTGGCAGAGCTCAACCTTCCCACAGGAGGAGGGTGGAAGGGATTGAGTCTGCGGTGTGCCAGCATTAACAGCACTACATCTCAATGTGCTGCTCCAAAGAGCTCCACTTCAATAAGTACGTATGTTTAAGTGCTGGGTATGGAGCACCTCCTATATGAAGACAGGCTGAGAAAGTTTGGGCTGTTCAGCCTGGAGAAGAGAAGCTGTGCAGAGACCTCAGAGCAGCTTCCAGTGTGTGACGGGGGCTACAAGGATACTGGAGAGCGACACTTCATGAGGGACTGCAGTGAAAGGACAAGGGGTGGTGGGTTCAAACTGAAACAGGGGAAGGAAGTTCAGGTTAGATATAAAGAAAAAATCTGTTGTGAGGGTGCTGAGGTGCTGGCACAGGGTACCCAGAGAAGCTGTGGCTGCCCCATCCCTGGCAGTGCTCAAGGCCAGGTTGGAAGGGACTTGGAGCAACCTGCCCTAGTGGAAGGTGTCCCTGCCCTTGGCAAGGGATTGGAACTGGATGAGCTTTAAAGGTCCATTCCAATCCCAACTATTCTGTGATGTCTTTTTCATGATTCTATATCACTTATTTTCTATTCCACCTTTGCCTGCCAGTTAGCATTTAGATTAGATTCCCTTTTTAAGCCGTCTGTGAAGTCTGGTTTTGTTCAGTTAAGAGGCTGAATTGCATGTCATAAAGGGAGTCTTATTTAGCTTTTATGTTTTTTTACCCCCTTGTCCTGTATCTTTGCCATCCTGTAGTGCTAAGTAAGACTAACCCTGTTGTTGAGGATGATGGAGAGGCAACTCAGGTGAAACTTGACCAGAGTGTTCTGTAGCAGTAGGAAATTCTAATTTACAGCCACTAAACCTTTGTCCCACAGAGGTTGTTCTTCCTTTTTCTTTAATTATAGAGCACTTACATTAAACAAATATGTTGAAATGCTGAAAACCGAGGTGTATGTAAAATAAGCTGCTTTCAAAGAATCAGAAGACTTCACACTTGTCTGTAAAGAGAAGAATAATTTAAAATTAACTTCTTTTTAGAGTAAAAAAAAGGTAAAGATAATGACCCATGGAATAATGGGACATCTGACTGTGAGAGAGAGATGTTCTTCTGAGGTGTATAGTGTCTGGTTATTTCACTCAGATCTTACTAGATAAAAGCATGTACTTAGGGTCAGTGTGAGCAACCATGTTTATTATTTGCCTGTTTCATCTCCAGAGAGATGGAGTCTTTTAAAGGCAAAATGGATTAAAGTTTGGATCCAAAGCAGAAGAAGTAGGTGCCATTGGCAACCTGATTAATCGAAGGAGCCCCTACCTAGTCTTCAAGAAAGAGGAGATTTTGCCAGTAAATTTCTCAGCCAAGTAAAATTGTGCTACAGAGGCCACTCTCTTGGCTATGCTGAGTGTGTTTCAAGAGAGAAAAGGTAATTTAGGGTTTCAGAACCATTAGGAAAGGTCAGAGGGGGTAGATATACTTGGAGCAGCTCAGCAGCAGCACTTAGGTTGAAGAGCCTGTACTGCAGTGATCCTTGCTCCATGTTGTTTCTTCAGACTGGAGAAAGCCTAATTTCTCTCACATCTTCATTCTGAATGGCTGCAGCTTCCTGTCTCATGGGTAACTGCACAGAGGAAGCTCATGATGAAATAAAAGTTGATTTGTGGAAGGGGGAGACCTGGGGTCCAATTCCTCTGACTATTCACATGGCTGATCTACAGTGTGTAAATGTTCAGGCAAGGTTGTACTAAGCAGTTGTATCCCTTTTTGGTTGTAAGCCCTTGTGTCTCCCATCAAACCAGAGTTTTGTGGAACACTCTTCCATTTAGCCATGATACCAGCAAAAAAACCCTGTTAGTTCTTCCATCCTATTAAAAAATGTGACTGTACCCTCTGCAAGTTCAAAACTGTGTGGATTCTCTCATACATGTTCTCCCTTCTTTTATCAGCGAGTGCTTCTTCCTTACTTTGGTCCTCTTCCCACCATCAATTGACAATTAATGTTTCCATCTCAGGTAATACATGAGGTGTCTGGGTGACTGATGTGTTGAAGCCTTGGCATGAGAAGTATTTAGCACTGATAACTATTTGTTTTACTTGGTGCTATTGTTTTCAGTAACAAACTAAGAAATAAGAGCCTTGCCAGTGTTTCCTGTGGCTTAGTACAGCCAAAGTCAACTTGCTGTCAGTAGCAGCAAAAGTTCACGTGAGTCTTATTTCAGGCAGGGGATGGTGCAATCCTGTAGGACCAAATCAAACATAAAAGATAAAGATTCAGAGGAGAGGAAAAAAGGATCTCAGTCAAGGATTAAAGCCAAGATCCAGATTTCATTGTATGTATTTCTTTTATGAGGTTTGAAACATCGGGGAATCCCTTTTGTTTTCTTGACAAATGTTTGAAAGGTGAATGAAAATTGCTATATTATTTAGCAATTAATCCTATTTAAAATAGATTTCTCATCCATCAAGAAGATCTATTACCATAAGTATTTAGCAGCTTGTTTTATAAGCAGTCTGAGATGCTTAATAGAGCCTCTCAGATTATTCCAATACATCATGCCCCCAGATTAGGAATAATAACAACATCAAAGTATAATTATCATTTATTTTGGAAGTCTTTGGAACCCAGAAGTGTACTGCAGCTCAGTGCCTGTTGTTCCATCGTTCTTCCTGCTTAGAGGAAGACATTCTGTATACTCCTGATGTGCAGTACAGCAGTTACATGTTGCTAAAAAATAATACTAATGTCCCTTTTTAAACAGCTTTCTTTTTTTAACTAGCTATAGCACATTTCTAATGTATTTAACTTTCTGCATTTATTCATTGCAAAATAAGAGAAAGTGATGGATTAAAAGATGTGATGAATAGAAAAGTTAATCCCTGATTGTTTTCATCCAGCCTGCAGCTGTCTGTGAGTAAATGAGCACAGCAGATTTAGGAAGCATTTGCTCTACGGAATTTACTATGGCTTCTATAGGATGGAGGTACAAACCCCAATCATATATGTAGGAATATTGAAGCTTTCCTTAGATACAGATATGCAGATATTAAGCACGTTGCAAGCTGATAATCCTTTGACTTGGATAACCTATTTTTAACTCTCCCTTTTGCCTTGCTTCTTTGTGATGAGATGAATATTCAGATGGATTAAGTGACATGGGTTGTTCTTCTTCAAGTGAACAAGGTTTGTTTCGATATTGTACATCTTGTCCTTCAGCAGCTCGGAAGCTTGAGGCAATAGGATTCTTTAGTTTTATGTTGTTTGCATTTTTGCCGTAGAGAAATGAAACACGTTGAGCTGGTGAGCGAGTTTTGGGTAGTTGATCAGCAACCTAACTAATACTTGGATACTGTTGCTAGGCTTCGAGTCAGAGTTCCTGTATTCCTCTATAATTATGCAGAGATATGTGTGTATGTGATGGTTTGTCTGTGCTTTCACATGGATTTCTTTCCTTTTTTAGTTGAAATCTGCTAATATGGTAGGCTTATCCTTTATAATATACGTATTCCACACTGGGCAATTGCATTGTAATAAAACATTTCTCAAGTATGAATAAAAGTGATTATTTTTATTGGTATTGCGCCTGTAAAAATCTTAAAACCATGATTTTATTGTGGAATAAGCAGAACAGGTCTTTCACAACATAAGGATATTAGTTGCTTTGTGGTGAAATTGCTTTTCTAACACGTTTTCTTTAATTAGATCAGAGTGATTGAGGTCAGCAATCTTGGTTTTTCAGCTGCAAGTGTTTGCTAGCGAACCCCATGACTATTCTGTTTCTTATTTATTTGGGTTCGGGGAACTGTTGAGTAATTTCAGTTTTCATAAATCAAACCTGTCAAGTTAGGGGAGGTCATATTTAGAAAGATAAAAGCAGAAACAAGAAAAGGCAGGAAATGAGGACTTAAAAATCTACAAACCTGTCAGCAGCTTGCGATGCTTGCTCTGTTTTTGTTGCCCGTTACTTAGTAGAAGCCAAAGGATGCAAACACGTTATTATAGCCTTGTGTATTTCTCATGTGAATGTGGATAACACGAACTTGTTTCATAGGCTAGTGGGCATTTTAATGTGGAAAAGGGTTATATTGGTGTAATTGGGATGGCAAAGATGCTGGGATCTTCATTGTCCACGTTTTAAATGCATGTGGTTTGATAGATTGTTGTAATCCTGTGTTCCCTTTTACAGTTTCTTTTGAATGTCTCTTATTTTTATTATGATTAATTTTAATTATTTGATTTCATTATGTCTATAGGAAAAACCCCCTTTATATTAATCACACATAAGTTGGGTTACAAGCAAAGGAATACTGATGGGTATGAAATAGATTTGTTGCTATTATTTATCTTTTTTTCTCCAAAGACTTCAAGGAATAGACTATCATATCCTCAGTCTTGCTAGGTGGTAGCAAATAAATTGGGAAAACTGGGAATTGGGAGCTGTTAAGGTAATTACATACCAAAATGTAGGACAGAGCTGGAAAAACTTACAGCAGTTTTCTTTTTCCCTTTGATCACAAGCAATCTTTTTTCTGTGTATGTATTACTACAGAATTCTGCAGTAACCAGTTTTAATTCAAAGTTTAAGGTTTATTTTCAGAAGTTTATTATTATTATTATTATTATTATTATTATTGGCTTTTGAACTTTGGGGTATTCTGGGCATATAACAAACTGCATGCAGGGCAGCACAAATTACATGGTGTATGGTCATTGCCTGTGAGTTCTTAGGCTTAGCCTGAATTTTGAGCATCTTAATTTTGTGTTCTGTTGGTTTTGAATCCATTTGGTTTACTTGCTCTAGGTTTGGTGGTCCCTTTATTAAACAGACATATCTTGTTTCTGACACCAGTATGCCTGGCTGTAGCAACAGGACGCAGAGCATAGATGGATCTTCCCAGCCATGGTACTGTGTCCAGGCCTACTTTTCAAAGCTAATCCCTCTGTAGCGAAAAGGAGCCTATCTGAACTGATAGGAAAAACTCTGAGGAGAGGTAAAACTCGAATCAAAATCTAAATTGAATGTAAGGAACAACTTTGGACTTCGCAGGTTTTATTTCTGCTGATGTTCCATCAGCATTGCCTTAAGCACCTTTCTGCTAGTTTCTCTCGGGTCCACTAAATCTCTCTCCCTAAGCTTTTGTAATGGGGGTTGGAACTAGATGATCTTCAAGGTCCTTTACAACTCAAACCATTCTAGGATTCTATGATAATTGTCCGTTTTTAAGAGGGTATGCTCTTTGGGAAGTATGTGATCATTGCGGTCATGATACATAGGCCAGGTTGGACAGGGCTTGGAGCAACCTGCTGTAGTGGAAAGTGTCCCTTCCCATGGCAGGGGGTTGGAACTGGCTGAGCTTTAAGGTTTCTTCCAACTCAAACCATTCAATGATTCTATACGGTCTGTATAGGTCTATATGGTCTATACAGGTCTCCGTATACAGGAGGGTTTGGATGGCAATTCAATATTAGGATATTAGAGGGTTCACACGTAGTAAGGGAAGGCAGGGAGCCTTCTATGCAGCTTTCAGAGATGAGACAGCCCAAGAAGGACTGCTGTAGAAGAAAAACTATTTGAAGTGTCACACAGAAAATTCTGGTATTCTTGAAAAGTTAATGTATTTTCTGTGCATCATTTTTTCAACATGAGCTTCAAGAGCTCCCTAAGATTGTGTCAGGCGGATTTCACACAGTGCAGTGAAGCCAGGTCAAAAATAGAGGTAAGACAAATGGAGAAACAGATCTGTGCAGAACCCCGTGGCTTTCTATTTCCCCCATTCACAATAGTGAGAACACAGGGAAAAGAGATGAAAGAACATGAAATAAATCCTAGAGTTAAAAAAAGAACCAAAACACAACAGGTAATACAGAGATTGATAAGAATAGTAATGCTCCCTGAAGAAAATTCCTTTGTTTCCCAGAGTAAATGCATAGGTGGACTAAATAAAACCCCCCAAATAAACCAAAAAAAAACCTCTCAATGTAATGTAGATCGTTTTGCTGAGCAATTCATCACAGACCTTTTCTTACACTCAGTAACTTCCTTTATATATAGGCTTATAGGCTATGAATAGGTTGTGAAGTCAAGACTAAAGGCATAGGGGTGGATTTGTAACTTTTGATTATATGGATTTTTATGTGCCAATGTGGGTCTTAATTATTGTGGTATTGAAAGTAATTAGGTTCAGTATGATTCCCATTTGGAAAAAGAAATCACTCCCATGGACTCATGGAAAACTGTATTTAAATAGGGATGGCTTTCCATAAGCAGAAGCAACTTGGTTACATTGTCAATCATATAAAACAAGTATTTCTATGAAAAAAACCCTGTATCAACATCAACCTGAGTATTTGTGACCTTAGTGATTTCAAGGAGTGTGACCAGCAGGTCAAAGGAGATGATCCTTCCCCTCTGCTCTGCTCTTGTGAGACCTCACTTGGAGTATTGTGTGCAGTTCTGGTGTCCTCAACATAAAAAGGGCATGGAGCTGTTGGAACAAGTCCAGAGGAGTCCACAGGGATGATCAGGGGACTGGGGCGCACCTCCTGTATGGAGCCAGGCTGAGAAAGTTGGGGCTGTTCAGACTGGAGAAGAGAAGGCTGCGTGGAGACCTCAGGAGCAGCCTTCCAGTATCTGAAGGGGGCCTATAGGGATGCTGGGGATGGACTCTTCATTAGGGACTTAGTGATAGGGCAAGAGGTAACGGGTTAAAACTTAAACAGGGGAAGTTTAGATTGGATCTAAGGAAGAAGTTCTTTCCTGTGAGGGTGGTGAGGCCCTGGAATGGGTTGCCCAGGGAGGTTGTGAATGCTCCATCCCTGGCAGTGTTCAAAGCCAGGTTGGACAGAGCCTTGGGTGTCATGGTTTAGTGTGAGGTGTCCCTGCCCATGGGAGGGGGGTTGGAACTGTATGATCTTAAGGTCCTTTCTAGCCCTAACTATTCTGTGATTCTATGAAGGATAGGATTTTTCTTTTAGATTGATTGAAATAATCTTTTCAGTAATTGCTGATCTGCTCCATTTGAACAGATTTCTTACACTTCATTGACTCCCTTAACTTGGAACTCCTTTTTGTGTTATGCTTAAATTTATATTTACATGATTTTTAACAGCTAAACATAACAGTTTTCTTTCAAACTATTTATCAAAATAAATTTGTTATTATGTATTCTATTCAGCATACAATGGTTTGGCAGTTTAAGAATTGAGGCTTCTCTAAAGAAATGTGTTTTAACATCTTCTGCATAATCTGATCTTCATAACAAGTTGTTAATGTCAGAATGTTCATGAAAATGGATCTGATAATAGTGCAGTGTCTTGAAAAGGAAATAGTATCCTTGTAGAAGACCATTTGTTGTCAAATTATAGATAAGGCTTGATAAAGGGATAGGGTTTCAAGCATACTGTTTTGTAATGTGTAATGTTTCACACTGTAGTTCACACTGTTCACAATATTTCACGCTGTGGCTGTTATTCCATTTATATCTCAATCTCCTGAGCGGTGCCTGAGTTGACAGTCTTTCCCTTGGATATCGGGATAAGCTGGATCTTTCGCAGTAAAGGTTAAAAAGGGTAAGTTAAGGTTAGATAGAAGGAAGTTCTTTACTGTGAGGGTGCTGAGGTGCTGGCAGAGGGTGCCCAGAGAAGCTGTGGCTGCCCCATCCCTGGCAGTGTTCAAGGCCAGGCTGGAAGGGGCTTGGAGCAACCTGCTCTAGGAGGAGGTGTCCCTGCCTATGGTAGGGGTTGGAACTGGATGAGCTTTAAGATCCCTTCCAACCCAAACCAGTCTGGGATTCTGTGATCTTCAGAGTAAGTAGTTTCTGAGTATTTAAATCAGATCTCTTTAAGATATTGGAGAGAGTTCCCATGGTGTCCAAGGCAATTGAAACAACTTGAGCGTTTTCTGTCATTCCCTCTGTACTTTGAACTGGTGTTTGGAGATGTTATTTTTATTTTTCCTCTTTTGTCTCATTGCCAGATGTCCACTTCAGTGACACAGAAAACGTCTTGGAAGATTTTTCTGTAGTTTGCAGTGTAAGGGCAGCTGAATCAGGGGGATGTCTTGTTCACTGGTTTCCATGGTTCTCCCCAGTCGCAGGTGGCAGTCCCGAAGGACATATCTGTTGTTTGTGACAATAACTGGGTTTTAAAGATACTGGAGAAATAATTACTTTGGAGTTATCTGGCTTTGTTTGCTTTCAGGAATAGTTAAAAATATAAGCATTTCTCTGTTCCTTCCCTGACATGGATGAGCACATGCACATCTTCCATCTGGGTGGTTGCAACTACCAGACTGGATTGTGCATTCCAGTCTCCTGCAGTCCGCCCAGGGCATACCCTGGGAATCCTGCTAGTGTGCAACAAGGTGGTTTTCTCAGTGAATCTCTTTTGGGCTGATTTTTTTTCTTCTTATCCTTTCTATGTGTGTCTTGAAGAATTTCCCATCAAGGTTTTGAAGTCCAGGTACTCAATTTTCCACTCAGTTTTCGATGTAATGTCACTGAAAGAATTGTTGAGGATTTTTCATAAAAAAACAGGATTATGATGCCATCTCTATTCAGAAGAGGTTGCAGAGTAAATATTACCCAGCAGAGTGGCTGTAATGGGGTGAAATCCACGCTGAATGAGAAGGACAAAAGATTTATTGAATTGAAGAGGCAGGAAGATTTATGGCATTGAGATTGCATTGCTTGTGTGTGTGTAGGAGTATCTCTGGTTGTCTGTTAATTATGTATTTCTACCAACTCCAATAGGCTAGGACTTCAGTACCCCAGTAAAGTTACCATCCTAAAGCTATCATCCTAGCTGTCTGGCTTTCAGAAATAAGGAAACTATGAACATAAAATGCCCAGATTTTATTCTTCCTCCTACAGGTTTCTCTTATGAAAAAACCCTAACCCATTACTTGATAAATTTCTGTTCTCTCTATATAAGCTTTTGTATTATAGCATTTCCTACTTGGGAAACTGCCTCTTACATCTCTTTGGAACATCTGAGATAGCAAAATTTAACATAATTCTGTCGTGTGTCTTCAGTTTTAAATGTGCCTTATCAAATCTGCAGTTTAACACAAATCATTTATTTATCCTGAAGAAATTATTTGTGTCTCCTGAAAAAGGCCTTTCAAGGGCAGACTGGCAGCTGGCTGCTTGCTTTCTCTCTTTCCTCTAACAGCCAGTCACTAGATCCTGTACGATTTCTGGGATTGCAGGCATCAAGGTACAGGTGTATTTTGACCTCGGGGATTTTAGCAGCCTGAGGTTAATGTTTCATGTGTGTTACTGAAACAGGGGAGATTTAGGGTAGATGTAAGGAAGTAATTTGTTACTGTGAGGGTGCTGAGGCGCTGGCACAGGTGCCCAAAGAAGCTGTGGCTGCCCCATCCCTGGCAGTGTTCAAGGCCAGGTTGGATGGGGCTTGGAGCAAGCTGCTCTAGTGGAGGGTGTCCCTGCCCATGGCAGGGGGTTGGAACTGGATGAGCTTAAAGGTCCTTTCCAACACAAACCATTCTGTGAGTGTATGATTCTACTTGTTCTCTTCTGTAGCCCCCATCCCACAGAAACAGGCTTTATCTTACGCTGTATACCCTGTCCTGTCTCACTCTCTTTGCCTTCAGAAGGAAACCCAGTCCTTCCTGCACATCCATGTGGCACTTGTCCAGATGTCCAGGGTCGTGCCTTGCATGAAATCCAAAGAGGCCGTGAGTCCCCAGCAATTTCTGTGTTAGTTTGAGTTTATCTTCACCTTTCTTTTAAGGGCTAAGCTTTTTATTTTAGGTCAAAGCCTGGCTTATCTTGGAGGCTTCATTAACACTCTTGAGAATGCCAGGTGCTAAAGAGCTCTATTTTTGCTGCACAGATCAAGTGTGTCTAGTTTCTTGTGGCCTATTTTTACATATTTCTTCCTTCTATGACTAGGAAGAGCTGTGAAGGGACCAAAGAGATTGCGAATAGCCAGAGCAAACTGCTGTGATATCGTTACAGGAAAATAAAGGGGGGGATATATCTATGAGATTTCATTTCTGAGAGGGCATGGAATTAAAATTAAAGGCAAGAAATGATATATATATAAACAAATAAAATAAAAATAAAATAAAAAGTAGAATGCTACATTCTGTTTGATATATTTCATCTGTCTACTGACTATTTCCAGATAATCTTATCAAAAACGCTTTTAGGCTTTTAAATAAAGGATTCTTCAGAGCCACTGGCTCAGAAATTTTCTCCCTTATCCACAGGTATTGCAGGGCATTGTGATTTAGCATTTGCTATCAAGCAGTTGTCTGCAGAAGGCGAGGAGGTGCTGAAGAACCTGATGGCTCTTTCTCCCCAGAGGAGGAGGCAGATATTCTGCTGGGGTTGTGGGCTTGAATCCTGTGGTTTCATGTCTTAAATGGGGACAGCTGGCCAGGTTATGGGGATGTGGTAGGAGGAAAGGAAATGCTCTGGTCCTCAGTGCAGAAGCCGCAGGGACTCTGATGCTGACCTGTGGCTTCAGAGGGCAAGTGCTGGGATATTGCTGTGTGGTTATTGATGTACAGTTGGTATTCATGGGATGGAAACACAGGAAAGAGGCAGAGAACCACGCATGATGACTTGCAGTGTAGCAGTAGGGCAAAAAAAGGTTCCTTAGACTAAGCTAACCAAGCCATTTCAGTCCTCCCCATGGATCCTTTGGACTTTTGGTTGCTTTCCTTGTCCCCTGAACTCTTTTATTCAGACATCTTCATAAGCAATGGATACATATTCTAATGTGTGAACTGAAAGAGACAAAAAGTGGGAGAACTGGATGACAATTGGTTATTTCAACTAGATGAAAGCAAACTTATATTAATTAGATTCCTCATATAGTCATTCTTTGGATTTTTATCAGAGGACTGTATTTTTCTTGTTGTGGATAATTAGTTCATCTTTTGGGGCTTTTGGTTGTTTTCATTGCTAGCTTGGTTGTGCATAGGGGAAGGGCATCCACTGTCTTGGTTGGATGGAGAAGGGTTTCCCTTGCATCATCTTTACTGACAAAAGCTAAAGCTTAGAGCCAGTCTGCCTCCAAAGGGGGTGGAGGTTTCTCTCCATGTGCCTGCACTGCAGGATTTTTTTGGGTGTATTTTTAAGTAAGAGAAGATCTAGTTGAGTCAGAATCCCTGTGGGTTAGCAGTGCTTCCCAGCCTTCTGTGGAGTACAGGTGATGATCTGAGAAAATACCTTTCAGAAGTTACTTACTGGCAGGAATTCCATGCAATTAAGCATCGTTTTTGGCATGTGCAGAGATGTGGAGGAAATAGTCAATTTTTTCGTTGTATGGTGGATTTTATTATATGACATTCCCAAACAGAATTTAGGATTTTTGTTGATTTACTTTATTATTTCTAAAAAAAAAAAAAAAAAAAAAATTATGGAATTATCCCAAAGAGATAATTGGGCTTTAGGGTCCCCCCTTTTTAAAGAATCTGCCTCTTTGCTGCAAATAACTGAAAGTTAAAAGGATGGAGAGTCTGTTACTAAGTCTAGGGTGTTGCCAGAGATCTATGGAACAGGGTCCCTGTGTGGGTGATGCTTGGGTCGCTATGGTGACGGTGCTTTAACACTGGCACTGCATCCCACGGGCTGGAAATGACCCCTGTGCCTGCTGTGGTACCCAGGAATCACCCTGCCCTGAGGACAGCCAGAGTTTGTTTTCCACCCATGGCTACGTCTCAATAATCAGTCACAGTTCATTCTGTGCCAACAGCCGAGGGAAGTGTTTCAATTGATGGGGGAAGTTTTCCTGATGTCTAAACTCTGTTATGCAAGTGACAAATCGTGTTCAGCATTAAGGAAGTGTAAATCTGGATAAAATCCACATGAATTATTGTGGATTTAGGCTAGTGCCTTATCTTAGGGTGTGTTTGGGTTTCCTCTTGGAGAAGAAAAAAGACAATCTATTAAGTCTTTTTCTGGCAGCTGCTGGACTGTGTCCTGTGCAATCTGAAATATTCTCTGTGATGAAAATATCTGCTTCCCTTCTGGCTCAACTCTTCCAAGTGAAAAAATGGGGTAAGGAGTTGTTTAAAACCAAAGATTCCCCATTTAGATACACTTAGTATTTGGTAACGGCGTGTTCTTTGCATACCGTGCTAAAGCTGTAATGTGTTTCTGATACCCAAATGTTGATCCAGTACTATATACAGTTAAAATCTGAAATGATTTGATTAATACTGGGTTCATGTACAATAGCAGTTATGCTGGTTTCTGAAACAGTAAGTTACACTGACATCAGCCTTGAATCTAGCTTTTATAGATTATACCAGCATATGGCTTAGACACTTTGTTACCATCCCTAACACAACAGGCTCTAATTTTAGATCGTCCTTTGCTGGTTACAGCTAAATTGTTTTTGCCATACACTTTTTCTTCTTGAAGAAAAGGGGCTTTTTTGTTGTTGTTTGCAGTGTGTTAATAATCATGCTCAAGTTCATTAAGCTTGGTGGAAGCTAGAAAGAAATGGGAAAACAGTGAGTCATTAAAATACATGCTGTGGAGGATGAAGTTCTCTGTTCTGGTTGAATTGCTTCCAGGCAATAAGGAAAAGTCAGCCAAGTATCATGTCATGTTAAAGAAGTCTCAGAATTCTGGCAAGGTTTTTTTTACTGGTGGGTAAATAACCCTAAAATAATCTTTGGTACATGGGAGGTGCCTAGAAGGGGTTCAGGAAGCAGGGCAGGAAGATGCAGGTGGCACTGGTGTAGTATCGAGTTATTTGACCCATCAGTGAGCACCAATGTTTTATAACTGTCATATGAGCCCTTGTCACCCAAGGTTGGCATTTGACTCAGTTGTTACAGTGAACAGAGCTGTTTAAAGAGACAGAAGGGTTTGTTTCATGGGGATGTCAGGCGAGTACACAGATAGATCATTATCAAATCATTATCATTAGAGATCATGATTGAATAAAGGGCAGCCTATGCCTTACCTTCCTAATAGGCTTCTGTAGATGGAGGATTACAAGAAATGGGTTTTAGTCATGACAATTCATATGTTTCTTGGTAGAGCCATTACCTTTGTATTAGCCTTATACAAGCTATAGGGTGTACTTTTCAAGCAGCTTTCCTATTTCTCTGTTAATAACATTTTATAGGTTGCTTACTTGTGACATGGCAAGATGTGAATGGATGTGTTTAAAATGATAAAAACCAGATTAATAGTTAAACTTCCTTTATCTTTAGATAAAGAATCTTTTCTGCAAAGCTGAGCATCTTTTAATTGCATACAACTGAACACAAGAGAGTCAAGATTTACTTACAGATAAAATAAAGGGCATACCTCACCCTATTCAGACATGTAGGAAAATCAGTACAATTCGCACTGACCCAGAAGAGGCTTGAAATCAAAAACAGGTCTTAAATGATACTCAAGGTTTTCTCTTTTAGCACATGTGGATTTGGGATAAGGTCAGTATAGTCTATATGTGAAGAGATGCCATTTCTGAAGTCATTGGCACAATATTTGGGTACCTATTTCATCTTTTCCTAGAATGCCACTTCTTTGTAGATGGATCAGCAATAGAAGCACAGGAGATCTCAATTATTCAACATAAATGAATAATCTGTTTAATCTTGAGTATGTGTGTACAATGTGTATACGAAGTGATATAAAATAAGTTATTGTAAAGGATGTTTTAGGTTGCAGTTGATCTTAAATTTAGTGGCTATTTTTGGCACAGAAATGCTTCCAAACAGTCTATGAAATATATAATACAGCTTTATAGGGAAAGCATCATGTTTGAAGTACATAGGATCCTGAAAATCAGAGGTGAACATCCTTTGAGGACGTGTTTGTGCTTGATCTTCCTAGGGGAATGCTTAGATCTCTCTGTGGAAATCATCAAGAAGGCACCACTAAAGTAGAGTTTTGGTCTGGATTAGAAGAACATTAAAAATGTCTTGATAGTCTCCATACAGTGAGAGCTGAGCCCTATTCTCATTGACTTGGGGTCCTTTTTCCCTTGTCTAAGTGGTGTGTTGTCACTACACAGTCCCTATAATATGGTGTAGTTTTAACACTCCAGATACTATTCCAGCAGATCTAAAGGAGCCAATTTAACTGAAAATCCATGAAAGGAAATACAATTGAACTAGAGCTGCCAGTACAATGTATGATGTCAGTAGAGTTTCCAACCATTTAACAAGTGTACATATCCTAAGATATTAGCCGTATTCTTACTAAAAGAAGATTTCAGCCTGAATTCTAAGTGGAGGTGGGTATTGATCTGATTTCTTCACCATCACAAGCATCTTTTTCTCATTTTACCTGAAATAACTGACATTTAGGATTTTATGTTGCCTCAGGCTTTTTGACAGTCAAACATATATCTGAAAGGACTGCAGAAAAACATGATCTTAATGGATTTTTTGCCACCTGGAGTGAGGCAAATTTGATATTCTAATTCCTTATTTTCCACTTTCTAATTTTCCACTTGTGACATAAATGTTTTCTGTTGTCATTTGTCATTCTGTAATTTCATGAAAGCAGGTCTAGGGCTGCCAGCAGAGATTTTGGGTTCAACCAGTTGTTGAAATAAACAACTAGTTGATTAAATCTGTATTTTCCATTGGAAATGTCTTGTCTGAAAAATAAACAGGAGTTTCCATTGAATTGAAAACTGTTTTGCTATTTAGAAACTGTGGAGGAAAAACCAGGTATCAAGAGTGAAATGAAAGGGTTAAAGCTATTAAACTCCAATAATGAACATTAATACATGGAGTTTACAACAGTCCGACTGTGCATCGATGATAATACATTCAGACACATGGAAATACTTCATAATATGAGATTTATGCAGATTTCATGGAAAATTTGTCCAGAGTAATTTGTGTACACTTGGAAAACTTGTGCCTCTTTCTTCTGTTCTCATTAGCTTGCAAGTAATGGTGTTGAGCTCCTTCTAAACCGGCCTTTTTGTTTTCACATGTCTCTTCATGTTTCCTGTTGTATACTCCTAAAGATAATAAAATGATTGTCATAAATCATGGTCAAAGGTAATCCCCACTGAAAATGAAGATTGTGGCAGCAGTAACTCATTTCCTCTTTGGAAGTGTGTTGTAGGTAACTAGGTTTATTTTTATGCCTCACTGTTGCATGTGCAAAGTTTCATAGATAAAGAATGAACATAACTGTAGTCAGTGCTACCGTAAATGCAGACTTTTAATAGGTAAAAATCAGCCTTTCTCAGGTATGTGCTGAAGAACCCACGTTTTATTGATAGGGAGTGAAAATCCATTTGAACCCAAATGAGTGCAGTTCCTTCTCAGTGCACAGGCATAGGTCGGTGCTTTTCCCAGGGAAAGAGGCTGGATTTCAGGCTAAGTGGTACCAAAGACAGGGGTTGTGATGATTTGTGCAGCTCCTACAGGAGCCTCCAGACTGGTGTCGGGAGTTGTGAATGATCCTCATTCTTAACTGTTTTCCCTTGATTTGCATTTGCTTCTGAGCTGCTTAACCACTGGTAGATTATTTCCATTTTCCTGGTGAATAATGCATGAGGATATATAAGTGGATGTTCCTTGGCTGAGTGGGCTGCAGATGAAAAGTGTCAGCTCCTTTGCAGCATTAATGTGCATTTTTTTTCTCAGGTTAAAGTTGTAGAGAACCTAGATCTGCTTTTTTTGGATAACTCCTACAAGTGCCAAAATATTGGCAATGTTTGCTTTTGCTTTTCTGTTCCATTTGAATACCTGTTATTACAATGAAAAAGTCAGTTGCCAGTTTTCCACTACAAGCTTATTTTCCTTGAGACTCCCCTTCAAGCTTTCCATGTTCCATTGTTGTACCTGCTGCTGCAGCTTCTTGAAAACTATCAGGAACGGGGTCTTTTGGTTGGTTTTGCTGCCACTAAGGTTATTTTGTTTTACCAACTCTGAATACTGGTTCCTTCTTGCGCTTCCTTCTTGCTCTAGCATATTCCAGAGGGATAATCGGAGCATCCTCTGCTGCACAAACAACCTTAAGACACAGATCCATGCAATTCTTGTGTATAATCTGTGTAATGTTTCATGTAGTAGATTTAAACACGTTGAATGCAGTAGTAAGTGAAGCAACGCTTTAACCCATCTATCATCCAGCTGGTAGGAAAACCTCCACAAATTTACCCCTCATTAATTTACTAAGGGGCATTTGAGTATCTTAATGTACATTTGTTTTAGTCCCTGGGGTAGGCAGATCTTTTCTCCCTTTTCAGCTTACTAAAAAATATCCTTTTATATTCCTTAATACTAGGAAATCAAAGCACAACCATTGCTCTTGTTTGCTTGTGGTTAGGGAAGTTGTAGTTATGGGACATGTATTCAAGATCATGATTTGATCCCTAAAACATCAAAACTCTGACACTTCTGCCATAGGCCATTCTAAACCAAATCTTTAATTGGGATGGTATAATGTGAAAACTTCCAGGGATATATCTGACATGTCAGATAGTTTGGAAAATGGTGTTTGATATGAAATTCCTGTGGGATTAGAAAGAGCTTTCTAAAATAGGGAATCGTGCTACTGAACAGAACTGCCTTATAACATCCATTGTGGCCGAACTTCCCAGCTATAAAAATATCCCTTGAATTTATAGACACTCAGACACGAACTGTAGATAATTATAGTGTAAAATAATGCTTTTAAACTAAACTTAGGCTGACATTTCCTAAGATAAAAGATTGAAAGCGTGTGGAATTGGAGGGGTTGTATAGGAAACACGGCACCAAGTTGCGCAAATGATATAATAATAATCTAACAGCTATGAAAGCAGAATTCCATCAGTATTCAAAACCAGTCCTAGGAGTGTTTTGTGGACTTCTTACAGTGTTTGATGTAGAGATGCAGAGAAAATATTTGGCAGAAATGCACCTTCATAGGTGGGCTCGTTTCAGTTTGTACATCAGGAATTCTCAAAATATAGCCAAAGAATAGAGAGGAAGAAGAGAAAAACTGTTTCTAGGAGATGGGCTTAAATTTGAAATAGTTACAAAACCTGCTATACAGGGTGTTGTCCAAAAGGATAAGTGATGGTTTTGTGATGGTGATTCTGCTACAGAGGCAGAAAGGGGATTGGTAGCGTCTTGTTCACCACTACACAAAGTGGTCCCTGACTCTCTGATGTGTCACTCCAAACACTGTACTTAAAGCAGTCTTCTTCAGTGTTCCAGTTGTATTGCTAAGATATTCCAGTCTTCCAAAACCTGTGTCACCATCCTCTGCCATCTCTAATCACATTTAACATTGCTCAATACATTCCATTACCTCATTTTCATTTCCCCCTTTCATGTGCAGCATGGCAGGGACAGCAGAGTAGTAGAAACTAGGAGAAACTGGAGTTTGCTTCCCCATCTGCTTTAAAACCTTTCTTTCATCCATGTTTCCATTTTCAAGTCATTCCATCAGAAGAGCTTTGCTTCCATAAACTTCTTTCAAATTTTCCCCTTAAAATCAGATTCTGACACCTAACTTCTGTTTGATGTTGCCTTCATTCCTTGCCCTTCTTAAAGGATCCTGCTTCCCATATCCAAGTAGAAGTCCCTGGAACCAGTTCCTGTCAGGTAAGGGTTAAACCATGGTAATTTTTCTGTTTGGGGGCAATAGTAGAAAGGTTTGATTTTGGTGCTCTGATTACTGGTGAAGGAAAATTAACAAAACACAGAGGTATTTTAGGAGCATAGCTTTCCCTTAAGGAAACCTTTTGTGGACGCATATTCTGTTGCCTTGAGGTTAAGTTGACAGTAGATAAAGAGGGTCACTGTTAAAGATTCTGGGCTCTGAATGGCTCTGAACTCCACACTGGCACCTCAGACATTGAAAAGATGGAAGGACTGAAGAAGGTTTTTATTGTAAGATGCTTATTGTTGTGACTAATAGAATAATCTGTTCTTAATGTGTTTTATGCTATGTCTGCATATATGAAATCATGTATCGAAAGTAGTGATTGAATGTTGTATTATCCTGGTCAGTATGGCAGACAGACTGATCTTGGCATGTTTGAGAGTAACACACTCATTTTAAGAGTGGTGTTACTGTAGGGAGTACTGGATATTTATATTACCAAGGAAGAACAGGGAAGTTCTGCTCCTCATCTCACACTTCTCTTGTGGATGATGTTTCAGCAAGGTTTCTCTGTCCAGGTATCCTCCTTTACATGGTCCTACCTTCCTTTTTCATGGGAAAGCCAGTAACTGTGCAGCAGAAAAAGGACAGCTTTGGTTAGAAAACTGCATTAAAAGAAATATTTTATGGTATGGACCAAACTAACAATCAAAAACTGTAAGCTTTTAGAACAATAGATTGAAAAAGAGATTAATATATATTAAGATTTAGTAAAGCTGTATAATTACAGATTAAGATGTACATTGCAGTAAGTGGGGTAGTCCCCCATGGATCATTGTAGCTATCACCCATCCCCTATAAAGTGTCATCCATGTAATTTTGATGCACTGTATTTGTTTTAAAATACACTGATTTTATTATTTTTCATTTGTAATAATAAGATAGTCATTATGTACAGATACTTCTGTGAATACAGATAGTGGGGTTGTTTTAAGAAGTTCTTTACAGAGAATGGTCCTTGCTTAATGCATACTGATACGTTGTGTTAGTATATTGGTATTTCAATGTGGTTTACAACTCAGTTGTGAACAGGAAGATTCTGAATTTCATCAAACAATGTAGGCTTTTTCTTAAGTATTAAAAAATAGCAGCTTAATTTTTATTCAAAGCCAAGAGAATTTGGGCATAGAGGTCCTTTTGAGCATCCTAACTTTGGCGTTTAATAAAGATAATGGCCCTGATGCTGGCCTGAGATTTGCAAGGTGTCCTCATGAGGCATGCAACATTCCAGGGACTTTGCAAAGTAGGGAAATGGTTGTAGAATACATATTGCATAAGAGGTCTTGGAGGATGCCTACAGCAAGCCCACTTGTCAGTGGATGTGTGCACGTGCAGCTGGGTCTATGCCTATCCATTTCTTATGGTGCAGTGAGTGACAGAAGCCATTTTAGAGTAATTAAGTTCTCAAAACTTGAAATAAATGCTTCAGATGCTTTAACAAAGGAACAAAAAATGTTGGATTTTTCAGAGTCAGTATTATCAAAAGTAAAAAGGAAATGTTAAACATACTGTAATGTTACTTGAGGTGTACTTGCTTGCTCTTTTCTGTCACTTCAGCTGTACTTCATCTCTTTGTGGATCTGAGTTTCAGAACTGAATGTGACTGAGAGTTTGATGCTTGGATCAAAGGAGGTATTTTCAGACCTGAAATACATGTTGGAGCAGCAAAAGCCACATTCCCAATTTACTAAAGCTCAAATAACCTTTTAAAATCATAAGGATGAATTGACCAATGCTTTTTTCAACATGACTAAGATATAATTAATTCAAATGGCTTGTAAATGCTTGCACAGTATGTTTTGGAAGAATAAATTATATGGGATAACCTTTGTATTATTGTACAATTTGCCTCTATTCTGTATGGAGAACGTCTGAAGATAAGTCAGTTAAACTCCTGGTGAGAGACATTCAGTTAGAGTAAATTTCATTACTCTCAGTTATCACTTATGTCTCAAAGGAAAACAAAATACTCAGCGCGTACTTACACATTACTATGAGAAATCATCGGGATGTAGATTCTGTTTTGAAGACCAACAGTGCCTGGTAACTGCAATATTGATTGGGTTGACAGCTTTGAAGTTTGCCTATGCAGTGTTGACTCACTTGGAGCTGTTTACAGATTTCCAATAACACTTCTTTGATTTTGGAGAAGAGTTCAGGATCAGCAAAGTCAACACTTAGAGGAGCATGTTTCGGTTTGGAGAACCTCTGAAACACCATGCAGGGGCTACTCTGCTCCTTGTCCTATGTAGGAATTTGTTACCTGTGCCTGGAGACGTGGCAGGGAATCTCCAATCTCCCACCATCGTTTGCTCATAGCTCCCCTTAGTACTCTCTTCTCCACCTTTTCAAGTGCATTTTGTGTTAGGTCAGTCAAAGCGATTCAGTGCTGTGGTAGGAATGTTTTAAGCCTTTCCCTTGAGCCCTAGCTAAAATACAGGAAGTTTTCGATGCACTTCCATCAAGTTTTATTCTGTTGTTCTTGGTATAAAGTTACAATATAGTGGCTTTTACAAGATTCTTTACAAAAATTGATTCAAACTGTGGTATAACTGGGATTACAGGTTGTCAGAATCAAATTGTGCTGTGTTTTCTACCATGGTTACAGCCTTTGTAATGAAATGTATGGATGTACCGTGCTCTGTTTTTATTAGAAGTTGGAAATTATCTTGAGGACTGCTCAGTTCTGCTTGGTTTTCTGACATTCTCTGTTCTTGTCAGAATCTGCCATAAATTTCTTCACAAGCAATTAAAATCTCATGGGTTTCTAATTCTGCTCCATCTTTACCTGATAAGATGTTAAAAAACACACAGCATGAGGCATCACCTGAGATGCACTGAGAGCTGATCTAACTCCTGAAACTATGAACATGCAACTGAAGAGCAATTTATATGAAGTATTAACAACCAAAATGCTCAAATGGGTTACAAAATCAGTAAGCAAAACTGCTAGTCCTGCTTTATAGATTTGGAAAATGGGTTGGAAGGGACATTCAAACTCATCCGGTTCCAACCCCCTGCCACAGGTAGGGACACCTTCCACTAGACCAGGTTGCTCCAAGCCCTGTCCAGCCAGGGCTAATTTATATCTGCTAATTTATATTTCTTTGACCTAGTCCAGGCTCAACATAACTGATGGTTTAGCAGTTCCCCAAGCCCAGCAAGGTCTTGTACCAGTCCTCCCTGCTCAAGAGGCACAGCAAGAGCAAAAGCATGACTGATGTGTCCCCATCTCCCAGGCAGCCCTGCCTGATGGAATGAGAAGCCCCATTGCGGAGCTCTGGTTTAATTAGTGCAGCTTTGAGTCAGCCTCCAAACAAAGAGGCACAAAGCTTGCCTGAAGTCTGTTTTGTCCGGTTCTTTTCAGTGCTTATATGACAGAAATCTTAATAAATTAAAGGAGAAAGATGAGCCTTTCAGAAGCTAATGAAGGCATGGTTTCATAAATAAGCTTTTGAGCTACTTGGACCACTAAGGCTGGATAGTCACAAATCCTATTCCATTACGGAAAGCAAGTGACAAGTTACCAGTAACAGCTTCAAAGCTCTTAGCTGCCTTCTGTATTTTCAGAGACATCTCACAGTGTATAAGGGAGGTTACACCGGGACACGTCTTTTGATATCAAATGGCATTATGTAGTGCACCCATCACATTGCATCATCATTGAAATAAACACTGGTCAGGTCCTGTCTTTTCTTTACATTAAAGCCTAATAACAAAAAATTGGAATTGTGCAATGAGAACAAATGGATTCCTACTAGTTTTCTTCCTGTATTTGGTTTCAAAAGCCAGGATAGGGAGAGATGGGAATGTTTCATCTTTGCTGAAATTAGCAATCCTAATGAACAGTTATGAAAATTCAAAGCTTCACCCTTTGTAACCTTCTCAATTGGTTTATTTCTCAAAATATCGCTGGAGAAACTGGGTTTGCTGATGAGCTCCTGTTGTACAACAGCTTGCTGGATCTTATTTTTCTATCTTGCTTTCTTCTTGCAGCTTTTTGTGTGGGTGGAATGCCATTTAACCTTTGAAATCCCAAACGTTTCCAGTTTCCCCTGGGAAAGGTTTCATAGAATCATAGAATAGTTAGTTAGGGTCGGAAAGGACCTTAAGATCATACAGTTCCAACCCCCTGCTATGGGCAGGGACACCTCACACTAAACCGTGGCACCCAAGGATCTGTCCAACTTGGCCTTGAACACCACCAGGGATGGCGCATTCACAGCTTCCCTGGGCAACCCATTCCAGTGCCTCACCACCCTAACAGGAAAGAACTTCTTCCTTATATCCAATCTAAACTTCCCCTGTTTAGGTTTTATTCCATTACCCCTTGTCCTGTCACTACAGTCCCTAATGAAGAGTCCTTCCCCAGCATCCCTATAGCCCCCCTTCAGATACTGGAAGGCTGCTCTGAGGTCTCCACGCAGCCTTCTCTTCTCCAGGCTGAACAGCCCCAATTTTCTCAGCCTGTCTTCATACAGGAGGTGCTCCAGTCCCCTGATCATTCTCGTGGCCTCCTCTGGACTTATTCCAACAGTTCCATGTCCTTTTTATGTTGAGGACACCAGAACTGCACACAGTGCTCCAGGTGAGGTCTTACGAGAGCAGAGTAGAGGGGCAGGATCACCTCCTTGGACCTGCTGGTCACGCTCCTTTTGATGCAGCCCAGGATACGGTTGGATTTTGGGCTGCGAGGGTTTTCGTGTTCCAGTGCCCTTAACTGATCAAAATCTAAACCAGTGGCATTTTGATGTCATGAAAAGACATTATAGGATTGCCAAATTAAAAGTATATAAATAAATGTTGGGGTTCTTCTTTCATGATAGACCCTGTATGCTTGAATGGAGAAAACATTGAGGTCAGCTCCCAGGCTCTCACGTGGTTACAGTAAGTCACAGTGTAGTATGACATCTGCTGCTATGGCTATTTTGGGACTTTGTTATGGTGGTCTACTACTACACTGTGTACTTCTCTCTTGACATTGGCTTCTGTGTAATGCCAGGAGGGAATTCCAGCAGTGACTTGCACAGTTAAATTGCAGCAGTAAATTATTTAGTCACTTCAGTGTGATTTAATTATTAAAAAAACCCTTTTAATCAAAAGCCAGCTCCACAGAGACCTTTGGTAAAGAACCAAGAACCCTCCTTTGCTCTGGTCAGCAGCCCTGGAATTTTGGATTACCTGGAATTTTTCAGCTGTGACAGGTACAGGAGGATCCTCTCAAGCTGCTTATAAGCTCTGGTGTCTTGTTTACTTATCACTTAGCAAATTCCATTGGAATTACTGCATGTTCTGATCATTAAAACATCACCTCTCTCTTGTTTCCTTTGCTCTCTTTTAGATAATGGTTTAATAATATGTATGACTAATAACTTGAATCTATTACTTCAAACAATATTTTATTAACAAAACCAGGTTTTTTATGTAAAATGTGAAATGCTCTTGCTGCCTAAATGCATGCATATATACAGTGAGAAAAGCCTATGGCTGGCATTTGATTTTCCACATATATAGCTATAAACCTCTGCAAAGCCCAGTGTAAATTGTGATGTTAGCTTTACATTACAGCTTCATTTAGGAAACCACACAGCAAAAGGTATTGCCTAAGGATGGAAAAATATTTCCCTGAGGAAGCAAAGTGGTTGCTATGGGACAGAAAATTACCTAATGATGGCTTTTCACAGATCCATGCTACTGGACAGAATGAGAATATTCAAACCACAGTGGGTGAAAACGTTGGATTTTCTAGGATATACCTGTAAAAGATGCCTCTTAGTGTAGATGTAGATACTTGGAAGAAAAAGAAACCAGCAGGTATTTTTCCATAGGGTACAGTTGAATTGGTTTTTCTTTCCAGTCCTCCTGGAATACTGTACAAATGAAACACATTTGTTTAGTCAACTACCTTTCAGATACCTATGAAGTGCAGCCCTTTTGAATGTAAAGTCATGATTCCTTAAGGTGTTTCCCTGTACATGTAATGATTTCTTTGGTGTAGCAATATAATTCTGTAAATTTAATAATAACCCTCTTAAATGGTATTTTTAAATGAGGGCAACACTGAAATACTGGTGTTTGAAATGCCACCACAACAGTTCTACAAGAGCCCTTGGCATCATCCTTTAACTAACCAAACAGAACTATAGACTGATGTGCAGTTGGGCTGTCTTGGGGGGAGTTTGGCTGTGAAACACGTTATGATCTATTGCAAACCTACTAATCTGGAACTGGTTGTATATCTGTGCCCCACTGAAGTGTGTCTTTCAGAATTGAACTAAATGGACCTAGAAAATAGGCTTAGTGGTAAATCCGTCATCTCTTGGCAGCAGTGCATTTGCGGTCACTTTTCACTCTGTGGAGCACTGACATCCTGCCATACCCAGACCCTGTGCAGAGACTTCTCCAGTGGATCTGCATGGAGTACTTTGAGTAAAGGATGTCCAGTGTAATGCTCACCTTGCCAGATCCTCTTCAAAAATTACACACGAACCATATTCCCTTTTGTTCTTTGGTCTGGGAATACGCAGCAGAAATGCTGAAGTCCAGCAGTGCTTGCTGCATTTTGCTGCACCCTGGTGCTTGTGTTATATGAATTACTTGGCACTTGTCATCTTCTTAAAAACTGATTTCAAGGTCCTTCCCACCTTATCATGGACAGTAATTTTTAATGCCTGTAGGTTAGTAATGAGTAAGCTTCTTAATGCTTGAGGTACATTGGTCTGTTGTTGAATGAAACAAAAATTAAAGTTGTTTTATAAAACCTGTTTTCATTCCTTTCATAACGCTATTCCTCTGACAAGCTCAAGGACCTCAGAGGTCTTGGTTCTCCAGAGAAATTTCTGCTGTCATCATGCTTGAAATTCCCACTGGCTGTGCCTGGCTTGCATGAATGCCTACAAAACCTGCTGCTGTAGATCACCCTGCTTTTGGCATCAGTAGCTAAGAATATGAGCTTGCATTATGATTAGCATTCCTGTGTCCTCCCAAATTCCCTAAGTGTTTCTAGCACGTAGCATCAAGCTGGGTAAGTCTTATTTGTGCCATTTAAAACTCTCCCTGAATGTGCTGTAATTGGAGGTATTACCAAAATCCACAGACCATTGAGAGAGACCATTTGCTATTGAGAGCTGTCATGATTTGTCCTTGGCATGTGCCTGTACCTGTTTGCTCAGAAATATCCAGCTATGGTTATTGCCATTAGTATTAGGCTTGTTTTGTTTCGATTTCCTATCTCCTTTTCCATAGTTTTGTACTGTATAAAACTATTCCCTAAATTTTGTCTCATTGCAATCCTTAGATTCCTTTTCAACAACTTCAGCCATCTTTCAAGTCTCCTTACTCCAGTTCATCCATTGCAGGCATTTTGGGAGCCGCGACGCTGTTTTCTGCTAGCCAGTTTCCTGAGCTACACATCCTTACATGACTTCTCTGTGCTGTTCTGTGCTTATGGGCTCAACTCATTACTGCAGATCCACTCTCTAGACCTTGGGGTTTCTTATCACCTCTTTTTTTCCTTTGTGTTTGCATGTCTTGTCTTTACAGTGCTCCTTGTTAAGTGAAGATGTGTTTCTTACCTGGCATTATCAGTTGTGTGTTGGGGGGGGTTTGCTCTCTCATTGATTCTAGGAATCACTGCACTAGGTAGGTATTGAAAATGTAGAATATTGACAGATGTGAACTAGTGATGTTGTAAAGGCCAAGAAAATGGTCATCAGCCACAGAACTTTAGCTAGGAGATAGCTGCTTCCCCCCACTCTCTTTTCCTGTTAAAGAGTGACAGAATAGGTAAAAAAGATCAATTAATTTACTGCTGAAGCTTTTCCCAGCAGTAGCAGCGCACAGCAACAATAGCCCTGACAGTTCTGCCCTTTAAAGAACACAAATGAAGGTTAAAATTGGTCAGTAAGGCTTAATTAGTGAGCTTCTAAAGCAAAATCCACATTGAGACACTAAGGTGATGATAAAAAGAGAGAACCTGTATTTTATTTATGATGTTGTTTGCCACTAGCAATACATCTTTCAGAAAAGGCTGCCCATTCCTGTCAGTTAATGATCAGATAGTCTCAAATAATCTCTTCTAAAAAACCCAACAAACTTTTAAATGCTAAGCTGCTTGGGCTTGTAAGCTGGAAACGGCGCTAAGGCAAAGAAACCCTGCCCATCCTTTAAGGTAATGGACCAGTGGAGCACTGGTTAAAAACGTGTTTCCTACCTGATATTGTGAATTCATCTATTGAAATATTGATGGTGTTTGAATAATGAAATGGACAGCTTCCTGGGTTGTTCTTCTGCTGGAGTTGGACTCTGGAGGCTCTGATTCACAGTGTTTCCTGTCTGCGGCTGTGAAATGTTTCATGTTTGTTCCACAGATGATTCCACTCTTTTAATGGGTCAGAGTAGTGCATTGGTTTTCTTAATTTATATTGCAAAGTGTAGGTTGCACTAAAAGACAAGGCAATGGTAGAGGTGCAGGGATAAACCATTCTGCTTTAGGTTGAAATGTGACTTGTGGTCCTGTGATGGGCTGTGGAAGCTGCCCACCTTCCAGCTTACCTGGCTGCTGGGAACCAGGGCTGTGCCCTGTTCGTTCTCTCCAGTTGTGGGCTTAGAAAAGTCCATGAACTATGACTGTTCAAAGGAATGATCTTGGAAAAGAGGAAAGAAATACCTTTGAATACCTTCTATGCTTTTATAGTGTTCTATTCTGGTTATCCAACACATGTCCATTTCGTTGCTTTTTATCAGTCCTCTGTCTTGCATAATTCGAATGTTTCTTTATTTCTTGACTGAAATCGTGATTCCACTAGAGTCCTTAGGAAAAGATACACCACTTTCACTGGGATTAGGGTTTAAACAGCTGTGTCTTCATGTTTATTCATTACTTGTCAACCTGTGGAATAAGCAGTTCATCTATTACTTGTCAACCTCTGGAATAAGAGGTTCATCTCTTCCAGTGTCACAACTCTGTGGATGGTGTGTAGGAGCTTGCTCAGAGCATTTACTTTCTGTAGGCCTTCCTGCATAAATGTAAATCATTGATTAGTCACTCATGCATCTTAATTATTTCCTGTCTTGCTGTATGGTTTGATGAATCTTCATGTCAAACTGGTGTCTGGTGTTCAGAAACTGAGTAAGGCTTGACAAGAGAGCTGTGGGAATTGCACCTTACTGCTTCGTGCAATGAGCAGCATCCAAATGTACGCTGCTTCCTTGTTTATGTACAACACGACATGCGCTTTCCTCAGTCATTGAGTACTGTGCTTCCTAAGCAGTAATCCATTTTCATTTTCCTCATTGAAAATCTCTTTCAGATTGTATCCCCCAGCTTCACTGGGAATCACTGGAACTTTACTGCATTTTCTTCCTTCTTTCCACTTCCATTTAGACTTTATTTTGTGACCTCAGATGTGTCCTGTGAGTCCCATTTATTTCTCTTTCTTCTTTTCTGCTGATATTTCCTTCGATATTTCTTTCAGCTGCCTAACAGAAAGGAAAGCATGGTCCTAGTCAGGGGTACTTAGGGTGAGTCATTTCTACATGTCTTGCCAAATTCTCAGCCAGGAAAAATATATTAAGACTGTATGGAGAATTTACTCTTGCAGTTACTCTCTAGAAGTTTTTCCCATATATTCATAAGTTCCTGTTTATTCTTGTCCTGTTTCCCCACCCTTCCACCCATCCTCAGCCACCTGAGGGAATGCTCTCAGGCCCTCCTGACCTCCACAGGGAACACGACATGGGGGGTGTGAATAATCTTTGTTTCTGTCCCCTATTGCCACAGAGGTATCCCTGGGGACTGTGGTCACCTGTTTGCTGTGTAGAAGCAGAGCTTCCTCAGTTGCCAAAGCTGCTGGGTGCTGCTTGCAGTATTGCTGCACCACCAGTACCTGATGAAACTGGGTCTGGTCTCCATTGATGGAGCCAAGGGCTGGATCTTCCCTTCAGTTTAGGTCTATTACAGATGTTTGTAAATGAAAGACTATTGCAAGCAATTTAAATTTGCTTCTCAGCTGAAGCTACCTGATGCACTGTATGAAATACATATTTTACATTATCCTGTTGTATCTGTTCTCTTATGTAATGTTTTCTTTTGATACATAGTGTATTCTTCATGCACTTTTTTTGCTTATGAAGATACACTGTTTATGACTTAAAATTCTCATACCTGAAATTGTGCCCTGGATTATACGGGTGCAATCATCCTAACTTAGTTTAGATGCTTTTGGAGATGACAACCACCTAGATCCTAGGGGGCGAGTGCCAAATGATCCTTTCTGTAATGGAAGTGCTGGTGGACACACATTGTAGTTAAACATGTGTACAGGTAATACCACAGGAGGATTTCTCTCCTAAACACACAGTCTGCAACAATTCTGAAACATGAAGATCTGCACCTGAAAAGCCATGACTTAGTCGAGAGCAACATTTGCGATTTGCTTTATCCATACAATTACTCTCCTTTCTGTGATCCCATTCTTTTCTAGGGATGTGCGTTGCTGTTTTCTCCTGCCTTTATTTGCATTGCTTCTTGTCTGGAAAGAAACAGAGTTATTTTGAAACTTGAACACGGAAGTCAAATTTCATTGTAGTACTCCTGATGTCCGGGGGTGTGACTGCCAAATAATATCCAGAGCAGTTCTATTTTCATAGTAATGCTTTGGATGTCAGCCACGCGTTTTCCTCTGAATTAATGAATATCATGGAGTTCTACCACTGCTGCCAGCAACATAGGAATAAATGGTAATGTTTCTGAAATAGTATGTACATAAGATTAGGTTTTGATAACAGGTTTTAAGCTTACACTTTCTTTATTCTTTCGCTTGGGCTTATTTACCTGCTCTGACTTACTGGCTTTGAGCAACCTGGTCCAGTGGAAGGTGTCCCTGCCCATGGCAGGGGGTTGGAACTAGGTGAGGTTTCAGGTCCCTTCAACCCAAACCAGTCTGTGATTCTGGGATATGCACAAGAGAGTTCTTTTTCATATTCTTGTTACATGGACTCTAAACTCAGCTGTGAGTGCAGCATCTCAAACCTTCATCTTTTTGCAGCATCAAGGAACAGGCTATACTGAGGTGAAAAAAAAGTCTGCCCTCAGCATTTACAAACATTGTAAAATGTGAGTGATAATGTCTTGAATCAGAGATAGGTACAGTATTGTAGTATTACTTTAATTATTGATCCATCTCAAAAGCTCTTCAGTGAGCAAGCTTTCCTTTCTCAATGGGATTAACCACTGAGAACATTACAAATGCTGCAAACACCTACATATTTGTACAAAGATAACCCCCTGTTACAGCGGATACATCCTTTTTTTATCTTTTCTTCCTTATACCAGCATGATTCATTAACAGTTATTTTTGAGGTGAAGAAATGTAGGCTACTAATATAATTTAAAATACTGTTATTTTAATGAATAAGCGGTGTTTTAGTTTCTTTTAAACACCAAATGACTAAATGGAACTAAGGATAGTGAGACAATTATCAGCTTAAGCTATTGGGGTTTATCTTGGCTTTTTATTGGGGTTGAAGACCCTGCTTAACAACATAACTTTAGATAGAACTTGCTCTCCTCTGTTTAGAACAGAAGATATTTTGAGGGTTGAATGGTTGATTGTGTATCTACTACCTATAGCAGAAAAAAAAGGCAATTGGAAATTTGCAGTGAGAAACTCTCTCCTCAGGGAACTCAGATGTGCATCACCTCAAAAGTTAAGTAGAAATTGGTGCTCACAGTGCTTAGGTCCACTTTGGACCATGTAAGATGGGAAAAAGCAGCGTGCAGAGGATCATGTGAGGTGCTATAACCATGGTTCTCACTAACTCCACATTTGAGAAGCTACATTTACAATCACATGCATGCTTTTTGCTTTCTAGATTGTTGTGCCAGTCTGTGGGATATGGAGGTCTTATGGCTTCTTCTACACTCATGACCCCCCAACAGCATTCTCTCCTTCAAGTCTCCTCTTACTACTTGCAGATTCATGGGCTTCAGGGAGCCTGCCAGAGTCAACAATTTAGTTCTCTTTGCACTTAGTTTGTGGTTTTGTGGGCAATATCTCTGCAGAATAAAACTGGGCTCCTTTTGCTGCTCTACTATAAGTACGAAAATGGCAATGCAAGTTTTTGCCATCATAAAGTCATGTGCACCTATGGGAAGCCAACCAGCAGGGTGTAAAGCTTTCCCAGTACTTCCTTTGCTGGCAGTTCAAGCCCAGGTATATCTCCTCAGTAAGAGACTGTATTCTTTTCTCCATGAAAATATTATCCTCAAAGTGCAATAAGGTATTAAAAAGATATAATAATGTCATTTTAACTGAGTGATTGTTCCCTCCTCCACAATTACACTTCAGTGTATGAAGACTGGGTGAGTTTTTCCACTACTGTTAGGCATTTATGCGTTGTGACCTCCTATAAATCTTCCTCTTCTAGATGAGCTGCCTTATATACTGTTTTCTTCCCACCTGTTCTATCGCTATCCATTTGTCTTTGTTGTTAACTTGATGTAACTTTGCCATGATGTGGAATCTTGTAGCCGTTATCTCTCACTCTTAAGTGCCATTTATTTCCTATTGGCTTTGGGTGGTGGGAAGATCGTCCTTAGAGAGCTGGTGATGGAAGCAGTGAAAGGCAACTGTAGCCATGAGGAGAAGGGAAAATGAGATTGGAAAATGGTGATAAAGGACACCAAGGTTCAAGAGTTGAAGAGGAGGGAGCTAAAGGAAGGTATTTCTTTGGTGTTTTCTAATCATTCCTGGCTTGGGCTAACTCGTGCATGAACTTGAATGACTTGGTCTTCTGTCATTTGCCCTGCAGTTAACGGGGAGTAACTGTGTGTTTGAGGAAGACTTGAGCTGGAGATGGGCTATAAAGATGGTGTTCATTGTAGGTGTACTTCTCCCTCCTTATGTACCCTATGTTACCATTTAGACTTCCGCACAGGTACTGTAAGATGTTCTTAGAGCAGAGTGGATGCATTTCATGTCTGATGTGCTGGGGGAGGAGTGCTGAAAGATGCCTGGAGAATTGGTTCCAACTGACTGGCACCAAAAGTGGTACAAATAAATTTGCCCAACACCCTCCACCCTCTCAGTAATCACAGTTTTCTATTTCAGTTGTTACTAGTATAATACATGTGCCTCTGACACATCACTTGACCACCATGGTTACTAATGTATTTTGTAACTTCTACAAGAGTCCAGTCTTTTTTCTTTGCCTCCCATTGAGAGCAATATCCACTTTTCAGTTATGAAAAGGGTGTTATTCTAAATAAAACTGACATGATCCACCAACACTTTTGGAAGCACAGATGCTTTGTCCCACTATTTACTAAAGAGGTTCACACTTAGATTAAAGCAGTGAAATCAAATCACTGAATAAAGCCTGGAACAACATAATGATTTAAGGAATTCGTTGAGAGCTTTTGGTAGGAGGAAAGTTACACAAAGGCAAAATTAGATTGTTTTCTGTACAACACCAGAACACAGAAACAGCATGCAATCCAATATTGGTACATTTGTTTTTCTAAGCATGTTGTGTAGTTTCATTTGTCTTTGTTCTCCTCTGCAACATCAGACTGCAACCCATAAATTCATGTACTGCATCCAAGGACCATTGGCATCAAACCTTAGAAGAGGAATTGGGTCTCTTTGTCTGCAGGAGGTACTAGTCATGAAATTCCCCTCTCTCTGAATGAAACTTATTCATTTCTTTAGCATAAACTATGTGGGTTGGAATATGCACAGGCTCCCTGATGTTAAATAACATTTTTCCCAACTCAATGTGTGTATATAATGCAAAGAATAAAATTAATTTGTTGTGTAATTCGGTGATTCTGAGTGGTGCTACATCGGGATGCTATTTTCCTGTGTATTGTTAGGGGAGGAAATTTCACCATCCTTTTCATCAGCTTGTTTAAAGAGTATAATAAGACTTTGTAATGGGAGATATATATATATGTTATCTGTATTTTCTGTCTTACTGTTGGAGGGAAAAGAATGCAGCTTCAGGGGTTCACACTTGAATGCTTTCTGTTCAAGCTGATGGTCTGAGCTAAATAGATCTTTCTGTCCAGATACCGTTCAAGTTGAAAATCTATTGCTTCAACAACACTTCTAGCTAGCAGGTTACCAATAGTTCACTGCTTTATAAAGAGGAACAATTCTGGATGAGTTCTCCTTGCTGATGAAAACAGACCTTGAAATCAGCCCAATCCATATTAAAAGAAATCAATTATAACAAGTAGTTTTATGTTTTATCTGCTGCAAGTCACCCGTTGCCTTTTTGAAAGGGTTCACAGTAACAGATCCTAGAACCCCAGCCTGGTTTGGGTTGCAAGGGACCTTAAAGCTCATCGAGTTCCAGCCCTCTGCCATGGGCAGGGACACTTTCTGCTAGACCAGGGTGCTCCAAGCCCCGTCCAACCTGGCCTTGAACACTGCCAGGGATGGGGCAGATTCTCTTTTTCCCTGTCTTCACAGCCAGCAGATCAAGCCATTTATTATCTGGGTGCATGAATACGTTGAAGATGGATACAAATACTGTATTTATTTGTACATATTTATTTGTGCAGAGTAAGACTGGATGGTACTTTCAACCCAAACTTGTAAGAGAAATGAGGGGCTATGGATTCAGGGAGACCTTGAGCCTGTGGTCAGGGCTGCCCTTTGCCTTCCCCACTGCTGGCTGAGGGAGAGCGCTGCAGAAACAGGACTGCAAAAAACACAGGGGTTTATTTGGATAAGTTGCTTTCTTGCTGTAGCAGTGTAGCTGTTAGATTGAAAAGGAGCCACATGTATTTTATTCAGATAAGCTGCTTTCTTCAAGATTGCTGATAGATTTCAGTCATGTTTTAAAATTCTCCTTCAGCTATTGCAGCTCTCTCACTGCATTTCCTTTGCTCTCTCCTCAAGCTGCTACTTGCAAGACATCTCCCTCGTTATTGCCCATTGTTTCCTCCCCACTTCCAGCCTTTCCCCTGAAAGAGGAGGGTTCCATCTCCCCACTTTTTAACCTTCCGTTGTTGTGCTTCTCTTTGCACCCCTGACCCTGATTCCTTCTGCAATTGCAGCCTCTCAGCCTTGGGGACAGAGGATTTATTTCAGTTCTGGGGTAAATTCTGTTCTGTGTATCTGTATTGCTGCACTTAGAGCTTCAGATATTTGTGGCTATTGAGATATTGTATCTGGTGGGTTTATTTTCATTGTTAAGGAAACCTCATGATTTTCGAACTCTTTTGGATCATCATTTCTAAACCTGTTATCTTCTAACCTATCAAAGAGATTTCAGGCATTTGATCCCACATGTAACGAGTTTTAAGCAATACTTAGCAGTTTTAAAATTCAGTCTGAATAGAAGATTCTCTGTATTCTCTTGATGTTGTATAAGCATCTGAAAGTAAAGCTTTAAGGTGAACGTGTCTGCCTTCTGCAGGTGCATGGAGCTCTTTGACTTTTGCATTACTGCTGTAACCTTATTTATAATCACTCATATGAGTATGGTAAGGAAGAGTGATTGATTTTCATTTCCCGTGATTTTAAGCTCATTTTAGTTCGACAACTATATATTCATCAGCTTTCAGATTCCTTTGCAGTGTACCCACAACCACATACCCCTCACATGCTTAGTTTGAAAATAGTTACAGAGTCATAGAATAGTTAGGGTTAGAAAGGACCTTAAGATCATCCAGTTCCAACCCCCCTGCCATGAAAGGGGACACCTCACACTAAACCATGTCACCCAAGGCTCTGTCCAACCTGGCCTTGAACACCGCCAGGGATGGAGCATTCACAACTTCCTTGGGCAACCCATTCCAGCGCCTCACCACCCTCACAGTAAAGAACTTCTTCCTTATATCCAATCTAAACTTCCCGTGTTTAAGTTTTAACCCGTTACCCCTTGAATAATTCTAATAACCTGAATTGAGTAAAGTGTTCCCTGCACTACTGGGAAGCCCAGCAGTGGTCAGCTCACTCCACCACACCAAAACCTGTCTCGGGTTAAGCCATCCACACAGTGCTGGGTAGCTGAGAGCCTTTCCAACTCCTTGTTGTTGTGTTAAAGCAAGTACTGTGAACACAGCTAGGTGCTAGGCTTCTCGAGAGAGCAGAGGCTGTCCCTTGTCACTGAGAGCAGGGTTTGGGGACAGCACCATAGCAGAAATGCCGGGTGATGGAAGGGGTGTCTGGCACATGGCAGTGTAACTCGCTCTGCTATTTTTTGGTTTTCTGTCTAATTGATAACTCTTGCCATCTGTTCCTGAGCCGTCCCTCTGCTTCCCTTTCCTGCACACAGGCTCCTGCCCCCCTTTTACCCTTCAAACTTGGACTGACTGCCCGGAGACTGCTAATGAGAGCTGACTGATATCACTAGCAGCTGGGTGGGAAGGAGATGCTAACTGTGCTGAGGGAGATACTGGGTCAGCTGAGGCTGAGCTTCTCAAGCGTCATTCAAGTGATGCTTTTCTCTCAGTGCTGGTTTAACTGCTTATTCCTGAGCAGACTGCCCAGATTTCTCCAGAAAACTAATAAAAACCCCAACCTGTTTGCTTTATGAAATAGGATTAATCGTTCTTCTGGGGTTGATTCCTTCTGAATCTGTCAGCACTGTGTTCCTGAGCACCTTGTGCCTTTCTGGAATAAGTAACCAGTCTAGAAGCACTCTACCAGCTTAGGGTTTATTTCTCTTTTTTATCCCCCTAGGAGTCTTTCTGTACTTTCCAATCTATATTTGACTCTGTCTTTTCTTGTCTAACTCTCCATTTGGTGGCTTAGCATACAGGAAGCCTATTTTATAGTGGAGAGAAATACATTTATATATGCTAAGAACTGTATTTTTAACAAAGACATCGGTATCTATCCAAATTAAAGAGATTTTTCTGGCAAGAACTCCAAACTGGACAAAGGTTTGAAGCATGGCAGTCATAACTGTGTTCTACCATTAGTTGAGAAGCTCTTGCACTTGGAGATGTGTTGGTGGGGTGATTAAGTAAGAGTGCAGCTTTGGCCAGGTCTTTTTTGTTACGATTCATTATTACTATTTCTTATTATTTCTTATCATTTTTATTATTACTTGTTTTTTTTTCCTAAAAGTCATTTAAGTGTCTAAATATAGATGAGTATGCAAATCATTGGTTTTCCACAGATTTCTAATGAGAGCTACGGACTGAGATACCTCCACAATTTGGGAGCCTGGTGTTATGGATGTACAAAAAAGTGCTACTCAGAATTAAGAGCTCACATTTTGGATTTCTGTTCAAGGTGGCCTTTTCTTCTGAGAAAGCCCCCATGTAAGGGCTTACATGCATTTTCCTTAGCACCTACCAAAGAAACAGGGAATTAGGCCTTAGCTGACCTCTCTCTGTAAGGTTCTTCATGATCATTAGATCATGGATGCTAACGGCTTGGGGGTTATGTTATTGCTGTGTGTTAGTATACTCAAATTATTAGTTTTTGTCCTAGCTAATAACGTCAAACCTAGCATTGTGAGGCAGGAAAGGGTGGAAACTGCTGGAGTATTTTCCTTTTTAACTTCCCAACACTGCAGATTTTAAGACTTCAGTTAAAAGAAACAAATTCTACTAAGCTATTAGTGCAAATCAGAAAAAAATCCCCAAAACTGCAACTGCAAATAGTTGACTGGCTTCCTTGACTGTCATGTTTTCCAGCTGTACAATAGTGTTTATAGCACTGGGCTCTGCCATGAGGCAGAAATTCTATTTCCTACACTGGGGAAAAGACAGACATTTAAATGGTATAAAGCGCTCTCTCGTCAGGTGATGTCTCCACTGGTGTGGATTGGAAAGAGTTCCCACAATTGCCACGAAACTCAATCATTTCCAGTGACTTTAATATTTTTTATGTTTTTCTAGCACTGGTTGGAATCCTCTGGATGATGAAATGCTACAGCTCTGGCAGGAATCTAATAAAAATACCCCCTGGGATTGATTTTGATTGACTACACTTGCCTGTCTGCTTTTATTTTGCTGTATATGATCAGACATGAATGAGCACAACTGATTTAACCCTTTCCTCACCTCCCTGCTATGCTTAGGTGCTTAAATTATCATTACTTTCAAACACTGACCCCAACATAAAGGAAGAGGCAGTCAAGGATTCAACTCCAAGGTTTCTGCACCAGGGTCACCTTCTCAATAAAACAGGATGTTCTGCTTGGAGAAACAGGAGCAACGCTGGGCTTCCATCTCTTTGTAGATAGCTACTGCTTATAGCCAGTGTGTGATTTTCTGTGGATGTGTTCTGGTTACTGAAGCACAGGCAAGGAGGCAATGATTTTCTTCCTTCCCTGGGGGCGTAACAGGTAATTTTCCTCTTGAAGTATACAGGGATGGACTTTGCTAAAAGTAAAGAACGCCAGTGAGCACTTGCCTGACTTTTATGAAGGATTCTCCTAGCCTAAACAGTAAGCAGAAATTAAGTTGAAAAATCACTTTCTTGAGCATTTCAGGAACTACCACTGTAAAACCCACTGCTCTCAGTCTCTGTTTGCCTATTGAAGCAGAAGTGCTACCAGGTATTAGACTAGATATTAGGAAAATTAGGTAGAATTAGATATTAGGAAGAAGTTCTTTCTCTGTGAGGGTGGTGAGACACTGGCACAGGGTGCCCAGAGAAGCTGTGGCTGCCCCATCCCTGGCAGTGTTCAAGGCCAGGTTGGACACAGGGGCTTGGAGCAAGCTGCTCTAGTGGAAGGTGTCCCTGCCCATTGCAGGGGGTTGGAACTAGATGACCTTTAAGGTTCCTTCCAACCCAAACCATTCTGTGATTCTATAATACTGAGGTTTTCACACAGAATTCATGAGCCCTTGTGTACCATTGGCTAAGTTTAGTTAGAAAGTGCTATGGAAATACAAAATATTATTTATAATTATAGTTCCTTTGTCATTCGTAGCTCCAAACATAATCAGGGGATTGAATGAAGATAGTAGAAAAAGCAATACACAGAAGCTTATAATTCAAATTAGTGGCATGTGGTTCTGGCATAGCAGTTCCTCTTCGGGAACCAATATTGATTCTTCTAAATGCACTAAATGAATTCTAAATGAATTTTAAAGTTAGTGACTGACAGTTCAAAGTTGTTCTTTGGAAAGACTTGCATCTTTTCAAAGTTAAGAAGGAAATTCTTCCTTGTCAACTAAAGTTGTTTAGTGATGTACATGTGCTGCATCCAACAGTTCCTCTGGTAAGATTTCCACCTGCTGAGAATAGATGCTTTTAAAAATAAATTGAACTAAAGCATAAAATCGTATTAGTGAAGAGATAGATTCCATTCTTGGTAAACAAATAACGATATAAACACTGCACTGTTAAATTAAGTTGAAACTATTAAATTTATGTGTGCTTACTAATCCTTTTCAGTGTTCTGCTAAATAAGAGATCATTATGTACAGAGAGGTTAAATCTGTTCAAATGAATCCATTCAGTCCGTTTTCTGTCTTTCTTCAAGCAGTTTTCTCAGTAAGAAAAAAACCCCAATTTTCAAAACAGATGGATTAGTGATCAGTGGAGATCTCTGAAATGAACTAAATGTTTTATTAACTGCTCTACAGTTTGTACTCTCTGAAGGCAAGTTTTAAATGGAGGCTACTCTCTTTTAAACAGTGGATTTCTCATTCTTTGGAATCTTTATATCTTACATTTATAACTAGTTATGCTTGAAATTTTTGGTGATTGTTAGCACCTCCCCCTGCTTCCTATCAGTCTGTTTCAGTTACTTGCTCTTCCTCTGGGAGCATTTTGCACTGACTGGCATAGCTATCTATAGACATTTCTCTTCAGAATTAGTACTTTGAAACCTGCAGTGGCTCCATCACTGATTTCCTGGCATCTGCACTGAGTTTAATGAAATGGCTTGGTCAAATATTTGTACTTTTGCAGAAAAAAGCGCAATAAGAAATTGTGTTTTATTCCAGTGCAGTAGGAGTAGAAAATAGTTGTATTTGTATCTTGTTTCAGACTGGAATATAGGCCATATACAGATCTGCTGTTTGGAGGCAGTTTTGTCTCTGTTCTCAACGTAGTCATTGTGTGAAGCTGGGTGTGATTTGTACTTCTCCTCACATTGGTTCTTTGGAGCATTGCAGTGAGCAAGCTGATAAATAACAAAACCCCGATAAACAGCAGAAAAACAGGTAGCAAAAGGGAAATAGATAGCAAACGGCAGATAACAAAACGGAAATAGATAGCAAAGGGGAGATAGATAGCAAAAGGGAAATAGCAGAAGGGAAATAGGTAGCAAAAACGAGATAGAATAGCAAAAGGGAAATAAATAACAAATGGGAAAGAAATAGTAAAAGGGAAATAGAGGAAAAAAGCAAATAAATAGCAAAACCCCCAATAAATAAATGGCAGAAAGCAAAAAAATGGCAAGAAGCCTCTGTGCACTGAGTCAGCTGTGCAAGTTTCAAAGCTAGATGACTTGTACAGCAGCCCTCGCCTCTGCCCAGGTTTCCTTCCCCTGTTGCACCCTATGGGGTGCTGCTGCAAACTCCTCTTCACGCCTGGCTCCCCCCCTGCCCTTTGCAGAGAGGAATTTGGGGCCCCCCTCGGAGCATCCTCAGCCCGGCGCTGGCTCCTGCACAAAGGCAGTGCTTGCGGAAGCGCTCGCATCCTCTGCGAGGCTGTGGCGGTCGGTGGTGTTCACATGACTAATGCTGTGAAAGATAGCAGGGTTTTTTGTAAGGTTCTTTCTATTTTTTTGAGCAGCTCCAGTCTATGCACAGTTGGCTCCCAGCTGACAGACAGAATGTGGGGTGGGCTTTGTCACCAGAACGCTGGGTACCGCATGCCCAGCTATGCTCGCAATTACACAGTGCCCGGAAACCTGCTGCTTATGTCAGGGTGCAGGCAGCCTGAACACATAGAAACTGGGTAGCTTGATTCAGAGATTTTTATTATTTTTATATTTTTTGTTGTTGGTTTGTGGTTTTTTTTGCCTCTTTTCTTCCCAGCCAAGGTTATATAATGAGGGGATTGCTGCTAAAGTAAAAAGGGAAAAATGAAGTCTTTGTTAAATGCCTTCACAAAGAAAGAAGGTAAGCAATGAAAGCAGAACACTTTGATGTTTCAGACTGGTGTTTTCTTGTGTACATTGAATATGATGGGCTTAGTGACTCTATAATTAACCAATTCCTGCAGTTTCTTTATCAGAGTTATTTTATTTAGGCGTTTAGGCAACTGATTATTAAGTCTGGATGTGAGTTTATTCATTTTAGGTTTTATCTCTGAAAAATCAAATTGTTATAAAAGATGGGTTTCTTCCCTAAGAAATGCATTTGAAGACCCAGAAGGAATTTCCTAGGTGAATATTGTCAGTGAACAGGGCTGAATTGCCCCTTCAGATGTATGAAGTGCGAGGAATAGAATTCTGAGTGCTGGAGGAAGGATTAAATGGTGCTTTTAGGGGTGATAATTTTAAACTTTAGGAGCATGATATGAGTTCAGGCATTTTCATGTCATTTTATATCAAGTGTTTATCCCAAACAAGTTTTGTGCCAGTTTATACTTCCAGTTCTGACCAGGGGGGAATATTAGGGGAAGACTGAGTCCAAAGGGGTTAAAGCGTGGACGTTTGCATTCCATCCTTCTGTGTTGTGGTTCTCTAATTGTGAAAATAATATCAATAATGGTTATAAGAAGCAGCTAAAAAAAATATCCACCCACTTACAGTTTGCAGATTGCTGGGGAAAAGAAACAGTTGGGGAGAATATTAATCACTTTAGGCACGGAAATGCTTATTTTTAACTCTTTCTATAAAAGATTTGTGTTAGACACACGTCAATTGGTGTAATTAGTCAGCCCCTTTCCTGGTTATTTTCTGTAGTAAAGGCTAATTTTGCTCGTGGTTCTCTCATTAAGAACAGAACATTAATAGCAAAGGGAAAAATAACTCCTACATGGTGATACAAAATCCTTCTCATGTACATAAGGGAAAAAGAGTTAATGTGGCACCTGGAGAGTGTGGATACATGCAAAAGAGACCCTGTTTTTCCGGCAGGAATGAATATGCCAGTTTTGTGTGCTCTGAAATGTGTCGGTGCAAAGGTGCTCAGCAGTTCTCTGTCCTGTCCCTGTGCCCCAGCATTGTGCCCCGTGTGCTCCCTCCCTCTTCTGATGGAAGATATCCCACCAACCTCACCAGAGTTGCAGTAAAAACCCCCAAATGTTGGCATTATTTAGTTTTATCTATGTGTGACTGGACAACTGGGCAATGTGCTTGGAGTGTTACCTGTTCACGTTCATGATAGATTCAGGTCCAAGCATCAGATCCAGTTTTGACTGAAGTCCAAGTCAAACTTTGGTGACCTGAAGAGAGCAGCATGAGACCCTCAGGTAGCAAAATGATGTGCGGAACATTCCCTCTATTCAGTTCTGTGTGCTTTCTCCTTGACTGAAATTACAGTAGCTCACCTGCTTTATTGTACCTGGGAAAGATCCCCTATCTTCAGTGAAGTAATTCTGGGAGTCATATTCCGAATGTCAGAGCTACAGGGATGCACAGATGGCACGTCTGTGACATGTACATCAATGCAGAGGGTCCGTGTATGTTAATTTTGGAAGTGCTGTGAGTTCTCCTTAAGTTAGTGCTAACCAGGGCTGTCACTGTGACCTGTGAAGCACCCGGGTCCTTTCCGTGACACACTCCGCTGCTTTGAAACCTAAATGAATAACAAAGAACTTGGAATATCCTGAAAATGATACAGTTTCTGCCAGTTTCTAGCATTAATATTGGACTTTATCCTCTTTAACAGCTTTTAAGGATGACTTCTCTTATTTCAGCCTTGTTTCAAATGAATGGAAATGAATTGAAAGCCCTTTCTCTCTACACACTCTGCTCACTTGCTCAGTCGGTCTGATGCTATTGAGCTATTTACTAGAGAAAGTTACAGCTCATTAGAAATACCAAAGTTGTTAATTTAAAGTATTCAGCATCACAGATAATCCTAAACTGATTCTGGTGAAAACGACATAAACCGTTCTTCTCCTTGCACTCCCATCTTTATTTTCTGTTAGGAAAATGCTTTCAGTTTTGCTCTGAAACCTGAAGTGTTGGTGCGTTCTCTCAATTAAAGGCTGTATTTCAAGGCAGGACAGATTGACTCCTATGTATACTCGTATTTACTTGCTCAGTATGGCAGACATTCTTCTTGTGGTTTTTGTGTGGTTTTGAAAGGTATTGAATGCGTAGACATTCCTGGCACGTTATAAATGGCACTTTAGACATGTAGGATGATATTTTGTGGGGCTTCTTTCCCAACTGAAGAAGGTTTTTTTTTCCCCTGACAATTACAAGAGCTCAATGAAGTCCTCAGAATAATGCCAGCCTGCCTTTTGTTAGTTACACAACTGTGGCTGTTCAGATGTAAATATGTGCACTTTGGATCAAATCCTGACATAAATTAATGAGAGTAGTTGCATGAATGGGGACTGAGGCAAGAATGAGTTGTCAGGGTCAGCTCCTTTATTCCCTTATAATATGGGTGGGAAATGCTATTGCATCTGGGGATAACTGGGTGCCTTTTATAAGGAAATTTGCCTTCAAAGTTGCACTTGGAGCTGACTGACCCATTACAGTGAGGAGAATTGGAGAGCATAATGTCTGCTTGTAATAGTCTTGTGTGACTGCAGCACCGTACCAGTAATGCTGAGGAAAGAATGGGCCCTCTGGTTTGTAGCAGATCCTTATTGCCCTTGCTTTTGTTTTCTGTTATGACTGTTTCATCAACTAATATATAGCAGCCTGTGGATACAGTCATGTTCTCTTTGGGACACGGCATGTGACAGAGTGAGTGTATTACCCTGGGGTAATATGTTCTATATACAATAGTAATAGAGGCAGTAGAAATGCCTAGATTAGAAAGAACAGGATACCTGGGGATTACAGGAGTGTAATAGCGTTCTGCCAGGAGAAAAATCTCTGTCCTCAATTTTTAACCTGGAGGATGAGGGTAAGGTGACTGTTAACACTACAGATTTCAGGTTGGGCTAAAAACTAAAGCATCCCTAAACTTGGAAGCAAAGAAATCCTCCCAGTTTGGGTGCCAATGGGAGACGGAAGTTAGAAGTTCACACATCAAAAATGCAGCCCTATTCTGTAGATGTTCCTGTTCTGTACCAGGTTTCCTGGTTGAATATGACAACATAGCACAAATATGAACTTTGTGAGACTCAACCTTGGCCATAATGAGGTGTTTCCTCTTTCCTAGGCCATAGTTCAGACTATTTAGCAGACCTAACGCTGCTGGTGTCAACTGGCTATTCATTAAATCGAGTGAACAGGTTGACATTGCTCAGTTGTTTTGGGGTTTAATGATGTTATAATGAATTCGATTAGCTATGCAGGCAAGGTGGATTTCTGTCTTTGCAGAAGAAACAATGCCATCTGTTGCTAAATCTTTTTATGGGAGGTGAACATACATGAATGGTGAAATCATCTGTGATTACCCTGAGTGTCTTTCTTTACACAGTGCCCTTTAGAGAGGCTCCCACCTACTCAAACAGAAGGCGGAGACCTCCGAGCACCTTAGCAGCACCTCGGATCTTGCTTCGTTCCAACAGTGACAACAATCTGAACATCAACAACCTCCCTGAGTGGTCAGCCTCCTCCTCTGCTTCTTCACACCGCAGCCTTTCACCTCATCTACTTCAACAGATGCAGAATAATCCTAATGGAACTGTAAAAACTGTGGGGAGTTACACTCCATCCTCCCGGAGCCGCTCGCCATCCCTGAACAGGCTGGGAGAGGATGCCAAACGACAGCAGCACAGGCACATCAGGTGTGTTTTGGACTCTGCATAGCATGACATATCCCTAAGGTCATCACTGCCATCTTCTTTTATGCAGACTTTCAAGTTCAGCAAAGCTCAGCAGTGACTTAACACTGAGTTTGCACCTCCAAATCAAGGTGCGGGTTCTTGGGATCTTTTAATAGTTGAAATATTGAGTGTATTTAACAGCAAAGTAAAATGTTTCTGAGATACTTGGTCCCTTCATGAAACTATTGGTCATGCCAGAAACCTGTGTTGGAGCAGCTCGTGGGCGACGAAGCAGAGACAGTTTCTCTCTTTTGTAGATGTGTGCTGAACCAAGGAGTAAAACAGAGGGAATAACTGGGGGGGAATAAGTGAGGCTGTGTAGGAGGCTGGCTCAGAGCAATGGGGGTTTCTTGAGATGCTGCTGCTAGGTGTCATGGGTTTCTTTCATGATTATCCTTGCTGCAGGGTTTCATGTTCCCTGTGACTTTGCTGCTTTTTCTTTCCTCTTGAATTGCAAGTGTGATTCAGCAGGCACTCTGCAAATACCCTGCAGCTATGTCCCACTGGAAAGCAAATCCTGAATAATTAGAGTGCTGTAGGTATTGCAAGCAATATGATAAACCAGAGGATCATTTCTAAGCTTTCATCACAAATGTGGGCTTCAGCTTTGTGAAGCTACTGCCCTGTGAATAGGCAATTACAGGTTCACTTCAAGGAGGACTCAGGAACTGCATGTCAAGTGTGCAAGTGATGGAGCTGCACCAGGACAAGGGGGTGAAGCACAGGGCAGGAATGAAGGAAGGCAGAGCTGAGTAGTGACAGAATTAGAGCTTGAATAGTTTGACCAAATACATCTAATTCATTGATCACTTAAAAATATCTGACCTTACCTCTCCTGTTCCCTAATATACAAAACCCATCCACTGTTCAGAGCAGGAAAGGGCATGAGAATTGTTAAGAAAAGCAGGCGTTGGTTTCTGTTTGTCATTTGTACGTGTAATGGATCTTTAGCTGGGTTTTCAGTTCAGTACAATAAAACGTCATGAAGCTGAAGCTGTCTCCTATTACCTTGCACATTTGTCTTCTCTCCTTGGCTGCAGGCACCCAAACTGACAAGCACTATTTGTGACAGGAACAATACTGTTGGAGAGTGGAAACATGGTGCTTTGTGAAAAAATAGTTGTCTGAAATGTAAGAATCACTGGGAGGAACAGGAACCAAATTGCTTATGCCAGTGGTGTCATGCAGTAGAGCAAAACTCAGTGCCTTAAGGGGGCCTGCAGGAAATCTGGAGGGGGTCATTTTACAAGGGCCATAGGGACAAGACAAGGGGGAATGGTTCTAACCTGACAGAGGGGAGATACACATGAGATCTTAGGAAACAAATTCTTCCCTGTGAGGGTGCTGAGGCTCTGGCACAGGGTGCCCAGAGAAGCTGTGGCTGCCCCATCCCTGGCAGTGTTCAAGGCCAGGTTGGACACAGGGGCTTGGAGCAAGCTGCTCTAGTGGAAGGGGTCCCTGCCCGTGGCAGGGTTTTGGAGCTGGCTGAGCTTTAAGGTCCCTTCCAGCACAAACCACTGTGTGATTCTGTGAACTCACCTTACTTACTTGTATGTTACAATAAGGGCAAAATCTCATTGGGATATAATTTGGATGACACTTCCTCACAGAGAGCTGTATCAGCTTAAAACCAGTTTATAATGAGGCTTTGCTTAGGGCAGGAGGTGGCCCCGGGATGCTTCTCAGAGAATGAGTGCCCTCACATTCCCCTGGATGCTGCTGATGCCACCAGTGGGAGGGTTTACCTTAGAGTCAATAATTATTTTAGCTGGAAAGGATAAAAAGTGCTTTTTCATCAGTATTCCTGGGATAATACACTTCCAGCTCCTTGAAGTACAAACAGTCCTTTGAGATGGCAGGAACAATTAAATTACTTTGGAATAAACAACCATTTATTTGCTTTGACTTTATTCAACCACTTCCCTCTTCCCTTTCTGAAAGCACATCATTTTGAAAAGTAGCCCAAATGATAGTGGAAACCAGTTTAATGCCTGAAATTTGGTGGAAATAACATTCTGGTCTTTCTCTTAGTGCATCAGTATCACAGCTACTTAAAGTGCCACCCAGCTGCAGAGTTTCATATGCATCATCAAGGCTTGTTTCAGAGCTGTCCAGACGCCATGCAAGTAGTGAAAAGAGAGCTGGAGGCTCTCTAAGGACAACTAAAAGGGTTTTATATAGCATTTTTCCTGCAAGCAATGCCTTTTCCTGCCCCAGGCCTGTTTTGAAGTCAGGAATGGCATCTTGCAGGACTCTTTGCTCACAAATTTTGTTTAACTCTATGACCACCTACTTACTGTCAGCTAAATGTGGGAATTGTTGCTGTCTCTGCTTATTATTAGCAAATAATACATTCACCACGAAGCTGTTGCTCCCCTTAGGGATGAAAAAGCCTTTTTTGACATAGGAATAAGTGGGTTCTGGAGCAGAAGCAGCCATCAAGTTAAGAGTGTGATGAAGGGTTAATGAGGTTTGTAGGGTTGACATTGTGTAAAGGGGCTTGAAAGTGATGCTGAAAGGGGTTCATGTGAGGATTACAGCCTCTGTGGCTTTGATATTGATCTTCTTGTACCAAACTGGTGGTGTGGGAAGCTGGCACCCTTCCTGTGGGATTTGTCACTGTGATGAGTGAAAGAAGGTGCCAGCCCAGCCGCAGTCAAGGCTGAGCCATCAAGGACAGCCACCTTCTGGGTGAGAGGGAAACATCCACACATCTGAAACCTCCACATCCTCCTCCTGCTGCTTCATGGCATGGGACTTGCTGGGCTGGGAGCCCAAGTTGGGGACAAGGTGGGAGGGGAAAGATCTTTTATTTTGAAGAAGTCATCTGTGCCAGGGTGCAGTCCTGATTTCCATTAACAAACTGTCTCAGGAGAAATTCTGCCTTCGGTGTGAAGGTTAAATGTGCCATTTCCCCCTCCCCTTTGCCAGAGAGAAAATGAATGTATCTTCTAGGACAGGAGTTAAAGGAAATGTTGGGATGTAAAAGTGTGAATAGCTCCTACTTGGCTGCTGCCAGGCTAGGGAGAAAACAAAGCTTGCTACAAGCGGATATCAGATGTGTAGCAGCATTTTATACATTTGGATTCTGTCTGTGGTGATGACTGTTTCTTCACTTAAAAAAAAGGGGATGGAGCAAAAGAACTGAAACCCCAAAGTCATCTTTTCCTCTCTTCCTTTAAACAACTGTGAGAGTCAGCTGAGGTTTCTGATGCAGACTCCATCCCAGACATGCAACCCGAGCCCACTTTTAAACTCTTTATTAGAACCTGTTTACAGTGTAGAAAATCAGAACAACAAGGTGAAAAGAGGATGCTACTCCAAATGGTAAAGAAGTTACTGCAGGAATGTGGAACTGTTCCTCATATGAAATATCCACTGTGTTTTGGGGTTTTTTTACCAGACAACTTCTTTACCTATATTGACAGCCTTATTGACTCCTGTTTTGGTAGGAGTTTGGTTAAAAACAAGGGCAAAACCAAGTAAACTCGTATTTTATTTTGATTATTGCTATAAGCAATAAGTTTGAGACATTTTCTTTCCCCTTACAAGGAAGTAAGTGGAGTGTTAACAGTGCTAGTTCATCATTAGATCATTCTTCTTCCTTTGGTACCCTATGTTTTTCCTAAAAATCTTTATGAATATTCTTCTTTCTCATTAATATTTTCTGTTTCTAGACTTTCTGTGTAAGACCCCAAGTGATATCTCCTATAGGTTTGCACCCTCTTTAATATTTGCCTTTCTCTTTTTGTGTATTTTTGATGGTTCGGTCATTGTCTGGAGGTTTATCAATGATCTTATGCATTCTTCATTGGCTTTATACACCATAAGCAGATTTTGTGCTGGTTGATGACCTAGGGCTTCTCTGGGCATACCGTGCTGAAGTCACTGGGAGAGGTATTGATTACCATCAGTAGGGAATGATTTTTTGGAGGATATGTTAGGCCTAAGAACCATGTTTTGTGCAGACCTAAAACTGAGCTCTAGGCCTTGGAGTGATGAAGTAACTTGATTATTCAGTCCCTTTAGATAATGATTCAATTGTGTTGATTGCCCAGTTAACGTTACAGTATTACAGAGATGGCCATTCCCAAGAGTAACTGTAAATACTAATGTTTTAAAGTCTTTCTGACAAGTTGTGATGCATTTAATGTATGCTTTACATATCAATTTTAAACTTCATCAGGGTCTGTGAATGTGCAAATTTAATTTGCAGAGAAACTAAAAACTTCAGTGTCATGTGTTTTCTTTTCCATGCCATCATGGTCAGATAAATATTGATCCTGTTTCCTACTGAAAGATTTCAACCATTAAAAGGATGTGTTTAGGATGAGAAATGTGTGTTTTTCCTGCAGGGTTAGATGTCTTACTGGAAGACAATTATGTTATTCACTGCTTAATTTAATCCTGCTAATGTGATGGTAAGTTATTGACTTTGCCTGTTTTAAATACCCAGTTAATGTATTTTCATTTCCATTTCCAGTGCCGTTTACAGTCCTAGTGCCAACAAGGATGCTCTCTCTGCCTTGGATTATCAGGGTCCAAAACGCAAGCTTTACAGTGCTGTACCTGGAAGACTTTTTATTGTCGTTAAGCCATATCAACCTCAAGGGGAAGGGGAAATTCATCTGCACAAAGGAGACAGAGTCAAAGGTGAGTACCTAATGAATTTTGAATAACCATTTTCTTCTGCTAGATGCAGATTTTCCCTCAGAATTCTATTTTAGGAGGGAAATCTGTTTCGTAAAGGTGCTGTTATGTATTTGTTTCTTTGCAGGGTATCTGTTCCTAGATCTGTTTTGTAACCAATGCATATTTAGCTACTATTTCCACTGTAAATGACTTCCAAGTACTACTGAAATTCAGCAACACGTGCAGTAATAGCAGCATTGTCTTTTACACAGAGCACGTAGTTTGCTTCTGTAGTCATTATAGAAAGACAACTCCAGGGCTTTAAAAGGTTGTAAACATGTCAGCTATCTGAGCAGCTCAGGAAGGAAACAGGGATAAGGTCAAGTCTTTTCAAGCCCTTTCCTCAAGGAACAATGTATTGGTTAAGTAGAAAAAGTCCCCTTGTGAGACTTCGGGTAAGTAGGAAGGTAGGACCTACAGTAAATATCTTGGGGTGGAAGTGTGGCAGTGCATGTATAATGTCTGTCCACTGGTGCACTTCCCAACTAAGAATATGCTAAAAGCAAGGCCAGACTTTGTGTTACTATTTTGAAGACATTAAGTACATCCAGGAATGGCTGAGAAAGCGGGCAATGTGGTTTATGGGATTCACCTTCCAAGAGTGCATTGCTAAAGCTGTGGTTTTAAACATTCAGGTGCAACTGGTCAGGGAAGAAAAAGACTTTCTGCTCAGTTCATACAAAATAAATATCAATTATGAAAATCAAATAAAAGGGGGAAAGTCAGTGTCCTAAATAAGTGTCAGACAGCTGAAAATTTCCTGCATCACAAGTTACTTATCTTACAAAGTAGAACTTCAAATCATAGAATAGTTAGGGTTGGAAAGGACCTTAAGATCATCCAGTTCCAACCCCCCTGCTATGGGCAGGGACACCTCACACTAGACCAGGATACCCAGCACTCTGTCCAGCCTGGACTTGAACGCAGCTGGGGATGGGGCAGCCACAACTTCCCTGTGCAACCCATTCCAGTGCCTCACCACCCTCACACAGTAAAGAACTTCTTCCTTATATCTGACATGAACTGCCCCTGGTTTAGTTTGAAACCATTACCCCTTGTCCTATCACTACAGTCCCTAATGAAGAGTCCCTCCCCAACATCCTTATAAGCCCCCTTCATATCCTCCCTTGAGCCTGCAAACGGTAGTTGTTAAAAATGGGGAGCCATTAGAAGGGTATTTTGTGTTTTTATGTTTGGATGTGGCTGATTCTGAAGTGCCTGTGGGTTTAATCATTGTTGTTAACTCGAGCTCTCAGGAAGTGTAGGACAGAAACCTGCAGAATGCTGTGCTTAGAGATAAAACATACACAAGATTAATTTTAAATACAAGGATGAAGGAAGAAGGTGAAACGAAAGAGAGCTGGTGATGTCTATAGGGCTGAAAAGATTCTGGGGAGATTGTGCCCTGATGACCACCGGAGCAGTGATGATGATCTGAGGAAAATACAGCACAAGAACTTTTGGAAGAGTTCATATGAACACTTCATAAAACATTATAAAAGTTCCCAATTAGTGGGAGTTATCTAAGCTAGAGTAAAAGTAGCCAAACAAAGCTTTGAGGTTATAGGTTTTCTTGGGAATGCCAAGTACCAATTAAAATAAGTCCTAAACTGCAGAAGTCATCTTCCAATTCAAACAAAATAGACAGAGCTTGCATGGGATCAGCTTTTGGGACCAGCTTTTGGAACCTGTTTTGCAACCATCTGGGATATCATGGAATCATAGAATGGTTTGGGTTGGAAAGGACCTTAAGATCATCCAGTTCCAACCCCCTACCATGGGCATGGGGGTTGTCCCATGAAGGGTTGGGACAACATGGGGGGTTGTCCCATGTTGTCCCAAGGCTCTGTCCAACCTGGCCTTGAACACTGCCGGGGATGGAGCATTTACCACTTCTTCAGGCAACCTGTTCCAGTGCCTCACCACCCTCACAGTAAGGAGCTTCTATCTTATAGCTGACTTCCCCTGTTTCAGTTTAAACCCGTTCCCCTATATGAGACTAAATGCAAAAGGATTAACACGTAAGAGCACTTCATAAAAGCCTTCAGGCGTCAAAAGAATGGGTGCAGTCTAGAGAGGGGTAAAGCTACTTTAGGGGTAACTGTCATGTAAAAATGTAAAACAAATTAAAAGCAAATTAATCTTTTCATACCTTTACAAAAGAATACTGGCTCTTGGGCTAAATTATGAAGGCCCAGGGTGTTCCACATGGAGTTCTCACTGGAAGGGTGGAGGAACAGAACAGTAAAGAAAGGTGCTTGTTGGTCAGTTACAAGGAAATGAAGAAAACTTGCATATGGGGGGGGGGGGAAGGTTTTTAAAAGGCCAGCCAGACCTCTGCTCAATTGTGAACCCAGCAAATTCAGCAACCCAGGAGGAGCTGCCAGTGCCTACAAAGGGTGAAATTTTGGGGGTTGTGATTGGCACTAAATCACTTCCTACACGGTGTGTGTTTATCAAGATCTAGGAGGTGCCAACAGATAAGGAGGAGTGTGGCTGAGCACCATCATCTAGTTTTGTGGGACGTTGTACACGGTTGTGTTCTGTTCATTGGTTGGATTTAAAGATGTAGTGATGGTTTTGTTTGTGTGGAGGATGTAAGATTAACATGGATTCTTGCCCCTACAATAAAACAATGGAGACTCCAGGCAGTTCTGGAGTAAGACGAAGCAGAGAATGTGTTCCCTGGCAAAAGAGGAAACAGTGCACAGGGTTGATGCTGAATTTTGTAGAGGCATTTGTTATCTGGCTGCTTGTTTAAATTAGATTTTGTGACTATTACATGCAAAAATATTTCCAGAATAAAGGGTTAAGATTTCAATCATAGGATAGAATCATAGAATGGTTTGGGTTGGAAAGGACCTTAAGATCATCCAGGGCCAATCCCCTGCCGTGAGTAGGGATGCCTCACGCTAGACCAGAACTCCCAATGCTCTGTCCAGCCTGGCCTTGAACACTGCCAGAGATGGAGCTTTTATGACTTCTCTGGGCAACCTGTGCCAGTGCCTCAGCACCCTCACAGTAAAGAATTTCTTCCTTGTATCTAACTTGAACTTCTTCTGGTTTAGTTTCAACTCATGACCCCTTGTCCTATCACTACAGTCCCTAATGAAGAGTCCCTCCCCAGCATCCCTATAGGCCCCCTTCAGATACTGGAAGGCTGCTATGCGGTCTCCACACAGCCTTCTCTTCTCCAGGCTGAACAGCCCCAGCTTTCTCAGCTTGTCTCCATACAGGAGGTGCTCCAGCCCCCTGATCATCTTATGGGTCTCCTCTTGGACTTGCTCCATAATTGGACTTGCTCCAGTTATGACAGTAACTGCAAAAAAACAATGCAAGAAGAAATTAATCCACTTCTCAGCCACTTCTCAGATCTTGTAATAGCATGGTCTAAATTGAGACCTGTGATTTTTGTGGGGGACACTAACCAACGAATGTCAAAAAGCTGAAATAGAAAATAAGGTTGTGTCTGGTCTGTGACTTTTGAGACTTTATGTAGGGGGAAAATGTATGTTTTCTGGCTATAAATTAATTATTACTGTTAGAAAAAGGGGGACATACCCATCCAACATCAAATCATCCCTGCAGGGATTATCTTTTCAGCTTCAGGGGTGTGATTTGCACATTGAATTAAAGTCTGGCAGGGGTCTGGCAGTTGTAGGCACTCCTGGTTTAGAGCATTTCATAGAAGTTTGATGCAGTAAAGCCTGGTGAGATTTCTGTACATGTCAGTCTGCTTTCAGAAAAAGTGTGGAGGAAGAAGTGTACACAGGGGTTGTCAGTGTTATTACTTGGGATGAAACCTTGTGAAGCGGAATTTAAAGGCTGTTTGCACGGCAAGGCTGGAACATGGCCAGCCTCCCAGTGCTGAGCAAAGGCACAACTTTCGGAACAAGATCAAATCCTGTTTTGTGTTGCCATGTCAATGGTTCCTCAGTTGTCACAAAAATATGTCAGCAAGAACAATGCAAGGTCACGTAGAGAAACAAGGAGTCCAGGTGAACAAACAGTGCTGCTTTAAAAAGGTCTCAGTTGTGTAACAGTATTGAGGAAGCCATAGGTGACAAAAACCCAGGTTCAGTTAAATCTGGATTCACATCCCTGTTCCAGTCAAAATCTCAGTCAAAATCTCATTATTTATAGAGACTAAAAACTTTGCTCCAAGGTGAGAGATTGACAGGTTCCCTCTCCATCACCTCAAACCACAGGCAGTAGAGCTCTTAGAAGCCTCAGTAGTTGCATGCTGTGCCAGTGCCAGAACCACTGGCTATAGGGAGGTCCTGCTTTCGTTCTCTTTCTGAGCAGAAACTCCCCTTGCTACCTGATACATCATCTGACTTTTAGAGATCTGCTTAGCAAGGGCATGAGCCAGTCAGCACTGAGGTCTTAATTTTCTGGGGGTACACATACGTGTTTGGGGTTTAGCAACTCACTGTGTGCAAGTGCTTGGAGGAACCCCATGAAATTGAGTTTGTCCTCACTTTCAGCCTCACATTTAAAAAAGAACTTGGCAGCTGCACTGTTCTGTATAAAACACTGATGCTGAAGTACTGCCTTCTTGAATTGCTTTGGGAGATTCGAATGTGTATTGGCATTTGCAGTGGGATTCTGACCCTGGGGAGGTGCTCATCACATGGACATCCCATGGGACTAATCACAGCGAAGATGTAGCGAAGCATTCATTACAGGGATAAAAACCCAGAACAACATATTAAGAGAAAGGGATTAGTTGGGAGATGTTTTTATGGATTTTCTTTTTTAACTTGGTAGAATTAGAAGGGTCAGGGAGAGGGATGAATTCCTGAACTCATGATGAAAAGTTCTTTCATATGATGAAGACAAAGCAGGGTTATTTCTCTTTCTATAGCCACCAGAAGTGCATGAGTGACAGTGGTTCACAGTACTACTGAAGGAAAGTACACATCCAGAGAAACTGCTCAGGGAAAGCTGTCAATGGGCAATGTCCAAAGCTAATGTAAACTAAACAGAATGGTCTTGTATTAATAGGATATTACGTAGCCTGTGCAAAAATATCTGCTTTATTTTTAGTTGTTAGTCATACATCCTGACATCATTTGTGTCTGCCACTCAGAGAGAGGGGCCATGGCTGCTGTAAAAATAAACCTGATAATCTTTATTGGTGCAAGAACAACCCCAGTCTTATGTTTTCACATCAATGAAAAAGAGATAGGTTTCTTCCTCACTGAAACACTTTAAATATAGGTTGTTTCTATCTTTATTTTGTATCTAAAAGTCAACAGCAATAAATCTGCCACAATCCAAACACATACACACATAGAGAAAATATCTGCAGTATTTATTTTAATCAGCTTTTGTATTGCTAAATTGAATTCTGATACTTGAAATCAAGTGGCTCCTTTTATCATAAAACTCAGCTATATGAAGAGAACACAGTGCTCCAAAGTTCTTTGTGGGTAAAGAATTAACAATTTTCCAAGTCATGAAGCCAAAGTAATACATAAGTGTCTGTGCCTCCTAGAGAAGGTTGCTGTGACTCAAACACATAGTAGCTAATCTTGTTGGAAAGGTAACAGATACAGGTGCCAACAGCCTGGTGCAGACAATCTCCTGCCACTTAGAAACAAACCAAATCAAAACTGTTTGCAGAATCTGTTATATTAAAACATACCTGAAAGCATAGAATCATAGAATGGTTTGGGTTGGGCACGGATGCCTCACACTCGGCCATGTTGCCCAAGGCTCTTTCCAGCCTAGCCTTGAACACTGCCAGGGATGGAGCATTCACAACTTCCCTGGGCAACCCATTCCGGTGCCTCACCACCCTCACAGTAAGGAACTTCTTCCTTATATCCAACTTGAACTTCCCCTGTTTCAGTTTGAACCCGTCACCCCTTGTCCTATCACTACAGTCCCCGATGAAGAGTCCCTGTCCAGCATCCTTGTTGCCCCCTTCAGATACTGGTAGGCTGCTATGCTTCTCAATTGACCCTCGCTACAAATTCAAACCCCACATGGTTGCCCAGTTCAGGTACTTTGAGACTTTTGAAGACTCACCCTGGTCACAGTTTTGTTTCTCTTGTCTTTCCATGTGTTTCTATTACAGCATTTCCATTTGCCAGGTTCTACTTATTTCTTCCCATTTTCAGGTCCCAGATTACAGTATAGCTTGTCTATGGGTGGCTTCCCACTGTAAATTTTGCCTTTCCTCTCTTTCATTGCTTACCTTGTTATTACGAGCTCCCCTCTTTCACCTGGGCAGAGCTCAGTTTCTTTAACTCTTGCTGTGATTACAGAGATTTTCTAGTGCTCAGTATCTAGGAAAACAGGGAGTTATTTCAGTATCTCAACAGACTTGTCCATGAACCTTCTGAGATATCTCCTGGGAAGGCACAGTGGGCACATTTAAGAGTTTACCACACCAAGGCCTGTTCTCAGCCACACTCTCCAGGGTCAGACAAATGGTAGTAATTCAGTAGTAATGATTCGAGCATCTGTTCTGGGCAGAAAGTCAGGGGCTGTCAGCATTAGAAATACTGACCCTTGCAGCAGCTTCTCTTCTTCCAGTGTGAGCTCAGCAGCAGAGCAATCCAAACCTAGCGCTAACATTTTCATTTCTTATGAAATCTTCTTGTAAGTCATTTTGAAAAGGAAAGATTATTAAACCCCTGCTGTGCTTGAAGATATTGCCAACAGGCAGTGCTTGTGGGCAGGAGGGAAAGTTGGTCTCCAGGGCTTTAGCACTTGTTAGATTAGTAAATAAACTACTGGAAAGGGAAGAGCCTCCAAAATGCTGTTCTGTTTCTTCAGGAGCATTTTGTACCTTGTGTGAATAAATATGGCAGCAATATTTAACCTAAGGGGTTTGCAGAAACATTGCTTTGCTACTCTTTTCTATGAAGGATGAAATTAATGTGCAATGGAATATTAATCTTACCCAGATTCATTGGTCTGTTTGGCTTCTTTGCTGGCTCCTGACTTGATCAGTTTGATTTAAATTCCCAGCATAAATAATTATGTCTCATCACAGCTAATAACCTAACTCATTTCTTCAAGCTCCTATATCTGAAGAGCAGGAGAGAGCTGTGCTTCAAGCTGATGCATCAGAATGTTGTAGCAAAGACATGGCCTTGCTCCCGCTCCAGCAGGAGAGCTCGCTTTGCTGTCAAGACTGTGAGAAAGTGTTTAGGATGCAAGAGCATCCACAAATCCCCATCATCTTCACTCTTGACTGCTTAAAAGCAGCCTGCCTTATGTAGTCAGTAACTGGGCTGGAATATCCAGGAGATGGGGAGTACCAGAAGACAGAGAAGAGCTGTGAATGGTACATGAGCACACTCGCATGATCCCACACAACAGTACAGGCTCTGGATCTTCTGGACCTCTTCTTGAATTAATGCTCTCTACTCTGTAGTCCCTTGACGTGTAGCTTGGGCATTGCTGTGGAGAAGAGCAAACTCGACTCCGTCTGTACCTTCCTTGACAAAAATGGGGATCAACTTCACAAATGGATGCCTTTTTCCAATGCTTGATAGGAGTTTTCGTCCAAAATCCAAATCAGTGAGGAAGATTTGTTCCTTATGCTGTTTTTTTCTCTCTTTCACTTTCCCAAAGCTATTTGAGACATTCAAATGAAAGGAAAAAGACAATCTTTGTAGAGAGTTGTTGGCAAAGATATAAAGGGAAGAAACAAAAAATGCAGGGACAAATCTTGAACAGTTCTATTTCAGCTGAACCATATTTCCTCAGATTTAGAGAGTTGTGTGCAGACTGTTGTACATGTAGATTTTGACGTAGTGAGTGGTTGCTCTGTAAATAGTCACTGTCAGCTTCTCATCCCAAGATCCTTTTCCTGAACATTGTTTTTTGCACAGTTTCTTTCTTGAGAAAGTAGAGGTGATAAGAGATGAAAGCTGTTTTAACTCCGGATCTAGCCTGACGCAGATTGTGGTGAGAGTGGTTTGGGCTGGTGACCTGCACCTAAAGCCTGAAGCTAAAGCTGTTTCATCCTACCATCTATATGCTTGCAGTTTGGTGGCCATAGTGGCCATAGAGGCACAACCTGCTTCAAGATCAAGCTATGGAGCTTGGACTGTTAGGAGGGGGCAGACAATTAAATACTGAATTAGAGGTAGGTAAGGCTCTTTAGCTAAATTGAGAGAGTCACTTGGATTGCAGGAAGCTGAACTCCTTGAATCCACAACTGGGTATGACACTTCTGTTTTGGAGGCAAAACTGGAAGTTAAATGTATGTTTAACAACTAAGGAATATTTTCTGCCCATGTTGTTTCAGTAGTTTGATTTCTCTCTGGGGTTCCATAGCCTAGAATCATAGAATAGTTTGGGTTGGAAGGGGCCTTAAAACTTATCCAGTTCCAACCCCCTGCCATGTGCAGGGACACCTTCTGCTAGACCAGCTTGCACCAAGCCCCATTCATCCTGGCCTTGAACACTGCCAGGGATGGGGCAGCCACAGCTTCTTTGAGAAAAGATGGGAAAGAACTGCTGAATTTGCTGCCCCACTACAAGAAATACCTGTTGAATCTCGCTGCTTAGGTCAATTATACTAAATCATTAGCTGCAGATATACAAGGCTTCCCCTTCAGATTGTACATGGCCTGCACATGAGCATGTTCTCCATGGCAGCTGGGCACAGTCACTTGTTTGCATGCTGGAGGCCTGTGTGCGGTTGTCATCGGGGCGACAGACAGTGACTTCCTTTCCAATCCTGATCTCCAGTTATGTCAGTCTCTCTTGATTAAGTCTTTGAAAGCTGGAAGCGCTCTGCCCGTGAGGCAGAACAGACGGATCCTGTTCCTCATTAATCACAGGGAGGGAGGGATGTCTGTCAGGAGCAAACAGCAGTAAAGGAATCGAGTACAGCCTAAACTAAACCCACATGTGAAGAAAAATAGCTCCCTTTAAGAGCAAGCAAGATGAAGTTGTGACTTGTGCTCACCTTCATTTATGCCATGTGTGAAGTCTGAGTGTCACAAGGAGTTCAGAGATAGTGTGCCCCACCATTTGATGGAAAATATACCCTATTTCTTGGTAATGAAGGGAGCTGTAATGTGGAAGGATAAAACTGAAGTGTTGTTTTGATAAAAGTGATTTTCTGGTAGTATATTGAGTAATGAAGCTGTTTCAGGTATGTCATTAATATTCATTATAATACATACAGTGTCAATAAACTTATAGGAGCTGCAAGAGACAAAATATCCCATGATGGCTTGGCGCTGTATATAATTTTGTGGTGTTCTCTGGACTTTGGCAAAGCAGAACCTGGCTGATGTTAAGTATACTACTTCAAAGACATTAACATAGAAGATCATGATTGGCACCTGCCTTGATATTTTGTCCTGTTACTCATTATTTGGTATTTGTCCAATTTTGGTTTGCAGTTTGGTTCCTCTAAGTGAGCTCTTGTTCACTCTCTTGTTTTAAACTATATGTTGTTGTGAAAACACATCCCAGGACTCCTGATGTTACTAGAACCTTAATTTTACCCTTACACCATCAGGTTCTCTGTGTAATTTATGGTGTGTGTAGAGACTCCGGCCTGCTCTTGCCATAGCAACCACATCTTTTGTTTTTCCTAAAAGCAAAGGAAAAAAAAAATAAATGCTTGAAATGCTAAAGCTTGATTATTAATTTTGGGGCAGTTATCCTTTGATTTACCATTGTCATGTCCTTCAGAGGGGAAAATGTTGAGGAGAAAATCCCTTGCTGGTACCAAATCATCTATTACAATGTGCCTCTTAAGCACTGTTGTGAGAGGGAAAAGTCAGAAATTATGGCCTCATTCTAATAAAGCCTTCAGGGGGGACAAAAGAGAAATGATATTTTTTGATTTATCCTTCCAGTGCCCAGTTTCCACATTGGAATACACAAAGTGTTGCCAGTTTTTAGAGAGATGGAGATTATTACGGCTTTGGCTCCTGCTGCAGAATTTCTTGCTAATGACACCACTTGAGATGTGTTAAAAAGATGAGTTCAAGGTTTTTGGTAGTGTAGAACCCTTTAGATCTCAGCTTTGTGCCTTTTGAGGATCAGGCCATACGGGATTCTCCTCTGTCCCACCAGCAATTTGTCTCCATCTCTGCGCATGAGCCGCATCCCTGTCACCTCCTATTTACCTCTTGTGTCATCTTTGTGCCTTTGCGGTTCCAGCAGGCATTCCCTTCCTTTCTGGGCACCAACAAGGATGTTTTTACTTGATAGTAAACACAAAGATGCTGACACTTTGGTTGTGGATGTAATCTCTAGAGAGGCTTGAACCAGAATTGTGAAGGGTGTCTGAGGCAGCACCTCATTTCCTCTTCAGCCTGTTTTCCATAGGCATCATCTCTTCCAGCAGGACTATGCTTATTTTTGCTTTGCTCTTGCTATTAGTAATAGCTAATATTTAATGTAATAATGATCTAAAATGGGACTGGTTTTACTCTGTAGTAATCAATTTTCAACTTGCATTCACAGATAGATTTACAAAGGAAATTTCTTTTCCCATCTTGAGTGTCTTACCTGCCATACTCACATTACTTAATGGCTGTGAAATACCCAACTTCCTTCTTCCAGTGCTTGTTGGAGATGGAAATATCCGTGTAATTTGGAACATCACAATAGCAAATCTGACAGATTAATAGAACCTGGAATTAGGGATATCTTTCTCCTTCTCTGAAGTAGTTCTTGTTTTCCCTCTCTTGCCAGCTTGTGGAGTGAAATCAGGACTGGGATTCAGCGCTGCAAACTCTCCTCAGAAAACCCCAATTAGTTGCAGTAGGAATTTTTCACTGTCTGACATCTTGCGATTTCTCTTGGCTGGAATCCTACACTCACTTGTGTGAGTTGAAGTGAAATCAATATACAGTAGGATCCTACAGTAATTAGCCTATCCATAGATATTATTAATTAAATGTTCATACTTCCTTATATATAAGAAATACATTCTGTTCTGTGGACAGGGGTTACATTGTGAGAAGCATATTGGAAGCTGATGAATACCCAGAATATATTGGATGAATGATCAGGCTTCTGGTTCATGTAACATTGAATTGTCACATTGACATTGTGTGTTGATGTGCCCAGGTTTGAGATGTTTTCAAGAACATCTGGAATTGATCAATGTGTTTCTCATGAATTATGCCCCATATTTATATGTATTCATATCTTCATTTATATGATGTTTCTTTTAGTGATACAATGAAGGCACAGATCTGGTATCTTCATTTTTGCTTGCATTTCGGTTTAGAGATGAAGTGGTGTCTGCTTATGTTGACAGTATCAATAGGTGTGAGGTAACTGAAAGAAGAAGCTTACCAAGATGTTTTTACTCAGTTTCAGTGGCACTGCACAGTTGTTGGTGTCTTCCAAGGTCCTCCTCTATTACCCAAGAACTACCTGGGTAGGCATCAGGTTCCTCATGTATGTCAGCAGGGGCTTGATAAACTGTGCATTTGGGACCCATCCAGGTGCAGGATTTTGCCTGACTGGATCTGTTTCCTGGAGCCTAATGTGTACTTCTCATTTACAGGGATGTGTAAATATGCAGCTCATGAAATCTATATCTCTGAATTTACTACTTTAAAAGACTCAAAATTGACACATTGCAAAACATTTTTCTGTCAAATATCTGTGTTAAGAGATCTCCCTGCTTTGTAAGCAATACCACAAATAGCTTAGAATTGCAGTAGGTAAAACATTCGATTTGAAGTGCTGTTTTATAGATCCTGGTGTGTCAAACTAAACTTCTTACAACCTCTCAGGTATTACCAAGATTTCTTTCCCCCCTCTCCATCATTGATTTCATTTTCATCTTATCCTACAGTCGTGCAAATTGAGTTCAAGTGCAGTGCCACTGAGTCACAGCAATTGCACTGACACACAGAGTTCAATTGCAGTCAGGGGTCAGGGACTAAAATGATGCAAATGTCAGCAGAGAGATGTGCTTGGGCTGCTTAGCCTGGATTTTCAGCAGGGGCAGTTACTTTGGGTAGCACCGAGCTGATGGAGCTGTGCTGTGACAACTTCCATGGGCTTATTTATTAGACATTAAGAAGGAGTTCTTCCCTGTGAGGGCGCTGAGGACCTGGCACAGGTTGCCCAGAGAAGCTGGCAGTGTTCAAGGCCAGGTTGGATGGGGCTTGGAGCAACCTGCTCTAGTGGAAGGTGTCCCTGCCTGTGGCAGGGGTTGGAACTGGATGAGCTTTAAGGTCCTTTCCAACCCAGACCAGTCTGGGATTCTGCTGTCACTCTCTTCTACGAAGGAAAAATCATTGAAGCGTTTTAAAACCTCTATGTTGTGTGTCACACTGATGGGATATTGAAGTGTTTGCTGGGTACTCAGACCATTAAATGGTATTAATCAACCTACATTGCAAATCTCTGGAGCTACCTACTAAATAAAATAGTATGTTTCTTTAGGAAGTAGAAAACATATGGTGTACCAAAATATGGATCATGAACCTCCAATTTCAGTGAGGGTTCAGTATTACAATGGGTTCAGCACTTCAGGCACGACAACTATTTTTGGTCATAGTATGACCCTGCATTTATCCTTAATAAAAGCAGCAATGAGAAAACTGAAGATGGAAAGAATCATGTGAAGGCCATTAAACTTGTGACAGAATAAATACAGGAAGAGGTTCCAAAGGCTGATCAGAGAAGGTATCATTTAAAGGTTACTCTGTGCCCATTTTTGGGGTACCAGCATTTGAGTTACTGCACAATGTTTGCCTTTACAATGTGATACTCAGTTATTACTGAATGTGCTGTGTAACTAATCTTGCTATTTAAGTGAGAAGAGAAAAAAAGTCTGATTTCTGCCTGTGTCTGTCTCTCTTTAGTTTTAAGCATTGGAGAAGGTGGATTCTGGGAAGGCAGCACCCGGGGACATATTGGATGGTTTCCTGCAGAATGCGTTGAAGAAGTTCAGTGTAAACCAAATGAAAGCAAACCAGGTAATCAGATCAAGTTCCTGTTGAGTCCTAACAATGACAAATGCAAGGTCCAAGCAGAGAGGTAGCCTGGGCAGCAGTGTGTTATACAGCAGTGGAGAATTAAATAAAGCTGAGCTGCTGAATTAAAGAATAGAGAGAGATTTATTGATCAGATTTTACTGGATGCTTTATCAGCAAACAGTCTTTCTCATGAGGGACTGTGTTGTGAAGTACTGCAAAAGTTTTTACACAGAACTTCATGCAGACATTTTGTAAAGCATTATGCTGCCTTTCATTTCATTACAGTGTGGGATAATGGCCAATTAGACAATTAAATAATGGAAGAAGATCTGGTCAGTCATCTCCCAATCTGAGGTAGTCCTACAATATACTTAGCTTTTGTTCACAGCAGTGAAGTTACCTCTGTTGACCTTTTACTAGTTTTTAGAGGAGGCATCCATTAGTGGGATGTCTCATATATGTCCTTATTGGTGGCAAAGGAAACAGAATCCCCTTTACCATACACTTGTCTTGCCATGAGAAAGTAAAATATACATGATTTTAAGCAAGGAGTCTTTACAGTTCTGGTTTAATAAAAGAAAAAGAAATGTACATTAAAGCGTAAGAATTACCTACCAGCTAGTATCTTCTCTGCTTTTAATATATGAAGACATACTCTCTAATTAAAAGCTCATTATAAGTGAGCTCTGAGAATATAATTCATGTTTTCCAGGAGTGTATTCAGTTTTAAATTCACTATTTATGTGCTTTGGATATCTGATGTATTGATTAAGGACTTTGGGCATTGCACAAACAATACACTAAAATTTATGCCTTGTGTCATTCATTCACAAATGTTACTCTTTTATGTATGCCGTTATGAACTGCACAGGTTTACTTACCTTCTTTCATATATACTCACTGCATAAAATGATAGAATGGGATAGGATGCACTGGGCAAGATAATACTTCCAGAGTAATAAGGATTTGGAAATATTTGTAATATTTGATGAGTATTTTCATTTTGTTGGTTGTAATGAAAGCTGAGTTTAAGGGATGAGCAGAAGAGGAGGTAAGAATTTCGCTTTGGTAAGACAAAAACATGTGTAAGGGAATGAGGCATCAGGGACATGGCTCTAGGTAACTAAACACTGTGATAAGGTCATACATCCTATTCTATTTCCCTTCCTAAAGAATGAAAGAGAAGGAGGCAAAACCAGATCCAGTATTTGGAGAGAATGGTTTTAGTCTCTGAGGACAGACAGAATAGGTTGTGCAGGGCTTAAGAACAAATCAGAATGTAAAGATGGAGGAGTATTAAACCAGAAGACTGAGGTTTGAATAGGCAAATCTAGGAGCAGTGCAGTTCTCAAATGCTAGATGTAAAAAGAGGGTAACAAGTTGCATTTCCAGTGTGATTTCATTTGTTGGAAACTTAATGGAAGATGAATAAATGCATCTGTGTGGAACATGAGTGGGTGAAGAGCCACGTGTGAACTGTTCTGAAGATCCTTGAATGAAGCCTTGATTGAAAGGCTTCAGAAAGGTGTATTCTAGATAAGAAACTCATCACAACCACCTTTCTTGAGCCTATCACAGCAACTCGGCATTACGTTTGAGCTGTGCATTTGCCTCCAAATCTGAAGAAAATACTGGGAAGGGGCATGAGGTGAAGTTATAAGGTACAGGAGGAGGGAGTTTTGCATCTGTAGTGGTTTTAAAGAGAAGGTAACCAAAGTTCTGTCACAAATCCTTAAAGATCTTTTCAGCAAATACTGTAGGAAGTGGATTCAGTGGATGGCGTGATGGCACGATTGCTTGTATATATGTCAGGATTGGGTCTGAGCAAAAATTTCTTTGGTCATTCAAAGGAAAATGAAGAAAATAATTGGCAAAGAATAGTAAAAAGGATTTCCCAAATGGAGGTGTTAAAAGGGTATGAACAGAAATATCTTACAAAAATTCTGTCAGGAAGTCATGCAAACTTAGCACCATGTGTCTGGCAAAACACCAGAGCATTTACTGCAATCTGTACCTATTGCATACTGTTGTCTTTCTCATTGTTTTTCCTATTTGCTTACAGTACAGTGTGAATAATAATGTTAAGTAGCTTAAGGCTTTAATAGTACCATTCTTCTACTTTATATAAGACGAAAATATAATCAAATAAGAACAAAATGGGCACATTTTCTACACCTTTGAACTTAACGCACTCACATGTTTTGCTGGGCTATCCTGAAAAATGCCCTGCACCCAGAAGGCACAAACAAGGTACAGTGCTTTTCTGTGTAAGGCAGCAGAGGTTGGAGCTGTATGAAAGATATGAAATCAAGAGAATGTGCCTTATTATGATTGAAATACGGTATGGACTGAAAGCAGCTGGTCGCTGAGTTCTCTATGCAGTTTCACTTCATTCCCTTTCCATAGGGAACAATGGCAATGAAAGAGAAGAGCTTTCTAAGCAAAACCCAGCCCGTACTCCCTCCGAGTACAAAATGCAGAAGTAATTTAGAAAAATGTGTTAAGCATGGTGAAATGATTAGAAATTAAATTAGGTCTTCTGGGATGGCTGAAAGAACATCAGCTGAGAAACATCCCAAACTGGTGCTGCAGCAGGAATTTGCATCCTGGACTTTGCAAAGCAGCAGAACTTCTTATGGTAATGATTTAGAAAGCGGATCATTTTAATGTGTAGGAAATGAATCTGAAACTCAGCCTTTTTCAGACCAGCACCAAAGTAACTGTTCTTTCCTCTAAATGAGGTTTAGGAACATTTCTTCAAAGAGCTTCCCTTTGCTATGAAGTTTGAATAATGGTGTTTAATAGCAGCTTGTCATTTGCACGCCATGAATGAAAGAAAGGAATAGTTCTTGGAAAAAAACAAACCACAATTAAACACTGTGTGCCCAGTAAAACTGGCAGGCAGGTGTTTCATGTCATGCTGATGTATAATCTCACTTCTAAAACAAGTTCCAGTTCCAGGGAACTTCACTGCCATCCCAACTGTTCCCTGGAAGCAGGCAGTGCAGAACAGCACCTGGTCCCTGTGATCTCCACAAAGATGTCATGCTAGCTTGGCAAGGTCTCTTTTCCTCCAGAAAATCATGTTGACTGGCATTAATTCTTTATCCCTTCTTTAATCCTTCCATAATTGAGACTTGTAGGAATGATTCCATTATTTTGCCAGGATAGATGCCAGGCTTATTGGCTTTTAATTATCCAGGTTGTCTCATTTGCCCTTTCATAGCACAGGCCTTTCAGTCTTAAGAAGTTGCCTTGACATTTTGAGATCTAGTGAACAAAGAACACCAAAGGAAATCATTATCAGTGGTCTGCTGAGTTCTTGTGCCTGCTTTGAAAGAACGCTTAAGACACAAAACCTTCTGCCACCTCCTTCTAAAAGAAGTGCAGCCTTAGGAGCCAGTATTTAACATTCTCCAATGTTATGCTTAGAGTGCAGGTATTCCTTCAGGAGAGATTGATACAACATCTTGCTTTATCCCTGTACAAACACAGAATACAAGTGTTACATATTTCTTCTTTCCGCATTGACACTTTTCCTATGTTATTTAGTGAGGAACCAGTTCATTAATTAAGTTTCCTTTGTATTCCTAAATATACAACACTATTTTTGCCAAAATGTTCTGTTAGAAGAAAGTTCTGTGCAGGAGAAGCTTCATTTGTATAAAATCCAAGTTAACTGAAATCTGTGCAGATATGAAGCACTACCTTGGGTTAATAGATATAGGATTTATTAGCTAGGTGCTGTTGTTGCTGCACAGAATCATGGGTTGTCTTGCATTGCTGGCAGCAGTAGTTTGCACACACTAAGAATACAGTGTGTGGCATAGCTTTGTTTCATTTTTCTGCCTATAAAAAGAACCAAGGCTTTTCATTTGACCTGCTTATTCCCTCCTCAAAATTCATTCTCCTTCTTAAAATACTAACAATTCCTACCTAATACCTGCCAATAGGAAATGAAGTACAGAAGAATCTGTTGTCCATAAAATCAGCTGCCCCACCAATGGAAGACACAGTTTCATTCTTCTGCTTAAGTTAGGTATTTCCATTTGCTTTTCTTCCATCATTGGGTCTTACTCTGATTTGAGAGATTTACTTCAAAAATGCTATTAGACTTGTGATTTTATACTCCGTGTCCTTCAGAATCCATATTATCTGATTGCCCATAACTGAGGTGCAGTATTTGCTTTCAGGCTGGAAGTTATCTTTAATTACACTGTCTTCACCATTTACTATTCCTTCCTCCCTCATGTGCCTGAAGAACTCTTAGATTTTACAAATGATACTGAAACAAAGGCAGATTTAGTAATCCCTGCTGTCTTGCACCTCTTGGCCTCCTCAGTGCACCTTTATCCGGGTTCCATGCTCATCCTTAACACCATCTTTGGGGTGACTTTTCATTCAGTAGCATCCTCCATGCATTTTTCTATCCTGCTTCCTTGGCGTACGCCTTGCTAATAGTTGTAGTTTCTATTTGAGTCCTGAGAGTTTATTTCAGACTAGATCTAATCGGGGGCATGTGTCTTGAACCACCATTTGCAGTTGTTCAAGAGCTCATTTTTCCATAAAAGAATCCCCTTTCCAGATTCAGGTCTGTTCTGTCCTGTGAGCTGCAGCAGAGGGGGCAGCACTTACCAATACATTACCAATGCTAATGTAGGTGCGCCCATGCTGACCCCTAGTGTCCCTGATGCTCTGAGCAGACACTGTCTGGCGTCTAAACTGGGGGTTCTCTTTCTGAATGTCTGTACTGAAACGTTTGGTGTAGCTTATTCTTGAGGTTCCAGCACCTTGAAAACATCATGACAGATTATCCAACAATAATATAGTTCCCTTGCCCATTTCTTTTTGTGTATATAATCATACACAAATGCCATAAGCAAAAATTGCAGCATTTCTTATCCAACATTCCCTCTAGATTTCAGAAATCGCCAAACAAGTCAAAGTTGTGCTAATAAAATGCATACTTTGCTACCCAGACTGCTATTTCTGAGGCATAGAATGATCTTTTTGTCCACGTTTTTAGTTTTTAACACCTTGTGAAGTCAATAAAACCAGATTTGTGCCTCATTTCCCCCATCCCTTTTTGTAACTAGCACAACAGTCTAGTCAGCCAGGCTGCTAGAAAACTAAGCTGCGTTCTTTCAAAAAGGGAAGTTGCCTTTGCTGTGCATGGAGGAGCCAACATCTGTATGAATAGCTGTTCCGTCCTCTGTGGACATAGGGCTTGGCACACACTATATCTGAAAGGTTTCTTCCCCTTCTCGGCCACATCAAGGTTGCTTTCTCCATGCTGCCTTTTGCAAGAGTCAGCAACATTTTTTTGTCCACCAAAATATACCTGGGTACTGTTTGAAAAAATAATAGTTGGTATAAGAGGATGTTGGGGAAGGGACCCACTAGCACTGCAGCGCGTAAGCTGCAGCCTTCACCATGTCCTGTATGGACGTATATAGGCTGCCCAGAGTGCTAAAACACTGTATTTCCCTAGCTTCTGCTCTTGGGTAGCTTATAGTTAATTTCAAGCACATCCTGTTTAACCTCGCATGGGAAGGTGGGTGCTATGAAATGAAATTCTGGCATTCTTTTTAATAGCTTTTTAAGCAGTGGTGGAATCACCATCCCTACAAAGTGTGTAGACAAAGCCAGTCTTTTCAACCAGTGACATGGTTTAATGGTGGACTTAGCGGTCCTGGGGTAAAGGTTGGACTTGATGATCTTAAAGGTCTTTTCCAGTCTGGTTGATTCTGTGTTTCTATCTCTGGGTAGTGACATGGTAGGTATATTGCAAAGCAGTGTCATTACTGGCTGTACTCCACAGAAATTCAGTCTCTGTATGTGTGGGCACCCCATTGCATCCCAGCGTAGAACAGAAAGGCCTGTAAGTCTCCAGCCCCAAATCATCAAGCCCAGAGGATTTGGTGGAACTTGTGTTCACACATACGGGTTTCTTTCCTGAATAGAAAAGGGAAAAATGTGTACCCATCTTCAACCTGACATGCCAGCAGAGCACAGCTTGTGTGTACACCCAAAGGACCCCAATGGGAGTAGACCTGGCCCTCAGCCAGCTACAATAGAGCATTTGGATACAACCATCACCCTTCTCCTTCCTGTAAGTTCAGGGTCACCTGGTTTTGGCAGTCAGAGGCTACATTTGCACAGATAAATAGTTTAAGATGTGTTTAAAGTCTCTGATGAGACTTTGTTCAGTTTTCATCCAGGTAGTAGATCCTAAGCTCTTGTAAAAGTGCAATTTGTGAGTCGTAGCTGTGGTCCTTCTAGAAGAAGGGCAGGAGTCTTGTTTTACCAGATCTGCCGTTTGGACATAATAGCCAGAACATAATCAGCTGTAAAAGCACTCCCTAATCACACGTAATTGTTCATGTAATGGTCAGCACTGGAAGAAAAAAGAACAAAAAGCAAAAATCTTTTCATCCAGCCTTTCCCCTTAATTACCTTTTAGCGGTGATCCAGAGTAGAAAAATCCTTTTTAAACAACTTCTTCTTTTGGTCACATTGGTTCTGGCTGATGGGAATGGAAAAACATTGTAGAGATTATTAGAAAACTCCTATAAACTAAATAACTTTGAAAACCACTGGCAGGAAGAGGGTTTCAATGAGACAGAAGAGCCTGCACATAAGAGATGCTGTCTGACCAGATAAGCACCTTGTAAATGCTCCTTCCACATGATTTCACCTTGAATAGAAGGTACCTGTGTGTCTGTGACAGAATTACAGTGCAACTTGAAGTGCTTGGCATGAACAGCAGCAGTTTAGGACAGAACATTGCTTCAGCTGGAAGGCCTAAAAGAGGGAAAGTACAAAAGCGATTTAAATATATAAGAAGGGAGAGGCACATTTTTGTTAGGAAAGTTTATCCATGCCTGTTTGAGGAACACTGCCCAGCTCTCAACCCCCCATACCCAGAGCTCCAACTGACAGGTCAGACAGTATATCCCCCTGCCTTGGAGGATACTGCCCAAAATGATGACCTTGGAAATAACTGTTTTCTGCCTTGCTTCTGTGTTTAGCATAATGAACATAGCTCACATGATTCTGAAAAGTTCCATCCTTTCAGAAGTGATGTTCTGCCACAAAATATGTTCCCCATATACAAATTTGTAGTTAAAAAACGTGACTAAGTGACAAAGCCCAGCACAGTGATCATTCACAAAGATGATCTTAAGGTCCTTGATGATCTTAAGGTCCTTTCCAACCCTAACTATTCTATGATTCTATACCGTGTTCTGTTGTATGGCTTAGAAGGATCAGGAATATGCTATGTAGCATGTTTTGCATTCCCCTCCATCAATCAGTGGGAAAAGTACTTTATACTGCAGAAAGAAAGTCAATGCAAAGAATGAGATGTGAGGTGCTGGCAAGCCAGTCCACAAACCCAGCTGACATAGGAGCTTGGTGCAGTAATATTCAACTAGTCCTGACAGCTCTCTGTAGCTGAGGATGTAAATCAACTCCACTTTTTGTCTCAAGTAATGGCAATTTAAAGAATAAACCTCAGCAAATTCCTGCACTTCAGCTTTGCTGAGCAAAGCCTTTGTGTTCTCAGAAATGATAAACAGCAGTTTGGGAAAAGACTCCTAAGTGAATTATCACTCAATAATAATGGTAATTTGGAAGCAGAGGTACCTTTGGAGCGGGTTTTGTCTGCAATCTGGCCGTGGGATGGAGTCATCTGCTTCACACACAACCCGGTGACGTGTGTGTTCTCTCTGACCAAGGGTGCCTTGAAAGACCTTGCAGCCTTTCAGCTTTGGTATTCTGACCAAGATGCAATGGAGGTTTCTTACTATGATAGTAGTATTTGTAAGAAATCCTGTGGAAGACTGAGTCTATACCAACTCATTTCATTGATCAACTCTCTCTCAAATGACAGTGGTTTTCCTTTGCTAATGGTACAAGTTTAGTTTCAAGAAGAGTAAAATAAAGTATCCCATGATAATAACTTCAAAATGTATCCAGAAAAACATTAACAAATTATTCCAGAGAAAGAAAATCCAAGCCTAGGTGTGGAGGTTGTACAGAGTATAAGTCTGTCTGCATCGTCATCTCTGAATAGTAACTTAATTCATAATATTTTACTCTCTCGGCTCCTCGGCTGATGTGCATTTCATCCCTTTCACTCTAATTTTCATGCTTGCTAAGAGCCACGTAGGAATAACTCTGATCAGCTGAAAAGGACCAACACAATTCTCTAAAGCATTGAAATAGGCTAAAAATGAATTGCACAGCAATATAAAAGTAAACTTACATGTTAGGCAACTCAACATTTCAAATGCATCCGGGATTGCTGATGTGTGAAATCAGACATGCAAGTGTGGAGCTTTTCCCTTTCTGATTTGTTCTGCATTTTTTTCCTCAGAAATATGTCTGTCAAACCATACAGCATAAAAAAGTGCAGACTCTAAGGAGTGTCTCAAGGAGAATGGAGTGACCATTATAATGTCTGTCTTTTACTTCCAGCAATGTGTTCACCTTTCCCTTCCAAATCACAGTCCCAGCCAATTCAAGCCTGAGAGCATATATAGATACCAAAAATGTCTAATGTTACAAATTACTTTAGAAGTGCAAAAAAGAAAGAGGTATAAAGTGAATGAATTATAAAGTGATACAGCCTCCTGAGGGATTTAAGCCCAATTATTGGTTTAAGACAGAACAACTCAGCCTGTGGGAGAATTCGAGCCACGCTGTTCTGCATGTGCTAACAGTCTAGAAATAATACTGAATTCCTGGTTGTCATGTGATGCTCCCCATACAGTGTGGGTTTATTTCAAACCATCAAAGTCTAGGGTCAAATTATTGGAGTTTTAACCAATTTGCCCTATCTCAATAATTCTTAATAGTCAAAAATCCTTTGCTTTCACCTTCTGGAATTTTGGAGCGTTTCAAATTTCATTAAGAATATGTATTTTGATAGTAACATCTTTTCCCTGTACTAATGGTTCTTTATTAGATGCTACTTAGTCTCTTATGATCCTGTGATTGAATGTGCTTGATGTTTGCTCTTGCTATAAATATATTAGATTATAGCAGCAATAGGTTTTAGCTGTTACTTTTATTTTACATGAATTTTTTCCTGGCATTCTCTTTAGTCAGGATTCACTGATGCACCTGGGCAAATATTCTTTGTGTCAGAATATAACTTCTGTTAAAATCATCCTGGCTATCTATCAGCATTAAAGAAAGTGCCATATTTCATTGAACTCACCTCATTTAGCATGACCTAACACTTTTAAAAGCCATTTACTTAAAATGGCTGACACAAAGCGGGGCAGGTCTCAGCAATATGCATATGCTGAAAGTGTTGATAAGTCATCTTTTCCTTCTCTAATCTCCCAAATGACACATTTGGGTTTTTTCCCTTCTTATTTTTAATGGTTCAGATAAAAAGGCTTGACAACAGAGCTTGAAACCCCTTTGAAACACTCCCCAGTTATTTGAGATAAAATTCACATTAATTTAAGGAAAATGATAGGGTATGTACTTACAGTAATGGCAGTGCTGAAGGTGATCAGGAAAATGATACCTAAGTAGCAGCAGCTGTTAGTTAATCCATATTCTGGTCATAAATTAGGTCATTGCTTTTTGCTTCCATACCTGCCTGCAACAAAAGAGAATTGAAATGGGCCTTTTCCAGCTTCCTAAAAGATGAGCCAAGGCCTGATGGTGAGAAAATGGCTTGATAATACACTGCTTGATGACAGTAACTGGTCATAGTAAAAGCAACGTAAAAACAAGGATGTTATTTTGATTCATTAAAAACCCCAGTCAGTTACTACATTACATACCCCTTGCTGATTGCAGCATGAGCCATGTAAGTGGCATATTTCCTTTGCTGGAGAGCTCTGCTGATTTTGGTATTGGATCAGTATGAAAGGGAAGCTCTGGAGCCTCACCTTGCTTTCTGGACTGTTAATGCAGACTAGTGAGGTAAGGGGTTTAAAGTGTAATTTCCTCAAATGCAGATCATTTTCTCTCCAGCATTTCATCTTGGCTCAATAAGCTCGAGGTAGGAAGCCCCAGAGCTCATGAGCATCTCAGGCAGCCTTCAGCAAGGTCACAAGGAGTTGTTTTCTGTTAGAGGCCTCACACACTCTTTTCTCCCTCCGATGCTGTTTGTTGCTTTCTGTCTCCAGATGTCTTGTTCTTGGGTATCTGCCACTGTTTTGTGCCTGCTGCGGGTGGGAGCACAGTCAGATGGGACTGGTCAGCATGGTTGCAGCAGATCTTCTGAGCAGTGGGTTTAAATGTTATGCCTCCAGTAACTTTGAAACTCGCTGTGCCAGGGCTGTGCTTACTCAGCCTTGCAATATCCAGAGTGTGTTTATTTAGCTAAGTGGTAGAGCATCACATCAATATTGATAGCCTTATTTTTCACGTCAGGAATAGGTGATTTGTCTTCAGGTGAAGCAGACAAACTGGAGCAAATGTTTCTAATTCTGAACTCAGAAAATACATTGAATTTTAAATGGTATTGGAGCTTGGCTATGTTATTTATGAAAGCGTGTTTGTGTTTAAGACTGAGGTGGGAAATCTGGTTCTGCTTTCTGCTTCGAACGGAAAGATGCTCAGTGACTTTCTTCCCCCTCGATTCAGGCTACAACTCACAAATAGAAAACATGCTGCAAAAGTCAGGATAATTTTGTGGATGATTTAGAAGCAAAAAGGACCTCACTGTATTGGTTTGGGGCTTTTCTTGTAGGAAAAAAGTCAGCTATAATTGCACAAAAAGGAAGCTGTACTTTGTGCTCGTAGATAGGTTGTACACGTATCAGGCACTACTTTAATGTTATCCAGAGACATGTAATACAGTTACATATTTTGGCTGCTCTCCTGGAAATAATAAAAGGAATTACAGTGAAAATTCCCTGCACAACATACTGGTAGCTTAAGGAAGGTAAATACAACGTAGCCTTGACTCATTTATCTACCAGTTCCTTACATTACAAAAATTACCGTATGTGAAGTAAAGGTTAACAGGAGTAAAGGAAGCCTCTAGAAGCTATAATATTACCTTTTGGCTGAGCAGTTAAAATGTTGGATTGTAAGAGTTAAGAACTGTATTTCTTCTTTATTGGACATATTTGTGTGCAATCATCCCCTGCAGGAGATGGGAAACTGGTTAGGTAATGCGTCGAAGTCTTTGCAACCACGTTATAATGAAACAGTGAGAGTACTGGTGTTTCGGTGTGTGATGGAAGTGTTCATAGATGCTATGGAAGCTATGCATGAACAAAATCAAAATGGATTGGCGAAACCAATCTGGTCAGATCCCTGCAACACTGATAAGAGACAGGGCTTGAAAAAAATCTCAGAGGTGAAAAAAAGGAAGATAGATTGAAAAATGATCTGTGCCATGAGCGTGTCTTTGCTCAAAGTATATTTGCAGGAGGGAAAGGAAGGGGTTGGGTGATTGTAGCACATCTGCATTTTGGAATGTGTCAGGTGGCAAGTACCTAAGCACAAGAATAACCCAACATTTCTGTAGTTTCAAATGAAGTTGTATGAATGCAGACACGCTTACAGGTGCTTTTACGTGGCTAAGTAAGAGACAGAGACATCAGGTTATCAGTTGCTAAGTGAACTAAAGCATTTAGAGTAGTATCTCTGTCTTGTACAATGTTGCATAGTTGCATCCCTTTTAGGTGCAAATTTTGTGCAGTAGTGTTTTCTTAGTCAATTCCAACTTTTTTTCCTCTCCCTGTTTCTGCTCCCAGTTGTACTGGCACAAAGATTTGTGTGGCTGCTCGTAGTGCTTTTAAAGGAAAAGACATAGAATCATAGAATCATCCAGGTTGGAAAAGACCTTTAAGATCATCAAGTCCAACCATTATCCCAGAACTGCCAATACCACCACTAAACTGTATCAGTAAGAGTCTCATCATGGTTTTTGAACACTTCCAGGGATAGTGATTCCACCACTGCCGTGGGAAGTCTGTTCCAATACCTGATTACCCTCCTGCTTTTAAAAACAGTTGCTAGTTTCTAAGGCTGTTCTGTAAGCAGACTCATGTGAAAAAATGATCAGAGATTAATGGAAAGGCACGGAGTCCTATCAGTTGATACTGCATTGAGCTACAGCCTGGGCCAGCTGCCCAGTAACACAGCAGTTACTGAGGAGCAAAGCTAGCAGGCACTTCCTGCTTTGCAGTAATAAGCTGGATGCAATTATAAAGCATTAAAAATCATTTAATCCTTTCTGTGGTGCTTTTGTAGAATGAGTAGAGTTTACCTGACTGAACATAGACAACAAAGCTGCAGTGGGGAAAGACTGATACCCTCTAGCTGTATAAATTTCTGTGGTACTAACTTTCCCACCTGAGCTCATCACCTACAGGTACCTTTCTACCTTTGTAGTATGTCTGTGTGATTTCAACATTTAGCTCACCCATTACTGCAGGAATGCAAGCCAGTCCTTTGCTATTCACATTGAACAAAATAAAAGGAGGAAGGGTGGGAATTTTCATGACATTATTTCATAGAATCATATGATTTCGTTTGGGTTGAAGGGACCTTAAAGCTCATCCAGCTCCAACCCCTGCCACAGACAGGGACATCATTCATTACAGCAGGCTGCTTCAAGCCCCTGTGTCCAACCTGGCCTTGAACAGTGCCAGGGATGGGGCAGCCACAGCTTCTCTGGGCACCCTGTGCCAGTGCCTCAGCACCCTCACAGGGAAGAGCGTCTTCCTAATGTCTTATCTTAATCTACCCATCAGAATTAAACTCCAGGATAAAATTTTTCTAAATTAACAAAAAAAGACAGAAACCTTTTTTAATAGCAACTACTATTAATAGCAACACCCGGATCAGGGTGAGGAAGTTGACGAGGCCTTCTACAGGCAGCTGACAGCGGCCTCACGGTCACAGGCCGTGGTCGTCGTGGGGGATTTTAACTTCCCTGATGTTTGCTGGAAGGACTACTCGGCAACCCAGCCGCAGTCCAGGAGGTTCCTCCAGTGTATGGATGATAACTTCCTCATGCAAATGGTGGATGAGCCAACCAGGAGAGGTGCGCTGCTGGATCTCATCCTCACTAACAAGGAGGGTCTGGTTGAAGGAGTGAAGGTTGAGGGCTGCCTTGGTTGCAGCGACCACGAGATGGTAGAATTCAGGATCTTGTCTGGTAGGGTCAGTAGAATAGCAAGTAGAATCGCAACCCTGGACTTTAGCAGGGCAAACTTTGGCCTCTTCAAGCGATTGCTAGGGGAAATCCAGTGGGCTAGGCTGCTTGAAGGGAAAGGGGCCCAAGATAGTTGGTTGACGTTCAAGGACTGCTTTTTCCGAGCTCAAGATCGGAGCATCCCGACACGTAGGAAGTCGAGGAAGAGGGTCAGGAGACCTGCGTGGTTAAATAGGGAATTGCTCGGTATGCTCAAGTGGAAGAGGAGAGTTTACAGGTCATGGAAAGAAGGGCTGGCCACTTGGGAAGAATATAAGGCTGCTGCTAGAGGATGTAGGAAAGCTGCTAGGATGGCTAAGGCCTCCTTGGAATTAAAGCTGGCGAGAGGGGTCAAGGACAGCAGAAAGAGCTTTTTCAAATACATGGCAGGTAAAACTAACACCAGAGGCAATGTAGGCCCGCTGATGAACGGGACGGGTGCCCTGGTGACAGAAGATACAGAGATGGCAGAGTTACTGAATGACTTCTTTGTCTCTGTCTACTCTGCTGGAGGCAGTCCTGAAGAGCCCTGTACCGCTGAGACCCCGGATGAAGATAGGTCAACGGAGCGGTCTGCCTTAGTCGATGAGGAATGGGTTAAAGACCAGTTGAGCAATCTGGATATCCATAAATCCATGGGTCCAGATGGGATGCACCCGCGGGTGCTGAGGGAACTGGCTGAGGTCATTGCTAGACCGCTCTCCATCATCTTTACCAAGTCTTGGGAAACGGGAGAGGTGCCTGAGGACTGGAGGAAAGCAAATGTCACTCCTGTCTTCAAAAAGGGCAAGAAGGAGGACCCGGGTAACTATAGACCGGTTAGCCTCACCTCCGTTCCTGGGAAAGTGATGGAACACCTTATCCTTGGTGCCATCTTAAGGCATATCAAGGATAAGAGGGTTATGAGGGGCAGTCAACATGGCTTCACCAAGGGGAAGTCGTGCTTGACCAATCTTGTAGCCTTTTATGAGGAAATAACACGGTGGATGGATGATGGTAGAGCGGTGGATGTGGTCTACCTCGACTTCAGCAAAGCGTTTGACACGGTCTCCCACAGCATCCTTGCGGCTAAATTGAGGAAGTGTGGTCTGGATGATCGGGTAGTGAGGTGGACTGTGAACTGGCTGAAGGAGAGAAGCCAGAGAGTTGTAGTCTATGGGGCGGAGTCTAGTTGGAGGCCTGTATCTAGTGGAGTGCCTCAAGGGTCGGTACTGGGACCAGTATTATTTAATATATTCATTAACGATTTAGATGAGGGAATTGAGTGTACTATCAGCAAGTTTGCTGATGACACTAAGCTGGGAGGGGTGGCCGACACGCCAGAAGGCTGTGCTGCCATCCAGAGGGACCTGGACAGGCTGGAGAGCTGGGCGGGGAATAACTTGATGAAATATAACAAGGGAAAGTGTAGAGTCCTGCATCTGGGCAGGAACAACCCCAGGTTCCAGTATAGGCTGGGGAACGACCTGTTAGAGAGCAGTGTAGGGGAGAGGGACCTGGGGGTCCTGGTGGACGACAGGGTGACCATGAGCCGACACTGTGCCCTTGTGGCCAAGAAGGCCAATGGCATCCTGGGGTGTATTAGAAGGGGGGTGGTTAGTAGGTCGAGAGAGGTCCTCCTTCCCCTCTACTCTGCCCTGGTGAGACCTCATCTGGAATATTGTGTCCAGTTCTGGGGCCCTCAGTTTAAAAAGGACAGGGACCTGCTGGAGAGAGTCCAGCGCAGGGCAACTAAGATGATTAAGGGAGTGGAGCATCTCCCTTATGAGGAAAGACTGAGGGAGCTGGGTCTCTACAGTTTGGAGAAGAGGAGATTGAGGGGTGACCTTATTAGTGTATATAAATATATAAAGGGGGAGTGTCACGAGGATGGAGCCAGGCTCTTCTCAGTGGCAAACAATGAAAGGACAAGGGGTAATGGATACAAATTGGAGCACAAGAGGTTCCACTTAAACCTGAGAAGAAACTTCTTCTCAGTGAGGGTGACGGAACACTGGAACAGGCTGCCCAGGGAGGTTGTGGAATCTCCTTCTTTGGAGACATTCAAGACCCGCCTGGACACGTTCCTGTGTAACCTTATCTAGGTGTTCCTGCTCCGGCAGGGGGATTGGACTAGATGATCTTTTGAGGTCCCTTCCAATCTCTAACCTACTGTGATACTGTGATACTGTGATACTATTTTCATTTCAAGTGTTTTGTCTCTCAGATAAGTTATGGAACTAAGGTTTTTATGTTATGTCATATTAGCTTTGTTAGTCAACACTTAGAAATGAAACAATCGTATTCCTGACTGTAAAACCCTAGAGATTATAATTCTCCTTTCATTTGCCAGGATAAAATCTATCCTTTGGTTTGGTCTCATATAAGACTTTGAGGCCTTAGTAGGCCACTGCTGAAGAGAAAATGAATATATACCCAGGAACTATCCAAGGGACTTTCACAAAAATCACACACATTGCTAACACTTTATCTTCCAAAGACAGGATACAGTCACATGCAGCAAACAGAAAACTGTAAGAAGGAACAGTGTCAGGAGTTACTTTAAGAACCAGAGGATGTTTAAAACATAGTAGAAAGAATGCTGATTTTTTTGCCAAGTGCTTGCCCCAGGAAACAGAAGGGCAAATTGCAGGTACATGCACTGGTTGGTGCTGCAGGAATTAAAGCTTAGGTAAAATCAGAAGAGAGGTACAAGGCAACATTGGGATAGAAATGTAATCCTTCTGATTTTTCTGTTCACTCATAAGTACCATTATGATCCTCGATGTAGGCGGTTGGCTGCTGATAAAGTAATGCTCACAGACAGAAGGAGAATCTGGCTAAAGAGTGAAACAGTGGGTCTCAAGATAAGGAACTCCTTTGGCTAGAAAAGGGACTTGCAGTGTTGCTGTGGTGCTTTGGTGATAACAGCTCAGTATCTAGTTTCGTTTTGAACACTTCAAACTCTGCATCTTTGGAAACTTCTGTTCAGCTGTGTAAAGCTGTGAAAATTAACTAGCAAGCATCCAGTCATGGTTATTATAGGAAAAAGAACACAAAATGATTTATTCTTTCTCCTTTTTTTCCTATTTGCTTACTCAAATAAAGAAAGTGAAAAACAGCAGTATCAGAAGCTAAGTTACTGGGAGGAGGTTTGACAGGGCATGCTGTGTTTGAAGGGTGCACTGCAAGGCAATTGAAGGGGAACTGAAATTCCTAATTGCTGATTACTTTAGGAAGACAGTTACATCCGGTGAACCTTTGTTTGGTCTCTCATTTTTGCTTCATTTCTAGGAAACAAGTTTTAAGGGTTTAACTCTTTCATCATAAGTGAATGTGATTTTCATGGTGTATACTGCTGATGCGGTGAGGTATTCCCTGTTTGCTGGGCAGCAGGTGGACAGATGAAAGTAGTTGATTTTCTGCAAGTGTCTGGTTTAATGGGGACAGTGGTAGAATCCATAGGAAAACAGGAGGGTGGAAATGATTGCTGGAATCATTCTTCTCTGCAATTAAGAAGGAGGTAATCCCCCTTTTTGTCTTTTCTGATTTATGCCTGTGGGGTAGTCTAACAGAGTGGGGAAAATGCTATTCATGCTGAACAGCCTAGTGCTCGTTTTCTCTCTGCATCATCTCTCATCTCCTGAGGATGCCCCCTATGCTGCAGTGCAGAAGATGCTATTTTTAGGAATGGATGTCCTCAGGTCCCCACTCCCCCAAAACATATTGCAGTAGTGTTGAAAAGTGCAGATGCTTAGTTGCACATGTAGACACAGTCCCAGACCTTGACACAAGGGCTTAATGACTCTAAGTAGCTTGGGGTGGGAAGTGTTTGTAAGAGTGATAAGTAGAGAACAACATACACCTGGGAAGCAAAATAGCTGACATGGTTGCAAGTGCTGTTAGTTCTGCATATTTCGGTGCACCACTACCTCCAGCTTCCCTTTGGTTCTCGGTGTGTATTTAACTGTATGCTTAGTAGTGGCACTGACCTGTGAAATTTATTGGTTTTATGTTAGTTTGTGTGTAAAACTCTATGTAAATTGTTCCTAAAATAATGACTGGTGTGTCTAAAGTTTAAGTAATCTTGAAAAAGAGTTTTGTGCTTAATCGTGCTTTGTATGGGAAGAGAGCTGTCTAATGTTACTGGATTTCTTACCCTCATTAAACAGGAGTTGTGTTTATTAGCACATATCTTATTAGCACAGATTTCATTAGCTGTCTAACAAGTATAGGTAATACTGATTATTTAATTGTCCTAGTGGTAGGACAAGGGTAATGGGTTAAAACTTAAACAGGGGAAGTTTAGATTGGTTATAAGGTTGAAAGTCTTTCCTGTTAGGGTGGTGAGGCACTGGAATGGGTTCCCCAGGGAGGTTGTGAATGCTCCATCCCTGGCAGTGTTCAAGGCCATGTTGGATGAGGCCTTGGGTGGTATGGTTTAGAGCAAGGTGTCCCTGCCCATGGCAGGGGGGTTGGAACTTGATGATCTTAAGGTCTTTTCCAACCCTAACTATTCTATGATTCTATGAATTAGAAACTTTACCTCTAACAAGATGGTTTTAAGTATTAATTTGCATCAGTGTCTCAGTTCAGAAAATACAAGATGCATAAACATAAAGGTGAACTATAATGACTTTATATGAGCTACACCATAGCTGCTGGGCTTTGGGAATCAGTGAGATTTCACTATGGAGATAGAGTTGGAAGATTTGAAATGTATTATAAATATTCATCTTCAAAAAGAAGACTTCAGAATTTCTTGAAGTCCTAATCTTACCTTGTGGCATGTTGCAAGTCATGCATCACATTTGAAAGTTAGTTGGAAGTATTGAAGTTAATGGGTTTTAAAGCATCAGCCACACATTTAAGAAAGCTCTTGCAAAGCTGTTTGATCAATTAGGTAAGAAATTTATCTGATATGGGATTTTTTATAAACAGGACTGAATTTGACTGTTTTCTGTGAAAGGGAGGCCTGGTATGGGTATGCCTCATGCCCATCACTAACATATCACAAACTACTGCTTTGCTGTATGAATTTAATTTAGTTTCTGGTCCCACTTGGTTGGTGAATGGACATTGGCAGTAGTCTTGAATTGTTGCATAGCTGCATTCTGAAATCACAACAGGACTCAGGTTTATGGTTGCCAAAGCTGTTTTATCACATCTGAGTAGCTGCTTTAGGGGTACTATGTAAAAATCAATAGACTTGCAAAAATAATATAAAAAGGAAAATTGGAAAATCCCTTATTAACTAGTGACTCCAGTGTGACAATCTTCCTGCTGCTTTAGTCTGATTTATTACTGAATCTTTTGGAAGTAAAGAATCAGTAAAGAGTTGATTATCTTTCTAGACTGAACAACAAATAAGACAGCGTGTGAAAGTTGCCATCAAGATCCACTTAGAATCAAAACTGATTAAGATTTTTCCTTTAAAAACAGTATCCAAATGCTTAGGTTGTACTATATGAAATCAGTGTTGAAGAGCCTAGTTAGTGTCATTAAGTAAAAATACTTTTGGGATTCTCCCAGGGTTTTTCTGTACAAGTATAACATGGGTAAACTTCAAGTTGTCACATTATTGATAAGAGACAGAAAGCATCTGGTTATGTACATGAAGGGGGCCTGTAAGGATGCTGGCGAGGGACTGTTCATTAGGGACTGTAGTGACAGGACAAGGGGTGATGGGTTAAAACTTAAACAGGGGAAGTTTAGATTGGATATAAGGAAGAAGTTATTTCCTGTGAGGGTGGTGAGGCACTGGAATGGGTTGCCCAGGGAAGTTGTGAATGCGCCATCCCTGGCGGTGCTCAAGGCCAGGTTGGACAGAGCCTTGGGTGACATGGTTTAGTTTGAGGTGTCCCTGCCCATGGCAGGGGGGTTGGAACTGGATGATCTTAAGGTCCTTTCCAACCCGAAGCAGTCTATGCCTAGCAAATACTATGTAATTGTAAAGGTACATGTAGACATATTTCCTTATATTTTTACTCTGATTCCTGGAATCTTTTTCTTCTAAACCCTCATGTTTGTAATCTGTCTTTTTTAGTTGTGTTGTTGAAGCTTTGTGAGTACACAAGAGCTGTGTATGGAAAAGTGTAGTTTCTCTTCATCTGCTGCCCCTTTCTATCCATTTCTGTTTTTTACGTAGGGAATATTCACATCTCTGGAATGTGTGGTGTGTGGATTTTTACTTTTTTAAGAAATTATGATCTCTTAATTGCCTTTGGGCTCAAAAACTTTGTTTCAAAAGGGCAAAAGGTTCTATTTACACTGGAAATTGTAGGCCTTCGAGCTTCTTTTATTGGTAATCTCCTGTAGGTTATACTAATGTGAGAAAGCAATCCATGTTTTCCCTGAGGAAGCACTGTACCCTATTTTCCCTTTGGGGCATGGGCTCTATTGATGAATAAACTGGAAAGCTGAAGGGTGATGACAGGGTTGATGGATCCCTTGGCATGGTGTGAGGGCCTGTGCTGATGGCGTCTCAGGGAGCAGGAGAGGATGCGTGACAGGATCTCAGGCCGCTGCTCCGGCCTTCCTCTTCCCAGGCAGTGTGCTGGAGGAATGTTGGACAAAATGGCTTGAAGAACATGTGGGTGAGGATTGCTGCTGCCCTGGGGAGAAGGGATGAGGGTGCTGGGATAAGCAGAGGTGAAGCCGGTCACCAGAAGGCCGGAGCAGCGTCACAGCAAGGTCTGGAAGTGTGAGGGGCCGCTCCACAGCTGTCATCTGAAAGAAAGGAGGCCTTCAAGGCCTGCATGGGGGGGAAGTGGGGAAGTTAGGGAAGAAATGTGCCCTCATCCTGGTTCTGGAAGCACCTTGGGCTGCTTGCATGGAGCTAAAAGCATGAGTGAAACTTGGGAGGTGAGGAGGCAGGGATGCCAATGGTGGCGCAGCAGCCATTGTGGTAACCGGGTAACCGGGTGCGTTGTTGTTAGCTTTGGGGAGAAGGATGTCTGTCCACAGCCAAACACTGCGCCCACAGCTCCACAGCAAGGCTCTGCATTCAAGCTGCTGCATCCAAAGGTAATGCCTGTGGAAGTGATCTACTGAAGCAATAATACGGGTGAGCAAATGGAATATTCTGAACCATGCAAGGAAGCAGAGTATGTTGAAGAACTGAGTAACAGGACACACAGAGGGGCAAACGGTCAGTTTGAGAGCGTGCATGCTGTGAACTCACCCGAAGGATGAGCTAACAGGGCTATTGAGCAATAGCCCTGATGGGTGTTCCTCAAGCACTCTTAAATGAGCTGAGAAGAGACTGTCCTCTTGTGATGGCACCCTCCTAGTTTGAAAACAGGAGGAAGAAATGCAGAGGAAACTTCCACTCACCGAAATTCCTGTCAGTTCTGTGTGTTGGAGGGAAGAATATATAAGGGGAACAGGGGAGCCACACACAGAAAGCTGATTTATGGTAATTTGATTCTTTCCTGTTAGTTTACACAGTTCTGGGGGACTGGTCTCGGAGACTCTGCCATCATTGCTTGCTCAGTTCACACATTTACTCCAGCCTTGCTCAGTGCACAAGATGCATTAAATGTGCTGCGAGATTAATCCTGAGCTCAGCAAACTGTTTCTCATAGTCACAGCAACTGTGCCAATAGTAAGTTTTGAGGAAAGACACATAGAGATTACATAGAACCATAGAATGGTTTGGGGTTGGAAAGGACCTTAAGATCATCCAGTTCCAACGCCCTGCCATGGGCAGGGACACCTCACACTAAACCATGTCACCCAAGGCTCTGTCCAACCTGCCCTTGAACACTGCCAGGGATGGAGCATTCACAACCTCCCTGGGCAACCCATTCCAGTGCCTCACCACCCTTACAGTAAAGAACTTCTTCCTTAGATCCAATCTAAACTTCCCGTGTTTAAGTTTGAACCCATCACCCCTTCTCCTGTCACTACAGTCCCTAATGAAGAGCCCCTCCCCTGCATCCCTATAGGCCCCCTTCAGATACTGGAAGGCTGCTCTGAGGTCTGCACGCAGCCTTCTCTTCTCCAGGCTGAACAGCCCCAACTTTCTCAGCCTATCTTCATAGAGGAGGTGCTCCAGCCCCTGATCATCCTCGTGGCCTCCTCTGTGCTTGTTCCAACAGTTCCATGTCTTTTTATGTTGAGGACACCAGAACTGCACACAAGGACAGTATATGTGTATATATATATATATACACACATTACCTTTTCTGTGCTACCACTATATGCTTTAACTTAATTCAGTGCAATATATTTACCTTACCTAAGGCAGAATATTTGAACTCCAGTTTAAAAGTCACTGTTGAGTCAGTGTCTCAGACTCCTATATGCAGTTGGGCTATTAACATCCATTCTTTGGCCAAGGTGATGGTAGTAGAATAGAAACAAAATAGTTACTAGCAGTATCACAGGTACCTGAGGATGTGGACTTTCTAATAAGATTTGTCCCGACAAGGATTTTCCCTTAATCCTCATTTTGATAGCTCAAACAGATTACTTGGATACTGAAATGGATAGGATTAAAATCCCATTTGTCACTGATTGCTGGAATCTTGTTCCGGAATTTGGGAGGGCAGTGGTTGCTTTAGACTGAACTTTCAGATTAACCCTGGAAAAACCTATTCTGCTGCAGACTGGGGGTGATGCAGTTTGTCACTATGTGGCAGATTTATGGGTTGACTTCCAGCTACCATTTCAAAGCACAAAGAAAGCCACTAAGCACAATAGCCTGTTAAGCAGATAATGATTTACGTGGAAATACATAAGCTTAAAATGGTTGTTGTCTGAATATTACTTCATTTGCAGCCTGGCATGTCCAAAACCACAGCATAGGCAGCAGCTCAGTCATCAACCCAGATTTGGGGTCATTTAAAGAGGCACAGACTAGAGTAACAATATCTGAGTCACAGAAAGGTTCTTGGTATCATGAAAAGTAGTCTGAACTGTAGGTGGGAATTTGAATGGCCATAAAACCCTGTCATTCTGATTTAAAATCATTTTAATCCATTTTAACTTTATGCCTTTAGATTAAATTAGTTTTCCAGAGTCACTTATAGTCAAGCTTTAAGGTAAAGGCTATAATATGTCCCTTAAACATGAAAATAAGAAATCCAGTTCAGCCCACCCTCTGAAACATGAGAGTAGCTTTAATGTTTTCATAAAAGTGTGTGCATAGCTATGAATTAACATTAATGCTGTTCATAGATGTGTGACACCAATGATTTCCTGAGTTGAACAGCATTTTGCTTGAAATATGACTGATGGTAGTCATTAGGACACTAAAAACATGACCTTATTGTTAATAAAAGGTATTTTTAAAGCTGTAATTTTAAAAGCATACTATTGCTAAAGTTGGTTGGGTTTTTTTAAGGAAAAGCTTTAGCTTACAAAGCTGCATTTTAAACCTTTTTTTCCCCAAACCTGCACAAGATAACATCGTGATTTCGTCTCCTATAAAACCTGCGCATATAAATTTAAACCACTTACTTTTGATACCCCAAGTCAGGTTTTACTAGTGACTTTGCAGTCCTCATTTGCTTGCATGGTCAAACATACATTTATGTGCCTATGAATGCACCACTGATTTGTATTGATTTTTCTCTTCCTAGTTATTAATCAAGGCTGAATGTGGATAAATTGTTTGGAGGTTTTCCCCCTAATTTTCTTAGTGACCTATTCTAGAGTACAAGAAGAAAGAAGTACTGCATACCATTCTATTGAACATACAGAATATACGACCTAGTGCTCATTAACTTACCTCCTCCATGGGGTTTCCAGTGTTTCAGAAACAAGAACGTATTTTCTATTGTTACTATATTCATTTGATGAACATTTAAGCCAAGGCTTCTCGAAGTTCAAATCTAATATTGCACAAGTCACCTAACTTTGTTAGCATATTAAAATCTCAAGCATCTGTTTAGGAACCTACTTCTCAATAAGTCTGACTGTTCTGGTGTCTTTATCTGGAATATCAATATTCAAAAGCTTTCCTACATTTTTAACCTGCTGATTGCATCTTTTCCTTATGGGAAATCAATTACTCTTACCTACAGTAGCAGAATTTTAAAAGGATACAATCAGAGCTTGAATTTCATTCTCTAGTTTAACTTCTGGATGCTGTGTTTGTACGTCCCTTCTGTGCCCCTTGTTTAAATTCCCTTTGGGCTTCAGATAAGGTCACTGTTGTGCTGCATTATTCCAGAACAATGGCATGAGAAGGTCCTGATTTCTCTGAGGTCTCTTGTATCACCCCTTACAACTGTTATCCAAAGAGCAGTGCAGCTCTTGTGTTCCATTTGCTGTATTGATTCACCTGCCCAGCTGTAAAACCACAAACCACAGCACTGTGAATTTCTGTGAATGGTATTATAGTTTTGTCTGTGCATGTTCTAGTGGATCTAACTGTAATGCAGAGCTGTTAATCGTAATTATTAATTATATATTGGCATACTTTACAGTTTTCTGATATTGTGCAAAGCCTTTTGTTTCAGGTGAGGGCTTTTAAAGAGTTTGCCTTCACTGTCGAACTATATGTAGGACATGACCTTACTCAAGGTTTCTAAGCAGACATCCCTATTGAGGTTAGGTTTTCCTATGATAACTGAATATGATTTGATTCTATATTTATTGCTTACAAAGGCTGTGATTAGCATCATTCTAACCCAGAATGTATTCTGAGTGCTACTGAAGGTAAAGGCAGACGTTGCTCTTCTCTGCTCCTGTTAGCTGCCATCCAAAGATTAAATTTGTTTTCAAGTAAAGGCAAAATTAACTCAAAGAGAGCATTGTGAGAATTAGCCTGTTAATCAAAAGCCAAATCTGTTATCCAATATCAGTAGAAAAGCAACGGAAAAAAAAAAAAAAGAAGGAATATTTTTGAAATAGGAATCATGGAATCACAGATTGGTTTGTGTTGGAAGGGACCTTAAAGCTCATCCAGTTCCAAGCTCCTGCCACAGGGAGGGACACCTTCCACTAGAGCAGCTTGCTCCAAGCCCCTGTGTCCAACCTGGCCTTGAGCACTGCCAGGGATGGGGCAGCCACAGCTTCTCTGGGCACCCTGTGTCAGCACCTCACTTTACAGTATTTATCAGCATAATGCATGAGTTTGTATACCACACTTCGTTGTGTTTTTCTGAGCACTGGCCATGCAGCAGGACATACCAGAGGGATGTAAAGATCAGTGAGAGAAGTGTCAAACCACTGCAATATCACAGTCTTCAGTAACATGTCACAAAACATGCCCTTACCAGGCAGTGACTGGGTTGCTAATGTGTTTATTTCAGCTTAGTGTGTGAGACTTAAGTCTTGTTTGATCTTTTATGGTACTCACTACGTGGTGTGAGGGCGTGTTGAAAAGTCTTGCCTTTAGGATTAATGTAAAATGTGGTTTGTGTTCAACTGTATTACATGTTTCTCTGCAGGTAAGACATCGTATCATCGGTCTTTTGTAGTAAAATGTGCTTTTTAAGAGATACTGCCACAACACAAAACAGCTCGGGTAAAGTCTTGTGTTCTTTTTTATACAGAAGTTACCTCAGTGTTTCTTCTTAAGGAAATAAAGAGAAGCCAGGTAGCAAGAGAAAATGAGATCTTTCCTGCCTAGAAAATGCTGGGAAACCATAAATGCTTCAGTGTTTAGCAGTTTATAGATGCGTATGGAAACAGTTGTCCTAATTACGTTCTGTAAGACAGAAGCCACCTCCTGGATGGAGTAGCTGGGGCACAGAGAAAGTGACAAATTTGCCAAGTGATGTCTGATGTCCTTGAATAAAATAGTGTGGTTAAGAAGTCGTCCTTTCTGGTTCTCATCCAGAAACATACACGCACAGAAGCGTGACAAAATGAACGTGCACATCGTAGTTAGTGTGTAATATGTTCACAGCTGAAGCAAGCTGCTACATTATTGATGCCAATTCTTGTGTTCAGTGGATGGTCACTAGATGGCATTCTTTGGGTACAGAATTTAAGGGGGAAATAATCTATAGCGTTTAATCTGTGTTCAGCTGCATTTCAGTCCACTGTTATTTCTTCCTGAGTATGAAAACTTCATAAACGATGTGTTAGGGCATTAGGAGAGAGGGGGGAAAGGAAGCATTTTGCTGTGTTGTGTTACTTCAGAGGCTGTACTTTCTAAGCAGTGTAGTTTTATCTTGAGCTCTAATAATATTGTCTAAACATTTTTGAATACTTTTCTGGTTAGTATATCTGGAAATATGGGTTTAGATTATAGATTAATGCAGATCTATGAGTCTGTTCTGTGTTTTGCTCACACTCCTTAGAGAAAATAATCTGTCACTGTGAAATGTCCCAGATAAGATCACATCTTGGAAGTGCTTGAAACTGAAAGCAAGTAATCAACAGCACTTTGTGGAATAGAACTGCAGGAAAACCCTGGCAATCAGAGGATGAGTGCACATACTTACTCATACTGTCTCTTTTAGGGCTGGGACAAGGCATGCATGTATGATAACCTGCCTCTTGGAGTCTGATCAGAAATTCCATTTAGACCCCAAGACCATATCTTGATAAAACTTATCAAAACTATCACAGTATGCAGTAACTGAAAATATATTTTTCTAGTAAAAGCACTAAGTCCTAACTGGCTACATGACTGTTTCCATACCTCCACCAGTGCCGTATTTTAGGATGAATACAAGCAGTCATCGTTGATTTCTTAGCTGTGTTTCAGATCTGACTCATCTATTTTGTTCTAATTCAGAATGAGAGCTGAAGTATCTCAGGTGGCTATAAACACTGTTCTGTGAGTGCTGCTGAACAGCAGCCATTTGTTGCAGACAGCCTCCTCTGGGCCTGTTGGCCAGTTGTTTTCATTGCCTCAGTGGCACAGAGGGAGGGTTTGCTAAGGTAGAACGCTCTGGGTTTCATGCTGCCTGTGCTACCCGAATTTTTAAGTATAACCGGGGAGATTTTGTGTATTCAGCCTGTTTCAGGTACAGGATTATACATTTTCTGGCTTTGTCTGTGCCATTCTCTAACGTGTTCTTGTAACAGCTGGGGAACCGTATAGTTTTGAACGAGTCACTAGCACATATTTCTAGTTTAATAGCAAAACAGCTTGTGCAGCAAAGAAAAATGATGCTCAGCACTCTAATCCTTAGAAATTTACATACCTTTTTGTGGCTTTATAAATAATAAAAAGTAAAAGCTGTTACCAGAGTCCTCGTTATTTGAAGGTAATGTTAATCCATTTCCTAACAGCATAGAAAGGGGACAGTGACTCAATAGGTGGCAGTCTGCTTAAGCCAAAGAAGAAACAGTGTGAGCATAAAGGACTGAGATTTGGATGGAGTAAACTAGTTATTAAATATTTCTATTTCTAAATATCATCTAAAGTTGCTATAGCTTGCATCTGTTATTAGAATCCTCTGAGCTATTGGTGGTGTCTTTTCTGCATCTTGAGCTGTTCTGTAAAACCACGATGATAACCCTCTAAATGAATTTGAGGAGCTCTGCTGTACAAAATGAAAAAGAAATAGGTGAGTTCCCATTACATTTTTCCATACATTTCTCTTCATAATTTGTCAAGATTTGAGCTTCATTCCTGGGTACGATTTTATACCCTTCTCTGAAGACAAATTCTTCCGTGACATAATTGCCGCAGTTCTGATACATCAGTACTTGACATTCTTCTAACCAAGCAGGAGCTCTTTCCACATCTGTGGTTTATGGCTTCCTCTGGCCCAAAGGCACTTGGGCCATACTGGTTTCCAGTAACAGCTCCTTTTCCTCTATCCTGCTGTCTCTTCCTCTCACTCTCCTCTCCCATTTAGTCTCTTCAGATTTTTAGTCTCTTCTCATAGACTTATTTTCCAAAAAGCTGCTCTGTGTAGCTATAGCTTCTATTTTTTTCCCCTGTTTTTGCTTCACACACAAAAAGAAAGCTCTGTCATCACATTCTACCCAGTGTTTTCATCTAAATCTTTTATAGGATAATCCTTAGAACAGGAATTGGTGTTTTTCTCTTGAAGGTGAATGGCCTGTGCCCCTGAACACCTCTTGTGCCCTTCCTAGAGGCTAAATCCTTTGTATATGGTCTCATCTCAACAGCAGAAGTTTCACTTTCAGCCTGTGGCAAAGGTGGTCTGTCAGGGGTTTGTATTGGTGATGCTGTAGCATCTATCAAACAAATTGTTTCCCTCAGGCTAGTCCTCATCCTCAGCAGTGTGAGGGACCTCTCTCTCGTTCCATCCTCCTGGTTGCTACGGGGGAGACTAGATACCATTTTTTTTTACCTACGTGATAGATTTGTGTCCCCAGCAGTATATAAACTGTTTGAAAACTAATAACACAAAAATACACTCATTAAAAAAAATATAGGCTGAAGCTTTACTGGTATAAAGCAGTGTGCATTCTAAACATGTTAAATATAATTCCTTTTGCCTTCATCCCACTGTGTGCTTACTTCACTCCCAGCCCCTTTCAAGTAGGCTACAATCACTCCTCCTCTGCATGAAAGGAGCGCACTCATAAAATACATAGCTTAAAATAAAGCTAAAGGAGTTGCTTATTTTCATGTAACACAGAAGATGTGGGCGTTAGAGGCAAAAAGCTCTGATAACTTGCTTAAGCTGCTGAAACAGTGTTGGTGGAGACATGGGAAGATCAGGTATGAGCAGGTTGAAGGGAGGTTTTGATAATGTTTGGGAAGTTCGGCACTGAAGCTGGCTTGTCCTTTCCCTACGTGTTTGGCCAGATGTGGATGTGGGGGAAAAATGTGGCAAAGATACACATATTGCCTGGAGATCAGGTTCAAACTTAAACAGGGGAAGTTTAGATTGGATATAAGGAAGAAGTTCTTTACTGTGAGGGTGGTGAGGCACTGGAATGGGTTGCCCAAGGAAGTTGTGAATGCTCCCATCCCTGGTGGCATTCAAGGCCAGGTTGGACAGAGCCTTGGGTGACAGGGTTTAGTGTGAGGTGCCCCTGCCCATGGCAGGGGGTTGGAACTGGATGATATTAAGGTCCTTTCCCACTCTAACTATTCTATGATTCTACGATTTTGTCACTGGATGATGTCTGAGGGAGCTGAATAAATGTTCAAGGAAGACCATGTGGATGGTATAGAAGTGAAAATTCACATAAACTTTGAGCTCTTGATCCACTGTCTGCCTGCATGTAGCTGCAGTTTGTATTCAGTAGCTTATGTAGGGACATGGGAGGGGGATTGTTTAGCTGGGTTTACTCAGGTATGGATGGTAAATGGATGATGAATCATGGAAGAGATAGAGAAACTGTTGTGTCCTGTGAATCCCTCAATAGGAGTAAATGAACAAAGGGCTGTTCAGTAGAACCCTTCCTAATCCCCCCGAGATTGCTGTATTGTTTATTTGTGGGGTTTTTTAAAATATGAACAATACAGCATAATTGTGAGCCTTTCTGTTGGGAACAGGGAATAAATTGAGCTATAAATCAGAACTGTTTCCTTGCCCAGATTTGGATAGATTTGGAGCAATTGTTGCCTGATTATCAGGTTCCAGCTCGTGTATTGCTGGTTCTGCGTCAGTGGGGTTTGAATTCCTGCAGGCATCATCCTCTGGAATGAAAAATCCTTTCTTTTTTCATTAAGTTCCCATTTTTGTAACTCTGTGAGTAGAGTCCAGTGTTTCCTATTTTCTTCAGCTACAAGCAGGCACCTAGGAATGGAATAAATGGGTTCTCATTTGAAAAATACTGCAACTATTGATAGTACAACTTAAAAATGATTAAGGTATACAGGAAATGTTTAGGGAAGGGAAAATGCATACATTAGGGGAATATTTAGGTGAGTGCCTTAAACTTGTGATAGATACCTGTGTATCTCTTCATCAGGCACTGTAGTGGTAGGACAAGGGGGAATGGGTTTAAACTTAAACAGGGGAAGTTCCAGTTAGGTATAAGGAAGAAGTTCTTTACCATGAGGGTGGTGAGGCACTGGAATGGGTTGCCCAGGCGAGTGATAAATGCTTCATCCCTGGCAGTGTTCAAGGCCAGGGTGGACAGAGCCTTGAGCAACATGGTCTAGTGTGAGGTGTCCCTGCCCATGGCAGGGGGTTGGAATCTTAAGGTCCTTTCCAACCCAAACCATTCTATGATTCATTTCATTCATTCTATTCATTCATTTTATGAGAGGAAGTTCCCTTAAAAGAAATGAATTCATCTCATGTAAAACACTTCTTCAGGATGGGTCTCTTGGGCCTTCTAATCTATCATACAGGATCAGTGTGTGGCAATGACACTGTATTGTAGTTGTCTAACATAGTTCCATGTTATCTTGTTCTAGTCTTGTCCACTAGTAATAAATACGTTTTTTCTACATAATAACATTTCATGACTTTGCATAATTTCCGGAAACATGGTTAGTGAATTGGAAATAATTAAATGAAAAGAGTGGTTGATGGTTCCTTAATCTTTTTTTATGCAACATAAATGCCAGTGTAAAATACACAATACTAATAGCTACTTAATGCTCGTGTAAGATATTGTGCAGTGGGAAAATAACTCTGCAAATGAGTAACTGGCACAAAGAACTTCTGAGAGACATGTAAGAAAGTGACTCAAGTTTTACTGTGTGAAACTATAAAACAGACTGGAGTGTGATATAATCTTATCACTACTGGGCTCAACTGTGCAGAAATAACACAGTTGCCTACTATTATCTTGATGAGTGTCTTTGAAATCTTTGCTAATCAAAGGCATAATTTTGGGCTTCCCAGTGTCCACAGCCATGATAAGGGGAAAAATCACATTCTGGGGTTCTTTGTCCCTAGATGCAGGTACAAACTGCATAGCTGGATAAATGTTCAGAGAAATCCTGTTTCCATATAGTTGCATGTCTGTGACAGTAGATAATGTATCCAGACCATGCAAGAAAATCATGCCTATTACTTTAATAGTGGTCACATCTCAAAGCTATGAAGAGTATCAATAGGAAATGTCTATTCTTTTACATAGGGGTTGATCCTTAAAGGGAAATAAAGACAATTTTCTCCATCCGGGATGCTGAAGTTTAGGTATTAGCCATGTATGAGTTTGAATTGCCTCCTGGATAACAGGTCAGAAATTCCTTGCATTTCTGTTTTTACTGCTACATATCTACAACAAGACACCGAATTAAACACCAAACTCTGAAAAACACTGTACACTGTACAACGTTAACTGGTTGTCCTAGTTTCTCCTACACAGTGCTTGCAACACTGAGACATGTGAATCATAGAATCAGCCAGGTTGGAAAAGACCTTTAAGATCATCAAGTCCAACCATTACCCCAGGACTGCAAAGTCCACCCCTAAACCATGAAGCCTAATGAGTAGGTTTCAAAAGGTGGTATATGTCTTATTAATATACCCAGGACTAGCACTTGGAAGCAACCTCTGAATATGAAAGGGAGGCTATAGGAAATCTGGAGAGGGACTTCTTACAAGAGCATGTAGGGATAGAACAAGGGGGAATGGCTTTGATCTGACAGAGGGGAGATTTAGATTAGACATTAGGAGAAAATTCTTCACAGTCCCAGACTGGATTGTGTGAAGGGATCTTAAAGCTCATCCAGTTCCAACCCCCTGCAACAGGCAGGGACACCTTCCACTAGAGCAGGTTGCTTCAAGCCCCATCCAACCTGACCTTGAACACTGCCAGGGATGGGGCATTGTCCAAGAATCCTGGCCTTCCTGTCAGCTGAAGAAGCAGCACAGATGTAAAGAAAATCCTCCTCTCACACTATATAAACTGTGACTTTGGGGAGGGGGAGACATTTCTTTTTTTCCAGCAGATCTTCGGATTTGGTAATAAGCATTCATGAAGTTTTGCAAGTAGTTAGACTGTGTCCTGCTATCAATGTACTTTAACTGCTGATGTGCAGCTTGGGTGGGAAAATCTCCCCCTTCATTTTTCTTACTATTACTTATCTAGAGGATTTTCTTCTCTCTATAATTTGTACTCTCCACAAAGCTGATGTGATCTTTTCTTTTCTCCCACTAATTTCTACTTCTCTGACTTTCTGGGTGAAGAAGTCCATTTCCTTAGATGCCTAATTGCACATTCAGGAAACCAGTCATTCCTCTTTTGGCCAAGTAATGCCCATTCTGCTTCACTTTCTCTCAGAGCAGAATATATGATGGCTTCTATTACTTCAGGAATAAAACTGCTGGTCTTCAACACAACATCTTGGGGGGAGGGAAATCAGGTCGCTGAAGCTTATTCTGTAGAGGAACACTGCTAATAGGAAATGATAGAATGCTAAGAATATACCTGCATTGAGGGTAGGTTGTTTAGTTGCTGCTTATTATGAGATGTTTGTACCTACAGACAGGATTAGGAGTAGTTACCTATAACTAGCATTTCAGTTTGACATTCTGTTGAGAAAGAGCTTTGAAAAATAAGTGTTATTAGTGCTTCAGTTATGGGAGGAACACCCTGCTGATCAGCCCTGAAAACACCTCAGCAGAGTCAGGCTAGTGCTGCCAACGCTGAACATCTCTCAGCTGGTTTTTGTGGTTGCAAGTCAAGATGAATAAGGAACCCGGTTTAAAGAGAAAAGCGCTATGAATCTGTAGCAGCTTCCACAAGAATCCTACAGAGGTGTGAGCATTTGTGGAAATACACGGGGTATTACTAATAACCTGAATTATTGATCAGATCATTTTCTGATAGCAAAACGCACTTAACGCTGACAGAGCCATAAATACTATAGTGTGAATAGCAAATCTACCTTCAGCCACCTTATTCCTGCTCCCCGTTTCTAGGTGAGATGTTTTCTTTCAAACTATTGTCTTAAAAAATTTCACATCACCGTGTTACTGAGGTGACAAGTTGTCAACTTCAGGCTACGTGATGGGCAAGGAGATTATTTAACAGCAGTTACATGTCCTTCCTTTCCTAAAATGATAGTGATGTTGTATGTATGCCAGTAACTTGTAGTGCCTCAGCAGTCCTGTAAAGAACAATTAGACAGTGATGTATTAAAACATAATTATCTAACCAGTTAGATCATTGTGAGTATCAAAAAATCTCTTCAAGCTGTGCAGATCGTTATCCCTGTGAAGTGATTATTTCACGTACTGTCTTTGTGCAGGGTTTTAGGGTCAATAGAATGAATAGGGGATTTTTTTTATGATGCATTTGGAAGATTAGGCTTGCATGGTCTCTTTGGAGATCAAGGTTGAGTATGCTGAGATGCAATTTATGTGTGAGAAAGAGATAAGGAGAGAGAGAGGGAGTGTGGTGAGAAGGTGCGGGTGTGATTATCAAGCAACCTGGCTAATCCAGGTTGGCTTAATACACTCAATTACATTTTTAGAAGGGAATAACCCTCCTAAGTACGTACCTCAGTTCTGTGCATCCCCTCTTTGAGACACACCACTGCAATACAAAAGTTCACTAATTCAAAATCTCTTCCACCTCACTTCCTTATCCCTGCCCCAGTCAAATTTTAGATGTCACAAAGTCCACAGTATGAAAGTTTCTCTTAGGTCAAGGCTACCTTTTCAGTAAGTATTCCAGGTTTTAAAGTGGTTTGGAGAGGTTCAGCATGTCAGTTGGGACGTTCACTGTGTCAAACCTTTTATACAATTTTTCTTTAAGATGGGGGAAGAAAAATGCCTTCTGATGCCAGTAACCCTGTCAATCCTGATGGGTTAATAGGCTGCAAAGTCACCTTTCCATTATTTTCCTCCTCCTCTTCTTGGGGAGAAACTCTTCGAGTCTGAAATGCTTTGCAGATCAGAGTAGTAAATGTTCTGGCACCTCCAGCTGCCAGCCAAGGGTTCTGATTTGCCCCATTGGTTTTGAGCTCCAGTAGAAGAGATCTGAAGGACCAGAGAGATGGACCAGCAGATCTGGCCCTGTGTTCCCGGGCCAATTCCTGTTACATCTTTTCCTTTTTTGGGGTGGAGCTGACCTACACTTCTCTCTCAGTGGGGACCGGATCACCAACCTGTTATAACACATTTGAGGAGATACAACTGAAACCTACAGTTGGTGAGACTTTTTCTGTATATCTGAAATGATGAGGACCTTTATGTAAAACCTGAAACTTCACTGAGATCAACTGTCTTTTTCTGGTGACTCTTTAGCAGGGATTAGTTTAGCAGAGATTATTGTAAGCAGTTTCATAAAACAAGGATTGTGTATAGAGGTGCGCTATTGTTGAGTTAATGGTGCTGTCTACTGAGGTATGATACATAAAAGAGTTACTAGTAACTGCTGACTGTGTGTAATGCATCTGTATTCCTGCCTTCTGTCTCTACCCTTTCTTGTCAGTCAGCCTCCTGGATTTGTTTCTTCATGTGAGTAACACACCTCGAGTATTGGATTCCTTCACTTACAGCATGTTACAAATCTCATAACTAAAAGTCTCCTAAGTACAAAGATGCAACATAATTAGTTTTTTCTTATTAGTTTATAGGCATTAAGCAGGATATGTAATGGAGTTTCAGGAATATATCAGTCTTAAGAGAATTAATTTCCATAAGGCTCCTTGCTTCCAAGAATTAGTTATTTAGACTTACAGAAAACGTCTGGAAATAACCTTTTTCTTTTTTGCTATTTCTGCTCTTTTACCCTTTGGATATCTTAGAAAAATATATTTTGACGTTTCTGTTACAATTACAAATGTACATTTTGGTTGTTATACACTGAAAGCTCAAATACTTCTTCAGCTGAACTGCTTTCAGAGAGGTAGGTTTATTACGTGTATGATTTCTCTCTTGCCTTTGGTGACTGTTTACACTCCCTAATGCTCTAAATTGCAATGCTGTTTGGAGGAGAAATGCCCTGGAGGTTTAGGTAGTCATGGTGGCTTTATGAATGTTGTAATAAGCTGTTCACAGAGATCATTTCAGTGATGATTTTCACTTAAATTTCCACAATTTCATCCAAATAACATCATTTCAGGTGTAAGATTTTTAATTTCTGTAATACTTAATGTATTCCTACACTTACATGCTCAAATATTATTCCAAATTCCAGATTTGTGTATCACCATACACTCTTTGCTTTAATCCTCACTGGATGAGACTGGCTTTTGATGATAACGGGACAAGTCAGTATTCAATCAGAGTACAATTTAAAGCCATGTAATTTTCTAGTGATCTCTTCATGGCATTGTATTTCCTAAAGGTTGCACAGTGTGTTACAAAAATCTTTACTTTAAAAAGCATTTAACTGTCACTTTTAAAATACATTCTTAATCTAGATTCAACTAAATGTTAGAAAATGCAACTTGAAAGGGTCTGGCTTCAGGTATAGGTAAAAGATTGTCAGATTGGAGAAGGAAGACCTACTTTCTGCTGCTTTTTTAAAGACTCCCAACAGATGAAGAAAAGGCATTTCAGTGCAAGTGTTAGAACCAACAAACTGAAAGTTAACGTAATAAGGATAATATATAGGCAAGCTGATTTGTAGTATGATCTTTTAGTGTTCTTAATGTATATTCCCTCCCTTTTTTCCCCAAAACTTAGACGATGAAAACTGGCCTGAATAGGGTCCACTCCACTAGAGACTTTCATGTCCTGTTTGCTTCACTACCCTTTGCTCCCTTCTGTAGTCCCATTCCTTTCCTAAGCAGTTTCTTTTTCTGCACAGTGCTTTCTCTACTAGCGTTAGTCTAAGCTATCCCTTTTTTCCCTCATGCTGGCTTTTACATCCTATGAATTTAAATGTAACTAATTAGATTTCATTCCCAGTACTGCCATAATGCCAGCAAGGAGAACCCCGAGCATGTAAGAAAAAACAGTTTCAGCCTCCTGAGCACTTGCTTCACTGATGTACCCAGTACTTCAGGGCAGAGAGTGCTTGCCTGTGGTCTGGAAACAGCGCTCACACAGAATAGAGACTTGGCTGCAATTAAAAATGTAAGAGATCTTTTTCTCCAGAAGTGTGTTTCCTCCATCTCAGATCATACTGCTTGTGGTCTAACGGTGGTTGTTGGCTGAAATCAGTAACTATAAGTATGCTTGTCAAGGGGACTGCAGCTAGCATGTTCCTGGCACACATACATAGAGCATAGATACTAGATCTCAAGTCTCTGCTCCGGTCTTTGCAACAGCACTATTTATTCAGTAACCTCACTCTTAAATATAATTACAGTCATTTGGGAGATGTTTCCTGGAAAAGTGCAATGCAGACAATCAGAACTTGACAACTTTGTCATTAGAATGCTGTAACTGTATCTTTTCAAGGCTGCCCAGTGTTTTCTCTAATCAGTTGTACTGCAATAGTTTGTTCTTCAAGAGTGAAAGAAGGGGGTAAGTAACTGGGTAGTAATATTAAGTTCATATAGCCTGAAAATGATTCTGTGATTCTGTGAAAAGTTTTGTTCAGCCTGGAGAAGAGAACCTTGGAGCAAGTGAGACCTAAGAGCAGCTTCCATTGCCTAAAGGGGCCAACAGGAAAACTGTAGAGAGACATTTTAACCTGTAACTGTTCAAGGCCAGGTTGGATGGGGCTTGGAGCAAGCTGCTCTAGTAGAAGGTGTCCCTGCCCACGGCAGGGGGTTGGAAGTGGTTGAGCTTTGAGGCCTCTTCCAACCCAATGTGAAGTAACTCTCTGCCCTTATGGCTAAATATTTGTTCATATACAGCAGCACAGTCCCAGTTTTACATGATTTGAAATTTTCCTGTGTGACAAGAGGTAGGAACAGGTTGACTGCAGAGCAGCAGGAACAGAGGAAAGCAAAGTGACATATATCCCACACTGCTCATTTACCTGCTACGTGAACCAGATGAGAACTATACACTATGAGATAGAGAACATGTGCTGGAACTTCAGCATGGGGGCTCTGAAGATCTGTGTGTGCCATGGAATAAATCTATAAGCACTTGTGCACATAGGGAGAAGAACGGGTGCTTATACTGCTGTATACTATGTATATTATTTATGCACAAAGATCATATGGATGCTGAATTGCAGTTACCTTTGTAAGTAAACCTCCCCCCCCCAAAAAAAAAAAAAAATTGAGCAAAACATTAGTCAGACATTATATTTACATCAAATATTTTAAGGCTTATTAGCCCTTTAATGCAGATCAAAGTATTCAGTTCTGTATTGCTCATCAAAATGACTAAAGTGAAGTATCTTTGACCAGTAATTGAAAGACAAGTTTTCACATACAATGGATTTTCATGGCAAAATGAATGTGTGTTATTAACTACATTTGTGCTTTGCAGCTGATAGAGTCCAACTTCATTGTGTGCTTGTTACGTGAGAGGTATTTTTAATGCTTTTTCCTTTTTTTTCCCCCTCTTATAGGCTGTAAAAGAGTGGGTTTAAAAAATAAAGCAGTTTTGTTTTTAGAACACTACAACAATATATAGAAGTGATAGCTGTGCCACGTTCCTAATAGCTGGGTTGAATCATATTCTTTCCCTCTAATGGCATGCGTAATTGCTCTGGGTTTTCAGGCGTCCTTCACTCGCACTTATTTAGATTAGTGACTGATGCATTTCCATGGAAACCTGCAGTAGGGGGAAAAAAAAAGTCTCAGTACAGTGTGGAACTGAAAGGACGTGGGCTTTGAGCCTCAGCTGATAACTTGTGTGTGTGAAACAAGACTTGTGTGTGGTCATCTTGCTTTGGGATTTGTGTTGTTGCTGTTCTCTAAAAAGTAAGAGTTGCTTCCAGCAGCATTTTGTATAAAGAAGTCAGAACACTTGTCCAATCCTGAGGTTCTTGAGAAGCTTCAACTTACTTCTATGTAGTTAAAATAGTACATTTTGAAGTTAAATGGCTGGGATGTTTTTCTTCGGGAGGATGCAGATGCACGCACAACTGAAGCTTAAGCTGGTTAGAAACTATGGCTGAAAAGTCAAGATCCGAGAAGAGAGTTCATTTTGGAGGTATTGTGTATAGCTTGAATGAAAATGACTGGGTTTTGAAGTGGTGGTGGGGAAATGGAGAGGTTTTATATGAAGCGAATAGTGAACTTGGTCAGTGAAATGCTTGGGAAGTGGAAAAATATGTTTGGAAAATACTTTAGTAAACTTTGCACAGTATTGCTTTTCTCAATAACTCGTTCGTTCTTAATATGCGCTGCCTAACATATAATATCCCTTTACTAATCTTATGTTTACTGCTTTCTTAGGAAAACTTCATTATTGGTGTTCTCAGCTATTCTTTCTAATTTCCAGGAACATTTAAGGTTTCAGCAGGTCATAGATCTTCAGATGCGTTCTGTTAAAGCAGTTGCTCTTATCTGTCTTCAGTGCTGAAAGGACAAGCACCTCCTCTACTGTTTAAAAAGTAGGAATGTTTTCAGGTTTTGGTCCTTTCCAGCTGCAGTCATCCCAAGTGCTGGGAATACTGGTGTGGGTTCCATTATATAATGTATAGTATATTATTTGTATTATATCAACCTGTAGCTGTATCTATATATTCTGATAAAGCATCACAAGCTCGATTTGTACTCCAGTTCCCTTAAAAGCAGCATGGTGTTCCTAAGGGACTTAGCTGTTGTGATAGCTCTCTATTTCAGACCCCCTCAGGAGCATGGCAAGGAAGGAATTCTTCCTGTTGAGCAGGGAACTATACACACCACACACATCTGCATCTATTTGTTCCAACCTTATCTTTCTCTCTCCGGTCCTGTGTAAACTCCAGTACAACATTGCTTAGCAACATTCTGCTCTGCCAATCTGAGCTATTTGTTCTCTCTGACTGAAGTAATCATATTAAACTATAAGTTATTGTGAGGCCCTTACAGTAGAAGCTGCACAGTGTTCCTCTGTATGTCTGTTGGGTTTTGGTAATGGTGTGCTTTATCCCAAGTAACATTCAGACTGTCCATATGCACAGTCAAAGCAAGGGAAGAAAAAGATACTGAGTGAAGGCTTAAAGTTTTGGCTTTTGCTTGATTTATATACAGGGTTATCTTGCTCTTAGAAATGATCTTCATTTTCTAATCTGTCAGATACCTGTCACACTGTCCTTTTTGGATGCTGGGGTGGCTAACTTTGGCAAGATTTGGGAAGAGGGTTAAGAAGTGCAATCTCTATATGCAGGGCAGAGTGACAGACATTTGCAGGCATTTTTACTAATGTTTGAAATATTCCTAGAGAACTGAGCGCTCCGGCTCATAGCCTTCGGTGTCCCCTGGTAAAGGAAAGGGAAATCAGAATGTTCTGCAAAGAACAAATGAGTTCTCCACATGGCTTATCTAGCAACAAGTGTTAAAAGTGCTCTCCTGGCATCCCTGTTGGCCTCTCAGAGCAGTCAGGGGGCTGTCTGATGGCAGGAAGAGGAGAACTACATGTAGTTTGACTTGATAACTGACTGTGAACCTGGCAAAGAGATGCAGGAAACCACTGTGTGGAGAGTGTTATGGGGAGAAAGGTTGGGAGGGTCCCTGAACTTCTCACCTGTCTCCCATGCACAGCAGATGACAGCTTCCTATGTATTCCGTATTTTATCTGTACTTGAGAGAATTTGACAGACCATTGATCCGGACTGTAGCTGGTGAAGATTTAGACTTGTGTGAGGCTTTGGTAAGGGAAGAAATTGAGGGGAAATTCTTGTTGAAACTTGCTGTATATGAAAAATAATGATTTTTGAAACTCCATAGAAGATTGGCTTTTCAGGGCCTAACCCAGCCCAAAATAATTCTCCACCTGTTCTTTCCACCTTAGGGTGCAGAATGACCTTCTTCAAAGCAGTCAGTTAATCTTTGTCTGATTGCAAATACGTTGCAGGTACAAATCACAGAACCATAGAATGCTTTGGGTTGGAAGGGACCTTAAAGATCATCTGGATCCACGCTCCCTGCTGTGAGCAGGGACACCTCCTGCTAGACCAGATTGCGCCAAGCCCCATCCAACCTGGCCTTGAACACTGCCAGGAAGGAGTGTTATGCAGACTAGACCACAGCTCCTGCACAGGAGCAAATGCTTCACAAACCTCCAGTGGCATTTCCTACATTTAAGGCAAAGTCAGTGAAAATTGTTACCTGCTTCTGTAATAATATTGAAACAAACAGTTCTATTAGATGGCTGTTCAGGTTCTTGAGGCAGATTTATAACCACGTGGAAATGATTGATTAAAACTGTTTTGGTTGTGTCGTTTTTCATCAGGAAATAAATACCAAAGCTGGCACTCTAATAACCAGAACTGACCAAAATTAGAAGGTTATTCTGTTGTTTTGTTCTGTGAGGTCTGAGGATACCTGCAATAGGGAAAGTGGCACTTAGTGTTGCTTCTTGAGCCTTTGTAGGAAACTTTACACGTGAATGTCTCAGGTACTTTGCCAGCGGTCGACTGCACTGCTCCGAATTCAGGTAGCTTGGTGCTGGCTTATGCTTCACTCATAGAATATTTGCAGGGAAGATGGAAACTATGATTACAATAATTTGTGCCACAAATCGGTTCCAAAGAACTGGAACATCACACCATCTGAGGCTTTTAGTTCAAGAAACCATCCTGACCTTCAAAATAAGTAATATTTACAACAGATTATATGGCCAGCAGGCAACAGATAAACAAATCTTTGCTCTGCCTAAATTGGAAAACCAGGATGCCTTTATTTATGTGTTTAGCTGCAATTTGGGATCAACAATGAGAAATGGATTTTATAAAGTACACACTGCATATTGCTATATGTAGTAAAGGATTATGCAGTCTATTGCTTCATTTTAGACCTGGTAAAAGCTGTATGTTCCAGCAGTGATCAAACTGTGTGCAAATGGACCAAATCCATCCTTGGGTGGTTGTGTGTTACCAGTCCAGGTCAACATCCATCATTTTACAAGTGAAGTCTGTAAGTCTTTGTGCAAAGAGGGGGAAAAGTACTTCCTCTTCCAAGTGGTTTCTTTTAATGGCATCACCCACACCTGTGTCTGGGTTTGCTCAAGACAATAAGTTAATCCTCCATTTCACCTGATACCATGGACCCAAAGCTCCCTTGCAGCACCTGCGCTGGGCTGATTAACTATTCCCCTGCACACGGGTTATAAATGAGAGGAAGAGGGAATAAAGGCCTGTGGAAGTCCAACAGAACAACTTCTGAAGGAAGGACCAAGTGATCACTGCCATGGTTTGAAATTTGCCTGCAAATGAGAGAAGAGCCACACAAGAGTAAACTTGGTCTGTGGTGCCAGCTCTGCAAACAGGTTAGCAGCAGGTTGCTTAATACAGGGAAGACCTAGTTCTGAAACTGAATCTACCTTAGAGATTTGCCACGTCTTAATGCACCTATAACTTTGCGTCTTTGTAAGACACAAATGCAAGCACATGAGGTTATGTTTCAAGTCAGAGTTAAATCTTAGCAACAGAGTTGTACAGGTAAGTGGTAAAGTCATCAACAGAATACAGAATTCGCCTATTTAGCTGTGTAAGTATTATTCACTGTAAGAAGCACATGCTTCAACAACTGTTTGCTGTTCTTTTTGGGTATAAGTGAGCTTTCTGATAAAGAGAAAACTAGTGAGATAGGAAACCAGTGTTCCTTCACAACTGTCTCTCCAGTAGTTCTACCTTGAATATTTCAGTTATTAAGGTTCCTCTTGCAAGCAAAATTCCTGGTGCACTACATTCATCAGCCATTTCAGCACCCTTTGTGAATAAGCTAATTCACTCCAGCTTCCTTCTCTAAGGATGCACAGAGGAATTAACATCAGTCTTCCTTTCTTTTTTGAATATAGGAGTTAGCAGGGAAAAATAAAAGGCAGGGAGGCACCCAAAAATCTGCTGTTCTGGTCAAGGAGTTGTTTTTGAGACATTCTTACACCTATTTTCAAATCTGAGAAACTTCAAAAACCAGTTAAGATCTGCTGTTTATCAGCTTCAACTGAAAGAAAAATAGGCTGAGAGCACCACGCTGAACGAAAACTGGGATTTAAAGTCGTCTGCAAGCTTAGAAAGAAGAAAAGTGAATTATGAAGTAAAGCTATTCATTAGTTTCCAGCTCGTGATGCTTTCATCGTGAAATCATAGAATGGTTTGGGTTTGAAGGGACCTTAAGATCATCCAGTTCCAAACCCCCTGCCAAGGCCTGCCCAACCTGGCCTTGGACACTGCCAGGGATGGGGCAGCCACAGCTTCTCTGGGCACCCTGTGCCAGCGCCTCAGCACCCTCACAATAAGGAACTTCTTCCTAATATCTAAACCTAAATCTCCTCTCATCGTATTTCTTTTTTCTTGCTGCTCATGGTTTATCCCTTCTAATAAAGCAGCAATATTATTAGTTAAGATCTGCGGAGATACGAAAAAGGTAGCTGTAGTTTCTTCAGAATTCTTGGGTGGAAATACCTGCAGATTTCAGTTTCATGAGTTTTAATACCCCTCTAACAGAAGCAGGCTGTACTTGCATGTCTTCCCAGCAATCTTATGCATTCCTAATTCATTCCAGCTTCAAAGTGATCCGTACTAATGTTCAGGACGGAGGGAAAGCCTGGCCCAGATTTTACAGCACGTAGGAAGAACTAATGCTCGGATCCCTTTACTGCAGCAGCTTCTCCTGTTAAAGAGTAAGGATCCTGTGATCAAATAGCTAGAGGCAAATTCCACTTATATTTCTTGATCACATTGTTGCATTTTTTGCACAGAATCCAAGATCCTGCTCTGCTTGGTTTGGAGGAGGATCTCTGAACTTAGTATTTTCTATGGCTCAAATGACTGCTTAAAGAGAGAAACATGAAATATTATGTCGAATGATTGTATCATAGGCCTGAAAACCCTTTTCATTATTAAAATCTTAATCGGCCATTTTTCATGGAAGAGACCCGTTTTGATGAATCTCCATTTTCTAGGGAGGAAGGGGGATAAGTAAAATAGCTTATTGAGACTTCGCAGGATGTGGTGTGAAGGTGTGTGTGTGTATTTTAATTTGGTTCTTGCTGGAGCAAAGTTCATAGTTATCACTTATTACTCAAAAGCGAACCGCATGCTCACTTAGTAAAGAGTTAAATCAGTAAAAATCTGAACATCATGAGTTGCACGCATGGAAAGGAAGGGGCAGGGGAAGTGGTAGGGTGACTCTTCACTGACAAAATGCTTCTGGCTTCTGAAATGTGACATTTGTTTCCTTAAAACATTGTTTCACACATGCTGTAGATCGCATTGTCATTTAAATCAAAGCTTTTCAAAGCTTTAGTTGTGCTGTGATTTGACAGTAACACTGGGGTCAATTTGGATATTACAATTTTCATCTAAATCAGAGCTTTCCAAAGTTGTGTATTACATTATCAGCTAGATCAAAGCTTTCCGAAGCTTTAGTTACGCTGTGATTTGATAGCAACATTGGGGTCAATTTGCAGTGTGTGGCCTTTGTGTGAAGCAGGTGGGTAAGTGAGTTATGTCTGTCAATCTGGTCACATAAACCAACAGTTTTTGACAAGCATGGAATATAGGATAGGTTATCCCACAACAGCATGGACCTCTGATGCTTAGTTTATTGCATACATGGGAAAAGCAGGTGCTAAACAAATTTTAGTGTAAGAACATCCACTTTATGTTTTTTTGAGACATGGCTTTTAACAAACCTGCTACTGCTTTTTGCTGTTGCTTCATTTACAATAGAGATAATTTGGCATCACTTAGTATGGCAAATATTTTGAATACACATGTACTTAGGGTGGGAAAATAAATGTTGTTAGTGACGTTTTCAATCCCATATGTTTTTTCGCTCTCTTAAGATTACTTTTAGTTTTATCTTATTATTCTTCTTCCTTTTATAATCTTTTAAATGTAATTTTGCAGGGTTGTGATTTTTTTTGATACTATAGGATCAGTTTTAGGAAAGGCCCATAAAAGCGGTGCAGTATTCTTGCAAAACAAGCAGCTAGATAATGGCTAACACAAGTACAGTTGAGTTGTGAACTTGCGTTAACTTTACGTACTATCTGTGTAGCTGGTCGTAATAACGAATTTGAGACTGCTTTCTTCAGCCTCGAGTGACTTTTGTTCTAACCCTCAACATAAATAGCTGTGTAAGCATTTTCTTCACAGAAAGGAGGGGTTGCACTGTGAAAGCCTTTAGCCTCTGACAACTGTTGGATATCAGTGTGCAGATTTATTTCATGCTGCAAATGGGCTTAGAACAGATGGAAACCCTTTCTGCAGCAAGCAGGCTGGAGTAGCAGTGTAACGTGACTTCTACAATCCATGATGTTTGGAAGGTGTCTGCTGCTGTGCGTGGTCTCACCAATATCACACATAAATCAGGCTCTAACACTTTTATTGCTTCTGTTCACCCTGTGGATGCATCGATCACTCTAAACCCTACCAAGAGTGCTGGCAAGAGTCTGACAACATCCCCTCTGGCAGAGCAGCCCCTCCAGTTTCCTAGGAAACCCGGCAGCTGAAATGCCCTGCCAGGAGCAGCAGGGAGAATGAAAGGAAGGAAGACAGTTGCTCTGGGATTTTTTTCCCCTACTTCTTTCCTCTTCCAACCAATATCAAATATGTAAGCAATCTACTACAAATAATAGTGTCAGCATGGTAACCAGGCTGTCTGCTGCAGCATGCCTGCGATAGCTCTGTGCTCATCACTGAAAAAATAGAGCCACATTAGCTGTCTTTGTGGGTTACAGTCCAAATTTCATTTCTTGCCTTTCATGGCAGTGATTTTTCAGCTTTTGATAATGTCTGCAGGCTGGAGCCCTGGGGTCAGTTATGAGAAGAACACAGTGATGCCATAGGGAAGGCGTATTCATATTTCTCAGTTGAGGGAAGCCATCGCTCCTCCTAAGGTGGAAGAAGAAAAAGAGAAAGTGTTTTTCACCTGCATCTTAATTATAGAACCCTAGAATGGTTTGGGTTGCAAAGGACCTTAACATCATCCAGTTCCAGCCTCCCTGCCATGGGCAGGGACACCTCACACTAAACCATGTCACCCAAGGCTCTGTCCAGCCTGGCCTTGAACACTGCAGGGATGGAGCATTTATCACTTCTCTGGGCAACCCATTCCAGGGCCTCACCACCTCACAGTAAAGAACTTCTTCCTTATATCTAACCTGAACTTCCCCTGTTTAAGTTTGAACCCATTCCTCCTTGTCCTATCACGGCAGTCTTTTCCTTGTTCACCTTTTTTCAAACCCTAGAAACTACGTTCTGGAATATCAGGGTTTGAGTCTGTTCCTTACTGAAACGCCTGCACCAATAAAGGTTTCTAATGAGGAGCCAGCTAGGACTTTATCATTCGTATTACCACTGTTGCACAGGCCAACAGTGAGAAGAGACCAAGAAATGCTTACCCCATCATTTTGTTCCCTGCAGATTCCTCTGTGGCTCTCATCATATCAGGACTCACATTACTGTGAGACAGTCCATTAGCTAATGAGAATAAACGTCATAGATGGTTTGGGTTTTTTAGCAGAAAGTGGGGAGCTTTATGTTGATGATGTGTTCTTATGGAAAATAGCCTTGGTAGCTGTAGAGGGAGCCTTCATTTTCCCATAGATAGGTTTTTACCCTGTGGACAGCCATGCAGTGCTGTGAGAGCTCAGCTGTTAGTCATGACCTTTATCCTGATGCTTATGACCACGCATGTCCCATAGCTGTAACCTAGAGGTGAATGGAGGTCTGTAGAGAGAAAGTCTTCCAACCAACTATAAATATTAGCTAGCGATACAAGGGAGTAACTGCAGTAAAATATGGGCTTCTCAGGAAATGTAGAAATTTCCAGTGATACCCCAATGTTCCCTTTTTCTGTCAGTGTAAAGGAAACTGCACTATTTTTGCAAACACTGTATTTCATTCTGCCTCCTAGAATAACTTTTGAACTGATCCAATTTGATGCAATGATATTTCATCTGTGCTGACAGATGTTCTTCTCAGTAATAAAGCAGTAATAGACACACTGCTAGATAATGCTTTTCTACACCTTCTAGGCCACATCTTCTTGCAAGTCTTTCTAATTTGTGTGCACCCAAGTTCAGAAAGAAATCCTTACAGGATTCTGCAGGTAAAGACTCCATAAATGATGTAAAGTTTGTTAGTTTTATGTGCTCCTACCTTGCTGCAGAGCACTGTGATTCAAAGTGCTGGTCTTCAGAAAACCTGGGGATGTAAGAACAGGTAAAATCTGGGACCTTGGTGCTATTTTAATAGTGCTATTATGCTATATATGGCTTGAATTCAGAAAAGCATTTGTTAAACAGATGCCTATGGGTTCTTTGTATTCTTTAGTCAAATTTGAGAAAGGAACCTTTATTTCCCCCTTTTTTTTTCAGTGTGCAGTTCATTATGATGGCAAATTCCTGATCCTTCCCCCCTTTTTGTATGCCTGTACTTATGCTGCGTAATAGGAGAGCCTGGAATCTGAGTCAGAGGTTAGGAAAAGAGGGTAATTAAAGACCTTCCCCAGCAACCTGGGAAACATACCCCTTAGCTAATGATTTCCCAAATAATCCCTGTGAATGCGGTTGCACACAGAGAAGTGGGGAATGTATAGGGAGACAGGGAGCAGATACAAGCTGCAGCTGAAGAATGCTAGCTTGGCAATACCAAGGAGCTGAACAAAGCTATCTGTCTTACTGCGCCTTTCCGTTCCACCCACCTGCTTTGTATTCCTTAATAGCACTGAAATACCATGCTACAGAAAACACTTGCTGCAGAAGAAACATCTGGCTCCTTAGGGCTCAAGGAGGAGATTTAGGATTTCCGAAATAGTCTTCCTCTTACTTTGTTCTTTTAATTATTTATAAGTGGCTTCTGGAAACAGGCTGGTGGCAAACTCAAAGTGGAATCCAGGTTTATGGTTTTCTGTGTTTCTTCTAATTATGTCTCTTGGTATTAATCTGGTTTTTAGGATAGTGAGAAAAAAGAATGTTGCTCGATGGGGAAAAGACTGTAATTCCTGTAGGTCGCTTTATTCCACATCACTGCAGGGCACTGGATTTTGAAATTAAACCTGTCAACTTGGTAACAAAGGCATGACCCATAAAATTCACTGAACCTCTTCCAGCACATGAAGAGTTACAGTCATACAGTGAAGTACTTCAAAGCCAAATCTCTCTGAGCAGCTGTCGTGTAGCCTTGGGTACCACTGATGCTCATTACACTTACAGCTCCTACTCTGTGAAAGGCAGCGTGGTGCCCTCTAGCCTTGCAGCTCATGTGCTGCCTGGCTGAGCTTTGGTTGTGTCTAGGTGGGTCCTGGAGCAAGTTATGTCCCCCTTGGCTGTTCCAGAAAGGCAGCAGGGTAAGGGCAGAAGGAGCAGGGACCTCGGGTGAAAGTAAGGCCTTTTTGGCAGAAAACATAGTTGTAGATGCGTGACAAAGGGACAAAATAAGCCTATACAAAACTATCAAATTGGATTTCCTTGCCCATAGCAGGGGTTGGAACTAGATATTCTTTGAGGTCCCTTCCAACCCAAACTATTCTATGATTTGTATTATAAGTTTCTCCCTCTTTGGCCAGCCTGTAGGAAGGCCTGTTAAGTCTCCTCAAAACTTATATAAATGTAAATATTTCTGGTTATTCTTAGTACTGCTTCTCTTGTATCTTGCAAATTGGTTGCTACTGTGAAGAAACTTTCAGCCAGCTGCAACCTGCATATATATTTTCAGCCATAATTCCTCTGAATTATGTAGGTATTGGTATTTATGTCTCCAGCTGGCAGCACTGTCTATCTACATGTCAGCTGTACTGGTTAAGGCAAGGAAAGATGCATTTTGTCAGCCTTTCCAGTGCTGTCTCCTGCAATGTGCTCCTTGCTCAGGTTTAAAACTTGTCATCCTGCTGATGTGTTTTTTTTCTCTCTTCAGACCAGCACTTGGTCATCTGACAGCATTACCTCTCACAGTAACTTTTAACATACCATGCTTGGAGAGCTAATAACATCTCTTTGGATGGAGTCAGGCTGTCCTTCAGTGAAAAAATCCTGTCTTTCAGTGAAAAAACTCCAGCCATGCAGATGGGATTTCCATGGTCACAAGCTAAACCAGAAACTTCTCAATTTGCTTTTTGATGTCTGTTAGCCTGATGTAATGTGATTGCATTTGAGGACCAAGCTGTGGTTAGGCAAGACTTTTTCCTGTCTCAAAGCCTGCAGTTTATGCTGAAGTATCTTCCCTTGAATGAAGAAGCCATAGAAAAAGGGGCTGCACTAAAGATACTCATCTGGAAAAATGAATACATTAATACAATATTATTGTGGTTAAGTCTGAGTAAGACTTAGAAAATTGATTTGAGCAAGGATTATTGTAATACATAAAGCAACCAGAAGAGGTTTCTTACTTTCTCTTTTGTTAAAGTTTTACTTTATTTGAATGGCTCTTTGGAAGCAGGCTTCTGTGTGTTTTCCTGTCATTCTGAAGAAGGATGTGACAATGAATTCCCTCCTCTACATTCCTTTTGTCCTTCCCTAGAAGTGTAATTTACACACACACACAGTGACAGCCTTTAAGCAAAAGCCCTTTAGAGTATGCTTTTGCTGCCCAAACTAAAGCAACCCAACAATGGAGTAGCGTCTGCATCTTTCCCACATTCTTGATTTATTGGTGCTCCTGTAGGTAGCAACTGAAAGCAGTAAATGAGGAAGCATCTTCACAGTCCTAGAGCAAGAGATATACTTAGCTCTGTTGTTCTATACGTACAGTTGTAAAACTACTTGTGAACATAATGTTCATAGGTCTAGAGGTTGATTTAATGCTGATATGGGAACTGCTTCAGTGGGATGGATGTTTTTTTCCTTAGGAAAGGGCATAAATATAAGATTTTAATGTATCTTAGGTTTTAAATACCTTTTTTAGTAGATATATTGTTGTATTTCATTCCTTTGTTCTTCATGTTTCCCAGATGCGGGGTTTCTTTGGTTTCTGCATCACCCCATATCCCCTAGTTGTTTGGAATCTTTGATTTTGCTGTGTAATAGTAGTACAAGTGTCATAGTACTGTTTCCTGTGAGATTAGATTGATGGTGGTGCATGTGGGCAGCTACTTCCCCCCCTACCCCATTCTCCATATGCCTAATAAAAATCATAGGAATAGCTCTAGTTTTGCGATCACATGTATGTGTTTAAGCAAAAAATACCGGTTTGCATATTTTGATGCTATTTTTCCATCCTTTCTGTTTTTTCTTCTTTCTTTCTTATTGTGTTTAGCTTGTAAGTCCAAGCTCTAAAAGAACCAAAGGTTGGTCTTGAAAGGTTTTAGCCACTGAGGATGTGGATGAAACTTTAAAACTTGGGAATGATATGATGGGGGAGCTACAAGAACTTATCCACTTGATGTGGGTGATGTGACAGATAATGTCTCAACTCCAAAGTCAAATGTTTGCAGAACACCTTGAAACCATGCTAATCCACTGTAAGGGAACAAAAGGAAATGTTTTTTTGCTGTGAGGGCAACTGAGCACTGGAATAGTTTGCCCAGAGAGGTGGTGGAGTCTTCCTCCATCAGGATATTCAAAAGCAATCTGGACATGGTCCAGGGCAGTTGGCTGTAGATGGCCCTGCTTGAGCAGGAGGTTGAACAAGTTGACCTCCAGAGATCCCTTGAACCTCAACCATTTTCTTCTATTGATGTATAGCAGAAAATCCACTTCGAAACTGTAAATTAAACCAGCACTTGATAAAACAGCCCAGAAATACTATTAAAAGTTCTTTTCTTTGTGCAGAAACACGATCAGATAGAACAAAGAAGCTGTTTAGACACTACACAGTTGGATCCTATGACAGCTTTGATGCTTCCAGGTAAGAATTTCTCTTTTTGGTCACAATCTGTTTACAAAACCTTGCTGAGATTTATTTAATTGTTACTTTTTGGCGTAGACTTTTGAGGGGAAGAGGGAAGCAGATTACTAAACAGAGCTGCTCAAGATATCATTCTACATCTAAACTGGTTTTTCCACAGCTTTTTCCCTATGGGATGGGTCCACAAAAATAGTGAGCAATGAAGGAATGAATATCACTGTTTTGTTTTGACAAGTGGTGGAAGAGAGCAGCCTTTCACAGAAGCAGTATGTTCCAGCTGCTGCCACAGTCAAGAACCACTCAAGTTGTTGGAAACTTCAAAAGATCAGGCCTTCTATATCTGCTCACAGCATCATAGCTGCTGACAAGAATCTGAAATAAGATTTTGTGATTAGTTGTTCTGAGTGGTATCTTTAGATCCTAAGTAAAAATTAGGCAGTTAGAAATAAGGAATTAGAAATCAGGTTATTTATGTGCAGTTTCTGCTGAGTAGTCATGATTTTTAAGCAGGTTCTTCTCCCACATGCCTATACAGTCAACTTCTGGTGGAAATGGTGATTTTTAAAGCACAGAACTTCAGTTAGCTGTTGGTGTCTTCTCGTGGTGGCACACGGAATCACTACACTTGTCTCCTGACTAATCACAGCTTGGGGGGGTTATGTTTTCAAGAAAAGCACCTTTTTTTTTTGTAGGAGAATAATTCTGGATCATGTCAAGCAATGATGGCAGAATTTCATGTAGCATGCTGTTTAAAAAAAGAAAGAAAATGTGGTAACTGTTGGTTTTATTATGTGGTTTTAATTCTTGTTATGAGGGTCATGCTTAGTTTCAGTGTCAGTTAATTTGGGGAGGGAGGATGGAGTTCAAGTCAGCTGAAGTAGTTCAGATTCCCAAGATGTCCATGTTCCTGATGGTTGATGCGTGGAGTTCTGAAGTCAGGGGCCTGCTGGTTGTCCACAGCATACAACTCATGCTTTGTAAAATATAAGCATGCAGTTCCTTGGGTTGTGATTTAAAAGAGTGTTGTGATGCGGGATGAAGAGGAAAGGTTTCGTGATACGGTGAGAGGAAGCATGGACTTGTGGTTGACTACAACCATCTCATCTTGGAAGCTCTGGTCTTCCTGTTACTGTAGAGGCTGAGCTACAGGGCATCAGCTCTTGCTGCCGTGACTTAACAGAGAACCCAGTTTCAACATCTTAGATGTTCCCCTGCCATGATCAGCCAAGTTATCAGAGTTTGAGCTGTTGGACAGGGGTGTGATTCGCTGTTGACAGTGATAAAGCTGTCAATGGAAGCTGTTAGCCTGTGCTATGAAACACGTTAACTGTTCCACAGAGCAAGCTCCTTGGTTACATTTCCAGTGAGCAGAGTTGGCTTTTTGCAGGGTTCTTTCGGTGATGATTGCTCTCTGAAATTCATAGCCTGGTCTGTATTTCAGTGTTAGTGGAGAGGGTTGATTGTGTGAATTAGAAGCTGTGGCTGCAGCCCGTTGACTCAGAGATAACAAATAATCCCTACTGCTACTTTCTAAGAAAAGATTTTTTCGTGAGAAAATGTCAGTTCAGTGAAAACCTTTCTTTTTTATTTTATTTTTATTCTTGATTCTAAAGCATTTGGATTTATTGTTGTCTTTTTCCTCAGAAAATTCAGGTCACTTCTTGGGAGAGAACAATGCCACTTGCCTTAGATAGTCCTCTGTTGTTTAGAGAGGTTACTTTTAAAACAGGAGGCCAAAAGCTATGTTCAGACTTAAGGGCTTGAAAGTCATCTCAGGTTTGTCTTTTAACCCGTGAGCTGTTGGGGATGAATGGATTATACTCTCTGCTTTTGGGAAGTCATGGGTAGTATGTGAGATGTTTGGAGGATTTGGAGGGAAAAAGGGGAGGTTGATGGTTTACTTTTTGATCAGCTTTTCTCCTCTTAAGGTGTTTGTGCAGTGCAGCAACAAAGCTCTCAAAAAGCTTCCATTAGCTAATTCATGTCTACAGCTGAGCAGGAGAGTTCATCAGATAAACTGATGGGTTTTGTACAGCCTTATTGTTGAGAAATGCGGTATAAAGCATGTCTGAAACGGTTCCTGATTCTGGCATTGATAGCTGTGAATTGAACAGTAAAAGGGAAAGTAGCAGAGTTCTGGCAGCTGCTGAGTAAAGCAAAGTTTTGCAGAAAGCTCAACTTTCCACAGAGAACCTGAAATGCAGTGGGCCCATTTTGAGGAGTAATAGAAGAAATGGAGAGGGAAAGGTAGGAGAGGGTAGAATTAATGGGAAGTTCCAAGAAATGCAGTGGAAAGGTAGACTGCTTAACACGCTTCAGTAGAGAAAAGTGCAGTGACTTTAGAATTCTAGTAAAGTAACCTAGGAAAATTGAAAGACTGGTTTTGGTGTCCGAGTTTCCAAGCCTAGTTAGTTGCTGTAAAAGGTGCCTATAACTACTGCGGTGCGTATAATAGCTTACTGTAATGATGCAGTAGGGAACATACTCCATGAAGAAAGGGAAACTTACTTTTTTATCCTTTATGAACATGATGTACAGTGAAATGCTGTTCTGATATTTTCTCTCCTAAACAAAACACAGTTTGAGGCCTTGCTGTCCTAAAACTGCAACAGCACCCCAAGCTGCATCTCAGATCCTCGACTGGGGCTGCAGATCACCTTTTTGTACATCTAAATGGTAATTTTTCTGGTGCTTATGTATTGCTGCTAAAGCAAAAGAATTTGCATTTAAGAATCTGACTGGAGATTAGTAGATCTTGATAGTATGTGTAGATTTAATTGCCAGGATGGGCTCCATCAGGGAGGGGAATTGTTAAAAGAGGATGTCAAACAGCAGTTCTCAGTATTTCCAAATTCGCACTGCTTTGAATACTGCTTCTGTTAATATTTCCTATCAAAGTAGGGCAAGGTAGAGTAAAACAGATTTAACTGCTTGTTGGAATAAACATTTATCAGAAGGCAGTTGTGCCTATGTATTAAGAAGAGCTTTGAAACCAAAACATTACCAAAGCCAATGCAGTTCCTTTCTGGAGATGGTGTGGGGGAGTGAGAGGAAGTATCAGCTCCCCTCTCCTTTTCTTTCCCCTTCCAAAAGGGCAAAAATTGCTGAGTAGAAACACTCTGTTCAGAAATCTGTATTAATGGGCTTATTCACATGCAGGAAAATACATTGTACGTGGCATTTTTTATCTTTAGGAAAATGTGCAGCTTGAGTAATGGGGGTTCATTAAATCCCAGATCAGCTTCGCATAGGAGATCAGTTATCCATACATTAATGCTTCAGGAAAATGGGCAGTATACTTAATAATATGTAGAAAGGCAGTGAGATTTGCTTGCCAGCACAAATAGTCATTAAATATCATACAAATATAATATTTGAAACTACCAGGTCTAATGCGTTATCTGCTTTAAATGCTGATGGGATGCATTAATTCTGTTATGCACAAATGACATTGCCTACTCAAACTGTCACATGTTGCTACTGCTGACAGTCCTTTAAGGCATTCCTTTACTATTTTATTAAACCCTTTTAAGAACTAATTATTTTTAATGATTTTCCTTTAATCTGATGCACATGAGCAAACATTGAAGAGAAGGACAGGCTTTGTTGTAATGGCATACATGTGAGAGAAGGTAAAGTTTCTTAGGCTAGCAAGAGCTCTTACTGGACAGACAGGAGGAAATGCCCTGGACATTTATCCTTGGCTGCAGCTCTAGAGGCTAAGGTGGCAAGTGGGATGGGTAGAGCTTCCTTCTGCCTCCATAGATGGAGCAAGCAGGCAGGACCCACACTGTCAAACCCCAGGAGAAGCATGGCCTGAGGTTCTACTTGCTTGAAATGCCTTGGAGCCACAGAGAAGAGCAGAAAGCAGGCATAGAAAACTCATAGAATCAAATTATAGAATAGTTTGGGTTGGAAGAGACCTTTAGAGGTCATCTAGTCCACCCCTCCTGCAATGAACAGGGGCATCTTCATCTACAGCAGCTTGTTCCAAGCTCCTGTGTCCAACCTGGCTTTGAACACTGACAGGGATGGGGCAGCCACATCTTCTCTGGGCACCCTGTGCCAGCACCTCAGCACCCTCACCATAAAAATATTCTTCCTTATATTTAATCTCAGTCTACTCTCTTTTAGTTTAAAACCATTACCCTTTGTCCTGAAAAGGAAATACACCAACCAAGTTGCAAGGAGATAACATAAGACTGCTTTGACATGTCTTTGGAATTTTGTGTCATTCCTGTATTTGCTGTCAGCAGTGGCCAAGAGAACCAGAGGACACTGGATTTGAGAGCTGGGGTGGGAGCAGATCCCTTTGACAGTGTTAGGAAAAATGTTTGCTTAGGTCAGTCTTAGGCTGGATGGGCAGGATTGTCACCAGCAAAGCAAAAGCTTCCAAAGTATTAGAAATACTCTTTAGAAGTTAAAGTTCAGGACAACGTTTAATTCAAAGGAAATTATTTGCAGGCCTTAAATCAGTTATTTCATCAAGGTTAAACTCCAAGTTAATAACAGAGATTATTGCTAAGGCACAGAATGATGGAATTAGAAAAAAATCTTAATGAAAAATAAGCTTAACCTTTAGAAATGATAATTTTTATCTGCTTTTGAACTAAAGAGAGGGAATTGATTAATTCTCTCAAGGTAGGACAGTGGATTGTTCAGTCAGGAAAAGCAGAGAAAAGACAACTTATCAAAGTAAAGCATATTAAAGAGTTTAATTTCAAATGTAAAATGTTACTAAATGTGATGTGAGTGATGTTTAAGTGGGAATCTGGTTTTCGTCTCCAGAGGCATAAATAATAGGAGCAACTGTGGTACTATGGAAAGGTTATAAACTTGATTTGGTGGAAAACATGATCCAGTTGCTTTCATGGATTTGGAAACTTTCGAATACAGCAGTGGAAGCTTTTACTGCTGCAACAATTGCATTATCTCCCTCCTACCCCCAGTAAAATAGTGAAATAACAAAAGTCAGTGGCGTAATTTAATGCCAGCTTCAATGCAATTATGAGGCACGTTCTAGAAAGATTTCCTGCCTATTCTGTGTCTTCTGTTTTTTCACAGCCCAGTCACCTTTCGTGTCTTTTCTTTTTTTCTAACCATTTTAAGTGGTACTAATCACTGCACAGAAGTTTTCTTGGTGCCTTTCCTTGACATCCTATGGGTACAGCAGTATTACGAAGCTCACAGGAGAGGATGTAGTAATAAACAACCTTTTCCAAAGGCTTGTTGCCACAAAGTTAATGATGGGACCCAATTGATTCGCCTTCTGCTTTTAGTTCTGGGTTTTGCTGGATGAGGAGAAAGAGGAAGATTTGATTGTGGAGTCTGTGAGGTATGTGTAAGAAAGCTTAATTAAAAGCTCCATTCATTAACCCAAAGTCAGGTGGCAGCATCTGTGTCTCATGAGTGCAGAAGCAACTCCTCAAGAGTCAATTTACATACAACCACCTAAAAAAAATGAGAGCTTCTCCTCAGCTGTGCTTCCCAGCAGTTTCTCTGCTGATGTTGTCATCCATGCTGTCAGATGGAGCAGCACAAGCTTTAATCCTCTACAGCCCAGAGAGACTCTGGCACAGCTGAAGCTGCTACCCCGGTAGTTCAGCATATGCTGTGTAGTGCTTTTTATGGTTGTATTTTTTAACCTGCAGAGTCTACCTGTTGAATAGCTCAGTCTTTGTCCCAGTGTTGTGATGCAAATGGTGTTGTCTTCACAGTTTAAGCATTAGGTGTATTATCCAGCCAGTATGCTTTTTTAGGGGAAGCTCTCAATCTGATGCAGAAATACTTTCATCTAGCTTGAGGTCTAGTTTCATGTGGATATTTTACATAAGTAGAATCATAGAACTGTGGAAGGGTTTGGGTTGGAAGTGACCTTAAAGACCATTAACTCTGCCAGGGATGGGGCAGTCACTGCTTGGGCTACCTGTTCCAGTGCCTCACCATTCTCATAGGGAAGAACTTCTTCCTAATATCTAATCTAAATCTCCCCTCTGGCAGGTTAAATCCATTACCCCTTGTCCTTTCCCAAAGCCCCCCTCCAGGTTTCCTGTAGCCCCTTTAGGCACTGGAGCTGCTCTAAGGTCTCCCCTTAAGGAGCCTTCTCCAGGCTGAACAAGCCCAGATCTCTCAGCCTGGCTCCAAAGCAGAGCTGCTCCAGCCTTTGGGATATCTTTGTGGCCTCCTCTGAACTCTCTCTAACAGCTAGATTATTCGTGTCTTTTAAATATGTATTTTAAAAGGATGGATACCTTCTGTAGAATTCTGGTGATTGATGAAGTAGATGACGCTAGACAGGGAGCTGAGGGACCATTCCCTGGTTATGGCTTAGCTGTGATCCCATTGACGTGTTGTAGAGAATGCAGCGTACATCCTTGCTGAGAGCTGCACAGCCATCAGCAGCAGTCTGTTAAATCCTGGCAAACGATTTGGAAGGAAGCATCATTCCATAGAGAACAGGTCTTTCTGCAATGACATGACTGACTTTTTTTGTTTTGCTGTTGGATGGCACCAGTTTCACTGTACGAATGTTTTCTGGATGTTCAGTTGATCTCTTGCAGAAACTGGAGGAAGTACGTTAAAATGGATGCTGTTTATTCTTAACAACAAATCCATGATTTCTGTCCTTTTATTCTGGGGTTAAATGGTTTGACCATTCTTCTTACCTGCAGGCATAGACTTTAAACATAATCCTTGGTTTCCTGTGGTGGAGAGTAGTAAAAACAATAGTATTTGAAGCTTTTTGCATATATACATAACTCAGTTTTAAACTGGGACATGATAGCAAAAATATCTGAGTATGCTCATGGTTGTAATGAAGTGTATAGCTATAACCATGTGATGTAGTGATGTGGTTACATCTGAATGCTCGCTGAGGTCTTAATGATACATGATCTCTGCAGATGTGATATGCTTGGTCCTTTTAGGCATAGAGAACAGTCAGCACATGCCAAATTATAAACCACAAAGTGTGTAAAACGTTTTTGTGAGTGTATATTGTTGCTTTCTTTCTAAGGTATGTTGTTGGGCTTGCCTGATGCCTGCTCTGAATTAATTCATAGTAGTCTGATAGTGCTGAACTGTTCTCAATGTGTGAGGCCCAGAGACAAGTGTGGCTCATTTTAACACCTTCTGCCTCACGCACTTGAATATAATTCAATATAATTTGTAAGATTGCATGCATGTGTAAGCAATAATTAAGATATTGTAGATTTTGTGGATCAGGTAAAGATGTAAAATGGAAAGGTTTTCATTTGCAGTTATTTAATTTCCAATGAAAATGATCTTACTTGCAAATCAGCAGCTTTGGACTTTGCCTCCCCTGCTGTTGTTTGCTGCCAGGACTGAGCTTTTTATGTCGGTGACTACAGGAAATATTTAAAGTAATTGCTAAAATAGGAGGTAAAAAGGGTGGATGTGTGTGCATGTATCCGAACTGTAGTATCTCTTCTTTGAAATCTGGAGTGTAATTGCATAAAGATACAATATGAAAATCTAATACAGTAAAATGCAGAAGGATTCAGTGAGTTATAAGGGTTTCCATGAACTTGTAAGTGCATTTACTGCCTTAGTAGTGAAGTTTGTTTAAAGCACTTCAGTAAGATCCTTCCTTTAGCAACTAATGCTTTTGAAAGTAATGATTAACATTTGTCAGACATGCAGATGTTTGCCTACAGTTTTAGCAGTAAAGTGTTAGCAAAGAAAGACCAAGAGTTTCCAAGACCAAAGTTGGCATAAAGAATACACAGTCTTTCCCAAATTAAAGCTTAAAATGGTTTCTGAAAAACTTTAAGGATCTACCTCTGCTGCTAGTCAAAACTTGACTGTGTGAATATGGGTAAAGAACATCAAGTTTGCAAGGGTTGGTTTGGTGGATGTGCCATTTCCTGCACAGGAACTGATACTCACAAGTTCAATTTTCTCTCTAACTCCTCTGACAAGATGCTGAGGGACAGGATGGATTTAAATGTCAGGACTGAAGCAGCAGCCTGTGTCCTGTGCATGGGGAGGAATAAAGTTTTGTACATTAGAGAAGATTAAAGAAAACATAGGAAAAGGAAGTGGAAATGATGGAAGATGACAGCAAAAAGAGACTGTGAGGGTGTGACACCGGGTTAGTTAGGAGGATACATAATTCCATGCTAGGATAGAGGGGAAGAAAACGCATTAAAACGTTTGCTTTTTAGGGAAGAGGAGAGTGATGAAGTTTCTGACAATTACTGTTTTACATTCCTGTCTTTGAGCCTCCACTGTGATGGTTTAGATTCCTCTAGGTGACCTTTAATTCCCAGCCCCACTACACCTTTGGCTGCCATCCTCTCACCTCATCACTAGATGAGCAAAAGCCGACATATGGTGCCTCTGATTGTAAGTGATGCATTTTTAAGTCTTGGCAGGCCAAAAGGAACAAATAACTGTCGTGCTCACACTGTGGGCATTCCTCCAGTGGGAGCAACAACTTAAACCACTTTGGCTTTTTTCCTCTTTCCTGCCAGATTTTCCCAAATATTGGTTGTATTTTCAGAAGTTGATCTACAAGGCAAATTCTGAGGTTGACTGACAGGCAACATATGTCCTTGTTTTCATCTTAAAAAGAAACTGTCCAGAAGTCAGGAAGGGGTTGACATCCGGAAGTAAAGCTGGTCACTTCTTCTGAGCAAAACATAATGTTGGTGGGAGGAGGATGTTTTGTCTTAGGACAAAACAGATGTGCTGGAGTATTATTTATCAGTTGAGTGGGGTCAAACCCTGCAAAAAGGGACCTGCTAAATAGCAAGCTATAGCTTGTGTCAGAGTGTTCCCCTGGAATAAGGATCTGGGCTTGAATCCCATGTATGTTAGACTGCTTCACCTTAAACCTGTACTTTGTGTTACTGATGAATGCCAAGATCCTGGCAGACGGATCGATTCTTCATCCAAGTCTTTTGCAACTATTACTCTTTCCCTGAGCCAAGAGGCAGATGCTAGCTCCAACCTCGGGGGTTGTGGCGCGCAGGTTGGGGATGCTGGGTTGGAATGATTGGCAGATATGCCAACTGAATAGCTGTGTTGCTCGGGTGCCTGCTCTCTCTGACATAAAGTGTCTAGCAAAGGCTTAATTTAGACTGAAATTTATTAACAAAGGATTTACTTTAATGAATACGGATTTCACTAAAACTCACTTCATGGCAAATTTGGAACGGAAGAACAGTGAATGTTAAGTTAAATACGTGCACTAGGAAACAGTGGCAACTGCATGGTTAGAGAAATGACTGCTACCCATGTGTCTTCTAATTTCTTGATGTTTTGAATTAAAAAAGCATGTTGGGCACAGATAAAAGGTCTCAGAATTATGTTTAATTGAAATTGAAAACTAGGGATGATATTGAGTAGACTGTATTATCACTTGAACATGGGATGATGTTCAAGGCCAGGTTGGACAGGGCTTGGAGCAACCTGGTCTTGTGGGAAATGTCCCTGCCTGTGGCAGGGGGTTGGAACTTTAAGGTCTCTTCCAACCCAAACCATTCCATTGTTCTATGGTCCTTTAAACTAGCATTACAAAGCCTGACAGCATAGCACTGTCAGAGTTGTAGAACAGTTGTAACTAAAGCAGAAGTGGTTCATGCCTGTACTGTAAACACTTGAAACATCATAAATTCTGAAATACACTTAAAATTAAACTCTGTGAATTTTAATTACTCAGTTGAGCTGAAATGATAAACCAAAATCTACCCAGTACTTAGAAAACCTTCACCTTTCCAGGAATTATGTGTCAGTGTAACCAGTGAGCCATGGCTGAATGTCAAAGAAAGGGGGACTATTGTCCTTATATATTGTCTCCTTATTAGGAGAGATTCCAGTTCAACATTCACTTACTTAAGAAAATTAATAGCCAATTTAAATAAAACAATCTCTTCATCAGGTGGTACAGTCAGTGATTTCTTGCTGCTACTAAAGTTGTGAGCTGACCTGGCCCACAGTTGAAATAAATGCTGAAAAGGATGATGGTGTTAGACAGGAAAAGCTGCTCAGGGGGACATTTCTCAAGCTGTTTTGCAGATAAGCAAACAAAACTTGGAGTAGGCTTGAAATAACTCAAGGGTTTGGTGTAATTAGATAAATGGTGAGAGGAGAGAAGGTATTTCAGAAGAATCATAAAATAGTTAGGGTTGGAAAGGACCTTAAGATCATCCAGTTCCAACCTCCCTGCCCATGGCAGGGACACCTCACACTAAGAAGTAGAGATGCCACGTCCTTTTGGATGTTAATGAGATTGTAAAATCATATGGTGATTTTTAAAGGGATACATGAAAATTAAGCTCTAATTGAAATCACCTCTTAGTGTCTTTTTAGTCAAATCATAGAAAATCCAAGTTTCTCACTCAATCCTATATTATTAATGTTATTGGAGAAGAAAAGAGTGAGCGGATGTTTTCAGAACTTTCTCCTATGTCTGTGATAATACCTCATTTGTTTCAAGACAGAACTTGAAACTTGTAACATGCCTTGTACTCAAATGTCAAGAAATGGTACAGGATCTTCAACGATGATGATTAAAGCCCTGTACGCTTCAGCACAATGTAGAATTTGAAGTGAAATACATCTGCAAAGCTGAAATGAACAGTCGGGGTTACTCAGACTTCTTGTGATTAGAGCTGTGTTTCATTTCCAGGGAATGCAGGACAGGGGGATGGTTATTCCTTCTGCTTATCATAGCAAAGAAGGTGTGATGGAAAGCCAGAGGGATTCCTTAAAACTGATTTGAAACTCATGGTTAGCATTCCTGGAATCAACAGTCTCTTCCCCCTATTTTGTAATTTACTTATGTTAGGCTTTAGTATGTTCAGACTCTCTGAGTGAGCAAATCGAGTTATGATTCTGATATGTCTAGTGAGATTAGTAATAGTTACAAAGACATGCAGTGTCATGCTGCCACCTTAAAGGGCTTGTAACACACTTTGTAAGTGTTAATAAAACACTTTCTTTTCCCCTGAAAGCGTGGCTAAAGTGTATTACAGAAACAGAAATGGAGAGATCCTGAGGAAAGCAGATGTAATCAATGAAGCATAGACTAGTTTGGGTTGGAAGGATCCTTAAAGCTCATCCAGTTCCAACCCCCTGCTATGGGCAGGGACACCTTCCACTGGAGCAGCTTGCTCCAAGCCCCATCCAGCCTGGTCTTGAACACTGCCAGGGATGGGGCAGCCACAGCTTCTCTGGGCACCCTGTGCCAGTGCCTCAGCACCCTCATAATAAAGAATTTCTTCCTTAGTTTAACCTATTATATGCTCATGCTTTAAAGATTGATTTTCTAAGAACAGCTAAAGAAAATGTTTATTGTTATATGTAGTTACAGTTTTGTACACTCATACCAGTATCTTAGTATCTTACTTCCCTGGATGTACCTTTGTTACTTGTCCTGTTTGCTAACCTTGAACACAGTTTTCCTTGTGTCTGGGGTTGTCTGTAATAACACTGACCATCTTTAGCAAAAACATTTAGCAAGTTACTGATTTTGAAAGCCTTTATAGCAAAGGAGTGCTGTTCTTAATAGCTATTATTATTCATTTTGTGTAAATACTTCGTATGTTATGGTGCTTAGGTAGAAAACTGTTTCTGTGTAGTTCAGTGTCAGTATCAAGGGCTGGAACTGCAGCTGGTTTGGGGTAGAGAAATACAGATTTAAAGACTAAGGTGGATAAATATTCTTGTTCCCTAAACATTTGTATGTTTGTACAGTCTGTTCAGGGCTCATAGTACGAGTGATGAATATTAATATCATAATAGTACAGGCTTAGATTGTTGGAATGCTTGATAATTACAACTGAAAATTGCTACTAAGTGTTAGGTATAAGTGGAGTGTGCTGTAGCCCAAATACTAACTCAGTTGATGGCACATCTGTATGAAATGGCTGGAAGGTCTCTGCATTATAAAACTCTTCTGTTCTATACTAGAAGGACACTTGCCTAAATGTTTCCTGTTTGGTTTTTGCTTTATGTGGTACTTGAATTGACCCTTATTTTTAAAACGCAAATGAAATTAAGACAATGATGCTTCTCTTTTTTTTAAGCTCACTTTGCCACTCTCCTCACCCCACCATGCTGGTTTGTTTTCCCCTTACCAGCGCAGAGGCAAGAGAATAATAACATTCCTCTTAAACAAGAGTGTATATAGACTCATTGTATTCTGTATGTATATATATATATTCATATATGGATATCTGTTTGTCCATATACGTGAGCACACATGTACCACACATGTATATATACACACAAGTATATATTGTGTGTGTATGTATATAGGATCATGACCTTACCATTGAGTTTTTTCCTCTTCATATCCTATCCTGAGATTTCTGTATCATATCGAATGAGGCTTTTACTGGATGTTTTCTGTTTCCAGGAGGTTGTTTTGGCTTCCTGTTTTGCCATGTCAGCACGTTACTTTAGTGGTTGCAGTTCCAGCAACATAAGGTGAGGACAGGAAAAAACCTAACAGTAGTACTAGCCAAATCAGTCAGCTGAGGTGTTCCTTGAGATCACCTACTCCTACCACCAAAGAATAGGATATTAAGTATCGCTAAAGGGTGGATAAAAGAATGTGGACTGATACATACACATAGAGGACATTTCTCCTTAGTTCTACATAAAAAATAGTTTCTTTGCACTTGTGTTACAAAATGTAATGTTTCTCTTTCAAACCTGTATTTCTTTGTAATGTTTTATAGCGTAAGTTCAACGAATTATACAGCATTGTTACCATCTTTACCATAGGCTACTTCTTTGTGTAATTATGAGTAATCTTTTGGGCAGCTGGCAATTACAGGGCTGGAAAAAGCAGAACAGGCTTCCTGACTTCCTAATTGTTAGGGAATCACTTCATGATTTTGATATCACGATTCACTATCATGGTTTTGATAACTTGGTGAAGAAGTGTTCATTTTTACCAAGGGCATCAAGTATTCAAAACCCAATTCACAATTGTTTACTTGTTTGACAGTGTGAATGAAACACCTTTTTTAATGGAAGAAGTTAACACACCCTGACAGGTTTTACTGTACTCTGTCATTTCCTCTGGGCAATAGAAGAATTAGGGAGTACCTAAATGTCTTTTATGGCGTGCTACAGCTTGGCATATACCTCTTTCATCGACAAATGAATTTCAGTTTAAAATATGCAGCCTTGTTTTTCTCATGATCAAAGATCTGTGTGATGTTCACTGAACTCTGTAGAAACAGCACAGATAGAGGAGATGAAAAAGACAACTATATGAATATAAGAAGTAGATAGGAGCATTACTGAAGCATCCTCTTTTCTTTTCCCACTCTTTTACTTGGCCTGAAGGTCCCCAGCTAAGGAAGACATGGCTGTGCTGAGTTAGCCATTCATACATGAGGGAAATGTAAAGTTGGCTGAGGAGAAGTTACAGTTCTATTGCAATTTGAATTTATTTGCCACACATTATAAAGCCAGAGAGAACAACAGTGCAAAGATGGTGGTGGTTCCTTCCCTGTATTCTTTTGTTTTTTGCCTGGGTGCCAGGAAGGCATTGACAGACAACCAACAGTTGGAAGTGCAAGTAAAGACACTGTCATTAGATGTTGCAGTTTCTTTGAGAGCACCTGTGAAGCTGGAATCCATAGGAAGCACTAAGCATTTTATTCCATGGTTCATGTCCATATGGAGCCCTGATTTTGTAATTGTTGTTTTGGTGAAACAGCAGAATGATTTGTAGTCCTTGGGAATGCCTGCGGGAGTGATGCTTGTTCTCCAGTGTATTTTGAAGACACTAAAGACTATTTTGAGAACTGTATTAGCTTCTATGGATGGGCAGCTTTGTTGCCTCCAAATACGACATCTAATTCAGTTTTAACAGTAAATGTTGTGCTAATGGGAGAATTCTGGATCATGATAACGAAATCATTGCTTTGGGAAACAGTTCAACTTCAGCCTAACTCCACTTTAAGTACAGTAACTCCATGGAAGGAAATGCAGGCTTGTACCATGGTCCGTATGTGAGGAAATGAGAAACAATTACATCTGTGACTTCCTACAAACAATGCTGACGGGTTTTCACGTAAGGAAAATAAAGGGAAAAGTCAAACACTGCAAAGGAAGGAAACAGTGTTTTTACTTATCTATACCCCATTGTGAAAAAACTCTTGGCCTCAAATATGGAGGAGCAGAAAAGACAACCCTGCATTGTTGTCATTGTCTGTGTGACTCTGTTCGTCCCTTCTCCATCATATATTACTTATTGTCCCATCATTATACTCCCTGGACTTCTATCTTTACCAAGTAAGAAGTTTAACAGCTTAAAGTTTAGTGTTCTGCAGTATTTCTGTTCTAATGACAGGTTGTGCCTTCCTCGAGTAGAATGTTGAGGTACTTACCATCCATCTATATTGCCTTCCTCCCAAACACATCTTGCTGTAAACCTTCAGGTAAACATACTTTCTACAGGAAAATCAGTTAGGCTTGTCTTATGTGACTGAAATCGTATTGGCAGGATTGATCAGCTGTGCAGAGCAAGTCTGCATGTATTTTGACTCAGGGCAGGACAAAAGATGTAATTGTATTTTTATATTGAATATCCTTTGTAAGAGTATATTGTGCTTACAGAAAGCGTTGCTAGAAGATAAGAATAAGTAGTTGAAAAGTCAAACTATAGAAATATAGGAAGTAAACACGCTCATTGGGTTGTAACTCTGGTTGGTTGAATCTCATGTATGATCTGTTAGATAATTGTGCTGCCATGGAAGGCTGCAGTCCAGTTTGTTAAAGCTGAAAATGTTCGGCTTCGGTTATGTTTCTGGTGGATGCACAATTGGGAGAGAATCAGGAAAATAATTCCTATTTAAATTCATGTTTTCTCTGCCTTAGGGAGAGATTGACGATATGCCAAATAGCCATTTCTGTTTCCAGATGATGATGAGTGGAGCATCCTCTATGTGCTGTTTTTCAGATTCAAGTCAGCACTGGTACACAAGATACAAACTGGCCTAAACGTGTTCCATGGTCCTGCCAGCTTCCATCTCTGCTATTTAGTATTTTAACTTTTGGAGTAAGTCATGCTTTACGATAAGGTGTAGTTACTCTAGTTGTGAAATGGCAGCTAGGTTTCCTGGGTTTGCCTCCATCAGGAACCTGTGCTTCAACCTTTATTTTCTTCATACATATCTTTATGAAGGACTTGACATTTCTGCTTCCTTCCTCAAGTATTGTCTTAGTGGGCTGCTAGCAAAGCAGAAATTCTTGCTGTCTTGAAAAGTCTACACAAAAGACAGTGGTTATGTTGAACGTAACAGTGCTGAGTCAACTCTCAGGTGTCTGTCTGAACGTGGGTAACTCTGTATTTCCCTTTCTCCATTGATAAGTCTGTAAAAGTGTGGAAATTCCAGCATCTCTGCACAATTCTTGAGTCTTGAAGTGTTAGGGAAGCCACACGAACTGATGAACAAGTATGGTTTCTAATGTTTATAGAGTCTGGATAAAGCAAAAGGGATTTTTGATTGACTCATTTTTAGCCTGAAGTTTTTATATGTAAGACTGTACTTCATGCAGAAGTATTTTGCACTCAAAAGGTTGTACTTTGCATTTAGCTTTGTGTGCGGTGAATCTTGGGCTTACACAGCCAAAAATCCAAGTAACGTCTGCCCTGTTTAAGTAAGGAGCTATTGATTTTAAAATTACTCATTACCATAATGTGGAACTAGTAGCATTCTGAAAACCTGGTTCTGATGCTGTTTGAACAGATCTGGTTCTGATGCTGTTTGATTTCAGTTTGAGATGGGGCAGGAATGGACTTGAAGGATTTTACCTATTGAAATTTGATGTGTCGCAGGTAGCAGGGACTGTTGTAGAGTGTGTTGTTTGCCTGTACTCAAAGCACCTGTGAAGAAATGCCTCTTGCTTGAGCTCAGACCTCTGCAAAGGCTTGTAATGTAATGTCGCCTTTATTTGTCACTGGGAGCTATAGCTTATACCATTCTGTTGCTAAGTATTTACAACACCTTCAGGATCAAAGAACTGCTGCCAAGAAGGCTTGTTATGAGAAATTTTGACCTACTTTTACAGTTGGCACCACTTTGCCTGCCAGAACCAGGTAGACTGTGTATGTCTTCAGTGAAGAGGTCCAGATTGATGCTGAGATAAGAGAACCCTGTTCGGCAAAGCAAATGAAAGCCTTAAAGCAAACAGGTTAAACTTCTTTCTTTCCTTCTGCCCCACCCTTCTCTCAGGGGTGCAAAGTGAATTTGCTGGAGAAAGGGGTGTAGAGGCTGCAGGTTTGGTTTATTTGTGTCCACGTGTTTGTTTTCCATCCCTTTCCTGCTGCTAGTTCTGAGTTCTGCAGCACTGGGGTGTGTGTGGAGAATCAGTTTGCTTTCTTGTGATGGCTTTAAACAAGTTCAGGCTGCTCACACAATAAGATTTTTGCAGGTGCCCTTCTCCTGAAACATAAATGGGGAGAAATAACTACAGCTCTGAAGTTTTCAGACCTACATTTTTGCTTTACAGGCTGTGATGGGTTTTTTTCTTAATGTAGTATGTGACTGAAACAATATATTATTAAGCTGTATTTGTCAAGTAATAGAGATCAGTTTGTACATCATGTTACCAAAAAGTCATGTTGCACTTCTTCCCTTGCCTTTGTCCTCCCCTTGCTTGTAAACCATGAAACTTTGTGAAATGTTGGCAATTTAGTATTCCCACTCTCAATGTCTAAAGTGAAGTCTAAACCTGGGTAGTTTATGCTATAAATGTGCAGCACATGAAAAGAAAATCATAGGTGGTTTTCACACTTTTAATCTGAACAGTTGTAGACCCTCTACATTAGGAAGACGTGAGCATGACTAGAAAATACCTGTGATTCCATTAGCTGGCTGCGACAGGACCCTGGATGCCTTTTCTTTGAGTGCTTAACATGATCAGGTGAATTGATCCCAAGTTTCTGAGCACTGCTTTTGGAACTTCATCCTTCTGTGTTTTAAGGAATGATAAAAGGAATTTGTTTGCTTTTGTCAGCAAAAATGAAGGACTCAGAGCCAGGTTTGATGAGGTACCCACCTAATGGGGCTTCTGAATTCCTTATGTTAATGAAGTGAGATAAGAGTTGGATTTGGGGAGGGAAGAGGAGGAGTTATCTGTGAACCAAACACTTTCCGTGATTAGATTCTCAAAAGCAGCCTTCTAATTTCTATTAAGCTATTGATTGTTTGCAAGGAAACTTGAAGGAAATGGGTTTTAATTAATTTGACTGTATTAAGAAGAAGGCTGAAGACAGCTTTACTGTTGACTCTTCAGCAGTATGGGTCCCATCTTGAAAATGTGATTGGTGACATGGAAGAACTGAGTTAGTGCACTTGTAGGTTCACTCAGTTTCTATCAGTATTGGACGTTGATGGAGGGTTTCAGTACTACAGCAAGGGCTCTGTGGGTTGCAAGTTCCATCACACCCTCATATCCATGAGCAGGAGTGTGTTTGGCTTTTAATTTTAAGTACAGGTAATATCTGAATTATATAGTAAATAATCATAGAATCATCATTAGACTTAAAGCTCATGCAGTTCCAACCCCCGGCCATGGGCAGGGACACCTTCCACTTGATGTAATAATAGTAAGAAAGATAAATAATAGTAAGTTGAGACAGTACTCAAAAGCTGTTGATACTTATGGAGGTCATCTATTCCTCAGAAAGTCACCACTGAGGTAGTTTAAATTCCTGTGTGGTGTTTAAATACCCTGGAGTTTGGAAGACACAGCTACACCATCACATTAGCAGTAAGAAGTCACATCCGTCGGAGCTGGAAAGTCACCCAAAGGATAGCCTGGAATACACAAAAGATGTGGAGTTTGGACGCTGTCCACTGGTGTCCTGCTCTCATTCTCCTTGTCTTTGTCCAGAGCTTTAAATGAAAAGGTCACACTGATTTTAATTTCATTATTTTCCTCCTGCCATTCTGGATTATTAATGGCACCGGGGTGGGTCCGGTCTGTTAGCGTATCCAGTGCCTTAGGGACTAGATTGTGTACGAGACCAGTGGTCACAGCAGTCAGGTGGGAAAGAAATAAGAAAGAAAACTTGCTCATACTTCTCTCTCTCTTAAGTAGGTTTGTAGGTATGTTAAAGCCAACCTAGCAGCGTGTTTTGCAGCGCTTCCGATTCATGAATACTTAACCCCTGACACTGCCTTTGTTCAGAAGAACTTGTGCTGTGTAATGATTTTATACCTTAAAGAGCGGTCAGAATCATTTTTCACTGTGAGCTTATTTTTAGTAATCCAGAGTTTAATGAAAAGCACTAAACAACGTGAGGCTTTTGCAGATCATTCCCTGCATTGGAGAGATCCCATTTTAATGTGGATTTTATGCCTTTTCCTCCTCTACCATCTACTTTTTCCTTAACCAATGACAGAAAGATTCTTAAGGCTACTTTCTCTTTAAGGACATACTGCTTACATAAATAGCCCTTTACACCATCTCCTCGTTTTATAATACTAATTGTTTATCAGAAGATGGGAAATATTCCTTAGAAATGTGTTTTCCTGCTTGTGCATGCCTTGTTACTATTTCAATTATGCAGATTCTTGATGCTGTGGAAATTGGTGCCTGATGACGCCAAGGCAGCTGCACGTTGTTAGCATTGTAGGCTGTCAGATGATCATGTGGGATTCTTGCAGCATGCAACATTCAATAGGATTGAAAAAGGGCTTTTGATGCAAGGCATAGCTTTCAGAATATATTTGTGCCTTTTAGTTAGCTAATAGAAAATCATAATTTATTCTCTTTAAATTTAAAATGCTGCCTCATTTTTCTTCTGGTTGGTTTCATTTTGGCTTCACTAGAAGATGCATCTGGTACATCCACGATTGAGGAGTTTTTTAATGATACTGTCGTTCAGTTCACTTACTTTTTTTCCTTTTAGAGTCCTAGCTAGCCAACAGATTACATGATCACATGTTCATTCATACAAACCACCATGCATGATTTCTTCTTCTTTCTTTTTCCTCTCTGCCTTTTTTATTCCATTTAAGTTGCTTTGTCATGTTCTCTTTTATCATTCAGCTTAGTCTTTGTCTTCCCCTCGCTACTATTTGTTCTTTGTTTTCCCATGCTTGGTTACTGCAATATTATTTGATTAACGGGCTGTGATGATGATGAACCTGCACACTGGAGGAGCAGCTACTACAGTGGTGATGAAGGGATGTAATAATGGTCGCTATCCTCGGAATTCTCTCTACAGTGACTGCATAATAGAAGAAAAGGCAGTGGTCCTGCAGAAAAAAGACAATGAAGGATTTGGATTTGTGCTCAGAGGGGCAAAAGGTATGTGCTTCTGTGTGTGTGTTTGTGTGTGTGTGATGTGCACTGGCATGAAGAAATTTATACATCTCGGAATATAAGCAGGAATTATTCTTGGTGCACTTGGTTGCTAGACAACAGGATTCTCTGTATGCTGTACTACTCAGACGGATTTTAGTGGCTTCTGTCTGAAGCAGTTTGCATTTTTACATAGGAGAAGCACTATATAATCTTTGGGGGGGGAGAGAAAGTTTTGTCTGTATTTCTATTGTGTTGGTACATGTAATATTTTGTCCTTAATGTGTTCTGTTGTGCAGTTTTACCTAACTATGGCAAACCTGCTTTCCTTATAAAACCTGCTTCTTTATTTCAAATATCAGTCTACTGAAATAGGTCTGCGAGTAGAAATAGGCAAGAGAGTGATGTTTTGTTTAAAATAGGTGTGGATCTTCTGCAAGGTGACATTGGTGCAGTTTTAGTATGAAAATATGATCTTTTTTTATATCTTCAAAAGCTGCACGTATGTTGCATGGCCTGTAGTGTGCTCATTTTAAAAGCTGTTCGTATGTTAAGCTGCATGTTACTTTTCTGTAGGCTAAAACGTATAATAATGGCATCCCTAAGAGTTAAAAAAAGCATTCTATTTAATGCTTTGCTTTTTAACTTTCAGTCCAGTTTGCTCCTTTTGTATTTAAAAAACATACATATGATGGTATGTCCCATTTCTTGCTCCCCCTCATTTTACATGGGTTCTCCCTTGCCTTGCTTGAGCATGAACATTATTCCACATCTTCATTCTTGGGACATCGTTTTTGCTCTCCTCTGTTCCCACACCCCTAAACCATAGATTTTCAGTGTTGTGAAAGCTTCTCTGATTTTAGCTAAAGAAACATGTTGGGAGTTGTGTTAGGAAGGGCACCTTTCAGCTAACCCACTGGCAGGAGTTGTCTGTGCATTGAACAGAGGTTACTCCCTCTGTGTAAGCCCAGCAGTTTTGCCCAGATTTTCTCTGTAACAGTGAGGGCACCTCAGGTGAAAGACCCAAGGACTTTTCTGCTTGTATGTGGACGTGACAGAGAGAGGGAGAGCTGTTACAGGGCCTGCTCTGCCTCCTTGCCTAAAAAGTGATTCCTTCTGTTACCTTCTTTGTAATATACCTCTAAATCTAGAAGAGAAAAATCAGGTTGGGCTTTTGCATCCCATCCCATCACCCCATGCCCCCCACCTTTTGGCCAGATGCTCTCTTCTGGCTATGGTACATCATTTATTTTCAGTTGGATGTTGCCAGATTTACAAGCATTTTGCTAGGCATACAAAGGCTTACTTCCAAGTAATACTGAATATCCTGGACCACTCAGAATCCAGCTCTTGCCTCATGCAGCTTGATTTGATTTGTGTCAGTAAAGAAGCATGTCTTTTTCTCTCTGAGTGGAAGACCTGTGGATTGCTATTGCAGAGAGATTGCACTTTATTCCCAGCATCTTAATATCCTCTGAGGCAGAACCCTCTTACTTTGAGAACCCACCATTTTTAAACCATAAATTTCAGTGGCCAGTCTTAGGCTTTTACTCAAGTGGTATTTACAAGCACTCCATAACTTTCTTATTTTAATGTGGTGTTTATTTTTAAAGCTGATACACCAATTGAAGAATTCACCCCAACTCCAGCCTTTCCTGCTTTGCAGTACTTGGAATCGGTGGACGAAGGGGGAGTAGCATGGCAAGCTGGCCTGAGAACTGGAGACTTTTTGATCGAGGTAGGAGATCCTGCAATTTGATTCTCCGTGTTCTGTTGGGGAAATAGTGATGTTTTCCCTTTGTTGGGAATAAAAGTGGTATGATGCTTCTGAAGAGCAAGTGCAGTGGAGTGACACCAATGATGTACTTCACTTGATCTATATTAACATCTCGTGCAGCATTTAGGAAAGCATTTAGAAAAGAACCATGTTCAGGTTGGCTGGGAATTTTCGATTTGTTCTTTCTGTTATTTGGGAGCACACTATCAGAGACGTTTGGGAGGTTTTGTTCTTCTTTGCCTGACAGATTTCAGTATTTACTGTAGGCTATCAATTCTGTGGTCTTGCAGTCATTGAAATAGATTACTTTTTATGCAACTGTTTCTGCAGTCAGAAATATCAGTGGTCTAATGCTGGTTTGAAACCATGGAGAAAGCAGCAAATCACCTTGGCTTGAAATGAGATATTTCCAACAGTGCACTATAAATACAGTCACATAAAAAATAGGCAATGGATGTCATTGCAATAGAAATTACTTTATAAAAAGGATGTATTTAAATACTCTTTCCAGTCACACCACAAATGTTTTCACGTTTTAGAGTTTGGAGGATTCTGGGTTGGTATTTTAGGATTTGGTGCAATAGTTGGTGCTCTTCTTTAGTGTTACTGGGCAGTTTGCAACAAAATCAGGATTTGGGATTTTCCTCTTCTTCCCTCCACAACCTTTTCATGGTCAACAACGTGATGCTGTGATTCTGTGGAACTCTCTGTTTGAAACTAGGCCTTTCAGGGTTCATCAACCAAATCTTGTCTCTATGAGCTTTTGATTTGATTTTAGTTTTTCTTCTTCAGGTGCGTATGTGCTTTGCTAAAGTGTTTACTGGTGCCACAACATTCATTTCTGCAGAGCTGGCATTTACATTTGGGAGAGGATGTAATCTGCAGCTTTTATTTGTTGTGTGCACTGAACTCCCATGGTGATGGAATTTAAATAGTTGCACAGCTTCTTCATATTTTGACAAGTGAAAGAGCAGGCTTTGCAGACTTCTCATGTAAATGGAGGTGCATTTTTAGCTGGGTCTTCCATTACATTTCTCTTACTGTTTCTTGAGAGTAAGCATTTAGCAAACTGTTAAGCAGTAGCTTACAAATCATGCTGCTATGAACTCTGTGCAGGGATGCTTTCGAACCACAGTTATTGGTGTTAGGTGAGGGGTTTACACAATGCTTTATTTTTAGAAGTTGATTTCTTGTTAGGCTTTTCATCAGTAGGAAGTATGAATAGTCTGTACTGGCTGATTTTGCAGATGGATTTGATGGTGAATAATGTATAATTTAATGGAGAGGATTACAGGATGCTAACTACGTGTATGGATTTTTTAAAGATCTCTAAAGGGATGCAAGGGGTCTGGGTAACTGATTTGGCACAAAGCTCTGCTGGCTTGCTGGCAAATGAAAGAAGAATTATAATTACTTGTATAGACAATTTACTCCAAGCCTTAGCTTAGAAGAGTAGTTAAACATGCCCATGCATTGCTGAGTGGGGACATTAATCCATACTCTACACAGTCCAGTATATTTGTAATTAATTATGAAAGAAGCAATTGTTACATGCAAATCAAATCCATTTCTCTGTCATTTATGTTCATCAGACTTACTCTGTTCTGAATTTTGCAACTGAATTAAGAGGCTATGGTGATCCTGAGGAATCACGACTTTGCTGTGGTTGTAGACTTGTTGGAGACAGGCAGGGGTTTTCTGGTTTATGAGATACACGTGCAATGCACAAGACTCGCTATTGAAAGCCATCTTAGAAGATATTTACTGTGATGCAAAAGATAACTAGTGCTCTAATAGAAATTAGTGATTCACCTGCACTTCTAGGAATGCCAAGCTACTTAATTTCTTGTGTTGAACCAAGGACAGTTAAATGTACTACACATTGTAGTGAGTGGTTGTCACAACTGGTGGAGTTAGTCTGTCTCACTGTGAAATTTCTCCCTTGACTCTGAAGTTTCTGCTGCTGTGTGTAAGTGACACCTCAACCATTTGTAAGTAATATAACGCATTTATCATAAATGTCACAGGAATAATAAAAGAGTTAATGGGCAACTAGGATCCTAATTAGTCCCATTTATAACACTTGCAGCAAGCATCAGGCTTTAGGGAAGTGAGAAACCAGTTTGGCAGAGGGCAAAATGTAAGGGAGAGCAGGTGTTTTGCCCTTGCTTGAGGGGGTTTGGTGGCTTAGGGGCATGGAGATACAGAGAATCTCAGTGTGGAAAGGCAGGTTTGACAGGAAGATAGATCCTTTCTTTTGAAAGGACTGATCATGAGGATAGCTGAAGAGAAAACATCATTTTTTATGTGTAATTATGGTCTCTGGATCTTCTGAAGGCGGAGACTTCACTGTCAGCTACTGAGCGGACTGAAGTAGTTGAAGATGACACGTGTTGAGCAGAACAAATAAAAGATCAATACAGAAAAGGAAGAAAAGTTGTCTTGCTTGAGCAGGTAAACAGAGTAGATGTGAGCTGGAACAGGGTTGGCATGGTATCATTTGACTGAGTTTTTATCAAGCTTACACTGATTTGTCCAACCCCTACAATTAATTTTCACATGAGATTTCCAAGATTAAAGTTAAACTTGCCCCTGGAAATAGCATTCACAGACTTTTCATTGACATTTCTGACAATACATGGTTTTATTCCTTGCTTCAAACCCAGTCATATTTTTGGTGGTAAGAATTCCAGTGTGTGTCATGGCTTTTCTGGATAGAATACAGGAAAACCGTATGGAAAAGCACATGAGTAGTCTTAGAGGTGAAACAGAGACAGCTGTCGTTGAATGTGGGGTTTCGTAAGCAATTCAGTGGTTGCTAATTCATGTGATTTTCTTCACTTGGATAAACAATGAGAAATGGAATACGATTATAATTTGGTGGTTGTATCTCGAGAGATTGCATAGCTCTACTGTAGGTGCTAGTTTTCACTGGTTTAGTTGATGTTTACTTGAATCTTGGTATTTGCCCAATTACAAAGGCAGATATAAGTAAAGCAACACGTTAGGGCAAGTGCTACCCAACCTGAAACTTTCAGTTTCCAGTAGAAGGAGATTTTGAAATCTACAGCTCTCACTAATGTAACACTAGTTCTGAAGCCATTGGAGGTGGTGGGTAATTTGTCAGAGTGACTGGATATCTATAGTACAGCTTTTGAATTGGAAACTGCTTAATCAGAACAAATCGAACCATACACTGATTTGATTTGTTACTTGAGGCATTTGCAAGAAAGAAATGTAGGAGCTCTGACTCTAAATCTGTTATTTATGAATAATCTTTATGTGTCTAACCCATTGTCACCTTTGTTTAGATGTAGTAGTTGAACTAATAGAAGCGTAGAGGAACCACTAACTACTGCTGTTCAGGAGTGCTGCCTTAAAACAGGATGTAAGGTATTTGCTAAGTTGGGTTGTGTTTTCTATTGAGATTTCCTTTACCTAATCCAGTATAACCATCTTAGAACAAAGAGATCCGTTAAAGTGGAACAGTTTTTTTGACTCAGAATAGTCTTTGGTTTGGTTCAGTACAGGATATAGACTTATAAATTATAACCTGGTGGATTATTAACTTGTTATACTCATGAGTATGTTGCATGATGTGGTGCATGGGGAGTTTTCATCTGCCACAGGGCATATCTCATAACAAACAATAATGTTATAATATCAATACTTAGAGAGTGAAACAAATTCTGCAATATTTTACCAGAATAATGCATTTTGCTCTAAATGAGGCATTGCAGTTTGCATTATTGCGCCATAAAATCGCTTATTTTTCCAGATAAATGGAAACGTTACTGTTTTCAGAACAGCAGAGCTGCTTATTTACATGTCAGTTGGAATGTAAGCTAGATAAAACCAGTGTATTACCCATTAATAAAAAAACCAAGGCATAATTCAAGGTTTGATTTGAGGCTCAAACCCAGAGGTAGCAATAGAAGAAACCTCACCATTTTGGTGCAGAACAGTTCAGTTGGTGCTTGTACTAGAACATGCAAAGTGGTCTGCAGAATAGCTGCCTGTATTTCTTTATCCTCCAAAGCTTGTAGAATTTACTACATCAAACATCCCTTTAAGTAGTGATAGGTGGAAAACAGACATCACTTTATTACAGCATTGTTTTATCATTGTGTTATCACTGTCCTCTGGCTGTACGTAGAAAGTAGCAATAAGCATTTAGAGAGACATCTAGAGTAACTGGAATGGGGATTTGAGACAAATCCACACATGCACACAGAGGTGACTTCAGATTCATATTTAGCAATAGGTTAGATTTTTATAGTTTTATTCCAGTAAATAATTTTCTGCAAACCTTAAAACTGATTTACAAAGCAAGTTCTTAACTTTATTGCTGTAACTTCGGCTATAGTCATTAGAAGTATTTTTAGCAAGCACAGCAATGTTACTTCTTACATTTGTATTCAATGGCTGGATGAATTAGTGGCTTTACAAAGCCATCTGTTACTGATTTAAATCCTTTTAAGACAAGGGAACACTTCCCATCCTCAATTTTCATTAATTACCCTGAAACTGCTTTTTCTCCTATGTCTACTCTGAGGTTCGCTAGCTTCTGCCACCACGTATAAATCTAAATCATGTTTCTTTCAGGCAGCTACACAGGGACTAGGATATTTTTTCTCTCTTGCAAATAAACTGAGGCTTTGTTAGTGTCTTTGTACTAACATGGATTATCACATTTGGTGCCAGTTTGGCTCCTGCCCATGTGTTGAGCTTCCCCTTTTGCTTGTCCAGTGGAACGGCTGGGCTCAGTGCAGCACACTCTGAGCTGAGCTGTTCCTAGACAGCATCGAGTTTAGGCTTTGGCTCAACTGAACCAACAATACTGTTGCCTGTTTTAATGATGAGAGAATCACCATAGTACTGCAGTGTTTCAGCATGTGTATATATTTACTGTGTACTGAAAGGTTGTGTGTGTATGTAAGTACGTGGTTATTGGAAGGGTAGTAAGTCTCCCACTGGCCTGCAAATCTGAGGTACAGTAGCTCTTGCACACCTACACTGGCCACTAGTATTTTTCAATCTATTTAATAGACACCTAGTTTGATTCAACCAGCCATTAGAGGAAAAAGATGATTTCTGTTTGCCGCTTGGTCATCATCCTCTTGGTGGCATCTGTAAGTGATGCCTATTGAGCCCAAGCGTACCCCTGACTTCTTAACATGAGAGTTGTCAAAGCCCAAAGGAAACTTTCTTCCTGTTTTGGTTTTTAAGTTCTTCTGCTTAGGTGTAGCTGCAGATGTATTAGAGAAATGGAGCTTCTGGTGGGACAGTCTTCTTCTGGAAGGGGGACACTGGCATATCTGCACAGTCTCTGACCAAAGGGATTAACTTTTCACTTGATGAAGAAGTATTTTGCTTTCTTTCCACTTAAACTCAGTGAGGGTTTGGGTATGGGTTTGTTTTTTTAGTTCTTAATTTCTGTTTTTAGTGGATGAAGGCAGCCGAATGAAATTGTTCTGCCTTCAAACTGCTTTGGATCTGCACAAAAGCACTGTAGGAAAATGACAACTATTTTGGATTGTTCTTTTTATCTGCTTAAATGCAGGCTCTGAGCTGTAGGAAGTGATGGGATTCCAAATGTGCTCTGTGTGATCATAAAAAAGATGGACCAATCTTGTTTAGTTCTAAAAATACATTAATAAGACTGTTACCTCTCGGCATAGATGGAAATGGGCAGACAAAAAAGAACTTGGTTCTTACAAGAGCTCAGTTATTCTCACCTAAGCAAATAATATGCTTTAAAATTAGACTGAAAAGCAGACAAAAATGAAATCACTTTGCTGTTGTCAAACACAAAACCAGGCTGTGAGCAAAATGGGAAGTGTTTGCCTTTAGTCTTGATTCAGTGTGAGGTGTACACAGGGCTTGTATTCCTAAGGTGCAGGAGGAAATGGTTATTTATCTGATTTCCCAGAACTGTAGTAAGTACCTGTTTGATACTGAGCACTGATTTACATGCTCCTTTGAGAGGAGGATAGGGAAGGTATTTGATGGTGATGGCAGCAGCAGCCAGAGTTAGCTCTGTGTCCATTCAGTTCTCCATTATGTTTTATGGCATTCTGACCTAAATGCCACAGTGGTTTTGCAAGTATTTCTGTGCTGAGGGATCCTGCCTAAGCTCACGGGACTGTGTGTGGAGTGTGGAGCTGTCCGTAGGGACCTGTTTGGCTTCTTGTGAATATGAAAACCAGTATTTCCTACTACATAAATATGTATTTATACATATAAATGACATCCTACTACAAAATCCTCTAAAACCCAGCAAATTTGCTTAAAGATAAGCTGCTTATTATAAACAGCCAGTTCTTGGCCACCTAGAAGCCATCCAGTGGCACCCAGCCATCTTGGCTATCCATTGTTTCATGTAGAGCCGTGGATAGTCTTCACTCTTGCAGAAGTCTGTTCAAATGATACAACATAATACAGCTCTTCCTTTTCTAGCTGTTAGGCATTGAGATTAAGACTAGTAACACCATATAAGTAAATGCTGGTTTTAAGGTATAGTTTGTAGATTTCCAGAAGACATTATATTAAAATGAATTTCTCTGAAGCCTGTTAGCTTTTTTTAGTCTCTTGATACTATGGAAACCTGCTTGCTGGAATGGAGCTATATGAAAAGCTGTCCTTGTGCCTGGTATTTTGGGGGAGAAAACACAGTTTCTTTGAATTGTGGGACGTTGCTACAAACCTGCAAAATTACAGGTGAAGGGAAACAGGAGAGTTGTTAGAAATGGTGCAGAGCTGACTGCCAGATTCCTGTTGTGGAGTGCCGCAGCAGAACTAATCTAATACCTGGAATTCTTCTTTTTCCTTTTTTGGGGGAGGTGTAAGCAACTTCCAAGCAGGAGGAATACTATAACATGGAGTTGCATATGTATGTACATAGGTTTTTAATGTCTTCATCACCAGTTTTCTTCCTGTGATTCTGAGACTGTCAGTCAGTTTGTGTGATGCTGAAGAGCTGAACTCACCTTCTGGTTGTGCTTTATGAACCACAGTCTTGTCCACAGGTTAAAAGGAAAGTTGCTTGACAGCTGGTGATCACCTTCCCTTTATACCCCTTCCTCCTCCACACCCAGACCTTCTTGGGTTTTGAATAAATAGCTTAATGCTTGGTCAAACACTATGCAAACACATCTTTGGTATCATCTCCAAATGTGAAAAGGCAAATGGAAGCTTTACAACCGGACATGTATTCCATTCATTTAGTTCTCTTGGTATGTTTTAACCCATTGTGTGCAATGGGATTCCTAAAGTGGTTTACATGTTTCGTAGGCATTAGATAAATCACTTCATGGGGTTTACAGGACAGGCTCCCCACTGCTTTGTATGGGTGCTTGAACTGCAGAAGCACTACTGATGTAGGGAAATTCGGAACTTCTGAATCTCCACCTCTGAATTTCTTGAATTCTTATTTCTTTTGCATTCAATTTCTAGTATGTGTCCCCTATGGGAGAGTGGCTGTGGGTTCAGATTTGATCTGATTACTGAATAAAGCAGAAGGCTTCCTTCCCTATTCTTTTTCTTATCCTGCTATGACTGTATGTGCAAGGAAAAATCACAGCTTCTGACTTACCCCTTATTTGGGTTCTTACACAACTACACAATTATTGCATTCACAAACAGTACAGGAGTCTATAACAGAAAATAGAGGTGATCATAAACAAGGCACGCAAGGCAACATGGTTTGATAAGTGATTTAGTGAAAAGCTTGCTGAATTTAATAGATGGGAACACTCAGTGTTGGAGGTATCACAGTAAACAGGTGCTCATCCCACTCAGATGCTGCTGTGCTCCTCCAAAGTTACTGTTCTGCTTATGCAGGAGACCAGGGAGGGAGAAGGTGATGACAGAAGGTGGCTTTCCAAGGAATCCCTGCCTTGTTTTGTTCTGCTGCGTTCGAAGCAATTCCTACGACTTGTGACTGTGGCACTCAGCAAATTTATCTAAAAAAGGAAATTGAAGTATACTTTAAATCAATCAGATTAGAAATAACATTTTATATCCTATTGTAAGACTGATATGAATCTATTCAGAGAGTCTTGTATGTAACCACAGAGAATAATAAACCTTTATCTCTATTACTTCATTTTTGATTCATATATTCTGGCAGTAATTTAGGGAGCTGGATTTCTGCTTCTCCTCAACTTTTGGTACAAAGTGTTCACTTGTTAAAAACCCCACCATTATTTCTCCATGGTGAGAGTTTTTGCCTGTGAGTTTTCAATAGAGGAACTCCTGGATAGACTTCCTGGCAAGTGGCAACTTACTACATCGTGCTGCATGGTTGGCCTTGAAGGTCTTTGAAGGCTTTGCTGACCAGAGCACTGAAAATTGTCCAAGCAGATACATCAAATGGTTCATGGAGTTTTCCAAGAATGAGTAAATGGATGATAGGATAAAAGAGGGAGCTAAATGTATCTTTATTTGCTGCTGAAGAGAAAATCTAGAAGCATGTAAGTACAGAAAGAAGTTATCATGGAAGAGTTTATTTACAACCTGGAGCAAAAAGGGTTGATTCTGGACAAATATAATGGTTGTTTAGGTACTTACTGGAACAAAGAAGAGAGTTAAGAGAGAATCACGAAAACCCTGGGCAGAGTAAGTCCATGCAGAGGTAAGCTTCACCATGAAATACCCATGATTTATGAGTTTAATAGTTGCTAAGGAATTGCCATGAAAGATGGCAGAATAGCCTTTTTATAAGGGCTGCTTGGACTTGCACTGATTCCATATAACAAAATGTTGTAACCTTGCATGCATCTGATGCCAGCCCACATGCTAAAATAGGTGAGGGAACGTGAAGCTCATGCTTTGTAGTCTCAAAAGCCAGACCGCAAGGCAGGAACCAAAGTCCTGCGCTGTGTTGTATTTTCTGTTAAAGAAATATAAGGTGTATAATCAAAGAATCCTTTTTTTAATTCACAATATAAATCTCTCTAGTTTTATTGCAGTTCCATCTTTTAGAAGTGTTCTTCGAACAACTGCTGTTGTTTTTAATGGACTCAACCTCTGCCTTAGCTTTTCAGCACTGGATAGGTTTGTGTGAGGCTACAGTCATTGTTGGCAGGCATGGAAGTTGCTCACAGTGCATTTGATATATTTATTTACACGGAGGGTTATTATGACTCACTTTCACTGCTAAATGGAAGAGAGGACTGGTTTTGAATGACCAGCAAAACAGTTATTGTAAGCCTTTCTGAAAGTTTCTGGTCTGTTTTTTAGATCTAAATATGCCTTATTGACTGTGCCTATTAACGGAGCTGGCTTTGACAAAACCCATACAGATTGCAAATTGATTTTAAGATGTGTTTTGACTGTGAGTAGCTATTTGGTTCCTGTAATTCCCTGTGTAATTTTAGAATCCGTTTGAGATACTTCAATAGAAAATCAAGCATCCACCTAACAAATTGCTTGTTACTCAGAGTTGGGAATGATGTAGGCACCTATTTTCCAAGGATCACAGACAAGGATTTTGGGGGGTGGACTAGATGATCTCTTGAGGTCCCTTCCAACCCTTGGGATTCTGTGCTTCTGTGATCCCCAAGTCTCATTTGTCTGCTAGTTTTCTCCTGTTTCTTGTCCCTATCCCATGCAAACCTCTTCAGAAGTGCTGGTCAGTTCTTTAGGCCTTTTGCTTCTGTCTTAACAGTGTGGGCCCACCTCTGGGTGCTTGAAGTTGTCCCGTTGGGTCTCCCAAAGGTGAACTGCTGTGATTTGTTGTGCTTGCTTACACAGCGTATGAATTGAGGTAGTTTTCTCTACATAGGTCTTCCTCCACCTGTAATAGTGTTAGAACCTCAGTATTGAAATAACACTTCTCTTTGGCAGCTCTAAGATAAAGGAACTGCCCATGTCTTACCTGGTAGCCAATAATGCAAAATGGGCTACTGCTGCCATTTTAAGACCTGCAACACAATATCCTTACAAAGTAGTCAGGATACCTTGCAGTATAAGGACATGGACCTGTTAGACTGAGTCCAGAAGAGGCCAAAAGCACCTCTCCTGTGAAGACAGGCTAAGAGACTTTGATTTATTGAGCCTAGAGAAGAGAACACTCTGGGGAGACCTTAGACCAGCTCCCAGTCCCTAAGGGGGCCAAGAAGAAAGCTGGAAGGGGGCTTTTTACAAGAGCCTGTAGTGACAGGATGCCAGGGAATGGCCTTAAGCTGTCAGGGGAGATTTAGACAAGATGTTAGAAAGAAGCTCTTCCCTGTGAGGGTGCTGAGGCACTGGCACAGGGTGCCAAGAGAAGCTGTGGCTGCCCCATCCCTGGCAGTGTTCAAGGCCAGGTTGGACACAGGGGCTTGGAGCAAGCTGCTCTAGTGGAAGGTGTCCCTGCCCATGGCAGGGGGTGGGAACTGGATGAGCTTTAAGGTTCCTTCCAACCCAAACCATTCCATGATTCTATGATTTTAGAGTTCTGTGCAACAGAGTTCCAGCTTCCTGTGTTAAGTATAATTGCCTTATCCGAGCGTTTGTGTTTGGTTTACTGGAAGTAATCCTTCCAGTATCTGAAGGGGGCCTACAGGGATGCTGGGGAGGGACTCTTAGAATCATAGAATCATAGAATAGTTAGGGTTGGAAAGGACCTTAAGATCATCAAGTTCCAACCCCCCTGCCATGGGCAGGGACACCTTGCTCTAAACCATATTACCCAAGGCCTCGTCCAACCTAGCTTTGAACACTGCCAGGGGTGAAGCATTCACAACCTCCCTGGACAACCTGTTCCAGTGCCTCACTACTCTTCATTAGGAACTGTACTGATAGGACAAGGGGTAATGAGTTCAAACTTAAACAGGGGAAGTTTGGATTGGATATAAGGAGGAAATTATTTCCTGTTAGGGTGGTGAGGCACTGGAATAGGTTGCCCAGGGAGGTTGTGAATGCTCCATCCCTGGCAGTGTTCAAGGCCAGGTTGGACGAGGCCTTGGATGATATGGTTTAGAGTGAGGTGTCCCTGCCCATGGCAGGGGGTTGGAACTGGATGGTCTTAAGGTCCTTTCCAACCCTAACTATTCTATGATTCTATTCTATGATTCTATTCTATGATTCTAAGTGGAAACGTAGGATTCAAAGCTTTGCCATGATGGGTAAATACTCTGATGGGTACATGTAGGGCTGGATCCTCTATGAATTATTCAAATGAACCTAATCTCATACCTTAAATCTTGTAATTTAGGCATTGACTTTTATTTCCTTCTTCAAGGGGGATTGAAATGAAAACTAGAGTACTTTCCTATAGGTTAGAATGCAGTAATGTTAATGGTGACTGTCACTGGAATAGAAAGGCTGTTTGGATAGATATTTCCATCTCTGTTCATGTAGTTGATAAATTCATGTGTTCAGCAGTGGAAAACAGGAAGGCTTTGGAACATAAAGAACATGAACTGGTACAATATGTTACACTGCTGTAAAACTCATCAAGGATACCTTTTGCAAACAAGAATGTTGTTGGCTTTCTGTCATGACAGAGGAATTTTTAATGAGTGAAAAGCTTCCTTCATAACCCATCTCTAATTGCCAGAGTACTATTTAAACATCAGCTTGCCTCTCTGTTTATGAAGAAATATTTGATCTTTTAAGTGGCTTTATATACTGTGTTTTGCTGCTTTTCCTGTACAAATGAATGTCATTAATCCAATTTAATGGTTTTTCTGTTTTTTTTTTCTAAGGACCTTTTGTTGCAGTGAGGTGGAACAGTTGTTGAATTTTGATTTTGTTTACTGATGATCTTAGATGCAAAACTGATGCTGCTGTGAGCAATTATCCACCAGAGAGCTTTCAACACAGTAACTCACAATAAACACCCGATCGGTGACATGATGACAGCTTCTGGTGGCTGCATGATCCCATCCTAAATATCGACTTCCAAATGGGTGTTATTGTGCAAATCCATGGTTTAGAAAATGCTGTTTATTCACAGGAGACAGGTATATAAAGCTGGATAAAGGAATATACTAGAATTAAAGGGAACCCTCTTGCAGGGTTACCACTTCTGAAGCTTAGTCAGCAGAACAGAATCAGAGCGTGGTTTTTGCTCCTTTTCTCACAGTAAAAGGTGTTACATACTGGAGTTTAAACTGTTGGAGGAGCCAGCCTGAGTTTAACCAGCTGATGAAAAAGCAGGTGAAGGAAATTTGTGCTGTGATTCAGTCAGCAGGATGTGTATTCACACATGGCTCTGCTTTAGAAAATGGTGATTGGAAAAGAGAGTAAACTTCAGCCCCTAGCAGTCACTTCCTAAGTTAATATAGTCTTACCTCAGAAAGGTGTGTAACTGCGGGGTAACTGAGGTGTAGGTTGTTTAAACATTTGCTAATGCAGGGTAGGGTTTGGAGTGATTTCTTTTATTATTTCTTATTTTTTCACTAAACTACGGAGCTGAGTACAGCTCACAGCCACTTTGCTCCATCACTGTATTGCTTAGGTTACTCTAAGGTACAGAGATCGAGTTAATGTGCAGGAGCAGCTTTGTTTAAAATGTCTGGCCTATCACAGAATCAACCAGGATGGAAAAGAGCTTTAAGACCATCCAGTCCAACCTTTACGCCAGCACTGCCAAGGCCATCACTAACCCATGGCACTGAGGCCTTGTCTCCACGGTGTGTGAACACTTGGCAGGGACGGTGACTGCAACCCTGCCCTGGTCAGCCTGTTCCAATGCCTGAGCACCCTCTGGGGCAGGAATTGTTCCTCAGCTCCATCTAAACCTGCCCTGGTGCAGCTTGAGGCCGTTTCCTCTTGTCCCATCCCTTGTTCCTTGGGAGCAGAGCCCAGCCCCTCCTGGCTCCATCCTCCTGTCAGACAGTTGTAGGGAGTGATCAGGTCCCCCCTGAGCCTTCTCCAGACTGAACCCCCCAGGTCCCTCAGCCATTCCCCATCATACTTGGGCTCCAGACCCTTCACCAGCTCCGTTGCCCTTCTCTGACCCCACTCTAGCACATCAGTGTCTCTCTGGTAGTGAGGATCCCAGAACTGAAGAATACAGCCAGAATATTCATTCCAAATCGATGAATACAGTTTGGATTTTACACACTTCTCCAGTAACTGAGGTGGAACTATTTTTCACACTTTTGGAAAGCACCGAGTTTTTAAAGAGGCATGTTCGGGTGCCTTGAATCACCCTCTGCTCATTCCCAGGGCTGCCAGCTTCTAAACTTCTAATTCTTGCATCTTCTCTGTGTTCATAATTTTGTCATTAAAGTCCCCAGATTTTTTTCTGTCATTACCTTAACGAAAATGATACTCATTTAAAAAGAAAACCCCTAATTTTCATCTTTAAATATACTGGTTATAAATGTAAGGAAAAAATAATAAATGTAAGAAAAAAAAAAAAGTTTATCTGGGTCTCAACATTTTATTTCAATCTCGTAACTGTCTTTTATTAAATCCTGGGTTTGTCGGGCCCTGGCAATAGAGAGCACTTGATATAGTACTTAACCTAATGCTGAACCGTGTTTCTATTTTGAGCTGACACTGAGCAGTGGCTCAGTCTTATGCTTTCTTTCAGACATGCTTTTGAGCCTGTTACTGTTAGAGGCGAGTTCTCATATTGGCTGCTTTGGCAGCTGTGGGGCATTTCTGTCCTCAGAAGGTCTTGACAGAAAACATCAGTGGTGTGTTGGTTTTCTTTGTGTAAGGTTTGGTTTTTCCTTCTGTGTTTAAATTTGATCATCTTTTGTATATCTGGAACAATTTCTTGCCCCCTTTTGACTTTGATTTCTGGTCCATAGGGTTCTGACCAGAGAATCACTGCCTGCCGTAAAACACGCCGTGTTAGCACAGCATCTTCTTTTGTTGTTCTGTAATATCTTTGTTGGAAGAAGTGTCTCTTTTGAATTATGATTTTAATTAGTTTTGATTCACTTTGATGATTATTCTCTCCTGTGCATAGAGAACTGCCTCACAATGAAGTGTGCTCCAAGAACTGCCCCGTTACAATTACAGACATGAAAGTATTACCTCTCAGGCCCTGATGCTGCTCGTTGTGAACAGTGAGATGCTTTGAGGGTTTATCTTATCTTCTACATGCCACTATAAGGCTTGAAGGAACCAACTTCTAACCCCAACTTGCTCTGCAATGATGTAGTTCCTTCCTGTCTGGGCTTTGGTATCCAAAAGATAAAATGGGATGTTTAGTCTGCACCACCTGCAGAGTTGGGTGTTTGCTCTATGAGTGGCAACATGGTCTAGTGTGAGATGTCCCTGCCTATGGCAGAGGGTTGGAATTAGGTGATCTTAAGGTTCTTTCCAACCTAAACTTTTCTATGATTCTATGAGGAATTTGAATACATCACCAGGGGTGACTAAAATCTAAGGTAGGCTCAATAAACCTGTTACCAGTGAATCTTCCTGGTTCCTGCAAGCTCCTTCTGTTCCAAGCACAAGAAGGGTTTGATTTTATTAGATGCCTTCAATATACATAATCTGTATTAATGAGGTTTTATAAGATGCAGCAATGTCTTACTGCCTTCTACTCATCTTCCATAAATTAAACTTCAAGTGTTGTACTCTGATTTTGAGTGGGATCCACCAAGGGATGAACTACTGTCAGAAAGGCAAGAGACCAAAAATAGCTTAAAATGTAACCTCAGGATACTTCTCTCTTTGTCAGTCTTTCTGCTAAAGAGAAAAAAAAAGTATCAGGAAAAAAACCCTACAAACTTCTAAATGTAATCCCCAAAGTTGAAAGAACTGGAGAGAGAACAAGAAAATTGGGGAATGGTGCTTACAATTATCTGTTTTCAGTGTACTGAGACATTTGGATCCGATGGTTTAACGGGCTGTGATTTATTTTGTGATGCAGAATAAAGCTTCGAGGTACCAATCTGAGGATTAACTTTCTATTTGCAAATTAGCAGCTTGACTGAATGGTTCTGTTGGGTTTTTAGGGTGTTAGGGGTTGATGAAGAAGGAAGCATATGCTTAGGTCTAGAACTAACTTAAAATGCAGGATTTACTAAAGGTAGGTAACGTAGAAAATGCATGCTCACTTGTTTCAAGCATGAATAAATACTAGAGAAAGGCAGCTCAGGACTCGAAGCAGTTTTTGGAAGGTGTGTTTTGAACCAGCCTTCATTGCTAAAAGCTACCAAGTCAAAATAAACCAGGTATTTTCTCTTCGAAACAGAAAACTGTGACTGCATAGGCAAGATTTCTCTCTTAAGGATTCCAGAGTGCAGCTGGGCTTTAAGTGAGGCCCTCTTGTTCCAGATTAGGGACAAAAATGCTCCGAAGACACTTCAGGCAAGCACAGAAGTTGGGCTGGATAAATCCAGTGCGTGTGTTTCTGCATGAATACTAATAGGAAGCCAGTGGCAGTGCATGTTTTGGAAAATTAACCATTGGAACGTTGTCAGATTTATGGCTGTATATCAAGGCTCTGAATCACTTAAGGATTATCAACAGTAAAATATGTCATAAGGCTTGTAACACGCTGTTTATATGTGGCAAAGAGCATAAATCCAGCACTTCCTCATTTTTATTATCTATATTCCTCATTTTCAAAGGATTTCTCATAACGATAAAAACATTGATTGTCAGTAGAATCCATACTTGCATCCTCCCATGTCTTGTCATCTTACTGCTAATGCCAGCTTGTACCATCTGATTCTTCTATCAGCTACTATAGATACCCCTGTAGTTCAAACAGAGATATCCAACTTGTGTACCTTAGTGTATCGTCAAAATTAGGCTGCAGAACCCGAATTCAGAGAGGTGGTAGTAAAATATGAGAGTCCAAGTAGGCAGTCCAGCTACCTGTGAGAAGGGATGTCACGTTTCTTGGGTGGTCGAGGTTCCCAGAGACGTGCACTCCAGAGAGATCCCTTTTCTCTCAGCATTGCTAGTGGTAGCACAAGCCGGATGTATCTGCTTCAGCTGCCATATGTATCCATCTCTTCAGGCTGTTCATGTTTTATGGCAGGATGCCGGAATGTTTCTGAGTAATGCCAAGTGGTGGGGAATGATAATAATAATAACAACATTAACCCCTTTGTATCTTACCCAACCATGAGTAGGATTTTGTGGAGCAGAGCATGCTTTGGAGCCTCTTCTGCTCACCCCTTCTCCTCAAAATGTGGAGATGGGTGTGTTAGGAAGCCTAAATAGAGAGGTGGATAACAATGAACTTTTTAAGGAGGTGATACTATAAAAAAGGAAGATGCTATGATTCTCCTTCTACATATCTTTCCTTCAGTTTGAAAAGATAATGTGTGATTCTTTCTTTTCCCTGTCCTATTTCACTGCCAAGGTCAAATATGAATGGCAACCACTGTGTTAATGCTGACAGCCTTTCTCCATTCTTGTCTGTCTTCTAGAAGCGAAAGATTTGCAGTAGCAATATAACAGAGCACTGCAGGCTTTTCCTTGCATGAACCAACCTACCTTCTCCATGGAGTCATTTCCAAATCATCAGAGATCACTACTCCTATACTGAGAGCTGGTGGCTAGGGATAGTTGAGTTACAGTAGTGTTATTAAAATACTGACAGCATGTCACTGCCTTAAGGATAAGACAAGTGTATTTTAATAAAGGCGGGAGAAAGAAAGGATACCAGGAATAAACAGGGAAATGAACACAGATTAAAACATGCCAGGAAAAAAAGTAACCAGGAAGACCACAAACATGTTGATTTTACTCACACTGCTGATCAGCTCTATCACATTGTGAGTCTTCATCAGAAACTCTTTGACACCTCTACACAGGCCCAGCCAACTCTGTCAGATCTCCTTTACTGCTTTTCTTTGCTAAGGTTAGTGCCTTCCTCTTATGCCTGCCTTCTTCCCCCTTTTAATGGAAGATGTTAGTTTTAAGCTGAGCTGCCACTGACTGCATTCGGTGTGGGACAGGAAGGTACACTTTGTAGCCATGCTGCAGCCACACACTGCATGTTCCCTATCAGCCCAGCAGACTGCACGTCCTCAGAGTTGGGAATGAGCTTCCCTGGGCTTCCTGCCTGGAGCAAACAATAGCACTTCACTAGCTCTTGAGTTGCCACTAATTGAGGCAGTGTAATTATCAAATGCTTGGACTCATTCCCCATCTGAAATAAAACAGCTGTGTTATAATGTTATGATCAAATCCTTTCACTGTTATATGACCTAATAAATGAGCGGTTGGGAATCATGCATTTGTGACTCAGTCTGTCACTAAAATACACTAATTCCATCAATGGTCTTTTGGATAAATTTCTCTGAATGGGTACTGGTTTACTTTCCCTGAAGAGGAACAGGGCTCTTTATGTCTAAGTGGTCTCTGGTCTGCAGAAGAGTAATGAAGAAACTAGAAAATGAAATAGTTCTGTAAAGAACTGGCTTCACAGGGGATCAGCTGCCTCATCAGTTTAGTGAGAGATGTAGGCCAGCTCCTGAGACCTCTCAGAATGGTCCTGGGTTGCTGCCCGAGGAGCTGTCTGGGTACACTTTATGTAGATTGATCACTGTGGAGAAGGAGTAATACAGCATCTTACAGACTACCCCTTGCTACAACAGGCTTAAGGGTGAAAACTTTAGCAATTCCATTCTTGCTGAGCAAAAGAATAGTATCTGGTTCACAAAATTATAGTTAGGTTGAAGTATGAGCAGTCAAACATTCTTCTGAATTAAACTAAACTTCGGTAATAGAATCATAGAATCATAGAATAGTTAGGGTTGGAAAGGACCTTAACATCATCAAGTTCCAACCCCCTGCCATGGGCAGGGACAGCTCACACTAAACCATGTCACCCAAGGCCTCATCCAACATGGCCTTGAACACTGCCAGGGATGGAACATTCACAACCTCCCTGGGCAACCCATTCCAGTGCCTCACCACCCTAACAGGAAAGAATTTCCTCCTTATATCCAATCCTATTCAAGTATTTTCATTTGCTTGGGAACTGGTCATTTATCATCCTTCCATACAGGCTGGCCTGCCTTAGACACCTTTCAGAGCAAGAGGGGTTTGCCAGCTTTTCCCCTCTTTCCAGGTTTTTATCTATCAGGAAGGCAGCCATCAAAACAGGCAGCACAGTTAAATGGCTTTGAAACAATGTCATTTAGAATGAGGAAGTCTTACTTCAAAATTGGAAACATGAAGAAAGAAGAGAGAAAAGAAATGAAAGCCTGAAGAGTTAGGTCTGTAGTATGGTTTACCAAAATAGATCTTGAGGAAGAGCTAGCTGCAGGCATAATATGTTATGGTAGACTTCTTCTTTCACTTGTAGCAGAAGCAGGAAGGTCTGCCAGAGGTCAGCAGACTGGAATGATGATGGACTTTTACAAGGGAGCATGAAAAACTCAGTGAATTCTTAGCTGTGGAGTTAACTGTGGAGGAACCTGGGATACAGCTGCTTCCTCAGGACACTGACCTTAAAGACCAGTGGTGCAATTTTGCATTTAGCTTGGGTCAGATGTGGTCTGGCCTGTTGGTCCTGCACCGTACCTGTGCTCTGATGTGCAGGCTCCCACCTTCCCCCTTGGGTTCCCCAAGCAATAGTTTGTGAGTCTGCCTGAAAAGTGAAAGAAATAAAAAGCAGAGGGTCAGCAGCCAGCTTTAACCATATGAGCCACCTGGAAAGCCTCTGGACTGTGGGCAGAACCACAGGAACAGCAGTTTATTGCTAGATCAATTTAAGCATAAGCTTACCCTGAGGAGCCATGTCTGGTTTCAGAGACACCAGAGAAAGGTTTCATAACTGACTGACAAAATGAACAGTAACAAATCATCAAGACAAGGTGATACTCAAAAGATAACTCAGGTAAAAGATTTCCAAGCAGATACAGTATCTCTTGTTCTGCCTTGGTAGCAGAGGACTGGGACATAACAAAGGTGTCATTGGTCTTAGAGATGTATTGAGAACTGATTGAGGAAGCTTGTTGCCACTGCTGGAGAGCTCATGCTAACGTCACAAAGATTAGAATCATTGGAAATGTGGTTAAGAAGGAAAAAGATGAACCTCCAAGAGTCAAAATAGCATGTATAAAGGACAATCATCTGCCTGGAAGTTGGTGGTTAGGCAGATGACTACCTTGACTCTTTGAGCTTTGATTTGGATATTCAGACATGCTTAAAGACCAGGCCATAGTATACTAAGAGAAAATGACCTCTAACATAAAGGATATAAATGACCTCTAACATAAAGGAAATAAAGGGGAGAAATAAATGGATAATCTTCCAAATACAAGGAAAACGAGTGGAGTTTGAGAGGGCTCTGTGCTGTGAACTCTCCTGTTAAGTCTGCACACAAATTATCACATTTAGGCATAATACAAAGAAGACGATGTAGCATTCAGAGCTTATCTTAGGATCTAACAGAATTTTCAAGCATTGTTAAAACGCCTTAGAGAACACTAAATCATAGAAAAAGTTGCTTTTTAGCCATCTCGGCCAACATACATTGCCAGGTCTAGCTCTTTGTAACGGCCACGCAGTTTAAGGATGTGCAAGGAATTGGGACTGCTTTGCCTGACCCACTGCTGCCTAGCACCTCCTTTTGCTTCTTGGGACCCAGAGGTTTGTGCTCTGTCAGTGCCTTGTGGCATCCTAGACACACAAAGGACAGGGTGGATTAGTTTCTATCCAGAGTAAGTTTCCAGGAAGCCTGTCTTACTCTCCTTCCTGTCATGATAAAAGGAGATGAGCTGGTGATTTCATCTGCTTTTAGTGATCATCAACAAACCCAGCATGTTGGGTGGCTGTGGCTTCAGCCTTAGAGGGTAGGGAGATTCCTGATGCAGATCCCCCTAACTTAGTTGGGATGATCCTGTTTAACTGCAAAAGGTTTAGAAACTCAGTATGGTTTGGTCTTGTTGTGGCTTTGTATTATTTCTCTAAGCCTTTTTCCCTTGAAGAAGAGGGAAATAAAGCAGCTCATATTAATTGTCTCACCAAATGCATCTTGTCTTGGCAGAAAAGAAAGGATGCCTTCCAAAAATCACTTTCTGTGTTTCAACAAAACCCCCTAGGACGTTGTGTGGGTACCTCCAGCATTCGTCAGTAGCTCAGGTACCAGTCAGGGAGCACTTTGGCTGGGCACCATGCTGGGACATCTAGTCTAGGTCCTGCTTTGACAGGGAAGGTTGGACCACATGATCCTTGATGACCTGGTGTTCTGTGATTCTGGTGGTACCTAAATCAGTGTCATGAAGACATACCAGTTTTAGTTAGGAAAGCATACCTACTCACTCGTGTCTGTGTTCAGTTGCATAGTTACACCTACAGTCTGCTTCCTGCTTTATATCTTCTGAACAGGCAATGTAGAGCCCAGTCCTTGTGCAGGTGGGAGCTCTTCATGCTGGGTGTGAAGACTAATTTTAATAGGGCTGGTTTACATAGAGGCTTCACCAGGTACTATTCAGTTGACTAAATGCAGGGGTCTAGCACAGTTTCCATGCGCTAGGGTAGCCTGCTCAGCTTCTGTCTTTTACTCCAGAAGGCTTTAGGTATCCTGGAGGTCCTGTGTCTTATCTGCCAGTCACAGTCTGATCTCTGTGATAAAAAGGACATGGAACTGTTGGAACAAGTCCAGAGGAGACCACAAGGGTGATCAGGGGAATGGAGCACCTCCTGTATGAAGATAGGCTGAGAAAGTTGGGGTTGTTCAGCCTGGAGAAGAGAAGGCTGCGTGGAGACCTCAGAGCAGCCTTCCAGTGTCTGAAAGGGGCCTATAAGGATGCTGGGAAGGGACTCTTCATTAGGGACTGTAGTGATAGGACAAGGGTAACAGGTACAAACTTACAAAGGGGAAGTTTAGATTGGATATGAGGAAGAAGGTCTTTACTGTAAGGGTGGTGAGGCACTGGAACCGGTTACCCAGGAAGGTTGTGAATGCTCCATCCCTGGCAGTGTTCAAGGCCAGGTTGGACAGAGCCTTGGGTGACATGGTTTAGTGTGAGGTGTCCCTGCCCATCGCAGGGGGTTGGAAGTGGATGATCTTAAGGTCCTTTCTAACCCTAACTATTCTATGATTCTGTGATAGCCATGAGTAACTAAAATGGGTTAGATACCTATGTTGAGTATGTCAAAGGGAACTGCACCTGGAGAGGAATGACATGCTGGGGGCTTTGCAATAGAGGACTTTGGGGTCCTGGTGGACACCAAGTTGAACATGAGCCAGCAATGTGCCATTGCTGCAGGGAAGGCAAACAGTATCCTGGGCTGCATGGATGAATATTCCAAAGCTGGCTTTAGATGGCCCTGCTTGAGCAGGGGTTTGGACCATATACCTTCAGAGGTCTCTTCCAGCATCCCCCAATCTGTGATTCTGACGCCTGAACTGTGACCAGTGGCTGTGAAATTCCAGTGGCCAGCCACCCAAGATCCATCTGTTTTCAAACTTTGAACAGAAATGAAGGCTGGTCACTTTTAGTTTGATTTGTTTTCTATTATTTAAATGGATTTCTGGCTGTATTTCATGGTTGACTTGAAATACATGCAGAAATGTGACCACGGTACCACCTATGAGGGGACAGAAAGTCTGTGATGACAGAGTGGCAGTAAATTAAATTCTTTATGGTTTACATCAGATAGTTCTGATATGTGCTGTATTCATGAGAGACAAATATTTTTTATATCCTAACATTGAGCAACCAAATTCAATTGATAATTTGTAAAACATGCCTTTTATTTATTGAGCAAGGGCATGAAATATTTCTCATAGATTCATGGAGTAGTTCAGGTTGAAAGGGACCTTCAGAGGTCATCTGGTCCAAGCCCCCTGCAAGGGCAGGGACATCTTCAACGAGATCAGGCTGTCCAAATGACAACTTCTACATCTTTTGGTATAACCTAGAAAAATGTATACAGTAGATAAGTGCTCTGGACCGAATTCAACATGGAGAAATCATCAGTGCAGGTTCAAAAGGTGTGTGAAAACATTTTAATTCCGTATTAAATATGGATTTAAAAATGTGTCAGTAAGGGCAGCAAAACTGTAACCGTCCTTTCTGAACTACCTAAATGTCTTAATCTGCAAGAGTGAGGAGAGAAAGCCCTGGGCAGTCACTAAGTACATGAGCTCATCTTGACGGAGTCTAACAGATCTGTGCCTGTAGTGCTGTTCTACACAGCGCTCATTGACTTGTAACGCAGCAACTGTCTCCAAGCAACTGTGCGACCGACTGGGAGGTACAACCTGGGGTATGAACCCCACAGAGGCAAAGCTGCTCTGCACCCTTTGCACCGAGCCTTCAGGTCATGTCTCTGCTGGAAGGCAGCTCCAACAGCATTCAGGAGGGCCCTCCTCAGCAGGCTGCAGCTCTTCCTGCAGGTGGAAAACTGGATTGGGTCATCGCTTGCCCGCGTCAGTCTTCTTGCCAAAATAACTCTCACGTATTAATCAATTCAGCTCTCGTTGGTACCAGTAACACTTGTCAAAATGTTATTTTTGCAGCAAACTGAATCTAAACAAGCTCTCCAAACCAAAATAATACCTTTGCAGGCCCGGCTCAAAATAGCTGCTCCTGTAGATTTCATCTAACTAAGCTCAATCAATATAAATCAGAGAAAGAAAAATCTATACATTAAATATGATCTCTCCCCAGCTGCCTCATCTAAATGCAAACCCAGCAATATATGCATGGAGCTTCTTTTTAAAGGTAATAATGTACATTTGTTGTCCTTCTTCTCCTGATAAAACTCATCATTTTATTACTGCTTGTCTAATGTTTCATTTAGAACCCACTCCAACCAGAGCAGAGGCTGCAGGAACGCAGCAGTCCACTTCAACCTCAGTTTAGTTCCAGCAGAACATTTTGAGTCCCTTATGGAAGGGAACTGTAATAGAGGAAATAATTTGCTACAGAAGCTGGTCTCTGAAGATGGGTTTTCCTTTTTATGGTACAATTTGTAATAATCATTTATGGGAGTCTTGATTTGGGGGCTTACAATTCTGCAAAAGCGTTTTTTAAAACACTGGTGGCAGTGCAGAAGATTAAAAGCTTTATCCTTTACTTAGGGGGATGAAAAGATGGAAAGAGGGAAGAGGAAATGAAAGAACTATTCCCAGAGTGGGAGCAAACATGAGGTTGTTTGGATAGCACAGTTCTCTTGTGCTGATGTTAAGCGTATTGCCAAAACTGTGCCAGCAGCATCACTTGCAGTTCAAGCTGCAGCAGCATATTCCTACTTGTATGGGCTAGTTCTGATCCACAAAATGGGATCATAAACATGTCTCATTGTGCTCCCTACCAGTATACCAGTTAGGGAGGGCACTGTGGGAGGCAGTGGTTTGGTTTGTTCTCACTTCTTTTGGGCAACAGGTTCGCAAAATGTCAGGGTAGAACCACCTTTGTTTGTTGCTTTGCTGGCTGTTTCTTTTCCCCCAGCCTAAATTGTAAGGTTTATGGGTGATGCTGAGAATACACTCTAAGGTTTGCCTCACTTTTCCCAGTTTATTCCTTATTCTCTCTTCCTCCCATATTCTAAGTCCACCGTGAATGAGTTCTGATAATGATCACGCAATAGCAGCAGATAATTATACACTCATTTTATAGATATTTTCTGTATTGTTTTGACATTCATTAATGCTATTCAGTCCAGAAGTACTGGTTTACTGCTCTTAATAGCTCAATCCAGAAAAAAAAAAAGGAAATGAAACATTTTAATATCACAAATTAATATCACTGCAGCCTTCTGCAGTTATTAAAAAGAATGTAAAAGCTTCTAGGTAAGAGAATGTGGCATATTATGCTGCAGAAACACGTCAATGTGCTGACAGTCCATCATGAGTACTAGCTTCTTTGATTAGTCTCTTTCAGGCCATTATTATTATTATCACTACTACTATTATTATTCAGTAACAATGAAGTTGTATCTGAATTTGGAGCTTAGACAATGGATTTACACTTCTTAAACAGGAACGGACTGAAGCATGGTGGCCTGATACTGCAGTCCTGGGGAGCATAAGGGGTTTGGGATGAAGTGTGGGTGCTGCAGGACAGGGTGCTTGGCAAGCAAACTGTCTGCAATTTGCAGCCAAATTATTTGCATTTGATTCCTTTTTATTGGTAGTATAAATGCTGCCCAGTCAGCCTTTGGTGTATGCTCACTACTTTACAACTCTCCATGTTCCCAAGGTGGTGCCATCAAATTTCTCTTTTCACCCTTTACAACGGTCATGAAGTGGTTGAGTAGAGCTGGATACAAGTCAGGTGCCTTCTGCAGGCTGCACGTTGGCTGCAGTCCTTGGAAAGCTTTTATCCAAGTTGGAAATATTGTCATTAACTTGACAGTACAGGTAACATGTTTCTGCCTGTAGAACTTCAGGATGTTGTTGCGCTGTATTAACCTCTGAAGGATGGGTTGATAGCTTTATGTGTGTATATATATATATACGTAAAATATATATGTTGCTTTCTGCTTGACAAAGGGTTTAGAGCTGCATCCCACCCATTCCCTGATTAGATCTCCATCTTGAGAATATGAAAGATACATATATACATATTCTCTTTCTGTGAATAAGGATTAAGCTTCTGGTTTTCTCCTTTTCTTCATGTAGGATATTTTCCTGTGATTTGAGAGGGAATGAGGCAGTTCATTCTCATCAGCTCAAGGCAGCAGCAGGGGAGATAAAGCTGTGGCTCCTGAGATAGGCTGAGATCTAAGGTGCCAGACCTTCCCATGAGATTGCTAAGGGGTTGGGAATGCTTTGTTGGAGTACACTGGGCTCAGGCTGGTGCTGCAGGCAGCAGCTCAAGTGTGCACCTCCCTGCCGGCCTGCTTCCCGTGGGGGTGTAAAATACACCAGTATCTCCCTGGCCCACTCCTTCCCTTCGTCTCTGCCTTCTGCTCCATCCTCACATTGGCACTTTAAGAGAGAAATGAAAAGCTGAGAGCTGGCCTTGTTCAGCCTGGAGAAGAGAAGGCTCCAGGAAGACCTTAGAGCAGCTCCAGTGCCTAAAGAAAGAAACCTGCAGAGGGGCTTTTTATGAGGGCCTGTAGTGGTAGGACAAGGGGAAATGGCTTTAAACTGACAGAGGGGAGATTCACACTAGAGATAAGGAAGAAATGTTTTACAGTGGTAAGGAACTCATGAAGTTTGCTTGCATGGGCATGTTCAGTCTGCTTAGGTCTTTTCAGCAAACAAGCATTAAAATTGGATACATCTTGAACTTATTATGAAGCTTTTCTTGTGTGGGTTTCCATGTAAAAGGCATCGGAGAAAGAAAAAAAGATGATGCCAGTCACTGCATATTTAGTTTGGTAAAGTTGCCAGTATTATTCTTGCAGAGCTCTGAGCTTGTGTTTGTTGGTTGCTTTTGACCTGTGACAATACTAGGATTTGGCATAAAAAGATGGGGTTTTCTATTTGCGTATGTGGCCATCAGCAGGTCTTGGTGGTGGAGTAACCTTTTAGATGAATGTTTAGTTGAACCATACAAACAGTACTAATGGCATGTATTGTGGTAATGACTTTCTGTCTTTACCTTGTGGTTTACCTTGTGGATGACTTCTTGTGAGATGAACCAGAAGTTATTTAATAGAAGATACATGTTTCTGTATGTGCTTTTGAAGAGGCAGAGTTCACTAAAGTTTAATGTTGACATATTCTGAGAGCTTTAGTTCATCAAAATACATTTGGATATTTTTAATCTCTCAGTGAACAGCAACTGAAGGGGAAAATGATTGAAATAAGGTCACAGGAGGCCCACAGCCACCAAAGAATTGCGAAGGGAATTACGTGTCCTGAGTGTGGTATCCCTACATGACCAAAATGTAATTGCAGCCTGAAGTGAAAGACAAACTACTGTAAGGTGTATGAGAAATACTGCTGCCCAAACACAGATGAAGAAATCTATCTGACATTCTTTATAAGCTTTTATATGTGTGTATATATATATATGCATATATATATATAAAATAGAATCAACCAGATTGGAAAAAAACTTTAAGATCGTCATATATATGACGTACATAAGTTGCTTATAAGCTCTAAAATAAGTTTGTACCGAATGAGTTACTGGGATTTATTCCTAGTTTATATGTGCAATGTGTTACTTAGTAGCTAGTATCTTAATGGTAGGAAAATTTAATGTTGTTTCTCTGCTCCCTTCCACCTCCCCACCACCACCACTGGCCCAAAATGCCGTTGCCTGACCTGGGTAGGGTACGCAAGACCTTGCCATGTATCTTCTCTAGAAGTGCCTCATACACACAGTGCTTGGTCATATTGATGGTTAAAAGATACAAGATGCCATATATTGTAAGATGCTTATTCCATACATTGTATGTCTCATAGTACAAAGCAGTTGTTAGGTATTATTGTGTATTGAATGCTATATGAGGTTTGTGGGGTTATTAGCTATGCCTCATATATGAGGTTTGCTTTTTCCACACTGATAAGCATTTTGCTTTTCTTCTCTCATACTGAATGCAGTCCAGGAGCTTATTCCTAAGCCTTATCCAGAATCCTTTGCCTCTAAATCTCTTCCTTATTCAGTAAGCATCCATCATATCACAGTAGTATGAAGTAAACTCAGATGAATATTATTTGAAAGAGCTTTGACTTTCTTTGGGTTCTGCTAATCTGATCAAATGACTGTAGTTTTAAATATCCAGAGGTTTAATTTCATTCTCCTGAGCAGTAATGCTAATAATCATTTTAGTTGCATCATATTAGTGACTGCTTCAGTCAAAAGGACTCCATGTGCTTATCACATTATGTATAGTTATTAGTGAGATGAAGAAAAATAGCTGAGTTAAACAGAAGCCTCATTGGACTGAATTTTTTCTTTGTAGGTATCAAATAATTCTTGTTAGTTTTGAAATTGCAGGAGAGAAAAGAAAACCTTAAAAAGAGAGCGATGTCAGGGAGGTCAGATGGAGCAGCTACAAGTCTCACACAACAACCTTCTGCCTCTCACACAAAAGGTCATTGTTGGGAATAGTGGAAGGTATTTTCAATCTGTGATCAATGCATACAGCTTTCATGGGCTGCAGTTACTTCAAATTCTACCTGAATTTGGGGGCTTTTCCCCCACATAAATACATTGCTGAGCTTTACACACCTGTAATTGCCAGTTTCTGAATGCACTGGGTTAAATTGCTTTGTGTTTGAAGACACAAAGCAAGTTCCAGCCTCCTTGGTACTGGTTTTTTGAAAACTGATTGATCTTTTGAAACAGCAAAAAATTCCTTTGTGCAGCTTCCCTCTGTTCGATTGAGGCTGTGACCCCCATATTAAGGTTCTTTCATGGAGCAGATGTGCCCTTTTAAAAGGCACATCAAAAGTCTTCTTCCAGTGGATCTCAGGTTTTGAATGAACTGTTTCCCTTCCCGGTGCCGGGGAGGTGGGCAAATAACCTATGCTGAGAGTTGCCAGTACCAAATCAAACCTGCTGCATCCAGGTGACAGAACATTGGTCCAGCACAAAGCTGACTCTGTGGCTCACATTGTGATGACCTAACTGGTACTGGCAGTGTGTGTGCTGGATCAGCTGGCATGGACTTCAGAGAGGTATAAAGCTGCTACAACCTCAAATTGTGTCCTCAGTGATCATGACCCTGGCCCTGCTGTGTGGTGGTCATCGCACACACTGATGGTGGGCACCTTTGAACCACAGCCTTTGGTGTCAAGGGCTGTGGTTATCAACAACTGTGGGTGCATAAATCCTACCTGGTGCTGGAATTAGCTGGTTATGTTCACTATTACATGCTTCAAACCCCATTCAGCCACCACCTGATCTGTGGCTACTTGGTGTTTCCCAGGTATCGCATTCCACCTCCTTCTATATTCCACGTCCTATACTTCTGGGAATGTATAGGATCACCCGGTCTTGCAGTCTGAGAATTCAAGGACATAACCTATTCCTGACCCTCATCTGGGTCAGCAAAGCAGTATTCTGCTTGCCTTGCCTCAGGAATTTGATCTTCTGTGAGAACCTAGAGTGTAGAACCATGTCATTGTGTTTTCTTTCCAAAACAGACCACTGTCTTACTCAGCAGGTTCTTCATTTGGTTGTAAGGATGCCTGTGATCCCATGCCTGCTCTGTTTGAATGCATTCTGGGTTAAGATTCCTTGAGCTCTCTTCAAATGTGACTCAAGTCATATTCTAAATTGGATTAAAGTGAAAAGCTTGAAGAATACTCTCTGGCTTGTGTCTGTGCCCAGAGAGGATGCTCACACCTCCACAGTGCTCAAGCCTGACACCCCCTAAGTGGAAGAAAGTATTTCTGCTTGGCAGAACACAGAGTGTTGGACACATTCCCCTTCTGATCCTCTCCTGTTCGCCAGGGTAACTCCTCATTCAGTGTGCTGGAGCACGGATGTCATTTTGAGGTGTCTTGTTTTTCCTGGCTGCCTGTGCACAAAATAACCTGTGTGGTGAGTTTTCCTGGGAGAGCAAAGAAGAAAAACCTAAAACTGCTCAGGGAGCTTTAACACTGCAGCGCCTGACCTGTTTATGGATATTGGCTGGAAATTGTGAAGCATGACAGAGCAGTGCTCATTGTTCAAGCACAGAGCTGCTGGGCTGCTCTGGTAAAGCAAGGAGAGGAAGAGGGTGGATAGTGCAGTCAGGTCTGTCTCACATGAGAGGTCCATATGTCAGGAGGGATCTGGGGTCCCTGTTCTTGCCCATGGAGCAGTTGGAGTGTTTCCCTCAAGGCTGTTTCTGAGCCCCATCCCTCCCCAGCCCCATGCCTGAGCTGGTTTTGCTTTGCTCAGTGCTGTTTGCCAGTAGGTTCTCCAGTCTTTGCCATCCTCCACACATGTAATTAGGTTTTGGTGATATTTGTGCATATTTCTTTTTGTGATTCTTGCCTAACTGTAGTGAGAAGCCAGATGCTCTGGCTGGTCTCCAGCCTGATAACGCTCAAAATGCAGTAATGCAAAAAACTCTCTCTCCCCATTCAATAAGACAGTTCTTTTTAGTCATTAAGTCTGCTGAGTTGACGGTTATCTATTTCAATCTGATGCCAAAGTCATTAACCCTGGAATGTAATTCCCCTGCCAAATCAAACGGGTTTTTTCCTGGAATTATTTCTGAAAGGCAGTCATTCCTGCCAGTGTAGAGCAGGGTCTTTAAGAGAAATCCAAAAAGAAAGTTTAGAGGTGTGCCAATTTCCTTCTTTCAGGCTCAGTGGAAGAAGCAATTCAGGCTCTTTACCCAGGAAAGATGTCTCCAGGCAATCGTAGTAATAGACTGTGCAACAGCAAAGGTGTAGCATGGGAACAGAGCTCTGGTTTCATAGCGATTTGAGCTGGTCCCACCCCACAGCCCAGCAAGGCACTGATCCAGTGTTTCTGAAAACATAAATATGGAGTAATAAATACAGATGAGTTTGGGGTTTTTCCTCCCCACAAGGCTCATAGCTCTGAAGTCAAATCAGTGTAAGGCTGGCACGCTGCAATAGGAATCAAAGGGGGAGAGATGGAAAGGGAAGTTGCTGAGGCCAGAATATCCTGGGGTAGTTATTGCTGGGTCCTGCTTAGGATGTTCTCTGGTTATGTAGGTTAAAATATCATTTGCCAGAGTCATGGCACAGTGGGGGATTTCTGACTAAGGAAACTACCTGCTGTTTGTTTCTGCTGTGTTCCCAGGAAATACAGCTTAACTTGTTCCTTTTGTAAATAAGCAAGATCATAGCAAGTAATTATTCCAAGTAGCAGAGCTGATGGATCCATGATAGGATATCCTATATATAAATATCCTTTGAAGGCCCTAAATCCTGGGTAGCCACTTCAGCTGAGGGACAGTGTTCAGGTAGTCTGTGGCACTAATGGGAAGATGCCATGAGACTTCAAGACAGTATTGATGGCCTTTCTGTTTCCCTAGAATACAAAGGTGGAGAATTGGAAGAATGCTCTAAAATCATAGAATCATGGAATGGTTTGGGTTGGAAGGGACTTTAGAGCTCATCCAGTCCCAACCCCCTGCCACGGCTGGGGACACCTTCCACTAGAGCAGCTTGCTCCAAGCCCCTGTGTCCAACCTGGCCTTGAACACTGCCAGGGATGGGGCAGCCACAGCTTCTCTGGGCACCCTGTGCCAGCACCTCAGCACCCTCACAGGGAAGAGCTTCTGCCTTATATCCAACCTAAATCTCCCCTCTGTCACATGAAAGTCATTCCCCCTTGTCCTGTCACTACCTGCCCTTGTAAAAATGGCATTATTTTGTCTTTTAATTAATATTTTAATCAGCAGTATTCACCATCACAATAGAAAGATTCATTGCAATGCACAAAATTTTTCACACTTTTCAGGTTTTTTTTGGAACTCGAAAAAGTTGGTCTTGTCTGGTTTTCTTGTTTTCCCCTTCTCAGAAGATAAGGCTTTAGCTCAGGAGCAGGAAGGCATTTCCAAAGTGAATTTTGTGCTTCTCCTGCAAAACTGCTAAAGGTGTAATTTCTTGATCAGGTGTGCCTTTGGAAGGGCACCAGCACTGTGTCATTGTCCTCCAAAAGAGGAGAAACGGGAGAAATAGCATGCGATTGCTCAGTTACCTTTTTGCTGCTCTTTTTGCTCTTGCTTGGCAAAAGAATTTTCAGTGGCTGGAGACCACTTCAAGAGTAAGTAGCTGAAATGTCAGCTCATGCTGACATTTGCACTTGCAAGAAGTCTCATGCATCCGTCCAGTGTTGATCTCACTCACAGCAGCTCAGGGAAGTAAAATCTTCAGGTTCAGTTCAGGTTCTCAAGCTAGTCCTGAATTCTCTTTCTGGTTTTAATATTGCAAAAGGTTTGATCCTTACTGAACTTTAATCGTGTGTGATCTTGAATGGCTTAAGGAAAAAATTTGGAATCTAGAGACTTTATTTCTTTTTTCTGGACATTCTTTGTCCAAGGATGCAAGAAACAAAAGTCAGTGGGGACATCATTGTACAGGTGGCACATGTTGGTAGCAACTTCAGACTCAGAGCAAGGGGAAGACCTTCATAGATGTGCTGACTCTTGGATTCTTTTATGTAAGGTGCTGTGTAAATGAGTTACTGGATGCTCTTTGAAAGAGAAGGCTAGGTGAGATGGGCTGGTGATTTGGCTCTTGATGATGATCCCTATAAATCTTGCTAACTCATTTTTAACTTGGATAGGAACACCACAGTCTGCAGCAAGATGTTGACTTATGTGTGGGTTTTCAAACACTTTCTAACCCCCAAATTGGAATACTTTGTTACTTTTTGCATAGTTTTTACTTACTTTATTAATTTATGTAATGTGGCAGCTGGTTAGAATTGTTGTTCAGCTTTTTAGGTCAAGTCCAGAGGGATAGCAATGGCTTTCCAAAATACCCAACCCAACAGCGTGACACTGACGTAAACCTAAACAGAGGATTTCAGCATTTTGTGTGGCAGCTATTGCTATTCCACACAAAAATGTACAAACCTAACACTTTATCCTGCCCTCTGCGAAGTTACCAACCCTGACTGTAGCATCTTTATGATTGTGAATCTACAGTGCATAAACATGCAAAAATCAAGTTGTTAAAAGATTACAAAGTCTACCCTTTATTGCATACAAATATAAAGACATAATTAAGTGGTTAAGGAAACCTCATCTGTAACTCATTGGTATAAATATTACTGAGAGCTGCTGTCTATGCCTTGAATGGGATTAATTGAAGATCTTGACTTCTATCAAATGACTTACACTGGCCTAAAAACACATTATTTAACTTGGGGATTTAATGTGCCTTTCTCTATCCACATCTCATAAATCACATAAAGAATAACTTCCCACATTTAGTGTGAATCAAGTTGTTTTGCTGGGTATTGACACTGACCTTCTGCCAACCTACTGAGAAACAGTAGCAAAAATGAAAGGTGTCACCCTTAGAAAATTACAAATGGAAAAGCAGTTTTAACTTGCCATTTTCACAGTTGTTAGCCCCTGATTTTGACATTATTTCAGGTTGGCTTTATTTAATGAATAACAGCTCTTCAAAATACGCCACATTTAAAACCCGGGCGACAGAAGGGTTTCTCTTTCCAGGAAAAAAATGAAAGTATGTTCTTTAGGTCTCTCTGCACCAAAAAAATAATCACATAATGTTAAATCTTGTTTGTCACGTGCTGTGAGTTGGGGGTAGCTCATTTGTTTTCACTGTCTTGTTTGGAAGATGGGAAGGTCTTCTGAGTTCTGTTTTTACCAGTAGAATGGTATTGTAATTCTTGCCCTTAATTCACTGCCTGGGGGGAAGAACACTGGATTTTTTTGCCATCACTGTAGTATATCAAGGTTTTAAATGCATTTCTTGTGTGATTTCGTGACCAGAGGTGCCTTATAAAATGTTGATGGGATTATAGGCAGGTAGACCAAATGATTGATTTGGGTGTATGCATAGATACACTCATATGTGCATATATGCATATATATATATGTGAGACAAAGCAACAGATTTTACAGACAGTGAAAGCTGCAGGGTTTATACTCTTCTAACATTGTAGGAAATCATTTTTGCTTCTTGATTATGGTTTGACAGAATCCCTGTCGTCAGGATGTGAAGTTACCAAGAGAGAATGTACGTGGTTTTTGAGACAGCTGGTAGAATGTAATAATGTTTGAGGACTAAAATTCTGTGTCTGTTTAACTGTCTTCTCAGTTTATTTCCATTACCATTTACAGGATGTAAATGGCTTTTAAGCATTCTGATATTGATGATCATTTGTGCTCGTGTTGCTGGTTTACAGTTATAAAGGTGATTGTTACGTTTTTCTGCTCTCATTTTACCTGTGAGTTCTGTTCTAAACAGAAATGTCATTGAATGCCTTAATTTTTTCACTGCTTTATAGAGATCATGGTGTTTAAAGTATGGCCTCAGCTGCTTTTCTAAACTAACCATATGTCCATTGAAGAGTTGCATATGATTCTTGAGCAACTCTTAACAGCAATTGATAGTAGAGTTTTAAGTGTATTAAACGTGAGGAGATATAGATAGGAACTAAAATTGTGGATACTAACTAACTAGGGATGAAAAATCTGACCCAATGAACCTATTAAATTTTGCTGGAAATTTGAATGTGCAGCTCAACAAAATGAGAGGACACTTAGAATATTACCAGTTCAGAGGAGTAGGAAGATACCTAGTGGAGGTGGTTCTAGACTGCCTATATTTTAGCTATAGCAACAGAGATTTTTTTCTTCCTTTACTCCTACTTCTAGTATTTTCTAAATGCTCTCTAAGTAAACGTCCATACAGCAGCAGTGAACCTTTGTTACATACCTGAACAAAAATGAAGCAATTAATAGTAACTTAGTATACAAATACCTAACCTAAAGCCAAATAGGAAAAAAAATGGTTTCTGTAACATCAGTATAAATCAATATATGATCATAAATATGATAGTATATTTGTGTATTACAGTCATGGCCTATATATTGTCCTATTTATGACTTCCCTAGCTGAAAAACAAAACCTTTGCAATCATGTTTCAAAAGCATAGTTTTCACTTTAAGTCTGGTGTGCAGTAGAGAGAATGGATGTGGACACTTACAGGGGACAGCTTCGTTTTGCCACACACCTTTGCCCAACTTGCTGAAAGGGAGAGTTGTCTTTCTAGCTCTTTGGGTTTATTACTGCTGTATCTGACCTGGTGCTTGCTAGAATTACATAGGATAGGTGGTGGGACTCATCACCTCACAGTCCTGCTCTCTTGTGTTTGAGGAACAGGTTGGTCACTGATCTTTATTCTTTCTCATCCACTTCTTAAACCTCCAGGTGGATTCTATGAAGTTGTCTTCCTCCTGGAACAGTCACATTCCCAGTCCTACCTAGTGCAGGCCAGCAGCAGCAGAACAGGACTTCTTTATTGGTGGTAGAAAGCTGAAATCATAGAATCATAAAATGGTTTGGGTTGAGACAATATTTTAACACTGATTTTATACGTATTGTGCTTCCTATTATTGTTACTGGAGCAAGAACATTTGTCTAAAAAGCTAAAGCTTTCCATAGTTACATGTAATTGAATAACAGAACTCTGAAAGAGAGATTACACAGTAATTTTATTTGTGATGTGTTATTTGCAGGGAAGCTTTTACATTCCATTGATGCAGGGAGTATTTTGGATGTGGAGGTATTAGAATGTTTATTTTGTCATTCCCTGTAAAAACTTGTTTCCTTAATGGAACGTGTCAAGGCCTTAATTTAGACTAGTAAATACCAAAATCTCTTACCTTGAACATGAAAAAACAACTCTGGCAGCATCTACATTTACCTCACCTGCACTGCTGGGTGATTATCCTGTTTTATACTCAGACTTACAGGTATCTCAGTAGCCTATGTAGATTTATATTTCTTTACTTTTGAAGGAATTAAATATGTAAGAGCAGTAGTGACCAGGAAAGACTACAGAATATTCATGGCATGTATAGGTCTAGTTATTATAATGTAATGCATACAAAATGTGATTTAGTATAGTTTTTGGTACAAAGGTGGTACCCAGTTGGCATCTTTAGATTTCATGCATCACCTGACACAGCAGCAACAGGGAATGTCAAGGTACTGGTCTCTCGTTAAGAGTATTTAATTGCTGTATTAAAGTTGTGAAGGTTTGTTTCATTATGGCTTTTGAGTCCTATATTTTTCTGTAGTGAAAGAGAAAATGGTATTAGAATCTGAATTTGGCAGCCTTTGCTCTCAGGAGCCAGAGGCAGGTTTGAATTTTACTATTGGATTTTATTGTTTGGTTCAAATGTTCCCTGAGGCAGGTGTGGTCTGTGTCCAGTGGTCTTCTCTTTGCTAATACTTTGCCAAGGATATGGAGAAAACCACCTGTTTGTGGCAAGCTGCTTCTACCACTGTGTAAAAGAAATCAGGCTTCCTCTTTCTTTGGAGAATAGCTATTGAGATGAAGGTGGGTTTCGCAGTTACTTTATTGGTAGAAAGCAGGCATGGAGCCAGGAGAGGTACAAACCATTCCTAAAGCAGGTTCCTAATCTAGGAAACAAGCAAACATTCCCTCATGTGTTAAGTACTTCAAATTTCCCAAAGCTGAAGATGACAATAAAATGCTGACTTCTAATATAGGACAAGTGGTGATGGGTTCAGACTAAACCAAGGGAAGTTCAGGTTATATGTAAGGAAGAAGTTCTTTACTGTAAGGGTGGTGAGGCACTGGAATGGGTTGCCCAGGGAAGTTGTGAATGCTCCATCCCTGGCAGTGTTCAAGGCTGGGTTGGACAGAGCCTTGGGTGCCATGGTTTAGTGTGAGGTGTCCCTGCCCATGGCAGGGGGTTGGAACTGGATGATCTTAAGGTCCTTTCCAACCCAAACCGTTCTCTGATTCTGTGATTCTATGCATATGCATTTCTTGGAACCTGACCATCAGTGTGCAGCAATTCAGCTGCAAGTTCTCTGTACCATTACACCCTTGATTTTGAATCTAACAGTTCTGTTTCTCCTTGTACTAAGAGGCTGATTTAAATCATCTTATAGGAGCAGGAAGGTTTTTCTCTGGAGGTGTACCCAGGAGTTGAAATACATTAGTACCCTGATATAAAAGTAAGAAAAGAAAACCAAATTAAACAGGTATTTCCAGAATATTTTTATATGAAAATACTTTACAGACATTTACTTGACTCCCGGGGATGGCATTCAGTATTGTTCTACACTTTAACCTCTTTTTCTTGAGCTTTTCATGAGGAGTTTAATATTATATTTCTTGCAATGATACTGTGCTAGATTTGCCATTTTGTGGGAAATGGAGGGGTAGGAAAAATGGATGGAATGTGCTCTTATGAACGGATTATGCCATTTCTGGGTGGCAGTGGAAGAGGCTGTATCGGATTGCATTTTTTGCTGTAATACAGTGACTGCCACAGTCGTTTAAAACCTTGGTTTTGGAAATAATAGTATTCACAAGTGGCTGAGGTTTGGGTTGGTCGCAGGACCATAGAATCCCAGACTGGTTGGGGTTGGAAGGGGCCTTACAGCTCATCTAGTTCCAACCCCCTGCCCTGGACAGGGACACCTTCCTCTAGACTTGCACTAATACTGGGATGAGCATGAAGCCTGAATGGAATCTCCTGATGGTGGTAGGAAAGTTGTGCCCATTATGGTAAGGTGTTTGTTGCAAAATAAATCCAGTCATTTCTCCTTGTACTACAGCATTCTCCTGATGTGGTCACATCACCTTGATAGGAAAAACTCTGCTCCTTGGTTGACTGATACGATGGTAAATTGGCAGCTTTGCTACAGCTTTGCTGACGTGAAAGAGCTTTTGTTTGCTTAGCTGGTTTATGCTGTTTGCTCAGAGATGGGGCTCTGATGCCAGCAGAAAAGCTCCTCTTGTCAGCATTTACTGCCTGCTGAGAGGACTCTGCTGACACAGCACTGGGACTATAAACCCTATAGGATAATACAGTCAAAATTAAACTGAAAATCAGAGAATCATGGAAGAAATCTTAAGGAGAGTACAGCTCAACAGTATGGAAGTTGTAAATTCAAGTCTGCTTTGTGCTGCTGTTCCAGTAGGTTTTAACAGGCTCTTGTTTCTGCCTCTGTGAAAAAAGTAATTGAGCTTGAGCTAGAGCCTTCAGGCAGGAAGGGAAAGCCTAAAAGTATTAGAATCAAATGGGAAATCTGAGGGTATCACATGAAGCAAGTTCATACCGTCAACATTATAAATAAATGAAGAAAAGAATTATCTGCAATTCTTCTCATGTCTGGACACTGTTCACAGGCCAGTTTAAAATGAGGAAATGGCTTATATCTGGATTACTGATCTCTGCAAATATGTAAAGTTCTCCAGTGATTCATTGGTCATCAGGTACCTCCTGGACCATTTTCAGAAGGAAAAGCAGCAGTAGAGAATACTTACTTGAAGATTTAAGATGAAAGGAAAGCAGAGATTTCACTTTAAAAGCTAAATTGCCAATCCCAGTGGATGGCAAACCCCATGATTTATACTGAACTGAACTCAACATGTATGCTGGTTGTTTTCTCCTTGTGTGATAAAAATCAAGGGTATTTTGAATACACTTCACACTTCAGATGGGATCTGACTTCTGAGAGTATGTTTCAGATCATGCTACTTTTTCCAAAGCCTGTTTCCTTTCTAAGAAATATTTATGCATCGTTCTACACAGAGATTTTTCAGTAATGTATAATGCAACGTGTTGAGTCTTTGCCTATGTTAACATCTTCCATTTTAGCTAGCAGGAGGTAGGCTTGCTAATTTAGATACTTTAATGAATGAGTCACAACCTCTGTATAATAGCACCAAATTATAATTGTCATTTTATTATATCCACTCGTGTCTTTTTAGTTTAAAAAATGGAGATTAGGGCAGGGAGAAGCTGTTTGCACACCATTCAAAACAGCAAACAAAAAAGCTAAACTCTTAGTAGGTTTGGTTAAATACAAGGTGTTAAACACAAACAGTTTTGCAGGATTTGGAGATCAACTGTATAGATTTTTATATTACCTTCTCATCAGCAATTTAACAGCTCTTCTTTCAGTTATCGATTTTAGGCATTCAGCAGAATTTCATGTAACAGCCGCTTTGTAAACTAGAGCAATTTGCTTTACTAAATGCAGAGGACAGATGTGTTATACCACACTGCTGTATTTTCTTCAAATACATCCAGTGTTCTACATACCATTTGAACTCTGGACAGATTTGCAAATTGCTGATTGGTGAGGTTTAAAATACTTTGGCTGCAGATTTCATCCTGAGAATGGCTTTTTATTCAGAGAATATCTCTCCCTCTGTCACACAGGAGTGAAGGATAATGTCTTGTCATTTCCAAACCCAACAATCATCCCTTTCAGTCTTCAGAGCCCTAAAGGTGCCACTAGGAAAATTGCTGTGCTTGGAGATAGGTACAGCGAAGCCTTGTATTGAACTCCAAGGTGTTTTTACAATTTTCTTTTATTTAGAAGTAATGGCAGAAGAAACAATACTTGTCACAGTCATTATCTTAGAGCTGAACACCTGCAAAAAAAAAAGAAGTAGGACACAGAGGTTAGCAAATACTTTCAAAAGTGACTTCTGTTTTGACCCATCACTGTTTGCTGGTTTGAGCTGCCTTATGTGCCATAGCATCCCGAAGACTTTTCAAAAGGTTTGTCTACTTTCTGTTGTAGTTCAGAAATATCAAGGGTTTTTTCCAAAGGATTCTTTCTGCTAACTTGGGTTCCTTCCATTCTGAGGCAGAATTATTCCCTTATACCCCAAGAGGTTTTGATGTCTCAGTCACTTTAATTGTGAAGTTGGTTTATGATATAATTATTCTATAAATCAACAAGTATTCTGTTGTTGCAACAAACCCTTATGCAATATTGAGGAATACGGCTAAGACTTTTTATTCTGTCTCTTTTAACGGGCAGGCAGGGACAGCAGTCACAATCAGGATAGCTCCTCCTTTGGAGACACAGGTCTAGTAGGGACATCATACTTCAATAACAATATGGATCATAGAATCACAGAATAGTTAGGGTTGGAAAGGACCTTAAGATCATCCAGTTCCAACTCCCCTGCTATGGGCAGGGACACCTCACACCATGTAAAGAAATCCCAAAGGAGACCAACAGAAAAAAATAGCCTCCTGTTATTTATTTATTTTAAGGTGGATATTACAGTCTGCTGATGGCTTTATCCAGAGCTTTTCCCTGTCAAAGCCATGTGCCACTCTGGCTCCAAGCCTCAAACACCTACATTTCCAGTCAGATTAGAGCATCTAATCTTTCAGGAACTGACTTGTTGGAGAATGGCTGGGGAGGAAGTCAAGCAGACTGGAGAAATATTTGTTAGCTACATTCCAGCCCCCAGACTGGTCTGTTTTACCATAGAAGGCTGTTTAAAATAATCCAGTATCTGTTGAGAAAGGCAGCTACTGAAGAGTATCTCTTGAAAGAAATCCATGTTTTATTTTGCAAGGAAAATTATGTGTAGATTGAAAGATACTTCAGGTGTTAGAGCGCTCTGCTGGCATGAACAGTAGAATCTTCTTTATTAGAGACTGGTGAGATAAACTACCACCATGTATTATTTAGGTAGAATCGATCCTATTGCAAGAGGAGGCAGATTGAGAGACCTCTTGAGGTTTCTTCCAGGCATTTTTGTGCTTCTCTTACCAAAAAATTCTCTGCAACTTCTGCTCAGAACATCACTGGAAATGTATTTCTTTTTCATGCAGTTTTTACCGTGCAGTAGCAGGCTTGGTGATTGCAGGGTGTATGTGTTCTGGAAGGCAAGTTTAATTAGTTTCTGAAATGATAATCCCCTCCATAGCCACTTCCTTTATTTCTGATGCTAGATGAGGAAAGCCTGTGTCCTTGTTGCCCACCAAAGAACAGCAGCAGTCCACAGGGCATTGCTTTAACAGCCCGATCTGTAGACTGAAGCGGGAAAAGACTTTTATTAGCAAGTGTTTTTTCTGGAAAAGAATTTGTTCCAACTCCTGACATCTGCTAGAGAGAAAAAGTGAAGAGGGGTTTGTGTGCTGAGACTGGTTCCATGTTTCTGGAGGCAAAGTTTGTAAACCCTCAAGAATTGTGTATTTTAGTAGGTTACTGTGTTAGAATATGATGGGGAAGGGGGAAACAACTGTGTTTGATGGGTCGGAAAAGACCCTGAAGATGATGGCTGGATGGGAGCCTTGACATACTGAAGTGGTTGCTTTGATGTGGGGCTCATTTCTGCAATGAAAAGATTCAGTGTTGAGAAACTGCCCAAAGCAGTCTAAGAGCGTGTGTGCTGGATCCTGATTGCAAGTAAATATACCCAGTAGTGAGATTGAGACACTGTACCCACCTCTGAATCACAGAATCCTTTGTGGTCCTCATCTGATGCTTAATAAGTTTAGTTAAGGTCCTATTTGTCCCTGTCACTCCTTTAAAGAATTCCTTAGTCACATCTGCGGATTTAACCATTTCTTATGACCAAATTCACTGAATTTCTACATTCATTAAGAGATTTTTTTTTTATTACAGGTCATATTATTATAGTAAATACACTGAGCTTGGGTCTCATCATAGATATTCACAAACTGAATCTTAAGGCTAAAGATGTTGTGAGGATAGTGGTTAGTAGATGAGAGGATTATTATTAACCTAGCAGGTTAATTAACCTATAGGAAGTATCTGATCAGAGGATTCAGTTTCCTCCTACACAGGTCTGAATGTTGTACAATTCATTTCACAGATTATTTCTCTACCATGTGTATCTTCACCCATTCATCAGTAAGAGATGTAAGGTTAAGAATGTCACTGGACAGACAGTTTGTTACACGTTACCAAACACACGTGTGAGGTATGTGGGAGTTGTAGCATTCCTCCTCCTGTTCAAGTACACTTGGCTGTTTTGCAGCCCAAAATTTGTAATTCAGCAGAGAAAATCACTGGCCAGCGTGATTATTACTTCATGTACTTAGGTGGGTAAAACCAAAGGATAAGAAAGAAGGGTCTGAAAAACTACACTCCATTTGGTTGGAGATGGAGTTAGAATGAGAGGGAGGAAAAGGGGAGAAGTAAACCCTTAAGTTCATATTTTAAGTTATGTCTTCTTGCCACTCCTACATGGGTTTCTATGGAAACAGAAGCAGAAACTGGGCCATCAGCAGCCAAGAATCCATTTACACTTTAAATTTACTGCTTGAGCAGCCATGCAGTTTTCTTGTCCAAATTAAATCATGATGGAGTAACACATGCTAAGTAAATTGGGGGTAAGATGAAAACACCAAATATTAAATATCCTTCCATGGGTACACCTTTTTTCTGAGAGACCTGACAAGCTAGGTTATGTGTTAAAAAGAAGGCACCTGTGTATGGCTTTACAGATGTGCATTGAAAGTGTATTAAATAATGCTGTTGCATTCTTAAGGTAATTATGTTACCTACTTTAATTAGGGTTGTAGCTAACTCTCTGAGGCAGCTTCGTTGTTTCTGTGCTTTGGATCCAGAAAAGAAACAAGCTGCACTTTACTGCTCATCTCTTAATAATTTCATGGTGAAATTCTCATGCACTAACACAGCTCTTGATCTTGTCTAATCACTACTGACACTTATTTATGTCTTCTTAGGAAATAAGGCAGCTTATACTGCTTATGATAAAATATTGTCAGACACCTGTCACTATTAGAAACTTTTTTTGTTGAAAAAATACCATTTTCTTTTTAACTCTGGTGAGCATTGATTAGAAAAATGGTAGCGCTCTTATGCTTTTGAGAAAGAAGTTTTCTATTGAAACTATACCCAAACTATGCGCTGTATTTAGTTCTTTTTGTCAGTTCTTGTTTCCTCAGTCGACCTTTCAAATTCTGTTGGAAATCTCAGGCTTTTCTCCTCCAGTGCTAATAAAGCGGAACTCAGAGAGCAGTCTCAACTGAACAATAAGTTTATAAACAGCTAAAGAAGAGATGGGAAGCAGAGAGCAGCAGTGATAACCTAGGAACTGTGTGTGTGGAGAGGGAAGAAGTTACAGGAAGGAGAGAGGACAAACTAGGGAAAGAAAAAGAGAAGAATGGATGAAGAGAAATTGGGATGTATGGTGAAGAGTAGAGGAGGTGAAATGCCTAAACAAAGAAAAAGGAAGTGGGGATGAGTATAGAAGGCAAGTGGGACTGAGGATCAACTGGAAAGACTGGTACTGGCAGGAGATGGAGGCTAAGCCTGGCTAGAAGTTTTGAGGAATGGAGAACCAGAAAGGAAGATGATGCTAGGATAAGAAACTGTTCTAGGATAAAGGCAGATAAGAGGCCCCTCCAGAGCCTGAGATGGCAGCTAAGAGAAAAGCCAGGGAAGTATTTAGTTTGTATTTGGGAACTCTCTAAAGCCTATTGCCATTTTTCCCTGGGTGCTGGACCAAGCAAGAGCTGGAATCTCAGCATGGCTCTTCACTCAGCCCTGCTCTGCACAAGGGCTGTAAAAGGGAGACCAAGCCCATGGATGCCTGCATGAACCCCAGTATGGCAGATTACAAAAACTTGCCTTTGTGAACCTCATTTTCGTTCATACTTATTATTTTCAAGCAGTTGATGACGGCTTTGAGTATGACTGACACCAGCTGAATATGCCAGTCATGAAGTTGGAGGGAGTGCTAGCAGAGTAACTGTTTTGACAGACCATGAGATGTGCAAAGGAAGTGTTCCTCCATTTTCTCCTTCCCCTTCGTCAGGGGTAAACACTTGTGTGAAGGAGAAATTCCTCTGTGTAGGAATTCAGGAGCTGCTGCTGCACGTGTTTGGTAGGGGTACCTCCAGTGTATTTTTGTCCCCAAGAGATGATGCTGGTTGACAGCAGTTGGTAGTTCGTGTTGTCTTGTGGGATGAGTAAGACCTCACAGACTTATCATAGAATAGTTAGGGTTGGAAATGACCTTAAGATCATCCACTTCCAACCCCCTGTCGTGGGCAGGGACACCTCACACTAAACCATGTCACCCAAGGCTCTGTCCAACCTGGCCTTGAACACCAACAGGGATGGAGCATTCACAGCTTCCCTGGACAACCCATTCCAGTGCCTCACCACCCTCACAGTAAAGAATTTCCTCTTTATATCCAATCTAAACTTCCCTGTTTAAGTTTGAACCCATTACCCCTTGTCCTATCACTACAGTCCCTAATGAAGAGCCCCTCCTCAGCATCCTTATAGCCCCCCTTCAGATACTGGAAGGCTGCTCTGAGGTCTCCACGCAGCCTTCTCTTCTCCAGGCTGAACAGCCCCAACTTTCTCAGCCTGTCTCCATACAGGAGGTGCTCCAGCCCCTAATCATCCTCCTGGCCTCCTCTGGACTTGTTCCAACAGATCCATGTCCTTTTTATGTTGAGGACACCAGAACCGCACACAATGCTCCAGGTGAGGTCTCACGAGAGCAGAGTAGAGGGGCAGGATCACCTCCTTGGACCTGCTGGTCACACTCCTTTTGATGCAGCCCAGGATACGGTTGGCTTTCTGGGCTGTGAGTGCACACTGAAGCTGGCTCATGTTCATTTTCTCATCAACCAACACCCCAAGTCCTTCTCGCAGGGCTGCTCTGAATCTCATCTCTTACACAACTTCTTACAGTTGTGAAGATTATAGAGTCTGGTCCCTGCACCTAATTAGGAAACAGAGATGCAGTAAGTTTTAAAAAGCTAAGCAGACATTACAAGTCAGGGAACAGGGTAACAAACAGGGGAGTTTACATGATATTTGCAAAGGAACTGGTGAGGTTTGTTCTTTGTTATCCATTTCCCTTAGAAGGAAAACATGAAAAGCGATGCAGGAAGTGCCAAAATATGCAAGCAATAGAAAAACAGTGCAAGCTGGGGAGTGTTCGTCATTCTTGAGTCACTTCCAGTGCAAGTTATTTGCATGTGGTGTGTAATGTAGCAATTGAATGAGAAGCTCCATGGACCACAGTGTATCTGAAGATAATGCTTGTGCTGGGTTTAGAATCCCAGACTGGTTTGAGTTGGAAGGGACCTTAAAGCTCATACAGTTCCAACCCCTGCCATGGGCAGGGACACCTTCCACTAGAGCAGCTTGCTCCCTGTGTCCAGCCTGGCCTTGAACACTGCCAGGGATGGGGCAGCCACAGCTTCTTTGGGCAATCCATTCCAGTGCCTCACCACCCTTACAGTAAAGAATTTCTTCCTTATATCTAACCTGAACTTCCCCTGTTTCAGTTTGAACCCATTACCCCTTGTCCTATCACTACAGTCCCTAATGAAGAGTCCCTCCCCAGCACCCCTATAGGCCCCCTTCAGACACTGGAAGCTACTCTGAGGTCTCCACGCAGCCTTCTCTTCTTCAGGCTGAACAGCCCCTACTTTCTCAGCCTGTCTTCATACAGGAGGTGCTCCAGCCCCTGATCATCCTCATGGCCTCCTCTGGCCTTGCTTGTTTATGTGCCAAGCTTTTTGTAGCAGGTAGGTGGGGAGCTGCAGGGGCAAGCTCAGGGGGTGCCCCCATGTCCCAGCCATTTCCAGTCAGGGCTGTCCACAGCTACAGTTCCTTCAGCAATTATCCAGCTGCTCTGCTGTGGGCTCACAGTGGGGTCCTCTCCAGAGCTCCCTGCTGTGCCTGCAGCACTCCTCCCCTGTCCTCCTCCTCCTCCGCTGACCTTGCTGCTCCCAGGGCCGGTTCTCGCACTTGATTTCCTCACTCCTCACACGTTTTGCCCTTTCTCAAACACATTTTCACTGCGGCACCGCCAGCTTCACAGGCGGGCTCGGGTGTGCCCTGGGGTGGGCCCGCTTGGAGCCGGCTGGAACCGGCTGTGTCCAGGCAACGACCTCCTCTCACAGAGCCCCTGCCGCCACCGCCGCTGCCACCGCCTGGCCAGAGCCCACAGCTAGAGGTAAAACCTCTTCAGTAGAGAGGGAAATTAGCCCTGAGTGAGGCTGCAGTTTGAATTAGACAGACTTTTCCGCAAAAAAAAAAGGCAGAAATGGGGGTGGTATTGATCGTTGGAGTGATGTAAAGTGCTCTCATGAAGCGCAAAAGAACTGAGGTAAAATGGTGTCGATGTGACTGTTACTGACCTCTGCGCATGTCAAAATGTATATAGGTGTCAAATAGATATGGAGTTCTGTAAGATTAAAGAGGAGCTAAAACCCCATGGGAAATGGGTGGTTGTAGGAGGCTTCTAAAACCCCAAGATTAGGAGTTTGTGTGCTGAGGGAGAGTCTCAGGGACTGGTCCAACCTGGGTGAGCTCGTGAGCTGCACCAGTTCACATCGGGATGCAAAGCAGATGCAAGCAGGCTTTAAAAACAAAAAAACACCAAAGAATTCTAATGTGGTAAAAAGTGATATTTTAGGAAGACCAGGTTTGAAAACTGAAGAAAATGGTATAGTACAGTTAACTGGTCTGGAGAACTTTGAACACAGGGGAGACGGGCTGGTGTCAAAGCTTGCATGGAAGAGTGCTGCTTTACTTGGATGAATAAGCTCTTTCAGGAGGATACAAGAGGAAGCAGAGAATCCACAAAGATTTTAAAGGGGATTGGAAAGTAAGGGAAAAGAATGCAAAACAGCCAGAAACCCCCATGGTTTGCGTTCTGTAAGGCATATTTAAGCAAATAACAAAAATAGTTCGTTCTTATTAATATTTGGGACACATACAGCATGTTCATACCTCTCTCATCACATAGTATTACCTCTTCTTTGGGGATGGAAACAAAAAAGAGTGCTTTGGTTCAGCTTTCACTAAGGGTCATGTTGCATATGTGGATGATGAGGTACCTACTGAAAAGGAGCCTGACAAGCAACTGCAGAGCTGGTAAACAGTATTGATGTTTCTTGGGAGTCCAAGTAGACTCCAGTATAAAACATGAATAGTGACCATAACAAGCTGTATTCATCTGTATTTAAAGAGATAAAGTGTGGGACACCTGTATGCCAGCAGATAGTCAGTTCTGTAGGAAGTTTTAAACGAGAATTTTAAGAATAGGTAAGTAACTGAATGTAAATGGGAAGTAAATGGGAAGTGGTATAAATGACTGTGTTTTTTACAAGTTAGTTTGTAAAGACTAATGAGAAAGAGATTGACTGGTTTCTTAAATGAGGTTAATGCAGGGGAGTCAATCTGTATGGATTTAAACAAAACACTGCTTTAATATTCCCTAGGAAATTATGATTGAAGGTGGAAAAAGGTGGAAAGGAAGATGGCTAAGGGCTCGACTACAAGAAGTTGTGAACAAAATACAGTTTTCAGTATGGATAAGCATTATTTATGATTTTGTACCATGATTAGAAGATATTCTTAGATGTTTGCTCATGTGGCTAATGTGGAACTGAGAGGGCTTGCTGACAGAGGAAAACTTACCATGCAGGGCAATTGCTAATACGTTGTCAACTGAATCAGTGGATTATGGAAAAGTGATAGGGCAATGGCCAAAGTAGTGATGAGAACTGTAAACTGGGGGCAGTGAGGAGGCATGAGAGCCAGAGATACTGGTCTGTGAAGGATGACTGCAGCTGCAGAAATTGTGTGGCATGGAAAGGAAAATGCAGTTCTGTGCAGCACTGTATGAGAGATGTTCAGTCAAAACTGGGAAGCAGCAATTTCATATAATAACAGCTCAGCATCTGCCCTACCTGATACCCTCTTCTTCTCAGTCTGAATTCTGCAAAAGTTGTCTTGTCTGTGCTATAAAAGAAATTATTTTTGGTTTTTCTTTCTGTAACATCGATTTTCACTTTCAGCAGCACTAATACCACAGGTTCTCAGAGCACTGCTGCACTCTCAGAAGAGCTTTTAGGTCCATCCTGATGATAGCGGGGGCCTTCACATAGTCTAAAACTCAGTAATAGACATATTTCAGTTTTGTCATCATCTGTTTACCTATCAGCAGTAAATGTGGGAACTTTTGTGTATGTTTGCTTTTCATTTAGGAGGAAGTTCAGGTGTCCTGTAATGTAAAACGTAAACAAAAGCACCTGTGGAGTAAAGCAGAAGCCTCTTGTTGTCAGGGCTGAATGTCTCCTGTTCCCATAGGTGAACTTTTTTCTGGTATTAGACTTCCCATTTACTTTCTCCTACCAGGATCATTTGGGAATTTCTGCAAGTTCAAACTCTGAGTAAGAATGGTCTACTAGGATGCTTTGCTTCTTGCTACTCAGCCTCTTTATAATTTCCATTGTGGAAGTGTGGGCCATTACACTTTCTTTCAAGGCACTCAAAACCATGACTCATTCCTTCTCCTTTGTTTCCTAAGCAGGTTCTACTTCATGGCATTACCTCCTGCTTTAATAGTCTTTTGCACAGAGCTTGTCAAAAGGGCTTTGGAAATCTGAGTAAACTGCCAGGGAGTTTCAGCTATCTGCATTTCATTCTCATCCCATGCTCCAGAATTAGAGTAGACACGTGGCAGGGTTTTTCTTTGCAGCTTTCTTTTCCCAGTATGTGGTAGCCTATAAACCTTTTATAGGTTTAACATTCTTTATTTTAACCAGTTTTCCTGTCACAGGTGAACTGAAGTGGACTGTGTGTTCAGAATTGCCACAGATAGGTCAAGTCAGAAACAACATTGGCTTTCTCCTTCTGGAGTAGTACTAGATTTCAGTAAGTGCATATCTTTATTAGTCATTCTTGCACATCTCAAAAGATATGTAAATACTATCACAGTGCAGTTAACTTGTTGCACTCCTAGCTCGAAATGTTCTACACTGTATATACTATAACTGAGGAAATACAATCATAGAAATTTGTTCCTTGACTTTGAGACAACTTTTGATACTCATCTTCCCATCTTGACAGAAAACAAACAAAAATCTGGTTTTAGGTTTAGCTGGTTTAGGTATTTTGTAAGCAAAAAATAGAATAAACACCATTACGTGAACATGAGAGATAGGAACACATTAATTTGATTCCATCTGCTAAATATTTTTTGTGAATTTAATTGCATCCCGGTTCTTCTAAACACATTAAGGCATATGTTCATAAACTAATTGAATATAGCTTCTAGTCTTGGCACTGGCCCAATACCCTGTTAAATCAACAACGGTATCTTTAAGAATTAGTTCAGTCGTAGTATGTTAAGTGTTTTCTTCACCATTTCCAATTCTGAAAGTCCTGTGACAAAATGAAATACAGGCTTATAAAAAGCAAGCTAAATATCCCAAATTAAATACTAGTTCCCAGTAAGCTTTGTGATTTCAATGTTATTGTTTTGCCATTTGTGTGTTTTGGCTGTAAGTTTCATATCGTAGCTCTTTCAGATGGTTTTGTTGGGTTGCTGTATGTGGCTGCTGTATCCTCAAATTCTTCTTTGAGTTTCTAATTTACAATTATTTAAATGTCATTTCTCATTGGTGAGAATAGAGCTGGTTATCAAGACATTGAAATTCTGCTTATAAACCCAGATCTTCTTGTTACTAATGTTGATAGCGTCATAGAATCATAGAATGGATAGATTTTACCAGATCAGTGAATCAGGACATCTCTAGAGAAAAGACTTTACTTTGGGGGGTGCAGTGTAACAGTGCAGCTTCTTACTATTGCAAGTGCTGAATTTTCTGGCAGTTGACTCTTGTAGGACCTGTGCAGTCTGTTAAGATTGACAGCAGGTTGAATTGCCTGTAGGAAAACAGACAAATTGAATACATTTGCATGTAGAGTGGGAATATTAAAGATTTCCCAGCAGGTTAATTACAGAACCTTTTCTTCCTCTCTAATTATAACCATGTAGAATCAAGAGGAGACACTGAGCCCAAACTAGCCTGTATGCTTCCTGTGTCAAAAACTTTGAATTATCTATCATATAACTGTATTATGCAGATGTGAGTGTATTATTGAGAGAGAAGAAATAGAAGTAATTGCTTCCTGGTTTGGAGAGGAGATGCACATTTGAATGTCAAGGCACGTGTTCTGCCTCATGCAGGGAAGTTGCAGTAATCTTTCTACAGTGGATGTCATTGCCTTCTCTGAGTTGTAAGTTGTAGAAGTGCTACTGGGTACTTGACGTAGCGTGAAATGAATTTTTTACTGTGTACTGAGCAGGTTTCAACTCACTGTTAAGTTAACATGAATAAACACAAAAACAAGTGGCATTAAGTGTTCTTAGAGTAGTTTATAGTGCTTGGTCACTTAAAGATGTCTTACCTGCCTAAATACTTACAGGTAGGGTTATTTTCAGAATAGTTTTAAATCGTTCATTGTGTGTATCTTTTGACCACAGTATTGCTTATGGATTGCATTTTGAGTTAATAATCAGTTCTTGCACAGATTCACAATACCTGTTAAGAAATTTCCTTCTGAATGCAGGAAAAATGCTTTAAGGGGTGCAACTCTCCTGATAGGGCATACTGTAACTCTCTATCTTTTTTACTTGTAGTTAATAGATACAAAATTAAACCTACTTCTGCTAGTAACTGATTTAATCACCTCAGTTGAAGACTAGAGCAAATATTATTAATTCCAGGATGACAGTTTCTAACCCAAAAGGTAAGAAAGAATTACAGAATAATTTCAGACCTTTTTGTGGGGGTGTGTGTGTTAAGGAGGTACCATGTTGTACTCTGTTGCCCTAAGGAGGGAGGTAACTATACCTAATGATATATGAAACACTAGGCATGAAATTTAACTGAAAGCCTTAAAGAAGGATTTGAAGATCAGGCTCTTAAGTATGACGATGTGCTAACATACTACAAATAATATAGCAGAACTTCAAAGTAGCATTTCTGAGGGAAGAGGAAGAATGGAAGAGTAATGTACTAATAATTCTTATTTGAAAGTTAAAAGAATGCTGAAACAGCAATTGCCTTGTTCATTGCATGCTGTTAAATGACAAGCAATCTCTTCTATGTCCCATTTTTTCCTTAATAACTAATCTTTCCTTTATGTTCCTAATAGGAGGGTGTATGTAATTCATGTATTGTGGGAGTAGAAGCAAAATTATATGCTGTTTGCTACAGGTGAAATACTGAATCCAGAGTCCCCTTTTTAGCATAGTTCCAGGTTTATGGAAGTTTGCACTAATTTTTATTTTTCCTAACATCTGAGCAAGATGAAGATGCAGAAGGAAGAAGTGGAAGCACGCTGTTCTCAGCACTTTAGAATATGCCTTACAGGCATCCTCTTTTTACATTATTGTGCCTCTGTGATACACTGGCAAAGCCACCATGACATTATCAGACTGGGCTGTAGCTAGGGACTGCTAACAGAGTGTTTGTGTGTAGTCATCAAATCTTGTTAAAAATAAGAAGACTTCAAGGTGTGTAACTGCTGTAGCTGTAGTAGGGTTGCAGAGGGAAGGCTGAGAATGCAGCCTTTATTTGTTGCTACGGGTTTAATCCTAGCAATTGAAGGAAAGCTTACTGCTGCAGGGGTTTGATACCCTGCCTCAAAACAGGTAGTTTTTAAACCAGATCATTTCAGGGATGCCTTTTAAAGATCCCTGTTGCAGACAGTTATATCCACAGCACAGCCAGGCGGTTGTGTTGACAGGATGCAGTTAACATGGCTATTGCCTGTATACAGGTACAATTCCTGAGTGCTCTGGGCCAAGATCATTTCCAAATTAGAAGAAAATTTTGGAATTTTAGCTAAAACACACCTGTATGCTGTTTCTTGAATCAGCAGCTGCTGCAGTCTTTTTGTGCTATGTTGCACTGCATGTGTCCTGTCATAGGACTGCTTTACATGTGGATTCATTTAGTCACTTGTAATAACAAAATGACAGTGTTCATTTGGAGAGAGATATGCATATTCTTCATTCCTATCTGAAGAAATGTGACCTTTCTCTATCACACCAGTACCAGTTATTTCTCATGTCACATCTATGTTAACTCCCTACTGTTATGATTTAGAAATGCTTTAAACTCATTTTTCAGAGGCTGAAAAACCGTTGAAGTCATATAACAGGAGTGTTAACAGGTTGCATGTACTTTTATCAAATGTGCATAAAACATATCCAGCTCCAAAAGGCAGATGATAGTGAGATTGTAGAGATCACTAATAATTTTATCTATTTAATATTTGATTCTATGATTCTGTTTTCTCAATGGGGTCTAATTATTCTGAACAGAAGAAGGTCAAGAATACAGCAGCTCTCCTTTTGCAAGTCATGATCCTGCCAGGCTAGAATGGAAGTTCCAGGCTCAGATTATAGGCAGCTGCTTTCAAAGCAGTATCTGTTACCTGGTAATCCATGGGGTAAAGCTTGCTGGCAATATTTATTTTGACTTATTAGTGCCTCAGGCTTGTTGATTTTACATTATGGTACTTTTAATAGATTTGTAGATTAATTATGTATCTTTAATACACAAAAGTAACAGTCATATAATTTTTTTCTTAGGTTGACATGAGAACTAGATAAAGAGACCATTATTACTACACCACAGCTACTGTACTTCATACAACCTATTTACTTTTGCTTTGCATTTAAAGAAAATTAGTATTTAAAATCTTGTTCAGATGTAGAATGTTTATTAAGCATCTGAAGATTTCTGCATTGGATATGCATTAATAAGTCATAAGAATTAATAATTTACAATGGAATATAGATAAAACATGGTTTGGCTTCTACTTTGCTGCATATTTCAGCACTTCTGTGTTGTATAACATCCGTATTTTCCCAGAAAAATCTAAGTTAGTTCATTAGCACAGGCAAAATAGAAATGAAAGAAACTGGAAGACAAACCTAAGAACAACACACAGACTGGCTTCATCAGTCTTGGCTCTTTATACTTTGTGGTTCCTAATAAATAGCAAAGTGAAGTAGTGGGAAAGGCCACCTGGAAAAGATAAGAAACTTGCTTGATTTGGGGGAAAAAAAGAGATGACTTTTCTATAAAATACTTTTTAATAAGTAATACTGTAGTTACAAGTGTACAGGGTCCTGGGTAGATTTTCTGTGCCAGGAAGTTAATGGAATTAAATATATAACTAGATTTTGAAGTGAACTAGATTTAATTTATAACCATTGATATTAGAAAATTTAACTGTGCTAAAGCAGCAACCTGAAAATCTAATCCTTTGAAGATAAATTTAATTTAGACAAACAGTTAATGGAAGGTCTATGTAGATAGGGCCAAGTGCTTAATACTGTCTACAGATGTGCTATTTTTGGCTACTATTCTGTCAGTACCTTTCGAATTTCTGGCCCCAAAACACTACTTAAATCCCTTTTCCTTGGTAAGAATCAACCATCTTAGGATTTTCTTCCTCAGCCATGGGTAATCAGGAAGCTTCATAATGCTTGTTTTGCTTTAGAGTCACTGAGTCAAATTTCCATCTGTAGGAGTTATAGCCTTAAGTCTTCAGAGGGCCCGAGCAAGAGGGTCTCCAGACACTGTCTTTCCTTTACTCCCAGGTATTTTCCATTCCCCAGTGTGGGATGCTCTCAGTTAGGGGCACTCTTCACATGCAGATGTAGCTGGTGAAGATAGTACATAACTTGCAGATAGTTGTGCTGAGCCCTGAAGGTGTGGGGCTTCTTCAGGCCCTGGGGGGGGTCTGGAGGTCACTGCATCTTCTTCCTGCTGCACGGTCTCACCCTGAGACTTCCATCTAAGCACTGCCAGAGGCTCTCTGGGTGTGCAGTTGGGGAAGGATTGCGTGCTCCTGAAACTGGATTAGGTGTTCAGCTGTATTTGAGTGAAGCCCCTTCTGCAAACTCGCTGCCTGGGAGTGACTTTATTTCCTCAGTTATTTGTGGTTAAGACCCTCCATACTTTGAATGTGTTTTGTAGTTGCATATCCACATTTAACTACACATCGAGCTATGTGTTAGAACAGCAACTGAAGTCTCCTTCACAGGATCACTTGTCTTCCCCCTACCTAAAATTGCTCCAGGCTTTGATTTTAAGATACAGTTTTGATGAGCATATCTAGTATTTTGGTTGAGAAAGTTAACATTATTTAGTTATTCACCATGCAACAGACCATGGTCTGTGTAAGTTTGAACAGGAAAATTCAGTAGCGATTCCCCCATCCTTCCTTCCTTCACCCATGTGGATTTTATGACCAAATTTTGGAGAGACATTTCTTTAACCCAGTGACTCCCCTTTGAAATTGTGGCTCAAAGAGCTGGCAAAGCATTTTCTGCTGTTTAGCATTCCCAGCTCAGAAATGTTTGCTTTTTGAGATGGAAAGGGTGGGTTTTAAAAGTAGTAATAATAAAAAAGTATGTGTAATCCAAAACCAACTCTCAGACTGGTTTTGGATATGTACTGATAGGGCCCCATTGTTTGTTTTACCAGCCACATCACATCTTAGTCTATGGGAGATAATCAGATACAAAGCTGTGTTTCTGGGTGATGGCAAAATCTGGTAGATGACAGAATATTGTGTATTTATACATGGCATTTTGTTAAAAAATTCCATTTGCACAGATTGTGTCTCAGAGGTTCAGAAAAGTCCAGCCAAATCTTCATCTAGTTACTACTTCCAGCAAGGAACACTTTTACTGCTGTGTCTCCTAGGGAGGACATGCTCATTAAAACTCCATTTAATTTGGTGCTAACGATGTCATTAGCTCCTCCACATGTTTCATGTGAGTCCTCCCCCACATCTGCATTCTTTTTCCCAGTTTTCCTCCATTCACTTGCTTCCCCAGTTTGTCTGTCCCTGAAGTCTCTCCTGTTGTGTTAATAAATGCCAGGCAAGACTGCAGAGCGTATTCTGCAGGTTTAGAAGAAGCAGGGAAATGTGTGCACTGAAAAGCATTTTCCTTGTGGGTGTTCTGTTGTACTTGTCATCTGTCTGCCTTCCGGGGTCGAGGAAAACCTCCTTACCTTACAGGAGAGTACTTGGATAACTAAGCAGCTGTCAGCTAGGACAAACGAAGTAGGGCCCCTCAGTACAAGAGAGACATTGAGGTGCTGGAGTGGGGCCAGAGAAGGGCAGCGGAGCTGACAGGGCCTGGAGAAAAAGTGTGATGGGGAATGGCTGAGGGACCTGTGAGATTTAGTCTGGAGAAGAGAAGGCTCAGGGGGGAGCTTATTGCTCCCTACAGCTGCCTGACAGGAGGATGGAGCCAGGAGGGGCTGGGCTCTGCTCCCAAGGAACAAGGGATGGAACAAGAGTAAACGCCTCAAGCTGCACCAGGGCAGGTTTAGATAGAGCTGAGGAGCAATTCCTTCTCCAAAGGGTGCTCAGGCATTGGAACAGGCTGCCCAGGGCAGGGCTGGAGTCACTGTCCCTGGAAGTGTTCACACACCATGTAGACAAGGCCTCAGTACCATGGGTGGTAGTGGTGGCCTTGGTAGTCCTGCGGTAAAGGTTGGACCTGATGATCTTATAAAAGTCTTTTCCAGCCTGGTTGACTCTGTGTTTCCAACTTTCAGGTCTCTTTGCAGAAGGTGTCTTGCTCTGCCTTCAATCTGCGTTTAGGCTGGTTTCTAATGCCTTAGATTCTTCATGAGAAGAGAAACTGCTTTTTAGTGTGTCTGACTAAAGTTGCCTTCTGAGTATTGGTTTAGTCTCTATGCTTTTGCTACTGTGTTTTGCTTTCATTTAAGCATCTAGGTTGGGATTGACTTCGTTTAGATCAAATTTTAGATGAATTTCATACTGTAGAGACTCAGAGAAACTGAATAAATAAAATGCAGTATGAGGGGTAAAATATGTCATTATTCTACTTACACTTGTTTGAGAAAATGTAGAGCCAGAGTTTGCCAGTAAGTGGAAGGTGTTTTATCATAATCTTACCTTGATGTTGATGTTCTATTTTTTTTGTGTTCACATAAATCTAAAAGCACAGCAGATCTGTTTTAGCTGTTTGTAAACACTGCATTGCTAACTGGCTAACTGCATTGCATGTTTTTGTGTCAATGGAGAGGGCATGCTGACAGGGTTTTTTAATAACCACTTTTCTTGCTATAGAAGATGGTGTTTTCCACACCTGGTGCTACAGTACAGTACCTGCTGTTACTAGGAAGAGTTTTAGAGCAGGGTGGATGCTGCCTTCCTGTAGCAGCCCTGTGCTGGGGTGCCCAGGCCTGATTTGCTTTGATAGTTGACAGTTGCAGAGGCTTTGGCAACCGATGTGAGCAAGCTGGGTGTGTTAGTCCTGCACCAGCCTCTGACCTTACACATTTTTCTACTGAAGATCCCCTCTCCTTCAAACCACAGACAACCTTCACCTGCCCTCCGAAGTACAATTTAACATTTTCTTCAACAACATTAAATCTTCTGTTTCCATCTACGTCCTACATCACTGGAGAAAAGATTCAGAATACACAGTGTAATACACTCCCTACAGCGAGGAAGGGTGGAAAGAGTCATAAATGCCAGGTTGACTTAACTCCTGCTGGTACAAAACTGCCTTAAATTGAACCTTGTTTGCAGCACAAAGTTGATGCCTCTTCTGAAGATAAATGGTTGTCAGAGAAACTTAAAATGAATTGATTGTTCACTTAGTTTTTTTATTCTTCTTATTATTTTTAGACTGACTTCCTAAGGGACAGATTTTGCAGTCTCCATGTCTGCCTGTTCAGCCATTTATCACTACCCAACCTCCTTCCCATTTTTCAACACGTTACTTCATTTCATGCAAATCTGACAGAGCCAGAAGTCATTAGATCTAATCATTAGTCATAAGATCCAGTCATTATATTTAAGTTATTAGTCATAAGATCATCGTCGCTACACATTTAATCAAAACTGATGGTTGATTTGATGGGAGAGATCCAGAGTAGTCCTTACACTTTGGGGGAAAAGCAGGGAGAGCCTCAGTCTGGCAGCAACTACTTGGCATCTTTGTGTACATCCTGTTGGGGCTGACACACAGTGAGCACAAAGGAGAGAGCAGCTTCTCCTCCAGCCACAGAATATTTTGCTTCTTGTACAGCCATCTTGTTAAAACAAACATACATTATAAAGTATTACAGTGGTAGAAGAGCTTTAGTGAATAGAGACATGAAAACATGAAATCTAGTTTGTTAAAAAAAAAAAATAGGTATTTTATTGAATGTTATTTCCTGCAACTGCCAAGATACTTAATTTTCTTAATCCTACTGGTGAGAAGAAAACTACTGCATTTTCCAAGTCCCTTCTGATAGTTGTTTTCAGTGGTTCGTCGTTACTTTTCCTAGTAGGTTTCTCGGAGAGCAAATTAAGCCAAACTAACCAGGAAGCCTTTAGAAGATTTCAGCAGCAGCAAGTGGTCTTTGACTAAAATTTTCTTTCCAAGTGAGCCTGGTTTTGGTATTTGGTTGGGTTTTACTTCTCTCCCCAGCAAAAAAATGGTGATTATAGTTACAAAAAGGAAGCAAAATAAGACAGTATTGTCAAAACCTTGACAAATTGGATAAATTTGGGTATTGCTAGAACCGGGTGTTTCTAGCAGCGAGGCTTATCACTGGCCTGATTATCTTTTCATCCATCCCCTTCCATCTCCAACAGCTTTACTGGGTTTGACTGTAGTTACTATAAGATAATGTGTGTGGCTTTTTTTGGCACTTCTGTGCCACGATGGTCTGTGATAAACCACAATGAGTGTCTAAGTCTAGGTTGCTGAAATACCAACCCGCAGTAGAGAGAAATGGTGTTTCTGGTGGTTTGGACTTTTTCATTGTGGCATGGGCTAGTGGTGGCCTTGACAGTCAGTCCTGGGGCAAAGGTTGGACTTAATCATCTTAAAGGTCTTACTCAACCTGGTCAATTCTGTAATTGTATGTTGGCATACACACAAGAAATATTTGTGATCATTAAATGTTACCTTGTTACTTAGTATTTTTTACAGATTAGTTAGAAACTCTTAGAAGAAAGTTCAGAAACATACCATTTTTTCAGGCTAAAACCTTGAGTCTGGGTAACTTTTTAGTATATATGGTGCTTCCCTTCAGATGATGCCTGGTGGCTGTTCCCAGATTAATCAGATGTGGCTTCCTTATAGACTGCTCTGTGTCCAAATGATCTTTTCCTGACTTCTTTGTCTTTCTTCTGACTGTTAGGGCACAGTGGGTAAGTCTGGGCTGTTTCTCACTGCTGCACAAGCACCCTGTGCTTCTGTGTGGATACTTTCTTGCCCTTTCTTGTCATACACCTTTCTTTAAAGCTGCTGGGTTTGACCCAGAAGGATGAATAATACAATCAGTGATGCCTTTGAAGAGGTTGTCATCCAAATTCCTTTTTGCCTCTTCCTTCATTCTTTTAGTGAATGTACCCTAATTGCATAGACTTGATTATAAGCATAGAGGAAATCTTGCTAAAAATCAGTTACTTATTTTAAAATTTGGTTTCCTGTCAGTGAATGAATATCACTAAGTGACAAGAAAACTGTCTTTCTCCTTACCAGATGAGCTCAGTTCATCCCTTTTAATGGTTCTTTACCTGAGTAGATCCATGTCTTTTCAGTTAATATCCTGTAGAGGCAGGACAAGAGGTGATGGGTTTAAACTTAAACAGAGGAGATTTAGGTTAGATATAGGGAAGAAATTCTTTACTGTGAAGGTGTTGAGGCACTGGCACAGGGTGCCCAGAGAAGCTGTGGCTGCTCCATCCCTGGCAGTGTTCAAGGCCAGGTTGAAGAGAGCCTTAGGCGACATGGTCTAGTGTGAGGCATCCCTGCCCATGGCAAGGGGGTTGGAACTAGGTGGTCTTTCCAATTCAAACCATTCTGTGATTCTATGAATACCTGTCACCATAAATGTAAAGGTAGGATCCTGGCCTTGCTGAAGTCAGTATGTGAATAACAAAGTAAATTCACATGGTCATTATTTTTTCCATTTAATACATTAGATTTTTTGCTTGTTCTTAGGTATTTATATGGTCATATTTAGATAATCAAAGAAAGAAAATTAACAGCCTTTTTAAAATACACTGAACCTGTTGCGGCCTTATTTTGCCACGAATCCATACAGTTATTAGCAGAAAATCAAAAGGTTAGGTTACATCGAAGGAACTGAAGTTGCTCTGTGCATAGATTGGCCACATCTTTCAGAGGCGTCAGGGAGTCTTTTTATTCTTTTTAATGCAATTAACATTACATAAAAATATTAATTTTATTATTAATTTATTAATACTTTCAATATTATTTTTTTAATTGATACTGATGTGCCTCTCCAAATTCATAAAGCAAACTGTGATGAAAAGTCCACACATGAAGGGTTTGAATATGCTCCAGTTATTTCTTTATAAAGGAGGAAAATGAACTTTTGATTTCTCTCTTCTGCTGGTTCAGCTTCTAGGAGAATTTCAGGGGCAAGCAATAGCGGTAGCTTGGCCCCCTACCTAGCTGGTGTAGGAAAAGAGGAATATTCCAGGTCTCTTCATTAATGGCATGGAGTAATTGTGCACTATTACTATCCAGTCAAGGTGTACACTTAAAATAATACGGGATTTTTTCATTTTGTTAATAATTCTTTTATGTTTTCTCTCTGATTATCCTATGCATTAAGGATCTTCTTCATGCTCTCAGAACGGTACCATCGCATTGACTCTCTTAGTCTGTTAGAAATCCAGATCTGAGGGAGAAAAATACAGCCCTTAATAAGGGAACTACATCTGGAGAAATTAAGGACTGAATTCTGTGTAGCAGCACTCAGTCCACAAAGCTGCAGGGATGCCCTGCTATGGGCACGGCATGGATTCTGCCACATGCTTAAATTGCTGGAAGTGCCTTCATCCAGCAAGGGCAATTCCTGCCACTGCCAGCTCTGCTGCACATCAGCTGGGGCCATGGCCTTTGCCCAACCATTAAATCAACCTCCTTCTCTGGAGGTTGTTCAGCCACAAGACACTTTCTGGAATATGAGCTGGCAAAGATTTGTTCAGACTACCAGCTGTGTTAAACAACGAAATGACTGTGGCTGATTTAATGAGCTGTTGATGTGTATCGTATAGCAACAATGTCAGACATATGTCCTGGTTGTAGCACAAAAACAAGCACAGAAAAAGTCTTTATGAAAATGTAAATTGCCTTTTGGAAGACAATAATTTGTTACATAGTATAAACAAAGTTTATAAATCCTATCATGCTTTGGCACCAAAGGTACACAGTTTGCGGTGTTGATCTGTTTAAGAAAGCTGTATCATGGAATCATAGAATGGTTTGGTTGGAAAGGGCTTAAGGATCATCTAGATCCAATATCCTCTTAACCTGGGGTTAAGCTTTGGCAATAAGATGTGAGAAGGCATATTTGTGGTTTCTATGAGCTTGGAAGGTAGAATGGAATTTAAAACTGCAATTCTCTTATTTGGAACCTGTTGAAGGTCTTTAAGGATCCATCAAGGTTTATATCGGTTAAAGCTGATAAACAGTCTAATAGAATGTTTTGGCTTTTTCAGTAAATAACAAAAAGACACAAAAAGCTCATACACTGATTTTTTCTTTCTGAAACAAAAGTAACCCTTTTGAAATCATTGTGGATTCCAGTGGATTTTCAGATTAAACATTAATTTCATGAGAAGAGTTTGAATTAATGAGCCTGTGCTATTAATAGCAAAGTTGTTTTCCATGGTCAAATAATGAAACGATCAAAGGTAGTTTCCTTATGCTGAAATACAGTTTCAAGCTCACATTTCATTTCTTAAATGAACAGTGGTAATACAAATACTGCTTTTCATTTGTGCTCGTGATTGAAGATTTCAACTAAGCTCACCACAGGGTATTTTATCTTTTTGTGGAGGTGAGCTGTTTGATACATCATGTGGTCATGAGTTGAAGAGAAATCATAGTGTCAGCATGAAAGCCAGACAACATATTTAGTGACAGATGACATGTTGGTATTTGAGAGGAATCCGAGTAACAGCTTAAATCTTTTCATTGGAAGGGAAAATAGAAAAAAAAGCACTGAATTCAAGCCAAAGCAAGATTGATTTTGCTGGTGGTTGAAGTTTTCCATCTATTGCATAGGATTTTTCTAACAGGGAGAGAGATGTCTCCGCTGTAAGAGCAATACAGACTGAACAACAACAACAGTGGGGGGGTTCTAACAGGGCCAACTGCAGAGCTATCATCAGGTCTGGAGTCAGCTGCGTTGTGGATTCAACAGTTGCAAGTGAAGTAGCTGACACATATCTGAAATTCCATAAATGCAGGGTACTGGGTGGAAGCCCGTGACATGATTCACTGCTAATGTGTGTTTTTATGGGCAGATCAAGGATATTAAGACTGTTGCTTTGATCACATTAAAAGATTTGGGGCTTAATAGGCGCAGAAATGAAGATACCAACCTGTTTGTCCAAGGAATTAAAGGGACAGTGAAAACCAGTGTTGAGACTCAAGGGATAATATTAATTATTCATATTCATTTATCAGAATCTCAAAGCAAGAATGATTGCCATTTTCATAAGTGGATATGATTGAGACAACAGGGATAAGTTGTTAACTGCCTGTGTGGGCTGCAGAACGATGTAGTTTGTATAATGATTGTCATAGAGATGTAAGGCTGAGGTGGGGAAATAGAAAGCAGCAAAAGAGATGAAACATAACATGAAATATTTTCTTGCTTTTGATCAACATTCAATTGTTCATCTTTTCTATAGCTGTAAATGAACAGGTTTATTATTTTAATGTGGTTTTGCATCAGATTTTGGAGAACAAACTGGGAGAAGAGTTGAAGTGAATTACAATGCTACACAACATTGTTAGGATCAGGAAAAGCTGTTGGAATCATGGCAATGTCACATGTGTTATTTTTTTTTTCCAAGTGGTGAATACTTAGGTTTGAGGACTCACACTTTATATTTGGGGAAGGCATATTGGGACGTACAATAGGAAGAAGAAAAAGATACCAGTACTGGAACTAGTAATCTGTAGTGAGCTTAAACTCTTCCTTGGAGTAACTGCATTATTCAGTAGCTTTTAGAAGAGGCTAATAATTCGCCCACATTGGTTTAGGCCATTTCTGAAACCTTGCTATTAACATATCATGTGCTCTTCATACAGTTGAATGTAAAAGATTATCTTTACCTTAAAAGAATAATTTCAGCCTTGGTTTGCAACACTGATTTTATATACTTACTAAAAATTCCAGTGTATTACAGTGAAATCATCTCCGTGGTGTTTAACATACTATGCCTTAACTGCATTTTTAGGCATTAAAACAGCAGCACTAAAAAGTAGGAACTTATTTGGTATTAGGCTTTTCTTTGAGTCTTGATATATTTATAAAACCCTAATGGCAATGTTAGTATAGGTGCCAGCAGGTTAGATTGAATGTACCTGAAATGTATTTTGAGCCTGTAAACCGGAGTTGCAGTGTAACGAGTTTAATCATGATCATTACCTGCCTCTCCAAACTGATTTCTGATTGAGCCACTGATAATGGTAGATGCTTGATTGGCTCCTCTGACTTTGTTCATACCAAAGTCCTGCCCCAGATGAGTAATCCCTAGATATGCCTATGCTGCAGTCAGAGCAGTAACTGAAGTATGACATAGCAATACTCATGCTGGAACAAAATCAGCGAGGCTGTGTGCTGCATGCAATGTCACCATGACTTCCTGGGGAGTTCTCTTCCTGGAGGTCCGTGCTGTTGCAGGTGTTGCTGGCACTTCTGGATCCAGACATCCTAATTAAGATATTAGCAATCAAGCTTGTTTGGAAATCATAAAATGATATCAAATATGTGGAACAGCATCAAGATTTAGAAATTATACCGTGGAGAGCATCATCAAGAGAAGCAGATCATGCAGTGATTGCTGTCCTCCTTAGACACAGTATTGAGGGAATTGTTTCAGGAGCTCCAGAGCCATTCTTCCCCGTCACACACAAAGCACATGGGGAAAGCAACTGCTACTGACTGGCTTGCTGCTGTCCTCACAGTCTTAAGCATAGGCCCCAAGAGCTACACATAAAAAATTGATTTCGGTGTTGATTTTAAGTGGATTAGGTATTTTCATAAAAGGAGTATTTGTAAAAATCATTGTTTAAATAGACTACAACATCCATTTTAATCAATAAATAATGGAGGTGGGGAGTGTTTTTACTGAATAGTTCTGGAAAAGAAAGTTTATTTGTTGGTAAGAATTGGATTCATGAGGCCAATTGTTCCCTATTATTAAGAAGATCTCTCTGGCTGGGACAAAGAGCAGGGCTTTCTCCATTCCTATAGCAGACTAATGCTGAGCTTCATTTATTAGGGCTTTTTATGGCTTGTAACTCTATGGGGTTTTTAAAGCAATGTAGAAGTATTTTACTATGCATAGTTAAGGAATCCTATTAGTACTCTGAAATTTACCTTATGATGAAGAAAGTTTGTTATAAAAAAGACCACATAGAATCATAGAATAGTTAGGGTTGGAAAGGACCTTAAGATCATCAAGTTCCAACCCCCCTGCCATGGGCAGGGACACCTCACCCTAAACCATATTACCCAAGGCCTCGTCCAACCTGGCCTTGAACACTGCCAGGGATGAAGCATTCACAACCTCCCTGGGCAACCCATTCCAGTGCCTCACTACCCTAACAGGAAAGAATTTCCTCCTTATATCCAATCTAAACTTCCCCTGTTTAAGTTTTAACCCATTACCCCTTGTCCTACCACTACAGTCCCTAATGAAGAGTCCCTCCCCAGCATCCCTATATGCCCCGTTCAGATACTGGAAGGCTGCTATGAGGTCTTAGTAGTAGTTAGTAACATGCTGTTACTAACTTTTTCCTAGAGAAAGTGGTTGCTGTCACTTATTTTCTTCAATCATATTTAGTGATCTTCAGACAATTTAGTGATTTCAGGAGTAATGAAGACAATGAAATTTATTTGAACTGTATCCTGATTACAGCAGATGATTTTAAATGCTCGTTGATGTTCCCGTGTGCTGCCATGGTGACTAAAGAAGTCACCATGGTTTGCTCCTAACGACCAAACGATTCCGAATGGGAGCAATCTATGGAAAGAAGCAGCTTTGAGAACAGGAGGGAAATGTTTAACCTGTCGATGCTGTTGCTAGAGAGCAGCACAGTGTGGTGTGAGGATCTGTTCCCATCTCTAAAGTTCATTGCTTTGCAGGAAATGAAACCGGGATGTTTTTCATTTGTTCCAAACATCAGATGGGATTTTAAGCATTTGACACAGTCTGGTGGATTAGAGAACCTTCAGTTATCAGACATAGAAATGCCAACATGAAATAAAATACTTTGATTCCTATTTTATGTAGATCATGATACCAGCAACAGGAATATTGACTACTTTTTCTGTAGAAGTAGTTTGGAAAAGAAAATAGAACCCTGAGTATATTATCACGCTGCCTTTGGAATGGTGCTTTCCAGCTCAAGTGAGCAAGAGGACTCCATAAAAATGCATTTATATTTGTTTGGGTTTTCTTCAAATACAAATTAAGCAAAATTGAAATGTATTGAAGTCTTCATAGGTAGAGGTAGTAACAGGAATGATTAAACTCCACATATCTAGATGGAAACATTACTGATGAAAACTGCATTAGCTCTTTTGTAGTAAACTGATGTCTGTAAATGAATCTCAGCTAAAGGGTGCTAGTGATCAGATACAGTAATGTTATACACAGTAGCTGTGGGAATTAAAAGAAGCAGTGATCTGTAGCACTTTGCATAGAATATTGAATTCAGACAATTGGGAGGGCTGATCTGAAAGGAGAAACCTTCAGATCCTGTGTATCATATAAATTCTCCTAAAACTGATAAGATTATGAATAGCAGAATCATTACATTCAGGAGACAAAGTTACAGTTCTTAAAAAGGAATGCCCATCTTGAAAATAAAAATGGCTTTGATCATTCTGTCTGGATTTGCCTTTCTGGAGAGTAGGAAAGGAAAAGGTTATTGGTTAAAACATCCTGAGGGAAAAGATGTCCAAGGTGGTACAGGGAATAGCAGCACAGGCTGATGTCATAACCTCTGCTTTCCAAATCTCTCTATAGTGTTACTGATAAAAATTTCTGGCATGCTGGTTTATATCCAAGACATTCTTCTTTGAAAGATGGACACATGGTTAATTGTAAGGTCCAGCATCTACAACAGGGAGCTGCTTAGTTCTGAAGGCAAAATTCCATGCTGCTTGCTTTTTATAGTAGTACCATCTTTCTGTTCTGTGCAGCATCATAATCTGAAGTGTTGTTTACAGATATGTTCCTAACCGTAGTAATATATAGAATAAAGATACAGGTTAGCAGAAGGTCAGATTTCCTCATCTTAAATGTGTCTGAATTGGATATAACCTGAGTTCTGCTGCTGCTATGACTGAATTGGTGCCTCCTGGAGTGGATTCTCCAGGGTAATACTGAGTTCCTGCAAAAATATTACTAAATCATTACTTTGCAGCTCAGTGGTATTTTAAATCAACCTATATCTTGGAAAAAGAATCTAATTTATTCCATTTTATAATTGAATGCAGTTTCAAATGCATTCCATACACCAGAGTTTGAGAAGCTAATACTGTACCTCTCTTTATTTGACATGGACTTCTTTCACTTGGATTCTAAAGATCATTTTCTTGTGATAAACAGTATTAATCTAATAATATCCAGGGAAAAAATCAATATGAACATAAAAAGAGATTCTTCCTGCTTGAATCCCCTCCATTTCAGTGTGTTATTATGCCAGTGTTCTCAGCTGGTGTTTATTCTCTCCCATCTCTCAAGTAATTCACATTCTGTGGTTACAGAATAGTGTTCAGTTTTATCCTTGTCATTTGGATCAAATCCTCACTTGAGAAGATAGAATAAACTTTGTACTGCAAGTTGGTTTGTCTTTTGCCCAGTTCCTTGAAGTAGTTCTGTGTGTCCTCAAGATTTTTGTCCTGGTAACTGTTCTTTCAAGTGTTTCACATCCCACCAACCCCCTTCTTTTTAACCTCCAAATGTTCTGAAGTCCCTTTTCCTTCATCTTGACCCTCACTTCTTATTTTCTAGCTCTTGGCTGATGTCTAGAATTGATAGTTCTTGCTTTAAATTCTTTTCAGATGTTATCAATTTTTTTAGTAATAGATTTATGTGACCAAAATCCATTTTGACAATTTGGTGCTGTTCGGGGTCTGCACACCACTGAGATGCTGTGTCACTTTAAAGGATTTCTAGATCTCTTTGTACACTTTCTGCTTTATTCTTCAAGCAACCTTCAGTTTTTCCATAGTCCTTTTGATGTTTTTCACTAGTGACCATCTGTATTTTTGCATGCTGTCTCTTTTTCTGACCTTCCCCTTGTTCTGAATGACCTCTTTTCTCTCTCAAATCTGCTACCTTCAGCATTTGTGTTGGCAGCATAACTGCAGTGATGGCACATGGGACTCTTCCTGACACTGGTTTTATTACCTCAGAAGTCTTTTTATAACACTTCTTGGATAATAGCCATTTTTAAACTATGTCTTATCAGACAAACACAATAGTATATATAGTAGCCTTCCAACATCTGAAGGGGTCTTGCAAGGATGCTGGAGAGGGACTCTTCATCAGGGACTGCAGCAATAGACAAGGGGTGATGGATTCAAAATGAAACAGGGGAAGTTCAGGTTAGATATAAGGAAGAAGTTCATTACTGTGAGGGTAGTGAGGCCCTGGCACAGGGTGCCAAAGAAGTGGTGAATGCTCCACCCCTGGCAGTGTCCAAGGCCAGGCTGGACAGAGCCTTTGGTGACATGATGAAGTGTGAGGCGTCCCTGCCCATGGCAGGGGGTTGCAACTGGGTGAGCTTAATGTCCTTTCCAGCCCAAACCATTCTATGATTGTATGATATAAGGAGTAATTTCAAAGCCTATGCAGAGGTGTGCAGAGGTTTATGCCATTAATTACTTACGCATTTAAAACTAAGCTTAGATGTCCTTAATCTTTGTAGACATGAGTCATATCTTTCCTAGAGGTCATGGGAATAATTGTGGTTTAGGGAATCAGCTGCTGGATATAGAATCATAGAATCATAGAATACTTAGGGTTGGAAAGGACCTTAAGATCATCCAGTTCCAAACCCCCTGCCATGGGCAGGGACACCTCAGACTAAACCATGCCACCCAAGGCTCTGTCCAGCCTGGCCTTGAATACTGCCAGATGATTTTATATATATACATATGAATTCCATATATTTAGATCATATAAGAATTAGCAAAGTTTAGGGGGGGGTTTAATGGAGGTATGGGTACATAGATATCAAATTTAGAGCAAGAAAAGCCTATGTGTTCTGCCTAAGGAAGAGAGGATATAGAGTGAAAATGCATAATCAAAGTACACCAGCTGGATTATTTCCTCCACTGAAGTACAATCAGTCTACCACAAACCACACTGGAAGTGAACACAGTGCTATCTGTAGTGGACAAGTTATGGCCATACTGTTTTATCTACTGACCCACAAATATGCTTGTTTTATTCATTGTTTTTCCATACACCTACATCAACATAAAGAGAAATAAGTCATTGTTTGCCTAAGCTTTTACTGTTAGATTAGTTTTAGCTTTTATTGACAATTTCTTACCTTCATTCATCCATTTCAGATCAGTTAAAGAGCCAGCATTAACAAACTAGCTCGTAAGAGCTGGATCAGCTTGTAATGACAACATAGCATGTTGTTGAACCAAGCAGCCAAATGCCATGCTGGTTTTGCCATGGTAATGGAGGACCAGGGTATTAAATGTCTTACTCTGATTTGAAAGTCTGTAGTTAGCTAATCATTAAAACCCACTGGAAATAATAGAGAAAGAAACAGTATTTTAAGATAACTTTCCTTCTTCCACATCTTTGCATTTTCAATTCCTTCTATACTATGCAGTTTTCATTTTGAAAAAGCCAATATAAGGTGAGGAAGGAAAGTGCTGTTCCAGCCCTCAAAATAAAGTTTGGCAAAGGATTTCAATTCTTTGAAATAAAATCAATATCTCTGAGTTTTCTTATTTAAACAGAAGCCATAATTCAGGTGCAGATGCTGAAATTATTGTCTAGTCAGTAAGCTTGAAATTCACATTTTGGTACTTGTACAGGAGGGCTCTTTCAGTGCAAACCCTGCTGTTCCTTGCATTTCTGTCAATTTATTCATGAGCACATCTCTTTATTATCATGGGAAACTTCCAAGTTTTGATTCCCTCCCCAGAGGAGTTTTAGAAATGCAGCATTACTGTTACTTTAGGCCAAGTAAATCAGCTAGACAGGTTATTTTGATGCTTTTATTTTTAAGAGTTCATTATCTGAGAAAAAAAGTTTTTTTTTATTTTCATCAAGTCAGTAGCAACTTATAAATTATTTACCCAATATACTGCAAGAAACTGTGTAATAAAGTCATTCTTTTTTCCTGATGTTTTTCTGACCCTGCTCCTTCCATGATACACATGTATAGCATCGTGGAATCACAGAATGGTTTGGGTTGTAAAGAACCTTAAAGATCATCCAGTTCCAGCCCCCTGCCATGGGCAGGTACACCTCAAACTAGACCATGTCACCCAAGGCTCTGTCCAACCTGGCCTTGCACACCACCAGGGATGGAGCATTTACCACTTCTTTAGGCACCCTGCACCAGGGCCTCACCACCCTCCCAGTAAAGAACCCGAGCTTCCCCTGTTTCCCTTTGAACCCATCACCCCTTGTCCTATTGCTGCAGTCCCTGGTGAAGAGTCCCTTTCCAGCATCCTTGTAGCCCCCTTTCAGGCACTGGAAGGCTGCTCTGAGGTCTCCACACAGCTTCTCTTCTCCAGGCTGAACAGCCCCAACTTTCTCAGCCTATCTTCATACAGGAGGTGCCTCAGCCCCTGATCATCCTCGTGGCCTCCTCTGGACTTGCTCCAGCAGCTCCATGGTCTTGCATTTTTTTATTGTTTGCGTTCTGATTTAGCTTCTGAAGCATCTGGTCTAGTTATGCCCTAAGTGTCACTTCACATTAGAAGTCTCTGACATCCACAGCTTAATGTTAAGCAAAGTTGTTTCAGAAATAGAATACACTTGCGCTGATGATCTGGGTTAAATTTTACATTGTACAAACAAAGTTTTGCAGATCTTCTTGATCTTCTTGCTTTTCAACAGTAGATGCGAAAACACTTGAAAAGAGGAATAAGTATGTTCTCACTTTCCAGATGAGTAATTGAGAAAGGTGAGGTTCTGCATGTGATGCTGCCTTAAGGAGGAGAGGGCAATGTCTGGATTAGCAGGGTTTTGTTTCCTGCCTGCTAGCCTGATGATGATGCTCACAGCACTTTATGCAGTAGATACATTCCCTATTAGTTTTCTTGACACAGAGATTGGTAGGTTTAAACCAGTAATGCAAAAAAATGGAATGGACTTATGTTCACATTTCTGGGAAAGATAACTGAGAAGAGAGGAAATACTTCTCTCTTAAAATACATAATGTAATATAATCCTCTTGGATCTGCTAAAAGGGGTTTTCTTCCATTCTTCTTCCCTTCTCCTTCACTTCTTATTCCCATCCTCTTCCTTCTTCTCTTTCCTTTCTTTTTTCTTTCTTCTTGCCTTCTTCTTTCCTTCTTGTCCCCTTCTTCTTCCCTACTCTCTATTTTAGAGAAAGCAACCTCCAGAGTTCAGTCATTTTGAGATAGTTCTTTAAGGAAGAGACATATATACACACACATGTTTGTATGTGTATATTGTCATTTCCTGTACTTAACAATATCAACATCTATCTTTGAAACAGGTGCTTTCTTTACTTAACTAATGAAAATAGTAATAAACTTACTGGTTTGAATATTGAACTCACTACTAAAGTGAATTGTGAGCCAAGGCACATTCTTTGTAATGTTGGCCTTCAGTATCCATTTCAGAATTCTTGTGCTTGGTAAATAGGGAATTATCTGTGAAGTTTAATACTCTGAAAGGAGATGAAACAAAGCTGGGAATTATTTCAGTTACTTCTTAAATAAGCACAAGAGCTTCAGTCTTCTTTTAAACAATTGTGAATGACACCTTGACTTCCTTGTGGGGAAAGTTTAGAGCCAAATGGCTGCTGTTGTTACTCATTTTTTATTAAGAGAGTGTTTTAATAGAAACAACTATGCTCACTAGTAGGAAGCAAATACTGATCTGTAACACTAGTGAAGAAATAGAACAAGAAATAGATATATATTATTTTATAATTTGTGGATTTGCTTCAACAGTGTAAGTTCTATAGGTGATAGTGCAGCAGTTGATCCCAAAGAGATTTCAGCATGTCCACCCACACACTCTTCCTTGCAGCAACAGCATTTGCTCACAGACACACTTAAACAGTGGCGTAGTTTCTTATTCATATTTCCTCTTAACATGATAGCAGTCAAAAATCAGATGATTCTCTTAGATTTTCAGAGATCCTGTATTTCCGTGTAATTACTATGTTAATGCACAGAAACTGCTGTACATTGCATGAATTACTCTAATTGGATTAACAGATTTTAGTTGTGATTAAGGCATAATGATGTAAATGTGCTGGGCAGTCTTCATCCCTGAAACTTTTCATTACTCCTGTAGGCAGAGATTGCTGTGCTTCTGCTTTCCTCATCCTTTGCTGTACTGAGAAGTAACTGGGTTTTTATCCCCATAGTGTACAGGAATGACAGAGATCTAAAGATACCTGGTATCTTCTCTGGCTGCCCAGAGAAATTGTGGCTGCCCCATCCCTGGCGGTGTTCAAGGCCAGATTGGAAGGGGCTTGGAGCAAGCTGCTCTAGTGGAAGGTGTCCCTGCCCATGTCAGCAGCTGGAACTGGATGAGCTTTATGGTCTCTAACCCCAACTATTCTGTGATTCTGTTATCTTAAGGGCCAGACCTTCAAAAATACACAGATTCTTGAAATTCAGAATCAGTACTACATTTGATATCCCCTCTCACCACTTCCACATCAACATGTGGGAACTGAAAACACTCTAAGAAATAAATCTAAAGAATTTTCACCATTTTGCAGAAAATTGAGAGGTTGGAGTTTTTATCAAACAAAAGTGGGGCCACATTCAGAAGACAAGTCAGATCACAGGGGTGTAAAGGCATATGTGAAATGACATAGGCAAGGGGAATATAGGGATGGCATTATCATCTAGCTATTCATTATCTCGATACTTCAGATGAAAGGAGTATCATCATTTATGTTATATGGGCAGAGAGGATCACAAATAAAAATTAGGTCAGAAATAGCTAAAGGTTGTGATAAGATGATTACATGTGACGCAGAAGTACAAGCAAAGTCTGTAGATAGGAAATGCTAATACATCCTTCTGGAGCCACGGCTATGTCAGCAGTACCATACGTCAGTACTGGCCTAGTGTGCTTTGGTAGCTGCAGCTGCGTAAGAAGCTGGTGCCATCCTCTTTAATTTGGACCATGCAATCTGTCCTTTTGTCATTAGACCAGTAGAATCCAGTCTGCAGTTATCTTTGAATTCTCTTCAGACTTACAGAAAGCAAATCTGTAGAAGCGTAGTGGTTATCTACTCACAGCAGTGGTTTCTTCATCCTTTCTGGTAGTGTTTAAAGTGTGATGGTTTGCCAGAGCGTGAAAGATCAGGACTCGTTGATACTAGAAAGAGCATTAGGCTCTACTTCGTCACATATCAAGTGAGTCAAGCGAGTGTGTATATACATATACCCTTCAGCTTACACCACAAGAAAGCTCTGGGGCCCCCAACACAAGAGGGACATGCAGCTGCTTAGCAAAGTCCAGAGGAGGCCACAGAGATTCTGCAAGGGGTGGAGCAGCTCTGCTCTGGAGCCAGGCTGAGAGAGCTGCGCTGGTTCAGCCTGGAGAAGAGAAGGCTCCGTAAGGGGAGACCTTAGAGCAGCTTCAGTGCCTGAAGGGGCTGACAAGAAACCTGGAGAGGGGCTTTGGACAAGGGCCTTTAGGGACAGGACAAGAGGGAATGGCTTTAATCTGACAGAGGGGAGATTGAGATTAGATATTAGGCAGAAGTTCTTCCCTGTGAGGGTGGTGAGGTGCTGGCAGAGGTTGCCCAGAGAAGCTGTGGCTGCCCCATCCTTGGCAGTGTTTAAGGCCAGGTTGGACACGGGCTTGGAGCAAGCTGCTCTAGTGGAAGGTGTACCTGCCCATGGCAAGGGTTGGAACTGGATGAGCTATACGATCCCTACCCACACAAACCAGTCTGGGATTCTAAGATTCTGTCACATACATGCATTTGTATATGGTTATTTATACACATGCAAACACACAAGTGAGGTTCTGTTAAGATTATGTTATGGACAGTTGAGGCACCAGAGTAATGAGGATACAGCAGCTCAGACTTATACATAAGAGAGTTGCCCAAGTACAAAATAGGACTGCACCTGGTCCAAGCTGCATCCTTCATTATCATTGATTCTATGATCACAACTGCTGTGAAGCCAGTTCCAGTATTAACACCCAGATAATAATGTACATGAGACAATACGTTGAAAGCTGAGAGATGCCTCTTCTGGACTAGCCTTCTCCATATATTTTTTTCATTTTTCATAGTCTCAGACTAACAAAATTCCAAATAGATACTCCCATGGGTAGAGTTTTCTGTATTATTTTTTCATGGATCTCATATTAGGTTTTCAGCTACAAAGGCTGCTGATACGGATGCTGCAGAGATAGATGTTAGAATGTGATTGTAGATAATCTGTGCCTTCCTCAAATGCCACAATAAAATGTCAGAGCTGTTTATTACTGAATGAGTGGTAAGGAAAAAAGTGATTTAGGAATGTGTTTGTGGTGGAAGCTGCCCCTTCAGTTTATCAGTCATGGAGACTGGACAAAAAGGGGTGTATTTGAGGAAACTTCTAGTAAACAGTCATTGCTAAGAAGAGAAAATGTATCTATTTCTACAGCTTGTTTGTGGTTCTCTGAGAGGCTTAAGACTTTACTATTCCTTTCCATGTTATTCACTTGACTCCCATCTGTTCTTACAGAGAGGAGCTGGAAAAGAGGTCAGATAGCAACAGTGAAACCTTAAATGACAATAGAAGGAGGCAGAAATCTGCATTACAGATTTTACTCTTTTTCTGCTATCAACCAGTTAAATATTTATGCATGTTCCAAAGAATCTGTATTTTAGCATGCTTTTTTCTGAAATGCAACACTCAGTTGATTTTCATGAGGTACTTCTGTGGTTCATGTGGCAATGAGTATCAGCAGAAGCTCTTACTCTTGTGGGCACTGCTTTTATGGCAAGTGGAGATAGATTTTTACCTGTTGTTACTGGGTGATGCTGTATTAAAGAATGACAGATTCACAGAGGAGAGCTTTAACACAATTGCAAAACATTTTTGTGTTTCTGGCAACTTTGAGCCTGTGCAGTAGTTGTTGTTAGTTCATGTTTTGCTCTGAAGCAGGGCTGTGAGGTGATACCATGAAGATGAAGTATTTATTGTTTAGGGGTACTGTATGGCCTCAATAGTCACACTTCCTTTTCTTGTTATAAATCTGTCTCTCCTTCACACCCCTTTGTTGTTTAGCTCTTCTGTTTTCCTCCTTCCATTCTCATCTCAGCATTTACCATTTCTTCTTTTCACCGTTCCTGGATCTTCTCCATGCTAGTGTCTCTACATCTTCCTTAACTTCCTGCTCCAGCAATGCTGCTTTATTCCTTCTAGATTTTCTAGATCTTGCTGGGCTACTCTGTTGGATGACTTGTGTCTTGATCTTCTCAAGTCCCATATTCAAATGCAGCAGGATTTGAGCACTCTTCCTGAAGCAGATTTTTCCAGGGTCCCATTCATCTCTCATTTAATTTTTAACATTATATTGTAACATTTACATACTTCTTTTTCCTGTTTTTCTGAGAATCAAGTGAACTGTATCCTGCATCAGCTAAAGTTCATAGGATTGCATATGCTGCTCAATCTGACCCAATACCCAGGGAATGAATTAATATTGGTCATTACAGTAACCTTAAATATAGAAGCTGTAGTTTTCCACTTACTAGGCTAGCATAAACCCAGTAAATTATCATTCCATTTCTCTCCATCCAGATGCTAGGGCAATGTTTGCATATGTTACTGAGGAGTAGGAACCCAGAGGGAACATCAGAGCTACTGCTGTCCTTCACCAGCCAAACCATTTCTCTGTATGTGTTTCCAGTACAGTGGACTGCATGTTTTTCACATGTTTCACCTGTTCATAGTCTGTTTGTGGGAGAAGAAGCACAGTCTGCTGGAAGTGTCTGTAGTAAACCTCTGGTAGAGGTAGAGTTTGGCCGGGTATTGAGTCAAACCCTGTATCTCACATTACTTTCTGAACGGAGAAAGTTTACTGCCTCACAAACAGGAACAAAACCATCAGGAACCGTCCCAAGTGACCCGTTATTTTTGTTAGTTGAGCTGGGCTCTGTCTAGCAAAGATGAGAAAAGGATTATATACACAACAAACAGCTGAGAATTTGGCTGCTATTAGCATTGTTTCTCTTGTTACTGCAATTAGGAAGGGCTGTACTTATTGTGCTTTCTTCTGGGGCTTTGTGATTTGTTTTTGGTGAATTTAAACCAAACCCATCCAAGTTAACATTCTAAAAAGTATCATTACCATCCTGTGGTCAATGATCCTGTCATTACTTGTGTCTTTGCAGTAGATGAGTTCTCAGGGTGGCAAAATGGACAGTGGTAGAGCAGCAAAATAAAGCAAAGAAAGTAAAGGTGGGAGGCACTGATGGATTGTTCTGGCTGGGAAGGTTTTCCTCCAAAAATGTTTCCTCCAAATATGTGGGCCACATATTTGCTCCTTTAAAGGTTAAGTATCGTTGTAGCTACTGTTACGACAAACACAATCTGCAGCAAAACTACAGTGCAAAGTTGTGCCTGCTGTCACAGAAGGAAAGATGTATTTAAAATGTAATTTGGGTACTGGAAAGTATTTCAACTGAATTAGTCAATTATTGAGCATTTGATCCAAAAGAAGTAAATTGGAGCTGTTGCTGATTCCTAATGCTTATGAGCATCCCTGCACACACACATTAACTCCTTTTCCCCCATGTTTTTCTGCCTCTTACTTCTCCCTTCCTGTTTTACAAAAGTCTGAGTTGCACAGATCCTCAGAAATCTGTGCTTAGGGAATTAATGAGCCCTTTAAGCATCCATCAGGGATATTCTGTGTGAAACATGTAGTGCACTGGGAGAGACATTAGGGATAGCAGAGACAGAAAGTTTATGTTCTTTTCTGCCATGCAGGTGCCTTCCTGCCACTGGACCTATAGACCTCCCTAACAACAGATCTGTTAGTAGTTTACTGGAATGTAGAGCATTCTGGTCTTCATCTTTCATTCTGCCTCAAGTTTAAAGTGTGAGAAGTTTCTAATAGCCTATTATCGAATTTGTGTTGGAAAGGCCCTTAAAGCTCACCCACTTCCAACCCCCTGCCATGGACAGGGACACCTTCCGCTAGAGCAGGTTGTTCTGAGCCCCATCCAGCCTGGCCTTGAACACTGCCAGGGATGGGGCAGCCACTATTACCTTAGTTCATTTACTTAGCTCGTGAACTTAGGAGGATATTTCAAATCAGTAGCTAATATGAATACTCAGGGCAGCTGTCTTCCTGTTTGGATGCTGATTCTGGAAGTTTATATTAGCACTGTTGCTGGATTCTTTTCTTTACTAAGGAAATTCTCCTTTCAGTTTTACTGTAATCTACTGAAATATTTTGCTTTTGCTTTGTGAGGAAAAATATACCAAGTCATCTTTTCTTATTCACTGAAAGGATGTTTTGGAAGAAACTTCTGTAAAACTGTGTGCTAAAAGCAAGGAAAAGGAATTTGACAGCCATGCTTAATCTTAAAGTTTCTGTGAAACAAAAGAAAGATGTGAAGATACAAATCCAGCTTCACAGGTGTGTGGGTTGCACAGTTCTTCCACTGCTAGAAGATGTGGGTGGGTGGGTGGATGGATGGATGGATGGATGGATGGATGGATGGATGGGGGTGGTTTTTTTGCTTTTAAAGGCTAAGAAATTGTCCTGCATAATTAATTGTCCTGCTCTTGCTGCCAGGACAATTAATATTCTAGTCTCAATACGTCTCTTTGAAATAATTGGGATGCGCACAAGAAACAAGATGAAGTTATGTGGTGTTTTTGTTAAAACACAAATGGCACATGCTCATAATATGAAAAGACTCTGAGAGCCATGAAGGAATCTGTTGTTGCTTCGCTTTTGCAAGTTTGGCTACATAATTAAAAGATCTTCACAGAGGAAATTCAAAGCTAAATTAGACAAAGCCGTTGACAATATTTGTCTAATAACAGCAGTTTTGGTTGTCAGTTTTGAAGGACAAAATTCAGTGATCTGTCAGCAGTCCTGTTGAAGGCTTGTAGTGAGAGATCAGTTGCGTTGAACCTGCAAGGCGTTTTCTTGATTTTCTACAAAATTGATCTCCCACTGGAAGAATTAAGATACGTTTTAAAAATATGATCATTCTATTATATTAAACTATGTTTAAATAAAACAGGAATGCCGGAGAAGTACTCTTCATCAGGAACTGGAGTGATAGGAGAAGGGGTGATGTGTTTAAACTGAAACGGGGGAAGTTCAGGTTACATATAAGAAAGCTCTTTACTGTGAGGGTGGTGAGGCACTGACACAGGCTGCCCAGAGAAGCTGTGGCTGCCCCATCCCTGGCAGTGTTCAAGGTCAGGTTGGACAGAGCCTTGGGTACATGGTCTGGTGGAAGGTGTCTCTACCCATGGCCAGAGGTTGGAACTGGTTGAACTTTAAGGTTCTTTCCAACCCGAACCATTCTGCAATTATATGAAAACAGCTTTGATGCAGAGCTAGGTTCTAACCAGGGTAAATGACTGTATAGAAAGCTGATTAAACCCAGAAAAAGGTGTTGATTTTGAATTGGACAATGGAAGGACTGTCTTGAGGATAAGCACCAATATATCAAGTCCATAGTTCAGCTGTTGTGTTAACTGCTGAGCCAAAGGAACAGGAGGTGATTGTTGTTATGGAGAGGATGGAGAGCTTGACAGCCTCTGAAAACCATCTGTTTAAATCCAGAGAAACATAAATCCAATACAGTTCTCTGGTGCACAGTCAAGCAGAAAGAGCTTCTCTGTTGGGATAAGCATGAATAGTTTTTCAAGGTCCAGTTGTAGCTCAGGGGAGTTTTCCTTTCATTCTGTTTATTGAGCTTTGCTGTGCTGTGAAAGGTTTTGTCCTTACATAACATTTCCTGTGTAGCATTCTGTGCTCTACATCTACCTACTATTTGAATTTGCTGTATAAAAACCGTTGGAGATGGTCATACTTGTATCCAATGACACATGAAAGACATTTAATGGTTTAATAGTTTTCTCAAACATAATATAATTAATGTGTTATTATTTGATGTGTGTGTTGAAAACATCCTCTCTTTGTCAGAAAGAGTTCTCAGACATGCTTTATCTTTTAGGGAAAGGTACTGTTCCTGTTTTTCTAGGTTGGCATTGCAGTGCGAAATCCACCTTCACTTTGGTAGTCACAAAGGATGAATGGATGTATAAACATTTCCGTGATAGCGCATTTCTAACGTTGCTGTGCCCCACTGTTGTGGGAGGTTGACCCTGGCTGGATGCCATGTGCCCCAGCCCCAAAGGGATCACTGTCCTCCCCAGCTGGAGAGGGGAAAGAAAATAGAGAGGGGAAAGAAAGACTCATGAGTTGAGATAAGGACAAGAGATCATTCAGCAGTTACCATCCCAGGTAACAGACTCAGCTTGGGGAAATCAGTGTAATTTATTACCAATCAGATCAGAGTAGGGTAATTAGAAAATGAAAACAAATCTTAAAACAGCTTCCTCCCACCCCTCCCTTCTTCCAAGCTTAACTTTACTCCCTGTTTCCTCTACATGGGTGTGTTTCCCTGCTCAGTGGCACAGGGGGATGAGGAATGGGGGTTGTGGCCCGTTCATCACACATTGTGTCTGCTGCTCCTTCCTCCTCAGGGGAGGACTTCTCACACTCTTTCCCTGCTCCAGCATGGTGTTCCTTGTGTGGGAGACAGTCCTCCATGAACTGCTCCAGTGTAAACCCTTCCTACAGTCTGCAGTTCTGTGTGAACTTCTCCAGTGTGGGTCCCTTCCATGGGGTGCATGCTTCAGGAACAGACTGTTCCAGTCTGGGTTCCCCTTGGGGTTACAAGTCCTGCAGCAAACCTGCTCCAACGTGCGCTCCTCTCTGCCAGGAGCCTGCTCCAGCATGGGCTGTCCATGAGGTCACAGCCTCCTTTGAGCATCCCCCTGCTCCAGTATGGGGCCCTCCATAGGCTGCAGGTGGAAGTCTGCTCCGCTGTGGACTTCTATGGGCTGCAGGTGGATATCTGCTCCAGTGTGGACCTCCAGGGGCTGCAAGTGGACAGCCAGCCCGCACTACAGGCTGCAGGGGAATCTCTGCTCTGGTGCCTGTAGCACCTCCTCCCCTCCTTCTTCACTGACCTCGGTGCCTGCAGAGCTGTTTCTCTCACATACCCTCATTCCTCTCTCTGGGTGCAGTTGTGCAGTTTGAGGGTGGCGGAGTCCCTCTTCTTAAACATCTTACCCTAGAGATGCTACAAGCATTGCTGATGGGCTCAACCTTGGCAGCAGCAGGTCTGTCTTGGAACTATCTGGCATTGGCTCTATCAGACACAGGGGAAGCTTCCAGCAGCTTCTTACAGCTGCCAGCCCTGTACCCTCCCCACTAGCCAGGGGGGTCAGCTTTGATATTGTGAAAACAAACCACTAAGGTAAAATCAGCTGAGGTAAAACTCAGCTGTGAGTGTGCTGTGGTCCATACTACTGTTTTAGTCATAGTGTAGTTCCAAGTAGGGAAGACTATAAAGATGTAGCAGCTATTATTAGCAAGACTGCCTCTAAAAAGGTGTTTATTTTAGTCTTGCATGACTCATCCCTATTCTTACATAAAAGACAAGACTAAGTGCCGTTCACTGACTTTGGCCACTAATCAAAATCCTGGCAAAACCTCAGAGCCTGTGCTTTTGCTTTGCCTGTCTTTTTCATCTGTGTCTCGCTGCAAGACAATGGCAAAGAAAATAAGGAACCACAGTTGATTGTTTCTGTGACTTAAGTATTATCTAGGAAGCTTTTAACTAACACAGCATCCACAGTTCTGAAACTAGATAATGCTCAGTAAGGTTTTTGTTGTTTGCTTCTCTTGACTGGCTGTCGTGGTACTGTAAAATCATAGCTTTCGGCCACATTAGATTTCCTACATTCTTCAGATGGGCTCCACTTATGTCAAACAAAATTCTTCATCTCTTGATAAATTCTGTGATAAGCCTGGGGTGAGACAAGAAGAGAAGGAATGAATCCAGTTACACGTAGTTAACTGGGGGTGTTCTTCGTTAACCTGAGGGCCAGGGGTGGGAGTGCTGGACAGGGAGGCAGCTGGGAGATGCTTCAGTTACAAGATAGTACTCTAAAAGGGAGAGGAGTCCATGGAGCTTTGTAAACAGGTAGTTTCATTTCTTCATTTTCAAAAGCATTAAGAGGAAAAAAAGTTGAAGTAGCACAATTGCTTCAAGCCAGAATGATTGTAACTCTTGCAGTGGAAAGAAGAAGCAAACACAGGAGTGAGGAAGGTAATTGATAAGCCCTCGAGGCCCAGGTGGTAATTATGATTTCCTGAAGGAAAGATTTACTAGGACTTTGCTGATGTTTCAGTTGGAGTTGTGATGAATGCAGTGCTCAAGACTTCAAACAAAAGGGAAAATTATCAGCTACCTTTCCTGCTTAGAAGGCAAAGCAATAAGTAAAAATGTAAAATACCTGGCTTTCCCCAGACTGGTTTAAACAGTGGAAGACTGCTTAATCTTTCCCAGCTGGAGGAAAGAACTCTTCATTTTTTATCACAAGCTGCAGTCCATCCTTCCTTTCTATTTTGGGCTTTTAAAAATTTTCCATTTCATCCTCTTGTTTAGGAATGTATCATCCTGGCTAAAGACAACAAGTTCTGTCCTACTTACCAGTTATGCTTCGTTAGCTGGTTAGTGGCTTAACTCCTTAGTGTTAGGAGAAACTTTTCCCACAGAGTTTGATCCCAATTCTTACCTCACCCATTTCCCTGATTGTTTAGGTGATGCTACTGAAGTGAGTGGGATAAAGATGGTGGAAAATGTTTTGTAGTTGCAGTATTCCTGTCTGGGAAGAAGGATCTAGAATTTGTAATCATAGAACCATAGAATGGTTTGGCTTAGAAAGGACCTTAAGATCATCCAGTTCCAACCCCCCTGCCATGGGCAGGGACACCTCACACTAAACCATATCACCCAAGGCTCTGTCCAACCTGACCTTGAACACTGCCAGGATTGGAGCATTTAGTACTTCTTTGGGCAACCAGTGCCAGTGCCTCACCACCCTCACAGTAAAGAATTTCTTCCTTATATCTAACTTGAATTTTTCCTGTTTAAGTTTAAAGCCATCACCCCTTTTCCTGTCACTACAGCCCTGATGAAGAGTCCCTCTCCAGCATCCACTGCAGCACAGAGAACTGAGCCAGTCTCAGTGATAATAGTTTTCAGTGGTGGCACCATGGCTTTGATTAGAAATACTCTTAGAGGTCAGGATTCAGGCAGACTATTTGGGTTTGATATCAAACAAGAATATTTTTATCATGCATAACCAACATCATAGAATCAAAATAGGGTAAAAATTTAGTTGATTGATTTGTAACTAATAACATTACAACTATACTGTCAGGATGGAAAGCTTTAAGCTATAAATAATCAGAAAAAGTGACTGTACTCTGGCCTCGTTCAGGTTCTGAAAGGGAGAAGTTCCTGTTGCTAAGCAGCTAACCCCAAGGTCCTCCCTGTTTCAGAGTTCTTATCAGTTTAATCTTAATGCAGATAACTAACGACACAGTTCTAATCTTGGCTTGCTTCTGGAGTTTCAACGTATTTGCTTTCTTTTATACGCAACAAGGACAAATATTTATCTCTGTCCTAAGGTGAATGATCTGGGTTTAGGGGAAAGAACCTGATCTAGTGAAAGATGACCATGCCCCTTTGGTCTAGGTGATCTCTAAAGGGCCCTTCCAACCCAAACCATTCTATGATGCTGTGATTCTCTGGTAAGTGTGCAATTTATTTTGAAGCAGTGTTGGAAGCAGAAGGTAAATTGAGATTCTGATGCTTTGAGGAGGCTGCATTATGTTTTTTAGGTCTTTGATCTATAACAAAGTGACTGAATGTCTGTATTTAGAGTTCTTGCATCCACACAACTTCCTACATATGGAAGTTCTGTCTATTCCATAGACAGAGAACAATTTTCCAGTGAGCTTTTGCTATTTTCTTACATACCCTCAATTTGTGAGTAATACTCTGTGATACACTCACTTCTTTTCTCTTTGAAAATAAAGCCAACCGGGAAAGTATTTATTCAAGATCCTTCTCTTGTGACCACAGTACCGCAGCTCATCAAGGCATCTCAGCAGTCTCTTTCTCCTCACAGTGACCTCTTAATCTGAGTCATCTTTAAGAATGCCTGGAAGTTCCTGGCCTTTAGAGCAGGGGTTTGTTGTTGCAGTAACAAATTACTCTATAATCCAAGTGTGACTTCTTGAAACTTATTTGCTAATGCTGACATGGGAAAGGGACCATTACCGTCATTCCACTGAACAAAACCAGTGAGCACTCTAAATAATGAGCCATGTAACAAGCAAATAAATTCACATCTTTAGTCTTCCACTCGGAAATCTATCGCTTACCAAGGACATATGTCTAAAACATTGTAACAGTCTAAAGAACACTGAGAAAACAGAAAAATACTAAGCTAAGATGAAGTAGATACCATGCAGGTAAAATGACATTGTAATGGCCCATCTGTATTACAGTTTCTTGTAGCATTCACTGTTTATATACCAGAAACAGCTCAGTATGCATTTCATAGCTGTATCAAAGCCTGGTCTGGGATGTCTCTTTCCAGATTTACAATCTTACTTAAAGTCTCTTGTAACTCCAAAGTGCAGATTGCATGGGAGGGGGAGTAATTTTACCCTATTCAGGACTATGAAATGCATGTTTAATGGTATCTTTGACTTCAGTTCTGAAAATGGGACTGTACTGGGGTAGAGTGAGAGCTGATTTTGATGGCTTGCTTTCTGAGCAGTTTGAGATGTAAGGAATAGTGAGGAGTCACGTTTTAGATTCTATTGAAACTACAAATATTTGTCTCAAAAGTCAAGGAAAAGACTCAGGTCATAAACTGACGGGTTAAAAACTCTCAGCAAGTAAGAGATAAAATATTTCCAGTCACATAATCACATTTATCTGTATCTTTCAGCTGCTGAGGGATAACTGCCGAATGCCTTAGCTTTGAGAATACTGGAGGCATACTAACCACACTTTGCACCTTCCACAGCAATCTCCATATGTCACCCTTGACTTGTATGTATATCCCTGTATATGTAATGTTTCCAGTGTTGGGTGCACACATTAGTACTGTGCATGGTGGAAGGAGCCTTGAGCTGGCATTGAATGCACCAGCTCCAGAAGGAGAAGTGACTGAAAATTGTTGATGCAGTGCTGATTTAGCTGGAGGGCAGCATGATGCTGGTGTCACTGCATTCCTTCCAGGATTCAAGCTCCTGGCTCTGCATGCTGTCACACTACATCCTTGAGGTATGCCAGATTGCTCTGTGCTAGCTCAGGTGCTCCTCATGCACCTTGGGAGTCGTTCCCTCTCTGTGTCCTACACATGGCCTCAGAACGAATTGTGATGAGGTAAAGGATGAAGTGACTTTCAGTGTCTTCAGATGAAAAGGAGAGGAATAGGGACATTCAGTATGTATATGATGGTACATGGGAAGGATGCACAGGAGTATTACCACATTAAACAGGGATGGCAGGGGTTCCCAAAGAGACAGCCATCAAGGGATAGCACAGGAACTCAAGAAACCCTAAGTATTTGCCCTGACTTTGACATACAAATCCAGTGGATTTTACAACTTAGTTTTTCCAAATTTACATAAAATCAGTTTCTGATTTAAGTAATGAGATTCTGTCTCTCTGAGCGAGAGCACTGAGAAAGAGCTGCCGTGTAAACATGAGCAAAATTGCTTTAAAGCTTTCTGTTGAGACTATGTTAAAACTGGAGTCAGGACATTGATGAGCAGAGTGAATTATTTTCCTGGACCATTGTCCTTTTGTGTTCTTTTTATTATGCCTGTTGTACCCAGACTGGAACAAGTAAAGGCTATATCAGATTATAGCTGTTCCTCCCCACTGAGAAAAAATTAAGGACAAATGAATGGCGTATTTTATCTGCTTTATTCATTTATTTATTGATCTATTTTTAAATTACTGCCTCTAACACCACAGTTTTTACTGTTCACATCCCCATTAGCAGAGTTATTTCTAGCAGATCTATACCTTGTCAAATGCACACCTACATTTTTCTCCATTCCTCTGGACAAAATTGTGCTGCTTCAGTAAGAAATACATTCTTTCTGATAAGCATATATATGTGTGTGAAAGAAACTATATATTATTAGCAATTGATCACTGAACTATTTCAGACAGCATGTATTTAGAATGTCTAAAAATATACCTAATTTCAGAAGCTCTCAGGGAGGTTGGATCAGGATTTGCTTGTGCTCTGCAGGAAGTCACTATGAAGACTGACAAGGATGCACTAATGAAAGCCCATGGCAGAAGCCATTCTGCTTCAGACTGGGGCAATTCCACCCCTGCTGCCTCTGCAGGATTTGGGTTACACATTAGGATGAGTGAGTAGCACACATTAAGGTTACTTTTTATGGCAAGTTTCCTAGAACTGAAGCTTTTACATTAGCATAGTCAGGCTTCAGGATCTAAATCACATCTTTCATGGCTGTCTTCCCAGTAGTCTAAAAAAAACCCCACCTGGAAATCAATAAGAAGAGTATTAGGATGCACTGAAATTGTCCCTCTACCACTGCCAGTCTGTCAATGTCAGTAAATGGGACAAAACTGATTTAGGTCAAGGTATTTGGAGAGATGCTACTGCAATATGGGCAATGAAGCAAAGAGCTAAGAGGCTGGGAGAAAAAAAGGTGGCATGCAAGAAGAATCAATTACCACCTAAAAGTCATCTAAAATTTATACATTAGACTTGTGAGTCTACCCCTTTCTCACATTTCTGTCTCTATGTGAGGGTGTCACACGGCAAAGCCATGTGAGCAACATGTCATGAAAGAAATTGATATTTCTAGCTCTGAAATGAAACCAGTAAATACTGGTGGGATTGTTTGATGCGTATTTGGCAAAACACAAAGTTCTTTTGCCCAGGTATATCTTTAGCATGTAAAATTCACGTATGTTAGTAAATTCAAGTATCCAAAGTTTCCTGGCATGGAACAAGGGACTATCATGTGAATGCTTCATCCCTGGCAGTGTTCAAGGCTAGGTTGGACGAGGCCTTGGATAATATGGTTTAGGGCGAGGTGTCCCTGCCCATGGCAGGAGGGTTGGAACTTGATGATCTTAAGGTCCCTTCCAACCCTAACTGTTCTATGATTCTATCATACAATTAGAAATCAGTCTCCAAAACAGGGCAGCTGCATCCATCAGGTCTCCTGGAAACGGTCCTCAGCCCATGCTGATTCCCAAACCCTTCAGTTGGTCTGGCAGCAGTGCCCTTGCAGGTGCTGGCCAAGCAGGATTTAGTAGCCCAGCAGGGAGTTCAGTGCTTAGGAAGGTGCATAACTTGCCATCTGTATTGCTGTCAGGAGCGAGCATCTGACTGGCCCTTCACTCATGATGGTTATTTAGGATTAAGCTTTGGCACATAAAGTGCTGCCAGGAGTCATCCCAGCACCCTGGGTAGTTGTATCTCATTTGCAGTGGGATGCAGGTTGTGAAGTACTTTAGGAATTTGAGCTCCTAAGTCTCACTGAAGCAGTCCTGAAGTCTCACTTTCAAAGGGCAGAATACAAGTCACAGCTTTTGACAGTTATAATTTTATGGGAAATACTGGCTCTTCCTGCAGTGCCTCTAAGTTTTAAACCTTTGCATAAGAACTTAGTTGACATTTAAATTCCATTCTACAATGCCTAGATATGAAGCAATTTAATTTAAATTATAAAGGATTTGCATGATATTTGATGTTTAAATCCAGGCTTCTCTTCCTTACTTTTGGAAGCACCTAGTATTTCTGCCCTTCAGTGTATGGGAGCATCACACGCTGAGGTGTACATGGAGATACATGGTGGTGAAACATTGGAAAAGGTTGCCCAGAGAAGCTCTGGCTGCCCCATCCCTGGCAGTGTTCAAAGCCAGGTTGGACAGGGTTTGAAGCAACCTGGTCTAGGGCAGGTATCTGTGCCCCTGGCAGGTGGTTGGAACTGGATGAACTTTAAGGTCCCTTCCCACACAAACCAGTCTGGGATTCTATGATGGGGATGATCATAGATCATTTGTACCTATCTATGATCATTTCTATTGTTCCTTTTTTGTAAGTCCTTTTCTGATCTTTTCTTGCTTGCTTTGGACTTAATTCACATTCCAAAATATGTAACGTAGAATCAAGCTGGGGGTTTGCTGTCTGTGTATATTTGGGTTTGTTGTTAGGGGTTCTTTTTAATTTAATGCACAGCAAATCAAAGTGCACGATAACAAATTTGCAGAATTACTATTACTAGGAATGAGGCTGCTGTTTTCTAATTGAAAACCCTTTTCTGTTATCTTCACTTGGGCTTCATTTGTCTCCCTTTCCTCAGTGTCTGTGTTCAGTTTGTGACATGTTTCTTTGGATAATACGCTTCTGATGAGTCGCTACATTTTTACATGGCCATGTAGCTCTTCAGTGTATTCCTAAAATGTCAGTGCGTAACAGCACTGATTCATCCAATACATTGCACAGCTGACTTCTGTTTGGGAAGCAGGCAATTTTGTTGCTAACTTTAGGTATGAAAGAAAGGGGAGGGCAGGTTTGGGTTCCTTTTGGCCACTACAAGGAAAGAAGTGCTTCCAAAGCAGCATTTCCAGCTTGTCTTAATACAGGATTTGAGTGCAGAGCAGATGTTCTCAAAGGATAGGCTGCATCCCCTCATTGCCACTGCAGGCACCCACAGGCTTGGTGCAGTGCATAAGGGAAAGCATTGCTCAGCTGGTTTTGCCTTTTGCTGCAAGGATATTGCCTCAGGACTGTGTTCTGTGTAGGCTACGTGGAGCTGCTTGAAAGGCCAGAAAACTGCCTCGTGCTCCGTGAGTCATCAGATCATACAAAAATAGGGTTTTATTTCAAACTATTTACAAATAAAATCAAACTTAATGAAAGGTTTGTTGCTGATTCTTATTCACTATGACAGAATGCTCTGAGGAGTCTGCTGTTATACGTCTATGCTGCAAGGTCACTAAGCAAAAAAAGCATTCCTTTTTGCACTTACTCTTTCAATTGAGATGATTAAAAGTCATTTTGTGTGGACAGTAAGTAAATTAGAACATTGTTACTTCCAGGTGGTAACAAAAGGACTCATTATAAATTAATGAAGTTGTTCTTATAATCAAGTTTGTATTCTTTAAAGAGAACTGCAAAAGTTGTCTTTTGCTACTTTTGAGTTGATGTTGTGTAACACCATGTATCTGTGGCTAGTGTCAGTTTAACGTGGTAACTACAGATACACATATTCAGACATATGTATGTATGTGTACAGATACACATACAGATATACTCTTTTACTAAGTAGGATGAGTAGGATTTTTGTTTTTTCCTTGTGATGCATCTGGTGAATTTTGACATTCGACAGCAAAAGTAGATACTAAAGATATTAGGTAGTAGATAGTAGTAATAATATTAGATACTTCTAATCTAGGATCTACTATTTTAGTATCTACTATTAGATACTTCCACTATCTAAAAGTAGAAACTAAAATTATTGGTTTGCACAATGTGTTGTGGTCCTAATCAAATCTGATTTTCACTTCCATTCATTGGGCCTTAGATGGTTGGTCAGGTACATTACAGTGGATTAGTTATTTTCCCTTTTCAAGGCTGTTGAGCCAAAGCACAGGCTTAAAGGTCCCAAGGTGTCAGCATCTCTTTCTGCAACCAAGCTGCTACAGTTATAGAATCATAGAATTATAGAATGGTTTGGGTTGGAAAGGACCTTAAGATTATCCAGTTCCAACCCCCCTCCCATGGGCAGGGACACCTCACACTAAACCATCTCACCCAAAGCTTTGTCCAAACCTGGCCTTGAACACCACCAGGGATGGAGCATTCACAACTTCCCTGGGCAACCCATTCCAGTGCCTCCAGTAAAGAACTTCTTCCTTATATCCAATCTAAACTTCCCCTGTTTAAGTTTTAACCCGTTACCCCTTGTCCTATCACAGTTAGAGTGGATTCTTTTTTTCTGTCTTAATAATTCCAATCTATTCCTTGCTTGTAGGAGTTTAAAATGTGTTCATAATTTAGTTTGGTTATTTTAAACGAAACAGTTGCATATTTGTAATTACAGCATGCTATGGCCCTATGATGCTGCATGTGCTTAAGCATTCCTTAGGGCTTTGGTCTTCATTCAGTCTTGTTCTCAGGCATAGCCATGGCTAAATGGTCATCAGGCATAAACTGGTGACCGGTTCTTTAGTCACTCGTGCTATATAAGCATAAAGTTAATTGAATCAGGACTTGCTGGATCCAAGGATGTCTTTCAGTAGTACAGGTCAGCTGCACAGCTCCACTGGGCAAACAGGAGTCAAATGATTCGATGCTCTTAGGACACCAAATGGTGCAGAACCTGGGCTGCTCACGGGCTCCATGGGTCTGGTGGGGGACAAATTTAAACACCTGCCCACAGAGTGTGTAATGTTCTAATAGGTGCTAAAACACAAAACCACACTCCTTCCCAACAGTAATCACTGCAGACACACATCAAGTAAATGTGCTTTACAACAAGTCCCAGTCTGTGCGGTTGAAAAATCAAGCTGTTCTGTTTCTCTCTCTGGAAGAACCTCTTTGTGTTCCTCCATAGAGAAAGTGACTGGATTGCATGCTGAATAAGGAATATTGTCTTACATTGGCTTTACCTATTTAAAGCTCTCTTATGTAGCTCTTATTTCCTTACTTGCTTGTAGCATGTATATCTGAACAAAGTAATTGCCTGCAAGTCTCACTCTAAAGACATAAATGTTTTATTGTGTTTTCTTTTAGCTTTGTATAGCAAATGCCAACACATGCATCCCAACCTAACAGTTCTGTGAGGTTTAACAACATGATACATGGCCTCCAAAAAAACCTTATGAGCGATTCCAGGTTTAAGGCAGCGTAGTTAAAACTAACCCGACTTTAAGAAAGAGTTATCTCTGGATGCTGCAAGGCTTTCCTATATAAAGAGAAATACATAAGCAATTCATTTTTTTTATTGTTTCTAGTGCAGAGGCATTTTCTGGAAAGTGACTCTATGTGGGAGGAGGAAATATAGATTATCTGTGCTTGATGACAACACATTCAGTCAGTATATCTGTGTAATCTCTGTAAAGACTTTAACTAAAAAGCATGGAAACGTACAGAACCAGTCAGTTGATCTTGCATCTATAATGTTTCATTTTAAATTGTGTTGCTTGGTTCATGTGTGCTTACCTAATGAGAAAGGCTGTTGGGCTGCAGAATTAGTACTCCTAAACAGATCTTTATTTTGATCCATATCTTAGAATTCTCTGCCTAATGGCCTTTAATGTAGGTATGCACAGTTTTAAAAATAGAAGGGCTCAGCCTGCTATCTTCTACCTACTGTAAATACTTATAAGGTGGTTCATTCAGAATTCAAATAAAGATCTATTGTCTTCTCAGTGCTTGCATAATACCACTGTACTCCTGATTTGAAAAAAAAAAAAGGGGGGGGGGGGATTTATTTTTAGGGTTGAGCATAGCCTCATGTTTTTATAAAGTGTTAAACTGAGAATTGTTTCATTAGGGTCTGAAGCATTTAATTGCTTCAAAGGTCAATGTAGCAGATGAGCACTACTCCAGGGTGCAGTTTCACAAGCACTTGCAGCAGGAATGCTTCAGCTTCCTCTTTTATTTCACGCCTGTCCCTACACACAGGTGAAGCTGCTCCATGAGTGAGGTCCAGTGATAGGCCTGGCTTAGCAATGCAATTTGTCCAAACAGGATCCTGTGCTTCAGGCTTCCTTGCAAGGAGCCATCCCAGAAGAGCTGAGGGATGCACCAGCAATGCGTGGTAGTACCAAAAGGGTGCTTGTCCACAACTTGTCCACCCACTGTGCTGCCCATCACTGGCCCAGCAGTCAGATCACAATGATAATTTGTGGAATCAGTCAGTGTTAATCATTTCACTTAAATGATACAGATTAAAATGGGGTTTTTTTTCCCTCTGGAGTCAGCTTCTCAGAAGAGCCCCACAACCATTAGTGTCTCTGCTGAGTGACTGCCAAACTAGTACGTGGGTGAGCGGTCAGCAGGGGAGAGCAGAAGGACAAGAGGCTGTTAAACTTACTTCTGCACTGCAGAACCACTGCTTGAACATTCAGCTTGGGTTGCACTGCTTTTCTTTACATGAGCAAACGGGTTTGCTCAGACCTCAGAACAAACCCCAGCAGAGATGGTAACTGGATACGTCAGAGAAACAAGGAGAAACCAGCTTTGCTTGCAGTGGATGAGCAGTTTTAGGTTTTCATGCATGCATTCATCTGTGAAGGGCAGATATGCAAGAGATGTTTCGTTAGTATATGGGTGACCTCTAGTTTGCTATATTTGGTACCTTATTTTTGGTGCTGGTTCTGTACCATAATTTATAGGCTGTAATGGCATCTGAGAACAAATTAAATGCAAGAGACATGTTCATGAAATGAATGTTAAGATACTCACTGTTGCACTTCAAACTTCATTTTAATTTTACTGAATTTTAAATTAGAACATATATTTTTAAAGCTTTGGAATTCGGTAAAAAAAAAAAAAAACAAAAAAAAGTAAAAGAAATCTTTCCTGAGTTTATTTTAAGGAAAGAAGCAACAAACATACCAGCGAGTGGATGAACTATTGGGTACTAATGGAACTCAGATGCACAAAATAAGTCCATCCTCAAAAGACAAAAGGAGTAGCAAATAAACACAGTGCCAACAAAAATAGGGCAAGGGGCGAGGTGATTGCCAAATCCAACCTCTGTGATTAAATTTTAGGCCACCCTTCTCCCAAGGATCACTGTGAACCAGCCAGATGACATACTTGGCTCTGGCATGCTCCTGAGTTAGCAGGACAGGGTTAAGGAAAAGAAGATTTGGTAGAGAAGGAGATAAAATGTTAAACTGTGCCCAGAATTTCTTCCTATCTGTTGACCACACCATGCCCATTCTCTGTTATTGGAGCACTAGAGCTTGTCCCCAGGTTCCCCTGTCTGATGGCTATGCTGAGTGTGCTGAAATGGAGAGCTGAGACCTGCCAGACAACCCCTGCACATCTTTATGTCATCTTTGACATCCTCAGACCATTAAATATTCAGTGACTACAAGTCACATTCTTTAAACCAGATTAAACCGTCAAGTGGAAGTCACCATCTCATACTGCCTTGTATCAATAGATACCAGTTTGGTGGAATACTATTCTTAAGATTCCTCAGAAATGGAAATGTTTTCAGGTGTGTCTGTGAGAGAGGAGAACAGATGTGCACAGTTCACTTGATTTTTTTTTCCCTAAGAGAAGTTGGGAGGTAACTATTACCTCTTGCACCTGAAAGCCATTGGACAGATTCATCCTAAGTGTCATTTAATTGATTGCAGTACACTGCAGTTCAATCAACTGCAATAAAGTTAATTGAACCGCTGATAAGAAATGGGACTTAAACCAAATGATTCAAAATAGAAACAGGTCCTGATTAATGGAGACAATTATTTCTAATAGGAATGGGCCCAAGTAATTGAGTGATGCTTAAATGTTCTGTTTAAGGTGATCCTATGAGGACAGTAGTACTGTTACTTTCAGTAGCTTTCAGATTAGATACAAGCAGGCAAGATGCAAAATGTTAAGAGTAAAATGCTGCTTTAACATGGTTCCACCTTTTAAGCCATGCCATGGGTAAGAGATAAATGGCAACCTTCAATTCTGCTGCTTTTCTTATAGCAGATGCTTTCAACTTTGACCCCAGACTTGACCACTGAGTTCTCTATAGAAGCAATGCTGATGTTTGTGTTTCTTGGCAATGTTTTTAATGGGACAAAAGATGTTCTTGAGAAAACTTTGATATCTTACTCCATTGCTTTTGTTTTCTAGTAAGGCTGGATTATTATTGAAAGCCCTTAAGGAAAATAAGCTGGGCATAAGCAAAGATCCGTAAAATATCCAGTTGTGTTTTCTCATTGTGGTGTGTTTGTGTGCATATATATGCAAGGGATGGACACTTGAGCAAAAACCACAACTTGACTCTTGTGGAAAAAGGTCAGGGCTTTTGCAGTTGTTAAAACAACATTAGGATCAAATATTTTGTTGCTGAACTTAAACTCCCAAACATTTTCCACTGCCTGTGTGTAAGTAACACTCTCAGGCACTCACAAATGTCTCTGGTCCAGGTCAAGGGCTGTAACACCAGCATTCCCCACCAAAGTCTAGTAGGTTATTAGAAGAAAGTATGTTTTGTGTTTCTCTTGAGAGGTCAGACATAGGTGCAGTGTAGGTTGGGTGAAATACAGGTGGACGTATGACCATCTTTGTAAGCTAGTTTGAAGTTAGACACATTAAAGAAGGCAAAAACCAAAACCAAACTCTCCTGCCTTTGAAGGGCTGGACAACTGTTGTGCTCCATTTGACTTTTAGACTCTTTGTCATGGTAGGTTATTAAAATGCTTCTTCAGCCAACACAGGACATTACTCCCATCTGATATGCTTGTAGAATGCATGGATAATAGCATGAAACCAGCTATTGCAGCTTCTGGCAGTTTGGCACAGGGAAAAAGGATCAATACAAGCTAATCACATCTAGGATGGAAATTAGAGGAAAAGAAGGTTCTTTCCAGAGGTTCTGGGTCTAGCAGGAATAACAGGGACAAGAAATCTAAGAAGTTCCAAGATGGAGCTTGGCTAAATGTTAAGAAACAAATTATGTGATGCAGTTGCCATGACAACAAAGGAGTCTGGAGCTTATGAGCTGGGATGCCTCTTCATTCCAATGCTTCTATCAGAAATAGATGTTCCTAAACACAGCTCAAGATGTGCAGTACTGGTGCTACTCAGAGGGATGAAGAGATGCAGGCTAAAGCCTTCCTCAGCAGCGGGGCTCAGCTATCTCTAGGCAAAGACAAGGTTCTTGCTGCAGTTCAGAAGACGACAGTTTCGTCATTGCTATATCCACTACAGGAGGACTCTGTTAACTGGCTGGAGCAGCCCTGCAGAACCTGGGCTTCACCAGGGAGACTGCTTCAGCCTGTCCTTGCTGGGGGAAAGCCCCAGGTAGTTCACAATTCCTTGTCATGGGAGCTGCTGGAGGAAAGGCACGATGTTCCCCCATGTGGAAACAGGCGGAAGTGTGGTGACACGATGAAACAAAAAGCCTAAAGACATGTTATCTTCACAGAGTCTTTTCCTTAGATATTGTATCGCTTGTTTGTTTACCCCAGTATTTGAGCTTACGCAGAGAAATTTGTGCTGTGGCAGCGCTACCACTGATTTTGATACTTCTGTAATTCATATGTACCTCTTCTTCTGAAAGTATTCCTTATGATAGGACAAGGAATGATGGGTTTAACCTTAAACTGAGGAAGTTCAGGTTAGATATAAGGAAGAAGTTCTTTACTGTGAGGGTCGTGAGGCACTGAAACAGGTTGCACAAAGAAGTGGTAAATACTATGTCCCTGACAGATTTCAAGGCCAGGTTGGGCAGAGCCTTGGGCAACATGGTCTAGTGTCACGTGTTCCTGCCCATGGCAGGGGTTGGAACTGGATGCTCTTAAGGTCCTTTCTAACCCAAACCATTCTGATTCTGTGATTCCTTATTTGAAGAAACCCCATAGGATCACGTTGTTGAGGTAGAAGTCACCCCTGGTGACCACCTAGTCCAGTTTCCTGGTCCTTTGTAGCTTCCTGTGCATTAGGGCCACTAATCCAGGCAAATCTATGAACAAGTGGATTACTATTACAAATTTACTAATGCAAGATTCCAGATGGAATTTCCTCATGCTGATATCCCTGATTCTGTGTTTGGTGGTGGTTTTTTTTTAATAGTGCCTTTTAAGTCACCAGTTCATGAAGTCTTTGAAGCATTTTTTACACTAATTACATGAAATGGGCATTGGTCAAACAGTAATCACAATCAGGGATATTTGTGTTGGAGACCAGAATGTAACCTATTTTCTTATTTGTATAAGTAGGTTTTCAGGAGTTTCCAGAGACTGTTCAAGGCCTGTTTCAGGACCTTTTCAAGTAGATGAATAATTGAGGCCCAGTGGACTGAAGCCATCTCCTTTTGTCTTTTTGTTTAAGCTTCTGTGGCATGATGTGAATAATGGAGCTTACAGATAGAAATTCATGAATAAATTTCCATTATGGGACTCATTTATATATTACATTACTTTCTATTTTAATTTAAGACACAGATCAAACTCATAGGCCAGCTTTTTGAGACAATGGATCTTGAAATTGTGGTTAAATGCATTTCATAAGCACATAAAATCTCATATTAATCCAAAACATCTTTTGGATTTGGACCTTTTTGACTTGCCTTCTCATTAGGATTTCCAAACTCTATCAGCAAATGTATTATTCATTCAGTCCTTTCCTGTAATACTCAGGGGAAGTATGCTGCCAACAGGATTTGATTGAATTTGCTTTGCACAGAAACCTTTCGAGGTGGACTGTCCACCTTCATGCTGCTTATGAATGTATTGATGCCGAATTACAACAGAAGGCAAGCACTGGTAAAAGCATTCGGCATTTAGAGTGAATTTATGGGGTTTAACATAGGTCGAACAATAGATTTGAGACACTAAATATTGTGCTTGTGGAGTGCAGATTTTGGACCTGAACTAAGTCTGTGCTATAGACTGCTCCAGCCCATCACAAAGTGGTCAGGTCAACACAACCACAGGACACTGACCTGTTTGTGCTATAAGCTGCTCCAGCTCATCACAGACTGTTCAGGGCAACACAACCTCAGACACCATGACCAATTGCTGGTGTTCAGTGAGTGACAGAGTCTTGCAGCTGACCCCTGGGTTAGCACCACCGGTACAATGAGTGAACAAATAACTTCCTAGAGATTGCTTAGATCACTGTGTCTTTGTCTCAAGTTTTAGTCTACAAAATAAGAACACTTCACAGATGGGATATTCCTGCTGCTTTGTGACATCCTGACACAGCGTTACGTGCACATCTGTGTAGTTATTTGAAATGCAAAAGTATAATCTGAGCCCACAGAATGACTCGTTTGCTATTTATTGCACTGGTACAAATTGTAATTGGGTTAACGTGTGTTCTTTAAAAACTGATAGATTTTTAAGGAGTGTGTAGGCAGGGGTTGTACGTGTGTGTAACAGGTTTGGGGTTTGTTGTTCTTTCAAGTACTTCAATGGACAGGAAGAGCTTTTGGGAAGCTTATTTTGACAGAACATGCATTCACAACTGCAAGGTGAATTTATTCACCCTTGCACTCATCATCATTGTGAGCAGAATGATGGAGTTTTGTCTGCTTAATTTCTACTGAAAATGATTGACTACATTTTCCACTGAGAGAAGGTTTAGATAATGAAAAGATTAAGAAGATGCAAGAAATTAAGATTTTTTTATTATTATTATTAATAGAACAAACTCTGCAAAGGTCTCTTTCTCTGGTAGTGTTTTTTCTGTTGCACCTTCCTACGGCAAGGCTGCTCTGGTGAATATGTTCCAGCTAATGCATCTGCTGTCCTACCACTTGCAGGTTTGGTTTTGCTTTGTTTTGTTTTATTTTATTTCATTTCATTTTCATAGAATCATAGATTCATAGAATAGTTTGGGTTGGAAAGGCCCTTAAGATCATCTAGTTCAAACCCCCTGCCATGGGCAGGGACACCTCACACTAGACCGTGTTACCAAGGCTCTGTCCAACCTGGCTTTGAACACTGCCCCAGCATCTGTGGGACACTCATTAACACACTCTTTTCCCCCCTAGAAAAATCCACATTTTTCGATAATAGCTTTTTTTTTTTCCTCCCCTAAATCTGCCTGTGGAAGTGACCTAAATGCATGTATTTACACACTGAAGAGTCTGTTTGCAATCAGATGTTGCCTGGTGGGGAATGTGGCAAAAGAATGAGGACCTGCCCAACTGTAGCTTTCTCTGGGGAATAAATGAGCACTGTAAAGAATAATACACTCCTTCATTTACTTTAAAATCTGGAAATACTTTTATTTGGGGGGTGGAAGGGTAGATTTCATCTTCAGGGAACAAATTTCAAGGTAATTCTATCTCTATCCTTGCTCCTGCAGTCAATACCAGCTGCCTTGTAGGCAGCACAGTGATCATTTAGTGGTGTGTCAATGTAATTATACACAAAACAACCAGTTTACAGTTTTCATGCCCCTCAGCAGCATCTGTGTGGCTGCACTGCCTTGCATCTTGCTGTAGTCCTCTCTCTTCCTGCATCATAGTGAAGCTCTTTGTGGCCTCTGAGATTACCTAAAATGTCTTTGTACGAATAGACCAGGAGAGACGACACCTGCTTCTGCTTCTTTGTCTTCATAGCAATCACCTCATGTTAAAAAGTGCTTCTGCTTTCCTCCTCTGCTTCTGGCTTCAGGCCTTCTTTTGTGGTACCCTTCCCAGCCAGAGCACATCTCTTGAAATCACCCATCAGATGACTTTGATGCCTTCCATTCATACTTACTGTAAACCAGTTGCTACCGTATCCTATCCCTTTGTAAACTTCTTCCATTTAATGCACTGTTTTCCTTCTGTTTCCTTTGCACTTGTGTCTGGGTTGCCTGAACAGGAGCATCTTTTTCTTGGTAAAGTTCAGAAGGAATTTATTGATGTCATGGGTTTTCATGCGTCTTCTATGTGAGGGAAAAATGTGATTGATATTTGGCTCTTGGAGACCACAGCATTATTTGTTCTTGAGTAAAGTTTCATTATTTCTATTGGGTTTTATGGGGTTTAGATGTTGTGATGTACAAATGCTCAGTAAGATCAAGTCAGAGCAGTGGACCTGGATGTTAAAGATAGTGTAGTTTATGACTGTCAGTTTGTCACTGCTTTAGTCCATGCTTTTAAATCATCTCTTGAGAGAATGGCCATGTTGGAGAGAGAACTCCTCATTAGTGATGTTCAAAGTTCTTTATGCAAGAGGAATGTCATTGTTGACCACAGTCTTTGGTTTGGAGCTTTAAGCATGTGTAAGTCTCAACTCTGAAGCACATTGAATGCAAGCCCCAAAGCTCTTTCAGTTCTCCAAGAGGGTGTTGGAGGAAGCAGCAATGTGTCTGCTGTGGTCACAGTGGTGGGGGTGCAAAGGAGACACAGCACACTGCTTTTTGTCTTGGAGAACTGACTGTTTCACACTCTAGTGTATTGCATTGCTGTAGGAAGCTGTGAAATGACAACTACGTCAATAACTGATTCCATCAGCTAGGGGAAAGGAATAAAACCTCTTAACTCTGCGGAAGTGATGGCAAGTATTGTCTGCTGTCATGGAGGAATATTTAGTTTCTTAAATGTTTCCAAAAGTGTCTGGATTGAGCAGCTGCATGTACCTCCACTTATGGCTGCAAACAGGTCCATCCATATCTCCTCCAAATACTGACCAATCACAGAATCATAGAATCAACCGGGCTGGAAAAGACCTTTAAGATCATCAAGTCCAACCCAGACCCACTAAACCATATCACTGAGGGCCTCATCTACACAGTTTGTGAACACTTGCAGGGATGGTGACTGTAGCCCTGGCCTGGGCAGCCTGTTCCAATGCCTGAGCACCTTCTGGGGAAAGAATTGTTCTTCAGCTCCATCTAAACCTGCCCTGGTGCAACTTGAGGCCGTTTCCTCTTGTCCCATCCCTTGTTCCTTGGGAGCAGAGCCCAGCCCCTTCTGGCTCCATCCTCCTGTCAGGCAGTTGTAGGCAGCGATCAGGTCCCCCCTGAGCCTTCTCTTCTCCAGAATGAACCCCCCAGGTCCCTCAGCCCTTCCCCATCACACTTATGCTTCAGGCCCTGCACCAGCTCCATTTCCATTCTCTGACCACACTCCAGCACCTCACTGTCTCTCTTGTAGTGAGGGGCCCAGAACAGATGCATAAAGTGTTGCTGTGCCTTTCGCTTGTGCCAGCTGCCAGTAGGTGTAAGCAGACCTGCAGTGGTGGCATCCTGGGGGGTGAAGGCTGGGGAGCAACTGCCTCTTGCCTGTGGCCTTGGCTCTGTGCATGGTCACTCGATCCTTTCCACCCAGTGGTTCACTCCAGGTTATGTTACACGAGGTTCATCAAAAACAGTGGTATAAGGCTGATAATACTTTAAGATATTGACATACAGCGCATTGCACACTACTAGCAAATTAATTTATATGGAAAAATTGTCTACTATGGATTTTTTCTCATTTCTGTCTCCAGTTGCTGTTAAGTCATCACTTTTCTGCCTTGTAGATTGTACTGCTCTAAAAACCCCATGTACCTTGATCATACAAGGTAGAAAAAGTGCTGAGACATAGAGGTGAAAAAATCTTGATCTTCACCAAATTCTTCTTCCTTTTAAACACTTCAAGAACATTTTGTGCCTGCCCAAATTGAAAGTTCAGCCTGAGACAGCTCAGGTTTCCAGCTGAGGCTAGTTTTTCAAGGCATTGAGTCTATAAGCTTGTATTATTTCATTAATTATTTCTCAGTAACTTCCATCCCACTGCCCAGTTTTAACCAAATGATCCTAAAATGTGAATTTCAAGCATATAAAGTCCTGAGACTTTTCCTGAGAGTTGGGAATGGATAGAAGAGATTTATTGAAAGTATTGGCTATCCCAAGGGGCAGTTTTCCTTTCATTTGCATTATTGGCTCACCAGTTGCCATTGGTGTCACATGGAGCCAGCCACAGCACGTATTTATTTCTGTTCTCTATTTTCACCTGTGAAGGACATGAGAAAGAAAGTTCTGTGCAGGGAAATTTGGGGGAAGAGTCAAAGGGAAAGAATAAAAGGTTTTGCAGTGAAAGACTACAGAAAATATGCTGAAAGATTGGGTTGAAGAGGAGAGAGATAAAATTGTGCCTGCAAACCAGCTTTGGTAGTTTGGCTGTTTGTAGATCATCCTTCTACACACTTTGTCACTAAAAGCAAAAAGATTTTTTAATGTTTCAGAGGCTAGGTTGGACAGAGCCTTGGGTGACACTGTTTAGTGTGAGGTATCCCTGCCCATGGGAGGGGTTTGGAACTAGATATCTTATGTTTCTTTCCAACCCTAACTATTCTAGGATTCTATGAATGTGATTCACATTTAATATCAATTACAACACAGTACAATTACATAGATACCTGGTTTACTGCTTATAAAAGTTCACTGTCTTCAGCCTGTTTATAAAGCCTGGATGAGGTGCAGTGACCGTTCCCCACTGCCAAAGCTTGACGTGGAAGCAGAGACAGTCTCACCACATTATTCACACCTGATAAAGTTGCGCTGAATAATATCAAACTACAACTATCAAAGCAACCTGCTGGAACTCTGGTGACTTACTCCTTATACTGACCATTTCTGGAGTCATTTGGCTTAGATAGAAAATAGTGAAGAAAAAGGTCAAAAGAAATGGAGATCTGTCACTGAAATTGGAATGGAGAATTCCAATGTTGTGGCTTTTTAATCATGCTGTAGTTTTACTCACTGAGGTGCTAAAGGGTAGATGAGGTCCTGCTCTGCTGAATTCCTGATTCTTTTGTTATCAAATATTTCTGTAAACTCTGGCTTAAATAATCTTCAGATCTCCCATCAATGTTTTTATCTTTACAATAGAAATCTTTTGGATCCCAGCTTTTGTAACACTCCTTTTAAACAAAGCTGCTAGAAACAGTCATTTACAGGTGCTGTTTCTGAAGCAGCTTTAAAAAACGTGTCATATATATTTGCTCTTGCTCTAAATGTTAAATATCACTGCACATAGGGATGTGAACAGATGGCATGCTGCAGAAGCTGTTGATCATTGTACACATTTGTCACTTTACGCTAGCATACATGTGTTTGATTAATCTTAACTTCTGATTTATTCGGAGGTCTCTATTTTTGACAGCAGTTGGGATTATATTGTAATCCACACTGGCTTCCAGTGGCTTAAAATTTAGATCCAGTAAAGATAGAGTAGATGCCTCCTGTAGTTCTTAATTACCTGAACTTTTTTGCTGTGGAATAGAATTACCTGGTTTAGGTCTTGACACTGGAAGGAATTGGAAGTAAATGGATAGTTCCATTTGCTAAAATGTTGTAGGCAGATAAAATTCATATGCCATTGGCCCAGCTAAATACCAGATCTCGGGATTAAATGCCAGATGCCAAGAAGGTGTAAAATAAAAAGGAACAGCAAGAGTCTTATTCAAATCAGTATGCTTTTATATCCCCAGCCTACAGAATGGGAGAACTTCATATTTGCCTGCTCAGCAGGTCTGGATGTTCAGTATGTGTTACACCTACATCACTGCACATGAAACTCACAAAGCATCTCAGGCTTGTAGCCATAGCACACAGACATACTTTGAGACTTCTGACTGCAGCATTGTATTTAAATCTGGCTTACCGAGATGTTATTTCAGCATAATGCATTTTGTCTCAGCTAAAGCCTGAAAAAATACAAGGTTTTCTTATGCTACAATGGATGGGAAAATGATTTTGAGTTGAAATGGTTCTGCTTGTGCTTGTTCTGCTGAATGGCAATAATATTTAATGAGAGAATTTGCTCTAAACTGTAAATTCTTCAGTGTGTGAGATGCCCAGCCTGTCAGAACAAATAGAGGAGCCTAAAAACATTTTATTTTGAAAATGACTGTTCATTTTGGAAGGCACTGAGCAATCTCAGTGAAATACGACTGAGTCAGTTGAATTTTGGAGAGAGATCAACTTCCCAGCATGAATTCTGGCAGCATCTTTTCTTCACTCATTCCATTCCTCAATATCTTTTATGCTCAAATAGCACATGCAGCACTTATATGCAGCTGTCATTCAGATTTCAGATAGCTTTCAGTGACTTCTTCTAGATTGAATGAATAAATCAATTACTTTTATCCATGCTTATAGGTTTTATGCGTGTGCTTTCTTCTATGTCCATTAATATTATGGAAAGACATATAGAGCAGAAAATGATGATGCAGCACTAGGAATTACCCAGAGAATATGTATTTTCAAATTGAATGTTGCAGTGCAGTTTAATTGGCATGACTGCAATAGCTGGTCAGGGCTTCACACACTTAACTCATCTTTATCCATTAAGACTGGTTTGCACTGCCATGGCCCTCCTGCCTTTCTTGCAGGACATTAGACCCTTCCAGAAACTTCCAGAAGGAAAATGCGGGGAGATGAGGAGAGTGCATATAATAAAAGAGTGTCTCTTAAACATGAGTTTACTTCAGGAGTGAAAAATATTTTGTTTCTGGATGATCTATAAAGTAAAAGTTTCTTAATTTCTCATTGGTTATGTTAGCATAGAATGCATTCAAATGTGGATAATAGAATCATGAATTGCTATCATGTAAGAAAATGGTTTTAGTGTATGAAATGCAGAGTTGTAGCACACAAATTGCTGGGAATAAAACACATAAAGGGAAAGATTTGGTTGACCTTTTTTCATTAAATTCTCTTAAAACATGGCAATTATAAAGAAATTGGTTGCATATTTCATAAAGATCTAGCTTTGTTTTTCTGTTTTCATGTGCTGTTTCTTAAATATGTATTTTTATTAGAAGACAGTAATTAGAAGTTCTCTATCATCCTGTTCTTGCCACCTTCTGTTTCTCAAACTGAAAGAACTGATGTTTTCTGCATGGTCATCTGAAGGACTGTTCTCTTTCTTTGCAGGTTAACAATGAGAATGTGGTGAAAGTTGGCCACAGGCAGGTGGTGAACATGATTCGACAAGGGGGCAATCACCTAGTTCTTAAGGTTGTCACAGTAACCAGGAATCTTGATCCAGATGACACAGCTAGAAAGAAAGGTACATTTTCCTCTTTTCCTGATGGAGTCTTTTTGGTCTTGCTCCACAGAAAACAGAGCATGGACATGAAATTACTGGTTTATAAATCCTGATTTATATACTTCACTGTTAAAATTTAAAATAACCTTCCATTTAATTTAGAGTAATTTAATCCTGTTGACTTATGCATTAATATATGACAAAAGGGTAGTATTCCTTTGTCATGCTGGCCATAAAATTTCATCTTTATGGATCTTTATACATTCATATGTTTGAAGATCTTGTAGTAAAACTCCTTGCAGTAGTGAGAGAGAAAAAAGCAGAAGGAACAGATTATCTTTTATGTTTTAATTCTAAACTGAATTGCCCTTAAAATCATTGAGAACTACTGATTTTGCAAAACACATGTTTTAGAAAGGACCTGTGTAAGAATAAGAAAAGTAAGAAATATGTTTTCTTAATAAGGTTTAATGGAGATTATAGGTTAACCTATATCATAAGGTTGAGCTACTCCCTTAGGAATTTCAATGTGTTTCCCACCCACTCACCTCCCAAAAAAACCCCACCGAAACTTCACCAAAAGACAAAAAGAAAAAGGATTTTGCACTATTTCCTTCACCTTAGATACCCCTGAGTTTATTCAGGTAACAGCTACTGTGGGAAGTCATTAGGCTCTCATAATTATCATTAAACAGAGAAGATTGCTGCTGCTAACTAGTGTTCAGTACAGCAACAGCACATTTGTGAAGGTTCCTCTTCCTCCCACCAGTTTCTGAAATTGCCACTCACAGCCACTTGGCTCTTCAGCAGAGGGTGGCCTCCAAAGTGCCACCCGAGGGCTCCCTCTTTGTCCTGACTGAAACTTCGGCTACACTGTGAGTGTTCTTGCCATCTGCTTATTAAAATTAAAGCCCATTTGGGGAAAAAAGGGCTATATTAAATCATGGTCCTGTGTTATTTTTAGTTTGATGGAATTACTATTTAAACATTTTTAAACAAACCTTCCACCTCTGCCTTTTGGGATGTGTCATATTGGCCCGCAAGAAAAGTGCTGTTGTATATAATCCAAAGGGATGTTGTTTCTATAAAAACAAACCCAGATCTTTAATCTTTCCAGAGCCTTCTACTAATAATGTGTCATTTGCCAAAAAACCTTCACTCTTTGATTTTGTCCCTTTTTGATGCCTTTCTTGTTACCTGGCAATTGCCTTTGTACCTCAGGAACTGTGTGGAAGGATTTTCTTGCTGTCACTCTCCTTTATGGGGAGGCAGATACCAAATCCTGTTTAACAATCCAGTGCTTTGTGCGGTTTCCCTCACAGATTTGCTGTCACTTCTCGTGTTGGGCGAGGGCAGATCTCGAACTGGAGTTAATATGTGCAGTACTCACACAGCCTCAAATCTGGCACTGAACCTGAGCTATAGTTTTGCTTTCTTTTGGCATACTGTCATTCAGGGCTCTGAAAGAAGGTGATAGAGCTTAACAGGGAAAAGGTGATGCTGACATAGAGGATAAAGGTGATACAGCAAGAATATTTTCTCCTTCTTTCCTCCATCACTCGTGCCGTCAAACTGCTTTGCCACCTCTTGTCAAAATAGTGTAGCCTGATGTATGCTATTGACCAAAACACTTAGGAATTCTGAGTTTTTCATGATGTCCCAGAGGCCTTTCTGTTTACTGGAAGCTCTACCAACACTGGCATAATATGTTTCTGATGTTAAGCTCTTTTCTGACCTCCAGAAACATTTGTTATCAAGATACTAAAACGCTTGCTGGATTTTAGTTTCTGTGCTAGCTTATTGCCTTGGCATTTGAGGATCTTCTTTATTCTAAGGATTACCTGTTTTCCCTAGTCTCACTGTAACTATTGAGATAAATTTCAATCTTCTTTCTTGTATTTCTCAGCTTTAACAGTTTCTTTAAAGATGAAATGAGTCTGGCAGATATTGTCTGGTCTCCAGGAGATTTTTAGCTATGTGTATTTCTTAAGAGGGGCACAAGTGCTGGGAGGCACTTTCTCTCGAAAGTCTTTTTTCCTACTTTAAAATAGAAGTGCACAGTTCTTTAGCTTTAAATGTTTCTATGTATCCTGTTACATAAAAGCTTGCTGATGTGTCAAACTACCTACGCTAAAGTAGGAACAGTATAGAAATTCAGTACATGAAAAGCATCTCAGGGTTTTTTTCCTCTCTATGTATGTATTTATTATTGCCTTATTTAATGTAGCATATTCTTTTAAATGAATATAAACCTGTGTATTTGAATATAGTGCTTTAGAGATGTGGATTTACTTACACTGTATATCCTTCTGTTTAATGCAAAGCTCCACCACCTCCTAAGCGAGCTCCAACCACTGCACTGACCTTGCGGTCTAAGTCAATGACCTCAGAGCTTGAAGAGCTTGGTAAGAAAGTGTTTTTTCACAAGCATGCTGGCATAATAGAAATGTAAATAAATACAGATAAATCATGTATATATGTTAAAATGCCTATAAGGAACTGCACTGTGTACAGTATATAGAGCAGAAAAGGTTTTAAGAATGCTGCATCTTTGGAGAGTTCAACTTATGCATGATTCGCATGAAGAGTTTTTGTTTAAACTTGTGCCTTTCCTGCTACGCAAGAGAATGTCAATACATTTTTTATGCATCATCAAAGTTTGACACATCTACTAGAAAGTAATGCTGTGTCATATTTTGTTAGCTTTGCTTTCTACCTTTTCAGTTCATCTAATATTGTTTTATTTTAAATTCCTGTGGCCTCTCATTAGTGGATAAAGGTAAGCTGCCAGAAGCTGTTGTTAAAAAGCTGACAGTGTTAAAGCAGCTTCAACTTCAACTTGTTTTCATTAGACTCTGCTCAGAGAAAGTGCATATTATAATATCACTTTGACTTCTGTGCATGATATAATTCTTCTCACTATTAGTAATAAAAAAGTACTGAGTCTTTATTTGCTAAGTTTAAGAAATGTGATTGTAGATTCCTTCTCTTGATCATTCACATTCTAGATATGCATAATCCTTTGGGAATTTTGATTTGTTTTCTAGAAGTGAGGAAAGTAATAGTGCTTTTCTGTTAGGTCATTAAAAAGTAGAATTTTTGCACCTAGGCTAATAAATATGTTATTAATGGACCATATATGCAAAGAGAAAAGCCCAGTGTATATTTATATATGGCTATGACACTAAACCAGTGTATTTAGCAAGTGATAGTTGGGTAGAAAAAAAAAGCATGTCCCTCATGGTGGAGTAATAAGAGTCTCTCATACAATAGAACCATTATTCCATGTAACCTTACATTGATTTAAATCCTCACATTTTGTAATCACTTTTTTTTTTTCTGGCATGGACTCATCTCAAGGCTAACTGTAAGGAATCAAAGCCTTGTGGCCACTTTTTCTCCCCTTGGAAGTTAATGTTTGCTGGGGCAGATGGACCCCATCCATCTTTTAGCGAGTCAAGTCACATAGCTGCAGTGGAAGTTCTTACCAGGAAAGGGGTGCTGAAGTGGTTACTGTCTTCTCTATGGTATAATAACCAAACGAAGACCAAAATGGAACATTCTGATTATGTAGCTCCAACAGATCTCAGGAAATTTGGCGTTTCCATGCTAGGAAGTTTTAAGAACTTGACCAGAGGTTTCAGCTGTTTGTGAATGCTCCATAATTTTTCTTCCAGGATTAAAATTTAAACTATTATTTCTGGAGCCACTTTTTGGATCTAGGTGTTTTGATTTGTTTTCCTTGCATGGAGTGCTAAGAAGTTGTAAAACTTTGCTGGCTTACCAACAAATTTTCCCAAGGAGCAGAAATACTTGTGCACTGATTTTCCCCCTTCATTATCCCCTTCTACAAATCACTTTGGATATTCTTCTATTTCTCTTACTTTTCAGTCTCACATAGTAGATACTGTTCTTAAGGCAGAGAGAGGAAGCACTCTTTTCTAGAGGAAAATAGCTTATCGATTGTAACATCACCTCTGCAGTGACGACCATCAGATTTTAGCTTTCTCACCCCCTGTTCAGGTTATAGTACTCGATCTGCTGTTCTCATCGGCTTGCAGAAAGCACTGAAGCTCTTGTGGCTGGCAACCATGGGACATACTTGAATCTTTAAGCACATTTCCCTTCTATATCTTTATCCAGATGGGGCAGATATTAGTGGCAAGACTTCACTATTCTGAGGGATAGTCCTGAACCATGTTTCACAAGTGTATGTCCCCTAGTAAAACTGTAGTGATATTAGAGCATGGCAGAAATTTGTCTTCTTCCTGAACAAGCCTGTAAATACCAGTTGTGTGATACTCTGAACATTTGCCACTCTAGCAAACAATATGACTACTGTTATAAATAACATCTGTGGTCTACCTATTCTAACATTGGTCCTATGAAAGGGCTGTTAGGAGAAGGAGCAAGAATCCTTAAATTGCACAAGAACCGACCAAGCTTCCAAAGAGGAAATGTTCTCACTATCATCAGTTAAAAGTTGTCTTCTGACATAAAACACAGATTGTATGTGTGTATTTATATATAATTTATATTTCTTTATTTGTATCTGTGTATATATTGGACATCTGTATGAGCTATGAGAACACCCACATTTTTACATCCATTAAACTATCTAATGAAGAAGCATTTGTTTCATAACATATATGTGCAGCCTAAATAGGAAGCATGTAGAGATGAACACTGTGGATGTTCTCATCACTATGTATGTGTAATCCTTTTTCTGAACTAAAGAAGCTCATGGTCTCAATAGTGTCTCGTGGCAGAGGATTCCACAGGCTAATAATGTGCTGTGTACAAATGTATTTCCTTTTTATCGGTTTTAAATGTGATTCCTTTAGTTTTAGCAAATGTCCCCTGTTACATAGCAGAAGAAACAGATAAATAGTATTTCCACATTTATTTTCCCTCAGAGTCTATTTTTTTTGCCTAAGCTAAATAACATCTTTTTCTAAAGATAGATCGATAGATCGATAGATCGATAGATCGATAGATAGATAGATAGATAGATAGATAGATAGATAGATAGATCTTGCATTCTTTACAGTCACTTCCTTTGCCTGGCTCTGAACTTGCTTACATTTTTATTGACATGGACTTAGCCACTCTGTGCTCCATAATACTGAGCAGACCATCTCAGTTGTTCTCTTCCAAATGAGTTAATCCAAAATGTGGCAGATAACGTGTGCTCCTGATTCCCTTCCACTTCAGTGTGCATGAAAATCCCCTGTTATCATAGTTGGAAAGCCCTGGTACCAGTAAGTTGCCCCGTGTACTGTTTTTAATAAATCATTTAGGAAACAGTATGTACATGTGTCCCTAATACCTGAAGGGGAGCAATTTCTTATGGCTAAGGTATAAACCCTGATAAACTGTGCTTTTTGCCAAGCTGTTTATCTATCTGCTGTGGTTTGATAGAGACATGCGTAGCAGAAGCTAGCAGGGAGAGACTGACTTCTTAGATGGAAGACAAATGTTTATGCTCAAAATGACAGACAAGGATTTAGCATATAAAAATTACCTTCAGAATTGATTCACAGTTCATTCCCTTTCTGTTTCCAAGCTTCAGTACGGAAGAAGAAGGGTAAGGGGAAGCATTTTGTCTCTTGTTTAACCTGTTTCTCACCTTTCCATAGTGAAGGATAATAACATAATGTAAATGTTGGCATATAGTCCAGTTTATTTTATGGTGTCAAATGTACATTAATTATTCTATATGTTTTTTAGTTACTTAGTTAATAAATTGCAAACACGCTAAGAACTCAAACAGAAGACTACATTTGAAAATAGTCCCCACATTTCTTACTTTTGTCTCCTTTCCTTCATCTTGCCTTTTTTTCCTTCTTTGTATCCAGCTCTTTTCCAAACCCTTTCATATCATCACCCCACAGTTACTGTGCTACCTGGCAGCCTCAGAGTATCCGTGGCCAGTAACGTATCCTCAGTGTAGTCCTACGTTAGTGATTTCACTTGTCTCTTTAATGGCCAAATGTTACTCCCATAACCACACTGTCTCTGTCTAAGAAAATAGGGATCTTGCACACAACACTGGCATTTTTTGACCTGGAGAAATGCTGCTCTGCACTATTTTTTCAGTATAATATCTTCCACGCTGTCCTGTATGCATGGAGTGCCCTCCCTGAACTGATTCATAAGGCCACATCCTTCTCCTTGAAATCTCTCCTAAGACCCACTTCCCCTACGATCCCTATTAAGCAATCATCTAAGTAATGATGGCTAGGCAGAGGGGCAGCTAGAAATAGTGGTGCTACTTGGATAGCTTTTCTGAATGTAAATGTATATACATGTATGCAAAGTATGTTTGTGTTGAGCTGTATTTTTTCATACTCCTGTATGTCATTTTGCTCTCCTAGCTTGTGAGCTCTCCTGAGCAGGGGCTGTGTCATTTCCACATTTTCATGGCGTCCAACCCAAGAAAGGGTCTAAAACCTCCCCGAGCCCCTGGGTGATAGCTGGTAAAACAGTCTGAAGTCTTCAACAAAGTTCAGTGTTATGGAAGGGAAAGCTAGGCTGTATGCAGTGGCTTCTCTCAACAGGGAAGCTTTGCTTTTTAACACTAAATGGGACAAAAATCATGATTTATTTTTTTTTCCACTCTTTATTTTTCTGTTCTTTCCTGACCTGTGTTCAGGTCACTAACAAAGGTTCCAGGAAGTGATATTTGCCATTCTCCAATCAGAGAATAAAATCCCGTTGCTGCTGGTATTTTTCTGAAAAATGTCTTTTGGCAGCATGTAAAAAATCTTTACATTGTTGTTGGAGAGTTTCCCTTCAATGGAAAATGCAGTTTTCTGGGTTGTAGATGAGGGAGGCATTAAGATGAAAATAATGGCTTTTGTGCTTCTGTTTGACTGGTTTTGTTGGTTGTCTTCTGAGAGGGGTCATGGCTACTTGGGAAGATAGGAAGAGGAAAAGACATAGGCTGTTTTTTTATGTTCAGATAGAAGATAGGAAGTTTGTGTCTGAAGATCCAGGTAATAACCTCTCTGGGTTCACAGCAGTATGGCATGGGCAGTATAAGCATTTGACTGCAGTTACCTAGCGGGAGTTACTAAAACATAACCTGTACTTCATCCCTGCCACGGATGTCCTGCTTACAGTGGTTGCCTGAGCTGGAGAAACAGCATCCAACTTCAAACTGTTGGAGGGATGTGTTTTCACACAGACGTTTGAAGGGATGTGTTTTCAATAGGGAAACCACTTTCTGGATTCTGTGGGGTAGTGGGGAGGGAGAAGAGGTGTTTTTTCTTTTGTCTCTTGTACATTCACAGGAATTGTTGGATAAGTACATTATGGCAACATGTAAACTAACAGTTGTAGCAGCAGTTTTTTGGAAGCAGTACTTAAAATACAGTTCCAGGTAATGTGTAGTGAGCCCATTAATACTGAAGAGCAACCAAAATATTCATGTAGCAAATTAAAAAGAAGCTTTGATAATACTCTAAAAACCTTACAAGAAAAATTTCAGGTCATCATCTTCCTCATCACTACAGCAAATATTAGTTTCAAAATTAATATTTTAAAATAACAGATTTAGCTTCTCATTGGAAAGTTTATGTGGCTAATGAAGAGCTTGTTTTAAAGGGAGTTTCCTTCAGGGTTTTTTTCAACTTCTTTATCACTAACTTCTTGTGGATGGAAAATATTAATATTAGTTGGTACTTAAGGAACACATCCATAAACTAAGCTCTGTAAATGTCTAGGTACATGATTTACAAGTTTCATTCTCGTAAGCTTTTTCACTGCCAGGAAATGGGTTTGATTTAGTGAGCAATTCGGTGTTTCCAGTGAAAGCTAAAGTGGACAGTGTTTCATTTTAAAAACCTCATATAAAAATCATCCAAGAGAAAGTACAAAATTAAGACTAGAGCAGGCTAAATTTTCATAGTGGAATGGGGATGACAGGATAAATTATTCTTCTGCATTAATAAATATCACTTTGACAGTGTCACACGAGTGTCAGTTGTGAGCTGGGGTGGTGGTTGGTTTGTGCATAGATTTGATGTGGTAATCAATATAAGATAATCCCTCTATATGTATTGATGCTGATCTATGGGGTTTGGTGTGGGCTCTAGTACCAAATACAAACAAAGGATTTTCCTCCTGTGACCAGTTTAGATGCTAGTACCACCTCTCAGGTACAGAGTAACTGTGCTGTCATCCACGCAGAATATTGTTACGTGGCATCAAGTCTTTCTATTTGAATAGAAAAATATCAGTTGATGGCATTCAAAAGAAATATTATTAGCTCTGTCTGCAATAAGCATCCACACTTCATCCCATTCCTGTTGTCCATTGTTTCAAAGGTGGCACATTCAAATGGCATCTGAAACAATGAAATTGCAGAGCAAATACATATCAATGAATGCCAAGCAGTGGATTAGCTTACAGTTTTATGTTGTGTTTGAAGAAAGCACTCACAAAGGCATCTGGGTTCAAAAATGAGGTTTTTCTTTCACTGGGGTGAAGTTGATGATGCAGATTTGTCTGCAGGAAACAACGGAAGTACCATCAAAGCAACTTTCACAGCACTCACAACGTCAACTCCTTTGATAGTTTCCAGCATCTACAGTGCTTTTATGCAGGAAGAAGGTTTTCTGATCTTCACCATCCACTGTATTTTAGAAGATGAGAGCAAAAGGCATCAGGCTTAATGAAGAATTCTTGAAGGGTATCCGTGTAAGTAATTGATTTGCATTACATATTTGCAATTCTAATGAGGTAGCAATGTAGTAATAAGATAAAGGTTGTCATCAGGTTGTCATTTTTCACCAGCACAAAGCAGTGACTCTGGGGGGAATCTGGGAAGTGTATGTGCGAAAAACTATGTGCCCCAGTTTTTATTGATGTAGCAAGGCTACAGGTTTTAGGACTTGTAGTCTTGTGGGGAGTCCATAGCAGCATAAGAGGTGAAGGATTAGGACTGTGCCTATGGCATATGTGCTTTTAAAACACTTTGGAAGAGCAAAGCATTAAAAATCAGCACATATCAGGGAACACTATGCTAACATTATGTTTTCCACTGAAAAAAATCTGGCACCTACCTGGCAATGTGCCAATTATGAACTTTTGGCACAGAATTAAGAGGTAACTCTCAGTACTGAACACTTCAAACCAGGGCTTACGTTGGGTGACGTGGGCAGCTTTAACTAATAATATACAAACATCTGGAATCCTGGGCAGAGGTCGAGTCCCTGTGTGGGTGCTAGTATTACTTTGAGTTTATCAGCTTACTCCTGTGTATGTAGCACCCTTTTTTGATACTTGTTTTTCTTCACTACAGGACAGTAATTGAAAAGGTTTTCAAAACCTTTCAGCATCAACCAAACAAGACAATGGTATAAAAGAAGTTGGAAAAGGAATTGTAAGTGTTAAAGAAAACATGGGGTTTGTAGCATTTGGAAACAGAGGAATTAAATGCGTTGGCATATGAGAGTGTCACTTGCTATACTCAGATATTACTAATTGAATATCTAACCACATACTGAAAGTCACAAGTGCCTGAGGAACAGTAAAACTTGCATGTGTTTTCCAGCCTGGTACAGTTAGGGCAGTGGAAAACGTTTTCAACACCTTTAATGTGTTCTCTCTTTTTTTCAGGAGCCAGGGAGATGAAGGACTTACCTCCCTCATCTCAAAACTCCCTTTGCTGCTATTTCTCTTTTTTTTTTTTCCTTCAAATGTTCACATACCCATGTTAATTAATTTCTAACATAATTAAAATAAATGGTTTTAGCTAATTATCATTAGTTTGTTTGGTTTTTCCCCTCGGTGTGGAAGCGTGAGAATTAAGTATAAGAACAGAGAAGACTGCAAGTGTCTTAGGTCCTTCACCTTTCTGTTTGGTTTCTTTTGGTTGCTTGTCTTTCTTTTGTGACTAGGCCAAATTTTCAAATGCTGTCTCTTAAACAGAACATCAAATTGCCACTTAAATTCCACCTGGCTTGCAGGGTAGGAGTGGGTATTGACTATATTCTCTGCTTTGTTTTTGTTCTTGAACAGAAACCACTGTTAGACAATGACCATTCCTCTTTCAAGGTAGGCCGAATTGTAAGGCTTCAGGATTGCAGGTGCATTTTAAAGGCCTGTATAATTCTTTCATTAATTGAACATACTGTTAAAGAGCTGGTACTTGAAAATTGTATCTATAGAAAGAATTTGATCATATCAGTTTTCTGCCTTCCTTAAAATTACTTTTGATGGTGTGATTATCATATGTAAATGTGATTTATATGTACTAATGTGAAAGTATTTTCAGCCCTAAAAGCACAAGACTTTCTTTCCAGAAAGTTTTGCTAGTTCTTTATTGTGAATACATACAAATCTTTTTCATAAATCATGTAATGGTATTTGTAGATACTCAATGTTCAATGATTCACTTTAGTCACTAAGCAGTTTATATGTTTTACTGATTTATTTTACGTAAGTTTTCCCTTTTCTGGATTTTAATGTGCAGTGTAGAGCTTACAGTATCCTAGGGAATATCCAAGTATTTTTACTCCATTTTCATAGAACAAAAGTGTTTCAAATGGCTTATGCTTTTGACTGTATTGCAAAGCACTTCTGTTATTTCCTCGTGATGGTAACTGCTAAAGTAATATTCTCTGCCTATTGTTTGCAGTATGCTAAATGTGTGATTTTTGGCATTGTGATTTAAGCACAATCCTGCAAATTGTTCACTTGGCATGGGGCTGGAAGAAGTTAATTCCAGATTAAAATGTGCTCGTGGTGGCAGATTTATGAGGATTAGCCTAATTGTCTAAATGAAAACTCATTCCATTCCTGTATATTCTTTAACTCTACATTTACATGACATAACTCTAGGCTGAACTTGTTATTTCTTTCCTCTAAATATGATCATAAACACCAAATTTGGATTTCAGTCTTAACCTTTAACGTTCTTACTCTGATGCAGTGCTTTTGCATTAGGTTAGTCTTTAAATGCTGAACAGTATGTTGAAGGCCTACTTTACCTACTTTTGGTCTGATGAATTTTTATACCTGTATTCTGATTTCAGTAGCTAAAAAGAAAGACATCAGTTGTCAGTGGGCATAGCTAATAGCTAAAAAATCCATTTTTAGTCATCTGCAAATAGGAGTCACCTGGTTTTCCCCAGAGACACTAGAAATCACTTCATCAAGCACAACTGCTTCTATGACAGGTGACATTATCATACAAACTTCTGTCTTCTGATCAAGCTTGCTTTTGAAATCAGTTCTCATCGTTCTGCTACCACCCCCTTAGTACTGGAGTTCATCTGCTTCTTCGAGAGCCTTATTTAGGTTCCCATACTCACTGTTTGTCCAAATTGCCCTTCACATAGTTCCCCCATCCACAGACATTCACCCTGAAGTATTAATCAGGTTACTTTCCAGCTGTTCTTTCATAAACTAAGCAGGGCCAGGTCTTTTGTATAAATAGGGGAAGTGACAAAAATCTAAAAGGAATACAGTAAATAAGTGCATCTGCTTGGTTTAGATGCTTATTTTCTTTCAGACATGCAAACTTATACACATAATCACTCCTGGTATTTATACTAAAATCAAGCTGCTTGTAGTTAAAAATAGAAGATATTATGAAATTAAACCATGAGATAAAAGCAACATCATAGCCATGTTTTAATGTAGTTTAAACAAATCTACACACCTAAAGACTACCCCTTTAGTACTTATGGAACTGATTTTTGCAGTTTATTGACAAGGAAATAAGTTTTAGCAGCTAATGAAAGGAATTAAACTCAGCTTGCAAACTCGTATTTAGGGAAGGCTATGGAACAAAATATGTGCATATGCAATACCTGACATTAAGAGCTATGTGCCTAGTCCTGTTGACACCAAGGAAGAATGAATGTCCTGTGTTCCCATCACTTTTCAAAAGGAAAAATACATGTGCCAAATATTTGACTGTGGTTGACTGCAGATGCTAGAAAAGGTGGGTGATACTACAGCATATAGGTGCAATTGGCATTGTATGAAGTTTTGCATAACTGATTGTGCATGGTACAGTTTCTGTCTGTATCTATCTTAGGTATTTACAAGGCATCTGTCACCTTGGTGTACCTAAGCAGTTTGAAAAATGCACCCACCCCAGGAGGCATGATGCAGATACAGGCAGAGGCCCAGGTCCAGAGCAGCAGAGGCAGGTCCCAGGAAGCTCCGCAACTGTGTTACCGCTGTTGTTGAGCTCCTGGCCACTTGTTGTGGCCAAGGAACATCTCCACCTACCTGTCAGCAGGAAGACGGTACCCCACCCCTCACGTCCAGCTCCACTGGTGGGGAACCTGGAAAGGAAAGATAATGGAAAAGGCAACGATCCAGTAGCAGAGGTGAAACAGAAATGGTGGGATTTCAAAAGGAGGGATTCTTAAAGAGCAGCACATCTCAGGGGAGGGATCAGCTGCCAGTCCAAGTGGCAGGTAAGGCACAACACAGGCATAAGTCTCAAAATGTTCTTCAGTGAACAAAAGTTAAAGAAATACCTCTGATGTCTCTGAAGTCTGTTTATATTCAAAGCCCTGCTCTGTTCTTGGCCTCTGTCTCAGTCCTCTATCCCTACAGCTGAATCGACTGTTTAGTTCTCTGTGTATCTTAACCCAATAACTGCTACAATCCTAAGTATGTCTAATAACAAATGTAAAAGATTCTCACTGGTAATGAATGTTGTGATGCAAAGAGACAGCATGGTATAGCAGTGCTCCAAAATGATGGACATGTTCATGAACCTGAAGGCTGGAATAATCCTGGCTTCTAATCACCATGTTCAGAATAGGATTGGGCAAACCACAGATCACCCCTGCAGGAACAAAAGATGGAGCAGTTCTCCTGTGGCCACCAGGAGCAACTGCTAATTTAACACATCAGACCAGGCTTTATCAGCCCAGTGCAAACACCCGTACGAGCAGCCAGCTATGGACTTTGCTGCAGAAACAGAGTACCTGCTTGACAGAAAAGGAAGATAGCCAGGACTTTGATGAAGGTTCACTAGTTCCTACTACATGGACCACTTTAATAATAGATCTCATTTTTTGTTTAAAAAACTACAGGATCAGCAAGGTAAAACATGTGAATCCCGTGTAACTCTTGGAAATAGCTGCAGCAGTGCTCACAGTAATCAAACACGAAAGCTGAAGTGCAGTGGGTCACTGTCTTCCAGATGTTTATATTTCCTTTAGCCCATATGCATGCTCCTTCCTGAATCTTCACTTAGTCACTTTAAGATCAAAATGGGAGTCATACCCTGTCAGAGCAAGGGAGATGAGGTTAGGAACATGAAGCAAGTCACGGTTTGGAGACTGTCAGTTAGTTGGCTGCTATCATTAGATATAAAGATGCTTATAAAAGACCTAAAGTGACCTATTTTGCCTGTAAGTCATGTATATCACTGTGAGCAAAATGCTGCGTGTAGGAATGGTATGTAAGGTGGAAACAATTAGAGAATCTGACTCTTCCCTTTGCTTCATCCCTGAGGAAACTAGCTGTACTTCTTTGTACACACTGTATTTAAACTTGGTTTTAAATGTGAGAATTCTTTTCTAAGCCAGTTAACAACCAAGTAACATCAACCGTGTTGGTATATAGTTTGGTCCATAGCTAATTCTGACTTGACAGTCACTTGGAAGTCACCCCTTTGCCAAGGAAATGAGGTAAAGGTAGTTAGCTGAGGTAACTCCTTCAGTCAGCTTTAATCCCACTTTCGGCAGCTGTTTGAAGTAGTCACCTTCTATGGCCAGTAAGGACAGTTTCTGGCCAAATCAAGTTCTACAGTGCCCCTACTGTAACTGGCACACCTTTTCCACAGCACCAACCTAGCCACTAGTGCAATCGTCTAGCCAAGATCTGGTCTGAATTTTAGGGCGACCTTTGGTCATCAAGGAATGGATTTATTGGGCACATATTTATTGGGACTGACACATTCATGAAGGTGGTGACAGCCAGTGACCTTCAGGCAGATTTCCCAGGAGTGCTCTGTAGTGTACAAAAACTCGTGTAAGGCCGTGCCTCGGTTTCCCTATGCCCCATGTCAATGCTTCACAAAGCTTCCCATAACCGGAGTTACTAGAGGTATTGAACACGTTGTAACATATAGTAGCAGTTACGAATCTTCCTCTTTTTCATTGCTAGTCAATCCTTAAACCTATCCTAAAACCTGTTGAATGTATTCATTATTCATAAGTATTCGCCAGTAGTTTCCACAATTAACTTTCTGCCCAGGGGTTTTCACTGTTTTCTTGTGCTCTTTGTCATTTGTGTTATTGGTCACCTATGCCAGATGCTGTTCTTTCAGCTCAGAAAGGCTGAACATAGTGATTAGGAGGACAGCAAGTGGTACATTTTTATAGAGAATTAGGACCTTTGCAAAAGTTTAGTATGTTTTTTTCACAGAAGCTTTTCTTTTGAGCCTCTGGCAAATGTGTAAACATGCACAAATAACAAAAGTGTTCTTATGATCCCCCTGAACCTGGACCAACTAAACTCAGTGATACTATTTCCAGAAATATTCATTAGTTAATGTGGGGTTTGGAGGGGTCTTTTGTTCTGTTTTGCTTCAGGTTTTGACTGTCAGTTGAGTTTGGTTCTCTTTTCTTACCAGTTCCTAGGTGAGCTTTATTTAGAACACTTGTCAGGGAAACAGAGTTTTCAAACACAGGCGATTTTCTGATGACTTGTCAAAAGAAATACAAAGACCTTTTGTATGACCAGTGGCTCTACCAGAATGAATATATGTATGATCCCTTATCTTTCTCCAATCCCATAGAATTTAACTGAAATGTGTGTTTGCTATGTGTGGTAAAGCTAGGTCCCCTGTTTTTTTGTTCTTTTTTTCATGTGTATTCAGATAGGAAAATGCTGAGAAAGAATTTTGTGGTCCAATACTATAGTTGTTAAGAGAGATCTGTTAATGAAGGATTGCAGCTACAGCTGTATTAGGCATAGGGAGAGAAGAATTGCAAAGGAAGAAGCCGTTACTATAGTTAGGTTGATACACAGTCCCTTTCAAATCTTCATGGAGTGGAAGAGCCAATGATTGCATGACAGTTTGTCCCTAAGATTCATTTTCATAAGGAGCTCATGCCTTTTTGCAAATACAATCTCATCCTCACTTTCCATAAAACATGCAACTGGACAGTCCAGCCAGACACAGAGGGAATGTGAATACTTTGAATGTGAATACTTTGAAGTAGTGAATATCCTAAATGCACAACTAATATCCATTATTTTAGCATTTTTAAAAGTCATAATTATATTAAGCCACACAGAATCCCCTTCAGAGCAGAATAATATTGGAGGCACTTGGGTGTAAAAATAAGAAATCCCATATGAGGGTAGACAGGGACTGATATACAGAAGGAGACATCCTTGGGTCTGTCAGAAGGAGCTTTCATTTAAAACCATATAAACTAGAAAAACTAAAAAATCAGACAAAATCAGACTTTTCAGATTCATAAACAGAACCAGAAGTATCCTTGAACATGACCTCAGCAACACCTTCCAGATGTAAGCTTACAGCTTCAGATTGAGTTCTGAAGAGCAGCATCTATATAAAGGTATTTCACAGAGCAGAAATTACTCCCTAAATAATAACATTTTTCAGGACTGAGCTGCCATAGAGCAGTCATGACAGCAGGCTGGCACCCAGAGCACTGTAGTGTGAGCAGCACAGCCAGCCATGCTGTTCAGGTCACAGTCTTCCCAATGGCAGCACTTCTCTCCCATATCCCTTGCCTGAGTGTGAGGAATGCAGGCTTTTTGTGCTACTGTTCTGCAACATCTTAGCCAGACCACCCCAGATTAATTTCTGATGACCAAATTGTCCCCACAAAAAAACCAAAATGAACTCATGGTTATTTTTATCTGAAGCATGGAAAGGGTGAGAGTTACAGCCACTGACTCTTGTAACCAAGAATGGTGCTGGGCAGATTGTGCTCTACTGTGAGCCAGTGATCACTGCGGGTGCAAAAAGCTTTGCCATCTCTAGCCTTTGGGAGTGCATTTATGTAGGGGAGGATGTAGAGTAAGCATATGCACAATATCCTCCTTGATAATGTCTGTAATGATGCCTCTTTGCACTCTAAGTTGCCACAGGGAAGCAATTGCACCCAGATTTCCACCACATGCCTTCAGGCAAGGGAAGAGGTAGCCAGGGGAGGGCAAAACTTAAGTTTATTTTCAGAAGACGATGAGATCCTGGCGAGCAATGCCCTCAGGAAGCGTTTCCTGCTGTTTGGAGAAAAGAACAAGGAAAATCTGGCAAATGTTAGGGAGGGCATTGCTCGCGGGATACACGCTGTGGACAGCCACCGTCGTGCTGCAGCAGTGATTTGGGAGAGAGCACACTGGGGGTGGGAGTGACGTGAGACGTCGGACAAAAGTGAAGATAGACAGCAGTGCTTCAGAACAACAAAGGGCTGCCCTCAGCCAGTGGTGGAGCACATCTGGCACCCCAGGAAGCTCAATTGGACACTTGGCCCTGAGCTCGTCCCAGGGATTTCTGACTGACACCACTGCAGTGCATAGGTGAGCTTTTTGATAGGTTCACTGACATTTCCTGTCACAGTCACGATGAGGTGAATTGGTAGTTCCTGCCTTGGGATGCAGCATGGCTGTGTGTGTTTTGGGTACAGGACAGTGTGCATTTATACCAAAAGCTGTTAATAATGTCAAGTACCACGTGCCCAGTGCATTCACTAAACTTTAGTCCGCCCTTCCGTTTGCCCAAACACATACACTCTGGCTTCCCAACTGGCTTCTTTCTGTGTGTTGTCCAATGCATGTAGATACCTCCATCTGCCTGGCCTCAGATACAGTGGTTGTTGCTCCTCTATTTGATTGCCAGATGTCACTGGGGAACAAGATGGGGAGGTTCCTGGATCCTCGGGGCAAGCTGGCCATCACCGAGGGAGCTCGCTGTCCACACCGGCTGAAGAACAGGAATCCTCGGTGCCTGCCTCTGACGAAGACTCGCCAGCCAGGACCACAGAGAGCTGGCAGTGGCCGTTGTCCTCGTCTGAAACGCACAGCAACGTTGGGGAGGATTTTGAGGGATTTCAAACGCCAGCGCGGACTCCGGAGTGTACCATGGACATACAGTCTCCCGGGGATCAGTCACTCAGTAGGACTCCTCAGTTTGAAAGTGACTCTCCTGAGGAGGAGGGAAATGATGAAATGAATGAAGAGCGCTGCGGTGTTGAGCCTGTCCCTAGGGATCGGGGTTGGAGAGGGCAGCCCCAGCTAACAGAGGGAGAGAAGCTGTTGATGGAAACCAACAGTAGGATTGTGCAGCTGCTGGAAAATATCAAGAGGGAGCATGCACAGTCCATGGGTCTCATGTCACAGTCCATGGGCCGTATGGAGCTGCAGCTGGGCATTGTGGCTACCTCCACAAGAGCCATCCATAACTACCTGTCAGAGATTTTAGCTTTTCTCAAGCAGCCAAGGACGCAGGTCCTTGAAACACGCATCTCCCAAAGAGCCACCCCCCATGTCGAGTTAACCTGTGCCTCGACATGGACTGGTGAGGACGCAGTGGCATCCTCCACTGTGTGCTTACCAGGGGCCGAAGGGACGAGCGACTCTCGAGAACCACCGCAGGCCACGCTGCCTTGTCGCAGTGGCCGGCTGCAGAGAGCCATAACCGAGAGGGCCTCGTTGCCCATGCCTACACGCCAGGCAAAAGGGGGAGGGAAGAAAAAATAACCACACCATAGGATTTTTAGGGTTTTTTTTAATGTGCCTGTCCTTTTAATTCTTAGCCATAAGGCCATCAGTGGCAGAATTCAACCATTTCCTACATTGGCTAACATTGTATTCTGGCTGACTAGATTAGTCTAACATTTTGTAGTTTCTATTTGCACTGTTAACAATGTGTGCTGCTGGTATTTGAAGAACATTTGCCTCTGTTCTTTCACTTTAACTTCATACGAGCATTTTTTTACTCTGTGCCAGGCATTCATTGCTTTTCTTACAAATACAAGTCATTTCTTGAGGCAGCTGTTTTTTGAGTTTTCTTTCTCCATTATCCCATCCCCTCTGAGCAAGCGTTCTGGACTTGGTGGTAAGTATACAGGTCTTGGCAATACTCGCCTCCAAAACTGTGTTCGATCAGTCTTTGCCTGGTGTTTCTGGCATGCCAGCCTGAGGTGTTGGGGTTAGCCTGTACCGGATCATGATCATTCTTATCCTCTGTGGGTCTGACAAGCTCACTTTCTAAGACCCTCGGTGGAGCTAATCCACATGTCTTGGCTATGTCGTACAATAAGTAATGTTGCCAGGATCATACCTCATATTTATCTTTTGGGGCCTGTTACAGTGATGTGCCACCAGATCTATCTAGGCACCTGACTCTCATTTTCAAAGTTCCTTTTATGATGGATCTGGTGGTTTGATGGGCAGCATTATAATTTTTCCTCTGAGAGAGTCTGGGGATTGGAAACAGGAGTCACTAAGCAATGAGTTCTGTGGGGATAAGAACCATCTCCTGCAACAAATCTATGAGGAGGAGACTGTCCCCTGTAATTATCATAGATATTAATTATGAAAGAAAAAGAAAAAAAAAAAAGAAAAAGCAACTTGCCTAGCAGCCAGACCTCTTGAGAATGTAAAAGTCAGGACGTGCTGTTGGGTACTGTGCTACTCTGTCTGTGATTTAAGAGCTTTTCATCAGAGACGACCTACATGTTGATAAAATGCAACTCCTTTCTGTGCCTTTAGGCCGTGTAATTTCCTGAGGGCTGGCACCCTGAGCAGAGCACGGGTCCAGTTTGTAACCCACGGGGCAGATGGAAATGCAGTTTACAATAAATTATTTTATATCTGTTGGTGCTGCCTCTCTCGGGGGAATTTAATCTAGTGGCACTCAAATTGCTATATGCATGCAGAGGCATTAGACTGGCTTATACATGTGGTATCCCTGACAGTTCTCCGAAAGGATGCTGTTACCAGGAGCCCCTTGAGCAGTGGTAACTGATGATCACAGGTGTAGCATGGCTCCTGTGTTTGACTCTCAACATTGCCGTTGTAACTTCTCGTAAAGGTTCAGAAGAGTTTATATGACAAAGCAGTGATGAATTCCTCCTCTGGCAAATACTAGAGAATAACTGTAGGCCTAAAACTCCTCTTCTGTGATGACCACCGAGCTGCACTCTCTGTCCAGTGAGCCACAGACTCTTCTTCCCTGTCTTTCTGCGAGACTGAAGTTATTCAGAATAGAACAACTACTGTTTGGTTCTCCTGCCAGCCAGCCATAGATTGCTCCCTTAGAAGTGTGTGTGTGTGTGTGTGTGCTTGTGCCTCTACTTTGCTAAATGACCGGTTTAACCATGAAATGCAGCTGGCATGGCCAACCTCCAGCGTAGGTTTTTTCCACTAAGGAATCTTTTCTTCCCTTCCACCTACGTCCAGCTGCGTCCCTTTGAAGAACACCATTGGAGGCGTGCTTTTTTGGCCATGTGGTCCACACACCTCACACCAGATGTAAATTTTTGCACCCATTCTGTGGCTATTTCATATCTCTCTAGTTTAAACTGTTTGTAAAAGAGAATTTCCAACACAAGCTTGTAAGATTCCCCTCTCACTGGTACAAGGAATGCATGCTGCAGAGTACTGAAGATCACAAGGAGGTTGGGAGACAAGCTGATTAGTAAGCCTGACAAATTATTCCAGTACGTGCTGCCTTTTGAATGTGTGTTTCTGGTGCATACATGGTTTGCACACTGGTACTGTGGATATGAACAGTGAAAGGCAAAGGCAAGTGAAAGTTTGTCTCAGTCTGCTTCCGTCTTATTTCTTTGGGATGAGTTGGAATGCAGCTAAATACAATTCAGCCAGTTCATTTTCTTGGCCTAATGAGCACGTTTGATAATGCAGTGAGAATGTTTTTACTTTACGTAGTGCTTTCATGTCAGAAGTGTGGTGCAGTTGCGGCCTGATGCTGAGATTCTGACGTATCCTGCAGGACCCGCCACGTAGCTGCTGCCATGTAGAATAAAGCTCATTCCACGTGCTGGCTGCTCCTGTAGCTTCAGATTTTTTGTGGTAGTTTCAAAATTACAACCTCCACTCTACCTTTGCTTTCTGATCAAAGGGCAGTAGAGCTAAAGAAGAAGCTGCACAGATACAGCAGCACTGATGTTGGAAATACTACATGAGGAACCTCTAAAGAGCTCCTTGCAGAGCAGCTTAAGCTTTAACCTGCTCTCCTCTCCCATATCTAAGTGCTGTAGCTAGACTCAGCAAGGCACAAAGCACCCTTTGAATGGGAGCAGCTATAGGGACTGAAAACCTGTCTACAGACAAGAAACCTGCAATAAACCTACACAAACCAAAGATTTTTCCAAATGGCGACAGTAGATGGTATTAAGAATTGGTACCAACTGATATTTTGGTCAGATCCAAAGTTAGGATCTGACTTGTAGTATTGTCTAGCAAAATCAGTGCAGTTGGAGGGTATGTATGTTTCATCCCCAAACAAATATTTCCATGCTTTTCAAGTGTCTGTCATAGCCTCATCACTCTTTCCCTGTAGCTTTTTGTTGTCTGAATGGGTATATGGTTACATGTGTCTGTTAAAAATAAAGGGGATCAGTTCATACATGGTATATTTATATTTCTTGTTTACAGATTTTGAGTACCTACTGCTTCAGTTTCCAAAGCTTCCTTCTTTCTCTATCCCAAAGACCAGCTGTTTGGCTTCTGGGATGCTAAAAAGGGTGGGAGAGACTTAACAGGAAATCTCTGCCCAGTTGAAGCTCTTGGTGATAGATCCCCTGGGAATGATTCTACAGTCTAGCCATATTTTTGCTGTACAGTTCAAATGTCCATGGTTACACCATTGCTTTCTGATGCCTTTTGCTGAGCAGAAGTGCAGATATTTTTCTTTCAGAAGTTCACAGTTTGTGTTACAAAGTCTCATGAAATGTGAAGTTTTTGAATACGTGATGATTTTAAGATTTCTTTTTTCCTTTTCTCCTTCCACTGGATGATTTAAAACCTACAAAAATAAAGCAGACCAATGAAAAGAATTGAATGCTAACCTCAGTTGAAAAGCAACAGCAACACTACTCTTATGAGACAGTTTTCAACAGTGTTCAGCTTACTGGTTCTGCTCAACCTTTTCCTTTCCTGCCTGCTCCCTGACCCTCTGTGACAGTGAAATACCCACTTCTAGGACAACCTTCTTCCTAACCAGCAGGCTAAAAGGTCTTCCCTCTCTTCTTCTCCTGTTTAAATTATCATCCTTGCATCAGCCAGATCTACTGTTTAGAGGGATCAAAAGCTCTTTTCCTCCTGCCTTATTCCCATCCATATTCATATCCAGGGCCCTGAGTGCGCTGCTCTCCAGTGAGAGGTAAAATTTAACTCCCTAAACCTGATACTTGCCATAGTAACACCATCACTAGACAACCACAACCCTGTGTTGTTTACATCTGTAGTAGCCTCATGAAGTAGCTATCCTTGTTTGCTAAAGCAAATATTTGGGACATGGATCTAATTGCTGAAAAGTAACTTTGCCCCGACTCACATTATGGAAGCCTAGGAGCCAGGCTGAGGTATTCACTCACATAAATAGCACAGGCTATATAACTAATCCTTACTTTGGTGAAACTTCAAAGGAAAAAACCACTAGATTAGCATGATACAGAAAAGCAAATGCAATGTAAGGCATAGTAAGGGAACATGCTGGTATGATTCAAGTTGGATTTTAGCACAGATTCAAACATTGAACTTTTTTGCTGGCTTAGGCTAGTTATTTAATTTCTCCATGCCTTAGTTTCATAATAGTAGAAGTGGCAATAAAGGAGCTGTCAGGCTATAATTAGCTGATAAGATGGTACTTGGAGGTCTTCCGTCTGAGGCAGTGATGTTCTGTATTAAATGCTGATGAGCCTTGCTTGTGACCAGAGTTGGAGACAGGGCTAAAACTAACACTCAGCTTTGGAATATCTTGATTAAAGTTTCCCTATATTTTATCGTCACAGCATATAATAGATCAGAATCCCAAATCCAAATGTTAAAGTTCTCATTCAGATTTGGACTTTGTCTGTTTGGTCTGTTTCTGACCACAGCTAAATATATTCCTAGACTGTTCAGTTATTAAAGTACAAAATACGTACAAAAGATTCATTTAAAGGATGCAGTTACTAATAATGCTAATCTGAATATCCAAGAGTGTGAAGAAATTAGGATGTGATTGTTTAAGGAGAATAGGCATAAAAGAGCACTTCTGGAGTACTTGTTATTGTCCAAAATATCGCTGAACTTCTGATGGCTAAGTACAGTCTGCTTATCTCTATTTGAAACAGTGCTGTACGGATTCATTATTTCTAAAGGTCTTCTTTCCATTTCTATATAGATATTCTCCCTTCACATTTTGAAGGTTTGAAGAAGAGGATTGTTTTTCGAGTCACACTAAGTAAACATTGAATGCATGCAGGCTTAAAACTAAAGCATGCATGTTCTGTAGCAGCAATAAAAAGTGCTCGGCTTGCACGACTTCTGATGCTCAAGCGTTGCCTTGTTAAAATGCCAAAAAAAAAAAAAACTTTTTCTTTGCATTTTTTTGAGAAGTAAATCTCTTCCTTTGACCTTGCAATACTGAACTTTTCAGTTGTGGGACAAATGATATTTATTTTACTGAATACTTTTATATTACAGATAAGGTGGATGAAATAGTACCAGTTTCCAAGCCATCAAGAATTGCAGACAATGCAACTGTGGACTCAAGAGTGGCAACTATTAAACAGCGGCCTTCTAGTAGATGTTTTCCCTCAGCTACAGATATGAATGTGAGTGGTAGCTATGAAGTACTGCTTTCATTTCAGAAACTGTTTGAAGGGGGGGGGGGGGGATTTGGCAGTGTACAAGGCATACAACAGAACTGAGTTTATGAACATTGCTTTATATACTCATTTTGCTTTTATTATCTTGTAACTTTAAGGCATGGTGTACTCTGCATTGTTAATAATAGCTTTTTAACACAAGTCAGCATTCCCCTTGTAGAACTTTTCTCATTGCATCCTTATTCTGAGACTGTCCCATCAACAGCGTTGCTACTCCAGTGTTACTCACACAGATGTGAACTTATTCTGCCTTTAATCTGAACTGGTGAGACCCCATAAATTCTGAACTTGAAGGTGTCAATACAACGCTAACCCCAAGCTAAAAAACTTTGCTCAAAATCAAGGTATGCTATTTCAGTTTCAGCACCAAGAGTTAGTGCAGCCATAGAGTTTTCACTAATGTGAAGGTTTCTTCTACTGCAAGTTTTTTATTATTAATAATGGCATATATAATATCTGGATTAAATAACACAGGATTATTTGTAAGGGAAGAATTTACATTAATGCTATAGCATGTATTAAAAACTTAAACTCCAGAACTTTGAAATTGGATTGTTCAGTTGCACAGTTTGCTCTTACAGAACTTTGCATGTGAAAAATAATTGGTTTTACTGCATGTTAAATGTATTTTTCCATTACCTACGCCTCCAAAAGAGCATCAGATCTGGTACAACAAACACTTGGGCTGGAAGGAAATTAAGGCTGTTCTAAGAGGGAGAAAACAAATAGATTCATGATGATCCACAAGAAGGAGGGACAGTTGAGTGCATATTGGGATTCAGGTGATGTTCCTCAGTTCCTAGCTGAGATGCTCACTGCCAGTGTAACCTTGTGCTAAACGCCTTGAGTCTGTCCTCCAGGGATAGGTCTGTTCTTCAGAAGCAAAGAGAGCATACAGCTTGGTGCAGAGTGAATGCTGACACCTATGCATGTTTTTGAAGTGAATGACACAAAAGGTAATTGCTCATGCTTCATGTTTCTTGCTGCACACACAAAATGTGCTGGAATCTGAACATATTGCTTTGTAATTTCAACTAACTCCACTTACAGCCGTTTTCATTTTATGAACATGGAACTAAAGCCCAGATTTCCCTTTCTCTTCACTTCCTCTCCAAAATAATACCAAATCTGTTATTTTCCATAACAACTCTAAAAGGGACAGGGGTTTAGCAGATGTGACAGCAGAGTTACTTACATGTGAGAGAAAGATTTGCATGCTTTAATGCTTGTGGGGTTTTTTGTTTGCTTTTTTGTAGTCCATGTATGAGAGACAGGGTATTGCTGTGATGACGCCCACTGTACCAGGGAGTCCTCAAGGTCCTTTTCTGGGTATACCTCGGGGTACAATGAGAAGACAAAAATCTATAGGTAAAATGCTTCTGATGTATAGTTTGCTTATGCATTAATCACATAATTTTAGTAACTTTGCTTCTTTCTTAAAGCATCTTTACCTCAGTGAATGACTGTTTAATTTTTATGCGAAGTTCATTAGAAGTTTGTGTGTAAGATGGTATTTCCACAGGCTGCTTTGATGGCAGTAGGCAAGTATTATGGAACTTTAATTACTTTCTTTAGAAAGTTCCCTCTAACAGGGAAGGGCAGTGAGAAGGGAACAAATTATCAGTACAAGCACTTTACAGTGCATTACCCAAGGCAAAATTATATTTCTTTTTATTTTGGTATTGAGGCAAAAGCATTGTAATGTAGTGTAGCTTACAAAGAAATCCCTATTGATGAAATGGAACAAAATTCACCTCTTTTCCATTCCAAATTATGACAATAGATGATTTTACAGAACAGAAAAAAGCCAAATTTAGGCTTGTTTTGTTCTCTAGGAGTAATCTTAGTAGTGATGTTTTTCAGTTTAGAAACGCATTAAGCTGGTGTAAAATTAGCATCTGAATTATCCCAATATTATCCAGTTTATTTATGTTAAAAGCCGTATTTGTAATAATACAATGTCATCTTTTGAAATGAAACATTATGAATTTTTTTCCCCAATAGAATCTTTGCAGTCACTTTGCTAAGTTTCAAATGCATCTTAAAAATTCATTAGTTTCGAAGTTGCATTATTATGTGCATTTATAGAGTGGGAGAGCAAGGCATAAACTACTCTTCTGCACAGAATGTCTTCCCTGTTCAGTAATTTTCAAAGCAAATGTGTTTCTCTACAGCTACCTTGGTGATACCTAAACCCAAAGCGTTTGCCTACACATCAGTGATCAGTTTAATTAAAATTCTGTAGCATCCTTTTTAATTCTGGCATCCAGGTTTATGGAATTTCAACAGGAAAGAATGCTTATGGTAGGAATCAACCAAAAGCCCTCTTTTGTAACTTTGCATATGCCTCAAGTCATGTGAAATGCACCCTGGCACTTTTAGGTTGGATACAGAAATAATACAATTTGAGGGATCCCAGTGGAAGACTGTGTTTTAAATATACTTTCTGATTTTTAGGAATAACAGAGGAAGAACGGCAGTTTTTGGCTCCTCCTATGCTGAAGTTTACCAGAAGTCTTTCAATGCCTGACACCTCTGAAGATATCCCACCACCACCACAGTCCTTACCTCCTTCACCACCACCACCTTCTCCCTCTCTGTACAACTCCCCCAAATCCCTGACATCAAGGAGCTATGGAACTATTAAACCTCCATTTAATCAGAATTCAGGTGCAAAAATTACTTTGGTTAGGCCTGAGAGTGTGGGAACAATGATAAGGGACAAGGGGATCTATTTCAGACGAGAACTGGACCGATACTCTCTGGACTCTGAAGACCTGTACAATCGGAGTGCTGCATCTCAGGCAAATTTCAGGAACAAGAGGGGTCAGATGCCAGAAAATCCCTATTCTGAGGTTGGGAAGATTGCAAGCAAAGCAGTTTACGTGCCGGCCAAACCAGCGAGGCGGAAGGGGATGCTGGTGAAACAATCGAATGTTGAAGACAGTCCAGAAAAGACCTGCTCCATTCCAATCCCGACAATTATTGTGAAAGAGCCATCCACCAGCAGCAGTGGGAAAAGCAGCCAAGGGAGCAGCATGGAAATTGATCCTCAGTCCTCAGAGCAACCTGGGCAACTTCGACCCGACGATAGCTTAGGTGTCAGCAGTCCATTTGCAGCAGCCATCGCTGGAGCGGTGAGGGACAGGGAGAAGAGGCTGGAAGCAAGGCGTAATTCTCCAGCCTTTCTCTCCACAGACCTGGGAGATGAGGATGTTGGACTAACACCACCAACACCACGTATGAGGCAATCTAAATTTACTGATGAAGCAATGTTTAGTAGTGAGGATGGTTTTAGACAGCTTATGTCACCGTCTCCAATTCCCGCACCTAGAGAGCCTGAAAATCTTTTTAATAGCAGTGAACCCAGCAATCAAAGTGATTCAAGGACATTAAATGCTCAGTCCAAAACGAAAGGTACTGAAAACAGTACAGTGGCAGCTAAGTCCGCAAATGCACCCAGCTCAGATAGTTATGTTCACCCAGTCACAGGAAAGCTATTAGATCCAAACTCACCACTAGCCCTCGCTCTCTCTGCCAGGGACAGAGCCATGAAAGAACAAACCCAGCAGATTCCAGGCAAAGGAGACACTGTTAAAGCTGACCTTAATAAACCACTTTACATCGATACAAAGCTGAGACCCAATATGGAAACGACTTTTCCCGTTACTGCTCCTGTCGCTAGGCAAAACACTCGTGGCCCATTGAGACGGCAGGAGACCGAGAACAAGTATGAAACAGATGCAGGGAAAGAAAAGAAAGCGGAGGAGAAGAAGAACATGTTAATAAACATTGTGGATACTTCACAGCAGAAGTCAGCTGGCTTGTTAATGGTTCATACTGTGGACACAGTGAAGTCAGACGAAGCGCCCGAAGATGAAGAGGAAAAGAGCACTGAAGTGGAATCCAACCCTGAAAACTCCCCACCAGAGAGGCCAGAGGGGAGTGAGGAAGCGGAAAGCGAGCTGACCGTGCCTGCTGAGCCTGAGCCACCGGCATCTCCCTGCAAAACCATCGTAGCAGCGAGCTCTGTGGACGACCCCGTCATCCTGCCGTTCCGCATCCCTCCACCGCCCTTAGCTTCCATTGATATGGATGAGGAGTTCATGTTCACTGAGCCACTACCACCCCCCTTGGAGTTTGCCAACAGCTTTGATATCCCCGACGACCGCGCGGCTCCCGGTTCGGCTCTAACAGAGATGGTTACGCAAAGAAAGAATGGCACACCTTCACCCGCGCCATTTGCCCCCAGCCAGGCAACCAATTCCATAGACAGTAAAAAGCAAGTGGCTCTTTCAAACTGTTTGCCTGCCTCCTTTCTGCCACCCCCTGACAGCTTTGATAACGTCACTGACTCTGGGATTGAGGAGGTAGACAGTCGGAGTAGTAGTGACCATCACTTAGAGACAACCAGCACTATCTCAACGGTGTCCAGCATCTCTACCTTGTCCTCGGAAGGTGGGGAGAACGTGGATACTTGTACAGTCTATGCAGATGGGCAAACATTTCTGGTGGACAAACCCCCAGTACCTCCTAAGCCAAAAATGAAGCCCATAATCAACAAAAGCAATGCACTTTACAAGGATACGCTAATTGAAGAAACTGTAGACAGCTTTGTTATCCCTCCTCCCGCTCCTCCCCCCCCTCCGATCAGTGCTCAGCCCAATATGGCTAAAGTTGTTCCCCAAAGGACATCTAAGCTATGGGGTGACATGACGGAGGTGAAAAGCCCAATTCTCTCAGGCCCAAAGGCTAATGTTATTAGTGAATTGAACTCAATACTGCAGCAAATGAACAGAGAGAAATCCTCAAAGCCAGGGGAAGGATTGGAGTCACCTACAGGAACAAAAACTGCAAGTCTCAGTACAAGGTAAACGTAATAACTAAATCATTTCTAATAAAGGCTGGATGTTTTCCATCCCTTCACTAACTTCTCCTGTAAAGCACATAGACTAAAGAGGAATGTAGTCTCTACTGCACAGGTTTGCTTAATGAATATTCTGTGATAAACAGTTTTACATTCCTATGTTACCAACATTTGTGTAATATACACCACAGGACAGGAGCTTTCCCAATTTTCTCCAATTTCAAAGAGAGTTTCCACAAACCTTTCAGTTGTTTTGGTGAGTTACTTAGATTTATTTTTCAGTAGTATTTTTCTCTCTTAAAAAAAAAAACCTCATAAAATGTGGTGATAATTTAATTTTTCATCAGTGCCATAAATTATTTTGGCTTCAGACAGGGGAGAAAAGTGGTTTTGCCTTGGCTTAATCCACATTCACTGTGTCATGTCATTTGATTCATGCTGATACCTCTCCTAATCCACTTTAGCATGAAGTATAAATCTGTCTTAGGAAATCACTCCTTGAAATCACTTTGCACTACTCGTGTTCTTACTAAACAGTAATTTATCTTCTCTACCACTTAGCATTACAGGTTTTAAGTTCGTACTTTCTATTGCACATGCTTGTTAGTGAACAGTCTCTGATGTTTGCAGGTTCAAGGAGGAAGGAGGTGGCTTATTTCTGCCAACAGCAGCATCCCCAGTAGTGCAGTGCAGTACATATGCATATAAGTGGCTCCTGAAAGGTACTTAGGTGATAAGTAACTTCCAGTAGTCAGACACCATTGGGTAAATGTGTAATTGTGTAGCCACATTTGTGTGGGATATGGACATAATATCCACGATTATGAAGAAAAAAAGGTAATTGTGTTAGTTTTATTGAGAGCCTGAGGTATTTCTTTTGTGGTGTGGTTTGGCCTTACATACAGCACATAAATGTACCTTTTGCTGAAGTACTGCACATTGTTTGTCCCATACTGCTCCATAGAAATACATTCTTTGCAGAAAGACAACGCTGACTTTGTTTTTATAGAAAGGATACCATTTAAGTAAATTTTATTACAATTACTCTGCTGGATATGGACTAACTCAGCCACTGTTCTTTGCATGCATGAAGATAATCTGGTTTTAGGGGAAGGGTGGATCTGTTAGTTGCAAATGATTGCTCATTCAGAAATCAGTGTAATCAAAAGCTTCAGCATCAGGTAGTTATATCATCTCCTGGAAGATGGAAATCATCAAACTGGTGGCAGGGAGATATTTGGTTATGCACGCACATCTATATACACATATATATGATATATATCATTTGGTTTATAGAATGAAGAGTTGGAAAAAAAACCTTGAAATTCTGGAATTCCTACCAGTGACACTTGATTAAATGGAGTAAAAATTGAGTTGTCTGTACAAGAAAAGCCTTAATACATGAAAAAACAATACAGTGAAAACTGTGTAAGAAGAACAATATAGACTGGTTGAAGACAGTCCTTAAAGTTAGCACAGCTCTACATTTGAGAATACCTCGGGCAAGCATAAAATCAATGCTGGTGCACTAAGCTGGAATTTACATAAGTCTTGTCTTGCAGATGACTGACATTTCGTTTCATATTATTTGTCTTATGTCTTCAAGAGTACTATTTTTGCTAGCTGTTGATTGTGTTTCTTGGTAAGCCATATAAAGCTATATGTTAATCCATGTTGCCTCTAGCTTCGTATGGGCTGTGGAGAAAGGACAAGGGGTGATGGGTTTAAACTGAAACAGGGGAAGTTGAGGTTAGATATAAGGAAGAAGTTTTTTACTGTGTGGGTGGTGAGGCACTGGAATGGGTTACCCAAAGAAGTGGTAAATGTTCCATCCCTGGCAGTGTTCGAGGCCAGGTAGGACAGGGCTTGAGTGACATGGTCTAGGGGAAGGTGTCCCTGCCTATGGCAGGGGGTTGGAACTGAATGATCTTAAGATCCTTTCCAACCCTAGCTATTTTGTGATTCTATGATTCTATGATGTATAACATTATTTATCATCTTTTATATTTAAACTGATATTTATTTCCAGGTTACAGAAGAGATCTTTAGCATCCTTATTTCTTAGAAAATAACTGAGGCTAGCAACTACCATGCACTGTGAATATGCCAAAGTGTTATCATTCCCAAGAGGAAAATGAAAAGTAGTAGCAAACCAAGATACATCTTTTTCATGAAAAGACATTTAAACAGGTGTAAAAGCTGAAAACAAAACCATTTAAAAGCTACTACATCACTTCACTGAAGAAAAACAAACTTACATTTTAGAGAAATATCTGACTTGGGCAGTCGTAGCAAGTTATGTTGCTTTTCTGTCCTTTAGCTTTTTTAATTCTTATAACTCAGCTCTGACAAATTACATTATGGAATACAGATACTCAGATTAGAAACCAAAGCACACAAAGCATTATTGCAGTGTGGCTGAAATCCTGCTTCTTTCCTGAAAAGTAAACCTAAAAAGGCATCTTTTCAAACTAGAGAGAGGATCTCAGGGTATAACAGTACTGAGAGGACTATAAGGCAATAAAGAGGTGGACAGTGGCTAAAGAAGCAAAACTCTTGGCTGCCCTTTGACTTTGGAAGAAAATGACACCTCCGCAGAATTCCCATTGGGAATGGAAGGTGAGACAACTGTATTTTGGTTCCTTCTGTTTTTAAAACTAATGTGATTGCATTATTTTTCAGTTGAGGTGAACTGAAGATACTAAAATGATTGGCAAAGGTTACTCAGGATTTCTTTTTTAAGCTAAGCAATAAATCAGAGACAGCAGAAGTGAGCCAACTATCCACAGATACTAAAAGTGTTTTTTAAAAGGTGCTGCAGGCAATTCCTTGTCATCTTAACAGGAGTGAGGTAGAAAGATGTAAATGGAGAAGTTCACTTGTAGAATCAGCTGTCCTACGTGTGAAGCAGCGGTGGTTTGGTATGTGGTGCCTGGCTGCACCTGTGCCCAGCTCCTGCCTGCCCCTGGAGCAAGGCTGACACTTTCCCCTCTCTCTGAGCTTCACCAGCTCATCAGCAGGGGTGGATGAGAGAGGATTGACTTCTGAGCTTGATAAAGAGTGTGAAACAGGGGGCAAAAGGCTAATAGCAAAATTTGTCACGGTGGAGAAAACACTCTGATTTCATTTTGGTGTGCTCTGTATGTTTATGCCCTGAACTGCCGCATTAAATTTCACTTCTGTTCTCAAAGGTGCCTGCAGAAGAGTGATGGATGCATGGTAAATGCTTCCCAGACAAAGGCTGGCGTTTTTTACTCCTTTTACTGTTGCCTTATGTTTTAAGAAGTGAAATAAATTACAGCCTTTCTAGCCCAGTTGCACAACTGGCATCATTTCTCACAAAGCTGTCAAAGATTACGACCAAGGAATACCATGTTGCCAAAATTCCAAGTATTACAGCTAATATTTAAATTTTAAGCTATAATTCCTAGAGGTTTTGGATTCCTTTGTAACTATGAGGTAGCATTAGAAAGGGAGTGAGGATTTTTAGCTCAGGGAAAGAAGGGATTCTGCTAAATTAAAGGACAACTCATTGGCAGTGGTAATAAATGAATATGCCTGTCCATATCCTTCAGCCAAGGAGAAGTACTGGGAGGTGTTATAAATAGGAACATTGTTCACAGGCTCGCTTGGATGATGTGCACAACACTAGCAGTGCGATGAAATTACAAATATAGATTTGCTCATTGGGACATACATGAAGTTACAGGAATCCTAATATCACTATAGAATATCACAGGAGTTACTTTTGCACAGCCAGTAGACACTTAATTGTAGTTCACTCACGGCGATTGCCCTGTTAGAGTAGCACAGAGGTGAATTAAATTGTAGGTAGTTGTGTAATGGCTTGCTACAGGAACCCATAAAAATACCTTCTCTCTATGTTTTTGATAAATGAGGATTAGGAAGAGATAGTTCGACAGTACTGAGCAGCACTTCTCTCTCAATTATTACATTAAAAAATGTCCCTAGACTTGCTTTTTTCTCTGCACATTGCTTTAGCAGTAATTTTACATGGTGTATTTATAGTTTTATGTGGTTCTTATGGAGACACTGAGTTTCAAGATTTTTAAATAGAGCATGGAAACGTTTGGCTGCTTACCATCTGCTGCTCAGCAGCAATGACCAGCCGTGGGATAGGAAAAAGGAGACTGGTAGGGGAAGGAAGAGGAGGAAGAAGCAAAAGGATGTGCTTGCTTACTTTGTACTAATAAAAGCATAATTAAAGGGTTTGATCAGAAGATTCTGGAACAGAACTCCAGATCCCACTCCCAATTTTGGCCATCATTTACTTCAAGATATTTTGGTCATCAGGCCTGGTGATAGAGTTTGTATCTGCTGTGTCCATGTCATGAGGCCACAACATCCAACCGCCACTTCCTCCATTTTTGCCTATCCTTCCTTACAGGAAAGGTTGAGGCTGTTTGGATTCAGGGTTCATTTGACCCAGAACTAAAGCCCCAGTGATGAGCTCTGGTTGCAACTCCCTTTCCAAATTTGGATATGCACAGGTACAGAGATGGGAAAACCCAGCCCGGGAGAGCCCTGCAGCTTGGCAGGGGATGCTCTGCTGTCAGCATGTAATGATAGTATCAACCACAGTGCTATAAATACAGCGGTGCTATAAATTCACTTGAGAGGCTACTGACTTTTATATGGAGCTGATAAAAGAAATGGGGAGAAGACTAATGCAGGGGTGTTTATCAGGTTAGGGGAGGAGTGCTCGCTCTGTCTCTGAACCCAGCAGTCGCATAGCAACATAATGATCAAGTGCAAGCCTGTGAGATCCACTGAATAATGTCAGCTTGATTAATGCTGAATAGACCCAGTGGCTGGGAAGGAGAAAAGCCACAGCTCCCAGTGGAAACTACATCCTTCCCTCCAGCTCCAATGTGCTAAGAAGGGCTAATGAACAGCAACTGCCACTGCTGCCATCCCGACACCAGAATGATCAATGGCTTTGCCATAGGGAGAAACAATTTCTATTTCAAACGGTGCTTATGTTTCTCCATCTGTATTTGTATAATGCCCCTGTGGCCTCTGGGGCAGTTTAGGCATCACTCCTGGAAGTGGGGAATGCTCGTTATGAATGTGGCAGTTATGCAGGATGCTTCAGCATGCAGGATTGGGTCCTCTAGGAAAAATAACCTGGACTGTGTTGGCATAACAAGTTTAAACAGCAAAACTCCCTATGGCCAGGGGGTTTGTCCATCTCTGATGGGGTTTTTTATGACTACCTGGAAAAATTCCCATTTTTTCACAAACAGGTAAGGCATCAATGAGCTTAGCAGCGAGTCCTGCGTAGAGACTAATCCTATATTTGGTTTGTTGTAAAGGGTGTCTGGATTTCACAGATGATGAAATACGTATCTTGTGTGGATAATTCTCAAGCTTTGATTTTCCAGTTTACTGCTGTCCCATTAGATTCATTTCATTTCCTTAACTGTTTGTCAGCCATTTTCACAGGATTGCTTGCTTTGTCAGTAAATTTTGCAGTGTTTCAGTCATTCCATTTTGTCATTTTTATTTGCTGTCATGACTGCTGTTGTCAGAAGAGGGTCATGCTGAAGTGCCATGAAGTAAGTGACGACCATAAAGCATATAGTATTCTATGTTATATACATTCTGCTTCTTTTTAATGCTCACTCATTGTTATTGCATTTTAGTGATTTTGGTGTTGACTTTGTTACAAAGTGCAGTGTGGATTAAATCATCCTAATCCAGAAATGGTAGCCATTCCAGAACCAGCCATAGGATGTCATCTGAAACTGAACTAAAAGCTACTTTCATCAGAGAAGTATTCAAACAAGCATGAGCACGTACGCCCAGATTCCTGAACTTGTCTGAGCACCTAAATAAGGGGGGTGATTTTCAAGTATGCCATAATTCTGCTGGATCTTTAGAGGTGAGAGGGGTGGGAAGGGATGCTTAGAGCAGTTTTACATACCTGTGTGAGGGGAAGAGTAAAGACAAAATAGCCCTCAAAAGAATTAAGATCTGCAGCAGTTATCACTGTCCAGTCTTTCATCCTTGGAAATTGTGGGGTTTCCCCCTTTCTCCTCTCAGCTTCCCTTGACCATTTTTCCTGCAGCTCTCCAAGGACAGAGAGCTGAGGCCATCTCCCTGTCCTCTGCCCCATCAGCACCATTTCCTTACTGCCACTTTCGAGACATTTTTGCCACTTGGATGGAAGCTGATGATCTTGAACAGCCTTCCACAGACCTCAGTGATTATTCTTCGCTCCTGCTGAAGTGTTACCTGCCACAGACACTAACCATTTCTCAGTTCTTCTCACTAAAATAACACTATTACGAGAAGCTCTGTATCCTGCCAGTCATCACATCAGCCCTTGCTCTTAATCTTCCCCAAAACCAGATAGTTATTGTCTTGCTTTCCTACCATTCAATTTTCATTTGACAGTCCAAAAATAAAGTAAAAATATAAGAGGTGAAGGCAAAGTTTTGGGTTGATGTGTTCTCAAAATGTGTAAGATGTTTCTTGCAGTACCTCTGTATAGGAACTTGGTTCGCTTATTGGTTCTCTTGGTTGTTAAGACTTTTTTCTCTAATACAGTGGAAGAAACAGTGAGTCTTTTGGCAAGTTACAGGACAAAACAGCTCCCATGAGAGCATAATGATTGTTTGGTTCAAGTGAGCCATCTTTCACCGATTCACTTCTGATATTAATTTAACAGTAAATTGGAATCCTGAATTTCTGGCATAGAAGCTGTTTTGATGGCTTTTATACTCAGAAGCTGCATCATTGTGAGATAGGAATTATATATTGTGATTTTAATGTGAAGCAACATAATGGGCATTGCAGACAGTGCAGTCTTACAGCAACAAATGTTTGTAAATTACTACCATATGCTGATTTGAACAGAGTAAATCTTATTTAAAATAATTATCAGACTTTTCACCTTTCTAAAATGAAATTTGGGGTTAGGCAGGTTTAATATGGATTTAATATGTTTTGTGTAACAGATGATCAAATAAGGCATAAGAAATTGCTCTTACTAAAAATCTGGAGAAGCCACAATACAACAAAACCGTGCCTGCTTTCCAGCTGGAATGTGCCTGTTCCTTGTTGACCAGGAAACCTATCAGCCATAACATACAAGGCAGCCGATGGTTTCAGGGCTGTATCTGCATAACAGATTGTGTTGGAGATGTCATAAATTACAATTTAGGATGCACAGGAGTCACACAAATAGGCATGTTTTTCCCTCGGATTGCAATTACAGTACAGCAGTCTCTGTTACATGCTGGAGTTGACTTGGCAGGTGAAAGAAGGGAAAAAGAAAGGGGAAAAATGAATCTTGGAGTTCAGGACTTTAAACTGAAAGCCTGGCAATGCAGCCGTGGGTTTCAGCAGTTGTACATGACCTTCATGAGGGCCATATCTGCGTGTGAAGGCTGCAGAGCTGAGAGCAGAGCCGGCTGAAGCACAGCAGCTGGAGCCTTGCAGGTTGCTGAGTAGTTCTGGAGGCAGCAGGGACCTCAAGCTGCTGTGGTTAAAACTTGCCCTAAACTGCTATTGCACCAGTGGGGCCATGTGCTGACTCACAGACCTGTCTGTGTGCCCACATGTGTGGAGAACTAATAACTTCTTGCAGAATGTGTTACTGTAGGATTAAGTCTGTTAATATTAACAAAGTGCTTTGAGTTTTCTGCCCATAGAAGCTGTGGCTGCCCCATCCCTGGCAGTGTTCAAGGCCAGGTTGGACAGGGCTTGGAGCAGCCTGCTCTAGTGGAAGGTGTCCCTGCCCATGGTAGGGGCATGGAGCTAATAAGCTTTAGTTCCCTTCCAACCCAAACCAGTCTGTGATTCTATGATTCTATGATAAAAGGGTTAATATATATGATAGCTTCAGTACTGCTGTGGCTGGTATTGAAACCTCATAATCAGGTAAAATGAAACATTTTCTTAGCAGTGCTCCAGAGCTGTATTTTTGACAGTCAGTAGCCCTGAACCAATATCTTGGAAAAAGCAAGACGCCCACAGATCTTTTAGTATTGCTTGTAACTGTGCACAGCCATTGCTTTCATCCAGGCTAGCAGAAAGCGAAGTACAAGGTTGTTTGTATTGCTTTGCTCACCCACTACTACTGCCCATGGGTCTGAGGTCATAGAATCATAGAATAGTTAGGGTTGGAAAGGACCTTAAGATCATCCAGTTCCAACCCCCCTACCATGGGCAGGGACACCTCGCTCTAAACCATGTCACCCAAGGCTCTGTCCAACCTGGCCTTGAACATTGCCAGGGCTGGAGCATTCACAACTTCCATGGGCAACCCATTCCAGTGCCTCACCACCTAAACAGGAAATAATTTCCTTCTTATATCCAATCTAAACTTCCCCTGTTTCAGTTTTAACCCGTTACCCCTTGTCCTATCACTACAGTCCCTAATGAAGAGTCCCCCCAGCATCCCTATAGGCCCCCTTCAGATACTGGAAGGCTGCTCTGAGGTCTCCCCGCAGCCTTCTCTTCTCCAGGCTGAACAGCCCCAACTTTCTCAGCCGATCTTCATATGGGAGGTGCTCCAGCCCCTGATCATCCTTGTGGCCTCCTCTGGACTTGTTCCAACAGTTCCATGTCCTTTTTATGTTGAGGACTCCAGAACTGTACACGATACTAGGTCAGGTGACACTAGTCCAAGGAATACGTAAAACAAGAGCCTGCAGTTTACTTTTGAGTGTTTTGTTTTAGTGGCTTAATATACTTTCTTTAAAGGAACAGTGGCAGTGATTTCCTGAACAAGGATGGGCAGGGAGTCTGTGAAAGGAACAATAGAGAGAAGGAGCAGCAAAAGTGAGTTACAAAGCAGAAGGTGTACACTTTGCCTGGAGCTGTCAGTCAAGTAACAGAAATGATCTTTCAGCATCTGGCATAACAGAAGATAGATTCCATCATCCATTTGATATTGCCACAATGAGTGTGAGTACAAAAGCATGATTTCTAGTATTTGTAACACAGGAAACTTAAGTAAAAGGGTAATTGCAGGTAAGGAGATTGGGAATCATTTTCACATTCATATAAAATCCTGCTTTTCTTGCAGTCACTGTGGCAGCATTATCCCAGCCTTTAGCAGAGCAGGGTTTTTGTTGATTTAAAATCATATCATGCCTTATAAAATGTGTGTGACTCCTAATGCTAAGTTAAAGTAGGTAGAAATAACTTGCTCCCCTTGTTTAGTAGAATTTAATAGTTTCTTGCGATTGACTGTCTGTTTCTAAGAATGCTTAGCTCCAGTCCTGGAAGACAAGGAGAGCCATTAAGCCCCCAAAACCTCACAGGAAACACTCAAAACCTTGCCAAGTGTTTCCTTTCTTTGTTGAATTGCAAAGACGTAAGTGCTACAAGTATTGTTCCTACTGTGTTTTAAGTGAAGTACCAGTCTCTCAACACTCAAAAAGATCCCCCTGTTCACATTGAAATATATGGAACAATCTGTGGGAGACTGGTGAGATTGCTTATGTGAATAACATGTACATGCTCCAAACAGTTATTCTTAGTGCTTTCTTAATAACACAGTATTGGAGCTTGATTTGAATGAGTCTCACTGTGATACGAGCATGCTTTGAATCTCAGTGCTGTAGTGCTGCAGGTTACCTGATGTCTGTGTTTGTTAATTATGTGCCAAAGCCCCAGAGGTGATATAGGGAGTATGTAGCTCACAGGGCTCACAACAGCCAGCAGCAGACCAAGGAACTGCTGAAGAATGTCTCCAGTTCAGTACAAGCAAGGACTGCAGGAAGGCTCATACAGAGGAGGGGGTTAATAGTCCATTTACCATCTTTTTAATTGAAATTTTAACCACTCTTCTATTCAGGATGTGGGTGACCGAAGTCAAGTCACTCACTGTGGAGTTCATAATGACAGCACACTGGGAGCAGCCCCAGTGAGACAGGTTAATCCTACACCCCACATCGTCCTTCCCAGCAGCCACATTACTCTGCAGGAAGGAGCAAAGCCATCACAGTTACTTAGGACAAAGCAGCACAAGAGGGCCTCTCATTTATGAAGTGGATCTAGTGAAGTGACGTACCTCAGAGAGAACAGATGTGGGCTTTGACCCCTGCTATGTGGATCTGTTCTGGTACTTGATTTGGTGGCAGTGAATACAAAATCTTTAAGCAGTGACTTAGGAAGAGATGGCAGTTTCTTCCATAACAGCACTTTAAATCTTCCTTCTTTGGCTCCATAAGATCTTTGCTGCACACTGGTGAATCTGCATCATTAATGAAAGCATCTGTATCTGACATCATGCACTCAGGTCATCTTCAGTTCTATGCAGGTATGACAGATCAGACCTGTGGGCCATCTGGTATTTGGATACTGAGGGCTTCAGTCAGGGTCTAGGTTAGAAATCTAACCATCCAGTTTGTCCTCTGGAGTCTGTGGCATCACTTCAAGGATAAATAAATCCTTCCATTGGTCTGGAAGTGTTTGAAATTAGTTGTCTGAAGGATTTCCTAGTTGGCAGGGTATTTTAGAGGAGAAAAACTCTGGAACTTAAGGTACGCAGGGGTTCTGTGGAAGATCCTGAAGTGCACACTCTTGACTGGCAGACTTTTCTCATGAGAAGTAAGGGCTCTGGGGTTAAGGATGTTATGTTACGATCAAACCTGAACCTGGATCTTCTGCTTCTAAATTTGTTCTGTAGCCACCAGACAAAAGCAGACTCATCTGCTCATTCCCCAGCCTCCCATCAGAGCTGACCTCTTGGCAAGCTTCACACCTGCTTAGTTTGTAATCTAGAATTTCCTTTAGGCAAGAGATAGGTGCCAGTGACCTCATCACAACCACATCACCTCTGGGCATGCACAGAACAAGAATTTTTTCTCTAAGTTTTGTAGTGGATCTGCCAAGGTACCATTTCTGTATAGAAAGAAAGGCCCTTTATGAACTTTGGAAGGACTGTCATTTTTAAAGCACAAAAAGGCCACCTGAACAGAATAGGAAATAAGAGAAGCTCGTGCAATGCATTCTGTGGACAAATGGGAATACAAACATACCCTAAAATACAAACATACCATGAAATGCATTGAGTAGATGTCCAGAATCCATTGGATCCTGTACTACTGTTATTAGCTGTGCTATCTAACTGTGTGTAAAACTGGAAGGTTAAAACTGAACTGTAGGATCCCTCCCCTCCATGCAACAAAAGGAAGACCAACTCCTGATGGCACTTCTTGGGAAGCACAAGGTGCTTGTGTGCTTATTCCACTTGGTGTTTCTCATTTAACCATGAATTAATTTGGTGTAGCTTTAAAAAGGAAGAATGTGCTCTGGAAGGTATTTTCCTGAACTGCTCATGAGCAAAGGTTTTGTTTTTAACTATGGCTTACCATTGATGATTGTTTTATGGAAAAGGTTTAATGATAACCATCATAGTACTTTTAACCTGATAGTGCTCATTAAAAAATGGAAATATTGAAGCATTCCAAACCCGTATTTACCACGTGTTGATATGGACAGCCCTTCAGCTGGTGGCTGATGTATCTAACTCTCCATGTCTGTTTACCGTTTCAGGAGCACGGAAGTCATGAGTACTGTCTCAGGTACACGAAGTACAACAATCACTTTTACTGTCCGACCTGGAACCAGCCAGCCGATCACACTGCAGAGCAGGTCCCCAGACTATGACAGTAGGACCTCAGGAGCAAGGCATGCTCCAAGCCCTGTGGTTTCACCAACAGAGATCAATAAAGACATCATGCCTGCTCCTCTGACTGCTTCTGCTTCAGCTTCATCTCCTTCTCCAACTTTGTCCGATGTATTTAGCCTACCCAGCCAGCCCCCTTCAGGGGACTTATTTGGCTTGACCACAGGGCGCAGCAGGTCTCCTTCTCCCTCAATATTACAACAGCCAATCTCAAATAAGCCTTTTACAACTAAGCCTGTCCACCTGTGGACTAAACCAGATGTGGCAGATTGGTTGGAAAGTCTAAACTTAGGTGAACATAAAGAAACATTTATGGACAATGAAATAGATGGCACTCATTTACCAAATCTACAAAAGGAAGATCTGATAGACCTTGGAGTGACTAGAGTTGGGCACAGAATGAACATAGAAAGAGCTTTGAAACAGCTGCTGGACAGATAAGAATAGCTATTTTGCCTCACAAACTTCTGTTGATAACTAGAGATGGGCTGGTACTGAAATACCCCAAATGCCTTGTCTGTCTGCGAGTGCCAGCAAAATTGGGGGGGGAGGGGGAAAACAGTTCAATTTCTGGTACTCAGGTAATGCAGACTCTGTGCTACATGCCCAAGCAGAAATTAAATGTTTTACACGAGTGGGGCCATTTTATTTCAAAGCTGTGGGGAGATACGAGAGAGAGAGAGAGAAAATTGTTAACTTCAAAAATCCTATCTCTTGATACTGCCCTTCTGCTGGAACCGTTACATGCCGCTTTGCTTTCCATTTAGAATTGCAAGCAGATCACTTTTGTATTGAAAAGCACTATATTCTCTTCTTGACATTCAGTCTCCAAGCAGGCTTCCTTCCCCAGCCCTTAGTTCATTTTAAGAGGACAGATTGCTTCATTGCCATTCAGACCCATTTTTATCGGTAGCAGAGGCAAAGACAGGTGCTGGAGTTCATATTACTGTTTTTTACTAGTTTAGGTCTCTGACTTGTTGGCAGTGAAGCTGGTTGTTCTGCTGGAATTAGTTCAAAGGTAACCTTGCTCTGTTTTACCTGGTATTTCTTTATTTCTGCAGTTATACGTAGCACTCTTCCAAGGTGGCAGAACAAGTTCAATACATGCTCCATTGACTTGACCTGTAAGACGATGCAGACGTTGCGTAAAATCCGAGGAGGAATGCACACTTAGAGGTACAACAAAATGAAGCTAGTTTGAACCTGAGACCCCCAGTTTTCAACCAGCTAAACTACTGCTAAGTTGCAATATGAACTCTGCAAGCCAGTAAAAAATTGGGGTTTGGGACAGATGCATCTTTGGACCTCACAGTCAGATACTCAAATATGCCAAGCCCCAGAGACGCTGGTTAATTCAGTGAGTGGTAAGTGCTTAGTTAGTTTGAACATCAGGCCAAGAAAGAAGAAAAAGATAGATGAATGTTCCCATTGAAGTCAATGGGAAGGTTGCCAGTGTTTTAAGTGAAGAGAGGGATTTCAGCCTGTTAGCAGAAATGGGAACATTTCAACTCATAAGAAAAGCAAAAAAAGGTAAGAAGGTAATGCCAGGATGGAGAGTAGTAGAGAGTATCTTGGCATGTGTGTGTTCCGAGGGCCAGGAGAGTTGGGTAGGCATCCAACTTCCCATTTTTATCCACGTTAACAGGTATTGGCTTCTTGGCAAGGAGAGCAGGCTGAGCACCTTGGGGGCTCCAGCCATTTCTTTGCATGGCTGTTGGTGCGGTCACAGGATTGATGCACACACCCTGTGGCCTAGTGTCGACTCGGGTGGTGGGGAAAAAACTTGAGGGTTTTCCAGGAGACTTCAGTCAGCAGGGGAGAAATACACAGATTTGGTTAAAAATCTGACTTTCCTTTTTATTTCATTTTTTTTTTAAAGTTAACAAATCTCTCTCTGCATGTTTGAGCTCCCCTTGTAATTTACACCTCTTCATAGCTGTGAGTTTTGTAGGTCTTTATTAACGTAATACTCAAGACATTCAAGGTGGGTAAATTGTGTGTGGACAGCTAGACTGCCTACCTACCATCCTTCCAGGTTCTCTTACGCTTTGGAAGGTACCTGAACTTTCTTTCCTTGCTATGGTCCTTGATATGGTCCAGCCTATCTCTAATTTTTTTATTGTGATTATTTTTGCTCACAAACAAGTGTCTAATTAGGTCTGCAACAGCCCTAGTATGAGTACATAAAGTTTAGCATTTTAAATATCTTTCTTTACTGCAAGTTTAAATAGTTGTACAGATAGTTTATAAGCACAATATTTTAAGAAAATAAGTGGCTGGTCTACTGGCAGCCTTTGTGCCACTTCAGTGCTAGGAAGTTAAAAACAAAAAAAAACCATAAAAAGACAAAAAAAAACACTAAAAAAATAAAATAAAACTTTTGTGGTTTACTACTATTTCTGTGGAATAATGATAAAGTCTTGACCTTTTTAAAAATCAACCTCATTTGGATGCATCTGAACCAGCAGAGCTATGTTATATTTTCTATCTTTGCTAGAACTTCTACAAAGGAGGATGAATCTTTCTTCAGAAGTGGTTAACAGTTACCAATTCATTGGATACTCATAAAATACAACTTACTTAGCTTCCTGCCCCCTTTACGGAACAACAAAGATCCTTTGACTTAAGACCTGTTACTATATTTGTATTTGAAAGTTCCAAGTAACCTTGTAATAAAAACCAAGTGCTGAGGCATTTTCCTTTGAGGATTACTGAGTTTTTCCGTAGGCGGTGTAGAAATCGGCAGTGTCATCCAGATAGGTGATACAGGCAACTCGAGGCCATCAAATCCTTTTTAAGAGGTGTAAAAATGGTGATTTAGCCATCATTGTCTTCCATTTGGTGATACGACAGAATTCAGTAAATAAACCACTAATGCCATGCTCTCTTCTTTTTTTGTTTCTTTGGGTACAGTTGATCTTACCTCTGTAACATGTGCCAGAAAATGCATTAGGAAATACGGTAGTACAAGCAAATGTAGAAGTTGACTTTTAAGCTGCTTTTTAATCACATTCTTGTTGAATTTACGTTGAACACGTGCTGACATACACGGTAAATTACAGGTGACAGTAATCCCTTTCTTACACAGGTGTGTTTCTTGCTCGTGGATCTTTTCAGGTACTGAAAGACTAGGTACAATATACCGTTAGTAGAAAAGAGGTTTAAAGAGCTAATGAAATAGTTTATTTTTTACCTTGTGTCTTACAAAGTAAAGGTGAGGAGACCTGGGTGGACCTAATTTCCCCACTAAAATACCCCTCTGCCAAGAGGAATCGGTCTCTAGCTCTGTGCGAGGATCTTGCTCCAGAAAGCAATAGTAACAGATAACGACATTGCCTCCGAGTATTTTCACCAGTCTGGAAATGTTGGGGGGGAGGAGAGAAGACCCATTTCTTTCATGCTACTATGATAGTGCAAACCAAGTTGTTAGAGATCTCTGAACTACATTCTCATATTCTGGGTTTTAGGATCAACTTTTGTTTATATACTGTAATTTAAATAAATTGCATTTACATGCCTAGTTTCTGTAATATTTGTGTATACAATACCAAAACCTTACAAGATGTAAATTGTGTATAACTGCACAGACTCCTTGCCCTAGGTGTCTGAGAACATTTTAAGTTGAATTCATATATTATAAAATGACTAGATGTGACTGTTGATTTACAGAATTTACATATCACAAAAGTTAATTATTTGTGGGATTTAAGTTAAGAAAAATAGTGCTTTTTTTCCTCCGTTCTTAAAGAGCATTACCCAGTTGATCTGGCGATGATTATGTGTATGAGCCACAAATATTGATGATTTTTTTCCATTACATCTTTTCTTTTCTTTTCTAGATATTACTCTGTTTCTCGCTATAGTTTGTGTAACAACTTGTGTTCACGTTCTCTATGTTGCTGTAATTTTTGTGCTTTAATTCCTCTGATTTCGACTGATTAAACAAATCAAGCTCCTGTAACTTGCACTTTTCCCCAATCCTTAATACTCTTGTATGGCAACCAAAATTACTGTAAGAAATAAATATAATATTGCACTAAGGTTGTGGTTCTGATTGCAAACAGAGAACACTGTCTGGATTTTCATTAAAAAAAAGAAGTTGCCAACCCCCTTGCAATCTGTTCTTGAAAGCGCATAAAATGCTTTAACAAAATGCAGATAAAGGTGAAATAATTGCTTTACCTTTTTATTTCTTCTCTTTCTTTTGGTTAAAGCATTCCTTATGCCAAACACTAATTCATTTCCTGAATGTCTGATTCATGTTTTGCTATTGGAAAAGTAAAACTTTTCAACAAGAGGGAAAAAAACTCCGTATCTGTTTGCCTTAAGGTGGATTTCAAGTGATGGATGGGTATTCTCTTCCCTGAGCACATGTATGGGAATGCAAGCTCTGCCCCATGTGCTGCTGGCGGCCTCAGGACGCTGGGGCTGGCTCTGCTCTGCAATTCCATATGGCACTGAAAGGTTTGGGAGGGAGTTTTGGGGAGGTTTTGTAGGGCAGAGCAGCGCCGTGGAGAAAAGGATCCGGTCGGTGCTCCTTGTGCGTCTTGTGACTGGAAAAATGTACCGGCGGGGTTTGTTTGTACTGTGAATAAACAAGGCTCAAAATGGGAATTCCAAGGGAACCATTCACATCTTTTGGCTGAATCTAAGCATTTGTTTTTCTATTTTCAAATGGTGATGCAATGAAGAATATTTTTTACTTTTCTTTTCTAAGATATTGGAATAAATGCCTAGAACTGTTGCCATTTGGTTTCATATGTTCCTTAACTACTATTTCCTTCTCAGATGTTGCTCTAGTTCATCATTTTTGTAGTTACCTGTTATTTCTCTCATATTTTTCCAACAACAATTCACTTGGCAGCTTTGTTTTGTTGAAAGGGAAAACGTCCTCTTTTAATTTCAGGTATTGTGATAATGCAGTGATAAACCTCTATGTATCTAACTGAAGTCTGGTACTGGAGAGTGGTGAGGTGCTGGCACAGGGTGCCCAGAGAAGCTGTGGCTGCCCCATCCATGGCAGTGTTCAAGGCCAGGTTGGACACAGGGGCTTGGAGCAAGCTGCTGTGGCAGAGGTTGGGACTGGATGGGCTTTAAGGTCCCTTCCAACACAAACCGTTCTGTGATTCTATGATTTACAGTGCAGAACAAAGAGCACTTCCCAGTTGTCAATCCTTGTTGGTCAAAAAAATGAGATTTGGTCATTGCTGTTGTGCTGTGTGTTGTATCCATGTGTTATGGGGGTTTTTGTTCTGATTTTCTGTATTTTTCTGCATTTTGTAGTCTTTCATTCCTTTTGTCCAATACCATGAAAAGCCCCAGCAGCTCTGCTGTCTCCATTGTAACAGTACTGCAGGAAATGAGGGGGTAAAATTTGTACGTGCCTTAAGAGTTTTCAGCCCAGCTCAACTACATCGTATTTAACATGAAGAGCTTACTCTTCAAGGTCTTACAGTACCTGCCAACAAAAGAGCTTGTGGTGCTGGGTCTGAATTGCAAAGTTCATGTCATTGCAATAGGAAAACTGGTTAGAATAACAGATGATTTCCATCTCATTTTGAAACATATTCAGCATCATGATATTGAAGTTCTCTGTTTAAAACAAGTAAACAAGGGAAGGGGGAGAATGAAACCAGACTGTTCTTTTTGGTTCACTTTGCTTCCATAAACCCTTCCTTGGTGTAGTTGACATGTGCTGTGTGTCAGACAAGGTAACTACAATAAATGAACCAAGTGGACTTGATGCTTTGAAGTCTGAAACAAACTGGTTCTGTAACGCTGACATCTAGTGGAGCTCCATGGACAGTCTCAGAGCAATAGATGGGCTTTGAAGATATGTATTGATTTGAAACTACTGTTGTTCTTCCTACAAGGTGGCATTTTAGCCAATTTTTCATTATTGAGACTTGGCCTGGATATTTTAAGTCAGAAAACAAAGGCTGACTGTATCATTACACACATTATACACGGGGTGAGGAATCTGTAAAGATCTGTAATGGGTTTTCTAGTTATATGTGGTTGGTTTCTCAGTTTATGTTTGCAGTGTTTGTGCTTCCATATGCACCTTCATCTGCATCAAGCACATGTTGTAATGACAATATGGGTATGGTCTCCAGTGCTGTAAACCTCTCTTGGGCTGTTTTGAGCAATGTCAGACACTGCAACCTGGTGACCAGCAGATGCTGCAGAGCCAAACTGCATGGGAGGGATGGGTGTTCGGGTGAGGAATCAGTTGGGAATAGCTGGTGGGTGATTTCCCAGGTGGACTTGCAGAACTGAAGTTTGGTTTCCCAAGGAAGAGTTAAGTTTTCCCTCAGGACTAATGGTAGAGGGAACATGTGCACGTGTATGAGTTCCTGTGTGCTTTTGATGTAAAGGTGCTTGAACAGCACATTGGGACTTCATGTACAACTAGGGCACCGTGTTGCATGTGCTTGTCTGTGTGTTGGGCTTAATGTTGCAGTGTACCTGTTTGTTTGCTTGGAAATTCTGATGAAAATACAATATACAGAAACATGTCATTCATGTTTGATGGGTTATTTTCCATTGATACTTCTACATTATCCAGTTGTCTCTAATCTCCCAGCTTCCTTAGATACTTTAAAGCTATTTCTTATAACTTGCACTGGCTGAAACTGAGCCTTCCGAAACCTTTGATTCCCTTTCCTCAAGGATACTCTTCTTCAGCAGAAATCCTGAGGGAAACACTGCCTCATTACCACGATGTAAAGAGTTCACAGCTCCCTACACGGGTGCCCTGTGGTCTGTAAGGAATTTGGAGTGCTGCCACGTGTGGTACTTCCTACCCCCTAGAAAATACTTAGTGAGGAATTGCTGTGCTCATTTGTCATTTCGCTCTGACCTGGGTGTATCTTGAGGTCCCATTCAATGCTGGTGTCAGAGCTTTACAATGTGCAGCAGGGGTGAAGTCGAGGGAGCGCTCCAAGACTCTCATTAAAGGAGAGAGAAAAGGGGCTGAGACCAAACTGGAAGTGTCATTGACGTCTTAGTCCACACGAGGTGCTGAAAAATGAACAAAAATAACCTTTTATACCTGGAAATAGTCAAACTTGAGCTCTGTGTCTGACTGTGCAACAGAAATACTCCTGTGATTAGCAGTCTATTTTTTACCTCAAGCCACGCTGTTCTCCAGAGTGCTGTCTCAGCAAGTTTCTTCCTTGCGAGGCAGTGGGTGTTAGATTTAATGTGTCCTACATTCTGTAGGTCTAATTCACCTGTACGAGTTTATAGTGACCCAGGAAGAGACAATGTGCTGTACGTTTCACCTGAGGTTGTTTGAAATCTCTACTGACACTCATCTCCTGCATTACAGAGAAGACCTGAAGCGAGGGGGGGTGACCTCCAGGACACACTTGGCAAGTTTAGAAAGCAGTTTTCTTTCAGAGGAGCATTCTTCCCGTGCTGTGTGTAGTCAAAGCAGATCAGGTACACACCTTGCCTTTTATTGCTGCACATCCTCACGCCAACGGTGTTCTTGCACTGTCAGGCAATCGTCAACCCTTTAAAGAGAAGTCACTAATACTCGACCTAATCCTGTGTGCAGTAAACTGTGCTGATGGCAAGGCTGCTTTATTGACAGGGAAGCTCAATATCTCAAACACTTGAAAGACCAGTGCAGTGGAAATGGGGACAATGTGCTTGTGGAAAGTCTCCCAGTGAATCCACAGGACTGCTCTGTTGGAGGTGACAGAAAGGAAGAGAAAACTTGAGCAAGCCATGACAGTAAGTAGCCATGCCAAAGGCAAGGCATTGTTTTCAATGAAAGGACCTGGCAAGCTGAGTGGGCTGAAGGGTGCTCACAGGAGCTCAGCAGCAGTGGGTACCAGTGGGATCAGTGGGGCCAGCTACTGGTGAGGTGCAGTGAGTGGGGATCCCAGCAGGGTTTTAAATGGCTCGGTCTTGTGTGACTGAGCACGTCGGAGGCTGGAATGAGCTGTGTCTGCTTTTCCCACTCCCAGCAGTGAGTGATGAGCCAGGAGAGGGATTGTAACTAAATGGGATGTCAGTGCTAGAAGAACATGTTACCCATTGGTGATGAATAAATTCCAACTGGAACCTGGAAGTCCTCACTGTGCACAGAACATGGCTCGGTGCGGTCCCCTATGAGGAATAGCGTGGGATTCACAACCCAGGCCTGATTCACCACCCGTCCCTTCGCCAGCATCCTGCTAACGAGAGTAAATCAAAACAAGCAGCAGCACCTGAGCACTGTGCACCAGCACCAACACCTCCCCTGCCAACCAACCGCTACCTCCTGGCCAGCTGGTTGGGCTCATAAAAGGGCAGGACCAGAAGGGTCTTACCTCTTCACTGGGAAGAGCTGGATCAGAGCTCTGGGGCTGGAAATCTCATTCCTTCCATCACTTCAGGGTAAGAAGTTTTAATTTCAGTCTATTTTACTTGACTATGTGTGTTTGTTTGTTTGCTTGCTTGCTTCTCCTCTAAGCGCTCTAGTGCTGGGTTGTGCCATCCCCCTTCGTAAACCTGTTAGGGTATGTGCCCTAACAGCTCCTGTTCACCTTAGAACATGCAGGGGTTGGATTTCAGCTCAGGTGTATGAAAGGGCAGCAGGAAAGTTGTAGCAGTTTCTGTAATGACTGAAAGCTTAAATTTTAGCAAAACACATGAATTTCCCTAATTTTTTCAACCATTAAATAACAGATGAAGGAAACTTTGTAAGCAGAGGGTGCCCCATCGGATGGGAAATCGCCTGTCTAGCTCACCACAGTAACAAATCCCATAAAGAATTGCTTTCAGGGATTTAAAAGGCAAAAACAATACAAACAGACTCCAGTGGGTGGCTGTGGATGATTCACTGTCCCCTCGAGGGCACCAGACAAACCTATTAATAAGGATATCAAGGCTCCCAGCCAGCTGGACTACAACACGATTGCATTGTGTTTGCTCACTTGCAGTACTGAGAGCACAAGTTCTATCTGGTTATTTGAGACTCCTGGGTTTATTGTAAGAGTTTTTTCCCTGAACTGTAAATGGAGACTCAAAAAAATCATCCCACCAGAATAAACCAGCTCGGTTTGGTTGGTTTGGGCTTTAAGTCCCCCTTAATTGTGGAACATGTGGGGTTGTTGTACTGCCTTACACAAAGAGGAGCAGCCCTGTTGGTCTGGGTGCTGCTCAGAGCTGTGCTGGTTAAGGGGGTTGGGAAGGCTGGCAGGACAGCCCAGGACTGAGGCAAGGCAAGGGCTGGCCTGCGTGGTGACACAGTCCCCCCTCTACTCAACACTTACAGGGAAACAGGGAAGTGCTGTAAGGAGCAGGAGGAAAAGATGGCAGATGGCTACACAGTGAATGCTGTGTAGTGATGGCTGAAGGAGTCATTTAGACTGGGAGCACTGGAGCTGTAGCCAAGCTCCGAGAAGTGTAAATCCCTTTTTCCATGTAAGTACATTGCTGAAATCCTCACTTCAGTGTTTGCCTATTTCAATTCCTACCTGGGCTGATAGGTATGTCGCAACCTGTGTTCTGGTGATGTTAATTTGGTAAGGGTTGGGTACTTGTCCTGTCAATATACACCTATTAAATTCAGAGACAAATGTTACAACATCTATGCAGTAGGGCTAATAAAGGGCAGGATTTAATGAACCATTTCTAATAGGTTTAGAGTCCTTTAATGTTAACAGTATTTTCCTTAGAATAAGAATACTTAAGCTTCAGTGTTATAACATTTGGATCTGCTTGGCTTTTCTGGCTGAAGACTCCAAAGCCCAAACCCAACAGCTCAGGTTTTTGGCAGGACAAGGTTATGCAAGTGCAAATGAGCAGTGAAGCAGTTCTAACAGCACTGGACTCAGGTAGAAGGAGTTCCCTGGAGTATTTGTTTCTGGATTGCAATGGAAATCACACCCAATCTTTAGTAGAGAACTGTTATTATAAGCTTGGATTTCTCCCAGCCTGTATTTGAGTTCTTGTATTGCTACATTAAGATAGATTTTGATTGCCTTTATCAGTGCTTTGTTGGCCATGTTAAGGTTTCTTGCGCTGTTGTGATACAAGGGAGCCAGAGCCCTAAGAGTTAATTAGGATTAGACCCTCTTGGTTAATTAGGACTTTTCCTAGCTGGCATCAATAGATGAGTTCAGGGTAGGATGATACATGCAGTAGTTTCTATCTTACCAGAAATGGTAATAGCACTCTTAAGTGCCTGGGAGCAATAATTCATCTTGAACTTGAGCATAAGCTCCTAACGTGCATCAGTTGGGATGTGCTGGACACAGTTGGCTGTTGGACACAGATGAAGAGTATGTTTGACAGCAGCATTAATAATAATAATGTTAGAAGTGGTACAAACGTAAATGAGCATGTAATTATCTGGTACCATGTAGATTAAATGAATATACATTGCTGAAGAGAATTAGTGAGCAGATGAGGTAGGGCCTGGAATGCTCTAAGAGAAATGGCCAGCAGACCTGAGAAACATCACCTGTGGACAGAACTACTCTCTCCTGATGTTCCTCAGCACAGCAGGCAAGGGAACGTGTGCTGAGCCTGCATATAAAAGTGCTTACCTTTGCTTTAGTAACAGAGGTTTCTACCATGCAAAATGAGAGCCCTGGTAAATGGTTGCTGAGGATGGACCTCCCCATGAAACAAAGAGCAGCTCCTGGGCTCTGGCCTGGCAGTGAGCAGCTCCCTTTGTGCCAGAGCTTCAGCACATGTTGAGTCCTGTCCAAGACTCAACACAATGCCTAATACAATTCTAAGAATGTCTGTGTACAGCAACTGCTTGTCACAGATCACTGCAGGCTTAAATATGAACCAGAACAGTTTCTAATGGAGACAGAATCACAGCATAGTTAGGGTTGGAAAGGACCTTAAGATCATCCAGTTCCACCCCCATTGCCATGGGCAGGGACACCTCACACTAGACCATGGCACCCAAGGCTCTGTCCAACCTGGCCTTGAACACTGCCAGGGATGGAGCATTCACAACCTCCCTGGGCAACCCATTCCAGTGCCTCAGCACCCTCACAGTAAAGAACTTCTTCCTTAGATCCAATCTAAACTTCCGCTGTTTAAGTTTTAACCCATTACCCCTTGTCCTGTCACTACAGTCCCTAATGAAGAGTCCCTCCCCAGCATCCCTATAGGCCCCCTTCAGATAAACTTCAGATGTCAACTACATGGTTGGCCAAAAGTGCTCATGAAGAATCAGAACTCTATGAAGAGCTTCAGGCAGAAGTGGCTCCCCTGCCTTTCCTCTCACAGTGCTATCATCCAGCCATGGGCTCCCTTCCAAACCTTTTCTGCACAGAGGAACGATGTGGGCACGGGTTGGGTGCTGGCATCATGCTTCAGTGCAAGCTCCTGTGTTTGACCACTTCCTAGCCTGGTCTCTACTCACGGATGCTACTGAAGCAAAACTTGTCTCTATCCAGTTAAAAAGTGCTCCCAGCTCTTCAATGGCACCTTCAACAGGCTCAGACAGTGAGGATAATTGCTATCAATAAAAACTATAAAGCTTTTCACCTGACATTTTCACAACTAGGCTGGGCAAAGGTGAGATTATTTAACCTCTTTGGCCTCACTGCCAATGGGTAAGAAAGCAAATTGCATCAGTTCTCTCCAGCTGTTGTAGGCTTAGAGCTTACAAACCTTTTAATTGAAAACCAATTCAATTAGATTCTCTTTACTGCCCCAGCTCCTGACTTGGCATTAGGATGACATTTACTTTCCACTTCAGACTCCTTTTGCACTGGAGCTCGCAGTCCAGCTCACTGATGAATCCTGTTTAGCTTTTCTTTGACTCCATCTCCAACTCTGTATTTTTGCAATATTCTGCACTGCCAAAACCATCTAGAACCCGAAACCTGGAATTTGACACTGGGAATGCTGAGCTGGGAGCTCACGTGAGGTCTCTGAGCATCATCTTTAATGGTGGGAGTTCTGCCAGAAGTTTATGGTCAGCCAAAACGGGTGCAGCCATTCCCTGAGCTTGGAGCTGAGCAGTGAGCACAGCCTGGAGGAGGTCAAGGACACCAAAAGCCACTCTGATTCTCCAGTTGTGATTTGCCCATCAGGAAGAGGTGAGGGAGTCTGTGATTCTCTACTCCTTGGAGCCTTCATGGAGCAGGCTGGCCCCGTGCCCCATCTGAAGCTACCAAGCTGGTGTTCTTAACTCAGAAGCGCCACCATCTCTTTCTCTCTAGGTTAAGTGCATAGATAGATGGCTGCTGCGTGCAAAGCAGGCTCAATGCAAGAGGTAAACATCAGCTCCTGTTCCCTGCAGGCAGAGCTGCCACTTCCCACTTCCAGTGGGCTCAGCTAATGGGAACAGCTGAAACCACGGATTTTATTTGCTATTTAAACAACAGTAATTCCTAAATTAATCTTTCCTGGCTCCAAATGGCCATTAAACTCTGTACTAGGCCACCACTCACCTCTTTTTGAGGTTCCCTTGCTGCATGCAAAGCACTTCCCAGGCAGTCCAAGATGCACCATGCCCCTTTTTTGGCTGAGCTTCCCAGATCCTAGGACACATTTGTCAAGTAAAGCTCTTTGGATCAATCCAGATTCCCTTTTTGGAAGCCACCCAAGGCAGTACTCAGCTGAGATTGATTCTGGTTCTGTTCCACTTTCCATGGACTAATACATCACTTTCCCTTTCACCAACTAACTTTCTAGCAGTAAATCGCAGCACAGGTAGTGAGTTCAGCATGAGGAGAATATGAGGAAGCTTCTTCAAGCTTAGTAAAAATTAAGCACCATGTCATTAGCATCCTGTGGATGCTTGGATATGGACAAGCATGCGGTGATGTGCCACATCAGTGCAGCCCGAATCTTGAAGGCTTCATATCCCTGTGTAACATGGCCTGCAACAAGGTGAATGCTGACTACATGAAGTGGCAGCAGTTCTTGAACTTATGCCAGAAGGAATTAACTTGCTGGTTGGGTATTAAACATCTACTTTGAATGCTCCTGCGATAGGCTGGAGTCTCAGAACATCACAGGTGGCTTTAAGTCTGCATTTGCAAAAGCTCTTGTCTAAAAGTTGGTGCTTCAGATTCTTGGTAAAGAGCTCTGATTGACAGAAAAGACTTAAAAACTAGGATATGCTGAGAGGACTGCAGAGGTGGACTTTAAAGGCTCAGAAGAAAACCTGCAGAGGACACACAGACCACATGCAATGTGAAACTCGTACTGGTACGTGCTTCATCTCAGCCAAACCAACTCTTCCCTGGGCTTTGTCATTTCCCCTGCCTCGGTTAGAAGTCAAGATCCAGTTAGGCTGAGCCTCACTATTGAACCAACAACAGTCAGCAGTAACAATCAACAGCAGCCGGGGCCCTGCAGTGGGAGTTACAATGCAGCTGCAGCTTCTGCCACACTGTTGTGGCAATGCAGGTCACTGAAGGGTATCTCATCTCTGAGAATTCCTCCACCTCCCATGTAATTGCTTTTCAGCCTATGTAGTTCTTATTGTTGCCAGCAGTTATTACAGAAATGGGCAAATGAAACATAACATACTATAAAATATTTATATAACAATTAGTTTGAGCGGTTTTACTATGTGCTTAATTAGAATTAATGTAGAAGAATGACTCTCAAGTGTAAAATCAGTTGATTACACAATGAATAAAATGGGTGCTGCTGCTGCCTTCTGTCACCTGAAGCCCCAGCATGCTCTGGAGTGATACTGGCACTGCATTAAGCAGCAACGCAATGAATTCAAGGTGCCAAGAAAGTAAATGGCTCACCCAGACAGCAAATCAGCAAGACATCCATTAACAGAAATTAACAGCTTGCTTGCTGCTCACATTAGTACTCATAAGGAGCACTGAGCCAGCCCTGCTGATGGTAAATGCAGGTCGTTTGCACTGGTATTTTCCAGCAGCAAGTGTATAGATACCTTGAGCAAGTACTGCTGCTGAGTAAAAGTGATCTTAAAGTTTTAAGACTTGACTGCCTCTTCCTAGTAGCAACTGCACAGTCTTACTGCTGCCTAAGTATACTTGAGCAGATATTAAAACAGGCTCGTACAGAACATCTTGGGGCACTGTGATAGTGGAATTAGTACTTTAGAGATTAAACCTTCTCCATTACATGAAGCAAGTAAGTTCACACATGGAGCTGCTGCTTCTTCCCCTTTGAGCTTTTCCCTCCCTGCTGGAAGCTTGTTTCTTGCCTGCTGGGCCAGACCTCACAGCCATACCCCACACACCTTCACCCAATGCACATCCAAAGGCCCTTGGATGGCACCATCCAGACACCAGGGAGGGCCCAGGGGCTGCTGCCTCCACCACCACTGTGCTCATCACCCACACTGACCCCTTCAGATCTGCCTTTAGCAGCACAGAGCTTTCATAACCCCACACTCCACCCCTCCCTGTACCTGCACAGCTCCTTCTCTCGTGGTGTGCTTATCTGCTAAGGCAACGTCTGTGTCGCTGTATTTTAGGAGTGATGGTGGTGAGCTCTGAAGCTTTGCATTGCCTGTTGATGTAGCAGCATCAAAGAATAATTAGAAGGATGTTAGGATTTTCTTCCTTAGTATTTCCAGCAGCACATGGTCAAGTCTCAGCTGGGTCAGGATTAGACACTGTAGAATCTGGGCTTGGGGCACCTTCCTGCAGCCAAGGCTCACAGGAGCAAAGCTTTGACCTGAGGATCCCTGTCATGACTAAGAGCAGAACAGCTTTAAAATGATGTCAAAGCTTATTTGACTGTAGCTGATGGCTGTTTCCAAGAGCACTCAATGCCCTGCAGCCATCAGTATTCCCAGAAGCCAAGAGCAACTCTTTCCCTGAAACCACAGCTCACCTCTGTTGTAGCCAAACTGAAAGGCAATAAAAGACAAAATTCTGCTCTAAATATTTCCACATGGGAGTAGGAGCAAAAGGCAACGGCAGTTTGTTTCTCAGGAAGGGAAGTACTTGGAAGGCAGTAGCAGCTAGGAATAGAGGTGCCCTTCACGCCAGCACCAAGAACCCTGCAGCAGCTTTCCGTAGGCAGTGTGGATGCAGGCTGGTCCCAGGTAAGCTTGAGACAAGATGGAACCATCTGTAACAAACAGACTGACAAAGCAGTTTAAAAATACCGAAATATCCCATGCAAATGGTTCCAAAAGTTTATTGAATATTTAATTTACAAAAATCATATCCCTATGAGGTGTTCTAGGCAAAATTGGCTAAAATAAACTGCATAGAAAACCCAACCCTATAGTAATGCAAATACAACATGGAAATGAGACCATGAGAAGGAAGAGAAATATAGAATCATGACACACACATGACATTCATTGAGGATTGTCCCAACCACCCAAGAATTGGTTCAATGCGATGCCTTCTCCCTAGTTACATTATACATCTGACCATTTTACACAGGACTTCTATATTCCCTTGGTCCAAATCTTTGTATTCTTTCTTAGTTACTGCACCAGTTCTGCCATTCCCATTTGGACCAGAAGGTGGAAACAGACAGTACGTACACTGAACACGTGCGCTATTAGATGCAACTTGCTATCTTTGGTAGGGACCCTAAATCTGCAGTGAAGTCACCTTCTAGAAGGACAAGTTTCAGTTTTGGCAAAGAACAGGTTTAGTGCTGTTACTCAGTAGAACACTACAGGAAGTTTGTGTTGACCACAGGAAAAGTGCAGTTGGTCTTGTAAGGTTTAATTTATATGGGGTTTAAACCTAATCATTTGTATTAACATTCCTTGACTCAAATATGGTTGCATAAAAAGTTATTACTGCACAGCAGGCTACTGCCTGTAAGGGCAAAGGATGTACTGCATGCAGCAATTGCATCCTGCCCTTTTCCCCTGCTTAAAGCAACAAGTCTGCTCCTGCAGGTGGTCACAGATTTGGATGCCAGTTTCCCTTGCTGAGTGTCTCAGCACTTGTACAGGAGCTTCTCCTGGGAAAGAGGAGGGTGAAACCAAAACACAAAGTAAAGGAATTTGGGATAATCAGTGCTAGAGTGGTTGCAGCCCTCCTCTGGGATCACATGAACAGAAGGAGCAGGAGCAGGAAAACACTTAATAATAAAAATCAATGTAAAAGCCAAGGAGCTTCACTTTAAGAGAAGGAAAAAGTAACCAGACTGTTTCCTTCCTAACATTAATATTCCATAAATATTGGACAGGTTTTGATTAACTGCCAGTAGCTGCAAATTTCAAGCATTCTCTTTGCTTTGTCAAGCACTATCTGGAAAAGAAATGAAAACAATATGCACCTCCTCAGTCCTCCCCACTCCCCCACAGTGGGAAATGCAAATAACCTGCATAGCCATGATCTCCTTAGCTGAAAACATTTAGTGGAAGACTAACTAGACTTAAACACTAAGTAAATCTGCTCACTTATGAGTAAAACATGCACTATTACAACAGACAGCTAGTTGTCCTCCAAAGGCTTTTTTATGACAATTGCTGATTTGGCAGAGAGATGTTCTCCAAATGCATGAAAATCATTTTTCGAGCCTTAGTGAAGAACATGGTAGTTACAATATATTAGCGATTTCTGTGGCATAAACATCTTAAAAAGCATCAGCAAAGTATTAAATATAAAAGCAGTATGTATATACCCCTCCATCCTCAGAAAAGCATCATGATTTGTAGTGTAGTAAGTCAGATTTATTGACTGGGGAATTAAGGCATAACCAGGAGACAGGAGGCTTCATTGTCTCAGCTCCACATAGTTGGCAGGGAACAACCCATAGCGGCCTTTGCAGACCCCCCTCCACCAGCCATCATCGATCATTTCTATGTTGGTGATGATGTCATCTGGGTCAAAGGAGATCTCGTCATCACCCGCTGCAGAGGGAGTGGAAGAGGCTCAGTATTCACACGGGGCAGTTCACCTACCACCAATCACACCACAGACACCCCTCGCCTTCCCCTCTCCCATCAGGCCGCCAGGCAGTGGCTGTCAGCAAAGACGCTCCCCCATCCTCTGGCAGGATGGTTCTTACCTACTGCATTTTAAGTGCATTTCTAACTTGGAGCAACAATTCCCCCCTAACACACTGAAAATCACTTCATGGTCTTGATCTCTCCTCAGAACCAATCAGTCACGATTTGCAGCACCCCTGTCTGCCCAGGGTTTAACGAGTGCTAACAGTTGGTTAAAAGAGCTTTTGAGAACTCCCACTCTCTCAGACACAGTGGTTAGTAGCTTTCAGAAGCAGCTCAGTGCTATTGCTCAATCCCTAAATCTTCACAGTTTTATCTCATACATTACTACAAGAGGTGACAAGCTGAGGGTTGGAACTGGATGATCTTCAAGTCCTCTCCAACCCCAACTCTTCTATGATTGGCAAAGGAAAAATCCAGACTTATCTGTGCAGAACAAAGTTTTCAAAGGGAAGGTTAAAACCAAGAGCTTTGCTTACCAGCTTGATAATCGTAAAGGGCTATGGCTGTAATCCCAAGTTCATTTTCGTATTCATCATAAGCATTTTCTTCTAGAAAGAGAGAGATAGGAGAAAAATCAACAGCATGAAGTGCACTACCTGTCACCTGGAGTTCTTTCCTGTGGTGCTCCTCCTTTAATTCTACTGCCAACCCCCATAGGAAGGAGGGAACAAATGATGCAGGTTTGAAACGTGCTGATGCTCCTTCTGAAATGGATTTTTTCCCTAAATCACCCACAATTAAAGCCTGAAGGAAGCATTCACAAGTAGGCATTCAATAGGGTATAAAATAGACATGATCAGCCTTATAACACTTTTGTAAGTGTGACAGGACAGCCACTGAGCTCAAGATCAAGAGTAAGAGACTATTTAATACCAGTTAAGTCTGCATGGAGCAGGGGAGAAAGGGGCCTGTTTAAAATTCGCAGGTTTTGGTACAGAGGAAGCAGATTCATTCTTCACACCTCGTTTGGTAGAAGAAGAGGTGAGAAAAACAGGAATTTGAAAGAACCTTTATTCTTGCAGTTTCAGTTAGTTTTGGACATCCTCACTCCATTAAAGGCACAGCGCACATCACTTCCATTTCAGAGTCCAGGAAGCACTGACAGTGTTGTGCTTGGCAGGGCAGCGCACATTTTCTCTCTGTGCTTTCTACACAAGCTGAGCTGTGTTGCACAGGGGCGCAGTGGTAACCACTTCTGAAGTTCTTTTTGAACTGATACCCTAGGGAGCACCAGAATTACTGCACCATCATCTCCCAAGTTAAGTAACTTTAACCTTGCTCCAGCTGCACCTTCGTTTCCTAATTAAAGTTTGCTGGTGAAGAATCTAAGAAGTCTCATCAGACTGAGACTTCAGAGAACTAGGACAGTGTCCTGTCAGCACAATGATTCATTAAGTCATTGCACATGGGAGTAATCTTTATCTTATGAGGTTTAATATCAGAAATAGACACTCTACCTGCTTGGTAATGCTCTCCTGCCCCTGCCACTTCATAGACAGTCTCTGGTTCGTATTCTGCCTCTCGCTGACTCACAGCTTCCTGGTAGTCTGACTCTGCAGCTTTGTAGCTGGGCTCTGGTTCACGTGCAGCTGAATACGCGGTGCTGTTGTAGGCAGGCTCTGCTTCATAGGAAACTGCGTCCTGCAGAAGTACAGGTGAGGTCTGTCAAGGGTGTGTAAACAGGTTCCTACGCTTAGGATCAAAAAGCAGGTACTGGAAGTGATTCTAACCTCATAGACTGGGCTTGAGGGTGCCTTCTGCTCAGCTGGCTGCGTGGCAGGAGATGGTGGTGGAGTTTGTTTTTTGGCTTTAGCTTGTTCCTAATTGAAGAGAAAGAAAATCTTCATTGCAGTTGATGTCATGACTCTGAAGAAGAAACAAGCCTCCAGTAAGGAAGATGACAGCCAGCCTATGCTGCAATAAACTGATGCAAACAGGCAGCAAAGAGGGCTGCACTGGCTGGACCATTGGATCTGCCTGAAGGTTCAGTGTTGCTGGACAGTAAAGCCTCAGAAATACAGCAAAGAAGAGAAAGAAGTGCAGAAACAAACCGTGTGCAGTATGTACACGTGAGCATGTTTAAAAATGCTCTGAGGCACATTTCCATAGGAGCTGAATGGTTTCTGTGTCCAACAGATTCATTCTGTTCATTCTGCTAGGCCTCATGTTCCATTTTAGCCTAAGTTTAGAGAACTTGAAGCCCACGTGTTCTGATTGTACAACTGATCTATTATCTTTGATGAGAAACGACCCTGCAAGCTCTTGCAGGTCTGCAAAACCTCTCCAAGGCAAAAGACTGAACAGCTCAGACAAACCTAGGTCCTAAATACTGACAATGAGGGATTCAAATGTTCAGAAGAGCTCTATGCTGTAGAAATAAACCCAGTATTGCTACTGTATTCTGTAACATGGATCTGAATCAAGTGTTCTCTGGCACTCAGGCTGTGTGTGCTGTGGCATCCCACCTGTGAATCAAAGGGCACATCCACAATCAGCATTAGAAAGCCAGGATCCCATAGCACAAGAAGTGCAACACTGCTTGCATGACTTTGAAGACTTTAAAAAGAATCAGCTATTTTCTTTTGCCTTTCTTTCTTTACCATAGGGGATAAGAAAAACGGGCCTAAGTTTCTTCTTTATTGTAGTAAAAGAAGAGAGAATACGTTATGAGAGACTGTGCACGTCAGTTGTTTCGGTCCGTCAAGCTGTAACTCCCCAAAGGACTCTCAGGATAAACAGTGGTCCAGGGATGAAGGCATAGCAATCTCCTACAAAACATTTCTTCCTTCCCTCTGTTTGGCACAGCTCAGGAGAAACACAACAAAGAAAGAAAGCAAAGTGGGTCTTGAGAACAGAGCCAGCTTTGAAGACAATTCAAAAGCCCAGTGCTGTCCTTCCTGGAAACAGTCAGTCCGGATGCAAGCAGTGCTCCCCCCACTTTCAACTCCTGTGCTACCGCACAAAAAGCACCAGCAACGTGTTTCTTAGAAGTCAAATCTGAGTTTGGGGACAAACTAAATAGCAATAATCCATTAACAGTGTCAAACATGGCAACAGCTCGAGTAATTTGTCCTAGGAAATGGGTCTCTGAAATCCAGACTACAGCCTAGGACAGGCACAGAGTAACTGCCCTAAAACATTTAAACTGCATGGTCCCCCCTTCAGGCTGGGTTTCTTCCTCGCTGAAATGCTCCATGGGAATGAGCATCCTGCTTTGTTCTCTAAGGTAGCAGAGGCCGGCTAAATCATGTCAGTTCAAACCAGCAGCTAAAGAGCTCCCTGAACACCATTTGACTGTGTGGTATATGTGAAAAGCAAGAGAAAAAGGATCACCAGTAAACAGGGCTCTTGAAGGAACGCAGCCCATATGTACTTTCCCATTGTGGGAGCATGTATGCCCACACACTTTTGTGAAGTAAGAAAGCTTTCTGCTTCTACAAGGAAGTTCACTTGAGTCAAAGTCCATCCCCACCCTTTACAGTAACTGTGGACAGTGTGGCTTACATCCCTCCTCTTTTCCTGCTCAGCCTGTGAGTGAGGGCACTGCAGCCAGTGCCATTTTAGTTTCCCTTTAAACTCATTCTCCCTCCCTCCCTGCAGTATCACACAATTAAGCATGGAGATGCTCAGGCTGGAAGAACATTAATCATCTGGTTATGGTGGAATTTAAATACCAGTTTGGGAGGAAATATCGATGTGTCCAGGCAACAGAGTTTGATGAAGCACAAGAAAAAAATCAAGCATAATGGTGTGAATTTAACCCACACTTACAGCAAAAATAACAGTAAAGAAACTAAGTCATTTCTGAGACAGAACTGGGGGGGGAAGACAACAGTTCAATGACTCATGAGAACCTGTGTTACTACATTTAAACCCTTCTGGAAAACTGTTTCCTCAACAAGAGGAAAGCTCAATGAAAAGATGAAGTGGGTAAAAAAAAAGCCTAAATTCACCCAAAATGAATGGCAAGACTGCTAATGGAGAAGGTGAACCTCTTCCTCCACTCAGCCAAGACTACAAACCCATGCAATGGAAGGGAATGCTAAGCAGAAAGCCTGGTTACTTACAGTACCAAAATGGCCAGGCCACGCTGGGACAAGGAGAGCCAAGAGGATGATGCACTGGCACATAGCTGCTACTCCTTGTGAAAACACAACTGTGGTGCAATGAAATCACACAGTATTACAGAATATACTGATAGCCCTACTTGTCAAGACATAAAAAGCATGCCCTGAAGACATGGCCATCACACGAAGTACCTCTTGTACTTGTAGCAAAGGTACAGTAGAGCAAAAAAAAGCCAAGAAGTACTGAAAAGATCGGTCTGAGGTATCAGAGTTGCCACCTGCCCTAGGAAAGAGACACTTCCATCATGCAGCAGCCAAGAGGTGAAACACTGAGTTAAGACAGAGTATCCTGCAACAAGAGAACTCGTACCACCTGAGACTCGATAATGAGTCCAGTTCTCTACTTCAGAACACTCACCGTAAGACCCAGGTGTTCAAGGATGGACTGGTTACAGGGACTGGCCTTTTGCAGAATTCCCCCAGAAGCAACCAAATCAAAGCAAGGAAGTAACAGTCCTTGGCTGAGAAATGCTGCCTTATCAACTACCATCAGCATCCTTCAGGTGACCTGAGAAGCTTCAGAAAGGCTGAGAAGTCCTAAAGACACCACACACTTGTAAGAACAAAGCAGAAGTAGTGATGCTGGAATGGAGTTACTGCCAGGTGCAAATACAAACCTCAGAGAAAATAAATGCAAGAGCAGAGTGAATGCTGAGAAAGCCCATCTTCCCTTGGGCCTGATATTTGTTAGCAAGTCTCAGAAGTAACTGGAAGCAAGAGCAAGAAAGGGATCTCCTGGGTGCAGAACAGCCTTATTAACAATGCAGTACTTGTGATATCCATCAGCCCATATCATGGTTCTTCCTTATTTGGAGACCTGTAAAAGTATCTGCTAAATTAAATCCTGCTAAGATAATAGTGCTGTTTGCTGTAAGTCACAAGTCTTAATGTTATCCACACCCAATGTGCTGACGGAAGAAAATGAGTGTTAAGATGAGGGAGATCTCCTGAAGGAGTGGATCTGCACTTTCAAGAGCAATGTACACCTCAAGGTTGGCTCCAGGTTGTGTCCAAAAAGAGTTATTTGTTCCCATTTTTCATCACCCCATAGGACAGCCCCCAGAGCTGAGGGACTACAGCTCTTTCAATAGTGTTGCAGTCTTGGTGTCAAGGACAAGGGCTGGAGAGGATGAGTGAAACATCACTTTGTTAGGGCAGCAGCTAGGTGCCAGACCTAGATACTGGCAATGTGTTAAGCCTAAACATACTGAAACATGCTGGGAACAGTGGACAGTAGTTCAGGAGCAGAGACAGCCTGGCAACAGCTAGAGGAGTTATGGGGCTACCAGCTGAAGAGCTACACCAGAAGAAGGTGGTGACACACACTGATAGCATTTTGCTGTGGCTCTCAGTGAGCAAGTGGTGAAGCATTCGACTGTTCTCATCTGAAAAGCTCGCAGAGCAACTGCACAGACTGGATGCAGTCCAGCTTTACTGCTCTGAGGAGTGGGGAACCAAGAGATTCTCCTCAAAGCAAAGGATCAGCTTTTCTCTGTGTGCTGGAGGATGGTGCCAATGCTGAGAATGACACAGGGCAGTCCCAAGTTCACTAAGGCTCAGAGTGGCACCCCCAAGCAGGCTTGATGACCTTATCCAATAGAAAAGACTGAATTCTTAACTTCAGCTCTCTCCTCCTCTCCTAGCTTTAAGATGCTCTGTTAAAGGTGCAACAGGACAGTAACGAAACCCAATAGTTAGGGTAAGGTATTAAACCAAGTCCACAGGGATGAAAGGCAGCATTAGAAGAAATTACTGATATACAAAGATGAACTCCCATTCATCTTGTGATATATGCATGCAGTGAGCATATGGCTTCAAGATGTACGGTGTGAGCATAAGGCAAAAGAGGTGATAAGCTGAAAGAAAAAAAAAAACCAAAGCAGCTGTCACTTTAGATGGAGACTGGATTTATCCTATAAAGCTAGAATGTCCCAGATAAGTTTCAGATCAGAGCTAGGTTACCACAATCCTATCATGCATTTAGTTCTTCCTACTTGTAAAACAAACTATTTACATAAAGTCTGAACTTGTGATGGATTAGACCATACTGATGGAATGGGATGAGCACCAGAACCTTGACATTCTGTAGCAGCATCCCACTACGAGGAAGTATCTGCCACATCTGAGAAACCAGTCATTGGGTCTGTCCCATTTGTTGTCAGGCAAAGGACCAAACAGATCTGAGAAACCATCTGACAGTCTTTTCTGGATTCCAGACGTCTTATGGAGGATGTTGAGACAAATTCATATGCAAAAAGACGTATTAGTGGGGCCTGCAGTAGGTGGGCTACACTGGGTCTAATAATGAAAGATACTTTAGGTGGAAAATAAAAACAAAGGAGGAAAAAGAGAGAGATAAGAAAGAAGGAAATGGGAAAGCTCCCCCATAGCTAGCCAGGAAGAGCAATGACAAGAGTCCCAGACAAGCACTCTCCTCTGGAAGAGTCTCTTCAGCATAGCAAGTGGCAATAAAGATGTTGATGAGGCTCACCACTTTTCCTGTGCATCTCCTTGAATACTATGTGCTTTCAATAAGGACCTGCTCGATCTCCCTACTGGTTATTCCTGCTTGGAACACTAGCAGCACTAGTTCTAGCATCCTACTTAGGTATCAAGTGTTTTATACTCTCAATGCACATGTATGGCTAAGTAGTATTTATTCAGAATTTAAAGGATTGTCTTCTTTTGTGTGCTATGCTTACTCTTCTCTAGTGTAAACAAATATATGTAAAACAAGAAGAGAAGAAGGAGGTGATCCTGCCCCTTACTCTGCTCTTGGAGTATTGCGTGCAGTTCTGGTGTCCTCAACATAAAAAGGACATGGAACTGTTGGAACAAGTCCAGAGGAGGCCATGAGGATGGTCAGGGGACTGGAGCACCTCCTGTATGAAGACAGGCTGAGAAAGTTGGGGCTGTTCAGCCTGGAGAAGAGAAGCCTGTGTGGAGACCTCACAGCAGCCTTCCAGTATCTGAAGGGGGCCTGTAGGGATGCTGGGGAGGGACTCTTCATTAGGGACTGTAGTGATAGGACAAGGGGTGATGGGTTCAAACTTAAACAGGGGAAGTTTAGCTTGGACATAAGGAGGAAATTCTTTCCTGTTAGGGTGGTGAGGCACTGGAATGGGTTGCCCAGGGAGGCTGTGAATGCTCCACCCCTGGCAGTGTTCAAGGCCAGGTTGGACAGAGCCTTGGGTGACATGGTTTAGTGTGAGGTGTCCCTGCCCATGGCAGGGGAGTTCGAACTGGATGGTCTTAAGATCCTTTCCAACCCTAACTATTCTATGAACTATTCTATGAAGGGGAAAAGAGGGACTACTCTTAATGCCAGCATCAGTTGCTTCCCATTCCTTGCCATATCAGTGTTTACCAGTATAAGGCAGTGAGATCAGAGTAACAGCAAGGGAAACTGCTACAGCAGCTGTGGACAAACACTGCTGCAGCAGCTTGTGTGAAAGGTCACACAGCTGCAGAGAGAGGCCTTCAGGATTACTGATAAGGCACCTCAGGCATTGTGTAACAAAAGAAATGAACAAGACACTACGGGTGAGTTACAAGACACAAGAGTCCTCCCATCTCAGCAGCGGAGTTCCACCAAATATGAAAGTCCTATAAAGCAGCTAAGATGTAGGTTCTGACTAAGCATTTCCTGCAATTATTTTTCTTCTGAATAACACAAAAATCACAAAGCTTTTAACCATGCCAATGCTGAACTAAGATTCTTAATTCCCAAACTAAGATTCAGTTAACATTTGGAAGGTTATTTCCCCTATCTCATGGGCACGTGCTATACCAGTGGGTGATACCACCTCCATCTTCCACAATAATGGCTCCAAAAAACTAGCATTACCAATCAGAATCATGATATTAAACTACTTGAACAAGCACTCTTGTAGGACCACGTCTCTTCCCCTTATGAGCTCCTCTGTGCCCATGGGAATCTGGTACTCCCAAAAGGCACAGAAGGAAAAGGTCAGGCTGCAAATGCTAGTGGTCAAGATGAGCTTATGTATTTTGGGACAGGCCTAATAAAAACATATATATTAAGTGTTCCTCTATCACCCTGTCTGATGTCTGATACACACATGGTGCATGCTGATAGGTGGCTGGAGTTGCAAACAGGTAAAGCACAGGTACAAACACAGGAAAAACAAAGAACTTTAAGGTCTGGCTTGAAAAAGGAAAGTATCTTTCCTTAAAAGATTCTTTTTTCTCCCAACATTGCACTGAAACACACAAAACACGCTGTTCAACTGGGATCTGAATCCTACTGACCTCCAGTTTCCTTCGAGCCTCTTCCTGTTCTTGTTTTTCTCTGGCCATTCTTTGGGCTCTCTCAGCTTCTGCCTTCCTTCGGTCTTCCTGCTCTTTTTCCTTGGCTAGGTTTTCAAAGTTAGCTCGGATGCTGCTTGTTTTATTAGCAACTGTAACATTAAATGAAATTCCAATGTTAAGGTTCTGAGTAAAGGTAGCCTGGAATGAGCTTCTGGTACAAATTTCTGCTAGGATTGAACATGTTTCTGCTTTTCTACTCTCTGACCTCACAGCCCATTCGGGAAAGTCCTTTTATCCCTCTTCTATCCCAGTGATATTCCAGGTTTTTGAACATTATTACCTGCAAAAAAGGATTTAGGGCCACTGTCTTACCAGCTTCTACTGGCTTGGTCTTCTGATAAGTTGATGCTGGTTTCTCAATATCTTCAAAAGTTGCTGCATTCTATCAGTAAGGAGAGAAAGAGTACATTAAAACACACAAATTCATAGACATTCAGACAGCTTCAATCTGTGACATTTTACTGTGATACTGCCCCTGGTTTTGAGAGCATCAAAATAAAATCAGGAAGAATCAAAACTTGACAAATGGAATAATCCTTTCTGTAAATTGAACTACAGAAGAATTAATCTCCAGGGGCAGGTTTAAACATATTCAAATCCTATTAATTAGAAAACAAATGTAGCTTATGAACAGGTGACTCATCAAAACTAAAAATGAGTCAATGTCCTAAACATTTATTGTGTAGCTGTTGCTGTTCTAATCTACATTGGGCAGGATTTTCATGAAGGTAAAAGCATCCAGTCTCCTTAAAGAAGCAGATATTGTTAAAACAATATTGTATTTGAGAACAGTATCAAAACAGGAGGGCTTTTTAAATGAATGGTCTTGAGTCCTGAAGGCACAAATAAAAAGATCCTACAGACTGTCAAACTCTGCTACTTTCTCACTTTTAAATGTCCTACATAAAGCTGAGAGTCAATGTATTCAGTAGATAAATCTCAGTGAGGACTTTTTCATGGACAGGTAGAAGGGGAGTATCAGCTGCCCTTTTACTGTTACAGAATACTAAACTAAATTACCCTAAAGAGAAAGTTCCTGATAATCAAAGTGGGCAAAGTTGGTAGGTAAAAGACACCTATTTTAAGCAGTACACTAGAAGGATATCCTCAAGATATAAGGCATCAGCTACACGTTAGAAGACATGACTGAAATTGTGGAATTAATGGATTTTCTCATTATTGCATATAAATTCTACTATTCTTTCATTTCCATGCTTCCGTTTTCAATACTTATTTATATACACTACACCAATGTACACACAGACATGTGTGTAAACTGGCATCAGTGCTGTGTATATAAACTGGCTTTTTAAAGATTTAGAAAAGCACAGAACTCTACTCTTAGACTGGAGAAGTATCCAGAAATCGGGAGCTGAATCCTACAGATCTAACCAGACTATACTGTATCCCTACAGACTATTTGTCATGGCTCTTTTAAACAACTTACCTTATCCATCCGATCTTTCTGTACTCCATACTTCCCACCAAATCCTTTTGCATAATCTAAAATCAGGATAAAAGGGTTAGAGCAGGGACTTTGTTACCCCTCCCATCTTTCTGCCAAACGCAAATAGCCATTTCAAATGCAAATAAATAGCCATCTCAGCTGCATGCAAAGGTACAGTGACAGCCGCCAAAGAAAATGCAACCTGGTTTTAGATGCAGAAAGGATACACAAGAGCCTTCAGGTACACCAGCAGATGACAGATTGTGGGCCACATGCATTCTCTGAGTAAACATTAAGCTGAGGATTGATAAGGTATCAAGCAAGGAATAAGGGATGAGCCCTTCTAACGCATCACTTCTGTAACACAGCCTTTCACAGCACCAATTCTTAGCCCTCTGCAGTAACCATATAACCTAAGCGATTTTGCATTGCTCAAAGGAGCACTATCCAGTCTTCGGTGACCACAGAGGTGGTGTTTTTTTCTCTTTAACATGGTAAAATCTATGAATGACAGGCAAATACAATAAATTTCTCATTCTAGTGGATTTGGTTGTGATACCCAACTGATGGATGTTAAAAGTCATTGGTCATAACTCCTGTTCTAACATGGAAAGGGGCAATTCCACAAGACAGCATGAGCCTGCAGCAACTCACAACCACAGAAATGGTGTGCCCATGCTATTCTGTACCACCCTTGAGCTGCACACTCTTCTGCTCACTTGATGCTGACTCCAGCACTTGTTAAGATTCCACAATCAGTGGCATTAACAACAAAAACAAGTGCCCCAAAAACAGCTTTCTGCTCTTTGTAGTGAGTTAGTACTGAGAGAAACGTCTGATGAGCATCAGAAACAGCACAACAGAAGCAGAAAGAGTGAGCAGCTGGAAAAACACCTTCCTGGTGGTAGTGAGCTGTAGGAATGTGCCCTTAGACTCTGTAGATGCACAGGCTTTCCTATACATCCCTGAATATAATTACTCCTTCTCCTCTTAGCCCCAAAACCACTTGGGTCCGGCTATTTTAGCGCATGTACTTGTGCTCTGCTAAAGCACATCTGATGGTGTATTTGTGTCGCTATAGCACAGAAAAATCCTATCAGAATGAACAACCTCATTTTCTTCAGCTTGGTATGTATTTTCAGCCAGAATAAATGTACTAAACTTACATTTTCCTGATCCAGACTTCTCACTTTAAGATAACGGAAAACCAGGAATTCATGGTTTGTACCCCAACTATTTCACAATGAATAAAGAGAGCATGAATAAAGAGCATTTGCTCACCCAAGAAGCACAAACATTCCCTATTTCTTGTTTTAACGACTATATTCATTTTTAAATGATCTTGCCATAACTCATTGCTTGTTACTGGTTCCATCCATGGCCCTTAGCTGAGTATTTTTCCCCACCAATTTTTAAATGCAAAACTTCACATTTACTCTAAAACTGGTCAGTGTGATGCCATTAACATCATGATACTAATAATGTTATGATTGCATTGTATATACAGCTATTAAATAAATGCATATTATAGAGCTTTTAACTAAACATTGTCTATCTCTTTCCTGAAAACAGGCTTGCTTTATGCAACACTGTTAAGAGTGAAACAGAAGAACACTGCCAGATCATGTGGGAATAGAAGCGCAAGAAAGTGTCTGCACATTACTAGCACCAATCTACTCAGAGAACTATTTAAGACTGTGTAAGAAGTGGCTGCACTGTTAAGAGAGTAATAAGTGAAAACGGTGCCTTTTTGAGATTCATGCTTGGCTAGTTTCTCCTTGTAATCAAACCCCACAGCAGATGGGTCCTGCCTTTCTGTCTGTACACCAAATTTCCCTCCGAAGCCACTCTTATAGTCTGAAAAAGCCACATGACACTCAAAGTTTTTGCAGTATTTTCAATTACCAATCATTTTGAATGGTGAAAAAACCATCTCAATATACTTTTGTAAGAGGAAATTCAAAAGTTTCCATTTGAGATCAGGAAGAGGTCAACATGATTTATCAGACCCTAGCCAGAACACCATTCTGAAGTCACAGAATAAAGCACTTCACAATGTTCAGAGATACTGCATAATGCACTTGTATTTAATCAACTTACAAACACAAATACACACACATAATACGTTCATCAGAACGAAACATACAAAAGGATACAGGAGACTAAAATGTGTGGTTATCATCAGTGTGCTTAGTACTTGTACACTAGAGATCTGACTTTCAAAGAGATGTTAAGATAGGGTAGAGAGGCTATCCTCCAGATAGTCCTACACAGCACTGGTTAACAGAAGAGGAACAATCCTGCTTCTGCGCTGCTTGAGCTAAGAGTTACGACCATTCCCAAATGCTGCTTTAAGAAGAGCCATTATAATATATGGTATAAAATGAAGGCACAAAAAGGGAGGAGGCCTTCAAGTAATCCTCCTGGATAAATCTGAGGATCACTTTTAACTTCTTTAATTGAAAAACAAACCAATTAATTTTGTTTCTTTAAGTTAAGGGTGGTGATAGGCAGAGGGCTGGGGAGCAACTTCTGCTCTGGGTACCTTGCACTCCATAGGAATAGGTACCTCAACTGGCAATGAGAAAGGACAGCATTAGATATTAGATTACCCCTGCATAAAACCAGGGGTACATATAACAGAAACCAGAAAAGGAAGATTATTTGTGGAAAGTACAAAGAAATGGTTAGTGTGTGGTTTGAACAACTCAACTGAAAAAGTTAAAAACAATCCAGGCTACCTGCAAACTCATAAAGCTTCTCCAGTGAGAATTTATTACTAGAGTGATAAATCTGGAGAAGTCAGAGCTTCTGGGGACTCAGATGCATTAAATCGGCTTTGCAGACACCAGTACACCCAATACACAGCAACCATTCAAACACAGAAAAAGGAGACCCGTGTCAGCTACTGTGGCCAAAAATACCACAGGAGGAGGGTTCACACAGGGAAGAGAAATGTCAAAATGAGGGAAGTCAGAAAGAAAGGCAAGGAATTGTGAACTGATATACCTATCTGGGATTCGTGCAGCTGCACTTTCTCCTGGTGATCCCAGCCAAGTGCACATTTGTCTTGTCTGTCTGTCTGCACACCAAACTTGCCTCCAAACCCCTTTACATAATCTGTATGCATGAAGTTTCAGAAAACATTATTGCAGTTTATGACTGTAAAGAGTATTTCATAAAAAACAACACAGTAAAATGTTATGGGGTAAGTTGTCCTGTCATTAATGATAGTATCTTTCCCCCTTTCCCCTCCCTGCTACACACTGTCTCAGCAGAGGGGTAGGATACCCATTCAGTAACTCTGGGATCACGGAGCAAGGAAGCACCACAAATCCAGTGCAGGTTACAGCACACAGACTCAATAGTATTTAAAGATGTGAAGAGTCTGATGCACCTCCTACCTAAAGCGACATGTAGAGCACAGATACAGAAATAATGAAGGACTTGATACCTTCTCTGAATACCACAGACCTGTGCAATTACACATTTATTTCAGTAACATCCCTATAGACATGAAGTCCATTGGAAATGTGCTTGTGAAACACACAGGGACAGTTTACAATGCCTTCCTTTTCATTTAAGGGGAACAAAAATCTGCATAGACAAAGGGGAAACACACATTTACCACAAAAAAACCCCATCCTAACCAAAACATTTAACCCAAGTTTAAAAAGCTGCTTGATTTGAACTAGTTATTTTGAAATAAAATAATAAAAGATTTTGTGATTCATGTTTTGCCTTGATATTCAAAGGCAACAGCACTTTTTGTCCACTTTGTCCTTGTCAACACCATATTTAACACCAAAGCCCTTGGAATAATCTAGACATAAGAGTGAAGAATTTTCTTTGTAAGCGTTCAATAACAAAGCATTACCTTGAAAAACTGTGATAATCAGACCTGCTAACATTACACCCTGTATTAAATGAAGAACTGACATCCCCATTCAATCTTGGTTCCAGACACTTAAGTTATAAATACTTCAGAATTCTTTAACTCTTCAGGATGGAAAATAAAGCAGCATCATGTGGAGTTCAACTGCTGGGCAGTATCAGCAATTCTGCTATTTTGATTCCCTGATAAAATTCTTCAGACACTTAGAGCAAAGTGAACATCAAAACCAATGTCAGCAACAGCCTGGATGCTCCTAAACAAACACCCCCTTGTACTCTTTGGCATTTCTAGAGTGTAAATGCTTCTCTGAGATAAGAAAAGAGATAGTGAAAGTGTCACAATTTTTCAATGAAATGGTCAATTTTTGATCAGACCTGCCTGGAAACCTGAGTAGCAACACAATAATAACAACTCTGAATCTGATAAATGCTTCCAAAGTAAGAGCAGTTGGCTCATCACTTAAAAGCAGTCAAATCCTGTGGTTCAGGTTTCTTTTTTAGAAGTTCCAAGTTTTCAGCAACATCAATTTTATTCAGTGTTAACTTTCAGCAGGATATGAGGAGTTCAACAGATGTAAAAAATCCTAGTATTTTACAACACTGCCTTATCGTGACTGCCTACTACATTAGAGTATGAGCCCACTACTACATGTGCCTACTCGCCCTTCTGTGGCTCATGTTTTACCCTGTAATCAAACCCCACTGCACTCTTGTCCACTCTGTCAGCCTGTACTCCCTATTTTGCACCAAAACTACTTGAACAGTCTGCACTGAGAGTAAAAATGAGATTATGAAGCTTTTAATGGAACCATCACAGCAACTGAGGGGAAAAAAAGTTCTTTCAAAATGAAATATTGCTCTTTAGCACGCAAAATAAAGTTTAAACACAGAAAATAAGATGGGCAACAGCCCTATAGTTTATGATGGTTCCTCTTAAATCTACTCCTTATTTCCAACAGGGTGCAATACACTAAAGAACAACTCCCAGTATTCCTAAAATGATTATCACTTCCTTGATCCTCACTTGTAAAAGACAAATAAGACTCATGATGGCAATCATGATGATGCTATTTCCTTGTCTCAAAACCTCATCAGCTCAGGAAATAGCTCTGAAATTCAGTTTTTCATCTTGTTTTCCTCACAACCCCCTCAACATTTGATTCATTGAGAACACCACTAAACAACTGCCTCGCTAAACAAGGTCTTTTCCCAAACAGTAGAAGAGTAGAGATCTGTTCTACTATTTATAAAATACATGTGTCTACAGAGATGACCACCTCACCACTTTACCTCTTTGGGAGGCATGCTTCTCGGTTTTGCCCTGATATTCAAATCCAACAGCTGACTGGAAGAGAAATAAAATTGCATGACAAAGAGTTAGATACTAGTAGAAAAACTGCATGCACATCAGTGGACACAGCATAGGAAGCTCCTCTGTCTTTCCATACTGCTCTGACCTCCTTGATCAGGAGCATAAATACCTACTTCACTTCAGGCCATATTCATTTGTGTGATCATTTAGTAGATTTTCCTTTCAACTCATCTCAATTTCCCATTAGGGCCTTCTTCTATCTTGCTTTAAACAGTTATTTATCTCCATAAAAGTGTTAGTTTACTGCTAAACTTCAAATACAGCTGGAAGAACAGACCAGCATTTTAAGGTATTGGAATTTTTCAGTTGTACATATAAAATGAGAAACTTAACTACTGCGAGTATCTGTATATGAAATGGAATTTCTTACCTGGTCAACTCTGTCAGTTTGCACTCCAAACTTGCCACCAAACCCTTTCACCAAATCCACTTGGGAGCAATGCTTAGAAAGTTTGGCTTGATATTCGTGTCCAACAGCTGACTAAAAACAAATGGAAAGTTCAGAAACAGGCAGCAGTTCTACACAGTTCTGCATGGAAGAGAAAACACTGCACCATGTAACCTGAGGATAAGCTTTGTTATAAATACACATCACTGCCAGTGTTCTTGTCGAAACTAACTTCCGTGGAAATGGCCACTCTCTTGAGAGGTCTTTGAGACCATCACCATACTACCAATACAGCCCAGGCAATGAAGTGTCAAGAAACAGTCTGACAGCAGTGACTGTATTTCATAAAGACTGCTTTAAATTCTGCATTTTTACTTCAAAAGCACAGGAATGATAAACAAGAAAGATACAGACAGAATCCTGATGGTGTACGTGCAGAACCTGAAGTAAGGATTAGTCCCAGATAGTAGACTGTAACCAAATACAACTACAGCTAGGTTTTCCGCTGACATTCTTCTAAGGAAGGGCTCTGATCATACATCAAATTTAGGCATCTTCTCTGTATACGTTCTCCTCACTTGCAAAATGGCATCTCAGCATGAAGCAGTGCTTCCACGTAAAGGCAGAGCTCCCCATGCCAAAGGCATCCCAGCACCACAATCTTCAGTTTGAGCCTGTAGCTGGAACTCAAGCTGAACACAGCAAGTTAAGGCACAGTTCCATGGCACTGAGGCACTGTGACTGGTTTCAGGTTAAGACACAGGGATGTGTAATTACACACCTGCAAGTACATCCAGATAGCATTTGCTAGTGTTACTTTAATCTAGTGCTAGGACACCCTTCTAGATCCTGGGATTGATGCTAGAGCCAAGCACCTTGAGGGGTGCATAACATAGCAAAAATGCTTTTTCTTGTCCAGCGCCAAAACTGAGTTCTGGCCAGAGCAACTTGCACTTTGCCACTTTAACATTTGAGTCTCAAATGCATATTGTTACTGTCAGAGGCAGAAGAGAAGACTCTGTAACTTGCCACACACAGCTGTGATCAGGTGGAGAGGCTGCACCCTGTGACATTCACCTCTCATGACTCAACACCACCACCCACCCCATTCAAGGCAGTCAGCATCTGCAGCAGGGAGCCCTCCAAGCAGCTGCCCCAGGTTCTGACCTTTGAGGAGTGAGAAACCGTCTTCTACCAGCACCAGACAGCTGGACCAAGGTGAATTCATTTGAGGACAAAAGGTGTCTAGTAAGTAACTTGCTTTTTACAGTGTTTACAGGGAACATTCCCAGCACTCAGGAAAGCAAAACATTACCACACATAATGGGTGCAGTAATTACCAAGTAAGAGGACAAGGATAACAATAATAGGACACTAACTTAGCTTACAAGCAATATAAAAGCTCCTTTCTTCTCCTGACTGAAACAGTCATACTCTTGTTCATTTTGCAGGTATTCTGTAGCAGAATAACTGTTAAATGTCACAGAAAAGGATTCCGTTTCCCATTACATTTATGAAAGACACAAAGCTCTGAAAATTCTGGGGTTTATGTGACCTCTCTTTTGCTGTGTGAGTTGAGATGGGTGAGGTTTAAGCATGTTGTTTTCTTTACATGGTACCAGAACTTTGAATTTCATCAAATACCAACCATTACCACAAACTCCTTTTTAGAAAAGACATGGAAACTTTTTTTCTTAGAAATCTGTATTTCAGAGTAACCTGCCCTCAGCAGGTTACTGAGAATTCCTCAGCACAATACCATGCTACATTTTAACTCAGTTATGGAGGTCTGCCATACAGAATGATGTAACTGTTTAAGTCAGCACCAAGGTTTTGTCCTAAATAAAGCAAAAACCTGTACCATGACAATGCTGCAGTTACACTCACTCATTTAGGTGAGTCAAGCTTTAACACCAGCACACCTGCACAGAGGAACAGATACCTGTGAAGGAGAGATCTCAATGAGGTTTTAGAATTGCAGCTATAAGGAAGAAAGCTTTATTAAAATCGTAATTTATGAACATCTCCTGCCACCAGTGTCACTTAGGAGAGGGATAAAGTGCTGATGCTAGGAGCTACGCAGGACTAATGACTGAATGTGCTTAGCAAATCCTTTCCCAGATTCAAAGGTTAGGCTAGCCTGTTTCACTGAGAATTATACAGCAATGTACTCGGGAATATGGGAATTCAGCAAAAACTTAAAGCTGCCAAATTACTACAAACCCAGAAAGTAAATAAAGTAAGAAAATCAAATCATTCTTGCTCAGGAAACAGTTGGCTCTTATTTTAAGAGTACATGAAGGAAACCAGCCAGAAGTTGGTATGCCTGTCTAACTATCACATGGCTAATAGAATTAACTTAAGAATAATAATTTCTTCTGTTAATAGAGTGTAACTTCAACTGCCATCAAGTCCTCATGTAAAACATTATCATCAATGACTTTTTTTTAAATACAATGATTAGTTGTCACTGTTGACAGTTTACCACTGCTGCCCACCCTTTTCCTCATTCTCTGGCACAGAACTGAAACTAAACTGGATTTATTCATGCATTAAGTACTTTGTTAATTTAAAAATACACATTTAGAAACTTGAATCTTGGCTCCAGGGAAATCCACTCAGGACATAAGCACGCAGACTTGCTCTGAAGACAGAGCAAGCATCAAACAAAAATATGGGCCCCTTGTGCATCCCAGAACTTCTCATCATCCACATATGCCTAATCTGCCACCTGAAATACTTGTTCCTGATGCTTCAAGTGCTTTAGTTCAGTTTTTTATGTAAGAGCACCTTGATTTATCTGGGAAACAGAACACAATGGCCTGACAGTATTAGCTAGTAGTAGTTACAAGTGTCCTTGATAGAGCACTGCAAGAGTGCTGCTTCTGCCATCAAAATGAGCCACCACTGGATACAGCTTATGCCATGATCTCAGCTCCTGCATCTCTGGAACTAGCAAAATTGGAACCATTTTGCACCTTCACAAAGCTTACCTCACATATGTAGTTGTGCTGGCCACAAGTAAAGTGAAGCAAGACTTACAACATCATCCCAGGGAAGCATTCATACTTACTTTATCCATGCGATCTTGTTCAACACCAAATTTCCCTCCATAGCCATGGGAAGCTTTTGGTCCTGTTTCAAGCTCTTTCTCCTTGAGGTTCTGGTGTTCTTGGAATACATTCTCTCTCAGCTCATGAATACTTTAAAGACAGATAATTAAGCAGCAAGTTTTACTCTGAAAGTTTCAGAAGATAACTTCAGAAAGATGCAAAATAAAAAGATGATAAAAATACCATCTTAATTAAAGTTGGACAACTTGTATTTTTCAAGCTCTTCTTGCTTTATCAGTACACAAAACAGTTCATGATATTCTGAGCAACAGAATTTATTCTTAGAATCATAGAAAGGTTTGGATTGGAAAGGACCTTAAGATCATGCAGTTCCAACCCCCTTGCTATGCGCAGGGACACCTCACATTAGATAAGGTCACCTTTTTGGACAGTTTTTCTAGTGAAAAACATTGGGCTTAAGATTGAAGGGTATTTTCCTATTTGAACAACCAACTATTTTGAATTCCTGTGTGCCTGAAACATGTTTTCTTCTAATGTACTAATTCCAAGTTCTTTTCAACACTTTTTATTTAGATGGCAACTTTTCAGAATAGGTATCATCTCTTATCAGACAGTCCCTATGGTAACAGGACTCTGATTCTAACTAAGCATTCTGGACACAACTGTAATATAAAAGGATAGAAGGAGACATGCCCCTTCTCTTCCCCAAATGTTCCCTTGCAACATGCAGGAATTGAACTTACTGTAGCACAGGCTACATATGAGAAGAAGCCAAGGTAGCAAACTGCACCTTTAAACACTTCCCACTGGAGTTTAAAGCTTCCTCAGGTGGAATTCAGCCAGTAAGCATCCCCACTGCACTCCAAGTAGGGCGGAATAACATTGATCCCTGAAGTAACCCACTTAGTTCAGCCGCTTCCCCTTCGCAACACTGATGACATTTATTCTTCGCTTTATGCCATGAGGGTTGCTGCCCCAGAAATACACAAGCAAACCCAAAATGAACGTCACAACCACAGATTTCCTAAAACTGCTTTAAAGCTGAGCCTTAGACACTTCTCATAAGAAGCACAAGACTCAGAAGATGGATCATTTCTGTCTCACACAGCCTGCCCTGACGCACTCATTTGCTTCTCTGCCAGAGGGCTCAGTTTGTCACTCTGCCAGAATTTTTATGAGTTCGACAGCAGTTTTCTCAACAAAGCCTAAGAATTAAGGGACCAAATGTACCCTCAAAGTACCAAACTGGAGCTGCTCAGATCACCCAACAGAAACCTCTCTCCTGGCACTACTGACTCTGGCCCCAAACCAGGACAAAGAAGCAGAAAAAAATAACATTTCCAGTTACAAAGATTTAAGAGTCCCTACACCAAATTCCTGATCTTCATGTCAGATCTGAAGATACTGACACATCCGAAAGACCAGCAATCTGGCAAATAATCTTCTACAGAGAGTCTTGTTTAATTATGAAGATACAAGTAACTGAGAACAGGAGTTGATTAAAAGTCACCTGGGATTGTGACTATTAATAAATTGAAAAAGAGCTGCTTTACTTGATGTGCTCTTGATGGCCGGATCCTTTCACAGTTTTAGCCCCCCAGCGCTGTTCTTTCTCACTCACATCATTCTGCAAAAGACACACATAAAGAAGAGTTAAAACCCCAAAGACATCGCTAAGTTATCTGTGCTTGAGAGTTCACAACAAAAGCCTTCAGCAGTCAGAGGCATCAGAAGAGTCAGAAGAGGAGCTTCTCACTTCTCTTCTGCTGTAAGCCCCGCGCTTTGTTCCCTGCTGAAATGCACAGAGCAGACATTCAAGCCCCAAGAGGCTACTGCTTCTTGATGCAAACCTCTTCTGTAGAGACTCCCCTGCAGTACCCAGCCAAGACAAGGTAGTTTTAATAACCCACAAGCACAAAATGTTATTTTGTCTTTAGGCATATGTTCTTATTAGTTCATTTCGCTGAGATATATAGCCCCCACTCTGAAGAATTCCTCTTTAACACATCACATTACACACTTCTGCTGAATGAATCAGCAACATTCAAAAGCCATACCACGAAATCAGGATCCGTCTCCCAGTCATCAGTTCCGTCAACCTGGTTGATACAAACAGCGAGGCCTGCAGTAGCCTTCCACATCTGCAACACCATCAGAACAAGCTCTGTCACGCTCCAGTCACATGTCAACTCTGTTTACATTACGTATAAAGCTGATGGAGAGGCAAGCCAAACTTCTCAATGAAGGATGTTATTTAAACACACAAACAGAAGCTACATTTGCTGGGTCTCAAACTGGTTTGAAAACCCCTTTTCGTTTTCCTACTGCAAGAAGCTTAGGAGGAATCACCAACATGATTTCAAAGAGAACAAGGAAGTCTTTCCTTGCTTAAATTAACATTTATCTTCATTCACTGCACTGAAAGGTTCCTCTTCAAACAGCTCTCCAAACCAACATCCACTTCCAAAACCTGCTGCTAATTCTAGGCCCTATGCATATATATAAGGTGTAGGAATTGGCTTTTCCCCAGCCATTAGCAATGATAAGTATGATATTGTTCATTAGGCAGCATAGCCTACGTTATATTACATTATACCTACTCAACCTCATTGCATAATGAGTTCCAGCATCATGAAAGAAATCCAAAGACTGTGAGAATTTGCATGCAACCTAGACATTAGTCCACCTGCCTGGAACAACCAAGTTACTGTGCTTCTCAGATAACCCCTCATGAACACACATACTCAACCTCAGCATCTTGTCTGACTTTCAGGAGAAACAGAGGGCAAGAGCCAGAGCACTGACAGCAAGAAGCAAAACTCGTAACAAGGGAAGAAATAACATCTAGAAGCAATTCAACAGTTTTTACCGGGCTAATTAATAACACTGGACATCTCACTTGCTGGAAACCTTATCCTCTGTGAAGTATCAAGTTGGATGCTTTCAGTTAACGCTTTTGTGACCAGTGAGCAGAATAGATGACCTGCCAAGAGGTACTGCTGTTATTTTATGGCCTTTATTCTAGGTAAGCCAAAACAAATGAACTCTAAAAAGCTTTCTCTTCAGCCAGCTTTTCAGACACACGAGTTAGAGGAACGAATTATCTTTTCTCATTACTATTCCACTACAGTTCAGTTCTTTAACATACCATCATTCTGTCTGCTTACCCTTCTCTAATTAAAAAAGAGATTACTGTAGATTATTTCATTCATAACATATGGATAATTGAATAGGTAGAATGAAAACTCTCTTTCCAATGCATAGCTAATAATCCATGGGTAAAGTGCAGAGAGAAAAATAAACCAGCCTGACAGAATGTGCTGATGAGCCACTTGTAAAGGGCACTTGGGGACTGGTAACAAGAATGAGAACAACTGATAGTCAAACACCAAGGTAGCAAGTGAGAGTGGCCTGGAAGGCGGTTTTAAGAGTAGAGCAGATGATATCCTGATAAAGCAGTAGTACATTTCCCCTTATGTTTCTTCAGGTCTCCCATCTCCAAATTCCTATGGAAATTAAAGTATCAGCCTTTGTTATATTACTTAATACTCTGAAAACTTGCGAGATTGCAAGTTTGTAATACAAACCTTTAGAACACTGACATTTTACCATTCTCCTTAGAATATCCTGTCTAAAGCTTTCCCGTCATATCTCAGGCTCTCCTACCCTTTAGTTTGCCACATGGACTTCACTAAATCAAACCTCTCACAAAACTGAAGCGCTGGAGAGCAGAACCAAACCAGCTCAACAATGAAACTCAACATGGGGTGCAAGTTCTACCTCTGTAACCAAACCTAAGAGGGATGGTTTGTACCCTTCCCCCTGTGCTCCACCATACTGCACACTCTCCAATGCATTTAGAGATGGAATTCAGGTGACAAGATCTGAAGTGCAGGTGTGCATGGTTGCTCTGTATTTGGTGCAAAAGACAACCTGGTTTATGCATTTACCTGATTGTTTAAGTTTGCTTTACACGTTCAGCTGCATTCAAGCATTCAAAAGAACAAAAGCTACATCTTCTAGATCTAGAAATCTAGATTTCTTTGCTTCTCCCTCACACTCTCACAAACAATAAGGAAAAAAGGGTTTCAAATGCATACCCTTACAAAATCCAGAATCCAGTGCGTCTCTCCCTAAATTATGCACATGAACGCCAACATCTTTCCACACCTCAACTCTGCATTCTAATTACCAATGTTAATTACAAAAGGGAGCTAAGCAGCTTAGTAACAAGGAATCCCAGTCAAGACCTCTCCGATTGCTGGTAGGGAGCTAACAGGAATAAGCCTGGTTTCCGCAGCAGCTTGCTATTCCAGCATCTCTTTCAATGCAAAATGGGGAGAAATATGATCTCTTTATGAGTCACTGACTCACATGGTCATATTTCTGAAGGAAAACACTACGGTTCAAAGTCAGACTAAATATACGCTTTGAGTTCATCTGGCCAGCTCTGCCCCTCACCACTGTTATGACTAACCACCACCCTACCCAGCACCTTTAGCTCAGGAACTCCGCTCTTCCTCAGGGCCTACGACAAACTCCTGAAGGAACAAAGGGAAGTGCCAACGCTTTTAAGCCCAGACGCAGCATTACAGGCCAAGAGAAACCAGAACCAGCTTTAGGTCGATGCAAAGCCTCCATGGGGCACCTCGCAGTTATGCTGCACCCTTGGCTGCCATTCCCCTTGGACACTGAGGGACACTGCTTTCCTTTCCGAGGGCGCAACAACCTCAGACCCGACTTTCGCTGGCTATGGCATGGCTTACCCCCTCACCAAGCCCCCTAAGCCCCCCACAGACGGCTTTACCTTCTTTCAAGTGCGGGGGTTATCTCTGGGCAGCTTCATGGAGTTTAAAACAAAAGAAGCGCAGTCACATACCCCCGGCTCGGCCTTTCCTCCTCCGCCCGCCTCACGGCCCCTCACCTCCCCTCAGAACGGCCGGACCGCGCGCCCCCCCCCAACACCGACCCCACCCTGGCCGCCTCAGCCCTCGCCCTGGCCCAACGAAGCCTCCCCATCGCTCCGCACCGCCGGCACAAGGGGGGATGAGGGTACGGCCCGGGGTCTCCCCGCTCCAACGGCGGCCAAGCGAGCCGGGGACCCCCGCGGCCCATCCCCGCCGCGCTTACGCTGCCGCCCGCTGCCACCTCCTCCCGCGGCTGCTGGTGCCCTGGCTCCCCGCCGGTGCTTCCCAGGCTGGCGGCGGCTGCTGCTGGTGCTGCAATTTCCGCTTCTCCCGAGCTCCCACTTCCTCTTCCCGCACGGCGGGGCGGCTCCAGGTGGGATTGGGACCCGCCCCGGCGTCCATGTAACACCGCCCCGGCGGAGGACGAGGCTGTGGGACGGGCGGGGAGAGCGGCGGGAGCCGCAGGACGGCTGAGGGCCATGGATGGGAAAAGCGAGGAGATGAGAGGGGAATATATATAGAAATGCTTATAATATATATATTGTATATTTATAATGTATAATATCTATAATGTATCCTCTCCCTACGTTTTAAAAGCGCTACCCCATAAAAAAATGCACCGTCAGGACTCTAAAAGTGGCTACAGCAGATTGAGTACAGCTTGAAACGGGCTTTTTTGGCTCTCTCTTTTTAAATATTAATACTTACTTTTGCACCATCATTGCAACTGCGTCATCTTGAGGGATTTGGATCTGTCAGTGAACAAAAGATTCACATCTGACTGTTTCTGGGCTATCTAAATTAAACAGATGGTAAGAGAGAAGCAAGCAGGTTTTCACATGCAGCCTGAACACTTTCAGAGGGGTTCTCCCACTGTATTATTCCCAGGGAAACAGACCCAAAAGCCTGACATTCCTCGTGAAAAACATTACAAGTAAATACACAAATTCAAACAGCAATAATGGGTAAGATAAATAGAGGAGAGAGGAATACAACACACTAGAAATTCTTATTCTTGGTGGGGCAGCTGCCTCCAGACCCCTAAAGCCAAGCATAGGCAGGTCACAGTGTAAATAGGCTCAATTATTGTATTTTTCTGCGTTGATAGGGTAAATTGAGTATGGCACATTTAAAAGATAAGGGTAAACTTAATTTTGCTAGAGGACAAAGCAGGATTTTGGCATTACTTTGTCTTCCCCTGTCCCTCTGATTACAGGAAGAAACACCAGCCACATATACATATCACTGCTCATCCATGCCATATAAACCCACAAAATGCTGCTACTTAAATGAGACTAAACTGCCTTTTTGGCAAAAATGACTTAAAAAATGAACTTGGTAAGATACACAACCTTAAGGGTAAGCTATGCACCTAAAGTACAACCATGACAATAGCATTACCAGGAAGTGAAAATTCATGTTCTTTTTAAAGGCAAAGCAACTCTTCAGTTTCAAGGAAAAGATTACCTCTCAAACGTAACTGGGTCAGTTCCTATTTACCTGAAAATTAATGCTGCTGCCTCTCCCTCCCAAGTTTAGCTCTACCCAGTTTCAAGCTCACGTTCTCCTTTGAACTACTTCACGTGATCTCTGCTCTGAGTTTAGGCATGATAAAGTGCTCCTGTCCGTGAAGCACTGCAAGAGCAGTGTTCTACATCAAGCTTGAAAGAGGAGAGATGAAGTAAGTTATAACATGTGTTTTGAGATGCCCCTGCCTGCTGAACATGCAAAAAAATCACAAGTTTAAAGTTGAGATAATTCTACCACCTCCTCATTGCAGATTAAATGCATACTTTGATAGCTCTCTTTCCAACTAAAGACATTTGGCAATTTACAAGAGGTTATATTTAACCAACCTTTATTTAAACATTACTGCAAAACACACCCATATGCCTTCTACACATGCATTTGCATGTTTTTTCTTTCCAGGAGGGAGGGGAGCTTATTAAAACTGAGCCAGAAGTGCTTTTCCAGATTTCTCTTAAGATAAAACTTTGCTGTATAATTCAGAAGGAAGTCAACACACCGTTTTGCCAGTTCGTGAAAGCTTTTCTATTTCACTCATTTATTCTAGCTCTCATATCAATTCCATTGTTCCATGACAGTTAAGGTTTTACAGCCTTAAAATAATAAACATATTTTCTTTTCACATTTTACAAGTCTATTCCGCATCGTTTTCACTCTCGAGAAGCAACAATACATGACTTCGAACACCTACTATCACATCAGTGACCAGAAACGTTTATGCAATCTTAACAGCGAGTCAGGATCTCCTTCTGCAGTTTCATTTTAGCTTTTTTCTAGAAAGATAGATTCTCTGAGAATATAAAAAGCGACTGCAAATGATCAGATAGATAGCAACTCATACAGACAAGCTAGACAAACAAGAGATGGTTATCGAACAATGTTTAAAGCATCAATCACAATGTTTCTCCATTCCATGCATTCCACATCCTGCTGTTGATCTAGAGGACATGATGAAATATGCTTCTCTACTGCTTTCATTATTCTGTGACTTTATCCTTCCGTCTTCTTTTCTATACAAGAAATGGTTTACAAATATATTAAAATTGACATAAGCAGCCCTATTGTGACCCAATTTTGTACCGGTTCCCTTGACTCCTATGTTTCTCCCCCAATATCACTATAGTCATAATCTCATTTTATTAACAAAGCAACTGTTGCTCCTATATATAACAGTACTTTAATCTTCATCATGTGGACCTGAACACACTTAAGTTGTGTGATAGTTTTAATAGTAAATCATAGCTCTAACAAGTAGAAGTAGGCAATAGAGCAGTTTTCTTTGGAAAAGTGGTTTTCAAAAAGTGATTAACACACATGAGTTTAAACAATTCCAAAGAAAATGTCACATCTAATGGAACATTTCTCTACTGGAGAGAAACAAGATCTACAGGGCAGCAAACAATCATTAAGATGCTTTATTGACAGTATCCACTCACTGAAAAAGTATCTGCCTGCATACAATTAGCTCTCAGCTTTTCAATAGTGTTTTATTGGCAGTGGAAAATGCATCAGTACTTTATTGAAAGAAAGCAATAAATAATACTGTGATAAAAATAGTTCAAAAGTAGACTGTACATATTGTTACATAATCTGAAAATACACAAAAGATTAATAGAAAAAACAGAACAGTAACAATGGATTTCAGTTTTACAAGCAAGTTAAAAGTGGAAAACAAACAAGAATAAAAGACATGCTATATATACTGTTGCATAATAAATAATGCACCATCTGAACAGATTCTTGCTGGCTTTTTAATATGCCATTTACAAGTGTTGGATACATTTTCTACTCAATACAGTCCAAAATGGCTACAGCCATCCAAAATTAAAGTCCAGACAACTCTTCAGAAGTTTACAAAACACAAATGATGACTTACGTAAGAAAAAGTAAGGCCTTTATTAGAAGTTGCACTGCTTTAGTTTTCAGCCCCTTGTACCTTCATCTTTCACTACTCATTGACATGAAACTGCAGTGCTTCAAGGATTGGTCCATTAAAACTAGTGTGAAGAGCATCCTCCCACAAGTGTTTTAAATCAAAAAGATCTAGGACAAAAACTCTCTGTGGCCTGTGGATTGCGACCAGGAATTATTATGAAGTCTTTCTTCCTCAGTTAAGGAAAAATAAAAACAAAGAGTCCTTGGTTTATGGCTTGTCTTCAGTCACTGTGAAGATACGCTAAACAAGTACAGCAGAGAGTGTTATGACCGAGTCAATCACTTCTAAAATGTGTTCCATAGTGTTATAGTTCCTCCCAGCTTTTAAAACAAGTTACATTTTAAATAAAGACAAATTTCCACTACTTGACAAATCCTCTTTGTGGAAAGGTACAGTTCTGAAAAGAACCATCATGTACCATACCTCCAACAACAACATAGGCTTACCTGAAAAAAAGCTGGACTTGTTTTCAGAGCTAAGCTAACAGTTCAAAGAGACAAAATATATACTGCTTGGTGTCATGATACTTTTACAAAGGTATTAAAATCCTTTTCACCTTCAGTTTCATTATTAAAAAACAATGATAATTACAGTAACTGCATAATTTACAAAAACCCTATATTACTTATAGGGGCATATACATACAAGCATTACAGTACATTCAGTTGGAAAGACTAAACTTAGAATAAAAAAAAAAATCAGCAATGATTTGATTTGTAGACTGAATAGAAACAGAAAAAAGTAAGTAACTATATAAATGAGAAGTCACATAAATATAAGAAACATTTAGATTCTAAAATATTTTCTCTATAGTACTCATGAATTTATTTGCTAATTAAAAACTCTGTAATAAAATATCTCAAAGTGTCCATTTAACAAGTATTAACAGGTTAAGGGTTCCAAATGTTCAAAATGCTGCATATCACCGGTAGAAATAGTGTGGGTAAACTGCAAAAAAGAAAACAAAAAAAAAAACCAAAAAGAACACAAAATAATCCATTAGCAGGTTTTTAAACACATTTCATTCCAAGTTTGTCACAAACAGCTCTGCAGTGTAGCAGACATGCACTGAATTATTGCCATGCCATGATGAATACAGTTTTATTGCTTTCTGATACCTTCAGTTGCAATGCAAAAGTAAACCACTTGAGGTCAAGTATTTCGTCTCCCTAGATTTTTATCCTAGCTCATCCAACTATACAAAATCCTGTAGCACTGGGGAGAATTTGGGGGAGGGAAAGACTTCAAACTTTAGTGTCCTGAAACTAAAAGAAATTTAAGATAGCCTCTTGAGATGAGATTATGAACTGACAGAGCCACATGATCCCAGTTGCTATGTGCAAGAGTTTCCCTTCTCAGCACTTCATACATAAGAGATCTTTAGAGCTAAACTTGTATATGCAAAAAGGTTCAGAACTTGTGTACTTCAGTACATGAGCTGCTAGAGATATTACTGGTGAAAGGAAAGGAAAGAAGCTGTAAGCAGAAGAGACAGGCAATTTATAGCTCATGGAAAATACCAGCTAATGAGCGCAAGATTTTAAGTTTCTAAAATATCCAATATAGTATAAAAAAAAAATTTAGTTTTTTTTTTTGCAAAATGAGAGAAATACTTTTCTATGAGAAAATACAGCAGAGATGCTGTATCAAATCCTGGAGCAATATGTATCTTTCATAAGCCAAAATACATGTATTTTGTGCTACAACACCCTTGTGTTATCAAGCTCCTTTCTTAGTGTCAGCACTGCTCACAGCTACCCAAATTTAGGCTGCAGGTAGCTAAATCCAACCAGCCAGCCTAAGCAACCACAATGAATCTGAGAATTGGACAACTATGGAACTACTCCTATAACAACTCAGTATTGAAGTATGTTGTAGCAGGGTAACTTTGACCAAGGACTCTAAAAGATCAGTAATCTCAACTTCAGTGTCACACAGATTCTTTCCTTGATATGCCTAATTTAGTTCCCTTCCCTCCTCCCCACTTTCACAAGCTGTTCCACCCAATCTTTGGTTTCAACACTTTCTACATAGCTATTTGTCATGGGTCCTTTCCAAAGCTGTTCAAAAACCCCCTCAAAATAATATGTCTACAAAAGTAAATATTTAAACACTCATAGTTCTCCTTATAGCAAATAAGCTACAAGTTTTCAACGTAACAATCTACGTGGAAAACTGGAAACCAGTTTGAAGTGTGTAAATTCACTGTATTAAAATACCTGACATTTTATTTCATAAACTGCTGGTTTACCATGATACCTATCAACTTTACTCACCAGGAGAAGGCTTTAACAGGAGTAGGTCCTTACTGTAGCAGAATCCAATCTTTGTGTTCCTGATACACTGCCTATTTCCAGAAGCACGGGAAGACATGCAGAACACAGCATGCATGTTAGTTTTCAAAAACAACCCATCACAGCAATGTGATTACAGCTATGGTACACACTAAGGTTACAAGTTAGAAAAGCAGAATGTATTTCACAGTTCCTACATTAACCACTTGTAGTTCAGCGGCTAACAAAAAGGAATTCTAAACACATCTGCCTGCCAGCTAGCACACAAAACCTGGCAAAGGTAATTCTACAAGTGATTTATTTTCTACTTTATATAGTTCATATATTTTTCTGGTTTGCTTTTTTAATATATGTATCTCATAGGAAGAAAGGGGTTTTAGATGGTAAAGTCTTCACTTATTTTCATTTACAGCATTTTCCACAAATTCTGAAAAACATTTTGTGCTATTGATAGTGCTAATTTAAAACATCTCACATTTTAGAGAGTAACATCAGATGCCCAGGTTGCTTCTTTGAGCTTTACTTACACAGTTTTCAGAACCTAAGACAAGTCTCGGGTTACACTGAAATTCTTACCCTGTTTCAATTAAACTCATTTTCCATTTATTTTTACTTGTGTTTTGTAAAACAAGTTCATGTAAAAGTTTATTCTCATGGTACTAAAGAGACTGTTTTTAAACAGACAAGATACCTCATGTGACTGTTGATCAACTTCCACTTCCTGCTGGGTTTTGAGGGGGCACATATACACAGGAACATATATAGATCACTAAGAACACAGCAACAAAGGAAGTAGTGGCTTCAAGTATAATCGGTACTTAAGTGTCCACTGCAGGGGAGACTTCTACTCTAGACTTACTAAGCTCAAAGTTATCTAAGGGAGTTTAGTCACATCACTGTTAAACGCATTTTACTGCATTTCAGAAGTGGGACTTACATTGGTCTAATTGCCGCTACTTAGGAAACTAAACATCACATGATTGAAAGACTTCTACTAAAATGTCATTTTATTTTCCTAGTTTAGAATAAATGTATTTTTAACTATAAATCTCATTTTATTATTCCAGTGAAGTCAAAAAGAAACTCCACATTTAGTAGAACTTCCTGAAATGATAAAGCATCCTGTGGTTAAACACAATGTTATATATACAACCATGCACAAGGCAGATGCTTTTATGCAGCAAAAAGGTAATTTGAACTTAATTCCCCTGTAATCTCAAGCAAAAAAAGTGCATCATGCTTAAAATAATACAAAATCAATACCATCAATCTGCATCTTCTTTGGCTGCATAGAGGGTGAAGACATCGAGGTTGTAACTCTGAAATTTGCAGGAAGAGTCTCTGCTGATCCAGCAGCTAAACCTCTTATGTCCTTTGGTCTAAACTTCTTTCTCCATGAAGGTGCTCTCCTAAAGCTCTTATCATCATCCTGTTACATTGATAAACATCATTAGTGACTCAAAAACGTAGGATTATTACTGACATTAAAAGGACTGATGACAGTCTTAAGTAAATGTATCACCAGCAAATGAGCTAATGTGAGGAACAGTTCAGGTGCAACAGCAGCAGAGTTCTTAATTTGCAACAATCTGTGTTCATTTGTTGGAGTGTAGGCTCTTCAGCTCAATAACTATGGAAATTCACAGTCCTAGCACACTGAGGAAAACCTTTTGTACTTCAAATGTTTGCATGTCATGATTTGCAGTTATTCCTAAGTGTCACATCACTCATTCTTCTGGGATACAAGGAGTGGAACAGATTGTAAAAGCTGCTTGGGAACACTAACAAATAGAGGCTTAATCTGAACAATTACTTTTAACCTTTAATTCTGACTTACAGGAATGATACCACTATTGTGCTTTCTCATGCCACAGACAGCAGGAAGTGATAGTTTGGGGGGGAAACAAGGAAGTGTAATAAATATTATATTGCTCTGAAGTCTTTTGCTTAAGCACTTGGATAAACTTAACATGCAATGACCCACATGCATTTTCTGCCCATTAATGCTTCTGCATTTTTGAAGTAATATTCCACATCAGAAATATAATAGAGTGCTTACTAAATAGAACACTAAGTCCCACTTCCAAAAAGTGTCTTTCAGAGTGAAGGTATTGTGTCAATGCAAATATACCCATCATGCATCTCCATTTGCTAACTTCACTTTAGAAACACCTCAATCCTTTGAATGGCATTTTACCCAATTTTATCCCCTTTTAGAATGAGGAGACAAATATCCACATTATTTATAGAGACTGCTGTGATCAAATTGCCCTGTGATGCTACAGCAGAGCAAATATCTGTTCCCTCAAAGCTCCTTCTCTTGCAGTTTGAAATCACTTAAGCGAAAATACCTTAGAAAACTATTAAGCTGCTTTCTGATAATGTTATTAGTAAAAGCTACATCTCTACTAGAGATGCGTGCTGAGAACAGGGCTGTCAGGGTGTGCTACAGAAGGCCAACAACAAATCCATTTGGCAAAAGATGAACACAAAACTAATTAATGTCTGTCCTAGAAGCCTCCTTCATAAACATACTGGAGTATGCTTCACCTCACTTGATCTAAAAGCCATCCATGCCAGCACTTTCTCTTTCCCTGTCCTCTTCCTCATACTTGCACATATGTTTGAGATAAACGGTCTGGTTCCCTGATCTGGTTAACCATATTAGGGTTTTGCCACTTAATCTGAACCACTTCTGCCTACATGCACTACCACAAACTCCAATTAGAACAAGAGAACTAGAGGAGAGGCAGCACCAAGTTAAGGTTCTCTTGGGGAATTAATACCAGCTGTAACTGTTCATGGAGTTACAGCATTGATAACTGGAAAGGTTAAAGATGTAATACTCTCTCCTTCATGCTATGGGTTCATAGGGTCTAGAAAAAAGTCTCACACCTAGTTTGTTACAGCTTGTCCATCTGCATCACTGGTCTCTACTTTTACCACATTTTAGACAGGAAAAAAAAAAAAAGAGGATTCAGCCCAAAATGTTCCTATTACTTACTAACCCTGTAAGCAAATCTCAATACTGTCATATTCAAATTCATTTTACCTAAATACACAAAATCTGACACATTCAGAAACTCTCCAAGACAAAGAACTACAAGTTAAGGTTTCTGCTACTTCTTTGTCAATAGCTTAAAGAGGTTCAGGCTGAATTCTTTCACTTAGCAGTTCTGATAAAGATCTCAGGATCATAAAACAGGTCAACAGCTCAAGTAACTTACTTCATCAAGTCTTCTGTCAGTGCCCACAGCAAGAAGGTTATTAAATTCCCTCTCCAGAAGAGCACGAGCCTGAAGTTAATAGTATAAAAGAAATGGAAATCAATTCCCAAACAGTAGTAATTAGTAGCCTATAGTAATACTTAAAACTTACTACAACCCACATTGTTTAATACCTTGTCAGTTCGATAAACATATTCAGTACTTGAAAAGTTACTATTTAATTTGTAACTTATTAAAAATTTAAGGAAGGCTTAAACAGCTCTCCCCCTTCCCTTAGTCAGGACAAAGTTCATGATTCTGGTTCAAACTTCCTTATTTCAGAACAAAAAAACCAGCAAACAACAAAACTAATGAGTTTTACACTAATGTGACGATGGGCTACAGGGAAAATATTCAAGCAGTATCTTCTGTTAAAGGAAATTTATCAACCAAAATTGTTATTAACACTTAGGAAACAGTAAGAAAAGCAGAGTCCTTTGTTTTTATCTTATAGGATAACGGATAACTTTTCATTTCTAAAGTTTCCAGAGCTGGGAATATAAAGACATGCCCTCAGCTAAGCAAAAAAACCCTACTCAATTCCATTTTTAACCTCACAGAGAGGACAAAAGTCCTATCAGCCATAAAGTAACTACTTCCTGCTTACCTGTGTATTTTGCGTGGGTATTTGTAATAGGAGAGCTAATGCATTGTAATCAAATGATTCATCTAAGGCCACAAGAGCACCATGAACTCCGCTCTCTACAAGGTTATTTGCGTATTCTTTAAGACCAATGGACACTACCCAATGGATCATTCTTTCATTGCTCCAGACAAGGACATCTATGGAGAAAAAGAGTTACCCAAATTATAAACACAGAACCATAGAATACAACTTCCCTGAACAAAATCCCCACAGTCCTTTCCTGATCCTTTCCTATGCTCATGTTGGGATTGATTTTCACATACACACAGCTAGTCATAATCCCTAAGGAATTTTGTTATTTAATTATGTTGTGACCTAATCTGCCCCTGCCTTTTTGGTGTGTACGAAGTGCTCTGAATTGGCAACAAAACTTCATGCTTAGACTCCACAACTCAGTGTTAGATCATTGTAACAGTCTTCCAATACCTAAAGGAAGCTTACAAGAAATCTGGAGAGGGACTTTTTACAAGGGTATGCAGTGACAGGACAAAGGGGAATGGCTTTAAACCGAAAGAGCAGAGATTTACATTAGATACTGGGAAGTTCTTCCCTGTGAGGGCGCTGAAGTGCTGGCACAGGGTGCCCAGAGAAGCTGTGGCTGTCCCATCCCTGGCAGTGTTCAAGGCCAGGCTGGACAGGGCTTGGATCAACCTGCTCTAGTGGAATGTGTCCCTGCCCATGCCCATGGTTGGATCTGGATGAGCTTTAAAGTGCCTTCCAACCCAAACCAGTCTATGATTCTTTCCATACAGTAGTTTTCCTTGCACGCAGAAGGAACAGTCTTCATTCAGTCTCCTCTGCCTAGACAGAGGCTAGTCACAGTTACGAGAAGTTCAGCTGGGCATAGCATTCATGCAGATGGTGAACACAGGATCTTCTATTTATACAGCCACTTAGGCACTTGGATGTCACCCAAGGCAGATTAAAAATTATACTGCTCAAAAGAAAAATCTTATAGCAGTTTCTCATGCACTTCAATACTGGGTCTGAACAGAGAGCTTTAGTTATTACTGTTTACAGCTTCATTATTTATTAGTTTTACAATCTAATCTACCTTTAAGTTATGAAGGTGTTCCAATTTAATAATGCATACTCCTATGCTTTTCCACAATCATAAATTATAAGTGGCAACTAAATGTATTGGAAGTTTGCTGGAAGGCATTTTATACTGCAACAGTTCAGCAATCATCTTTTGAGTTTTTTAAAGGATAAAACATTACAAAGCAGCGTTTACAGGTTCAGCCCAAATGTCAAACAACAAATACGTCCTTACAAGTAGGGTTTTTTACACTACTCAGGAATGCCTATACCAACTGAACTGCTGTAACGATCCTTTGCATGTTTCTGGCTTCTGTCAACTAGCATTTTCCCCAAGCAATTCCCAGGAGGAATCTAAGAGTTACATGTTCCAAGGAGCAATTCCCTATAGGCAATAAATGTAGTCATACCATTTAGGAGGCTAAAAAAGGCCTACCAGCCACAACCCAGGCTTGTTTCATGCCAGTTAGTTGTGACTCTTGGGAATGTTCTCCGGCACAGTTAGTAGAATAACCACCAAAAGGTACCAGCACTTTAAAAGGAATGCGGAAGAGCAGGCACAGGGCCTTCTAAGCAAATTGGGTACAAGGTAACCTAATGTTTAAGATGTCAGAAGAGTGTGCTGGTACTAGGCAGGGGGCAGAATTTCTATGGGAAGTCTTACAAAATACTGTGAATTCCCATCCTACTTTTTCTTCTTATCTCTTGTTCCATAATAATCCTGAATCTGGAAGTTATAAACACCTACATCACCTCAGTACTTTTTCCAAGTGCTGGGTAATAGAAATCAGCAGCCACAAGCAGCAATAAAAATCATGTAGATGCAAAAAGACCCAAAAACACACAAAAGGAAAAAAACAATAAGAACATTTTAAAACCCCTCATTTTCCTAAAACATTTAGTTTTGTTTCAAGCTTCAGGGCAGTGAGAGTTTCAAAAATGCCTGCACTGGTAGCACATCTCTGCACAAGGGATTTAGCAGTGTGTTTCATGATCCACTGCTTGAGGCCTACATCCAGACCCATCTCCTGCGTTTAGGACTTGATATTTTATAAATAGGTTTTTCAAGCAGACCAGTGAAAACACATTAGAATCAGACCAAGGTCAGTGCACTAACCCTTGATTTCCTTCTGGCTTTCTTCTCTTTTCCTTTCAAGTTCTTTCCGATCATAATTCAGTCTTCGTAGGCACATAATTCCACACTGAAAACTGTTTCTGTTTAGAAAAGAAAACAAAGAAAGCATTTAGAGATAAGGAAAACATTTACTGTAAGCTAAGCCACCAATGTAAACCGACTGACCTGTGAAAGCTGTCCACCATTTTAAGCTGCCCACGCAGATCTTTTTTAGTTAAGTGATCCAGCATTCGAGCATCAACAAGACACTCCATGAAATAGCTGCGATACTGAGGAAGCCCCAGACTAGGGAGCCATTCGTTGCCAATCCACTCATGGTTCATATCACCATATGCTAACGTCTGTTTTTAAGAAATGAAGGAAAAAGCTTATTAAAATGAGAAGTAAAAGAGAAAAGCTTTGTCATAAAACTTGGAAGAAATAAGAGTTAAACTATGCGTATTTAATTCTTAGCTTGTAAAGGTATGCAAAGCAAAATGTATGTTCTCTGAAGAAGTTATTCTTATGAAGAAAACCAAGTTTAGATACTCAGATCAAGTAAAACTGCCTTAAATTTCATGTTGAAGAACATGAATATGCAAAAACTAATAAAAATAGACTAATCTACCCCATTTTGATAGCAAGAGTCCCAGCACTTCACTTTTAGATGCTGAAAATAGTGTCTCTTGAAAACAGGGGGGGAGGGAGAGGATATTTTATTTGTCACATTAACATATAAATGCAAGAGATGAAAAAAAAAATAATTGTGGGGGGGGTTATTTTCAGAAACTGATAAAAAGCCACTGCTGGAGAACAGGCGATTCTAAATCCTGCTCCTTATCCTAAAAATAATAAGTATATATAGATATATATTTATCTCACTGCATTTTTGACCTGCAAATCACCAGGCATTTTCTGGGAAAACCTCTAAAAATAAGTTTGTTACTATGCATCTCATCTTTCCTGGAGCAACAAAACCCAGCAGCTCCTTTTTTTCCCAGAATTTAAAAGGTAATAATTCATTTTTATTGTGCAGTTAGAAGTCAAAAGCTTTATTTCTCCTCTAGAGGAAGCATCTTCTGGAAAGGAGCAAGGCCACATAGAAACGCATTTCTCTAAGTCATCACTAGGTAGCAGGCTGAAAGTGCGTGTTACACTTGTAACAGGGAAACAAGCTATAATAGTTATCATTAACAATCTGCAAATGAGTATCTGAGATGTAGTTAATGGGACTTACACAGGTTTAAGCTGGTGAGCAGCCAAGCAAGAGGAGACTATACTATACCAAAGATATGGGTCACAAGCAAATCCTGTGTTTTGTTTATATCCCTGGACAAAACACTCAACTACATTAATGCCTGACAATACAATTAGGATTTGTCACCACCTTAAGGGAAAACAATTAATCAAGGAGGATTACACAATTAGTGCACAGAAATCTGCTTAACTATGTAGGTTCAGTATGTCTTGTAGCACACCTATGATGGTGGCTGTGTTGAGCCAGGACATTCTGCACAGAGCAGATATTCCTGTTGGACTTCTGGCTTCCCACAGCTATCTCACAACAAACCTTTCCACACTTTATGTTATGAAATCATTTTAAAACCTGATCTTGTATGTTCAATACATGGAATACAACAATACTTATTAAGAAAGAATAACTACGTTTTGGTAATTCATAAGCTAGAAAATATTTGGAAAGTTAAGACTTCTGAATATTCTTCCCTATAACAATCCTATTATTAAAAACCCTTATGCATAGCTTTTTATGATTTACTATGTAACAAAGTATTTTACAGAGTTTAAAGGATGAACCACCAAATATTGCAAGTTCTAGAAAACATTAAAATATTGAAATCAATATAAAAATGCCTCTTCCAAGTACGTCTTACACAGAGATAAGCCTGTAGTTTCCCCCATCCCAATTCCCAAGCCACACCAAATCACTAAACAAAACTGCTATAAAAGAAAAACTGATTCTTTCATGCTCTATTTATCATGACAGTTTACACATAATCTGTAATATTACATAAAGTTTCCAACCTGAGCCCAGCTTCCCTCCTCATCTTCCTGTTACGTGGTTAGAAAAGCAAAAGAACACATACATATTAGTATTTAAGTTTAGTACGGATATCCAAGTTAAAGGTGCACTGCAAAACTAAGTCTACTGCATTCCAAAACATCCAGATAAAGCAAGCATCATGCATTGTAAATATATATATAGCACTCATTTTCATATGAGAGGTTGCAAACCCCATCTATTGATTAAAGTTTTGTGGAGAGAAGAGATTTCTGCACAAATGATTCAACTGTCTAGAAATCAAATCAGAGCTTCATTTTACAGTGTTGTTTACAATCTTATCAATGCTGATTTTTTTCCCTCTTCTGGAAAAAACTATCAAGATGCAGGTTATAAGGTTAGTCATTAGAAGAAGCAATGACCCAGAATTTTAATGCATTCAGTAAAGAAAGAAAGAAAAAAAGAAGACCAAAAGGCACTTGATTCAAGTGTTCAAAAAAGTGGGAAAAGCACTCTAAGAAAAGAAGTGGCAACACCATAAACTAACCGTTTGTTGGGTGGCTGTAAGATTTTCCATTTCTTCATGTGTTACCCAGACATTTCCCGTGGTCTAATATGACCCCACAGGGAATCAATCCCATCCAGTGAAAGGAAAGCAGTAACAAAGAGGAGAGGTTGCAGAACATATAAGCAATCGGTACACAAAGGAGCAGGCACGGGTAAAAGCAATGGTTTCTAAAGTCTTAAGTAAAGGTGTATCTACTGAAAGCAATGGCATGGAACAAACGCCTATTAACATGGATCACTTTTCTTCAAAGATATCAGCAACACTGAAGGTGATAAATAGCTTACACTAATGTAATTAATGGGCAAACACCTGACTGTGCTTTAATCTGAAAAACACATTTGTGGTCCAGTACGTTATCCCAGGAACCAGAGAAGTAACCTTAGACTGACAGGAAATTCACATTTAAGTGTCTACATTTACTATAGCATAGAGAGTTAGGTGGACTCCTAGTTTCTGTGGCCTGAATCGTTAATGGCCTTGTTATTAATGGATTAAAAGAGCCTCCAACTAGTTTACTGATTTCTGTATGCACATGTATATTTCATCTGTATTATAAATTCTTCTGAGGCCAAAAGATGAGGCAAATAATGTGCACTCCAAGTGTTTTGGATTACATACTTACATTGATATAAATTCCTCTTTTCCTTACAAAAATGTAGTTATTCCTTTGATATCCATGAAAAATAAACATCCTAAATGTAAATAATGTGTTCCTCTACAATTTTATGTTTCCTGAAATTCGTATTTGAAGTTCAAATCCTTTCAGTTACATGTTTTCAGTAGAATTCTTGGAAACGCCATGGTTTTACGGCATGTGTAAAGCTGGATCACATTCCTTACCGTCCTTGAGGTGGGAGGAGCAGATGGACTTGTTAGTGACATGATTTCTTGAATGGCCAGCCTCAGCTTCAGTCTGTGCAGAGGGTTACTAATTCCAATTTCACGCTGTATTTCTGTATCAGACAAGGCTGACATGATAGCACCGCTTTTCACATTTGCTCGGCAAGCAGCCACGTACCAGGCTGGCATCCCAACCCACAGCTGGAACATAAATAAAGGAAGTAAGGATCTGGAAAACATTCCTGGCTCCAAAACCTTACATTCTTTAGAAGTGTATATATTGAGCTTTCTGATTTTGTATTTATTTCTTTTGGAGGGACCACTTACCTCCAACCACACTACTACAGTAGGCCCATCCCACTGCGCAAAAGGCAAACCTTGTCTTCTGGCTTCCTCTAGCAACTCATGCCTACAATTACAGGAACAGTTATTAGTAATAAACAGAAACTAGTAAATAGATGTTACAATTTAAACACTGTATCCAATTCATTATCTTCTTTCCAACAGTTAGCTTGCTTTCTTTCTCATTCTTATATGATACACCAAGTAAAGCAGCCACAGCACATGTTCAAGGACTATGTAGTGATATAAACTGAACTGGATAGGAAATCTCATGATTTTGCCTTTCAGAAACTGGTATCAGAAACTGCTACTGACACTCTAACCAACCAACACTGCCAACACAAAGGGGAGATGTCAGACTTGTTTGTCAGATTCTCAATTACTGCAAATTCCTTTTCAAACTGATTTGAAACCTGTGGAAAGGCATGAGTACATCAAATACTCATGCCATCAGAAAGGTAATGTCCATCAGACTGCTGAGGCTGGAAAGTGGGACAGTAACCATCCACGTGGCAAATTTCAGCCTGCAACAGTCAGACACCACTTCAGACATCCATTACAGTCAGAAACCCACGCTTTGGCAATTGTATTCTGAAAGGCTGTGTACTGAAACTGAGCTTTCATCTCCTTTGATGACACCATTTCCTTTGTGACTCTGACACACAAGAGGCTGAAGCTTAATATCGACAACTCAGCTTACAGAAACAATGGAAGCTCACAGGAGCCCTATAAATAGCTGCCAAAACTGTTTGATAAACCAAAAGACAAAAACTAGTGTTGTGGGTATAAGCACGCAATGTTGCCTGGGTACATCTGTTCCAAAAAAATAGATACAGTCTGGAAAAGAACATATTTAAGGTGCCTTGTGTATGGTTGAGTCTCCACTCACTCTCCTCAGGACTTGAATTCGGACAGGTTTTACTGTCTTAGGCTTTTTATTCATGCTTGCAAGTGTAGAATTAGGCAGATTAAGCAGCAACATAACAGATTCAAGATCCTACATGATGAATTTATCATGTTCTCACAATTTAAACCACACAAGTTCTCCCTGCCTTCAGAACTGTACTGAATAGACCTAAGATGATAAAATATTTAAAAGGTAGATATTAAAAAGTATCACACAAGATACCTTTCAAAGGGGTTACTGACAGATTAGTAGCTTCCTCTGCTACTGGCACAAAAATGGATGTGCAGTATTCAGCTTTTATACATGCCTGCATACTTAGAATCCTTATGTTATATTGATAACCAAGTATAAAAAATAATCAGTGAAGTAATAAATTTACTAGCAACTGTTTTATCAATAGTACTTCTCCACCAGCATGTCAATAAATTCCTACAGCTCTAAAAGAGCTTCCCAATACTTCACCCTAATTAAATGTGCTGCCCAAGGATGAAAAGAGGGGAGGGAAGAAGGAAGGAAATGCCAGACAACTGGTTACAAATAACCATTCTAATGTACCCATTTTAAAGAGCCAACAACTAAGGTGGAAATAGTGTTCAGCAGTGAGCAGCTCAATAGCTAGATTTCACTAACAAAGAGAAGACTGTAAAAGCTAATACATATTTGTACACTTAAAGATACATAGGTTTCTAAATTAGGAATAAAGGATCAGTTATTTTCCTGCTACTGCAGAACACATTACATTAATCCCACAAATCACCAGCCCTGAACACAATCAGGTCTGCTTCACTTTGTTGGTTAAAGATTTAAAACGTGAAAAAAATAGACTAATAAGGTATTATAAAATACTGCTTGGTAAGAACAGAATAAAATGCTTAATACTGTATTTGCCAGAAAGGAACACAGTGTTTTTCCCAAGTAGTTTAACTCCAAAATTGGAGTTTTTGGTGGCTGTAGTAACACAACTGTGCACGGTGAGGGAGGACCACTAGTGACGAAAGAGCACAGACATGCCCAAAGCAGTCTCAGGTCTGACTAGGATGACCCCACAAGAACAGGTAATCACTGCCTCTCCACCAGCTCATAAAGCTGCTTAGGGTATTGTATGGAGTTCAGAGACATACAGTGCCATTTTTAGTGGTTTTATAGTCCTGCTGCCTACTTCAGGTTAACCACTGAACAGAAGTCATCTGGAGATGAGTAATACGGGAATTATATCAGACACATGAGGTTATGATGCAAACTTTAAACTCACGATGGTATTGTATGCAGAAAACAACTGTGTAGCTGGAAGGAAGTTTTATGTGATGGAGGCAAACATGTAGAAATAGTGTTTATGAGATAACTTAATGTTGGTATTACCCAAAGAGGAATGCATCCATGAAGGGGAAAATTAATTGTGGAATACATATATATATGCAAGAGACAGAAAATGCACTTGCATGGGAAATATTAAACTGAAAGTTCACAGGAGGAATTCAAAGGCAATTGATGTTTCCTCTGCCAATAATGCATCAATGCTTTTTTCCTGTAGCAGAGAACTTCACTTTTCCAACAACTCCCTTCCAACTTCACCAAGAAGCTTGCTGCATTCCAGTAATACATGACCAGATTATGTAAAGAACATCTGACACGATTTCACAGGCCATCCAATTATACCATTTAATAATCCAGCTTTGTATCTTTGTGAGGAAATAAGTACTGCAGTAATGTTGGCAGTGTTAGCAGATGGTATAAAGCTGGCACTGTGAAGGACACAAGAATGTCAAAGGAGTAGCTGGCTACTGGTTTAACTCTTAGGTGACAAAATGAAGGGATAGATGTCTACAGACTTAATAAAAGGTTGGCTGAACATCATTTGGAATAGAAGGCCACATGTGCTGCTGCAAGAGGGCAACACTTGTTAGACACATTCAAAAGGCATCTTAACAGCAGCTGTAGAGAACAAAGAAATTGTGGTCATATGGGATGAGAAATGATGTCAAAACTGCAGGTGGTTGATGTAGATGTGAACACACAAGGCCCTTTAAAGGCCATCTGAAGTATTTGTATTTAGAATGGCTTTTGGCAGGCAAGCACACACTACCACCACAAGGAAAATAAAGCAGCCCAGAGCAATAATTTGGCACTAGACTAAGACAGCATGGGAATGGATAAATCCAGAAGTTGTAGCCAAAGGAGAATGCTGTATTCCAGATTTCTTGGATGGAACTGACAATAACTGATTTGGAGGAAGTTCAGAGTAGAGCTGTGTGGGGGTCAAGAGAGTGATATTGATGGGAATGACAGACTTGCAAAGTGTAAAAACTGAAAGGCAGCCGTAGCAGAACACAACATGAAAACAGACTAACTTCAGGCAGAACACCAGTGGAAGGTTAATATCCTTATTATATACTGATTTCAGGAATGCAATAAACCCTTTGTGTGTATCTTTTTAAGGAGAGTTACCTTAAAATTAGGGATTTTCCTTTCTGACTAATGCAGTATTAAGTTTGTGTTGTACACAGAAAAGCACAAATACAGTTGGGGCAAACACTGTCCATGGCACAGCTCACGAAGGTGACGAACAGCATGAACAAAACACCAAAACCAAGCTAGAGTTACTAAACAAAGAACAACAGTTTTACACAAGTATCTACCTTCTAAATGAATGCCACAAACATCCACCATTGCCACAACTTTCACGACCCAAATTACAAAACTAAATGCATTCTAAGTAAGGTTGACTATTTCCACTATAGCAATACACACCATGCAAATTAGGACAAAACACTGAACTAGCATTGACACCAAACTACACGACACTGGATTTATTTCAGCAACACATTTTCCACAATAAACTCTTTTGAATCTAGTGTCTCCTCTCAGACTTTTTCTGAAAGTTAGAGCTTTTAATATATTGCTAAAAAATCCAAATTAGATCTCTCATACTTTCACAACCATCCTAAGAAAAGAAGTGTAAACTTACCCTGATTTTGCACTACCACATCAAATGGTAAACAAAAGGAAAATAAAACAATGAAGGAGAAATGTAAAACGGGGATTCAAGTGAACTCAAAGGCATACAAAACAGACAATTAACACAGACTGCCATTTAGCTCAGTAACTATAGATTTTTGTTAGTAGAGACACTGAATACTGCCTTCAGTCTGTTTGTGTGCAGAAGTCAGGAAGATAAGGAAGCACGTAGGGATTAGTGAAGACTATGCAGAACTAGCTGTCACTGTTCCCAGGCAGCTAGGTAACTGGAATTCCTTCTGCTGAATACAGGAGTTCATAAGCAAACAGTCCGCCTTGAGAATTTGTTTTAACCCCACTCTGCTCCACTATCAAAGTGAAAAACAATTCAGAGCAGCTTTACCACTTTTTAATAATGAGCACCTCAAGAAGGCAGCAAAGGATCTGAAACAGCTGCTTTCAAGTATGTCTCTGGAAGTTTTATAATGGTAGATTTGCTTCTCATGGAAGTTCAATGGGCCCTGCTGCTGCACTCAGCAGTAAGAAGTAATGAAACTAAACATTATGGTATATATCTTCATCAAGAGAGTTTCTTGTTTCATAACCACTTTCACTGAAATACCTGAATCACAGACAGCTGTTTGTGAATAAAAACATACTCATATTTAATAGGGAGGCAAGACAGTAAGTTTTCATTTGTCTAATACAGACACTTGCCTTCTAAGCAACCAACAACATGCAGCCATGAGGTATACTTAATACCAGTAAGTTCTGAAATGCAGAAGAATGTTAAAGAAAAGTCAGGACTGCAACTGCATTTTTTGCATTTATTAAAGCAAGACAGCATAGACTGATTTATTACCGAATAACATTTATTCCTGCTATTGAGAAAGATCTATATTGTTCCAAGAACAGGCCTACCCCTATTTAGGTATGACCAGCCTGAAAGTATTTATTCAACCAAGATGTGGTCTGACTTTAAAGCTCTGTAGAAAAGGGAAAATACCAGATCACAATAATGTAGGACTGCCTTCAGTGTAATGGCTTGAAGAAAAACAGCTGAGCATTCTGTTATACAAACAAACCCACATTCCATTCTGACTTTTCAAACCAACACACTGCTGGTTTGCATTAGCAGTCACCAGGCATTATTCTTATTTGTTAAGAGAACTTAGGTACTGCAAGAAATCTCTCACAAAGAGAAAAGAAGCACACTTTCTTTTCAACATTCACTGTTCGGTCTTCAGAAAGCAAGTGAAAAAGAAAGACACGTATGATCTTGGTCAGCTTTTGCAACACAGAGTAAAGGCAGCTGAAGAGAACAGAAGCAACAAAAGTTCAAGGTAAATGGCTCAGCTTTGAGTGGAAAAATGCAAAGAATGCCTGATCCTACTTACAGAAACTTGAGTGTTTCCTGTATTACCATATAAGCAGCAAGATTTCAACTAGTAGCAATATCTATTTTCCACCTATGCTTATAATCTTTGCTTCATCCCTTCTAAGTCTGGGAACAACAAAGTGTGCAATAGATACCCAAAAGTTGAACAGTAAACTAAAGATTTTCTAGGACACACACTGGAAAAATTCTCATGAGTAGGAAAAGGTAACTGTGCATCTAAAAAGTGCCATAAAAAAAGGGGCATATTCACAATTTATGAGGGAAAAATAGGAAATCAGACTTACATAGTGCAAGTAAAGATTTCAGCTGTTAAAATGTAAGAGAGAAAGTGCCTGGACAACCAGAAGTGAAAAGATTACTGAACAGAGCAGCAATTAGCAGCTGCAACACAAAAGGTAAGACTTTCAGAGTCACGTAGAAAGGAACCAGCAAACGCTCACAGAAGGATGTCTGTACAGAACACCTCAGGCTTTCGCTCTGTCAACACTTTCACACTCTGGAGCAAGTAACAGCCAAAGGCAACTTTGGGAAATCCAAATAAATCAAACCCAAAGCAGGTATTAAATAAAACAGATGTGGATATGGGTTTGATTTGAGTCTTCTTTTATCTGCAAGTTTGCTTCTTGCAACATGTCAACATAAGCATTCAGCACTGAAATCCGTTTCAAGCTTAGCATCATCTATGCTACCATTATTATTGCTCTGGAAATAATCATTCTAAAAGTCTACAGAGGCTTATTAGCCATAGCACCATATTAGGCAAAAATACCTGGAAACAGAGCAAAAACAAAAAAGAAAACATTTTTAAACAAAGCAGTATCTTAACAATAGGGGATGACAAACATTTGGTACTTACTTTTTCTGCATTTTCCTGTTTTTTTCTGCTTGACCTCCAAGCTTGCTGAGGCCTAATGCATCCTGAGAGGAACTATCAGCTTCTGCCATGCCCCCTACAAAATAACAAACAAAAACCCAGTCTTGTTACCATCTCAGTTTTGGCCAGTTGTAACTCAAAAATCAGACCTGCTTTCCTGAAGTATTTAATCCTTGGTTATATTACTGATCAAAAAAGTACAAAGCTAAACCTCCAAACCCATCTACCACTCCTTTTTCTAACTGAATACATCCCCATCAAAATGGTGTATAAAAATGTGAAAAAACAGACTGGTAAGACTCAAAATAGGTGCTGTCTAAAACCAGCTGGCTTAGCACATTGAATCTCATGTTTCAACCACGTGTAACATGAATTCTCAGTGTTCCCATATCACTTATGGTTGGTGTCAACATCAAGGATACTGCTTTACATAAAGAATTACACAAGACAGAAAGGTAACCATAGCATTTACAAAGCCAGGTGGGTTTGTTTCAAGGCAATTTCTTTGGGTGAAGACGACTGCTGGTGTCAATACCAACAAAATCCTCGTTCGCTTCTCAGATACAGCTGAAATTTCTGCTTCACAAAACAAGCTGTTCAATAAGGTTCAATAACCTGGCTATAGGAAACGAAAAGACAGCAATACCCAACTAGTTGAACTTGCACCCTACAGTCATAAAAGAAGATTCAGTGTCACTAGTTCCAAAAAACACTGCACATCAGCAGCAAAATAATGTCATAAATATGCACATGCATCATAACATTTAGTCTTTCACACCCTCTCCTAATGGGAATCAAAATGAAAGTTAAGGCAAACCAACCTTGTCCTAACATTTCCTTGCTTGTTTGTCCAGGTCTTCCCTTTTCTTTCTTGCCAAACAAGCGGCCAATAGAGGATTTGATCCCCTTCTTCTTGGGGGCTTTATGAAGAGAATCTTGGCTACTATTACTGCTACTAGGATTACTTGTTTGCCCATCTTGCGAGCCTGTTGAACTGCATAAAAGAAAGGAGTCATGAAGGACCATATGTATAACAAATCTCCTAACATAACATAGTAAAAGGCAAGTTCTGGTTTCTGTGCAAGTTAATGAAAGCTCAAACTCACTAATGACATCCGATTTCTGCTTCTAATGAGTCATGAAAAGGAAGGTATCTACTGAAACACATGTCACTAAATAGAGAAAGCAGTGGAAACAGCTGAATCATGCAAGAAAGGGACATTAATTTTTATGCACCATAGCACAGAACTACAAGTCATTTATTTATTAAGAAATAAAAGCATTTAAAGTGCAAGTCAGAGAGGACAATGGAACTTTGTAATACTTGACTGGAATCCACCCAGATAATCGAGCACATTGAAAAGAACATCTGTCAATCAAAACGATGCTAATTCTGCAATTTACTTGTAAGTCCATAGCTAAATCCCAACCTCTGAAAGACAGCTGGAATTGTACATCTTTTATTTCCTAAACACGAAGCAAACAATGCAGACCTCGAGTACCAGAATTCTTCAGATAAAGCCATTGCTGATCATTAACAAAACCTGTATTCTTATTGTTTGGGTCACACAGCCACCCATTTATGTGTTCACATTCTTTAAGAAAGACTTCAACATCCAGACTAAAATCCCATAGGCTGAACAACTCTGATTATTAATTTTTCTGATGATCTGAAATATTAAGGTGCTGGTAAGCCTGAATTATTCACAGTTACTTACTTTCTAATATCCCTGATATCTTCATGGCTCACAGTATGCAAAGCTCCTTTTTGGACTCTGTCCAAACGCAAAGATCGAGGTGAAGAAGGTGGTGATGTCTCACATTTTATTGTAGTTTTATCATCTCGTACCTCTTCTCTAGAAGCTGGAGACTAATGGAAAATGAATGAAAACTTGAGGGGTTAGGTGAAATGCCAAACCACAAATGCAATTATCAACACTACACAAAATATAGGGAGGAAAAATCAATTTTTTCAGTGTAAAAGGAATACTCTTGCTCTCAGCATTCTGCAGTTGCCTGTTTGACTCGCCTGCATCTTCTGCTGCCTTCAGTGACAAGCTATTCAGTTTAGCTCTTAGCTTGTGAAATAAGCAAGCAGCACTCATCTTTTAGTCATTCAGAGAGCTAAGAATTGAAGTAATGTCTTCAACACCAAGAAACTGATACACCTGACTTCAGTTTAAGCAAAATGTAAAGACAGAAAACCAAACAGTCCTGTGAAAGAAGGCATCTCAGTTCTCACTGTTACATGCTTAGACAATCAGCAGCAAGATGACCAATTCTGTGAAGTCAGATTCTACGTACCTGTGGCTATGGCTTATCTCAAAGTCTGAGTAATAGAAATTAGGCTTACTTGTGTGCATAGCAACAGATCTTTAAAGTTAAATATTGTTTTGTGAAGACTGCAAAATAGTGATTACAGACAGAAAGCAACACAGGAGTCCAAAAACAAACACCACACACAACAAACCCACACTTTAGGTAAAATGATTTACATTTCACATTTCATATCAAAGAGAACATAATGCTGGTTTATTATAGAGCAACCCTGCAAATGCTTTATGTTCCTGTTATCCATTAATGAGTTTGGGAACAGGGAAGGAAGGCACACCAGTAAATAAGCTAAAGATTTTTACCTTTCTACGGTGTTTCCTTAAATCACTAGGCTGACAGATGCATGCAAAGGAAAGAAATTTGGAAAAGCTGTATTTACTGGAAACTGTAGCACAGACTGAAACAACTCGTACAGACAAAACATACTGGGGAGAATATAAACAGCAATTACAGCAATGGCACAATGATACACAGTGTGAAGTACTCCTCAAATCACAAATTACTTAGATGTACCCCTGAAGAGGGGTAAAGGAAGTAAAAAAAAAAAAAAAAAAGGAAGACTTACAGTTGGTTATCTACTGTAATAGATACAGTAAATACTGTAAAATATACTCAAAATACAGTAAAAATAATATAGATGTGTGAGTGTACCACTACCACAGGCAAATTAGCACACAAAATGTGCACTATCTTCAGCAAGAAACCAAAGAAGTACATGAGGGGCGTAAGGTGTTGCATTTAAAAGGAGAGGATTTCCAGTCATGTGTCAAGGACCTGCCTTGTACGAAAGCACCTACATGGTAGCTATAGCAGGCTTAGTACCTTGTCTGCAGTAATCCCTTCTCACATATTAGTGATTTCTGCAATTGTTTCCTACGCAGCATAAAGAACCAGCCATGCCTTAATAACTGTGAAGGACAGAGTGCCAACAATACCTGATTTCCATACAGTAACAGTATTCTGTTTTTTTCATAGAATCATAGAATAGTTAGGGTTGGAAAGGACCTTAAGATTATCCAGTTCCAACCCCCCTGCCATGGGCAGGGACACCTCACTCTAAACTGTATCACCCAAGGCCTCGTCCAACCTGGCCTTGAACACTGCCAGGGATGGAGCATTCACAACCTCCTTGGGCAACCCATTCCAGTGCCTCACCACCCTAACAGGAAAGAATTTCCTCCTTATATCCAATATAAGCTTCCCCTGTTTAACCCATTACCCCTTGTCCTATCACTACAGTCCCTAATGAAGAGTTCATCCCCAGCATCCCTATACGCCCCCTTCAGATACTGGAAGGCTGCTATGAGGTCTCCACGCAGCCTTCTGTTTTCCAGGCTGAACAGTCCCAACTTTCTCAGCCAATCTTCATATGGGAGGTGCTCCAGTCCCCTGATCATTCTAGCGGCCCTCATCTGGACTTGTTCCAACAGATCCATGTCCTTTTTATGTTGAGGACACCAGAACTGCACACTACATTTAAAGACTGGAATGGCTGAGCAGGAGTCTGCCACCAGTTTTGTTTTACCCTCCATCCACTACAGCAGCCACTGGATCTCTCTTCCTAGGTAGACAGGTACTTCTCACCTCTGCCAGTGCACAGAGCAAGGCAGCAACCTGCAGTTACATCAGCAATGCTGACAGAACTTTAATTTGTATCATTTGCTTCATAGCTATCATTCCATTTAGCAACAAATTGTTTCAAAAGGCTGTAAACAAAAATAGAGTCAGTTCCCTTTGAAGTTGGGGGAAGAGGGACTATTGTGTTGTCTTCCTCCCACAAACGACAACTTTTAAGCATTTTTGTTTAGAATACATACAGCATTATGTTTGTTATTTATTTCTTATTTAGAATACATGCTGCATTATCCCACATGAATATGCAGTTATTAAGACATAACTATTAATATGTAAAGTTGGATTCAATCTAACCATACAGTACTATGTTAATAAATTGTGAGTTCACAGAATTATAGAAGGGTTTGGGTTAGAAGGGACCTTTAGAGATCATCTAGTCCTGCAAGTTCTTAGACAAAGCACAGCAGGCTCATTTTCACCTTGCTGGATCTTTTATCTATTAATTCTGATAACCCATAAAAATGTTTACCATATGGAATGAAAATAGGACCTGTTCAAGAGAGCTGTAGGTTTCACAATTCATCACGTTGATTCCTTATAATTCTTTTTAAGCATCAGGGGGGTTCAGGTAACTGAACTGCCTACCACCAGTTGGTGTAATGCTAACTGCAAATTTGCCTACACAATCAGAAACTAATACAGCTTTCTATTAAAACACTTGGGGGGGAACCAGACCACAAGAACTTGTTCAGTCCGATAATGCATAATAGCCATTCCAAAAGCTTCCAGAAATCTCTTATCTGTAGCACTGGAAGTGTAGCTTCCTGTTTTGAAGTCTTCACTAATCAGTTGCCAGACAAATGCAACTGCAAGTAACAAATCAAATGCCTTTGATTCACAATTCTTATGATCAAAGTGAACTTAATTACAGTTCACTCTTCTTCAGTGACATTAGATTTGGACACACATTTTTCTGATCTAGCTTCCATGAAAATAGCTACTTCAATTTGTATATGGTTTTCCATAAGGTAAGTACTTAAACTACTTATTACTGTGAAACATCAGAATAAAGAGCACACCACGTTTTGAAGTGTACTTGACCCTAGATACACAGCTAGAACTAATACAGTGATTTTTTTTTAAATGCAAGAAAGGAGAAATGATTCCTCTTTATGGAATAGACTTTTTGGTACATGCACAGATTCATTTTAAAAAAACAACAGAAGTAGTTAGCTAAAACAGCTGTTTTTAAATAATCCTATAAAGAGACCTAAATGAGCCAAGTCTGTTATTTACAGGCCACCTGGTCTTACACTGATAGACAGCATTCCTAGTCTACTGATTGGTATGATTTAGGCATGATACAAGTACAGTAATCCAAGACGGTAAGGTGTAGTAAGTATAGTGTTGTATGTACAAGTACGCTTCCAAATGCATCTGAAAACTTGGAGACAAGGTGATGTGTACAGAACTAAATCAGAGAAGGAGCTTTTCCTGGGGAGTGCTTGCAAACAAATATCTGTATCCAAGATGCTCCTTAGTGAAGGGTATCCCAAATATGATAAACTGTTAGGTTTGCTTAACACTTACATAAAAACAAGAAAGTAGACTACTTGCACCTTCATTTTATAGATATGTTGATGTGCATTAAGCAGCTCCTAGAAGGATTAATTTTTCTAAGCAGTCATGTGAATGTCAAAGAAAGGATGCATCTTTCTCTACTCGCTGAACTCCTAAGTGTAAGTTACTACTTCATCAGCTACTAGGTCTAACAGACACTTCCTTTACCTACCAGCCTTTATAGGCTAAAACAAGACACTAGCACTCATTACAACAGCTATGATACCTTCACAGTCATCAAGATAAAAGCAATATACGTAAGTAACTTTTTAGCTGAATATTTAGTAGAATGGTGGAATAAAGTTTAAAGCAGAAGGAGAAAATGATTGCTGTACCAGGGGTTGAAAAGAAAATGTTTTCTTCTAGGAAGAGAAGTCAGAACAACAGAATGAATACTTAGACATGAGACATTGACCAAATAATACACTTGATTTCTGAACGTTTTTCCTAATCATTATGACTGTATCTTATACTTTTTATAGAAGTTGAAAGGAAGCAGGAGGAAAACCTAGAGAAAGGAAAAATACAGCTGAGAAAGAAGGAGAGGAAGGGGAAATAAAACAACCCATTTTCTAGAGACAAGGAACACTCTTCCAAAAAATTCAAGTTAATGGATACTTACCAGTGTCATGATACCTAGTCTGTCCACTTCCCGAGCTGGACTATGTGGAATCCGCCTTGGGGTGGAGCGACCACTGCCAGGCGGGGAGGAACCAGCAAGTGAACCACTTGCATAGGGAGGAGGAATGGAGCTCATGGACCGGAATCGGCCATGGGCATCCAAACTTCCACTACCCACTCTGCTCTCAATCTCCTCTGCACGCTGCTCTGTGTTTTCCTTTTCTTCTTGTATAAGTCTAGAAGAAAAAAGGTTCAAAGGAACATGACATTCAAACAAGACCCATATGAACAGAATGGCTGACTCAGGCATTAGAAAGAAGCAGTAGTTATCAGACAAAACAAACACACTGAAAATCTACTAATCCAATTGGGAAGAAGTGGTAAACACTCCTGCTGTTACCACCGTGCAGGGGTTTCTGTCAAACTAAAAAACACATAATTCCTTCCATAAATGGGACTAAGGATAAAGAACCTGAAAAAGTACTTAGGCATAAGCAAACGAGTTATGACTGTCAGCCCTCTTCCTAGGAAACTGAATATACAACCACCATTTTCCAAGTAACCACACAAAAAAGATTTGCTAGTGTCACAGAAACTCACTTTTAATCAAAACCCTAACATCATGTAGACCATACCTAATCTCTTTGTTGATGGCATCCAACTGTTCTTGAAGCATCATGGCCAAAGTCTGAGCATCAGCCTGACCACTTGGTGACAGCAGATCAACTGAACTGAATATAGTTTCCCTATCATCCTCAACATCAGACACATCAACATCACTTTCAAATGCTTGGGCCACATTTGCCAACACACTTGCTTGCTGGGCTCGCTCCCAGTCCTGCTCATTCAGAGTTTGAACCTAAAAGAACAAAAAAATATAAAAAATCCAAACTCAAATGGGAAAACCATGACACTTTGCTGGTTTGCAAGATGTAAAATAAGTTTTAAAGAGCCCACTTACATGCTGAATGCATCCATCAAGACAGCAATGTTTAGAGAAATGTAAAGAAAAAAAGCTGTAATGTAGAAAACTTTGCCTCTTACAGTGAAGTGTAATGTAAAAATGGGCATCCCCATTGAATAAATGTCACATATCTTGGGCTACATGCACCATAAATTACAGTAGCATTTTGCTATCAAATCCAGTGAGAATTTTGGAATCAGCTTTACGTAATGAGAAATCACAAGTCCTGAAAGGAACTTGAAATTGCTTCCAAAGCAGTTACATGTTAGATTAGTGAATGGACACTAAAGCAGGACTGTTCCAAGTGATATTTTACAGGCTCATCATATCTAAACCAAATTGGAACTCAAAATAATAATTTTGCTATTATTTGTTAACAAATAAAAAAACTGGTAGCTTTGCATGAGTTAGTAAAACAGGAGCTATAAAATCCAGCATTAGTATTATTATGGCTATGTAATCCTGTTCTAATGTCCTTGCAATAGATCAGCATCATCTTGCCAAAGGGTTATATTTATTTTCATTTCAGAGTTCTCTTACCTTTGAAGGCTCATCTCTGAGAGCTGCCACACGTCCTTTCTGGGGACGCCTTAACACTGAGGAGGTGCCATAGGAGTCTGTGTGACTGTCAGCCACAGATGAAGGTGTCATTGGGTATCTAAAATCGGGTCGGCTACAACACCAAGAAACATGTTATCCTTATGAATGTAAGGGGAAAACAAACTCAACCAATCACCCAACTCATTCCTCTTGTCCCACCAATACCAATTTTAAGCAGTATAAAGCCTGCTTTATATGCTCTAGAAAGAATTGATTTTATAGCTATGACTTCGGTATTTTCAGTTACAATGGACAAAATTACATTTAGCAAAGAGATTTTGAAGAAATCAGAGAAAACTGAACCAGAATTAAGTGGTGGTACCTATGGTGAAGTGATGTGGCTCTGAGTCTCACTTGGTCATTTTCAGCCCTTAATGTTTCAACATTTACTACAAGTTGATCCTGTAAAAATAAATAGATGAAATACATAACAATATGCTTGGGGGTGAAAAAAATCTGGGTCAAATACTGATTTATAAACTAACATTTACGGGTTTTACCTCATTTCTATGAAATTCAGAAATCACAGATTTTAAAACATAATCCTTCAATGATGTAAAACATAAAAGTGATTTTTGCCACAGCAATACAGCATCATCACAAAAGGGTATCCAAGAGTAATTCTGTTGCTTCTCTGCACTGTGACTTTAGGTAATGACAACATAATACCAAATAAAATGATACCAAATAAAATGATACCAAATAAAATCCACATACTACTAACTTTACCATACACAAGTGAAAGTATTGAATATGGAACAAGAAGATTTTTCTAGCTCTGTGCACAAAGGTTATAAATGCAATCACTTTGAACTTGGACAGTTTTACATGCTCTAGAAACTCTGAATTTAACAACAGAGAAATCCAATGAATGGGAAAACAACGCAAGAGTAATAAAAAGTGGCTGATGATGAACATCTGTGCCTTGTGTGAGAGTTGCTGGCCTACACATACAGAAATTCAAAGCATATTCTGCAAAATATTCTGAATGTGTTCTCCATTTTAGTCCAGAAGCACAGCCTCTACAGTATGGCCCAGTTACTTCACTAGATCTGGGGAGATGCCGTACACCTGTGATATAATAAGCAATAACAAGTAGTATTTCAGAACAGATGGTGTGACCACAAAATCCACTGCCCACTGCTTAAGGATGCACAGGAATGCAAGGCCTCACCACTATTATTCAAGAAGGGAACTTGACAGTCCCAGGACAAGCAAAACACCAGAGAGCTGCTATTGCAAAGGAACAGCCAAGCCTAACACTGATTTCTCTCCCTAGCCCTCCAATTCTTAAAGCTTTATCAGGCAAACAAGCATTTCATGATACCCAACGCTTTAAGGAGAAAATGGTGGGAAAATCCACAATATTAAAAGCATTTATCTTTTCTTTTTACTGTTCAAGTTTATACATAGAACAGTACAAAAGTTCTACATAATCTTCAAACTCGGACAAATTGCCAGTATCTCCAGCCACTTCACGTATTCAGAAGTATGTTATGTCTCTGAGTCAAGCATTATGTCTTACCTATTAAATCATCATAAAGCTGAGGCACACAATACCATAACATGAGCAATAACAGCTCCCTGCTTTTAAAACAGACCAGGTAATGTTAAGTTTTATGGGGGGATTAAAACCTGGTCCTGCTATATAGCAATGCAGCAATTACTTTCCAGTATAACAGATCAGAAAAACATGTTCTACCTTTTCATGCTGAAGTTCCTCTATTTGTTTCTTTGCATTTTCAATTTCTCGAAGAAGTGAATTCTAAAATAAAATGTATCATAAATTAGGTTACTTATGACAGCTTTCCACTCTTAAACCACAAGCAAGAAAGTACAAAAAAAAAATCAGTCACCACTATACAGACAGAAGCATCTTAAATTACAGATACTTTACTGCTTTCATCATTTCATGTTGATTATAGTTGGAGGTTTATAGTCCCAGGTGTACAGCCCTCTAAAAAATGGCTTTAGTAACAGTTCAAGTTCCATAAAACTTAATACCAACCTTTTGAAGCTCTGCTTGACAAAGCTAGTAAAACAACCAAAGGAATAACAAGGCAGCTAAACTAATTCAAAGTAATTCACCGAATGCTTACTAAGGCATTAGTGGCTGTTACCATTAGTTTTTCATTTTTCTTTCACTTGCCTGACATACAAAACTACCACACAGTAATTTCTTGGAGGCATCCTATCTCCAGAACTGCAACACTCCTTGACTTAAGGGCCTCTGTTAACATCAGAACTGTCATCTTTACAGTTATACCATGACTTCTGAACAACTCCAGTAAATATAAATACTTGTAACTACTACAATCTCTACTCAAAGCAGTTTACAACACCAGACTCAGAATCATCTGAGAATTAAGAAGCATTCACTTTTCCTTTTCCACAATTGCCACAAAGTTCAGTTAAACAGGTTTCCTTGAGGTAAGCAATATCATTATTACATGTTTAGGATGCAAATAAAGTTTCATACAAAAAAGTCATTCCAGGAAAAAAAAAAGATCAGGAATTGAATTCTTCCAGGAAAGTGATCAGAAGGAAGTCTTACAACTTTACTTGCATTATTCTTCCCAACTTGTCATAAAAGAATGAGCTGGAAGCCACAGCAAGAAAACTTTCCTAGAAGCTGTAACAGTGAAGGAAAACTACATTTTCCTCATTATTGATGAACACATTATTGATGAAGGTGAGTTAGGGGCAACCCTAAGACACACAGTATTCACACACAAAGAATATATGCAGTTAGCCGTTTCTTAGATACTGAATTTGTAAGGACTATTATAGAACAACCTGTTTGATACCATATCAAAGCCCATACTAAGAATTTCTGAAATATTATGAAAAGATGGTGATCTTGAAAATAGTGATGGTAACTAAAAAAAAAAAAAAAAAAAAAAAAACAAATCACAAGTTTGGAGCCCTAGATGTCAGATGAAAACCATCTTTATTATTAACTCAAATGTTGAGAATCAATAGGAGCTACATTTGTTCTGCACTACCTGATATCTCTCACCTCCAAGGGTACAAAAGCAGGGCAAAAAACTAACTAGATCTTTGTCATCATCTCAGGGAAATACAACCCTGGAATTCTGGAAATAATTCATGTCAGATACAATGTCAGATACCTGACATGCTTTAGGAATGAGAAATGAGTTGACATGAAGGCAAGACAAAGCAAACATCTAATAGAAGTCTGAATACATCATTATATATTGCAACTAAAACATTTAATCGATATTACTTTAAAACAAAAGCCACTTTCACTCTCCAGTAAAAGAAACAAAGTTGTGTTTTGGGGTTTTTAATCCAAGACAAATCAATTCAGAGTCAGCATCAAGAAAAGTGCTACTTTAGAAGATACTGCTTTGTTCGATGCAGAATAAGGGAATCTAGCTTAAAGGCATACATGAAAGAAATATCCATATATTCATACAGCCTGTCTCAAAATTATCTAGCTGGGAAGAAAATGAAGGACTATTTCAACTTGCAAGAATCTCACAATGACTCAGAGTTAACTGGCACAGACAAAAGTAGTGGCAAACAGAAGAAACTGAACTGGAAAGGTCAAAGTTCTAGTCCTAATTCTTTAGGCTTCCTGTATTACACTGGATGAGCTTATTTATGCAGTCCACACCAGTCACCTAGGGAATGTTACAATGCCCAGGGATAACCTCTAGAAAATAAGTTTGAAGAACCTGTTTTCAAAATCCACAGTAGAAAACAGCCTTAATATGAACTATTTATTAATAAGGATTTAGTATTTCTTTACTGAAGTTACGGACACATTGCAAAACACACAAAACACTACACAGTGATCAACATCTAATGAAGTATGTGCTGGAATGTGACTTGTTACCTTATCTTCCAAGGCAGCCATCCTTTCCTTGAGATGAAGTTGGAGCCTTTCATTAGATTCAGACAGAAGCTTATCAACAGTTTCTGATAAACGTTTATTATGCTCTTCGTTCATCTTCTCTCTCTGTCTGGCCTAAGATACATAAAAGCTACTGAAATAACTTGCAATTTACAATGTCTATAAGAACTTCCAGGTTGCAAAAACAGTGAGCTTGCTTTAAACCAAATGCATTTTCTTTAATAGAAATATTTCTCCAAAGGAGAAAGGAGCACTGCATGTACCTCCATGACTCCATAAGGGAGTATAAGGAACATTTAAGACTTTACTAACTGTTCAAAGATCAGAAGCTTGAAAAGCTGAGCTTACACTCAAGAAAAAATAGATTTCAGAACCAATTCCATTATTTATAAGCTAGGAACCAATTTTTCCACAGTCATTTAATTGGCAAGTTTTTTACTTGTCTCCTCATCAGAAAGTATGTTTGGAAATACCTAATTGCTAGCCATATTTGGAGACTTTACACTTTTTCTTGAGATCTAAGATTAGCCATCACAGTTCAGTGGCTCAACATTCCCAGCTGTTAGCCAGCCTGAACTCTGGCTTTCCTTTAAAGATGAGAACTAAAAACAGCTAGAAGAGATTAGATTCTTTCTCTCAGCTTTGTATCTTTGCTAAAAAGATGTACCCTTTGCAGTTCTTGATTCTTTTCTTCTAGCTGTGCTTCCATCTGTCTCAGTCGTTCCTCTATATTGCCATGTCTCTCCTCAGCCTGTCAATTTGAAAACAGCATTAAAATCTGTTTGTTTTACAAATAGAAAGGTTTCAAATTTATAGAAACATGGAAACACAATCATGTATCTAACATGCTTTGTGCAACTGCCATTTATGCTAGTACACGATGCAGAACAGATGCCTTTCTGTCACTGAAAGAACCTAGCAAGAGTCCGTATGGTAAGTAACAAAACAATGAAGCCTCTCACCCCTAGAGCACCATGAATCAACTCCTATTTGCAATGAGCTTGCAACAGCGGAAGTTCATTCATAACCCCAAGAATGAAAAATAAAATAAACTGAAATAAATGCATTTTCAGCTTTTCCTCACCAGCCTTGACAACATGACCCTTTGTTAATAATCATGACAAAGCAGAAAGCAGCAAGCAGAAACAAGGACTAATATACAAATTCTACCTTCCTAAGCTTGGTGGTAAGTTCCAATAGTTTAGCATCTTTAGCAGCAGAGTTCCCAGGAGACAAAAGGTCAGACTACAGAGCCAGTTAGGGACAGGAAAAATAACAGGGAAAGAAATCAAACTAAGACTTTAAAAGGAAACACACACACATGCTTGAAAATGCTTGTTTGTAGTTATTACATATAATTCTTCAGACTTCATTATTCCATTTGCAGCCTTCTAAAAATCTCAGTATTAATGGATACCACTATTTCTCTCTCTCCCCACATTCCTCACTTTGTTTGAAATCCAGTGTTCCCCTTCAGAAACAGTTCTTGTTTTAGGAGATTTTATGCAATTATTGACTGAATTTTAACAAAAAGCAGCAAAATACTAATTCAGAGACATTTTCACCATGTAGCAGGAAACCTCCTCAAGTTCCAAAAAGGACAATTTCTTTTTTAAAAGTTAAAAACAAAGTAAACTGGAGTGTGTTCAGAGAGATGAACAGAAAACAGAAAGCAAGGAGAAGCATCTTCTGATCATAGGAGAAGCTAGGTGATCATAGAAGCATAGAATAGTTAGGGTTGGAAAGGACCTTAAGATCATCCAGTTCCAACCCCCTGCCATGGGCAGGGACGCCTCACACTAAACCATGACACCCACGGCTCTGTCCAGCCTGGCCCTGAAAACACAAAACCCACAATGTAATTAAACCCACGCTAAGAGCAAATTTGGTGTAGCAGGACACCAACGGAGAAGAGAGCCTTGAGGACACTGTCCGATGGACTCACCTTTGAAAGTGCTGCAACTCTCTGTGCCAGCTCAGCCTCCACCTCTGGCAAAGTCTCAGCTTTTCTCAAAGTCTGCTGCAGCTTTTGCTCAGCCAGCTCCAGTCGTTCTTGCAATTGCCTGTTCTTATCTTCACTCTGGACAGGATTATGATCGGCAAGTGTTTAGCGTTAGAATGGTAATTAATTTTCATTACAGAGGAAGTTAAGGATACAGATTACTGCCCTTACCAGACCTTACTAGGCCCGTACTGTCCAAAGCTGGTTTCATAACTAAAGATCCAGCATCCTCTCCCTTCACTACCTGAGAAGAGGGGTTTTCTCTTCATATTTTTCCCTGTAGACAATTTAATGTATTCTCTGAAAGCAACTCTTTCACCAAACATAGTTATGTTATGGGAAGCAGCACAGAACAAGTTGTACATTTTCTATGTCACAGCTGTGCTAAGACTTAAATTACAACAAGGAAAGAAATCCTTCGTATTTTAAATAACCTATGCATATCTCTTGTTGACTAAAAGTTGTCTGCCTCTAGTTTGAAGTGATTGGCTAAACAACCATTTCTGGTTTATAAAGTTGGACTACTTCATTACAAGTGTATGTCAAATCTCTTTCTGCAGTAAGGCAACATTCACTTCTCTTACAGGCTACAAAAATCACTACACGCTTACAAAGTTTAAAACCATTTTAGCTTTGAGTGAGTAATTCTCACACATAAAACTACAGATGTTTGGATACGCATATAAGAACTTGAAAATCCACACTTAATAGGGACAACAGCCCTGCTGCACCACGATCCAGTGCAACAAAATGCTCAAAACCACTCCCCCTCCCCAACAAACTGTCTCATCTTTGCTTCCAGGGCAAAACTCCGTATGATGCACTCCTCCACTTACTGAAAAACCACCACTAATAACAGTGCTTCATACATGGTATTTATCTTCCTAAAAGGAAATTACTTTAGTACAGCATCAACATTATTTCCACTAGTTTTATGCTGAACAGAATGTACTTTATATTTTAAATTACAACCTGTCGATGCATGGAGTCTTTAGTGGCAATTTCATTTTCAAGTTTATCATTGAGGTCATGCACAGATGTAGCTTCACGTTGCGCAGCGAGGTAGCGTTTCTCAAGAGTTGTGATTCTCTCTTCCATGTCTTCCTTTTGGGCCATAGTCTACGCAAGACAGAAGACAGAATTTAGAATATAAAGGATTATTATTTAGTGATCAAAATGAGAGAAAAACCCACAAACCAAAAATAATCATAAATAAATAAAAGTCAGATCGACTCTTATTTCCTTCAGTAAAAAATGAAGTTAAAATAATTAAGTCTTACAAGTTCAATGCCTTTTTTCCCTTTCAGTGAATAAATAAATTACTGAGGGCAGTGAGACACTGGCACAGGTTGTCCAGAGAAGCTGTGGCTGCCCCATCCCTGGCAGTGTTCAAGGCCAGGTTGCACAGAGCCTTGGAGCAACCTGGTCTAGTGGAAGGTGTCCCTGCCCGTGGCAGGGGGTTGGAACTAAATGAGCTTTGAGGTCCCTTCCAACCCAAACCAGTCTATGGCTCTATGATCACATTATACCACGGGTCTACTATTTGCCTTTTCAATGGCACAAACACAACAATCTCTACTTGCTGGGGACAAAATGTGTTCTTGGATTTAACTAAGCTCTGCTTCTACTTAGTAAAGATACAGTACACTGCAACACATTGAACCTTGAAGTTTAGTGACTGATCAGTAACAGGAACTGTCAATCAGACCACTGAAATGCGATTCCTTAACCACATACATCTTCAAGAAATTTAAACTCCATGAACAATCTTGGCATTATGTCAACATCTTTTCAAGAACATGTTCAAGTTGACAGTGCTAAATCTTCTCCAGCTTAATGTATTCATGAAGTATCTAGTTAGTCGTAGATTTTCTTCTCAACTATCACAACAAAGACATTAAAAAGCATAAAGTTATAACTGAGCACCAGTAAGACTGACATTTTATAAAGCAGTTGCATTTGTGACTACCCAAATTCTGACAGTGTATGCCTCACCTCTCGTACATCTCTCTGTAACTTGGTATTCATTTCTTCAGATTTTATTAAGTCTTTTCTAGCTGTATCAAGATCTTCTTCCAGTTCTGTTACTCTGCTAGACAAAGCAGTAAGACGTTCTTTCATCTGCGTCTGCTCTTTGTTTTGCTTATCTATGATGTCCTGGAGCTCAATCACTTTAGTAAGGTTTTCATCGTGGCATAAGGAACCATCAGAGGATCGCTATTGAACAGGGGAAAAGATGTATTTGCATGTTACATACACATTTGAAAACCAAACTGTTACCTGTAAACACCCCTCCAAGTCCCTTTATTACTGCGTGAACTGCAAAGATTGAAATTCTGGTAACAGGCTTTTTAACATCACTCAAAAAATCTTATTATACTTTCAAATGGATGATTCATCATTAAAGTTAATGATTAAAAACCAAACATCAGGTAAAAAAAAAAGTAAATATCCGTACCTTCCCATTTGTAGTTGGTGTATTTTCTTGTTCATGATTCAGATCCAGCATCCCATCTGGAAGTGTTTTCTTCTGATTATTTTGCTCTTTCAGAATCATTAACTAAAAGAAAAGTAAAGTTTACATCCATATGTTTTAAGTCAGTTCCTTACTCAGTAATAATATAAAGAACAGCTGCAAAAGCAAAGGAGGAAAACAATTACTGATCCTACTGCAAGGTATATATTAATAAAATATGGCACAGGCACTCAGAAACGCCACTGCAACCCAAAAATTCTTACTTTAAAGCCACAGGAGCTCTTTGTTTTGATGGAGGGGATGGGCAGGGGGGTGGGTTTAGGGGTTTTTTTCACCCCTCTTTCCTGCTCTTTCAAAGTCACTAAGTTAAAAATTACAGTTATTCTGTCAAAATATCAAATACAAGAAATTCAAAGTGAACCTTAATAACTGAGTAAATTACTGTGTACAAATATTGGCTAAAACACCCACAATGCACACATGAAGCCTTCTTTTAAATAAAGAAACATACCTCTTTATGTGTAGTACCTAGTTCTTCTTCCAATAAGCTACATCTTTCAAGTGCTACTCGTAACCTCTCCCTTACCTGAAAGAGTAATTCCAAGTAATTTGAAATCATTCAAATTAACAAGAAACCCATTTAATTTATTGCCATGCAGCCATGCCCTTTCAGATAATAAAAGACACTAATTCCATTACACTTGAGACCTGCATAATCTTGAGTCTAATTACAACATACACTATAAAAAAACCCTTCCAGAGAAGCAAATCACATCTTAAAATCTAGCTTTGCCTTTTTTGTCACTAATCTATCCTATCTTAACATGACCTGTAAGTTTAGGCAAGAATTAAACACATCCAGGATTTGCTTATCCTATTGTTAGGCAGTGTGAATGCTTTTGCTTATTTACAACAAGGAAGAAGAGACTGAATTCCACTTAAAATAATTTGCCAGACTTTATATACAAGGGTCACAGAAGTTAGGCAAACTATGAGTTGGCAGGACAATTCACAGTAAACTTCACAACTTGTATATCCTGTTCCCAACATCAGGCACATCTGAAGGGTGGAGTTCCTTTAATTCAACTTTATTGTATATCACAGTGTAGGCAGATTCCTCTTCCTGTTCTCTCTAGTCCATTTCTTGTATTATACAATCAAAAGCTTAAATCTTGATATTATCCAGGTAAGCAAATGTATGCATTCCTACAACAAATATATCACCCCTGAACCATGCTAGTTTAGACTAGCACTGTTAAAGTACTAGAATAAACAGCTACTGAGAGCAACAATATTAATTTAGGAGAGAAGTTACTGATGCAGTTATAGCAAAGCCACCACCTTATTACAAAGAAAGTTCAGAGACTTCTAAAACTTTAGTATGAGCAACTGCATGAGCCATACAAAAGGCAGAAGGGATTGGATGAGATGATGTTAGCTACCATATTTCATTACCTTTTCATCAAGGGCTTTATGGTGCTCAAATAAAGATTTTAGTGCTTTGAGAACTTCTACTTCACTGGAAACTCCTGCTGGAGACTGAGCTTGTCTCTTGACAACAGTCATTCTGAGAGATCGCTCATGCCTGGAGACAAGACACTCCAAATGTTCCAGTAACAGCTGCAATAAACAGAAAAGGAACAAAGTTTATTTCTGTTCTGCAGAACTACAGAAAACCTGGGCTCCTAAAACACCAAGTTTTGATTTCTAAACTTCAAACGTGAAAGCCAAAGAGAACTGCATTAGGAGTAAGGACTTGTTTTTAACATTTCACCTGTGACTGAATTTGCATCAGAGCTAAGGCATTTCTACATCTCTCAATCTATTTTTTAAATGAGATTTCTGCTTAACCAAGGTATTCTCGGTTCTGCCACTGGCCTGAGGAACTGCGTGCTTGTCAGAAGAATACACATAGGAAATGCTCTAAATCAGAGAGCCACCGATAACAGTACTAGCTGTTGAAGCAGATGTCTATTGACAGCTTGTCTGCTCAATTCTCCTCGGATCTTGGGCGTTAGAGGATTACAAAACTTTTCCAAGTAGAATGATGACTGACAGACAGCAGTGCAGTCTTACAAGCTTTTCCTGATTCTGCACTGCTGGGAGCTGTCTATAAGCTTCCAACCCAAACCTTCTTAATCAAAACGCTTCTGAGGGATTCATGTGCAGCTATCAGGGGAAAACCACTTTCAGTTGGATGCTTTAACACGGTGATCTTGGAGAAGACAAGGAACTAACCCTGGTATTATTTCTTTCTGCTTTCAGTTCAGCGATTTCTTCTTCCCTTTCCAGCAGCTGCTCCCTGCATACGTTCAGCTCTTTCGTAAGCGCTGCAAATTCCTGACAGAAAAAAAAGAGACAGAAGTATAAGCACATCAAATACCAGGGTACAGTGGGAGTGGATTCTTGTGTACACTTGACATGATTTCTTTAAGTATTCATTTCAGATGTATAAAGCCAATACAGTTGTATAGTCTTGCTAAACAGCCTTATGTTCAAGCACTTCAAACCATTACACTGTCAACTGTAAAGATTAAAGATATTTGACCAGTACTTTCGAAGACTCATTTGTCTCTCGATGCAGTTATCTGAGATGAGGCTTCCCTGGTAAGCAAAGGGAAAACCCTGTTTGTGACACACTTTGTTATTGTTTCAGGAAGTTGTAGGGTTTGGGTTGGTTTTTTTCTAAGGGTTGTTGAAGGAGACGTGAAAAAATGGAGCACTCAGCACAATACAATACAGAAACCAGCAAAACATCAAATTTCATGTCAGTATTTAATAGTGAGTGACAATGCATAACACTGGCAGCTACCAGAATACACAGGTTTCTTCTTTATAGTAAGAGAGCATTCTTGAAGCTTCACTGCTGGAGGACTTGGAACTTTACCCATTTCTCTACTTAAGCTACACACAGGAATTTCATTTATACTTACTTCCAAATCTCACAAAACAGAACTGAAACAGCCCTTTCCCTATAGTCCTGCTAAAATCTCCAGAGGATTAGAATCAGAATGTTCTAAAAGCTGAGCCCTTAGGTTCAAAGCCCTCAAAAGGCTTTTCCTTCAAATTCAATGAAGCTTTCACCAAACCAAACTGAACTGAAATAATACATAGAGTGAAAAGTCATCAGGGAACAGGAATTAAGCTAACTCACATCAGTTACTGCACATTTTATTGCTATGAACACTGACAGTAGTCATCCTTAAAGAATATATTTCTACATTTTGGGGGTTCTGTCAGGAAGCTATGGTTGTATTGTGTATCTGAAAGAGCCTCTACATCCTAAACCATTTCCACTCTTTATCAACAGCCTCAATAAAAATACTCAATATTAAAGGGATTTAAATGTTTTATAAACTCAGTGAGCATACTCTAGATAGAATAACACATACAACTGTACACCACATTTATAAGCAAATACTGAGCTAACCTCACCTACCCACTTAGGCAAAATTTCAGTTGTAATCTGAGCTATGTTAGAAATTATTATTAGCAGTAGTGTGAATCCATGCTTTAGAAGAGGGATTTGTAGGAAACTGAAGGAAAACACCATTGTGTCATTGATGCAACTTAGAACATGAAAATAAATACACACTGGTCATTCCAATGTCCAGTGAACACTTTAGAAGCATTTATGTAAGAAAACATTGAAATGCCAGTAAATAAATCAGGCTTCTCTACTGTCTAAAGTAAGGAAAACACCACTGAATAAAAGTCACATCTAACAAACAGTTGATTACTACAGCTGGTGATGATCAAGACAAGACAAACAAGACAAATGACCAACCAAGATGAACATAATACTGTGGAGGCACACTGTGTGCACACCGTCACTCTAACTCTCCCAAACTCTGCAAGATACTCCACTTAACAAACAGTAACTGTTAATTAAGTTATGCTTTACTTAAGTAATAGAGAGTAAAGCTTACCAAGTAAAAACTTAAGACGGAGCTGTTTTGCAGTAAAATTCAAAGTGACAGAAAACACATGCTTAAAAACAATACACAGCAACTAATTTTGCTAGCACATCTGCAGACTCTAACTTGCAGCCAAAATAAGCAGACATAGTCAAAAGATATTGTCTGCAAAAGACACTGTCTGCAAATTCCAAGATTAATTTGGTAAACTTTATTCTAAAGCATGCATGTGACTGGAAAGACAAAGAAGAAATTGCACAACATATACCCATAGTGAACTCCTTTGGAATGATTAATGTATGAGGCTTCTAAAAGTTGCTATGAAAGGACAGTAATACCTCCCTCACAGATGCAGAATCCACCTCCGGAATCCCTCTTCCCTAGTTAAAACCTATTCATTGGAAGAAAGATTCAGTATAGTCCCCCCACTTAACCAGCAAATAACTGCAAAGAAAATTCCTCATTTCTTTTCCTTTTTCAACTGCTAAGAAACCCCGTTTGATTTGTCTACCAATTATGCTCACATAAACATTTTGCTGCAGTATTTCGAAAGAAAAAAAACCTGCCCTATTATTTTCAATTAAAAATCCCTTGAAATACACTTATTAGAACAACCTGGTCTGTAAGTACTGGTACTGGAACTTTTAAACACAAAAACAAGCAAAGAAAAATCTACTTCAACCTTCACAGGAGCCAATGGAAAAATTGAGTGAGTTTTCCCTGCAGACTGCTCCTTCATGTCCAAACTTCTCCTGTACCTTCAACATCCTACCTGTGGGAGCTTCCAAAACTCCCATGAAACTGACAGCATACATCCCTTTTGCTCCAACACAAGCTTAGGTAAACCACAACATGGTTCCAAAGTCACAGTTCTTCACATGCCATTCCTACTATGTATTAGATAATGATGTACTACTGAAACTACTAGGAGTACTAACAGATTCCAAGTATTCACAGAAGAGCTTGATAAGAACCTATTTTCTTGGTGGCTTTCTGCTCTTTTCAAATAAAATAAAATAAAATTAATAATAATATAATAAAAACCTCCAAATGCCAACACTAACATTTAGAATCATCAACCTCAGGCAGTTCTCCAAAAGGACAACAGACTAACATGGAAAGTTCTCTATTTTTCCAGTCTGTACCTTGAGTCTGGATAAAGACTTGAGATATCTTTAACATTTCACCGGACAAAGAGCAGCATTAAAAACAACCAGATGCTGTTTCATCAGCCTTTCTCAACTTAAAAATCACTGTATACCATTAATATACATTTTATTATCTGTATGAGCTTCACCTTCTGAGAAACAGCTGTATATACGAAAAGAAGGCTATTCACTCTTCAAATGATTATAGTACAGAGAGTTCTATTCCGTTGCAGACTTCTGTGCAAATATAAATTGTAACACAAACACATCATAATTATGACACAAGCCACCGCACTGTCAGATGACCCCAAAGGAACAATGCACACAGGAATTTACTTTGCTGCTGCATAAACAGACTGACACGTAGTTCTGGCATTGCACAATACCTCCGCTGCTGTTTGTTTCGATCAAATATAGCTGCTTTGAGTCCCTTAAGTTGCCCCTAGTTTCAGTTGACAATGCTAAGAGGGATGTCTTTCTAGTTTTAATACTACCTTTTACTGCAGATAATTTATGATTTCCTCAAGCAGTTCAAAAAGGAAACTATTTGCAAGAGTATCATCTCAAAATAGTTTGAGTTGTCTCCTCTTAATTTCTTCTTTGCTATTTGATGAATGTAGAGAAAGAATTCAAGGAAAAAGAAAAATTGCAATCATCTTTTCTACCCATCCATAAAACTGTATTACTTTGCTGTAATTAATGAGATTGAGAACATCACAACAATGTTCTGCTCTGCTTCTGGTTGCCATCAGGATAATAAATACCCATCTCTAAGGATGACAGAAATAGGACTCAGAATAAGCACTTTAGAGCACTTACAAGAATCAGTCAGAGTGCCAAATATACCAGGCAAGTATCTCTTGTTGATGAGAACTTAGTGACAAACACCCATATTCTATACTAAACTGAAATGTTTACTGAAGTATCTTTCTAAATTAAGTGCACCATTCCAAGTGTAACATTCATGCAGCCAGAAATGATATTCTGAACAGCTAAACTGAGCAAGTAAATTTGCTATTGTCAGCAATACATTTTCGGGGGCTATTATTATCTTCTAACTCCACGATTTTTTAAACCAAGAGCATTCCTTTCACATCAACCTTCAGAACTGACCTTCAGCCTTTAGTATTGTAGAGGCCACACCAAAAACATCCTTCCAGAAGTTGGATCAACTAGTGTCTACCTATCAAGCACATATCTATTGCATGAGTGAGCTGACAGCACTTGGTCACCTGCAAAATCATGGTTTAGGAACAGGACTGCTTTCAGGAACAGGTCTCCATGTTTATTACAAGCATTATTTATAGGTTACATACACAGTGGTACATCACAACACAATAAATGTTACATGACAGGAAAGACAGTATTTAGCTTAGGGAAAAGCTTAAACAGAGGTATACCCTGAAAGTCAACTAACATAAACTGTGTATTAGGGATGCTCTACAAAGAACTAAGTTTGCCTGAAATTTGCTCAAGCAGAAAGAATTTATTCTATAATAAAATGCAACACCATGCAAGCGCATAACGAATCGTGGATTATAGGCTACAACATGACTAGAAAGCTTATTTAAGGGATGAAAAGCTACAAAAAGAGAAACATACTTTATCAAAGAAGAGAAACATTTTAGATTCAAATAATACACTATTAAATCCTATTAACATATCTTCTGGCAATATGAGGATGGAGATGCAACTGTTGCATCTTTAGGAATATCTCTGGCAGAAACATGTGAGTGGAATTTAACTGTTTAATCTCCAAGTAATAGTCTGTTTCACTGTTAACATTCTGTTCCATAACCTGCATATCAAACAACCCACTCAAAAACCTGAGAAGCTGAAGAGAGCATAAAAAGAGCAACTGGGCAAACCATGGGCCATCAGGGATGAAAAACCAACAGAATATGAGGTGAGTTTCCATCGTGTTACTTAAATTACATATAAACCACAATTATTCCAAATGATGTGTGCATGAAAATGAAAAATACAGTCTTAAAGAAGCCTAAGAAAATCTAAGCTTAGCAAGGTATTTCATAGCCACTTCATTTTAAACCAAAGGGTTCTAGGTAGTACACAGTGACCAATGTCACCTGTAGATTTGGAGGCTCCCAGCAAGCAAACTTTAGTACCTATTGAGTCACATCAGTGTAGGTGGGTTTTGCTTCATAGAATCATGTAATGGGTTGGGTTGGAAAGGACCTTAAGATCATCCAGTTCCAACCCCCCTGCCATGGGCAGGGACACCTCACACTAAACCCTGTCACCCAAGGCTCTGTCCAACCTGGCCTTGAACACCGCCAGGGATGGAGCATTCACAACTTCCCTGGGCAACCCATTCCAGTGCCTCACCACCCTCACAGTAAAGAGCTTCTTCCTTATCTCTAACCTAAAGAAGCAGTTTTTTACTGTGAGGGTGGTGAAGCACTGGAATGGGTTTAAGGTAGCAGTCAGAATTAAACAATAGTTCAAGGGTATTTTAGAGTTAAAACAGGAAAGTACTGACAAGCTTTACTCATTAAATCCAGCCTTCCAAGGCAACCATTACACACACTTTAACAACAATAAATCCCAAAGAAACAACAAGCAACACAAACTGCACTTTGCCTGTTCTACATAATGAATCACACTCCTTCCAACCTTTCCATATCTCTGGCATGTGCTAATAGGAAAGAAAAAATATCAGCCTGGAGAGTCTGAAGAAAAATATTTTGCTGTTCACCTAGTGAAATTCATCTCCAGTAAGCACCAAGCAACCTGGACTTCCTGACCTGGAAACATAAAACTTATTTCAAGCATTAAGAGAATCAGGTCAATGAACTAAGTTTATCTTTTGTTCTCAAAAACCCAACAACTTAAAAGGGAATGTAAGGAAATACTTACAGTAATATTAAAATGTTAGTGAGGTTTTTCTACTAGAGGTAACTACCCAACACAGTGAGAATACATTCATTGTAAGTTAGAGTGTATCAGCCTCCTCTTTCTCCTTATGCACAAGACATAAGTCAAAAGACCACTACCAAAACACAAGTGCGGATTTATTTAGTATTAAAACCCCTTTCCCATTCCAACCAGTGGCACTGAAATATTTTAAAACACTTAATACCACCTTTAATCAACTCTCAGAAGTTTATATTTTCCTTAACTCAGAAAAACACCTTTTTTTTTTCGTCCCCTCTGGCAGAAACAGTAAAACTGCATGAAAACACTTAAGAAGAATATTGCTGCCAGCTGACAGACAAGTGACTAATTCTAAGCCTGAGAAACTTATCATTCCAGCCCTCGTTTTCAGTCTGGTACTCTTCAAGCTTACTTCTTGGAGTGACCTATCTAGGCTTTGTCATTAACACTGCTCAATCCTAAACAGGCAATTAGGTTTTTAAGTGTTTACAGTTGCATAATGTTACTGCACTGGAATGAAACTCCCTGTTTCCAGGCCACTTAGGAGCTGAAAGTAAAATCAACTGCCTAGCTTTGACAAGCAATGAGCAAAAGAATCAACACACAACCAGAAGGTACCAAACATATGCCCAAGAGCAAAATGGAAAGGCTTAGAGTAAAACCAAGCCTCCATGGTAATAAATAGGTTTCCAATTACCCGAGTTGCTTAAATTTATTCACTGAACCTGAACTACAAAACACTAAATCTGGACTTCATCGGAAGGAGTTTTCAGGAAGCACTGCATGCTGAAGTGCAAGAAAAGATAAATGAAGGGTGGTATTTGGCAGCTTTGCAAGAGGAATGCAGCTGTAACAGGAAAAGGGTGGTAGGAACACATCAGTTCCATGTTCTCCCTCCTGTAGTTCCCCTTCCCTGATCTAACACATTTCTGATAGACATGCCCTGTTTTGAGTGGTGGGGGGGTAAAAGTCCCAGACCTGAAACACGGCTGGACTCAGCCTCTCAATCCTTGAAGAATCAGAGGTTTTGCTTTCACCACATTACTCAATACTCAAACTTTACACAAACTACAGAACAGCTTGGAAAGTGAGCCTGTAAACCCCAGCACACAGAGCAAAGCATAGGTTGAAGACAGGCAAACAGGAGCCACCTACACTCAAATCATTAACTACAGCCTGTATAAACCACCCAGACTAGCACAATCATTACTGTCTATACTCTTGCATTTAATTTTCCTCTAAACCCCATAAAACAGTGCTGTTATGTATACAAGACTAGGGGCAAAGCTTCATGCAAAAATGTATCTTTGTGCATCACTGGTGAGCCAACAGTCACTGCTTATCTACTGTACCTTGCACTGCAATGTACACGGCAATCTCTGAGCATCTTCCAAGCTCCACCATTAATTAGACCTACATACAACACAGTGAACATAACATCTGTGACAATTGGTATCTACAAGACCACTTGCTGGTGATGTGCTACAAGACAACATTAAGCCACAGCTGCATCCTACAACTCCCTTGTAGGTCTGTGGAATTAAGGAAAGATTTAAACAATGTCATGTTCCAAGTCACTTTCATCTAGTCACTCCTCTTTCAGTCTAACACTGGTAGTTTGCTAAGCATCTTCCTGTAGGGAAACAAGCCCTGTGATCATTGAAGCATTACGAATACATCATTTTTCCAGCTAATTTCTTAATCCTTTCATCAGATTTTAACTAATTGCTAGCATCTGAGGCTTGTTGCAAGTATGGTGGATCACACAGGTTATCTTTTAACAATCGTAGAACGGTTTGAGTTGGAAGGGACCTTAAAGCCCATCTAGTTCCAACCCCCCGCCGCAGGCAGGGACACCTTCTACTAGACCAAGTTGCCCAGCTAATCCAGAGTGGACACAACCCAGTTTTACCATAGCTTCTTTAACACAGCCTTACTTATAAAGCTACAGATCTGTACTAAAGATTATATATCCAACCAGTGAACTTTACCAAAGTACTTATTTCCTCCCAAAGGTTTTCTCCAAATACTCTACTGGGGTATTATATATCTGCAACTTACACAGACAGTAAGAAATGAACTAGAAACAGTTTCTAGCTTTAAGCTACTTTCTTCTCTTGTCTTTGCAAAATACTTCTAAAATGTTGTCCCTCCTCAGGCAACACTGTGAATCTTCTGAGCAAGTCCAAAAGCAGAACCATTACGACAGCTGGAAGGTAACAGCTATCTAGTAGCAAGCATAGGAAATAGAGGAGGACTCTTCAGACTTGCCATAAACTTAGCATCTGTTCATATGCAATAGCATAAAACCTTCTTCCATCACATGGCTAGAATCTTTTCATTGTAGTGGTTATGCAAAAAGAGTTCCACCTTAGCTGCTCTTGGGTGCACATGAACACATCCCCTGAAAGGGCAGATAGGGAACAAAAGTATTTTAAACCATACCAAGCTTGTTCTGCTTGGGAAAATGTACAAGATCAGCTAAAATATGTATCAGGAAAAGTTTAGTCATAGTTGAAAAACAGGCTTTTCAACTTGGGATGTGTCTGGCTGCTCTGTGCAGAACTAACTGTTGAGAGCAGGCAATAACAGAGTAATCCTTCCGAATACTGTACCAGTCCAACTACCAATATTCCAGAAGAACACTTTACCTTAACAGAGAAATAAGTTCACAATACTTGGGGGGGAGGGGGGTTAAAAATACAAATGCCTCTCAGTTACACTCTGAATCAGTGAATTCTGAGGGTTTCACAATATGAATTACCACATTCCTGCACCCCTAGCCTAGTCTATTTTGATTAGTAACTAATACAGTAAGCAGCAGCACAACTTCTTAGTTGTAGCTTTAGGCATCTCCATTTTTGGAGTCCATGTCAGCGAAGAAACCTACCCACACCCATACCCACTATGGCAAAAGGAGAATACAGTTGTACTTAATTAAAAAGGAAGAATCCTGCATTACCAGTTTGACAAGCTATGGGACAAAACCAGTCTCCATCTTTAATATGACACTCGAGAGATTTCATTTCAGTTTTTCCACTCCACATAAAGCTGGTTAAGATGTTCTGGAATCCCATACAAGACACACAGTGCTGCTCAAAAATGCCAAATCCTTAAACTACTGTGAGATATGCTGAGAAAATTTAGGAAACTCAGTATTTTTCCTGGTACCCCCCCATTACAGGGGCTAAGCAGCTACTACAAAAGCTATAGCAAGATGCTTTAAGTTGTAAACAACATTGAACCATCAGTTTCCATGGGCAAGGGAAGAGAAAGTAGTGTCTTTCTATCAATTCTACACAAGCTGCACACATAAGCAATAGCACAATTCTGGCTCAGCTCTCATTTAATATGAAATTCCCATGAGGTTTAGAAATTCAAACTGATTTAATCCTAAATACTGCGCTCTAATGTGTTTAAAAAATTCATCCTCACATGAGTAATACTATTCTTTAGGAAACAGAGCCAGGACAAGATCCATCATGCATGATCATTTCAGTGACAAGATACTTCTGCTTGCAAAAGCTGCAAGCAGCAGCTGAGGCACTGCCCTGCCCTATTCTAATCATTCATCTTGGCCTCCAGTTGTCAGGTTTAACTCTGTGGCTAGCAGTTGTACCTTCACACTATGTTAGAAGGGAATGCTTGGGAATATCTGAATAAGGCTGGTCAAGCCACCCTCATTAAACAAGCATCAACACGTACTTCCCCCTCCGTGTTCTCCTATTATATATATTTATTTATTTTGCCAAGTGATGAACACTTCAGTCTTATAACTTCAAACTTGTTTAAGCAAGTAATACTCCATGAGGACAGACACATGCCTTCAGCAGGAAATTCAACTTAGAGGTTCTTTACATTTTCATCTTCTATTTCTTTGTACTCAATCACCCCAGTTTACATGCTAAGTGAATTTACTAGGCTAACTGAAGCTAAATATATTCAAATCTGCAATACTCAGAATAAATGCAACTGGACCACTGCATAGAAAAGTTGCCCAATTTTTACAAATAAAGGCAATTCAAGCCCATGCAAAAAGAGTAGTCTCAGGTCTTGCAACAGACAAGAGAAAAACTTAACCTCACCAACACAGATTAAGTGTCAAAGAGTTGGTTTATGGGTTTTTCTTAGAGCTTTTTAGCTTTCAAAGTAAATTTTATCTGCCATAAAAGATGCCCATAATCAACAGTTTCAAACTTCATAACCACCTGAACCCAAAAATGTTACATCCAAGAACAAAACCAGGGATATTAATAACATTGAAAGGCAGGAAAGGAGTAAAAGAAAGAAGAAATGAAGAGAGACTTTTAACATGCTGTAACCAGTAACAAATGCTGAAGCAGAAGATGGATTGGTGAGGAACCTGGTCTGAGGGGACAAGAAGCTCCTACTCCACACTAGGCTACAAACATGAGAAAGATGATGCAACAGGGAAATGCTGCAGCCTCCTAATCCATTGAGTAAAGGCATGCTTGGCCCATTTCTCCTCTACTACCTGCCAGGGCTTAACCTTTTATAACCACTGCACAAATTACAGAACAGTTACGCAGTGTCTGAAGAGTACAGTTCCAACAGGGGATCAGAGTTACACCAACGTAAGTATCAGCATAACTAATATTCCAGGAGGGAGAAACGACAGCTTCTTTCCTGCATGGACAAGCAGCAAGAGCTAAAATCCAAAAAAACCTCTTTCAGATCCATTTTACATGAAGTAATTCCAGATTGTTAAAACAAAGGCTCAGCTTTTGGAAGATGATGCTGTTGAACCACACCCTCTAAAGACATTCTGAAAACTCCAAGCTGCATGTTCTCAAAGGCATAAATTACAAGATGCACCTGCCCCGTGCTCCTCAACGCAAAGCTAAAAGAATGCTAGGACCTTCCAAGCCTTTTTCCCTCCCTCAACTACAAGAAGGTGGGAACACTGCATGTAAAATACATGACTTGGGAATAGAAGTTAACAGAAAAAATTAAGATTCAGAGTGCACCTGCAACATTATCTAAACCAAACTTTTAGTCATTCACCCCAATGTAATATGGCAAATAGAGGAGCTTTAAAGAGATATTCTGAAGTTAAAAGCTTACCTAAGACATGCATGAACATGTAAGAACCACAACCAGATTGACCCATAAATCCAAGATACATGCTCTGCTGTTTCGACACTGGTCTCTCAGCTGTAGAGTCATCCTTTACTCCCATAATTAGATTATCTTAAGAACATAGGCTATACTACAGGCAACTATTTTGAACATTTGAATCCCATTTAATTTTTTTAATTACCTTTGCTTTGGGACAATAGTTTCTTCTATTTCTGGGTTTCCAAATTAAAAGACAAAAGGTAGCCCATGTATTAAACCCGTGTAGTAGCAAGAGATTCAAGTGCAAGATATCAGGACTTTCAATACAATGCATAAGAGAACCTTAAAGAACATGGAATTACACAGATTTCAGGCTCCCCTTGGGAACAGTAAACACACAAGTCTTACTCAAGCACAACCCACAGTGAAAAGCACAGCTTGTAACAGAATTTAGTTCCAGTATTATTCATTCACAGCAAGGTTAATGGGGACCCATGAACCCCACCATAGTAAAAAACCGTTTCAGATACAGGGGTTCCCATTTATGGATAGTAGCGTAAAGAAGAGGAGAGTCTAGACTATAACATTCTATTGGTCAAAGCATATATTGCCGAATTATTTGTGACAGAGTCACATCTGACATTTGAGAATCCACAACTCCAATCCACAGTTTAAACCCTGCCACTGAACAAGGCAGGCTGCCTTTCAGATGCATGCAGCAGAATTCCCTTTTCCCTCCACTTCTTAAAACAATTTTGATTTACACAGCAAACAAGCTTTCACATCAAGCAGCACACAATGAAACAAGCAAGCAATTCCACTTGCAGATACCTCTCTCCTTTTTGGGTTTCATGATCATGTTCAGAAGCAGTGCTAAAACAGCTTAAGAAAATTGATTATTATTTACTGAGATAACCATGGATCCAGGAGCATTAAAATGTCCCAGTAAAATAACAGGATTTTATGATCCTTTTTATGGAGTGAGCCCTCTCCACATGAAATAAAGGTTTAGCTTTTACACCAAGGACTTGGGCAGCCAAAATTCCTTTTCATGTTATTCAAAACAAACACCATTTCTCAGTACAGGAAATTGTCAATGTTGAAAAGACAACTATTAATAAACTTCAACTGCAAGGTCGTTTCTTTACATGAACATTCACAATGAGATCTTTCAACCATACATCAAGCCAGTCTAAACTTTGCATAGGTCAACACTAATTCTTTGTTTAAACTGCACATCTTAAGGTGGTTGTGTTTTGGTTTTTAAGCTATGTAAATTATTCAGCTTATATAATTATATCCTTATACTGTGCAGTGGTCTGGGAATTTAAGGCGGGAAAAGAGTCCCACTCCTTCCCATAGCAAAGATTCTATTAACCCATGGTCAACATTCTCCACTCAGTTTTACCATGTATTCTACCCTGCAACTCTAGAGGTAAATTTACATTTAAAAACAGTGTTTCCCTACACATAATTTAAACTGAACAGAACCAAATTCAATATGTATTTACATAGGTGGCAGGATTAAAAGAAGCAAACATAGCACTGCAGAATATTTCCAGACAGTTAGATGTGAAACAGAGTTAGATACCAAACTCTACCATGTACTAGGAAAAGGAGTAAGGCACAACACAGCATGACTTAGAGCATACCCAAACATAGACTGCTGTTCTACAGAGGGGGAAGAAAAAAAAAACCCTAAAAAGTAAAATAATAACAAATAAGTTAAAAAAATCAAAGCCTGACCATTTTCCTACCACAACAAATAGAAAACAGTTGCTTCTTTTCCAAGTGGAAGCTCTTTTTTCTCCTCAATATAATTAGAAGGATGTGCATTTCAATCCTTCCAAGCTTTTCCTCCCCACAGCACTTTAAACAAGGGGGACTCATTTAAGATCTGACCTGAAGATACCCGATTATGCCTAATACCGGCAGTGTGAGGATCTTTTCATTAAGGAATCTTGGAGCACTTCACAGAAGTTCTAAAACAAAATACTATTTCTTTAACATTTATATTTCTGACGACATAAAGAGATGAGCTATAGGAAAAGATATGTTGACTGTTTTTATTCATGTGTACTCATCAAAAGTCATAGTATATTTCAGATGCAACCAAAAATCATACTCCTGTTAAGATTGTCATACTATCCTCAAAAACCATACCCTGAGTAGACATGAATATAAACGCATGGGCAAAGTTCAAGGCTAGCCACTGTGGAATAACAGAAGATTAAGCAACAAAGCTTCTCTTAAAAATGCTGCAGGCCACAGAGCCTTGTCATGCCCATAAGACGGAAAGGAGCTGATACTCAGTAGAGCTTATACAAAACCCAAGGTAAAGTCTGAAACAGATAAAGGTCACAGGCAAAAAAACAAGTTAACCAACTCTTCACATCAGGTTACAGAGAACCTAAAGAAAAACAACATACCAGAATGAAACTGAGCATTAACTTCATCTAGTATTGTAAACACAGTTCTCCAATTCTGAATATACCAATTGGCAGTGTAATCTCCTCAAGTGACCTACAGATATTCAATTCACTCCACAGTTAGATGGCGTTTACAAGATGCAGAAACACTATTTCCATGCACTCCTGTGAAGAAGTCCAAGCTGAATAAAAAAACCTCACTCCACTCAACAGCACAATAATAATTCTTCTTTCAGCCTGGAGAATATGAAAACATTTTTCCTGGCAAGAACTGCCACCCATTTCCCCATTTACACTTGGAGACTCCACAGGCAGGCTTACAAAAAACTACACTTGGAAAGTCATGAACACCCAGATTACCTGACACACACACAGTGTACATTTATCCTTTCTCAGTATTTGTAGCTCAAGATCCATATGAGCAAGAGATTATGGTAAGTATTCTCTAATATATGTCAACAGACACCAGTCAGCCTTACAGACTTCAAATGACTTAAGCTTCCTAAATTGCTAAAAGCAGCTTAACTGGAGACTTCTTTCATATTCCTTTAAAGCAAGAATAAATTAGAAAAGCAAAAATAACTAAGTGTGAAGTCTATTATTTGAGTTCCAGAACACAGTGATAACATAGGATGAGCATAAAGCACAATTACTAATAGACAGCTAAAATCTTCTCCCCAAAAGATTCAAGTTCTCTGACAACAGTGCTACCTATAAGGGATTTACACATATCAAAGCACAAACATTTACTCTTAATTTTAAGATTAAATCCTGTAGCAAGTAAAACCAACATCCACCTCTCATAAATACCAGAAAGGAAAAAACACAGTCACAGACCAGTGGATATTATAAAATTAAGAACTTCTAAAAGGGAGATGGGAGAGGAGAACATTGTATTTAATTCATACTTATCTTTAAAAAAAACCAAAATATCCAAGAGTCCAGATGGAAACCCCAACTATGCAGCCACACTGAATCTTTAAGTCTTGCTAACAAACACCTTTAAAGTAGTATTTAGTGAGGAGAGAAAAATGCAAGGGTTTGTAAGCAAAGAATTCTCAGAATACCAAAATAAACACTACTTGTTGTACAAGTGGCTATGGGCAAGTTAGCATAGATGTGGATATATGTGAAGTTCACCTGGTTCCAAACATACCCTAAGATTACAGAACAGCTTGTTTTGATCATTGCTCTTTTCACCCAAGCTTATATACCGCTGTTAGACTGAAAGTGAAGACTAACAAACATTAATAAACCCATCATCAGGCATTCGTACACAGAAGAGTAGGAAAAAATAATCACCAGCTCATCTGTCAGGGCTATATCCCTATGAAAAACAAACAAAAAAAGCTTTTCTGCGGAGTCATCAAAACATTCTTCCTCCAAATAAACTAAGGAAAATAAAACCAGTAGGTTTAGGCTTCGCACAGTCTTTTTATTCAAGGGATTGATGGGACATCGTAACGGCACTGAAATACATCCTCAAATACAAGAAAACTTCAACCTAACTCCACATTCCATCTAGCTAGAAGGTCTTTTCATAATAGAGATAAATTGAAGCACAGTATAAACAGCAAGTTGCTAACAACAGGCAAGCAGATGTCTGCTGGGTAGGAGTGGGATGCTTCAGTAAAACTCACCCAAAACTCTAAATGAGAAACCAAGAAGTCAGAACAAATGCTAGAGACTTGGTCCTTAATATACTCCATTATATTAAATGCAGCTACTCCTCTTTTCGACCAGTCATAGAGCACACTTACAGATAACTTGATATTAAGATTTTATACAAGAAATTGTCTGTTTCAATGCAAAGAAAGAAATGTTAGGCAAGTTGAGGTTGATTGATACAGTCAGTAAATAACTCTGAACATGAATTCCTGTTTCCATCTGACTTAAACTACTATAGATAAAGACAAATCTATCCAGTAATTGACTAACAGCAAGAGCCAAGTAAGATTTAACAACTGAAACCCAGCATAGACTAAGATTATAATTGTCTGAAAAGGCAATGGAAAGAGTCAGGCTGATCTTTGCTGTCAGAATGGGATGAGGGAAGTGGAAGATGCATCTCCTCTGACATACATTTGCACACCTGAAAACCATTTGGATCACTATCATTTGTGGACACAGGGCTCTCTGCTGAGATTCATGTCTTTTATTTGGAAGTCAGTGCCACATCTTACAAGAATAAGAAGTAAAAGCTATGTCACCTCAAGCCTGAACAGCTGTGAACGCTGGAAATGGATCTGCACTTAAAAAAAGGAAATTTCAGCTGCTGCAAAGTTTGGCAAGCCCTTTCCTTAATGTACTTTCTGCAACTGTGTTCTTCATATTATGTACAATTCAAAACCTTATTTCCACATCTATGACATCCTGTATTATTTAAAACTTGTCTGGAGGAAATCCAAACACCACCATTATTAAAATGGCAACTAACTCCTTCAGCTCACCATTATAAAACAATACCAGCACAGTCCTTGGACCAAGTGTTTAGGTATTTCTCATGTGAGACATTGAACAGTATTTCTGAGATTGTGTGAGGAAGGTAATTCTATAAAGATGTACCCTACTTTAACTGAATATAAACATAAACAAACACATGCTATTTTTAAGTGAAATGTGCAGTAGTGATAAGGTATTTCCTATAGTTAGAAAGCAACTAAAGGTGGCCTGCTGCAGACTCAATTAAGACTTGTTGGGCAACCCAGTAAAGCCAAAGCCAAGCCAAAATTACAGGCAGCATTTTTTTTTCCTCCATATTACAGTACAAGGTTCTTATTTACACACAAAGCCTCTAACAAAGTTCTCATCCGCCCCTATGTATACACTGAAAAAATGTATTTTACTTATCTTGCACAGGAATGAAAACAAAGTATCATAAATTTAAGACAAAAAGACTTGAAATGAAAGATTAAGATGATCTTAATAAGTGTTGCTGTATTACAGAAACATAATATGTCTACATCTGTTAAAGAGTTTTATAAGCTTACATATTAAAATTGTCATCCTGATATAAGCTGCTGTGAATTCATCAGCTGCACTTTTACTTGTGCTAGGTATCAGAGTCTCTGTAACTTAAACGCTCATCTCTTCCATCCAAAACAAGCATTTTGTTGTCATTTACAGAAACATCATCAGGGACCACAGTGATAGGACAAGGGCTAATAGGTTTAAACTTAAACTGGGGAAGTTCAGGTTAGATATAAGGAAGAAGTTCTTTACTGTGAGGGTGCTGAAGTGCTGGCACAGGTTGCCCAGAGAAGCTGTGGCTGCCCCATCCCTGTCAGTGTTCAAGGCCAGGTTGGACAGGGCTTGTGCTCTAGTGTGAGGTGTCCCTGCCCATTGCAGGGGGGTTAGAGCTAGATGATTTTAAGGTCCTTTCCAACCCAAACCATTCTACGGTTTTACGATTCTATGATCTACATTACACTCTACCAGCAAAATGAACCCTACTCTGCAACACCTCAATAGCAAGAGCTGGTAGTCACTTAGACCTCTTCTACCTTCAAAAGTTTACTTCTAAATGCAGTAGCATCCTGTATGTTTCACACATTAACTTTAAGCATACAAACATTTCTTTAAAATTTTGTAGAACACACTCTAAAAGGCACGTGAAGGGCATAATTCAATCCACTAAGACCATAATTAAATCAGAACTGAACGCGTTTACATTAAAAATAAAACTTCTTTAAGTTCTCAAAGTCAAAAAGTTTTTGGTTTGTTTTTTTTTTTTGCCTGTGAAAATTCTAGGCAGAATAAAATCAATTTTAAGTTCTGGCACAGCATTTTCATGTCATCAAGTTCACATTCCAAGGTCAGAGTGCAGTTTAACTGGGGTAATCTGTAATAGGAGGTAACTCCCAGAAAACAAAAAGCATTGCCAAGAATCCAGTTATTCTATCAAGACAGCGTTGATGTGTTTCATTTCCAGCTGTCCATACAAAAACAACCGCACAGTCGATTTTACTCTGTGTAAATGTCACAGATAAAGTACATCTATAGAACATTAAAATGCTCTTCTCTCTGCAAACCAGACATCCACAAGGGAAGTCTCCTTCCTCCAAACAGCTGCTAATGGGTTGTGAGTTAGAGATGATGCCTTTAAATTCCTGGCTGACCACCATACTACAGGTATACCAGACAAGTAAACTTCCCTGGCACCTCAAAAATGCACATCACTGCTGCAGACTAAATTGCATTCACTTTTATGATCTACAAGATGTGCAAATACATAAGTACCCATTTGCCATTCTCTAACTATGTACACAACAGTCTGAGACTCTTCCCTAGGAAGAGAAACTCAGAGAATGTCAGGAATTAAGTGCAGGGATGCCATTAAAAATTGAGTGCCTTGATACTAAAAACAGAGAAGTGGTTTTGGCACAGAAGAAATCAATCTGGCATTCCTCCTTTTATACAAGGAGTTTCCATCAGTCATCAGAACAGTCTAACTGGCTGATTCAGCTAAATACATAAAACAGGAAAAGCAGACATACAAACAAGTCAATTCAATACTCCTTAAGACAAAGCACTCCAAAATCAACTACAAAGATGTGTTGCAAGCTACATACCAAGTCTGAGGGAGAAAGAATATGTTAGTTCCATACTGATTTAGTTATTCATGCAATTATACTAATATCTGTACAACTAAACTGATCTTTACAATTAAATCTGTGATCTAGTAAAATGAATCTATTACTATGATAAAAGAACTGTTGGAACAAGTCCAGAGGAGGGCCATGAGGATGATCAGGGCACTGGAGGAAGACAGGTTGAGAAATCTGGGGCTGTTCAGCCTGGAGAAGAGAAGGCTGCATGGAGACCTCAGAGGAGCTTGCAGTGTCCGAAGGGATAATGGGTTCAAACTTAAACAGGGGAAGTTTAGACTGGATATAAGGAAGAAGTTCTTTACTGTGAGGGTGGTGAGGCACTGGAATGGGTTGCCCAGGGAAGTTGTGAATGCTCCATCCCTGGCAGTGTTCAAGGCTAGGTTGGACAGAGGCCTGGGTGACACGGTTTAGTGTGAGGTGTCTCTGCCCATGGCAGGGGGGTTGGAACTGGATGATCTTAAGGTTCTTTTCAACCCGAACTATTCTATGATTCTAACCTTAAGAGAATGGACACTACTAAATCTCTTCTTCCCTGAGAAAAATACAGCATAGTTGTCAGTAAATTTAAAGTTCTCCTGCTTCTACCCCTCCTTGCAATCCACAGCTGAACAATGGGTCATTTGAGGCAGTAGTTCAAAAGAATGCTCAGCTTGAAATAATTAACAAGAAAGTTTGAGTAGTTTCAGATATTGCACTCACGGCAGTTTTCCCAAGGAACACTTATTAGAGCTCAAAAACCCCCAAATACCCAACATTGTTTCTCCTCATCAGAAATTTACACCTCTGAAGCAACTGACTCTTCACCATAACAAAAACTTGTCAAACACAGCAGTTACTTCTGATTGAAGCAAGACTAATAAAACATTCTCGCCTTTTGAAAGCACCATCAATTATCACTTTCCACAAGCATTTGAGCTCAAGCAGCACAAAGAACAAGAGTGTCATAGTTTCACACTAAGCCAACAGTTGTTTTCAACAGCAATCTACAAAAATCCATACACTCCTGTATATTTATATACATAGTAAAATTTCTCTCTCAACTCAACTGAGACTTGGTCTCCCTACAGATTTCATGAGAAACTCTGCAATTATGACATTCCTGAAAATAGGAATTGTTTTTAACTGCATTAATCTTTTAGAAATGTTTAGAAAGAAGTGTTTACTTAAAAACTAAGCAGCTTACTAGATTTAGGAAGGAAAGCTGAGAACTGAAAAGGGAAAAGAGGAACAGAACAGTTCAGAGCTTGGGTGATTCTACCCAGCCACAAATTCCAAGTTTACAGATCACGCAATTGGTTAATGGCATCCATTAATGTACCTGACATGGCAGCTAAACAGAGGCCACAATTATTACAACCAAAAAAACAACAATGAATGATTTTCGCCTGCAGCACATGATTTAACCCAGGGAGCAACAAAGGTTGGAAACTTGTCCTTTCTGATTTCCATCATACCACTGTAACACAACTAGATTAACATGTATTATTTCCTAGTTTCTCCCCCTTAGTAATTGCTAGTACATACCAAGGGTCATACAGTAATTATATAAACCTGTTGTTTTAAAGGGTATCAACAGTAACTACAATATTTAAGGCTATGTAAACATTTGTAAAAATAATAAGTATTCTTAGCATAACATATTAAACTATAACATCAACATGACATGTTTGGGACAACCAACCACACTAGAAAGTGCAAGGTCATCAACAGTTAACTGACACTTGAAAGCAGCCTCTGCTTTGCCTACAACCAAATGCTTTTCCAAGTGTTCAAAGTTCAGCTGTATTCTTCTTAACTGGAATCAATAAAACACAGAAGTTCTCTAGACACTAATCCCTTTTTCTAACTACACACTACCGCCCTGCGTAACACATTTAGCACTACAGGTTGTATGTTGGTACACTGCGTTCTCCAGAAGTCAGTCCAAAAGGAGCTAAATGACTTCAACACCACACTCGATGACCATGAGTATGGTGTTTTGATACCATGACCACTGAGCATGTATTCACAAGGTAGCAGTCTCAAACTTGGAAAGTTTTTAAGTTGAAGTCCATACTGGTAACAGAATGGCTTGCTTTCTTTCCCAGAATGTCTTAAGTCCATGAACGAATCAGGCAATTAAAAACAGTGACAGGAGAAAGTCCATCAAGTTCTACTGAGCAAAAGAATGTAGATATGGCTTCACACTCTGGCTAAGCCAAAGAAATGCCAAAAACAAGGAAAGCATACTGAAGGGAAAGGGCTGATGTTCCCTCCTTGCCTTGCTTTTCTTTCTCCAAGTGAGCAAGCACCAACAGATACTTCAGGAAAGTATCAAGTTAGATTCATCTGCCTCTGACATAACTCTTCAGCAAATTAAATACATAAAAAAGCCAACAAAATAGCAGAAACAATACAAATATTATCAAAAGGTACCTTCCTTTCAAAATGTCCATACCTGTGGCAGTGCAGTATTGAGCTGTCTCTGCAATGAATCTCTCTCATGACCAACTTCATGTAGCTTGCCCTGGGTCAACGCTAGCGTCTCCTGAGTTTCTCTTAGTGTCTCCAGAAGGCGATCCCTTTCTTCCAACATGGATACCATTAGTTGCTCAAAATGGGAATCAGCATCTGACTGTAACGGGGAACCTGAACCATGGCCTCCATTTCCCCCAGAGGGAATCTCTGCCTCACTGATGGTTGGCATCACCTCACACATCATCTTGAAACAAAATAAGACAAAACAAAGACCATAAATTTCTAAGTCAAACAAATCTAAACAGGATAAGTGAAAGAACTTGGGATACTACCCAGAACACTACCTTAGCTTTCCCAATGATAGCATCAGCAAAGGCTGCCAACACCTTAGAGTTTGCCACTGTTTCATTAAGACTGAGAGAGAAAAGGTTTACAACCCGTTTAATCAAGGCATCGCTTCATAATGAGAATCCTGTGACTTCTTGCAAAACCAGATTTTTACAGCTGTGTTTCACAGTGATCTCATTTTAATGGATTTATATTTTTCTTAAAAGTAAACTGCTACTGAGCTCTTTAAAGAAAAACAGAGATAAGGTGTGCAGCGTGCCACTAAAAATTACAGACTTATGCTAGTAAGTGATTACACTGCATATTTTGAGAAGCATTATCTGCTTCTTCCAATGCTTGGAACATACAAAGATAGTATCTCAAACAGTACTTTGAGCTTATGCTGGCTGTAGAAAGTCTATGGTAAAAGTGATGCATGTAAATTACAGGTAAATCCAAATAGTCCAATTCAGGTGATACACAGGTAAAGGAAGATTAAAAAAAAAAAACAAAACACCTCCTTATGAAGTGGCAGCAGCTGTCACTGTGGATAACAGAAGGTAAGCAAAAATAATCAGAGTCTGAACCCGGCTAACAATGCAAATTAAGCACTGTACTATTGTTAACCTTTAAGGACTTTTAAGAGACCCTAACAGATCCTTACAAGAGGTTAAATACATCAAGTCTTTAAAAAGCATGGGGAAGACAAACTGATTTAATTACTGCACACTCTCACTGAGCCATTAAGACTTGTGAAGTTCCTCAGCCAGCCTCTCAACATCACAATCCTGCAATAACCTAAGGCAAATCAGAAACAAATAGATTCCTCAGCTCGTTCTCAGGTACCACAAAGCTTGTTTTCAGGCTTAAATTTCACACTTCGTATCGGAACGTTTTAAAGAACAATTAAACTTCTGAGTCTTAATGTTGGTCCTCTCAATACTTTAAAAGACCTGGAACAGCCTGAAGTGCTCTGTAACATTTTCATGCGTGATTACCATAAGCTCTGTATTTTTAACACCACTATGTTATTTACCTTGCTCAATAAAATAAAAAGGCTTGGAAAACAGGCTCCAGGTTTCCTGCAGTACCAGTTCTCTGTTTTCAGTCGGACTTTGCTACCCCCAAAAACCCTTCGGATCGCAAAGCATCCATTCAGCTCTAGTCCAATGCCTATTCAATTGAAACACCCCGCGCACATGAAAACAAATAAACCTGCCAAGAAAACAGCAGATCCAGTAAAAAGCAGCAGCAGCTTCAGTTAACCAGCCAAGTCCCCACAATAGAAGAATGTGAAAATAAACTGTCTCAGCTTCCCATCCCTCTATTAATGCCCCATAGGTCCTTCAACAGCTGGGATGGAGGAATCATGTGCTGAAGAAAAGGAACAGTAAAAACTTATACAGTCCGATGCAGTGGTGCAACAAGCTTCAACAGTTCATCGCTCTTAAATTGCACTCAGGTCACAATCGCGCTATTAAACAGTGAACGGACAGCATGGGAAAACGACACGAGCTTTCTCGTAAAGGATTTGGAAAAGCCTCCCTTCTTTCCTCTTCTCTTAATTCCAGCGGGAGGCTCTCCTTCCAATTCCCTGGGTCTTAGTTCAAACATTTATAATCCCAAGAGCAAGGCGCTGGTACCGCTTTGGAAGGCGAGAAGGGAGACCTGTTGTTTCCTCTGCGTTAGTCCTCCTCCCGCTCTCGCCCCGGCCAGTCCCACCGACGATGCTTCAGAACCAAGATACCAAGCCGAAAGGGGTCAAAGAAACCGGCCGAGAACGGAGCCAGCGCCGGGAGGCACAGGCGGGGGAGGAAGGCCCCAGAGTCAGGCGGGGGCACCGGCAGCTCCCGCCTGAGCTCGCCGCTCCTCTTCCCCGCGGCAGGGCCCGACGAACAAAGATGCCGGTTGAGGAGATGGGGGTTTTCTGATTCCCCCACCTCCACTCCTCACTGGGAGCACCGAACCCAGCCGGGCCAGGCCTCCCCTCGCCCCGCCGGAGGCCCCAGCGACGCCGGCAGCGCGGCCCCACAGCCCGCGGACAGAGTCCGGGACTCAGCGAAGCTCCTCAGAAGTGAGTCCGGCCGCGGAGGCCCCGGCACAGAGTGAGCCCTCCCTCCGGCCCCTACCGAACGGCGGGGCAAACTCCCCCGCGGCGGGAGGACTCGCGTCCCTGCGGGCCTGGCCCGGCTCCGCCCGCCGCCGCCGCCTCCTCCTCCTCCACGTCCGTGGTGGCCGGCGAGGGGCCGGCGGAGGCCGGGTAGGTGCCGCTGCGTCCCGCAGCAGCCTAGGCCCGGCGGTGCCGCCGCGGCCTCAGGGGGCGGTAAAAGCCCTTCACGCTTCGGAGAGCCCCGATCGCCGCTGCCGCCGGCACCGGGCACCAAGCACCGCCACCTCCCGCTTCTCCCAGCGCCCTCCGCGGCTCCTGCATAAATCAGTGCGTGCCCACAATGCACCGCGCGGGGAGGCTCCTTTCGCACCGCCGGGGACCCGGGTTCGAGACTCGGTGCCCCGCGCAGGCAGGGCTGCTACCCTGCTGAGTGCCTTTCCTTTCTCTTACAAGCGATACTCCCGCCGCCCACGGGTGTCCGCCCGAAAGGAGGGGTGCCAGGGCTCTGGCGCTGAGCCCCGGGGTAGGAGGCGTGCTCGTTGAGGGCTGAGCAACAGGGCAGGTCTGCAGTCATCACCGCCGCGTGTGCCAGAGTCGCCCCGCAATCGAAGTCCTTCCCGCGGCCTGCGTGTCGCGGCACGGCCCTGCCGGGCGGGTCTGCCCGCTCCTGACAACTAACAGCCGCTGCCTGCTGAGGGCAGCGCCCGCTGGGCGGGAGCAGGACCCTGCCCCGAGCCCTCGCCCCGATCTCATCACCTCGGCCTGCTTCAGGCACCTCAGGCCCCCTCCCACCACCACTGTAGACCTCTCCGGCTGCCTCAGCCCTCTCCCACCACCTCAGCATGCCATCACCTCAGCTTGCCTTCTCACTATCGACCTGGCCTCAGCCCCGTACCGTGCATCTGCACCCTTGCAGCGTTTGTGTGGCACAGAGCTGTGAGGTGATGGTCTTAACCAACTGAACAGTGTAACTATGGCTCTGGTGAGTGAAATGGCTGGAGGTGCCAGCGCTTGCATGCCGGGGCTGCAGAGAACAACATCTGAAGCAACGCAAGGAGCCATGTGCAGCCTTAATTCATACAACACGTGTGCATACTGCCCAAAGGCTTGGGGCTGTAGTGAGAGGACAAGGGGTAATGGGTTCAGACTGAAACAGGGGAAGTTTAGACTTGGATATAAGGCAGAAGTTCTTTACTGTGAGGGTGGTGAGGCACTGGAATGGGTTGCCCAGGGAAGTAGTGAATGCTCCATCCCTGGCGGTGTTCAAGGCCAGGTTGGACAGAGCCTTGGGTGCCATGGTTTAGTGTGAGGTGTTCCTGCCCATGGCAGGGGTTGGAGCTGGATGATCTTAAGGTCCCTTTCAACCCAAACCATTCTGTGATTCCAGGAGCACCCAAGGCCTCTCCCCTGTGAGGAAGCGGTGCCACCGTGTCCTCAGCACAGCTCCGGTGTGACTTCTGTAGTTTATTCTCCCCAGGAAACAGGGCTTGGCTTCACTGACAAAAGACTCCTTATTTTCCTGTGTAAGCAGTTTCCAAAACGGCAGAGAAACGTTTTCCACTTGTGTTTATATAGCGTTTGCTGGGATCCCGGGGGAATTGTTTTCCTAAAGCTTTTATCACGCACATGAGGAAGGCTGGAGTTTGTAAGCAAAGCTTAGAGAAATCTCTTCTCTCGCTTTGGGTTACCACTATGAATAAACTGTTTGCATTTTGAACCCTATGCTTTGCTTTTACAGTGGAAAACTCCGCAAAGCATCAAGGGCCACTTACACAGGCAGAGGCACATCACGCCAAGAAGCAGCAGTCCCTGCACTGGAGAGGTTATGCTGATTTGTGACTGAATTATGGGACACTCGACTTGTAAACACAACACCTCAAGACCCAGCGCTGGTTAGAAAGGGTCATTATGAGTCACGCTTCCTTCCCCAAACACAAATCTTTACAATTGCGAAGTTACTACACTGCGCACTTTCCCTTTGCTGTTTGAACCTTTAGGGTGATTTCAGGTCACGTGTTTAAGTTATGAGGTCTAAATCTAGTTTTTATTCTCCTCGACATTTTTTATGTGATCACATGACTTTGGAAAAAGCCAAATATTATAAGGCACATTCAGGTCACGAGTTCTGGTGAGCACAGACTTAACACTGAGTGATAAATACACCACTGAAGTGTAATTGTCAAAATGCTGAGATATGACTTTTCAATAAAAGAATAGCAAAAAAAAATCCCAAATCAATTGTGTTCTTCTTGAGGAAACCTCCCAATGTTATAAATTAACCTGTGTTGTCACATAGTCTCAGTATGACCCAATGCTGTTATCAGATAATTCTTTCCTTCCTCTATAATGCAATATTCAGGAGGGTAATAAAAAATAGAAGTCAAATTGATACCAGCCGAGTAAAGTGAGACTTTAAAAACTGAAAACATTTCAGAACAGCCAAAGAAATTCCTCTCATTCATTATTTAAAAAAATATAGATTAACTTTTTGGAACATTAAAGTTTTTTTGCCCTATCTTCATTTTGCTCTCACTTACACTGCAAGCCTAATACCAAAGTGACAGCCTGCTTAATTTTTAGCAGGAAGCCCTCAATATTGAGAATTACTGATTTCACTGGGAAATAATTTGTTAATAACAGTCTAGACACCAGCTCTTCAAATAAAGAGCTGCAGGCAGAGTAGTCTTTACACCTGTAGGGGCAGAACATCCATGGCAAACGTTACATCCACTGATCTACTGTAGGTGCAGTTTATACAGTTCTAGATTTCATGCTTATACTTGCACAAAAAATACGTTTGAAGCAAAGAAGAGTGTTACATGTTAATTCTGAGAGAAGGAAAAACTTTTTTTACAGACAAACTGGTAAAAGTATGTGAAGAAATGCTGATTTTTAGAATCATAGAATAATTAAGGTTGGAAAGGACCTTAAGATCATCCAGTTCCAGCCCCCCTGCCATGCGCAGGGACACCTCACACTAAACCATGTCACCCAGGCTCTGTCCAACCTGGCCTTGAACGCTGCCAGGGATGGAGCATTCACAACCTCACTGGGCAACCCATTCCAGTGCCTCACCACCCTAACAGAAAAGAATTTCCTCCTTATATCCAATCTAAACTTCCCCTGTTTAAGTTTTAACCTGTTACCCCTTGTCCTATCACTACAGTCCCTAGTGAAGAGTCCCTCCCCAGCATCCTTGTAGGCCCCCTTCAGATACTGGAAGGCTGCTCTGTGGTCTCCACACAGACTTCTCTTCTCCAGGCTGAACAGCCCCAACTTTCTCAGCCTATCTTCATACAGGAGGTGCTCCAGTCCCCTGATCATCCTCATGGCCTCCTCTGGACTTGTTCCAACAGTTCCATGTCCTTTTTATGTTGAGGACACCAGAACTGCACACAATACTCCAGATGAGGTCTCATGAGAGCAGAGTAGAGGGACAGGATCACCTCCTTCGACCTGCTGGTCACGCTCCTTTTGATGCAGCCCAGGATACAGTTGGCTTTCTGGGCTGCAAGCGCACACTGAATCCAGCTCATGTTCATTTTCTCATCGACCAACACCACCCTTCCTTGGGCAACCCATTCCCGTGCCTCTCCACTCTTATTTTCAAGAGTTTAAGGGAATTACCTTGTTACCAGTCCTTGACAAGAAGCAATGAACAGTTCCAGCATAGGGCAGAGATTTGAGTATGAGAGCCTGCGTAGGCAACTGGTACCCAGTGCTGGGGGTTTCCCTGTGGCAGGACCACTGCCAAGGACTAACTGCTGCCTGCAGACCTTACAGGTTGTGCCGTTCCCCTTCATAAACTGATTTCCCTGTTTTTGTTCCCTGCAAATACATTCCTGAGGTGTGTCAGCTCTGGTGGTGAGGGCAATGGAGTCATCACATACTTTTACTGATGGTAAAGTTCATTATTTTGTCCTTATCCTTAGGGATTCATGAGTTCAGATGTGCTTGAACTGTTTGACCTGGTTTTGCCTAACTGATGTTGCAAGTTGAGGAAGGTCGAAATCCAGGTGGACAGTGCATGCAGGAAAGGCAAAATCCTCACCTTTCATCTTCATTACCTTTGCTGTACCATCATGGATGAACAGGACTTCGGCCTAAGGAGCTGTCAAGGCAGCATCTTCAAAATAACACCTTCAAGCAAGAACAGAACAAGGCTGAAAAATAAAGTGGAATTTACAGCTGCATGAACAAACACAATTTCATTTCAACTCATCCCACATAAAAAGTGAAAACTAATAAGGTTAGTAGGAAGAATCTGGCCTGATTTTATTTACGTTTAACACGAGTCAAATGGAGACTTTGTGAGTGCAAGGGCAAAAGGCTGAACACTGTAAAGGCACAGAGGTGATAATCTCTATCAATTTGATACCATAACACATCCACTCAGATTCATGGATCTCAGAGCCAGGTTATGTGGAATACATCAATAAGTGAACCTCAGTATTCACCTACATCCTGAAAGATGTCATTCCAGGTCATCCCAAACGGAGAGAAAATGTAATTTCTTTGGAAACTAAGGTTTGTTTTGGCCTTAAATAGTTAAAACCAAATACCAGCTACCAACTATAATCACGCTTCATTATGAAAGCAAAGAATCTACTCCACAATTCCAAAATGGAGAGTGAATTTGAATGAACTCCATATACTAATCTTCACTTCAGCCACTTTGTTAACAAGGCACAGACACTCTCACATTCCGTTTTCTCAGCTCCTCACATCTGTGGTTGGACTTCCCATTTGAGAGGCAGGAGGTTTTAACTCTAGACCTCAGCCGCAAGGAGTTGTCACCTTTATCTTTGTCACCTTCCTCTTTGTCACCTTCATGTATCACTCTCTGCAGAAGTTTCAGAGGAGAGATGGAAATGTAAGTGGTTAAGCACTTTCTTCAGAAATGGGTTTCAGCCTCAGGTGGGTTCCCATGGCATATAAATGTCTGCTATATAAAAGGGAGGCACTGTCTCCTCGAGTATAAAGAGCTAAGTACTCACTCATGCCCAGAAGGATGGCTTAGTCCAGGAGGGAACTTGAATCCAGAATATCCTAGTTAAGGAATATGCCTCCCACATGACATACTGCAAATACCTTCATTAGACACCTTGCTTTGTAAATGCTACACTTGAAGCCCGAGCTGTGGATGCAGCAGAATTTCTAAGGCACCTCAAAAATAGCTGAGAGGTTTGATTTTGAAACCATATTGTTATCCCTGCTTGTAGTCCTCCATAGTCCAGAGCACATCGACCTAGGGTCAGGACTTCAAATGCTATAAACATGTCTGAATAATCAGATCTTTGCATAATGCTCTGAGTTGCACATAATACACATGAAATACTCAAGTCAGGAGATCTGCCAGGTTCTACAAATGCCGGAATACCGACATATTTCTGATTCCTATTTACTTTGTAGTACAGGAAAACTAAAGCACAGGAAAAATGTTTTCCTGTACTGTTTATTAAAGTACAGGAAAAATGTTTCCTTTCTTTTATCTCCTGGGCATGATATGCTGAGATGTACTCTACGGGAGGCAGACCAGTAGCAGCTCAGAGCTTTCTAACTACATGGGTATGATGTCGCTTTTGCGAGTTCAGCATGAGGTCTGGCTCCCTGTCTGTGTCATGTAGGGATACATAACACTTGCAGACATGTCCAGAAAGAGCCGTACTCCATACCAGCTGATGGCAAAGTAATCAGTTCAGAGACCCAGGTTAAATCTCTCCACTCTTTGCACCTCAAAACCACGTGATGGAATTCAAACAAAAGCTCTTAAAACGGGGGGGGGGGGAAGCAGTGCTTTCCTTTCCCATCACATGATAAATTAGATCCTAATGTTTATCCAAGCTCAGCAAAACAGCAACCTCCTTCCTGCCAGGGAGGTGTCATGCTCCAGCCATGCCAAGCTGCCTTCCCTGTCCTCTGAGGACAAACACCTGCAGTCACCATGAGGAAGAGCTCCTCACCAGAGGGTGAAGGAGCAAAGCACTCCTCCATTCCCTGCACAGCGGTGCGGGGTTGCATCTGCTGCTTTCTCTGCCCACAGAGTGATTTATGGTTCATTTGCACTGAAATTCCCTTTGTGAGCCTCAAAGCCACCCTACGCCAGCACAAAACCTCTGCTGAAAATAGTCTGAGATCGCCTACACGGTTTTCCTTCTGAGTCGAGCTGACGGTACCTTATTTACTCCCTGTCCTTTAGACTTCAGGACTTAGCAGCAGAACGCATTTTGAACACATTTCAGGCATTTTATACCAAAATGAATAGACAAAAAACAGGATTTTTGCCAACAGCATTGATTATTCTTTTGTCAGTAGATAGATTTGTCCTGGACTATCCTGTTATCGTAACAAATGTCTCCAGAGATTGCTAGACAGGAGATGCTTTGCCGGAGGGAAAAGGAATGGGAGGGGAAGAGACTGGAAGGTGGCCTATAGAGAAGAGGGCAGAGGTAATTAATGGTTATGCCCATGTATAAAGATAAACGCACTAGTAAATGTGTCAGCCCTTCGGCAACAGAAGCCATGACATCTAGAAACCATGCCTTGACACGGTTCTTGACATCAATGTTTATATAACATGGGTCCACATGGAGCTACACTGGATTAAGGGAAGTGTAAATCAAATCAGAATTGGCTGCTCTGAAATTTCAGAGGGGTTTGAGTTGGATATACTGCATCTGATAGGAAGAAAAGTCTCCACAAAAGAAACCAGAGACATGCAGAAAACTATTCAGGAGCCCAGATGACCTTACACGATTTCTTTTGACGGGAATCATATGTATGTCAAGACTGTAAATGTTTTCCAAATTTAGCTGCTATTCCTGCAGCCAAAATCACATATGCCCACTCAAGTACAGACCCACTGAACTCGAAAAGGACTGCAGCTTCAGTTGTGCAACTGCAGTTCAGAGTTATTGCAGCTGTTGTCTTTTTTGTATGGATTTACAGCAGCAGAAATCCCCTTGATCTAGGCAGATTTCTAAAGCAAAGTATCATCTGTTTCAGCCTGGAGTGAAATATACCCCTAATATTGAATGTAAATGTAGTCTATAGTAAATGAATGTACTGATTTCAGCACATCTTTAAATAGGGTTTGGAACTACAATGAAATATCTACCTAAAAGTGTATTCAGTTTTAAGATCAGGGCAATAGGGTTGTGTGTTATTAGCTACACATTTTCATTAAGAAAGAATACTTTTAGGAAAGGCCAGATTCGTGTGACACAGTTGTGAATAATATTGGAAGGAGAAACTGTCTGGAGTCAAGAACTCAGAACCAGCTATGATAATCATAGAATCATAGAATAGTTAGGGTTGGAAAGGACCTTAAGATCATCAAGTTCCAACCCCCCTGCCATGGGCAGGGACACCTTGCTCTAAACCATATTACCCAAGGCCTCGTCCAACCTAGCCTTGAACACTGCCAGGGATGAAGCATTCACAGCCTCCCTGGACAACCTATTCCAGTGCCTCACTACCCTAACAGGAAATAATTTCCTCTTTATATCCAATCTAAACTTCCCCTGTTTAAGTTTGAACCCATTACCCCCTGTCCTATCACTACAGTCCCTAATGAAGAGTCCATAATGCAGCTCCTAAGTAACTAAAACAGGTTTGGATACATTCCACCTGGCTGACCACCTACATCATGAACCTATTTACCCTCCTTTGCCTCCGTAATCAGTGGAGCAAGAGAGCCACTCCATGGGAATGATTCAGATCTTTGGTGTGGTCCATGAATCACCCGCTCAAGATGCTTGTCTCTTCTCATTGACTACAGAGGGAGCCTGGGGCAGCCGGACTCCTGCTGTGGGAGCCACAGTTAGATGCCTCAACCAGCCTGAGATGAATCTGGGCTGGGATGCTGGATACGTGCAAGAAAGAGCACAGCTTGTTTGGAGGCAACAAGTAAAATGAATGTGACTGTCCACAAAAATAAGCAGTGCTGTTACCAGCCTCATTGCTTCGGATTTAGCAGCCCAAGGTTTGCCAGTGTTGTTATTTTTAACTGGTCTGGAATTAAGTTATTGTATTTCATAGAATCCTGGAATTGTTTGGGATGGAAAAGACCTTAAAGTTCATCCAGTTCCAACCTCTTGCCACAGGCAGGGACACCTTCCACTAGAGCAGGTTGCTCCAAACCCCTGTGTCCAACCTGGCCTTGAACACTGCCAGGGATGGGGCAGCCACAGTTTCTCTGGGCACCCTGTGCCAGCGCCTCAGCACCCTCACAGTAACATTTGCAAGACTGGATCCTAAAGCTTCAGAGCCATGGCAATATCTCAGGACATGGAAAATATCAATTAGCAAGAAAAAGAATTATGTCATTTGGATTCCAAACCACCTTTATACGCATGCAGTGATCGCAGAGTGAGCTCTAGACACTGAGCCTTTCACTGTTTGCTTTGCAAGAGCCCAAGAGGGAACAGGAGTTGGTTTCTGACACAGATCACTTCGAAACTGAGGCTTTGGCTTCTGAATATTTTGAGACCTGTTAAGAGAAAAACATAAAATTAAAAGATTATATTATTTTAGTAATATGTGCAATGAGCTTGTTAAATAGCCTGACTAAAAGAAAAGGGATTTGAATGGGAAGTAACACCTCAGTTCCTGTAAATCAGAGATTGAAGGGAAAAAAACAAGTTTCTTTTTCACTTTGTCTGCTATGCAAAGGCTCCTACTGTTTCAAGTGGCTTTGGAGTAGACACTAAGCAAAGTGGACTATACATGAGTCCAGTGAGTACATGATTTCTACGTACTCAGGATCCTCTATTGTTAGTCCTGCCTACTGTAGTAAAGTAGATAAAAGCATTTAAAAATATAAAGAGATCTCAAATAGCACTTAAGCCTATTTTTAATCCTCAACTGAAGAGATTTCAAGTGATAACATACTTTGCATTACATGCACATTGCCTGCATGGAATTGTATGCAGCAATCACTGGCTTCATCGTTCAGATGCATCTGAACTGAAATATTAACCTGTGCATGTGAAGATACGGTTGGTAAGGAATCAGTCCCAAATTGTATGTGTATAAACGATTGCATGTGTATAATTGTATGTGTATAAACAAGGAAAATGGTTTTTCTCTGCAACCAGCTTCAGCTTATAGGCAAATGAAAATGTAAATAAGACTTTGGGTGAATCACTCCTTTATGGACATGAGGCAAATGCTTATTTTCACCATTTCAGAACTGCCCACAGTCTTCACAGTGTTTACTATAAATATGAATTTGCTAAAGTGAATTGGCTGAGCTGGTGAATAAAAACCAGCACCGGCCTCATAATGAAGTCATAAAGAAAAGTGCAACAGATAAGTTCTGAAAATGATGGAAATCTGCAATGGCAGCAGTGTGCTCTGCCAAAAACATCCCAAGTTTCAAGGTGATCCTAGAGCTCAGATGAAATTATCTGCCTAGAGATATGGTGTATTAACCAGGTATTGGGAGGTGATCCTGCCCCTCTACTCTGCTCTCATGAGACCTCACTTGGAGTACTGTGTGCAGTTCTGGTGTCCTCAACATAAAAAGGACATGGAACTGTTGGAACAAGTCCAGAGGAGGCCACGAGGATGATCAGGGGCTGGAGCACCTCCTGTATGGAGACAGGCTGAGAAAGTTGGGGCTGTTCAGCCTGGAGAAGAGAAGGCTGCGTGGAGACCTCACAGCAGCCTTCCAGTATCTGAAGGGGGCCTATAGGGATGGTGGGGAGGGACTCTTCATTAGGGACTGTAGTGATAGGACAAGGGGTAATGGGTTAAAACTTAAACAGGGGAAGTTTAGATTGGATATAAGGAGGAAGTTCTTTATTGTGAGGGTGGTGAGGTACTGGAATGATTTGCCCAGGGAAGTTGTGAATGCTCCATCCCTAGCGGTGTTCAAGGCTGGGTTGGACAGAGCCTTGGGTGAGATGGTTTAGTGTGAGGTGTCCCAGCCCATGGCAGGGGGGTTGGAACTGGGTGATCTTAAGGTCCTTTCCAACCCAAACCATTCTATGATTCTATCAAAGAAAGTGCATTTCCCAGTATTATTTCCCTGTTCTGATGAATAGCAATCCTGGCCAGCCAACCGAGTCATTTAAAACTGAATTCCACCTTCGGTATTTTGAGGAGGAGGTTACTGGGGTCAGGATGTGGCACAGAAAATAAGTATAGGTATAAACCATATCACAGTAAACATTCAGCTCAGACCACCTACCAGCAGCCTTAAGCAGCAGAGTGGCATTTAAAAGCAATCAGAGTCAGAAGAGACCCTTCAGGGAACACAGACAATACTTTAGGAAAAGCAGCTTTACTTTTGCCAGAGGGAAAAAGCTGAAGACCTTTGGGAACAGTGCTTAAATCAACCTGAAACAAGTATTAAGGAAAATAATAGAAATATAATAAGTGCTTCTTCTCCTTGGCAGAATTATAACAGCATCTTTGTAAGTAAATTCTTCCCCTGCTTGCTTCTGTTTTGGTTTGTCCTTACCCTTCAGTGGTCCCTGTGCCAGGAGGTGTTCACTACTCCGATGTTTACCTAATGAATACATGAAAGGTAAAGCTGCACGTGGTCACATCCTTATCTTTTGAATTAATGCCATGACTTTGAGCAAAATTCCCTGCAAATCCATAAACTCAAGCACGCAGCAGCGGGAAAGAGAACCAACAGTGACTCATGGAGAAGGCAGGACACCAGCAGCATCTTCCAAAATGTCAATGGGAGCAGTAGCAGCCTCTGCACTACCCTGCTTGCACAGGTTATCTCTACCTCATTAAAGAATTCACATTTCCCTTAAAGAAAGGCAGTTTCAGGGCTCCTGTTGGAAACTGTAATTTGAGTGCTGCTAGGAAATCCTGGTGATGAGAGGCATGTGTTAAGGGTGCCTAAGTCCTTGTTGAAGCATCCTTTTAAGCAATGAATAAAACCACAATGAGGCCTTGCATCCCTTCTTGGCTTGCCATCGCCAGCCAAATTTACCTTCCCCCTATACAGCAGAAAGGAGCATGCAAAGGGTTTAAAAACTGAGGAATGCTTTCTGTAGCCCTTGGAATTAGAAGTTACCGGGATCCAGAGCAATCAGTACACATAATCTAAATACCAGTAATCCTCCTCCCCACTATAAAGGCAAAGTACTTCAGCAAAATCTCCTCTGCCTGCGTTCTTCATCATCATATATGATAGCTTCAGGTAGCTATTACTGAGCAGTACTTGCATTGGAACTGAAGCTACTGCTGCCCTAAGTAATTATATTAACCCCCTGTTTGATACTGGAGTAACATGGCTTTCTGTCTGCCCCAAAGACACGAGTGCCCAGTCCCAGAGAAGGCTTGGATTTGCGTGTACAGTGGTACCCACACCACAGTGATGTGTACACCTCATGTCAGAGCAGCATCCTGAGGAGCCACTGGTGGTGATAGCAGGGATAACAGTGAAAACAGACTCCCACCATGCAGCCCATCAACATGGACATCTATGAGCATGAACACCACAGCTTTTGCCTCCTGTAACTGGAGTCAGACTTCACATATGCAGGTTGTGCTTCTTAACCAAACCCTGTGGGTCATCCCTCTGAATTCAAGCATTTTACAGGAGGTCTTCACATACAGTCTTTGACTCATCTTAGCAACCAACAAAAGATTAGTCCCTGTATTGTGCCAGATAATACTTAGTCACTCGAGTGTTCTTTTTGCCTTTTTCTGTTTGCTTTGTTCCTTTGTATGGAGGTATTGACATAGCTTTCATCAAATTACAATTAATTAATGCTAGCAGTTAGTAAGAAAAAAGTCATTTACAATCTAGCTGCTGAAAGTGAGATTTGATGGCATGTAGCTTGCAAGAGAGAAAAATGAGAAAAAGATATGAAAGGCAGATCTCTTCCTGCTCTTGGTTAAGAAATCAGTATTTCTAGGCAGGTGGACAAAAGCTGAAGAAGCCTTGTTGTTGTCTTAAGTTGATCCTTAAACAAAGTAAGAATAACAAAAAAACCATTTAGGAAATGGCTGAAAACTACTTGTAAGATATAAAGGAGAGTAACAGAAAAACAAAAGCCAAACTGGCATTCATAGAGTCATAGAATGGTTTGGGTTGGAAAGGACCTTAAGATCATCCAGTTCCAGCCTCCCTGCTATGGGCAGGGACACCTCACACTAAACCATGTCACCCACGGCTCTGTCCAGCCTGGCCTTGAACACTGCCAGGGATGGAGCTTTCACAACCTCCCTGGGCAACCCATTCCAGTGCCTCACCACCCTTACATTAAAGAACTTCTTCCTTATATCCAATCTAAACTTCCCCTGTTTAAGTTTTAACCCATTACCCCTTGTCCTATCACTGCAGTCCCTAATGAAGAGTCCCTCCCCAGCATCCCTATAGGCACCCTTCTGATACATGTTCATTGTTCATCTCTGCCATAGCGAGCAGGGCAAATGCTTTATTTCAAAGCTAAATTCCTTGTTTTCCTGCACACAGTTCACCTTAAGGACCATTTGACCATACCATCTGTTTGCATTGTAATTCACATTCAAAAGAGTGACTCAACATAAATACTGACTCACAAACAGGTTCTAGCTTAGGCCTTAAGTTAAGCTGCCACGATATTTAAGCTCTTGCGCAAAGAGCTGGAGGAACACTGGTCACTTTTCCCTTTCATGTTACATACAATCAGTCAGTCAGTACTCCAAATACAGGTCAGATCCTCTCACAAATCCAAATCAACTTATAACTTCCCTTTTCCCCTAAACCAATTGTAAATACCAGTGCCAAAACCCTCCACGAATCATTAGCTCTTCATACACTGGTGTGAAATATTATAGAATCATAGACTGGTTTGGGTTGGAAAGGACCTTAAGATCATCCAGTTCCAACCCCCTGCCATGGGCAGTGACACCTCACTCTAAACCATGGCACCCAAGGCTCTGTCCAACCTGGCCTTGAACACTGCCAGGGATGGAGCATTCACAGCCTCCGTGGGCAAATCATTTCAGTGCCTCACCACCCTCACAATAAAGAACTTCCTCCTTATATCCAATCTAAACTTCCCCTGTTTCAGTTTTAACCCATTACCCCTTGTCCTATCACTACAATCCCTAATGAAGAGTCCCTCCCCACCATCCCTATAGGCTCCCTTCAGATATTGGAAGGCTGCTATGAGGTCTCCATGCAGCCTTCTCTTCTCTAGGCTGAACAGCCCCAACTTTCTCAGCCTGTCTTCAGACAGGAGGTGCTGCAGTCCCCTGATCATCCTCGTGGCCTCCTCTGGACTTGTTCCAACAGTTCCATGTCCTTCAGTCTAGCCAAGATTCAGTCTCATGAATCATTGCCATAAAAGCTATTGAGGAACTTGGTACTAAATCATTCTTTGCACTTTTTACCTGTGAAGCCAAAGACTGAAATGGCAGGGACTCACCTGTGTTCTGCTGTAATCGTTTAGGGGCACCATTAAAGTATACACAGAACAAGAAGGAAGGATTCTTCCATTCACTTGGTCAGGTATACTTTTTCTAAACTGCACTCTTAAACAATTTCTTTGTTGTCTACAGCTTCTTCAAGGGCAGAAGAACAGGGAAAAGAACAGAGGTTTAATGTCAGCAGCACAGATTTCATATTAACCCAAAGTGCTAGACTGAAGGAAAATGCTGAGCATTACAATAATGGATGACTGCTCTAATATACCCTAGGAATTAAGCCAATTCTTGCATTTAAATCTGTAAGATTAAAACAATGGCTTAAAATCACTTTTGCTCTGCCTGGTGTTGAAGAGGCAGCAGCTGGCCTTGAATTTATGCTTCATATTTAGTGTTGGCCCAGAAATACACCACTGTTGTTTCACTGTTCCTGGGGATTGTCAGAGGGACATATTTCTTTACAGAGAGAGCATATAGTTTATAAGTGATAGACGAATTTGAGAAGCAGCATTGAGAAATAGCCCTGCCAGGAAAGTCTTCTTTTCCACATTATACCAAATAACTTTACTTAAGGGTGTGTGTATTTATACACACACTATACGCACACATACAGATGTGTATATACCCATATGCAGTTTGGGAGGCATATCATTTTTGTGTCCAGCACTGACTTTCTTTCCTTTCACCAAAATAACATGGCACAAATTTGAGTCCAATATACTGTTAAGGGATGTGCAACAGCAGTGTTCCTTGCATAAGGATTCAGCATTTACCTGCTACATATCCATGGATATTCAGCTACTAAGGGGAATACGCAGTGTAAGTGATACAATGCAAGTAAATTCTGCAGTATCAGATTTGTGCTGTAAACAGAACCATCAGATTTTATGCTAGCCAGAAGCTACAGGGACAACTAAGGTCTTAGGTACCAAATCCAATGTGCTGCTGGATTGGGTTGTTTTATCATACATTCTGCACGTAAGTCAGGATGTTCAGCAGCAATGGGGCAGGTTCTTGACTCCCACTTTCAAGTGCTTATAGAGACAGCATCTCTTACCTGTGTCAGTTTGCAGCCACATGCTGCAGAAATAGCCTGTGTATATGGACAGTAGGTAGTTCTTAGCAAGGCTGAGTGCAGAGGGTTTTCCAGCTCATAGGGTTCAGTTCGGTTGGTTTTTTTTTGCCTGGCTTTAATAATGCCACCTTTGTAGTGTCAAAATACAAGGCCAAAAGAAGCTGGCAGCATCCTTTGTCCAGCAGCTCCCCATTACTTCTCTTTGTGTGGAAAAAACAGGAAGCTGCCACTGCTGCTGTAACATTTGACATGATAACGTGTGAAAAACAGGATGTTCCCTGACCTGCTTACAGGTATTGTGGCAATCCATCTGTGCCCAATTTTCCCTAGCTGAGGTTGTTGAATACATTAAAACCCACGGGAACAGGCTGTCTGAATAACAAGGGATGATACAAGAAATGTCCAAGTCCTCTACAAGCCACCAAGAAAACAAGTGCTGGCAGTCCCTCAGGCTCATGTGTTATAATAATGCCACGCTTAATGATGTGTGTGGGGATAAGTTTGCAGGAGGGAGATAAAGGATGAAAGCAACCTTTTAAAGGAGAAAATGCAAGAAGCCTATGGGGCACTTCAGGTATCATTTAAGTAAAAGAAAATGTGATCTAAGTTCTCCATAATCCTTCCTCTAATTCCTCTGAATTAGCCTGTGGGAATCTCTCAGACCTCACAAAACAAATAGGTCTGAACAACAGACATCAGACCTTGCTGATGAAGCCTCTTCTGGCAGAAGACATGGCACAACCATAGAATCATAGACTAGTTTAGGTTGGAAGGGACCTTCAAAGCTCACCTACTTCCAGCCCCCTGCAGTAAGCAGGGACATCTTCAACTAGATCAGGTTGCTTAGAACCATGCTTGAATCAGCCATTATTAAAATGGTCACCATTAAAAAAATCAGTTCAAACTAAATGCAAGTATCCTTAATAACAGTACTCCACAAGCCAGCAGGAATACTAACCTAGGAAATGCATAAGCATTGGTGTTACGTGATGTGTGAAAGCAAACTCAGGGCACTTTCCAAAGGTGTTGATTGATAATGAAATCAAGTACTCCAAATGGTTTTGTCCTGGTATCTAGTCTGAGAGTGTGGTCTCAGCACTTGTGCAGTGCTTCATTCACAGAAGTAAAGATGGGTGAGATCTGTCTTTGGCTGTCAAGCTGCAAAATGATCTGGTTCTTTCACACTGCTCAGTAGCTTATCCAGTGGAAATGATTCCTGGAGAGTCAGGAATTTCCAGGGCTGAGGATTTCTCACTCGGATGAGGATTCCTGTGTCCATTCCCACTTTAAGCAAGATGAGGAGAAAGAAGGATCTCCTTTTCCAGGGAGAAAGTCATGAGCACAGTATCCTATGCCACATTCCAGCTGTTTTTAGTTACCCGCTGTAACTAAAGAGGCTGTAAGAGGCTGTAGGGAGCACAAGGATGGGTTACGTATGCTGAGGAGCTCAAGGACTGTTTGGGATCTTGGCTAAGCACTGAAGTGGCTTGGACACCTTTCTTCCCCAGCATTATATTGTGGCTTGGACACCTTCCTTCCCCAGCATTATATTCATGAACCAAATGCAGGGTGGAAAATGTGGGTCCCACCCACAGAATTACTCTTACAATCAAGTTCATGGTTTGTGGGTGTCTCTTGCTCACATTAAGGTACTCACGTTACTGTTTGACTACGTTGGTCTAACATGAAACTAAGGGGTTTAAGTTCTAATTCATTCATTTAGTCACAGGAATAGATGTTTGAAGTGAGTCAAGGCTGGAGTACTGGCAAACATGAAGTTCCAGGAAATGAAAGGAAAAAACACTGCATGGAGTGAAGCACCTCATAAATGCAGTCATCTAAGATATATGGTAACACTTAATGCCCCTTAAAAGCCACAAGCCAGCTGCAGAATGTGACATTTCAGTCTCAAGAATCGCACATTCCATACGGAGACATGAAGTTCTTTAGCATCAGAGGGCTATGTCTTAAACTAGAATACAGAAAACTGTATGAGCAGGTCCACAGTGAGTAACTTTGGTGATATGTAACAGAGCTGCAAGTAGCCCTTAGCTAGAAATGTACTTTACTGGGTTTAGCCCTACTCACTTGTAATTCATCTGCATATATATTAGCTACTTCATGCACAAACATGCAGTTAGACACACAAGTCTGAATTTTGCCTTTCAAGGTGGATATAGAAACAGAAGCACCCTGTGCTAAACTGGTGGGTAGGAAGAAGTTGAAAGGGAATGTGTTAATCTCTAGCCCTGTGCTCTCTCTCCTATGCCCTGTCCCAGTGGAGCAGTGGAACTGAAAGGAGAGAATTCAGTCAGGACATTTCATGTTACATTCCCGAGCTTGGGTTTTTGACGTGGTCACCAACAGGAGACTGCAGCAAATCTCACAGTTAGTAACAGCTTCCAACCCGTATTCAGCTGGCTGGGATAGCCAGAAGGCAGCGTGCTGCAGCCGCATGCCCACAGACTGCTGAGCACGCTGGTTGCCATGGGAATAATGGCTTTGGGGGTAATTCAGGCTATCCAGGGTTTCCCACGATAGGGAATTTACAGCTGGGAAGCTGTGCCTAAATTCTGCTCCCATTGAGTGTAACAAAGAAAAGCAAGCATGGATGTGGATGCCAGCAGCCATGGGCCCAGACCTGCCACGTGCTGCACCCTTTTAGTTCACTTCTGCTCTGCAGGTTTTTATCCCACCAATATTTGGCAATATGCCTGGAAGTGACAGGAAGAACCTCTCAGGGAGACCACTGGTGAGGAAACAAAGGTAAGCATTTAGCTCCACTGTTCCCATCTGACCATTAACAACAAGAAAAGCTTTGTGGCTTTGATGCCAAACCCTTCTCACTGATTATATGCTCACTGTATATAAAAATCAGGTATGTTCGCTTTACTATGCAGCATATATGCACTGTGTATAAAATCAGATCACTAACCAACTTGTGTACAGAAATGCAGCCTTCATGCATCCCTTTACCTTTGCCACAGGTAGTGTTCATGCTTGCAAAATAGCTGTTAAAACCCCTTAAAATTAGCCCCCAATAAGAAGTGCTTACTGATTAAATGCTGCAGATCATTCTGAAGTTTACGCTCCTGCTGGGATCAACAGGAATAATGGAATTAAGAAATGGAAAAGAAAACATGACAAAAATTGGGAGCATTATTAATTGCAAGATTACTGCTTTACATAGGAGTCCTATAAAGCTGGGCTCACCTGTAACACCTAAAACACCAACCCCAGGAGATCCTGTTTGGATGGTCCTTACCTCTTTAATGACAAAGGTCCATTTTATCCCTGTGTAACTTCACGCAGCACAAGAGCCTGGACTGATGGCTTGAACACTATGAAGAAAATACAAATGGCATTTTGGTAACTTTTGAAGCAGTTGACATGAGCTGACATTAAGCTGCTTTCCTAAGCAAAGGTACTTACCACAATGCACTGGAGATGTTAATCCTCAAAACCTCTTTCAGAGGTGTTCTTATACACCAATCTTTCAGAGAATACACCCAAACCCCTTGACCTGGCTGCAATAGCTGGTTACTTTGAAACTGCAGTACGGTGACCTGCCAGAAACACAGCATTGCTCATCTTTGACAAGCTCAACCCCAAGCCGAAAGAAAGGAAGGCGACGTTAGCATCCACACCACCACCACCACACGCAGCGTATTTGGGAAACAATGGGTTTTCAACGACCAGCACTGATCAAGTCACAGGGGTTACTGAATTTAAACCCCATCGGTGTCACCAACCAAAGGTATTTGCATGTGTGTTACATCAGATTGCACAAGAACAAACCCGTGTCGTTTTCAGTCTGGTTTCAGAAATGAATGGGTAATGCTCTCCACAACGACGTGCTTGCAGGAGTAGTTCTGTGGATGAAACTCAGGCCTATTTACTCATCAAGAGTGCCCGTGAGTTTACTCCACACACAAGCCTGAACTGATCTGCACTTTTCCTGCAGCTGAGTAAAACTGCACTTCCTTGGCTGTAAACCTGCAATTCCCAGAGCCCATTGCAACACACCCTCTTCATGTTAAGGAATCCTCAGCTACAAGGGGCATTATAAAGGCAAAGACTCTTCAAAGGGTCTTGAACCTTTACTTGTAACTCCTTCCCCAACCCCTCCTCTCACCCCCATAGTTCTAGTTTCATGGTATATGCTTTAAACAGTAGTTTCTATAATTCCTCCAGTGTACCCTTGCAATATAAGCATTGGCAGAGAAAAGAAGTAATAAATCAAAAGAGGAAAAACAACTCTGTGCTGGCACACATTTTAAGGCCATAGGTGATCCGTGCAGGGAACGAGAACAGCACAAACCAGCTTTTGATAAAGGAACAGTGATGAGGAATACATTTACATTGGGAAACACTCAACCAAAACACTCGAATTAAGAGCATGCCGAGTGCCAGAGGCTGGGGATGCAGCGTGTGTTACTGAGCCTTCTGCTTTAGACAATTAAATGAAGCAATGAGATTTCAGAAAGCAGCCAAATATTGTAGGCCTGAAACAAAGACTGAAGGGAACAGAGCTGCCTGTGTGTGGGGAATGGAGAAAACAGGGCATTGCATCTGAAATATTCATGACACCCAATTTGTGCAAGGCTTCAACTTGGTAATGACAATCTTAATATGGTATCTATAATTGGTATCTGAAAATATCATAGGAAATGGCAAACAAGTACTGAAGGGGAGTATGAAGCAACATGGAAAAGCAATCATCCTAAAGGGAGTTCTCCCGAGATGCCACTTTTACTCTCAACATGATTTGATGGCTGTTTTCTCTCCAGGCTGTAAGGAAACAAGGCTCTCAAGAGACTAAAAGGAAAAGGGTTTAGTAATTCCTCCCAGGCAGATCCTCCTGCAGAGTATCACAGAGGATTTGATAAAACGGGTAATTAAATTACTCATCTCACGGATTCAAAGCTTTTAAGTGCATGCTATCGCTTCAGTGCCAGCATATCCTTCACGAGACACCAAAGCCTCTATCAATTTAACTTCTTAACACATCCTCTAAAAGCCTGAACAGGTTTAGAATAAGCTATAAACTGGTTTTAATTAATTATACACCAAATACAACACCCTTACCACAGAATGCCTAGCAGAGGAAAAAGGAAAGAGTCGTAAGGCACTCACTCACAGAGCTCCTGTCTCCCATGCATACACTGCGCTGTGACTCAGTTTTAAGCTCCTGCGGGCTGGCAGAGATTTGTTTTCTTTCTCAGTTCCGAGAGTGACTGCACTGAAATGCTGCTCCTGACAGGAAAACTAAAGACTTTTTAGCACTTTTGGGTCACGAGGCACTGGAACAGACTGCCCAAAGAAGCCCTAAAGGCTCCATCCCTGGCAGTGTTCAAGGCCAGAGCCTTGGGTGACAGCGTCTAGTGTGAGGTGGCCCTGCCCATGGCAGGGGGTTGGAACTAGATGAGCTTAAGGTCCCTTCCAACCCAAACCTTCTGTGATTCTATGACTTCTGAGACATTCAATGACAAAGCTTTTTGCCTTTTCTTTTTCCCCTATGTTCCAAAAACACTGGTAACATAATCCATTTAGCACCACTCCTTGCTTTAAAAGTGTCCTTCACCTTCTCCCAATTAGGGATCTCGTGACAGACAGCAACCCCATAATATAATAAACCAGTCCAATTTATTTTGGTTTTAAGGAATTATTTTTAATGAAATGTGCACAAAGTGAGACAATAGAAAACTCGGAATTAAAAGTTGTAAAAATAACTTTTGAGTCCAAAAAGCTTCATTGGAAAATAAAAGCTCACTCCCTGGATAACAATACATCTCCTTACAAATTGAGCCCTTTTCCCTTACCCCTCCCTCCCAATGAAAAGTTTTTGTCCCATTCATTCCATTTGACCTTTTCCCCACATAATTAAGTTTTTAATCTCTAATAAAAGCAGTTTTAATTGGCCCTGAGGTACTGCATGGATTGATGCAGTCTAGATCATGGCTTTCATACACAGCAGAACATCCACAGTGTACAAATCCTTAAAGAAACGAGGGACTTTATCTTACAAGGCAGAGTATTTCTTACAGCTGACAAGCGCTTGGCTACAACTAACAAGTTATCCCTACTGATTCCTAAGGTATCTTGGTTACATGCAGCAGGCAGGATACTTCTGTTCATATTCCAGATAAATCTAGCTTCTGAGAACCAAAGACTTACTACAAGTGGGTAAGAAAAACATGTTGCTGCTCAGATTGGGCTCAGAACTGTTGCACAGCTGTCTCACCACAAACATAACTCATCTTGCTAACTTCTCCACTCTGCTCACACAGATTGCTTAGATGCATAAAGCAAAAAAGGCTGAAGCAACATTTTTCTTTAAATGCTATAGAATGAAGACTTTATCTATTAAATAAAACCCTCCAGAACATCTGAGGTGGTCATTCAGCTGAAGTGCAGCACTGGATCTCCTGGAAGTCTGAAGCTGGCAACTGACACAACTGTTGGAGCAAGTACTTAAGAGGTCTGTACCTGCCCAAAAGGCAGACAAATGGGAACTTCTGTATTTACCCATCACTTCTTTGCATGGATACAATCACTGATATTTAATACATGATGATTAGAAAAACACTTGCGAGTATCAGTTAAGGCAAAAAACTTACTGAAATGGTTAAGTTCACATTACAGCACTTTCATTAACTGTGATCAAGTTTTCAGGTATCATTGTGTAAAGCAGAGGCAAAAGCCTGAAAGTTATCAATGTCACAGCATTTATGCAGAGCAGTGGTACGTTACACGCTAACACCTGGCCTTCACAGTAGAGGCACCATGTATAACTGAAAGGGGCTCAAAGTCACTGCAAAAAAGGAGCCTCTCCTCTCCCAGTATCTGTGAAGATGTCTGCAGTAACAAACAATCCTACTCATTTAAACATAATGATTTCAGAGGACTTTCCTCCCTCACACAGAGAACAGTTCTCTACAGCCCTGCATGTCTTGAAGCTTGTACAACTTTTCCAGCCTTAGCTTAGGCATGAAGGCCATTTCTAAAGTCTGTTCCACGTTAAAGCTGAATCTGGTCTCATTCACACCCTCTTTGCTCTGAGAGTTGCTCACAACCAATTCCAAAAGATGTTAAGGCACAGGAATGAACTAAACAACTGCAGAGGACTTGGAAGAGCTGTTGGATCTGGAGTAACTCCTGAAGACAACAAGCTGTGGTGGAAAGCAGCTGATCTTCAAGGGATACCACTAGAGAAAAGTCCATATTATGTATCTGCTCTCAGGAGGCTTTCACACCCCTTTGCTAAACCCAGTTTGTTTTCTAGGCTGTTACAGTACAGTTTTGTTACTATAAGCACAGATAACTGCAGACGCTTATGAGGTAAGATGCAACTTCCAGCAGACATGACTGGGATACAGACATCTGTGAGGCAGGTTCTGAGAGGATTCCTAGGAAAGAATCTTGCACTGATGGCAGTAAAAGGAGGCTGCTGTAAAGATCTGTGACACAGTTTCTTTCACAGCTTCAGGAGAATATTGCCTTCACGATGAAGGCAGGCACTTGATGCAGGCATTTTGATTTCAATTAGTTAATTTTCAACCATTTCCTGCTAATAAAAAGCCACCACAGTAGTTCCTACCCTCCTCACACTGCAGTTGTGGAGCCAAAGGTTACAGTGATCTTCGTATCCTTTTACAAAGAGCAAGTGTATTTGACAAATTATGGAAGACATTATCTTATGCTACTTAAAGAGAAAACCCAGTACAGAGCTAAGCTATTCCTTCCCCTTTTCATACTACAGTTGTAATAGGCCACAAAAAAAACAACCTCCCCATGAAATTTTAACTACAGCTGCCTCAGAAGTGTCCCATGGATGCATTTTCAGAGCAGACGCATCTGACAGTTACCAGCAGTCAAGCAGATCTTGTTTTCAGGTGAGTGGTAGAAGGAAAGTGTGAGAATTTCTACAACACACAGAGTTCAGGTCTTGTGAAAGTTCAAATCTCTTAAAGCATAAAATTACAAAGCATTACCTCAAAGTTATTTGGGTTCAGAAATCAACATATTAAGGCATGTAAATTATTAGCAGAAAAAGTAACTGAACCACCAATTCTGAGTTTGGTTCAGAAGAGTGGAAGGCACTCGGTACTTCTCTCATCCTCTCTGGGGGACGTGGGATTGTTTTGATGTTGATGTAAGCTGGTTCCAGCATCCAGTTGTGAGAGCTTCTGTTCAACTATGTCTGCCACCAAATTCTTATGGCAGCCCCGAAGGGCTTTCAGTAAGTCAGCCACCTTTGCATCTTTTCCCTTCCATTTCTGCCAGGCTCGCAGGGACTGAAACAACTGTTCATACAAGCTAAATGGATACTCTGCCACTATTCTGTCAATTTTCACTTCAGAAAGGCCCAGTTTTCGTGCCAGCATCTTCCAGTCCCTCCCGATGTTTTCACATATGACTTCAACAGCTGCGTTCTGAAGACCTGAAATAGCAGAAATGTGCTTAGTGATGGATTTACTGAGAAATAAAATACAACGTTTAAAAGTTGGTTGACGGTGCTTTTTGTTAGCAGAACACTACTACTCTTTCTGTCTCACACCAAGTTTTGGAAACCCACTGGATATACTCAGAATCCCAGGCACACAGCATTAACTGCAATGTACTGTTGTATGTATCACTTATTGCAAGTGACCGTTTGGTAAAAAAGGGAAGAAATTTCCACCCCAGAAAGCCGTTCGCAGCATCTGCTGCCCTCAAGGCCCATTTACAGGGTACAAAAGACTCCCAAGTACCAGCGGAAGCACCCTCAGCAGTGGGCGCAGCTACAGCCGCTGAGGGCAGCCGCATTCTGTGTTGCCTCTGAACACCCCATAACGGGGTTGCCTGGGGGGGTGTGTTAAAAACGAATAAATCCACCTACGTTTTTCATGCGCATCTGGTTCATTATCAGAAGCACTAACTTCTCCTTGCTCCACGAACTCCTTTAGTTCTGCGACCAAGTCATCTCTGTTAATAGCCTTAAACAAGCCGTCAAGCAACGCCGTCCGGTCGCTTGCGATCAGCTGTTGCTCGAGGAGTATGCTGAAGAGCTCCCCGCCGCTCTCGGCAGCCTCAAGCTTCCTTTTCCCGATCTCCCCCCTCAGGAGGAACTTGAGGGAAGAGAGCTCATCTTTCGACAGCCTCGAGGAGAAAGAGTGCAGCAGTATCAAAAACGGATCCATGGCGCCGAGGCCTGCGCCGCAGCCACCACCGTCCGCACCCTCCGGGAAGGAAACGCGTTCCTGTTACCACACAGCGGATTCCCGGGAGGAGGGGGAGCGCGGTCCCGAACCGGCAGAGATCAGATCGGATCGGACCCGGCGCGGCCCGGAGCCGGCAGCGCCGCAATGGCGGAACACTGCCCCGACCCCCAGCCCGCGCCTGCTCTTCTCGGAAGTGACGTAACGCCGCCGGCGGGTTTCCGCCACGCCACAAAATGGCGGCCGCGCGTCTGTTCTGTGGTGGTGTTGGGTTGTGCTCTTACTGAGGGTGAGTTTAGGGGTAGCTCGGTGCGGAAGAAGGCTTCGGAGGCGAACGGGCTTGTTTTGTAATGGGGGATACAGAACCGTGTGTCAGGGCGGAGCTCGGGCGGTCTCCTGCCGCAGGAGGAGCAGGGTCGGGTCCTGCCCCCTCAACCTGGCCAAACCTTAAGTTGGGGGAACTGGAGGTTCCCCGATTAATGGAGGATTGTTGGATTCTTGTGAGCACCTACACCTACAAAGGTTAGTTTTGCAAAAGGAGAACAGTATATACGGATGAAAGGATTTGCTCATTGAAGAGCAAGAAAGGTCACAGCAGAGCTCTGCTCCCAAAGAGGCACAGTCCCCATGGAGTCTCCCCAGAAAAGCTGCATCTGCCCTCTTTGCAGCCTCGGCTGCCCCCGAGAACTCCATCTTTCCCTGAAAACACAGGGCTGCAGCCTGGTCGTTGTTCCTGACGGAGATTGGTTGTGACATACACTAACTGCTGACCTTTAAAAGGGAGGAAACAGGGCACATCTGAAGTGCCTGGATTCCAAAGGCTATTTTTATACAAGCTGAAGGGTGAACTTCTCATAAATGGGAAAGATCAGGTTCGTGCCATTGTTTTGTAGGTCCCCAAAGCTCAGGCAAACCACGATGTTTTTTCTCCACATCACATGTAGGTAGTGCAGAGATCTCTCTGTTCCTGGTGACCACTGGCACGTTGATTCCCTAAGCTACCCCATTGCCAATAGTTTCCAGTGCATCCTTTAACTTATTATTACTGCCACACACAAATACACCCATGGTCCTTGTCATAAACAGATTGCAGTGTCAGGCACACAAGTGTAAGTGTTATCTTCCGCATCTCCAGTCTCACATTCCAAGCGAGGAACAACTCCTACTCCCAAAACACTTCCCTAACTCCCGTAGGCACAAGACCAAGGGACCCAATATATGGAGCTGGCTACGCTCATGGAGCCCATCTGTGCATCCTCAGCAGTGGGCATGAAGTAAGAAAATGTGTATTTCATATAGAATATAAGATTTGTTTCCCATATATTCCTCCCAGGATATATGAACATTGGGCTGCAATGTCTGCTCCAAGTATGCATTCCCTTAAAATCATTTCCTTTCCTATGTTATAGCATTAGCAATATTTTCTTTGATTTTTAGCTGGATAATCCTAAAATTCACAATAAATTTGGGGCTTCCAGCAGCCTCCTTCCCCCCCCCCCCCCCCGATGCTACTTATCCAGGAAAGGCAACAGGGTGTACCTAATGCCAACCTTGAAAAGCAGCCAACATGCATATTACTCTCAGTCTCCCAACCCTAATTATTCTATGATTCTTTGATTCTATTAAACCTGTTTAGAAGAGAGATCTTTTTTAGTCCCTAAATGCTGCAAATAAGAATCAAAGAATCATAGAATAGCTAGGGTTGGAAAGGACCTTAAGATCATCCAGTTCCAACCCCCTGCCATGGGCAGGGACACCTCACACTAAACCATGACACCCAAGGCTCTGTTCAACCTGGCCTTGAACACTGCCAGGGGTGGAGCATTCACAACTTCCCTGGGCAACCCATTCCAGTGCCTCACCACCCTCATAGTAAAAAACTTCTTCCTTATATCCAATCTAAACTTCCCCTGTTTAAGTTTTAACCTGTTACCCCTTGTCCTATCACTACAGTCCCTAGTGAAGAGTCCCTCCCCAGCATCCTTATAGGCCCCCTTCAGATACTGGAAGGCTGCTCTGTGGTCTCCACACAGACTTCTCTTCTCCAGGCTGAACAGCCCCAACTTTCTCAGCCTATCTTCATACAGGAGGTGCTCCAGTCCCCTGATCATCCTCGTGGCCTCCTCTGGACTTGTTCCAACAGTTCCATGTCCTTTTAATGTTGAGGACACCAGAACTGCACACAATACTCCAAGTAAGGAAATGAACCTATTGCAGGGTCTCATGGTAAAATAAATAGTGAAAGGAATTAGCACTAAGAATTTGTGCTGGGGTGAGATATGCCTGTTTTAAGAGATGTATTTTCCATCTGCAGCTCTGAATATACTTTAAGCTGAGGGAAAGAACATTAATTACAAGGGTAGTGTGAGGCCAAGGAGAATTTGCAGTGTGGGGCTTAATTTATAAAGCAGACGTAAGCCTTAGTAATGATCTAAGAAGTATAAAATCCAGTTGAATAAAATCTCATTTACATTTTGCCAAGGAAGGTGACTGCACAAAACAGGAGGAGCCAAATCCCATCGCGCATAGTTGCGCCTGGTGATGGCAGCCACCCAACTCAGAGACAAATCTACGTGAAGGAAGTCTAATCAGTGCCACTTATAGCTTTATTCTCTATCCCTTGAGATGCAGTTGAAAGCAACATCAACTGAGATTTTAACAGGTTCATATGAACTTAGCAGCCAGATTCTGCACTGAAGTACGAGGAGGTGTGAAAGCAATTCCACACAAGTGTAATTCTAAAGGTGTCTAAATTAGTAACAAAAATAGAAGTAAAAGACACAGATCACCATTTTATTAAGATATAAGTCATTGCTTCAAGGCTTTTAAACTCAATCCTAATGCCTGGCCTAGTGATTTAGTAGCCCCGTTTATTATGTGTGAATCTGACCTGTTAATGCTACTTTGACCCATTCACAGATGAAGGTACCCGAGCAAAGTGCTTTCCTCCAGTTATTTCCTTTGAAAGCAGTTCATGGGGCTTTAGGAAAGAAGGTATCTGCCAAGGTGAGCAGATCCTAACTGCTCCACATCAGAATAAAACTTAATAGAATTGATTTATTAGAGCAGCTCAGATTTCAGTGGAGGTTTCCCAGATATTGAAGTGCTATGAATGATCCAGCTCCTAACCAACGAATTCGGAGGTTTCTTGAGGTGAGATGATTCCTTACAAAATACTGCAGAGGGAGCTCGAAGCCTGGGAGTGTTTCAGACTGAGCTCTTTGACTTCATGGTGGAAGAGCAGGGTAAAGAGAGCAAGCATTGATTCATTTCTGCGGAGCTTTAGGTGATGTGACCAGGACATTCAGGCCACAAACACCCACTTAGAGACTGGGGACATGAAATGGTGAAGCCCGTGGCTGCCCTTGGCAGGGCCTGTGCACTGTCACACTGCATGAATAAACATGGCGTGGGTGGCAGGTTGATGGGGAGGGTTCATGGCTTATTAAACCGCTGCTTTAAAAAGCTGTGTATTAACCGTGTGCCCTGAGAAGTCAACGTTTTGGTACAATGTATGCAGCTGTACACAGGTGTGAACCACGGGTGACCAAGGTAAGTTTGCATGGAAACTCTGGAAGATGCTTTGTGTGTTCCAGCTGAGGGAGCCCACATTTCTGGCTGGCTCTTCGTTGCTCTGCTGCGGGGCTGTGGAGATGTCTGATGGTTCTAATCCCTCTGATGTAGTCTGATTTGCTGTTAGTGCTCATTAACAGGTATACGAGTTGCTAAATTCACTTTAGCATGTGAGGCAGTTATTCTGAGCAATTTCTTCCTGAAGATAAACCTATGCACAATATGATACAGAAATGCCAAATCTCATGCTAACTTACACCTCACACTTGTCTTCTGCCGTACCATACAGAGATACCAGTGTGGGTCTGAAGGCAAAATATCTCTTCAGGGTGAGGAAGAGCCATGGGACTTAAGTAATTTGTGAATCCAACACTTGCTTCAGCCCATTGACGCTCAAACCCGTAGTGGGCACCCATCGTGCAGTGATGGGCTCTCTGACTGGCTGAGAATGAAGCAACCAAAGTTAAGATAGGACTGGAAGGTGCTATTCATCCAGGGAAACAATCTAGCAGTTCTGGTTGCCAGGCTTGAAAGCTAATACTAACCAGTTTCTGAAGAGTGTATAGATTTGTTCTTTGTTTTTCGAGTTGCTGTATTGCTAGTTCCCAAGCCCAGTAAACACATGAGAAAGTACATACTTCCAACGTTAAGATTTATTTTCTTGGATACAAGATAAATGGAAGTGGTTTTCTGCAGTCTCCTTCTTTGCATTGGAAAATACAACATTCAGAGCAGCTATCAAAAAAGGTTAAGATAACTTAAAATTAATTATTTTGCAGGAAATGGATCCTTTTTGCACTAGTTTACATCATTTGGAAGTACAAGCATGCAAAGGTCTGTAAGTTCTATATTTGGAAGTAGAAGCCTGCAAATAGTTCTATACCACAGGACTTCATCTTCCCTTCCCTTACTGAGCACAGCAGTACTCAGTTGCCTGCTACACAGTATTGCTACACAGAGTGGCAGTGATTATTTTGTTGTGTCTGTGAATATTCCAGATCTAATCTCTTCTGCATTAACAGACTATGCTTTGGACCTGGTTGTTGTCACCAAAGAGAGGTGAAAACTGCAACCTTTCCCCAGCCATGCCTCTGCATCTGGCCTGCAGAATGGCCTCTTCTCAGACCAAAATATATCTTGGCCTCTAAAAGTCTCCCAGAGTTACTAAAATTTCACTTTAATAAATATAAATGAATGAATCTGGCCACACTTGCTTGATTTCTGGGTTAAACAGCTCACTACAGTGACTGGAGATAATGCAAGCTCAGAAAGGGGGAATACATTTCCTTAAAACAAGTATTACCTTACATACCTGTGCTTGGCAGTAGAATTACTCATTAGAGGAAAGATCAGTGGGTTTTTGTTCTTCCCCTCAGGAATGTGCCAATACAATATATTCTGGCTGGGGTATTACCTCACCGTCACTGAAGCTGGAAGGTGTAAGGGTTTTTCCAGATCTCAAAGAGAGGGAGTGCCTTGTCTGCTCAAACACAGCACAGTTATTATCCAGAGCGCTCATTCATTTCCTTTTAAAACATGAATAGTTTTATGCAACTAGTAAGTGACAGAGGGTATGAGTAGGTTAGTTACTCATAGGGGTTTTAGATATAATAAATAAGAAAGCATGTCTGGTTTTGTCATTGCCCTCTCTTGATGCTTGGGGAGGGAAGTATTGTTTTCTGCTCTCTAAGAGACACTTTAATTCGAGCTAGTCCACAGTTTTGTAGACAGAAGCAGATACAAGTTAGTCTTAAGCCACGATGTGGAGTTCATTTTCATACGTAAACAGAATGGACACCTATTGCATTTATTCCCAGAGATGAAAAGTCTAAGGAGGAGCTTGACTTAGAGAAGAATGGATTAATATAATACAATATATAAAATATTACAATAATACAACATATACAATAGAAGTAACGAAGTTGCACACACCACGGTTTTGTCTGTCTGCTCTCAAAAAATCACATACTACATTTTCCTTTTTATTGAGAAGCTCTTGTTTAGAGATACAACTGACACTAAATGACGTGTAAGCACAGATCAGACCCAGGCTCACCCTCTCATCTCTCAAATCTACATACAAGCATATGGGTTTGCTGTTATTCACCAATTCCTGAGTGAGGCTTTTCAAAGCAGAAGTAGCCTGTATTACATCTTTGTCAAGTACCTGAACCTGGAAGTGATTAACTGTCATTTCTTATCCCCAAGGAGACCCTGAGATGATTACCAGCTTAGCTCTACAGCTCTCTGGTCAGAGCTGAAAGAAAAGCACTGTAAAGAGGTAGAGAAATTTGGCTTCAGAAGTAAAGTTCAAACAGACAAAAGTGCAGAGGTTTAGTAGAATTTCAGAGCTGACTCTCACTTTTACTTCTTTCTGTCTTTGAAGCCAGGAAGAAGACCTAGCTGAAATTCACATTAATTTACTCTCAGGACTTTCACTGTTCCTTCCCTGTTCCTAAGTCCCTCCAACTCCTAATGGTGCCTGAGTGGAGTAAAATACCTCAGTAACTCTAGGAGTGTGGCCCTGAACCCAGCAGACTTCAGAGCTATTCTGTTTTGCACCCTGTCTCTTGCTCACCTGAGAGGTCGTGCAGGAAACCTGGAGTAGTGCAGCCTGCTAAGATTTATTACTTTCCTACTTGATGGTTAATTACTTGCAGTTACCTACCTTCTTTACCTGCAGATGTATTTGAAGATTAATACACTAAGAAATGTGAGCTGCTCATCTAATTACATGCTCCTAGCAGGACAGATGGGAGTTCCATGCTTGTGAGCACTTGCCACAGTGGCTCAGTGCTGCCATCTCAGTTTAAAACATCAGTTCAAGATCAGCTTGCACATCACCTTTGGGGCTTCAGAGACTTACCTACTACAGAAGCAAAGGCCTGGTACCAACTGGGACCCAACTGCAATGTTGGAAGCTGTGTGAGAGCTCATAAATTGTTCTGATCAACGTTAAAAATAAGTGTGTCCCTAGAAGAATCGTTTCTTTTTGATTGTCAAAGATCATGGTATTATTTGAAATTCATAGAATCCCAGAATCCCAGACTGGTTTGGGTTGGAAAGGATGTTAAAGCTCATACAGCTCCAACCCCCTGTCATGGGCAGGGGTGTCTTCCACTAGAGCAGGATGCTCCAAACCCTGTCCAACCTGGGCTTGAGCACTGCCAGGGATGGGGCAGCCTTCTCTGGGACCCTGTACCACTGCCTCAGCACGCTCACAAGGAAGAACTTCCTTATATATGATCTAAATCTCCCCACTGTCAGTTTAAAGCCATTTTCCCTTGTCCTATCACTTACATGCCCTTATAAAGTGCCTCCCCAGATTTCTTGTAGGTCCTTTTAAATTCAGTACAACAGTGGGAGAGGCACAGTCACCAAGCACTCACTGATGCCACAGAAGGACTTCTCTTTCTTACTCTGTTTTCAACCATTTCCTTACACAGGACCAAAGCCCTCCAGCTTCCATCTGAACGTAAGGCCAACAGTACTGCACTTCTCAGGAGGATGAACTGGCACATCACTACAAGAACATGCGCAGAGGCTACCTGATGATAGCCTCACCTCAGGAAGTGATTCTTTCTCCAGAAAAGCAACTTTTGTGGCTGATCTGCCAGCTAACTTGGGTCTGAAACCATCAGTCAAAAGCCTTTACTTCCTCCCTTCCCTATCTGCAACTTTTCCCTAGCCTCCATCTGTATATTTCAGCTGGAGAAGACAGCCACTCTTTTCATTTAGAAGTAAAAACTGGGAATAACCTTTTCTTCTGCTCTAAGGAGGATTCCTTAACCACCTGTATTTCACTCTTGCTTTGGAAAGCAGACTTTGTTACGCTTTTGAGTTTGTTCAGCACAAGCACTCTGATGAATATTATGTGTTTTGATTCTGTTTCTCATGAGCATCCAGATGGATCCATTTCCCATTTTGGCATGGATTTTCTCTCACAGGTGGCACTAAGCAAGATGAAAGCTGTGACCTCAAAACCTTCAAGCTTGTGTAACGAAGTTCATGTGACTGTGTCATGCCTTTGATTTTCTTGGTCTTTTACCTTGTGGAAACTAGCACAACAGCATGCTCACTGCTCACACAACCCATCTGAATCAATACATTTTGGCTTTACCTGACACTCTGGGTTACAAAAGTACTGTACAGTGTAATAAATTTCCATTGTAAGTTATCAATAAGCAATGCTTAGTCTCATGCAAAGTATGATGCTGAATAGCTCCTAAATAAACATTGCTGGGATGTATTTGAAGACACCATTTGCAATTCACATCTGATTTACTTTCTAATTGAACAGTGCTTACAGAAGTACCAATAATGAAATCCACGTAAAATCATCTAGTACAAATACCCAGAGTGATACATGTCTTCACATTCCCCACTTACATTCAGAGCATTTAGGAAATCCTGATCCTTCAGCAGCTTTCTTCATACTGTATTCAACTGAGGGATGGGGGAGTGAAACAACATTAATAGAATCATAGAATAGTTAGGGTTGGAAAAGACCTTAAGATCATCAAGTGGGACCTTGTGAAATTATTTTAGTAAATATAATTTTAAACAAAATTCAGAATTATTTTCTAATATAGAAAATACCTCTTTAAATGTCACATACACCTGCCAGAGTCAATCATTTGTCCAGAACTTATCCTGCTGATACTGCACACAACACGTAGGATAAAACTGCAGCTTTCATTTTAGGAACAGAAACTCAGGAAGTTGAAAGATGTGACCTTGCTGGGATTTGAATGTGCTCTGCAGCAGCTACATCATCCCCAGGGCCTGTGCATGGCAGTTGGCAGGAGTTCAATGGAACTTGGTTATTTTTTACACTAACCACAAAGCACAAGTGTTAATTATTATAAAGGTTTATGTCTACTAAGTGCAAATATCTTTTCTGATTTGCAGTTCATACATGAAACAAATACACTGAACAGACAGAACAAGCCAAACACAAAGTGTTGGACACACTTTGAATAAAGTCTGCCACTGATGCAAGCTGAGACAAATCATCACATCCCTTTCTAAGTGAGTGGTAAAATGGGGTGATTCTTACCCACCTTCTAAGGCACTGCAGTGGTAATCGTTCTGTGACTAGGAGGCTTAATTATTTGAACCACTCTGAGATGGAAGGTGCTCTGAAAGTCTGAAATGTTATCATTAATAATAAGAATGAAAACACAGAATATTAACACAGAACCACAGATCAGTTCCAATCTTGTGGGTTGTTAACACAGCATTTCTTCCCAAGGGCTGCAGTAGGATCTTCCCCCCCTTCATTCCTTTCAGCCACAGCTAGCTTCAGATTGCCTTTTAAATATTTAACAACTGCTTGGGACATTTTATTTATGGTAATTCCAGATCATGCATCCCTGGGCTTCTAAATTCAGGGCCAGGTTTTAGAACAAAAAAAGCCAGTTGAATCCTTTATGTGCAGATCACACAACCTTCCCTTGGCGTTTCCTGAAGGTCAAGTGAAACCTCCAAAGGAGGTTCTGTTATTTTTCACACCCTTCTTTCCACCCACCATCAAATCAAGCAAAACTTCTCTTTATCAGGTAGACAAAAAGTTACAGTGTGGAGCAGTGGGGCAGGATTTCACACTCCGTTTGCACAGTAACTCTGAGGGCTGCTGATGTGCTGTTTGCTTTTAGCAGGCATCTCTGCAGCCATCACCACAATGCATGTTGGTGGTGCTCCCAGGGCAGCTTAGCTATTTATGACAGCTTGTCTCAAGGTCCCTGAGATGTCCATGGCAATCTGCAAATTGACCTATCCATGTGGGATTTGACATGGAAAGAGCTTAATAATGCTGTAACTGAGAACAGAATCCAGCTTTATTTAGCACTGGTCAAAATTTCTTCATTGTAAATGTGTGTGCCAGTTGTGGGTGGTCCAACATCTCCAGAGTCTCTACCTGCACCACAGGATTCCTGTTCTCAGTACAGAACTAAAACTAATTTGAGGTTTCTGAAGCATCAGTATCCACCTGCTATCCCTGTACAGGAATCATTGCTCTCCAGCTGACCTTAGGCTTTCTCTTTCACAAATAAATGTGAGCCAGCAGCCTGTTTTCTCACCTTCTGCTCCACCTTCCTTCTGCTAATCTGTGAACGTACAGTAGGAAATCCAACATGAGAGAGCAATGCTAGAAACAGACTAACAAAGGGAAGTTCTGTGGAGGCTTTGAGAGTAAGCACCAGAATACAGGGCAAGTAACAAATGCTACAAGGTTCTGTGTCTAGGAGGAAGGAACGTGGCCAGGATGCACTGGATACCTCACCCCAGAGCCTGATTCACTCTAAAATGCCTGAAAGAACTTGCAGTTGTACAGCAGCTGTGATGCTCCCCGGACAGATGTCCTATAGCACAGCCCTCTTCCTGTCATTGTGTACATGCTGCTCTGCTATCCCGTTGTCTACCATGAGAGGATTTCTGTCGCATGTGGGAGCTGCATACCTGGAGTATCTTCTGGGTAAGGAGATGTTGGAGAGAGCCACTTGGAAATGATTTACCAGGTGCCTGCTTGATTTCAGGGCTAGCATGTGAATATTTTGTTTTGGTTGGTTGGTTGTGGAGGTTTTTTTGCCTAGCTGCTGGAAAAAATCATCTTATAAAAGAGAATGGAGCTTATTCAGCTTTGTGAAAATCCATTGACTTATGTTAAGAGATAGATTTGCCTCTCAGGACTCACAAGAAAGCAGTCAGAGCATTTTGGTATGAAAAGAATTGTGCCTGCTCCTAAAATCCTTCCTGGGGTAGAGCATATTCTTCTTCTCACCCACACAACTAGCAAGCTCTGCCAGCTGGTGCAGAGTAGGAAGCAGAACAATATCTCTGCATCTTCTCCCTCTCACCTTGCTTTTCTCCATCACCATCCCACCTGACTGCATGGGAGCTGCCCTGCTGAGTGTTGCTCAGCCCTTCCTATGATATATAGGAAGGAAACTCCTGTTCTTCCTCTGCTTTTTCCCTCAGACCCAGTTACCCACCACCTTTAGACTGTAAAACTGTAGAGGTCCTCCCAGATGACAGCGGCTGTGGAAACAGAACATCAATCTTAATGGCCTCCCATTGGCAGTCTCTGGTATCACCTTTTCCTGCCCACAAGCATTTACTGAGGTCAGTAAAACCGCCCTGATATTTATGAGTTGTTTGCAGAAGGAAAGGGGTGGGTAAAGACTGACACTGGGGGCTGAGTCTGTTGTATCAGGAGCTATTTGAAGAGTGCTGTTTGAAGAGTCAGACTAGATTTAGTGAGGGGCTTCAGGAGGGATCAACAAATCGACTTTATTTCATATAGTCTCAACTTGAGAGGCAGGATTCCTTCACCTGAAGTTGTTCTTGAGCTGTTTCTCAGCAGAATACAAGTGGATTTTATGCAACCTGCCCCATCTTCTCTCCTTAAAACCCTTTATGTGACACCTCAAAATTGCAGCCTTTGGGGATTCAGTACTTGACTTCTCTTTGATGCATCAGGGTGCACACAGAAGCCTGATAGCTGCAAAAAGCCCCAGAGCAACAGGAGCTCATCCATATACAATATTGAGTGTCACAGAATCTTCACCCTTTCACCGCAGTGGGTATAACGAGGAAGTGAGTGTCCTGTAACTACAAATGAGCACAACCCCCTGGCAGTACCAGGTGCTAACTGGCCTTCACTTGAATAAAGGAGTTTTTAGGTTGCTTATCCTATTCCGTGCTGTGCTGATTCTCCTCACCGTTACAAACACCATCAAAGTCTCACTGCCGGTGCCAGAACAGCAAATGAAGGCGAGGAAAGCAGTGCTGTGACCCTGAGGCAGCACTCACCATCGCAGGGGCTGCGCAGCAGGCCAGGGGATGAGCAGACAGGCACCGCTCCCATGAGGGATACGCGGCCAGATGTGAAAGCGCATCCCACGCGTAGTGCTTGACACGGAGGAGGGAGGGCAGAGAGCCCGCTGGAAGCTTGTAAAAGCCCCTCTCCAGGCTGCTAATGGCGGCAGACACCGCTCCAGCACACCCCGTCCCCTCACCTCAGGGCGGGCGCCTGGGCCCGTCACCGGGCTGCATCTGCGAGGGCAGAGCGCCGCCTGCTGGCGCGACGGGGAGCGGGGCCAGGGCCCGGGGACCTGGGCCGCGGCATCTGAGCGGCGGGGCCTGGGCTCAGGGGTTGGGGCCGCGGGGACGGGACCGACGGGCCTGAGCGGAGGCGTCTGAACTGCGGGACCTCCGCTGAGGGACCTGGGGCCGCGGGGCCTGGAGCAAAGGGGTCTGGGCTCAGGGGCCTGCGCTGCTTTTCCATGCACCTATTGCAGGGACTGATGCCCCTTGTGGGAAATAATCGAAGCAAAAATAAAATAAAAATATACAAAATATTAAACAATCTAAAAAAAAATTAGAAAGACAGCCTTCTCACAAGAGGAATTTTGCAGGAAAGTGACATTGCACTAGAAGGAATCTGGGGGATATTGCACATGGTTGAAGGCAGCCTTTAGATGCTTATAAGCACACAAGACAGCTTTAATGTGTGCCAGTGAAAGGCATCTCTGAACATTTGTATGCATTTACTGGATTCCCCACTGATGAGCAGAGATCTTTTTCTGAGAAACAGAGAAATTCTTAAGGTGGATGAGGGATAATTGCTGTATCCATTTGTAACGCTGGGCTCTGTTAGCAACTGGATTGGACAGAGTGAGAAACAGACCATAAGAAGGATTCAGGATCAACTGCTCCTCTGGCATAAAATGGACTCAATTTCAGACACTTTATTACCCCCTGGGTACTGAAGCAAGCACGCAGTGGACAATAAGGTACCTCCCAGGTTTGGTACCTGAGGGTTAAACCGCTGTTCCAGTGTGGGACTTTCATTGTGTCCTTACCTTCTGTCATAGTATCATAGAATTGTTTGGGTTGGAAAGGACCTTAAGATCATCCAGTTCCAACCCCCTGCCATGGGCAGGGACACCTCACACTAAACCATGGCACCCAAGGCTCTGTCCAACCTGGCCTTGAACACTGCCAGGGACGGAGCATTCACAGCTTCCTTGGGCAACCCATTCCAGTGCCTCACCACCCTTACAGGAAAGAACTTCTGCCTTATATCTAATCTAAACTTTCCCTGTTTAAGTTTTAACCCATCACCCCTTGTCCTGTCACTACAGTCCCTAATGAAGAGTCCCTCCCCAGCATCCCTATAGCCCCCCTTCAGATACTGGAAGGCTGCTATGAGGTCTTCAGGCTGAACAGCCCCAACTTTCTCAGTCTGTCTTCATACAGGAGGTGCTCCAGTCCCCTGATCATCCCTGTGGCCTCCTCTGGACTTGTTCCAACAGTTCCATGTCCTTTTTATGTTGAGGACATCAAAACTGCACACAATACTCCAAGTGCAGTCTTACGAGAGCAGAGTAAAGGGGCAGGATCACCTCTTTCAACCTGCTGGTCACACTCCTTTTGATGCAGCCCAGGATACGGTTGCTTTCTGGGCTGCGAGCACACACTGAAGCTGGCTCATGTTCATTTTCTCATTGACCAACACCCCAAGTCTTTCTCCTTGGGCTGCTCTAAATCTCTTCTCTGCCCAGCTTGCAGCTGTGCCTGGGATTGCTCCGACCCAGGTGTAGGACCTTGCACTTGGCATGGTCAAACTTCATGAGGTTGGCATCAGCCCACTTCCCAAGCGTGTCAAGGTCCCTCTGGATGGCATTCCTTCCCTCCAGCGTATCAACCGAACCGCACAGCTTGGTGCCATCGGCAAACTTGCTGAGGGCGCACTCAATGCTACGATACAGTATTTACCTAAATATGATATAATATATATGTGTTATGATACAATATATAAGAATATTCAATAAATTCATGCTATGATACAATATATATAAATATTATATATGTGTTATGGTGCAATATATATAAATATGATACATTCCAACCCCTGCCACAGGCAGGGACACCTTCCACTGGAGCAGCTTGCTCCAAGCCCCTGTGTCCAACCTGGCCTTGAACACCGCCAGGGATGGGGCAGCCACAGCTTCTCTGGGCACCCTGTGCCAGCGCCTCAGCACCCTCACAGGGAAGAGCTTCTTCCTTGTATCTGACCTAAATCTCCCCTGTTTAAGTTTTAACTCATTACCCGTGAAAACAGCCTCCTTCTGACACCAGGAGCTCAGTGCACCACACAGTGCTTGTATACAGGAGTCAAAAAGGGATAGAGGAAGGATTAGCTGGGGGGAAACAGCCATAGCTTCATAAACACATGCAGGGGGAGCTCCCGCCTTTATCCCTGCCCGCAGCTCCACCGCCCGCCGCCTGGGGGCGCTGTGCAGGCGCCGCCACACGGCCGCTCTGGGACTGCGGCCTCGTTGGTGCTGACGGCGGCGGCCCGAGCGGGGAGCAGCGGCCTGAGCGGTGGCGAAGTCAGCGGCGGCCTCGGTAGCAGCGGCGGTCGCGCCCGTTCCCCGCCGCACCATGCCCACCGTGGAGGAGCTCTACCGCAACTATGGCATCCTGGCGGACGCCACCGAGACCGTGAGCCAGGTGCGGAGTGCCTGCGGCCTACAAGGCCTCGCTAGGCCCGGGGCTTGAGTAATGCCGCGGCGCCGCCGCCACGAACGGCTCCAGGCTGGGCGGGCGGGACGGGGTCCTGCTGGACGGGATGCTCGGGCCGCAGGACACCCGGGCAGCCCCGCGGCTGTTATCCGCGTAGGTTCCCTCACGGGTGGGGGCGGGAAGCAATGAGCTTGGCGCTGGCGGCTCTGCAGGGTCGGCGGCAGCGTCTTTAGTCGCTTTTGCGGCATCTTCCTCCTCCCGTCCTATGGGCAGTTCTTTTAAACGTAGGCCCAAGGGCACTAGCTAGTTATTAGCTAGAATCAGGCTGCGTTTTGCATGGGAGCGGGGAGTTTCGCCTTAAAACACCCGTAGTTGTCCATGTTTGATTTGTGCACTTGCAGTTCCGGAGCGCTCTCCTGCTGAAAGGGTTGTTGGAGGAAGGTGAAGGCTGTTACGGTTTGATAATTGCCCGTAGCCCTTTTGTATTTTCCTAAGGCAAGCATGGAAGGTTGATCCTCACGGATAAAGGAGGTTTTTAGCTGAAAAATCTTGGAGGGATGTGCCAGTTTTCATAGCGTTACTGAATTAATCAAAGAAATGATGCCTTCATGTGTTACCAGTACAAAGTATTATGGTTACTTGAAGCTAGTTTTTGAATTGCATTGTGTGCTCATTTTACTGAGTGGCTGCCTGAAAAAGCAGATTATTTTGTAATTATTATTTTGTCATAATGTATGGTGTCCCTGCCTATGGCAGGGGGGTTGGAACTTGATGATCTTAAGGTCCTTTCCAATCCTAACTATTCTGTGTAAGTTGGAAAGTAGCTTTGCACATAGCTGGCAATGGGTTTTAAACGGGATACTACTATGCAAAGTCATTTGGAAAGTTCTTCAGGAGAACAAATAGTATAGTAAGTGGCTGGGTGTTGTGGTTTTGGGTTTTTTTTTAAGCTTTTAGATTCAAATCTGTTTGCTTTGCATGTGTAATTCTGCACTAGTGAAACAAAGCAGAATCCTTGCAGACAGTTCTTAAAAAACATCTCGGAGACAACCAAAATATACACAGAAAATGTTGGAAACGAGGGGGAGAGATGCAGAATAAAACAGGTGCTGTTACAGTGCTGCTCTATGCATACATAGTCCGCCATCATTTTGACAGTTGTGGGTAGCTTTTATAAGGCAGGGATGGATATCTCAGGAAGAACAAACTGCAGTGTAGTTAAGAAATGCAGCTTGTGCAGATGGGTAAGAAACCCCAAGGGTTCCAGCTTGTAGGATTATGGAGCCAGAGCTAGTGTATTTGTAATTACTAGGTCTTGCGAGATTCTTCTTCAGCAAACTTTTCTGATGCCATTTTTTAAACTGATATTTGTGGCATGCAGATGATCTGTGGCAAAATATTCCATTAGCCTTTGTGAAGAAGTTACCCCCTTTGAACTTGTCGTTTCATAATCTTAGTTGATGTCTCCAAGTTTTGCACTCTGGGAAGCCATGAGCAATTGTTCCTTATTCATCAGTTTTATCCCACTTATGCCTTTATTACCTCTGAAATTCATAAACATGATCTCTCACTACAAAAAAGTCAGTCACCCTGTCTCAAAAATGAAATCTTTTGAACACAACAAGAAGAGCAAGGGGACAAACAGAAGTATGACATTAAGAGAAGTCATTTAAAAGACTGGAAATGGTGAGCTTGTAAAAGTGTGTTTCAGCTGAGAAAGGGGCTCAGGTGTGATAAGTCTACTCAGGAGCGAAATGAAGGTGAGAACTTGGAAAAAACCTATTAGTAAGCAGGCTTTGAATAAAGAGGAAGTCAAACTTTTCTCCATAACACATTGTGCAACTTGTCACAGGATATTACAGAATTGGTTCAAGAAGTAATCTAGAGAAATTAATGTTCACTTGACAATTATTGATGCTGTCTCTGGTTTAAGATGTTCCTGTATAACAGATTGGGAGGAAGCATGGAATACTGAAGGATTACACTGCTTCTGCAGTTGCCTGCTCTTTTCTTGAGCATTGCAAGCTCCTGCCTGAGCTGCACTTTATATGAAGGCATATAAATTCATGGAACACAAGCTACTCTGTTCCACTGCTATATGTCTGCTATTTTAACATGTATTAAGTAATTTGTTCCGCAGAAAAGTTATTCTTAATGTGCAGTCTGAGAACCTGTGACTGTAATAATGTGTATCCCATTGTTAGTTTGTGCTGGCTCGTTCTGCCTTTGCTGTTGAGTGCACGGTGTTGGCACACCTGCAGAGCAGACTGGTGGGGATGTGGATCAGCTGAAAAGCAGTCATTTTATTCCTTGGTTGTTTTTCTTCCAGATCCATGTCCCAATCCAGTTCAGAATCTGGCACCAAGTACACCTATCAACAAGGTGTAGAGAGTGTTGAAGGAGCATTGGTACTCAGTGTTTAAACACAGCTTCCTTTAGAGAGAATTAATGCCCTGTGCTGCTTTGTAAATTAGGATCTGTTTGCTATGGGTGAACTTCTATGTGGTGTAAGAGTGACCATGTATGTGGCTCTGGGAGATTTAATGTAAATCAAGTGTCCTGTGCTGTTGTTGCTGTTAAAAGTTGCCCAAAACATTTTCATAACCATAAGGAAAATTAATGACTGAACTAATTTCTGCTGTTATCCTAATACTACTGACTTCTCTTTTTGCAAGCACATAGCTAACCACAGGAAAGACTTCAGTTTATTCTAAAGTTTCAGTCCTGCAGGCACAAAATTGGTATGTCTGTGTGATTCTAGTTGGAGCAGGTAGACAATATTCTATTCTGTTCCTGAAGTGTTTATTTCTATATTTCAGCTGGAGATTTACCATTTTTTTTTATATAGTCTCTATTCAACACATCTTTTAAGAGCCGTGCTTTATCTCAGGTTAACTGCTTGAATAGATGCCAAAGATGTTTTAGCCCTGTGTATGTTAAAAGTTATGTTATTTGTTTCATTGGCACGGTTTTTATGAGAAGTGGCCTCTCCTTGAGAGATGGTAAATAGGCAGAAGGTAGAAATCCCTTGAAAAACTGCCCAAGTTTAGTGAAGGTGACCATGTCATTCCTTGAGTCTGCACTAATGTAATAGCAAGAGCTGTTAGCCTTAGGGCTGGCAGTTTGAATGTAGGCATTTGATAGGCACTTGAACAAAGGAACCAGAGTAACAGTGAAAACCAGACAATAGAGGCAAATTTTAATAAACGGCACAGTTTTATAGTGGCCTAAGAGATAAATGTATTTCTTTGTATGAAGCTTGTATAATATAATTGACTTATATAGCTGAATAGTGAGAGAAAAAAAAATTCTTGTCTTGAGAATAAGCCAAGATTTCTCTAACTGTGTTCTGTTTCTCCTCTTCCAGCATAAGGATGCGTACCAGGTGATCTTGGATGGCGTGAAGGGAGGTGCCAAGGAGAAGAGACTCGCAGCCCAGTTTATTCCTAAGTTCTTCAAGCATTTTCCTGAGCTAGCTGACTCGGCTATCAATGCCCAGCTGGACCTCTGTGAGGATGAAGATGTTTCTGTAAGAATTAAGAACCTTGTAGCAAGTTGATACCTTGAATTTATATTTTTATTAGTCTTTTGGGAAGGGTAGACTTGATCTTTCCGAAGCTTAAGAATACTTAGTTATATTCCTGTTATATGATGGTATGGGGAAATACGTAAGTTTCCATTTGTCTTTTTCACTCAACTATTGATCAAAGGTATAGCTCTGTAGAAAGAAAAATAGAAAGAAACAGTTTATTTGCATATCTGTTACATTTTTTCTTTTCAAAAAGTGCTTTGTGGTAATTGATCCTAATAAAATACAGTAGGGAGGCAAGAAAACTTCCTTCACAACCAGGGGCCATGGGGATGTGATTCTGAATGTAGTATTCTCACAGAAGTCTTGGGATGCTTCATGCTGCTTTTGTACTGTTGCTAGAAGCTGTACCTTTGAAGTGTCTTTGATTGTACTTTGATTATTACTGTAGTGATAGGAGAAGGGGTAACGGGTTCAAACTTAAACAGGGGAAGTTTAGATTGCATATAAGGAAGAAGTTCTTTAGTATGAGGGTGGTGAGGAACTGGAATGGGTTGCCCCAGGAAGCTCTGAATGCTCCATCCCTGGCGATGTTCAAGGCCAGGTTGAACAGAGCCTTGCGTGACATGGTTTAGTGTGAGGTGTCCCTGCCCATGGCAGGGGGGTTGGAACTGGATGATCTTAAGGTCCTTTCCAACCCAAACCATTCTACGATTCTGTGATTATCACATGTTAAATGATTTGGGCAGATCATTCAAGGTTTTTTCAACCTAGAGTTCCCCTCTGCCATGTGCACCACTGAGAACTATCCTTCCTTTTAGCAAGTAAGACTCCACACTAACACAGATTCCAGCCCTTTATTTCGTTGGTTGAATGATTTTGTGAATAGAGGTGCTGCTTGAATTTGTTTTTTCTCCAGTGCTGCTTAGATCTGAGAAAAAGACATCATAATAGTTTCATAGCAAATAGGAAGTTTAAACTGCCATTAACGTCTGAAATTTGTATTTCACTTTCTGAATATGATACTCCTGTTAAAAGAATGTGGTTCATTTCTCAAATTTGACTGTTTTTTTGCTAAACTTGGTTAGTTTAATTGCCTGAATTATGGTTTATTATTATCTAAATTTATTAATTCCATAATACTGACAATTTTGGCAGATTCGGCGACAAGCGATCAAGGAATTGCCTCAGTTTGCCACTGGAGATAATCTTCCTCGGGTAGCAGACATACTGACCCAGCTCCTGCAGTCAGGTAGGAGACATTGGTAGTTTCCTGATTGATCTCCTTGTGGCATACCTAAAAATGTATACAGTTTTGTTCTAGAAAATGTTTTCTGTTGATTCATAATTGGTTACAAAGCAGTTTGCCCCAGTGCCGGTCATGGACTGCTCTTTCACCCCAACCCCTTTATATTTGCCGTACAGTTAGGCTGCTACTTCTGCTGAAAGGTCTCTCATTATCCTAATCTAAACTGAAAATCTTTCTTTAAAGTTGACCTTTTTTGGTTTTATTCAAGTTCTCTTAAAGTACCTGTAGAAAAAGGGAAAGGGAGGGGAGAGGGACACAACAACAAAATCCCTTCCAGTTACAGACTGGAACAAGTTGCCTTCTGAAAAAGTTATTGGGTTGCTAATCCACTCAGGAACTTTAAAAATCCTGAAGGCATATTCTTCCATACAGTGCATTTTTGGTACAAAATAAATCCCAAATGTAATATACAGTATGTATGGGTTTTTTTAACCTCAGTAAGTTACAGAGTGCTAAATACTAGATCTTGAAATTGATGTTAAAAATGCATGATCAATTCTCTTCTTACTGGAAGAGTTGGAGTTCTTTTAAGACTTAACTTGAACATTTCTCTAGTTCAGGAGGAAAATTGTTTCTTCCACCTAGAAATACTGCAGATGACTTAAGAATTTAAAAAGAAATAACTATTTAACCTTAATAAACAGGAGAAGTTTATTAGATGATCTTAACATCTTTTCCAACCCTAACTATTCTATGATTCTAATTTACTAGAAGTCAGCTTGTTTACTCATATGTTCCTTAAATTTACTAAACATATTTAATAATAACTGCCCTTCAAGTTTTCATTCCTATCAAGTTTGTGATGTTAAAGTTTTGGCAGGGAGGCTGAAGTGGCAAATAACGCCTTTGTTTCGCTTTCAGCTTTCATAATTGTGGCTTTCTACTTCCTCTGTCTAGTAGTCATTAAAAATACAAGTTATATTGTTTATAATCAAATGCTGAGGGTGGAATACTTCTTGTGTGATACCAGGGATCTTTCTTCGGTTTTCTGCTCTAATGTTTGCATTTCAAGGATATGCATATTGTTCTTTTTGCTCTCTTCAGATGATTCTGCAGAATTCAACTTGGTGAACAATGCTTTGCTCAGTATATTTAAGATGGATGCTAAAGGTAAAGGACATATCTTTTTGTAAGTGTATTTTAGTAATAGTTCCCAGTCTCTAGTAGCATGAGAACAGGACTCAGTTTTGTATCTTCTTAGTATCAGAAGTGAGACGCAAAGTCACCACTTGGTTTTTACAAAAGATACTGAATTTTTTAATGATTTTGTATTGTAATTGTACAACCCAAGGAAAAAAATGTGGATTCTTATGTCAATTACGATTTTTCATCGAAGTTAGTACAGCAGATGTTTCACAGAGTCTTAGAGGAGAAAAATTCTTTGCAGGGAAAGTTCAGCTCTTCTAGAATCGTTTGTGTTACCTGATTTATTCTCCATTCAGGGACTTTGGGTGGCTTATTCAGTCAAATTCTTCAGGGAGAGGATATTGTGAGAGAGCGAGCCATCAAGTTCCTCTCTACGAAGCTGAAAACCCTGCCTGAGGAGGTGATGACAAAGGAGGTAGAAGAGTTCATATTGACTGAATCAAAGAAGGTGAGTGTCTTTTTTCAGTACAACCATAAGGATTATTAAACCATTCCTTATCACTGGCATTGCTTTGCTTAAACCACATTTAGGGTTAAGCGTTGTACAAATGCTTCTAGTTATCCTATTCTGCTATGCTCCAAACTTTGCAGCAGTTTTTGTAGGAACATTAAAGTAGGCTCTTCTCATTTTGTAAGAGTGACTTCTATTAGAACCATAGAATCATTCACATGGTAAAGGGACTTTGGGAGATAGATGACCTCAGTGAATTGCACTCAGCTGGATTCAGATTGGATTTCTCAGTCCTTTGTCCAGTGGATTTTGAACGCCTCTAATATATACACCTCTTTATATACACCTCTATTACACCTCTTTATCCAGTTGAAGCTCCTATTTCAGTTTTGTATCATTGTGTCATTCTCACCCTGTCCACCTCAGTAAAGAACCTGGCTTCTATTCTTGGTGCCTTGCTCTTCATTACTGGGAGATGAGTGTTAGGTTGCCTCATCCCATTATGACATTTTTCCTTAAGGCTGAAAAAGCCCAGTTCCTTAAGCTTTCCTCACAGATCACGTGCTCCAGATATTGGTAACCTTGGTGGCTAGGCTTTCTGCAGCTTATCAGCTTCCTCATACAGAAAGACCCAACACTAGGTGCGGTATTCTAGGTTTGATCTAATAAGGGTATAGCAAAGGAGAATCCTCAGTCCCTTTGCTTCTCTGTCTACTGGCCATGCTCTTGTCATAGCGCAGGAACACAGTTCATCACCCAAGGAATGCTACTGACATATTTATCCTGCTGTCCCCCAGAACCCTCAGGGTCTTTTCAGCAGAGCAGTTCCCCAGCCACTCAGTCCCCAGCATGTGCTGATGCAGGAAGTTGGCTCATCCTTGGTGCAGGACTTTGCATTCGTCTATACTGAATTACATGAAATTCCTATAAATTCCACATGCTGTGAAAGATGCAAAAAGTACTAAAACAATTAATAAGGAGTAGATACTTACTTACTTTTTACTCTGCCTGAAGCGTACAACTTTGTTAGATAAGAAATTTATTCTTAAAATTAGAGTCCAAGAAAAATTATGTTTCTTATGCACAACTTGATGGTAGTTAACCTTGATTTGGGGGTGCATACACTTATACTGCATGTTTTCATGTGTTCCTTTAAACTTTTCTATCTTTGAATAACAAGAAGCTGAATTTAAATGCTTAATATTTGCCTACTTTACCTTTTCAAATCAGTTGAGTTTGACTTGGAGGTTTGCAAATTACCAACTTAACAGCTATGTTTTCTGGAATTCTCTTAAGGTGCTGGAAGATGTAACGGGTGAGGAATTTGTTCTGTTCATGAAGATATTGTCTGGATTAAAAAGCTTACAGACAGTAAGTGGGAGGCAACAACTAGTGGAGCTGGTGGCTGAACAAGCTGACCTGGAACAAACATTCAATCCATCTGACCCAGACTGTGTGGACAGACTTCTGCAGTGTACCCGACAGGCAGTGCCACTCTTTTCAGTATGTATTTGTTTGCTTTGCACGAGGAATATTGTGGAAAGTTAATGGCTGTAGTTACTCTTTGGTGTTGTCAATGATTATGTTAGAATGAGAGTGTATCAGTACCTCTCCACCTTCAGTTTCTAATGCATTAAAATGTTGGAAACATCCTTAAAGCCTCTGAATACAAAGAGTTTTTGTGTTATTCTCTGCTCTTGACCTTTTCTTTCAAATTTAAGGTGTTACAGTGAATTATGATAAAATTCTCACATTAAGTTCATACGTATATGAGGTTTAATTCATTTATATCTACTACCAGGCAATTGCAGTGTTTAAAGACCTGTTGGGTTGTAGACAGTTTTCAGCCCCTGTTGCAGACAGCCTCTGAGTTTAAGCTACTTGGAAGAGTTTATGTTGTAGGAGTTGCAGGGAATTCAGTAAAGCTTTAAGGTGTAGCTATGCGGTAGGCACTTATGTATAAGGTTGGTGGAGTGATGGGGAGAAACATTTAACTCCTTCAAACTCAGAGTAACCTGAATAATGTGTTGTTCTCTGCAGAAAAACGTTCATTCCACAAAATTTGTTACTTACTTCTGTGAGCATGTTCTGCCAAACCTCGGTTCTTTGACTACGCCAGTAGAGGGTCTTGATATCCAGTTAGAGGTAAGCCAAAGCTAAAATGTCTTTGAAATCATAGAAAAATACAGGCACCTTAGATGAAGACAGCCATTTACAAATTGAGAACTCCTTTCTTAGGGGGGTTTCAGTTCTTGGCTAGGAGAGAAGGCAGTTAAACTAGAGAAAAAGTTTGCTGTACTGAGGCATGGCTGAGCATTGCCTTTTAAAGCATGTGTCATTAGTCCCCAGCTTCGAGGCACGACTGGACTAAGTAGATTGGTATAATCATTTTTATATTGCTGTCAATCTTTTTTAAGCACATAGCAGTTACTGAATTGATTGTTGCATAAACTAGATGTGGCTTATGTTAATTCTGCCTCCTAAGGGAGTGGCTTCGTGTCTGTAATTCTGCTTACGTTAATCAGTGCTGCAGCTTCAGGTACATTTCGGAGTCTCACTTTGAAGGTGAGCTGCGTTGCAGACGTGGGACAGGAAGCTTTATTTACTTGTTGACTAATGATGCCTGTTGGGATTAGACACACAAACCTGTGTTTCTGTTTGAGGACATGAAAAACAGACCAGACATGTTCCTCCTTGTTGTCTTGCCTGATGATTGGGTTTCACTGTAATAGGTGACCTCTGCTCTGCAGCCTTAATGATGTGAGGTTTACACTTTTAGGTTTAAAGTTAAGCCTTTGTACTTTTCTGTTAACACACAAAAACCCAGCTGTCCTTACATGTAGGTTTTGAAGCTGCTTGCTGAAATGAGCTCATTTTGCGGCGATATGGAAAAGCTTGAATCAAATTTGAAGAAGCTGTTTGATAAATTACTGGTAAGACTCACTCAATTTTTACTGTTTTTAGTGCAAAACACTAAAAAAGTTCTCATCAAAACAAGTTATTTTTATCTCTTAATCTATTCATGCTTTTTCTGAAGCGGCTATTTCAAAGGTAGCTCTGTCCATGATAAAGGTCAAACATCATTTTGCAATTGAAAGCCTTTATAGGGAGCTGTTACCTGTATCATGTTTTTAATCCAGTAAACTCATGTGGTTTTGTTCTTAGTATTGTAATTATGAGAGACTCATGCTGATCTCATTAAAGGCTGTATCTGCACTGACAATTTCAAGCAAATTCAGTGCTGTTTCAGAAGCCCTGGTGTAGTACATTGTTGCTTCCTGTGGTAGCAGTGCTACTGTAATGTTTGCTCTTAGAGGTGTCAAGTCACATAAGTATAGGTAGACTACCTGCACCAAGACTTCATGCAGCAGTTCATCACATTAGTATAGGGATCAGGGATACTTCTTAAAATGTCAGCATAAATACATCCTCCAGTTTCATACACTGCAAAAGATCAGTCAGAGTGTGTAAATGTATCTCATGTATTTGGTTTTCCTTTCTGTTTGTTAGGAGTATATGCCCCTTCCTCCAGAGGAAGCGGAGAATGGGGAAAATGCTGGCAGTGAGGAGCCCAAGTTGCAGTTCAGTTATGTGGAGTGTTTGTTGTACAGCTTCCATCAGCTGGGACGTAAGCTTCCGGACTTCCTCACGGCCAAGCTGAATGCTGAGAAACTGAAAGACTTTAAAATCAGGTAATCATTGAGAGATATGTGTTAAGGGTTCTGTTACAAAATATGGATTATTACATGCTAAAGAAGCACAAATCAGATTGGTGAAAGACTTTGAGTGTTTTTCCTAAAGGGGAAAGAGATTCCAGCTTCCCTTTGCTTATGCTTCTATTTTATGGGAATATGTTATTAACAGATAGCTTTTAAATCTTTTAGGCTACAGTATTTTGCTCGAGGCTTGCAGGTGTATATTCGACAGCTTCGTCTCGCACTTCAAGGCAAAACAGGAGAAGCTTTGAAAACAGAGGAGGTAAGTATTGCTCGGGAATGCTGATTTTTCTAACTGAGCCTACCAGAGTAACCATTGGCACATATTAGTGGGCTGCAGTCTGTTGTAAGCGGGCAAACAGATGAAGGCTAACATCTATTGCAAATGGATCTTAACCAATGCTGAATTTTGCAAGCTACGGTGATATTTTAGTTTCTACTATCAGCTGCTCTATGCATCCCCATGTATTTGGTGTAACTGTGCTCTGGTTCTGTTTTGAAGGGGAAACCTTCATATATGGGGAGGGATTTAGTGGGAAGTACACTGGAACATGAAAAGCAACTAGTGTAAAACTGCAAGAAACCTAAAAATAGTTGTAATGAAAACTCAGAAGTGTACACACCTTTCACTATTACTATTGCTGTAGCAGTTCACTAGGAAGAGCAGTCAGTTTAATGGTGCAACTTCATCAAGTGCAGTTGATGTAATTTAAAGCTACTGGAATAGGTACTCAGTGGTGTTTCTTTTTTTACAGAACAAGATAAAAGTGGTTGCCTTGAAAATAACCAACAACATTAATGTTTTAATTAAGGTAAGTCCTCACATCCTGAAGGAGTAAATACACAGTAGAGTAACATGTACAAAGAAAAGGAACAGATTTTATCAAAGTTGTACTGTGTTAAATTAGTGTTTGCCAGCTCAGGGTTGCTGCTGCTTTACTGTGGTGAGACCCTTTTTTACAGCAGTAGTTGCCCCAGGAGCAGAAGACCTTGCTGTAGGGGTCTTTGGATTTTGGCCATGCCTTTTTTCCTTGCAGTTTCCCTTTCCTGCAGTGACAGGGACTGTAAGGAATAGTTTGAAGAAGTGCAGGAGATGTAAAGGAGGGAGGAGGCAAAGCAGGTGCCACACAGAACCTTTTTCTCCAGGGAGTCTAGGAGAGATGGGTTGCAGGAAGAGACTTCAATCCAGAGCGCTCAAAACCATTCTGATTCCTTCTAACCACCTTTTCTTCTCTTTCTTCACTTCCCATCTAACTTACCACAATGAACCAAAAACTCTGGCCACAGTATTGAGAGGCTTATCATTTACCATCATAGGGTTATCATAGGTTCCCTGCAGGAACCACTGTAGTTCATTATAAGGTGCTTGATGTGCAAAGGGAGAAAGAGAAAGCATATAACATCTGTATAAGATATTACTTTGTTAGTATAAATCTCATTTGAATTTCCTAGTGAAGTCTCAGGTAGCCAGATAAGGCAGTAAGGCACCTTCTCCCTCTGCCATGGGACTTCAGAAAGGATTTGAAATCACAGGAACATAACTGTTATTATGGTGTCTTAGTAGGTAGCTAAAGTTTTGAAGTGCAGTCAATGTGAATTTAACTGTAGAATAAACTCTGATTTTGCCTCCATAGGATCTCTTCCACATTCCTCCTTCCTACAAAAGTACAGTTACACTGTCCTGGAAACCAGTGCAGAAGGCAGATGCAAGGTGAGAGTTTTTCATTAAAAGAATGAAAACAGTGGTGTTAATTTTTGCTGTTTACAAAATAAAGATCCCAAGCTATATATATATATATGTAATCCATAACATGTGAGCTAAAAGTTTCACTATCCAAAATAACATCCGTCCTGGAAGGAGTTAAGGCTGTGGAGTGATAATCTTACTCTTCTGTTAGGGATATGATAGACCAAATCACCTGGAGACTACCTTATTTCCTCTTTTGAAGTGTTATTCAGGGCATCTTCATTAGCTGCTTCTAACTTCTAGTGGTTTATCTTTCAGGCTGAACTGCTATTCCTGCACTTGTCACCACAGGGGTATAATGATCTGTTTGTGTTTTTTCTGTCAGTCAAAAAAGAACAAGTGAAGATACAACCTCAAGTTCACCCCCAAAGAAAGCTTCGGCAGGACCAAAAAGGGATGCCAGGCAAATATATAATCCTCCCAGTGGAAAATACAGCAGTAACCTGGGTAGTTTTTCTTACGGTAAGTTAGGCAGCTTGGAAGCAACTTTGTGTAGTGACAGTTGTGCCTTGGGTGGGGGGAAAAAACAAATTAAGCCAAGTTACTGTCACATTCTTGTTAGATCAGATTGTGCTGTCATGTGGTTTTGCGTGTAATGGACTCTTTCTAGCTCATTGATTTATTAGTGTTTGAGTGTTACCAGCCTATAGACTTATGTCCTTTGTGTGTTTTAATACATACAGTTAGTAATTGAACTATTGTGTTCTTTGTTATGACATACAGCACTTGCACCCTAAATGTCCCATTGGACAGAGCAGTTGCTGCAAGTGGCAGAGCTGGGCCACTTTGTGTCATACAACTGGACTGGTGTTGAATTCCTATTATAGCCACTGCTGATGTTGCAGACCTGATCCAGAACTCCTAGGAGCTGCCAGGTTCACTGTGCATACACACAGTTATGTCCTCATGCTTCCAGAGTGACTCTTTCTCTCTGCAAGTCATTTCTGGGCAAAGCATGAGAGTAGTTGCAGACTGGATGAACAGGCCCGACAATGGCAGCACCGTATTCTTGTTGCCTTCCCTGTGGGCCCATTGGTCCTGCCTGTATCAGGTAAACAGTCTAAAAATCACCTGTGCCCATAGGCTGAAAAACTGATATAAAACACTGATTTTTATATGAAACAAAGTGAAAAGATGAAATCTATTGCAAATTTCTTACTGCATACTCCAGGTGATGCACCTGTGTCTTTTAAGATAAGCTTGTAGTCCTACAGTTATAAAAATCAGGTTTACAACCAAAAATGTTTTACTGCTTGCTGCTGTTTCTTGTTAGTGAGATGCTTAGGTCTCTGATCAGCTTTTGCTTTTTATACTCTTTAAAATAAGCACATAGTTCTCTTTCTAGATTAATATGAATTGCATTTTAAGACTCTGCATAAAGAGAAAGCATGGAGGGGAAATAAGATTTTGATATCAAACAAATCCAGGGAAACTTTAATAAAGTGGTGTTGGGGTTGCATTTGCTATGATCAGATTGTTCTTAGTGAAGGGAAAGGGGAAAACTTCTATAACATACAAATAGTTTGTGTAGTATCTATTTAGGTCTGAAATTTTTGATTACAGTTAAGGTATCAGCCCACCAAAAGAACTTCATTGTATTGCTCATAACTCAATGTTAAGGATAGAAAAGGACAGGCAGACTGGCAAAGGTGTGGTTTTCCATCATTTTATAAAGTCATGAGGAGCAAATCCTTTCAGACCGACACCTCATCGCAGACAGGGTGTTACTGGCCAGAAGGACAAGCTAAGTAACGTAATGAAGTTCCTTACAGATCAGTTTTCAATCCTGTGACAGTAGATTGGCCGAAGTATAAATAATGGAAGTTTTTTATCATAATGTCAGTATGCAAAGGGCTACATTTAATTTATAGAAGCCAATTCTCTTGGCCTCCTTTTCAAAATAGTGGTGTCCATTGTCCATCAAAGCATAACTCTGAAGTCTCATGGTGTTTAAGCAGGGTTAACCTCAGAGGCTTCAGTCAGCCCTTCAGTACCTCCAGTTATTGCTATTTAACCTGTATACGGCACAAAACCTGCATGAAAAGCTTTGACTTCTATTTCAGAGCAAAGAGGTGGTTTCCGGGGTGGCCGAGGAAGAGGCTGGGGAGGACGTGGCAATCGTAGCCGAGGAAGAATCTACTGAGTAAATCGCTGAAGTCTTCCATGCCCTGCAGGGGCTAAAATGAAAGTGCTACTCAGCAAGTTTGCCTGCAGTACTGCTTCCTTCAAGGACTGCCTTCCACTGAGACTGACTTAAGTGTTCTTTATACCTTTGTATGTATGATCTACTTTTCTAACGGACTACAACTTGTCCATAGTGAAACTACAACTGTATTTTTGGATGCTTCCAGTTAGCAGTTTTGGGTTCCTTATTTTTGAAGTGTCTTCAGGATTCAAAATTGGAAAAGAGTGTAGAATTTTATCAAAAGCTACATCTTGACAGTTTGTACATTAACCTAAAAATTAGCTAGTGCATAACTGAAACTATATAATTGAGTTTATTAAGTAATGGATAGGAAAGGCATGGCAACAGAGATACGTGTCAGATAAGCTTAGCAGCTGAACTAATCCTTTCCTCATCTGTATAACCACATTTTGCAATATGTGGAGAAGAGTACTGTTAAATTTGCTTTGGTTTTCTTTTTTTTTGTCAATTGACTTGAATGAGATCCATGCTGGTTTTATAAAGTTTGCAACAACTTTTGCCTGTAGCATGAAGCAGTCCTTTTACTTAGAGATGTGGAAAATTGTGGTGGCTTTTGGTTTGCACATCTTACTCTTCTCCGTGCATTGTAATGCAGAAAGTGATGTTTTGCAAATTCATTTTTAATGTTGAAAATAAATATGAGCATAGAGTTATGCCGTGAAATTTCACTCAATGAACAGGAAAACCAATAAATGACTAGAATTCTTATAGGAATGATTAAAGACTGATGCAGTGATTAAGCTTCATAGGTTGGAGCTGGACTGTAGCAATACCTGGCTCTTTTCTGTGTTCTGCAGGTTTCTGGATTAGTTGGCACTTGAGGGTTGGTTTTAGTCTTGGTTTGGTTTTGTGGGCTTTTTGATTTAATTTTTTAAACAATTCAGTTGCATTTAAAAATATATAAATAAAATCATATTTTGAGTAACACTGAAAAAATTCCAACTATGTAGTTCGATTCAGGTGGAAAAGCTAACAATTCCATGTTATGTTTTTGTCCATAGCAACTTGGGATTCTTATTTACTGGTGTGCACCCAGAAAATACAATGTAAGAGCACAATGCTTTGGGTTTTTTTTTATTCTCACCGCTCAAACTTTTACTTCTCAGGTCATTCAGCATTGTAAAGGAACTAGCAGATAGTAAAAAGAAGTTGAGACGGAGGAAAAGGATTTTGATAAGTGTTCCAGGGCGTGTTGATGTAAAATAGCTTAGACTTTAGAAGAATGAAGATTATTCCTCACCCTTTTCTTTTGTCCAGCCATTTGATATCTGCAGACAAATGCCTGAAAGTGATGTTTCCCCTCCTAGTTCCATTTGTGTTAGCTTGTGAATCTGACTTGGGTGTCTTCCTTAATACTCTTTGGTATTTATCACTACAGTCAGAAGGCCAGAATACCAGAAATATGACTAAGTTAAGAGACATTGATGCTGAATTAGAAGTCTGGTTTTGCTTAATTCTGGAGCAGGAGGCAGCAAACTTTGGACATTCCAGGCCATGTGAGCTGACTGTTTCTGATTACATGGCAGGTGTTAAACTCAAGATTAGTCCCTAAACCCAACAAACTTGGTGAAAAGCTTTCAAGGAAAATTTGTGAGGTCAAAATATCACTTTGAAAATAAGCACTAGATTAGTAATAAGCTTCCACTGGGGACAATACAGTTTGCACTTGTGGCTGTCATTTGTGTTTTGAAGGGCTTTAAAAGTGTAATCTCAAAGCCTAAACATAGCTTGTATTTAGACTAATAACCAGGTACTAGCAGCTTCCTCCTTTGAATTTCGAGTGAGTTTTCTTTAGGGGACTCCTGTTTTCAGAGGTGATGTGCAAAGTCCTTGTGGCCTCAGAAGTAGTTAATCCTCCCTTTCTCCTCCCAGTTTCATATTTCATTTCTTGTGGAGACACCTGTTTACCATCCTGTTGAATTGTACATGTTCCCTTATGCTTTTGGAATAAATTCATTTTGTAATTTTGTTTGGCTCACTGTTTGACAGTTACTCTGCAGCATTTTGTGTTGGCTTAGTAAAAGGGTACTGTGGTACCTTGTTGTAATGCCTTACTCCTTAGATTGCTGTAGATGTTTGCCACTAATGAATAGGTCTTAGTTGAAACAGATAATGTCATCTTGCTATTAAGCAGTTCAACTTGGGTTGTCTTGGGTGACATGGTTTAGTGTGTGGTGTCCCTGCCCATGGCAGGGAGTTGGATCTAGATGATCTTAAGGCTCTTTCCAACCCAAACCATTCTATGATTCTAACTTTTAAATGCTAAATTCTGGGTAGTGTTCAGCAAAAGCTACATGTCATAGATCTTATATAGGAATTATCATGTGAAAGGAGTCATTCATTGTCTCTATCTCCTAGATGTTGACAGTGCAGGAAAATTTGTTAGCATCTTATGGTAGAGCAAGAGTGGATTGGAGCAGCCTGTACGTGGTGGGATTTGTTTTGGGGTCTTTTGGGTGAACTCTGTAATATATATGATACGAACACTGGCATCAGTAATGAACTATTGTGGGAATATGTTCTTTATCCTGGAAGACGACTGAATGCCTTGCATTAGTTTAATCGCTGTGACCCCATTTGTAAGCATTTTTTCCTTACTTGTATTTATAGGTTTATATGTTATGTATGCTATATATGTTATATAGGTATATGTCAAATGTGAGTGTGTTACAGGCTCTGGGAAGTGGGGGTTTCTCAAAAAGCAAACTGATTGCAGCTTGCTTCCAAACTTCGAAAGGTGAGACAGACCAACACTCGAATGTAGTAGCTTTTAGAGCTCACCCAGGGCTGGGTAAGGAGACTGGTGCTGCTGGGTTCGTATTTACTGTTAACTGGCATAGGAAATGAAGAGTTCATCTAACTGTAACTGTAAAGCGTCAGGAGTGATGTGGTTCGGAGCTACCTTCACCCCGCTCCTTGGTGAGCCGGCGGGGTGGGCAGCCGCAGGCACGGTTCCGTTTGCTGTCTCCTCAGGCTGTTGTGACAGACGTTTTGGCGTGCACTAAATAGAAATTAATGGGTTTTTAATGAAAACGCTGGTCGTTTGCACAAGAGCTCCCGACTGCGACTCTGCCCGTTTGAAGTGCATAAAGGCTCACTAACCGGACTCAGCGTTACCAGACCGCGCTCAGCCCGGGCGGAGCCACTCCGTACGCGGTGCTGCCACACGGAGCCCCGCACCGGTGCCTGGTACCGCCGCCACCCGGCCGTGAAGCTCCCGGCGCCCGCTGAGGGAGCGCCCCGCGGCAGCCGCAGAGCCAACCCCGTCCTTCGAGAGCGGCGGCACCGCCCTCCCCTCCCAAAATGGCGGCGGCGGCGATTCCGGTTCCGGGTGGAGCGGGCAGGCCGGGATTGGGGAAGATGGCGGCGGCAGGAGCGCCCGGGCGGGGCGGGCTGGGGCGGGCGTGGGTCTTCTCCGGCTGGGCCCTGGGGCTGTGCTCGCTGCTGGCCTCGGGAACGCGGCCCACCGCTGCCACCACGCACTGGGTGGTCACCGAGGACGGCAAGATCCAACAGCAGGTGAGCGGGGCACGGGGAGCTGCGCTGCAGCGGGGAGAGCCCCTCTCTGCGGTGCCGTCCACCCCGCAGCCCCGGGCTTGGTGCTGCCGCGGGACGGGACCTGGTGCGGAGCGGTGCCTGTGTGGGAGCCACTGCATCCCCCCGAGAGGCGGTGGAGGGCGGCCCCGCACGGGGGTCCTGCCCCGGGGAGCCAGCGCCGCTCGGGAAACGTGGCTCGGTGTTGCTGGAGCCCCGGGGTGAGGCGGTGGCTGGCGGGTCCGGGCCAGCCGAGGGTGGGTCTTAGGTGGAACCGTGTTGCAAGCAGCGGTGCTCACCTGCAGCCTCCTCAGAGCCTCCGGCTCGTTAGGCCGCTGAGTAAGCGCGGAGCCGGGGTCCTGCTTTGGTCGGGCGCCGATGAGCCTGTCCCGGCTGGTCTGTGCCTTTGGGAGCGAGGAGGAGTGGAGTTAGTCAGAACGGCTTGTTTTGATACCGGCTGTGCCTCATGTGCAGTAACCGGCTGAAAGAGCCGGTATGTTTCTCGCGTTGGGGCTTGCACGCTTTGCTCCCCCTTTGTTGCAAGGGAAACAGCACCAGAAATCCACTTTCATGTCAGATCTGCTTCGGTTCTGAAGCAGAAGTGCCAGAGCGTTCTTCTCTACCCCAGAATCGCTGTAGCAAGCAGCAGTGTGCCCCTCGTAAAACCAGAGATGGGTGCCTGTTAACACCACTTTCTTGTGTGAGAACCTTTGGTCGGGTCTCCTGTCAGAAAGCATTAGGGTGGAACTGCAGGAAGCCTCTGCTGGCTTTATGGTTCCCAGGCACTTGAGGCTGCGTGGACCCTGGCTCTCACCCTGGTTTATCATAAATGAATGAATGACAGCACTATCTCACCTCCTTTCCTCGCAGGGAAGTAGTGAGAGCGTCTGGTAATGGTCTGGAAGCATCTCTGTGTGTGTATTGACTGTGTATTATCCAATTTGGGTTGCATGTGGGGTTTGGTTATTGCATGAAAAGCAGCTGTGACTGAGAATCTGATTAGCTGGAAACTGCTTGAAAACCTGATTAGCTGAATTCAGTACTGATGGCATTTTATGATGTCAGTTAACTGAGGATGTATGTCGAAGCTTCCACTGTACCATTGCTATGCAGTAACCTGTTCTATTCCAGTTACCAGTGCTTTCTAAGCAGAGGCATTCCCATGTTCTGGGTATAAAGCTCTCAAGGTTTATAGCTGAAGCGGTAAAATATTTGTGGAATAACTTCTCTTGCCTGTATGGTCAGAATCAATCCATCCATTTCCAGCAAGGGAACTCAAATTATAAATATGGTGTTACTTGGAATATGAGGGATTCTTCAGTAGCTGGGATGTAATGCTGCTAATTTGCCAGTGAGTTTTGTGTAATAAGATGTATTTCAGCCTCTGTTACTGTCATCTCTGTACCATTTTGTGGAAATGGTACTTAAATTTGTGGTTATTGCCATTGCCATCCCTGCAGAACACCTCTGAATTATATTTTCATAGAATCATAGAATGGTTTGGGTTGGAAAGGACCTTAATATCACCCAGTTCCAAGCCCCTTGCCATGGGAGGGACACCTCACACTAAACCATGTCACCCAAGGCTCTGTGCAACCTGGCCTTGAACACTTGCCAGGGATGGAGCATTCACAACTTCCTTGGGCAACCCATTCCAGTGCCTCACCACCCTAACAGGAACGAATTCCTTCCTTATATCAAGTCCAAACTTCCCCTGTTTAAATTTGAACCTGTTACCACTTATTTGTATTTTGGGCAATGGAGAATAGTGGATGTTTTCTGGAGTGAACTTGGATGTTGTTTTAAAAGCCAAAATGTAATTGTGAATCAGTAGTCAGCAACGAACCTCCATTGTCCAGCAATAAGAAGGAACTGTCCCACTCTACACTGCACTGGTGCATCCTCACCTCGACTACTCTGTGCAGTCTGGGGCTCCTCAGTGTAAGGACATCAAACGAATGGGCTGTGTCCAGAGATGACCAGGATGGTAGAAGGCCCTCAGGATAAGACTTCTGAGAAGTGGCTGAGGTCACTTGGTTTGTTCAGTTTGGAGAAGGGAAGGCTGAAGGGTGACCTCGTCTTCCTCAAGGGAGGCAGTGGAGGGGAAGGTGCTGATCTCTTCTCTTGGTGACCAGCAAGAGGACATGAGGAAATGGAATGAAGCTGCACCAGGGGAAGTTCAGACTGGACGTTAGGAGCAGGCTCTTCACTGAGAGGTGGTGGGTTATGGAACAGGCTCCCCATAGAAGTGGTCACAACACCAACTCTGTCAGAGTTCAGGCACTGTCCTGACGATGCTCTTAGTTATATGGTTTAGTTTTATGTAGTCCTGCAAGGAGCAGGGGGCCTGGATTCAATCCTTGTGTCCCTTCCAACTTATGATAGTCTGCCATTAATTGGCAGTGGGGTGATTCGTAACTGATTTATTAATTCACTGGTAGAACCACAACATTCCCAAATATTTGAGCTATCCATCTCCTAATACTAAGGTGCAGGTACTTATTAACAAGACATAAGCCTAAAATTTCCCTGCAGAGCATCCCTTTGCTTTAATTGTTCAGTCTATCTTTAAGTTTATGTTTATCGTTAGAACCTGTATTTTTACCAGTACACTTCTCCATTCAATCCTTCTTTCCAGTTATTTTGTGCATTTTCAGTGGGACTTTGTCCACATTTATCTCATGAACACTTTGCCTGTGCAGCTTCTTGTGTTTCTCTGCAGTGTTTGCTATTTCAGCTTCTCAGCTGAAGAATTGTTTGGGATGGAAAGGACCTTAAGATCATCCAGTTCCAACCCCCCTGCCATGGGCAGGGACCCCTCACACTAAACCATGTCACCCAAGGCTCTGTCCAGCCTGGCCTTGAACACTGCCAGGGATGGAGCATTCACAACTTCCCTGGGCAACCCATTCCAGTGCCTCACCACCCTCACAGTAAAGAACTTCTTCCTTAGATCCAATCTAAACTTCCCCTGTTTCAGTTTGAACCCATCACCCTTGTCCTATCACTACAGTCCCTGATGAAGAGTCCCTCTCTGGTGTCCTTGTAGGCCCCCATCAGAGATGCCCCTTGTCACCAGCTTTTCTACTAGTTCTAATTAATGTGCTCTTGTAGAAAAATGTTGCACTGGGTTTTCCATGGTACTGTAGACTTCTCCTTTGAACATCCAAGTATTGATCCACTCTGCTAGTTCTTGGTGCTTGCGCAGAAGCCCACGTTTGAATTTCAGAGCTTACCGAGGGCCTTGCCAGTCTGCATTTTGTGTCCGTGGATGTGATTCGGCAGCCTGGCTGGGCACCTGGTCCTATGGTCACCTGCCTTAAGTGTGAATTCTTTGTCATCTTTTCTAACTAGAATTTCCTGTGTAGCAACAGATGTCTGATGCCTCTCACTGTCACACCCCAAGAAGAGTCTCCCTTCATCTTATAGAATCATAGAATAGTTTACATAGAATACATCTTCTCTGTACCCTGCCTTTAGGAAGCTGACAACAGCAGCAGTATCCCCTTGCAGCTGAGCTAGCCTGCTTCTCTCAGATGCCCTCTATATTATGTGCACCAGGCCACCTTGAATGGGCTTTGCTGGCCTTGAAACCGGGGACAGAAATGTGAAGGATGTGTGTTCTCATGGTGGAGGGGGATAGCCACATCGCTTGCCCTGCTGGCTCCAACCTTGCTGCTGCAGCTCAGGATGCAGTTGGCTGCCTCAGCTGCAAGGGCTCATTGCCATCTTTTTCCCCACCAGAGCCCGAACATCCTTTTCTGCAAAGCTGTTTTCTGTTCAGCCCAGTCTTTCCTACTCAATGGGGCTATTGCATCCCAGGCACTGGGTTTGCTCCTGCTGTTGACTTTATGAGGTCCCACCATGGGTGTCCTCACCCTGTGTTTGCAGAGGACGCCAAGCTTGCTGAGGTTCTTTTCCTCCTGTCATTAGTAAAGACATTAGTGTTGGTCCCAGTATTGATCCCTGAAGATGCTGCTGGTGATCAGCCCCTTTTGGCCTTTGCACCATTGATCACAACACTTCCAGCACAGCAGCCTCTAACTGAAAGTGGTTGATCTTGTCTGGTGGCTTGAGAGTGGTGGTGCTAATTGGCATCTGTATTATTTGATCTTGGAAATATTAGCATTCTCAAACAGTCTGAAATCCATTTTCAAAGATTGTCACCATTTTTACAGAGGGACAGGGTTAATCTTCACAGGGACTACCTCATTTCATCTGAATGAAGCCCATTCATTCAGTGGGCAAAATATAAGTGCTAGTAAGACCCAAACATTCCCCCTGCTAAATGAGCCACTATCTGTGGCTGTCCAGATAAGCACCAGTGACAAGTGATTGCCCTGTAACTTCTAGTTTGCTACTGTGAGCCTTGGTTTCTGTGTTACCAAAGTGTGCTATGGATGAGATGCTGAAAGCAGAAGTTACAGATCATGGCCAATATACAAAATGTAATATCTGGGGGAAGAAGGGTGAAACCAGTTTATGTTGTTGCTGTAAAATCTCTGTTAGCTGTTTTTCCTTGTAGCACAGCAAGGGTGTGAGCCTTTAATATGAGACTACATTCAAGTGAGATTGATTTTCCTGTGCTATAAGACCACTAGCAGTACCCTGAGACTCTCGCTGCAGTTCCTAGTGCTGTAACAACCTGACGGGGATGGCAAAATGAATGCAAACTGAACAATTCTCTATCAGCAGCATCTCATCTAGTAAATGGGAGCACTCGCTAAGTAGGCCCTGCTGTTCCAGTTTCTAGTGAGCATTTCTGAATGATGAAACAAATTAATTCCCAGCAGCGCATGTAACATTTCGTTGTCTCAGTAAGCCATCAAGAGAAAAGCCATCAAGCTGTATCTGCTGCTCTAGTAGCCTGTTTTCAGGTCAGATACATCATTCTCTGGATCAGTTTGTATTTTTCTTTTAGTCTGAGCCCACCTTCAGATGTGTGTTCCTGCAAAGCCAGGAGCTGAGTAATTGTCTCTCTTTAATGAGATTATATCTGCTCAGTGCACATGTTTATAAACCTTGTCATTTCACAACTCGGGGTATAAAGTTCAGGCTAATATATAACTGATTTTCGACTGTGCTTGCCTGCCAGTAGGGAAGCTACAGAAACACAAGTGTACTTCAAAGGGAGAGTAGAACTTGTTCATGGAGAGGATGAACAGTTGACAGATTAAATGCGATGCAGGAAACAATTTCAGTAGTTATTCATGGCTCTACTGATGGGGACCAACTGCTATCATCTCTCAGAGACCTGACATAGCAGAACTGCAGCGAGGTCTTTCTAAAGAGCCCTTGATGGAGGCAATTAAAGCCAAGCAAGCTTGCGGGGACTCAAAGGGCTGTCTTTATGTGGACTAATGTAACCGTTGAAGTTAGTTCTGAGCAACCAAACTAAAAGAAGCGAAGAAGCCTCCCAGGCAGATGGTCCAGAGCAGGACTGGGGAAGTGCTGCCAGGAGCAGAGAGCCTCTGGCAAGGAATCTGAGTTGGCAAAAAGTCGTTTTCTTTCTAATGTGCTGTCATGTGTCTTGAAGTTTGTTAGAAATGATCTGGAGAGGAGGGTGAACAAGCAGCGCTGGTCGGCCTGTTCAGGGCTAAGAAGACGTCTGAATTTCATGTAGTGCAGTAGTGTGCTTAATTCTGTCTTAGTAAGTATAGAGGGGAGATAATTACCTAACAGTTGTTCGATGGGTTGTGGGTTTGAATGCAAGTGTGCCTCAAGTTGCAGCAAGGCAACATGGCTCATGGATGGCTTCAGAGTTGGTTAATGCATTACTGATGTCTGTCATCTGACTGCATGTGTATGCAGACAGGTTGAGATGAAGGCAGTGGTCCAGATGCTGAAGACTATAGAATAGCAACCATTCAAACCGAAGGAAAGCTGAAAATCGATTGCAGCCAAATAAAAAGCTGTTTGCTCTGTACAAAAGCATCTTCTGTGTTATATGAAGTAGTCACTCAGACCTACCTTGACAATGACAGCTGGATGTTTGCTTTGTGCTTTCTCTAAGGGTTAGTTTGCTTGGCTGTATGACCTCTTTATTCATTGCATTTCTTATCCTTCCGAGTGTGTTATCTGCTAAACAAAACAACACCAACCAAACAAAAAACTCCACATGGTTTGTTCTTACTGAAGTGTGTAAGGTAGCATGCCTTCCCCAAAACTGTTACCAGTGCCTCTGTATGAATGACTGCAAACAGACCTAGGCTGGAGGTTGATGTGAGTCTGCTGCAGTCCATTAGCTGTCATCCAGCCCCAGGGTAATGAGTTGAAGCATGATGGTTTTGAAGCATAGGTCAGCTCATCCTCAGGAAAAGGGAAACTTGCTGTGTTTTAAAGCTTGCCAGTTGATCACCAAAAGACTGTGGGATTCAGGCCTTCCTCTGATGTAAAAAATAATAATTTTTAAAGTTTCCTTCACTTTAAATTTTCTGCTTTTTCTTAAGTATGTTTGAAAAGTTGGAACCTGAACATCTTGTGTTGCGACTGGCTGAGACACTCAACGTCCTTGTCCCCAGTGTGGTGTTGCCGACCTAGAACCTGCCTGCTCGCAGGGGACCGCAGCCTCCATCTGTATCGCTGTGAAGGTCATGGCTAGACCTGAATTTGATAAAAATAGGTCTTGTGGTAGCCTGTGTGTGGAGTGCAGTCAGAAATGCAAATGTTCTGCTCTTTGGGGCAGCGGTGGGGACGTAGATTTCACTATTCTCAGCTCAGCAGTGAAAGATTTGCATCTGAGGCGGAGGAGCAAAGAGGCAGAACTGAAGAGCTGCTGAAATAAGGCTGCTGGTGTCATGCCCCTCATGCCTGCTGCAGTCTATGCCAGGTTTTGTATGCTGACAGCAAAGCTTTTATACAAAAACATCTGGATTTAGCTTTGCATAGTAATATATGTCAATGTGTTCAGTGCGTGAGTCCAGAAGGCCCCAGCAGTGGCTGGTAGCACCACGTTATAGAATCATAGAATGGTTGGAGCTGGAAAGGACCTTAAGATTATCCAGTTCCACCCCCCCTGCCATGGACAGGGACACCTTGCACTAAACCATGTCACCCAAGGCCTCATCCAACCTGGCCTTGAACAATGCCAGGGATGGAGCATTTACAACGTCCCTGGGCAACCCATTCCAGTGCCTCACCACCCTCAGCGAAGAACTTCTTCCTTAGATCCAATCTAAACTTCCCCTGTTTCAGTTTAAACCCAAGCCGAATTGGTCACTCCTTCACTCCAGGTGTTTCTGTACAGCCTGTGTCCCCTGGGCACAGGGTGGCTCCCAGGTCATGTTCCTCTTAGCATCTTCACGCTTTGATTTCCTTGGCCTCTCATCCTGTTTTCAGTGTCTTTTCAGAGCAGGGTGGGACAAACTGACAAGATGATACAAATGAGCTGTTCAAACCTGGTTAATCTGTGGTAAAGGCTGTGGTTGGTACCTGGCATGGCTTCCCCGTATTTTGAGCTTCACAGCACAAGGATAGTCTAGAAGTGGCCCTATCATGTTTGCATGAAGGCCCCCATCAAAGCCCAAAAGAGCAAAGTTAGCAAGACTGAAATCCACTGTTACTTCATGTAGCTGAACTCTTCTTTTAACATTTAAAGCTGAATCCCTACCTAATTATTACCTATTCCAATGAGGAAATGAGAACCCTGGCATAAAGTGCCTGCCCTAAAAAAACATCACTGGATAAAGTAATTTCCCTTAAAGTTTAACCAGAAAAAAACTAATGGGTTGTCTGCTGCTCCATTTGCTGAAGAAATCACTGCTTAGGGTTGACCTTTTATAGGTGTCTTGTAAGTCTAATTAGTGGTGTTCCTTTTCTGTTCTTTCAACTTTAGAACACAATATTTTTAGGATTTGGCAGGGAGCAGGCAGCAGGAATCCGTCTGTCTTTATGAAAACAAGTACTTGTTCATTACTGATGTATATGAAATCCATCTGCGAGTCCTGAAGGAGCTGGAGAATGAAACTGTTAAGCCATTGTCCATCATATTTGAAAAATCATGGCAGTCAGGTGAAGTTCCTGATGACTGGAAAAAGGGAAATATAACGCCCATTTTCAAGAAGGGGAAAATGGATGACCCAGGGAATTACAGACCAGTCAGTCTCACCTCTGTGCCTGGCAAAATCTTGGAGCAGATTCTCCTGGAAGGCACGCTAAGGCACATGGAAAACAACAAGGTGCTTGGTGACAGCCAGCATGGCTTCATCAAGGGGAAATCCTTCCTGACCAATTTGGTGGCCTTCTATGATGGGGCTACAGAACTGATGGACAGGGGTAGAGCAGTTGATGTCATCTACCTGGATTTGTGTAAAGCGTTCAACACTGTCCCACAGGACATTCTTGTCTCAAAATTGGAGACATCAATTTGATGAATGGACCACTCGGTGGATAAAGAACTGGCTGGATGGCCACACACAGAGAGTTGTGGTCAATGGCTCAATATCCGGCTGGAGACCAGTAACGAGTGGGGTCCCTCAGGGATCAGTGTTGGGACTGGTCTTGTTTAACATCTTTGTCGCTGACATGGACAGTGGGATTGAGTGCGCCCTCAGAAAGTTTGCCGATGACACCAAGCTGTGTGGTTCGGTTGATACGCTGAAGGGAAGGAATGCCATCCAGAGGGACCTTGACACGCTTGTGAGGTGGGCTGATGCCAACCTCATGAAGTTTAACCATGCTAAGTGCAAGGTCCTACACCTGGGTCAGAGCAGTCCCAGGCACAGCTACAGGCTGGGCAGAGAAGAGATTCAGAGCAGCCCTGCAGAGAAGGACTTGGGGGTGCTGGTCGATGAGAAAATGAACATGAGCTGGCTTCAGTGTACGCTCACAGCCCAGAAAGCCAACCGTATCCTGGGCTGCATCAAAAGGAGCGTGACCAGCAGGTCGAAGGAGGTGATCCTGTCCCTCTACTCTGCTCTTGTTAGACCTCACCTGGAGTATTGTGTGCAGTTCTGGTGTCCTCAACATAAAAAGGACATGGAACTGTTGGAACAAGTCCAGAGGAGGCCACGAGGATGATCCAGGGACTGGAGCACCTCCTGTATGAAGATAGGCTGAGAAAGTTGGGGCTGTTCAGCTTGGAGAAGAGAAGGCTGCGTGGAGACCTCAGAGCAGCCTTCCGTATCTGAAGGGGGGCTATAAGGATGCTGAGGAGGGACTCCTCATTAGGGTCTGTAGTGATAGGAGAAGGGGTAATGGGTTCAAACTGAAACAGGGGAAGTTCAGATTGGATCTAAGGAAGAAGTTCTTTCCTGTGAGGGTGGTGAGGCACTGGAATGGGTTGCCCAGGGAGGTTGTGAATGCTCCAATCCCTGGCAGTGTTCAAGGCCAGGTTGGACAGAGCCTTGGGTGTTATGGTTTAGTGTGAGGTGTCCCTGCCCATGGGAGGGGGTTGGAACTGGATGATCTTAAGGTCCTTTCCATCCCTAACTATTCTATGATTCTGTATTAGTGATCTCTCCATTTCTTGTTTTGATTCAACAGTGTGTATAGCTGGCATTTGTTTTGCTACTGTAGAATATAAACCTCAGTGAGAGTAGGACCAAAGACATGTTGCAGACTAGTGGTTTTACAAAGTGTTGTTTTCCTTTGTATTTAGATCTGTTATCTATGGTACTTGTAGCTTGTGTCCTCTGTGGAAGTGATCTAAGTTGAGCACACCTATTCAAATAATACTGCGACTTGGTTAGGTTTTAGGCTTGAAGCGCTACAAGTGTTTAAATCTTCTGTTTTTCCTGTAGTACATCTACTCTAAGTAATATCCAAACACCTAATGCTGTTTGTTAACAGATTCTGCAGCTGTAAGCTTTGAAATGGCTCAATACTCATAAAAACTCAATTCCACATTGTTCTTCTGTGTGAAGTTTTCATTGACACCCCTTGGAACAAGTGTCTTCTGACACTCCCTGTTCATCATTTGGATAAGCCAACACTTGTCTTGCACTGAAACGTATACAGGTTTTTTGGTAGCTTTTTCAGGAATGCTGTGTTGGAATATAGAGTATCTCAAGATAGCAAGAATATACCCAACAGCAAACATCAGTTTTTAGATGCTTCACTGCCACTTGAGACTGCAAGCAGTTCCAGCCTATTTCAGTGGGAATTGCCTTCATTTTCCAAGCATGGTGACAAAAGATCCACTACCTGTAAGACAAGTTTATAAAAGAACTACAAGGAGCCATTTATCTGTACACCATCATTTGATACAGTATTTTTTCCAGCTTCTTTCTGTCATAATCTGCCTTCTGCGTGTAGTAGAATGCCTTTAGGAGATGCAGAGGCAGTGATTTTTGGTGTTCCTGTGCCATGGTTAATGGTGGGATTTCCACAGTACTTTAAAAAGAAGTTGTCTTGCCTGCAAATAGTTGACTGAGGCATTCATTGGCCCTCATTTATAACAGAATTGTGGGGGAAAATATGCCAAAAGGTTTGGCAAAACTTACACAAGTGTAGTTATTCAATGACTTTGATATATTCAGGTAACACAGGAGGTGCTCCAAAACTTCATGGTTTAATGCAACTCTGATGTCTTGTGCTATTTTGTTACACAAATCCTATGTGTTTCTTGCTGAGTCAGGTTCTTGGTGTACTTTGTGATGGTGAATAAATTTGAACTGTGCTTTATAAAGAAACTTTCACCTTTGGGCTAAGTTGAACAGAGAACACTTATTCTAGAAGTGGTTTGCTGGCAGGCTTTCTGCAGTGTAGCTGTAAGAGCTGCCAGGGGTTCAAGGAAAGCTTGCTAGCACTGTTGTTTTTCCCTGTTTACTGTGTTTGAATTGAAGTCAGATTCTTGCATTTCAAGCGCTTCATCTTGAATGTCACCGTTTCAGCAGTTTGGAAGAAGAGTAAGTGAATGTGGTGCTTTGGCATCGGCCTAATGCTTTGAGTTAGTCAGAACAAGCATCTGTTGTGGCATAGGCATCTCTCATCACCATGAAGCTGTAGGTGCTGTGCAGGTTGATGTCTGTTCTGCTTCATCCCAGCAGAGCCTTACAGGGAGTTGTTTACATCACAACATCCATCTGTGTTTCGCTCCCCTGATCAGATGATGAGGTGCAACAGACTTTGAATGGAACAGGTTGCCCAAAGAACGTAGTGAATGCTCCATCCCTGGTGGTGTTCAGGGTCAGGTTGCACAGAGCCTTGGGTGAGATGGTTTAGTGTGACGTGTCCCTGCCCATGGCAGGGGATTGGAACTGGATGATCTTAAGGTCCTTTCCAACCCAAACCATTCTATGATTCTATGAAGGGTGAAGAATCTGTAGTAGGCCACTGTCATGAAAGTGAAGCTACCATTTCTAATGCAATTTGAATTTATGGTAGCATCCCAGCTCCTGTCTGAAGCATGACAGGAAGCATCAAATATGAAGTGTTTTTCAACACTATGTGTGTGTATCTTCAGCCTTCTGTGTGGCAAGGAAGAGGGCATAACACTCTGAAGTGAGACCAAGTCCTGCCTGGCAGTAGATTCAATCCTAAGGTAACAAGAAGCATCTGAGAACACCTTGATATTTGATTCTAGCTCTTACAGTGTTAAAATAACACCTGCCCTCTAATAAGGTTTTAACTGAAGTGAGACCTATGCTAGTTTCCAGAGCTAAGTTTTGTGCTGTTTTCCTTACTAGTATAAAAACTGACTTTAAATGCAAATGCTGTACCAGGCACATCTTCAGCAGTACTCAGAACAAATACAAACCTTAATTCATCCCAGCAGTCCCAGGACTGTATCATCAGCAAATCTAGTGATGCTTAGTAAATGGAGGCCACATACACCCTTTATTTCATGGCATGGGGGTTTTAATGCATAATTATTTGCAAATGCATGAGCTGTCATAAAAGAGGGGAGCCATAGCAATGAGCTGATGAATGTACACTTTTACCGTAAGATCTTATGCAGTTGTAGGTACAACATGCTCTTTCCTCAACATGATCCAGTACCGTTCATGTTCCTTACTGTTTTCTGTCCAAAGAAGTACTTTCTGCAGTGGATGCCATGAAGATGCAGAACTACTTTGATGGAACCAGCTGCTTCTTGTTTTGGTTTAGGTACTTTCTTGAAACTGGAGGCGTTTCCATAACCTGATCAGTCTCTGGATGACTGTTAAGTAGAGGTTGGGAGTGCCTGTAGGAGCAAAAGCATGACTTGAGACTGAATGAAACCAGTATCTTCTAAAACCTAGAGGCCTTAAGGTATCCTTCTTGTGGGAAGGAAGGAATGTAATCCAGAACAGTCTCCAGGTATCCACCAAGTTAGTTTTATTTGGACTAGTGCATTTCTCGATGCCAAATGTAGTATTGGTACTCTTCACAACTCTGTAGGTCAGCTTTGCCATCTTCCAGCTCTGGAAATGGCTGGCACTGTAAAAGAAAACATGTTTAATCTGGAGAGGGATGTTGTAAGTGGTGAATAATGGACCACAAGGCTTGACAGCATTGCTGGCTGGATGAGAGGAACAGGTTGAAGTTCATGAGCCCCATGGCTCTTGCTATAGAGAGGAGGATGATGAAGTGCTCACCTGAGGTCAGTTCAGACTCATCTACTGATGTGGCTGAAAACTAATTGTTCGATCTATTATTTTTCAGCTGGTCTGTTTCTCAGTGGAACTATAGGATTACAGGTAGTAGGAAAAGGGAGAATTCCCCTGCTTGGCTCCTTTTCCCTTGTGGATCAGTGTAACCAGTTCAGGAAATTGCACTTTAAATGCTATGAAATTCTTAAGTTTGAGCACCATCATGCTCCAAACTCATGCCTGTTGAGGGCCAAGTTGGCATTGTTTTCTCCATTTGCAGGCATGATATCATAAGATCTCCTGTGGTTTTCAATTAAAAATCTGTTTCCTTTGTCTCTGTTTGTGTTATATAGCGTTTTCTTGTAGCTCTGAATGCTTTTTTTTTGTTCAGTTCTCATTCTGTGATGCCTTTATATTGTAAATGTATAAATGAAGAGTATGAAGACTGATACAGTATATTCATCTCACTTCTACAAGCTGTCAAAAACGCTCTGAATGCATTGGATATGCTGGCTTAAGTTGCTTTTGCAAACCTTGTGTGATTGTCCAATGTAGTTGCTTATCTTTTCCATTCACATGCAGTTATTACACCTAAAATGGAGCTAATAATAGTCTTTACTGTGAAAGTTTCTTGCTGTGGAAATCTTAAACTTTCAGAGTGAGAAGAAAATCAGACGTAAATAAATGTCAGGTTGGATTTAGTAGTAAAGTTTTGGGTTTAAAGATTTTATTTACACACCACTAGGGTTATTTAGTAATAGAATCATACAAACATGAGCTAATGAAATTATATAGTAATAGAATTATAGAAATATTAACTTTCTACTAGGTTGAAGGGGTTTACTATCAGGAGAAAACATTACTATGATTACTATCATGTATCATTTGCTGGTGATAAATTGAGGTCAGATCCAGAAGTGAAAATCTGAAGAGCAAAGAAAAATACCATGCATACTGTTTGAGTTGATTTCCTGGTGGATTGCCATAACTTTATGAATGAATTCAGTGAGATTGCTGTTTGATTGTTGTCACTTTGATTGCTGCTGCCATGTCATAGTTGATATGAATCTGGTACTTGTTGCATTGCTTTTCTGTCAGCTGGTGCATGCTGGATTGGTAGCATCCCACTCCAAATTCCCAATCCCGAAATTCAGACCTAACTCTCATGAGACTGTTTTATCAGAAGTTCAGAACAGAAGCTGCCCCTGAGCATCATTCTGTTTCTGAATGAATGATAAGCCAAGTTCCTTCATCTTTCAGAATAAAGCTTTCTAAATGGTGATGCCTGCATAACGTTCCCCAAAAAATTGCTCCCCAGACACAGTTTGTCACTGAAAGTAGAGCTGAAGCTTGACTTTGCTCTCAGTGACTTGTGTAGTATCATGCAAGCAGTGCAATTTAGGAATGGGTCATAAGTGCTTTAAACACAGTAAAACTTTCCCTTGTTTTCTTTGCAAATTCATATCTCATTCACTTGTACATGCCGCAGTAGCCTCCCTAGCAAATGAGGCGTAACAAGTGCTACATTCAGTACATAACTCTTGCATTTGTGTGCAACCAGTTCAAAGTGAGGTGGGGCCCACAGGAGGAAATATGGAGCATGTATTGAAATGTGTGCATTCCAATATGTATATTGAAATATAAATATATGTAACTAAAATGCTGTAGGCTTTAATGCTTCAGTAACAGCATCAATATGGTATCAATACTGATACAGTATTTTCTGTTCTTCTCTGGATCATCGGGGGTACTTGGTATCTAAAATTATGGCAGTAGCTAGAATCATAGAATCATAGAACAGTTTGGGTTGGAAAGGACCTTAAGATCATCCAGTTCCAACCCCCCTGCCATGGCCAGGGACACCTCACACTAAACCATGTCACCCAAGACTGTCCAACCTGGCTTTGAACACTGCCAGGGATGGAAACAGGTACTCTTAGTAACGTCTGTTATGAGAAGCTTGCTTGCCTCTTATGCTTAGAAGTTGTGTGCCTGAATAAACTAAAATAGGGTTAAAATTAAAGCCTGGTTTGAATTGGATTCTGAAATAACAGTGCTGTTTGAAGTACAGATTTAAGTTACGGACATATTATGATGCTGAATGAACAGAAAACCTCTGAATGGACAAACTGTAGTTGAATGAACATAACTTCTTACCCTTTAAAATCGATCTTTTTAGGAGAATGTCTTACGTGATGGGCTGTTGAAATATCTTGCAGGTGGATTCACCAATGAACTTGAGGAACCCACACGATTTGGTAATACTAATGAGACAAGAAACAACCGTTAACTACCTCAAAGAACTGGAGGTAAAGCATTAATGTTAAGTACTAACTAATTTCTGAAAATACTGTTTGTTTTTTTTCCATAGGCTTTTTAGGGATAGCTTTAGATAGGGAACAGAAGTTATGTGCATAATTCTGCTTCAGTGAAAGGATGAATAATTCTTTAGATCTCAAGAATTTTGTGCCTTAAGTTTGCTAAACAGGTTATTATTGTCTAGGTTATCATTGTCCAGGTTATCAGTTCTGCCATTCCTTGTTGTTATCCATAAATCCTAACATTTTTAAGTAAAATCATTTAGGTACTGGATTCTGTTGCTGTATTCCAGAAGAGTACAGAGAAGGTCACTTGTTTTTCTTCAAGCCCATTTATAGTTGAAAAAGGGTCTGAGAACACCCTTCTGAAAAGGGCTCTAATGAACTTCGAACTGGTGAAGTTTAAACATAGCATGGGCTGGGCAAGTGAACAGGTCACAGCCTTTCTTCTGTCCACGCTCTCCTTTCTCTGTGTCAGCTTTGGTTTTGTCAGATTGGCATAACTAGCTAACTGGGAAGTTAGATGAGCACCAGAGGTAGCTTTAGGTGAATGGGAGAAGTGGAAGGGAGGAGAAAGAAGTAGGACTGCCTATTATGTGACTGTATTCAGCCAGCCTTTCTCTTCGAGGTGTGCTTATTTTTGTGGCAGTGGGCAACTTTACCTGTGGATGGAACAATAGTTACAAGCTTTTCAGGACATGGGTTGTGGGCTTGGAAATTACTAATCTACAGTCTGTGGCATACAGATGACTTTCAGCAGAAGTTATCATTCAGATCTACAAGCTGCTACTGCTGTATATATCTCTGGTATTGCATAGTATTGTGTAATTATGGGTTTAATTAAAAATGCAAATTTTCTTATATCACACATACAAATCCTGATGATATTTAATGAGTTTGCAATTTGCAGATCTAGTGAGACTGAAATACAACTTACTGTGCTGTGACAGGTCATTAGTCTGTTCACTGCTTTTGCTAATCAATACCTATGAGCTTTATGGGGCAACAGGTAGCTCCTAAGGCACATCATAAGCTCATCTATATAAATTAGTCTCAATTCTTGCATTAACCTACCACCTCAGTTGTACTTAGCATGCTGAGTGATTAAGAAGCTCATTTTGTTTAAAATCTCCATTATTTCCATGAGTTCTTACACTGAAGAAGGGCCAATTGAAAAGTTGATGTACTGTTAACAACTATTTCTTCCTTTTCTGAACGGCCTACCATAAATCTGAAATGCTATTAGCCCTCTTTTTAGGTACAGCAGGAGAGATAATGTCCTATTCAAGTTGTGTATCTCTAATTAAAGTATTTATATTCCATCTAAATAAAAAAATGTCCTATAGATGTTATAAAGTACAGGAAAATATTCCCAAAATTTAAAGAGACCTTTTAGATTTTCTTCAGATGGACTTTAAAGTTGGACTGTTCAACTTGTAGCACCTGTAGAGTTTGCTCTCGTGTGTATACTTTCTTCTTTTTGTTTTATTCCTACAGAAACAGTTAGTTGCTCAAAAGATTCATATAGAGGAAAACGAGGACAGAGACACAGGGCTAGAACAAAGGCATAATAAAGAGGATCCGGACTGCATTAAAGCCAAGGTGCCCTTGGGGGACCTAGATCTTTACGATGGCACGTACATCACCTTGGAGAGCAAAGATATCCGGTAATAAGATGCTTACATTTTAAAGTTTTTACTGAACAAAAAAAAGGATCAACAAAACCTCTAAAAGCAAGTAAACAGAAAAATGCTATCACTGCCTCTCCTTCTGATGACAGTTTTATTTTGTGTTAGTGTGGAATGAAACAACCTCTGCCACTGATTAGGAAAGGGTGCAACACAGAAATGCTGTCTCTCGCTAACTGTCCATGTTAGCCATGCCCTAAAACTTCTCCATTCTATTCCCAGGCTCCCAGTCAGTTCTGCCACTGTAACTCTGCACTGATACAACCAAACATGAATTAAACTGATGTGCATCATGTAGAAGAGGGTTGAATTTGCTGGAGTGTGCTCTGGATGTTTTGAGCTAGATACAAGGCTTGTAGTGGGAACTGGCTTGATTTAAATGTGTATGAAATGCTTTTGATTACCAAGCAGTTGAACCTTCTGGTCATATTTCATCCCTTGTGTTTAGCAAGCGAGGGATGCATGGACAGTCAGCTTGACATTCAGCTTCACTGGCAATTCATCTTCAGGGCTGACTGGTTTGGTTTTGTAGTTTGAATAGTAACGTAATCAGATGAGTACTTGAAGTGGGAAAAGATTAATTTTATCTGAAGATACCTTTGTTTGGGCTTCTTGCTAATACTGAGGGTTTGTTTGTTTCGGTTGAACAGACTTCTGCATGCGTTGCCATTTGCCTGGCAGATAGATCATTAATCATAGTAGTCATACACTAGATTTACACTGATATATTTTGGAGTTTATCCAAATGCTGATGTTCTGTCTAAAGCAGACAGAAATTTGTTTGCTTTATCCTATAGGGGTGACATTCTGATACAACTGAAATCTGGGAAGGCATCAGACATGGTCTGATGTGCTCACAACCAGGGTTTTTGTAACAGTCAGATTGGAATATTGTGTCTGTCAACTGCAATACTGTCTCTTATGAACTTTAGCAGCATTTTAATCTGAAGTCTACTGTATTACGTTATGTCCTCAGCCCTGAAGACTATATAGACACAAAGTCACCAGTCCCTCCAGACCTGCAGCAGCCAGACTGTACAAAAGTTCTAGATCTTCCATACAGTATTCATGCTTTTCAGCACTTAAGGGTAAGTGAGTAAACGCAAGTATGGCTTTTTTTCCTCTATCATGAAGAGGAAAACTCTTTCTGGCAGTTCTCAGTGAAGGTTGAAAGATACTGTAATCTTTCAAGACAGTTTCAGACTTCTTTTGTGCCCTGCTTATAGGAAGACAGTTCCATCAGATACACAGGTCCTGATTATTTTTTGGTATTCTTTGCCTTATTTTAGAGGGTGTTTTTAGGAAAACGGAGTCTTTTCTTTTATAACACACATTTCATTAGTAAAATGGTGGCTTTCATTAGAGATGCTTTGAACTTGTGAATTGTTACAGTTGAAATCGGAAAGTGCGCAACAGGATCATTAAACTGCATGAAAATTGAGGGTCAGAAAATTATTTGCAGGCTTGTAGGTAGCTTCTCACATACTTGACTGTCTCTTTGGTGTCTGAATGTCAAGCCCTGACCTACAAGATGAGATAATTGTTCTTTACTAATATGAAGTTCGTATGCTTGAGAAAGGTTACAATAGAAGTGTGGTGTATTAAAAAACCTGGTTTTGTCAACAGTATCATATGAGCAAATTTTCTAATGCAGATGCTGCTGTAGTGCTTCTGTCTTGGTACTTTATTATAAGTCTTTTTATCTACAAATAAGGATTTTCGTACAGACAAAACAGGAACTGAAGTATTTTAGCTCTGTTCCTGGGTCTGGATGTACTTTTGAAAGGAGTATGTTGTTGCGGAAGGAAGCAAGAGATGTAGGGATGCTTTCAGAGTGTGCCTGTAATCTGTTAAACATGAGTTAAGTGCTTCAGTGATCATTACTGAAATCAATAGCTGCCAGATACAGTGCTACCAGAAATAAATACTTCTGTAGCATTCACAGGCAGAGGCTGCTTTTGGATGCTCCTGGTATTTGCCTATCTATAATGATATGTATTATTCATGTGTCAAAGGTGGCATTATCCTATCAAGTTGCTAAGATCTTGATATGAAAGGACGATAGGAATGTAAAGTACCCAAGCTCTATGTTTTCCTGGGGGTCATGCTTTTGTTATCTGTTTTTCTGCTTTTAGTTGAAGTGTTAGCAAATACCTATATTTAATTTTTATTTTAGGGTGTCCAAGAAAGAGTTAATCTTTCCGCACCCTTGTTACCTAAAGAAGATCCAATCTTCACATACTTATCACGGAGGCTGGGAAGAAGTATAGAGGAAATAGGTCATCGTATTTATGACGGGCTAATGAAGGTATGAAACTGTAATCTTACTGTATGCCCCAAAAGAAGGTACTGGCTGTCATCTTTAATAACCATGTATTCTGTGGTCTGCCAAACCACATTCATTGCTTTGTCAAGGTAATAAGTAAAAGCTTTGAAACAAAAATGTGTAAACTTTTAAACCAAAACTTGAAAAACAAAGGAATAGTACTGAAATGTGTATGGTCTTACTGAATGCTTTCCTGCAAGATATAAGAACCCTCACTCAATGCCAGCTAAGCTGCTGCTGATTGAACTACTGCCACTTCATTTAATCTCATCTTGAATTTTTACCTGTTTGAAAGGCAGGAGTTTCTTTACTACATTTATATGCCAGCTCATTCTTCCTGAACATTCACAGCTATTGCCAAATGGCAGCTTTCCAAAGGAAGGGGATAACTGAAAGCAGGTTTGGTGCTCAGCTTTCTAGCCCATCGTAATTAAAGACCTGATTAACCTTTTAGTTTATGTCTTAGTGCAGTTAACGTGTTTCTCTTTACTGCAGAACTCTTCTTCCTGGGTACTTTATAATATGGCTTCTTTTTATTGGCGAATAAAGAATGAGCCATACCAAGTAGTAGAATGTGCCATGCGTGCCCTTCATTTTTCTTCAAGGTAAGAATTGCCATAAAGATTTATTTCAGATTGCTTTCCTGGTTATCCTAATTAGTTAAACAGATTCTAGTTTCCAAGACTGTATCCTAAGGAATAAGCCATGTTACTTGTTCTTATTCTTTATATGCTGTACTAGGTACATATGTAGTTTAGACATTTTTCTATCAAATTACATATTTAATATATGACTAATGAATGAATGATTCTTAGACAGCTGGATCTTCTTTTAATATCTGGTTTTTCTTTTTCTTCTCTTCTTGTAGGCAAAATAAAGATATTGCACTGGTGAATCTGGCAAATATTCTGCACCGGGCTCACTTCTCTGCAGATGCAGCTATCGTGGTCCATGCAGCTCTGGATTACAGTGACTTCTTTACCAGCTATTACACTTTGGGAAATATATATGCAGTAAATACTATCTTTATTTTTCAAGATTCGTAGAAAACCAAATAATCTTATTTGGCTTGATAAAGCTGTACTGCTTAACAGTGTCTTGTGTTTCACATGCATTTCATATCCCAGGGATATTCTCCTGCAGCCTTTCTTTAGTAGATAGAGTGGTTTGAGTTTCAGAAATGACAGGCTGCTCGTTACCACAAATTAAAATCTGAGTTAATGACTTCTTTAGAAATGGAATATTTTTAACGAAACATCACCAGTCAGTGGCTAATTCTTTCTGTCTCTCCTTCTTCAGATGCTTGGAGAGTACAACCACTCAGTCCTGTGTTACGATCATGCTCTCCAAGCCAAACCAGGGTTTGAGCAAGCGGTAAAAAGGAAGCATGCCGTCCTATGTCAGCAAAAACTTGAGCAAAAACTGGAAGCCCAGCATAGGTAACTAAGGAAGCATCCTACTTGCAGTTCGTACAGTCTTATTTTATTGTTCTATTTGAGCAGTTATTTACTTTTCAAATAGAATAATGGTTTTCAACTGTATTTCTTTGTGCAGTAAAATTATGCATAAGAATACTTTAAGAAATGTGCAGTAATGTAGGAAAAGCTGATACTTTAAAAAGCCTTCAAAGTAAACCTTTTCTGCTGTTGAATTTTCAAGATCACTTCAGCGAACATTAAATGAATTGAAGGAATATCAGAAGCAGCATGACCATTACCTTAGGCAACAAGATGTCTTGGACAAGTACAAGCTTATCCAGGAGGAACAAATCTTGAGGAACATCATTCACGAGACACAGATGGCAAAAGAAGCTCAATTAGGTACAACTCTTTAGAGTTCATGCTCGTTATAGCAATGAATTGCACGTGTTCAGATTAATGTCAGGACATAACTTCTTTATACAGATGGCCCTGAGTGGCTGTTGTGTTTTGCTTATTAAAGTGAGGGATTGCAATATGTTCTTGAATATGTTGCATCTTTCTAAGAATATGGAATTTCCTCTTTGCTGATTAAATAAATAAAAAGGGTTGACCAAGTTGGGGCTGGAGGGGTTGACTGTTTGCTGTGTTTGTCTCCTCAGAAAGCTCACTTTTGTAGTAGACATTGTGTTGTGCTCTGCAGGGAACCATCAGATCTGTAGACTGGGCAGTCAGCAGCATAGCTTGCACTGCCAGTGGGACCAGCCTGTTCGTTATCACCGTGGGGACATTTTTGAGAATGTGGAATATGTGCAGGTTTGTCTGTGAATTGATACCACTGCTCTAAGTTGCATCTCATTTGCATTGTTAGCAAAATATTCCCTCTTTGTTTTGAGGCTTGACAAAGGGGGCACTTTTTGAGTGTGGTAATTGGAGTGAGAAATCATTCAGTCTCTTTTCCAGACTGTGAAGCATTTAGTGCTAGTTTTTGCTGGTAATACAAGCTGAGATCATCTGTGAATTATAGAAACTTAGAGGTTTTACTGTGTAAGACTTTGTTTAACTTGGAGAAGAGAACTATTAGAATTATTTAAGTTTTTAAAGATTATTTTAGTCCAAAGTCTTAGTTTCCTATGAGTTATCAACCAGCTCTATATTGACTCCTTTACTTTTTCAAACTGCATAGAATAACCAAATTATTTCCTTATAGGAAGTACAGCTTTCTCTTACGTAAATATACTGCAAGAGCAAAATGTGTTTAATTTTCTGGTTTAGTTTCCTTCAGAGAAGCCAGGAAAAAGCAATAGGCAGCTAATGTTAAAGAAGAGGCAAAGTTTTTCTAAGGAGTGAGTTTTCTGATGTTCATGTGCTATATGGAACAAGAATTACTCCTTAGTGGAAAGAGTATTTCAACATAACAGCGTAAAAGTGTGCTTAAAATATTGTATTGATCTCTATCTCCACAGCCTTAAAATGGATCATAGTTTCTTTAGTTTAATACACTGTTGTATGACTCAAGCTATGCAGCTTTTGCATGCTCCTTCTAGTTTAGTCTTTTTTTCTTACCAGGAACACAAAACCACCTTAAGCAATTAGCAAATGGAGGAGCAGAGGTCAATGGTGTTGAATCTAGTGACCCCCAAAATAAGGTGTTAGACTGGGTTTGTGAGTATTTGCTGATTGTGTATCTTGAATGAAACAGTGCACCGAGGAAACCTGGTAGAGGAATATTGAGAAGTGTTGGAAGCAAGGTGTGTACCAGTACTGAAGATCTGGAAAGTCAGCCACCCAAGGAACACTGCTGCTGTGTTAGGACTCCAATTAAAGATTGTGGTTTCATGTATTTTGTAATGTGGAATGTGTTCTGGAGTTTCCACTTAACTAGTTCAGGAAACAGCCCTAATTGTCAAGGTAATTTTGCAAGTCATCAGCCTTAGTAACCCTGACTTGTACTAGAGCTATGCAGTCAAGATAAGTAGGTTTTGGTTGTGGTCTACTAGAAGTGTTTGCTTGGTACCTTTTAGCACTTTTTCTTAATTTGCACTTATGTTTTCATTGTTAACTCATTTACAACATAAATATTACTTTTCACTTTGTGAGTGGATCAAGGGGGTTGGATTTTTCCCCTGCTACCCAAATTTCAGCTCATCAGTGAGGCTTAACTACACAAATGGCAGGGAAAAATAATGTGCAGCAATTCAGCCAGTAATATATCATCTCTTTATTAAGTACTGTTTTTCTGTTATTTCTAGTTTGGTGAAGACTCTTCAACTTCTAGTATGACATCTGTGAACTTGGATCTTCATGCAAACCAAAGTGACCACGGCCAGTCACTGCAGTCTTCCCCTGTTGCACGCTCGATTGTTTCGGTGTGGAATGTAGAATCCAGTAGAGTGAGTGAAGAGCATAAGCTTTGCCCTTTTAAAGAGGAGTTGTGAAAGAGTGAATCTTTCCTTGTTTATGTGAAAGAAGTTAATTAGAATATTAAAAACATTGAGAAATTAATAAGAAAACATTCCTTTCCCCATTAGGACAAACAGCATATTCTGTGGCCTCAACGATCAGAGTGCATGAAATCTTTCCCCAAAATTCCTGATCCAGAAGAGCTGCCAACTTACTTCTTGCCCCCAGAAAACAGGGGATTCAGGCAAGTGTTGATTACTAAAAGTTATATTAGTAAATTCGCACGCTAATGTCTCAATGAGTATTTTCTTTCTGGAGAGGATGGATGCAGTTAGTAACCAACAGCACAGATGTGCTCACACCTTCTTTTCTGCCTGTTCCACAGGAGGAGGGTGTTTTTCTTTGTTGTTGTCTTTGCTGTAACTGTAGCAGATCTAATTTCTTGGTGATTCTTCCCTGTTAGTACAGGGTGAATGCATGAAATACCTACAGTATTACTAAAGGAATTAGGATTTAAGTATGAATCTGAATGTCTTGTAGAGTATATTTAAATTAAAAGGAACTTGAGAGAGAAAATGATGTATCTATTTAATAACTACAGTTAGCTGTTGTACACTGCATACATCCTCTTAGCTTTAGTTATGATAACAGAAAATTACAAAGACCAGAAAAATACTAAAAAGGATTAGGAGTTGAAAGCCCTGGCTTATTCCTTTGGGGCAGAGGTAACAAACCATCTTAATTGTGGAGTAGTCAGTAATATTTATTATTACATAGGATAAAAATAAGTGTGTCTCCATTGCAATAGCTACTTTACATAGATCAATGCAATTTTATAATATTGTACTCAGTGTTAATCATAGTGATAGTAAAGAAGCTTTCTTCTCATAGTGGGTTTAATTCTAGTACTGAGTATGTGTTAAAGCAAAGGTTCCCATCCACTTGTCTATTTAATCACTGTATGAAGTTTAGGATTATTATTATTATAATGAGAAAACCTTCTGTGTCTTATTTCTGCTGCATTGTCCAGTATTTACAGGTATTCTGTGCTTAAAAATAGAATGTAAAGCCCTTATTTATGAGTGACATTTCAAGGAAAGGGTGGTCCTTGAATTCTCCTGGTTTGCAGCTCATGTCTTGTGGCAGTCTACAGTAGGAGGCTTGTCAGCTGACATAGCTGATTCTTATGTTTATAGATCAGTGACATGCAGCACATGGTATTGATTTCTCTTGGTTCTCCTTACTGCTAGAGTCCAGCCAGTCCTGAGTATCCTGAGAGATACTGTTGGGCATGGGGAAACCCAGGCACCAGACTGTTCTTCCATTACTGATGCTCGTAACAATGAATCTCTAAACATACTGGTCAAGGAGCTAGACAGTAATCTAGATTTGAAATTCAAGATGCCGGATGATCAAGCAAGACAAGTAAGAGATGTTTTCTTTTTGGTTCTTTTCTTTATTGCCTTAAAAATCTTACTCTGAGCATGAAAGATTCTGATACTTAAAAGATTGCTTGATATCACAAGCCAATTGGTACTTCCAAAAAAAGAAGAACAAGTACTTTCTGTAAGGCTGGAGAAAGGGAAAACTTGGCATTCAGCATGAGGGACTCTACATCAGGGACTGTAGTGGTAGGACAAGAGGTAATGGGTTCAAACTAAAACAGGGGAAGTTCAGGTTAGATATAAGGAAGAAGTTCTTTACTGTGAGGGTGGTGTGGCATTGGAATGAGTTGCCAAAAAAAGTTGTGAATGCGCCATCCTTGCAGTGTTCAAGGCCAGACTGAATGGAGTCTTGTGTGACATGGTCTAGTATGGGGTGTCCCTGTGGGTGGCAGGGGGGGTTGGAACTGGATGATCTTAAGGTCCCTTCCAACCCTAACTGTTCTGTGGTTCTATGATTTCTTTCAGGTGCTAACCAAACGCACACAGAATAGAAAATGTGATTTACTGTGTGAAATTCCTGCTTTCTTTTAAAACTTCTAACAGACACTTCACACAGTTCACCTTCTTGGGTTTCCAGTAACTACTGTATTCTACCCAGTTGGTAACTATAGGCTGAGATCAGTCTTTCACATTGCTTTCTGGAGATCGGCTGCTTTAATCATTATATGTTCTTATCATCTGTTTAAAACAGTATTTTTTTTTCCCCCTCTTTATTAAAGGGAAGACTTAGGGAAATGAGAGTTGCATGGCTGATGTATCATGTAAAATGCATTCAGTTGTTTAAAAATATAAATCTTTGTTGTTCAGGTTTTGAATTCTCGTGTCAACAATCAGACTATTTCACAGGCGAAGATAGGAGCATTTCTAGATCATGCCATGAAAAAGGTATGTCAAAAACTGTAGCATAAGTTCATAGTTCTTATTTGAGGCTCTTTCTTATACTTCTAAAGAAGTCAGTGATGTGCAAGAAAGAAGCTTATTTGCTGCCAGTAACTGAGATAAAACTAACTTAAAAATACATATTTACAAATAAAGCACAAACACAGAGAGAAATAGCCATTTAATTTAGCTTAATGTGCCCTGTAGTTACTTGTTCTTGCTGTGACTGCAGGACATGGAGCAGCAATACATAAGCTAATCCTTGCAGCTGTTTGCTTAACTGAGAGAAATAGCTTGGAACTACTCCATCTTCGCCCCTCCCTACATGCCTGTCTTCTGCTGTTCCTTCTCCTTCCCACTACCCTGCCTTCCCCTCTTCCCCCCTCCAAAGGAACCAACTATCTGTCAATCTTCTGTCAGGATAATTAGCACTCTGGGGCAAAGATTGTACATCCCTATAGCACCCTGTGGAATGCCACCTCCATCATGTGTGGGGCCTTTGAGAACCATCACAAGTAAATGACAGGAAGCATTGCGATGGAGGTTGACTCTTTTTGATGTGTCAAGCTGATACTTCTCAAATTAACTCTCTTGTACAAGTCATGTCAAGGCGGTGTATGTATGTATTGTTTTTAGTCTAAAATCAGTACCATTTACTATGTGCACCTGTCTTACCCAGAAGAAGAACTAAATAGTAGGAGTTGATTCCTATTACTATGCTGTTCAGAACAGTCCTGTACATGTCTAATGTCTTACTGTTGCTGTGCATAGGTATTTTGGTTTTACCTGAGTAGTCTGTTGCCTTCATGTTAAAGTCTGAACTTCCTGGTCATTTAGATGCTGATGTAAGAACACTGTTGTGTCATGCCTGTTCTGCTAATGATAAAATTTCTAGAGCAGGAGTGCCACAGTTGCTATCTTTGTATTGGGAAAGACAAAGTGCTAATAACTTGCTGAGAATTTAGTTAAACAAAGGTCATTGAGATCTGAATTGTAGTTCAGTGACGAGTGTAATTCAGTCAGGAGTTTGGCATGAGTAGCATGCAAGTAATATTATGTAAACGCATTGCAAAATAGGGGGGGTAAATACTCTTAGACTTATAGATTATGTAAGGTACTCAGAACAAAGAGGTAATACATCCAATTAATTTCTTCCAGTTCATCTTGAACCATAGGTAGAATCCTCCTGTGTGAGGCTGGTTTTAAAATCTGGAAGAAAATCTTTGTGCTGGTTAACCTTCTCAACACAGTATTACTGTAATGGCAGCTCTATTGGGTTAACACAATACTGCTGTAAAGATCTGTATCTGTTTAACTTTAATCCTAGCTGCTTATTTCCTTCTCATTCATTTGGGCTTTAGACCCGTAGGTTAGATTGGACTTCAATTTCTGTTGTCACATTCATCTTCAAACTGTGTGGAATTGGGTACCATGGAATGCTGGAAGTATTAAAACTAAAATGTAAATGTTTCTAAACCATTTCAAACTGCTCATTCTGAAAGTGGATGTTTTACACTGCTCTGTCCATTTGTGTTAAAGTTTCCTATTTTCTCCTCTAGGATGAGTGGTTGCTCATTCTGTTATAGGTGAAAGAAAGGGAAGGAGCATTCAAGGTGTATTTGACACTTCTTCCATTCTTCCATATGCCCTTAACTTCTTGCCTGCTATTTTATAATCTTTAAACAGTATCTAATGTGTGTCACTTGTCAACTTTCAGAAGACAAATTGATACCTAAATCTAAGAAAACCACCAACTCTGAAACCTTAAATTGACAAGAAACCTCAATGTTGGATATAGACCTGGAAGCACATCTAACTGCAATTTAAAAGCTGCATGCCCTTCAAATTGTAACATTTATACCTAGATCAGTATTAATGTAATTTTAAGACAAAGTGGCTCACAAATGTTGTTTCCTGAAGCAAGCTAACTTATCACTGGTATATTTTAAGGGATTTTGTGGTCACGATTTAAGGCAGTCATATGAGTAGAGTGTGAGGAACAGCTGCCACTAAATTACAGTTCAGACTGTAAATCGCATAAATTTGAGTAGAGCAGATTGAATCATCTGCTAGCAATCACAGCAAAGTGTAATTTGTCTCTAGTTAATAAGGTAGTATGCGGTGGTGAGGTTTGTTTCTTACCAAAAGAGCAGGCAATTCTGTCTTCCTTAAACACCTCTTTGCGGGTGTTTTCATTCTTCTCTCTGACTCTCTTATAGCTGGAAGGTCCTCTATGGCTTGTGCTTAATGAAGCTGGATTGTACTGGCGTGCAGTTGGAAATGGCACCTTTGCTGTCACCTGTTTGCAAAAAGCATTTAATTTGGCTCCACATGAGTATCAGGACATCCCTCTTGTCAATCTTGCTAACCTCTTGATTCATTATGGTCTTCATTTGGATGCCAGCAGGCTTCTGTTGAGGGCTTTGGCCATCAATGCCTCCGAGGTAAGATGATAGTTTTTTGTGTTCATTCAGCAGTGAATGTCTTTTCCTTCATTATTTTCCAAATACATGTTATTTACTTGTGCTTACCTGTACATACAGTTCAAATTCCAGGTTGTGATTTGCAACAGGTCCTTGATTGTACTGGAGGTGATGCTGGTTGCTGAGAACATGAACCTGTAGAGCAGAAGTTCTTCTAAACTGGATGACAGACCTTTTATTTCCCAAACCTATATTATCAGCAGTGCTTCTAAGGAATCTAATCCTAGTGTTTTGGCAACACTTTCTTGTAAAAGAGAGATCTGTAATGCTGTCAGTATTGTATCTTGATTTTTAAAAGCTTGAAGTAGCACATAAGTTACCAAGTCTTTGGCTGTAGAGACATCTTTCTATGCCACTTGGCTTTTATCTGTACTCTTTTATTTATCCTTAGATTTTGTCTGTATACCTAGAGGAAAGGCTGTGTTCTAGTTGTTGGGTGACTTTACTTTCAACCACAGATTCAAAACAGGTTTTTGTACTTCGGAATGTTAATATTATAAACATTCAGTAGGGTGTTACCTATGACACGCAGAAAGTTTCTATATAAACTGTTTAAAGTACTGGGCTGGCCAGAAGAGTTATGACAAGGAAAGGGAAGGAGGGTTGGCAGGAAGACGCCTTTTCTCTAACGAGTACTTTTTGGTGTTACATTTGAGATGCTTCACTAAGAAGTTCATGTGACATTTTCCCTCTGCTTCTACCTCTGTAGAAGGGACAGTCCCTAATGAAGAGTCCCTCCCCAGCACCCCTACAGGCCCCCTTCAGATACTGGAAGGCTGCTCTGAGGTCTCCACGCAGCCTTCTCTTCTCCAGGCTGAACAGCCCCAACTTTCTCAGCCTATCTTCATACAGGAGGTGCTCCAGCCCCTGATCAGCCTCGTGGCCTCCTCTGGACTTGTTCCAACAGTTCCATGTCCTTTTTATGTTGAGGACACCAGAACTGCACACAAGACTCATGAGAGGTCTCATGAGAGCAGAATAGAGGGGCAGGATCACCTCCTTCGACCTGCTGGTCACACTCCTGATGTAGCCCAGGATACAGTTGGCTTTCTGGGCCGTGAGCGCACACTGAAGCCGGCTCATGTTCATTTTCTCATCAACCAACACCCCCAAGTTCTTCTCCACAGGGATGCTCTGAATGTGCCTTAAGAAGAACACTTGAAAGCACAGCCTTGGAGGGGAGGAGCTGAGGGGTCCTGAGGGCCATGCTGTGTAAATAGGGCTTTTCAGAAATATTGGCAGGTCCTATCTTGTTACAATAATGCCTGTTCCTAGTTTTTCAGGCATTTTCAGTCGTCTAGTACCTATAGTATCAAAAAACCTTGCAGGCGAATTTGTACTTGAATAGTATTTCCTGGAGTATAATAGAAAGTAAATATAAATAAAAATGAATTGTAGCTACAGGGAGTGAAGGATGTGCTACATCAGCAAAAGCTTGTGCCTTTTTCTGATTGGCATTTAATAATACAAGCTAAAAGGAGTTGGAAAAATCCTGTGCTGCTGATCAGTCTCCACGCATTCAGATAATGAATGTAAAATTATTGCAGTGGAAAAAAATGATTTGTAAATTACAATATTACAGTCATTATTCTAGCATTATGCTGTTAATTGCAGCAAATTACTTTCTCTGAGCGAAAGTCTTTTCAGTTAACAAAGAAAATGTAACGCTTTACTCTGTGCCTATATTTAAGCGTTAATTCAATTCTGCCCAGTGAAAAAGGTGTTTAATTTGGTCTTTGTAAAAAATACCTGGTTTAGGGAGGCTGGCTAAAAGCAGTGGACAAAAATATTAAGTTTTATAAAGAATTAAAAGTAAACATAAATGTATACTCCTAAGCTAGTGTGACATTGGTGTTTTGAGTAACCTAGTTCTGCTCAAGTAAATCCTGAACACTCCTGACAAATGCAGTGCATCTGTCCCACTAGACAGTAGCAATACTTCTGTGGATTTGCTGACTCTTAATCATTCTAGAATGTCTTCAAGCATTTCAGTTTAGTTCTTTGCTACTCTGTGCAATAGGCACTGTGTTCATGATGGGTTATAAGTAAGCATTTAATGCTTCATTTCAGCTTGTGTGTATTTAACAGCTGCTTTTCATCGTAGGATGATGGAATCCTGAACACAACCTTATGTCAAAACAGCTTTTGTTTAGCACCAGTGCATCAAGCTGTTAGTTCTCCATTCTAAGAATAGGCAGACCCTGTTTTAGAAGTTTTCTAAATTCTATCCAGACAAATTTGGGAGGCTGTGGGTTGACAGGGGTTTTCCTAGTTGGCTTCAGCTTGAAACAGTGAACATACTTATGCTGGGATATGTTCTATGATTCTGTGATTCTATTCTATGTTACTTTTCTCTTTGCAGCCGCTGACATTCTTGAGCCTAGGAAATGCATATCTGGCTCTGAACAACATTAGTGGAGCCCTGCAGGCCTTCAGACATGCACTGGATTTGACGACCAAATGCTTGGAGTGTGAAAGCAGCCTGAAGATGATCCGCTGTCTGCAGTTCTATCCCTTTCTGTACAACATCACCTCTTCTATGTGCAGTGGTAAGCAACTGCTGAAAGATGGACCACAAGTGAAATAGTGTCTATTTGCCTTGGGTGTTTCACCTGAAATTCATGATGACTTCTTTTTTCCAAGGATCCTCCCTTTATAGTGCTTTCTCCATGTAAGGGCCAAGGTTGAGGCACTGCTTTTAATGGAAAAGTTACAGTCCACTAAGAAGTGTTTGGGGATAACTTCTTAAATATTAGAGGGCTACCACTGAGTGCAAATAACTTCCTGAGTGTGTCAGTAATACCTTAACAGCGTCACCAATATCTCTTACTTGGTAAATTGGTAATGCTGGATTCAGTATTTATGGAAATGCCCAGCTGCTACTGCTAGGCTACTCAACAGACCCACTGTACATCCCTTCAAACTTTACAGCCAGACAGATGTGATTTCTTAAAGCTGAAGAATGTGGTAAATAGCAGTTTAGTTTTAATTCATATCCTTTCAGTGTGTTCAGTACTTTGGATGTCATTTTCTAGTGTTCAGTCTTTACAGAACAGACTGTGTTCTGTCAATGTAATTTTGTTTATATGGGGTATGTGGTCACTGCTCTTAACCCTCCAAATATTTGAGATAGAATGCTTTATTGTTCTTACTGGCTACTTTTGTTTAAAAAAAGCCTGTTAATACTGTGTTTTGGAGATGGATTCTTTCATTTCAATCAGTCCCACTGAATATTTCAAGTACTTGGTCTGTACATGCATATGGCTAAAATGCTGCTCATGAGCAATCTTGAAGGACGTTTATGAATGTACTTGACAATCCCTTCTCTAAAACTGTTACTAAGGTATCTCTCCATATAATCTTGTTTTTAAATTCAAACCTTATATGGGAGGAATGCTCTTGATTTTCAGTAGTGCTAGAACTTCCTCTGAATTACTGGTTTTTAATTCCCTCTCCAGTGGAAAGTCATGGAGAAATGTCTGATTTAGCATCTAGAATTAAACTTTCTAAGCAGGTGAGAGGCCATTGTATCTCCTGGTACAATATGGATGATGCCATTGTAGGTGAAATTCCAGGACTCTGCCATTAGAATAATGCTATCTTTTATGGTCTTACCTATTTTTGCTGTGATTCACAGTACATAGTTGTGCAGAGAAATTAATGCTGTTTGGCTAACTGCAGTGCATTAAGTGGTATACTATGGGCCAGCTGATGGATCTGTTACTGACTTGTATAATGGTACCACACTGGTACCTTTCATTGAATCTCTTTAATGTCAGATTGCCCCTTCTTCTAGAACTCCTGCCATACTGTAAGCAGTAGTGAAACCTGCGCCTTTCATCACAAGAGACACTTCCACTGTTCTGGAAATAAAATTCAATGTTTGCTTTTTATTAAGATCTTCTTCTAAATATGGCTGTAACTCACAAGGTTAAAGTTGATCCAATCAAACCTTAATGACAGCCACTCTATTTTGAAGTTAAGCAGAAGGTAACTTAAAATTATACTGACAGGACTGAGATAGCAAGGAGCAATGGCTCTGTCTGAACCCCAGAATGATCTTTCACATCTTTCTTTTCTTCGGTATGCTTTTCCTCCTTAAACTTGCCATATTACTTAAAAATATGCTGCTCTAGTTTGGCTAAGTCTTGGCTGCTGTTTGCATTGATTCATGATCCAGGATATTCATTCTGAGGTCAACTATTACTCTATATGCTGTTTAGGAAGTTTGAGGAAAAAACCCGTATCAAAAGTGCTTCTTTCCTTTCTTGCTCACTTGGCCGCAGGTTAACAAAGTGAGCATGAATATGTTCATCTGGCACATTGGAATTGGTCTGGTTTGTTAAGGAGCTTGTGAGGCTGCTAAATCACGAGAGAGCTGAATATGCCTTAGCATGTTAATTCTTCTCACTGAATTTCAGTATTCCAGTATTTAAGTATTTTATTCTCTATTTTTGCCTTTTTCTGGGACTTTTCCTGTCTTAATCTTTCTTTCTTTTTCATTTCTATTTCTAATATCCCTTAGGTCGTCTTTTGTCTGAGTGCAAGAAACCTGAAAATATGAACCTGACAAGTAGTGTAAATGTTCTTTGTACATTCTTATGCAGAGTGTAAAATAAACACATTTGTTAATTCAACCTTGATGATGATTTGTGGTTTAAGTCAAAACTCATCTCAAAAATGGACGCGTAGATTTGCCTGTCTTATTTTCATAAGGTTTGGGGAAATACTTTTTTCCCCACTGTAAACTTCAACTGACTCGAGAGGAACCTTTACAGGCTGTGTGTAAGGGAGGTTAAGCCTCCAAAACCAGAATTGTTACAAGAATACATACCCAGAAATCCCACTTCACGTTTACAAGTATCCTGAAATATTGGGAGTCTCCTGTTCATCCTTCAGTCCAAAGAAAACAATTGAAAGGAGATTGTAAGTTTGAATTTTCCTTACATACAGTTACTCAACCACTACATAGAACCTTAAAAATGCAAACTGTATTCAGATGCTAATATTTCATATTACTTATTGCACTTACAGCATTTATTAAAACATTAATATCATATAGCCTTCATAATCTGCTCTTGTTTGGCTCCATGACAGACTGGGAGGCATGTTTTGATGATGAGATGCGAACTGAACACTTCTTTCACACACCTTTCTGGATTAGACTTCAAGTATAGAGCTAATGCAGCACATTTGTAAATACATGGAGAAGTGCTCATTCACTATATCTGAAAGTAACAGCAGTAGGGCTGCCTGTGCCCTGGGTTGTAGGCCCACGTGACAGCTGTGGTTTTGTTTTGCCTGTCTGAAGCATCTTTCCACAAGAACTGAACTAACTACTAAGTCATGGGGCTACTTGCTCTGCTACCATGAGCTGTTGGCAGAATCCAGCAAATGGTCAGTGAGAGTTATATGCTAGTATGGGATGGCTTATGGGATCAAAAGTCTGAATGTATAGTCTGATTTTTGATGACACTATGTGCCTGGTGTATAGGTGAAGTAGGAATTTACTCCAGCATGTTGGGACATTTGCTGTTAGCACAGGACTTGGTTGCTTGCTTATATGCTCTCGTCTGTATTGCTGCCTGGTACATTTTTCTCTTCCCTAACTTACCTCTGTTCTAGATATAAACTTGTATTTCAAATCCAGCTCACTTCATGCATGTGAGAAGAGGAATTAAAAACCTCAGACCAATGCTTTTTTATTGACAGTGTTAAGGGTGTTGCTGCTGCGTGATCAAGTGTTCTGTTACTGGCAAGGCAGTTCCTAAAGCATGTTAAATAGCAGAAACTTTATTTTGCTTGACATATAACTTGAGCGGCCACATATCTGGCACACAAGTAACGGGACCAAGAGACTTGCATAACAAGTGTAAAAACTTTAATGTGAAAAACAGGGTTAACTCTGGAGGAGTGATATACTTTGTCTTTGTGCTGCTCATTAAGCTAATAGAGAAAGCCATCGTTATTTTTGACTGGTAGTGAAATGGTGCATTTCCAGGGTTTGTTCTGCACACCTTTATGACTTAAAAATCTGTAAGGAGCTTTTAGCATGTGGTAAGGTCTGTAGAAGAATATCCAGCTAAAGCCTAAGGGATTGATCCTGTGGCATGTTATTGGCTGGTGTGACCATTCAGATGTTGTCAAGCCTTATTAAAATGGTTATAATGTACCTGAGGCATGTTTTTACTGTGATGGTCAGCTGTCCTTTGAAGCATCTATTAATCGCTGTTGTGTAGGACTTTTCCTTACGTGTATAAAGAGAATTGCTGCTTGGACAAGTAGAAGTCATTTGTACTCAGAACACTTTTGTCTGACAGTAAGCATTTGCCTCTGACTGACAGTTCCAATTCATTATGAGCTCATGCACTTCAGATTCTTTTAGAGAAGATCAAAATTCAGTCTTAAACTTTAGTAGTAATAAACTGATGGTATTTCAAACATGAAGCACAACTTGTTTCAAGCTTTAGGTTTCTTTAGGCTCACTGTCTTTTGTTGGAAGTAGAGGCAGTGTGAGTACATTATGAATGTATGTGCATGCCATTAAGATATCCAGGTGCTTTTATACAGTGAGTATGTATGGTTGAGAAAGCAGTGGATGCTTCTGAATTTAGGACTTTGTAACAGCAGTAGCTTAATCATCTGCTTTAAGTATGGGCTTAGTGCCCTCTTGTGGTACAAATACCCTATACCATTTGAAAACAAGTGTCTTGTCTATTTCATCTCCCTCTTAAAATAAAATATGGGGAAAAGGTATTTGATCTTTTAAATGTGTAGATTTTTCCTTTTCTTTTTTCTCCAGCACTTAAGTTCTTACAAAGTTAATAAGCTTAGACCTTTAAGCAGGTTGACCTGTAGAGGAGAGATTGACCTGAAAAGAGAAACTCTGCTTGAAACTCTTAATAGTAAGCTTATGGACAGATTAAATAACTTGCTTAAATCTGCATCACAGTTTAAGCCTCTGACAGCTGCAGTCGCTTCGAGTTCCCTATAGCGATTTCATATACACAAACAATAAGCAAAAGCATCACATATGTTTCCTTTACAATACTATGTTAAAACATAGAGCTGTGGAATACTTTGCATTTCCAAATGCACCTTTCACTTGCTCAGTGACCCCTACAAGCTATGACTGTCTTGATAGTCCCATCAAGGGGCTGCTACATTTTATTTACATTTGCTGTAGCATGAGGGCCTTTTAGACATATTTATCATAATACCATTATAGTTTCCTCCTTCTCAAGCTGCTGTATCTTGTGCCTTCAAGTAATGCTCATCGCTTGGAGTGTTACTAGGTAAAAAGAGAGGATGTTTAATTCTTGGGGCGAAGGATGTTGAGCTTAGCTCAGAATTTAATCTTATTTTAGTTGAAGGAGGCCAGAATCTGAGAGCTCTCAGAAACACATCATGGTAAATGTTTGCATTGTCACTTGATAGCATAAAGAGGGTTCTGTCTTAAACAGAAGCAGTTCTAAAATCAGTGTCACCATTTGAAGTTAAATACTCAGTTTCCTGTTTCTGTCCTCCATGCACACACATGCACCCTCCTGCCTGTTGTTCACCCTGCAAGTTCCACCTATGATTTGAAAATGCTTTTTGCTACCCGATTTAGTGCCTGCTGTATAGGTCGGATCTTTCCTTGAAAAGTCTTTGCTTAGCATCACTTGAGTGGCTGAAGGAAGTTGAAAGTGAAGGACTTCGAACTGATAGTGCCATGCCAAGCTCACTTTGAAACTTGTCTGTCCTTCTGAAGCTGCATGTATTTTGATTCTCAAAACTATGCAGAGATGTGTAGGTTGAGATTCTTAAGTTTAAAAGTCATGGTACCTGATTTTTACATGGTACTCCGTTAAAGGTGGCATTTATAGCTATGCCAGTATCCAAAGACTGTACCCACCACTCACACATGTTGTTTCCAAGCTGCTGCTTGCTACAAAGTCGTGCACATTAGAGGTTTCTCTAACCAGCAAAGTGAGCTGTCTTAAGTATACCTCTGTTGTATTTGTTAAACGTTAATGGGTGAATTTGGTCTGCAGCTTCTTTTTGTGCTAGCATTAGGTGATATCTTTGCATGATGCAAAGTCTGTCTTGCAAGCTTATGTAGTTACTCTGCTTATTTACAGCATGACAGTGTACCTAACAACCTCTCACAACAGTCAGCAATCTCACTTAGCACCATGCTCTGTTAAGAATGGCATGCCTGCAATATTTAGTGTTCTGTATTCACTCTCTCTTTTCCCAGGATCAGAAGGCCACAGGCTGGCTGAGAATGGAGCAGTCATGGCCTCAGCTGCAGGAGTAACTATGGAAGTGGAAATAACACAATGGGAGGGAATTTAGAATTGTAGGGCAGTTCAGTGGGAGTTTACTGATGCAAAACTATTAATATATGAAGAAAAAGCAGTACAGTATTAAACTAAATATAATGTGACATTTCCCATTTATATCTGCCTTTATAGTGCAAATGATTCTTCATGCTATGTTATTTGCACCCTTCAGTTACTTCAGCATAACTACGCACTCATGTAGTAGGAGGATTGTCAAGGGTTAGAGTGGAAGGGAAGAGGTTCTCCTAATTAAATTTTTCAGGACCTGATACCTTCAGTTATTAGAGGTATTATTACTCTTCTGCAATGTTTGTGGTGCGCTTTTTTTGTGATAGGAATATGAAGAAAAGGAGACATTTGCTACTGCCTTTGTCTTCATCTCATTTTAGGAAGCTGCATTTGCCAGTGGCAGTTTCTTGCATGTAGCTGCTAGAAATTCTTAAGTGACCCTGAGAGTCACTAGTTTTTAAAAAGGCCCAACAATTGCATATGGTTAAGAGCTTTTTGGGAATTACCCAAAGCATTAATTCTCCAGCTACATCTCCAGGAAGATAAGAGTTGCACAAACAACTTCCTAGTAAAGCTGTACAGACCAAATCAGTGAGTTAAAGCATGTTTGGAAGAGAAAGGACATGTGGTCCCCACATATGGGAGATCTGGTAGTGCATAATTAACATTACATGCCAAGACCTTGAAGGCTGTAGTCACTTGGCTTAAATCTGTGAACTTGTAAAAAGGTGAAGTGTAGCCTCAGCCTGTAATGAGTCATGTTGAGATTGTCTCAAAGCAGCATGCAGTGCCATGTGCTCAGATTAAAATGAGCACTGCATGCTGAGCCATGGAGTGCCAGGCACTTAACTACCCCTGATCTGTCTACTTTATTGATTTGGTTTTTCCTTTTAAGGTTGGTTGCCAGGTTCATGTGAGTTTGTGTTGTGCTCTGACTGTCCTCAGAGCTTTCAATCTGTCCTATGTTATGGCTACTAGTGACTGAAACTAGGACAGTTCAGTTTCCCTAGAGGAAAAGATTGATGCTTCTTCAATGCAGCAGTTTCAGGGAGAACGGACATTCTTCCAATAATTCCTAGTCTTTCTGCAGGTACTGTTCTATAGATCTGTACTGTTCTGGCAGTGGGAGGAGAGTATTGTCCTGTTAAATCCTAAACTAAGGTGGTTGGCAGTATTCTTGTCAAACAGCCTTCTGCAGGTATTCCTTACCTGGACTCAAGGAAAGGCTAATCCAATTCTTGGTCATCACTCTCAAAACCAGGATTGATTTACTTTTTCTCTGCTGCTTCATGGAATTTTGTAAAATGTGACCTGTCAGGCAAACTGCTAAGCACTTAAGAGCTATCTTAGATTAATAAGGGGTATACCTACCAGCACATTGTTTTACTATTCGAGTGTGTCCATGTTTTGTCTTTGATCTCCAGTTAGGAGAAAGATTGCACTGATACCTATCCCAAACAGATCTATAAATTGTCATGGATCAAGTCCCACTAGTGGAACACAATCACAAACTGGTTTGGGTTGGAAGGGACTTTAAGATCATCTAGTTCCAACCCCCTGCCATGGGCAGGGACACCTCACACTAGACCAGGTTGCTCAAGGCCTGTGTATTAATCTGTTGAGCAGTATAACCCAGTGAAGAGATACAACAAAAATACAGCCCATCAGAAGTACTCTCTTACAAAAAAAAAGGTTCCTGTGGGATACTGTTTAAGTACCAATATATGGTGCACACCTTACAGACAGAGTGGTAGTGAAAAGAAACACACTTAAAGCCATTATTGGGTTTTATAGTGTCAACCACACATGTTGGGAGAAGCAGAAAGCTAACAGTAGCTCACAGTGGGGTTAGTTAACAGTGTACAGCTTAACTACAGGATGCCATTTCTCATCAGTGGGTTAAAGTCCCTTTTAAATTTGAGTTCATGGGTACCACAGGGTCTAATATTTAATGTTCAGCATAAGAAGAGGTACGTTTACAATATAGAGGACAGATTAGAAAGAGAGCAAAACAGAGGCCACTGTTGTCTTTGCTTATGCTAGTGATCCTTAAACTAAGAATTTCTGTGGCTTCATCAGAGCCAGATTTCAGAAGTGTGTTTTGTGCAGGGGGCCAAGCATTAGTCATTCGATATTCATAGCATGCATTATGCTGTGATCTGCTGTGGGTGAGTGTTTATCGTTAAGGAATTAATAAGGAACTATTTTCTTATCTGACAGGAGGAGAAAATTCTGGCACATAGGAGATGTCACTGAGGACAAGCCTTTGCCTTCAGAACTTACATGTGCTTGTTTCTCTTGCTTTTCCCTTTTTCCCCAGAGCAAACCAACAACCAAAACCTTGCTATTCTGGAGGCACAGGCTGAAAGTCACACCACAGTTCTAGTTGCCTTCCTCCTCTGTATGCAGGGGCAGAAAGGCACCCTGAAAGAGACATTTTCCAGTCTTTTTTATCCACTGACAGGATTGGAGCATTTAAATTTAGGTGTTGGTATTGGGATCAGCGCTGGTCAATATCTTTGCCAGTGACATGGATGGTGGGATCGAGTGCACTCTCAGCAAGTTTCCTGATTAACACCAGGCTGTGTGGTGCAGGAAGAGATGGGATCCAGAGGGACCTTGACACGCTTGAGAGGTGGGCCAGTGCCAACCTCATGAAGTTCAACAAAACAAAGTGCAAAATCCTACACCCAGGTTGGGGCAATCCCAGGCACAAATACAGGTTGGGTGGAGATTGAGAGCAGCCTTAAGAAGAAGGACTTGGGGGTGTTGATTGGCGACCTGGTAGTGTGCACTTGTGGCCCAGAAACCAGACGTGTGCTGGGCTGTATCAAAAGGAATGTGGCCAGCAGGTCAAGGGAGAGGATTCTCCCTCCCTACTCCACTTTTGTGAGACCCCTCTCTGAGTCCTGTGTCCAGCTGTGGGGAAACAATACAGGGGGGATGTGGAGCTGTTGGAGCGAGTCCAGAGGAGGCCATGGAGATGCTGTGCAGGCTGGAGCAGCTCTGCTCTGGAGCCAGACTGAGAGAGCTGGGCTGGGGCAGCCTGGAGAAAGGTCTGGGGAGACCTGATAGCAGCTTTCCGTAATCTGAAGCAGACCACAGGAAATCTGGAGAGGGGCTTTTTACAAGTGCATGTAAAGGGTGCCCAGAGAAGCTGTGGCTGCCCCATCCCTGGCAGTGTTCAAGGCCAGGTTGGACACAGGGGCTTGGAGCAACCTGCTCTAGTGGAAGGGGTCCCTGCCCAGGGCAGGGGTTGGAACTAGTTTAAGGTCTTTTCCAACCCAGACTATTCTATGATTCTATTTTAGGCCCATAGAACAAGCTTTGCTTCTACGTGTGTGTCATAAAAACCAAACAAGGCCTATTTTATTGGGTATAGAGGAAGGAGGAGAATTCAAGCCTTAGGTAATCAACCTCTTTTATTTTGCCCTCCCTGTTTTTAACCATGGAAGAGGTGTTGTGAGGGTGGGTTGATGTTTTCTACTCTGTTATAAGGTAGTCTACTGAATTCTTCAGGATGTTTAGCATGCATGTTTCCTGTTAAATTGCATCATGTTTTAACTTAAATAGGTTTGTTTCCTCTTTAATTTTTTTTTTGCCATGTTTATTTTATCACTTCTTTATATTTCATAAGGAGGATTTGTGTGTCTGTTCATCAGGGACTGGTGTGTTACGCAATGGTGAGGTATTTCACTTAGTGTGAACAAGAAATCTGCTTATGTATTGTTGGCATTTGTATGTTTTGAAAGGTTTAATCAGAACCGCTGTAATGAGACAAATAGATAATCTTTAAATCTATAGCTAAGCCAATTTAGAGGCATCTTTTGGCTACAAATTAGGTTTAAAAACTATTTCCTTATGAGTGAGAGCAGTTGTTTTATGACATAATCCTCTTAATTGAAAACCTGTTGTTGGAATAAATGATAAGAAAGAACCAACTTTTGTATGCTTCCTTTTGTGTGCCTGAGTCTTTGATCACATAAATCATCATCCTGTTTGCTGTGCATCAAACCAAAGCTTCTTATGTAGCACGCTCTTCTTACTGCTCCATTTTGAGCATGCCCCTCATCAGAAGGGCCGTCTAAGGGAGAAACTTAGAGAAGAGGTAGGAATTTATGAAAATCAACTTGTAAAATGCTGTATGTTGCTTTTTCCTTATTTGTTCTCTATAGTTAGCCTTTATTTTTCAGTTAGCAGAATGTCCTGTTCTTTGAAAATGTGTATTTTTGTCCTGTAACTTCAGTGTTGCAAAGAAGGGTTTATATTAAAGGAAAATCTAAAAATGAACTTTGTTTCTGTGTGGGGAGAAAACACATCAAAACTTAGTCTATATTTTGGGCACTACACCCGTCGTTCTCTGCCATTACCCATACTGGTGCTTAACTTGAAATACTTGACCATCAGAGACTGTAGTGGTGGGACAAGGGGTGATGGGTTCAAACTGAAACAGGGGAAGTTCAGGTTAGATATAAGGAGGAAGTTCTTTACTGTGAGGGTGCTGAAGCCCTGGCACAGGGTGCCCAAAGAGGTGGTAAATGCCCCATCCTTGGCAGCGTTCAAGGCCAGGTTGGACAGAGCGTTGGATGACATGGTCTAGTGTGAGGTGTCCCTGCCCATGGCAGGGGATTGGAAATGGATGATCTTAAGGTCCTTTCCAACCCAAATGTTTCTATGATTCAATGACCAGAGAAGGAATTTGCTGTCTTATAGTAATAACTTACTGTTATCTCTTCATTATTGCAGAATAGTAGCTATGATGATGTGTGGGTAGTAGATACATTTCTTAGTGTTGGGATATTACAATTGTAAAAGGTACTGGAGGTACATGTGTGTTACTCTTCTGGAGCCTAGTCATGCCTTGCTGAGACCAGCAGTGATGCTTTTGGGTTTAGGGAGAGCAAGACTGACTGCTGGGTGGGCTGTTGGGCTTTCTGAGTCTGTGACAGGGCTTCAGACAATTTTATGCTGCTTCAGATTGAAAACCTTTGGTAGGTTACCCATCTGCTTTGTATTTTTCCTGGGTCCTATAGTGCACAGTGAGCAGTGGGACTTCTCTTCAGTTAAATATAGACATACCAGACATTCACAGGTCAGCATTGCATAGCTGGGTAATTGTATTAAGAACTTTTCTTCTCCATCTACTTCCCTTCTCTGACTAAAAATGAACTGAAAATGCTTTGGTTACATATTCTTTTATGCTTGTGTGTGTGGAAAGCCCCAGATTTTCTTTGGTATTGCGTCTGGAGCACAGTGCTGTCTTGCAGCAGTTATGGCTTGTGACCTTTCCATAATGTTTTTGATGGCAATCCTGTCCAGTCATAAGTGGTTTGCAGTTTCTGCTTTCAGAGCTCAATCATGGGATTCATTTTGAAGTGTAAATATGTGTTTTTTCCAGGAAAACAGTCAGAAAAGGAACGCATGAGTTTTAGAGCTGCATCTTAATAGAACAGTGTTCATTTATAATTAAGGTGAGCAGAGCACTAGATGCTAAAGATAGGTCTCGTCTCTAGTTACTGCTCATCCTATTGCTTTTAATACTCATCTCAAAATAACTGGCATGGATTTTTTTCCCCTTAACAAATGTTCTGCAGTCAAACGTCTGTTCATGTGTGACTGGAATAACATAGCTGCTTTTAAGGGCTCACAAGATCTTTAGAAATTTACCATGTTCACCTTGAAACATCAAGGTAATTCAGGTATGCAGCGTGTTTTAACAGCGCTATGAAAGTCATAGCTCATGCTTTCTGTGTTGTGTGAAAGGGTGGTCTCTCAAAGAGCACTTCCCCATAACACTACCCTGACTTCTTAGTGTCATACTGCAGTGAAGTCACCATGGTGCAGAAAGTAGGACAGTTCTTCAGGTGCTAGTTTGGCCCTGATTTTGATGACTGAGATCCCAGTAGTTGTAGCGTTCTGGTAGGTGAGTTCATTCATTCCAGATTATTCTTGTAAACTCTGGTAAATCGAACCATCTGGTAAATGGGTTTAAACTTAAACAGGGGATGTTTAGGTTGAATATAAGGAAGAAGTTCTTTCCTGTGAGGGTGGCAAGCTGCTGGAACAGTTTGCCCAGAGAAGTGATAAATGCCCCATCCCTGGCAGTGTTCAAGGCCAGGCAGGACAGAGCCTTGGGTGCCATGGTCTAGTGTGAGCTGTCCTTGCCCATGGCAGGGGGTTGGAACTGGATGGTCTTAAGGTCCTTTCCAACACAAACCATTCTATGCTTCTATATTGCATGTGACATAAAGCAGTGAACAAGACTTGTTCTATGAAAGTGTTGGGTGACAATATGCTGGGCTTCAGTTTGATTTCTATTTTATCCTAATTCTACATATGAAGCGTCACCCAAGCTGTGAGCACTCCTAAAGTTTTTACATCACCAAAGAACAGCATTAATTGTTAATGCATTTTCATGTGTAAGGTGGCAGTGTACCCATCCCTTTGTAAGCAGTAACTAGCAAAAGTCAAAGACAGCTTATTGATGTCCTGCTCCAGAAATGTCTGTAGATGAGACCTTTTGTTAGCATGCAGGGATTAAAGCCTATTTCCATTAAGCTCAGTGACATGTCATTCATGCTATAAAAAAAGAGAACTACCTTTACTTCAGTTTCACTGTAGGGAATACCAGTTTTGAGCTTGCATCAAAAAGTATGGAGTTAACTCCTGTTAGTAGGTTGGTTTCAGTCTGTTCTGTGCTCTGACAACTTGAGTATTAGGCTGACAATATATGTATTAAGTAGAGTTCTTTCTTTGCATTGTTTAAATGCAAAGGGGCACATCATTTAAGTGACACTTATCGCTATTTAACTTGCATTTTGTGTAATCTAATGCAAGTCACTGACTGCAGCAATAGTCACTTGACTCTTGTAATCATTCAAGAGATAATCCAGCACTGCTTATTCCAAGTGGTATGAAAAATAGCAGTACATAAATTTGAAATTACTTTTAATTTTGAGGCATTATTCTGCCATAGTAATTTTAAAGTGTGTTCCAAAAAATCTAAGGAAATCTGTTTGTCTTGTCATAAGAAGTTAGGAGCCAACACTTTTCTTAAACCTATTATGTTGGAACATAGATGGTAGTGTTAGGAATGCCGTATTTCACAAGCTCTGCGCTGACAAGCTGAGAAGAACAAGTCCAGAGGAGGCCACGAGGAAGATCAGGGGCTGGAGCACCTCCAGTGTTAAGATAGGCTGAGAAAGTTGGGGCTGTTCAGCCTGGAGAAGAGAAGGCTGCGTGGAGACCTCAGAGCAGCCTTCCAGTATCTGAAAGGGGGCTATAGGGATGCTGAGGAGGGACTCTTCATTAGGGACTGTAGTGATAGGACAAGGGGTAACGGGTTAAAACTGAAACAGGGGAAGTTCAGACTGGATCTAAGGAAGAAGTTCTTTACTGTGAGGGTGGTGAGGCACTGGAATGGGATACCCAAGGAAACTGTGAATACTCCAATCCCTGGCGGTGTTCAAGGCCAGGTTGGACAGAGCCTTGGGTGAGATGGTTTAGTGTGAGGTGTCCCTGCCCATGGGAGGGGGTTGGAACTGGATGATCTTAAGGTCCTTTCCAACCCAAACCATTCTATGATTCTATAAGAAAAAGTCAGTAAAAACTGTGCAAGCCAAAGATATTTAGAGATATTTTACTTCTGATGCCCAATGCTGTTGATGTCACCAGATCATCCATCTTGGTATATAGGAGTCAAACAGTGACAGTATTTAGGGAGACCTCATTCTCTCTGCCGGATGTACCACAAGACACAAGGAGCTGCAGTGGCAGTTCATTTAGAGCTTTAAAACAATCAATGCCTTCTTTAATGGTGAAGTTTGATTACTTTGGGGACCTTCATCAAGGTGCAGCACTTCATGTGATACATTGAGGGTGCTGATTGCTCATCTTTCCTCTTCTTCATACTTTTCACTTTTCTTTCCTTGCTTTAGGTAAGAAGCTTTGAGTCTAAGTCACCAAAATTGACAGAATTGGAGTCACCAAAATTGACAGAAGTTTGCTCTTTATCAAACAAAATGCCCCACGTAGTACCAGAAATATGTATGTAAATATATGTAATATATATAAGGAAATTTCATGATTGCTTCCAAGTGTCTTTCCTGAGAAATGTGGCAATATGAAGTATGGTTCAGAATAAATATTTATTATCCCTTTATAGGTGGAATAAGTCTTCAATGTCAGTTATTGCATAGAATCATAGAATAGTTAGGGTTGGAAAGGACCTTTAGATCATTCAGTTCCACCCCCCCTGCCATGGGCAGGGACACCTCACACTAAACCATCTCACCCAAGGCTCTGTCCAACTTGGCCTTGAACATCACCAGGGATGAAGCATTCACAACCTCCCCGGGCAACCCATTCCAGTGCCTCACCACCCTAACAGTAAAGAACTTCTTCCTTATATCCAATCTAAACTTCCCCTGTTTGTTTGAACCCATTACCCCTTGTCCTATCACTGCAGTCCCTAATGAAGAGTCCCTCCCCAGCATCCGTATAGCATCCATCACTTCTCCTTCCTGCTGCTTTTCCTTCCTGGCTACAGATGTCAACACCGCTTGTTTCTTTCCTTACACGACGTGGCTTTCAGCTTAAGAGTTTGCAATCATCCAATTCCTAAACAGGAACTGAAGTCTGACTTTTTGCTGGGGGATTTTTAGCCATACCAACTGTAGTAGGTACCACAGCTTGGGTGACATTTGAGAGGGGTCCTGAAAATCAGGAGGGTGGTTAATATTAGGTGGGATGGATGGTTTAGCAGATCTTTTGTCTATTTAAAATGTGTGTTATGCTAGTGCTCTACAAGTGCATTCACTTTGGCTCCCAAAAGTTACAAACTAGAATATGAGAAATAGAGACTTTTAATATGTAATACTGTGTTCTGCTTTTAATGTCCAAAGTCTCAGTTTAGAGTTTGTGTTTACTTTTTCCCTCCAGTGGATTTGCTTAATAATTTACAACACTGGAACAGGCTGCCCAAGGAAGTTGTGAATGCGCCGTCCCCTGAGAGTGTTCAAGGTCAGGTTGGACAGGGTTTGGAGCAACCTGCTCTAGTGGAAGGTGTCCCTGCCTGTAGGACAGGGTTGGAACTGGATGAGCTTTAAGGTCCCTTCCAACCCAACCCATTCCATGGTTCTGTTCTCTTTCTTTTCCTGCCAATTTCTACATTAATCTCGCACAATCAGACTAGTTATTTGTGTTATTTCTAACACCTCAATGAGGACCCAGACACTTGTTTTGTGTCATCTCTATAGCATCTTTGTTTCACTGCCCAGAACATAGTAACCAGGTCTCATAATACAGACGGTAGGATATGTACTTTCTTCTCTTTCTTAGTTCTGCAGAATCAATAGGAAAAGTGGCTCTCATAAAATTAAATGAGCATGGAAGTGCTCCTTCTATAGTAGGTTTTCAGGATGGAGTAAGCTGAATTGATCAAGTGCTACAAAGTAATTTTAGACTTAAAGTTTTGTAGCTGCAGCATCACTGTGTGTGGACTTCACACCTAAACTTCACATGGGCTTATTTAGACATCCAGAATGTATGTGCAATGTTAATAATACATAGCTGACCATAGGGTGGCAGTCACTTCTGTCCTTCACACGGCTAAGATGCTGTAAGTACTGCAGTGATACAGCTCATGTCCTACAGCCAGTGAGTGTGCCTGGAGTTTGGGGCTGTGCTGCTCCCTTGCTGGTCTCGCACTTTTACCTGGTGGTCTTCCCCGTTGGTCTGCAGGCATCTGGATGATAGGAGCTGTGAAGTTCTTGCCACCAGCTTCACGCTCATCACAGATCTTAAACTTCCACTGGTTTTTCAACCAGTGACGTTAGACAACTGAATGCAACAACTTGAAGAGGTAGGCCACTCAGGTTTCTATATATAGCAGCTGTCAGATCCCAAGGAAGCCACTGTTCATTGAGTCTGGGTTTCTAAATTAATATTAACAGAGTTCCTCTTAAGTAGAATTTTAAGTGGTTTTTCTTTTCCTTTTGCTTTTTTTCCCCCTCTCTTTTTGCTGTTTTTAGTTCAATTGGAAACAGTGGTCTCTTTTCCAGCCCTTTTGCTTTTGTTCTTTACATGAATGATGAGTTGACCTTCAGCAAAGGGAGTTGTGGTCACCGCATTACTGAGACACACCTGACTTGCATCAAAATCAGGCTGGTTTGGTGGCAGCCAGGGGGGACTGGGTTCAGCTTGTGGGTTTCAGTGCATACCATCTCTCATAAATTAAACATGAGGATCTCTATAGGGTGAAGGGATTTTTTTGTTTGTTTTGATGAAACCAATTAATTTTCTATTGACTGCATGGAGGAAGTGAGGAGGGGATTAAAGAAAGAGTCAATGACTGCTAGAGAAGGAAAGGCAGAGCATAGCTATGGCAGATGCTAGAAGAGTTTATGAAGTTAACTGCTTCTGGGTTGAATATTTACTCATAAAATACATTGTTTGACTTCTATACAGCAGAAAAGGTACGGCTGGAAATAGTTTTCTCAGAGGGTTTATGAGTATAGTTTTATTTGATATTTGGTGATACCACCATACACCCCTAGAAAACTGTTCTGTTTCTCCTCCAAGCATGCCACCAGAGTGTTCACAGATGCAAAAGTAGAGAGCATCCAGCAAACAGCTATGCTTTCACTTTGCTGAGAAGTGATGGACCAGGTTATCCCTACACAAGAGTTAGAACCACTCTCCTGTCCTGCTGGCCTGATAAGAGTGAGACTCTGAAGTACTCTTTTGTAACATAGGATCATTGCATGGAGAAGAAAGGAGGCACTGATCTAATTTCTTCACATTCTCATATTTTATGCTGCCAGCTTAAAAAAATAATGTTTTTCATATGCATGGAGCAGTGCAATTTGCATTCATGAGGGTAGAATGGGGAACATACTTGAGAATCTTGCATTTAATTTAAGCTTTCTTTGATTCACTATGTGCTTCTTAATTCATTTGTGTATGTATGCTATTTTCACTCACAAGTGATTGAAAGGAAGGTTTGAGAGCAGCAGCTTTGTACACAGAATATGTTTCTCTCTGTGGGGACATGCTTCCCATGTGATAAGAGGCAGGTACCCTGGTCCATGTCTCAGCCCCACAGTGGGGTTTGGGGCAGCTTCTCCACATATGAAGAATCCTGTCTCTTGCTTGTTCAACTCTGGGGGTCATGGCAGCAGCTCTCTGAGCGTCTCTTCTCAAACACTGGCAAGTAATTGCTGTTAGAAGCTCTCAGATCTTCAGTTAACATGTATTAAAGATAAAATATATTGCCACAAAGTTGCAGGTGGTTACCCTTTAAGCTTAACAGTATCTCACTGAAGGATGCTCCAATGCTTGTTTTGCAAGTTTGTTCTTTTTTACCTGCTTATTACTGGCTGCATTTGGCTTTTTCCAGTGTTATTCCTAGACCTTTACATTTGGTGGAACATGACCACAGAATTATAGATGTTAAATTTTCAGCTGAATAAACTGGGTTTTGGCACAGATTAATATTTGTAGCTTTTGTCTGTCTGTCTAATATCTTACCTATGTCCTGCCTGTTGCTGGCTGAGGTCAGAGCTTGGCAATCATAGGTCAGTCTGCCCTGGCCATTTTTCTTGTGCATGGGAACATTATGGTGTCTTAGGGAAGCTCATGGCAGGCAACCCCCACATGTGGTGCATTGTCACTAAAAATATATCTTGGGAATGCTCATTGGGGTGGCCACCACCACACACTTGTTTCCTATGTACTGTGTAACCTTCCCTCAAAAGATAACTGACTTTTCCTTCTTTAGTACTGCATTGTGTATGCCTATTAACATAGTTTCCTGTAACTGTTTTAGGTGGTCTGCCTTTTCAAGAGGCACATTAGCTTTTTAATCACTGAATGAAGTCTTTGATACCTTGTAGAGTTACTCTGCTAGTCCATACGTAGAAAACTGTAGCTTCTGCAGTACAGCTTCTGTGCTTGTAGCCTTGAGGAGCAGGCTTACGTGGTGTATCAGTGAATATCTCTCTTTCAGGCCACTGTCATGAAAAAAACCCAGATGGCAGTCACGACAAAGAGAAATACTTTGAAGACCACTATGAGTCAGTTACTGCAGTGGCAGAAGGACGCTCAGAGGGAGGTACCAAAGATCCAGAAGTCCTTACACAGAGTTCAGCAAGGGATCCCTCCTTCTTGAGACTGGAGAGTAAGTTCAACCTCACAAAATCAGTGCCACCAGATGAATCAGGTTCTAGAGCTGTCTTCCTTCCTTCAAAAAAGCTACTTTTTGCCCTCCCTAAAGCAAAAAGTAACCCTTAAACCAGTTTTATTCTGCTCACTGTTGTTCTTGTGCAAGCTAAGCATCAAAATGCATTCAATAAAACAAATGTTTAGACATTTTCCAAGCTAAAGGACGTAGGTTTTTGCGAGAGTTTACGAACATGTTGGTTGTACCTCGGTGAATTCAGCTATGCCAGACAGAAGGGAAGAAAAACGGCATCTATGGTTAAGGTAGAGAGAGCGTTCATCAGTATTTAATGCATATATGTAGGGAAGAGACACTACCCATTTACTCCCCCAAACAGGCAGACTTCTGGTTTGGAAAGGAAACTGATGTAAGTGGTCTAGAGGTGCTGATTTTGAAGCTGTAGATGATGCTTATTTGTAGCAGGGAAATCCGCGTTTTCCAGGCCCCCTCTCCATTTGAAGTGTGTAGTGAGCAGTCGGTGACACTTGGTTTGTGCAAGTGGAAAAGTCAGCTCACAGAAAATAGATCTTTTTTGATGTGATTTTTGGAAGTACCAGGAAAAGCTTTTATGGTATTCCCTCTTAGACACAGTCACTGCAGAAAGCAACGGTTCGGAAGGGATGGAGGATTTAGAAGATGATCAGATGTCTGAAGAGATGCTGGCTTTGGTGGATGAGTTTGAAAACTCTTGGCCTCAGGAAGCTTTTGAAGGGGCACTGGAGGTAAAAGGTCGTCGGATGGACTTGCAAGGAATCCGAGTCCTAAAGAAGGGATCTCAGGATGGACTGGCTAGCTCCTGTTTTGGGGACTGTGGTGATGATGATGAAGCTGAATGGGTAAGTTTGGATGGGTTTAGTTAAGTCTTGTACCAACTTATAGTAGTATAAGGGGAGGAGAGAAAGACGAGGACAGGCCAGGTGTTTAACACTAGGAAATGTCCTATGGGTCTCAAAGAGCTGGTTCATGGCTTGTGTGAAATGAACAGCTAGTTTCAATCCATCTTCTAATGGAAGGGCCTCTGCATCACTAAACCTGACATTAAAAGCCTTGAGTATCAGCTGCAAGAGCTTAGGTGTTGAATGATGCTGCGTGCCCTCAAACTTCTTGATCACAATTAGAAGGAGAAAAGTCTCTAACCAAAAGTTCTATCTAGCATTAGAAAATGAAATACCTGAATGATCATGTTACAAACAAAATACATAATGAAAAATGCCTTTCATTTCTGAACAGTTAAGTTGCTTTTCTCCTTTGTCCTTTGATTTGGAGTTGTGTACTTTGTTTGCATAGTGTGATGCGGTGAGAGTGGGCAGACCGCAGAGAGTGGGTTGGCATGGAGTTGGGAGGGAGGGAAAGCTATCATCTGTAACATCTTTGAATTTGAATCTTTGGGTTAAAACAGCTATTGTATTGGAGCTGATAACATTCATGGTGTTTCATACTGTTAACCTTGCTAATACTGTTCTTTTGATAGATCACTTTTCAGGTCAAACGTTTAAAGAAACCAAAAGCTGAAAGCTTGGATCTCCAGGAGCCAGCTGGGAGAAATGAGGAAGAAGGGACTAATGGAGACAATGAAAACTTTTACCAAACTGCCCTGGAGATCAGTGGACCAAAGATACCTTCTCCTGGACCAATAGGTACCCTGCTGATTCCTTTGGATGAATTCTCTTCCATCTGCACCTTTAGCATGAAGTACAGCATAACTGTCTCCTGAATTAAAACTTTCTAGTTAATTCCCAGATCTTCAGGGGATGAGGTGATAGGAGTGGAGAATGAAAGAGGTAGATATAGAAGTAGTAAAGGAGAGAGGGGGTGAGTAGTCAAAGAAGTTAGTTTATCAGATGAGACACAGCAGGGACAAACGCAGGATGAGAGCTTGAACTGGTTGCTTACTAAACAGAAGACACAACTCAAAAAAGAACACAGAAAGCTTGATCTCAAAACCAAAACACATCTTAAAAATGAAGTGGCCTGTTGTGATTGGCTTGGTGATGATATAAGAGAAAACATAGAGGCTCTCTTCCAGAACACTGGAGCTACAGAACAGTAGAGTTTTGCACCAATGTAGATGAGGAGGTTTAGAGAGGGAGGTGGAGCTTTTGCTAGTTGAGTAAGAGGCTTTGGAGAGTGGTCTGTTGATACGGTGCAAGCTGGTTCCACTGCTACATTCAGGTGGGCAGAATGGTTGTATGGGATGAAATTTCATGTTGCTGGAACCTAATGTGCCCAGAGAGGAGAACCAAAGGAGCTGGGTCTCATACTTTTTGTTTTACGCTCATTTCAGTGGAGCTAAAATCTTAATGTCATAGAGCTGACATGTAAGCAAAGATGTGTTCTCCAATACATTTTAGTCCTTGAGGATTTGATGACCTGGAAAGTGGTTTCACATTTTGAAGGCTTTTACGTTAAATCTTTAACAAGCTCCTTTTTTAGCAACTGTCTAACGTAAGTTATGAAATTAAAAATGTAAATAGGGGGAAAGGGATCATCATTCGTGAGCACACTTGGCATTTCCTCCGTCTATCTTCTCTCCCTCTGAGCTACTTTTGTGGCTTAATTACATAGCATCCCTCAGTTATAAAGTAGTTACCTTCCTAATGCTCCTGTGTGGCAGGCTCTGCTGTCATCCTCTTTTTTTGGACAAAAATTTAAGTAACATATTTGAGGTCACTTGGGTTATTCCTGATAGAGCAGGGAAATGATGGTAGCTGTCCTCTGTTTGGCTACTGAACTGGCTCTGTGTAGCACTTCCATACCTCTCACTATCTTTTGCTGTTTGTGCAGGTCAGAACTCACAAGCAGATAGATCACAGTGGTGGTGATCAGAACTGATCATTCCCTTCTGAAGTTCCCCAGTGTTTCTCAAAGCTAATTTTCGTTTAGTCAGAATAGGAAAAGACATGGTCTTTAGGAAAGACATGGTCATGGTCTTACAGACTTACTCGTTACTTTACAAAATTATGGTAAAGCAGTTTACTATGCCTTGGATGGGAAATAGGATTTGCATCCAAATGGGCAAAATTTCAGGTAACTAGAAATAACTATTGAAGCACTGTCTGCATAGCTGGTGCAATAGACTGGCACGTTGTTAAACTTGGCTTCCCACTGTGCAAATTTACGTCTACAATGAATTCCTCTTACATTTCAAACAGTTGGATGTTTCTCAAATGAGAGGAAAATGTTTCCTAACAGTTAACACAAGCTGGATTCCTAGGACTTGGTACAGTATCCACCAAGTGTAAGGGAAAGATTTCAGCGTGAGTTGGTTTAAATGTAAAGATTGGGTTCTTGTTTTTCCCAGTGATCTATTTGTTAATGTAAAGCAAGTTATTTAACCTTTCCCTGCCTTGGTTAACGTCTCTACAGAATGGGAGGACTGATGTGTAGTTGCTTAATAGTTTCAGAAGTGTTTCTATGTCAAACGTAAGAATGCGGTAAAAGCCAATCTCTGTCTTAAACAATACTCATTGAAAAGAAACAGCAGTATTTTTCACCTGGGGTTGTCAGAAGATGGAGCAATCAGTTTTTATTAGTTTTTACCATAGCTGTAGAACATAAGTGATGCCTCACTTACAAACTTTCTTTAAGGACATTTAAGTAGCGACACTGCCTGTAAACAAGAGTGGCAGTTGTTCTTCATCTGTAGCTGTTGAATAAGTGTAATGAAATGGTATTTAAAACTCCACCTCCTAATCTGTCTTGTGTAGGATCCAGTTCTGTCTTTGGATCCCACCAGTTCCAGTCCATTTAGGTTCAGGAATGTTCCTAAAGAAATCTGACTGCAGGACCATGACTTTTATACCATAGGGGATATACCCACTGCTGTGTTCTGTAAATCACTGTAGGGAAGTAGGATGTCCTCCTGCTTCCAGACAGTTTCTTCTCTATATATTTTTTTCCTTTCTCAAGGAAAGAGACGTGACTATCGTAGCCTTGGCTGGCCAAGTCCTGATGAATGCCTGAAACTCCGTAGGGTAGAGCTTACAACTGTAGCCAGCACATGGCTTGCTGTTTCTGCTAAAAACATTGAGTAAGTATCTTGTATATGAGCCTTCAATAAGCTACTCCCACAAAGCAAGACAGTTACATGGCCTTCAGTGTGCATAAACTGAAGACTTCAGTGTTCTTTAAAGTAAGAAAGAACTGTCAGGATTTCAAAGAAGTTTGGAAACATGGTACTTCATCGATAGATTTGAAAAGGAAAGTGGAAGTACAGATAGGAAATCCGGTTTCTCTTGCTTCTTGAGCTACTCAAATTAGATTCAGCCAGGTTATGGACAATTTATACTCACTAGAGGACTTTGTAAGGACTATTGTGTTTTCTTCTTCTGACTGATTCAACTTGTTTTATGACCTTTGTAGCATTACAGAGCACATTGATTTTGCCACTCAGCTGCAAGAACCAGCCATGGAGCCCCTCTGTAACCCGAATCTACCAGCCAGCATGCATACTTTGGACCACTTGCAAGGTGTCTCTAGCCGGGGCAGTTTGCATTACACTGGAGAAAGTCAATTGAAAGAGGTATGTCAGAGTTGAAGGCTGTCACACAAAAATGACCATAGCATGGCGGATTCAAGATGCATTTAGATCAGTGCCCTGTCTCCAGAAGTGACCTTCAGTGAGTGAATGCCTGGATAAAACTAAGAAAAGTGCAGGTTGAAAGCTATATTTTACCAGAATGTTTTCCCAGCCCACTATGATCTGGCCTCAGGGAAATCCTAAACCACTGTTGGTGTCTTTGTATTTATGTCTTGATGGGTGAATTACTGAAAGAAAAGTCGAACTGAGCAAACATAAAACTTCTCAGTATTCTTAGTATTCAGTGCCATGGAGTTATAACACAAAGTGATAATATGGATAGTATTTACTCAAGATAGACACTGATGTTGTGGGTGTTGGTTGATGAGAAAATGAACATGAGCCGGCAGTGCACGCTCGCAGCCCAGAAAGCCAACTGCATCCTGGGCTGCACCAAAAGGAGCGTGACCAGCAGGTTGAAGGAGGTGATCCTGCCCCTCTGCTCTCGTGAGACCTCACTTGGAGTATTGTGTGCAGTTCTGGTGTCCTCAACATAAAAAGGACATGGAACTGTTGGAACAAGTCCAGAGGAGGCCACGAGGATGATCAGGGGACTGGAGCACCTCCCATATGAAGATCGTCTGAGAAAGTTGGGGCTGTTCAGCCTGGAGAAGAGGAGGCTGCATGGAGACCTCAGAGCAGCCTTCCAGTATCTGAAGGGGGCCTATAGCGATGCTGGGAGGGACTCTTCATTAGGGACTGTAGTGATAGGACAAGGGGTGATGGGTTAAAACTGAAACAGGGGAAGTTTAGATTGGATATAAAGAGGAAATTCTTTCCTGTGAGGGTGGTGAGGCACTGGAATGGATTGCCCAGGGAAGTTGTGAATGCTCCATCCCTGTCAGTGTTCAAGGCCAGGTTGGACAGGGCCTTGGGTGCCATGATTTAGTGTGAGGTGTCCCTGCCCATGGCAGGGGGGTTGGAACTGGATGATCCTAAGGTCCTTTCTAACCCTAACTATTCTATGATTCTATGTTTAGGTTGGAACAGGTTACAGCATTTGTGAAAGGCTGGGGATATAAGCAACCAACAAGTGAGGGATGTCTCTTACCACGTTCCAGCTATAGCCTGTTCTCTGTCTTCCACAGGTGCTACAAAATCTTGGCAAAGACCAATACTCCCCACAGTCATTAGAACAAGTTGGTACTCGAATAGCAAAAGCTTTGGAAAAGGTATGTGTACATGAGAAAAATAAGGAGTCTGGGCTCACTGCTCATGACTGACACAGTGGTCGATCCAGTCCTGAACCGTTTGTCTGAAATCCCAGTCAAGGAGTGAATTAGTACTTGGACTAGGGATTTGTGTCTGTTCAGCGTCTGTAATGCCCTCACAGGTATTTTGTTAAGCTCTATCCTGTGCTTCAGCTGTCAAGCATCTTGCATAGCTCTCTAGTAAACTTAAGCTTGTCAGATTTGCCAGTGTTTCCAGCCCTGTAGTGAGCAGTATTGCTGGTTGTTGGCTATGTATTAAACTATTTCAATGGTTCTCAGCCCTCCTCTTTCTTTCTTTTTCTGTGCTGCATTGACTTGGAGCTGGTGGAAAGTTTCCTATCCAGTCATGATCCTGGCATGCAGTGGTCAGACAGCTTTTACTTCTTAACTTCCTTTTACCTTATGCAGTGTTGGGCTGAAATGTCAGATGTGTTCAGGTAGAGGTACGGCACCATATGCAAGGCTGCACTAGCTGTTCTCCCCAGAGAAAGCCCAGCTTCCAAGCTAGGTTAAGGCTGTTAAGGACCTCAGCTGAGGGCCTTGGGAGGAGATGGTTAGGGACATCATTTTCTCAGGATCTACAAGGTGGATAAGAATATGGGGATTATTGTTATATGTTTACTACTAGTGGGGAGGAGATCCCAAGCTACTATACAAGAGAGAGCTCAGCCAAAACAGTTTGGTGCCCTTAGCCTGTTCTACCAAAAGCCATCTGAGGAGCTTATTGTGCTTTGAAACTAAAGCATGTATTTGTCATTCCCAGAAAGTAAAGATATTATGGTCATGTTACAGGGCTTAGTTTCTTTATACTTCAGATGTATACTAACTCTTTCTCTTACATGCTACAGATTCCCCTGCAGGCAGCAAGCTTTATCCACATAAGCTGAAAATCGAGTGCTGAGAGCAGAAAAGGCATTCTCAGTAAAGCTAGCTGTGTTGGAAATGCAGTACAGTTCTTGTGTCTACCAGTCTCATTCAGTATTCACAAGAGCTAATCAAACAAATCAAGATGGCTACTTATCTAATTGCATATGTGAGCATAAACATTCATTTACTGTGTCTGAGTCCATAGAATTCAAGCACATAGTATTTTGCTTCTAACACGTGACATGGGAGTCAGCCAGCTTTAGGCACCAAACTTAATCAGCTAATCTTGTCAGGCTTCTGCTCTGAGCTGCGTCCCAGAGCATCCTTCCTTCTTCCAGAGGAAAAGGGCAAAAGAGAGCCCAGTCAGCTAACTTAGCCGGGTTTGTTGCTTTATGTTGGGTGATACATATACACATCTAGATGCTCAGCTTCAGACCGCTGGTTAGAAGCTGTTGTGGCTGCTGAAACTTTTGTTGCTGTTTAAAGCTATTTAGCTGCTATTCCTTTCTTAAGAAAGTGATGCTGCACTTGGAATCTGTTTCATTTGGCAGTCTCATTTACCTGACTATTACATATATGTTGTTAGATAAGAAACTTTTTGCTGCTTTGAAATAGTTTAACGCTATTTTTAAGTGTAACACCCTCTACCTCAATATATAAATAAATTGGAAGAGTCCAAGACAGGAAGACTTTACTAGAGGTGTTTACATGACTGTTTTTTTGTGTTCTTCTTTTGCCAGAATCAGACTTCATGGGTCCTCTCTAGCATGGCAGCTCTTTACTGGAGAGTGAAAGGCCAAGGAAAGAAGGCAATCGATTGCTTACGGCAAGCACTGCACTATGCACCCCATCACATGAAGGTGTGTATGCATGTGCCCACTACTCAGATGAAACAGTGTTTTGCTAGTCACTATAAAGCTTTCACAGACTACTGTTAAGACCAGTATTGTGTGTATCAGTGTCTATAATGTGTGAGGTATGAGCTAGTTGTGGTGAAACCTTACAACTGTCACCACATGTTTAGTGTGAAGGGTCTCTCCTTAAAAAGAATAAGAGAAAGGACAATTGCAAAACGGGTTCTGTGGGATTTTCTGCACGTCAGTGGGTTTGACACCTCTGGGCAATGTAGGCTTAACCTTCCTCCTGTTATGTAGGACTTGGAATGTTCATCAGCCTTTGACTGGACAAGTCTTCTGAGATGTGGGGTATATATTTTCTGGTTATGTGTTTAAAGAGGGGAGGAGGTGAGGTCTAAAGGAGTAACTTAAATGCTTATCTGAAATGTTTGGGCTGTGAATCTCAGCTGGGCACTAGTGCCTTTGTACAGCAGTTGTGCTTTACTCCAAGAAAGGCAGGACTTTGGACATAATCTTCTGTTAATGTTTTAGTTGACTGAAGTGCTTTGTACCCTTCATCTTGCCACATATAATGCTGAGTGTTACGACATCTATCCTTATACGCCAGGCCCTCCCTTTCAAACTGATAAATGCAATATAGACTCCTCGCTCAACATTGCAGATTTCACTCTGGAACCTGAACAACAAAGCGGGGCAGGACGGTGAAATGTGTACTCCTTTTTTTGAACCTTGGTCTTAAATCCTTCTCTGAGAATCAGGAGACAAAGTAATTTACACTCTCAGTGTATTGTTAGGAGGATTTAGCCATTAGCAGTAGAAATGCCTCAGCTAAGAAATGCACATTCCCCCTGCTTGTCCTGTGTATCTATGTCTCTCTCCTGTAATTCTGTCTCTTGGCACTTGTCCTTTTAACACAAAGCTGGAACCAAGATCTAACACAAGTTCTTGCTTGTTTTCCTATCTTTCTCTGTAACTGGGGATGGTTCCTCAGAAATGGAGCCCTTGGCTGTGTGACTTGTGAGGATCAGAGTATAGATTGTAAACTACAGGATGGCAAGATCATGGTTTAGTAATGTTGTTTTCTAGAAATGTGATGTAATGTTCCCTGGGACTGGCTGACTCCGAATTTGTGCCTTGGTTTTGCCCTCCATACTGAAGCTGCCTCCAGAGAAAACCTTGGATCTTGTTTGTAAAGATCCAGCTGCAGCTTGAACTCAGTGAGAGTTAGCACTGAATTAACAGCTATTTACTCTTTTGTTTCATCCTCCTCTTCGATTTTCTGCACTCTGGCTACTCTCTGGTGCCTTTTCTCATGTAAATAAAAGGTAATTAATTTTTCTGTGGGCATCTTTTGGGATTTTGACTTCCATAAGATCTGCTTTGCAAATGTGAATGACTTATCCAGCAAAGGTACTCCTTGCCTTGTGGAGGTTGAGGAGGCAGGGATCAAATACATCCAGAATTGTTTATTGTCCTGCTGAGGGCACCTAAGACCTGCTCTTTCGCAGTATTCTGTCCTTTGAATCCCAGCACTCAGAGAGTCTGTTATGGCTGCCAGGGCTTAACAGTTTTGTCAGACAAGATCACAGTCTGGAAATCCAGGAAATAAAAACCGTACCATCAGTGACTAACTGGGAAAATGTATTTCTAGCTCTTATCCAGCATCATATAGGAATTCTGTGGCAGGATATAAACCACTGCGTCAGCTGCAGACCCCTTTTTCACTTCCCTGCTGTCCCTTTTTGTTCATATTCCTTCCCCTTTTATGCAAGAGCTGAAGAAATGTGGTCAAAGAAAAGAGCTTCTCTTGTCTCTTGAGGATGCATCTCATCTTTGGAGAGAAAACCAGTGTAAGGTCATCTGAAAAGTAATGTACATCCTAGGACACTTCTGTGATTTAATTTTGTGAGTTATCTATGCCACAGTGGTGGTTGTTACTATTGCGAGCAGATGTGTGTAGGTGAAGTTTTCTTCTTAATCATAGAATCATAGAATAGTTAGGGTTGGAAAGGACCTTAAGATCATCAAGTTCCAACCCCCCTGCCATGGGCAGGGACACCTCGCTCTAAAAATGGTTCTTTGTAACCCATGTCTAAATGCCCTTTCATAGTAAAATAAATCTGGCTCATCACTTTCAAAGGCACCAGATAGTGAAGTGGGAAGTAACCAGGTAAGAGTGGCCAAGTGGTGGAGTCTTCCATTGGTCTTGTTGATCCTGAGACAGTTCCAATACAAAGAACCTCACTGTTTATCACTTGCTCTTCTCTTCCAGGATGTACCACTAATAAGCCTAGCAAACATCTTCCACAATGCAAAACTCTGGAACGATGCCATCATTGTGGCTACGATGGCAGTGGAAATAGCACCACACTTTGTGGTTAATCATTTTACGTTGGCAAATGTCTATGTAGCAATGGTGAGTGTGCTGTCACCCACTTACATCTGTCTTTGGTACAGTATCTAGACATGAAATACACAAATCTTATTCTCATAAATCAGTTTGAAGGAGCAACATTCAAGAAGTTGGGGTAAGATCAACAAGAAAGAATATTTTTGAATGCCAGAACTCTTATTACTCATTTTACTCTTTTATTCATTTAATACTTGAAGGCAAACATTTCTGTAAGCTGGCTTCAGAATGCTGTCTGCAAAGCTTTAAGACAGTAGTAAACAATTGGTAATTCAGGTTGGCTGCTTCTACAAACACAGGGTATTTTTATAATACCAGACGTTAATGATAAATTGGATCTCTATCCTGAAGAGCTTTGCTTCGTACAATAAAATCCCAGCTCATTGTGGTGGTGAACAAACACAAGGCAAGTTTAGTTTCAACATCTGGATTATCAACACCAAAATGATTTATAAATTGAACTCAAATTTCTTCATGCTGTCTATATATTCTAATCTGCGATTTAGCTTTCAGTGTTTACTTTGAACACAAAATGTTCCTTTTATCTTATTAGTGCTGGGTTTGTTCTTGTGTATTTCATCCCTATCATTAACAGGGCCAGTACATGTGAAGGGTAAAAGAGGCACGGTTAGATTGCGACATAATTGATCTATAATGTCTGTGTCAAAAGTGTTTTCAATTACACATTACTGAGTATCACTGCCAGTTTTCATCACTTGTCATAGATTTGTCTTTAATGTTTTGCTCCTGTGGTTGAGAGGATCACACAGATAACAGGGCGAGTTGGGCAGGTGCTCATATATTATGGCTATCAAGGTTGAGAAGAGTTGAAATGCACAGTGGAAGCAAACTGAAGCAAGGCATGACTTGTTTCTGTTAAGGTGTTCTGACAATTGCTTGGAAGAAATTAAGTATAAGTTTGATGCTTGTCTTGCCAATATCTTTTTCAAGTTAGCACAGTGCCTAAGGATAACTTCATTTTCCCTGGATCTAAAAGTTTTCTCAATGAAGCTCTATATTCATTATAAGAAATGACTGTAGCAACGAGACAAAATTCATCTTCTGGATTAAATTATACTAACATAAAGACAAGTTAGTTTATTTACATCATTTTACATCATAGATGCTTTTGAAACTATTGGAATCTAAAGGAACATCTTAATAGTATCAGATCACAGCAAATGTAAAATGTATAATGTAAATTATAACGTCTAAAAATGGAAAGGACTGATTCTTGTTTCCATTGCTGTGTCAGTGCTCCCACAAACTAATGTGGGATTCTCTATGTAATTCCATATTGAAACTGTATTAAAGTACACTTTTTAAAAGAATCAAGACTTTACAACTCACAGTGATTTAGTCAGTGTTTATAATGTGGCCAGAAATTAGTATTATCTCTATTGTATAAATAGATTCACCGAGACAAAGAACTTAAGAGAACAAAACCAGCGTTGAAAGTAACTTAAAACCCCAGAATGTTGTGGATCTTTTCCTCTCTCCTTCTTCCAATACACTGTTGGATGTTGGTGTGCTTTCCTAGCTAATAGGAAAGTGGGTGCTGTAGGTAATTAGATTTCAGCTATATAAAAATAGGTGTTATTTCAGCATGGTGCTCCCTTGTTGGATTTTCAGTATAGTTGATGATTTTGCATTGTCCAAGATGTTAAAACCTTGATCGATGTAAATTTCGACCGAAACCTGTTTTAAAAGTTACTTTAACAGCAAGAATGCTAAGATCTACTATTAAAAGGAAAACGTGAGAACAATAATTGCTCAGCAGTGACTTGACTCCCTTCCATAGATTATACAGAACTGGGTATTTAATCCAAGAAAATATCAGTTATCTGGGGGAGAGGGAAGGACCACTCTTCCCTTAGGTTCAGTTACTTTTGTGCATACCGTACACAACTACTTAAGACAAGAAAGGTGAAGAAAGTGTGTTTGGTGTTTTTAGAATCTGACTCTTTGCAATCTTCTCTCTTTCTTTACAGGAAGAGTTTGAAAAGGCAATGAAATGGTATGAGTCAACACTAAAACTTCAGCCGGAGTTTGCCCCAGCAAAGAATCGAATCCACACCATTCAGTGTCATTTACTCCTGAAGAAAGAGCGACGGTCTCCTTAGAGATCAGCATCTTTCTCTTTCTTTTTTACACCAATGTCATTACTCTATTCTGCTTTTAAGTGTGCTGAGAGAAATCGGTGAATCAAAATTTTTAACAAGACTTATAAAAAGAGATGGGCTTTGGATCAAGGGGTGGTTTTTTTGTTGTTGTTTTTCTCAAATGTAAGAACATCTTTGGAAAATATATTTCACAGACCATAATTTGAAAACATCCGTGTAAATAATTAAACCAAGAAACTTCCATGAGTCCATGACCACCTGTACCAGGACCCTGGCACTGTTAGTTTTTCCTTAATGCTCAGATTGGCATCAGCATCCAAAATAACTTGCTTCATATCTTACAGTCAATGGAAATGCAAAGCACACACCCATACCAAATAGTAAGAAGAGATAATCAGAAGTTCATCCATGTGAAATCCATGCTTTGTCCGGTCTTGTTCACTCCATACCACATCACCTGCTGTTTTTGGAAGGAGAGGGACAAGATTTTAAGTACTTGTAAAAAAAATACCCATTAGGAACATCAAGTATTTTTGGTGTTGTTTCTTTCTGTTGGTGGATGAGGAGGAGGGAACAGCAGGACACTGAAATGCAAGTGGTTTCGCATCTTCCTTGCAGAAAAGAGCATTGGTAAAAATCCCAATAAGATGTTTTATGTTTGTCTGTATATTCATAGCCCTCTGCCTCCCTGAGTGGCTGATCCACTAATTCTTTGTTGACTATATTTCTAGCTGTTTCGGAATAAGGTGCAAGTTTATGCTCACTCTGAGCTATACTTTGAGCTTCCAAGGACGAAAAGGAGGGAGGCGGTGTCCAGGTATCATCAGCAACTAAGTCAGGTGGAGGATTTCCAGATCAGTTGTGTGTTTGGTTGGTGGAAGACATGATTCTCCAGACATCCGTGAGGAATCAACAAGGGCACATATTTGAAATAAAATAAACTGTTTACGAACAAATCCCAGCTTCTCTTCCAGTGTTTTCCATGCGCCGGTTCCAAGAGTCTAGGCTTGGGGATCCTCAGGAGCAGACAGAGCTGGGGAGGTAGGAAAGCCTTTAACATTCCTGATTAGACAGTGATTTTCTGCCTGTCGTGGACAATTCCCTGCACCTCTGTGCCTGACTCTTTTTCCATGGAAGGAAATAGGGAAAGTTAACTCGATCAGCTGCTGTCATGTAACCTGCCCTCCAGCTTCTTGTGTTAAACACACTGCCTAGTGATTCCTTTTAAGGAACCAACAGTGTTCATGACATTCCAATCTTTTCTCCCTTTCAGGGGTGCAAATTAAGACCAAGTGTGGCAGCAGTGGAAACTATGACATCAACATAGTTTGTTTTAATACTGTAACTTTTTACTTTGGGAAAGGATCCTGAATGTTTTTCTGTGTAATTGAAGATGAGCAGTTGGAATGCAAATTTTACCTCTGTTTTATTGCAAGTAATTTTTGTTCATCTAAAAAAGCCTGACAGAGGTATGAGCAAGTGCTACCGTTGGGTAGGTTTTTATTAAAAATGGGGGAATGTGATAAATTTTTGTCAACAGAGCCAACAGTGTGTCAAATTTTATTCCCTTCCCAAGGCTACTTGGAGGCTGGATGCTGTGGACTGGAGGCAGGCGTAGCTGTATCTATGTAAACTCCAAGAGGAAGATCCCTTTCTGGAAGGTCTGATACACCATCGTGAGGATTGTGGACTGGGACAGTGAATTGCAGAGATTTCTTACATTAGAGGTGTGGGAGGGAAAACTGGTAAGGTGGGTACAAGGAAATGGAAAGAAGTTCTATTTGAGCTAGAAAAGAAGAGCAAAGCCTTTTCCTCAAACTAAAGCAATGTGCAGAATAGCTGCTTTTGTTCAGTTTTGTTGACTGAGCTGCTTTACTTTCATAGGGGTTGATAAATACTTGGGAGTCACTTAAATATCGTGGGCAAATCTCCCATTTCATGTGCTAGCTTCAAAATGTAGTATGCAAAAACTCCTCTTGGTACAGAGGATCCACTGTATTGTTTAGTTTCCTGATGTGTCATATGGTCACATCCAAGTGATTGCTGCATGCTGAACTCTTCTACTGCATCTGTCTTGCTGATGATGGGAGATGTTGGGATTAAGTGAAGGGTAAGGCTGGTCCTTAAGAACCTAAAGCAGCAATATGCAGAGAACAGATGGTCATCCTTGGCTTTGACTAAAGATGGGATTAAAATAGACCATTTTTGGACCACCAGGGGTTATGCGCATAGACAGAACTGATGAGCAATTAAAGTTAGCCATTAATACCCGTGTCAGTTTACATCTTGCTTACTGCAGTATTTATGTATTTTTTATTAGGCAATGCAGCAAGGTGCACCATACAAACACCATACAAAAGGCAGGAAAACTACGTTTGTGTGCATGACCATGCCATAGGTTGGTATTGCCACCAAGAGCAGGCCACTGCTCCTCTTGATCTGTTTGCTTCTCCAAGGAACTTGCACCTTACAAATGGTTCTTGAAAACTGCAGTAAATCTGATTTCATGTGATTTTTCTCTCCCTGAATCTTAGTGTAGTACTTTAAGGGAGTGTGTACTGCCTTACTCTCATTAAATTTGTATGTACAGCTCTTCATTTGCTACTTGGCTGCTGTATGCTGTAGCTGCCATACAACTAATGGTAAAATAGCTTCCTGCAGCTGTATTTTCAGAAGTTTGAGGTAATTCCTTTTTATTTGTGCACTGCATAAGCAGTACATAAAGCTGAAGCAAAGAAGCAAAAAGACCTACTTGAAAGCATAAACTTGACCTAATGCTTGCAATAGCGTGTGTGTCTAAATCACCTACTGATGAATCTACTGGGGAATGCTGGCCCCTGCCTTTGGAGAAGGTCAATAGAAGACTTCCCTTTTTTGTCTCCGTGTCTTCAACTCTTCTGTGTAAGTGCAAAGAGTGGTGGGTTCGAGTGGTTTGGCTGTGTTCTAATGTCAGTCAAAGAAAAACTCTGCTGAGCTGATGAACAAGTTGGGCAGCACGTTGAAAGGGAGGACAGTGAATTTAATGGAGCAATGGTGCAATTCCCTGCGGGATGAGCTAGCTATTTAAGGATGACATTCATCTCCTTCCATTTAAGATACTTTAAAATAAGCTAAGGTAGTTGTCTAGGCTCTATCTTCAGTAAATGGAAAGGATTATTACCTTGAGAGGGTGATCCACCCTCCCTATTGTAGAGCGTGACAAACTGCCTGTTCGAACTGCCTGTTCCTTTCCATTGACTGTTAAGGTACCTTTGACCAGCTGAACTTCAATATGATTTTTAATAATGAGACTTAGTAACTCATTTCATATTGACTGGCTCTGCTAAATATATCACCAAAATAGTCTAATTTAGGGATGACATAGAATCATAGAATAGTTTGGGTTGGAAGGGACCTTAAAGATCATTTAGTTCCAACCTGAGATTATCCAGTTCCAACCTGACAACCACAGGTAAATGGCAAAACCCTCTCTTCTCCAAAAAAAAACCTTTTTTTCTCAGAAATCAAATATAAATGGGGTATAAAATTCTCAGTGCAGATAGCATCATGGTCCTGATATGCAGGGGCTTTTGAGGGCAAAAGCTAGGTGAAGAAAATCAGTCAACTTCTGTCTGTGGAGTGGTGGTTTAGATTCAACATTGATTGGACTGGTCAGGGCTGCACTCATGCCATACAAAAAAGAAACCCCAATATACCACACTGGCACCTGATGTGACCCTAGCATCACATTCAAACCACAGACGTTGCAATGCACTGGAGGCTGGGATCTTAATTTCCATTGCTTGTGGACACCTTGCATAACCTATGATGGCCAATTTTCATAACAGACAATATTAACCAGAAGAGTTTTCTGATGGAGCTTTCAAACTCTTTTCCCTACTCTCTAATGCTCCCTCCTTCCCTCTTACAAGAAAAGGATTTAAACCAAACAAAAGCCCCATAACCTCTCTTTATGTATTAGCTCTATCACAGTATTGTGATGCTTCTGCTCCCTGTGATTGCCATGGACTTGTCTGACTAGCAATGTAGAGCCTCCTGGGCTTAGACCTGCTTCAGGAATAGTAACGTTCCTCCCGTTGTTGCTGTCCTCCTGTATGACTTCAGGCAAGGCATTTCCCCTCCTCACTGTACCTCTCTTCCTCCCACACATTGTCTGATGTCTTCCTAGAACATATGGGGGATTTTGGAGCTGGAATCGCTGTTTATGTCTTTGTAGGAGAAACAGTTGTAGTGCCAGAGAACACAAACAGTAGCAACGCAAATTAAGAACAACTGTGTGGAGACCCATGAAGCAGGGAGCATGAAGAGTTTAATAGTCTCTGTATCAGCACTGAAAGAGTGGAAATGCTTTAGGAGAACTTCCCTTGGCATTCAGAAAATGCAGGCTCCTTCACCAGAGCTACTGGATGGGTGGTCTTCCCACCTCAGCATCACTTAGAGGTATCCTTCTGCAGTAATGTAGATTGCCTTGATGTCTTAGAGGACCAGCTGCCCACGTTTGAGTCAGTGAGACTCTCTTGAAAGAGATGTCCCCATAGAGTAAGCTCTGTCACTTGTGGGATTGCTTTTATTGATTCTTTTTCCCCCTCTTGGTTGGCTGAACATACTCAAGTGAGCCAGTATTGATCCAAACAAAGCAAATGGGTCTATGAGCACTGAAGCTTATGAAACTTTCCTATCAGTCTGTGGTGGTCTTGCAGTGTCTGATGGCTGGTCACCTGTGAGAGCCAACAGAAGGTTGTCCTGCAAGTGACTACCAGGACAGGACAAGCAGTTTAAAGGCAATTTGTTTTTACTATTATTTTAAGGGAATTTATATATTCTGTACATAAATAAGTCTGAATTTAAGGGTGAAGGTGCTCATACTTGAAGCTTTTCTCATTTCTAAGTATTGAAAAGCTCAGGATTGGCTAGGAACAGTGTTTTGTTAAGGCTGACTGCTTAAAAAGGCAGCTCCTTGAACTTTACCACTTACTTGGTTTCTTTGAACCTTTTAAACCTGATGATCTGCTGCTGGATTCCAGAGCAAAACCAATAGTAACCGAGTTCAGCAGTCCCAGAGGAGGTGCAATCACAGTGCCACACAAGGAACAGTTTCCAATACAGGTGAGTGTGAGTTGGCTTAGTGGTATTTATAATCCAGGGGGATGGTCTCAAGGCAGGTGTTTGGATTTGTTTTCTCTTTGATCCACTTCCAGGCTGCTCCTGCCATGTTCAGCCCTTCAGAATGGGGTTATTACCGATCTAACAAGAGTTTTGCTGTTTGTATGTGTTTGTGCCCATGGCATGCAGCTGTTCCCCAGACAGGCATATCCCTGCTCGGAAGGGCACACAGCCCCAGACACCAGCCCACAGTAGCTTTCCAGTGGTTCCAGACTTTGTGGAGCTCATTCTGTGGTCAGAATCAGACTGTTGTTCAGTCAAACCATCTGGCTGCTCTCCTTCCACAGTACCACCACTGCTGGTGTTAAAATCCACATCTCTACCAAAGCAAGCTGTTATCGGTTTAGTACCATTTAATGGAAGACTTTCAACCTGAATTTTGGCTGGTTTTTTATCTTAATCCAATCTTGTTTTCTCTCTATAATTGTCTAATTCTAATGGTTTTTAAAAAAATAAGTTATTTCCCAGTGCTGCAGGTGTTACAGGTCACAGAATGATAGCTTCAGTTACCAGTATGTCTTATGAGTGCCATTTGCTGTCTTGCCTTGTGATCCATATGCTGAGGAACAAAGAGGTATTTAAAAGTCATTAAGAGGCATTAACCTGTAGGCAGATGCAATCCAAACAGTATAAATGAATGGAGAGAGCCCGTTCTATCCAACTGCCTGGCTGGGAGCTAAGGTAGGACATCATGTTCTTTAGGAAAAGGGAAGAGAAACCAGGCTTTAGTGGTGAGAGTCTCAGAGGAGGAGAGAAAGCTCCAGGTGAAAGGAGGACCAAGGGTCCTGCTTTTGTAGCATCAGAGACTGTTTCTGACTGCAGGGCCAGAGGAGGTGAAAAGTACAAAGAGGGGGCTTGAATGAATGGTTTCTTCTGGTTGTCTGGGAAGGTCAGAGAAGAAGGAGGACGGATGAGGCTGTGAGCTGATGCTGCAGACAGTGGTGCCACTGACACGTAGAACTCTGCATGTTCAGATGTGCTGTATGTTCTCATAGTCTTTGGAGGATGAAGCTGCTCACTCCCACCAGCAAGTGCAGGTGTTTGTGCCAAGGGATGAGCATAAGCATGGAAACATCCCCTGGGTGATGGGACAGAAGCTCCCAGAGCATCTTCTCAACTCCCAGCTCCAAAGTAGGTCCTTGGAGGAGCCCAGGGCAGTGTGCTCTGCAACCACACCAGCACCTCCTCTGCTCTGCCTTACAACACCAACACCTCGGTGCGCTGCCATCCCTCCCTTTGGATGCAGTCATGTAATTCTGTGGAGTTTTCCCCCATGACTTTATCAGTCCATTTGCTAAATTGTAGACACCTTAGATCCATACTCGCCTATGGTCGGGAGATCAAGAGTTCAGTTTAGTTTCTGATGAAGAAGCATCTGTTTGTGTTGAACCTGCTAGTTTCGTGTGATGCTTCCTACTTCTTGTATTAGAAGAGACCATGAACAGTTGTTCTTTACCTTTTCTATTTGATGCTTATCTAAGACATGCCTTTTTGACTAATCCAAAACCTGACTATACTTGGTTTGGGTTTTAGGTTAACTCATTTGGGAAGGTAGAATACTTGCTTAAAGGTGAGGGGCTTTCTAATAAGGAGACTGTTCAGTATCTGCAGTCTGCTTTTTCTCTGACTTCTCCACCTGTATTGCAAGTACTGCTGGAAAAGAAAGGTTGGGACGTGACTCAGGTAAGTGAGGTGTTAACACTGAGGTGGCCAAGCTATAGCCCATACACCAGATGCATCTTCTGGCCCCCTTGCTCTTTCCTGGGGCCCTGCAGGTGCAGTGAGGTCTGTGTTGGTGGCACAGGGACATGTCTGCCTCTGGGGAAATCTGAGGAAGAGTTGTATATACAAGCGGATGGCATCATGGCAAGTGTGTATGTCCCCAGGCAAGGAGGGATGTGCACATCCGCGTAACAAGAAGTGCTTGGCACATGCCTTGCCATGTCAGGTAACAGGAGTAGGACACTCCTTTGCTGATCATTTGGTGATCACTCCTCTGGCCAGACAAGCTCAGTGGGGTCACAAAACATGCTTTTGTAAAGACTTTGTACTAGAAGGCCAGGTTGGATGGGGCTTGGAGCAGCCTGCTCTGCTGGAAGGTGTCCCTGCCCATGGCAGGGGGTTGGAACTGGATGAGCTTTAAGGTCCCTTCCAACACAAACCAGGCTGTGATTCTATGGCATTGTCTGCCCTACCACACTGGTATGTCTTTGCATACCAGCCTATGAATGCATGGGAAACAACCCTGGGGTTAATTGTAACCATGGGGTATAAAATGAACCACCAATTAATTCACTAAGCTAGTTCTGTTAACTATTAGACTGCCATAATGAAAACTGGACCTAAAACCTTTGTCATCTGTGTCACCTGTTGAATACAGCAGTGCTTTACAGTCTTTTTCAGTGAGTTGAATGATCTTCCAAACCCCAATTAATTCCTGGCTGTCATCATGAGGCAGTTTTAGCTATTTGGAGTGGCTTGGTGAGCACATCTGCTTGCAAGGGTTCTTATCCTCATCACTATAGGTTTACATGGGACTTCCTTTAGATTTCTATAGGGAAACCCCCTTGCAGATATGCAAGAACCATCCCTAGCAGGAGCTCCACTAACAGCTACAACCTGACTGAAGCCCCCTCCAGCACAGGCAGGAAGGAGAGCATTCCCTCTGAAGCCGATCAGACCAATGCAGGTATCCTGACAAAGAGCCCCATGTGTCCCCTTTCATAAGCAGGGTATTCTCTGCTTTTGGAAACCCAGTGTTTCTTAGGAACTACTTTTCCTAATACATTTCCAAGGCATTTTGACCAGGGGAGCAGACAGTTGAGCAGGTTTTAGTGCGTTCAAGGCTTTTTTTCCTTCCAACTGGAGCACCTGCAAGAGTAAGAGAAGGGGAAGTGAAGGGAATCTGGGTGGGAGTTTCCTTAGAAACTCTTCCTCAGAGAAGCTGAGACAAACCCCTTCTCGTGCTGTAGTTCCAACCTTCCTCAGTGTGAGGTGGAGCGGAGCCTTCCTATGTGAACCCAGGGACAGGGCTTTTATTCTCGTTCCTTCTTTTTACTTCTTGGCTTAGCCCTGAGCTTTCTCTGTTGCCTTTTCCTGCCCTGAGTGGCAGCTGTATTCCCTCGCTCTGGATAGCGTGTCCCATCACATCAGCTCACTGTGAGCTGTCTGTTCAACACATCAGCCCTTCAGGTTAGTGAAAAAGGAGAGCAAGGTTTTCTAATACTCCCAGTGTGGCACCAGGAGGTTCGAGAGGGGAATGGGAGCTGTGGGTGAATTCACAGGGGTAGTTAAGAAGCTGATGTTCACCACCATAGCGGCTAAGGTGGGAATGAATTCATCCCTGTGACTGTCTTCTAAGTGCTACCTGCAACCCTTGGTTACCACCTCATTCCCTTGCTTGCACGCTACCCCTGAGGTCTTCAGCAGAACGGATCCTGGCTGGCACAGGTTTTGGGGGGGTACCAATGAGTTTTACTCTTTTTATGTTCTTTTATTGGTTTCATCCTGTGAAGATCCTCCCTTATTGCAGCAAAGTGGTTTCCTAGGGCTGCGGTGACCAGCTTTATCCCCTGAGCACCCACATCTCTCTGCACCCCACTTGCACATCACACAGCTCGACCACCTCTGTGAGCACAGCACAGAGCAAATGGAGGAGACAGAGAAGGTCGGAGGAAGATGGGGCTCTGGAAAGCAACCAGGCAGTAGCAGCTGTCAGCCTCCAAGTGCTTCCCCTGTTCCTTACAGTCTCCTCCAGCCTCTTAGAGCTGCTGTGTGGGAGGAAAGAGCAGCACCAGCAGCTGGAGGAAGGTGGGAGGAGTGGGAGGAAGAAGAGGGAAAAGCACCTGGGGGCTGAGAGCCAGGCTCGCTGCCTGCTCCTTGTGCAGCCCCTCCAGCTGTGCTGCTCTCACCCACCCAGGAGCCAAAGGGGATGAGGAGCAGGCAGTGGCGTGAGCAGTGGCTTGTGGGGCACCCCCCCCCCTCACCCTCACCGTGTTTCTGCCTCCTTCCATGCCAGGAAAAGAGACATTACTGGTACTGAGCCTCCCCAGCACTGCCACTGCCTTATTCCCTGTACCTCTGTGTTAATGAATGGGCACCTGAAGCAAAGGAGTGTCTAAGGACAAAACTGTTACTGCCTCCCCTCTGGACATATTTGGACTTGGATTGATGGTCTGTCCTACCAGGAGCAGGTAAGAACTGTCCCATCCCAGTACACCTGTCCTATGCCACAGACCGTCCCAGTATCTTCCCTGGGGAATCCATGCGGTGTGAGGGCCTCAGGTCTGTTTGAGGCTGGAAGCACCATGTTTCCTGAATGGCCCCTCCTCTGCACCATGCTCTTGGTCTCCACTGGCAGAATTGGGTTTGGGGTCCCACTTGCTGCCTGTCTTTGTGTGCCAGCCTTGGCCCTGTGCTTCCTGAGAGCACAGGCTTGTGCCCTGCAGCACTGGAGCATCCCAGATACCCACACAAACCCTCCCTTGCCCGTCCATGGAGGGAGCCGCGTTGAGCTGGTTGATGGCACCTCTCTGTCTGTCTGTTCCATGTGTTTCTTCCCGGGACGGTTTTGCCACTGGGGCAATGTACTTGGGTACCACTTTAGGGGCAAACCCCTCTCCTGGGCAGGACTTGGGGGGGGGGGTAGGGGGGTGGGGTGTCGTGTCGCGATTGCCCCGCTCTGCCCCAGCCATGGGGTGAGAGCCGGGGATGCGGGGTTGGGGGGAACCATCTCCTCTCTCCGGCAGAGCCAGAAGCTGCCCCCGCAGCCCCGGTCCCGGCGGCGGGGGGAGCCCGGGGTCGGGCTGGGGATGCGCTTTCCCCCCGCGCTGCCTGCAGGTGGCAGCCGGAGCCCAGCTTGCGGCGGCGGAGCCGGGGGAGCGGGGCCGGGCGGGGCAGCGCTTGGCAGCCGGGCACGGCACCGCTTGGACCGGACCGGGCGCCCCGTTGGGTCCCCGCTGCCGGGTCCAGTCCCGTTAGGGCAGCGGGACCCCCATCCCGGGGGCACTGACGGGGAGCAGTGCGCGCTTGGAGCAGGAGCTCGGCTGCCGTCGGTGTGTCCGTCGGTGTGTGTCTGCCTGCGTGCCCTGCACATGGGGCTTCCCCGCAGTCTGGCTCATGGGTCCTTACAGGGTTCGAAACGTCACCAGCCCCCAGGGTGGGCTCCAGGCTCGGTGTCCGCCACCCGCACCGAAGTACGGGCCCCACAGGCCCGGTGGTGCCACCCGCTTGGTCCCCTCGGCCCGAAACAGAGCCGGGGGAGCGCTGCCCACAGAGGGTGGCAGCGGGCGGCCCCGCTGCCTCTGTTACCGGGGTGCTGCCGCCCGTGGGGTGCACAGCTCGGCCCGGCTTCGCCACCTCGAATGTCGGGGGTCTATTGCGTTGTCGGCTCTTTTGGAGACGGAAAACCCCGCGGCACCGCTGCGGGAAACCCGGGCTTTGTTGGGGGGTTCTGAATCTCACCCTGCCTGGGGCTGCACGGCCCTTTCTCCCTCCCCTTCCCCGTGGGTCAGGATGAGCAGCATCAGCCTGGGGTCCCTGCAGGGTGCAAAACGCGTCGGCCCCTCTGCCCGGCGCAGAGGGAGGGACCGGACGGGACGGGCGAGGGGCGCAGGGGGCTGGAGGGGACCTTCTCCTGCCCACACCGCCGGGAAACCGCAGCTCTTTAAGGGAGGGATGCGGGACCCGGGGTGCGGGATTCCCGGACATCCCCTCCAGGGCAGGCGGTGCCCGCAATGTGTTGCTGCGGGATTCACCCCCTTCAGCTCCCCTCAGCCCATCCTCGCAGCCACCGAGCCCGCTGCTCTGTGCAGCCTCCCGCCGATCCGCCCTGGGGCTGAGCTGTGCAATTCCCTCGCCTTTCACCGTGGGTTGTTGTTTTGGCCCGAACCTTAGTCACATCCCTATGGATGGCACGATTTGCACGATTCTTCCTTTCAAGTTGACCCTTCCCAGCTCCTTCAGCAGCTCAGCCCCTCACCTCTGCGTGCCCTCCGGCTTCCACAGCAGCATCCCTCCCCAGCCTGTTGGCGGGGAGTTCCCTGCTCACCTTCCCTCCTCTGGAGAAGGCAGAGGCGTTATCCAGCACTGCCTCTGTCCTGAATTGTCTGTACTTCAGACCAGAAGCCACCTCAGGCTCTGTCAGCTTCAAGCCTTTGGGGCTGGATTCCTACTCGGAGAACAACGACACCGCTTGCTTACAAAACTGATGGAAATGCAGTCAAAAACAGCAAAGAGAAGAGTCACGCTCAGGACCTGGCAGTGGAAACATCGGGGCTTCTCCTCTGTTTGCCACCAGACCTGCTGAGACAGACAGCAGCTGCCGGTTTGGACACCCAGCAGGGCAGGGCTGGTGAGGTGCTGCAAGCATCCCCACCTCATGTCCCATCACCATTCCCTCCTCCCTGCTCAGCCCCGTGGAAGGTGGTGGGAGATAAACTGGGGCTTTCCCCTTCAGGGTGAGGCGCAGGAGCTATGGTCGTGGTGGGGACCTGTCCTGCCTGTGTCTATGATGTTCTTTAATACCTTAGGAAACGTAGGGGACTGCAGTCTGCAGGGATCCCAGTCTGTCCCCCCCTCCCCATTTGCCAGCTAGGAATGCTCTTTAAAATGTATTAAAGGGGGAAAAAAATATCCAAGCTCTATTAAATGCAAAGAAATCATGAAAAACAACAAGGAACAAAAGCTCTCAATCCTAGCTGAGCACTGCACAGACAGGAACCTGCTCTGACGTACATGAGCACCCCATAGGGATTAACTCTCTCCTGCCCAACAAAGCCAGCCTCCTAGTTTCTACTTTGCAGCACATTTTGTGTGCTATAAATGTATTTAATCTGGCCAGATAGGGAGATTAAAAGGTACAGGCTTAGTGCCTACCTGCAGCTGCCTCCACCCAAAACAGTCCCACAACCCTGGTCCAGGATTTCCCTGCCTGTGTGACAGATCCGAAGAAATTCCCCTTGTGAGGCAGACACAAGAAACAGGCAGCAGAAGCCTGAAGCAGAACGAAAAGGGGAAGCTTTTGGAGTCATTTCCCCCTTTGCTTTCCTGTAGTAAATACACAGAAGGGAGGTTCGTGCATGTCTACTACCAACCAGTTAATATTCCGCCATCCCTCACCCCTTAACTGAGGTTCCTAAAGCCCTTTGCAGCCACTGCTACCTTCAGTCACCGGTACCCCCATTTAGGAGGTGGTTGGTGTGATTAACCCCTTTGTACAAAGAGGGGCAGTGAGCTATGGAGGGGACTTGTGTAAAGGACCTTACAGGCAGTACCCGGAACAGAAATTAGGAGGTGGGATTCTCAGGTTTTACTTGAATCATTCAGGAGTCTTCCTTTCCCCAAACCTGCAGTGCCAGACCACTGCAGCATCAAACACACCACAGCATCCTCCATCTTCCTGCCACCTTTGGTACCACATCGGGGTGAAGGGATGTGGAGCCTGCAAGCCTCCAGACCCTCACCTGCCCTTCTAGGGACTGCCATTTAGAAAGCTGGATTGGGAGATTCACACTTTTGGCTATCATCTGCATTGTCCTTCGTTTCTATAATAGAGCATCATCACCGAGGAGGGAATTACATGGAAATGACTTGCTTCAGGTACTGTGTCACTCCATCTGTCCCATGTTTAAGCACAGTGAGAAGGTCTGGTGTTTTTCCTGATGTACCACGTATTCCTATTCCATTTCCTTTCCTTGCATCTGTGGGCAATTCAAAGTCTCACCACGGGACCACCTGCACAAGGATGCAAATCTCAGCTGTGGCTACAGCAAGAAGAAGTGGGAACAGTGGAGAAGAATTCCACTGCCATGACAATGAAGGGAGAGCATTGCCTAAATGAGCTCGTATCCCACCATATTCATCACATTCTGGGTTCTCTCTTTCATTTTACTTTCAGGTCTGACTGGACAACACCAGCTTCCTGGTATCTGCATGGGAGATGTGTAGCCATCAGCTCTCTGTGTCCCTGATAACCAGTGATCATGGTACATCACGGGATCTGAGCAAGAGGCTCCATAGCATCTAAGACAGCAGTGAAACTCCTGTGACAGAGGGGAGATCCTTGAGCACAGGTAGGTCATCATGGGAATGATGTTTTCCTTGAGAAAGCCAAGTGTAAAATAATCCCTAGTTTTCACTCTACTGCAAGAAAATCACAAAAAAAAAGAAGAAACTGAAACTTCTCCCTCAAAAGAAAGGGGGGAAATGGCTTCTTGGGAAGAAGGGATTTGTGGCAGGGAATTCCTCATGTCTGCACATCTGTTCTAGGAAAGGAAATGTTCACGAGTTGCACCCATTTCCCAAAACATCACATCTACTTTTCTTAATTCAATGCTGGTGTCATGCTGGATCTATGCTTTGAGCTCATCCTCAGATGAGATAACGCTAGGCTGAGGATGCCTTGTTAGCATTGCAGCAATGTGGTATGAGACATTCAGGTGTTGCATGCTATGAAAAGCATGGTGGACCAATACTGAATTCAAAGCAAGGTTCTGGCTGATCTTGCTAATCCATTTGCCTGGTGTTTAATGTGTTTGTGCTCTCCACGTGCCAGTGCAGTGTAGAAGTGTTGGGGGCAAGCACCACAGGTGACATCCTTGACTTTTCTGAGCCTCTTCCTCTCAACTGTACCTAAAGCCCTTGCCCTCTACAAGGATCTGTCTAGGAGCAAGTGCCACGTTGGAGAGAGGTCTCAGAGTGTTGTCTATGAGATGGGGGAGATAAGAGGGAGGAAGAGGCAGGTGACAATCGGAATGTGAACAAAACCCCATGCTAATTTCAGGTTTGTGTTGCTCAAAAGCTTCTGTTCAGTGGCATTTGACCAGAAATTGGAACTTCTCAGCTAAGATCAGGCAGACATCAGTGTGGTTCAGTGTTACTGAACGCTATGGAGGAAGGCTTAAAATCCCTTTAGTGCTCCTAATTGCTTAGCATTCATCTACCTCTAGAAAGCCCAGCAAAGACTTGTTTTCATGTTGGTTTAAGTGTCCCAAAACTTGGGCTTGAAACCTAAAACCTTCCTCATCCGTAGCTTTCTTTCTAGCGATGAGACCAGAGCATCACAGATCCTCTTAAGGATCTTAAGTTAAACCCTCTTTCTTCCAGTGTTGCTCTTCTTGTCTCCATTTGCTAATTGTGAACATGGAAACTTGATAGCCTCATGCTAGAGCCTTACAGGTCCCCAGATTATGCAGCAATAATTAAATTGAGGAGAGCAGAGGGAAAGGAATTAATATGAAAAAGAAAAGAAGAAAACAATGCCCAGGAACGTGACAATGCCTTTAAATGTGTGGTGTGTGGCCAGTGACATATGAGTCACTTGAGCCTATCTTTATAAGAGTATGAATAAAACACCCAGCTGGCCTCGTGCCACTGTCCCTGTACATATAGGAGAGCATATCAGCAGCCTCCATTGTCAGCTGGAAGCTTATTGTCATCAAGGCAAGTAGACATCTTAGTCCTTGTGCTGGGGTAAGAGTCACCCTGCGCCTCAGACTCCTATTGCAAGTCTTCCTCAGAGCTGTGCTCCCTAGATGTATTTCTCTTCCTTGCCTTTATGTTCCCATTTGGCTTTCATGATCCCAAGGGAGTTTTCAGAAGTAATAGTAGGTATCTGCGTGTCTTCCTCTCATACTGCCCACAGCTCTTGCAGCTCTGCAGCACAGGTTCAATCTACACTTAGAATCAGTGGGGCTGGAAAAGACCTTTAAGCTCATCCAGTCCAACCATTCCCCAGTACTGCCAAGGCCACCACTAACCCATGGCACTGAGGGCCTCATCTACACGGTGTGTGAACACTTGCAGGGATGGTGACTGCACCACTTCCTTGGGCAGCCTATCAAGTTTCTTCACTTGACATGAATGTGGTCAATGCTGAATCGTTGCACTTATTCTCTGCAGCAAGGAGAGGTCCTCTGTGAAATGGAGGTTGTGGTGTAATTGATACTGGTAAACCCTTTAAGAAAGTTGTTTTGACATCTGTCAGGAACAACGCTGGTTATGGTTGACCCTGCTCTAGACAGCAGGATAGATTAGATAAGCAATACAGGTGCCCTGCTCCGCTGCTTTGTGACAAACCCCTTGGAGAAGTTTCCATCACCATTAGCTTGATGAACCTTCACAGCCAAAATGTAAAGAGGAGCCAAGAGCCTTTTACATAGAATCCCAGACTGGTTTGGGTTGGAAGGGACCTTAGAGCTCATCCAGTTCCAACCCCTTACACCAGAGCAGGTTGCTCCAAGCCCCTGTGTCCAACCTGGCCTTGAACACTGCCAGGGATGGGGCATTTACGACTTCTTTGGGCAACCTCTTACAGTGCCTCACCACTGTCATAGCAAAGAACTTCTTCCTAATACCTCATCTTAATCTTCCCTCTTTCAGCTTAAAGCCATTTTCACTTTGGGAAGAGAGCTTGCAGTAAATCAGTGTACTTCCAAACCTCTGACTGTGCAGATACAGATACATCACAACCGCAGATGTTGGTACCCTGTCATAACAGAGACCAGGGTCCATCTTACCCCACCCTCTGTTGGCAAGGAGCAGACTACAGGGAGGTTATGAGCATAGCATAGCATAAATGCTAACTCAGCCCCACCTCCTGCCCAGGTGAAGCAGCCACTTCCCTTGGGGATGAAAGCCCAGAAAGAGGGAAGAGGGATGGTCCCAGAAGGATGGTGGGAGCACAAGGCCGATGTCACTGCAGCCGCACTCTACAGCCCTTGATCCCCCCAGAATAAGGTGTCTTCTAAGTGGCTCTAAATGGGAGTAACACATGAATTCCCAAATGAGAGGGAATTATGCAACTGTGAGGCAACCGATCTCATGTTCCTAGCGCTGGGAAGGAGAGGAGCCCTCCCCCGCTCCTTACCCGAGCAGACAGTGAGTGGGGTTTCCCTAATGGGAATCCCTCCGCTGCCTTCTCCCCCAAATCCCTGGCTCGTGCGGGTGGGGTGTGCTGCATCAGGCAGAGGAGCGAGGCTTGTTTTCCATTCAGAGGTTCAGCTGAAGACAGATTTGAACTCCACTCTATATTTAAAGGGAAGTGTATTTAAAGGGAGGTACTACTCCTGTAGTAGGCTTAGCCTAAAATGCCCACCTCGATCCGCTCCTCCCGCTTCAGGGAAAGGAGGCAGCTTGGTTCTGCTGCCTCTCACTGTGTCTGTTTGTAAGGAAGTTGTGAGGGAAAAGCTCCGCTATGTGGGCTGAGCACTCCAAGATAGAACAAACCCAAAACCCCACAGAGATCCTCACGACTGAGCTGACAGCCCTCACGTTGGTAAGGATCAGTTGAAGAAGGGGAAGGGCTTTGTCTGCTCCTAACAACCTGGTGCATGTTTGTGCAAGAAAGCCTCTAGCTGGGAGCTCCCCCACATTCCCAGGCTCTTCAGCATCTTCCATCACCTCACTTTAGCATTTACAAGTCATTGATTAACCTCACCCCATGGTTTCCCCAGCTACTCCTGCTCTGTCCTGCTGGGTAAGGCTGCATGGCTTACCCAGGTCAGCCCATGGCAGAATGGAGAGGAAGCCTGAGGAGCATCTGCTCCCAGCTCTTTCCTACCTGTCGGGCCATGTCTGTTCTCTCTGCATGGGAGTGTGGGGAAAACTTGGTGCCTGAATGGGTTTAGGCAGGAGGGAGGGGTGTTATTTGCATGTCAGGATGTGATAGTCCTGGTGAAGGATATCTCCCCCCTAGGAGGCCACAGAGGAATATGAACATCCGCATCTGGTGTGGCTAAGGAGTGGGGCTGAGCCCTGACTGGGAAGTGGGGATGGAGGACAGGTCCTGTCCCTTCAGGTTTGGATTTCCCCAGTGTTGCCAGGACACCACTAAGGGGGAAAAGCTAAAGCCCCCCATGCCAGGAACCTCCTCTGCCCTCACCTCCCAGGGTGCAAGAGACCTTTGGGCTAGGGATGGCTCCAGCCTGTGAAAGAGCTAAGGAGCATCTAGGAGACAAAAAGCAGAAGCATCTTCTCAATAACAGGAAGGGCATTGTGCCAGGATGGAAAAGCTGGCTTTGCATCCCAGCAATGCCATAGACTCCTTCTATAGCCTTGAGTGAATCACCCACCTTTCATTTAGATATAAAGTAAGTGTAAAGGGCTTTTCCCTTTTGTCTTTATTCTTTCCTTCTTCTTTTTCTCTTCACATATTGAGCTTCTTGGGCAGTCTCTTAGTACTGGGCACATACAGCTCCTAGCATTTGATCGTGCAGATCATATTAGCTTGTTTACCTCCTCCCTCAACATAAAGGAAAACTCCCCATTAAAATCCCTGTAGGAATACAGAGCCTGGGAGAGGTTATTTTGAGAAGGACAGAATGGATGGAGGGAGGGGGAGAAAGGATTTTGTTATAATGCAGGCACTGCCCTTCCTAAGCCAGGCTGAGTTTGCCTCCTAGAACTGGGTGATAAACGCTACTTTGCTGTGTGGCCACCCCTGCTTTCAGCCGTTCTGAGCTCAATCTTCCTGCTGCAGCGCATGTGCTGCCCTCAATTAAAGAGGGAAAGCCACAGCATGAAAGAACCCCCTGATATCCTGATTCTTCTCCCACTGCCTTGAGTCTCCATAGCAGGGAACTGTGAGCAACCCCCCATTGCAAACAGCACCCCCCCCAGTGTAAAAATAGCAGCACAGACATAAACTTCAGGGCAATCACTGCTTGGTTTCAAAATATTTGCTCTGCTCCTGCCCTGGCCTTTATCTCTCAGGCCTCCCTATGTCACTGAAGCAACATTCAACAGCTCCTCACCGGGTCTGCCCGCTCCAATGTGCTCCACCATTATTAATGGAAACAGTCTCCATCTCCCAGCCTTTAAAAAGACACCCTTTGCTAAATATAGGCGATCTGCGCGTGCCGAGCTACTACAGGGCAGAGGGAGAGGGACCAAAATATTGACATGCACTGGGTGTGTATAATTTGTTTTGATTCCTGCTCTATCTCTTCCCTCCCCTCCTTCCCCAGTGCCAATCTGTGCATAACCCACACACCTTGATGGAAAAGCTGCTGTTATTCAGCAGGAGGAATGCGGCTGCTGCTCGCAGCCTGGCTCCAAAGGAGTTTCCTTTGTTTATTTTTCCATCCTCTGTCCAAACGGTGTCAATGAGAGCGGAGCTTACGGAGCTATTTATAGCCTCTCGCCACACTAGGCTGCACCTTGCCAGCAGCAGCAGCAGCAGCAGCAGCTGCCCAGGGGGGGCTGGATGGGGCAGGCCATGGGGCAGGCTATGGGGAAGGGCACCCAGGCAAGGACAGAAGGGAGGGATAAGCATGGAAGGCAAGGAGGGAAAGCAGAGGAGGTATGCAAATCTGGGGACATGGTATGGAAGGGGCCAAGGGGAGCTGTCTCTGATGTTCAGCAGGGGATGGAAGCTGGAAGAATCAAAGATTGTATTGGGAGAGATTTGAGGAGGGAGGTGGGAGGCAGCTATTCCCCTGGTCAGGATGGATGCTTTGAATGAAACCATCTTGGGGAAACCCTTGCCTGGGAGCTGGTCAGAGCGGGACCTGCCTCTTGGGAAGTGTGTTTGGGGGATGCAGAAACATCCCATCTCACCCGGTACAGAGGGAGAGCTCAAAAAAAGAGCAGTTCTGGAATCTATCCCGTGGGGAGGGGGCGATTGGTCCAACGAGAGCTGTAACTGGGACAGGGGGACGCTAGGGGACACTGGGCTTTGTGCAGCCCATTGCCACAGGGGAATGGGTGCAGGGTGTGCTCCTCACCCCTTTCCCCAGCATCTCCCTGGTTTGGGATGCTGGGCTCTGCCCTTTGCTGGAGCAGAGGAGCAGAGCACGTGTGCAGCATCCCCCCAGGAGGGGCTGGGTTCCTCCTCCCCAGCCCCTCCGCTCTCATTGAGCTGAGCCTTGGCTCCCCCCGGGGGTCCTGCCTGCTTCCTGCACCCCACTGGGGACATTTCCCCTCCCTGCCCGTGGGTGGGTTTGATTCGTGCCTGGCTTTCTGTGCACACGTGTGCCGGGGGCAGGCTCCTAAGCGCGGGTGAGGGTACCCTACCCAGTAACCAGGCAGGCTCTGAGGCTCGGTTGGCATCTGTGTGTTGTTGTTGTTAGCATTAATAAGCTTGCCCTTGGTGCAGTCTGCAGGGCTCGAGGTGCTGACTAAGGCGCAAAAATCCTGGGAAGGGGGCGGGGGGGGGGGGGGAGCGGGAAAGGGAGCTCACATTTGGGATTGTGTATGAGTACATGCCTTCCCCCCCCGAGTACGTGTCCAGAGTCGAGGGCCACCCTGTTTTTCCTAATGGAGTGCAGGCAAAAAGCTGCAGTTTCTGCTTGAGGTATTGCTTGAGCTGGCAGGGAGAGCTGGGCTGGCCAGATGGAGGGATGAGAGGGAGGCAGGGAGAGAGAAGCAGGCAGGGATGGGAGGGGGGGAGAAGGGAGCTAGACACCTACGCAAACACAGAGTGAGAGGAGATCCTTGGATGCAAACACAGACACAGGCGTCCTCCTCCTCCTCACATGCCCCTGATTCATTTCCACATGCCATACACGTGACATGCTAATTCAGGGCTACTACAGAACTCCAGGGCGAGAGAGGAACAGGAGAGAGAAATAAAACCCAGTAAGACACCAAACTGCAGACTGTTAAAGGGGATTCGGTGCCGCTCCTCCAGACCCCAGCCCCAGGCTCCCTCCGGGCGCCCCGAGCCTCATGCCCCCACGCACCACCAGCACCATGCGGGAGCGGTTCCACGTGTCCCTGCACAGACAACCAGCACGGTGCCAGCACAAATCCCACCCTTCCCCAGGACCGGGGTTACATCAGCCGCACGCTCCCCTCCACATCCCTGCGGCACGGCGCAGGCTGGGGCAGAGCGAGCCTCTGCTTTCCGCCCTGAAACCGGGGGCTCGGTGAGCTGGAGTCTATATTTAAACACAGGCACATAAGCCCTACGTGCTGGGCGGGGGGGAATAAGCTCCAAACAACCTCGTTACAAGCCCCGGAGATCCTCAAGGTAAATGGAGTGATCCCGCAGCAGGGCAGGGAATGGTCCCGACTGCAGCCCCCCCTACGCTTCAGGCTGCTTTCCCCACCTCCATCCCCAGGGCTTGGTCCCCCAGCCTGCCCCCATTTCCAAGCCATGGCAGGCCACCTCCTCTGCCTGATTCCAACAGTCGCATCCCCACTGTGACAGGGAGCTGAAAAGGAAGGGAGGAAGAATCCCAAATACAGCTCCGGCTGTGGGTGGGCTGGTGTAGCTGTGGCACTATGGCTGTTCCGACCCCACTGGGGTTTACACCAAGGTAATAGCACAGGTTTATTCTCTGTACTTGTACCTTTGCCCAGGTTATGCAGCTCTTTCTTACCATCCACTCTTCCAGTGCTGGGTCCAAAATGAATGAACCACCTGGATGCATCATTTCTATCATGCAGACATAATACCAGCACAGAGCCCTGCAGCCCATCGCCAGCCAGCTTCCTCCCACCCCCTGTTTAAGGCTGCATTCATGCAAAGACCTGGAGAGCTTCACCCTCTCAGGCACTACCAGGTGTGCCAGAGACAAGGGCAAGGGAAAGCAGATTCCCTCTTCAGAGCACCGTTGTTTCAGTGCGGGGGAGGCAAGGACTCCTACCTCATGGTGGAGGAGCCAAAGAGGGGACCAGATCCCTGGTTCACAGCAGAGCAAACGTGATGAGCAAGGGTGAGAAACCAACCCTCTGAAGTGTGCTTGGGAGTGGGGGGGGGGGCTGCCAGCAGCAGCAGGGTTAGACCTGTCCCCAGCAAACAACCAGCGTTGGTGGGGGCTTCCAGCACCCTTTGGGGTTAGCCTTGAGCCCCCCAGCTCCCGCTGCAGCAGTCAGTGTGATGAGGACTGAGGCCTGCACAGAACATCCAGCTGGAGAGATGCTCTTCCTTTCAAAGGGGCAGGTTGTTACACTCTGGCCAACAGAGGGGCAAATCCCTAAACCTCTCTCCTACACCCCCATTTCTGCTGGAAAACAAGACAGGGAAAGGGGCCAGCAACGTCAGGGAAAAGCTGTATCTCAGCAGAGGCATCTTTGTATTAATTTCTTCCTTGATTTACTGGGCATGAGACAAGGAACTTGGTGGGGTTGATCCCTCTGTAGCATGGAACACTAAAGATATTTTGGGCCCTATCAAATCCTTAGGATGCTCTTGCTAACTGGAGTAACCCTCCAGACGTCTCTAACAGGAGCACAAATCCAGCATGGCAAAGCCAGTCTTCTCCTGGATAGCATCTTGTGCGTCGTGCCTTTGAAAAGCAGAGAGGGAAAACTTGGGCTGCAGCCCTGATAATGTTCTCCTGTGAACAGGTGGCAGCTCCAGTTCTTGATCCAAGTGCTGATCCTTCCTCTTTTGGGGAACCAGGGGAGCTGGCCCCTGGCCCCAAGAAAGACGCCTCAGCAAGCTGCCTCCTCCTTCTGCATTCCCAAAGAGGAAAGAGCTGATCTGGTTTACTGCTTGCTCTGCACCTCCCCATGTGTGAAGGGGCTTTCTCTGCAAGACTGAATACCTTGAACAAAGACCTGTGAAGGAGAGCACGCATCAATCCCAGATTTGGCTGCCATCGTTTTTATTAGAGACACCCTGCTCGCTCAGGAGGAGAAACCTGTGTCAGTTCATGCAAAGAGTGAGAGGAGAAGGTGGAAAGCACTCATGTTAAATATTCCACCTGGGTATTTTAAGCTGACAGGCACACGAAGTCAAAAAACCCCACAAGCTATAGAAGGCTGTGTAAGGCTCACTGAAAAACAAGGCTTTCTGTCTAAGGCAGAAGAAACAAAGGTCACTTGGAACACCCACTACCGTATGTATTTTTAAGCTCTTATTATGTCTGTTCTCAGAAGCCCTAATCATGATTGAGGTCCTTGTGTGTACAGATGTAAAGGTAAGGTGCCAACCCCAAAATACTTCTAATGATGTGGACACAGAGGGGGCCACGAATACACACATGCACAAGTGTGTGTGTGTATCTTATGTGTGGCATCCTTGCTCTTCAGATATTGCCCAGTGCCAGACAGAATCATAGAATAGTTAGGGTTGGAAAGGACCTTAAGATCATCCAGTTCCAACCCCCCTGCTATGGGCAGGGACACCTCACACTAAACCATGGCACCCAAGGCCTCATCCAACCTGGCCTTGAACACTGCCAGGGATGGAGCATTTACAACCTCCCTGGGCGACCCATTCCAGTGCCTCACCACCCTCACAGTAAACAACTTCCTCCTTATATCCAATCTAAACTTCCCCACTTGAACCCGTTACCCCTTGTCCTATCACTACAGTCCCTAATGAAGAGTCCCTCCCCAGCATCCCTATAGCCCCCCTTCAGATACTGGAAGGCTGCTCTGAGGTCTCCACGCAGCCTTCTCTTCTCCAGGCTGAACAGCCCCAACTTTCTCAGCCTGTCTCCATACAGGAGGTGCTCCAGCCCCTGATCATCCTCGTGGCCTCCTCTGGACTTGTTCCAACAGTTCCATGTCCTTTTTATGTTGAGGACACCAGAACTGCACACAATGCTCCAGGTGAGGTCTCACGAGAGCAAAGGGACAGGATCACCTCCTCCAACCTGCTGGTCACGCTCCTTTTGATGCAGCCCAGGATACGGTTGGCTTTCTGGGCTGCAAGCACACACTGAAGCCGGCTCATGTTCATTTTCTCATCAACCAGCACCCCCAAGTCCCTCTCCGCAGGGCTGCTCTGAATCTCTTCTCTGCCCAAATGATACTCCCCCAAAAAGCAATGAGGAAATCCCTGACCGAAGAGCATGCAACCACAATTTCTGAGGGCTTAGGCTGAGCTTAACAAGCTGCCACATGCACGTTGCAGGCTGGGAATCCTGCCTCTCCGTGTCTCCGGTAACCATGAGACTGCACTCCTTCCCATGTCGGCAGGAACAAAGGTTTTCTTCTTTGTAATTACATTAATACCTGTTCTTCCCTCATGCTGGCAATTTGGTTGATTTCTTGTTTATTGCTTTTCACCTTCCACCATCAATAATTCAGCCACATAGCCCCCAGGAGGTGGAGAACTAACTACTCATTTTACAGAGACTTGCCTAGAAAAGGAGTGATGTGCTAGCTGGGATCAGAGCCCCGGCATTCCCAGTTCCTAACCCCAGCCACAATCCTGGAGACAGCAATCCCACGACCTGCAATGCCAGGGCTGTCACTAGCTCTGGGAGGTTTATTCCAGCTTCTGTCTCCTCGGGTTTTGCCATGAATAACAACTGCAGGATGTGACCCTAATTGTAAATGAGGTCTATGGGCAGGTTCTGTGCTGTTGGTGTTGCTGCTTTGCCTCTGGTAGGTGCATTTTGTCTTGTATTTCCCAAATCAAAGTGTCGCACCCAGGTCTTCCCAAGGAGTCCCCCTGTGGATAAGGTCTATGGGGTTTATTTTGGTTCTCAGTAAAAAGAGGTGCTCATAATTAAACTGCTGCTGTAGCCAACGCCAGAAAATCCCATATTATGAACTGGAAGGGGTGAGGAGAGAAAAGCCTGCAAAGAATCAGCTCCACTTGTGCTCTCTAGCGAGTGTCTGAGCCATATAGGTCAGGCAGAAGCCATTTGCTTTGCTGTACCTGCTCCAGGGATGAGCATGGGGGCTGCATTCTGCATATGTGTCAGCCGCCTTGCTTTTCAGTTCGCTTCAATTAGCTAAACCCTCCTCAGAACCCTGTGGAAACGCATATCCCTTAAATATCCCTTTACTCCTCGAGCAACGGCGGGGGGGTTGGGGTGTGCGCGCTTTTATATCCGTTCCCTTTGCGTGCTGCCCTTTCAGCTCATCATTCCCAATCTCCGGCCATCACTTCGGCTGCCGTGGGCTGCGTTTTAACCCCTCCGGTTCCCTCCCCCCCCCTTCTATGCGCCGCTGAGCCCCCCGCCGGGGTGCGGCGCGGGAGCAGTTCCCACGCTTGGCCACCAGGGGGAGCGAGCTCCTGTGATTCATAAAATGTGCCTCCATTGACAAAAAAGCGGCGGGCGATCGTGAATGGCGAGTGCGGGAGTTCCCGCTGCCGCCGAGCGCACGGGCAGGGAAGGGCCGGGGCTGGCCCTGGGGTTGGTGCGCAGGGATACGGGGATCCCAGGGGGCTTCTCTGGGCCTTGATCCCACTGAAGTCAGTGAGTTCGGGGGGAGGAGGGGGGGGGGGATGGTGCCAGGGAGCACAGTTCTGCTCCCAAACTCCGCTGAAAGTAGTGGCAGCGGCAGCACCGAATTCAGGAGGTGGTGGTGTCACGGGCTCCAGCCCACGCTGGCTCTGGGGATGCTTTGTGCGTTCCTATGAGGTTTTGCAGTACATGTGGTCAGCTGCCAAACGTTTTTAGTTAAGGGGAGAGGAGGCTGATGGCTAAGAAGGATGTTTACACACAGAATGTTTAAGCAAACTCGACGTCCATCTCCATCTCCCAACCTGGTGTGACCGAACCCATCCTCACCGTGGTAAGTTCCCTGGTTTCTGCTATTCCTCACCTACAGCACTGCAGTGGGGTTTGGGGGGGTTGCATCAAAGGGCAACCAGAGGGAAGAGAGTGGGGCTGAGCACTGAACCCGGGGATGCTTTAGCCCAGTTCTGCTATGGTCTTATCAGGTGTCTGAGAGTGCTCTGATTAATTAAAGGCCTAGGAATTGCCAATGGCCGCTGCAAACTCTTGCTTTCAAACATTTCCCAATGCAATGGATAGAAGAAAATACGAGATGGGTGTTTATGGCTGGGCATCTCACAGTAAACAGTAGCTTCAGTGGCTTTTTAGAGTTCTATCTTCACAATCCAAAATGGAGCCAGGTGTGCTGGGAGTCAGTTTATAACTTTGCAGGATATGAGTCAAAATGTGCAGCTCGGGGCCAGTAACTCCAGTGACTGCAGTGGAGTTCAGCCAAGGATGGCAAAGCGAAGTGGTCAAGGTGGTCCTAAACAATATGAGATAAGGGAAAGCAATCCTCACTTCTGCTTGCCCTCCAGCCTATGCCTGTCTGCTGCAACCCCTCTCCAACAGCGAGACCTTCACCCACTGTGGGCTGGAGCCAGTTGAGGGCTGTTCCAGCGGCTGTTCCAGACTGCCTTGCAATAAGGGAAAGGGTTGCAAAGAACAAGTCTGACCCCACTCTCTGAATTGTTTCCTTCCTCCCTTTCCTCTCTTTGATGGCAAAGGGGAGGGAAGGAGCAAGGCAGAAAGAATAAGTGCCACAGCATGCAGAGGGGAGATACTGGACTGCTCCATAGTGACAAGCCAGTGCGTCACAGAGAGCACCTCCTCCAGTAACCACGCAGGGGAGGACCAGGCCTATAGCCACCCTTACTTAGCTTCAGTGATTCAGCCTTAAAGCCCCTTCGCCTCACTTATAAAAGGCAGAAAGCCCCTACCGTGCAGTTCAGAAGGTAACCTTCCCCTCTGTCTCCATCTTCCCCCCTGCACAGGTACAAGCAGGACACAGATGCTGCAAGGTTTTATGCAAAAAAGGCATAGGAGGAGCAGACTGGGCTCACCTGTGGTATGAAACAGATTTAGCTCTTGAACGAGTTTGCCCAAAATGGTCTCTCTGAGACTTTGAGTTACAGTGCAGTGGAGGTAGAAGTAAGCCTGCAAAGGGCTTTCCACCTTGAATGATGCTCTGGTGCAACAGTGATGTGCATGTATGACAAAACCACTGGGAGATCAGCAGAAACCAACCCAGCCTGAAGTATTCCGTACCCTGAACCATCACCTCTGAGTCTGTTGCATAGGGGTCTCTTGTCAGAAACTGTGTGACCATTTCATGATGCTGACCCATGGCATGGGCAAAGCTTTGGGAAGTCCAGTTCACCCCTGGGACATGTCTGGTTAGGCAGGATGCAGAATGGATGCCTTTCACTGTGTTACCAGTTTGCCAGGGTTTTGGTAGTGCCAGAGATGATTGTGATTTTGCTTTTGTTAAATTCCAGATGAATTCCCATCCCTCAGTGTCCTTGCACTCTGTGCAGATCAGAAACTCCCCTTTGGACCTCAAGGGTAGGCAGCCCTCCACCCCACGGGAAAAATGACATCTTCCTTTGACCTGGCGCTGGACACAGCCACTTACATATGTGCTCTGATGCCTGTGCAGCCTTGCAGCCTCTAACACCCCTAAACCCATGTGCCATGCAGCCTATCCAGACTGTGAATCTCCTGGTTTTCCTTCCAGGAAACCTTCTGCAGTAAATCACAGGAGTCTTTAAACACAGGATACCAATTTGATTAAAAAGGTGAAAACAGCAAGATGGGTCTGACCCACCTACAGTTACATTTGGTCACCTACCTTGTCCATCCTCCCTCCCCTTTTCTAATCCTTCTTTGTGTGGTTCCTATCGTGTTCCTCAGTTACAGGTCCCCATTTAGCATGTCATCTCCTTGTGTACAGGGTGCTCTCCTCTACTTCACCATCAAGCACTGTGTGCACTGCACTGCCTTCCCTCACCATTATTTAGTGCTCACAACGTTTGCTGCTGCATAGGTAGCGTGGTGTCTCCCTGCTCTTCTAGAAAACTCTGATATTCGCAGGACTGCAATGCCTGAGAAGTCAGCAACAAAACACTAAGAGAAATATCCCTCCCCAGCACAACCCTCACCGCGTCCTGCTGGCATTAGCTCCTGGGAATGGCACAGCAAAAAGTGAGAAGCCTAACAAATAGACCTGAGACACTCTCTTTGGGTGTGCTATTATTAGAATCACAGGCAACACATTGGAAACCCAGCATTTGTCTGCATCTATTCCGAGTGTATTAACTGTGTTGACTGTAGCTGTATTGATTAGCTGCTGGAGCAGCCTGGAAAAGCTGATATCATGGTACAGTGCAAGGTCTATGTCGAGAGTTGGAGTGTAGGTTATTTGGTTTTGCCCATGTGCCCGTAGTCATCTCTTGTGCAGATATCATAGAATAGTTAGGGTTGGAAAGGACCTTAAGATCATCCAGTTCCAACCCCCCTGCCATGGACAGGGACACCTCACACTAAACCATGACACCCAAGGCCCTGTCCAACCTGGCCTTGAACACTGCCAGGGATGGAGCATTCCCAGCCTCTCTGGGCAACCGATTCCAGTGCCTCACCACCCTCACAGGAAAGAACTTGTTCCTTAGATCCAATCTAAACTTCCCCTGTTTCAGTTTGAACCCATTACCCCTTGTCCTATCACTACAGTCCCTAATGAAGAGTCCCTCCCCAGCATCCCTATAGGCCCCCTTCAGATACTGGAAGGCTGCTCTGAGGTCTCCACGCAGCCTTCTCTTCTCCAGGCTGAACAGCCCCCACTTTCTCAGCCTGTCTTCATACAGGAGGTGCTCCAGTCCCCTGATCATCCATGTGGCCTCCTCTGGACTTGTTCCAACAGTTCCATGTCCTTCATCCATAGCTCAGTGGTGTACATCAGTGGCTGTTGGGAGAGGTGGGGGGATGAGCAAAGCCATCTCATGGAAGGAATCTATAGAGAAAGGGAAAAGCCATCATGACTTCTAGTGTGATGTATGTAGGCTCAGCACTTGAACATAGGCCAAGACTAACTTGTGCCTGTTTGCTGTGTGTGACCTTCCCCTGTGTTTTGCCACACCATGGGAGGTGTTAGACTTTGTCCAGGAGCTCTCCATGCTCATTCCCAGCACTGCAGTGGTGGATGAGGGAGGGTGCCGGTGTGCAGGTGAGGGCCCTGCTGTGGCACAGCGCCCAGAGGGCAGAGTTGAAGCCACATTACAAACAGCAGCTTGTGTGCAACACAGTTCTCTATCCCCAGGGCTCCCATGTGCTTTCAGCCACTCTCTGCCTCCCTGCTTCCTGACAGGAAAAGAAGGAAATTTAATTCCCTCTAAGCAAAGTTTTGGAACATCCAATTTTCTTCAGTTCACACACACCCACAATACACAACCTTCTCCATGTCCAGGGCCCAGATCCCCACACTGTATTGCACACTGCTTCCCTCTCCCTTATGGTCCTGTGTTTGCAGGTACCAGCATGGTGCCTTGAAGAGGAGCTAGGGAAGGACTGGAGAATGGCTTGGGATGACTGAACACATTTGAGATGTGAAAGGAGCAGATATGATGACCAGAAGACCTGGAACAGAGCACTCTGGAGCCCCATGAGGTAAGGATACACTGGCACAGGGTGCCCAGAGAAGCTGTGGCTGCCCCATCCCTGGCAGTGCTCAAGGCCAGGTTGGACACAGGGGCTTGGAGCAAGCTGCTCTAGTGGAAGGGGTCCATGCCCATGGCAAGGGCTGGAACTGGATGAGCTTTAGGGTCCCTTCCAACACAAACCATTCCTTGATTCTATGATTCTGTGTTGGTTGTGAAGTCTGTGAAGCCCAACTGCTCGGCTTCTCCCATTCCTCTCCACTGCTTTCACCCACCATGTTCCTTCTGTCTCTTTTTACTCCCCTATGGTGCTTCAGCTGCTCTGAAAACTCCCCCATTACACCCATACTTTGTACCTCTATTCTTCTGACACCCTGCTCTTTCTCTCCATGCATGCACTGCTTGCTTGCAGCTCTCGCTCTTTTCCTCCTATGTGTCCATCTCAGCTTTACCCTTCTCCTTCCCACCCCACACCTGTGAGATGGATGCATGGCAGTGCTGTGAGACATGATGTACCAGGCTCAGGGTGGCAGGACAGGGAACGAGACCCAAGGTCCAGCACCAGGCTGCTCCTGGTGCATCGGGAAGGAGGTTGGCAGCCCTGGGAATTCAGAGGTTCATTCTTGGTGGAAGAAAAGTGCTGCATGAAGGAAAACACTGTCTGCACAGCTCCGAGCGGCTCCGGCCAGAGACGGGCTCGGTGCCCAGCAGTAGGGCAGTGAGATGGATGCAGATTCCACCCTAACACATTCTGCTTACACAGCAGAAGGGAGAGGGTTTCTAACCTAGCTGGCCTTCATCCTCCACCAAGCCCCTCATCACAATTCTGGGTTAGAGTAACAGCTCTAGTCCCTTGCCTTTTGTTTCCTTTCACCTTTTAACCCCCTTCTTATAATGGCTTTTTCCTTACCAGAGTCCTATTCTCTCCTTCCCGTGCTTTCCTCCAGCCCCTTCTTCTTGCTGCATCCAACCAACCCACCCTGCCCCTCTTCAGTCAACACACATGCCCCAAAGCCTTCCCTCTGTTCATCACCACTCCCCCCAGAACCATACAAAACTCAGAAACCTCTAGAACAGTTTGTGCTGAAGGGATTTTCTATCAGTGCCTTATCGGGGCAGACGACCAAGTCGTTTGTTTTTCTTTGGCTGCGTTCACTTTCCTTGCTCCAGGTAACCTAATCCTGTTTTTTCCTTCCCCGGCTTCTATCTTCCCTCAGTTAGTCATTGCTGATTTTCCCCTGACTACTTACGTCTCTAAAACAACATTGGATTGTTTATTTTCGAGCTCTCACAAATGTTGTTTTTAAAGCTGAGATTGTGGGGTTTGGATGAAAGGCAGCCTCGCAAAACGCAAGCAGCGCGTACATCGCTCTGCTCCCGAAAGCCATCAGGAGGAGAAGTCACCTGCACGGTGCAGGGGTGCAGCTCGGGTTCAGCCAACACCCGGTGTCACCTGGAATCATTGAGTTGTTTTGCCAGCAAGATGCCTGGGAAGCTTCTTGCTCGGCACATGTCTTACAGCTCATGTGCACTCCCTTTGACTCGATCTTCTGCCACGAGCTGCTGTGGGGACTCGAGCTCAAAGGTTTTGCCCTTTTGCAGTCCAGTGTCATCAAGGGGTGCTGGGTCCAGTGAAATGAATACCAAAGGATGGTCCAGTCTGCACAGGACCACACCACCTTTTGCAAAGTAGTGATAACACCAACGGTAACACAAAGATGAATGAGGGCATGAATGAATGATTCACATCATGGCCGTGCTTTCATTCTTCCCCTTGATTCTCCCCTCAGAGCTAAGGGTGGAGCCTCTGCGCACACCGATGCTAAACTTGGAGTAGTCAGCAGTCTGCAGATCCTCTTGCAGCCATAGCCCGTGTGTAGCCATGACATGAAAAACAGGGACACGTGAGATGCTCATCTCAAGCAGGCTGCGCAGCCACAGCTTCTTGCTTAAATGACTCCAAATTTGCCTCAAGAGATATTAGCCAGGGCCTCGGGGAGGCTGGTGAGCATCACAAAAATCAGATTGAGCATAGGAATATCAAGGTGTGTTGCATACTTCTTCGTTAAGCAGAATATGATGCTTGTTCTTCCTTACAGCAGAGCAATGCACGCTCCCTGGGTTGGATCAGAGCGTGTACAGTACTCAAGTACTGTAGGTAATAAACGGTGTACCCACTAGTGCCGGGCTGCAGCGGTGATTAATCATTTAGGCCCTGATCCTGCAAACATGCATGAGTTTAATGTTACTACTATGAGTAATCCCCTTGATTTCAAATTAGATTAGTCACAGTCTTAACACTTGGCACGTGAATAAATGTTTGCAGGGTGAGAGCCCTATTTATGGCCTGATCTTGCAAATTATTGCTGTCTAGCACAATGCCTCTGCTCCTGAATAGTTTCACGGATGAAACAAAAAAAAACCCACAGGAGAAAAGGTTCAAACGCTCCCTTGAATTGTGAAGGTTGCAGGTTGAGATCTGCTGTGTGGTACCTGTGCACAGCTCTGCATAGCTCAGGTCATGGGTGGATCAAGCTGTATCTTGCCATGGGTGTGTGCCTGCTGAAAGCTCTGATGCAAAGCACTTGGAAGGCGATCACCAGCAGTGTTTTTTACTGTCCTTTACCCCTGGTTCTAAGATTTGGGTCTCCCATCTCCAGTGTTAAATGGAATTTTTCTCCTATTTCCTTTTATACGAACGAACGAGAGAGCAATGCCACCGGCTCTGCTGCGTTCAGGTGAAGACAATAAGGAACCCAATAAGCAGCTTGCGAATTTAAATCGTGGCTCTAATCAAATTCCTCTGGGCTGCCGTGTCCTTTCTGTGAAATCAACCTGCATTGAAGGGACTGGGCTGCTGTTTGTGAATGTACCATCTCTGCAAATTACCGCTGCTCCGTTGCATTGTGTTTGTATGAATGGGGGTGACATGTGCTTGCCCACAGGTCCACGTGAGAGAGGTGGGGTGAGGAAGGAAGGATATTTTTAAAGTGAATCTAGAGGGAGAAAGTGGAAGCTGCGGCTTCAGAGAATGTGAATGGTATCCTAAAATAACCCCTGTCATCTGCCCACCCACCCTCTGCCAAAAACCAAGGTGCGGCTATTTGGTTTCAGATTAATTCTTGGCCCCAGAGGGTATCGATAGATCAATATCTTGTGCCTCTGATCTCTTGCGGGCCACCCTTCGATGGCTCATGCAAAGGCTAAAAACAGAAAGATGCAACACAAAAGATACCGCAGTCAGCTCAAGCAAGGGGGATATTTTTAGATCAGAAAAGGGAAAGGAGGGGAGAGGGAAAGAGAAAGGAAAGAGAGGGAGAGAGGCTGGTCTAGGGTTTGCAATCTAATTTGGTCTCTCTCTCTCCCCCCCCCTTCTCCTTTTTTATTCCATCGGTGGTATTTTCCATACAATCTGATTTCTGCCCATTTGGCTGGGGGGGGGATTGGGGGGGGGGGGGAGGCAGCACAGCAAAGCCAGGCTGAAGATTCTGGAGTTTTATGGCTCATTCCAGCTAGTGGCTTCTCTCTGCCAGTTGAATTAATTTGATACTATTTTTGAAAGTCAGTGTTTCTAAGGGAGACCTAATGACGCAATGACGTCAATGCAGGTCAATAGCACACACTGGAGGAACTGACTGTGCTACCGGGAGCCAAGGGCTGGGAGCCTGCTCCAACACCCCAGCTCCCGCACACGAACCCCACCACCATTCCCACCCTAATCCCCCCCACCCCAATAATAAATAACTAATAAATGTTAATGGGGGGGGGGGAGGAGGGGGGGAGGAGAAATCACACATCTATATGTACAGATAGACATTTATCCATATATCCATCCATCCATCCATCCATCCCCCCTCGCTACCTGCCAAAGGCAGCGCTCCCGCCGCGGTGCACGCACACGGAGCACGCAGGGACACGCGTGTGCCCGGCCGGCGGCCGCTGCGCTATAAATAGCGGCGGGGGCGAAGGGAATGGATTGGGGGGGGACAGGGGGGGGATATCGGGAAGGGGGGGGACCGGGAGATAGGGAAAAGGAGGAGGAGGAAGGGTGTGGAGGGGGTGATGCCACCCCGGAGGTGCCGGGCTCGGCGGTGCGGGGGCGTTGCGGGGGCGGCTGTGGGGGGGAGGAGGAGGAGGAGGAGGGATGGAGGAGGAGGAGGGATGGAGGAGGAAGGGGGGGGCTGCTCCTCGCTGTCTCCAAGTCAGGCTCTGAACACGAACCTGCGCTTTTCCCTTTTTTTTTTTTTCCTCCCCTTTTCCCTGTGTTTTTTTTCCCCTCCCCGTTGCCGCTCTCCCGGCAGAGCGCGGGCACACACATTACGCGAAACCCACAGCCTTCCGCGACACACAGCTCCAAACGCTCCAGTTTATTTATACAGCCCCTCCACCCTCGGCTCTTCCCAACCCGTCCCCAAATTCCCTAGAAATCCAGCTAAGGCGTGGGGAAGAAGGGAAAAGCGGTCTCGGAGGGGAGGGAAGTGATTTATTTTTGTTCCGTTTAGGGATGGTTTTGCTTTGGTTTGGTTTTTTTTCTTTCGTTTTTTTTTCCTTTGCGTACAAAAAATAAGTGAAGAAGATTTGGCAAGGTAGGTTTCTGTGTGCGTGTGCGTGTGTGTGTGTGTGTGTGTGTGTGCAGGTGGTTTCGCCTTTCTTTTGCAAAGTTTCCTGATTTCAAGTTGTTGCGATGCTTTGACAAGAAGTAGACTTCTCTGATTTGTTCTGCTGCCTGCCTTTGGAGCAAAGAAAGACTGGACAACATTGCATTCCTTCCCCCCTCCCTTTGCAAAGAGTTCTCGAGGCTGTCGTGTCGTGTGTCCTGTGTGTTTGATGTTCCTGCAGGAAAGCATGCTAGTTTTGTGAGCTCCGACTGCAGGCAGGGAGCTCTGGATTGAAGATCCCCCCCCCCCCTCCTCAACCACTACTTTTTGCAGAGGCTGCAACTTTCACTTTGACACATTTTGGGGTGGAAGGGGGGGGCGGGGGGGGGGAGAGAACGGAACCATGGACTCACCCCGGTAACGAGCTTGCAAATGCAATTTTAATTGCAGAAAGAGTCCAAGTCAGCAGCGTTAAAGCTTAAGGAGGATGGGAGGAAGCTGACATTTCTTGCATAGAGAATTTGCTACCATTGGGAATAGACTGAAAGCTCGGGGGGGGGGGGGGGGAAGAGAGGCAAGATAATAGGAAAATAAATCATGAGACAAAATACTAATTAAAGTGATGCAGGAAAAGTGAGAGGCTGTTACAAGCTCTAACCACCTGTAGAGGGAAATCTTTATACATAGTAATTTCTGATAGCTGATCTATAGAGAAACTAAAGGGAATTGCATGTTCCAAACTTTGCTGCTCTGCAATGTGCAAGCCGAGATGCCAAGCTGCTCGCTTAATTCTCGGGGGCTTGAGAGCTGCAGAAGCCTCTTAGCTTGGGAGAAACCAGGGTTTAGCAGCTACTGAGCCTCAGTCTCCACCTTGGCTGCAGCCATCTGTGGTGCATGTCCTGGTTTTCTTTACTGCTGCTGCACTCAACGTGGTTATCAACAGATGTCTGGCTTGAGAAGAGTGGGTTTGTTTTATTGCTGATTTCAGGCAGGTTTCTTAATGGTGAAAAGTTGGATGAAGGGAACTGTCTAAAGGGAAGGTTTCCAAAGCAGCTGCTCTAACCAGTGGAAAGCCTTTTCCCCTTAGAGAATCCTGCTCAACTTGTGTGTCACCAAAAGAGTCATAACTAATACTTTGTCACAAGTGACACGGGGCACGATGTGAATCATGTGCCATACCTTGTGCAGTGCTTTTGCTTCTCAGGAGCCTCAGGGCATGCAGTGGAACAAGGAAGCAGCCTGACCCAACATGCAGCTGCAGGGTGATAGCCAAATGCCTTAGAAGCACGAGGTGGCACTGGAAGTCAAGGATGTGGCAGGTGGTGCAAAAAGCCTACAGTGAGGTGGTTTGGAGGCATTCTTGCTTGTTCATGCCCTATTTTCACCCACTGTTGTGAAGTGCAGATGTGTCAGGTGATGGGCTGGGGGTTACAAAGCTCTCACCTTGTAATTCTCCAGCCTGTTGCACCATTGGTCCCACCTCCCTGCGGAAATATGGAGATCTTGAGTTAGTTTGGCCTTGAATCACCGGTACTGCCATCTGTTCACCCCTCATCTGTCATTTGCCTATCCAGCTGGGAAAAGGTAGAAATCCTGTGGTTTATTGCTGTGAATCTTGATGTGCACAGCATCGGGGTCATCTGGTTAGTGAGAACTGCAGGAGGTGAAACACCGTGGGGTTTCTTTCCTCTGCATGGTGTTACAACAGCTGGAGTCCATCACCCCGGGGGTGCTGGTTTAGGTCCAGCCTGTGCCTTCGTAATACACATTAGTGCCTCTGGTTTCTGGTTCAATGGCCTGTATCACGTCCAGCCAAAAAAATGCAAGTTGTTCCCAATCCTCACTTTCTGAGGTTTGGGCTTCACCTGTTTTCTTTACCCTGCTCATCACCCCAAACCCCCAAATCTTTGACCAATGAGGATATCTTGAGTGTTTTGAAAGGCCACCAGGTTTAAGCACCTTCAGGAGCTCCTCGCTTGCCACATCAAGAAAGCTGTCTGTGACACGATGACTCTTTGCAATGAGTTTTCATTAACTCCTTTCACTTCCCCTTCCCTGGGAACTTCTGAGGTCCTCCACATGGTCTTCTCAGTACAAACTCTCTTTAACCCAGATATTCTCACATCCACTTCACCTATGAGTCACTGCACTTTCTAGCCTACAATTACATTTGCATAGCTTGTGCAATAGGGGGAATTCTCCAGCTTGCACACAGCTCATCTACCTTCCTGCAGCAGTTGCTGTGTCTTTTCATGACAGCTTTAGGATTCTCTGTGTTGAAAGAGTGAACCACTACCTTTTTTTCTGCTGGGTCCTTTCTCTCTGCTTCCTAGTCCAACAATGAACAGGACTGCATCAACACAGGATCTTATCCTCAAAGTGCTTATCCAGGTTTAGATGTTTGTGATGAAGGATATTCCTCATTAAGGCTCTTCCAGCTTCACATGTTCTTCTGCTACTCTTCATTTTCTCATGTCAAACTATGTCTTGTGGTGCCACTTATCATGAGGAGGCCACATAAACTAGTTCTAACACGAAGCTTTTATTCAAGATCATGGCAGCATAGGCCACAATGCAACACATTAAGAGTGAGAGGTGGCCAGCCATGAAGATGAAAATCCTGTATTTCTTCTCACAGTCCCTCTCTGAATTGTCTTAATAATAACTGCATCATACTATTAGAGATCTAGATACAGTTGTCTTCATAGAAAATGGGCAACTAAATAGTACTTTCTTACAGAAGAAACCTTCAAAGAGGCAATCCCACACTGCCTTATATACTTTAGGAATAAGAAGCAAAACTCTTCTGCTCAACTACATATGTAGTAGAAGGACTGGACAAGAAGTAAGTGCTGGTGAGGTAGAACAATATTTTCTTCTTTCATCAGACATTTTATGCTACTTTATGTTCATTGATCAATCAGGCTTCAATTGTGCTAAATACTGTACTTAATGAATGGATAAGTGGAAGAACAAAACAGTTTCTTGCTTGGGCTAATCTTTAATTGATAGAAAAATGAAGAAGAGGGCACAAGTCCACAAACTGCCTGGCAGAAGTATTACCCTCTCTCAATGTTATCGCAGACCTCTCTGAAAGACACTCCAGACTTCATTGACACCCATGTGCAGTCTCAGCACCAGGTTTATTCCCCTCTACTTTCTCATTTGAAAAACTAGTATCAAGCCAAGAAGAGTGGCTCGACTCATCCACAATACTCCAATGAGGATTTTCGGTACTTCGTGGTATTTTTCCCCTCAAAACACCAGGATCACAAGTAAGGTTGTAAGATTGTCTCACCCCTGACATTTGCCTTATTGCAATGCATTCCTGCAAATTCTTGTTGCATAGAAGCTTCAGTTTATTCCATCTTCCCATTGACTCCCACCATGAGTGTGAGGCCGTGCATCTTGCTCTTGCCACTTGTGACATTGCACTCCTCTTTGCTCTACACAAGATCTTCTTCCTATCAACCTGTCTTCTTACTGCGATCATACCAAAATGGTCTGTGTAGCTGGAATATCTTCCTGCAAAATTCAGCTTTACCTTGTCTCTTCCAAAATACAAAACCATGCTGGGACACGAGTCATCTTCTGTTCTCCATGCCCTTCCATTTGGATTGTAACCTCCTGGGGTACGTACTGTATCTTGTTCATTATTTGGCACAGTACCCACCCCCCCATGGGTGTTTAGGTAACAATGACATAATCTGTCGTTATCTTCCTTTTCCTCCCCAGTGAATAAGGATCAGCTTTACTTTAGTGCCTCAACCTCTGTTTCCAGGTAGTGGCTCCCAGCTAGAATGTTCCCTGCTCGAATGCTCCATCCCTGGCTGTGTTCAAGGCCAGGCTGAACAAAGTCTTGGGTGACACCGTTTAGTGTGAGGCGTCCCTGCCCACGGCAGGGGAGTTGGAACTAGATGATCTTAAGGTCCTTTCCAACCCAAACCATGGTTAGTCTTTGATTCTGTGCTTGCACGGCATCCAATAGAACGGGAACTTAAACTGTGCTTGCCAATATGTAGCAATAAGGCTCAGTGTTTGAAAGTGTAACTTGTGACATGTGTTGCTAATGTAAGGAGCAATCAACTGATACCATATTAAAGTAAAAAAAAAAGAATTAACACATTTCTAAATTTAGCTAAGTGCTCATTGTCAGTCTTGAACAACAGCTCAGGATAGCTTTTATATGCAAACCTTGAACCACTCAGAAAATCATTACATGGAATATCATTCAGACTTTGTATGTCTCTTCATATAGTCCTACAATAATGGCAATTACTGCAAAAGCAGCACCAAAATGATGATTTGTGAGGGATTTGCAGAAGTATATGTGCTTCATCAGCTGGCTCTGCAGCAGGCATTTAAAGCAGTATGATAATAGCCTGCACTTCTCTGTTGCTCACCCACAGATCTTCAGATAGTCTACTAATACTCAGTAAGTTATGTATGATACTCACTTCCCCATCCGGTTCACATCATGAGCGGGGTAAGTATTAATACACATCTCCTGATGTTAAGAGAATGCGAATGTAGCCACAGCAAGGAACAGACACAGCTGCTACCCACCCTTTGCTTTGGTGGGTCTGCTGCTGAGGGTACAAATAGAGGGAACTACTGTGGCTCCACTGCATGCCTTTGGTCATGCATTGGCTGATGGTAGTGGTGTGATCAGGTGTATGCAATGCAGTGGTGTTTTTTGAAGCCTGTTTTAAGGGCCTATACTCTTTTGAGTATTGAAGTGTGTCCTTCTTCCTGTTAATTTCATGGCATGCCTTGTCTCCTCAGTGCTAGCAGTTAGTCCAGTAGCTGCCACAGGGGAACTTAAGCGTGTCGGAACAGTAAAAACTTGTAGATGTTTCCACTCCCATGCCCAGTGACATGAATTACCTCCTTCCGATCCATGGTCAAATAGCACCACGTACCAATAGCCATAGTCATTTATTTGGCAAAGGGAAAGGACATGAAGTGTTTTAAGTTTCTATAGAGAAGATTCAGCAGCTGGGAAAATAGAAGCCATTGCTGCTTGGCCAGCTGGTCCTCCTGGGACTTCCACGAGTTCTATACACACTGATAGTTTGCCAGTCACAGTCAGGGAACCAGTGGCTTAATTTGTAAACTGTGCATAGCAAAGACAGCTTGGATCCAAGCAGAAACAGCTTGGATCTTGGAGCCATTTATAGGGTTGAACTTGCTATCAGCACGCAGTGCATAAATGTTAACTGGTGATAAAAATAGATGTTCAGACAAAAAGTCATATGTGATCTAGATCTTGTGCTCCATTCATGTTTTAATGTTCCCTGATGTTATTGGAAACCACTTTGCCAGATGTTTCTGCCCTACTGAATGTGGATTTCTGGAATTTTGGGCTCTAGGTAGATAGGAATGCCAGAATTACTGAATGGTGTGAATTTGAGATGATTTTACCACAAAAGGTAAGTAGAGAAGTGACTGCCTGAATTGCCATCCTATCCTTGTTTGAATATCCATTGGACTTTTCTGGCTGAGTGGCAATTCTATGTTGTCATTTTTGATAGCCAGACTGAACTATGTTATAAGGAAGAGCAAACCAGAGGCAACAGACTAGAAAAGCAGAGTGTTACAGGAGCATCATAGGTCAGGATAAGAGCTCACAAGGCCGTGTCTCCATAACCCTAGGCATCTCACCTTGTGTTTCACCTCACCATCTATGAAATGCAGCTAAATGAATGTATTTTCTTTTTCCACCCCACTGTCTTCTTCCTCGAGAAAACTTGTTTTTTTTTCCCTTTGATTAGATCCTTTGGCTTCATGTTCTATTACCCCAGTAAACAAAGTCTTCCTAAATGACTTTAATATCACCCCACTCCATATCCCATTCTGTTCCACTGGTTATAATACTTGCTAGCTTGAGGTAAAGACTTCATCACTGCCTTCTCTTTTTTCCTACCAGTACAAGATCCTGCGTAATGCACCTCGAAGTGTTGTCTTATCCTTTTTTTCTTGTTTATAACTCTTTCTTTAAGGTGGTTGCCAGATATATGTGCACGTTATGTTAAAGGTCATGGGTCTTATTCATGAAAGTTCCATTTTAAAGGCTAATGAAAATCAAATTTTAAAGGCTCATCAAATTTGTAGCAGGATTCCTCAAAGGTTATGCTCCTATATCTGAAGTATGATGCCTATTCACTGTATTTCTTCCATAGGTTCAACTTCCATTAAAAAGTGGTACGATTTTCTTTTGATATCATCTTCAATATTGAGACCTCAGTACTCTTTTCCACAAGCTTCGTTGTATTAATGGTTTTCTTCTTTTCATCCCTGTTGCACAGAAGTATGTCTCTAGGGTCTGACTTTGCAACCACTGAAGAAGATCCAGTTCCTATCCTCTTCCATGTTAGAGCCATGATATATCTCTATAGTGTAAAGAGAAAAGCTAAAGATAACAAAGCAATCCAGGTATAGTGGCAATTCAACCCCAAACTGTTCAAAGTGTTTATTAATGCAATCTGTGTGAGATGACATTAGCACATGAGTTGTCGACTTTGTTGGTTTCCTGCTCTATGCATCCAGCTTCTCCAAAAATTCCATATATTGAAGTCTTACTAAGTCCTTGATCTTCTGACACAGGTGAGATTTTCTTTACTAACATATGCATAGCCTCTTGTTCTGATGTTGGAGGAAAAGCATTCTTTTCCTCCTCGTGATTCCTTGTATGCTCTTGATCTCTCTGATTATTTATAATATTGCTGTCTTCTTACTGATGACTTTTATTGATTATCTCAATGCTATAGATATCTTCAAGAACATCCTGGTTAGGTAAGTAGGTATTGTCTTGTCTTCATTTCATGGGAGGATACACCAAGCATAAATCAAGGGGCACTTCACCTGAAAATTGAGGAGAACCTCAAAATACCCATGGAAAAAGCCTTTCAGTGAGAAATTTCAGACCAACACTTGTTGCAGCAAAATTTGTATATCCAAGAGGAATATCTAGATCCTAATCCCCTGCTTTAGGACTCTTCTTCAGGTCCTTTCACTAACTTATGCCTTTTTTTTGAGGGCTCCTGGTATATCTTGGTGGCACTTGACTGTTTCTGGTTGTCTTCTGCTCTCCCTGTGTTTGGAACATACCATGTGTCATTCAGCTGCCCAGGTGAACAAAGCCAAGAGCAGGCTCTAACTGTCTGTGGGAGTAAGACTGGGTTAGGAGAATCTTTTATAGCAATTACATTAATGACTGGCTCCCAGGTTAGCAGAACTCCCAGGGTCTGAGGAGGTACCTCTCAAACTACAGCAAAACATTGTCAGGCTATTTCCCCCTTGTTTTATAGTGTTCATCCATGTCTTGAAGAGAGAAGATGAAATCCGTCTTCTAGGCCAAAATGAGAAAGAGGTGGCGCCTTGCACTTGCTGGATCAAAAGCCCAAAGAAGTAAGGAATCCTGCTCAAATAGCTTTACTTGCAAACTGAACTACTTTGTAAGTGACAGATCATAGTTGTTTTGAGCAGCAAATGTTGTACAGGCTAATATTTTACTACTAATAATAGCAGTATCCTGATGTGTACCACTGGGGCAGAGTTTGGAAGGGAAATTCCAAGGGTGAGGACAGGCTGATATGCAGATTGTATGCGTTGGAGACTGGGCTGTTACCTTTGGCATCTCAAGTACATCTAAGTGAAAGGCCACATACCCGCAGCTGATGGGGTACTTTGATGCTTCAGCCAGTATCAGTGGTATTACTTTTCAGTGGAGGAAAAAGTACAGGATCCATTGCTTTCATTAGGATTTCAGTGGTAGGGAGGCTTAATTGTTTGGAAACAAGCAGGTTGCTGATAACTAAAATACCAAGATAGAAGATAAATTTTCCTTTTAGAGCTCCTAATGATGAGGAGAAGTGGAACTGCTGTTTGGTACATGACCGCCTGCCAAACATTCTTTCCAGTTTGGATGGTTTCCATGTCTTTTTTAAAGCCAGAGATTCCCTGGGCACTGGACGTTGTTTCGACCAAGCCTTTAGCGGCAGGCAGGCAGGACAGGAGATTGTTCTGCTGAGCTGGAGATGACACATTTGGGTGGAGAAGCAGAGGAGAGCCAAGAAGGAGGCGGGCTGCTTTTGTGAAATTGAGGCTGAAAGATGGTACCAGAAGAACATGGCAAACCCTTTGGTACAAAGATTTAGCTCTTTCACTAAGATTAGAGAGCTTAGGAAAGCGAATAAACACCCACAGGACTGCACGGAGCTGCTCAGGATGGGAAGCAGGGAGGGAATTCCAGGCATCTGCCCAGCCTGAAGTCCAGGAGCTGCAGAGCTCACTCCCAGCCTGTCACTGAGACCATCCTTTACACAGCCATGTTGATGCCTTTCCTTCACAATACATAAAACCTAAAGCTGACCAGCTTTCCCCTGTTCACATGCACAGAGAAATCACTACAGAGAAATGCAAAGCTCCTAGGGTATATGTGCGTGGGGGAAGACAGAAGATGACCATCCCCTCCTTCCACAGTAGTCTATGGGCTGTCTGAACACTCCTGGGTCTGAGTGGCAGAAGATAGTTTAGGTGTGAACATCTTCACCCTTAAACTCCTGTGTAGCCTAATGTTTTTGTTCATCCAGGATGAGCTTCGTTACAACTTCTCGGAGAAGGTATGTTTTATGGCTGGCTCTTTGTCTGGGGTCTTGAGGTGACGAGACAAGATAAGGTGTTTCCCTACTGTGGTGTTTCTTTGTGTCTTGCCTTTTGGGCTACTACTGCTGTAAAGGCTGGTTTTGCAGATGTATCTGGTGAAAACATGGTTTAGGCTGGGTTCTCCTTCTGGATCTGAAGCACAGCATTGCTCCCAGTCCTGGGAAGATGGGTTTGTGGTGTGTGGAGATGTGCTAATGACACTGCATCTGCTCGCTTCTACCAGAGAGAAGAGTGTGTGTAAAGAGTGTGCAGTCATTTTAAATGCCTCATCCATCTCCCCGAGCCTGGCAGTGCCTACGATGTGATCTCATATAGGTGTGTGGTGCCCCCTCCCTGTATCAGTAGCAGTAGTTGGCAATGGCATTGTCTGGCTAAGAGAGAGAGGGAGAAGCAGCCTTACCTCATTGATTGCAGTTTATTGACATTAGGAAATTCATTGTCTGCGAAAGAAGTTGGTAATAATTAAGTGAGTTAATAAATAAGGAATGTGTGTGTACAGATTAGACAGTAAATAACTTACCGGCTTCTTGATTGCCCCTGCATTTTGCTTCTCTCTCATGCAAGGTGTGAGGTGGGCTGATGGTGGGCAGAGCACGGTGGGGACTTCTTCATACTCAACCTGGGCATGCGATGCTCCCATAAACCTTGGCTTTCCCTCGGGTGCTGGTGTGTGTGTCTGAGCCTCTCTCCCGGGGGGGAGGCTCTTTAATGCTTTTGGTGCCATTTTCCAACAAGTGTGAGGTGTGTTTAAAAATAGCAACAGCCCTTTGCGCTTGCCTATTTTTTAGGCATTTTGAGAAAGAGCTGCGCCCCTTTCTGTGGGAGACAGGGAAGATGACCTGGGCTTCAAGGTCCTCACTAGCTCCCCTGGGACCGAGGAAGGGCTTCTGGCAGCCTCCTCCCCTCCCTCCAGGCGCCGTGTGTTAATCGTCCCCTCCTCACACACTTGGTGGCAAGCGAGGTCGTTTCAGAGATGTGTTTTGCTCAATGGGAGCTGGGCAAGGTGTGGTGCATAAAGGAAATACCTCTCCTGGCCAGATAAACCCCCGCACTTGTCAGCAAGACAATTCTCTTTTGTCTGGTTGCTGTTGCTCGCCTGGGTTTGGGGCAGGGGGGTTTGGGGAGGGGACACACACACACAGGGGTGCGTGTCTCCAAGTGCAAGCTCAGGTTTAGCCATTTGCGTACAGGCTATAGCAGCATTATAGTTTTTAATTGCAATTTCATTTGATATTTTCTCCCTTTCCCCCACCCCTCTCCCTCTGTATAATCTGGATCATTGCTCTCTGTAGCTGATTCCGTGGGAGACCAAGCAGAGTGCGTGGGTGCAGAATATAGAAAGCCAGAGCCATAGAATCTGTTATTTGCGTCATTCTAGGAGACGGGGCTGTTTGCCTGACAAATATACAGGATTAATCCTGGTTTTATCAATATCTGTCTTTTGCTACAGTAGCCAAATACAAGTGTAAGGTGGTAGGGGGACTAGCTGCTGCCGTTGGTCTTACTGGGGTGGGGGAATAAGGGGGGTAAAAGGGGGAGAAAGGATGCTGAAATACATTCACCACCACCACCCCCATGCTGTTTGCCTTACAAATATTCAAACCCTGCTATTTTTATCCAAATTGCTTTTGGTTAAAATTGCTAACCACGAGAAGGGGATGGATGGGGGGGGAAGGGGGGGGGGGAAGATGTTCTTGCAAGGTCTGGCTATGCAGATTGCTCTCCCTGTCCTTCTGCATGGGATATGTGTGTGTGTTTTTAAGAGCTAGCTCCCTGTCCCCAGTGCATATTATATCCCCCCCCTCCCCTTACAAACACACACCCCTGAGGATTTTTGTGCAACTGTCCAGAAGGCTGCACAGCCCAAAACATGGGGCTTGCTAATGAACTCTTTTCCTCGAATTGAAGTGCCTTACTGCAAGCACAAAGCTCCAAGCACAGACATCTTTTATGATGAACTAGAGCCTCTGAAGAGGAGAATCTGAACGTGACGTCAATAGCTGATAACTGACGCAGCCTTGCAAAGGAGTCTCAGGCTGGCTCCTTGCAGCCTGCAAGCCCTAATGATTCTATTTTTTCCCCAGTCCCCCCCTTGTAGTGAATTACTAGAACGCAAACACACACACACCCTTTTTTTGTTCAGATATGTATTTATAGATCCTTTATTCTCCAAACAAAGGATTTTTTTAAGGGGGGGAAAGCACTGGGCGGGGAGGAGAGGGTTTTTTTTCCCCCTAAAAAAAACAACCCTTCTTTGTGCTGGGTGCAGTTCACTACATGAAAACCCTCTCTGCCTCTCGGCAAAGCAAGCATCCCTGCCTGAAATCCACATTTGTGCATGATGGCAAACTGGTGCATGGTGGTTGTTGTGGTTTGTTTTTTTTTCTCCCAAGCCCACTTTAGAAAGACACGGCAAGAAGACAGCCACAATAATGCTTGCAAGGCAACAGGCAGAAAGGCACAGAGACAGACCCAACACAACTATGGATTAGGGGGTTGTGCAGTAGGACAGCATGGAAGGCGGTCAGTTTGGGTTGTTTGGTGTGGTTTTGGTGGTTGTTTTTGTGGTGGTGTTTTTTCTGACTCCTCTGCAATGATGCACCTAAAGCAACTGTAGATGGTGGTGCAGAAAGAAGCTGGGGTAGAGGGGTGCATGGTTGGGGTGCTTGTGTTGTAGGGGGGCAGACTTAATGCACATTTAATGTTTTGGACGTAGCGTTCCAGCGAAATGCCTTTGTGTGTGGATTTTTTTCCCTAGTACCTGCTAAAAATAGCATCAGGGTTTTGATCGCGTTCCAGAAATAGACAGAGGGTTGCACTTGTATAAAAAGCGAGCGCGGGTGGAAGAAAACCTGGACATCACCGCAGTATTTTTTTTCCAACTCCTGTCTGGAAATTAATTGTTGGATTCCCCCCCCCCCCCCTTTCCTCGCCCCCTCCTCTCCCCCCTCCCCTAACCGAGGAGTTCCCGTTTGGGTAAGTAGTGATCTTTCCTGTGCATGGTGCAGAGACTGGCTGTGAGTCTTGTCTTTCTTTTATGCATGCCTGGATTATATTTTGGTTTATCCTTCCTTTCTCCTTTGCATCTAAAAAGAGAGAGGGGTACGCTCGTCTGCATAATGAATTTGGTGCATGCACGGAGCCCAGAGACAGGGAATTCTTGCAGAAGGGGGAATCACCCTGACGGTAAATCTCTGAATCAATAGCGAGCTGCAACTCTCTCTGTCTCTCTGTCGGCGCTATTGAGCCCCTCTCCCTTCCCGCCCCCCTCCCTATTTTCACCCTCCGAAAGGGGAGGGGGCGAGGCCGGGCCGGGGCCGGGCGCTCCCCGCGGGGCGGCCGCCGGGAGCTGTCCGCGCCCCGGTGCTGAACCCGCCGCCGCAGCTCCGCTCCGCTCCGCCGCCGCGGGAGGGGGTCGGTTCCGGCCCCGGCCCCGTTCGTCGCCGTTCCCATCGCCGCTGCCCTTCGGGCTGGGGCCGGCCGAGAGCGCTTCTGCCCGCCGAGGTTTCCCCGCCGCCGCCGCCGCTTCTCCGCCCGCCCGGCGCCGCCTGCCCTTCCCGCCCGTGCGTTTGAAAGAGCCTGCACCTGATGATGGTGCTCCGCAAAATAAGAGGCTATAGGTTGCTTTATTTGGACTCACCCCTTCTCCTCCCACCTCATTTTCCCCCTCCGAGTGCTCACACCTTCTGCAGATCGTGTGTGTGCGAGTGCCTGTTTTTATTATTGCCCGTCCTTCGCGTCCTTAGTCATATCCTCACCAGATGAGTTGGTGGAATGACTGAATTAGAGGCGAAGCAGTGGGGGGATTGTTGTGGTGTGTGCAGAGTAGCGATGTAAGGTTACCTCGGTGCTGCAAGCGCCCGTCATCCCCTCACCGCTCCTGGGAGCCGGGGAAGTTCTTGCTAGGCTATGAGCATGCAGGTTCACGGGCATTCCGGCTAGCAAAGACATGTCAGTCAGCACATAGCATTAAAAGAGCCGCGGAACCACCGGCCGGCGCTCGCACGCAGCACCCCGCTATCCCTCACCGTGGTATCCCTCCGGAGCCGCCGTGGCGGGGGCTCAGCCGCAGACCCAGACCTGCAAGGGGTAGCCGCGGCACACGGCAGACAATAGCCGGGGAAGCAGCTTTCCCCTCAGCACGTTTAGCCACAGCCGCCCAGCAAAAGCAAGCTTAGAAAATGGTGCACCTACCACACAAAGCCCAGCAACAATTGCGGATCCTGCAGACAATGACATGATGCAGCCATGAGCATCAGGGTACCCCAGCACATTGGGATGGGGGGGTGTGAGAGCACCTCCTGGCCAAGCCCGCATGCAGTGGCTCTAATCTAGGCATACAAAAGACATCATTTCTTGCAATTAGTCAAACACCAGCGCCTGAATCCACAGCACGGTACTCCACCCACGGCTGCCCTTAATGCCTAAACCGTCCCTTCCCCGAGCTTGCGTGGTCGTATTTACAAGCGGACCCGATCTCTAGTTTGTTTGTTTGGCTTTTTAAAGGAAAAGGAGGGAAAAAAAATCCCCTTACAACACGTGTAGCCAATCATCGCAACTCTTAATATATCTCTATAAAACAGTCATTAGAAAGAAGAAATGCCCTCCTTCCTCGCCCCCTCCCTCGCCTCCCCAGCCCTCCCCTCCTAGAGCGTTGCCTCTCTTGGCACAATGCATAAGATTACCCTTAACTGGATCCTATTAAATAATTCAATGGTGGCGGTGTAATTTTGGTTGGAAACTGCACGGATTTCCAAGTCGTGACTGTAAAAGTGAGTAATGTGCTCTGGCTGCGTCATGGCTCCAGTCACAGATGGTTCCAAACTGAGGAGAAATCGTGACTTCGACTTGAGACGTCCCCTCTCCATGAAAAGACCATCCAATCGCAGCGGCGCCGGGGGCAGCCGGACTCCTCGGGGCTGGCGACGGCCCCGTCCTCCCGCCCGTGTGTGTGCGGTGCGTGTCCGTGTGTCCGTCCGTCCCTCTGTGTGTGTGTGTGCGTGTGTGTGCCTGCCCGTGCCTGCGCGCCTGTGTGTATAAAATCCTCAACAAGTTGCAGAAGGGGAAGGGAGAGGAGGGGTTAATCCTGGGGAATCTTCTGCACCTAGTGAGATCGTGACCCTCCCACACAGTACAGTAACTTATATACATACCTGGAGGAAGGGACGCTTTGCTTTGGGGCTTTCTAAAAAAAACCAACAAACCCAACCCAACAAACCCCAAAACAACCCAAACCCAACCCAAACACTCGTGGTGATGCTTGCACCCGCGCGGGACCCCCGGAGCGGCCAGGGACGCGCCCCGCCAGGTAAGTGCTGGGGGTTTTCAAACTTGTGTGCTGCCTGCGCTGCCCGGCCGCCCCTGCCCGCGCTGCCCGCCCTGCCCGTGCTCCGCTCTGCCGCGCCGCTGCTGCTGCTGGGGCTCGCCGGGGTTCGGGATGCGGGAAGCTTCGGTGCGGGATGGCACTGGCGCGGAGGCGTCTCGCGTGGGTTTCTCTCGCTCTGTGGACTTGGAAGTTCTGGAGTTTGGGCCGAGGTCCGTGTCGCCCCCTGCGGTTCCCCCCCCGTGGGGTTCCCTGTCCCGACACGGTTGGGACGCGGCGTTGGACGGGTGTTTTTTTTGCCTTTGCTCCTGCTGCTGCCGGGTGCGGGCGGGGCCGCCGGTTCCCCGCAAGGGTTTTGGTGGAAGAGCCTCTGGAGTTCAGTGACAGGTCCTGGAAACTTTCTACCAAGCGGGTGTCCCCGCCGCCGGCCGTGGCCCGGGTGGCGCAGCGCCCACGACGGTGCCACGGCGCTGGGGAGCAGCGGAGCGGACGGGGCGTCCCGCCGCCCCCGGAGGCTCGGTGTCCCCTCGGGGCTTCCCGTTCTTAGAGAGGGAGGGGGGACACGGGGCAGCGGGTCCCCCTGTCCCCATCTGCCCGCCAGGAGGTGGCGGGCGGCCCAGGGCACCCCCGGCGGGGTGTGTGCGTGTATGTGTGTGGGGAGGGGAGTAGCGGCTCCGCGCCCGGGGGGCCTCGACGTCGGGGCGGGCCTTTAGCTTAACGGCACCGCTTCGGTAGCCAGATAGCTGGAGAAGGGCGAGCAAGGGTCTGGGGTGGCCCGGCCGTGCTCTCGGACGTGCTTGTGTCGCGGATTTGGTGATTAATTGAACGTGAAGAGGGTTTTGGGGGGATTTTTTTCCCTTTTTATTTTTTTCCATTTTTTTCCCCATTTTTCCCCCTTCTTTTTCCCCTTCCCCCCTTCATTCCTTCCTTCCTTCCCTCCCGTTTTCCCCTCTTTTCCTCTCCTCTCTTTTCCCTTCCCTCTCCTCTCCTCCTCTCCCTCTTTCGGGAAAAAAAAAAATGGGGAAAAAAAAAAAAAGGGAAAAAAAAAAAGGGAAAAAAAAAAAGCGATCGAGGCGCTGGGCGGCGCCTCCTGATTGGTGGGTGACGATTTTAGCCCGCACCAATGAGCTGCCCGCCTGCCCTCTATTTATTTAGCGCTCAGGGGGGAGAGTTTTCTCTTTACGCAGCGCCCGTGCCCAGCGCCGGAGCCTCCGCGCGGAGCGGGGCCGCGGACACGCCGCGCTCCGACACGCTCCCGCGGCCCCGCACCGCCGGCCCGGCTGCGGGGGGGGGGGGTGGTTGGTGGTGGTGGTGCTGGAGGAGGAGGAGGGGGGCAGCGGGGCATCCCCCCCACCTCCTCCTCCTTCAACCACCACGACCTCCCCCCGACCCCCCCCTTCCGCCGCCTCGCCCCGGAGGGGTCCCGGGTTTTCGGAGCGGGACTTGGTGGGGATGGGGGGGTGGGGACCCGGCGTGTCGGGGGATGGCGGAGCCGATCGCCCGTGGGTCCTTGTGGATGTTGTGGTGGCAGCCGGATGGATGGATGTAGGAAGCCGCGGGAGACTTTGTCCTTCGCGAATCTTTTTGCGGTCTGGGCTTGCTGTACATAACTACCTACCCGGGAAGCCCTTACCCCAAAAAGCATTCGCGGAGGGCGCATTCGCCGAAGGAGCAGCAGCTGCGATCGCCGAGCCTTGGACTTATCTAGACTCTGTGGGCTTCTATTATTAATTCCTGGCACCTTTCCCTTTCCCCCGTCTAGACCCCCCCCCTTCCCTCCCCCCCCCATGCTGTGAGTGTATATATGTGTCTCCCTAGATATATATGTAGTGAGAGAAATAAACACCCTTCCTTCCCCCCCCCCCCCCCCTTCCTACTCCGCTTGGTCCCTCAGACGTTCAAATATTCACCGTCGCCTACTAGCTTAACTTTTTAATCGACTTTTGCCTATCGGAGCAGATCCCACGTTTATTCGGATAAATGTATGGTGGTTTTGATTTAATTAATGGAAAAATAAAAATAGAATAAAACTTCCTAAAAGTTCTCCTACCCTCACCGTGGGGGCCCCCCCCCCCCCCCTTTCCTAGGACATAGCCGTGTTTTAAGAAATATGGGTGTCCTAGCTGATCGAGATTAATTCATAAAAAAAAATCTTCGGAGCGATTCATTAAATGCTCTGTAATCGGGAGCCTCGGCTTATTTCGAGGTGGGGAGGGTGGGATTTACTGGGATCACCCCATAAATAATAGGGAGGGAGGAGGAGGGGGAGGCGCGCCGAGCCGCCGCGGTTTGGGGGAGACCCCAGTTAGCAGGAGATGCACCATGGAAGCGCTTGCCAAAGGCGCCTCCCTCCCCCCTGCCCACTTCCAACCCGATTTTAAGCAAGTTGCAGTCCAGCGATCTCTCCGATCACTCTTTTCCCAAAAGCTAGTGCCCCCGAAAAGAGTAAAAAAGGCAGAATCCGGGGGAAAACCCAGCCGAGGCGATGCTTTTGGACGAGGTGATTGCAAGCGAGCAAAGCAGCATCAGCACCAGCTCTCTGGTTCTGAAACTGCCTTGTGCATGCACACAGCACTGAGAGCATCTCAGGCAGGAGTTGGGGAAGCTGCATTTTCCCTCTCTTTGCAGTAATTACCAGCCCGGATTCCGTGGGCAAGAAATAAATAGCAGAGAGAAATCCTCCCTGCTTGCCGCCCCCCAAAAGAAGGAGCGGTGAAGAGCAGATCTGTCCGTGCAGATCAGCCTCGTGAAAGAGACAAGAGCTGAGCAGCAAGTTGGGAGCAGAGTGGCCGCTCGGCGCGACACAGGGGCCTATGGCTCGCCCGGCTGTAAAAGAAAAAGGAGGTGGGGGGGGCGATGTAATACCTCAACAGTTAGAAAGTACGGGGGCTCTCCCCTCTGTCCCCCCCCCCCCTCCCCGAAGCGGCACGGAGGGAGATCCTGCTGGGAAAGGGCTGATCTTGCATTTCAGGGAAGCCTGCATTGGAGAGATCGGGCGAGGACCACAGTCGAGGCTAAGAGTTAATATTTCTCGAGAGATAAAAGAGATTTTGACGACCCGCTTGCACTTTAGAAAAGAGTAAAAGGCCAGCTAAGGGATAAGCAAGGAAAGAAGGCGAAGGAAAAGCCCCTTATTGCTCCCCTCCCTCCTTTCCTTCTTGCTCAGGACACGTAGCTTGAGCACTAGCTGGCTTGATGAAAACAAAGGTGGAAGGGTCACAGCATCTTTCAAGTAGACTCGCATTTTCATGATTATTTATCCTCTTCTGTTAAGAGCAAAAAAAAGACGTTTGTCCTTTCCGCTTGCCAGCAAACCTTTTTGCAGGGGGTTTATTCATGTGAGCATATTCTAGAGGAAGAGACAAGGTACTAGAGGGAACTTGGAGGGGGAAAAAAAAGAGGAGAGAAAGAGAAGTGATAAGAGGGATCAGCCAAGCTAAAGCTAAAAAAGCATCCTTGTTCTTCCCTGCCTACCGTCGTCCCTCAGGGGGATTGAAACCAGCAGTGATTTGGGGGGGCAGCGAGTGGCAATGCGAGCCACGGTGGTGCAGCTTCACGTCTCTTTACCTCGCCAGCCAACTGTTGCTGCCATGCTAAGGGCTGCTGCAGCTGCGGGCGCCAGCGGGGAACCGCTCCGCTCTGCTCGGGGGGCTTCCCCGGCCGGGCTCCGCAGCCTCCGCCGCTCCGCAGGGCACCTCTTCCCCCGCCCGCCCTGCCCCTGGGTCTGCCCTCGCTCCTCGACGGTCTCTATCCGCAGTAGCACGTCGGGCGGGCCGGGCCGCTGCCCCGCCGACCAGGCACCTGCCCCGGGGGAGGCCCCGGCGCTCTCCTCCTCTGCCGGGGCTTGTCCTCGCCTCCCCCGAGGTGCCGGGCCGGGGCTGTGGGTCTCTATGCTGGGTGCTCTGTGCGTGTGTGTGCCCCTAAGGGGGAAAGGGCCGTGAGCTCGTCCCTGCTCGGCGCGGAGACCCCGGTGGGAGCGGGCACCCCGGTCCCTTCTAACCCTGCTCTCCCTCTGCCTTTCCCCTCAGGTGCGGCCACGCCGTCGAGGCCAGAGGCGCCGCGGGAGCAGTGAGGGCCGCAGGCAGGTGAGGGCACCGGCGCCGAGGGCTTTCCCCACACCCCGCGGCTCCCTCGGGCTCAGGAGGGGTTCAGGGCTCTCACACAGGGCAGGGAACCGGGCTGGGGGCTGTGGTTCCCCTCCTCAGCCTCCCCTGTGAGCCTGGAGGTGGCTACAGCCAGGCCCGGCCTAACGCTGTGCTAGGCCGCTGCCAGACCGGGACCCCCAGCTCAGGCAGGGCCCAGGGCAGCACCCCCAGCACGGGGGAGAGCCCAGGCTGGTGGAAGAGAGGTCAGGGCATCGAAAGAGACAGGAAAATCCCCTTAAACGTCGTGTAAATTGTACATACAGTTGCCGTCGCATTGCTTTCCAGTGAAACCTGTCGTCGTAAGGAGGTGGGGAAAGAAAAAAAGTTAGTGGGCTTTGCTAAAAATCTCCTTTTTAACCTCATCTTTCCCTCTGTCTTCACTACGTAATGCTCTCTTCCACCTCGTAGCTAAATGCCTCGTCCGACATTTGCAGTCCTCGTGTTTTTTTGTCTCGTAGGTCTCCATTTATTTATTTATTTATTTAACATCCACGATCCTTCAGGCAGCCAGCACCATTTACTGCCTACCACTGTAACCCTGAGGTAGAAGATGGAGGGGCAAATTGATCAATAGCACTTGTTTTAAGAAGGAAAGGACCCCCTCCCAGTAAAACAACAAAACATATCGTGGCTTTCAGTCGTTTTTTTAGCCATCGTCCCCTGCTCTGTTTCCAGACCTGGCAATTCTGGCTAAAGAGGAAATAGTATGCTCGGTGCCAAGTTAAAAGTTTATAGATAAGTAACTACAGCAAAGTTTTTTCACTGTATTTTGAATTTGAAACCCAGTGTATGGGTAAATTAATCACAAAGGAAGGCTTTTCACAGGAGGTCTGTTTTTGTCCTTCCCTTTTGGCACCTGATTTCTCGACGGCCGTTGTCTGCCCACGAATTGCTACGTGTGATTTGCTGTGAAGCACCAAAAATGCCTTCCTCCGAAAAGCTGCCATCGTGTGCAGATGTGTCCAGAGGTTAAAGGCTCTGCTGCCGCCTGACTTGGGTCAAACACTTCGTTAGGACCATAAAGCTTCACAGTGATTTACTCGTATCAGCTGCTTCACCAGCAAAATAGACAAACTCTGCTTGTTCCAGGATAGGAAAGAAAAGCAGATCCTCGTAGCCTCAGATGGAAAAGGCCTCTTAGAGCCTCAAGTGCATACACGTCCTAGACCAGCATTTAATCTCCCCCAAAAGAGTATGTATCAAATATTAAACTAGTACTACTCCTGAGGTTTTTTCAAAGGTCGAGGCATACATTGCTAGCAGCATGGGGGTCAGTGCGTGTTAATTTACGTCTGTTACTACACTTAATACAATTATATAAAGGCCTATGAAAAAAATTGCTGCTTAAGGCCTCAGAGCCTCCTGTATTCCTGTCAGTTAAGGTCTGAGAAATATCTCCAACCATCTGTAAAGAAGTGCTTTGTGAGTACAGGCCTCATGAAACAATGATTAACACTCTTGCCCTCCCCTCCTTCAAGCCCCCCTTCCCCTCCCCATTTTTATTAGTATTTGAGTCTTTTACAGATCATCTCCCCATCACTTCTCATTCTTTCTCTTTTAAAACTGTTACCACAAATACATTAGGCTGTAACATTTGCATTAGCTGTGGTATGCTGCCATCTCATTCCTGGCTATAGAGACAGCTCTAATACAGGGCACGCGTAAATGAACTCTAATTTTTATTACCACGTTTTCAGGCAAGTTTTGTGGTGGTGCCTGGTTGTGTAGCTTTTAATAATGGTCAACTCTGTCTGCAATGCTACCAGTTGCTAATATACTTCTGGGGGGGCTTCTTGTAGGAATTCAGTCAATGACTTTTGGCTTTTATGTCACTGGATACAGCCCAGGTTCAGTGAGGGCAGGTTGGTGTCATGTCCGTGTCCCCCCTCCCCAGAAAAAAGATGTTATTATTTCTCTTTCTTTCCCTGAGATATTTAATGGGAACTACTTAGGAAACACTAAGGAAGGTTCATTGACTGTCAGTGTCCACACCAGTCTGTTTTGCTGAACTATTCCCACTGTTCTCACCACCTGGAAGTGCTGTGATACGCAGTGATGCAGTGAGCAGCTGTTGCAGCATGCCTAGCTGCCACTGCATTTATCTGACATAGGGAGCATGAGAGTGAAAATCCTGATGAAGCCTAATTAGCAGTAGGAGTGGTAGGAAAGGTGAGCAGATTTCTAGTACTGCAGGCGTGATAGGGAGTCTGAGGGGAAATGGAGGGTGTACACTTAGCAAACTTCAGAGAGGAGCACGACAGCAGCCAAACTGAAATAAGACTGTGCTGTTTCACTTTGAATTCCTGTTTGTAAATATGATCTATTTCCATTTGTAAATAGAACCGGGAAAGAGATGCATTTGGACCTGCAGCAGTGTCCATGGACGTTTGGAGCAGGGAGAAGAAGTTGCACGTTAAATACAGGCAATGTTCTGTATAAGTGACCTAGTATTGTCCAGAACAATGCACAGAGGCACAGGGTTGGCTGCACACATGTGCACACGTGCACACAAAATACATAGGTATGTGAATATAAAATGGATTTCTTTCTCCTAGCATCTTGTTTTAATTCTGGTCAGTCAAGCTTCTTAATTTGTAGGAGAGAGTTACAAAACTTGTCCCTGCGGAACTCAAAGTTTCCACTTAAAAATAAGAAGTGATGCCTGTATTTTCTATACCATATTTGATGCTGTTGTTTGGATGGGTCTGGAAGGAAGATAGATGCTTTATATTTGCACATGGAGAAATGCATCACGAGCCTCATTTCTAATGATGAGTCTCATCTCTAATACAGCTTTAGTCTCTGCAGAACCTCCCTGGTGTTGCTACACACCGTCTGCTCTGCATGGCCGCAGTACAGCCTCCAGCACAGCTCAGGTGCCTCCTATGACCCATGTTCCTGTCCCTGTGCAGGCAGCCACGAGCTGAGCCATAAGTGTGGTGACGAGGAGATGCATTCTGGTACCTCTGTTTGCTCACCAGGATGCAGCATGAACCTCCTTGGGAGAAAAGGGACAATTCCCTCATGTCCTGGCAGAGGTGAAACGTGACCCCTGTGTTTGTGCAGCGTTACCAAGCTGTGGCATTTTCAGTCCTCACGTCCAGGCACCGAGTTGTTCTCTTCCAAGCAGGCACAGATGGGAGACATGTGGGAAGAAAAGGGAGGTGAATTGAATTTTCCACTTATTTTATTAGAGAATTCCCCCACCTGCAAGTCTCCTTCTCCGAATGTGGCAAATCCCTGTTTTCCTCCTGTTCTCCTCGCTCTCCCATTGCATCAGCTTTATCTCCAGGAGGCAGCCAGGTTAATTTCAGAAGTCACCCCTCTGCAAGACAGTGGAGGTACCGAAGGGGTTATTGTCAACTTCTCCCCACAGCTGAAAGCGGCTGCTCCAGTTGGGCACGTAGCTTTTTAAACAGGGCTTGGAGTAATGTGAGTTTCTAGGCCGAGAATATAGTAAACAATTTACTAAGAATAAAGCCAGGGTGTGCCCAGGAAAATGTGTTCCATCATCCCTTATTTTCAGTGAGCTATAAGTAAACAGTATGGGATAGTGCCATGCTACATAACGTGAGCTATCACGGGCTCCCGCCTGAGTGGACAAGGTCCTGGGAAACCTGCACATTCCCAGTTAGCAAACCTTTCTGAAAAAGGGAATTGCAAAAAGTTTTCTTTTTTTCTCTGAGGATTCGATTATTCTAAAAAATGATGCATTTTCAAATGAGTGCCTGGGTGAAGGAGAAAAAAATGGAGAGCAGTGGGAAACTGCCATGGAGAAATTACATCTAGTTTTACAGGACGTGACTCTTCCATTTGAACTCCTTGAATTATCTGTCCTCACGTGAACAGCTCTACCAGATCAGTGTGGGAGGCAGAAAGCACTGCCTGGGAGTCAGGCCCCACAGCACCCCTGAGCTTACAGCTTCCCTGAAGCAAATAAGGTTATTTTCCAAGAGAGGAATTGGGATAAGCACTGAAAAAAAAGTGCTATTGTGCAGCTCGTCGCGTTATAATCCCAGCTGGATGGGTGCTATGTTGGTGTCCACCCTCAGTGCAAGGAAAGGAGGGAAAGGAGGAAGTGGCCTAGGAGACAGTATTTGGTCTTGTGCTGAGTGAGTGGCACATGCTGTCCACTCAGGAAGAAATACTATCATTTCCTGGGGGAAGAATAAAGGTGAAAAAGACCAGTTATTAGGATAGGCTTGGGGAGAAGTGGCCAACAGCCATGACACTATCAAGTATTTCACCCCAACGTGCAGAATATAGAGTCAGCAGTATTTAACATAGGTACCACAAGCTGCGAGCATCCAAAGAAAGCCACAAAAGCCAACACAGAAACTACTCAGTGCCCTAGCCTTTCTCTGCTGGAAAGCCTGACTGGGTGACTTGCTAAAATCCCGCATGTCTGGCATAGCTGCCCATGTCCTTAGTGGCAAGCTGATGCCAGGTCTTGATCACTTTGTGGTTTCCTTTCATTACGTTGTTATATTTCAGTTAATTTTCAGCATGTGCTCCTATGCTTGGTTTTGTCACACTAGAAATGGGCAGTGATTTGAGGGAGGAGAAGGCAAGTAGGAGCAGTAGGGGGGGAAAGGGAGGGATGTACATAAGCTATTTATCTGTTAAGGGAACATGAAGAATCCTGACATGTTAGAAGTTGCCACTGTGCCAACAAGTTTGCCAGTTTTGATGCAGGTACTCATTGCTAACTTAATGTTTGTTGGTACATCTCCAGTGCAGGGATGGTGTGGTGAGGGGTTCCCTGAATCAACTTACATGGCCTCTTGCTCCTCAGAGAGTCCCCAGCCCATGTGTCCCAAACACAGGGCCAGGCAGAATTCCTGGTTGGAAAATGAATTGAATTGAAGGTAGAAAGAGAGGGACATCCTAAAGTATGAGGAGAGATGACATGGCTTTGGGGAGTGTCGGGTGTTTTGGCATAATATTCGATAACTTTCTTTTCCTTCCAAATCAGGATTTAAGAAGACAAAAAAAAAGAGAGATGAATTAGCAGAGTGGCACGTAGGCTTTAAAAAACCCAGGTCCACTGTTGGTTCCCAGGCTCACCCTCATCAGAGCAACACTCCTCAGTCACCCTCCTTACCCTCATGGGAACATCTCCTGGGGAAGCATGATACGGCACAGGTAGAGAAATGACTAAATGCAGCTCACAACGTGAATGTGGTGGTTCAATCCCCTTTCTTTTCATTTCTTAAATGTCTTGTTTTCCCCTCACTGCTGTTTCATTGTTCCTCCTCCTCCTTTGTCCTAACTCAGGCACATGCACACCATCTCACTGTTTTCCTCCTGTTGTGTCTCCCAGATTTTCATTCACCCCTATGGACACTTGTCCCTGGAAAGGGCCCGCAGCTGATTCCACTGCTACACCACTCCTCCCACCTTGTTTCCTATGATGCACAAGATAAGTGCTCCTAGGGAGCACAGGAGGTGAAAACTGGGGGGCAGAGCAGAAGGCAGAGGAGTGAGCCTGAGCCTGAGCAGCAGATGTGGTCACTAGGTGGGTTGGACACTGTCTTCTGGTATGTGGATGATCACAAAGTTCATCATGGAGCAGAGAAAGTAGATGTCAGGGCCTGTCAATGTAAGTGTGAGAAATCTCCCCCTCAGCTGCTGAGTTTGGTGTTGAGGTTCCTCACCGTAATTGCTTCATAGGTAAATTAGAGTGCTGTGTGCTGCTGTGCCTGTTGCATGGGGGTGACGTGGACTTTGAGGCAGTGTGGCTACATTTGAAATGGATTATCCATCTGCAGTAGGTTGCAGATGACAGTGGAAGTTACAAGGCACAGAGGGGAGCATATGCTCCCTTTGTGCTAAGTTGAGGCAAGCAAGGGAAGGGAGGGAAGCAAGAATTACCACACAAAAATAGGATTTGTTAACGTGTATTCCACATTTTTATAGAGTTTTGTAAATTACTCTGTGTGTATGTTTGCTCATATGCATGTGTTTTTATCACACAGTTGTAACACAAGGCCAACCTAACTGAACCGAGTAAGAAAAACAGGAGCAAGGAAAAAATCCCAACTTTATGATACTGGTTTGTACACTGAACTGTTCTAGTCCATATACTGGTAGGTCACCCTCACCCTCATCTCTAGGTGTTATCAAGAGGTTGAAGTACTTAGGTATAGTGTCACATAAAAGAAAAGGGTACCAAATCACTAAGCTGAAACATCTGAGGGATCTGCTCAGTATGCATGCAGTATAAGGGATGTTATGCTGATAAGTGTGATCCTAAAAGCCATTTTGAAGGACCTATGGCAATGATTTCTTAAAACCCCATGTTTTTTCTTTAAAAAGAGAAAGGAATACGTTAGTGAGAAGGAACAGAAAAAAAATTATCTTTTGTTTTTAAATTAAACTAATAGACTTTATATTGTATTTAATGTCAAAAAGCCAAATGCAGCTGATGTGTGCTAGTACCTGACAAGAGGGAGGTAAAATGGTTAGGGGAGGAAGATAAACAATTGATTTTTCAGTTGGCTTTGTTTTACTGGCCAAACTGAATGAAATACAGCAATAAGGAGCTTATAAAATGGGAAATCAGCATTGTCTTCTCCCCTTTTTTTTAGCTTCTCTAAGTGCTTTCTGCTTTGGCTCTTTAAAATAAAATTAGTATCAGAAGCCATACATTTTTAACATAATAATTTGAAATCTATGCAGTAGGTTTAACTTATCATAACAATTATACAAAGGGCATTTTTAGTTCTTTATTTTTCTTTACCCAGTATTTGTGAATAGACAAGTCTCTTATATGCATACAGACTATTTTGTGGGTGCCTGGACAGACGTGCATGTGCACATGTGAACATAGCCACAAATACCTGTGTATGCAAATCCATAGTAGAAATGATAAGGCATATATTGTCTTGATATGTATGAGTTTTACAGACATTTAAAGATGGTTTTCTGATTCTCAGGTTTTTCTGTACACTGAGAAAATTACAGTTCATTTCCTAAATATTTACTAACTTTTTTAAGGCCTATTCAGTCTAAATTATGCTGAAGTACAGGGCAGACTATTTTATTATATCACAGTTCAGGGAGTCGAGCACATTTTAGACAAAATAAAGTGTTTATTGACCTGTGATTGCTGCAACATCCATTCAGTTTTTTCAACCTCAATTTTAACCATATAGTCAGGGAACTCTTTTATGGCTGTCTGTATTCACCAGCAGTCTGTTGTGATACAAAGCTTTGTACCTAATTTGCAAACCCAGCAGCTATTTCTGGAGTGAAGTAGCTACGTCCTGATCCAGCAAGGGCTTTCCTCTTCCAAGCAGTCTCCTAACAGGACTTAGCCTGACCACAACAGGGCTCCTCACAGCAGTAAGTGCTGCTCAGAGAAGCAGATGCTTGCAGGGAAAGGCCTTTTGTCTTGCACTACTGCACCTGAGATTTTTTTCCCCTTTCCTTTTCACAATGGATAAAAATACCTTGATTGTGTTGAACAGCAAACTCTTGCTGCATTTTGCTTTACTTTTAATTGTCCAGTTGCAGAAGTGGGATAAAGACCTTACAGCCCTCCCTGAAGGACCCTGGTTTCTGTGAATCTCTCCTTGTTATTTTGACCATTTTCCATAGGATATAGTTCTGGCACTGTATGGCTGGTTCTCTGTTCACATGCTTCATAAATCCTTCAGCAATAGGTGTTCTGGCTTTATTAATTCACTGCCCCATGCTGCATCTACTCCAGGGCAGAAGGACTGTTCAGAGCCTGAGAGGAATATTTGGGTTTCCAGGTCCTCTCTGCTCAGGTTGTCAAAAGATGAGACTGATCATATTTATTTTATCTTTTCCATTGTTGGTTTTAACACTAACTATTATTGCCTGGCAAATGAGCAAAGACCTTCCAAACTTGTATCCCACAAACACTGGTTCCTCATTTGTCAGCTTGCTTGCTCGTTTCCTTCTCTGATTATTCGTAGTCAAACTAGGCCTTTCTCAATGTAATGGGGTTTAAAAATATATGTATAATGAAGCTGCCAAACTGAGAATGGGGATCCTGCAGTTTAGCACTCAGTAAACAGAATGTGACCGTGTACTTCCATGCCAATAGGTTTAAAGATTCCCCAATGAACACGAGTGTTGAAACCTTTGTAACCTGCTGTGCTCTACCTTTTTGCATAAGACCTTCCTTTACTCTCCTATATGGTTCATGAGATTATGGAGTCAGTTCTGTTCCTACAGTGAGGCCATTAGCAAAACTCCTTTAGAGTTGTATACAAAAAGTACTGGTTCAAGGGTGATTAACTTTTTATTCTGAAGTTGATGTCTGTTCTCTTCTTTTGGGGCACGTTCATCCCTTTCATTTATTTTTTTCCATTGGTATATATTTATATACAGTAGAAACATCACGATTTAGCTATTTTATTTGCTGCCCAAATTTAAGCAGATATTGCATGCAAGAAAAGCAATCTGAGGAAAAAAAAAATCAGGAAAATCTGGTGAGATTGAAAGGGAAGAAAACATTGTTCTGCATAAAATAACATTTATTGCCTATCATCTTTATTTTTGCTTTTCAGATTAATTTGGGTGTTCTGATCTGCAAAAGACCACAGAGCCTGTCCGTTCCCCCCTGCAATCATGTAACACTCCTTAAACACTACTGGTATCACTTGAACATGCTTACTAAACATGCTTAGTACCATATAAGCATGTCCCCCCTTACATTCCCCACACTGCATATATGAAATTTTAGGTAACACTGTCCCAATTAAATCATTGCTTTTCACTCTTATTAAACTAAATCAGTCTCTTGATTCATTCCTGTTAAAGGAATTTCTTGTATAAATTTGAACTAGTGCAGTAGGACTCTATGTATGGGATATTGGTTATATGTACATACATGTAGGTGTATGTGCATTAAAGAAACAGGAAAAGTAAAGTAACTGAAAATAATAAATAGAATCAAGTCAATCTGTCCTCAGTTCATTTGTTTATAAAGCATTTGGGTCGGTTAATGGAATTTTGAGTTGTTCATGAAACTGCAGTATAGTTCTGTATAGTGAAACAGGATGGAGAGGGATTTCACTAATTTATTGCTGTTTCAATAGTTGCTTTGCAAATGTGTTTGAATATATGTGTTTGAAAGGTGCATATTGCTCACCTGATCCAAACCCACTAAAATTAGGGGCTTTTTTTTCACTGAATAGGAATTGTATCAGTCCATTTAGTAGCCTCATTTATTTGAGGGAAACAGCTCATGATTCCTCTGTGTGTATGTGTGCACGTGTAGCCATGTATATATAAAGCCCATGCATTTAGTGTAGTTTTTACTGTGGTGCTTTGAATCCATTAGATAGATGTGTGTGAGGCTATAGATGAGAAGAACTGTGCAACAGTGGTCTCCTCTTCATGCACAAGTAGGTGGGGTTTTTATGTCTAGAGAAATAAGCATCATTTGGATTTCAATGGGGAAAGCAGCAGATTAATGTTTTGCTGCTTTTCTTCCATTTTAATTTATCCTTGAAGGTCGAAATTCTTCTGGTGATCACTTCATGTCATGATTTTTATTTGGAAACAGACTGTAATGTCTCTGGCACAGGGACTGAGAAGTCATGACCACGTATCTGAAGTGTCTGACACACCAAAGGAGGTTGCAATTTTTTGTCCCTCCATAGTGATAAAGCAACTGTGGGCTAAATCCTGCTTACATTATTATCCAATTTATCCTAACAAAGCCCACTTACTTAATTACAGAGCTAAAAATACTGGTTGCTTTCATAGGGGGTCTTCTGCATCTGTATTTATCATAGACACTGCATCAAGCAGTTGGTCCTTGAGTTAAAAAGCTTTTATTTATTGGCTTGCCTTTCCCTGCTGCCTAGTTTAGGAGCCTAACCTCAGACAAGCAAGTTTGAAATTATAGGCCATTGCATTTTTAACCTTATGGATAGTCCCCAAACTAACAGCATTTATTTCTGTGTCAGCTTTAAGAATGAATGTATATAGAATCTAACATGAGATAATACTTTCTGGTTATATTTCAGTATCCAAAAGGAAACTACAATTAGGTCTAATGGAGTTTCAGGAAAGGCTGTCAAGAAGGAAACTAGTCAACTTGCTCTCTGTCATTTCTAGCAGTCCTGAACTGTATGGAGTTTGAATAGCAGAATTTCAGTGGAGCAAATAGGAGATCTTGGATCAAAGGGAATTCTTAAAGGTGCACACTGACTAATACAGCATGATGAAACGCGCCCATTTTCGTTATCTAGGCATCAGCCTTGGGTGAAACCGATGAGTATAGTAAGTCCCACACCTCTTAGACCAGCAGACATGTAAGGCTGTGGAAGTGTGTCCAGATGGGTGAGTGTGCAGGAGGGGGGGACATGTACCATCACAGTGAAGCCACCAGCTTGATGTGTGAGTCCTGCTGTAGTTATGGTACCACACCACACTTTGCTGCCAGCCACAGTGCTCACCCAGCTTGTTAGAACATTTGGGCCAGAATAAAAATGGAGTAATTTTGGTCCCAACCATTAGCTCCAGACAGTTTATAACTTTAGTGGGCTTTAGACTTGCAGACTGGTAGGAGTATTACGTGTGTGATGTCCCTTGGAGTTGTGGTGGGTGATACCAGCCAGCTGAGCCAGCAGCCTGCTTCAGTGCCTGCAGTGGCAAGGCTGGAGATGATCTGTCTATTGAGGAGGCAGCAAACTGAATGCTAAAAATGTAGGAAGGAAACTTAAATATCACAAAGACACCAAAAATATTATGGGTAACTTCTATATGAAATTAGAAGCTCTGGATGCATGATGAATGCAAGCGTGGCTTCTTATCTGAAGGATTATTTGTACTAGCTGTGTTTTATTTGTACTGAAGTTAGGCAGTGTTATAATGGAGAGCTTGAAGATGTTTTAAAATAGTTGCTGAAGAAGCACATTTGCCTAGTAGAAGTAAGTCTTAATGAAAGTTTTACTTTGTATATGCTTATTCAAGGGTCTGATATGTGAGTAAGAGAGTGTTTTATAGGGGAAAAAGAGCAAAAAAAGACTAAAAAAGATAAGTGTGTCTGTTAGGCATGATACAGATGTCAAACCTACATGTGTACAGGCCAAATGCAGCTCACTTTCCATACGTTATTTACTATAATCTTGTTTCCAATAAATGAAAGTATTTATCTGAGTAGCCAGAGCAGAAACGGGCATTAAAAAATAGCCATTACTATTATTTCTTTGCATCCTTGGGGGGGGTGGGGAAAGAAGGAAAAATCCAAATTTATAACGAAACAGAGAAAAGAGAGAATAATAAAAAAATTAACTTTCCTCTGTCGTTCTTGCTGTAGCTAATCAGGGGTTTATTGATATAAAAGTGCCTAATGACAGCTACAGCTAATAAAACAAAACCTAATTGCATGTTTAGATAACAGTCAAATCCATATTGCTCTGTCCCATGAATCTAGCACTATTCCATTGAAGCCGGATCTCGCCCATTGGCTTTGTAAGGGCAATTCAGATACATAAAGAAAGCATGTTTGGGCTCAGTCATATGCAAACAAAAGTCTCTTACACATTTACAACCAACAAAGCAGGTTTAGGATGAATTTTTTATATGAATGTAACCTAAAGTAGGAAGCAAAAATAATTCCATTGAGGTCGTAGTGGAAGTTAAATGTTAAACAAGCTTGAACCAGGGAAAAAAAAATGGCCAGAGCAGCATCCTGCCATTTTATCACTCTGTCATCTGTTAATATAAATGTTATTAAATGAAAATGAATATTAAAAGTAAAAGTTAATAATTTTTTTGTATTTACTTCATAATAACAGTCATATTTTCCTTCTTTATTTTTAATTTTGACATTAAAAATACATATATAAAAAATTTGCTGTTTATAACAAAGGCTGGGGATTTCCCCCCCCTAATTTAAACTGCTGATTAACAATATATTTACTGCTACTTCTTGCTGACCATCCCAGTCATTGCTATTTATTTGCTGTTTTACTTGATGTTTCTTTCTGGGCAGTAGATGAAGCAGGTTTAATTTTTGTATGATTCTAAGCCTTTATTTCTACATATGTTACTAAAATTTCCCTTAGAAATACCTTGTCATTCAAATAAGAATTTCCCCTCTGTAACTTTACATTTCTATCTCAAAAGACTAAATTACTCTATACTGAAGTTTTCTTATTTTGAGCGCTGTTTGGGATAGTTTTTCTTGGAAGCTTGGGGGATTCAGGTTTGAGGCTATAAACACTTCTGTACGTATGAGTAAGTCTAATTCTGTGAGTAGTCTAAGCCAGCAGGACTGCTTAAACAAGTATGTGTTTGCAGGCTTGGGACCTGCAGATATTTGGATGGAGGAGAAGATGGGGAAGGGCTTACAGATACTGAACAGATACCAAGTTTTATTTATAATGACTTATACCTGCCAGGATTATCCAGAAATATGACATTATATTTCATGAAATTGACTGGCTTGTCTGGGACACATAAATGAAGCTGTTTAATTTGGTATCATAAGAGAAAATGAACTCAAATACCTGATATCTGAATCAAATCTAATCATTGTGATTGTTGAATCCTTTGGTCCTCATTTAGTTACATTTACAGAGCTAGAGATTTTCCCATCTGATGATACCTGATTGAAAAACATGCAGAACCAGGAATCAGTCTCTAAAACTTGAGGGGGGTCAAAGGCTTATTAAAGATGCTATTAGATTATCAGCTTCTTATTTTATATCAGTTTATATGGAAGTTGTTATAGTTGCTGTGCTTTTTCACTAAGAATTCTGTTTTAGTTAGCTAAGCTTTTATTCCCCCTTCACCCCATCCCTTCCAAACTGCAGCCACAAATTAAAAACCAGCTAAGAAAAAGCTACATGCCTTGTTCTTGATACATCTCCTACTGAATTTAATGGGATCAGTATCAGTTTTAGAGATGAGGGGTATGGTGTAAAAGCAGAAGGACCGAGGTGCATAAAAAGAGTATTTCACAACTCAAGAGAATATTTATAATGTAGTCAGAAGCTTGTGCAATGAGAGAAAAGGGATATGAGGACATAGTCAATGGTAAATAAGAAGGCTAGAAAAATCAATGGTTTAGAAGCCATTTTTGCAAGTGTGACAAATATACCTACTAGGGAAATGGCAATTCAATTTTTATACAATATTGGTTTTACAGGAGTGAAAATTAAGGAAAACTAAGAGGGTCAAATTCTGCCCTTAAATATACTCATACATATTGCCTGTTGACATTGAAAGGGAAGACTTTAACATTTCACATCTGACTTGGAACCGAAACAAAAAGACTATTTTCAGATGACTCTGGAGTGACTTCCAGATCAGAGGATCTCAAATTGATCTGCCAATGTATAGACATATGATTTCATCAGGCAGCGAGAGCAGTCTCTTTGGAGTCAAACATGATAGCTATTTAACTGTACATAGCAATGACAAATGGCAATTTTGGCTCTTACAGGAAAGAGGCAATTTGCTCATATGTAGAACTTCATACTACAGATGACTATCTCTGCTAGAAGGAGTGATAGTGATGCTGTCCATCATTCCCTCTTCAGACTACTTTCATAATGGCTTTGCTCCTCTGCCCTGTAAATACGACTAGCCCAAATGAATTGCTAGGTTCTCTGATTCACATTTTATGTGAATATGCACCAATAAACAGGACATCCAGGTCCTCCTCCAGGCTCCACCAGCTTTTCAGTATACAGTGGACAGACATCTGTTTTTCAAACGGTATGTAGTATTTAAATGAGAAGTGTTTTAACAAACTGGAGGCTTCAAGAAGCAGATACAGTTTTGGGGGAGGCTGATCCTAGGCACCTGGAGACTGGTGTACACTCATTTACTCTACTTTGTTCATTTCTCTTATGAGTGTAGCTTGGTGATCCCACCTGAATGGCCTGGTTGCTGATAGTTGCTGAAGGCTCCTGTCTGGAATAGTCATTTGCTCCCTGTCCTTTGTGAAAAATTATGGAGAAGAAGAAAGGAGGCAGCCTGCTGTGTCAGAAGGCTATGTACAAAGAGAGATTGAAAGGTTTTGGTGGGTCTTCTCAGACCACACTGACCAGAAATTAACTGCCCTTTTTTATCTGGCAGGCCTCAGCGATGTCAACACTTAGTTTTTCTCAGCTGCCTTTAGGGAACCCAGCTAAGCCGCCTATAATCATAGAATCGTAGAATAGGTTGGGCTGGAAGGGACCTTCAAAGGTCATGTAGTCCAATGTTCCTTGACCCTTTGTTGAGGAGGGCGGTTGTCAAATCTTGGACTCTTGTCTTGTGAAACATTTTATTTACAACCTATACAACAGTGTTCAAAAAAATAAATCCAAATTCAAAGTTCTTCTCTCCTTGCTCTCAGTCGGGATCAGCTTCCGGAACCCCAGCAATGGGGTTAACTTTCACCAGGAAAAATAGGGAAAGGAACGTCACCTGATTGTCTTGCATACCATAGCACCAGAACTGCCAAAGCTGATTTCCTAGGGTTGCCTCATGCTTTGCTGCATGCTTTGATGATGCTTCTCCTGCAGTTGGGACATTCAGAACTGCCCTCTCCTATGTGGATTCTCTGGTGCCTGGTAAGACATGTGTTAACAGTGCTGCCTTTCTCTTCAACCTGGGAAACTCAATGGTCTTTCTTTCTAGTCTTGGTAGCCACTTGCTTCCAGAAAACTTACAGGAACTTGGTCATCATTGAAACCTATATCCAACTGCCAGGTCTGACTACAAACTAGCAATGCATTCAAGTTATCAAACACCCTGATGGCCACTTCTGTCTGTCTTTTACACACACACGAACACACACATACACATGCATACACACGACATGATCATGAGACTCGTTGCCATAGGAAACCAGGCTAAAAACAAGCAAGGTCAGAAGGCATGAGCTCATTGTTTTTCTTTTCCAGCTCCTTTTTCATACTGTTAGCACAGCCTTTTTTTTATTCGTGAGATCAGATATGTTCTTGGATGCTAGGTAATGGAAATCATACTTGCTGCGTGCTAGGCTCTGTTCTGCATGAACCTTAGTGTCCATTGTGGGGTTTGTCCAGTTGCCACCTTTGTCAGGCCTTAGCTCATTCCCTAGTCATTCCCCACCTGATTTGGTAGTCATACTTGCTGCTTTGGCTTGCTGATCCCCTGTTTATTGTTGAGAATATCTTCCATAGTCACTTTGATCTCACTGCAGAGTCTTGCTACTTGAAAAAAAGCATCATCATCGCAGGAATAAGAGATATTCTCAACTGGATTTCAGTGGGCTGCACTGTTTGTATAAAAACCCAAAATGGGGTGATCAGTGGTTAAATATTAAGGAAATCTCTAGTCTGGTTAGCACTAACTCAACCACTGTCATCTTTGCTTTAGCATAAGTATTCCTTACAATGAGGGTGGTAAAATACTCTGGGCACAGGTTGCCCAGAGATGTGGTGGATGCACCATCCCTGGAGACGGTCAAGACTGGATGTGGTTCTGGGCAACCTCGTCTAGTGGAAGACGTCCCTGCTCATTGCAGGAATAGATGAGCTTTGAAGGCCTTTTCCAACTCAAACTATCCTATGATTCTATAAATATGTATAGTGCATTATGGTTAAAACTCTATAATACAGAGGTGCTTGTGCTGCCTAGCATTTGTGGATGTGAGCCACATCCATCCAATGACCAAGGTGATGATCAGCCAGCCCTCCAAACTGGTCTTCGTGACAGATGGAGCAGCAGTCTCTGCTGTCAGTTTAAGAAGCTGCTGTAAGTGCCACCAGCTGGGAAACCTCCTGCAGACCATGTTCTCTATCTTTGAGGGTACTGTAGGGTGCAGACCTAGCCCTGAGCAGGAGATGAGATGGATATCAGAAGGCGCTTATCTGCATACACTGATTACCTTTCTGGTCTTTTATATACAGGTGGGCACTCTGAACTTCTTGCAAGGGTGGGGTGATGGTGACCAGAGGAATATGAAGTTAGTGAAAACAGGCCTGGAGCTCCCTAATTTGAAGAACTTCTCTCCACAGGGGACATGAAAGCCATACTTTTGGTAGCTGTTCATATATAACACTTCTTTCTTTGCCCCTCCTAGTACAGCAGCACAGATATCTGCTCTTCTGACCAACATAGCTATTTGCAGAGACTTGCTCAGCTTTTCAGCATGAATTGTTGCATTCTCTTCCACCTTCTTCTTCTAGCAAATGCAATTATAAAGTACAAATCATAAGGAGCAGGAATTCATCTGGATATGAATGTGTATAACAGCTTAATCAGTGATAAAGCATAGTACATATCCCTCTATCTCATGTAAACATTAACTTCAGGTGCCTACAAATGGGTAAAGTTATTTGGACAGATATGAATCTAACTTCTTGTTCTTATAACTGTTTTAGAGATTCAGAAACTATAGACCTACTTGGTTATGACCGCTTGTCAAGCTAGGCTAGGCTTGTTCCTTGCTTGTGATTTTCCACATTTTCATCTGTACTTGCTCTTATAGAAGTTCTGTTCTTGGGTAAAATCAGAGAAATTGCAGCTGTGGAAAATATTTCCCCTTGTCTTGTCTGGATGGTCTTTCATTTTGGTGGATGGAAATGGTACTTTAACTGTATGTGTTGTTTATTAGTGACTCCTTTGTCTTCCAACTCCCTCCTTGAGTTGCCTTTTGACCTAGTGACCATTAGTAAATCCCAGTGGCACATGGATCACTCAGATCCTATCTGTTTCTGTATCTTCTCTGCTTGGGTTTGTCAGTGCTGCAGAGTACCTGGAGTCACTCAGCAGTGGCCTCTAACCACCTCGCTTTTGTTGGGCCTTCTAGGGACAAAAGCTCTTCTCAGCAGCAAGGGTTTATTGGGGAGTGGGAGGCCTGCAAGAGTAATGGTGGGAAACTGTAAAACTTGGAGTTTTTAACTTCTGCCCACCAACAAAGCCGTGGGAAACCCGTTTCCTGAAACTCTTTCACCACCCCATCCCCAGCTTCCCTAGAACTGTATCCCTGTCTTCACTGGTTGTATATATGCGGTTTGGGCTATTCCTGGTGTGGAGCCATAAGACATTTGTAGTCTAGGAGCTGGGCTGATGTTCTGGTTGACATTATCGTGTCAGCAGAGAAAGGAACTATTAGAATGCAGTTATTTTCAAGAGCCATCTAGGAGATTAAAGTTGCCACAGAGTGTGCACCTATCTCCCTGCATGTCTCTCAGATCCTAGGCACATAGCTTTAAAACCCTTAAAGAAAAGGGATCTGGCAACTCACTGAGAGGTATCTCAGAGCTGGCACCATGTATCTTGAAGGCTTACACCACTGGCTGTGTCCATGCTAGTAAATTAAACGCATCCTGGACCATTCTCTGGCATTGAGGTCAACTGGCACAAAATAGCCAGCATCCATACAATTAAGCTGTCTTGAGCTCCAAGACAGGACAGCTGTATACAGAATACCCATTGAGAACAGTCCCTGGCTTGTGGTAATTCCCAGCCCGTACCCAGGTGCCATTTGGGAGAGTGCTACTTGTCCCTGGCCTCGGCCATGCCAGGGATCTTCTAGAAACTAGAGGATAGGTGCCAGCAGTAGCGTCCCTGGCACCATTTAATGTTCCAAGGAGGTAGCCAACAGTCTTGCAGGTGACTGAGCCTTTGCCACAGCAACAAGATGGATGTGTTGATCCTATCTACCAGGCCTGTGATTCCCTTGTGTTGTCAATCCTGTTGTCTTCTCTCTCAAACCTGAGATTTTATTCTGATGAATGCTGGAATAGCTGCCTATTTACAGCTGTTTCATAGTTTGCTGTTGTGATTGTATTTGATTGTGTTTGAATTTCTATCTCCCCAAGGATAGGGAAAGGGATTCTATAAATATTATTTGGTTTAATTAATAAATATCAGCTTCTTTTGTAATGTAGTAGGGGAGTGAGGAGGTGCACTGGGGGAATGGCCGGTAAGGATAGAAAGGCCTTTCTGTTTTCATTCCTGTGCTACCTTCGCTGTAATCCCTGTGCTTCTGGTGCCAGAAATCCTGATGCCACCACAAAGGACATTATCTGTTATAAAAACCTTTGCTAAAGCCCCAAAGTAGTGGAGATCACCAGTCACTTACTACCTTCTCATGGATTCTTCTGTAGCTCTTGGTTTGCTGCCATGATCCATAGAAACCCCATAACACAGATCCTACTGAAAAGACATCAACGTGGTTTTCTTAATTTGGGCTTCTGTATTCTTTTCATCCCTTGTAGGCTCTTCAGCAGAAGATCATCATGATTGTTTTGTGTCAGTATAATCTTCCAAGGCACGTCTTCTGTCTGAAATGTCCTCTGTAGCCTGATGTAAGCCCTGGTTGAATCTGACCAGGCGTGTTGATGGGGCTTCTGTGCACTGAGTCAGACCATTTGTTGGCAGTGGTCAAGGATGTGTAATGCTAGCCAGGGAGAAGTGGTTTCTGTTGCTGATTATTTGGTTAACTGAGAAGACTTCGAATTTCTTGTTAATACTAGTTCAGAATCTACGGGTAAAAATATTAGTTCAAATATTTTATCAGATGCTGCTATGTTATTGCTCTCTATTACTACCTGAAAGTAGGTTGTAGAGAGGAGGGGGTATTCTCCTCCCAGGTAAAAAGTGATAGGACAAGAGGAAATGGCCTCAAGTTTCACCAGGGGAGGTTTAGGTTGGATATTAGGGAAAATGTCTTCTTTAAAATGGTTGTCAAGCATTGGAAGAGGCTGCCCAGGGCAGTGGTGGAGTCACCATCCCTGGAGGTATTGAAAAGACGTGTGGATGTTACACTTAGGGACATGGTTTAGTGGTGGCCTTGTCAGTACTAGGTTAACAGTCGGACTGGGTGATCTTAAAGGTCTTTTCCAACCTAAATGATTCTGTGATGCTGTGAATGTTGTGTGGCAAATTAGAGACGATGCAGTGCCATGTAGACTTGTGGTAGTCTATTAAGGTGGTGCTCTACTTTCTCAAACTGATGTATCTATTGCTAGAGCTGTGTTGGATAAGTACATAAAATGTCTTTAGTATTTGTGCTGTTCTGGGGCTTTCTGATAGAGCAATAGTTGGGTGAAATATTCTGTGGGCCAAATACTGTTTGCTTAACTCCTGGGAGCAATCTGGTAATTCCAATGAGTTAGCAAAGCAAACTGGGTTTTGTTGTTTGGAAACTATTTGGAAAGCTGCATTATACTTTTACTGAGGATCCTTCATTAATGTAGATGCCACTATATGTTTAAATCAATGGGAAACCTGTGGAAAAGTTAGCCAGTATGGCACCAAGTTTGCATTTTAGGACATACAAGCAAATCCTTGGAAGGGGGTTATGCACAGGGCAGATGGAACCACATTCCGATGGTGTCAAGTACTATTCATGGTTATTTCTTCCCCTGGGTTGTATATATGTTGCTTCTGTGGGTAAGGAGGAGTCATGCATATACAGCACTGGAATTATTATGTTCTAAATTAAGAATTTTGGATTGCTTTTAACAAATGTTCTATTCATCCGTAAAATCTGGAGATGTATTCTGTCAATGGAGGTTAGTACATAAAGACTGATGACTGTTGGGGGAAAAAGAAGTGAACTTTTGTTTGAATATAACTATTTGTTTTGATGGTAATTGAGGCACTTCCTTCACTTGCCACAAACATTCATTAGAGTGATATTCTGTAGACAAACTGTCACGTGCAGTGATGCATTTCTGGATCCATATGAATGCCTGAAGTGGAAGTCTGTGTGCAGCTCTTAAGGAAGCCTTTGATAGGTTGTAAGTTTATCAACCAATGGTAAAAAAAGGATATCAGGTGATTTGTGTGACCAACAACTCCTTATAAATACGAGTCTATGAGTGGTGAATCCCTAAAATACACAAAGCAGTTGTTCTAGTGAATAGCTTGTGAGCAATCTCAGGGGCAGGACTATGTTGGCAATTACTCATTCAATAGTTTGTGAAAAATATGTCTGCTCATTGACATTTGGAATTAAAAAAAAGAGATAAATCTCTTAAATGCATTGCGGGAAGTATCTTGTCAGCTAACAACACAAAACACAAGACTGCTCTTACAAATACTTAACCTTCTGAACTGCTGATATTCCTTATTGGAAGAGGTCTGTCTAGAAGTCCAGATCCCACCAGTTCCCTAACAGCAGAAATGTAACCCCAATGCAGGGGAACCCCCCTAACTTATATTAGTGGCTTGGTCCCAACCTGATATTTGCAGCTGGCTGGTTTTATGAATCAAGGTTTTGAATTTTTATACTTTGATGTATTAAAAATATAGGTTGCAATTTGAGCTTTGAAACAAATCTAAAGGCTGTTACCCATGTGCGTTAAGGATCCTAATATGTATTTGCAAAAGGAGTTATCATCAGTCATTGGTTTAATCACCTTTGCTGATCACATAAGGTGTGGAGGTAGATCCAAGAACAGTTTCTTGCTCATGATCTGTGATCTGCTGCAGCTATAAAAGTTGGGGCTGTTCAGCCTGGAGAAGAGAAGGCTGCGTGGAGACCTCATAGCAGCCTTCCAGTATCTGAAGGGGGCCTATAAGGATGCTGGGGAGGGACTCTTCATTAGGGACCGTAGTGATAGGACAAGGAGTAATGGGTTAAAACTTAAACAGGGGAAGTTTAGATTGGATATAAGGAGGAAATTCTTTCCTGTTAGGGTGGTGAGGCACTGGAATAGGTTGTCCAGGGAGGTTGTGAATGCTTCATCCCTGGCAGTGTTCAAGGCCAGGTTGGACGAGGCCTTGGGTAATACGGTTTAGAGCGAGGTGTCCCTTCCCATGGCAGGGGGGTTGGAACTTGATGGTCTTAAGGTCCTTTCCAACCCTAACTATTCTATGATTCTATAACATTTATGAAAGCCCATTTCTGCCTCATTCCCTTCTCATGGGCTCTCAGGAATACCAGTTCTCCCACTCTGCTCCTCTGTGACATGCTTTAGAGATTCAAAGAAGGTTGATTTTCTGTGGCTTCTTCTTCCCTTTATGTCTTTGCTGAAACTCCCAGCAAGGAAGGTCATTTTTAAGGGTCTATTTTTGTGACGTGGACATGGGACATGAATTGAGACTGACAGATTCATTTCACACAGGATACATGAACAGTGCTTGCAACTTGTGGTCCGTATGTGCCTGCACGGATTCACATTGGTGGCTTAGCTGGTAGAGCTATTTCCAATTGCTTTTCTATAAGGTTATTTGTACTATTTCAGTGACCAGACAACAGATCCCATCATATATCGATATGGATCCCTTCATATGTTCCTTTTCTTTTTAAAGTATTTTTATTTTAATATAGTTTTCTGACATCATGGTTTAGTTTTTACAATTTTATAATTAATCCAGTTCCTAAATCACTCATATTATTAAAATAATTCCATATTTTACTTTTTTTCTGGTTCTCCACTATGAGAATGACTACCCTGGTATAGCCAAACCAGTATCCTCACATTAGAATCTGATGGTACGTAAGCATTAAAATTACTTTGTGGTGTCTGCCCATCTATCAAAATCTTCCCAAAGCAATTTGTGCCATTAACAAATGTTGGTTTATATTTTATACAGTTATAAAGTATGGGGAAGTTTGAAAACTTTTCCATTCAAGGCCAGTTAAATGAAAATACAGGAAAAACCCACATTCTGCAATAAGCACCTCACAAGTAATTTGTCTGTCAGTTGCATCTGTCTTGCCATGGAGATAATAGTTAAGAGAGGAAAATGAGTGAAGGTGTTTCTAGTTTCAGCTTTTTCTCTAGAAATAAACCAACTGAAGATGGGTACAGTTATTTCATTGAACTTTTCCCTGACATATACAATGCTTTTGCTTGTATTTTTGGATTTCAGCTTTCCTCTGAAGGATCTGCTATCCTAAACCAAACCAGGGCTTTTCTGGTACAGAGTCATTAAAAAATGAAGACTAACAAGTACTAGAAAGCTAATCTTCGTTGTAAATCAATGACCTATACTGCAATGCAGAAGGCAGATGAAGACCCAAACTTCAGAGAGGCTGAAAAGAACGATAGTTTTTATGACAAAATGACTATTGAAATTGGTGAGGAATCTGTGTTTTGAGGCAGCCATGTGCCTTTAAGCCTGCCACAATTCCATTCAACCTCTTGTATTTTTCAGTCATTTAGGGATGAGACTGAATTAAGCATTCCCAGCAACTCTGGTAACACTGATGCTGCTGGCCTGAAACAGCCAACCTTTCATCCCAGCCCTTCTCCCTGCATGGCATGCATTAGTACACCTAACCCTGTTATCAAGTGTCCTTCCCATTCTGGCCCCATTCCTCCTCCAGTTTATGGGAATTACAGTCCAGGTTTTTGTGGGAACAGGGGCTGTCCCCCTGTCCCAGGATTTCTTTTCTCCTCAGACGATAACTTTGCACAATGCCTGGTTGGTTTGGGGGAGTTGTTTCTGGTAACTACTTGAATTCAACGCTGTTTCTGTATTTTCTTTTATTGTTGCTAATTTGAATTTATTTTAAAAAGGGGAATTAAATTACCCAGACAGGAAGATGTTGATGCAAATTTCCTAACTGCTAAAATAATAAGATTGAAATTAGGAGCATGTACATATCTTCCAGAAGCATCCAAAATACATAACTACAATTTAGGGACCTTAGAAAGCTTTCGGTTTTAACAGGAATGTGATTCCTTCACTTGCTTAGTTCAAGTCTGGTTTTTAAGTGCCATGACCAAGACTGAAAAGCTCTTTGCTTCCTCAGTGATTCAGCAGGATTGTGTTGAGACCTTCCTGAGAACAACATCTTGCAACAGATTTCTCCTCCTTTACTCCAGATGATCTCAAATGCCCCCCAAACCAAGCGGTGGGAGAATTAGGGTCCGTTCCACCATATAATCTTTTCATGATGGAAATTCTATGGGGGAGTTAATACAGCAAAACTTATGCTATGGAAGAGTTGTAACATGTACTACCACACACATACATATGTGCAATTACGCCTAAGGTCCCATCCTCAAGACTAGCAATTTTTAACTAGTTGGATGCTACAAAAATACATCACATCTATTACTTATTTCTCCTTTTGTGTCCAGGTAACAGTGCATACTCATCCCAAAGGATCTCTCAGTGCTTTACAAATGACATATGTACAGGAATTCCTTCCACACTGAAATGCCCAGGCTTAACGGGTGGGCTGCAGCCAAGAAAATAATCAGCTTATAGCACACTGCATAATGTGTGTGAACTGCACAATGTGTGTAAGGATAATTCTGGCCAAGGGCATATCAGACAGTACATCTCACCAGTGCATCCTGCTGGGAAAGACTAATATTTAAAAGCTATAGTAAAGATAAAACCCCACCACCAACACTGTTCATTGACAGTGAATATGGTCCATTAAGTTTTTATTTACATAGGTATATATATTTTAATATACATACTCCAATTAAAGTGTTGATTTATAATTGGAATCCTTAAAACTTGTCTGTTTTCCTTGAAGGACCAGGTTTTAATAACTGATGATAAAGAGAACTAGAAGAAATGTGACTTACACATCTGAGAGGACAGTATACATCTATACTGAGTAATGATACTGACTTACAACTCAAAGTACCAACCCATACACAGACTGTTTAGTGTTAAGTGTGAACTAGGACAGTGAAATGTGTGTGTGCATTTATTGTTTAAATACTACAGCACCTACTGACTGGTTCTTGTTAATTATAAAGTGCTGCCAGCTTGATGATTCCCAAACATCTTATTAAGATTAATTGAAGAATAAGTCCATTTAAATGAACTAAAGAAGAAGGAAAAAAAAATCCCACTAACAACAACTTGAAGCTTTTTTTTCCCCATTTAACAAATGACAACCCATTAAAGAGTTCTATGGCTTTACCAAGAAAGCTTGGTGAGTCATGAGTTAATTCTTACTGTCAAAACTGAGTGCCATAAGTACATCTGCTTAGCTTTTTCTCTGGGCAGGATTATCCTTCAGTTTGCTTTTGGCTTGGAGGCAGCCACTTGTCCCACAGACTGTACAACCCTACCAGAGTGAAACTGTGATTATCCCTTAGTACCCATGGAAGGTCTAGCGTTGGCTAGTAATTATAAGGGTGGCATTGCTCATAAGCACTCCAATGGCACCAGAGTCTTCTATTACAAAGTCTTTTCATAGGGGACCTTCAATAAATGCTCCAGTCTTGAGGAGAAAAATATGGTGACTACTACCTTGACCTTCGTACCAGCATGAGGAGAAGGGACGTTGTTAACCTTCATCTTCACCGTAATTCTTGCTTTCTAGATAACATAACTTAGTTTCCCTAAGACGTTCCCTTTGCTTTCTCTTCTTTCATTCTCCCCATCTCCACACTGATCTCCACACTCCTCATCCCGGGATGCCTCTATTCTCAAAATGACTACACCAGCCCTCAGTTAATTTTACTGTTCAGGTCCTGTCTTTTCCTGCAGATTCCTCAGGACAGATTTCTTCCGTGAGCCCTTTCAGAGCAGATCTACCAGTGAGATATCAATGATAACAGGTTGAAAAGGATGATAAAACTAAAGTGACAAGGAATATGTGGAACCAAAGAGCAACCACTGGCTGTCTTCTGCAGAAAACCCTTGCACTGCTCAAGCATTCCCATTCTAGTTCTCCCTTCTCCTCATGCCCTGTAAGGTATGTTTTGGATTAGTCTAATTTAGAACATTAGCTTCTCAGCAACAGAGGTTTTTATCTATTTTTGCCCATACTGGGATGTATTTATGTATGCATTGTATCAGTAACAACAGGAAAAGCATCAGCACATATCCTTTAGCTCAAATCCACACATACTAACGAAGGCATTTATTATTTCTCCTCCTCCATGCTTTGATATTCAAGCCAGATCATTCATGACAAGGCTGCAGGTGGAAAGTCATACTTCAGAATAAAAGTTGTAGAAGTAAAGTAGGGGTAGAAGATCTTTATAAATGTAATCCAAGCAGTTATTATTTAGTAGCTGGTATTTTTGCTTCTCTCATCCCAGGATGACACAAGCAGCTCATAAAGAGAAAGAGTTTGATGGGGAAAAATAGGTGATTTTTTTTTCTGAAAGACAGGGATTCTCTCTGCAATGTGTGTAAGTGAAGGCACACACTGAAGTGTGCCTGTTTTTATTGTACTTGGTGTCTTTGAAACATTATGTGTGCATAGTCTCTCTATGCAAGGGAAAAAAAAGGATGGTTCAAGTTCAGACCAAATTCCAGACTGATTTGGGCAGGCCAGCAGTGATATGACAATGTGAGTGTAATAGTGCACATGTTCTGTCCATGTGTGTCTACACATATATGAATACTTTTCAGTATTCATATGTGTTTATGTCTCATAGCTGATTACATATTTTTGCATTTATTTTTATGTGTGGCTATCTGGACATGCATCCTATCCATTTTAAAGGTTCTTCCAAGTCAGTCTAAGGCCTAAATATGTCAATTTAACTTTGTCTGTCAATACTGTAAGGAAAGGATGCACATACTTGAGTTCAAACTACATGTACTAGTCAGGACTTGTGCTCATAGAATCGTAGAATGTTTGGGTTGGAAAGGACCTTAAAGTTCATCCAGCTCCAACCCCTGCCACAGGCAGGGACACCTTCCACTAGAGCAGCTTGCTCCAAGCCCCTGTGTCCAACCTGGCCTTGAACACTGCCAGGGATGGGGCAGCCACAGCTTCTCTGGGCACCCTGTGCCAGCGCCTCAGCACCCTCACAGGGAAGAGCTTCTGCCTAAGAGCTCATCTCAGTCTCCCCTCTGGCAGGTTCAAGCCATTCCCCTTGGCCTGTCCCTACAGGCCCTTGTCCCAAGCCCCTCTCCAGGTTCCCCGCAGCCCCTTTAGTCACTGGAGCTGCTCTAAGGTCTCCCCTTCAGGAGCCTTCTCTTCTCCAGGCTGAACAAGCCCAGCTCTCTCAGCCTGTCTCCATCTGTAATGTATTTATTGCATGCACTCATGTAGACATAGCTAATCTGGTTTTGCCTGATCTGGAGAGCCAGTATATCTCTATGCAGTAGCATGTGTGCAAAGGAAGCATGCTGGTGTTAGTTTGCAGACATTTCACATTCTCAGTGTACAGAATGCTGACCACTGAGTGCTTATGACAACACTAGGGTCAGTAATAATAGCTAATGTTAAAGATATTTTAATTTATCAAGTCAGTAATGTCTGTATTTTTTGCACAAACTGATTCTATTTTCTCTCATCCACAAAAGAAACAATCAGAATTGGAACACTGTGAGAGAATCATAGAATAGCTAGGGTTGGAAGGACATTAAGATCATCCAGTTCCAACCCCCCAAAAGAAGTGATGTTTCTTTTTTGAGGGAATGCAGAATATGGCCAAGACTGGGTTTTAATAGGATTTTAAGTTTTGCTTCATGCTTAGAAAGAGAAATCTTAAGATTTCTCATCCCAGATTTGGAATCTACATCCCTAGTAAAGGCTTTACAGGTTATTTGTAGCTGTCTAGTGAGCCAAAGTGAAGGGCTGTATCCATCAGTTGCTCTGTCTAGTGAATTTGTTAAGTGAAGCAACCTTCCTGAAGGTCTCCTTGGAAGCATTTCATACAGTTTGCTAACAACCAGGAATTAGGATTTTATCTTTATGGTAACAAGGAAAACCAGTATTTCAGTCTCCAGCACCTTGAGTAAAACCAAAGACCTGATTTTTCACTGCTTCATCTAATAATTCAGGCCCACGCAAAATGAGTGCAAAACAGGTATAGATGCTCTGGTTTGTACTTACTTTTCTTATTTGAGTCTTGAAAAGTGATTCCTAATACGACACAGAGCACCAGGGTGGTGAAACAGGTCCACTTTGCTTATGCAGAACTGAGTATACAAGGGGCAAGACAGCAGAAAATTGGGGCATAGGGGCCTATCCCAATTCCCCTGAAGCAAATGGGAGCTGGATTAAGCCTAAATCTCTAATTACATAGGGGTAATAGTCTATCAGAACTCCCACTGAAGCAAAAGGGAGTTGGATCAAGCCCAAGACTCTAATTGCATTTTTCCTTGCCATTTTTGTTCATATACTTTGTTTACTCTGGCTCATCATGACATTATTTTGTAATTATTATGATGGGATTAGTGGCCATTAGATATCTGATTTCTGAATGGGATGACTTGTTCCTAGTCACTGATGTCATTGACATATGTCAGAAAGGTTTGTATTCTGGTGGATATAGCAAGAGATAGATGAATTTATCTAATGATTGAAATGGCCTATATGTTCCCTACCAGCACTTCAAAGAGCCATACTACTTTTCTGTGTGCAGAAAACAATATAGTGCAAAGAATTTTTCTTCCCTTTTTCAATCCTGGTCTTCATACCAATTCCTTTGAATTTCCACTGTGAAGACTGGATTTATCTAAGGAATTTGAGAAGAACAGAGCATTACTGACTAAGTGATAGCTAGCTATTCTTTGGAGAAAGTTTCCATGATACCTGGCATTTTGGAGCACCCCAACTGTTTGGTTTGTTCACTATCAGATTTCCTCCTGCTCCTCTGAGATCAACTCTGCAGTGGTATCCACATATCATAGAATCATGGAATCATAGAACGCTTTGGGTTGGAAAGGACCTTATGATCAGCCAGTTCAACCCCCTGCCATGGGCAAAGATGCCTCACTCTACACCACATAGGCCAAGGCTGTGTCCAGCCTGGCCTTGAATGCTGTTGGGAATGGAGCATGATACAGATGTTTGGGGGGTTTTCCCATCTTGAATCCCATCCCCAAACATCACAGTTCTGGAGTAAGAAGAGGGTTACAACACATACCAACCAAAGAGAAGGGTACTCATCCTTCTAGCAGTATCCTGACTGTGCTATACTGGCAGTCTTAAAACTAAAGGACTGTATAGACGTCCTGGTACACGATGGGAATTCTCACTGACGACAGCAGAAAACTGCATGCGTCGCTCTAGGCAGGACTCCAGATAGATGACGTCAGTGTGGCTTGGAAAACTTCAAAGTAGGAAATATATGCTGGAGCAAGGGGCATTTCTGCAGTCATCCTTCATGGCATAACTCTACTTAGCTGCTCATTAATAATGTCCTGAGACAGATGGGCACTGCTTTATTTTGGAGGTTTTATTGATTTGTCCTAATTTGTACTTCCAGTATGGGACCCTAAAACATAAGCTCAGAATGACAGAAAGGTTTTAGCCAACACAGGTGTAGAGTTCTGGAACAGAGTGGAAATGGGCAAGAAATGAGCTATGGATTTTGATTAATTAATGAAAGGAATTCTATAACAAGGTTGTCCAAAATATGACGGCTTTACTCATCAACATAGGAGATCCCATCTGCTGGAAGTTCATCTGTATTGATCTGGGGAGCTACAAAGGAGATAGTTATCAAACACTTTGGAAGGACACGGTGAATCATTGATGTATGCATTCATTGCTTTCTGGGACAGAAGGACTTTGACCAATTTGGAGGTGTTTTGCTCCAAATTAATATATTTTTGGCTACAGCAGAGGTACAGAAACTTCGAACCAAGCAGTAGAAGACACGTCTGTCAATGAAACTATCCAGGGGATGTTTTGGTAGGCAGTCTTCAGTTATACAGAGACATAAAGTCTAAGTAACCTCAGTCACTTCACTGGAGTCATTCAAGACTTAAACTGGCAGAAAAGAGGAAGGAATATCTTCCTCGTTGCATCTCTTTTACCCCAGTTAGAATAACACAGCCTCAACACGTATTTCCTAACTGCAGTAGGAATATGGTTTTCTTTCAAACTGAGCAGTATTTTGGTGTTTAGCTCACTTAACACAGTCTCTGTCAAAGAAGACAGAGTTCCTTCTAGAACTTCCAAGCCTGGTTTGCAGTGTTCCCAATGTGCACATTAAAATCCATGGGGCCATAGCACATTGCAGTCCTAGCGCAGTTGTTAATCAAGAGGGACATTTGCTTAAGAATAAGCAGAGCGAAATAGTTCATGATAACAACAAAATATTTTAAAGTAGATCTATAGACTGTCTATAGACTATCTAGCTTAAAACTGATTTCCTACATTTATAATGAAGATTAGTTTGAAACAGTTACATGGTTTGTGTAAAATAGTATCACAGGGCCATTAGAGCCTGCAATACTGTTCTGGTTTAGTATCACAGAATAGTGGGGATTGTATTCTGTGCTTGCTGCCCTGGGCTGGGTAGAGCCTGAGAACAAAAGGAGGCAGAGGAGGAAGCTGGACAGTCCAGTTTCACCATTCAGCACAATCAAAGTGCACTGACACATACTACAAGCTGCGAAATGCAAGTGAACTTGTAAAGATTGCTCTTTAGTAGCTCAGTGTGCTGTTAGTAACAAAGGTAAGGAAGCTATTTAATACATACACCTTAACTAAGACTTTTACCTGAACATTGCTTTTGAAAACAGCAATATAAAAATACTTGTCACATCCATTTTAAAAGATAGGTTCTGTTTTGCCATAAAAGAGAAAACCAGGGTGGGGAAAGAGTTTCATCAGTAACCAGGATGGGGAAAGAGTTTTATCAGTGGGGACTGACATAAAGGTAAGCAGGTCTTTCTCTGTGTAACTTTAATGACAAGCTGTCATTCTCCTGTCCCCCTTTCACCTCCATTACCAACAGATGCAGTGAAGCTGATGGAGTCTTGGGTGGGTTCAGAGGGGCTGGCTCTGGCAGAAGTCTGCTGGAAAGGGGAAAAGTGCAGGTTCTGATATACAGCTTTCATAAGTACTGAAATTATGTGTCATTCAGCAGCTAAGCACTGCCTTAAACACCAGTATCAAGATGCTGGCTAAACAGTAAATAATAAGAAAAAAAACTGCGTTAATAAAATCTTTCCTGATATAAAGAAAAAAACCAAACACATTGTACATGCAAGATGCTCTTTGCTTTTTTGAAGGAAAGAGTGTGTATAAAGAAAACTATTTGAGCTAAGTTTAAGAAAAAGATGTCTGCATGTAGTAATGGTCCAAAAATTGACTGTCAGGTTTTGCAGTTCATTGTAAGTGAGGAAAAACTGATTCCTCCCAGAGTGCAGGCAGGCAGATGGCACTCCGCAGGTTTGAGCTGGGGCTCCGTGTAGGCGACAGACAGTGATTCCATGGAGTTAGATGGTAACTTTTTACACAGGTTATTGTCCACATTTCAACCCCCAAGATCTGAAAATCAGGGTAAATCTTACTGCTTCTCACAAAGTTTATTGCAGATCTCTGTGCAGGAGGAGGTCATGCTGCCTTACCAGGCAGACTGAAGTCCCACTCTCCGTACCTTGTACATGGCAGTGTTAGAGTGATAAAAATACATGAAATGGACCCAAATCCTTATTGGCAAGCATGAGAGAACTTGTTAAAATCACTGCAGCTGCAGATGTTCATATCAGGAACTTTGGCTTTAGTTTTGTCAGTAAGGTGTGGAGATTTTTGCTCTTAAAAGGTTAGGAAGTTTCCTGCCATGGGTCAGTGCCATGTACCATGGAACTCTAGATAGCAGAGTGCTTTTATATATAGGGATCTGAATGTGCCTGCTAGGAACAGGCAGTCCCCTGCACTTCTTCACTTTCCTGGAGGATACGTGCAATAAACCTGCAGCAAGTGAAGAGTTAACAGGACTAGGGGCTAATCACAGAACAGTTGCTGACTGGTGGGTTTCAGCAGTCGGACCCCAAAGAGGCTTTTGTGATCAGACCCCAAGAGAAGGCTGCAGAAGAGATGCACTTGAGGGGGTTCAGTTGGGTTCTTTAAAAACTAGTTAAAAGCTGTTATCTAGTGGAAAAAAGTGTAATAAAACTGATATTTGCTGCTTCATGCAAAGTGATTTAGCTGTCTAGAAGGTAATTTTTCCTCCTCTTATCCATCGGGTCCTCTGGGCTGGCCACTTTCATGACAGGCTTTTTTGCAGCTGAGGATGCAAGAGCACAGCAAAGATGCCATAGCTGAGACTGTGCAGCCCGTGGGAGAGCTACACAAAAGAGCACTGCAAATGGCAACACAGCAAACTGTCACCATTAGATTCCAGGGAAGTTACAGACCTCTGAAAAAATAAAATCTGGGATTAAGGAGTTTGGTTAACCCTTTGGAAGTGGGACTTTTAACAGGGAGGGTAGTTTGTCTAGGGAAGCACAAACATCATGATCTGTTGTGAAAGGGGTAAGAAAGGGTAAAACCAGCAACTCCATGGGGCAGAATACCTGCAGAGCAGGTACTCTCTTAAAGCAGACTAACTCTTCTCATACCTTGCAATAGTTACCTTCCATGTATAAAAGCACCTTTTCTAGTTGAAGTAACTGTCTTTGTTAATGATTAGTGGGCTCAAAACTTGAATTTGCTTTGTTTGCAGTTACAGAAATACTCAAAATCACCTGAATAACACTAATTTATATTTATTAGTAATGCATTTTTTAATTTCCTAGATGTTAAAAATAGGGCAGTTTACAAATTACATTTTAAATGCGTTCCACATCTCGTTTAAATCAGAGTTTGTTCCACGTCTGGTTTAAGGAAAAGTTTTTTACACTTTTAGACCGAAGTTTTAGCTGTCCTGTTTGGGTTTAGTGAGGCAAGTTTTGGCTCAAAGAAGGGTATTTCTGAACGAAAACGTTATCAAAGCTTTATTTTTGGCAGCAGCTTTACAAAACGACACGAGGTGAAGTTTCCTACACCTTGTGTAGATTCAAGCTGTTGCTCTGCTGAAAGTGCTCCCGATCGCCTTGGATCAGGCCCATAACTATCTTTGTCACCTCAAATGGAGCCATCAGTGCCTCTCCATAACAAAACCTTTGTTAACCCTTCCCTGGCTGGCACTTTCTCAAAGGCTCGCATCGATTCCAGCAATTCCAAGTACCAGCAGTGGAAAACTTTGCTGCTTGGTTTGGTTAGTCTTTTCCAGAGCATCCTGATTTAACTCCTTTTTTTTTTTATGGAGAAAGTAAGGGAGTTTTCACCAGTTCTATCTCTTCTCTTCCAGTTCAAACCTTTCTGTATTTGCTGGGAAGAATTCCTCCCAGTTTGCTTCTTTTTGGGTGTGTGTGGGGGAAACGGAACCCTACGGCTTAACAGCATCTATAGCCCAGAGGCATCGAGGTCATAGGTAAAATAGATGGAACTACTAATTCTTCACAACCCTATGCTAGCAATAGCATGCACCACGAAGGCCTGATCCTGACTAACCTTCCGTGCCTTTCACTGCCCTCTCTGCTGGACACCTGCAGGTTTGTGACTGGAAGCTGACTTTGAGCCCTGCTTTTCCATCGTGCCCAGGTCCTGATCCCGTGGGGGACCGATGTGCCTGGGACCACACTGGCTGCATGGCTCTATAGGGTCCCGCTCTGCCTCTGCACCTTGCTCTCCTTCTTTGGTTCAGAGGCACTTGTTCATGAGGCTAAACTGCACTGCTTACTGAAGGAGTTTATAAATCCTGGGGGCTACAGCTAAATAATGATTTCCAAAATGATGTTATCCTGTTAAAATAGCTCCTATAAACATCACAACTAAGGATGCTTTCTGCTCTTTGCTGGAAAAGCAAGGGGTCTCTGATGGCTCTTTGGAGGTTAAATCCTACACCCTTTAGTGAATAGTCATGCATATTCATTAAAATAATCTCAAGAAACTCAATAAGAGCATTTCTGTGGATCAGGATTATTCCTAGGAGTGCAGGTTACTTTAATACGGCCCCGGAAGAACCTCCAGTTGATAATGCCGGAGTGCTTCCTCTCATAGTACCTGGCATTTAGAGCTGAGTTTGGAAAGCAGTAAATCAAAAATCAAAGTTCAAACTTTTAACTTCACGTTTCCAAATGCAGAATCCATCAAAACAAGAGGAAGTATTTCAAATGAATTACAATACCCAAGTCATCAAAAGTGGTCTTCAGCTGTAGTTTTGTTTGGGTTCCTTCTCTTGGATGTTTAGGATCTGCAGCAATCAGTTCTATAAAAATTACCATCTTCAGGACAAGCATCCTGAATTTTAAACTAAATAGGCAAAATGTTGTAAAGTACAAGAGTTTTCAAAGGAAAGAAATTGGTGATTGGATTTGTAACAATAATTTGCCCATTTAACTTGGAAACTAGCTTTTTCTTCCAGATGAGGGAGAACCAGAAGTAGCCAGAGCATTCAGCAAAGGTAACTGTAGAAGCTTTCAAAGCTGTTTTGATAACATACTGTTTACCACAAACATTATTTTCCCATAATCATAAACCCCATATTTTCAATATTCAGAGAAAATTTCCTGCAGGGGTTTTGACCTCCATAGTTAACTTAGGCAAAATCCCTACTGCCTTTAAATGTACTGCTCAAAATGAAATCACTTTATGGGGGGGGGGGGGGAGGAGGGTTGAGCTTTATATAGCTTTTGTTTATATATATTACATATAGTGCAAGATTGACATAGAGAGACAGGTTCTTCTCATTATCTAGAAATGAGACTTGGAGGAAATGAAAAATCAGAAGAGATTCAAATGTAGGGGAAGCTCTATAGGACTGCAGCATTGTACCAGATAATTCCAGTTGGGCAGCTATTTTTTTTTTAAGTGAATATTTATACTAAATGGCATCCAGTTGAAAAATCATTTTCAGGAAAGATATTTTCTTATATTATATTCTAGGAAGTTAGACTCGTAATAGCCAAAGTACTACGCAGTCTGCAGCTAAATATAAAACAAAGTAAGCTCAGTTATCTAATAGAGATACAAATACAAGTATTGGGGAAATCTAGTTAGAGCAAGAGTTGGGTGTTTTGTATCTTAATATATAGAAGAAAAAGCTGAAGTGGGACTATTTTATACTTTAGCCAAAATGCCAGGTAAATATTTTTTCCCTTCTGCTGGATTTATTTCCTAACAGTAATAAAAAAGATTTAAATTATCCAATATAGCAAAGAGTAATAATACCTAAGAATTACCAAATTCATATGGTAAAAGTTAGGAGACAATTGGATTTGAAATTCCTGAGGACTGATCCTTCTCTCTGGAAATTAGTGAGAAAACTCCCTTTGGCTTCAAAGGGAGCTGAATTTCCTGTCAGTTTATTTAGATAGAATTTATTAACTCTTCAGTATTCTGCTATAGAATAAAACTTCAATGTTGCTTTAAAAGCAAAGTAGCAAAAAATGTAGATTTAAAATCTAAGCAAAAAGGAGTAGCAAAAACTGTAAAAGAAGCATTTAGGTGGTTGCTATTATTAGTCTATCAGCTGATAATTTGATAAAAAGAATTCCGTCTTATTTATCTACTGGTTTACAGTGGTTTGTAGGACTTAAATGTTTTACATTCTCCATTAATATATATAGGATCTGAAACAAATAAAGCCTGTCCTTACAGAATAAAGGCAGAAATAGGTTTTAGCAATTAGAACAATTAGATCTGGCTGCTGTATCTAAAACTTAGTTACTTCAGCACTGACATTTTCATATGAGTAATAGAAAATAAAGCAGAGAGATCTTTGCATCAAGAAAGAACTTCTTTTAATAAAATATACAAATTTGGTCTTTCAGACATTAAAAATACCTTTATTTGTGAGTTTAAATTTGTTGTTTAGTAAATACATTGTTTAAATAGACAACCTTTGTTTGGTAGGATTAAAACTTAACAATTTGTACAAGGAAAAAATACTTTGGTAAGGGCAGACAATAAATAGAAGTCAGTTTGAGGTTCATCATTGTTCTATAGATTCCTATAGTTCATACTAATTTGTATGATTTAGAACCTAAAATAGTAGAATCATTTCTCATCTTTACTGAATATATTTCTGTGAAGAAGTTATGCTTTGTCCTCTTTTGCAGAAATTGCTATTGACTTTTCTACAGAAAAGCAGAGGAAAAAAGGCAGTGAATTCGATCAGAATTCACAAATTCTCTGGAAGCAGATTTATTTATTTTGGAATTATTAATAAGAAATTATTGGAACAGTTTTGTAAAGTTAATTTCTGTAAAAACCTTTCTGAAAGTGATAAAATTATCTTAGAACTGACTGCAGCTGGAATACAGCCCTCTTTCAAACTGAATACAGTACAGAGTAATTACCAGCACATGTGGATGTAGACACAGTTACAATTATTAGGAACATTAATTTGCATTGTTCAGTCTTAGTGGGGGGTTTCTTCTTTCTGAAGGCTTTTGAGCAGTTATCAATGAAAAGAAAAGGGAGACTTAAAAAAAATAAATCAGTTTCAAACCTTCCTTAAAGCCCTAAAACATTTCCAAACCTTTCAATGTGGTTCGATAGATTTTTGCCAATTGTGTATAGGTTATTTATAAATCTTCTTACGATAAGAGATTTCTATTTATAGCTAGTTCATCTCTCATTAAACTGACGGAGCAGACAGGGTTACATCATACTTGTTTGTAAGTTGAACCGAGACTTATTTAACAGAACAATGAGCTATAGAAATGTTCTACATGAAGTTTTATTTAAATGAAAGCATTTGGAATCACTGATATATAGGAACAGTCCCATATTGATCACGTGTCTGGAAGCTATATCTTTTCAGTTTCTCCTTAATATTCTTGGAGGTTTTATTTCCTTTTATGGCTTCTAGAATAAGAAACACAATATCCCTGTTGTTTTAGTAATTTATAATAATGAATATATACTGATTTTGCTTTGGCATCCAAAGAAATTACTGACAGGAGGAGGCAGACAGCAAATTTGCACAAGTAACTTCATGCAACTGAAGTTTTAAAGTCCTTGATGTAAAGGACAGAGTTTAAAAGAAGAAAAGAAAACAAACAAACCCCCTCCTACTTGAATAAAAGTGTTTTTAAGTGTTTACTGCAATTTTTTTAAGAGGGGAAAACAGCTTTCTTGCTTTGGTAATGCATTCTAATGCAAAGCATGCTGTTAAAACTCATGATGAGAGTTCTATCACTTAGCAGAACTTAGCTTTTCAAAAGACTGGTCAGCTCCTTAAATTTAACTGTAACTACAATAAATAAATGCAGTTTTCATGAACTAAATAAACTTAAGCATTTACCTTGGAAAAGAATAACTGCATGTATCTGTTTGGTAGAGATCTGAACACCAGAAGAGTGATTTTTTTCCAAGGGAAAAAATTATTTCCACGTAACTTTTAAATCAATGGGTATCTGCTTCTGGCCATCTTAGTGCTATAATCAGTACAATAAACTAGGCTTTACAAACTAAATCAAAGGTAGGTACAGTATGATCTGAAGTGGGAACAAGCTCAGAGTCAGTTCCATGTAGTGGCAGCACATAAATACAAATGTCAGGAACAAAGTTCAACTTCTTTGATTACAATTTCCACTGAAATACTACCTTAAATTTGAGTTTGTTAATTGTATCATCTTCTGTGAAATCATGGGCTTTTAAAAGATATAGTAATAAGCTAAAATATGATGATGTTATTGAATATTTCATTGATTAGAAAGTGAGCTCTGTAAGCCATAGTGTGAGCCCGAGATGGAAGACAGTATTTATCTCTTTAGAAATATACTTTATTCTTTATTTATCAATAAATAGCTTTAGAGGTGAATTGTATATTCTCCAGAATAAATTCACAAATGCATTCCTCTCTTAGCCTTTTTTGTCCTCCTGTCACACAAATTAGGTGTTCTTTTTGGCCCTCTAGAAACAATGCCAGAATTGCTGAAAGGGTCAAACATATTCTCAGTTTGTTTTAAATCCCCCCCCAAGTTTCCCAAGATCTATATATGTCCCATTAAAATAAGGCAGATGTGGAAGAGGATTCAGTGTAATCCATTCATTGAAAAATTCCTAATGATGAAGATTCAGCTATAAATTACTATTACAGTAAATCAGTATTATCTAATTTGATAGGAATTTCTTCTGTAGGACAGCATGAATATAAGACCAAGTCCTGCAGTCAAATTCCTACTGATGATAGTATAAGAATAGGCAAGGCAAGATGCTGCAGGATCTGGAATGCAGAATCCTCATTTGTGGCTGTAATCTTGTAACCAAAGAAATATCCATATTAAAGGTTCAAGTTTTAATACTTCATTTTCTACTACAGCTATCTAGATTTCATTTCTATTTACTAATACTACTACGTTTGTCACGGTTTTCATTGTCTATGTATTTCAAACAAGAAGTCCCAATTGCTTGGTCTCCGGTCTCTAAAAATCCATCCTGTCAGGATGAGAATTAATTAATATAGCTTTAATTAACTTTAAGTTTTCCCTTTCCTTTTTTCTCTTTGGTTAATTTGAGAAAGGGGAAAAAATAGGACTCAGTTTAGTATAATTTCCCAACTCACATCAATTCCTGTATTTCTGTGGGACTAATTCACGGGGTGGTAATGACATGCTGCTACTAACATGAATTTTTTAACCTAAAATATACTATTAATTAAATTTATTTCACTGAAAAAAAATCCCTTTAATTGGCCTCAATATTTATCAAAATTTGCAAATTGTGGTTTTAGTTCTTAACTGCTAGTTTTAATGGACATTATACCTAAGGTATAGAATGCTATTTACAAAAACAAGCTTTGTGCTTTTAAGATTCAAAGCAACCATTCAAACCATCTTCACCACTCTTCTGCTACAATAATGCAGCAAATCTGTGTTTTGTGGCATAGGGATATGAGATGGCACCATGTGCACAAGGGCATCTAATGGGAAATGAAAGGAAAGCAGACAGAATACAAGGATATCTGATTTAAGTGGGTTGATACCAAACTTCTTTGTAAATCACTGAACTGAGGATAGAAAATTTCAATTCATATAAAACCATAGGTGTGAAGATGTGAAATTATATAGACTGTGATCTATGTAAATCGAACCAAAAGCTTGGCAGTGATCACTGGGCTCCCGTGGTAGCAGTGACTACTTGTACTGCAGTCTGACTCCACGTAGGAATGGAGTTTGGAGTTGATGTCAATGAGTCGGAGGTACCACCTAAGCTTCATAGCTGGAGACAGGCCTGCCTACCCTCAGAGCTGGGATAGGGACTATTCCAGGTTTGGATATCTGACTGCATTTGTTCAGTCCTCCAGAAATTCTGGATTAGGCATGGTTTTGTCAAAACTATTTGGCTACATTTTAGTGCACCTGGTTTTAATCAGGATGTGTTTATCAGTGTATTTCTGTATATGATATTCTATATTTAAGGGTTGGACTTTGTCATTATTCTGTCTGCTTGCTTAAGTGAAACTGAAGTTTTAGGACTAGAAAGCTACTATTTCTAATTTTTTTTAAATGCTATTATATACAATAGACTCAATGTATAATAGATAATATATCATTTACCTGCTGGTGCATTTATTCCTTACCCTGCATGGAGACCTCATAGCAGCTTTCCAGTATCAGAAGGGGGCCTATAGGGATGCTGGGGATGGACTCTTCATTAGGGACTGTAGTGATAGGACAAGGGGTAATGGGTTAAAACTTAAACAGGGGAAGCTTAGATTGGATATAAGGAGGAAATTCTTTCCTGTAAGGGTGGTGAGGCACTGGAATGGGTTGCCCAAGGAGGTTGTGAATGCTTCATCCCTGGCAGTGTTCAAGGCCAGGTTGGACGAGGCCTTGGGTGATAGGGTTTAGAGCAAGGTGCCCCTGCCCACGGTAGGGGAGTTGGAACTTGATGATCTTAAGGTCCTTTCCAAACCTAACTATTCTATGATTCTATTCTATGATTCTATATGAGATGGAAGGTAACACGAAGCTAAAAGCTGTTAATGGCCGCCTTAAACTAACAACTGGTAAAAAGTAGGTGGATGCTGATATATTCACGTGCCATCTCTGAGGGCTCCACATGTGCCTCATTTTCCTAATTTAATTAAATTCAAGAATTTTTCCCAAATATAAGGTCATTCTCTGGAATTCCGGAGTTCACTAGTTACACACAGATGTGCTGCAGTGCAGTTATGGGTCATGTTCTTCAACTGCATGGTATGTAAGTGGTATATAAGTTCTGAAGGGGGGGAAAAACTTAGCTAGGTTGTGTCAATTAACAGTGTGCTCCCCATGTTTAGTTAATGTGAGAAGTGTAACGGAGTGAAGTTGGAATTAATCTGCTTGAACCTCCTCTTTTGACTTTATAGGCAGATAACTGGATCCCTTCACAAAAACACAGTAAGAATGGCTTTAGCACCATTATTGAGAGACACATAAAACCTGAGTAGAAATATCTCACCTAAACCTATATGAAGTGGCCACTTCATACTGCTTTGAGCAGCAACAAGTACTTGGACCCACAACCATTGTTTACAGACAGGTCTGTAGTTAATTGATGATGTGTGGGTAAATATCAGGCCCAAAGTTTTCTTCTTCTGTGCCTTTGCCTGATTCCTGATTATTTGAGCTGTGTTGGGGCAGATGGAGAAGACAAGGTTGCTATTAGCCGTGGCTGAAAATCACACACTGTTTAGCCAAATAATGTAAATGTCTTAATGAAATGTTCAACTATTAATATTGAGGGGCTGCAAAATCGTGTAGGACAGTAAGAAATGTCCATGGGAAAGACTGAGAGGGCCTCATTTGTAACAATCTGTAGGATCATCGGTGTAATTTTTAGAAAGCACTTGAATTTTATCTATTTATTTATTTATTTGGTGGGAAAAGATCAAAGTCACACCCAGAATATTTCTGAAACCAGAACACTTCACTTCTTTATCAAAGTCTATTAGATTTTGTTTGATACCATTTAAGTCGTTATGTCACGCTCAGCACTGCACTATTGGGAAGCCCCTCACTTGTTCAGTGCTGACAAGTGTGCTTTGCTATTAGAGAATGGCCAGATTTGGAGTCTGGAGAAGGGATATCTGGACCATATGTCCAAGTTTAGCTGGACACAGCTTGTTTACAGTCCATGAATATGCATGCTTGAGGACTAGAGACAGTATGGTTTCAGATGGTCCTCCTGGGGATAAAAATGGATGCTCTGGTCATTCTCTAAATCATGCAGTAGATGGTTTCTGACCTTCATTATGATACAAAGCAAAAGTTTCTAGCCAACTTTTTTTGACCAGAGGGTGCTATTTATTATGCTAACTTGTTAAGAGAGCAGGAGGAATAAGGGGTATTTCATCTTTTGCAAGCAGTTTAATTTAATATGGTGAGTTGAATGTATGCCATTTGCCCAGGTGCCCTGGGATATCAAAACATAGGAATAGGTAAAACATATTATTGTCAAGTTTGAGTAGAAGAAATGGCAAACCATCTTCCCCAAGCTACAGCTGGGGAAGGACCTTAGAAGTGTACAAAACTGGTCCAAGCATAAGAAAATAGGAGGTCTCCTATTTCATAGCTGAAGCCCTTCAAAAAAGCAGAGGGAAATAGAGCAAGCTCATCAGCTGTCTCCTTCCAAGCCAAATAAATGACAGGTACCAAGGTCACGATACATTTTGGGACAATTGGAGTTTACAGGAATTTAGACATGCTGAGCACTTCTTCCAAGTGAGATGAGTGGTGTGTAGTTCCTTCCTATTCTTCCACTAATAACTCATTCAGAAGGACTAAAGCTTTTGGACTATGAGGATCATGCCCTGCTTTTTAATTGTAGACAGGTACCAAATATATGGCAAAAAGGTGGTCACTAAATGAAGCATTATTAATTGATCAAGTCTGATAAATCTTCTATCAGTCAGCTCATCACCAGGAAAATTCCATGTTTCTTTTTTATCTCATAGGGATCAAGTGCTCAGTATGTGTGGTGTGGTTTCTTTCCTGTTAGCAGGCAGTATATGTACTTCTTTTCTTGCAATCTACTATATGCAGTGTCATTATGTCCATTAGTGCAGTATTTATCAAACCTTCTGAATCAGTGACATCCTTTTGATTCATCTCTCCTCCTGTTATTATTGTCTTGACTCCTTCCCTTTGTTCATGATAAAGACTAAGGCTGTAGTCGCTGCCTGAAAACAAACTCACTTTTCCAGGGAGACTGGACTTGGGGCCAGCAAGCCAACGTAGTGAGCAGCCTAGTGACTACCTGCGGTACTTGCAAAACCTTCTCAGTCCTCTGCTGTCAAAAACTAAGCTATGCTGACAAACTCAGTTTTTTCTGGCACTGGGAATATCGTTGTGTCCTTTTGTAAGCCTTAGTTTGAGAAACGCTTCCTTAGCAGAGGTGAATGTCCTGTCTAGCGATGAATTCCCTATCAGCACAGTTCTGGAAAGGGACAGAAACCAGGTTTGCTGAGCCTGGATGCAGCAAAAGTCTGTTGATATAGGCAGATGACCTACATAATTACATGACAGTGCAAAGTCCATATGATCATCTGACTTACAGCCATCTTCCTCTCATGTTCCTCTTCAAACAAACTTGGTAAGAAAAACGGGCAATTGAAAGAGGTTTTGATGTTGGTATAGTTGCTTTAAATTTAAGGAAAATGAACGCATCTCTTCCCCTATGTTGATTGTATATATTTTTATGTCTCTTGATGTTGGTCTTTAGTTAGAAGTTGGAGAAGTTTGTGCTGGAAATTATGGGGTTGTGTTACATTGGTTGTTTAAAATAGGGCCAGATGACGTTTCTAATACCTGTGTTGTAATACTCACGCTATGTCTGTCAACCCCCTTGCGCAAACAGCAAGATGCTGTTGGCTCATGGGCACAAGTAGGGGTTCCGCAATGCCATTGGGATGCTCTCCATGGATCCTCATCCCCAGCAGCTAGCCTGGCTGTTGCTGGGCTCCTCTTGGGCTCTCCTGTTTGAATACCCCATCGAGTTAGGATCAGGACACTGCTTTAGAGGCCAGGAAATGGTCAAGACAACTAAAGTCTGGTGTATGTGAGACTGAACTAGGGGAAAAAAGTCAGTGATCTTGGGCTGTGCTCCCTACCTGTCACAGACCTTGTCTGACCTGCTCACATCTCTGTTCCTCAGTTTAACCTACCTGTCATGACAGTTGCTCTCTACTACAATTACTATTAATAATGTGACTATTACACAGTACTGGGGTTGTGCCTGGTGCCTTCCAAATCAAATACACTAACAAATATCTGTTAGTAGTTGCTCCTCTCCTTAGTTCCAGGTGGGAAAAGGAGAGAGGAGCAGGCTACCCCTGTGATAACCTCTCCTGCTGCAGCAGGACATGTCAGGAGAGGGCTGCAGACCATTAGGAACCCCAAGGAGACACTGCAGAGCCCTTCAAGCCTGCTGGCGTGGCTGGGCAAGGCACCTGATGGGGAGTTCCTTTCTCTGCAATTCAGCAATTAGTATGACATTAAGTACATTTGAAAGAACACCAGCCCTCTTTCCGTTGTCTTTCCCATGTCACTGCCTTCTGCCCCTCCGCCACAGGCATTTTGAAGGGTTCATTGATAATACTTGCTGAGAGGCCTTCATAAAAGATAAATAGCAGTCACACAGCTAAAATTATCTGTTCAGTTTAAGTAACACAAAAATGTATAGTACATATTTATAGAAAAGCCAGGTAAAATACAGGACAGAATGCTCCATAAGGAAATCATTCCTGCAAGTGCACCAGGAGCAACATTTAAGAGCAAAGCTAAGGTATGAAACACGTCCTTTAAAGGAACCATGCTGAAACATGCCTTTGTATGTCTCTCTCTCACTGGTCATGATACACCAGTATTAATTGATGGATTGACTGATTTCACCAGTGTCCGCTTAAGTTGAGCTTCATTATCTTAAAGAAATTGACACAATTCAGGGTCTTTGCCCTAAAAACTAACACAGGGAAAGCCTGTGGTAGCCAAGTCTTTCTCTCAGGACTCTTTATCACAGAGGGAGATGTAGTCCTGGGTGAAAGGCTGGTGCAAAATCTGTGTGATAGCAAGCTCCCACCAAACCACTGGATCAACAGCTCCATTGCATGTTAGGAAATTAGGGACAAACTGGTCTTAGGCATTACAGTTTGGAAGGAGTGAATTTTGGCCCTTATGAGGAATGTGGCTGCACTGGGACACAGAGGTAGCATGTTGTGTGTCTGTGAAAGTCTGTGTTGTGACCATGCCTCCTGGTAAATGGGGTTTTCTGTCACCCACTTGATCATAGCGCTCTGTCTTTGTATGGCACTGAAGCATGTCAAGGTGTGGGTGATCCAGGCGAGTAAATAACCTCACTGAACACACAGGGTGTATTTGTACGCTTAAAATTAAGTACATGTATAAGTTTCATGTTGAATTGGCCTTGGAAAGATTAAAGATGTCTTCTGGGGAAAGGGGAGGAGAGGTGGAGGTTGAGAAGGAAGGTATAGAGAAATCCTTTGGGAGATTGGTTACTCTTCTGTGTAGTGGCATCCAGCACAAGAGAAAATGGGAGGATGTGCTGCACAGGGCTGTGGAAACCACCCAGGTCTGGATGTATGATGTGATAATGTAAGTCAAACATACAGTACCACAGCTTACTCAGACAGAAAAATACGTGCTTGTGAAGCGGATGGGTACATGGTCACAATGCAATTCCCCATTTTTATTCATGTTTCATAGGGTGAAATAAAACAGTAGGGTAAACAAAGAGGAGACAGAAGGATTCTTACAGGAGTTGCATATGTAAGCTTCTAAGGTTCAACTTTTGGTGTGCAAACAGGACAGTCATTTCTATAAGCAGCTGGTGACAGTTTCTGTGTGTGCTTGTGGGATAGAATCTCTAGGCAAGAAGTTGGAAAAGTGAATGATGTGCGGGGCTCCTATAAACCCCTAAGTCTTTCCATTAAGTCTCAATGTCTCAGAAACCCTTATGTCTACAAAGACAGAAGCTGCAGTGCTGTGGTAGCTAGAGAAAGACGTCATTGTATGTATATGTGCCTGCCTATGCACACGTGTGAGTTTATGGCTGTGCCATGTAGAGGGGAAGGTAATACAGAGAGGGAAGGTAATACAGAGAGGGAAGATACAGGTTTTGATAGTATAAATGGCACCCTCTATTTTTTTTTTCCCTGCTGTTTGCAGTTTTAATTTCTAAAACGTTGTGGTTTATCCTGAAAAAAAATGAGGGTTACACAAGTCTATGCTTTGGAAACTTTGATTAAACAAGGTCCTGGTGCAAGACAGTAATGGCTCTGTGTGGGTTGGAGTGTTTCATGGAGCTTGGGCTCGGCAGAAGGAGGAGAAATAGTTCTTTGCAGTTACTAGCAGGGAGATATGGTTTTTCCCTCCCCATGCAAACCAAAATGAATAGATGCCCTCAAATTCCCCATGGCCTATGTCAAGAAGGGTATTTACCACTGATTTAGAAGCATACAGAAAGGTAAATGCAGGGGCTGTTTTTTCCCCCTGTGTTTGCATAGGATAATAATTGAAGGCAATCGCTTATGTTATAAGGAATATATTGGTCTGTATATGGCATTCTTTTGTGGCACTTTCCAGACCCAGAGGCCTGATCCTGCTGTGGGTGAAGTTAATGGCATATTTCCTATTGATTTTAGGGAAGGAAGGAGCAGACCACAGCCTAACATGAGACAGGTGAAAGCTGCTCCTGCAGAAGGATGCTGCCCATTACATTTAGGCCCACAAACTATTTTTCCCTCGTGTCCTGGGCAAGAGATAGACATGAATTGTTCATGTTCTAAGCGTAATGAGGATTGTTTAAACATGTAAATGTCGTCTTTAACATTGCTGAACTGAAAATGGAAAAGATTCTGCCAGTGCCTCAAAGTGAAAGTGGCTGAGAACAAAAGTGAAACCAACAGGACCACTTTCACTCCCCAGGCTGAGGTGCAGAAAAGTCAATCCTAAACAGGTGATGCTGAGCAGTAAATCTGAATTTTAAAGTTTTATTTTATTAGTGTAAAAAGTGTTGCTATTGATGCAGATAAAGGTTTCCCCTAAGGCAGGCGCTTTCTCTTGATGGTATCACTTTAAAAAGCCAGAATCAGTTAAAAATGTTGATTTTCTTTTTCTGTGTGGTGTTAAGGGGCATCTCTACATGTTACCCCCTTTTCCTTTTTCATGCTTTGCATCACGGGCTTGCAAGTCATTTACACTTAGTATGCTGGCAGGAGCATGTACTAGAGCAGGACAGGGCTCACCTCGCTTTGCAAAAAGTATTGGGGATGGCAATCAGCAATTTTCTAGAGAAGGGGGCAAAAAAGTCTATTTTAAAATATATGAAAATGACTGTAAAATGTGTTTTAATCTATAAAGCTCTAAAAAATGAGAGACAGTGTAGTGAATGGGAGAGAGAGACATCCGGTTCTCCCTGCCCGGTTTAATAGGATCGGCAGGAGACAAATGTATAGAAAAGTGGGCAAAGACCAAACAAAGCAAGAGCAGAGGGTAAAAGAAAAAAGCATAGGGTGCCATGGAGAAGAGGGAGAATGGAGGGAAGAAATGGTTTAGATAAATTAACATTGTGCAAAAGTCTTCCTTGGTTCACATTTGTCAATGTCTGGGAAGCTGGGTGGAAAAATACACGTGCGGTAACAGTCCGCTAGGATCTAAGCGGCATGAGGAGGGTAAAATATGTGGAAGGAGAAGGGTAAAAGATGGAAGAAAAGATTTCACCCCCGGAACATGCTTTTTTGAGAAGGAAAAAAAAAGGAAAAGGCAGTTTAGTCACAAATACTACACCCTCCAGTGCTGAGGCTTTCTGATCATGGCTTACATTGGTGCTTATTAAATGACAAGCTGAAACAATGGGGTTTTTGGCATTGCATTACACCATGAATTTGTACTCGTTATCTTAACTTTTTTCTCCTCTCATGTTTGTTGTAAAACGTGTAGAGGGGAAAAGGGTATAAAACCAGTGTAAAGGCAGTGATTTTATCTGGTATCTTCCTTGCAGCTAAAGGGAGGAGGTAAAAGTCTCAGAACTACAGGCCCATGTAAATTCTGCAGCGTCACAAATAGGTACACAATCACACAAATCACAGAGAAATGGGTAAAACAAACACTGTATTCACCTGAGGAGTTGTTCAGCTTTTAAAACAGGGGAGGGAAAAGTTGCTGTGGGAAGGAATCTCTCAGGACTCTGTCCCTCATGTAAATGGCTTTTAAAAATCCCCCACAATTTGGATTTTAAGATATGTAAAATCAATTGTAGCTTTTTCTTTTTTAATATAAGATTGTGCCATTTGCAGATTAACTGTTGCTAATGAGATGGAGCATGCAGCAGCATACAGGCCTCTAAGACCTAAAAAGCAGGTCTGGAGAATCTGGTACTTCGATTGACCGGGTATGGAGCTAATATTTGCTATGTGTACCTGACTTATCAAAAACAATTTTGAGGGCTCTAATTAGACAGTAAAAGGAGCTTTAAAAGTGCTTTTTAGACCAAGAGGTACAAAGCCTTGTGAGGGCCAGATTATTTGTATGTGCAGAAATGGGTCTAAGCATATAGTAATTTTAATCTATTCTCTCTCATGTTATAGGGAGCATGGCGTAGCCCCTGTTCTGGATAGCAGGATGTGGTCCAAGCGAAGCGAGCATCACTTCTCAGGTAAGATGCTGTTTTTGATAGCTTTTAACATAGAGAGAAAATAACTTCTGTTTGGTTGAAATAATACCTGACCTTTAGGCTTTAGTGGTTTTGGAGTTTATTGTCATTTCAGACAAACCTAAATATTTTGGTTTTATTTTGAGAGAGGCGAGGAGGCAAAGTGTTGTGAGGGAGGGAAGTTAATGCCAAGTCCTTCTGAAGTCTGGTCTGTTGCAGGAGAACAGCAGTGCTGACAGTGGTATACTGGGTTTTCCCATTAAAAGATGCAAATGATAGGATGTTATCGAAAGACAGATGTATTTCTGAGCTGTGGTGTGTGTTTCAGTTCACCTCATATTAGAATAGCAAATAAATTGGAAGTGGATGCTGTGATTTGTGCTTGGTCAAAGACAGGGCCAGAAAAAAATCAGTTCTTTCTGATTGTACGTGGCTTTATTGTATTGACAAATATATTTGATGCGGTAGCAATTAAAAATAGTCTGGTTTGATTAAGTTGAATGAATGATAGTTTTTAAAGCATGCTGGTTAATTAAGCAAGAGTCAGTAAATGGCATGAAGCTGTAGAAAGGATGCTTTATGAGAAAAAGCAATTCCTCAAGGTCAAATTAGTCAATAAGTGAAATTTTCTGACCAGGAAAGAGGCTGTATTTTGGAGGTATTTTATACTTTGTGTAAGCTTCTTATACACCAACAGAGAGAGAAGCTGTGGTAAAGTGTTGGACTTGTTATTGTATTATGGTACGTCACTTGTTCTTTCTGGTTTGAATTGTTGATTCAACTCGGATAATTTAGACGAGAGAGAAATGTAAATTCCATTTACCAAATGGAATATTTGTAGCATTTAAAAAAGAGAGAAATTCCAAAGGGTTAGAAGTCTCAAAAATCTAGAATGTTGTTCTGTGGCCTTTTAAAAAGGCAAAAATCTAAATAAGAATATTTTCACTGGCAAAATAATATACAATATCTAAAAGCAGTATAAACTGCTGTTAGAAGGGCTCTGAAATGAACAATACGTGAAGGCAGGTAGTTAGGTTTTTGCAGTATTTTTCTTCCCCTATTCTCCCTTCTTTTTGGCAAGGAAAAGAGAAAGATCCCTTTTAAATATAAAAAGAATAAACAAGGTACAATTGGCACGAAACATCGCGGGATATTTGGGGACAATTGTTTTCTTGTCAGCATTTTGGAGTTTCAAATGTCAGTGCTGTGAAGGAGTTCAGATCTCAAAAGTTGGTGGGGAGAAAAGGTTTCAGCATTTTTGTTCCTACCTGAGGAATCCATTTTAAAAGCCCATTTCCCCTGTTTGCAAAATACATTTTTATTAGATCTTATGTATTTGGGTTAAGACTTACTTAAAATTACTTAATTAGGTTAGACTGAAATTCTAAGTGATTTAAAAAGAAGGATTATGGTAATATGACAAAACATAACACTATTTTCATTGAAATCCTGAAATAAAGCCCTTTTAACATGCCAATTTTAAAAATCTATAAATTTGGGGTGTTAAAATAGTACCAAATAGAAAAAGGCCGAACTCAGACTGGAATGTATAACCCTGTACCAGTGAGCAGGGATTTTGGAGGTACGTCTGGGACCTGGGAGGAGGTCATTTACACCTTCAGTTTGGTTTTGAGCATTTCTCTTGTGCTCTCGTCCTTTTTATGACTTTACTAGATATATGTAAAATACTTCTAAAATGTTTGTGGTCGATTTGGAAAGGGAAAATGTAGAGAAAGAAGCAACAGTGTAGGTGCGCTAAGCTACATGGGAATTGATGGTGTTTTCCCAGGGAATTTGGGGAAATAAACCAAAGGAAAAATTGCTACAGCGAGGAATAAATCTTAAATAATTGTACTTGTGCCGTTTGGAATAGCGTGGCTGTGAATTGTCTGGAAAAACCTCCTTTAAGTGTCTGAAAAACAATAGCACAGAGAAAGCCTTTCCAATTGTGTTTTCTCCAGCTAAAGCTCTTGGCTTGTAGGCTGATTTAAGGGACCAGGTATTAAAAAATCAGCTTAAAAAAAATGAGAGCCGTAGATGTGCTTTTCTTATTGATACTTTAGCTTTTTTTAAAGAGGAAAACGTATTCTGTGTTTCTTTCCCCTGTGTTGTTTATGGTCTGAAATAAAGACTGAATTTGCAGTGATTTATTTGTTTTTTAAAGATCAGTTATTTGTATGGAAAAAAAAATATGTGGCATTAGGTTTGTTTTCCTCGTATTTTAATTTTGGAGGAATAGCAGAATGTTTCCGGATATTTGCATTTGTCACAAGAGGTTGGAGCAGAAGCCAGATTTCTGTGTAGTCTGTCAGGCAGTTACACGTCTGAGCATGTTACAGTTTGTAGCACTACAAATTAGAGCCAGTTGATTTGTATTTGCTGCACGAGGCTTTCATTAAAAGCATATATATCCCAAATGAAATAGATGTAGAGGGGGTGAGCTCTGTGTGTGTGCAGGGAGTGTTTTGGGGTGCAGATGCTGTGCTGCAGGGGGGGGGAGCAGGGAAGACCCAGTGGGTTTTACTCTGAGGTGCTGCTTCTGTATTAAGTTATGCTATGTGCCCCCATCCCTCACTTATTTACAGATGGATCCTGACGCTCTGGGTGGGTTTTCAGTTCGTTGTGTTAGTTGTATGCACATCCTTTGCTACTTACATTAAGACAGGGGCTGTAGGAGTGCTGTGTGTTCAGTCAGACGTACGCTGAGCCCCTACGGGAAGGGTGTATGGGCAGGAGGACAGGATAGGAGAGCTGAGTTTTCACTTTACTTTCCCTGCAGGATAACCCAGCATTTCCTGCTAACTTTGTTCCAAAGTAAAGCTATTTTTGAGTTAATTTCCTTATTATTGAAACAAAACAAAAAAAATTGAATTAAGAAAACACAAACAGTTGGCAGGAAATATTTCACCTGTTTTTTATGAACCGGCAGGGCGCACACAATTAATACCACCGCTGCCAGTAACAAACAGCAGTAACTGGGACCAGAAACCACGCTGCAGGAGTACAGAAACCGACACAACCGCAGCCGGCCGGGGCCCGGAGCTCCGCACTGGGCCGCTCGGAGCGAGCACCGCCGCCGGGCCGGCCCGGGTCGGGTCGGGTCGGGCCGGGCCGGAGGGCAGGGGGGGACTCATCCTCCATGCGGTGCGGAGCAGCCAGGCCGCGGCCCAGAGCGGGCTCCCGGGGAGCAGCCCCGAGGCTGCCGAGGGGCCGCAGGCGGCGGGGGGGGGGGTGTCCGTCGGCGCGGCACAGGGTTAACGGCGGCGCGGCCGGGCAGGATGGGAGTTGTAGGCGCCGCTGCATGCCGGGAGTGTCGTGAACGCGGCCGCCATGGCGGGACGTGTCCCCACCGCCTGCCTGCCCTCCCGCTGCCGTTCACGGCCAGCGCTGGCTTTAGCTCCCGCTCCGTGTGGATCAGCCCCGGGGCGCCCGCCCGGGTGCTCGCTTCAGGTCAGTGATGGGTTTGCCCCTTTTCCCCGGAGCCGGCCGGGTTGTGGGTGTGCGGCCTACCCCGAGGCCGGTGAGGTGCCGGCCCGGTGGCCAGCGAGCGGGGTCCGCGGCCTCGCTCTGCCGCTTTCTGCCCGTGAGGGAGCTCTCAGTGGCGGGGCCGGGTGGGCGAAGGGCGGGTGGCGGCTCGGGCCTCGGGCTGCTCGGCCTTGGCCTGTTCCGGCCGGGCCTGGCCTCCACCGAGGCACTGGGCCGCGGGGCACCGGCCCGGAAAAGCCTCCCTTCGGGCTCGCCCGGAGCCTCTGCGTCCCAAGCGGGAGTTTGCCCTTTCTAAGCAAGGTTTACAGCTCCTTTCCGTGTCTCCCGCTCCCTCAGGGCTCCGGTTGTCCCGCTGCAAGCGCTCGCAGGTGGCAGGAGGGAGTCTCGGGTTTATCAACTAGTTTGGTTGGGTTCTTAAAGTGTTTTTGTTTTCTCTTGGTGTGAAAGGGAAGAATTGAGATGCATGAAGTGCTGAAGTGCTTTAGTTGCAGAGGGATAAACCCGGGAAGCAAACAGGACGTTGTAAACTACCTCATAGCAAGGTATTTTCTCTGAGGACAAAGCAGGGAGGGAAGAAAAATGAAGGCAAATATTACGTGTTGACTTAATTTGTGCTAATAGTGGGCCCAAAGGGCAAAGGCAGCTTCTTGTTAAGTGTTCTGATGTTTTAAAGGAATGTGTTAATTAACTGGAGGTACCTTATTTTATGTGTGAAAGGAATGACAAGTGATAGTATGTGCAATAAATCGGCCTGAAGTGAACTCGGTACGCTTTGTTTGGGTTTTGTTTTCCCCTCCTTACTTTTTGAAGGCAAATCTTGGAAGATGGTGGTGCCATGCAGCAGCAGTTACCTGAGCTGAGCTCGGCATGCTTAAACCTCTCATGGGAATGGGATGGGAAAGGTTCTTGTTTCTTTTTTTGATAAGAGTAATCATAGAATGGTTTGGGTTGGAAAGGACCTTAGGATCATCCAGTTCCAGCCCCCTGCCATGGGCAGGGACACCTCACACTAAACCATGGCACCCAAGGCTCTGCCCAGCCTGGCCTTGAACACTGCCAGGGATGGAGCATTCACAGCTTCCCTGGGCAACCCATTCCAGTGCCTCACCACCCTTACAGTAAAGAACTTCTTCCTTATATCCAATCTAAACTTCCCCTGTTTAAGTTTTAACCCATTACCCCTTGTCCTATCACTACAGTCCCTAATGAAGAGTCCCTCCCCAGCATCCCTATAGGCCCCCTTCAGATACTGGAAGGCTGCTCTGAGTCTCCATGCAGCCTTCTCTTCTCCAGGCTGAACAGCCCCAACTTTCCTTTTGACATACAGGAGAGATCGTAATTTGTTAACTAATAAATGAAGATGGGCAAAGAAAAAACCACTTTTGAGATCAAACGAAAAAGGAGAAGTTGCCATAATAGGTTTGTTTTAAATTGCACATGTTAGAGTTCACTTCTGTGAGGATCTCCTCCCTTATATATTATACGGAGTACATATCCCTTGTATATTCTGCATTCCTATATATCATTAAAATGGATTCTGAGATAGATATGTACATTTATAGCGGGCCCAGCTTGAAAATGAGATGTTTTTTATCATCTTATTTTCCTTTTCCTTTAATCAAGTTCTTCAGGCCCCTTACTTGATGCAGAGTAGTTTGGTTATATTTGCTATCAGCTGCTTGTCACCTGCACATTCTGAACTGTGCTGGCAGAAGCGTTGTTCTTTTTCTCACTGTCTTTGGGAGTAGACAGGCTGTATGGTTTGGATACAGTGGATGAAGGTGTGCTCTCACTTCTTCCCTGTGGATGTGCTATTTATAGCAATCCTCATAGAAGACTTTTTAGGGAAGTATTTAAATTAAAACCTTAATGTCATTTAGGGTGAGATAACATTGCATTCTCAAATGTATGTATAATCCAGCTCCCTTGGGATGTTACCTGAGACCTTGTCTCTTTTTTTCCTGCCTTTTAGATTGTATAGGTTTTACATACAGCTCTTGGTGCATCACTGAAGACTTAGCAGAACTGTAAAGTGACAGAACACTGCTTTTCAGCAGGGCTGACATACTCTAGGAAGAGATTGAAGGTGTTGGTGACTCTGCTCTTTGGGAGATCACAAAGCAGGGAGTTAAGCAGTCATTGCTCAGCCAACCATTTAAATCTCGGTTTTCAGTCCTCAGCTGTAGCAAGTTACTCAAAGAATTTGGTTTTAAGGAGGTGATTCCCCACTCAGTGGCCAGTAGAAAGTTAAGTGATGAAATCAGGGTAATCATCAGTGTATGTGTTAAGTGCTCCCAGTGTCACTTTCACTAGTTGCAGAAGCAGAGGGATACATGGATTATAAGGATTAAACTTCCTTCATCCCCCTAAAGGTGAGCAAGTCATGTGGAAATGGAAGGCTCATTTGGTTGGAGGCAGTATGAAAGACTCGGAAGACAAAAAAGGATATAAATTTTATCTCTAAATGATTTCTTGCACTTTTTTTTCTATACTGGACATTGGGAGGTGAGCTACAGACAGAATCTCACCACTTACAGGGCAGAAATGTGACTGTAAAGTGATTCTACGAGTCTGGAACAAAACACACTTGGTTGTTGGATTTCTGAAAAATACATTTCTCTTATGAGGGTGCTGAGGCCCTGGCACAGGGTGCCCAGAAGAGCTGTGTTTGCCCCATCCCTGGCAGTGTCCAAGGCCAGGTTGGACACAGGGGCTTGGAGCAAGCTGCTCTAGTGGAAGGTGTCCCTGCCCATAGCAGGGGGTTGGAGCTGGATGAGCTTTAAGGTCCCTTCCAGCCCACACCATTCTAGGTTCATAAGTCTGATCCTTTAACAGAAGATTATCCCTATTCGTAGCTTCCTCTTGTTCTTTTCTTGACCTTCTTGAATTAGAAGCAAGTCACGGACTTTCTCGCCGAACCAGTGGGAACACAGTGTTAGGACCACAGGAAAGGAGAATATTCTGAGCTGATTTGCCTGTGTCATCATACGAGGCTTCCTGCTGCAAAAAGAGGCATTTCCACTCGTGTCAAACACTGAACAAAATCAGAAGTATGCCAGGGCTTGGTTTAGTAGCAGAGGCTGGGAAAGGGATGGTTCACTACAGCCTGGAGCAGTGTTTTGGGGGTTGGTTTGTTTATTGTTGCTCAATAATAATAATAATAATATTTGTAGGAATGCTTTGGAGCCAGGTTGTCACTGCCAACTCATTTTCATGGATAAATGAAAGAGAAGTGATCTGAAGAAAATCTCCAGAGGGATAGTGATTTACATCCCTGAGTAGATGGCCTTCTGGTGGGGACGTTACGATGGTGTCTTTGGTCTTACTTCCTCTTATTCCCAGAAAGAAAAAACAATCAAAAGAGAGGTAACAGTAAGCATCTCTATAAGCTCCTCCCATATGGGAAAAAAAGGAAGCTCAGTACCTCTAAAATGGTTGTACACTTGGTCCAAAAGCTGTTGGATGTTGCTGTTATAGCAGCATCTATAGGAATAGAAATAGCAAGGGAAGAAATAGGAATTTTGGCATTCCCCTGGTCTCTTTCCAACTTGTGAAAATTGTGGGATGAAAGGAAGTGCCATCTTTGGATGTACTTTGTTTTCTGCAGTGCCTTCATAGAGTCATAGAATGGTTTGTGCTGGAAGGGACTCATCCAGTTCCAACCCCCTGCAGGGACACCTTCCACTAGAGCAGGTTGCTCCAAGCCCCATCCGACCTGGCCTTGAAGTCTGCCAGGGGTGGGGCTTCCCCACTTCTCTCAAACTGTAATCAAAGCAGGATAGTTAATGAGTAGGATAAAACTCTCATTTGTACTTGTTTCAGACTAGCAGTGGTAATTTCTGTCTCAAGTCTTTCTGTAGAAAGAGAGTCCAAATGATTGCTACTGTTACTGTGTTCAGGGAGGTGACACCTTGGTTTAAATTGCCAAGGCAAATTGAGTTTTTCTCTCCCACCTCAAGCACAAAGAAGCATTGAGTTTGAGAATCCAGACCTCAGCTATTTGAGCAAGGCAGTATTCTACTGCCATAAGGTCCCCATCTTAATACTGTCCTTTAATGCTTCTTTTTGTATTACCATCCAGAACATCTTGAGGCCCTCTTGGCATCAAAAGATAAAGCTTAGAGCCCCCAAGCCACCTGCTCAGGTGCCATCTGACTGTGAGAGGACCTCAGTTCCTGCTCTTGGATTTCTCTGTCTGCCAAGGTCCCATTGACCAGTGGTGAGACAGAGTCCTCTGTGAGCCATGGCAACTTGAAGCTCCAATCACATGCCTACCTCAGCAAATACATCTCCTAAGAGCACTGCATCATTCCTCTGATGTATTTAGGGATGAGTGTGCATGTTGGAAGAACTCCTACCCTTTGGGCAGGGGAAAATGCAGTGTCACGTCACTGAAGCTGATGGTTAGGGCAGCCATCTGCAATGATGGGTTAATTGGGATCCAAATCCCTGTTGTGATGGGGAGCAACATACAGTCCTGGGAATGACTGAATCTCCTAGGGTATTTTTAAAGTGCCAGCTTGGATGGTTAGAACTTGAATGGCAGAATGGAGGAATTACAGACAATTTGAAGGGCATAATTGGGTGTTACAGATAGGATGCAGATTTTTTTGCTCTCAACTTCTGCCCCTGATAGGGTCCTAGTTGAACCCTCTGCTCTCACATTTCCTCATGGGCAAACAGCACTGTACTTAATGGACTTTCTTCAAAGCATAGTTCATGTTTGTGAAGTACTGGAAGTGGCCAAGGCAAAGTCTTCTAGGAGTACCAGGTAGTGGCAGGGACACCAGAGCTGTTTGGCAGATTGTCTCCCTCAAGTGTCTCCTTGAAGGATCTGATTTGTCTTAATAGGATACGATGGCAAGCTAGTCCACTGAGATACGGAGAAGGTGAAGTAGTTATGTGGAAGATAGAAAGCATTGCATGATTCCTTGGGACATGCATGAGTCTCCTGGGGACAATGGATGCATTGGAGGGGGATGGAGGGTGGGCTGTAGATGCAATCTCACATTCAGTGTACTCCACAAAAGGATGCAGGGAAAGAGGGTTGAGTGTATATAATGTAGTGCAGTGGGTGAACAATAGGTTATAGATGAGGAGACAAAGGTTTATTATCAAATGCAGTCCATCATCTGTGTCTGGAAGTGAATGCATTGTGTAAAGTGACAGTGAGTGTTGGCACTGATGGAAGGGACAGTCATTCCTGAACTTTGTTCATTTTATGTGGGCAAGCATCTGGATCACTTATCTACGGTTACGAAACCAGGTAGCAGAGACATCCAGGATTAAACAGTGAGAACACAGTATTTTGTTTCTACAGGTGATATTTTCAGCTCAAAATCAATATACTGCAGTGGGTTGTAGGACTGAAGAAGGTTAATCTTCTGTTGCCATGGCCCATATTACGTCTCTCCACTAAACACATGCTGCACCTGGACTTGTATGCACAGTATGCACAACTGTTGGAATTTTTTTGGAGAAGTACGTGTTTGCCACTGTTGCTGGTGATGGAAAAAAAACCCAGTTTTATATGGATGAGAGGATCTGGAGCTCCCCATTGAAATCACATCTGAAAACTCTTAAGTGGGCAATGGCAGCAGAAAGGGGAACTTGGAGATTTTGCAAGAGACTCATCTGTTATTCCATAGCAGGTAAAAGTGAGAAATCCCCATATAAAGTACTAGAAGTTTGTAGTGTGTTGTTCTTAAGGGGAATCGCAGAATTATTTGGGTTGGAAAGAACCTTAAGATCAATCAGTTCCAAGCCCCCTGCCATGGGCAGGAACACCTCACACTAAACCATGGCACCGAAGGCTCTGTCCAACCTGGCCTTGAACACTGCCAGGGATGGAGCATTCACAACTTCCCTGGGCAACCCATTCCAGTGCCTCACCACCCTCACAGTAAAGAACTTCCTCCTTATATCCAATCTGAACTTCCCCTGTTTGAGCTTAAACCCATTCCCCTCTGTCCTATTACTACAATCCCTGATGAAGAGTCCATCTCCATCCTTGTAGCCCCCCTTTGAATGGACCTTCTCATAAAGAGCAGTGTACATCTGCACAACATGTTAAATTTACAGTCTGTAAACTCACCTAGTTAATAGGCCAGCTGCTGTCTTGCTTTAGGTTCTGTTTAGCTTCCATTGCCACATTTGCCTGGAGTGACTTGTTGAGGAATTTGGGACTTTAATCCCTAAAGCAGAAGGACATGTTGCTGACACCCAAAGTTTATTTAGGAAGCAAGGAATGTGTAACTGTTACACAGTGTGGTAACCTAAAATGCCTGCATGACTCAGTTTTAAAGCTAAGACATGTGTTTCCAACCACACTTCAGTTTGCAGGTTCTTGCTCTTCTCATAGAAACTATAGTCAAGAGCGTGCAATTGCAGGATGAGAGCCATGCAGGTGTTTATCTTGCTTATTTGCTATGGCACTTACTGGTACCAGTTCCACCCCTTTCAGCCTGCTGCTGACTGGCTCATTTGTACCTGTAAGCTCTGCAGATCAGTGATGATGGGCTCTCTGTGGTTGTTTGGTGCCTGGGAGAGCTGAGTGCTGAGGCACCTTGTGCTAGGCCCACAGGAGCACTGTAGGGGCTGAGAGTGAGAGCCAGCACACTGCTGCTGTCAAGACCCGAGTCTAAAACATACATCCCCAAGCCCCTGCTTGCTGGGGAGCTTGCCAGGAGTGAGGAGGGCTACAGAAATGAAGGTGAATGTGACCTGGCAGGACACGAGCAGGAGGCCAGCAGAAGGGATTCTCCCCTCTGCTTCACTCTGAGGAGAGGCCCCCTGCAGTCCTGATCCTGCCCTGGGGCAACAGCACAAGAGGGACATGGAGCTTTTGGAGTGAGTCCAGAGGAGGCCACAGAGATGGTGCAAGGGCTGGAGCAGCTCTGCTCTGGAGCCAGGCTGAGAGAGCTGGGCTGGGTCAGCCTGGAGAAGAGAAGGCTCCTGAAGAGGAGACCTTAGAGCAGCTCCAGTGCCTAAAGGGGCTGCAGGAAACCTGGAGAGGGGCTTGGAACAAGGGCCTGTAGGGACAGGCCAAGGGGAATGGCTTTAACCTGCCAGCAGGGAGACTGAGCTGAGCTCTTAGGCAGAAGCTCTTCCCTGTGAGGGTGCTGAGGCGCTGGCACAGGGTGCCCAGAGAAGCTGTGGCTGCCCCATCCCTGGCAGTGTTCAAGGCCAGGTTGGACACAGGGGCTTGGAGCAAGCTGCTCTAGTGGAAGGTGTCCCTGGCCATGGCAGGGGTTGGAACTGCATGAGCTTTAAGGTCCTTTCCAACCCAAACCAGTCTGGGATTCTCTGATTCATTGGGATGTCCAACTGGTTCCTGTGGAATTCTTCACTTAACCAGATGGACAGTGAAGGACCCATTCTGAGGTATTTTCAGTGTGCACTGAGGCAGGGTGTTTAGGACTATGGATTTAGGCAAAGACACACTGCAGTGCTCAGCACCTAACAGCCAGGCCCGTTACTGAATCTGGCCTCACTGCAGTAAGTGTGAGTAATGGGAAGGGAGGCATGAGAGCAGAATGACTGTACAGGAGCTGTGCTTGTCTTGCTAGGATGAAAAACATCTTTGTAAAGGGGTAAAATTAGCGCTGGGTACAAGAATGCCATTTAATGAAGCAAATGACTACACCTCTTCCCAGTGGCAGGAGCAAAGTGACACATCCCTGTCCTGGTCCCAGGGCTGCTGCAGAGTAGACTGGGACAGCCAGGCTGGGATGAGGAGTGGATCCCAGTGCTGAGGGACCCTAGCCATCCACCTCAGTATGGTTTGTGGTAAGAGGTGTCTTCCTCAGGTACTGGCAGAGCAGGGCAGGAGGATGTATGTTTGAGACATGGGATGTGGTCTGTTTGGGATGTGCAGTTGCTTCTGAGGTGTTTGTGGCAGCAAAGTCACAGAAAAACTGAATAAAATTGGATATCTCCTTACTAGAGGCTCTTTTATCTCCTATTTGTTGTATTTTACTTCTCTCTGCTATATTTTTCCTTTCTTTTTGTCTCTTAATGTCTTCCACTCTATAGTTCTACATCCTTATTTATTGCCCACATGTTTACTGCTGCTTTTTTCCTCGTGCATGTCTTTACTGCTTTAGCTTTCCTATATCATAGAATCATAATGGTTAGGGTTGGAAAGGACCTTAAAACCCTTTCTCTTTTATCTCTCTCGTGATCTGCCATCCAGTTTGGCCACCTTCCATGCGATGGAGCAATGTACCTGGTGGGCTGAGTGGGGCTTGCATCACCTCCCTGAACCAGATTGCATCTGCAGTCAGCTGGAAGTGACTACATGCCTGAACTGACAAAAGATGCTGTGGAAACACGGATCTCTGGGGCAAGGTATCCTCTTCTACATGTGTGTGCTTGTTGCTGCTTGAGTACCTTCACAATGCCTGCCTGCTCCTTTGGGCTTTGCTGCAGGAAATGGGAACAGAGCTGCAGAGCTCTTGGGAAAACCAGGATTCACCTCGAAAAGGGGGATATGCTGTGTCCCAGGAATGTGTGGTGATTGTAAGCAGGAGATCCAAAACCCCTTGCTTGACCTTTGGATAATTCTTTCCCTTCCAGTGAGTCCCTTTCCCTGCTTGTGACTCATCTTCTAAATGCAGACAAGGCCTCTCAGAGGACTGCCTTTCCCTCTGAACAGAGCAGCATAAAAAATAGCAGTGCTGGTGAATAACCAGCGTTATTTTTTAACACAAAAAACCCCTTGAGGGCTGCCTTGCTGCTCCTGTGCTGCTCTGTCAAGGGATTTATTTGCTCCCCAAGAGAACAGCAGAGCAGCTTGTGTCCTGACTGCAATGAGAAGGTTGCTCAGGCACCAGGTCTTGGGAGCAACACAGCTGCAGTAGGGCGGGCAGTAGATGTTGGAATAGAAGATAGGTGGGCTCTGACAGAGCCCAGTGAATCTTTCATAGCCCTTACATACCTCCTTCCCTGGTGCTGACCATCAAAATCATGTATAATATCTATATAAGAGGCAGCATTCCTGTGGGAGCTGCAGCGTGGCTTACATGGACATCCAGTAGGAAGTTGCCTGCTCCCTTCAGCAGGTTGCCAGCACCCATCTCCTTTCCTTCAGCCCCTGTGTACAGTCCAGCTGCCCAGTTCACTTCTGTTCTTGACACTGGTGACCTGGTGATCATAGAATCCCAGACTGGTTTGGGTTGAAGGGACCTTAAAGCTCATCCAGTTCCAACCCCTGCCATGGGCAGGGACCCCTTCCACTAAAGCAGGTTGCTCCAAGCCCCTGTGTCCAACCTGGCCTTGAGCACTGCCAGGGATGGGGCAGCCACAACTTCCCTGAGCACCCTGTGCCAGTGTCTCACCATCCTACTGTTACCTCCCCCTGTCTCATCAGCTCTTGTTTTGTCTCTGACAGGAGCAGATCTCTTACTAAAGCCAAAGTGGTTCCTTTTCTCTTTTCAGATGCTTTTGCTGTATCCTGTCTATTGCCTGATCCCCTGGAAGACACAAGAGTGAGAATCAGCAGTGTGTCCTTACCCTGCAAACACTCTGAGAACTGCTTTGACAGCCAATGGAACCAAATAGTGTGATGTAGCCACAGCAAGCTCCTGCTCTTTCTACCAAGTTACAACTGCTCTGTGATCCAAAGGAGTGATGCTTGAACCTCCATCTGATCAACTGTGTTCTTTTCTCTGACTGTAGCAGCACAGTTTCTTTCCAACACACAATGTTCATTCAAAAATGCAGGTTAAAGCAGGTTTCCTACTTTAATCTTAAGGAATTAAGGAAAATTAGGGAAAGGTGACCTTGATGACTGTGAGGATAGATGCCTCCTGTTCTGGAATAGAACGAAACCCAGTGCCATGCTCCCTACTGCTAGATCTGATGCAACTGCTGTATGATCAAGAGTCATACAGCAAGAGTCTCAAAATAAACCATAAACCTATGGGTCAGGCAGTAAGTGACTTGACATTTCTCATTGCAGAGTGATAGTTTAATGCCTTTAATCTGCATCACTGCAGGCAATGTATTACTGAATCCAAAGAGGTTTGAATCCCAGTATGAATTTCATTGTTTTCCACAAGTGGATTATGAAGAGAAACCTTTGATACCTATTAATTATGTGTCTCTGGGTGAAAGGCTATTGTATGTATATATGTATTTCATAACAGGAAATGTAACAAACATCTATTTTTATTACATTAATAAACCAGATAAACCTATCAAAGCATGTTTTCATTGAATTTCTTTGGTCTTGTTCCCCTTTGCACTTAATGATCCTTCATTTATACTCTCAGGACACACAGCTCATTGTATCAGGTAGTTGATGTCATACAAGTGCCTAGGTTCTACATAAGAGCTTTGAGTTTGCCTTGTGTAAGCGCATCCACATGGCACCATAGTCTGATTTGGACCTCGGGGTGCTCAGGGTGCTACTTACCTGTTGCATTTGCTGTAGGATTTAACACAGGCTATTCCCAAAGAAAAAAAGTAATCCCTCTGAGGGATTTAATCCTCCTTTGAGGAGCTCATGGCTTGTGAAGCAGGTGAAAGGGACATGGAATGGGACAAGGAGAGGTAAATTGTAGATAGCTGTAAATCCATTCTGTTTACAGTATTCTGAAGGGGAGGGATCAGCGCCATTCTTGTGGAGACCCCCCCCTGCAGTCCTGATCCTGCCCTGGGGCAACAGCACAAGAGAAACATGGAGCTGTTGGGGCGAGTGCAGAGGGGGCCACAGAGATGCTGCGAGGGCTGGAGCAGCTCTGCTCTGGAGCCAGGCTGAGAGAGCTGGGCTGGGTCAGCCTGGAGAAGAGAAGGCTCCTGAAGGGGAGACCTTAGAGCAGCTCCAGTGCCTAAAGGGGCTGCAGGGAACCTGGAGAGGGGCTTGGGACAAGGGCCTGTAGGGACAGGCCAAGGGGAATGGCTTGAACCTGCCAGAGGGGAGACTGAGATGAGCTCTTAGGCAGAAGCTCTTCCCTGTGAGGGTGCTGAGGCGCTGGCACAGGGTGCCCAGAGAAGCTGTGGCTGCCCCATCCCTGGCAGTGTTCAAGGCCAGGTTGGACACAGGGGCTTGGAGCAAGCTGCTCTAGTGGAAGGTGTCCCTGGCCATGGCAGGGGTTGGAACTGGATGAGCTTGAAGGTCCCTTCCAACACAAACCAGGCTGGCATTTCCCAGGCAGAGAAAGGAAAACCAGCGCTTGGAACCCCCCTCAATGCCGCCGGTCATTGACCACAGATGGGGATGAGTCTCCACAAAACCCCATCCAGAGGAGGTTCCCTGCTGCTTGTAACAAGATCCTTGTCAAATAAACCCTAAAGGCTGGCTCTGGACAAAGATGTCGACACTGGTTGCAAAAGTCCCCTTTTAAAGCCACCCGTCCCCTCCAGCCCCACAGCTGCTGGGCTTTGATTGACCCACTCCTTGCTCCAGGCCGCCCTTAATCTTCCACATTCCTGAGGCATTCCCGTCCTTCCAACCTCCACTGGGAGCTGTGTCTGTGCTTCACCAGCCTGTATCCGTGCCTCAGCCCCTGCGCCTATTCCCATCTCCAGCCCCTATTCCCGTCCCTATTCCCAGTTCCACCTCTGCTCCAGCCCCCGCTCCCCGCACTGCAGGCGGGGGGGGGGAACCCGTGGACGTATTCAGCTGCGAGGCGGAGCCTCAACACTTTATGAATGGGCTCATATGACGTCAACGAGGGCGGGAAGAGGGCTCCCATTTTCCACCAATCCTGCTCGCCTCCCTTGCTGCAAGACCAATCAGAGCACGATAACCGTGTGACGGCCATCCTCACCGCCCAATGGCTGCAAGAGAGCGGTGCCAACCACGTGGTGTGCAGGCCGCAAGTAGTACGGGGGCGTGCGGCCGCTCGCTCCCTGCCCCCCTTCTTTCCGGCGTGGCGCGGCCGCGCGGGCGGGGCCGGCCGCGTTGCCTGGTTACCGGGTGATTGACGGGCTCCTCAGCCAATAGCAGCGCGGCGGGGGCGGGCGCCGTGACGGCTGCGGGCCGGCGGTGGCCGGGAGGGCTCAGTGCGGCCGCGGCTCCTCTGCAGCATGGCGGGTCTGGGCGCGCTGCCGCCCGCCGCGCTGCTCTACTGGGTGGGCGCGCTGGGCACGGCCTGCGCGGCCGCGCTCGCCTCCTACCGCCTGCTGGCTGCCTTCCGCGTGTGGGTGCTGCGCAGCGGCGCCGTCGATGTGGGGCCGGCGCTGGGCGCCTGGGCAGGTGAGTGCGCGGCCGGCCCCGCGGGGGTGCGCGGCGGTGAGGGCCCGGCGGGTGCTGCCGCTCCGCGCGGTCTGTGCGTGCGTGCGTGCCCCCGGCGCGCGGGGTTGGCTGGGGCGGGCGCGGCTCGGGCCGAGCTGGGGCTACGGGGTCGGTTCCCGCTCCCGCGCCCGGCCGTTGTTTCCCGCGGGGACCGTCTTGGCGCGCCCGCCCCCTCCGCGCGGGCCGCGCACCTCATCGCTGACGTCACGCCCCCCCCCCCGGAGGAGCGGGGCTCCCCCCCCACACCTCCCCCCCGCCCCGCTGTCACCGCGGCATCGAGCAGCCCAGGCCGCGGGTTCGGGACCAGTGTCCGGCAGGAGCCGGCGCCGCTGCGACCCGCGGGAGCGGGGGTGGGACCGGGGCGGCTGGGAGCGGAGCGGTGTAGGAAGTTGTGCAGGACCCGCCGATGGTGCTGGTGAGGGCACTTCGGGAGCGGGTCAAAGCACCAGTGGCCATCAATGGAGAAAGGGGTGGTGAGCGACGGTCTGGAGACTGGTTACAGCATCCCAGGATGCAGGGGTGTTATGAGGGCTCTGGCAGGGGTGCAGGATGATAACTTTACTCAGTTCTCCGTTTCCCCGTGGCAGGAATCCTGCTGGGAACAGTCGTTTCTTCCATCTTAGCCTGACACTGCTGTATCATTAATGAGTGATGAGGAATTAGCAATTGCTCCCCTGTCAGAGTGACAGATGAGGCCAAGAGGATTCTCAAACCTGTTCCTGCCAAAGGCAGCAGGAAGGGAAAGTCCAGGATCTGGTTGGGAATTGATAAAATGGGCCCTAAATGTAGGTGCGGAGTGGAAGAGGTGTGAGTTTACAGAGGAGGTGGTCGTTCCGAAGGTCCTTTCCTCAGGGAGCAGGAGGGCATCGAGTGCTGAGGCTGCAGCTGGTTCCGGGTGCAGGTCTGTAGGTGCAGCAGCCCCCAGTGGGCTGGGGTAGTGGATGTGTGCCTCATAACCCTCAACAGGCGACACAGAACTCGTATGTGAACACAAGGTTGGGTGATTGAACGAGTGAGATGCTGGTGAACCAGCAGTGCTGTTGGCAGCATCACCCCAGAGCATGCCATGGGTCCTGCATGCATAGGCTTGAAATGCAGCAGCAATGCTTTGGACAAGTGGCAGTGTTACATAGAGATGATTAGGGCCCATGTCTTCCAGCTAGAGAAATGGTGTGCCAGTTAAAAGATACGGGTGGCACAGGGGACCCAAAGCCTCTTTGACTTCCTAATGTTGGTTTTGAATGTGTTACTGTGTTATCAGTTGCCTGCTGACCTGTGGTGCATCACAGAAGTCTTGGTGGCCACTTCAATTTGTTCTGTGTTGTTTCAAGCACAGGAGTTTGCATTGCTTGAGTAACCCCTCTGTGGTTCTATGCAATACCAGCTTATTGCTGGAACCACAAACTGCAGGCAACGGATCTTCCCTCAGCCACATCCTCAGACATCCCATGAACAGAGGACTGCAGGTGAATGTCCTCTGTCGCTTCCTTACAAGCACAGGCAGCAGCAGGCCGTTGTGTGTGGCTTTCCTTATGCCATGATCATGATGTCCAAGGCATGGAGGAGCATTGGCAGTCCAGCTGGATTCCCTGTGCTTGTTACTGCTGCTCTGAAGTGGGAGCTCTGCTGCAACATCCAGGAGGATGGAGCAACAGGATGATGGTGTCTGCTAACTTAGACCTGAGCTGTCACCATATGAAGAAATGTGCCCATCATCAGGTAGCTGTTGTATGGGTTGCTCAGTCTGAATGAGCACAGAGGTGGTTTGCCTTCAGGTGCTTTGTGGCAATAGGCTGGGGAGGCTCTCTATTGCCTTTCCTCTTGGGGAGGAGGTTGGAGGTGATTGCAGATACATTGGGTAACCCTGAGAACTAGCAAATCACTAAATTATACTGTAGGAAGAAGTGCATCTCCTCCCTCTTCCTCTTTGAAAACCCAGTGGGTTCAATGCTAATGAACTGCTGTGATTACTGTGACAATGCATTCTTCCTACTGCACAACTAGAAAGCAACTTTACAGCAGCTAGAAAGCCCCTTGTTGTAAGGGATCCTTCGTGCTCTTTAACTCTTCCCCGCACATCTGGAAATGAGTTGCAAATTCGTGCTTTCTCAGTGAGTTTTTGGTTGCATCTGTGCAGTCGCTTCTGTCTAAGCTCTAAACTCACTGGTGTTTAGAAGGAGAGGATGCGAGGTTGAGGAGGAACCCGTAGTGTACTCTAAGAAATTAGATTTGTCCTACTTTAAACAGCAGCTGCTTTGGCAAAAAGTCGTGGTTTCAATATGGTAACACCTGTGAAGGTCTTTATGCAGCTTTCCTGGTTGTCTCTCCCCATAACTTGCATCTGGCTTGGTTTTGGGTACCATACAATGGAGGAGGCTGGGTGGATGTTGTTCTGATGTGGGATGTTTGGGTGCATCTTGAGAGAGAATGCAGTGTCAGGGTCAAGTGCTCTGTGCCGCATGAACTGGTAGCAGGAGATAGGGCTAGCAGCTCCCTTGCTTGGAAAACAATTGAGCTAAATAAACCAGAGGCTTGATAGGAGCAGGGTGTAAGGAGTCATTCTGAAATCACCAAGCATGCAGCGAAGATGTGGCTGCTCCCCTGCCTTCCTCTGCACAGGCCACACTGGTTTGTGATCCCTAAGGGTATTCCCTTAGGTCAGATGAGGGTGTCCTATCCTCCCATTGATGGTGGTGGCAGGCAGCCACTTTGCCTCTCTGCCATCGACAGTTTGGTGTGCTCTGGATTGTGTCTGGAGCAGGGAACCTTCTGCTGCTGTCACAGCTCCCGTTTGGAGAGCTGCCCAATCTCCTATTTTAGGAAGCCGCCTCCTTTTTTCTGGGGAAGATGAATTTGGTTTTGTGCCCCTTTCCCTGCAGGAACCTGGTGAAATGAAGTAAAGTCCTTTGGTAACTCAGGCTGGGAGGGACTTCAGAACCCCGTGCTCAGAGCAGGGTCAGATGTGAGGTCAGACCAGGTTGGTACATGCAAATAATCAATGTTTATTCGAGGTGCACTGACATTGCGAGTTGGAGTGATCTGATACAATCATAGAATGGTTTGGGTTGGAAAGGACCTTAAGATCACCCAGTTCCAACCCCCTGCCATGGGCAGGGACACCTCACACTAAACCATGGCACCCAAGGCTCTGTCCAGCCTGGCCTTGAACACTGCCAGGGATGGAGCATTTACCACTTCTCTGGGCACACTGTGTCAGTGCCTCAGCACCCTTACAGTAAGGAACTTCTTCCTTACATCTAACCCTGAATTTCCCCTCTTTCAGTTTGAACCCATCACCCCTTGTCCTGTCACTACAGTCCCTGATGAAGAGACCCTGATACTCTAAAACTTCGAACACCTTGGTCATATCAGCTACTTCAACTGTGATTTCTTATTTCCTGCAAATATTTGAATGAGAAATACTTCTCCCCCTAATCTGCTGTAACTGAAGTGATGTTTTACCTGGAAACTGAGTTTATTTTGACCACGTATTTGGCCAGATGACACTCAAAGTAAAATCCTGTTTGCTTTCAAGCCTCAGAGTGGCTTAGAAAAGCATCCCCCACCTCTTTCCCCCCATGCCTTTGATACAGGCATGCTTGAATAATCGTACATTTAGTGATTACAGAATGCCTGATAGCGATGATGCTTTCTCATGTGGTGAATACAGCTGTACAGTTGTATTGGGGCCAACAAATGTTTGGGAAGATCAGCTTGCCTTAATTAAGCTGCTTGGAGTTTATTCACTAGCATGCAAAAATAACCGAATCTGGGCAATTTGCTCTAGATTCCTTAAAAAAGAATCTCTAAGAGGTCATTAATCAGGATGGTGCTTGCCACTGCTTCCAACTTGAATTTGGTTCTACACAAAACCCCCCTATTCAGCCTTAAACCGTGCTTTTCCTGTGTAAATGCCTAACAGTAGGCTCTTTCATGAGCAGCAAAGCTGGGTGAACACTCTCTGCCTGTTCTTGTTGGCTGCTTTTACTTACCATGGGTTACGTTTGAGTATGTATAGTCCAGCCTCTGAAAATAGCAGTCTGCATACCAGGGCCACTAAGGGGGGCCATGAAAATGTATGTAACTGGGTACACAAGCAGTGAAGTAGATACTCATTTGTGTCTCCATGGTCAGGTCCTTTAAAAACTAAGAATATGTGGGGTGATTCCCAAACTTATTGACTGGGAAGGTTGGGGTAGTAGCAAGGTCTAAATGAGACCTTAACAACAGTCTTACTGGATGAATCAACTGTGATGCTTATGTGAAGAGGAAGTATGTAACAGTCCTTATAGTGTATGGCAGGCTTTCTAACAGTCTTCCAGTACATAAAGGAGGCCTACAAGAAATACAGAGAGGGACTTTGATAAGAGCCTGTAGGGACAGGACACGGGGAATGGCTTTAACCTGATGGAGGGGAGAGTTGAGATGAGCTCTTAGGAAACAAATTCCTCCCTGTGAGGGTGCTGAGGTGCTGGCACAGGGTGCCCAGAGAAGCTGTGGCTGCCCCATCCCTGGCAGTGCTCAAGGCCAGGTTGGACACAGGGGCTTGGAGCAAGCTGCTCCAGTGGAAGGTGTCCCTGCCTGTGGCAGGGGTTGGAACTGGATGAGCTTTAAGGTCCCTTCCAACACAAAGCATCCCATGATTCTAAGTGAGAAGCTGGGTTTTGTGCTTCTAAGTTGTTTGAGTTTGACTCTATCTATGGGATTATGCAAGCAACCTTAATGCAATAAATCAGGTGGTAAATGCTTTTAATGACAGTTAAGAACTCCATTGAAATGCCATTCACTTTAGTGCTGACCAGGTGCTAACTTGTTGATGACTTTGAGCAGCTTTCACAAGCGATGTCATTTCTCAGGCTCCTTAGCATCACTGAATAGTCATCACCCAAAGGCTTTCTTGTTTCTGCAAGTAAGTTTCAGTTCCTGTTGCACAAATGAGCGCAGTCCTGCTTTGCAGATATTTGGCAATGTGCAATGATAGTTGACAGATCGTGTCACAAATCCCTGTTACAGAGTAGAGCAGCTAACCCAGTGCGATGTGTGTTGAGGTGTTTCAACCTCCCTTAGCGCTGCTGGCTCTGCAGGATGTGAGAGGAGAGGCTCTGCACAAATCCCTGTTTTCCCTGTGCGTTGAGCTTTGGGGAGAGTTTTGGTTATGTCTTGTTCTTTAGCTGAATCACTTATTCAGGGATTTATTGTCTTAAGAATTTCACATTTATGGCAAGGGATTTCTTGTTCTCAATTCTGGGTGCTACGCAGACACTTTTACGCATACATGAAATAAAGCATGGTATTGCAACCCAAAAACTAATGTTCAGAACATGTGATAACATGCTAGCTAGTTTATAACTCTTGATCAAACTTGCAGCCTGACCTTGGCACATCTGCTTTCTTGTATGGCTATTTGCAAAGCCCTGAAGGGTCACTGCCCTGAAATGTGGCGCTGGGAGCGATCTGGTGCAAGTGTCCTAATCCTGTCTGATCTTCCCAGAAGTGCTGTCTGTGCTCAGTGTATGGCTTGTTCTTTTCCCACTTTAAATGTAAGGTTTCCCAGTGTCCATCCTGAATTTTCTCTGGTAACAAAGCACAGCTCGCACTGTGGGGTGTTTCAGTGGGCTGCAGCTCCTGAGACCTTGAAGTTCTTAGTGAGTCTCTAGTATCTTTTATGCAGGCTGCTGCTACCAACATATCTTAACAGTTTTGCTTCCTGGATAATATAAAGGAGTGAACAGTACTCTGTTTTATCTTCTTTTGTGCTTCTTGATTGCTTCTTTAGGGTGTTTTCCTTTGCACATGGTGTTATTGACTGTTTAAAGGGCCTGCTTAGTAGGGTTGCTCAATACTTGCTGCATTGTGCCATAGTGCACTCTCTAATCAGAAGAGGAGAGGGAGAACAAATGCTTAGAGCCCAGAAGTCCAGGTTCCCATCTCCAGTTCTGCTGCATCCCTGTTGATGGGCTTCAGCACTTCCTTTCTGGCTTGTGTTAGCATCTGTTGAGACTAAATGTGTGTGTGCAGGCACCACCAACCTCAGCATCAACCAGGCTCAGAACCTCCAGCTCTGGGGGTTCTGACACTTCCATTTTCCCATTCTTTTAGAGATGCTTTTCATTTTCCAAGTGAATTTCTGGATGGAAGAGTTCAGTAATGCAGAGCTGGTGTCACTGGGGAACTTGAACTGGAATATGAACAGGCTTTGCCACGTTTATCTGCAGGAACTGAGGTGCATGTGGGGGATAGTTAAATGCTGTAGTATGGTCTCTTTACCTCCCTTAAACCCCAAAGCTAACTGTGATTGGAGGATAATCTTTTAAGGTCCTTTCCAACCAAATGATTCTATGCTCTTTGCATTAAGGTTTGCAAAGTAGCTTCTTGCTCCACATTCTTTATATGGCTTTGGTCCGTGTACTTCCTTTTGGGAAGAGTACCTGTGAGGATCCCTGATGAAAGGCCTTGTGTAGGAGTGAGGAACACAGAAGTGTCTCCAGCAAGGAAGTCCAACTGGAACTGTGCTGGGTGTTGGAGCCAGTTGGGTAAATGCACTCCTGTGTAAGGAACAAGTGAGCTGGCAGATGGTGCCGAGGGTGTGAGGGCAGCGCTGATAGTGGGGCTTGGGTAAAACTGCAGTAGTTTACTATGTGGGAGTTGTGTTTTTTGGTAGGTGAATGGAACATGTTGCTGTTCTTGGTCTTGTGTTTTCGTTATTAATCCATGGAGTGGGACAACATCTCTGCTACAGAAGGGCTGATAGGAAGAAAATATCTTTCCTAATTATTCTAACAGAAATGCCAGATGTGATTCTTTAGGCTTGTATATGAACACAAACGTGGGATGAAGAGCCTAGCTGGTGGGTAAAGCATCTCATGGTGTGTGGGGCTTGCATGGTTTAATCACTTGCCTAATTAGATTTAGGGTTGCTGCTTCTAACTTCAGATGACTTTTGTTGCTCACTGAAAGGCTTTAGGAAATGCGGATTCCTAAAGCAAACCACTTCAGCCTGAGTACATTAAATAGCCGGAATTCTAGCATTTTCAGGTGTTGACTTCCTTCCCCTATAGTACATGGAATTGCACCGAAGGATTCTGCTTTAAATCTTCTATTTTTTGACTCCTGATTATTTAACCTTAAAGTAGCGTTTTTGTTGAATCTGTACAACTTCCCAGATTCCTGGAGCTGAAGTCTAGAGCAGTGCACTGTCACCCACTGGGTGAGTCATTAGCGAAGCTGGAATCCTGATCCACAATATAGGCTTCTCCTGCTAACACTGGCAAGGAGCTATATGCAGAAGTTCCTGCTGAGCTTTTAATGTACTCCCCATCCCTCAGCAACAGATGGTGACACCTAAAATCCTGGGGTTTGCTTGTAGGTTTTGGAAGAAGCCGCTTGTGTAGCAGTTCTTAAAGCTGGAGATGAGGGGTCCTTCCATTAGGAAGATGGTGCCTGTCCCTTTGTCCCATGTTCCTTTCCCTTTTTATGTCACCTCCTGCTTCTTTCTCTCCTGAGGGTTCTCTTGGGTTTCTCTCATGACTCAGTTGCTTGTCCCAAGAGGGTGGCTCAGGTTGAGGCCTGGGCTGTGTAGGTGCAGTACTTACTGTCTAGTTGGCTGTACAGGATTTGGGTTTGGTTGCTTGGAGTTTTCCTTCTGGTTTTCTCCTTCCTGTTTTCTCCTCTTGAGTAACCATGAGCCATGGTGTCCTTGGACGGTGTGTTACATCAGTCATGCCAGTACCCAAGGGACAGCTGCACCTCCACTGCTTGAGGAGCTCTGTACTTAGTGGACAAGGATGAGCAAGGGTGAGGAGCCCAGCTCTAGGGATGTTAATCAGAGAGGTTTTCCAAAGGATTTTCATGTGTATTACAAGACTGCAGCGTTTCTCCCTTTCTGCTTCAGTGGTGATGAGAGAAGGGGAATGGGAGATGTGGGATAAGCTCAGTGGGGTTTTGTTGATGGGAAGAAACTGTTGTGTAAAGAGCCTGGTCTCATTCCAAAGTGCCTAGTCCCTACTTTAGGGTGCAGAGGTTTGTGGAGCTGGGTGCATACAGGTATGGAAAATAGAAGGCAAGAACAATCAGTGTGACTGCTGCTACCTAGCCAGAGCTTGCTTAAGCTTGCATGTGGCTCTTTACCACTGCATCCTTGTTCCAGCAAATCCCAGTTTCATGTTCCTCATCTGTGTGCAGCCAGACTGTTCCTCTGAGTCTCCCCTCTATCTCTTCTGAATCATCTAGTTGACCTGTTTCCCATGGGCTTTGGACCCTCTGCTTCCTTCCCCACAGTTCTTATCCTGCCAGTCTTGAAGATGCGTATGTGCCCAGTATTCCTGGTGTCTGATTCCTGTCTGCCTCAAGAGCTTTCTATCTCCAGAGTGTGACTGAGGAGAGGTGATTCAGCACAGCCGATGAGTCAGATTGCTAACAGGAGGGAGAAGCAGCAATCAGGAGGATAGGGCAGTAAAGGATCACTGCACTGCTGGAAGAAGCTGCTACCCTGTCAGTAGTTCAACAGGGATTACAGTTAGGATGTCTTGGTGTTTGTTCCTGTCCTTAGATGTCCTGCTTGTCCAACTCGGTGCTCATCTGGAGTGGCAGAAAGGGATGTGTGTTCTGATCAACTTACAGTTGTGCTTCAAGGCAAGTTACCTGGCCTAATACAAGCTCTCTTCTGTGGTCTGTTTGTCCTGGTAGTCCCAGTTCTGTCTTCAGATCTGTGTCAGAACTTTGGGGCTCTGCAGCTTTGAGTTGGTTCCTGGATTCTGATCCGAGATCCTCCATTTCCTGCTCTGGTTCCTCTCCTTTGCTGCTTTTGCCAATTCTATCTGTGGTCTGAGTGTTGACTCCAACCTCTGGGGCTTCATTCATGTTCCTTGGCACTGGAATCGGTTTACTGCCTCTCTTATGTGATGTCAGTTGATAAACGAGAAGCCATCAATCACAAGAAGACTGGGTGTAGGGATTTAGATCATGGCTTTATGACCTATGTGCTGTGGGGAGAGAAGAAAGTAGATAGAGAACTCTTCTGCTTTGTTCCTCGTTGTGCTGGCACTGGTGTCTTGTTGTGCAGTGATCTCATTAAGGAGGCTGCCCTGCAGAAAATTAATTACTTTTGGCTATTTATGTTCCCTGGACTGCTTTGCTGTGGGTCAAATGAGTTCCAGTGCTGGTGCAACAGAAGGGAAACTCAGCAGTATTATGAAACTCTATGTTGAGGATACAGAGAAGCCCAGTGGTCAGCTTATGTTGCTCCAAGACCAGGCTGCTGCCAAAAGAATGCTTCTGTTCTAGATGCTGGCTGTGAGCTCTCACTGCTTCCTTTATGTTGCCTCTAGTTGATGGTGTGAGGGAGGTCTGCTCACTAGCGTGGTTGACAACTTAACCCAGCAAAGAAAGACTAGCTGTGAGGTTAGCTGGATCAGCTTGCTGATTTGCCTGCAAAGCAAGTGGTGAAGAGATGCTGAGGAAGCTGCTAGGAATGGATGGATGGGTGATATCCTGCAGCTATGCTGGCTGAAACTGAGCCTGAAACTTCAGGAGAAGCCTGTTGTCAGTTCTGTTGCTTGGCTTCATCTTGCTGGGCTATTCCAAAGCCTTATTCTGCTTGGTTCCATGCAGAACTAATGAGTGTCATCTATGCAGTGTTGTGGGTATGTTGAGAGGCTTGTTTATGAGTTGCAGAGTATAGTTTTGGAGGTCCTTGCTAACAAGTTCTGACAAGCTCCTTTTTGAAGACTAGGATAATGGTTTTGTATTGATTCACTAGTTAGGAAGTGTATTTTCAGGAGTAAAACTTTCCCCTGTCTCTTACACAGTAGCTCTAGTACCCTTTATATCCTTGTGGCCTTATCCCTGGGGACAGACCAAGTTGTATTTGGCTATATTTAAAACTCATTCTGGTAACTGAAATCTTGGTGCATTACAGTGTTTGGAAATGAGGGGTGTGTGTGGGGTGGGTGGGTAGAAATCTGTTCATCCGGAAGTCATTTTGACTAAAATCTCTTGGCTTACAAAGAACGAGGTGGATTTTCCAAGCTGCCAGCTCTGCACGGTTGGGGTAAGATCGCATCCCATCTGGATTTGTCACTTCAGTTGCTGGTTGTGGTCAGGATTAAAGCGTAGACATTCTGCTGTGAAACACTGCCTTGCCAACGTATGAAAAGAATGGGTTTATTCAGAGAAACGCTAGTGCGAGGTACCAGTATAGACTAGCTCAGTCACTGTTAGCAAGCTTTGGATTGAAACCATGTCTTTTAATACACACTAATTAGAACTTCTGTTCTTGCAGCTTTGCTTTTTTTTTGCTTCTTAAGCTTCCTTTGAGCACAAAATCTTTATAAATGGAGGAAGTATCACAGTAGGTTAGAGATTGGAAGGGACCTCAAAAGATCATCTAGTCCAATCCCCCTGCCGGAGCAGGAACACCTAGATAAGGTTACACAGGAACGTGTCCAGGCGGGTCTTGAATGTCTCCAAAGAAGGAGATTCCACAACCTCCCTGGGCAGCCTGTTCCAGTGTTCCGTCACCCTCACTGAGAAGAAGTTTCTTCTCAGGTTTAAGTGGAACCTCTTGTGCTCCAATTTGTACCCATTACCCCTTGTCCTTTCATTGTTTGCCACTGAGAAGAGCCTGGCTCCATCCTCGTGACACTCCCCCTTTATATATTTATATACACTAATAAGGTCACCCCTCCATCTCCTCTTCTCCAAACTATAGAGACCCAGCTCCCTCAGTCTTTCCTCATAAGGGAGATGCTCCACTCCCTTAATCATCTTAGTTGCCCTGCGCTGGACTCTCTCCAGCAGGTCCCTGTCCTTTTTAAACTGAGGGCCCCAGAACTGGACACAATATTCCAGATGAGGTCTCACCAGGGCAGAGTAGAGGGGAAGGAGGACCTCTCTCGACCTGAATAAGAATATTTTTTAAGATCTATTTAAGAATATTTTTTAAGATCTATTTAAGTAGATCTGAATAAGAATATTTTTTACTTTATTGTATAAATGCATTTCCTTTAAATAGCCTTTACTGTAGAAGTTGGTTTATATCTTCATTTTTAAAGCGTTATTTTGGGGGGGAATTACTAGTATGACATGCATCTAAGCAAGGGATGGTGATCATAACTTTTAATGCTCAGTCCTGTCCTGTATATAGTGATAATAGCTGGGGATTTTCTGCAGCCTGAAGTTTTGTCCTTATTCCTCAATCTTGCAGCAGTGATTGTGTTCTTAGAGCATCTTGATGTTTTATTTTTCTCCTTAAGGTACCAAGATCTGTCTATGAAGAGGTGGTAAAGGCAGCCTCCTATGCTCTTTTGAGTGTCTGGATTCTAAAGGGGGGTTTTCTCTTGGAGCAGAGATAGAAGTCCAATAGCAGGTCCTCCAATCCCAATCAGAGAGGAGTTGAGGGAACAGCCTTTTCTCTCGTGTCTTCCTCTAGTGGAAGCTGTAAAGCCTTCTGAATCAGAAGGTCCTTGGGAAGTTCACAGGCACAGCTGCAGGTTGAGCAAAGAGATTCAGAGCAGCCCAAGGAGAAGGACTTGGAAGTGTTGGTTGATGAGAAAATGAACATGAGCCAGCAGTGTGTGCTCGCAGCCTAGAAAGCCAACCGTACCCTGGGCTGCATCAGGAGTGTGACCAGCAGGTGGAAGGAGGTGATCCTGCCCCTCTACTCTGCTCTCGTGAGACCTCACTTGGAGTATTGTGTGCAGTTCTGGTGTCCTCAGCATAAAAAGGACATGGAGCTGTTGGAACAGGTCCAGAGGAGGCCACGAGGATGATCAGGGGACTGAAGCACCTCCTGTATGAAGACAGGCTGAGAAAGTTGGGGCTGTTCAGCCTGGAGAAGAGAAGGCTGCGTGGAGACCTCATAGCAGCCTTCCAGTATCTGAAGGGGGCCTATAGGGATGCTGGGGAGGGACTCTTCATTAGGGACTGTAGTGATAGGACAAGGGGTAATGGGTTCAAACTTGAACAGGGAAAGTTTAGATTGGATATAAGGAAGAAGTTATTTACTGTGAGGGTGGCGAGACACTGGAATGGGTTGCCCAGGGAGGTTGTGAATGTTCCATCCCTGGCAGTGTTCAAGGCCAGGTTGGATGAGGCCTTGGGTGAGATGGTTTAGTGTGAGGTGTCCCTGCCCATGGCAGGGGGCTTGGAACTTGATGATCTTAAGGTCCTTTCCAATCCAAACCATTCTATGATTCTATGATTCTAAGTTGGGATAGGAAGGTTGTGACGGTGGGGTGTCGAAAAGGGAGGAAAGCAGCAAATAGCAAAAGAAGGATTGGGGTGGGAGGTTCATAAAGTCAATCAGTGAGCAACCTGTTGTGGGTTCTGCTTTCCAGAGCATCCAGGCAGCTGGTGGATGCTGTTCTGCCTTTCCAGCATCACATCCTCTCAAAGGGTGTTGCTGGGAATTCCTCTGAGCTGCTTTTCTCCTGAGCCATGGCTGGTCAGCTTGGTTGGGACGAGCTGAAGGTCCTGTCACCACTTGCTTGAGTGGAGGGCTCTCTAAATGCAAAGGCATTGGGGACATTGCAGTGAAGACTTTGGAAGGAGCTTGTGGTGGATCTTGATGGTTGGGGTGTGTTGCATTCCTGGTGTAAATCTCCACTTTAGAACAGGTTATGTGCTGAGGACATGGTGGGTAGTGCAGTGTCTGCCAGTGCTCCCTGATGGAAACAGGGCTCTGGGGACCTGAAATCCACAGGGTCCTCATGCCTGCCTCTGTCCTGCTGCCTTGGCTATGGGATGTACGGACCTGGGGACACATGGGGCAGGCTGGCAATGAGGGGTGCAGGAAATGCTCTCATTCTGCTTGCTGCTGAGGGTGGTGCTGCAGAGGAAGAGCTGATACCCCAGGGCTGGTCCTGCGGGAAGCCAGTCTCTGTGGAAGAGCCTCATGCGAAGCGGGGCTCCCATGCCTCAGTAACATGGTTTGAATGTCGGGAGTATTGACGGCATTCGCTGTGTGACACGGGCATCCTGGGATCAATGTGTAGGAGTGGAAGGGACTCCTTGTACCTGCTGAAGCCTGGGACTCAGGGGCTCAACTGCTGCTTCCCTGGCTCTTTCCCATCCAGCTTCCTGTCCTTGGGCTGGGAAAGAGGCCTGAGTGTGGTTGAGGGGTAATGGAGGCATGGACCCAGCAGGCCCCTTCCCTGTAGTGTGCCTCAGGGCTCGGTGTTGGCACCACTGTTCAGTACCTTCATTGATCTGGATGAGGGGATTGAGGGCACCCGCGGTAAAGACCAGGTTTTTGGGAGTGTTGACTGCTGACGGGTGGGGAGGTTCTGCAGAGGGATCCAGACAGGCTGTGGTCAATGGGGTGAGGTTCAGCCAGGCCCAGTGCTGGCTCCTGCAGTGCTCCAGGCTTGGGGAACTGCTCATAGGAAAGGAGCTGGGGGTGCTGGTTGATGGAGCTGAGCAGGAGCAGCTTGTGCCCAGGCAGCCATGAGCCCACCAGCATCCTGCCCTGTGTCAGCACCGCTGCGGCAGCAGGAGCAGGGCAGGGATTGTGCCCCTGTGCTGGGCACTGGTGAGGCCGCACCTTGAATCCTGGGTTCGGTTTGGGGCCCCTCACTGCAAGAGAGACCTTGAGGTGCTGGAGTGGGGCCAGGGAAGGGCAATGGAGCTGGTGCAGGGCCTGGAGCACAAGTGTGATGGGGAAGGGCTGAGGGATGTGGGGGGTTCAGTGTGGGGAAGAGAAGGCTCGGGGGGACCTGATGGCTCCCTGCAAGTGCCTGACAGGAGGATGGAGCCAGGAGGGGCTGGGCTCTGCTCCCAAGGGATGGGACAGGAGGACCCGGCCTCAAGCTGCAACAGGGGAGGTCTTTTCCAGCCCGGTTCATTCCATGATCCCGTCTGTGGGATTCCCGCCCTTTGCGGCGCCGCAGCGCCCCCTGCCGGCCCGGGAGCGGGTCCCTGCCGCTCGGTTGCCGGTGCCGCCGCGTCCCGTTCCCCGCTGGCTCGGGCGGGGGAAGCCCGCTCCGCTCCCGGGGGAGCCGCTCCCCGAGGCTGGGGGCCGCTCCCGCCTCCGGCAGGGGTTGGTTAACGCCGCCTCACCTCAGCCGCCCCGGCAGCGGGAGGAGGAGCGGGGCCGGCACTGCGGCGGCTCCGCGGCCGTTACCTAACCGGTGACATAACGCGCGCCCTCCGCTCCGCTTCCCCAGCGCACGGGGCCGGGGCCCGCATGGGCACGGCCGGGGTGCGGTCTCCTTCTCCTCATCCCCGGAGCTGGGAGCGGGGCCCGCAGCCACCACATGCGATGGGGTACCCCAGTCACAGCCCATGCAGCACCCACAGGCGCTTCCCCTGCTATCCAGTGCATGGGATGAGCTGCAGCTGGAACGCTGGAGGAGGCTCGGTGTGAGCCTGGTTCCCATAGGAAAACTGGGGAGTTTTCCACCTGGGAATACGGTGCAAGTTTTGAAGTGCTCAGTGTGAAACACAGAGAGCATCAGGGGCTGTTTCTTTATTTAGCAGTGTTGCTTGAGCTTTGCCTTCATTCTTCAATGCAAACACCTTACTGCAGAGCAGTGACGGTACAGACCCCCCCCCGACCAAGCTGAAAAGTAGGCAGGGATTTCGAAATCGCTTTAACATGAGAGTCTCCCTAATGCTTGATGGGAATCTATCGAGGGCATTTCTCAGGAGACGACTGCTACCTTCCAAATTGATTAACTTGAGCATGTTAACATCATTCATCTTTCCCCCCCTCCCCGTGCCCCGATGGATAGAAATATTCAATTAACGCAAATGTAATTAAGAGCGTGGGATGCAAGGGACCTCTGCAGAACTGTAATTACCAAATATCCCAATTTTAGCTAAAATCGGGTGATATATATATATTGGGGCCAAAAAAATACAGGATACTCTTCAGATTTGATCGTTTTCTAGCACTGCATCGTTGTCTTTCATTTCTAAGCGACCCCCTTTTTATGAATGGCAGGTTTTCCTCAATTGAGGAGAGTACAGTCTGTTCCCTGCTCCTTCTTCAGGTCTGCGGGCTAGAGGGTGCTGCTGAGCACTTGAGTGATCTTCCTGACAATGCGGAGGAGAGCGGCTCTCTAAAGGTGTGGTTTGAGCTTGTTTAAGCTTCTGTTCCAGAGCTGCAGTGCACAAAAGCAAGAGAACCGGCTCGCTTCTGCTTCCAGCAGATTAAAGTCGGTTTCTGGTGCGCAGATAGAATGTGAAACGTGGACTTTAGGCACTGCATAGTACCTTACACTTGTTGTTGGCAGGGTTAGAAGAGGAGTTTAATGGCTTTTCACAACTTTGTATGTGAATAGGTTGCTCCTCATCATAATTAGGTAACTTCTAAAGACTCTAGAAATCTGAATTCTTCTTGCTCCACTTCTCTGTGTTTCTATGAGTTGCCTTTAGAACATCTCAGCAGCTCAATGCAGACTTGCCAGCTACGTCAGCTTTTATCTGCGCTTGTCTTTGCATCTTTTTAACACCACATTATCTGCTAAATATACTCCTAAAGCCATCCTTGCCTCAGTACGCTCATGAGGAAGCTATTTCCAGTGCAACTGAGAGGGCTCCACTTTTAACAGCATTAATGGGCTTGGAGTGAGAGGTTATAAAAGGTTTAGAGCCATTCCTACCATAGGATAAACGTGCTCACCAGCTTCTTGTGGATCTTGGCAGTCATGCTTGAACCTGTTGAGGGGGGATACCCTGAGGGGTGTTTTTTTCTCTTCCCAGAAGTTCTACTTAGCAGTTGGTTTTGCACAGAAACTTAATTTAAAGCTAGCAGAAGGGAAAGGAGGAAAAGTCGTATTTGATGTTGGTTTGTGTCTTGGGTAGCAACAGGCAGCTTGAATGGTTTAATTCACCTTTTTTTGTGCTTGAGAACTGAAGGTTTGGGTGACCTGGAGCTTTGGATTGTTCAGTTAGGTGAGAATACAAGCATAACCTTTTACTAGAAGATACCTCTAATAAGATCTCTAAACAAGAAGATACCACTCTCACTTAATGTTGACTACTTTAAGAAGCCATCCAGGCTAATTAGTGTTCTAAACCCTTCAGTTTTATTAATCCCAGACTGGTTTGGGTTGGAAGGGGCCTTAAAGCTCATCCAGTTCCAACCCCCTGCCACAGGCAGGGACACCTTCCACTAGAGCAGCTTGCTCCGAGCCCCTGTGTCCAACCTGGCCTTGAACACTGCCAGGGATGGGGCAGCCACAGCTTCTCTGGGCACCCTGTGCCAGTGCCTCAGCACCCTCACAGGGAAGAGCTTCTGCCTAATGTAATAAGCTAAATCTCCCCTCTTTCAGTTTGAAACGGTTCCTTCTTGTCTGATCTTGCCCTTGTACGACACAGTATTACTAATTTAAGTGCTGGAGGCTTTCACCTGGGGTGGTCACATTAGCTTCAGTCCACATTTATCCCACACAAGCTGCACACAGATGTAACAAGGATGTGATAGGTTGACCCATTCACTTGGAATTGTCCGTGTCCTGCAGTCCCACAGTTCTGCAGCCTCATGTGAGGAGCTGTGGGCTGAGTGAATGGGAGCAGCTCTTTGAGGCTTTCGCAACACCAGTGGATGTCTCTCACCTCTGTGTCTAATACAGCACATCTTGTGTTGCTGCTGTGCTCTTCCTTTGTCTCAGTAAAGCCATCAGGAGCTGGCTGGGTCTCCTGGTTTGTCATCGCTCCTGTAGTGCAGGAGTGAAGCAGATGTACACTTGTACTCTAACTTCCCACTGTATATCCATTAAAGAGCTGAAGCTTGCTTTCTGCAGTTGTCATCCTCCTACCACCTTCACAAGGCCTTGTACAATTCCCTGTGTGATGCTCCCCATGCTGCTATTTTGGGCCTTCAGGTATGGAAGTCTCTGTGCTTCAGCTTCCCTACTTTGGAGCAGGTTATGTGGTTTGGGCATGAATCTTGTTACGGCTTCAGCTGCTCTGCAGAATCCTTCTTTTCATACCTCTGTGTCCCTGGAGCACATGCTAACTTCTCAGTGTACAGCTTGTTTTAATGTAGCTTCTAGCCAAAATGAATAAAATATCACTGGGTGTCTTCCTGCCTCAATTCCTGCTCTACTTCTGAGCCGGCAGGATCTCCAAGAGAGTTTAATTCCCTGTTCTGTATATAGCTTCTGAATGAAATCTCTCCAAGTCTTGCTACTTTGCATCCAGATTCCTTTTTTCCCCCAGATAGCCTGCGGATGTTACAGGTTCTCCCTGCGTTGGCTTCCCTATGCCTGTGTTGGAGTTGGGGGGAAGTAAATACATCGTGTTGATGGTGGGGAAGCAGAACTTGACTGCTCCAAACAAGTTGTCGAGAGTTATCAAGCTGTTTGCCTTCTGTCTCTCTTGTGTGGTACATGACACGATGAGAACTCATGAAGAGGGGAAGGTCTTGGAAATACCCTAAAACAAAGCAAATGCTTTTGCTGTGCTTGGATCCATCTTTACTCACTGTAGGGGTGGAGGTGTAAAACTTGAAGCCAATAGCGATGCTGCTCATGCTAACTGGAGGCTGTGCAAACCAGCCTATGAACTAAGATGCGAATTGGCTCAAGTTGGGTTTTGTTTATGGCTGTTTAAAATTAAAGTATCCAAGGCTGGAACATAATCAGGATGTTAATGTAGGGTTTAAATAGATCATGAGAGCAAAGGTTTGGAAATGCAAAACCCAAGCCAAATGTGAGCTGTTATATCTATGTGATACATGCAGGGGAATTCCTCGTGAGCCTTAAATGCTGGCCATGACTGGAAAATGAATGGTCTGAAATAGTAGGCAAGAGCTGCTATATATATATATATATATATATATATATATATATATACCCTGCATGTGTTAAGCAAAGGCATTAAACCCTGCACAGGAGCAGATTTGGTTTGTGGATTTATTAATATATTGTGTCCATGACCACACATTCAAAACAGTAAATGTATTTTTATGGCCCTATGTCTTCTTCCCCAGGCCTTGGAGATCAGAAGTCAATCAAAAGCAGTTCCCTGGTTAATTCCGACTTTGGGAATATCTCTGTTAATTTTAGGAAGGGGGCAGTTGGAATTTGAATTTATATAAGGGGTCAGTGGAAAATTCATCCTTAAGGTTGAATCTGTTACATGAACATCCACGTGGCTATTGCGAAACCTAAAGGATTCACACATCCAAAGGGCTGAAAAATCCTTATTCTATTTTAAAAATAATTAAGGGAAAAAAAAGCCCCAGTTTTTCTGGAAGTCTTCTCATTTTGGGAATTTTTAGCTGTTGAAGCAGTCACAGAGCAGAAATGTGTCTTAACAGTTGTCAGGCACAAGAACTTTTTAAAAGATCTCCAAGACTGGAAATAGCTTTGGGAAGGATTTAGATGCTGTATTAGCTTTGTGGCCTTCTCAAAGTCTTCACAGAAAATCAGCAAGGAAACCAAACTGCTTTCTATTCCAGTAGGAAATCAAGAGGGCAAAAAATCCCTATATGGGGATTTGATATGCCTTTCTTGTTATATACAGTGCAGGGCAGGTGTATATGGTGATGTTGCTGGGGAGGGACTGTTCATTAGGGACTGTAGTGATAGGACCAGGAGTAACAGGTTAAAACTTAAACAGGGGAGGTTTAGATTGGATATAAGGAAGAAGTTCTTTACTGTGAGGGTGGTGAGGCACTGGAATGGGTTGCCCAGGGAGGTTGTGAATGCTCCATCCCTGGCAGTGTTAAAGGCCAGGTTGGACAGAGCCTTGGGTGCCATGGTTTAGTGTGAGGTGTCCCTGCCCATGGCAGGGGGGTTGGAACTTGATGATCTTAAGGTCCTTTCCAACCCAAACCATTCTGTGAATGTGTGTGTGTGTATTTCTCTATATATACACACTTATTTTCATGTGTAAAATCTCCTTCTTGGAAGAAACAACATTAAAAAGGGTCATTCCTGTGGGTAATGCTGGTGCAGAGAACAGGAAGGTGACAATACAGGAGTATTAGGGACCTTGTAACACGTTTTAATGTGGCTTGGGTTCTTAAATGAAAGGTTCTGGGAGAGCCCTTGCAGCTATTGCATCACTTGCTAAAAATAGCATCTTTACTGCATAAGGCAGCCTGTCTGCAGTGTGGATAGGCTTGAGAAATGAGTGCTGCTTGTGAATGATGTGCAGTCGTTTTTGCTTCTCATCTAAGCTGGGTTTCGGTCTAAATTTTGGGGCAGAATGAAATAAAAAAGGTTTTATTTTCTGTCCCTGCGGGGTGGGGGTGAGTTTGGAAACAGCAGCGTCCTCAGGTTCTGTCTGCAGCATGGGTCTAAAAATACAGTTTTTAAGCTTAGTGAAATTACAGTTTAAAGACGCTGATAAATATGGTCTTATATTGTAATTGTCTGGGGAAAGGAGGAAGGAAAACTTGCTTTGTGCAGCATGAGGTAGTCTGTTATTCTCATCAATCACTTCACATTTAGGAGTGGTTTTTAATTGCAATTGCACAATGCAAGCAAAATATAATGCTGATGTAAATTCTGATTAAAATATCCCCCCCAAACCTCAAATCCCTTCCCTTGAAAACAAGAGTTACGTTTTACAATGGCTCTTCCCCCCCCTCCCCATTCCGAAGTCTTAGTCAAGCTGTAGCAGCAAGGGAGTGTGTTTGTATTCCAGTGGTGTTGCTGAACCAGACAGGTCTGCAGCACAGCACTTTATTTTTAGACTCTAGGTTGCCATTTTTATCCTGTAAAAAATATTCATCAGCGTCTGGGTGACAGGCCATCAGTTCTTATAAATGTGTCAGACCACGTTTTTTCCACCTCTCTTTTTCTCCTTCTCCTTTTATATCCTGCTGTATACATCTCTTTCTTTTTTTTGGGGGGGGGGTGGTGTGGAATAAAAGTGGGAACAAGGGTGCAGATTTAATTCATGCATTGGGTTTTTTCAATTCACAGATCTTGAGCATCACATGGTTCATTCATCTTCTGCGCTCGGCTGCTTACGCAGCTTTGCTTATTGTCTGCAATGGGTGAACTGTTCTGGTGCATTGAGCTGAAGGCATGGGAAGGGGCGAAGCAGGTTTGCTGCTGAAGCAGGTTGCCTCGGCTGCCCTCGCTCTGCATGGCCCCAAAACACCCTGGTGTGGCAGTGCTTATTGAGAAATCCTTTTGTGTATGGGGTTTGAGGTACTTGTCAGGCATAAAATCACTTCCTAGAGAAGCTATTTGAGATCATTTAACGTCATTGAAGATGATTTATATAGGTCGGTTGGCTTTCAAAATAGAAATGGGAAGATCTCTCCTAGTCTGGCATGTTGAGTGGCTAGCACATGGCAATAGGGGCACCAAACAGTGGGGTTTTAGGATGGTGAAGCAGTGACTCTCACTAAGCACCAATCTATAGCACAAATTTCATGGCAGGGATGCGGTGTTTCCATTGCTTTCTATGGTGCTGAACTTCTGAACCTCCATAGTGCAGCTGCCCTGTGTATATGTGGAAAGCTTGAGGCTTTCATATAGAGCTGCTCCTTGAGCCCTTGAAGAGCCATCTAGGCTGGCAGCAAGCTCAGCATGGGCTGCTGTCACCAGAGCAATAGGTACTGCTGCTGGTACCCTTTGCTTTCTCCCTTGAACCCAAACATGGGGATCTTGCTGTAGCAGTGATGGGAGCTGGCTTTTGGGTGATTCTTGGCTGCTTGTGCCCGTGTTGGGAAGAGTTGTTGCTTGTGGGAGTTGACAACCAGGAGCAACTTGCTGCTGGAGCTGAGTTAGCTCGTGACACAAGGGAAACCTGCCTAGGAGGGCAATGGGTCGCATAATGGTCTAGCTGTGCCCATAGGCTTTATCTGAATGATGGGAGATGCAGCAACTTGCATGCTAGGAGAGAGCTGAGAGAAACAAATGAAAACAGTGCAGATACTCTTACCAGAAGGTGAAGGTCTGAGTCAGCTCTGTCCTGATTAGTTTTGGTTCATTTGCCATATAAAAAACATTGGAAGTCTCAGGAGCATTAGTACACAGGATGGCTTGTTGGGGCAGGGCCATGCTTAAGTGTTATAATAAATGGTGGTGGCTATCCACAAATGTAACAGCAATAAAATGATTAGGATGGTTGGATACTGATGTATTTTTGGGTTGGAAGTGGAGATTCTGTATGCTTAGACTGTATATACATAAATGTGTTAAGACTTCTCTGGGCACCCCGTGCCAGCACCTCGACACCCTCACAGGGGAGAGCTTCTGCCTAGAAACTCATCTCAATCTCCCCTCTGGTAGGTTAAATCCATTCCCCTTGTCCTGTCCCTACAGGCCCTTGTCCCAAGCCCCTCTCCAGGTTTCCTGCAGCCCCTTTAGGCACTGGAGCTGCTTTAAGGTCTCCCCTTCAGGAGCCTTCTCTTCTCCAGGCTGACCCAGCCCAGCTCTCTCAGCCTGGCTCCAGAGCAGAGCTGCTCCAGCCCTCACAGCAGCTCCATGGCCTCCTCTGGACCCACTCCAACAGCTCCACATCCCTCTTGTGCTGTTGCCCTAGGGCAGGATCAGGACTCTGAGGGGGGGATGTGTGTCTCCCCAGAGCATTGCAGAGGGGGAGAATCCTCTCCATGACCTGCTGTTCATGCTGCTTTTGATGTAGCCTAGCATCAGTGTAGATTGTAGACCTTACTAAGGAGGGTTCTCAGGCACAATCATACACCTTTTGTATAGGGGAATATAATATACTGAACACCTGGTGTGACTTTGCCAGGAACTTCTTTAAGTGTGTATAATTAAGAAACAGTTTTTCAGAGATACTCTTTATTAGTCACGTTTCTACCGCACAACGTAATGTAACACTGCCTTCTTTAGGGTTAAAACTCTTTTCCTCCTGCACAGATAGGCAGCAGTGCTCATGCTGGATATAGGAATGATAACATTCCTTCCTAAAAACTGGAACGTTTGCATGTTTGTGTATTAGGCAAACATGTAAACCATTGGCAAGCGGCCTCGTGGAAAAAAGTACAGTGGCATCCAGGAGACATGAAGTTAACCCATGTATTTCAGGTCTCTGATGTATTTTGACTATGATGAGTTTGAAAGAAGGGGTTAAGGGTTGGAGGCTGGATCTAGATTGGTTTAGTGTTGTGAAGGGTAACGATATCCAGGTTGGATTAATGTCAGAGGAGAAAGCAAGTAAGGCAGAAATGTGCTAGTGACTGCATGAAGTGGGGTGATCTGAGCCAGAGTGATAAGGCTTGTCCACACATGAGGTTGCTCCTGTACAGCAGTGGCGAAGTTCATCCCTGCAGACCTAGGTTAGCCAGTAAGCCCTGTTCTGCCCAAGAAAACGCTGAGGAGTGCAGGATATGTGGTTCCAATACAGCCAGACTGGGGTATTTGTACCAATTTGGCAGCGTGTAGGGTGAAACCAGCCTGGCTTCCATCTGGGATTGTATTGGGTTTCTGTTCTTACCAGGGGCTGTGCTGCAAGAAGCTTCACAGAATCACTGGGGTTGGAAGGGACCTCGAGCATCATCTAGATCAGTGCAGGGTTACACAGGAATGTGTCCATGGTGGGATTTGAATGTCTCCAGAAAGGTGGACTCCACCTCAATAGAGCAGCCTGTTCCAGTGCTCTGCCACCCTCGACATAAAGAAGTTCTTCCTTATGTTGAGGTGAAACTTGTTGTTCAGTTTATGGCCGTTGCTCTTGGGCCCTGTCTCTGGGCATCACTGGAAGGAGCCTGGCACCATCCTCCTGCACCCATCTTTGAGATACTTATATGCATTCATGAGATCCTCTCAGTCTGTTCTATAGACTAAACAGGGCCAGCTCCCACAATCTCTCTTCATGAGGGATGCTCCAGACCCCTGAGCATCCTTCTGGCCTCCACTGGACCCCCTCCATGAGGTCCTTGTACTGAGGAGCCCAGAACTGGACACAGTGTTCCAGATGGAACCTCACTTATCAGAGATCATCTACATGTCTTTCCCAGAGAATGTTTTATCTTGGGCACAGTGCTTGGATGCTGCCAGCATTTATCTTTGGCCCAAAGCAGGGTGCTGATGAAGGTGGTGAAGAAATGTCCAAGCCATTCTGTGGCTTGGGGTTCACTGGAGCTGGAAGTTAGGAAGAAAATGAGTTTCTACAGTGCCAGTTTTCTTGGTCTCTCTGTGCTTCCCAACTTGCCTATTTTGGGTGTATTGTTGGTGCACTGAAATTCTACTCTGTAACTTGCATTCAGAATGAAGATTCTAATTCTGGGGATAGGGAAGGAGCATGATTTTTCTAATAGATGGAATATATTTAGATAATTCTGGTATTTTTAAATGTACTTAATTTCTTTTTTAGTTCATTTGATGTCTACAGAGCTGTAGTCCAAAGAGATTCTGATAGAGGATCCCATCAGAGGGTTGCCTGCATGTCTAATCTCATATATTTTGTTGTATCTGTTACATTTACCTGTTTTGTCAAATAAATACATAAAACAACTTGAAAATCCACAACTTCAGTTTAAAGTCTAGAAAGCAAGTTAAGCAAAATGATCAGTGTCATTGCTTAACCTGATCAGGAGATGGTGGAGAAAGCACCAAATCCCAAACTAGCAGATCGGTCTCAAAAAGAACAGGAAGAGATGATACTGTCCCTTGCAGGATGCAGTTCAGAGGTGTATCTTACTGTTACAGTCTGTATTAGATGCTAAAGGTTTACATGGATTACTGTAAAAGATCTTAATAGCTATTTCTACTGTGGATTTGTCCAAAATCACCACCAAACAGCAGAGCTGCAAGATGGAGACAGGAGGAACATCCTGGAGAGGTACCATGATGTGCTTGGCTGCTTCTTAAATTCTCCCTTCCGTACCTATTGCTGCCCACTGCCAGAGACTAAGTCTTGCATTTGCTAGTCCTCTGTTCTGATCTGGAAGGTCTAATCTTGTGATACACCAGGAGTAAGCTTGTCCACACTATGGTTTCTATCTCACTTCCAATCTCACCTGGCTATGTGCGAGTGGAGGAAATAGGTGAATGGTTAACAGGATGTTTTTATTGACTCCCATGTTTTGCTTTTCCTTTCTAATGGCTTGATGTGTTGGGGTGTGCCATGTCCTCACTGTACGATGCATTGTGCTTGAAAGGTACCCAAACCTTCATTTGAAGGCTTCTTCAAGACTTTGTATAATTCTCAGTAGTCTGGGTCCTTGTCATGGAGCTCTAAAAGGCCAACCAGTGTTTCAAAGGCATAGAGAGAAGGCTGTATTTAGCACTGCATTTTTGGGGTCTCTTGACATGTGCAGAAAGACATAAGGCGTTTTATGTCTGGTCCTAAAAAGCTGCTACAAAGTGCTGCTTGTTCTTTTCATGCCCCAAATGTTTTTGGAGACTGGTGTCCTCACTGTGAATATGGAGGTGCTTGTGTAAGATGGTTTGAGTTATTGCCAGGACAACAAGGGGTTCTGGAAAGAAGCCCTTCCTGGTTCAGATCCTCTTCATGAAGGTCTCCATTCTGTTAGGACCGTCGTGTGTTTCTCTCTCCTATCATTTGTGTCTCAGCTCTAGCTGCAACTCGCCTGTCTTTCATGTAGAGATGAGCAGAGGCACTCTGTAAGTCAGACTGTGTGTTGAGATAGGGAGGATTAAAACCCTCCTCTGATGCCCTTTGACAACCCAAGGAAGCCTAGAAGCATGAGATTAATAGAATGTATCAAACCCAATCAACAAATTAGTCAGGCTTATTTTGTTTTCCATTTCCTTCTGATCCATTAAATAGATAGTAATGAACAGATTCTTGTTGCAAGGTTGTAGTACTGTTTCCAGAGTTACCACTGTCTTGTCCTGCACTGCTCTCTTGCATTTAAGCTCCTCCAGCAGGTCAGGTTCTGTATCCTCATATCCTTACTGTGCTCTTCAGGGTCAGAAACACGTTTTTCTTCTCTAAGATTGTACTTTCCAGTCTAAATTGTGACCAACTTATTTTCTTCCTAATGTAATCATAAAATGGTTTGGGTTGGAAGGAACCTTGAAGATCATCCAGTTCCAATCCCCTACCAGGGGCAGGGACACCTTCCACTAGAGCAGGTTGCTCAAGGCCCCATCCAACCTGACCGTTTGTTTTTGGTATTTACACTACATGAGTTTATGAAGAGCAAACAAACCCCTTTTAAACTCATCTCCCAGCACCTCAGTGGATGCAGTCAGGTTGTGTAAGTTCACAGTCCCTTTTATATTAAGCAACTGCACCCCAGGTATGTTTCTTCTATTGCTCCTCCAATGGTCACCTCAACTCTTCAGTGAAGTTAGTTAAGTGAAGCGTGCATTTGACATTTGATAATGCCATGTCACCACATAACATCTAGTAGTATTATGTTTCAATTATTCTAGTCTATAAACCCATCTAATTCTTTGTGGATCACACTGTGATCCTTTTCAGTAGCTAGGTGAAGTTCATAAAGCGTTCCCTCCTTGGTGGTCACTATTAATGATGCTGAACAGGAGCTGTGCTGAGATCAGGCCCTGAGGAGTATAGGTATTAATTTGTTTTTATCCTGATAAAAGTTCCTTTTTTGGGGTCTGAACCATTGTAGACATCTCCCCAGGCAGCTCCCGATGATGTTTTAACATTCGTATGTTTGGTCCCAGTCACCTTCATAGCCATAGTTTCTTATGGCCATCATATCATCATTTTGCCTCGTGAGTCTGGTGTGTTATTCTTATCTAAAGTGATCACACTTGCTGCAAGTTTGGCACAGTTGCCTTTTGATTAAAAATGGATCTAGTGCTGTATTTATCCCAGTCTCCACTCTTTGCTTGTGATTATTCTGACACCCTGTATAGATTTGACTTGAAGTGAGTATGTCCATGGCTTACCAAGATCGCTTGTTATCCTATTCTATTTGCAGGTGTTGGTTCTTTATTGCCGTGTCACTGACTTGAATTTGTTTTTCTGCCTGTTACAAATGTACAGTGAAAGAGGAGAAAAAAGTATCTGATTTCTTCTGGTGACATCTTACACAGAGCCTTCTTCCAGCTTTGTAGGCTCCAAACTCAGAGACCCTTCTATTCGCTGCTTGTGTCTCAAAAGCATAACTTACCTCTTCATGTTTCCAGCCTCAGATGGTGCCAGTCCTTAGCTCTCTGATCCTCAAAATATTGGAACAGCTTCCTTGCTGTTCCAGAAACTTAAGTTCAGGGCACTCTTGGCTTCACCTGATGTTTTCTGGATCAAAGCCTGGAATGCAGGGAACAGGACAACAAAGCTCCTCTCTCCTCCCAAACTCCCATATCCATCCACAGCAGCCCATCTAACTGCAGGAAAAGACCTCATGGCAAAGACTTGAGTGTGAGTGCATAAAAGGCCACCGTGGAACTTGGAGAACTCACAGGGAGCTCTTGGAAGTGATGTTGCTGTGATTTCCATGAGCTCTTCCTTATGGTTTTATTGTTGGGATTTCTGGATTGCTTCTAGCTCTCAAGCCTAAAGAAATCTTGGGAGAGCACTGCCCAAACCCCTTCCCTGCTGTAGTTCTGGATGAAATGGGAACTTGTCAGTACTGCGATATTTATAGCCTATTTTTTCTACCCACAATCCTAGCTCCTAGACACAAGCTGTTACCAAGCGAGTGTTTGGTTCTTAGGAATTGAACCTTTTTCTGTAGCCTGTCTTTTCAAACCCTGACCATTAGGAATTAGATCCTTTGTGCACGAAGAAAACCCCTTCATACCAAAAAAAACCCCAACCCTTAAATACAGCATTTGTAGGCTTTCAGCTCTGGTTTGGATAATGTTTCTGATGAAGATCCCGGTTAAACTGTGACAAGAAGCGAAGTTTGTCTTCTTTTTGCAGCGAGTTTTCTGTTTCTATTTCATAAAGATGCAGGAAGTTACTGCTGTCTTATTAACTTGCAGCCAGCACGCTTATCTCCTTTGTTCTTTGTTAAATATGAGCTGGCATGTGTTAGACTGCGTTAGCGTTCACTCTTTGGGACTTCAGTGGTTTCTAAATTTGGCAGTGCTAAGCCGGTGCCCTGTTTGCTTGAATCAATTGGGGCTGCTATTTTTAGCAACAAAAGGGAATTGAAATAGCAATTTTCTTTCCATGTAATAGATCCCCAAGAGGAATACTGATGCAAGCTCTCTGTCATCCCATATTCTTGCCCCCCTTTCCCCAAAAGCACTCAGACGAAAGGCATCTGTCACGGTTTGCGGCTGTATTAATCTTTAATCAATCGAGTGTTTTCTGCATTCAGGTGTATAGGGGAGGGGAGAGAAAAGGGTCACGACTAGGATCTGCCTAGAATAACCAAGCACTCATGCATGGTCTGTACAGTCAGATTCTGTGGGCAACGGCAGGGATAGACGGAGCAGCTAAAAATAGCATTTGCTTCCAGTGTTTCTCCAAGTCTATTTTTGATGCTCGATTTTGATAAGGTTGATTGGGCTTTTGCTAAAAATAGCTGCTCCTAGCAAGCTGAGGACAAAAAGTGGAATATTTTTAATCAGCCACAGACTCAAGTATTTTTGTTGGCTGGAGATAATCTAGAAGCTTGGTATTGGTCAAATGCCAGTGATTTATATAAACCTGTAATAAATGAAGCGCTGCTTGATGCCAAGCAGGGATAGTCTTTTCTCCCCTTGCCAGCTTTTGTTTTCCCCAGGAGCTGTCATATTCTTAATATAGCCTCCGTGTTTCGTAGCAGAAGGATCTCGAGTCTTCAGTTATTTATGTGTTGTACTTTAAACCTATGCTAAGGTTAGCTGCGCTGTGAAGTTTCTCTCAACTCTATTGCTTTAATAAGACACACTGGGCTCCTAGTTTTATTCTTTATGTTGATGTCTGCTGTAGCTGGGTACCCATATATATATTTATATATATATGTATAGCTGTGCCCATCACAGACCCTTACTCCTATCTGGATTCATTCTTGCAGGACAGGGATGGCTCTTCTGTGTGAATGGAGGATGTAGATGAGAGACTAGCTCTGCAGTGGCCATTTTAACATCAAATCTGAATACCTCTCATGGGATCAGCAGTGTGTCTCACCTGCCCTCATTGTGTTTGTTAGCTTTGTTTTTTAGCAGGAAGAGAACAGACATTCCCAAATTGCTGGACCCACTTCTTTCTAGGGGGAGTAACATTGCTAGTAGCTTGGTTCTCCTCCCTAGGTGGTGACGTGCATGAGTGCATCTGCAGTACTGTGAAAGATTGCCTAAAAACTCAGGCTTTTCTTAATGGCAACAGGGAAATGGCTGCACTGAAATGAATTTGTAGCTCGAAGAGGCTAGCACAGAACATGCATAATAGTTGTTAGCTTCATTGTGTAGGTAGCCAAAGCAGTGCAAGGAGTCCGCCTGGTGCTGTTTGCTAGCAGCAACATGGGTGAAAGTATTCCATGCTTTATCTCCATTAGGCATCTCAACAGCTTATTTTGCCATGGAAAACGTGCTTGTATCTGAAGGCAGGCTTGATCTCTTTAAGCTTTTCCTTCACTGTAGTCTAACCTTGAATTGGGGAGTCACGAATCTATAATCTTGTTTCAGCGTGATTGCTCTGCAGATCTGCAGTAGAATTTTCTATGCTTGCTGTTGCTTCCTTTCCCTGTGTCAACACTGGTCCTTGCTCCCATCGTGAGACGAAAGGATTTCTACACGCCTGCCTCATGCTTTACTGCACCATTCTTTGCTTTTTGTTTTAAGGTGTCCTGGGTGCATCAGAGGCAGATAAAAATGTTCTTTATGGGCCTTGAATATTCACTTCACTTGCAAAACTGTGGTCTGCTGGGTGCTGCCATTGCCTGGCTGTGGAATCATAGGATAGTTTGGGTTGGAAGGTCATGGAATCCAACCCACCTGCGTTGAGCACAGGCATCTTTAACCGTGTCAGCCTGGGCTTGAATGTCTCCATGAATGGTAGTCCCCTTTTTAATGTCAGGAATGCTTATCCAGTGTACCTCTTAGGAGGTGAAGGGTGTTTTCTAGGTGACATCTTATTTAGGAAGGCAGTGGCTGTTGGTTCTTGTGGGCAGAAAGAACATGAGGTCCTGCACCATTGGTAGTACCTTATCCTGTGTGTGTTAGCCATGGGCTATGGGATTTCTGAAGGATGCATGTGCTATTGGAAGCATTTGTGTATTCACCCCTTTGTTTTATGGAGAAGAGTAGACATTTTTAGCCCCTAAAGTCATGTACCACTGGGCATGTTAATCTTCTTGACTCAAGCCTCTATCTGGTTGTACAATGTGTTCTATAGGCTTGGTCTGTGCCTTTTTCAATAACAAGAAATCTATTGCAAGACCGTGGATCTCATTAAACAGATCTCATTGAATCTGTATAACTTTGCCCTGTGTTTGTCAAGGGTTGCCTCGAGTTTGGTATGGACACGAGATGATGCTGATGCTTATGAACTGCATCATGTCAGAGGTGTATGTGACAAAAGCTGTGAAACACACCATGTGAAACATCAGGAGGTAAAGCGGCCAGACAGTATTAAGGTTTAGGGAATTGGTGAGTTGTGTCTATCAATAGCTAGTGCAGTAGTAGAGGCTATGGTGGATTCCATAGGTGGATTCTATCCAGAGGAGGGCCACGAAGCTGCTTCGAGGGTGAGAGAGTTGGGCTTGTTCAGCCTGGAGAATAGGCTGAGGGGAGACCTTAGAGCAGCTCCCAGTGCCTAAAGGGGCCAAAAGAAAATCTATACTGACCTAAGGTGGAGATTTGGGTGATTTATAGAAATGATTGCATGATGTGGTAAGGATAATACTGTACTTAAAACCTTAACTGCTGATCTGAGTTCCTGTGCAGATGACTTGTGTATGTGTATAACAGCAGTTGAAAGATCTACAGCCTGTGTATGGCATAACCTCCTCCAGAGGTGGGAGCAGATGATGCCCCATTCTGCTTTCTTGTTCAGACCCATTGGAAGTTTCTCTTTGCACACTTACGCTTTAGTAAGGCTATATCCAAAGCATTGGTAGGTTCAAAGTCACTTATGTGATGTAATCTAGTGGCTAGCATGGATGGTGATTTTAGGTGTTTTACCAGCTTCCCACTTCTACCCACTTCCCACTGTCTTCTATTTTGAGCAGTATAGGGTCAGTTGGAATACAAGACTGTTATGCACAACTGAAATGGAAGCTGGGACCAGAGGATAAAACCCCATGCATACATCTATATCCCATTATAATAATGACTACGCCAGTGTTACCCAGTCAAATGTCATGACAGAGAAGAGCAAGACATGCTCCTTTCAGTGTGGGGCACTCACCAGGGCCAGGCTGTGTGGACTCTGTGACTCAGAACTGGAGTCTTTGGGCAGGTTTTGAGAACTCGGAGAAGCTGCTGTAGTCTTGCATGTGTCAGCTCATATATATATATATATATATATACACACATATATATACACACACACTTATACATATGCTAGTTCCAAAAAAGCATGTCTTGAAATAGGAATCTATTCCAGATGCAGTCTCATTGTTTGGTGAAATACCTTGGGTCCAGAGCTGCTGTACTCTGGCTAGTGATAACCTCCTGGGGCAGAACCTCTCCAGCCCAATGCAAGTGCATGTTTTTAGAAGTGAGCTGTCATGTTACTCAATACCTTTGCTTATCTTTCTTCCCCTTTTCATCTACACCCTCCAAATCAGGGGAAGGTGGATGTTGACTTCCTTGCCTAAAATCAGCCAGGGCTTCCATACAAGCTTCCATTCAGGCAAACTTTGATTTGGTGGCTTCACACGTGAACTGCCTGGGCATTCTTCTCACTCCTCTTCTGGAGACGGCAGATGGTTGAAGTGGGAAGCTACTACAGTTAGTCTGACTACTGAGTAAATGTGTACGATCACACTTGCGAGCTGGTGCAGCTTTCTTGTACAGACAATAACTTATTCCTACCCTGCTTGCTTTGCGTTCTTCCAGCTCTGCCAACTGCAGGCAGTTTGTAACTACAGTCAGAAGGCAGTCTGTGTGAGAAGCAGAATTTACAAGCTTAATCCACACTTGGAGTTAAACTAGCTCTGTCACATCATTAGTAGGAATTCACTTTGTGGAGTGGTTAAAACTGCAGCGCTTGGTTCCATAGTAGAGAGATGAACATAATATGAAAATCAGGTACCTTGAACCAAAGACTTATTTTTCTATCACTTTCCCCTTACCCATAGCACGTCCACTTCAGGTAATCCAAAATGTGGAGGAATATAAGGTGACTGGATCTTAACTTGTGTGATGTTGGTCCACTCAGTTCCCTTTATCGCACCTCTTTTCCTTGTTTTTACAAGGTACAGTATAAGTACTGCTTCCTGCTCTTGTGGATATCTGTCTGGGCAGCATTTCTGACCCACCAAACTGCTCAGCAGGATCCCATTATGGACAGTATCTGAAGCTCCCTGGCTGAACTGGGTGCTGCTGGTCAGTATTAGTGCATGTTCCCCATCACAGTCCTGTAGTGCAGACCTCAGCAGCCTCTGCACCAGAGCAGTTGGTTTGGGAAATCCATTTGCTTACAATGGGTGAGAGCTGAGCCAGGAAACTTCTATTGAAGGGCCTTAGGAAGAGAAACATGGCCAGACAAAGGTGTTTCTTAGTCTGTGTGTTGGAAACCAGTCCTTGTACTCTGTGTATTCAAGATGGTGTGGGAGCACGAAGCAGGAGACAAAGTTGTCCTCAAAGTGGAACCACTAATAAAATGAAGGTATTGGTGCCTTCTTGTGAGAAGAGTATTTCCCTTATTGCTAAGAAAAGCTACCCGTGTGCTTTATTGTGATGCCTGTGCCTTTACCTGCAGCAGAAGCAAAACAATAACTAGGTGCCCATTTATGTAGGTGATGGCTCAAGCACTTCTTCTTTTCTGGGTGAGATTTTGTCCTGTTTTTCATCATTTATCTGTATTGAATTTGTTTAAATTTCTCAAGTTCTATTCAGGAGTGTACTTTAACCTCTGGACAACAGTTATTTTCATTTGAAGTAGGGGCTAAAAAGAGAGGATCCGTGCTGTTCCTAGTACTTCAGATAGAAATCCCTGATCTTCACCTTCAGTCTTGTGCTCCAGCTGATTTCCATTACAATTTACTGAAGCAATGGATTCAATAAATGAGGAAAACATCCTTGACTAAAAGTAGTGCTTTACTAAGCCTTTAAAGTGCTATAGATGCTTTTTTGGAGTCCCTGCCTTACGGAGCAGACACACTCAACCGTGGTTGTTAGAAGCTGAACAACTGGTGTTGTCAGGAAACAGTGTTCTAAAATGCTGAGCTTGTTATCTGGGAATAAAACTATTAAGCCCATGAATTTGTAGTTGGAAGGAGGAGAAGCGATCTACAAGCGTTACAGGGAATGGTTGTTCTTCAGGTACCTCGCTACCTGTGATGAAGGAAACAACCCCTTTAACCAAGTCACTGAAGTTGAATGCTTTCCAGAACTTACCCAATTACTGGTGTCCTGGCCACCACTGAAATACCACTATGATCAGTTTTTACCTCCTGGAGACCCCTGGGGCTATAGCCTTGATTTCTTCCTCAGGGCCTCCTTTTTTTGTCATTTGGACCCATGCTTGACCTTTCTATATGTGGATTTGTTTCTATAACAGAACTGTTACTCACACTTTCCTAATCGTGGCTGGATAGGAAGTGACAAAAAGATGTGACACATCTTGGTTTTCACAATAAAAGTCACTGGTGCTGACAGTGCTGCAGCTAGAACTTCAGTTACTAACTGGAGCATCCTGTGTGTGCAGCATGCGTATCCTACCTCACTGGAGCTATGGCATCTTGCAGATGAACTTTGAATCCAGGGAAGGGATAAATGTGCATGTACCTTCATCTGTGGTCATCTGTAAATCTAGCTTGAGTCAGGGGCGTGACTGGATGTTCATTCTTAGGCTGTTATTGCACTGTTGGCCATTCAGGCTCAAATAGGACCTTCACTGCCGGCTTCATCAGTTGTTATTACGTCCATTTATTCATAGCTAGCAGGCACAGAAACTAAAATGGTTACAGCATTTCCTCGCTGTTATTACTCAAAACAGAAATATTCTGGCTGCTGTTTGCATGCCAACTGTTATGGGTGATCTGCAAGCAGTGACTAATCGAATCATCTGCAGATGCGTCTCCTTCTGCTGCCCTGAGGGGAAGTTATTGCTGAATCTCTGTGCTGGACAGCACCTCTCTCTGCTGCTCTCAGTTCTGCCCAGGTAGAGGTTGGTCTGAGAGCTGAACCAACACTCAAGTGGTCAATGCTCCATCCATGGCAGTGATCAAGGCCAGCTTGGATGGAGTCTTTGATGACACGGTTTAGTGTGAGGTGTCCCTGCCCATGGCAGGGGATTGGAACTGAATGATCTTAAGGTCTTTTCCAACCCAAACCAGTCTGTGATTCCTCAGTTTCCTGAAACATTAACCAAACCCGATTATTTGAGCATCCCAGTCAGGGATAAGCAGTGGAAGCATAAACCAAGCTGAGGACAAAGAGAAAGATCCAGGGTGTTCTGTAGCCACTTGGAGTGAGAGCAGAGACAGATGAATGAATGGAGAGCTAAATGAGTTGAGGATGTTGAGGTGCAGGCATGGGGTTTGAGAAAGAAGAGCAGAGACTAAAAGAAAGTGGTTCTGAATGTGCTTGCTTAGAAAGTAGTTGGAAAAATAGATTCTGAATGGAGGAATTGCTGTTTAGTGAGCAAACTGAGATTATCAGCTTTGGTGTGGTGAGAGCCCTGGAATAATCTGTCAAACTAATGGCATGTTGAGTCACTCAGAGCTTCTCAGCATGTGGAAAAGAATCCTAGAAAGATCTGAGGTTTGACACAGATCCCAGTCACCCACGGGTGAAAGACTTTAACCTGGAGAAGCCCAGCTTGCAATTGATGCCTGCATTGGTCACTCATACTTGCTGCTCCGAAGCACAATGGTCCCAGGGATCTGCAATCTACTGGAGAGTCACTAACAGAGACCTGTTGCCTGTGTCCCAAAGTGTTTGTTTTATTGTATGATTACAGGCTTTAAGCTACTTTTTGTTGTACTATATACTTAAAACTAAGATGAAAGCTGGTTTAATAGCCATAGCTGAGCTTGTTTTAGTTAAATGACTTGGAAACCTCTCAGTCCACAAAGCTTCTGAAGAAATGTAGTGGACCAGAGGACTGGCAAGTGAAGGGGTGCTGAACCTTATGCTTGAAACAACTGTTAGGCTCCTAACTGCATCTCTTCCTCTCCTTTCTTACATATGGAAAAGTTTTTGTGTGAGCTCTCCAAGAGATTTAATAGAAGTTGTACACCTATTCCAGAGACTTTGATGTGTCTCTTGGCTGGAATGAGTAACTTAATAGCCTGCTAATGGACACCCCTTGTAATGATTTCTGTGAAGCAACTAATGTGTATCTGTTTGTTTGTTTTCAGTGGTCACAGGAGCTACTGATGGAATTGGAAAAGCCTATGCAGAAGAGGTAAGAATTCTTATCACTTGGAAGTGTATCTTGATCCTTGGTGAGATGTCATGCTGTCTCGACTCAGTCATACAGCAGGTTGAGTGTCCCAACCCTATCTTAACATAGATAGAATCATAGAATAGTTAGGGTTGGAAAGGACCTTAAGAACATCAAGTTCCAACCCCCTGCTATGGGCAGGGGCACCTCACACTAGATAGCTGTAGGGAAAGAGGTCTCCTGCCTTGCCTCCCTCTGGTGAGCATCCAAAAGCTGAATCCCTTTTTGTTTCCTTCCTTTATTTGTAAACTCTATTTTCAGCCCTTTTCCTTCAGTTTTTATTTTAGACTTTTTTTTTTTTTTTAGTTGTTAAAATTATTTTCACTTTCTCAACCCTTGGTATTTCGTTTTGGTATTTCCAGGCACTGACTAAATGGCATTTCCAGCTGCCTGCAGTATGTTCCAATTATTCTCGATAGTTCATGAAGTCTCTGAAGCTGGGTTTTACCTCTGTCTCTTTTACTGTACTTCTGCTCTTGATGGATATGTGGGCTCCAGATACGGTACTGGAATGTATTGCTTAAGACAGAAAGTGCCTGTTAGTATGGGGCAATTTAGCCTATAAGCCCAGAGAACATCATGACAAATAGTGCTGACTACAACAACTTAACAGCAAAAATAACTTTCACCTCCAGCATCAGTATCAGAGTGAGCCTGTCTGTACTCATTTCTGTGTTCTCTGGAACACCAGCATGACTTTGTGAGCAGATCAGCTGTGAGAGATTCCCTTTCTCTTCAGTTTTCCATTCTGTCGAGCCCACAGGGAAAGAACTATTTATTCATCTTCATGGGTAGCCCTTGGCCTTCAGGTTTCTCTTCATACCTGTGTGCCCTGCCATCTGCATCCCTGGCCTCCAAAGTTCCTTTCTGCTTTGCAGCAAGTAGCACCTTGTCCTACTGGGTCAAGAAAGGGATGTTTGCTGCTATAGGAATGAAGCCTGGTGCCAACAGCACCTGATTCTGGTGTAAACCTGACAGCTCCTGTGTGCCCAGTATCCAGTTATATGGTGCTGGAGCAAATGATGCAGTACTTAAATGCATAGAGCAAATGGAAGGAGATCACTGTGTCAGGAGGAAGTCCTCTGGTGTGGAACCCTCTGAACATCATAGGAAATCAGATTCAACAATCGATGTGTTAGGTTAGGGGGTGAATGAAGCCACAAGTTGCTTTATGTTTTGAAAGATGCTTCTGGGAAGCAATAACTGTTTCAGCTTCTTTGCTATAGTTGCTGTAGGCACAGAGCACCCCAAAGGGTACAAATGTTTATTCTTGGGCTATAGAATGAACCACATTTTTCATGGATTAGATGATTTATTGCCACTTTATTTAGGATAAAGCACAAATCACCCTTACAGTTCAGGTGGATGAAGTCAATTTGGATATATGGTGGAATGTGGAATACCTAAAAATACCTCTCAATCTTTCCGTTAACTCTAGAGATTATGAGGAAAGACTGAGGGAGCTGGGTCTCTATAGTTTGGAGAAGAGGAGATTGAGGGGTGACCTTATTAGTGTATATAAATATATAAAGGGGGAGTGTCACGAGGATGGAGCCAGGCTCTTCTCAGTGGCAAACAATGAAAGGACAAGGGGTAATGGGTACAAATTGGAGCACAAGAGGTTCCACTTAAACCTGAGAAGAAACTTCTTCTCAGTGAGGGTGACGGAACACTGGAACAGGCTGCCCAGGGAGGTTGTGGAATCTCCTTCTTTGGAGACATTCAAGACCCGCCTGGACACGTTCCTGTGTAACCTTATCTAGGTGTTCCTGCTCCGGCAGGGGGATTGGACTAGATGATCTTTTGAGGTCCCTTCCAATCTCTAACCTACTGTGATACTGTGAGATGTCTTTATAAGGCTGCCAGCAAAGGCTTGACTTGCTCCTAGAAATTCCCTTCAGGTCACTATAAGTACCACTGGCATACAACTGCTTGGGCACTGATGGCTGTGATTATAATCATGTAGATACGTTCCTTCTCCTTGGAAGAGTGTGTGAGAAGTGTAATGGTGTGTTGAGAATCACCTCTTTGAAAGTCTGACATGGCCACATGTGATTGATGGGAGGATGGTACAAGTATGTGGATTCTTTGGTTGTACTTTGCTCTGTTGGTTACTTTCCTTCTTTTCCAAGCAAGGGCCACTCTTGCACTGTTAAGATCTTTACTCAGTTAAGAGTAGCTCATCACTAGACCACTTCTTCATGAGAGGAATGCTATGGTAAATGCAAGTTTTCTTCTCTGTCTGGGTGATCATAGAGTCAACTAGGTTGGAAAAGACCTTTAAGATCAAGTCCAACCATTACATGGTGATGCTCACCCAGTCTTTGATTCCAAAGCAGCGTGCATCTCCCCTCCCTTTATTTTTTTGAAGGCTATGGTCAGGAGTTGCTATTTGTTGTCCTTCTGTTGCTGTTTGCTTTTGCAAATCATGAGTTAAAATGTAATCCTAGATGTATTTGTATGGTAGTGATAGACTACAGGTTGTGGTCCCGTTGCGTGCTCTGCAGTACTCTGCTATGCACATCTGCTTGGTTTTTATAGATCCCCTTGTTATACCTGCTCTAAGAAGAGTTTTAACTCTGCTTTGGTGGATGGTAATGACATTCCTTTCCATCCTGCAGAGGAAGGGCTTTAATGGCAGCTGTGTGTTGCTACCAAAGTGGTAAATGTGGTAGTTACTAACATAGCATGTAAGGGAATCAGACAACATCCACCAACACCATTAGAATGGTGATTCTCACTTGTGTCAATTATTAGTCTATAAGAGCATCTTCTCAATGTTTGCTGCTCTGGGTAAGGGTTTGTGATTAGTTTTAAGGTCTTCTCATTCTTTTCATGATCCTATGGATGCTGGCCATAGATCCAAGTACAATGACAGGTTATCTACAAAGCAAGTCTGCCTTCCTTTTGTGTTATATAAAAGTGTAAGTAGTTATTGGGATTTCAGAGGATTGTTATTGCTCTTTGGACTACCGTGGTCCCCTTCAACCCACTAAGCCTCTACAGTGAAGTAAGAGCACTCAGCAGGAACTGGTTTGCTTGCATTCAAACTGAACTTGTTGTTGGGCACTGTATAATTTCCAGGTTTTATTACTTGTTTTAGTGGTTTCTGTTGCTAGTTTCCTGGCTCTTTCCTTGGCCATTCTATGTGTTCTGTACTCAGGTATGGGTTTCCATTTCCAGATGTGCTTCTCGGAGCATGTCCCTTTAGTGTGAATATAGCAGCAGTTTGTCAAGCTTGTTCTCGTGGGAGAAGCTTTCTAAACGTGCTGAAGTTCCACTCTCTGGGTGCCTTGGCATGGCTTTACTTCCTTGGCATTTGAGCTAAGTACAGACAGGTACTTTTCCATAAATCTCAGGTACCCACTTAAGCAGTGTGAGAGCCTGGAGGTCATGACTGCTGGAAGCAAGCGAACTGCATGTCAGCACTCTGCAGCTTGTACCCGTGGGGAACATCTCCGAGGCTTTTGTGCCCTTTGGGACCACAGCTATTTCAGACTCGGACGACTGTCAGAGTGTCCTCAGTGTCACAGGCTGAGGTAGTTTGAAGTAAAGAATTTGCCTTCACTGCCTTTATCCTGTGCAATGAGAATTGCTGTGTTATTCCCTTCTCCCTGCCCTGCTTTCCAGGCCTACTGTTGGCTTTATGAAAAGTGTATTCCAGTGACTCAGGTGCTTATCTGGAGGTGGATGTCTTCATCTCTTTTAGATAATTGTCCCCGTAATACCAGATCATTTCCTCGAGTGGAAAGCTTAAGTTACCCATAAGCCTGAACTTGGCAGCAGTCAGTAGTTCCTTGTGTGAGTGTCTTTAGTTTCATCACATCTCACTATGGGCCCGTGAGAGATCTAGTATGAGGTTTCTTCTGCTTAGAGATCACACATAGGAGTGAAGTACAGAGTCTGCTGGCAAACTTCATACTTCTCTCTGAAAGAAGCTTGAAAGGTAGATGACATTAAGGTACTTTAGGTGGTTGTTGTACTGTGCTGTGGAGTTTGTGGGGAATTAGATTTTCTTTAAGACCTATTCTCATCTGCTTCCTGAGGCGGTGAAGGGGTTTTATTGGAGCAATGTGAACTCTTCTGTTTTATATGTAGGTGTTAAGTGTCTGAAAGGCAGTGTCACCATGAGCTGTGGATATATTGGTTTTACTTTTCACTGGAACAGGGACTTACACAGTAGTCACTAACATTCCTTGCTTTCATTGCAGAGTGATTCAGATACGTAGCTGTCTTCTTGCAGACACTTTTATATTGACTTGTTAGATCCCATTTTGATCTTGCAGTGGTAGGTCTGATTAATGACCAGGATATGCTCTGAACACAGCTGAAGTTACACTCGTAGCTTCCCTAAAACACCTGCATGAGTAACCTAGCCTTTATACCTGTGATTAGTACAAGTAAGAGGGAGCCTGACTAAAGGAAGGCAGTATTGAGTGCTGGGGTCATTTTGCAGTATGAGTGTTCAAGTGACCATGGGTATGACCCTCTGGAACGCCATCCAGAGGGACCTTGATACGCTTGTGAGGTGGGCTGATGCCAACCTCATGAAGTTTAACACCTGGGTCGGAGCAATCCCAGGCACAGCTACAGGTTGGGCAGAGAAGAGATTCAGAGCAGCCCTGCAGAGAAGGACTTGGGAGTGCTGGTCGATGAGAAAATGAACATGAGCCAGCTTCAGTGTGTGCTTGCAGCCCAGAAACCAACCGTATCCTGGGCTGCATCAAAAGGAGTGTGACCAGCAGGTCCAAGGAGGTGATCCTGCCCCTCTACTCTGCTCTCATGAGACCTCATCTGGAGCGTTGTGTGCAGTTCTGGTGTCCTTAACATAAAAAGGACATGGAACTGTTGGAACAAGTCCAGAGGAGGCCACGAGGACGATCAGGGGCTGGAGCACCTCCCGTATGAAGATAGGCTGAGAAAGTTGGGGCTGTTCAGCCTGGAGAAGAGAAGGCTGCATGGAGACCTCAGAGCAGCCTTCCAGTATCTGAAGGGGGCCTATAGGGATGCTGGGGAGGGACTCTTCATTAGGGACTGTAGTGATAGGACAAGGGGTAATGGGTTCAAACTTAAGCAGGGGAAGTTTAGATTGCATATAAGGAAGAAGTTCTTTCCTGTGAGGGTGGTGAGGCACTGGAATGGGTTGCCCAGGGAAGTTGTGAATGTTCCATCCCTGCAGTGTTCAAGGCCAGGTTGGATGAGGCCTTGGGTGACATGGTTTAGTGTGAGGTGTCCCTGCCCATAGCAGGGGGTTGGAACTGGATGATCTTAAGGTCCTTTCCAACCCAAACCATTCTATGATTGTTACCTTGGCATGTTAAACTTAATTATGGTGATATCTTCTTTGCTTTGACTTCCAGAGGTGCTGTAAAAGTGCTGTGAAATATCTGCTCTTGGTTTTCTGTTTTATATGAACTTGTATGAACAGATAATAAACTTGACATGAAAGGAATCAAGTAATATGTAGCATGGAAGTAGTTGTCCTGGTTTTCCCCTTCATGTCTCTCATGTCTTAAAATTGTAACGTTTTTCAAACCTGCTGGTCATATTTGTTGTATATCTGACAAATGATGCGATTCCTTTAAGTAGAATACTAACTTGGAAGTGATTTATAACTGTTCTTATGTCTCCTGTTCTGTTTTGTTGCAGTTAGCAAGACGTGGAATGAAGGTGGTTCTCATCAGTAGGTCAAAGGAGAAACTGGACAAGGTTGCGAGTGAAATAAGTGAGTTAAAACCTTCTTTAAACTTCCTTGACAATCTTCAATGTCTTTTCCAACCTAGTTGATTCTGTGATTCACAGGCATGCTTATAAATTCATGCAATGCCACATGAATTTCATGCATGCTAATATATACAGCTCTGATTTTGAAAGAGGTTTGCTCTTGTGCACAGTGCAAATGTTACAGATATAAATGGTAAAGGCCTTGCAGATTAATTTTCCAGGTGTTCATATTGAACTTCTCAGAACAATAGGGCTTAATACTGGAATCAGTGTCTAAAACTCTTAGTCTTCCATAGGAACAGCTTATGAGGTCAGACCAAAATATCACCTATCCCTGTCTGAAATCACAGTAGGTGCAAAACCATGTAGCTGTTACACCTGAATATTCCCTCAGCTTGAAGCAAGTTTGATTTCATGGACCTCAGCCATGAGGGTGATTTCTTTGTAACTCAGAGCTGTTGAAAACATGTTCCTTAAGTTACTCATTGTATTACCAACTACCTAAATTTATCTAAATCCTCCCTCATTTGTTTCATTTGCATAAACTAGTCAAAGATCAGATTAGAGAGGTGTAAACTCTATTGGGGTGAGTGTTCATAGTCATAGTCATATGGAATGAGTTAATGTGTTTAAGAACACATGTTAGGGATTGTTTCATTAGTAGATGTGTGGTAAATGGCTGTAAAATGGGTATTTGTATGGGATCAGTTAGGAGAAGGCTTCCTCAGGTCTCTTGCTGACAAATGATTTTCCAATCAGCGAAGTATAACACCCAAGAATTCCTCTTGTAATCTATATCTCTTTTATTAAGGCAGATTTCATGCAAGGTTATTAGTTTATGTACAGTATGTCAAGATAAAGTGAGAAATGTAGCTTTGTGTATAGAGGTGTTTGATAAGCAGGAGGGAGAGTTCTGTACTATAAGACCGGTTTCTCAGCATAATGATGTTGGGTAAAAGAAACCTTTAAGACTATGGTGCTGTGTCAAGCCTCAAGAAACCCCCTATACTAAGTTGTAATGGGCTGCTTAGTGAATGTGTAAGCATGACTAAAAGACTGAAGGACTTCACCTTGTTTAATGGTATCTGGTTTATGAGTTTACTGAAAGGGCACATGCTTCTGTTGATTATAAATGCTGCTATCTCTGATTTTTAGTGTCCAGTGTAAGATGGCATATGGAATTCCCTAGACAGAAGAGTCTTCCTTTCTCTGTGTATGTTTAGGTGGTAGAGAACATTCCTTCTTAGAGCAAACAGAGCATCAGGTTCTGTTTTCTGCTGGGTTGGAAGTAATTGGTACTGTACATTAGAATCCTGTATTTAAGGATGGCAGTGCAGTGTCTGGACGTACCTGTGATGCTGTAGTCAACACAGTCACGGTGTCAATGCAGTCAGTAGACTGAGTTTTCTGCATTCAGGCTCTTGTGGTCTCTGCAGTCTGTTCAGATGTTGTCATTTATGAGGTGGGTGACTTTTAGAGCTAAGGCTGTTGCAACTGGAGTGTTTCCCTTGCAGGCCTCTGAAGTAGCTTTCAACTTCTTTATGGTGGTCCTGCAGTTGTTCTTCAAATCGGCATGAGCTTGTTCCTCTTGGGTAATGATACTTAATCACTTTAAGGGAGAATGGCTCTTTATCTAATTCCAGTTCTTTGAACTGGGTGAGATACGCGTGTTTTCTGTTCCTTTCTCACTTAGTTCATCCTAGTGAATGGATAGATGCTCTCTGCCACAAGCAACAAGAGGGCTTTTAAGGATCAGGTATGTTTGTTCTATTTCAGAAGACTCTGTTCTTGTACTCTTAGGGTATACTTTTATCAAGAGTGATATCTATGTAGAAAATGCAAGTTGCATAACGACCATCATGAGGGAAGTACTGATATGCCTCTCTGAATGTTAAATGCCAGCTGACCTGGATCTGATATTTCTTTGTATGTGCACATTAAACTGGCTGTACTGATGTTCCAGGAAGGCCTGATGTTCTGAACTTGTGGCTCAGTTGGAGCAATAAATACCAGTGGATTAATGACAAGTAGTTAAAGCCTTTAAAAGACTTTTCAGTGTTTTCAGACACGTTGTAAAGCTGGTTTTTTTTGCTCAGTAGTTTAGATCATGGCTATATTATTGTTGCAGCACATTTGAAAAGCGTCTGTTGTGTTACAGCATTAAACACTTGCAAAGGTTCAGAGAGGGTCAGAAAGAAAACTTCTCTGTGAATGGAGACAATTATTTGAATGCTGTGTAATGAGGCTGTTCCCTGATTTGCTGTATTCAGTAATGAGGTGTCCAAGGCACCTCAGGTGCTCTGTGCCAGCAATTGGTTCAAGAGCCATGGGGTCTGCAAGCAGAAAAGCTTCACTTATTGCACTGCTGCAAATAGGGATGTTCTGAGCAGACTTGAGAAGAACTTTGCTATAGGAACTCATTACCTAGGGGCTGCTATATGAAGAACATAGTGAAAACCAGTCAAGCAGGGGAAAAGCTTTAAAGAGAGTTTGCCTGTAGGGAAATTGTCAATAGAATTTGGTATTTGTACACGTTCTTAGCTGGTGGCTTCACAAGACCGGTCATGGAGTTGTGCATGAGCTGTGCACGTGCTTAGCTACTGCTTAGGTTAGTTGTAGCTAAACAGCATTCCTACTTGCAAGTGTAAGTATCTACTTACTTGCAGGTAAGTGCATACAAATACAAAAAGGGAGATTTTAATTCTGTCATCACTTACTGTATAATTCCAAACTTTATTTTTTTTTTAAACTAAATTCCCATTTTCTGCTTTAAAGTTTGTGGTTGCCAGTATTTGTTAGTATTACATACACCCAGGTGATAATATTAGCCCCTAAGAAATTGTTTGGACTGAAAAAATCCCTGATTTCTTTCCAATGTATTGTCACAAATGGTAATTTAAGTGGAATACATTGTCTTTTAAGCCTATAATACTGTTCAGGAACTAGTGTCCAGAACTTTGAGTCTGCTATGTGTAAGAAAATACAGGGGTTTGGAGTTACATCTGTGTAGCAGATTACTTCCAATAGTTTCCTGAGCTCACTGCAGTGTTCCTGAGTTGCTTGGTCCTGGTAGTTTCATCTTGCCCTACTCCAGCTGTCATGTTTAGACTTGGGATCTATGGTGTTCTCACTACTCTGGTGTGATTTGTGAGTACAAGAAAGGAATGGGATATGGTGCCAACCCCAGAAATGTTCCTTCTCCGTTTCCTAGGCAGGAAGCTTTTACTTCTGCTTTCTTGGTAACAACATAGCAGGGAGCATTCTGAAGCTGACCTGGTGCTGAACACTCTGCTTGTGCCTTAGTTGTTCCTATGACCTACTGCTACAAATGGCCAGTGCCCCCCATGGTAAATCTGTCCCCGCTGCACCTACCTTGCACCTCTTTGCCCCTTAATCTCTGCCCTGTCATTTGTGATTCCTCGCTCCTGCACCCTGGTTAAATCCTTGTCACTTCTTGGAGCTGGCAGGTAAGAGTACTTGCACTTAACAGAGGGGTTGAAATGCAGACAGACTTGGTGAGGAAGGGGACATCATCTTCCTACTTCTCTTGTACAGAAATGACAAGGTTCACTTGCTTGAGCTTAACTCAAAGACCAACAGAATCCAGCAGTTATTTTGACCTTTTGTGATCTATTTCAAGGTAAATTAATGGGTTTGCAGCCTTCTGTCACCTGAGCCCGCTCGACATACTTGAAATTCCCCTGCATTTCTTACACTTGACAAAATGCTTTCAAACATTTTCGCCTTGTTTTGATGCACTGAAGTCACCTTTCACAGGAAGTTGCAGCATCAGGGTCTTTGATTTGGAACGAGCTCTTGGTTTTCATCTCTGAAGGAAGTTCTTCTTGGATGAAGTGAGGAAAGCTCCTGTGGTTTTGCCTAGAATGGTGTTGGCCGCTTACTACAGGAGCAGTTCTCAGACGCTGTAGAGATCTGATGGAGGGTTTAAGTTGAATACATCTGAGTACATATTAATTTCTCAGTAAATCAATCATAGAATCATGGAATAGTTTGTGTTGGAAGGACCTTAAAGGTCATCCAGCTCCAACCCCTGCCATGGGCAGGGACACCTTCCACTAGAGCAGCTTGCTCCAAGCCCCTGTGTCCAACCTGGCCTTGAACACTGCCAGGGATGGGGCAGCCACAGCTTCTCCGGGCACCACTGCCTCAGCACCCTCACAGGGAAGAGCTTCTGCCTAAGAGCTCATCTCAGTCTCCCCTCTGGCAGGTTCAAGCCATTCCCCTTGTCCTGTCCCTACAGGCCCTTGTCCCAAGCCCCTCTCCAGGTTTCCTGCAGCCCCTTTAGGCACTGGAGCTACTCTAAGGTCTCCCCTTCAGGAGCTTTCTCTTTTCCAGGCTGACCCAGCCCAGCTCTCTCAGCCTGTCTTCGTAGTAGAGGTGCTTCAGCCATCACAGCATCTTTGTGATGTTCCTCTGGACCTGCTTCTGTGGTTTGTTCCCCCCTGCTCCGCCCCTTACTCCCTCTCTTTTATCATCTTCTCTTGCGTTTTCTCAGCATAACTTTGTTTGGATTAACTTGAAGAAACTGAGCAGACTCCTTAGGGAGAAATACATGACAGAGGCCCTGAAAGCTCCAGGATGCAGTCCTAGGACTACTTCACCTTTCAGGATAACTTCTGCAGGTAACTAGTGACATCCATGCAAAAGGACTTTGTTTACAGATCAGCTGTCAGCATACAGCAGAACAGGCCACGTTGTCATAGCTGATTTGAAGGATGAAACCAGCTTAAGGACGTCTAGCAGTTGGTGTTGCAGGTTACACATAGCAGTAAGTGATCTGGCAAGTTCTTAGCAGAAGGTGCTATTTCACACCTAGCAAGACCGAGTTAGCCTCTTCCAGAAAGCATTGGAAGCTTGCTTGCTGTGAACCTCACTGCCAGAGTGCTTCTGTGCAGTATTTGTTGTGTTAATAGTGTGTAAACCACATGAAGACCAGGAGAAGGGATGCGTAATGGTGATTTAAACGTGAATGAGGTGCTTTGAGTTTTCTTTTGTGAATGTAAACTACAGCAGAAGTAGCATTTTCCACTCCTCACATACTATGTATATTGTGTCTATAGGTTTAGGGCTACCTCTGGGACCTAATGGTGTCTTAAGTCTTAATGGTTTACACACTAGCTAATTGGATCAGTGGGGCAGAGGACTTACTCGGTATTGGAACCCAGAGTGAAGAACCAGGAATTAGTCATTCCTGCAGGCATTCAGGGTCACTGCATCTGCCTGGCAGTCGTTGCCTGGGGGAATAGGTTGCATTTCCCTTAATACACAGGAATTTACGGCCTTTCTTTGCTGTCCAGAGAAGCTGTGGCTGCCCCATCCCTGACAGTGTTCAAGGCCAGGTTGGACACAGGGGCTTGGAGCAAGCTGCTCTAGTGCAAGGTGTCCCAGCCCATGGCAGGGGGCTGGAGCTGGATGAACTTTAAGGTCCCTTCCAACCCCAAACGTTCTAGGGTTCTATTTATAGCATAAACTTTAGTGGATGCCGAAACCAAGGGCCCTTGTGCTAGTCCCTGGGCCATTAAACACCTTCTGTTAACACAAAAGCTGCAATATATTGCTTATCACTTTGAGTGTAATATAACCTGAATATTACATGGAAAAATGAGCGTTGGGTTGTTTTCACTGAGTGAAAGTCTGTTTTGCAAATCTGGTTTAAGGCAGTTGGTGGAAGCTTTATAGCAGAGAGACTTAAAACTGGGCCTTTTAAGAGGCTCTACAGGGAGCAGTCTCTGGCACGAGGACTGGATGATACAAACAGCGCTGTCCTTCTACAGCTTCATTCTGTGAGTGTGTATTTTAGTCTCTTGTCACTTTTTTAGCAGGTTGAGTTCCATTACACCAAACCCTTTTTATCTGTCAAAGCTCTCAAAATCCCCAATGGACGGCTCTGCTGAGGAAATTGTGATAATCGCTTTTATGGTTTCTTCAGGAATACGTTGTGGTGAGGCAAATAATGTTAGTTAGAAGCTCCTCATAGAGAGAGCAATCTCAGTTGTTCTGTTTTCCAGAACAAATTATTTAGGGGCAAAAAAAAAGCACGATGATGAAAAATGAGCCATTGTGAAGATGGTGTAGCTAATAGATAAAGTGTGCTTGCTGTGTAACTCCTTGAGCATGAGCAACACTTCCAATGCTGAACTGGGTCCTGGACTACTTTGTGCATTAGATCCGGACTAATAAAGTGTGTTTTTCCTTAGTAGCATTGTGGAGGACCCTGAAAACTGTGCTTTTAAGTGTCTGTCTTTTGACTGCAGTAAATGCTTATCAGGGGATGCTGAACGCAGATGAAATTATAGGGGACATAAGAAATGATGTTGAGTTAGCCTAGAAGCTCATTTTACTTGTTAAATTTGTTTTCATCAATCTAGAGATGCTTCAATGCTTGCTTTAGAGTAAGGGCACGATGTTTTTGTTAATCCATGCTATGATCTGTTTCAGTCTCTGCAAGTGACTCTTTAATCCCTGTTAAGGAATTCTGGTCATTGTGGAACTCACTCTGCTGAACTTAAATCTGGGGAAAAAAAATAAAGGAAAAAGTTAGTTTTTTTGTTGTTTTTTTTTTTTAATTACTGTTCTAATAATGATAAACCTGGAGATTTTAGACTTTTATTTGTAAATAGTGATGAATAATTCATGTTTACATGTGTGTACATAGTGTGTGCATTGTCACAGTCAAGGAATAATAAGAACATGAGGAAAACTAAATGTTACATGAAGTACTGGAAATAGGCTATATGCTCTTCCTAAAACGAGTTAGTAAATTGAAATAGCTTTCTTCATGCTGTGTAAAAAACAGTGCCACCAATGACTATCAGAAAAAGCCTTGGAGGGGGTTGAAAACAGTGTCAGGGAAAGAGGAGGCATGGAACGGGAGCTTGAGATGATGCCTGTCCCACAGTACTAACCTTTCCACTCCTCAAGTGGCACTTCACTCTGAAACATCTTGGGATTGCATCCTATGACACTCTTTACCCAGCTCAGCCTCATTGGATGTATGGAGATAGCGATGAGCAGAACCACACAAGGGCAAAACAATGTCCTTCATAAGCAGGACTTGTGACTGTCCTCATGCAGGTCCCGTGTTAGGGTTGGACTTGATGGTCTTAAAGGTCTTTTCCAACCTGGTTGATTCTGTGTTGGTGTCTTGTGACAAGCTCCATTGTGGCATACTGGAGCCAGGGGATGTATGGTGAGCATCAAAGCTGTGCTCCCCTTGCTACCTGAAGTAACACTGACAGGGTGCCCAGAGAAGCTGTGGCTGCCCCATCCCTGGCAGTGTTCAGGGCCAGGTTGGACACAGGGGCTTGGAGCAAGCTGCTCTAGTGGAAGATGTCCCTGCCCATGGCAGGGGATTGGAACTGGATGAGCTTTAAGGTCCCTTCCAACCCAAACCATTCCATGGTTCTGTGACATTTGGAAGCACTGCAGTGGCTTGACTGTGCAGCCCCCCTGGCTATCAGCCCCTGCAGCTGGTTTTCCAGCCTGCTTGATTTTGTGGGGTTTTTTTTTTAGTTATCTTTGCAATTAGGACAGGCTCAATTTAGGAATTCTTACAATGCTGAGCATAGTATTTGGGTGAACGGGCTTATTGACTGATCCTGCATGTTGCTAAGAGTGTTCTGACTTGGTGCATGTGTCTTAGAAGCTGTGATATATTTTGACGTTAATTGGAGTCAGGGAGGAGAAAATGCAGGCAAGTATTAATAAAGTGTGTTTTCTTCCTATGTTTTATAGTAACAGAACTGCTAATACACATTAAAAACTTAAGTGATGCCTGTGGCTCAAGGGGTTTTGGGCTTTCACTTAGAGATCCATCTTCTGCTGTGTTGTCTTTGAGAAGTGAGGAATTGGCTTGTGTATGTGTGTGTATATTGAAACTTAAAGCTGTTTAACAGAGCTGTAACACTTCCAATAAGATCTGGCATTTTTTACCCATTCTATACTTCTATGTAATTAGGTGTTTAGAATATTCATTACTCTTAAGGAAGCTGTAGCTATGAAATTACACGTGCAACCAGTGCAGTGTGAAAGGAGTTCCCTGGCAGTGTCGCACGTGGAGTTGAATAAAAGGGATGTGAACCTGTTTGTTAGTGCCTGATCAAATGTGCATACGTATTTGCTTTTAGAGTTGTGTTGGAACATAGCAAGTTCTGTTAGATTGGATGCAGGCATTGCATGATGCTATACACACTGCTAGAGTATAGCATTTCTACCTGGAGAATTCTTTTTCCAGATACAAACAGAGCTTTCTTTTAGCTACAATTTACTGCAGCTTCTGTTATTCCTTAGGTTACCAGTGCTCTGCTTCAGAGTTTTATAGGAGTGTCTGTAACTGATGGATCATAGTTAAAATCCTACTGTTACCTGTTGCTGCCTATCTGCTCATCTTCTCATGGGGTGTTTGCTGTGCAGCATCCCCCTGGATTGAAGTTCAGCACTGACCCTCCTTTATCTTCTGTGCTGCTTTCCAGGCCTTGGTCGTGTTTTCTCTATCAGAGAAACGAGACACAAGAGCCATCATTTGGGACAAGGGCTGATACCAGCTACACAAATGGCAATTAGTTTGTCTGTGGACTTAATAACTGAAGCAACATGCAGAAGACTCCAGAGCACATCTTTCCTGTGCTACTGGGATCTGATTCCTGAAGAACAGTGCAGGTTGTCTGGAGTTTCTGCTCTCTTTGCTCATAAGTGTCCATACACTCCTCTTGTAGTTCTGTATTTCCCTGGGACTGATGGGGGGGGGCTGCATCTTGTTTTACATGTCTTTCTAATATCTTGGACTTCATTGAGTAACTTAGAACTGTAACTAGCAGTTGGTCTCTGTTCTGCTGAAAGGCAAAGCTCATTCCTTGCATTCTTATGTCCCTACAAAATGATCAGAAAAAGCTAGCTCTTGTTATACGCAGCTGACTTTAATCTGCTTCTATATGATGAATAATATCAGTGTGTAGTAAGAGTCCACTATTACCAGTCTGAAAGTACTGTATGGGTTCCATCCATGCACGACACTTGCTGTGCTGCTTCTGTGAACTCTGAAAGTCCCAAATTGGATACACTCCCAAAATGGATGTCTCTCCCTTAAGAAACCCCAAAGGCTTTGTAGATCTATCTGCAGTCACTCTGTAGTCTTAAATTCTTCTTCATCTCTGCCCTGCATAGATGCAGTACTAAAAAGCAGGAGGTTTTCTTGCTTTGCTTTCATCTCTCAGCTTCTTACCCTTTATTCAAAGGTTACAAATTCTCTTTCTGGAGACTGGGTACTGGCTTAGGGTGAGTTTTGCTGCTGCAGTGGTACTGGAGAGATGACATTTATTTGTGGATGTAGTTGAATCTCCTTACTTAAAGCCATCTTTCCCCTCATGTATGATGAAGAATGGTGAGCTGTTTTTCTACTGCTTTGCTTGCATATCTCTGGCCATCCTGAAGCTAAAAACCAAGTGAGACTTCTTTTAAGTTTTCACAAGCAGTTGTTTTATACCACATCACTGTGTTGGTGATATTGATACGAGACTTTGAATATAAAGCCATGAGATGCCTCAGTTCTAGCAAGAGGTTTTTAATGGACTTTCCCAGTACCTGCTTACAGTGTGAACATCCTATCCTGTACTTCTCTTTTGCTCCTAGTTGGTTATATGTATGATCTACCTCTCTGTCTCGGTTCTCTAGTGCCTCAGTTGTGCCTGCTCCATGACTACCTGCTTGCTGAAGTACATGGCTTCCACCCCTACCAGTTTGTCTTCCTTGAGTATTACTCCCCTCTTTCCCCTCTCCAGTGCAGCAGCATCATTTACTTGTGATGTTACCGACTGCAGACTAACTTCATTTGGCACCTGGAGGTACCTTTTCCATCCTAAGGTAGAACTGGGGTTCTCCTCTGGGCCTCTTAGGTTTAACATGCTCTTTAGCAGCCTTTGTTCTTGCATTTGTAAGTAAAAGCTAATGTCACATCTGTGTAAGAGTAGATACTCTTCTTGTGATCTACTGATTACTTAAATCATGTATGACTACACGAGTATCCTTTTAATAAGCATCCTGAACTTGACACATCAGTTATTCTTTACCGCCTACACAAAAAGTGGCACTTTGTTCAGTTATATTATGTTCCCTTTCTAATGTATTATTCTTATACTGCCTTTGTTTGCATGACAACTGTTTTTATATAGGTGTTGGTCTGGGGCATGCCTCCGCCTCTGCAGTCTGACTGTGTTCGTGGCTTGCTAGCTGGACATTTGTACTATTCTGCTCTATCACCAGGATGACTCTGGTTTGTTCATCCTTCCCACAGATGCTTTGTTGAGGCTTTGTTCGTGGTCAGCAACTTATTTGTCAAATGATGGTGTGGTTGCACAAGATCATTTCTGCTTTTATTAGATCACCAGGGTACCGTTGTGCATAGTTGGTCTCTTGCTAAGTGACCAGAAGTCATACAGAGCCTGACGAAGAAGTGGTAAATACCCCATCCCTGGCAGTGTTCAAGGCCAGGTGGGATGGGAGTCTTGGGCAACATGGTCTAGTGTGAGATGTCCCTGCCCATAGTTGCCATGGGTTGGAACTGGATGAGCTTAAGGTCCTTTCTAATTCAAACCATTCCGTGATTCTATGACATGTGCAAGTTTAGTTTAAAACTTATTTTTAGGGTCAATACTGTGCTCACCTGATATTTTTAGTAAATGAGATGATTAAAACACTGATGTGTCACTGTTGAGAAATGTGAAGGTCAGCTGAACCTCCTTTCTTATCCTTGAGACCTTATGGGTAGATGATGACTGATTGCTGCACAACTATAGATAATGTTGCAGTGTAATACTCAGTCCTCACAACTGTTGGTGACAGGGTGGTGTACTATTTGATCCCCACAACTATTGATCAAGTGGTGGTGTAATATTCAGTCCGTGGAGTACTATTTGATCCCCACAACTATTGATCAAGTGGTGATGTAATATTCAGTCCGTGGAGTACTATTTGATCCCCACAACTATTGATCAAGTGGTGGTGTAATATTCAGTCCCCTGCTAAGCAGCTTTTGAAGTACCAGTTCCACTTTATAATATATCATAAAGAATGCTGGACACTGGCAGATAACATCAGCTCTTTCAGATCCTCTAGCTGCTGACTGCAGAAGTTGGCTCAAAACCTATCTTAGGCTCTCTTTGACTGTCAGGTACCTCCTGGTATTTGAGCTGAAAGCTCCATTGAGGAGTTGAAGGCTTTCCCTTCTTGGACAGCAGGAGCCCAGTCACTGTTAGATGTCCTGGATTATGACATAACCTGCTTGCTTCCTTCCCCATTACACTATATCTCAGAGTCTTTGGGGAAGATAAAACAAGGATGCGCGCTACACTGTCTTCTAGCCCATCTGCTTGAGAACATTTTAATCCTTCTTAAGAGCAAGGAAATTCCCTTTTCCATTGTTTATACAGTGCAGATCACATCTCTTCTCTGCAGCTTGTACTGACTACTAGGACAACCTTATGCAGAAGTGCCGTAAGTCTTTTTGCATTGTCATTTGACATGGAACCATTTATCAGGTGTATCTGTTAGCCTGTTCTCTGATGTAGCGGACCATCCCACCTATTGCAGGTTCTGGGACAGCACAGCGTATGCAGAATGATAGAATGGTTTGGGTTGGAAAGGACCTTAAAGATCATCTGTTTCCAGCACAAGATACCTGAACACTGGTGTGAAGTGGGAATGGAGAGTTTGGTCAGCAGGCAACATCTGCTGGGGCAAGGCAGTCTTGCATGTTTGCAGTGAGCAACTACACAAAGACTGTGTCCTCTGACCATACCAGCAGGGAGTCTTCTACACTTCATGTGCTCTTAAACACTGTACTACCCGCCCTGCATCCACAAAGGGTGTTTGGTCTTTTTATAGTTGTATTGCTTAACTCCTGTAAATGTAATGGCTCTTTGCTAGTTTTCTAAAGGCTCAACGAGGGGTCTTCTATGAACAGTGATGTGAGGACTTAGGATTTAGGCTGAGAAAGTTGGGGCTGTTCAGCCTGGAGAAGAGAAGCCTGTGTGGAGACCTCAGAGCAGCCTTCCAGTGTCTGAAGGATGCTGGGGAGGGACTCTTTGTTAAGGACTGTAATGATAGGATAAGGGGTAACGGGTTAAAACTGAAACAGGGGAAGTTTAGACTGGATATAAGGAAGGAGTTCTTTACTGTTAGGGTGGTGAGGCACTGGAATGGGTTGCCCAGGGAAGCTGTGAATGCTCCATCCCTGGCGGTGTTCAAGGCCAGGTTGGACAGAGCCTTGGGTGACATGGTTTAGTGTGAGGTGTCCCTGGCCATGGCAGGGGGTTGGAACTGGATGATCTTAAGGTTCTTTCCAACCCAAACCATTCTATGATTCTATGACTTACTATTTTTTTTTCCTATTTATAATATTAGGTCTTCAGATTTTTCTTACCTCATCCTCTCAGTGCCCCTGTAGTGATTTCAGAAGGCTCCAAAGACACATCGGTAACAATCCTAAAGAAGAGTGGTTAGTATAAAAGGGCCAACTGAGCAGATTCGTGGCAGTGGTGTTTGTGTCCTTTAAACAACTCCCATTTCGTGAAGCATCTGAGCAGCAGTGAAGACAGCTGCAGCCCCACAAACCAGTTAAAAACGGCACGTATGTAGAAGCGAAGATGACTTGGGCTTTGCCCGTCCGATCCACTTGGCGTGTATTAGATGTGCCTCTAACGCCGCCTTTAATTCCGTGTCCCGTAAGTACTCCAGTGTGTATGCTAAATATTAGACCAGCTGTGTTCAAAAATAGACTGTTCCTAGCCCCCCCAACGTGGAACTTGATTTTCTTGTGACGCGATCACAAGGCTGCTGCTGCAGTAGGGGCTTAATGCTATTTACGTCGTCATTTGACATAGCAACATGTCTCGAGGGATTTTCAAACAATGCAGCTGCTCAGGAGAGATGAAGAGGTTGAGGGTGAGGAGGGGGAAAAGGAGGAGAAAGAATTCCATCTGCCATTATAGGGATATGGTGCAGGGGGAGGGGAGGCAGCCAGCAAACCAGCGCTGGAGTTCAGTGGATTCATGATTCTGCATGAATGGACGGCAGGAGCATGGGAGTTGCGGCTTTCCCTTGAATGGGAGGGAGCATCATGGGAATCTGGCTGCTTCTAATCTGGTTTTTGTGAATGATTCTTTTCCTTTAACATGGCACTGCTTTTATGAATGGCTCTGGGGGCAAAGTGCTGCGAAATCCTTCTCGAGCTGTACGCAGGTGCCTTAAGGAATTGCTAGGGCAGGAGTTAGGCGCAGCAGAAGAGGTGCTGTGATGTTAAGCTACTCTTCAGCTCTTTTGACGTCTGAGAGGACGTCGTAATGGTTTTAATTGTGTCATTAATTTAGCTTTGATGGAAGCAGAAGTGCTTTTTATATGAAGTATTTTTAATACTTGCTTTCTTCTATTTCAAACTGTAGTTGGCGACGTGTACTTTTCCTGTTCTGCTAAGGTTGGAGATGACAGCATATCAGAACAGTTTTGGAATGTGATTAAACTCGAAGTTCTTGTGCTCTTGTTCACCCACATGTTTCCTTTTTGATTTATGTTCAAAATACTAAATATTCAGGAAGTTTGATGACACCAAAAGTGAGAATGGAAAGGGAGGGCAATGAAAGAGCTATTTTGCTTGGTCTGAAGCAACTCATTTGGCTTAAGTTGGGGAAAGTTTCCTTGTCAAGTTGTACTTGAGCACTCGTGTATGTGCACATTCAGATGTCTGCCCCTTTGGTTCTGTGCAAACCTGTGTCATTTGTTTCCTTGCCATCTTCATCATACCTTACAAACAGAGTGTGCTGAATCATGTGGGAATTCATGGTCTCACCCAGAAGCAGCTGAATGCCCCAAACTTCTTGTGCGGGTTATGTTAGAACTCAGTGATTCCCATTACAGAGGTGAAAATGTGTGATATTGGCTACTTCAAATGTTTTGTCAGAACGTAATAATGGATGTCTCAATATCTGAATGGTAATTCAGTGACTTCAAACTTCGGTTTTTAACGACTTGTGTTTTCTAGGGGAGAAGTACCAAGTGGAAACGAAAGTCATTGTGGCAGACTTTGGAGAGACAGAAGATACTTACACTCGAATCAAAGCAGGATTGGAAGGCCTGGAGATTGGTGTTTTAGGTTTGTATCTGAGCTGTCTAAAGCTTTCATAGTGGTGTTTTGTCTTGACATGTCTATTAACTTCTTCCCATATTGAAGTTTATGGAAACCAATCCACAAAAGCTAGTATTTGCCTGACTAAAACTGTGTTGCTGCATGCTCTGTATGTGTTTTAGTTTCCTGTTGATGCACTACATGAGATTATGTTTGCATGTGTGCCTGTGTGGGACTTGTGATGTTTATTGAATGTTTTCAGTGTGTTGTTCTGATTGCTAAAGGCTCTTTAGCTTATGGCAGCGTGCAGTGTGTGACTTGACCTAATGCTGTCTTAGAACCTAAGCAAGCTCCAGATACTTAGATTTAGCATAGCAGTAGAGCCCTGTGGGAGAACCATTAACTTTTAATTATAGAGCTGTTGAAATTTAATCACTGCAATATAGCATCAAGTAACTGGCTCCTGCTTCAAAAGTTTTAAGCATGTTCTGGTACGTTGGTAAGCTGCAGTTCCTGTTCGCTGATAACAGTGCAGTATGCCAGAGTATGGTGTGTGATGTTGCAGGAGTGTAGTAGTGATGTGGTAGTCCTTGAAAAGACAAGGTGATCCATCCAGGTGCTTTGTTGAATGTAGAACTGAGGTGATTTCAAGGTGTTTGTCACAAGCTAAAGGGAGTTTAAACATAGCAGCAGTTACCTGATTGTCTTCTGAAAAGAGGGATAAAGGCAGTTGATTATCAGTTTTCTGCTTCTTTCTGTAGAAGCAGGTATCCCTGTACATATCCTGTATTTCTATGGCTACTCAATGTGGGAATGAGAACCTGAGATGGTTAAATGTAAGGCTTGAGCTTTTATAAAGTCATATGTCTCAGACGTCTACTGGTATGTGTGATCATATAAAGTACTTCTCACTACAAAACTCATTTCACTGACTGGAAGCATAGCAATTAGAGCTAGAAATGTTTCTTTAAGAACTATGTTTCAAGCTAAGTTTGTTATACAGATACATACTATATGTTATACACATCATCATCATCATGGCTTGACTTCGTGAACGAAGATTTGGGAAGGGCATGTTTCAAGCTAAGTTTGTTATACAGATACATACTATATGTTATACACATATATACCTGTTATACACATAATATGCTACATGAACTTCATTGCTAATAGATTAGCCTTGTCATACGATGTCTGCAAATAATGCCCCAAAAATAATGCATATAAAAACTCAACTTAAAAAACAAGACTAAAGGATAAAGCCCAGAATCCTCCCTAATGCTTCTGACAGATCGGAGTACATACAACTCGTGACATCCAGTATTTAATTGCTCCAAAACCTCAAATCCATTTGCGTAACTGCAACTGCCAACGATGTGTTTAATGTAAAGGGGAGTTGTGACAGCGCTGTGGATGCCTCGTTTCTTGTTTTTGAAGGAAATAAGTTCCAAAGAAACTTTGAAGATGAAAATTAACATCTGCTCTAATCCATCCCATCAAAATCAACTTGGGGAACGGAGGGCTTGCAGGCTGCCTGTCACGTAGCAATTGCTGCAGAACAGTCTTAACACTTAAATGTCTTGAAACACCAGCAAAAACCTTTTACAGTGTGATGTACAAACCTGGTGCAGTGTGATGTACAACCCTTCTGCAGTGTGATGTACAAACCACACACTGGAAGGGTCCTTATTTCTTAGGTTTGGTTAAGGTTATGGAGGTGTACAAGTTGTGAAAATCTGACTATAGTCTACCTCAAAATGGGCACTGAAGCAGTGACTGCAACTCAGTTTCTGTGTATGCTTATTACAGGAAAACAAGCGTGTTCCTCAAACAGAGCCTGGTTCTTGCTTTGATTTGCGTGAGCATCTTGACTAAAACCATGGTAAAAATAGCAACTAAATGCTCCAGAGTTGTGTATTCTCTAGCTGAGCTCCTCGGCTGTTTGTCATGCAGCCACTGCCAGTGCAGGTTTACAGAAATCTCTCTTCTAACTAATAACAGTTTTAGTATCATCACTTTTTCATGATACGAAGGTTTCCTTGCTTTCCCCCATCTGTAGCTGTATGGGTAGAAACCCCTTGCCAGTCTGATTTTCCAACACAGATGATGGCTACTCCAGAAAGACCGTATCTTAATCTTTTTATGGCAATTCATTTCATGCTTTAATGCCTTATATTTTGAGTTCTGTAGTATTTATTGCAATCTGGAATAGAGCTTTTGCTGATCTGTGTTAGTGTGAGGGAAAACATGGGTTTAAATGAGAGCAGCCATAAGGGATGAGTTCTCAGGTTCCAGTATATTTCCTTCTTTTCAGGTCTCATCTGAAGCTGTAGCTATGGGGAGCATTGGTAGCACAGCCTAGTTCTTAGAGATCAATGCTGATTATTCCTTAACCTTATACTTGGAGAGATGGGAGTCTCCACGTACACAGCTTGAGATCGTGCTTCTGATTCTATAGTTGCACCAAGTCTAACTAAAGTACTTCCAGATTGAAATCCTTGTAAACTTCTTATTTGGAAGCTTCTTCTCACCCACGTAGGAAGGCTAAAAGAGTTTGCATAATGTTTTGCTGTGTGTTCAAAACAGCGTCTGTCAGTGACTTCGAACATGTGCTAGCTACAGCAATATGTTAAACAAGCAGAGGTGGGAAATCTTCCTTTTGCTGTTCCTAAATAGCTGTGATTCTCCAAAGGAGTTTGAGCTGGACCCTCTCGTTCTGCATGTTTCTGGAGGTAAAATACACCTGTACCAGCTGAAAATGAATGTATTCAAATGTTTGGTTCCAAACTGCAGCAAAGTAGGAGCTGGTAGAAAGTGCTGGAGATGGAAGGGGATATAAGTATCTGAGACCCAGTCTGCAGTGAGGGGTGTGAATTTGGTGTGAGACTCTAGCACAAATCTATATTTGGAGAGAATACCCAAGGTTAGTCCCTTGTTATTCCACGTTTCAGAGCCAAAATCCTTTCCCAGAGACTGAAAAATAGCTTATTTCAGGATGAAAAGAAAGAAAACAAATCTGGTTCCAGCAATAGCGAGGTTGGATCTTCTTCCTTTTTAGAACTTTCCCCCTAAATATAGCAAACGTCTGCTGGGAATTTGCCAGCTCCCTGTTCCCCTCCTCAACTCCCCTGTTTTTTAAAGGTTATCTGGAAGTTAAAGATTTCAAACATAACCATGACTAATGAGCTAGAGCTTTCCATAAATACACACAGATCCCTGCCGAAAGAGCTGTCATCTGAGGGAATCTCTGAATGAAGTTTGTGCGCTTCAGAACCTCTGCTGTGTGTTTCCTGCATCCCTATTGATGCTTAAATGCCTCCGAGGTTGGATGCTGAAAGGATGGCTTTTAGCACAGGTGTAGGGGTTATAGTTATATATACTTTTAAAGGCATCAGTGCCTTTTGATGGTGATTCTTGCCCTGCAGACTCCTGCCCTGGAGGTGGACAGTGCGCATTGAGCACACACAGCCAGCGCTTGGGGATTCTCTAGGGTGTGAGGCACTATATAAATGTAAAATGTTGCCACAGCAACCAAATGTCACACGATTCACTTGCGTAAGATGAACAACGGGTACTTGGGAAACGGAGATCCCATTTGCTGGCTTTCTTTTTCCCCTTTGGTGTGTGTATGCATGTCTCCATATCAATGTGCTCTGTGAAGTTTGAGGCTGCGGAGCCGCGCCGTTTGCTATCGGCGTTAGAAGTTTTCCCCTGCTTGCGTTGAGATTTGAGCATGGGCATTGGTTTCACGTCTGAGAATGAAACCTTGCTGGGAAATCAAGAGGTTTAAGTAATTAATACGTTCCCTCGGCTCATTTTGTATGCTGCAAAGGGGGGAAAAGGCTTTGCAGATGTGGGGTGGCGGCAGGGAGGACAGAGGGATGCGGTGCATCTGTGTAAGGAGCCCCTGACCATAGGGCACAGCAGAGGCGGGTCTTAAGCCCCTTTAAAGGCGGCCCTGGCCGCGGCGGGGTATGGATGGACGGACCTGGAGGGACCGGGGAGGAGGGAAGCGGCCGCCGCCCGGGCTCCTGCTGCCACCTTGCGGCCGCTCTGCGGTAGCGTCTTTGACTTCATCTGCCATGGAGCCGGGCTGGGAGAGCTGGGCTGGGTCAGCCTGGAGGAGAGGAAGGCTCCTGAAGGGGAGACCTTAGAGCAGCTCCAGTGCCTGAAGGGGCTGCAGGAAACCTGGAGAGGGGCTTGGGACAAGGGCCTGTAGGGACAGGCCAAGGGGAATGGATTTAACCTGCCAGAGGGGACACTGAGATGAGCTCTTAGGCAGAAGCTCTTCCCTGTTAGGGTGCTGAGGCGCTGGTACCCAGAGGAGCTGTGGCTGCCCCATCCCCGGCAGTGCTCAAGGCCAGGTTGAACACATTGGCTTGGAGCAGCCTGCTCTAGTGGAAGGTGTCCCTGCCCGTGGCAGGGGTTGGAACTGGATGAGCTTTAAGGTCCCTTCAACCCATGCCATTCATTTATCTATCAATAAAAGAGATATTAACCAGTTCCACTCAATGCCCTGCCTGGCACTAACAGCTTTGCTTTGGGTGGAGGCTCCCTTTCAGCAGGGTCTCAACACTGTGGTGCAGCAGTGTCGCTCTACACTCATGTTGTGTGCTGACATTTCTAAGCAAGGACTTGTTCTTCCCTTGCACTGTGGAATGTGGAGGACGGGTATGATGTGCTACATGTGCCAGCTTTTAAACAACCAGAGAATTCACACTTACACGTTTAAAATGGCTTGTGTAGTCACTCCTGTATTCTCTGTGTGTATTCTTACACTGAAGGAAACTTGCTGTAGGGGTCAGAATGTTTTAAATGCACCATTTTAAGAGTGTTGTTGAAAACTGTTACTCATCAAAGCCTGCGAAAGCTGATGGTGTCCCATGCATCTAATTCATTCTTTTGTTTCAGTTAACAACGTGGGAATCTCCTATGCTTATCCTGAATATTTTCTGGATGTTCCAGACCTGGACAAGGTAAATGCTTTTGTGGTACTTCGGGATGTTCTCATAGTTTGCACTAATGCTTAACAGATATGGCAAAGGTATTCAGGTTTGGTTAAGGAAGTCACATAGCAAGGCCTTCTCATTACAACGAAGGGTCCCAAAAGCTGAGATTTACATAAGGCAACAAATCAGATGATGGCAGTCTCGGGTTTTGTGGTTTTATGTATTCTTCTTCATTTTGTATTCCTGCTTCAGAAAGATGCTCTGGGGTCAGCAGCTCAATTCCGCTCCTGTCTGTGGTCTCATCTGGCTGTTGTTCACAAGCTGCCTTAGCTGGAGCTGGGGTTCTTAAGTGACTGAAGGGAAAGAAAGCAAGCAGCTTCATGAATGGAACACTGTTGTGAAACTTAAATACGACCACATCAGTTTGTGATGTGGGGACAACCTTGATTGCGTTGGGTACATTGAAAACTGATTATGAGTTCACTGGTGGATGGCTTTGTTTCCAAAACCCTTGTAGCTCATTGTATCCACTGTGGGTTTGTGTTTCCTGCTTAAGTGTTGATAAGTGCATCTGGGTTTTCAGTTGCCTAAAAATAAGCTTCATGATAACAGAAAGAATAAATCCCCAAATTCTATTTTTTTACCTGATGAATAAACTTTAAGTCTCAAACAATATTGTGAAACGCAGAGCGAAATACAGACATTAATTTATGAATGTGTCTAAACCAGCAGAATTTATTAGAGTTCATAAATATTGCAAAAAATGATAGAAAATACAGTGTCAGTGTGATACATCTGCCTTGTTCTTTATTCGGATGAGTCACTAATCAGAGATAAAACTTGACCAAGGGCAATTCCCAGACTGTGCTTTGAAAGTCCATCACTGTTCCCAATAGTTAAGCGGGAAGGCAATGAGTAAAGGTGGATGTGTAAGTGTAAGGTTTAAGTGTGTAAATACCAAACAACTAACTTGAAATAAAACCCAGCCTTTGTTTTCTTGCAGACAATCGACCAAATGACCAACATTAACATCCTGTCTGTTTGTAAGGTAAGTGCCCCATCACCCACACTTGTCCCTGATGTCTTCATTCAAAACCACTTAACAATTAACATCCATTTGTCTGTGGCAATTACTTTTGCCTGTTGGACCACAGAATCAGGTTTTGTCTTAGAGTAACCCAGAGGTTATGGCTGTCCTATCAGACTGTTCTGGTCGTGTGAAATAGAATTAGTTGCAAAGATACCCCTTAGCTATTTGGAAGAGCAAGGTATGCACAAAACAACACTTAATGCTTCTTCATGCCTTGTAAACCATTCATTCTTCTCCCCCTGTATCTGTGGTTTTGGGGGGTGTTTCTTTCTGCACAGCTCAGGTTTTTGAACATTGCAATGAGAAGGCACTTAAATATCTTCTGTGAAATACAGGAACAGGAAGGGAAACCGAGTCCACAAAGGTGTGCATTAACTTCTGAAGTGAAGTTACCTTCCCTTTGTAGCATTAAACCTGAAGTTGTTGCTGATGAGAAATCAGCCTGACTTCAGGCTAAAACATATGGCTGTTCTCTTGTTTATTAACATGAGACCCATTCAGAACCTCCGATTTTCATCATAGTGTTTCCAACTGAAAGGGCCAGAGGGAATAGCAGCTGCTTACATGACACTGGGAGTCAATTAGAGCATTATCAGTGAGTTCTGAAGAAACTCCTTGTGATTATTCACTGTTAAACCATCACTTTCTCTTCTTATGCATAACAAAACTTGTGTTTCCATTAGATAAGGGTTAACCTTTTGCCTCAAAGTCAAAATATTAGATGTTTTAAAGCTGGCTTGGAAGATTTGACTTGCCTGCAGCTGTTCTGATTAGGTCAAGTACTAAATTCATCTAGTATGGTGCATGTGAGGAGTCTAAGCTATGTGATGGTTCCATGTGAGGAGGAACAGGACCCATTAAAACAATGCTGCTGTAGGATTATTAAAACACAGGCAAACAGTGAAAGCGCAACCACTGTGTGACTGAATGGGATCGTTAGTGTTTTCTGTTATGGAAGTCACTTAGCAGGCTCTTTGTAATGTTAACAGAGCTACCCCGGGTGTAAATCTGAAGTGTTATGCACAGATCACTTGGTTAGAGATGAGTGTCATCAGTGCTTCTGCTGAGGTGTGACATCTGTGCTGTGCCAGCAGAGGGAGTGCACTATTCAGTGATTGAGTGATGTGGGGCATCATTCTTCCTGGGAGCATCTTGTTAGAATAGAAAAGTTATAGGTGAACTGCTTGAAGGTGTATTTCCAAAGCTAGAATAATCATAGAATCATAGAATAGTTTGGGTTGGAAAGGACCTCAAGATCATCCAGTTCCAACCCCCCTGCCATGGGCAGGGACGCCTCACACTAAACCGTGACACCCAAGGCTCTGTCCAACCTGGCCTTAAACACTGCCAGGGATGGAGCATTCACAGCTTCCCCGGGCAACCCATTTCAGTGCCTCACCACCCTAACAGGAAAGAACTTCTTCCTTATATCCAATCCCAACTTCCCCTGTTTAAGTTTTAACCCATTACCCCTTGTCCTACCACTACAGTCCCTAATGAAGAGTCCATCCCCAGCATCCCTATAGGCCCCAATAATAGTTGAGGTCTGCTTTAACTCAGTTAAAGCAGATGCAGAGATGCAGCCAGATTATATTGGTTTCCTGAACAAACTACTGCTGTTTTGTGTCTTGTGCTTATGATCAGTGGTGGTCAACAGTAATGTGCATGTGGCTGTCTTCACACTGTAAAACCCTCCTCAAGATCTACTTGCTGTGTGTTAATAGTGCTTTTCCTTCTCTTTGAAAACTTCTTTCTTAACCACGAGCAGCGCCTGCTACTGGGTATAATCAGAGCTTGAGCATAAGCTTCCAGGCTTGAAAATGTTTCCCCCTGCAAGAGCCTGTTGTGTAATTAAACAGCAGGCATGCCAGATGCTTATTGTTCTGGGGAGAGGAGCACATTAGAGAGAGGTACCATCTGTAAGTCAGTTTGTCAGGAGAACCTATAGAACTAGAGAACCATGGTAGGAAAAAAACAGTTTTAGGAGAAGTCTGTATGTCCCCTCAATTAGATTTTGGGGACATAATGCTGTGGATATTTCACTCAGTATTTACTGATACCATCTCTTATCCAGGTGTTGAGAAAGATACTCTTCCTTATTGCCTGATTAAAAACATGATGGGATGGAAGAGAGTACCACATTCTTAAGCAAGGAGATGAAGGTCTGCTGAAAAGGTGAAAGTAGGAGAGGCAGAACAGGTTTTGCTAGTGCCCATAGTACTCATTCTGCTTACAGTATCTCCAGGTCATCTTTAGTGGTGTCATATAACCTGTCTACTGCTGTATGATAATAACTATATATGATATACTGGAGCATTACCATCTACTTCCTTGCCTTTTGGACCAGGCTTCCTCAGGTGATGATATCCCCTGTAACCTGCACCATGTGCCATCAGCAACACCTCTATGGGACAGCATAACTCTTGTGGTACACATATCAAAAACCTCCTCTTCAGTTCTGGCTGAAACACTCCTTAGGCTTGAAGTTGGAAAGTCAAGATAGTCAGCACAGACTGATTCTGCAGAGATGTTTTATTGCCACAAATGTAGGCATTTCTGAAGGGTAATGCTCATCCCCCATCTTTTGACCCATCTCCTTTGTTAGGCAGCTCACTGGATTACCTAGGGGGATATACAGCATGTAAAAGAAGGGGTGCACTGAGAGATAAGACCCTATCTTCACTTCACAGGATAAAATATCAACCTAGTTGGTCCTGCTGGTTAATACTTTTCCCATCTGTAAAGGATCTAATACTGTGAAACCTTCCCTAATATCTGAGAACTTGTTTCCCATCAGAGCTCTTTCCCAAATCTTATTCCACGCTGCCTGCCCCATCAGGTCCTTAGGGTTGGGTTAGGTCACCCTTGAACCCCATAGTGCTGCAGTTTTGGGGCTCAATCAATCTGGCATGAAGTGTTGTCATTACTGCTATCTGCCTTCAAAGCATCCTGTACACCCCTGAAGACAAGCTATGCAAAACTACATCACACCACGTAAAACTACATCAAACTATGTAAAACTACATCAAGCCATGTAAAGCTACATCAAGCTATGTAAAACACATTGGAAATCTCACATCTTTTACAATACTAGCCAAAAAACCTGACCAAAGACCACCCGGCCCCCTCAAACACAGTAGGTTCTTTTTAAGCTCTGTGGGAAATGTCACATTTCCATGGTGATGTGCAGTGCAGGAGTTACTCCTTTCTTCATATAACATACAAAAGAGGTGCCTTGGGTCTTGTTTGTGGCATTTTCTCAGGAAAGCTTAAGACTTAATACAGCCTTACACAAGGGTTATGGTGACAGATAAATGATGAAGAAGACAGGGTTGTATGTGAAGTTTCATGCTTCCTGTCAGAATCTCATCTCAAGCTTCTGGAGGGATTTAAAAAGCAGAACTTCCCTTTAATGACTGTTAGTGGCAGGTAACATGGGTTTGTATCATCGTTTTTTGATATCCTCATCCCATTTTGAGGCACAAACTGAACATTTTTAACACTGAATAAAATACCAAGTAAAAAACCCTGGGGTTTTTCACTAACCAGGAAGTGTTGAAGAGCCCAAATTATAGTTGCTCTGTGTAGTTTTCATTTATGATTCCTCTGTATCAACTCCATCTTGTGTCAGTTCACCTTTGTATGCTAGAGCCTTTGATTTGGAATCATAGAATCACAGAATAGTTAGGGTTGGAAAGGACCTTAAGACCATCCAGTTCCAACCCCCTGCCATGGGCAGGGACACCTCACACTAAACCATGGCACCCAAGGCTCTGTCCAACCTGGCCTTGAACACTGCCAGGGATGGAGCATTCACAACTTCCCTGTGCAATCCATTCCAGGGCCTCACCACCCTTACAGTAAAGAACTTCTTCCTTAGATCCAATCTGAACTTCCCCTGTTTCAGTTTGAACCCACCACCCCTTGTCTTACCATTACAGTCCCTAATGAAGAGTCCATCCCCAGCATCCCTATAGGCCCCCTTCAGATACTGGAAGGCTGCTCGGGGGTCTCCACGCAGCCTTCTCTTCTCCAGGCTGAACAGCCCCAACTTTCTCAGCCTGTCTTCATACAGGAGGTGTATCAGTCCCCTAATCATTCTCGTGGCCTCCTCTGGACTTGTTCCAACAGTTCCATGTCCTTTTTATGTTGAGGACACCAGAACTGCACACAATACTCCAAGTGAGGTCTCACGAGAGCAGAGTAAAGGGGCAGGATCACCTCCTTCGACTGCTGGTCACGCTCCTTTTGATGCAGCCCAGGATACGGTTGCTTTCTGGGCTGCAAGCGCACACTGAAGCCGGCTCATGTTCATTTTCTCATTGATCAGCACCCCCAAGTCCTTCTTGGGCTGCTCTGAATCTCTTCTCTGCCCAGCCTGTAGCTGTGCCTGGGATTGCTCTGATCCAGCTGTAGGACCTTTCACCTTGGGTAACCAAGTAAACTTGATGTGATTGTTGGATGCCAGAGATGCTGGACTTGGTGTCCAGTGGGAGAAAATAGGTAGGTAATGAGCACAGAGTTTAACATACTTGAGGGAGCCGTTCTTTCTCCTTCCCAAGCAGGATGCAAGGACCAGCAAGTGTGTTCTTTCTGTTTGCAGCATCACAATATGCTAATTGCATTGGGAGCAGGGCATAAACCTGTGTTCTCCTGAAACATGGGGAGGACTAAATAGCTGAGGGAGTGCTGGCTTAGCGGCTGATTAAGCAAGGAGCTGAATTGGTTTGCAAGCTATTATCTTGTGGGGGAATGTGAATTTGGGGCTTTCAGGCCAGCCTTTGAATGGAAATTGGCATTAAGAGAGGAAGGGGGAGAGTAAGTTACATACGTGTACATGCCTTGATGTCTGTGCTAATCTCTGCCTTGGTCGTTTCTGTTTTATACTGTCAAATACAAAGGGATAATAGGTCTACAAGTTGAGGATTTTTATCATTGCTGTATTTGAGATGCTTAAGGTTTGCTTGAGACTTCAGTTACATAAATGCTTTGTGTTGAACTGGGGGATCTAGTGTCAGCTGCCCTCTTAATGGAAGAGCAATGAGAGGTGAATTATGCCAGGTTGTGAATCCCAGGCAGGACAAGGGAACAACTCCACCTAAAAGTCTGAAACTGTGAGTTTAGGAAGAAAGCCATAAACCAACAACAAAACTCACACCTTGCATAAAACTGAATGGGGAAAAAGAAAAGAAAGAAGGAAGAGCCTGGGGAGCAGTAATCCTGAAAGACAGTGGGAAATGACATCTCTTCCTCTGGTGAGTGTTCAGATGGGCTTGGGCAGCCTAATACCACATCTGTAAAGGTACCTTGTCTGAAATCTGATTGTAGATGCTTGTGCTCTGGTAGATCCCTGTGTGAACTTCTGTATTTGCTGTGTATTGGAGAGCATCACAGTAAGTGGAACGTAATTATGAGGGAAGCAGCAACACTGACTTGTGGGATCACTGTGTGTGTGTATTCCAGTCTAGTCAAGAGGCTTATATACATTTATATTCAAAGACATAATCAAGGAGGGGATGGTGATTTAGTACATCTTACCACATCATATCATATTGAGTACATCATATAACTTTAGAACAGAGAGGGAGAGTTGTCAGCACTTGCAAGAGGAGCAAGTGTTCTGTGAAGGTGGTCATGAGTATTGCTCAGAAGGTCCAGAGGGAGAAAGTAATGCACCTTGCTGACTTTGAGCCTGAGAGCATGGTATGCATGAACAAGGGGAAATGCAGCCGTGATAAATACTTTTCAGGGAAGCACTTGGGATTTTTATTCAACTTGGGGAAATTTGGGCAATTTAGGAAATAGAGATGTCATAGCAGCCTTCCAGTATCTGAAGGGGGCCTATAGGGATGCTGGGGAGGGACTCTTCACTAGGGACTGTAGTGATAGGACAAGGGGTAACGGGTTCAAACTTAAACAGGGAAGTTTAGATTGGATCTAAGGAAGAAGTTCTTTCCTGTGAGGGTGGTGAGGCACTGGAATGGGTTGCCCAGGGAAGTGAGGTGTCCCTGCCTATGGCAGGGGGGTTGGAGCTGGATGATCTTAAAGTCCTTTCCAACCCTTCTATGATTCTATGAAATCCTGGAGTTCCGTGGCTTTTCATAGTTTCTGGGTTGAGACAGAACATATTGTGCATTCTGAAAAGAGAAAGTTCAGCCTTGTTATTTGGATAATAAGACCCTTTTTTCAGAGAGTTCTGCCATATAAACTGGACTCTGAACGTTTGTGGTTATAAATAGGGAAAACTGTCACCTAAAACTATTGCCCAAAGGAAAGCCACTGACTATGAACAGGGCTTGCAGCATGGTACGTTAATAGTTCCCTTTGTATGTCCCGTGCTCCTTTCTGCTTGCTGACCTTGCCACATGGGTCACTGTGTGATTTTTCTGCTGAATTGACATCAGGTTTACTTGGAAGTGTATACAAATAGAAGTCATTCTTGTTCAGCTTGACGTATGAACTGCATTAAGTTAATGCTTCAAAAGAGACACACTTAGAAAACCTAATAGTAGATGCTGAAAATAGGTTTCACGATCCATTTATCTACCAGTGCATGAGTTCCTTAGTTCTTTCAGTGTAAGGTCTGCACTAAGTGTTGCATAGGCATGGTGTCAGATGCTAAAGAGGTAATGCGTTTGTGAACTTGTGTGAATCCTCTGCCCAGGCACTATGGATTATCTTGTGGTAGTGATGATGTTTTTGTACATGAGTGGGTGCACCACAGGGAATTGCAAATCTTTAGAAGGTTGTGTTGCTTGGAGTTATGATTTCACCTTGGATTCGTGAGAGCTGAAAGAAGCTTCTTGGCTGCATAACAAGGTAGAAAACTTGCACAAGTTCTCTAGCTTCGTCTGAAAGCTAAAGGGGTCTACAAGAAATCTGGAGAAGGACTTTTTACAAGGGCCTGTAGGGACAGGACAAGGAGAAATGGCTTTAAGCTCAAGAAGGGTAGATCTAGATTAGACATTAGGAAGGAATCCTTCCCTGTGAGGGTGCTGAGGCGCTGGCACAGGGTGCCCAGAGAAGCTGTGGCTGCCCCATCACTGGCAGTGCTCAAGGCCAGGTTGGACACAGGGGTTTGGAGCAAGCTGCTCTAGTGGAAGGTGTCCCTGCCTGTGGCAGGAGTTGGAACTGGATGAGCTTTAAGGCCCCTTCCAACAGAAACTATTCCTTGATTCTATGATCTTCTGTTGTACTTGCACAGGCTTCATTACAGATCATTATACCTTTTGGTAGTGGGAAGAAAACTTGTAGTCCTAACATCATACCATAGAATAACTTACGTCTAAGTATACAACTATGGTATTAGATTTCTGGCTGTGTATGACAATGGTGCGGCCCATAAGATGGGAAGGATGGCTTCCAAAAACCTCAGGTTTTCCTAAGTGTATTTCAGCAATCTGAATGAGTATCACTTGAAAGGTATTCAGAACTTTACAAGTTACTGTTCTTCCCCTAAGCTCTGCTCCTGAGCTATTGCTTGGGTTGGAATGAGAAAAGGCTGCACCTTGGTGATCACTCAGAACGGGAGATCTTTTCTGACGAAGAAACACTGGAAATACATGGTTATAACTTCTAACTATTTGTTAGTGCCCTAATAGGAGCTTTTAAGTGTAGCAACCGCTTTAGAACATAAATCTAGCCAGAAGGCTATGCCTTCTTGTATTTGCAGGTAGGAATCTCTGCTGCTTTACACTCAAGGCGGTGCTCTTTTGTCCCCAAATTAGAAGGTAGAAGACACCTCTGGTGAGGAAGAGTGGACAAGAGAACTGGTGCTTGCCAGGCATGCAATAAATGCAGTTGTAGATAAATGGACATCAAGAAATGACATCTCCTTCTTTAATGAAATGGTCTGTAATGAATCTCTACCTGAAGTTAGCCATTGGCTGTGAGCATCCTGGAACTTAGGGGCTGGAGGATTAGGCATGAAAGAAATTGACTTAAAATAATGCAGCCCTCCAAACCGAAGGAACTGTACCCCAAACGCTGTGGTAGCATTATGTGTGTATGTGTATCACTGAAAACCAAGCAAAAACCCCTCAACACTACTGCTGCAGCCCTCCAAACTGAAGGAACTGTACCCCAAACCCTATGGTAGCATTATGTGTGTATGTGTATCACTGAAAACCAAGCAAAAACCCCTCAACACTACTGCTGCAGCCCTCCACACTGAAGGAACTGTGCCCCAAACTCTATGGTAGCATTATGTGTGTATGTGTATTACTGAAAACCAAGTAAAAGCCCCTCAACAACTACTGCTTCATGGTTGTGTGCTAACATTTTGCCAGGTTCTGGCAGTGTTCAAGGCCAGGCTGGACAGAGCCTTGGGGACACGGTTTAGTGTGAGGTGTTCCTGCCCATGGCAGGGGGGTTGGAACTGGATGATCTTAAGGTCCTTTCCAACCCAAACCATTCTATGATTCTGATGTCAAGGAGGCTGTCCTGAGCAGGTTCCTCAGATGTGCATACACACAGACACGTCCTCCCTCTGCTCTAATGCAGACTTTCAGGAAGAAAAGCCCAGATTGCTTTGGATGAGCTGGCAGTTTTCACAGAGCCTGGTGTCTGGCTACTTGTCTGCAGTAACCCAGCTGTCAGAGCCTTGGGAACATTCATGTTTTCATCTGCAGCACTGGTATTTCTATGGAAAGTAGTATTTGTTCAGGAAAATGGTGATGCGAAGGAAGGCAAAGGGAGTTCAGTAACCACCAGCTGAAGGCACTCAGCTGAGGGTAGTTCCCAGCCTCTCCTTTAGGTTTCCTGCCACTTTCTTCCTTTATTAGATTGCTTTCAGAGAAAGAAACACTCCCATGGAGTTCTCTGGTATCCTGTGTGCCAATTCGTAGGGACTCAGACTTGCAGTGCATTGGCATTTGTAAGTACACCCTGTTAATAGAATCAGACTCCTCGAAAGGTTTGGGTTGGAAAGCACCATAAGATCATCCAGTTCCAACCCCTACCACGGGCAGGGACACCTTCCACTGGAGCAGCTTGCTCCAAGCCCCTGTGTCCAACCTGGCCTTGAACACTGCCAGGGATGGGGCAGCCACAGCTTCTCTGGGCACCCTGTGCCAGCGCCTCAGCACCCTCACAATAGAGAACTTCTTCCTTATATCTAACCTGAACTTCCCCTGTTTCAGTTTGAACCCACCACCCCCTTGTCCTGTCGCCACAGACCCTGATTAAAAGTCCCTCTCAGTTACAGAGCTGCATATTCCTAAATCAGACCTAGCTAAGTCCTGGATTATTTATCTGAGATATTTATTCAATTCTAGATACTTACTGTTGAACAGATTTCATAATGGCACATCCGAGATTATAGCTATCGAAGGCAAGAATTAACCCATTCAGCTATTTGGCTAAAGATCATGCAAACATATATGGACACTGATTAGTGACAAAACCACAGTTCTGCTATAGATTGTTTTACTTGTGTCAACGCTGGGGATATCTCTGTGTATGTATATAATGTATGGATTTGCCAGACCCAAGCAGAGCTGCAGAACGCCCTGCCAACACATCTCCAATAGTGCTCCTGCACTGCTGGAACAGTCAGAATATGGGCTTGGCTGGGTGAGGAGGAGCTGACTCAGACAGTTGCCTTCTGTTGTTTTAGTCTTTAAAAGCAATGGTATGTTTTCTGTACATAAAGATCCCGAATATTCATGCATCTCCTTTCACACATCACAGAGTGTAAAAATACGGATAGGAAAAACAATTTTGCTCTATTTCACAGATTTTGGTTTAATTCCCTCAAAATACTAATTTTAATAGAAACAAATGAAAGGGATGTTGGGTATGGAGCCAGTTTTGCCATCAGTGTTTTTCTGTGGGAGGGAAAAGGATTTTTGGTCCAGCTGAACTTTAGAAACAGACTATTTTAACACAGCTGGTGATAGGGGACCTCTTTAATTCTACCTGATTTTTACCTATTGTTCTATCTCAGCTGTCAATGTCCTCATGGTTTTTTAATACATGTAAGTCAAACACTTATTGCAGCATGTTTTTCTGGGCACTCACTGAGCTATCAATAGGACCAGCAGGTTTGTGATACACTGTTAGAGCTGCTTTGGAGGGCTGCAGTTTGGAGTTAGCCCATGAATGAATTTGTATGGATTTATGATAGTTTCAAACATGGAGTCCCCTCTGCAGTACAATGGGAGATCCTGTACTGCTTTTTCAGATCACTTAGGGATTGCCTAAGGGAAGGCAGTTCCAGTCCATGTCCCTGTGTCCATCTGTGGTCAATGCTCCATCCCTGGCAGTGTTCAGTGCCAGGTTGGACAGAGCCTTAGGCAACACAGTCTAGTGTGAGGTGTCCATGCCCATGGCAGGGGGTTGGAACTGGATGATCTTAAGGTCCTTTCCAACCCAGATCAGTCTGTGATTCTACGCTATGCAGCTTTTCACTGCCCTGAAGGGCAAGGAACAATCTGCTGCTTTTTGCAAAGGGATCTGTGGGAGAGCTCATAAAGCTTGCAGCAGATAAAAGATCTGCCAGTCTTGAACCGGTGTTAAAATTAGCCCAAATCATTCTTTCTCTGTTGACATTAAAATAAATAGTTCTTCCCACACCTTTCTTGAAGCATTCCTGTATGGAAAAGCTCATGTATACTTAGACGTAATATTAGGAGGTTTTATGAAGTGGCATCAGGTCTGTTTTGCTTGGTGATGTGTACCAACTCTGACTACTTAGTTTGACTTCTGGGGCAGTGCTGAGAGTTAAGTATATCAACAGGTGACTTCATGACAGCAAGGTCTGCTCAACTCCTGCCTGTACAGTCTCTTATCTGCAGCACGGCTGATGGCAGAATCTATTCCAAGTGAAGGATGCCACTAAAATACAAATCACATCCCTTCTCTCCCATTTCCTTTGTGTGTCAGATGCAATAGACTTGAAACTTTGTTTTCTGGGGTGACTTTTCTCTCCTGACAGCATATGTTTTATAATATAACAGCCAAACCAAACCAAAACCCCTAAACCCAGATTCATTTATATGTAAGGGCTAATGCAGTGCTGTTATGAAGAACATGCTGCAATAAGATTTGTTTTGTTGCAATGAAAGTGCTTACAGGTGTTCTGTGATCCTGTATATGCTGATATCTTTTTTTTGCTGTGGTTTTCCTGCTATACTACTCAAATACTTCATGCTTGAAGCTATCAAAGCAATTTGGTATCAGTGGGAGTACCAATGCATTTTGGTGCCGCTGGTATTTTATTCCCTCATCTTCAGTGTGTTCTCAAGAACTCTGTTTGGAACACCTTGTAAAGATGTTTAAGTGGTAGTGATTTGTATTCCTTCTCTGCTCTGTCTTTGGTGTCAGTGACATGCCGTTTATTAACAGGGTTAGTTGGGGACAGGTAGTATTTGGCACAAACTTAACTTTGGTGACATTGCTTAAAGGCAGAGATTTCAGATGTGAATCTTATTTTAGGATGATAGTAATTAATAGGAGGAAAATGAACTATTTCACATAAAAGTTGTCCAAGTTTGGATCGATGCTTGAGTTGTTTCCCTTGTCAGAGCTGCTCTGTCTGCACCTGGGAAGCTTGTGTTAGGATTACTGCTCTGGAGAATCCTTCAGCCAGGTTGTAAATGGATTGCTCAGAGTCATAAGGAAGGCAGGAGCTTCCCAAGCAGAAAGGTTTGCCAAGCTCCTTTCCTCACGGAGGTGTAGGCTCCTCAGTGTGAAACCATCTGTGTAATCAGCAAGAAATCATAGAATCATAGAATAGTTAGGGTTGGAAAGGACCGTAAGATCATCCGGGTCCAACCCCCCTGCCATGGTTTGGGGTCTTAAATGCTTTCTGTAGGTAACATAATGTGGGAAACTCATATTCACTCTTTCTGCCCAGTGCTCTTGCTGCTCCACAATTGAAGTTAAACCCAGCAGTTCACTCAGCCTAGCTAAAATGGGTTGGATATTGTCTGGAGCCTTCTTGGCATAGGTGGTAAATATAGTCAGTCTTAAGGAAGACGGATGCTTTCTGTGGGGAGAGAAAGACCATACGTGTGCTGTAGTAGACTGATGTTTTCACGTTCTTTAGAGGCCACTGATGCTGCAGAGTGGAGAAGGAGTTCTATTTACTCCTGTGCTACTAGCTGGATGGGTTCACCAATCCAGTGCGCGCGCACACACTGCTTGGCAGAGCCAAGTTATCCAGGTAGAATAAAAACAACCAGCCTACGCAAAGTATGGTCCCTGCTTCCCTGAGCCAGGGCTGGGGCGGAGGGGGTGGCAGCTGCTTTGGGAGGAAAAGGGAGGCTTCCCTCGGTCTCTCGCTGTCTGGTGTCTGCTGCCTTCTCAGCCATCGCGACTGTTTTCTTTCTGCAGATGACACGCCTGGTGCTGCCCGGCATGCTGGAAAGGTGAGTCACAGCCACACCACCCAGACAAAGTCATCGGGATTTATAGGGGAGAATCCTTTCTTGAAAAATTCATTCCTGTGACTAATCAGCCCCAGTCTCCATGTTTTAATGGCAGAGTAATGCTGGGTGAGTCACGCTGATGGTGCATGAATCATCAGACGGTGGAAGCCTTTTCCACTCGATTCCCTTTTTATTCCCCCCCCCATCTCCCTTTGCCACTGTTGTGGTGATTCCTTTTAGAACAGAATTAAAAAGCCCGTCTGACTCATCAGCACTAACTCAACAACCTGCTATTCTGAGGGGGTGGTTACAGTTCCTGGGAATAACCTTCTTAAGGCTATTTCTCCAAGTCATTGTAAGGAAAATGGATGCAAAGAGTATGTTCTCATTATACAGTAGGAGGTATGTTGAGGAAAGTCTGTGATCATTTGGAAAAGCAGAACTGGAGGCCAGCTCTTTAAAATAAAAGCTAATGCACACCACTGTCGCTACACACGATGTGTACTGACTTCCTAGCCAGCTCCCAGGTGAAACTAAAAGGTGCACAGCTTCCACATAGTCCCCCCGGGCTGTTTTCTAGCTGATGCTGACTGTCCCAAGCTGTTTGTTGTCTTTGTGGTGCTACAGAGCTCTTGACTTCTGCTTGGGAGCCAGGCTGAGAGAGTTGTGTTCGTTCAGCCTGGAGAAGGGAAGGCTCCAGGGACATCTTAGAGCAGCTTCCAGTGCCTAAAGGGGCTGCAGGAAACCTGGAGAGGGATTTTTTACAAGGGCCTCTAAGGACAGGACAAGGGGAATGGCTTTAAGCTCCAAGAGAGGAGATTTAGATTAGATGTTAGGCAGAAGTTCCTCCCTGTGAGGGTGCTGAGGCGCTGGCACAGGGTGCCCAGAGAAGCTGTGGCTGCCCCATCCCTGGCAGTGTTCAAGGCCAGGTTGGACACAGGGGCTTGGAGCAAGCTGCTCCAGTGGAAGGTGTCCCTGCCCATGGCAGGGGATTGGAACCGGATGAGCTTTAAGGTCCCTTCCAAGTCAATCCAGTCTGTGATTCTAAACCTGGCTTGCTGGGGCTTAACACTAGGTGAGGTCTGAGCTGTGCTTGCAATACTGAAGGAAGCTGTGTACAACCATGCATGAGACTCACCATGGTATAGCTTCCAAATGAGTACTGTAGGAGCAGCATAAACATGGGGGAAAGCTGCAAATCAGACAAAGATAAAGGAAAAAAAGGTGTTTATTGTATTGTGCTCTCTGGGAGTCTTCATTGCAGGTTGGGATTCAACTATTCTGTGTTGCATTGATGCAGAGCAGATGTTTCACAGCTAAACCAAACTCTCCAAGCTAGTGGCCAGTGTCCAGCACATCAGGGTGATGGTGAGCTTAGTTTGCTTAGTTAAAGCAATCGTTAGACAAGAATAAGTTCATTTCATGTGGAGAAATTTGAATTAGGAAAGAAGACCCAAGACAGAGCTCTGATAGGGAGGTAATGTTTCCCCATAAAGCTGGAGTAGAGGATGGGGATTATATTGTGGTGGTAGCTATGCAGGGTTTGTAAATAAAAAGCTACTCCTTGCCCATGTATTATTATTGATAGGTAAATGGATGTGCCTTTTGTGAAACCCTCTGAAGATGCCAACGTGACCAAAGCCATTCTGCTGTCAAAGGATTTAATATATCAGGTTTTGGAGCTTTGAAGTTCTAACAGCTTCTTGCCTCAGTTTCTTCTCTGTGTAAAGAAATGCCGTAGTTATCCCTTTGGTACAGTTGATCTCTTCAGCTTCTCCAGACGGAATGATGTCTGCTTTACCTTTGGAATATCCTGTGCATGTTTTTCTGTTACATATTAACCCATGTAAGATGATTTGAATGAAAGGCAGCAAACCAGGATCCTGCTGGCTTCTGATGCAGGGTACCCTTGAGCACCCTGTGTCGTGTTTCTTCTCCCTTTTCCCAACTACAGGATTACCTTGGGAATCTCCAGGATAAATGTGCAAGAAGCAGCCTGGAAAGCAAAGGTTAACAGTGATTAAAATAAAACCCAAACACATCTTGAACTTGTGTTTTTGTATGAGAGCCCACTTTAAATGACTGCTCCATATGGACCAAGACCTTGATTTCTGTCCTATGGCAAAATACTTGAGAACCTTCTGTTTTCTCTTTGGTTATGTGAAGTCAGTTGGTTTGCAGTGCACAGAAGCACTGTCTGCAGCTGCCGGTTGCTGCATAGTCATAGCTCACAGGCCACATTAACACCACTAAGAGTCTGTAACCACAGGAGGACATGGATGTCCAGCAGATCCAAGGGCATGAATGAATGGTGCTTGCCGTCAGTTGCTCTTTGGGCCAACCATGAATTTCCCACATGGGACAGCGAGTTAGGAAAAGGGGCTTCAGGCTCTAAAAATAAAGCCAGAATAGGAATCCCATCATTATTCCTCACTTGTTCAAGGAGCATATCATACAGAGTAGATAAATGTGACATAGCATGCTATAGTGTCTTGCACCTAGTTAGTGTGTACTTTCATGTGTTTGAATGTTGGGTTTATGGCAAGATACTACAAGGCAAATACAGAAATAGAGCAGATTTTACATGCTTTGCATCCTGTCTGTAAGGAGAAAACAGAAGTGCATCTTGATGTGTCTTTTTATGTATAATAAACAGCAGTATTAGATGAATGCCACTTCTGGTAATGGCATTTAGGTTCTCTGCTGTGGCTCCTCTCCTGTGCTCTGGACACTTAAAGGGACAATTTATAATCTGCAGCTTCCTATTACACTTAAATGAGCAGTTCTTATGTGAATTTTCAGACTCACTGTCTGAGATGGGAGGCTCACAGAACTGCAGATGGAGGCTTGATGTCTTCAGGAACAAAAAGAAAACCCCGGCAACAACAAAAACCAGTTGACTGTTTCTAGACAAATATCAAACTATGGTATTTATTGCCAGGGAAGTAGCAAGTGCATAATTACATTACAGAGGAAGCTTGCTCTTTCCACTCCGCGTGCAGCTAGAGCAGGCGCTGGTTGCCACAGCAACAGGGAGATGGCTAAATATAGCCTCTGCAGTGCTGGACCACTTAAGGTAGAATGATGGGGAGGTGTGAGGGTGTGGGCCTGGTTCTCCTCACCTTCCCCAACTTCTTATTTCATTAATTGCACAGTTGAGTTGGATGGAGCCAATGTTTCTTTTTGCTACACTGATGCTTTGTGTAGTTCTTCAGAACCATCCCTCAAAGCATTTCTTCTGTGGTTCTTCTAAGAGGCAAAATTGTAATTGGAGTCATTGGACGTGTTGCCCTTACAAGATGCTTCTCAGTTTCCTTTTATCTGGAGGTTTTAAGTTATAATCTTTTAAGGCTAAGCCTTTTTTCTTTATAAAGAAAAAACTACCAACCACAGAGCCCACAGTGGCATTGGGTGCTTCAGACCAACCCATGGGGTTTCTGCAAGGGGATGCTCTTCATTTGTTGTGTTTCCAAGAGGGTTTTCTTCACTGGGTTGGACTCACTGCACCAAGATGATGGTCACTGCTCCTGCTGGAGAGTTGCAGTGTAGCCAGATGCTGCTTTGCAGCCTGAATGCCAACCTCTCCTCTAAAGCTTCAGTGTGTTTTATAAGCATGAGGCTTGTGTTTATCCATATAAACCCTTAAACCTGTTTCTGAATCCTGTTAAGCTTTTGTCCTCAATTAAGTTCTGTGACAAGTAGTGACCATGGGAAGAACACTTCTTTATATCTGATCTAAATTCCAGTCTTTCATTTAAATGAATGCCATCTTTCCTTTGTATTCCTAAAGGATAAATGAAGATCTTGATCTTTGTCATTCATTAGCCTGTATCCTGTTATAATGGCTGCTCTTAATAGTCTCTTAAACGGTTAAATTGAACCAATCTTTTCTCCTCATTGATGTATAAGGGTTGTTTTTTATTTCTTCTTTTCCTATTTCTTACATCATTGAGTTCTTAATATTTCAGTCATGTATCTGTAGGGATAGAAGTGTTCTGTAGACTGTCATATGGGATTTCAGTGGGTCTGTCCCTGCCATTCCCACCATAGAATCATACAATATTTAGGGTTGGGAAGGACCTTAAGCTGCTGTTCTTTGGGTGGTTTTGATGACTGCTGCACAAAAGGGAACTCCTTGCTCAGGTTTTCCAGGGAATGGCTTTAGAGCCCTGCAAGGTTTGGGATGAGTTCATGTTCTTTTCTTCAGGATGTGGTGTTGGTTTTGTTAATACTGACTTTTTATCTGCCATCCTGTAGTGTGTTCACACACCAGTCTGAGCTCTTCAAAAAGTTCCTTATAGGATTCTCCAATCTGGTCATCTCTTAAAAACTGCATGAATCCTCATTTCACTGTTAATCCCTATTTGAGCTCATGACTAAATATCACAGCACCACTTGTCTCGATATGAAAAACTTCTGGCATCCTCTGTTAACCTTTTGCTGTCAATGAAAATTCATTATTAACATGGGGGCTTATTTTCTCCATACTCCACAGTTTGATCCATGTTGCTACTTTATTTCACCACCCAAACCTCGCAGGTAGCTCCTGACAAATACAAGCTTTGGCAAAGGAGCTTCAAGTCCTGAGTGACTGAAATGACTCTTTTCTGCTATCTCATTTCCAGAGGTGAATCGATCACAGATTTCATTCATGCTTGTATCGTGGCTGAAGCCATGTTGGTTTGAATCCATTGCCATGATTTTAAGAGTTACATCCCTTGTGATTTTTAATAGCCACTTAAATGGTTTGGTTTTAGGATGGTTACTTAAATCATCATGGCAGCAGCAGCAGCACAGGGTATACCTAGATGAAAAAACATGGGGAACTCATATGTGAAGCTGCAGGAGTTGAGCTGTGTCATGAATGCTCTCACTCTGCACTAAATATGTGGAATATCCTTTCCTTTTACTTTTTCCTTTTTCCCTCTTTCCCCTCCTTCCTTCCCCTCTTTTCTTCCCATTTTCCTTCCTTTCCTTTCTTTCCTTTCCTTAGTATGCTCAGGTAAACTGGCTTGAATTTTTTACAGGGTAAGAAGCAGCAGAGATGCATCTTTCACTGTGTTGGGCTGTCTGGTAGCACCTTCTAACAGCATGCTTGCCCTAATTTGCCTGAACCTGTTCCTACCTAGCACTAAGTATTACATCTAGTTTTGTAGGTGAAACTAGTATCAGAAATAGACATAGAATTATAGAATCATAGAATAGTTAGGGTTGGAAAGGACCTTAAGATCATCCAGTTCCAACCCCCCTGCCGTGGGCTGGGACACCTCACACTAAACCATGGCACCCAAGGCTCTGCCCAACCTGGCCTTGAGCATCACCAGGGATGGAGCATTCACAGCTTCCATGGGCAACCCATTCCAGTGCCTCACCACCCTCACAGTAAAGAACTTCTTCCTTATATCCAATCTAAACTTCTCCTGTTTCAGTTTGAACCCATTACTCCTTGTCCTGTTGCTACAGTCCCTACTCAATATTAGTCTGGGTTGGGAAACCCATGAGCCTTACTTTGTCCTACCTGCACATGCTTTAGAAGTGCTTGGCAGTAGCTAATTTCAGACTGGTACCCTTACTGAAATGTTCTCATGGAATACCTTCAGTGTTATTGTAATATGCTCTAAAACAACTCTTCCTTTCTATAGTAATCCACTGATTATCTTCCATACTATATTAAAGCACCCTTATCTTTGAGCAGTAGGTTCGATACATCGTATCTTGAAGATTCACCATGAAGTAACATTTAGAAGATGAAAGGGATTCTCAAAGTGTGCACTATACAAAAACTCGTGTTGCCATTTTGGCTACCATAACCTGAGATTTACAAGTTGCCTTTTGGACTTGTGCAGCTTTGGTTTTGCATAGTTTAGCCCAGTGTGTGTGTGTGTGTGTGTGTGTGTGTGTGTGTGTGTATTTATGGGGCTTGATTCTCTTGCTGTATTGACTTCAGATACAAACTGGTATGAATTCCTGATTTAATACTTGTAATTGTGCTTAAAGTCATGTTAGTAAATCTCAGTTTAGGATTTGGTTGGGGTTTTAAATGTGTCTTAATCTCCGTCCCTAAGGCTTTCTTTAGGCTTGCAGTGATTTTCTGAAACATGAAAGGTGTTTCCTTTATTTCATGATAATATATTTTCACTGCCTTTCAGATCAAAAGGGGTAGTCCTGAACATCGCCTCTGCTGCTGGGATGTATCCAACTCCATTGCTGACTCTTTACTCTGCGACTAAGGTAAGTGCTCTTTTCCACACTGAAATCAAGTGTCAAACATAAGCCAACACTACAGGAATAAATGTTTTGATGTCCATCTAGTGGTGCCTTCATGAACTAAAAGTCAGGAGTTTCTAATTTAGCTTCTTTCAATAGTAGAAGCTGGAAGGATGAGAGAAAAATGAGTGCAAGGGTTTATTGGCATGGAAGTATTTTATCTATCTCGTCATGCATTCTACTTTGACATGGAAAAGGATGCTAGTGTACCAAGTAAATTTAGTATGAGGTTGAGAAGGGACATTGACTTTTTGAATTTGAAACTCCACCCCCCCCAACTTACTGAAGATGTGTATCTTCAATATACATATGTATATATTTATGTATGTATTTATTTAAGTAGGACTCTTCTGGTGCTTGCTGGAAGCAAATATTTGTCCTTCTTTCTCATTGGTTGCCTTAAGTTTAACGTTTCAGGTAAGAGAAAGGATAGAGCTCTAGGGCCTCACCATTACCAACATTAGTCAACTTCTCTTGATCTGCTGACCATTTGTCCTGCTAACATAGTCCATTATGTCATTTGATGTTCCTGATGAGTCGATTACTGGCTTATCTTCTCCCTGGCAGCCACCATAAATTCCAGGTTCTTTCCAGCAGGGCTGCTTCTCAACCAAATGCAGGCATGGTGTTATCCCACTCTGTATGCACTTCACTTTGTGCCAGTGGAGGCATCTCAGGATGTTTAGCAATAATGAGGTTTATCAGGGTCTTTCTGGACTGCAGCTCTGTCTTGTCAGCCGTTCCAGCTGATGTTGTCATCTCTGCAGAGTTGCTAAGGGTGTGCTCTGTGTCATCATCTGGGTCACTGGTAGGAGATGCTGAAGAATATGGGCATCAGTATTGATCTGTAGGGTTCTCTGCTTGTTGTCAGCCAGATGTCAAGCTGTTAATCACAGCCCTTTGAGCCTGGTGGTCCAGCCAGTTTTCAGTCTGACCAGCAGCATTTATCTGCTCAACTTCCAAATGAGAATGCTGCAGAAAATGGTGTCATAAGCTTTGCTGAAAGGAAAATATCTCTACACACACACACACATATAGCTTATATACATTAAATACTTGTTTCCTTCATCTACAAAGCTCGTCCACCCTATTGTAGAAGGCAGTATGCTGTTGATAAATCTGTGTTGAGTGTTTCTGATGTATCTTCTTGTCCTTTATGTGCTTGTAAATGAATTCAAAGGGGTGGGCTCCATCTTTCCACAGAGTTTAAAGCTGGCAGGATCATTCTTGTCTTTTCAAGGCCCTCTGCAGTTGTTGAAGACCTCCCCTAGTTTCCATAGTTTTTTAGACATTGTAGGCAGCAGACTTGTATACATGTGGACTAGTTCTTTCAGCAGTCTTGAATGAGCCCATGGTGGCTCTATGTATTTGAATACATCCAGCTTCTCCGAGTAGTCCCTAAATTGCTGCTGTCTCTGCCTATCCCTTTCGTTACACAAGACTGGTGCATGCAGAGGCATGTGTGCAGGCTTGGCTGTGCAAAGCAAGAGAAGTGTTGAATGAATACCTTAACCTTTTCCTATCCTTTATCTCTAGGTTGTTTCCCTCATCCCTCAACAGATCCTCATTTCTCTGAAATTCCTCTTCAAACTAGCGTCTCTGTAGGATCCTTTACTGCTACCCTTAATATCCCTGCTAGTCTTTTCCCAGCTTGGATTTTATTCCTAAGTATCCAGTACTGTGTTGTGTTTCTGTTTTGTTACTTTTCCTTCTATCTGTCTCTCATATGTTCATTTTTAGATTGAGAGGCTCCCTGCTTAGCCAAGTGCTGAAATTTCCAGTTGTCTTCCACAATAGGTTGGTTTATTTTACTAGTTCATAGTACTACTCTAGATCTACATTTCACGTTAAATTCACCTGCTCTGCTTTCTCTTTGTGTCACTGGGACAGTTTTGTCTCTTTGCAGCTTTTTTATTACCATCCTCCCCAAAGATACTTGTAGGGGCTTCTGAAAGTCTTCCCTAAAAGATGCCCATGGCAGGGGGTTGGAACTGGATGATCTTAAGGTCCTTTCCAACCCAAACCATTCTGTGATTCTCTGTGCAGTTAACACAGTAAAAGCTAATGACTAAGACTAAAGAACTGATGAAACTAAATGCAAAAGACATTTACACTGGTATTAAAGCAGTATAGCACTGCAGTGTTTTCAGGCACACCTAGTAATCACCTTAAATACCTCAAGGATTTCAGGATCTAAGCAGAACCTTGACAGGATGCAGAAACCTTCAGTAGTGTCACTCATGTCAGAACAGACCTACCTTTCCTCTAGACCTTTAGTAATGTCTTCATATTCCCAGACAGGAATTGATGCACACTGCTTTATTCATACTAAAGGAGGGGATGGTTAAGTTTAGAAATCATGAAAGCCTGAATTAGTCTTAGCTGATAGAAACAGCTGTTTCCTGAGAGCTCAGTTCTTTCTTTTAGTACAAAAGGTCACTTTCGCTGTGACAGCACCTTCAGCTCTATGGAATGAACTGAACTGCTTTGGTTAGTCTGTTTTCAATGAGATTCTCAAATATTTCTTCCTCTCCCCCTAAGAAACTCTGTTACAGGTTAAGTAATCTGCTTATTCTCAGCACTGCTCATCTTCCTTCTACCACAGCAAGATTAGTAAGCATGAAAGTGACTCCCCTAATGTAGCTATAGAAAGACTGTATCTGCAATGCCTAGGGTTTTTTTACCTCATCTATATAGAGGGGCTTTAAAGCATTGTATCCTTCAGGTCTAAGTCAATGGCTTTGGCTAATTATCAGGAACAGGCGCAGTCCAACTCTTTAACCTTCCCGTGGAGAATTCCCACTCTTACAATGAAATGAGACCCTTTTAAAGGCATCATAGTCCTATTTTTTTAACTGATTTACCTATCTACCTATGGTAATACTAATGAGAAGTGAAATATTATTACTTCCCCTCCCCACAGCTTTAGTATTTGGGTTTGTTACTGGATATCCAAGGGGAAGAAATCTTCTTGCATGCAGTGCTTATCTGCTTGTTCAGGGCATGTTTCCTTAGAGACAGTTCTCAAGGCTGTTTTATGTTAAAGGGTGTTGGGGGGGCTTGAGCATCTGGAAGCAGAAAACCCAATTTGCCTTGAAAGAAACTCTTCAAGAAGGAAAAACTCCAAAGCCTCTATACTGAAGTTGCTTCCCCTTCTCATGTAAGCATTCTCTTCAGTGCAAGCTCTTTGCAACCTGTAGAGATGATAGTCTTTTTATATAGTCTTTCTGCATTTAAAACTGATTTTAGGCCTTCTTTCATGTAGAAATAGTTAGAAATTGAATGATCAAAGCACTTTGATTGACACAAAATGTTTTTTACTTACTTTTAATAGATTATTGATACACTCTGTGCAGTTGTACATCTGGCAACTGTGTTCAGGGGCTGCAACGAGCTACTCACATGTCTATACAAGTGTCTTATTGTTGCAGTAGGGTGGCTAGCTCACTTGAGTCGTTGCTGCTAGACCAGACTTTGAGACTGGTTCCTGTTGAGGACTGAATTTCATTAAGAACTTACACTTGAGGGAAAGGGAGAAGAAAAGAACAGTTGGACAGAAGATGAGCTTTTTGTGGTTTAATAAGCACTCTTCTAGCTTGTATATGCAACTTGAAGGTGAAGAATAAAAGGATCTATCTGCCACACAGCAAAATCTAGTTTTCTTTTTGGGTCTTGTGCATGCTCAGAAGAGCGGCTATAGACAGCCCTGTAGCATGGGAGTGCAGCTCCTTGTACAACTGAGTTCAGTGGGATGACCTTGGTTGGAAAAACACCAGGCACTGCAAACTTAAGTGCTGGTTTCAGTTAGGACTTGTGTTAACCCATTGGTGAGTGAAGGAAGACTGTAAAGCAGGTGCAGTACTAGAGCTTAGTTGTTCGTTTTGAAACTGGTCTGAAAAATCTGCTTCTTGTTTATTGTATATTTGAGCTTCAAGCATGGATAAGATAGTTCAGTGCCTTCAGTTGAAGATACTCCATTCATTCTACCTGGCTGCATTGTTTCACTAAACCAAGAAACCACAGCAGAACCTGGTATTTGGTCTTACTGGACTGCAGGAGGGAAAAGTGGGAAGGTGATTTAGGAGCATGTAGGAAGGGTGAATCTGTGCTGGTTTGAGCTGCCAAATAGCCTTGGGTTGTTAGGGCAATACTTGATTGACATTGGTTATGAAGGCGGCTGTATCGGATGTCAGGGCATCTTGAAGGCAGGCACTAGCATCCACCTTTTAAACCCTTCCACTTCTTTCTTTCAGCTTTTAGTCTTGTACTTCCTAAAGCTTTCAGATATTTGGAAGAGGATCTGTGGAGATCGACTTCGGGTCTAAGAGGAAGTGTCACCATAGGGTGGCACTTCTTAAAACTGTAAAGGCAGAAGGCCAAGTAATTAACCGTGCATAAGAGAAACCTACATAAATAACTCTTAAACCTAAAAGGTCTAAAGAGGTGATATAAGTAGTGAACATGCAAAGTCTTGTTTTCCTTTTTAAACTAGGCTTTACGTATTCCTTCTAAATTAAATAGGAGTTTTTTTTTAGATTGAGCCTAACTTCTGTATAAAGACTGTAAGCATAGGGTTTCTATTCAGATGGCAGTGCTCTAATATGCAAAGTTTCTTTGAAAACCTAAGGTTTTTCACTTTGAAAACTAAATAGTAACTCAAATATGCTTCCAAACCCCTGCACACTGTAGTTTCTATTTTCATGTGTAGCATGCTGCATGTTTCCCTTCTTTCTCTCTAGGCTTTTGTGGATTTCTTCTCCCGAGGCCTCCAGGCAGAATATAAGAGCAAGGGCATCATTGTGCAGGTGAGTACAGTTTGTTTCATCTAAGTGTGGTTACCACAGCAACATTGGTGTCTTGGTAACAAAAGGGAATCAGCATATTCTCTTATTCATGAGTGTGTGACACAGATTACGGATAAGGATTTCCTTTGATCCCATTAGCCGCTTGCTTAAGTTACTCTGGAACAATGTCTTGAAGCCATAAAAACAGGGGTTTTTTTTGAGCATGGCTTGGTTATGGGATTGGAGTTTTTTAGCTAATCATGGTAATTGAACCTTTAAGTATAAAATATATCCTGTAAAACTATGTGCAGCTGTAGAATACATCTTTATACAACTTTATCTACTGAATGCACTTTTTAGAGTGCATTTGTAAAGATTCAACAGGCAACTGCTCAAAAGACTGGAATGGTGCCTGCAGTGTACACACAGTAGCAAGAACAGAGAAAAGCCTCAAAAGACCCTTTGTATGTAATGGATTGATTTAATTTTCTTTAGTCCTGGGTTTCCACTTTATTAATGTCTTGCTTCTCCCCCCCCCTTTGGTTTACCTTTCATGATTTAATTGTGTTTGATAGGCATAAAAGTAAGTCTGTCACAGCTTCATGGGATTTTGCTTTAATATTACTTCTTACATACAAATGGAACTGGAATTTTCAGCATTGGCTGAGTTTTTCATTACTTATTACATCTGTTGCTTTCCAGAGCAATAGTCACTTTGACCAATGTGGTATGAGATGTTACCTGTACTGTGAAGACGATGGTGTAACTCTTTTAAATTCAGTTAGGGATCCTCTTACAAACAGGATTAGTGTCCATCCATGCCTGTCATTCCCCTATTCTGTATGGTGGATCTCAAAATCACCTGGACGGGGCTTGGAGCAACCTGCTGTAGTGGAAAGTGTCCCTGTCAGTGGCAGGGGGTTGGAACTGGATGGACCTAAGGTCCCTTCCAACACAAACCATTCTATGATCTGAACTCCATAGGTCCTGTGAGGAATAAGGCACAAAGTTGTCTGCCTTATTTGTCCAGTCATGAAGTGTGAGAGCACAACTTTTGTTACTGGCTAAAACCATAGAGAAGTTGTTCCCAATGTAAGGCTATGTTTCTTAGTAAGGTTCCATGGGATATAGCCCTAGAGGGCAGGGGTCTCAAGACTCTTGGTTGGTCTTCAAGGATCACCTGCTACAAGCTCAGGAGTGTTGCATCCCAACTAGAAGGAAGTGCAGCAGGAGGGCCAGGAGACTTCATTGGATGGATAAGGAGCTGCTGAGGAAAACTCAAATGAAAAAAGAGTCTTATAGGAAGTGGAAGCAAGGACAGGCGGCCTGGGAACAGTACAGGGATGTTGTCCGGGAAGCTAGGGACCAGGTGAGGAAAGCTAAGGCCCAGTTAGAATTAAACTTGGCTAGGGATATTAAGGATAACAGGAAGGGATTCTACAGGTACATAGCAAATAAAAAACAGATTAGGGTTTTACAAAGCAGGTTCCTGAAGAGGCCAAAGTCTGCTCTCCTGAAGTCTAGGGCAGTGAGCTTGCTGCACGCTCTTCTCACTGTCCTAAGGATCTCAGATTCAACCATCTCGTGGTCGCTGCATCCAAGGCTGCCCTGGAGTGCCATATTTCCAATGAGCCCTTCCCTGTTGGTGAGCACAAGGTCAAGCATGGCACCTCTCCTTGTCGGTTCCTCTATTACTTGCAGAAGGAAGTTGTCTTCCACACAATCGAGGAACCTCCTGGATTGCTTGTGCCGGGCCGTACCGTCATTCCAGCAGATGTCAGGGTGGTTGAAGTCACCCATGAGAACGAGGGCCTGCGAGCGTGAGGCTTTTCCTATCTGTCTATAGAGTGGATAGGACCTTAAGATCATCCAGTTCCAACCCCCCTGCCATGGGCAGGGACACCTCACACTAAACCATGTCACCCAAGGCTCTGTCCAACCTGGCCTTGAACACTGCCAGGGATGGAGCATTCACAGCTTCCCTGGGCAACCCATTCCAGTGCCTCACCACCCTCACAGTAAAGAACTTCCTCCTTATATCCAATCTAAACTTCCCCTAAGTTTTAACCCATTACCCCTTGTCCTATCACTACAGTCCCTAATGAAGAGTCCCTCCCCAGCATCCCTATAGGCCCCCTTCAGATACTGGAAGGCTGCTCTGAGGTCTCCACGCAGCCTTCTCTTCTCCAGGCTGAACAGCCCCAACTTTCTCAGCCTAAATTCCTGACAACGCTGGTTTTTTGACCATAAATGTAGGCATTGCACTGCCATTCTGAGTTATGTGGGCCTGATGACCAATAGCTGTCACAGCTTCAATTTATTATGCTAATTTTATTGCAGTCCATGTCCTTGTCCTCTTGTTCCAGCCTAAGTCACTGTAAACCACTAATGAAAATTACAAGTACTTTCCTGTGAAGCCTACTGACGTATCTCCTTCAAGTGCTCAGGAAGACTGCATCCCTCTTAGTTCATCTCTGTAACCTTCACAAGTGTCATGCTTTTAATTCCACACTTCCAGCTGAGATCACCATTCAAGCCAGTTAACTTTTACTGTGCCAGTATGTGCAGAGTACCACTCTCTGAAAAACCTAACAAAATGCAGGTGGGATTTGACCAATCTCTGATGTTCAACCTAAAGTACATCGTGTTTCTCAAGGGGGTTGCCTTCTTTGTGGAACCTTAGCTTAGTTTTGATAGTATATTTTGCTTTTATTGCAATTTTGCCATCTTTAGATTAAAAATATACTCTTTTTGGCCTACTTAATTTTACAGAAGCAGCACAGTAATAGCATAGATTAAAAATCTCTGTGTGCTTACATGGAGAGAAAGAGATAGGCTGAAAGAAAAGGAATGAGGAAGAAGACAAGGACTTCTCAAGACTTAGAATCATATAGTAGTTAGGGTTGGAAAGGACCTTAAGATCATCCAGTTCCAACCCCTCTGCCATGGGCTGGGACACCTCACACTAAACCATGCCACTGAAGGCTCTGTCCAGCCTGGCCTTGAACACTGCCAGGGATGGAGCATTCACAGCTTCCTTGGGCAACCCATTCCAGTGCCTCACCACCCTCACTGTAAAGAACTTCTTCCTTATATCCAGAAGTTTAAGTTTTAACCCGTAACTCCTTGTCCTATCACTACAGTCCCTAATCAGATCACAGAATCAGGGAAGTGTTCATTTGAAGGGATCCCTAAAAGCTTTCTAGTCCAATCTCTTGCTCCTATCTGTGGGATTACTGAGTAGCTGTGGGATTGATGCTAACACTGGGTCATGGACTGGTTGTGGGTGACTTTATCCAGCCAAATCTTGAGAACCTTCAGGGGCAGGGATGCTGTGGCCTCTCTGCACAGCCTGAGTGTTGTGCTGCTGTCTTTGCAAAAGGCTTTCTCCCTAGTGTTCAGTCTGACAGTTCACAGCCAGAACTGAGGGTTTTGCCATTGTTATTCTGTTTGGGGCAGTTCGGCTCTCATCTTTGTAACTGCCCTTGAAATAGCTTTAGGCAGGTATTAGTTCACCACCAGCCTCCTTATCACCACAATGAATAATCCCATCTCTTTCTCCAGGTATTCACAAAAGTGTTGTCACCAAATTAATGGCTAATGGCATTGCCTTCCTTCTGCAAAGCTTTTTAGCTTTCTATATAGGTCAGCTTTGGCTGCTGCAGTTCTTTCCCCTTTACATCTCCCACCCTCCTTTTCCCCACAAAGAAAAGGAAAGAAACTTACTTGGAAACACCCAAGAGTTCAGGTCTTTTTTTGAAGGTGAAATAGGTGATAAAATGGTGTAAATGAGATATTCTGACTTTGGGGCTTATTTTCATGTGTCTGTAGCATAATAAGCAGAGTCTTCTGTTGAAGAGATCTGACTTCTTGCATCTGTTCACCACTGAGGACCCCAATTCTGGCCAATTTAGTAAGCATCAGAGGTGTGAGCGGTATCAGATGTTTTAAGTGAACAAGAGATATTTTACTGACATAAGCTACTTTGAGGCACATTTTGAAACTGGAAAGCAGGCTCAGCATTCCCTGTGTAAAGACAAGGAATTTTCTATACAGTTACTTGCCCAGGTAGCGTGGGTTATGTCTGCCTGAATGCAAGGCTTTAGGCAGTTTGTTCTTAATCTGTCATGCCAGTTTTAGATAGGATTCATGAATGTCTAAGCTCCTTGTGGGGAGGAAGAAAGGGGGAGAAATACTAGATTCAACAAGTCCCTTCATAGCTGTTAAAATATGTCACGGTTAATAGGAAGATGGTAAATGTCACTAAAATGAAATACCTGTTTCTGGAGAGCATTGGGGGGGGGGGAATGTTGGAGTGTAATCCTATGCGTCTATGTGGCTTGAAGTGTGTGAATCAGTAGCTAACCAGCAGTGCTGCTGTATGCTTGCTTTTCAAGTATCCTCATGCACAATTGTTTGCCCTTTCATGCTATCCAGTGGCTTAATTGGGTAGTACAGTTCACTTAAGAAGTCTGTTTTGAGCAGAGGAAGACAAAGTAAATCATAACTATAACTGTTGTGACACTCTGGGGATGTTGTACATCTGATTTGGTGATGAATAATCAGCTTAGAACTGTTTTCTAAATCACCAAACTAGACATTCTGCTTAGAAATATAATCTGAAATATGGATGAAGTTCACATTCTGGAGCTGAAACTAGGTACCAAGGTTGTTACGCTGACAGAATGAGTAGTTTTCTTATCCAAGCATTGTATGTAACTGCTTGCACTCCTGAAACTCAGGTCCTCAGGTCTCTGTTTTTCATCTCCATGTGAAAGTGGGCTAATCCACTGTATTATTGAAACTCCTATTTATTGAACTATTGAAAATCCTATTTATAGAGAGAAGTGTGTGGTGGTTGTGGTTTTCACCTGTGTCAAGCATGTGTGGTCATTGTTCTTTGAGAAACTAACGTGGGGAAGCAGGTTTCTGACCTGTAAGTTGCCCAAATATGCTGAGTTTTGAGACAGTATTCTCATTTTGAGATCCATTAGTGTAGCAGAAGTGGATCCACGCTTCTCTGACATCTGCTGTAAAGGAACATGAATGATAGTGCTCACTACTGTGATGGGCTCACTACCTACCGTATGTGCTGAATCACTAGTACAGCCACAGGCAGTGTCTTAGGAAATCATTGTGTTGGTAAGGTCCCAACCTTTCTAAGCATGTGAGGGCTGGTGTGTTTAATACCTCATTAAGTGGCTATAGACCAGGGCTTTTTTAGTTACTTTTCTAGAGGCCTGTGTTAAGGACAAGTTGAAAGCAATGCCAAAACCATAACTGTGAGGAAAGAGGGTTGCTTCCTAGTGTATAATTAGATGTGCATTTCCATTCTCCAGTAGCATGAGCTAGGGATAGGTGGAATGTGCTTTTGCATTCCTCAGGTCTGTCTTGCCCCACCACTGTGGTACCAGTGCCCCTCTGTCAACAATATACCCATACCTCTTTGTCTTGCTCTTCTATTATGCCAGAGCCAGGTAGTTCTGAGACCCAGCATCACTTCTTCTGTTTCTTCCAAATCTTGCTATAAAAACCCATTAACTGTGCTTCATTTCTTGATTCTTCCTTCTCTCCTTGAGGTCTTACACTGTCGTACTGATACCCCCTCAGTCCTCTGAGCCCCTCTGTGGAGTTACAAGCTCAGTGTTCCAAGTCTCCTGGTGTTCCTTTTTCTCCTTCCTCCTGTGTTCATGTTTCTCTCTGTACAGGTACCAAGCTGGGGAGCTGTTATTCAAGTGTAAAATGCTTGTCTTGGGTTCTGCGCCCCCTTCCCAAGTAAATGTTGGGGGTTTACTACCAAGAAGCAACCCAACAGCATTTTCTGTTAAACAACTGGAATGAAGTTTTGTGCTTACAAAGCAAATTGTAAGAAAGGCCTTTCAATCATACACTTGCAGAAGTGTTTTTTCTAGGGCCCCAACTGGGGATGCTGGCTGTCAACAGGCCACGTGTCAAATATGACCCACAACACGTCCAATGAAAAATGGTTTTGATGTTGTACGTTGTGACATTAGAATGGAAAAGAAGGCTGACTCAAACTGGAATTCAGTGTACAGGTTATCTGATTTCCAGTGATTTTCGTTCCTTGATACAAGCTAATCTGAAAGCATTCTCTGCTTAACATGATCTTTCCTACATGCAGAGCGTTCTACCGTATTACGTGGCTACTAAGATGTCCAAAATCCGCAAGCCAACCTTTGATAAACCCAGTCCTGAAACGTACGTCAGAGCTGCGCTGGGCACCGTGGGCCTGCAGTCCCGGACCAACGGGTGCATACCCCATGCGCTCATAGTAAGTCACCTCGGAAAACGTAAGGATTTGGAATGTCCTTTGTTAAGTGTTTGTTATGGTAGAGTAAGAATAATTTTGAATTCTAATTATTTGTGTTGTTTAACTTCTAATTATAACTTGGTAGTGTGTGTAACTGTTAGATATTCCTTAGTACAGGCTATGAAAAGCTAAGACTTCTCCCCTTTTTTTTCCCTTGTAGGGATGGATCTTCTCTCTTCTACCTACATCTACTGCCATTAATCTTGTCATGAAAACAAACAAACAAATACGGGCCCGTCATATGAAAAAGATGAAGGAGAATTAACTTGGAAGCATCTTGATCTCGGAAGCTTGAGATTCCTGTAGCTTCCATACCCACTAGACCGAATGTTCTAAACATCTTCAGTTGTAGGTGTACTTTCTAACAAGCAAACCAGTCTTGTTTTGAGGATACAGCTGAAACAAGACTGTTGGCTTCTAATATTGATTTAAAAATAGGCTTTATTTGTTTATAGATATTAAAGGGGGGTGTGCTTTGGACTAAAATAGCACTGTGCTTTAAGAAATACTCACATGGACCTGATCAGACATCGTGCTGTTGAGGAACAGCTTGGTTGTATAGTGTCCATCACATCTGTGTGTCGTGCGCATGGGTGAAGGGCAGAGAAGTTCTCACATGGTCCTGGATGGTTGGGCAGGAATGGGAAGGGAGCATATTTATTTGAAGAGGTAACCGTGCACTATGGACAGCGTGTAAAGTTCTCCCAGCTCAGGCTTTGGGTTGCTTACAGGGATTCTTCTGTCAGCCAGCTTGTGGGGGCTCCCTTGCTTACATGGTCCAGTGTGATTTTTGGTTATGAACTTGAGGGAAATGCGCCAAAAACCAAAATAAGTGTAATTGCTCATCTATAAATATATACATAAGATAACATCGCGAAAAGTATTTAAATTCTTGGGTCTTGATTATGGATTCTAACTTTTCAGTCATATGTAATCTTGACAATTTGTAATAATAACGTTTTTACAAGTTCAGTGCCTGCTCTTTATAATAGGTGGTGATAACACAATGTAGATAAACGTCACAAGTTGTGCTACGTGCTGGTGTACTATGCAAGAGTTTATGGGTACTTTAAATGCAGAGCTTGAAATGAGTTACTCTCCTTGTTAGCGATGATGGTTAAATGCTTTCTGAAGGATGTACCAGTCTGTCTTTTTGGTGAGGTCCTTTGAAACGTGAGTCCTGACTGTTTGAGACAGCTTTAAAAAGGAGAACCAGTGAACTTTAAATGTAGAACACGTTTGATTTTAACTGATGTGTTTCGTGGTTCTGTTCCAAAACGAGTGCTCCAGTAAGGCTGAGGTTACCCAACTCCAGGGATCAAACTATATGATAAGTCTGCACTGCTGTTGTCTGTATTTACTTACTCTTCCAATCTTGGTCTTTAACATTCCTTTTACAACCATAAAATGCACTGCAACTTATAAGACAAATCCAATTGCAAGCAACTACTTATGTTTTCTGTGGTGGCTGAAGAGTGGAGGTTGTTTTCTGTCCTTCAAAGAGTCATTTCAAGCTCTGATTTTGAAGTCAGGTGTGTTGTACCGAGATGTGATTTGGGGCTAACATTTCTGTACATTGAAAACAAACCTGAATACCGATGCAATGGTGCTGATCAAATCTGAGACGCAGATCCTATCCCATAGTTTTCTTAATTTTGTTTTTGGATCAGGGATTGGTGAAGTTGGTGGTATTGGTTCTCTAAGAGCACATGGCTTGGTTTGCTCTGGATCTGTTGTGGAAGCATTGGACTAAATCTGTAAGTTTTGGACTTTGTAAAGCAAATTAAATGGAATTAACTGAATCTTTACTGTGGTGTGGTTTTTACTTACAATGTTTGCCTGTACATTCAAATGCCTGATTGTACTTCATTGTATATAATAATGCAGTGAAAATGATGGTACTTTTATGTGCTAAAACCAAAGCTTTTATTAATCTGTTTTCGTGGTTGTTATCTGTTTTACAGCGCTGATACTTTAAAATCACTGGAACACAAAATAAACTGTTCATTAGAACTATCAATTAAGCTATTAGTAAGAAATAGTTATTTCCAAATACAATTTTCTCACTGTTGAAGGTGTTTGGAAAGGTTTGTTTGAGGGGAATAGCATGCCTATCCACCCAGTGCAGATCAGGTTCCCACTTGTGCTTCCCCTGAGGTCTTTGCTGCAGCTTGGAACATAAGGGAATCAATCACTTTTTAACCTGAATTGCGTTGGCTTTGGTTTTGAATGTCTGCTCACCTCAGTGTTGATGTGTATTCACTGGCTTCTGATGTACTTTGAAATACCCTGGGCATGTGATTGAAGACAGAGGAGGGGTTGCTGGTGGTACTGTTGTCGCAGAATCAGGGTTCTTTGCTTGGTGTGCAGAGAGCAGATTAACACATACAGTTGAGATGTGCATTTCATGTCTGTGCAGAGATGGGTGCTGGGTTGTAACAGAGCCAGCACACCCTCACCCTGCCCGCTATTCAGTTCTATACATAACAAACAGTGTAAATCAGTGTTTTCTGTAGATGTAACAGTCTTTATCTACAGTTGTTTGCTCTTACATTCTCTTGTCTGAAGACGAGTATGCGTTTATTTCACTACACATATTCAATGCGTAAGGGTCAATGTGGGTGAGGGTCTCATCTCAGGGGGTATTGTAATGAACGAAGGTCCAGAGAAGGGCCGCAAAAATGAGCTGAGGGATGCAGTACCCTGTGCAGAAGGGCTGAGAGAGCTGGGGTGGTTCAGCCTAAAGAGAAGGCTCCAGGGAGACCATAGTGCAGCCTTTCACTTAAAGGGGCCTATAGGTAAGATGGGGAGAGACTTTTTAATGGGGCCTGTTGTGATAGGATGAGGTGTGATGGTTCTGAACTAGAAGAGGGAAGATTCAGGTTGTGGGCCTATAAGGATGTTGGGGAGGGACTCTTCATTAGGGACTGTAGTGACAGGACAAGGGGTAATGGGTTCAAACTTAAACAGGGGAAGTTTAGATTGGATATAAGGAAGAAGTTCTTTACTGTGAGGGTGCTGAGGCACTGGAATGGGTTGCCCAGGGAAGTTGTGAATGCTCCATCCCTGGCAGTGTTCAAGGCCAGGTTGGACAGAGCCTTGGGTGCCATGGTTTAGTGTGAGGTGTCCTTGCCCATGGCAGGGGGGTTGGAACTGGATGATCTTAAGGTCCTTTCCAACCCAAACCATTCTGTGATTCTATGTGAGGAAGACATTCTTTACAATGAGGGTGATAAAACACTGGCCCAGGTTTCCCAGAGGTGGATGCCCCATCCCTGGAGACATTCAAGGCCAGGCTGGATGTGGTTCTGGGCAACCTACTCTAGTGGAAGGTGTCCTTGCTTGTTGCAAGGGGGTTGGAACTGGATGAGCTTTAAGGTCCCTTCCAACACAAACCATTCCATGATTCTATTACCTTTTATATGGCCGAGCGTCACAGAATTGCCTTGGCCTCCTTGATCTCTCTGTAGCTGTCACTCCTCTGATCTAGGTGGTTCATGGACCTGCCTTCTCCCTTTGCTCGAGGTCTGTGAGCTTTTAGGGAAGCACTGTTGTTCTTTGCTACAGGCTGTTCTACACTTACTGACTTCACTCCCTTGCTTGGGAATAAGGGGAAGGAGTTCCATAGCGTGTCTGCTCCTGCTGTAGAAGGGGTTCAGCACCGGGTGAGGGCTAATTCTGGTTTCCTTTTACAAATGCATACTGCTGCTTTCCACTCAAGGGGAAATAGGGGTGTAATTTACACAGTTAAAAGCAGCCCCCTCCCGCGAGCTGCCGCGTTTTGACAGAAAACCTTAAATTTCAACTGCAGAGACACCCCTGTGTGGGGCCGGTCCTGCCGCTGCCCCTCAGCCCCACCGGCAGAAGGCCCGCACCGCGCCCCCCCCTCAGCCGGGGCCGGGCGGTTCTTTGGTCCCTGAACCGGCAGCGGAACCCTTGGCGCGGGCTGCGGCTGCGGCGGAGCGGGCGGGCGCTGCACCGGGGGTGCTGAGGCAGCGGCATGGCGGAGAGGCGGCAGCGGGCCCGTGTGCAAGGCGGCTGGGCCGGCGCCGCGGCGGGCAAGGCCCGGAGCGCGGGTACGGAGCGGAGCGGCACCGGGCTGTGGTGAGCGGGGCCCGGACTCGGAGCTGTTGCATTGACGAAGCGGGTCCGGCCTGTAGGGAAGCGCTGCGGTTGCGTTGAGCCACTGGTGCTGGGCGCGGTGTGGGCCCGGGAGGAAAGTAACCGGTGAAGCCGGAAAAGCCTCTACAAGGCCGGGTGGAAGTTTGGGTCGTTTTGTTCGCCGAGCAGAAAATCGGCGTGGTTCGTGTGTGCGAGTGCCGGGATAGGGAGCTCTGGAGGTGTCTGAGCGCGGTGTCACGGAGCAGGGCCCCGGCTCTGTGAGGCAGCTGATGGTCAGGGGTTCAGACACAGCGTTTAAGTGATTTCTTTTGCTGGAGGAATCAGGTTTGGGTTGGCAGGGGCCTTAAAGCTCATCCAGTTCCAACCCCCTGCCACTGGCAGGGACACCTTCCATTAGAGCAGCTTGCTCCAAGCCCCTGTGTCCAACCTGGCCTTGAACACTGTCAGGGTTGGGGCAGCCACAGCTTCTCTGGGCACCCTGTGCCAGCGCCTCAGCACCCTCACAGTAAAGAACTTCTTCCTTATATCCAATCTAAACTTCCCCTGTTTTAAGTTTGAACCCATCACCCCTTGTCCTATCACTACAGTCCCTAATGAAGAGTCCCTCCCCAGCATCTCTATAGCTCCCCTTCAGATACTGGAAGGCTGCTATGAGGTCTCCATGCAGCCTTTTATTCTCCAGGCTGAACAGCCCCAACTTTCTCAGCCTGTCTTCATACAGGAGGTGCTCCAGTCCCCTGATCATCCTTGTGGCCTCCTCTGGACTTGTTCCAACAGTTCCATGTCCTTTTTATGTTGAGGACACCAGAACTGAACACAATACTCCAGGTGAGGTCTCACAAGAGCAGAGTAGAGGGGCAGGATCACCTCCTTGGACCTGCTGGTCACGCTCCTTTTGATGCAGCCCAAGTGTAGGCCCTTGCACTTGGCGTGGTTGTGTGTAAATAAAACACATAAAATGATCTGCCTGAGTTGCTTTTCTGTACTTTCTCCCTAGTTTCAAAATCTTGTTGTAACGAGTGTTTTTCCCAGAGAAGCACCTTTTTCTTACCTATAGAAACCTCAAAAAACCCCATAGAGGGGTTTAGCTGCTGGGAAAGATTTCTGCTGGCATGTGATAGGTGTTCATGGTAGAACTGGAAGTTTCTATATGCATCCTTTCTGATAAGATGATGATTTCATTTTTGCTTATAAAGAACATACATATATAATCTATATATACATTAAACTTCCAGTTTCTGTGCAACTTGAATTTTTATGTAATGTGGTTTTGGCTGTGACCAGAGTCTCTGCCAAGCAGAGAATACTTCAGAGAATGGTTCCACAAGTTCTTCCAAACTGTAGTTTTTTTTTGTATGGTGCAATTATGTTTCATGGGATCCTCTTGTTTCATTTTCCTCTTCTCTTTAGCATCCAAGGCACCTGTTGCCAGCAACCTTGCCCCTGCAGACACCAGACCAGCATGGGTGAGGAAAGATCAGCCTCCCACTCAGAAGCAGTTTGTATTTGAAAAGCCATCAGAGGTAAAAAGTACATCGTAACAAGCGTAACCTGGTCTTTATTAAACTACAAATGATAGGAATCATCACACTTTGAGGTTATAGTTTCATGTTTAAAAGCTATTTAAAGCTCAGCTGAGCTCAACTTTGAGTTTCTACCAAGCAGTTTGCAACTGCCTTACATATATGCAAACAGAAAGTTACATCCCCTTGTTTTAGCCTCAGCCTTTGTGTTTTCATTATGTACCTGTTCATAACTACTGTTTTTCAGAGAGCCAAAAGAATATGTTATCCTAAATATTCAGGATGATGCAAGGATTTGAACTTTTTGTTTTTTTCTCTCAGTTGGGATATCTGTCTTATTTGTTACAGGGGAGGAGCATGGTTTTTTTTTATAGACACGGTGTTTGAAAGGCTCTCTACTTGGCCTGGAAGGATTGTAGATGGTCTGAGAAGATTCTCTTTTCCCTGTGGCAGGGCTTTGGTATCTATATAGATCTGTAATTTGACCCTCTTGCTTGCTTGACTCGGAAGCTCCTGCATTTCAGCACTGAGCTCAGAGAAGAGAAGTGTAGATGCCTAAAACAACCACAATCATAATCCAGGCTGGATTAAACTGCTGTGCTTGGTTTTTGTTCTAACAAAACCCAGCTATCTCAATCTGTGCAGACAAGTGTCAGCTCTTGATGTCTGCTCTGTCACATGTTTTGCTCATTGGCTGAGGCCTGGGATTTGTTTATCCCTCCTATAACTGCTCTAGATTTTTACTTCCAAATGTAAGGATAAGATTTTGGGGGTTTATGGTTGATAAATAGCAAGTATTGTAATGATCCAAGTAACTTAGAAATTAATGTCCTTTAGGGGGCAGTTGATTATTAAAAATCACTGGAGGAATAGCTGCATTTAGGAGTTTCTGGGGCATAGAGGGAGTCATTGAGACATGACTGCTTACCAAGCGTCCAGAGGTATGTTTTTCTCACTTGACATCAGTATGCAGCTACATAGAGTCACTAGAGATGGCAGATAGTTCTGTTTGACTAGAACATGCCAGGTACTATGTTTAATTTTTAATATTCACCATCTATTGTCTTGTTCCCTTTCAGGTAGAGCGCAGAGTTCCTGAAGCAGGTGTGATAGAGTGAGTATGCTGCTAACTTAACTGGCTTTTGTTGGTTTTCTGTCTTGTGAATCAGTGGGAATCTACTGGGAATTCCTTCTCCACTTAGCCACTGCCATGCCTGTGGAAGAAATGTCAGTAGATAATGTGGACTTTCAGCCCTTTTATCCTGAACTGAGTTTGTAATGAGGAGAGTCTGTGTGTAAATGAGTTTTTATAGATTTAGTGTAGCTTTATAAGCCAGGAAGAACAAACAGTTGTACATTCTGGATCAACAGAGCTGCAGATATGTCTCTTTTGGTTGGCAGTACATGTTTTCATAGAACAGTCCCTGTGTAAATTATGCTGGAGATTACTGTTATCCAGGAATACAGCTGGTATGGCAACTCAAGCAGCACTTCCTTTGAAGGTTGGAAAAGTAGCTGCTAGTAAGTGTCGTAGTGAAGCTATTCATAGATCACTTACCCTTTGTGTTGAAACGAGGATCATCTCAGAATAGCTTTGTCATGAAGTGTGACAGTGTGGTGTATGGTTAAGTTACAGACTTTGGAAATGAAATTTGGCTCAGTTTAGTTATCTTTAGGTAGAGTTCTCTCACTCAGTGTGACTACAAACACAAACGTAGTGGTCAGGGTGCAGTCTTGTATGGTTGTGTCCTTTAGATTCCCCATGGCAGCCCTCATTTACTTGTCTCTAGCACCCTAAAACTCTGTATTGAGCCTTTGGTGAAATGAGAGTGAGAGGCAGGAAGTACACACAAACTCATTTGCTTCCTCAACACCCCCCTTGCTGCATTACTCTGATCCTTTCCCTTTCTCCTCTCCCCTCCCCTCCTGTCCACAGAAAATTATCCATAGGCCAGGCTTACAACAATTCTAGCCCATGCTGCTCGGTGTAAGATGATTTCTTATTGTCAGTCCATCTAATACCTCTTTCCTTTCTACATTCTCAGCAAGGCTGGTGTGTATGAGCTCAGCAAAGTACCAACTGGCATTTCTAGGTAAGTGGGTGAAACCTGGTTGCTATTGCAGGAGGATGTGGTGATACTCATCTTTCTGAAGCCTAATCTGTAGTGTTTTGACTCCAGCAGGTGCACATTGCCCTTTCTGTGTGTATTCTGTTTAGACTACTTTTGGAGTTACTCTGAGTATGAGCTTAACGTTCAGGGTGTACTGCATCTAGTGTTCTTGTCCAGAATAAGGAGAAGGAGCTCTGTCCATATGTTTTAACTCAGAGTAAGTTGCTGCTTGAAATTTGGATCAGAGTTTCTTTATTAGGAAGTGCCTGATGTCTGTGTTGTGTTGTTAAGAGATACCAAAGCCTTTCAGCTATAAATTGAAATTGTTTTAAATTAATCTAACAAAAGCATTTAATTTCAGGCAGAGTTGGTAACTTTAGGGTTGTCCCTTTTGCTTGCATGCTATGCCTTAATTATTTCAGCTTCAGAACACTTCAGAACAAAACCTACTTGTTCTGTGATTCCTCCTAACTAAAATGCACTTCATTTTACCTTGCTGACTTAGCTGCAATATCAGTATTAATCCTTTTCTCCTGAATTTGATAGATTTTAATAATAGTGGAAAAAACACCAAGGATATAGTAACTTTTTATGCACTTATTTCAAAGCTTTCATCTTGGTTTCTTCTCAAGCTGCAAATAAACTTTTATAGCAATTTGAAAAGTAAAAGCTTTGACCAGTTGGAAAGAGTAAGATCAAGAGGCAGCTGGGTTATTCTGTCATTTCTGGAGTTTGTTTTCATAATATATTGTTGGAATATATACATTTCTGGGAAGTTAATAATGATTTTAGTACTTTTAGTATGTATCCTTACTGTAATGTCTTTGAAGCACTGAATACATGTGAGAGTAAACTCCTGTCAGTGCCATTCCTACTCTGCAGCCTACCACAGTGGCTGGAACTTTTGAGTGCTGCGGTTAGTATAGCCAAAATACACATATGGAAATGTAAAAATAAGGAAGGTTAACTACTCCAAGGTTCTTGTGCTTGGAAAAGAGAGAGTAGGATGGCAGTAGTGAGTAGCATGGAGATGGTGAATAAAGGGCAATTATTTATTTATGTTGATTTGTAGTACCATAATCAGGGCTATCTGATTATCTCTTCATCAGGAACTGTAGTGATGGGACAAGGGGCAATAGGTTCAGGTTTTAACAGAGGAAGTTTAGGTTAGATCTTAGGCACAAATTCTTCCCTGTGAGGGTGCTGAGGTGCTGGCACAGGTTAGGGTTAGGGTTCTCTGTTAGGGGTATTTCCAGCTAAGTGACCCTGATCAGAGGGCTGGAGCATCTCTCCTATAGAGCCAGGCTGAGAGAGCTGGGCTGGTTCAGCCTGGACAAGAAAATGCTCCTTAAGGGGAGACCTTAGAGCAGCTCCAGTGCCCAAAGGGGCTGCAGGAAGCCTGGAGAGGGGCTTGGAACAAGGGCCTGTAGGGACAGGCCAAGGGGAATGGCTTTAACCTGCCAGAGGGGAGACTGAGCTGAGCTCTTAGGCAGAAGCTCTTCCCTGTGAGGGTGCTGAGGCGCTGGCACAGGGTGCCCAGAGCAGCTGTGGCTGCCCCATCCCTGGCAGTGTTCAAGGGCAGGTTGGACACAGGGGCTTGGAGCAACCTGCTCTAGTGTGAGGGTGGTGAGGCACTGGAACAGGTTGCCCAAAGAAGTTGTGGATGCTCCATCCCTGGCAGTGTTCAAGGCCAGGCTCGACAGAGCCTTGGGGGTCATGGTTTAGTGTGAGTTGTCCCTGACTATGGCAAGGGACTGGAACTGGATGATCTTAAGGTCCTTTCCAACCCAAACTATTCTATGATTCTATGATTCTAATTTATCAGATGTGAAGTAAATAACAAGCAGAAGAAAGCCATTTTTCACACAGTATATGGCTGATAGTGAGACTCGTCTGTTGGTGGTGTCATAGGTTTTTATATGTTTTAAAAAGCAATTAGAAGTGTTCGGTGAGGGGAAGAGTCATCAGGACCTCCTGCTACCATCTGTTCTTTACTTCATACCTGGTTTTGGCTGTGGTCAGAAATAGATACTGGGCTTTGCCTTTTCATCTGATGCATTGGAGCCCTTCTTAGCTGCTTTGGGGGTCCGGGAAAACAGAATATGTTATCATAGCATCTCTATAAATGTATATTCCTTCCGTCTTTTCTTTATCTTTTTCTTCCTTAGGATTCATTTGATTCCTGGCTTTATTGACTCAGAACAAGCAGACTGGATGTTTGAACAGCTCCTCCAAGACATACCCTGGGGTCAGCGAACTCACATCAAACAGGGTAAGGAGTGTGGAGACCAACTTTTCAGGTCATTCCAGGCCACTTCCATACCAAAATCTATGCATTATTTATCACTGGTTTTCGGTTCACATATTACCACTCCTACACATTTCCTTCTAGGTTTTTGATGTGCATCTGAGGAGTACTGCTGCTTATTTTTCACTCTTAGCACCATGTTGCTATTGCCAATTAAATAAGTCTTTCCAAATTAAAATTGTCTGTCTTAAAAATCTTTACATTTTACTACCTCTCTCCTGTCATCTCCAGTTCTTTTTCCCACTCTTTTTTCAGATGAAGCCTGTACTCTCCATCCCTTCATACTGTCTCACAGTGATGTTACAAAAACTGTGTTCTTTGAGGTTTCTGTCACCAGGAATAGCTTTTGCCTCTCTCACTTAAAATCCCAGCAGAGCAGGTTTCTTTTCCCTTGTCTTTGCTTATTAGGTGCAGTATGCAGGAAGTGAAGAGGCTGCTATTCTGGATTTGTTCACTAAGGGGCACCTGTTACAGCTACATTTCTCTTCAGTCAGGAAAGGATGTAAGATAATGTATCAGAGTTGTTAGTGGACAAGGCTGGGAAATGTCTTCAACATCTGTATTTACATCAATATCTGCTTTCAATAAAGGTACCATATAATAGAGAATATTACCTGTGAATCATGAGAAATAGCTACCAAGATAGTCTTTTCAGAAGTTGAAAGTACTTTTAACTTGATTTCTATTACACAGCAGAGCACACAAATATATTTGGCCTACAAGGATTTTGGGGAGGGACTCTTCATTAGGGACTGTAGTGATAAGACTAGGGGTGATGGATTTAAACTGAAACAGGTGAAATTCACGTTAGATATAAGGAGAAGTTCTTTACTGTCAGGGTGGTGAGGCACTGGAATGGATTGCCCAGGAGGCTCCATCTCTGGCGGTGTTCAACGCCAGGTTGGATGGGGCCTTGGGTGACGTGGTCTGGGGTGAGGTGTCCCTGCCCATGGTAGGGGGGTTGGAACCTAGGGATCTTAAGGTCCTTTCCAACCCAAACCATTCTATGATTTGACAAAATATTACTTGTCCAACCTTGCTGATTCTGCTTCTGTAATGCCCATTGGTGCTGCAGTCCTTCCAACTTTATCTTTTCATCATCTGTCAGTTTTCAGGTCTTTTGATAAGGCAACTGAGAAAGTTTTCCTGTTTTTCATTGTTTAGATGTATCTTTTGAGGAACCAAGGCTTACCTCCTGGTATGGGGAACTTCCTTACACGTACTCCAGGATAACAATGCAGCCAAACCCAAATGTACGTATATATTTACAGTTTTCTTCTGTTATTATCTATGGAGAAATCCTTTCCAAAGATTCAGACACAAAAAGTCCCTCTATCTTCTATTTTTATCTGGAGTATTAGCATTTCATTTGTAATCAGTAACAGATTCTAGTGGACCGTGGACAACTTCATAAAACGAGTGTTAATGAGTGGGTTGGCTGAGAATGACATGATTTAGTAGCTCAACACTGGCAAAAGGAAGTTATCAGTCCAGAGTTTAAAGTTCTGCTTTTGAGTTATTGTAACTTTGGACAAAACTCCGAATTGTTCTGTGTGACCTACTCAATGCACATCTGTAAGGGAGGGCTTCTGCCTAAGAGCTCATCTCAATCTCCCCTCTGGCAGGTTAAAGCCATTCCCCTTGGCCTGTCCCTGCAGGCCCTTGTCCAAAGCCCCTCTCCAGGTTTCCTGCAGCCCCTTCAGGCACTGGAGCTGATCTAAGGTCTCCCCTTCAGGAGCCTTCTCTTCTCCAGGCTGACCCAGCCCAGCTCTCAGCCTGGTGCCAGAGCAGAGGCGTTCCAGCCCTCTGATCAGGGTCATTTATCTAGAAATACACCTAACAGAGAAAGATGGTATGTTGAGGCTCCTGCAGTGTATCCAATAGGTTATAAACCCTTTAAACAATGGGTAAGCATTGTAGGAAGGTGGTGCAGACTCAGTTATTAGAGGTGGATACTAGGATGTAGTTCCTGCTGCTTGTTCCTTCTGCCAGTGAAGCACTGGGAGATTTGGAATCAGTTCTTTATCCTCTCTTGTTCATTTGATCTTTTTTTTTGCTTATATAACAGACAAAAATTCTGGCCTACATTGGCTTTGGCTTTTCTTCTTTTATATGTACTTATGTAGTACTTAAATGCACTCTGACAGATGAAAGTCGTGATGTAGGTTTGTAACATTAAACAACGATTCACTGCACTTGACTTGCACAGGAATGTGCAGAGCTGCTGGGGGCCATGGGCACAGCAAGATGTTAGCAGAGGGAAGGATGAAATCCAGGACTTGTGACATTGGTTTTGAGAACCACTGAATGTCAGAGTCTAAACCCCAAGAGCTGGTGAGTTGGGCTGAAGGAGCAGCAGAGTGGGGACAGAGGGCTATGCTGTGACAGTGTTAGGCAAACTGTTGTCTCTTGTTCTGTGACAACACATGCAGCAATTGAGATCATTTAGTCACTGACTGCAACTTTCTGGATGTGCTGTGCCCACCAGCAAAGGCCAAGTAACTCAGATGTTATCAGATCCCTGTGTTAAACTCCTTTAACTTGGCCATCAGGGTGAAAAGCCAGGTATGCATGGAAGACTTGCACACCTTTTGTGTTAGTTATGAACTCCCAATGTTTATCCATGGTCAGTTCAAGCAGGTTTTACTCTATGGACTTTCTCACCTTTCAGTTACTTGAGGTGGCTGGCTATGTTACTTACTACAAGTGGCAGACTGGCTTCATAGCTTTAAGAGATGATGTAGTATTGAGTGATAGGTAACATGCATGTTTTGCAGACAGCCTGTTCTTCAACTGTTCTGAAAATGTGATCAGAATTATTTGGGGGCACTTGTTTGGTTTCAAGTCTGTTGTGATTAAAGTACAGTATATTTTGTTTTCCCCTTATGTTCATATGTTACCTGCTGCTGGCCTGTTTTCTCTGTATTTACCCTACTCCTGCTGTGCTGATTACAGTGGCATCCTCTGCTGACCATGCTGAAGGAGCGCATTGAAGAGTTCACTGGCTACACCTTCAACTCTCTTCTATGCAACCTCTACAGAAATGAGAAGGACAGTGTAGACTGGCACAGTGATGATGAGCCATCACTAGGAAAAAATCCTGTCATTGCCTCACTCAGCTTTGGTGCTACCCGGACCTTTGAGATGAGGAAGAAACCCTCCCCTGTGAGTGTTCATATCACATTGAGAGAGCAATATAGTTACTAAATATGTTTAGCATTTTCACCCTGGTTAGAGAACTTAATTATTAAAAGTGTTTAATAGTAGTTAATAAAAGCACAACTTGTAAAGTTCTGTGGACTAAGCATAGGGATCAGAAATCTATTGCATGGAATGTGATGTCTTGAGGAGGATGGGAATGGGACCACTCTAATAATGTGCAGTGAAGTTGCAACCTGGGCACTCTTCTGCCCAAATAAGGGCCTTTTGTGTTACTTAAAATGCAATCAGTGATGATAGAAAGGGACTTTCACTGTGTAAATGAACCAAAGAATTGATACCATTTTCTTCATCACTGTGCAATGCATAGTGTAGCTGGGATGAAAAGTAGCTCTGACTGCTCTTGTAAGTAAAAATCCTCTTAATAATATTTGCATTTTGGCTTGTGTGTGTTCAGATTGAGAGTGAGTGAAGGAAAGAGCATGTTTCTTTTCCCTAAAATATTGAGAATACAGAGGAATTGTCTGAGCAGCCAGGGATCAGGTAAGGAAAGATAAGGCCCTGACAGGATTAAAGCTGGCCAGGGACAGTAAGGCAGTAAGAAAAGCTGCCATAAGCACATTGAGGATAAAAGAAAGTCCAGGGAGAATGTGGGCTCAATGTCAGGGCAGTCCCATGCACAATTACAGTCTGAGCAGAAACTGGATTAAGAGCATCCCTGAGGAGAAGGACTTGGTCGTGCCAGTTGATGAGAAGCTCAACATGATTCAGCAGTGAATGCTTGCAACCCAGAAAGCCGACCTTATCCTGGGCTGCATCAAAAGGACTGTGAGCAGTAGGTCAAGGGAGTTGATTCTCCCCCTTGGCTGCATTCTAGTAAGACACCACACACACACACACACACACACACACCCCCGCAGTCCTGTGTTCAGCTCTGTGGCAACAGCACAAGAAGGATGTGGAGCTGTTGGAGGAAGTCCAGAGGAGGTCATGGAGATGCTGTGAGGGCTGGGACAGCTCTGCTCTGGAGCCAGGTTGAGAGAGCTGGGCTGGGTCAGCCTGGAAAAGAGAAGGCTCTGAAGGGGAGACCTTAGAGCAGCTCCAGTGCCTAAAGGGGCTACAGGAAACTTGGAGAGGGGCTTTGGACAAGGACCTGTAGGGACAGGACAAGGGCAATGGCTTTAACCTGCTAGAGGGGAGATTTAGATAACTGTCGCATCTTACTTCACAGGCTAAACAGAGATCTTTACTTTGATAAGGAGACGTGTGTGGAACATCCTTCCAGGAATTACTTGGCAATTTAATAGAGAATACTCTTTCTAGATAAAATGCTATGTTTGGGAATGCTGTGTTTACAAGTCAACTAAAACCTTAGATTTTGCAATTGGTATTTATCCAAGTAAAGGAATCAAGTCACACATTCATGTGTTGTGAATACAGGCCTCATTTTAGGGTATCCTGCTTCAGGTGTCTTTTCTGCGTGTGTAGGCTTTGAGCATGTTGGGACAAAGCTTGCTGTCTGCTTATAGTGCTATTTATTCTGAGTAAGTAATGCAGAAGGGTGACGATTATCAGCCTATTGGATAAATGTATGCTGACAAACTGAAGTCTGCCCATCCAGAGTCACCTTGGTAAGCTAGTTGTGAACAGAAAATGTCAGAATTTGATCCAGAAAACAAATAATCTGTATTTTTTGCCACTTCTCTAAGTTGTAAATTATGTTGTCTGAAATGAATGTAATCCCTGAGCATGAGATCACATAACCATTGCATTATGTCAGCGGGCATCAGTGCATTATGTCACTGGGCAAAGCATGAGTAAGTATGCTGTGATGATAACACAATGTCAGGTGGAAAGCTCAGTTCCTCTGGGAAACTGTAATTGGTGCTTAGATTAACTTCTACATGTGTACATGTGTTCCCCTTCGATTTATCAGGATCAAAGCCACCTAGGTTTCAGTATAAACTTTGCAGTTTCCCTCTTAAAAATCAAACCCAGTTCTTGAACAAGATGTCTTTTTGTTCTGGTTTCTATTTTCTGTGAAGACACCACTATGAGCAAAAGGGGAAATTCAGTCTGTGCCATTCATAACTCACTGCCTTCTTTGATCTGTACAGCATGATTTCTTCCCTTTTCTTTCTAAGATTGGTGATTTTCCACAGATGTATCCTTCAAGCTCTCCTCATTTTATTTCTTCAGTGCCTCTGACCTGATCTTTCTGCATCTTCCTACCTATGAAGTGTATTCCTTTTGCAAGTGTGATATACTTGTTCCTAAGGTATGATCCCCATGCGCAAAGTGATCTTTGAATGAATTACTATTAACTGCATCTTGTGCCTGAGGGAATTCATACTTAATGTTCACATGGCACACATTGTGTCTTTGCACAGTCCCAAAGCCTGCAATTTTCAGAGAGCATCCTATGACACTCCATGCTTTGCCAAGTGGGAGTTACAACAGGCTCTGATGGAAATTACAACCTTTCAAGCCATACCACCAAAGAAGTGATTTTCATACTCCATTGTAATGTAGCATTCTCCCTTTTATTAAGAGAGAGTTCAATGTAGATATTTGATGATGACTTTGTTCAAAAGCAAGTTAGAGGAAGAGGAATGTACTCTAGGGAAAAGGGATTTGGATTAACAGTCATCACAGGCAGCAAGGCTCTCCCTGGTTTGTAGTCTGCCTGTATCAGTACATAGGGTTTTCCACAATTAAGTTTTCATTAAGGAGAAAAAGAGAAAGAAAATCCTTATGCCCCCAAAATTAAACCTTTTTGAGGGCCAGCATTCTAGTATTTCAAATTCTAGAGTTTCAAAGGCCTTAATTTTCTTCTGTTCATGTGCTTTTAAGTGTTTTGAGATGAAAGATGAAAAGATACAGTGAAAATACAAGACGAAAAATACCATGATAGAAGCTCACTGTGAATAAATGCTACTGGGAAAAAAGAGAACTAAAGTGACTGCCTGTGTGTGATCATGTTCTGGGTACAAAACAGCATGTACCACAAGTCAGGTAATGCCTTGTAGGGCTATTGGAGAACACCAGAGCAGAGTGTTCAGAGACTTCTTGTCATGTTGCAATTACTTTCCATATTATATCTTGAAGTGAAGTTATTAGAGAATAAAATCCTCTTTCCCTAACTGCAAAGACAATCAGTACTATTGATTGGTTGGTTTTTGTTAGTTAAGTGCCACTGAGTTTGTTCAGTGGTGAGGGGAAGGAAAGGTTCAGTCCTTTGTTCTTCTTTTTGGTGAATGCTGTACTGGATGAGTAAGTGTTCATCATATAGTAGGTGGTAAAGGCGTATAGAGACGTATGTAACCTATTTGAATCTGCATCAACAAGCATCCCTTGTAAATAAGTAGAAATAATTCTTACTCAGATCTCAGCCTTATCTGTGTGAAACAAGCTACAAATACATTTCGGGAGTTAAAATGCCCACTGGAATTAAGGAGATTTCATGGAAATGAACATGATACCAGAAACTCTACCCCCTGGAGTTGTTCTTTTTTAGCATTCTTTCTTCTACATACTGCCTTTTGTGTTTATTTGGAGCAGTTGTGTGGTTGTAGCTGATGTTTTGCCTTTGCTTTAAATGGTTTCAGGGGATTTTTGGATGCTTGCTTGGTGGATCCAAGTCTTCAGTGAAGTTATCTGGTTTGCTTTAAATGGTTTCTAGGTTTTTTTGGATGCTTGCTTGGTAGATCCAAGCCTTCAGTGAAGTTATCTGGCTCCTTTTATTTTCTGCTTCTAGTAAATTACTTAAACTTTTTATTGCCTATTTGTTCCCCCCCCCCCCCCATCACTGTAGCTCCTGCCTACACTGAAACCAAAAGATGAATGCTTTGGTTTAGAGCTGTGATTCATACACAATCCACACTCAGTGTATTGGTTTAGTCAATAAGTCCTCTCTCGTGCTTGCCCGCAGCATGTGTCACCACTGCATCGTGACCTTGGCCTGTTCTTCACTTGGCCTCAGGTCCCATGTCCCACTTGTACATGACTTAGTTGTCCTGCTCTACAGGTATTGATTTCACTTAGATGAAAAATTGGATCTTTAGGATACAGTCTCACTGCCATTTGTAGTGTTACTTACTCTGCTCAACTCAACCAATGCCAGGTTATCTCATGAGGTCTTTCTGGAAGCTGAATGTGAAATGTTAGTTGTCCCTGCCCATGGCAGGGGGGTTGGAACTTGATGATCTTAAGGTCCTTTCCAACCCTAACTATTCTATGATTCTGTGATTCTATGATATTTAGTGTCTCACTGAGCTCCTACATCCCACTGGAAGTTGCTCTCTAACAAAGGTCTAGATATATGTAAGGACACCATAAGGTGTAGTTGTGCAATGAAGTGCTGTGTGAACTGTGGAAGGAGTTAGGAAGCCAGCTGTCAGGTTGCCCTTCTTCCATCTGTAACCAAGGAAACTGGTGAGTGCTGGGAAGGGAGGGAGTTTCACAAGTGTGTTAGATAATAACAGGATGTTCATGATGTTCTAAGAATCAGCCTTCAGATGGGTCTGTCCTTCAAATGAAACGCTAAACCACTCTGTCCATGAGTAGCTGTTCTAGCAGAAGTTAAAGATCTTTCAGTTCTTTTGCAAACAGCAGAAAAATAACCCTTCATGTCCCAACAGGCCTAATTTAAGATGAACATGGGAATATATGGAGCACAGTAGAAAGAGAGGCCTGGATCAGGATTAAATTTTCAGATTGGCATCAAGGAGACTTGCAGACAGCAGTGGCTGCAGAGGAGGAGGCGTTTTCTGCCAATATTGGCAGGACTTGAGCAGTTACAGACAAGCAGAGAGGAAGATGTGAATGCTTTAGAGCTGGCTTGCAGGCTGCTAGGTCAGCTGCAGAAAGGCTGGGGGAGTTTAAAGATAGTCCTGTGTAGGCAGGGAAGTGGATTACGTGGGGAAAGGGCAATATAACTGATACTCATTCTTACAGAATCCATAAAGAAAAGCTGCAGTGAGGATTTCATCAGAGGCAGTGAGAATAAACAGGTAAAAATGCAGAAGTATTGATTGATGAGACCACTTTGTTGTGGAGCAGGGTGTTCCCACAGCTGAGGGTGGAGGAATAAACTGGAAAAGAGGGCTACAAGCAAGAAGGAAGTCTGAAAAATAAATTAGAAGTTTAGTAAGGGGAATTTTCTTGGTAGTAGGTAAAGCAGAAGACTGGGAGCCAGCATTCTCCATGAAGGCAGCTGACTTTAGCCTTTGAAACTTAATTTTGCATCATTTGCATGTATAACCTCATTATTTTACATTCTACAGGATGTTTCCATTTACTTTTCCTTATAATAACACTATCCAGAACCCACTTCCTGCTGCTATCTCAATGTGCTTGCCTGAGACCTAAGAAACAAGCTTAGGTGATTTATACTAGATATTTTCTCTTTCTTAACCTTCTTGATTTTGATACCATGTTAAGAAAAACTAACCTTGATGGGATCCAGGAATGCATACAAATTTTATAATAACAGCTTCCCATCAACTAATGCTGACCTTTCCTCACGTATCTAACATAGCTACTTGAATTAAGCATAAAAAAGAAGTTTTAACCAGTGTACTTGGATAGTGTAAAGTTTGGATTGTATTCGATGTGCAACTCAAGATTCTCAAATACTAAGCAGAACAGTTGCGTTACTAGACCTGTTCTTGGAAGCATCTGGTTTTGTAATACATATACAGAGTTATGAATTGACCATATAAGTTACCTGATGCATTTCTTTCAGTGGTTGTTACCAGTATTTAAAGAAAAACAGGTATTTTCGTCTTTAGATATCAAGAATAAATTTCTTTCATAAACTTGATGTCTCAAACTCAGCTGAGCTTTCTGTATGTCTGACATCAGCTCTAGAGATAAGAGTTCTGGAATGAAATTGGATGGACAGTATTGGTAACAACATCTAAGACAGGAAAACCTGTTTGTCTGACTTTGCCAACTCTGCAAAACCAACTGACATCAAAATCTCTTCTTCTAAGTAAAACTAAGCTCAGAGATGTCACATTTTAACCAGAAGGTAACTGTTTTTCCATCCTGACTTTCTAAGACAATAGGATGTTTTCTTCTACATCATTTATCCTTTTTAATCAAGATGAGCAAGAGATAAAAATAAGTCCACTCTTCATCCACAAACTGGAATGATGTAATCCTGTGAAATAGGAAACAGCCATGCAATGGTATTTCTCTGCCTTTCATCACCAGTCATGTTTATAATGCCTGTTTTTGAGGGTTTTTTTCCTTGTTTCCTCTGAAGTTTAAGAGAACATTTTTGGCATTCTACCTTACATTTCATAGAGCAACATAAATGGCTAATAATTCTAGGAGCTTAAAAGTATGTTTTGCATTGTCCTTACAAAGAATATCTATTACAAGTGGTTCTGACTGCTTCCAGCACTCCCTGATTCCAAAGGCTTAGTGAGCTTAATCACTGGCACAGCCCTGGGCCTTTGGCTATCCCCAGGAAATGCACAAATACTGAATAGCCAGCCAGTGCTGCCATTTGCACCAGCAGTATTGAATAGCCTTGCTCTGTCACACTGCGACTTGTGAACAGAAAGGGTAATGGTGTGAAAAAAGAGTGAATTACATCAAGTGGTGCTTTATATTATCAGGAATTGATTTGATCCCAGCTGAGCTCTTTTGCATTTTAGAGGATTCACGGTCATCTTTCTATCTGCGTCTCTTATACACACACACACTCCCAGCTCTGAAAATCGTAGAATCATAGAATGATTTGGGTTGGAAAGGACCTTAAGATCATCCAGTTCCAACCCCCTGCCATGGCCAGGGACACCTCACACTAAACCATGACACCCAAGGCTCTGTCCAGCCTGGCCTTGAACACTGCCAGGGATGGAGCATTCACAGCTTCTTTGGGCAACCTGTTCTGGTGCCTCAGCACCCGCACAGTAAAGAACTTCTTCCTTACATCTAACCTGAACTTCCCCTCTTTCAGTTTGAACCTGTTATCCCTTGCCCTATCCCTATGGTTTAAGTCCAGGACATAATTCGCCCAGTAGCTGATACTTCACCTCCTTATTGTGAGCTTTTCAGCAAGCCATGAACTATAAAAAAGACAAACCTGTATGAAGTTTGGCCACTGCACAGTTAAACTTAGCTAACTTAGTTAAGTAGTTAGTGTCTGTGCTTTGAAAGAGTTGTGCTTCATCTGAAGACTTAACAAGTTCCCTAATTATTTACCTCTATTTGAGCAGTCTGTTTTGTTCAGTGATGATACAATTTAAGACAACTTGTTTTATGAGGAAGAGGAAATTTCTTTGGATAGGAAAAGTTCTTCATCTAACAGATGATAATAACAGATAATGTCCAAACCATGACAAATTCCTAACAGGAGGAAGACGTGTATTTTTGATGAAGTAGTAAACTGTTGGGATGAGGGTGGCTATGGCAGAATGATGTCTCCATACACAACTATTTATTCCATGAGTGGATCTTTCCAAAAGGTTTGCAGCCTTTGCACTGGATGTAGGAACCTGTTGAACTTAACCTGTATTTTACAGGTAGTGAGATGCAATGGCTTCTTTCATCTTGAAAATGCTCAGCTCCTGAACTCTTTATGAAATAAGGTGACAGAGAGGTTTAGTTAGACTTCTTGATCTTTTAAGAACTCCCTTTCCTCTTCTCCCACCACAGCTTTGTAAGCTCTGCTATAGAGGGCTGGTTTCCTACCAAATGCACTTGCCTGCTTCTTCAGTGTCTAATGTTTCTCTTTAGGAAGAGAATGGAGACTATACTTATGTAGAAAGACTAAAAATCCCACTTGATCATGGGACTCTACTGATGATGGAAGGAGCTACCCAGGAGGACTGGCAGGTAAGAACTCCTTGACACAGTGCTTTACTTGCAATGCAGTTTTCTCAATATGCATGAGGCACTCCCATAGAGGTATGGGACATTCTGCTTCCAGTGACACAGTTGTTTCCCAGCCCATTAATACTTCTGTCAGAGCACCCACATAAACAGTGGGTTCTCTTTCAAGTCCTAAGTGATGTAATGGGAGTCAGCTCAGAAGTTCCAGCACTGAAGTTCAGCAATGAAGGTTGCAGCCTGCTGCTGGAAAGAGCAAAATCACTCTAGGAACTTGGAATATAGAAAAGTTGCAATTTAATTTAACAAGTCTACAATAATCTATAAGGATCTTTTGTCTTCAGTGGCTCTGAGCAGTCAGAACATGAAGCTTTTGCTTTACTGAAATGTTAATAAAAAGCCATCACAAGAAATGAAGGGGTTTTACCTGGTTTGATTACCTGTATTTTAAATACACAAGCTCATGATTTGTTTGTTTGTTTTTCCCTAATCTCACTTCACAGCATCGGGTGCCTAAGGAATATCATTCTAGAGATGCAAGGATCAACTTGACCTTTAGGATGATTTATCCAGAACCTGATGGAGTTTGGAAGTGAAGAAACACTTTGGGCATTGTTGGATGTAAACCCATAGCAGGGCCAGGACATCAGATCACTACAGACTTAAAGGAAGCCTTACAGGAACAGAGTTCTTTCAAATACCTGACGGGGAGAAGAAATGGTATTGTGAAGATGTGTGACAATCAAAAGCTGCCTGTGTTATGTGGACAGTGCTGTTTTGTTTTCAGAAGTGATAGGATATTAAATCACAGGCTTGAAGTTCATTTGCAATGATCATTCTTAAAAGAACACAAAGCTCATGAAAGATCTGAGAGCTACCAACTGGAGCAGAAAGGTTCAGTGGGCAATTTTGCACCTTCTCTTGTCTTCCCTTTACGCCAGCTAGTAATCTGTGTTCTAAGTAACAACAAGACAGGATTCTTTTATGTAAAGCCAGCTGTATATGCTGTGTGTACAGAAATAAGAAAGCTGTATTACACATTTCAACAAGGGGTAGGGCATTGCTTTGTATTTGTGGGTTACAAAGTCTTTTCCAGTGAAGCAGTCAGTTTCATTATTTATATGACTACTTGAATTATAGTGGTATCCAGTGGAACAGAGGCTCAAGGCTCCCTTCTGCTGTGCACTCTGTGGTCAGGCTTTACTGTAAACTGTTTGTCCAGGTACACAAAACAAAGGCAAACAATGGAGGCACCTTAGCCATGAGCCTTATCAGCAGGTTAAAGTTGCCTGTAGCTTGAGCATTAACAGTCCTTCTCCATCCCTGCTGGCTTAAAACTGCTACCTCTGTGTCACAGGCAGGGAAAGAGACACAAAGAAAACATCACTTGCAGAGTTTGCTGATCAATTCTTAGTCTCTTTCCTGGTTTTATTTATAGCACAGCTAAGGTGTAGCTTCCAGTGATTTCAGGTGGGACAGGACATGTCAGCATCTCTAAAAATTAGTCTGGTGCTGCCAGATTTGATACCCAGAAGAACCGGTCCAAAGATTTGGACCCAGATTATTGTCATCACCATGTAAGTCAGTTGCAAAGCTACACCGAGTATAGTAGCAATCAGGTGCAGCACTCATCCTGGTGCTACTGCTCTTAGGTTAATGCATATTGCATTAAAGAATATTACTTGGAGTGTTATCTCTCAAACCTGTGCTGTTACAGAGAAGCAGCAGCTCAGACCTGATTCTAGGTTGGCTGGAGTTAGTTGGCCTGCCCTAGATAAGTCTCACCAGATGACTGCCCTACACATGTTAAGTCAGTTATATTGCCTACATGGTGAAGTTCTCACTGCAGCTAAGTGGTATCCACTATACTGGATCAAAAGGTTTGGTATGTCTTCATTTTCTGCCTGAAGCAGGATCTAAGCATGGGTCAATACTCCATGCCTTGTTGTTAAAGCATTGTCCCTCATCAATGCAAGAAAAAGTTGGTGTGTAGAAAATGTCTGTATTTCCTTAACCGGTGTTTGCTGTAGTTTAAAATTGTGGTTTGCTGAGAGCAGCCAAGTTATCAATACTTAGTTATGCCTTTATTTTAATGTTATTGATGACTGTGATGAGCCGTTTCAATCCCTGTGCTCTGAAATTGGGCAGAATCATTTTCTTTGTGTATCAAAAGACTCCAGAAGCAGCTTCTCTACGTAAAGCACCATGCACCTTTTGAAACAGTTTATTCTAAAATGAATGAATTATATTAGAAGGCTTACTTTGTTATCTGGGAATGTCTCACTTTCATCTCAGTTTGTATAGAAATACGGTTTTGGACTATATGTAATGTTAATTCGTTGCTTTTTTAAGCTAAGGTATGGGCTCTGTGGTGTATCTATCTCCTGAGAACTGGTGTTGAAGGAGTCAGATGCTTCTTCCATGTTTACTTTCTTTGGGTAGCTGGAGCTTTGTGTGCATTCATGCATGTGTGCCCAGCTCTGGCAGTCCTGACAGTGTCCTTGTCCATAACCAAGGGACAGTGCTGATTTCTCCAGGTATTCTGACAAGACAACACTTTAACCTTTATGGGTTCATCCAATATACATTTATTTACACTGTATTAAGAGCAGTCATGCTGCAAGAATGAGTAGGAGATGGGGACTAAATGGAAACATTAAACCCCCAAACCTCAACTGCAACTGGGTTGAATTCATTGAAGCTATGGTACTTAATGGGGTAGTAGGGCCCTGGAGGCTGATACTGTTGCAGAAGAGCAGTGTTTCATTTAACTTTCTCACTTTCAATGTAGAATGTTGGCAAATTGTGGTTTAGTTGCTTTACTTCCTGTGATCTGGGAGAAGACCAAGGTTTCCTCCCCAGTAATAAAGTGATTTGTAGGGAAATGCTATATCCCATGGAGCTCTCTTGGTGATAACTTCTGTTGCTGGTGTCTGCTGTGTTCTGCTCATTCATGTGTCAACTGTGCTGCTGCTTATATCCAAATCAGGTTGACAGTGGGGAGAAGGCACGTGGCATCCTTCCTCCCTCTGTCCTGGGTGCAAGGGGAACAGTTGGCCTAGAGGTCAAGTTTCTTTGTCAGCTGGGAACCTGTGGGTCCTTCCTTCCTCCCCCCACCTCCTCCCAAAAAAGCTGCCTAGCCAGGGAGCAGCGGATTGCAACCTCCTGCCTGCTGGGACAGAGGAAATGGCTTAGAGCAGAGGAGAGATTCCAGCCCACATCTCCCCAGGACATCTTTCTGCAGGGACAGTTTTCCTTTAGGCAGAAGGACCCTGAATGCTGCAAGTGCTCTGAGAGTTCTCATAATGGATGTGTGCAAAAGTGAGATTTGGCAGGGGGTTGGAAATAGATACTCTTTAAGGTCCCTTCCAACCCAAACCATTTAAAGAGTCTACGAGAAGTCTTGAGCCTGGTGGTGTTCTCATGGCACCTATAGATCTCCCTAGAGACCAGAGCAATTTCTGATGCTACTGTTGACCTGTTTCTGCTGTTGAAGTGCAGAAGGGAATGTATTTAGATGGGTAAATATGCATTAGGTTCCATTCTTTAAATTCAGGATAGGTGGAGGGACCTCTTCCCTCATTACATGGATTTGAAGGCAATCTTTCTAAAAATGCTGCCCAAGAGATGTTCCCGTTACAAGGATTTCTTCCTTCCCGGCACTGTTTTGACAGGACAATATTCCTGGCCAAAAGCCTTTTGAAAAGAAGATTTAAACTCAGATACATTACATTACATTAAATACATTGTTTATCTGAAAACAAAGGTTTATACTTACACAGATTTGGGGATGGGAACTTGCCTGGGCTTTTTGGTTTGGCTGTTATCACCAGACTCGTTAATCTAAGCACGGAGTAATTTGTCCATACGAAACAATGGAGCAGGTCCTAAGAGCTGCTTTACCTACAAAGCCCCTCTGAATTTATTTTCCACATTCCTTATATTCTTCCCATGTCTCCCAAACTACCTGTCATAGCCTTTTCCTTTCACCTCTCCTTTGTTCGTATTTATCCCTAGTTTCCTCTCATGTGTTCCCTGCTGCAGGTGTGGTGCAGAAGATCTAAACTGTGAGTTCACTTTTTTTCCTGTTTCTTCATTCAGAAATGTCATTTTCCAGCAGGGAGTATGTGTCTTTTCCAAGAACAGCTGAAAAACTGCATTGCTCAAAGTTCTTCATTGTGGCTTTCAAACAGATGGAGTCTGCTGGTTACCCCAGTTAAGATTCCCTTCTCCCAAACAGCCGTCACTTAATAGAACAGCCCTCAGGCTTGATGGTGAGGAGAAGATGAATGGAAGCTGCCTTTGGTGAGGATGGATGGTGCCTGCCACCCTGAAGGAACATGCAGGATGGAGCTGTTCAGAGAAAAAGGGCAACTGGTTCCATCAGCAGTATGTAACCATTTATTTAACACCTGTATTAGCAATAATATTATTGATCAATCATACTGGTGGCAGGAATTGCTGCTTGCACTGATCATTTAATCACAGAACACTTGAATATTCAAGCACTAACTTTTGGTGAGGTTAGAGTAGATCAGATTGAATACTGTGCTGCTAAGCCACACCAGGTTGATCTGAGCACAGGCCATTTAATAACAGGAGCAAAGTTCTGTCATTTATCTTTGGTATTTCTTCTTTTCTAAGGGGAAAAGAAAATCTTTAGGATTTTCAGTTTTGATGAGCTTTAAAGCCATGGATAATGTTACTCCTCCTGTGTCAGATTAATTCTAACTATGTATTTTCCACTTGTCATGAGTGATGAGCTTATTGTAGCTACATACAGTAGTTTATAGCTACAGTAGTAATGTGGAAGGAGATGGAGTGCCAGGAAGGGGTTAAGAAACCTGAAGTTTCATGCCATAGTATTGGCAAAGTGCAGAAGACTGTTCTCCTGGGGTTTGGGATAGAAGAGGTATGATGGGTGCTGTGAATCCATAATGCCTCCTTCTCAATTGTTGCTACTATTGACTTAGCTAAAAAGCATTTAACACCCACTTTGCCTTTTCTGGTCATAAATCTTTTCAAGAGTGGATAAGAAACTTACCTCACTGTGTTTTGTTTTCAATGTGCTGCTTTTCCATCCTTGAGGTTTCCATAGCAACCTGAGCCATTTGTTTAAATTGGAGCTCACTGTCCTGTCCTCCCCGCACTGAACTTAGAATTCATAGAATCATAGAATCCCAGACTGGTTTGGGTTGGAAGGGACCTCAAAGCTCATCCAGTTCCAACCCTTGCCACGGGCAGGGACACCTTCCACTAAAGCAGGTTGCTCCAAGCCCCTGTGTCCAACCTGGCCTTGAACACTGCCAGGGATGGGGCAGCCACAGCTTCTCTGGGCACCCTGTGCCAGTGCCTCAGCACCCTCACAAGGAAGAACTTCTCCCTAATATCTAATCCAAATTTCCCCTCTGTCAGGTTAAAGCCATTCCCCCTTGACTTGTCACTACAGGCCCTTATTAAAAGCCCCTCTCCAGATTTCTTGTAGGCCCCTTTTGGTATTGGAAGACTGTTACAAGGTCTGCCTGAGACTTGAGCTGCACCAGTGAGGAGCAGGGAATCCTCCTCTCCTCACTTCCTTGCCCAGCAACATTTCTTCTGCAGCTGACATATTGCCTGGACCACCAGCACTACCCCAGCCACCATCCCAGCAGCGGCCATGCAGAGGGACAGAAACTCATGGGATTCAACAGCAAGGCTCTCCCCTGCACATTCAAAAGGTGGGTTTTTTTTTCCGCAAAACCCTTTTTTTTTAATCTATTTCATGGAGCAAAATATCTTTTTGAGCTTTTACACACCTGAGGCAGGATGTGTTTTATAGACTGCAAAAGGTAGTATTGAACTAGAACGCTAATTTCTACACTGCTTAATGGACAGAATCACAGTAACAAGTAGACACAGTAATACCTCCACAATTAAACCATGGGAGGTTAGAGGTTAATTTTACCCCAAGTGGCAGCAACTTGTACGAGCAGGAATATTCCAAGCAGTCTCTTTAATCTGTTAAAAGTACAGTTCCATTCTTTAAACAGCTGAGCTTTCAGCAGTCTCTGGCCTCCAGTTGTCTCAACCACACTTTTATCGTGTGTCCTTGTATCACTGTGCCTTGACACGTCAGTAGCAGTGCTGGGAGAAGCTGCCATCCCTTCTGACGCCCGTCAGGCCAAACAAGGGCAATTCAATGGAGTGCTTTTCGTCAGGGAACATTTTGCAGCCCTCTTTGAAAAACAAAGACTTTCATTCCTACATTTATTGTTAGTGGTGTGATGACAGCCAAATGCTGTTACCCTGTGACGTGCTACTGAAACCCTGACTGCTCACTTCAGTTATCACTTTACAGTTGAAACAATTCAATAGAGAGGGTAAAATAGTCCATTTGTGTGAGGAGCATTGTCACATTCGAACATTTTAGCCAGTGCTTTGTCCTAATGGCAGCAGGGAGAAGCTTTATGGGATTTACTGCACCTCATGGAAAGTCAGACAAGATTGAAAGTGAGATTTGAAGGGGTAGGAGCCCTGAATACACAGACTTTATATTAACTGTGTTGTATCATGAGCTCCTCACAAGTATCGACAAGTATTTGAACCTACAGTCATGCTGCAGGTACATCCTCACATTCCAGTGCTATAGGCAGTGTGCTGTACGATCCCCTGTGAGTTTTCTATCCTACTCATAGAATCATAGAATCATGGAATGGTCTGGGTTGGAAAGGACCTAAAGATCATCCAGTTCCAACCCCCTGCCATGGGCAGGGACACCTCACACTAAACCATGTCACCCAAGGCTCTGTCCAACCTGGCCTTGAACCCTGCCAGGGATGGAGCTTTTACCACTTCTTTGGGCAGCCTGTGCCAATGCCTCACCACCTCCAAAGTAAAGAACTTCTTCCTTGTATCTAACCTGAACTTACCCTGTTTCAGTTTGAACCCATAGACCCCAGACTCTGTCCCTTGCTTGTTACTCCAGCCTTGGCTCTGCTGTTGATGTGCCTGTGTGGCCCTGCTACTGCTCCTCCTCTCTCCTATCTCAACATTCACCACACTCCTGCCTTCAGCTGGCTCCTCTGCTTCTGAGGGTTCCTCATTACCATTCATCTTCTCTTTGGCCTTCACAGTCTTCATTTTAAAGTGGCCCAAGCCTGACCTGGCTGCACATGGCCAAACTATAACAGCATTCTTCTCACATGCCCTTGCTTGGAAGCTGAAACCTGGGTTTCGGTGACTTTACATCCCAGTGAAAATCCATGGCAGGTTTACACCTCCTGCGACTGCATCCCTGAAATGATTCAGCATTGGGAAGCAGCTTCTCAGCTGAATTTCCCATGCTTGCTGATTTAGGTTGATGTGGAAAGAAATTTTTCAGCTATAATTAGCTGAATTCAGACAAGTTGTATTATAAAAATGAGAACATTGTTTTGGTTGGGTTGGTTTGGGTTGGAAGGGACCTAAAGCTCATCCAGTTCCAATCCCCTGTCACAGGCAAAGACCCCTTCCACTAGAGGAGGTTGCTCCAAGCCCCTGTGTCCAACCTGCCCTTGAACACTGCCAGGGATGGGGCAGCCACAGCTTCTCTGGGCACCCTGTGCCAGCGCCTCAGCACCCTCACAGTGGATAGGTTAAGGTACGCTGCTGGGAAGCAGCTCATCCTGCTGGCTCTGGGGTTACCACATGCTCCATCTTGGAGCATGAGCCATGATGTCCAGGGTATCCACATTGGGAATGCCAATCTGCAGGTGTTTCTGTGGAAGCCTTGGGGTTGCAGAAGTTTCTTTTCCTATAGGACGAGGTGACTCTTTCTTTCCCTCCTCTTCTTACTTTTTCCCTTCTGTGGCATTCCTTCTGATACCCAGCAAGAGGAATAATAAGGAATAGCCTATAAGTGTGTTTCCTATAATCATATTGTTAAATGAGTGACCTGATGACATAAATTAATACCCCAGGTGCTATTTCAGCAGCATTAATCCTTTCTCCTGCTCTGCAAATGGCATTTAAACATCCCAAGGCCCCACATTTGCCGAGTGGATATTTTAATGTAAAACATGAAGCATCTGAAACATTCCCAGCCCCGGGTAAAGATTCCCTACGGCCCTGGCATCCAAAGTGACTTCAGGCCTGTACTATGCAGGCAAGAAATGTGCTCTGATGATCCACGTGGCAGAGGGCTTCTGTAACCTATACCATGAGGTCACATTTCAGTACCGGGAGCAACCGAGATTGAAGTCATGATTTAAACCACTGGAGTAAATATAGTTGGTACATTAGCGCATCGCAGGCCCAACTTGGGGGATTATGTCACAGGATATATTTTCTGAATTGTCTCAAATACAATCTTTAGGCCTCCTGGTTATTACCATGGTGATGTGGCTCCAACTCGGCATTGAAACCTCCCAGAGCATTTTCAAATCAGAATTGAATGAATGAAATGCTGTCTCTACCTTAAGTGAAGTCAGTTTGCCCTCAGATCGAACATTCTGTATGGAACCAGATGGGTAGTTTGGGCTCTGGATGCATGTGTTGAATTAAAGATGTTGTAGGGACCAGCCTTTCTTCAGCAGAACTTTGGATGCTCTTATGCTAGAGTGGATTAAATTTAACTTGCTTCATTTCATAGAATCACAGCCTGGTTTGGGTTGGAAGGGGCCTTAAAGCTCATCCAGTTCCAACCCCTGCCATGGGCAGGGACACCTTCCACTAGAGCAGGTTGCTCCAAGCCCCTGTGTCCAACCTGCCCTTGAACACTGCCAGGGATGGGGCAGCCACAGCTTCTCTGGGCACCCTGTGCCAGCGCCCCAGCACCCTCACAGGGAAGAGCTTCTGCCTAAGAGCTCATCTCAGTCTCCCCTCGGGCAGGTTCAAGCCATTCCCCTTGTTCTGTCCCTACAGGCCCTTGTCCCAAGCCCCTCTCCAGGTTTCCTGCAGCCCCTTCAGGCCCTGGAGCTGCTCTAAGGTCTCCCCTTAAGGAGCCTTCTCTTCTCCAGGCTGACCCAGCCCAGCTCTCTCAGCCTGGCTCCAGAGCAGAGCTGCTCCAGCCCTTGCAGCATCTCTGTGGCCCACTCTGGACTCATTCCAACAGCTCCACGTCCCTCTTGTGCTGTTGCCCCACAGCTGGATGCAGGGCTCCAGATGAGGTCTCACAAGAGCAGAGCAGAGGATGACAATCCCCTCCCTCAACTGAATGTAAGATGATTTCTCCACTGCCAGGACAAAGCTCCTGTGTCAGCCCAGAGCTTGTTGCAGGATGTAGTCCTCCAAACTGTTCTGCAGGCTCATCTTGTTGGAGGGCTGTGCTGAGGAAACACACTTTGTCCCTTGTCTTGCAGCAGAACCAAGTTGTGAGGAATAAAAACTGTTGTAAATGGGACTCTTGGAGAGAAAATTGTACTGCAGCAAGGGCTGTATGGGCTAAATTTAGCCATTAAAATCAACAGTAAGAAAACACATCCTTCTCTGAGCTGGAATGATTCAATTTGACCAAAAAGAAAATTGTTCCCTTATTAAGCTAATTGTATCTCCCAATTAAAAGGCTTCAAGCTGACCCTGGCCCTAAAGCTGCCTTGGGAAGCCAAGAAACCAAGAGTTTGCAGCCAGGTGCTTCATAAACCCATGGCTCTGACTGTTTCTCTTACTCTGGCAAGAGGCAAAGCAGCCAGGCTTCTAGAAACATGCTAGTGAGCGCCTTTGGTCCTCCTCTCCCAAATCCATGTTTCCTGCTTTGTTTTACCCTGTTTGAGCCAGGGCTGTAATGATAATGGTTTGTTTCCAATGCAGGTCCTGAAGCCTCGCCACTGCTAAAGCAGTTTGAAAGGCAGAGGGACCAGTCCCAAGTCTTACCCAAAGGCAAAGCTGAGACTTTCTGATGGTGAACTCCCCAAAACAAGTCCCTTTGTGGCTGCTGGAGTGTGGCACAGGACATGTGTGATGGATGGAAGCTTCACTGCTCTGCCTCTGCACAAAGAACTCGTTACATGGCAAACTGCAGTAACCTGGAGCTCGTGGTGGCACATGCTGGCTGGGGTGCAGGACCCATGGTAAGCTCACATCTCTCTGGGGGCTGATTTACCAACTGGTGCTTCCTGTGCCCCAGGTACCTCTATTGAGGGCACACCAAGAACTGACTGCTCAGGGCCTTGAGCTCACATTCCTATCCCCTCTCCAGCACAGACCAGGATTCCTGATGCTGTTGCTAAGCCTCTGCTTCCTTCCCAGTTCCTAACCAAGCTTCAAAAATATCCCCGAGTGGGTGAAGCTACCCTGGAGAATGCCTTTGTGGGAACAGTCTAACATTAGCCCTGCAGAGGGGACAGACTAATCATTTCAGGCTCTTCCTCCCTCATGCTTTTCTACTCCACTTCCCTCTAGCTCCTTTGCTATCCCTATCGTATGTTTTCCTTGCGCTGTTGGGTTTTTCCATCACTGACACTCCTTGGCACACACAGCGTTAGAGCGTGGTCCCAGCCGGCACTGATTTGCAAGCTTTTGTTTCAGCTCACTAATACTTGCATGCCGTTTTCCCTCGGAGGATCCGATTTTGCATCATTCCATGGAAGTCATTCAGAGCCCACAGGGGAATGGAAAATTTTAGGATCCCGTCTGAAAGGAAGAACATGGAGTGGCACTGAAGGTGTTTAAACTGCATTAGGGGGGGCAGAATTGGGAGTGAGATCCCAGCATCCTGCTTAACCCTCTGGTGCTGCTGGTTTCTTGTCTGGGGCTGTCCCATGGGATCCCTGTAGTTGAAGTCTGGCTCCTTGCAGCATTGGGGTGTTCAGATTGGGCTTGCCTTGGGGTTTCCTTTACCCACGTTATTCCGACAGTAGCGATCACTGCTGAAAGCTGCTGTGCCAAGTCTGTCACTATTCCTTTACAGCCATAGAAATCGTGGTATGGATGGAACAAGCTGCGAGGTGGGATGTGGGAAGCTGGGATTCTCGGAGTGCTCGGGAATGTAGGGAGGCCCCGGTAACGCACTCGATGCTCCCCCGGGCACTGCGGGGGTGCCTTGGGGATGGAGCTGGAGGTGAGGGGAGCCTCGGGATGAGGAGAGGGGCCGGGAAGGGGCGACGGGACCGAGGGCGAAGCCTCCGCAGGAGGCTCGGTCCCGGTCCCTGCCATTCCCCCCCCTTCACCGAGGGGATGGGGAGGGTTGGGGGGGACCGGGGGCGGTGACAGCGGTGCCGGGGAGACGTCAGGCGGAAGGGAAGAGCCCGCAGGCTGCGAGCGGGGCCCGCTGCCGTCTGAGCATGCTCCCGCGGGGGCAGCGACGGGATATATAACGGTGCCCAGGAGCCGGCGGCGGCAGCAGCAGCGGCGGATCCGCTGAGGACGGTGGGAGCCTCCGGTCCGCTCTCCGGTCCGCTCTCCGGTCCGCTCTCCGGTCCGCTCTCCGGTCCGCTCTCCGGTCCGCTCTCCGGTCCGCTCTCCGGTCCGCACCGCATCCCGCCGCATCTCACCGCATCTCACCGCACGGATCGGCTCCAAGCTCTGCCTCGTTCCTCTCCAAGCTCCGCTCCGCACGGTACCGCACCGCACCGCTCCTCACGGTACCGCATCGCACCGCACCGCTCCGCACCTCTCCGGAGAGCACCGCTCCTCTCCGCACCTCTCCGCGCGGTTCCGCCCCGCGCTTCCCCGTTCCCCGCCGGCCGGAGCCTCGGTGCCCGGTACGGCCGAAGCTCCGCGTCCCGCTCCGCCGGCCCCGGTCCCCGCGGCGGACGCTCCCGCGGGCGGCAGGATGGCCGCGAAGCCGGCCGAGCTGATGGGCATCTGCTCCAGCTACCAGGCGGTGATGCCGCACTTCGTGTGCGTGTCCGAGGAGTTCCCACCGCCCGCCCGCCCCGCTAAGAATCCCAAGGGAAAGCTGCGGCGGCCGCGGCAATCGCGCTTCAAGACGCAGCCGGTGACTTTCGACGAGATCCAGGAGGTGGAGGAGGAAGGGGTGTCCCCTATGGAGGAGGAGAAGGCCAAGAAGTCCTTCCTGCAGTCGCTGGAGTGCCTGCGGAGGAGCACCCAGAACCTCAGCCTGCAGCGGGACCGCCTCGGGAGCTGCCGTCTCCGCAACAGCCTCGACTCCAGCGACTCGGACTCGGCTCTCTGAGGGTTGCCCGGCTCGCTGGGATCCGATGGGACTCGGTGGGACCCGGCCCGGCCAGGACTGGGCTGCAAGGGAGCCCCGGAGGCGGGCAGCCGGGTCGGGATGTTTTCTAAGAAAGCGCTTGTACCTTCGTTTCTATCCGATTGTATGAAACTCTCCGTTAAAAAGACAAAAAAAAGAGAAATCTTTTCTATTCGTTAGAAGAAATGAGCTGTTTTAGATGCATTGAGCTGCTGGACTTTATATTTATTTTTGCATTTAAACTGTTGACTGCATTAATTTAATATGTTTCTACCTGATTGTCTGTTATTATTTCCATAAAAGAGTAATAAAATCTGATATATTTGCACAGTATTTATTCGACCATCCTTATTTGGGGGATCTGACTGTCCTCTCTCAGCTCCCTTTACCCCTTTGAGAGCCAAAGGGATTGAAAGGCTGCTGGTAGCTAGTGCAGGACCAGTGATGCTTTCCTCGGGGATGCTGCTTGGAGAGGTTTTGCAGCCTGTACCGACAAGTAAAAGCTTAATGAGACAAAGACTGGGTTTAAACAACTTTATTTGCAGGTTTGGGATCTTTGTATTAATGCGAATGGACTTTTCAGGAGTGTTTATAACTGATTGCATTGGGAATTTCATGCAACTAGGCAAGCCTCGTGCATTCCCTAGTGTACATTCTGTTCTTATCCAAGCTGGTTTTGTCTCTTCTATTGTCTTTTCTGACCTCTAACCTGTTTAGTGCTGCAGGTGTGGTTGGTAGTTGGATGGAATGCAGTTTTATTTACTAGAGCAAATGGTACTGTATGGCAAAGGAAGGGTATTTTGGTGTGGTGCAGGAGTGAGGTTGTATGGGGGGTGCATGCGTGTACGTGCATGTAAGGTTTTGTAAGGCAGTGTGTGGTGTGTGTGCCGAAGAGCATCTGAAGCTCTCTAGAGCATGAAAAGCAAATTCCAGACTGGGAATCTGCTCCCTGTGTTTTCTCCATTCTCTTCAAATACTCCTGTGCTAATGTGTAATCCCAGGGGAGCATGTCTCCTCCAGGCAAGCCCCTGGCAGCTGAAACTTCCCAGTTCTAGGTATTAGCTGATAGAGAGCTGTAGCTTCTCACTAACTGATAGCACTAAGATTTCCTGGGGAGTTACAGCTTTTCTTACACCCTGGTGCAATCACAGTGGTCAGTAGTGACCAGCAGCATCCTGTGAGCTGGTCGGGGGAGGTAAGGCTGGGGCAGAGCAAAGAGGTGACCATGATGTGGATGGAGACCAGGATGCTCAGTCAGGGCACCCATAGACTTGTACTGCTGGGTACCAAAGCGCAGCCCGATGGTGGCTCCTGCTCCAAGCCTGTCTGTAGTTTAAAGCCGAGGAAAATCAGGAGGGAAGGGCACACACTTGGTTTTGGCCAGGTCCTTCACCAACTCTTGCAAGCACAGGAGGAGTTTTAAACCCTCCCTTGCAGCAGGAGAGCTAGCTGAGCTCCAGGACCAGGATCATGCATGCGATTCGGCAGGCAAGGAAACAGGTCTGCGCTCCGACCTGACCTCCTTGTAAAACAAGTGTTTAAATACTGGACAGCACCCTGCATGCAGTGGGAACAGCTTGTTTCCCTTTGCTGTCAGACCCTGCTGGCTGCTGTGCAGACACAGCACATACATAATCACCAGCCAGTACAAAGCAACCTGACCTCCAGAGCAGCTTTCAGCCAAACCAGACTCACTCAAAAGCAATCACTTACCAGCAGCGGGGCTAATTTGCCTCAACCAGTTCCTCATGCTGTTACAGTACTGGGAGTCTGGGGTTTGTGAAAGGGTTGGAAGCATCTACGGGAGCTCTATAGCCTAAACGTTGGGTAATGTACACAGTGGGAAGTGAGCTCTGTGAGGTAACCAAAGTTTGTGTAGCATCCTCCCTGTACCGCAGCTTTCAGGCTCCTTTCTGTCTTGCTTTCAGCTCTGCTCCGTATCCCCCTGATGCACAAAGTGTGCGGTAGCTTCAAGAGGCTGTGAGCACATGATCTTCTTCCCTGCTCATCACTCCTGCTAGCAGCTGGGATTAAGTAATAGCAGGTCATTTACCATCACCCTTCCTACCCCATGCAGGAGGCATAGGAGGCTGTGCTGTGCCAGCCAAAGCATCAGGGATATGCTTCCCGGAAGGTGGAAAATAGCCCTGTTTCCTTTTCTGTTTCAAGGGACAAACGTGGACGTTAACACAGAGGACAAAGCGGGTTTGAGGATCTGTTGTTGCAGAACATTTGAGGAAAAGCCATATTCCAGTGGTTAGGCTGAATACGTAAGTTTCTGTTCAACTGCCCTTTGTTAACATTGCTCTGCTCCATCTCAAAGGCAGTAACAGGGGACATGCCAAGGCTAAAGATAGGCTAGCATTTATCTGCAGAACAGCTATGATCGAGGCAAAAGGGTGCAAAGCCAGAGTGGTTTAGCTCTGTCCTGGAGAGGCCTTGGGAAAACAAACCTCCCATCCAGCCTTCCTGTGCTGCTCGTTTTGAAGGTTTCTCTTGCAATGGTTTTTAGCACCACGGATACCTGTCCTGGAAGGCCTATTGCATTCACTTTACTGAGGGCAGTGCTATGTACCAAAGGGGTTTGAGTCTGTCACCCATTACCAGGCTTGAGACGTGGGTTGTGCATTTCCCTTCAGCAATTTTCACAGCATCCAGCAGGTGCCATTTAGGGGGATGCTCGGCAGGGCAGTGGCACAAGCAGTTTGTGTCTGCGTAGGATGGAGCTGGGATCCAAGTGCAGGATGGGTCTCAGGGCAGAGGGGAGCACCCAGGGGTGCCTTCAGCCCCATTGCTTCAAATCACACAGAATTCATCTTTAAGGGACCTGCATTTCAGCCTCATGTTGCTTCATGTGTAAATCACCCTCTGCAGTGAGAGGAGCACTCGGTGGGTGAGTAAAAGCTTGAACTTGAAAGCAATTCTTTCATTGTCTTCCTGGTTTGGGTCCAGTCCCCTTCAAACCAGTCAGCATCTTCCCCCTGTTCTCATGTTGAGATGCTGTGCTAGTGTAGAGCCACTCATGCTGGTGTGATGGATCTGAACCTCTGCACCTTATGCTGGCCTGAGCAGCACAGAGGGGATCTAAATGGTGCAGCATCATTGCTCTCCTGGCACCAGGAAAACCCCAAATCCTCTCTCTGCAAATTATGGACAAGCTTTTTCTGCCTTTTTTCCCCAAAAGAATATTTTAGCTCCGTTTGACTCAGCAATTCATGGAGTATTCCTGGTTGCAATCCAGTGGGGCTGAGGGCAGCCTCCTCTCCCCACTGTGTCCCCACCATCTCTGCTGCTGGATAACTTCCCTCACCTCTGGGTTCCAGTGACTCAATGGGGACACTTCATAGTGGATTTGTTATCAGGAACAAATACAAGGAGGTGCTTTTCATTCCTGCAGGTCTGTGTGCCAGTATCCTGGGAACACATTTAGGAGCTGGTTAATGGTGACGTTGCCTGATCCTCACCAGTGCTGTGGGCCTGACCCTGGAGGAGCGCAGTGGAGTCACTGCAGGACACTGGGTAAGAAACAACACAGTCATTGTTATCTATCCTCCAAAGCAACAGCAGAGCCAAGGAACCGCTCCTCTGAGGAGGAAATAATCAGGAATCCAGGAATCACACAAGCAAGGAGAGGTTTCCTTCTGCAATAGGAGGCCAGACAGAGCAGGGAGCTTGCCAGCGCTTCATCAAGCAGTAATACGTGGTCTTTCCCTTCCACTTGAGTAGCCCCCTCAGTTGGGTGGTTAAACTTGGGACAATGAATTATGGGAATGAATGAATTCCCAAACAGCATCACATCACCTGTATGTGTGTGTCCCTGTGCCCGCTCTGTCTAGTCGAGACTGAGTGCTGCTAACAGAAGGGCCCAGCTCTTGGCTGTAGAGCAAGCACCTCCAAGTATTTAATTGACAGTGCAATCAGTTTAACTGGTCCCAGGGGAGAAGGAAATAATTCCTGCGTAACCAGGAACAGTTCCTTGTGCCAGAGCATCATTAAACATGTCAACTTTTAGGCTATTAAGGGTGTGAACTTGGTAATTAAGCACTTGTGACTGCTGCCTAGCAAATGTCATGGTGTTATTAATAGAGTAGGGTCAGATCCTGATGTTGGCTCTGCTGGTGCCAGGCTGGCTTTGCCCCAGCTCCGCTCTGGAGATGATCTGGATTGTCTCCTTGAACATTCATGTTCTTAAGGTCCTTTCCACCCCAAACCGTTCTATGGTTCTATGGAGCAGGAGCCAGTGGTGGCAATGGGGAGAGACTGGGGGAGCTGAGCAAGAGGGGAAGGGTCTTTCCTTCACCTCCTCCATGAGTCCATACTGACACAAAGCTACAGAAGACTTCCTTTGAAACCAAACCAAGTTCTGATTTCAAACGAGACAAGATCTACCGTGATAACTTACAACTGCCTTGAACAGAGATTCTTTGTCTGGAAGTGTTTGCATTGAAGAGGTCATAGTTATTTATTAGGAACAGGCGAAAGGGAGCTTTGATTCCTTGGCTTGATTTAAAGCCCCGTTGTTGTGGAAGATGTCTTTTCTCTCTCTTTTTTTCCCTTCCTCATGAAGAAAATGACCTTTCTTGGGCAGAAGGGAAGGCGATTGGCGAGAAGGGAGAGAACACAGCTCGCTTGTGAAACAGCTCTTGGCTAGCGCAGAGCCATGCGAAGGATGTTTATGTGCTTGTCACTTTGAATCTTGGGTTCTGGCAAGTCAGTGTTTTCACTTAGAGAAGTATTTGGAGGTCTTGACCGTGGTGGTTAAAGATCCATTTCAGTCTCTTCTTACAACAGCTTCTAATTGAGGGGAAATTCAGGGAGGTAACATGGTTGGTTTCCTCACTATTCCTTGTGTTAAAGCGAACAGAAGGAAAGCAGCATCGGGGACACAGGTTATCGCTCGTGCTTACTGTTAAACAATTGCTGTTGAGATAAGTTGGATGCATTCCAACTCTATATGGCTGGCATTTACCATGGGAATCCATGCAGGGGGCGTCCACATTGCTGCAGATGTGGTATCACAATGACCTGCTCCAAGGTGCTCTGCTCTTTGGATGCAGGATGGATGGTCGGGTTTTGGAAGGGATGGAAAGATGCAGGAGCAGTGCAACCTGGAAGGACACAGTGCTGTCCCTTTGCAGGGAGGCAGCTAAAGCCAAGTGATTTGGGAATGGAGCTGCTGGAGCAGACCCAAACAGTGTGGGGAAAGGGGAGAGACAGGCAAGAAAGGAAGAAAGAAGACAAAAATACCCAGCCTCGGAGAGAAATGGGATGGGGCCCGCCTGCCTAAGAAGGCAAACAAGAGCCTGGTTTTAATCAGCTTCCATTAGTGTCACCTGTGAGTTGATGCACATTTGGGATCCAACAACGTGAAGTTTTGCCTGTTTTTTTCTAGTTCTGAAGCATATTGACATTTTTATGGGGTATTTTTGTTTGTTTCCCAAAATACATTGAGGGTTATCAACCGGCTCCTCCTTTTCCCAGAAAAATCAACCCAAAATAACCAATCTGAGAGCTTTAGGAGTTATTATTTTTATGACTGTGTCTATGTGTGTGTTTACTCTTGGGTGTATTTTTACCATGCAGAGGAAGCAAGCAGGCAAAGCAGGAGAGGTGGCAGGATTGCTGAGATTCCGGCTTAGCTTTAGATGCAAAGGATGCTCTGGGGCTCAGAGCAGGGGTGATGGCAGTTGGGGTTCCTGGGATTTATAGAACCATAGAATGGTTTGGGTTGGAAAGGACCTTAGGATCATCCAGGTCCAACCCCCTGCCATGGGCAGGGACACCTCACACTAAACCATGGCACCCAAGGCTTTGTCCAACCTGGCCTTGAACACTGCCAGGGATGGAGCATTCACACCCTCCCTGGGCAACCCATTCCAGTGCCTCAGCACCTTCACAGTAAAGAACTTCCTCCTTATATCTAACCTGAACTTCCCTTGTTTAGTTACTTAATTTACTGCTTCTTTTGGCACAGAGAATGGTCTTGTTCTTACAGGGAGGGATGGAGAACTAGGGAGAGAACACTGCTCCTCACCCTTCTATTGGTGCACTGCATGTCCCTAAGCAAGCTGCTTGTCTCTGGACCTCAGTTTCCCTGTAGGAGAACTGGGAATTGCTGAGGCTTGCTTTGCTGATCCCTGTAGGTGGAGACCTGCTGCTTTGGAGCCAAGGGAGGTGTGTTTGCTTGGTGAATGGAGAGGACTTGGATTTATTCAGGTGACAAGGTCTAGCATGAGGCATTCCTGCCCATGGCAAGGGGTTGGAACTGGTTGAACTTTAAGGTCCTTTCCAACCCAAACCATTCTCTGATTCTATGATTGGTATTCACACATTGCATGTGGCCTTCTCAGGTGTCCCGTTCCCTTGTTCAAGGGGACCTGAGCCTGGTGGCTTTACTCCTGCTATGCAAGGATCCCATGGTGTTTCTGCATTAGAAAAGGGCTTATTTTGTCAGCATGGATGTGAGTCTGGATCAGGGAGGAAAGAAGGCTTCATGTGAGCATCCAAGAGCAGAGGGTGGCATCGTGTCTGAGCCGAAACATGGTCACTCAGGAGCTAAGTGGGAAGGACCTGTAGGACATCAAAGTACCTGATGCCTGAGTAGGTCAACCAGGAGAGGATCAAGGCTTTATGTGAAATGAAAGCTCCTCAGGGAGCTCTTGATTTAGCTCAAGGAACACAGAGAGGCAAGGAGGAGGGACTCTGCTGTGGAGATAATCAAACATTCAGATTTCATAGCTCTGTAGGGTGAAACTTCCTCCCGTATCCTCTAGAGTAAAGCCTTAGCTTCAAGGAGGAAAGAGTGAAAAAGGCTTGCAGGTGTCTAGGCTCTGGGTGTTAGGAGTTCATGAGAAATTTAACCCCCAGAAAGGCTTTTCAAAGAGAATTAAAACAGCTAGCATGGTTAAAGTGTAGATTAAACAACATTAATAGAAGTGAAACGATGTCATGAAAAAGGAGAAGTGATGTCCAAAGGGGGAAAACAGGAAGGATCATAAATACTGGGCTGTTCACTGTGAAATCATAATAAGACATGCTCAAGTTTGGAGAATGGCTTGTAAAAGGCTTGAAGCTTCTGCTAGAAACTAGTGCAAACACACTGAAGGAAGGAAGCTTGATTGATAGGAAGTCTTCGTTCCTGTGGTTGAATGGGGACTAAAGTGAACACTTAAGGAGGATAAGGCAGTATGAGAAGAGCTAAGTCTATTCCCTGCAACACTGTAAACTACTTACACTTGTCTATGTATTCAATATGAAATACTTCAAAGCTATAGATGGTGAAAGAGATGCTGGAGTCATTGGGATAGTCTTAAGTCAACATGTTACTCAGCAATTAAGTGATGAGAATGTTGATAATTACTAGGCAAGATATTAAGAGTAAAACACAAAGTCCTAATCTGGCAGCTATCTAAAATGCTCTGGTTCTTGAATATCCTGTTTGGGTCTAGTTGTTTAATCCAAAGAGGTATCTCTGTTTCCTGCTGTTGAGCAGAAGTTCAGTAGAGTGAGGCCTTTTGGTTTGGGAAAGGAGATGCAGGACTTCGTGAACAGTTCATGAAGGTCAGTGAGGACCTTCTTAATGATTTCTGACAATACAAGGGCTGGAGCAGTGTGTGAGTTACTGGACAGCAGGTTTAGGACAGACTAAAGGAAATACTTCTCTTGCGCAAGGAGTAACTGAATCACACAATTCACTGTCAAAGGATGTTGTGGATGCCAAAGGGACTAGCCTGCTCCAAGTGCTATTAGGGGAATTCCTAGGAGAAAGGTTTATGTAGAGCTGGTAATGACTGCACAGGGATGGGGGACAAAAGGCTGTGCTGGCAGCCTCAGCTGCCCTGGGGCAAAGCCCTGTGTGGGACACAAGGGATACCTGTCCGGGCAGAGCAAGGGCAGGTCAGGGGTGCTGATCCCCTGCCAGTAATCCCCAGGTAGCTCTTGGCAAGGGAATGGTCCTCATGGATGTGATGGGGGGTGTTTGCTCATCAAAGTGAGTATGTGGTGAATCTCGCTGAACCGGTTCTGGAGGAGAGAAGGCTGCAGGGAAACCTCAGAGCAGCTTCCAGTGTCTGAAGGGAGCCTATAGGGATGCTGGAGAGGGACTCTTCATTAGGGACTGTAGTGATAGGACACGGGTGATGGGTTCAAACTTAAACAGGGGAAGTTTAGATTGGATATAAGGAGGAAGTTCTTTACTGTGAGAGTGGTGAGGCACTGGAATGGGTTGCCCAGGGAGGTTGTGAATGCTCCATCCCTGGCGGTGTTCAAGGCCAGGTTGGACACAGGGGCTTGGAGCAAGCTGCTCTAGTGGAAGGTGTCCCTGCCCATGGCAGGGGATTGGAACTGGATGAGCTTTAAGGTCCCTTCAACCCAAACCAGTCTGGGATTCTGTGATTCTATGGTGGAGCACCAGCCCATTCCCCAGCTGCTCCAGCTCTCTAGCACTGGTGCGGTCCCTCTGAGAGCGTTATTGATACCTGCCATGGAGAGAGGTGTTCAAGGCCGAGGTGTTTGCTGTACAAATGCAGTGTTAAGGCCAATTCTGTCAGGAGCAAGGCAAGCTCCTCCAGGGCTTGTTGCACTGAGACACCCAGCGGATAGGGCACCATCATAGGTGGGCTGAGGTGAGAAGCTTTCCTTCTCTGCCCTGCACTGATGCCATGTCCAGGGTGTGCATTTGCATCCCTGCTGACTGGTTCGGCTGCTTCCAAGTGCCTGGGAGTTCAGCTTTTATAAGCAGAAAGCAAAGATTTCTGTCCTCGTCCTTCCATGGCCCTGTGGACATCAGCTTTACCTCCTACCCTGTTCTTAGCTCCCGTGTAGGCACTTAGAGACTGATCTTAAAGTGAGCATCAGCACCACCTCCAGAACACATCTAAATAAAGCTGAAGTCGGGTGCCAGCATATGGTTCCTTTCCAAATGCCATGTTGGTCCTGCTAGAGAAAATGGTTATTTTCCTAGGCTGGAGAGTCAACATTTCATGGGGCACGATTAGAAACATAAAATGAACTTCCAAATATAAAGAACTGGGCCAAATGCTGCAGTGACTCAGTAACTGCACTTAATAAATGGAATTATACTGAGCGGGGAATAAATCACCCCAGAATCTGGCTCCGGGTTTGCTGCTGGAACCCAGACAATAATAACAGGTAGGCCGGGATCGCATGTGAAAAGCCAGGATTGTGCTTTTCCCTGCTGTTACCAACTGTGCAGTGCCTATTTTTACCAAGGATGTTCCCTGCTCACGTACGATGGTCTGAAAGCTCTTGTCCCCGTGCGAGGCCCCCGCTTCCTATACAAACAACCTCATAGACGTGTGCAAGGTCTTGGCTGATGCTCGTAGCTGTCCTTGACGTATTTCCTGCTGCTTATCTGCTGGGCTTGAGCAGTGCAAGCCTGGAGAGGGTCCCGGTGTTGCTGAGCCTGTTGGACCAGCTCAGCTCCCCCTCTGGTTTCCTCATGCATTAGCAAAGACTGATGGTCTCAGAGGACCGTGACCTACTGACCAGCAGGCAGGCTGAAGAGGAAGGCTGCCACCGTTGCACTGGTCCCTGGTGCAGGATTCCCTATGGAAGTCACCGGGGATGGGAGGTCCTGCTGGCTTTCCTGTAGGAACTGTTTGCACTGTTCTGACAGAGCCTTCAGGGTTGTGTTGTTTGAAGTTTAAACACTGTTCTGATTTAAACCAGCCCAACTGATGTTACAGCAAGGAAAGGTCAGGGCTCCATCGACCATTCAGTGGTGCTTGGGAGCCCTCTGGCTCCTGCCCATCCTTAAGGAGCCTGCAACATGCTGCTACATCCTCTGCGAGCATCTTAGGACCATGCTAGACCTGAAGGGTTAAGGAAGCCCCTCCAGGTCAGACTGCAGTGAGCTGGCTCCTCTTGGCTTCACTGCAGACTGGAAGCTACATGGCTTCCCAGGCTGGTTTAGCTCATTCCATGATTCCACATCAGCAGGCTGTGTGGAGGGGAGGGGAGGACTCAGGACCTTTGGGGACTATTTTCTGCCACTGTATCCCTGTGAAACACCGGATTTGGGTTGTTAGAGGAGTATATGCCGTCCAGCTTACAGAAAGCGACCTCTTTGGGCTGTGTTCCTCCAAATATAAATAAGGTTGACACAATGTTTAGCTCAGCCTTCCCCAAGTACATTTTGTTTCGTGAAGCTCTGGTTTGTTCATGTTCCCAGCTGAGTAAATCCTGTCCCGAGCACGCAGCCTGCGGAGCAGAGCACCCCTTCCCATTGCCGCACGCCCCGTCCATCACACCATGTCCTGCTCTTCCCTGCCATCCTCACCAAGAGAACAACCCTCATGGAGAGCTGTGTAACTCCACTTGATGTCCGCGCTCCCTGCACCCAGGGTTGTGTGCTCACAGCTCTGATGTACAGCTCAGCAACTGTTTGTGTCTGCAACGCCAGCAGATAGATTCACGTTTCCCATCTTGCTCTCTTTCAGCCCGACGCGTGCTCAAGTGGGGCAGCTCGTCAGACTCAGCCTCCTCCTCAGCAGCTTGTAAGTACATCACGGTTCTCAAAGCCAGGGTTATTTTTACCATCTCCCTCTGCTTGTTGGTGGCACTGATTTGAAAGCAGCTCTCACGGCTGTGTCCCAGCCACCACGTGCTTCGGCCAACAGCTTCAATTATACCTAATGAGGTGGGAGCATCGCAGGGGCAGCCTGGGTGAGGGATGCCTGTGCCCTGCGAAGGGGTGAGGTTTCTCTCCCCATCCTCAGCCTCATTTTGCAGTTTACCTGGCACAGCCTCAGCCAGAATCAGGCCTTCCATGGGGGCTGCATCACACCTGATGTGTGCCTGTGGGAACCTCTGTGTCGTGCCTGATGCATTGTGGAGATCCGTCCTTCTATCTCTGACTGCCATAGCACATAGAAGAATTGAAAGATTAACATCTTTTAATTTATTTATTTTTAATGTTTGTTTTTTTTTTTTTTTTCATTGAAAGATTGACACCTTTTAATTCTTGGTTTGGGTTGGAAGGCACCTTAAGATTATCCAGTTCCAACCCCTGCCACAGGCAGGGACACCTTCCACTGGAGCAGCTTGCTCCAAGCCCCTGTGTCCAACCTGGCCTTGAACACTGCCAGGGATGGGGCAGCCACAGCTTCTCTGGGCACCCTGTGCCAGCGCCTCAGCACCCTCACAGGGAAGAGCTTCTGCCTAAGAGCTCAGCTCAGTCTCCCCTCGGGCAGGTTCAAGCCATTCCCCTTGGCCTGTCCCTACAGGCCCTTGTTCCAAGCCCCTCTCCAGGTTTCCTGCAGCCCCTTTAGGCACTGGAGCTGCTCTAAGGTCTCCCCTTCAGGAGCCTTCTCTTCTCCAGGCTGACCCAGCCCAGCTCTCTCAGCCTGGCTCCAGAGCAGAGCTGCTGCAGCCCTTGCAGCATCTCCGTGGCCTCCTCTGGATTCGTTCAAGCAGGTCCATGTCCCTCTACTTAGTAAAAGTATTTCCTGTCAAAGGTTGTGTTTTGGGTTTTTTTCCTGGCCAGAACATTGTTCATCTTTTCCCTCTGTGTTGATTTTTCTTTGCCCAGCTTAAATACTTGCTTTTGATAAAGACTGGAACAAAACCCTTACTTTTTCCTGTCCTGCAGCAATCCCTCCTAGGAGGTGCAGCTCAGCAGCCTGACCCTACTTTTCTCTCTACTAGTGTGGGTGAAGGCATCTCCCTCCTCACCCTGGGGCTGCACCACCCTGAGGCAGCAGTGCAGGGGAGGATGCTGGTGTTGGACCATTATGGGGACCCCTATGCAGAAGGGCAGCAGGAGATGCCCAAAGGACAGCTAAAGTCCATCTTTTATGATGCTCTGCTTTGGTTTCCTTCACCAGATTGAGAGCCATTTTCAGGAGGGGGTTGTTTCACCTCTTTTTCTGCTTAAACAACAGCATTTGATCTCCAGCCCAGCAAACAGAGCGGGTGCAAAGGCTGGAAGGAAACACGCCGTGCTGCACCAAAGGCAGTGGACTGAGATAACCTCTTCAATTGCTCCTGTGAAGACTGTTCAAGCCCCTCTGTCAGAGCCTAACCATTGTTCAGGCTTCATATTTAATGCTGCTGTAATAGGAAAGCATTAAGGCTCCCTTGCTGCTGGGAAAAGTCAGCAGGACCTGCCTTCTTGCAGGAGGCTGTGTGTGAGCATGAGAGCAGCCCAAGGCAGAGGCACTCGCCTGTCCTGAGGGTGCACATTGCTCTGGTTCAAGTCTTGCAATGCAGACATCCAAGTGTGCCCCAGCCCTGCTGCCTCTGGGGATGCTTTAACCTGATTAAAACCCAGGAAGAGCTCTGACCTTTTTGTATTGCTCATCCATTAACACAGTCTCAGCCCTTGCTGCTCTCACTGCCTTACGGCTCCTTGGAGCGACCTCAAACACCCCCATAAACACCCACCTTGTAAAACACAACCCACCACAAAGTGCTCTCTGGTTTTATCCATCCCTAAACCAAACCAAAGGCATCGCATGCACCTCCTGCTCGAGGGCACCCAGCACCAGCTTGCTTTACCCTGGCATTGCACACACGCACTGAACACAAAGCGTGTCCTCATGGCATCGGGGCTGTGTTTCAACGATGACCTGTGTGTGCAGTAAAAGATGAGCCGGGTGAGCAGCTCCATGGGGTGAGTGCTGCCTCCGGCCCAGCTTTGCTGCTGGCCCTGGTTCAGCTGGCCCTTGCTGGAGCAGGAGCTGCCAGCTCAGCACAAAGACTCCTTGTAGTCTGGGGCTGCTGTGGCCAGACCGGACTGCACAGAAAACCATTGCGTCAGTATGGACTCGAGCCGCGCGCATGGCTCCGTGTGCATCCAGAAGCATGTAAATCCATATGATTCCTGTATGCAAATCCATAAGAGCATATGTGCCCTATGCAGTGTAAAGCCATGTGCAAGCTTTGATACGCTTCATACATGTGTGCCTGCATGCACACTGCATTGAAAACCTCTCTGCTGGAGCAGGTAAGGCTCTTAGGGATGGCCAGGGTATAGAGGGCAGACCCCAAACTGACCCTAACCCCCCCAGTTGTGGCAGGAGGTTGGGACTGGATGACCTTTCAGGTCCCTTCCAACCCAAACCGTTCTGTGATTCTGTGATTCTAGAGGTGGGACTTGATAACACATTGGTGGCTAACAAACATGGGTGTGGGAAAACAGCCCCAGGTTCCTACTGTACATACTGGTAGGTGACAATTACCACAAGATATTAGCTGGCCAGCAGTAGTAAAGTGACAACCAGAGGGAAAACGTAGCTGTCACTAATAGCAGTGGCACTGGGAGGCTGCTGTCCATCATGGGTATGCCCAAGGAGGCTGAGGCAGGAGGCTGGGGCTGCTCTTGGCTCCAGGACCACTAACACAGCATCCCTGGGAGCCAGGGTTTCACCCAGGCTTCTCATACTTGATGTACATGCTGGAGCAGGATTAAACCAGGCAAGTCCAGGACAAAGCTGAGTGTGCAGGGGGCTGTTAGTAGCCCTCCCAATCCTTGGAGGTGTGATGCACTTAAGGCTCTTGAGCTGGAAAATGAAGAACAGGAACCTCAAATGTGTTGTTCTTACCATAATCACCCACGTACCACTCAGCTCCTCACCAAACAAAAGGAGAGCAGCATTACCTTATGGTATTTTGGGGTACTGACTGTTGGTGCTCAAGTATTTAAGGTTTGAAGGGCCAGATGAGGTAAATGCTGTTTGTTCCCCCAAAACCTGAGCACTTAGAGAAGGATTCTTGCTGAATGCAACATGAAGGTATCAGAGCTGTCTTTTCCTTTCTGTCTCCCATCAGGAGTGCTAAGTGAGGCAGAAAACTTAGTGTAAGACCAGAGGAAAACAGGGGTGAATGCTACAAAGACTTGGACACTGTGGGAGCCTTTGCTGACACTTTGATACCCAGTGATGCTGAGCCTGTGACAAGCTGAGGATGCCGGTACCACTCTGGATCCTAGGGAAAACATGGGAGACACTGAGGAAAAGATGATGTCCGATAGCAGCAGGCTGTGGAAGAAGTAGGAAGGGCCCTGGGATAGATGGCAATAGACATGAGTAAGTGTCCTCTGTTACCTGTTTTGTCCTCGATCCCACCACTGAGCCTGCTTCAAGCCCCATTGTGTGCTCCTAAGGCTGTCTGCCCGGTGTATGGGAGGTGAGGTCAGGCTTCCTTTGCAGCCAGCTGTCCTGGAACAGGGAGATGGCAAATAAAACCCCGAGGATAAATGGTGCCTGTTAATCCTTTCTGTGTGTCCCAGGCTTTGTTGTTTAACAGCCAGCAGCTCTCCCTCTGTGCAGTGTTCCCTAGACGCTGACTACATAAACCCTCAGCTCCTCACATATCAGGTTCCAGCAGACAGGGATCCAAAAAGCCTTTTAGAAGCAGGATTTCTGCTTGCTCGCTGGGTATTGATTGGTGCAAGGAACAAAATGCTCTTTGGGCAGGGGGAACCCACATACTTCTGTATCTTTAGCAATAAAATCAAGCCCTGGCTCCTGAAGTGCAAAGCGCAGCCAGGGCACTGCATGGCAGCCTCTCACTGGGGCCTGGCTTCTGACTTCTCCTCCTCCTAACAAGAGGGTGAGCAGAGAGGATTTTGTGATGAGAGATGGGGTTAATGTTTGAACTTGACTCTGCCGGTCTCTGCTCCCCCTCTCTGCTTCCTTTCCATGCAGCCTTGTGCTGGACCACAGCAGTGTGTGTTCGTGATGCACCTCGATGTCCTGTCGCAGGGCAGGAGCAGCACATCGCGCTCTCCATAGGGGACCAGCGTGCAGCAGAAGAGCTATGCTCTGGGCTGGTGTGATGGGGATCAAGGCCAGACAGGATGGATCTGTCTATGGGTCAGTACAACATTCAGGGAAGGAAATCAGCCCTCAGTGGAGCTTCCCTGTAGAACCAGCAAAGGGGCATTGTACTGTGCATTAGGGATGTATCCTGTATTACCCTGGCATGCTCCTCTACCCATGAACGTGTGGGGCATGAGGGTGCAGCAGTTGTGTGCACAGCTGTGGGGAACAGCAGGAACTTTCAGTGTGTCTCTGGAGCCTCCACAGACCTCCTGGGGCTACTGTGGCCAAAGGAGAGTGGCTCTTGCTTCCCTCACAAGCGACTGGAGCAGGTTTCCCAGGGAAGTGTTGGAATCACCGCCCCTGGAAGTGTTCAAACATGCACATGAGGCCTTTAGTGACACCATTTAGTGGTCAGTCCTGGGGTAAAGGTTGGGCTTCGTGATCTTAAAGGTCTTTTCCAACCTGGCTGATGTTATGATTCTATGATACTATGACTGGTAGGACTGTGCTGGAGCTACACTGCAGGTATGAGATGCTCCAGCTTCCCCAGCTCTGGGCTGGTTTATTGCTTAGGGCATAGCCTCAGAAAACAGGATCCCAGAACCAGTTGGGTTCAGGAGCTGTTATTTAGTAATTTCATTCATTCTTTATCATGGATCTGTATTAATTTTAGTTATTTTAAAATAATTTTTCCTTTTTATTTTATTTATGCATTTTGCATTCAGGTATCTGCTTAGTGCAGGCATTGGCGTTAGTCGTGTCAATACCAGACATTGAACCTGGTGTACTGCCAGTGCTTAGAGGGCAAAGCTAAGGCTGAACATTCATCCCAAAGTCAGCATTTCCTAGTCCTGGAGGCCTAAATCCAAACCAGGAGCCCCTGTGTCTTTAGGAATCTGTACCTAACATTTGAGTGTCACAATAACTCCAGCCTAAGCCTACAGATGCTCAGCTATCCATGGTGATCAAGTGTCTGGTTGTCTGCCCAGCACTGCTGGCTGAAGTCTCAGAGAGGACTGGCCTGACCCCATAACTGTCCTCAGTTAGGTGTCCTAGACAAGACCTCAGATACATCTCAACACACAATGCCATTTGTGTGGTATTTATCCCCCAGCCCAGCAGATAGCATTAACATTTGGAGGGACAGAAATGAACGCTTGGGTTCAGTCTTTACTCTGCCTGATTGGGCTCTGGGAATAAACCTGATTCCCCCATATCCTGAAGGGCAGTGACTGTGAAACCCTTGGTTGCAGCTCTGTTTTGTCACCCTATGCAGGGTCTCAAGCTCTATGGAGGAGACTTGCTGCTCTTAGCATGGAGGCTGCAATCTAAGCCCTTCTCCATGGCCACTCCAGCTAGCTACCTTAGCTGAATACCAGCTTGCTCTGCTGCTGCCGTAACAACCTCCTTGTGCTGTAAAGTAAGTCCTGGGAACCTAATTCTAGGCTATGCCTGTCCATGGGTGGGAAGACACCTGGGAGATGGGCATTGCCATGCAACCGGTCTGCTTGTGAGGGTAACCCTGCTCACTGCAACCACATCTTTGCATAGCAGCAGCACATGGGGAGCTGATGGTGAGGCAGGACAGTGTGCAACTGCTTAAGCCTTCCATGGATGCTGAAAGCATCACAGAGAAGGGAAATGATTTCAAACCCATATCCAGGTCCTGGAGCTCACAAACATCTTATGAGGTGCTTATGAGACCAGGTTTGGTCTCAGTCACTGGAGATCTATGGAATGTATGCTATGGACAACATGGGATTGAGGAAGGGTACAGGGCTTTGAATCACTCTGTGAGATTTGTAATCCTGTTGGCTCTTAAAAGCAATTCTTCTGGTACATTTAATACCATGGGCACAACGAAGGCTCAGGAGGCCTAAGGCAAGAGAAAGGATTGCTCTTTACATAGAGGCTCAGCAAAGCTATATCCTGATGTAAGAGGATCAGACACCTGGTTCACTTGTGCATAGAGGATTTGGAGGCACTCACCCCTGCCTGCTCTGCACAATTCCAGGCTGTGAACAACGTTAATTGTGTGCAGGAAAAGTTTTGAGGCTAAACAAGGAATGCATTCAGGTTCCTTTTCCTTATTTCCAGGTACCCTGTGTCCTCTTGGGTACAGCTAGGTCAATGGACCCAAGCACTTTTCTATACACAGGAGGAATAGAAACATGTTTTCTGAGCAGAAACCAAGTCTTGTGCAAAGCCAAAGGCTGGGATTTAAAGACAGTGATAAATCTGTCTAGAGCTATCACAATAAAATCCCAAGAAACAGGGGTCTGGATAAAGTCCCAGACTGGAGTGTGAGTGTTTGGGGGACAGTGGGGCTGTGTTAGCCACAAGTCTTGCACTTTGAGTTTGTGCCCCTGTTGCAAAGCCGTTACAAACTTTGCATGTTTCTACTCACAGCCCCATGCCTTCCTTCTTGCTCTACAACTGCTCCCAAGGCGCCTCTGAGGATGCTGCGCAAGGATGAGGATGCTGCGCAAGGATGAGGATGCTGCGCAAGGATGAGGATGCTGCGCAAGGATGAGGATGCTGCGCAAGGACGAGGATGCTGCGCAAGGATGAGGATGCTGCGCAAGATGAGGATGCTGCGCAAGCATGAGGATGCTGCGCAAGTCTAGGATGAGGATGCTGTAGGAGTCCTGTCACCCTTCCAGCTGCAACCACATCTGGTGCTGCTCTCCTGTGCTGTGGATTCATCCCCTGCCATGCACCTTATGCCATCCCACTTGATGTCCTGTAGAAGAAGGTCCTTGCACAGCTGTTGTGGGAGCTGCATGTGCTTTGAGCCAGGAGCTGCCACCTCTGCCCATGGACACCCATCCCTGCTGCCCCTCTGCCCTTGGGAGATGCTGATTTGGGGTCACCAAGCAGCTGCCCCTGGAAGTTTTGCTGTTTCAGCAAAATTAGGGTTGTGTTGCAGGGACATCTTCACCCCTAAACTGACTTGCAGCCAGCAGGCGCACGTATAGACTTTGCTATATATAAATGAGCAGGGCCAGAGCTCTATTTTTAGCCTGTATTTCCCTTGCTGTGCATTTCTTGCCACTGATTTCTAGTCCTGTCTCCTTGCTGCAAAATCTCCTGTGAGGAGTGAGGTCTATCAGAGCTGGGATCAGAGCGGGAAGACAGGGGGGAAAACTTGCCAATGGGACATGCAATGGGACATGCCCCAGCACCTGTGCTAAAATAACATAGAAAGGTTTGGGTTGGAAAGGACCTTAAGATCATCCAGTTCCAACCCCCTGCCATGGGCAGGGATACCTCACACTAAACCATGGCACCCAAGGCTCTGTCCAACCTGGCCTTGAACATCACCAGGGATGAAGCATTCACAGCTTCCCTGGACAACCCATTCCAGTGCCTCACCACCCTTAAACTAAGAAACTTCTTCCTTATATCTAACCTGAACTTCCCCTGTTTCAGTTTGAACCCATTCCCCCTTGTCCACATTCCAGGTAAGGAAGTCTCCAGGATGATTTTCAGTATTCAGAGCATTTAGAGCCAACCACACTGTAAAATGAAATCTCAGCGGCTCAACTGTACTGCAGCCAACTGCTGGTGCAGGAGGGAGTGTTGGGATGAGCTGGGCATCACGAGACACTTGTCCCATCACATAAACCTCTCCTGCAGTACCAGATAAATACAGGTTTGTCCTCTCTAGGGCTGAGCTTTGCTTTCTGTTGTAGCTGGTGGGGTTGGGGGGCACAGGGGAAGAGCAGCTCTTTTATCTTATGCCAGTACAAGATGTGTTTAGTGCTGCGTGATGACTCCTCGTGCCTCAAGCATTATCTGAGAGCCATCACAAATGAAATGCTGCTTCTGCTGTGGAGCAGGAGGACGCAGGGAATTTGCTTTCTGCATTAGCTTTCTGTCTTCCCAAAGGCTGCCTTTGGAGGTGTTTGCAGTACAGCTTGTCAGTCCTTGCTGCTGTTTAACCTGGCTCCATGGGGACAGGAGGCGGCTGACTGAAAGCTGGAGAGGAAATACTGGTGTAGAGGGAAACAGATAAGCATAAAAGGAAGGGCTTGGCTGCGGGTGGCACGGGAAGGGGATGGAGGGACAGCTCGGGGCAGCTGTTTGGGTGTACGTGCTGCAGGATGAACTGATCATCTTACCCCCTTTCATCATGGGCTGAGCTTAATGCAATCGCCCTGGCTCGTGGCTGGTTACTGATGGTAACTCATGTCACCGTAACTCGGCTCTAAGACCCAGCTCTTGCAACCTGACTGTAAATCTTGTTCTATTTGAGGATTGTTTTTTCTCATTGTCTTGGCTCCTGGCAGCCTCCTGTCTGGCAAAAATCTCTGCTTTTGCTTTAATAACGCTTTCCGTGCTTCCTGTCTATGGGAAGAAAAAGCTGGAAAATGGGATTCCAGTATTTCTTGGTAGACTGGGAACAGAGAGAGGAAATGCATCAATGATTAAAAACAATCATGGCTTTCTAGCAGCTTCTTATCAGGAGGAGTCGATTTGGGAACAGGGGGGCCTCACTGGAAGGAAAAACACCATCGACTGTTCTCATGGTGATGGCTCGGAGTCTGCAGGCCAACTAATCCATCTGTGTTAGTCAGGTGGCAGGAGTTATTTGTTGTTGTTTTGGTTTAATGCATAATCATCTTGTCCTTGAGAAGCTTTTCCTAGAAGCTCCATCAGGTGCCACAGCACAATTTTAGCTTGTCTGCTTATTCCTGCTGTTCTTATTTACAGGACTTCAGCTGTTTTTAGTGCTAGTCTCAACACAAAGTTTATTATAGGTGATGTGAAACCTCAGTATCAGTTTAGCTGTTTTTCAGCTAAACAGTAAGGAGAAGCAGCAGCAATGCTCTCCCCCAGGAGCAGAAAATGCACGTGGAAATCACACAACCCTAATACATCCAACAGCAGCATCCCTTAAGAAAGCAGGTTTGTAAAGTGCTCTGATTGCTGCCCAGGTCCATAGCCACACACCAACCTTAGGAGCTGACAAAAATGGCAATGAGGATGAGGCAAAATGGGTCTAATGTTAAAAATGCTACAGCTTGGTCATGACTAGGAAAAACGTGGATGCTACTGTGATGTAAGAGCATCACAACAATAATAGTGCCAAGGGAGAATTCTCCAGGTCCACACTGAAGCAGGCTCCATGGGTTTGGAACATTTGAGGCAGGAAATACCTTCTGATCATGGCTCCTTTGGAAGACACATCTCAGTGTATGATCCATACTTATCCCAGTGGCTTTGAAACAAACCTTTGTATTTACCTATTTTATAAACCATGGCTTTTTGTGAGTTTATACCAGTCAATTGAAAAGCAATGGAGAACTAACAGCATTTTGTATTTCCTAATCTTTATACAGGGGTTAATGTGCATTTCTAAGCAGGAAGAATGGGTGTTATATCCCGCTTTCCTCTGGGCCATGATTCCCTGAACTTTGAGTACATGCATGTCAATACATCCTTTTAATGCTCTGAATTTCTTTTCAGTTCAGGAAAGCCTGTTTGGAAGGACCCTGGTAGATCAGTCAATGCAGCAGAGGACCATGAACTCCAGCGCAGAGATCCACAAGTGGCATATCTGTATCAAAAGGGGATGCACAAGATCATTTCAGCAAACAGGAGGAGGAGGAAGGTACACTAACCTCACCCCAAGGAGGCTGAGGAGAGTTAGCGAGGAGTTTGTTGGGATACTCTGCTCTCGTGAGACCTCACCTGGAGTATTGTGTGCAGTTCTGGTGTCCTCAACATAAAAAAGACATGGAGCTGTTGGAACAAGTCCAGAGGAGGCCACAAGGATGATCAGGGGCTGGAGCACCTCCTGTATGGAGACAGGCTGAGAAAGTTGGGGCTGTTCAGCCTGGAGAGGAGAAGGCTGTGTGGAGACCTCAGAGCAGCTTCCAGTGTCTGAAGGGGGCCTATAGGGATGCTGGGGAGGGACTCTTCATTAGGGACTGTAGTGATAGGACAAGGTGGAATGGGTTAAAACTTAAACAGGGGAAGTTTAGATTGGATATAAGGAGAAAATTCTTTCCTGTGAGGCTGGTGAGGCACTGGAATGGGTTGCCCAGGGAAGTTGTGAATGCTCCATCCCTGGCAGTGTTCAAGACCAGGTTGGACAGAGCCTTGGGTGCCATGGTTTAGTGTGAGGTGTCCCTGCCCATGGCAGGGGGCTGGAACTGGATGATCTTAAGGTCCTTTCCAACCCAAACCATTCTATGATTCTATGATAATATGATAGTTGAGACAATATCTACAGGCCAGAAAGACCATGGTGGTGACAAAGTGGGGACACAGACCAGTCATCTCAGCAGATGAAAGTGGGAACTCCGTCCTCCTCTTTTTAGGTCTATCTGGGATCTGGTGGCATTGCCTCACGTCAGAAGTAACAATCAGAGAGCTGAGCTGTGACAGCTAACCCTGATGACAGCTAAAGCTCCTGGACACAGCCCAGGGGCTTGCTCTGCTCCCATTTCAAAGCATGGCACAACTCCCATTGCTGCTGTCAGCTGCTGTCTTATAGCAGCCGGATGAGCTTTCAGAAACTCTGCCCTACCACAGCCACCCAGCTTGCCCTCTAAAACCACGGGCTCAATTGTTTTTCCATGCTGCACTTAGCTCCTAGCAGCCTCAGCTCACCTCTCTTTCCCAGTTTGACCATTTAATCACCTAGATCATGGAATGGTTTGGGTGGAACGGACCTTAAAGCTCATCAAGCTCCAACCCCTGCCACAGACAGGGACACCTTCCACTGGAGCAGCTTGCTCCAAGCCCCTGTGTCCAACTTGGCCTTGAACACTGCCAGGGATGGGGCAGCCAAAGCTTCTCTGGGCACCCTGTGCCAGCGCCTCAGCACCCTCACAGGGAAGAGCTTCTTCCTTATATCCAATCTATATCACCCCTGATTAAGTTTGAACCCATCACCCCTTGTCCTATCACCACAGTCCTATTTAGTGATTAAAAATGGTAGTGGGAAATTGGCACATTCCCCCTGCTAACCCATAAAACTCTGGCACCTCCCTCACTTCCAGGTAGCAGGGATGGGAAGATTTTGATTTCCAGAAGACTGAGAGCAGGATCCTGCAGACAGAAAGATGGCCAGTGCCTAGCTCCTGATGTATCACCTCTTTATGGTCCATGGAGAACCCATGCTCTCTGACGGACCCGGTGGCCAAAGGCCGGATTCCTCATGTCTGCATCACAGGGAGGGGAATGGATGAAGAACCAGATGAATGCTGAGCTTGAATTTTGGCCAGTGCCTGTCTGCTGCCCCCATCCCAAATGCTAATTATAACCTGCTTATTCTGCTTCGGCCAGGGCAGATGACAAAGTGGGGTGAAACCCAAAAATAAGCAGCCCTAGAATAGCCCTCTCCACGTCTTCCTGCTAATGGCATCTCTGCAGACGACGGCTTGTTCCCCTCCAGACAAGCTTTCAGAGGCTATTTGAATCCATTTTTAGTTGTAAATAGCATTTATCAGACCAAGTGAGGGCTGGGCGCCAGCTCCTTCACATCTTTGACAGCCCAGGGGGGACAGTCTATGGGAAATAACTGGGTGTGCTCCTACTGCATGGTCCCCTGCACAGGGAATATAGGGCCATAATAAGGAAACATGAATCTGATGGAGCAGAGCCCAGGAACCAGTGCTCTGCTGAAGCCAGCGATTCCCCTGTCATCAACACTTGTTCCCAGGAATCAGAGCTCTTGTTCCTGTCATCAGCGGGGATGTTCTCAGATTCAATTTAGCAATCATTAGGAGGCAAGAAGCAAGGCTGGCAAAGAGGTTGAAGAGCCATTCACTTCTGAGTCACTGCTCAGAACGTGAGCTCTGCTAATTGTGTCCCAAAGTCCTTTCTGACAGTCATCTCATGGCCATTGGTTGTCTCCAATGAGCTCATAAATGGTTCAAGGGGTCCAGAAAATGCCACACTGAACACGCACTAGTTGGCATTCTCAGGGATGCAAACGTGGAGCAAGCCATGAAGATTAAATTCCCCCTTTCCCTGAAGGCATTTTGATAACGGGCAGTGTCTGGGCAGCTTGCCCTGCTGCTCCACTTCAGTGATCTGTATTGGGCTCTGGGGCTGTCATCTTTCACCAGTTCTAAATCAATTTTGAAATAGCTTAGGAATAATGTGTGTGGTGGCCAATTTACTGATTTCCCTGGGCAAGGGAGAAGGAGCTGACAGAAGGATGGAGAGTAGCACCAGAGATCTTGAGAACCAATAGAGATTGGCATAGGAGAAATATAGGAAATATCACTACATTGCTGGGGAAGAAATGTTTTACAATGAGGGTGATGAAATCATAGAATGACAGAATGGTTTGGGTTGGAAAGGACCTTAAGATCATCCAGTTCCATGGCGGCACAGGTTGCCCAGAGAGGTGGTAGACATCCAAGGCCAGGCTGGATGTGGGTCTGGGCAACCTGATCTAGTTGAAGATGTCCCTGCTCTGCAAGGGGGTTGGACCGGATGAGCTTTGAAGGTCCCTTCCAACCCATTCTGTCCTATGATTCATGATGTCTTGCTGTCCTCCAGGATTTGTCATAGTGACTTTGAAGACCACTTGCTCCAGTCTTGATCTATTGATACTTCTTGTATTCAAAACTGAAATGCAGATCAGAAGGGGCTCACAAGCAAGTGGGATGCAGAAGGCCTGCTGAGTGTGTGATATGTGAGAGTTTTGGATCCATGATCCTGGCCAAGTATCAGCATAATAATGACTGATTCTTTGCTACACTGGGGGAAACTGTTGCACTTCACCAAGAATACAATGGGACCTGTTCATTTTTCTCTGTCTCTTGCCACCTGAGACCCAATTATATACTTTCCAATGCACAAAATTCATGTGTTTCACCAGCCATAATAAACATGTCAGGATAATGCAGGAAATGACACAATGCTGCTAAGTTCTGGCTTCTTTATTATTTAAAAGGGTTGAGTCTGGTAGTAACAGAACTGTCTGGATATGTTAATGTGCAGATGGAAACAAGCCTTTAAGGAATATTAACAAACCTTATTCTCCCTATTTGATTTCCCTGGCTTTGTGAGAGGAAAGGAGTTGAGCAGGTAGCACACATTCCTAACTGTCACAAGTTTGAAGGCTGGCTGCACCATCCTTGTGGCTTTTGTTGGCCTCCATCAATGCACTGTGGATTTGTTCCCTGAAAATGCCAATAAATGTGACTTTCCAGCTGTGTGACATCGTTCCAATGCCACCAGGGCAGTTAGTTAGACTTTTCCAACGGAATACAGCTCCTTCAACTTGTTCACAAACACACAGCAGCTCCTGGAACTCTCCTTCATCTGTTTCCATAGATGTGTTTGGCTGCCGAGTGGGGAAGTCTTTACACTTTGCTGTGGGAAGAGTATGGGATGACTCACCCTGCAGCAGTGAGCTGGGATGCTTCTGCTCGCTGCCTCCAGACTAACTCATTTATCATGAAGGTGGAAGAGTTTTGGCCTGCTGAATGTCACCATCCCTGTTTTCTCTGCCTGGGCTTCCTCCCTTGTTTCTAGGTGGATCTTTAATGGAAAAATTGGATCTGTCTCTTATAAACGCTCCAGTGATGATGCTGCGGTCCTGGGTGGGAAACCCCAGCAGCATTTTCCCTCTCACACTTCCAGACACTGCACCATGGCAGCATTCCCAAGGCACGGCAGGGCCCAGGCTGCTGAGAGCAATGGGGCTGGTACCTGCAGTCCCATGGAAGGAGCAGCCCTTCCTGGCTCAGTGCCCTGCTCTCCTGGATGCTTCCCACCTTGGTGCCCTGCCTGTTGTATGCAGCTGGAGCCCTGCTCCTGATTCACGAGTTCAATAAATATCCATGGTGTGAATGGAGATTAAAGTGTCTCCATCTCAGGTACGGATGGTGCCAAGGATGCAGAGAGATGTCCAAATGGCTGCAGGGGAAGCTGGAAAGGCCACTTAATGGTCCTAGCAGTAGGTTTGAGTCACAGAGATGCCCTTCTACCCATCTACTCCTGCTTTCACAACCTCAAGTGCCAACTGCCTTGTCACAGCTATTCCTCCTCACTACAGAGATGGATTTACTCTGACACAGGCTCGCCATGGAGGTCAGTTTTAACACGTGTGTTATGTAGGAAAGCTTGAGCAACCTCATGACTTCTAAAAGCTTTTCCCTAGAGAATAAACCTATCACTTTCATCTTGGCCCTGCTGTATTCTCTCACCTGTACTTTCAGGGATAGGCGCTGCTCCTCACCTAGTGATGGGGGCCGGTAAGACATTGAACATATGTAGTGTATTTAACATTGGGAGTTAAAGAAGTTTTGCATTTCTGCACAGAGGAAGGTCATAAATGATTAAAATTGAATGAATTAAAACCAAGTATTTGTTGGGAAACTCCTCTTAGGCCAAATGAGAAGGGGTTACGGATGAGCGTCATCTTTTACTGCATCATCTTCTGCAGCAGGTCACTGCCTGTGTTGTGCTGAGGAAATGCTGAGAGCAGACTGTGAAAAGGAAGGAGGAAGCAAGCAGGGGCTTATGGAATAAAGAGGGAAGAAAAGCAGAAATGAGGCTTGAAGACAGGAGACCGCTGGAGAATGCCAGCTCCTTACACCCACAGGGATGCAGATACAAAGGGGAGCTCTTACCTGAGCAACCGCAGTAGTGATGTCTGTGCTATCTGGCGGTTGTATTTGGGTTTGGTTTTGCCTTTAGGCACGTGCATAAAACTGGGGGCAGAACTTCCCTCCAAAGCCTTGTGTTGCAGTCTGGCAAAGCAAAGATTCCTCCTCATCACTTCCCGCAATTCCCTTGGTAGGAGCAAATTCCCAAGGCAGAGGCAGTACATGGTGTGCGCATGTACTGGGGGTGGCAGTGCAGAAATGAGTAAGCAAAGCACTGCCTCTTGCCCCCAGCACTCGAACATGCTGTCCCAGTAGCAGGCACACATCAGAGGTGGGGGGGTAAGCGTTGCTCTTCCACTACCAGGCCAGAGCTGCCTTTAGCATCTGCTTTCCCACCCTCTCCATCTCCACCCTCTTGTCCAGGGCATTTGGACAGAACCCTGTTTTGGATGGGCTACAAGAGACCTTTTAAGGGTGTGGAGTTTTGCCTTTATAGCTGCAATTTACTGGTAAAACTTGCCTGAATTATGCAGCCTTTTTACAGTGAAACGGGTTCAAGAACCTCTATTTTTAGTCCACCTCTAAACAAGCGCAAGAATTACTGCCTGCTCCTCCTGTGCTCCTCTATGGCCCTCTAACTCACCAGGGCTGTCAGCTTTCTGTGCCAGGTAGCTCTTTGGTGGCAGGAACAGTGAAAGGCAGGACTCTTTAGTCTCAAACCCCCCTAAACTTGCTTCTACAGCATCAGTCCTCTTGTTCTGTCACAACAAGCCATTAACTGATGTGCCATTAACTAACAAGTCCAGGCTGCTCTTGGAACAGGGTGGTGAGAAGCAGGCAGGCTTTTAGAAGGTGGTTGACCAGGAGAGAGCAGGAGGTAAATGTAACCACAGAATACAGGGGCACTGAGGAGCGTGTGTCTGTCCTGTTTACACATGGAAGGATTTGTGCACAGTATGTTAGAGACGTTTAAAACGCACATTCCTTGATGGGAAGAGCTGTACTTGAGAAACCACGTGCAATCATAACAAGGACTCCAGCTGACCTGTGGATATGTTAACTGTGGTAGAACTCCTTGCTCCAATATATCTGTTTATATCAAGCATGTATGTGCTCTCCTTTTGTTTATATACAAATTCATGTGGCATTGATCCCAGGGAGCTTGTGATCTAAGCTTGGCAGTAAAGGATGCTGACTGTGGCGTGGGTGGGAATGGCTGGAAAGAACACAGAAGCCCCCCCTTAATGAAAGACAGTGATTACTATGAACCTGCTGTGCTAATCCCTACCTGCATTGCCTCTCTGTGTTTAACCCCAGCTCCAGCAGGTATCAAAGAACCCCACAGCATCCTTAGAGCCAGCTGCGCCCTGCTCCTGTGAGCAGGAATGGTGAGCTAGACTTCAGGAACAAGGTTATTAGTTAGCTCCATAGCACACATGCACCTCATCCCAACCTCAACCCACCTGTGGGTTCCTCATCAAGGGCTGAAGGAAACAAAGGCCCTACTACAACTAATTGGGTGGTGCAGCCTCCTTATATACACCCCCTTGGAGAGAAGTGTTTGTAGGCTTTGCAGGAGGCATGAAAGCAGTTCTAGGTTTGCTTTGTGGATGTTGCTACTTGCTTGGCTTCATGCTGCTGGCTTCACCATTGAGACGGTAAGTCCCAGGCAGTGGGATGCTCAGCTTTGGATGGCTGGACTGTGTCCAGGGCTCCTTTTGTGTCATTGTCACTTGATGTAACTTGGTCCAGAAAGTTTTGAAGCCCAAGTGGAGAGGCTTTTAAAGTGAGTACAGCAGGACCTATGCAGAGCTATGGTCTTAGGGGGCTGAGATAGGGAGGTTTTAACACACAGAGGAGGTTGGTTTCACATGAACATGGTTCCTGAGGGGCTACAGCCCTCATCTGCTTTCCATTGCATGTAAGTTGGGGAAAGCTACATGGAATTGAGCAGGTCCCAAGTGAGCTCTTGTGCCTCCCTCTGCCCTTGCTGGTCCCATAAGCATCTCCAAGAGCATGAAAGGAAGGGATAGCTTTTTCTCCCAGCTCCCACAGCCCAGCCATGCCCCATACCTCCCCAAAGGGATGCATCTAAGGGCTGGGAAAGCAACAGGCATCAGCAGGGTGCAGTTCCCCTATCCCAGGCCAGCTTGACACAATGCAACCTCAGGGTCTGGAAGCCCTGGGAGTGAGTCCAGTGTGGATGGATGCTTCCTACTGAGCAGCATTGAGGCATCTGTTGCTGCTTTTCTGCTTGAGCTCTATTCATCTGCAGGCTGAAATGGGAACCAGCTGGTGGTTGTTTGGGATTTAGTTTGGAAAAAACCCACTGTCTGTAAAGCATTATTCTGTTTGGAGTTCCCGTTTCCTTTCCCATCTGTCTGAGGAACTGGGGTTGTCAATCTCCCACTGTCCATGTGTCCTCACTCACGGCATGGCTCCTCCGCTCTGGGTCCCAGTGCGCATCCAGTGTGCAGGCAAATGTGTTTCACCCCAGACTGTTCACAGAGGGGCTTGTGCAAACCCTTTGTTTTTTGGGGTCTGTTTTCCTCTGCTTATGGATTCCCCCCTCCTGCATTTCCTAGGTTTGAGCAAACCCAGAGATCCAAAAGCAAAACAGCACTGAAACACCATCTGGTTTCACATCAACCACCACGCTTCCCAGCCAGTTCTCTGCCAGCCCACTTGACTCCATTGCAGTCTGCAACTGTGAGTTATCACTGGCACCAGCACAAAGTGGATGGTTTGGTGGTGTTATCATAGAATGGTTTGGGTCGGAAAGGACCTTAAGATCATCCAGTTCCAAACCCCCTGCCATGGGCAGGGTCACCTCACACTAAACCATGGCACCCAAGGCTCTGTCCAACCTGGCCTTGAACCTCACCAGGGATGGAGCATTCAGAACTTTCCTGGGCAACCCATTCCAGTGCCTCACCATCCTCACATCCAATCTAAACTTCCCCTGTTTCAGTTTTAACCCATTCCCCCTTGTCCTATCACTACAGTCCCTAATGAAGAGTCCATCCCCAGCATCCCTATAGGCCCCCTTCAGATACTGGAAGGCTGCTCTGAGGTCTCCACATGGTATTCTCAGCCCCCAAAGCCTCTGCAAAGATGTGGAAACATGAGGCATGAGACCAGCTCTAAAACCTAGGCAGAGCACACCCAAAGGCCTTTAGCAATCTCTAGATTCATTTTTACACCTTTGTTTTCTGTGGTTGACTTTACAAGAGTACAAAACTCTGCCTTTTTTGGTTAAAAGGAGAGGCCTGATGCTGCTCTCAATTGCACCAAAATAAATCCGGATTTACTTCATTTTGAATTTATGCTCGAGTTTTGCAGAAAAGGAATGCTTGGAATGCTTCTGTGTCCTCTCTTTGGTTTTCTCCTTTCTCTTCAGCTGTTGGCAGTGATATAAAGGATTTTCTCACTGGATTTCCCATCTTTATTAAAGAAAGTGTGGCTTTTAAAAGTAATATTTCACTTTCTTTTGCAACTTCTGGTAGTCATGAACATCTCTTCCATAACACAGCATCACTGGCTGCGATGCCTTTCAGAGGTCTTTGCCCTTCTCCCTGGGCACTTCTCATGTTCTGAAGACTAGAAGGGACTTTGTGATTACTTGTTCTGACAATGAATCTCACCCAATAACTTCTGCTTCAACGTTTCTTGGTATGTAATGCATTTCTGAACTAAAGACTAAACAGCCTTTTTGTTCCAAGACCTCAAATTGCGGCAGCTCTACCCCATCCCCACATAAATTGTTCTCATAGTTAATGGCTTTTGTTAAACAGTGCTCCCTATAGTTAGTTGGAATTTACTTGGATTCTGTTTCCAACCACCTCATCAAACTATATTCCTGGCTTTTCTCTCTCTGCCTGATTAAAGTGCCCTAATCTAAATCATTTCTTCTTGTGCTGGTAATTAAAAACAGCGCTCAAGTCATCTTTTGACCTTCTGCTAGATAAACATGGATTGACCTTCTTAAGTCTCTTGCCCAAAGTCTGTTTTCCAGATGCTGAATCTTTCTTGACGTTCTTTTCTCAACTCTTTACAACTCCTGTGCTGTTTTTAAGTGTGAACACTGCCATACAACCACACATTGCTCTTTTGATGCCATGTTAGTAGCTTCTGCTGCTCTTTCAACAGCACTCCATACTTCAGTGCCACGTCTCTGCTATTACATGATACTCTCCTGCTTGGATGTCCAAGAACCACGTATGTCCTGATGACAGTATTGTGTTAAGGGGTTGTTTAACTATCTACCATGACCCTTGGGTAGAGTCAGATCTATAATGATCCTTTATGGAGATGCTGCTTTGCAAGAGACCATCTTCCATTGTACACACGTAACCATCCCCATCCTCTGCAACCATATGAATGATCCCAGTTTGGATGAATTGACCATACTGTACCAATGAACTTATCATGCTGGGCAGTCTCCTAGGTGGGCCTGTACAGCTGAGCATGGTCCTTGTCTTTCCAAGCATTCTTAATGGCATGTGTTTCCTCTGAGCAGTACTGGTTTTGCAGATTGCTCTTTGGATAGGAGAATGCCCAGTGAGGCTGTAAAATGCATCCTGATGTTAGCATAGTGATACAGTTTATCTACATTAAATAAACCAGTGAGCTCACCAACTATGGAACCAAATAGGCTTTAATAAAGCCTGGTCCCATAAAAAGATATGCATATTTTCCAAGGAAAAAGGGGAATCTCCGTCTCTGGAGATACTAAAACTGAACCATGCAATTCCCTAAGCAACCTGGCCACCTAAACACATCTGGTTTGTGCAGGAACTTGGACAAGATGACTTCCAGAGGTCCCTTCCAAGCCCAGTTTTTCTGTAATTATATACTTATGTGACTAATTACATTACTATTATTAATACTTGTCACTGTTCTCTACAGTCACCTTTCTGCCTTTCACCCTGCTCCAGTGATGGGTCAACTGGAATAGGCCACACAGATTTAAGTATCCTTTATACTAACATCTGCGTAGAGCCCATTGTAATTATGGTGAAACAGAGAGCACTTCATCACCAGGTAATCCTGTCCAGACCAAGCACAAAACAAGGGTGCTTGCAGAGGATGCCTTTCTCTGCAGGCTGACAGCATCATAGAATAATAGAATCATAGAATAGTTAGGGTTGGAAAGGACCTTAAGATCATCAAGTTCCAACCCCCCTGCATCATGGAGATGTCTGCTACGAGGTGAGCTTCTTGGGGATGTGGCTGCAGAGGTTCCCCTCTCTTGCACTCTGGCCAGATGGAGGCAACCAGGGCCTGTGGATGGGCTCCTGCCATCCCTGGGGCAGCACTAACGGGCTGGCAGCCTCCAGGAGAGGTCACTCCTGCCTGCCAGAACCTGCCTGTGCAGGACATGGAGCTGCCTCCTCCCAGCGCGGGTCCTTACCCTCACCTCTGCCACCTGGGGCAAGATTCTTCCCTGTGAGGGTGCTGAGGCACTGGCACAGGGTGCCCAGAGAAGCTGTGGCTGCCCCATCCCTGGCAGTGTTCAAGGCCAGGTTGGACACAGGGGCTTGGAGCAGCCTGCTCTAGTGGAAGGTGTCCCTGCTCGTGGCAGGGGCTGGAACTGGATGAGCTTTAAGGTCCCTTCCAAACCACTCTGTGATTCACTCTATGGAAGGAAGAAAACCCATCTCTTGAAGGTGGGAAAAGCTGCTGCTCTTCTGCAGAGTCTGCCTTTCCCATTGAGAGGGCTCTGGATGGGAAACCTTTTGCCCACCTCCCTTATCCAAGCACTGCACTCTGGCTGCCTTTCCCTGCTTGTTTTCCTCCTGGTGGGTTCAGTTGTCTTGCATCTGCGAGGGCGAGTGGGTGGTGTGTGGTTTCTGTACGCTCTGTTCTTCGGCGCGTTTAATCTGTGTTTAAATGCAGGTTGTGTTTTGCAAAAGACTCTTGACTGTCATAGAATGGCATCATCCAGCTAAATACCTGGTTTGGCTTTTACACCAGAACACCCGATGAGATGGAGTCTGACATCCTTCATCTACTTTGAAGGAATCATGATGTTTTTCCAGGGAAATCTTGATTCGAAGATCTGAAAATGCATAAACAAGCAGATACTTCCTCTGCTTTCCTTTGTCAGGCTGTCAAGAGTTCCCCAAGCCACCCTCCTTCGTGATTTTTCACTTCTTACTCCTTCTTTCAGCTATCACAGAGAAATGAGCTGACAGGCAGTGCTGTCTGAGGAAAGGAGCTGCTCTGGGGACAGAAACCCTCATCTCTAAAGCAAACTTTGCAGTGGTTTTGGCAAGGCTGGATCAGCGACCCTGCCACAGTGATGGGGACGTTCATCCAAGGGGATTTCTGTTGCTAAAAGGCACAAGATGCCTGAAATAACTGCTCTCTGGGACTGAGAAGGTGTGCATGGGTTTTATCCAATGGATATAGGCTAAGCTCAAAACCACAAACATGAGCACGTGCTGACTTTGTAAGTAAGTCTGTCTCCTGCCAGCAGTATGGATAGCATAAGCTTTCCAGGCACCTAAGTGTAGGTTCACAGCTTTACTTCACTCTTACTCTCTTATTTCAGCACTGCAAAGCATCAAGTCAGTAAAAGGGCAGGTTCAGGCCCAAGGCTGCTCATCAGTTTGGTTCGTTTGGGCACTGGGAGAGCTGAGGTCTGTCTGGACCGTCAGAATCAAGCCTTAGCAAATCACAGCAGCTGACAAGAGGGGAGCAGGAGGATATGCCTGGGACTTGCATGGCTGTTTTGTGTTAGTCCGAGCTTTAAACAGCAAAGGGTGAGGAGCAGTGGCCCTGGTGTGTAATGTGTCCATGATGGCTGGAGCAGGGGCTGGACATAGCCCTCAGTGGGCTGACAAGAAATCTGAAGAGAGACCTTTTACCAGGGCCTGTAGGGATAGGGCAAGGGGGAATGGGTTTAAACTGACAGAGGGGAGATTGAGATTGGGTATATGGAACAAATTCTTCCCTATGAGGGTGCTGAGGAGCTGGCACAGGGTGCCCAGAGAAGCTGTGGCTGCCCCAGGCCAGGTTGGACAGGGCTTGGAGCAAGCTGCTCTAGTGGAAGGTGTCCCTGCCCATGGCAGGGGTTGGAACTGGGTGAGCTTTAAGGTCCCTTCCAACACAAACCATTCTATTGATTCCTCTGGAGTCTGTACAGAGAGGCTGGACCCTGGGTGGCAGCTGTCTTATAGAGGGCTCATTAAAGGGATAAAGGGACACCCTTGCTCCCTTGGACCCACCACCAAACAGCTCTGCCTTCCCGTAATGCCCAGGTTTATCTCATGGGTATTCTTTCCACACATGAGCAGACCTTCACGGTGCAGGCTCACAGCCGGTCACAGCTCACTGCATGCATCAGCCTGTTATTGTTGTGACACTGCTCGTGTGTTTCTTCCTCTCTCCCACTGCCTTTCCAAGGGGAAGCTGTGATAATGACGGGACTTCTCGTTCTTTGTCACAAAAATTGGGTATAATTGCTCCATTTCAGAGGCTTTGAGAAGCGCATCCAGGGAACGGGCTGGGTTCTTTCTGAAGACATCAGTCATCTGAAGCATTTGGTAGATGGCACATCAGGGCTGGGAAATGACTCAGCCGGCTTTGTTAAAAGCAGTCTTTGGGCTCTGGGAATGAAATCACAGGGAGAGAGCTGAGGGGGTGCTGGAGAGGAAAGATTTGAGCAGCCAACAGACGCTGTGCTCTGTGCCACTGGCATAGCAGGAGAGTTTCCTCTCGCCAGAGCTCTATCTGATTCACCCCTTCAGTGAAGAAGCTGTTCATCAGCCCGCCTCCTCATAAAGGCCAAGATGTTCCAGAGGGAGAGGTGGATGGTGGGTGCAGCCAAGCTCAGCACAGACACTGATGGGCTGCAGCTTCTCCATGGCTGTGAACAGTCATTCCTGTGATGGTGCAGACCTTTGTCCTAGCCCTCTGGGATCCCTTAGAGCTCAAGGGAGGTGAGCACTCGGATATCTGCCTGCATCCCATATACCTCTTGCTTTCAGCTTAGTGTTGAGACCTCACCACTTGAACCCAAGCCTTCCACCACCGCCCAAGCCATGGTCATAGAATCATAGAATAGTTAGGGCTGGAAAGGACTAACAGTTCCAACCCCCCTGCCATGGGCAGGGACACCTCACACTAAACCATGGCACCCAAGGCCTCGTCCAACCTGGTCTTGAACACTGCCAGGGATGGAGCATTCACAACTTCCTTGGGCAACCCATTCCAGTGTCTCACCACCCTTACAGTAAAGAATTTCCTCTTTATATCCAATCTAAATTTCCCCTGTTTAAGTTTTAACCCATTATCCCTTGTCCTATCACTACAGTCCCTAATGAAGAGCCCATCCCCAGCATCCCTATAGGCCCCCTTCAGATACCGGAAGGCTGCTCTGAGGTCTCCACGCAGCCCTCTCTTCCCAGGCTGAACAGCCCCAACTTTCTCAGCCTGTCTCCATACGGGAGGTGCTCCAGTCCCCTGATCATCCTCGTGGCCTCCTCTGGACTTGTTCCAACAGATCCATGTCCTTTTTTATGTAGAGGACACCAGAACTGCACACAATACTCCAGGTGAGGTCTCACGAGAGCAGAGTAGAGGGGCAGGATCACCTCCTTCGACCTGCTGGTCATGCTCCTTTTGATGCAGCCCAGGATGGGCTGTTATTAGAGGAAACCCCCTTTGAGTGGATTGAGGCTTGCATTGAGCTTGCATGGTCTGATTAAATCAGCTCCCTGTTCTCAGCTGACATGGTATATAGGGACTAGGGTGGCATCAAGGGGAACCTTCCGCCCAGGACCGGGAGCATCTCCCTCCTGATGTGCTGCAGCCTTGTCCTTCTGAAACAACACTGGGAGCATTCCCATTGAGAAAACCCCAGCCAGGAGCCATTTCTCCTCCTGGCTGGGCTCACACAGACCCTGTTGAATCTGTCTTGCCCGCCTGTGAGGCTTTGCAGGTCTTGTGTGACAAACTGCTGATGGCAAACCAAGCTGCTTCTCAGTGGGTGTAGCAGGGATTGGCTTTGTTTGTTTTTCCTGCTGCCAAGGCCTTGCTTATCTAACCTCCATTTCAGCCCTGTTCTGCATGGAAACATTCTTATTTATGCAGCTGGGCAGAGGCCCTTCTTGTTTTAACCCTTCTGAGTCTGAGCTTGTGGAAGATAAACCCTCTCATGGTGGCTCTGTCTTCTGCTGGATGTGTGACACAGGGATTGTATAGAGTAGGGCAGGTCAGTGAAGCCTCCTGTTCCCTGGTCAGTAATGAGCCATGGTAATGCCTTCTGTGCATGCACCTACTTAAACGCATCTGGTACAGCTAATCCAGGCCTTCTTGTTCCAGCAGTCACCACCACGACAGTAACATCCAGAGGCTTGAAGCCTGATGGAAGCCAATAGGAAGAAACCATCCCTGCTCCAGAGAGCACCCAGAGGTGTAAATGCCACCACATCTGGAGGATTTCCTGCAGAGCACTGTGATTTCATCTCAGAATGGGTCTTGAGGCCATCTTTTGGGGTATCATGTGCATAGGTTGCCCAGGGAGGTTGTGAATGCTCCATCCCTGGCAGTGTTCAAGACCAGGTTGGACGAGGCCATGGGTGATACGGTTTACAGCGAGGTGTCCCTGCCCATGGCAGGGGGGTTGGAACTTGATGATCTTAAGGTCCTTTCCAAACCTAACTGTTCTATGATTCTATTTTATAAGCTACTCTGCATTCAGGCTGGGGGCTGCCTGTGAGAGGGCAGGTCATGGAGCAGGCTGTGCTCATAGCTGCTCTCATAACTTAAGTGAAGATGCAGCCATGTATCTAAGAGACCCTATCATTTTCTCCTGCTCTTTCTGCCTTTATGCAGGGTACCAGCATCCCTGCTTGCCACCAATGACTTGGCCATGATTATTGTGACAGTGCGGACTTTATGGTCTTCAGTCACGGATTGTCTTTAATCATGGGAACCAAGATGACTGTTACTTCTGTTATAAGTTAATAGAGAATTCAGTCATTTGCAAAGCATCTTATGGCTCTTAGGATGCCCCCTGTGTTAGTTCAATGGCTCTGATACTGTGGCTGCACCGAGTACTCAGCATTCCTAGATGGTACTGTAAAAGGATGCCTAAAAGAGATCACTTATATATCACTTCCTTTTATAATCTCTCAGTGCACTTCATGGTTTTGTTTCAATACTCCAGGCTCTAGGTCTGCTTTGCCCAGCACAGTCTGTTCGATGCAAAGGCAAGTCAGTCATTAGGAGTTAATTGGAACATGTTGGTCTTTGTTTGCTCTCCTGTGCTTTCATGGACTGTTCAGGTGCCTGTTTCCAAAACAGAGTTGATCTCTGTGGCTCCTCTCTGAAGAGCATCTCCCTGTGCTAGGTTATGACCCTGCAGCAAGTAATGAAGAGCTGCAGGGCTGGTCAATGCTGTCTATTTAGTGTGGCCCAGTGTGCTTCTAAGCACCATGACAAATCAGTTAAGGGAGCACGTGTACAGCGATCTGCCACAGCTGATGCTACCAGTGACAGAATTAGACTGTCCATCTGCATGCTCAAAAGGATCTGCACTGATAAGATTTTAATGACAGCTCTCATGTATGAGGGGAAATTGTAATTTTTGGAGCAAGCAGAATGGAACAGAGCTTGTCAGGAATGTTTCAATGAAGATGATGCTATTAGAAAATGTGTATGTGCTGAAGCAGAAGTGTTTCATGGAAACGTGGTTTGATTGTCAGCCTCTGTTGGATAACTTGCCTGTTGAATCATATGTTCAATCTCAGTGCTGCACAGCAACACAGCTTCTGAGGTTTGTGTCTGAGTTACTGCCCTGTAGCCACAGTTCTGGCATCCTCTGGCTTCTCTTGTCCCATAGAACCTGGAAACTTGGCTCAAGAGTGGAGCTGATGTGACTCTTCAGTTTTGTTGTTGCTCACTCTCAAATCTGCTGTCCCTATTCACTGCTGAGTAACAGTGATATTGGAAAACCCTTGACTATGCTAGTTATACTCAATAGCTACTGAAGTCCAGGGCTGCATCTCATACTTTGGAGGCACCATAAATCGGTGTTCTGGAAACTAAATTTTACAGGACTTCTGTTTCATAGGAAACCTGCACACCTTTTTTATGCCTATTTGAAATAACATTTCAAGCTGTTGAAGATTCCTACAGAGAGAGGGGTAATTCTATCATGCAGCTAGTCTGAGATCTGACTTTCACCTGACTGTTGCTGAGACTTTGAGTAGATCTGTCTGGAGACCTTGTGACAACAGCTCTGCTCCTAGATAGCAGTTGCTTTTACTGCTGTAAAAAATACAGTGTACACTGAGGTTTACTTGCACATGGGCTCTGGAGGCTCTTTCATAGAATCATAGAATAGTTAGGGTTGGAAAGGACCTTAAGATCATCCAGTTCCAACCCCTTGCCATGGGCAGGGACACCTCACATTAAACCATGGCACCCAAGGCTCTGTCCAACCTGGCCTTGAACACTGCCAGGGATGGAGCATTCACAACCTCCCTGGGCAACCCATTCCAGTGCCTCACCACCCTAACAGTAAAGAACTTCTTTCTTATATGCAATTTAAACTTCTCCTCTTTTAAGTTTTAACCCATTACCCCTTGCCCTATCACTACAGTCCCTAATGAAGAGTCCCTCCTCAGCATCCCTATAGGCCCCCTTCAGATACTGGAAGGCTGCTCTGAGGTCTCCACGCAGCCTTCTCTTCTCCAGGCTGAGCAGCCCCAACTTTCTCAGCCTGTCTTCATACAGGAGGTGCTCCAGCCCCTGATCATCCTCGTGGCCTCCTCTGGACTTTTTCCAACAGTTCCATGTCTTTTTTATGTTGAGGACAACAGAACTGCACACAGTGCTGCAAGTGAGATCTCACGAGAGCAGAGCAGAGGGGCAGGATCACCTCCTTCTACCTGCTGGTCACGCTCCTTTTGATGCAGCCCAGGATACAGTTGGCTTTCTGGGCTGTGAACGCACACTGAAGCCGGCTCATGTTCATTTTCTCATTGACCAGCACCCCCAAGTCCTTCTCCGCAGGGCTGCTCTGAATCTCTTCTCTGCCCAGCTTGCAGCTGTGCCTGGGATTGCTCCGACCCAGGTGTAGGACCTTGCACTTGTCATGGTTGAACTTCATGAGGTTGGCATCAGCCCACCTCACAAATGTGCAGACTCAGTGCAGGCTAAGAGCAGAACTTGGTTGGCCATTTGTAAAACTCTTAGCAAGGAAGAAAACTGTTTCACAGGCTCTAAGCTATTGCTGTGTTCTGTCTCTCTCTCTCTCCAAAATGAGTTTGAAGCTCAACAGCAGCAACAACAAGGAAAGTATTTCCTACGTTCAGATGCTACTTTCTTGGGAATATGGCCACAGATATATTTAGTGGTTAAAAAAACCTAACCCAGAGAACCCAAGCCTCTAGAGTTTATTGCCTAAAGAGATTTGATGACCCAATTCTATGCAGTTTATCCTATAACAGACTGAAATCAAAACTAAAATACAACTCCAAAGCCATGGCATGCCTCCCACCTTCATTTCCTAGTGGCTTCACAGGATTTTGAACTCATAACAGCTGGAGGATGCTTGGTTTCTCTGTGCTGCAATTTTGCTGCTCATAAGTAAACAGACTGGGATCTTAATGAGGTGAATCCGAAGGACTGTAACCCTGCAAGATAAATGCAAAACTTGCCCACATCCGTCAGTCTTTACATTCTAGATCAAATCTCGGATCAAGCTGGAAGGAAGGTGTTAAGGACCAAAGGAGGGTCACAAGGATGATCAGGGGACTGGAGCACCTCCTGTATGAAGACAGGCTGAGAAAGTTGGGGCTGTTCAGCCTGAAGAAGAGAAGGTTGCGTGGAGACCTCAGAGCAGCCTTCTGGTATCTGAAGGGGGCCTATATGGATGCTGGGAATGGGCTCTTCATTGGGGACTGTAGTGATAGGACAAGGGGTAATGGGTTAAAACTGAAACAGGGGAAGTTTAGGTTGGATATAAGGAAGAAGTTCTTTACTGTGAGGGTGGTGAGGCACTGGAATGGATTGCCCATGGAAGTTGTGAATGCTCCATCCCTGGCAGTGTTCAAGGCCAGGTTGGACAGAGCCTTGGGTGATATGGTTGAGTGTGAGGGGTTGGAACTGGATGATCTTAAGGTCCTTTCCAACTCAAACTATTCTAGGATTCTGTGATTGAAGTCCTGAGTTAGGGACAGGCCAACTGGTTTTGAGCTGTTCTGCTATCTACTCTTTTCAAAGCAGTAGTACCTGTCTCACAGGGGTCGGAATACACTGCTTGTAGAGCACTTTATCATTACTGGTTTGGAAGTACAATAAATCCGTCTGTTCTGATCATACAGATAGCAAAGGCAACACATAGAGCTGGCTTTGAGGCTGTGCTAGAAATGGTGGACCAGTCAGTCTAGTCCCAGATAACACATTCTGATGCCAAATCCCTGCTTGGGCAGTCCTATTGTTTGTCTCTGCTATGCTTGGCTTTGCATCTGTGGTGCAGGGGAGTTCCACATAAGGGAGTAACCAGAAGTAAAACCCTCTAGTTTCTCTCCTTTATACAATTCCTTTTTTCTGGAAGCATTTCTGTTTAGCTCAGTCATTAAACTCTAATTCCCTGGAAAAAGAAAGGGAGGTTTGTTTTTTGCTCTATACTGACAATATGCTGATGCTTGTCACTTGACTTGGCTGCACAGCACTTCCCATGACCCCAGTAAGATATTTTGGAAAGAATATTAAAACAAGCATAAATTAGCCCTGAAGGAGAAGCGTGCTCAGTAAGTGTGTGTTGCAAGCACTTACGTCAAGGAAGCTAGAAATCTCTGCAGTCCTCTCCCCCCAAAACCCTATCGTGAAGTAACTTTGTGAGGTGCTGACTGCTGGCACAAAAGGACCTTGATGCTGTTTATGCAAGATCGGGTTGGCCTTCCCTCTAGCATTTACAGCGCCCTCATTGATCCCACATATTGCTGGAACAGAGGAGGCTTTGCTCCTGTCTTTTATGGAGCATCACACATCTGTCTGGTACTGCACAACTGCCCCACAGCTGGTTGGCCTATTCACAGGGCACTGACAAAGCTGTGTGTGGTCAGCAATGTGTGTCCATCTTGGTCACAGACCAAAGGATATAGTTAATGTGAACATATGTGAGAAAATAAAACCAGAATGTGCATGTTCCTTTTTTGCTGCATTTTGGCAGATTTGCTTATTTTTGCCAAAGGTACCAGATTGCTCAAAATAATTGATTAGTTTAGGTAAAAATAAGCAGATTTTCAGCTCTCTATGTCTGAAATATAGACTGACCCATTTTTTGATGCTTCTGCAGCCAGATGTTGCATGTTGTTCAAAATGGGGTCTTAAGCAGAACAGCTACCAGTTACTGTTGGGTTTCCAGTCCACTCAGGAAGGCAGAAGACCCTTTGGTGTGAGAGAGCCTCCTTTGCAAAGAGTGATGCTGAGGTGTTTCAGTCACCAGGCTGTTACGCTATGCTGTTCCATTATGTTTAGTTATAGAAATGGTGTGATGGCTTCAAAAGAGAAGCCTGAGCTACATAGGTGGTATATCTGATGGCTTGGTAATTGGGAACATCTAATGGGAAGGGTGAGATGGGCAAGTAGAAGTACATGCACTTGGAATACCCTAGTATATGAGAAGCAACCAGTACCAGCGCTACTCCCCCCTGGCTCACAGGGCTCTCCCATTGTCTCCATTGATGCTGCTCTACTTCATTTCCAATAACTCCTGAGGTCAGAGGAAGCGTGGTTCCATGGCCAGATGCCCATGCAGTACCACGTCTCTTCTGGACCCCCAGGAACAGTCTCTGCTCCCTGGGGAATCCAGCCATTATGTCCAATTCTTTGGCTTTTGAGCAAAATGCTCCCCAAGGGAAATGATTTGTTGTCCTCTTAATAAAACATTTCATTTAATCTGAAGCCAAATGTTTTCAACTTGCCAACTATTCCAAAATATGTCAGTCCCGGGGGAACACAACAACACTTCTTGGGTTTTAACTCTGTTTTTTTTCCTGTTCCATGGCAGGAGCACAAGTGTGATGGGGAAGGGCTGAGGGACCTGGGGGGCTCAGTCTGGAGAAGAGAAGGCTCAAGGGGGGACCTGACTGCTGCCTACAACTGCCTGACAGGAGGATGGAGCCAGGAGGGGCTGGGCTCTGCTCCCAAGGAACAAGGGATGGGACAAGAGGAAACGGCCTCAAGCTGCACCAGGGCAGGTTTAGATGGAGCTGAGGAACAATTCCTTCCCCAGAGGGTGCTCAGGCATTGGAACAGGCTGCCCAGGGCAGGGCTGCAGTCACCATTCATTCCTTCAAGTGTTCACACATCATGGAGACAAGGCATCAGTGCCATGGGTTAGTGGTGGCCTTGGCAGTGCTGGGGAACGGTTGGACTTGATGGTCTTAAAGGTGTTTTCCAACCTGGTTGATTCTATGGTTCTATGTAGAACAATATTAATGAATGCCTCAGCCCACCTTATCATGCTGTAAAGCCAAGCAGAAGTGTGGCAGTGCAGTCTCCCCTTCTGGGTGCAGACAAGCACGATGAATGCACTCAGGCGATGGAATGATGGGTAGAATATGTGCCCTCGCTGACCCTGAGGGCTTGCTTGTGTTTGAGAGGGTGATTCACACCTGCCTGTTTGCTTCCCAGTGGAAATGACAGATGAGGGGTTCCTGGGTTCAGGGCTGCCAAGGGCTGCATTTCGCAACAGCATCTGTCCCCACAGCACCTTTCTCTCTACCCACAGACAGCCCAGCAACTCAGTTCATGTACCCTGATGTGCTGCTGCTTGGGAAGTGAACCGTACCAAGTTAGCTGTATTGCTTGAACAGTATCGAGCATTGTGGTTCCTGCTGCATGTCAGTGACCTTCCTCCAGACACCAAAGGAAGATTCCAAGGACAGTCATGGTGATGTTGTGGCCTCAGTTACTTTCCTCCCCCTGCATCTGCTGCTTCTGGCTCTCATTTCCTAGCACCTCTGCATGCAGGCATGATGCCTGCGTGTGCAATAGGGATACCTTCACCCCTGCCTCCAATGTCAAATCTGTGCTTTTCTCTCCTCATCTGTTATTTAGCCCATAATAATGCCCTTATCCTTCTCTCAAAGGCTAGAGAGGGGAAAGGAGGAACAAGCTGTCTTCTAGCAACCCAGGAACATAAAGCTGCACCCGCAATTGCAGTTACTAAGTGCATAAAAGCTTTATTCCTTTGCCAGTGCACAGTCCCCATCCAAAGACAAAGCCCTGCTGGCAGCCGCCCCAGCCAGAGACATCTGCGTGGCACATCCCTTCAGGGGTGTAGAAAGGAGGGGATGATACATCTCTACTCTGCAATTAAGGCTCTCATTTTGTTGTTTTCATTCCCTCCTTGTGGATCTGGCAAGGCTTCTTCCCATCTCCCACTCCCACTGTGGTGCTGTACAGTGCTTGGGAGCTCCCTCCTCTCTCTGCTGTCACTGTGTCCCCTGTCCCCAGATGCCCTAGCAGGGCTGGGTAACCTGCCACCACTGCTCAGCTGGTTGGATAGGTGCACAGGCTGCTTTTGGGATGTTCCTCATCCCAAGGTTTCAGGGGCTGAAATCTGGAGAGACACTGAAAGAACTCGGATCTACCACACTTTGCTGTCTATTGCACCAATGCGTGTTGTAGGTTTTCTCTCTTCTCATCTGAAAGGTGGTGTTGTACATCACAAACTGGTTTGGGTGGGAAAGGACCTTAAGCTCATCCAGTTTCAACCCCCTGCCATGGGCAGGGACACCTTCCATTAGACCAGGTTGCTCCAAGCCCCATCTACCCTGGCCTTGAGCATTGCCAGGGATGGAACATTCACCACCTCTTTGGGCAACCTGTTCCAATGCCTCATCACCCTCACAGTAAAGAACTTCCTTATATCTAACCTGAGCTTCCCCTGTTTCAGTTCTGACCCATCACCTTTGTCCTACCACTACAGTCCCTGATGGAGTCCCTCTCCAGCATCCTTGTAGGCCCCCATCTTTCACCCTCCCTCCTGGTGCACTCACAAAGATCACATCCAAGCAAAGCTGTATCTCTCAGCATCCTAAATGAGGAGTCACCAGGCAGAATGAGTCACTAGTGCAATTTTCCATAGTTCAATCTGAACTTTTACGGCCTGATTTCGTTATTGTTGCTTACATTGAGTGGTTTCTTCCTGCGTGCTGAAATCAGCAGGATTACTTGTGTCACTCAGGGGGGAAGGCTCTTAAAATGACCCAGGTTGTTTTAGGTCAGGATTCGATTAGAGGAGTGAAGTACAGGAAGTGCTGGACAGGTAAACAGAGCTGGTGATGAAAGCTGCCTTCACGCAGCCTTTCCTCTTTCATGTGTGCTTTTATGTTGAGTGGTTTAGTAACTTCCTTGAGCTCTAGGCTGCAATGGAGAGGTGGGATTCAGTGGGCAACTAAATGCTGTGTCTCTCATGGAAACATGCAGCGCTTTGGAGAGCAGGGATTGGTCTGTAAGTTCTCTACCAACAAATCCTTACTCAAGACATGGAATAACCTCCCCAGACCATAAGAGCTCCAGAAAAAAAACACATTTAGGGCTTCAAGTTACCAAGGACTTGACACCCTTTCCTCACACACCACAAGATGGATGTCTGCTGTTTCCCAGAATCACGGATCATCCCTTTCCCCTCCCATCCTTTCTTCTGTTAAAACAGAGTCCCCCCAGAGGATTTCTTAGTATCTCAGCTGGTCTAACTTAAGAAATTCTCTTGCACTGAAGCTTTCAGACCTACTGCGTGACGTGATTTTTCTTTAGTCATGCCTTTCTTCTTTTCCCTTTCTATTTAAGTCCTTTTTGAACGCATAAACCCCCTCTTCTGCTTATTTTTGCCATATTTGCAGACTTACAAGCGTATCTGCTTTGTGTCTCAGCCAAATGGCAGAGGCAGCTCAGTTCTGACAGTCCAGCTCCATCCCCTCTCTCCTGTTTGTTTCTCCTCTCTGAATTCCCACTTCGATGATGTCTTACTGGTAACGTGCTACCCGTAACTGAGCAAGAGTACCCCGGAGAACATCACCCACAGTTCTCAACCAGGATTGTCCCTCCTCTCCTTCAGGACATGGTGTATTTTCCCAGTTTCTGTCAAAGTGAATTCTCTTTCAGAGCAGCATCCCTCCCCCACTACCCCAGATCTGACTCTGCCAGGATAAGCTCAGGAAGGCTTTGACCCTGCCAGATCTAGGGCAAGAAAGCCCTGGGGGACAGCAAATCGGGTCCTGGACCCCCATTGCACTTGCACCAGAGTACTGGTGAGTCAGGATGGTTACTGTGCTCCCCAGTGAGCTCTGTCCTACTTCCTTCCCTTCCTTTATCCCTTTTTCTCTGTTCCTTTTCTCATGGCAGAAGCGGTTCAGCCCCTTTTTCTTGAGTCAGTAGCTTTCTTTATATAAACTCAGTTCAGTCTTCCCACGCTGCAGATTTGTTTTCCATGCTGGCTGGGATATGGCTCCGCATGGAGACCTTCCTTTTCCTATAACCCCTGAGAGTGGGGCTGAAATTGATAGCTTATATTCAAATATTTGGAGAGAGTGTACAATAATAACTAACAAATGATTACCAGAGGCCTCAATGTTCTGATTTTCAAAGCAATTAGATAATAGAGTAGGTCGAGAATGTGCCCGTCCCACTTTCCCATTTTCCACTTTCCTTATGTCTTAGTTCTGTAGCTTTTAATCCTCATAATAGCTTATCCTTTGGGAGCAAGGATGAATCCCTCGAAACTAGTGTACTTAGAAGGCCTGGTGGAGCTTTTGCCTTTGGCTTTTCCCTTTAGCTTTACCTAACTGCAGAATCATAGACTAGTATGGGTTGGGACATTCCAAGGTCAACTAGTCCAACCCCCTGCAATGAGCAGGGACATCTTCAACTAGAATCTGTGTGAATATTCTCCCTGTAACCCATAGGACCTCCCAGGTTGTTATTTGCAACAGAAATTGTTGAGTTTAAAGGCTGTGTTTCGGATGGAATTGATCCTGGTTATTAAGCTGAGGCACATGGGCACTTACAAGCACTGATTGGTAGTGAGGTAGTAGCAACATGTAGGTGGTTTCCAGAGCAGAGGAGAAGGGAAGGAAAGCAGGAGTTGAACAAAGAACAGTCTGGGTCATGAAGAATAGGCTGGGAAAAGGGAAAACTTTTCCCACTCTGTTTAGCACAAAGTGAGTGAGGGATGACAAAGGGGGGTGAGCACAGTTGAGCTCCTCTTCCCAGGTCTATGGGTGATGCTTGGGTCATTGGCAGGTCTCCTGGGACATCAGCTGTCACTGCTTCCTCTTTGGCTCTCTGTGGATTCACAGCTGGAAAAGTCCCATGGACCTCTCAGTCTCCATCTGCTCCCTGTTTATACTGTGATGTGCTCTGCTGGGCCATGCATGCGATGGACCCATCAGAGTCTCTGCAGAGCAAATGTCTCTTGTGATTCAGTGTCACGTTATAGGGGATGGGGATAAAGCTGCTGCCTCCTGCCAGGACCTCCACTGAAAACGCAACAGGCTCAGATCAGGGGTTTGTTGTTGCTGTATCCTTGAGAAACATCTACTCAGTGTCTGGTGTCTGTGGGGGCCTGACACAGAGACTGTGCATGGGGCACCACCTTCTACAACATTTACAGGCAATAGAAAGCTAAAAGCTTTAGAGGAAAGGTTGCTCTCACAGAGCGAGTGCCCCAGGGACAGGAAAGCCCTGGAGATGGGGCTGAGCTTGCCAAGTTCAAACGTTCATCCCAGGCTTTGTTATTGCCCTAATGTGGTTGTATGTGAACAGGGACTTTGGGCAGGTCCTTGCTTGTTTCTATCCAGGTTTTCAGGTGCCTGTCCGAACTGTGACCTGTAATTTCAGGTCAGAGCCTGCCTCCATGACCTAGCCCACCCATGGAAAGGGAAGGGAAATTCCAGCATCAACGTCTGCCTGATCTGCCTATTTATTGAGTTCTCCCACACAAAATCCTCTGAGGAAAATCCTGGCTCCGGATCTCTCCACCCTGCACATATTTCTTTTCCCTCTCAAAACAGACTTGATCGATGCTTAACCCGGTTTGACAAAGCACTTGAGCTCTGAGAACTGGCCTTTGCTGCAGTTTATAATGAAACCCCAAACCAGCAGCTCCTCGCTTGGTTCCAAGCTGGGTTTTGCTCAGCTGCTGGGTTCAAAGCAGCCCAAGCCAGTTGGGTTTAATCGCTGCAGATGCCATACTCTGTGTCATGGGATGCTAAGTGGAAAACAGGCTTCCACCGCTCATCCTCCCAGCAGACAAACAGGAGATGGGTCCAGCGTCTCCAAAGGGCAGACGGTTTGGATGGAATTTGCAGGGGGAATTCTGGTGGAGCTGGGTTTGCACAGAGGCCAGGCACATTCCCGGTGCGACGCTGTTGACGTCAGTGCCCCGTGCAGCATCCGATCCTCATCCGTGTTTTCTCCTGAGCTCCCGGAGCCTGGCAGCTGGTTTGTGCTTTTGTTTCTGCAGCTGTTTTGCTGGTTTGGCTGCTTCCATAATTCCCCCAGTCCCTGGAAAACCCACCCGTGAGCCCGTCCCTGGAGCTCTGTGATTGCTCTGTTAAACACACGCTTCCCAGATTGGCTCCCTCTCCCCAGACCAACACATCCGACCAATTATCCATTTTGTTGGCGCTGGTTTGTCGTGAATGCAGAAATCTGGGCGTTGCAATTTGTTCTATTCTTGAAAGTTCCAAAGTGTTTGAATAACAATGAGCAGAAATAGCCTTTTATGAACTCAGATTCAGCAGTGAATGGTGGCAGCCCCACTGCCATGTAAAGCTGTCCCTCCCAAACACATGAGGCTGCAGCAGCAGCAATCTGGATGCTTCACAGTAGTTGAGTGGAAGGCTGCCCCATTGCCTAGTGCTGCAGTAGGTACTGCTCATACTGGTGCTGTGAAACACTGGTGAATTCTTGGGAGCTTTCCCACTGGGAAGGATGAATGAAAACCACTGGGATGTAGACAAGAAAAATGGATTTCCCCTAGTGGAAGTGAAACGTTGACCAACACCTCCTCCGTGCAGTGTTAGTCTAGCACAGGAATTGCCACACTGGCTTAGACCAAAGTCTCATAGAATCATAGAATGGTCTGGGTTGGAAAGGACCTTAAGATCATCCAGTTCCAACCCCCTGTCATGGGCAGGGACACCTCACACTAAACCATGTCACCCAAGGCTCTGTCCAACCTGGCCTTGAACACTGCCAGGGATGGAGCATTCACAACTTCCCTGGGCAACCCATTCCAGTGCCTCACCACCCTCACAGTAAAGAACTTCCTCCTTAGATCCAATCTAAATTTCCCCTGTTTCAGTTTTAACCCATTACCCCTTGTCCTATCACTACAGTCCCTAATGAACAGTCCCTCCCCAGCATCCCTATAGCCCCCCTTCAGATACTGGAAGGCTGCTATGAGGTCTCCACACAGCTTCTCTTCTCCAGGCTGAACAGCCTCAACTTTCTCAGCCTATATTCATACAGGAGGTGCTCCAGTCCCCTGATCATCCTTGTGGCCTCCTCTGGACTTGTTCCAACAGTTCCATGTACTTTTTATATTGAGGACACCAGAACTGCACACAATACTCCAGGTGAGGTCTCACAAGAGCAGGATTACCTCATCATTGTGCCCAGGCTTTGTTGCTCCAGAGGACAGCACGAAACACTATTAAAATGGACATTGGGTAGCACCATGTTAATACTCATGTTTAACTATGCAAACTGTTGCTGTTTGCATAGATCTCGGCTGGATTTTTCCCATTCCCATGGGTGTTTTGTCCCAACAAGTTCTCAAGATGAGGGCTGTGCCTTTCAAATTCCTGTGGAGCCAACTGTGGTCTGCACATGGTCACTCAGCTCTATCTGTTTCACTAGTGGGTCCCAAGATCTATTTCACACTTGGAGCTTCTTTAAATGGGTGCTCCCTGGGTCTTACATCGTAAAGTGAGGTCACTGGATGTCCCTAAATGATCTCTTCCACAGTTATGCTTGTGTCTGCCCTCTCATATCCCTGCTCACCTGCTTTGTCTCGTAAGCAAACCATTTCTTTGGATGCCTCTTTATGTTTTTATATGGGTAATTTTACAATCTTCATAATTTTGTATTTTATTTTGGCTGTTTCCTTGAAAAAGAAAACAAAACAAAGTTACTTTAGAGCATGGGCTGCTATCATTCCTATAACTCCATCATATTTTCAGTATTATCCTTGTGTTCTTTTCAGTACATCTTCAGATTCGTTTTGACCACTGCTGAAACTCAAGCAGTATATTCACCGCATCATTTGTAAATGATTTAATACTGGTTTTAAAGCACCAGCAAAGGCAATTTGCCTGGTCTCCCACTGCTGGGTTCTCTCTGCAAGTCAGTACCTTCTGAGACTCACAGAGTTGTCCTTTCTTGATGTCAAGAATAAATGATGCAAACCTTAGTTCAGATACTTGTATGCTGAAAATCATTGCTTATATCAGATTTCTGCCTGCTTTTTGACGAAACTGATATTTTGAATTTATCTGGATGAACATTTGTATCCCAATATGACCTAATTATGGGGAAAAAGGAAAAAAACCTTACAGCACCAGTTTATGCATCTCTGAGAGCAACTCATAGGCATTCCCTTTTTCTAGAACAAATACGGTGCAGTGATGTTCTGGTTTCATGGAAAGTAAGCTAAAGCCATAATTCCTTGAGAGAATGTAACACATTGACTCACAGTCCAGGAAAACACTGTTATCTTAGGATACCTCTGGAATTAAAGCATATCTGTTTGCTTCTGTCGTCTCCTTGACTCTGTCTTGGGGCCATAGCAATCAGGTTCTCACCCAGTGCTGTTTAGTGGCAGACCTTAATCATGTTCTTTGGTGGCAGAAGCCACCATCACAGCTGCCATATCACTGACCACATCAGAAAGAACAGTGAAGTTTGAAAGGGAGATGGAGTTACTTGCCTTCTGACCTGCAGATGAAAGGTTGTACCCTTTCCCACTTGTCTTAAACATGCTGGTTTAAGAGTTCATGTTATTATTAAAGTAAATCTATTGGCTCTGGGGCTGCTCTTGGTGGGTCTCTGTTAGGTTTCTTCTCCAATACTGTGTAAGATTTAAAGGGACATTTGCTCAAAATACTTGCTGGGGTTAATACAGAGAGGACCTATGCATCCAGATTCAGCCAGGGGTTGGGAAAAAGACCAGTGAGGCCTAATCATGCAGAAATGAGGGGAATTTCTATGACTGTTTCCCATAAAAGGCTGCAGACTGTTACCTGCTTATTTCCATTTGTCTCCCTGGCAGGTCTTTCACATTCTTTTCTGTGTATCTTTTTCCCCTCTTCCTCTGCCCCCTTCCTCCCATCTCCAACATCTGTGTTTGAGCTAAAGCTGGACACAGTGGAAGAGAGATTTGGGTTCCCCTCTCCTCTTCCCCTCTGATCTCTCTTATTTATGTCTGTAAATGCTTTATTTGATGTACAGTTGCCAGAGAAATGCTGGGCCCAGCTCCAGGCAGTCTCATTTCTCTCTTCCATCTTGAGACATTCCAGACCGGACCAGCATGAACTTGCACGGCTAAATATTTAGGAGAAAGCAATGAGGCTGTGTCACAAAAAGCTCTGAACATCCCTCAGAATAAAATGAGATTATTTAGTATATAAAGAAAAAGATGTATCATGCCTTTTCTATGAAAAAGATTGGGAAAGGCCTATAGTGGATCTACCAACCATTGTAATCAATGTAGCATCACACTTGAGTCTCATATCAGAGGTAAGGTACCACCATACTCAACTCACTTCTAACCCCTCACCACTGAAAGATCACAGTGTGGTGGTGACTTCTCACTCCAAACCCCTTCAAGCACAGATCAACTTCTTCCACTGAAGATCAGTGTTTTGTGTTTCTTCATCTCTTTCCTCTTTCAGTACTTTCTATTAACATATAGACACATTATGGCCAAGCACGCTTCACGTGGAGCACAGGCACTGTACTGCTCATCTTTGCTGAGACAAGCATCGTCTGCTGCTATGGGTTCTGAATCTGGCACCAGAGGCTTTCCCTGCAAAGGTCTCAGGGCACAAAGCCTGGAAAAAGTAGAGCCTCGGAGCAGCTTCTGGACATTAGCACTTGTATGAATCAAACTCCATGCCTTCAGTTTGGCCATGTCCATACAAGCAGCTCTTTCTCCTCCATTGCCACATGCTGTGGGTGCGACGGCAGTGGAGGAAATCGAAAGCAAAGGACTTTGGATAAAGAGGTCCAATTTATCCTCAGTGATGCTGGAGTAACTTCACATGGAGGTTTCTTCATGTCCAGATGAGTGAGACAGGACAAAGACCAGCTGCCTGTATGAGCTTCCCCGGCCTGGTAGTGGCTGGAGCATGTTGCATCTTCCAGTTCACTCCTCCCACAGTAAAGGTTTTTAACACTTCTCTGATGAGGAAAACAACACTGTATTTAATCAGTTGGCACAAGGCGTTGAAGTGGTTTGGGAGAGGGAAGACAAACAGTGCAAACCTGCTGCCAGCCTCTGCCCAAGACATGCTCAGCAACGTCGAGTGCTCCCATTATGGGTTTATAAGCAAGTATTAAAACAGGGGTATTAGTTATATAGACATACAAAATCTCTGCATCAGCCCAGCATTTCACTTGTTAGCTCATTAGTCTTATGGGAAAGCTTGGTTATGGTTGAATAAATATTCCCAGTGGATGAGAGGGAGGGAAAGGGAAAGCTAAGCTTGACTGAATACAAATGTGAAGTGAACCAGCTCTGCACCGCCATAGTCTGGATCTTTCGTTCAACTTTGTGGTTGGTTTTGCTTTTCTTAATGCCTCAGCTCCATGGATATCAGTGTTTATTTATTCACATTTAAATAGTGCATTCCTAGCTCCTGTGTTCGCAGTATGAAGCTCAAAGAGGAGTGAGTCTAAGCTCACTAACATCCTGACAAGCACCAAATGTCTTAGTGCTTCTCAGAAGCTGGACCTTTAAGGTGAGTCCTGGAAAAGGAGAAGTCAGGATGACTGGTTTTGAATATTTGCTTACTCAGTATCTTGATAATAAAATCTCTGGTAGAAAAGAGATGCTGGTTTTAACTTCTGGTTTTATTAATCAGAATGGGAGATATGGAAACCTCAGGGAATTCCATATTTTTGTGTATATTAATATACACATTTTTCCAGTAGCTGATGGAGAAAAATCTATGAAAGCTGCACATAAAACTTCTTACTTCTTTCTTTCAAATTGCTCTGTAAATACCCACTATTGGTCTTGGACCAGAGGCCAGGCCTTGACCACTTAATCAGTGGATCAGCTGTGTTTTTTCCCCAGCATCATCTGGGAGCATCTGTCACACTCTTCACGTGGGAGAGGCACGTGGCTTGTACCTGTGTTTGGAAGGGAGGCAGCAATGATCTCTTACTCTTCCACCAACAGCTTGGAGCATGAGAGAGTACCTGGTGATGCAACACAGCTGAGAGGTGACTCCTGCTTTGGAGCTCTTCCACGCCAGTGCCTTCTGCTCCTGGAGACATGTAAGTAATAGATGATGCTGCTTCCTGGGTACCGAGCAACCACTGCTGTCTAGGAAAGCCCCTGCTTCAAAGGTTAGTAATGCAGATCAGATCTGGAGTGGTTTAGAACCGGCTACTACTACTAAAGCAGATTAATATTAGCTTAAATAGGCTCTGGTGCTTTCTGGAAGAGGTATCCTTGTCTCTGCAAAGAGGTTTGAGATATGCTGACAAGGAGAGCTGGTTTGGAAATCTGTGCTGTCTCTCTGAACATAAAGATACTCTGAATTTAGTGATGTTTAAGGAGTTTCATAGAGATAGAGTGAATGGAATCCCATCCATCAGACTGAAGCAGCCTGGGCAAGGCAGAACACACTTCCATGTATGCTGCCTCTGCTTGCCAAAATATCGCTTGCTTCCAGTTGGAAAGAGGCAGGTTTCCTTGTGGGACAAACAGCCTGTTTCAGTCACGACCTCTGGGGCAGCAACACACTTAATGGTTTTTCTGTGAGGTATTCATCATTTCTAAACAACTGGCTGGAAATGTAATTAATTTCCTTTGTAAAAATTACAGTAATTTGGGTTATTTCTGAATCAAAACAGTTTCATCAAACTGAAAAACAGGAAAGTAGGGGGAAGAAACATGGTGATAATGCACATATTTGAAAGGGCAGGTTTAGGTGTGTCTTCCTTGGTAATTACCCTATTCCGTTGCAATGGATCCAGAACTGCAGAGAAGGGCTGAAGGGACATGAACTAAGTCTGGCCAGTAAGATAACTTTTTAAGGGTAGACTCATATTTGGGTTCAGTTAAAGCTAAGTCTCTTACAGGTGGGGAAGATACAGTCAGATGATAACAGGACAGACCGAAAGGATGAGAAATTGGGGATGTGATGTGAAGTCTCTTGCATGCAAGACTTTTATAGCGCTACAAGTGAGATCATGCTTCTCTTCTCCCAGCCATCCTCGATATAGAATCATAGAATAGTTAGGGTTGGAAAGGACCTTAAGATCACCCAGTTCCAACCCCCCCTGCTGTGGGCAGGGACACCTCACACTAAACCGTGCCACCCAAGGCTCTGTCCAACCTGGCCTTGAACATGGCCAGCCACAGCTTCTTTGGGCAACCCATTCCAGTGCCTCACCACCCTCACAGTAAAGAACTTCTTCCTTATATCCACTCTAAACTTCCCCTGTTTCAGTTTTAACCCATTACCCCTTGTCCTATCGCTACAGTCCCTGATGAAGTAGTTCCCTGTCTGAAGTCTTGCCAGCTGAACACTTAAGAGATTGAAAGATTTCCTTCATCTCTTTCAATCACCCACCAGTTTCAAGCTGTGCAGTGATGATGGGGTGGCACAGGGAAAGCTTCCTTTGTCAGCTGAGCATGACAGGCTCCTTCTTGCTGTATTCAGGGCACGAGGACCCTGACTCAGTTCACTGGCACTACACTTACCTCCTATTTTAACAACTTACAAAACCCAAGCAGATTCTTTTGCTCCCACCACGTCTCATAGCTGGAAAATGATGTCAACCCGTCTGCAGCAAGGACTGGTGCTGGGCCTCAGCTTGCCAGGGGTTTATTAGCTTTGGAAAGAGAGGTCTCAAGTATTCCCTCAGGCTCTGTGATGGGAATTTGCTGTGGCAGTCTCAGGTTAGGAGGTGATATCTGCAGAAGCCCTCTAGTCTTTGAAAGCCAGAAAGTGGAGGCTGGAAAACACATCATGGAGAGGGACTCTTCATCAGGGACTGTAGTGGTAGGACAAGAGGTGATGGGTATAAACTGAAACAGGGAAAGTTCAGGTTAGTTATAAGGAAGTTCTTTACTGTGAGGGTGCTGAGGCACTGAAATGTGTTGCCCAAAGAAGTGGTGAATACTCCATCCCTGGCAGTGGTCAAGGCCAAGCTAGACTGGGCTTGGAGCAACCTGGTCTATTGGAAGGTGTCCTTGACCATGGCAGGGGGTTGAAACTGGATGAACTTAAGGTCCTTTCCAACCCAAACCATTCTGTGATTCTCCAAGGCACTGACATCTGATTGCATCGATATCTGGGCCACCGAACAGCTGAACAGGCTGTCACTTGAAGAACTACAATTATCTCCTTACATGCGTTAAGAACGTTTTGTGAAGCTCCCTAGCATGAATCACTGTTTAGCAGCAGCTCAGTAAACATCATCCAGTCAAAGTGACAGCACACGGCACAGGTTGAACCGAGACTGAGGTCTCAAAGAAAAGGCTTGCCAAAACCCTGCAAAACAAACCCTGCTCTTTTCCCTCATGCAATAAAACACCCGCCAGCCTCCAAGGAATCAGCCTCTGCAGAACCTTCTAGCAGTAGCTGTGAGTTCTGCATGTTTTCTTCCACCCCAGAAGATGACTGATAACCAGCGCACACACCGCCCTTTAAGTACTGCAAGGCAGGCACGTGATCCTAGCCAAGGGTGCAAGGACACGGCCTTTGACTGGGAAAACCTTGGATTCTCACACATGCTTTTCTAGGAGCTCTTTGGTGCAGTCTGAGCCTGAGGAACACACCTGACAAGGTAAATAAACACCAAAGGGAGCACTTCCTCAGCCTTTTGGCCAGAGTTATAACTGTGGCTGTGTCCAGGATCCTAAGGCAAAATCTGACTGTCCACTGCCCCGTTTCTGTTTCTGCTACCCAAGTCCGCAGGTAAGAGCAAGATAGGGTATCTTACTCCAAGTGTGTTTTGCTTCAGCTCTAAGGTATGGGGAAGTATTTCTGTTTGCTTTAGACAATGGTACCGTTCATTTCTGGGGGATCCTAGCTCTGGATAAATGGCACTGCCATTGTCATGGGGTACTGAGCTTGGAGAAGAAACCATCTCTTGGGTGACATGGTTTAGTGTGAGGTGTCCCTGCCCATGGCAGGGGGGTGGAACTGGATGATCTTAAGGTCCTTTCCAACCCAAACCATTCTGTGCTTCTATGATCTCTTGGTGGGACTCCTCCCCACCTGTGCTTTTCGACCTGTGACAAGTCACTGAATTGCTCTGTGCCTCTCTTTCTTAGATATAAGTGGGAGCAAGCTGTATGACTGTGTTGTAAGGTTACAGTCATAAACCCGAGTGAGGTATTTGCCTAATCTACAGTAGAAAACAACATTGGGATGACCAAGAGCTATATTTTTAACAGTCATTTCCTCCCCTCTGCCAACTCATTTGGAATTGGACCAGTACAGTGGGATGACTGTTAGTCAACTCAGCTTATTTGGCTGGTAGAATACACCAAATATTGGGATGGAGAAGCTGCATGTTGGACCAAATCAACTCCTGACCAGCAGATCCAATTAGCTTTATGGCAGCCTCCTGGATGGGTCTGTAGATCCATTCCAATGCAGGGAGAGAGCAGAAGCAAGGGGGTATGGCAGAGGTAAGGAGGTCAAACCTGGCATTGCATGGACGTGGTTGTCCTGCTTTGAGGACTGGGTTGGCTCAAGACCAGTGTTGGAGGGAATGGACCTGTGATAAATTGGAGCTGGTTTTGTGTAGCACATGGGGCAATCCAAGCATTGCTCAGGCACTGCTTAGATACATGTCTTCATGTTCGCTTGATGAAGCCCAGCACTGAGGGAACTGGCTGAGACAGATGCAGAGGGGTTAGGAATACTTTCTGAGATATCGTGGAAAACGGATGAGATCCCAAAATGTAAGAAAAGGGTGCACGTAATGATGGTCTTTGACAAAAGGAGAGAAGGAGGTGAAAAGAACTGGGTAGGAGTCCTCCCAGTGCCAGTTCCTGGAAAACATGGAACAAATGAGCTATGTGTAAGTATACAGAAGATAACAGGGTAATAAGTTGCAGGCATACAAGCCTGTCAAGAAGCAATCCTATCAGAGCAGTCTGCCTTCTGTTTTCTGATGGAGTAACCAACAAGGGGAGAAAAAGGAGTTGCCCTGTATTCCAGCTGGGGTAAGGTTTTCCATGCTTCCTCACACCACGCTCATAAGCCAGCTATGGATATACAGCCTAGGAGAAACTCGTGGAATATGGGTGCACAGCCCTGTGGAAAAGCGTATTTACTGATCAGCCCTGGGAGCCTTGCACCAGATGGGGAGGGAGCAATGAGGGGACTGCAGGATCTGTCCCAGGTCAGTGTCGTCATTAATGGCTTGTGCAGCAGAAGCAATGCTTATCAAGTGTGATGGCGGTGTTGTGCTGGTGGGCATGCAAGCACATGGGAGAACAGGGGCAGAATTCCAAGGGGTCTTCAGGTGCTGGGGTACCAAATGGAAAAGAATTCCATATGGACAGGCACAAAAAAGGAAGGAACAATCCACTGCACTAATACAAGGTAGGCAACAGCTTGGAGGGCAGCAGGTAGGGAAGGTCTTAATGGTTATAAATCATCACAACAGGAATGTGTTTCAAATGCTTTGCTACTTGTTAAGAGACAAACATTATCCTAGGACAAAAAGACACAAAGATAGTCTCTGAAACAGCCTCCTTCCTCTGCTTAGCAGTTGGCTGGAGTGTAACACCTCATTGTGGATGCCAGATTGCCCCAAAGCTGTAGATTTGATTAAGAGAATTGAGAGAAGAAATACAAAAGTAGTTAGAAGTCTAGAGAAGTTCTTCTCTGCATCTGAGTTTGCTGAGGATGCTGTGTGCTAACCTCAGCTTCCTTTGGAAGAAGGAAGACAGTCTTCTGTCAGTGGTAGGTAGGACAAGAAATCTCCCTTATAGCTTGTGTTGTAGCAAGGGAGATAAGTGTTAGCATTAGGAAACACTTCTCATGCCAAACGTAGTGAAGCACTGGACAGATTTCTTAGGGAAGCTGGGAGCTTTTCATGGGAGATCTCAAAATCTTTACATCTTCAAGGCATGGTGTCATGGTAGTGATGGAAACAGGTAGAGATGGAAACAACAGGAGGGAACAACAGGGAACCCAGAGGTTGTAACTGTGAAAACCAGGCAAACCTTTGCTCAAAGGAGTTTCTCTTCCAGTCTCAAGCTATTGGTAATCTTGCTGTGGAATGGACCAGGCATTCTGTGCCAGACAAGTGGCAGGGGTAGGAGAAATCACTGAAGAAGAAAAGAGATGCTTGGCAGCCCTTTTAGAAACAAAGGCAGCTGCAGCATCTGCTCTCTTTCTGCCTTATTTTATTCTCCAATACTAATGACATGATGCACAACTGTCAGGTCAGGGGGATCCTCTCCCTGGCCTCAGTTTAAGTGTCTGGGGGTCACTGGTTTTAAATGGATTTCAGGTTCTGGGTCCATGTAGGAAATTGGAATGGCATGGTTTAGTGTGAGGTGTCTCTGCCCATAGCAGGGGGTTGGAACTGGATGATCTTAAGGTCCTTTCCAACCCAAACCATTCTATGATTCTATAAGATGGGGAGAATGAGGGAAGGAGAATGGAAAGGTTTCCAGCTCTCATCCACTGATTGCAAAGGAAAACTTAAACTTAAAAAAAAAAAAACCCCAACAAAAGCCACCACCAACAAAAAAAGCCCCCAAACCTGATGATTTATTAGCACTTACTGAGAAAGGATAAACAGCACTGACAATGTGTGAGGGCAGCATTCCCTTTTGAGGGTCATGCTTGCTTCAGGAAAGCAGAAGCTGAGCTGAATCATAGCATCATGGAATGGTTTGGGTTGGAAAGGACTTTAAGATCATTCAGTTCCAACCCCCCAGCCATGGGCAGGGACACCTCACACTAAACCATGGCACCCAAGGCTCTGTCCAACCTGGCCTTCAACACTGCCAGGGATGGAGCATTCACAGCTTCCATAGGAAACCCATTCCAGTGCCTCACCACCCTCACAGTAAAGAACTTCTGCCTTAGATCCAATCTAAATCTCTCTGAAAGTTTCAGTTTGAACCCATTACCCCTTGTCCTGTCACTACAGTCCCTAATGAAAAGTCCCTCCCCAGCATCCCTATAGGCGCCTTCAGATACTGGAAGGCTGCTCTGAGGTCTCCACGCAGCCTTCTCTTCTCCAGGTTGAACAGCCCCAACTTTCTCAGCCTATCTTCTGATGATGCCTTTGTAACCCTCTCCTCCAGGCAAGCAGTGATGTGAGTTTGGTAGCCCCAGATACAAGGCTACCAGCAAATGTTAGCATCATTTGTTACTCTCAGGCCTGGCAGAGCAGAAAAGGAGGTCAGGGTGAGGAGGATGACCTGAAGTCAGCCCAGGGAGGCTGGAGCAGAATAGCTGCGGGGCTCTGGTACGTTAGGGCTGAGCTGCACTGGCAGAGCCCTGTGAAAACCAAGGGTGCCTGTAGCAGTGGGTGCTGCTGGCAGCATTACCGCTCTGTGGGGAAGTCCTCTTTATGTATGTGGTTTCCCACTGCATATAAATACCCTACACTGGTGGCCCTCCCTCTCGGTTGGAAAAGAGTAAAGATGAATAGGTCTTGCTGGTGACACATTTGAAGTATCCTGCTTGGCTTTCAGTGGTGCTGCAGGAAATAGGATCCCGATTTCAGCTTACAGTTATTTCAGATAGAAACAGTGTAAATTCCTTACTGTTATAAATGAAAACACAGAAGAATTCTCACCCATGGCCTTATCTAGGAATTTAATCCCAACTGCTTTCTGTATCAGACCAAACATGGAGGTGTCTGTGCCTATCTTTAGCATCAGATAGGGCAGCTAGCTCTTTCCCTTGCCTTTGGCTTTTCTCTTTTAAGGCAAATGTAACATCCTGAATACCCTTACTTAAAACTAGAGGGACAGAAAGCCTTATGGCAATGGGAGGGCACAGCCCAGCCAGCCGCAGAGGGGGAAATGGGCTGATACCTGGTTTTGTTGTGTCATTGCTTGGGAATTTCATCTCTTGTATTTACTTCAGTGATGCAGTGCTAGTGTTAGTGTCTGCTGATACTGTAGAGCAATAGAGCAACACATATACCCCTGCAGGTTGCTGCTGCTTTCCTGTTTTAATATCCCTTTCAGGACCAAGGGTAATACAACCAAAGCACACAACTTCCTGTGATGAAAACAGCGACCTTATCTTGTCAAGCTGAGGTTTTATGATCTGCAGATGTGAGTTGGAGGCCACAGAAGGGGCTTGGGGGTTCTTGGCTCGTCTTCTGTGTGTTCTGAAGTGACCCACGTTGTTTTCTGGCAGCAGAGAGGGAGGAAGCTGTTGCGTGTCTCTTTGTAAAGAGCTCACAGTGCAGAGCTGAGCCAGCAATGGCCAAAGTAGAAAGAAACCAAATAGAAATGCATGACTGGGTAATACAAACAGCGTGTCAAGAGGGATGCAGCTTGGAGCGCTCATTCTCCAGTGAGAGCCAGTACCTCTTCTTTCCCTCCACTCTCTCCAGTGTGATTTTCCCCTGCAATCCTCTTCCACTATCAGTGCCCATCAAGAAGCCGCAAGCAGAGGTCTCTTTGTTGGCTTGCCAAGCCGTGCGTCCTTCATGGTGAAGCCTCTCAGGGTTTCTTTCTCTAGGGCAATGGAAAACCTCTGTGGTTAGAACCAGCCCTGCAAGGAAATTCAATGTACATGTGAATGTGCAAGTGATGAGTGCCTTTGCTTGCCTTAGTAGAGGTGCTGCACAGGTCTTGAAACACTGCAAGAGCTTTGGACATTGAATGACAAGTGCCAGTGTTATAGGGGAAGTGAGACATATTTACCCTAATAGACACATGGGGTTTGATTTATTGCCCATGGCATCAGCCGCTGTTACTTCACCCTGAAGAAGAAAACCCAGACCCTGTCACTCTCTAGTTAACTGTGGTGTGCTCATCAGTTTAGCAGAAGCGCAATCTGAATTGGTCGCCCTTTCATCTGCAGCACGGACACTGAGTCACAACTTAACAGATGCTGTACTACGGCAGCTGAACCTACTGGAATATAGATAGCTTTGAACAACAGAATTAATCTCTCCTCATTTTATCCCTGTCCAGACCTGCAATTGCAGAAGTAGGCTTGGTCATAGGAATCTGGACCCATTTCCTTTCTTGAACCCCTCTAATGTGTGAATTTAGACACTATTCACTTTCTGTTTGTTATTAGTCACAGGCTTAGCCAGTGCTTAAAACACCCCCAACCCAATCACTGCTTCCTGATCCAGGGAATACCATTAACCAGTTGCATGGGATGAGTAAGCAGGCCTGGCTCTTACCAAAGCAATTTGCACAGAAAGTGGGAAAAACACAGTTTCTGAGGTTTTGTGTGGATGTTGCATTAACGGTGAGGGTGGAAACCACAACACTTCCCATAGCTCCTTCTGCCCGCAATGGGACAGGTCCTGTGGATCTGCCCAGAGTTTCACAGAGAATGGAACATAGAATCACAGAACGGTCTGGGTTGGAAAGGACCTTAAGATCATCCAGTTCCAGCCCCCTGCCATGGACAGGGACACCTCACACTAAACCATGTCACCCAAGGCTCTGTCCAACCTGGCCTTCAACACTGCCAGGGATGGAGCATTCACAACTTCCCTGGGCAACCCATTCCAGTGCCTCACCACCCTTACATTAAAGAACTTCTTCCTTAGATCCAATCTAAACTTCCCCTGTTTCAGTTTTAACCCATTACCCCTTGTCCTATCACTACAGTCCCTAATGAACAGTCCCTCCCCAGCATCCCTATAGGCCCCCTTCAGACACTGGAAGGCTGCTCTGAGGTCTCCACGCAGCCTTCTCTTCTCCAGGCTGAACAGACCCAACTTTCTCAGCCTGTCTTCATACGGGAGATGCTCCAGCCTCTGATCATCCCTGTGGCCTCCTCTGGACTTGTTCCAACAGTTCCATGTCCTTTTTATGTTGAGGACACCAGAACTGCACACAATACTCCAAGTGAGGTCTCACAAGAGCAGAGTAGAGGGGCAGGATCACCTCCTTCAACCTGCTGGTCTCACTCCTTTTGATGCAGCCCAGGATATGGTTTGCAGTGGTTGCTCATGGTTGGCATGCTGTTTGATCAGTTAAAAAATTGACGCTTTGAGGGAAAAAAAAGGAGTAATCTGGCCCAGAAAATCCAGGTGCTTAATAAGGAATCTCTCCTTTAATTCTGCAGTTTTGCTTGTCCAACTCTGTTTTAGAAAAGGTTTTTAAGACTGTCCTACTGCCCTCTGTGGGCCTTACTGTAAAGTACCATAAATAATCCTTTGGGAATGTGTTGGGAACATGAGTCCCTCAGAAACTTTTACTTCTCTCATGTCCAAGTGCTGAAGCTGCTTATTAAAATGATGTCTTCATTTACCAAGGCAGACTATACCCCTGCTGTGCCTGCCAATGCAATGAGAAGCCTGAGAGAAGGCATCTGTAATGGTTGTTGGGTCTTACTCTGAAAGGCAGTGAGATATAAACCCATCTCCAAAGAGAGAGGTGGAAGAGTTAGTACTGAGTTAGTAAGGAAGATCCTGGTACATACAAGATCCTGCCTTAGGCGCTTTATTTCAGTCCTCATTTTGTGGTGTTCAGAGGGTTTTTGCAGGAGATTGAGTGGATAATCAGCGTTACTGATAAGATTTACACATCCAAACCTCTTTGTGAAGCATAAAGGGTGTTTTCCAGTGCTCCTCTACAATGGTCAGTTTGTAATGATTCAGAGAAAACTGTAAGCAATGTAAAAGTAGATGCTGTTTGATGGCTTCCACTGCTCAGTGCCCCTTGGCAATGGGTGAATGAGATGCAGAGCAGTGAGTGTCTGGGGGAGCTTCTCCTATGGCCAGGGCATCAGTTTGTATCCATCAAAACCAACAGAATGAAGAGTTTGAATTTGTTGTGGTGTGTTAAATAACGTGGCAGAAATCTCCCATTTATTTATACTACCTACTAAAGTAGGGAGATTTAAGAATGGTTTTGTCACAAAAGCCTGTTTGAACTTTCATTTCTAAGCTGCAATTACAGCAAAGGAGTTTTACCAGTGTCATCTTTAGGAACGAGACCTTCAAGTCAGTATGGAAACAGGCATCAGATGGGCATGGCTTCACTGAATCACAGCACAGTCTGGGTTGGAAGGGACCTTCAAAGCTCATTCAGTTCCAATCCCCCTGCAATGATCAGGGACATCTTCCACTGGATTGGGTTACTCAGAACTACATCCAGCCTGGCTTTAATGTCCCCAGGGATCACAGTGCTGCTGGGCTTTAAGTAAAGTGCTACCAGCAGGCACTACTGAGACAAGGAGGCACAAAAGCACAATGTAATCAGTTCTAAGTAAGGTTAAGTTGGATGGCTTTGTAATGGAAAATAACTGCAGTGCTTGAAGGTAGCTGACCTAGTTTTAGGTCCTTAGGACCTTAGTACAAAAAGTGTAAGAAAAGCAGAATAGAAAAACAGGACCTGGGGATAGGGAGCATCCGGGACTAGCAGATGTCCAGGGTGGGAGCAGTTTAACTGGTAAGTAGAAGGACAGGATGATTGCTATGTCTGTAAGGTTAATTAAGCTGGTGCTTCAAAGGCTGCCAGAAGTGATGAAGATTGCTGGGAGAAGTAAACGTCCCTCAGAGACCACCACCATATTTTGGTACCCATGTGGGAAACTTACTGGAAAACGATGTAATTCATGTGTAGCCTCATGAATATGTATGTCTGCCCAGTGACCGTATAACAATGGCCTGGATAGCAATACGGGGACACACGTTAGGAGGAGCTATCCCCCATGTATCCTGGCGCCGCAATAAGGAATACCTGCTTGTCAACTTGAAACTCTGTTGGCAAGTTTGCTCCTGGATTTTTCTCCCCATCACTACACATCCCAGGGACGTAACCTTCCTCTGACCCACAGCACTGTAAGAGTCACACCAGCATCCTTTGCCATGGCCGAAGCTGTTGAAAAGAGCTGTGCTTTACTCGAGTGCAGCAGAAACTTCCTTTTACCCTGAACTGTGGAGAGCCATGTACTGAGCTGGAAAACTGCCTATGGGCAACTGACCCTGCAGTTGAATCTGTCACTGATGCGTTCGCAGCCTGCTCACATGCGCTCCTTCCCACCCTGGGTTTCCATGAAAGCCTTAAGCAGGATACAGACCCAGCTGGAGGAAGGGCTGGAGCACCCTCTGCAGGGACCTTCATCCCATCACCGCACCAGCAGCCGAGTACCTGCCCAAACCCCTCCATCCCACCGTTATCTTCTCCTGCAGAGTGGCAATGGGCATGGGCTGAAAGACCAGATAGGTTTGGCTTGGCAAAGCTTCAGCTCAGGGTGCTTCAGCAGTGGGGAACTGATAAATGCCCTCTCTGCAGGGAGGGGATGTGAATTGATTCCTTTGGGAGAGGGCTAGAAAGAATGGTTGTGGAGATGCTAACCTGAAATGCTGCTCATTATTAGCCATCCTCTTTGCAGCATGAGGGCCCCTCTCATTTTAAGGCTATTATTATAATGATAAAAAATAATAATAATCTTATATAAAGCTGCTGCTGTTCCAACAGAAGAATGTATTGTTACCACCTGATATTTAACTGAGTGGCAAATCACCTTCTGCATTTATGAGTTTTCCCTACCAAAAGCACAGTGATGGTAGTCACATTTCCCAGCTGAAGGCCTGTTATTCCATGGGCCCTTTCCACTCAGGTTGGAGATGTGCTGTAAGTAAAGAGAAATTTGTCTTCCAGGGCTTTCGTTTCAGTGCCTTCTGTGGCCACTGAGCTAGACTCCAGATTTAATGGAAATGTGAGCATCAGTGCTTGGGGCATTGCAGGAGAGCAGAGTCTCCTGCTCTGATGGCCAGCAATGTGTAGGGCAAACACTGTTGTCCAAGGTTCCAAGGTTAGCTGATTGTTGAGTAGCTGCATCAAAGACTATAGACTAGACTAGACTAGAATGATTGGGACTGGAAAGGACCTTCCTTAAGTGCCATGGGCAGGGACACCTCACAGTAAACCATGTCAGCCAAGGCTCTGTCCAACCTGACCTTGAACAATGCCAGGGATGGAGCATTCACAACTCCCTTGAGCAACCCATTTATTTATAGGACTTGGAGACCTATAATAAACCGAACAAAAGAGTAAAGCTTCACACCACTTAAGGGGGGTATTGTGAGGATTATGGGTCCTGGCTTGTTAGAAAAGGAGTTGTGGTCTGAAGTTTGTCCTGTAACTTGGCTGTCATCCACTGCGGTGAAACCGAGGTATGAAATTCTCTCAGGATAAGGAAGTTGCTCTGTGATAACATTCTGTTTGCATTCCTGAGCTTGTGGCATGAGAATTAAAGGTAGAGAGAGGCTTTTGTCAAAGGAGTCTTAAAGGAGCCTTAGACCACAGAATCATAGAATAGTTTGGGTTGGAAAGGACCTTAAGATCATCCAGTTCCAACCCCCTCCCCTGGGCAGGGACACCTCACACTAAACCATGTCACCCAAAGCTCTGTCCAACCTGGCCTTGAACACTGCCAGGGATGGAGCATTCACAACTTCCCTAGGCAACCTATTCCAGTGCCTCACCACCCTCACAGGAAAGAACTTCTTCCTTATATCCAATCTAAACTTCCCCTGTTTCAGTTTGAACCCATTACCCCTTGTCCTATCACTAAGTCATAGAATCATAGAATCATACAATAGTTAGGATTGGAAAGGACCTTAAGATAGATCATCAAGTTCCAGCCCCCCTGCCATGGCCAGGGACACCTCAGTCTAAACCCTATCACTCAAGAAGAGTCCCTCCCCAGCATCCCTATAGGCCCCCTTCAGATACTGGAAGGCTGCTATGAGGTCTCCACGCAGCCTTCTCTTCTCCAGGCTGAACAGCCCCAACTTTCTCAGCCTGTCTCCATACAGGAGGTGCTCCAGCCCCTGATCATCCTCGTGGCCTCCTCTGGACTTGTTCCAACAGTTCCATGTCCTTTTTATGTTGAGGACACCAGAACTGCACACAATACTCCAAGTGAGGTCTCTCAAGAGCAGAGTAGAGGGGCAGGATCACCTCCTTGAATAGACACATCGAATTATGTGGCACCTCCACTTTTGTCACTGAAATAGGTGCAATGTACAACCCAGTTCAGAAAATAAAGTCTTCCTTTTTGGTTTTGCAGTTGCCAGTGGCTTGCACTGTGCACACTTCAACACCATCACTTGGGGAACACAGCTCCTGTTAGTGCTCTTCCATCTGAACTGGAAAAGCAGCTCAAAGAACTGGCAGCTCAATTACCCCTGTGATAGAGCAGCACTGATATGATTGTTCTCTATGCTGTGTGTGCCTAACACGTGATTGCAAGGGAAGCTCTTAATTCTATTTAAAACATCACGTTTCCACTTCAGGTGGCATAAAAAGGTGGAAACAACCAAACCATGAACAACACCTCAAGGTTTATTATTATTGTTTTATGTCATGAATCTAGGTTCCATCCCTTTTAATGCTTGTCTTTCGAAACAGTGGCTCTTTCTGAAGCCAGGGCATATGTCAAGTTACTTCTGAGAATGCTCTGCTGCTGCCTGGCTAAGTTATGGCCTTCAGGTATTCCAGGCTGCAGCTGATAGTGGAATAGACTCCACAACTTGGTTAAAGTTGTAAAGTAGGTATATATATATAAAGATTCAGCTGAAGACACACAGGGGATTGATCCTCCAAAAGGCATGCGTGCGTCAGTGTTGTTTCCCTCTACATTTATCCTCTAAAGTTACAGGGTTGCACAATACGCCTATACATATTCATATTCTATCCCCGCTTCGTGTTATAATGACCTAGAAAGTCCTCTGCTCCTGCGCAGTGCCCCCTCTGGTCATGGGCAGGGGTCTCAAGATGAAGTAAATGAGTCTTCCTCTTGTGGGTAGGGGTCTTCAAGATGACGTAAATGAGTCTTCCTCTTCTTGAACTTGTCACCTTTTAGTCTTCACACATATGGCCTTAGGGTTTGGTCGGTGCCCCAGCCATAAACCATCTGCTTCTTCTTTTCCTTATCAATAGCTACTTATCATTATAATCAGGTGTCTGCTTATCAATAGGACCAGGTGTCTGCTTTTGCTTATCAATAGGACTTGGTGTCTTTGTTCTGCTTAGTAAGCACTTACAACAAACAATACCTTGTCTAGGCAAGTAAATTCCTCTAACTCCCTCTGTACAACCCCCCTGTACATTGGTCAACCCTCTGCATCACAGCCAGGCTCTCTGAAAGGCTTTTAAAGAGGCTATTTCGTGCTGCCTTTCCTCTATTTATATTTACTATTAAACCTCTATCATCAGTGGCTCTACTCAGTGTTGCCCTGGTCTTTGTGGACTACAAGTACACAGCCAGCGTCAATGTCCTTACATTACCTAGAACATAGAGAGCCTTTGTCATGAAAAGCCCTAGGAAAGGAAAAGCACCCTTACGGGGGTGTGGAAATACAAGCTCTACTTAAGGAGACCACTAGAAAGAATCCAAACTAATATCTATTCGTAAGTTATATGGAAAGGAAATGTTTAAGATACATATAAGGAAAGGTGGTATCATTTTTTAAAGCTAAGTCATGTCTTTTTTTTCCCATAGAGACACTATTCAAAGTATGTCCCAAAATCCAATGAGATCAATATTGTTATTCCCATTTCACAGAAATGGAATCATACAGGCTGGGAATGAGCTATTAAAATCCAGGAGGAAGTTAACAAGAGCTGGGTAAAAACCGTACAGTGCTGCAATGGAGCAGATCCTTTGATCTAAAAGGAAAAGCATGGACCCAGTAAGTGCTCCACAGCCTGTACAATTGCCTGTACACTTTCCCATACAGGATATGGACACACTGTGTTCTGTTCTGGTTTTTTCTCATCAGTGACTGGTTTTATGCTCATATTCTGCCTTATGGCTCAGGCCTTACTCTGCCAGCCTCAGGGCTGGACTGAGATTTCCGTACCAATGGGCCACCAGTGGGCCGTGAAGCCATCTTCATGGCTGATGCAGCAGAAGAGCTCTGCAAAGACCTGAGTTCTGCCATCACAGACCCCTGTCGGGAGTTTGACCTGGTGATGCAGAGGGAAAGCAGGAACTCCTGTGTTCGTTCTCTACAGTCCCTCCAGTTTTGTTTACAATGAGGATAGTAAAATACTGGCGTTGGCTGCCCAGAGATGTGGTGGATGCGCCATCCCTGCAAGTGTTCAAGGTCAGGTAGGATGGGGCTTTGAGCTTCATCTAGATGAGGCTATGAAGATGCACTCGATCCCTGCTAGTGTAGGCACTTCAGGAAGGCAGCAATAAAGGGTTCAGTGGGGCACAGGACAAAGCACAGGAAGTTTTCTTGGGTATTAAACCACCCCCCCCCCCCCAAATTCTGATGATGTGCAACACATACCCAGAGAGGTTGGGAAATTCGGGGAGATACTTGAACTGAAAGAGGGGAGATTTAGCTTATACATTAGGAAGATATTCTTCACTATGAGGGTGCTGAGGCACTGGCACAGGGTGCCCAGAGAAGCTGTGGCTGCCCCATCCCTGGCAGTGCTCAAGGTCAGGTTGGACACAGGGTCTTGGAGCAAGCTGCTCTAGTGGAAGGTGTCCCTGCCCATGGCAGGGGTTGGAACTGGATGAGCTTTAAGGCCCCTTCCAACACAAACCACTCTGGGATTCCATGATCCTATCCAGGGATGTAGCAGAGGACGGAGGACACCTGGAAGTATTTAACCCACCCAACAAACCGGTGTGGGGCGATAAACAGAGGAGCGAACTGATACAGCACCTGCTCCCCCCAGCCCCGCTGCTTCCAAGCTCCAAGACAGCCCCACTGGATGCACAACCCCAGGGGCGGCAGGCAGCGACTTGACCCCAAGTCGGGGGGGAGCACCGCAAACACCGGCTGCTGCTGCTGCGCACCCCGCGGCTCCGAAGACACGGGCACGGTGCCGGGCGGGAGAGGGTCCCTGCGGCGATGCTGCAGCCCGGCACAGCCCGGCACGGAGCGCGATAGCGCGGTACAGCGCTGCCTGGCGCCGGAGCGAGGGCGGAGCGGGACGGGACGGGACGGGACGGGACGGGGCGGGGCGGAGGAGGGACCCGTCGGCGCTGCGCTGCGCGGAGCACAGCACGGCACGGCCCAGGGGAGCGCGGCGAGTGCCTGGTACGGACCAGCGTTATCCCGGAATAGGGCTGCACGCATGTGCGTCACCCCGGATGTGAACAGCCCGGCCCGGCTCCGCGCTAGCTCGCTCCGCCCGGCTCCGGCGGATGGGCTGAGCCGTGCCGAGCCGTGCCGAGCCGAGCCGAGCCGTGCCGGCCGCCGCGCAGCCCGGTAGGGGCTGAGGGGCCGCGGGGCCGCCGGGCGCCCTACGAGGGCCAAGGTGCGAGAGTCCCCTCCCGGCGGGGGGCCCGGGCCCCCCGAGGGGGCCGGGGCAGGTGAGGGGCCCGGGCGGGATCCCCGGCGCTTCCCGCCCCGTCGGGGCCGCCGCCGCGTCCCCTTCCCCGGCCCCCGTGCCGCCGGTGCCCCCGGTCCCGTGCCGCAGCCCCGCCGGCGGGGCAAGGGAGCGATGGATTTTCGCGGTAAGAAGTACGAGCGCGGCAGTAACTGGTCGGACCCCGAGGTGGTGGAGCTGCTGCAGCTGTGGGCCGACGAGTCGGTGCAGATGGAGCTGGAGAGCTGCCTGCGCAACCAGCACGTCTTCAACCGCATCGCGGAGGTGCTGCGGGAGAAGGGCATCCACCGGACGGGCGACCAGTGCCGGGAGAAGATCAAGAAGATGAAGCTGGAGTATCGTCGGATCAAGGATAACAGCAAGGCCCCGCGGAGCGGCAGGACGTGGAAGTTCTACGAGGTGATGGACCGGGTGCTGACCAGCCGGCCTGCCCTGGCTTACAGCTCGCTGAGCGGCAGCATGATGGCTCAGCAGGTGCTGCAGGGCAGCATGGTGGAGAGCTACCACCACCACCAGTTCACCTCCCCGGCCCTGCCCTTTGAACACTCCCAGCACCCTGAACTGATGGAGATCAAATGTGAGGAGGTGAACTCTGATGAGCACTGCTTGACCCCAGAGCCCCCAGCAGCCATGTCTTACCAGCAGGGCTCCCCTGAAGAGCATGAGATGGAGAGAGCCTTCTTGGAGAGGGCCCAGAACAACTCTCCCATCTCCAGGGTGGAGATTCCCATTGAAACCAGTGTTTCACCTTCAGGTAGGGAGAGCCTCTTGCATTCCAGCATCAGGTTTCTGCCTGGTTTCCCTAGAAAGAGAGATCCTGTTTTCTGGGGCAGAGATAGACACCTGGTTTTCACACTGATGTTCAGACCTTGGTTTTCCACACCCCAAAAAGCTATAAAGTAGAAGGCTGGAAGCTGCATTCATAGTCTTCTGGCCATTCTCAAAGTGTATCTAGCTGCAGGTAAATGAAACCTAAAGTGAGCTGGGCTAAATATTGGGTGTATGATCCCAAGGGCTGGAATGTCTGCCACAAGCTGGGCTAGGTGTTTGTGGTGGATTCCTGCATATAATGCTGACACTACTTAGCCTTATTGAAACAAACAAGAAATTGCATGCTTTTTGGTGTCACTGGAGCATCACCAGGGCTGTCTGCGGTCCTCATGTTGAGTTGTATCAGGAGACCCTCTTCTGCCATGGCTACACTATAAACCCGCAGGTGGAACTTTCCTTGTGTTCTTTTAAACTGTTTTCTGGGTCTAATCTTTGAGGACACTCAGTGATGAAGAATACTTGGGAATGCTCATTGCCTGGCTTTCTAAGCTGTTTGTTAGGACATGGAAAGCGGGTTTCAGAAGTCACTGGCAGAAGCAGCGTTGCCTGTTACTGGAGATGAGACTTCTCCACTGATAGTGCATTTGGCCATTGCTTGGCTGCCAGGAAGGGTGCAGCCTGGAAGTCATGGGGATTTCAAACTAGTCTCGGACAGGCAGATGGAAGAGCATGGCTTGATGGGGGAGACTGGCACAGGTTACCCCAAGAAGTGGTAAGGGCTCTGTCCCTGGCAGCGTTCAAGGCCAGGTTGGACAGAGCCTTGGGTGAAATGGTTTAGTGTGAGGCATCCCTGCCCATGGCAGGGGGTTGTAACTGGATGTTCTTAAGGTCCTTTCCAATCCAGACTATTCTGTGATAGCCCCTCTGAGGTTTATGTCTGAGATCAGAAAGAAATGGTTTAAACTGGCTGGGTTTAAACCACTACCCTATGTTCTCTTTGCCACGGTGGTTGTGTTGTTAGTCCATAGAATGAAACTTGTCAATCATTCTGGTTCATTCAGAGGTTGAATATGACTGGGGCTGGCAGCATAATGGGGGCCCAATATATAAAATTAAACCTTCAAATGAAATCTCAAGCTTCAGTATGCACCTGACAGCTTTTACTTTGGTTTTCCTGTAAAACCCTACAGTGGATTGAAGGATGTTTCCTAAGGAAGGCAGCAAAGCATGTCCACGCCGCTTTACTTGCTGTGCATTTGATTTCTCTTCCTTTTCCATATCCACAGGTTTCAGTGAGCCCAACATGGCCAACTCAACCCGGATCCAGAATGTGGCTCCCCGGCCCGGCTTCTCCGCCTTGCATCGGCTGAGGAAAAGGCGGAAAGGGCAGCGTGTGAAGGACCCACTCGATGACCTCTTGCTGAAAACCCTGACATCGCAGCGGGCCATGGAAGAGCGCTTTCTGCAGATGGAAGAACGCCGCTTCCAGCGGGATTTGGATGTGGAGGAGCGCCGGATGCAGCTGGAGCAGCGCCGGTTTGAACTGGAGCGCGAGCATGAGTTTCGCATGTTCAACGTCTTTGCGCAGATGCTCAGCATCCTCAAGCAGAGCCATGGCGGCTCCTCCTCCTCAGTTGCGATGCCTCGGGGCTTGGACTTCAGCCAGGCACTGTCTGAGATCACAGGAATGGGAGGAGGAGGAGGAGGAGACCTGCAGGAGAGGAGGGCTCGACCGCTGTCCGAGAGGAGGGTTGACATGCACGGCTTCTGCAGCCCCAGTGACTTCCAGAGAAGCCCCTACCTCTCTGCTCGTGGCAACATTGCCAGCATCTTCCGTGGCTCCACAGAGGAAGGGTACAAAGCTTATCATGCTGACAAGTATGATGAAGACAAGAACCCCAATGTGAGTGAGCACCCCAAAGCATCCTTGCTAGGATTAAAGACTTCCTTGACGTTTGCTAACAGAGATGCTAAAAACAGTGGAGGTTTTTTTGTCTCACTAATACATGGCAGGTCAAGCTGTTTGTCTGGGGAAGAGAAAAACTAGTTTTGCAGGTGATCCGTATATCAAAGATGAACACCATGTTCAGCTCAGGTTTGCAAGCTCTTGGTTTCCCTATGGGGGAAATAATAGCAATAGCAGACCTTGACAGATGAAAGAAATCTGCAGGAACAAACAGAGCTCCCGTTTCTCCTTGACCATCTCTGGTTATATCAGATTATTGCCGGTGATGGGTGCAGGAGATACAACTAAGTAGACCTCTTTAAATTACTTTTAACTAACGGTGCTTTATCTGCCTTACCACACTCGCTGCTCAGTTGTAAGTAGCTCATCAGACCCCCCTTGTGGCACAAAGGTACCAACAAGGACAGTAAATGTAAATAATGATCTATCTGTGCATTACTTTTAAATAGATCCTATGTTCAGATACTGAATTGCTTGAAACTGTTAAAATGTTCTGTTATTATCCCTGATGTAGTCAACACTCTGTTGGGAGGTGAAAACTAGATCTTCAGGATAGAAAAGCACAGTGAGGTTTTCGATACAAGGAGGAGAAACAAACTTGCTCTTCCACCAACTGTTGTCCATGTAGGAGACAGCTTTTTAAATAGATACCTAAATTGGATTTGTACTTAAGTTTAACATCATAAATGTATACAGTTGCTTAAATTTTCCTTTCTTTAAAGATGTATTTACCCAACTTATTCTAATAATGGAAATATGCTACTAGGTTTGAACTCTTCAAGATCCGATGTAGTGCTAAATAAGCAAGGTCACATCCTAAACCTGGAGCTTTAGGGACATCTCTCCAGAGGGGAAAATCTAGTGTTTGAACCACTTTTCATCACTACTGTTCAGGTGGTTTCTGAGCAAATGAGCGGAGTAGAATGGTAATGATTGATAAACAAATGCTTTTAGATAAAGAACCATGGAATTGTTAAGGTTGGAAGGGAGCTTAAAGCAGATCCAGTTCCAACCCCCTGCCATGGGCAGGGGCACCTTCCACTAGAGCAGCTTGCTCCAAGCCCCTGTGTCCAACCTGGCCTTGAGCACTGCCAGGGATGGGGCAGCCACAGCTTCTCTGGGCACCCTGTGCCCAGCAGCCTCAGCACCATCACAAGGAAGAGCTTCTGCCTAAGAGCTCATCTCAGTCTCCCCTCTGTCAGGTGAAAACCATTCCCCCTTGTCCTATCACTATGTGCCCGTGTAAAAAGTCCCGCTCCAGATTTCTTGTAGCCCCCTGAAGGGTAACAAATTATTTACTGAAGTGATAGCTAAAGCGATTTATGCACCTGGTTTTGTATCTATAAGCAATAAGTTACTTCTTTTTTTCTAGGGTATAATAAACTTTGGCACCAGTGAGAATAAACTCTGCTTTGACCTGATGTCCAAGCGGGTAAGTCCTATTCCAAACAGAAACACTGAACATTGAACTTGCTCTATAGTTCCTTCTTGATACTTGCACTTTCCCTGAGTTACTGCTGTTGCTTAAGTTTGTCTGGCCAAGCTTTTCATTGTGAATTTTGCATTTGTTGGAAGGCACTTTTGAATCCAGCTATTTGTACACTTAGGTGTGTTGTTTTTCTAGGAGGAGAGGAGCAAGGGTGTTCTTTTGTTCCTCTTCATGATGAGTTTTTCCTTTGAGGATGTATTTGGCTCAGAAAACTAAATGAAACTAAGATGCATTTTATTTCCTCCTGCTGACAGTAGTTAATTTAATTCAGAGGCTTTCAAATCAGGTTTGAACTCAATTTGATTTCAAGGATCTTCACATCTGCCTGTTCTAAAGTCGCACGATTCGGACACCCGGTTGTGAACTTACCCAAAGTGTGTGAGGGTGGCAGCAGTGAATGCTGGCAGCCCTTGAAACCTTTCAAAATCAGGCTGGGTCAGCTGCTCCCTGCTCACTTTGTTCAGTTGCACACTCAAAAAGCAGGAAAAAGAGAAAACAACAGAACTGTGCTGTAGAGGAATGCTTCTTGGCTTGCATTAAAATCACTGCCCAGGAGCATCCTACAAGGTGGGCAGGTGGTTCTTTCTCTTACCTGAAGTTGTCTGTGGGGAGGGAATCAGTCTCTGCAGTTTGAAGTTCATGGTTGCTCCCTTTCCACCATTTCCCACCCTCAAAATGATCCTTGTTTTATTTCTGCCTGCCATCCACTGACTGGGGGGGACGCTACCCCGCTGCTCCGCCTTCCAGCTAAAAGAACAGGTAAGGCAGAGCTGCTGCCTGCACGGAAAAGGTGCCTTCTAGGCCGCATAGGGGGTACCTTCCTTCCTTCACTGTCCTCTCCCCTTAAACTAACACCAAGCCTGCAGTAAGTAGTGCAGAGGGAGATGGTGTCAGCTGCATCTTAATTAGCCTTGTTATGAAAATGAGTCTTTGTGGGCTGTAGTGAGATGAGCCATCACGCTCGTGGCCACAAGTTGAATAAAGAGATTGTTGCCAGTTTCTCAGTTATCACAGTTACAGTGTGGATTCACTGAATGCAGCACCGTGTGGGATTGTAGGCAAGTGATTTGTTGCTATTTGGGATAATAAATACTTACTGTTTCGACTGAGTAAAGTAACTTATCAGACTCCTGTCTTCAACTTTTGACCCTAAAGTTAGAGAATGTTTCGTGGCATGAGGTCTCAGGCGATCTTCCATTCATAGAATCATAGAATCATAAAATCAACCAGGTTGGAAAAGCCCTTCAAGACCATCCAGTCCAACTGTTCCCCAGCACTGCCAAGGCCACCACTGACCCATGGCACTGAGGCCTCATCTCCAAGGTGTGTGAAAACTCACAGGGATGGTGACTGCAGCCCTGCCCTGGGCAGCCTGTTCCAATGCCTGAGCACCCTCTGGGGAAGGAATTGTTCCTCAGCTCCATCTAAACCTGCCCTGGTGCAGCTTGAGGCCGTTTCCTCTTGCCCCATCCCTTGTTCCTTGGGAGCAGAGCCCAGCCCCTCCTGGCTCCATCCCCCTGTCAGGCAGTTGTAGGCAGCGATCAGGTCCCCCCTGAGCCTTCTCTTCTCCAGACTGAACCCCCCAGATCCCCCAGCCCTTCCCCATCACACTTGTGCTCCAGGCTCTTCACCAACTCTGTTGCCCTTCAGTTGACCCATCTGTTTTCCTTACCCTTTAAGGGTTCTCCTCTTTATTATAGTAGCTTTTGGAAAACTCTGCTGATACATTTTATGTTGCATCCTCTAGATAAGTTTAGGAGGGAGATCTAAAGGAGGCACAGTTCTGTGCTACATAGGCTTCAAGAACGTCTGCAGCACAGTAAAGGAGTTTAATCCTATACTACCAGCTTGTAATTCTGCATGGGATAAGGACAGTGTCTTCAAGCTCCAGAGCTTGACACCGTTAAAACACCAATACACAATACTGTGAGTTTGTTATCATGTGAGAAACTTTCACACTGCATGTTGAGTTTCCCTCCTCCCTCACTATTACCTATTTCTAGTGTCCTCCACCCTCACCTCTTATAATATTAACTCATAGATTTGGTTGCCATTAAATATTTAGAAGGTACATTGTACATAATACTTGTTTATGCCTTCGTGTAGAACGTTCTCTCCTCTCTGCCTCTATCACCACTGTGCTTTCTCTTACAACTTCATAGAACTGGATTATGCGAAACCCTGATGTTTACAACCTTGAAAATACTTAGATGAAAGCAGTGTGCATACTTTGTCTAAATATGAACATTAAGAAGGGCTCCACAATTCGGGTGAATCTGGTTTTGAGGTCAGAACGAGCTCCTCATAAGGAACAAAGTGCCTGCCCTAGGGAAGAATTATTAAGATTATTTCATTTTTCTCCTGTCTTTTGAAAGCTCCTGTTATACTGTAACCCTTATCAAAACTTATCAGAATTACAAATCTGAAGGAGCTGCAGTTAACTTGGAACTGAGACAGAAATAAAAGCTAGAATTCATTAAAAACCACTATATTACAAGTTTATTAAAGACAATGCCTATCTGACTGTGATTCAAACTCCTTTCTGTCTTTTTCTGGCAGTCTAGAGCTGAGCTTTCACAACTGCGACTTCCTTTTCAGCTGAAAGCTGTTGTCCTCAGAGCTTGGCTGAAACATGCTTTGGGACTCTGGGTTGCTTCTCTTGCTGACAAAGTCTTCTGCAGGCATCTTCCTTATGGGCATCGTGTGCTTTGCCCATTCTGCATCCTTTTTGTATATCTCTGTGTAGAGAAGTTTTGGCTGCAGTAACTTAGTCCATACTTCATATAACCTGAAGTTATCACTGATCAATTTGCTGGTCTTTGCTTCTCCAATCTGCGTTAATTTTGATGGTCAGTGGCTTTCTCAATCCAGTTTTACAGCTGTTGAAGTTTGCACATGTGTGTGTGTATGCACAGGCATGTACCTGTACATGGATCCCGTCTATCTCCGTGTTTCCAGTGTCACAGATTAGGCTTTTAATGGCTCTTCTTGTTGCTCACAGCTGACACAGACTGACATGAATCTGATGGAGCCTCCACTGCTTCAGTATCCTGACTGGACAGGACATATGTTGTAAGTCTTCTCTTTTCTATAACTCTTTTTGACTTCTTGTCTGATAAGCAGAATGAATGAATGCACATTGCTTTTCTAGGTCATTTAATCAACTTTTTCTTTGCAAAACTGTAAATTACCCATTCATCCAGTTAAAAATCATTTTATGTGACAGAAGATACAAATTTTCTAAAGCAAGCACAGTTTTAAAAGCACTGTATGCATTAACAAACTCGGTAGCTTGAAACAGTTCATTGAAACATAGTGAACACTTGGAGACTTTAATCCTTCTCTTCTGCGCCTTGATTAAAGCTCATCAGAAATGTATGCACCTTTATAGACATTATCCATGACACCTTTGCTGTGTATAAAAGTAGTGTCTCTGCCATGGGCCTGAGCTATCCTGTTTTCTAGCTATTTTCACCAGCCTTTACTATGCCCTGGCTTTATTTTCCTGAGATGTGGACCTGGGGAAGCCCATCTCTTGAAGAACAAGCTGAATCAATGTTTGCTTTTGTGTCTTTCTCAGTTTACGGGAGGAGGTGGCTCGATTTTTGACCTATTACTGCAAGGCCCCTGCACCTCTTAAGGCAGAAAATGTGGGTAACCCACTTTCCATTGGTGTCTGTTCTAATGCATTGCTGTTTGTTGTCGGCTTCATCTTCTTGTTTTTTGAAACAAATGATTTGGTAAGATGACAGCCTCTAATCATGTAAATGGGATTCATTCATAGCCACTGTAGTTGCTTCTGATGCACACTTCAGCCAAAACACTTTGGGTCTGCTGTCTATTTTCCTAATGCTTCACTGTTGTGTGCCAGCTCCTTCTGCCAGTGCTCTCAGTGGGACTTTGTGTTTGTATCTCCTTATTCTTTTCTGAGACCTAGTGTGCCTGTATCCCTCAGCCTTGACAAAGAGTGCTCATTGCTTCATTTGAGTTTGATTTGGTCCCATTCCACTGTTATACCTCAGGACAAAAGTCAGTTTTATCCTGTAAAAGCTGGTGCAGCCATTGCTTTTCTGGCTGCAGTAGCTCAGCAGAAGCCCATACTTCATGTGAACTGAAGTTACCACTGATCAGTCTGCTGACCACTGCTTCTCCAAGGCAGCAGATTCTGCCTGATGCTTCAAGTGAAACTCATAGGTTGTGTGAGCATCTGTCTTCTGGAAGCAGGAGTCAAACCTGCTCCTGTACAAGACGGTGGTCCACTTTTGCACACGTTTGGCAAGAGGTCTGAGCTGCTGTTACCATGAACAGATGATAACACAATATTAGATGATGGAAAGTAGTTTGCTTTTGTAGCAGTTTAGAACTACTCCCAATTTTTTTTCCCTATTTAAAAGCCTACTCTTTTTCTATTGCTTATTAGAATCAGGAAAGGCACCAGGACAAAGTGTCTCTGAAGCAAAGAACAGGATTGAAGTTATTTCTGATGGAAGTGGGATTCAGCAGGAAAATTCTGGGAACTAGAGGATTGGGGAGAAAATATGTTTTAGTGATATGGTCGGAAATTACTATATTATAGTGTTTTCTTTCTGTGGATAGATGTATCACTAACCTCTCTTTCTTCCGTAGGTCATCGTTTTAAATGGTTGTGGGTCTTTGTTTTCTGCATTAGCTACAGTCCTTTGTGATCCAGGGGGTAAGTGGATGGCTGGGAGATGTGTTTAATGTTTATTTTTGCTGGGAAATAATGTGTCACTGTTTCAGTATTGTCTATTAGAAGTGGAGTAGTGGAATTGGCATTGTTCTTAATTCATGCAAGATTGTGCTGTGAAATTAATCATCTCCATGACCTCCATGTCATGCACTCACCCCTAGTGTTTTGACCACTGTTTTTGAGGTTGTTAGGACTAAATGTGGGCTATACTCATGTTTTACCTGGGTTCTTGCAGAAGATAAAAGAATTAATGTAAGAATAAAGTGCAGGAAAAGGCAGCAACAATACAGTGTTTCCAGAGGGCACAGCTATACCCCAGCTTTCACGTTTAGCTGGAGTACATTAGAAGAAAGAGAAGGAGCGTGACCTGTTGATAACCAACTTTGTTTTCTTGGTTGCAGAAGCTGTTCTGATTGCTACTCCCTTTTATGGTGGTATCACCCAGAGTGTCTTCCTCTATGGTAATGTCAAGCTGGTGTATGCCTATTTAGACAGTAAGGTAAGATCTGAAGGAATACCAACGAGTTGACAAACAGTTGATACTGGAAAGTGCCAAGCTTTGGGAACCTCTGAAACCAGTCCTCAAAACAAGAATGGGGTGCAGCCTGTGGATGTTTTCCCAATTTATTGCTGGGAAGTTGGGCACATAATTTGCAAGGAAGTTGTTTTGAGACCACAAATCTAGATTCCAGATTTTCATAGAATCATAGAATGGTTTGGGTTGGAAAGGACCTTAAGAACATCCAGTTCCAACCCCCCTGACATGGGCAGGGACACCTCACACTAAAGCATGCTGAACACTGCCAGGGATGGAGCATTCACAACCTCCCTGGCAACCCATTCCAGTGCCTCACCACCCTAACAGTAAAGAACTTCTTCCTTATATCCAATCTAAACTTCCCTGTTTAAGTTTTAACCCGTTACCCCTTGTCCTGTCACTACAGTCCCCAATGAAGAGTCCCTCCCCAGCATCCTTATAGGCCCCCTTCAGATACTGGAAGGCTGCTATGAGGTCTCCACGCAGCCTTCTCCAGGCTGAACAGCCCCAACTTTCTCAGCCTGTCTTCATATGGGAGGTGCTCCAGTCCCCTGATCATCCTCGTGGACTCCTCTGGACTTGTTCCAACAGTTCCATGTCCTTTTCTTGTATCTTACTCCCAGTAATGGTTCTTGAGAGGGAAAAAATGGCCATTTTGAGCTTTGGAGACAGAAGTATGTACTGTCCTACTAAAAATGATCCCAGGATGGAAAAGCAGATCTTGCATTGTTTTAGTTATTCAAGGAGAAGCAGAGAATTCCGTGTGTGGCCAGCCTATGGTGAAATATTTCTTTGTCTTTATTTATTTGTTTGTTATCTCTGTAGTATAAAAGTGTAAGAAGATGTTCCCAGGTCATTATTGTTGGGTTCTTTTGGGGAACATTTCTTAGGGGATTTGCTCAAGACCCTATTGAAATAAATTGGCATTTTCTTATCTTTATGATGTCTTTCAGATTACTGGAACAAGCACTCGGCCTTTTCAGCTTACAGTGGAAAAACTGGAAAAAGCCTTACAGAATGCTCGGGCAGAGGTGAGTTTAGCTGAGCTTCACATCACCAGTTAAAACTACAGTATGTTTGAGGTGGCATGCCCCAGAAGTGGCCTTGAAGATCAAAACCTAGCCCATGGCTTTCTAGTTGTCCTTATAGACAACCTAAGATCAGGCAAACTCAGGGGCAGTTTTAGGGGGAACCCCCCATTGTTGTGTACACCAGGAGTACCAGGCCATTCACAAAGCACTGGAACCCTTTCATATCACACGCAAAAAGTACTTGGACATGCACTAGAAAGTAGGCATTACCCAAGGTTTATCCTTGAGGAAGGCCAGATGAGTTACCCCAAGACTGACTGCTCTACGCAGTAGCACACATGATTCCACTAAGAACACCAAGAGATTTTGCAGGTAGGTAAGAGGTGCAAATCTAGAGAATAAATGTAGATGAGTATCATCTTTCTGATGAGTTAGTCGGTAAGTTTTGATGCTGTCCTGTATATGTTTAGCTGCATCTTTGGATCATTACCAGCTCTGACATCTTTATAGAATCATAGACTCGTAGAATAGTTAGGATTGGAAAGGACCTTAAGATCATCCAGTTCCAACCCCCCTGCCATGGGCAGGGACACCTCACGCTAAACCATGGCACCCAAGGCTCTGTCCAACCTGGCCTTGAACACTGCCAGGGATGGAGCATTCACAACCTTCCTGGGCAACCCATTCCAGTGCCTCACCATCCTAACAGTAAAGAACTTCCTCCTTAGATCCAATCTAAACTTCCCTTGTTTAAGTTTTAACCCGTTACCCCTTGTCCTGTCACTACAGTCCCTAATGAAGGGTCCCTCCTCAGCATCCCGATAACCCCCTTCAGATACTGGACGGCTGCTATGAGGTAGCTCAAATTCCCATCTTTCTTGCCACATTCATGGACAATCTTCAGTAATTTGTGACTTCCAGATTACTGATACAGCTGAGAAAAAGTTCTCTTCCATTCTGAGAGCATCTTTCTCATCATTGGTTGACCAAATAGCAGTAGTTGTGTCAGTGTCCCTCTTTTCAAAACCATGGATTCATTCTGTACTCTTGTCCTCAGTTTACTTTGTAAGTGATACTATAGTGAAAAAAAAACCCTTTATTTGTGGTTCAAAGCTTTCTCATACAATCTGACGTCTGAGGTGAAAATTCCCATTGGAGGATTAAGGGAATCTTGTGTCACACTCAAGTAAGAGGTAGTAAAAATCTCTCCCATGATGTGTGCTTGCTTATTACTGCTTTGTGTTCTGCAGGGTGTCACTGTAAGGGCCTTAATTCTTCTGAATCCCCAAAATCCCCTTGGGGACATCTACTCCTTGTCAGAGCTACGGGATTACCTGGAATTTGCTAAAAGGTACGTCAGTTTGGGAGGCTGAGGCATCCTGAGTCGGATACAGCTTCAGGAATCTGATGGATTACTCATGTCACTGGCTTTATCTGTGAATATCTTTTAAGTCAGGAAACCAATCTGTTCTTGACACACAACAGTGGGCTTAAGAGGGGAAGGAGTACTGGGAACAAGGGAACATGGACCATCCAGTCATCTGGAGTGGCAAAGCAACTTGCAGCAAGGAATGCAAGTTTTGTTTGGTGGTGGTGCTAGCAAACACTATGGTGCTGTGCTTCCCTGGTAGGAATCTGAGTTCTTTTCCTCACAATTTCTCAGTGCAAAGACAAAGAAATGTATGAATATGGGTTCCCAGTTTTGTCCTGGGTCATGGATACTCTCTGAGATTCAGAATCCGAGGAGGTTGCTGATACAACTTCTTATTACAGTCAAAATTAGCATTAGTATCCCGTATTATTAGTACAGGAATTAATATTCATTAGTGCATGGGAAATGACTGAATTTTTATCTCATTACATGGTTGCAGTGGGTGACAGGGGAATATATCTCAGATCACTTCAGTGTACACATAAAGGACTTTCTGAGTTGTGAGAAAAATGCTTCACTGCTGCAAAATTGAGCGTCCCTCTTCTTTGTACAAAGCAAGTCTTTGCAGGCCTGAATCTGCCTTTTTTCTGACACAGAATCAGCCTTCTTTTGTCATCTCCACTTTGTCCTTTTGCAGACACGAATTGCACGTGATAGTAGATGAGATCTACATGCTGTCAGTTTTTGATGACTCAGCCACGTTTCACAGTGTCCTGGGCATGGACAGGTAAAATCAGCTCCTACTTCCCTAGCCATCTGCCAGTGGCAGTTCCCCATGATGCCTTGCTGAGAACTTGTGACTGGAAGTTAAGTTATGAGCTCGCACGCTCTGAGTCTGCCTTATGCCCATTCCTTCCTTTTTGTCACGTCTGAATGGCAAATGCATTTTGTCAAGTGCCATCTGGCAAGTAAAAAATGGTGGTTAGGTTCCTGTTGGGGTACGCTTTTCAGTGCGGGCTTTGGTATTTGCCTGTGACAGTCCCCAGAACTACAAAGAGTTGTTTCATGTGTTGAGAATGAGGCTTTTCTTCCTATCTAAACTTTGTTATCTCTTTCCCACACTTCATTTGATGCCTGTAAGGACTTTCTGTTGCTGTTTGCTTTCTTTTCTCACACAGTAGTCATGGATCATGGTGTTATTACAGGCTGGAGGATTGGTTTTATTAGGTAGTGATGTAATGAGATCAGAAACTTCAAATCTCACCTTTTAAAAATATGGTGGATTTTTGTTTGATTTTCTTTGGGTGGTTTTGTTTCTTTGCCTCTAATTTCTAGTTTTCACCCGTTATGCCATCTTTTTGTTCATGCTCAATTGCAAGGAAATAAAATATACTTGGTTATGTGTTAACTTAGTGTTGCTAGGCTTGGATGTAAAAGAAAATGACTTAATTCTTATCAAATACATTGGCACAAGCCTGCTTTCTGGCATTCGATGTACAACTTCAGACGTGCAGGAAATCTGCTCATGCAGTACAGCACTTGCAGGTATCTGTACATCTGAAATAGTTAAACTTGTGTCTAAAACTAGTTCCAGGGCGTTCCTGTCTTCTAAGGTTAGGTCAGGTTTGAATTCTCCCTACTTGACTGATGTTCTGTGCTACACTGTCATTGTGTAATGCTGCCTCTCTGTTTCTGCAATGCTGCACTGGTGATCCAAAAGCTTCAACACCTATGAAACTAACTGCCCATCTGCATCCTTCTACATACAGATTGCCTGATCCACAGCGGACTCATGTGATGTGGGGCATAACCAAGGTGAGTGCTGGTTGCCATCGTGCCATGGCTTTCAGCTGATAGCATTTGCCTGGTGTCCTCAGGTTCCTCATGCTGAAAGGAATAAGGCAGTAGTAATAGGATCCTGGTCTTCCCATGTAATAAAGTAGTCTCTCTGTATCTTCTTCAGGATTTTGCTGTCTCTGGGATTCGTTTTGGTACTTTATATACAGAGAACCAAGATGTTGCTAATGCAGTGGCTTCTTTGTGTTATTTCCACGGGGTTTGTGGACCTGTCCAGCACAAGGTTGCACAGCTGCTTAGAGACAGAGGTAAGTTAGTAGCTCTGTGTATGATCCTCTGCTGTTCTATGTGTCTTTGTACCTGGGGCATCCCTCTCCCCCTTTCCTTTCCAAGTGGTCTCCTGTTTGTACAGCTTAATGACAGTTTTAGGTAATCCTGAAGCTGCTCATGTAAAAAAGGCTGATGTTTCTGCAGAAAAGGACCATTTCTGCAGAGCTCCTGATCAGCAGAATTAGAGGAGCAGCTTGTTGTGGTAGCTGTTTTATAGAAATAGCCAGTGTTGTGTAGTACCACCTGAGCAGAAACAGCATACAAGCTTGTGGGGTGAGGGGGATAGAACTGGATTTCTAGCTTTGCCCTGGATGGAGTGTTAAGCATTCCACAACAACTAAGAGCTATGAATGTAGGGTAACTTCCTTAGGGAGGTCAAGAAGATACTCTTCTGCACAGACTTGAAACTGCTAAATAGTTCTTGCCCCTCTTTTTGCTATTTGAGGAAGAAGGAAACAAATAGAGGAGGTGAAGGGTGAGATGGAAAAAGGCACTGTGAGTGTTTTGGAAACTCAAACAGATGTGAATTCTTTCACAGTTTGTGATTTGTTTTCTTTATTTTCTCTTTCTGCTCAGACTGGATCAACCAGGTCTATCTGAGGGCCAACCGTGCCCGCCTAAAGGCTGCCCATACGTATGTGACAGATGAGCTGAAGACTCTTGGGGTTCCTTTCCTCAACCGCAATGCAGGCTTCTTTGTCTGGATTGATTTCCGAAAGGTTGGTAGTCTTAGGACAGGCTTCTCCTGGGGTGAGGGCAGGCACATGGTGCAGCTGCATCTAAAGGAAAGCTTACTGTTGTGGTAAGCACTTTGTTTCAACAACTCTGTTGTCTGATGAGCAGAGGGAAGGCTGTCTGGTATTTGTGTCCGTTCTTTTCCTTCCGTCTCTCTGTGCATTTCCCTCCCTGCAGGAATCTCACTGCTCTCAAGCCACTTTCCTCCCCATTTCTTCCTTTATATCACAACTGCTATACATCAGAGGTAAAAGGTGTCTCCCTGGCCTTTGCAGACCTCATGGGAATCGCAGATTCATGAGGATCTAAGTGATGTAGCATATATGTTACTAATCTGGTCTTTCTGCTGACTCTTCTAGTACCTTAAGACAGGCACATTTGAGGAGGAAATGCTGCTCTGGAGGCGTTTTCTGGATAACAAGGTCCTCCTGTCCTGTGGTAAAGCCTTTGAGTGCAGTGAGCCTGGATGGTTCCGCATCATCTTTGCTGACAAGACCCACCGGCTGCAGTTAGGTCAGTAATCTCTTTTTCTTTCATTAGAATTTCTGTTTCTTCCTCTCTTTAATCCCAAACTTACCCTATTGTCATTATCCTCTTGTCTCCTCAGTTTTTCCTCCCTTTATTATAGAGTCATAGAATAGTTAGGGTTGGAAAGGATCATACAGTTCTAAACCCCTGCCATGGGCAGGGACACCTCACACTAGACCATGTCGTCCAAGGCTCTGTCCAACCTGGCCTTGAACACTGCTAGGGATGGAGCATTTACTGCTTATTTGGGCAACCTGTTCCAGCGCCTCAGCACCCTCACAGTAAAGAACTTCTTCCTTATATCTAACCTGAACTTCCCCTATTTCAGTTTGAACCTATCACCCTATCCACTCGTTTCTCCTTATATCACTACAGGTATGCAACGAATCCGCAAGGTATTGGAAGAGCGGGAGCAGGAGATACTGGCTGAGGAGAAGGAGCAGCCTTGTCAGTCAGAACAGGATGGCAAAGCAGACAGCACAGATGAAGTCATTTTTGTGTCCCGCCACCAGGAGCCTACCAGTGCCAGTAACTCCAACCTTGGTGACCTTATTGGCCTCCTGCAGCAACAGATGCGTTCATCTGACTGGTTACAGAAGAATACAGCTGAGCAGTTTGCCCAGGAAAAGCCAGAGATCTATGACGTGTTCAGCAAACTGGTGGGGAAGCAATAGGGATCAGTGTCTTCAGGACTTTCCTGAGCAGTAACTGACCCTGGGCCCTTAAAAGCTCAACAGTGACTTCCAGCAAATAATATATTTTCTGTATAGCAAGAAGATCACTTTGTAAAACCCCTCCTCCCTGTTGGAGATCTCTAATTTGTATTATATAGGTGCATTCCTTGGATTGGGGTGAGGGTAGGGAATGGGGGGGGGTCTTGTTCGCCTGCTGCCCCCTGACCTGCAGCATCACTGTATTTTGTATTTCATTTCTAATGAATATGGTCTTAACTCTCCTATAAGGTCCTGTGGTGTCATTTTTTTATGCTGCTTATTTTATGCTTTGCAGAAAGATGGAGACTTGAGATGGTTAAAATGTGTTAAAGTTTGCCTTTCCATCAGTGATGATCAGGTGTAACTATTTCAAGGCCATAAGATGACTGCTTTCTCAAGGAGGTGTTTTTGGGTGCTAGAACCCACTGTCAGTCCTAACCTAGCCTCAGCTAAGGGTAGACAAGCATGTGTATGGGTTCATCTGCATGGGTAAAGCTTTCCATCTTGAGCTGGTTTCCAGTCTAACCTCAGGTCAGACCATATCCAGCACCCTTGGTTGGTGAAATGCCCATTTTTGTTTCTATCCTTCTTTTCTGTATTCATATAAGCAGACAGCATCCATTGGCCACTTGGCACAGTGTCCACCAAAGAGCTAAGAATGGAGAGGTGACTGAAAGTAGATGTTCTTTCTGCAGCCCATGGGCTTCTAAGGTGGCACCTCCCACCATTTTCAAAGCAACTAAGGCAATTTTTTAGCTATGTTTGTCAATTTGCAGGGTAATTTTTTGACTAAACGCTATTCTTCAGTCTCCTTCCTCCCTTTTCCATATTAGAAGACACTGTTTCGTGTATAATGGTGATACAGTATTTCAGTTGGAAAGTCTCTCTCACAGTTACAGTGCTCTAATTTCTGGTACTATACAATTTTAGCTGTTTTGAAGTAATTTAAGATGTTTTTTTCTCTGCATACGTATTAATCCCATACATATTAATGCAGAGTTCAAGGAAATTGCCCGTGAAAACTGAACGGAAGTGTGCCGTTGTCCTCCTTTAATTTGTGCTGAGTTTCATCCTGGTGGCATTATGGAATCTGTTTATATAATCAGTTGAAGAGGTGAAAGATAAAGTTCAGGCTAAATTCTGTGCTGTCAAAGCAGTTGGAATATGCTCGTCACAAGTGAAGAATCGTCTTCTTCTGATCAAGCCTCCAATATCAAACTGGAAAGGCACGGAAAACGTCTTTGCATCGTCTGGATGATTTAGGAGAAGGATAGTATTGAGAGCTAACAGGAAATCCAGATGATTCTTTGGTTCAATATTCAAGTAAACCAGCTTTCATTTTACAGTTACTGTGTGAGGTGAGATGTCAGTGCCTGATGCCTCACAGAGGTACCATTGTTGCTCGGTTGGTTTTGTTCTTGGGCACTGTAGATTTTTGGCAGGTGGGCATATCATAATGAGCGACAAAAGCATGTGTCTGTATCATAAACCAAATTGCCAAGGCATAGGTAGCAAATAATAAATGCAGCTGAACTTCGGTGCGGTGATGGTGGAGAATTGCCTGGACAGAGATGGAGTCTGACCAGTGGCTGAGGAGAAGATGGTGCTGCATGTAACTGGACCCTCTCTTGGATGCCAGCAATGAGGCAAGGCTGGTGATTGAGAAGATGAGTACAAGCAATAGTTACAAGCATCATATTTGCTTATTAGTTTGGAATTTGTTAATACACAATATTTTTAAATTCATTTTTGGATGAGGCCTTGAGCAACCTGCTCGAGTGGAAGGGGTCCCTGCCATTGCAGGGGTTTGGGACTGGATGAGCTTTGTGGTCCTTTCCAATCCAACCCATTCTATGATTTTATTATACTTTATTTTCCATTTGCTCTTGCATATTCACAAAGACAACTATAGCACAAGACAGGTCTCCTTAATGGAATGAGAGTTGAGATGTACAGCCAAAAACACCAATGGACATACTGGTTTGCCCCCCACTTAATTCTGTATCCAAAGAAGGGTCTGAGCAACAAAAATCTAGGGCGAAAGCTCTGTGAAATGAAGAACCAGCTAAGACTCTATAGGCATTAGTTGAAGTGATCCTGCCCGTTTACTCTGCTCTCGTGAGACCTCACCTGGAGTATTGTGTGCAGTTCTGGTGTCCGCAATATAAAAAGGACATGGAACTGTTGGAACAAGTCCAGAGGAGGCCACGAGGATGATCAGGGGACTGGAGCACCTCCTGTATGAAGACAGGCTGAGGAAGTTGGGGCTGTTCAGCCTGGAGAAGAGAAGGCTGCGTGGAGACCTCAGAGCAGCCTTCCAGTATCTGAAGGGGGCCTATAGGGATGCTGGGGAGGGACTCTTCATTAGGGACTGTAGTGATATGACAAGGGGTAATGGGTTAAAACTTAAACAGGGGAAGTTTAGATTGGATATAAGGAGGAAATTCTTTACTGTGAGGGTGGTGAGGCACTGGAATGGGTTGCCCATGGAGGTTGTGAATGCTCCATCCCTGGCAGTGTTCAAGGCCAGGTTGGACGAGGCCTTGGGTGCCATGGTTTAGTGTGAGGTGTCCCTGCCCATAGCAGGGAGGTTGGAACTGGATGATCTTAAGGTCCTTTCCAACCCTAACTATTCTATGAGTCTATGACTCTATTTCAGGGAATTCCTATAACTCAACTCATTAATTATTCCTAATTTTCTGCTGGTGTTCTGGTCACTCCTATGGTTGGAGTATGTAATTACACAAGAGTAACAATTACTATAATATGTTTTTCACCCGTCTCTGTGTGGAAGCAGCTAGTAAAGCACACCTCTTTGTAGGAAAGGGTTTAAGACACTAAAAATCCTCACAGTTAATACCATATGGCCCACAGTCATATGATATTGCTATAACTCAAAATAACTGGACAGACACACACTTTTGCATGGAATATTTTCCATGGGTGTTTTTTCAGGTTTAACACCTGCCTGAGGAGCAATCCACTGGGGAATGTCAGCCTGGTCAGAGAAACTCAAAATCCAACTGGAAATGATGCTGGAGAGAAATGTGTTATGAGTCTGCTGTTGGAATAAGCAACATTCATTTTGAAACCCCATAAATCCTAGATGGTTTTACTGGTTGAAATGAATTGGAAAACATTTAGAAAGTCCTGTGTGTATGTATATAGATGTTAAATTTGCTCTCATTTGATGTAAGAATACCCTGACAGAAAAGAATGCACAGGCTCTGCCTGTACAAATTGTTCCTTCTGCTACCTCCATGTTAGATATTCTCTCTTCTCACTGTTTCTCATCATTATTATTAATGGCCTTTTATTCTCTGTGGCAAATCTCTGCAGGAAAAAAGAAAAAGAAATCACTAAGGACTGTGTCCCGTCCCCCCCCATTTTTTTCTTTTTTTTTTGGGTCAAGCAATAGGCAAACATACCTGAAATGATTAAGCCAGTCAGATCTGTGTTTTTAAAGCCTGCTGCATTTCATCTCAAATAAGAAATGCCATCAAGATGAGTCTAACACTGTGCCTTTGCTGCTAGCATCCATTGTAATTAAATAAGATGGCATACAATTTTTGTGTTCAGGTTATCATTTGTTTAAGCACAGGGAGGATCCTAAAGGGTTTCATGGTCCTTGCCATGTTGCAGTCTCTGTTTTCCTTCCCCTCCATGCCCTTCTTTCTCTATTTCAAGGAAATGTTCAGCATTTTTAAGTTAGAGATGGGAATTTCCAGTACAGCAATGCCCCTGGTCATAGACACTTCCCTAACATACTTTTCAAGTCTATCCTTGATGTGTCCACGTGGGAGGGGAGAATCTGTGAATCTCCATATTATTAACCTGTCTTACACTGCAGTTAAGTGAACAGCATAGGTGGAGCCCATTCTAGCTAAATACTTCTGAAGGATCATGATGCTTAAGGAATGGATCTGTAAAGATGAGTTTTCCCTTAAGGAAACTGAATATATCCCGAGCAAAATATCCATAAGGACAAATATTCACTATTAGCTTAATAGTTCCCTACCTTCAATGAAGAAGGGCAGCTGCTCAAATGTACTGTATGATAGATATCTTCTTTTCCAAGTAAATGTTAATATCTTAATTATTGTCTTTCTCTGTTAGGATGCATGCAACAGAGTACGTAGCTGGGCTGACTCGTGTGTCCCCCCCCCATCCCCATAACCACCCAGTTACTTCAAACCTGCCTTGGGGTCAAATTATCATGTATATTGACAATTTCTCTGCAGCCCTCCTGCAGTTACTTGGTTACAGAATCCCTCTGTTGTTCTCATGCTGCTGGCAGAGCGGTGATTTCATTTCATCAGCGAGATGGTGGCACACAAGGGCTGGATGGATAAAAAACCTTGTCACGGAGGAAGCGACACAAATCATACCTCCCCAGAAAATGTCTGCATCTGAAGTATGCAAAGGGTAAAGCTGCTTTTGCACTTTTAATTGCATATTGCATGTCCACGTTTAATTGCATATTGCACTTGCAGCTATTTCTGTAAGATCGCCTGATCTAATGGGATTGCTTTGGTTCTGAATCAAGAACAGGGCAAGGTAACCTATATATGTATACAAAAAGGTATGTATTCCACCTGAAAAAATCAGAGTGGCAACATACACTCATTTCTTCATTCCAATTAATGTTCATTTTATTAGTGACTTACATAAAGCACTCCCTGTTGTCAGGATCCTACATTATCTGCAGCTGACAAATGCACTGACGAGTCTGAGATGGTTATAAATACTCTACTTTTTGTCCTCAGTTTGCCGGGATTGGTTATTTTTAGCAAATAGCCAGTCGACCTTATCAAAATGGGGAATCAAAAATAGTCTGGAAAAACACTGCAAGGAAAGGCTATTTTTAGCTCTCTGTCTATTCCCTGCTGCTATCCAGCAAGGTCTGATGGCACAGCTCATGCTCGAGCGCTTAGTTATTCTAGGAGAATGCTTGTCATGACCTGTTCTTTCCCTGAATACTTCACTGCAGAAAGCAGCCAATTGATTAAAGATTAATGCATCTGCAAACTGTGGCAGCTGAAAGCTTGGGGGGGGGGGGGGGGGGTGATGTACATTGACAAGGTGTTTTTACCTGCATGTTTCTGCCACATTATAGCTTCTTTGAAGGGAATGCTTGCCTAAATGAATCTCCTCATGTCTCACCTCTTCCAAAGTATATTTACATTTCTTTTTCCTTTCAATTCAGGAAGGCAGTAGAGGACACAGAGTTACAGGCATCAGGCAGAGATTGTGTTGACCAGCACTCTCAGTCACAAACCAGCAGCACTGGAGGTGCGTGATGGACTGACTCTAGAGGTAAAACCATGCAATTGGCTGCTAGATACAGTTTATTAATCAGACTAATTATAAACTCAACTGATATAAATGAGGGTATCATCTGGGTGTAAGACGTAAGAGTGAACCAAGGCAATGACCTGGCTGTTGCAATATCTTATTTCTTCTTATACTAGAAACTCTTTCCTTTAGTCCACTACTTTATATATTGGTAGTAGCCACTAACAAATTTCTCAGAAGAAAAACCCTGAGCTATGATTTTGTAGTTATGCTATACCATAGGTTGAAAATAAGGTGGAAAAGATGTCCCCAAGCCATTAGTTTCCCCCTCCATATTTGACTTCCACAATGATTTCCTTTTATTATAAAGGTGTTTCCAGAATGTGCTGCTTCCAGCACTGACTGCATAAGGCAGGAGGCTCTCAGAGCATTTCTTTCTCTTCTATATACTGATTACCCCAGCAGAAAATACACAGTGCTGGATGAGACAGCAGGCAAATGTACGGTGTGATGGTAAAGCCCTTAAAGACGAATTCCCAGGTGACCCCCAAAGAGTCATAAAAGGCACAGCGTAAAAGGTTAAAGAAAAGAGAGGTGAAACATCTCATTTCTCTTGTGCATTTATAAAAATTGATAGCCCGTTATCCAGATGCTGATGAATATTTTTACAAGCTATAAATGGCAACCAGGAGTCTAAAAATAGACGCTGTGCTGCAGACTTGTCTGGCTTAGCTACATCACTAGAATATAAACAGGCTCCCTGGTGTCGTTTCAGGGAACTCTCTATCAAACCAGACTACATTCTCCATTTTTCTTGCTATTTTAAAAGAAAATAGCTGATGCTGCTTGCATTTCTTTTAGTCCTAGATTTTAATATAATTGCATTGCTTTCCCAGTTTTCCTACAGGGGTGAAACAATCATCAAGCCTCAATGAATATTTCAGCTGCCATTGATTTGATGCACTTTCTTCACCCTGGCAGAGCAGGGAGGCAGGGGAAGAGCCTGTTGGCACTGCAAGGTCTGTGCTTGGTGTTCCCCAGCTGCTCTGGCCACACATGGACCTGCTTAAATCCCCATTACAAAACAGGGTTGTGGTTCCCCCCTCCCTGGATCAGTCACATCCAGGCACGGCTCATGCTGAGATGCAGAGATGCAGTTCTTGTCCCAGCAGCCCCAACACATGAATGCTGCCCCTTCCAATTCATAAAATCAGACATGGCCCATTCACCTTCCGGAAGGAGAGTTCCTGTCTCTGATTTATGAATGGGACAGCTCACAGCAATTTCAAGCTGATGTGTTAAAGCCATCATATTAAAAGCATTAAGTGCTCTAACAACAGCTAGTAACCAGCATGGGGGGAAAAGCCAGTATCAGTGCTCAGAAAGGATGCTTTAAGATCTTTGAGTCTGTTCTGTTAATGGCTTTGAATGTCACGGGCAGGATGAAGGAGGCAGCAGTGAGTCTAAGGAGAATGCTACATCACCTGCTATCCAACGTGTGTGAGAAGAGGTTGGGAGAAAGAAGACAAAGCACTGCAGTGACAGCATTTCTCCTTTCTTGCCGGAGTACTGAGATGCCTCCGTGTGTGCATGTGGATGGCTTTGCAGAAAGTGGTTTTCCTGAGGGCAGGTGAATGAAGAGAGAACTAACTCATTGCTGGCAGGCAACACTGCTTGAGGACACTGTGGTCTGAAAGACTCATTTTAGAGTTTTAGAGCAGGGATAAGTACAAATCCCCCATCCTTTCACAAACAGACATTATACAATAGTACACCATCACCTCCACAGTGTATATGAGATTTAAACATATAGAAATGGATACATCAAAAATTGAAGGGGGGAACACATTTCAGGCCAGCAAAAGCTGACACTTTAGGATGCATGTGCTAACAGTGTTCTAAACAACCAGGATTACAGGATCAGAGATGCTTCTGGACGAGGTGACTGAAGGGGCTGCAGCAAGAGATGTTAGCATGGCAGGGTGTCACTGAGCTCTGGTAGCTCTATGGCTGTTGCGATGCTCCCTGGAGACCTGTGCCTCTGCAAAACAGAGAACTAGTTCCTCAAATAGCCATATCCATCCTCAGACTGATAGAGAGGAGAGCCTGTAAACAGATGAGAACTGTTTCCAAGGAGGAGGTGTGAAGTTATCCTTGTTTCACACTCAGTGGCACTGAACATGGTCAGGGGCTGCTGGTTTCAGCTTAGGGAGCAGAGAAAGATAAAGAACATGATACAGGGACACAGCACTGCTACTGCTGAAACATCCCCACTGCACCACTGCAGCATGCACAGCTCCCCTGCAGCATCTTACCTCCTGCTTGTTTGTTTGGAAAGGGTCAGTTTGCCTGCAGACCAAGTCAGCTCCCATTTCTGGGAAGGAAACCAGTGTCGGTGATTACTGTTTAGCTGGGGTTCTGTGTAACAAATTTGTCCTGCTTTGCCTCAGAGGGTCTGGTTCCTGTTCCTCTTGAGAAGGGTTTGGGAAAGGTGTGGGTTTGGGTTTTTTCCTCCCTTCAGCAGGTTGGGAAGTGGCACAAGGCCCAAAACACCTTGGTCAATGAGAAAGCCTAAAATAGAGTCACAGAATCACAGCATGGTGTTGGGAGGGACCTTAAAGCTCATCCAGTTCCAACCCCTGCCACAGGCAGGGACACCTTCCACTAGAGCAGCTTGCTCCAAACCCCTGTGTCCAACCTGGCCAGGGATGGGGCAGCCACAGCTGCCCTGAGCAAGTTTCCATAGTTCTGGAAAGGCGCACAGGACTGGAAGAAAGCGAGCCAGGATTGTAAATGTGTGGAAAACCAGGGCAGTGGCATCTCACCGATACCGGTTTTGAACACCAACACCGTTCCAGCACCCTTCCTCACTTCAGAGCATCCCTGCCGTGGGAAGAGGCTTTCCCAAATCCCACAGCCAGGCTTTAGCGTGGGGCTAAATCCGGTGCAGTGTTAGAAGGAAACGGAGTCCCCAGCAGGCAGGAAAGCTGCTCTGGGTGTGAAGCAGGTTCCGGGGGGGACAGGCTGAGCAGCCAGCTCCTGTGGTGGGTTGTATGGCTGTAGCAGCCATAGCTGTGGTGGCAGGAACATGAGGTGCGGGAGGACCAGGCACAGAAGTGCTTACCTTTGAAAATGCTGGTTTTAGCCCATTAAAATAGGTTGGAAGCCACACGAAATCCAAAGGGAGTTGAGGGGAGGGCACCCTTCATCCCCTCCTTCCCCCGCACCGAGCCCTGATCCCCCCCATGCCGCTCCGCCCTCCCGCCGCACGGTGGCGACCTTCGCTGTGGCTGCGCCGGGCTGCGCCGCTCTCGTACCGCGGGTGGTGGTGGCGGTGCCCGGCGGGCTCCGCGCATGCGCAGGCCGCGCTGCCAGGCCCGGAGGCGGCGGGGACCGGCGGTCGGTGCCGGGTGAGCCCCGCTGCAAGCGGCCGTGACCGAGCTGGCGGCGCGGGCGGGCGGGCCCGAGCGACTGCGGGCGGAGGTGAGTCTGGGCGGCGGAGGGGAGCGGTCCTGCCCCGGCGCTGTGCGGGGCTGTCGCGGGCGTTGCCGGTGTCCCCGGGCGGTTCCGTCCGCTGGGCAAGGGAAGCGGGCGGAGGGCCTGGCTGCTGCCGGTTGTGTTCGGGCATCGGTCTGGGCCCTGCGGTGCTGTCAGTTACCGCGTCAGTTTCACCCCGTAGTGGTTTTCTCACCTCCTTTGGCTGCTGTGTCCTATCCCTGTTTATTCCAATACTCCAGGTGCTTGTCCTGTGCCCGCCGGTGGCCCGAGCGGATTGTGTGCTGTGTGGCAGTGATTAAACGTTTCCAGGGGTGGAGAGTTATGTTCCGTTGAGGTTTTCCCCTCTCCATGCTTAGGTCTATACAGCATTGCTGGGTGACTGAAGTGCTTGCTGCCAATGTGGAAGATTTGTCTTTATACAGGTGGTTCTGGTGCTCTATCAGGAAGGAGAAATAATGTGGTTTATATTCCTCTATCAGGAATATAAACCTCCAGGAAGGAGGAATAATGTGGTTTATATTCTGTCAGGAAGGAGGAATAATGTGGTTAATAGTCAGAGGTGTATGGACAGTTTTTAGTTATAAAACTGATAGTAATGAAGCATTGAATCTGTCTAGAGGGTGCTGAGGCGCTGGCACAGGGTGCCCAGAGAAGCTGTGGCTGCCCCATCCCTGGCAGTGTTCAAGGCCAGGTTGGACACAGGGGCTTGGAGCAACCTGCTCTAGTGTGAGGTGTCCCTGCCCATGGCAGGGGGGTTGGAACTGGATGATCTTAAGGTTCTTTCCAGCACAAACCAGTCTGTGATTCTGTGATCCTGGTAGTTGTCATGCTAACAGCATTGTACATGTATAGTCCTGTACAGTAAGTTTTAAAAGCAGTCTCCAGAATCAGAATGTGAATATGAATTGATGAAAACAACTGGTAAAAGTGGAATATCTATTAGCCTCTGAGATTATTTTTGTGCTGCTCTAAGTGCAGTTATTTTATGCATTAGCCACCCAACCCAAACAGTCTTTTGTTGAGCACTGCCAATAACCATAACCCAGTTCATTACAGAGATCATTTAATGCCTTATTAATTCTTCTTTTATTCATATGTGTTGTCTACTGCGCAGTTGACTGTCAGAATTTCTTTCTTTGTCACAAAGCAAGAAAACATCCCATTTGTCCAAAAGGAAAACACATCATTATACCATCCACCTTTTTCAGGAAAAACATGCTTACTACCTTTAAAAACTCTGTGGAGATTTCAGGTTGGATCTATTTAGTATGGAAGCTTTACCTGAACACCTAAACAGGTTTTTGCATGCAACAAGTAGCTGATTCTTCAGTCTGTATTTAATATAAATTGTCTCTTGCTTGAACCACAACTGTTTGTGTAAAAGATGAAAAATTGCCTTTTCTTGACAGAAGAGTAGCATCAGTCTAGCTGGTTATGGTGGGGCTCCTGCAAAATTCAGTTTGAAAGCAACTTTACACTGGGAGCATCATTGTGATTCTAAGTTCTCTGTGGTGCCCCATTATAAGCCCTTTGTGGGGTATCCAGGTTTAGATGAGCAGTTCATTGTTTTATTAGTATTCACCATGAATTCACCTAGATGTAGATGGAGTGGTACCTACAAGGACTTACCACTTCTGTAGTGTCTGGGATTTCTTCCTCCCCTCACTGCCCAAGCCATGTTCTTTTCTGTCTTGTGCTTGTTAACTTGTCAACATCATTCCATTACAGCCGAACCCAGCACATCAGCCTCCTGTTGTCCTTGCCAGGTAGCAGCCCCAGTTGGCATCTTATGTTCCAGAGGGACATGTGAGCATTTGAAGATCCTAAAACCTTGCTCTTTCTGTTTTGTAGAGACAAGAGATAATTGATTCCATTATGTGTGCGTCAGCCAAATACAACACCCGGGGTCCAGCCCTCATCCCAAGGATGAAAACCAAGCATCGCATCTACTACATCACGCTCTTCTCCATAGTTCTGCTTGGCCTAATTGCCACAGGAATATTCCAGTTCTGGCCTCACTCTATTGAGTCATCCAATGACTGGACCGTTGAAAAACGCAGTGTCCATGATGTGCCTGTGGTCAAGCTTCCTGCTGACAGCCCCATTCCTGAGCGGGGAGACCTCAGCTGCAGGATGCATACCTGCTTCGATGTCTATCGCTGTGGCTTCAATCCCAAAAACAAAATCAAGGTATACATCTACTCCCTGAAGAAGTATGTGGATGAATATGGGACCTCGGTGAGCAACACCATTTCCAGGGAATACAATGAGCTGCTGACTGCCATCTCTGACAGTGAATTCTACACTGATGATGTGAACCACGCCTGCCTTTTTGTGCCATCCATAGATGTCCTTAATCAGAACGCACTCCGTATCAAGGAGACAGCTCAGGCTTTGGCACAGTTATCCAGGTATTTCCTGAAACTTTAGTGTGTGAATTGAAAGAACACAAAGTGGAGAAAAGTGAGGTTAATGCAGGAGGGGAGGATGCAGTGAGCCAATGCCAGAGCTAGGCTTTGACAGAACTTACCATCTCTATATGGAGAAAACCTTTCTAATTGCTGTCTGTTTCTTCTTTTGCTTTAGGTGGGATCGAGGCACAAACCACTTGCTCTTCAATATGCTGCCTGGAGGGCCACCAGATTATAACACCGCCCTAGATGTTCCTAGAGATAGGTATGAGTTTTGCTGTGTTTGAATGCACAGATCTGGGTTTAAATGCCAGTGAAGAAACAGAAGTACAGAAGCTGATGCTCAGAAGTACATCTGATGGCAAAGGATGTGCTCCTTAACCTTTACAAAGCTGGAATATGACTTCCTTCTCAAAAAGAAAGAGTAGAGAAGTCCTTGTCTTCTCTGCGACAAGTTGGCTCCTGAAATCTGACAGTTTAGACCTATCCTTAATTTTATATGTGATGTGGCTGAGAGCATTTACTCTTAACTGTTGGGCTTGCTGTAAGGATGGAAAGTCTTCAGGTTAGATGTGTATATTGTGTGTTACTAAAGCTGAATGCTTTACAGAATGTCCCATTTGATGCAAATTAGGAGTTAAAAAATGATTGTAACTGCAGCTTTCTGACACAAGTCTTCAAGGGCTTTTTAAAGCAGCTGCTCTACTTCATAGAACTATGGTGCATTTCAGTTGTTTTTGTTGTCTTAACAACTGCACTGTGTTAGTAATTGAATAAATGCTCTTAGTTATTCTCTGACAAGTGTGTTATGAAAATATTTGCCAGAAACTTAAAAGGCACGAATCATGAGCTCAATTTGCACTTGCAGAATAGTTTCCTTTTGGAAGAGGAAAGGAGTTTGTAAGGCAAAGAAAACTGGAATAACAGTAAGACAAACATATTTAGTTTCGACACCATTACTGAATGTTTCTACTGGATTAGCCTGTATGTGCTTAGTTCTGCTGCATTAGGTCCCCTGTAACCAGTTCCTCTCTTGAAGGTCAAGGTTAACTTTCTTCTGCCAAACGTCAACAAAATCTTGCCTGATGGGAGATCTTTGCTAAGATCATTGTGTATGGAGTATATCTTGATTTCTTTGCACCAAAGGTGATTTAAAACATCCTTCGGTGCCAGAACAGAACATGTTTTTCAGGATATGTTCAAAGAGTAAGTTTACTCATTGTAATTACATCACTGGCTGTGAAGCAAGGCTTTAGGTTTTTACTTCTCTGTATGAAATATGTTAACTTTCATGTGGTTTAGCCTGAAGAGGGCAGTAAAGCATCATTCCTACATAACCAAACCTTTTGATCTCCTAGTAAATACTTGGATGTGTTATCTTAAGATTTATACTTCTTAAGGGGAATTTTCATTTAATGATGCTCTGCTTATTGGAATAGACTGCTCTGGGACTGTGTATCTGCAGATGCACGTGTCTATTGAAGAAATAGGTTCATTAATTGGATGCAGTAGAGTTCTAACACTGTACAACTGTTGGGGTTTTTTTAACTTCTTTTTCTATGTCAAATGTCCATTCGTATTTGGTCTTATGTGACTTGGCTTAGTAAGCAGGAAGTGTATTATTTTGGTAGGTGTTTGTTCTAAGAGTTTGTTATGCTAACATGGAAAGTAAAGTAATTGGAATAAAACACCCAAATCTATTTTGGCATACAGCTGTTGTCATAGCCTGCCAAACTGACTCACCCTGCAGCTGTATGATCGCTAGGTATAACACATAAGAGAGGCAATAACAGTGCTTGGGATGGAGAAAATGTGGAAACTCCTTTTTGCAGGCAGCCAGCAGTTAGACTTCATTCAGTATAGTACAGAACCTGTACTACAGGAAACTGATGGTGCATGAGGTTATGGAATGATTTTGGAGAACTCTGGAATTCTTAGTTCGTGTCTAACAGAACAAGCAATCTGTGTGTGTGTGTTTTAATTTGGGAGTGTCTACACTTACAGAATGGGTAGTTAAGAAAGTGGTGTAGCTTCAAATGGTGATAAGCTGCAGGCCAAGATGAAGGTACATTGGCAAAGTTCACTTGGTTCTGAACGAGTGGTCTGAACTGCACCAGTACAGTTCCAGAAAGATTGGATTTGTGGGATTTTGTGCATCACTCATGAAATACACAGGTAACATTTGTGAAATTTGCATAGGGAGCATGGCCTTCCTTCCCTATTTGGCACATATCAGAGGTCATACATAGCTGAACAGGAGTGAATCGTGATGTTTAATCAAGTTGTGTTCTGTTGAGTTGCTGCAGAATATTAATTGCAGGTAAAATAAGACCTTATACACCAAGGGGAATTAAATTATATCTTTACATCTGGAAAAGTCTTTAGCTAAAAAGTTACCTCACTGAAGGGTTGTTTGTTTGTTAGATCTTTAAATCCAATTTCCAAAGACAGTGTAAAAGCGTTTCATTCCATAATTTCAAAGATGGAAATCTGCCTTGTGGGCATGGAAGCTGCGTTGTAGGTATTAGGTGCCATAACATGTGTAATCTCCTGCCATAAAACTTAAAAAATGAGCTCTTTATTGTCTGTTAATAAGTACTATTGAATTTGGTACGCTTATGAGGATGAAAGGATTTCTTTTGCAAAGCCACTTGGTAGCTGTAGAATTGAACATATGAACTAAGACAAGTTTTTGTTCTGCTTCAGTTGATGAATTGGGTTTCAGTGACTTGTGAAGTTTGGCAGAAAGCTCATGATGATGGCAGCTGGGCAGCAACATTTACTGCACAGGCCAGTTGGGACACTTCCTGCAGAGAGAGAAAGAAGGATCAATACCTGAAAAGTGGCAAAAAGCTGCTCAAGACCAGGCTTATTTCTTGCTGATCGGTGCAATTTAAAGGTTATTTGTCTTGAGTACATTAGGAGTTAATGTCTCTACTCTCTTACTGCACAGTACAGTGAAAATCTGAGTGGAGTTCTTTAACTGGTGTTGGTTCCCTGTGGGTTTATTTAGGTAAAACTCTGCATGACACACACCTGCTTTCTCAAGGTTGATGAGGTGCTGTCATGTTTTCACGGGATCCAATTAAAACAATCTGGTTGTAGTTTCCCAATTAGGGGGGGTTAAAAAAGGAGAAGGGGGATATGAAGTGCAAGACCAGCAACACCCAAGCCAGTTTTTTCTCCCTGCTTATAACTGAGTTAATGTGGATAAGACATGGAACATGTGGCTTCAAGGGTGAGAGCTAGTTACAGCAGCATTGTACATGTCACCCAAAGGCATATTGGGAAGGAATCCAATATAATCACTTGATTTGGAACATAAATTCTCACTCAGCAACATTGCTGATTTATCATCTCGTTCTCAAGGTGCTCCTATAGTTTGAGTTCTGAGTGAAGAGGAGTAAAGGGCAAGTTGTTCTGATTTTGTAATTGTCATCAGGCTGAAATGCATCTCTAATCCAGATCCTCTAATCCAGAGCCTGGGATTTTCAAAGGGTTTCTTAAATGACACTTAGGACTGCTTGCTTGACTATGTAGGTGAAGTCACATTTATGGCAAAGTGTGCTGTGGTGTTTGCATGCTGAACAACTGTGCTGTAGGTCCGAGCAGGAAGTGAAGTATCCCATGGGACATCTGATGGGAGTTAGAAGAGGCAGAACATACTGGTGTCGATGTTCCAATGGGAAAAAATGATAGGTATTGGATTATAATTAGGTATAATGATAACTTGTTGTGTAACAGCTGTGGAAAAACAGCTTCTCCGAACACTACACTAAGGATTTCATTCAGTGATACCTGAAAACAAGGATATCAGCTGATGGATTGGCAGTGTGCCTACTGTAGTGGTGTACTTGTGTTCTGCTTCCTTCCACGGAGAAGGAGAGAAATGATTTGGAGTATTTTCTCCAAACTACTTGGTATGGTACCTTAAGCAGACCCAGTCTGCCTGGGGCAATTTGAAGTATCACACACCCTGCTGTTTGGTGACAAAGGACTGAAAGGTTGATCAGCTGTTTGAGAAGTTTCACTCCAGAAGCTGAATCTGAGCTTTTGGCAATAGGATGGTGTGTTCGTGGTGCCACCTGGTCGCTGGAGATGACAAAACAACTGGAAAGCTGATGTCCTCTCTAGCATGTTTCAAAGCCTGACTTGGGATAGGAGATAGTAACAAGCCATTTTTCTGGCACTGTGAGCAATGTATTGCTTTATTCCATACACATTATGCTCTTCTGTTTCTTAAAGCTCTTCTGTGTCACAAAAGGTTGTCCCATCTAGGAAAAGGTCCCATCAGGGTCATCCTGTTGGGAGGTTGAGTTACATCTAAATTTATCTGTCTTGGATGATTCCCATGCTTTCTGGCACACAGTGTCCCAAAACAGTCTCTACTGCTGGGATTTAGCTTCATAACATGCAGAGTTCTTATTGTCATGCTCTCTGTGAATAGCATTTTTCACTAGTTTGTATAATCCCTTTGAAAATACAGTTGTAAATAACTCCGTTTTCTTTTCCAGCCTAAGAATTCCAAAGTCACTGAAACTGTTATTGTACCTGAACTTGTATCTGGAATACAGTTTGTCTCTAACACTTTGAGAGCTGAGCTATACCCTATTTTAGTGCAGGCATCAAGGGGTATTTTAGTTACTATAAATAATTGACAGTGTATTTCTTTATATTAAAATTGACTTGGGACATATAAGCTTGCAAAAATGCAAAGTTATCACAATGACTTAAATAAATGGTCCATTCCTGAGTGATCATACACAATCATAAGTATTCCACTAATGACTAGATCCAATCTGGTACTAAGCCCAGTCCATGAAAACTCAAGTGGACCAAAAAGCTGCATGATACGCACCACTGGCAAAAACTGAGGGCAAAACTTGTCTCAGAGCGTGCATCTTCCTGATGTTCTGGTAATGACAATCAGTAAATCATGCCCTGGGTTTGAATGGTCTGCATAACTCTGTTTAAAGCCATTTTCTTGTGTTTTTCAGAGCTCTGCTGGCTGGTGGAGGCTTTTCCACGTGGACTTACCGGCAAGGCTATGATGTCAGTATTCCTGTTTACAGCCCCTTGTCAGCAGAGGTGGATCTGCCAGAAAGAGGACCAGGGTAAAGGAACTACCATGAATTGGGCAAAGTATATTCAGTATCAAGTTTAATATTGATGCTGGTAAAATAGAAGTATAGCTACTGACTGGTTGGTGGGCTTAGGCAATGTTGTAAGGGTTGCTTTTAATAGCTCTTACTGTTAAAATATGTGATGGTTCCAATGCTAAAGGCTTTGACTCATCTGCCAACACGTGGTTTAGCTATAAACTGTGGATTTCTTTTTGAGGGATTTGGGTTTTTTCCACTCCAGAAACTGAGTTGTGAAATACTACAGCATGACAGTGTTTCCAGTAGAATTGGAATCCGTATTTCCATTGAACTGACAAGGTATTTAGCATACAAAGAAAAACAGTTGTTATGTTTGGTTTCTTTAAAGTGTAAGTAAAGCTGGGCACTAATTCAAAGCAATACAGATTCCCTAATACTTGATCACTTTAGACAATTTACGTTAGGATACTTAAAAGCAAAGTAACAGCAAAAGATCACTAATGCAATGTTAAAAGCATTGTGCTATATGCCCTTTGTGACTTTAAAGAGATGGAAGGGATCGTGGGGATCAACATGAATGCCTCAGGTAGTATCGGCCAAGCCAAACTCTGAATGAGTAAGAGGGGGATAGCAGCGAGGATGTGATCTTTACCTCTGTGTGTCTTATGGATACATTCTTCATAAATCAGTTTAGATGTTTTTGTGGTTCTGAAGTGCTTTCAAAATGACATTGAGAGTTTGGAACAGGAGAAGCCTGCAAATACAGCTCTGAAGGGAAGCAGCTCTTGCAGAATGAATCTGAAGGATGTTAGTGTGGTTAGCTCATGAAAAAGAAAAATGAGAACTGATTTCATTATGGGAATAGTTACATTCAGAGCTTAGAATTCTGATGTTATCTTTTCCAAAGTAATGGAATAAGACATAAACACAAACAATGCCCCCTCCCTGACCTTGTAGCTGGAAGTAAAACAAGACAAGTGGGAAATAAAGCACTGATTTTAACAAGGAATGTAAGTAGCCATCACACTGAGCTACCGTGGAAAGCAGTATTTTCTCTGCTACATTCATGTCTTCAGAACAAGAGTAGGTAGAAGTCTGAAATACATGTTTTGATTGATTATGGAAGACCCTTTTAATATTTTATAAGCCTTTTACAGTGAAACATTGTCAGCTGTGTAATTAACAGTCTTACCTCTGTTACAGTTTAAAAGGTGGGCAGACTGAAACAGTGGAGGTAAATGGTGTGTCAGCTGATTGTGAAGATCACGTTTAGAAATGCAGGAACTTTAGGTCCTTTTTTCTGACAGTATCCTTCAGAGAACATGAATTACTCAAGTTGAAGACTAACTGAAAGGGTGCTGCCACTATTGGACACAAAAAGTTATTGTACTTTGGCTTCAGTTGTCTTCTCTGGTAAGGGCAGTGCTCTTGCTATTGCTCTGAGCTGCTCCAGGGAAGATACCACAGTCAATTCCAGCCCAAACTTGTGCTGCAGTGGTTTGCTTTCCTTCCACCCTCTGTGGTCCTGTTTGTGATGCTCCTGGACCAGGCCAGTGTAGGGACATCTGGCTGCATCCCAATTGATTCTTCATAGGTCTCGAGTATTACTACAGTCTACTACTTTTATTACGGAGTGAAAGCCTGCTTTGTATTTCTGCCTGGAAAGCATGAAGGTGATGATAAGCATCAGCATGTATAGAACCAATTGTAAGGACAGATGCAGTCATGCTGTTCACATTCGTGTAGTCAGCTAAATGCTTTGTCTGGTTTTAGGTTGGATAAGGGAAACTGTTACATGGGAGCTATTGCAGTGCCTGAATCTGTGTTCAGTGAAGGTGTTGGAGCTTCCCTATTTCTCAAAGGTGGTGGTTTTTGTGTGTGTGGAACAGACTGTTGTCTCCGGACTACCATCTAGTGGCCAGTTAGCATTGCTAATTGAAACACATTCACGAGTTCAATTGCTTTATGCAGGAATATGACAAGGGGATGATGCTCAGAATTCAGGCTTGCTTGGGATGAATTCTTACATTCCACTACACCAGTATGTTATTTCCTAGGAGGTGGGATGTACTTTTGTTGCAAGATTTGATATAACAAGATTTGGAGCATCATAGCATGATGGTTGTTTTAAAGCAAAATTTGGCTTTAAACATATGCACAAACCTGCATAATTTCTAGCTGGTTACAGGCATTTATTATCACTCATCTGCAGCAGTAGTTCCTTTGTTTTTAAGGCAAATCCTTTTTTATTCCCCTTACAGAGCTGAACTGGGGGGGGGTTTGATTTACTCTCCTTTTTAGTTGGATTGTTTAAAACACTAAAATTCCACCTCTGCTGGAAATATATATTCAGTAGAGCTGCTGGTAGCAAGTTGGTAGCAGCTGGAGGCTTGGTAAAAAGAATGTCTCATCTGTTAATTGGAGCAACTCAAGTGACCAGCGTGAAAATGAGTAGAAGAGGTGAGAAGAGCAGCAGGAGAGGTCTGACTTTATGAAATGTGTGTTTATATGTGTGTTTTCAGAGCTGTAAATTAAAGATAGTATCACGTGGAGTAGAACTGGAATCCTAAGTGCAGGCTTCGTGTTTCCTGTGTTCTTTTGGCAGCGTGAGGGCAGGCACTCGCTGTGTGTTCCTTTCAGGGGGGAGCAGTGGAGCAGTCTGGCCTGTTTAAAAAGGGAAGGAAAGTAGATGAGAATGAGTAGATATTACATGAAATGCTGTTTTCTAACTTTAACATAACTTTTTAAAGCACTGAGTACCTACTTTGAGGCTGTATTCCTCTGTGATTTACCTCCAGTGTTAATTATGTCTTGTAACAGTTCGGTATTAAGGCACATCTTAAATATTCATGGGTTTGGAGCATGGTAGGAGTTGAGTGTGAATGGGATAATGGGTCTTCAGCTTTGTCCTGGAAATGTTGCTTTAAAGGGGCAGAACTGAATCACATCTAATGAGATGAGCTTGTCCTGTTACTGCCGTCACTGTATCAAGACTATATGAGCATCGGGTAGGTGAGCTGTCAGTTCAGTATCTTCTTTTTCACTTAAAATTTGTAAGAAAATTCATGGGAGGAGAAAGTAGCAGCAGCATTCAGTGTCCTGTTTACATTGGTATAGGACACAAACACCAAATGAAAGAATAAACAGTCCTGGCGTCAATGACAAGCTGTTTTAATACACAGCTAAATAATGTTTCTTTCCATTTGTAATAGAGCTTACAGTGCAAATGCCTGTTCTAATGTAATAAGCACTGTTTCCAAGTATTCAAAGTTGTAAATAATGCTGAGCCACTTACTATCCAAGATTTAATTATATTACATTTTTACTCTTTCCAGCCTTGTTTTGAATATTACAGGGTCTTGGCAGCGTGTCCACATTTAGTTAATCTTGCTCTGCTTTTCCAGGATGGAAGGAAATGTGTTCTAGAGCATCTTGGAAGTAAACTCCCTGTGCTGTCAGGTAACCCAGCTGTGGTTTTTCAGTCCTCGCAGGTATTTCATCCTGTCATCTCAAATGTCTCTGCACCCAGAGTACCGGTCTGAGCTGGAAGCACTTCAAGCTGAGAATGGGGAATCAGTGTTGATCCTAGACAAGTGTACAAATCTGTCCGATGGGGTCCCTGCTGTTCGCAAACGCTGTCACAAGAATCAAGTCTTTGATTATCCTCAAGTGCTGCAGGTGAGGTTGCCTCTCCTTCAAACTTTTTCCACTTGGTGACTGTCTTAGAATCATAGAATGGTTTGGGTTGGAAAGGACCTTAGGATCATCTCGTTCCAACCCTGCTGACATAGGTAGGGATGCCTCACACTACAACATGTCACCCAAGGCTCTGTTCAGTCCAGCCTGGCCTTGAACACTGCCGGGGATGGAGCATTTGCGACTTCTTTGGGCAACCTGTTCCAGGGCCTCAACACCCTCACAGTAAAGAACTTCTTCCTTGTGCCTAACCTGAACTTCCCCTGTTTCAGTTTGAACTCATCATGCCTTTTCCTATCACTACAGTCCCTAATGAAGAGTCCCTCCCCAGCATCCTTGTAGCCCCCTTCAGATACTGGAAGGCTGCTCTGAGGTCTCCACGCAGCCTTCTCTTCTCCAGGCTAAACAGCCCCAACTTTCTCAGCCTGTCTTCATACGGGAGGTACTCCAGCCCCTGATCATCCTTGTGGCCTCCTCTGGACTTGTTCCAACAGTTCCATGTCCTTCTTGTGTTGAGCACACCGGAACAGCACCCATTGCTCCAAGTGGAATCTCATAAGAGCAGAGTAGAGGGTCAGGATCACCTCCTTCGACCTACTGGTCGCACTCCTTTTGATGCAGCCCAGGATATGGTTGGCTTTCTGGGCTGCGAGTGCTCACTGCTGGCTCATGTTAAATATCTCATCAACCAACACCCCCAGATCTTTCTCTTCAGGGCTGCTCTAAATCACTTCTCTGCCCAACCTGTAGCTGCCTTAGCTGATCCCATTTAGCACTGGTAGGGTAATTCCTTGGAATGGGTTGACTTGCTGGCTGTGTTTTGAAGCTGCATAATTCATTATGTTACCTTGGATATTATATCCTAACCTTATTCTTATTTTTAAGAGAACCAAGGACTCTGTACTCGAACTGTGTTGCAGTTTGAAAACACTGCTTACATATCACAACTTCATGAGATGGGTCATGGTGGTCTTCTAGTAATACATGATAATGTCATGTAAACTTAAAAAATGATACAAAGATATTGCCAAATCCAGCAGCAATGAGAGGAGAAAGTTTTGGAGGCCAGACAGTAGCGCTCACTTCAAAATTGGGGAAGAACATTGGAATCTACACTTTCCACAGAATAACAAGTAAAGTGACCTTCAGCAAGCATGAATTTAAAGCTGGTTCCTCACATACGACACTCCTGGCCTTGGTAGATAAAGCTTTGAGCAGAGGATGGCTTTATCAATTGGAGGGAAGATAAAAATGGAGTTACATGAGGATTTATCTGGAGGCAAAAGAAGAGTCCTCCACTTGAATTTTGACAGATTTTATTTTCTGTAAGCAGCTTAATAGTTAAACCCTCCAAAATGATCTGTATAGATGTGGCAGACTGAGCTAGAAGACTTGTCAGCATGCAGCTATGAAAACATGTAGGTGAAATGTGTTTTGTGGCCTTGGCCCAACTTCCAGAGGCCTTTTGATGTGTCAGTGAAGATAAAACTAGATACCGTTCTCAGCCCCCTGTGTCTCTCGGCAATGCATGGACACGGAGGTGCTTTGGCATGCAGTGTGGTGAAGTGAGCTATGCCACAGGCCACTGTGCTCTCTCTGTGGCCACCAGCACATAATGTGTCTTTGAACTTCAGCAAATGATGATAAAACAACAAACAAGCTGAGGAAAGGCAAAGTTTCCACCCCTCCTGTTATGTTTTGTAGGAAATATGTTTAAAATTCCTTGTGGAGGAGGGGGGAGGAAAGGGTCACCCTGAGTCCTAAACTTTCAGCCAAGGGGGAAAAAAAACCCACTCTTATTTACTTTATTTAAGTACAGACTGGATTACTCAAATCAGGGAATTTATATCTATATCTTGCTATATATGATTTTATAACTCGGAAGAGAGCTGGCACATGCAGAGATTGTTAAAATACTTTCCTTTGCAGAGCCTTCCATCTCCCTTCGGAATGTCTGGCTGATAACAGTGGTGATGCAAGGAGATATATTTATAGTAACCTTTGTCTAGACAGGAAAAATGGTTATCTGGGCAGATGAGCATGTGTGTCCACATCTGGGCTGCTTTGGTTTTTTTTCTCTCCCAGGCCTTACTAGAGTTTCTTCCACCTGCTGCTGTGTGATCCAGTGAGTCAATGGTTAAAATGTGTGTTCTTCCTCTCTGCTCTTTCCATTCCCTGCACTCTTCTTTTCCTTCTCTTCCTGTCTGAGAATGGGGGAAGGGGGATCGCAGTCACAGTTCATCCTTTCCAGCGCTGCCTTTATAGATTTCCTACTAGACAGGCTCTTGGGCTTCTGCGTTGCTAATGCTTCCTGTTTGCAGTCTTCTCTTGGATGAGATTTTCAAGGCTTTTAGTACTTTATGGGTATGAACACAGGTCTTAACGATTGCTTTAGGAAGCAAGTGAAGAGCCAGCAATCCCCCTTGTGTTTCCTACTTCCATTTTGATGTTTTGCTGCCCTGCTGAGCCTTCTGGCTCCTTTTCCTCAGGCCACAGAACACAAGCTGGAGAGATGTTTTCTTATCTGTGGGAGCCCCTCTATCAACTTTATAATTTTTCTTTCTTAGATTTGGGGATAACACTGACTTGGGCTTTTTCCTTGTTTGTGTAGCTGATCTCCACAAGCATTTGTTTTGCAATCTGTAGAAAGATTCCTCAGCGGCATTGAGAGCTAAAGTCCCCATTTACAGGGTGAGTGCAGTGTAGACAAGAAGTGTTGTTTGCTGCAGTTCAAACTCATGGCTTTTTGCCTTGTGTGTTGTGGACATGAGTAAGAGGATTATATTCTTCCTTTTTGCAACAGCTTTTTATATCTTTGAAGCTCCCTTTCGCCATCTTCCTCCTGCCCTCACTTCTTCACAATAAGTAGTATTGATATAGTCTATCTTTCCTTGTAGATCATACTCTCAAGGTAAGTAATCATGTTTCTTTTTTATCCCTGGAAGTGAATGCCCAGGGCTGAACACACTGCTATGTCTGAGGTCTTTTGTTACTGAATAAAGTGAGTGATTCCTTCAGGTTTCTTCATTTGTACTTCTTTTTGATTCTAATACAACCTGTGGGTGGTTTGGTTTTAAAAAGCACAATGTTGCCGACATGTGAATACTCTTTCTTTTCCTGTCCTTAGGAAACGTCCTCTTCCACAAAGTGCAAAACTTAGCCAGTTACTTCATGCTTTATGTTTATGCAGTTGGTTATTTTTATCAAAGTGTTGAACCCTATGGCTATTTTTTTAGTCAATTTATCCATATAATGTCAAACTCTAATCCCGTTATCCATTATTCTTGCTAATCCTACCAGATTTTAAGTATTGAAAGATCTAATACGTATGGTCCTAATTCTGCTACTCAGGTAACTAAGGAGCACATGGAATATTGTTGCACGTAGGAAAGCTTATTTGGTCCATCACTGTTTTACCTGTGAGCCACTGCAAACTGCTTTATACTTAGAGTTCTTTCTGTAACTACAATTTATGTAACTGTAAATGCTGTGAGAGCTTTATCTAGCCCATGATTTCTTAATTTGCTTATGAAAGTACTACCAAAAATGTCAAATGCCTTTTGAAGTTGAGGTATGAAATCTATTGTTTTTCTGCTATTCGCGGAGATGGGTTGCCCTATGATGGAAGAAAATCAGGTTGGCTTCATACAGTTTGTACTCAGTAAGTGCATGGTGATTGTTGCTCATCCTGTTATGCCAAACTTTCAAAATTTAACTTACTTCTCAGTTTAGAATTGTGAAGTTTGTCCATTAAAACAAAGCATAGAATGGAAATACAAATCTAACACTTCCCTTTTTATCCTCATCTGTGTGTTGGATACTATTTGTTGACAGGAGTCTACGTTCTGTGTCGTTCTGCGTGGTGCCCGCCTGGGACAGGCTGTGCTGAGCGATGTTCTTCAAGCTGGCTGTGTCCCAGTGATTATTGCGGACTCCTACATTTTACCTTTCTCTGAGGTTCTGGACTGGAAGAGGTTTGTACCCTCACTGCTGTACACTGAATCCCTGCATAAGAGACTTCATTGCATTCAGTGATTTGAATAAGATCTGTATGATAAGTCAAGTGTGCTGAGCACTACAGGGAGTAGAATACAGACTAAGATACATGCAGTTTTTGCCCTTGATATATTATGCATCAAAAACAAGAGGAAAACAAATGAGGCAGAGGTGACAGAGTGTTTAATTATCTTATGGCTGATCATACATTTTCTAAACCAGACTTACTTTATTATCTTGTGCTTGAATTCAGTGAGAACTGATCTGCATTCAGGCTCGTTTAAGGAAAGTATATGCATCACTTAAAAGCTAAATTCAATATATAGTGTCATGATTTCTAAGTTCATCTGGGACTGAAAGGTATAATTATTCTGTAGCTGAGTACACTAAGAGCTTAGATGATTTTTTCAGGCATGCACTGCACCCAGTTATGTGATCTTGGGATAATATGTACAGAAGTTCCTAGTTTGCATACATAGCACTGTATATGCTAGATATGACTCTTTGTATATGTATTGCTCGTTAGTCACTTCAAATATCTCAGCTGACAGCAAGGCAGTGGCAATCCAGAGATGAGAAATGAGGATTTCTGGGTATCTCGCTTCCATATTTATCAGCTTGTCTGTGCAGATCAGTCCTGGCTTTTGTGGCATTATCTGTGGGTAGACTGGCTGGTGCTGCGAAGGAACCACTACAGAATAATCAATTACACTGAGAGAAGACTGCTTCTTTCTGCTAATACCTCCTGAGTGTGTCCTATTAGAATAGGATAAGATTCTGGACTGGAAAAGTAGTTGACATCTTTTAATGTGTAACTTCTTTTTATCTTCCCATTTATTTTCTGTGGGTTTTTTTTTGCCTAGGGCCTCTGTTGTCATCCCTGAAGAAAAGATGCCTGAAATGTACAGTATTCTGCAAAGCGTCCCCCAGCGACAGATTGAAGAGATGCAAAGACAGGTAAAACAATGTGCTGTGTTGAAATGATTTTCCTTTATTTATGGTTGGAGTGTAGGTTCATACACCTGCCTTGCTGTGAAATCTGTTGGAATGCAGAAGCATCTGTTGTACTCATGTTAATACTTTATTTGACCCCCTTTCTTTATGCTAAGCATATGCATTCACCATCACTTTTCAGTCTTGTGTCTCTACCCATCACTGGTGCAGCTAAGTGTGTTGAACAGCAGCTGTTGATCAGTCCTACATTACCCATCAGGTGAGGGAAGTAAGAATATTGCTTATGATTGTGGCTGCAGAAGACCACTTCAGTAGGCAGACTTTCTGCTCCAACCTACTATATTAATGTATTAGCTGTTGTGAAATACAGTATAAGATCTTTAGCATCCACAGTGAATGATGCCCAGTCATCCTGAGTTGCAGCAGACCTCCTGAAGAGAAGCTGAGGTTTTAACTAGTGCTTTTTCATGTAAAGATCAGGTGGTATTTGTCATGTGTGGAGCTGCCAATTTCGACCAATGTAATCAAAAGTCCACTTTCTACATCTTGGGATGGAAGCTCTCACTGAATGCAGGTGTACTGCCTACTCTCATATAATTAACATACTTCTGATGAAATCACAGCTCATATTGGTTTCTTTTTTTCACTGTAGTATTTAAATTGTATTAAAAAAAAAGGTTCAAGAGTCTTGCCTTTATCTCAAAAGAAGTTTTGGTTTAATCACTCAATACGAGAGGAAAGTATTAAATCCAAAATGTTTTAAGTATTGTAACAAAGTTGACAGTTTCTCTCAGTTACTTCTTTGGTGACTGAAGGAGCTGAGATCACAAACTGTCCAAACTCAGGAATGAAGTCCGTGTTGGCTGGGTATATAGTCAAAAGGAGATGTCTTACAGTTTACTCCAGCTGATGCTGATTCCTGTCTATTAGCTTTGCTGTTATGGACACTATTAGTTGCTTTAATTCTAAGCTCAACAGATGAGGACTGTTAGCCATGTGAGGATTTTCACAAAGTGTGAAGAGTTTTGTTGTCAGATTAGGGCATAGAATTCAACCACATTGTTCTGGTGGCTGGAATATATAGATTACATTTTGAGCCAGTGAAGAAGATGTTAACATATATTGTAAACTTGGTATCTAGGATCCTTTCATCCTTGTCACTACATTGTATGCAAGCATGTACTGTTATAAGGTAGGGAGATAGTGTTACCGTTTTTCCTGATGAGGAATTGAGGCATAGAAGAAGTAAGAGCTGAATACGTAGGTAAACAGTAAACTGTGATTTAAGGTGACTCTTAAAGATGCAAGAACTGTGGAGGCATGTTTGTGAAATTCCCTTACCTGGCCTTAGTGGCAGTCGTCTTTTGTGTGGCTCTTACAAAAAGCGACCCAAAGTGTGGTTTTTCAAGGTGTAACCTAGAGCATTCTAGGTCTTTCTACCTAGACAATGCTAAAACTGCACAGTATATATTAATACTGGCTATGTGGGAGAGAATTGAGACAAGGGTCTCAATTCTGAGTCTGAAATTTAGCAGTAAATAGCTTTTTGCACCTGAATTCTGTTCCCAGCTTCACTTCATCGTCTGGACAGAGAAGCTGCAAATATCACCGCAGCCATCAGAGGTCTCCTTTCTCTTTACTCGCATCAGCCAGTGAACCCTTTTGGGGGGCCTGCTGGCAGCACCAAAAGTTGCTACCAGGGATGGCAGGTGAAAAAGTAGCTTTGCTCTTGCAGCTCCTAGAAACATGGTTTTGCTCTGTTTTCTTTCTCTGACAGGAATGTAGTTAATACTAGGGACTTTTGCCTATCAAAGCTTTAAAACTGGCATTAACAATCTCTTGAAGTGTGCATGGATTTTTTTTCTTACTGTCCATTTTAGTAATATCATAAAATAATCATTTGGGATAGTGGTCTCCTACAGGGAATGCACTTGGCATTATGGAAAGCTTACACAGTAATCTCAAAGCAGGAAATAAGGAAACAATACTAGTTTATTTAAGAACAAACAGACAAAACAGACCAAACCCAACCAACCAAATAACATTCACAATGAAATAAATCAGCAAAACCCCTCTTAATTCAGGTGATCAGTAGGTTATCTATATTGTCTGTAGCTCCATAAAATTAAGTTAAAGTAGAAGATACTTTATTATCCAGGATGCAGTTGTAGCCTGTGCCTGGAGTGAATTTTGTTGGGTTATAGATGGTTTGCAGTAGTCATTGGATCCAAAGCATCACTGCAACTATTGGAAACAGTGATTCTATTGACCAGAGGTGGGAAGGATGTTTTCTTACTCTCTCATCTTGATGTTTTTGTTAAGGATATAGCTGTGTGTTTTGGTAGCAAGAACATGAGGATGAAATCACAAGGTCTTTCTTTCTCTTGTCATTGTGAATTTATTTCTGGCTACATACTGAGGGGACTTAAACATGTTATCCAGACATTTCATGTCCTGGTAGTCTTATTTGCAAGGTAAAGTCCCAGTGTACGCATCTGTGAAATTCTCTTGCTGACACATGGTTCTACATTGTAGCTGTCTGATAAGGTGAAAATGTACTTAGTGACTGATACTGTGTGGACTGCCAGTAACTTGATTGCTTTTCCTCATTGATAAATATGCACTAATAGTCCACCTGTGCTACAGATTCTTGTTTCCTTCCTCCTCATCAGTGTCACTGTTGCACACTTGCTGTCTTCACTGACAGTGTGCAGGAATCAATGAATAAAGATTCACAAAGTCAGGCTAAAGGGGTGATAGTAGAAGAGATAATTTGAAGTTGGAATGGACCTTTTGAGGCTGGTGTTAAGGGTAGTTCAGAAGCAAAGTGTATTTGGGCTTGTTTTTACTTGCTGGGCTTAAACTATTAAGTACTACTCAGCTGCCCATGTGGGGTGGGGAGGAGAATCAGCTTCTTGGGCAGGGAATTACTAAAATGAAACTCAACTAATACCTATGTATAGATGGAATCTGCAAATGAACTGGAGTGATTAATGCATGTTTTCAGATGTGATCTGTAGCACTTGTTTATTCTGTTTAGTCATGAAAGGGCTACAGAAGCTTCAAAGTACTTTGGTTTTGCAGGTAACCCATATGTCTCAATAATATTTAAGCAGATTTCTTTGCTGCTTCAACTTCAACTTGAGGGGCTAATCACATAATTCATATACAGTATTTTGATGCTTGTTTTTTCTGTCAAGTGGAAGAAGACTGACTTGAAACTGGTCTTGTTCTATGTTTGTCTTGTGGTGTGTTCTAGTTTTCTCTGAGCATTGCTCTTACTGAGATGGAAACAGATAATCACAACGATAATGTCCATTCTTTTTACATTGTGAGACATTTGGGTTTGATATAACAGTGACAAAAAGATTGGTCCACAACTGGTGTTAAAATGAGGAAAAAATGATCTTTGCAAAGTGCTTTTATTAAACTGGTGTGAAAGTTGCTTTGCAAGATCTCACTGTTCCCTTTGCAGCGAGGATGCGATTAGGTTTTTGAAATAAAGATGGTTTGGTTGCACATAAAATTCTACTAGGGGAGACAATATGTTTTTGGTGAAGACTTGAGAAGCATGCTTTGCCAGTACCTGACAATTGATGTCCTTTAATGTAAATTAAGAAACCAGTTGACATGTTCTGACATGAGTATGGTTGAGATCATCCTCTTCTTAGCCAAACAACAAATCCTTGCTCTAAATTTCTCCTGGTTTGAGTAGGAAAAAGCATGCATTCATCATACCTGTTAGAACTGCCGAGTCTGATAACCCTTATGCGATTGGAACCTTGCTGTCCCCACTGCTTTGGTTTCAGTGGTTCTCTAGATTATGACTTAATTCTTAAGGAAAACCTGTCCATTAAACCAGATTTTATTGTAAATGTTAGCTTGTCAGTTGTCTTTGTTGATTACGTGCTCTCTTTGCAGCATTTTATTGCAGTTGATACTCCGGTAATCATGCGTCAAGGTTAAAATAGATATATATATATATATAGATAAATACACACACACACAATATGTATATATATAAATAAGATTTTTTTCAAGTTGAAATAGATTGTTTTTAATGAGGATTCTCAATGCTTAATTTTTTCTTTGTTTCTGGAGGTACTTCTGGCCATACATCTGTTGGAGAAGAGAGCAAAACTGTTAAAGAGAAGTCATTACATTTAAAATACATAAAAATCCATATTTGACCATATTTTCCAATAGCTTGTACAGTGATCAGTGCAGACATGATGAGGATGAAATACAGGTGCTTTAGCTTTGGTGTCATCTGTGGCTGGTATGAGCTGGGCTGTGATTTCCTTTCCAGTTTTCCATAACTTTGTTTTGCTCAGTTGTTTTGTGTATGATATAAACCAGGAAAGAGATGTGTTGGTTTGAGCAGTGCTGAAGTGTGGGAAATCACAGTTAATTTCTACTGTCCTGCTTTATACCTGATTGTGCTGAGATCTCTGGGGTTTAACTATATTAACTTACACTTCTATTGTTCAAACTTGCAGAACATTTTGCCTTCAACAATCACTGGTTCAGTTCTCTGTGTTTCCTCACAAAAGGGAATGGTTTATGTGCTCATAGCCTAGTCTACACTGTAGTGAAAAGTTGTTACTCAGTACTACATGTACAGCCTCTGTCCATGAGAACTGGAGACTGGCATATGACAGCTCTTATAAACTGCAGTGTATTGACCATCAAAAAGAGCCTCTGCTAGTTGAGCTGCTAAAATTAATAGCAGTCAGGATGAAGCTTTTGCATCTCTGGGGTTGCTGCTTTGTCTGTTTTCTACAGTAATGTTGTCATTCTCATTTTCTTTGAAGCTTCCTTGAACCATCCCCCTCTCACAAATAGTTCCATATGGAGTCTGAAACACTGGCAGAAGTGCCCAGAGGCAAGTCGATAAGCGGCTCAGCTGTGCACCTACTGATCCAGCAGACTTGGTGCTGCATCCTTAGGCTTTCATTTTCTCTGCATCCCAAACCAGTACCCAGGTAATAGCAAAGTTCTAGGAGTGGGGGAGCAAGAAATAGAAGTAATAGACCTACATGATGAGTGATATTTGACATCTTGTGTTGCTCCTGAAGAAGAGTGAAATAGGTAAAGGAAAAAAAGCAGAACAAAGCTTTGTTGCTATGTGCTCATACCATGCCTTGTATAGTTTCGCTCTCAACACTGTGTTTCTGATGTTTTGCTTTGAAAGCCTGTTAATCCCTAGAAACATATTTCACCACTGTAGTTGATATAGAACCGTCTTAACTGTGTGAAAGCTTTCAGCAGCTTATATTTGAGCCTCTGTGCCTTTTCCCCCTTCTTTTGGGGAGAAGAATCAGTCTATCTGAATATACAGATATATTGTAAATGTTTTCCCTCACTAAATATCAACATACTTGGAAGTCTTTTACTACAGATAGACTCACGCAGGCATAGGATCAGAATATGAAAGTCTGTTCAATGGGAAGAGTTATTCCTCTGTTTATTTAGGCATTCTTTCTCACTGAACAGATTTTAGGTAAGGAGTTTATTTTCAAAAGAAGGCTTTGTGTGCCTGTTCCTTTTTGGCTTTATAACACTCCCCACCTCCTCAAAATAAAGCTTTTGAAGTAACATCTAGTCTGGAAGACTGGGTGACTTTGTGTGCTCTAATGGTACAAGAATGAAGAGCTAGTGTTCTTGAGTGCAGGAATTCTTTTCATCCTGGTTTCCTAGGGAAACAAGGCTATGATCACATACAATGTGCATGCTGATTTCTCTTCTGATTTCTGTTACTGCCCAATTTCAATCAAACTTACAGAGAGCTGGAGATGCTGGAGATAAGAAATTCCATAAAATCAGGTAGCTGTGTAGAAGGTTTTCCCAGAACAGGATGTTTTTTTAAGGGAAAATTTGCAACTCAAGCTAACAGTAATAGAAAATAACAGATTCTGCTTTGGGAAAGGTTTTACTTGGGAGTGGCACATCTCAGGCCAAAGAAATTCGGGCACAGCATGACCAAGTGATAAAGTGACAAATGAAACTCAGTCCATAGTTAGGTTCTCCCAGCTTAAACAGGACATAATAGAACAAGGATGATCAGAAGTTTCAGAAGAGTGATTAAATAACCTAAAACTCTTCATCTGACAATGAATGACTGGGGTAAGGTTAGCAGCAAGAATACAATACAGATCTATAAGATAAGAAGGTCCTGAAGAAAGTGAATGGATAGGACTGTACATTGTTTGATAGAATTTCATTTGAAGTTTCCTAGGGCTTGTGTTGTTGGGAATCTAGCCTAAAAAAATGAAGGAGGAGAGATGATCTTTTCCCAGAACTAGTAGGTAGTGTGTGGGACTCATGCTTCAGCGTTTTATGTGAGTGAGGGGGTTTTATTGACATTAAGGGTGAATGAAGAAATCCAGAGAAGGAAAATCTGTCAGAGATGAATGCAAAGATACACCCTCTGGCTTAGAAGGTCCTGAGTTGCAGACTCCTGGAAGCTGGAGAGTGGGAAGGGGAAGAAGAGAGGGGAAAATGGGAGCAAAAGGTACCTGCTGTGGACTGTTGTCAGAGACAGAATACAGGAGCAGAAGGCCGTTTGGTCAGACATGGTGTGGTTGCTATGATGCATTCAGGACTCAGCTTTGCAGGAAACCTTGGTATTACAATACCTTGTGGAATAACCTTGTTAGATTGTCAGTGGGTTTTTTAAAAGCATCTTAACTTCACTGGCTGCTAAGCACTTCAGTGAGAGAATATTGACCATGATGTATAGTTTCCTCCTTTGTATGAATGGACAATTCACTCTCCTGAAGCCCCACAAGATACTCTCAAATAGTGGCCATGCAGTGTTCTTGGGTTTTATTAACTAAAGTTTTAGATCAATATTGTCTTTTCAGCCCATGTAGACAATTAAAAGCTACAAAGGCATGTAAATTAAGGTTTAAAAATGTGGACAGAAGACATGTAGTTCATAGTGTTTGTTCCCACAGTTGGAATACCTGGACAAGCTATTGTGGGTTTTCTAGTGCATGTCCCAAGTGCCTCAGCCCTGACCTGGAGAAAAGTTCAGACTCTGGGTCAAACAGAGCTGAAGACATGCATAAATCAATGACTTGTTTTAGTGCCACGTTAAAACAACATGAGTGGCTGGCTTTTCTGACCCCTCCTCTCTTTCATTTAATGTGCTGCTTTGGCTCTTCTTTAAAGAGGGCTCTGCAGAGTAATTTCAGCTCTTATCAGCTTGCTGACAGCTATATGAGCCTTTCTGCTGGCTCCAGGCAATCACTGCCGGTGTGTGAAACATCCCATCCTTACAGTGAAACAGTCCTGGGGAGAGAGTTAAAGCAAATGGGTGGTGGAGTTTACCTGTGGGTGGTGCAGCACACATAAAAGAGATGGGATTTAGTTCTTGTTAGCCAATTAAACACAACTTCAGTGTCTGAACACTGTGGAAGCTCTTTGAGCATAATGAGATTTTTTTACAAGGCTTTTTAATTAGAATATGCAGCTTCCAGCTGCAGTTCTTTCCCTGACAAGGGTACAGCTTCTGTCTCGGGGTTCTTCAGACTCATCATTATCAAACCTAAACCAACTTTCATCTCTCTGCCATTTGTAGCATTTTAAGGAGCACCATCGGAGAGGCTCATCCTGCTTTCATCCTCTCAGAGTGCTTCAGTGGAGCTCCGGGTCCCCCATAAATGTCAGGCCTGGACAATTTGCCATCTTATCAGATGCAGGGAAGCTCGTTCCAGCCCTCTCACCCCTCCCCCAGAGGGAAGATTTGTTGCTGCAAACGGCAAAGGAAAGGGAAAACTTTTTTCCTGGCTTACAGCCAGGATCACCATGGGAGTTGTAGAATCCTTGGCATTTATATATGAGCCTTTCATTGCTCCCCCCTCCCCTCTTCATTTCTTGCAGAGAGTATCCTTATCCTGCTTCCCCCCCCACCCCGTTGTCTGCCATGCCCTGTTGCTTTTCAGAATGAAGCTCTTTTCATGCTTGTTGTATTACAGCAGGATCTTCGTGGCACGTCTGAGAAAGAGCTCTGCCATTTGAGAGCAATCAGCACCTCAGTGAATGGTTTTTATGGGATGCGGTTGGGCTGCCTTTGTACCTGGGTTTGCAGCCTCTAAACAACACAAGGGTGAACTTCAAGTGTTAAGAGAGGAACGATGCTTGTTTAAGCCCGTGTTATTACTATGTTTTTAAGATTAGATTTTAAGTCTGTGTTTTATGTTGTTGCAAAGGGGACTTCTGGTACTTACCCTTTGCGAATTGCTATGTGCAGCTTGGATAGACTACAGATAAACGCAGATGATCCAGAAATTGGAAAGGCATGTACTTCTTTTAGAAAGAGTGTTTGAAAATACTCTGTGTCATGCACATGAAGCAGTGCAGATAAGTGGATGATTGAGCATCTCTCCTGGTGTTCCACTCATGCTTTCTTACTCTGTGTTCTCCCTCTACTGCTGCTTAGTCTGTACCACATCACGTTTTGTTATCAAATTCACTTGCTCCCCTTACCCCTTCATTACTGAACGTATTACAACCTATAGTATAAATACACTGCATGGCTGTAATAATTTGCATGTGAGTATATTACATAGTAGTAGCACATACACCTTGGCCTTATATCCATTTTACTGATGAGTGCATAGAGGAATAAACAACATTTAGGAAGTCAAATCATAATACTAATATAATACTAATAGTTGAATTTAGGAGTCCTGGTTCCTGTTTTAATGACTAAATCCAATGTATGTTACAATGGAGTAGAAGCGTTTGGCTTTTAAGTTAGAAAGGTTTTACATGTCCTATAGAAACAGTATGCTGCCAGATAATCTTCAGATGGCTTTTGCTTTAATCATTGTAAATGGTGAAGAAATATGTGACAGTTTCTTCGACAGATAATTTTCCTTTAGATGGTCATCTATCTCTATGACAAATGGAAAAGTGGGCTGTGCTAGAAATATACTGTAATGGCTTTTGGTTTGCAAAAGAAGCAACCCCTTGTATCTGAGGCTGGCTCCTTCCTTTTCCCTCTGCTCCTCTATTTTTGTCTTTCTTTTTCCATTAGGTGACAAATTTGAATGATCTTCAGGAATGAAAATGGCACCTAGCATTAGTTGTCTTTGAGTGCGTATTCTATCCTGGTGGCTTAAATTTGTACAGGTGCTCTGGAGAGGAGGATTATAGAGGGTGCGCATCTGCTGGGATACTTATAGTGGAGTAGGGAATCATGGATTGAAGTTGTTAGATTATGGTTAAGCTTAAGAAATACAGTTTCCTGCAGGCAGACTCGGCCAGTAGTGGAATTCTGTTCCCAGGGGATCCACAGGATACTTCATTTCTGTTTTGCTGCATAGGAGATTCTACCATAAAATCCTTCCTGGCACTGTAGGAAACAAAAGCAAAAAACAGCAGTAGTGTCTGTTGAGGCATTGGGAAAACTTTCCTGATCCTGAATCTAGTGTTGAGGTGAAGCCTGAGCATGAATGCATCACCCGTTAACCAGCTATCTGAACCCCTTTGCTAAGCAGGCAGCACCAAGCCTGGGCTCTGAGCGGTTCCTCTCACCACTTGTTTTGTTTCTATGGGTTGCTACCTGTGTTTAGTAGCCAGTGCTTCAGGGAATCTCCATCTATTCCCTGGGGCCATGTTATATACATACTGAGGGGAGAGGGGAAACAGCTGCCTCCTCACAGTTTAATACAGGATAAATATGCACACACTGGTCAGTGGTGTACTTTCCATCTTCTTTTTTGGGATGGCAAGGACTTTTCTAATAAGCTTTAATGATTATCTTTGAGATTACTTTCTTTTTTACAACTTTGGCTTCATGCAGTAAGGAATATTCCTCTTTAGCATGCTGTTTCAGATGTTTACCAAGAAGAACTACATAACTAACCCTTGTTGCCATCCATTAATTACTTTGTCCATGAAAAATTCTCAGTCCTGTTCACTTGCAGTGTAACCACCACGTAGTATTATCACAACCAGCAGTTAATAATCGCCTTATCTATTTAATCAGCCAGCCATACAGCCATGCACAGATTTTGAGTCATAAAGGATAAGCTTTTTACATAGCTTGAGCTAAGATCAGTTACTTTTAAGGTGTCAGGTTAAAAAGCGGCACCATGTCCTAAACTGAATTTTTCCTGTAGATACGGAAAAAAAGCCCCATAACTTCCAGTCTTTCAGCTTTTATCCTTACAGAAATCAGTAATATATATCTGTGTTCAAGCAATGCTGGCAGTAATGTCTGTGGTTAAAGTTGTCCAATGTTGAAAACTGTGTATATGGGATTAGTGTATGTTTATGCTTACATAAAATAGAACTATATAGCTTACAGGAAACTGAGCAAAACATGCCTTCATCAAAAGGGCAAGATCTTCCTAGTAAAGAGGTTAAGCTCTGAAATTAAGGTATGTGCTGATTTTTGACTGCTGTACTATGGTGGTAACCCTACCTAGAGGGTTTTTTTGCTAGCTTCAAAAAGCTGTCCTTTCATGTGTGTGATTGGCACTGGGCTCGCTTTGTGTTTAGCTTCTCTAATCAAGGGAATTTAAGCTTCTATTCTCCCAGCATTAGTGCAGCAGTCATGGGAAATCTCAAACAAGACAGATCTTGTTGCAGCAGTTGACACAAATAAAAGCAGTTGTGCTTTTATTTATTTATTTTTTGATGCTGGATGCTGATTAAAAGTTTCCAAGCATCCTTTAACCATGTTACAAAGCCAGCCAGCAGAGAGCAGGGCAGCTGTTGAAGAGGGGAGATGCTGGTGGACATAGGACAAGATCACAGTGGGAAGCATCAGTGTGTGTAACTCAGAAAGCTGGGAAAGGTGTAAACAGATCCCCAATTTATCTGTAGAGTGGGCTCTCCAAACACTGGTTTATTGGCCAGTGGCTCCTGCTTTACTAACCTCTAACCTCTGCAATACTCGAAGGTGCTGCCCACCAGCCAGCCTTGTCTTTGAACCTCCCTTGGCTCCTGCCACCTCAAAGGCTTGCAGTCAGATTCCTGTGTTTTGCTTGGGACCTTGCCTCTCGGTGGGATGCCTGCAGCAGGGAAAACTGATCTACCCTGAGAACACAGACATATTTGAAGGCAATACCCCTAGGACTAGAAACCTATTGCTTTCAGTTTCAGGAGCTGTCCATCACTTGTCAAGAAATGTGGCTAATACGTCCCCCTACCCCTCAACTTGTGGTCATACAGTAGTTGAATGTTCCCTGCAATTACATACATGTGTTTGTTTTCTGTTGTTTTCTAGACTACTGTTGGATCTATAATGGCATAAACTGGCCCACTGTAGATCTGGTTTTGTGTTGGTAACAGGGAGTGTGCGAAGGAGAACCCATAAAAAGGATGATACGGATCCAAGTCATTTTGACTTTGACTAGTCAGGTTAGGTGTGCTTGCCCCTTCACAGTAATAGCCTGGTGATAGTGGAGTAATGAAGGATCCCTGTAAGCCCCTTGGAAACTGGAGGGCTGTTTCTTGTTTCTTTACATCATTTTCAGTGGTGATTATGCAGATAGGACTATGGAAGCCAGCATAGGATCTATATTACTCTTTTACAGCTGTGTTATTTCTGTGGTGTCAACACATGTCATTTGCCTGTAAATAGGAAGGCAGAAGTGAAAGCTCTTTGGGAGCAAAGGGAATTCAGGAAATGGTAGTTATTTTACTGTTCATGTATTTAAAGCTGTATGAAACTTGGCTTTTTAGCTCAACCTCCTGCTTTCTTTGCTGTCTCTTGTCTGTATGCTTTGAAGCAGTATTCTGGGAATGGGGTGGTTCCTTGCTGCTCGTAGTGCTAATGCCTGTTTGTTGGCTCTGTAACTTGAAATGTCTTTTGGCAGTGGAGTTGTAGGGTGCCAGGGTGGTAAGTCAAGTTCCCTGACCGGTGCAGTGTTGCTTTCTGCAACAGAGTTGTGAAACTGATATACTCAGTAATCAAAGAAGCAAGTTTTAGGTGCAGAAATATATGGAGGGAAGGGAGAATACCAGTGCTAAGTGGTATTTTTATCTATTCAAGTCTCGTGTTCTTGCTATTTTTGAAACTAAGTTACTATCACTAGAACAAGGAATAGCAGAAATCTGTATTTTAGGAGTCAAGATAAAGCAGGATTTCACCACCATATGAAATAGTACCATTTCATGAGAGAGAATGAGTGCTATTCTGTTGAAAATAGCTGCTTCCTATCGTTGAGCCAGATTTTAGGCGGAACAAGGCTCTTGTTACTAAAAGAAGATGAAAACCTAAAAAACAAAACCCCAACCCCCCCCCCCCAAAGATCTTCAAACCAACAAAGAACCCCAAATCTCCACAACTTATGTGAAAGTATGAAAGCAAGACTCAAAATGTTAATAGATAATGCTTCAAAGAACCATTCTCATACATGCATAGTACGTGTTGTTATAGATTACTATGACTGATATAAGTGATCCTTTTCAAAGCACCAAAGAGAAGAGTCTGAGGAAGACTGCAGTGCAAGAAGCTGAAAATTAATATATGAGCTTGCACTAACTTTTTCCTTTACCCTTAGCTCTTATGAGTCAGCATTTGTCAAATAGTTCACAGCAATAAAACCGAGAGCCAGTAGAAGTCAGTTACTCCCAAGTGGCTGGTATCTGTAGGGTAAGACTAGCATTTTGAACTCTGACCTCTGTCCCCTTATGAATTGCAACTTCAAAAAGAAAAAGGGAAAAAAAAAGGAATTTTGGATAGGGGAAAGATTTTATTTTTGCTCTCTGTTGTACCTGAAGTGGGCAAATGTGCTTGTTTCATGGCTGAAATTACTACAGTGGAGAATGTTGAGCCTGGTGATTAAATCCACCTCCTGCTTTCCTTTTGAGCCTGTATTGCAATAAAAACCAACAGCACAAAACATCCATCTAGAATCTCTTCCTTAAAATATAGGGCTGTAATTAGACCAATTATGGTTTTGCTTGCTCATCCTGCAGAATCTTCCTTGTAAATAAGGAATATTCCTCTATAGGCCACTCTATAAATTGTACAAGTTAAATAGATGGATATTTTCAGGGCTTTGCCTGGGACTCATGCAGAGCTCAGAAACAGGAGTTGAAAGATGGAATGAAAATTCAGGAACAATAGTAAGAGAACATTGTCAAGTTCCATTAGGAGCAAACCTTGGCTAACTGGAAACAACTGTGTGTGCTCTGCATTGTTCTCCTGCTCATTCCTCCTTTTTCCTTGTAGAGAAACTTCTAATTTAAACTTTGGGAAAACACTATGTTGAAATATGGATTAGTCTTTATCTGAAGTGATCAGAGACCCCCAAAAGTTTGTTTCCTTGCTACCCCCATTTTTTAGCTTTCAATGTGGCATGCTGATGTTGTGAGCACTCTTTATACAGTTTATATATATATGTGTGTGTGTATATACACACACACACACACACCCACTATAGCTTTTCTTGGGTAGGTCCTTGCTGACAGATAGACACAACGCAACCATCTTAAGTCAAATTTGAAAGGTGTTTTAAATCTGATCTTGTATAAAGCATGAGCATAATTAGAGAAACTCTACAGTTTTAGGCAAATTATCATGATTTTATCAGTATTCCATTGATTTCATGGTTTAACTATTAATATTCCTACATAGTAGTCTATGTATGGGGACAAGAATCTAGTTCTTACTTTCAGATTGCAGTTTCTAAAGAGATAATCCCCAGTTTGGGTAATTGCACCACAAAAGTGAGCCACCTTTTCAGAGTATGGCTGTCTTGCATTTTTCTGTAACCTGAATCACATTAAATATAAGGGAAAATGTATTCTTTTAAATGCATCCTGCATTCTTGTTTGTTCTCATTTCAAATCTTCATGGCTGGCTGGGAATGAGAAGGTCTTTGGATCTATTTTGAAGATAGTGCTTTAAGGGGCAGAAGGATCATGGCTCACAGCTAGTCATTTACCCTGCCCTCTCATGCTCCCTTAATAAGAGGAGAACGGATTGTTCAGAGGGTATTTTAAGGTACCAGAGCTCTTAATTTCTCTCTGAATGACCCTATTTTTTTCCCTGCACTGATTACAGAGAGAAGATGGAGCCAGCCAGCTTTAGGAGTGTTGAACCTGATTGTGTGACGTTATTAAGGGTCCTAAAGCAAATAAGGAATTTAATTTAAACTCAAATTCTTACATGTTTCTAGAAACCACAAATTACCACATAATTCTTAATAGTATAAAATCTTCTGAGGGTTTATTTTAAGCCTGTGTGAAGAAACAAATGCAGCAGTGGTTTTAGCTGACCCAGCTGGTATCATCTTTGATGAAGAACCACATACTAAGTGGTACGTGTGATCGGCAAGGAAGCTGTTTGAACAGGGAACCAGCAGTAGAAACAGTAAAGCAGTCCAGAAAAAGGGGGCAGATTACAATTCATAAGCAGAGGAATGTGGGAATTTGGGGTTATAGGGTTCTCAATCTGAACCCAAAATTTGGCTTGGGAATCTTATAAAGTGTTTGTTCCTCCAAAAGAGGAATTTAAGCTTTCTCTTCAGTCACGTTTTACCCTGGGAGGGGAGTAGGGGGATTGAGAGCTCAAGCTTGCTATCTAATTATTATGTATCATCAGCTATCCTCATAGGCATCTTTACTATATGATAATTCAGTTTATCTTGAACCTCAGTAGCATAACTAATCCTAGTGCATAATGGAAAGATGTTATGGTGGGGATTTTCTGTGACAAGTTATAGTAGTTTGCTTGATGGGCAATAAGTTGTTAGGTCTCAGTAACATAAAAAGCATTTGGTTATATTGCAGTATCCCATGTAATTTAGGAACCTGAAGGTCTTAGTGGATGAACTTCCATGCTCAGAACTGTTAGACGCACAGCAAAGCTGTAGGTATCTCTTGTAATATCTATCATACCTCTTCTTAAAGTACACTTTAGCAAAGTGTTGCTGCAGTCAATTACAATCAGCATTGATTAGCTCAATAATAGTTTTATTAGTTTAAGGTGCCTTTGTAAATAATAAGAGAAGATAAAGTTGTTAATGTTTTCTGTTCTTCTATCCACCCCAGAATTTGAAAGGTTAAATCTCACAACATCTCTGTGGTGAATATTACTCATAGTGCTGAGAAGCTGAAGTAGGAGCAAGAAATCAAATCAATGTCAAGCATTAATCTTAGAACCAGAATTTGAAGTAAGATCATCAAGCTCCCAGGCCATTGCTGGAGTCTTTGGCCAGACTTCCCAAACCCAGCTGGCCTGAGAGTAAAAACCAGGAATACCAGAGCCATCTAGAAGGGAAAGCATTTAAGCAGAGTCGCCCCTGTTGTGAAAATGGTTGTATTTCAAGGCCTCGTAAACCTTTTAAAGCATTTTGGAAACACTGAACTCCTGCAGCGGGGCAGAATCTTACAGCATCATGGCGCCTGACCTAAAAACTGAGAGAGGTGGTGGTTTATGGGCAGTTAATTTTTACTACTCCTCTGCAAACCTCGTTTTCTCCCCTTCTGCTAACTTTACCAACTCAGACCAAATCATAGGCTGTGAAAAGACAGGAGGCTAGAAAGTTCTTTTCCCAGTCTGTTTTCCCCTTGATCCAAATGTTACAGAAAGTATTCCTTTCCCTGCCTCATGCCCAGTGTTTTTCTTTTCACAAACTAACCAAAAGATTTACATTGATCTGCCTTACACTCTACACCGGAGCACCATTAGTGGCATTAACACTAGAACTTATAAACACTATATGAATGGAGTCTGTAACCTGATGCTGTTCTGGCTTGTAAAGAGCTTATAAAAAGATGCTAGGCCTTCAAGTGTGTTTATTTCTAAGGAAAATAACACCTTACCTAAATAAATGTTACCTTCTGTGAATAGGCTACCCTATTGCTGTGTGCTCCTGCCTGTTGTTTCCTATGAAAATAACTGCACACGCTTCCATCCCAAGCTCTTGCCTGTACCAGTATATGCTGAATACTGTCAATTTAGTTTCTTTGGAGTCCATTTGACCAAAATCCTGAAACTGAAAACATGTGGAATTTAACTTTGGGGTTGGATGCTTGCTTAATTGATTGAAGGAGCACAGAATTCCCCATGCCATGTACAGTTTTGAGGAAGAAAACAACGTTTCTGAACTTTTTATCCTGCCTTGCAAGGTATGGTTAGTGTTCCTCAAGGTGTGCGTATGTATTTGTAGAGATAAATGAATACCTCTATATTACATTAAGCAATTTTAGCCTTTACAGAAAGTCGTGAGTTTTCATGGATGGTCTAATGAGGATGCAGCAGTTGAAAGTGGTCTGGTGAGGAAGGAAGGGATACAACTTAGAGCTACTTATTGGTATGCCTGAGTTTGTGACCTCGGTCTGCAGGGTTCACTGCTTGGAGAGAGAGGAGAGTTTGGTCTCCAGTTCTTTCAGTCTTTGGCTTCCATGGCAAAGCTGTCTTGGCTTTGTGAAATGTTATGCAGAAATTGAATTCAGGTAAACTAATTTCATGGGGAATTTGTTGTATTATTAGAGATTGAAGTCACCCCTTGGGCAACCTAATAATATAACATATTTCTCATTCTCATTCAGGTCATTCATTATGCTGTGTTTGGTTCTTACACACGTTGGTAGAATGTTACAGAAAGTAATGTTTTCTTATCTTTTCTCTAGGATCTACCCTAGATTTTCTATTTATCTAGAAATCTAGAAGGGAAAGAGAAGCTGTGTTTCTTAAATACCTGTTTGGAATTTCTGGTAAGCTGTACACCCAGAGCAAGGTCCCATAGGTTAACATACATTCATCTGTGTTGTTTTAGCAGTTGTACAAAGTATGCATTTGATCTGTATGTAAAATTTAGATTGCTCATGACCTAAGTAATATTTAGGTGTATAAAAAATGTTAGCATTCTCTACAAGTCTGTGGTCCATGTAGTGTGTTCTGAAACCTGGAGTACTAGAAGTTAATTTGAGTTCAGGTTGAAAGGAATGGCAGCCTGACCATATCATAGTCGTAGAATATGTGTATAACCAATGCTGTGTGGGAGATAAGATCTGTACTTACGGATGTTTTATTTCAAGGTCCTGGAAAGCTTTCAGGTAGGTCTGATTAGTATGCTACAATTGCCATACTTTAAACCATTACCCAGTATATTAAAGCTGCTCTCAAATATATAACCATTAGTCTTCTGAATTCATAGATATGGAAAAGAGAAATAGGCAGCTCAGAAGAAAGTTGGTGCATGAGTCAGGAACAGATCTCTTCTTGTTGTTGTTTCTCCTGTATCCCAAATATATTAATGGGATTTTTATCTCCTCTAGTTACTACATTCCAACAAAAGTTTTTCAACCACACCAGCTACAGCAGAAAATACATTTCAAATGGAACCGATGTATATCTTCCCAATAGAAAACTTTCCCAACATGTTTAGTAACTTCACATGCTGAGCAGCAGACACTGGCAAGCCATGTTAATCAGTTCTGCTTTATAAAAGCAAACAAGGTGGGGAGGAAGTAATGAGACCCTGAAACATCTGTTTGGAGACTTCGAATCCCCTTGGAAGGTTTTGAGTTCTGCCTTAAAGAAACACAGCTCCCAGAAAACTTAGAGCCAACTGTGGGAACATTTTCTGGCTCTTTACAAAAAATGAATTACATAAATATTAGTCTATAAAAAGTAAATTCCCTCTGCCCTTCTCTCCAGTTTTGCTTGTGGTATAAAGGTGTAATCCTGCCTCACGTTGCAAGCGTTCTTTCAGCAAAGAGACGCTAGAGCAGATCCATCCTGGTTTTGCTGAAGGAGGAAAAGCAGCTTTGGTTGTTACGAAGCTTAGATATTCATAGATACTACAGTATAAATAAACAATCTGAGTTAGAACAGTAGAGGAATGCTGTCATTTAATAACAGTGAAGTAAGTCCTGTGTGTATGACACACAATTAGTAGCTACTTAATTGCTATATAAAGTTACATTTTAAAAGGCTACATAAAATAATTTCTCCTTTCTCCTTAGTGCTGATCATAGCAATGGTTCTAAACTGTTGTCTAATGTGAAAATGATATCTGAAATCTGTGTTCTTTTGTTTATTTAGGGGGCTTGAAGAGAGAGGTTTACTGTTCTGGTCAGTTTTAATTCTTCATCTGCTTCTGGTTTTATATCAGTTGCTATACGAGTTCTGGATAATACATTTTCTCTTAAGAAATGGAGCATGGGGAAAGGAGTACTTATGTCCTGTGCTTAGCATGTGGTGTTTCCGTGATTTGAGGTCTTTTTGATATTTTAGGAAGGCAGACATTATTCTTGACCTGTTTATATAATTCTGCTTTTACAGGTGGACATGCATAATACTCATTTTGGATATATGTAATTATAGAATATTCATTTTGTTCTGTGCTCTTGGTAATCAGCTTGTTAAGTCCTACCAGGGAGAGAAATAAGGGAGAGGGAAGTGATTCTGTTCTAGAGTGAAATGGCTTTGCATTGTCCCGGATGGCAGGCTCCAGAGAAGTGTAGATTTTGGGCATACTCATCAGTCTCCTTAGTAGAATCCTGAAATACTCTGAAGTAGTGAGGCTTATGGTTGTTCATGTTTTCTCAAAATAAAAGTAGTGCTCTACAGAGCACTTAACTCTTTTCTAGTTTGCTTATTTAATTATAACATGGCTTTTTTTAATCTTAAATATTTACAGGACTATTCTGAAAAGCCTGTTTTGCAAACTACCCATAGAGTAGAGTTTTAGGGCCAATATTTCAGCAATAGGTCTTTAGTTCTGAACCCCATAGCTTGCACACAGAGTAAAGTACAAGGTAGAACGTGTGAATATGTGCAAATTCGTCTGTGAACTTGTATTTTCCCTATTTGTAATCTTTCCTGTACCCTGTTACTTAGCATAGGAATGCATCAGCACAAGGTCTGCATATTGGAATCACTCTTTGTCTTCTATTGAAGTACTGTCTTGCAGAGTGAGACATACTGGTAACTTGTTAACAACAGCTAAATGAGAGTTAACTTTGGTTCATAGTACCAAGTGTGGCATTCCTCCAGAGGCTTGGCATTCCTTCAGTAATTTAATACGCTAAATAATATGGTTTAATATTATCATAGTATATGATTAAAGCCTTTTTGCTGTTTAAGGAATCTGTGGCAAGAGTAATATAGCACTTGCCCAAATTTGCATGTTGTCTTCAGTGGTTACATTCTGGCTCTGAAAGCTTCTTATGCTTCCAGTGAATGCAAAAAAGCCTTTTAATTGCTCTATGACTAGATGCAAAACACACTCTTACATCTGATACTGAACCATGAGGAGATTGCAAGTTAAATTACCTGCTGGATGCTTCAAGGTGCTGGAGTTTCCTCAAGGAAAATGACATTGAAATGAATTCATATCTCTTGGGACGAAACTCCTGAATTGCATTTGCTAGCAAAGTGTGTTTCCTTCTGGGTTGGAGGGACCTACAGGATCATTGGATGGTTCTAGGCATTTCCAAAGGATGTTTACATCTCTAACAGAGAATCAGTTAAGTCGGTGTTTTCATTGCCAAAACCCTGTTTTTCTTCCAGCATTTATGAGTTATACAGAAACTGGGACAAGATTACAACTTGCATGACAGGGACTTAGCTGGAAGATGACTCATCTGTGCGATTCAGTACATCCGTGTATAAGGAAATCCCATTTCGTTTCAGTGGTTTTACACTATGCTGTAAATCAGATGAACAGTTGTAACAAATTGGCATACACACGTGCTTTTATGTAAAAACCTTAGCATGTACTTGTATAATATTTGTTTTCTGGAAGACTTGGGAAGGTGTTAGTTTGGTTCATGAGCACTGACATTCTCCAGCTGATCAGCTGTCTCGAATACTGATGTTAAAAAGTGGCTTCTTTTAGGCTGCATGCTTTTGTTTGGCTGCTTAGCTGCCCTGTGGATTCCTCTGCCATGGGAAAACAGAGGATAACAGCAATTTCTTTTATGGTTAAACTGCATTTGACGTTTTTCAAGAGGGAAACATATGACTAAAGTGTGAAAGTAATCGATTCCTTCAAGTATTCTCATTCTATTCAATCACTTGCAAAGCATTGCTGCTGCTTCCTTTTATTGGCTGCAAATCCTGGGTTTTGGGGAGTGGAGCTGAGTTTGAAGCCTTCAGGCTCTATGGAAATATCCTAGCTACAATAAACATGCCTCCTAATTTAATCTCCACCTTACACATTGACTGCATGGAACATATCATGCATGGCAAGCCAGTATTGATTATTAAGCAGTGGATCTGTGCAGTGTGACAGTGAACTTTATTCTCTTTACAGGCAAGGTGGTTCTGGGAAGCATATTTTCGATCAATGAAAGCAATTGCTCTTGCTACTCTTCAGATTATCAATGACAGAATTTACCCATATGCTGCCATTTCTTATGAGGATTGGAATGATCCCCCAGCTGTGGTAAGCAAATTCGTTTGATTTACTCATAAAACAAATTGTAGGTTTGTTGGGTTTTTTGCCTTGTATGAAAGGTATGTGCTGTGAAACTTGGTAATAATTCTGTGGGTGCGTGTTTGTGTATGTGTTGTGTTGGTAACTTGCACAGATGAAGCTAATATATTTTATGACAATTGGCAAAATAACCAGCAGCGCATTTTATATCCTGACAGTGAAATGCAAACTTTTTCCTTTTGCTATTGCACACACTAAATTGCTTGCTGTTTATTTCTTCTTGCTGCCTGCATCTACACACACACACACTTCTTTATTCCTATTGGATTTAGAAGCTGAAGCTTAGTCATCTTAAAAATGAATCAACTGCAGTGGAAATACTGAAGACCTTAAACAGTCTGCAAGGCTTTTTCCTGTAATTCTGATGAAATAGCTAATTCTTCCTCTGCCTACAATTTTCTCCATGTTATTTCTCTGTAATTTCTCTTATAAAGACACTGATGATCAAAGTTGTGCTGGGGAATTCTGTTTTCCCTTTAAAGGAAAAGAAGTTTCACTGTTTGAACCCACCTCTGTTCAGAAGAAACACTGGAGTGTTAATTAACCTTCTGCACCAAGCAGCTGGTTCTGATTTTTTTACTATATAAAAGCCTGCAGATGATTTTCACTCATAATCAGTTAATTTTCTCTGTGTCAAAATATAAAACATAGTTTTGTTTTACTAATAAAACCAAACTTGTTAACTGTTTGGCTTTATGATGGTGTAGACAGTTTCTCTGCAAGCTGGGTAGGAGCTCTTAGCAGCAGAATGTGTTTTACTTTAAACCCTTCATCCCAATAGTGTGAACAGTTGCTGACAAAGAGTTAGAAGCTCATTGCTGGCTTTCAGAAGATGATTTTCCGTGGCTTAGCCAAAGGCATTAATAATCTATTGCTTCATTGCCTAAAGAGAAAATGTGGCACTTGCCAGTAATTAAGGAAGAAATTAAGCTGCACAACATGTGCTTCACAAGAAGGGGATCAGAGCATCTTAATACTATTAGACGATGTTAGCAGAACACCTTGAAACAGGAAGAAAGTAGGTTTAGGATTACTCAGTCTTTATAGGGGATGCAAACCCATCTTCTCCTGGGTTCTCTCTCTCCATTTCTGGGGAAGCCAGTCTTACTCTGAACAACAAGCAGGCTCCTTTTTCTCCTTTGTTTTTAATATACACTTGGAAAAAACATTTATGTTACTCATTCAACCTAGAGGTTCTTGGGCAGAAGGTTTACGACCACAGACACAGCAACATACAGAACAGAACTCTGTAACTGTGGAGGAATACAGAACAGGAATACCGTGCTAGGGAAGTACAAGGAGTGGGCAGGAATATTGTCTCAGTGAGCAGTTGCAAAGAGAAGTTAAAGGCTGTCTGCAATTAAACAGGGTGGAGTTTGTCCAGGATGTTGGAGTTAACACCTCATATCGTGACTCTCATGCCACGAATGGTCAGTTCCTTGGTGGGTTTATGTCTCAGCTGAAAGAATTTGATGTTTATTCTAGTCTATGAAAATTGCTTAATATGTGCATGCATTCACTTCTTGCTTCAATATGAAACAGCAATGTCATTAAAGGTTCCTTTATGGGCTGTGTAAGTTCCATATTAGCCAGCAACAGAGAATGCTTGTGATTGTTTCTCAGAGGGTCAGTTAAAGAAAATGGAATTCAGATCAGGAATTGTTCAAGGGCAGTTTACATTTGTAGAAGAGCAGTACCCAATTCTATGGTATCTGTAACTGGGGGGTTTGATAGCTACTTCTTCCATCAGCCTTTCTTTTTTATTTAAGCCAGCTAATGCTATTTGGGTTTGACCCTTGTTCTTTCATTTGAAGCAAATAACTGGAGTCTTCTCCAATTTATCTTTGAGATTTTTAGGTTTTCTTTCTCTGACTTTATTTTATCTCTTTAAGAAGAGAGCATATTACAGCTGTGATCTATAGGAGAGCATATTTTTCAGGACTTGGCTAATTTGTAACTTCAGCCAATTTAGAAAATAGAATAATTTAGGTATATACAGTATCTGCTGATACAATGTCGATTTCATAATAGTTACTTTAATTCTTTTAAATAATTGATTTCTTTTTAATAGCTGTGCTAGTCAAAATTCCACAGTTGGTGTCTGCTTGTGAGGGCAGTCATGGTGCACTTGAGCCTGAGTATGTTTCTCATCTAAGCTGGTACCTAATGTCCATTCACAGCACTGTTACAGTTTCTGGTAAGCCTGGATAAAACATTATAGCTGGAAAGCAGGTATGCAAGTACGTTGGAGGTAGGGGAAGATGCCAACTGTATCCTCTAACTCTGATAAGAAAACAGAGTAACTAAAGATGGCTTGAATATGTTCCTTATTTACAGGAAAATTGCCATATTTTTCTGTAAATAAACCCCAAGACTGAAGCTTTTATAGAGGATTATTTCACTTCAGCCCCAGGGCCAGGGTATGGATAACTGTTAAAATGAAGCACCTGCGAGTTAACATTAACACAACAGTGAAATGTGTGAGTAACTGGGTGTCATAAATTCTTATGTTACTGGCCAGAGCGGTACCTCCAGAACTTGCCATGTGTATTCTGCCTTCAAACTTAGCCAGCTCAGCACCCAGTTCTTCCAGCTCTGCTGCTTGTTCCTTGTGATGCTGTGGTCAGTAAGGATTAATGCAGTGCTCATCTGTATGTTCTTGTTCCTGTTACATGGCTTAGGTAGAAACATGCAGTTGCAGAAGACTATGTAGAAGCTGTTAGCAGATGATCAGAAGGTGCAGAGGTGCAATCACCATTTTAAGGCAAGATGCTTACAGCACAGAAATCCCTGTGCTCTGAATAGTGAGGGTTGAAAATGAGAGCATGGATTTGCCTATGGAATATTTATACAGGAAATGCCAGCTTTAATGGGTTTATGAGCTTACTTGCTAGGAGAAAAACACCTTTCTGACAGACAGAAGGGTTTGCTGTCTGTGCAAGGTCATTGTGCAGAGGAGGGTCCTTAGCTAGAAAGAATCCCTGGCCATACTTGCTTACCTGCCTGTCTCCTTGGTTTAAGGATTCTTTTTCTTTGAGTGCTTATAGGGTTTAATTTTGCTTAATATGTCATTAGGATCCTGAGAAGTAACAGAAAACAGTATCCTGGTTGCTAAATATTTGCTTCCAATATTAAGATTCATCATCTGATTTCAGTCTATTTCCTGTAGACTGAATATCTATTATTATTTTGATAACAGTGCAGTGGAATTGGATCTGAGTTAGCAAACACTGAAGAGATTACAGCCTGTAAGTATGATATGTGACAGATTTTTAAGAGCCTCAAACACTGAATGATGTTTGTAACAGCAGCACCTATGAAGAAAAAGCTGCACCTTTCACAGAAGGCTGCCTCAAGTTTGATGTCACTTGCAAAGCAGGAGCAATAGGCACTTATGGCTGTTTTCTGAAGCTTTTCTCTTTGTTTTATTTTTAACTCTTGATACACAAGATTTGAGTATCAGGAGTTTGACTCTTGATTTCTCAGATTAGGAATGAGGACATATCTGCAAGCATAGTAATGATTACATTATCTTATCAGCAAAATTGTACTGATTTCTTTGTATCTGAGGGAATGGCTCTTATCTTGGACAGCATGGAAGTGATATTTGCTCATTTAAAATCAGTGAAGCATGCTCATGGCTAGGTCTGCATACAGGTAAGGATGGTCAGAGGATGATCAGGGGACTGGAGCACCTCCCGTATGAAGATAGGCTGAGAAAGTTCGGGCTGTTCAGCCTGGAGAAGAGAAGGCTGTGTGGAGACCACAGAGGAGCTTGCAGTGTCTGAAGGGGGCTACAGGGATGCTGAAGAGGGACTCTTCATTAGGGACTGTAGTGATAGGACAAGGGGTAATGGGTTGAAACTTAAAAAGGGAAAGTTTAGATTGGATCTAAGGAAGAAGTTCTTTACTGTGAGGGTGGTGAGGCACTGGAATGGGTTGCCCAAGGAACCTGTGAATGCTCCATCCCTGGCAGTGTTCAAGGCCAGGTTGAACAGAGCCCTGAATGACATGGTTTAGTGTGAGATGTCCCTGTCCATGGCAGGGGGGTTGGAACTGGATGATCTTAAGGTCCTTTCCAACCCAAACCATTCTATGATTCTATGACTCTATAAGCCTTATTCCTGTTCTCCAGATACTTCTCAAGTCTCAACACAAAGAAACACCAGCCCACCTTGTGTTGAGTCTGTAGTTTCCCAAACACTTTTAACCACACTAAGCAGGTACTGTTGCCAAAAGAAGCAGTCCTGCACTTTCGTGCACTTGGATGGCGACTTCTCTCTCAATGTGCTACCTTCTTTTTGAATTTTCTAATTCCTTTCTGGTGAATTAATAAATTTCATTATATAAAAATGAAACAGCAAAAGAAAAAAGGTTGGAGGGAAATGGAAGGGAAAAGGGAGCGGGTGGCTGGAAAGCTGCTTTATTTGGCATTAGTTTGGTTTATATTGGCTCAAAGTTATTAGTGAGACTGTTGCCTGAGTATCTTCACCACTGTGTGGATACAGCAGCAGTACAGGGTGTTTTTTCAGCAGGAAGGACTATAAGGTACACAGAAGATAAATGAATATGCAGTTAATTCGTTAGTTAGTACATTGCATTGAGGAGCTGATCTGAGCAGTTTTAGGTGTTTGTATGGGTTAACTGAAGACTCTTTGGCTTTTCTATGCTTAAAAAAATGCATTCTCAAATGGATTATTTTCCTACTCACCCATTATCCTGTTGAGGAAGTGGAAGACTAGTAGCATATAACAGACTAATATGTTATGGAATAGTACTTCAAATAGTACAACAAAAATGCATTACAAGCTATTTCTTCCTTTTAATGAAGAGGGGCAAATGATGTTTTCAGGGCCTGAAATTCATTCTTGGACCACTTGAATCCTTTATCTCAGCCTTTTGCTGCAAGCATGGGAGTTTAGTGCCTTTTGTATTTCTTGGCCCAAGCATTATCCATTAGGCAGAGACAATCAGTTACATTCAAGTAAACCAGAAAATGACCACTTCCATGGTGCGCACTGTGATGATTACCAGTTTGAGCTGGATTCGAACTAATGACCTGGGTTTGAGATGTGATATGTTATCTTCAATTGAATACTTTGTTATGCTCTAATAGAGGTAATTTGCTTTCTCACTTATGCTTCTTTGTAGATCATTTCAATTCTCCTCTTGGTTTGCATCATTCCTTGCCAGCATGTCGGTTTCTGAAAAATGAGGAAGACAAGGTTTTTCCAAAGTTTTTCAGTTGCTTTTGTTGAAATTCTGTCAAGACTGTTTAGAATGCAGACCTATAAAACATGGAAGGTTTTGTTTGACAGGGGCTGCTTTTGAGCTTTGACCTTGGATACAGACCATAGTCTGAGAATCACTTGAGAATATCACTATGCCGAACAATAAACATACCAGATTTCATTTCTTCCAGCAAGGCAGAAAGCAGCATCATCATTTGGTTCAAACTAAATCAGCCAAATTAACTTAGTTCAAAATGTGCCATTCATTTAGCACAGCCTAATAAGATGTTCATTTACACAATACTTTGTGAGCTTCTGCCAATGACCAGGCACTTGACACTTGTTAAACAGCTGAACTGTTTCTAAACTCTTTGGCTAGTATTTTACAGCCCTCCGCCTCCAGATAATGCCACTGTTACAACTGTACTTCCATCCCATTCCTCATCTTCAGAGCATTAAGCAAATAGTGACATATACTTCTTTATTAACCTGTAAGTGAAAACAGGGTAACACCTTTCTGGGCAATGCACATCTACTATTCTTTCCATTGGACAATACTAGGTTTCTGTTCCTGCTGTATTTCCAGTTACCTCATTTGAATCAGCTGGGTGAAATTTTCCTTTATTTATTTTGTTAGAAGGTAGGTATTCTTTCTTATGCTAAATAAAGTTCAGTTTATCAGTATGTTTTTCCAGTGTTAATATTAGGGAGAAGTTGAGTATGACGTATATTCTGCTACAAGTATTGCCATTTCTCTGTCTCTGTGAAACATGATTTAACAGTTGGTTCTTTAACTTGCCTGCAGAGATTAGGATTCTTCTCTTACCCAGTGGTAGATAACCTCACAGTTATCCTATGGTGTATGGCTAGTATCTAATGTGTAGGTTTATTTCCATTGTAAATAGTAATCTTTGAGGCATGAACAACCAATTGTTGAATTTGGTTGACAGAACCAGAAGCTAGATCTCATGGAATCATAGAATAGTTTGGGTAGGAAAGGACCTTTAGGTCATCCAGTTCCAACCCCCCTGCCATGGGCAGGGACACCTCACACTTAACCATATCACCCAAGGCTCTGTCCAGCCTGGCCTTGAACACCACCAGGGATGGAGCATTAACAGCTTCCTGAAATGGGTTGCCCAGGTTGGACAGAGCCTTGAGTGAGATGGTTTAGTGTGAGGTAATAGGGCTTTGTTGCTTTAGCTTCCATAAATCATCTTTTCAGTAGTCACTGTCTTTTCTGGCTTTGAGAGTATGAAAGTTATTTTAAGCTCCGTTTTCCCAATTCAATTTATGTCACACCCTGGCTTTTTTGGGTCAGAAGCTTCTACCTTGACTTTCACCAGGGGAAAGGGGAAAAAAGAAGGAGAGAGAGAGAAAGAAAGAAAGAAAGAAAGAAAACCCACAAAACCCAGGAATCTTCTTCATGGTTCTCTTTCAAATTGTTCAAATATTCTCATAAAAGTTATAATGTTACAATATTCTTCCAGTAGAATGGCAAGAAAATTGATTTAGGCATTCCAAAAAGCAGAACTATTATGGCAGCTGTAAATATGAACTCAGATCTTGACTTCTCACTGCAGATCTATTCCTTTGACACGTTATTAAAATCAAAGTGTTGAAGAGAAGAGCCTGAAGCTGTGGGTTTTGTTATAAAAGAGTGTATCCAGCCAATGGATTCCTTCAGAAGGGCTCAGGCAGCTGATTAGATTTAAGTGGCTAAAAACAAATATGCTGAATAACTTTGTGTTACATTTATGTGATGTACTTTGGCAATCATAAGTCACCATTTGTAGCAGTACCACTTTTTATCACTCAAGAAGGAACAGGTAGAAATTCCTGTCTGTCTTGTAGCTAGTATTTTTTGGAGGAGGGTTTATAGTCTCCACCAAAACATGAATTGATGGCCACTGCAACTTGGCTTGTGATTTTGTGGAGTGTAAGCACTATGGTTGGTTCTGGAGAAGGGGGTGAATTCCTTTGGTTTTGCCCTATGACCATTTGAGGATGGGAAGCATGATGAAATACTTTTTGAAAGTATTCAATAGAAGCTTAGCATGAATAACTGGAGCAAAATAGAATAAATCAAGGTGGGTTTTTTTTCGGGTCTGGTAATTCATAATTGAAACCACATTGAGGTTTGATTGATATTCAGAACAAACCGGCTGAAAAAGCCTTACGCACAGAGGCAGGGGATATATCTCTGTTTTGCTTAGGTGTATAGAACTGCTTAGCTACTGTTGAAGTTCAACACACTGTTGTCCTTACCTCTGTGCTTTTAAAAGGCAATCAGTTGTTGCTCAAACTGTGTGGTTTCACTAATCTGTGGTTACAACAAGGAGTCTAGCTAATTGAGAATAAAACACATAACGAGGAAAGCCTACTGTCCTCTTCATGGGAGCAATGAAATTCTGTTATTCTAAAGTGTTGCTGCTGAGTTTTCTCATGAAATGATAGCTGGGAAGTTCTTGACTCTCTTCTGTGATACAGGACAGCCTTACACGGTCTGGTTTTCCTAGAGACCATTCTGGGATGCAGTTTGTAATGTGTCTGCTGCATCTTTCTTCAAGTCTCTTTCAGTGGTGCTGAGTGTGCACCAAAGTAATTTTGGGATAGGACCCTATGTTATGTCTGGTAGTTTGCCAATACCTTTGAGGCTCTGTGGCATTTGTTATGATTAACCACTTCTCGGACCAGCTGTGTTCATTGGCATCTTGAAGCTCCCATCTATCTCACTACTGTAGCCTGCTAAGAGCAGTCTGTTTAGAACTTCCCTGCTAACTTGAACCTGAAGACTCCATATTGAGTCCAACTTTAAGCATCCCATGTAATGAGAATTCAGCTCCCTTGATACCTTGTCCTTAATGTATTAGCTTTTCCTAAAATAGAATCGAGTTGGTTTTACTGACGAAGAGGTAGGGCAATATTTGATGTATTTCTAGTAAAGGAAAGTGTCTTATTTCTAAGGCATTATTACACATGCATTTTGGTGGATAGCATGCACAGGACACCTGCAGTAGTATGAATCCTTCCTCGTATACATACCCATTTCTGAATTCTCTCTCCACTGCTTCAGGTTATACCTAAGTTCTCACTGTCATTCAGGTCCCACTACTATGGATATTCATGTGAACTGCAAAGAGCTGTCAGGTGATTGAGACTGTAAGACTTAAGTGACATGAGATTACTCTTAGGAAACTGGCATTTGAACTTGATCCTTTTTGCCTATATGAACAACCTATTAATCTTCTATTAATTATCCTGGCTCTTCAAATGATATTAGTGAGAGTGAAGGGTTGTCTTATCCACAGCTGAGTGTCAGCACTTTGTCAAAGAAAGGTGACGGATGATCCAATCCACTGTTGCTGTTTGCTCTTCTCCCTGAAACTTCCTCTGAATTTCCATGAGGAATGTTAATAAAAATGGGACTGGAGGGAATGTTCCCTCACCACTTGATTTCTTGACTACTGCCTGGGAAAACCCATCCCTATGTCATTATCCACTTCATGCTTTGCTGCCATAATAGAGATTTAATTAGGTTGCTGTTGAATTAACCCCTCTATGGTTGCTTTTCCCAAGCAGAAATCTGGAAGACTTTAGCAAATTATGGAGGCTTGAATTTGCCCGATTTCCTGCAGAAAGTGGGGTCAATAGGTCTCAGACTGTAGACACACTCTTCAGGCAGGCAGCAGGGGGTTGGCTCTTAATGGCACTTGAGAGATGCTTAATTGCCTTTTTGAAATGTTTTTCTCAAATGAGAGGTATGGTTCTCCCATCCATTAGTGTGTGTCTACAGGCCTTTCCCTCCCACTGTCATCTTTAGTAGGTGCATGAGCAAAAACACCTCAAAAGTTGCCTTAGTTTTCCTAAGTTATAAGCAGCAGGGGAGGATTTTCATACCTTTCTGAAAGTAGTAAATGTTGGAATTCAAGCAATGTACCTAAAACTTAAGGTTTTAAGAGAAGGCATGATACTTCAGGCAGATGTGCATGTGCTCACACACTTGCATCTGTATTTTTTTTCTGTAAGTAGCCAAAATACTCTTAGATGGCAGAGAAGGATTAGTGCTTTTCTAAAGGTATTATAGCAAGTAATCTGTTAGGAAATGCTGTTGCCAGAGAGAAAAAGTAACTAGAAAACCTTCAAGTGGGAGATACTAATTTAGGTGGCAATATTCACCCATAGTAAATAAAGCACTGTCCATAGTGTTCTACCAGTTACTACTACTTGTAGGGCAGAAACACAAGATTTTCTTGGCTCTCTGAGTATGATGTTAAACCTCTGCTTCAAGTATTAATGAAGAGAGGTTTCTGAAAGTTGTTTTAAGAAGCTGATCAACATTACAAGGGTCATTTGGGTGATAGCATTCTTGGGGTGGGGATTGTGTGGAAATGAATCTGTAACGTTTTGTTGAGATGGATTATACTCTGGTAGCATTTACATTGTGATTTGCTGGAGCAAAGTCAGAGGGCTGTCCCCATCTGCCACCAGTCATCTTGTAGAATTAGCCGAAGGATGTGTAATAGATTTAATTTTAGAAAACGCAATAATCTGAAAGCAGATTTGTTTCTGCGCATATCAGCTGCTGGAGTAATGGATATCTATTCCCTTCATCAGGAACTGTAGCGGTAGGACAAGGGCTGATGGGTTCAAACTGAAACAGGGAAGTTCAGGTTAGATATAAGGAAGAAGTTCTTTATTGTGAGGGTGGTGAGGCGCTGGAAGAAGTTGTCCAGAGAAGTGGTAAATGCTCCATCCCTGGCAGTAGTCAAGGCCAGGTTGGACAGAGCCTTGGGCAACATGATCTAATGTGAGGCATCCCTACCCATGGCAGGGGGGTTGGAACTGAATGATCTTAAGGTCCTTTCCAACCCTAACTGTTCTATGATTCTATGATGTATTTTCTGAACTGCTAAGTGTAGTCCTCTGCTGTGCCAGGTAGCCAATGTCCTTTTCATGAACCTACGTTCTGCCTTATCCTGTTACTATTCCTACATTATCCTATTACTCCTGTTGGGCTGAAACCAGAACTTCATGCTTTCCATTAGAAAACTCACAAACAGCTTATGCCGAATGTTACTTGTACCAGACCTGATAAAGTACGTGTAGCTGAAGACTACTCTGCCTTTCCAACTATTACAGGAAGCCTACTGAAAGGTATTACTCCTACTGACAAATCCTTGCCAGGAACATACCTTTAGACCATCCTGGATAAAACAGTACGTCGATGCTGTGCTTAACTTTAAGTGTCTTTTCCACCTCCAACCTTCGATGTTGTTGTGTTTGTAGAAGGAAATCGTATTCACATCATATTTTTCTCTCCTTTACCAAAATGGTCAAAAAGTTATGATCTCTTTTAGTAAATAAGCTCTATATACTCCTTGTCCTTGAAGTTACTCTAGTTAGAGGTGTCTAACCGCTAAACATGAGGAAGGTGTTTGCTGGGTGTATAAAGTAACCCAAAGACTAAATAAAGAAATGGAAAATTGCAAAGTTTATTTCCTGCTAATATGAACAGATAACTTTGAGTCTATAAAACTTGCATTGCCTTTTGATACAAGCAGTCTTGTGGTATGAGTTTAACTGGAGAGTCTTGCAGTATTTCTGTAAACTGTTGGCAGTTCCTAACCTCTTCTGAGTGGTCATAGTTTTTACAGGCTGGGATTCAAGACTTCCCTTCAAAACAGCATCACTCAGTTTCTGCTTTCCCAGCTCCCCTTTTCACCTCGTCCCAAAAGGTCTTGTTTTTCCCCTTTGCTTCTCTCTCCGACCCCTGCTTGGAACCTCATCTGGAATGGAAAAGTTGAGACTGAAATGCCGGCGCTTTCATTCCTGTCAAATGGTCCCTTCACTGCTTCCTCCCCCGTGTTGTCAGCTCCAAAGGAGGTTGGCACATCTAGTGAGAATTTAGTTGTCTGTCTTGGCTTCTGCCAGCTGAGCTGGCTTCCTTAGACTGGCAGTATATTGAAGTAAGACCTTTTAAAGTCTTAAAAGGGATGGCTTAGTTAAAATTCATGAGATGGCTCTCATCTTTGCATCTCATGCCTTCTTCTTTTTGTTTAATGTAATAGGTGTTTTTTTCTATCATTGAACAAACACAGTTTTATAGAAGCTAGTACATTATTCTTTTTAGTGCCTGCTTTCGCCTTTTTGGTTGGGTACATGTTTTATGCCAGGTTTATGGTTTCATTGCTTTGGTTTTGTTGTAAACCTTTTTTTTTCTTTTGAAATGGTGCTGATTAGGTTTCTCTTGGTTTATTGAGTCCTGACTATAAATAAGGTTGTCTTGGAATAGTGATTAGTAAATGAGAATTGAGTCATGCTAACTGGGTTCAAAATTGACCTTGGTTTTCCTTCTCCACAGGTCTATCTGCCCCTTCTACTTTAATTTTTTACTTAAAACCCCTCTTGTTTGCAACGTTACAGCTAGGCAAAAATGAAAATAAAGAAATAAATTTATTAAGAAATAAACTGGAATAAAGGTTTGGAGAAATCAATCTGCTTTATCTGATCAAATTCCATATCTGATGGTCTAGTCCTGGCTACATGAAATACTCGATAACGTAATAATTACTTCCTACTGTGGTAAGTCACTTCAATCAAATTGTTTACCTGTTTTCTTCTTTTCCTTCACAGAAATGGAGCAGTGTGAGCAACCCTCTCTTCCTCCCATTGATCCCACCTCAGTCCCAAGGATTCACAGCCATAGTTCTGACCTATGACCGGGTGGAGAGCCTTTTCCGAGTCATCACAGAGGTGTCTAAAGTGCCTAGTCTCTCCAAGTTGTTAGTTGTCTGGAACAACCAGAATAAGAATCCACCAGAAGGTAAGACCCCCTGGTAGGTGTGGTGGAGAAGGGTGCATCTGGTGGTAGCATTCTTATTTTCAAATGTTACAGAATGATCCTGCTTCTACTTAAGGTGTCTTTGAGATCTATTTCATGGATACTTCCAAAATAAGAAATTTGGAAATACTTGGATGAGAAAAGTTGAAGTAGATTAAAAGGGAAAAGCATTCCAGTGGTTGTGCTGCTAACTTAAAATCATAAAATGGTTTGGGTTGGAAGGGACCTTAAAGCTCACCCTCTTCCAACCCTTGTCAAGTGCTGGGATACATTCCACTAGAGCAGCTCGCTCCAAGCCCCTGTGTCCAACCTGGCCTTAAACACTGCCAGGGATGGAGCAGCCACAGCTGCTCTGGGCACCCTGTGCCAGTGCTTCACTACCCTCACAAGGAACGACTTCTTCCTAATATCCAACCTAAATCTCCCCTTTGTCAGTTTAAAGCTTTTCCCCCTTCTCCTGTCACTACACGCCCTTGTAAAAAGTCCCTCTCCAGATTCCTTGTAGATGCTTTACACATGAATCTGTCACTCTAATCTGAAAATGTGGTGGTTTTGTGGAACAAGAAATGTCTGCTAGCAGTACATGTTCAAAAAGATGCTAGATTGTGGATTCTGTCTGTAGGAACAAAGCCTGTTGTAAGGACTCTTCACTATGGAATTTTCTATAAAGAAGCTTCAGCTGCTGCAGGCTTCCACTCTTGGAAGTTAGCTATTTGTATAGCTGCAAGACACAAAGTAAAAATGAACCCCTGACCACTAGTCTCAATTTACCATCTTCTAACAGCTTCTCAGAGCCAAGCTATTGCTACCATTCACTTGGATCATTTGCCATTTTGGCAACTTGCTCCAGTTTTAAGCAGAGCAGCTTTACTGTTTCCTTTAAAAAGAGTCCTGAAATACTGCAGTGCAAGACACCTCAAGTTTAGTGGTTTATTCAGTGTTTTGCAATCCTTTAGAATGAGAGGTGTTGTAAACTGTTGAGAACTGGAATTTTTGCAATATGAAGGGTTTTTTCCTAAAAGCAAAAATGCTCTGGTGTTATATTCAGTTATGTGAGCACTGAATGTGCGTGGATTTAACCCAAATGGATTGTTTCCACATTTCCCTTGAGTGAGTCTGCGATACAGGAGAGTCAAAGGAAATCAGTCATTAGAATAATCTTTTTTTGTTAAATCCTTCTATTAATTTTGTATTTATAAATTCTTGAAACTTGAAGGGTGTTTGATTTTTTTACCACTAAGTCATAAACTAATTAAAAACCCCCACAACAATAAAAAACCCAACAAACTTTGCCTGTAGAGCTTAAAATCGTGGGTTTGAGAGCACAGTTGAAAGCAGTTTTGCCTTTACATTACCCTAAGCATTGCACTGAAGCAAATAATTGTAGTGTTCCTTTATTGCTGTTATAACCATTGTAATCTCTTGGCCTATGGCTAGAGAGGTCAGTTTGATTAGATGAACTTGTTTTATTCCAGATCCATGCAGGGCATTCCACTTGGCTCTTTGGCCAGTCTCTCGTTCAGTCTGTCTATTAGTGATCCTAATCCTTGGACTTCAAAGCTTCTGCTGTTTATAGCCTGTTAAAGCCAGGAAGTTTCTGATGGATTAGAGCAAGGAATGAGTTTGAAGTTTGTAATGTGCACCACTGTCACTGATAAAGTCTGGTTTATTACCCTACAGTAGTATCTGCTCTTTTATGGCTATTCGCTTTTAATTGGTTATAGTAAAGCTGAGGTGCTTAACCTCCTAGAGCATCAAGTGCTGTATTTCCTGGTCCTTTCCACGTAAGGGATGCATTTGGGTACAAAAGCAGATCTTGGCTTTTGTTACTGCAGCCGTTTTGTGCATTGGGTTTGTTTCGCCTGTGTAAGTGGGAGGGCTGAATGAAGGACATCCAAGTTATCTTCCTTAGTGATTGTGTGCAGTAAATTGAGAAGTGGATTTAGGTCTCCTGAGATGTAGCTGGCGTAGTGCCACACAAATATGACATGTGGCTGCTCTGCTCCTCTCCTTCCTCTGTCAACACCAGCAATACATTAGAACTGAAAATGACATTGTTAGCAAAGCAATATCTATTGGAAGTAGAGGGAATCCATCCCTAGGAATGGAAAGCTTTAAAGTACATGCAAATTGTAAAATTAACATTGATTTGGGGGTATTTGGTTTATTTATTTTTTAATGAAAGCTTATATACTTTTAATAATGCCTTTATGTAATGCAAGTCAGCAAACTCAGGACTTGAGATGAAACCAGAATAAACATGAAATATTCTCTTCTAAATATTGGACAAAAATGAAGATGCTGTACTGCTCAAATGTGCCATTCCATAAGATAAAAATCCTTTTTTGCTTTTCCCCAGCATTTAGTACAGTTTATGTGAAAAGACGCATTTGTCAGCATGACAAATGTTCTGTTGTGGCTGCTCCATCCCTGGCAGTGTTCAAGGCGAGGCTGGACACAGGGGCTTGGAGCAAGCTGCTCTAGTGGAAGGTGTCCCTGCCCATGGCAGGGGATTGGAACTGGATGAGCTTTAAGGTCCCTTCCAACCCAAACCAATCTATGATGCTATGAAAACACTTCCAAATACATATGTTTTCTGGTTGCATATCCATTAGATTAACTGGTTATTTCCATTTTGCATCTTTAGGAACTGGGGTACCCAGAGGTGAAGTCTTCACCATCACGTAGTAATGCAGCTTCAGGGCAAGGAATTGATTCAAGAAGGTTCTGTGCTTTGGCCTCTATTTCCTTGTTTGAATACACCACCTTCCCGTACTTCTCTATAGATACATGTAGAGGGGTGGAAGGTTTACTGTGTATTTTGAAGTTTGCTGAATCTGTGTGCCAAAGTAGGAATATTGTGTTTGAGTGAGCCTGGGAACCAAGGGTCTAATCTTTTGGGTTTGAATTCAAAATATGAGCAGAGTCTTAAAGAAAATAAATATCACAGGAACAGATAAATCTATGAGCAACACAGATACCTTGTAAAAACATTTGAAATGTGGAGTGCTTGTGATGGCAAAAATTGTGGAGTCATAGAATGCTTTGTGATGGAAAGGACCTTAAGATCATCCAGTTCCAACCACCTGCCATGCGCAGGGATGCTTCGCACTAGACCATGTCATGGGATCTTACGTGTGACATAGCAGAAAGGCAATACAAAATGCAATGATGATTTTGATCTAGAACCTTAAAGCTTCATATAATGAACTTGCTGATCTTAAGTGCTCTCTGGATTCAGGGGATTCAATCTCTGTGCTGTGTGTTTGGCAGAATTTTGCATATGTTGTCAGCCATACAGAGTGTGCAAGAATCCTCCCAATCCGGCAGTTAAGTCAGCAGACCCACAACTGCATATATGATATTAATGGAGAGATTAAATGCTTTGAAATACTCTGCATCCAGGGAAAGAAACTTTGGTGGTCCAGGTGCCTGTGGCTGGGAATATTTGTATAGACAGGATATTTTTCATTGTCTCCATCAACCAAATACCTTTGCCCTTTCATTTGTAGCTGGCTAAATGGCTAGTTCTGAAAGTCAAGAAAACAGTCTGTGATAGGAATTTCCACCACCATCTCATTGCATTTGATTCAGATGATGGAAGAAACCATTTTGTCTGCTACATCAATGGTATAAAAATATCTAAATAGTAAATAGTTAGTAAATACTCAACAAACTACAAATCATTTACCTTGATTCCTTTCTAGGTTCAGTTACAGAAGTGAAAAGTGTTCTAAAGCATCTGTACTTTCTGTGGTGTTCTATCAGGGGTGATTCTTGGATCTAATTTTCTGATACACTTGGAATAAGATACAAACTATAAGGAATAAGATACAGACTATAATGCTTATGGGTATTACTGCAGTAATCATCTTTGTGTTTCAATTTGATACTGTTAAAGAATGACACTGATTTGAAACATTGGGGATAAGGAACCTGAGCATTAGGAACATTTTGCAACGTTATTTCCAAGGAAACCTAGAAATCTACCCTAACAAACCCAACTTAACAAAACTGGACTTCAAATACTGTCCTAGAAACCAATATTCTGGTTTCTTTTATATAAAAGGAATTCTGTGCATTACAGTAGGCAAATATAAGCATTGTAATGCAAGTAGAAAGCACCAGACCTGAACAGGTAGTTCTAAGTTGAAGAAATTGAAATGCCTGAATAGAATTTGTTTCATTATTGCCATTATTGAAGGAGTTCTGTTAATAAATATATGTGATATAGAATGGTTTGGGTTGGAGGGCACCTTAAAGCTCATCCAGTTCCAACCCGGTGGCCAAAGGCAGGGATGCTTTCCACTAGATCAGAAGTGCTTGGTGATGTTTCTGACAGTGTTTTCAAACTTCAGATTCCAGCTAAGTTCTGCCATTCAGCCTTTGAGACTCAGATAGTACTTGTTAGGCTTCCATCATCCATGTTCAGTTAGCTGAATTCATACAGATTACTACAGAGCAATTAGAATAGAATCAGAGTTTATCAAAGGTCAGGGAGGTGAGCTAAGTGTGGCGTATGGGATTCTCTGCAACTGCAGGTACGTACAGAGAAGCGTATTTAGAGATGTGTTCTGCCAGGGTTTTTATTGATCTTCGTCTACCTTACACTACTTCTGGCAAGGTGTTTGCTTTTTATAGTTCCACGTGGGCTCCTCAGAAGTGTGGGAAGTTGGAGCCTAACATGAATTAGTACTCTGGTGCCAGGTTATCAGTAGTCATGAGCTATTCCTACCTGTTATTACTGAGAAAGTAAACCAGGAAAAGCATATTTGTATAAATAAGCAAAATGCCATTATTTTAGACAATAAGTGGATCTTTCTTTTATTTTTAATTTTAATTTAGCATATTGCTCCTAATACTGTCAAGCATTCAGAAGGTGTCCCTGCCCATGGCAGGGGTTGGAACTGGATGAGCTTTAAGGTCCCTTCCAACCCAAACCACTCTGGGATTCCATGATTATGAAATGGATGATTAATAATTACAGCAAGGAATTTCCTATATAAATGCACTTCTGTCTACTCACTAGATAGATAATAATCCACCTGCTGTTAAAGGACCCCTTCAGATACTGTTAGCTTCCCAGTTTCTCAGAAGCAAGGATGCAAAGAATGATGCTATTAAACATGATGGTGCCATTTCTCTTTGAAAACACATAGTACACTCCATAGAAATATTACTTTGAAAGGGCTTTTTTGATGTGAGAGGGTATTCCTTTAGTTTGTAATGCCTCTCTCTCATGATTGGCCTTCCTTCTCTTCCTTGTGGCTTTCACTGAACGTTGTAGCCCAGAAATGCATATGTAGAGGATGGGTGTTTTTTCTGCTCTTCTATATATGAGTGGTTTAAATGGGAGTATAATTACAAGACTTCTTCGATCCTGCTGTTTGTGGAAATCATCTTGGAATCATGGTTGGAAAATTTGCTGTGAGATAGCGACTTGCCCCACTTCCTGATGGGATTGTGGGCTGGCCAGATACACAGCCATGTACATTGTTGTTAAGGGATTGTAAGCCCATTATAAGTGAAAGCTGCATTTGGCAAAGCTGGGCAACACTGCTGATTTTGTGTTTAGAAGACCACATGCCGCTTTCTGTGGGCAGCTCCTGCAATCAGTGCCAAGAATGCCCTTGAGTCTTGTTGCCAAAGAGCAAGTGTGTTATTCAAACACTCTTCTCTCATAATTATGTCAGTATGATGTGCAATTGGAGGTGCCTGTCATTCTCTTCAGACTCTGTGTATACATAGACTTCTATGCACTCCATTTTCATACTTCACCTTTGTAATTTGCATCATGGAAGGTCCTCACTGGTTTTGAAAGAAGTGAGAGTAATTCCCAGGGCAAACAAGCATTTTACTTTTGCATTATAGAATCATAGACTGGGTTCGGTTGGAAGGGACCTTAAAGGTCATCTAGTTCCAACCCCTATGGGCAGAGACACCACTAGAGGAGGTTGCTCCAAGCTCCACCCAACCTGGCCTTGCTTAAAGGCCAAACCTATCCAACCTATGCTTAAAGCTTCTCATCCCATCTTTATGACTTCACTTGCCTTCTTGTCTCGGCTTCTTTTATCTTTGTAACTCTTTGTTAAATGATGTGGTACCCACATAGTGTAAGAATAAAGCATAAGCTTTTTCTTTGATTGTAATAAATTCTACTGAACTAAGACAGTATCCCCTATAAGTTTTGTTAGTGCTGAGGTTTCTCATTGCTTTCCAAAGAGTATCTGAAAAGAGCATGAGTATCTATGACAACATGGTCTTATAGAAGTGGCAGACCCTTTGTCTGACCTCTTTTTAAGCCACATTCCTGCTATGTGTAAAAGTGTATCCACTCTTCTTTTATGTTCTTTTAAAGTAAGTGCAGACAGTTTTAACCTTCCCCATGGATTATAAGACTTTGCCTTCTGAAGTAGCTGTTGTCTGTTTTGTTTTATTGACAACATATTTCTTTTGGAGCTCCTTCTTCAAGGCTAATTTTGAACACTTGAATCTGAGTGGAACCTGCTTTGTGATAGTCAGTTTTGCCTAGGCTACCACAGAGGTTACCCAGGTGGTGGTGTGTCATGCCATGGCATTTTCCCTGCCCATGGCAGGAAGCTTGGTACTAGATGATCTTTAAGGACCCTTCCAACCCAAACCATTCCATGATTCTATGATTTTATGACATATCCCATGGGCTTTCATCTCTGTAAGTGCAGCAGCTTTCAGTATCAGGTCAGCCTCTAAACATGCTGCGTGTAGTCTTACGCTTTCATTTTGCATGCTGCAGAGTAACTGGTACCCTAATGTCTTATTCAGAGTTTCTCCAAACTGATGGTGTTTTACCATTTACCATAAATTACTTCATTAACTGAAGTCCAAATTCAGAAACTCTGGATCATGTTTCTTAGTGACATACCTCTTTTTGAGAACTGGTCATTTTGAGAGACCTTCCAAGCCCTTAGTAAATCACGTGGATTTAACAGGATTTGCTGACATCTGAGATGCATGCTGATGAGAATTAGATTACGTCTTCATTTTTCATACACTTTTCATTACCTTTTCTTCTGTTACCGTGTTTTTATGCAAGTGGCATGTCTGTTAGTGAGCTATCAAACAGTGGATTTTCCAGAGAGCTTGAACTTTAAAGTGTCCATGCTTGTTTGCTTTTCCAAATCACTGGTTTTCAATCCTAGTGACTTTTCAGTGTATTCTTGCACTGAAATAAGACCTCTGTTGCAATTTGGTTCTCTTCTTTTTATGTGTAGCAGTTCTGTTAACATGTATAAAATTGTAAACTTTGTTGATGCTTATAAATACAAATTTACAAATGCATGCATAGCTTGAATGCTACCAAAACCCTTATGACAGTGTTTTGGGCATCTAGCAGGCTGCTTAAAATTACTTGATGCCAATACTTGGATTATAACTGGATAATTACAGACTATTAGCCAAAGGTCTTTATGTAGCTTGCAAGTGTGAAACAGTCTGCATTATAAGGCTATGATATGTCTTTGTGAGGTACATGTAACTGACTTGTAACTATGGATACTTGCATGTTGTATGGTAAACCTGTGAGAAAGCAGTGAGTTGACTTGAAAGTAATTTGCAATATGTGGTTCTAGACATCCAGCGGTACTGCCTCCTGTGATTAGGATGAGTAGTAAGATGAAAACTTGGAATCCTACTGGAATCACTGTTTCAGGTTATGGTTCAAGCAGGGGATTTCAAAGACCTTACAATACTGAGAATAAAATGAGTTCATTGCACTCTAACTGGAATCCATAGCTCTTCAACAACACTCTTGTGGCCCCAAGGCTCTTACAGTGTCTCTGCAGCTGCTGGCTGACTGTAACTTCCATGGGAGCACATCAGTAACATGATTGAATCCTTCCAGCTGGATTCAATGTCACACGCCACTCAAGTGTGCATTAGTGTTTGAGTTGATGCCTCTTGTCTCCTTCTAGAAGGAAAAGAAGTAAGTAAAAGTGAACAGGAACCTGCATACATGTTAAATACAGGCTGTGGTCTACAGGACCAGCCAGATAAAGGTAGACTTTATAGGTATTTTTTCAATCTCACAGGAAAGAACTCAGGGTAGGAAACTGAATACAGATTTGACCAGTAACTATCACTCTGTATTTTTTTCTCTTTTCTTTTGGCCACCCATGCATGCCAATCCTTCTTTCTAAACTTCAGCTCCAAGAAAAACTGACTTTTGAAGATTCTTTCTGTGGTTTGGAAGAACTGCTTTGTTTTCTCAGTAAAGCAGTATTTGGACTCTAGTGTCCCTAAACAGTGTGCAATTCTGAGTTTCATTTGAGTGTTGTGAGAGCTGTTAAATCTGAGAGATCCAGTGGCAATGAGGATGTGGACGCTCATTCCTGGGAGCGAGTTTAACTTGTACGTGTTGGAATGAAGCAGCAGCTCTTCTTTGGTAGTAGCTCCCTTGTGCAACATATTGACAGTGGAAAGAGGATAAAGCTGTCTTGGAAGCAGACCTGATTCTCGGTTATCATGGGATTGGAAGTCTCTGTATAATTGTGTTGCTTTGTAACCCGTTTGATTTTGGGGTTGTCTGTCATCCAACAGTTCTTTGGATCCTTTGGCTGAGAACACTTCCAGAATTTGATTATATATTATTGTTGACAAACTAAACCCATTTTCTAAGGTTAGGACTTCTCTTTCCTCAGCCCTTACAGTGGCTTTTTTCCTTGGCACCAATTTTACCTTCCTCTTTTCATTCTGAAAAAACACAAGTATGAATCGAATTTCCTCGTGCTATCTTCTGAACTTCTGTATTCACTCCCTGTGTACTAAGAGTTTACATTCAAGCTTCCTATTCTCATCCTGATGACAGTCAACAATCTTGCTGTCTACAGAGTTTGAGGCAGAAGGGCAGTCGGATTATCTGATTGACCTGTAAGTTTTGAGTCGCCACATCCCAGAATCATTTAGGTTGGAAAACACCTTTAAGACCATCTTTTCCTTTCAGTCCAGTGACTACTAACTTGAGTGCATCTTCTATCTTAATACCCAGCCTTGTTGAAAGCCAAGATGTACAAAATCAGCTGCTGTCCTTGGTAACTTCTTCCAGAGGTTAACCACTGTTACTATTAAAAATGCCTTCCTTATTTATACTTTGAATTTGCCTGGCTTTAGATTCCAGTCACTGTTTTTTGTTATGTCTTTCTCCAGTTAGTTGAACATATGTAGCATTTTTCATCCTGTGTAGGTACTTGTTAATCAAATCTTTTTGTTCCTTCTTTTAGTAAGCTAAACAGATTGATCTCCAAGTTCCACCATAAGGCATTTTCTCCCGCCCTTAAATAACATATGTGGTTCTTTCCTGCACCATTTCCAGTGTTTTCACGTGCTTGGAAAAATACAAACACCAGAATCAAACAGTATTTTACTATCTATGTGGCTATGTCTGCATACAGGGAAAAATTGCCCTTCACTCTCCCCCCATTTCTTACTACTTCCCATCTACATATGCAAAAAATGCCTTAATCCGTTTTGCCCCAGCAGTATGCAGAGTGCTGATGTCCCCTCTGACCCCTTAATCCTTTCCAGGAGGGAAAAAGTCACCTTGGTCCTAGTGTTCAACTGTGTATTGAGTTCTGTCAGTCTGTCTTTTTGTTCACCTAAACAGTTGCAGCTCTCTCAGCCTTTCCTCATAGGAGAGATGCTCTGGTACCTTCGTCATCTTCATGGCTCTTTGCTGAACTCTCTCCAGTATGTCCATGTCTCTTACACTGAGGAGCCCACAACTGGACCTCAGGGTTGGCCTCACCAGTGCTGAGTAGGGGGAAAGGATCACCTCCTTCAAGGTGTATCCTTATACATGTTTTCATTTGACTCAGAGAACAACTTATGAATTCTCTGAGTTGTTGCTTTGCAGTTAATAAAATCTTTAGTTAATAAAAAGTGTAGTATAATAAAACTTATTTTTCTCAGTACTTGATACAGTTAACATTCCTCTTCAACTTGTTTGTGATTGTAGACTTGCAGCTAGTGATTGTGTACTACTGTTTCAGGGCCTTGGAGCAACCTGGTCTAGTGGAAGGTGCCCCTGCCCATGGCAGGGGGTTTGAACTGGATGAGCTTTAAACTCCTTTCCAACACAAACCATTCTCACAGAATTGGCCATTAAGTATCTTTTGTTTAAGATGTGAAGAAATAAAGAGTAACGGGAAGCTAAGACAGATGTGCAGACTTGTTCAGGAGTATAATATTGCCTTTTATTTCTGTTCATTTTTCTCTCTAGAATCTCTCTGGCCAAAGATTCGTGTTCCTTTGAAAGTTGTTAGGACTGCAGAAAACAAGCTCAGTAACCGCTTCTTTCCCTATGATGAGATTGAAACAGAGGCAGTGTTGGCTATTGATGATGATATCATTATGCTAACCTCAGATGAACTCCAGTTTGGCTATGAGGTAAGTGAACCTTTTTTATGTCTCTTAGGCTGTCCTCTTCAACATTGCATGTGTGTGTAAAGTGGAGGAATCACTGCAGAGTCTGCTGATTCATATTCTTTCCTCTCTCTTTACTGTAACAGTTCAATGCTGACTGAAATATTTCTGCAGATAGTCATTGCTTTATGGAAAAAATAGCCAGCTAACAGAAAATTTTCAGTAACTGGCACAGTAATGCCAAGAGACTCCAGAAAATGTTGTGTAATTGCTGTAATGGGAACAGTCTGGAAGCTGAATTGCATTCTTCTTAACAGTTTCAAGGAGTTTTCAGACAAATCACAAGTGCTGTCCAAGTTAATGCGTCCTGATGGACATGACAAGTTTCAGAGATTAAGTGTTGGGAACAGAGGAGGCCCTTGAGGACATGCCAAAGTAAGGTGGAGTGCAGTGAAGGGAGGAACTGAAGAATGTCAAGGAGGGGACGCATGTATCATATGCTTGAAATGGCAAAGCTTCGACAGCTGCTGTTTTAATGAGGGTATCCACAAAAAGAAAGTTTGTCCAAATCAGTAACCATGGCAGTAAAAAGAGGTTGACAGTCTTCATGTCTTCGTTGGCATTTGTGTGTTAAAAAGTATGCTTACTTACAAGCAACACTCTTGTTTGCCTTCTAAAGCTTTGCTTTGAATGAGTTTTGTCTTCATTTGTATTTGAGTTTATGGCACAGTTCATAATCCGACCTTATTGTTACATGTGTGTATTTAAGACAAACATGCTGTATTTGTACATAAATCAGAATCGTTAGAAAATATGGTGTTACATTTTAAGGAAGGTTTGAATTATTCAGTCACTCCTGTACCTGCAATATCTAGAGTACAACAGCACTGGGCTTCATACATGAGAGCCAGAACACACAATTGTTACCTAAATAGAGTGAAATAATGAAAACCACTTTTCTAAAGGGCAAAGTGCAAACTAAATGTGATAGTTGTCTCATTTTTAAGTATCTTGATTGCAGCTGTTAACACAAGAATATGTTTTTTAAGAGATGTTGGAAGTATTTCTTTAATGTGAATACACGTGGTAAAATACGGCTCTTTCTCCCTCTCAAGTGAAAGAGACTGTTAGCGAGTAACAAGCTTTGGCCTCCAGAAATGACTTGTGGTAATGTAGATATGCTGATGTAACAACAAAGATGTTAAGTATTGGAGACAGAGGTTTAATCTATCATGTGTGTCTCCAAAAAGGAAATAATTTCCTTGCCAGGTTAAGAGTAACAGGTTAGAACATGAAGTGTGAAAGATGGAATGAAGAGAAGACAACTGAAGGAAGAGGGTTTTGGCCACATATGCCTTCTTACTACTTCGTTGTCTACACTGAATGTTTTAAGCACTGCACTGCAACAGCAAAGCAATCAAGTGTTGGCAGTTGTGCAAGCTAACTTATTTTTGCCTGTGTTGGTGCTCATAACTACTAGTTTTCAGGGTGAAGTGATGGGATGAAAGATAACAAAGCCATAACGTGCCTGCCGTGTAAATCCTGGCTCCATTTGCAGTTTGATTTTCATTTTCATCAAGCTGTCTCCAAGTAAATAAAAAGAAGTTCTCTAGAAACCTAAGTGACTGTGTTAAGTAATTCCAAATGAAGCTCTGCTACTGGCAAAGCAGGTGTGAAGGGCTTCAAAGCAGAGATTCAAACTGCAGCTGAGCTTCAGCTGTGTCAGCCAGGAGTCGTGAGAAGTAGAAGGTGGTACTCATGTGTCTGAAGCGTTAATTTAAACATCCTCAGTGGAGAATGTTTGTGACTTCACATCTATTGGGTCTGGTTGTGCAAAGGCAGGAAAGGGTTATCCTCATGGAAAAAGAAAAGGCAAAGAGAAGGTGATGTGAATTCCCCTGTAGTCAGTGTGATTAGGTGGCAGTTGGGGCTTGCAACTCTTCATCCCAAGGTCTAGCTGCTGGACTGTGCTGGCTAATTTATTGGCCTTCTGTGGACCATATGCATTGGTTGTAGGGACTGTGTGAGGAGCAGTCCTTATATTCAGTGTGTGAATGTAACTGTTGGGACACAAGATTGTTTAGTCTGGCAGGCTGAAGGCTATTGCTTTTGCAGGGGTTTTTTGCATTTTATTATAAATCCTATTACTTTTTGATTCTGGGAATTGAACTTAACTGGACAGCCGCATCGATGGAAAATTGAAATGCTTTATAGAGCAGATAGCTGAGTTTGAATCCTTGTATTTTGAGATTACTTTTTTTTTCTTCCTCTGTAAATGAAATGAATAGAAATGCCTTAAAATAAAGCAGAGTATTTTATAAATACACATTTTTCCTCATATAGAAGGTGGGTGATGTAGTTCCTACTCTCTGGCACAGAACTCGGGGGCTGAAGATTGATCTTTCCTGTCCCTGAGTGTCTGTGACTTGCTTGACAGGCCTGAGCTGGCTCCCAGATGTTTAAATTATCCTCAGCCTGTGATAATTTATTTATCTGTTTATGTGTGTTACCAGAAAAGTATCTCTCTTGGTCTTGACTCATTTGCAGGGGAATCCAGAGGGAACAGTAGCAGCATATAATGTTACTAGAAAGTTTTCCTTGAAAAGTATGTCTGCTTCTGCTTTGGGCATAAGGAGGGCTGGAAACGTGACATTCAGTAATTTTCTTTTCTCCTCCTGACATCCTTGAGACTTTACATTTAAACATGTGGCAAAACCCCCTCTGTCACAGACTTGTCTGAATGTATAGAGCAAGGCTAAAAAAACCCAGGAAACTTTGATCTCTGTACACTTTCAGCCATAAAAAATTATAGTAACACTCAAAGTGTCAGACATTTTTTACTTGTTAAAAGTGAACTATTACGCTGCAGTGATTTATGGCATCACATAAATCTATTGGAGCAAGCAGAAAAATAGTCCGTGTGTGCTGCTGTACGAAGGTAGCAGAAGAATACTTATGACAGTCTGAGTTTGGAAAAAGCATTTCTGTTAAGTTACGTGGTGAAATCACAGGCGTGACTCGGGGCGCTGGTGGAAAAAAGCTGTTGGGGCTAAACAGCTTCTTCTCCACATACTGATCTTTGTGTCCACAGAGGGAGTATCAGAGAGATGCAGGAAAAGCAGCAAGTATTTAGATTACCGTAATTTAAACAAATGAAGACAGAACTATTGGCTTCTCCTCAAGTGTTTGGTGTCTGAAGGTGAGACTGAAAGCAAGCGTTGTAGTGTTCCCACCTCTGCGTATCAACTGGCCTTGGGGTAGATGGCTTTGTTTTCCTGTCACCCTGAAAAGTGGGGATAACAGTTTCCAAGTGTGAAGTTCATGAAGATTTCTTATGAACTTATGCAGCACTTTGTCCTTACAGAGTATTTTCATTGCAGCAGGGATAGAAATAGTCTAAATCGGGATTATTGCTCTAAGTCCATGGTTTTCTGTTCACAAAAAATAGTTTGGTGCATTGCTAAATTTGTGTTTTATCATTGGAAGCTTTTTGCCTTCTGTTGGTAGATGATCCTAGTCTGTCCCAGAGCTATTTTTCAGTGTTACATGTCTCTGGCGTTCTTTAAAACCAATCAACTCTGATGAATTACATGTTTCAATAGGCTAAAATCATCCTAAAGCTTGAATGCCTTCTTCAGAAGAATTCTTCCATGCCCATTCTGACTGTTAAAAGTAGATTTTTCAGCATTCCTTTGTAGGAGGAATAATACAACTCTGTTTCCAAAACACTTATTGATGGTTAAGCGCTGGCTGCTTTCAAAGCTCTTTTTGGAATTGATGTTATTTTACAAATTGAGTGCATGTGAAGCATCACTTATCTTTTAATGGGCTTTGTGTTGCCCTATAGCTTTGGGTTTTAGCAACAGCACAAGCTGTCCCTTTGAGGACCAGGGTAGACCTAAGAGTGGATGTGGCTCTGGCAGAAGAGAAGGAATACTGACTGGTTGGGATTTCTTTAATTTGCAGAGGGTAATCAGTGATTCATGCTTACAACATTGTCATTGGAAATGCTTATTATTTTTCATTGGATTTTTTTTTTCATATTTTTCATTGGAATATTTTTGTTTCATTATTTTCACTGGAAATGCTGAATGTTTTATTAAATTGTAAGAAATTCTAGTTGTAGTTAGCCAGTTCCAGTTGCACATGACTTAATATAGTCTGATACATTTAATGCATAAATGTTGGAGTTCATTCTGGAAAAGAAAGTGCTTCTCTGTCCTTCTGGCTACATGGAGAATGAGTTGTGGCATCTGTCCTGATGACACAGAGAAACAACATGGAATGGTTGAGGCTAGGAGGCAGAAAGAAAAGTGGAGAAATGAGGCTTTATGTGAGTTGGGGAACTTGACTTGGAAACACAATTGCTATTGTTTTCTCTTAGTATCTCTTACAAGACTTTTAGTAAAGCTACCAAGTCAGAACTTCTCTTTGACTTTTCATCTGGGAGATGCTTCATCCAAAAATACTGATCTTCAGGATTCTGTAGCAAAGTCACTGTAGTGGTGTCTGCAAAGAAGCATACCTCCTCTTCACTTGGCAATATGTTTTCCTTTGGATGAGTCCCTTACCAGTATTAAATCAGGCTATCCTCCTTTAGTCTGAGAACATTAATAAGATCACTGGCTAAAATGGAATGTATTCCTAACAGACTAATAAATTAGAGGCAACCCTCAAACCAGAAAATGGACCCTGGTACAAAATAAAGGGTAGCATAAGAGTCATTGTCAGTATTTTCATTCTGAATGCTTCCTTATAAGCAGTAGCTGTATATATTAATTTTGGCACAAAACCTGTGTATGGATTTGGGCAGTGAGCTGGATGCAGCTATTTGGAGTCTTTCCAGGAATTACCATTGAATGAACTAGTGATGAACATTATGAAAAAGCCAAGCTTTTCCACTGACTCCGATAGCACTTTCAAAGGAATCTTTGTTTAAATCAACCAAGTTATTTTTTAGATGCATCAAACTGACAGTTTTCAGAGGCCAGTATCAGGGTAGGGTTGTGTTTTACAAAGAGATGTTTGAGTAACATGCATTATAGCTTTTATTTTATGTATTTGGACTCTTGAAGATGACACCAAGGACAAAAACTAGAAGGGATATGAATCTGTGCTGCTGTGTTGCGAAGGCACTGAAGTCCTTTGGGAAGCAGTAGCTGAGTTTAATCTCTCTTTCAGCTGCCTTTAATAGCATGCCATTCCCTCTACAAGCATTCATAGCCCAGTGCACTGCAGAGTTGGAGTGTTCTGCCAGATCCTTTCTTGAACTGCCGCAGTAGCTTATGTAGTTGTGCCTTCTAACAGCTGGAGATGGGCATTTTAATAGGGTTCAAAATATACTAAAATGAAATCGTTAATTTTTGTGTCCTAGAGAGCAAGGAATAAAATTTGGGAAGAGGGATTGGTCATCCCTTTGATTTTGTGTTCTTTATTCATGTTTTTGACATGTAAAATAGGTATTTCAAGACCTCAGTGGCTTGCCTGCCAAAAATCTGTGCTTTTAATTTGCTGATAGCACCAACTTGTAGCAATGTCCTATGAATTTTCTTCCTTGAGTTCTGAATCATCTCTGCTTTCAAAAACGCTCTGTGTTAGAGGTTTTCCTGTCTAAATACACTCCCACTTCTTGTGCCCTAGAACTGTCTAGAAAGATTGATTTCTGGATAAAGTGCAAGTCAGGGAGTCAGAAGATCTGGTTCCCATTCTTTGTTTCCTGTATGATTTTTGGCAGGTTCCCTCATCTGCACGTTTGAAATAATAACTGCTCTCATCATGGGATTCTGAAGCTATATTAACTGACAGCAATAAAATGTGTTGAGATGTCTAGATGAAAAGGTATACAGTAATGCAAAAATCACAGAAATATGGATACAGGAGCAGGAATTTAAAGCTGATTGTTGTATCGTATTTACTTTGATAAAATACTTGCATGGAGTCCTCATAGTCCAGGCCTTCCAACTGAAACTTACTGGCACATAGGAAGTGCCTGAAGTGAACTGCTGACAAGGCAAGGTTTGTAGGATGGTGGACTTCTAGCTAACACTTTCTGTAGTGCAAATTCAACCGTAGGGTTCCCTTGCCTTTATATACAGAGAAAAGAGGTTTCCTAGTGAAGAGATCACTTGGGATGTGTGAGGTATTTTGTTGTTGATCTTGCATACACTATGAAATTTGGGGCTGTATGCGTTTATTTATACACTACCAATCTAAGCCAGAAACTATGTGACCTAACACTGAGTATCAGAGAGTCAAGGCTTGTATTCTTCCAACAAACCTAGCAGCTATTTGGGTTAAAGGACAGATTTTGAGCAATTTGTCTGCAAATAACACAGATAAAGACTTTGTTAGTGATCAGCAAAAAGGCAAACTGTGCATTCAGCAAGCAAATAGTGTTCAGACCCTTCTAAATAATTATAATCCTTTCTCCCTTTTTCCCCAATGCAGAAATTACCATTATTTAATGTGGCCAGCAGTGTGGAGAACTGGGGTTGCATTAATGATGCCCTTCTCCTTGTTCTTGTCTACCGTGTTTGATCCTGTAGTCAGCTACAAAATAATGTATGGAGTGACAAGGATGGTATCTTGATTGTATCCAGCTGTCTGGAACAAGTCAGGGGCAAAGAGGCCTTCCATGTAGCAGTAGATCCATCCAAGCACCCACTAAAGAATACCAGAAATATTAAAATATAAGCCTGTTTTAAGCCTGTTCTTATCAAAGGAAGCACATTGGTTAGATCCAAAGCCAGCTGTGAAAGTAGTTAGGTTATAGCCACATCTACTGAAGTTAACATCAAAAGTTCCATTTTAATCATGCTTGGGTTTAGTTAGTGTTAAAATCTTTTTGAATACTCGGTTGTATTTCTTTACAACAAGGGAGTTAGTATTGCTTTTGTGTCCTTTTGCTCTGGGGTATGGCTTCCCTGAGTTGTAGGTTCCTTCCAAAGCAAGCTTGGCCTTTTTCATACTGCTTCCAGACACCTTTCTATTCCAAGCATTAGGACTTAGAGGAATTGAAAGTGATCTTTGCACCACTGTGCAGATGTGTTGCAATGTGTCACATCTCTTTCTCTTCAGGTTTGGCGTGAGTTCCCTGACAGGTTGGTTGGTTATCCAGGCCGCCTGCATCTTTGGGACCATGAGATGAACAAATGGAAATACGAATCGGAATGGACCAATGAAGTCTCAATGGTGCTCACTGGGGCAGCATTTTATCACAAGGTAATGTACAACTTGTAGTATACTAATGTACAACAGGAACCTTTTATAAAGAGCTGTGTGTTTTTCTGTCATTGTCCTGTGTTGTGTGGTACTGTGGTTGTTTTTTACAACACTCAGAGTGCCAATTGCAAACTAACCCTAAACTTCTTGCAATTGCAGTGAAAACAACTGATTTGTCTTTGCCTGTAGAATAAAACCATTACCTTCATGACCTTACAGGAGAACTCTTGCCAGTTTGCATGAGCTGTAACTGCACAGTAAATTCTGCAGTGAACGTAGCTTTGGAGCTAGAAGTTCAAGAAAAGAACACAGATTGTAAAGAAATTTGTAAGATGGCTAGGAATTAAGCACCCAAAAATGATTTTGTGTCTGCTAAAGTAGTCGTTGCCTGAAGGCATTATCACAGTTCACCCATAATCCATCCTTACCTTCCTGCTCTTCAGTGACTGAACTATTTAGTCTTATAGTTACTGCATCTGTATTTAACTGCATCTGTATTTAAAATTGTCTTCTCTCTCCCTCTATCCTGCAGTATTTCAACTATCTTTACACCTATAAAATGCCTGGGGACATCAAGAACTGGGTGGATGCTCATATGAACTGTGAAGATATTGCCATGAATTTTCTAGTGGCAAATGTCACTGGCAAATCAGTTATTAAGGTGGGACTTTCCTGCAGTTTAGCTTTACAGAGTCTCAAAACATGATGTATATACTCATATAAATGTATTTAGTAGACTTCAATATATTACTTAATCTTCCTTTTTCTCTCATTGACCCCGGGTTTGGTGTCTTGTTCTTGCATGGTAGAAAAGCCCTTTTGGTAAAACTATGATGCTAAAGAACAAAGAATTATTGTTTTACCAGTTGTTTCTGGTGGTTATTTTAGCCATCTAGATGAGGTCTGAAGAAGGTGATTTAAATGATAGCTATATATATGTGTGTGTGTATGCATATATGTATGCACACACCCACATATATATATTTTAACTATTTGGAATCACTAGCAGAAAGAAATTGCCAACTGTCCGCAGCTCTCTGTGTCATGGCCTGGCAACAGCTGATTTATAGGAATGTTAATTGCAGGAATGTTAATTGCAAGATCAGCTTTAAATGAACTTTTTATCCCTGAATTAATTTCCTGACATGTTTCGACACGTTTTCAGGTCTGGACATTCACTCTGTACATTCATTTCCAAGTGTGTCAAGTTGGAATGAGATTTAGAGGCCACCAGGCGTTACTTCAATTAGCAGGGTCCATTTTCTCCTCTGTCCATCATCATTTACTGGGGCTGGTGGCTGTGTTTCCTAGAAAAGCCTTTAGAAGATAAAGTGTGTGTTTTTGCTGAGAAAGGTTTTGAGCTCTATGAGGGCACAGCAGAGTAATTTGGCACCTCTGTGCGATTCGGAGAGTCTTGCAGGGTTTGCCAGTCAGCTCTAACTGGAGTGAGCAAAAGAGCGTCTGTTGGATTAACGTTACGGTGAAGTATGGGAAGCTATATTTCATCGCTGTTATGGCTGCAAGAACAAATGGTGTTTATACAGGGACCTTGGCAGTGAGAAAACAGTCATTAAACAGGAATTAAGGAGCTTGTCATCGCCACTTCTTTTCAGTTACAGAAGGAAAAAAATCCTTCGAGCCGTTTTTATTGGGCCCCTGTGAATTTTGCAGTCAGCCGGGCCAGATGGAGCTGAATGGAGGAATGGAATGGCTTTTTTCTTCCCTTTTTTTAACCCCCCTCCTTTTTGAGCCAGCTCGGCTTACACTGCAGGCATGTTCAGAGGTATTGCACTGCTCTCTGAGCAAGGAGATTAATGTCCCTTCTGTTGCTATTTGATGATATCTGGCGTGCCTTTCTGCAGGTGACCCCACGGAAGAAGTTCAAATGTCCAGAATGCACAGCAATTGATGGGTTATCACTGGACCAGACACACATGGTGGAAAGGTGAGTGACCACCCTTTATTCCCCTTGATTGCCTCGTTCTGATTCCTTAGAATCTTATCCTGTGTCTCATTAAATTAGGATCAAAAACACTCACTGATTGTATTGCTGTAAATTGCTCATTTTGAAAGAATGTCGCATGGATATGATCAGCAAAAGTCATTCCTACAATGGATGATGTGACACTGAGAAGTGGACTACTACAAGAAAAGACTTTAGAAGGGCACAATTTCGGGCAGCTTTGCTGTAAAGCGTATAGGACACATATATGAAATTCACTACTTTCAGTAATAGCACATTTATGTTTTTCTGTGGCACATCAACTGTAATGAGTATGAGATCGATTTTCTTTTTGAACCAGGCTAGCTTACCAAAGAGAAACAAAGGTATAAGTTAGTCATAATGTTATTTGCATTGATGTTTGTACATTGTCTTTCCTCTAGAGATTGTGAAGCACTTTGCTTCCTCCAATGAAGGGCATTTGCCTCTCTATTGCATGTCACATTTTTTGACAATCCCAGCATTATTATATTTCTGTGAGGTTTAGTTTTGAAATCAAGTTTATATTTGCAAGGCAGTGAATGTTGAGAGTGAATACTGGAAGTTGCTAAGTATAAGAATTGCATTCTCTGCTTGGCAGTAAAATGGCTTTCCAGCCTTGACCAAGACACTAACCTTCCCTCTGCCTTGGCTTCTGAATGTGTAGAATAAGGGAAAGTTCCTTCACTTTTACAAAGCTGTTCAATGCCTGTGTTTGAAAACAACTATGTGATAGAATGGTTTGGGTTGGAAGGGACCTGAAAGCTTATCTAGTTCCAACCCTCCTGCCATGCTAGTTATTAGGTGAAACTAACCTGGGATCTGGAATTGACAAATGCATTTCACCTCAGGCTTCTTGCGTGGTTGCAATCACTCCTGCAAACTTTGGGAAGAATAGTTTGCAGCCTTAGGGTTGATGGGGTAGGTAAGCAGAGGTAGCCATAGTGCTGGAAAAGACACCTGGAGAGGTGACAATAAAAAATACCTGACCTGCATTTAAAATAGGCCATTTCAGATTTGCACTGAGACGCATAAGATGGATATCTTACCAGTTACCATCTTAATAGTGAGGGGTTTTTCTGCCCTTCTCTGCAGCACTCAGCAAACTTGAAGTGCTGTATCCATGTAGTGGCCTTCAGTAATGTAAATGATATTTATGGATTATAATATATGCAGTGAACTAATGCAGAACTGATTAGTAGGTTGGGGCTTATTTACAAGAGGAGTGCATACATGCGTCTGATGTGTAAACACACAAGATGCAACACATACAAACACATATGTAGTTTGGCTGATTGATTATTAACCAAGCATCATGGCAGATACTGAAGAGCATAACCATGAAGGTTAGTGACAAAGTATTTAGATTGGATGTATAATAAGTAGTTAAAAAAGGAGCATGGCAGTCAGAAGTAAAACATGCATCATTAAGATGATAAAAGATACTCTGCAGAAAACCTCTTAAAGGAAGGAGTTGGAAGCTTTGTAGATCTTAAATGTGAGCTGAAGGGGAAGCACAAGAGGTTGTCCTGTGTTTATCAGTTCTTCGCTGGCTTTACACGATGCACTACCTGAAGCCAGATGAGCTTTCCTGTGATCATACTAGTAGCATTACAACAGCACATAGGAATTTTGATCATGAACTAGGTTCTCATTAAGATAAAAACTATGAAAACAGAAGATGGAAAAGTGCTTTTTGCTCCTCAGTGCATTATGATGCTGGGTAAAGGTCATGTTTCCATGTCTATAGCAATTCTTGTATCCTCAGAGTAAAGTATCATTGACAGTTTATTGAGAACATGTTGAAACTGTTGCTTTGCTTCTCTGTAGTTTCCAACAGTTGAGATACCTGGGTTGTGGGACACGTTAGATTGACTGCAAATCCACATACTTTTATTTGCTCAGCCAAAGGAATACGTGCTGGGGTAGAGCCTGAGTGCAAGAGAAAATCTGGGGGGATACACAGTTTGCATGTATTCATTCAGGCTTCATTTTGAAGATCATTAATATACTGAAACATGCTACCCCCAATACCTTCTCACCCTGTGTTGTTATTATCTACATTCAATATAAGGGAGTTATTTGAAAATCTGAAAGGGTTTCTTACTTTGAATGTTCAAAGCTAGTTATTAATTTTAAGTGGGTAATGAATGATAGTAATTCTAGAGCAGTAAGGCTCTTACGGCATCAGGAAGTCCCTGTCATATTATCAAAGAATAACTTTGTACAGATAACTTTACAGTCTTGGGTAAGAAGAACAATACCTAGGGTATCAGGCAAAGAGCCATTATCAGCTCCACTTACAGCCTCCAAAGTGCCTGACTCCTTGTTCTTTAGCGTTCACAAATAACAAAGCAGGTGGTCTGAGCTGATTACTTCCCTGGATATTCAGGGATGAACCTACTGTTTGCAGAACAAGTATTTTAGTGGGGTTGCCGTGGCCATGCACAACATTTAGTGCTACGTTTCTGGTTCAGAAATAGCAGAGAGATGCTCAGCAACTGCCTGATGATTGTTGTGTAAGTGTGAGATGTTTGAGAAGTCATTTGTGGAGATCTGTCCAGGAGGGATGTGTAACTAACCAGTTCTCTTGGGCCTTTTGACACTTCCAACAGAGACAAAGGATAGATGGCACAGTTGAACTCTTATCTTCAGCATTAAGAGGGGGTTTTTAGACCAGTACTGAAGTATGTTTACAACAACTCAAGGGAAAGCCAACACTTCTGTTCTTCCTGCTGTGTAATTTCACTGATAAAAATAAAAGACTTCAGTCCCCAGGGTTATCAAGCTCCATCATTAAAATACATTAACCAAAGAAAGCTTTGAAACAAGAATCCCCTTCTTGCCCTAGGTTAGCCTTTACATCAGGTCACAGATGAAGCTGTAGGAAGATCTCATAATCCCTGTATTTACAGGTGCTGTTTAGCAACAAGTTTTCTGCCTTTAGCATCTTTGCATCTGGCTCTCAAAAAAGAGAAACTCTGTAAACTGCAGCCTAGAGGGCAACTGCCTGTACAGTGAATACAACAAAGGGCTCAGCTGCTTCTGCAGGCACATTAACAGCAGCGTCTTCTTTAGGACATACGCTTATTAGAGTCAAAATAGGAAGCTATTCCCTTATGAAGCAAATGGACCAGGTAACAGCTGGCCAAAGACTGCAGGTGCAGAGTTACCCTGCCAAAAGTCTTTGGGTTATAAGGGAGAGGAAACTGATGAAGAGAGGCCTTACCAGGCATGAAGTTCACCCAGTCTGCCTTGGGCAAGTAGGCACTTGAGTTCTAAACTCACACAATCTTAATTCCTCATTGAGCACAACTGTGTGGTGTCAGCAAAGCAAGTTAAAACCCCAGATAATTCTTGGAAGGAAGCATGCCTTTTAGTATGAATTTGCAAGGCTATTGACACAGCCAAGAAAAACACATCCCTCCATATGAAGATGGCATGTTACATTCTCTTGGCTATCTAGCTTTGAATGTTTAATGTTCTAGATACCCTTTCTGGTTTCTAGAGTCATAGAATAGTTTGGGTTGGAAGGAAACTTAAAGCTCATACAGTTCCAACCCCTGCCACAGGCAGGGACCCCTTCCACTAGAGCAGCTTGCTCCAAGCCCCTGTGTCCAACCTGGCCTTGAACACTGCCAGGAATGGGGCAGCCACAGCTTCTCTGGGCACCCTGTGCCAGCACCTCAGCACCCTCACAGGGAAGAACTTCTTCCTTATATCCAACTTTAAGTGTCCCCTGTTAAAGTGTAAAGCCATTACCCCATGTTCTGTCACTACGGTCCTTGATGAAGGACTTACATTGTCCAAAAGTGGCAAAGGTTTTGGAATTCAAGTGATTTAGTTCAGTGCAGGAAGGAGATGCTTTTCCTTCGGAAACATTTTGTGGCTTGTGCATGACATTTCTTTCATCTAAAAAAGCCTGTTTCTGATCTTTGAATTTGATATTTCCTGAGGACTAACTTTTCTAATTCAGCCAGAGTGATTAGAACATACTGGGTTTTCCATTTCCTCATTTAACAATGAAGTGGTTTCTTGGTGGTTAAAGATGCACTGTACTGGTCTTACATGGTCTTGCCACTAATGGTCTGCTGGAATGGTCTTGCCACCAGAATAAGTTTGGCTATATCAGAGCATCATAGAATAGTTTGGGTTGGAAGGGACCTTCAAAGGCCATCTAGTCCAATCCCTGTAGAAGGATTCCATCTCAATACTTTCTCATAAGACCTCATCTTTGATGTGGCAGTATAACCTTTGAAGGGAAGAGGTCACTTTTGTCTCCATTACCCATTCAGTCCTGTCTTTTGCTTAGCTCCGGTTGTGACAATGGCTGATCTGATGTGTCCACCTGCCTACCAAGCAGCAGGCTGAAATAACTAATTCATTTCACACTGGCCACCAAACAGCTGTTACATTACAATGTCTTTCAGTCATTACTGTCAGAGGCAGGATTTGACCCAGTAGACTGGAATTATTCTTGTATTCCAGAGACCAGTGAGGGCCAGCAGCTGTGCAAACTCCTCACATGAGCATCACTCAGTGCACCTACCTCCTCGCCTGAGAAGTCTCTGGTTTTCCTGCCACAAGACTTCTCCAATGCACACACCTTGGATTACAGTTAGCCATGTTTCTCAGAAGTAACAGATCATTTGGAAGTGTGGCCTTACCTGAAAATCAGATGTGTTTAAGGTATCTCATCTTGGGCAACAGATTGGTGTTCCAGGAGAAAACACTCAGTTCCTGGTTTCCATATTACTGTAACCTTTCTGTGCCTAAGGACCAAAGCTCACCCTCCTCATGGTTCATCTTGTTATTGAAGAGATTGTGAAGAGACTTGGGTCTCTTCACTGAAGTCCTGACTGATGACTCCTTTGCTGTTCCAGATCTGTGCTACCCGGGAGAAAATAGTGCTTGAGCCAGATCCAAAGGTTGCTTTCCACTGCACTGAGTTTCCTCTTACACTCTGAATTCCTTGTTTGTTTCCCAGCCCAAAGGTTTGAATCTGGAGACAGGAAGAAGACAAGGCTAGGTTGGACGAGACCTTGGGTAATATGGTTTAGGGCGAGGTGTCCCTGCCCATGGCAGGGGGGTGGGAACTTGATGATCTTAAGTTCCTTTCCAACCCTAACTATTCTATGATTCTATGATTCTAAGAAGTATGAAGGGATGAGAACACAGCGGGAAGTGAAATATCTGCATTTACCTGTACATAAATATTTTATTGAAGTATCACCCCATATGAATTAGTTTTTTCTGCCACTTTTCTCATGCCATAAAATGGTCTGAAATGTGACTATTGTAGCTTAAAACAGGCACATAGAGATGTAGCACATTAACAACCTGGACTTTGTGCTTTCCAGTCATGTAGTTAAGGAGGGAGCCATGGGATGGCTCAGAGGCTGAGGAATTGATTTTGAAAGCCAGTCTTGCTGTCCCATCTACTTCAAAAGAGTATTTGGGGCAGTGCTGAGCAGTCCCCATCACAAAGCTGTCACACTCAGTTGCTGTGATTGACCGGGTCTGTTGAGGAAAATTATCCTGGAGCCACAGTGACCCCCTCACCCTTCGAAGGAGTCGGGAGAGGGTGCAGTGGTTGTAGAGCAGGGGACCAGCTCTGGGACTGCCTGCAGCACGTCAGCCTCTGTATCTGAGTCAGAATACTCATTCACTTTGTGTTTTTGCTTTTGAATGGCAAAAGAAATGTGACCTGTTTTCTTGTAGCTGTCTGATATTATGTGTTAGGGACTGCTGTCATGGTTCTTGGTGTCTCAGGTTCTTAAAAGCTGGTTTATCAAGTACACAGCTGGTGTTAGCTGAGCTGCAGGGGGGATGAGACAAGCTTTTCCCTGCCTTGCTTCCAGGTAGGGAAATTCTTTCAGTGAAAGAGTTAAAGGAGCAATGTAAGGTTAAACATCTGTGTGCTTGATTTTTGAAGCACATGGCTGTTCCCTTCCGCAGCATTACTGACACCTGAGGTTATTAAAACTGAAAGAGTCATCAGCGGTCCCATCTTTTCTGTGCTGATGTGCCTTAACTGCTCAGGATCTTTGTATTTAGACAAGGAAGATAAACTGATTGGTTTCATTTTAGAGTTTTAATTCAGCTTCACTTTTAAGTTACAATGCAATCAGTGCTGGCCATACATGTTTATTTCTGTGGGAAAAGATAGAGCTTCTGAAGAAGCCTGAAAAAAAACAGACTTTTACTTCGAACTCCATTTTCACAAAGGCTTGGCTTTTGCAAAACCCTTATTATGAGCCAACCTGACCCAACAGTGGCCCTTTAAGAGACATGTTGGCAGTTAATCTGTTCTGGTTTACAGCATGTACATTGCTTTAAGAATGACTGGAATTCTAGGGGGAGGGAGAAGGGAAGCTTTGACCTCCATGTGCACATGTGCTGCTGCCAGCATCCCCTTGCTCGTCTCTGTGATTAAATGGATAAATCAAAGAACACCAGCTTCTTTGCAGTTCTCTTTGCAGTGAGGCTCTCTTTTTTAGTTACTAGTAACCAGCATGGCTGAAATACTTCCAAGCACAAGAGGGAAGGCTTCTCCCAGTTATGTTGGTGTGGGAGCTGATAGCCAGCCCAGTTGTTGGGTTCTTAATGACGCTGCTTTTCCCTTTCACCAGGTCCGAATGCATCAATAAGTTTGCCTCTGTCTTTGGGACCATGCCTCTCAAAGTGGTGGAGCACCGTGCTGACCCTGTCCTGTACAAAGATGACTTTCCTGAGAAACTGAAGAGCTTTCCCAATATTGGCAGCTTGTAAAGGCAGCTGTGAGACAACCCTGAGTGATGAAAACGACAGCTGAAAAGGTGCTAAAAGGGAATTAAAAGGAATATGTGGCCCTGAAGAATCGCTAGAGTGGGTTACATCTGAGGGAGATGGGAATGCATGTTGCATTCTGGTATGTTGTCTTCCTTTTACACTGCACAGAGGTGTAATAGAAAGCTGAAAAACTGCTTCTCTTTGGATCACAGAGGATTGAATCTGTTCATGGGCCCTCCAGAAATGCCCCCCATGCACTTTTCTCCAAGGGAGACTTTATGCATCTGAAAGAATAAACCAGAATCTCGCTCTCTGACTGGCATGACTGACCTCTCCTATCAAATGTGCTGCAACTCTCTGGGTTGTAGTATTCACCCAAAGCAACTGTCTGCAGTGTATAGCTGCTCCCTTTTCAGAGGAGCTTATTCCCTGTGTGGCTGGTGAGCCTCTGTCTTTTGAGCTTAATTGTTGGCTTAAGCAACTGTGTAACAATCATTTTCTTCTGCATAGTGAGACAAGCATTTATCTTTTTACAGCATCAGCAACAAAAAGCCGTGCGTTGTCACATGCCTTAAAGGGCAAAGCATTTTGTGTTTCATAAATTATGGTGGTGCAGATTGAGACACGCAGCAGCTGGGTGGATGGTCCCCTTCAGAGCAGAGACCTGCAGGAGGAGAACCCCAATTGCTGCACCTCTTCTTCTCAGGTTTTCTGCTACATCCATGCAAGAGACTGTGACTCTTTGTCAAAACTGGTTGTGTTACAATGGAAAAAAAGATGTGTCTTTCAGTCTTACTATGTTTTTTATTTTCATTATCAAAACAGTGGCCAGGTTACAGTTTTATGTCACAGCCATAGGTAAGAACAGTTATAAAGTAAGTTTCTTCACATCTGAATCCTCTTCAGCAAGCATGTGTTGTAGTATTGATTTGTAAAACCCTTAAACTTCCAAATTTCTCGGTTACAGCTTCCATGTGGGGCGATGTGTGTATGTACAAGACACTATTAATGCACACTTACAGATTCCTGTGAATTGCCATTCAGTCTTCTGCTTGTAGTTTAAGGAGCAACAGGCTCCCACTGAAACATGCAGCACTGGAATTGTTTCTCAGTGCTGAAATGAACCTGAATTAGAAAACTAAATGCAACAAAATGAGAAATAAAATTGCCTGGACTGTTACTTTTGCCCTTCAGTGTTAAAGAGGATCCCAAGTTGGGGTGGGAAAAGAATCTCTTTTCCATCACCTCTGATAAAATGTTTGTTACCAGATACGGGTGATTTCACTGTCTTTTGAAACCTCCATTACTGCCAACTACAGAGACAATCCTACTTGATGGGCTGTTTTTCTGTTTCACTGCAAGCAACCTTATTCCTCAGATTTTGCCAAACCCCAAACAATAGGACAAGTGTTAGGCATCACGGTTCACCCCCTCTCCTAAGCTGGATACGCAGCAATGACAGAAACCAAATGAAAGTCAGGCTAGAAACAGGAAACATCTGCTCCTATTTGTCTCACCCCCACTAAGACTTATCTTATTGCCCAATGCAGTGGATGTGCTGTGAATGAAAATCATATTGGAACAATAGCTCTGAGGGGATGCTTCACTTCATAACTCCCCTGGGATGTGCCTGTAAACTGCATCGTCTGATTCTCTGGGAACATTTAATTACTAGTAAATGTTTTTCCCTGCAGTCTTTGTTTCATTCCTAAGTTGCTGTGGGAGGGGGCATTGGGAAGCTAGGATAGCTGTTGCAGTGATAACAACTGCTGTCTGCACAGTGGGTGTCACAAGAGAGGAGGAGGTTTGTCGCTTGCTGTTCCTCTTTTACAGCCTCTCAGGTTCATTGACATGAACTTTCTTTGTGGATCTTCCCACTGATTTATGTCGTGGTGCTTGAGCATCAGGAGATACCAACATAATTCCCTTGAGTAGTTTGCTTTGAAAGGGTCGTTGTGACAGTGCAGTAGTCACTTCAGTTTTGGCTGTTCTTTTAGGGCTGATCTCAGCTTGGCAGGCCAAAGCAGTTTAACTGAGTTACATCTTCCTTACTCAGAGCAGTGAAGCTGCTGTGATTTCCTGGTTCTTTCTCAGCCAGTTTTGCACAGTGTTAAAAGGCACATGGAGGGTTTAAAATGTTTGGTGGAATATTATGAAGTGGGGACAGCCTAATCAGCCCTCCTAAATTGATTTACAGTCTCAGGTCAGTAGGAAGGCAACAGGCCCTTGTGCCTGCATCCCAAAGCATCCACAAAATGTCCAGTGACCTAACATCATGTACTATCCTTTGGCATTTTACAGTTGCATCTCATTTAGATGGTAATTTCTCTCTTGTTTTGTGCCATGGAGAAAATGGGCAATTAACTGTAAAAAAAAACAATGTAAAATGGTCTGCTTTCCCCCATGTTTGTAATTGTGATGTTCCTGATGGAAAATGTGAAGGGAAGATGTACCTGTATGTCTGATTTCAAATGGGCTTGTTGTCAATCTTTAAATCATTTTTAACTTTTCATTGTATATATATTATATTAAAAAAAGGTTAATATTGGTATATTAAAAAGTAAATCCATGGAGTATTCATTTTGTTTCCCTTCTGGAGCAGCACAAGGAAACACGGATGCATTTAGAAGGGAGAATTGCAGCGACAGGCTGTTTTACTACATAAATCTGTGTTAAACTCAAATATCCACACTGTACTTTAGAAAGATCTGTCAGTGTTTTGTCTTTCCCATAACTGGAGTTGGATGGTCGTCTTTGAAGTAGAAGTTGGCTTTGCACGAATTCATCCCAGTCACCTTTTTGAGGAGAGTAGATGTTACTCTAATTTTCTGCCAAGGTTTGACAGTAGCATTTATCTTGGAGAAATAGGGAACAGATCCTTTCTCTTCTTGTGAAGAGAGACAGCAAATGTTAAAGAATAGTGCTTCGGAGAAAAGAGCTTTGATGGAGCTGTGGAGACTGTGGAATCCAGTGTGGTGGCAGCTCTTTGTTTCCAGAGGTGCTGCAGCACTGGGGTGTGCTGCTTGTGCATAGCAATAGGTGTGATGGTGTGATGAGCCATAGTGCTTGCCCTGCCAGTAATGTCTTAAGGATACATTTTTAGCATCACCAACTCTCCCTACAACATGTTGACTCTTTCCTTCCTCACAGCTCCACTATCTCATTACAGGACATGCTGACTCAAGCTGTAATGTTCTGAATTACTGTCTCCTGCCATCTCCTGCTCCTACTCCTGAACCTCCTGCCATCCATCATGCTTCCGCTGGTGCAGTTCAAATATGCCTTACTGCAGCAAGTAGTTTATCCCTGTCAATTATCAGTTCAAGGGCCTTTTAAACTCCAGGGCCTTGGAGACACAGATAGCACAATAATTGCGAGGTGGGATTTAGGAGATGTTCAGCACCTCAGGCTCATTTTGCTTTTAGACTGTATTGGTGAGTGCTGAGCACTCTGGAAGAATGCGATACTGAGATACATGAAACTGGATTTAGGTGGGCAATTTTAATGTTAAAATCCCTTCAAGATTTGGCATAAACACCCTCCATAATGATTGTCTGGTACTTTGGGTGCTTCTCAAAGTAGAGCGCCTTTTCACCAGGAAAATGATTACTTGGTAGTGCATAAATCTTCTGCCAGGCCCTTTCCCATGGAAGCTGCTGTCGTAACAGGGCTACAGCACAATACAGGAGAGACAAACTAAAACTGCTGGTGCTGGTGAGAAGATGGATTTTAAATCCCATGGCCAGAGATCAGACAGAGTGAGTATGAATTTTTTCATCATTCTTCATAAAGACTTGCATCTTTAAACAATGTATTCTGCAAAGTTGTGTTAGATTAAATATATGCTAGAAAATGAGCCTCCAGTTGGTCTAGTTGCTAACTTCAGTCTGGTCCTGAAAGATTGGGAAGGTAGATATTCCACCTGTATTGTCTTTTCCTTTTGATTTTTAGGCTGGAAGCAATCATTTTCTGACAAAACCTGCCAGAAAACTCTGAGCATGGTATTCTATGCATCTTTCTGTAGGATCTGAAGGTTATCCATGAGCAGGTAGTCACTTCAGTCCTCTTGCTCACATTGATATGTAAGCAGAGGCATTTGCTTAGTGGAAAAATAGGTTAGATTGTGCTTTACTCTTGAGTCATGGATCCTTCAGTTGTACCTTGCACTGTTGGGAGTGCATGTAGGATGGTGTAAGTTCTTTTTATGATATATATACATATATATATACACATATATGATGCCTTTTTATTATATACTTAGATACAGTCTGCCACCGCTGTATCTAAGCACAGTACATTGAGCTGCATGGTCCTCCTGCCTTGGGTATAGATCAACCTGGAACTGCAGATAGGGAAATGGAGAGAGCCCATCATATACCCAAAGCCTTAGGAGCTGTGTGGGTTAAAACCAGGACTAAACCCCACTACCCAAGCCTGTGTTTTAGCAGAATGACCACACTTTTGACTGAAGTGTTTGTTTAGAGTTTGGGGTAGCTCAGTACCAAGGCAGAGGACTGTTAGCCTTGACATTGAGTCAAGCCTGCTCTGGCTTGAAGCCATTTAGTGACATTCCTGGTGCACTCTGTGTAATTTCAGCCTGATGGAAAGGGCTGTAATGAAGTCCCACCTCTGCTGATCTTCAGGATTCCCCTGTCTGCAGCTTCTTGTGGTTGCTTTGAAAGCGAGTTGTGTTTCCCATTAAAGGATAACAGCGACAATTGAGGCAATTAAGTGGAGTGGCATGGAGCTAGCAGCACACAGGGAGTTTTCCGACTGGAAACAGGGCAGCTCAAAGGTTCTCCCTGCAAGGTTGCCTGTTTGTTGTCTTCATTTGTCTGCAAAGGATCCAGTAATTCCCCTTCACATTTCCTTTACTCATTTTAAATGCCTGTTTACTCGACTCCAGACAAGCAGGACAGCGCTGCAGTGGCTGGGGGCTGAGATCAAGGCAATTTTGTCCTGGTTTCATTAGGTCTGCAGACTTGAATCAGTGCTCACTACCAGACAGTATGCAGGGTGGGGAAGACAACAGATAAGATGGGCAATGGGATAACTGTGTGTCTATAAATAACCCATGTTGTGAGTATTTCTACAGAGTCATAAGAAAAAGGAACTACCAGCTCAATAATTCACATCTATTGGATTTCTAACCTAAATTTTAGTTGGTGGAGGACTGGAAAAAGGTGAAAGCTGGATTGCTTAACCAGGAATTTTGGCTCTACAGGCCTGTGTGAGGTTTTCCACATGTGATATGAGATGTGGTTGCTCTTGCACACTGTGCTTTTAAAGGGTGAAGCTTCTCTCTTCTACCCCTTACCCCAATTCTGTACAGCAATGGGAACCTGTAAAACTATAAGCCAAAGCCCGGGAATGACTGAAAAGTGCCACTTATGGACATCCACCTGCCCAGTGGGGACATCAGTTACTTGTCCAGTAGATAAGGCCATAGTCTTTTAGAAGTTATCTTTTGCATGTATGTATCATAGAATCCCAGACTGGCTTGTGTTGGAAGGGACCTTAAAGCTCATCCAGTTCCAACCCGTGCCATGGGCAGGGACACCTTCCACTAGAGCAGCTTGCTCCAAGCCCCTGTGTCCAACCTGGCCTTGAACACTGCCAGGGATGGGGCAGCCACAGCTTCTCTGGGCACCCTGTGCCAGCGCCTCAGCACCCTCACAGGGAAGAGCTTCTGCCTAAGAGCTCAGCTCAGTCTCCCCTCTGGCAGGTTCAAGCCGTTACCCTTGTCCTGTCCCTACAGGCCCTTGTCCCAAGCCCCTCTCCAGGTTTCCTGCAGCCCCTTTAGGCACTGGAGCTGCTCTAAGGTCTCCCCTTAAGGAGCCTTCTCCATGCTGACCCAGCCCAGCTCTCTCTGTAACTCAATGCACTCAAGGAAAACAGTTTCTCACCTGCTGCTCTGCCTGTTTGAAAACTGTTCCTTTTGTGAAACCTTCCCTTCAAAGGGAGGGCCAGGTCTCAGCTGGATGCTGGGCATGGATGCTGCTGCGTGCCTTGGGGAACACTAGCCCCTTTGCCACACTTCATCCAACCAGGCAGGGGAAAAGGCTCGGAGCCGAAAGGACCGTAAAATGAGACCCAGGAATTCAGCAAGGAATTAGCCAATGTGCTGGGTATGGATGCAGCCAAAGGAGCAGATCCCTAACTCGGAGCATCTGTCTTTGCCCCATGAGTAAGTTATGAACTGAAAAGCAAGAGAAAGTGGAAGATCCTTTCACAAATAATAAACACTTGTTTGTCTCAGATTAAATGCAACACCTTTCCATGTGGGCTCCAGCTGGCTGTAAGTAGGTGCACCTTGCATGGCTGTTCCCGTCCTTGCCCATGAGAAGATTATTGTATATCCATCTGCTTAAAGGTTAATAACCTGCTTTTAAAAAGAGGAAGAAAAAAAGGGCAAATCTGGTTAGTTTACAGGAAGAAAAAAATTGTTTTTCATTAAAACTGCCCGAACTTTGCCCTGCCTCGAAGTCTCATTCTGCAGCAGGGAAGGAACGCGTTAACCGAGGTGCTGTAGCCACATCTCCCAGAGAGAAATTGTTCCATGTGTTTTAAACAGCTCTTGTAATGCCAGTAGGGAAAGTGCAGCTTCAAGCAAAGAATGCACGTTTCTGATCTGGGACCTGCCACTATCAAGAGTTTATAGGGAGACTTTTTAGCTCTTTGGCAGCGTTCAAGCCAGGAGCAATTTCTGTTGTAAACCCATACAACCAGGATGTTACTGAAACTGGCTTCAGGCTCTCAACACCCTGAGCTCTGCCAACATCTGGAGGATCTGGCTTTGAGTGCTTGGGAAGGGAAGGAATTTTTCTCCTCCAAGTGAGAGGAATGGATAAGCTTGCAACAGCACCTGCATTATCCATTTCTTTGAAAGATGGAAAACAGCCATGCTCCATCTGAACCGAGCTGATGCTTCCAGCCAACTGATGGAAAGGCCAGAGGGGCTCTGTGGCTTTGGTGGGTCGTTGACAGCTGCTGGGCACCTTCTCAGCTCTGCACAAATAAGAAAGATCACAGCATGGTTTGTGTTGGAAGGGACCTTAAAGCTCATCCAGTTCCAATCCCTGTCACAAGCAGGGACACCTTCCACTAGAGCAGCTTGCTTCAAGCCCCTGTGTCCAACCTGGCCTTGAACATTGCCAGGGATGGGGCAGCCACAGCTTCTCTGGGCACCCTGTGCCAGCACCTCAGCACCCTCACAGGGAAGAGCTTCTTCCTTGTATCCAATCTAAATCTCTCTGTCAGCTTAAATCCATTCCTCTCATCCTATCACTCCATGCCCTTGTCAAAACTTCCTGTCCTACCTACTTCTCTTCTACTCTCCTCTCTTCCCTGTGGCCAGTCTGTGCCGGGTATGGATGCGGAAGGTGCTGTGTGCTGGGTATGGATTTGGAAGGCGCTGTGCAGTGGGTATGGATGCAGGAGGCACTGTGTGCTGGGTATGGATGCAGAAGGTGCCATGTGTTGGGTATGGATGTGAAAGGCGCTGTGTGCTGGGTAGGGATGCAGAAGGCATTATGCACTGGGTATGGATGCAGAAGGCTCTGTGCACTGGGTATGGATGTGGAAGGCGCTGTGCACTGGGTATGGATTTGGAAGGCGCTGTGTGCTGGATAGGGATGCAGAAGGTGCTGTGTGTTGGGTACGGATGAGGAAGGCGCTGTGTGCCAGCTATGGATGCAGAAGGTGCTGTGTGCTGGGTATGGATGCAGAAGGCGCTGTGCACTGGGTATGGATGTAGAAGGTGCTGTGTGCCGGGTATGGATGCAGAAGGTGCCATGTGGTGGGGATGGGTGAGGAAAGTGCCATGTGCTGGGTATGGATGCAGGAGACACTGTGTGCTGGGTATGGATGCAGAAGGTGCTGTGTGCCAGGTGTGGATGTGGAAGGCGTCATGCTGTGGGTATGGATGTGGAAGGTGCCGTGTGCTGGGTATGGATGCAGAAGGCACTGTGCACTGGGTATGGATGAGGAAGGTGCTGTGTGCCGGGTATGGATGTGGAAGATGCCGTGCGTTGCGTATGGATGCAGAAGGCGCTGCCGGAGCAGCCGTGGCTCCCGGGAGCTGCGGGCAGGATGTTCCTGTGCCGGGACCCATCTCTTTGCGCGGGGCAGAGGCAGCAGCCCGTGAGCTGCCACCTGTTGTTAATCTACCCCAGCTAATCCCCCCCTGCGCTGCGTCAGCGGTTCAAAAGGGCACTGTTGGGATCCTTTGCCAGCTCCAATTAACGTGAGGTTCTGGAGGCCCCTCTGATCGCGTTTCATCTCCAGGAGTCAGGAACAAACCAGCCACATCGCACTTGGGAGGAGAGGAGAGAAGGAGTTTATTGCAAACCAAAACAACAACAACACCCTTTGTGTCCCCCGCTCTCGGCTGGGGCCCGATGGGAAGTTGGGGCTATTCCCAATGCGGCTGCTCCATTAAAAACTGGGAAAATCAAAACTGGTGCCCTGGAATTCCACCCTTTTCCCCCCAAAAAACAACCCCTGCAAGTGCAGTAAGTTACTTCAGAAAAGGTGAAAAAGAGCCAAGCTGCAAGAGTGTTTCTTCTTCTTTAATATTCCACTGTAATGAACTGGTAATACATGGTTGCATAGGCAATAACATTGCATGGCACAAACCTCTCACATGGCAACATTTTTAATGATACTTTTTTTGTTCTTTTTTTTTGTCATTTTCCTGATCTTTTTTAGTACTTTTTTTAACATATTTATTATTAACATGTCCTACCCCAGCCCCTTAAGCTAAAGGAGAGAAAAAATATAACCCACAATAAAAGGTTGCGTTTATACAAGGTTACAATATTTTACAACAAAACCAACCCAATAGTATTGATTGAGGTTTGTTTTCTTCCCTTTCTCCCGGCCTCTCTTTCAATCACTGCACACCTAAACCGATATATTATTATACATTGAAAACTGTCCTTCAAAATCAGTAGTATAAAAGTCCTAGCTCTACCTTCCTACCTAGCTATGTGGGGGGGAGTGGGGAACCGTGTTACCAGCAAAGAGTTAAGGGGGTGCAAGGCTGCTGCGCTGCCTCTTCCCAGCTCCCTTCGGAAGCTGCAAAGGGCTGAATGACTTCCCATCCTATCCCATCCCATTCCCCCCCTTCCCATTTGGGTTTAATTTCTCCCTGGGTCTGTTTGCTTTTTGCTGTGTCAGTCAGAGCAGCAAAATAAACACGGGGCTCTGCCTTGGCTTGATTGTTTTCCAGGCCTTTTCCCAGGAAACCACCTCTTTTTGCTTTGGTTTGTTCAGAGAAGGTTTTAAAACATGCTGCCCGGCATGGATGTGTGCTGGGAATCAGGGAAATGCCATCTTCCTGCCCCAAAACCACATCCATCGATGGAGAAACCTGGCCAGCATCCCTGCTTTGCACTGGGGATACATGGTCCAGGCTGGTGTCCCCATTGCTATGGGGCAGGTGAAGCCATGTGTGTTGCAGCTCTGCGACCTCATTGTCACTATGTGTGGCCTTTGCTAGTGCTATGGGAGCAGCTCAAGCCAGGCATCCTATGTCAGGGATATGTGCTCCAGCAGGGATGCACACGCACTTATGTTGCCATGGGCTCTATAGGAGAGGGAGGTTGGTTCTCCTTCCCCTTGTCTTGCTCCTCATCCCTGTGGGCTCTACCCAGCAGTGAGACCTGTGCTGAGCAGCATACCCAAGAGGAGGCTGGAGAGCTGGCTGGGAGCTGGGATTGGATGGTGGGTGATGGCCCAAAGGGCTGACCTGGTCCCATCTTGGTCTTCTCTATAAGCTTGTTCAGGCACAAGAGGCTCAGCCCTCAGAGTCTGGACTCTTCAAGGCCCAGCAAGCCCAAACCTCATTCACCACTGGTTTGCAGTTGCTACCAAAGCACTAACTATGGCTCATAAGCAAGAAGTGCTCAGCAGTGAGTGGTACCCAACCGCTTTTAACCCACGCTGCTCTTGCTATTTGCATCCTCCCAGTCTCAAAGCTCTGGGACATCTCTGGTGTTCCTAACCATGGGCAACATAAGGCAGACCCTCCTCGTAATGTACCTGCTACACAGCCGGGACCAGGGCTGCTTTGCTACCTGGAGAGGGTGAACCCAGCTCGCTGGGTGCTGTGCCCACAGAGGATGCCACCACAGGCATGGAGGGTGCCCATAGGACAAGCTGGGGCTTGGGAGGTGTATCGATGGCTGGGGACGAAGCTTGCAGCTTCGAAGGTAAATCAATGTATGGACAGGAGTAAAATACTAAATAAGAAATAAATAGAGAAGAAAGTCATAAATAGAGCTGAAAGGTATTAAAATAATAATAATTACAAAAGGCATTGTTATGGTAACTTGAGATTGCAAGGACAGCACTGACCCTGTGACCCTTAAGAAATGCGGTAGCCGCAGGTTGGCTTAGATTAAGATACATATATATATATAAAGTATATATATATATTTATACAGTTTTTCTTGTTAATTTAATAGCTAGTTTAAAAAAACCCTTTTAAATTAATTAAAAAAACGTGTGTAAATACAGATGCACGTAGCTTAAAACCTGCCAGAATAGCTGCTTGTGGAGATGTGGCTGAGGGAGCACCTTGCAGCCTGACCCATGGATGGGGGCACAGGGGCTGTGCGAGGCACAGGCAGTGAGGAAGGAAGCCTGGAGCCAGTGGGCTCTAGGGAACAGCATTCCCCCTTGGATCGTGATGCTTCCAGGCAAGCTCAGGTCCAGGCACGTGTGTGGTGATTAAAATAGATTGAGCCCAACATGTGCTTTGCACATGGATTTTAAGGTGAGAGAAAGTAGGGGGGAAGCCTCTGTAAATGCCAGTCTGCTGCCAGGAGGCTCTCCTGTCTCTAACAAGACAAGGGATATGGCACTTAATCATAGAGTCACAGACTGGTTTGGGTTGGAAGGGACCTTAAAGCTCATCCAGCTCCAACCCCTGCCACAGGCAGGGACACCTTCCACTGGAGCAGGTTGCTCCAAGCCCCTGTGTCCAACCTGGCCTTGAGCACTGCCAGGGATGGGGCAGCCACAGCTTCTCTGGGCACCCGGTGCCAGCACCTCAGCACCCTCATAGGGAAGAGATTCCTTAACTCCAACCTAAATCTCCCCTCTATCAGTATAAAGCCATTCCCTTGTCCTATCACTACATCCCTCTGGACTGTTAAACAGCTCGTGTGAAACCGTAGCCCTGTGTATGTCCATGAGGAAAAGTTACCCTTTAACTTCATCAGGGAATGCAGCTAAGCTCTTGAATGGCTACATCCCTCCATTGGAGCTGCAGACCATGTGGAACCCATCCCCATGTTCCTGCCTGCCCCACTGCCCCTCCTCAGCTCTGCTTCTTGCTACTTTGCCTTGTCTTGGGCTGTTCAGGCAGGAGCCCTTCCTGGGATTGCCTCCTGGCCATGGGAAGCATCACGTTATACCTGGGATAATGTTCCTGACGCTGTGCTCAGCTGCCTGCACAGTATCTGCTGGAGATCCACCTCCTGCCACTGGTCCCTGGGTGCTTGGTGGGGTGACGTCCACCTCCATCTGCTCAGCATGATCCTGCCTGGTTCAGTGATGAGCATCCCTTCTAGCACCTAAACCATTATGTCCAATGGCTCAGATGAATGTTTAGCCTGGGACATAAGTCCTGGCTGCTGGTGATGAGAGATGCCCTCGTTGTAGACATGGTGTGGTTAAATGTGATGCCCTGTGAGTACCAAAGAAGGCATCTCTTGGCAATTCAGAGGAGAGAAAAGAGACAGGACTCCTGGTCTTATGCCAATAAATACATATTACATCTAATCTAGCAGTGGTGTGCCATTTAGGTAGTGCGTGGCAGTCTAGAAATGCTTGTATATTAACCTGAAACCATTGGGTTGTAGCTTATTTGGAGCCTTTTCCAACACCACTGTGCCTTGAACTACAAGACCCCCTAACACTGAGCACGAGGAGATAGGGCAGGCTGATGCACAGATTTTTATGGGAGTAAAATCCCGTATTTCCCTTGTGAATCTTGGATTCACTCAATCTCAGCCTGTATAGCCACGCTGTGCGGGTGCTCAGCTGATCCTCAGCTTCTCCTTGGTGAGGGTTCAGTGGGGAAAAGGATGCTCCAAAACCATTCCTAGCACTACAAGATCATCGGAAAGCTCTGGGAGCAAAGGGGATCTTACCGGGTAGGACGGGGAGAAGTGGGGATGCACATTGGCTCAAACCAAGCAAGTTCTGCCGCCTCCTGCTCCCTCCGCACTGTGGCGAGGATCCAAGTGGCTGGAGATGGAGCGGATCCAGACTTGGGTCCCTTCCCAGCCTGCTCCCTGTGCCGTTGCCCATTCCCTGTGTGCAGCAGGGGTGAAGGGCTGCAGGAGGGGCTGTCACTGCTGTGTCTGACCCCAGGACATGAGGAACGCGATGGCCTCGCACCCATGGCTCTGTGTGTGTTCCTTGGAGCAGTCTCACTGGGGAGCTGTGCTCCCCTCCCATTGAAGATCGCAATTCCCGACCCAGGGAAAGCCAAAGGAAGCGTTTTCCTACCCCACCATCTGTGTGAGCCTCAGCACTGACCAGGACCATGGCAAAGCAAACCCCAGTTGGTCCCTGGGGCAGCGAGCTGTGCTGGGAAGCTGTTGTGTGCTGGGGTGGGTGACTAGAGGCAAAGGCTCTCAGTGTGGTACCACTGTGCTCTGTTGGGAAGAGAGGCATCCCCTTCACAGGCCTCCATAGCTCTATGGCTCTATAGCTAGCTCAGTAGCTCTGTGCTATGGATGGAAAGGAAGCAAGGTAGAAGGTGAGCTAATTTGCCTTCTTTCTAGCCTTTAGCATCTTCCCAACCCTGCTCCCAGTTGTGGCTCCCGCTAAAAGGATGGGAGCAGAAGTGTCTCTTTGCTGGTGCCAAAGTCCCCATCCAGTCCCCTGCCCAAGGCAGAACAGATCTGAGCAACGCTGCCAACAACAGAAGGAGAAGATGTGTTTGGGTGTGTATGTGGGATGGGAGATGCTGCTGACACGCCAGCGAGCTCCTCCTCTTTGGAAAGGCAGATCTGGTGTCAGAGAAAGGAGCAGGGAGAACAAAAATGCCCAGGTTATTGGGGAGGTGAGAAGGGACGCATCCCAACCCGGATCTCACTGGTGATGCTCCACGCGCCTGAATCCCAGGGAGCTGGGAGCCGCCGCGTTCATGCTGGGAACACTCCACTTACGTTAACATAGGTACTTTATATGCCTATAAGGGTAGCTAAAAGTGCTGCATTCCAATCCCCGAGGAGGCAACTGCTGTCTGGAGTCCAAGCGGGTGGATGTACTCGGCTGTCCCCACGTGCCCAGTGCGGCGCTGGGCTGTCATGTCGCCCAGGAGATCGCGGCGCTGTGCTCCTTCGCCTTCATCCTCAGGGCAGCGATGCTGGAGGTCTTGCGGTCCGGCTCGCTGTTCAGCTCGTAGCCATTGAGGCCGGGGCTCATGCCGGCCGTGCCGAAGAGGCCGCCCATGTGAGTCTGTCCCACGTGGCTGCCGGGGCCGAGGAACTCGGAGACGCCGCCGGATGCGTGGGGATGAGCATGGGGGGACATGCAGGAGGGCACCGTCTCGCAGGGGACCACGCAGGCGGGCACTGGGGAGGCGGCTCCGTTGTTGCCGATCCAGGAGGGGTTTTGGATCTGGGGATGGAGAAGAAGCGTCAGGGGTGTCCCAGAGTGTCCCACAGGGCGGTGCTGTGCGTGAGGAGCGGCGGTGGGATGGGTTGTGGTGCTGGTCACCACCAGCATCGGATCTGCAGCCCATCCAAAATCTGTGTCAGTGTGGACAAGGGCAGGGAGGGTGGGAGAGCAACCCATTGTGAGCAGGAATGCGCCCTCCTCTGACAGTCTCTGGAGCACAAGTGTGATGGGGAAGGGCTGAGGGACCTGGGGGGTTCAGTCTGGAGAAGAGAAGGCTCAGGGGGGACCTGATGGCTGCCTACAACTGCCTGACAGGAGGATGGAGCCAGGAGGGGCTGGGCTCTGCTCCCAAGGAACAAGGGCTGGGACAAGAGGAACCGGCCTCAAGCTGCACCAGGGCAGGTTTAGATGGAGCTGAGGAACAATTCCTGCCCCAGAGGGTGCTCAGGCATTGGAACAGGCTGCCCAGGGCAGGGCTGCAGTCACCATCCCTGTGAGTGTTCACACACCGTGGAGAAGAGGCCTCAGTGCCATGGGTTAGTGGTGGCCTTGGCAGTGCTGGGGAACGGTTGGACTTGATGAACCTAAAGGTCTTTTCCATCTATTTATATTCTATTCTATTCTGTTCTGTTCTGGTTGTTCTGTGCTATCTTTTCAGCCATTTCTTTTATTCCTTTACACCATCATCACTCTTTGGAGCAGGGATGCTCTTGGCACAGAAAACCTGGTGTTTCCACCGTGTTTCCCTGGGCCTACCCACTACAGGGAGCAGTCAGAAAGGGGTGCTGTGAGGCTGCCAATCCTCCCTCCTGCCCCATCACAGGGCAGCTTTGCCTAAGCAGGGGTGGTTTATATCACACAGAGCTGAGCTGCCCACAGCCCCCAGCACCGGCACTTTCCCCTCTCCACAGTGATGCTCATTGCCCATTGAGGAAGCAATTGAGCGGCATCTGGGTTCCTTCAGCATCACTGATTAAACAATGGTGCAGAAGAAGGGAGAGGACTCAGGATCCACCAGCAGGAATAGGTGTGTGGTGGGGGTACATGGGCACACGGGATGAAAGCAGGGAGGAGGCAGGCATCTGGAGAGAGCAAAGGGCCCCCTGTGCCACCCCTCACCCTTGGGCCCTCTCTGATCTCCTGCCTCCCACAACTTGCTTTTCATTCCCTGATCCCCAGGGCAGGGAGAGGAGGGCACCAAGGAGGGAGGGAGCCAGTGTAAGTTACAAAGGGCACGTTGAAAAGGCGGCTGAGAGTGTCCCCTGCTTGTAAAGCTGCTTTGGCACCTCTCAGCTGTTTCATAAGGGCTTCTTGTTCAGCTGGGAGGAGATGCCAAGCAGCAGAGAGGTCAAATGCTCTTGGTGTGGTGCTGGAGTAGCTGGGAGCCAGGGTGCTGGGGGAGGAAGGACTCCAAGTGGATCTGTGAGGACAAGTTGGGTTCAGAGCATCCTCGAGGGGGTTCTGGGTGGTGGGAAGAGGAGTCAGCAGGATGGAGGGAATGCTCTGTGGGGCACAGCATAGCCCTTGAGCTAATGATGCCCTGGCATCATCTGAAGGCAGCGTTGTGAAATGGGGCCTGGCTCAACGCTTAGGAGGCTGCTGTGGTGGCAGGTTCCCCAGGGCAGGAAGCTAAGGTGGCACTTGCGTCCTGGGTCAGCAGGAATGGTTTCAGCAGGCCCTGGGAGCAGCCCCAGATACCTCAGCAAGGCTGCTCCCACCCCTCCTTTGGAGCACAAACCCACAGATCCCTTGGGAAGCATCCCCAGACGTCATCAAGAACAGTGCGGGTACCACAGCCTGTTGCTGTGGAGATTTACCAGGGGAAAATGCTTTGTCCAACTGCCTAAAGAGGGGGCATGGAAACCAGGCATGGCAGTGGGAATCCTTGCTGGGAACTGCTGGGGGGTGGGCATGAAATACTCTTTTGGACCTTTCCAAACCCGTGGGATATTAATGGGCAGCAGCACACGTGATGGAAGGGCAATGTCATCACAGAATCCCAGGCTGGTTTGGGTTGGAAAGGACCTCAAAGCTCATCCAGTTCCCACCCTTTGCCACGGGCAGGTACACCTTCCACTAGAGCAGGTTGCTCCAAGCCCCTGTTTCCAACCTGGCCTTGAACACTGCCAGGGATGGGGCAGCCACAGCTTCTCTGGGCACCCTGTGCCAGTGCCTCAGCACCCTCACAGGGAAGAGCTTCTTCCTTACATCCAACCTAATTCTCCCTCTAATAGGATGTGCTGAGCTGGGTGACCTCTGTCCAGAGGGTGGCTGCATGTCAAGTAGGGATAGTTTTGATGCCTGCTTGAAAGAGAAAAGCAGAACACCCAGCTGTATAACTCCTTCAGGGCATGGCAATACAGCCCCAGCCCCTGCACTCTTGAGGGCAGATGGATGAACCCAAGCAGCGAAGCATCACCTGGGGGTACCTCTGGTCAGAGGTACCAGGACAGCCGGAGCAGGGATGGGGATGCGCTCACCTGGGCGTAGTTCTCAGCACGGGTGAGCAGGGGCAGCTCGTAGGCGGTGGAGAAGTGGGTCCGGACCTGCTGCATCTGACCAAAGCGCTCCCGCTTGCGCCACTTGGCTCTTCTGTTCTGGAACCAGACCTGGGGAGAGGGCAACACGGGGCTGTGAATGGGGGAGATGCTGGTGGTGGATGGGGAGGCCCCGGGAGCAGGCAGAGCATCACAGACAGGGGGTGTGCATGGCACAAGAGCCATGCTGGGTACCCGTAGGGGGGCTGAGCACCCCAAGCAACAGGTGATGCCTGTCTGGGCACATGGAAACATGGAATGGTTTGGGTTGGAAGGGACCTTAAAGCTCATCCAGTTCCAACCCCTACAACAGGCAGGGACACCTTCCACTAGAGCAGGTTGCTCCGAGCCCCTGTGTCCAACCTGGCCTTGAACACTGCCAGGGATGGGGCAGCCACAGCTTCTCTGGGCACCCTGTGCCAGCGCCTCAGCACCCTCACAGGGAAGAACTTCTTCCTTGTATCTAACCTAAAGCTCCCTTGTTTAAGTTTTAACCCATTATCCCTGTTCTATCACTACAGTCCCTAATGAAGAGTCCCTCCCCAGCATCCCTATAGGCCCCCTTCAGATACTGGAAGGCTGCTCTGAGGTCTCCACGCAACCTTCTCTTCTCCAGGCTGAACAGCCCCAACTTTCCAGCCTATCTCCATACAGGAGGTGCTCCAGCCCCCTTACATCCACAGCTCTTGCCTCCCACAGCCTGGTGCATCCCATGCTCCTCACACCCCTAAATCAGTGTTACGCAGGTACAGCCCTTGTGCCATCACCCAGTTTCAGATGAGAAGTGGGAACACATCCATGTGTGCCTGAACCCAGCAGCACTGGGTTTTCCTTAAGCCTGATCCTGGCTGTGACAGTGCCATTGGCTGGGAGCTTGCATTTCTCACTGAAGTCTTCATTTTCTTAACTGTGAAAACCCAAATGCACAGCACAACACCCCTCCCCTCCTTTGCTGCAGGACGAGTGCCCTTCTATAGCATTGTGTGTCCTTAGCTTCACACTGCTTTGCAGGGCTTGCAGCTCTCTGCTTCACAGCGCTGCCTTCAAGGCAGAGGAAGGACCCAAACCCTGCTTCTCCTCTTATTTTTACTGGCTTGACATCAGTGTGGAGGACTGCACTGTTGTCAGCACCATTGCTCCTGATTTGCATCAGCCTAAGAGAGATCAGAGCCGGGCCCAGTGTCTTCAAAGCCTCTTGAAGCTTGTGAGTCAGGGAAACGCATCAATCAAGAGCCGCTTTGAAGGCACTGAGGGATGCGGGCGATCACCAGCGGCTGGGTTGTGCAGGTCACGCCAGTGCATGAAAGGAGCAGCCCCAAAGCTGCTCGGTTCTGCTTCGAGTTTTACACGGTGATGGGGGGGAGCATCACTAATGAACAGATTGGTCCTGCCTGTGCCTGGCCATGGGGCAGCTCTGCTGCTTGGAGGGCAGCTGGGGAGGCTCATGGAGGATAGTGGGTAGTCCTAGGAGGGCAGTGGGGCAGCAAGCTGGCTTTAGGAGGTAAAAGAGCACTGGTATTATCAGCCTGCATCAATGCAGCTAAAAGCTGGTACAGGGAGAAAAAGGCCTGAGGGTCCATGGTTTCTGGTCTGAGCTGACCTTCTTGTGCTGGAGGAGCTGTTTCAGCCTCTCCTGCTTCAGTTTCCCCTTCCTCAGCCTTGTGCTGGTCTCTCACAGCTCCCCACTGCTGCCAGACCCATGGTGCAAGTGGGTAACTGAGGGTCTGTGGTCTGCTCAGTGCGGGGAGGGGGATACTGCGATGTCCTTCCTACGTGGATCATAGAATGGATAGTGTAGGGATGGATGGTGTAGGAATAGATGGTACTGGGTGGATGGTGCAGGGATGAATGGTGTGGAGTGGATGGTGTAGGAATGGATGGTACTGGGTGGATGGTGCAGGGATGAATGGTGTGGAGTGGATGGTGTAGGAATGGATGGTGTAGGAATGGATGGTGTAGGAATGGATGGTACTGGGTGGATGGTGCAGGGATGAATGGTGTGGAGTGGATGGTGTAGGGATGGATGGTGTAGGAAATGGATGGTACTGGGTAGATGGTATAGGGATAAATGGTGTGGAGTGGATGGTGTAGGGATGGATGGAACTGGGTGGATGGTGTAGGGACGGATGGTGTGGAGTGGATGGTGTAGAGACAGATGATATAGGGGTGGATGTTATAGGGTTGGATGGTGTAGGAATGGATGGTACTGGGTAGATGGTATAGGGATAAATGGTGTGGAGTGGATGGTATAGGGATGGATGGAACTGGGTGGATGGTGCAGGGATGAATGTTGTGGAGTGGATGGTGTAGGGATGGATGATATAGGGGTGGATGGTATATGGTTGGATGGTGTAGGGATGGATGGTGCAGGGATGGATGGTGTAGGGTTTAGTGCTTTGCCACATAATGCCACTGGCATGGGCCATCCCCAAGCCAACCAGTCTAACCATACCCAAAGTAGCAATCCCATATTAACCCCCCCACCCCTGAATCCAAAACCCTGCAAGGATTTACAGCGGGTACAAAAAGCACCATGAGACAGCTCCTAACGTTATCCCATCAGAGCACACGCTGCGCATGAGGAGCATCCGACCGGAGCAGGTTTGATGCCCCAGGCATCCGTCTGCTTTCCTTCTTGGCACGGCCGCTGCAGCCCAGCTGCAGGCCAGTCCCCGGGCTGGCCCACATGATGCCTCTTTGATGTGCACATTCAAAGCTAGCGGTGGTGACCCGGTTCCTCCTCGGGCGGAGGAGGCCCTGCTGTGCACAGGGGGGGTGCGGAGCAGGTAGGGAGCGCAGTGCCGGCCGCAGTGAACATGTGCCAGGCATATGGGGCTGCTCCTCCTGCGTGGTTTGCCCACACACCTGCACAGCCGTGCATGGAGCATCCCATCGGAGCGGGGTTCCCCAGCACAGGGTCCTGCAGCAGTGCCTGGCTCTGCTGTGTGACCTCCAAGCCATCAGCATGGGGTTTGAGTGCTTGGATCCCCCACAGTGGCAAAGCGGCCATGGGGATGCTTTCCAAGGTGGAATGGGGTCCAAAGTGCAGGCTTTTCTCCTCATATATGCACTGGTTTTGAACTGGCACCGGGAGAATGAAGCGGTTTAAACTGGCAATTCCCAAATTGCAAACCCCATGTGGGTGGCGGGCTGCGAAGCTGTGGCGAAGCATCAGATCAGGCTGGGAAGGAATCAGAACTATAGAATGGTTTGGTTTGGAAAGGACCTTAAAGCTCATCCAGCTCCAACCCCTGCCACAGGCAGGGACACCTTCCACTGGAGCAGCTTGTTCCAAGCCCCTGTGTCCAACCTGGCCTTGAGCACTGCCAGGGATGGGGCAGCCTCAGCACCCTCACAGGGAAGAACTTCCTTATCTCCAACCTAAATCTCCCCTCCATCAGTTTAAATCCATTCCCCTTGTCCTGTCCCTACAGGTCCTTATAAAAAGCTCCTCTCCAGCTTTCCTATAGCCCCCCCTACATATTGGAAGCCTGTTATAAGGTCTCTCTGGAGCCTTCTCCAGGCTGAACAAAGAAGACAAGTTCTGGTGCCAAGGGCACTGCAAACACCTGAGGGCTGGCAGTGACCCACAGCTCCCAAACACTTGTGACAATGCTTGGACCACCACTTGATGTTCTCCTTTCTCTTCTGGTCCAGGTCTTTTTGGCTGCTTGGTATCTTGCTGTAAGGTTTCCCTAGACCAAAGCGCTCCAGGGAAAACAGGGCAGGCAGGGCAATGTATGATGCTAAAGCTGTCAGCAGAAAACCAACTCATCCCAAGTGTTCCCTCAATCAATTTGCTTTTAAAAAGCAAATCTAAACCTAACAGAAGTCCTTTACCCTTTTATTGCTTGTCACTTTCCATCAAGGGAGGATGCTATAGAAGGGGAATGTGACAGTGGAGGTTCCAGCGGTGGATGCAGTGTGTCCTTTGGGATCAGGATGGGGTACTCTGTGGGATAAGCAGTCGCTGTGGGCTGCATCTCGGTGTTAACAATTAGAGGGGGAGTGGAGGGTAATGTCACGAACCTGGCTCCTGCAGACAATGCTTTGATAAGCCCTGACGTACCAAATCAGCCCCATAAAAATCTGCAGAACACAAAATGTTTCATGTCTCCATAAACATGCATCCATATGCTGGTACCTAAAGCCATATGCATACACAGCTGATGTGCTGTGGGGGGCGAGGAGGCTGCGAATGGCCTCAGACAAAGAAAGCAGGAGGCTCCAGCTTGCTGTGTTGCTGCTGCTACCCTGGCACCAAGCCCCGTGTGTGCCACACTGGGTATGGATGGATGGGCCAAGCTTGTACCTCACCATGGCCTCTCTGGATGGTTGGAGCTGCATCCCTGAGTTTGTTCTTCCTCCCAGCTAAAGGAAAAGGTGATATCCCCTCTCTTATCCACCCTAGTGCAGTGGTGGAGGGTGAGGATGGTCCTTGCACATCTGGTGATGGGATGGGGGCATCCATGGAGCTGGATCTAGCCTGGAGACCCTCACCCTGTGCTGAAGCCCCACTTGCTGCATCACTGCCCTGATGCAGACAATGCCTCGCTGCATTTAAGACCCTGGCAGCCTCACCACGTCTGTTCTCCCCATCCCTGTCCTCCATCCCTGTTGCCCTCATCCCTCTGCTCCATCTCCCTCCGTCTCCAGGACCCCATCCCTCTGCGAAAGGCCAATCTGTCTCTCCTCATCCTGGAGATGGCCACCAGCCCCTTTGCTTTCCAGGCTGCAAGAACAGAGCCAGAATTCATCCTTGAGCACTGAAACTGGACACCATTTTATCAGTGGCCTGGAATGGGAAATTGGAGCCTGGGATGAGAGAATTGAATAACTCGACCTTGTTTTCATTTCATGTTTAATTTCCTGCAGGCTTAGCTCAGTCTTTCCGCTCCTTCCACCAGCCTCCCAGGGTTTTATGGGGGAAAAGGGATCAAGATATATTACTTCTTGCTTTGCTTTGCTTTTTTTGTTGCCCTTTTTTTTTCCCCTCCAAGGCGGTGATTTTGCTACAGCAGAGTTTGACATTTCCCTCTCACTTTCAACCATCACAGGGTCACCGCCGAAAACATTTCATTAGCGGTCCCAGCCATCATCACAAGGCTGGCTCCGAGGGCAGCTGGATGAGGGGTTACATTCCCTGGCTCCAAATCCTCCTTCTTCTCTTCTGCCACAGGGCAGGCCAGGAGGAAGGGATAGAATCATAGAACCATAGAATGGTTTGGGTTGGATCACCTTAAGATCATCCAGTTCCAAGCCCCCTGCCATGGCCAGGGACACCTCACACTAAACCATGGCACCCAAGGCTCTGTCCAACCTGGCCTTGAACACTGCCAGGGATGGAGCATTCACAACCTCCCTGGGCAACCCATTCCAGTGCCTCACCACCCTAACAGGAAAGAATTTCCTCCTTATATCCAATCTAAACTTCCCCTGTTTCAGTTTTAACCCGTTACCCCTTGTCCTATCACTACAGTCCCTAATGAAGAGTCCCTCCCCAGCATCCCTATAGGCCCCCTTCAGATACTGGAAGGCTGCTCTGAGGTCTCCACACAGCTTCTCTTCTCCAGGCTGAACAGCCCCAACTTTCTCAGCCTAATAGAGCACAAGAGAGATGAACAGCCAGGGCCAGGGTTGTGATGTGTATGTGTGTGTGCATGCAAGGAGCCGTGTGTGAATACATGTGTGTACCATGTCTCAAACCATCTGCAGCAGCATGGATGGGCTGGAAGAAGCTTGTTGTTGGTACCAAGAAGGAGGTTTTTCTGAGGCCCCTGACATGGAAAAGGAGGAGAAAAAAAGAGGGATACATGGGATGGTTTGCGCATGGCTCCCACTTCTAAAAGCAGGGATGCGCTGTAGCTTAATAACGCTTAGCAATAAGGGGGTAGGTTGTGGGAGGCAGGAAGGGAAATACTGCATCGCATCACAGTGGGAATTAGCTTTGATATTGTCAGACACTAACACTAAAGGTTGGAAACCGAGGCAGAGAGAGCAATGGAGCCAGGCTGCAGGGTGCCACCGCTGCTGGCATGAGTGCTTCTCCAGGCATAGGGATCTCCAGCAGCTATTTCAATAATGAAGCACGAGCTTGGGAAAGGGGTGGAATAAACCAGAGCTGCCACTTCCCTCCCTCAGCTCCACCTCTGCTCCTCCTGCAGCACCGTGGCTGGTTGTGCTCCCCAGGGAGCTGAGCCTGGCCAAAGGGGATGGATGACCTCCAGCCAAAGCTGGCTCAGCCATGGGAGGGAGCATCACACCTCAGACCTGATGGTGCCTTGTCTCCCTGCTCTGCTTTGCTGACCCTGGCCTCCCAGGACACTCACCATTCCTCTGAGGACGATTCCTTCCCCTGGGAGAGGGACAGCTGAGCTCCCCTCAAAGCCCATGGGGCTGCAATAGGTGTGAGCCCAGACACCCCACAGCAGTCAGCGTCCCTGCTATCTGAGTACATAAGTGGCTATTTGGCTTGCAGGAGGTAAAAAGCAAGGGGCTGCTGGTTTGTTTGTGTCTTGCACCCTCTGCATTGGCACTGGTTGGGTTCTTGGTCCTTGCAGTGGGAATTTGCTTTGCCATCAGTCTCCTGCTGCCCCATGCTCCATCTCTGGCTGTGAGCTGATGGCTCTCAGTACTGCAGTGCTGCCCAAAGGGGTGGGAGGCCAAAGCCAACCCTAAACAAGCTATAACACAGCCCAGAGCTGACAACAGGCACTGGGGTGATTCACTGAGTCCCCAACACCAAAAGCTTCCCTCTCCATCAGCAGCAGGCCCTGTGTCACCCCCATTTCTCCTGGGGGCACAGCAGCCCTTCAACACAAGGCAGTGGCTGGGTGCCAACCCACAGCACAAGGGAATGGGCCCTACTTGGTGGGGCTGGGGGAATGACTGAAATGCAGGTTCTCACCCCTCTCACCCTGGGGTAAGTGCTTATAAGAGGCCAGGCCACTCAGACAAGCTCTTCAGCTGCTCCATTACTTGAGCCCTGTCATCACCATCCCAAGCGTGAGGTGCATGTGAGAGGCTGCAAGAGGCTGTTCTCGGGCTCCTGGGGGTGCTTATCTCAGAGCAGGGTGAAGCCTCCAACCCCAGGCTGTGCCTGATTTCCTCTGGGGAGGCACTTCTGCCCTTGGCCGCAGTGTTATCCAGTGGTAAAGTGGGGAATAAACCCCCTGGGATCACGGGTTATATGGAATGAACGTGTGGATTGCATCCTGCCTCTGTCAGCCAGCCCTGCGCGCTCGCTGGGATGTGTTAGCTGGCTCTGAGGCAGGCAGGAGGAGCCTGCCACCCTCCAGCACCTCATTCCCATTCCTAAGCAAAAGGAATTTCATGCCCTGTGAGGCCGGTAATCCAATGCTGCGCCTGGCCTCCCGGGGGACCCCATCAAGCACTTGTGATGTGTCCATGGGAAATCACAGCCTGCATCCAGTGGGAGAAGAAGAGAGCTGATGTCTGTAGCACTGCCTTTCCCTGCCCATCCCGCAGTGCCCAGCACGCCAAGTGTGGGACTAATAGGAATTGTGATGCTTTCTATTGAAACACAGCTGAGTCCAGCCTGAAGAGCAACCGCTGTGGGGAAGAAGAGGACACCAGCCTTGTAAGCCAGGAAGCAGACAAGAAAAATCCTGCAGCTACTTCCAAGTGAACGGTACAGACTAAAAGGTACTTAAGCAAGATACTGGCCTGACTGCTTTGGCTGTTTGCAACTACTGGTAAAGGTTAGCGCAGAGGGGAAACCAGGCTGGGAGTCTTCCTGGTATAAAAGACACAACCACATGTGTGCACAGGCCAGCTATTCTTGGTGCTAATGAAGGCTCTGGGGGCGGTGAGCTGATAAATGACTGCAGACAGAAGTCACAGGGCTTAATAGACTGGGTATGAGAGCCTAAGCTTCAGTGGGAGCTCTGATGGCCATCACGGAGTGAGCTGCGGATGCTCCAAGTGATGGTGCTCCTTCTTGCACATGTTTCTCAGCTCTGCCAGGCCATCAGTTTGACTCAGAGGAAAGAGCAGCACTCAGGGAACCACTGACTCTCAATGTGGAGTTTGGCTCCTCACGTTAGTGTGGGGTTCTAGTTTGTGGGAGCTGGGACCTGTGTGATGGAGGTGCTTGAGACCACAGTGTGGCTGTTTGACTCCTGCTCATCCCAAGCTGGTGGGAGCATCTTTATGCTTTAGATCACCAGGCGTTGAGTAGTCTCAGTGCCTGTGTAGACAAGCGGGCAAGAGCTGCCTCTCCTGTATCACTTGCTGCTCTCTGATATGGAACATCCTGGTCACCTCTGCATCCCCATCTAGACATAAAGAGCCCATAACACAGGAAACCTTAGTCCCCCTCAGACTAACAAACCTGTGTCCTCTGCTGAACCTCCAGAATAAAGTATAGACTCATAGAATCATAGAACAGTGAGGGTTGGAAAGGACCTTAAGGTCACCTATATCTTGTAATAGCTTTGTTTAGGGTGACTGAGGTTTTACCATCCCCATGAGCTCAATGACAAGAGGCATCTCTATGAACACTGGAGCCACCAACCCAAATAAAGGCTCTGACACTAGTGTCAGACATGGATGTACCATCCGCATCCACAAGCTCTGGATAGGGCTTGTCTGCCTGCAGGCTGTGATGAGGTTGCAGGGACAAGCAAGGCTCGTGATTCCATTCTCCCTCCCTTCACCCAGCATCACCCCATTCCCCATTACCTGTACACGAGCCTCAGTGAGGTCTGTCCTCATGGCCAGCTGCTCCCTGGCATAGACGTCTGGATAATGGGTCTTCTGGAAGACCTTCTCCAGCTCCTCCAGCTGGTAGCTGGTGAAGGTGGTGCGGTTCCTCCGCTTCTTGCCCTTGTTGCTCTCCGAGTCAGCCTTGTCCATGGGGCTGGGCAGGTCTGTGCTGGCCCTGTCCTGGGGCACTTTCACCCCGGCCTCCTTCACGCTGAGGTAGCTGCTGTCCATTCCCGAAGGATCGGAGCTCGGCTGCAGGTCGGCTTCTCCCAAGTTGCTCTCCTTACCTATTTGGGTTGGGAGCATGGGGAAGGGCAGGTTTGAGCAGGGTGGGGAAGGGGAAAAGAGAGAAGGCAACAGATGTAAATCAACCTGTTAATTAGTTCAACCCATTAAAGCTGCAGCCACGGCACTTGGGCACCGAATGCAGGTAGAGATAGTGACACCATCACGGGCAGAGGAGAGAGGTGAGGCAAAAAGCTGCCCTAAGTGCACGAAAGCTGCTGGCCTTGGCACCTGAGGGTGATGGAGCTCACCAGGGTGTGCTGCTGTTAAGGAAAGAGGTGGTTGTTATGGCAAAGGGGCTGGTCCCAGCCCATGGATGCCAGCATGGCATGGGGAGGTTTTGGTGAGCTCTGCTACCTATTCTTATTAGACCTCCAGGAGCTCTGTGGAAGGATGAGCCCAGCACACTCATGTGCGTACACCCTATGCATGCACAGCCTGCTTCACTCTCCCATCACCCACAGTAGGAGTCAACCCCATGGAACACTGCATTCCTTGGTCCTGGCCATAGGAGAGGTCTCTGAGGACAGAGGGACCCAAACCCAGGTCTCAGAGATTGGCCCCAACCCATCTGTGCTCCCCTACTGAATAACACAGGGTAGAAACCCAGGGGCACAGGACAGCCACGCTTGGTGCTTGGTGGGATTTGCTTTCTGCTCATGCATCCCCATGCAGTGGGGGTTTGGCAGCAGAGGCGTTTCTGCACTCCCCAGTCGCCCCACAGCCTGTTGTGAGGACTTGATCTTCTTCCAGCAAAGAGGCTGTGAAAGGCACTTAGTGCCACAGAAAAGGCTGGTGTGAGATACCTCCAGAAACACAGAGAGAGAGATGAGAGGAGTCCAACAGCAGCCTGGGAGGCTGTTCCTGCCCAACCTCCCTGAGTAATTAGTACCCAATAGGCCATGACACACAAGACCAACAGGGCAAAGCAGGAGGAGGACATTTCAACCACTGCAGTGAGCTGGTTCCTCTCTAAAGCTTAGTAGATACAAGTAAAACCACCTTTGAGCTTCTGTAATGGAGCATATGTATCTACATGCATGGGGCATCCTCTTCTACCCACCTCCTGTCCACAGTGCCAGTGGTGTGCCCTTCATTAACAAGAGTGCTGCCCCACCAGCAGGATACTGGATGGGACCCATGGCAATGTCCTTGTCTGCTGGGACCGGTCCACCCAGCCTGTGCTGCACAGTCCATGCCATACCTGCCCACATCTCTGGACAAAAGCCATGGCAGCCTGACTGCAAGGTTTGACCTCGAGCCACGACACTGAGCTCCTGCAGATCCAGGAAGGAAAGGGTGCAGTGGTACTCCCTGTCCGTGCTCTCCTGACCAAGCCAAGACCACACCAACGGGGAACCTTTTCAGTCAGTTTCACATTAGCCTATTTTTAAATGTTCTCAGCCCAGGATCAGTCTTTCTGGGAAGTGGCTCCACCATGTAATGATGTTCCCACTGGGAGCTTTCTCCCAGCAGCGTCATTAATGCCGGTTCAGGAATCTTAGCCTGTCTTTGGAAATACCCATTCTTTCCATCAGTCATCCCTTGTTACAACATCCTTCCACCTAATTCGCTGTATATTCATGGCTTAGCCCTTCTGAGATCAGCTCTGTCATGGCTTCATAGCCAAATAAGCAGGCCTGTGAAAAGGTGTATGTATCCTTCTCCTTTTCTCACTCCTGCAGTAGAAACAGTGATTGGGATACAAACAGGAGGATGAGATGTAGCTGTCACCCTCAGGCATGGGGGCAAGGAGGGTCCAGGTTTAAGCTTGTGAGGATGAGCTATGAAAGAGACTTGTGGAAAGAATGGCCAGTTATTACAGAGAAGCCAAAGGCAGATGTGGGATGAAGGCACCAGAGGTGCAGGAGCTGTCAGCCACTGCCACCCCACTGTGCTTTCAGACTTATTGCTTTCTCTAATACTCTTCCCTTAGGCTTTTGAAGAGCTCCCCATAAAGCTCAGCAAAACCTGACGTATATTTCCACTCTCTCTGCTTTGATCCTGGGGAACATTCGGCCAAGCTTTATGCTCCCTGGTACTGGGACCAGTATCCAGGCCATTGACATACTCTGCCTCCTCTTAGCACCTTCACTTCCCAACTGGCTGACTTCTTCCATCCCTCCTGGGGGATGCAGGTGGACAGGCCCATCCAAAACAGGCTGGGCCTATGCCCTGCACCACAAACTGGGTAAATCATATGCTATGGCCATGATATTTATACTTTTCAAACCTAATGATAATAAAACATCTCCAGAAAAGCATACAGCAATGGACTCCTGCCTATGAGCATCAGTAGAGATGGAGTAATAAATAAATGAAAGTATTCCAGGAATTTTTTTCCTCCTTTCTTCCTTTTTTCTTTTATTATTTATGGTGTCAGGAAGCTCAGCACATTCTCCCCCTGCCTTTGTGCTGCTTCTCCCTACCTCCCAGCTCCCCTGCGATCCAACAAGCAGCAAACACAAGACCTGAGGCCTTTCCTTGGGAACTCCTCTGCTGTTTCCTATCTACTCAAGCAGCCTAAGTAGCTGGAAAAGGGTCTGCAAAACACACGCAGAAAAGCGCTGGTTCTGATTTAATTTCATTGACTGTGTAGCTCAGACTGCAGCTGGGAGCTGGGCTTTCAGCAGTGATGGTTATCACTGCCACAAGCCGTCAGCCCCAAGGAGCAAGCGGCCACCCAACCCTACCACCAGCTCAGAGTCCTCCTTGCCACTCATCCATGGAGCAGATATGGGCTTCTTTACCTCCAGCCCCTATGGGCACCAGTAGGGATGAGCTGTCACTGGAAGGCAGGAGGCAGAGAGCATGGATGGCAGTGTATGGAGGGGATGGCGTGCATCCACCCTTGGCTGAGCATCCCAAGATGTAACTCATTCTGTAGTAAAAGGCTCCCTGACCTCAAAACCAGTCATGCTAACTGCAGAAGTGAAACAAATTGCATACATCTGCATATGGATATACCCAGACTTCCTGTAACTGGAGATGGCCTCAAAGTTTCAGTGCAAAGTTTGGGGTGTCTGTTTCTAATCAAACCTAAAGAGACCTGGAGTTACATATTGTGAAGATCTCCATGACAAGGAGGTAATGTGAGCATCACTGCACACTTACAAGCCCAACAAGACCACTTGGTGCCTCCTTCACTGCTTACAACTCTGTCCTTGCCCTTATAGCAGTATGAAATACAATCAGAGCAAAGTCAGCTTTGTGCATCCACATGGGAATAGGCAGTAGGACATGTCAAATACACATCTTTGGGCCCAATGTGAAACGGTGGGTCTCCTTTACACAGCACGTGTGGCAAACCACAAAGATAGACTCCCTTCACATAGACCCTGTGATCCTACAAGGCTGCAAGACATCTCCATAGCCAGCCAAACCCAGAGACACCACCAGCACAGAGCTGTTTCCTCTGGGCTCCAAAGAAGCCTGCAGGATCTTGGCATTGCCAATGTTCTGCTCTGGTAGCATCTCATCCGAGCTGTTAACGTCTCAGTGAGGAACCCCATGCTATCCCAGCCTTGGGGAGCACCGGGCTGCCTCTCTGCTCCTACACTAAATAACATAGGGAGCTTCTGCCTTCCTGCCATGGGGTTTTCTCCCTGCCCATCCCCAGATCCCTATGGCTTCCTGCACTGGCCATTTCATGGTGCCTCTCCCTGCCATGCTCTGACTCTTACTTTTCACAGCAACAATGCTTTAAAAAGAAAAACCCCAACGAATTTATAGTGCAGATGTTTAAAAAGACTTTTAAAACCCAGTTCTGGCTCTTCATGTCATTCTTTCAACTCTTGCTTAAATACCAGTACTAAAATGTTGCCTAGGTAGGGTTTGGGCAGTGTATTCTACAAGGAAGATTTACACCACAGCCCAGCCAGCACACCTCCAGCACTTGGCTGGTGGGAGTAACCTTATCCAGTCCCTGTGATCGTGCCTTAACACATGCTGAAGCCATTAAACTTGTTCCCAAGTTGTCTGTTGCAGCCTTCTGCCTCCTGTCTGTCACTGCAGTTTAGGAGTCAGCACAAGGCTGTCGTTTTAAGAAAACAACCACGTTTTGGGATATACAGGATAAAATGGAGCAGCTGGATTTGAGGTATAGAATGGGCCAAATCTTTAGGCTTATTTCTGTTCCAGGAGAGAATGTTCTTGCAGTCTGCAGTTATAAAGGAGGATTTAAAGAAGGAGAAATGACCCACTTTTTTTAGCTTAACGTGGCATCACTGATTTTATTAGCAACGATCAGATACCTAACTATAGTTTCCCTATTGAGCCCAACTGGTAAAACTAGGCAGCATTCACCTCTTAAATGCAAGTGGTAGAAGTCCACATAAGACAAAAGCCATTGGCATAGTTCTGGAAACTGCATTTATTTGCTGCTGTGCAGAAACTGGTTGGAGCACCTCTATTTCCAATCTGGATGAGGATGAGTACATCACCTTGTGTCCAGCCTACTAGTGGTTCCCTTGAGTTTGCATAAATCAGAGCTGGTTCCTATATGAAAGCACATCTGTCCATCTAACCCATCCAGGGAGCTCATTTGGTTGATCCCACAGAACCTGAAGGAAGGCTGGAACATGGTTGGGGCAGCCCCTTTCCATGGCACAGCATGCACCAGCTTCCCTTTGTGCAGAGGAGAGATCACGGCATGAATGTGCTCACCTCCATGGACACCATGAATCTCTGCTGAGCCTGCCCAAAGCTGCTGGGGCTGCTAACATAGCCATGAAAATAGCCATAAAAATAGCCATGGAATACCTAGTCAGCCTGGGGAGTTAGTGACAGACACAGAAAATTCCTACAGAAAAGCCTGGTTTTAGAAGGATGAAACTGGGGAGGAGATAACTTCTTTCTACTGTGCTCCTCCTGACCATACCTATGCTCCTCTCTTCAAGAAGAGACTTGTTTTCCTGAGCAGATCATACTGCAGGAGCAATGCTAAGGCCTGGAGCAGAAAGGTCTCAGAACCTCCTTCTATTCCTGAAAGGCAGCCTGGGGACAGTGCCAAAGGTGCCACACAGCACTGGTAGGTCCATAGGCTTTCAATGGCCCTGCAACCAGCATACAACTCAAGTCACTGGCTCCATTTCCACTCCGTGCCTTAGAGATGCTTCTCTGGGAGTCAAAACCACCTCAGCCCTGGCTGCACTTAAACCCTTTTGTGCCTGGCTGGTTACATCCTGCTGGAGTAAATCACTGCATGGGTCTGAGGACAGACAGCTTGATAAACATTAACTCTAGCGCTGCTGAGAGGTTTACATCACAGCAAGCCTGGGGAAGTGTGCACCCACGTGGGTGTTATTTGTTTGTGGAAGTTGCTGTTCCTCTTGCTTTTTTCCCCTGAATTAGCTTTCTTTTTCCAGTACAAACATCTGCTTTCAAGGGCACATATTGCTTTATTGTCTGATTAGCTGAATTCACACACCCTGTGGCTACTTGGGGAGAGCTCAGCATCGTCTGTACAAACGCAACATGTGCTGCTTGCTCCTCTTTCATGTTATTTAAAGGGCACTAACAAAACTGGCTTTTACATAAACAAATCAGTTCTGAAAACGCCACATAGAAGCTGTGGCTAGAGTAAAAAGGCACAGTTTATGCCCCAAGTCCTTCTTCATGTGGCATATTCATTTGAACAGCAGGAAAGAGCTGACTAGCGAAATTTGAAGGCACGAAAAATGCTTCTAGCAACTTGCTGTAATTGCAGCTGACTTTCTGGCTCCCAGAACATGATGTAGGGAAAGAGAAAGAGCAAGAAAATGCACTGCCATTGTCTTCATGGGGAGAAAATGAAACTGCTCACTTCCTCACTACTGAACGTGAAAGGAGATTCAGGGCCAGGTTGGACAGGGCTTGGAGCAACCTGGTCTAGTGGAAGGTGTCCCTGCCTGTTCAAGGGGATTGGAACTGGATGAGCTTTAAGGTCCCTTCCAATCAAACCATTCTGTGATTCCATAATTCTTGTTTACTCCAACATCTTGGTTCTCTCTGATGAACCATTTCTTAGGGACTTTGTTCTTCTCTCTGACACCTGAAGGTCTTCAAGCCAAGGGTGGTCATATTTGGGTTTTCAGCACATCAGGCTTCGTGCAAAGCCCTGCTTGAAATTATAGCAGTAAAGATGTAGGCATGTCACAAACAGCTAGGAAATAGTTCTGGGTTTCTGCTATGTCCTACTTGTATGTCTCCCTAAAACAGTGCATGTGGACCAAAAGCCAACCAGTACCTCTGAATTGGTATATCCCTAGTGCTTGCCTGCCAAGAAAGATGAGCAAGGCAGGGAAGGAGCAGAAGGATTGAAAGGGCTTTCAGTTTCCTTTTGGCTCTGAATCTGGTACCTTTGGGATATGTAGTCTTCTCCTTCCCAAACAGCCCTGCATTGCTTTGCCATGGCTACTGTCGACTGGTGGTGTTGGCTTTCGTCAAGTTCCTCAGAACCAAACATAAGGACCTAACTGCTCTTAAGACTGGGGTCAGTGCTGAACAGGACAAAGTATGGGAGCTCATAAAGAAAACAAATCCAAAAAAATCACAACTCCCCCCAATCACTAATATAGGACAAATGTTGAATGGGATTGTCCCAGTTGTAGACTTACACCTACACGCTGACCAGTAGCTGTTTATTGGGACTGAAATCCAAAAGGATCCACAGAAACCTTGGATAAACGAAAGGCACAACAGGCAGGTCCCATGCTGTTTGCTGAACACTTTCATTCTGCGCTATACAGTTCAGAATAGAATAGTTTGGGTTGGAAAGAACCTTGGGATCATCCAGTTCCAAACCCCCTGCCATGGGCAGGGACACCTCACACTAAACCATGGCACCCAAGGCTCTGTCCAACCTGGCCTTGAACACTGACAGGGATGGAGCATTCACAACCTCCCTGGGCAACCCATTCCAGTACCTCACCACTCTCACAGTAAAGAACTTCTTCCATATATCCAATCTAAACTTCCCCTGCTTAAGTTTTAACCCCTATCACTACAGTCCCTAATGAAGAGTCCCTCCCCAGCACCCCTATAGCCCCCCTTCAGATACTGGGAGGCTGCTCTGAGGTCTCCACGCAGCCTTCTCTTCTCCAGGCTGAACAGCCCCAACTTTCTCAGCCTGTCTCCATACAGGAGGTGCTCCAGCCCCTGATCATCCTCGTGGCCTTCTCTGGACTTGTTCCAACAGTTCCATGTCCTTTTTATGTTGAGGACACCAGAACTGCACACAATACTCAACACACAATTTGCACACCACGATGCACTGACCCAACGTGAAGCTTTTGTCCCGCTCCCATCTGAGCTGAGAGTTGCTACCTGGCTGTCATCTGCTGGGGGAGCATCTTCCCCATCCGCCTGTCTGCCTTACTTCAGGGTCAGCCAGTTCCCCGCCTCAAGGGTTGCTTTCCCTTGAGAAAACTCTAGATAGAGCAAGGCTTCCCAGTTTGGAAGTAATCTCCATCTGATCAATATAATGATAGTGCTTAAGGTAGCCAAGATTCAGCCCCCATCTCTCCTCCAAGGCACTGCTAAATCAGCCCTGTACCTGCAGCAGGGAATGCTGTAAGCACTGGGGAGCCCTGGGGCTGATGACAGGCAGTGCCATTCAGTGCCTATGTGAACACTGAGGGTTGTTCAGATCTCCTCAGGGACTGTAGTGATAGAACAAGGGGTGTTGGGTTTAGACTGAAACAAGGGAAGTTCAGGTTAGATATAAGGAAGAAGCTCTTCCCTGTGAGGGTGCTGAGGTGCTGGCACAGGGTGCCCAGAGAAGCTGTGGCTGCCCCATCCCTGGCAGTGTTCAAGGCCAGGTTGGACACAGGGGCTTGGAGCAAGCTCCTCTAGTGGAAGGTGTCCCTGTCCGTGGCAGGGGTTGGAACTGGATGAGCTTTAAGGTCCCTTCCAACACAAACCAGGCTGTGATTCTCTATGATTCTATGTGAGTGACAGATGAGGGTGATGCAGGGCTTAGGGCTAAGCTCTCTGGAAGGAAGAGCATAAGCCTCTCCATGAGCTATGGATTTATGCATTCATCTTAACCTCACCCATGCCCTTTGTCCATTGCAAGGATTTGAACAGACCCCTTGTCTGAGTACTGCAAGACAAAAGGGAGCTCTGCAAGTTGTCATCTCCTCCACAGCTTTCTCTGGAACCACTCAGCGCTCCCTCTTCCCCTCAACACACCATGGCTGTTTTCCCTATAATTTGCATATAAGGCACTGGATGAGTAGAGCATCTTCTCCACTCGGGAGAGGGGGAGGCACGAGGCACCGGTGCAACCTTCCATGATCTGAATGAGTGTCACCTTCCCCATTCACTACACACGAAGCAAGGCACCACCAGCCATTGCGTATCACAGCAGGTGTAATTCAGCCATCTAGTTAGGGGAGAGCAGGGAGACACTCCTTCAAGCTGTTGGGGAAAGCTGGAGAGGCAAAACTGCCTGTAGGGAGTTGAGCTGTGCTCTGATGTCTGACTATAACACAGTAATTCCCCGCTGCCAGCTTGGAGAGTGATTCACCCCATCCTGTGTGCCTGTGCCTGCCCGGACAGTGCTCACGCCGTCAGTCTGATGGTCAGTCTGTCTCTCTCTGCATTCTCCTGTCTGCTTTGCAGAAGCAGCCCCTTGGCAGCAGAGGCAGCGATGCATTGCTGAAGTTCAGCTGCCTCCCAGAGGTGACTTCCAAGTTGCCTGGTTCCTGCTGCTGGCAGCGGGGCTGGGGCTGCAACGGGAAACAACCAGCGCAGCACAGAGGGGACAGGAGAGTTTTGAGCCATTTTGTCAGGAGCTGAGCAAGAACTCAGCTGCTTCTGCACTGTGGAGTCCTGGCTCAAATTAGTGCCAGACCAACTTCAAAAGAGCTGCAGGCACTGCATGGAGAGGCGTCTAAGCAGGCTCTGCTTAGCTACAGCACCCAGCCCGCGGCCCTAATCCAGCAAATGTGTGTCCCTGGACTACCTTTATGCTTAAAGAGAAGCATTATGCACTTCGGACAGGCAGGCAGACAAGCCCCAGCAACTCCTAGCAACACAGCTCCTTGTGCTTCCCAGTTTGGGTCCCCAGATGCCCCTGTGGAGAAGAGTTCTGAGTCTGGATGAGATGCTACAGCAGCCAAGTTACACCTAAGTACCTGCATCTCACGGGGATTTGGGTGCTACTGTTTTCACTTGGAAAATAGAAAGCAGGAGTGATGGGAAAACCGGAGTAACACCCAAAACTGGCTGAACGTCACTGAACCACAGAACGGGTTGAGTTTAAGCATTAGGTTTGAGCCAGGTTCTTTAACAAAATAGTCCTGCCCTTCTCTAGTTTTATACAGCTGATTAAAAAGGAAGGGCCCAGACAAGGGAAGAAAACCACTCACCCTTCCCCAAACCTGCCTGTTCTTGGAAGCACAGCTAAAGCTTATTCCCATCCTGACTGCACATTGCAAAGCACAAGGCCAGCCAGGTCTGGGAATTGCTAGTGTTCTTACAAGCACTGGGCTTTTAGAAGCATTGCAGAAAGAAAGGAGGTTCCTGGCTATAAACCCCCCCATTCACAGACACTGGGTTTGGGTGACAGCCTGCCATCAGGTTTTACTGGCAGGGAGAAGGAGGGCAGCACAATCACAAACTGGGGCAAGAAGCGGCACAACCAAACTGGGAATCTGCCAGCTGAGGAGGAAGACAAAACAACTAGCACAGACCTGACAATGGCAGGTTGTTTCCCCCCACATCCTTCTACATCCCATTGCTCAGGTCACCCGCTGCAAAGAGATCTCCATGATGTGGGGTCACCAAATGGGAACAGTGCTGCATCCCTGTGGGGTTTTCCTGCTGAGGAGATGCTGATACCAAGGGAGAGGGGGAGCTATGGAGTCCCAACAGGGTCCAAGGGCAGTGACCACCCCTGCTAGACAGAGCTGATGTCTTTGGTCCCCATAAGCCCCCCCATGCAGTACCAGGGGATGCACAAGAGCTGTTTTGAGGTGTTGGGGGGATATAGATCCACTGCACTGCCTGGCCATGAACTGTATCATGTCTCTACTATAGACATGGGGAGAAACAGCAAAGAAAGAGAAACCTGTCCCAGACTGATTACCCTGGGAACTCCAGCTGCCCCTTACACAGTCTAAACAAATAGTGATTTAAATTACTCAGAACGCCCCAGTCTTCTTATATGTATCCCCAAAGAGCGTCATAAAACGTCTACAGAAAGTGCTCCATTAACCTTTGCTACCCTGCTTAGAGGCACATATTTCCGCTCCAGTTAAACCTAAGTTTAATAAACTCTTGGCCTCCATAGGATCCCTCCAGCCCAGTCTGGGTCTATCCACTGGTATTTCACCAAGGTAGGGAGCCACCAGTGCTGCCCCAGCCTCTGATGGAAGCCTACCATCAGTCATGGGTGCTACTCTCTCATTGCCATGTTGGGGCCATGAGGAGGAGAGAAAGGATGTTTGAAGCTCTCTCCCTTCTCTCCTCAGCCCTGAAATCTAACCCACAGCTTAGTACACTCCTAGCTCTGAAGATTCAGCTCCACATCCTTCGTATCACAGCAGAGAGAAGGTGCACATTCCCTTTGGGAGCCAGGTTAATGTAAGCCTTTTGAATGACACCAATAGCTGCTGTGTTCAGGGCAAATACTAGGAAACACTTCATGGTTTAAATACAATGCTGTCTTAATTGATATATATGTATGTATATTTGTAGTACTGTAATCTCTTAATGAAGTTTTGCCATCTTATCAAGAAGTAAAAACAATACTACATGACTCGGCCAATTACTCTCGTGAGACCTTTGTGCAAGAGCCAAATCACATGGTTCACAAAGGAAAGGGATGAAAATGATTTACAGAAGCAGTGAGGCAAAGGTTTATTGATAATGAGGCACTAAGAGGAAATGGGATGAATGTGCCTAAGGTTCCTCTGGTAAATGAATAATGAATGGTATTCACAGCCAGCAACTTCCATTTTTCATCTTGAGTTGAGAATAGCAAGATGCAGGGCAAATGGCAGTTATTAAGGGGAAAAAACACATTAGGTAGTACTGAGCAAGGAAAACACCTACAGAAGTGTGCTCTTACTTAGGGAAGGCGGATTGTGAATTGCTCGAAAGGTAAATTGTGCTTGTCGAGTAATTCAGAGCACTCTGAGGTCAGGGAAGGAAAAGGGATTTTATTCCATTTCATTTGAGGGCTACTTCAACTTGCAACACATTTAATTATCACCAGGGGAAAGAAAAGGGGCAAAAAAACCCAAACCAACCTAACAGAAGTAGGTTTGCATGAGCCAAGAGGATCTGACCTTAACTTTCTTCTCCACCTCTGGGGTTCACTTCTCCCCCCAGACTGCCCATACCTGGTGAGCTGCACTCTCACAGCATCCTACCCTTCAGCCACTTGACCACTGAAGTTACCAGCATCTGGCCACTGCCTGCACTTGGTGATGACTGAACCAGGCCAAGGTGTGGATCTCAGCATCACCTGAGGCACCAAATTCCTTTATAAATCTGCTGTAGGAGCAGATTTTTGGTGGGGGGATGTTTGCCCTTTGTGCTGTCATGGCTACAGATGGCACCCAGAGCAGTGTGGCTCCATCAGCACTGAAGAACTGACTCTGCCTGCTGGGGGTGGCCCCTGGCTGCTCAGCACCATGATTGAATGACAATGGACCAAACATATCTGTTGGACACAGGAGGATGAGCAGCAAGAGCACTGTGTGAAGGGCTTTTCCTTTTATCCCTTTCCATAGAATCCCAGACTGGTTTGGGGTGGAAGGGACCTTAAAGCTCATCCAGTTCCAACCTCCTGCCACAAGCAGGGACACCTTCCACTAGAGCAGGTTGCTCCAAGACCCTGTGTCCAGCCTGGCCTTGAACACTGCCAGGGATGGGGCAGCCACAGCTTCTCTGGGCACCCTGTGGCAGCGCCTCAGCACCCTCACAGGGATGAACTTTTTCCATACATCCAATCTAAATCTCCCCTCTGTCAGGTTAAAGTCGTTCACCCTTGTCCTGTCCCTGCACGCCCTTATAAAAAGTCCCTCTCCACATTTCTTGTAGACCAAACTAAGGTATTGAAAGGCCACAGTAAGGTCTCCCTGGAGCCTTCTCTGCTCCAAGCTGAACAACCCCAATTCAGCCTGTTTTATAACATACTTCTTTCTCCCAGGGTCTTTAGATCATATATACTGGACCTCTACCCCCAGAGAGCAGTTCTCATTGCCCAGAGTGTGAAAGCAATCCTTATTTATGTCCTCAGGGCTTCACACACCATTCACTGGGCATATCAGAAGGTTACAGAGGTGCCTGAACCACGATGATTTCGGTGAGATTAGGCACTGCTATTGCTCATGTTGTATGGACGGTAAACCCAGTCAGGGAGCCACCAAGCTCACAACAGCCACTGAGATATCTAAGCCTAAGCTTTAAAGAGTACTTAGTATTGTCCAATATCTTTGTAGCATGGAGGTGAAGGTCCTGTTGGTCTGTTATGTCTCTCAGATGCCCTGAATCGTGCAATACCTTTGTATCTCAGTCACTCAGTCGCAAGCCCCCATTCAGTCTGACACGCTCCCCAGTCTTCAGATCAAGTTTCTGCCACATCACCATTTCTTATTCCAGCCCTCTGCTGCTTCTCTGATGCAGCTTTTCCTGTGTCTTCGGTTACATCAAGCAGTTTGCTTTGCTTGGGTCCAAGCAAGGCTGGACCATCAACTGGGGTAAGTGGCTGGTGCAAGAAGAGTGAGTTCAGACCTGGCTGGAACCATGCCCAGGACATGGGAAATCTGCAGTGTGTTTAGGTGTGAAAATCAAAGCTGTTGCTACAGAGTGAGAACCACATCTCCTTAAGGCTTGTTCTTAGATAATTGTTCAGAGGAAAGGCATGGAGCACATTTCCCACCCAAAGCCCAGCTCCACAGCACAGTGCACCAGAAGTTATGAAATCAAATACTGTCAGATTTTTATCCTCCCTCACATGGAGAGCACGAAAATGTGCTTCACTTTTAGCTGCATTCTTGGAAACAGCTCCATTGATCCTGATGAACTTTAAAAAATAATAGTATTATAAAAACAGCCAGTGGTGCTGTGGGAGTTTTTAGTCCAAATTGTTCCATTTTGATGAAGTTAGAAGCAACTGGAGGCAGGATTTTGGGAGGAAGTGTCAGACAGTAAGACACAAACAACAGGGACTCTGGTAATGCACTTCCTAACAGAGAACAAAAAATCACGGCTCTTGGAAGGAGCGAGGCTCCTGGAGCACCACTAATTCTCAGCAGAACTGGGTGATTATGTGAAAGATGATGACCATGAAAATCAGCCTAAATTAAAAACTGCATCCGCATCAGCTGAGCTCATGCCCACTTTCGTGTTTGTTTCCAGTTAACATTCCAGGATGGGATCGTATTGACATGAGTGACTGCAAATGTCAAGCAAACATTTGCAAATATTTACAGAAATCATCTTTAGGAACTCGTGAAAATGAGGTATTTGCCCCAGAAAAACCTATTTCTGCCAACGATGCTCATCCAACCAGGAAACAGAAGCCTCTTATCTCATGTGTTCGCCATGTACCTACCTCCCACTCACCACCACAGATCACCATTCAGCTGCTATTCCTTGCAGTGGTTGATATACACAATGTACTGACCAAAGAGCACTCACAAACATCATCCCAACAACAAACCTGGGTCCCAAACACGCCTTGGAAAATCATACTTTGATCACAAGCTGTAAATAGACTGCAAAGATTGTCTCCCAAAATATTCCCTTAGGGAAGTGCTTGTTTTGGGAGGTTTCTGATCTACATGTGGACATCTGTGTGCTGAGCCCCCAGCTCAGAAGGGATCTGCCTAAAGAAGATGCCATCCCTACACCCGTGCCACAGCCAGAGCTTCAGGGTTTAAGTCACCTTTTCTATCAGGGTGGGAAGCACAACATGGAAGTGACTGCAGGCGGGATGGCCTAGAGAGGAGAATAAAATAGACAGTCATAAAACATGAGCTGGAATCGCTCCCATACAAATATAGGCTGAGAAAGTTGGGGCTGTTCAGCCTGGAGAAGAGAAGGCTGCGTGGAGACCTCAGAGCATCTTCCAGCATCTGAAGGGGGCCTATAAGGATGCTGGAGAGGAACTCTTCATTAGGGACTGTAGTGACAGGACAAGGGGTAATGGGTTAAAACTTAAACAGGGGAAGTTGAAGTTGGAGATAAGGAAGAGGTTCTTTACTGTGAGTGTGCTGAGGCGCTGGCACAGGGTGCCCAGAGAAGCTGTGGCTGCCCCATCCCTTCAGTGTTCAAGACCAGGTTGGACACAGGGGCTTGGAGCAAGTTGCTCTAGTGTGAGGTGTCCCTGCCCGTGGCATGGGATTGGAACTGGATGATCTTAAGATCCTTTCCAACCCAAACCATGCTAAGAATGTATGAATCAATACAAGTCAAAGCACTGGTCTGAACAGTACATACTATTTCAGAGTTTCCTAGTAAGCAAGATCTCTTTTATAGAATCATAGAATAGTTAGGATTGGAAAGGACCTTAAGAACATTCAGTTCCAACCCCCTGCCATGGGCAGGGACACCTCGCTCTAAACTATATCACCCAAGGCTCTGTCCAACCTGGCCTTGAACACTGCCAGGGATGGAGCATTCGCAACTTCCCTGGGCAACCCATTCCAGTGCCTCACCACCCTCACAGGAAAGAATTTCCTCCTTATATCCAATCTAAACTTCCCCTGTTTAAGTTTTAACCAGTTACCCCTTGTCCTATCACTACAGTCCCTAATGAAGAGTCCCTCCCCAGCATCCCTATAGGCCCTCTTCAGCTACTGGAAGGCTGCTATGAGATCTTCCTCTACTCTTTAGAAATAAGCTTGTCTGGAAAGAATGAAATTTGGGAAGAACAGTTAAAAGCTTCAGTTTCCAATGTCTGAAGACTCTTAGCATCAGTGGGGCACTAGGCCTCTGCTTCCCAAAGCATTCCCAGCTCTTGGGCTCAGAGCATCTGCAAGGAAAGCTTGCAGACGGGCTGCAACGGGTTGCTTTCTCCTTCCTCCTTATCTCAGACTAGGCTTCCTGCACACTGTCTTCTCAGATTTACTATCTCACCATACATTTGGGTCATGTTTTTGCAGACTTCACGAGAGGCAAACATGCCTGTGTGGGAATGTGTGAGTTCTGCTGCAATCCATTCTGTTCAGAAGGCTCTCAGGAGAAGATATACAGTCTCACATAAATAATGGGGCTCCAAACTGCAAAACTCCTTCAGTGAACACAGTTATGAGGCTGTAGCTTCCCACAAGCTGGGGTTTAGAGCCAAGGTTTCAGTGCTACAGCAAGCTGTGGAAGCTCTCCATCCCAAAGAAGGGGTCAGACAGACTTTGTGCTGTGCCTGCTGGTACCCAGGGTCTTGCCTGGAGTTAGGGACTCTCTATTTGTAAGTCAGTTTCTCTGTTTTCCAAAGCAAAGATGCTTTGGAAAACAAAATTGACTTAAATCACACCATTCTTTCTCCCTGACACCTCCTGCAGCTGATGAACTTGGGGGTGGCAAACAGGGATAGCACACTGCTATACAGTCCAGCTTGCTTCAAACTGTAATACATATTGGATGGAATCATAGAATCATAGAATCAGCTAGGCTGGAAAAGACATCAAGTCCAAATAACCTTCTCCTGTAACCAACGCCTGTGTAAAATGACTCCCAGCTGAGAGGGATGGGTGATGTGTGTGGGTAACTTTGACAACATGGTCTGACATAAACAGAAAACTGGTGCCCCATCTCCTGTCAATAGACAGATTGATGTTGAGATGCTACAGTAAGAAGCTGTACAGATTATTACCAGCTGGGGACAGTGTGTAATGCAGTGATTATAGAATCAATCGGGTAGGAAAAGACCTTTAAGCTCATCCAATCCAAAAATTCCCCAGTACTGCCAAGGCCACCACTAACCCATGGCACTGAGGCCTCGTCTCCACAGTGTGTGAACACTTGCAGGGATGGTGACTACATCCCTGCCCTGGGCAGCCTGTTCCAATGCCTGAGCACCCTTTGGGGAAGGAATTGTTCCTAATATCTCTCTATTTAATGGGTCTATCCCCCAGGAGAAAGCTCTGTCAGGAGAGCAGGGAGCTGTGGAGCAGAGCTACCTGCCTGGGGAAGGAGTGGTGTGGACAATGCCCCTTTGTGCAGGACACACAGGGCAAAGAGCATGTAGGGGCAGCTTTACTCATTGCTCTAGATGTACCTAACCTGCTCTGGTATGTGCTTCAAGCAGTCTAAGGTGTTTTCATCTCCTGACTTCTGGTGTCCTCAGCATATAAAGGACATGGAACTGTTGGAACAAGTCCAGAGGAGACCACGAGGATGATCAGGGGCTGGAGCACCTCCTGTATGGAGACAGGATGAGAAAGTTGGGGCTCTTCAGCCTGGAGAAGAGAAGGTTGCGTGGAGACCTCAGAGCAGCTTTCCAGTATCTGAAGGGGGACTATAGGGATGCTGGGGAGGGACTCTTCATTAGGGTCTGTAGTGATAGGACAAGAGGTAACGGGCTCAAACTTAAGCAGGGGAAGTTTAGATTGGATATACGGAAGAAGTTCTTTACTGTGAGGGTGGTGAGGCACTGGAATGGGTTGCCCAGGGAGGTTGTGAATGCTCCATCCCTGGTGGTGTTCAAGGCAAGGTTGGACAGAGCCTTGGGTGACATGGTTTAGTGTGAGGTGTCCCTGCCCATGGCAGGGGGTTGGAACTGGATGATCTTAAGGTCCTTTCCAACCCTAACTATTGTATGGTTCTATGATTCTATGACTTCACCAGCTTGCCCATGCTCACACGACTGTGTCAGTACTTCTGGCACAGGGCTGAGCAAAAGGGAACTGTTTTACTCACCACCACCAGGCAAACCCACCCCTTGCTCAACCTCCTGCCAGCCCCATGGACCTGCTTCACCTCAGACATAGGTGGAAGATGATTGCCAGAGCAACCAATTTAGCTATTTACATACTCAGACTGTGTTTCCCATCAGACCATTTTCATAAAGCCAGCTTGGACTGATTCTGCTCCCACTGGGATGCTACTGCAGGCTTTCAGCTGCTGCTTCTTTTCCTTTTGACCCCCTGAGGTGGAGTTCTCAGCAGTGTTTTGGGTTTAATGAAATCTATGGGTTAAACGAGGCCATTCTCTATTTTTCCCAGGAGGGAACTAATTTCTGTCAGATTTGACAACCACAGCCATATTCTTGGCCTTCGGGACCCACTCAGTTCCCCTCATAAGTTCTCCTGGGCCAGGACGCAATGGCCATTTATGTGTTAATGCACATACGTGGTCACTGTCACACACCATGGTTTATCTGCTTTGAGCTCCTAATCTCTCCATCTCCATGGGATATGGGCTCAACCAGGTTCCCAAACATAAGCCTACAATGGGAGGCAATGCTCTTATTTGTTTTTCTCAAGAAGAAGCCTAACCGTTCCACCTAATTTTTGTAGACTCCAGATAGGCCAGAACAATGCATACCAAACAGCCCAAATTTATGGATCTATTGCAAGGAGTATGCTGTTTCCTGGCTGGGTTAGTCCTGGTCCTTTTGTCCTTCTCTTGTAAGTGATCTTGTAAATGAAATGGGAAGTTTAGATTGGATATAAGGAAGAAGTTCTTTACTGTTAGGGTGGTGAGGCCCTGGAATGGGTTGCCCAGGGAAGTTGTGAATGATCCATCCCTGGCAACGTTCAAGGCCAGGTTAGACAGAGCCTTGTGTGACATGGTTTAGCATGAGGTGTCCCTCCCCATGGAAGGGATCTTAAGGTCCCTTCCAACCCTAACTATTCTATGTTTCTATGATCTGCGGAGTAATTCAGTTGGTTTCTGGTTCAAGACACACCAAGGTCTCCGAGATGCTGAGATGGGGCAGGCACGCAGGCACGTTGGGAAGCAGCACTGGGACACCAGGCAATGTAAATGGGAGCATCTAGGCCAAATGTCATGCAGTTGGCTCAATGCCTCCTCCCCTCTCCACCATCCATAAGACATTTGGTAACACCTATTGCCTTTACCAGCATCTGACAAACCTGCCGGAATACTTTGGCCACTGCCTTGGTGCACACTCTTCATGTCTAGGTCCCCAAATATGGTGAAGAATTCGTCCCTTAGAAGCCTGGTTACAATCACAGCCTCTTGGCTCCTTTTTGGGTAAACTTCAGGTCATTTTCTACAGAAATCCATAGCTACCAACAAATATTGTCTGGCAGATTCCATCTCAGGCAAAGGCCCAACAACATCAACAGCACTGAATTGCAGTAAGGTCCCCAGGAGACACTGCTCAGTAGGGCTTCTCCCAACCTTTGGGGACACACTTTTGAAACAGAACACATGCAAGAAATGCATCACATTTCCTAGAGTGATTTTCCATCGTCTGTCTGCATTTTCCTCAAAACCAGTTCTCGTTTGGCTTGACTTAAGGTTTTGCAACCTCAAGACGGCCAATGGGTTTGACAACAGAATGAAACCTCAGAAGCTCCTTTTTGAGTGTTACGTGTATAATGAGCTTTCATGAATATTCATCACCCTTTGTTTTATTTCCCCATATCCTATACAACATTTCATCTCTAAATGCCAAGCTTTCCCACCATGGCCAGAGAGCTTTTACCCTGCTACTCTGAAGGGATTCTATACTCAAAGCGGTTGCCAAAGGAGGGTGTTTTTCAATCACACCTTCTTTCAATGCCAGGCGCCTTTCTGAGTGACACTTTTAGCTCCTTGAACTCTGCTTTCACAAACCTACGTCTAAGGGATGTAGTTTTCATTCCTGCAGACTATGAAAGAAAGGAGATGAGAAAGGATGCAGTCTCAATCGTTTCTTGCTGTCTTGCAAGAAGGAGGTGTCTTCCCCCCAAAAGACACTTAAACAAGACACCATATGCCTCATCATGCAGGGACTTGTGGCTAGTCATGCAGTACCTGCTGTGTTGGTCTTTTAAGTGAGGGCTGCCTTAAACATGCGAAGGAAGATCCATGCTATGGACATGTACTAACACGAAAGCCATTTTCACCTCCCGATATCCACTGTGGAAAGTAAAATGAACCTAGTAAGGCACATCCCAGATATTATCTATTAATGGCAAGGCGCAAGCACCCTTTGATTCATGTATTGCACAGCAAAGCTCTTGCTGGCCTCTTTTTCTAACCAGGACAACAAAGGAGGTCCAAGAACTGGCTACAGGCTCAAAGAGGCAGCTCAGGGGCCTGCCCAGGGAGGCAGGCAGCACAAGCAGATTGCCCAAACCTCTTGGTTTCACATGAGCCATGTCTTTAAAGGAAAACACCCCAGGCTGAAAGCCCTGGTGCTCACTGACCAGGTCCCAGCCACAGTAATGCACATGATGAGGGTTAGCTCATCCCCCACCTTGGCTATGTGGAGCATTTTCCTGGATCCCAGTGGTCCGGTCTCCTGCAAGGATGCTTTCCCCACTCTTTGCCTTCCCTCCATTTTGGGTTGTCCCATCATCTCCCTCTCTGTCTAGTTTCAATTACTAGCTGCAGTACCTGAATGAGCATCTGTGATACCTATAAATTACACAGGTGATAAACCCCTCTCTTGTTGCTTGGCTTCCCCTATAGCCCTCCCTCTAAAGTGGACCGCTGCCAAATGGAGGCAAATATGTCATTAAGCCAAGAACTGCAATATTTGCCACCAAAGCCAAGGAAAAGGGGATTTACAGCACAACCAACCCTTCCCAAAAGCAAACTAATTAAAGGCTACAAGGGAAGAGTGGGGTTCTCTGAACACCAACTTAATATCCAGCCCTGGGTAACACAAAGCCTTGTTACAGCTTTAACTCTAACTTGAAAGCAGCATCACCCAGCTTTGCATGTGCAGCTTCAGGTCCCCCTGTTTCCTGAGTTCAATTTGGGCCTTTCAATGGATTTTTATGAGGCGCTGTCCTGAATAGCCTTGTATTTATAACAACCCTCTCTGTGGATATTTCCCCACACTTAAACTGAACCACTGCACGCATGTTTGATGTTGTAGCCAATCCCCCATTGCTTTCTATCCTGTATAAGTCCCTTTTTCTAATAGCTTAGAAGTGGTATGAACTGGATGGAAATACTCTTCTCTTTAGCAGAAGATCTTATAGCTATATAAAGCAACCAGCTCCCTTCTTCCAGTAGCAGCTTTCTGACTCCTGTTCAAGGGCTGAAATGCAATATTTAAGCTCTGCCATAAATCCCACAGCTCCATGGAGTGTTCCTGGCCTCCTGCACAATATGCCTAAGTGTCTAGCAATTGGTCCATCGGCTATTTGTCTTGGAAGTCCTCACTGGCATCTGGAGACACGAGGAATACAAAGTGTCTGCAGGTCCTCTGCCAATTTAGGTGGGTCTCTTCTTCCTCTTGCCTTCTAGCATTTGGCTGTGTCCTGTCTAGCTCAGGCTGATATCTGGCTCCAATCTGCTTACGAAGGTTCAGACCAAATCTTGATAAGCCTGGTTATGTCTATGATGCAGTGCTTCTCAGCTCTCAGGTATGGGTCCTTGCCACAGCTGTGCTCCTGACTCCATTCCAGGATGAGGTCTGGGCATGCAGCATCCCAGGAAAGGCTGGAAAAGAACCACATGGTGCTCCCGAAGATCTTGCAGCCTCCTGAACCAGAGACCAGCATCACGGTCCAGGCTACAGAGTGTATCCTGCCCCAGCATTTGGCCTCAGGCTCTTGTCTGAACAAGCACTGCAGAACAAGGCTCCATCCAATTTCTTTTTCCAGCCATCCATGCGGTGGGAATGGATATACACCAGCCTCCCATGGGGTCCTTTCTTGAGTGGCATCGCTGGGGCTGGAAAAACCTGATGCTGTGGGGCCTCCCTGTGCTTGCATTCCAGAGCACACATGCTGGGAATGACCGATCCTACAGGCAACCCAAACCCTGCCTGGCAGACCCAACAGCCTGAGACCAGCTCCAGGCCCAGCAGGCTGGTACCTTGGTGAGCCTTTGGTTTCCCTTTTGAGATGGTTTTCCATTCTCTAAGATGGTTTTCTATTCTTCCACAACCTTTTTCTGTGGCTCAGGCTTCCTATTCAGTTTCAGGCGGAATAGCATTTTCCTTTTCCCCCTCTTTTGTAAAGCATCCTCTAGCTGGTGTCACACATATACCCCAGCACCTCGTAGGGTTGGGGTCTTGCAGCTTAGCCTTCTCTCTGGGCACTATCTCAGCACAGAGTCATTCTTTGATAGCTTTTGACCCTTTCTGGGAGAATTCCCAACATTGCCCTCCCCCTGTGCACAATTTACAACTTCGTTTTGTTTTGCTTTGCTTTGCTTTGATTCTGGTATTAATTCCTTTCACTTTCCACTGCTCCCAAATAGGCTGGATGCAGATAACAAGCACCTTTGTTATCTGATCCCTCTTGCATCAAAAGAATGAATACAGTTCCCTGTTTATCTCTTTGGAAACTGCAGCACTGTTACTACTCCTGACTGAAGCCATTCCCAAACCCAAGGAGGCAGCTTCCACTACACGGAGGAACTGAGGAGACCTGATTTACTTTATGCAGGGTGCTTGCACACCGTCTCCCTAAGCACAACAGCACCCAGACAGGAGTTATTTTGAGCCATTACAAGTTTCCTTTCTTTCCCCCAGCCAGAAGCCTGCCCCACGTATTTACTCCTTCTTTTCCTCAGGTTCCTCATTTCCCATTGATAACATTTCTCTGATGGGCCTTGACTTTCTGTTGACTGCCCCCTTTGGTTCTGTAGTGTTTTCAGACTTCTACTGAATAAAAGTGGTTGCTGTCCTCGTAAACCTTGTGGAGTTTTCACCCAGCCTCAGCATGCAGCATGTCTACCAGGGACTAAACTAGTTTACCTTCCAGGCTCCATCATCAGCTGAAAAGCTGCTTGCCTTACAGCTAATGAACAGAGCTATTGATGATAGAGAATATATTTAGGACTAATACTGATTCAACCATCTGTTTCCAGCAAACATTAACCACAACAAGATAAACCCTTAAACTGCGTCTTCACTAACAAAATAAAGTATCAGAGGTAAATAGGCATTTAACTGCTGAGTTAGGTGATGCAATGGCCTTTGATCAGTGCAGATAAGGAGTGACCATAGCTCATGACATACCAGCTTGTCATGGTTAAATCCTGCTGGGACCTAAAGATAGCAGCTACTAAATGTTGAATCACAGCTATTCTCATCAGAGATAAAAAATATGATGCTGGTGGATTCATACTTACATAGTCCATAGAATCTGTTGCAGACCACCTTCCATAATAGCGCTGAGCTTGCCACTGCTTATCACCCAAGATATCTCATTTTCTTCCTCTGCCTCTTCTCATTCATCTGTTCCTTCCTCCCTCCACCCTTATCGTTGTTTAACCTCAGTCAGCAACTAAGTACCACGCAGCTGCTTGCTCACACTGAAACCAGGACAATCCCTCTGCCCCATTCTTCACTGACCCATCTTTCTGATCAAAAAGTGGCCCTAGAGGTATTGCGCTGATAACAATTGCTCTTTCACATCACATCTACTTATGTGACACTCCAAATATGATGATTTGCAAGCATGAATGAAAAGCAGGTTCACCAGTGTGTGTAGTAACATTGATTCACCTGAACTTGCACAGAAAACAAAGTGGAGGTCATTTATTTAATACAGGTAAGCAGCTTTCCTCCTTTACTTACGAACTTTCATTTACAAGTTGAGGCAGCTGAGAGACATGTAACTATGGTAAATTACTCTAATGCTTTAGTCATATGAAACGTTCCCATCCATCTCTTACTGAATGTTTCCCAAGTCACAGGGGCCCTGTATTAGCTGTGTTACTGCTCAGGCTTCTCCTAATCTATTTCTCTTTTCCTTTTGAAAATGTATCTACATGAAGACATTAGACCCATGCTTTCCAAGCTGATTAACAATGGACATGGGATTTGGTTTTTCCTCCAAATGTGTAGGAGGAATATCTCAGAAACATAGGGCATTAGGGGCAGGGATTTCTCAGCCTTTTCTGAAAAGCACTAACCCAGGCATACAAGAACAAACCAATTGCTCCAGCTTCTTGCACCGAATAAAGACCTGGCTGTGAGGCAATGTGAGTTCTGCTCCCTTCCAAATCACACACAGGGCCTCTACTCCATGAGTTTTCCAACTCTGGCATTGGTCTCCTTCCCCAGCCGCTAAAGGCTTCCTTTTCCTAGAGCCATAGCTCTGGGAAGGTCACACTGATGCTATGGAGCAGCGACAGCTTCACTTTGCACAAGCCACTGGTTTGAATCTCAGCTTTTCTGACCACAGAATGGGAAGAAAAGTCTCTTGCTGCTACAGGATGCATCACCCTTCTTGCATGAGAGTTGCTACAGCTACCCAGTGCCATGAACAAGATAATAAAGCAGCTTAAGGACTCCAGGGAGCAAAACTAGCTAAAGAGCCAGGAACTAGGGTGACGGAATGGACAGGGCTGTGGCTGGAGATGTCCCTCAGCAGCAGACCTTGGCTGCGAGCCTCCCAGACACCACCTCTCTCTTACAAGGGAAACTCATCACTGCTTTGAACGCAGGGCTTGGAAAAGGAATAAATCTTCAAGATCTGAGGGATTGAAGCCTGCACATTAGCTCCCCTTAAACCCTGAGTGCATTTAACTTGGGAGGTTAGAAACCACAGCCAAAGAAATCTCTTTTGATTCACAACTTGTTTTGAGCAGTCACCCATAAAGCAGCCAGTGAATCACTCCAGCCAGTTAGTCATGCAACCACACTGAATGTACACTCAAAAGGCTGCGCAAAATAAACAGCCTGCAGCTCCAGATAACACACATAGAGCTCATTTGCCCTATCTGGCATCAGCGTATATTGTTAATAGGACTCCTACACCGAACCCTTAGGAAAAGACGCAAGTAAGCATCTCCAAATCTCTTTCCCCATCAGTATTTTTCTCGTCTGCATCGCACTCTTGTTGCTTTCAAAACAGTTCAGACTAGTACAAGTTTTAAGGCTCTTTCTCCCTCTTTCCGCTCCCTTCTCCTTGCTGGTAACGTCCTGCTGGGGTTACAAGCGTGCGCTGCAGCAGCGTGGGGCTAAAGAGGAGTTAATCCCAATCAGCAGCGGGACAAGTCGAAAATAAACAGCTCTAGTGCGAAAAGAAACCTTCCTGCAAGGAGGGAGCGGCAGGAATACAGGGGGAGGGAGGCTCCGGTTCTTTGACACATGAGCGTTATAAACAGCTCGGGTCAGGAATCCTAGAAGAGCCTCCAGCCAGATCTACCGTCCAAGTCTAGGAAAGCGCAAAAACGTCTTTGGGAATGATTCTAAGAGAGCCGCGACCCAGATCTTCCTGCGCAGCCGGGGGAAGAGGCGTGAGCCCTACCTTCGCGTCCTGCTCCCTGAGGAAATCCCGCAGGTTTTCCGCGGAGGAGATCCCGCACCTCCGAGTGTCTGCTCAAACAGAGGCTTAGCCAAACTCCTGGCGAGAGCTCCCTCCCCTCCCTGGGAGGGTGCCGGAGCCCTTGAATGGCAGATCTGGTGGCCCTATTGTGGAAAAGAGAGGGCGATTGCCAGGGCGGCGTCAGCTGCGCGCCGGAGGCCGGCGGCCGAGCCTCGCCGGGTCCCGCAGCACCGGGAAGGGCCGGCCCCGCTCGCCCGCTTCCTCGCCACGGTGCCAGTCCTCCCTCCCTTTCCCCCGCGGCCCCACTCGCGCCTCCCACCGCACACTTCTCCCCTTTGCACTCTCCCGTTGACCCCGCAGGGATCCGGACAGCGGCATCCCCCCCATCCCGCATCTCTGTCCGACGGGTGCGAGGAGACCCGCGCACTCCCCGACGGCGCTGGGGAAGGAGCCGAGAGACGAGACCAAAGCTGCGGGGAGAGGGAAGGGGGGGGGGCAGGACCGGGATCCCCTCCCAAAGCCCACCTCACATCGCGGACTGGCCGGCGTTGGAGCGGTCACTGCGGGATGGGCAGCGGGGTTAATGCTCACAGTCCCCGGTGCGGGGACACGGCATCACCCGGTGTGGAAGAGCCCCGCAAGGATCCCGGGGCAAGGGAGCAGATGCCGCCGGTGAGCCCCGGCGCAAGGGGAGCTCCGCAAAGCCCTTGAACATCGAGGAGAGGGGGAGCCCCGAGCCTGGCAGCCAGCGGTGTCTCACGGGAGGCGGAGGGGGGACCGCCAGCGCGCTCGTTCCTGCCGTGCCTGCAGTTTACATTACATTAGGGGGAGGAGGAGGAGGAGAAATGCATTAAAAGTGTCAATTTAAAGAAGCACGCAGCGAGCCTCCGATTCCTACGGCAGTTGCTTTCTGCACTTCTATTAATGACGCTCTTTAGGCTGCGCTTTTTATTTGCTCGCTAAATAAAAGAAACGGTCTCGTTATTTTCACAACCCGGCACTTAAAGAATTTCCTCCGTTAGAGAAAGCCCGTTTCCTTCCTCCTGTTTCCTTCAAGCAAACTTCCCCATCGCATTCGCCTTCACTCCCCAAAGGGTTTCTTTTTCTTTTTTTCCCAGCCAGTATTTCTATATAGCAATATATGTTCATATTTCTGTGTGTGTATACGGGTATATGCACACATATGTTTCAAGACATATAACTTACTTCAGTTCCACGCAGTAGAAATAGCAAGTCAGATTACTACAGCACATAAATCATTCCACAGATTTTCCTCTTCCAAAGGGAAAAAGATATATAACCTGCTCTAAAGGCTTTTATTGAAGAGTTCGGCTTTAATTGCCTGCAGGATAAGCCGTAGCCCGCATGTACGACAGGGAAAACAGGAAGAAGTGCTTCGGCCACCGCCGCTCCTGTCCTCGGTGTGTTTGCGGCCGCAGCTCACCCCGGCCTATATTTACCCGTACAGTGCAGTGAAAGGGCTTAGATCTAGAAATAGAAGCCGAGAGCAATAGATGGCAGGCACAGGCTTTTTATAACTCGAAAGGACTTGTTTATTAACGAATTAGAATAAAATTAAACACAAAATAAAGGGGGGGAGAACATCTTTTCCTACCGGCTCTCGGGATGCCCACTGTGCCTGAGGCTCCACAACCGATAACAGGCTTCGTGAAGCAGCGGCCCCGGGCACTGCCATGGGTCTGTTTGGTCGGTCTCGGGGTTTAGTTGTTTTGGGGGGATTTGGAGTATTTATTTTCCTCTATTTATATTATTCGGGGTTGGGGGGGTGATTTCCTGGGGTTTAAATTACGGGACTTTAAATCTCCCCATTGCTCCCGCATCCCTCCCGGGTGACCAGGAATACAGCGTTCCCCACTGCGGCCGCGCTCCTTCCCATTCTGCATAACGGCGGGGGCTCGGTGGGCAGCGGGAAGCAGCGGGGCAGCGTTTGCTCTCCGGCTTCCCCATCAAAAAACCCTTTCTGTAGCTCTCCCCAGCAGCCTGCGTGTTGTTTGATCGCATTGACACCCGCTGCAGAGAACGAGGTCGGAGCTCCCTTCCCCACGCCGAGGGTATTTACCCCGGCCCGGTGATGTCCCCGATCCCCTTTAGCCCGGCGCGGTGGGTTCAGCCGCTCATTCGGGAGAAGGCAGAGAGGAGCCTGCGGGTGCTGCAGTCGCTCTGCGGCAGCCCCGTTCTGGCTACTATTAGCGAGTCTTTCTTTTCAATGATTAACCGTTATTATTATTGCTATTAATTATCCTCGCGGATTCATGTGTCTCTTATTAGAGGCCACCGTCCCTTAGCCACATCACAGGGGGCTCGCAATGGGAGCGGGTCTGAGCGCCCACTGAAGTCAACCCTGCAGCCCCGCTTAGAAATAAATCGGGGGGGACACAAGTCGGCGGTATTAAGGAGGGTGATATACTCGTGTGGCACTATCGGGGGGTGTAATGTGTCATCACAGACTAAACCGGCGCCATGGCCCTTGCAACCTATAAAACCAAGACAGCCGGTTAGCGGGGAGAGAGTGGCAGGGATGGGAAGGCACCGGGGGCTTCCCTACGCTCCCATTTTTCGCGGCTGGAGCTGGTGCCCGTGGGACCCCACAGCCCCACTATGCCCTGCCCAGTGGGCCCCAGCCTGGAGCTGAAAGTCCTCCGAGGATGCGGAGCAGGCCTTGGGGCCGGTGTGGGGTTGTCCGCTCATGGGGATGGGGAAAGGAAGGAGCGAGCCACGGCCTAAGCCTTGGCCAGAGCTCCCCATCATTCCGGGGCCTGGAGGGGAAAAAAACCCTGGAAGGGGCTTGTGCCACCGGGAGCGAACAGGAGCAGAGCACGGCCCGAGCTGGCGGGATGGGATCGATCCTGGCCCTGCGAGGAGCGGGCAGGGCAGCCGGGCTCTGCCTGCGGTGCCCGGGCACGGCGGAATGGCGACGGCTGCATTAAGCCTTTCCCTGGGAGGCAGTCACCTTGGATGGGGGACCAGGTCTGTAGACCTGTATCCGGGGCCAGAGACACCTCGGCTGCTCGCAGGGGTGATGGACGGCGCCCGAAAGCGGCCTCTTTGCTTCCTTCTGAGATCTAGAGAGGGGGGGAAAGGGAACGTAAAGAGGGCAAAGGGTGCCCAAAACGGCGGCGGGAGCTCAAAGGTGGAAGCCGGGCCCAGCATCCCCATCGCCCACTTTAGGCCCCCCCCGGAGGCCCCCTCACGGTCCCACTCCGCTGTCCTTGCCCGACGGAGTCCCGTTAGACCGGTGCACCGAGGAGCGGACACGGCCACCTTTATCAGAGGCGATGCGCTGAATCCAGGCCGGGGCAGCCCCTCTTTGCCCCCACAGAGCCCATCGGAGCCAGAGGAACAGATTTCACTTCCAGTTTCTCTTCGGAAAAATCACTTGGGCGGGGGGGGGGGGGGGGAGGCCTGTTCTGTTATTTGTGGGCTTGTTTGTTTGTTCTGGTTATTTTGGGGGTGTTACGTTGGATTTTGGTTTTGGTTTTGTTTCATTTTATCCTAATGGCCTCTATAGAGCAGAAACCTCCCGAAGAAGCCTTTTAAACACGCTCTCGGACACGACATGAGAAGCGACCCCGTTCAAAGCCTAGCGCCAGCTCAAGGGAATGCCTTAATTGCCGCTAATGACCCGCGGAGAGGATGCGGTGGGTTATCTGCAGTCGGGCAGAAATCAATCAGGGGAGTGGCAATTAAAGGAGAAAGTGAGAGACGGGACCTTGAGAGAGGCCGTTACAATGGAGAATGAAGGTTTGGGTGAATTCTTCCAGCAACATTCCCTGTGGAAGAGGATCCCGGTGGATATACTTGGCGCAGCCCGGCGCTCTTCCTTTCTCTTTCTGTTTCTCTCCCTGTTTACCGCGGGGTTCCCGGCGTTGCTCAAGAGCTAACGCTTTCCGGGATGACCATGGAAGAAGCCTCCGCAAAGCCGGGAAGGGGGGAACGCTGCTTCCCGAGGGGAACGCGGCTTCCTGGGGCCCGGCGGGACGGGGCGGGCGCGGTGCCACCGGCCAAGGTCTCCTTGACCCTGGGAGGACTTGTCCCGCCGGGCACCCCCCCATTCACCCTCGGGAGGCCCGTTCCAGCCCTGGGTGTCTTTTCTTCTTTACCCCCCCTCCTTGCCACACGCCAAGGACTCACCGTAACAGGAGACCTGCAGAGCTCCGTTGTGGCCGCTGCTCTCCTGCAGCTTGAGGTTGTTCTCCGGGGGGGTTTTGCAGGGGCCTCGCTGCATGTAGAGATGCGGCGGCTGCTGCTGCTGTTGTGGGTATTTGTTAAAGGAGGCCGGAGCCGCTGTGGAGCCGGGAGCCTGCACGCTGCCATCCAGGGACTGACATTCCTGCTGGCTGTAGCGGCTCCGGCACTTAGAGCTGCTGTCACCAAAGCCTTGTCCTTTGCTGGCCAGGAAAGTAGGGCTGAACTTGTCACTTGCTTGAAATGCCCTAAAAGGCGAGGAGCCTTCTGTGCCCTGGGAGGCTGCGTTGTAGTAGGAATCCATGGCAGCCGGATCACAATAAGAAACACAAGTATCAGCATTCATTCCTAAAATTAAAAGGCCCGAGTGTCCTTAATGCGCTTGGAGGGGCACCAGGAACCTCTCTTTCTCTCCCCCTCTCGCATAGACACACACTCACAGCTGGGCCAGGGAGCTCTAAGAGGATTCAGATGTTCTTGAAAGCTGACCAGATCTCCAAACCCCCTTAAGATCTCGCACAGTAAAAGGGGTCTTTTTCTTTCCCTCCCTCCCTCTCTCTCTCTCTCGCACACACACACACTTGCCCTCCGTCTCTCCCTCCAATCTATCTACGCTCCAAAGAGGCTCTTCTCCGCGCTTCCCCCCCACACACATAGGAGGCAAAAAAAAAGAGAAAAGGGGGGGGAAAAAGAGAGAGGAGAGACCTCTCCCCCAATTAATATGTAGATGATGACAGTGGAGGGGAGGGGGCCCAGGAAGGGGGGGGGGGGCTGTGTGTGTATGGAGGGTGTGGGAGCAAAGGGGGGGGGGGTGAAGGTCACATCTTTTGCATCTAAAAAGTAGCAAAAGAAAGGTTTTCTGATTAAAAAGATAGCAAATCAAACGGACAACGTGGACGCTGCGGAGGGACGGACGCGGGGGAAGCACCGGGGACGATTTAATGGTCGGGACACACTCGTTCCGCTCCTCACGACCCCCGCGGCCCCCTCCTCCTTATTAAAGGCAATACGGACTTCCCCCGCACTAGATGTCTTTAAGCTTGCTCCCCCCGCTGCCGTTAACCCCTTCGGGACCGGAGCGTCCCCTTGGCACGGCGGTGCCGTGCTCGCCCAGCACATCGCCAGGCAGAAGCAACTCCCCGGCCTCCCGCCGCACGTTTTATGACCGTCATTATTTATTTACCTCGACAAACGTGCTCTCTCCAGGTGTAAAACAACTGGACCGAAACGGGAGGGCGGCAGGGAGAGGGATTTTAACAGGGTCGCAAGCACACGGAATTGGACCTTCGGGGACTGCCGAGGGTGAACTTGCAAAGGGACAGAGGATGGCAGGAGCCCTTTTTGGTTTGGAGGGGTCAATTGCAACCCAAAAAGGGCTTAAAAATAAATCAATGGTCACCTTCCGTCACCCCCCCACCCCCCACACCCCATCCCGCCATTCAACCTGATTCCCCTCCTCCCTCGGTTAACTCATGCTACCCCTTAGACTTACTCTTACCCTGCCTGCCTCCCATCCCCACATCTGGTTTCTATTGCTCGCTTACCTTGAAGTTTTCAGTAATAAAGATATTACGCAAACTACATCCACAGTCCTTCAGTAAAAGGGGGGGAAAATAAGGAAAAATAAAAAGAAAAGAAAAAAAAAAAAAAAAGAAAGAAAACGTAAAAGCGAAAAAGAAAGGAAAGTGAAGAAGAGGAGGCCCTTAACCCCTTAGGGATCGCGGGCCGCGGTGGAACCGGCTGCGGGCAGGGAGTGGGGAACCGGCGGCTGCTCTGGGCTCCCAACGGGCTCCCCCCGGGGCCCGGGCCGTGTGTCCTCCCTTCTCCCCCCTCTGTGCAGAGAGAGGGGGGAGACCAGTGGCTTTCATCTGTCTGTGTGTATCTGGATGCGGGGGGGAGCGGGACGCGGCTCGGGGGCCAAGGCTCGGGGGTGCCGTGGCAGCCGCAGCCCCCCGGGTTTTACCCTCAGGAGCAAGACCAGCACCGCTGTTTCCATTAGCTCGGGTCTGACAAGAACAAACCCCCCTGCCCCTCGCCCCCCAGATGCAGAAGGGATTTCTAAGCGAGGTCGTCGTTAAAAACAGCCAGAGACGGATTAATTTACTGGATTTCAAACCGTTTTGCGAGTCTCCCTCCGAGCAGCGCTGGGCTCACTCAGCTTTCTGGTCCAAGAAAGCTTTCAGCGGATTTGCCTTCCTTATTCTCTTTATTACCTTGCTTAATACTTTCCCCGTCGTTTCTCTCTCCCCTCCCAAACTCCCCCACCCCGCCGCAGCCCCCTCTCTCTCCCTTGTCCATGACTTAATAAAAAGCAAACCCAACGTATAGGAGTCTTTCTAAACACCAACTTCGGGGCGGCCAGGGGCAGATTGGGCGCTGCCGATACCCGGAGGCCGGAGCGGCTCCTCCGCGGGGCAGCACCGGGTCCTGCATCCCCGGCTCCCGCATCCCCCGTTCCCGCATTCCCGGCTCCGCTCGCTGCCGCTCTGATGGGGAAAGCATTTGTGTGTGGAGGGGGTAACCACGTTAAATACGGCTTTTCCAGCCAGTTACTTCTTCAGCCATTACTCTGGCGAACGAAGAAGAAACCCGAAAGAAACGATGTGAGGGCAGTCCTCAATCCTGGGGCGTTATACTCGGCCTCGAGAGTTCTTTTCGGCAACGTTAAATCACAGCAAGAATGAAAGCTGAAGGGGGAGATTCCGGGATCGGGCAAGAGATGATTTTTTATATGAATATTATTAATTTCATTATTATTTATTATTATTTATATATAGAGAGAGATCTTTTTTCCTTTCTTAGGAGTCGGGGCTTTCCGGGTGGCTCCGGCTTGGCCGAGCCGAAGAAGGGCTGCCCCGGCCGGAGCGCTCCGCCAGCCCCTCCCGGCTTTAAACTGTAACGAAAAGTCCATTAGCTCCCAATCAGAGCTAATCCGCAGCCCCGCGGAAAGGACCGCAATAAACCCCTCTCTCTAATGGCCAATTTGTGTCCCTGGAAGCTGGAGGTTAATTCGGGAATCGTTACCGGGGGAAAGGGTGCTCGCAAATACCTGGCGATCTGGAGGGGGGGGATAAGGGGGAAAGCGCATTTCCTGACGGTTTTCGTTATGGATGGGTTGGGTTTTGTATGAATTCCTCTCAGCAAGCTTGATGGGGCATCCCCCAGCCCCCGTTAGCTGGGAGCGGAGCTTCGTGAGCATAAAAGCGGACGGAGCCTGCGGCCGCCCTCCCCATTCAACGAAGCGATGGGGCTGCGTGTCCCGGCGCTGCCGGGGCCGGCGATGGGGCTCTGCCCGCTCGGTCCCGCCGCACCTCCGGGGCGAGAGGAACACCCCCGTGTGCGGGAGCGGGGATCGGCAGAGTCGGGGTAGGAAGGGACACGCACCTCCTGTAACACGAGCTCCGGGTGACCCCAAACCTGCCCCAAATGAGGCCGAAAGGGAAGGGGGAAAAGACGGGCCGAAAGGTCTGCGCTCCGCAGCACCCCGTTGCCAGTTCAGTGTGTGTGTGTGCTTTATATCGAGACCGCTTTCCAGAGCCGGTAGCTGTTGGTTTGGAAAGGACTCACCCCCGAGGGTCCCTTCCCATACAGAGCCACGGGAGCCCAGGTGAGACCCAACCGGTCCCGCGTTTAGGGACGGCAGCTCCCACCCAGCGAGTCCCTGCTGCGGGAATCGCCCGGGTCTCCAGCTCCGGAATACCCCCTGGAGAAGGAAGCAGCCCAGGGCAGCTCTGCCTGGCTTGTTTCCCTTTCCAGCGGTGAGGAGCCGGTGAGAGGCGCAGGCGATAGCGGATGGATCCTGCACCCCGATCTCTGCAAGAACCCCTCCCCTCGCTGTTCCTGTGCTGTTTAAACGCTGAGGCTTGTGTCACATCCCAGGATAAGGAAGAGGTGTCCGCTGATCCCCGCACACCGGCGGCGGGTCCAGAACCCCAAGTCCTCCTCTTCCCTCCGAGCAATATCTCGGTTCAGGGAGTGGGGTCATTTACTGGGGAGGGGAACGGAGATGAGGGGGGGATCTGTCACACCGTTCCCCCCTGGCTTTTTGGCAGAGCCTTACTCTTGGAAACTGCCTCCAGCGTGTTTCCCCGTTGGGTTGGTTTGTGTGGTCACTTCAGAGCTGCTTTTGTAGAGAGATCTGAAGGGGATCTATTTATAACATCCCTGTTACGGGGGGAGAGAGGGGGGAAAAGGAAAGAGGGAAAAAAGTATTCGTGCTGATCTCCCCAGATTCTTATTTTATTTAATTTATTATTATCTATGTATTTGTTTTTCCTAGCAGGACGAAGGTTGCATCTTTATTTAGGCAATGGAGTTTGCCTTGTGACAATGCCGCTGGTACCTGTGCTGTGGCTCATCCCCCGGACTGGGCGCTTTGCTCTCCTGCCCTGGACGCCTTTCCTTGGGGATCGTGTATATACGATATATATATATATATATATATAATATCGTCACTATATACAATATATATGTGATGTCGTCACTATATACAATATATACGTAATATCGTCATTATATACAAATATACGTAACCACGGTCCTCGTGTCACCAAGGGGCTTGCAGAGAACTGAAGCTGACCCGCTCCTCTCCTTGGGCAAAGCAAAAGAGCAGGCTCGGAGTCCGCCCGGGGTGGCCCTTCCGGGCTTGTGCGGGTAAACCTCTTCTCCCCACATCCTCCGAGGTTCCCCCTCTTCACCGAGGCATGGAAGTCTGCTCCAGGGCTCTGCCACCCGCGTTCCCCTGGCGTTCCCCATGCCTGCCCTGGGCACGGTTTGCTCCGTGGATGCATGTGTTCGTGTAGCTACGGGTTTACACCGAAAGCGGCCCCGGGCAGCCGTCGGGCTCGGAGAACCGCCGAGGGCCGCAGGGGGTCCGGTCAGGGTTTCCAGCAAAGCTCCCTTTAATTTTGTTTTCTTTTTTTTTTTTATTTTTATTTTGTTTTTATCTTTAATTTATTTCTTATTTTGTTTTCCCCTTTGAATTTTGTTTCCTTGTCCAGAAAGGGCCGCGCTCGCTTCACTCTGCAGGCGGCAAAGGGCATTTATCCGCTCGCTCATTCAAGCAGCGCCCGAAACCGCCACGTCCGGAGCTGGGCCCGCTGCAGCGAGGCACGGTGAGGGGCTGCGGAGCCCGGCATCCCTGGAGCATCCCAAACCCCTCGGCCCCATTATCCCAGCTTTCCCGTGCCCCAAAACCCAGTGGGAAATCACTGCTTTCCGCACCGCTCTCGGGGGGCCCCGGTGACGCCACCGCAAGGGAGCCAATGGAGAGGCAGAGAAGGGGTGGCCCCAGTCCCCCCCGCACCCCTATCGCACCCCGCTTCCCTCTCCGGACCCCGGGTCAGCCCGGAGCACGGCGGGGGATGCTCAGGCCGGCAGCCCCCTCTGACCCTCGCCCGTCTAGGTGAAAGCCCCGCTCCGCTTCTCATCCCACTTCCAAGAACGCCTGAATGTGATTTAGGGGATGGGGGTGTCTCTGTATCTAAAATGCCACCCCAGGACCGCATCTTTTAGTGGCTATCTATAAACACCTTATTGCGGGGGTTAAAAAATCCACTTGCTATTGATTTCCTCTATCCTTCCCGCTGGCTTGTGACCTTGCCAGACCTCGGTCTGAGGTCAGGGGCTATTTTTTGTTGGAAGCAGAAGTCCCTGGGGTGGGGAAGGCAGAGCGGCTCTGCCTTAGGGAAGATGGGAGTCCCCCGGGCTCACGGGAGGGTGCACAGGGGAGCTGCGGGAAGCAGCGGCTCGTCGGGGCGGTGGATGCCGAGGGATGCGGCGCTGCTGTCTGGGTACCATCAGGATGAGCCAGCTCCAGGCTCTGGTCCTGAGGATAGGACTAAGGCACCCACAGTGACCTTTCAGGGCCGGGGCCGCGGTGCTCCTCTGGGGAAGCATTTCCCCGTGGGGAGCGCCGGCCTGGGAATGTCCTTTTCGCCCTAAGCGTGAAACAAAGAGGTCGGGGCGGAGGATGGGGTCCGAGCCGAAGGCATCCGATGGCAGCTGGTGCACCTGTCAGCGGCTCCCCCTGACCTTTTCGAGCCGGGACAGAGCGGGGCGGGGGAGGTGGACACAGTGGGGCAGGCGGGGAGGCCGAGCGAAGGGCAGAATCCTCCCCGGGGCCGCCTGTGCCGCAGCCCCGCGACCCACCTCCAAGCATCCCTCGGGAAAGAGGAGCAGCTGGTGCCTGCTGCCGGGAGCGATGAAAAGCGCTCCCAGGGAGGGACCGTGGGTATTTTTAATCCCTATTCTGAGGCACTCGGAGAAGAGAACCGAGACCCGCGCCCCATTCCGCACCCCGTGGTGCCCGGTTCAGCGCCCTCGGGCCGCCCGGCCGCTGGATTTCGTTTGTTTCTCTCCTTGCCTGATGCTCGGACAGATATTTCCACGCTGGGTGTTTTGTAAAATATCCGTTGGAATCGCCAAAGCCACCCCTAAACCGAACAAGAACTGATCTCCTCATAAGGCAGCAACGGATGCTCTGCTAAGAGTAATAACCGCTGTGATTTCTTTTTTTTCCCCTGATTATGATTATAATCGCGTCCCAATTACAGTTATCACAGCAACATGTTAGGCGCTCACTGTACCATGCACAAGCCTATTTTCCTTGTGATTTGCCCCAATATCTACTGACCCACCACGGCTGAGAGCTCAGCCCCGTGGTTCGGGTCTCCTGCCCGGACGGGGACCGCTTCAGGGGCCACGGCAGCGTCTTTTCCCACATCCCGCTGCTCCAAGAGTTCCCAGTGCAGTAGAACCGGAGGAAACCCCTCTTGCTTTATCAGGTTTATTCCGGGAGGGGTATAACAGGGTTTGGGGATTCTTACGGACACGGAAAAGCCCCTTCCATAAATGTTCCGACGGGGAGGAAGAGCAGGACAAGGGGGGTTTGCAAGTAACTCCTCGAACGGTTTCTCCCCTCGGGATGCTCCGCAGCCCGCCCGCCGCCCCCTGCCCGGCTTTCAGGCTGCCCGGCCCCACCGGGGCTCCCCACCGGGCTCCGTTTCCCAGCTCCGGCTGGGCTCGCAGCACTGCGGCGGGATCTCGGAGCAGATGTGATCCCTATCAGGGGCTCAATAAGGCTCTTCGGGTCTCCTGGACCATAGCTGTGACCTTTCCTGTTTCTCACTTGCTCGTGGAGTTTTTGAGCCTCCCAGAAATGCTGCTTTTCGTTATTTTGGGATACTTTTATTGAGCTCCCACAAAAAATCCTATCGAGGCTTCTTGTGCCAGAGCCGTGTATAATTAAGGGGGAATTGGTTCACAGGAGTCACAGATTCCCTCTGCAGGATGGCTGTTATAGAAAGTACCCAAGGAATTTTGCAAGCAATAGAGCAGGCTGAGGGGTTGCCTGGATGTATAGCCCATGAGGATGCCACTTATTTACAGAGAAGCACCTTTGTTTAAAGGCACAGAAACAGTCACAAAGAAATGATTGCCCAAAGTCACAGTAAGACACACAGTCTGCCGTTTACTGGGAGCTGGGAAAGAGCCCAGAGCTGCCAGTGAGTGGCTCAGCCACCTCCCAAGGTTCACGCAGAAGAGCCTTATCCACTGACAGACAGAAGTGGCTGGGATTTCCCCAGGTCTTGAGGTTCTTTGGCTTCCCCTGAAGCCAGTGAAAACTGCAGCAGCACAGACAGAAGTCAGACCACTGTGATTTAAAATACTGAGCCACAGAAATCAGGCCACTGTGATTTAAACTACTGAGCCAGAAAGCCTGGGGATGTGCACCCAGGCTCCAAACTATATGGTCAACAATCTTGAACAGCCACAGCGAGCGACCTCTCTCTGCCCATCAGCCAGCCTCAGCTTTTAGGGGTCGTTTACCTATTAAACCTCCTCATCAGGGCACAGCCAGGACATGAGAGAAAGTCACTGAGAAAGTCCAGAAAAGACACCAATAGGAAACCCACTATAAGGCAGAAGCAATGACTCAATGTGACTTGTTCTTTTGCGGTTTAAAGATTGGTAGGGCAAAAAATGGAAGTAAATGCAATAACATAATAGCATAGAATCATAGAATCATGGAACAATAGAATCATAGAACGGTTTGGGTTGGAAGGGACCTTGAAACTCATCTAGTTCCAACCCCCTGCTATGGGCAGCAACACCTTCCACTAGAGCAGGTTGCTCCAAGCCCCATTCAACCTGGCCTTGAACACTGCCAGGGATGGGGCAGCTACAACGTCGCTTGGGAGTCTGTTCCAGTGCTTCACCACCCTCATGGTGAAGAACCTCTTCAATATCTAATCTAAATCTCCCCTTTTCCAGCTTTAAGCCATTCCCCTTGTCCTATCACTACATGCCCTTGTACAAATCCCCTCTCCATCTTTTGTGCAGACCCCCTTTAGGCTGCTATAATGAAGGCAATGCAGAGCAGTCTGGGACGCTGACAGCCTGCGGCTGCGCTGATGCTGGGATGGGGCAGGAGGACGGTCAGACAGACCTTGCCCAAGTTAGCAGTGACAGTGCGGTCAGCTGAGCCCCACGGCCACCTGTGTCCTCCCTGCTGCTGAGATTTATAGGGTGCCACATTTTAATAAAAAACACACACACCTCTCCACTTTGGTGCATTAAGAGATTTCTAGCAAAACACAGTAATGTTGCTATAAATTTCCCTCCCAGCACCCTCACAAGTAATAACTCAAGCCCCAGCATTTTGTATTTAATGTTTATTTTGATGGCTGCATTCCAGAAAGAAAAGGGAAAAAAGAGGCAAAAGTCGACTCAACCGCTCTCCCCATTGCTATTAGCCTGATGTTTTCAATAAAATTTAGTGCAAACTGGGAAACAAACACTTGGAAAAAAGAAAGGAGGAAAACAAGCACACTTGGGCAAAATTCTCCTAGACATCTGCCAAAGCCTGGGTTCAAATCCTGGCTTAAATTACAGATGTCCTGCCATGGGTTCTCATTATGGCCTCCTCCCTTGGCATGTTTGAACGGCACCCCAGGGAGCTGTACCTGTTTTAAGCAAGGTTCAGTGGTGGGATGCTCCAAAGGTTTGAGACGTATGGAGGCCCGAGGTTGAAATAGCCAAGTCTGGAAGTAAAAGACTGAGTCTTCTTGGCCAAATAAGGCAGGGCAGAACACGAGGAGTGCTGCCAGTCATGTCTGAAGTACATGGCAGAGCTATTTAAAGCTTTCAGATCACCTGCTTCTCTATGAAGCCACCAGGCTTTCACATGCACCAGCACTAAGCCCATACTTGCTACTGAAAAAGGGTGAAACCATGGACACCAATAGCATTACACCCAGAAAAGCCAACGTCCTAACCAGTGTGCAAGCTCTGAGAGATGACCGTGACTCCAGTGAGAGCAGCTTAAACCCTCATCCAATGGTGAATACTTACCCAGATGTGATGCAAAGTCCTGATTGCTTACCCAGAAGTAGCAACCCTTGAGTTCGACTTGATTCAGATGTGGCTAACAAAAATGTGCTGAGAGCAGCAGCACTACGTAACCAGGTTGCTAAGTAGTGAGAGACGTGTCCCAGGCTTTCAGTGAGGAGTGTATATGGAGTCTGCATGGGCTAAGCTTGGAGAGCTGCATATTCAGGGTATGTGAAACCCATCCTTGTGCAGCAGACCAGAAGCTGGTCTCTGAGTACTTAAATGTGATGTTCACATCTCCCCATTTTTTCAGCAGGGAAATCCAGACGAGTCACTGCCCTAGGTCAAGGATGCTGACTTGTCACCAACATGTTCTGCTATGGTAGTATAAAAGTTATTTCAATCCCTTTTTGTGGTCAGACCAACCTCACTGTTGAGTTCATGTATGACATTGAGTTTCTATGGACAAAATTACTGTGTAGATTCAACCCTCATTGTGATGTTTGGCTCATGATAATAGGTTCATTGGGCGAGTGGTACCAAAGTAGATGCTGATGGTCATGACTTCCAGAAGTGGAGTGATCTATTATCTCATACTAATTCTTATATCTAAATTTAAATGACAGATTTGTGAAGAAGTGTCCGCAGCACCTTCAGAGGAATGAATCCTGATTCTCCTAAAGGGGATTTTGAGCTGTCTGTGAATTGCTGAAATTTCCATGACATCTGAAGGGATTTCAGCATAGCATCCTGTCATGTCATAGAATCTCAGAATCATAGAACAGTTAGGGTTGGAAAGGACCTTAAGATCATCCAGTTCCAATCCCTTGCCATGGGCAGGGACACCTCACACTAAACCATGTCACCCAAGGCTCTGTCCAACCTGCCCTTGAACACCGCCAGGGATGGAGCATTCACAGTTCCCCTGGGCAACCCATTCCAGTGCCTCACCACCCTCACAGGAAAGAATTTCTTCCTTATATCCAATCTAAACTTCCCCTGTTTCAGTTTGAACCCATTACCCCTACAATGTCATGCAACTGAAGGCAGAAACCCCCAGATTCAAGTGACAGAGAGACAGAATATATAGCTCATGCTCACAGTGTCTTTCAGTGGGCCTCTGCTGTTTCCAGTGGCATGGAACAAGCTCCAGGACTTGGTCCTGAGCACGCTGATTAAAGTGCAGATATCAGTGCTCATAAGGCTTTCTGATGGCCATTTTTGAGCTAATGAGGTCTTTTCCATTTGAATTAGTTCTCATCACACACGGCATGCATAAGGTGTGTGTGAACTCACACTACTGTACTGGAAGCAACAGGATCGTGGTGATGGTGAGCAGCCTACCAGCAAGCTCTCTGTTAACAGGAACAGCTCTTAGCTCCTTGCCAGTGGTGGCCAAAACCATATTTACAGCCAGATGAAGGCTAGAAAATGTAATTTTTTCCTTACTTCAAGTTTTCTGCTCTATTGACTTCAGTGCTGATGAGTGGTTTCAATAAGGATAACACCAGTTTTACACCTAGAAGTTGGAGCTTTGCTTTCTCTCCACTCTTCTCTTGAACAGAAATTTAGTTGAGCAGCCTACAGCTCTGTAGGGTGTTAAATATGCTGGCAAAATGGTATTAATCAAACATGTCTTTGCTATTAACTGGAGAACATCTGCTCAGTGAATAGTATATGGGACTTTTTGACTCATTTGAAGAAATGCATCAGTCTGTGACCCCATGGGTCTGAAATGGGAACCTGCTGTTTCTAAGGGGTTAAGATACATCTTTTTATCTGTTTTGTGTTTTTCACATCTTCCTTCCCAGCAGAATTCTCTAAAGCCTGGTACATTGAATATCTAAGCTATTCCACACAAGGCATTTAACCCCTTGATATTTGTTTCTATTCAAAAAAGAGGAAATCTAATGATGCTTAAAAAGGATAATGCTGTTCTGAAGGAGGGCTGCATTGGTCTGGGTTGATTTCATTCCAACAGACAGAATCAGCAAGATTCCCAGCCAGCCTCGCCAAGAAGAGAGAGTCCAGGGATGTGTCCATCTGACTTCTTCTTTTATATGACACATGGCACTGCAGAATATTGGAAGAGGTATAGTGATTCCTCTTCAAGGCCTCAAGCAGCACAAAGGAAATACATACACTAAAAACCTTAAATTGACCCAGTGGACCGATAGCCAGTTCCAAGAAACTCAGCATTTTATTCTGGATTATTATTATTATTTTTTCCTTTACTAGGTTAATATTCTTTTTATAAGGAGAATGGGAATAACAGCTCACTCTGGATGACCGGCGTGATTTACTTCTACTGCATCAGCACTCTTCCAGCTCATATTTGAGGCAGCTCTTGGGTGATATTTCCGGGAGGGCAAAGGAGTTGTGTGATGCCATTTAAACAAAACAGAAAGCTGAAATATGACTTTTTTTGTTAGATTTCTTGAGGGACGAGAAGAGATTTGTTTTAAAAACCTTCAGTTGCCTTCAACCCATAAATCTATTTTACCTCGGGACAAGCAGCAAGGATGAGATCACTGAGCTGCACGGATGAACAGAGACCTCACAGATACCACGGAAACAAGAGTCTGGTTACTTCCACGGTCGAGGATGAAATGAAACTCTATACATTGCATCGTGTCCAGCTCCCCATCCCCAAGGACACCATTTCTGTGTTACCTGAGGTGCAAACCAGGCTGAGCTGGTGCCTTGGCTTTGGCAACTGCCCAGGAAACCTGCTTCAGGAGCAGGAGGGATGACTTGTTGGTGTCCTTTTGGATGCTTGTCTCTGACCTCTGTTTCATACCTGCACATGACAGGCTGCCAGGCACTCTGCTGGTTTGTTACCAGAAGCTACCCTGAGTTTGCTTAGCTGATCCTTTTAGAGTCATAGAATAGTTTGGGTTGGAAGGGGCTATCAAAAGTCATCTAGTCCAAGACCCCTACAATGAGCAGGGAAGACTGTCCTTTGCAATCCCTAGATAGCTACAGCAGCCAGAGAAAGGTTGTGTGGTTTTGACCAGGGCTGCAAGATTGTTCCCTGTTTGAGTTGCAAATCTGATTATGGGGAACTGGATTTATTGGAAATTCTATTAATCTCCTGGAGGAACAAAACCCCTCCATTAAAGCTCAATGCACTGATGTTGCTATTCAAGCCTGCTGAGGATGCACCTCTCGAGTTGTCTCCTTACAGAACCAGAGGCCAGCTCAAGCTCTTTCTACTGATTTGTAAAACTCTTGAGAGATTCCTCTGGTGAGAGCATGAAGGACCACATACAGCAGTGTGGCTGCTCATGGTATTAAACCAGCTCCAGCGCATCTTCCTAGATGAAGTAGAAATGCATGGAGGTGCAACTAGTACAGGCACACAGGCTTTAAAGTTTGTTTTTCTACCTGCTAAAAAGAGAACTATATGTATTTTTTGGAGCTGTCCAGGAAACATATGTCCATGTCTATGAAGGAAGTTCATTTTGGGAACTATCTCCTTCTCCTAGTCACACGAAACTCCAACTTTTCAAACGTTTGGGTGGATGTATTTCCAAAGGAAAATCTCCTCCCTCATGTCCCGAGGCTGCATTATGTTGGCTCGTACAAACTAGATAGTGACTTGTCCTAATTTCTGTGTGTCTGGGCCCAATGTGGCCTGTGCTAAAGTCAATAAAATGTTGCCATTCAACTCCATGGCAGCAGGATTAGACTTCCTGATTGTATTACTTTTCTATCTGTGATTTAGTTTTTCTGCCAAGGCCTTTAAACACTGATGTCAACTGATGATAGTGAAGGTGAGAGAAGATGGAGAGACAATCTTTTTTACTTGAAATACTATATATTTAAGCATCTTAAGCCAGTTGGGTACAAAACTTACAGTTCTTTATGCGATCTACCTTCCCACATTAGAATAACTTGGCAAAGTTACTCCGTACTTCACCTTTGACCATAGTTCTTAAAGATATTTGTACATCTTCAGACCTTTGAGTATTATGAAAAACATTTAAGAGCCAAAAGCAGGAATATGCTCTTTAAAAATTGGGCAAAGAATAGTCTAAAGTTAAAGCTAACTATCTTTCCTCAATCTCTCTCTGTGCCTCATATGAGCCATAAACCAATATCCCTCTATTCTCCAGAAGCAGCAGGAGCAGTGGCTAGTAGCATAAACACACAGATACTAAGATTTGAGCTCATTCAACCATAATCAACCAAAAAGAAAATGAAGTGAAAACAAAAAGCTTAGTTACCCAGTAAAGAAACAAATAACGTCCTTCCCAAGCACATAAGGGTACCTTTTTCTCTCTCTGATTAGAGATCCTCAGGAGGTTTAGGTTTCAAGTGGGGTTAAAAGCTTTATGATTTGTTTAGCCAAAGCATGTAAACCCAAAGGCTATTTTTGACCAGGAGTGTATCCTTGGAGCATTTGCAAACAGAGAGTGACACTCTGCTGCCCGGCTTGTACATGAACATCCCTTCAGTGCCGTGCTGGGAGGCAGCAGCTGGAAAAGCAGCTTGGGAATGGCAGCCGTGGGAGAGGGTGAAGATCAGGATGGCCAAAGGCTCTGGCATTCATTGTGGGGGCACTGTGCCTTGGTTGGGGCAGCTGAGTTACCCCCAGCCCTGCGTGGCAGGGAAAGGAAGAACCAGTGCCTGAGGCTCCCAGTCATTCCAAGTGGGAAAACTTCTTTGCCAGTGCAGAGCTGGAGCCTAACACAGCCCAGCTTCCCAAACCTGACAGACAGATGCTCTTATAAAGAAAAATCGAAGGACAAACCCAATTTTCTCTAACAAAGTAATAGATTTACAGGCACAGGAATTTCTTGTGGGTTTGGATACTGCCAAGTATTACTGCGAAAGTATCCTCCCTATGTCCCTTCTCCAGCACGTACGGTTAGACAGAACTGCTCCCAGTTGCCCAGACTGGGCTCTCAGTTACACAGAGGTAAATCTAGGGCAAATCCACAAGGCTCCAAGAATAAACAATACAAAGTCTGGAACTGAAAGAGAAGATTCAGGCAGCTATAGACAGGGTAGTCTGATATCGGTCATGGATTAAATAGTGCAACGGTTATGGTAAACAGCATGGACAAAAGTCTTTTGCCAGTACATGGCTTTACAGGAATGGGTCTTGTAAGAGGAACTGCTTGTCTTTTTCCAACAGCCTGACTTGGTAAAGTCAACTTACATTAAATCTGCCTGCTCCTATTTCTAGACGATATCTGTTTTAATACTGCCAGATTAAAAACTTGTAGTGTGTCGAGTTAGGATGGAGCATTTTGAAGTAAAAGCAAATTTATGTATGAATTTTAGTGGAAATACTACCAGTTGTGTCACTGTTACTAACGCGTGTTTCTGGGAGGAGAGGTTGTACAGTGCTTGGTAAGGCTGCTACTCAACTGTTGCACCCAGTTCTGCTCTCCTCTCACTGTGCAAGCGGTGGAGGATGTGGAAAAGACTTTTGGCAAGGTAAGCAAATAAATCTCGTAGCTGGAGGCTGTGTAGAACATGATCCAGTCATCTTATTGGAAAGAAATGTTGGGAGATCACCGCCTGTGCATACTCGCAAACAGAAATCTCTGCGTACACAGGGCTTTTCCACCCTGCAAGTAAAAATGGAGCATCAGATGCAATGGCTGGATGCTGGAGTCAAACAAATTCACCCTTAGGGCTAAGTATCATGTTATTGCTACTAAAGGCATCTCTGCCTGTCGTGGAGGTAGAGGGGTTTCCTGGCAGATGGAGGTTGTAAGCTTGGGCAGCTTTCGGAAAGAGACACTTTAGCCCAGCTTCTGGGGAAAACCTATTGCCTGTGTAATATGGGAAGCAAACAAGATGTTCACAGCAGTCCCTTCTGGTCTGGAAGGCTGGGAATAAAAGAGTGGAGGTGCTTTGCTTTTGCAGTGGCATGTGGTGATCCGAAAGCTCCTTGGTCACTTAAGCATTTTGGGGTCTTTATTTTATAGGCAGGGATAATGTCTAAATACACATTATTTTTTTAACACCACCACCCCCTCTTGTGCTTTGTAGAGTCCCAAGCTACAGTTGCAGAGCTGTGGTCAGGATAAAAGCCGACAGACCAACCATAAATCAGCCAGAACCGAGTTCCTTAACCTTTCATATTAACCTCTTGCATTGACTTGAGTTAGGTGCTACGCTCTGCTGCTATAAATCATCCTGCAGTGAATTTATGAGCTTCAGCACAATAAAGGGGTTTTTCTTTACCCCCCCCTTCCCTACCCCTTTCTTATGCAGGAAAGGCCTAATGACTGGGATCTGTGAATATTGCTAACTCTCCTTCCCTACCAAAGGGATCTGGCAGGAAGATGTGGGGGTTGGGGGTAGAGAAACTCTTAATTTCACTTACTGGTGACACGATCAGGAAAGCCTGTTCTAAAAAACCCAAGAAGCCATTAGCTGCCCCTTGGAATAGGGGCGGGGGGGAAAAGAAAGAAAAAGCTAGTAATGAAACCCATTTGGGGGTTAAAACAGCAATCTATTCACTCGGATGCAGTCATCACCCTGCTTCCTCCTCTCCCCAAAGCACTGATCAGGGTAGAAGCACTTTGATGGACCCAGCCCTCTGTGTGCTCCTGAACCGTGTGTCCAAGAGGAGAACCTTCTCCTTCCTCTCTGCATTTGTTCATTGAGGCTGTGGCACTGAAGTGAAAGCCAACAAAGCTGTCCAGAGAGGCGGTGGATGCACCATCCTGGAGACATTCAAGGCCTGGATGTGGTTCTGGCCAAATTGATCTAGTTGAAGATATCCCTGCTCATTGCAGGGAGTTGGAACTGGATGAGCTTTGAAGGGCTCTTCTAACCCAAACTATTCTATAAGATCCTGGAGCTGACACCACTGAAGACTGGCACACAGATGGGGATGGCTCTGCAGTTTCCTGGTGCTACCAGAAGGCAGGAGATAGCTTTGCACAGGCACCAAACACTACAGATACCTTCTGGTGTGAGCAGGAGCCTGCCAAATCCTTCCTTCCTGCCATTGCTCTGTAATGCTCCAGTTTGCTGCCTGCTGCCCCCCGTCCCAGAGCTGGTTATGTTTCTGTGTTATTCAGAGGTTTGGAAGTATTCTGAGATATTTATACAGTGATAAAGTATATGAGTCACATCTGCGTCCTGGCATCTTTCAGCCTGTCTATCATCTGTTCTATTTCCATGGTGCTGGCGACTGCAGCACGGAATCACAGAATGGTTTGGGTCAGAAGGGACCTTAAAACTCATCCATTTCCAGTGCCCTGCCACGGGCAGGGACACCTTCCATTAGACCAGGTTGCTCCAAGCCCCGTCCAACCAGCATCTATCCCAAGAGCTGAGGAGTTTGGTGTCACTGCTACGAGGAGTTTACTCCTGTCTCTAGCTCTGACACTGCAAGGCAATGAATATCAGATTGCAGGGATGCCCAGGACCTACTTGCCTTGCAGAACCAGACTCTCTGACCCTAGGATCGAAGGTAACACATTGTGCTCACTAGAACTTTTGAGGGCTTCTACACCCTGATATTTTGATGCCTGATGTTGGAGCTGCTCTCCCATGCCCTAATACTGTCGAGGATAGGAGGGCTGGATTCATAGCCTTGTTGTTTCCAAACCAGAACCCATATCCCCACATCACAAGGTGGTGGGGATTAGAGATATCTCAGCTAACTCTGACGCCTCAGGAGTGAAGTGCTTGCACCAGCACAGCTTGTGCCTTCCTGAAGAATCTGCTTTTCTGTAGTCCTATCAAAACTGAGCATCCTTCTGTCCCACCCATGGGACATTCCGTTTTGGTGGCTCTTTCAAAGACAAAATGGCCACTTCAGTTAAAAGTCACTGCCGAGCTCACTCCATTCCCGGGAGATGTGATTTTATTCCGCTCTTTGTATTTATTAGTACAGCTGGTGCTGCCTAAGAACAGAGTGACTTTGCTGATGTGCAGGGATGGTGGGACAGTGGGAGCAGTGGTTGCTCCCCAGAGCTGGTTTGGGGGATCAGTGTGGTGTTCCTTATGGAGATACACAATCCTGAGCTCGGGATACCAGCACAGCTGCTCTGTGGCTCACTGAACAAGCAGAGCAGCGTTAGAGAGCAAAGCAAACACCCTGCAAGAGAAGAATTAAAGAGAGCAGGTTTCCTGGTTACCTGCAATGTGGGGGCCAGGATCTGCATATTTCTGTATTATTTTGCTGGGTTTTCTTACAATGTGTGAAGAAAACTGAAGAGAATTTGGCCGAAATTTGCTCTCATGCTTTCTGTTTCTCCTTAAGGTCCTTTCCAACCCTAACTGTTCTATGGTTCTACGATTCCCTCACCCCTGCCCCTGTGTTTCTGGGTCTGCCATTGAACCTGCTGCATCTCGCCCACCCCACATTTCCCTGGAGCATCCCCAGAGTGTGCCCTCTCATGCACATGGACAAGCTGTGCCCCGGTCACTCAACCTGCCTGGGTTCCTATGCTTAAGTGGAACTTCACAGGCTTTAGTAGGCTTCTGAAGCGAGCGGGTAGGGGACAGACTGCAGCTTGTATGGGTGAAGAAATACTCTCATTCCCCCATTATGCAGCTGGATCACTTTGCATTATCCTCCTTGTAGTGTTAAGGAGCATCTTGCATCTAAAAAGATGGGATGAGCCTGACGTTAGCGACATGTTGTCCTGCCCTGGGTTTCTCCAAACTGCTGCCATCAGCCTGGAGGGAGGTGGAAGCAGGCACCAGCCTGCACAGCCTCTGCTCGGATCCCCATGGACCCCAGTGCTTGGGAGACCCCCATCTCCCTTCCCTGGCAATGAGGGAAATAGCACCAAAACCCCCCCTGGAATAAAACAAAAGGCTGGAGCGCGCCGGCCGGATCATTCACAAGGATATTTCTAGTTTCCCGTTTGTTTACCTTATAGGAAAGTTAATCGAGTCCTTTTGATCTTACAGTGAAAACCACAAAGGAAATTTTGTTGGAGTAGGAGCAAACTGAAGCCTGTGAGTTCCTCTGCGAGCTCGAGATCTTCATTAAAACAATTCTGGTTGAGTCTTAATTTAAAGAAAACATGGATTTTTCCCTCTTCTCGCTTATTATTAAGAGCCCACTACGTCCCTAGGCTAAAGTGCTCGCTCCACAAATAACCTTCCTGACAGCTGCCAACTTGGTGCAGTTTATAACCTGCCTTTGGAATATATATACTTATATATATATATATATGCGCATGCATATACAGAAAGGGCTGTGTTTATAGTGGTGTCGTCTTTAAATACTGCCAAATAGGCAATTTAGGATTATTAGAAAGCTTAAGGGGCTAAAGGAAAACCATGATAAGTTTAGAAAATCCTACTTCATTTTGAAAAATATGAGTTTTCCCAGTGTGCTGAAATTAAAACAATTTTAAACCCTGTGTTTGAGGCAATGAAGCTGAAGAAGTGATGAGAAAAGATTTCTTTTTTGAGGTTGATTCAATTAGCAGAGTTATATTAGGAAAGTAAGTAATGCAATCTATTTATGGACAGATGTATCTCTCCATAATAATAGACAATAAAAATAAATGGAAGCGAATCACAAGGCAAAAATAGCTGATGCTTTTTCTCAAGTCTCTTCTAGTAATTTCTTGGGGGCAGTAGGCAGCAAATCTCTGCCGTTGCATTATTTTTGTTTCAAACAGAATGATTCCCTCCTCCTTCTCATGAAATCTCTATTTGTATGAAGATAGTGGAGAGCAAAAGCAAGACAGCCAGCAGCCACCCCCCTCCACCACATACACAAGCATTAAAAACTATATTGTTGAGCAGCAAAATGGGTTTAGCGAAAACAGGGCTTGTGACAAATGATGGCACAAAACTAACAAACAAATAAGGTCTGATCCTGTGCTCGGAAAGAAAACCCGTGTTTAAAACAGATAAAATCTGATGGGGTGAACTCAGAGTGTGCTGAACACACAAGCCCTGATGGTAAAACAGTACAAATCAAATGCAGGGAATTACTGGAGTGGGCTCCTGAAGGATTTTCTCCTTGTAAAACTTAGCTATACCTGCTGCCCATTGATCTTTCTATGTCTATACGTACACGGGGACTGAGCGATGTGTGTCTGTAGCTTTTTGTCTGTATATATGCTACCGAGCAAATGCAAACTCTCGTTAGAGGAGAAATCCTCTGAAGGCAAAGAGATAAATTACCGCGTAGCAAAGGCATCGCTGTGTGATTATCAGAGCAGGAAAAAAGCAGGGAGTCATTCTGGAACGGGAACGAACGCGCTGCGCGTAATTACAACATCATGGCCAAGGCATTTTGTTTTCATTTGAAAAGGCTACATAATTATTAGGCAAAATGTGACAAGTAAGCACAGCATAAATACGTAACATATCCAAGAGAGTTTTATAGCTTGCTTGTTGTGTTTCTCAGCGGTAATTTTTGAATCAACAAATGGGACCTCTCAGCCATTCAAAAATAAATCGCAGTATTTCTCCCCCTTTGCTTTAACATGCATCTGTAAGAAATATGATGCTGTCAAAATATAGTTTTAAATTATTAAAACAATGAAAGTGGAGCTAAGTTTGATATTTTTTATAGCAGAAACAGACTCTTTAGAAAACATCCTGGAAGATGTTACGATTCTTGTAAAAGTATTTTATGCTCTGTTTGGCGTTTTCAATTGCCTTTTTCCCAACCATGAATATTTCTCTTTTTCAGTCAATATAAAGATATTCACAAATTATAGTGACAAATAAAACAAAGACAATGAAATATATTGAAATACTTTTTTTTTCTTTTTTGACTGGCAAAACAGGCAGATATTGTTCCGTTATTTTTAAGCAAAGAAATGATAATAAGAATGCATCAATGTGAACGCTGTCTAATAAGAAACAAAGCCTACTTGACTCTTGTTCTGTTAAAATAAAAGGCAAATAAAACCAATTGGAGCTCTTCAGATTTATCCTCTCCAGAATCCTTATTCTAAATAGCATAATTTTCCCCATTTTTCCCAGCACTGTTTGGATTATTGGGAAATAACATTCTGGGGTTTATTTTTTGGTAAGAGGAGAAGAAATAAGGAGAATAAAAATATCTGCAGGTTGGTGACTAAAATGAGATAATTCTGAGGAGGGAGGGTGAGAGGGAATGAGAGAGTGTTGAAAAGCACAATCAGGCAGCAAAACGCAAGTGTCTCTCTTGCCAAATCCAGCTCAGCATTAAAGCAAAGAAGTTACTCAGCAAAAGAAAGTAAAGTTCAGACCCTACCTTTGTCAGCTGAAAAGTAATGGGGAACGTCTTCCAAAAGTGGGAATGACCTGCACTGCCTATACGGTACGCCTTACCTTAAAATCTATACATTTCTAACCAAAACAGCTTGGAGCAATTCACATAAAACAGACCCAAATGTTGCCCATTCCATGTAAAAGATCAGGTTTCTGTCTCAGCTCAGCCTGTGATATCAGACTTGGGCTTTTTCTTTTTTTTTTTTTTTTTCCCCTCTTAAATATGTATTCTTATGTTTCCAATCCTCCAACACACTTTTCTCATCTTGGAAAAGTTCTCTTCTTTTTTTTTCGGGAAGGGTGTGTGGGAAGGATTTCCAACTTGTCAGGGCTCTCTCTTTTCAGTACAATTAAGCTTTCACTTGATCATTTGGAAGGCCAGAATGATTTGCTGTGGTCACCGGCTCTTTATTATGAATATTGTTGCAGATACATAAAGTTTACTGCGAGCTGTAAATATGTCAGGTTTTGCCACGGGGTTTACTAATAAAGAACTCTTAGAGGGGAATTATTGATGGGGAAGATAATCTTTTCAATAAGGGTTCCTGCTTTCTTGTGTTTCCCTGGGTGAGTGTGGTGCAGGGGCACTCAGACGTGCCGAAGATCCATGCAGGCAGCATTGGGGGATACCAAGGGCACTTCGGCTTCATCTTTTCTCCAAGCCTGACACAGTTCTGTCTTTCAGCAGGATCTTAAATGCTCTATTAGTTGTATTAATACCTTTGGTGTTACATTGGGTTTTCCTTTAAGCAGGTTTGTGACCATAAGGAATTGATTGATTGTCTAGTGACACTTCCAAGTTATTTCTGTAGGTGTCACCTTGGGTTAGCGCAGTGGTATTAAACATAGCAAATACTTCTGTTCCTTTCAAATTCTGGCCACATAATTCAGCTAATTAACTCTTTTTATAAACAACAAACAAAGAGGCAAATACATTTGAATTGCTTCTCTGCCAGCGTTTCTCTTTCTTCTTTTGAAATGTCCTATTATTAAATATGCATATATTTGGTCAAGTCACAATAAGTGTCTGATCAATCATTCTTCATTCACTTTGGTATTCACTGTAATAACAATAAACAATTTGAGGCTCATCTGGTGTTAATGTGGCCATCATACGACTGCCCAGAAAACTTCCATGCACATTTACTATTAATTAAATGCATCATTAGGAACTGTGAAAGTGAGGGAAGGGAAAAGGGAAGGGAAAAGGGAAGGGATAGGAAAGGGTGAGGAGAGAAGAGAGGAGAGAGAAGAGAGGAGAAAGGAGAGAGAGGAGAGGAGAGGAAAGAAGATGAAGAGGGAAAGGGAGATAGAGGAGAGAAGCAAAGTGAAGCCAAGAGAGGACCCATGTGGAACCATTCATCATCCCTCAAGTTATGGCTAAACAAGCAAAGATGCCTTCCTCCTGGCTCCTTGCGCTGATGCTGGGACATGCAGAGGAGGGGACACAGCCCCAGCTGCGTGCCTGGGGGGGTTTATCTGCAATGAGTGGCTGTTTGACTCCCCCAGGCATCGCCACCGGAGCGGAGGCAGCTGCAGTGGGATCAGCGTGGCTGTGGGAGCAGGAGATGAGGATGAACTGGCAGGGGCAGGCGCGTAGAGGGGGATGGCGGGGCTGAGCCTGTCGTGATGGAGAGTGGAGCGGGGGGGATTTTGCTCTGCAGGCAGAAAACCCCAAACCTCAGCTGTCATCGGGATAAAGTAATGAATGGCTGAGACCCAGGCTCGGTAAAGCAAGCGTGGTCAGGAAAGCTTATAACCTCATGCTTGCTTTTAAGCCCCACTGGTGTCAAATCAGTGCTGTCCTGAGGAACGGCAGATTTAAGCATGTACTTAAGACTTTCCTGGATTCATGGCCTGGCATGGAGGTGGCTGGGCAGGGTGGCTGCAAGCTGTGGGCATGGGTCTTGTTAGCAAGGTCCCAGCCGCAGAGAAGCAGAGCTGAGCCTGCTCAGAGTCAGCTCCGAGTTTTGATGTCTAATTGCAAGCAATTCCCATCTAGGTCAGGAAAGCTGAACAGGGGCCTTGTTTACTTTACCCTCCTTATTTCTTCCCCTGAAGGCAAGCGGCCAGGGTTAGGTTTCAGCCTGGTGGCTGCTTGGGCCAATGACGCAAAGGAACAAGGGCTCGTTTGCACCGTCCTTGCTCAGGCTGTGATAGTCTCTGGGTACTACAGCCTGACTCGTAATGTTAATGAAGTCCCTTAACATAAACACTGCTTTGCTAACACACTCCTTGGGGACATGGAAAAATCCCTCGGCTTCAGCTCAGGAAAAGGCTGGGGCAAACAGAGGCACATAGTGGGTATAATCCAACAGAGAAAGAAACCTGGTTATTTCCAACAGGTCTAGGTTGTTGTTTAAACATTGTTTTTGTCTTACACCCTTTCTTCCTATCTGCCTTGTGCCCATCTTTGCAGGCAGCCATGAATTAAAGTGATGCAACAGATTGGCTCCTTTACATCACATGCTTACTCCTGATGGGGTTGCTTTGATGCTGCTTTGATGGAGGTATCAGGTCAGACGTGCTTTACATCAGAAGGGCACCCTGCTCTTCTAAACCAGCTGCTGGAAGTCTCAGCTGCCGGACAGAAACTGACAGATGAGATTGTTGTCTCAGACAAAATGGCATGCATTGTTTTGAGTGGTGTGAACCTGGACTGTCTCTTCAAATGGTAAATTATAGAGAAAAAGGAGTTTTGTATAAGGACCAACATTGTTTTATCTGAAAGATATAGATGGGAAAAAGCCCCAAAATATCAAAAGAGGACTTTTAAAAAAGCCTTTTTTTTCCAATAGTATGAATCATTTAGAAGTGTAAAACTGTAATGAAGTTTAACAAAAAAGGCACAAGCTAAAAAATGAAAGTGGGAGTAAAATAAATTAAATAGCTCCCAACTGCTTTGAGTTGCAGGAAACATTTGGAACTGGAGCGAAACAAAAGACGGGCAGATATTCTGTTGTTCCCTCAAAACTGAAACATTTTTAGCTTGATGCCAAGTCATCAATTTTAACTGAGCCTAAATTTCACTTTGGCATTTGAACTAAAAAACGCCCTCACTTGTGCAGTGCTAGTCCTGAGCTACATGGTCTGCTCAAACCTACTCAGGCCTATTGAACAGAGCCCTACTGTACTCTCAGTTTAGAGAGGATTCACTTCTCTAAACACACCTCTTCCTGAAGTTTTACCCTATTTTACCTATTCTTCATGCTGGTAAATAAGTGTCCTCTCCTAATCCAGCTTTTGCTTTGGCTTCTGCGTATTTGCCACAGTGGGGCAAGGCTGAAGGTCCTTGTTCCATGGGTGGAAATGGGACATGGGGGTATAAATGGAGTGCCCTAGCATGATAGAAAGCACAGGTATGTTTCAACAGAGAAGACAAACAATCATCCATGAAAAACACATTATTTCACTGGTCTTCTACACATGCATGTGATTTTCCTAGAGACCTAGGAGAAGTAGACAGGCCAGAGTCTTCAGTGCAATGTTTTGGTCTTTTACTGCTTTGATGACTGTTCTATCTGTAGTCCAGGACAAAACTGAGTGTTTTATGGAGATGAAGAGCAGAATAAAAACTGGTGGGGGCTACTACTAGTTGGAGCCTTCAGGTCTGTCAATTGTAAAGTCTTTGCTTAACAGCACCCTTACCTCCATCTCACCTACCTATAGCAATACTTGCTGTTGAGCCAAGAGCCTGACCAGAACTAGATGGTGCAGAGACTGGCACCCCTAGCAGTAACCAATCCACTCCTGAGTAATGTGCGCCATGGGGAGAGGGGGACATAGGGAATGGGTGACTGCTTCTCTCCAATCACTGCACCAGAGTCTCCCAAGCCTTCGACCCTTTATGTCAGGTGAGGTGACCCCCTGCTGATGTGACTGAAGGGAAGGGATGTAAAGACATATCTGAGCAAATACTCAGGAGCAAATATCTGAGCGAATACTGAGGAGGGTGAAGTCTTGAATATGAAAGGGATGCTCATCAGAGGCTAAATTTATCTGTTTGCTGCAGTAGAGGCTGCAGTTTGTGTCCTACAAGTTATGTCTCATTTCCAACCTGAACAAATTGCCTCTTCAGAGGGCTCTGTTTTTCATGACTGATGGGTTTCACCCCTCTGGGGAAGAAGAGCTGTGAAATTAATCTTCTTGCCAGAATCCACATGAAATTGATGCCTTTTCCCCTTAAAAGGGCCTCTGAAACCGATAGCCATCATCCAAAGAGGCCATGGAATCCCTGATCTTGCTGTAGAGCATCTTGAAGCCGTGCGCAGTTCTCTCAGAGAGGATCAGATATAATCCTCAGTTCTTCAGATAAATAAGTTGTGGTGGTGGTTCCTTTTCTTGTCATACATTAAAGGCACACCAAGGAAACACATTATCATGATAATTAATACTGATCTTTGTTTTGTGCTTTGGAACCTGGGACAATTTCTTTACCTGAAGACTTGAAGGTTACATCTGAAATGTCAATTGCTGCATCTTCTTCTGAAGTACCTGTCATTTATAGAGCCAGGACAAGAAGGTGCCAAGACTTCAGGCTGCTCCAAGATGACAATTCCTGAATTCCTGTGAAAACAGTCAAAATGTAAGATTGTGACATATTTTGGTGAAAATATATTTCTTTACTTGTGACAGCCAACTTTCCTCATTGAAACCAAATAAAATAGACATATTTTATACTAACAGACCATCAGAATTACAAATTATAAAAACTGGCAGAAGAATTATAAACCACAGATTTTCAAAATAGTAAGATCAGGCAGATAGCTATTGAAGGAAGTTAATGGACAAAGATGCAGTGTATTACTGCAAAGCTCAATGGATCCACAATTAAGCACCTTCTGTTCATATCCCCTCCACTGGAAAAAGGAGTTAAAAGCATCACAGGAAGCAGCCAGCTGAGGGAACACTGTGTGGGGCCACCTCTGCTTCTCCATGGCTGGCAACAGACAGGGCTGTGATGTGCTGCTAGGCTTCAAAAGCCACGTTGGCATCTCCTGCACGTGGTGTAGGTCCAGGGCAATGCTGTCATCTGAAGTGATGATGGCTCTGAGATGTCTGTGTTCAGCAAAGGTATGAGAGCATGGGGAAAGTGATCCAGGAAAAGCATGGGACTAGGGTGTGAGAACAGAGGCCAGCATATCTTCCCTGAAGAGGGATCATGTATTCCCAGACTGGCTTGTGTTGGAAAGGACCTTAAAGCTCATCCAGTTCCAACCCCCTGCCACGGGCAGGGACACCTTCCACTAGAGCAGCTTGCTCCAAGCCCCTGTGTCCAACCTGCCCTTGAACACTGCCAGGGATGGGGCAGCCACAGCTTCTCTGGACAACCTGTGCCAGCACCTCAGCATCCTTGTAGCAAAGAATTGTTGGCTGGAAAGTAAAGAATCTGTTGGTTGGAGAGCAAAACTGGTAGATGTAATAACAAAAGTGAATTGGGAGGAAGGCTGAGGTATGAGACACAGAGCAGAAAGTGGAAAGGTTTAACTGAAACTCAGATGCAGTTTTGATTTCTGTGCCTTTTATCCTTTTGAACGTTTCTTACTAAATTCAGGGGACAGTAATTTTCCTTCCTGCACCATTCCAAAGATCTGATCTTGAATTCCTCCTGCAGTGAAAGTCCTGGAGCTGACACTCAGTGACTCCTGGAGGCAATGATAAGCATCAGAGTGAACTGGGGTGCCAGCCTTTGGTTTTTCCCTGGGTCCTGAGGTGCTTCTACTTGTTTGCCTGGTTTCTGACTGGAGAAATCCTGATGCTAGATCTGATGAACTAGCTGGATGAGCAGACTGGGTGGTGGCCAATGCCTACTGCTTCATAAGAAACTGTGAAAAAATAATTTATGGACAACTTTTGGGCTAAATTTCTGAAGAGATTTTTTTTTCTCTAGTCCTCAGGCAACTGGAATTTGGCCTGTCTTGAAGCATGCTGTCCCTTTTTGTTAATTACCTTAGTGCCATCTGGATATTCTTATGAATATTAAATGTCCCCTTTAGAAGAGGGTAGATAATGCCATTGCATTGGAATGGGTGGGAGGGTTCCCACCAAAATGCCCACCAAATCACACTTATCTGCAGAGAAGACCTAATAAGAAGTCAAAATAGGAGCCATAATAGTTTTAAATAAGATGTGATTAATATCTACATGGTACTTGAAGTTCAAGCTTTGTATGGTTCCAAACGGGGACATTGCTTAATGTTGGCATTTCATAAGTTCCTTCCTTTTAAGCTGGAGAAGCCACCTCTTTACCCTTTGGTGGGAGAGTACAGATGTACTTTTTACAGCCTCGGTTGACTGAAGAAAACCACAAAGTCAGACTGCAGCATAAGGGATCACAAGCCAAACACACTGGAACATTTTGCTCTCAAAAACACTGCATCGATTTCCACACTTGTGTTTTCTGCCCTGCATTGTGGCTGCAATGCATTCCCGCACATAGGCAGGAGCCAGCACTCGAAAATGAGTAACCTTGACTGTTCCTTTCCATTCTGAACATGGACATCTCTGACCTGCAGCAAAGCTTCTTGTTTCGGTTGTGTGTTCTGTACCTGTAGCACTGCCAGCAGTTATGGGTTCAGCTCTAACAGAACTACTTCCCTGCACATGCCTAGGAAATAAACAGATACGCTACTATACTGAGGTATGCAGTGTATACAACATATGCACCGGTAGGTAGCCTTGAACAGCAGAGCACAAACCAGCTGAGGATGAGAAAAGTAGTGCTGAAGTTGCCCAACTTGGCAAATGGAAGCTCTTTGCATCCAGCCAACACACCACTGACATGGGATGACCTTCTCCTTTGTAGGTCTTTGGAGAAGATGCCAGGGGAAAAGGCAGAAGCTGCTGGTATTTGTATGTCTCATATATATGAGACAGTCATGCTTTTTTTCACTTACTTTTGGGCCTCCCACGCTGATGTCTCTGCAGACCTTAGCCCAGCATCTTTGGGCAGACCTTCTATCATCTGCTGGATTTTCGGCAGTTTGAGCTTCCTTAAGATGTGGGTGATTGTTTTTCAGATAAGACACATCGTGTAGGATGAGTATATTATTACCGTGTTATTCTGCCTCTGATCATTTCATTAAAAAGCTTTTACAGCTCCATCACAAGCTTTTAGGTCATGGGTTAAAGCAGGAGGAAAATATGCCCTGGCTTGTGGAAGATAATTTGTTTACAGGGTAAGGGGAAAGGCAGGTGCACAATGGGGAGGCAGCAGCCAGATGAAGGGGAACATCTGGAAGAGGTGCAACTCCAGCTTGTAGACTGCATAGTGAAATAACTTTGTTGGTCTTTTGAGAGCTTTTATATGTTTAGAGGTGCTTTGTGACCATTTTGCTCTTAGAAGAAACATTATTGCTCTATGCGTACACTCTTTAAGCATTCACAAACCATGTAGATGAGGCTCTCAGTGACAAGGTTTAGTGGTGGCCTTGGCAATCCTGAGGTAATGGTTTGACTGGATGATCTTAAAGGTCTTTTCCATGATCCTATGTCTGGAGGAGGGGGCAGTAACATCACCTGCAATCCCAACAACCTTCACTTCACATCAGTTTCTGTCCTGGGTGGTGGAAGGTTTTGCACATTTTAAATGGCACCCGTGTTTTCCTGAGGGAGGAGATGAGACGAGACTTAAGTCCCACACTGGTCTCATGCTGACTTTCATGCCATTTCATGTGACATTGGCTATGTTGCTCAAGAGAAGAACAGGACAGTTTTGTGACTCTTGAGATGGCAGGGACAAAAGCACAACAGGAAGGAAAGAAGTGGAATATGAGACAAGTACTGGGGTATTGATTGTACGTCTTCTACCGTTGAATTCAGCCTTTACTATTGATCAAAATCTACCACCTGATCTTTCCATTCTTCACTTCTTTTCTTCATAATTTAAAACCTAACCAGTTCCTCAACCCCATCTTTTAAAACCTCGGATGTGGATGAATCACTTGCCTCTTTATTTGGGCAGTGCCATAAACGTTCTGTTTCATAGTAGGCAATTGGCCATAAAAGATGAACTGTTACGAGACAGACAGCTGTGGGCTGTGTTTCAGGCAGTCCTCAAGCTACTTAGAGCTGTTTAACACACTGCAGCATGAACTGTGAATTGGGATGTTTGTTCTGCCACTTAACCACCAAACTGCTTTCAGCCCCTCCTAACCCAATGGCTTAGAAACCCAGACAACGGTCAATGCTCCTATGTTCAGCAGAAGTAAACACAGGGGATTATTTTCTCTTCTTACAAGATACCTATCTCCTTTTTCTGCCCTCTACCAGCCTTGATACATATAATCTAAAAGGGGTAACATTTTCTCCCAAATGTCATAGGAAAGACACACAGTCTCTGTGTGACTGAGAGTTTCTCCCTTTTCTTCTAAGGGCCCTGGACCTTCTGAAAATGAGATGAATGCCTGGGAATGATAGCAGTTGATGCCAAGGGGAATAGTTTGTTTAATGCTCACTTTATATCTAAATAGTGCTTGCATTTTGTCTTTCTGTTCCAGTAAATCTGGGGTTTCATGAAGAAGTTTCACAGGCATATTCCTTCCTGCTAACGACTGTAACAGCTATTGTGATATTGATTAGTTCCCTTCCTCCCTTCCCTTCCCTTCCCTTCCCTTCCCTTCCCTTCCCTTCCCTTCCCTTCCCTTCCCTTCCCTTCCCTTCCCTTCCCTTCCCTTCCCTTCCCTTCCCTTCCCTTCCCTTCCCTTCCCTTCCCTTCCCTTCCCATCCTTTCTTTCCCATTCCTTTCCTTCCTTCTCTTTACTTCTTTTTTTTGCTTTCCCATTCCTTCTTTTTTTCCCTTCCCTTCATTTTTCCCCTCCCCTTCTTTTTTCCCCACTTCCTTTTCCTTTTCTTCTTTTTTTTTCCTTCCCATTCCTTCTTTTTCCCTTCCTTTTCCTCTTCCCCCCCCCTTTCTTTTCCTTTCCTTCTTCTTTTCCCTTTCCTTTCCTTCTTTTTTTTTTCCGTTTCCTTTCCCTTTCTTCCACCTCTCCTCCATCATCCACAGGAAGAGCAGGACTGCAGCCTCACACCCAGCCCCACCAGTCCCTCTTCCTCCTCCACCTCCTGCTTTCCTGGGGCTTTGTTCTCCCTTCACAGCAGAGAAGGGTAGACAAGCAGCTTACGGCATAGTTTAACTATGTTGAATTTTTCCGTTAACTAATACAACATGTTGAAAGCTTTGACTCTGTATAAGCAGATTCATCCAGAGGAAAAGAGATGTTAGGAAAAAACAATTGTGAAAGATAAAGGAGTCACTTGAAAGCGATCTGGCCACTTTGTGCTGTGGCTGTCTCCAAGCAAAGGAAGGTCTTTCCGGGTCTGGAGAAAGTTAGCAAAGCGTAGCCCTGCGTTGCGGGAGGTGGATGCAGAACCGCATATGTTCATATCTGCTCTTGACAGAGTATTGACCTGAATGGCAGAATTCACATGTGGATCAGAATCATCACTAAAACACAATGCTTTAAGAGACACCGGCTTGATTTAAGAGTGTCTCTGATGAAAGAAATCACATTCAAACTTCAGCTGCAAACCCATAAGCTCTGTTAAATACACACGGAGTTACGTTTTAGTGACCATCAGCAAACTGGGCTCCCAGAGGTTCATTAGCCTTTTGTTGAAGCTGGCAGAGTAAAACCTGGAGAATTGGACAGAATTTACACAACTTCATCTTTAAACCTTGTGGTTCAGCCAAATCCCTTCACCAAGTGAAACGGTGAAGCCTCAAAGTTGCACAGCTTGGTTACATATGCAGTAAAGATGCCATCTCTGCCCCAGGGAGCTTATGGTCTAGGCTGACATTCAGAGCCCCTCATCTGTCTGCATTGCAGAGTACTTACTCATGGATAAATATGAATGACAACATTAAATTACCACCCAGGGGCTTGGAAGACAAATCTGATAGTGCTTGTGGAGGGGGGTGGCCCTCTGTATTACAGAAAGCATAATGTCAAATGAGGGAAACAAGCTAAGCACATCAACACCTACCACAGAGCCTCTATTTACTGGAGCTTTACTGGAGAGGTGGGGGGCTCATTAGAGACAACTATTACTAGTGAGGCTATAATGTGGTATGGATCAGCCCATCAGATTTTGGAGGTGTCTGTAGAAATGAAAAGGGGAATTAAAGAAGCTGCAAAGGAATAAATTTCAATGATAGGATATTTTGTGCATCCCCATGTTGGCGGGACAAATGCTTTAAGAGGGTGCCTTGGGGATGTTATGCATCGTCAGACCCCATGAGTAGCTGTTTCCTGGTGCAGCAGGATCCATATGTTTAGCTATGGGCAGTTCTTGTGCCAGACCCAGCTTTTACACTGCATGAAGTGGAGAGACGTGTTCAAGTGGGAGCATCAGAACAGGAGCCAGAAGTGAGGAGGAGGATGCAGAAGAGCTGGCATTGACCTCGCAGTCTGAGATGAACTCAAATGGGGGTGTTGATCTGAGGGGAACCCGAACACTGAATGTTGCAAACATCAGCTTTTAGGAAAGGTTTCAGGTAGATTTCACTAAGCTCCATTAAAATCAATGGAAATAAATATGCTTAAGAATACAATGAACTGTGTGGGGTTTTTTTTCAGGAAAAAAGTCCTACAGATCTAAGATTTCTTTAAAAAGCCAGTAAGCACATGGAGGAAGGTAATCCAGCAGACCTAAACTACTTGAATTTCCAAAAGAGCACTTTACTAAAGGCCAACTAATGAAAAGAAACCCTCTTGGGGCAAGGAGAGGGAAGCTCCTCTCATAGATTAATAGCAAGTTAAAGGAATCGGGAAAAAGAATAGGCTCAGATCGTCGTCTTTCACAATAGAGGGAGGTTACCCGCAGTCCTTCGAGAATCCTTCTGGGACCATGGTTCAGAGTATTCAGAAATGATCCTTCAGAAAAAGGCATGAACAGGGAGGAGATAAAATACAGATGACGCAGAACTGATCTGGGTAGTCAAACCAAAAACTAAATAAGAAGGCTTGCAACATGACTACGAACGACTAGCTATAAAATAGGAAATTCAATGTTGCAAAAGTAACATATGTGAAACAAAGCCAGTCCTGACCAGATGGACCCAATGACAGGCTGTAACTGGCTTAGGACCACTGCAGACAGTCAGATATGGTAGCTACCTGAAAAGAACAGTGGCAGTCAGGAAAACCCAGGACAATTGTATGGACCACTGTATAGGGAATCTGTAGCTTATGCTTTAAGGGAAACAGTTCCTACTTGCCTAGGAAGAGCAGATTAAATGGGAGGAGATGCTGCACAAAACAGGCACATTTTTCCTTCAGAAGTCTTATTTACTGGATTTTGTGCTCCAGCTACTGCTGTATCTGATTCAGTTGAGCACATGCAGCAGGGCTGTAGAAATAGTTACTGCTGACTACCTATCCACTTACAGGGTGAGCATTACTGTCCTTGCCTTACAGCATGAGAACCAAGGAATATGATGAGATTTGACCAAGGCCATGAAGGGTGCAGGGGATGCAATGGAGTGGGGTGCTGCAGTCTGTGTCTCTCATTTTTAGCCCCAGAGCACTAGATTTCTTTATGCCATTGCTCTCCTCTCTATGACCAGAGACTGAGAGAATGGCTTGGTTGGAGAACTAACTCAGCTGCAGGATGCCAGCTAGGAAGGAACCTTGATATCTTCAATATTTCCAGTCCCGAAACCGCTTCATAGTTCTGAGATGTGGATGGAGAGCTGTGTTTTCTGCTCTATGTCCGCAAGTCCTGTGAGCTGTGCCCTAGCTGTGTGACTGCAGTCATGAGAGGAGAAACCGATAGTTCTAATTCATATATAAACCCTACTGATCTCCATTGCTGCGACATCTGCTTTCATCAGTTCAGAAGTGGCATCTTTCATCTAAACAAGAGTCCTATCCACATGTAGTGCTAGTAACTTGTGGATTGTTGTGCAGAGGGTGGTCTCTGGGCTTAGGTAAATCTGTCAGCTGCCTGCAACACACTTTGGCTGCCATATCCTTTGCCTTCACTTAGTGAAGGAGCTGCATTGTGTGTTTATTGTAGGAGTGGTGTTGATCCCAGCCTAATCCCTCCCTTCTCCCCTTCCTGTGGCAGCAGAAGCAGCAAGCCCTACCCTCCAAAGCACATTCACCCCAGCTCCACTCTTTTCACCAGCAGAAAAGCCAGGTTTAGCTTCAGCCCCAGATCTGTGGGTCAGGAACTTGCACTTTGGTCTATAACTCCACGAAGCCTTCAGCTCCTCTATTACAGCCAGGAGGACCACTGCTGCAAAGCAGGCAAGCTGCAGCATTGCTGAGCTCAATGTGGGCTACCCACTGACACTCTTCTTCTCAGGCTTCCTCTGCATCCCAGACTATTGCAACTAAACAGGGCCTTAAGCATCCTGGTCTAGAGGAAGGTGTTCCTGCCCATGGCAGGGGGTTGGAAATGAATGAGCTTTAAGGTCCCTTCTAACCCAAACCAGTTTGAGATTCTATAAGCTGCATGCAGTCTTGGTAACAGCAGAGTCAAATGGGGAACAGGGAGGTAACAGGTAATCCAAATGGAGGGGCTCCTGTAGAAATTGTGTGGCCAGGAGCCCATCAGCCACTCTGGGCAGTGTCAAGACCTCCTGAAATACTGGGTTGCTGCCTAGTGAAGGTGTAGCTCACGCAACCACAGGTCATGTTAATGAAAGTGCTCAAGCATCCAAGACCTCCCACTTCATCATCAGGTTAGTAAAAATAGGTGCAAATGCTGTGAGCTGTCTGGCATGTCTGTAAACCAGGCCACTTCTTGAAGGGCTGTAACTGCACCTGTGGACAGCTGAAGAATGGAGCCTACTGTGTCCAACTTGCCTACCTGAAGCGAAGCAGAGCAGTGGGATGAGGCACACCTCTCCCAGAACTTGTCTAGGCAACACGAGACAGGCATTTTTCTCATGATGTCATTGTCCTGGAAACTTTTGAAAGCACATTGCAAAGGAGGAAGCCTCGTGGGTCTGAACTCCCCATGAGCCTCTCCAAATAGGCCAAGCTTTGATGAAACCCAACTCATTATCAAAAGCGGGGAAAAACATGTTGGACATTGTTTACCACTGAGATCACCCTGGTGGTTCTTCCAGCTGCCTGAGGATATTGGTGAAGACAGAAGGAAGGAGGGATGGAAAGAGAGAAAATGTCTGGTTTGAAGTTTCCATCCTCAAGGTGACATGTTTTCTTTCAACTTGTTTGCTCTGTAAAAACCTCTTGAGAGCACATCCACCCATGGTTTCTTCATCTTGGGTTCTGGGTGAGATCCATAGTCTGAAATTGCTTCTGAGGAACTTTGTTTACCTTTGAATGTTTTTTATGACTTTGCTTTCCCTGTTTTTCTTGGCTTTGGAGTGGATAACACTGACTAGAAGAAAATAGATATAATGACTCCCCTACAATTAGGGACAACTTCAAGTTTCAGCTTTCTTGACATTATGGTTCAGGCCCAGGAGTCTGGGTTCTGTACTGCTAGCAATTGCCACATTCTCATGTTGAAACTCTGGAGGATTTCACAATCTATGGAGCCCATCACAACAAGGAACGAAAGGTTATTTCCTGTTGTATACACTAGGAATTATGAGGAATGCAAGCAAAACCCTGCTAGAGGTCTCCATTAGTTAGCATCTTCTGTTGTCTTAGAGTTGGGTAGAAAACAAGAACATGATGAGGCTTTTCCAATTCTTTTGTCAATGGTTCTCTGAACCACAAGGTGACTCAGAAAGGGCCAGGCCATGGCTCTGTAGTCTAAGCAAATTCACTGACACCAATGGATTTACTAAGCACATTCTATGTCTGAAATCATTTTCTGTACCCAAACCTTTAGGGTGGGGGCCTCCAGACTGACCTGTGCTCCACAGAGTTTGAGCTTTATGCAACAGGGATCTGAGGGATGAGTACTTGGAGAGTCAGAGGATGGAAAATCTGATGAGGGCTCAAAATGCGATACTTAAAGCAAAAGGTTTCTTTGGAGTGGTCATAAAAAGGCTTACCTAACAGAGAGGCAATGAAAGCTGAGGGTTGAAGTGAGTTTTGATTCTGGTTTCTCCTTGCCGGTCAGGATCAAAACCACACAAACTTGGTTCTAGCTTGGTTCTTCAGCAGGATTGAAAGGGTTGACCACCAAACTTCCTGTTCCCAGAATGTGTCCCCACTATCAAAAGACCGAGTAACAAGATTCAGGAGTGAAATTTTCATACTTCTGGAGTGAATGCACTTGTTTGCATTAAAGGAGGTGCTTAACCAAGTGACTAAATGGTTGCCAATCCCAACTTCAATTGATGGGCTGACATCTGGCCAGCTGGGTTGCTGAAATGGGTAGTGCTGAACTGTTAGCCTTTTGCTGGGCTCATGGGGATCTCACAACAGCTCTCTAAGAGGAATCTGGTGACACTTGGACCTTGCTGCTTTGGGTGTTCATTTCACACACACTCGATGACTACAGAAGATCATTGAAGAGCATTTAGTTTAAAACTAACCCAAGAAATGTTACAATCATGAAATTATTGAATATCTCAAGTGGGAAGTGCCCATAAAAACCAAGTCCAACTCCCTGCTCCTTGCAGGACTACCTAACACTAAAACATATGAGTAAGAGTGCCATTCAAGTGTCCTTGAACTCTGACAGCCAATGGCTTAGCTATGTAGCTTGCTGGTGGATGTGCTCCTTCCAACTCAGGAGTCATCAATAATGCCACAGAAACAACCTTTTTCCTGGGATCTAAACAGCATGTGCCTCTTTCCATCAGGGGCTTGCCAGGGAATCTACAGACTCTTTTCAGTGTCTCTCTATATACTATTTTTCACCTCTAGATTTTGGAACCTTCCTTTTAGAACTGTGTGTATTTTATATTACTTCAATTTGTGTTAGTTATTACCCAATGATCAGTAGCACAGCAAGATTTAGAGTTGTGCTCAGCTCTGCATAGACACACTGAAAGAATTCATAGTCTAAGTGTGTAACATTCAGAAAAGATACTGGATTTGTGCTGATTAGGAAACCCTACCATTAGGAAAAGAGATGTTTCAACATGCTGACCCAGGAGCAGACAAAAGAATACGAAGAGAGATATGAAAAAACCAAACAGTGACTTTATGCACCAAAAAGCTCCCTGAATTATTTTACTGTAGATTCTTCAGACAAAAAAAGGCTCAAACAGGAAAGCTTTGCAGCTTTCCTGCTTTGTAATAACTACAGTGTTTGCTTATAGGGCAGTATGTGGCTTGATAGCCAATATGGTTCTTATATGCATCAATACAACCTGAAAGGGATTACCCCCTTACTTTCCCTTTCCTTCTTTCTTTCCTTCTTTCTCTTTTCCTTTCTCTTTCTTCTCCTTCCCCTGCCCCCAGCGTTTTTACAAAAGGAGTTAACTTAATTTCAGGAGCTTGTGTGGTTTTCATTAGGGTCGCAGTCTTTTGAAATGTCATAAGAGTGCCCAGCAGAAACTGAAATTGATGTAAAGGGGGTTGATTAAGATCACCCTCTGCACCCTGCTACCTTGCTCAGCTAGATTGCTTTTGGGTTGGAAAGTGGGGGCTGACATTTTGGGGATAGAAGAGATGAAAAGAGAGAAAGGAAAGGGAATGGAAGGGAGATGTAAACCAGTTTTCTCCAGGTTTCATTCACTTTCTGACCCAGCATGACCAGTATTTAGTGCTGTGACAAGTATATCACTGCTTTGCTGATCTTTGAGGAAGAGTATTCTGGATGAGGACTCTGCAGGTAATAAGGGTACAGCATGCAGGAGTAAAGATGTGGCTATGCAGCTTAGGGCATGCAGCAAGGACATAACCTGACAATATGAATCTGGCTGGAACGAGACTTCCCTGAACAAAGCCTTTCAACAGTTCATGTAAGCTGACTACCATTTGCTTCCCCACTTTGGCTGGGAATTAGGTACTTGATATGGTGAGGGTAACTGGTCTGGTGGGGGTGTTCATGTGAGCAGCGTGCATAGATGCACACATGCACATCTCTTTGACTGTTGTCTGAGCTGTCGCAGAGCTGTTCCTTTTGGAAAAGAAGGGGGTTGCTCTTGGGCATGCCATTTTCCCTGCTTTCTCTTGTCACATGGAAAAATGGGGATCCATACCCAAGGGGCTGCAAATGCCTCCTGAAACACAGAGCATACAATGCACCAGGCATGTAAAGGGGGTGGATGGGTTTCAAGCTTATTTCTTTCTCCTTTCCACCCTAGGAAACTGCAGAGGTCTTCCCCAAAAACTAGTGAGGGTGAAGTACTATTCTGCTGATACTCTTTAACAACACTTCTTTTCTTGATTGAGTTTGTAACCCAGAGACCACTCACAAACCCACCCTTGTCTTGGCTTGGCTGCAAACACTGCTGAGAATTTGCTTCCAAGGAACGTCCTTTTCCAACAAAATATCCAGTGGGAGATTCAACAGCCTCCCTAATAGCACTTAGGACCTCATTTGCAGCTTTTTCCATATCCCTGATCTGTATTGCACGCTTACTAAGCAATCCACAACCATCAGCTCAAACAGCAGTACTGGATCAGATGAGTAACATCATCCGATGCAATATGGGCCCTCTATTGCTGGCTTTTTAATGCTGTTGAAAGAAAATGAAGGATCCTCAGTTCCTTCCAAACGGGGCATGACCAGAGTTCAATCCATGTATGGTGGAAGATGCTACTTATCCTTCCACCTCCCTCCATACACATAAGCACGTAACTTTGGCCTGGGGGCAAGTGGGAAATCTCTTTGCTCAAGGGTGGAGAAGATCGCAACCGATGGATGGTGCCCAGAGTTATAGAATTCCTGCATCTCCTCACTCCCCTCATTTTTGGAATATCTTGGAAATCAGCGCATCAGAAAAATCCTCATCTGGGTAAGTATCACATTCTGCCCATGGCAATGTGCTATAAATTCACTCTTATGAATCTCCCCAACACCACTGCCTGAGGCAGAGCCACCAGAGCTGAGACAGGAGTACAAAAAGCCAAGGAAGTCTTACCAACAAAGAAGCTTAGTGCTATCAGTCACTACTACAGTATAAGCATTCTTTTCGGAAAGAGTGCCCTTCAGCTATTTTATTTTATTCCATTTTATTTCATTTTATTTTATGGTTTTGCCTCTTAAGATCTGAAAAATTAATTTTGCAGATTTTAAGCAAATAGTTGGTTTTCTCATTCTTTAATTAAGTATTGGCCAAAGGTTTGCCTCTGATGTCACCAGAGGCCAAATTCCAATCCACAAAGCAAAACTAACAGAGTAAAATCACACTCACCTTCATACTGTGCCTTCACCTCTATGCCCATTCTCCAAGTCCTCTTCAGAGCTGATGGCTTGAGATTGATGGCTATGATGACAGTCTCTGTGAAACTAAAACCTAGTCTGCAGGTGCTAAGTCAGACTCACAATCAGAAAGCAATGCCTTGCTATTTCCTTTTGCACCTTGGAACCTATATTGATGTAATTTTCTATTAGCCCTAGAGCCAGAGCAAGAAGGGGTAGTATTCCTATATAAGCAGGAGAAATTAGAAAGAAAGACCTCCAGAAACGCATTCCCCAAAAGAAGTGACATCTTAAAGGCAACTCTTGCCTCCACTGAAGTCAGTGGGAAGCTTTGATGATCCCAACCTTTTGCACATGTGACCAAGGCAGATTGGCCTCCAACTGGGCAGGTGTGATGGCTTAGAGAACTACAGGGTTTGTTTGCATTTATTCCCAATGCTGATGGTCATTAACGTGATTTTGCCACTCTTGTGGATGGTGTTTGGGTAACAGGACCAGGAGCGTGTATTTGCACATGGAGAGAGAGGTCTCTGAACAAATGAGTGTTGAATGTGGTAGCACCATGCCCACACTGGTCTGGGATCATCATTGCAGAGACACTGCTCTGCTTCTCTGTTCTGGTCCCATGCTGCATTGTGCATGTGTACACCATGCCAGGGACTGGGGCAGGTTGGAGGTCTCTGTGTCCCGCTCTGTTGCACATGAAAGCCACAGACTTGGATGCCTCTTCTCTCAACTGGCTGAATTTCAGAGAGCAATTTGCACCCTTAATAGAAACTTGCTTCACTGAGCACTGGGTCTGGCCTCAGAAGGATACTCAAGCTGCCTGCTTTCATGTTCCAGGGTTACAGATCCAGTCATTTCCACTGTGGAAAAAGTTACTCGAGATGGCGTGCTGTTCCTTCCAAACTGTGTTAGTCATGGGCAGCAGGCAGCATGCTACCCAGAGATCTCAGGGCCTCTTAAGGCAGAGAATGAACAAAGTAGTCCTTCTCTGCAGAACATACAAAGAAACATTTACTCTAGATTTGCCTCCAATGCAGCAAAGGCACTAAAAAAGAATGAGGTGAAGGGAGGGCATCAAATACAGGGAACAGGACAAATAAGAAGACAAGCAAGGAGAAATGAGATTCCTAAAACCAACTTCCATCCTATGTCCAAAGGTTTTAGGTTTAAGGGCTCTCTGACAGGGCATTCTCCTTGGGTGACCATTGTCCCTCAGCTTTTCAGGCTTCCAAATATCAACTCAGATGGCCTTTCCAATTACAGCTTGTTGTAATTACAAGTTACTTGTGATGAGTTGCCACATACTGTCTCTTTGCAGTCTCCCAATGCTTTGTAAATCGTCAGGTTGGGTGAACAATATGCACTTCAAGAAAAAGACATAGGAATATGAGAGAGAGGACAAGACACAGAAGAGTCTTTCTTTTAGTAGAGACTGGAGAAACCAATGCTGGCAATGAGATGCTGTGATATAGGGACCTACATCCTGCAGTGTGGTTGTGTGGGTCTACATGAGAGAGATGCAGGAGAGAGGCTGTGAAAAGCCAGTTAACACTGGCAGCAGAGGAGGATGGATGGATGATAACAGTGCTAAGAAGGCTGCTATCTGGCATCATAGTTAGAGCTTAAACAGAAGCATAGAATAGTAGAATCATTTAGGTTGGAAAAGACCTCTGAGATCGAGTCCAACCATTAACCCAGCACTGCCAAGGCCACTACTAAATCATGTCCCTAGTTCTGCATTTACATGTACAGCTTGCTCCCTGGTGCATCAAAATGGAATCAACCCAACACCTAATAACCATGGCTAAAATACTGGGGAAGTGAGTTTATAATTAATTTTATGTTGGACATATGGGTTTTATCGTATCATTTATCATTAATTTGTCTATACTTATTCCGCAAACCACTTCAGGGTAATAACCTCTCCACTGGCTGAGCATCTCTAGGCCATCACAAAGGGGACTGTGGTCAGTGCTGTGACACCAGCCAGCTTTATGCCTCTGGGGCCAGCAGCTACCCCATTCAGCCAACAGCTGTGGCCTGGGAGTTTGGGATGCACCAGTGGTTTTGATTATGTTTGAGCTTCCTCTTCCACAATTGACAATGCCATAGTCTGGAAATGTTTCTTCCTAGCTGTGCACCAGGCAAAAGAAAAAAGATAAATAAACCATTTTTGTGGTTTGTTTTAGTTGCTGCTGGCATCTTAGGGGTCCTGAAGCAGGGGGCACAGGACGCAATAGGGAAGAGAACAGACCAGCTTTCAGGGACCCGCTGACCTTTCAGACCTTCACCAAAACCTCGCCAGTTACAAACCAGCTGTGGAATCAGGATCTCCTTTTGACGTCACTGCTGAGAAGCCCTAATTAGATAATTTCCCAAACCATGAAGGTCTCAAGTGCCTCAGCTTCACCTTTAGCCCTGGACCAACTCACCCAATTTAATGGTTAAAGGTTCAGTTCTGTGTCAGGTCAAAGACACCTATTGTTTCAAACTGGGTTTTGCTGTTTGATACTATTTCAGGATACCTCCTTCTCGCTGTGCTTCCAGTGCCTCAGCATTCAGCCCAGATGCTTTAAGGAGAAAGGCAGCAGTCCTGAACTCTCACCTTTACCATCCAAGCAGCCTTTGCCTCCTAAGCATCCCATGAGTACAATCCAGCTCCCCAAAAGGCATTTGGAAATGCTACAGTATACGTCTGCACCATTGCAAGGAAGCTGATAATAGCAAATAGTACAAGTAATAAGCTTGTCTCTTGGCACAAAAGCTAGTGCTGGGCTTTAGAAATAGTACCTGTTCAGCTATAAACTTCCAGATGCACTTAATGCATCACTGGCAGCATGATGAGACTATCACATGCCTCTGAAATGGATGGAAAATGCAGCTATGTCTCTTGGGATGCTGAAGTTTATGGCATGAAGGAAAGAAGGATACCAATATAAATCAATGAAGAAGGATTTGTTTTCTTGTGAAACAAACATGTAACAGCATAAAAAGAAATGAGGATTTCCCCTTCCTTCCACTCTATTTTTAATATTTTAATAGATTAAGCCCAACTTTATCAATTTAATTTTAATTCATCAATATTAATTTCATTAAATAACAAATTTTACTTTGCCCCCAAAACAACACAGAACAAGGCCCCTGTTTTTAATACATCGCTGTGATTACAGTAGTGGTACGAGACATTTAGCGTATGCTTACTGTTAGGATAACTTCATTTAAACCCAACCCCAGCAAGCCACGAGACAAAGAGAAAAGGTAAACCCATTGTGATCATGAGGCATGGGAGTAGAAAGAGAACTATGTGATGGCACCACCACCGTGTTTATTTGGGGATTTTCTTTCCAGTGAAAACGAGAAGGGCCTGCCAGACCTCAGTGCTGCAGGTTAAACATACTGCTGGTGTTTATTCTTGTCTGCATTCCACTCATTTTTTTTCCTGTACGCCCTTAAATATCATTTGAAGTTTATTACAGTCACTCTAAGAAAGGCCACGTGGTAGGTTTGGCCTCATTTTTCCTGTTCCCCCAAACGATGGTATTTTGTGGTTGACCTGCCTCCTGTGAACCTTTGCTTCATGTTGTCTGGCTGAGTTCTTGCAGATAGACCATTTACTTCTGCTTTAATAGGACGCTCATTCCCCTTGTCCAGGAACGGATAAAGGGCATGAGGCACTGTTCTACTGCACTAAACTTTGCTTAATGATTTTCCGCTGATACTGAGCATGTGAAATCTGAGTCAGGATGTATGTTTTAGCAGGCTTCAGAATTTTAGCCATGGAAGAAGAAATGTTGCTTTTAAAGCAAAGCCTCTACAAGGGACCCTGAGTGATTACAGTAATGCAGGCAGCTCCCCTAATTCTGAAGGGCATAGAAAGAAAGCCTCAGCATCACTGGGTGGAGAGATACCTGAATCTGCTGCCCACGGCATGGCACTTTAAAACTTGCTCTGTCACTTGGGGTTTTGCAATGTGCTGAAGAGCAGGAGAGCCCCAGGCTCCAGCAGATGCACTGAGGACCTGCTTGGGCTTGTTGGTTTGGTATGGGATCCCCCCAGACTCACCTCAGCATGGGCAAACCTGGGTTTTGCAGCCCAAGCAGTAATGGGCTGAGTTTCTCCTGCCATAGGAAAAGGAAGAAGGGAGGCAGAGTACTGTGGAGAGCCTGCAATGGCAATTTCTATAGGTTCCTGGGAAGCAGTAGCCACAATGCATAAGTCAGCCCTTCTCCATCATCTGCACTAGCCTGATCCAGCTGCGGAAGGCAGTTTCTCCCTTCGCCTGCACTTACAGGCCAGGTATGATGGTTTAATTTAATCCTCAAAGAGCTCTTAAAATACAGCCTTTTAAACCAAAAGGGGCACTGGAAAGGATCAGGCACTAAATGAGGGAGATGGTGGGAAGGACCAGCCACAGTGATGCAGAAACCTCCATGTGAAAGGGCACAACGCTGTTGCTGCATCGTCTGCTTACCCAAAGACGGAGGAGGGTGCATGGCAGCTCTTCCCCAAGAGCCCTCAAGGCAGCAATTTTCAAGAAAGCCTGAGTAAGCACGTGGATTTTTGAAGCACTTAGGGAAAAAAACTGTCTGGAAAACAGTGAATTTGGGCTTTAATTACGGCAGTGCGATTCCCTCATTATAGCTGGCGGGGTTTGTGTGGGAGGAAATCTCTTCAGTTGACTCTACCTGAAACTTAAAGAAATACAGGAATAAATGGACACAGGCATAAATACAACACAGAAAAAACAGTGTTTGTATGTGTGTGTGTATATATACACCCATGTATGCATGTTCTGATTCGCATTACTATCACTTTTCTTCTCCTGAGAAGACTGTCTTCTCTTCCAGGCCTCAACTGTAAATTTCCTAAGGCATTGATTTAATCTTCCCTCGATCTGTCCTCATCGCTGGGATCACTGGGACAGAGGCCTGGAAGCGAAGCATCAAGGACCTCACAGCCAAAGCAAAACAATGGCTCCTTTCCCCAGCCTCCTAATAAGTTCAAGAAGCTATGTGAAAACAAACAAAAGCGGTGGCCTGGTCACATAGCTGAGTGCTCCAGCTCCAGCTCCTGCACTGTACTGTGCTGCCAGGGCTGGTGATCCCTTTGCCAACCCGTGGGATGTGATGGAGACAGTGGCACAAGTGGAGTCTGGCGGTGAAACCCACCCGCAGGCTGGCATACATGGTATAGAGGAGCAGCGGCATAGCCCATGTGCACTGCTGGGCCACCACTGAGGTTAAAGTGCTGAAACACATCCTTGAGGAAGGATGGTGTTGTCTGGCGACACAATGAACTTCCCAGAACAATTCTGTGCTTTGTTTTTCCATGAAGTTTGCCTGGTTTACAGCACTCTGATGTTATTTAGACATAAGGACTCGAATGAGTTGCTTGTACATGGCAAACCAGAAGAGCAGTATTACTCCACTGGATGGGTTTTTGAAGCATGCAGATACTTCCTTACAATTGTGTAAGCCATCACAACACAGTTAAGTTAGAGTTACTACAGCTGGTGTTCCCATCAGTATTATATGCCTCGGTTTCCTCTGTGTGTGGCTGGGAGTAGAACTTGTACCAGTGTGAAGGAAAGAGCTTCAAGCAGACTTTGTGTGGAGCTTCCAGAGCCTAAAGATCACAGATCTCACAAGAGGAACTCATTGCACTTTGCTCTATCACCCATGTGAGCAACACACCCAAGGAGATGGGGAGCACAGAGTCATCGCCTCAAGCTTGAACATCTCTGCAGGGTTAGAAACGCAGCTCCCAATGCAAGTTGACACATCAAGGACTGTGCTTGACACAAGAGCACTGTGCTCCTTTTAGCAGGATTATGATTGAAGAGTCTTTGTTTGCTGTTGTGTTGGGTTTTTTTAAACACTCTTTTCAAACCCACATTTTTGGAGAAGCTGTTTTTCCTGGACACAATAGCGCTGATGTTCAAGGCCTTGCCCTGACTGTTGTGACCAGCTATTAAATCAAAGCTTCAGTTTTAGCACAGTCCTGCTACCCTTGAGGAATCACATAGGAGACAGTGCCTAGTGACTGCAGAGCAGGTACAGACCATGAGCACGTTGGAATGCCTTGGTTTTGGTGTTTATGTGGAAACTAAGGGCCACTCAAGAATCTTCCCTCATTTTGGAGTGCTGAGCATCCTTTAAAGAAATGAGTCCTAAGACGGCTGATGGGTCTGCCCATGTCCAGATAAGGAATTTGCTGGCTGGCCAGGCTGTACCATTCTGGGGTTCTACAACCAGCAGCAGCCCCTTGTCCTCCTCCAGGGTGGCAGTGGCACTGTCACTATCACTGCATGGGACCCCACTGTCGCTCTGACCTCCCTAAGCATCCCTACGCTCAGCCAGGAGCACCCTGGCTCTGCTCCCGCCTGCGTGCGAGAGGCTTTGCCACAGCAAACACTGCCTTGTGAGGCTGAGTTTAGGTTAAAAGAAGTCATTTTTGTGCCCGAAGGAATGAATCCCACATTGTTTTTTCACTTTCCTGCTGTGATGCTATTTTTTTTCATCTAGTTCCTCGTTAAGCATCTCCCTGCCGCAGCGCGGGCAGCTCTTTACTCCCCAGTTTCCAGCTACGTGGTGTGCTTTATAGTTCTTCTCAACTACTGCGTGAGGACTTCCAGATGAATTCTCAGAGTGAATTGCTGCCTTCAAAAGCGCCTGCAAGATTAATTAATCTTTCCAGTAACCTCAGTAGGTGGGTTAACACCATTGCTCCTGCTGTGCAGAAGGCAACAGCAAGTAGTCAAGACTCCAAGTAGCTTGTCCAAAGGAGTGGAGGAAGTCACAAAGCTTTATTAGCAGGCCTGAGGTCTCACTTTCTCATTGGGTCATGAAGATATGGTTTGCTTGGACCTGGTTTTCTTTCAGCATCTCTTCTGAAGTGCCTCCAGAGTGGCCTGTCTGAAACAGGGAGGGACATTTTCCTGGGGGTTCTTCGTATTTAAGCTTTGTTTCTTCTTGATACTTGCCTATCACGCAACCTCAGCTTGCTGGGGACACCACCGGTTTTGTTATTCATTAAAGGACTTACATTAACTGAAAGGAAAAAAGAAGGAAAATTTCAGACTCTTCCTTAAGAAGCTTATAATTTAATAGGTGAAATGTCAGGGAAAAATCAATGCAAGTCTGTTTCCTCTCTGCTTCATTATGCACTCCATTAAACAGCTTTTATGTTCTGTTTATAGGTTGGTGGTGTGTTTCTTCTTCTTCTTTATTTTTTTCTTTGTTTTAATTTCTTTTTATTTTCATAAAAGAAACATTTTTACATTGACGATGTAAAGCAAAACTGGGCTGAGAACCAGCACTGCGAGAAACGCGCTTGGCTTAAGCAAGGAATCTGTGAGACCACAAACATCAAGATGTCCCTAGCAAGAGGCTCCATGGTGGGACGCTGCGGAGGGGAGGCGGGTGGGAAAATCAAACACGTTCCAGGCAATTTGCTGATTGCAAATCTTCAGAGGTATAAAACGGCCTGAAATTGCTACCTCACCCCCTGCGGTGTTAAGAGAGGTCTGATGCCCAAACTGGAAAGAGAAAACCACGAGTGACTTGTTAACGTTCCTGTCTCACCCCTATGGTGAGGAGCAAGAGAACGCCTTTTCCAGTCCATAAACACCGCCTGGTTGACTGGAGGGATGTTCTCGCCCGGATGTGGCAAATTTTATAGCCGTGTGAATAAGAAACAGAGCACGCAAAGGAAAGTATTACGGTTTAGGGGGTGATAAAACTTAATGCCACCCTGCTCCGTCCCCCTCCCACCCCATGCTTTCTCAAAATGTCCATTGGGACTCTTTGACTTTAGTGAAGATTAGGAGGCAAAGAGGACAGTAAAGCAAAGTTTGGAGGCCAGTAGAGATGTCATCCAGGACAACGCCTCTATTTTCCTTGAGCAATGGAAGATAATAGCTCATGGCTGGATCACAAGGTTGAGAGCGAAGTTTTTCATATTCTGTCTTTTTCCTTTGTAATTTACCACAAGATTGCTCGACAAAGTTATTTTGCTGCTGGATGTCTCAGTTTTTCCACATGTACTATGGGGATAAATCTTGGACCAAAGCTATGAAGGTTAATTACCATTATTTGTAAAGTGCTTTGCATCACCATGCCCCGTGGAAGTGTCCAAAGCAAGACCTGATACTGATAACAGTGCTGTGAGATGCTGCTAAGCCATCTTCCACTCTGCAGAGCCAGCTTCTGCATTTGCAGTGCCTTCATCTTCACACATTGCCAAGAGTATCTTAAAGTAGTGGCAAAGCTTTCTGCCATATGAAGATAAGCAAAGGGATAACAGTGTGCAGCCAAGAGTATCTTAAAGTAGTGGCAAAGCTTTTTACTATAGGAAGACAAGCAAAGGGGTAACGCTGTTCATCCAGCTCTAGCTGGGGGAACTTGTTGGTCATCACTCCACAGTAAATAGATTTCTAAGCATAAGACATTGGAAATTACTGAGGGCTATGGTAATTCTTGCGAGGCAAGTACTTCATTTGGGTAAGTTGTTTATTAATTCATCAGCAGGAGCAAAGGTCTTTTGCTCAGGATTTGCAGGGAAAAGCCTTATTTCAAAGTACAGGGGGCTTCCTCCATGAATCAGGTTACTGTCCCAGCTGCAGATCAGAGCAGGAAGGTGCTAGTGGTCTGTGATAGGGAACGAAAACTATGGACAGCACTGCTGGAGTAGCCAAGTAGAGAAGCAAGTTAGTGAGGGATAGAGGGTAAAAACTGGTGATTAATGGTGATGATGTGATGGTGGTGATGATGATGACTTAATGGGAGAATTTTCAATAGCAATAACCACAATCGTTATGACATGACATGCCTTGAGGAGAGAGTGAACAAGGTACTAGGGGAAGAACCAGCAGAGGCACTACTAGGGAGAGGGTGAAAAGGAAAGGAAACTATGGACAGGGTTGGGAAGACCTCTGCTAATGCAGAGAGGGTCAGGAAGACCACATTGCTGTCACATCATGCCATCAGGAAGTTTCGTACTATGACAAGTAGCACTACTGGGGAATGCACTGTCTGTAGCTATCCCCCAAAAACCTGTGCTTTCTTACAGCCCTCTTCTACTGGAGGCTAGAAATGTTTGGGATCAGTTTGCAAATTACACCTAAACCCAGCTCAGCTCAGGGAGCTCCAGCCAGATCTCTAACAGATCTCCAGACATGGAGAGAAATGCAATCTCCTGTTTCCCTAGAGCATTCACAGCCTGAAATAAAAAGCAAAGAATGGGAAAAAGAATTAATGGATTTAAAGTCCAGAAGCAGAAATACACAAAATGAGTCTCTTCTGCATGGTTCTGGGAAGGTGCATGTGGTCTCCTTGCCCTTAGCAATTAGTGCAGGAAAGAGCCATGGGTTTGAAATTACCAGTGAAACAACTATGCTCTTTCTCAAGGGGTGAAGTTTGGACTATCAGGGAGTTCTGAGCATCTTTCTGAAAGATAGAAATATATATATAAAAAGCAAACATCAGACTATAATGTATACATAGTAATGGGGAGTTGCATGGATTTTCTGGGGATGGCCACCAGAAATACTGTGGCAGATCACATTAGTGTGATTTATCAGTTTGGCTTTCATCATGTTTTCAGTTTTGATTTTATGGTAGGGGAAAGATTCAGACATGTTGACGAATGGAAAACATCAGAAAACCACTCAGGATTAGTTAAGCAAATGCAATGGAATAGGTCATTCTCCAATTTCTCCCTCCTGGACCATACCCAGAGAAGTTTATCTCTGGCAGGGAAGAGATGGTTAAATTGGTGATCACATAAAATATCCATTAGAAATCCATGCCCTTGGTCAGCTAAGTAATTAGATGCAAATTAGTATTCTTCTTCAGGAACATTATAAAAACATTTATTTCCCTTTTTTTGTTTCTTCTTTTGAAAAAGTGGAAGGCTACAAAATGAATCAATTTTATGTTGCTGCAAATTTCAACTGGAACTTTTGATTCAAATCAGAAAATAGCGGCTTTGTTTCTAAACTACTTCATTTAATTCAACTCTGATTTTTTAAAACTATAAAACCTTCCACAGGAGACCAAAAAATTTAAACTATATAGGTTTTTTTAAAAGAATTCTTTTGTTCTTACTAACTCTTCCTCTTCCTTCCCCTTGAACAGGGAGATTCAGAGTAGCTACGCTTTCTGATATTAATAAACAGAAAAAAACCACCCCCAAACCCTTGAAGGGCAACTTTGCCCTGAAGACTAAAGGGAGAAAAGCTCATATTCCATAAGAACCACTCATTTTCTGTAGCTATTTCCTATTCTTAAGTTGCAAAACTTGAGTCCATCCCTCCTTGTTCCTGTGTTTTTTTAAACACCTACTAACAATCTGAGGCTGTAACACCTTCCCATGCATGTTAGCCACGGCAATGCAGTCAGGGGTTCCCATGGGCATTGCTCAGGAACAGTGGAGCTCAGAAACCATCCTTCCTCCTGGATCCCATCCAAAAATCCAAACACCCAGTTACATGATCTGGCAGGCAAGGTACGGTCCAAATCTAAACAACTTCTCTAATGCCTGAAATGGCTTTGCTCATACACCCGAGAAATATGGAAACACTGGAAGGGAAGTTAATTGAATTTTCCCTCCTCCTTCCTTCATCCTCAAACCCCTATTGCATTTAAGGGAAAAAAAAGGGGAAAAAATCCCTTTTTAAAAATAACTATCAGAGCTGGAAATTAAGTTCACATGAAGTGAGTTAAGGATGAGAGCAAACTGCTGATTGAATTTACTTGGGGAAAAAAAAGAGAAAGCACAGCTGAAGATGAGAGGCCAGCCTTGTGTGAGAGCATGGTCTGAGCAGAGGTGGGTGCTGAGCATCAGGGCAGCCCAGCATCATGCCACCATCACCCTGAATACCATGGTGAGCCCTTATCTCCTCTTGAACTAAATGGAGGCTTCGATTTCTGTGGGAAAAGGGTTTCCCCTGCCACAAGCTGCCTGCTTTGGCTGGCGTGAGAACCAGCTTCCTGCCCTTTGATAACCAACACTGGCTAAGGCAGAGTTTCTGCCTAGTGTGCATTTCTTAGTGCTTTGTCGCTATGATTGAAGCAATATTCTTTCCACTGCTTCTCCTGAGAGACTTTCCAGTGCTTGATGCATCTGACTGTTGAAGTGTTGCCTTCAGCATCCTCTAATTATAGCTTGAAATTCAGCTATTTTTTTCCACCCTGGCTTCTGCTGCTGGGCCGCTGGGATGATGTTTTCTGGAGCCATTCACAAGCAAATGAGTTTCAGAAGGGCAATGAGTAGATAGAGGAGGGCGGCAGACCCAGCTTCTGCTCTCAACAAACGCTTTCCAACTTGGGATTTTCCTGTGTTCCTTTCAAAATGCAAGCAGTGCCTCTGCTGTGGAGTCTCACAGGCATCAGGCTTTTGTCCTGAGTTATGAACAAGTATGAGGGCTGGAGAGCTGTGTCTGCATGTGTCTTGGATGACAACTGTATCTCTCTGATGCCCCTGAAGTGCCTATTTTCTGGTTGCCCTATTCCTCCTCCTGTATACACGCTGCCTAGATGTAATCCATACCTCTATGTAGAGGTCAGACTCAACCTCTTGACACCCCTAAATCTGCTTTTGCCACAGTGTTTGAGAAAGGCCTCAAGACCATTCAATGAGTGGTTTGTTAAGACTGAAGACAAGAAGCTGTGTTTGGGATCTATCATAGAATCATAAAATGGTTTGGGTTGGAAGGACCTTAAGATCATCCAGTTCCAGCCCCCTGCCATGGGCAGGGACACCTCGCACTAAACCATGTCACCCAAGGCTCTGTCCAACCCGGCCTTGAACACTGCCAGGGATGGAGCTTCTTTGGGCAACTGATTCCAGTGCCTCACCATCCTCACAGGGAAGAACTTCTTCCTTATATCTAATCTAAACTTCCCCTGTTTCAGTTTAAACCCATTACCCCTTCTCCTATCACTATATCCCATAATGGGACAGATGTATTCTCCAGTTTCCCCAGGGCGAATGGTAAAGTTTTGTACAGGGATACTCAAGGACCAAATCTCCCCTAGGTGCTGTTGCTGAGAATCAGGCATGAACCAAACATTTTTGAGGATGATCAGGGGCTGGAGCACCTCCTGTATGAAGATAGGCTGAGAAAGTTGGGGCTGTTCAGCCTGGAGAAGAGAAGGCTGCGTGGAGACCTCAGAGCAGCCTTCCAGTATCTGAAGGGGGCCTATAGGGATGCTGGGGAGGGACTCTTCACTGGGGACTGTAGTGACAGGACAAGGGGTAACGGGTTCAAACTTAAACAGGGGAAGTTTAGATTGGATATAGGGAGGAAATTCTTTTCTGTTAGGGTGGTGAGGCACTGGAATGGGTTGCCCAGGGAAGTTGTGAATGCTCCATCCCTGGCAGTGTTCAAGGCCAGGTTGGACAAAGCCTTGGGTGATATGGTTTAGTGTGAGGTGTCCCGTTGGAATGTGATGATCTTAAGGTCTTTTCCAACCCTAACTATTCTATAATTCTACGATTTTAACCTCGAGCATTTCCTGAAATCAGAATGTTTCAGGGCTTTAAATATGGGCTTTGCTGTTACACAGCCAACAAAATAGGCCACAAAAATATTATTTCCAATACCCTTTTCTACCTTTCCCCTTTTGCTCTCCCCTTCAGAAACAGAGAAAAACAGCCGAAGACTTTCAGTAAGCCTGGTGGCAAAGCGCCCATGTACTGCGGATTTAAATCCCTGCTTAAATATGGGGCAGTGATTCCATCTCTTTCAATGAATATTTCTTTGACATCTAACACCTTTGGCAGGAGAAACTGCTGGAATGCTGGAAATAGGGGCAACAGCCAAGTGCCCCAGGAATACGGAGAGGGCCCCATCACTCTCTGTCCAAAGGAGGTCAAAAAGGGTCTAAAGAATTGCTACGGTTGGGGTTATGGGGCTGTTCTCCTTGAACTTCTATCTCTTCCTGACTGACACCAGAAATACCAACCTGTGTGTGAGAAATGCTCTTTGTAAATCATTTCTGATGAAAACCTGTTTTGCACCCTGAATTTCCAGCCAACCCTTCTGTGTCCACGTATCCATCACTAACCCTGGTGTTGGCTTCTCATTCTCTCAGCAACCAGACAGAAAGATGTGATTCGAGCAACAATCTGAACGGCTTAAAAATAAGAACAAAAATCTAATTTTAAAGGGATTATGGTGAACCTCTTGTAAACTGTGTTCAATAAGAAGAGGACTTCGAAAAGGGCCTGTAATGGGTCTGAGTGACTGTGCTGGGGAAACAGGTCATTTCCTGATGGTTAACAGCTAATTTTTCTAACAATTGAAACCCAGGGATCATGCATATAGGTTCCTAATGGACACTCGTGAAATGGCAAGAGGACTGATGAATACCAGGTGGCCAAACTTCACTTCTCTATTATGGAAGACTCCATTTAACTCAGCAGGCAGCAGGATCTCTGACCACCTGAAGCTGTATGGTGGTGTAGGGAACGTTTGTAGCCATATACAGTTTATACCCCCCCCTCCTGGGAAATAAAATCCATTGATAAATGGCGTCATTGCAATATCTCCATTAGAAACTGCACCATCAAAACTACTCAGTCCTGGAACTCATTCCATTAAGCATCCTGGAGTCACCAGAGACACCACTGTCTGTTAACTCTCTAATTGCTGGCCCATTTTACTTTGCTGTGAGAGTTCCCTCTTGTAAGCAATGAGCCAGGAACTGAGGCTCCATGGGATCACCAGTGCTTGGAGGGGTGGCTGCAAAACTCACCACTGTAGGACCAATAAGGGAAATAAATGTATTAGCATATCTTTTTGTCAGACTCTCCTCATTCTGTATGCTGTTGATAGTCCTGTCTTATGGGAGAAACATTGTCTATGAGTTCTATGCACTGCAAACTGAAACAGTAGATGTTTAGAAGGGATATAAGGAAGCTCTTTACTGTATGGGTGGTGAGACACTGGAATGGGTTGGCCAAAGAAGTGGGAAATGCTCCATTCCTGACAGTGTTTCAAGTCCAGGTTGGACAGAGCCGTGGTTGACATGATCTAGTGTGAGGTGTCCCTGCCCATGGCAGCAGGTTGGAACTGGATGATTTTAAGGTCCTTTCCAACCCAAACCATTCTATGATTCTATGATTTTATCTGTTACAGCCCAGTTCACTATCATTAGTGTTACTTGTAATAAGATTAAGTTGTCTGTTGAGGGTTGTTTTTTTTTCTGACAATATATGATTGTTTTGTGCAAAGAGAGACTCTTTGTATCACTTTGAAAAGTCCTACTTAAGTTTTCTTAGGGCTTTATGTTAGGATTTTGTTTGAAAATGAAGTTGGTGGATCCAACATAGTATTTTTCACTTAAAATATGGAATAAAAACCATTCCGAGCCTTCTGCTTACTGAAGAAGCGGTAGTGGCTAGCTCAGAAAAGGATTTTGATTCTGAAGGTCAGTTCATGCAAGACTGTGGATGTGTGGCCATTCACTGACAGTTTATAACCATTTTCTACTTTTATTGACCTCTTCTAGCATTCAGATTTCACTTGCTTAGTGACAATCTGGCTTTGAGTCCTGGAAATAGACTGAGGAGGCTTCTCATGAAAAGCTTGTGCCCTTCTCCTCGTGCCAAATTGTACTGGTTTCTCCCTTTTGCCATATGGCTCCCCATGGATTTTCAGGAGCATGTAAATACACAATCATATGTGGCTTCTGAAAAGCCTCCCGAGATTCCTGCAGAGTGGAAAAACTCATTTCTTGGGACTAGGAATCTAAAGAGAAATTAATTTCTGATGCAGATACTTTGTACAAAGTAGCTGACAAAGGTACAAGATACAGTACAGTTCAATTATGCTGTACTGCATTGTAAATTCAATGGGTGCTTATGCCTGCATTTAAATCCACAGTGGTTAAGAGCTTGGCTTCGCAAACTCTTGTGATGTTTCAGATGAGCTGTGTTGCCCTAAGCAGCTAGGGAGCCACAGGCAGTTTAGGGCTCTTCCCCAAAACCCAGAGATAGAAGAAATAACTGGGAAAAAGGCAAGTTTCCCTTTTTAAAGCTGTGAAAAGACAAATGTCTGTGGGAAGACAAGGGGAGACAGGAAAACTGTAATAGAGAGGGAAGATCAGTGAGATCCAGGGCACATGTAGGAATGGGAGACACACTATGCTGCCCATGAACAGTAAGGCAACAATCATTGTAGAGTCCATGCTATGTAGGACTTTGCTCCCCTGCCTTTTCCATATCCATCCATTGGAATTGGTTCCTCATGTTATATAGCTGCCTCTTGGTCCTTCCTGCTCCTTGTAGTATTGTACAGATCACAGTCTAGTGGTTAACACTTAAGATTGGGAGCTGGTGGACTCTGCAGCAGTGTGACTGATATATTGTGTGGCTGTGGGCAAGTTACTTCACCTTTCTGCACTTTGGGTCCCTCATCTTCCCAGGATAACAGCACCAGCCAACCTGCCAGAGAGATTATGGGGCTTAACTAAAGCGTCTTTGAAAAGCTATGTCTGACGTCTCAGATGAGGAGCAAATTGGTACTAATGCCTATGTAATGCAATTATTAAGAAAAGATGTTTGCAGGCTCTCAGAAGGGTTGTCCCAAGGAAAATCAAGGGTCACTCACAGACATACCAAAGGCAAAGTTAAGCTTTGTGTTCTTCAGTTTGCCAGATTTTATGATGGGAGGAATATCTGGACAATGGATTCCAAACAGAGCCAGGGCCCAAGCCAAATAACTCAGTGTAGTGTCTCTGGGAATGCAGTGGGCATTTCCTATCGTACACAAAGGGAGCTCAACTAAGAGACAGTTTATGTCTTTTTATGCAGGAAGACACAAATTCAACCTAAGAACAGCTATCAGGACCTTCATGTGCTTGAACTAAGGAGAGATGTTCTAGTCCTCATATGCTACAAGTGCTGGAAATCTGTTTCTCAAAGCTGGAAGCTGAGGTTCAGGGAAATAGAGCTGGACTTGAAGATTAGAGTCTAATAAAAAGATTTTCTCCATATGCAAGCGATGAAAGGAGCCAAGTACAGCTGCCTCACACCAGCTCTGCAATAACAGCCTCAGCTCCTCTAAACTGTCAGCAGTAAAACTATATTTGCTTTGAGCAACACCTTGGAGAATGGATTGAAATGATTTTTTAAGGAAATAAAACCTATTTTGCAATATGTATTTATTGTACACACTACCTTCTACTAAGTGGTGTGGAGTAATACTAGTATCAGAGTGCTTTGCACTTTTACAGTGCTTTCCACTGGAGGACCTCTGCCTGCCTTGGTAAGCTTACCTCTATAGCCCTGCAGCCCTGTTTCTGCCCTCACTTTGCCAATGGGAGATGGCATTTATGGCTTGGCCAGAAGGCTTCTCATCCTTCCCTAATGCAGGACAATCCAGGAGCACACAAAAACTGTGCAGGTCATGTGTGATGACTGCTGATTCACCGTTAAAAGGCTAGGAAAGAAGCATTTTTCCCCCCTCTTGCAGGGATGTGCCCAAACCTGCATCCCTGAATGTACTCAGACCCTGGGATTGCTGCCTCCATGGGTACCAACTGCAAGTCTGGGCACATTTGTATCACTGTACTCTTTCCAGAGGTGTATGTACAACCTAACACAAGGAAGAAGATAATGCAAAGAGCACATGAGGATGCTGATTTCTGTTGTGAGACCAACATCTTCCCTACCACCTCATTACAGAGGTATGAATAAGATGGAAAATAAGATGGTAAATGACCACATTTACATTAATGCCTTCCTTTCCATAGATGACACAGACTGAGCTTTGCTGATCTGGGATCTTGCAAGCCTTTTGTACTGCACTGATGTACTCCTGTACATCCCCAACATTGATTCACTAAACCCAACAGGGTTTAGTCTTTAATAGAAGACTGCAGGGACATATGTCTACATGCATGTCAGTAGGGATAGGAGATGCTGGCTATCACAGAGGGCACAGAGCATCCCCTGGATATATGACTGTGCTCATGTGGTTTGCAAATGTTAACAAGATAAATGTGGTTTTAAAGTGTAGTCAGAAGTGCAAAGAGGACACATAGGCAGATCTTGGCAGGGAAATGATTTAAGGTTCTCGCACAGCAAGTGTGGATTAAATGATGATTATGTGTTTTGCTGAGCAGAGGTAGCTGCCTCTCCACCTACTGCTAAACTGCAGTGTGAAGTAGTACATGTCATTACTAGTCAGCTGTTTCCTGCACAGGTACTTTGTAAGCTGTAGTAGTTTGCTTTATATCTTCTTCACAGAACAGGAATGTCAGGTATCCAGACCCCTCTATGGACATGTTTCTGATAACTAAGGCTCATACTCCATGATACATTGGCTTGAGACATACACTAAATCCTAATTTTCCACTGGTCTGGTGGGTAAAGATAAAACCTGTGTCTATGGTATACCTTGGCTTCAAGAAAGCTTCCGCACACCCTTTTATGTGAACAAAAATGTATGACCAGCTTGAACACAGCACGAAACTGGTTAAAAATCCCCAGGATCATGAGTCAACAAACAACATGATGCAGTTGCACAACAAAAAAAAATCCCCTACCAAACAGATTTTGCAATGTAGCAAAAAGAATGTTTTATGCAAGGTAATTACCCTGTTATAGTCTGCTTTTGCAGCCAGACTACTGGGGAAGTCGCGTAAGGCTTATAGACATAACGTCTCACCTTATTCTGCCATCTTCCTAAATGCTGGGCTATATAAACCTAGCTATAAATTAGGCTCCTTACTCTGTTTGAATTGGGGTTCTTTGACAGAAGTCAAGCAGATTCTTTGTGCAGCATTAGCTGAGAGATATTGATGTGCTGTAGGCAGATGAGTTGCTTAGATATGGTTTTTGATTTACACCCCTTTGGAAGATTCTCCGGTTTCAGGTATTGCACTTCAGGTAAAATGTAGTGAGGAGAGCTCAGAATAATGAGTTAGAAAACACAACTGCTGGGAAAGAGTACAGGAACTCCATGTGTGTCCTCTGGAAGAGAGGGAAAATGAGGGCAATGTAGAAGACCTCTGATATGTAAAACTTCTGAAAAGGGCAATGATCTTTTATACTCCCTGATGCTCTGGGCAGAGGTAGAAATAACATAGAATCATAGAAGAGTTGGAGATGGAAAGGACCTTAAGTTCATCTAATTCCAACCCCCAATGTGTTCAGTTTGCAGCAAGTAGGCTGTTCAAAACTGAGTGAAGCTATCTAAGCACTTCCAGTTAAGCACTGGGAGAGGCTGCAGGGATGGGGGATCCCCTTCTTGAAGTGTTATGAGAAATAGTTAGATGGTGACTGGTCAGGAATAGGTCAGTTTAATCCTGTCTTAAATGTAAGAGTTAGGTTAGATGAATTCCTTGCTTTCAGCCCTGCATTGCTGTGTTCTGCTTGATGCCTTAGCTGGAGAGCCCTGAAGGCTGGGTTGGCAGAAGAAGGGAGCCCCTCCAGGCTATAGAGACTGCACTGACTGATTTGTTGTCACTACAGTGTATTTTGCCTCCTCTCCCTGTCCCTTTTCCAATATTCTTTTCTAAGTAGCACAGTAAGCAGTCAGTGTGGGTCTATTTCCCAGCGCAGGACTCCCGGAGCGGCTTTCAAAGTCAGCCTGAGGTATCAGCCCATACTGAATATGTGAAAACGCATACATATAGCAACACACAGAGATAAGAAACTGCTTCTTACTAAGCATTAACCTACATTTTCTATTATATGGGTCCTTCACTTGTTTATAACTTCGACAGCTTCAACTGTTTGGGCTTCAATTTTATGTACAGGGTGTTTGCCTCAAACCAAATTATTTACGGAAATTTCAGCCAAAATGACACAGTGTTTTTGAGAAGAAGCCTGGAAAAATACATTGTTTGCCTTGGTTTTTTCCTTCCTTTTTCTTTTTTGCAACCTTTTCTTTGGAAAGCCCTAGAACCCCTGTGCTTTGGAAGTGCAATTGGACACTTGGCAGAAGAGGTGGCTTTTGTGTTAGGGATGGGTCTTGTCTGTCCCTGTGAAAAACTACCCACATTTGGCCAAGTTCTAAGATTTAGAAAAAACAAATGGAGGGGATCTATTACTTTTGTGAGCTTAACTCCTGGCACAGCAGCATGCAGTAGAAAGCTGCCGTCTTGATGGCAAACCCTGTAGATGTCCATTGGCATGCCTATGCTACTTCCTAGCTTACTTTGAAACACAGGAAATCAGGCATCCCTTGTGTGCGGTGAACATTACCAAGGTTTTCCAAGCTGATCACTCCAAAGTCAGGAAATACCTGGATTAGGTCTTCATGTGCAGTATTAATTCCATCCTTTTGTGCAGAACGATTTATATCCTCAAACCCTCTTTCCCACAGATTTTCTGCTGTTCTCCCCCAAAGAAGGAGGCTACCAGCCCCTGGAATCCTGCTGTATTTATTTCAAGTGATGGCAACAGGTAGGTGGGTGAAGGATGATGAGCAATGGGAAGGATGGGTTGTACCTGTCAGAGCTGGGCCATACCGTGAGTGAGGAGCAGGGATTTTGCCCTTGCAGATGCTAATCCCTGCTGACTACAGTGACCTTCTCACAGAGGCCCCCTAATAGTGGGTTCTCACTTTCTGGGGACCCCATGTGGAACCATGGATTCTCAGCTGGGACTGAGGTTTTCAGGAGCTCTGCTCTGAACATCTGCAATGCTGGCTAACAACAAGCAAGAGGAAAAATCAAGACCTTTGCATCTCAATGACAGGATTTAAAATCAGTGCCTACCACGGATCTTGCAGGCACACTGTTGACCATATGGTTATGTCTATACTGGCAAAGGCCCAGGGGCTGCCTTTAAGACTAGATTCAATTTTGTACATTTGCAAGCGTGGCCAGGGGGTCAGGCAGTGCACATGCTGAAGCCAGATGTAGCCTGAGAGACCATGCAGGCATTGCTTGAAGCAGCCATGGGGCCACAGAGGACACGACGGCTTTAGCTGCTCCATAAACTGCATCCATGATTCCATACACAGGGATTAAGCTTTCAGTTTAACATTTGGAGAACGAAGAAAATGCCAACTTGCCTCCTGGGGCTGTAGCAAAAATAGATGAATTAATCTTTAAGAGGCACTTTGATACTATTGTCATGAGTGCTATAGAAAAGCCCATGAGAAAACAAAACGATGTTGTTTTCAGAGCAGGGTTTGAATAGCGCGCAGTCTGTAAGGCTTGAGGTCACAAACTGAACAATGAAGAGAAAACGAAATCCCGTAGAGAGCAGTATCCATCCTGAGCACAGAGCGAGGCAGCCATCCCATGCTAAAAACAAAGCCGTGTCCTCATGCCACGGGACACAGGGCTGTGTCATGAATAATGCAAACACATGAGGGAGCCCTCCTAAAGGTGCACAGGTAGAAGTGGAGGACGCAGCTTCCACCTACGTGCTTTGGCAACCTTCATTTCACAGGTTTTCACACACGAGCAGCCCTGCCTCCCCAGACATATGCATGTATACATTCCTCATGCATCAAAGGTCAACGGCAATGCGGTTACTAGGCAAATTTTCCCCATTAAAACGTTACCAAAGGCAGATGTTTAGGGGCCTACAGGATTTACAGATTTGCTCTCCAAAGAGAGTATTAGGGAAGATGACTGTTCTCCTGTTGGGTTGTATGCTGTGTTTTTGAAAGCCTCAGTGCCCACCCCAGATTAAAGCAGCATGTTGCTGGAATACTGGGCCTCCAATGAAGATGCCTTTCAACAACGTAAAACCACTAATGAGAAAACATAGACAGAAGGGGAGCCAGCCGCCGATGGCCGCGTTTCTCAGCTTCGAGTAGCTTCCAGGTGGCAGTGGTCTGATGGAAGAACAGGTCAGAGGAGGAAAAGTCTTTGCTCTCAGCAGCTCTAACGTTTGTCTATAGTCGGGACACAAAAGAAGGAAAGAAAGCAAGTGAGAAAGAGATGGAGAGATCCTGCTTGGCCACATACCGTACATGCAGATAGTGTATTGCATTTTTCCAGGCTAGGGAGAACTCCTCTTCCAAGTAATTAACCTCACTTTCTTGGCTGGTGTTAATTTGTTCCAAGTATTTGGGCTTTAGATCTAACCATGGGAATCTCATTCCCTGCAGAAGTCTTGCCAGCTATTACTAGACATTTTACCACACACATGCAAGCCAAAAAAAGCAAGGCTAATTACACTGCTTTTTTGCACAGTGAAGTGTATTTGTTACAAATCCAGTGTCTCCTAATGAAGGAGAAGAGGGGGAGAAGGCAAAGAAGCGTCTTCATGTGCCTGCCCATAGGAGCACTGTCCTCCATGTGTTCTCCCATAGGAGGAGGGGGCAGAGAGGAGCAGGGGGCTGCCATTCACTGTGGAGTACCCACAGCATAAATCCTCTGTGAGGCTGTAGGAGCCTAGGTGTGATGATCCACCACATGAAACCAGAGAGGAGTGGTGCTACCAGGACTTTTAGCTGTGAATAACTGAGTTCAATTACTTGGTACCAAGGGGAGTTCTCTAAGTAAAAATTTAAATAGGAAGAATTATTTGATCCAGATGTTGATTTCCCAGTACTTCTTTTCTCTCCTTTTTGTGCTGTATGTGCTACCTGTTAAGGAAAGAGCGTGTACGGGAGGAAAAGCGTGTGTGTGAGAGTGTGTGTAGGGGCTCCCTCTGACAGTGTGACAAGCAACAAAGTCATACATGACAACACCTACAGCGGAGGAAATAGGTTATGAAAATCCCCATGAATTTTCAAGTCCAAGTGCCTGCAGAGTTTGGACCCATTCCACACTGAAGAGGTTTAAAAAGGGCCAGCAAGGTAAGAAGGGCTGGAGAGGCAGTTACAATGCCACAGTGTTGACACTGGGGCTTTTTTATCAGGTTAAGTAAGTCCTTAATTTTACTGAAAGATAATTCTTTTTGCTGCTTGTTTTTAATTTTGTAGCTTTTGAAATTAACATTAAAATGTAATAATACCTCATACGAACATAAAGCCTTTTATCCCTAGACCTCAAAGCAGTTCATAATGGTGAGTCAGGATTATTACCCACAGTTTAAGCCCATCTGCAAATAAGTTTCTCCAGGGTCTATCTCTAAATCTGGTTTTGTAACCCTCTGCTTAGTGCATTTGAATCTAGTTATTTTTTGAGTGAGTAACTGTAAGTTGCTCAGGCAAGTTTGTCTCTTGGACTGAGTTTGTTGAGTCTCAAGCAAAAACTAAAGCAGACATCTTTAGTACATGAAGCAATGAGTAAGCAGCAAGCAGCATTCACCCTTTTCCTACAAGAGATCTGAGCTTTCTAACAAACAGGTCAGCGGAGGGGATGGAATGATTCATGAAAGAGTTCAAAATTTGGGAATTTGGTTTCGCTCCAAATCTGTGCAACTGTTCTCAGGTTAAGCTCTCTATGGAAGAAATTCTGCAGAAAAATATATTTGAGATTCATTGATTTTTGATTTCTCATTTTTTACCTGATTTCTAATACAAACTATAGCATGAATTACAAAAATCTCAGCAAAACCTTTCAAAAAAGGAAAGGTGGGATATTTCTGTTCCAAAATGTTCAAATATCTTGTGTTTTTTTTATTGGCATTGTTGAAATTCCTTCCCTTCCCTGTTTTCTTCTTCATATAATAACAGCAGTATTGGCTTTATCTTGATGGAAGGACATAGTATTGCAGAGTGCAATTTCATCAGCTTTCTCTGACCAGTGCCAGCTGCCAGCTTTTCTCTTCTGTGATTTATAATATAAGAAAGGCTGAGGTTACTCCCCTATGATCCTTATTCTCTTCACATTGAATTGCTCCCCAGAAGAAGGTCAGAACCAAGACTACCGTAAATTAGCACATCTCCATTGAAAACACAGTGTCAGACCAGCTGTGGATTTGGCTCAATAGCTGCAGTCAAAGGAGTGTATTCTTGACTCCATAAGGGCTGAGATTGGCCTGGACAGTTTGGTGAAGCAAGGCCTAAGAGGGATACTCTTTTAAAATCAAGTGTGTTCTCATCTTTCCAGCTTATTTAGAATCATTGAGTCAACCAGGTTGGAAAAGACCTTCAAGAACATCAAGTCCAACCATTCCCCAGCACTAGCAAGGCCACCACTGACCCATGGCACTGAGGGCCTCGTCTCCACAGTGTGTGAACACTTGCAGGGACGGTGACTGCCTTGGGCAGCCTGTTCCAATGCCTGAGCACCCTTTGGGGAAGGAATTGTTCCTCATCTCCATCTAAACCTCCCTTGTGCAGCTTGAGCTTGTTTCCTCTTGTCCTATTACCATTTGGAGCTAATGGTGAATTGATGATGAGCCAATGGTGGTGGAGGTGGTGGGCCAGTGGTCACACTAACATCCATGTGAGAGTCTAGAGAATGCCAAGGTCTCACTGCAAGAGCAACCACAGCACAGCATCCCAGCTCTCACATACAGCCTTGGTATGCCCTGACCAGCCTCTGTGCTGTTGAGGAGGAGACACCTTTAAGCAGGCACAGGATAACCTCTGACTTCTGTGGTGCTCCCCTACTTACTGGTATAAAATCATGGAATCATAGAGTGGGTTGGGTTGGAAAGGACCTTAAGATCATCCAGTTCTAATCCCCTGCCATGGGCAGAGACACCTCACACTAGACAATGTTGCTCAAGACTCTCCAACCTGGCCTCGAGCACTGCCAGGGATGGAGCATTTACCACTTCTTTGGGCAACCTGTTCTAGTGCCTCACCACCCTCACAGTAAAGATCTTCTTCCTTATATCTAACCTGAACTTCCCGTTTCAGTTTGAACCCATCACCCCTTGTCCTATTGCTACAGCCCGTGATGAAGAGTCCCTCTCCAGCATCCTTGTAGCCCCCTTCAGAAAGTGGAACTGCTCTGAGGTCTCCACGCAGCCTTCTCTTCTCCAGGCTGAAGAGCCCCAACTTTCTCAGCCTATCTCCATACAGGAGCTGCTCCAGCCCCTGATCATCCTCGTGGCCTCCTCTGGACTTGCTCCAACAGAAGGAGTTTTGAATAATTCTGCTATCATCTCTGAAATTAGCCACCCTCTTTCAAAACTTTCCATTTGTGACAGCCAACAGGGACACGTGTAGATTGAAAAGATGTCCCTTTGTGTGGAAAACATTGCAAGGGAATGACTCACATAAAGCACATGTCTCCAAACATCAGTGCCTGGTAAAGGCAAACCCCCAGAGCCTGGTAGGATGCTCAGGTGAGCAGCTCCTTACCAGTGCCATGTGCCGTTGTGGCAAAAGAAGGCCAGGAGAGCATACTGGGGAGAAACATAAACGCAGTGCACAGGCAGCAGTGTTATGGTTTGAATGAGACAGACCTGGGATGGCTGCACAAGTTTTTGGCTTCCCCCAGGGCCATCAAATGGTGAGTGCAAACCTCTGGAGCCTTGTACGGCTGAGCTGAGATGAGAGGAATTTTTCAACACCCAAAGCTGGATCAAACCCTCCTTCCTGCCTCTAGTTCATAAAGCTTTTAACTTTTGAAGGGGAGAAAAAGTGATCCCAGATGTACAGCCCTAATTACATACTTAGATGAAATTGGATTAAGGTGGCTGCTGCCTGTCCTTTTCCTCTGAAGATGGCTGGAACTGGTGAGGGGCTGTGGGTCGCTGATGCTGGGGCACAGACAAAGGGGATTGGGTCCAGCACTGCACTCCCTGGAAGCTCCAGCAAATGTTCTCCTCTAACTCAGGACGTGGTTTCTAAATGTTAGGGTCATTATCTTGACCATGGAGTAGATTTGTATTGTTCTTCTTAAATCTGCCCTTCTTCTCCATGAAATTACATGTGGGCATGGAGGGAAGGTCTGCTACAGATTGGTCTTTCTAGTGAGAGACATCTTCCTAAACAAAAAAAGGGAGATAATTACAGTAAGCAGGGGCACAATTTGCATCAGTGCTTTTAATGTGCTTAACACATGTCTAGTTATTTTCATTTCCACTAAATCAATCCAATGTTATATATCTCTATCCTGCCTGCCTCGTGCCCATGTGCAACACATTTCAAGTCCGCATACGTGAAACGCATGGGAACGGGGTTTTCTTGCTGTAATCTGAATGGCAAGTCACCATTGAGCTGCTCGGTGTGAGCAATCCCACAGCTCCCCAGGGGATGCTGAGATTGCTGACAGCAGGAGGACGTCAAGCCAGCCACATGGATCTGATATGGGTTTGACAAACAGGCAGTATTGGGGTCCCCCTGCCCACTCGCAGCCGGATGGTATTAGCAGGATACAAATCAGTCTGCTCCATGCTCCCTGTCTGAGCAGGATTTTCTCAGAATGAATATTTATGGTGTTTTCATATTTCAGATCAACCCCTCGAGTCTCATAATGTTGTTTGAATCCGAATGAGGCTGATGACCGCGGCACAGTGCCCTACCACAAAAACCAACTCTTGCAAATCCGACCCAGTTCATAGAGGTTTCAAGCTAAACCAGTGCAAAGGCTTGAATGATCCTGTGGTCACTGCCAGACCAGTGTGTTGATGGGCCCCCTATGGAAACATGGGCTGGGGTCCACAGCTTCAGGTGGGTGACCTCAAGGCTACGGTTGTCAGTTCCTTGAATATAGAAATAACTCCTCCTCTCACCTCCTACTCACTTGTTCTAATATATATATGTATATATTATACACTGAAGAAAGGTGAGACTTCAGCTCAGAGAAGCTGTTAGTAGAAGCAGGAGTGTTGTGATGGCTTTAATATTACTTCAGTGTCTGTTTTGATGCTATTTGAAGCACACATTTGTAAAAAATGCTGAATTGGAGAAAAATGTTAAAGACAGAGAGGTGGATAACTACTGAAACATGATCTGAAGTTCATATGAACAGGGTTTGTGGTGTTTTTTGTTTGTTTTGTTGGGGCTGTTTTGCTTGGGGAGAGATCATAGAATCATAGAATGGTTTGGGTTGAAAGGTTTAAAGCTCATCCAGTTCCAACCCCCTGTCAGGGACACCTTCCACTAGAGCAGGTTGCTCCAAGCCCCATCCAACCTGGCCTTGAACACTGCCAGGGATGGGGCAGCCACAGCTTCTCTGGGCACCCTGTGCCAGCGGCTCAACAAGAGCCTGTCTCCAGAGCAGAGCTGATTCAGTGCTTGCAGCATCTCCATGTCTGCCTTTGGTCTCACTCCCACATCTCCATGCCCCTCTTGTGTTGTTGCCCCAGATCTGTGTGCAGGAATGCAGGGGGAGTCTTACAACAGTGGAGAAGGAGCATCCCCTCCCATGACCTGCTGGTCACGCTCCTTTTGATGCAGCCCAGGATATGGTTGGCTTTCTGGGCTGTGAGCGCACACTGAAGCTGGCTCATGTTCATTTTCTCATTGACCAGCACCCCCAAGTCCTTCTCTGCAGGGCTGCTCTGAATCTCTTCTCTGCCCAGCCTGTAGCTGTGCCTGGGATTGCCCCAACCCAGGTGTAGGACCTTGCACTTCACATGGTTAAACTCCATGAGGTTGGCATCAGCCCACCTCACAAGCGTGTCAAGGTCCCTCTGGATGGCATTCCTTCCCTCCAGCGTATCAACCGAACCACACAGCTTGGTGTCATCAGCAAACTTGCTGAGGGCGCACTCAATCCCACTGTCCATGTTGCTGACAAAGACGTTAAACAGCACCGGTCCCAGTACTGACCCCAGAGGAACACCGCTTGTCACTGGTGTCAACAGATCTGGTCTTGCATCCTGCACAAGTTCCCAGAACCTGTAACCTGGAAACAGCTTTGAATGAGAAAAACCCAAGTGCCTTTGAAGGTTGCAGTGATATCACATTCATCCTTGTGCCACTGTGGCTTCAAATAACTTCTTGTTGCAGGAACGATAATTCCCTTCTGGATGAATACTCAGCTTTACTGCAACTATACAGCTAGCACTATAGGGGCCAAAAGATAGTCCTGGGAGCCTGAAGACGTGTAGCTGGTGTAATACTGATAGAAACTCAATACATTCTGAGCTTCTAGAACTGAAGAAAATAGTGCTGGAAAGGGCCTTTGGAGAACATTTGGGACAGTGTTTCTCGGCTTAGGGTCAGGGAAACAACTGATCTGAAAGGCATTACAAAGCGTTTCACAAAACCATTGGGGGAAATAAACCTTCCTCCCTCCTGATATTCTTTGGCATCTGAGAAAGAAAGCAAATGCAGTGGGCAACATTACAAAATGCTAAGCAAACTCTTAAAGGTCAGCCTAATTTCTATTTGGTTGGAAATGGAAACCACTGTGGCTCATAGCTTTCTTCTGGAAGTTTCATGGAGCTAAAAGGCACCAATCTAGCCCAGGTCTCTGCCAGACTGTAACCCCAGCTCAACCAGTCATTTCCATTGACCTTCCCAAGTAACTGCTGTAGCTGCCCTCTGTAGAGCCCCTCTGGGTTGAGCTGCTTGTGCCCTGCTCTGGTATGACACAGCTGCATAACCTTGACTCAGGCTGCTGAGGAAGAGTTGTGAGAAAGTCTGTATAGAGACAAGGAAAGTCAAATTACTGGCAAAGGTAGCAATGCTGGGATGGGTTCATGCATATCTCAGGGGTTCAATAGGAAAAGAGCCACCATGAAACATAAACCCCAAAGCAGTGCAACGAAAACAAAACCAACAGCAAGCAAAACCCCACAGATGCTTGTGAGGAATTGTAGAGTCCCTTTTGTAGTGGTAAAACACTGGCACAGGCTGCCCAGAGAGGTGGTGGATGTGCCATCCCTGGAGACATTCAAGGCCAGGCTGGACATGGTTCTGTGCAACTGCATCTAGTTGAAGATGTTCCTACTCATTGCAGGGGATTGGATTCGATGACCTGTGAAGGACACTTCCAACCCAAACTGTTCTATGATTCTATGATAAGGTGGTGGGCACACCGATGCTTAGACTAATGCCTTATTAAATCCCATCTATCATATTCTCTGTGGCCCAATAAGCTATTGTGTCGTGCTCCTAAACTCTATCTTTTCTGTTGTGCCCAAAAGCTGACACCAAGGAGGGGCTCTCACCATGTTTCTCCATTGGTAGGTGGAGAAGAGAAAATCATTGGGATGACACAGGTCTGATGGATTGAGCTCCTGAGGCTCATCATCAGCCCCAGCGCCGGGAACATGAGCTTTGGGAATGGGGAAGCACAGCACCAGAAATCTCGTCTCCATATGGCTCCCAGCCTCTGTGAGCAGAGCACAGGATAACTGTGAACACCCAGTGGATTTGTCAGAACTTCCCCACCTCAGAGGGGTGCATTGTGAAAATTAATCAGTTTGTGTTTGACTTTTTGACTTGGCACTCCCTCAATAACTTCTTCACACACAAACCCACAATAAACTCATTAGGCCTATTTCTCTGACAGGCTGTTAAAGAAGAAAGAGAAGAAGGATGTGTCTAAACGGCTTGAAAGACAATATTGGATATATATGCCAAGTAGCAAAAAGGCATCAGTAGCTCTTTAAATTCCTTCACTCTAAAGTCCTGATGAACAGAAATAGCAAATGAATGGCTTCCAGAAATGATGGGAAATAGTTCTTGTTGGTGTTTGGCTTGTGTTTCTCTTTAGGGGGTAGGGAGAGCTGGAAGGGGGGAGAGCTATGAAAGAATTAGTTTCAAAGAAATAAAGTATGTTAAACATATTTTGAAATAACTTCCTCGATTTGCAAAATAGGGTAATAGAGGCCATGCTCACAGCTCAGTTTATGTATATAAATATACATACATGTATATTGTGCAGAATGCAAAGTAACTCCAGCTGGAGAGTTGGGCATTGTCTTGCACAAAAGGCTTCTACTTGAGTCATTAATAGTGTATTTTATTAAAGGAAAATTGGCTTCAAAAGTGGTTGGGAATTGTGGGAATAAAATTGGGATGAAAGTAATTATCCCTCTGCCCTGTCTCTTCCCTTGTGTTCATTTTTCTGTTCCAGACACAGACAGCAACAGCAGCTCCTCTGTCTTCTGTTCCTTCCATGTTTGATCTTCTGCCTGCGCTTTCTTCTGCTGGGTCCCGGAGCCCGTCGGAATGAGGGTATTGTGTCCATATTGCATGTGATGACATGTGTTTGAATCAGCACCAGGGCAGCCTGGCAAGGAGAGCTTCAGTGGGACTGAACAGCAGGCCAGGTCCCTGCTGGTGAGCCACTTCTTTGAAACCCTTTGGGGATAAAAGATGTAGGACGGAAAACTGGAACCTGCTGTGGCACCTGCCTTTTAATTCTGCCTAGAGGCTTGAGGTGGTCAGGGATGGAAAAGAGGCGATCGTGTCAGCCTGGTCACTGCTGTATGCAGCACATCAATACAAAATAGGATACAGAGGCGTTTCCCAACATGGGGAAGCAACCCGGGAAACCCCACATCATGATGGATGTGCTGAGTACTGGGAACAGTGGATCACCCCAAATGCCCTTGCAAAGAAGGGGGGAAACAAGTGGTAATGAAGGTCCTCCTAGGCTGCATCTGAGCAATGCCTTTTGTGTTGAGCTTTTGTAGTTGACTTCAGCCACCCCAGCCCAGGAGACAGCCAATGCAAAGGGACTGAAATGCCATTTCCTTTAGAATTCAAGAAGAAAGTGAGTTCAGTTCCTGGGTGTAAAATGTCTCTGTGGTTGAATAATTAACTTGGAAAGGCTACAGAATATTTTGTCTTTAACACATCCAACCCCCTCTTGCTTTTAATCAATACAAGGACTTATGGAGTGAAGCATCTTTCCAAAATGTTTACCCCATAGATTACTGTTCCTCGCTGAGAGGGCTGGCCATGAATCTTGACGATGGTGGCTTTCATTTCGCCCCCCCAAAACATTGTGTGTCATAATTGAGGCAATAATTAATGCTTACTGGGAATGCTGGATCCTGGTTTTAAACACAAAGCCATAAACCAATTGAGCATAATGTCACGTGGAAAAGACTATTTGGCTCAGCCAAAAGCAGGGAGGAGCAAAAAAGGAGAGGCAATAAGAAGAGTTCAGCAGAGAGACAGTGATTCTTGCACAAGGCTGAGACTGAGAGGGAAGTGGGAAAAATCTCTTTTCCTCTTGTTAAAATAAAGTCTTCCATTCAGTTAATATCAGGTCAGGACAAAAGGTCAGGGATCTTCCCGTTGTTAAACACTGCAGTTGGAGCACAGCGTCGTAGCTAGAGGGGAATATACAGCAAGTATTCCAAGAGAAAAATAATCCACTCGCAGGGTTAAGTAACAAACAAATAATAGAGTGTGTGTTAAGAGTTACTGTGCATGTCGCTGTCTCTGCACTAAGGGGTGTTTTTATCCATAGCACAGTAGTGCCCAGAAGATCATACAAAACCCAGTTTCTCTCACTGCTGTACACAGCCAGAGTAGCCTTTGCTTGAAACAAATGCTCCAGACACAGGGTATGAGTAGACACTCAGTTATGTCCCTTTTACAGGTGGATAAAGTGAGACAGAAAGGCACCGTGGGCCCGATTACAGAAGAAATCAATAAGCATTTAAGAATCAAATACCTCAATACCTTACAGATCTGGCCTTGCATAATTTGCCTAGGGTTAAACAGGAAACCTATGGCAAAGCTGAGAATTGAATCCAGATCCTTGGGATACTCAGCCAGAGCCTTTTCCAAACCCCAGCTTTATATGTGTATGTGTAAGCCACTGGAAACTCTAAGTGAACTCTCATTATGTCAATTAATTTTTACTTAATTGAACAAATCTTTCGCAAACATATGTGAGATGTTAGCTCCCTTTCTGTGTAGAAGACAGCTATAAGCATAGAGGGATGGGCTGGTAATTAACTTGAGTAGCACATTCGTTAATCCAAAATACAGCCGCCCAGTTTGCAAGGGCAGTCTGCACAGCTAGAGCTGTGCTCAGTTTTGACCCTCTATGCATGGAACAGCTGGATAACCTAATGCAGCCAGGGTAGCTCTATAGATCCTGATTATCATGAGCAATATGAACTTGTTTCTCTACCACATAAAGTAGAAGCTGATAAAATGCAGCAAGCAACTGCTTGCAGCCATGTGCCACTTGCAGTCGGTGTAGGCTTATGTGTTGTCTGCAGAGGAATCCTGCAGTTGTCACCATGCCTAGCAGAATCAGTTTGTTCTCTGGGGTCAGATCTGCAGACAAACAAGGAGCTGGTGGTTAGACAGGATCTGGAAGCCTCCACAGTTGCAAACCTGCTCCAGACCATCCCTTGAATGGGCAAGCCATTGCAAGGGTCTATTTCAAGGTCTTCTTGCAGAAGTGAATAACTATTGTAGAGGATGGTGGGAAAGACTAAGAACTTGAATTTGCTGTCTGGCCTCCACTTGATGTCCCACTCTTTTAGCTGCTCTCCCTGAATGAAACTTGGATACCAATGATGAGAGTTATGGAGATGCTGGTTGTGTTAAAGGTCTACTGAAATGATTTATGGGTTATATGTAATAAAAAAAAAATGGCTGAGAACTATAATCTCTGGTCTGAGCATTGACACTGTGCTTTAGGACTGAGCTGAAGACCTAAATCCTCATAGATTTTATGGGCTGGAGCAAATTCCCCTATCTGGTTTCCTCAAAATGATTCAGAGAGTTAATCATGAAGCTCTATGCCATGATGGCAAGACTTCTCCTGGCACCTAAAGAAGAATGGCCACATTCACTTTGGGAACTGCTAGCTGTTCAGTAAAGGCTTGTTTTCACTGTGATTTACACTCAATAAATGCAACTGAAGTTAACACCATCACTCTACAATTTGAACTATGAGCAAAACCACATCAGCTTCTTATGATCTCTGTAGCTTTGCACATAAACTTCACTGCTGCATGTCTCTGTACTCAGCTCATGTGTGGCCATACACTAACAACTACTCAAAATCTCCAGAGCATAATCTTCCTAAGTAACGTGTAGGAATGGTCTTCATGTTGGAACATACAATTAGAGTACTTGTAGGTGGTTATAAATGTGAAGGTAAGACCTCTTCACATGTGGCAGCAGCCATATTCATCAGCTGTGTGAAGGTAAAGCTGCACACTGATGATTTGAGGTTTCCCCTTGTATTAGGTAATGGAGAAAAATCAAACTTCACAAAAAATTCATATTGGACCTGGAATATTTGCCTTAAGATAGATATTAGAGACTAATATCTTCATTAACAAATAACTATAAATACAAGAAATTGATAGAAGTGTTTCCCAAAAACTCCTTCTGGCTGGTTCCATCCTTCTCCCTTTCTTCCTGACCTTTCTCATACTATGCTAAGTGAACCTTCCCATTTCTTGGTTTGGAACCATCTTCCCACATGTGTGGCTTTTTTTAAACTCCAAAATAAAAAAGAGGAGCTGGAGGACTCACTAAAACTCCTCTTCTCAACTGATTTCAAAGGAAAATATTCCACACAGATCTTCTTAAATGAACTGTCAACAAAGTGTGCTCCGGGCAGCCAGAATTCAGTCAAGTCACCCAGTGTGCTGACTGGGGAGTAGAAAAACAAACCAGGGAGCCATTCCCCCAAAACAAGAGGAGACGAACTTCATCCCATTGGAGCAGCTCTGAATGCTGAAGGTTTCCCTCCGTGCCTGGTTGAGGAATCCAACCCCTCACCTCGCTAACTTCGCCCTCGGAAAGGTTATCTTGCAATCAGCAATGTTGCGTTGCGTGACTTGGATCCATTGTTTATAGAATCTTCTAACTGACTTCATATGTATCTGGTCCAGGGAAACTGATGTTATTAAAACACAACACTGAGACATTGAGCTCCGATAGCAGTTCAACATGAACAAATAAAGCAAGAGTTTTCCCCAAAGTAAAGAAAAGCAAGGATCCCGGCCTTCGTGTGAACTGCAGGGATGAAAGGAGGATGTGATACCATCGTCTGAACGTTGACCTTTTCACTGTTGTTTCTTTTTCCAGCTCCGAGCCCCAGTCCTGGGTCTCTCCTACTCTCTTTTATCCCCTCAATCCAACTCTAGCAAACCCCTGGAGCAGGTAAGCTATGAGCTGAAAAGGTTTTCCTCATGTTTTGACTCTATTTATTGCTTTTGCAGCCTGGTCAGAGAAGTGCCGGGGTTGTTGGTTGTGAACTTTAACCCCCAGTATCAACTCTGCTCACAGAAAGTTCAACAGCTATGGTTGAAATGGGCACATAGACTGAAAGGTAAAAACACACACTGCTTGGCTGTGTTTGTGAAGTGCTGGTATCTCATCACGAACCTCTGACTATAGCTTTTTCCATACTTTTGGCTCAATATTAATATCAGAATTTCTGGAACAAAGTCTCAGTTATGCCTATTAATATGGAATAATCTCACTGAAGTCTCTGATAGGTCTGGCTTTGGTTACAGAGACCTCTAATATTAGACATAGCAAATACCAGAGAAAACCCACAGTTAATCCTTAAAATGCTGCATGCTCTTGTTCTAGAGAAATACTGCTCATAGAGCTGCATTGGAAAGTGGAGAAAGTTTGATGTTCCACAGAGAGGTGCCACAACTGTTGACTGAGAGCTTTTAGATGACTGAAGAATGTGGTTTGATAAGGATAATTAACTGCCATTTATCTAGGAGCTTTCATCCAGAGATTAGAGAGCTCTTAGAAACAGAGGGCAAGGGGAATGCTTTGGGTTTTTCAGACATCAGTGGAGAGCAGCCTGTTCTGGGGCATAATATTTTTTTCTAACAGCACACAACAGGAGTAAATAACAGCCTATGATTTGCTTGCACTGAAGAATATGCATCATCCTGGATGCAATCTGATGGATGCATTTAATAGCGCTCATACACTCATTCCCATGAATAAAGTCCATCATATCTGTCATGAGCACAGGTTTTGCCTTTGAGTTAATACACTGTCACTAGATTGTCTGTAGAGGAGGTTAGCAAGAAATTGGGGCTGTCAAGGGAATGGCAGCACTGTGCTTGCTTTGCACCAGCTGAACTGTGATACTCAAGGCTGACTCTATCCCTGTGCTGCTTTAAAACACACCAAGCATAAACGCAGTCAGGACTGAAGGTAAAACACAACTTTCCATGTCAGAGTCCCCTGGACTGAAGAATGAAGGGAAGAAGAGCCATTCTTCTGTATTTCCAAGTGTGTGTTACTGTACAGGCTGAATGGAGGGCATGGGGAGGGCAAGGATAACCCCCACTGTCTAGTGTGATTTTGTGCCCAAGAGAGGAGTAGGGTAGGTGAAGGCACTAATTTTCTCTTAGGAACAGAAGCTATTCTGAAAACCCAGCTTGCTTCTGTGCTCAGAACCAGATGGATTGTAATGGTAATAAACAAATTAAGCCTTTATCATCTGGCAGCAAAGCCAAGAGGAGAAGGAAAACTCAGCTCAAAGGGTTAGGGAAGGACTCCACATTCCCCATAGAGGAAACAGATGTAAATCTGGCAAGCTGTCATTTGGAGATCCAAGTTCTGTGGGTTGAAATGAGGTCTGGGTTATTCAGCCAAGTTTATTGTCAAGCTCTATGGTAATCCTCATTTAGTGTTCAAAAGACTGCAGTCCTGAAATGTCTGGAGGTCTTTCTGCACCATCAAGGAGTGATCAGAGCCCATAGTGACTAATCTGAAGACTTGTTTGTGTTGTGGTATGACAACTTTTTAAAGTTCCTTGTTGCTGGCTGATGGTCTTGCAAAAGACATATGTCAAGATTTGATACTGGTGGGGCTGCAAACAGCTTGATGCCATTCCAGCATTACTTGAGAAGTCCTACTACTCTATAGGAGAGAGAAAAAAACCCCCATAATTTTAGTAAAAACAAAGGTGTGTTGAGAAACGTGTAGGATGTGGAAAACCGGTAAGTCAAATCAGTGTTATTCTTGAACTCACTGCACCAAGTCTAGCAACACTTCTATTAAGCAAACCTTAGCTCCTTAAAATGTACCACCATAATTACTTGTCCTCATGCATCTTCTTCTCTAGCCTTCACTCAAATATTTTCCCTCAGTGTTGTGAAACCTTTATACTACACCAATCGAGTAGCTAGGAGGAGAATTCTTTCTTCCCTTTCAGGAGAGAATTAGGAATCCCAAAATACATATAGATACAGACACACACATATCCACACATATAGGCAGGTAGCCATGCCATATTCCAGTCATGTCCACCCTGTCTGTAAGGTTAGATTTAGGGAAAATCAAAGCATCATTTAAGTCCTATTTCAACCCAGAACAGAGCAATGGGCTGTCCTTTTACTGCTTGAAGGCAGTATCACACTTCTTTCCTTGACCTGTGATTCTGCAGTGGGTCCTTGTATATATGTGCTGGAATTCAAAGGGAAATCGACGAAGGGCTCACAGAAAAAGCTAAAGCATTCTTGGAGGTCAAATAATATAAGCCACTCCAGTCTGGCACCAGCTTTGGCTTCACATGCTGATGTCAGGGAAACAATGGTTCCGTAAAAGCTCTTGAAAAGGTGTCACTGAGAATACTCCAGAGATAATAATTGCTTCTGCCATGGTTCCCTTGGTTCCTGAGGAGGGAGGGCTGGCCACTGCCCATGGAGAGGCTCTGGCCTTCTGTCCTCCGGTGAGAAAGCTCTCATCTCTGTATGATCCACAGGAAAATCAAGTACAGATTTAGTCAATCAAAAAGTTTCACTTGGATATTCACTTTGGTTTTATATCGCTTAACTGTGGGAGAAGCAGCTGAAAGAGGATAGGATGAACATAATTTCTCCTTGAAGTTCTGGTCTTCAGACCAGAAGAACCTTTGAAATTAGCCCTTTCTTGTGACTGAAATGGTTCTGACAAAACTGGAGCTTTCCAAGGGGGATGAGTTTGTTCAGAAAAGGCTCCCTGATCTCTCCCCCAGAGAGGCAGTTGTTATCTAAAGCTGCCCAAAGGGGTCTGTGCCCCAGAATGGTCCTTATTTGCCTTCGCAAGGGCATCCTGTCTCCCCTTAGCTGAACCTCATGTCACTCAGAGCCCAACACATCTCAAACACTATTTGCCTTTGGCTCCATTGCTGCTGTCATGGCCCTGGAGGCAAGCAGGTCAGGAGGAGGCAGGAAGGCTGAGGATGACAGAGGAGGAAGAAAGAGCTGCTGCTGCCCTTCCTTTTGCCTAGGGAGCAAAACAGTCCTCTCATGGCACCAGCTCCTGTGGCTTGCATGCGGGGTGGCAGTGGGGACTCTCAGCAGCTGACTAGACATCTGCTCCCAACAGCATTAGTCCCAGAGCTCTCCAATGACCCTATGTATTAAATACTCTCTCCAGGCTATTCCATCTGGGCAAAACAGCGGGTGGTGAAGCAAAACCAACATTTACGATGTTTAAGTTGTATAATAGACCTTTAAGTATAAACCAGGGCTCTCCTCTTTACTTCCCCTTACCCTGCACATCTCTTCAAAATTGCTTTTGTCAGTCAAACATTGTTTTTCTTAATATTCGTGCTTTTCCCTCTTTAACCTGGTTATCTTGGCTCTCAAGGGACTATTGCTTGCCAAGGTAACTAAGTGTAATCCGTGGATCAATGCACTATTCCCACGTGTCAAACTTCAGAGGAAAAGAAGAGGTGTGAGTGAAATTTACTGAATATGCATTTTAAAATATACATGTTTGAAAATACTACTTCATCAATCAAAAGGGTATCTAGGAAAAGTGTGTGAGAGGAAAGGCAGTTGCCAAAGTATCTGGAGATCTGCTACTATAGTGATGTGGTGATCTTCTCCATAAGGAAAGACTCATGATGCTGGCAAACTGTTGGCCCAACAGATAATACTACATCAATGCTGTCATCATCCCAGCATCCATGGAGCTTGGCCTGACGTATGCCCAAGAAGCTGAGGGTGTAGAAGAGGCTGAATACTAAAACTGTGCAGGGTCATAACGCAACATCATTGCATGGCAGTGCCATTTATTGAGATAGTCACCAGATTACCTGGTGTTTCAGTTGTGCTACTGATGCATCATGTTGTTAAGACACAGCTACTTTTGGGGGAGTTGTTGGCTGTGTCCTATGTATCCCGACTGCAGGAAAAGCCTGCCCTGGGCAGACCTCCTCAGGGCTATCCTCTCCCTTGTAGAATCATAGAATGGTTTGGGTTGGAAAGGACCTTAAGATCATCCAGTTCCACCCCCCTGCCATGGGCAGGGACATCTCACGCTCCTCCTTCAGCCAAGATGAAGCTCTCTCACTTCTCAATCCCCTTCTGTCCCCAAACATTCTTCCATCCAACAGGATCAAAACTACCACAGGGAAAGACTGCAGTGATGATTTTTAGTCAGATGCTGGGATTGAACTTTTCCAGTAGCCAGGGGAGCAAAGGACAGCTATGGACCGCCTGGGGAGGCTGCAGAACTTCGACTGCTGCAGTTTTTATGGGTAAGGATGAACTGTCTGTCAGGAATGCCACAGAGAAGCCTGCCTTCCTCTGTCACAGGTGGTTGGATTGGATAATCCTCCAAAGCCTCTTCCAGGCTGCTTTTGTATGGTTTACAATTCTGGGCAGTCTCTTCTCTTCCCATCTCCTGTGATAGAAGTGAATCCAGGAATGTTTTGCCTTAAGACTTACAAAATGCATGGGAAAAACCCCACTTTTATCTGACAGGAACACATTACAGCATTTTCCTGATGGGTGCAATGCCAATAAACCATGTATTGTAAGATGCAGCCATTATGCATCCACCTTTTCAACCTCCAATCGTCAGGTTGCCATTAGCTCTTCATAAAGACACACACACGGCTTATTAGTCATGTGGATAACAAAGTTGGACTTCAGAGTGTTTTTCAAAGCCACCACCATCTCTGCCTCTTCTTGAGTTTCAGGGCTAATCCCATCACATAGAATGGTTTGGATTGGAAGGGACGTTAAAGATCATCTAATTCCAACCTCCTTGCAATTTCACAGGTCTTCTATAGGATTTATAGCGATTTTTAATCAAGAAAGGAAGGATAATACAATTCTTCTTCCATTTCATAAGCACTGGGCTCACCTGGCTTCTCCAGTGTGGAAAATCAGCAGTCTAAACCACTTTCTATGGTTTTCTTTCTCAGCTAGAACTGTATAATGACTGCAGTAAGTCTATAGTATTCCAATAGCTTCCTACAAGACAAACAAGGTCTTCTCACTTGACCTTACCAAAGGACTCCAGCCCAGCACATTCTGAATACCTTCTTAGGAGACTGAACGTTGATCCCAAGGAATATGTTCTATTTTGAACACCAGGATCAATAATTGCAGCAAATATATGTTTGTCATGTATACACAAATATGCATTTATCCTGTAGCCCAGTATGGATTTCCTGCCTTTTTACCCATTCATCTGCAAGACAAAACAGACCCAAAACCTAACCTGTAGAAGTTTATAAAAATTATCCTGGTTTTCTGGGTTTAAAGGCATCAACAGCTGGAATAGTCCAGCTTAGTTTAGAAACTACAAGTTCTTCACATGCACTTGTATAGATTAATATATATATAAGTAAGTGTGCATGTAAAATAAAGGTGTGTTGGAATGACGTATATACATGCAAATACAAGCAGAAGAGGGAGATCGAGTGTGTGTTTCATGTGCATGCATTTGAACATATGTACATTCATGCCTATTCACTCCAGCGAGAGCAAGTTAAAAAGAAAATACAGAAGTCAAGTTTATAAAGGAAGAAAAAAAATCACAACTTTGGGGAAATGAATGTGTTTACATGAGTGAAACATTGAATTCCATACAGCAAAACAGTCCATCGAGAAGGGACTGGCCATCAAGCAAGTGTTTCACAAAGAAACCCAACAGAAAAGTGATGTGTAAATGGAAAAGAAGCAAATTTAACATGAGGCATTCCTGCTTCCAGACTCGTGTTAATAAAGCAGCTATTAGGTGGAGACACTGTGGTGATGCTTGAGTTGACGTGGTTGTTGGGTTTTTTCATTTCTCGCAAGACCTTAATCAGTGTTACTTGAAATGATTATGTGGGTTTTAAAATAGCAAGAAGCAGTAAATTTTAATGGCACGTCTGAATGCTGTTCCATTTAATTTCTATATGGAGCAATATTAAACCTCTAATAAATAACCTGTGTCTAAACCAGTCTCCCTCTCTGCCTTTTACGCACACACGCACACACCAGCTCCAACAAATACCTTTGATGTTTTTGCCACAGGCTGGGGGAGAGATGGCAGAAAGAAGTGTTGAGGTGGGGTATGGATCAGATGAGGACAATGCTCTAGAGGGAAGAAGTATGCTTGCTCATTTCGCCCTTCCCTGTCTTTACTTTTTTTTTCTATATGAAAACATGGTTGAGGGATATTGAATGAAATCACAGCCCTGCCAGGGGCCAGCACAAATCTCATTTTATACTAATCCCTGCCTACAGTTTAGCAACTAAAAGCCAAGATAAGTGGTGCGTGAGTTACTGTCAACTTGGGGTGCAAGATTCAGACAGCGCACCCTGGGACATACATAAATAAGGGATTTCACTTCAGGCAGACATGCAAGCTGAGAGGTTTCCATTCCCTGTCAGGCTCAGGCATTCCGACATGACTTTCCTTTAATAAATGGCACAAAGACAATGTGGATAGCGGCACAAAAGGCATCATCATGATACAATCCCCTACAACTTCTTTCTTATCTCTGCCTCAGCTCCTGCCTCCAGCTCAAGGACAATCCTTCCTTGAAACCCCTTGCTTATATTGTTTTCTTCTCAAATGCTGCCAATCCATTTTACTCCCTGTGTGCCCCAATCAGCCCCTAGATAAGAGGGGATGGTCCCTTCCTGACAGAGGCTGTAGAAGGAGCAGCACACGGGTGCCTACTCCAGCCCCAGCCATTTCTCCTCCTCCTTCACTTCTCCCCCTTGTTTTGGCCTCCACCACCCCAGTCAGTGTTTCCTGATGGGAAGCTCCTTAGAGCAGGGCACTTCAGCTCTGTGCTAGGCACTATGCTGTGCTGTGTGTAGTTTTGAAGCCCTGCAAATTATTATAGAATCATAGGATCATAGAATCATTCTTTATGAACAGTGGCAGTCTGTCTGCAAGGGATCTGGATGTGAATTAAAACCATCTAGTTCTTCAAATGCAGTAAAAAAGAACTTGTAGAGAGGCCCTCCAAATACTGTAATCAGACAACACAGGCTGGAAACTCATGGGAAACAAGAGGGAAAAAGGGATTGGAGGGGAAGTTAGGAGGACATTAGCAAGGACACTGCTTGTTTGGCTTGCTGGAGCATGTCCTATCTGAAAGCCAAGGGCTGTAAGTGGGAAATCCTATATCAACATGAGGTGTATTTCTACACAGGTGCTCACCAGACATGTTACCTGGGTGGCCTGAGCCTAGGGAGCATCGCCAGGACCATCTGCAAGGTGCATGTTTGGAAAGCGCTGCCAGCCCATCGGGTGCGAGCTGCAAGAGCTCATTTGAACCTCGATAGCTCACTTGGGGAAATAACTCACTTCTTTCTTTCCCCCTCACCTAACAGTGATGCTATTCCCCCATGCCCACAGCCCCAGTCCCTCACCTGGCATTCCACATCTGTTGTTATTAAGGCCATAAATCACGGTTAGTAATAAACAGCAGAGAAGCAGGAGGCCAATTTCTTCGCTGAGGTGGAAGCCTCAAAGTTTGGGGTCTTCCTCCTGCCTCAGTGGCTGCTCCCTCCAGCTCCAGTGTGTAGGGGCTTTATGTGTGTGGCAGCATTCCCCAGCTTCCAAGCTTCCCCATCAGGCCTGGTTGTCACTGGGGAATGAAGCTGTCACTGCAGGAAAAGCCTTTGACTGTTCTTGTTGGCACCCTGGAGGTGCTCCATGCTTACCAGCCTCCCATCACACTATGGTGAGCAGGGCTCTTTTTGAGCTCTGCGTGTGTTCAGCACAGAGAAAAATGTTTCCACTTACTTTTTCCTCCTCCTCTCTTTGGAATATGAGGCGCACACTTGTCATGCTTAAAGGAGTGGATTTATGGTTGACTCTGTCTCTTATCTCCCCACAGAGCTCACTGGAGCTGCTCTCCAGATGGGACAGTATTACAAGCTTCATCATATAAAGCCCAGTTCAGCCTACAGCCCAGATGTTCTTTGTTCCCAGAAATATTCCTTCCCAACAGTAAGTAAAAGGGAGCTGGTGCTGGTATGCAGTCTCCACTCCTGTTTGCATTGCTTGTATATGGGTTACACACCCCAGCCCAGAGAGCATAGGCACCTCTCCAAAAGCCATCGATCAAGCCTAATGCTGGGATTCTGGGCCATGGGCAGTGCAATGCTGGCCTGTTTGGGGGAGATTGTGGAAAAGATCCAGCAAGTCCCAAATGGGCTTGGCTCCCTTTGCAGACTATGCCTAATGTGGATTAACTTCCCCTTTAAGCAGCAGATATGGGTTTCTCTTGACCCAAGGCCAAACAGAAGGTATAAAACAAACCTCACCCAGTTTTCAGAGGAAGATGTAGGATCTTCCCAGTGGGAGGTTTGGGGAGGAAAACCTCAGCTCTCAAATGAGCCCACTGACAGCAGCAAGCTTGTTGTCAGGACAGCAACAACCATCCACGTGTTTGCTACAGCATCTCCTGGATGAGCTCTGCACAGGGTTGAGGGGAATTCTCTTCTCTGAGTGAAGCCCCTGCTTGTGGAAGCTTATCCTACTGGTGACCCTCTGACTAGACCTGGGGAGTTCTCTGTAGGGCAAAAGGCAGGGGGTTGGAACTGGATGATGTTAAGGTCCTTTCCAACCCTAACTATTCTATGATTCTATGAGTCTATGATTCTATCATTCTATGATTCTGTGATTCTATGTTTCTATGATTCTATGATTCCATGATTCTATGATTCTATGATATGGAATGGTGCTGCCCAGGCAGGCTGTTAGGAGGCTGCAGGATGCCCTGGCTTGGCAATGTCCCTAAAGCTTCCCCTCCATAGCAGCACAATAGGGACAGGCTGCCCTGAGCCCGTACTGGTGCTAATGGCCATGGGGAGCTCACTTTGCTTTATCACGGTCACACTGCGCCCAGAGCAGGCAGGCACGTCCTGCAGCAGCAGGATCAGACCCCCCTTGTAAAGGCTTCATATTTATGCAGCTTTCCCCGTGCCCTGAACTTTGCCTGTGTCTCTGGCAAAAGGGCAGCTACCCCAGGTCAGAGCACTGCCTCGAGCCAGCGCGGGGAATTGGCTTTCAATTTCAGCAGCCACTTTCCTTCCCTTTTTTCTCTTATCCCTCCAGCCATCGCAGAATAATTCCCATCCCTATTAGCTTACCCACCCCCCCCCCCTCTCCTTTCCCTTCCCCTTTGAAATCCTCCCGCCTGTCCCCGAGACGGGGCAGGGGGAGGCAGGAGAATTCCTCCAGATATTACACAAAAGCCTCATGTATCCCCAGTGTCAACCCCAGAGGGCGGCTGAGTAATTTAATTAAGGCAAAGGGGCTTTTGTTTTACTTGCTTTCCTTTTTGATTTTTCTCAAGTTTAAGACAAGAAAGGGAAGAAAGAAGGGAGAGAGAAATGCTAGCCCTCGTCTCTGCTCAGTCTCTTGCTGAGGAAACACTATGGGCCTGTCACCCGGAGAACGTGGGGCTCCGCTGCAGTGATTTAAGGGACTGGCCTATTCCAAGAATTAGCGTGTAGTCTTCTGCAGACAAACACATTCATGCTGTTCCCTCTGTCTACCCCACCCCGCTCTTTGTCATCCTTGATATCCATCCCTTCGCGCCTCTTCCTTCTCCCATTCCCACTGCCTGTCCCCTCTCTCCCTCCTCCTTCTTTCTTCTTCCTGCCCTCTCTCTTCCTCTCCTCTCACCCTTCTGTCTTCCTTCTCCCCCTTCCTATTAACTGGGGAGGGGAGCTTGTTGCTTGCCAATAAATAAGATCTTCATTCCTCAGCATGATGTTTATTAATTGCAGATTTATGATAGAGGGCATCCATGGCAGGGTAGGCTCATATGTAGTGCCTCCTTTCATCATGATGGGCAAAGCACAAGCCCACCATCATCTTCTTATCATGCTGTGGCACAAGGACATAGGGATATTACATCAAGCTCACAGGCAAGCCCCATCCAGGGTTTTGTGCCTCTGAGGACACTTCCAGCACTGGGCTCCCAGCTTTGTTCCCTGTCCACAGGGTGCTGGAATGTGAGGAGGGAGGTTTACAGGGGAGTGAAGCCTCAAGAAAGCCAAAATTATCCCTCTGTGCTGATTTAATGCTCACTTCTTGTGCTGTGATGCTCCTGGAGTTGAAGCCTGGCAGCTCCTGGACTAGTTCCTCACCAGGAGCCCTCCTGCAGCTGAAGCACATGGCACGTCTCTCCATTGGCATGCCTTGAGGGGAAGGCTGAACATCTCATGGGGCACAGTCCTGCTAGAGAGGAAGGGCTCTTCCCACCTGGAGCCGAAACGGCCACAGGGTCTTCCACAAGAATCTCTTTTCTGACACCGAGTCCTCTTTGAATTGTGAGCTGAACAGTCTGGTTTATTCATAGACTCACAGAATGGTTTGGGTTGGAAGGGACCTTAAAGCTCATCCAGTTGCAACCACGGGCAGGGACACCTTCCACTAGAGCAGGATGCTCCAAGCCCCTGTGTCCAACCTGGCCTTGAACACTGCCAGGGATGGGGCAGCCACATTATTATGTATTTGTTATTAGGTAATAAACTCTTTATTTGGTACATTTCAATAATTAAGTCTGTACATTTCAATAATTAAGTCTTTACATTTCTTGACTGCACCTACAGCTGTCACCAGGACATAATGTATAGCAAGATGAATACAATGGGTAGACGATGTATATACCTCTTCCTCAAAATGAGAAATAATCCTCTTCATAATAAACAGATGCCTGTAATAATAAACCTGTGCTGCCACCCAGGCCTAACATTGCTATGCATTTGCCCCAGCCCAGGCACAGGGATCAGCACAAACCTGGGGCTGTTCAGCCTGGAGAAGAGAAGCTCTATGGAGACCTCAGAGCAGCTTCCAGCGTCTGAAGGGGGCCTACAAGGATGCTGGAGAGGGACTCTTCATCAGGGGCTGTAGTAAAAGGGTAAGGGGTGATGGGTTTAAACTTAAACAGGGGAGATTTAGGTTAGATATAAGTAAGCAGTGCTTTACTGTGTGAGTGGTAAGACACTGGAACACACTGTCCAATGAAGCTGCGAATGCTTCATCCCTGGCAGTGTTCAAGGCCAGACTGGACGGGGCTTGAAGCAACTTGCCCTAGTGGAAGCTGTCCCTGTCCATGGCCGGGGGTTGGAACTGGATGAGCTTTAAGGTCGCTTCTGACCTAAACTATTTTGTGACGCTACGATTCTGGACAGACTCCTTCCTGCTGCCTCACCACCACCACCTCTCAAGGGGATGCTTCCCCTCACTGAGGCAGCACAGATGTTTTCTGTGCTATCACTGTGTGAGCAGAGGTCCTGATCGCTCACCATCAGAGCCACAGTGGTTCCTTCCCTTTGTGGGAATGACGGCAAATGCTCTGCAGCAGGGCTGTGGTTATGAGGCCACTTCCATCCCACCCACCCTTGCTTAGGACCCGCCACCCCAGTGCACACAGCTAAACCCTCACTGTCCTCCAAGCTTGGGGTGGGGGGGTGGTGTTTATTTATCTCTTGGCTCATGATATCTCTGAACTGTTCACCCTCCCAATTCCCTCCATCCCCAGTCCCATTCCCAAGGAGCCATGAGCATCCCTGGAAGGTCTCCCCTTGGGCCCCTGCCCGCAGAGGTTAACACAACACAGCGCTTGATCCCCCCTCGTGTCGCAGCTCCCCCGAGCCAGGCGTCTCTCCCGGCCTCCACAAGCTCTGTATCTGTGGCTGCCTTCCCTTATTGAAGGGGACGTATAGACCAATTAGTTGTTATACAATAGCTCTGCATGGCCAGGCAATGGGACCAAGGGCACTTGCTCAAATTAATAAAGTCTGGAACTGATTTAACTCCAGGCAAAAGAAAAGCTAATTCAAGCTTTAATATCTCGCTAGTATCTCCTCAGACAAAACAGGACAGGTTTCTTTTTAGTGCCTGTATTGAATGAAGCCATATACCTCAAACCATATAGGTGAAAGCCCTTGCTCCTAAACAGAAACTGTGACTCTGAAATGACAATAATATGTTTTTTCCTTTTTTTTTTTTTAGCCCATGCATGCAAGAAAAATCTGTTGATTTCAGGAAAATATGTGGTCAGCTTAGGAGGTCCTTTTTCATGTATAAGGCATTTATGGCTATGAGGAGAAGGCCCAGGAGAAAGGGGAAGTTTGGCTCTGGGGAAGCAAAGGATGAGGAGTGCATGAGGGTGCATCTTTGGCCACCAAAATGTGTAGCCCTAACTGGTTGGGGTGGTCTCAATGCCCTAGGAAGGACAGAGCCAGACACAGTAGCTCTCAGCTTCAGAGGAAGAAAGAACATGCCTAGAACGGAGAAGTACCAGCCCAATGCCCCATTGGCTGGAAGCTCTTCTGGTGTGGCATTAGCTCATGATAGAATCATTTAGGTTGGAAAAGACCCTTAAGATCATTGAGTCCAACCTTTAACACTGCCACCACCACTAAACCGTGTCCCTCATTGCCACCTCTACACATCCTTTAAATACCTCTAGGGATGGTGACACAACCATTTCCTTGGGCTGTTTGTTCCAGTGCCTGACAACCCTTCATGTCTCTCTGAAGCCATGGGTCTCCCCTCTGAACATGTGTTGCAGACGCTGCTCTCCTTTAGTCCATTAATGAGCTCTTCATACGGATCTTGGCACAATTAGGAAATACAGACAAGAGAGAAGCTGGAATTTTCTCGAGTGGCTAATTTCTCATAAAAGAAACCAGGGCTGGAAGATGGCAGAGACACATTTCCTACAGTACATGCTGTTCGTATAAAATGTGTTCTTGGCTCCTCTCACACGTCGTTTATCCTGTCTATGAAGCAGGAGGCAGAGGAACAGCATATAAAACTGTCCACACAAGCTGGCAGCACTGGAGGCCTCACATCCTGCTAGCTTGGCTCTTGCTGCTACCATGCTGTGTGTCTGTAACCCTTGCTGTTCACTGCTTATCCTCAGCCTTACAAAGGCCATCTATCCAGTGGTTAAAGCTGAGACTCAGGAATCAGAGCTCCTTCATAGGGCCATCGATGGGCTGCATGAAAGAAATCAAACCACTTCTGTATTGCATAGGAAGAGGATTAGTGTTCATACTGGGTTGTCTCTTTAATTACTGGAGCTGGTCACAAACACTAGAACTGGTTTGCAATTAATTCTGGGAATTAAAGTGCTGATTTTCTCCGTTATGATTCATGTTGTATTTGCTCACTTGTTGAGGAAGTTCAGACTGGGTTGAGATACACAAGGAAACACGCAAGTCTCCAGCACTTCACGGATTGTAACAGCATACATGGAACACCGATAAATTAGTACCAGAAGTCGCTTCATTTCTTGGCTAGTGGTTACCCTCTTGCTACAAAGGGAAGGTCTCCAGCCAGAGAAGAGCAGCTCTGCCCCTGGCCTTGGTCTGTCTCTCAGTGCGGAGGATGATAATACACATTATGCTTCCTATAGATAGAAAACTATTCCTCACTATTTGGAGAGATATCATGCAGAGAAGCTCTTACTACATCAGTTAGTGTACATGACATCATCCAAGAAAGGGCAAAACGTTAATTATCATGATTCCACATATCACAAATGTTTAAAGTGGGAAGTGTGAGAAGATCTGGATGCTATTGGTGGATTCGTTGTTATGGAAGGCTTTAGCAGAGCTGTAAATTGACAGCATTAAGAAAGAAAAGCTTTTTAAAAAACTAAAAGAAAATAAATTCAACCAAGAATTACATTATTCAAGTATGTGATCCGAGTAAGGGAATGATGGGTGGGAGGTTTGTCTTTAGTAACCCATCATTCCCATAGACAAGCCTGCCTGTGGAAGTGGCTCACTAGGAGAGTATAAATAATGCAACTTTTGCTGCTTGCTCCCTTCACCGTCCCTTTTCCATCCCAAAACCACTTTGCCTTTTTAAAGGGGAGAAGTAGCATTGGGCTTTTGTTGCCCCTGAGCCCCAGCCAAACCTCAGAGAGGAGCAGCACGATGTAACTCTCACGTGGCTCTTTTTCATCTCAGTGGCTTGGTTCTTGTGACACAATGCAGAAGAGAAAGCGTGTCCTTTCTAGGTTCCTTCTCTGTTTTGGCACTGCAGGCAGTAGGCAAGTGCCCAAAAGCATGCGTAGAGCCTTCTATGAAGTGAAGCCATAGGAAAGACGTCAAGACAAACAGAGTTACGCTGTTTGATTTGCTGCCTCTATTCAAACGATTCCATGATCTGCTCCTCCGACGCTGGAGTCAGTCATTTATCTCTGACCGTTCCCATTAATGGGGTTGTGGGGCAGATGGGAGGCTGGGAGGGAAGCAGTTTAGCTTGCTGGAGAGAAGGATGGAAACACTTGGCTCCCCAGCCTCACCGCTGCTGGTGCCGATGCTACGCCACAGCCCTCAGACTGGGCTGGAGGATTAGGAATGGGGAGAAAGGCTTTGGGAGAGCGCTGTCTGTGGGAAAGCAGAGAGCTGGCAGTCAGAGCTAGCACGTGCACTGCAAAATGTCATCCTAGCTCTTCTCCCTCCCTCCTTCCACATACCAGCTTACCAAACACTTCACAAGGGGCTGGGAACATGCCAGAGGAGCCAGTTCAGAAAGAAAACAGGGCATCTGGCACCCGCTTCCTCTGCTAAGGTCTCTGTTGTCTTTTGTTTCTGAAGAAGAGCTGTCATATGTATAGGAGCCAACACGATACTGGACTGCATTCAAGAGTCTTAAGTATCATGTTCCCATTGCTGCACGACCTCCAGAACTCCTAGTTCCCTATCTCCTGTCCCACTCTGGTTCCTCCACTCTGCCTATCTTCTCTGGGGGTTCTTCTGCCAACAGTGAGTTTCGGAGAATTTTCATTCTCTGGATCAAAAAGAGCTTCCCAGATTTCAGAAGCTGAGAAATGTGTCTTTATAGGGCCAGTTTCTCAAACAACAGGCACCCATAAGCACATACATATATCCCTGCATATAGTTCCTGAAATTAGGCACATGGAGCAAACAGAAAGGAAACGGTAACTTTAACAAAGTGGCTTGACTACAGTGGCATTTTCGTTCTGGTTTGCACACAAGCCTACTATTGATACACTAAGTCAGAAGTCATGTATTTCTATCATTTTGTAGAGCTGAACTGTCTGAATTTTATATTAGAATTGAGATTGGTTTTAATTTATCTGTGGGCAAATGGTAGATTTGCTTAGATAGCTTTAGGAGAATGAAAGGACTGACAAATACGAGCCAAGTTCTGAGCATACACTGCAGCTTCAGAGCTGGAATCTGAAATATTGACTGTGCCTGAAAGAAAGTCTGTGTTTTCTCTTTGAAATATTTAACAAATTATTTTAATGGTAGATTTTTTAGTTAAGTTTTAAAGAAGAAGGGACACAAAAGGACAATACTGAGTCCAGTCCAGTCCCTACTGGAAAATCAGATGGAAACTCCTCAGACAGGGAGCTGGTATCTGAGAAGGACGTGCAGCAAAGGCAGAAGGTGTAGCTGCTTCACTGGCCGCCCTCTATTAAGGGCCATATGTACACAGAGATTTTGTTGTAGTTCTATGTTGCTAAGACAGAAAACACAGAGAAGCAGCATCTTCTAAAAACCGGCACAAATACAGATCGTGAGGACAGCTAGTATGTGATTTCCAGGGCTGACATCCATATGTAAGAGGAGATCATGAAGGGGTTTAAGGCATCAAAGTGGATTGTATGTTGATGTCATTTCTCAGATCCTAACTTGGAAATAAGCTTCTCCCCTTACATCCTTGGGGCATGAGCTTGCTACATCCCTGAGGAGGTGAATTTATACAGCAAGGAAAGAAGCCATATGAACAGGCTAGGTCGATAGGGGAGTCTGTTACAGATACATTTTGGTTTGGTCAAATCCAAAGCGACACAGCCCTGCAGGAGATCAAATCTGGTGGCAGGGACAACAAAATATTGGGAATGCGGTTGACAGCAAACATCCAAAGGGGGTGTCCCACAAACTACTCATCACATACATGATGGGCTGCTGTCAGTCATGTCCAGAGTGGCTCTCTTCTTAGATCTGCAGGATCCTTCCCCAGCAAAGACTTGATTAACCCCTGGAGAACGTTCTGGCCATGATTGCTGGACATTCTTACAGGGAAAGGAGTCCCACAGGCCAGGTCCCAGCACGTTCATCCTCCAAAGCCCATTGCTGTGGCCTATTGAGGCACTGCTGGTGCAGGCTGAGCTCTGGGGTCCCAGCGAAGGTTTCACTCCAGCTGTGGGACCAGCTTTATCGCGGCTGCGCTTTCCCACATCGTGTTTACCCTCTCAGGTTTCCTGTGTTTTCCTTGGGCTCCCTTTGGTAAACCTTTGGCTTGAGTGTATTATTAGGGAAACAAGAGCTTGGTATTAAGTGATGATTATGCAATTTATTCTGACAGCGAAACACGTGAAAAGGGGAAATTGACATTTGTGATTTTAGTTATGCGCTGACAACTATAATTAATCTTAATTCCAGCAAGGAGCAGATAAGTGAATGTGATGGGAAAGCTCGCATTTTCATTGCTGCTGCCTAGGGACAGCTACTTAATCATGGCAATAAAATGGCACAAGTTAAGGAATTAAAGAGGGCAGAAACTTTAAACTGGTTTAAATACAGACAGAAAAGAGAGACATGAAAACGCAATGAAACTGAGATACATAAATGGTACAAATGAACTATATAGAAAAGTACCAATGCACAGGGGTAAAATAACAAGACATGAGTTTATACAAGAAAAAGGAAAATCTTTCCCAAAACCCAGCTAAGGGCAATTGTAAACAAAAACAGGAAAGGATTGAGCTTAGATCTAATACACAGGAAAAGGCAGAGTAACTTTTTCACTTTATTAGTTAAAAGCTTGTATTAGTTAAAACAGTGATTTATTAGTTAAAAACAATGAAAGTGAATGAAGATCTTTTGAATTTGTCTTTTGAGGATAAAAAATTGCTTTTTCGTTTTGCCATTCTATTAAAGCAAAAATGCCTGGTGATTTGGATCAACAAAACACGTAACCGTTTGCAATGAAGAAGCCTAAGTCAGTTTTAAACCACATGAAGTGAAAACTAACATTTTTTGGGGATAAGTCCTGGTGGGAAACAGAAAATCCTTCAGCCCATTTTGCTTCTGTTCATCATGTATTGAATTAAGAGATGGTACCCACTGCCTTCGGGCAGGACAGACTAGATGACTTCTTAAGGACTTTCCCTCTGCTTTCTCCTGGCTGTACTGGAATGGAATAGGATATACAGTGTTCCCTTTCCCTCTTCCCATAGAGCTGTTTTTCAGGCTTATTTAAATAATTTGCTGAGCGCAGGGAGAGGGCCTGCTTCACAAATACAGTGTTGATGCTGTCTATAGCCCTGCTGTAAGGGAGATAAGAAGAGAAGGAAACCAACTGCTGATGAACATCTGAGTGGTGTTGATATCACCCTGCAATTACTCACAAAACCATAGATTCTGCCACTGGTTCACATTTACCTATAGTTTTGGGTACCCTTTAGGGAATGGGATAGCTTCTCCCACCAACTGAATGTATTATATATCTGTATATTAAATAGAATATATAATGGTAATATAGTATATTATATACATAATACCTCCCACCATATCCACCTCCATTATGTTATATATATAATACCACCTCCATTGATGGCTTGGCTTCGTGAACGAAGATTTGGGAAAGGAATTACCCATGCTTACTACAAGCATGATGATGACTAAAAGGGCAACGTGGGATAGCCAAATCCAGTTGGAGAAAAGGCTGCTTGGTCATTCATGATGTTTCCAAACAAGACTGTCATCTCATACCACCTCCGTTATATCATATATATAATACCTTAATTTTGCTGAATTTAGCTTGCTGCAAGTAAGTGTAAGACTGCATTGTTCCCAGCAGGACATCTTTAGGTATACCCCTGTTCCTGGCCTGTGGCTCCTTAAACTGGTGGAGAGGAACCCATGGGGATGGTGCTTTTGGATGTCTCTCCCATGATGATCACCACTGTTTGGAGCACACTGGTGTAGAGAAGAGCTCAAGGTTAGCCCCATGCTTTCTCCAGATTTGAAATATGCAACATTCCCCTCTGTCCATTAGAAGTAAATCCACACACACATGTGCACAGGCTCTACAACCTATTTGGCTTCTAAATGTCTAATATTAATTCTGTCTGACAACTTAGGCATACATAAATGTCGAGGTTGTTTGAAGTCAACTTGAAATTGCAGACCAGGGTCTGAAACCCTGCCATTCCTATCATACTTTGTAAATGCATTACACATCTTGTCTTTTTCCACAACAGCTCCTTCCTCTCTGATGAACTGGAGTCAGAAGGAAAACCAGCTTGCCTTCCATGAACATGGGCTGACCTTGATGCTCATCTCACACATCTGGCACTCACCCTGTGCCAATTACTGGCATGCCCTCATTCCTCTCCTAGAAGATATGGCCATCCACAGTGCTGTGAAGAGAATGGGGTTGAGATATGGCACATCTAAGGTAGAGCTAACAAGTTGTTCAAGGCAAAAATATACTGTTTGGTGGTTTTCAACTGCTTTTTCCTTGGGTAGGGGCAAATTCTGGGGAGGAGAAGGAAGATGGGGAAGGCCATCAGAAGCTCACATCTACCCTGATCCACGTCCCATTCCCTCTTCCAGAGTGCTATATTCAGCATTCCTATCACAGCAGCATCATGGTTTCTGTGTAGGTCAAAAAGCCATCTGCTAGACAGAGGTGGTGAGCTACAGGCACATGGCTCCTGATACCACATGGTGCTGTGTATGGCTTGCATCTGAACATATCACAAGCTTCTTTGGTCCATCATGTGCAGTGGTGCACACACTTCTTCAGCAAACATTCCCCAGACTAATGATACTCCGATGATATTACAATACATTTTGTAGTTTGGTGGGTTTTTTTAGAGAAAACTGTTATTTTTTAGCCAAAATGTGACTTGGTTCTTCAAACCAACTCAGTTATGAAACATTCAGACAAGCATTCTAACGGAGTATCTTGATGCAAGTTTCTCATACACTCAGCGTTTTTCTTTGCTTTCCACTGCCAAACATGATTCCTCATCCCAAAGCATCTTCAGCTGATAAATTCTATATCCAAACTGAGGTTTCCAAAAACCACCATTTACACTCAGACTATGGAAATCCCAACCACAGAAAGTTACTAGTCAAATGTGGTAAACGCTTCTTTAAAAAATAAAAAAGTAAGAAATAAATACATAACTATCATTTGGTTATATTTAGGCTAAGCAAATCTGATGCTCTATGGCACAAAGCCAACCAAGTGAGGGTCAGGAAGAAATTGCCACCATTTCAGTACTTACTGCACAATTACACAGGTGCTTTATGTGATGTTTAGGCTTGGAGCAACCTGGTCTAGTGGAAGGTGTCCCTGCCTTGTGGCAGGGAGCTGGAACTGGATGAGTTTTAAGGTTCCTTCCAACCCAAACCTTTCTGTGATTCCCTAGGAAGTAAAAGGTAGTGGTTCTCATGGAGTCTGGTAATGAACATCAGTGGTCTGATCTGGCACTGCATTCTTTCCTTCTTTCCTGCAACTGTCTGCTAAGAAAGGCTCATAAAAGAACAGCTCTTTCTTTTCTTGGGAGTTTACTTCTGTAAGGCAAAAGACAGAAAATGGACATGAATAAGAAGCACCATTAATGAAAATGAAGGCCATGTGTTAGTCCACTAAAATCATAGAATCATAGAATGGTTAGGGTTGGAAAGGACCTTAAGGTCATCCAGTTCCAACCCCCCAGCAGGGACACCTCACACTAAACCACGCCACCCAAGGCTCTGTCTAACCTGGCCTTGAACACTGCCAGGGATGGAGCATTCACAGCTTCCCTGAGTAACTCATTCCAGTGCCTCACCAAAATAGATGGGAACGTTCATTTTCAGAGCAGCAAAACCAAGCAGCTGTTTGTCTTAAGACTAGCTTTAAAAATGTGATTTATTCCAGCCTTCAAGCCAGCCTGGTGTGTGAATCAGAATACAAGAAGACATATAAGTGTTTTAGTCAAAAACTCTGGTCTCTGTAACATGGCTGGAAGTGAGGCTTCCAGTGCTACCAAGCATGTCCTTGTACAAGGACGTGTTTAAGGCCAGGTTGGATGGTGCTTGGAGTAACCTGCTCTAGTGGAAGGTGTCCTTGCCCATGCCAGGGGGTTGGAACTGGATGAGCTTTAAGGTCCCTTCCAACCCAAACCATTCTATGATTCTGTGATCTTCGCAGGGTTGGAGTTACAGCCAAGAGATCACAGTATCCCATACAAGTCATGGCACAAAACCCCTTTCATGCCATTCATTTCTATTTCCAGTTCAAGTCAAATCTTCACCAGAAAGAATACAAAAATTGCAACAGAGTCAATTGCGTAGCAATACTGGTGTTTGAACAGTGAGATGCTTCAATAGCATGTACCACAATAACAGCTCGATTGAGAAATACCATGTTTTGAAACAGATTTAGCTGGACATACAATGTGATGTGTTAGATGATAGTTAATCAGGTTTATTAGTTCATTTAGGACTACTAACTCTGCACTTTCTAGCCAACTACATGCCCACAAGAAGACACATTAACTTCCATAACTTGACCGGTACTGTGTCTCAGCAACCCATTGAAGGAGACTGCATTGTGAAGCAAGGAAAGTCCTTGCTCTGTCTCAGCAAATAGCTGTGAGATGGATCATGTTGCCCAATCCCTTAGGACTGATGGGCTGTCAGATGATTTGCCTTTTTCACAGTGGGAACCACTAAGTAGACAAAACCATGTCAGTGATTTTGCAAATAGGTGTGAATTCCTTGACATGAATTGATTTCAGCAGTCATACACTGTGGCTGAGCTTGGCTTATGCCTTAAAGGGAAGGGTTGCAGTAGGGGTGAAGGAAAGTTATTGACAAGAACATTTTCCATGTGAATCAAATCCTGGTTTGGTTTTAGACCTGCCAAGACTGACAGCCTCCATTTCTCCTGCAAACGCCTTGCATAAGGATGGCATTAGAAGGCATTATTTAAGTCTACTGGAGCAGCTTATGATTCCACCAGTGGATCCAGGAGAAAAATTAGAAACTCCAAAGCTTGAGTTAGAGCTTGACAGGTAACTGAAACCAGAAACACTTCCCACTGCAGCACAATCTTAAGTAACTCTTTGTATTGCCAAGAATGAAACCGAAATCCACCCAACCACATGACTTTGGAGCAGTGTCTTGGTTGTACAAAGAGTGCGTTAATTATAAAGCCATTTCTAGGTCATAAACAGGTCTGAAAATGAGGACATTACTGATTTATTCTGGGCTTTGCCATATATTAACCATCAGGTCTTGGATGATCTGATAAAGTAGTGGTAATATAGAGGTGATGATGCTCATAGAGTCATAGAATCACAGAATAGTTTGGGTTGGAAAGGACCTTAAGATCATCCAGTTCCAATCCCCTGCCATGGGCAGGAATGCTGAATACTGAACTTCAGAACAGTGGTATTACGGAGTTGTATGTAAATTCTTCGTAAGTCGGGCTTAAAAAGCGTGTCTTCAAGTCATGATAAACCACCCTCAGTGGAATAAAAAGGTAGAAACTTTAATGCTGTAAGAACTGGTTGGGATCCCCTGGCAATTACTTCTATTGAGGATATGCAAAGCTTGTGCTATTTTGCAATGCTATGTTGCAAAGGTTTCAATGTTCTTTGACAATTGGAGAACTTATTTAGCCCAATATGTTTCTTGATCTCAGCAAACATTGTTTTTCTCAGCCCAAGTCTGATTTCAGAAGCAGCTTCCTTAGGGAAAGGCTGGCTGCCAGCCCCGGGCATGGTGTATCCTCCCTGATGAACAGACGTTTGGATCTGCAATTTCAGCAAGCTTTGGAGAAAACACTCCAAGCTAAATGGGTTAAATGTTTCCATCAACATTCACAGCGCAGGCACTCACAGTTGAAAGGCAGTTTGATCTGATTCAGAGGCCGTGTATGTTTCTGAATAAATTCAATTTACTAAGACTGACTCCTAAATGGAGTCTAGTGTCAGTAAGCCCTCTAATGGAAAACTTGCTGTCTTTGTGTTTTCTGCCCTGAGTAAGTACCAAACCAGATGGCACTGGCTCTGGGATGCAACAACCAAGTCTCCTTTCCCTGCAGGGACAAATGTGCTGACACTACATAATGCTCACAGGTGTTATTCAATATTACAAACGTTAATAATAGACTTTCATCTACGGGAGTCTCTTGCCCAAAGGCCTCCAAGCTCCTGAACACAAATAAACTCCAAGCATAATTTACATTAAACACGCAATATGCCTGACTGAATCACACAGCAGGAACAAAGTCTGGGAGAAAACCTGGCATGCTGCGGTCACCCATCTGCAATGCTTAGTGGTAACATCAAGAATGAGAAAGATGCCTTGAGTCCTGTTCCCTCTATGTATCAGGAAGGAATTGCCCCTTTGGAAGGTCTCAGGCAGCGTTGATCTTGGTCCAAGCAGGCTCTTTGCTATGTGGACAATCCCTTAGAGAAGGTCTTGGGCTGTTACTCAGTCCCTCAAAGACTGGCCCCAAGTATCTGCTGTGATTCCAGCCCTATTAAATGTCAGGAAGGAATCTGCAAAGGAGACATAGAATCATAGAACAGTTAGGGTTGGAAAGGACCTTAAGATCATCAAGTTCCAACCCCCCTGCCATGGGCAGAGACACCACATGTGGGAATGTGACATGGCAATCCCTGAGTCTTGGTCATCGGATTTCCCTCAGGAAGTGAGAGCTGGATGGCACAATTCAAGCAGAATTGACCCTCCGGCCAGCCCAAGCAGTTTTCTCCCTCTTTGCAGAGATTTCTTTAATTACAGGCGGGTGTTGATGCTGCCCACTGAGAGCAGCAGCTGAGATTTGTTACTGTGGGGTTATGCAGGAACCCTTCTTATTGACAGACCGAACCATGGCTCTTTACTGGTGCCAGACAAGACATCAGGACACAGCGCAAGAAAAACAGGGTCTTAATGATGAGAAAGGCTGTTCAGTTAAATCACCTCCTAAAGGAGTATGTTAGGTCTCAATACTCATACAGGGCTAATGCCCATCTTGGAGAGGATACAAAGAGCTGGATCAGAACTACTAATGACCCCTGTCTACTCCAGATGGGTGAGTTTGCAAGTAGTTTGCTGGCATAAACCCAGAGGCACATAAAGCATCGAGTCTTCAGTCTTTAGTGGAGGAAATGAATTACAAAGAAGATATTAAAGCAATGTGTCTGCACTCATTTTGCATCAGAAAGATGGAAGGAGTTCATTTCATCCCTCCCTCCCCCCTGTCATCGAGTGTCCTAACACCACTGAAATCCCTTTCACATCAGGTCAGGCAGATCCCCTTTCAGCGGCTGCTTCCCGCAGCAGAGCAGGGCTGGCCAGGGAGCAGCTGGGAGCCGGGGCAGGCAGCAGGTGCCGAACACTTGTGGAGATCCTGAGTTCCCCATCCTGGGACCAGGCAGTGGGGAGAAGGCTTTCCTTGTGCTGCGGATGGGGATGGAGGGGGCTGCCTCATGTTCAGTTCTGAGCCCCTCACTACAAGAGAGACACCGAGGTGCTGGAGCGAGGCCAGGGAAGGGCAATGGAGCTGGTGCAGGGCCTGGAGCACAAGTGTGATGGGGAAGGGCTGAGGGACCTGGGGGGTTCAGTTGGAGAAGAGAAGGCTCAGGGGAAGCCTGATCGCTGCCTACAACTGCCTGACGGGAGGATGGAGCCAGGAGGGACTGGGCTCTGCTCCCAAGGAACAAGGGATGGGACAAGAGGAAACGGCCTCAAGCTGCACCAGGGCAGGTTTAGATGGAGCTGAGGAACAATTCCTTCCCCAAAGGGTGCTCAGGCATTGGAACAGGCTGCCCAGGGCAGGGCTGGAGTCACCATCCCTGTGAGTGTTCACACACCGTGGAGACGAGGCCTCAGTGCCATGGGTTAGTGGTGGCCTTGGCAGTGCTGGGGAATGGTTGGACTGGATGGTATTAAAGGTCTTTTCCAACTGAGTTGTTCCTATGGTTCTATGATTCTCTGATGCTGTAAGCACAGGTGCCTCCGATACATGCTCATGTGAGTTGGATGTGGGGGGCTGCTGCAGCATCGTGATGGAAGGTACTGCCAGTGCTGAGCCTTTTGGGGCTTCAGGATAATGAGCAACTTGGTTGTGCGAGCAAGTATGGGCTAGAGAGGGTGAAAGATGCAGAGTGAGCCCCTCTGTGCTCTCACCTTGTGTTAGGTCTGGCTGTTGCATGCCAGGGTATGCAGGGCAGGATGTGAAACATGCGGCAGAGGTTGCAGCGGGTGGGAAAGGGGAGGAACAGCACTGTGCTGAGTGTGGTTGACAAGGGCTGATGAATACACACGTGAGCAAAGGGCACACCATGTGTCCAATGCACATTCACGCCAATGATTATGAGAATGTTTCTGTGCTGTACATCCACCTAAACACACACTCACAAACTTACCTGGCTGTTTAAGCCAGATGTTATATAGACAAAAAGGCTTCTTCCATGTGCCAGGGAACCACTGGCATGGAGCAGTATGAGGTTTAAGAGATGGTGGAAGACAGACTGGGGGAGATGGGCCCCACTGCACCTGTGGCAGTGAGAGGAAACCTGCAGGAAAGGATACCCAAACCCCTCATCACAGAAAAGGTTACAGCAAGATGAAGAGCAAGGTGAAGGTGCAGCAAGATGAAGTGGCTGCTGGATAATACGAATCCCAAGCACATTTTGCCATTGGTGGTAAAGGTTAATGCCTTGTAAAATACAGCAAAACAATCATTTTGGAATGAAATATTCAGCAGGTTTTTCCAGTGAGTATTAACTAACACTGATTTTTGAGTGCAACAAGTAATTTTTTAATTTTTAATCCAAGTCTCAATCCTTACCAACACTGAGAACTTGGAATAAAAAGATGTGATTGAAACTCTAAAGGTGGGTAGGCATTACTAGCTCAGTTGTTACTTACCAAGACTGGGGTAGAGTGAGTCCTAAGCTGGTCTAGAAAGAGCTATGCTTGCTTTGCATGACCTGCTTGTCTAACAGTGGCCATAGGACTTTCCTGATTTCATTCTCAGTAGAGCATACTTGGATGTGAGAGTTATGATTCAGAAAGGCAGTAGATCTTTGGTCTTGACTTACGTCCCATGGGTCATGGGACTGTGGGGCAGTGTGTTATTGTCCCATGATCTCTTCCTTGGGTGATGCTGACTTCTTAACTCATAAGTCCTTGGACCTAACATTGTTTCCCTTCATTTTCCCCACCCTAAATTAACAAAGACTGCAACTATTTGCACTGCTGCAGCTTCAAGTTCTCCTTGGCCTGATTTCTCAGCTTGCCAACTCTTAAGCCTGTGTGTCTCAGGCAGGGCCAGAGGCAATGAAATCAGGGCAGCGGAGTAGCAATGAGGAACTCCGATGGGCTCCAATGTATCCGAAACCCAAAACTTCTGGCAGAGATGGAGGAGAATAACAATATTAAACAGAAGAGTCCTACTAAATTGTAACAGTGCAAATGGGATATAATATTTAAAACCAGCAATGCTGTGCGTGGGGGAAAAAACAAGAATCATTCGTACTTAGGCTCCAATTCAAGTTGTCCTTTAGTGCAATAATTCAATTAGAATAACCCTGGAAAAAATGAGATTTCTCTTTAGTTCCTCTTGTACTAAGGCTATCACTTATACATCCAAACAGCCTCCTCATTACCTGAGAGGAATATTCCTGATTTCACCTTCATCCTTTGGTTTTCCCTGGGATATATAACAAAGAGAAGAGAACGTGCTTGGCATAATACAAAGCCTAGCAACCAGTACGGCTCATCTTATTAAACATAAGAAAAAGAGGAAACTGAACCATGTCCTGGGCTGCAGCACCAACAGTGTGACCAGCAGGTCGAGGGAGGATATCCTTCCCCTCTACTCTGCTCTCATGAGACCCCTCCTGCAGTCCTGCATCCAGCTCTGGGGCAACAACACCAGAGGCAATGAAATCAGGGAAGTGGAGGAGCAAGAGGGACATGGAGCTGTTGGAATGAGTCCAGAGGAGGCCATGGAGATGCTGTGAGGACTGGAGCAGCTCTGCTCTGGAGCCAGGCTGAGAGAGCTGGGCTGGGGCAGCCTGCACAGGAGAAGGCTCCTGAAGGGGAGACCTTAGAGCAGCTCCAGTGCCTGAAGGGGCTGCAGGAAACCTGGAGAGGGGCTTGGGACAAGGGCCTGTAGGGACAGGCCAAGGGGAATGGCTTGAACCTGCCCGAGGGGAGACTGAGATGAGCTCTTAGGCAGAAGCTCTTCCCTGTGAGGGTGCTGAGGCGCTGGCACAGGGTGCCCAGAGAAGTTGTGGCTGCCCCAACCCTGGCAGTGCCTGGGGACACTCAGATGAATTGCAATGGAGCGTGATTCAGGAGTTCAGGTTTATCAGTATGGTGACACCAGAACACAAATAGTGCCCATTTTCTGCTCCAATGTTAGATGGGGGAAAAAAAGTTTAGCTGTGTAGATTTGGTATTTTCAGTTCTGACTCTTCAGCTCCAGTCAGAGATGCTGAAGGTGTGCTCCTAGAAGTGGTAATGTTGATCTGATCTTCCAGCCTACAGCGCTGAACATACCCTGGAAACTGCCATAAGAGATACCTTATAATCAGTACGGCTAGGAAAGGGTCCTTTTGTTGCAGGAATCTTTTTGTGTAAGCTGTGTGCTCTTCTCCGCTTTTCCTTTCCCTTGTGGGTGGTCAGAGCTGGAAGTGAAACATAAAAAAATCCAAACCATTTCAAATGCAAGGAATTTTCAGTTCACAGTCTGTGGCTCATTGTCACTAACAATTTCCTCTGGAATGGTGAAGAGAGGGTTTGTTTCTGTCTTAGGAAAAGTGCCTTTTCTCTATCTGTTTTTTGGCTTGCGATACTAGGGAGATGTACCCTATTCAACTGGTCAGGAAAACAAATGCTTATTACCAAGCTGCTTAGGGAAATATTGCCTTGCTCCCTCTCCCTCCTAATACCAACAGGTTTTTCCCATAATATGAACTTCTTTTTTTTGATTAAAAAAAACCCCAAAATTGTTCTGCTCAAAAGAATATGACATTTTCTAGACTTCGGGGCTAGGACACATTTTGTCTTATAAACAGAGGTTCAGAGAATTCCTTTAAAATAGAACATTTGGAACAGCAGCACTCTGTTCAAACTTCTGCTTAGCAAATACGTAAAACCCAAGCGGCTGTTTTCCACTGTTCAATGGAGTAAGAGCTGCCACCTGCTTCTCAAAGCCAGTACTATCTTTATTCCATAACAGTTCCTGAGTGGATGACACAGAGAGAGCAGCCTCCAGCCCCCCTGTTCTCTGCTGGATGCAAGCAGGGTCCTGACACCGATGGGATCAGAAAATGGTCCCAATGCTCTATTTGCAACATCCCTGAGTTGTTTAGTGGGGTCCTGGGCATCTTTTTTATTCGCGTTATGATGCTACTTCTACCCACCTAGAGAAATCACTCAAGGGATGGTTTTGGATGAAACAGTGTATTTTTGTTTAGGTTCTTAGGACTCTCCATTAGGGACTGTAGTGACAGGACAAGGGGTAACGGGTTAAAACCTAAACAGGGGAAGTTTAGATTGGATCTAAGGAAAAAGTTCTTTACTGTAAGGGTGGTGAGGCACTGGAATGGGCTGCCCAGGGAGGTTGTGAATGCTCCATCCCTGGCAGTGTTCAAGGCCAGGCTGGACAGAGCCTTGGGTGCCATGGTTTAGAGCGAGGTGTCCCTGCCCATGGCAGGGGGTTGGAACTGGATGATCTTAAGGTCCTTTGCAACCCAAACCATTCTATGATTCTATGATTCTTCATATTCCTAACTCACTCCAGTTATCAAAATAGCACTGATTGAGAGCAGGATGAGAATCATGCTGTTTCTGATCTGCTTAAATCACACCTTAACATTTTCTCCTTCTGCCCAAGGGGCACATAAGAAACATCAGAGCTCCCAACACTCCCAGTTAGGTACAAAACCCTTTTTGAAGTCCACTTTGTTACGTTGAAAGACTTTGTCTCATCCTCACTACACCATAAAGAAGCAGGATATGGACAGGTTATGGAAACAAAACTTGTTTGGTTTTTATAGACAGTTTCTGATGTCTTGACATGATCTTGGAGGCAGAAGGGGCAGCAAGAGGCATGTAAATCAGAAGGAATGTACTGGTTAGGGAACACTGCAAGGCTGTTAACTTGAAGCAGTGGAGTTCAGCTAAATGCATCCATTTTAACTCCAAGGAACACAGGGTGGGAATTTGTGGCTGTTGGAGTCAAGGAAAACTTGTTCCTAAAGCAAACAAAACACACTGCATTTGTTTATGTATTGCTCTCTGAAAACCACAGTGGACAAAAGTTCCCAAATGATACTCAGCATCAGGACTGCATCAGAACAGAATCTGGCTCTGCCTTGTGATGGGGCTGTTTATGGCACCCAGTTTCAGAGACCCTCCTAAGACAAGCCAGCCCTGTAACTCAAAGATCCCATCTTCCATGCAGAAAATACTTGAATACCTCAGCCAGCAAATCACTTCTCCTCCTGCACAGAAAACTGTATGGTGCAAGACACAGCCAGGAACCAGACCCCAATCAAACTCCAGCAAATCTCATTCTGAGGAGCAATATTTAGGGCTAGAGAGGCTGATTTCCTTAAGCAGCTCTTCAGCACCATGTCAAGCAGACCTCTCATCAGTTCCCATTTGATGCAGTGTATACAAACACTGGGGATGCGATGGTCGATCTTGCCTTGAGCATCAAGCCTTCAGTCCTGCCAGTTGTTGCACAAAGATAGGCCCTAAAAGAAGCAGCTGCAAAGGACCTGGAATCTTTCCTCTTTTCAGATGAAAAAGAGAAATCCTGAGGAAGTAGAAAGCTATATTTCAATAAACTTAGGAAAGTAAATCCCAGACATTATTTCCTTGTTTCTGTGCACATTGCCATATTTGCCTTGCCCTTGACAGAAAACAGTAGGTTTACAATTCCTCTTTTGATTGCAGTTTATTGAATTATATATAATTTATTGTGTTTTCTACAGGAAGCTGACATGCCTGGTGTATATTGTCTTTCAAGTGTGGTGAATCAATATACACATTCAATTAAACGCCCTGAAAATATGGCTATATTGTATTGATAATATTAAGTATTATTATTAGATTTTCTCTTTGAAAAACCCAACCCAAATCTCCCTCCCTCCCCAAATATGACCCAGAAGTTATTATTGTTACTATCTCTTTGCTTTTAATCAAAGGAAACGTGGCCCATATTAACCAATGCGACTGAACACGCAGATATGTTTCCTGTTTCCTTCCTCCTCATTATCTTACTGCTGCGAGCTCAGGAATATGCCCACCAGAAACAAACAGGTCTCAGCTGCAAGCAGCTGGCTCTGTACTGCTGCAAGAAGACCCAGGGCTGAGAAACTGTGTGTGAGAGTGGGCCAAATGCTTCTCTTCTTGCCTTTGCAACACGCTACCATTCTGTGTGTGGGCTTTGATGCATGCGCCCCATTGGAGGCAGTCCTGGGAATTTTTCAGCAGCTTCAGATAATTACAAATGAATAATGCCTTCAGCACAATAACCCTTGTGCTAATTGCTTGGGTATTAAGCTACATTCCTTTTACTTTGCCCTCACACTTACAGATTCTTGCATTAACATTGCAGCGGTGCTGTGGAAGCAGTTAGGGTGAAAAAGGGGAAAGTGGAGGCATCTGGCTGCAAGAAACCTGAGTATTTAATGTTTGGTGACATGTGGAAGGCACTGGGGGACACTGATAAACAGATTGCTTGGCTTTTTCCTAGTAAAATGATGCCATTATGTCAATTAATAATGATAACTGGGGGCCTACAGGCAAAAGTTAATTAAAAGCTGATACCACTTTGTCACCGGGATGAACAAGGCAATCTGTACTCCTCAGCTCTGGTCTCCCACCAAGATGTCCATGCATATCAGTGCCATAGAACAGCCAAGTCAAGCTCAAATGGGAGGAAGGCCTCTGCTATGAAGTGAAAACCACACCTTTTAGGTCCCAGTTTCAAAAGCAGGAATGGGTTTTAAAGCCCTTTTGATAGCTTTGGCATGGCATTAACACAGCTGGTGGAGCATGCCCAAAACTCAGGGTGATGGAACCCTTGGGAATTGCTTAGGATACACGATCAATTTTCAATGTGAAATTCATGCCGATCATAAAAAAAAGTCTAAAATCTATGCTATTTGATGTTATTGTCAGAAACATGTCAAGGAGAGCTCTGAACAGAGCAAGAGAATGATTTTGTTTGCACAAGAAGCAAATCATGATTTCAATCATCAGGAACACGTGGCAGGAGAAGGGTATGGAGGGGGTGTCTCAGCAGAGATGGAAAGAAAAAAGGCCTCAAAGTTCATGGACAGAGAGACACTGAGGGAAGCTGCTCTCAGCACAAAGGGAATTCTGAACCTCACGTGGACAGGGATGGTAAGAAGAAACCAAAACTATTCACATTAGCATGTTGCACAAATATTGAAGGGAAGTAGAAAGGTCAGAAAGAAGAGCAGTTGCTGTAAAGGGTTTTGTTCACAGTGTAGGAAGTATACTGAGCCTTCATAGAGGGCCCTACCTGAAAACATGTATTTCCTCTGAAGGGAAGCTCTCTCCCAATACATCTGGAACTGATTTCTGGGAGAAGCCAGAGGCACTTTGCTGCTCTTCTCTATGAGATGCACCTGTGAGAGGCCCACAAACCACCTCAATAAAAGCAAGCATAGAAAGGGTCAAGGCTTATGTAGTGAGGATCCCATGTGGAGGGCTCAGATGCATGTGGGTTTTACCATAGAATGGTTTGGGTTGGAAAGGACCTTAAGCTCATCCAGTTCCAGCTCCCTGCCATGGGCAGGGACACCTTCCACTAGAGCATGCCACCCAAGGCTCTGTCCAACCTGGCCTTGAACACTGCCAGGGATGGAGCATTCACAACTTCCACGGACAATCCATTCCAGTGCCTCAGCATCCTCACAGTAAAGGACTTCTTCCTTGTATCTAACATAAACTTCCCCTGTTTTGGCTTAAACCCATCACCCCTTGTCCTATCGCTACAGTCCCTGATGAAGAGTCCCTCTCCAGCATGTGCTCTCAGATGCCATTCAATTGATGGCATATGCTTGCTCTCACCCCTTGCTTGGAGCTCCATCCCTGGGGACCTCCACAGATTTGCTGCTGGGCATCCCTCTTGGCTGGTGTGCAGGAAGCTGCTCGACTGCGTGCCTGAGCCCTGTGTCTCTGCTTGAGAGGATTTCACTGGTGCTGTGTGGCCGAGAGAAGCCACAGCTGCTCACCAGCAGCAAAGCCTGTTTAGTGTCACTGGCCACTGTTCTGCACCTTACTCAAAACAGAAAGACCTCTCAGGCAGGGAGAGTTTAGATGCCTCGTGCTCATCCTCCATGAGTCCAGGCAAGTGCTGTGCTGGGGATGCAGGCAGAACCACTAGAGGTCTCACAGATTCACCTTCTGAAGGACACCAGCTGCCAACATCCATTCAAAGTGTCCAAAGTTAGTTCATTTTGGACCAGGCTCTGATTCGCTTCACCCTTACTGCCTGCTCTTGTCCATGCCACCAAAGTCACCTTCCTTCTAAGCTTCTGGAGGCTTTTATTCAGGTGTTTCCCTTCCTGCACTGTGCCATAGCTGCAGCCTAGCCCATGGGTGCTCGAGGTGGGGAGGATGCTCACTAGCTGTGGAGCAGTGGCACCAGATAGAAGCTTGGAGTGGGGAGCAGCACGTGCCCCAGAGCTTGCACTGCAGAACTGCAAAGGGGAACAAGCTATTAGCAAAATGGATTGAGAAAGGAATAAAGGGGGAGATTAAACCTTGAACAGATACAGGGAGACTTCATGTCCACATATGCAGGTAGAGCTCGGCTCAAGAAACAAGGACTGACCTCCTGATCTAACGTACAGGTGTGCTGAAGTGGTCACATGCAGAGATTTCAGTCAGAAGCAGTTTGGCCAGCAGCAACGACAAATTCCTTTGGTCAGAGAGATTCCCAAGATTATGTATCCGAAAATGTCCATCACTCCAACAACCAGAGGCCACAGGTCTGTTCATGCTGAACCAGACTGAAAATGCAGTGAGCAAGGCCCAAAAAGGAGAGACAAATTAAAACAACACAGAGACTGGGTACTAGAGCAGACACAGCAGTGATGTAAATGTGGAAAGACTGTGATGCTAAATGACAACCCCTGAACTGCATTAGTGGGGCACAAGCATAATGTCAAGAGGCACTTATGGCAGTGCTCATGTTCCCTGCCCCAAGATAAATGCTCATCTTCACCCCAGCCCTCTGCTCTGGCCTGCTGTTTACTGGGACTTGCCAAAACCCCTCCCTCTTCAGATTACCCTGTACCCTGTTGCCACGCTAACAAATACAAATGGTTTATTAGCTTCATTTTTCTATGTGCTTCATCCATGTTCATCCATGCACATGGATGCTTTGCAGTCAGTTTGTAAACCAGCTCTTGGGGTCTTTCAGGGCTCCAGAGTGTGACTCCAGCCTTTGGTTCATGCTGCCTAAAGGAACTTGTGTGGACATTTTACAGAGTCCCTTATGTACAACTTCCTGACAGGAGGATGGAGCCAGGAGGGGCTGGGCTCTGCTCCCAAGGAACAAGGGATGGGACAAGAGGAAACGGCCTCAAGCTGCGCCAGGGCAGGTTTAGATGGAGCTGAAGAACAATTCCTGCCCTAGAGGGTGCTCAGGCATTGGAACAGGCTGCCCAGGTCAGGGCTGCAGTCACCATCCCTGCAAGTGTTCACATACTGTGGACATGAGGCTGTCAGTGCCATGGGTTAGTGGTGGCCTTGGCAGTGCTGGGGAATGGTTGGACTGGATGGTCTTAAAGGTATTTTCCAACCTGGTTGATTCTATGTATGCATTAGCTAGCACATACTGGTAGCTGTACATGCCTCGTGTGCGGGTGCAGCTCCTTTGCACACACAAAGCACAAATGGGCTTTGTCTACCACACACCCCCAGCTCCCCAGTGCTATCACCATCACAGACAGCTTTCTAGACAAAAACCTCACCCAAGAGCCTTCACGCACCTCGATTTTTCCTGGGCTGAAAATAAGCCCAGCACATTGGGAGCATTTCCTCCCCTCCCCATGTGAATCTGATTTCACTAATTAAAGTTAATCTGATAAAGGAAGGAACTGCGGAGAAGAACAAGAGCAAAAAGGCAGGCGAGCAGGGGTCACAGAGAGAGGGCTTTGTGACCAGGGAAGCCGCGCTGCTGCAGGGCATGGAGGGAAGCAGCGGATTGAGCTACTTCATCTGTTTGGCTCCCGGCCACCCTGGCTGCCCATCCTGACCTCCCCAGTGCCCTGCAGCACAACCAACACTCGCAAGGTGGGATCTAATGAAAGGCATCAGGGAGCAGGAGTGCTTCTGCCTCCTGATCGTATTTATCCAGAACAAAAACACGATGCAGGCTGGCTCCAGGGATGAGTAATGGATAACAGAGAAGCTTCTCATGGCCAGGGCCATAGTCTGACCAGTGCCTGGAGGGCAGCACTGATTGGAATTCATTGGCACCTGATGGTGGTTGAAGGGGTTCTGTAGGAAACAAGTGCTTGGATTTCAGGATTAAACATCCCCTCCATGGACAAAATGGTTCATGGGGTAAGGAGCACAGAGTGGGAGCAGTGCGTGGTGATTAATATCCCACAAGAGAGCTAAGCTGCACTTCATATCTATGCCATGCACAGAGCTACTTCTTTCCAACTCCCCTGGCAACATAGAAAAAGCACTGTGGTACATTACAACCCAGCTCAATGTGAAAGACGCCTGACAAGGTGTCTCTACCACTCAGAGTAGTCAAGGCCATGACATTCACCTCATTCCCCAAACAGCATCCCAGGATCCTTGTGTCCAGCAGAGTTACAGTGGAGGAGATCTTCAGGGCAAAAGATCTCAAGCCACACACATACATGGAGTATCAGAGACTGATAACTAGAAAGCAAAGAAATAAGGTGACCTCACCTTAGTTCTGTTTTGAAGTCATCTTGGTGGTGTTTAGGCACAGGAATTAATTTGGCTGAGCAGTAAATCAACCCAAAGGACCCCAGGGATTAACTTTATCCAGCTTCTGTCTGGGCAGCAACAGCCATGGGTAAGGTAGAGGAGGGAGCAGGACAGCCCCTTGCTCCAAACATGCCAGCAGAGATATGTGCAGAAGCACGATCCTCACATGCGGTTAGAGATTTACCACTTCTCTGCTTTCTTTAAGTGGCTGGTACACACATCGACTTCGACAGATCCCCTGCCCCTCCTCGGCAAGGCCCATTCATCATTAACTTGTTTAAATTAAACACAAGCACGGACAGGATCAGCGAGCAGCCGTCTGTTTTATTAGTGCTTCTACTTCACATGTCAGTCTTAGTCCCTCCTTGCTGGGCTCTGATCTCTCATGACAATTTGATTAACTTTACATTTCCTTTCATTGTTGGGGGAACATTTGGAAAACCTTAACGTATCTGACTGGCTGGTTCTGAGATGGTGATTATGTCTGTGCTTAGCATCATCCATCAAGATCAGGCATCTGACAGTCAGACCACCTGAAAAACGTGGCATTCCCAATAAGTTCGTGGGGCACAAAACGGTTCCTACTTGTGGATAATCACAGGATACTCCTATTTCTCCCAGCAGCAAGGCTTTCACTAGGAACTGCTTAAAACACCTTCATTAGAAGGAAACCATTTCCACTTTGTACCCATCTGCCCACATAAGGCCCTTTCAGCTCCCACCAGCTAGAAACTGGTGTCTGGGTTTTTCCAAGCCCCAAGTTCCTGCAATGACTTCCTGATGGGAACATACTATGAAGAGGGAGAGGGACTACCAGGACATGACGAATCCCAGGGAAAAGGATGCTCCATTTCAATTTGAAAGAACAGCTCAGAACTTTTCCCCCTTTCCTTGTGCTCAAGCTAACGTAATACAGCCTCAGGCCTCTGGCACATACTCATCTCTACATTTCTGCTGGCCTCTGAGCTTCTGGATCTTGGCTCAGCCCCAGAGTGTCAAGGCACCAGTGGAAAAAGCTGGAAATTAGCCTATTTTTGTCTTTTTGTTTCAAGACCAGGATCAGAAATAGAAGTGGTAAGAACCTCATGGAAAAAAAGCCTGGTTTCCTGTCATTTTTGACAGATTTAGTTACCTGTAGATGTTTCTTTCCCTTGCATCATTTCCATTGATTTGAAGGTGTAGATACTTGGTCACTCTGAAAAGCCACATCACCTACTATTTCTGAAGGCATTAAGGTGACTTCTTCAGGAAATACTTGGCTATCACAGTTCAGCTGGTGCCATAAAGCCACCACTATGCTAATCCTGAGCCACTTGTTTACCTGTTTATTAATAGGCAAAAATCAGTGCTATCATTTTATGGTCATCCAAGAACATATACGAGAGATAGGCCTCAAGTTCCAATCCATAACAGAAACTCCTAGAGTCTCAAGAAGTACAAACACTGAGGGTGTCATGATAGTTTCTGCAAGAATCAAGCCTCATGTCAAAATTCAGGCTATCTGGCTTATATGACATCACAATCCCATTGCTTTTTGCAGGATTTGCTCAACACCACAAGCAATTAACAATGGTACCAGGATCCCCCTGATGGATACATCTAAGAACTTCCTTCTATTCTGCCCTTTTCAGCCCCTCTAGTGAATCCCACTGCAATTCTCAGTTATTTCTGATCCTTCCTTCCTGACAAAAGCTGTTACTTCAGGCTCTGGAAATGAGCAGTCTTGTTGCAACTCAGGCTACGGGAGGAGAGTGGTCAGCACATCAAAAAATAGAGGCTTTCCCTAAAGAAATCTCATTTCAACCTACACCATCCTCCAAATAACAACAATCAATCTTATCTCCCCTTCTTAGGCCAGGTACTGATTATACCCTCTGAGAAATGTGTGGCTTTTCTAGTAGAGAAGACAAAGTCTTGAATAAGAGGACACAGAGAATTCTGAGAAGCTATAAAACAAGAGTTTCTGGAATTTATAATAGAGACTAAGACTCTTTCTAAAACTTCTGCAGCCCAAAACCTTGCAATAGAGAGGCCTAGACCCTTAAGAAGTACTTAAAATTCCTTACACTGTCAATGATCTACACTTTTAGCCTGCAGCACACTACTAAACCTCTCTTACAGTACCTTCTAGAAGGAAGAATACTACACTATTGAGCATAGAGGGGTGAAAGCTTACCTGACCCAAGAGAGCATGTAATGAAAGTTGTAACCCAGCCCTCTACAAGCAGTTTTCCTTGCCTGAGTGCCCATAAACCACAGGACTAATCCAGCATTTTACCTTTGGTGCTATGGGTGCTGGAAAAACTTCAGCCCCTGCAGTCCCAAGGAAGTGATAAAACCCCATGCACTAGTTAATGCACTCCCTCTTATAGGCACATACAGCAGGTGAGCAATTATCACTTGCAGTCTAGCTTAATGCTTTACAGGGCCCGAGAGCTGGTTCCAATTAGTCTCAGTATTCCATGGAAATTAACTCATTTGTGGCACCTTGACTTGCAAGTGGGCTGTGAGGAGCTGGAACAACTGGAATTGAGTGCAGGTGGCACATCCCCTCTCCTCCTGCTCCTTGGCACTCCTCACACTGCATCCAGAGGGGCTGTATTTCATGCAAGAAAATAGAGATGGAAAAACCAGCTTATCCATAACCTAAGGGAGGGTTGATCCATCCCCAGAGTCTCGTCTCCAAGGCATTTTTCCAGGCTGGTTCTCTGTGTCCCAAGAAACAGGCTTCCAAGCACTTCCCTTTGGATTATTCAGTAGTCTCATGAGGCTCCTCAGCATTTGGCCTATAAAAGCTTCTCTTTATAAAGAACTGTGTCATATTCTACATGTGTTTTATCTGTGAGCCTGGTTTAATACATGCTTTCAGACATCATGAGCCCATTCGGAGCCTGTTGTAAAGCCAGCACCATTCCATCGAGCTCACTGCCGTGTCATTGCCACCAGGCATTTCCTCTTAAAAGGATGTTCTCAAAGTTGATGTTGGCGCTAAAATTAGGATGAAAACTTGCAGGGATCCTCTGTGATCTCGTTCTACAACTCCAGTGCCTATGAATGGTGTGCATAGCAAAGGGAGTATGATCTCATGGACCAAGAGGCTTCAGGAGCTCTCAACTGCTTTCTGAGCATTGCTACCAAAAGTCCTGCGTCTTTTTGAGCACAGCATCTCCCCTCTCTGTGCTTCAGTTTTCTACCTTTGAAGGCTGCAGTAACACCTCCCAGTGAGATTATGGAGAGTAGCATATCATGACTGCGTTTAAGTTAAATGTTATGAGATCTCTTGCTTTGATTGTCTGAGTTTTGAGCTTGGAAACTCTACTTGTACGAACTCCTTACAGCACCTCACCCCTGATGAAAAAAGATGAGCTATAAGCTGACTGTGATGGTGTTTCCATCTAAAATTATCTGTAAAACAACTGATTAGGCTTTAGGGATAGTGTGTCTATGTGTTATATTTGAATCAAACATAAATCAAAAAGCCAAACTGAGCTCTCATGTGGAAGGATCCAGTTCTATCGATGACCTGCTTATAAAATGACTAAAGAAGGGTTGTTTGAGGAAAAAGAGCCAGAAAAGAATGAAGTTATAACTGAAAACTCAGATCAAAAATGCACTCCATAAACCAAATGCTAGGCGCTGAGTGACAGCTTGCTCAGCCAGGAGAAAGGCACAATGTTCTCCAGTGAGAATCAAAACATGAATTACAGCTTGGGTCGTTATTTCCAGCAGCTAATGAAAGTTAATTGCACTGAACTTAAGAGTTTGTTGTGGCAATGAAGACATTGTATTAACACAGTGGGAGACATTGCCTGCCCTGGAGAGACGGTCAGTACATAGGAGATGGTGTAGTTTACCCCACCTTGGAGACATGTGGCTGTTGAGTAACATGCTTAATGCCATCTGCTGACTTACTAGTGCAGGTGGGTGCTTTGAATCCTGGGATCTTGTTTCTGTGTCCTGTACTCTGAACGTAAGTTTATCACTGTGTGTAAAGGTTATTGTGGGGTCTGAGCTGCAGGCAGGCAGATGGAGATTTAACCTGAATTAGAATCATAGAATAGAATGGTTTGGGTTGGAAGGGACCTTAAAGCTCATCCAGTTCCAACCCCTGCCATGGGCAGGGACACCTTCCACTAGAGCAGCTTGCTCCAAGCCCCTGTGTCCAACCTGGCCTTGAACACTACCAGGGATGGGGCAGCCACAGCTTCTCTGGGCACCCTGTGCCAGCACCTCAGCACCCTCACAGGGAAGAATTTTCCCCTAATATCTAACCTAAATCTCCCCTGTTTCAGTTTTGAACCTGTCATCCCTTATCATTCTTATGCTGAAGACACCAGAACTCCAAGTGGGGTTTCCGAAACACTCAGCTTAGTGTCATTGGCAAACCTGCTGTGGGTGCATTCGATCCCACTGTTCATGTCACAAAGACATTGAACAGGATCAGTCCCAACACCAACCCCTGAATTCCCAACAACTCTGACCATTTGATCGTTTCTTTTTCCTGCGTGAGCGACCTGTAGAACCACAGAATATTTTAGGTTGGAAAGGACCTTCAAAGGTCATCTCATCCAACCCTATAGCTGCAGAGAGCCCGGTTCGTTTAGGTTTTAGCACTGGTAGGAACCAAAATGACATGGCAGCATCATGAAAGGCGTGTGCCCATCAGTGCAGCAATTGAATCAGCTGCAGTAATGACAGGCAGGGGCTTTTGAAAAGCCTGGAGCAGCAGGAGAGTCTTGCAGCAGGGAAGAGCCAGACCCTGAGGGTGGCTTTGCACTGGGGAGATGAGCTTCCCAGCACTGGAAATGTCAAACTGCTTTGTAAGGAGAGTCAGGCCTGGGCCCAAATGCAAAATGTCAGAGCAAATCTGAACTGCCCCAAATTTGGATCTGGAATCTGTGGCTTGGGACCATTTCTGGTTTATATTTAACAAGATAGTCGTCTCTTAAATGCTCCATCCCTGGCAGCGTGCAAGGCCAGGTTGGACGGAGTCTTGCGGGACATGGTTTAGTGTGAGGCATCCCTGCCTATGGCAAGGGGTTGGAACTGGGCGAGTTTATGGTCCTTTCCAACCTGAACTATTCTATATGATTCTTGCCATGGGTAGCTATGTATGATGAGAATGGACACGGAAGCAGCCGAATGAAATCTGTCAGGACCCCATTTTGCAGTAGTCGAAAGAACTCTTCTTTCCTGGATGCAGGGAACAAGCTTTGCCACATCTGTGGGCCAGGGAAAATTGCTGGAAAACTCTGGAGTGAATAATTATACACAAATGTTTACAAAAAATAAATAAGAAGAATGTATGCATAAGTCAAGAATAACGAATGACATGTGGCCAAAACCCTGAATAGCTACTAAGGCCAGGGACTGGGATATGCAATTTTCACATCATTTGCAACCTTGGGCAGCTAGAAAGGGTGGTTAGGAGATATTAGTATATACAATAGCTGCTCAGTACCTGGTATTTATAGCAAATTTCCAGTGGCCAAGAAAATAGATCACAAAAACCCAGCATGGGAAAGGATGGAAAAAGGCCAGGATACCAGGATAGCGAGTTATTGGGGCATTCCTGGCCAAGAGAGAGGACTGGGACTGTGTGCACGCCTCCTTCTGGTCTGTGCATGCACAAACCCAGACTCCTGCTTTCATTGCTGTCCCTGGTTTGCTTCATGACCCTTTGTTTTCATTGCAGACACATCTGTGTCTTTTTGTTCCAAGGACTGACAGGTCTCACCTTTGAGTAGATATTACCTCCTTGCATGCATTTGCTCCCAACTTACCTAAGTATTCCCGAAGGATGGATTCTGTCTTTCAGAGCCTGCAGGACTTTTGCTTTGGTATTTATGTTGTTATGGCTCTGGGTGCCCTGGCCAGCTTTGGTTCCTTGGGGTTCCCAGGTACCTACAGGATCACAGCCATCTCCCTAGGGGCTTGCTTCTCTTCTGCAGACCATTGCGCTTGCCTGTTGCTAACGATGAGGGCAGGAGGTATCTCATTTCTCCCATTCCCAAAAGAAGAAGTAACAAAGACGCCAGTTGCCATCTTGCTGATGGAATCTCAAAGGAAACTCTTGGTGGTTTGCTTTTCCCAAAGCTGAAGCAATGGGTACCCAGCAGTGATCAGAGCAGACTGGAAGTGATACCGTTTCTCAAGGAGAAAAGCCATTCTTGCTCATCTTTCTGACTTGCAGGGGGGTAGTGACTCTGCAGGCCCCTGTAGCAGGTAGCTGAGCTTCTAGAATAGGACAATATTCCTGAGTGCCTCTTGGCTCCTTCCAAGTAGTTTGTGGGGACCGGTTTACCATTTACTGATCCTATGAACAATAAAAGAAAGAGAGAAAAGCAATTTGGGAACTATCAAAGTGAGTAGCTATAGCTTTTATAGGGCTAGTTTTATGGAAGGGTGTTTCCAGGTGACTCTTGGCCTGGTGCAAGGGTTTGCCTGACACAAAGCAAGTCAGTTTGTGGAGGGGGATTGAAGCAATAAGATGGAAGCAGCACCCCACTTTCCCCTTGTCCTGAGCAAGCTCTGGTGCTCAGATGGAGCGGCTCGGTGAGAATCTCCTGGGTCATTTGAAAGGACTGCCTCCCTGCTTGTGAATATATACATATTCTGCAGGTCTGTGGAGATGGGCTGTTGACAGCAAGTGAGGAAACAAAGGAGAACTGTATCTGCTTGTGGGACCAGGCTGCAGAAGATGAGGCTGAGAAAGCTGAGGCTGTTCAGCCTGGAGAAGAGAAGGCTGCATGGAGACCTCAGAGCAGCCTTCCAGTATCTGAAGGGGGCTTATAGGGATGCTGGGGAAGCACTCTTCATTGGGGACTGCAGTGATGGGACAAGAGGTGATGGGTTCAAACTGAAACAGGGGAAGTTTAGATTGGATATAAGGAAGAAGTTCTTTACTGTGAGGGTGGCGAGGCACTGGAATGGGTTGCCCAGGGAGGTTGTGAATGCGCCATCCCTGGCAGTGTTCAAGGCCAGGTTGGACAGAGCCTTGGGTGACATGGTCTAGTGTGAGGCACTCCTGCCCATGGCAGGGGGGTTGGAGTTGGATGACCTTAAGGTCCTTTCCAACCCAAACCATTCTATGATTCTATGCATTAAGATGTCCATTGCAGGGATTTCCTCCTTCTTGTTGCACAGTAACAGGGCCCATTGCACACGGAGTTTACAATATGTAGGTAGGAAAGCATGCAGGATGTGGCAGGCACATAATATTCTTCACCTCCTCCAAACTCATAGCTGAGTGCGAGACGGCAAAATCACTACAAGCTGCATGTGAAAGTAAACAGAGTGGTTTTAATTGCAATGTGACTGCGAGGCTGCTGGGCTAGAATTCAGCTTTAGCAATGATCTCAAGTGATGCAGACCTGGAAAGGATTCCCTCCAAAATTAAAGGCTATTTTGATGTGGGGTTTGCAGCCAGGTCATTCAGACCCAGGGTGAGACGCACATCCCTTCTCTTCCACACCTCTTCTGGTAAGCAAGCTCAGCAGACATGCACACATAGATAGCCTCAGCTCAAAAATCCACCCAGAGCAGCAGCCTGCAGAATGTATTTGCCATCTCTCTGATGTCTTGCCAAGCCACCGAGGGCTAACAGGGCTTCTCTGGTGACCACACTGTGAAACGTGGGAGCTTCTGCTGGAGACCCACCACCAGCACAGTGTCAGTGGTGGGAATGGAATGGTTGGGATCCAGTGTGAATACTCAGGGATGATGCTAGTGAGGTACGGGGAAGGGAAGCCACCCAGATGTTGGTCTGTTATCATGGCACATAGTTCAATGCATGCATGAGAGCGGGGCTCACAGGATTCTTCTCCCCTTCTTCCTAGACAACTGAACTCTAATGAAGGCACACTGGAAAAGAGCATCATTGCCTGTCAAAAAGCTCTTGAAGAAAAGGCAGTTTTGAGGCCATGCTTGTTCTGCAAGTCTGAAAAGTGTTGTGGGCTTTTCCATTTTATATATATAAATACATATATATATAAAATCTGTATACTTATATACCTTTTTTCATTCTCTCATTTTCTATTCCATCCTTTCTCTCCCTTCTTTTTCTACCTCCCTCAAATATCTTCTTTCTATTTAGGGAAAGGCAGAAGGATGATGTAGTTTTCAGAGCCAGAACAGGGCAAAATTGACAGCCAAAAAGGAAAACTACAATATCCTTCCAAGCCCATACCTTGTGATTTCTCAGTTTTGTTTAAATAAAACCCAAGCCAGCAGCCTGTTATTACTAGAAGCAATCCTTAGCTTTCCAATAAAAGGAGGCCCTAAACTACACCATTTTCACCAAAAAGAGAAAATCCCACAACAAACCAAAAAAGCCCCTCAAGATGAAAGAGAAACCCTTTTTTAATGGAAAAAAACCCTCTAAAAATTTAGGAATAATGACTGGTTGCTGCTTGTATCTGAAACCTGGACCTGTTTTTTTAGCTTGGCAGCTTTAAAGGAGACAGCAGAACATATTGATCTACAACATAGGGCATGTGAGAGCAGCGGGCAGGTTGCAACCCGGGTTTCCCAGTCCTGGTACTTAGAGCTACCTGAATGATAAGCAACTTAACTAATTACTGGTGCATCTTCTATCTGCTTCATTAGACAGTGTGGGCATGGACACCTCTTTTCTGTGGGAGAAAGACCCAAAGCGCAGGGAAAGAAGATGAAACAACAGTTTTGTCCCAACAGAAGATGCTGAGGCCAGCTCAGCAGCTGCTCCTGCATCACTCACTGGGCTACAGTCGTATCATCATAGCCTGTTCCTCTCCATGTTCCTTATTTGGCAGTATCTCTTGGTTCTTGGCAATATCAGTATCTCTTGGCAATATCAACTGGTTCGTATCTCTTGACAAAATCAATCCATCCTGAGGAAAGCTCTTTTCACTGTGTTTCTGAATTTAAGACCTAAGATCCTTGCCTCTTAACATGAAAGTGTTGGGTGAAAACCCCTCTTCTCTTGCTGGTCTGATTTTTCTCTACTATTATTTTGCAGTTTGTACCAATACCAAATGTCAGTTGGATTTTTTCTTTTATTTCTAATCCTTTCAATACTCAGCAGTACTTAAAAGGGGTTATAAGAAAGATGGGAGAGACTTTATCAGGTCCTGTTGCAATGGGATGAGGGGTGATGGTTTTAAACTAAGAAGAGGAGATTCAGGCTTGAAGTGGGAAACAAATCCTTTACAACGAGGGTAGTAAAATCTTGGCACTGGTTCCCCAGAGAGGTAGTGGGTGCATCATCCCTGGAGACATTCAAAGCCTGCATGTGGCTCTAGGCAACCTGATCTAGTTGAAGACATCCCTGCTCATTGCAGGGGTTGGAACTGGATGAGCTTTAGGGTCCCTTCCAACCCAAACTATTATATGATTTTATGTTTCCTTTTCTGTGTCCTAATGATTCTTTTGACTCCTCCCAGGGCAGCAGCACTTCACTGTCCTGGGCATTAGCTCTTAATATGAGTCTGTAAGCTCATTTGGGCATGGTCCCTGCCACCTTAGGTATTTATGTATATATGTATCCATGTATGTATGCATCTATCTATCATCTATCTATCTATCTATCTATCTATCTATCTATCTATCTATCTATCATTATCATCTACCTACCTATCTGTCTAGACAAGCTTTGTGCCAGGTTCTGCACTGCAACAGGTCCCCAGACTATTTCATCCCCTGTAGATAAAGAGTTAACTCCCTCCCAACTCTCCTGCAAGAGGAGGATTTAGGAGGGATTGCAGCACCACTCCTTAGGCATACCCATATGCTCAATATTAACGTAGGCAGCCCTGTGAAGATTTTTTCCTGCTACTCATCGGACGGGAAGACTATTGGGGTGAAGTAGTGGTTTGGGTATCACTTTGCAGGTCTGGAGTATAACTCAAGTGGAAAGAGATTTAGCCCCAATTACTTGATGTAATTCAGAATACAGAAGAGCCCTCTGTTGCTAAGACAGTAGTTAGGTTTTGGTTAGCTTTTACTTCACTGTCAAAAGCCACAGCAAGCTGCACTCTCGTGCTTCTTTTGAGTGTATGTATGTGTGTGTGTGAGGCCAAAACCTCAATCTGAGCATCCTGAGCATTAAAGCAGGCACTGAGTTATAACTGAAAGGTTTGTATAAGCTCCAGTCTGCAATGAAAGAATAAAAAAGGAACAACACAAGACTGAACTGGAAACCAATAGAATTAGTTCTGAGCTGAAGAGAACTAAAACAACCCAGCACATGCACAAAACCTCCTACAACAACAACAGACCTCCATTGTGTGAAGTGGGCTGATGCCAACCTCATGAAGTTTAACCATGCCAAGTGCAAGGTCCTACACCTGGGTCAGAGCAATCCCAGGCACAGCTACAGGCTGGGCAGAGAAGAGATTCAGAGCAGCCCCGCGGAGAAGGACTTGGGGGTGCTGGTCAATGAGAAAATGAACGTGAGCCAGCTTCAGTGTGCGCTTGCAGCCCAGAAATCCTGGGCTGCATCAAAAGGAGCGTGACCTCCTGTATGAAGACAGGCTGAGAAAGTTGGGGCTGTTCAGCCTGGAGAAGAGAAGGCTGCGTGGAGACCTCAGAGCAGCCTTCCAGTATCTGAAAGGGGCCTGTAGGGATGCTGGGGAGGGACTCTTCATTAGGGACTGTAGTGATAGGACAAGGGGTAATGGGTTCAAACTGAAAGGAGGAAATTTAGATTGGATCTAAGGAAGAAGTTCTTTACTGTGAGGGTGGTGAGGCACTGGAATGGGTTGCCCAGGGAGGTTGTGAATGCTCCATCCCTGGCAATGTTCAAGGCCAGGTTGGACAGAGCCTTGGGTGACATGGTTTAGTGTGAGGTGTCCCTGCGCATGGCAGGGGGTTGGAACTGGATGATCTTAAGGTCCTTTCCAACTCAAACTATTCTATGATTCTCTTCAATATTTGTCTGTAAGCTCTGGCTGGGTTGTGAAGCTAAACTCCTCTCCTGGCAGTTTAATGCAGTTTTCATGCCATAGGCAGGTATTGTTTTGTTTAGGTCTCCAACACTACTAAAAGTTATTTGGATCCAGCCCTGGATTTATTGAGAGCAAAAGCAACATCAACAAAACAAGAAGTTTATTTTTAGCTTTCTTTAGGGTTTTTATTTTCCCTTTTATGATGAAGCTTTATTCTAAGCCTAAACTAAGCTGATAAAATGACAAACAGACGAAAACCTGTTCATTAAAGCAGAGGGAGGTAATGGGTGAGTTGTCTGACCTGGAAAGCCCCACTAGGTAAAATAGGAGATTTGGATATCTCAAAACAAGCAGGAACATAAACTACCTCCTTGGAGTGTTCAAAGGCTAAAAAGACAGGTTAATAAGGAACAAAATGCTGCAGAAACAGCAGAAAGATACAGTGCTGCGTGGCTGAATAGTGCCTATTGCTGCAAACACATGTAAGAGGATCACTAAAACTGAGATTTTCCAGAAAAGTAAACCGTGCTCTCCCATTTGTTTAGAACTAAGTTTAATTTCAGCCCAACTTTTGTTCCAGGTTAATGCTGCAGCTTGAAGGAATATGAAATATACTGGGGAAGATACAAGAATAGATTGTTCCAGCACAAAAACCTGCGATTCTTGATAAATAACAGAGCATGGTCCCAAGCTGTCTCCTGGACTGTCTGGGCAGAAGGTATTTCCCCCAAAAAACCTCCAAGGTTTGTTTTCTGTTTCCCATCATCACGACTGCAGGCTCTTTGAGGCAGGGACTGCTCTTTGTCATTCTTAGTGCCTCGATATGCCACAGTCTGGTTCTGCCCTCTCCCAGGTGACCAGGGAGGTCGGTCATTGCAGTCCTAAGGTTATTTCTATGCCTCACTATGTCTCTATTGCATTATTGGCATCTATATATGTCTAAAGGAAAGAAGTGAGGGTTATAAGGATAGATAAGGAGTCGCTGTCACATTAAAGCTGTCCATCTGCAAAACCTCTGCCTGTCCTTTGCATCTCTGCACTATTTTGAGTTCCAAGGTTTGGCTTCATTCTGTTCCAGGGTCTCCCCTTCTTTTCCCCCCTTGTTCAACTTTCAGTGAATTCACCTCAAAACCTGAGCAAATTAAAAGAACTTGTGCCAGATCCATCAATACCTTTCTAAAACCAAACCCCCAAACAGCAGCATCAGAGGGTTGAGCTAAATGTGTTTGACAGGCAGGGCTTTTCCTGCTGGGCTTTAAAGTCCAGCCAGTCCTGACTATGCACAGGGATGGGGGGGTTCTCTTCCCACCCTTCCAAAGTGATTTAAGCCAAAAGAGGGATGCCTGATTCCTAACCTGGTGCAAACTGCAGGAAGGCGCAAGGCCGATGTTGCTGTGTCACAAACTGATCTTTCGCAGATGCTGAAAAGCTAGGAAGTGCAATTATAGGGAAATTGCACTAAGGCAAACAAGTACATGCCAAGTTCTGCCATTCCCCATTACCCACCTGAGCCCCTTGATTGTGGCAGACAACGCGCCATCTGCATGTGCTTTGTCAGAGGGGAAAATATAATACCAGGAGCAGTGAACTGGGGCAGTGGGAGAAGAGGGGGGAGGATGCAGAAGGAGCAGGGACCCAAGAGCTACTGCAAAGCCATGGTGGTGTCCGAGAGCTGTGCTAGCTCAGGAGTTGTGGTTAGATGAGACCTGCTCCATGGTGACCCCAGATAGGGTGATCTCAGGGCTACCATATAGAATAATAGAATGGTTTCGGTTGGAAATGACCTTAAGATCATCCACTTCCAACCCTCTGCCATGGGCAGGGACACCTCACACTAAACCATGTCACCCAAGGCTCTGTCCAATCTGGCCTTGAACACTGCCAGGGATGGAGCATTCACAACTTCCCTGGGCAACCCATTCCAGTGCCTCACCACCCTCACAGTAAAGAATTTCTTCCTTGTATCCAATCTAAATTTCCCCTCTTTCAGTTTGAACCCATTACCCTTTGTCCTGTCACTACACTCCCTAATGAAGAGTCCCTCCCCAGCATCCTTATAGGCCCCCTATTATATTATATTATATTATATTATATTATATTATGGAGATGCTGTTTCCTAACCTGTCTGGATCCCACTATTCCTGAGGTACCAAAGCATTAAAAAGAAGGAAACAAATAATCAAATAGCACGGGAGGGCAGGGAAGGGAAAGAGTTAGTCATGCTCATTGAATCTCAGAGATAGCTTGGTTTTGTTTTCAGCTGAACCCTGGGTTAAGATCATAGAATCACAGAATGGTTTGATTGGAATGGACCTCAAAGCTCATCCAGTTCCAACCCCATGCCATGGGCAGGGACACTTTCTAACAGACCAGGTTGCTTGAAGCCCCATCCAACCTGGGTAGGCTTGTCTCGATTCAAAGAACCTGGATTGCAGTTACAATACTCAGTTTTGTCAGTACATTATCACTGTGATGTTTTTCATTTATCAAAGTCTGAATGTCCCAGAGGGGAAAAGTGAGGAACAGGTTTTTATCATTAGTACCATTTTTATTAGTGGTATTTGGAGTAATGGTTGCAATAAAAACCTGAAGGGAAATTGTGGTGATTTGTATTAAACTTCCCTAAAACTGGGAGCAGGCATATTGGGTGGCCTGGTAGGAGCTGCTCATCCCACCCATCACTCCCTTGCGGTGTGGTCCATGCTGGGAGCATCTGCAAGGGACTCAAGCATCCTCCTGTCTGGAGCTACCCAGATACGTTGTGAAATGCAGAGGTGCTGGGCAGGGGGGAAAGAGACTGCATAGCCACGTGCTCAACCATTTGGATAGTGCATGTGGAGCAGAGGGCAGGGAGGCTCTGCCCCTCCAGTCCCTGCATAAATGCACTCATCACAGTGACAGAAAGTGAATTCTGGATCAGTGTCCACCAGAAATCAAGGGCTGGAGCAGCTCTGCTCTGGAGCCAGGCTGAGAGAGCTGGGCTGGGTCAGCCTGGACAAGAGAAGGCTCCTGAAGGGGAGACCTTAGAGCAGCTCCAGTGCCTAAAGGGGCTGCAGGAAACCTGGAGAGGGGCTTGGGACAAGGGCCTGTAGGGACAGGCCAAGGGGAATGGATTTAACCTGCCAGGGGGGAGACTGAGCTGAGCTCTTAGGCAGAAGCTCTTCCCTGTGAGGGTGCTGAGGTGCTGGCACAGGGTGCCCAGAGAAGCTGTGGCTGCCCCATCCCTGGCAGTGTTCAAGGCCAGGTTGGATACAGGGGCTTGGGGCAACCTGCTCTAGTGAACGGTGTCCCTGCCCATGGCAGGGGTTGGAACTGGATGAGACTTAAGGTCCCTTCCAAAACAAGCAACTCTGTGACTCTATGAATACTGCCCCCCTTGTTACAGAACTGCCCATTAATAAGAGTGGAACTGAAGAAAGGCAAATCTTTAGAGAGAGGAGGTGCTGGAAGGAGCTGCTATTTCCCTGCTCTGGTTACACTGGCACACCTCTGCATCCATCGGACCCACAGACTGGCCCATATTTCCATGCAGCAACATGCCCAGGGTCAGGCTGAGCATAGTAAGCAAAAGGAAATGGTTTCTCTGCTCAGATTTTGCTGCCTGCACCAGTCCAAGGAAGAATTCCTTCTAGACAAAAAACCACATTGCAGCTTGTCATACAAACCCATAGACTTTTATTGTCTGGGAGCAATTCTACCCAGTATCTGAGTCTGAAGGGACTCTGGGGGAAACGGGGACCTTCAGCCTCCAGGCAGCCATAGGCCAGAGCAGTCAGCTAAAGAGAGCCAAAAATCCCAGCCTTCATCCCAAGCTAGGTCTGGAGCTGTTCAGGCACATCTTTAGCTCCCAGCAACAGCCTTTATGAATGCAGTTACCTGATTCCTCACCCAAATACACACCACCTGCCCAGATACATTCCTTAGGAGACTGTCTTGAGCCTCCTTAGAGCCCATGACATCAAAACCAATTCAATCTCGATGTGTGATGTGTTCAGCTCTTTGCACCGCTCTGGACATGTGTATAACAATATGGGTACTCTGAGGAGCTCATCTGCTCCAGCTCCCATTACACATGCAGAAGTCCCTAACTCCTCATCTGCTCCATTTCACATGCCTTTGCAGCTACTGCAAGATCCCCTTGGGGTGGGAGACAGCCAGAACGGTTCTCTCAGGTCCCAAAGCAGTAACACCCCTCAGAGCATTGCCACGAGTTGCCTTCTTGCTTTTTTCTAATCTGAAGCTTCTACCACCCGACCATTTTGAGCCCTGTGTAGTGAGCAGAAGAGCATTAAAGGATTTCCTCTGAGCTCGCAAACTGCTTTGTTTCCCTGTTTACTGTTCCCAAAAGGAACAGCGGAGTGCAAAAGCCTCATTCCCAAACAAGGGGATTAGTGTGAGTTGTGTTTCCTGCTTGACTCTCATTTCCATTCCCCAAGTCCTGATCAGAGCCAGAATACAGCCAGGGCTGCAGAGAGAATCTCAGATGTGCTCAGGAGCCCCATCCAGCTGACAGCATGAATGCAGTGCAGAGCACAGGAGGCCCTTCTCCATAGCCACCACCCTGAAGCACTGCTAAAACCAAAATGGTCCATTTTTAATAAGGGTTTCCATCAGAAAAGAATCACTTGTGTGTCAGTCTCCCTTCTATGTACATTTGGCACCGGATGCAATCAGCATGACTTTGGATACAGCTCTATGTGGCTCCTCTGAGCGGTGCTGCTGAGCTGCACCCAGCCTCTCCTCCACCCCACAGTAGTGCCTGGGGAGCTCCTGTTTCATTGAATCACAGAATGACAAATTTCCTTTCACTAATTTATGGATTATTGGCAAAATTAATGGTACAAAATAAAAGCTACACTGGGAGCTGGACAGGGTTTCTCTGGTGAGGGAAGAGCTGGGGTTTTAGAAGTTGAGGATCTTCGAGAACAAGGAGAATCCTCATTTCAGGAATGCTCATGGATGCATCCTGCATGCCTGTTAGCCATTTCAGTGCTGTTTGCTCTCATCCTACAGCATTTTAAACCTGGTCTGGCAGCACTCCAGCATCCTGAACTTGAAAGACATAAATACTCTTTCTGAAGTCCATGGTTATTGCTAGGCTGTGCTGTGAGGGATGCCTCTGTTGGAAGGAAGGGAAGCTGAACGCGTGTGGCTTTGGGTGTAGCTATAGCACATGCAGCCCGATGGGCCTGTGCTTGCCCAGGCAGATCAGAGCGTGGCATTGCAAGGTGTGATCCAGCTTCAGTCATGCCAGGAGACGCATGAATTGCCCCTGTGGACAGGAGGTGGGAGATCACATGCGTTGCTTCTCCCTTCAGTCCATCAAAGGCTGGACAAGCATAGGCAATAGGACCACGTTTAAGTGGTTTAAGCATGTTTAAGTGTGTTTTAGGTGAAGAACTGACTGTGATCAAGTGCAAGAGTGTTTGTTGAGCTTATGTGCATGCATCACATAAATGCAGAAGATGAACTTCCACTGCCAAAAGGTATTTTTGCCTGAACCCTAACCCTGAGTGGAAGGGAAGATAAAAACCTGAGCATGCATGTCACTTCCTCTAGTCTAAAAACTGCATTGGCAAGCTGACAATTGGCAACAGACATCAACGGATGAGACTGGGGTTTTGCATTCCCATAAATTTAGTATGATTGGTCTAATTCAGGAGTTTACAAGCAGTTCCCTTGTTTGCATCAGATCTCAGTATAGCACCTCGTGCTTCTTTCCATTCCTGACTGCACTCCTTCAGGGCATGGATAGCCTTCCTTCTCTCTCGCTCTGCTCCAGTCATCCTGAAGTCATTCACCTGGCAAGCTAACGTGAGAATGCTTCCTGTCTTTATAGCTGCTTTTATTGCAAGGTAGGATGGAGAAAGAAGGGGAAGATCTGGCCAAGGAATTGAGCAGTGTACCCTCCATAGAGCACCAGTAAATACATCATGAATGACTGGCATCATCTGTCCAGAACCCAGGCCTGGCCATTAGGGAATTTACGAGTATAAGGTAAAAGATGCTTTGCTATTGGTTTTAGATTCAGAGAGGGCAGAAGTAAGGCTGTCTACACACCCTTGGCAGTTGCATGGATGACATCTGAGGGTTCTGACTTCCAGGTTGCTTGCATATGCTTCCTTTCAAACAGAAAGCAGCCTTCCAGTATCTGAAGGGGGCCTACAGTGATGGCCAAGAGTGATGGCCAAGAGGGACTCTTCATCAGGGACTGTAGTGATAGGACAAGGGGTGATGGGTTCAAAACTGAAACAAGGGAAGTTTGCATTAGATATAAGGAAGAAGTTCTCTACTGTGAGGGTGGTGAGGAACCAGAATAGGTTGTCCAGAGAAGCTGTAGCTGCCCCATCCCTGGTGGTGTCCAAGGCCAGGTTGGACACAGGGGCTCAGAGCAACCTGCTCTAGTGGAAGGTGTCCCTGCCTGTGGCAGGGGGTTGGAACTGGATGAGCTTTAAGGTCCCTTCCAACACAAACCAGACTGTGATTCTATTCTAAAGGAAGGCTGCCAGGCTACTGTGGGTGTAACCCACCATGACTTGGAGACATTAACGTGTGGGGCTATATCCTGTGACCGACAGTGGTACCGTGCTGACAGGAGGGCTGCTGGTGAGTCCAAATTGCAGAAGCAGGAGGAAGAAAACCAGCATGAGATGCTGGGACCAACCCCACTGCATTGTCCTGGATCCAGTGTTGCTCCCAGCCCAGGCCAGCTGCCATCTTCGTGGAACAATGGGAGCCCTGGGGACAATGTCATCTCCTGCCTGGAAGCTGCTCCCTGAGATCTGCCCCCTTGGCACCACTAGGGCTGTTGTGGTTTCCAGACAAATGGACATATTCATATGGGGCTTGTGAAAACTTGGTCATTTCTGGCCAGATGACCATTGAGAATATCCTGCTTATTTACTTCCCTCTCTCTGGAATGGAAATGAATTCTGGTTGCATCTTCCCTCTAGATGTACACAGCTTTCTGTTTGGTTTTGAATTTTGTTGGGATTTTTGGGAGAATTTCTAAAAATAGGTAAGAATTCTTCACAAAATAGGGGGTTCTGAAGTGCTCCTGTTGCACAGAGCACAATTCCCTTCTTCACTCTTCATCCCATGAGCATCCCATTGACCGTGTTGAGAAATCAAGCCCAGATTGCCTGATCTCACCCAATTCAGGTCTGAAGCCACACCAAGCTGCTGCTAAGTGCACTTGAAAGATCCATTTCCAGACACCTTCAGGACTGGCACTGTGTCACTGCATCAGCTTGAAACGTGCATGGTGATTGGTGTCTGATGGTACTGACAAAGTCTTCCGTTAAATTATCTGCAGATATAATACTTGCTATTCTCTAGTTCTAACAAAGCAAGCAGGAAATACTCCCTTTCCCTTCTTTCTGACACTGTTAGAGGCTTCAGAGCTAAGTTTCTGCTGTCTCCAGTCTTTCTTAGAAGAGGCTGGGGGTACGGAGGATGTGCAGTGTATGGTAATGTGGAGGTAGGCACAATTTCATAGAACTGTGGAATCATAAAGAACTTATGGTTGGAAAGGACTTTAAGATCACACTCTTCTCCCAGGACTTTGTGAAACTTTGGAGCTGGACCCACAACTGGACATTGCAGTGCTGAGCATCACAATGACATAGCTGCAAGTCCATGGGGAAATCCAGCTTTGGATCCAGTTCTGGGCCAAACTGTGCAAGACATGGGCTTATCTCAGTCGCAGGTAGGTACTTGCACTGTTTGCAGTCACCTGTGAGCAACATACAATGAAACTCCTGCTTTCCCCTTGCAGTTCCTGCTCTGTCTCTGGGCTTTGGTGCAAAACTTGTCTCTAGTGCATCAGTTACAGGAGCTTGGGAAGGCTTTTTTAAGCGGATATCATGGAGGGATTGCAAAGGCAACAGGCAGCAAAGGAAGCCAAGAAAATCTCTAGGTGGCACTTCAAGTGGGACATTAAATCAAACGAGTGACCTTATTCATGAAGGCAAGCATCACAGTTATCCTGATATGTAAAACTGGTTTTAATCCTGAAGTCCTGGTAAAGGAAAAGGGTGTTTGCAGCTCTCACTACAGGAAGGAAAGGGGCAGGAGCTCCATGTCATGGTTTGAAGACTCAGTTTAAATCTAGGTATAAATCTGAGGCTGAAGAATCATTGTATGTCTGGGAGATGACAGGCTGCAGCCTCTTCCTTTACTTGCCATGGACTTCTTTTAACAGGGGATTTTGTTATCTCTTGACTGTGCTCTTGCCCTGCATTTATCTATGTCTGTGCATCCTTTAATCTGTCTTTGGCAGAAGGTATAGACACGAACATAAACTGATGCTTGTTCCTGCTGAGCCCAGAGACAAGACCAGTGCAGTGTGGTGGCACAGAGGCACAAGCACACGTGAGAATGAACTGGACACTGAGATTCACTGGGGCTGAGGTTGGAGCAGAGGCACCAAATCCCGCCTTCGCCGCCTGCTCCCGAGCTCACAGCATTATGCTGGTGTCAGTACTAATTAGGCTTTTTCAAGGCCTGTTTGAGCTTTGATTACCAGCTGACAGGTATGTACAATCCCCCTTCTGGGGTCTGTAACTCCCTGCAAATCATCAAACTGTCTTCAGCCAGCTTTGGACCAGAGGAGTTTTGCCAGAGGCATCCTGCATCTGTTGCATCATATACAGTACATTAAAACCATCTTTATTGCTCTTTATAAAGAAACCACAGTTGTTAGAGTCCTGAATGCTCAGCCCTCATGTACTTCCTTGCATGTGTAGTTATTTGCCCATGTTACCCCCCACTGCTTTGAGACATACTAGTACATAAGGCAGCTAATCATTTAAAGCTATATTCATCCTTCCTTTTGGAAAGCAATAGTGGCAGATACATAACGACATGCTGGATCAAGGAGGAGGGACTGATTCAGGCCCATCTGTAATTTATCCAGTGGGAAGTGCAGGGGGAACGTCTTTGTTCATTTGTCTTATTCAAACATGCCTATCACATCCTCTTGATGTCTGTGTGATGATCTGGAACAGGGGGGAGGGAAAAGAAATTAGAGAGGAACAAATTGATGACATCCATCACAAAAGAGATGGAGTCCGCATCAGCACCCAATGGAGAGCAGTGGAGCCTGTCCCCTTGGAGAAGGGCCATGGAGCGAAGGCTTGCCAGGGCCACGGGTGGTTTCCACTTCACACCCCTGAGTGAGACAGGAGGACATAAGTAGGGAAACACATGTGGGGAAACAAGCTGCTCTACTTGTGCACTTGTCAGGATGGTTTAAGTGGATGTAAAGGGAAGGTTTCAGATCAGACCATTTATAAAACCCTAAGTCATAGAGTCATAGAATGGTTTGTGTTGGATGGGACCTTAAAGATCATCCAGTTCCAACCCCCTGCCATGGGCAGGGACACCTTCCACTAGAAGGAGGATGGGTATGGGTAGATGTTCTTGTCAGATGTTCACATCAGCAGCCACTTTCTTTTTCTCAGTCTAGGAGGCTTTCAAAACAAATCTAGCAAGGCCAGTTGGGAGGATTTGCCCTTCTTCAGGTAGTATTATGGGATTAATTAAACCTTGCAGCATCCTGAGGCTCCATAGAATAGAATCATAGAATTGTTAGGGTTGGAAAGGACCTTAAGATCATCCACTTCCAACCCTCCTGCCATGGGCAGGGACACCTCACACTAAACCATGTCACCCAAGGCTCTGTCCAGCCTGGCCTTGAACACTGCCAGGGATGGAGCATTCACAACATCCCTGGGCAACCCATTCCAGTGCTTCATCACCCTTACAGGAAAGAATTTCCTCCTTATATCCAATCTAAACTTCCCCTGTTTAAGCCTGAACCCATCACCCCTTGTCCTATCACTACAGTCCCCAGTGAAGAGTCCCTCCCCATCAGGATATGTAGCTGAGACTGCCCCTCTTGTACATAGCAGCAAACCCAACAAGGGGGGTTAAGTTTTAGGAAGGCTGCAGGGAATCAGTGTCCAGTTCTGCAGGCTAAAGCTGTTTTGGGCTGTTGCCATTTCACCATTTCACTAGCGTTCAGTGAGCAGCAAGATCTCCTGTGGAGAGCAAGACTTTGCCGTGACTGGTTGGAGTTTGAAGCAGGAATTAGGGCACAGCTGTGGGATCCTTGTCCTTCCTTCCATCCATTCCTTCCTCTGCCCCAGTGATGTGCTGAGCCCCAGCACAGCAATTCCCTCTCCCACAGCTCCCCATCCTTTGTTTTGCTTTCAAAATCAGTGTTCTGGCTAACATCATGGCCATTTGCAAAGTGTATGAAATATTCCTGCATGTACCAAGGTGTCACATTTAACATGCAGCTTCTGGTTTTAAGGCTATAAAACCAGAGCAGCTCCATACAGGCAGAAGATGATGCACTGACAGCTACAAGTGGAAATGTTTCTGTGTTTTAGTCGAAGGGAAATTAATGAAGACGTTCTTTTCACTTCCACTCAGAACAACATCTCCGTTTTACAAGTGAGCATTTCTCACCAAGTGGAGTTTCAGCTTTCCATCACCCAGAGCTGCCAGCAGCAGTTTCCAAGCCCCTTTATTTATACAAGTTACAAAAGCAGAAAGGTCACTTCTCTGTGCATCTCTCAGGCTTTAAGAAAAACAATGAGGTGCCCAGACATCACTGGAAGAACCATAAAGCTTTGACAGACAGGCAGTGTTTCATACTTAAACCTGGTCTCATGCCAAACCTTAATGTGAAAGCATGAGAATGGCAAGAAGAAATGCCATTATTCGGTATTTCCTGCATGGTCTGAAATCTCAGCATCTCCCCAGACTACGAAAGCTAGTGGACAATTCTTTCTGTCCAAGACAAATCAAATGTTGAAGGAAAACGAACGAAAAATGGCATCTTCTCTATTCTTAAATTCATATTTTCAACATAGCAAAATCTTCAAGTATTTTCTCATCTTGGCAGTTGAGTTAAGCATAGCTTTTAATCAGAATCCATTCCATTCAACTGAAGCAAAATAGAAACTGAGCTCGGATTTTAGCCATTCTGAAAGAGAAGGAAAAGTAAAATCATTTTTCCTGACCACATCTCATGTGTAGGCAGAACAAAAGGCAAAATGCTGCTTCCTGGTGCACCTATGGTCACACATCTATAGCAACAGGCTGCTCTGATATCACAGAAATACCCTTTAGATTTGCTTCTTGAATCTGATCCATATCAATCATTTTAATAGATGCAAGTAGGAAGTGTGTTGCAGCACCTTGGTTGGAATGAGACTAGGTTCAAAAGCTTTTCTGCACAACTGGAATTTCCTATTTCTATTGGCTTGGCCTGAGCATCCCTCAAAAAGAGACCTTTTTCCCTGTAAGTCCTAATATCTTCTACCTGGTCAGTAACATCATGTGAAGGAGCCACTTTCCAAAGCCTGGATGCTGTATTTCAGCATACAAAGCTCAAACCCACATCTGAGCGTCTCAACAGATCAGCGGCATTTGCGTACAGAGGGAGAAGAGATTCAGGGGGTGAGCTCATCTCCATTGCTGGTGGCAATCAGAGGCCCCAAGTCTTGTACATCAGTTTCCACAAACTTAATTTTACTGACTTTCTTGCGGTTATTCCTGATTTATGACAATAGGAGATTAAAATGAGGCTCAGGGAGGATAGCTTCCTGCTGAAATCCCCGAGACCAGATCTCGCATTATTTCACATCAGAGTAAACGGTTCCTTTGGACAAAAGAAAACCCATGAAACAGATAAATGCTAAGACAGATGGGTTCCTTCAGAGCTTCCTTACTAATCAAATACACCAGTGTCGTCTTCAGTAATGTGATGGGCAATTTAATATAGGATATAATTCATGGGGACTGGGGGAGACGGCCCAGGACCCACATCTCAGTGGATGGTGATGTACATCCTGATGATGTGGAAGGGTGGTCCATGCAGGTATTCTGTACTAGTTCTCCTTCCTCATCATCATTGTACAGACAGAACAGGAGAATGCAAGGAGCCGCTGCAGAAAGACCAAGTCAGGAGGAGAGAAGCTGTCAGGAGTCAGACATTTGTGGTTAAGACACAGGGAGGGGGGAAAGATGATACGTGCCATTTGCAGAGATGCTTTATTTCTGAGAACAAATAGGGAGGAAAAAAGGCATTTCAGGCGTTTGCAGAAAGAGCCAGAACAAGTGAACAGACCTTGGCAGTATGGTTCCCCCTAGAAAAGAACAATGGAAAGTCACAAAAGCCTCAGGACATTATTAAGAATTAAAAATAACAGCTCACAGAGCTGAACCTGGCACTCTCCTGCATCTGGCATGCACAGCTCTGCAGCAGTCCAAGGTGCAGCGCTGCCCTGCAGACCTCCATAGGAGCCACCACCACTGCGGAGGTGATCCATGGGAGGGGACCAACATGGGCAGGAATTGTGTTAGCAAGTACAAGCCTGGGGTAATAATTCATGTTGATGGGCAAGGAGTGTGTTTCCCATCCTGTACTTCCAAGGTTTTCCTTCTATTTGTCTTCAGGATGGATTAGAGCTTGGTTTTGAACAGAATCATAGAAGCAGGTAGGCTGGAAATGACTTTTAAGATCATCAAGTCCAACCATCCCCCAACATTGCCAAGGCCACCACTAACCCATGTCACTGAGGGACTCATCCACATGTTTTTGAACACTTCCAGGGACACTTCCCTGAGAAGCCTGTTTGAAGATTTTCAATGAAAACAATGGAAATACAACTTTAATGAGGTGGGCACTTCTTAGACCCACCCTAAGGAAGGGCTTTCAGTTTGCATCACCTGTGGCTCCAGAGAAGCCTTAGCTGCTGGCTGTCCTTGAGAAGGGGCATCCACCTTGATGACCTTCTGAGGAATGAGAAACTCTGGTTTGTGTTGGAAGGGGCCTTAAAGCTCATCCAGTTCCAATCCTTTGCCACAGGCAGGGACCCCTTCCACTAGAGCAGCTTGCTCCAAGCCCCTGTGTCCAACCTGGCCTTGAACACTGCCAGGGATGGGGCAGCTACAGCTTCTCTGGGCACCCTGTGCCAGTGCCTCAGCACCCTCATTGCAACCTGAGGAACTGCTCGAGCTGTTTAGAGCTGATGCTGCCTCTGGAGCTGCTCATCCACAGTGCCTCCAACATTACAACACCACCACACTGCCAGGGTCTATTTGCCTTCTGACAAATCCATCAGACACCAGTGAGGTGTTCTTCTGCACCTCCATGGTATCTTTTGCACATTTGGGCTCTCCAGATAACATCAGTTTTACCACAGTCCTCACTGAGTTCAGGTCTGTTGATATTTGTGGCCAAAATTGTAGTGACAGGACAAGGGGTGATGGGTTCAAACTTAAACAGGGAAAGTTCAGGTTAGATATAAGAAGAAGTTCTTTACTGTGAGGGTGGTGAGGCCCTGGCACAGGTTGCCCAAAGCAGCAGTGAATGCCCCATCCCTGGCAGTGTTCAAGGCCAGGTTGGACAGAGTCTTGGATGGCATGGTCTAGTGTGAGGTGTCAGGGGGGTTGGAACTGGATGAGCTTTAAGGTCCTTTCCAACCTAAACCATTCTATGGTTCTATGATTCTAAAAACGCCCTGCCTCCTCCATCCTGCCATCAAACAAAGGGGCCATCATACGACAGGCACCGAGATGCTGCAGCCAACAGACTGTTCTGTCATCTGGATCTACTTTGTTCAGGAAAACCACTTCGTTTACAAATATTTTTATTTAAATGCCTCTCTGCCCACTTAATTCAAGCTTGTGCTGCAAAGAAAAAGAGGAAAACTTCCTTAGAGAAAAGCAAAACACAAAGCCCAGGCACGGGGAACTGCTCCTTCGTTAATGCCACATTTTCCACAATGGAAATAATTGTCTCTCTTCACGTTTGACAGTAATCTGCAGTCCCAGAATAAAGAGGGCTCCTCTTAATTTTGCTTCAGGGTGTTTCCCATCTGTCAAAGTGGAGCAGGAGATGGCAGCCAGCCACAGCAGAGGTGCAGCTTGCCTGACTTGCTGCTTTTTGTTTGCTTGATCATGGTTGCAAAGGGTTTGAATCATTCCTTGACCATCAGGACAGACACACAAATACCTGTTGCTCCCTCATTTAGGACTGGCAAGGGAAGGCAATAGGCTTGTTAGAAGTGGTGTAATGGATGGCTTGTTTATGAGTCTTGGAGCCAGAAGGAAAGGCAATGTTTCACACCAGAGCTGAGATGTGTGTATCTCGGATAACCAACGTCTACAACACAAAATTGTCCAGGATTCACCAATTCTATGTCTGATTTTGTTTCCTTTTTTAGACATCTATTTGCAGAAACAGCAAATTTATGCTGGTGTTGCCAGGGATTTGCTTTTGAGCTAGCTGAAATCAGGATTCCATGTTTAATAAATACCTGTACTTGGAATACTTCATACAGAGAGTAATGCTGGGGAAATCCTGAAGAAATGCCGAATGGCTCTGACCAATTGGTTACTGAGCAGCTCTGGTACATCTGGAATTATCCAGTTCTTCTTCTACATGACAGGCTGAGAGGAGTTCTGAGATCTGACTGAAGAGGTCAAAAGAGACTATACCTTTCTTAGTGGTTGATAGTACTTTCATAAGCATGGTGCTTTACGCTTTGTGCTTAAAGAGTTTTCCTAACTATTTAAGTATAAATTTAAGCTTTAAGTATTTATTTATTATATGACTGTGGGTGCAATGCAAAGAAAGACAGAAGCAGCAGTTGATGTCATCTACCTGGATTTGTGTAAAGCGTTCGACACTGTCCCACATGACATCCTTGTTTCTAAATTGGAGAGACATCAATTTGATGAATGGACCACTCAGTGGATAAAGACCTGGCTGGATGGCCACACACAAAGAGTTGTGGTCATGGCTCAATGTCCAGCTGGAGACCAGTAACGAGTGGTGTCCCTCAGGGACTGGTGTTGGGACCGGTCTTGTTCAACATCTTCGTCACTGACATGGACAGTGGGATTGAGTGCGCCCTCAGCAAGTTTGCCAATGACACCAAGCTGTGTGGTTCGGTTGATACGCTGGAGGGAAGGAATGCCATCCAGAGGGACCTTGACACGCTTGTGAGGTGGGCTGATGCCAACCTCATGAAGTTTAACCATGCCAAGTGCAAGGTCCTACACCTGGGTGGGAGCAATCCCAGGCACAACTACAGGTTGGGCAGAGAAGAGATTCAGAGCAGCCCAAGGAGAAGGACTTGGGGGTGTTGGTGGATGAGAAAATGAACATGAGCCGGCTTCAGTGCACTTGCAGCCCAGAAAGCCAACCGTATCCTGGGCTGCATCAAAAGGAGCGTGACCAGCAGGTCCAAGGAGGTGATCCTGCCCCTTTACTCTGCTCTCATAAGACCTCACCTGGAGTATTGTGTGCAGTTCTGGTGTCCTCAACATAAAAAGGACATGGAACTGTTGGAACAAGTCCAGAGAAGGCCACGAGAATGATCAGGGGACTGGAGCACCTCCCATATGAAGATCAGCTGAGAAAGTTGGGGCTGTTCAGCCTGGAGAAGGCTGCATGGAGACCTCATAGCAGCCTTCCAGTATTTGAAGGGGGCCTATAGGGATGCTGGGGAGGAACTCTTCATTAGGGACTGTAGTGATAGGACAAGGGGTAATGGGTTAAAACTTAAGCAGGGGAAGTTTAGATTGGATATAAGGAGGAAATTCTTTCCTGTGAGGGTGGTGAGGCACTGGAATAGGTTGCCCAGGGAGGTTGTGAATGCTCCATCCCTGGCAGTGTTCAAGGCCAGGTTGGATGAGGCCTTGGGTGATATGGTTTAGAGTGAGGTGTCCCTGCCCATGGCAGGGGGGTTGGAATTGGATGATCTTAAGGTCCTTTCCAACCCTAACTATTCTATGATTCTATGATTCTATGAGATGGAGCATCGCTTTCCAGTTACAGCAGAGGCTAAGCCTTGGGAGAGACAATCCTCCTGCCTTTAGTGCAAAAACAGGTTTGGCCATTCCATAGTCCTAAGAATCTCCCCAGTGCACAAACTACAGCTTTGTCGCTCTCTTGAGTTGTGGTTGTGCATAGAAAGGAGGAAAAGCATAAAGCTTTCAATAGCAGCAAGGTCCTCTGAAAGTGAAACATAGTCTAAACACACAAGGGCCTGTGTAGTCCTTTGACACAGAAGATGACCAAAGGTTCTGCCACCCTTTGATACCTGCATAACAGATACCTAGGGAAAGGCAAACAAGGCAGATCTGAAGCACATATGCCCAGAATTCCAGCTATTTAATAGCTTTACATTTAACAGCTCCAGATGAATTTTTCCCTCAATTTACTCTTCTAGTACTATTTACATCCAAACATCCTATAACAAGGAATTCCATGGCCTAACTTGGGCTGAAGAAGTATCTCTGGGTGTTTTGAGTTGGTCACTAGCTGGTTTGGGGCTCTTTTTTAGGTCTCTTCTACTGCAGGGATAGAAGATTTGACTAACCCAGGTGGTGAGAGGACTGAATTCCATGTAATGGTAATTCTTTCCTCAGGATGAACCAGTTCTGAGAGTAATATCTGACTGTGGGCAAAGCTTGGCTTTTGCCAGGCAAGCTGTTAGGGATGCACAACAGGCAGAGGGAAGTAATTAAGTTGTCCCAAAGGGATCCTTAACACATGGAGGCTCAGACAAGAAGATCAGGTTTGGGGAATAATAACTGGGAGAATGCTGGCAGGGAAGGGGATGCAGACATCTGCACCATGTGGCTGACAGACCAGAGACAATTCAGGTCCAGGAAAGACCAAAAAGCTCGCTGTAAAGCTTAAAATAAAATCTGTGAAGGCAGGGAAAGGATTCCACAATGGGGCTCTCTGGGGATCTTTTCAAGTGAGCACTCAAGAGCTTAACATGTTTGGAGCTGCTGTTTGGTATCTGGTGTAAAACTAAAGCCACCCAACTCCTTCAGTGAGCATTTGGAAAAGCAATCCAAAGAGTTGGCATCTATTCCCCAAATGCATCAGGACTGTGTCAACTGGAATCTTCAGATCAAATGAGGGAAACTTGCAGATAAGCAGCATCTCAGAGACCTGATGGAGGTTGCATGTTTCTGAAGCCAGCCAGGAAAATGGGAATTTCATTCTACTTCGAATTGCCTCTTTTTCCATGGCTTCTGAAGCACTGGACCACATGAGCTACGGGTGGGTATCACTACAGGAGGAGATGCTCAGCAGTAAGGAGGAAGCTCAGAGTCTTGTGGCTTCAGTGACAATTCAGTTTGGCTCAATTTGGAGTCAAAGTCAGAAAAAGGAAGTGGGCAAGAGACAGCAAATGAAGAGATAAGGTTTCTGGATCACAGTTTAGTCACTCTTCCTTAGGGAAAGCTGTTAGTTAACACTGGAGATAACCCCAGTATTGTAATAAATACTGGAGCAGCTTCCTGCAGGGGAAACAGGCTGCCTGCAGTTGCAACAGGAGCCTTAACAGTGCCATCAGAGAGCTGCAGCTACAGCTAATCTGAAAACATGGGGTTTTAACATTAAAATTGAAACATTTCATCACAATTATTCTTAACATTGAAAATGTTTCTCTTTTTCTGTTTTATGTGTATGTTATTGCCTTACATAATGGGAGCTGCAGTAAAGAGTTCTTCATGCCCCAACTCTACAGATGAGATGCTGAGATCTCATCTATAGACTACAGATCAGATGATGCCCATGTAGTGATATGTGATGAGGAGTCACTGAAGGCATTGGGTCTTAAAAGTGAACAGTGACTTATGGCAGGTGGCTAAAGATCCTATTGCAAGTTTTTGGGGACAAAATACCGTATTTTTGGCTGAAAACTCCAAACTTTTTTTCCAGGCATTTTAATTTCTCAAGAAAATTTCAGAGTATCACACTGTGGTTTGGGTTGAAAAGGATCTTAAAGATCCCAGTTCCTGATTTAGGGACTGGGATCCCTCACAGCAACTAACTATTATTAGGTCTTGTTTCCAGCAGCAGGAGAGCAAGACAAGCTGGAGGAAGCCCCTCAACCCATGGCTAGAGCACAGAGGAGAGTGGTAACTGAAGTCAGTTCAAAGGGAAACAAGAACACAGATATTGTCTTGGTTTTCTGTGGTCTAATGGAAGCAGATGACCTGGGCTATGTAAGACATGGTTGACAGAAGTGCCGGTGTCCCCCTGCCTTTGTATCCTTCAATCTGATTCTTGATGCTGGGTAAGGACATGATCATAGGAGTCCTGCCTCACCCGCAATGCTGCTAGTGCCAGAACACACAATGGGGAATGACAGTCACACCATGCCTCCTACAGTGCCCTGTTTACTTTTCCCTCCTCTGCCTCTGCTTTGTGTCCACCCCCATCTCACTATGAGCCCTCTTTGGGTACTGTGGGAGTTTCCATGCTGGTGCCATGCAGGGGGCAAAGGAAGGAAGATGAACCAAGGACATATCATAGGTGGTTGTCCTCTTTGCAAGTGGAGTTTGACCTGAGCCATTAGCATTGAGCTCTGCCAGTGGCTGATGGAAGCACTTTGGTCCTGGAGTCGGACGTGCCCATCCTTCTCTGATAACCTGGCTGCTGACATTTCTCACCGGGGCTCAGGAAAAGGAGGTTTCCGTACCCTCCTGCGCTGAAGTATTTCAGACTTTAATGACTCAAGTCTGTGGAACAGAAGCAATAAAGATGTGGGAGAGAAGGAGGGGAAGCAAACTCTCTCTCAAAGGTACCAAAGTGTGTAACACCTCGTAAAGCAGTGGGAACTGGAGCTCGGAAAGTTATTGGAATCAAGACTTTCATCTCCTGTCAATAAAGCGTTATCAGCACCGAGCCCAATTTTCGGCTCTTAATTCCAGATGTGCACATTGGAACTTCGTGCCTCTTCTCATGCCGAAACCTGCAGCTAAGTTCAGGCCCTGGGGCAGATGGAAGGCAAGCTAGAAACCAGACACACTCCTGCCACTTGTGTCCAAATACAGGGGTGCTGGATTATGTGCAAGGTTTAATCCCTACTTTCCTGGGTTCCAGTCAGGAGGAAAGGCTGGGACCTTGGAATGTTCCCTTGAGGAGAATGAAATACACAGCTGAAATAATAGGAAAGGTCACGAGCTGTGGCTTCTCTGAGGTCTAGAAAAAGAGGAGCCATTCCATTTCCTGGATTCAATTATCCATAACAATAATTTTTCACTTGGAAAAATTACTTGGATGAAGGCATCTGGCTACATCTTTTCTCCCAAGGGATCACAGTAGGGACAGAAATGAAACCATACATTTACATAATACTGTGCCACAGCCCAGAAGAGATGAAGATGATCGCTCACAGTCTTCACTGACACTTATTCAACCCACATTGCCCATTGGTGGAAACAACACAAGTGTGTCCTGGTCTTCCCTGACAATCTCAGCCTGCATCTCAGTGCTGAGAAGCCAAATGTCACAAGCTTTAATGAGCAAATTAAAAGCTTTATGCCAGAAGAAGGTGAACGTTGCCACCCCTGGAGTACAAGTGAGGATCATAAGGCTGAGATACTGTTCAGTCAGGATGCTAGAGATAATATCTAACCCCCATTGCCCTTGAATGTAGGTAATTCACTGGACTGCCTAACTTTACACACCCACACTCAACTATGTTGTTCTATGCAGGTTACCTGAGAAGTCCTCTCCCAGCAGCAAGGGCACCTCCAATGCTCATAACCTGCCTTACTTTAGAAAGAGCGTGTTGAGAGATGTGCAAGTGAGGTGGAAGTGACATGTTTGAGTTTATTGACAGTAACAAGGATGTGCTATGTTGATGTCTTCACTGGGCAGTTACAAAATGTCCCCATTGCTTGTGTCTTAGGAGACCTTAGGGTGCACTTTGGCTGTCCATGGATTATGCTGTGAGATCTGTGTTTGAAGTCACAATGAAAGCAGACCAGATCACAACAGGACGAGGGTAAGAGTTGCACCAGGCACTTCTGGCAGTCTCTTTACACAGTAAAATAACTAAATGGCATGGCTTTTGGGGTAGATGAAAGAGTAGTGCTCTTGTATTTTGATCTCAGCTGCATAATTGCCAAGGAACAATCAGAGAACAAGCAGCTCCCTTCAGTAGCAGACAGCAACATGTTTTGGAACCAAGTGCACAGAGATTTGGAGATATTCCCGTACAAAAACCATGTTAAATTCTCTGGGAATCCAGAATTAAAAAGGCAAAGGGAGAAAGGATAAGGAAGAGAAAAGGACAGAGAAATCCCTCTTGTGAGTTTCAGTAAATCTTCATGTTCAAAGTGAAAGCGATAGAAACACTAAACATTTTATAGTGCAGCTTCATTTGTTTAGGCTTCCCTATTGAGCATTAAATTTTATGGCACTTTAAAGAGTGCTTGATAGTTTTGTAAAGCCCTGCATTAAACACACACGTACACACACACACACATGTGCATGTGCATATGCACACACACAGCTTTAACAGCCTCAGCATCTTGTAGTTGCCCAATACATTCTAATTTGACACTGTGAACTTAATGCAAAGCATCAGAAAACACCTTTCTAGGGGAGAAGCTTTTGATGTTAAATATAAGGAAGGTTCTTTAGGTTGGATATAAGGAAGAAATCCTTTACTGAGAGGGTGGTGAGGCAGTGGAATGGGTTGCCCAAAGAAGTGGTAAATGCTCCATGCCTGGCAGTGTTCAAGGCCAGGTTGGACAGGGCTTGGAGCAACCTGCCCTAGTGGAAGGTGTCCCTGCCCATGGCAAGGGATTGGAACTGGATGAGCTTTAAGGTCCCTTCCAATCTAAACTATTCTATCATGTTATGATTCTATGTTGAAAAGGAGAGAGGAGCAGAGGGAGAGTTCAGGACGCAAATAAGGGCCAATGGAGCCCACTCCGTCCATGTCTGGAGAGCCAGGTCTGTGTTCAGTGTTCACATGCATGTTTGTCTTCTCTGGAGGAGCTGCCACCATGTAGGATGTGTCTTTGTGCTGGTTTGCATCAGGCAGGGTGAAGGTGCAGTTGCACAGCAAAGTATCAGGCTATCAGATGGATGAACGTATTACCAAGGGGACTCCCAGGAGCTGGCCTGGCTTCGCCTGCACCCACATGTATTTGGATGGAAGGAACTGGCACCTTTCAAATGCTTTCCTTTCGTGTGCCCCGCACCATGCACCCTCCATACCTCCTGCCAAAGCCATGATGGACTTTTCATGCGGTAAGACAGAATAATGAGGTAGGTCTTAAGTGGGTCTGAGGCTCCAAAAGCTTCAGGGAAATGCTGTAGGCACTGAAGTGCTGTGCTTCCTTGGAAACGCCTAATCCCCTTCAGATGAGAATCTTTAACCCATACGACCCTCAGCCATGAATCACCCACCAAAGGCCTGACCCTCAGCATGCTTTCCTGTCAGTTCAGTGGTGGGAGAAGGGCTTGCTTTATGGCTTTCACTCAGGCACACTCTCTGCTTAGGACTTCAGAGGGAGACCATTTATCAACTTCTTTTCCTACCCCAACCTCTCTCTGTAACACCCTGAGCTCCTCACTTTGACAAGAAGGTGGATATCAAGCTGTGGATGATGCTGTGTTGCTGAACGGGATGTTTCTAGCTCCCCCAGCTAGCTCTGTCAGATGGGAGGCTGTTGATCCAAGGAAGCACTCACTGGGATGCTGTGCTATGTTAAGGGAAGTAAGAGGAGTGCTTATGGCATATGAGGAGAATCTCCATCAACATCTCAGGAAGGGTTGAGTGGCAGGATTGAGAGTCGAGGGCATACAGGAGTGCATGGTTTTGAGCTACTTTAGAAAGCATTCCTGGACCACCAAGCTTTCCCTTAGGGGTCTTGAGGTGAGCACTTTGATGCCACTGGGGCTCCAAGTACAGCCCTTGCTGAGTCTCCCTCTCAGCACAGCACTTCTGGATCTTCTTGGGCTGCTGGCGTAGCTCTGCTTCCATCTGGTCTACTCCTAAGTCCATATAAAATCTGCCTCATGCCATCTCAACTTGAATAGCTGGGATACACAATGAGACAAACTTGATGTGGGAAAGGCACTTCTGAGACTCGTCTTGCAGAGCTGAAAACAACTGAGAGAGAATAAATATGTTCTCCCATCAGGATGTGGATTTTAGTGCTTTTTTTCTTTTTGAGTTATTTGAATAGCCACTCTTTATTAAAATGAGTATCCAGATTCCTGTTACATCCTGAGGGGCTTTGATCTTACAAACACAAGGAATCCAATGAAAGAAGACTTCATGCAATGATATTTAGCCAAGGTTTACGATCTAAAAAAAGCAAAGACATGATGCTTTTACCACAACTGGCTTTTTGTTCACTGATGGTGGTGTTGTTAAAACACTGAATGCCTTTGGGAACTGTTTGGCTTCTCTGCTTTATCTGCTGCTGAACATGCTTTAAAGGAGAAGATCATGAAGGCTTGTCTGCTGTGAGAGCCAGGTGGTTTTGCTGTCTCTAGATGCAGGTTAGAGTTGCCTCTGAATTGCAGCTTAAAAGCTGGCATTTCACAAGATTTAACTTTGTGTTGCTGCAATTCAAGGACCATCATGTACACACATAGCTCTTGTCTTCAGTGTAGCTTCCCCAGGCCCAGTGGCAGAGAAGAACCAACAGCAGAGACTCATATACCTGCAGTGCAAGACCATGGACTCATAGAATGGTTTGAGTTGGAAAGGACCTTAAGATCATTTAGCTCCAGCCCCGCTTCCACAGGCAGGGACATCTCACACTAGACCATGTTGCCCAAGACTCTGTCCAACCTGGCCTTGAACACTGCAGGGGGGACTCTGGTCACTTACCTGGCCCGGTGATAGTCCACCATGGAGCCTATGACCTGGGAGGTAACCAGAGGTGTAGAAAGCTACACCAGAGCTGTAGAGGGTATGCTGCAAACAAGCTCCATGCAGTGCTGTACAGACATCTGATGATGTGGCAAGAGGTGGGACAGAGGATGACAGCATGGAAAGAAATTGGGAACAGGCTTTCCCTTCTTTTGCTTCCTACTCTAACCACTTTGCTGAGATCACAGGTTGGCCCTCTAGCACAGATCCAAGCTCAGCTGTATTATAGAACCATAGAATCATAAAATCATAGAACAGTTAGGGTTGGAAATGACCTTAAGATCATCTACTCTTGCTACTTCGTTCCTCAGTCACAACATCCACCACCAAGCACCTCACCTGGCCAAGCCAAGCCAGGAGGCCAGGCTCCTTTGTCCCTTGTATAGTCAATGTATAGAGACAGGCTCCTCCTAAGGGCAAGCAGAGCATTTCAGTCAGGTTTCAGCTCTACTAAGACACCAACTTCACTTCAAATCTGTCACCAGAAATCATTTGGGTTTTTAATGAAACTGTCCACAGGACAGTGCATTCACTGGAGGTTTTTTTTCCATCCCAAACATGTTTTAAAGACAAGATTCCAAAATCTCTGTGACGGGCAGGTCTGCTAGAAGCTGTGTGCTGTAGGCAAGGGACTAGCAAATTAAATGCCTTTATTGTCCTTGCAACTTAAGAAGCTAAAGATGGGATTTAAATAGTGGAGAAGATGAGTGTGATAGAGTTGAACATGCATATGCTCTGTTTTGTATTTGTTATATTATGGAAGGTTTCCAACAGCACAGTAAGAGTGCTTAATACCTGCTTTCTTCTAGTGAGTCAGTTACCTTTAACTGTGCAAGTTAAACACCAGTATGCCTGATTTTCCCATTGAAACTGTTATTGGAGCATCCTGAAACACGGATCCCCAGCAGAGGTACTGCATGAGATGTCATCCTCCTGTCACACAGTGTGGGAATGGATCTCAATACCCTTATGCCTTGCACTATGAGTTTGACCTGAACTGGCACTGGTGTTCGGGCTGGCTCCAGCCCTAGGGAAGAGCAGCCCTTTATTGTCTTTGAGAACCCACCAGCAGGCAGGCAATGAATTATGCAGATAGGAAAGCTTTTAAAAACATGCTTCTAATTATTGAGGTGCCTGGTCGAAAGCCCCTCACTTGTGGTTAAAATGTCTTTTCTTGGGGCCCTCTCCCTTCCTCCTTGCTTTATTTTGATTTCTTATTCTTTCCGTCTTTCCTGAGAAGGAGGACTGGCTGTTTAAACATCATTAAAGCCAACTATTTTTCACAAGACATACGCTTGCAGGCATAACCCCATTGCACCGGGGACAAATACATCCTGGTCCCAGAGCTGTCATCACAACCATATGCTTTGTACTGTGCCTCTGAATGGATTCGTCCCAAGGTGAATATGGTAATGCTTTAAAGTAGTGTATTTGTTAAGTATTCTGTCAGAGGAGTAAATCAGAACAAGACAGTGTCACTTCTGCTGGGCAGGCAGGATCTAAACCCTCATGAATGGCAGTTGTGGGGACTCAACATTGCCCCACTTCCCTGCCTTGATGGTGAGGAGTGTGGGACCAGCACATGGAAGATGTTCCTGAACTAGCACTCATGAGCCCCATCAGTGTCATGAATCCAGATGTGCAAACTGAACTAAAGGGATGAAATCCCACTAGTTGAGGGCGGAACTGAGAGAAAAGCCAGGGGATCACTAGCATAATGTGTTTTCTAGATAGGTTGCTCAAGGCAGCCTTGCACCAAGTTAAATCATCCCTTGATGGACAGCATCTACTTCTTTTGAGCTTCTGTTGCTTCTGGGAGCTGTGACAGTACAGGCACCCAAACATTCCATGTCTGGCACATGTGTGTCTAAGCTTCACCACATCATTTAGCGTTTGGGATGTGGCAGCTGGGCACATATGAGAAAGAAGCAGCCACAAAGTCTGAACTCTCCCCAAGTTTGGGAGTACTCAGATCCCTGCGTTCGCTTCAGTTTCCTCTCTGGCTTCGGCTGGGAATGTTTGTGCCAGCAACCTAGAGAAGAAAATGAGGTCCATTGCACACAGATGCTTGGCCAGCTCTCAGTAATGAAACACGTCTTTATCGTCCACGATTTTTGATTTAAGGAAAGGGGCAAAACTGCCCACAGTTTGCAGAGAAAATAAAATATATATAAAAAAAGAAGCAAGCCTCAATGCTTAGGTTGTGAAACGCAGCTTCCTCGGGACAATAAAGACGTGTTTCATTATGGAAAGTGGCCGACCATCTGTGCGCGTTTGACTCGTATCCCTCAGATCTGGGAAGTAACAAGGCCAGTTTTACACTCACTTTGCTGACTGTAACTGCGCTGACGTGTCTGACTTTGTAAACAGTGCCAGCACTTTCGGAGGGAAGACCACATGCCTCCAGCTCCTCTGGGCACACTCTTCCTGTGGGGAGCCCTGCTGCTTCTCCTACAGTAGGCAGAGATGCTGCATGTCTGTGTTGCTCTGAAGGGCTCTTTCCCATGGTATTGGCAGTCTCTAATGTGGATGAAATGGTCTCAGAGGAGCAACACTTGTGCTTTTGTGGATGCTCCATCTCTGGCAGTGTTCAAGGCCAGGTTGGATGGAGCTTGGAGCAACCTGCTCTAGTGGAAGGTTTCCTTGCCCATGGCAGGGGGTTGGAACTGAATGAGCTTTAAGGTCCCTTCCAAGCCAAACCATTCTATGCTGTTCCATGATTCTATGCTTAAAAGGCATAGTGTGTCATGCTATCTTGGGCCAGAGTCACTAGGCAGACCACAATTTATTGGTAAAATCCTGCAGTGGCCTCTTGCATGCTGCTCTGCTCTTTGATCTGCTCACACTGATTTTCAAGCAAGGGAAAATTGCTGGATGGATGCTCCTGAAGCTGGATGCTTCTCATCTGTATGTAGTATATGGTAATGGCAGCGAAGGTGCCTGCACTGCCCCTGGTCCCCCAGCACTGCCCCAGAGCTGCCCAGTCATTCTCTAGCCCTTCCCTCTCCTTCTGACAGGCAGGAGGAGGCTTTCTGAGCCATGGATGTTTCTGCCTGCATCCCTGTGTTGGGCTGCCAGTGCTAAGAAATAGAGGTAACGGAAGATCCAACACAGGCAAAGATGGTGCTATGCTCTCAGAGTTTGGTTTTCATCAGGGATGCTGATGGAGAGTGAAGGACACTAGAGAGGATGCTGTTGGGGAGCCACCGCTTGCATCATGCTCTCCAGCCTGTGCCATGGATGGTTGTGCTGCCACTTGCACCTTCCCCTCAACTAACGCAGGCTACATCCCTCTGGCAACCAGCCCTCGACCTGGCAGTTGTTAGCCAGGCAGTACCTGTGTGTGTTGGTGCAGAAATGAGCAGGCTGATGCTAGAGGAGGCAGCTGTGGGAAGGGTGTTTTTTGTGTGAAGACAGATGGAGCAGAAGGTGAGATGTCCTGGGGCTGGAGTTGGGTTCTTCATGACATGGAAGGTTTCACCTCTCATATCTCACCTTTTGAAAGCCAAGTCTTCATGCAAATCTTTGGCTTTTACATTTTAAACACATCCCTTTATGTTGCTAAATCACTGCGTGGATTATGTGTCCATCTATTTCTGATGCTTCTCACGTCTATCCAAGTACCAATGCTGCCATTGAGTAGGAAAACCCTCCAATCTCAGGAGAGAAAGAACTTTGGGAACGCTAACAGTTGTTACCTACCCAACGTGATTGAAGATGTACCAAAATCTACTCAGGCTGCTCCAAACTCCATCAAAGACAGCAGAAAGACTCCAGCTGTGACCACCAGCCCTTGGATCTGGTCCTAAATGAAGCCATGTGAACGATCACAGGACAGAAGAAGCACAGCTCTTAGTGCACGATGTGGCAAAGATGTGACATTTCCCAAACAGCAGGAAAACTGATTTAAAAAGAAAAGAAAAAAGAAAAGAAAAGAAAAAGTGGTCAGAAGAGCACAACAGTGCAGGGGTTTCCTCTGTGTTGGTTCTATATGGCTATGGCTCAGGAAGGGTAATACAGTACCAGGAGCCTTCATTCCTAAACATGACACAAGGAGCTGGAATTGGTGTTTACACAGTCATTTTAGGGAAGGAAGAGAGTTTAATTTCAGCAGCACCCCAGCTCCACGTGTGCCTGGATATCATTACTGCAGGTGCAGGTCATCACAAAAACACCAATCAAATAGTAAAAACATTACGTTTCAGCTCAAGATCAAAAGAATGAACCAAACCCTCCACCCTGGCTCACCTGATGTGTCAGCCACATGCTTCAATACCTATTGCTTCAGGGTTATTCATTCCTCCAAGGCACATCTGTTTGGCTCTCTGGGAAAGCTGCGGAGCTTCTCCTCCTGTAAAATCAGCCTGCAGCAGCCTTCCTGGGAGCAATGCAATGAAACCAAGCTAGGATGGGGAGGTCTTGTAAAGGGCTATAGGCAAAAGCCCAAGGAGCAGCATAGCTCAGGTAACTGATACCAGTGAGCAAATGTCCATCCATGCCTACTGAGGGTCTGTATTACCCCTTTGGGGATGAGGTGGCTGGCCAAGCATGGGTGTCAATGCAATGGGAGAGATGGCAGCATGGCATTGATCAAAATTAAATGTCCTACCAAGGATGGGGTCATATACCCATCATTCAGGTCATTTTAAAGCTAGATTAGATAAGGAGTTGAAGATGACATGGCCTGGATCAGTCCAGCACTGGGTCTCCAGGGGAAAGCTTGAGATAGGGTTTAATAGCATTGCCCCCTCCCAGTTCTAATTTCCATTAAGTGGAAGCCTTTGTGCCTGCCAAAACCAGAATGCAAGGACTCTTTGAAATGCTTGGCTAAATGCTCTTCTCGCTTGCACCAGGAGAAGCATGGATTTAATTCCACAGCAATCACTGTAGCTCACCCAGGGCCTCTGCTGTTTGGGGCAGAAGTCTGCCTGTTGTCCCTGCTCTGTCCCTGTTCTAGCCTTCCCATAGGTGCTGCTCATGTCTGTCCAATGCACAGAGCACCCCATTATCCTGGGAACACTGGTCCCTGTCTCCACTGGGTTCTGGTGCAATGTGGCTTTCCTGGGGCTTTATTCTTTCTAAACTAACTAGCTGCTGGCCACTGAAATTGGTGTTTTAGAGTCACTAAATTGCATCTGCTTGGCACAGCGTGTCCAGACAAGCGAGGAAGAAAGGAAAAGGAGCAAGAGATTTGTGCGCATAGAGTCCAGGTCAACAGTGGTTTATTAAGTCCCATTAACCATATGGTCATGATTATAATAAAAGTCTGAGTTACGGCCAGTGACATGTGTAAACCACCCCCCCGCCCTCAAAACCTGATATATATATGATGGGTGTAGATTCAATGTGAACACAGACCTATATCACAGGGGTTTTTAACCCTTTCTGGTCCCCAGGGGAAAGGAAGAAAGACATGAACATAACCTGGCTATGTCTGATAATTCTCCAGCACAGCAAAGCCTCTCAGAAGATACTTCTGTTACTTCTCTCCTTTCCTTTAGGAGCTCATTGCAACTGCTTGGGTTGGGAGACGAGTCTTATACCACTGGACCCCACTAACTGAGATACTTTTCCATGTATCATCAATGGGCCCAGCTCTAGCTCCTACTCCATCTGCCTTGACAAGAACCCGTCTGGCTCCTCCTGAGCTGGGTGGGTGTAAATCAGAGCAGGATTTAGCCCTGCATATTTCTGAGCAGGTTTGTAATGGTCTAGCTCTGGACTGAAACACCTGCGGGCTGCTCCTTTTGGGTGAGAAAATATCCTTGATGCAGTGAAGTCATCACATTTCTGTGGTACCATCTATGGGAAGTGCTCACAGTACTCTGATGGTATGTAATGATTTGACACATGAGATGCAAAGGCTCTTCAGCTGTTTCATGGGTCAAAGCTGAGGCAAAAAGAGGCACTGGCTAACACAGCCATCCCTGGAAATGTTCCAGGCCAGGTTGGATTGGGCTTGGAGCAATCTGGTCTACTGGAAGGTGTCCCTGCCCATGGCAGGGGGCTGGAACTGGATGAGCTTTAAGGTCCCTTCCCACTCAAATTATTCTATGATTCTATATTATAAAAGATATTTCCATTTGCTGGCCCTGAGGAGAATTGAAATCCTCCAGGTGTGGGTGAATCACCATAAAGGGAAGGACAGACTCCTCACTCCTTGTCACTGATACAGGGTTGATCTGAAAAGCAGCAGAATTTGTGTCCTGCTCAATGCTGGGAGTGATGCTGATGGCTCAGGCTGGCACAGCAGGCAGGGGAGCAGTGGCTGGGGTGACTTTTGAGGAAGACTGGGAATTTGGGAATGATTGTATCTGTGTGCAGCAGTGGTCCATATGCAAAGCCTGTTGAAGACCATACCAGGGCCTGTTCTCCCATTGGATACTTCATCAGCCTGCAAAGCAAACACCATGGCCAAGCAGTTCTCAATGCCATCATGCATAAACCACATATCCATCCATCCTGTCTCCCAACACGGCTGCACATCCATCCTCAGCCCAAAGTCACGCAAAGCTCAGCTGCTAGCACTTACCTGAGCTCCCCACACAACCCCACCGGTCCCTCCCTTCACAGCTTCCTAAACCTCCCTTCTGAGGACTGATTTGCCTTGGGGACTCCAGTTCTGCTGGAGCAAAGGCCCCGGTCAGGAGCTCAACTCGCCTTTCCATCACTGGGAACTGCAGAGTTTCAGACAGCAAAGCTTAGGACATAAATAAAACTTGGAAAGTGCCGGACGTGCAAAGAAATGACCTAAAAGGTAAAAGTCAAAGATAAATAAGAACAGTCCGTGTAAACTGTGTGCTCATCTTAACAATAAACAGAGCGGCTGCCGCGGAGGAACTTGAAAGGGCTCCACTCTGCAAAGATGAATGGTTTGCTGAGCCTGCTCCAGGCTCCATTTGAGGGGCTTCGGCATGAGTAATTGGGTGTGAGAAGCTCTTGCTCACCAGGGCCAGAGCAGGCGAGCTCCAAGGAGGGGGGAACCTTGTGTAATGATCGCTGGGATTATTTATTGTTTCGTTTGCTCATTAGCTTGGCATCACCTGAAGTCTCCAGCCGCAGCACGTGACGGCTTTGAACTGGCGCCCCGGGTGTCGCGGACGCTGTGACATGTAGTTTTGATGTGTGCCCCGTAGCTCCCGTAGGATTTCCGCTCTCCGCTCCGCTCAGCCCAGCTGTCCAGCTGGGGATAAATCACCTTCCCCTCCCCAGAACAGCTTGGGGGTTTATTGGTATTATCTATCATTGTAGAGTCCTCATCTGGACGCGTGCAAGCTTACTGTCTCTCAACAGTGAGGGCAGGGTTTCAATGTGCTGGGAGAGCTGAAACATGGGGAGATAAACCCTCGTGGGTTTCCCCAGGCTTGCTATTCATCACAGGCAGCGTGCCAAACTGGAGACAGGCTGTGGGATGTGGGATGGAGCACGGTCGGCTCTTGCCTGCAGAGGGGCGAGCTCTGCAGCCAGCCTGTGCATTGCTCCCCAAGAGCACAGTGGGGTCAGCTCTGCTCTCTGTGGCTCTTGGCTGAACTTGCACTCTCTTTATCTCCTCAGCAAGGGGGAATCTTCCTTTGCTGGCATTGAGTGGCCTTAGTGGTGTTGGGAAGACGTGATGTTAGAAGACAAGACAAGGGAGAAAAGAGGAACTTGCAACGAAACTATCATAGAATCAACTAGGCTGGAAAAGACCTTGAAGATCATCAAGTCCAGTCCAGAGACAACAGCACTAGTCCAAAACAGCTGCACAAATGCATGTTGACTGATTGCAAATGTAACCTACAAGCGAGGATGTTGTCCAACATGTTATGGACTTGAGCAGACCATCTGCACAAAGGTAGATTGACAGTATCTTGGGCCATTAGCCACCTTTGTTGCTTAAATTTGGCACCAGTAGCTCCCTAATCTAAAGAAACCTGAGTTGAAAGTGATAGATAAGAGACCAGAGTCTTTAAGTCACTCATGAAAGTACAACCTCTGCCAAACTACATTGGCTGGAGGATGCCAAGAAACCTCCTCTGTGACTTGAGAAAGGTGAATCAAATTTCAAACTGCATTGCAGTAGCATTTACCCTGTCCACGTTCATAGAATGGTTTGGGTTGGAAGGCACCTTAAAGCTCGTCCAGTTCCAACCCCCTGCCATGGGCAGGGGCACTTTCCAGTAGACCAGGTTGCTCCAAGCCTCCTATATCCTAACAATGAGAATGAAACAACAGAATGAGAAGTTAGTGGTAAAAGAAACATGGGAACTCCTCTCTTCCTCCTTTGACTAAAACTAGGTCATTTGCAAAAGCCAATGCAAACAACTAAAGGTTTTCACGCGTAATAAAAGGCAGCAGGATTTGAGCTCTGCTGGGAGGAACCTTGAAAGTCCTCTGATGAGAAATCCATGGGTTGGACATGGAAAACTGGAGACCAGAAGCAAAAGCCTTTTAGAGGCTCCTAGTTGTTGGGAGAGAGCTCATGTCCTTAGCTTGTATCCAGCACAAGAGATCTGACACAGAGAACAGCAATAAGCAATTGGCTTGGCCATAAATGCAGACACAATGTAATGTGTCCAGGGTGAAGGATGTGAGCAACTTTAGAAGGCAAAAAGGGGTTTTTAAAGCTGTGGAGCCACTCACAAATATCAGATGGGTTTTCCATGAGTGCCCACCCAGGAAGCATCACCACAGCTTCTCTGGAGACAATCAGAATCACAGTGTTCCCACTGAGCACCCACCCTGGCACAACCATTCTGCAGATGCTGCCAACCTCTTCCTTACTCCCTTCCCACCTTCCCATCCCACTTCCATGCAACACGAGCAGCAGATCTCCCTTCTCAGGGCTGTTTTCCCATTTTTCCCATGTGATGCTCTGTTCTGTCATAAGCCCCACATATATGCCACAATCCCCTTGGGGATGCATGGCATGAGTGGCACTGATGGGTGATACCTGGATCCTGAAAAGGGATGTCCCTGAAATGCTCCTGGTGGCAGTCCCAGTTCTCTGCCGTCCCTCCCACACTGGCAGAGAGGATCACAGGGAAGGGCAAAGCCAGGTTTGGTAAAGGTGGCTCCATTCCCTTCTTGCTTGCTGTGAGCACACGCAGTAGCTCCATGTCTGAACCACCAAGGTGAGTGTGGATGCAGTGCCCAGCTAAATGGGCCTCGGAGGGGGATGAAAAGGCCCTGGAAGCCTTCAGAAACAGAGTGCTCCGGCTGGAAAACCCAAGTGCACCTCTGTGATGTTGGATGACAGACACATTAAAGGCATCTATTTCAGCTCCTTGGAGCCAGATGCCTCCTCCTTCCACTGCCGGGCAGAGAGCCGGCTCAGCATGGAGTTTTCTCTCCCATTTCCTAGGGATGTCAGTCAAAGCCAGGCTCTTGGAAGTTCAAGCGTGGCCAAAAGGAAGCAGATTTCAAAACACACCCCTCCCTCCATTCCCCCCTTCCTAGGCCTTTTGTTTCCAGTTCCCCCTCCTCCCATCAAAGAAAGGAACAAGAAAAGATTCTGGAGTCACCAACCCATGATCTATCATTCTTTCGGGGGAGTTTCTGCTAATATTAATCAACACAAGCCTCTCTCCCCACCTCCCCTGCCCCAAGGGAGCAGTGGGCTTGGAAAGCTGAAGCTGGTTTCGGATGGGTCTTGCGGCAAAATTCCTTAGTTCTCAGTTGGAGCAAGATGGTGCCGGGGCAGTTGCCAGGCTCGCTGAGATTCTTGGAAGATAAATGAGATCCACTGCCTTCTTGCCTAGTGCTGTGGAGGCACAGGACACCCAGAAACTCCACTGTTCGCTGCAACACAACTGGTGGCTTCATCCTGTGAATTAGGGCCAAAGTTCCCACTTTGCTGCCATTATTCCTAGTGAAGGAGATGAAGCTCCAGCTGTGAGCTGATGCCACCTTCTGTATTTTGCTTTTCAACCCTGGACTGGATTGCAGAAGCATAAAGTTTATATCCTACATATGTCAGCTGCTGACAGACCTCCAGGGGTGGCTTCCCAATGGCACAGAGTGAGAGTACATTTTCTGAAGCCACTTTTTCCCCTTTGGATCCCTCCCCCTGGTCTCTTCAAGGGGTGGCAGCAGAATGGCACAGGAACGAGCGGTTCCCCCCCCTGTGCCCAGTGGTGACAGCTTTGCACTGGGACATCAGGAAAATTTGGGCTGTTTGGAGGGTGCAAAGGGACTGAAATGAGGAAGAGAATATGTCTCATCCTGCAGTTTGTTCTCCCAGAAGGCACGAATGCCCCTGGTGTTAAGCTGCAGATGAGCCAAAGAATGTCTTTAGTGGCTGCCAAGTGGGACACTCCTGTTGATGCAGTTTAAAATGCTGGCTGCCTCCCTCCAGGCCAGGGCTTGGGCCCCTTGGTGGCAAGAGGCACATAAGGAGCTCCCAGCTCCTCCTTATCCGGAGGTAAAGCAGGTGTCCAGTCAGTGTTTAATCTTCTGGGGAAGAAATAATGACACGTTCCGGTTTCCAAGTAATACCAGAAGAAGCTCCTCTTCCCTCCTCTGTACCTGGCTCCCATGTCACACTCTTGGCTGTGGATGGATTCATTTTCTGCTGTGCCCATCATTGCTGTTTTGGTCTGTTTTGCAGAACGTCATTTGAAAAACTTCACACCCGTGCTGTTGATGTAATAGTAGCAATAGATTTACTCCAGCCCTTTAAAACAACACTGAAGGTCCTTGCAGGCTCTGCTGAATTCACGGATCCTGCCCTCAGCATCCCTTTGACTTTTCTTTTGTTATTTAGTTAATTTAAGCATCAACAGCTACTGAACAACTGTTTTACTAACCCTCCTGACAGCCTTAAAAGCACAACCAGGCAAAAGGGAGAACAAAAAGGAACCTTCCAAAACCCTGCGTGAGAGCCCATGTGCCCATGTGTGAGTCAAAACAAGCCACAGCAGAAGAATACGCTGAGGAAATAGTGTGACCTCCTGAACACTTTGGTTAAGACAGCTAGTCAATCTGACAGATGATGATGGTGACCTGAACTTCCTCCACTACCAAGAGTAGAGACTGCCTCTAAGACATACCCATGTTAGGGCTCAAAATGACTTGCAGAAGTCTCCTCCTGATGGCAGATGACCTTGTAACAATGCCTTTGATATATGCTACCAGCAAAATAGCTGTCCTTTCTCAATCCTGATCTCGAAAACACTCTTACCATACTTTATTCACTTGCAGCCTCAGTCTAAAGGATGTTGATTTCATAGTCCGTGATTTCTGATTTGGTGAGGCACAGACACAGGTTGCCCGGAGAAGTGGTAAATGCTCTATCCCTGGAGTGTTCAAGGCCAGGTTGGACAGAGCCTTGGAGCAACTTGCTCTAGTGGAAGGTGACCCTGCCTGTGAACTAGTTGAGCTTTAAGGTCCCTTCCAACCCAAACCATTCTATGAGTCAATGATTTTCACTTTGATTGTTTTATTATTTAATCCTGCAGGCATTCTTTTCTTAATTTCTTTTCCTTTTTTTTAGCAAATATTCAACTAAAGAGTCATAAATACTGATAGGATGTTGAGGACCAGGTTGGAATTGTAAGTGGCCCATTCTTCTCCCAGAGATCAGCACTGCCAAGGAAATGAGTGTAAAAAGGATAGCTAATATAGCCTAGAAAGGAAAACAAAATGGTATTTTGAAATGCAGTGCATTTCCAAAACTGGAAACAGTATTTTTGTGAAACAAAAGCTTTTTAAGATGTCTGAAATGATCTTAAAATTCTGCTGCACTGAAAATCATAAACATATTAGTTTTCATTTTTAGTTTAGGCAGAAAGGCAACTCCTCGGTGACGACATCTCCTGTACAAGCAGCACTGGGAGGCCGAAGCAGCCCTGGGTCTGTGTCTTTAAGAAGGAGGGATGACAAGGGGCTGGCGTGCAGCGGCTGTTAGCATTTCCAAGATGCTTTGTATTATGGCAGGACAGAAGAGTTGACAGTCTCTTCTCAGTTCTGTGGTTAGCTGGCTACAGGCATGCAGTCATTACTTTATATTAATGTGAGATGTGAACATTGTTTTGCTGGTTATAATTATTCTCCGAGTGGTACAACCTTAAAAATTACAGCTTTGGAGGATCTCTTTCTCTGTAGTTCTTCCTGGGAGTCCCTGCCTGGGTCGGTTCCCAATAATGAGATTTTCTAAGGGGGCTGGGAACTGGATTGATTGATTTATTTGCTTTTGGATGCTAATTAACTTTGATGTTCTGCAGCCACGCTCCTGGCTGCCATACTGCATGCAGGGGAACAGCAGGGCTGGGCCTCCACTTAGGAGAAGGACCCCAGCGGGGGTCAGATGGGAGTGAGTGTCGCTGGTTTGTGTTGCATTTTGCTCCTGAGCCAGAAGTAGAAACCTCTCTGAAGAATGTTTCTATTCACAAGACACCCCAATGGACAGGAGGAGGGCCATCCCTGCACACCAGGTGCTTCTAATATGGCCAAGGCAGATGGAGATGCCCCAGTGTGGGGCTGCCCTCCAGCACACTGGGAGTGGGAACTGCCCAGTCCCCCACAGGGAGCTGTGCCTTCTGGCAAAGGTTGTCCTGCAGCCGCCATGGCCCCTGGCTTCTACTCGGCCCAGGACAAAAGCAAGGCACAGACATCTGAAACAATTGCTTAAGCAGTGATGAAAGGGATCAGCCTCCCTTTATCTCCACAAAAGACACTGTGTCATCAGTCTTTGCACCATATTTCAGCACTATCCTCTCCACTGAGCTTGCCAGAGAGGGGCTGAGCAGCCATACAAGCAGATGTGGTGATGGGTTTAGCACTGTTGAGTCGAAGGCTTGGATGGAGACCAAACTGCTCCTCTCACACAGGAAAGAGCCATCAGCAGCGATGACCTCTGGTAACACTCAGCTCTCAACGGGATCTTAACCAGAGCCTTCCCCTCTGTCACCAGAGCCCCTCAGTGCACATTGAAACGAAGTGTTGGAATGCCTGCAGGCACACTCAAGCCCTGCTTTGGGTTCATGCTCCTGTAGCACGCTGATCCTCAGGCCATCAGAGGGAATTTAGGGAAGGAAAATGTCTAATGCCATGCACTGACATTCCCTCCTCAGCCCAATGGATTGTTAGCCATTTGCAAACACAGCAAAAGTGACTGGCCTTCATCTAGGGTCCAGAATGTGCTTCCAGGTCCAAGTGAAGCTGCAACGTCCAAACTGTTTGAGTGCTGGAAGTGCAAACCCATCTTTTTCTCCTTTACCACTTCCCTCTTCGCTCTCTTTCTTTTTTGTCTCAGTGCAAGGGAGGGCAAAGTGAGATAGGAATTGAGGGGTAGACTCATTTCTTCTGGTAATAGAGAAGAGAGATGTTTTGCAGAGGAAACACAACCCTGTGCTTACAGAATGCCATTTTAAGAGCCCTAGCATTAATGTTTACATTATTCTGCATCTACTGGAGCGACACATGTGATACCCACATTTATGGTAGCAGCCTCTTCAGCCATCATTTTGCCACACACTTCATAAGTCACCAAGACCTCCATGTTGCTCATGGAGCTTTGGCTTTGTGCCTCTTCTCCAACCAATTTGTACCGTACTCTGAGTATTTAGCAGCTTGCCACAGTGCAGGTCCAGGACATAAATCCCTTATGAGAAGCCGTGCTTTAAATGTCCACTTGGAGCTCTACGCTGCCAGGATGAAGTAGGATGTCCCCTGAGGCCATCAGAAAGTAGCCCCTTCCCTGTCATGGTAGTGGAGTCACCCTTAGAGCGGAAAGGACCAAGTGCCTACAGATGTTGCTTAGAAAGGACCTCTATCTTGAGTATGGTGGTGCATTCAAAAGCAGGACACAACATGCTACCTTTCCTTTCATTTGTGTCCAGAACTCTATCTGGCCTCAGTTAGTAATAGGTGACATAATAGGTTTGAGATCTGAACACAGCTTGGTAGCTGCTTTATGATCTCACATCTAGAAGCCAATGTACAAATGATGCCAAAGGAGAGGTGAATGACTAGAGCCCCAGTAAACCTGGACAATTCACTCCTGAGCAGGATGCATAGGGCCTCATCGAACTTAGAATGAGATGACAGCAACTCTACCCCACTAGGATGGATCTAGCACAGGTAGGTGGCCCAAGAGAGCAAAGTCAAACCATTTTCATGGTGCAGTAAGAGGTGGAAAGATGAGAAGGGACAAGAAAAGTCATGGGGACACCCATTCCTGATCAGAGCATGGAAGCAGCAGAGAGCTGGTGCTGATGCAAGCATCCCTCTAGACAGTAAGCAACATGGCGTAATCATTCATTCATAGCAAACTGAACGTTGGGCTCCTGCTCCCTCTCTCTTTCCAATCCAGGCCTCAATCCCCCAGGATTATTCAGATATCTGACTTCTTTTTAGCAGCCACGAACTGCACTAAAAATCCAGCTATTGGCCAACAGTCTGAACTGTCTGCGACAGATGACTGGGTGCTATGGGATCATTCTCCAAGCTCTCAGACACTGAAAAGACTGCATTTTTCCCAAAGCCTCCTCACTAACTGCCACATTTAATGAAGATACATACTGGGACAGTCAGCACCTTAGGTGGTGAGACCATCAGTCGTCTTCTGCAATGAAAGGGGCTCTTCTTTCACTCTTCTACTTACTGAAGCTTATTGAGAGAGACTGCAAGAGATGAATTATCCCAGCTGCAAAGTCTGGGCCTGCTAAGTCTCGTAGGGTGGCTAGCTGGGCAGCGCTATTGCAACACGAAGATGACTCAGCCATAGAGCATCTTTGCTGGCATCCCATTAGCTGCTGCGGAGACGGTTATTTCTCTATTGCTAAACAGAATCTGTCAGTGGCTTGGGGCACTTCTGTAACAGAGGCGGAATAGTAATTCAAAACATGCCAGACCAGAAAGCTAGGGCTCACCATATCAGACTCCTTCTGCCTAAAATATCAGCCAGTCCAGATTGTTCAGGGTGGGTGAACCCATGTCACAGATCCTTGTGACTTCAACCAGAAGCAGCGAATCCTTCCAGGAAAGCAGGATCCCCCTTCTCATGCAAAAGGCCTTGCAAATACAGAAGCAGAAGGGAGCAGAGAAATTCTCTGAGTGGAAGCTGCATCAGCAGAACTGACTCAGAAGAGAAATTTGCTTTCCCAAGTTTTCCATGGGGCGTCAGCTGCTCTTTTGGGTGAAGCGATGCTAGCAGGCAGCGTCCCAGTTACTTTCCCACTGTGGGAACCAAACCCTTTTAAAACTGTTTTGACTGTAACCAAGGAATTAGAGAGATGGATGAAGCCAGCCGAAAGTGTGACAATCTCCTAAAGGCACACAGATGGTGAGCAGACCCTGGAAACTGATTCACTTTGAGCGATCACTTTCCTGAAGCACATTTTGGACAGTTTTCAACCTCTCTGAGGACCTGAGGAAACCCGTAACTTCTCCAAGGCAAAACGAGGGGCAGGAGGGGAGAAAGGGGAAAAAAGCAGCATGATTTTTCCTTGAAACGCATATTCACACATAGTTAGTTATTTATGTGCCCTTTGACATTGAGAGGAGCTCATCTCTCAGGGAACGCTCACCCGTGGCTCAGCCCAGATGGAGGTGGGATACAGATCTCATTGCCAGGGCTAACCATGAAAAGATTTTTCCTGTTTTACCAGAAACCACAATCTCCCATAGTTCCCAGACCGCTCAAGTGATGTATAGCTTGGTAATTGTCCTGAAAGATAAGGGGAAGCCTCCTCTGTGGTTGCATTTGATACTGGCCTGATGTATGGGATCGCTCAGTGCTGGCTCAGTGGAGGGTGTCTAGAGACAGCGTGGAGGATGCCTCTCTGCCTTCTTCTCGCTGGGGAAACTCTGCTGGTGGCAAGCAGGATCCTGAGGGTTGCAAATTGCTTTCCCACATCTAACATCCCTTTCATAGCTGCCTTAGTCAGTTTTTGGCACGAGGAGGAGAATTAAAGGGTTGTTTATAGCTGCTCTGGAGCCTCTGCAGTGCTGCCACCCCTACGGTACCCCTGCACTAGGGACTGGAAGGAGCTGCTGAGGCAGCTCAAAAGGGTAGTAGGGAAAGGGGGTATAGGCAGGGAATCTTGCACGTGGAAGAGGGAGAAATAAAGGAGAAGAGGGAAAAAGAGGGAAAGCTTTACCCATGGCAAATGGCAGAAGCCCCTTTTCTTGGGTCAGTGTTAATGATACTTGACAAACCCTCAATCAATTGACTACTGGAAACACGAGTTGTGGTAAATCCTAACTGACAGACCCTGATGTACAGACCTTCCAGCTTGGTGCTGTATAGAAAAGATGGACCAATTCAGATTTTCAGACATGCAATGCTTAATTTTCTACTTTCCAGAAAGAAATAAGCATCATGTTCAGAATCTGGGCCAAGATTCTCTAAGCAATCAGGACAAGCAGCCACTAGATGGCACGTCCATCCTTGTCCGAAGCCCACAAAAGTCCAGGATCATCCCATGCAGGCACAGCAAAAGGATGAAATGTTATCTCAGCATCTGCTCTAAGAAAACACTGGCACACTATGCAGTTCTTTGGCATGGGGGATCTGCAATCTGATGAACATTCCGCTGTGATTTTGAAAGGATTTAAAGCAAACTTGCTCTCCCTGGTTTCACGGGAGATGGACTAGGACTGCAAAGAGCATTTATGTGCAAAACAGCTCGTAAAAGGAAATATACAGTGCTTTGTTCTTCCACAGGAGGGCTAGTGAATTATTTGGGTAGAACCCACATGAAGTAAGAAGTTATTGGTAGATACAATTTTCCAGATCCTCAGCTGCTGTTATGTGGTATACTTACCCCATTTATACTAGCTGAGAGTCTAGTCTCTAGGTCTCCAGATCAGAATGAAGCAAGACACCAAGTGGTCTTTCGAGAAAGGAGCTTTTATTTGAGGGGACTGCCAAACATGTTAGATTTGGACTACTTTCTCTCCCAGATTTAATCTCAGAGGAATGGCAAACCAGAAAAGGCCCCAAACCAGGAGTGAATCAAGCACATTAAGGCATTTTATACTGTAAGCTACAGTGTTTTGTATTTGTAGCAGCAAGTATCTGAGGTCTTCCAAAGCAGAAAGTTCCAGTGTAGGTTTTGTCATTTAAAACTAGCTTGCACTATGCAGAAATTGAAAAGGAAGCCAAGTTTATGGATTTCCCTATTGAGTCAGTCTTATGTACCATAAAGAAGTTGGATTCTGGTGCAAAACAGCTTAAATCACATCCCCATCCGTAAATTGTTTCCACTATAATATGAAAAAGCATTAGAAGTGTTCAAGGTTGTTTAAATTCTCCCTCATCTTCTCTGTTTGTGCACAAGGACAAAGATTGTGCTTTGATTTAATGTTCCCTTTGAAAAATGCTATTATTTGAATTAATCAAAGAACACTTTGTGTTTCAATCTCATGCCTGCAAACTTCTCTAGTACTTTACTTAGAGGGTGAATCAAACCAGCCCCAGCTGTCTGTAACAAGAATTAGACGAAGTTGGACAACAAAAGTGCTACTTTAATGGAAAAAAAAACCCCAAAACAAATATTTGACTTTCCTACACACATTTGAAACTGATGGGTCTTAAATCAGGGAGGGGAGGGAAAGCGTGGTTCACACTGTGAGTTCTCTACGTTCCTAATCACCATAGACTGGTGGTGCCCCACCTAAACTTTGGGATACTTCTATGATGCAAATAACAACCAACCATCCTCAGGAGAGCTACTCCTGGGATCCAGACCCAGATTCGAGACTAAAGAGAGACACCAAGTGGAAGAAAGGCACATGACCGGCTGTAAAACAGAGGGCCTCAAGGGTTTAATTCCCACATGCGGCTCACTACGGGTTTGTGTGCATAAATAGGCGATGTAGGAGCGCATTTGGGCACCTCACTGCTCATGTGGGCATGGAAACTTGCATTTGGGGGAGAAAGAGCAGGCAGACAAAGGTGCAAAAGAGACTGCTTTCCACGCAAGGTTTAAATTTGGCCCCCGGATGCCTTCATAAATGAGTTTGAAAGGAGTTAAGGCTCTAAATACTTTTGTGGATCTGAGCTTATGTAAGAAGTATTAGTATCATAGGATTGCTTGTTCCCCTTGCCTTGCTCCTTCAAGCAAATTGTGCCAGTGCTGCACACATTGCCTTGAGAAATATCCACTCTGCCAGTGCCAACTCCTGAGTGCTTCCATTTACTTTGGCAGACCTTGAACTGGGTTCTCCTTCAGGTTTTCTAAAGTGCCTCTGTTAACTGGACTGAAAGGAATGACTCCTCATCAGCCTCCATGGCCGTGGGGTATGGAACTAATGCTGCCTAAGCAATCGTATCTGCTCTGGCACATCCCCAGTGCAGATCTACAGGAAGTTTTCCTCATTGCTGGGTAATGTTCTTCTCAATCTGAAGTAACAGTCAGCTAAAAGAACTGTCAAGAAACAGATGAGTGTTTCAACACACTTACTCAGCCTTGTATCACAGACAGAGCTTGTCTAAGTCAACATAGGTGCTACAAGTGAATGAGATCAGTCCAGACGTTCCTATATTGTTGGAACTACATAATCTTAAATTCCTTTCCAATCCAAACTATTCTATGATTCTATGTTTCTCTGGTGCCAATTCTGTACTTCCTTTTGAAAGGCAAAGGCAGATCCATGAAGCTTTGCATTCAAGTTATCATCTTAAGAGGAAAGTAGTCTTATGATCAGTGCTCTGGCTCTTTCTTCCAATTCATATACTTATCCAGGCAGTCTAACCTCAGGAACACTGTTACGCAAAACTATAAAAAATAGCTCAAATCTTGGGAAGGGATCTCATGGTGCTTTGGCATTTCATAACCTCCTCATACAAAGCTGGACTTAAATTCAGAATATCACTCCGATCTGTACGTACTAGATCAAAACAAGGTTGTAAATGGAACCTATTGTGCTCCAGGAGGCTGCCTTTAGAAACAAGACCCTACTTAGTTCCTGGAGAAACAGCAGATACTCCTGTTGCCCTCTGAATAGAAGACTGTGATTCAACCAGAGATCTCACCTGCAAAAGGCACAAACAAGATGCCCTGTATTTCCAAGGAAAAAGAACACACTGGAAGAAGCATAATGCTCAGGTGTAAGAGGAAACGGAAGATTTTGGTGTCTAATATGGAAGTCTCAGGAGTAAGATCAAATTCTCCAGGTGTTCATCTATACCTACAAAAGGTAGGTTCCTAAAAAGGCTGAGCCTGAATGCTACCTCTTTAGAATCAGTTTCTGGCTGCCAAAGATGACTGCAAACAAAAGGCACAAATTGATTAGAAAATTGGGATAAATCCAAGTTCCACAAAGTCACACTATGGATGTTAGCCCAGGTACTGAACAGAGCTCAGCAACACAAGAAAGGCCTCCTTAAGTAACTGGGGTGCTTTATTGAAACACATTTGTTTTTTTCTATCTGACTCAAATGGCAACAGTCATGGTCTCTTCTCAATCTGGAGATGTCTGTGACCTGCTCACACTCTGCAGACGGCCTTTAGATGTTTGTTTGCATGAGGGTTTAAAAAAGGGACAGTAAATCATGATTTCCAGCAGATTTCCTAACCCAAAGGTCAGACAGACATCCAACTCATGAGAGATAATGCTCCCACACTTGCTAATGCTCAATAGATCACAAAAGCTTAGAGTTCAGAAGTCCCGGAGTTAGTGCCTAGAAGACACATTCCCATATGCTGTGTTTTCCAGCACCCATCAAAGTAGAAACAATCTTTCCTTGCAAAATACTGAGTTTGGGAGTAGAGTCACCTCTGTAACAGCCAGCTTTGAAGGACTCCTACCCGGGTCCAAAATAACCAAGCAACAGAGGAATCTGCTTCCCACTTACGTGGTACCTCTGGCAGAACAGTTTATCTATCCTTTGGCTTCTATATGCCTTAACTTCTGCTGGAGAATCCCAACTGCCTGCATTTCTCATTGCAACCAGGGGAGGGCAACTGGTCATCAGGAAAATGAGTTCCGTTTTACGAAGGCTGGCTTGTTCACCAAGTCACGAAACACAAAATTAGTTGTGAAAAAAAACCCCACCAGACTAAAACCATACCTTTTGGTAAGCATTTCTTTTCCTAATGTAAGTTAAAACAGACAAGGGGAGCACTGCAACCACTGCACTGTCATTGCTGTTCCCTCTAACCGTTACTCTTTGCAGTAAATCACAGCTTTTGGCAAATATAAGAGGATTCCACTTACAGTGCCATGAAAGCACTTGACAAAATCTGTAATTTTAAACCATGCTTTGTGTTCTATTTTATACTGTTTTATTAAACAGACACCAAGTGTGAACAGAAATACAGCAATTCTTTGCTCTGTTTTTGAAGTCTTTCCTCCTTATAACAGGAATTGGAAGTATTTTTCTCAAAGGCAGCTTGTACTGATATATTACAGCACTTATCACCAGACCGCTTCAATGTTTTGGCCCTGTCAGCGCAGAAATCCTTCCCCCCTTCAGTCACAGAAACGTGTGGCCAATTCAAGGACTTTTTTTAAGTGAAAGAAATATGCAAACATTACAAATCCACAAGTGTCTTCCTCTTTCTCAGTTATCTCTAATGCCACGCACTCATTTCCTGCTCCTGATGTATGTAAAGCTGGGCAGCAACCTGTATCAGCTGAACCTTAAGACTCCTTCTCACAGATGCTCTGAGCTTAGAGAAAAGCAGTTTGGTCCCTCCCACTCTGCAGCTTGCTGCAGAACAACCCTGAGACCTTCCATCCCTGCTTCACAGTGAGATGTAAAGTGCTGCCTGTATTTAAAATGGTGGGAACTTGCCTGCTTGCCTCCCACTGCTCCAGGATGTCTCCTACCAGCCAGGCATGGTTTTACCCACAGAGGACGAGGGAGCTGTAGCTCCCTCCATTATTAGAAGCCACCTATCATTAGTAGTAGCTGTGTTTTTCATTGCAAAGCAGTGGGGCTCTGAGGACTGTGCAGCTTCTGGCAATCCAGAGCAAGGCTGCAAACGGCTGTAGAGGTGCAGCACAGCCAGCTCTGTGCAGGGCATTAGTATTTCCCTGTGCCTGAAGTAGTCAGAGCTTGTGTACAAATGAAGCAGGACCTGTACGAGGCTGGATCCCAGGGACTTGGACTCGTGCACAGACTTCTCATGTTTATCCACAGAATAGGCCATGACTTGATTGGGTAAAGAGATTAATTCCATCTCAAAAGAAAGTATTCATTTGACAGGGGATGGTTGCTGTGTTTGAAATGAAGATGGCCCAAGGCAAAAACAGATTGCTTGGCTGAGTGACCTATTGGCTGGTTTCTGACTGCCTTTGAAATGGTATTCCGTCTTCAGCTTTACATGCCACATAATGGTGGGTTTCTCCAGCCTGAGTGTTTTCTTACAAGCACTTTTGTCTAATCACTAGCTGAGAATCCAGCCTACTGTGTATGTTGTAAAAGATGCTGTTTATATTCAGGCTTTTAGTTTACCATCTGTGCACAGCTCAGCTGCAACATCTCTGCAGATCTGTTTCTCCTCTGCTGCCAAGTCCCTGTTGCAAGCCTTCAGAAGAGCATGATTCACTTCAGACTTCTAATAAAACTCAGGTTCTTTGGAAGCTCTCTTTAAAACCCTACCCCTTGTTCTCAGCAAATGCAGTGCTATAGATTTAATGCTTTTCTACAGGCTCACTGATTCATATCCGAGTGGCACCGAAGCATAACCATTTATACATGCAACCACTCATGCATATATACCTCCACACTGCCCTGCCTAAAGTGTATCCCGTTCTCAAAGCCATTGACACAAATTCATTCAGGCACCGGAGCTGCTGGCACATACACAATCCATTTGCACTGCACCTTGTAATCACTTTTTATTCTAAACCCATTTTCCTTATGAAGCAGCCTTTGCACTAATCCTCAGGGGGAATATTTTGAGCCCAGGCTTCCTTCCTCAAAGTAGGGCACTTTCTGTAAGAATCAGAAACAAGCTACATGCTCAGTACCTATAGGCTTCGATACTCTCCTAGTGCACAGATGAGGTAGACTGAATATAAGGACAGGTAGACACTACTTCACTGTCCCACAGAGCCTTGCATCTTTATATGTAAGCATTCTGGCTTACAGACGATGGACATAAGCCTGGCCAGATGCTTAAATTAATACCAAAACCTATTACAGAGAGAGAAAGAAGGAAGGAAAAATACTTCCAATATTCAGAATGTGAGAATGGGAGTGTTTTTACTGAAGGTTAATTCTACTTGAAAAAGAGATGCTGGAGGGCTACTGATTTCCAGAGAGAAACAACTCCAAGAGTGGTTGTAAATGAGTTTTCAGATGCTGCCCCCAATAACTCTGATGCACAATTTGTCCTCATTGTAGACACTAACAACCGACCTTACAACTCTCTTGGTAAGAGAGGAGCCTGAGCAAAGCCAGGTTTATCAGACAGTTTGCAGGCCATGGTATCGCTGTGGGCAGCTGCAGAAAGAAGAGTGGTGAAAGCACAACTGCAAAAGCCCCCGTGCAGAATGAGTCATCTCACTTCCACATTATGGTCCCCGTTCTGCTTCAGCACCTGCATTTCAACCACCTCTGCCTGGCTGAGCCCACATGGCAGCTGCAGCTTATGAGCCTGCAGTCAGCTGCTGTTGGCACCCTTGCTCTTATTATGTCTTTAAACTGAAAGGATAGATTTAGGTTCAATATGAGGCAGATTTAGATTAGATAGACAGAAGAAGCTCTTCCCTGTGAGGGTGCTGAGGCGCTGGCACAGGGTGCCCAGAGAAGCTGTGGCTGCCCCATCCCTGGCAGTGTTCAAGGCCAGGTTGGACACAGGGGCTTGGAGCAAGCTGCTCTAGTGGAAGGTGTCCCTGCCCATGGCAGAGGTTGGAACTGGATGAGCTTTAAGGTCCCTTCAACCTAAACCATTCTATGGCCTTGTGCACCTGAGGGTGTTGCATGTAATGTGTGGCACTCGGTGAGTGGTACCTGCTCTCCAAGTGCAGCCCCCTCCCATAGCCCCTCCTGTCTCATGCTATCCAAGATGCAGAAAGGAGGACTTGTTATTTGGCCACTGTTCACCCATTATATGACCACATGCTCATCCTGCCAACACTGTGAGATGTCTGTAGGATAATACACATGCTAGGGGAAAGATGATGAGCACCGCTGATGCAAAAGGGGATTAGGACGTGTTTAATCCTGGTACCAGAGAAAGAGAATGATGCTCCTCAGAAGGGTGAGGGACCTCCTGACCTTCCTTCATTTTAGAATAGGCTTGCCTGGTTTGTTTTTAGTACCTTTGAAAGGGGGATTTAAAGAGGATCACATTATTATTACTATCAGATTGCCTTATCGCTACTATTTTTATCTCTGTTCTGCCAGGAAAGAAGAGGCAGGATCCCATTGTGCTGGTTTATGCCACACACCAAGAACAAAGAACCGGTGCTGTGAGCTTGCTGCCTGCTGCGTGGAGCGGATACACTACACAAAGCAGGGAAGCCCGGGGAAACAATGCAATGACATCGGTCAGCAGAGCCACCCAGAGCCTCACCGTCCTCTCATTGCTGTAATCAGTGGGGCAAACAAGAGCATAAATCATAGAACCATAGAACCACAGAATCAACTGAGTTGGAAAAGACCTTTAAGATCATCCAGTCCAACCATTCCCCAGCACTGCCAAGGCCACCACTAACCCATGGCACTGAGGCCTCATCTCCACGGTGTGTGAACACTTGCAGGGACGGTGACTGCAGCCCTGCCCTGGGCAGCCTGTTCCAATGCCTGAGCACCCTCTGGGGCAGGAATTGTTCCTCAGCTCCATCTAACCCTGCCCTGGTGCAGCTTGAGGCCGTTTCCTCTTGTCCCATCCCTTGTTCCTTGGGAGCAGAGCCCAGCCCCTCCTGGCTCCATCCTCCTGTCAGGCAGTTGTAGGCAGCGATCAGGTCCCCCCTGAGCCTTTTCTTCTCCAGACTGAACCCCCCAAGTCCCTCAGCCCTTCCCCATCACACTTGTGCTCCAGGCCCTGCACCTGCTCCGTTGCCCTTCTCTGGTCCCGCTCCAGCACCTCAGTGTCTCTCTTGCAGTGAGGGGCCCCAAACCGAACCCAGGATTGGAGTACGATGGGGTTTGAACAGTGAACGATGCGGCAGCCCTGCTGCTGTTTACAGGGCACACCGGGGCAGCAAAACTACCCATTGGAACAGTGCTGGAGTGGGTCATCAGGCTTGCTTTCATCTGGCAGAAAGCTATGGTGCACACCTCACGGAAGCAGCCTTAAACATTAACCCCATGGCAAAGGGGTTGGAACCGGATGATCTTCAGGTCCTTTCCAACCCAAACCATTCTATGATTCCAAGTTGATGGGCTTCAGAGGCAAGAAGAGCCCTAGGTGAGGCAAACACAACAAATGCAAACGGCCCCGGAGCAACGCCGCCGAGTGAACTGACCCGGGACTGAAGCTATGCGGTGGGCAAGGTGAGTGGCCGTGAGGAGCCCAGCGCTGACGGGGAGCGTAAACCGCATCATTCGCTTTACGGAGCGAGTATGAAGGGGCCTAAAGCGGGAAGCGGCAGGCTCCGGACAGCAGCGCAGCCAAGAACCCACCCGGCCACGGCTCGCCCGCGGCTGAGGCGCCGCCGCTCCGCAACCACCTCAGCAGGGGCCGGGGCCGGGGCCAGCGGCCCGCCCCAGGGCTGGCTTAGAGCAACCGCCAGCTCCGCCCCGCGGGGCTGGGAGCAGAGCCGGGGCCACATCGGCGGAGGGAGGCTGGGAGGCAGCGAACGGACCGGGGAGCTGAGCCGTGCGGAGCCCGCTGAGCAGGTAGGCGCTGCGGCTGCCCACTCTGGGGGAGCGGGGCGGGCTTGGCTTGGCCTGGCCTCACCTCACCTCCTTCTGCTGGGCCTGGGGGCTTCGCTCCGCTCGGCATGGGGGGGGCTCGGCGGTGCGGTGCAGGGGGCTGGAGCCCCAGCCGGTCAGGGTCTGGGCCGCGGGGTCTTCCCGGGGGCTTTCAGCGGAGCGGGGACGTTCTGCCGCGGTTGGGGCAGCACCGGGGAGACCCCCGGCTCCTCTCCTCTGCTTTCCCCTTCTTTCCGTTCCCCTTTCCTTTCCCCCCGGGGGGTGGCTGTTCCCAGGGTAGCGGGCAGCCTCTCTGGGGCCATGTCCCCGGTGCTCACACGTATGCCCGGTCAGACTGAAGCTGGTGCTGAGATTTGACCCTCTTGTATAGCTGGTGTATGGCCTGAAAGGAGAGAAATAATCACTGCCAGGTGCAGCACACCTGGGGCAGGATGAGCCCCGCAGGCAGGGTGCCGTATCGCTGTGAAAGGGTTTTGGCAGGCTGAGTGTGCTTCAGACCGGGCAGTGCTGCTGCCTTTATCAGGACTCTGCCTTCGTTGATGCTGAGATGTTTATTAGGTGTTTCTGTAGCAGTCTTACCCTTGTTAGAGCTGCAGAAAGCTGGTACTTGCCCATCCTGCTCTGTACCCCTGCTTTTTTTCTCCCTCCCTTTTAGGATGCTGGGGAAGAGTTCAGAGTAGTGCTCCCATTTCAACAGCTGGGTAGGTGCTGGCTGTGGATTGCCTTGCAGTGTGGCTGCTGAATCTGTTGGTACAGGGATAACGGCTTGTTAAAACCCAGGCATGCTGTTTCTGCCCCAGAGCATAACAGCTCTGCTGTGTATGCTTTAATGTGCAATTGAGCACTCACTACAAAAAAAGAGGGGGGAGGAAAAGAGCAGCCATCCTGGAATCTAAATGTTGGCTTCAGTAAACTGTGAAGCTGGTTGAGGATGAAGTGTTCCTACGTCTTGGACCAGCTCTAGCATTTCCATCTTGTGCATGAGATGAGAGTTTGAGGCTAATTTACTGGCTGTGCAAGGGCGGGACAGGCTGTCCTGCTGCCGTGCTGTGGGAGCTGGTGGCTGGGGAGAAGAGCAGCTCTTGGAGAGGTTTGTGCTGCTGCTGGCAATAGAGGCTTGCAGGGATATAACCCATCCCCAGTGCTAGTGAAGCCTCACCAGTGTGATTCTGCGCAAGTGAGGATGCACAGCTGGAGAGTGTGGTCTCAGCATCTGACATCAGTGATACTTCCTCTCCGCAGAAGATGATTTTTAACTTTCTCAGGCACCTTGGGCTTGAGAAAAACCCTCTTCAAAGCCTTACGTGTGAGCCTGCTGCTGTGAAGCTTGCTCGCTGCATGATAACCAGTAAGTAGAAGCATGTGGCTAGGATCCTTTTGGTGAGCCACAAGGTACACCATTGCTCTGAAAGTCTAGTGAGAGGAGCAGTCTTGATGGTGTGCTGACGTCAAGCATATGACAAGCTGTAAATATGACACATTACTTGGATCTTACGAAATACTTCACAAGAAGTAAGTGGGAAGAAAGTATTAATGGGGGAGAAGGGCACTGTTGGTGCAGTCAGTGACCTCTTCTGCAGTGTTGCTGGATGAGTAGTGGCAGTCCTGCCAGTGTCCCATTGCCAGGCCTCTTTATGGTTGGTACAGTGGGGTGGTTTTTAACATTCACACTTGTTTCTGGTCTTTTGGCTGCAGCAAGAACTCCCACACATACAGTTGTGCTGCTTTTTAAAGAGAAAGAGAAAGAATCCATTGCTCATACTGGGCTGCCACATGAGTAAAGAGGACCTTTGCCAACTGCTCTGCAAGCCAATGTGTGGATTTGGAGTGGTTTAGGGAAGTGAGTAGCTTCTCCTCGCTGCATGTCCCTTCATTTAACACTCCTTTCATAGAAGGATCTTGCTTCCGATACAGCTTTTACTCAGTGGAGCCTCTCTGGGCTTGAAACCCTCTTGGCCTGGGTTTCTCCATCCTCGCTGAGGGCTCTGGGGATGGCTGGGGCAACATCTGTATCCCTGTGCTGCAGGGCAGGGGTGGCTGGGTGAAGCCTTGCAGCGTTCGCTCAGCTTCTTACCTGCCTGTGACAGAAATAGAGCAAGGTGCAAGCTCAGTGCCTGGAGAAAGCTCTCCCCCCCCCGGCAATCTCTGTCCTGCTGCATGGAAGCTCCTCCCTTAAGAGGATTTAGCAGCTTTAATGGTGCAGCTCATCTGGACTCTCTTCATTCCTGTTATTGTCTCTATTTTAGTTCTTGGGGGGACAGGCAGGTGTAGTGTGACCTACAACCATAAGCTGGTGCAGGAGGTGCTCTAACAAGGCCTTCCTACAGCTGCATGGAGGTTTCCTGCCCCCAAGACAGTCTCTGCTCCAAAATCCATGAAGTGTGTGTGTGTATGATCATATGAAATTCCTTACCTGACTGTAGCTGAGGAAAGTTTTTATCCCACTCCTGTATCTCCATGTCCTTGTGTCACAGCTGTAAGGCAGCAGGGGACCATCCAGGACTGCAGATGTTCATCCAGCAGATATTTAAATAAGGAAGATACAGGTGGGAGTTTTGCAGACTGCTGGTAACCACAGACCCTGAGGTGCTTTCCCCAAACCATGGCTGTGGGTCCCTGTGCCCACTGGCACTGTTACAGCAGGAAGCACACAGCAGAGGCAGAAAGACACTGCTGCAAAAACCCCAGGCATAGGATCTGTTACAGGAAAGCCAGGGTGATGCTGGGAGGTGGACCATGCCCCATGCTATCTGAAGTGGTAATTACTGCTTCACTTTAATGGTGTGGGTGGCGTGTCAGCCACTTTCTTCCTGGTTTCCTTTCTGTTTCTGCTTACTGGTGAATGGGAGGACTCAGGCCAAGGTTGAGTGGCTTGGAAAGCTGGAGGAGGTAGCGATGCTTCAGCAAGGGATAACCGGAGCCTCAGTTCTTCACTTCTTCAGTTTCCTCTTTGGAAAAACTTATGTGCATCAAAACTAACTTCTTATTGCCAGGAACTCTGGCTCTCGACCAGAGTGCTTTAACTTAACCTCTCTAAAATAGGAGCATGACATCTGCATCCCCTTCTTTTCCTTCACTGTCTTCTTTTGTTTCTGAACATGGATCGTGACATCCTGGGATCTGGGGTGCTTATGTACACTAAAGGATGAGCTGGGGCCCATTAACCTTGCCCCCTGCCCACAGTTGTTGGATTTGGTGGCCTAAGAAATAAACTGTGCTCTTGTACTGATGATTCTGTGGGAAGAATGTGGGATTGGAGCTTTCCATGGACAAATGATTAATGACGTGCATGAAGGTAGTGAGCTGCAGTGGTTATCTAACCCCTTCTGTCTCTTCCTGACTCATCTGTATTCTTTTAAGGGATGAAATGGAGGAAAGCCTAAAAATCACAGGCTCTCTTGGCATGGCGAAAGGAGTAATACAGGAGATGCAGCCAGTTCTCCGATGGTTGGTCAGAGCCTGTTTGCTGAAAGCTCTCTGGTTCATCAGGGATTGGAGACACTGAAGCAGTTAATGGCTGACTTGAACCTAGACAGGGTAATAAGTGAAGCACAGGGAGCTGCACGCTGGAGAGTGCTTAAATCACTGCTTGCCTGCTCTGACAGATCAGAGCGAGCTGATTTTCTGGAAGAAAGATGAGGCATTACTGTGGGCAGCTCTGAAAGGAACCGCCTGGTAGGTGACAGCAGAAAAAGGGAATAAAACAGGAGCCTGTTGGGATGGAGACAGGGAGCAGACACTGCCAGCTCAGTGCCCAAGCCTGTGTCCTCTTGGACACAGTAGGGCAAGGGAGGCTGGGTGATTCAGAGCTCATTCAGTATATAGAGGAGAAAGGGAAGGAGACTGGGCTTTCTCCTGCGGGAAGAGGCACATACATGGGCTGTCTGGCTGACTGCTCTAGTTCTTTTATCTCCTTGATGGAGCTTTAGAACTGGGACATCACCATTAAAAGCAAGTTAAATCAAAGTGTGGTGTGTGTGCTTAATTTCCAAGGCTTGCTGCTGAGGCAGGAGCTCAGGAGCCGGGAACATCTGTCTCTCCTCTGCCACCAGGAGCAGAGGATGCTTCTGGGCTGCAGCTTTAGTTTCTCTGCAGCACAGTGTGAGCAAATAGGTTCATCACAAAAACACTTTACCTTTTACTGCAAAATTGCTGCTGGGCTGTAAGCACATCACTGATCTCTTCCAGTATGATGATAATCCCAGGCCATGTGTACTTGGGAGATGCTGATCTGGGGCAAGTTATCCACGTTAAGATATCCAGTAGCCTGGAGATGTGAAATTATATAATGGAGAGTTCCCCTTATAGGCAACACTAATTCTGCTTCAGGGAGACCTCTTGTATGCCAGCAAGGGAAGGGATGAGCCATCGGAGCTGCAACTGTGGACCTTGAGCCAAGCTGAGCTGCCCATCACTGGAGTCAGGGACTTGGTCATTTCTGCTGCTGCTCCCATCCATGCCAGGTGGGGAAAGAGGAGGGAGAGGGCCTAGCTTACAGGGATTTGCATAGCAGGGCCCAAATTTGCTGTAAAGTAGCTTTACCTGCTGGGAACAAAGGAGACCATTTCCCTGAGCTGCCCTGGAGAAGCACTTACAGTCACTGGATGTGCCTTTGTCCTCCACCAGCAGCTTCTTTTGGCCACTGCCTCTGTGATCCATGAAGTTTGTGTGCCCTCACTGTTATGGGGTCGAAGGGCCACATGGAAGCTGTATGCCCTCATCTCCTGCTGTCTGTTGGGTTTGAAAAGCAACCCACTCCAGGACCTTGCTTGTGCTTGGGCTGCCATGGCCCCGGTTCCGGTGAGGTTCCTCTAGGTGTTTTCTGCATCAGGATCATCACCTGCGCTGAGTGGTGCAGGGAGCAGCATGTTGAGCATATGTGGAAGTGGCATCCTACCACTTGGCTAGGACTGCAAGGGCTGTTGCCATCATCCTCTAATACGAGAATATGCAAAGCCTGGAGCTGGCATGTCTCCTGTGGTAGATGATTAGCAGCTTGGTTGGGAATCAGTTGTGGAGTCCAAGTAGAGGAACTGCACAGAATGGCTCAGTGCTCTGGTTAGACCTTTCCAGGGAGGTTTCTCTGCATTCCACGGTATTTCACTTTCTAGGTACTCGAGTCTTAGATGCTAAAATATCTATGTTGGGAATTTCTTACTCGCTTTCTACTAGATTTTTGTTCCCATTTTCTCCTTGGTCCTGCAAATGGCTTCTTTAACTTGGAATATATGTGGACAGAAATTGAGGAGAGGTTCTGTATTCAGCAGTGTCAGGATCAAGTGATTTTTTGGACTTTGGACCCCAGAGCTAAAGTGCCTGCTTTTGAAAGGCACCATGTGGACTGCTCTTCTCTCCTTTCTGCTTGTAATCAAATTGTAGAGTACTCTGCCATTCTGTCTGCTGTGATGATAGAACACCACCTCTCAGTTATAATCATGCATTGGTTCTGGAGCTTGTTTCATGCTGGTGGTGTGGTGCAATCAGAGCATCCTGTGAAGCTGGTCATGCGTTTATATGTGTGTCAGCCTGGACTGAAGCTGCTGGTGATGAGTCAGTTTTGAGTGGCTTCGCTGGAACGTCCTCAACTTCCCAGTGTGCTTTACTGAGTAAACTCTGTCTCCTTTCCCCTTGCTCCCCCTCTTCTGTGTCTTGTGATCACAGAGCCGGGCTCCCTAGTAATACAGAAGTGTTGATCCAGAGTGCTGTGCTTGGCTTGGACTGAAGACACTGCTGATTATCAGGGCTGTTTCCCCTCTGCTGTTGCCTCAAGTTTTGCATTGCCCCAGCAGAGATTGAGAACTATTTTGCATCATCTGTATGCTTGAAGAAACTGGAGCTTAAAAGGCAGGCAGCAGTTCTATTTATGCTCATCTCTGAAGTCTCTTGGAGGGTGGGGGGAATGAAATCCACCCAGACAAAACCCAGCTGCCTGGATTGAATATGCTTTCCCAATGGTCTAAGAAGCTGCTGGGCTCTTCTTTGCATTCAGGTCCCTTTCTAATGCAGGCTTGCAGAGACACTACACATGGAATAACTAAAGAGCCCTCTGAGCCGTGCAGTAAATCTGCCTATTCCCAAAGGAAGCTCTTTTAATTAGAGAAGACTTCTGCTCCACAGCTGCTGTGCAGGACAGTGCTGGACCACTGCTGTGTGTGAGATAAGGTAAAGGCACACAGGGGGCTGCTCCCAAAGGGTTTGTTGCACTTCCCTTGGGACAGGAGTGGAAGGGGAGGCTGCAGGTATAACAGAGGACCTTAGAGGCTGGTGGTGAGGTAGGAAACCCCAAGCATCCTGCTTGCAAGCCCCATCGCCTCTATGGGACTTTCCATAGGAGATGGCTGCTCCCTTGCACCAAAGCTGATAACACATTGCCTGAGAGCAGCTAAAATAGGGGTGGTTGTGTCTGCTCCCAAGGGGTGGGAGGTGATACCAGTGCCTGATGTGAGGGGAGTCAGAGTTTCCTCTCGCCCCTGCTCCCTGGGGGTGGCGTTGTGACTTGTGGCTTCCTGGAACAAACCCGAGGTGGCCAAAATGCTGCTGTTGAAACCAAGTGGGAATTCATGTCAAAAGCTGCATCGAACTGCCTGCAACCTCAGCAGAAAAGGCTATTTCAAGGGAGGGCTATTTTGAGGAACAGCAAGCTGCTTTAATGGCCAAGACCTCAGAGGCTCCTTTGCTTTGATGCTGCAGTCCTGCTGGTGGTCTCAGAGCCTGGGTGTCTGCATTCATTTCCAATCCATCATGCTACAGCTTCAGAGGCTGCTGTGGCGGTGGTAAAGCAGTAAGTTCCTGCTTTGCATAGCTTCAGGCAGATGGGAAACCTCTTCCTAGCCCAGCTGTCAGCTACAAGCAAGACCTACCAGCGTGTATACAAGTGGATGGTCATGCACCCGGTGTTGTCCCATGGGAACCTAAACAGTTGCTCCTTGTTTGCTCAAAAGAGAGGCAGCTTTCTCCATGGGGTGTTTGCTGTCAGGAGGAACAGTCTGTGTGGCAGTGTGAGCTGAGCCAGGTCAGCAGTTGTGTTACTGCAGTGCTGGCTGATGGCTACTCCTGTGCCCAGGGTCTCATGAGCCCTGCAGTGTGTGGCTGTCTACACAGCATCCATCCATCAGAGGAGGAGCAGGCAATGAGGCTTTGCAGAGCTGGCTTTCAAAGCTGCTGCACAAGGGGTGGGCACATATCCTTAAGGGCAAAGGAACCCTCGTGTCTCAGCCATAACCTGCTGAGGTAGGATGCATGAGAGCCCTTGATGTAATTTGATGTCATTAGTAAATATGGCTTCATTAAAACTTGTAGAACTGTCGTGATGTAGAAGTCTCTTGAGAGTGGGCTGTGAGGGAAAGAGCACAATGTGGTGGGACAGAGAAAGGAAAAAGATGTGTCTGCAGCCCTATTAAGTAAGCTTGAATCGGGATTTACTGATTAAAGGTGATACAGCCCTGCTCTGTTTCCTCTCTGAAATGGCAGCATTTATCTCTGCATTGAGGCCTATCTTTGTAAATCAGTTACTCTGGCTAAAAGTTCTTTCTTATTAAAACAAATACCTCTGAACTACTCCATTTCCATCTCATTCTTCTAACATCTCTCCATCAAGCAGTCCCCTGGAATATTCATGCTCTAAGCTTAGGAAAGGAGATCCTTTCAAGAAGGTACGAGAGGCCACCCAGCCTGTTTGGTCCATGTTCAGCAGAGCCCATCCTCCAGACCACTGCGTAAGTCTCTAGGCTCCAAGGAGACCTCTCCTGTTCCCAAAACAGACCCAGCTTTTCAAAGTCTTGCTGTCTATTTTAATGCCAGATTCCTGGGGAATGGATCCCATATGTCTGCTCCTCTTGGCTTGAAGCAGCCCTGTCCATGCCCTCTGCATGTGGTACTTGGAAGGATGGATTGATTGTTTTCCTCTTTTTTTGGATGGTGGTTGGTGGAGGGGGGGAGATCTTAACTGCAGATGGCAGGTCTATAAGTGACTAATCCCATTGCTTCAATTAAAACTACTGGGATTACCTGCACTGATAATGTGGCAAGTAGCAGTCTGCCTTGGCCTCCTCCTCTTCATAGCAAGGAAACCAGAAGGTTTGGGGCATCTCTTCCAGCTGGATAAGCGTTTTCTAGAGGGACCTTTTGTTTTCCAGCTTTATCTGCTGAGATTGTGAATGGGAATGAAGCCGGGAATGAAGTGGCTTTGCTGCAGCTTCTGTAGCAGCTTGTGCTGTGTTGTTCCTGCTCCTCACAGTACTGCCCTTTAATGCTGTACAATGCAGTTTTATTTTCTTCCTCCTGTAGGAAGAGCCTGGAGTAAGGAGACTGCTCAGTGAAGGTGGAAAGAAAAGGTGCTAGACAGTGCTGTCATACATCTCTTAGACTGTACAGCAGCCGTGCCTGGGATTGACTATTCCAGAGGAAAACATGGAATTGCTTCTGAGTTGCATCCTCATGGTGTTCAGGCCAGCAAGGGATTTGGCTGTTATGGCCAGTTCCTTCCAGTCAGCAGCCTGGTCTAGTGGAAGGTGTCCCTGCCCACGGTGTTGGAATCAGATGAGCTTGTGGTCCTTTCCAAACCAAACCAATATGTGATTCTGTGCTACTGGAGGGGGAAAATGTGGTTGCAGGTGGGTGGTTTTTAGTAGAAAGGAATGACTCAAAATATCTGTGCTCTAAACTCTTGTACTTAAGGGCATTTCTTCCCCTTCTGACTCTCTAAGTCATCATTTTGGAAAGAGAGGCTGCTTGAGAAAGAGTCCCTTCCTCTGAAGCTTTTTATAGCTCTGGCTTTCCCTTTTCATTCATGCCCACTGGTAGAGTCAAGTGGTAACTGTTGTGTGAAACTCAGGATGTTGTGAAATGCTCATCCTCAGACTGTGACAGTGCTCATCATGCCAGTGAGCAGACCAGGCTCCAGTGGGACCCTGGGGTGCTCTGATGGGAAGTAAAGCTTCTCCTAGGGCAGAGGTTAGGTCCGGCAGTAACCTTTCTGTGGCCGTGGCACTGCTGGTGTGTGAATGGCTCCTTACCATGGAGTCCATTGGGTTTGGAGACCCCTGGCTTAGCCATCTCCATCTACTTGTAGCAAATGGGTTTGCTGAGTTGCTTTCCTTGTCTTCTGTGATATTTGTGTCTGAGGGAGGCTGTGAGATGCTTTGTGTGAGGATCTTGCAGGAATCCTGTACTTCTGACTCTGGGTACTGGCAGATTGTAGAATGAAGAGCCCATGGTTATGGTAGGGCAGACCCTGTTGAGGAGAGGTGCCTTCCAACCCTAACAATTCTGTGATTATTACAGCTGCTGATCTGTGGTCTTCTGCTCCAGAATCCCATGTAACAGTGCCAGCATACTAGCAGGGGAACAGCAGTGGTTCAGTAGCCACAGGAATACAGACAGCTGGTAAACGGTGATGGGGCTGCAATAAGCAAATGCTGTATTTGGCAAAAACAAGACTCCTGGGATCATAAATAGTAAAGGGGCTGTTTTTGTGAGCAGGCCAAAAGGTGCATCCCTTTATGGGCTGAGGCATTATTCTGTGCCAGAAGGACTTCTGTGACTTCCCAGTCATGCTGGATCTGCAGTAGTATTCCAGTTCTGCTTGATCTGTGGGGCTAAAGGGTCAAAGCCTCTGCTTCTTGAGATCAGTGCCTTGTTATCAGCAAAGGAACTGATACAAAGCATGATTAAAGTAGACTAATGGCCTGTCTCTTCTCTTGTTTGAGAAAGCAGACTTAATTCTACATCTTCACTACCATTTGGAGTTACAAGACAGAGGTGTCTGCTTTGTGGTGTGAGTTGGGGGTTGTTTGGTTTGTTGATTTGCCTGTTGCTTTTCTTCCTTTCTGCCACTTAAAATGCTGTTGATGGTCCCTAGGGGGAACAGGCCTTGGAGGGAATCCTGCTGCCAGAAGACACTTCCATTCTGCAGTGGGCTGGTACCCAGCATCGTGGGACTCCAGTGCTCTGGTGAGCACTTGGCTTGGTGTCTGCTTCCAAAGGCTTCTGGGAAGCATGAGGGAATGCGCGTCCTCTGATGCTCTTCTGGGTAAAGGGATCTCTAGCACTTGGCTTCTAGCAGTGTCTGGCTTCAGCTATGGAGTGAACTACCGGAGATCCTGCTATTGCTGGGAATGGTGGTGGCTAAAGCCTAGCTGAGTTTGGCTTCTTTCCCTTGCTGTTTGCTGGTGCCTGTGCTCTGCTGGACCCCATCTACCTATCTCTGGAGAAGGCTGCTAATTCCTGGAAAGAATCAAAAAAGAATAGGAGACGTCATTTCCCAGTTGAGGCAGATGCTGTGACTTTCAGAAACACATTTGGCATGGGCGTAATGAATCTGAACGCCCACTGGTTATGTGCCCTAGCATCCGAGAAAATGAAAGGAACTGAAAACCAGTTTGTTTTGAAAGGGAATGTTGCAGGTGCAATTCCTTGACCTTGACCCCTATTATCTTGTGGGAGGAGGAGATGGAAAAGATGAAAGTCAGTTAATACTGCCTCGTTTCTCCCTCAATCTTGCAGTCTCTGGTGCTGTCTCATAAGATGGAAAACCCCTTGTATTAAGGCTTGCTTCCTGCCTGGATTGTGAAAACCTTTGGGTGCTTTGGCAGGGGGGTAAGGCTGCTGGGTCTCTGGAAGGTATCTCCAAGCCAAGTGGCATTGGGAGGGTTATTGCACAACTGCTTGGAGCAGATTTGTTGACCTCCAAGGCATTACTTGCATGAAAGGCTTGGGAGCCCATCCTATGCATGTACTTATACTGTGATGAGTCTAATACCAGTGGCAAAGGCTTAGTAGCATCCTCTGTCCACTACAGAGAAGCCTACATAGAATCATAGAACAGTTAGGGTTGGAAAGGACCTTAAGATCATCAAGTTCCAACCCCCCTGCCATGGGCAGGGACACCTCGCTCTAAACCATATCACCCAAGGCCTCATCCAACCTGGCCTTGAACACTGCCAGGGATGGAGCATTCACAACCTCCCTGGGCAACCCATTCCAGTGCCTCACCACCCTCACAGGAAAGAATTTCCTCCTTATATCCAATGTAAACTTCCCCTGTTTAAGTTTTAACCCATTACCCCTTGTCCTATCACTACAGTCCCTAATGAAGAGTCCCTCCCCAGCATCCCTATGGGCCCCCTTCAGATACTGGAAGGCTGCTGTGAGGTCTCCACGCAGCCTTCTCTTCTCCAGGCTGAACAGCCCCAACTTTCTCAGCCTATCTTCATACAGGAGGTGCTCCAGTCCCCTGATCATTCTCGTGGCCTTCTCTGGACTTGTTCCAACAGATCCATGTCCTTTTTATGTTGAGGACACCAGAACTGTACACAATACTCCAAGTGAGGTCTCACGAGAGCAGAATAAAGGGGCAGGATCACCTCCTTGGACCTGCTGGTCACACTCCTTTTGATGCAGCCCAGGATACGGTTGGTTTTCTGGGCTGTGAGCGCACACTGAAGCTGGCTCATGTTCATTTTCTCATCAACCAGCACCCCCAAGTCCTTCTCCTTGGGCTGCTTTGAATCTCTTCTCTGCCCAGCCTGTGCATGAGTGCAAGGAGGGTGCTTCTAGTCTCTGCTGGCCACCCTGCTGCAGTTTGAGGTGCAGGTCCTGACTCATGGCCTTTGCTCCTCCATGGGGAGGGGCTAGGGACTGCCTTTGACACACAGGCAGGGAGGAATCCATCTCAGAGGTTATGTTTACAGCCCAACAGCTCCAAGAGCAGAAAACAAAGCTGAACCAGTCTCATTTTTGGAGCCATTAGAGAGCCAGTGTAGTCAAGTGACAAGAGTTGCCCAACCAGTTTTGTGAAAACTATGCATTTTTACTGAGCTGGGTGCTGGTTTTGGGCACTGTGGAGATTTCCTTCTGGTCCCTACCTGCACAAGTAACATTCTAGTAGTACGTGGTAATCCAAAAGACAGAAAGTCCACTAAGCTGTACTTTTGGCTCTTTCTTCTGTCTGCTATTTCTGGTAAGTTGTGTTTTGTGGGTTTGTTTTTCTTTAGGGGGAGAGGAGACGCAAATGGCTCTGGGATAGGTTGTGGGGTGCTTGTGGGGTTTTTTTCCTCCAGGTTTTCTGTTGGCAGAGCTGTATCTCTGGTCTTGCTGCATGGAAAGAATTGCTTAAATGGGAGAAATACTGTCCTGCAATGCTGTCGTGCTGTGCAAGTATGAGTGTACAGGCTGAAGGCAGCCAAGAACTTTCTCAGTTTGCCAGTGGTAAGGACTGAAGACCTACTTAAATGTTGGCTTCCAAACTGAAGTGTGAAGTCCAGATGTTCTTCTGATTGCAAATATAGAGATGGCAACAGGCCCTTCCAAAAGCCATGCTGCAGTTTGATGCTGAACAGTGAGTTGGTTTCTTTTCAACAGTAGGATAGTGGTTTATAAATACCTAATCACTTCCCCTCGAGCGTCAGAAATACACATCTGAGGTGTATTTCCAATTGGACAACATGTGGTTGCTGTGGTAAAACATGCTGAAACCCCTTTTCCATTGTAGACAGTCCTATGGGTGTTTTCTAATCTAGTGTCTCACCAAATGACACTGTTGCTTTCAGGTTCTTCACACAACAGTATATTAAAAGCAGGAGTCAAATGGAAAAGCTTCATATCTTACCAGGTGCACCAGGAATAAACCTACCTTTGCATTGTGAGTTGTTTTATCAGAAGTTTATTTAGTTCCTTGAGAAATCTTAGTCTTTCCCATGGTGTTTCTGCAGTACTTGCTGCCAAATGATGCCTTGCTGCAAGTCTGCTCCCCTTACTCTAAAGATAGCAAATGTGCATTCTTGAGCTTGCATCTTGTAGATGCTAATGTTGGGCTGTCACTATAGCTGTACTCCATGGCACATCAAGGTTTGTTGACAAGTACTGTGCTGTGGTTTGCAAGCTGATGTAGCTGTACTGCTATCTCTGCACTTAGCAATCAAACCATCTCCTTTAGCTTGAAGGCAATTGCGTCTACTTAAGATAAGAAGCAACTATCTCTAGAGTAGATGGAATAAGAGATAGTCTGTTCTGAGCACCTTCTTTTCTTTCCTCTGTTTCCAGAGTTTGTATTACCCACAAATAATTTTCTACCTTGCTCTGACACGTCCGTTCAAAAGGAAACTGTATCTGAATCAGTGACATGCACACACACATGTATATACATAAATATATATAAGAAATCACTGCATCTGCAAGTGTGGCCTGTTTCAGAGGGTAACCCTAACCAGCAGCCTTACTATTTAGGATCCAGCTTCCCCCTCAATGCCTCCATTGTAACTTTTGAAGAGATGCTGTTCGGAAAATCCCCACAACAAACATGATCTTGTTTGTCTTTTCAAGGTCATTACACCACTGGTATTATCTCAGTGGAGCTTAACGGAAAGTTCAGTGAATTCAAACCTGAGTCTTTCATTAGCTCTGTGATTATTTACTTACCAGAGACAAGATGTACTTCCCAGGTGTACTGAGAGTCCAATGCCTTTGAGTATTAATGTCAACAGGATGAACTCCTTAGGGTAGTCTTTGTATGTTAATGTGGCTGTAACCTGTAATCTCTGCCCTGAGAGCTGTGCTGTTAACAGGGGACTCAGTAACTCTCTGGTCGTTCATTAACTAGTACTGTTGTGTGAAGCTGTCCTGTCTCATCACTCTGATTGCCAAGTGCTTGTTCTTCATGTGCATGGGTAGAGAAGCATTCCCAGTAGCTGGGCTTTGTGGTGCAAGGGCTTAGAACCCAACAAAAGAAGATCTGTTTCCCCCCCTGACATTAAAGATCACGTCTTTCTAGGCTGTCCCTACCCTTCAGGTGTATGGCTTGGAGCTGGAAGGAGAAGTAAACATCAAGTGAGCAATTTCTGATCCCCAGCTGGCTTCTGTGGGTCTCTAAGCTCAGATCAGCTATGGCTGATCTGGTTCTGGTTTTTGGATTGGGATAATACTGCAAAAAGTAACCTGTTGTGGTAGGAAGAAAACTAACTCTATCCCAGCCAAACCCAGGACATAACTGCACTAACCTTCAGAATGGCCTTAACCTCGTGCAAATTAGTGTGCAGAACCTTAGTTTGCAATTCTTTGTAGCTGTCCAGGTGGAAGTTTCCCCTTCAGCAAGAGGAACAGCAGAAATGAGCTGGTATGCAGCCATAGAGGGCATTCAAGGTGTTTGTGGGGGCAAAGAGAACTGGAAAAACACAGTTCTGGTGCTGGTTTGACCTCTTCCTAGCTTGGTAACGCTAGTACAAGCACCTCTGTAGGGTCCGCCTTTGTTTCACATGCCCTGGAGTTAGAGCTTGGGGGCTGATGGTAGGGAGCAACTGGCCAAAGTACATAGGAACAACCCGCAGCTTCTTTGTAACCCATTTCCTTTCCTTATGGAAGAGGGCCTGGGGGACAGAAGACAGCATCTTCCAGGCTATGTAGATGCATTCAGATGTGAACCCTCTTTTACTTGAAGCACCGGGGCTGACCTTCAGAGCTCATTGCTCTTGTGCTCCCCTTGAGGGTTTGTGGGAACTTTGCACTTGGCCGTGGATGTCCCAAGACGGTGATTTCCACACTAAGCTCCTGTGGTTTGTGCTGAGGCTGTTCCTGCTTGTCTGCTGCGCTTTCACCGCTCTCATAAATGAGCCCCTTATTCGTGCTGTACAATAAGTTGGCAGCTGAGGTGCTTCAGCTGCCAGGACTCGTCAGGAAGAAACCTGCACTGCAAGAGCGAGGGTGGTGCTGCGGAGGAAGGCTGAGCTCTTACCAGCAGAGCTGCATGGCACAGGCATGTACAGTGCTGGCCTGAGCCAAGAGTCATAAACTTCAGCAAGCACCAAGTATGCAGTGCTGGCTGGGTGGAGGAAGTGCAGGATCTAATCCGTAAGATCCCAGACTGGTTTGGGGTGGAAGGGACCTTAAATCTCATCCAGTTCCAACCCCTGCCATGAGCAGGGACACCTTCCACTAGAGCAGCTTGCTCCAAGCCCTGTCCAACCTGGCCTTGAACACTGCCAGGGATGGGGCAGCCACAGCTTCCCTGGGCACCCTGTGCCAGCGCCTCAGCACCCTCACAGGGAAGAGCTTCTGCCTAATGTCTCATATAAATCTGCCTTTTTCCAGTTTAAAGCCATTCCCCTTGTCCTGTCTCTACAGGCCCTTGTCCCAAGCCCCTCTGCAGGTTTCCTGCAGCCCCTTCAGGCACTGGAGCTGCTCTAAGGTCTCCCCTTCAGGAGCCTTCTCTTCTTCAGGCTGACCCAGCCCAGCTCTCTCAGCCTGGCTCCAGAGCAGAGCTGCTCCAGCCCTTGCAGCATCTCCATGGCCTCCTCTGGACCTGCTCCAACAGCTCCACATCTCTCTTTTGTTGTTGCCCTAGAGCTGGATGCAGACTCCAAGAGAATGCAATTCAAGAGAGCAGGATTGTGATTATCAATTAACTTGCCCTCTCTGTCCCTTGACTGCTGTGATCATAAAACCCTGCACGAGTGTTCCTGCTCCTGTGCTGCTGGCTGGTGGGAGGCAGATGTGTTTGGCTCTCCTCATATCGCCTGTCCTTCACTGCAGTCACCTTCTGCAGGAGGGTGGCTGTGACAAAAATAAGCTAATCTGTGAGCTGTGATGGGACTCCTCTGCTGTCTCTAACAAAGCCGGCCTCTGTCTGCCTCTCCTCAGACGCATGTCCTGGATTTTGTGTTCCATATACCAGTCATCGCTGTTGCTGGGAAAACATCAGGCCTGAGAGCTGGAGGTGGTGGAACGGGCAGTAAGCCATCCCCTGGTACTGGTTTAGCTTGTGTGGAGTTGTCTCATTTCTCTCCCATAGGAAACGCTGGGGTCTTGGATCACTTGATGCCTTCTGGAGTTAGTTCTTCCTTCAAATTCAGGTGCTGAAGGTGGTCTAAGAAAGACCCGTGATTAACTACATTGAAGCTGACCAGGCTGTGTTGGCCACCAAGTTTTTATGGCAGTGATGCCTCAAAGCAGCAATCTGATAGATGAGCATGAATAATCCTGCATATGTTTACAGGCTGGGAAATGAGAGGGTGGGAGAAACACCCCTCTGCAAGCTGACAGTACAGTCTCTTATGAAATCCTCTGCAGAGCTGGCATCGGTCTGGAGAATGACAGGGAAAACTTGGAGGCATATGGGCAGGACTGTTGAAAAGAGTAGGTGCGAATGCTTGGGAAGGAAAACACGAGTGGCCAGAGCAGCTGGGGTGGAGAGGGAGAGGAGGAAACAGATGCAGATGATACTTCATGTATGAAACCTTTGTGTGCATTGCTGCAGGCTTGAAGTTGACCAGCTTCAAAAGGCAAATGATGACTTGCCAGTCCACAGGCAGGCAAGACTCTGTACTGAAGTCAACCCTACACCACTAGTTGGGTGGGGATATGCCCTTTAGTGATAACTCCAAGCTCATCTGCTTCCAAACCTGACCCATCTCAAATTTGGTTGAGCTGCTCCTTCTACTGTATGTTTTGTGACTGCTTGTGCAACTTCAGAAGGAAGGGTTTTAGAATCCTAGAATGGTTTGGATTGGAAGGGGCCTTAAAGCTCATCCAGTTCCAACCCCCGGCCATGGGCAGGGACAACTTAGACTAGAGCAGCTTGCTCCAAGCCCCGTCCAACCTGGCCTTGAACACTGCCAGGGATGGGGCATTTACCACTTCTATGGGCAGCCTGTTCCAGTGCCTCAGCACCCTCACAGTAAAGAACTTCTTCATTATATCTAACCTGAACTTCCCTATGTCTCACCTGAAAAGGATTTTCATTAATGTAATGAACAAAAGTAAGTTTAATTTCTCAAGGATAGCAGAAGAATTGGAAAATCTCTAATATTTCTGCATGTGGAGCCCTAAACTATCTCAAAAACTGAAAGCAAACCCCTAAAAACCTGTTTTCCTTTTGGCTTGAAAACTATACTTTGAATTACTTTACTGCTAAGAGCTATGAAAGAGTTATATCTCCTTGTGGCAAGAGAAGAACAATGTGTAATGCTGTAATGCACAGTTTGAGGTTGTTTTCTTTAATAAACATTGAAGATAGTCTGCCTTTAACAAATAGCTAGAAGAGCCCTGAAAGCAATCTGTCGCCTCAGGCAGGTCTTCTTCCACACCAGCTCTTCTCAACTTGATGACTTAATTATCTTAGATAACTCTTGTAAAGATCCTAACAGCTCTGCAAATCTCTGCTTTCCTAACTCATCAAAGGAGTGTGGACAGAGTTGGAAACAGGCAGCACATGGCTGTTTAGTGCTAGGAAGCAAATCAGCAACTGCCGGGGGTTGCATCTCCAGCTTGAAAATAAGGAGGATTACACCAGGGACCAGACATTTTAAGGTAAGAAGTCCAGTGCCTTGTGCATGACTTAGTTTTTGGCTATGTTGAAGAGTAGGAAAATGCTTGTATCCCCCACAACAGACAGACATCATTGCCTGGGGACCTGGCTGCCTCAGTGTTCTGGTTAGACTGCCAGGCTCCAGTTTGCAATGCTATTAAGAGGAGATGTGTTCATGGTGAAGCCAGTAATAAAGCCAGCTGGATGGGGAAACTTCATTATCCTCTCCAAGTGCAGTCTTTAGGTGTTGGTGCCTGCCAGGATTAACAGCCTGAGAGAACATTCCTCCTACAAAGGAAAGGAGGGAGCACAGGGTTTTAAGGAAGCAACATTAGTGCTCTCCTTAAATACCCATCCCTCTTCTAAGATACCATTAAAGGGTATGGTAGTCTTTGGGTTACAGCTCTTCTGTGACAGCAAACTGGCATATCAGCTGTAGCAGAACCGCTCTAAAATGAGCAAGGCTTGTTAAAGTAACCCAAGTGCACAGTAAGAGCTCCCTAAGTGCAATATATATTGATATATCATGGGATTTTTAAGAGCTCAGCTGGCTGAGACTGTTTCTTGTGCTGTTTCCCATCTCAGTAGCACCTTGCTAGGTGTGGTGCAGCAATGGGCTTAGCACAGCTTCTAGCTATGGCATCCCTTGAAGCCACAGCATTGTTTTCTTCAGCCACAGAGTTCAGACTCATGCTCTCTTGTGGTAGTTGGAGGGTGACCATTGCTTGGTAGGAAGACTAGAATCCCCCGGACCAGTTTAGCTCCAGAGTTAACCTAAATATTTAATAGGATTAAGCAAAAGCCTTTGATTGAAACAAAAGAGCATACTAGGCTCCAGTGACCCTTGGTACACCCAGGCTGGCAGCAGGGAACCCTGCTGACCTTGCTCTCTGTTGGGACTGGCTCCTCCCAAGCCACACTGGTGACCCCAGCCTAGCATTGCTCTTCCTTTGGCTGATGCTTCTTAAATCAGCATGGTCTATTTTGAGCAAAGAACTTGCTAGAGCACATTTTAAGGAACCTAAAACATCTCCATTGCCTCTGCAGGAAACCTAACTGAGCACAAGGCAGGAAGGAGAGGTGGGAAAGCTGACCTCTGAGATGTTCTCCCACCAGTCCTCGTGTGTCACTTGGTTGTGCTGCTTCCCCAGGAGGAGGCTCACTGCACTAGTGAAGATGATCTGTGGGACTGTTTTCTAGCATCTGAGCTCTGTGCTGTCAGACAAGTGGGAATGGAAGTAGGTTGCAGTAATAGAGATCCATTTATTCCCTGGGTCTTATAGCAGGAAGACCTCACATCCATTCCTGATAAGCTGCCTAATGTGCAGTGTTGAGAGCAACCTTGGCATCTCTTCTCATGCTTTACATAGGCTTCAGCCATGGTAATCAAGCAAAGTTAACTTCTGATATAGTAAAAAACCTTCTATCTGTGGTGAAGACCTGCAGTGAAGTTGGTCTCTTGCCCTCATTGTATTGTGTGCTAACACCCCATGGATATGTGTAGTTTGTGTGGCTGGTACAAACAAACTAAAACCAGCATCCTGTCTTATCAGTGCTGCCACACTGCCTCCGACTTGTGGGGTTGGCTTTGGAAACAGACTTGTTGAAATCCTGCCTGTCTTGATCTTGCAGTGGAATTGGTTGTATGTAACTGTGGAGTTGACTTGCTGTTCCTCATGTGTTGTCAAAGCATCAGGTGCCAAGTTGCATTCAGGAAGCTTGATTTAGTGCTGCCTTTCAATTTAACCCCTTGGCCTTGCTCTTTACTGTCCCTTCAGTTGCTTAGGAGTCATGAGGAGATGAGATTATCTGGGGAAGGGAGCTGGCCTTGTGAGTTCCTTCCTCAGATATGTGCATCCCTTTTCTCTGCTGGGAGTAGTAGTTAGAGGTGATGCTTTGGGTTGATACTATTAATGCAAAGTCTGTATAAATGGTGATGGAATTACCAGTGTTATGTCTTCTACCAGATTACATGTCTTCTGTAACTGCCTATAGTCCTCTGTCACTCTCCAGGAGGTCTTGGCAGCAGTGGCTGTTTGTATTTGTAGTGATGGTGATGTCCTGTTTTGCTGCTCTGAGAAGGCAACTCAGGTAGTCTATGGTGCGTATGCATTCTGTGTATCTGCTCTGAGCTATACCAGATGATCCAGAGCTCTGCACAGGGTAAGGGTGTTGCTCTGAAATTACCTGGATGACCTGTCACTAGCATAACTGGTTGTCTGTTTGCTTTCCCCTTAGGTCTTATAAGTGAAAGAAGATGGGGTCTGGCTGCCTGAAAGTCACCAAGTACTTCCTCTTCCTCTTCAATCTCCTCTTCCTTGTAAGTATCATGGGCATCTTCCTCCTCAGTCTCCTCTTCCTTGTAAATATCATGGGCATCTTCCTCTTCAATCTCCTCTTCCTCATAAGTATCGTGGGCATCTGCAGAGTAGAAAGGAAGGCCTGTACTAAAGTAACCTGGAAAGCTGTTTGTTTCTGGATGTTGGCCCAGTGTGTTCATTAAATAAAATTGTCAGTTTTGGAAGGAGGGTGGGAATCCCTGAAGCTGCAGGTCATCAGAGCTGCTGTGTGGCTCCCAGGTATGTTCTGCTCCCAGTACCCACTTGCTGTTCTCGAAACCACATAGCTCCTTTTGTATGGAAGGGAGGTGTGGGAAGGGAAAGCAGGAGCTATGGGTCTGTTCTGGAAGGACAATACTTGTAGCTACTTTCTCTGCCACATCTAGAGCAGCAGCTGAGCTGCCCCTGAGCAGCAAAGTACAAAACCTGCCAAGTAATGGCAGTGCCCTCCTAAATAGGCCAGGCAGGCTTGAAAGAACAACTCTAATTTTGTTTGAGTCCCAGCGGCTGGTTTTGGTTTTTAACAAGATGAATTAGTCCAGGTCCCCTGTTTGAAATAGAATTGGGAAATGGGGAACACTGGGGAAGGTTTGCGTGGGGAAATGAAGCAGCCCACTGGGTGCAGTTATTTTCAAGTGTAAGGCTTAGCAAAAGGTAAGCTCTTCTTTGGATCAGAGTGGGTCTAGGAGGGCCACAAACCCCCTTGCATGCATCCTTTCGTGAAGCTTGGATATTGTGCCATGGGGATAATGTTGGTGCTGCCCTCCTGCAGTGGCATGGTGTAGTGGGAAGCATAGGGTTTCAGCCTTCCACATGCTGGCAAGAAAAGGGCCTGTGACATTATTCTTTGTGTAGCATGTAAGGGGAAGGAAGGGCTGGGCAGGGAGGGAAATGGAGCACGGCAAGGTGAGCCCTGCTTTCTGGTCTCTGTCCCTGCAGAGAGCTTCACTCTTGCTTTCTGCTCTGTGCTGCTGGCACGTGGGTTTCAGCCTGAAGCACATCTGGATCTGGTTTCCCTTGGCTTGCCCTGCTGGCTCTTCCCTCTCTGCTTCTTGCTTCCATCCTAAGAGTGGTTAGCCTGGTCTAAGGGCTGAAAGTCAGAGGTGCTCAGAGCATCCATGGGGAAGGCTCTTGGTAGGAAAGGGAGAGGAGTTTTTCAAGTGCCACTAGATCTTTTGGAATATGATTTGGTTCACTTTAAGGGTAGGAAAAATCCAGCTGGGTTCAGGCTTGTCTTCCTACTAGTGCAGGACTCCTCTGAATGTGCACCTTAAGGTGCAACTTAAGTTTCACCTTAAGGTGCAACTTAACTGCAGCTCTGCTTCACAGGAGACACAGGTTAAGGCAGTGTTTGGGTTTTGCTGAAGCCCAGTGCCTGGGCACTGTCTAATCTTCCTTTATCCCTGAGCCTGGGTCCAGGCACTGAATCCCACTGTGGGTCCTGGAGAGGCTTGAGCACTTGTGTCTGGATTGGAAGTGATGGGAAGCAGCTCTTCTTTGTTCTGTGCACGCCCTGCTCCAAACCAACTCCTCTGGTGTAGCAGCCAGCCCCTCTCCGTCTTGGGGAAGGCTCATCTGATGCACTGAGCTGGTCCTTTAGCGTTAAGAGTTTTAAGGTGGGGTGTGAGGAGGTCTGTGCTGACCAAAGGGAGAAGCTGCTTTCATTACCTCTTTGCTAAGCCCACTGTGCAGCACAACCACTGTTGAGTTGCTGTGAGCTCCCAACACAGGCTGGTTTTCTATATCTCATCCTGGTTTCCTGGAGCTGCTGAGTTTTGGTGAGGAGCATGCATGCACAAGTCTGAACATTAATGCTGGTGATGGAGCTCCATATCTGCTCTGAACCTTGAGCTGAGCCTCTGTGATGACAATGTATGCGGCCCTTGCTGTCTGAAGTGTGTTCTCCAGCCCTGCTTGAAGCTGATGAATTAAGCCTTTAATCACGTTCTGGGGACTCTTTAAGAGTTCAGTCAGTCATTGAAATAGCACTTCCACAGCTCGAGGTCTGTAAGGAGGTCCCTTGCTGTAGCTGAAGTAGTTCAGGGACTTGGTGGTACTTTGCAGACATAAAGGCTCACTTCAGGGAAGGGTTTGACCTGCTTTGATTAAAGTTATATGGACTGCTTGCCTACTTGCTGCAAAAGACAGCAAAACCATACACTTGGAGCATGAGCTTAGTTTCTCTAATTAAAACTTAACACATCTCTACCTTCTTGGGTAGCAGACACAGGCCATAGCAGATGCTTCTCCTTAAAGGGAAAACAGTTCTGTGAGACAAGTTCAGCAGTCTCTGGAAGCTATTTGTTTAGAATATATAACTGTCTGTCCTACTTCTAACCCCTCTGTAAATGGAACAGAAGGCTCCTACCTAAAACAAAGCCTGTAGTTTAAGAGCCTTTCCCTGTGCCAGGCTCAATGTTACCTCACGCAGTCTGAGTGTGAAGGGAAGGATGGCTGGGGACCCCAGAAAGGTGTCAGCTCCATCACAGCTTAGCTATTCCATGCCCTTAACTGGGCTCTGCTATGGCAAGCTGCTGGCCCTGCCTTGAGGGAGCTGCATCCTTCTGGCTTGGCTGTGGAATAGGATCTTGCTGAAATCAGGGATGAAATCTCCATCCCGAGGGTGGAGGGGAAACATCCATCCCCTGCTTTGGGAGTTTAAAGCAATGGAGCAGAGGAATTAATCCCTATGGAAGGCAAATATGATATTTTCTATGGGGGTTCTGAAGCCAAGCCAGTGACAGAAGCAGCCTCACCATGCTATGCAAGCTCCTGAAGATGCTGAGCAGAGATGCTGTCCCGCTAGGAGTTAAATACACTGTGGTTAATAGCGCAGCATTTTCTCCCTGCCTTCCCCTTTTACTGTGTTCCACAGCAGCTCCTGGCAAACACACAAGTTGTGGACTAGAGCAAAGATCAGAGTGAAAACAGGCCTCGGATAATCTGAGCACCTCGTAACAAAGAACTTCCCAGGAACTCGGCTCAGCAGCTGTGCTGTGTTTTGTCAGCAACACCAAAACTTAGGTGACGTTTCAGGGTCAGCGAGCCAAGAGGGATGTCACACACAGCCCGGTTTGTGTCTTTGTTAAGACAAATATTTTAGTAAGACTATAGTTGAAGTGTGAGGCTGCCTCAAAACTGTCAGTTCAGCAGTTCTTGGCAATACCAAGCTTGAGAGGGATTTTATAGGCACCACATCTGTTGCATGTGCAAGGGGCCTTTCTAGTTTGATCAGCGGATTGAGCAAGGGGAATCTTGTTACTGCCATCTTACCATTATTATTATTGTTGTTATTATGTTTTTCTGGGGTACAAAGGCTACATCTCTTATGCAGCTGAATCAGTCGTCTTCATCCTTCTTCCTAGATGGAGAACTCGCTTGGGGACTTTCTACTCCTGTCCCCAGAGCTATCTACATGTTCTGTCCTCTGCCAAGCAAGGAAAGCTTGGAAGCTGCTTATTTCAGACTGTTGCTTTATCTTTGCTCAGAAAAGCTTCTTTGTATGAGGAGCTGAAGCATAGTGTAAACTTTCAAGATGTGGAGCCAGTGCATGCCCATACAGCCTTCTCTGCCACCTTTCTGCCAATATTCGGATGGTGGTTTGGCTTTTCCTTTGGCTCCCAAATATCCCAACGTTCTCTAGTGAAGCATAGAATTGCAATCTCTTTTCAGCCCTGTTGGTCTATTAAGTACTTCACTTTATCCTGCCTTGAAATCCTGCTGATATAAGAGTTGCTGCTTGCAGTTCGCTTCTGGAAGCATCTCACATTCCTTGTGCTTCCCTTGTTTCTTCAGTGTCTGTTTTAGGTCTTTGCTGCTGCTTGTTGGCTGAACAGCGCAAGTTTCAGCTCCTTATCAAACCTGCAGATTTAAAGGCTTCTCAGCTTAGTTTATTATGGGTGTAATGGTGCTTTCATCCTAGTTTGGGAGTCAGGGTCATCTACCTGCAAACACCTCACAGTGTAGTATAAGGCATGGTGATACCTAGAAGCTAAAACAGAGCACATTTTCCCTCTATTGCCCCTTCAAAATGATATGGGAAAAACTGTATGTCTTTTGTCTTCTCAATTCAATGTCTGGAATCAGCTGAATCCTCACAGGGACATATTGCTCTATTAATCCTTGCCCTGAATAAGGCTGTGGTGAGCAAGGCAGAGGCCATGGCTGATGTTTCATAATGCTTGACTCTGTTGGTGGTAAGATGTGTTGACTTGGGGGCCTGGGGTATTGTGCTATAAAGTAGTGACCAAGCCATACTGCCTAAGCTTGGCTTTGGAAGGGGAAAAGCACTCAAGGGAATCTGTATGCAAAGTGAATGCTGCTGGTTTATTGCATTTGTGGGTTGCAGCTATACTGTTAAAACAGAGCCTGACAAGACAGATTTCCTTCCCGGGAAGGTTCCAGCTGCCAGATATCTAATCCTTTGGCAGCTGGCTTGAAGCCTGGTCCCATAGGGTCAGGGATTTCTGTATTACAAAAACATCTTTAAAATCAGATGCTAGATGTGTTTGTCCTTCCTCAGTTCTTCACAGCAGCATTGTGCTTACCTTCTGCTTCTGACAACAAGGTTCTAGCAGCAGGGAGGCCCTTTCTCAGGCAGTTTCAAACAGTTACCCAGTACAGCATCATGTACTACTGCAGTACTGTGTGAAGGACTGCCAAGCAGCACCTGGGCTCCTGTGCAGTTGGCTGAGGTGCTCTTCCTGGAGTCATGCTAATCCTGTTTACTCTGGGAGGATAGCATGGCGGAGATGGGATGGGAACAGCAAAAGAATGGTTGTGTTCACTCTGGAAGTATGGAAAATGGTGACTGCTGCATCTTCTTTGTCTAAACTAATAAGCCAGTTAATGTTGTTTTGTTCTTTCAGATCCTGGGTGCTGTGATCCTGGGTTTTGGGATATGGATTCTGGCCGACAAAACCAGTTTCATTGCAGTTCTACGTAAGACCATCTTTCTTCATCTTGTTTCTCCTTCTGAATTGACTCTAGTCCGGGGCTGTGCTTGACCATGGCGTAATCTAGGGACAGCAATACTTCTATGCACAGTAACATGGTATAGCACAGTGGGACCCTATCAGGGGAAGGGGGAAAGAGAGCAACCCTGGAGACACAGCATTCCTCCTGGTCTTGTGGATTTCAACACCAGGGTCATACTGAGACCATTGCCTCTTCACTCAACCATCCAAATACATCGTGTTAAACATAAGGGCTAGTATTTCATCCTACCTTTGCTGCGTGCTCTGTGTTTCCACAACAGCTTTCTTATTACCATCATGTCCAATGCCTTAATGTGGTTTCTCTGAGTCCCCCGTGCTCCCACTGCTTTCTGTAATGATCTGTTTCAATTTGACAATTTTAAATGCCAAAGAAAGTAAGTACCTGGTTTTATTGATGCTTAATGTACATTGAAAGTAGACAGTATGTTTGTTGCTAAGCAGGAGAGGATGTAGATCTGAGGGGGGTGTGTGTGGAAGATACGAGTCTTTACTGCTCTGACTTCTAAAACATACTTGACTTATACACGCTTCATGAGGCTTAGCCTGGCCATTAGAAGTGGTTTGTGTTGCTGCAGGTGCTAGCTTGCTTCCTTCCTCTAAGTCAGCCAAGTGCATCAACTTGAGTCTTAACAGAGGGTCTGCTTTCTGCAACAACCAAAAAACCTGAGCTGGCTTAGCAGAGCCTGGGCTTTGCAGAGCTGGAAGTGAAGCTTAATCACCAAATGAGCAGCTCAGCTTCAGCCTTCACAAGCTCTGCTTCCTTGGGGCTTTGTTCTAGGGGGGTATCCAACAACTTTTCTGCTTGGCTGGTCTGATTACGCCAGCATTGCTGACTCTGGCATCAGTGTCAGATGCTGCAGGAGGGCTGCCTGCACACTGTAATACTGGCATTCATTGCCCTCTTCCCAGCTCCACTGTAAAGGGTTTTATCCCCCAAGTCCTGCTGAACACTCCAGCCTGGCTTTGGAAGGTGCTGGATGGAAACAACACTCCCACTAATGCCATACACACAGATATTGCTGCTGTTTGTTATGCTGTAGCATCTGGCTTGCTCCTGCGATACTAGAAGGGCAAGAAGTATAACAAAGGGTGTTGGTTAATAGTGGGGGCATGATTCTAATATAGGCAGCCAAAAAGGAGGTTATCACGGCCTGGCTATTTGCAGCACTCCTCACAGTCTGAGGCATGTTTAGTATCAGTGAGCCAGAGCTGTTTCCCCAGGCTGATGGGTGTTACTATCACTTGTGGAAGTTAGAAGTCCCTCAGCTTGGCTCTGCTTCTTCCCATTTTACCCAGAATCTCTGCTAAGGGAGCATTGAAGGATTTAGCTTCCTTCCTGGAGATTTCCAGTATCAGCTTTTTCTCCCTGCCCCCTTGCTTCCTTTCCCAGGCCTTGCCCCTCTTTCCCTCTGCTTTAGTAACCCAGGCACCAGGGAGGGAGCTCGGCACAGCAGGGCACTCCAGCCCTGCCAAAGGAGCCTGTTGTACTTGCTTGGCCGCCTGCCCAGCACAGGGGAAAACACGGAGCAACAACAGACAGAGCAGGAATCATCCTGCCAGCAGAGCTTTCTCTTGCAAGACAAGATGTATTGGAGATGTATTGAGAAGAGGAGCAATGGCTCTGGTCCCTCTGCCACTTCTCTGAAGGGTTTTGGAGTGGGAAATGCCTTTTTCTCTTTCCTAAGTTGACTGAACAACTCCTTTCTAGCACTTTGAAGGTGCTGGCACACTTGTATGGTGGTAAGCAGGTTTTAGGAGAGGGAATAGTGTAGTCTTGTGAAGGCCACTCCTGCAAGGCTGCTAGTTCAGTAAAGGCTTTGCAGTATCAGCACCTAGCCTGCCCAGCAAGGGTCCCAAGGTGAGGAAGCAGGAGCAGGATCCTGGTTTCTGTGATGTGTGTCCAGCCAGGGAGAGTCTGGCTTGGAAATGAATCAAGGCTGAAGTGTCCAAAGTGACCTGTGTGGCAAACAGCTCTGGTTCATTGTTTCTGGTAACTGATCTTTTTCTTCTGCTCAGCGTGTTCTAGGGAAACAGTTTGGAACCTAGTGACTTGCACCAGGTATCACAAAGGAGGGGAGGAATGTGTTAGGTGGGAGAGCATTAGTCTGGATTCAGTTACTCTTAACCTATTTCAGGAGCTCGGAGGAAGCTTGCCTTCTGGGACTTCTGTCCAGGAAACTAAATGCTGAGCTCTAGGAACATTGTTTCCATTAATCACTGGACACCCAGAGTTCCCGTACACTGCTCAGTTTGCAGGTTTAAGAATGTCTCTTAATGATAAATGAGATTTCTGGTTACTATTTCTAGCCAGAGTGTCTCTTCAACTTGCATGCTGTAATGCTTGCTCCTACCAATCTTACCCTGCAAGAAACAATCCTCTGGCCAACCCAAATGTAAAAGCTTGTTCTTTTGTTGCTTGCAGACTAAATGTTGGAGGGAGAGGACTGGCAGCACCAGCATGTCTGAAATAATAGTGCCTAAAGTTGGTTTTAAACCTCTCTTGAGTATTCAAGAGCACAATTTATTGCAGACACAATAGAAGGAGGATACGTAAAACCAGCTAAATTGGGCATCATACCTGTTTTGATGTTAGAGGAATAGCCTCTATTTGCCGGTGGTCATACACAAGTGCTGCAAGAGCAAGAGCCTTCAATGAGTGCCTGGCCACAAGCCATTCAACACTGACTTGTCAAGTAACCTGTCACATCACTGATGCTCAACACTAGCTGTAGCTCTTGCTGCATAGAGTTTATGTGCTGACTGCAGGTGGATAAGTAAAACCAGAATGGCTGGAACAAGTAGTGCATTAAAGTGAACAGCCAAACCAAAAAGGGGTTTTATGACTTGAAAAAACACTTCCCTAACAGATAGCAAAAGGAATTGAAGCCTACAGGCAGTAGCTGTGGAGTAGAACATGCTTTATCTTCCTCTCAGAGTGTGTTCATGAGGGAGTTAAAAGTCCAGTCAGCATTAACTTTCTCCAGACAAGGTTCATTTGTTTGGAGTGACCTTGAGTCTCCCAGGCTCTGAGACTCTGAGGTAATGGAGACCTGCAGGTTGGCTTTGAAAGTCTTTCTTCATCAGAACACACCCAGAAGCAGCTTTGTGCCTCCCTGTCCAGCATGCCTCTTTGCAGTCCCTTGGTGGAAGACGACAGACTATTACAAGTAGATAGAGGCAGTTCTCTATATGGTGATGGTAGATGTAGTTTTTGTTCAGTAGCTAATGTTGTTCCTTCTCCTGGCCCCTACAGAGATGTCATCTCCCTCCCTGAAGATTGGTGCTTACATCCTCATCGGTGTTGGGGCTCTCACCATGCTGATGGGCTTCCTGGGCTGTCTTGGAGCAGTCAATGAAATCCGATGTCTCTTGGGTCTGGTGAGAGAATTCATGCTATGTTTTAGAGCCAACCTTTAATACCTGCAAACTGTCTGTTGGATTGTAGCTGGGGCTCAGATCTCCTGGGGGTGGTACCTGTGCTAGGTCTTAGTTTGCACACAGTAAATTCTCTGGGTCAACAGGCTGCAGCAGAGGTTTCTCAGACATTATTGATGGTGAACTAAAACTGTGAAATGAGAGAGGATGTCACTGACACTTTGTGCAAACAGTGGGTTGAGGATTGCCAGCTGAGGAGGTGACCCTGTACCTCATCTCGACATCCATCCATCCCCAACTTCCCAGTTTGCATTGTGCTTTCAGTGGTGCAAGGAACAAGTATCAGTGGCAGTGAGAGAGAAGAGTGACAGTGTCCTGCTGTGCTGCGAAGTTCAGCTTCTGTGGAAAGTGCAGGAGTCAAGAGAGACTTCATAGAATCACAGAATGGTTTGGGTTGGAAGGGACCTTAAAGCTCATTCAGTTCGAACCCCCTGCCATGGGCAGGGACACCTTCCACTGGACCAGATTGCTCTAATCCCTGTCCAACCTGGCCTTGAACACTGCCAGGGATGGGGCAGCCACAGCTTCTCTGGACACCAATGCTGGCCCAGCACCTCAGCACCCTCACAAGGAAGAATTTCTTCCTAAGATCTCATCTAAATCTCCCTCTTTCAGTTGAAAGCCATTTTTCCTGCACTAGGAATGTCATGTATGTTAGGGCCTTTCTTCACATGGTTCATCTGTAGGATTTTTTCTGTCTGTGATGGATGGGGTGACACTAGCTTCATATACCTCAGCCTGCTACTTGACTCCTGCTTATTCAGAGTATATATGTAGAAGAAACCAGGTATGGCCATGTTGTGTGTCCTGATATTAGGAACATCTAATTAATGGTAATAGCCACCACTGTTTAACCTCAGATGTCAAGCTTTCCTTAAAATCCTTTTATTCCTTCAAATTTTCCTTAAAATTCCTTAAACCTAGATCCTTAAACAAATTAAATAGCTTTTTTAAAAGACAATATAATAATAATAAATGGGTTCATAAAATTTACTTTTCTTGGTCTTGGTGGCTTTGGGGTAGGCAGGATCCAACTGATTGAGGCCATAGTGGTCTGGGAATGGAGCTGGAGGTGGGAGAGGGAGCATGGCACATGCAGAAGGTGCTTGTAAACCCTCTCCCTCCTGAAGGCTTCCTGTTGGCCTGATGGGAGAAGTGCTGAAGTGCACTGGCCTGATGTAGATGCTTGTATTTAAGCCCTTTACTGGGGAGAGCACTGCTGATAGCAGAGCTTCTCTGTTGACAAGGGTGTTGGCTCAGTGTTGTGTCTTCTCTTGTGGATGATATCTTACTAAAACTGTTATGTACAGACCTTTCTAAAGGCTGATAGTGGTCATCTATTTTTGTTTCCAGTACTTCACCTGCCTGATGATAATCCTCATAACTCAGGTTGCTGCTGGACTGGTCATCTACTTCCAGAAGGAAACTGTAAGTATTTGTTATTGTGCATGCTTTCCTTGGTCTTGGCTTGGTGGCACAGGAGACATCTGGAAATTCTTTCTTCTAAACTGGACTATACCATTAGCAGGCATAGAATCACAGAATGGTTAGGGTAGGAAAGGACCTTAACATCATCTAGTTCTAATAAGTGGATTCTCCTTTCTTCTACCGCAGCCTAGCAGCCTTGCTCTACAGTTCTGTATCTGCCAGCCTCAGTAGTGCTGCTTTCTCAAGGATTATGAAGCTGTGTTTGGTATGCAGGCTTTATTTTGGGTAGTGGGAACAGTAAGAAGAAATTCCTGAAAGGCTTTTGACCACACCTCCTCTTGATCCTGCTGTAGACTACTGTTTAGGCATGTGGTAGCAGTGATTACTGTTGTGTTGCCATCACTGGTGCCTTGAGGGGTTACCAGCCCGAGTGATTGCTTTTGATTGGCCTCCCTCCTTGTGTCATCTTGTTCCATCCTTTCAGTCCTCCTGCCTCTGTATTTAAAGCTCTCCTTGGAAGAGCTGCCCTCTTTCCCCAAGAGCAAACCCAAGTATCTGACAGTTCCTGTACTACAGTTTGAGCCTGAAGCCAAGTGGTTTAACATTTTGAAGTGGATCTCTTTGTCAGGAATGCAGTTGCACAGTGTATGCTTCCAGAGCTCCAATAGGCTTGGTAGCTTAAAGGGAATAACCTTTGAGCTACACGAGTGCATTGCAACAGCTTTTCCTTGGCTATAGGTTCTCTGGCCAAGCAGTGCCCAGTCAGGCCTGCAGCTGTTTGACAGCTAAACTGGGAGCAAGTTATGACTGTGGGGTCCCTGCTGGCTCCTGCCCTGGTGTGCCCATTGCTGTACCAGTTGCGGATAACCCTGTCCTCTGCCACATAGCTGTGTATCTATACCACTGCACTGCTGTACTTGCTTCTCCTAAGCCAGCCCTCCTGCTAGGTGATATACAAAGCAAGTAGTTGAGGAAGTTATGCATGAGGAGTGAGGTGAAGGTCTGCCCTGGTGTAGCTGGTTATGAGTTTTGTACAAGGGGCTGTGTTGCCTGTGAGCAGTTGTTGGCTGGGTTTCTTGGCAGTGTGAACGTTGCTTGCTCTCTGGGCTGGCTGGAGCTGAAGGAGAAACTGAAACATTGGCTAGCTGGTGTGTAAAGTTAGAGTGTTAAATGAGCTGATGATTCTCAACACATAGCTCTGACTCATGCAGAGGAGGATGTATGGGGATGGGCATTCCCCTGCAGTGGGGAAATGTGACTATTGCAGACCATGAAATTCCATACCTCTGTTGGTATTTCTCTTCCAGCTGTCACTGCTCTAGAAAATGCCAGCTTTTGAGCTGTAGTTCTTCATTTGAACCTAAAACCAGGGAGAGAATGAAAGTGCTGGGGGGGGGGGGTGGTTCTGTTCTGCCCTTGGAGCTGGTGTGGCTGAGGTCATCATTTGTATGTATTCATCAGAATTATGGGGGGAGATAGGCTTTGAACAGACGCTCAGTGAACAAAACTCATGGAAAAGCTCTTCTAGAACCGTTGTATTTCAGAGATCCTCCAAAGTCCCTGCCTAGAGCACTGAGGAAAAGCTGTTTCAGGAAGGTCTTGGCTGAAACCATACACTGCTTGGTGGCTGCGCTTCAGTGATGCTATGCATGTCGCTCTGCTTGACTTGATGTACGTCATCCCAGTACAGCGAAAAAGCAAACTGTAAACTGCTCAGGATCCAGGCCCTGGATATCTATTGTGTTCTTTGTGTTTATTTCTTTCTAACGTCAGGAACTTGGTTAGACATAAAACAAGGAATTACAAGAGTGGAGGAAAGGATCGTGGGTGATACTCGCTCCTCCACTCCTTGTAACCAAAGTATTTATTACTGCACTGCAGTAGACAGGGTTATTGTACTCCCCTCTACATGCCCTTTTCCTGCTTGGTTGCTACAGATTCACTTGATGGGATTTTTTTGTTGGAATATTTATTCCTTTTCATTGCCAAATCCCCACCCCTACATACGAAAGCATGCTGAAATAGAGTTAATGTAACTGTAAAAGGCAGAGTGACAGGAAGGCTGCTGCTTTGCCTGCCCCATGGGCATTGCTGGAGGAATGCCCCTTCAGACTGGAATTGCCCAGTGCTACAGGGAGGATGTCGATGCAACACCCATTTCCCTATGTCTGTTGGCAACTGAAACTCTGGGGTGGGGTTTTTTGGTGACAACAAAAATAGTAATGCCACAAATGGCTTTGTGCTTTGTGAGCTGAATGTTGATACTTACCTACATCGAGTGGATCACAAGCCCTTACGCATACGAGAGCCCTGGGCAAGGTCTCCCTTTAGAGTTCCCTGCAGCTTGGCTCTAAATGCCTTGAGTGAAGCAGAGCAGTGGCCTTTTGGGAGTTACCCTACTTGGTAGCTATTGTTTGCAGCAGACAGGCCCCCTGTGATTGTGTGCAGTGACTTCTCTGGGGCTCTGTGCATTAGTTTCAGAATATAAAGTGACTGGGGGAATGAGAGCCCTCTCGTGTGTTTTTGAGCTTATTTAGGTATGCAGGCTAGATCCTAGTGAATGCTGGAGGAAGGATGTAGCTTGAGTCCCAGACAGAGGGCATGATAGACAACTGGTGGTGTCTGACAGTGGAAGAAGCCTTCATGATTCATTCTGTGAGCAAGACTGGAACCAAAGGCCTGTGCTCTTGCCTCTGGTGTTCAGCTTTGCCCAGCTCCCTCTTGAGTAAGCCTGTGTGAAGGGAAGTCTGACAGTCTTGCTGCTGGCAGCGGTCTGTGGCTTTGATGCCTTGGCTTTGAATGCCCCTGCTTTGGGGTGCTGGAGTTCTGCCTTCTGACACCAGGCTAGAGCTGGGAAGCAGCAGAAAGCAAGGGTAGCAATCATGCTCCACACAGCACTGAGTCCTGCCAGGCCTTAAATGGGTGAAGATAGGATACTGAAAGCTTGCCCAAGTGTTCAGTATGCCTTTCTAGCTCATTGCTGTTTCAGTGACCAGCTGCAGGTCCCTGTGTTTCCCCTTTAGGCTGCTCTGCCAGGTAAGCCTGTGAATAAGCTGCCTGTGTGTGTGCTCTGCAGAGCTGGGCTATTGTTTTCACAGCATTCCCCCTTTCTCCAGTTACTTCCTGAAACACCTAAGAAAGCCTGAGTTTAACTGGAATGCCTCACCCTTTGAAAGCAGAGTTGTTTGAAGACTTCTTCCTTGTTCTTGTGTAAGAGTAGAGGAAGAGCAGGCATACCACTTCCTATGCAGCTGTGGTTGAGCACATCTAATTCAGACCCTGTCTCTCTGCTTCTGGTGGGGTCCTGGGATGGAGAACAGAGGCACTGCCTGGATTCATGCAGAAGTGACACTAGCCTCCCTAATAGCTAAGGAACTAAGTGGGCCCAGGGTAGAACAACAAGCCCAGCTCCCCTTGCCCCCCTCTGCATGTGGAGCAGCAGTGTAAGGATGGGAACTCAGGGGTTCAGTAACTGATAAGGCTTATGGTAGCAGCCAAGGCAAATCTCATTAGTGAGAACCAGGTCAGGTTGCCTTGGTTCACAGGGAAGGAAAAGGGGAAGCGAAGTAATTAAAAGGGGAAGAGCTAGACATCATGAGAAGAAAGATCATGCAGCTCCCATCTGTCTGGCCTGACATAGCTGATCCCAGTGACCTGAGCTGCAGGTTTCCTGGGAAGAAGAGTTGCTGATACAGAGAAGCTTCTCTTAACAGTAGGCACTACTTCCTCTTGCTGGGTGTCTCTGGGTTTGCCATAGTCATTTGCAATGCTTAACAGAAGCAGGACAGGGAAAAAACTGTTTCCACTGACCTGAAATGTGCTGTAGCACCATAGACACAAAGGTAATATGTGGGATGGGAGCATCTGAACACTCAGGGTGATGTAACTGTCCTATTCTTGAAGCAGTCTAATGGTACTTCTCTTCACTTCTCTTCAACCTCTTGTGAGCTGGGTCTGACTTTAGTAGTAACAGCTATCCTTGTGTAGGGGCTGGCTGAGAAGAGTTTCAGAGGGAGGTGGGAGGAATAAGGTGAAGGAGCCTGCTGCGTGGTAGCTTGTACCTCTCTTCATATTGTGTGGTGTGAATATGATAAAGAATGGGGGTGAAGGGATGATTTGATACACCTGAGCTTTGAGAGAAGACTCAGTTTAGGCAGTTGTAGTACTTCCTGTCTTGATACAGAAGCAGCAGTTGTAGGAGTGTGGGGAGAGGTAGATCAATGCCTTGTGAAATGGGGAAGTTTCCTCCAGCTGTGTGTCAAAACCCAGCTGCAGACAGGAGCACAGTGATTCAGACCTTCCCTGCGTGGTGGAGAAGAACTGCAGTGATTGAGATCCTGCGACAGAGTCTCCCTTGCAGTGCAAGGTTAGAAATAACATTACCTGTGAGTACTTAAGGCAGTGTTGCCCTTCAGCTTGCACTCAGCTTTCACCTCTATCTCGCCTGGGACTGGCAGCAGTTCTTCAGCCTCTGTCTTACCAGGATAACCATACCAAGATCTGTTTCCTTATTGCTCATGGAGTTTGAAACTCTCTTCTGTGCCTGGGTATGGACTCACTGGGAAATACTGGTTCTTTGGCTGTTGTATTGCATAGCAAAGCTGCTGTCTTGCTCTCCCTTCGTGACAGAGGCTGTATATACTACCTTATCTGTTACTTTGTTCAATCTCCTGTTGTCAAACCACAGCATGCAGTTAGCTTTGGTGTATTTTTAGTGACCAAAGCTACATTATATATACCCTAAGCCCCAAAGAAAGGCTACAAGGAACTGACTAATAACTCTCCTGCCTATTTTCCTTGCCAGCTGAAAGAAGAGTTGTCTCGCATAGTTCGAAGTCTGATTGAAAAATATGACCCTTTGAATGATGATGAGAGGAACCTACAAGATGCATGGGACTATGTGCAAACCCAGGTGAGTCATGGGGGTCAGCAAGAGACAGATAATGCTCTTTGTCAGTAAATGCCTTTAGAACTATGCTGAGGACAGGAAACGGGTGTTGCAAGAGGCAATACCATAGTGCATTGATGTGGCTGATGTACAAGGTTGCCTGTGAGGGTTGGTGCCTGCAGACTAGATAGCTGTCTTGTTTGCTGTTGCAAGGTAAGAGCCCAAAACATTCCTACATGCTGGCTGTTAGGACTAGCTAGTATTGGCTGCATAGCCTAGTATATCTGGCTTATCAGATGGCACCCCAACACTTTTCTTTGTCTGTGGGGCCTCCAGAATAGTAGCCTGTGTGAAAGCCACAGTGCATACTTAATGCCAGGCAAATCAGCAGCACTTCCTGCCTTACTGCTTGGTGCATATCACTTGCTTATTGTGATGGCTCTTCTGCAAGTGTCAGTGTTCCTGGGAGCCATCCAACTGCCCATGGTTTCTGTTTTAGCATCAGGGTCAGCACTTGAGCAACTAGGTCAGTGTTCAGGCACACTAGAGTCACCATAGCTGTTGACTGCCAAACCACAAGAGAGCTGGCTGTTGTGCTTAAATACATGCCCAGCATGGGACTGATGTGTAGTAAGTGCAAGTATGAGAGTTTTTCTTATGTCTTCAGTCTGCAAAACACTGACCTGCAGTTTCTCCTCCTTGGATGGGAAATGATTTATTTATGCTTTATCAGTATAGTTGCATCTATCCCTGTAGTTGCTAGTGAACCCAAGAGAAGGCTAAGTCTACTGTGAACTATCATGCTTGAGCCTTTCTTTTATGTGGGAACAGAAGAAGAAGGTTTTGTAGAGGTGGAGAAGTCAAGCGTTAGGAGCTTAGTTCCTCTCATACACTGGAGTCAGCATTTGAAAGGGGGTGGTTGTTCAGAGAACAGCTTGCAGTTAGAAGTCCAAACCTCTGTGAGGCAGAGGAAGCTCCTTCTAGAGGCTGGGGCTTCAACTCTTGCTTAGAAACCAAGTGCTCATTCTGGTGTGGGTGTTCAGCTGTTTGTACATCCGCTCTCATGTCTCTTACATCAGACTGAAACATTACTCTTCCTGCTGAGCAGAGAGGGATTTTCCCCTAAACTTCCACCTCAAGTTTAATAATCTTCTGCTCTGTTCCACCTTACAAGCACTAGGATCCATGTTTAAGATAAGAACATAGACTCACAGACTGGTTTGGGTTGGAAGGGACCTTAAGGCTCATCCAGCTCCAACCCCTGCCATGGGCAGGGACACCTTCCACTAGAGCAGCTTGCTCCAAGCCCCTGTGTCCAACCTGCCTTTGAACACTGCCAGGGGCGGGGCAGCCACAGCTTCTCTGGGCACCCTGTGCCAGCGCCTCAGCACCCTCACAGGGGAGAGCTTCTGCCTAAGAGCTCAGCTCAGTCTCCCCTCTGTCAGGTTAAACCCATTCCCTTTGTCCTGTCACTCCATGCCCCTGTAAAAACCCCTCTCCAAATTACTTGTGGCCCCTTTTAGGTATTGGAAGGCTGCCCCTGGATCCCTGGAGCTTTTTCTTTTCCAGGCTGAACAAGCCCAACTCCCAGAACCGTCGTTGCTGGACTTCCCAATGTGCTTTCCCCTCCAGCAACTGCCGTTTTATCACGTGGCTGTGCAGGAATGTAAATGTTTCTTCGGGTGGAAAATTCCCCTGGTCCCATCTTCCAGCCAGCCCCAGCTGCAGCCATGTGGATGTGAGCTCGTGGTGCCCCCTTGGGGCTCGGTGGCATGTTGACGCCATCGTGCGGTGGCTGCTGGTGTCCCCCCGGGGGTCACAGCTCATGTCAGTGGTACCTTGAATTGGAACCAGAACGTGAAAATTCACCGCTTAGTGTCTGATCAAAAGATGTGTGTTACTGAAAGAAAAATCAAGTCTTGCCATTTTAACCTCTGGAAGTGGCATCGCAAGTGGAAGGTGACTAGTGGTAATTACAGAATGATGGAATCAAGCAGGTTGGAAATGACCTTCATGATCATCCAGTCCAACCATTCCTCAGCACTGCCAAGGCCACCACTGACCCATGGCACTGAGGCCTCTTCTCCACGGTGTGTGAACACTCACAAGTACAGTGACTGCAGCCCTGCCCTGGGCAGCCTGTTCCAATGCCTGAGCACCCTCTGGGGCAGGAATTGTTCCTCAGCTCCATCTAAACCTGCCCTGGTGCAGCTTGAGGCTGTTTCCTCCTGCCCTATCCCTTGTTCCTTGGGAGTAGAGACGAGCTGCCTCCTGGCTCCATCCTTTTGAGGTGTCTTTGAATATATGTGAGGTCAACACATTAATCTCTTGCCTGCCTTGTGTCACCCTCACCAAGGCATCTGCTGACAGTGAACTGGAGGGACTGAAAAATGCCTCTCGAACGTATCACACAGGACAACTGCCCTCCTCCAGCCGACCCACCAGCAATGTCTGTTGTTCACTTTTACCTCTCCTTGACATTAGTCTGCAAAGAATTGCACTCTGTGGAATTGATGCCAAGCTGTATGGCCTGCTAAAATCTGAGTATTTATGCCTCATGCAGTAAGGCTTGGAAAGGATTCATATTCTAGCATGACTGGTGTGCTAGAACTCTATGGATGACCTGTGCATATTCTGGTTTACTAAGCTCAAAGGCTGCTAGAAGTGGCCCTTTAACTTGTCTTGCTAGCAGAGGAAATAAAGCCCCTATCTTCTGGACAGCACTGTGCATAGGTTATCATCTGATAACCAGGGTGATGTTCTAACATAACTAATTCATGTAGACTGTATGGCCTGACTGTTGTTGTTACATGGGGAGCTCCTGTATACTTGTACCCCCACTGCCTGTTTGTCTTCCCATGCAGTATGTTACCAGTGCAAAGTGTAAGACCGTGATGATCTCTTTCTGCTTATCAGATCGCCTGCTGTGGCTGGACTGGAGCAAAGGACTGGGAAAACAATGAGATTCTTATCAACCAAAGCATGACTGCATATCCCTGCTCCTGCTCCAATAGCTCCAAGGACTTTCAGGTAGATACTGGCTTCTGTAATCTGGATGTCCCCATCAACGGCACTGCAACGTATGCTGACTGGCCTGTTCATCAGCAGGTGAGTGTGTATGTCTTCCACTGAAGTCACCTTGTCTTTGTTCTTCTTAGTGTTGTTCCCATGTCAGTACAGCTTAAAGTACTGGTGGAAATTGGGGGTGGAAGGCAGGGATACTGCCCGTTCCTGCTAAAGCTACTGTGAAACTTAGTTTAGAAGTAAGTGGGATAATCCCTGCATGCACAAGGAGATGTGTTATGGATAGCTTGAGATACTTTTATTCATATTTCCTTCCACTGTGACCATATTTTTTCCATAGGGATGTATGGATGGTGTAGAGCAGTGGTTGAAGGACAACCTTGGTGTCATTCTTGGGGTCTGCACTGGTGTTGCTGTTATAGAGGTAAGTCACTCCCTGATGTGGACCCATACTATTTTACCATGGAGACTCTTTTAAAGGCAGAGCTGTTTGTTCAGGTAATAGACCCCTGGTTTAATGGCAGTGCAGTTCTAGCTCTTGGCTGTGTCTACCTGGGTGAATGTTTTGAACTGATGCTTCGAGGGGTTGGATTAAAAACTGAACAAATCTCTGTGGTCTCCTTGTGGTTCCTCTGCTGTGTCTGACACTTGGCAATTCACTGTATGCATAATCAGAAAGAAGAAGACAAGCAACATCCCACTAGTAAGATCCCACTTGTTGCCTTAAATAGCTTATAACAGATTACAGATAAAGGCACATCTTTTTGCATCAGAATATTATTCTTGTCCTGATTATTGTGTATTTCTTGCATTTTGGACTAACTGTTCACCCTTGTGGTGTCCTTAGAAGGAGACCACTGTATTCTGCTCCCCTTTATCACCCTTTCTTCCCACTTTATTATGTGTTTGGGTGCTGATTTTGTTTCCATTCTTCATTTCTTATTCCAGCTGCTGGGGATGATCCTGTCCATCTCGCTTTGCAAGAACATACACAGTGAAGACTACACCAAAGTGCCCAAGTCTTGAGTCTTCTGAAACCAGAGCTACAGCCCTGCAGAGAAAGGAGCAAACAGAACATTCCTGCCTCATACCCAGACTCCAACCATTGACCATTACTCCTGTGACATCCCATTTCTCATACCACTCTGCTAAGAACTGTTAGAGCTGCAGTACAGCCTGCTCTTTTGGCAATAGGGCCCTTGGGCCACCTGCATCCTGCCTCTGGATTATTTTTACTTCAAGAAGCAGAACTTAACTGTCTCATATCACATGAGACACGGATTAACCTGAGGGGACAATGCTTTTTCTCCCTGCTCCATGTTAAACAATACTACTCATATCCCCAATCTACAACCCAGTGGGCCTAATACACAACAACTCCTCTCCAATCTTGTTCTCCTTCCACACATCTTCCCCACTACCCTCAGAAATCCCATCTCTTTGTCTCTTGAGCCAGGATTGCTGTTGAGATTCCAGTGCTTTGGTAGCTTCACCTACTTCACTGACATGTGGTGGTAACTACTTGTGCTTTATAGGCCCTCTCCTCCCTTGCAGTTAACCTGACTCAGCTCTTCCTATGCATTTTCCAGCCTAGGCTCTCATCTGAACTATCGAGTGCTATTGTCATCCTCGCTTCTCTTGCTTCTGGAGTCAGCTATGCCTTGCCTTCAGTGGAGTTCTTCCCTTTGACTGTGATGAGGAACCAACAGGAGGGTGCCAAGCCTACCTATTCCTAGTGTGTCCTGGCAGACTGGTGGTGGTGCTCAGCTGCTTCTGGAATGGGTTCCTTGGGTTCTGGATTTGGCACTTCCATGTTTCTCCCATTTGCCTCTTTTCCTTTCCCTCAGCACTGCTTTGCTGGCTCTTGTCAGCCTGGAGGCACTTCAGAGACTGCTGCAGAGCATGGGTTCAGCCCCAGGCTGGCTCTGCTGGTTGCATTCTTGGGTTGCCAACTTTTATAGAGGTTATGATTAACTTGATTCTTCCCCTGCCCCCTGTATGAACATAAAGTTTGTTAGCTGTGGTTTTGAATATGGAGAGATCTGACTGCCATTGCTAATGCTGTGTATTAGAGAGAACACCATTGCCAGTGTCCAGTTTAGGTTCTGGAATGCAAGGTATCCTGGGTCACTCTTACTCAGTTGTCCAGTCTTCTGAATGTGCTTTGGAGCTGTGGCTGTGTCCTGAGCTCTATCTCAAGTTTAAGCACTGCAGCAGTTATAGGTAGTTCTGCAATTGTGCAGGCTGGGTGGTTTCTATATTTAATGGCTGGGCTGCTGGCTCTGTTCAGCCACTGACCAGCAGCAAGGAGTGTTGTAGAGCAGCAGAAAGTATGAAAGGTATGTGAAAACCAGTCCCAGCTTCTTAGATAAGGGAGCTGGGTGCTCATCCTCAGTCTTAGGGGTGGCTTGGGCACAAACCATTTTCCACAGTTGCACGTGTGTGCAATGGCAGGCATCAGGAGAGAGAAGTGGATGGTCCATGCCTGAGACCTGGTATGAGGTACTTAGTGAGGGAGCCTTTGCCTTACAGAGGTGGTCCCAGGTCTGTCTCTTGTCCGGGTTGGGTTGTAGACATAACCCTAATTGGGTTATGAGATGGCTTCACTACCTGCTCAGTGTCCCTTCTCGGAGGAAAGGCTCATCCTGCAAGGGATCAGGGCCCTACAGTGGATCCCTGCTTTATCCTTGCCTCTGGATACAGCAGTGACTGGGGAGAGGAGGGGTGACTGGGCAACTGTGTTTTATGGAGGTCTGATAAGGCTTTGCTATTTTGAGACAGCTGCCCCATCCTGCACAGATCCTTCAAGCTGACCTTTGCTATAGCAGAAGGCACTCTTCTCGGCAGTAAAGCTTGCTAGCTTTCGTAGCACAAAGTCTGTTCTCTACTGTGTTCTCATTTGTAAGATTCTTGTTCAGTTACAGATGCCAATGTCGAGCTGCAAGTGAAAAGGAGCCCATTCTGGGTTTCCTTTTTATTTTTTGTCTGTTTTTAGCAACATCTTCCTACTGGAAGAAATGCATGTACAGATATACAAGTCTAGAGGGTGAATATTTCTGTAATAAAGACTTTGCTAAAAAAACCCCCATCTCTTTGCCTGTGACTTGTGCATTGCAGTGGTTTCCCCTTGCTTCCTGTCCACCCCTTTCTGCTTTACGTGCAAATCACTGACACCTTGTTTGTTGGTAGCAAAGGGGCCTGTCAAAAGCTGTTTGAAGCCCATGTGTGAGATGTCTGGACTGCTAAGATCTGCCCAGCAGACAGAGGTGACATTTTTCCTTGGCTATGTTCTATAGCAAACTTTGCCTTGTTTTATGGAATATATCTGTCCTAGGGTGAGCTCAGTGCTAGTTCCTTTGTATTACCTGCTGTCTCCTAAGCTAAGTGATCTCTATTTGAGTGCTGTCTACAATTCTGGTGTCCTCAACATAAGAAGGACGTGGAGCTGTTGGAGCAAGTCCAGAGGAAGCCACGAGGATGATCAGGGGACTGGAGCACCTCCTGTATGAAGATAGGCTGAGAAAGTTGGGGCTGTTCAGCCTGGAGAAGAGAAGCTGAATGGAGACCTCAGAGCACCCTTCCAGTATCCGAAGGGGGGCTATAGGGATGCTGGGGAGGGACTCTTCATTAGGGACTGTAGTGATAGGACAAGGGGTAACAGGTTAAAACTTAGAACAGGGGAAGTTCAGGTTAGATATAACTCTTCCCTCTGAGGGTGCTGAGGTGCAGGCACAGGTTGCCCAGAGAAGCTGTGACTGCTCCATCCCTGGCAGCATTCAAGGACAGGTTGGACAAAGACTTGGGTGCCATGGTTTAGTGTGAGGTGTCCCTGCCCATGGCAGGGGGTTGGAACTCGATAATCTTAAGGTCCTTTCAAGCCCAAACCATTCTATGTTGCTTCAAATCTCTACAGAATATAGGAAGACATAAGCCTCGGGGACTAACTGACAAAACATAAGCTTGCTGCTGTACCCATAAAGCAATTGCTAAATCAGCTTTATCATTTTTCCTCCTCCTACTCACCCTCAGGAGGCTCCTGCCTGCAGGCTGCTATTTTGATAGGAGATTCTCTGCCACTGTGAGAATGAAGAAAGCTGAAGTAGCCATTTTTGTAGGTTATGCCACCACATATGGGCTTGACTGTTGGGAAAGCTCTTAAGCAGATAGAACAATAATTCCTTCAGATCCTGCGTATTGTGGTGGTTCTGACCATTGAGAGTTCTTGGAAGGACATGCGTTAGTGTCCTAATGGAGCTGTTGCTTTAGGAAGTAAGCATGACCAAAATCCTCATACATGTTTGAAGCAGCAGAGAGAAGCTTGTAGAGAAGACGGTACTGGGGTGCTACCATCAAACAGTGGTGGCAACTGGTCTAAAGACTTCAGTTACCCTGACCCAGGTGAGTGAGGAGCAAGAGGTGCTTAAATGCATCCTGAACCCACAATAGGGTGGGTCTGATCTGTGAGTACAACTTGTTCCTTTAGGATGTGCTAGAGGAGAGCTTGGTTCTTGCTCATATGAACTCTCCCCTCCTTTACAGCTGTGTTCCCACAATGGCAATGCTTTCTCAGGCCTCTTCATATAAACGACTGTGCTTCATGACAGAGCTGCCAAGCCTGACCAGATGGGTGGTGAGGAATGCACTCCTGGTTCTCCTTCGGCCTGATGTGGAGCGGGAAGGGGAGGACTGCTGCTGGTTCCCAGTGTGGGTCCCCAACTGCTCTATGGAAACCACTTGCCTTTTGCCACTGGAGGGAGGTGTTCCACCAAGAAAACTCGGTCCTGGTGCTGCTCTATCAGCAGCATCGCCTGGTCCCTGGGGAGCAAGATGATGACACTGATCGCTTCCTTCTGCTCCTAGTTACTCCTGGCAGCAGGGTAGCTAAAATCACTTGTAATTACAAATGTATTCTCCTTGTAAACGATTTGTGCTGCATGCTTGGCATTTTCAGGGATAATTTTCCCTTCCATTCCTTGGAGCAGCGCACAGTTGGATATTTCATTGCATGTTTTCCCACTACTGTATATGGGTTGTGCTTGTTTCTCAGGTTTCTGCCCTAAGTAGCTCTGGGAGTTGAAGATAGCATGAGGAGCTTCTCCGGCTGCTTCTTTACTTAGAGAATCATAGAATGGTTTGGGTTGGAGGAGACCTTTAAGATTATATAGTTCTAACCCCCCTCTTTTTCCTATTTCCCTCCATCATTAGTTCTGTTGTATGGGGGAAAATAGGGGCATTGGATGCTTCTGAACCTGATCTAAGAAAGGATTCCAGGAAGAAAGCTCTCAGCTCTTCAGAGAGCAAGAAACCTGCTGCTTGTGCCAGGCTCCCAGCTCCTCTCAGTAAAGGCTTGCTGCTGGAGCCAGGAATCAGAGCAGCACTCAGACTTCTTGGGAAGTCAGTGTTTGTCTAGCAAAACCCACAGCGCCAGCCTCTGCAGTAGCTCAGCACATGGAAGCATTTTGTGTGTAACCAGTGAGCTGCTCCATAGCTGTCCCAGGCCAGCCATTATTATTGCAAGAGTATGGTCGTGACCTCCCTGTGGCCTGAAGCGAGGCCCCTAGGAATGAACTGGTGATGTTCCTCATTCAGTGTGCTCACGAGGAGCTCAGGAGATGCTTTAATTCTTCCCATGAGGTGTTTCTTTCCCTTCTGGAATTACATCGGTTGGAGTGGGTATGTGTAAGTTGCAACGCGTCCTCTGATGGTTTCTGCACAGCACATGCTCATATATAACACATGGAGGCTGCTCTTTTCTCTGTATCTCCAATGTGTGGTGATGTGGCTGAGGAACTGGGTGAACCCCAGCTCATTTCCGCCTGCTGAAGGACAGATTGCAAGTGGTGGTGTCTGACTCCATGGGTTGGTTGGGGAAGGTGAGGGAGAGCAGCCACAGGGACTCATTGCTGAAAGCCTGAGGACTTTGGGATTCCCACAAATGCCTTTTCACAGCCAGCTGCTGCCACTCAGTGCCATAAATGGAGAACATACCCTCAATTATTCATGGTCTGGCTCTAACCCATTAGCCTCTGAGACTCTTGGCTCTGGTCTTGGCCTTCTATTACAGAGGATAAAGCTCAGTTAGCAGCCAGGATTTCTCAATGACATCTTAAGCCAGGTTGACATAAATTGTCAGTATAAAATCTACTAACATGGAAGTCTCCAAATACTTGCGAGCTGGCAAAAGGTCCTTAGCAAAAACTATGCCATTAGTGAACCAAAGCTATTAGTAATACAGTGCTACTAGTACCAAGGATGCTCTAACCATCACAGCTTCTAGCAGGCGTGTGCTGGGAGAGCACATCATTTTGTGCCTTGTGGCAAAAGAATCTCCTCTGCCAAACATAGGAAATTACCTTCTCCTAAGTAAATCGTGTAATCCTGCCCCACATTCCTTCTCATAGGTATAAATTGCCAGGTTCTACTAGTGCAATTGGCTCATTCCTTCTCATAGGTATGAATTGCCAGGTTATGCTAGTGCAATTGGCTCATTCCTTCTCATAGGTATGAATTGTCAGGTTCTAATAGTGCAGTTGGCTCTGCTGTGAGTGCTGCTTGGTTTTTGTGGGAAGGGATTAGGGGAATATTCGATGCTCTGTATGTGGAGAAAAGGTATTCTCAGTTCTCCAGGCAAAGGTATTATCCCCATTAAAATAGGCTTCAGGTAGTATGTGAGTGTTCTAAGATGCATGGAATCCGAGAGGGGAAAATCCTGCTTTAGCCCCCAGGGATGGTGTTTGCACACACTTGACTTACATTTCTCTCTGGTCTCTTCTTTCCTATAGCTCTCTCACTGACAAAAGGCACCACGGGCTGACTGGTCTGTCCACAGCAATGCAGAGCTAACAGAAACCTACTTCTGTAACCACGATAGGCCCTGTCCCTAGGAAACTGCAGAGCATTTCCCTTCTCTCCTATAGCCTCCAGATGTTAGTAACCTCCATTCCTTCACAGTGGTGCTTTGAGCAGTGGCAGCAGGTCAGGGGGTACCTCGATGCTGCTCTTTGTTCTGGGAGTGTTCACCAGGTTATGGCTGTTGGATTACACCGATGTGAGGCCATCGTGTTGCTGCTCCAGACCTGTGTGAGATCTACACCTCCCTCAGGACCCCACATCCCCATCATGCCACTATAGTGGCAGACCTGTGGCTCTTCCCAGCATTACCTACTTATAACTAAGCCTTCTCCATGTTGTTTCTTCTCATCCAAGCAATTTCCCTGGAATTCTGTGGTTCTTTCTGAATGTGGCTTCCTGGCATCAGGTGCCTTAACTCCAAACCCACCCTCGTGACAGTGCTGGAGGTAGAGGAGTATGCATCACACTAACTTCTCCTTCTTTTTGCCCTGCTTAACATTACAGACTGGACATATGGAAGTTCTTCAGAGACAGTAAGGATCCCAGAGCATGTGATCATCCCAACTGCTTACCCTACATGCTTCCTGGGTATTTTCTATGTAGCACTTCTGGAAGCCATTTAGGATTTACTAGGGTGGAAATGTGAGGTCCTGTCAAGACCATGTTATAGCACAGGCATGTGCTTTGGGCACTGAACTTGCAAAATGATGTCAGAATAGTGTAACTCCTGCAGTGATCTCTGCAGACAGCCTGGAACAATAACACAGCAGAGAGCAGACCTTTCATTTTGGCAGAGGTTGTTTCAGGATGTGTTGGAAATGGGGTTGTCCTTTTAATGCCATGTTGTAATTAACTCTGGTTAGCAGTGGCTGGGAATTCCTTTGGCAACGCAGGTTTTTCCCTAGAGGGGTAGGTTCCTATAAAACAAAGTGAGTTTTGTTTATGGGGTTTCTTTTTCCTTCTGCTTAAACAGGACTGAAAATAACTTCTGATGGAGGGGTTCCTTCTGCTGTCTTGCTGCCTCCCAGTAAACGTTATGCAGAAGACCTGTAATTGGGCAAAATAGGATTGCAAAGCCGTGTTTTAAACACATGAACTAACACCAGGGTGTGTTGTTCTTCTGAGGTGGGATAGACTGGGGAGATGGGTGCAGTTTTAACATGGGGATAGCCAAGAGTGCTGTTCAAGATGCTGTCAACATGGTGTGTTCAAAGAGGGATTGGACAAGATCATGGGGATAAAAACATCCATCGAGGGCTAGTAAATAGGGGTAGATGCAATGTTTGCTTGGGGAAGTCATCTTTAAAACTGTACCTTGTGTAGCTGGTGCATGGAAAAAAGCGGTGTTAAGGTTTGAAAACCATAGATATAGCTGGGAAATCCCAGCCTGAAGTGACATCTTGACAGGAAATCCCACCTGAGGTAATCCCAGCTTCATGTGGCACTGTTCGAGTTGTTCCCACTGCAGGACTTGAATTGGATGTTTGCTTGGCTGGGGAAGGGAGCTCTGGTGAAATCAAACCTGAAATCGTAGAATCACAGAATGGTTTGGGTTGGAAAGGACCTTAAGACCATCCAGTTCCGACCCCTTGCCATGGCCAGGGACACCTCACACTAAACCATGTCACCCAAAGCTGTCCAACCTGTCCTTGAACACTGCCAGGGATGGAGCATTCACAACCTCCCTGGGCAACCCATTCGAGTGCCTCACCACCCTTACGGTAAAGAACTTCTTCCTTATAACCCATCTAAACTTCCCCTGTTTAAGTTTTAACCCATTACCCCTTGTCCTATCACTACAGTCCCTAATGAAGAGTCCCTCCCCAGCATCCCTATAGGCCCCCTTCAGATACTGGAAGGCTGCTATGATGGTATTCCAGCAGTTCAGATTTACAGGGCTTATGGGTTTTGTTGTTTGAGTTTTTTGGGGGGTCTTGCTTTGTTCTTAAGCGGCAATGTGCCAGTGCCAGGTCTGTAGGAACCTGTGGAAGTGAGGTGGTGCAGAAGCACCTGGGAGCTTCTGGAAAGTGGAGCAGCAGTGGGAGGGAATGGCCTTGGCACATGGGCTGGAGTTGAGGGATGTGTCTGGAACAGAAGGAGGCACCGTGGGGCTTGTCGTGACAAGACTGAGCTGGAGCAGAGGGCAGGTCCTCTATAGTAAGCAGGGTGGGAATCACCAAATGGTCTGTGTTGGAAGGGACCTTAAAGCTCATCCAGTTCCAACCCCCTGCCACTGGCCTGCAGTTGCCAATAAGAACACAAATTACAGCTAAGCTCCTTTCTAAGCAGTAATTCAGATTTACAAGGGCAAATGGCTGTGGCTAAATACCCTTCATTTACATTACACATGAGGAAGAAATCCTTCACTATGAGGGTGAAGGTTGCCCAGAGAAGCTGTGGCTGCCCCATCCCTGGCAGTGTTCAAGGCCAGGTTGGACACAGGGGCTTGGAGCAAGCTGCTCTAGTGGAAGGTGTCCCTGCCTGTGGCAGGGGTTGGAACTGGATGAGCCTTAAGGTCCCTTCCAACTCAAGCCATTCTGGGACCCTATGGAAGAGCTGCTCTCAGGACCATGAGGTAGGCACGGTGGCAGGAGGTTGCATTTCAGCTTTCAAGGTTTGCCACATCAGCTCTCCCCGGTGGTGTGAGAGCGATGGACACAGCTCCCATACCTGAGTGGGAGCGCTCTGGTGTATGGCTGCTGTTGTGCAGACAGTCAGCAGGAATACAGAAACCACAGCACCTTCATCCTTAAGCGACTGCTGCCTTTCCCATTAATCTCAGGATCAGCTTGAAACCAATTGTTTATAAAACAATCCACTGGGTTGCCAGAGTTGCCTTTCGAGTCCTTCCAAGCATTGGCAGGCTGACGATTGCTTTATACAATCTCACCACAGATGTTATGAAAACCATCTCCTGCCTCCTGTAACACCCCTGTTTAAACGTTCTTTCTCACGCCTGCTGGCTCTTCCTAAAGCCCCCAGCACCTCCTGCTTTGGCTGGTAAATTACCAAAGCTGCATAGGAAAGTTTGTCTGTGCTAAGTGTTGCAGGCTCTTGGTTGCAAAGAATCCCTTTGCAATGATGAGCTGTGAGTAGAAGGGAGATATCCTAACAGCGACCAAGGCTTCAGAGTCTGGGATTTGGGAGCTGTCTCTGGTTTTCTCTTTGATTTCCTTCAACATCCCAGTGATCATTAGTGAGGAGCTTGCACTTTGTTAGCAAAGAAGCTGGTTACACCAGCTTTTACACTTTGAGAAGATGGAGAGAGCACATCACTGATCAGATTCCTATCATAAAGTTGGCAGTTTCATGCCTGGCTATAGGGGAAACTAATTAGGCTGTCTCGTCTGAAGAAGGCAACAGCATGAGTACATTGTCTTCCTATTAGGCAATGATCTTGCCTGACATAAAATGAGATGCCTGGCGATTCTTGTAATTGCATACAGCTATTTATTTTCACCACAGTGAGATTGTCTCGCTCTTTAATAGGCAGCAAAATGGTAATGAGATCTTGAATTCATCACAAGCCATGCTGAGGACTCCTGTGCTTCAATAGCAAAGAGGAGGGTAGAGCAGGAGTAGGGGAGGAAGCAGTCTCTTTGTCTTTACCCTGAAATCAGCTTGGTAGGAAAGGGTGGTCTGAGAGCTCCTGTCTTGATGGTGAAATCTCTAGGATGATCCATTCCCATTCAACCATTTATTCTCCCAAACTAAGGGAACATCCATCATGAGCTCCTGCCAGTACCACCAGGACCTTGTGAGAACATTGCAGTACTGCCATCAGTTCTGTGCCATGTAAATGCCATGTCCTTAATGTGTCCATCCCTGCCTACACTGTGTGGGTTCATGCTGGAATTCAGCATTAAAACTAGCTAACCATTGTCTGCAGGGAGAGGGCTACAGCTGAGGATGGTTCTGGTTTATAATATGCAGAGATGTTTCACATAAGGATAAGAGCCAAAGATCAGTCCTAGAACCTAGGATTAGGACTGAGAGTGTGGCATGGTTCACAAGAGGCTTGTAGAGGGGACCAGTGAGGCACGCTGTGTCAGGTCTAGGGTTATCCAGGATTTAGGCAGGAAGTTTCTGAAGAGCACAGTGTACAGTAATGTAGAGTTAGGTACAAGAACAGTGAGGGTTGGGGCAAAAAACATTAGAGCTGGATTTTTCCCAGTGCTCAGGAATGGTTGAAGGCGGGTGTTGATAGGATTCCTTGGCTTCAGTAACATCTTTTCATGGGAATGAAATGAGGCATGAGTTAAGAATGAAGGATGTGTAGCTGTGTGAGGAGGTTCCAGTTAAGGAGGGCTTCTGGCACTGAAATTCTTATTGATATATGGCTAAATTTCAGGGTAGAGTTGGGATGGGAAAGATTCCATGGTTTAACCCCAGCTGGCAACGAAGCACCACAAAGAGCTGCTCACTGTGTTGGGATGGGGGAAAGGACCGGGAACAGTAAGGCTGAGGAAACCCATCTGTTGAGATGAACAGTTTAATAGGTAAAGAAAAAGCCATGCATGCAAGCAAAGCAAACCAAGGAATTCACTCACCACTTCCCATGGGCAGGCCAGCTGTTAAAGCCATCTCCAGGAGAGCTGGCTCCATCATGTGTAGTTGTTACTTGGGAAGATGAATGCCATCACTCCAAGCATCCCCCTTTTCCTTCTTCTTCCCCCAGCTTTACATGCTGAACAAGCACCTTATGGTGTGGAATATCCCTTGGGTCAGTTGGGTCCTGGCTGTGTCTCCTCCCACCCTCTTGTGCACCCTCCAGCCTCCTCTGAGAGTTATTTCAAGACTGATTGCTGATACCCTGTGTCTTCTAAACACCATTGAATGCTGCTGCTTCCTTGTTCTACTTCTGCAGGCCATGAGGCACTGGAATGGGTTGCCCAAGGAAGTTGCGAATGCTCCATCCCTGGTGCTGTTCAAGGCCAGGTTGGACAGAGTCTTGGGTGAGATGGTTTAGTGTGAGGTGTCCCATGGCAGGGGGTTGGGACTGGATGATCTTAAGGTCCTTTCCAACCCAAAATGTTCTATGATTCTATTATAAGTGCTGGTTATGTCCTGTCCTTTTGCTAAAGCAAAGCATAACTCCAGCTATACCTCTAGTGTTTAAGGTAGCTTGATGTTTCAGCCTCAGCTACGTGTAAAGCACAGCCCTAGGAACCTTAGCTGCAATAGTTCTTGTGTAAATTTCTGGGATCCATCAACAAAAGGAGCTCCCAGTTACTTGTGCTCTGTAATCCTAACTCTAATCAAAGGCTGCAGAGGCACTGTGTCCCTGAAAGCAATCATGCCTTCTGGCATGCAGTCCCAGCTTCCTGTTGGAAACCTACATGTAGGAGACAGACTGAAATGCTTTGATTCTTGTAGTATGGGAAAAAGAAGCATAAATCCAACCTTAGCACTGAAATTGGCCTCCCTGCAAGCTCAGCAGGAGCCATTGGGGCTCGGCCATAACCTCCTCGTTCTGTCTGAAACCTTCTGGTATTGCAGGAAAAGCTGCTTATTATTACCTCCTAATGCTGGTCTAAACTGTGGTGCGCTAAAGGCCAATGGTCTTCAAGTGATGGTAGTTCCTAGGATGTCACTGGTGTCTACCCTTTGAGATATGTCTGTGAATGCAACTTGGTGTTGAGTAATTTTGCTCCTAACTCTATCTTTCAGTGAGAGCACAGAGTTATAAGGCTGTGGGACTTCAAAGAGAGCTGCTTGGTATGTTGGTACCAGAGCTAAGGCCAAGATTTGGGCTGTGATTAAGATGTATTGTTCTGTTCTGCCTTCCCTGGAATACAAGGCAAGAATAAGGGCTGGTTCCAAGAAGGGCCAATGGATGTTTAAGTTCCAGCCAGGACAGTTTGAGTGTGAGGTAAGGTTTGGGCAGCAGTGGGGAGAGCTGAGGAATAAAAAGGGGTTTAGTGATCTATTCATAGAATAGAATCACAGAATGGTTTGGGTTGGAAAGGACCATAAGATCATCTAATTCCAACCTCCTGCCATAGGCAGGAATACCTCACATTAGACCAGGTTGCCCAAGGCTCTGTCCAACCTGGCTTTGAACACTTGAAAACAGGGATGGATCATTTACCACTTCTTTGGGCAACCTGTTATTCAGGGGTTTGTAATATTAAGAGAAAGGCTGGTGAAGGTTTTGGCAAATACATGAGGCTTAATGTGGGAAGTGGTTCCTGGACTAGGTTTAAAACTGACATGAAGAAAGAATGATTAGGGATGGACTTATCAGTAGGATGTGGTGTTCAGATGATGACATAGACCAGAGCTACCCTTGAGAGAACAGACAGCCGACAATATAGAGTCCTCATGAGACCTTCTTTGTGTTGCCATGAGCTCGAATATTCCCTTTCCATAAACTTCATAGTATTCAGTTCCAGAAGGACCAAGATCTCAACTGAGTACTGCATTTTCACCACTTCATCCTAGAATCCCACACATTCCTCATCCCATATTTAACTACTAAAGAGCCTTTCCTGCCTGCTCCTACATGATTCCCATGAAACACTCACCAGAGCAAAGCTTGTCGTGATCGAAGTTTCCACCTCAGCCTCCAGCTGATCTGGTCTTTGTGTGGAAATCACACCAGAACAGCTTAGATGGGGAGCTGCAGAGTCATCAGCTGCTGTTCTTGCTGTCACCATTGCCCTACAGCTGGGACCTGAAGCTGTTCTTTTATGAGTCACAAAAGGTATCAAAGCGCTGATTCTATTCCTTGGAAATCAAAGAGGAAATCATGCTAGGTAATAGCTCACAGATGTGTTTGATCTTGTGATCTTGCCTCATTCTAATGATATTTTGGGATAAATCGGTTTTCTGGGTTTTAAAATGTCATTGAATCGTCTTTTAGCACTTTTTCTCCTTTCAGAAACTTCACTCCTTTCCTCACCTCCTGCTGCCCTCACCCTTCTCAAAATAGGGACTTGAAAAAAAAAGGAGTGTGAAGGCAGTGTTGTTCTATGGGATAAAATATCCCATTTTATCCCATATTTAGTTGCAGAACTAGCAGCTTGAGATGTGCTGAGCTCTTAAAAACCCAGGGAGTGGGGCGCTTTGGCAGGAATCTCTTTTTCTCATCCCTTGAAGGTCTCCAACTTCATCAGGCCTTGGAAAAGGGAATGAGCTTGGAAGGCCTTTGAGGAAGTCGCTTTGATACGATGGGGGCACAAGTTCCTGTGATCTGTATGAGGATTTCTTTCTTGGAAGCAGCTCCTCAGACCCATGTGGCAGGCGGCCTTGTCGTCTTAGTGCACTAATGCTCCTTTCCAAAATGCTCCAATGGGGGGTGTTTTGGTTTAAGGGAAAGAGGAGGAGAACGGAGTTTCCCTTGTGCTTGCCAAAGTAAGAGGCGAGCTGCTTCTGAAGCTGCTGCCAGCCCCTATTACCCTCGAGTACTTCTTGTCGTCACCTGCTATTACCAGAGAGTTTATGAACTTCCTCAATGGCTCATTTCAAGCTAAAGTGTCCGTGTTCCTTCTAAAGCCTGCTGCTTACCGGCTCCATCCCAAATGCAAGGGCATGGGAGGGATTCTCATCCCTCAAACTTTAGCCATAAGCTCTCAGCCATACTACATTCGATGCTGCCATGAGCTTCATCCAAGGGATGCGGGGTGCCTCTCAGCAAGAGGAGATCAGAAGCTGGTTTAATTGGGACATCCAAAGATGTGGACTCAATGAGGCAATTTGTTCATCTCACCCGGGAATAGAGGGAATCACTGCAAATAGCTAACAGAAGCTTTTATGAGAACAGTTAAGTATCTGCTGCCACTTCTTGTCCTTTCCCACGCAGGTTGGAGCTCTTCAGACTGCTTTCAACTGTTGCCAGGCTTCTTTATCCTTTACAAGTGCTGCTCCATCACCCCTTTACAGCAGCCTTGTGCCACATTCTTCTACTTGGCTGTTTCCTCAAGGGGACTGTGCATTTCCCATAGTGGAGAGCTGCAAACAACTGGTTTGGGTCAGATACCTCATCTAAAGGTGAAGTGATTCCCAAACTCTTCTCATGCCAGAAAAAGAGATTTTGCTTTCTTTTTGTCATTGCTTCCTGGTAATAATCTGCAATTACTTTTTTTTTGCCTGAAAGAAACAATATTTTCATTTCTTGTTGAAACACCTACAACTTTTATCGTGAAAATGAATAAAATCTGAAATGAAAAGAAGGAAGGGGCTTGCACTGCAGACATTGCTGTTTGTCTTGAAACAACCCAATTTCTTCTCTAGCCCCTATGTTGTATGTCATGCACCTTACCCTTCCCCCTCTCAGATGTGAAGATTTATAGGCTTCCTTCCTGGCTGTTCGCCTTCCCTCCATTGGAAAAGAATAAATCCAGCAATAAATAGATTCACAGTACTAAGGCTATAAATTCCTAAATTCAGCTGCCAAAACTTAATTCATCATTTGGACATAGGCACAAAATCCGATAAGATACGGACCTGCAGCAATTGGTTCCTTCCATGGGTCTTTATTATTTAATGCATTTACTCCATTGGGAAAATATCCTACCAAAGCCAAAATTTGGTGGGTCATTTCCCAGCTAACATTCCCATTGTGTTATCAGAGGTGTTACCTGCCAGGTCCCAATGGGACAGTGCTGGGGCTGTTTGAGAGCATTGTTCTGTTGCTCTGTATGGAGGTCAAGTCTCAGTACTGAATATATCAATTTGAAGTGTGTTTCTGCTCCCTCTTCATGTGCAGCAATATAGAATTCCCCAGCTCCTGGGTAAGTATTCAGCTGCCTTTTAAATCAAGTATACAAACATTTGTGATAACATACTTATATAAACTCATTCTTCTAATAGGTTCTCCCTAAATTAATTTACATTGCCAGAGGAATGTGTTGGTACATATATTTGTATTCCTGCTGTTCTGTAGTGACTTTTCAGGAATTTTAAAGAATTTTGAGTCTCCAAGTCTGTCAAACTTAGGAAATTATTTTTCCAAATTCTCTTCATTCAACATATGCATAAGTTCAATTTATAGAATAACTTTTTATTTATATGTATTATATTATTGACATAACTGTTTGAGATGCAGTATGAGTACGCTGTGGCCCACAGTAACTCTCTTGATGTATTTAGAAATATGGAATGGTTTGGGTTGGAAGGGACCTTAAAGCTCATCCAGTTCCAACCCCTGCCATGGGCAGGGACACCTTCCACTAGAGCAGGTTGCTCCAAGCCCCTGTGTCCAACCTGGCCTTGAACACTGTCAGGGATGGGGCAGCCACAGCTTCTCTGGGCACTCTGTGCCAGCGCCTCAGCACCCTCACATTAAGTTTGATTGCTTTTCTGTTAATAACATTTTGTTTCCCTACTTCTGATCTGACAGGGCCTGGTGGATTTACCCTTCAGCAGCCTCTTATCCTGTGGCATCCCTCGGATTTAGCTAAATGAGGAGGCATTTTCTTTTATGCTTAGGGAGTTTCTGTGTAAACTGGTAAACCAAAACAGATCCCTTGGGGTCTGACTCCGGTGTTAGTGGGGAGAGAGGTGGAGGTAGGGGTCAGAAAGGAAGGAACCATAAAATTCAAAGAACCATTGAAGAGCCTGCTTTCAAAAGCCAAGATTTCCCTGCAGTGAGTTTCATCTCTAACTATGGGAATACCTGAGAGGCCTGTATTGATAGCCTGGTCTCAGCTGAAAACCTAATCTGAACCGGGAGTTGAGCCAGCCCTTCAGTAGCTGCTGAAGAGAGGCTTGGACTGCAGATTAAAGGCACCACTGTAGGGTCATTCATCTCTCTATCCATCACCTGTGGAATCCGAACATGGGCAACTCCATCACACTTAGCTATCCTGCCCTTTGATTAAGCTCAAGTTTAGCTGATTCTTTCAAGTTTCAACTCGAGTAATATCTGGAATGTCTCTTTGGCTACACTCATTACAAACATATGTTGGGGTGTAGACCACATCTGTGGTGGTGATGGGGGAGGAAAAATGGGATGTGGAAACTTCTCTCTCCACTCCACCCTCTTTGTCACCAATCCATCTCCATGGTTTAACGTTTGTGATCTGAAGAATCTGTTCTCCAGGCCTTATTTCTGGCTTGCTCTGCAAGTTATTCCATTTAAGAGGCCTTGCCAAAAGTGGTTGATGCTAGAAATGTGGGAGAAGTCTAATGGTTTTCAGCTCCGGTATTCACATTAAACCCCTGCCATTGAGCTGACATTAAGTGAAGTGACGGCTGAACTGGACTGTTCTCATCTCATCCAGCAGAACCTGCTCTTACTGAGGTGTCACATCCTTCCCACAGTGGCAGTGCATGCCATGAAGCTGTTGAAGATCTGCAGGTCTTCCCTATTTACAGGATTATCTGGCAAATGCTTTTGCTTTGCTGACTGTAGTAGGGATGTGCTGCTTGCACTTCACTAACAGATCCCAGATTACATTTGGGTTTTTTTCTGTTTTAATTTGCCCTGTAAGTGGCTTGAGTCTAGGAACCTCGGGTAAAACCTCAATCATGATGTCTGTGATGCCTGACACCAGGCAGGAAAAGGTATTTGAAGCACTATCGAGTAACAATTGTGCAGAGACTCCAGAGTTCCTTGCTGAAAGCTGTCTGTTGGTTAAAACTGGAGAAATCTGTTACGAATCCAAGAGAATTCATTGCTGGGAAGCAGAGGATAGGGTGGGGAATAGGTCACATAAGCACAGTTAATGTCTTAGTTCCCTAACTCTTGAAAGCTTAGGCACTCATAGTGGAAATCCAAGGGGCAGCTTCAGTTTCCCACTGAAGCTGGGAGCAGTGGATAGCTCTGCCATGACACTGCTCTCCTTATCACTGAAGTGAGCACGGAGTCAGCACATGATGGTGAGAGATGAATGTTACAGCTTTTGTAGGTTCATGAGTACTTCAGAAACACGATGTGAATTCCCACCTACACCAACTATTAATCACATTTCATAGAATCATAGAATCATTTGGCTTGGACAGGACCTTAAGGTCATCCAGTTCCACCCCCCTGCCATGGGCAAGAACACCTTCCAGCAGAGCAAGCTGCTCCAAGCCCCATCCAGCCTGGCCTTGAACACTGACAGGGATGGAGCATTTACCACTTCTTTGGGCAACCCATTCCAGTGCCTCACCACCGTCACAGTAAGGAACTTCCTCCTTATATCTATCCTGAACTTCTCCTGTTTCAGTTTAAACCCATCACCCCTTGTCCTATCGCTACAGTCCCTGATGGAGTTCCTTCCCCACTGTGCATTACAGTAAGTTTCCGAGCATCTGAGTTCTGGAAACTGCATTTTTCCTTGCAACCTCATGACCAAGGAGAGCAATTCTGCTGCTCTGGTAGGGTCTAAGTCTACTCTCCTAGCTGCTGGCCCTTGAAAGGGCAGAAAAGTCAAGCTTTCTTTCTGAGATCCTTAGCAGACCACAGTTCTGATTAGTTGTGGCTGGATGTGAATGCCAGACTTCATTAGCAATCTCATCCTTTCCAAATTCCCCAAGAGCCAGGCAAGGATAAAAAGAGCATCTACCAAATAGGGACAATAATCAACATGTAGGCTGCTGGCAACAACATGCAGAATGAGGTACATCCTGGTGCTGCTCCCTAATATTCCCTATTAACAGCCCACAGGCATCCTGGGGAAGGAAATACAGCAGACCAAAGGCCAGGGAACAGACAAAACAGGAAAGGGACAAGCAATCAAGACCCCTTGCAAATGACTCTGATTTATTTAAATGCATCCCACCTTCACTCAGATGCTTTATCAAGTGCCCTCCTTGACCCTCTGTGCTATAAGCCTATTTGCCCTGTATGTTGCCTACCTTTGAGTGCTGCATCAGTGTTTGCAGCCATCCCATTTTATCACAGCTACTTGTTCTTTGATGAAACCATTACCTCATGGCCTTTCAATTGAGCCAGCTGAATTCTGCTTGGCCTCTTGTAACTATTTCTTATTTCTGCTGTCAGTGACTTAGGGAATGGAGGAGTTTGCCTTCTTTTTGTCATTTCTCTAACTCCTTCCAAGCAGCTGGAATTTATTTTAATGAAGTTCATTTCAATAGAGCCTGGAGCCATAATACATGAGGCTGTGATCTCAGAAGAGCTCATAAATTAAGTAGGGTCAGCTCTGGTCGATGCATGCATAGGAGACCTCCAAGGACACCCTGTGTGCTGCTCAGCCTGTGCCAAGGATATAGCAACTGCCAGACTCTGTCTGCCCAGTACTCTGTCTCTTTTAGTATGTGATCTCTAGCCAAATGCTTCAGAGAAGGATACGTGATCCCTGTGTTGGGCAAGTTATTCTTGACTGATCATAATATCCTTCTAGACCTTTGTGGCACGAAGCTGTTGGTTTGCTGTCTCATGTGTGCAAGGTTAGCTGGGGGGCACTGGGCTCTCTCTGTCTATACAATGCCTGGACCACTCTCTAACACTGAAACCAAAGGGGCTGTTGTAGGTTGCTCTGTGATCAGACCCATTAAACTTCACTGCCTGTCCAGAAGGATGAACTCACCACAGAGGTATCTTGACTTCATGAGGGGCAATGGGTTTAAACTGAAATAGGGGAGGTTCAAGTTAGAGATAAGGAAGAAGCTCTTTACTGTTAGGGTGGTGAGGCACTGGAATGGGTTGCCCAGGGAGGTTGTGAATGCTCCATCCCTGGCAGTGTTCAAGGCCAGGCTGGATGAAATCTTGGGTGATACGGTTTAGTGTGAGGCATCCCTGCCCAAGGCAGGGGGTTGGAACTGGAAGATCTTAAGGCCCTTTACAACCCAAACCATTTTATGTTTCTATGACATTTCCAGCTTGAACATACCCTTTGTCATTTCCCCCCTGAAGCTAGTTAAGTGTGTTTGTAAAAGATACACGGTCTTGTCAGAAAGACTGCAGAAGATGGTGACCTCCACAGCTATGCTGTTGTAGTTTCAGCTGCCCAGAAATTGCATCTTATTTAAATAAGACAGAATTTGTCTTGTTGAACTTCCAACTGTTGGCTCACATTGTGACTTTGTCAGAAAGGCTGAAACGCCTGCCTGCTTGCCTCCTCCTCCTATTCAGTGTTTTTCTATGTGTAAAAGCCTATATTCAGCAATTATGTCACCTCTAAAACTTCCCTTCTGTAAGCTGAACGAATTGAAGAACCTTACATTTGAAGTCTGGTTTTCCAGTTCTTGTGGCTGCTACTACAGATAGCCCCACTCAGTGATAAAGCTTGTGTGCTTTGTAATCCAGCACGTTGTTTTTAATTCAGTTTACAGTAAAACCTACTGATTAACAGTGAAACAATCCTTTAGGCTATGTTTGACAGTAGGTTTTCTTCATCAGTGAACTTGCTAATTTAACCTTTCCCCTCCCAAGTCAAGGAAGAAAGAAAATACTAAGCATTTTGCATGTAGTAAATGTTAACTGCTTTCCTACTACCTTGACCTTGACTTGGTGGTTCAAGTCCACTACGAAACCATGGTCTCTGTTTTCTGGAACAGCAGTATGTGGAAAGGGTGTCCCTCAAAGAGCAGGAAGGCCTCCAGGTCAATAACACTCAAAAGCTGTCCTGTGACCTTCCCACTGTAGAGGGATGTACCGAGCTCAGGAGAATCCCTCTTCCCTTCTTTTACAGCTTCTACTGGTGTTGAGTGAGATAGGACTATTTGTTTTCCTGGCCCCTTTTCCTCTTGCCATAATGTGCTACTTCACCAGCCGTGGAATCAGAGCTATTATTCACTGAAAGACTGAATTCTTAGCACTGCTCCGCTTCCCACTTCTCCTTCTTGATGGCACCTTTTTTTCTTTGCATAGTTTCAGGATTATCTCAACACTTTGAAAGCAGAAGCAGCAAGTTGGAGCCAAACACTATTAGAGCAGGCGTTAGGTGGGCTTTTTCCACTGACAAAACTGCTAAGGTTTCTTGTTTCTGACCAAGGGTTCTTTTGTGACTCCCTTACAGTTATTTCTTCAGTGTAGAGTGAAAAAGCTGCTATCTGCCTGCACTGCTGAGTGTTCCAGTTTTTATTGGTTTGAATGTGAAACACATCAATAGCAGCTTCTAGATAACAGACAGGCAGATGCTAATCTTCAAGTCTCACTTGACTTTGAGTGTGTGGGGAATCTGAATCCAAGGCTCTAAAGGGGCTGTGACAAAACACAGCGTTAACTGGTGTTGCCAGTTAGCTTCATCATCTTCCGAGTGCCTGCATGTGCCATCACTTGAGTGATGTTGCTTGCATGGTGTGTTAAATATTCTGGGTCTGGATATCAGCACTGATGCATTCTCCTGGGGTTTTGGCTGAGCAAAGGCAAGGATTCAGCCAGATGGTTTTGCTTGTAGCTGACTGGATTTGCTCTGTGAGGGCTGTGTTTTATTTTCTTCTTGCAACAGAGATGATGCACTTCAGCATTCAGCCTGTGTCTCGGTTGTGGTTTTTCTCAGGTTCAGTTTCTAAGGCCTAATGTACATGCTTGTATACCCAATACCTCTTGTATTTTGTGCTGTCACTATTAGGAGGCTGCTCCTTAAGTTCGAAAGGCAGTTTTATCTGATTTCAGGTATGCTACAGGAGCTGCCTTAATAGCTATTAGGTGCCATGGATGACTGGGTTGAAGTGGCAGAGACTGTTATGACACTTAAATGGTTGATGTAGAAGAAAGGTATACTTAATGGAGTCAAACCAAATGGAGAGTGGGAGGAAATTGAATCAGGAGTTCTAAACATGAAATGAAAAGGAAACTCCAAGGATTATTTTCTTTCTCTTTTGCAGAAACAAATGTAATTCTGTAATAACCTGCTATGAGTGAATGGGTGTGGGTGTGGGTGTGGATGTGGGTGTCAGTGTTCCAGTGTCTCCATAATGTGCTACGAATCTTTTCCTTTTGCTTGACACTGCATTCAGTTCTTCTGCTGAGCCACTGAATAGTGACCTGTGTATTGCTTTCCAGACCATGGTAATATAGCTCATGCTCAATCACTGAGCACTGCTTGATGGAGGTGTAGTATCTACTGGTTCATGTCCCTGCTCATTGCAAGGGGGTGGGACTATAGATGACCTTTGAAGGTCTCTTCCGACCCAAACTGTTCTATGATTCTATGACTTGAGATTTAGCCCCTTGCAGAGCAGGCCTCTCTAACACCCTGCATCTGGCAGAGCTATGACTGAGATGTGCAGGGCATCCCTAACTTGTGCTACTAAAACCTTCACTGTCACATACCACAGTGCGTTCTTGGAATGCATCAGAGAGGTGAAATGCTTGATTTGGAATACTAATCACCTCCTTTCTATAAAGCCAAGACCTTTTGGTACTATCAGTTTAGCTCTTCAAGGTTCAAGGGAAAGGAAGAGCCTACATAATAGTTGGAGGGAGGCTTTTAAAAGACAAGACAGGGTTTTCATACCTAATAACACAACTTCAAAGTTCACCAGCTAGCACTAGTAGCACAAGATTTATCCCAGAACAGTTTTATGTGCTAATGTGTTTTCAGAGGTCATCTGTGGTATTGTTTAAATATATTAGGTTTATGGAAAGTTAGTTAACAGCAGCCCCATCCTCCATGGATTAATGAACTATAGAGTGCACTTACACAGTTCCAAACCACACAATAAGTACAGTGTCTTACTTTGCTCTGGACATGTATCATGGGGTTCTACACCACAGAGTGCTTTCAAATAGGACATCTTCATAGTTTTTATTTCCAGTCTAATCAATGGCACTGACACTTCAAAGATCTTGCACTTCATCTGAAAGAAGCCCTTACCGCAGTTCCTGCAAGCAACAGGAATTACTCTGGTCATCTTCCATGTGTGTTGGGCTGAGATTATTTTACCACAGCCATTAGGAAAGTGTTTTCCAGCTGCTCCCTTACTATTTGACCAAAGAGACTGAAAACAAGCCAGAATAAAAGCCTCTTACAGGACACTGGAGGAGATACGAGGTGGCCATGTGATTTTCTGGCTGTGATTCCCTTTCTGGCTTCCAATGTTCTTGCCACATTCTGCATCCCACCTAAGCTCCCAGATTCAGATACTAGGACCACTGGGACAACCGATGGGTCCTTCTCCCATCAGCAAATGAAGCAGGTTGCTGGCTGGCAATCACTGGCTCCTCATTGCCCAGAGATTCTCTTGTCTGCAAAGAATTCCCACCGCACTGAATGGACTTTGCTTGCAGTAACAGGTCCGGACTTCTAAGATCAAGCCAATATGGAAGGAAGAGCATACCACCCAAACTGACTCCAGGCTTCCCAACATGTGAGTATCCCAAACTGTGGCAAAACCTCATCCATGTGTCTTGAAGTCTCCACAATCCCTTCTTTGTGGTGCCTTCCAGGGTAGAAGAGATAGGAACTAAATGAGACAGCAATCAACCTGTATACTTAATTAGTGCGGTTTCCCTTGTGTAACCTGTTGCTTTTAGGCATAGATGTAAGCTGCTGTGTGTGACATCCATAACATAGATATTAGAAATAGAGAGGAGGAAAAGGTCTCCTTTTTCTGTATGCTATCTCAATGATTCCCCTTTGGTCATTGGGGATTGTCCTGGGGAAAAGCACTGATGGGATCTCAAAGACAGGATTTCTGTCTCTCCATGCAACAGAAACTGGGTGAGATGTTCTGGGTGAATGCAGTTAGAAAGTCCATGCTCATGTCCACAAGGAGGGACTAAATGTCAAGAATGTGAGCTTGGGAGAAGTTTTAGATCCTCTACAGAAGCTGTATGGGATTAGCAACTTAAGAAGCAATTAGAAGTAGAATCATGGAATCAACTAGGTTGGAAAAGACCTTTAAGATCATCAAGTCCAACCTTTACTGTAGCACTGCCAAGGTCACCTGCATTGTCATAAGGAGCTGCTGAAAACTCAAGGGGAAGCTTAATCAAACCTTTCATTTAGAAACCAATGGAATATGAGTGATAGCTTTGCTTCCCCTGGGGATGAGGAAGAGTTAACAACTTCAAGACAGTAAAACATCGGTTCTAAATGGGGATTGAATGTTCTTTCTTGATAGGTATTTGGGTGGGAAGACTTTAAGAGGCTTCTAAGTAGCAGTTTGGAAGGTCAGTATTAACTAGTGGTTAATACTTTTTAGCAGTGCTAGAGGGCACTGTACTGTTGAAGGTAGTGTTTGTGGATCAGATATAATAGCTGGGAGCTAGACAGTTTAATGTCTTGAGATTCCTTTGCACTATTTGTTACAGAGACATGTTCATCCTGACAGTGCTGTAACTCATAGTAATTGCACTCTTCCTGTCTCCGACATTCTTGGTTGTCCTGACCCTTTGGACTCCTTTCTTCTGAGGATGGGCAAGAAAATGTAAACTGCTGCCATTTTGGGTGGGAAATCATTCCACATGCAGTTTTGCACTGCTGCAAATGCCTGCATGGCAGGGGGGTTGGAACTAGATGATCTTAAGGTCCTTTCTAACCCTAGCTATTCTATGATTCTATGATTCTATCGTGTGCAGACATCATGAAGTCTATAATGTCTGGAGGACCATTAGCATTTGCTTAAGTACAACTGTGGGCAGCAGAGCTCCATAAAACTGGTCTCCTATCCAGTTAGATCAGCTTTACAGTTGATAGATAAGGATGAAATGTACTTGCAGTTGCTGTCAGTTCTGATAAGCAGAACTTAAGAATCTCTTTACAGAATGCCCCCAGTTGCCTTCTAACGCTGTCACAAACCTGGTGGCCATGCCTGTGGCTTTAATCACTTCAGTGTTTCTCTGGGGAATATCAATCGTTTCATCTCTGTTGCTGGACTTTCAAACTGAAAATAAGAAATAGTGTTAATACCAGAAAAATTCATTCCTTGTCAAAAAAGTTCTTACTTTGTGCATATTTTATTCATAGTTTTTTTCGTTAAAATAAGGTTTCATAAACAAAACTCTCATACATTTGATTAAAATATCATTAAGTTTGGGTTTGAATCAGAATTCCATTTCAAAGTTAAAAGTTAATTTTCACTTATGGAAATTGGTTTTGATTTTTTATTCTTTTATTTTGCCTGTTTCAGAAAATATTTTAATTGTGAAATTTCCCACGAGTATTTAATTCCTTAAAGTTTCAAACCCCCATGCTTTCGCTTAGAAATGGCTCTAAAAGTAACCTGACCAGCTCTCTTTTTGAACTTCAGTCAGTGTTTATAATGTAAGTTCTTCCTGTATATACAAAACGTGAGGAAAATGAAGTTACTGCTCTTTCTGGCTGATTCCATTACCCAAAATATCAGTCCCAGACTGTGATATCATAACAGCGAGCGAGTCTTGGATGATGAAGAGTCTGTGCTTTTACATGGCCCCCATTAGAAATCCTTGTGGTTGACAGATCCACGAAACCTGCTATCCAGAAGATCTGTTCCTAGAGGAGAAAGTGCCTTGGGAAAGTGCTTTCTGGCAGCATTTAGGTAGTGCCTTTGGACTTGGGTCACTTCCCAAGCTCAGTGAAGGGACAGCACACAAGTGATGGCCAGAGACCCAGCACTGTGAGGATAGGCACTAACAGAGTGATGCTGCTATAGAAATAACAATTGATTTTATTGCAGTTTTCCTTTTTCTTCTCCAAATTTTGGGAATTAGCTCTGAAGAAGGATCCCATTGGGCACCAGAGCTCTCTTCAGTGGCCTTTCCTACCCTACAGAACACGGTTTCTTTCCCCACCTTGCATAACCCTGCCTGCAAATCCCATCTCGTACATTCCCAGGTGCCTGCTTCCAGTGCAATTGCTGCTTGGCACTGAAATGCTGTTTTTCCTGCTTCCCCTCCCATCCTCCAGCTCATGTTCTTAGCAGCTGCGAGGTGGGCTGATCCCTCCTGGAAAAAAAACCCCTAGCTTATGGCCTATCCTATTATCTCTCCATGCTGCTCTGCATCCCATGCTGCTTTCCTCTTCCTTCCGTTTCCCTTCTTATCACAGCTTCCCTTTTCACTCCCCTGCTGCTACCTTATATAGTTCTTTCTCATTTTAATCTCTCTTCCCCCCACTCCAGCCTAATGGCTTGAAGACGTCAGAATCATGCAGGAAATTATTCCAAGCCCTAGGAATTCTTTCAAGAAGCAGCTGGGAAGTTTTTGACATATTGGGGTTTTCTGGGGAGATACTTTATGAGTGTACTGGGTTTGATTAAAATGGCAGGAAAGTGAGGAAAATTCTAGTGCTGTCTGAGAGGAGAAGTCCAGGTTAGATATAAGAAAGAAGTTCTTTACTGTGAGGGTTCTGAGGCACTGGAACAGGTTGCCCAAAGGAGTGGTAAATGTTCCATCCCTGGAAGTGTTCAAGGACAGAGACTTGGGCAATTTGGTTTAGTGTGAGGTGTCTCTGCCCATGGCAGGGGATGGAACTGGATGGTCTTAAGGTCCTTCCCAACCCAAACATTCCATGATTCTATGACAGTCACCTAGAAGGTAGAAAAGGAACTTGGAGCTGGATTTACAACACTTCAGGAAGTTTCTTCCAGTCCATGTGAATGTCCCTCTCCAAAATATGAGACATTTCAAAGATGTCCACACACTAGTAAATGTTTTCCTTACTAGCTGTTGCACATCTGTGATTGGTTTATAAGGGTTTAATTTTGATCTTAGCTTCTCATCCTGCAGTAAGCTGAAGTATTTGAGGTTTGGTTGGGTTTTTGTGTTTTGTTTTGAGACTAAAATCCTTATGCACAGAATCTTTATGGTAGGAGATCTCATCATTCTGTATTGCAGAGGATGTCACAGTCTTGGGTGCTACAAGATCTCGTAAAGCTGCACAACTACTGCACTAAGATATCAAAGGCTGCTCATAAGAAAACCTCAGGTAACAGTGACTGCAAATTATCTCCATTAACAGATACATGCTCCTGTTTTCCTGCCCCATTCAGTTCCTTCAGTTGCATGCTCCAGGTGCTATTTCTGGTCTATGCTTTAGCCATCTTTTAATGTAGATTAATCATGGGATGGTGGCCAGCACACAGGGAAGCAGAGTAATGGCTGAAAGCGGGAAACAGCCAATTAAAGGATCAAAGTCAGGGAAATTAAGCCTGGAGAGGAAAGAGCACAAATTGGGTGGGGTTGGGAAGAGCGGGATAACAGCATCCCTCAGGGGAGACACCAGAGGAGGAAATGGGACTGGAATCAAAGCAGCAGAAGGCAAAATGCAACTGCTATCCCTTGCAGGGGTTCTCTAAGAAGGGAGAGAAGCAGCACAGGAAGAAAGACAGGGAAAAACAGTGTAATGCACACACTGATTTTGAAAGCTACTGCACTACTGCTCTCTCTTCCTCCTTGCTGCTTGTGCCCTGGTCCCTCCTTCCTCTGCTTCCTTAAAAGCCCTATCATCTGACCTCTACTTCTGGAGCAATGCTTACGGATATCCTTACTAACACACTCCCACTTTTGACATGCAAAGCTTTGGTTTTAATGCCTTCACTATATGTAGTTTGGGCCTCTGTTTAACTAAACTGGGTATTTTTAACTTAGTGCAGCATGGCCATGAGAATATTCATGTTTTGGAGCAGCAGGAGCCTACACTTTGCTTAAGTCAACATGAAGTGATTTGAACAGCACTAAAGTAGTACGTTCCAAAGATAAGATTGCCCTTCCTTTGGGTTCGAACTGAAACAGGGGAAGTTTAGGTTGGATATAAGGAAGAAGTTCTTTACTGTAAGGGTGGTGAGGCACTGGAATGGGTTGCCCAAGGAAGTTGTGAATGCTCCATCCCTGGCAGTGTTCAAGGCCAGGTTGGACAGAGCCTTGGGTAACATAGTCTAGGGTGAGGTGTCCCATGGCAGGGGGTTGGAACTGGATGACCCTAAGGTCCTTTCCAACCCTAGCTATTCTATATGATTTCTGCTTGGACTTTGCTGAGCCTTTTTTCTTTTTAGGAATGAGCTTATGTTGTGCATAGACTAAAGTTACCCGAGAGACACTTTGGTTCTAATAAGGTTTTTTTTCATGGAAAATGAGTTGTTGACAAAACAGGGAAAATACTGAAATGTTTGTTTGGGTTGAATTTTTTTCCTCCTGAATCATTTTAACTGGCAATATGCAAAGCAAAGTAATTTTTCTTGTATGTCACACTGTTTCATTAAGGCACTAACAGAAGACACTTGATCTAGAAATTAAGATAAGTTGCTTCAATCAGTACTAAGTAGCAGGTGCCCTTAGTGATTAAATGTAATAGAGTATTTCCATTATTCTATTAAGCTTTATGTCAGCAGTTGTCATAGCTCCTCTCATATCCTGAAACACTCTGAAAACATGTTCAGAACAACATTTCAGAACCTTGGAGTCGATGTGTTCTTAAAGTGAGGAATAAGAGGAATATAAGGATTTCCACTTCATAGTAAATGGATAAATCTGTGTTTGGACTATAGCAGATTAAAAAGCAGGAATTGAAATATTTTCTCTTCATGTGAAAGGTGAAGTATGAGGTTTGATAGTACAATGTATTGCTGACAGAGTGTAGGAGTTATTCTTCTTATGTATTTACTATGATACATAATACTATAATATAATGTGAATAATACATGATACTATACTGTAATATGAAGAACACAAAAGAACTTTTCTGCTGAATATGTTCTTTCCCCACTCTTTCGTTCCTCTCTCTCATGTATTGAGGATGTTGGGAGAAAAAACCCACCCCCTGTACCCATTACACATTAAACTAATTTATTGTTGAATCAAGGAATTATAGAGTTGTTTGGGTTGGAAAAGACCTTTAAGCTCATCCAGTCCAACTGTTCCCCAGCACTGCCAAGGCCACCCCTAACCCATGGCACTGAGGCCTCATCTCCATGGTGTGTGAACACTCACAGGGACGGTGCCTGCAGCCCTGCCCTGGGCAGCCTGTTCCAATGCCTGAGCACCCTCTGGGGCAGGAATTGTTCCTCAGCTCCATCTAAACCTGCCCTGGTGCAGCTTGAGGCCGGTTCCTCTTGTCCCATCCCTTGTTCCTTGGGAGCAGAGCCCAGCCCCTCCTGGCTCCATCCTCCTGTCAGGCAGTTGTAGGCAGCGATCAGGTCCCCCCTGAGCCTTCTCTTCTCCAGACTGAACCCCCCAGGTCCCTCAGCCCTTCCCCATCACACTTGTGCTCCAGGCCCTGCACCAGCTCCGTTGCCCTTCTCTGGCCCCCCTCCAGCGCTTCAATGTCTCTCTTGTAGTGATGGGCCCAGAACTGAGCACAGGATTTGAGATACAGCCTCACTTCTCCAGTCCCCCAGCCCTCTATCCAGTTTTTTTACTGAGCAGAGTATACCCATCCAAGCCATAGCAACCAGTTTCTCCAGAAGAGTGCTGAGGGAAATGGTATCAAAGGCTTTACTAAAGTCTAGGTAGACAACACCCACAGCCTTTCCCTTATCCACTAAGTGGATCACCTTGTTATAGGAGATGAGGTCAGTCAAGCAGGACCTGCTTTATAGCAGCAGATACAGAAAGAAAGAAAACAGATACAGAAATAGATGCAAGAAAGAAAACAGATACAGAAAGAAAAGCAATGAAGAAAGCACTTGAAGATGACTAGGTCATTATCTGGGGTTTTAGCTGCCACTTAGATTTAAATGTGCACTGCAACATGAGGTTAACAGGCCAAATGAGTCTACAAAGAGCAGTCTGAGATACTCGTAACAACATACCTTTGTGAATGACTGGCCTGGCTTCTTGTGGTCAGCTACCAGGAGCGATCAGCCTATATCACACACCCCTGCATAAAGCATTATGTGGAGCAAAATAAAACTGTAAAACCTGATGAAACTGTGACTACCTTGAGGTGTGTTATTGAGGCAGCAGCAAGGGGGCTCACGCTTGGTGCATTGAGCTTCCTCAGTCCTCTCATTCACATCACGTCTACATTTAGGTTTGACAATATCTTCTCTGGGTGTATATTACATTACACAGCTTGACAACTGTAGAATTCCAAGTCTGACAGTCTTGTAAGTTAATAATGGACTTTTTTTTTCTCTCCAAGTAACCAGGAGGGAGGCATAGACAATGACTTATCTACTTAATTGAAATCTGAGGAGTTCAGTTCTGGTTTTATTTCTGTCAGCACAATCCCAGGGAAGTCAATCATATGGAACCGAGTCTGCAATTTCATTCTAAATTGTTTGTTATATCCAAGATGCCTGTTTCCACACAGGGCAGGATCCTACCAATCCAAACTGGAATCATTCAATTTCTTTCTCAGCCAAGCTTTCACTGATGGAAAATACCCCACAGCTTTATCCTGACAACTGATGCAAGATGGGTGAGGTAGCAGTTGGGGTTTCCTACACTAGGATGTAGCCTTTCCCACAGCCTAAGCTCTTGCAAAGAAGAAGTGGGGAAGGGTTGTGATAAGACATGGAACTCCTTTTGATTCATCTGCTACCGAAATAGTAATGTGATTCAGTTAATTTAGATAAACATCTAAGGGCCTGGTTTTACTTTGGCTTGAATCAAGTGTTTGTTATACTAATGCATAACATATATGTTGTTCAGTGATAACAGCTCTAGTTCAGTGTCCATTCTGGCTGCAGCCCTGTTCTGAGAGACATGCTACTTGCCTGGTAACGTTAGTGAAAGAAACATATAGATGGTGGTCAGGAAAAATGCCATTCTTGGGAAAGGTTTCTCAACTCCCAGGTAGGTCCATGCTGAACGAGAGCAAATAGATAAACTGGTGGGATCTTGGCTGCCGTTCCACATATTCAAAACAAAAAGACAACTTCAGTGGCCATCTGATGGCAGGAAGAAGCCCAGCTCCTTCCATACTTTCTGGCCCCATATGAGTAGGCTGGCCCATGGGCTGACTTGCCTGCAGGACTGAGGGGTCCTCAGGATATGTTCTGCCTGCATCAAGTGTCAGCATTCATCTGCAACACTGAGTTTTGATATCAGTTTGTTGCAGAAGACTTCATCAACAAACCAAAGGTATACCTGTTCTTCCCAAGTCTACTGAAAGCTTCATGGATGCATGAGTCTCTCAGGCCACAAAGCAGGGAAAGAAACTTAAGCCAGGTTTCCCCTGTTCTTGGGAGGTGGCTTTCCTGATGGATCATTAGGAGGAAGAGAGTACTATGGGAAATCTAGTCTCAAAACACAGGTATGCTTCTGGCCTGAATGCAAGATCATAGAATCATAGAATGGTTTGGGTTGGAAAGGACCTTAAGATCATCCAGTTCCAACCTCCCTGCCATGGGCAGGGACACCTCGCTCTAAACCATATTACCCAAGGCTCTGTCCAACCTGGCCTTGAACACTGACAGGGATGGAGCATTCACAACTTCCTTGGGCAACCCATTCCAGTGCCTCACCACCCTCACAGGAAAGAACTTCCTCCTTATATCCAGTCTAAACTTCCCCTGTTTAAGTTTTAACCCATTACCCCTTGTCCTATCACTACAGTCCCTAATGAAGAGTCCCTCCCCAGCATCCCCATATGATGAAGATGATGAAGACCATGTTTTCTGGAAATAGTCATAGACCAGCTGAGGTCAAAAGGAACCTCTGGAGATCACCCTGTCCAGACCCCTTAATCAAAGCAGGGTCAGCTCTGTCCAGGTTACTCAGGGTTTTGTATTTACTCAAGTTTTGGGTATCTCTGAGAATGAAGATTCCTCCGTTTTTTGGGGAACCTATTCTAGTGTTTAACTCCCCCATTATGATATTTTTCCCATGACATCTAGCTGAAATTTCTCATGTTGCAGCTTATGTCCATGGCCTCTCAGGCTGTCACTGTGTACCTCTGAGGGAAGTCTAGCTCAGTTTCCTCTATGGATCTCCTAATACAATTAAAGATAATAGTAATTTCTCTTCCTAACTTTCTGTTTTGGTGAAGAAACCCAGCTCTCTCAGCCTTTCCTTGGTTGTCAAGTGTTCTGGCTTAATTTATGTGGCCTCTCTTGGATTTGCTGCTGTATGTCAGTGTCCCGCTAGTGCTGGGGTCCCAAAACTGACACAGTACTCCAAGTATAGCCTCACCAGTGTCAGAGGAGAAGAATCACCCCTGAGTCCACTACTGCTAATACAGCTCATTATGTGTTTGGCTGCCTTTGATGCAAAGGTACATTGCTGGCTCATGTTGAATTTGTCTTCCATTAGAATCCCCAGGTCCTTTTCTGCAAGGTCACTTTCCATCCAACCCAATGGGTGAAAAAATTCCCTGGCTGTGGTCAGGACAAATGGCATTGACTGAAATACAGGTTCTTAAACTGCTGCTTTTGCATGGGATTATCCTGTACCAGCTTCAGGACTTGGAATTTTTCTTTCTTGAGCCCCATCAAGGTCCTCTCAGCCTATTTTTGCAGCCTATCAGTGACCCTTTGGATAGAGCCCTGTCTTTTAGCATCCAAACTGGGTTCCATCTGCAAACTTGCTGAGGTGCACTCTGTCTCAAAGTATAGTTTATTAACAGAGACAATATTTGACATTAAAAGGTACTGTCCCAGTATTGATCCCTAGAGATCTCTAGTCACCAGGCACAACCCTTTGAGCTTCCTATTTTCCACTTACTTCATATTCTACCTATTAGAACTAAATCTCAGCAGTTTGACTATAATGATGCTATGTGCCACTGTACTCCAGGTAAAACAACATTCACCACTGTCCTCTCATCCACAAATAGAGCATACAACTTGCTAAAAAGTGGTCACTTCATGACAAAAACAAGACACCAATCCACAGGGAGAGGCAGTGCTGAGCATGTGCTCAGTGTTCCCTGGCTTCTGCCTTCCCTCCAGAGGTTTTCCATGTATGAGATCAGTTCCAGCACATAACATCACTCTTCCAGGCCCCAAAACTATGCATTAGTTTCCCATGCAGAGCTCAGCTTCCACATGCTTTCCTTCTTGTGTTAATGAGAAAGGAAAGACGCCAAGTACTTAGGAAAGTGTGTCCCAAACCACAGTCGCACGTAGGGAGTCTCCTCTTGGCCTCGGTTGATAGGGTCTTGTTTCCATCCAGTCTCTGCACATAATGTGAAGCTGGTAATGCCCTTCACTGGGGAAAGCACAAATGTCCTGTGTCAACTTGATAATTCCAATTTGTATTGCACCCATTACTAGAGATGTCTGTCTGTCTATCTGTCGATCTATCTATCTATAATCTAGCTATCTATCTATCTTTTTATCATCTATCTATCTTCTATCTGCCTATCTATCTATCTATCCATCCATCCATCCATCCATCCATCCATCCATCCATCCATCCATCCATCTATCATCTATCCATCCCAGTTTGTCTTGCACCCATTACTAGAGATGTCTGTCTATCTATCCCAGTTTGTCTTACACCCATTACTAGAGGTGTTTATCTATCTATCTATCTATTTATCTATCTATCTATCTATCTATCCATCTATCTATGTCTTAGCATCCTGAAAGTCTCTCTCCCATTTGTCTCTAATGTACTACATTTGTCTCTAATGTGCTAATCAGTGTGGAAAAGGCATTCAATTATCATTATTACCAAGGTGTCTGGATACGGTGCTGAAGTTCATGATGCTGCTCTAGCAGACAAAGGAAAAGCAAGACAAAAGCAGAGAGTAGTGAAGGAACTTGCACAATGTTGTTCAAAACAGGAGCAGAACCAGGATCCAGGCAGTTAAAATCTATTTGATCACCAGTTAGACCACAGTTTCTCTAAAGGCACCGTGGTTGTTGTTCACATGCCTGGGTTGCTAGTCCAGGCCATAGAATGCATTTTATCTTCCTTTAATCCCTTGTCAGTGCCCCAGAGTCTTTGTAATGTCTACAAAACCTGAGGTCACATAATTCATCTCATAGCAACACAAGAGTTAGAATCATAGAATCATGTGTAGAATAGAATAGAACAGAACAAATTCTTACAGAATTATTAGTTGTGTATATAAATCTTAATCCCTGCTCTTGCAGGCATTTCTAGAACCCAGGTCCTATGCATACTAAGCTTTACGTTGGAGTCCTTTTGGCTGCCTCCTTAAACTTCTAGGTTAGGATTTAATGCCATGTATCTCCATGCTATACATAAGCTCATTCTGAAAATGCATGGAGCCTCCACCCTTTGGCAGGCCAAATCCTCCTCCATTACCTGCAAAAGAATGACTTCTCCTGCTGGTCCCACAAGTATGTTTTTCTTATTAAATTTAAATTACTATAATCTGTCAAAATTTCCCTCAAGAAAAGACAAAAACATTCCTGACACAGTGTTATTAATCCCAGGAGATTTGCTAAGGTCTGCCCTCCAGATAGCTTTCTATTTCCCCTGCAAAATCACCCTGGACATGGCCATAAACGCAGCTTGCATTCAGCCACTCTATTAGTGCTCGTGAAACCCTGCTTAGGGGAAGCTGGGGTGCTGGATGTGTACTCTGAGGTGTGGGTTTGGATACTGCAAAAGGTGGGCCCTGGCTGGAGATAAAACAATGACCCAAGAACATGCTTCTGCTGCTGTCGCAACCTCAAGGAGCAGGAAAACAAAAGCAAGTGGGAGCCCAGGCTGGCCTTGAAGTGCTGAGTGGGACTTTGGGAAGGAAAGGAGAGGATGAGGTGATTGGATTGTTTGAACAGCTGCAGTGAATCAGCAGCTCTTCCCTTGCCCTCCCATTGCTGCACAGCAGCCCCATCCGTGCCAAGGAAAACAGAGTAATCCCAATTGACCACATTGCAGCCGCGTCGCACCATGGGGCAGAACCAGCCCATGAAATAGAGGGAAAGGGAAGACATGTTACCAGATGAGATATGGAGCTCATGTGATAGTGGGCTTCTTAACAGGAACTGCGAAGAAGATTGATACTAGCAACAAAGGAGGAAAAAGAGAGAGGGAAACACAGAAAAGGCCGAACTTAGCTTTGCTGTAAGAGCCAACTGAACAAATCACAGCGAAGTTCCTCTAAGTTAGAGCAGGATGGGATATGCTTGTCCTGCCATCTGTAACTTGCAGTTCCTGCTTTAGCTGATTAGCCCAAAAGCTAACAAGCTGCTGCTAGTTAATGTGGCTTTGTCCTGAGTTAAAGCTCTCTGAGAACTTACAGCCTCTGGAGCCACTCTTATACCTCCAAGTTTGGAAGCTTGTAAGAATCACATAGATTAAGGTGTGAGCCTGGGAGGCTGCTGTCCTACGTGCACCAAAGCAGTGTTTTGAGGAGAAACCCAAATATGAGGATCCATAGGAAATCAGTGCAAGAAACACGTGAGTGAACACTGCTGATGCCTAACATACAGCAGCACTCAGCCTATTGCTTGAAGGCATCTAATCTTCATTCACCCCCTTTCCCAGGCACTCAGCTCAGCTTTGTGTCTGGCTGCTGCACAGTTTGTTAGGCCAGTACCCACTTAAGGATAGTTATTGCAGGGAGTGCAGTTAGAGTCTTTGTAATTGCTCAGCTGATGTTGTAATGGTCTCTCTGAGGATTCAGCCCGGCAACAGTAATGATACAGCTGGCTTGTCTTGCCTGATGGGATCGTTTCCACTTTATTATAACTGTGATTTTCAGCTCAATAATTCCAGTGTATTTTTAGACCCTGTGAGATGAAGAAATGTGCTGAATTTGCAATGTTGACTTGTTTTGTTTTGGTTTTGTTCCCTCTTTGCTGGTGACCAGGAGAAAAACAGATTTGGAAGCAAAGTCAGGCAGGGATCCCCCACTTCAGCTTTCTTCCTGCACCCTTTCCAGAGGAGAAAGGAACTTTCAACAAGCTGCTGAAAGAAGTCAGCGAAAGAGATCAGTATGGTTCTAGGGATGAACTGGGAGCCCAAGCATAAAACAAAGTGAAGAGGAATTTCAACCAAGACCACCTTCCAATCTGTCACTTTCTGGGAGGTCACCCACAGAGAGGTGAGGGGTAAACTTCAGTTGTTCATTTAACACCAAACCATATGAATCTCTGATGAGACAACTGTAGGAAATAGCATAGCCCTATTATCAACCTTTTCAACCTCCAGTTTCTAGGGTCACCCCAACAGCCAAGTCCTTCCTCCAGATCATTTGTCTCCCATGAGTCCCCAGAAGCAAAGGGTTGCCCCTTGGTGGCTCTCAAAAGACACTTTCTCCTTCTGGCACATGATAGGGGTGGCACCTCTAACTTGTTTCTCTTGCATGTGTTGACATGGGATAAACTGTGTTGTGCACTTAGGGGAGGAGATACAGCTATGAAAGCTACTTCTCTTTTGTCATGCATAGATCAGCAACAGATACCCTGTCAATTGTCACTGCTGTGTATGCCTGCTTCATGTTCTGGTATTAAAGCCCAGAGCCTCAGGCATCTATTGGATTTTGTTTAAGTGCTTTATTGGATTTTATGAACCTCATATACACCAGACAGACCATAGGAGACATGTCCTGGTGCTATCCACAATAACCAATTAAAATCCCAGCCGTGTTTTAACTCCATTTTCAATGAACTATGGAGACACAACCCTCTCCTCTGTAGGGTGAACAGAGATCTCATTAACTACATTTAATAGAGAGTGGCAGCTAGTGGATTTTATACATTAGGGAGCACTTCTGGAGACATCACATCTTTCAAATGCATACACTGAAAAATTATAATGAATCCCATGATCAATACAGAATCATCTTTCTTGTTTCCAATGCTGCTTCAGTTCCAAGGTTACTCGAATAGATGAGCTGCAGTTAATAAAATTCACATTTTCTTTACCTTGCAATATTTTTTTTCTGAACCACTCTTGTGTGTTTCTTCTCTCTTTCTTTTGGGATCACCCTCATCAATTGGCTCTTCAAAATAACCCCTTCTTTTTCCCCTGCTTCATTTTGAGGGTTTCAAAGCTCTCTGGGGCTGCAGACTAATTTGAAGTGTATGACGTTGTTTCTACTTTGGAGAAGGAAATGAAGGGAAAGCGAGGTTAGGTGTTTCTCACCCCGTGTGGCACACAGGAAGGCAGTGGTTATAGCTGTGAACTGATCGCTGAAGCCCCAGGACACATAGCACTACTAATAAAACAGCTTTCCTCCATGATCCATTAGAGATTCCAGAGAAGGTTTGTAAGCTCCTTCACGTTACTGACCGGGAGAATGTAATTTGAAGTCAATAATCCACTGACTGCAATGAAAAGGTAGTGGGAAGGGCAGCCGTTTGACATACATGCTTGTATGCACACACATACACAGATATGCTTTCCGATACCCTACTGTGACTGAATGACAATAATTCCTTACATCACCTTCCCTAGAAAACTGTGTGAATGGGAAAGTATATGAGGAGACAGTATATTTTAGAGATTATTTAAGATGGTGACAGTCTTTCTTCAATGAACTGTGCTAACCCAGCTAATTGTATGAGAGTCAATCACTGCTTCGGTCATTTGGCACATAGTCTTTAGAGAATCCTATTCATCATTGTAGGTCAACTTCACCCTGTGGATTATCTCTTCTTATGGATGTTAATTCCCTTTTCAGCATGATAGCTTTGTAAAGGTAGTTACATCCTTCAGGACTTTCTAAGCCCCATTTTGATGTCTGTTGGAGCTTTGAAAACATCTGCTTTCAGACTGAAATGCTTCAGGCTCGGTCTCTGTTTGAAGTTTAATTGTTTTGGAAAGTTTGAAGAAATTCTTTTCTTCTTGTCGTGTTTTTGGGTCAGGAGAAAATGAATGTCTGCTTGAGAGTCTAGCAACAGTAATAACAGAATCCCACTGGGGATGTGCAGGTAGCAGGGGAAGGGTTGGGAGATGATTTGCCCTTTCTGTCTCAGTTCCTGGCCCTCTGTGTCCTCACTCACTGCCTCGCCACCTCGCAGCAGTGACAGGAGGTGCAGCTTGTGCTTATGAAGAGCTGGAGGCAGCAGGGTGGCTCCCTGGCACCAGAGGTGTGAAGCAGTGCCAGGCTTTCATGCTGTCAGCTCAGTCACTAATTGTTCGCATAGCTTTGCCTTTCCCAGTGATCTTCCGCTGTGTCCTGTGTTCCTCATGTGGTTTGCATTAAGGTCAGGGAGGGGGAAGGGAAGCATGTGAATTATTGCAGTATTTAGTCTCACTTATCATGCCAAAGCTGCTCCATGGTGCAGAGGCTGCAGGGAGCCGCAAGCAGTGCACAGAGGTGATGTTTGAGTGCTCATTGCACTGATTGAAGGGCGAAACCTTCCCTTTCCCATCCCTTCACAAGACCCTCCCCATCTCCTTTTCTTACTGCACAATAAGGAACCCAAAGCTGACTCCAAAGTGCATGAGAACTGGATACTCCATCCAGCTGGAAAGAACTTGACAATGTGAACAAAGTGATAACCCATAGAATAAAGCTACCATTGCCAGGTGGGAGGGACTGTGGGTTCATCCACAACAGGGCAAGGGACTGATTTCCCTTGGTCTCCCCTTCCTCCTGTGTGATTTGACGGGCCTAAGGACCAAACTGCTCAGCTGATCTCTTCCTGAGATGATGCTTTGGCAATTAGTGAAACTCTTGGGGAATTTCAGTTGTCATCTATCCCCTTCTTTTGCATAAAACAAGGTCTTTCAACCTTCCATATGTAAAATGACTTTTGGGTAGTCCAAATAGGTTTTATTTCATTTCCTTTTCTCCTTTCTGTGCGTGGGTATTCCTTGCCTTTAACAAAAGTAGTACTGGTAACTAGAAAAGCAAGTTGAAGTCTGGCACTATGTACCTGCTGGTTGCTCTCTGCCTTTGTACTGGAGATGCTGCAATTGCTGGAGTCAGAAGGATCGTCCTCTCTTAGGATGGGGTCCAGTGATCCTTTCCTTCCCTGTGGCTGCAAAGTGTGCACTTCTCCTGGTGTTTTGAATACTCTTCCGCTAAGTAGATTCCAGATTAGAAAGGATACTAGATAAGGTCAGAGACCCAGAGCAGCTTGATACAGATAGATGTTCAGAACATAAAAGCTTGAAAGGGAGGTGGTTACAGCCTGACAGCTCCTGGCTGGGTTTCCCTAGACAAATTCCCCATCCTCATGCTTAGCCTTTCCTTTGATGGATGAAAGGGCAACTTTATGTATATGGAGCAATTTTATTTCTGTTACATGGATAGGTTTATGTTGGGGGTTCAAGAACTTGCATGAAAGCAAAAGCTGCCTGGAGTAAAAATGATGAAAGGAAGGAAAAAGGAGATTAAGAGAAAGCTCTTCCCTTTGACATATACATGAAGAAGTGGTCCTGCATGGTCTTTGTGTATATTACAGACCTCTAAAGCAGAGGGGTTGTTCCTAAAGAGGAAGCTTTGTGTCTCCCTTCGGCTTCCTTGGGGGATGTTTTACAATGGGACAGTTCATAAACTGGTGTATCTCTGCATAGGCCAAGAAGAGAAGGAAAATCAAGGAGTGGAAAGCAGAAAAACTCAACTTCTAGTATCTGAATGGACTAGAAATGAACCACGAAGCAGGCACAGCTCTGGCAGTAGCTTACATATTGACTGCCTTGTTCATGCCATTACAAGGTGCCTTGCACCCTGTAATGGCAGGAATATCTTGACATTTGCTTTGGAGTCCTCACGCTCTAAAGCAATAATGAGGCAGTGCTCTTTGTACAAAGATTAAACTGGAAGCTATTCATAAAATGGCAGCAAGCCCAGAGCAAATTGGTGCTATGGGTCTGGAGTGCATCGGGGACTGGGCACATCCGCGCTTGTGCATTGCACAACGGCTGCATGCCAGGGTAGAAATACAGGAAGGATCATAAGAGGTGCCTCGGTGGGACTAGATTGTACCTGTAGGTGTCAAAGCCAGCTGGAAGCTAGAACTGAGTATCAGCATTTTCAGCCTGTTCACGGTGCTGGTTTCATACACTTAACTTTCTCAGCAGAACTATGATCCTCAATGCAATAGCACCCACATGTCCTGTTATGCTCAGTGAAAATGAGCATGTGTGTACAAAGCTACCTGCTGTAAAGGGCTTTAGGTGTAAAGGAGAACAGGTCTGTAAGCAGATCTGTAAAGGGTCTGCAACAGGAAGAAGAGGCGGTGGAGAGGTCCTGTAAATGGTCACAGAATGGTTTGGGTTGGAAGGGGCATTAAGCATCATGGAGTTCAACCCCCCTGCCATGGGCAGGGACACCTTCCACTAGAGGAGGTTGCTCCAAGCCCCTGTGTCCAACCTGGCCTTGAACACTGCCAGGGCTGGGGCAGCCACAGCTTCTCTGGGCACCCTGTGCCAGCGCCTCAGCACCCTCACAGGGAAGAGCTTCTGCCTAAGAACTAATCTAAATTTATCCTCTTTAATTTTAATGTTATTCCCCCTTGTCCTGTCACTACATGTACTTGCAAAGATTGTGTAAAACTGTGGTGATTTGGTCAAATAAAGACACAAACTGCATAGTCTGGGGACAAAAAACCCTCTTCAATTTGGTTTAAACTGGCCAGAGGATTAAAGTTTTCTGGGATATTAAAAGGACAAAAGGAGATCTGGGTTCCTAATTCCTTGTTTCTTTAGTAAACCAGCCTAAAAACAACTTTGAATGTAAAATTCCAACCAGCTTCCATACTTGGCATACCATCAAAAGTTGCTTCCTTGCTGTACAGAAATAGGGTTTCATGAAGCTTAAAGAATAGGCTGTAGCCATTATATAGACCATATTGTCTTAGATTTGTCAGGGTCACCAACAGCAGGATACAAAGACTGTAGCTGGTAACAGGATTTGCTGGGAATATATCTGGGTTTGTGTTAGCGTGCTGTGGTGGAAGGGGATGAAGGGGACAATTTTATGGATTTTAATCTGCCTGGATACATGGGAAAAACACCTGCAAGTTGTTAGCAAGTCAGGAAAGGTGGACCAACAGCTCTGACAGAATGAAACCCATAACTAATCACAGTTTGTGGGGAGGACGTGGTGATGGTTTATCATGGACTGCGCCTGTGCCTTTCAATATGAGATCCTGCAACAGTCCCAGATTCCAGCAGCAGAGCCTTGCATGTGTCTCACATATGATGTGTGCTCTTCCCAGTGAATATTTATGTAGTAAAGGAGATGAGACATTTGCTTGCAGGTCAGGGCTTTCGTAGGAAAGAGCTCTCTGCACATCATTAGTTTGCGGTGGGCTGAGCTAACCCTAATGGTATCCCAACCCTTTTTCAGTAACCACTCGATGCAGAGATGGGAGCATTTTGCCATTCAACAAAGTTTCTTGTATGTCTTCCTTTTGCAAGTGAAAGCAGATTCTGTGTGTTTTGGGAGGCAGTCTAACATTGTCCCAAATCCAGGATACATGACTAAAGACTGAGGCTGCTGCTGTGGAGAGCTTCTTACAGCCTCTTCTCAGTATCAATGAACAGCACCATTAAGGCAGAATGCAGGACACTGGGGAGGCTGTAATAGGGATGGCAGATCACAGGCTTTCTGCAAATCAGTTACATAGGATCATAGAATAGTTAGGGTTGGAAAGCACATTAAGATCACCCAGTTCCAACCCCCTGCCATGGGCAGGAATGCCTTACATTGGACCATGTCTCACAAGACTCTGTCCAACCTGGCCTTGCAGATCTAGCTACCAGTTATAGGTGGTAGGCATGAAGAGATAATACAACATGCACCTGCTTAAGAAGAATAATAAAGCTTTATACTTAGGTGAGGAGGTTTTGATTCAGTGATAGACCATTGATTTCTGAGGGTAACACTTCACTTGTTCCTTACCTTTTGCCCTTTGTAGGTGCTGGAATTTTCAAGGGTAGCAAACCTTTCAATGAATGTGGGTATTATAATGTATAATAAGGTATTATTATCATTATAAGGTATAGATCTGTAAAGCATATTTTGCCCAAGCAGACATAAAGCAAAGTTCTCACATCCTGACCTTCACCACTAGATGCTACACAGGCTTTTGAGCGACTCTTGCTGGATGTCACAAGTTGGATCAAGTTATCTGGGTTACTTAAAGGCTGTGATATTGTCAGTAAGTTTCAGTGATAGTTTTTTAAGCTGTTCATTCTGCTTGCTAGGATTAGGAATTCTATCCACATTACTCTGTTAAAAAGGACTCCTCCCTGTCTTTTTTAGCCAGTAGGACCCAGGCTCACATTATCCTCAGGGAAGGCTGACTATTGCATTCCTTCCTTTAGGAGCAATGCACTTTCACTGGAATTCAGCCTATATGCAATTTCTCTGAATTATAATTTGGGATTTCTCTTGTGGAAGGTTCCTACGTTATAAGCCTGCTTCTAAAAGAAACATTGTGGGTTGAAGCAAAACTGACTGAAGCATCTATAGCCAGGGAGAACTGAAAGTTTGGACAGAGGAAAGTATTATTTTTAGGTGAATCTCTAAAGCTTTCCTGAAACCATTTCAAACCATTCAAATTCCACTTTAATCTGTCGCTCCTGGAGAAACACAGGAGTTTTGTGCAACAAGCTGCCTTTTAAGTTGTTCAAAGCAAGCGAGATGCTGCCTTAGTGCTTCAGAGACACTCGTATTGTCTCTCCCCTCTTCTTGTTACAGCTGCATATGGGCTGAAGCAGAACCTGTGTGCTCACCAGCCATCAGAAACAGAAGTTCTCAGCCTCCTGTTGCCAAACCCAGGATGTGGTGAAGCATTCAGCAAGCAGGGAGGCAGTGGAAGTGTGAAATGGCATTTCACCTCTGCGGCTTTGGGATTAGGTTTTGACAAGGTCATATCAGGAGAGTTTGCTTACCTGATCCTCTCAGAATGCCCTGCTGGTGCAGACTCCTCCTCAGACTTACTCATGCTCCTTTCCTATAGTCAGCGGCTTTTACTCCACTGAGGTTTTGGACCGGAACAGAAGCAAGACAGTTCCCTCCTCATGGTAGGGCGGGTTGGAGTTAGATGTCTTTAAGGTCCTTTCCAACCCAAGCCATTCTATGAGTCTATGATTCAAGACTGAATCTCAAATGAGGTGAGGCAGGACTGGAATAGGAGGGTCAGTCTATGTATATTGTCTGAGCTGAGGCACTGAGCAGGGGGGGGAACTGAACTAAAGTTGTAATGACCTGAAATGCCTAAACTGAACTGCAGAACAGAACCAGGAGTGATCAATCTCTGATTCAGCTGGGCACTACACCGAAACCATCCTTCCCCTTCATTCATCTGCCGTAATGCAAGGTTGTAAATGGGAGTTCAGGGCACTCCAGCTCCTGGATGGGCTTATAGAAGATGCTGACTCAAATCTGCATGCAGTTTACAGTATTCTGGCTCAACAAAGGGAGCTGTTTGGATGCTGATCTGATGTCTTGGCCATCTAAGTGCTTCACGTGCAGTCACTGCAAGGCTCATGGACTTTCATCTATGAACAAAGCCTGTGCAGTCAGTGCTATTTTCCTTGGTTCAGTTCCCTGCTGCTTACTCTGAGCGCTACTGTGGGTTCCATAAGCAATCTCATTGCTACCAATGTGTTTCACTGCAGCTCCCATTAGTACAAATACTCTTCTAAAGGCTCTTCCTTCAGAGGAGCCTTCTCTGCTGTTGCTTGCAAAGCCTCCCGTCCTCACGCGGTCTCACAGCACTTCCTTTTCCTTCATTTCCTTTATTTGAGGGAACGTTGGACAATTCCAGCTGTTTCCCTCCACGAGCTCTTTTGGAAATGAGGTGATAACCTCAGCCCTTCTTGAGCCTTGAGGTTAGTTTGTGGCAGCGGGGGCTGAGGAAAGGCTGCAGATTAAATTAACAGCCTGCAGAACATATGAGGTTAAGGGCAGAGAAGTTGGGAACCAGTGGAATTTTCCACCTTGCCTGGGCTCTATCCCTTTCACCCCGTGTTGCTTGTCAAGCCTCAGGGGCGCACAGCTTGCCTGCTTCTTTCTAATTACTTTAATCCTTTGGTAGTGTTAAAATGGGGAAGCCTTCTAATTAAATCTGGAGCCTTGCACATGAATTACCTTTTAAAGGCCAGCACTTCAAGGATGCACTGGCAGAGGAGCAGCACATTCTGTGTATGGGGTTGTTGCTGAGAGATGATTTTGCTCAAGTGCATCACCTCTGGACTTCTCTCACAGCATTGGTGCTGAGGAAAGGATTTGCACAGCTACTTGCAGTGGAGGATATGTGGGTTAAAAGGGGTTTATTTCCCTAAGTCTAAACAGGAAATATGATTCACAGCCATTGAAATGGCCCATGTGTATGTGATCTACACTTAGAAAACACAAAAAGCAGTCAAAAGCCCATATTAGAGCACTTGGCCTTCTGCTTTGACTCCTTTTTTGTATGTTGAAAGGTGGTGATTAGCATGGTTCTGAGGAAACCATGACAAGGATAAGTCATTCTGTCAGACACCTTATCTATATCTAAGATGCCACCAAAAACATAGGAAGAAGGAGATTTACTGTGTGTTTTGTAGTTTCTAACAGTGGCACAAATGTATTTCTTCCTCTAAAGGTGTAAAGGACAGCATCATCTATCAGGTGGTATCTTGCAGCTCCTCAATATACACCATCATTCCTGGAGCTGTGTGAGGTCTGGACACTGTTTTGTATGATCTAATGCTCTGCCCTTTCTTAAGGTCACTATCACTACAGTTGCTGTTCAGTGTCAGATACTGCAGTAGCATTCTATTACCCTTTGATGCCTTGATCAGTAGCCACTCCATCAGTCAAGGCAGTTCGACTTTTGGGAGCCAGCCTCTAGCAATGGCAAGAATCTGCCTGGAGAGACTTCAGCCATGCTGAAAGGAGCCTGCTTTTTCCGTTACTGTGGAGATGTGTGAGGGACATCTACTCTGGTTACTTGCCTGTCAGTTAAAGGTGGAACAGGTGGAGGCATCAATGCCCTTCATAAGGCAGTGAATGACTACACAGAGGTTTTTCTGTGATACGTCCACTTCCCTTCTAAGTGGTCAGTGAAAGCTAATGGAGAAAGCAATCTGACTTACATTTGCTATGTAGAGAAATCAGTGGGTTGCAAATAAAAATACCCTTTTCATTGGCTTTCTGAAATGCTCTCCACATTAAGGGAGTTCAGGGGATATCAGGGACTGTAGTGATAGGACAAGGGGGAATGGGTTTAAACTCAAACAGGAGAAGTTCAGGTTAGGTATAAGGAAGTTCTTTACTGTGAGGTTGATGGGACACTAAAAGAGGTTGCCCAAAGAAGTGGTAAATGCTCCATCCCTGGTAGTGTTCAAGGCCAGGTTGGACACAGGGGCTTGGAGCAACCTGCTCTAGTGGAAGGTGTCCCTGCCCATAGCAGGGGGCTGGAACTGGATGAGCTTTAAGATCCTTTCCAACCCAACCCATTCTATGACTAAGTGAAGAACAGGTCTGTCTTTCATGTCTCTCTTACTTTGAGGATCTGGGGTAAGTGTGTTCATAAGGCATAGGAGTGCAGGCTTTGAGAGTGTGCCTGCTGTGATCATGTAGAACTGCAGTATGCTTCTGTTGGATGCCCCCTAAAAGGCTCTCATTTCATTATTGAGAGCATGAATTGTTAATGGCTGTATGATTAGGAGCCTGACTTTGAGCTCAAGAACCAATTGCTTATTTGCAGCTGGAAGTTCCCAAAGTTTTGGCTGCCACAGACATGGGAGAAGAAAGACGGGCTGTTGAACCCAAGCACACAAAGAAAGAGAGCAGAGGTTGTTTGCTGAATCATAGAATAGTTTGGGTTGGAAAGGACCTTAAGATCATCAAGTTTCCACCCCCTGCCATGGGCAGGGACACCTCGCACTAAACTATGTCACCCAAGGCTCTGTTCAACCTGGCCTTGAACACTGCCAGGGATGGAGCATTCACAGCCTCCCTGGGCAACCTATTCCAGTGCCTCAGCACCCTAACAGGAATGAATTTCCTCCTTATATCAATCTAAACTTCCCCTGTTTAAGTTTTAACCCATTACCCCTTGTCCTGTCACTACAGTCCCTAATGAAGAGTCCCTCCCCAGCATCCCTATAGGCCCCCTTCAGATACTGGGAGGCTGCTATGAGGTCTTCACGCAGCATTGAGAAAGATCCTGCATTAACTGATGGCAATGCTTCTTTCGGGCAACTATTATGACATGAGTTCAATCTGGTTCATATTTTTTGCCATTTATATTAGAATTTATCAATAAGGGTGATCAGCAGGGGGCAGGACAGCAGAGAAGATGAGGAAGGTTTTATCTCTGACTGTTGTCTCTAACGGGGTCTCAAACAGCAAGTTTCAGACCCAGTTCAGCTTAGTAGTGATTGGTAGTTATTAGTGTCTGATGTATCTTGGTAGGCCCTGTATGAAATAAAATAGCAAATCTTTCGTTTGGTTTCCCCTCAAAAAAAGAACATCAGCCATAACTGACACTAATTAGATGCCTCACTGGCAGCCTTGCAGGGAGAGCCAACCTGATAGAGACTGCTCCTTTTCCCCCTAAGTTATCAATACCTTCAGAGAAAGGGTCCTGGTGGGTCAGGTTGGGTGTAGAATGGGTGTAGACCTGAGCAGTAGACTGGGAAAGCTTATCCTCATGTAGATATGGGTGATATTCTGATACACTGGTTCCAGGGAGACTAACACTGCTTGTAATACACCGAAGGTTTTGTTTGGTTAGAGAGCTGGCAAGATACCCCATCACCAGCCTATTACTGGTGCCAGCAACGTGGGAGTCTGAACTGTTGTTCCCAGAGTGACTATGGAGATGGTGAGCATCTGCTTCTTTGGGAACCCAACTGGCTCAGTCTCAGCCAGACCATGGGACCACTGAATATTTGTTCCATGGATGAGTTAGCAGTTTCCAAAGGAGAAAAGGGTTTCCTATCAGAGACCATGAGTTCAGCCTCAGAACCTGATAAGAACATTATTGGGTTTTTGTTCTTGAAGTGATTATTGGATGAAGCAGCATGGGAGAGTTGTCATAACCAGAAAAGGTGGAAGTTTGGAATTACTTTATTTGCCTTACAGACACATCCCTCCTTTCAGTCCAGCGAGGCGCTTTGCTTATTTCTTTGGCACCTTTTAGGTGCGATTGTAAGACCCCTTGGAAAGTCTCCAACTTGCACACCTTTTCCTTAGGATATGAGTCCTTGGGGAAGGATTCCTGCAGCCTGTTTGCTTAGACACCTGTGCACTGTAATGTATGTCTAATTGAAATTGTACTAATGGTATGATTCCATTACAGGCGAGCAAGATGCTCGCTGCAAGAACACTCCCAACGGGCCCTGAATCAGCTGCAATAGATAATTCATAAAGTGCTGTGGATCTGCTCAAAGCTCCAGTGTTAAGTACAGGAGACACAGAGCTATTCATTATTAACAAGATATTATGCTTTTTGCTCAGCAAAAAGTGTGGGTCTGGTATGAGCTAAGTTCTATCAAAGGTGAGATTTGAGACTGCTGGCTTGACTGAGCTATTCTTCAGTGCCTCTAAGTCAGTGCTAGCTTTTAAACTCTCTTTCTTTCAAAGATGACAGTTCACAGCTCTGTTCTGACATTGGTATTCCAAGAGTTTGGTAGGCTCTCTTTGGATTTTCCTGCTTTGCATTGTAAGTTTTATGCAAGGAACAAGAGCTAAAAGAACTGTAGCTGCTTTGAGGAAGGCCTGTTGCAAAGCAGCAAGTCGAGCTTTTCTGAGCCCACTCTTCTTTTATCACAAACCTGGGTTTCTCTCCTCACTTCCATGTTTCTGAGTGTATTTCCTAGTCTGTGCCTTCAACAAGCTTTTGCTGTCTCAACAATAGGCTATGACTGTGCTGACAGGGTGAAAGCTGTGGAGAGAGGAATGGTTTTCTGTTGTGATGGTGGGGTAGTGAAAGGGTATTCATTTTAGGAATGGATCTCCAGACTAAACTGTAGTCCCACACCATGGAAGTGCCCAAGTGGGAGGAGGAGAGAGAGAAGATGCAAAACGAAAAGGGTACCATCTGCTTCTGAATTTTCAGCTCCCTATTCCTCTTGTCATTCTCCCTCCCCAGAGCCTGCTGCCATACCTGCCCCGGCGATGCTGCTCTCTTTTTGTGAGCATCCCTCTCTGAAGAAAAGCCCCAGATTCTACCTTTGGGGGAAGTTCAAACACATGTTTGTTACTCAAGAATCTGTGTCAGCAGAACGCATGAAAGAAGACACATGCAGGGAAAATCGGGGTGCAGATTTACCCTTTCTGAGTAAGGTAAGAAAGGTATCCTTTCTGAGCCTCCCCTCTCTCCAGAACGCTGCAAGTGTACCTGTTCTGCTGCATTTTCTGTTCTTGTGCTGGTGTCTTGTCCTCCTGCAACAGGGTGATTCATTCTTCTCAAAGCTCTCAGCTTTGAGCAATCTGGAAGGTGTCCCTGCTCATGGCAGGGGGTTGGAACTGGATGAGCTTTGAGGTCCTTTCCAACCCAAACCATTCTGTGATTCGATGCTCTTAGCAACCAGAGCTGCTTCACTTTGGAAATCAAAGCAATAACCAGCAATTAAATCAGAAATCAAAGCAATAATCAGTGAAAACCGAAGGCTTTCCAGCATTATTTTGTGAGGATGCTCCCAGTTTTTTATCGCCTTCCCAACAGACTGTAGGAAGCATTAAATGTTTTAATCTTTGAAAGAGAGTGAACATTCCTTGCAAAATTCTCACCCTCTTGGCCTCTTTGCAATTAGCTCTGCTAGCAAATCATTAGCAATTGTTACCACTATGAAATCTGAAGTAAGAGGTGAAGAATCAGTATGACCTTCTTCACTCTTCTCTCCCCACTCCACTCCACTCCACTCCACATATGTAATGAGAGCTACTACCAATGTTTTTAGTAATATTTTAATTTTAACTGTGCATTTGAGAGGAAAAAAGGGAGTTTCTTCTTTTGGCACTGAATCTTCCAAGTCTACGCAGAGCTTTGGGTCTCTTGGCAGGGAGATGTGCATTTTTAAGGGGTCACACATTGAAACTGTCAGTAGAAAGTCTGGCCTCTAAAAAAAGAAACTTAGAAAAAGTTTGGGTTTTCTTCTTTTTCATAAATGCTTTTCTCCTTAAAAATAGAAGGAAAGTGCAGACTTGAGAGCTGGAGAACTGCAATCAGACATGGACCAGGAAATATGGCCTTTCCAGCTATTTATTGGGTTGTACTTTTAATTCGTAGAGCTTGATGGTTGGGCTTTGTGAACTCCTTGCACCTCTTCTGTCTTCATCTTCCCTTTATATGAATTCAACACTTGGAGCAGCTGGATGAACAGCTGTAGAGATTTGTAGAGAGAATGGACATGTGCATTTGATGGGTCTAGTGGCTGAGAGCCTGATGGAGACTACTGAAAGCTGTGGAAGAGGAGAAAGAACCAGGAGCTGTGGAGAACAGGAGCTGTGGTTGAGTACACTGGCTATCAGGTCTACCTGGACACAGCTGCGCCTGCACTCCCCCATCTGCTGGCCTCCTGACTCCCTGGAGACATCACTAGGGACTGTGACTCCATTATACTGGCTGTCTAATGTTGTGCACTGCTTAGCTTGCCAGTTTGCTGCTTATCACTTTGGGGTTGTTTTTTAAAGTAATTGGTGGCTTTTGACCTTCTGCTTTGGTTCTTCACACCCTCTATCACCACCTGTGCCCTGAACAGTCAAAAGCCTCTAATGAGGTCAACGCAGGCCTCCCTTACCACCTGCCCCTGAAAGAAGCCCAGATGGACTACTATCAGCACAAACATCTTCACTTTCTCTCCTCCTGCTGATCCGTTCTTGTTTTCTCCTCACCTCCAGGTATGAACATGAATTAAAGGGAAATCAGGACAGTTAGGCTTAACCATGGGTCTGCCTGCAGCTCACAACCCCATCCTGGGATAAAAATCTAACAGTAAAACTGTCTTCCATGAGACCAAAAGCTGTATATTCTCATGATTCAGTTTGAACAGCATCATTCAAATGTCTGTCTTGGAATAATTGTTTTTAAATGAAGCGGATTTGTCCAAATGGCTTGAAGTTGCCATCGCTTTCCTTTCAGTCTTGCTGCCACACAGCTGGAATCCTAGCAGTCCTGGTTGCCCTGACTCAAACAGGGCTCCTTGGCTTGCAGGCTTCCTGCCAGGAAAATCTTTATTATCCCAGCTGGAGCTGGGTTTGCTGGGCTCTCAGTTCTCACTGCTCAGGTACACAGGAGAACCTGTGAGGAAATGTGCAGGTTTCTCCCCGAAAATTCAATTAAGCAGGTCCATTCCCATGAAATAGTTTGCTTTTGTTGAACTGGCATTTCTCAAATGGAAAACTGTTCTATCAGAAAGCTTACGTCCTGCTCTGCTCATTAGTGCATCCATCCGTGAACAACAGGTAGGTTCTGCTGGAGACTAATAATTGAAATGCCTAAATCCTTTCCATCAAGAGCAGAACACAGAATAACACTTCTGTGTCTGGCTCCATTTGAACACTTTAATGTTTTCTGCAGATGTTAAATCTTACAAGACCCCTGTTAGATAGGGGTTACAAGCCCCACTGACAGACAGATAGATACAGGGCTGAGTTACAGCAGGGAATAACTTGGTCTATACTGAATCAATGGAGAATCTGCAAGAACTTCCAGTCCAGACTGAGCTTTTTGCATCAACAATGACAGCTTATAGAAGCTCTTGTAAAAGCCAAAAGGATTGGTACTGCACAGGGTACAGATCAGGTTCAACTATAACACTTTCAGAACAAATTCATGCCTAAATTTAACCTTAAAATAGCAACATCAGACAACCATAGGGTAGCAGACAGCCCTACGAAGCTATACTGACACCACCAACTTGAGCTACATTGCATCATTCTGCAATCCAGCTAGCAAACACTACTAGGAAGTTGCCTGCAAGTTCCTCAGCAGCATATTGATTGGGTAGAAGTACTTGTAGGTCTGTGCTGAACACAGTAGCACTATTAAACCATTGCTTTCTAATTGCAGCCTGCTTTCCTATGGCAAGGAAAGGTTTATATGATCATTTGTTCTGATACTATTTGAACCCATTTTAGTGTTTTTCTTTTCAGAAGCATCAGTATCAGAGATTGTTAAACTACTACAGATGATTTTTGAAGTGGGATGGTTAGGAAGAGATGAGTCCTTTCAAGGAACATGGCAATATTAGTTATCCTATTAGACATCAGAAAATCCATATGAAAGGAGAGAAGCAGAGAAATTAAAAATCCTTAATTAAAACTCTAACCATGGAATAAGCTTCAACTGTATTTTGAACCTTAGACATAAAAGCAAATTGACCCCAAGTCACCATCAACCCCAAGTCACCCTAGGTAGCCCAACATCTCTGTTTCTGGTGCCCGTGAGGAAGTCTTCAGCAAGGTGAAACAATGGGTATGAATCTTCCAAAAATCACACGAGATTTTATTAATAACAAGCATCTTTAGAACATGAGCCCCTTTTCTTTGAAGGTTCTTCAGGAAGCCTTATATGGTACTAAGATGGATGCTTTTTCACAATGGTATTCAGGAATACTCTTGCCTCATCCCCTTTACTGAGGGCTGAAGTTGTTTGCCACACAATTCCCATGTGAATCACATTTCTGACTGATTATCTCAGTTGCCTCTATCATTGTTTGCTGCCTTTGCCCCCTGCACTGCATCACACAATCTCTTGTGGTAGGTCCAGGGCAAGAATTTCAATAGGAAATAGTAAAAACTGAGCATGTAGCCCCTGCTGATATCCCACTCAGCACTCCTTCTATTGCTGGCTGATTTAAATGCTTCTTGCTTGTAACCACTGCCTCCAGATTACAACTTTGAGAGGTTTCTTAACCTCTTTTCTCATCTCATCCTGATTGATGGAGATGGGAGAAGTTGAAGTGGATGCAAGCCATGGGAGGATGGGTTTAGGAAAGGGCTCTCAAGCTAAATAGCATGTGTGTAATGAAACTGTTTTTATTCTTCTACTCAGATTTTGTGTCACACCAGTAAACAGTGGAATATGAATTCCTCACTGGTGCAGAGAACTGAGAGACTTTAGCATTAAAAGCACCAAGACCCAGGAATGTCAAAGCTATAATTTAACAGGCTCAAAGGTAAAAGGCAAATTCTTAGCTGGGATTGCAAGCAGAGGAGCAGGACAGTTGTAATTTACCACTTTGTGATTTGTACATTGATGCAAACTGCTGCCATTCTTATTTAGCACCATCTTCCAGTCACTTTGCAACTGATGGAAATGATTGCTGGCAACTGATAGTTACACCAGCCATCCAAGTATGAGGTTAGTAGGAGTGGGCAGACAAGCCACGAAGGAATCCCTTTGTTTCTTTTTATCTGGAGGACAGGAGAATATGGATAAAGACTCTTAAGCTGAGGAAAAATGTCAGTATGTTAGGTATTGTGCTTTGAGGACAAAAATGAAAATGGGTTTTGGTTAGTATGAGGTTCATCATTCTTAAGCAAGATTTGTTCCTTGTGTATCAGCCCACTGCTAGAAATAAAGACATTTAATTTGGCACAACTGCATTTTAACTGAGCCATGTTGCATGTTTAAGCGGGCTTCAAGTGGTTTATAAGCCTTCAGTTAGGTTAAATTTCCAAAGTAGGATGTATCAGCTTGACATGTTTTAGCAGCAAAGCAAAGTTCCTGTTTAGGACTCTGCAACATGTTCATGCAGCTTTGTTATCCCTTGGTTTAGTGTGTGGTGTCCCTGCCTATGGTAGGGGTTTAGAACTAGATGATCTTAAGGTCCTTTCCAACCCTAACTATGCTATGATTCCACAGGGAAGGGATAGCCTTCCTTCACACTTGCTGGTGCTCTTGTACCAAAAGTTGGGTAGAAATATTTTGCCATGTTTTTCTGCTTTTCCCTTTTCCTGCTTATCTTCTAGGGAACCTGCATTGCAAACAATACTTGAATAGGGCTGGGAGCCTCCTACACACAGAGAAGTGGTCCCAGTGAAAACTGTCTCCTCCATACGGCAGCATATGTTTCTGTGCACTTCCTGATAGAGCAGCCATCTCCCTGTGGCATTTGGGCACGGTATAATTAGCTGTGTACAGAAGTAGAGTGTTGATAACATTCTGCTGGAAGAGTGCCATCAGCATGAGTGTTCTTGGTATTGGTTGCTGTGAGTATCACTGTCTTCAGAGAACAGCCATTGGAAATCTGTGAGCTGCTCTTGCACACCCTGAGCTCTTTCCTGACTTTTATCATTAGTGGTGCCTAGAAAGCAGTGCTTTGGGTGTTGAATGTTTAACATGAGAGAGGTTCTGGCCTCTTTAGCTGTGTATCTTGATTGCAGTTTCACAGGATTAAGCCCAACTGCAGGCTGACATCACAATTGGTTATACAGACTCCTTGTTCTGACATACTCGCTCCCTGTTTTCTCCCATTGTCAGTACAGAACATGACAAAAAAGGGGGAGGAATCCAGGGATATTTCTCCTTTAAAAGCTCAGTCCTTGCAGGTTCTCCATGCTTTCTCTCTAATCCAGTGTTCCTGCCTTTTTGCCATCCCATGCAGACAGAATCCAGTGGTTACAGTGGACCATACAAGGACTACACAGTAGTAGGTGTAAATACGATTTCCAGATATGAAAATAAGTGTCTTGGAGAGTACCCAACAGAAGAGCTTCAGAGCAGAAAGCAGAAAATGTAGGGTCACCACTGATGAGTAGCACAGGGCAAATTCCATCTTCCTATAAGCAATTAGAGACTGGGTTATGGGATTACAACTTCTTTATCCATTTTACACTGTCTACTGCAACCTCACGTGTCCCATTATCCATGCAAGCATCCTGTTCTCTTTTGAGTACTTTTAATCTGTTGTCCATAGCTGCTGGAAGATGTGGAGAAATTTATAGTGACCTTTTGTGTTTCTCCAATATTAGTAATGGTTTCTTCTTTGCTGTGTGTGCAAATCTGAGATTGGAAGCTATGCGGTAGGTACATTTGCTGGTGTTGGGTGATAATACTAGAGTGAGTGTAATTGTTTGCACTTTATTCCCAAGTCCTCTTGTAACTCTAGAAGCTGAGCAAATTAACATTTGGAGGATATAGGGTTGTGATCTCCAGAACAACAGAACAACAGCAAAAAAACGTTGGCAAGTATAAAATACTTCATTTTCTCAGAGGTTGTCAGTTCCTCAAAAAGACCCAGGGGCACATAAAATTCTGCCTTTCCCAAGCAAAATCACTAAGGAGATGTCTGGGATTTGTGAAGCTAGAATAGAGGAAAACCAATGTTTTGGGATCGTCTGCTGGGACATGGACTGGGAGGCTCAGGAAAAGCAAGGTCAGCTTCTCCGTGTGGTTGTGAAGCAGGAATGCTGGCTTGTTTGAAGTGATTGGAAAAGCAGCCTGCACCCCAGCTCCCACCCTTACCTGTGTTAATCCAAACCGCTGGTGGAAAACAGCCGTACGTGAAGTACATTTCTTGGTCAGGCTTTGGCAGTCACAGAGGTACAAAGAGATTTCCGGCTTTTCTGACCTGCAATCCTGACAGGAAATACAGTGGAGGGAAAGATAAAAACAAGAAGGGAGCAAACGAGGTTTTCTGAAGCCGGGGCTTCTCTGCCTTGAATTGGTGCAGATAGAAGAATGGGAGGAAGCAGCCTGTGAGGGCTGCTGGAGAGGCAAGCTTCTATTAATAACCTTGTTTATGTGATCCTAAGGCATTGTTAGAGGCATTTCTGCAGACTGCAAGGTTCTCCTCTTGTTGCTTGGGTTTTACCCACCTCCATTTCTGATTTTACTCTAAACAGAATTTTTAGGCAGCACATTTTTGGAGAAGACTGCCTTTATCTACGCCATTTCTCCCGCAACTTTTGGTGTCCTCTAAATAGCCTTGAAAATCCTCACTTTGCCTCTTATTTAGACCTAAAAGAGCCTCTCTTTTTATCCACAGTTACAGCTGAGGAGAAGATTCCCTTCTTTCCGCTGCAGAGCAAATAGTATTATTGGCTTGTAATAGCAAAAGGCTTTCTGTGCCAGTCCTCCTCTCACCTGCGCTATTCGCAACTCACGCTTCCTTTAAGCTCTCCCTATTTGTTCCCACCATAGCAAACACTGAGAAAGGAATTGCGGTTGTTTGTTCCACATCCTCGTGAGATGCCATTGTTTGAAGCAGCAGTAGACAAAGGCTTGGAGTGGTTAAAAAAAGAACAGTCCACACTCATCTTTGGCGGTACAGGAGTGTTGGAAATCACTGCTTTTAGGCAGTGATGCATACTGTTTAGTGGAATATACTGTAAAGTAATGGGTTAGGACCATCTTTAGCCCTCTCAGAACAAGGCATCTATGACAAACTGTCCTGCTATCACTTTTCCTCCCCTTCCCCTTTCCCAGAATATCTCTAGCATCAGGTATTTTCTGCTGGCGACTACTCTATATGCAATAAACCTTTCAGTGATACATCAAAGGGATGCTCTAAGCAAGTAACAGGGTGTCTCCAGATCACAGTTCCTGAGGAGCCTAGCAGCATCCTTTATATATCTGCTGCTATCAGACCAAAGCTTCCACACCAAAACAAAAGGAGTTTTAACCTGTCCCAGTGAGAGCCTGAGGGGATGCTGAGGTGCACAGCAGCTCTTGAAATCGAGCATCTGAGGTTGGTAATAGCACTGCAGCGTTCAAGCTGTTGCTGAAGAACTTTGAACACAGATGGAAAAGACATTTACCTTGGTGCTGTTAGGATGGGAGAGCTTTCCTGTAGGGCTGGGGTTTCTTGTTAATCTTCGCTTTATATTTTATTGAGATACTTTCTATGTGAAATGAAATAATATATATTAATATTAAATAACATAAATAATAATATATTAATATTGAATAGGCAACTACTTTAATTCAGGCATGCAGCTTCCCACAGCAGTCCCATAGTCACAGGGGTTTCACTATGCGTTAACATATCTAGGTTTAAAGTGCGGCCATCTCAGCAGATTACAGAGCAATGTACTGTATAATTTATCAGAGAACAGAAAGACATGAAGGAAAGGAAATCATAGTAAGAAAAACCCTTAGAATATTACCTTTTCCCCCAGGTTACCACAAGAAAAACCCATAAGCCCAACAATCTACTCATAGAATAGAGCACCCAGCAGCCATATAAATCTGTGTCACTTTGAGGTACTGGCACCAGCTTCCCCTTTGCAATATTTAGACATCCAAAGGCTGATATAGTTGTCTGAGAACTGAGGCAGGAGCATGCTTACAAGCACAAACATGCTCTATAAAGTACATCTGTATGGTCTGATGATCAGTCTTGTTATCGTGTATAGTACTAAAGGTGAAGTCCATGTGATGTGAACTGAAGCCAAACCTACAAAGTTAGAATCAACAGGTAAAGCACATTATTTTGCTAGCTGCTTTCAGCTGCAGCCAATACAAGAGACTGTCAAAGGAAGACAAGTATCCTTGAATGCTGTTCTTGACTCAGTGTGGGTGGCAGAAACATCAGGAATTCTTCCATGGTGTGATATCCAAGATCATGTTATCCACGGTGATATTTCAGAGCGCACCTATAAAGATCTGGGGTATCAGAAGTCATCATCCCCTGTGCCTCCTAGGAATCCTACACATCCTAAAGGAATTTGCTGCTAAAGATTTACAAAAGGCCCCGTTCTGTGTGGCCTCTGCTGTCCTCAGCCATAGCCACTGTTCTGTTGGTATTCTCTGTGCCTGGGCCCACTGGGAACCTATAGGAAAATCCTGCCTTCTCTCAGCTAGTAATGAGTGAGTGCTGGAGGCACTTTCCTGTATGTATTGATGGCATGTCTTTTGAAGCTGTAGTTCCCACAGTGTATAAAGGCTGTATCTCTCCCTTTGATGCCAGATGAGGGCTAGGGTCACTGTATTTGACCTCTGTAACTCAAGGTTTGAAATGGAACAAAAAAGAGTCAGTAACCACTAGAAGAGGTCTGATCCTGTGTAATACAATACTCCATGACAAGAGCTTCCAGTGTTGCCAGAGCAAGAGTGTGACATACAGCATCTCAGTTCTTCACAACAGAGGACTGGGGCAAGCATAGAGATAAACATCTCTTCTTATCCAGTCTGTATTCCTCCAGTGTGATGAAATTGCCAGTACTGGTCTAGTAAGAGAATGTCTAAAACCATCTGGCGAATAAAATGAGTGGGATTTGCTCCTTTTTGCAAAGAAAATGTCCATGCACCAAACTCCACAGTGTTTCTAAGCTATTTCACATGGGAAAGATCTGCTTCTGGTACAGTGACTAGCAGTGCTTTCATTTCTTGAATCAATCATTCTCATTTGGTTGATGATGCTTCCCTGGGCTAAGGCATTACACCATCCCATTTTCCATAAGGCAGTGTGCAGACGCGAAGAGTCTGGATTGCTGGCCAAGTGTTGAACAAGGAGAAAATCAGCAGGTCTAATGTTGAAATTATTGATACTGTTTTAAAGTGGTCTAGTAAATACAGTGGAATGAACCCTGTCATCTCAGTCAGAGCAATCAAAACAGTCATTAAACCTTAATAAAGTTGAGTGATTCATCTTTTGCTGTAATATTTTCAAGTAATTATCCTACTTGAGATTTAAGATCCTTGAGAGTGTAAATTCTAGGCAGAAGTAAGAAGGGCTGAGTCTAAATCCAATGCTACCTCCTGCCCATACTGTCTCCTCAACTTCGCACCTTTTACTCCTGCTAACACTGCTTTGTGGTACTGAGAGTTTCAAGCTCATTCTTGGTGAACATTGTAGATGTTCAAGCAGTTGCAAGACCCAGATGGATGCTTGGCATAGATACTTGAGGATCTCATTACCAACAAACCCCCATCAAACTATGCATCCTTGTACCATGCTGGGGGCAGATGTCAAATATCCAGTGCGTATAGGGAACGTGGCAGTCCCATTGTGTACACAGTAATGCCAGGCAGGATGCTGCACAGCTATGTGCAGCTGTGGAAGCTAGCCAATGCCACCTACAGCATATAATAATGCAGATCTTCTCATTTAGTCCATCTGGCAAGTGTTTACTTCCCAATATTGCTTAAAACATGGAGCAGCTTTCTGCCCAGAAAAGGATATAGCTGTGCACCTTGACTCTCTGGTACAGCAGATGGTAAGAGCCACTGTTGTGTGTTCAATGGTTAGATGTTTCCAGAGCCTCAGGTTGCTGCTTTGCTTGGCTGAATCCCTTTGGAAACACTTTGAAATTCACTTTGGAAACAGATTTATGTAGAAGGGGGGAAAATATGGAACAGATAACTGTGGTCACCAGCAGAAAGGAGCTTGAAGGCAGGTCTTTATTTCTATCTGCAAGGGAGACAATAAAAAGACTCAGCAGGTTAGTTGTTATACCTGCATATTACATAAAAGGCATTCACTGTGAGGAGAGAGTGTACACAGTTACATCAGGTCAGCTTGTTAAGCTGTAGTAGCTAATTTACTTGCAATTGTTTCTCCAAGCCCTAAATCAGAGCCTTTCAAACTGTGTTAATGCCATACCTTCCTTTCCCTGCCATAGACGGAAGGGCAAAGACACTGATTTATCAGAGGCAGGAAGAACAATGTTGGCTAAAACCTGGACAGTTCAAAAGTACACCTTGGATCCCAGCTGGGCATTTCAGCTTCTTCTCAGCCCAAACAGATATTGAGTTCATGAGAAATTTTGGTCGTGGGGTCAAAATGTACTTTGTAAGTTTTTCTCACTGTGTACGTGTTATCCCTTGTGATGGATCACTGGACAATGTCCCTGTATCTATCTCCCTCTCATGGAGAATTCCACCAGAAGGAATTGTATGCACTTCCTTTGTGCCCAGGCTGAAACTATACTTTTTGTAAGGAATCTGTTTGTAAGATGAGCTTTTTAACAGTGAAAGCCTTCACACTGTTTACCAAGCAGAGGGAGTAGGCATCTTGATACCGAGCAGCCAGCTTATCTGTTCCATTACACCCCAGAGTGAGCAGGAGTCAGTACAGATCAGCACTGTAGTAATGACTCCAACTACTTTGATAGCACTTGTTACATACAAGGGCTAAGGAGTGACTGAAGAGCATATGGAGTGTCTCCTTCAGACCCCATCTCAGCCATTCTGCTGTCACTGAGGCACCATCCTGACTGGGTAACCACTTAAAGCTCTTTCAGTGATGGGAAGTGATTCAGAACCGCTTTGCTCTGCTGTGAGTGAAAGTAGAGAAAGTAGGTGGAGAAAACAGGCACTGTCTTGTCTTCTTTCTTGACACAAGAAGTTGGGTTTCTGGCTCCACAGGAACTGGACTGCCTATGAAAAGTGTTCTGCTAAGAATGAGAGAGGATTTGGCTTTCAATCACTGCGGTGAGGTGCTTTAAATCCCTAAATCGATGCGCAGATGTATATCTCTCACCCAGGGTGATCAGAGTCTCAAATACGAGGTATCTTTCTTTAAGAGCTATGCATCAATTCCACGATTATCTCATGTTTGTGGTATTGGACAGACAAGGCAGAAACCCACTATTATCTCACAGGGAGCACGTACTTTTTGACCCCTAGCCAGAGACCTTTGCTTTCCACCAGGGAGACAGCATCTTTATATGAGTCGGATGGAAAATTCCCTTCTGAGAAAAACTCGTGCCTGAAATTTCTGACCTTTGTGTTAAGACAAACCTAAAATATGTCCATTTATTTTGTATGGGAAATTAAGCAGCACTTAAATGAATTGTAGTTAGCTAGCTTTCCAGTGATGAGCTATGTCCCCAGGACAAGAGGGAATGGGTTCAAACTTAAACAGGGGAAGTGCAGGTTAGATATAAGGAAGAAGTTCTTTACTGTGAGGGTGGTGAGGCACTGGAATGGGCTGCCCAGGAAGGTTGTGAATGCTCCATCCCCAGTGGTGTTCAAGGCCAGGTTGGACAGAGCCTTGGGTGCCATGGTTTAGTGTGAGGTGTCCCTGCCCATGGCAGGGGGTTGGAACTGGATGATCTTAAGGTCCTTTCCAACCCTAACCATTCTGTGATTCTATGTTCATTTTTGGAAAGCAATGCATTCAGAGCGAAAGTCTCTTAAGCCAGCCTCTGAATGCATGTATTTCTGCATTTTCAGTGCCTAAATGTTAGCCATTTCCCACATGGGGATGCTGACACGGCATTAACTTTCTGCAAACGTTTCCTGAAATGGCAGTCTGGGGACATTCTGCAAAAGGCTTACTCTGGGTTATAGATCTGATCGTGCCTGTGCTCTGATGCTTGAATCAGCAAGAGAAAGGTTTAGGTTCATTGTCCCCACACAATTATTTCTCTTTTACTTTGTACAGCATGTGACTGACAATGAGTTGCAGAGTAAAAGCTGTTCCAGGGCAGGTTTGGGGTTTGTTCTTCATTTTGTAATGTCGGGAAAGGCAGCAAAACAAAGCTGAAGAGGATAGTCTGTGATTAAAAATTAAGATCAGCTTCTTAGCTCATATTCAGTGAGGGGATTTGCTGGGTAGCTTGTATCCTTGTACCTCAATTTTCTCCATATGATGGGAAACCATGTAGCAACTCCCCTAGTTCTGACTTTGATGCTGTCCCAGCAGGTTTGGCTTTGCTTCCTCTCACCAGGAGACACATCTTGTCAAATGGAGATAGCTGTTCTGGTTTGTTTACCTTCAGTGGGTGATGGGTGGAAAATGCAGCGTGGAGAGATTCAGCAGGAACAGCAGACACCAACCCCCTTCCTCACTGATAACCACCATGGGAGGGAAATAATCGACCCCATAGATGAGTGACTTCATCATGCAAAGTGCCTGGAGATCCTGGACAAGCAAAAAAGGATCATAGAATCGTTACTGCTGTTGACTCAGAACTGCCCTCCATTCACCTGCTTATCTTTCAAGAAGCAGAGACAGCTCTGTAGGATGTCAAGGAATCTACTCAGACAAATCCACAAGAACAGAGACAATTGTACTAGGAATTGCATGCCCAGCATTTATATCCCAGGAAGAGATGAGACGAGAGAGATCTTAATGTTGCCCATCCCTGGCTCTTCCTGCATCCCGAGTTTCCATGTAGAGGGGTCTGTTTATTTGACACAATCCAGGAAATGTAAGCAGATAGTTTAAAATTAGATAGAAAACCTCTGGGGAAGAATGATGAAATAAAAAGGTCTTGGATGGCTGCTCTTATGATGTATGTTCACTTAGTAAAGAAGGCACAAAGATGAATGTAGTGGCTTGTTTATCACTTGCTAAGTGCATGTGAAGGACTTGATGAAGTGACATGATCACCATGTGTCACTTGCCAGCAGTCTACAGAGATTGCACACTCCTGTATGCCATGAAACCAGATAACTTCCTCTAAGGGGCATGTTGCATCCTGGGTCATATGGTCTATGAAATATGTGGTTTTGTATTATGGTGGCTTGGCGATGCAGCATTATATGGAGGAGATGAATCCAAACTCATGGTCACTCTGCATCCCTTTATCCACACTGGTCCAAAAGACCTTGTCACCTTCATTTCCTAATGAAGAACAACCCAAATGTCATTTCTAAACTGAATGCACATGGAAGAGCAACGCTGGCAAGAGAAAGCAGCCTGCCAGGTTGCAGGTAATGAGGTAATTGAATCTGGCCCCTTTGGAACTCCCCTGTGTTGTTCCCTCCACCCAAACCGCATGGATGCAATGGCATGTTAGTGGCAAGGAAAAAGTAAATCACATTTTTTCCACCCAGAGCTGCAAGCTGCAGCAATCAGACCCCTGGGAATTCAGACTTCTTCTCCAGCTCAGCTGGAAGGATTAATGCGGTAGACTTGAGGGGGTTCCGCTTCAAATCCCAGCTCCCTTGCCTCCCTAATTACTTCCATGTGTATTTGTGCAAGGCTGCATGTTGTCTGGGGTCTGCAGGTGGCACAGTGACCTTTGGGCTATAGGTGGGTTTTCCATGCTTCACCATATGTTACACGAATGAGCCAAGCAGTTAGAAGGCAATTGTAAGCATCCACAGCTAAGCAATCCCCCTCTGTACAGTGACTGATGGATTCTGTTTCTCTACCCTCACTTCTGCCTTTATGCTTTCTCCAGCTGTGAAAGAAGAAGGAATTTCTACCCTTAGTTTATAACAGTTAATGAAAAAGAAAAACCTTCATGCAAGGATAGGTTGTTCCCACAGCTTTGATGTCAGTGCCTGCGGGCAATAGATGGGTTAGAAGTGTATATTCTGAGTAGCACAATGCAAATGAGCAACTTCAAGCATTCTTGTGAGTTCCTCAAATCTCAGGATCGGACAAACCAGATCAATGTATTTTCTCACTGAATTCTGTTGTGCTCGATGCACTTGTACTGCTCACTGTGCTGCTTTCTCCAGCTCCCCTAAAGGGCCTGTTCCAGAAGCCTCCTCAGATGTATTTTAGCTTGTTCTATGTGAGGCATCTGTGTTGTGTGAGGGCTCTGTGAGGAGTGTTATGTTTGCAGGGAAAACAAAGCAGTGCAAAAATATGCCCATCGGTGCTGGGCAGAGTAACAGCTTCTAATGGTTCTTCACATTGAATGCAGTTGGGTAGTGCAACTGAAATTCTTTGGGTTTTTGCCCTTTTTCTTCTTGGGTTTGGTTGTTTGGGTGTTTGTTTTTGTGACAGAAAGGAATAAAATGCATGAGATAATGTCCAGTATTTGAGAACAGAGAAAAGCCATCAAGGGCTTTTGGGGCAAAGGAAGTGGCTCTAAAGAATAGCTCATCTTATAAGTTTGGAGTGCTGGCTGCTGGTTCCATTGGAATAATTCACATCCACCACTCAGCGATATGTGTGTCCTGCCCCATATTTCAGGCAGCCTGGAATAGAAAACATGGTAACTTCTAATTGATGCTTTTCAGTAGTTTCTTCAAATGTGTTCTAAGATCTCTGGTCTAGTTTCACAGGATTCATTCTGTCATTTTGTTATACTCACCTAAGACATATGTTATACACTAAAAACAGATGTATAAAGGCTGCACAAAAGGAATAGGTTCACTAGATTTGAATCTTCCTGGGATGAATGCTTGGCCCTGGCTCTTGCCTCCTTCCTGCTGTTTGGTTGTGCCCAAGAGGGATAAAGCTGAATGAGAAGCCACTGCCCACTGTGCCATGAGAGACTAACCTCTGCAGGCACTGACACAGGAGACTTGGCTCAAGTGCCCTGATGCCTGAATGATCAGATGGAAGAAGCCTTTTGGGATGGGCTGTGCTAAGGGAGGATTGATTTTGTTTGTTAGTGTCTTTGCAACCCTGATGGCTATGCAGTTGTGTAGCCTTGGCTTGAAATCCACTGGTTCTTCAGTGTATCTCTGGAACATGTCACAGAATCCCAGGCTGGTTTGGGTTGGAAGGGACCTTAGAGCTCATCCAGTTCCAACCCCTGCCATGGGCAGGGACCCCTTCCACTGGAGCACCTTGCTCCAAGCCCCTGTGTCCAACCTGGCCTTGAACACTGCCAGGGATGGGGCAGCCACAGCTTCTCTGGGCACCCTGTGCCAGCGCCTCAGCACCCTCACAGGGAAGAGCTTCTGCCTAAGAGCTCATCTCAGTCTCCCCTCGGGCAGGTTCAAGCCATTCCCCTTGTCCTGTCCCTTCAGGACCTTGTCCCAAGCCCCTCTCCAGGTTTCCTGCAGCCCCTTCAGGCACTGGAGCTGCTCTAAGGTCTCCCCTTAAGGAGCCTTCTCTCCTCCAGGCTGACCCAGCCCAGCTCTCTCAGCCTGGCTCTATAGGAGAGGTGCTCCATCCCTCGCAGCATCTTCATGGCCCTCCTCTGGGCTTTCTCCATGTCCTTCTTCACCCTCATGTATGGAGTGGCTGAAGTGATTCAGAATTCTCCAGACAAGGTGCTGTAGTTTCTGCTGCAGTGGCTTACAGAGGTGCTTTAGCTAGTATGGTTTGTCCAGGTTGCATACAGTGGCACTGTGCATCCCTGTTGAGGAGCTAAGGTCATACAAGCTTTCTTCCCTAGGAATCCAACTGAGGCACTCTCCCACTTTCCCCAGGGGGATAACAATGGGGACAGTCAGAAAACTGGCCCCAAAATCAGTGTCAAGGCACTGCAAAAGCCCATTTGATACAGGCCCCAGCCTCTGTTCTGCAGGGTCAGACTCCCCTCTCCTCTTGCAGACCAGATGGGGTCCTGATGATTCCCTGATTGTATTTGTGGCTGGGCTGACTCGGAGGGAACATATGCAGAGGACAGTGCCTGAGTAGATTAGGGCTGTTTCAATCCATTTGTTTTCAAATACACCCTGTTTGGTTTGGGCCATGTGGGGTTTGTTTGATAAAGGAAGAACCATACTAATTGAATTCACTGGGTCAATGGCAGTTCACCCGGGGGGGGAGAGGAGGGAAGGGCAAGGACTCTGCTGGAGGGATCCTCTATTAGCAGGAAACTGCTTTTCATCCTGGCAAAACTCACAGGTCCTGATCCCCCAGCAAGCCTCATGTGAACAGCGGGAAGCCCAACTGCGTAAGAAACTCACTTCAGTTGGTCCTAAAGGCTTTTGCCTGATGAAGGAGGACAAAATGAGCTCAGTGTCTTTGAGTTTGTTGGTGGTGAGGGAAGCACCAAAGCTTAACTATTTCAGAGCCAGTCCCTTCTCCTTGCAGACCTTAGCAGAAGGAGTCTGGTGAGCAGCAGCAGCTCCCCTTCCACACTCCCTTAGCATAAAGGCTCTGTATCCTTGTGCTGGTTGTGGAGAGAGTTGAGTCAGTGAATGGGAAAAATCAGGGATATAGGGAGGATAAGAGCCACGAATGAGTGTATCTACTGCATCCTGGAGGTGGTATTATTGTGACTAGAAGCAAGAGGAGGTGCAAATAATTATTAAGAAAATCAATGAGAATAGCAGCTTTCATTTATCTGATGGAATATGCCACAGGCAATATTCAAGGGCAAAATCTACAGCTCTGCATATGTGTGTTCCAGTGGGGAATATTCCATCTGCCCCAGTAACCTCTCTTAATAGTCCTCACTGGCTCCAGGGGAGGCTGGCAGTGTTGCCTGAGCACAACTCGACTCTGATGCGATTGCCCTACAAATGGGAGGTGATGGAGGAGCAATGGGGAGTCCCTAATTACTTCCACAGAATATAAACCCGTGATGGCTTTGACAGCTTCTGGAGCTGAGAGCTGTATCCCACTGCCTGGCACACCTCGTGTCAGGGAACAGCTGGCTGTGGTCCCACCTCCATCAACACCACCATCAGCGCTCGGGGAGGAAAGGGAGATGTTCACACATATGAACAGTGTGACACTTGATAGAGAAATTGCCTATTAGCTACAGCAGGGCTGGTGTATGGATGCTGAGGCTCTGACACTACCTGCATGTCAGTGAATAGCTATGTCTTTCCCCTTTGGCCTGTGATTTGTGCTCCTGTGAAAGACACAGCTTTACATGTAAAGAGAGGATGTCTTGTTAGTGTAAAGTCACACTAGAATGTGAAGATGTTGGTCACCCATTCAGTGGGGACTCAGCCTCATTAAAGGGGTGGATACAATTAATCTTCAGGACAAATCCTGGAAGATGGCAAGCCGTAAGTCTGTACTCCTTTTCCTCCTCCACAATTGCCCTTTATAGTGATCCTGCTAAAGGAAGCAAGCTTTAATGAATGTGCCTGATTGAGGAGGAAATCCATTGTGAACAGAAAAACAACCCTGCCTGCTTTTGGAGCTGTTCCATCTTCTTCAGGTACACTGGCATGTTCCAGTGCAAATACACAGGTAGGGATAAATTGCTTTGGTGTAGTTTTATCTTGGGTTCAAGTGATATGTTTTGATAAAGCATTTTTGTCTGCAAAGCATCGTTGAGGCAGAACTGCAATATGTGCAGCAAATATGGATGTAGATATGGCCCAGTAGCTATTGTAATTAAAGATAGTGGAAACTGGATGATACGTGCTGTTTGGAGAGCACTTCAGTGCAGTCTCTAGGAGCAGCAGTTGTTCCCAGGTGATAGAATTAGTAGCTGCTGGAATCCAAGATCACAGTGCTATAAGAGGAGGGTCTTGCTATTGCTCTGAAGAAGTGATTTTAGTAACATCCACTCTCCAGATACAGACAGGAATGCTTGTGTCTTCCATGTATTTAATCTTGTTGTTGCTCTTAGATTATTGCTAATTCCACTGACCAAATTTAAAGCACTGAATTCATGCACATTCATGAGTATGTGTATAAATCTCAGTCTGAATCTCAGTTTGGACGCATCTCTAACGTAGCAGAGTTAGTTTAGCCATTACTGAAGTGCAGCTTCCTCTGAGTGAATCACAGTAGACTGGCAAAGTGGTGTTAAATGACACTCTGGCAGGAAGTAGGGAGGATAATATTTCACTGAAGGAAAATTGCAGGAAGTCAGTAGAATGTCTGTTATCTTAGCTGGAGCTGGCATTTGGCCTGGTTACTAAAGATAACACCTTTTTTTTCCCCTCCAAGACTTGTCACTAGCTGTTTTATGACCATGTACCTTGATTTACATCTCACTCAGAACACCTCTGGCTGCAGAGCATCACCAGTGCCGGGGGTGACTTCTCAACAGCATAGACAAAGTTGATTTCTTCAGCCCCCAAGATGAGGGACTGGCACAAGGCTGCTTTCTGCACAGGCAAGAGAAGAGAAGAGGGAAGGGGTACAAATGTAATTGCAGGCTGAATTGGAGAACTGGGATTGCTACAACCACTGCTGCCAGACACCTGAGAGGGGTCAGGTAAGTGGCTGCTGCATCTGCTCTGAATAGCCCTGTCTTCTGTCTGAGAGCCAACCTGCCTTTCAGAGCTCCCACAGAGACTGAGTAGGCAGCACGCTATCCATGAGCACACTGCTGTCCTAGGCAACACTGTTTTGCTTATTTCTATGGCTGGCACCACACTGATGTTGTAAATTCTCATCTGGCATAAAAGAAGAAAGATCATATCTGACTCATAGCAGTTGTTGTGGTCTGGGTTCATTTTCCAAGGCCTAGCCAGTGCTAGAAGCTGCTTAATTTTCAGGACCTAACAGGACTGCTGCCCCAGAAAGATAAGTTCAGGATGATCAGTTGGATGTTGCTGATAATTTTAACCAGAAATAGGAAACGGTTTATTTTAGCAATTGCTAAACATGGATGGAGACGTATTTCATGCATTGCACGTTGCCTGTCATGCTGAGCACTAAGGAAATACCACTCGTGCTTCATAAATGGGGTTACCAGGGAAAGTTACTTGTCAAGGGACATGCATTTACTCTACAGCTTGAAAAGTAAAGAGGTTCTATCTCCAGCTGATACTCTTGTAAATCAATAGAGAAGTCCCTGCTGGCTTTGACAGGCTGCGATGTGAGTTTACAACTTCTCTTGGTGGCTAAAGGAAGTTGCCTTGATTCTACCACAAAGATCTCTTGTGACCTCGATAGCAGCTCATCTTGGATGACTGATTACAAAGAGTTTAGAGCTGTGTGTTTTGCTGCTTTGGTGTTTTCATTCACACTCCTCTCCCGAACTCTTTTCCTACTTTCCTTGAACTTCTCTCTCTCTCTGTGTTGCCAAAACGTCATGTGTGCATCTGGGAGGCATTCCAACTTCCAATTGCAGAAGTGGGTCACTCCTCATACACGTACATTTAGACTCTTTCGCGGATGCCAAGGCTCTAAGCGTAGCGCTAGGGGAACCTAAGAAGTGCTGTCATAGCCTGTTGCTTTCAAAGATCCACAGTATTGCCAGCCAGCATTAACTCTCCTATTTGTTCTCTCTGACTGTCTGTCTACAAAAGGAGATTGTGTAATGATTGCCCAGCTCAGAATGAATTATTAATTTGAGATGCTGAAGGAGATTTGTGTCAGAGCCCAGCTTTGGGTGGGTGACTTGCACAGAGCTTAAAAGCATGCCTAGCTCATCTCCCCGCCTCATTCTGCATTCTGTGCCATTTCTCTCACTGCCTCGGGGCAGAATGTTTCACAAAGTTGAAGTGGGAATATTTTTATTCATTCTGTTACACGAAGTTAATCGCGTGGAGCAAAGCAGCTGTGTAATGTTTTGTATTAAATCTCGTGTCTTCCCTTGGGTATGATTAAAATTCAGGTGAAAGGTTTCTTTAATTTCATTTTATTTCCCCACTCCTGATGCTCTCAAGGGGCCATCAGGCTTCCTTCTTAATAGCTCGCCACCCCCTTGCCTCTGCCAGTGCTGCTGCACACACAACTGCACTCCTCTGACTGATGAAGGGTGAAGGCTCTTTAGTGACTTGTGCACATGCTGTGCATTAGTGAAGGCATTTCTAGCTCAGGTGAAGGGGCGGCTGCTCCCTGGCACATTGAATAAAGACTTGGTTGGCAAATTTCTCTATTTGCCTGATTATAGCCCTGGAACACAGCGTATCTCAGTTGGAAGGAGACCAGCTGCTCTATCAATACCCAGGGCTTCCCCAAATTATTGCTTCAGTTCAGTGGCTGCTTCGAAGACAGGCAGAATTTCCAGCCTCATCCTTTCTGACATGTTATTGCTTCTGCTTGTGACAGAGGTATTTGTCCCCATTCTGTCAGGCTGAAAAGCCCCTTCTGCCTCTGAATCTCCTTTCCCTACTGGCTCTCTGCTTTGTGTCTTTACCTGTGGAAAGGAAATGAGAGCACCTGGAAGACAACATGGAAACTCAATAGTCAGTTGGGGGTTATGACAAGGATGAAGAATTAGAGTGAAACCCCTGCAGGGCTGGAGAAATTGAGGGAAAATGAGCCTAGAGAAAAGAAACGGAAGAAAAAGCAGGAGAGGGGCTGTAAGACATGGACTAAGAAGGGGGAAGATGGAAATGTACAGTCTGGATTGCAGACTGCCCAGAAGGAGCTAACCTGAGGGCTTGCACTGCTTCTTCCCCTCTGCATCTCTACTAGAGCAGTGCCATATCTTAACTGAGGGCTGCAGGAGTGATTTGGGCAACCCCCTGTTCTCTTCTGACCTCCTTAGTATCAGGACTCAGTATTCACTGTACAGTGCATGACTTCAGGAAAACTGGGTTAACATTAACTTCTCAATGTCTTTATCTTTCACAGCCACTCCTGCAATTTGTTACCACATCCAGAATCACCCAGTGCCAAAAGATGACATGAAAGGCTGTGCAAAAGGGCTGGTTACAACAGGAAGGAGGAGCAGGAAGCTTCAGGGCCTTTGCCAGGCTTTCCATACTCCTCTGGTTTCAAGGGTTTGCTGGATCCAACCTTCTAGTAGACTGGAAGAGGGATATTTCAAACAGGATCCACATTCTGGATCCCTCTTTGAGGGTAGCTCAGAAAAACAGGAAACAAGGAGATGCCATTCTCTTGCTATGGAAGCTTTTGTGATGTATGTACAATAAGTCAATCTCAGTGGGTGGCTAAGGGCTACTTAGCTAAGAGATTGTGTCCTTGGCATTATTGCATTGAAATCAGTTTAGTAAAGCCAGGGGTGAAGCTGGCTCCAACCTCTAATAAATTTACAGTTTATCTCTTCCTGATAGGAAACAGCAGCTAGTAACTCACAATGTTGTTTAAAACATTCACAGCAGGAATCAGTCAGATAAGGGATTCGCATAGCTCTAACCTGTGCTCCACAGTGGCCTAAGAGTATCTACATTCTTAAGATGTAAAATAACCATATCTGTACAAGAGTTGCTCTGAGTAATGAGTGTCCAGCCAGTGAAAGGGTTTTCCTCTTCAGGTAAAGAAATCTGATGTCTGAAGTAGCTGGTAGAGGTGCAATCATGTGCTTTGATCATAGATTAGGAGCCCTAAATTCTAATCCTGATGCCCACTTTGGGAAACCACTGCGTATTTCTGACATCCATTTGCTCTCACGTGTAAGAATGGGAGGCTGATTGATCAGCACCTGGTGAAGGGCTCCCAAGGACCTTTCATTTCATTGTTACACTTTAAAAAATAACTGATCTTAACTGAGTCTGCCTCAATCCCATCATGCAGCATTAAGCGACTTCATAGCTCCTGTACCCAGCATAGATGGTCTATTCCCTTACAAGCTCCCAAGCTCCCAAGCTCATTGGCACAGGAGCAGGGCTGCCTTACATGCACAGAAGGATTCTTACTGTGAGGGTGCTGAGGCACTGGAACAGGTTGCTTAAAGAAGTGGTAAATGCTCCATCCCTGGCAGTGTTCAAGGCCAGGTTGGACAAAGCCTTGGGTGCCATGGTTTAGTGTGAGGTGTCCCTGCTCATGGCAGGGGGATTGGAACTGGATGATCTTAAGGTCCTTTCCAACCCAAACCAGTCTGTGATTCCATGATTCTATCCTATCATTGCTTCCTGGACTTGTTAGGATACAACATCTCCATCTGTCACTGGCGATCTTCAAAGCTACACCCCACTTAGGGCCCTGAATTTGATCATGGAAACTTCTGGGATCGTGTGTGATGTCCAGCAACCCTTCCACCAGCAAGTGGAGTGCCAGTTGTAACACTCCAGCTCATTAACACTGTGGTTGCATTTTACAGCCTTCTTGTGCTCATTTTACACAGCCTTGAGTGTTTATTCCAGTGCTTGACAGTCCAACTGTCTGGATTTAATAAAATGCTGTTTTATGTGATACCAGGAAGTACTTTAGGTTCCATAACAAAAGTCAGCAATCTCCCAGTTAACCTGGTAGTGCCAATTTAAACCAGCTTCTACAGAGCAGGGAGTAGTTTTGCTGTAGGACACCATGGTACCTCCTTTCACCTAAGGGCCCAATGCAATGACTGCTTTGGAGTTCTGACTACGTGCTGTTGTTTATCTCCTTACCATGCTACATGAAGAAGAATTTGCTTGGGTAGGACCTTCTCCCAGGTACAAGAGGAGCTATTACCACTTTTCTGGCTTGGGATCCCCTTCTACAAGTAAACATTAGAATCCTTTGCTTCACTTGGCTCTCTGGAAGGAGTCATTTGGGGAGAAGGGAAACAGTGAAAGAGCTTGATGAATGAGATCAGCTTACATCCCCCAGGAGGATTCCGTATGTTTTTAGCAGATGTTTAACAAGTTATGGCAACACAACTGGCTGTGTTGAAACAAATTGCAGGGTGACCATCTAACAGCAGTCAGAAGTGAAGTTTTCAACACTTCCATCTGCCCCCTGGCAGTTGCTGCTTTTCTCAGTAGATATCTGTGAGCTACATACCAGAGAACTTTGACTGTCCAATAAAGCGTTATTTATTTGGAACATCTCAAGGAAGAATAAACCCTGAAGCTGTGTTTGTTACCTTTCTTTTATTTATTGTTTTTAAAGGAGAAAGGTGCTTTGTAAAATCTCATGAGAATAAAAACAGCTTCAGATTTTATGTGTAAAGCTGGAGTTTTAAAAGCGCGTTGGAGCCTCCTCCCTTTGTCTTAGAAGAGAAATGCAAATGCCAAGGAGTGTCAAAACATTTAAGGATAGATGTTTGGATGAATAAGGAACTTGTCTGGGATCCAGGATCTCCTAGCTCATGTCCTGGAGATGCCACAGGCTCCTAGTCCTTCTTTGGCATTCATTCTTCATGCCTCAATTTCCTATTTGTAAATGGGGATAACTGATCCTCTGTATTTATCTCTCTTGTCATATTTAAACCATCTGGTGTGATGGGGGCCTCCGTTTTGCTTGTCCTTAGTGAGAATTACTGAAAAGATTGTGGGAAACAGAGTTTGTTTCCACGCAGGGTTCAAGAAGTACAGGAAAAGCTCGGCTGCGAATTTCAGAGGAAATAATGAACATTGAGAACTTTCTCAAAGGATGTGCACAAAGTTGGAAATCTTGGGGCTTTGGCAGAGGCTCCATTTTTGGAAACTTAAAATAAAAAAGCAAAGAGTGGAGAGGATATTTTCTGTGGTTCTTTTTTTTTTTTTTTTCAGTTCAGTAAAATCATGGAATGCTTTGTGTTGGAAGGGACCTTAAAGCTCATCCAGTTCCAACCCCTGCCATGGGCAGGGACACCTTCCACTAGAGCAGCTTGCTCCAAGCCCCTGTGTCCAACCTGGCCTTGAACACTGCCAGGGATGGGGCAGCCACAGCTTCTTTGGGCACCCTGTGCCAGCACCTCAGCACCCTCACAGGGAAGAACTTCTTCCTTATATCCTTTAAGGATATCCCCTGTTCAAGTTTTAACCCATTACCCCTTATCCTGTTGCTATAGTCCCTGATGAAGGGATAATACACAGTAATACGCAGCTTTACCTGTTACTAGGAGTGGAGGTGACTATCATCTTAAATATGTTCCTTTTGCTTTAATAGAATCCCTTCAATGTTGAATATTAAAATTATTACAAAGAATCCTCTTAATAGGGATTTTTCTGCTCAGAGTCCAAGGGTTCATTCAATCGGTGCTTCCTCGGTTTTGGATTTAGGCACCACTGCCAGTTCTTTTGTGTAGCCTTGCAACTTCAAAGGCAAGGAAGGAGGGAGGTGGGCAGGAAAGCATCTAGGGAAGTTGCTCTACCTATGCGAGTATCTCAAAGAGTATGAAGTGATGTTCATGGGTTGGATAACCTTAAGGAGAGCATGCCTAGAAGCAAAAGTGGTCTGTGGGTCTGAGAGCCATGAGAAGGTCATATGTGAGATGATGATGAAACATGCTTGTTCAGTAAAACATGTATATATATTACTGTGTGATCAAGTTGAGAAAAGTAAACCTGTAAATGAACATTCAAAACACAGCTTAGTTCTTGATTAAATAAAGAATTACCTTGGCAAAGCTGCATGAGGGCCTGTGATGTTTTTGCCCTCCACAATGTTAGCTGTTCCTGGGATGAAAATGCTCGGGAAATGCTGTCATTGACAAAGAAACCAGCTCAAAAACAATTCAGCTTTGGTTCATCCCAGCTGAGCCTGGGAAAACAAAACTGGGTTGAAGAAAATACACTGGTTTTAATTATGATTTTAATAATGAAGCTCGAACAAACCTCTCGCTACCAGTACATCAACTGCCCCCTCATGCTGTTTTCCCAGGCCTGATGGAGGGGCACTGGGAATGCAGTGTGAGAGCAGATGAGGAGCATGGTGATGAGTGTGCCTTCAGTCAGCACTGCAGGTGCTTGACATTTAGGGAGAACAAGAGGATCACTCGCTTTGCTGTCTTCATCTGGGAGCAGGTGATTGGGTTCAGACAGCCAGTTTGTCATCTTCAGGTCTTTGTGGCCAGGACCTTGTTTGTTTTGCACTGTCAGAAGTGCCATTCAGTCTCATGGCAGAGTTAATAACACTGTGTGATTCCAACTGAGCACAGATTGCTCCTGGAATGTGCCGTGGTTATCTGGAAATAGACTGGTACTCAGGTTCCAGTATGCAGATGCCAGAGAGTTTCCTTCTACCCATCTGCCTAGGCAACGAGCTATGTCAGTCCAGCTCTAGGAACCACAGCCAAGCTGGATCGTGGTTGGATTCCTGCTTTATCCACCTCCACAGCAAATTGGGAAAGACATTAGTAGAAACACCAAGAGAAAATAATAGGATAAGAAAGGGAGGAGTCTGCAGGCAAAGGAAGTGGGAGGAAAGGTGGGGAGGCCAGGGGAAGGAAGCCACAGGGAAACTGTGAACTTGAGAACTAAGATGTGAAGCACAGACAGGAAAGGGTTGATAAGCAGTGGGTTAGCTGTATGGATTGAAATTCAATTCTCCCAACATCCACACAGTTACAACAGGGAGGAACCTGCCCCAATTTGTTCACAGCTTCCCCACATTGTGGTTTCTGGTTCTGAAAACCTAAACCTATCAGAAGTATAACAGAGAGACTATTCGGATTATGGTGTATGTGGTGTAATATTCAAGGGACAGACCCTTCAGACAGTGGGAGGGCTGCAGCTCCAGGCACTTCTGAAACAGGGGAAAGTGGCATTAGTGTTTTGGGCTAAACCATGGCACTATTTCCTCGTTCTCATTTCAAATCAGCAATTTATTTATCAGCAAACAAGTAAACCAGCCCTCTTGCAAGGTTACTGTCATTAAACAGGTTTCATCCAAGGTTACTCTTATGCTGTAGGTTCACAGAGGATATACTATATCCTTTACACATAACAAAGAACGTAAACCCCAGCTTTAAATGCAAAACTCAGTTCAGTGCTGGCTGGGATTCACAAAGCAGTTCCTTCTCCACAGTGAAAGCACTATAAACTCGGGAAGCTAATTTTCAATGGTGGCCCTTTAAATTGCACAGTTGAGCATGTAAGAGCACTATTGTGTCTACGCAAGCATGTGGAGGATCTGAAAGCTGGGGTCACATATAGTTGACTTTTGTTCATTTATGAAACAGCTCCACAGCATCAGGGTGGAAAACAGAAAACAAGCCTTGGGATACACTGCCCTGTGCTTTTTTCCCCCAAAATATCCCAATAATGATGTCACTGGAAGGAGGAGGGAGGGGGGCAGTTGGTGGAAAAATGCCAAGAGTGTCCCTGATGAGGAAAGGATCTTGTCTATAGAGCCTGGAGCTGTTTCAAACTATGGTGTTTGGGGCAGGACTGACCCTAATTGGTTTCCTAGAAACGCTGTGCATGAGATCTGTGCATTAGGCCACCAAACAGGGGCAGGAGTTGGGTGGCCAGACAGACACAAATATGTTTTCGTGGCTTATTCAGGTACAAGGTGAAGGACAAGGGAGAATGGCTTTAAACTGAAAGGGGGGGGATTTAGATTAGATATTAGAGAGAAATTGTTCCCTGTGAGGGTGCTGAGGCGCTGGCACAGGGTGCCCAGAGAAGCTGTGGCTGCCCCATCCCTGGCAGTGCTCAAGGCCAGGTTGGACACAGGGGCTTGGAGCAACCTCTTCTAGTGGAAGGTGTCCCTGCCCATGGCTTAATGGTCTTAATGTCCTTTTCAATCCAAACCATTCCATGCTTCTACAGAGCAAAACTGCCTGACATGTGGGGTCCTGGAATGGTCCTGTGAGAGTGCAGGGGTAAATACATGAGATTGCTATGGGGGAGTGCACAAGGAAGACCAACAGAGCTCAATCTGACAGCTTTGCAAAGCACAAATGCAATCTCAGCCTGAAAGAACCATGATCTGCGGCTCAAGGGGTATATGACAAGCCAGCCTCCTGGAAAATAGAACTCGGAGTCCTTTGCAAAGGAATCAAATGAGGAACAAGGCTATTACCTCGTGTCAAACTGTGTCTAATAAAGAAATGGAAATCCCCTACTCTGCCACAAAGACCAAGGAGACCAAGCATCATGCTGTGTGACACAAATAAATGAACAGTGAAACAGAAATGGAAAAACACGGGCCCAAACATTACGAGAAAATACCAGACCTTGAAATGATTGCCTGTCTCAAGCAATAGGCTGTAACAAAACGTACATTACAAAGACGATCTGCTTGTGCGATCTAGTTTTTGCTGTTACACAGAATTAGGTTTGGGACCATCGCTGTTCAATTCTATGTGTACCTCCCTATTTTTAGATTACCTTAGGAAAAGACAGCAAGCCAATGCCAACAAATATCTGTACCTGGGGAGCGTTGTAACTGTTCATTACCAGATATATGAAGCATTAGCAGAGATGTTTAAACAGGCATGCTGGTTGTTTTCTGCTTTGCTCTGCATGCTTAGTCTCTTGTTCTAATAAGCTTCCAGGGTCCAGATCTGCATCCCCCATCTTATGGAGCATCATAACCAGGACATGTTACTAGCATGAGGATGCATCTACCCAGGACCACTTGCAGGATCTGGTCATTGCGGGATTATTCTCTCTCTTGCTACATGTGAGCACAGAGTCCAATTTACTAACATCTTGCTCCTGGGCTATCCATTGCTACTGAGAGTTAAGTGTTACTTCCACACACTTTTCCCTCCCTCAATTTCTTTCTCTCCAACCCAGCAAGGACTTTTGTGAGCATTGGAACTTGATGATCTTAAGGTCCTTTCCAACCCTAACTATTCTATGATTCTATAAGTGGGGTTTCCTTCGGGGAGAGTCATGTTGACCCCTCCCTGGTGTGTTTTGGATGCTCTTGAACTAGGGATGTTGCAGGAGCAGTAGAAGAGATGATCTCTTCTACACAGTTACCTGCTTTGCAGTTATCAAACTTAGCTGAAATCATTGGCTCAGAAGTTACTGGCATGCACAGGGAGCACAGCTTTACAAGCCATTTTTCCTTAGGAAACCAGGCTTAGGCATGTTGGCTTTCCCCGTGGTACAAAAACGGGCTCTTCATTCGGTTCGGTAGGCTTTTTTTGACAGCCTTTCCAATCCTGCAGTGTCATCCTTTGTTTGAAGCGGCTCTGACACATCTTCCAACGCGTTTAGGCAGCTCTCACTAATACCGGCCAACAAGCGACCTTCCCGCTCTCTTTCTTTTGCACTCCCAGCGCACCCGAAGCCCATCAGGAGTTACTGGAGCATCCTAGGGCATCGCGCTCACCACTCACCCCCGAGCGGAAGGGTCCCAGTGGCCGCCTTTGGGCCACCCCCTTGGGCTGCAGCTCCCCAGAGCCCCCGAAGGCAGCGAGAGCCGAGCTGGGGGGGGTTCTCCTGGGAAGTTTCCTGCCGGGGGAGGGCCGGGCCGGGCCGGGCTGGGCGGAGAAGGGGCACGGCCATGGGGCGGAGCCGGCTGCGCTGCGCTCCGGCGCTCCGCGGCTGCCGGGCACGGGGCGCGCACGGCAGTGGGAGCCCAGCGCCGCCGGGAGCCGCCCGCCGACAGCTCCGTGTGTCCCCCGGGGAGGGGGGAGCCGCCGGCAGGTAACGGGACGGGGTTCGCGTCGGGTCGGGTTGGGGTTCGCTCCGGGGTGCCCCCAGCAGCCGCTCGTCAGCCAAGCCCTGCCGGGGCTCCGTCCCCCAGCACTGGGACGCCGCCGGTTGGGGCTCGCACGGAAGGGTCTCGGCTCCCTCCGCTGCCGCTTGGGTTCCCCAGGGGCACCGGGAGTGCGAGTTGCAATGCTCCCCCCCGAGCAGCGGAGCGAGCCCCGCCGGTAGCACCTCTCGGAGCCCGGCAGGCGCTCCCCGTCGGTACCGGGAGCGTCTCGGGGGGTCTGGGAGCATTCTATACCCTTAGTACACCTTTAGTATTTTATCCCCCCCTCCCCGCTTCCTCCTAAAGGCAAGCGGAGGAGGCGCCGGTGCCCGCGGGCTGTGCTCTGGGAGCTCTGCCGCCCGTTCGCAGCGCTGTGGGGCGTTCTACCCGCTGAAGTTTGGATGGGGGGGGGGGGGTTTGTGAGAGTTTCCCGTGTTTCTGACTCGGGTCCGGTCCGGTAGGAATTTTCTCTTTCAGACTTTGCAGTCCTGCCACCCTGGGTCAGTCCCTGCTTTCTGATAGGGATTTACAGCAGCGGGGACACGTTAGTGAGGTACAACCCTACCGAGACGTGCGGGTTTTATGGGCTGTGCAGTGTGAAGTTTTTCCCATAACTTTACTGCTTAAACATCGTAGTGAGCAAGGAGACAGCGTTTTCAGATGCATTATACTTGGGTGGCTTTCTGTGAAGTCTGAATCGTAATTCCCTGTTTCCTTTAGCCCTTCCCTCAGCAGTTAGCAAGCCCAGCCTGACTGCTGCTTGTGTTTCTGTAACAAGAGGAAATCTGAATGCAATTCCTAGACTCTAGGCACGTATTTCACTCAATAGCCAGTGGCTACCAAAGCTGCTTGGGCAGAAACGTGCTGGCAAGGGCTATGTGCCCGGCGGGATGCACACACACACACTGAGCCCAGGCTAACCCTGGATTATACCAGTGGGTGAAAAGTGTGTGAAGTTAGTAAAGAGCTGTCTTAATTCAACAGGATGTGTCCAAGTGTTTGATGGATTCTACCAGTGTAATGCTTATTCTGGTATCTATGGCTTTGTAAGTTCTGTCTCAGAAGTATACAGAGAGTAGGGGGGAGTAAGCGTGTTCTTTATATTTCTCATCATTTGAGGAGACTCTTTCAAATGTGACCATGTAGCATAATGTGCAGAAGTGCTTCTGTATCATCTGCTTTCACTGGAAGTATTTGTATAGGATGTTAAACTGATTCAAACGCTTGACCCTCCCTGGAAGGCAGTTAATGTTCCTGTATTTGTTGTGGCCGAGGTACAGCTTTTGTTGGCAGAGGCTGGAATACCACACATCACACTTTGCCATGAATTTTAGCGTAGCGGGGCGAGAAGAAGAAAGGAAGAGCTTGAAATTTCCTGAGCTATTCCAGGCTGCCAGCAAAATCCAGAGAGGATTTCTATCGATTATCCCACCCTTTCTGCAGAGCAGGCCTTGTCCACGAATGGCTCAGGTACCCACACTGTGTGTTTAAGACCGAGAGAGAGGTGCTGGTGCAGAGGAATGGAGGGGTAGTGGTGCCTTGGGGAGGGACCGCTGGCGGCAGAGCATCCGTCCGCATCCCGAGGGATAACGGGGAGCGGGGGGATGCTCTAAGGGGGTCGCAGACGAGGGTAGAGGTCGGTGGAGGTCTGGGGTGCGCGATGCTGGCCGCTTCCACGAGAGGGCTTTCTTCTCCTTATGCGAGGCTCCGCTTGCCCCGCAGGTGCGGAGCGCAGGGTGAGCTTTGGGGGTGGCTTTGGCTCGCAGAGTGTTTCAGCTTTCCTTTGTAAATCACGGGGAAATCCCTTTATTCCCCTTGGGCTGTAAGGATAAGACATCCTGGGAAGAGCACCAGCCTTCCGTTTCCAGGCTTGCTTTACAACTTAGAGCAGATCCCAGCAACTTCATTCCTTCAGAGAAGAGCTTGAGTGTGTTTGAGGGGGTCTGAATGTCTGCATCCTCGCCTTAGCTGATGGCAACGAATGACTCTATCCTGATCTCACTTTTGGCTGCTTTAACGTGTATTATGCTTCTCAGGGTGGGGCGAAAGGGAAATGGGAATCATTGTATGTGTATGAAAATGCTGATCTGTCCTGAAGTTCTCTGCCAAGTTGTTTAATTCAAACAACTCCATATACACAGCACTGCAGGTCTGTTCTAAAAGGCAGAAACTGTATCTGTAACCAGCAGTAATACTGCAGTTCATAAAACATGAGAAGCATCTGTTACTGTGGCTTCAATTTGTTTCTCCCTCCCCAGAATAACCCAGTTGACAGCTCAGACTGTCAGGTTTAATGTCCTGTGCTAAACCTTTGGTCCTGCGTCCTGTGGCTAACTGTGACTCACAGAATCAATAAACCCAGCTCCTGCTCGCTGCAGCAGCTCAATGGGGGAGCAGGAAGGGCTTCAAACCACCTCCCTGCATGGAGCTGGTCCCCAGCGGTGGGTGGATAGATGTGGGGTTCTCTAAAACTAGGTCTATGGTCCGTACTTCAGCAGAGCCAGCTGGGATCTTGGCTTCTCTCAACATTAGGGCTGAACAAGTGAAGGGGTAGTGTTTTCCCTCCTAGCACCTTTTATCTTGCCTTAATCTATCCCGGGTTGAATACTGTAGGCAGTTGAAGCGGAGCCATCTTCAGCTTTGATGTGTGTTTATTGGCTCTAGTGTCTCATTCTCTTGCCTTTTTTCCTTTGCTTTCTAAGTTAGGTTGTTCTTTCCCCACCCCTCCTCCCCAAACAAAAAGAGCAGAGGCAAACAGTGAATCAAGTGACTTTGTTGTGAATGGCTTTTCTTGCTTTGCCCCTGCCTTCTGTAAGATCCCTTCATAATTAAAATATTATGACTATCCTTATGGTGGCCCTTCGCTTGTGGCAAGGATCCCAATTTGACGTCAATGCAAAAATCCTGGTTTCTGGCAAAAGGGCAGATGACATTTCACCAGCTCCTGCATGCCCAGAGTGGTTTTTTTCTAACCACAGTGCTAAGACCATATGGGCAGATAATGAGTTTAAGCTGATAAACAGCTTTAGAGATTTGCCCAAATAAAGCACTTTCTTCCTAGAAAACACGTTTTCCTTTAAAACAAATAATGCAGTTCCTGTGTTTTTATTTAATTATCTCGGGTCCTGTCTGTTCTCACCAGGCTGCAAGAAAACAGACACAACTGCTCTGGGAACAGAAGCTACTGGATTGATGGGGCTGTGGGACTTGCAGGAGGAAGGGCTAGAAAAGAAGTTTGGATGCTACAAAACTGAGGCTTAAGGCATCTAACTAAGCAGATGGTGGTCTGAGAGCTCTGTGAGGTAGTGCATAGTTCTTGACATCTTGCAGATGACTCATCGCAAGAGGTGATAGTAGGTCCACGGTCTGTTTGGGAGCTATAATTAAAACAGATGAATATCTCTGCTCCTTGTTAATCCTGTGAGGCTGCTGAAGCACTCCTTGTTTGGGCGTACTGCTGTAAAATAATCCCTACTTTTGCTTTTTCAAGAGTGTTTGGCTGGTGTTAGTCTGATTTTGTTTGTTTTACTTAAACTACTATCAATAAAATGTGAGAGAAAGATTTTTGGATCCAGTTTTCTTGTGTTTCGAGGAGGGAAAAAAAGCAATAGTACAGTGAGGGTTGGGAATGAACTGGCTGTGGGAAGTGGTGGCCTTTAATTTTTGTTCCTTCCAACTCTAACCATTCTGTGACTTTAAAATAGTAACTCAAAACCAAGTAGTGTATTCACATGAGAGGGCAAAGCCTGTGTATTTCTCCCCCAAGATGCATAAGAATGAGCTGTTTGGATCTGAAATTGCTCCTTCTCTTTTAAGCTATTTCTTAGAATTCCCTTTTCCAATTTTTTTATTTTTATTTTTTCTTTTTCCTTGGGAATGGTTGTTAACCTTCATTGGAAGCAGCAAATGAAGGAAGAAAAAGATTGTACAGAAAAATCAGTCCACACATCTCCATCCTTTCTCATAGCACTTATTCCTTCTAACACTGCCTTAAGTATTTTCCGTTGTCTGTTCCCTCCCTTCCCACCACTTCTCAGCACTGGGAATGCTACTGGACTTTAACTGTGTCTCGTATGAGGATATGTTCCAGATGTCCGGGGCTTTGCTTTGTGATGGTCGCAGCTATCTCATTTGTAATTGATATGACAGCCAAGCTGCATTTGGTCCTACCATTGCTGGTGACTGCAAAGTTCACTGTTCCTCTTGTGTCCATTCCTTCCCCTACAACAGCACTTATTGTCTTTTCACTGCTCTTGCAGTCCTGAGCATGGTGAATGAGTTATCCCATCCCTTAGCTCCACAGGATTCCTGTGAATTCAGTGCCCACCAAATAGTTGATAGGACTTCTATTTTCCCCTCCACCCCAACCTCTGGCCTTGGAGCATTTAGCAGCTGCTTTGCTGTGCATCATTCCTGCCTTGGTAAAGATCTGTTATGGGTTAATTTGGTATAAATTGTGTGAGACTGAAACAAGCAGCTATAGGAAGATGGTGCAGGGATTTTTCTGCTGTTAACCACACCAGCTGCTCAACCAGTTTGTCAGCATGTTTGTGTTTATTTGTGCACAGATAAGATTTAAAGAAACAAGCTATAGAGATGTTTTATGAATTGACCCCAAATGGGATTTGCTTCTGCACCTCTGCCACTTTCTGCTCTCTAGCAGTGGGACTGAAGGATTTCCATTGGCCCAAAGTTTCTCATCAGCAGCATGTACTCTTGACACAAGAAGCTTTGGATGACCACACGCTGTGGTGAATGTGAATGCTTCCCATTCAGTGGGTTAATACACAGTGGCTATTACATGACTGTTGAGTCTTCATGTGGTGTTACTTCACCCTCACCAAATTCAGCTCACAGAAAACCACTGTCATTGTCCTTTGAGATCATGCAAGTGGGTTTTTTGACTGTCCAAGGTTTTTAGGATCTTGTTTCTGCACAAGGTCTATGTAGTCCCTCCAACAAAGATTGCAACGATTGGTAGGTCTCTGAGGGTTCCTGTCCTTTAGGGCTTTTTTTTTGCTATTGGGGTGTTCACTTTGCTATGTGTTTACTAAATAAACCTGGTCTAGTACAGAATGAATTGAAAAGCTGCTGTAGAAGAGTCAATTCTTAAACCCAAAGGGAGTTCAGATTCTTTTAGAGGAGTGTATCACTTCAGGAAAATCAGGTGTTGTTTCAGATGGCATAAACAGTGCTGAAACTGAATCTCATCCATGTGTTTGGTATTACTTGGTTCTGTGGTTATGCATGATTTTTGTGAATTAGGGCTTAGGTCTGAGTTTGCTCAGCTCAGCGGTTGATTGACTGTGTTTAGTTCATCTTAAAGGCATTTTCCAGCCTTGTTGATACTGCGATGTCTATTCCTGCCCTTCTGTCTCCCTCATTTAGTTGACACATAGCCATGTTAAAGAGGAGCTTTTGGGGGCATTTGAGTGTGATCTGGAGTCTGCCCTAGTTTGTTTGTTGCAAGCAGTATAACCAGTATCCTCTTTACTCCTGATGTTAGTGTTAGGATAAAACCTTACAACAAGATGTGGGGAGGTGGAACCGGACCAAGCTGCTAATGTGACAAGTCATGTAGTATAGCAGAGATAATAATAGCTTTTATGTTTTTTTCAGCCTTCTCACTTGAGTCATAAACAGCTTTAAGTACATTTTATGCCACCCCAGATGTCTGGAAAGCCAACAAGACAGATGAGCAGAACGGAGTATGGGACCATATGGTGACTTGTTGTCTGTGGGTCAGTGGCACAGCCTGGCAGGGTCTCAGGAGCTTAAAGGCCCTGGCTGCAGCTCAGGTTGTATATACTGTGCATGATTACAGTACTGTTGCTGCAGCTCTGTGCTTCTCCTAAGGCTCAGCACTGAAATTGTAACGCCAGCAGCTTTTCTACATGGCCCAATGCCCAGTTGGAAGAAGGGTGATTTTGGTCATGTTGCTAGACATACGTATTTATGGCCCTGTTTCATCTGTTGCATTTAATCTGTTGGGGTATTTTTAAAGTTATTATGGAAACAGTTACTATATTTACTCCTTATGAAAAGCTCCGTGTATGACAGTCAATGAGGAGGGAGTTTTAGAGTAATAAGGATAGCACTGAATTATGGTGTCTACAATTCTTCAGCAGAAATGGTCCAAACGAACTGACTGGCAGTTTGCCTGCTCTTGAGACATGGACCTCGCAGGGCACTGAACTGGAACAGGCTATGCTGGGAAAGCAATGTCAGGGTTTGTTTTTGGCTCACTTGATGGCACATCTCATTTCCTTGGGGAGCAAAGAGAACCAGATCTTCTTGTACAGGGAGAGTTTATGCCTACAGTGGACTGGTTTCTCAAACCTGCTGAGAAGCTGTTTCTCATAGCAGTCTCTGGGACCTGTGGGTACCTTTCAGATGAACTTCTCAAACCCTGTTGGCAGGGTAAATGGGATAGCGGTGTGGATTTTTGAGTGGCAGTCAGTTGGTGATACCTTATTTCTGTAATCAGTTAAAACCAGAATGCTTTTTGATGTCAGTCTTGCTGATAACAATTGTAGGGGGTTAATAGTGATGATAATATGGTGGGTCCACAACGAGCATGTATGAGAAATAACAGAATAAAGGATTGAGTGCCTCAAAATGTTCTTAAGAAGGGTGGATTTCAGATCTGATCACCTCTGAACTGCTGACTGCCCTTTGTTCCTGTTAGTGTCCGAGGGGATTCTTGGAGCTGCTTCGAATGAGGCCTGCTTTTCTGTTGATCAACAAAGCCTTTGCTTCCAGTGGGAATGTGGCTGAAGCACAGCCACTTAACAGGGATCTTCTAGAGTTACACCGAGCTGGTTTTCAGAATAAGAGACAGGGAAAGCTGAGAGCTTGTTCTGGAAACGCTGGAGGCACAGCACTGAAAGCACCAATACATCTCTTTGACCTACGTTTTGCTTTGGCAGCCTGAGCGCTGCCAATGTAATACATTGCTGATGTGATGAATGGCTCTGGGTTCACAGTCTTGAAACCAGACCTTCCAAAGTGATAAGGATTTTGGCTTACAGCGATGCTTTGCCAGTTAAAAACTGTTGCTCTTCTTTTAAATGTTAAGGGAAACATCAGTCAGGAACAACAGTCTGATGAGATTAAGAAAGAATAGGGCATCCCAGGGCCTGGATGGATTAAGAGGGGGGGTTTTGTTTTGTCGTTTTCTCTTTCTTGTTCTCCTCACAGTGCTGAGAGGAGCAGAAGGTTTCGTGCTTTGCATTTTATGTGTTCATACTTTGATACTGCAGCAGGGAGGGCTTGGCAGGAGAAGACACAGAGCTTAGTTTAAAAACATTCATTTTCTTTGTTGGCGCTGCTGCAGATAGTTCCAAGTTTCAGTTAGCAGTGGGTTTCTCATAGCAGTTCTCTAAGGTGATGCTCTTTGGGAACAGCTTTGAAGCTTTGCACTAGCCTTGGGGAGCCGAGGGCATTGGGAGCCCGGTTTACTCTCACTCCCCAGTCTCATCACTGATTTCCCTGCTCAGAACTGGAGTGTGCAAGTGCAGCATCACTAATATCAACTGCTGTGGAGCTGCTTTGGCTCTGGGAAAGTTGCACTGCTTTTGTGAGCATCTGTTTCACCAGCTGTGAGAACGCAGGCGGTACCCTCAGCATGTGGGTATGATGAACGTTCTTGTTAGCTAATCTTGGTGAAGTGCGTTGGAACCGTGAAGCATCACGGATGGTTGTTTGAAAGTGTGAAGGTGTAAAATGATGTAAGCCACAAGCGTCTTTGTTAGGGAAGAGAAGTACCAATTGGGGCAACAAGGTAAAGGGTTTATGGAGAAGAAGAGGAATTTGCCTATGGGGAACCTTAGTGAGAATTATGCCTCATTCTAATGTTTTACATAAAGTCTAAATGGATTCAGTTGTACCTTTGTAAAGCTTCTGTCCAGGGCTGGGTGATGCAGATGCATTTCCTTTTGTTGTTTCCCTAGTGCCCCCCTCCACACGCTTGTTTTTTATGATCAAAGCTCCATCCTTTAAAGATATGCCAATTCCTTGTTATAATGTTCAGAATATCCCCTATGGGGAACAGCTCTGATTAGACACTAAGGAATTCTTTAATTCTCTTCGTACTCCTTATTTTTAGGGACATCTTGTTGATAAAAAATATGTCTTTTTTTCCCCTTGCTGTTACTACTTATAACTTGGCTCCCCTCCTTCCCAGACACTACACTTGTTCTTTATGCTCTCCTATTGTCTTGTCTTATACAAACTTGGTTCCTTGGTTCATGCTTTCACTTCATTCTTTCATCTCCTGCAGCACTCAATGAATGCTTAAAAACTAATAAATATTAATAATAGGGCTCTTTGAACCAGCAGGCTCTTTGCTGCCTAAACTCACCTTTTCCTGCTGCTTATCCCCTATTAAAAGTTGCTATAATCTGCAGATTGGAGCTGTAATAACTTGTGCAGCAGCGGCTGGATCTGTGACAAACGTAGGATTATAGCTCCAGGTGGGGAAGTGGCAGCAGGAGCAGAGATCCTCAAAGGCACAAAGATGTTGTTTCAATTGAAACATTCTTAGCAATAAAGGAAAAGAAGCCAAAAAAAAAAAAAATGGTGTGGGAATAGAGCTATTTATCTAAATAGCTCTTCTTACACAGCTTTCCATGGAGTGTCAGTGACCTATATAGGGTAATCCTGTATTGCACATGAAATCCTGTGTTTAGAAGGGGAAAAGCATTCTTTCTGAAGAACATTGTTTAAGCAGGTTGTACTTTTGGAGATGCTTTCACACCAATTCATATCTTAAATCAACAAGGTGAACTGTGCGATACATCTGTGGTATTATTGTATATTTCCTTTTAGTTCCCTCTGCAGACAGGTTTACCGCTCCTTAGAGCTACAGAAGAAAAAGATGCTGTCTGCCCCAGTATGTAAAGTTATCCATATAGCATACAAACCAGGCTCCAGAGCTTTTACCACACACATACCTACATGCACATGCGTTTCTGGACATCAGCAGGGTTTTTACTGTCTCAAATCACATAGGCTAAGGAGCAAATGAAGTAAATAGGCATGGCGTGTGTGAAGTTTACCAACCATACCTCCTTCTGTCTGTTTAGCAATACAAGCTACTTATTGAGTAGAAGAGAATCCTGAGCTGTCAGGGCAAACTCTGTTTCTTCCACAGTTGGTTTCCACAACGAACTCTTCCATGGTGTTGGCTTGGTCTTACTTAGAGGATGTGAGCTGTTCCTAAGCAGAATCTCGATTGGATGGGTTGCTTCCAGGTTTGCGTCTTGAGCAGAAACCACACTAGCTACTACTTCAGTCTAGGACTGGCTGGGAGTTTTCCAAGGAAACACTTTGCCTGCAGAAAACGCTGATTTATTGAAAGCAGTCCTGCTTTGTGGGAAAGGTTTGGTCCCCGCTCAGTTCTCCTTGGGTGAATTTCTTGTGTTTGGGGTAGAATTTCTTAGTCAAAACAGAGAGATGTTGGTTAGGAGCCAAGTGGTTTGGGTTTTCCACCTATGCTGTCACAAATCCAAATGGGGTAGAGAAAGCAGGTTTCCTACATGCCAGTAGTGCGTGTCCTAACCGCAGGACTGCTGTTCTAGGGCACGTGGCTGTTTGCTTGAAGTTTTCCAAGGTGGAATCCAAACCTTCATCTTTATGTGAGATGAAAAACATATTTGAAGTCTCAAAAAAGGTGGTGGGACGAGAAACCAAGTTCCCATCCAGGCGTCCTTGTGTCTTGCTTTGCGGTTGTCTTTACTCACTGGTTCTGCAGGTTTGTGTTCTGCAGGTTTGTGTCTCCCTGAATGAGTTCTTCATGGAATAGAGTGAAGAATCCCTGGAGACCACAGCAAAGTCATCAGAATGTCAGGGAAAGGAGGAGAGTGACTGACCCTGAAGCACCGCTACTGTGTTTTGGCAGGGTCAAGGCTATACAAGGCTTTATAGTCCTAAACCCCTGCTTTCTCTGAGGAATATTATTAGAAAAGCACCTTAAGCAGCCAAGTTCAATATAGCTGAACACTGTTGATATGTTTGTCCCTGGGCCATTGTTGTTGGGCAGGGTAGGAAAAATAATGCTTAGGGAAAGAGTGTGGCTTCTTGGAACAGGATGAAATGCACTCCTGCTGGTGTGATTGCAGTGAGCTCAGCAAAGGCAGAGGTATAACACATGGTTTCAGTAATAGGCCTCTTCCAATTTCTTCTTTCCCCCTTTTTATGGAGGGGAGAGGAAAGTGATGCTCTCTTCCTTCTTTCTTAATTCTCCTTGGAGAATGAGGGCATAACAAGAAGAAAGCCAGGAGGGAATCTCAGGTAAGTGAGAAGTGTGCTTAGCCAGGACATTTGTTCTCTGTGGTTGCTCTCTGTATCATCAAAGACCCTGGATCTGGTTATTCCAAGGCAGCTCACCCACCTGAATCCCAATGTGTTGTGTGCTGCTTGGCTGCCAACGGGAGCTTCCAGGGGCTCCCTCTGTTGTAAAAGATGAGATTGCAAAATTGAGGTGCACATTCCAGCTCTGATCATATGAGAATGTCACTCTCTTTACTCTGTAATGTTGTTCTCCCTGCTTTTAAGAAATGGAAAGGGAAAAGGTTGCGGGTTGAAGCTTCACTGTTGTAAAGGCAATGACAAAACATTCCTCATAAAGGCAAAACATTCCCTTGCTGTGTGTTTGAGGTTTAAATAATGGCACTTTCCTGCTTCTAAGAAGCCAAGTGCATCCTCAGATGGTCTCTGCTAACATGTTTTAAGAAGACTTTTGTACATGTTGTGGTTGATGAGGAGTCTGAGCTTGCCTTTTTGGTTTCACCCCTCTTTCTCCTTCAAGTTGAAGTAGAAGGCACAAGGTATGACTACAGCACACTGAAAGCATGAGGCAACAGAAGGCCTGAGGTGGTGGAAACCAGAGGCAGGATCTCTGACACACAGCTCTGGAAATCATTTCATGTCAAAGCACTACTGGATGTGAGATGTGGTCTAATGTGTTTGCTCCCCAGAGACACAGACCCCAGAAACAGCGTTTAAAAGAACAATAAAAACACCCTAACCCTTGCTTTTGTGGGTGTTTTTTTTGTGATAAAAAGGCAATACTTATTTTCACATATTAGATAATAATAATAATCTTTTAATATGCTTTCACAAAAAAATTAAGAAAACATTTCTCTTGCATTAATTAAGTCTAAGTCTTCTATGTTTGACTGATTGGAATATCACCAGATTTCTGCCTCTCGCTTCTGGTTACGGTCATTAAAGGAACCTCTAAGATGCTGATTGCTAAGGTGCCTTAGATCCCCAGGAGGATGAAAGTAAGCTGCTGCGTTTCTTCAGAGGCTTAGACTGTGCAGTATATGATAGCTGGCATTTGGGAATTATCTGATAACTTTTTAAGGACTAGACTCACACCCACAAAATTCAGTTTGCATCTTCTAATCAGAGAGTGATCGGACTTCTTTGCATCCATTTCATGCCCATATTCTCCACATTTGTTAAGTATACTTAAATCATTGAGAAAAGCAAGCTATTGATCTAAGACTTCACTCTTCTTCTTCTGAATCAGGGATGGAGAACTAGGAACAAAAATCAAGTTAGTGTGGAAATAGCTGCAGTAAGTTGACAACTTAGATGTGTGGCTGAGCTGCTCTGCAAGCTCACCCTGTTGAGATAAGGACACACTGCAATAGGATAGTGTTGTAGAGGGTTTGTCATAACCCAGGTCAGGGTTGCACATCCCAGCTCTTCCATGAGCCTGACTTGAAAGTTCTTTTCTGTGGCTGGAGCCGTATTCCTGTGGGCTTCACTGTTGCTGTCTAGGATCGGTCATTTAAAGCTGAAGGACTCCAAAAGAAACCATGTAGCTGTTTACCTTAGCATCCTAAAAGATGACACGTGTAGACTGTCCTTTAGCATGAAGCTATGGTCTTCAGCTGTAAGCTTTGATTCTTTATGAAGTGCCTTTCATAAAGTATGGAGTGGGACCAGACATTGATTTTTAAATGGAATATGATTCAACGTAAAAGCGCCTGAGTCTGGCTGCCTCGCAGCTTTGTGGGAAACTCTGCATGGACAAGATTTGTCATTTCCTTCCCCCTTCCTGGTCTACCGTCCCTGAGCTTTTTCCCTTGTGAAGAAGTCTGCCTAGTAAAGCAAGGATTTGTGAGGATACACTATTGTTTAGCAAGGAGGCGGTGAAACAGATGCAGTTGCTGAAACTCAATGATAAGGTAATTTTCTCAGCCTTCCAGTAACTGTAAATGTGTTTGAAAGAGGATTCCCATGGCCAGTAGCAGTTGTTATTGAGTGTATCCACCTAGATATAAATTGGAGATCAACTGGTGGATAATGAAGCAGTGCAGCATGCCTGAGTGAACAGATTGAGCAGGCATCTGAGCTGTCCATGTACTAACCCACCAGAATGAGTCTGTTGCTCACAATTTTCTGGCAGATGTAGCCTTTCCATGTTGTGTCACAGCGATTGCTACTTGTTTATTGAGCTCCTGTGTGGTCCATGTCAGCTGAACATCTACCTCACAGTTGCAAACACATTACATCTCTGTAGCACCGTTTCGAGGCAGAGAATCCTGTTTACCAATTCCCATTTTAGTGCTGTAAGGGAATTCTAAATGACTTGCTGAAGGTGTTGTGGGAAACTTGGAACAGACTAGAAAATAAGAGATTTTGCTTCTAAGAGAGAGACTTTCTCTTTCTTCCTTCATAGCACCTAGCCAAATATTGCTCCTAGAAAAGATGCCTTGGGCTTAAATCATGGGAAGGGAATGTTTCCTGTATTATAGGAAGAATTTTCCCAGCTAAATAAATGTCTTGCTTTGCTGTTCTCTTGGAGCCAAATGTCCCAGTGATATTAATGCTGTGTCTTCTTTTGGCTGTATTAGTTGTGTATTTACCTCATTTAGGTAGAACACCATTTTCCCTGTAAATGAAGCTCAGTTTGCAGGTTGTTTTGTGATGGTTTTTGTTTCATTTTTCTGGGGGAAGGGTTGTTTGATTGTTTCTCATAGAGAAAGATCTGAACTTTTAGGAGGACCGAAGAAGGAGAATTCTTACCTCAGCCAAAATGGTCAATACTTCATGGTTGGGATATGCAACTAGAACATGTGAGACTACAGATCGTAGCCCTGGGATCTAACCTCCTTTTCCCACACCACACTCACTACCACTTGGCTCTTCTGAATGCCAACTTTTGACCTGTTAAACTTCCTCAGAACTGCACATGGGTTCATAACAAGCATTTTCCTTTGAACAGACTGGCTTTTTCAGGCCTTTTACCCCCAGGAAAGTGTTTGTGGAGAGGATATAATCAGACCTAATAGTCCTTAACAAGTGCTTCAGTCCTGCCATTTGGTGAAGGAGCGATGCAGTCCTGAAGCATTTGCCTGTTCTCACTGTAGTAATACTCCTAATCAAAGCCACCATGAGATGGCTGCTTTCTCCACCCTGAGGCATTCCTGGGTGCTTCCCTGGGAAAGTGAGTTGCTTTGGAGCTGTTAAAAAGGCACATGCTGTATAACACACCCTGACTTCCCAGGTGTGGAGCTGCTGAGCGTTAATGCCAATCGCGCAGCTCAAAATCACAGCTTTGCTCTTGAGATTGTAATAGTGTTAAAAAATTCAGCCTTGATCTCGATGAGAGCTCGAGTCCCTGAGCTTGTGTTGAAGCAGGGTCAAGGTTTTTAATTTGCTGGTTCTTCAGAGATGCTGAGAACCTTCAGTGGCAGCTGAAATGAGAGGGGGCTGCTCAGTGTTTTGGAAGGAAAACAGCGTGTGCATGTGTTGAGCTGCGATGTACAGAAGCCAGGATCTCTCGGGGCGTTGCAGTATCGAAGACGATGCCCCTGTAGTTGTTTCTTAATTAAACCCCAGATGCTTTATGAAGCTTCTTTTGAACTTCAGGACTCTGCTTTTCCTGAGCATATTTGAGACTTTCAGCCTGGAAACTCCTTGGAGCTTTCTGTTAAGGTATTAAGGGGAAGAAAACCAGTTGGTTGCCTCAAGCTGAGGAGGAAATGCTAGACCTGAAGGATTATCTCAGTGCAATGAATTTTAAAGACTTTTTGCTATACATTTGTGGAAAGCTATCAAAATGCTAATAGTTCTGCTGTCTTTTTAACCCTTTCAACATATGGAACTGTTAGAAGGGAGGTGAGAATGTCTTATTCAACTGCAAATTCAAGTCAGAAATTAAGTTTCAAGCAGCTTTTCATCCATTAGACACAACTTCTCCCAGTGATGAGGAAGAATGATTCATCCATCATTTGAACACACCAATTCTGTATGCTTAGTTGAGCATAATTAATGCTCAGTCTGCAGGTGGGGTGTAGGTTAGGTATTCCCTGCATCTAACACCCTACAGGAAAGGCTATAGCAAGGACTGATGAGCTTCCTCCATCTCACCTTTACAAAAAGTGAAGCTGGAACCAGGTTGCTGTGACTGGATGACTTCTGCAGCCCCTTTTTGGGGTGACTTTGGGTGCAGGATGGAGGCTTGGTGCTTCCCTACCCTATTTTTGGGATGCACACCCTGCCTGCAGTGTTGTGGCTGCCCCTGTTGTACAAGAGGTCTGTGTGGCTGGTTAAGCCTTCAAGGAGACAAGCAGGCATCTTTCCCTGGGGATTCTCTCTGTGTCTGTGAGGAACTTCTGTTCCATTTATTTAGTTTGTTGGCTGAGGTTTCTGACATGTTAGGAATGTCTCATTCAGCTCTGTGGAGATTGTGTTAATGCTCTGCTTTGGAGCTAGGTAAATACTTGGATAACTGGTGATACAAATAACTGAATTCGTGAGTGTTATTAAACCCATGAGACTCAGTCATTCCTTTAGCTGTCTCCTGACATATCTCAAGGCAATGGGTCTGTCTGTGCTTATCTATTTAATCAGGTCTAGCCAGGCAATTTCAGCCCCCAGGAGAGCCCATATCGCTGCCCTGCAGGGTTATCTTTGCCATTAGGGTTGTGGCTTTCAGGTTTCACTGTTTCAGTGTTTGGGTGGTTTAGGGTGTTTTTTAGGCATATTTACTGTTAAGTATTATCTGCCAGCTTACTTCCTATCTTCAGATCATCAGCGTTTTTCATTTTGCAGCTGAAGTATGGCTGCCAACACATACCACCCTGGGGCAGGAGCAAGGGAGCAATATAAAGAGGATTGCTGTAGGGATCTCTTTGGGGTTGGTACTAGGAGGACACCAGATGAAAGAAGGTGAAGGGACTAGATAGCAGTAAGAGACTGTGGAATAGGCTTTTCCTTTCTCATTCAGCATGATAAGTTGTTGCTTTGCTTGGGTCATCCTAAGGTAGATTGGATAGGACACAGGGGAAATCAGCGTTGGGGAAAACTGTTTTGACTTGGATTGTCTTACATCATATGAAGATATAGCTGGTGCATAGCGCACTAAGCATTGGGGTACTTGTGACATCTAGCATGGTTTAGCGAATCTGCTATTTGAGAAAGTGTATGTGTATTTATACATTTGGGAGAAGGAATAGATATTCTCCTCCTTCCTTGTTTTTTTCCCATCATGGTCAGTTGCCATCTGCTCACCAATCTCATTTATACTTAAAGGCTGTTTTCAGTGGGCTCTTCTTTCTCATTCTTACCTTTCTCAATGGATAGCTTTAGGTATTGCAAACAATACCTTTTAATAAGAAATTATTGCCCCTGAAATGTTTGTGGTCTCTGGAAAAACCTCTTTTTGCTGATTTAGTTACTTGTTTTCTTGTATGAAGTATATTTTGCTTCATCTTGAAGACTGAAGGTCACCTACATAAATACATGGCTCTTATCATGTCCATAGTTGTTTCGCAGACAAAAATCTTAAGATGTGCAACTGGTTTGCAGTTTGTTTGCTCTTTATGTGTGTAAAGAGCCTGAGCTGCATTCTTCTAACATAACCCCTTCTTCCATGCTAAAAGAGGGAATTGGCAGAGGCAAAAGTAGGATTTACAGAGGAATTTATGTCCATGACATATCAACCTCACTTCAGTGGTGAAGTATGAAGTTAATCTCTGCAGATTAAATACTAAACACCAATGCAAAACAAAATACTCTACTTTTTTCTGATGAAACATGTTGTTTAGGGTAGGGCTTTTGGTTGAGCCTGTGAAGCAGGTTGCTGGGCTGGATATGCTTGCATGGTGTGTGAAGGGTGTTTATTGGAAGGGGATGGGTCATGCTCTTTGATGGAAAGCAGTGCAGGTTTTGTTTTATTTAGGGTTGCCTTGATAGAGGTATTCCTGTGCAAAATAGAATAGACTAGGAAACTCGGGCTTCTTCCTTTTGTTTTTGTAATTACCTGCATAATTTAAAAGCCCTAATTCTCCTTTCTATTGACTGAATGAGGAAAGGAGGGGTGCTGAAAGGCTGGCTGTCAGAAAGCACTGTATAAAGCTTGCAAGGCCACATCTGTTGGCTTTGTTTGTATGTACTAGTCTGTGTTTCTGAGGTGAGAAAGGTGGTAGGAGATGCAGCTCATGATAGTAAACAAGCAAAGTTCCCTGTTTGCTCAGACTAGACATATGTGCTCTCCTATTGGAGAAATAGAGGTTTGGCATACTGGAGTTGTTATGCCCTGAGAGATTTCAGTCCTCATTGTGGCAGTAATTATTTCAACCAAGAAGCCTCATAGTTTCGGATTCCCAAGACTGAAGACACCTTGCCCCAGGTTATGCACCAGCAGGATGGGTAGGTCACATTCTGGGAAAGGGAAGGTGCTTGGTTCAAACAGAGACTTGAAGTTAGGCAGAAAAGGTATATGAACCTGTCTGCAGGTGCTCAGTCAAATTACAAGCTGTTGGATGAGCTGTGGTTGGGTCCATGTGTGGTCTTAGCCCATGGCAAATAGAAGGTTCGGCAATATAGCTGCTAAATTAAATTATCTCACATCAGCTGCAGGAGATGAGCACATGAATTGCTACCACAGCTCACTTGATGTACAGCCTACTGGTACTCCAGTAGTCCATATCCTTATTGGGGTCTCCACTTGAGTGTCCTGGTGATCCAGCAATAGGTAATAGCCAGTTGCTAGGAGAAGAAAGATTTAGTTGTGCCTTCTAGTAGAGAATATTGCCTCTAAGTCTCACATTTGTAGTGTGTGGAGTTCAGGCTGCTGAGTTTGGGGTTGATGGAAAGACAGTTTTTCAGCAACCTGCTTAAAAAAACATGTATTTTTGCCTTTTCCAGCGGTTGTTGACTCCTTTGCCAGTAGGGAGGTCCTGTTCCCTGTAACAGGCACTGGTGCCAAAGACATTTTTGTTCTCTTGGGAATGTGCTTCCTGAACGGTTCCTTTCATCTGCAGTGAATTCTTGTGCTTTAAACACAGGAAACATTACTGGGTGTTTTTCCAGATATCTGTGAGAGCTCTGTTTTTTTAACCGAATTAAAGTTGTCCCATTTGATAGCAGATCAAGCAGCAGTGTCCTCATCTTCAGTTGCTTTGTCTGTAGGTTCTGTACCATTCCTAGGTACTGAATGACTTGGTCTTGCCCAAGCCTTGGCATCCTGGAGCCATGCACACCTCTAGGAGAGGGGAAGAAAGGTTTGCTCAGAGCAGATGTTGAATCATTTGCCCTCCCAAACTTGTCTTGACAGTGAACATGCCCATGGTGTTGGACAGCACTTTTGGCAGTCCCAGTGGTTATCATCAGAGCGGTTTGGTGTTGGTGATGGAATACTGGCAGCACCACTGCAGCGTTATGGAGTCAGGGTCACAGATGCTTCTGTGTTCTTGTGATTTGGCTACACATCCTGTTTTCTTCCACACCAGGGCTGAAATCTCCTGTTATTGGCTGCTAAAAGCTTTTAGGCTGGAAACTGTCCCATTCCCATCATCTCCGAGCAATCGTTCCAGCTTGGCCCCCTTTTTCCTAGGCTCCAGTCTTTCTCCTTTACTGGGATTTTCTGGAAACCAAGGTCAGAATGTATTTCTTAAACATACATGAGGTTTAGCATCTGTTGTTTGTGACACAGACCATTGCACATGGAAGAATACATGTGCAAGCTCATGCACAACCAGCTTTCACTGCACAATGAACATGTGGTTAAATGGGAATTAGAATTAATACTGGATTTAAGGTTCTTGTAGCTGGCTGGTAATAACCTAATCTCCTCAAAGGCTGCAGGCAAGTTGGCAGCATTCAGCTCAAGGCCGTTGTTGTTTGCAAAACCTGAAAGAAATTGAATTTTGATACTAAGAACACTTTAATCAGAGCCTTTCAGGGCAGTATATGCTCTCCCAAGCCCTATCTCAAAGGCAGCCTTTTAATTTCTTCAGCGTATGACAGTCACCAAAGCTTCTAGCTCTGATGGGCATTTGACAGTAATATTTTTTCATTTCCTTCTGTAGGAGCTTAGGGATTCTGATTGGTTTTGAGAAATGTATAAATTGCATTCCACAAGCTGATATACCGAAGTCTCTGCATAGGCAGAGCGAGACGTGTCCATGAAGGGCAGCAAGCACTCCCCACTTGAAGTGTTTAGAATGCTGAATGTCCTTCAGGTAAGGAGGCTCAAGAGGCCACAGAAGTGTGCAGCTCCTTGGTGTGATGTGGTCAGTGCAGTCCAGCCTGGCTTGTTTGTTGCTGTGGTAGGGATGACTGGTGAGAATTGCGTTGGTGAGTCTGTGCAGGTTATAAAATGAATCACTGCAGCTGATATTAAAGCCCATGCTGCAAGGCAACGTGTTTTAAGATGAACTGATCTTGCTTCTCCTGTTTACTGTGGTTGCAATGCAATTTTCTGTGTGCCTGGTCTCTACTGAAAGTCATTCAGCTATCTAAATAACTTGTATCTTCAATTAAACCTTGATGAAGGTAGAATTCATGCAGGCTTAGTCTTGCATTCTCAAATAGGGCTTTTGCTTTTGATTCCTTGCTTCCAGCCTTCTCTTGGATAGTGGTTTTGATAGGTTCTGCCCAAACTTTGAGAGCTGGCAATTGCAAAATGCTTTTCCATCTGCATCACTGCTAGTGGTGCCTGCCAAAGTGGTGTGTGCTTACTGTGTCTGCTTTTCCTTTGTTTTAAACCAGCAGCCTATCTTTTGCAGAAGGTATCAAAGGTCTCTATAGTATGACGATGTATGCCACTGTCAGTCAAAGTCTCTCTCTGAGCCACCAAGACTGGAAGGAGCAGAAGCTTATCAACTAGATTTGAGTGGAAAGCTTGTCCTGATGTTGATACAATTCAATAGCCACACTGCCAAAAAGAAAATGACTTGTCTGCAGAGGTGATGAAAAGTTCCTTTATCTAAACCTGAACACACTCCATCAATTTGGTTTTTTAAAAGCCTATTTATTCAGCCCTCACCCTGATAGATTTCTTTGGATTGTTATTGCTGCTGCTGCTGTATTAGTCCTCCTCACTAAAGTTGCCTTTCCTCTCACTGTTGCCTTATGTTATCAAATAATCCTGTTAATCTCCTTAGATAATCTTTAAAACTCTTAGCTTCAAGCAGGACATTTTTTCTCAGGTATGAAGTTTCTTTGCATACCTAAAGTCACCTGGCTCTCAGGATGTGCCATTGAGAAGCACACTGAAGTTTTGCTTCCCAAGGCTCAGGCCCTGTGTGATGGCTTGATTCAGGTTTGAAAGATGGTGACTTAATTGATTATTGCAAATATCTCTGCCCCCATTGTTCTCAGAGAATAGGAGAGTGTCAGAAACATTAGGTCAATTGGAGCTCAGATCTCTGCAGGGGCTTGCAAGTCCCTTAAAGCACAGGTTTGCTGAAGGCAGGTCAAGGGGAATGTTTCTGGTTTACTCTGTGTTGTGTTTTAAAAGCCATAAGCCAGGCAAATCTTTGGTCTTTCAGCTCCATTTCTTCTTATCTTCCACAGGGATTAATGGTAAGGAAAACTGGACAGAGAGGGAACCCAGAGGAGTCTGGCACTCAGCAGCAAAGGTTGGTAGATGCATGTACTGTATTAGCACAAGGTTTGGTTTGGTTAGTGAAAAGCATCCAGCTTTCCCTGACTCCAGAAGATCTTAGACCTCTGCAGGAGCCAAACAGCTTGGTTGAAGGCATGCAGCAATTCATGGAAGTGCCTCGTAAGCATCTTAAAACTGTTGCTTTGCTCAGCATTGGGACTTCCTGTAGGTTTTGGTCCAGGGTGTGGTGGGAGGTGACAAAGACTGCTTAGAACAACACTCTACGATGAGACAGTTGTGAAGCTCGGTTTTGTCTAACCTGTGAAAATGCAGGAGAATGTGCATTAATGCTATTGCTCACCAGCTGTAGCCTCTAGGAAGCAGACAGGGAGCTACTGAACCCCTCTGAACAGAATTAGGGGTGAGGGCAATATCTGTGTAACTTCACCTTGTGTTAGTTGTAGAAGTAACCTGGAGAAGAACAAGCACAGTGATAGTGTTTTAGAAACAAACAACAACCAAACCAACCAAGAAACAAAACAACAAAACCCTCTCAGACATCAGCAGAAAGAGTCTACCCCATACTTCAAGAGGACTCAAGTTCTCATGCTGTCTGGTTTGAACTGTGCAACTATTAGGTGTGAAAGAAGTGGCGCGTTGACCTAGGCATTAGCTACTACTTGTACCCTTACACTTAGATTAAGCACTCCTTGAAGTCAAGAAATTTTTGATGGCTGGCTTGGCCAAAACAGTGGTATTATAAGAAAAATACTGTTCTCTGCCTCTTCTTGTAATAGCTGGTAGAGATGTATGGGTGTGAATAAACTGCTCTCTTGCTCAGGTACCTTAGAGATCCCAGAGTGATAGACATGTGTCTTATGAATGTGTAGTGATGATTTATTATTCTTTCTTCAACTGAGTCAACTCTGTGCACAGCAGTGAGGCTGACAGAGGTCCTTCACATGCACCAAGGAAGCTGTGGCTGCCCCATCCCTGGCAGTGTTCAAGGCCAGGTTGGACGGACCTTGGAGCAACCTGCTCTAGTGGAAGGTGTCCCTGCCCGTGGCAGAGGATTGGAACTGGATGAGCTTTAAGGTCCCTTCCTATACAAACCACCCTATGATTCTATGATTTGAAGCTGTAGCTGCAAGATAACTCTGCTCAGAGCAGACCCGACAGATGATGATGTGCTCGTCAAAGCATTACCTGTGTTCCCTATGGAACTTCAGGCAATACCACCCCAGCCAGCACAGCTCCACCAACACTTTTTCTGTCAAGATTTCCCAACTGCGTCCAGGAATGCAGAGCCCTGTGCTCTGCTGTGTCCTGCCCAGCTCCCTGTCCTGTTGAACGTGGTGGGATGATCTGTAAACACTGCTGTGTGTTCTGATGGTAAACGCATGCAAGCTGCTTGTGCAGCGTTACTCATTTATACCCCTTGCAAGCTCAGCTGCTGCTTTATCACTGCTGATAAGCGGGTGCGTGATCCGAGGCAGAGCCCTCAGCCAGAACCGAAGGCAAGGCAGGAGTCCCACGTGCATAGTTTGGGGGCAGCTCGGTTTCTTTCCTGATAAGCCTGTGCCTCTTGCGGCAGTGCAGTGTGCGCTCCTTTTAAACTGTAATCATAATCCTCTTTGCAGCCAGCGCTGCTATCCCCACAGGAAGCATTAGCAATATCACAAAGTGTGGAGACTTCATTGTTTTCCCTTAATCTGCAAAGGGAGCTGAGACAAGACAGAGGAAACTTTAACCTATTCCGTGCCTTGGTGGTAAATAATTAGGTTTTAACTGAGTGGGAGAATGGGGGAAGCCTCTTAGTTAAGATAAAGTGAGTGCAAGGCTCATGGGCTTATCTTGCTCTGTGGAATTCGGGAAAGGACGTGTCCTTGAATTCGCCTGTCTGGCTGGTGTGCCCTGGTTTTGTGTTTAGGAGGAACAAGTCTAATAGAGCTGCCCTAAGTGATTGCTGGGTATAAGGCATCTCTTGCCAGGAAACGTGGTAGTTATGTTTCTGTTTAAGGTCCTTGAACATTTAAGGTCCTTGAACAAAAGGCTGTGGATGCTTAATAACGTGAAAATATGGGTGGGTGGGATATGGAGAAGGTTAATAGGGCTGACTAACCAAGGAGAGAAACGCCAAGGACATGGTGGCAGTAGAGGGAAGCAGAGCAGCCCCTTTCTGCCATGTTAAAGTTAACTTAGTCAACACTGACAATTCTGAGGTACATGTAAGCTGTGTCTGCTGAATCATAGTCATAGAATGGCTTGGGTTGGAAAGGACCTTAAGATCGTCCAGTTCCAATCCCCTTGTGAAGGGCAGTGATACCTCCTACTAGACCATGACACCCAGTGTGACTCTAGGGTGTGTTGGTGGGCAAGTCCATGTGCTGTGTAAGTGCTGCCTAGACCTCAACCCATCATGAGGGTGGACTTGCTTTGGGAGTGCTTGTGGGTGGGAATTCTCTTTGGGTCAATGCTTCCCGATCACAAACTTCTCTTCGCAAGCTGCCTGCTGTTGAAATCTTTCTTGTCACAGCTACAAAGGGAAAGCAGAAGTGGGACTGCAGTGGAGGTGTCCTGGCCTAGCGCAGTGGGGTGCAAATTCGGTGCACAGATTTGGCATGGTGAGCAGTCTGCTTGCACGTGTGGAAGTCCTTTAATCCAAAACATGACAAGAGCAGTGGAGCAAAACAAAAGCCTCTCAAAAATAGCATGAGATAAGGATCTGGAGAATTTGCTTTTTATTTCTCTCAAGAGTCCCTGGAGACTTCTTTTAAGGGAAGAAATGCAGCTTCCAAGGTTGAGCCGCCTTTTTTTCCCCCCTCTTTTCCCCCAGACTTCAAAGGCAGTCAGCTGAGAGCTTCTTAGGAATGTTACATCTGTTGAGAGCAAACGTGGCTCCGAGAGAAGGCGCTTTTTCCTCTTCCAAAGCGCCTGAGGTTTGTACACGAATATCCTTGAGAGTGTGGTAAACAAGACACAACCTCAGTGGGGATGGATGGCGCGCAGCAGGGAAGGGTGGAGAGCCAGCCAGTGGGAGCAGTTTTCTGCAGAGGCATTTAGTTGAAATACAAGTTGTATTTTCCTCCTGCCTTAATAGAGAAGCTTTTGATGTCTGGGCCTTTAAATAAGAATTGATTTGGAAGCTGGAACTTGAGCAAATGGGCTGAAACGTGAACTCCAAATGCCTGCCTGCTCCTCCTCGAACTCTTAGCTCGTGTTAGCTTTGTACCTGCTGACACATCGTCTTTTTTGCTTGTTAAATAGCTTGTCCTTTTGCTTTCAATTTGTACCAAAGAGTGAAATCAGTTTTGTTTTCCAACTTCTAACTATTCCTTCGCTGACTGATCCAAAGCCCCTTCATCGCCAAGAGGCTTTGGATCAGGCACTTCATATGGCAGTGCAAGCAGGTGGGCTTAAGGGATTGGACTGAGTTTTAACACCACTCTGCCTGTAGTAGGTGCGAATTTATAGCAGATTTTGATGACAGCTGATGTGTGGCATTGCTGAGGATGTTTGGAAATCCTCCCCAATATAGGACTCTGGGACAGGATCAGGTCTCAGACAGGCGTTGTGTATAACTGCCTCTTCACATCTCCAAAGTGTAACTGAACTGCAAATGGTTTTCACACCAATTATTTCCCTCTTGCTTTTGAATAGAACTGGGGGGGGGTTGTTTATCCCATTTCCCTGGTGCAGCTGAAACTCAGAGCAGCAAGCTTGTGCTGAAGCTGTTGTTTCCCTCTGCACGTTTCCCATAAGGAGGCCAAGGAGTGTGAGATTTGTGATTCAGTGTGTGGCTTTGTCACATGCACGCTCAGGCTAAAGATGATAGAAATCTTGGTGCTGCCTCACTTGAAGTTGGGTAAGCGTGTTTCATTTATTGCTTTTGTGGGTTTTTCTTTTAAACAAGGCTTCTTAAATGAAGAAGAGCAATATTTAAGCTTCTGAGCAAATAAGCAGAGAACCCTGGCTTCATCTTGACTAATCTGTTTAACCTTCATCAGCCCAAATATTTACTCGAGGCATTAAATATCCAGGCAGTGTCATTCTGATGCTAAAATTCACGCACTGAGAATGCTGTAGATTGACTAATCCTGCAGAATTCCAGAAATCCCTGTCTGTATAAATAAACTTCTTATATGAAGGATTATAACTAAATAAATGCGGTGAATTCAGATCAGCGAGGCAGAGGTATAGCAGCTGGCCCTCTTCTTGCGCTGCTTGCTTATGTATTTTTATAAGGATATTCTTCTTAGTCTAAATAGATGTGTAAAGAAAAGTGCAAATACTGAAGCACGATGCTGTCAAATAGTGCAGGAGTTTACCTCTCTGCCTCTTTCTAGCAACTTTTCCTGTATCAGTTTTCCAGTTGCCATCAGTCATTACCCAGGCTGTTGAGATTGTTGCTGGTTTTGGGCATGGCATTCCTGGTGAATCTGGGGTTTGTAGGTCTTTGTCAAAACTTGTTTGTAGAGGTTTGGCATATGCAACCTCCTGAGCAGTTTGGCTTCTGTCCTCTTACTGTATTATTTATTCTGTCTTTGTGAGATTTAAATGCTGATTTACCTGGGATCCTTATCTCAGTGAAGTTCTGTTATTACTCCTTGATGGTGCCCTATCTGTTACTGGACCTTGTTCCAAGAGGTGAAGGCTGTAAACACGAAGGGAAAGGGGTTAGTTGGGCTATTGTGAAGGCAACAATTAAAGACTGGGATCAAGATAGAGAAGTAAAATCCAAAGTGTTTGAGGACTTTCCAACAGCATTGTTCATAAGGTTCATGGGAAGCTAATGTGTACTCTGCTATAGTAGACTGCAAAAATGAAATAGGAGGAAAAATATCATGATGGAGTTGTTGCCTATCAACAGGCAAGGGTCCCAGACAATCATAACCCATAAGATTCTCTGAAACAGTAGAAAACTACTCAGCCTGCTCTAGTGGAAGGTGTCCCTGCCCACGGCAGGGGTTGGAACTGGATGAGCTTTAAGGTCCCTTCCAACCCAAACCATTCTATGAAAACCAGAAGGAAGAGGTTGCCTAACTGCTGTTTTGTCAGGAAGATGTCTAGTCCTGAACCTGTGGTGTTCTAACAGAACATTCTCCCTGATTGAAAGGGACCAGGAAGGGAAGAATTGCACCTCACTGTACTAGACAACATGCTCCTTAGGGAAATTCCTTCTCTGTCCCATGCTGGGTTAGTCAGTCCTTTTAACCCTGTATCTGGGAAAGAATCACAGCAGCTAGACAGCTAATCTCATTTCTGTCCTCAGATAAGATTGTTATCAGAGTAATTGTCTGTTTGCTCCCTTTCCTAAGTCTAATCAGAGTGGACTGTGCTAATACCTCCTGGAGCAGAGGAACCTGGATGCTGATTGCTCTCAAAAGAAAGAGAAAATCCTCAGTGTATATTTAACGTAAACTTCAGTTTTCTTAGACGTTCACAGGGAAAATCAACTGGGAATAACTTGCTCAGGCTTGTCCTGCACATTTCACAGTCATATATTGGTTCTGGTTTGAAATCTAAGTTCAGGCAGGCAAGTTCATGTAGCGCATGCTGTGGTGAGGCTTTCAAAAGATAGTGCTGTGCACTTGTGGAACTGGTACTTTCCCAAGCCCTGGGACAGAGCAAGTTCATGTCTGCAGAGTATAAATCTTCTTAGATGCTGCGGTTCCAGCCAGCAAATTATTCTGAACAATTAGTGCCTTTTCCCTTATTTCAAAGCATGTTATGGGGGTGGGTGGATTTTGCTGGTGGGTATAAAGGACACTAAAAGATACTGCTTTTTCATCTATCCTTCAAGTTGAGACTAGAGCTTTCTCTTGATGTGTTTACCTGACGAAGTGTATGTACTGTTTGGTTTGTTTCTAGTGGTGAGCAAACCATAGTAATGCAGCACTCCAGAGAGATACAGAAATGCCGTGTGCTCCTCCTGTGATATGGGTGAGGAAGACACAGAGGTACCATGGACTGCTATGGGAGTTGCTAAAGCAGGGTTGTATGGATAGAATAGAATCATAGAATCAACTAGGTTGGAAAAGATCTTTAAGATCACCAAGCCCAGTCTTTACTCCAACATAAGATAAGGAGGTCTGTGCTAAAATCACAGTTGCTACTAGCTGATTTAGTAGACCTTACTTGGAGTATTGTGTGCAGTTCTGGTGTCCTTAACATAAAAAGGACATGGAACTGTTGGAACAAGTCCAGAGGAGGCCATGAGGATGATCAGGGGCTGGAGCACCTCCTGTATGAAGATAGGCTGAGAAAGTTGGGGCTCTTCAGCCTGGAGAAGAGAAGGCTGCGTGGAGACCTCAGAGCAGCCTTCCAGTATCTGAAGGGGGCCTATAGGGATGCTGGGGAGGGACTCTTCATTAGGGACTGTAGTGATAGGACAAGGGGTAATGGGTTAAAACTTAAACAGGGGAAGTTTAGATTGGATATAAGGAAGAAGTTCTTTACTGTGAGGGTGGTGAGGCACTGGAATGGGTTGCCCAGGGAACTTGTGAATGCTCCATCCCTGGTGGTGTTCAGGGCGAGGTTGGACAGAGTCTTGGGTGCGATGGTTTAGTGTGAGGTGTCCCTGCCCATGGCAGGGGGGTTGGAACTGGATGATGTTAAGCTCCTTTCCAACCCGAATTATTCTATGATTCTATGTGATTTCTGGTCTGGGTTACTTCTCCGAGCTCCAACAGCCAGCCTGGTATGAAAAGCAAAACATGATCCCGCCCTTAGTGGTGTTTCTGGTGTAGAGATGTTGTCTGGCTCTATCAGACCTGAATCCCTTGATACCTTAACGAAGCTCTATAGCTTTCAAGTGATATCTAAAGAAAACTTACAGGGTAAGGGCATACCACTGAAGAGAGCACTCATAGCTGCTGAACTTGCATACCTTGTATGTGAGAGCCACTGAGACTGTCTGATTCAATCAGGCTTAAAAGGTGTTGAATGAAGTGGGTTCTTTCAGGCACATGTAAAAGTCATCTTGGGGACCTTGAAATGGGGATGGCCACAGCTGCTTCTAGCCTAATGTGGCTTGGCGTGCTTAGTGGGGATATTCTCTACAACTTTTATTGCATAGTTTGCTGCTTCCCGCTCCATTAGGCTTCAAATCACTAATTGCAGTGGTAGTTTCATGGCTGTAGTGTCCCTTTTAGAAGGGACCATAACCACTTTATATTGCTGAATGACTTAGCTGATGTTGCTCTCCGGTTTACAAGGAGAGAAACAGAACTGCAGAAAGGGGAGGAAAAAAAATATAAAGAGGTGTAAAAGCTGATTTTTTTACTCTTGACTATACTGCATTAAGGCAATGCCGGGGATTGTTTAGGGAAGTGCTTCTGGAACTGTAATTAATGCAGCTGCATCACCATGGTTAGTAAACAGAGCTTTAAGCAGGTAGAATGAAGTGTCCAGAGTGCTGCAGTGGTGCTGGAGCACCTCTGCTCTGGAGCCAGGCTGAGAGAGCTGGGCTGGGTCAGCCTGGAGAAGAGAAGGCTCCTGAAGGGGAGACCTTAGAGCAGCTCCAGTGCCTGAAGGGGCTGCAGGAAACCTGGAGAGGGGCTTGGGACAAGGGCCTGTAGGGACAGGACAAGGGGAATGGCTTGGACCTGCCAGAGGGGAGACTGAGATGAGTTCTTAGGCAGAAGCTCTTCCCTGTGAGGGTGCTGAGGTGCTGGCACAAGGTGCCCAGAGAAGCAGTGGCTGCCCCATCCCTGGCAGTGTTCAAGGCCAGGTTGGACACAGGGGCTTGGAGCAACCCTGTGGCAGGGGTTGGAAGTGGATAAGCTTTAAGGCCCCTTCCAACACAAACCTGTCTGTGATTCCACATTTGGATGTGTGGCTTCATGTGGGTTTTGTTGTGGGTATGTTTTGCATTTTTTTCACTTAAGTGTGTTTTTGGCAGACTTTGGCCCTTTAACGGGCTCTCATGCTATCAGGCCCCCCAGGTACGCATACATAAAATGTGCTTTGTAGTCTGGATTACAGTTTGGTGTTCACTTTCTCTGTGAGCAATTCGTACTCCAGGATCTTGTCTCCAGCTGTTCTTTTTCTGTAATGGCACTGATGCCTGTGTTGTGATTTACTTTGCTGCTTCTGCTGGCGTAGCACTCGGGAGCCATCCTGATTCGCTGTGTCACTCCCCATTGTTGGGGTGTTGGTGGTGAGGTTGTACATTAAGGAGCTGTTGGCTGATTGATGAACAGCATGTTTTTGGAGGCTGGAGCAGCTTTTTTTTTTGGGGGGGGGGGCGGTAATGAGCTGCAGCCTCTGCCTGCTCCCTGTCCCCAGTGTTAGCCCCATGCAGTGCCTGCAGCAGAAAATACAGCCATGCGCCTGTTCCTTTACCTCATTCAACTTATTGCTGCGTCTGCTGTGTTTAATGCTGCACTCAAGTCTGTCACCCATGGTACTGCTTATTCAGTGCATAATAACTATTTTGAAGCCATAACTTAAATCACAGAATCCCAGATTGGTTTAGTTTGGAAGGGACCTTAAAGCTCATCCAGTTCCAACCCCTGCCATGGGCAGGGACACCTTCCACTAGAGCAGCTTGCTCCAAGCCCCTGTGTCCAACCTGGCTTTGAACACTGCCAGGGATGGGGCAGCCACAGCTTCTTTGGGCACCCTGTGCCAGTGCACTCATAGTGAAGAATCATTCAATTCTTAACAATATGTTCTGGCATATAAGTATTACTTGCATATTGCAGATGATAAAACATAAAAGTCCTAAACCCTGGAAATTCCTATTAATATATATGTGCAAAAATATTTGACTGTATTTGGAGAGAAGGTGGTAATAACTACCCAACAATAGACCTAAAGGAACAGGACAACCAGGATGTGTCATGGTTGATGTTCTAGTCCCTTCACGCTGTACCATGGACTGACCCACTGGTTTACAGAATGTTGAGTCACAGACCATAGAATCACAGGATGGTTTGTGCTGAAAAAGACCTTAAGATCATCCAGTGCCAAACCCCTGCCATGGGCAGGGACACTTCACACTCAACCATGTCACCCAAGGCTCTGTCCAACCTGGCCTTGAACACTGACAGGGATGGAGCATTCACAACCTCCCTGGGCAACCCATTCCAGTGCCTCACCACCCTTACAGTAAAGAACTTCCTCCTTATATCCAATCTAAACTTCCCCTGTTTAAGGTTTAACCCATCACCCCTTGTCCTATCACTACAGTTCCTGATGAAGAGTCCATCCCCAGCATCCCTATAGATGCTCCTTATCAAAATTAACAGGTAGGGTTTTGATCCTTAAAGGTGGTTGTCTTGGTCTAATCTGAGTGTTCCCTGGTGAAGGGATACTTGTGCTATTTATGAAAGTTCACTATTAAACCAAATGCTAGCAAAGCAAGTGTAGTATGAACATACCTCAAGTTCCTATTATTGCTCTGCCAGTTACTATAAACACCTTTTCTAGGCTCTATTAGCAAGTGAACAGCAGGGATGTCAGATTGCTTTCAGGCCAAGGTAGTCAGCCTGGTCTTGCCGTGGCCAGGAGTACATGACATGACCAAGGTATTCCTGTGTTTGAGCTGATCTAATGACAGGTTTCTCCCTTGCCTCTCCTGTCTGCAATGCTTTTGTTTAGTAGCAGTTGGAGATGTTGTTGGGATAATTAAGTAATCCCTGTAAAGTAGTCCTACTCAGCCATAGGAATGGCCATGCATAGTGTGAACAGAGGTAACCAGCCTTGCTATATAATAGTTCTAACAGATAATATTGTGAGAGGTTTGTAATGGAGGCCAATAACACAGAAATCTTTGGTATGGGAGGAGGAAGGGAGAAGATTGATGCTCTCCTAGCTCTGTGAATTCGACATGCTGAACTAGAAGTGCCCTGAGAACCTTTCAGTAAGGGACCCTGGCCAGGAGATCATTCTTCCAGCTCTGTTTTCAGCTCTCTCTGCCTTTGAGATCTGTACCTGAACAAGGACTTTGGTCACCTCCTTCAATAACAAAAATTGACAGCTAGTTTCGCTAGGGCTTTTTGCTTCATATTTGCTGCTGCTTCCCGTCATTAACAACAGTGAAGTGGCATGGGGTGAAAATCAGGTCTAATTTGGGAGCTTGATTGCCTGTGTAATAAGCTTCTCTGTTATTCTTTGGCAGGAGAAACAGCTAATATGAATTTTTTGCTGCCACTCTGCATGGGCCATGTAACACCATCCAAGTTAATCCCGCAAAATTATGTTCCATTATAAATCTCTCTTCACAGATGAAGTAGGTGCAATTAGGCAGAGAGGTCCAGAACCATTATAACAAACACGAAAGAAGCTCTGAAGGACAAAAGCAGGCTGCCTGCGCATCACAAAGTGGTGTACATAGCATATTGCCAGTCACCTCCAGGAGACAAGCTCCTTGGCCACAGTGGGATTGTTTGGCAGTGACAATATGTTCCGAGTTGTCCAAGTTCAAGTTCTACCGTTTTTTTGTGAGCACAAGGTGTAGGATCTTCGGAATAATTTGAGGTTATTTATGTCATTTCTCCCTCATCTCTTTTCTTCCAAGTACACACAGAATATTTAATGTTGTTATTCCTGCCTGAGCCCTGGGAAATCAGAAAAGATCATCAAGACCCTGGTAATAGGCTGACAAAATCCCCAGCATATTTAATTAGAGATTATTCTTTTGATGTTTAGGTTGATTTTGATGCTTGTTTTTGATGCTCTTGTTCAGTATACAGAAGGTTACCCAACTTCCCTGCTTTCATGAATGTCAAAGACCCTCAAGGTTTAAACGTACTACTGTGGTTAAATTGCTTTAATTTCTTTTTAAGTTTAACGTTAAATTCTTTTTGGCTATGGAAAATGGAACTGCCACCCCAGCTGTAACATTCTGACTATGCTGGGCAGGGCTGTGCAATGACTGACTTTCTACACCCCATTTAGAAACCCAGTTTATAACTGGTACCTGCTGAAAGTTCATTCCTGCCCCTTTCTGGATGGGCATGATAGCAAGTGACTTAGTTCCTGTGACTTTTGCCTTAAGTTTCTTTGGGGTGCTGATCAAATGCTATCAAGTCAACACTGAGAATGGCACAGGCTACGAAGTGAGAATTTTGTTCCAACCAATGAATAGGGAGATTCTCCTATTAGAAGTCCCATAAAAGATACAATGTGTGGAGCTGCATAGATTGAGGTTTATCTACCTGTTTCTGAGCATAAAGCTTTAGTGACATTGAAAATCCATTTAGTCGTCATTCAACTAAACTTCAGTTAGGTCAAACCTTTTTGGTCAAAGATGGTGATTTTTGTTTTCTCTTTGCTGTCTGCAACCAGTCTGAAAGGTTTTATTTGCAGAAATATTTAGTTTGAATTTGATAGAATTCATTTAAGGAAATCTGCAAAACTTTCACTTTAAATGTATCTGCTTACATAGCAGTCAAACGTGTTACAATCACAGGGATGGGGTGCACATGAGCTGCATCCAGTTTTATCATGAAGAGCATGACATAGCAATATGGTTTGCTGTAGAAGGCCACTTTTTGTTCAGATCTAGCTTGTTAAGCAAAGGGGGAAATATAAATGAGAGCTGCCTGCATACAGGGTATGACTATTCTACACATCAATCATTTGTTGCCTTGTTAAATTCACCTGTCCAAAGGGTAAATAGCTACCTGGTGTACTATCGGCTCCGTCCTCTTTCATGACAAGAGGAGATGTGTGTTCTTCTCTGACTTGCACAACCTTCTGTGAGCTTGAGTATCATGCAGGCTGCTGTGTTCTCAGAGCTGTGCAATGAATCATCACTTACTGCATGGAGCCCAACGTATCTGATCCTTCTTGAGCATTCTGTGGCTGCTGATTGCAAGGGAGCCTTCTAGACTCCTCTTGCAGTGTTGTGCCAAGTAGCAGCAGGAGCTTACAGCACTTGATCACAGGCTGCATGTGTTGTTCTTCCCCAGTGTTCCTATGTTTTCTCAAAGTGTATTCTCCAAACATGCTAAAATGTCTAAGGAAGGGGTCAAAGTGCTTGCAATGTTGGAGTAAAACAGGGGTGAGGTCACCACCCAGTTCTTACTATTGCCAATAATGAGTTATTGCATCATTCGTCAGCTGCATGTGAGAAAAGGGTAGGGAAGCAAACTGAGGTTTTTGTAGATGATAGAATCTCCAACTGTGGCACTGAACCACGGAGTGAAATGCGAACGAACAATGCATTGACGTCAGGCTGTCTTGATGTGACTGAGAGACGTTTTGTCTGGGAATACAAGAACTGGAATAAATCACTAACTGGGTCTTAACAGCCATGGTGGTTTTGGCCTCGTTTCTGAACTTGGAGATAGACAAAGAATGCAACACAGCATCTCGTTTTCAAATGTGTGACCAACCACTAACAGGATCCTAACACATGCTGGAGTCTACTGAGATAGAAGTCTTGACAAGCTCCAAAACAATGAATTACACTTGACAGCTGATGCTGGAATATGGGCCACGCTTAACCACAGGAATGGTTTTCTCCGCCTGCTATACCAGAACAACTTCAGGCTGCTGTTTGGGGGTGGCAGAGAGAATTCAGCTGCTTTGCACACCAGACAGCTTGAGCAGCGAATAGCTACCATACACAGAATCCACCGTCTCTCGTGAGGGATGTGACTGGGAAGTAGCTGACTTCTGAAAACAAGCTCTCTGCAGATACTTCTTCCCACCCAACAACAAAGGTCTTGTTTGGGAATGCTTTTTGGCAGCGGTCCTTGTGACCCCCCTGGGAAACACACTGTGCATTTGACTTGCACTCACCAAAGGAAAGAGCGAAAGTAACACAGCTGTAGTGATTTACTACCAAGTTTTGAGGCTAATTGCCTCATATGTTTAATTAATAACTGACACATTCTGTCCCTCAAAGAGCTTGGAGAACTTCCATCTGGACCCCTAGTGATTACAGCCTGGAAGCCATCCCTGTAATTAAGGAGTAGGCTATAGGAGGCCTGTTCCCATTATGGGCAATTATTGTGCTTGCTACTTTTTCCCTCCTTTCTTATGAAAGGACTGAGAAAAAAGGTCTCAAAGACTAATCTGACATAAAACCCTGACTGAAGAGGTGCTTTGTGCTGCCCCATGGTAGAGTGATGGGGTTATGTTTTGGTGCCAGCAGTCTTTCTTTCAACAGGCTGCCAGGAGGCAGGTTCTCCAAACAGCAAAATGTGTCCTGCACCACATTTGTTGGTCAATATTAATTGCCAGTGGAAGAAGCAGAGTTTTGCCAAGAACTGGGCAACTGGATATTCCCACTGTTACTTCTCTATCTCTCCCAGCTTCAGACATTCACTAGGTTTGACTTGACAGCTGCTCATCTACGAAGGATCCGGCTGGCTCGGAAGCCCTCCGAGCAGAGGATGCTGTGTCTTTAAGCCTTCCATACAGTGCTGAAATGTTATGACAGAGCATCTCACAGGGGGATGCGGTTTCCATGGTAACCCCACACTGTAAGATAAGCAAACTGGATCTCTATTTTTTTTTTTTACCCTGAGAGGTTCAAGAGCAAGGAAAAGGAATGAGGCGATCTGTCAGCGGGCGAGACTTGAAAAGAGGAAACCATGTCCATTAATCCTGCAGCCCTGGCTGCTTTGTGTTTTAATTAGTGAGTGTTATTATGGCAGAGAGCATGGACGCCTCACCCTGTTGTGGGGTTTTGAGGGCTTTTTTGTTTGTTTCTCTCTTTATATCTCCAATTAAAAAGAAAGGGGGAGGGAGAGGGGGAGAAGCTTTACCAGGGCGTTAAATGAAGGTCTGAAATAAAGAGCCTCAGAATCTCTGTTTCTAGAGCTTGTATCCCAAGCCAGGGTTGAGAAGTGTAGCACGGCTGGTAGGAATGAATTTGCCATTCTCAAATTGAGAGTACAACTTAGATTTGTTTGTCTGTCTTGCCACTGATATTCAGCAGAAATGGCAATCCACCATACCCTTGTGTCCTGCATACGTACCCGTGGCAATGTGAAGTAAAGAAGGGGAGTTGTGACTTGCTTTTGTCTTCCCAGCCTGCCCGGAGGCATTATGTGTTACAGAGCTATGCTGCTTTCCCCTGCCATTGTTTTGGGGCAGTTGATAACTTTGGGATAAATAGTTACCCTTATGTGCGAAATCCTCCACTACCCAAATCACAGAGTTCTGGACTGGTTTGGGTTGGAAGGGACCTCAAAGCTCATCCAGTTCCAACCCCCTCCCATGGGCAGGGGCACCTTCCACTACAGCAGGCTGCTCCAAGCCCCTGTGTCCAACCTGGCCTTGAGCACTGCCAGGAATTGGGCAGCCTCAGCACTCTCACAGGGAAAAACATCTTCCTAATCCAAATCTGCCCCTTTTCAGTTTAAATGTCACCACTTGTGCGAATACTGAGAGAGTCAACAACATAATGACAAGGAGAGGGAATGCTTCAGCCTGTAGTGACAAGGCGAGCTCCCATCCAAGCTGAGATGGCATCTTAGTAATAAGAGAATCTCTTGGTAGCAGCTAGTGCACCAGCTGGGTAGGAAACTGTGCTGGTCTTGTAAGTGTGCTGCGTGTAGGAGTTTATTATGGAAAATATTTTGACAACCTTTATTATTTTCAAACACTTTTATGTGTCACCAGAAAATTGAAGTAAATGTTAGCCCAACAGCAGTCCTGCCTGCGTAGTTTCCATGTCCATCCTTTCTGGAGTACTGCAGGGAATAGAAGCCTGCTGTAAATCTTCATGTGGAATGAGAAGTATATGGTTCTAATCCTTTGAGAAAGGAATATATCAAAAGTACTCTTCACTAGTTTTGAATAAGCAGCAGTATCTCAGCCTGTTTTTCAGGGATTGGTGCTTTCAAGGAATTATCACAAATGGAGTTCCTCTCACTTTCCTGAGAATGTCTTCTTCAATGCCCTTCCACTGTGATTTGTCTCTTTTGGGGTGTTGAGGTGTTTTCTGGTTGTTTCTCTCTTGCTTTCCCCTCCCAATTAGGGTGCAAAGTCAAAATGCAGTAGTGGCATCTGCTCCTCTGCTAGTTTGGGTGTTTCCACAGTGCATGGGATGGAGAACAAACTTCCTGTTTCAGCACTAGGCATAGGTTTTTTTTTTAAGGGGGAAGGGAGGTATCTGTGTCCATTTCCCTCTCTAGCCTCTCACCCATCAAATACTACATTTGTGTGGTCTTATCTCTTTGCTCTGCCTTGCCCTGCCGTTAGCTTTTCTGGGGATGTCACAATTCATGAGCCCAGCACATAGCATGGAGTTGCTATTCTGTATCTGGTACATAATAAAGATTTTGGGATTTACATTTCCCTGCAGTTTTTACCCCTATTATTCTCTCCTGTTTCTCTTCTGCCCAGGCCAAAGCAGGCATCAGTATATTGTATAAGCCAGGAGATAAATTTCATAGCTAAATACTGATATTCTGTGAACGGCTTTTTATTCATCACTCGAGTGATGGAAACGCATCAGTAGAAAGGTTTGAAAGTCAGTGGCATCAGATGGAGCAAGACAATGCTTGTGCTAATGTACCTGACAGCGAAGAAGCTTAGGGCTTGCCCTCTAAAGTAGTTGTGCTTCCACATGCATTTACTGCCAGTGACTCTGGGTATTCCGCAAGGAACTTGACCAGCCAAAGGAATAAATGATGGAAGACACCACTGGTAACACATATTCCTATGTGTGAGAACTCCTCCATCAGGTTCATCTTGGACAGCCTCAAACTTTTTCCACCCTCCTTTGCCCACCCTGATTTTGGGTTTAGCCATGCAACACTTGGTGGGATTTGGAAGCTTGCTTGCAGCAGGGAAGGGGAGAAGCCGGGAGAGGTGACTTATCCAACTAACTCCAGGAATCTGTGTAAAGAAAGGCTTGAAGTAGGGTGTCTCACAAGATTCACCCTCACAACCCACTGGACTCTACCTCTGCACTAAAGTAAGCATCATTTACTAATGCAGATCAATGAGAACAAAGTGCAGGAAAGGGAAACCCTGTCTTACTGAGGCACTGCATGGTACTGCAAACTGGCTCTTGCAGAGCACAGATCTCTCCTGTTCTGTTTGAGGATGCTGTAGTTACAATTTCTCTCAAAGGAGCCCAAAGTTGCTCTTTAAGAGTTCAGCAAAACATGTTGCACATTGAAAAGAGCCAAACAGCCTCAGTCCTGAAAATTGCTTCCTCCTATGGGTACAATTCATGTAGCAGGAATGACTGTCAGCAAAGATTGAAGTCAGGGGCCAAACAAACGTTATACCTTGTGGTGGAAATCAGGGCTAAGAGAGTGGTGTTTAGCCACTTGTTGAGCAAAGTCATCAAATGCTGTCATTGACAGTCAGCAGGGTTAATCTCTCTGGAGACTGTTCTCTTTATTCCTTCTTCCGGCTGTATGGATGAATGCAACACTTTGATGGGGATTAGCTTTATTTAAAGTTTTGGGTTAGGCTGACCCCATGCCCATGCTGTGGACCTGTTCGAATGAGTCCAGAGGAGGCTACAAAGGTGCTCAGAGTGCTGGAGCACCTCTCCCATGAGGACAGGTCAGGAGAGAGTTTGGGTTGTTCAGCCTGGAGAAGAAAATGCTCAGGGGAGACCTTAGAGCAGTGTCCATTGTAGTTTGTGATACCTAAAGGGTGCTACAAGAAATCTGGACAGGGGCTTTTTACAAGGGCATGTAGTAACAGAAAAAGGGGGAATGGCTTTAACCTGCCAGAGGGGAGATTGAGAAAAGACGTTAGGAAGAAATTCTTTACTATGAGGTGGTGAGACCCCGGCACAGGGTGCCCAGAGAAGCTGTGACTGCCCCATCCCTGGCAGTGTTCAAGGCCAGGTTGGACACAGGGGCTTGGAGCTCTAGTGGAAGGTGTCCCTGCCCGTGGCAGGGGTTGGTACTGGATGAGCTTTACGGTCTCTTCCAACCCAAACCAGTCTGGGATTCTATGAGCATTGCCTGTATTAGTAAATAGACCTGCCCTAGCAGGAGAGCCCTTCATACATCTGCTTCCTAAGGTGGAATTCTCAATTCACACCACTCTGAGGCCTTCCTAATTTGCCTCGGCTTGAGCATCATTAAACCCTTGCACATTGCTTGGGTTTGTGGTCCCTTGAGGTACTGCCAGCTCTGAATCCTTGCCAAGCAAAATTAGTCCACCTGCTTCTCTAAGCATCCAGTCACTCAGGCCCAGCAGAGCTTTGTTTAAAGAACAGAAATCACATTGGTGCCACACTGATTCCAGTGAGCACGAGTGGTGTTCACGTCACAGGGTGAGTTAGGGAATGAGGAAGCACCCAGGAGTAGCTGCATGCCTCGTTTGGCTTGTTTTTCACAGGAGGGGGTGTTTAGTCTTTCAGTGCCTGGCCTTGTTGGTTACAGTTGGTGCCCTGGAGCTCAGGGTGGAAAGGAGCAGCTGGGGAGTGTTAGGCTCTGCTCCAAAATGGATTTCCAGAGGGCCAGTGTTCAACAGCTAGTTAGATGTTTTAACTGATTACTTGCTGACTCATCACTTCACATGGTTTCTTTCCCACACCATTTTTAACCCCCACCCTTCTTCCTGGAAATAATGAATTACTTGTGCATCTGTGCATTCTTAGCTAATTCTTTTAGCCATTGCTGTTTCACACGTATTACTTCTTTTCTTGGTTTGTTAATTGTGCCCAGCACCCAGGCAGTGGGTGAATTTCTGATCGTGAAGCCATCAAAATACAAAGACTTCTAAATCAACTAATGTCATCCATCCAAAATTCTCCTTCTTTCACGTGCTTGTAGCCAAACTTCCTTAAATAAACCCTTTAGGAAAAAAAAAAATACAGGTCATAAGGTCCTTAAGTTGGATCCAACTCCATCAGGTTAGATGGGGCTTGGAACAGCCTGCTCTAGTGGATGGTGCCACTTCTTATGGCAGGGGGCTGGAACTGAATGAGCTTTAAGGTCCCTTACAACCCAAACCGTTTTGCAATCCTATGAAGTTCTTACCTTGTGTTGTTCATCCTGAACTGAATCTCTGTATCTGCACACGCTAAGGAGCATACTGCTTACTTAGCCTGGAAGTCATTCAGACTTAAAACGCACAGAGCTGTGCTGCTTCTAATAAAGAGCTGCCTCTGAGAGGCTCATCAGCAGGGCTACCCTGTTACACAGGGACCAAGCACGTGGAGCTGAGTTGCACCATGCAGAGTCCAGCATGAGTGGAAGCGCATGGATTTCTGGGCAGCTCTCTCTGATGTCTAGACTGTCCCTGTCTCATAAAATCACTGCAAAGAGAAAATAACCCATAAGACACCATGATCCTGGGGCTGTGAGTGAGAGCACAGTCTTGAATAAAATTCTTTCATTTATCTTTTGTATTTAATTTGCTAGTTCAGCACAGCCCATACTGGTGCATCCTGTTTATGTTCAGCTCTGTTGCAGACATCCAGTGTAATTCAAGAACCCTGTAACTGTAAATGCTTGCAATAAGAACAATTTTCATCCTGTTTTCTACAGAGTACCCCTTGGGTCTGGAGTTTGCCAGTTTGCAGCAACTTCAAGGCTTTTTCTAGTCTACAGACTAGAAAGAAGAGATGACTTGGAGCTGTATTAATGTTCTACAAGTCCTAATAATAAAATGGTATTAATTCCTTTTGAATGTCTCCAAGTTAATTTCCCCTAAAACTTCTCTGTCCAAAATCATTTGTTGAAGCACGTGTGAACGGATGTATGTTCTTTAACAAAATACTGAAGAAATACTTTTGTACTATGACAAGCCAGGACCACAAATCAAATTAGCTGAAAAAAAAAAACAAAACCCTCCTAGTTTTATATGTTTCATGACAGAAATGAAAGACGCTTTGGAAAAAAAAAAAAACACAGAAAGAGGAGCCAATATTCTTTCTGGATAAGGCCTCAGCATGAAAACATGAACAGCAAATGATTTTATTATTGAAGTCATGTACATCAAAGCCAAGCTGAGTGAGAAACTCTCTGGCCTAACCTACAGTTGTTGTCTTTGGTATTATTAAATGTCATGTGGTGATATGCAGCTAAGAGACCAGGATATTTTTCCAATCTAGAGTCTTATAAACCTAATGAAAATGGTCTTGGCTTCACAAACCCCTTGATCTTTGTGTTAAGCCGGTATGACTTGAGTGAACCCCAGACCTTGGGCTGGCCTCTGCCTCATGTCACTTGCGTTCTTACACAGGGATGGTGCAGGCATCTTACACAGTGATGGAGGCACCAGCTCGAGTAGAAAATAACCCTGGGGACTTTGGCTTGTAGGTCAGAGGAACTATTCCAGTTCATGTTATTTGTAGGGGAAGAACCTTCCTTCAGAAAGAGCAGAAACCAAGTGTATGTCTCCATTGTCTTCTAACTTCCATTAAGACCATGAAATGCTTTGAGGAAAGCTAACTTTCTGAAATAGAAGCTATGTATGTATGTAGTTTTGGGAACTGGTCGTGATTGTGATTTCTCTGCTACAAAGACCTGTCTAGAACCAGAATTTAGGGAAATCCAGAGATCTTTCTTTTCACAATGAGTTCAACTTGAGTTTCTGATGGGGTGAGGAAGGGAGCCTGCCCAGTTTCATGTGTGCTCATTGATTACAATGCTCTAGTGCTCAGCTCTTCCCAGACCTCTAAAATCATTGTGAGTAATTGGGTTAAAGTCAGCATTTATCATACTTAGTTAGCCTAGATCTAATCGTTCTTGCCAGAATTGTTTGCTGAATTGCTTGGCATGTCTAACCTTATCGGCCCTGTTAACTTCTTATCCCCATTTGACAAATCTAATCTCTATCTTCGTCTCTGCAAGGAGACAAAGGCATCCTTAGAGGCTTCTGTTACTTGCTGTGCAGCTAGCCCACAGGCATCCCAGAAACTTTCATAAGGGTGCTTGCAGCTGCTAGAGAAGACGTGAAAGGGATTTAGGTTTAACGGGCATGGAAAGCAGGGTTTCTTGCCAGGATGCTTTGCTCGTTTACTGAGCTTTATCTGTTGTAAAGACTGGATTTTTTTTCTGGTTTAAAAACAGAAAGTCTGCTAAAATTAGCAGATGTCAGCAGTCAGAGATTGCTACAACAAGCCTAGGGCAAAGGGTAGATGTGGTGTTCTGTGCCTTTCGCAACTCACGCCGTGGTGTCTCGCTTGAGACGCTTTCCTCTAAGCTTATAAAATCACTTTTGGCTCTGGTTACTTTCTGAGAGCCACTTTACAGGAAAACACTTTCAGTGGGGTGCCTGAGCTGCACACTGGGGACCTGTTTTTCCCCCTCCCTCATAAACTAGAAGTGACACCACCAAAGCAAACAGTGCCACAGGGCTGTGAAACTCAAGTCAGCAAGCAGAAAATCCACCTTATATTCCATATCATCTCCTCGCTTCAGGCTATCTTTGATGAGACAATCATAGAACAGTTTGATTTGGAAAGGACATTCAGATCATCCAGTTCCACCCCCCTGCCATGGGCAGGGACACCTCACACTAAACCATGACAGCCAAGACTCCATCCAACCTGGCCTTGAACACTATTGTTCTCATGTAAAGGGACGCAGGGGTGCAATACTCTCTCTGGCCTTGCATATCCCTTCCATTGGGGATTTCAGGGAGTTTGGAGGCACACACTGAAGAGCCGATGTCTGCTACAACTGGGAGAAGTTGCATCCTCCCCTGTGTGTCTGTGTGAATAACTTTACATAATTCACGTTCTGATGCATAATGCTGTTATTTGCCACCCTACTTTCAGTGTGCTTTGCACTGCTTGGTGAGTTGGAGGATTTTTCTTGTTACCCTCAGGTGGAAAGTATACACATCCTCTGTGTATACTTGGTACAGGGACCCTTAGAGGCTGCCTTCCCTTGCTCCAGGCACAGTGATCAGCCTGGAGAAGAGAAGGCTCCTTAAGGGGAGACCTTAGAGCAGTTCCCACTGCCTAAAGGAACTAACAAGAAACCTGGAGAGGGGCTTTGGACAAGGGCCTGTAGGGACAGGACAAGAGGGAATGGCTTTAACTTGCCAGAGGGGAGACTGAGATTAGACGTTAAGATGAAATTCTTCCCTCTGAGGGTGCTGAGACATTGACACAGGTTGCCCAGAGAAGCTGTGACTGCAAGGTGGAGCAAGTCACCAAAGTTGCTAGCTTACCATACAGGTAGGATCTAGCAGGTGGGTATCAATGGGGTACAAGGCTGCTATATTGCATAGCATGGGATGGGCACAAAACCATCACTACCCTATCTATGGCAGTGCAAAGTTTCATTCCATTTACCTGATCCTATCCTAGCAAATTAAGATACGTTTGCAACTAGATCTCCCAAGTTTGGAGTGCCTGGTGGCAGCACTAAAAGAGGTTCCTATCTCTGCTTTTGGGACAATCACATTAAAACCAGCATCTTTTTACCAATGGTTCAGACTCTGCTGTTTCCTGATAACCTGCAGTCTGTTAGCTCCAAATGTTCTTTGAGCACTATCTTCTTCAAAGCTGCTTTTCAAGTAGAGTGATTTGAAATCCAGGAGAGATTACCATGGAATGCAGAGGGTTTTTTTCTTCCTCTCTCATTTGGGTTGGGAAAGTTGGGATTCAAAATGTTTTGACCAGCTTTGTTTTCAGAAGAGAGTCACTAAATATAACTGTGTACTCTTTAGTATAAGAAAGGTGAAAAGGATGCAGTGCTTGGACAGTGATCCATCTGCTGATTGCCACGTGTACTGAGAGTCAGGATGAGATTGATGACCCTTAGAATATAAATCCACTGAGGCAGGAAAAGCGCCTTCCCTTCCTTTTTCACACTGCAGAGTGTGTGTATTGTCTGTGCTGAGCCAGTGCTGAATTATAATGAGAGACTGTAGTTAGCATCTGAGCTGGGGGAAGCCAGGCCTTGCCAGCCAGCCTGGGGTTAGGAGCACTCATCATTATTCAGCTCCTTTTGAGCCAGCCACGCTCTTTCTGCCTAAATGACTTAGTCTTTTCTTCCCAGTTATTTTGAGGACTAGGAAAAAATGCTCTTTTCTGTGGGATTTGTATGAAATGGGTATTTTTAAATCTAAAACCTGCAAGATCTGAGCTTTAATTTAAAAAATTACTGTTATTACTTGATTTTTAGTCTCAGAAGAACTTTTGGCTAGAAAATACCAGTTACGGTTGTGTTTGGGGGGAAAAAAATCACTAAAACAGTCAAATAACCTCTCCTCCGCCTTCCAACTTGCTTTGTTTTGAATAGGATGAAGTGTGACAGGATTTTGACTCTGTTCAACATCCCAAAATCAGAAAACGAAGGATTCTTGCAGAGCCTTGCTCCCTACTTAAGTATACCTTGATTTCTCCCACCCCATCCGAGCCTTGCTGCTGTGCTTGTGTCAGATAACTGTTTGACCAGTCCATCTCAGTGCTGGCAGTGAATATGCAGCCTGTCAACTGAGGGGGTTAACAGGGCAAGGAAGTTATAATTCCACCTTTCAGTTACATCTTATTTTAGACTTCTGCAGCAGTCCAGGAACTGACTGGAGTGGATTGAGGAAAAGAATTAGGGATTCTGCCTAATCCACCTCAAAACTCTTGACAGCACCTAACAGAAGTAAGTCCCTGGCTGCTTTTGCAGAGTATTGCCTACTCAAAGCAAGGATTTGTCCTTAGCAGCTACTATCGTAAAATGGTTTGGATTGGAAAGGACCTTAAGATCACCCAGTTCCAACCCCCTGCCATGGTCAGGGATGTCTCATCCTAGACCATGTTGCCCAAGGCTCTGTCCAACCTGGCCTTTTACACTGCCAGGGATGGAGCATTTACCACTTCCCTGGAAGTCTGACTTTATATCATGGAACAGCTCTGTGCTTCATGGGTATTTGGGCTTTCATTTATTATCAGCTGTATTTCATTTTGGAAACATGATCAAACCCTTGCAATATAAGACTCCTGTTTCCTTTGGGGAGCAGAGGTTTGTAACTGTACGTGAGGTGGCAGGTGTCTTCTGGCAGCATGTTCTCCTTTCACGTGTTTATGATTTTGACCCATTTCATAGCTGCTGTTTGTGAAGTCCTCTTCTCATAAGGCTAAAGCACTTCAGATTTTCAGGACCTGCTGCCTTTTTCTGTTTTCCCATATTTCTTTTGCTGCCTGACCACCTCCTGTTGCCTCTGTGTTGTGCTCAGTGAGCCCAGTTGCTCTCACCTGCACATCTTATCAGCACAGAAGCCTCTCTACAGAACAGCCCTTAGGAGAACAAGCTGTATCAAAGAGATGAAGGGGATGACTCCAACATGGAGTGCTTAGCCTTGTTATGCAGGGTGGTGGTTTCTCCTCCCTGCCTTGCTTATTCCAGTATCACAGTTTGGTTTGTGTTGGAAGGGACCTTAAAGCTCATCCAGCTCCAACCCCCTGCCACAGGCAGGGACACCTTCCACTAGAGCAGCTTGCTCCAAGCCCCTGTGTCCAACCTGGCCTTGAACACTGCCAGGGATGGGGCAGCCACAGCTTCTCTGGGCACCCTGTGCCAGCGCCTCAGCACCCTCACAGGGAAGAGCTTCTGCCTAAGAGCTCAGCTCAGTCTCCCCTCTGGCAGGTTAAAGCCATTCCCCTTGTCCTGTCCCTACAGGCCCTTGTCCCAAGCCCCTCTCCAGGTTTCCTGCAGCCCCTTTAGGCACTGGAGCTGCTCTAAGGTCTCCCCTTCAGGAGCCTTCTCTTCTCCAGGCTGACCCAGCCCAGCTCTCTCATACTGGCTCCAGAGCGGAGCTGCTCCAGCCCTTGCATCATCTCCGTGACCTCTGGATTCACTCCGAAAACTCCACATCCCTCTTGTGCTGTTGCCCCAGAGCTCAATGCAGGACTGCAGGAGGGTGGTCTCAGGAGAGCAGAGTAGAGGGGGCGATTCCCCTCCCCAGACCTGCTGCTCATGCTGCTGGGGATGCATCAGGACATGGTTGGTTTCTAGGCTGCAAGCTCACACTGTTGGATCGTGTTGAGCTTTTCATCAACCAATGCTCCCAAGTCCTTCTCCACAGAAGATACCTTCTACTTTGGTTCACAGGGGAGGCTACCGTTCTGAAGCTTTCCTGACTCGGGCAGTGAGCAGATCTGTTAGAACTGTTAGCAGATCTGTTGGGTGCTGTTTTCAGGCAGGAAACACAGCAGAGAGAAAACACCTACCTTTAGCTGAGACTACAAAGTCATATTTAGAGCTTATTCTCCCATCTTGTGTTGAGGATTTTATGAGTTTAGAGGAGTCTGAATGTTGTTGAAGTTTGAAAATACGGTATTTTGTTCAGAAAATGCAGTAATTTGTTCTAAAGGCAAAGTGGATAAAACACTGTGCTTGGAAATACATTTCTGAGAGCTCAATTTCTTAAGGGAGATGGACTATTTTCTTGCATTTGCTTGCTTGCTACTGGTTCTGCTGGAGCGGAAAGACATATGAAAGTGAGACTAGGCTACTACTAGAGTTGCAGTGTGAGGAAATGAGACCTTCTTTGATTTCTAAATGCTCAATCAAGAAGCATTTGCCAGCAGTGCTAAATGGGATTTATTTGTCAAGTTCTAGCTAGAGGCCAGCAGGGCCCGGAACCAAACAAAAGGAGGAGGTACCACGCTATAAACTTGGATTCAACATATTCACGGTTAATCTTCTTTTACCTACATAATGTGGAGGTTATTAACCCGACTGCAAAGGGACCTACTGGGGAGATAAGTGTCACGTGGAGGGGATTGTAGCGTTTTGAAAGGAATTTGTGCTGGTGACTGTAGCATAATAAATGTATTAGGCGCCTCTCTAGGTCTTCTCTAAGTGGTAAAGCAGCATCGATCACCCGGTGTGATGGGGATTGGGGAGCTTGGTTTTGATGTTTTAATACCAAGTCAGAAATGAGAGCTCAGAGTTGTTAATGAAAGGAGCATATACGTTTATTATTATTATTACTCATTTTTCTGTCTTAGAGAGCCCAAGAGGGAGTTGGTGCAGAGGGGTGAGAAATAAATCATTAGCATCCCCACATTTGCACTGCAGATTAATCTGGGGAAATGAGGCTGGTAGGTTTTAAGCTTCTTGCATATTTGCCAATCAAAGTAGTTAACTTGATCCCTCCTTTTACTTTTTTTTCTAACCCAAAAGATCTCAAGTTATGGATTTAAAAGGTCACCAAGGCTAAGCAGATATCAGAAGCTTAAGTACCCTTAGCAGACATTTTGGCCAATAATGGATGAAAGTGATTTTAAAGTCATTCTATTTTTTTTCCTTCTACCAAGCCTCTAAAGAGATATGAACTCTTTATGTATTTATTTCTTACCCCACTTGCCTTGTGCTCACATTGCTGAACCTTATAAGGTTCTCAGTGCAAGAATGATTTCATCTGATATTTTGCAAGTAAATATCCATCTCAGGGAGGTGGGGGTGGCAATTCCACTAGTATTTTGTGCTGACCTCAATAGTCCCATTTTGTTTCTCCTGCTGGTCAGGCCATAACAAGGAAATCTTATGCCTGTCAGGAGCTGATGGCAGATCTCGGCAAGGCTTTGTTGAGCACAGGAAAGGAAAACGATTGCTGTTGCAATATAGCATGGAGTGATGGCTCTGACTGTGTGAGATGTGTTAGGTGTTTAGAAATGCACCTTTAGTGGAGACACAAACCAGAGACCATGACTGCTTATGAGCACTAGAGATCCCCCAACACGTGTTGTAACAGCAAGCGCCTTAGCCAGAGTATCCAAGGTAATTAGTGGGTCTGCCTGCATTCCTCCTGCAGCCTCAATTAATTATGAGGCTCTCTTTAACTTCTGGTCAAAATCGTTGTGTGGTGGTGTTATAGGATGTTAACCAGCTGCCACCTACTGCTTCCATCGATGCTTTATACACACTGTACAAAGGGCTTGAAAGCAAGATCTCCTGCTTGTGAGCACAAGCTCTGCTCCTGCTGTTCTCTTCCTCCCTGAGCACTTGGTCTAAGAAAGGATGACACAATCCTGCCTGTACTGGTAGCAAATACAGGTGCTCAAACATGTAAATTCCTTAGTATGCTTCAAGGGGAAAGCTGTTGCTTTTAGTGTTTCATCCTTTACCAACTGAAATATGAACACAGGCTGGCAAAGAGACATCTAAGCAGATACAATGGAAGAGCTGTACTGAAGCATATCCAGCAGAGACAGTTCCTTGGGCAATATTGACAGGGAAAGTGGGTTGTAGCTTTTATTAGGCCTATTGATATTGTTGGGGAAGGTAACCTTTTAAACATGCAAATATGGTTTCTTATGTCTAAAATAGAAGCATCAGCCTTTGAAACTAAATAAATACATGTTGAGAACAGTTTCCCTGAGTTTAGCAAAGTTATGTTAATCGCTTAGACCATCTGTTAGAGAAAATGTAGCTGTGAAGCTGGGGTAGGTAAGGGGTATATTAGTGAGAGAAGAGGAAATCAAGTTGTCTTTTTAGGACAGACTCAACTGACCATGGTAAAAGGTTTTGGCAACCAAATTTTAATTGCTTGGTTTTCTTGGTTTTCCAGCTTCTTTTTAAAATTGAGGGGGTTTAAAATTCTTTTTATTCAAGACATATTTTCTGTCAAGCCCCCAAAATATGATGTGTTGGTTTGGTATTCTCATGACAACCTCTATGTATCAGGAGGGTGAGGCTGGGAACTTCCTTTCCTGTTCCTCTGCCTAAGCTGTGATTGCTCTGAGGTGCTATGGGCAAACTGCTTGGCCTCTGGAGCTGGGGGATGTGAGCCAGTTACACTGCAACTTTCTCCTGAGAGGAACCAAAGAGATAAAGTCAGTCACCCCAAGAAGCGCGGCTGGTTCCCAATGGCCTTCAACTGGCTGAGCTTTTCAGCCTGACAGCATCTCTCCTCCTTAAACACATTGTGAAATGTTGAAAATGTACTTGGATGTCATTGTGACACTGGCACTTCTTCAGGACGAGCTGTCTGGTTGCTTAAATGCAGTCCCAAAGGAGGTGCTTGGTGTCCTAGGATTTCCTTTGCCTGGTAACCCAAACAGGAGAAGTACCCAGGGAGAGGGCATCACAGAGGTATGGCTGAGTGCTGGCAGAAAAGTGATTAATCTTGACTAGACAACCGTGCCAGAGCCACTTCCAAACTATTGGACTCCACATTAAACACGTAGTATATTTGTGACCACTCTCCTGTCCTTTTCAATTACCTTCTGTTTCTCAATTCCAAAGACATTAGTCTTGTTTGAATGCTTCGTTATACCACACTGATGTGGTAATGGAGGTTGTAATCTACCCTCCTTGCAGCATTTACTGCCAGGGAATCTCATGCAGGCCAGAAGAGGTACAATTACAGGGAAAAGCAGTGTTTAGCAAGAAGTAGCCATCTGCTTTGGTTGCCATCTGGCTTTTTGAGAGATATCAACTTACACCTGAGAGCAAGTTCTTCATCTGGTCTTGTACCTGGCTTGAAGGAAATAGTATGAGTGTATTGTAAAATATACAGGAAGTATGTTAAGTCTTATGGTTAACATTTAAAACGTTAACATTTCCCCAAAGATGTAAGCCATGGAAGGCTGTGGAGATGAGATGTTGCACTGCTGAAGTGCACCAAGCAGGAAGCTGTAAACCTGTTAGGAGGGGTGGGTGGTAGAACCCCAAATGAATGAAGATATTGCATAGTTTAGTGGTGGACTTGGTGGTCATAGAATCATATAATGGTTTGGGTTGGAAAGGACCTTAAGATCATCCAGTTCCAATCCCCTACTCACACTAGATCTTAAAGGTCTTTTCCAGCCTACTTAATTCTGTGATTCTTTGGGACCCATTGAACAGTAATAAACCCCTCAAACTGTTTGGAAGGGAAGTTGATCCCCCTTCTGCTCTGGCATCTCTGGTTTAGCAAACTTGGGTCTTCAGTCAACATCATTAGTGCCTCCCAGACCACCTATTGCAGTGCTCTAATTTCAGGTCAAAAGGAAGGCAGTAAAGGCTTCTGTGTGAAACAACGGATGTCAGTGTTCTCCTTTGTTATGTTGATAGAAGAACTGATAAAGCAAATTAAACTCTAAGTTGATGAGAGAAATAGAACCATAAAATTGTTCTTAAATGTTGCAAAATCTCTGCAGTTGTCTGCTGCCATTTTATTACTGAGGTCAAGGAAACCTAATGCTTTTACAAGATCTGCGGCTCTGGGAATTCTCTCCTGCAGAATAAGACCCTTCTAAAATAAGTTTCCTGTTACTCCTGGAGTAGATCTAATCACAGTTGAACAGGGCCAGCTTTCCTTGTGTCCCAGAACCTGCTGTTTTCCTCATGAACTGGATAGGTCATGAAGTTTCCATCAGGAACTGCTGCTGTGAACCTGGGGGACTGAGACTTCTTGACGGCTGCTTGGTGCCTCTCCATGTGGTAAATTCAACAACTAATCGGCTTAACTGATGGGTGTAGAAAGGTCACCAATCTTCTTTTTCTTGCTGTCGTACCCAGCATGGTGTCCCTGTCCTATAGCTCTTGGAGAGTTCTTAGGGATTCTTGGAAAATCCAGCTTTGTGTTTGTCTTCTTCCAACAGCAGCAAGTCAGGTGCTTTAGAGGATTAAAGAGAGTTGTGCTGCATTGAAATGAAGGTGTCACTGCTCCTCTGTGACTCAAGAGAATTAAGTTATTATCTGCTATGACCATCTGCAAGAATGAGATTGAATAATGACATTAGTGCATGCAAGTGCAGGCTCATTGACGTCAGATTTTGCTCCAACTTGGTATTTAGAATGAGTCTATTTACCTGTCAGGTTTCATCAGCTTGCCTCCATCACTCACTAATGGCTTATGCCTCGGGGATCAGTAGAATTGTAACTAAAAATATTATCCTAATACACCTGATGAGTTACAGAATATAATACAAGAAAGAAAAGGCCTTTTCAACCCCTGGTATAATTACTCATGCTTCTTCATGGCGAATCCTACATGTTCTTGTGATGGCTACATGATTATTTATGGCACTTTTAAAATATGATTTTCTATGTAAGTCCTTCTATTGACAAATTGTCTACAAATGGCCTATTGACATCTCGGTTGCATGAGTTATTTGCAATTAGTCACAGATTGTTTCTTGGTTTGCTGATTGTTTACAAGCAATTCCTCTTTAGTAGACAGTGGCTGGTATTCAAGTGTTCGGCTTCCAGCTGCACAATTCAGTTTGTCTTTTGACATATAGGTCACATAATAGCATTTCTGCTCCTTGACTAAATGTGTGTAATTCACAGGACCTGGCTTCTCGCACGAGTATTTGCAATGAATTACAAAATCCTTATTCTGCAGCCATTCTCTAACATTTGTTTAAAAAGGATAATCTTAGGGTTACAGGAGTATTTGAGGAAATACTAGTACACTGTGGACATTACCATAAATGAACAAATCTACTGTAAAGCTTCAGCTATTGCACTCAGCTGCATTTTTACTGCTTTAACTGTGTTTGCCCATCTTTTCTTATGATATTAAAATTTTAATCCAAAAAGTGGTAAATACCCCATCCCTGGCAGTGTTCAAGGCCAGGCTGGACAGAGCTTTGGGTAACATGGTCTAGGGTGAGGTTTTGGCAGGGAGTTGGAGCTGGATGATCTTGTGGTCCTTTCTGGCCCTAACTATTCTATGATTCTATAATACTTATTTTTTTCTCCTATCATTCAAGCAATTACATGAAAAAGTTCCACATACATACTGTTAACAGCTACAAGCATTTCATGTGGAAACTACATATGCTGACATCCATCCTCAGTGTTGGTTGCCCCCTGCCCCTTATGTGTGTCCTTCCATCTGATTTTAAAAGCTTTCTTCCTGTTATATTGATGTTCTTAGAACCCCACAGCTCTGTTTAAAACCTCAGTACCTATAAGTACCTATAAGTCTAAGTACCTCAGACTATAAAATCAATAGATACATAAAATCCACCATTCTAACTGGACAAGCCAAAGCCATTAAATGAGGAATATACCCAGATGCTCTCCCAGGCTTCAGTCTTTGTTCTGTGGTCCCACAGATCCTTTTCTCCTTTGGCCTCCCCAACTGCCTGCCCTGCCCCGGAGAGAGAAGATAAAGAGATTGCAAGCATGGAGACATTTCAGTCCTAGGATTGCATTGCAAAGCAATGCAGAGAGCATGTTTGAAATTCTTTTATACATTTCTAAATAACAGTGAGAAGCATGATCTCTTGCTGCCCAGAGATAAGGGAAAACTGCCCTTGAAGAACTCCAGTGTCCAAAATACAAGATTTCATTTCTGCCTCTTAGCACATGGACCATTTTAAAAGCACTTCTATTTTTTCTCTTCACATATTCAACCATAACCACAGTGCATTGTGAGCCTGGCCTTTCTGGATTCTGCTTGCTGTGTTTCCCTGCACCTCTCATTGGTCCCTGGGGCTCTGGAGGGTGTTTATTGCAAATGAATGTTTAACGTCTGCCTTGAAGAGCTACTTGTCTGGACTGGATTTTCTGGTTGCAGTGCTCTGGAAACAGCTGTATGCAGAGAGGCCCTGTTGAGTGTTATCTGGGCACAGGGAGATGCTCTTGCATCTTACAACTGATTGATTAAGGGCTTTCTGGTCTCACTGGTTGGAAGTTCGCTTGGCAGAGGAGAGCTTGGTGAGTAGATAATAGAATCATAGAATGGCTTGAGTTGGAAAGGACCTTAAGATCATCCAGTGCCAACCCCCTGGCACGGGCAGGGATACCTGACAGTAGTTAACTTGTACAGGAGTCTGTTGGCTGAGTGTGAGCTGCGTGGATGGGATGGTTCAAGGAGATACCTTGAAGGCCCTGGGTAAGAGTAGGACAGGGTGGCAGCAACCCAAAAGAGGCACTGGGGAAGAAAAGCTCATGGTGAGCCAAATGCTTCTTGCTCATGAAGGTCCAAAGGGGAAGGAGATCTCTGGTTCTAGACATCTGTGCTGTAATGTTGTTCTGACCACTTTCATCTGGGATGGCAGCTGGTGACTGGAGCTTTGCTGTTCTTCTCATTTGCCTTTCTTCCAAATGCAGCTGGTTTATGTTGCTGACAGCAGATAGGGTGGGCTTTAGCAATTTGTATCTCTGAAGCTCTGGTAAACTCAGTCTGAGGTGTAAGGGTATGCATGCTACACCTCTAATGGCTGCATCGAGACTGACTCACTTGTGCCTTGGAAGAGGTGTCTGATGTTTTGCCTGAATGGATTTGGGCTGTTTGAGAAACCTCTCATAGGCTAAAACCAATGAATCACATTTGATTCCACCATCAGTGCAAAGGAGCAAGGTTTCACTGCCTCCTAAAGCTTTGTCCTTTCTCCCAGTTGTGGGCTCACTTCCATGTGCCAGAAGACATTTATCACTGATGGAAATTATTTATTCATGGCCCAAGCTCAAGCTGTCTGCAGACTGCTGTGTCTTGCCAACTGGTAGCCAGACATTAGAGCTGATCTAAGTAATTATGGGTTTTACGCAGCAGCTTTCACCAGGTGAGTCAAAGGGAACAAAGGTCTCCCATTAGAGGAGATCTCTTCAGCTTATCACAGCTGGAAGCTGCTTTCTGAGGGCCTTTAAGCACCAAACTCCATCCAAAATGATATTCAGCTGTCCAGAACAGGTAATGCTCTCAGCAGCTACACCATAACTGTTCCAGGAGCCTTTTTGAGTGCCTGCGTGCCCAAGAGTCCAAAACAAACAATGCAGCAGTGATGTTTTGTGCAGTTGATAGTTTATGATATTTTTTTTCTCATGGTTTCTTGATTACAATCCCTAACTAATTAGGGACTGCAATCCTTAATTAGGGACTGCCAATCCTAGAATCATAGAGTGGTTTCGGTTGGAAAGAACTTTAGGATCAACTAATTCCAACCCCCTGCCATGGGCAGGGGCACCTCACACTAAACCATGCCGCCCAAGGCTCTGTCCAAACTGTCCTTGAACACTGCCAGGGATGGAGCATTTATCACTTCTTTAGGCAGCCTGTTCCAGTGCCTCACCACCCTCACAGTAAAGAACTTCTTTGTTATATCTAACTTGAACCTCCCCTGTTTAAGTTTAAACCCATCACCCTTTGTCCTATCACTACAGTCCCTGATGAAGAGTCAGGGATCTTCGTAGCCCCCTTCAGATACTGGAAGGCTGCTATGAGGTCTCCATGCAGCCTTCTCTTCCCCAGGCTGAACAGCCCCAACTGTTTCAGCCTGTCTTCATATGGAAGATGCTCCAGGCCCCTGATGATCCCTCCAGACTCTTGTGGAATGCTGCAGTTAAAAGTGAAGTGCTGGTAAAATCTCCTGCGGTTGATTGTAAGGCAGATAGGTTTATTTTAGTTCACAGCCTCTCTTGGTTGAACTCTTAGAAATAACATCGCTCTTGTCTTTTTTCCCTGACTCTCAATCTCACTGTTTCTAGTCTGGTGCAAAATGCTGAAGTGCAGCTGTGCCATTTATTGTCATGCTGAAAAAAAACCTTGAAGCTGAAATTAAGTGTGGGGGAATGTCAGGCTAAAGTTAAGGTCATGTTCATTTCCAAGACGTGTCTCTACAGACAGCTCTGCAGTAGAAAAGCAGAATGCAGAGTCTTGGTTGGAAGGAATAGCCCCTGCAATGGCAAACAGGGTTTGTGGTGCCATTTGTCCTGAAGAAACCAGAAAGTCAGAAGCCTTTCTATTGCTCAGGCTGATAAAAAGTTTTATTTTGGCTTCCACAGCCTATTACAGGCCCTAGAAGCAGCAGAGATGGTAAGATGAGCGTGTGGAAACTCTTTAGGATAATGAGCAATGGAAGTCCCACCATTTATTTCAGTGACATCTGGAAGTTTTGGGAACGGGTCAGCACTGCTGAAAACTTCGGCCTTTCCAGTGGAGCTTCTCCCTCTCCATCTGTTTGGGATCCGGTTGTGCTGCTGTTGCAGACACAGTTTTGCCCTCAGCTTTGATGGAGTTGTTTCCCTTGGCTGTCCCTCCTCCTCTTGTGCTCATCAGGCTCAGAAACTCTCCTTCACCACCTGCCTGACAGAGTCCTCCAGAAGTGTAATCTCTGACAATATAGTGGTTTTACAACAGAAAACATTCTAATAACTGGGGAATTTTAATAATTTTAAGGATTTCAATACATTGTAAGAATTGGGAAAGTGAGGAAGCAATGTTCCTTTGCTGAGGCACTGTGACATTGAGGCAAAAGGCTTGCTTTCTATGTCTTTCAAATGGTTGGCATCCCGTTTTTCCAGGGAAATCCTTGGGAACTGGATTCTGTTGCAGACCTCGTAGAGTATTTTGGTCTGCCTATGCCCTGTAATAACAACAATAGTCCTTGAACTAAACTGCCTGATCAGTTCCATACTTGCAACTTCCATATGTCACCCTGCTTTTGGTTACTAGTTGTTTAAAGCTGTTGGATGAGAGGGAAGAGGAGAAAACCAGTGGACTGGATTAGGGCAAAAGCAGCTGATAAAGAGTATTTGCGAACAGGAGACATGCCCTAGTAGTGAAAGCTGATATGAATCCTCAGAACCCCCATTATGAGAAAATACCAGCCAGAAACAGTCACCTTCTCCCTGGTCAGTCCTTTCTGATGTACAATAATTCTGCTGAATGCCACACAGTACAAAATGACTTTAAGGTGCTTGTACAACTGAGCTAAGGAAAAGATTACCTCATCTCTGTATTTCAAACACGTGCTGGAATTGCTGATACAATTAATGGTAGTCGTGTTTCTTTTGGACCATTGAAAAGTTTCAACTGTTTTTACATTGCGTTCCAGAAAGAAATCTGTTAGAATTGTTCTTTCCTGAAGGATCGGTGATCACAGGTCATTTCTCTTCATTTATTTATTTATTTGAATATACAGGGAATAAAAGGTAAAAAGAAAAACACAGCTATTAAAATATGGCAAATTTCTTCTTCTTCTGTTTTATGTAAGAAGAAATGAAAGAACGGATGTATCCCTTTCCTGGTGCTAAATTGGAATTCTTCCTTCTGCTGCTCTTTGGCTGACTTTCCCTTCTTCATCCCTTCCAGTTATTGGCTTTCTGCAATGAGTAGGTGCCTTTCTGTTGTGAAGACAGAGTAAACCCTTTTGAGGCCTCTAAGATTTATATCTTTACATTCTGATTCTTGGTACTTGAAAATCTTGTACCTATTTCTGTAGGGCTCAGCTCTTCATTTACTACAATTTCCTCCTGTGAACAGTCCTACTGCACAATGACAATAGAACTGCCAACCAGGTCAGTTAAACTGTACTTCCATGGGTGGTAGGTATCTTTGGCTTGCAAGTTCCAATGAATTTTTCTCACTGATAATCTTTAAAGCTGCTCTAGTTTGACAGATTTAGGAGTTGGGTTTGTACTGTACCCTTCTATGGTAGCCTTTATTCAGAGGTTGAGTAGCAAAAATCAAACCTTTATGTAGTTTATTTGCACCTATGAACAACTAGAGCGCCCTCAGATTGTATGAAGAAGGCAGTAAAGAACAGCAGAAGGTTGGATGCTGGATGACAGAAGTTAGGGTGATGTATGTAGCATGTGAGCAAGGAGACTTGACCTGCTCATTGGGGAAAATAAAGAAGAGTATGGAGGGCGAGGGTGATTGCCTTCCCATCTTAGACGATCATCTTCCTTTTCTCTTGGCACTGGACAGTCAGGTTTCACACACTGATCTCGAGATTCATTAGTCTGAAGGGCTGAAACCTTTGAGCCATGTGCTAGATATTTGGGATGTGATGAAAATGCCAAGCCATGTGGTATGTAATAGCTTTGTTACTGTGGTCAGGAGGATTTAGGTGGAGTTGCAGGCACTGGAATGGAATTTTGCAAGCTTTTATACTTCATTTCAACAGGATAATGAAGCAGCATTGCATGTCCTTCTCCGTAACTGGCTGTGGCTTTCTCCTTGGCCTTTGCCATTTGATTATTGGTTTTTGTGTGCCCTTTCCTCTTGAAATACTACTGCTAAGTCCTTTAAAATTATTGTGTCTTTCAAGAAAAACAATCAGGTCTTAAGAGGCATTTTGGAGGGGTGGGGAATCTGGAGTTTGTTTAAAGAAAGAGGATCTGAAGAAGATAAAGTGGAAGATATCAGCTATGCAGAACTAATGATGCATTCCAAAAGAGAATTGAATACAACTCCATGAATGCTCCCTTCTATATTAACTTTTTCACTCAGAAATCTTTTGAAGGCCCATAATCACACACACATGTATTATACATAAAACTCTGTAATGCATAAGAGTATAGCTGGATCTAACACTGTGTGAGGAAGCCCACGGCACTCTCATGGAGCAAGCAAGTAACACTAAATTCCCTAGGTGGGAATCAAAGCCTTTCCAAACCCTATCACCAGCAGATGTTTAAACTGCTAGTAACAGACATACAGTGCGTGCTGCCTTGAATATCTGTTTTCTTTCCACCCTTGGAAGCTCCTGTAATTTTAGGAACATCCTACCCAAAGGTGTCAACGTGTCTGCTCAGGTGAATCAGAGCAATGAGATACGAGAGGTAGATGAGAGCCTTAGAGGAGTATGATACAAACCAGCCAGATTGTCAATGCTAATAGAGTGACAGCTTGACTGTGAAAACCCAAGCGCTGTGCCACAGTATCCCAGGGATCAGCCAGCCCTTTATTCAAAGGAAGAAGAGAAAACAGCAACAGCAAGCCTAAGTTAACAGTTCGAGCTGACAGAAAGCATTATTTCTGAGTCAAAAAGGAAAGAATAACTTGAAAAAGAGTTAGACTAACTGTTGTTTATGCACTTAAAGGTATTTCAAACCCTAGAGAAACTAAGGAATTAGTGGTGCTTGTTAAAAGATGCTGTAAAATGATTTGAAATAGCTATTAATAATGCAAATGCTTCTGTTAGGCAGCCTGATTCCTCAGAATAGGTAATTTAATCCCATCACTGAGGAAGTACCACTGGTTTCTTTTTCCAATTGGTTTAGGGCACATAAGGCATCTGGATTAATGAGAGGCAGAGATGGTGGGGAAATACTCCATTATCCTTGGCCTTTGGTAAGGCTGGGTAATTACTGAAACCTTTGCAAGAAGTATCTTTCATTTCAGTATAATTGGACAATAATTGTCTTACCTGGCAGGAATAGCATCTGTGTTGACTGGTAACATGCAGGTAATGTGAAACATCTACTTCAGAAGTACATGTTGTTCTGAGTTGGTCAGCAGAAGGACCCATGGTTAGGTATATTAAAAGCCTATACAGAACAACACATTCCAACATTTGCTCTGCATTTAAAGGGGGGAAAATGGCCTCTTTGGGGCAGTTTTTGGGTGCCAGCTGGGAATCCCTCGTGCTCATTTACATCAGAAATCCTGAAAATTGTGAGCACACCATTAGGCTGCAGACTATGCTTTTAAGGATGAACTTTACAAGCTGTAAAAGAAACAACTTTTGGGGGAACAGCAGAACAAGAAAGGAAGAAACAGGGATCTACATACTAAAGGAGCAGAACTGAGAGTGAAGATGTTCACTTCCCACATCTGTCATTGGCTTCCTGTCTGATCTTTACAACCAGCATCTCTCTGCATTTCTACTTTCCATCTGAAACAAGGAAAATATTAGTATTTCCTTTTTTTCTGCTTTTTTGCCTGTTTAGGCAGCAAACTCTTTGGGCAGGGGACCCTTCCATGCTGCACACAGTAAAAAACTGGGTTCTGTGGGGCCTCATGGGGCTCCTGTGATATGAATAGTAACAGAGAGGCAGGAAGACGTCCGAAGGTGCAGTTTTGGAAAGGTTGCCAGTAGTGTATTTATTTTTTCCTTTTTACCCCCTTTTTTTTTGAGCAGGGAGGCAAATTCCTTTTCCTTAGTAACCAGGGAAGTTGATGCATTTCTTATATGTAGCTTTAAGTAGCTTGGTGTGGTTCAGTGTGATGCTCTGTGGCTCCTTCATGGCAACGATCCCTTGTTGGAGTGGTTGGCATGAATACATCTCTGCTTGCCATTCCATCATTGACCCCAAATCAGGACATTATTCCCTGCAATGGAAAAGGAAATACTGTACATTAATTTGTTAGAATTTGATAGTACTTGTGGGTGTTAAAGGTTAAGAAGCCAGCAGTGTCGGTAGGGAAATCAGTATGGTAAAAGAGGTGGATTTGGTCAGTTCTTGATCATGACATTTGATATGCACCTATACATGTGCTGGCTGTTCACATTCCCCAATATATATTGATTAAATCTCTCTCACACACATGTGCTCTTATATATCTGAACACAGGTTTTGGAGGTGCGTCAGATCAACCTGAGGCATTGGATGCTGTGACCTACAATCTCCTTGGGCATTGTTTCTGTGGGGAAAGAAGTTAATTGTGAGAGAGGTTTGTACCTTTCACAGTCAGGCATCGTGGCGATGCTGTTTTCAGCAGGGCAAACTGTAGTTTGCCCAGAGTCTGGTCTGTAACTGGAGTTGCATCTGCTGCTCCTGGGAAAGCCAAGCCTCGCATCTGATCTGGAATGCCAATGAGCCCGTATAAAGCTGTTAATGTCTGTGTGAGGTGGGTTTTTTTCTCCAGTCCTCATTACCAACCTGATAGAAAGATAATTCCTCAGCTGCTGTTCCAACCTGTGGGATTTTACCCACTTAATTAATCTTCTTTCTTGTTAAAGAAGATCTCTTTTTAATGCACAAGAAGCTGTGCTTGACTGGCTTGTGAGGGACTCTTCTCATGTCTATATCAAAGGCATAGAGGCCCCAGGAGCTGGAGGGGGAGCCCTGGGGGCAGCATGCCTGTGGAGGCTGAGCTTGGAAGTGCTGCCTTGTGTGCTGTAAGGGCAAGCTCCGGGAGGGGAGCCAAGTCTACACAGCAGAGAGGACCCTGCTTCCCCCTTGTTGCCACCATTCAGCAATAGAATGGAAGCTTGGGACACGACCAAAGGGTAACAAAATGCATGTTGAGAGTTAAAAATGCCAGCCTCCACCACCCTCCCCAACCTTTCAGCGTGTCAGCAAGCTGTCTGTGTAAATAAATACATGCATCAAACAATAAGCAGATGCCTTTTTAACATGCACTGTTTTCGGGCTGAGATATTCCTTTCTGGTGCAGCTCATCGGCATCTGTCAAGCTAATGCCAACTCCACAGCTCGCTTTCAGTTGTGTTTAATGCACAGAGATTTGTGTTGTGGGAAGTGGAAAATGTAATGAGGAATTGGCTTGTTTTACATCTGTTTTGGTGTTGCTTGTGATGTATAAAATGTAAAATGGGAATGCTTTGTGTTCCTCCTGGTTTCCGTGTCACTATATAGTGCAAACTCGTGTTCCTTATGCTTGATTAAGTGCCTTTAGACAAACATGTGTATGATTGTAGAAGTATAGAAGGCAACAAAAAGAAAAGTCATTTGTAAGATACAACACCATTGGGGCCTCAAAGCAAACAAACTTTGAAGTGGGAGGAAGCTGCGATGAGGGCTGGATTTAAAATAGAATAATAGTAATAATAATAATAATAATAATAATAATAACAAAGCTTAATTCCAGCAGGGTCTTTTGTACCCCTTAAGTCAGACCAACCTCGGGAGCAACAGAACCTGAAGCCCCAAGGGTATATCACACTGCAGTGTTGAGGAAGGGGCACCGGTGAGCTGCAAGGCTGGGTCAGATCTTGTCTAACCCAAGCTCTTGTGTTTGATAGCAGCCAGCAGTGATTAGAGTGAATGTAAGAGCAGGGCAACTAACCAGGAGAAATTCCATGTTAAGCTTCTGTTTATTTTTGTTTTCATATTAAGAATGTATTGAGCCCAGATGACCCGTAGTCCCCTGGCTCTATTGATAATGCACCTATGGGGCTAAAGGAGTGTTGGATCTCGTGGTTCTGCTGTCCCTCGGTCAATCTGCATCAGCATGGGTTTTAATGTCCTTATTCACATTTCACACATGCTCCTGCTTTTGCTCTAGTGGGGTACAAAGGAATCACAATTAAAACCCATAATCAGACTGTTTATGCAGGTAACAAGTCCTGAAGACAGGTCCCTGTCAGACTTAGATTCTAAGAGAGAAAGAGAATATTTCCACTGCTTGAGATACTCTCAATTGGATTAGCTACAAAGTGAGTGGAAGGGAGAGGCATGATCCTCCACTAGAGAGGAGGATTTAGGTGACCTGAGATGTCTTCTGTTGCTTAATGTTCCTTGAATAGAGGTGATTGAAATCTCTCATCTGAGCAAGTATGCACAGAAGACTAAATACAGTGTTAGTGACCCTAAATATGTTAGAGCTCTCTGCTTCTGTTCACAATGGTACATCAGCTGGAAGAGTCATAGAGAAAGAATGGGGTTTGCCTGTACGGACATCATGGCTCTTCCATAATGGAAAGGGAAAATTGGTACTAAAGATGCCATTGAATCAAATATTTGAGGACTGTCAACAACACTTTCCATCTTCTGGTTTCAGAGCACTTTACAAACCTGAATAAATTAGGCTTGTTTTTCCTCATTGTTTCCAGAGGCTGGGAGTTACTATCCAATACCACATGTCTAAAACAAGCAGGACCATGCTCAGTGAGATCGGTTTCTATTAGGCAGCACTTTGTCCTGTGCAGCAGTACATGGATGCATACATTTCTTACATGTAAGCACTTGCACCTCTTGAGTATGTCCCCTTCCTCTTTAACAAGTATGCATGTATCTGAAATGCCAGGCTGAGCAGAGCAGGGAAGAGGCTTTAAACAAAGACCCACAGGAAGATGAAGTCCAGCTGAAAGCCTGTGAGCCCTCTAGAGATAGGGGCAAGGAGAACATCTGAGTACCTGTTTGGTGGGGCCCTGTTCTGCTCACTACACCATGTTCCTCCTCTAGTGCATGTAAGATGAATGATGAGGCTGCAAAGCTCTTTTCAACAGGGGGTCTGTGGCTGGTTGTGGTGTGCTGTGCTCCTGTGTCCCATGGAGCCTTTCCCTTGTCACAGAATCATAGAATTGTTTGGGTTAAAGGGACCTGAAAGCTCATTCAGTTCCAAACCCTGCCATGGGCAGGGACCCCTTCCACTAGAGCAGCTTGCTCCAAGCCTCTGTGTCCATCCTGGCCTTGAACACTGCCAGGGATGGGGCAGCCGCAGCTTCTCTGGGCACCCTGTGCCAGCGCCTCAGCACCCTCAGAGGGAAGAGCTTCTGCCTAGAGCTCATCTCAGTCTCCCCTCTGGCAGGTTCAAGCCATTCCCCTTGGCCTGTCCCTACAGGCCCTTGTCCCAAGCCCCTCTCCAGGTTTCCTGCAGCCCCTTTAGGCACTGGAGCTGCTCTAAGGTCTCCCCTTCAGGAGCCTTCTCTTCTCCAGGCTGACCCAGCCCAGCTCTCTCAGCCTGGCTCCAGAGCGGAGCTGCTCCAGCCCTTGCAGCATCTCTGTGGCCTCCTCTGGAATTGCTCCAACAGCTCCACATCCCTCTTGTGCTGTTGCCCCAGAGCTGAAAGCAGGACTGCAGGTTGGGGTCTCATGTGAGAGTAATAGAGGGGGAGAATTCCCTCCCATGACCTGGGCTTGTCCTGGGGCAATGTGAAATAGAGAGGAGCAGAGGGCTGCTGACAGAGGGATGATACCCACATGCATGGCAGGAATTTCTTTTCATGTGGTCTGGTGTAACATTAGCACTTCCCAGCTGGATTGTTAGTTGCTTTTTCATCTAGTGGATAGACATAGGGCTGTTCGTCCAGCTCAGTATGGCTTTAATTCTCCAGAGAGCATGATAGAGGATGGGAGCTGGAGATGTCCAGCTGCAGCCCTGTTTCAGTGTCTTTCAGGGCTGATGGAAGGAGATGCTGTGAAAGACCTTCTGTCTCAGCTTTTCTTCTTGACCCTAAAGGAGCTTCCAAGTGTTGTTTGTGTGTAGGGGCACTGATGCTCCCTGATCCTGTATGTGGACACATGGCATTGGCGTTGGGTTGCTAGAGAGGCTGGGCAGAGTGAAGGGGTTTGGTTTCAAAAGAAAGCAAAACAGCAAGGTAGACTGGGGAGGAGAGAAGTAATACCCTGAAATGGATTTGCATGGCGCCAGCCTCGTATCTGAATTGGAGCTGTCAGGGAGAATGAGATCCAGGCTCGGTGCTGTTTTCCAGAGAGAAGCCGTTACGGGGTGATTGCTCTAAGTACAGGCTCCACCTCCAGGCCCTGGCTCTGCCTGACTTCCACAAGGAGAAAGCAGACAAGATCTGGCATGATCCCTCCTGTGTTCCCGCTGGCCTTTCCTGCCTCTCCATAGGCTCCTACTTCTTTTGCTTGCTTAATGCTTTTGCCACCTGAGCATCTCCCACTGAACTCTTCTCCTCCTGGCTTTGTTGGTATCTTCATCCCACCCTTGCCTGCCTCTCAGCTCCATCACTTTGCCCTCTTTTTCATCCTCAGTCTTTTCTGGCTCCCTCCATTCAGGGTACAGTTGTACTGTAACATCTATCCAGCAAGTGAACGTGTGTGTTTATATTTGTTTCATATAATACAGGAGTTTGGTGTGTGTGTGTGTGTGTGTGTGTTAAACATTTAACTACCTTTGGTTTTTCACACATGCACTACTCCATCCTCTGTTCTGGCACTTGCCTTCAGGGGACTCGCTGCATCTCTTCTTGTTGGTCCTGTCCTATCATAGAATCCCAGATTGGTTTGGGTTGGAAAGGGCCTTAAAGCTCATCCAGTTCCAACCCCCTGCCATGGGTAGGGACACCTTCCACTAGAGCAGGGTGCTCCAAGCCCCATCCAACCTGGCCTTTGAACACTGCCAGGGATGGGGCAGCCACAGCTTCTCTGGGGACCCTGTGCATTCTTCCTTATATCTAACCTGAACTCTCCCTGTTTAAGTTTGAACCCGCAACCCCTTGTTCTATCAATACAGTCCCTGATGAAGAGTCCTTTTCTGCCATCTTTACCTAAGCAAGGAGTTTGTAAAGCAAGGTCACAGTCTTCTACTCAAGCCCAGTGTGGAGCCATGTGTCTCATGTATTTCTCATGGCTGTTTCTGACAGGTTGACCAGGCTGGATCACGGCAATAAGGACCTGGAGCAAGGATCCTGCCTGATGCATGTGTGTTACGACCTGACTTCTTGAGGAGAACAAGTATTTCTCTGAAGATCTGCCCCTTCAAAGCAGCACACAGGTAAGGAGGGAGGTGCTCCTAATGCTCAGAGCAGGCTGCAAGGGACTGAGCAGAGGAATTTCTTTCATTCATTTGGCTCAAGAGGGGCTTTGTCACCTCTGCCTGCTATATCTGTTAGGGTGAAACCTTGCATTGTATTTACAGCACAGGGAATATATTTCAGCAAAAATGTACAGATTGCTCATATGGTTGAGATAAATATAGGCTACAAGTGTTGGAGGAATGTGCTGAAAAAAGCAAAACGTTGCATATGATCTATTAATAAAACAATATTTGGACCTCTTGTTCTAAAACAATTTTATATTGAAAATCACCTAAATATAAACAGAGAGCTTTTTAAGAAAAGGGATAAAGGAACATATGTTGGGGGGAAGGGGTTAAGTGACAAATTCATCTGATCATTTAGTTTTCAACTAGGCGAGATGTTTCAGGTCACCCAAAAGTGAAAAGGGCCCCAAGCAAACAAACAGTTCTAATCACTATGACTGGTGGAAACCAGATCTAGAGAAGACGAAGCCCTTTAGTCCAAACCCTTAATCCCCTACTAGTATGTAACATCATTCCCATCAGCGTCTACCAGTCCTGTTCTAAATGATGGGATTTTCCCTTTTCCCCTTGGGATACTATTGCACAGTCTAATAGAATTAATCTGCTTACTTCTCCTTCAACCCCTGACCACTGCCGATGCAATTAGTAGTAGGGGATGGGAGGATTCTGTTTCCTATGCTGTATTTATGAAAGCTTAGGGCTTTATTGTGTTAAACCAGTTGCAAGCTTGTATGCATGACTGTGGCTTATCTGTCAGTGCTTATTACAGCCCCATAAATGTCTCTGAACTACAGAGTTCTCAGACTTTTCTACAGTCATAATGGAGGATCTGATAAGGCACAGACTAACGTGTTTGAATGCCTGTGAGAAAGATGGTATGATTGGAAACTGAAGTGAAATGCTGGTTGTGCTGGAGACTCTCAGAGGCAATTTACTTCTCTGTTTCTGGAGCATTCTCTGGCCTCATTTTTGGTTTCTCTCTAGGACAATTTGGTAGGAGCTACATGAAATAGCTGTTTGCTGCCTGTGGTGCTGCTGAAGGTACCAACGCACCTTTCCATCCGTGAGTTTCTGGCTTGTCTTGGATGTCTGCTGGCGTTTACTGTCAAATAAGGTCAGATAAATTGGAGCTGAAAATCCATAGGTCTTATTAGTCTGTCTCCACTTAACACAAAGTGGAGCTTCCTTCTTCACCCATTTTGCCCCTCAAATTCAGAAAAGTTTTAGTAATAAGAACTGTTACTCAGTTTCTTTAGATGGAGTTTTGGCCTGTTCAGACCTGGAGCAGCAGCTGATCTGTAGGAACACTTTGTGTGGACACTTGGATTTATCCTCTCCCAGAGTGAATTAAAACCATATCCTGATACAGAAAGCAACTGCAGTATAATTGCATTTGGATGTTTGACCTAGGTTGCAATGCAAAGCAGAGCCAGGGCTGCTGAAAACCCGTGTATGTGCCAGCCTTCCACATGGGCTGTGTCCACTGGCATGAAAGGAGCATCCAGTCCTGTTCTTCGTCCCTCCCAGTAAATCCCTGCCTCTAACTTTTCCGGTGCATTCCCTCAAATAGAAACCTTAAATATAAACTTAGCCACTGGTCCACTCTTTCATTTTCAAGATAAATGAATTGAGCCTATTTAAAGCCTGTGTTTGTAGGATCAGAAGTTCCTAAACACTGAAGATAGATAGAGTTGCAAATGTGATGTGTGTGAATGGTTGATGTGTTCAGTCAGTCCAGTGCTAATTTGCCCATTGTTTTTAATCAGTTGGAATCCTTTCCCAGCCTGGCGCTTGGCTGCTTCATGTGCTTTTGTAGCAGGCATTAAAGGATGGGGAGGTGGTGACTGAAGCAAGGGGTAATGATCCGTAGCACTTTAGATCGTCTGCAGCTTATGTTTCCTGTCCCTGCATGCCAATCAAGCTTTACTGCAGCGAAGGTGTCAGCAAACCCAAGGCAGACATGCACTGTTCCTCCTCTACTCTTCCCTTCTCCTTCTCCCTGCAAGTTTATCTTGCTGCTTGCTTCTTAAAAGCTCTGCATTAGCTATGGGGGGGGGGGGGGAGGCTGTGAAGTAAAAGGCATGCTTTAAATACAGATGCTGGTGATAGTCCTTTCAAAAGCTGCCTTTCTCAAGCTGGGAGCCATTGACCCCTTTCAGTGCAGTCACAAAGAAATCCAACAGGAAATGGAGGGTGAGGGCCAGCAGGGAATATATATCTCTATAATTTTTCCCCCCCTCAAGTCATCTTCTTACTGCCCCCCCTGCCAAGCTGGCTATTGTTTGAGCCTCCACATGGGATACCAGTTCCCATATAAGGAAAATGGCATCATGCTGCATTCTTTCTAAAAAATTGATTTTTTACAGTTGCCTTTTTTTTTCTTTTCCTTTTTCCCCCTCTTTTTTTTCCTTGCCAGAAGTTGTTCTGCTTTTGTGGAAGTAAAGTGTATGTATACATTGCTCTGTGTAAAAGATTTTGCTTTGGCTCCGCTGTCACAGTGTAGGTGATTAGGCAAAGCAGGGAGAGCAAATGAGGCTCAGCAACCATGACAGGAACATTTTTATGCGTCTTGAACTCATTAATAATCCTCCTTGCCTTTTGTTTTTTCCTTGCTTAAGAGGATTCTCAGCCATAGAGGCACAGAGTGCCCCTCTGTCCCTTTTCATCCACTATCTACCGTCTATTCAGTGTATGTTCCAGTTCTGATGCAAGCACGCCTGGACTCTTACGTGGGGATCCTGCCTTTTTCTCTCAGGGTGTTCCCCACCAAATTTCAAATACCTATTTCAATGTTAAGAGGTGAAAACCTTTTTTCACCAGAATTTTAAGGGTTTTGATAAAGACCTGGGACAAAACCAGTGCTGCTGAACTGGGGCTTCTGTTTCTCCCCAGTGCCTGTAAACATGGTTTATGAAATGGCAATAAATTATTATTGCACTGTGCTAGGTGAGGACATGGGGCTTCAGAGACTTGAACCTCCTGCTTCCAGCCTGTGCTTGGTCCATTCCTGCTGATGTGCTGAGGGGCATGCTCCAGTCTGGGCCACCAGATTCCTCTGCTCTGCTCAATGACCACTACTGGGGATGACCATAGTCCAATGATGCCCAAAGGCAGTTGAAACATTTGAGCCCATAGGAGCAATGGCTTTGTGCAGCAGTATTTTAAAGGCTGAGGTGCTCCTACAGGCAGCAGGGATGGGTCAGAACATGCACCAGCAAAGGAGAAGGGCTGAAAACACCCCTGTGGTTTGGTTTTTGTTTCCTGGTGCAACTGTCCCTTGGGATGAATAGAAACTGCCTGCTTTGTGGAAGTAAGTGTGGACTCCAAACAAATCCACTGGGCACATTGTGCAAAGGAACATGAGCATAATAAATAAGGCTGAATTCCCTGACTCCAGAAAGCAGAGGTAGAGTCTAGAGTAGGAAAAGCATAGGTCTGGGAGCTGGGAAGGAGCAAATGAACTCTTGTGCATGTAAGCAAAAGACTTGGGCGCTCTTCCTCTTGTTTCCTTTCGTATCCTACAATTATAGAATGGTTTGGGTTGGAAGGGACCTTAAAGCTCATCCAGTTCCAGCCCCCTGCCATAGGCAGGGACACTTTCCACTAGACCATATTGCTCAAAGCCCCATCCAGCCCAGCGGGTTCAGTAACTGGGATACAGTCCTTAGTGCTGCTCCCTATGTTTGCCATCACTTCTGACTCCTTATGAGGCCCTGTTGATTCTCCCTGTAAAAATCTGCTCAGCAACTGATAAATGTTACTGACTTCTTAAGAACAAATGCAGGCAAACCCCAAGAACCTCTTAGAAATAGCAGCAACAAATTTTGGAGTTCATTTACTACCATCATATCATAACATTCAATTTGTGTTATGTTGAGGTGTGGTTACAGGAGTAGAAAAATGGAAAATACCCCTTTTTTGCAGGAAATTGTTTTATATTATTATTATTATTGTTATTATTATTATTACTCTTATTATTATTATATACTCCAGCAATATACGCTTTTTACTCTTTAAAATGTTGAACAATTGGACAACTTTTAGAGAAAATGGATTTCTGTGAAAATGGAGGTAGGACTTTTTAAAGGTTCTGTGTTTTTGAAAAAGCCTGAAAATAGTGACTTCATTGACCAAAGGAAGCAGCTATATTGAGAAAGTTCTATTTTTCTTTCATTTTCCTTTAGACCACGAATTGATTTTTTTAGAGAAGCTGTGCTGCTCTCACATCTCTACAAACTGAGTCTCCAAGGGGATCTTTCCCTTATGATAAATTGTGCTTATCCTAGAGATAAAATTGTGGAAGCCTCCTGAGCTTTCCTAAGGTCCTGAAGTTTGTACCAGTATGACAAGAGAATATCCTCACATAGGTTTTTCTTCACAAAAGGTAATTTGGTTCCTCCCAAATGCTGTCTAATGTGGTACAAAGAGGAGATACCACTCACAGCAAGTGGTGTGGAATGATGTGATACTCATGTGCTCGGTTCCCAAATTAGCAGTGAAGCAGCTAATAGCTTTTGACATGTTGTTGGATGCCTGAGTTAACACTGTACAGATAAATGGGACGTTTCTACCCCAACAGCTATTGTTTCCCAGGCCTTGTGTTTTGGTTACAGTCTGCTCACATTTATAGAATCATAGAACGGTTTCTGTTGGAAGAGACCTTAAAGCTCATCCAGTTCCAATACCTGCCAGGGGAAGGGACACCTTTCACTAGAGCAGGTTGCTCCAGGTCCCATCCAACATGTTCTTGAACACTGCCAGGATGGAGCTTCTCTGGACAATGTGTGCCAGTGCTGCGGCATCCTCACAGAGATTTTTTTCCTAATATCTAACTTGTACTTCCCCTGAGTTTGAACCTGTCACCCCTTGTCCTATCACTACAGTCCCTAATGAAGAGTGCCTCCCCAGCATCCCTATAGGCCCCCTGCAGATACTGGAAGGCTGCTAGGAGGTCTCCACACAGCCTTCTCCAGGCTGAACAGCCCCAACTTTCTCAGCCTATCTTCATACAGGAGGTGCTCCAGTCCCCTGATCATCCTTGTGGCCTCCTCTGGACTTGTTCCAACAGTTCCATGTCCTTTTTATGTTGAGGACACCAGAACTGTTGTCCCAGTAACTGTCATGTCCAACGATGACATATACACCTTTACAAGTGAAAGATGAGTGTAAAGGCTGAGTGTTGGGTCAGTGATGCATCCAGAGAGCAGGCAGACCATGTGGCCAGCACCATTCCCATCTTGCTTCTGGTGGCGAGGAGCACCACTTAGGCTCTTGGTTGGGGTAGAAGGAGATTTCAGCTCCTAATTCCTGATGTTGAAGGTGCTGTCAGGTAATTTCTCAGGCTGTAAGTGGCTGCTGATGATGTGGGACATGTTTGCTGTTTCTGTTCCTTATGGATCTAGAGGTGACACAAATAGCCACAGGGATCCATGGGAGATGGATTGACCTTCTGAGAGATATTCCCCCAGAGGTCTGGAGCTGGTGCTTCTGAAGATAACCATAGCACATGTGAGGACTGGTTTTGGCTGTGCACATTTTCCTATGGAGGCAGCAACTTGTGTGACTTGTAAATGACAATGAAAGAAGAGGAAATGCATCTGTGTCAGTTCCTGTCACTTAACTCCAATGCTACAGTGGTAATTTAAAGCTTTTTCTGACTATATCACAGGAAAAGTGCTTTGTCAAGGGAAAATGGGGTTTACTCAACGTAACAGGGCAGGAAAGCAAAGCTGCCTTTCATCATCGTGCTGATCCTCGATGGAGCAGCTGAGATCTGGCGTCACTCAGGCACTGAAGGCTTTGCATCACTTATTTTGAGACCTCCAGGAGTACATTTGCTTTTGATTTGTGACTTTTGGAAAGCATTGAGTGAAGCTGGGGACTTAGCTTAAGAGCTGCTAGCACCATTCTTGCACTGCAGAGATTTCTCAGGAAGCTAAGATGTAAGAAGGGTAGATGTGCTGGTATTGAAGCTTTTTTTCCTTGGGCTTACGAGTAAGAGCTGGGATCAGTGAAAGGTGATAACTATTGAAATCAGTACTAAGGACAGTATTACCCTATAAGCACTGAAGTGGGTTTGGAGAGTTTTGCATTCAATTACTAGCTCTGTGCTTAGCCTGCGTTCTGACAGTGAGAAGCAGCTTGATTCCTGCCTGCCTTTTTTCCCCTGTCTGCATAAGTAAGGTAATTCAGCTGATAAGTTTTTCTGTTGTTGATAGAAGTATTTGGTGTAGGAACTTTGCATTTCTTTTGGGGAAGCCCAAAGATGAAAAAGTTTTCATTCTGGAGGGTCTATCTTCATTTTTTTCCCTGTTGCTCCTCATTTCTATTATAAAGCAGGAATGGAGAAGGGAAAAGGAAAGAAATAATCTGGAACTTCCTTATCCTCACATGAAAACCTGCCATTCAAGAAATGCCTATGCTTTTTTTTTTTTGAATGGTATTCTTCCAATGCCTAAATTTGAATTTGCATCCTTCCGATACCTAAAGGGGGCCTACAAGAATGCTGGAGAGGGACTTTTTACAAGGGCAGGAAGTGATAGGACAAGGGGGAATGGCTTTAAACTAAGACAGAGAAGAGATTTAGATTAGACATTAGGAGAAAATTCTTCCCTGTGAGGGTGCTGAGGTGCTGGCACAGGGTGCCCAGAGAAGCTGTGGCTGCCCCATCCCTGGCAGTGCTCAAGGCCAGGTTGGACACAGGGGCTTGGAGCAAGCTGCTCTAGTGGAAGGTGTCCCTGCCCGTGGCAGGGGTTGGAACTGGATGAGCTTTAAGGTCCCTTCCAACACAAACCTGTCTGGGATTCTATGATTTTACATTAAAAAAGAAAAAAGTAACTGAAAACTAGTTGAGTTTTAAACTTGCAGAATATGAAAAAGGTTATTGTTACTCTTGAATGCTCTGACCTGTTTTAAACCCTGACCTCGGGTTTCTTGCTAACATTGCTGTGTGTGTTTAGTGCAAAGCCTTGAGAATTCTTGTGCCTACATGCAGGTCAGCTGCTGGACAGGCTTGTGCACAGTGAAGATAATGACAACCTAATGGCTGCTTTGTCCTTTGTAACATGCCTTATGCTCCCGTGAGCTCCTAATGGATGTGAACTGCATCCTTGGCAGATGTTACATTTGTTGACAGAGCTGGCAGATAAGAAACCATGGACTGAACAGCCTTAGACTTGCTTGTGGGGGATGTTCAGGGCTCTCTGGCAGGAACTGTGAGGTAGGGGTGACACACAGGCAATTTGTGGCCGATGACATGGGGGATATAATGGCAGTGCTCTGCCCGTATTTTAGCTTCAGTGCCCAGCATCAGGATGTCTTGAGCTGAACAGAGGACTGTCTATAGCTGTTACTTGCCTGAAAAATCAGAGCGCAGCACATGAATGAATGAACCAACCTCTCAGCAACATGTGCAAAATCAAATCAATCCCAAAGAAGTATGTTTAAACAACATAAACATCCATTTTCAATCATTTGGGGAAGGTTTAGTTTCAAATCCCCCAATACTCACTAGGTGCGAATTTTCAGATGGGCTGTAGCACTGGCTTGAAATAGCTTTAACAGACTCAATCCCTCCTTGTTGCATGGCACGAGCCAGCCCCTGGGCTCAGGAGGGCAGAAGGAAGGTTTTCCTGGGAACTGGCTTTCTTTCATTGCTATTTCAGACTGTTTCTGGCACCTTTCCCTGGTGACTCTTGATGAGTCTTAGAGTTTATGGCTACCCAACCCACTGGTTTCCCATGTTCTGTGGCAGGGGTGGATATCAGTCTTGGGCATTCCTCCCTACTACCCCAGTAGCCCTTGCTGATGATGGAGACTTACAGATACCTAGTGCAATACAGATAATATGTATGTTGAGGCAGAATTTGGCATGGACTCCCCCAGACCATTTATAACCTTTGTGGCTACGAAGTACATCCAAGAGTGCATTTTAAGGAGCCTAAAAATAATATCTTCAATTTTAATTTATTTCTCCCACAAGCATTCGGTCAACAAGAAGGAAAAGAATCAGTTTGTCCTTTTCTTTCTCATGCTTATGTGTTCAGCTTTCGGAATGGAGCTATAAGTTTATCGCAAGTTGTTGGCCTGTTAGTTGAGTTGGCTTAGTGCGTGGATCACGTTACTGGAAAGTGGGCTCACTTGCCAGAACTGCCTTTGCTTTTCCATTTCCTTTTCCATCTCCCAGTTTTGTACATTATCTGGTAGCAGCACTGAAGGCTAAGCTCTCACTGAACTGATTGGAACCAGGAGTTGGAATTCTGCTATTCCATCTCCTTCTGCCAAAACCCAATGTTCAAAATAAAGAACTTTATGTTCAGACTACTTACATGAATAAAGTTTATGGCCATTAAAAATACCTGAAGATCAGTACGGAAAAGCTATACAGATTCTTCTAGCAGCTTTGTATGACTGCACAGTGGACAAAGTTGACGATATTCAACGTCTTCATCTCAGGAAAAGGGGATAAGTGAGGCTGTCTTTAAGAGAGGAGCAATGAAATGGGGTTTTTTGGTTGTTTTATTGTTTGGTTGTTTTGTTTGGGGTTTTTAAAGATATAGTTGGATGGGGCTTGGAGCAACCTGCTCTAGTGGAAGATGTCCCTGACCATGGCAGGGGGTTGGAACTGGATGAGCTTTAAGTCCCTTCTAACCCAAAGCATTCTGTGGTTCTCTGATGATTCTATAACAAGACAGCTTCAAACTAGCTAGAAGTAAGTGTAAACCTGAATCCAAATGTTTAGAATTAGCAATATAAAACCCTAGGGGTACTCAGTTGTTCCAAGTGTTAGGTGTACAAAGCAAAAAGTGCTGCCTTAGCTTCTTGAGATCTTCGTCTTTTCCTGTGTGTTATTTCTATTTCGATGAGAAAATGAACATGAGCCAGCTTCAGTGTGCGCTTGCAGCCCAGAAAGCCAACCGTATCCTGGGCTGTATCAAAAGGAGTGTGACCAGCAGGTCCGAGGAAGTGATCCTGCCCCTTTATTCTGCTCTCGTGAGACCTCACTTGGAGTACTGTGTACAGTTCTGGTGTCCTCAACATAAAAAGGACAAGGAACTGTTGGAACAAGTCCAGAGGAGGCCATGAGGATGATCAGGGGACTGGAGCATCTCCTGTATGAAGACCGGCTGAGGAAGTCGGGGCTGTTCAGCCTGGAGAAGAGAAGGCTGCGTGGAGACCTCAGAGCAGCCTTCCAGTATCTAAAGGGATGCTGGGGAGGGACTCTTCATTAGGGACTGTAGTGGTAGGACAAGGGGTAATGGCTTAAAACTTAAACAGGGGAAGTTTAGATTGGATATAAGGAGGAAATTCTTTCCTGTTAGGGTGGTGAGGCACTGGAATGGGTTGCCCAGGGAGGTTGTGAATGCTTCATCCCTGGCAGTGTTCAAGGCCAGGTTGGACAAGGCCTTGGATAATACGGTTTAGAGCAAGATGTCCCTGCCTATGGCAGGAGGGTTGGAACTTGATGATCTTAAGGTCCTTTCCAACCGTAACTATTCTATGATTCTATTGATCAGGAATGATGGTAATTGGTGAAAAGTGCAGTGATCTGATGCTTCTTCTCCTGTGAATAGAAAATCAGCTGTGTGTATCAAGTCTGTGAATCACATTTATGTGCTAGATCATTCTTATGAAGGACAGAAATTACACAAGCCTTTATTTCCAAAATCTTCACAGGCACCATAAATCATAAAATCCAGTTGAAACTAAACAAATAGTTTCAGTGAACAGAAGGGTTACATATATATTTGTAAACACCAAACCATCTACTTCCAGATTTCTTAATGCAACACGTTTTTGGTTTAGAAATGCCAGAGCTGATCCTTTCAACATTTAACAATGAAAACCACATTTTCCTATTAAAATGTGATCCAAACATTTTACGTAATGAGGTTTCGGTTTGTTTGGTGTAGTGCTTTGTCAAGTTAGGAAATGTAAGAAAATAAAGTTTTGTCTTAGACTGCAGAAGAGCTCTGGAGAGTTGATGTGAAGAAATACCTTTGTATTGTTTTGTTTCAGAAGCCAAATCTTCCAGTTCAATCTGAAGCAATTCTTCCCTTCTGTTTTGTTTTAGTTTTGTCACCCGAACAACAGAAGCCGTTGATCTTTCTTTTCTATGTTCTTTCTGATGTTATTGATGCAGGATAATTTTTCTTGGGTTTTGCTAGATTTGTTTGTGCTCCATTGCTGGAGAAGCTGGGGTTTGCCTGGCAGGAAAATGATCATTAGCACATTCCTCTTGCTTCTGCTGATGAGTTGCTTTTGTCACTTGTAGTTGCAGCTAGCCTGTTTTCTGGAGCTTTTCTTGTTCCTATTATCCCATCCACCTCTGAGTTACTGAATGCTCTCAGCTGTAAGTCAAGGAATAAAGTGCTTATAGTCACCATTAAATGTTTTCTTTGCTAATTCTCCTTTATTGTGTTCCAGTAACTTGTAGCTGAGCATTAAAATAACTGCTCTCAGCCCCAGCAGAATGCTCTGTTTGAAACCTCTGATGGGTATTGTTTATATTTTGCCTCTCCTTACTGTATCTCTCATATGATGCTTTTCCCCAGTGTGCAGCTTCCTCCTCCCCAACCCAAGTGATGCTATTACTGAGGAATGTTGGACAGATACCACTGTACACACAGTGGAGGTGCCCCCAGATCTGGGGTTTGAGCTTGATTTAAAGGGGAGGAGATGCAGGAAGGGAATGTTGTTTTTACTAGGGACCCAGGCTCTAGTGCTCTGCAGAACTGTTTTAATGTGCTCATCAGGCAGGGAGGTCTGTGGGCGCAGGGAGGGCTCAGGGAGTTTTTCAACTGTTTCCATGCACTGCTCAGGGCTGCTGTCCCAGGCACGTACTGCATTAATGCTTCTGGGAAAGACATTCTGGGAATAATCAATCAGTGTTGCTCTGGGTTTCTTCTCCATCGGAGCTGCTCTGTTGTGTCTTTCATTGCTGCTCATTTTGGTTGTAGCTTCTGAATGAGGGATCAATTTATGTCAGGCGGAAGAGTTTGGTCTTGCAATGGACTAAGACATCTGTCCTGTTTTATCTAAAGCACTTAGACGGGTGCTTAAAGTTGTAGGTCCTGAAGAAGCCAGTGGTGGTAGGGCTTCGCTGAAGTGTGCTCTGAATGTCTCAGAGTTTTCCTAGATCATAGAATCATACAATAGTTAGGGCTGGAAAGGACCTTAAGATCATCTAGTTCCAACCCCCCTGCCATGGGAAGGGACACCTCGCTCTAAACCATATCACCCAAAAGATGATAGATCAGTATTATGTTGCCCCCTTGGGTCTTTGCTGTCACCTCTGATCTGGAGCACTCCTTAGCTCAGAAAGGACCTCCATGCTTTAGCTTTACAGGAGTGTCATATCACTGAGCTGCTCCACATCTTCTATCTTTCTCCTTTCCTCTGCCACCAGATTCTCGGGTGCTATTCAGCCTTGCCACAGTCAACTGCTTGTTGTCGTCTTGCTTTTACTGAGGCAATGTTGCAAAGGGCTTTTGCGCAAAGGGCTTTTGCACAAAGGGCATATTGGGGCTGCAAAGGAGATTTATATGATCAAGACAGTCTTTACATGTGTAAGATTTTGGGGGTGAAAGCTGGTTTGATGTAAAAAATAAAGAGAGCTTTGCCTTCCCTCTGAGCAAATTGGTGGGCAAACTGAGATTGAAATCCTGAAGTACCTGGCAGCCAGGTCTCAGCCAATCCCTTCTGATGTTCTGTGCCATTGCTCGCAAAGGAGCAAAGGGCTGTACTTGTTTTTATAGAATCATAGAATAGTTAGGGTTGGAAAGGACCTTAAGATCATCCAGTCCCAACCCCCCTGCCATGGGCAGGGACAACTCCCACTAAACCATGTCACCCAAGGCTCTGTCCAACCTGGCCTTGAACACTGCAAGGGATGGAGCATTCACAGCTTCCTTGGGCAACCCATTCCAGTGCCTCAGCACCCTCACAGTAAAGAACTTCTTCCTTATATCCAATCTAATTTTTTTCTCTGGAGTTCAACTAGAGGTGACGCTGTATTCCAGGTAGGCAGTTCTTTACCTCCCTTAATGAGTAGCTTTATACTGTGCTGTCTCCTACAATAACAGCTGTCACTACTAGAAGGAAAAGAAGCTATCTGCCAAGGCTGTATAAATTGTTAAGAGATGAGGGAAGGCACAGGCAGGGAGTTGAGATTACACCAGGAGCCATCAGAATTCCCAAGCTTCAAAGCGTGCTCCTGGTTTTAGCATTTCATAGAATCATGGAATGATTTCGGATTGGAAAGGACCTTAAAGATCATCTAAGCATTTCATGCACCCCTAGGCAGTGTTTAACATTTCTAGTTATGGTAAATAAGAGCAAGCATTCCAACTGGACAGTATATCAGCATTGTGACGATGAGGGAGGTTGGACTATGTTGTGTTTGCTGTACAGTGTTGTATCATGAACAATATTTATGGCTGAGATCCTCAAATGCTGAGACAGCATCGAGTAAAGTGGAAAAGGACCACTGTGACCTCTTTTTTCATACTGGACACAGGGTTTCTTTGAATTAAGTCTGGTTTCAATCAGAGCACCTTCATGCAGCAATTTGCCATGCATTTCTTTCTTCTATTCATTATCCTTCTTCCCTGTATATCTGCAATCATATGATGTCCATATGGCAGCTCCAACAATTAATTGGGAGACAGCTGAACATATAGCATCTCTATGAGCATCCTTCCAGTTCTCTGTCAAATAACTTCATGCTCTCTGATTTGTCTTTTGAATGCCAGTGTTCTGGAGCTCACCTGTGAATTGAAGACGCTAACAGACCAAGTTTGTGTGGTTTGTAGCTCTTGTCCGTAGCATTCTTAGTTGATGGTGTTCTTTGGTCTTTCCTCAAACGCTGAACCTCTGCCAAATCAAGACCATCCCAATCTCTGTCAACAGCAGCAGTACAGGAGAGGAGAGTAGAACAGGGCATCATGAATAAACCTGCCTAAAACACCACAAAGGAAATCTGGATGTGACTGAAGTTAGTGGCAATGCTGCTACTCACTTCCCTAGCACTAAAAGTTTATTCCCTTACTGATGAAGATCTTTTTCCCCTTGTGAATGTACGATTGATGGGTTGTTTGTACTCAACTGACCTGTTCTCCCACAGACCACATGAAGCCTGGGGATATGTGTACATATCCATTAATCATGACATCAGTAGGTTTTGCCTGGCCAAAACACAACTCTAGGAATTGAGACCGTTACCTGTAGGTGGCTAGTAAATATGGGGAGTTCCTGCAATAGGAGTAGGTGTTTCCTGCAATAAAGAGGGCATACATAGCACTGAGAAATAAAAGAGAAAGTCACAGTAAGCTTTGCGGACTGTCCCAGGCACCTTCTCAATAGGGAAAGCAGCCCCAGGGAGACCTGAGAATGTGTTTTCATTGTGCAGATCTTGTTTTGCTCTCTGCCTTTACTCTTTACCATTGGAAAAGCTCCTTCTCTCCGCATTCTGTGAAGTCGGGGGGGTACCTGCCCCAGCTGGTCCTCCTGTGCACTTCAGAGGTTTGCAGAGCCTCAGCAATGCCCGTTGCCTGGATACAGGGCAGCCCTGCATCCCTGCTCCCCATCCAGCCTATGGAAGCAGGGGGGCTGCATGGGGAGAGGTGCGGGAATTAAACCCTGTGTCCTCAGATGCAGGAGTCCACCTGATACAGCTTGTGAGCTCAGTTTCCTTTTACTTTGCCATCGTTATTATTATTTATCATTATTATTGATAGGAGCAAAGTGCAACCCAGCTGCTCAGTGCAGAGATCTGAGGGCTCCTGCCGGGTGAAGCGCTTCGTGCCACTTAGAAAACAGCCATTGTGCTGTCTCTTGAATAAGCATTTTATTTCACATGTTTGTTCGGAGCCTCCTGCTGTTGCTCACACTACAATTGCTGACAAGCATCCTTCCCGGCTACATGGCATCAGAGGCTGTGAGCTGCTGAGGCCCTGGGAGAACAATATTAAGAAGACAAGGATTGTTGAATATTTAAAGTATTTCCTCTTAAACATGAAAATGCTTTTTGCACTTTGTACACATCACTGCTTGGTGACAGTGATTGGCCAAGTCATGCATTATTCCTGCGTTCAGGCAGGACTATGCAAACTGCACTGCACTCCTTGGCTGAAAGCTCACCATTAGCAGGATGTCCTGTTCTATACCACGTCTATGAACAAGGATCAGTCAAAAATAATTTTTAAGCTCAGTTACTTTAAATTTGGACCAGTTCATGTTGTAATACTGTTTTTTTTGCTCTGTATGTCTATAGAACATTGTGCTGTTTCAAATAGCGCTTGGGATCTGTATCAGTAAGCATTAGTAAAGTGATAGTAATTAACCTTTAGATTGAGATAGCGTGCAACATTTCTAGTAATGAACTAGGGTCCTCTTATTTGAAGCACTGTAAATGTGTGTGACAGAACTACTATCTGATCTATGAGCATGTACATTTAACTTTAATGTAAGATGAGAAAACAAATAAAAGTATAATGCAGTGGGAGGAGGAATGAATGCCTAAGCAAGGCCACATTGAAGTCAATGAAATTTCTAGGACCATCTTAGGCACTGGGTTTGGTCTTAGACAGGTTCCATGTTGGGCTTCTAAAAACACATTCTCATATTCTCTGTGGCATGGAGTTGAATGTTCAACATACAAAGTTTGTTCTACATTGACTCATAGAACTATAGAATAGGAAAAGACCTTAAGATCATTTAGTTCCAACCCCCTGCCATGGGCAGGGTCACCTTGCCTTCACTGCTGAAGGAGGACAGCACCTAACTTTGAGCTAATATTAGAAGCAAAGCTGTTGGAAGACTGAAAACCTGGAGGGTTTCAAGACAGATAGTAGGAGGCCAGGAAACTTGGAGCAATTTTTTCTAGGCTTTTAGAAAATATTTATGAAGGCATTTGCATCTCTGCAAAATGAGGGCAAAGAGATCGATGACACAAGTGTATTGTTCTGACATTGTAGTTCCCACTTTGTATCTCTATTTACACATGCATGAAGAATGGCAGAGGATGAAAGATGCAGCTCACTGAGACTCCTTGTGAGAGGCAACTGTTGAAAGGCTGGGCTGAAGGTTAGCATCTCCTTTGTCTTGGCTCTGTGTGTGTATGTGTATAAATGTACATATCTACATACATATATATGTATGAAAATATGCACACAAAGCCACTGATTGTCAGCAAATAACACTATTCTCAGAAGCTTAGTACCTGCTGTAAGCAGAAAAGACAAACCCTTCTCTCTCCTGCTGACAGCAAAGTTAGACATGAAATTGCTGTAGACTGCTACTGGGATTTTGTCATCCAAATAGTTTATTCCTCTCTTTCTGTCTTCATAAATAAATCTGTTAAGTGTTTTACCAGTTCGTTTGGTTAGGTAAACCAAGTACGTGCTAATTAAGGGTATCATTAAATATCTCACTCAGTTTTTAGTGTTAGTATCTGACCTCTTGGATTAAACACTTCCCACCATGTCATTTTTCCTGTCTAAAGTAAAAACACACCTCTTTATCTTCCCTAATTCATTTGTTTTCTTCTTTATATCAAGTGTAGGAAAAGGGCTGCATAATTTCTGGAGTGCAAGAATGGATGGGAGGAGTGAGTGTGCACTGTGGTTACTGCTGAAGAGTAGAGTAATATATACGGGGACCATAGTAGCATGAAGGAGCTTTAAAAGACAATGACCAGAATGGAGGTTGCGATTCTTACCTCTCTAGACAGATCTGTGTGAATGACTAGGTGGGACTGAACATCAGCTTTATTGAGAGTAGGGAATCATCGCAACTCAACTACCTCTTTACTGGGGAGTAAAATAACATAGCTCACAACGTACAGGAGGACAGATAGTTAAGGAACTGCAACATATTCTGATTGAAAAAAACTGTTTGAAGGAGTTCTACATCAAATGAGCTGTGCCACACCACCTCCTGATAGGAATTGAATTGGATGTGTGCAGTATTGATTGTTTTGAGTACATTCAACAGATCCAAATCGTAAAAGATCTGAAAGTCTAGTCTCAGTTCCTTGTTTAGTGAATCCACAGGTACTGTATTTGATGAGGAGTTTAGCAGCTGTTGAGCTTCAAATCCTTTGGGAAACCAAAAACACTGAACAGCCCAAAAAGCAGCACCAAAAGAGGTGTTGTTGGTTTTATAAGGTTAAACAATTAACCCCTCTTTCTAGAGTCAGTGCCATCCAAACTTCTTCAGAACTTAAACTAATGAAAGAGAAATGGTGCCAGATTAGTGGTTCAGATGTTCCTCCATCTCTAGGACATCAAAGATGTGTAAGCCTTCATTTTCTGTGGCTTTACTGAAAATGCTCTCTTATCCTTCTGGGTGATGGGGGAAGCGATGGGATGTTACAGCTGTGATTTGGCACAGCCACAGTGTATTTTGCTGGTCTTTCATAACATCCTAGAATCTTATTTTGCCCATCATTGATTTTTGTTGTTGTTCTTTTAAATTGTTTTATATTGTTCTTTTAAATTGTTTTAAAACAATTTGCCTGGAAAACAAAAGGTCTTGTTTTCCTTCAGAGTGCTTTATGTGATGATGGTGAGTTAAGGTGGTGGAGACGTCATATGCATACATTTGGAGTTGGGTTAACTGCATTAAGGTTTTTAAATGAACACTGGCAGTGTATCAGCCTACCAGAACCAAACCCACCTTAAATTAGAGGAAAATAATTAGGATTGAATGCTAAATTTAGATTTAAGTGTAATTTACAGGAGTGTTTGTATAAAGAAGAGCCAGCAAAAGGAATCTTGCTGCTGAGGATCATCAGGATAAGGCCTCTTTGCATATTACGGCCACATAGCAGCCAACTCCAGGGATGAGTTGCTGGAAGTGACATGTCTAATTTATTGCCCACTGCAGCTTTGTTTGCAGGCTGAAGTATCAGTTATGGTTAGGATGATTATAATGGGGTTTATTTTATTTTAGAGAAAGAAAATAAATAGGGTTTTTTGTGGCTTTTGGATGTGGATGACTCCTGTGGTTACTCTTGGTTCTTAAGCAATGCGAGTGGGAGCTGCTTGGTGCCACTTGCTCTTTGCCTGCAAAGGGAGCTGAGGCTGGTCAGTGGGAGGAGAGCCCCAACACTTACCCCATTGCAGAACTGTTACCCTGGTGGGAAATTCTGAGCAGGTAGAGAGGATCCATGCTCCCTGAAGAGGTTTTCTGCTCTTCCTGGTATATCAGTGGGTCTGCAGCTGGTTTTGATTCTGCCTTTTAGAAACAGGTATGTTAGTGCGTTGTAGTTGGAGAGTATCCCTCAGTGCCCAGTTGGAGCACTTTGTGGAAGGTGCTAAGATATAGCTAGGTAATTGTTGTATATACTATTCACCCCAGGACTATGTTTCACCCTTCCCAAAATGCTTCCCAACCTGTACACAATGGAATTGCACGTGGCCTTTTGAGTAGAGACATAAGCAAGCCACTGATGCCTTTCACTGAAAAACATTGCTTTCCAGACTCGAAAGACTAGGAACTTTCACCTGTGTAAAACACTGCATCATCTTTAAGTTAGGGTTGTGCAGAAAAGGTGTGTTCTGTTTCATCTATCTCATGAAGCAGATGTCAGGTTTTGAAACTATGGGGAGATTCTCTTCTGTTATGGTTCAAAATGTGAGCCCTGCTATAGTTTTAAGTAAAGAAACAAATCAAAGATACAGATCTTTACCACTGCAAGATGCCTTCTCCATGTAGCAGTCAGGTTACTTGTGTTCCCTGGTGAGAACTGGGAAAACCAGGAATGTTAGCCTGAATCTTTTATGTCCTAGGTTAATGCCGCATCAACCACATCTCTGACTAGTTGAAACTTTCTCTCTTGTTTTGATGAGAAGTTCCATTCTGGATTCCCAGAAATATCACAAAATGCCTGGTTTTGAGTCTTACAACAAAATGAAACATAATTCTCTCCCCCCAAACTGAAAGAACTTCTCAGCTGACAGATTCATCTGGAAGATGCAATAAACTCTCAGGAAGTCCCTGATATTCCATCATGCAGAACGACATCACATAGATGAGTAGTCCCCCCCCAGTCTCAACACCACTAGAAATGCTGTCCAGACAGTTGTATTTGAAGAAGGTTAGAGTTGTATTTTGCATAATATCAGAAACAAAGCAGCTTTTTGTACATCAGTAGTTCATATATCAGCAGCCCTAGATAAGATTCCACTGTGCAAAATCCCACTTATACACAGGTGGTACTGGAAGCCAAGCTCTTTGTAGCTAAATAGAAAAATAAAGCTTTAAAGGTGAGTTGGGCAGCAGAACACAAAAAGAGAAGGTACAAAATACACCTCAGAGTTCATGTTTTCAGCTCCTGCCTAAGCTGTCTTACAAAGAATTTGCAGTTCAAACCTTTCTCTATCATTTCTGTTTGTGCTGAAGAAGAAAAACAGGGAAAGCAAATTCTTTCAGATAAGATCCATCTCTTTATGCCACCTATATTGCCAACATAGGTTTGTATTCTCCACAGCTCTGGGTAAAATTAACTGGCTATGCAGCAGAACCTGGGAACATCCTTGTTAGGTTGACTAATAATGAAGAAAAGATGAACTATAAACTGTCTGTTCACTGTTCTTGGCTGATCCCCTCCTGCTCTCTATTTTAATATCCTTGTCAGCCTGCTGGCAAGATGCTGAAGCAGCACCAGCCATCCAGTTAAAATATGGAGTAGCCAGAAGTTTCAACTCAGATTTCCTTGAACACTTACTGGACACTCATTCCAATTCCTATAAAAATGTCTGGGCAACTCCTTGCTTAGTGTTTCACCTCATTTTGTAGCTACTTTACAACACTCTGATTTTGAAATGTAATTTTACAAGCGTTAATTTTACTGACTATATTTTCTTCGTTGTGCATTTTTAAATGCCAAGAGTATGAGCAGGGTGGAAAGGGGACCAGTATTGTGATGTGTAATACAGAGTTCTAGTTATTCATGGTTCTGCTGCTGTTAAATATGTTTCCACTGCTTCAGGTGATTGTAAAAAACAGTATATAATGGATATAGAACCATAGAATTATAGAATGGGAAGGGTTGGAAAGGACCATAAATATCATCTGGTTCCAACCCCAGGTTATATTCAACATATAATCAAAATGGGAAGGAATGTTCTGTGTTTGATCAGATTGACAATAGCTAAAATCTCTGCTGGTGCTATAGCTTTGGGACAGAATATTCTATTTTCTGAGGAAAGCTGTATGGATAAAGGAAAGTACCTCTGGTAAATCAAACCTGAGCAAGAAAAGGGGAAGGATTTTCCCCTATAGACACTTCTGTCTTTCATGAAGTTGTGGGATCCCTGGATCCAACTTCGACACAAGACATAGATGTATCTTCAGTAGAGTCTGGGTGGAACGTGGAGGCAGAAGAGGAAGAATATGATATGGGGATGGAGTGCCACAAAACAGCACAAGGGTGCCCAGGGCAGGGCCCATCCTGGGAGCTGTGTGTGATTAAAAGGGGCTGAGAAGAAGGGAATGGCAAAGGGGTTTGTTTGTTAGATGGATAGCTGGCTCTGTCCCGTTTGCAGACAGCCAGCATACCTCAGATCCGTGCTGTTTGTGCTTCCTGAACAGTAAACTCCCCAAGCTTCCTCCATAAATTTATAAGGGAAAAGGGGAGGTGGGCAAAATGATTTACTGAAAATCGTATTCTGAGTGGAGCTGTATTAAGAAGCCTGCATGCCTGATAAAAATACTCACCTTCAACACGATGAAAACTAGATCCCACAGAGCCTTCAGCATTCTGCCTGAGTCACTAATTCCCCAAGGCAGAAAACAAAGCAAGCAAAAAATGTTTGTTTGCACACAGCAAAGCCAAATCACGTCCAGTTGTGATTTACAATGAGTCCTGGGAGACTACTCCAATATAACATGGATATCCATATGTATATATATACACCTCTTCTTTAATATAATGTGGGGCCAGTGTATGTGAGTTGACAAATATACAGAATGATCCTTTTTCTCTCATTCTTTAGAGAAAACACATATTAATTTCAGTGGGACTCTTGCCTGCATGTGTTTTGTGACTGGAGCTGCCCCAAAGTAGTATGAGGACCAGCGGCTGCTAGCACTGGGGCACAGGGAGGGTTTAGATGTGAGTCAGATTTTCCACAAGCACAGCTCCTCATCTGGCTTCAACAGCCAGGACCAGCAGGACTTTGTCCTGCTCCTTCTTCCCTGTCTGGCTGCCCGCACAGGCTCTCCCCATCACCACTCTTCTGGTGCTTTTTGCCCCTTTGTGATAGGGGCCAAGGCTTCAGCATCGTAAGGTTTCTACAAATAATATCCGCAGCTCATGAGGGAAGCAGCAGAGCGCTCCTCCGGTTCCCTGAGGCTTTATAAATACTTTCTCAATGAAAGGCAGTTTATAAATCTACTCAGCTCCAGATCTGCGTGAGTTTGATGGAAATTCTCCACTTACGGTGGGATAAGAGAGCTGAGAGTGAGACTTGGTGCTAACAAATGACCCCTGGCTGGAAGCAGGCTGTTAATGCTTTTAAATGAACTACTGCTGCAGAGCTCAGGGCTCGAACCTAGAAGCACAATAGAAGGTGCATTATTATTCCTGTTCTGATTATGCAGATAATTTTGCTGTTCTCATTTACAAATGTAATGGTTTGTTAATAACATCTGATTTGGGAACATAGGGTAGTCTATCAACTAAGGGTGGCACGATGGCATTAATAAGGGTAATTGAGGTTGTTGCTGTAATCTTGTTTGCTCTATAGTTTGTTAATTGAAAATTACTTATCTTAATATATGATAGAAACATAAATGTGCTTCCTCTGTGAAGCCTGGGCATCTTGAAGCAAAACGGGATGTGTCAGTCTGCACTGTTTATACACTGATAGGGTATCTGTACAGCAGTGAACCAGTCTCATCCATGTCAGGTATTGTGTTTATATGTTGTATAAATAACAGCATTGCTGATACTTATGGCTGTGTGTGTCTTTTGTTGCAAGACCTGGTGTTTTAAGACTGTCTGGGATACATGCGGTTGATGAGAGAGCCGTTCTGTAGGGAGGAAATGGAAATGAGAGAGACAGACAGGCTGCTGAGCTTTTAACCCTGGAGAAGAAACTTGGCATTTCATCTTCTAGCAGCGTTTGCCCGTAACTACTATTAACATTAATTATGGAGATGCTTATGTGAACAGCCTGTTAGCCCTAATTAGAGTTAATGGAATATACGTGTGGATGTTAACAGGACAAGAGACAACCAAGCTTCCATTTCTAAGGTTAAATATTCAGTAGCTCCCTCTTAGACATCTCCAACATCCTATAATCACGCAGTCAGACTTCTGCAAAAGCAGAGCAGTTTCTCCTGCCTTTTTTAATATATTTTCCTCTTTTTTTTTTTCCCCCAATTATGGCCACCTTTCACTATTTTTGCTTAAATTAGAGAGCAAATAACATGGCAGTGACCTCAGCTATCTTTACTAACGTAATTACACTACCTCTACTTTATACACAGTGCACTTCAGACTTTATTAGCAGACCATTTGCTGTCCCTTTTACTGTCCTTTTAATGAATGCTACTAGATACACTGAAGGGGAGCTGGAAGGACTTGGCTTTGTGCTGAACAGAGACCCTGTGATAAAGAGCTCAGGGATGGAGCTCTTGAGTAGGTCATGCAATATCCGAGAACTGTAAAGTTCCTATCTCTGTGCTATTCTCTGAAGCTGTAAAGACAAAAAGGACTACTTGCTTGCAGTCTGCCTTCAGTAGCTTGGAACCAGCATCACTTAAGAATTGAGGCTGCAAAATGTACAGGTTGTCTCTTTATCCTGCTGCTATGTATGACAGCACGTCTCTGCTGCTCACCTCTGCCCAGGTGAGCATCTTATGATGAAAAGATCAAAATCACTGACACAGTTCAGTGTCCTCCTGGGAAGTGTCTTTTAAGGACTGACTTGGAAACTTCTTACCCTTCCCAAAACCCTTGAGTCTTCCTTAGGTGGTGTCACATACTCCTCAGGGCAGTATGTGCTTCTTTGTGGTCCATTTCCATAGACATACACAATGATCTTGGATGGTGTATTGGGCAAAAACACATCATCTCATTTTTGCTTGAGATGATGTGTTACGCAGTTATAGGTGGAGGTGTTCTTCTGATCATCTCTTAACTACTACTCAAGTACAGCACAGAGTCCCTTTGAATAGTGCCTAGTTGAAATTTGCAACCTGTAGCTCCTAGCTCCTCATTGTCTGGAGCCACAGGACTGATGTTACCCCAGCTTTCCAGCTGCAGTGGCTTTCTCCTTTTTCCAGAGCAATTCCAAGTGTAAGAACATTCATGCTTGGCCCAGTCTTGCATATGCCCATTTGCAGAAACTGCCCAACAGCCCATTGCTGGCTGAGGTGCCTATCATGGGCACACGCCGAGGTGACTCTGGGGATAGGACAGTGCACCTCTGAGGTTTGGTGGGAATGTCTCTGCTCACATTTACCCAGAGGATGAACTGGGACAAGGTTGGTAGATTTTTATTTAGCATTTATTAGTTTATTCTCTCGATGTTTCTATCTATTTTTCCGATTGTGTTATTACAAATGCCTGGTTTATTTTGTGGTTGTCACCAAATCTGTTCAGCTTTGTAATTAATACTGCTTTCTTGATTTAATGTGTAAAGTAATGCTTTCACAGGCCAGCCCTCCATGGACCTTTTTTCCTTTTCTTTTTGTTTTTGTTTGCTAATTGTTGTGTATTTTTAAATGGCCATGTAAAGCTTAAAGTGCCTGTATTTGAACTGGTGGGACAAAAAGGCTTTTAATGGTATTTTGCCCTGGGATTTGGAGTAAGCTCTATTGGTTTGAGAGCCCTTGCTGGATGTTGTTTGAGTGGACAGACACTAAGAAACCTTGCTCAAAGCTATGCAGGGTTGCACTGGCACAGGGTCCCCAGAGAAGCTGTGGCTGCCCCATCCCTGGCAGTGCTCAAGGCCAGGTTGGACACAGGAGCTTGGAGCAAGCTGCTCTAGTGGAAGGTGTCCCTGCCCATGGCAGGGGTTGGAACTGGATGAGTTTTAAGTTCCCTTCCAACACAAACCACTCTATGATTAATGTAGCTCTTACCTGCATAGTTAAAGTAGCAAAATCCCGTGCTGCAATATGGCTTACTCCAGTTTATAGGAAAGAACACATTTTTCTGGTGTATCTACATTTTGATCCGTTAACAAAAAGAATAGTTACATCATGTTTAAAAAGGAAAAATCCCCCACATTTTATAAGATTAAATTGCTCACTATGCCTTCAGGTATAGCAGGAAAGAAACTGATGCTGTAAAGGGAACACAGTCCTGACATCTCATTTTATTTCATCAAGTAAAACGCTGGCCTTGCTTGGAGCAGAAGGTGCCTCTGTGATGAGGCCACAGTCTGGTTGTGTGGTTGGGAAAATGAAACACAGTCTGACCCAAGACATTGTCAAACCCACCGAGGTTAAGCACCCTTTGCCCCAGGCGAATTCCCTTGTTTTCATAAGCCACTACAGCTAGGCTGTAAAAGGGAGGTCTCCAAGGGAAGCTAAAGTAATAACCACAGTGGTAACTTAAAGCTGCCTTCATGAACTAAATCCTGCATTTTCTGTGTCAAAATAAGCAGCCGATGTGTGAAACAAATTTCTCCCTATCTTGCCTATGAGTTGTATAAATGCAGATATTAAAAGTCTTCAGCAAAACCCTTGCACACTGACACCTTAATTAAAATCAGTTTGGTTTGTAGGTCAAGTGCTGATACAACATCCACCAGCGTAATAGCTCTTTCCTGTGAAATGGCTGGATGAGATCTGACATCAGAAATCTATCATCAAATGGATTTTTGTTCCCCAAAAATTTCTGAATCAAACAATAGTCCAGTTGAAGAGACTAATGTCAGAATCACAAGATTTTAGAGGCGAGGAAATCATTATTCTGTGTATTTGGTATCGGCTTAGCACTATTAAATTGATTTATAGAAATGAATTCTCCCAATCAGTACTGATAGATTCTGTAGTTATCTGGTCACCTCTGACATGCCTTCCTTACCAGAAGGATATCCTGGCTATTACCCCACAATGCTTTGGAGTCACCTAATTCATTGGTAGTCTTCCCAAGACAGCAGGGAAAGCAGCAGATAAGTATTAGCTGAGAAACCTGAGCAGTCTTGTCCTGGGATAATGGAAAGATAACGTATTATACAGGAGATGTCATCTCACCAAAACTGAATTTTAGGAGCTGCTTTTTCATACAGGATATGTAAAGTGTTTGAAAGGGGTTTGCTTGGTGTTCACTTTTATTCTTTCTTTCATTTTGCCTCACAGATTTGTTTGGATGCTTTTGAGGGAAATCAGATTTGCTTAAATGACAACTCACCATCAAAAACCTGACGACAAAATAGATGATTCTGGTTTACGTTATATGTTGTAATTACCAATATCAAGACAGTGCATTGCAGACGAGGGGGGAAGTTAGGAAATAAAAGATAAAATACAGCCTTTCAATCAAAAATTGAAGCAGTGGAGTTGGTGAGGAAGTGAAATACAAGCTCCTGCTTGGGGAAAGCCTGCACATCCAGTGTACTCACCCTTCTGGGTCTCAAGGGGCTGAAAGAGGGAAACTTGTCTCTCCTAATAAGTTGTGCTCAGTTCCAATGAGTAGCAGCATTTAAAACTGGCCAAGGGCAGAGTTAAAGCTATTCTGATGGGTTTTACAGGATGGACCAGCACCATCACTGCTTTCTATTGGGAGTGTGTGGGCTCAGAAAAGAAGTGCAGCCCACTGAAGTGGCAGATCCCTCTTGTATTTCTCTGTGCATCTCCTGTACCATGTAGTCCATATCATCAGAGTCAAGCTACACTTGCATCTAGGGCAGCTGGGTGCACAGCTTGAAAGGATGGAGGTTAAATACAGGTCCTGAGCAGGAAGAGGCTGCTGCCAATAAACAGGAACAGGAGTATTGGAAGCCTGATTCACATGAATGCACTCTGTCCAGATTAATGTACTTCAGACAAAAGATGTAAGAATAAAGCTGTTTTCCAAGGGCTGCAAACAGGTGGAAGGTTTGCACTGCAGCTTTCCTGCTTTGGGTATCAGATAATTGGATCAAACTCCTGATCAAGTCTGTGCTGGCTGGAAAACCATTTATCTTGAGCTGCTTGTGAGGGAGCATCTGTAAACCCTGTGTTTTCCAAAAGAAAGCCTTTATTAGGATCTAGAAGAGCCAGGATATTGATCCTTGATGCCAAATGGCTCTGCTGACCTCCTGGAAGAGGTAGTTGACACTGTTGTCAATGTAGAACAGTGGGGAGGGTGGTGTTGGCAGTTGTGCTGAAGGTGAGGTTTCAAAACATGTCGGGTTTACAGTAGCTCCCAGCTCCTAAGGAGAATGCTCTTTCCCTCCAATACACAAGTGCCTGTATTGCAGCCTCTGTACTGACCTGGTAATGCTGCAGTGAGGAACCTCAACTGTACCATGGGTGGTGTCTGCTTTCAGGGTGAAACTGTTTGCTGTGTCTCTCTTCCCGCCAATAGATCACTGATTTGGGATTGTCCTAATGAGGAGGTGTGAACTTGTAGATGAAACTTAGAATCATAGAATGGTTTGGGTTGGAAAGGAGCTTAAGATCATCCATTTCCAAGCCCCTACCATGGGCAGGAACACCTTCCACTAGATCAGGTTGCTCCAAGCCCCATCCAACCTGGCCTTGAACACTGCCAGGGATGGAACATTCACAACTTCCACTGTTCCAGCACCTCACCGCTCTCACAATGCAGAATTTGTTCCTTATATCTTACATAAATTTCCTTGTTGAAGTTTGATTGCAGGGGTTGTCTGTATGAGGGCTGCAGGAGTGCATATTTGGGGATATCAGCTCTAGATGGTTTTGAGTGCGTCACTGTTGGCAATGTAGCAAAGTTGGAGCACAAACCATCTAACTTATTGCTTTCCAGTTGCCACCAACCATGGACTGTGTGGTGCATATAAATGACCCCACCTGTGGTTTTGTACCTGCACATTTTCAAATACTACTGGCAGGCAGCTTCGTTTCATCTAAAAATGCTTCATTTCATCTAAAAATGGCAATAGTTTGAATACCGCCTTTCTGGGTGTTCTGTTTCTGAACTGCTTTCATCCTGGCACTATTGTAGGATACTAAATGCAATCTCTTATATTCTATGGGTGGCAGATGAGTGCTGGTATTAATTATATTAAATATGGGGGTTATGGGGACAAGACTGACACACCAACTGGAAATAACTTGCTGGAGTCTGTGAGTTTCTGTGGGAGACATTAGGAAATCAGGAGCTATAAAGTAGTCTGAGCACTAGACAGGGTACCACAGAAGCTGCCCAGGACTGGGTATCCTTTAGCAAAGCCACATCAGCTTCATAAAGGACACAGAGCTTCGTAAAGAGCTTTCAGACAGTAATATGGAAAGCAGTCTAAGGCTTAAGTGGCGTTAATGTTCTGACACAGGTGGTTTGTGTATCATCAGACTTGCAGAATGGTGACCACAAACCTTGTTTTGAAGTTTGTCATGAAGTTTATCGTCAGATGCTTTTGCACACCAAGACTCCACAGGGCTTTCAGAAAGCTTCTTCTCCCACTGCTGACAGCAGTGATGGGAGAAGAGGCTGTTAAATGCTGTGTCACTTGAGTCAACTTTTCTTGCTCTTGATGCAGAGCTCTGCAGCCTAAATGGGAGAATGCCCTGGGAGGGCTCACTCCATGATGGGAATAGCTTGAACATTCTGCTGTTCCGTTTTCTCAGCCTAAATCTGGTTGCTTTGGTTGTTTGCCCCGCAAACCTGGTTTAGATACTGTCAAAGTACATGTGGTGTAGCTGAAAGGGAGCACTGCTTTCAAATTTCATGCTGGTCAAGGAAAGAGACATAACAAAGGAAAAGGTATAGCAACCTTCACACTGCAAACTAGTGATTCTGAAGTCAGAATTCAGCCTAGCTGTGGCCTGGTGGAGGTGAGCCTGTGGAGTCCTGCCCCAGAGGTCTGATTTTATCACTATGTTCTATTGTCCTCCCTCAAAAGGTTGCCTAGACTTTGGAATTGCCAGATTGGGTGAGACTGTGATCTATTGGGTGTGAAGAGCAAGGTTTTGCTACAAATGGGTTTTGCACTGTTTTAAGGCTGTGTTTGCTACTCATGCCTTCATCATTCACTCATACACTTGCAATTATCCCAGTCTCCCTGATCTGAATTAGAAGAGTGTTTGTGTCTTCAGTTTCTAACTCCTGACTTCTATCAGGTAAAATACAGGTGAAGGCAGAGTAAAAGAAAATTCATCAGCATCCAGAGTGTTTCCATGGTTAAATCTGTGGTCTCAGTTTTGAAAGAGTCCTTATGATGCCCTGTCAGTGCATGCCAATTCTTACTTCTATGTATGATTGATGGTGCTTCAGGTTTTGCCCCAGGCTATACCCAGTCTGCTTGCAAGCGATGCTGGTAGTGAAGTTTCCAGGCTGCCGTTATGTGTTATTTAGATTACAATAGAGCTAAAACCCTGCACCACTTCACAAGAGATACAATCCTTTCCCCCCCACCAAAGCTCACAAACCTTAAAACAAAGCCTGCCTGGGGAGCCTCTTTGGCACTGTATTAAATACCCTTGCTGAGAAATGGTTTCTTACAATTATGGCTTTCCTAATAGGCACCGTGGGTAGCATCAACACAAAGCTATCTGTGTTACATGCTTTGACCTGCTTTAACCCCAGCCAGTCTCCTGGAGATGTGGAAAATGCCTACTCTATACAAAGGTCTTGCCTTTCAGACAAAGCAGAAGGGATTTGTTTAGAGCTCTGGCTTTCTAAAAGGAGATGTCATACTTTTGGGGGGCGAAAGTCACCCCATGGAGGCTATCTGAAAGCCTGCACATCCATGTCATCAGCACATACGCTGCTGTCTTTCTGTGCAAAAATGAATTGCTCCCTGAGTCTCTCTGCTTAAGACCGCTGCAGACGTGCTGTGCTTAGGGAATAGAGATATTCTGGGAAAGTGGGTATGCTGTTTGTGATGTCCTCTTCATTGAGGGGGAAAAAGGTTAACTTTAAGCTAACACAAAATATTTGACCCAGATTCAAACCTCAATGAAGTCTATATCCCCAATTTTGCTAGGTTTCTACATTCTTAAAAACTCTTTTCTTTCTCCCCTGAAGAAGTTTTAAGCCTCTCAGCAACATAAGTGGGATTTGGATCAACCCCTGAGCAGTTAAGTGGTAAGGAGATTTCCATAAGGTTATTATTTGGCATGTGGAAGGATGAGGTTAGTGTGGGGGAAGTGTTATGGGTGGTGCTGGAAGTGAGTCCCCTCCATCTTCATACGAAGAAGAAATTCCTCACTATGAGGTGCTGCGGCACTGGCACAGGGTGCCCAGAGAAGTTGTGGCTGCCCCATCCCTGGCAGTGTTCAAGGCCAGGCTGGACACAGGAGCTTGGAGCAAGCTGCTCTAGTGGAAGGTGTCCCTGCCCATGGTAGGGGATTGGAACTGGATGAGCTCTAAGACCCCTTCCAACCCAAACCATTCTATGATTCTATAGCCTCACCTCAGCAAAGTAAAGCTGTCACCTCCTCAATACTCTCCAGCACACAAACACCGTATTGCCTAGTTTTCCTGCAGCCTGAAGAGGATGCCTCCAACCCCAGGAGTCCCCAGAGCAGTGACCCCATGCCATGCTCTGCACAGGACTGCTCTCCTCTCTTTTATGAGAGCTGAAGCATGGGGCTGTCCGTGTCGCTTCATCAACACGAGGCATCAGTTTAATTAGGCACCTTTTATGTCTTAATTCCTGGAAGTGCTGAAGTGTGCTTGCCTGGGCACAGCAGCCAGGCCCCCGACTGATGCTGGAGAGGTGGATGTGTTGCTATGGTGCTGGGAGGTGTCTCCAAACCCCACTGCTCCAGCAGCGTGTCCTAATTGCGGCTGTGCAGCAGCAAAACAAATACTCAGGGATTTCCATAAAGGCTATAATGAAAGGAGCATCCCTTGCTTTTTAATATGTGCTGAATGGGTTCATTTGTAAGCTTATTACGACTTCAGAGAGAGAAGCTATTAGGGTGATCATTAGCTGCCTGTGCAAATAGCAAGGAAAACCATAGCATGTTCCAGAATAACCCCCTTTTTAATGTCTGCACTCTCAGATGCATTAACAATAACCAGCCATGCTGTCTTTCATGTTTCCCCTTGCATGAGTAAGGACAAAAGAGAAAGGAGAAGGGGGACAGCGAACCACACGCTTACAAAATAAGTTCAGATGGAGAGAAAAATGAGGTGTTAAGAGAGCAGCAAATTCACTAGCATGACATTGTGTGTCTTGATGCAGTATCTGTTATCCATTGGGAAAGCAAAAGCAGCTGGGAGCCAGCCTGCGAGTCTTGGCTCGTATCTCACTTAGTCCCTCTACTCCTGTCATCTACGTATGAATTGTGCTGAGGGTCTTTTGTCTGCCTGGAACCTGATCGCTGCTGGAGCACTCTGATTTGAAGGGAGAGGGAATGTTTAGGTACACATATGCCAAGATTATGGGAATTATTAACTCATTTCTTTTCCATGCAGAACATCTGAAGCTCTGCTGTGGACTGTGGCCATGGTTCTCTCTCTGCTCCTTCTTAGTCTTTCTTAATCAGAAATATCTGTAGCAAAAGACTTTGGGTGGTTGGGTGTTTGTACCTGAATTGGGATGGGTGTACTTAAAAGCAGTCACATTTACCTTTCAAACCACATTAACTACAGTCTTACGTCTTAGAGTAAGGTGCTGGTTACAGGGAAACTCAGTTTAGATTTGCACATGGAATATTTGAGATGTGTATCAGTTTGGCTATAAGCAGCATAACTTAGACTTCTCGTCTGCCTCTCTTTCCTAGGTCATTTCTCATGACCTTCAATTTATTCAAGTTTTCCTGGACACGTCATACCTATAGCTTGTGAAATGTATTGATTTCCCAAATAAATAAATCACTCTGAATCGTGAGCTCTGTGGGATAAAGTATTTCCTATTGGGTTTAGAATCCAATGCAATATTATTCTTCTTGTTAAAAACATTTACAAGATGACCAGAATCAGACAAATAATTCCATCTCTTACATTTCCAGCAGTATTATTTTCTGGTTTATTTGGTGTTACTGAGTTCCCTCCTTTAAGATATGCTTTTCTTACAGGATGTTTTCCCAACCTTTGCTTTTCTATGGTGATTAAACCTGATTAGACTCTTTTCTTTTTGCATCTGTGTAGGCAGTTACCTTGAACAAAGAGAGCTTATTTTCTTTATATATCTATATATGTATATATAATAGTTGATGCATTCAAAGTTTTGTTTGGGATTTCTGTCTTAAAAGCAATTAAGATGATTAGTCCTTCAATTAAATGGTGTCAAAGGGTGGGTTTCTTTTCCCCCACCTCCACCTTACAAAAAAGCACCGGTAGCAACAACAAATAAGAAGTTCACCCACTCCTCTGGAGCTCTGTTCTGCATTAAATCATATGATGAAAGCAGGGGTTTCAAACTCCTGTGCATGTGCCTTTGCTCAGCTGCTCTGAGGCTGTTTTGCCTTGCTAAGGAGAGATCATCACCATCTTTTTGATAGGACAAGGCCCTGTGGTTCATAGTAACCCGTTTTGATTGCTTCCTTACTTTAAAGTCATTTTCCTCCCCTGCATTGTTTCCCTGAAGCCTGCAAACTATCAGGAAACTTCTTAAAACACTGGAAATCTTGGTCTGAGTAGGACAAGGTTGCCACAGCAACTGCCCAAGTTGTATTCCTGCATCTTTCAAACCAATCATGGATGCCACAAACTGCTGAAGCATTTGCTGCAGACAAAGCAAGGCTAAAGTAAAAAGGGAATAGAGAAGAGCTCGGAGGAGTCAGTTGTAAAGGTGAGATGTGTCAGGCTCAGGCAGGAAAAGTGGCAGGGATTTGCACTTCATGTTAAACCCCCTAAGCGTCTGGAATGCCGTGCAAGCGTATGGAGTGTTTCAACACTTGACAGTGTCTGACATGACAGTGGATAATGTCACTTGGCTTGTGATGCAGCTCCATGGGTTGCGCAGAGAGGTGGCATTTATTCCATCCCGAAGGGAAATATTTTCATAGGAAGCCAAAGTTAGCTGCCTCCCTTTTGGTTTGCTAAAGAAATTCCTCTCTGGGACAGGAGATGCCTGTCAAAGAGCGCAACTTGTCAGCCAGAGGTGGTCAGCTTTTTCATGGGGTTGGGACTGGTCTCACGGGCTGGTGAACAAAGGGCTGTACTTTGGTCTAGCACATCATCCCCTTTTAGATTTGGTTTTGTTATCTACAGATCTATCTGCTTTTTATTTGAGGGTGCTGAGGCGCTGGCACAGGTTGCCCAGAGATGCTGTGGCTGCCCCATCCCTGCAGTGTTCAAGGCCAGTTTGGAACAACCTGCTCTAGTGGAAGGTGTCCCTGCCCATTGCAAGGGGCTGGAACTGGATGAGCTTTAAGGCCCCTTCCAACCCAAACCATACTAGGATTCTATAAACAGAATTAATATTGTTATATTATCAGTGCATATAATCTTTGGGTCATCTGTTTAGACAGGCAATCAGTACCATATGGTTCCTTTCTGCTGCAGATAATACAAGGGAAAATGCACCTGTGAGCTATCTGAGGGGCTCCTTTTTAAGGAACAGAACCTTAAAGCATTGCAGGCTATCAGATGTGTTGGTTGTGTTTGCAGTATCTTCTTTTCTGAGACAGCTGCTGTCTGTGGGTGAAAAGCTGCATAAAAGAGTCAGACATGATTACCTATTGAACTTTGCTTGGAAAGGGGCCAAAGTGAGCAATTCATGTCTCTAACAGTGCTGTATGCACATTTGCACTAGTTGAAATTGGGTGGTTTGTGGCCTGGTGCTGCACTGACACTTCAAACATGTACCCTAGCACTTCTCCAAGCATTATAGCGTTCGGGAGAATAGGTTCTGCTCTGGGACTTCTGAATGTCTTTGAACACGTGGAAGATTTTACCTCCAGATGATCCCATGTATTCTGTGCACACATTGTGCAAAGTCACAAATATAAAGCATAGGTGGTAAGTGTTGCATTATTGGTTTTGTGGCAAAGCTGGTGTTATGTATACGAAGATTTAAGAGCCCTCTTTTTCCTCCTGTGTGTGATTGTTGTGCTCTTCTTGGGTTTGTCTCTTCTTGGGGATGCCCAAAGAAGTGATAAATGCTCCATCTCTGACAGTGTTCAAGGCCAGGTTGGACAGAGCCTTGGGCAACATGGTCTAGTGTGAGGCATTCCTGCCCATGGCAGGTGGTTGGAACTGAATAAGCTTAAGGTCCTTTCCAACCCAAACCATTCTATGTTTCTATGATTCTGCACAGCCTTTTGGTGCCAGAAATGTGTCTTCACCTAAGGAGGATAGACAAGAGCCAGGATGTATCCCAATTGCCAAGTGCAAGGTCCTACACCAGACACAGCTACAGGCTGGGCAGAGAAGAGATTCAGAGCAGCCCAAAGAGAAGGACTTGGGGGTGTTGGTCGATGAGAAAATGAACATGAGCCCGCTTCAGTGTGCGCTTGCAGCCCAGAAAGCAACCGTATCCTGGGCTGCATCAAAAGGAGCGTGACCAGCAGGTCGAAGGAGGTGATCCTGCCCCTCTGCTCTGATCTCGTGAGGCTTCACTTAGAGTCTTGTGTGCAGTTCTGGTGTCCTCAACATAAAAAGGACATGGAACTGTTAGAACAAGTCCAGAGGAGGCCACGAGGATGATCAGGGGACTGGAGCACCTCCTGTATGAAGATAGGCTGAGAAAGTTGGGGCTGTTCAGCCTGGGGAAGAGAAGGCTGCGTGGAGACTTCATAGCAGCCTTCCAGTATCTGTAGGGGGCCTATAGGGATGCTGGGGAGGGACTCTTCATTAGGGACTGTAGTGATAGCACAGGGATAACGGGTTAAAACTTAAACAGGGGAAGTTTGGATCTAAGGAAGAAGTTCTTTCCTGTGAGGGTGGTGAGGCACTGGAGTGGGTTGCCCAGGAAAGCTGTGAATGCTCCATCCCTGGCGGTGTTCAGGGCCAGGTTGCACAGAGCCTTGGGTGAGATGGTTTAGTGTGAGCTGTCCCTGCCCATGGCAGGGGGGTTGGAATTGGATGATCTTAAGGTTCTTTCCAACCCTAACTATTCTATGAATCTGTAATTGTCCTGAACGTCTGCTTGGATAGGAACCTTAAGGTAGTTTTAGCAGCGGCTGTGGTTCATTTACTCACCATCCCAAGCCTCATATGATTTTAGCGTTATAAAAGCCAATCAGGTTATTGTTTTAAGGCTAAAATGCCCTGAGGGCTTTGCTCGCTCAACTGTACCAAGGAATTAAATGCTCTCAGGCATGGCAACAACCTCACTCACTCCAGTGTTGCAAGGCAAGGCAGTCATCAATGGTAAATGGGCCCATATTACAGTGACATTAGCATTTTAATGCAACTAAGGAGGAGTTAGATTGACTGTAATTTAGTATCTAGTTGCATGGCCTTGTGCAGGTCCCCTCATCGCTGCTCCGCAGGGGCCGATTATAGTTACTCAGTGCACTTTGGAATCTAATTGGATTTACATGCAGTAATGTAGTCGTGTCACAGCAATGACTCTGCTATGCAAGCACTATGAAATTCCAGTGCAATTAATTATTTATATAGGAGCAATAGTTACAGGATAATGCATGGAGCTGACAGTTTGTGCCAAGCTCCAGTACAGGAGCAGCAAATGTTCTACTGTTTTCTGAAGGCACTGCAAGGGAATGATGTTAAGCTGATCCTGCTTCCACAGAGATGTTTCTCCTCACCCTTCACTGTAAAAACACTGAGTTGTTGCACAGGTCCAGCAGGACATGACTTCTGTCTTCATCTGAACATATGGGCTGGCATGAGTTTGGTTTCTCTAGATCATAGAATCATAGAACAGTTTGGGTTGGAAAGGACCTTAAGATCATCCAGTTCCAACCCCCTGCCATGGGCAGGGACACCTCATGCTAAACCATCTCACCCAGGGCTCTGTCCAACCTGGCCTTGAACACTGCTGGGGATGGGGCATTCACAACTTCTTTGGGCACCCTGTTCCAGTGCCTCACCACCCTTACAGTAAAGAACTTCTTCCTTATACCCAACCTGAACTTCTGCTGTTTCAGTTTGAACTCATCACCTGCAAATGTGATCAAAGGGGACTGGAAGCAGCTAGAGGCACTTGTGAATTAGGACATTTGCAAGCCATTCATCTGGTGGCCTTTCTGAACTAGCAAATGTGCAGGAGACCGGATTTCTCCCAAAGAAAGGACGTCTTTCACTCTCCTTTAATTTCTTGTTTCACTTACTACCTGCTGACTGTCTTACTCTCTTTTTGCCTGCTCCCTCTTCACTGTGGCTGTCCAACTATCTGTCTTGTTGCATAAGACCAGCCCGAGTCATGACTTTATACAATCATAGAATGATTTGGGTTGAAAAGGACCTTAGGATCAGACAGTTCCTACCCACTGCCATGGGCAGGGATGCCTTCCATTAGAGCAGGTTGCTCCAAGCCCTGTCCAGCCTGGCCTTGAACACTGCCAGGGATGTAGCATTCACCACTTCTTTAGGCAACCTGTTCAGCTGCTTTTCCTTCATCAGAGCCTTCTCACAAAGAGGAGAGAGTACAGTGCAGTGCCCAGCAAAGAGACATGATGTGGTAGCTGTGAGCTGAGAGAGGAGGCAGGACAACGTGCCAAATGCATCTGCTCAGCCAGCTGAGGCAGCGTGGCTTGCATGCCCCAAGGATGGAGGCTTGCTCCAGCTTCCACTGTGTTCCACCAGCGACTGTAATTAACGGCATCAGCTTGCTCCAGCCCCAATTAGCCATGGTGGTTTTGCACTTTCTGCAATCCTCCCTAATGGCGAAATCATAGCTATTAACCAAAGAGAGTCTGTTTGGCAGGGACTTCCTCCCCTTTAGGGCTGTAGAGTAAGATGGAATATTGCTATTGCTTGGCACCAAGCACGCTCTTTCATCCCTCCTGACACAGCACCTGCTGGCACCTACTGAAGCATTTAAAGCTCTTCCTCTCTGTGGTGCTGCAATTTCTTTAAAATATTGTGACTTCAGAGGAATAGGAAAAATAAACTTCCTCTCCCACGCAGACCTTTGAGGGCTTGTAGGGATGTAATTATATGCACATGCTGTAGGAACAGGAATCCTGTCATTCTGCTTATTTTCCTAATGATAGGTTTATATGGCACAGTGTAATCTCTGCTTTAAAGTTAGAGCCACCTTCTCCTGGCAGCAGCTATCCCAGGATAACAGCATCACAGGATGGGGCAACTGAAGATATTGACTCTTAGTTGCGTATGCAAAGCACAGGATGAAGTGTGCCCATACACAAAAGAGATAGATCAAAAGGGAAAGGTGGGAACCAGACTGCAAGAAGGGACTGTGAGGCAGTGACACTGTCCTGTCCTCACTGTTGACTTTCCAAGCCCCTCTCTAGAGGTCCCTGAGCTGGTCACATAGCACCCTCTGAACTTCCACACTGGTGGTAAAGCTGACCTGGGGACAGGCTTCATACACAGCACTGTAATGAAGTGGGGCAATAGAGCAACTGCTCATCAGATGCCTTCAGTACTTAGCAGCAGAGACTGGGTACAGATGTTTGTACCCTCCAGATTCCAAAAGGGAAGCCATCCCTGCACATCATTCAGGGTTTAGGTCCACAGCGAGAGAGGAAGGACACAAAATGTGAGGGATTAATGCAAAACAAAGAAGTCTATGAATATTCATTATATGGTTTATATTGTAATAGTTTCAGCCACCTTGAAACTCTGTGTTCACCTCCTGCCAACAACAAACGATAGACTTTTACTCACAGAAGCCTTAATGGGAGGCAATTTTCCAAGGCGCATTCACAAATGTTTGTGGGAAACAGATGTTAAATGTACCTCCTCCAGAAATGATGAGGAAATGCTGGCAGTGGGAGAGCAGGGATAGACCCAGGTGAATTATCTGAGCCCTCACAGGCATGCAGTGGCTTCAGCAAAGCAATCTGTGAAGGATGAGTGAGTTACAGTGCTGAGCGACTGTGAGTGAATCATACAATCATAGAATGGTTTGAGTTAGAAGGGGCCTTAAGATCATCCAGTTCCAACCCCCTGCCATGAGCAGGGATGCCTCACATTAGACCATGTTGCCCAAGGCTCTGCCCAACCTGGCCTTTAACCCTTATGACGTGGGGTGCTGTTTGAATAGATAAAAGCTGCCTCTTCCCCAAGGCTCTGCAGTGTTGGATGGGTGGAAAAACCAACCTGGGAAAGGACTCCCTGAGGAACCATCAGTCAAACGAACACGTTAGTCTGTAATCTCACATCCCTTTTACCAAGCCAGGGTTTGTCATTAGCATTGTGCAGGCAGAAATTAAAATGTATTGATAAAATGGGAACTTCTAGCTCAAGGACAGTGGCTGTGTGCACCCAGGTCCTTCTGCCTGTGCTGCTTTATCTAATGCCTTTGGGTAGGCAATGTGATGGCTTCACCATTCCTCTCTATTGCTGCTTCCCAGGCAGTGACAACGAGGCAGAGGGAGAGAAATAGTTTGCTCAACTTGGCGTGAGAGCTGGCTGGAAGAACAAGGAACAGTGCCCAGTGTCTCAGGCCGTTGCTCCTAATGGCTGGGCTGAGCTTCCCAAAGATGTATTCCACCTCCCTTCCTATGCGTATCCCATTTTCCCGCTAAATGGGCTATAAAGTCACAGCAGATTAAAGTTTGTCTAAACCTCCTATAAAATATTGAAGGTGCAGCTGGTATTAATCTAGTCCTGTTGCGGTATGAGGTGCGTGTGTAATGGGACTATAGATTTAAACGTGGTATGTGGGCTTTTAAAACACCCCAAAGGTTGTTAAAGGATGCTGAGGAATCAGATCCCTCACTGGGTATTAAAAGCTCTTCATTAGTGCTAATGTACACTAAATTAAGGTGGCAATTAGACTGAGCATATTCATCAGGACGGTGTGTTTTAATAAATTGTGTATTTAACATGATTGCATTTTATTGACTTCTGCAGTAATTGCATATTTTTCTCTTCCAGGACAAGCTTGGTTAGAAAGAGATACATGGGACACACAGAGAATTAAAGAGTAAAATAGACAGCGTGCTTCAAGTCCCAAGATTTGTGAAGGTGAGTCTTGATTATGGCTCTCTTTGTGCTTTCTTTGTATTTCTGTCAAGGACGGTTAGGTGTGCAGGAGGGGAGTAAGAAATACACAGCTCATCTGCCCTCATATCATCTGCAAGATGTACTGCAACAAATTGTCTGCCTTTGGTGTCCTAAATAAACTGCCCCATCTCTTTTCTACCTAGAGGAGCAGATTGGGTGGAAATGATGCTCTGAGGGGGTTTTGTGGAAAGCACCACCAGTTAGATGTTTTCATAGCACACCGCAGTTTAAAGGAGGTGGATACTGCTGCAGACAGTGAACACAGAAATACTATTGGAGTGGGCAGCTCCATGAAAGAAGGCAAGCATGATGAGTCAAGCCTCCTTACCTTCAAGCTAAAGGGTGGGTTTCCATGTTGTTCGGTAGAGAACATCATGGAGCAATGCTAGGTTTTGGTGGTCCTTCTCCACTGATGAAGCTTACAGCTTCAGGAATGCTTCTAGTGACTTCTCAGCTGGGACAGCCTGTAGAAATTGATGCTTTGACTTGAAGAGAATCTAGTCTATATTTTCTAATTCCTTTATAGGCTCTCTGGAGAGCTTCAAACATGTCTTCTGCTTTTACCTGGTTGCGCTCTGTATGAATATGAAAGTAGGTGTGAATTAACACCATTTGTTCCTCAAGCCTTTGGCTACAGGAGGTACTACAGAACTGGTTCTTAGGTTTTAAAGGAAGCAACAGATCAGTTCAGTGCACAAGGTATCCAGGCATGTTGGTGGCAAAGAGATACTTATGTCAAAAAAGATGTACGTGGACAATGTGATAGAAATGATTGAAAAAGTGGTGAGGGATGGACAAGATGATATCTAGACAGCTCTTCCAATCTTAGTTATTCTGTGATTTCTATCAGGTATTTGAAATGGAGAGACTCTGACAAGCTATCAGGCAAGTGCACAATGTCTGAATTTTAGGGGTTTAAACCCATAAACCCTGGTTTAAACCCATTTAACCCTGGGGTTAAACCACAACAGTAGTGGAATACAAATAGTCTGCAGAGGTATTTTAGGGGTGGGTATTATGTGGTTGGAATGGTAGGCAAAGAAAATGGTTCACATCCTTCTTTTCAGTAGAGAGTAGGAGAGATATGGAAGATGAAATGATTTAGACTGGTGAAGATAAGGTGCTCTTGAGAGTCCTAATAGACTGGCACATCTGAGGGATGCTCTTATTCCTTTTGCACAAGGTAACTTACACTGGAGGCTCTGTCTTGAAAAAGCTTTTCCCAAGGAGGGTGATCACACATTGTAAGAGGTGCCTGGGGAGATGGGAGAAACTCAGGCTCTGGAGATACTCATATTGATGTTACTCTGAGCAACCTGCTGTAACTAAAGTTGGGTCAAACTTTGTGATTGACCCCGGTTGGTGGCAGTGGGTGCTTGTACTCGATGACATCCAGAGTCATTGCTCTTTTGCCATCTCCAAGGCAATGGAGCAACTGAAGTGAAACTAGGGGGTTCAATCCAGTGTGAAAAGGATACGGTGGGAGAGGAAAATGCCAGTGGTAGCAAAGAGAAACATGGAAGCAGTTTCTGGGGGTGTGGTGGAGCAACTGCCTTTGGATGTGTGAAGTTCAAGGTAGCTGCAAAAGCAAATGTCAGAAGGAAGGAAATAAATGGTGGCTGGAGGACAAAAAAGTGATACAAGGAGGAAATTCTTTCCTGTTAGGGTGGTGAGGCACTGGAATGGGTTGCCCAGGGAGGTTGTGAATGCTCCATCCCTGGCAGTGTTCAAGGCCAGGTTGGACGAGGCTTTGGGTGATATGGTTTAGAGCGAGGTGTCCCTGCCCATGGCAGGGGGGTTGGAACTTGACAATCTTAAGGTCCTTTCCAGCCCTAACTATTCTATGATTCTATGATTGCCTTGAAAAACTAGGCTATATTCCTAACTGATTACAGCAGCTGGGGTATGTTTCCTGGCTACCCTGCTGGGGATTTTGAGCCTTCCCATCACTTTGCGAGATAAAACTCGTATTAGGGAGGGTGAAATGTGGAATAATCTGCCTAAGAAAAAGCTGAACATTTATAGCTACATTTCAGACAAAAACAAATGCATCTCATGTGTCTCGCAGGTCTGAGATGGGACAAGCCAGAGAAAGCATCTGTCAGCCGCTGTCTTCTGCAGTTCTGGCTGTTAATGTTTGCTTAGCATTAAATGTCTCCTGTGGAGGAGAACTTAATCCGTCACGAATTTGGGGCCTGGAGGAGGGGGAGAAGATATTTTTAAGAGGTGAATTAAGACATATGCATTTGGGTTTTATCGCACTTGCATCAGCGTGTTGTAGGAGTAACTGTCAAGATTTGCCTTTTGTGTGTATGGCTTAGAAAGAAAAGTGGAAGGAGGAAGTAGCTCTGTGGGTCAGGATTCTCCTTTCATGTCAGCTATTTATTCCATGCAGCCTGTCACTGGGGACTTGAGGTACCTTCAGCTAATTAGAAAAGCAGCAATTGGCGCAAAGGGTATCATAATTACACCATTAGTAAGTAATGGTATTTGCATTTTGCTTGTGTTGATTGTAAGTGGAGTCAGTTGTATACTCTCCAAAGTCTACAGCATATATGAACTAGATGGTAATATATTTCATACACGCTGGAGTGCTTGACTTCTGTCAGGAAACAAATTTAAACCCTACAACAGAGGTCAGCTCATGTTTTTGGTTGATTCGCCCTGTTTTAATCAGTGCAATCACAGGATTCAAATGGTGATCTTGCAAGTGGTGTTTGGGAATCTGGATACCCATCAGAAACTGGAAAGCGTGTGTTATGCTGGGATGTATGTGTCTCTCCAAGCACTGAAACAGATGCTCAGAGCTCCTGTTTCTCAGATCAGATGAGTGGGTTGGCATATTCTAGTAGTTTGCATTGAGCTGTTATGATGTGGAAGCTCTGACATGCATGTTCTTGGTTTTGCCAGCCCAGACCTTGCCCTGTTGCCACTGACTTCCATTTCCACATCCTGAGTTGAAGGACCCTGGGATTTGTAAGCCCCACAGGGTGCGTTCCTGGCTTGAAGCACTTCACAATTATCAGGGTTTCACTTAGTTGTTGCTTTGTTGCGTGAAGTGGGTTTAGAAATCATATATCTGAGCTCAGCACCACCAATGGGGACAATTTCTTGCCCAGGCAAACAAGGGAGTCCTCAGTTATCAAAGCTGAGTGTGCCTGTGTTCATCCTGCTCCCAGGTTCCTACAACATGGGCCTGCCACGGAAGTTTGCTCAGTGGATTTAGAGTCTCTTTTCCCTGCTCATGCCTAGCAGACATTTGTCATACTGAGTGGGTGCATGGGCAGAAGCAGTGCAAGGAAGCATAACTTAGGTTTATCTTGGAAAAGAAAAGGAGGCCTGTACTAAATCAGAGCAGTTCCAAGGGAGCTTGCTCATCTTGCAGAGGAAGCAGACCCAGACATGGAAAGAAAAGTAAGGTGGGAATGTGATTTATCGTCTCTATAAAGCAGCAAGACAGCGTTGGGCTCAGGCGCTGCTGCTTCTTGGACCACAGGCAATGTTTTTCATGTGGGTGCCTCAGCAGTGAGATGAGTGTGAATGATGTGAAGTGGCAAAATACGGCTCAAGTGGTTTGCTTTTTAGTCCTTTTATGCCTAAGGCTGCTGTGATATGGATCATGTGGTGGGTGCTCAAGGCAGCAGGACTTATTAGTTTCTCAGATAACTTTCAGGTGTAGCCATCCTTTGTTTCACTGGAGCATAACTGTGTGTGTGATGATGGGAACACATGGGTGCCACTAACTGGGGAGCTCTTGAAGTTCTAGTATCCTATTGATGTATCTGTATTTCCATATTGCTCTCTAATACAGTCTCCAAGCTCATGGGTTAGGGGAGCTGAAGGTTCACCTTTTCCATGAAATTGAGGAATTCTCCCACCCCCCAGCTCCTTACCCTTCTGGACTTAAAGATAGAATCATAGAATGGTTTGGGTTGGAAAGGACCTTAAGATCATCCAGTTCCAACCCCCCTGCCATGGGCAGGGACACCTCACACTAAACCATGTCACCCAAGTCTCTGTCCAACCTGGCCTTGAACACTGCCAGGGATGGAGCATTCACAACTTCCCTGGGCAACCCATTTCAGTGCCTCACCAACCTTACAGTAAAGAACTTCTTCCTTATATCCAATCTAAACTTCCCCTGTTTACGTTTTAACCCATTATCCCTTGTCCTATTACTACAGTCCCTAATGAAGACTCCCTCCCCAGCATCCCTATAGGTCTCCTTCAGATACTGGAAGGCTTCTATGAGGTGTCCACGCAGCCTTCTCTTCTCCTTTCTCTATGAGGTTTGCAGACATTGCTTTAAACACCCTCAAAAAAAGCTGTGGGCACCTCTTCCAGGCTCATGGCAAAGCTCTGTGCCCCACTCTGTCTACTGCAGTTGTGGTCTTGGCTTTGAGTCTCTCTGAGCCTAAGAGTTGTGTATCAGAGGCAGAAGAAAATAAACTGTAAAGAAAAATACTGCTCTTGTTCTGTGGTTCAGATTTGTGTTTCTTCAGAAGTGAGGTGGACTGTAAGCCTGGCTTTGCAGACCCTCTCTGGAAAGGGACCTGTGCGTGCTGGTGGACAGCATGATCAAGATGAGTGAACAGAGTGCTGCTGTGGCAAAGAAAGCCAACAGGATGCTGGGTTACATCAACAAGGGTATCACCAGAAGAGACAAAGAAGTCATCATCCTTCTCTACTCAGTTTGTCTGGCCACATCTGGAATGCTGTGTTCAGTTTTGGTCCCTGCTATGCAAAAATAAGATGTGGACAGGCTGGAGAGGGTCTCAAGAAGGGCCATAAAACATGATCCAAGGACTGGGAAGCCACATGAGGAAAGGCTGAAAGAGCTGAGCTTGTTCAGCCTACAGAAAAGGCCCAGGGAAGACCTTATCACCATGTTCCAGTATCCAAAGGGTGGCTACAAAGATGCTGACTCATTTTTTACAAGGAGTGACATAGAAAAGATGAGGGGTGAGGGGCACAAGTTGCTCCTGGGGAGATTCCAATTGGATGCAAGAGGAACATTTTTCACAATGAGAACAATCAGTCATTGGAATAATCTCCCCAGGGAAGTAGTGGATTCCCCAGCCCTGGACCCTGTTATGATTTAGCTGGACAGGGTGTTGGGACATCTTGTCTAGGTCATGGTTTTGCCAAGGAAGGTTGAATCAGATGATCCTTGAGGTCCCTTCCAACATGGTATCCTATGATTGATTCTATTATCTCCTCAGCATTCTTTTAGCTAAGGGAATTCCCTGAGAAGTGCCCAGCCAGCAGAGCATGCTGCTGGCCTGCCCCAGGTACATGAAGATGCAGAGAGAAAGCAGCTGCATGTCCACAGGAGACGCTGTGTTGCACCATTTGCACCTCAGCCCGTTTTGCCAATAGGAAGGAACTGATTTGATTGTAACCCAAGTCAAGCGCAGCAGACACACACTGTATGATAGAAATCTGCCTTCTGCCTCAGGCGGCCCTTTTCTGGGAGCTCTGACTGCCATTGGTTTTCTTAGCTTTTAGGCTAAAGCAGAGCAGTTCCCATCACAGACGGAAGCCCCTCACGAGGCTTGACAGCACTCACAAGGTCTGTGGATTAACAAAAACAATGAGGGAGTGAAAGGAGGAGTTTCATTTCTGGCCTGGTGAAAACCTTGCATAGTTTCTGCTTTTTGTTTCAGTGAATCGAATGTGCTTTACTAACATAGCGTATCACTGGATGCGGATCTATTTAGGGAATGGCATTTGCAGTGGAGAAAGGTAAAGAGATGGGTTCAGAAGCATGTGGGCTTTGGGAAGGCTTCTCTAGGGAGCTAAGCAAACTCATGCCTCTGTGATTGTGAATGTAGGCATCCATCTGTGCATGGTGCCATGACTGCATTATCTTATGTTTCAGACAAAGTCTTACTGTTTCATGTATGTATTTATCTGTCCTTTAGGGTAGTTGATGACTTAATTGATATTGGGAGACTTCATACAACAGGAAGCAGCACTTCCTTCATATGTAGCCCCACCTGGTCAGGATTTATAGCTGCTCTTCCAATGGAAGTACTGTCCTAAGCAGTTTGTTGTCTAATTCAGACATGGGGATTCAAACTGGTTAAGACTCCTTAGCATTTTTCCTGGTCTTAAAAGCTTGCCAGTGTCAACCTATGGGCTCTGCCTGCAAAAGACCTGTGTGGGGTAGGGTGTAGAACATCATAACTTCACTGCACAGTCACAGTGCAGGGTGTGCCCCAAGCTGAGTATCTGTGTGAGGACAGCATCCTCAGGCCCTCCCACATCCACACTGCAGTTATCCCAGCCCAGAATCTCCAGATGTCAGGTTTCATGTCTGAGTGGCATTCATTCTGCAGAGGAAACTTGTACGGAGCTAACTATCCCAGTTGCTTGCTTGCGAGTCTTTTAAATGGATATAGCTTATTCTGGCTTCTGTGTCAATATGACCTTTTTTGTTGTGATGTGGGCAGGTTCATTCCACGCTTCTTAGAATTGACAGGCTCTAGGGACTGGGAAAAACAGTATCTTCATGTGCAGAGCGGTTTTTTTTCCCTCATCTTCCTCTGCAAGCAAAGCTAGACCTTTCCTCTCCTCAACCCTCCATATCTGTGTTCACCTTTAGACCTGGAATAATGCAAAGGGACTTAGCAGCGATCATTATCTCTTACTAGCCTGTGCTATGTAGCCTTGTTCAGGTAAGAAATGAGCTTTTCTGTATAATGAACTCCACAGGACCTTGGAGGAAATATGAGTGGAGACAGGATTCTATCACACTAATAGTAAATGAGGGTGCTAAGGGAGCGTTGATGTTTTGCAGGAAGAATTGGGTCAAGGAGCCTGAAGACCATGGAGGGAGACTGCCTGAGCTGCATGAAGTACCTGATGTTTCTTTTCAATTTCTTCATATTTGTAAGTATTAATATCCACTTTCTCTCCTGAATCCTCCTGTTTTGGGCAGCCTGCTGTTCCCCAGCAGGACAGGCTGTAATTCGGTCACATCATCACAGTACAGAATGTCCCCTCAGCTTTACACTGCCAATCCCTGAGGGTTTTGCAGCATCCAAAGATACGCATACATTCTGCAAGCCAGTGCTGTGGTCACTGTTGTCTGAGTTATTCCTGTCTTTGGCAAGGGAGACCAGAGGGAAAGCTGTAACTGGTGGTGTACATGGGTCTATCCTGGAATGGCAGAATTGTTTTCTGGTCCTGGGTGCCCTGATGAGGTTTTCACATGGAAACACAGTCGTTTTCCTACCATGCATTGGGTCATTCTCTGTCGCCCTATTGCTCTAGTCTAGACAGGAAGGGTGGGAGCACCCAGCCACTCTGGCTTCTGTGGTGGCAATCATTCATGTGTGCCCCTTCACTGGGCTGCTACTTACAGGTAGTTGCTCTCTACAACTGCCAGAAAGGAAGTTGTAGTTGATCTCTTCTCCCAAGAAACAAGGGATGGGACAAGAGGAAACGGCCTCAAGCTGCACCAGGGGAGGTTTAGATGGAGCTGAGGAACAATTCCTTCCCCAGAGGGTGCTCAGGCATTGGAACAGGCTGCCCAGGGCAGAGCTGGAATCACCATCCCTGTGAGTGTTCACACACTGTGGAGACGAGGCCTCAGTGCCATAGGTCAGTGGTGGCCTTGGCTGTGCTGAGGAACAGTTGGACTTGATGGTCTTAAAGGTGTTTTCCAACCTGGTTGATTCTATGGGGCAGCAGCTCAAGGTTCAGTCTTTCAGCATTAGGGAGGTTGTAAACAGTTGCTAGTGACATGGCAAGGAAGGTGCTTTTGCTGCAAATGGTCATTTAGTGAGCAAGAGATAGCATATCAAGTCACCTTCTTAGTGGAGAATATATGCCACCGAGAAACAGAAGCTCTCCAGGTAAACACTTCTAATCAAAACATAGCAATGAACCCAATTTTCCTGCATCAGTTGACCCATGTCCCTCTCCTTGTGCCATGACAGCTGGGAGGAGCATGCCTGCTGGGCCTTGGGATCTGGGTCATTGTGGATCCTACAGGCTTCCGAGAGATAGTGGCTGCCAACCCCCTGCTCTTCACGGGAGCCTACATCATGCTGGCTATGGGAGCCATGCTCTTCCTGCTGGGTTTCCTCGGCTGCTGCGGTGCCATCCGTGAGAACAAATGCCTCCTGCTCTTTGTAAGTGTCTGTTGGCCTTTTGGAATGGGGGTGACTGAATAGAGGATGCTGTGATAAGTGCATGAAATAGGTGTCTGTTATTGTAGCTGTTATTTCCTTAGATAGTAAATAGGCTTTAGGTACTTTTGCACACAGCTAGAAATACAGAGAATTTGCTTTCTCCCTATACCAGATTTGAGCCCATTGGCTATGGAGTCTGGGAGTGTATTTGACCTTGTTAAGCTTTGTTTCAAAATGTTCCTATTTGGTTGTTTGGGTTTTCTTTTTATAAAGTGACCAAAAATAGCCCTTTCTTGGCCACCCAAACCCCACTGCTCCACTTGTGGATTCATTTCTTGGTAGTTCACAGCAAAGCAGAGGGAATATATAGAGCTTCTGTGTAACAGATCCCCATGTCAGCAAAATGACCAGCTCAGAACCACATGGTGGTTTGTTACTGCAGCTCTCAATAACCGGTTGCTTCCTTATGCAGCCTATTCTGCTCCTAAAACATACCAGATTTGTTCTCTTCAGGCAGATTTTCCCTGACTGATAGGGTTAAATTCCATTCCTTGTGGTCATCAAATAATATTTCCAAAGAGATTAGCCTCTAAAATAAGACACTTTTGACCTCCACCGTAAGTTCTGATACTGCAGGGTTTTCAGCCATTATCTCTTACTGGAAGGCATTACAAGATCTGTGTTGAAAGACAAAAATCATCAGGTTTACTGTGCATGACCTTCTGTTTCCCCATCTGGGTCTGTTGGGTGTTGAGGCTTTGGGTTTTTCTTTGTTAGGGGTTTGGGGGGGGATGGTTTTGTTTTGTTTAAATCTTGATCTTATGGTGTTTTGCTATGGTTGTATCTTGCATAACTGCTTCATGGTGCAAAAGAGACTTGTGTCTAAACAGAAGAGGAAAGTTCTCTTTCTGGAATGCAAACCCATTTTTTCCTAGAGATAAGCATGGCTGCACTGAAGGAATTCTCTATGGCCTTTAGCTCACCCACACCTTGAATTCATAACCTGCAAATGAGAGCCCTGTTCTGGAAGCCATTGTGGCTTGATTTAGTGCCTCACCTCACAAGTAAATCAGCAAACCAAATGTGCCTGTGGGGTTATGAAGATCTGCGCACAGGAACCTAATGACATGCAAAGGGTCAGGCACAATAAGCCAGAGGTAACTTCAAAAGCCTGTCCCTGTCAGGTTAAGAAACTAAAAGTTATGTTTGATGACAAGTATTGATTGAAAGTGAATGGGAGTGTAATAATTTCAGCTTGGACCATGTCCACTGCATATAGACTGGCTGGAAAAAGGTTTCTCTGGCCATGTTCTCTCCTGATTTAACATCACAGAGTTGCATCATGGTTTGAATGGTCCTTCTGATGCTTTTAGTTATACTCCAGTGCACTCAGTTTTGTGGTTCTGATTGTTAGAGATAGTCCTTATCCCTGCTGCTTTATCTATTTACTTTTGCTATTATTTATACTTGGACTGGGAGAAATACATGGGCTGAAAGTAATGCTGTGGACTGGGAGAAACTCTGAAAGTAGTTACTGGATGAGGAGTTGGTGTTCCACCTTGATCAGTTCTTCCAGAGCTTCTGGTATCAAAGTCAACTTTGTTAAACAACAGCAGTGATGCTCTCTGTCAGGGATCTGTGCTGGTACCAAGTGAAAGAGATACCCTGCTTCTTTTGGGGACCACACCAACTGATGTTAAAATGCATGAAGCACCTGTGAAACCAGAAGTCTGATGGGAGTAAGTTTTAGGGTTTGAAAAGGCAAACCATTCATGAGCATAAGTCAGACTTGGGAACACTCTGTGAAGCGGAGAGTGTGAGGCTTCAGGGGGGAGGTACTTGGGGAAAAGTTGCTAGATCAAATCAATCCCACTTACAAAGTTGTTAAAGAATGGATGAGCCAGAGAGCTGCTCCAGTGAGATTTCACAGTGATGCATAATGCATGTCTGAAGCTTTTAGTCCAAATGTAAACAGGAGATAGAAGGGACACGACAGATGCGCAAATGCATGTTCTCTAGGTTCTGGCTTCTGTGCCTGCAAGAACTTGTATTTTAAATCAAGCTGCTTGTCTCTTGGTACAGAAGCATCACTGTGTAACCTAACATGTTGCATTAAGCACAAGGCTGTGAAGTGTTTCTAGATTTCCCATCATTTGGACTTGGCTCACAAAAAGCAACAAACATTGGCCTGCAAATCAGACATTGAGTAACTTGTAGATTGTCCTCAAGGCTCTCTGACTGCAAAAGAACACCATGAACATCAGAAACTAAAATGCTGTTGAGCATACAACATTATACTACAGGACTGATTCAGCTTTGCAACAAGAACAGTCCATACTAATGTCATTTGTCTTAGTTTCGACTGCAATTGTCCTGTTTTGCACTGTTGTGATCTGGATGCAGTAGCCCCTGAAACGTTTCAGCATGAAAATGTGGGTCTTTTGGGTTAAAGACTGTTGTTGATTTTGTGGAACAGCATTGCTGAAACTGGAGCAGAAGATGAGATGTGAAAAAGAATCACAAAACACTGAGTTGTGGAAACATCTGATAAACCTGCAACCATCACCAGGAGCTGAGGCAGGAGTGTTGACCAACATGCAAGACCCCACTCCTCAGGAAGTTTACCTTGCATGTGGGGGTTACCCACGTTCAAGAGTTGGGAATTCAGCATGAATTTGAATATGAGGCTGTTGTGTCCCACACATTAACCAGTTGGCTATTTAGTGCTCTCATCCATCAGTAATCAATTTAATTTTGGGAGGCAAAACAAAATAAGCAGATTTTGACTCTGCTTAAAATGCAGAATAAGAGCAAGTTCTGAGACACTGATGATCCATCTTCTTTTTCTCATCAGCCCTAATGGCTGCTCATGTCTTTTCTACAGTAACGGTTATAAATCTGCAGTGCAGACTGCAGAATATAAGTGTGAATCAGTTTGGAAATGATAATGAAGCTTATCAGAGATAATCTGGGAGTAACTGCTTCCACTTCTTCACAGACCTGAGCTGGAGCATGGGTGAACATGTGTCTCCCAGTAATCAGTAAATGAAATGCAATTAGCAAGGTGATGGGATTAATCACTTCATGGCCACCTTAGACCTCTTTGTGACTACGCTGAGATCCCTTGATGGATGATGATGTGAATTTGCAAAGCATCCTTCATTCTCATCACTTGTTCTTTGCCCTCCTGTGGTGAAATTAAAACAGTCTCTGAGCAGGAAGAAAAGAAACCACACAGAAAACTCCAGCAGCAAGAATAAATTAGAGAGTTAACTAGTTCAGCAAAATCAAGCAACAGCATCCTATTAGCAACCCAAGTCCCTGCTCATCTGACTCTTCTTGTTTTGTCATTGGAGTCCAGGCTCCTTTTCTTTTGTTTTCCCTGCAGAATCAGGTAGACAAATGGGACAGGGTGGTGCGTGCACTTTTCCAGGGTGGAAAAATCACTTACAGCCCTGATAATTGACAAAAAACACAACATTTTGTCCATTTCAAGCAGGTATTTTGAATTCTCTTTCCATTACCAAAATGAAGAGTTCCCAGTATTTCAGACACTGTTTATAAATCATTGCTTGGGGATCACAATAGTACTTCTGGCCCCATCTGCCTGCTTCTGTTTCAGAAAGACCTTCAATAACCTTCTCATGTACACCAAAAAAAAACAAACATCCAAACTTCTCTTGTGTTCATTTCTACTTGTTGCTTCAACCACCTTCACTGCTAACATGTATTGCACATATATTGCCCTCCATGTGATGCTGTCTTATTCTCTTTTCACTCCTGGTTTTCTCACATGGCTCCAAAACCTGAGTTCATTTCTGAACATTCACTCAGCTTTGTAAAATCATCTTCGAGTCTGTGGGTAATTCTTGGGATCCTTGAATTTAGAATCACAGATGGTGATTTCTCCTTTATAAGAACATAAAAACCTGCCCATCTAGTTCAAACTTATGGCTCCTCAAGCCCACTATTTTGTCTCTAAGAACGGAAATAAATGCCACTGTGGGATAAGATAGAGCCTAGCCACTTTCTGCTCTCTTATAGTTGCTCCTCAGAACCAATAGTTGTTTTGAAGATCTTAGAGGGCGCATCCCTGCCTATTCCTTTTACTGTTTCTTATGGATTGCAGCAGAATGAAACTAGCATATCAATGCAACAGTGCACTTAATGTATGGATATGAATATGCACACTATGGATGCTATACAAGACATGGATGATACTTGCATAATCAAATTAAAATTATGATGGTATGTTATCAACTTTTTGAGGTTCTGTGTGGTTAATACTTAACTCAGTGCAACCCCATTGTGTGGTAAGGGATATTAATCAAGGGTAATCTTGTCCTGAAATGTAGAATACTCTGAAAAGAGCCCATTTTTGGTCAAAGATGTAAATGATGTCCCACTACCTCCTTCCATACACAATGAGCTATGATTGTATGACAGTAAAATTGTTTATGTTGTAGTGATGGGTGTGTGTGCATATGTAGGTATACGCTTGTGATGCATACATCTGTGTCAGCACAGTTTAACACTCTATGAGCATCTACACAATCATATTACTTTTTCCATCCAAGTAGGCTTTACTGTTTTAACCTGGTACACATTTATTATCGGGAGATACTATGTGGCTGTTGTCTTACTCCCTTTCGTCCATTAGAACCAGGCAAAAGCATCCCAAGTCCCACTTCCTGTGACAGCAGAGAGGGGCTGTTTCTGCTCCAGGTTACCTACTCATAGGGTTTTTTTATTGTTAGGGAAAAAAGTTTCCTTGGTTATTTGGGGGTTGGAACTAGATGGTCTTAAGGTTCCTTCCAACCCTAACCATTCTATGAGTCTATTTCTTCCACCCCTTTGGTGGCAAGCAGACCCTTGTGTTCGTACTACCTATTGCAAGCACCTAATAGTATATGTTTGGTTGATTTGTATTTCATCTTCTCTCTTCCAGTTCTTCATGTTTATTTTGTTAATCTTCCTGGCGGAGCTTTCAGCTGCTATCCTGGCTTTTATCTTCAGAGAAAATGTAAGTACCCAATGGTGGGAGAACTCTGGTCCCCAGTGGGGTTGTATGCAGCTGGAGATGTTGTTAGATGGTGGCTCATTGTTTGTAGAGCTATTGTTTGCTTTAAATACCAACAAACCTGTTTTGTTCCTACCCTCAGTGTGCAGAACTGCCAGCAAGCCAGTGAATGCTAACTAACCTGGGGTGCGCAGGGCGGATGGTTTATGTACAAGGGGGATATACACTGGGGGACTACTTAAATCCTGAAGATCTTAGAGTGTTCCTGCTTCTTCTGCAGCCAAACCAGCTGCACATTCCACCAGAGAGAAGTTTATTATAAAGTCACACTAAGGTTAAAACAAACTCTTTCATTTTTTTTCAATATAGCACGTATTTAATATTAATACTAATAGTGAACCCTGCTGTTTTCCCAACAGAGCCAATGATCATTCTGCAGTGCAAAAAAAAATCCTCTTGTGCATCTTCTAATCATATTCCTTCTTGAACTTTCATGTTCTGGTGCTCACCAGATTCCCCTCAAGACTGCTTGAGATAAGATATCCCTTCTGATATCCCTGCTTGAGATAGTAAGATATCCCTCCTGACCTGCCCTGAGCAAGTCTCCCCTTGTCCCATTCTGAGTCCCATCAATGGATTCCCTGCATATTGCCCAGCTCACAGGTTTCTGGTTCTTCTCTCCACAGCTTTCTCTATTCTGTTGCTATACATATTATTACATGACCATCATCCCTTCCCGATGCTAGTAGTAAGCTTGTAGTAAGTTTTTTCTACACTAGTAGTAAGCACAGTCTCATTTGTTTCTCTAACCAGCAAAGGTTTGTGCATTTTTTTCCCATTCCCACACGTGAAAGAGGAGCCTGGTTGAACTAGATCCGTGCTTCCCAGGTCAACCCATCTTTGCAATATGACTGAGTGATGGCCATGACAAAACTGTGGCAGGTAGAGATGGTCACTACAGACTGTTAGTATTTATTTTGTTTATTTGGCCTCTATCAGTAGTGAAAGAACATACAACACTTTCCCTGTACTGAAGGGGACAGAAATGTGGCATGAGCATAGAAGGGCCATGTACAATGATGCTTCTCTTGAGTTGGGATATACTTTATGAGAAGATTTGATAAGCAAATAATTGAGGACCCAGGAAGCTGAAAGCAAGACAGGCTGGTGTTTGTGCAGTGGATGGGCTTAGGGTGGAAGGCAGTTGGAGAAGAAACTGGTCAAGCTGGTGGCAAGTCTGTGTGAAAGGTGTGCAGGGCTGCTGTGTCCTCCTCCCTCAGTCACATCTTGCTTCTGGGCAAAGCATCAGTGCCTTCGATGGAAGCTGTGGGGCAAGTGAGGATATGTTATCTTGCACGATAAGGTCATGGTGCTTATTCTAGACTTCTGTGGCATCTGGCAGTGTTTTGTGAGAGAAAACTTGAAGGGGAACAAACTCCTATCTTTCTTGAGCTCGTCTCCCTGTTTGTGTCACCAGCTTCCCACTCTGTCAGAATGACTGACAGGAAGGGCTTAAAAGGGAAGGAATGAAAAGCGTCAAATCCCAACATAGCTGGGGATGGCTCTGTGCAGAAGTTACACTCAGCCTGCAGATTCTTGTGGCTTGTTCTCTTCTCAGGTTTCTTCTGAAAAGTAAAACGAGCCCGACCCTTTTTCCTATGTATTTTGGTGGTAGCTCTTTGGACTTGGTAATTACCTGGGGCTAATTTTGCTGTCATCATTGGGCTACGGTGAGGCTAAATGGCTGGACAGAATGTCCGTGGGGATAGAGGTGGCCTTTCAGTGACCCCATGACGGGAAGAATTCTTCACAGTAGCAACTTAAGGTCAAGTGCAGACGAGCTTTTCCGTGTGGAATGTGTTAACTTTCAAAGTGTGTGGTGGTAAATACATATTTAGGCACTGTAAATTTCTTGGAAGCTTAGCAAGTGGGTTCCTGTGATGGTGGTTGCATGAGTCCATATGGCTGTGGCCTCACTGGGTGCATAAAATGAGGCAAAAAAGGGAAGACTTGCTCTATCTCTTCACTTCCCAGATGATGTTCGGTGCAGCTTCCTCTTGTACAGGGTTTTACGTCCAAACCAGCTGCCAAACACTCAACAGAGTTAAATTATTAATAGCTGAGGGAGTGAAAGAAATTAAGAAGCAAAAATAAAGGAGAAAAGGGATGTTTTCTGCTGAGATTTGACATGAGAGGAAGAGTCAATGAAGCAGAGTGTGGTGGTGGTGTGAGAAGAAGTGGTGTTCATGATAGTGAGTTAATGTGATCTACAAGTCTATTTGCACCCCCAAAGAAGTGTTTAACAGCAGTGTCTGAAAAGACAGCCTGTTGTTAACCAGCTGTGGGAGTACCAGAGTTTCTCTTCCTTTGTAAAGGAGGTTTTGGAGGGTGGAGAACCCTTTTCCATCTAGAAAGGCCCCTCTTAAAATAAGGTCTTCCATGAATAATAGATGCTAGGAAAGAGCGATTTAACTTATGTACAGGAACAGCTCTTTATATGCTTTCAGAGGTTTGGGTGGGAAAAACCCTAGAGGAATATTTGACTGTTCGTGAATTGTCTTAGCAAGCTAGCAAGCAGAATGGTAGGAACAGATGAGTCCAGTGGCAGGGCTCTGGATGGAGTCAGGATGTTTGGCAATAAACAAGTCACTTTGGTTCCTGCTACCTCTGTTTCCTCAGACGTAAAGCAAAAACTAAAGAACACGAACCATCCATCCCTCAGCTGGGCAGCTGGAAGTCTCTGGGATGGAAAGCACTGTGGAAGTGAGAAGTGCAGCACTGGTGGCTGTACCTACAGTACAAGCACTGTACTGTGCAGAAGCGTTAGGATGCTCCAGGCAGGTGCAGGTGGACAGGAGCGTGTCCTGTTTTCCAAGCAGGCATGAGCAGAAATGCCCTCTTTTTCCCTAAATCCCCTTCATCTGGCTGCAGTAGCCCCAGCCAAGCTATCTTTTGAACCAGTACGACAAAGCACTTCGTTCACTGGCACATAAATGTACACATGCACGTGCTTCCTCTGTATTGGAGATATTCCTCTCTGAACAGCTAGGAGAAATCACAGATGAACAGCTCATTACTGTTAATGGCTGTGGCAGATCTGTGTTGTCAGAAATGTATGTGAAGATCTAGTTTTATGATTAGGTTCTTCCCTGCCTTCTAAATAGCTGTGGCCATAGGACTCCAATGTGCAGAGACCTCATCGGTGCTGTCACCAGCTTCAGCAAGAGGAGGGCTGTGGGCAAAAGTCATTCTTACAACTTTTATCTTCCTTTGTCAGTGATTTTTTAGAAGAAAGATGCTTTTCTCATTGATTTTTTTATTGTTATTATTTTTCATGGGTTTTCTTACATTTTTTCTGAGCTTCAGATGCTCAGGACAAACAGCTTAAAAGCAACAAACTGGAATCAGTTATCTTCCTGGCAAACTTACCCTTTCAGCACTAGGCTTTGCTTTAGGCCAAGCGTTGTAAAGAAATCACACACAAACTCTGAGCAATTTCCTCAGGGGTTGCTGCTGTCAAAATAAAGGTTTCACTTTATATTGAAATGACTCTTTTGTTTTAGACCCCGCCAAAGGCAGTCAGCTGGGATTATTACCAACAGTGATATCAGTTTCAAAGTCCACGCTTCAGAAACAGACAAGCATCAGAAGAATGTGCTGCTGTCTCAGCAGGGAAGCGTGCTGCGTGGCAAAAGTATGCCGAGAAAGGGAAAGAAAGGAGAACACTGAGGGCATATTTCAGTTTCACATTTCATATTTCTCTCAGTGTGCCAAAGTCCCAAAGGAAAATGCTGTGTTTTCTGGCATTTTAATATCGAAAAGCAAAAGAAAAAAAAAAAGAGCTAATATTTGTCCCATAAAAGTGATTCAGGGATTTAGCAGCATTTTGAATTAAAAGGTAGTGAGATTGAGCTACCTGCATCAAGTCTTTGTGACAAAGTATTGATTTAACCCTTACGTTTGGCCTTAGTTTGTATTTGTAAAAGAGAAGTCAATATGAAGTGGTATTTGTCAGTCTGTTAAAGTCACAACAGCCTCCTCATTTTTTCCCCTTCAATTCTGTGATACAAAGGAAACAAACAGTTTTGTGCTTGTGCTTTTGTGCCCACCCATACATCTCATACATATGCATGTGTATGTGCGATATTTCACATTGCATATCAAGAACCTGAAGCCAACTTGTAGCTGTATGTGTCACTGCATCTGCAGTGCTGGATGAACAATGGGAAAATTGGGAAAAAAAGGTCTTTTTCAGGCAGCTCAATTCCTGATCCTGCAAATGTGCAGCACTAAAGCAATGCTGTATCCAACTGAATTCAACCCCCTTTGCAGTGCTAGAGAGATTTTGCCTCTATGGATCACAAGTCACAAGGTATTTTGGGGAGGGGACCACACAAGTCAAGACCTACTGGGAACCTGAAAAGGGGATTCTTTGATATGTTCCTCCTGAAGTGATGGAAAGGCAACCAGACAGAATCAGGGTGTTCAGTTTAACAAGACTATTAAGTCCATATATTTACTAGTCCTCCAGAGAGTGATCCTAAGTAAATGTAATCTCAAGGTGTCTAACTTTCCTGAGCCAGTGTTTGTTCAGTTTTCCTATTTTACTGTAAAAGTAAACAGGAGTAGATGAAATTCCATTCATTTATATTGCTGACCTTAGGAAAAAATGCTTGAATTATCTAAACACTGGAAATATAAAGAGGATTTTTTTTGCTTCACGTGTGTGGGTTGGTTTAGATAATCTAAAACATTGTCAGGGAAATGGTCTTTTTTTTCCTGATTTGTAAGTTGACCTGAACATTCATTTTATGCTTTTTACTTCCTTTTCATTCCCAGAAAGTTCCATATTAAGGCTTCATTCTGCTCTCTCACACAGGGAAATAAATTCAGAGCAGTTCCCCTGTTGTTAGTGGGAAGTTAACTGATTTAAAATGAAACCTGAGGGGAAAACCATGCTTTGATTGCAGATCTCGTGAAGCAGAGTACATTAAGCTACTATTTGGGGGTGGATTTGATGACCTTTCTGAAGTCTGTTTTAGTCCTCTTTCAACTTATGAAACACTTTCAAATAGCACTGAAAATTCAAAGAAACAACCAAGTCTTAAGTGTAAACATTATCTTATGGGTATATTTATAATTCAATCCCTGATTTTTAGTGAGCAACAGTTGAGCAGTTTTATTCAGCAGGTACTATTCACTCTGGATATAGTTATTGTTCAGCCAGTGGTTTTTCCCATGTTTCTCCTCTGAGGTTTGCATAAAGAAGAACAAAACTAAAACAACTTTGGGAAGAAACTTTGAAGAAGACTTTGAGAAGTGCTTGAGAAATGTGTTCATAGAACAATAGAATGGTTTAGGTAGGAAGGGACTTTAAGGTTCATCCAATTCCAACCCCCTGCGATGGGAAGGGACACCTTCCACTAGACCAGATCTGCTTCAAGCCCCATCAAACCTTTACATTTCCTCCTGTCTGTGCATTTCAGCTGACCAGAGAGTTTTTCACCAAGGAGCTGAAGAAGCATTACCTGAGGAACAATGACACGGATGTCTTCTCTTCTACCTGGAACTCTGTTATGATCACAGTAAGTCAGGCCATGCCAGTCCAATGCTGCCCATGGCCAGTGGCCACCAACACAGTGCTTAGCCCACACCCTCAGTTTGTCTTGCTTCAACCTCCTATTGCATCAAGCATAGCACCAGGGTTTGGGGCAGTAGTGGAAGGGAGATGAGAACTGGGTTATCAGTCAGTCTTTCTCAAAACAAGGGACCACCCATCAGTCCTGGGAGGGATAGAATCATAGAACAGTTAGGGTTGGAGATGCTCCCAATGACTTTGTCGGCCTCTGTGATTTGCCAAAGCCTGAGGCATTTGACCTGAGTGGTTACCCCCAGCTTCCCAACAGTGGGCACAAAAAGCCATGGAGCTCTGCAACTGAATATTGCTGCATTTACTCTGGAGCTTTTACCTTGCAGACTGTTTCAGAACTATTCCCAGCCAAAAACTGGTGCTAGCTAATGGGGTTCTTGATAGCTCTTGTGAAGTGAGTTGGTAGGTGGCAGATCAGGAAGGAGTGTGTGTAATGGTGTATTTTCAGTATAGAAATATTAGTCAGCAAAATGGATTTTGCTATTACAATCCTAATCAGGCAGGTTACAGATTGACTGTCACTGGAACTGGAGTTGTTGTTGTCTACTATGAGAAGCTGTCTGTGTGTGTTTACACAGTGCTCAGTACAGCCCACAGTGTGTCTCTTGAGGAGTGAAGAGCAGGACATCAGACTCTGCAGATTAAAAGTCAATTTTAATCTTAAAAGAAAAAGATGAGTGCTGCCCTTCACGCCGATTCAGGACTTTAATAAAGACATTTCCTTTTGCTGACTGGAAGGCGACAGAGCCAGAGTATGACTTGAATCCTTAAAAAGGACCTGACTTGAATCCTAAAAAAGGACCTTACTTGAATCATCTAGCAGCAACATGCCTGACCATTAGCTGTGGGGAGAAGGGGTGGTGAGGAGCCTGCATTGTACTGCTGGCTCCCTTACAGACTTGCTGGGTGACCTCAAGCAAGTCATTCTGGATGTGCTCCAAAGCCCTGTGTAGCTCGTGGCAATATTCCCAGTGGTACCTTAGAGTCTATAGGATGACACGGGAACAGTGGGACTTTTCATACAGGCTTTGATGAAACAGAGGCTCCGAGGTCCAAAAACAACCCACTTCTTTGGAAACAACGGTTGTTTTGTCTCTGCTTTGACTAAAGCTTTGATCACTACAAGAATAGGTCTTTGGTAGGTTTCTCCTATCTGCTTTCAGGGCAAAGTGTCAACTCTTGTCTTCCTTTCTTCTCTTGTTCCTCTCCCTAGTTTGCCTGCTGTGGAGTGAACGGACCAGAAGATTTCGAAGCTGTCCCTCTCCTTACATACTCGCCTTTGGAAAGTGCGACACCGGAGGCTTGTTGCCAACGAGAGCTCCAGAGCCGGGAAGGGATGTTTGTCAACAGGGAAGCCTGCCTCACAGGCATTGAGAGGTTTCAGAACCGACAGGTAAGGGAAGCTCAACACCAGGGAAAGGAACTTGCAGGCACAGATATTGCTGCAGTGGTCATGGTGATCGTACCCGTGGACCTCCAAGCCCCTGTGTCCAACCTGGCCTTGAGCACTGCCAGGGATGGGGCAGCCACAGCTTCTCTGGGCACCCTGTGCCAGCGCCTCAGCATCCTCACAGGGAGGAGCTTCTCCTTATGTCTAACCTAAATCTTCCCTGTCTAAATTTGAACCCATCACCCCTTGTCCTATCACTGCAGTCCCTGATGAAGAGACCCTCTCCAGCATCCTTGTATCCCCCTCAGACACTGGAAGCTGCTCTGAGGTCTCCACACAGCTTCTCTCCTCCAGCCTGAACAGCCCCAACTTTCTCTGTATTGGAGGTGCTCCAGCCCCTGATCAGCCTTGTGTTTCCTTACAATGTCACTACGACATGAAGTTTAAGAAACTTTGGAACATGCCCAGAGGAGGCCACGAGGATGATCAGGGGACTGGAGCACCAAGTTGGGGCTGTTCAGCCTGGAGAAGAGAAAGCTGTGTGGAGACCTCAGAGCCTTCCAGTATCTGAAGGGGACCTATAGGGATACTGGGGAGGGACTCTTCATTAGGGACTGTAGTGATAGGACAAGGGGGAATGGGTTAAAACTTAAACAGGGAAAGTTCAGATTGGATGTAAGGAAGAAGTTCTTTACTGTGAGGGTGGTGAGGCACTGGAATGGGTTGCCCAGGGAGGTTGTGAATGCTCCATCCCTGGCAGTGTTCAAGGCCAGGTTGGACAGAGACTTGGGTGATATGATTTAGTGTGAGGTGTCCCTGCCCATGGCAGGGGGGTTGGAACTTGATGATCTTAAGGTCCTTTCCAACCCTAACTATTCTATGATTCTATGAAGTTCCTGACTGTGTTCACCTCAGCATTAAGAACTGTCTGTACAAGCCTCCTATTCTCTCCAGACGAAGCAGTGGTCCTCTTTCCAGCACGTGATAGCAGATTGTGAAAGAGCGTAAAGGGAGTTTGGAAGCAGCGTGTGAGCTGTTCCTTGCCTGGCAGCTGGAAATGGTTGGCAAAGGCACTCTGGGTGAGAGATCATCGCAGACGGCACCGTACTGCTTCTGCCAGGTCTCATTGCTGTGAATAGATGGGAAGAGAGAGAGGAGGGAGATGACAAACAGCAGGGAGAGAGAAATGAAAGCAGGTAACAGATTTAGCTGTTGCCCTTTTCCCCAGCCAGCTTGATCTGCCTGTCATCTGCCCTTAGGGTCTTTTCCTCTGTGCTTAGTCTCTGCCCTTTGCAGATGGAGTGACTCTCCTGTGCTGCTCCTCTTTGCCCTCAAGAAGTCACAGTTCCTCATGGTCAGTGTGGGGTTATGTGTGGTTGGATCCATTCCCATCCCACTGCACAAAACCTTCCCCTCCATGACACTGTCCTGTGGGTCTCTGCTTCCTGTGCTGGGTGAGGGGGTGAGAGGGATCCGTGCTTGTAGTGCCTGGATCTGAGAGCATCTTCTGTACTAATCATAGAGTCATAGAATAGTTAGGGTTGGAAAGGACCTTAAGATCATCCAGTTCCAACCCCCCTGTCATAGGCAGGGACACCTCACACTAAACCATGTCACCCAACGCTCTGTCCAACCTGGCCTTGAACACTGCCAGGGATGGAGCATTCACAACCTCCCTGGACAACCCATTCCAGTGCCTCACCACCCTAACAGGAAAGAACTTCTTTCTTATATCCAATCTAAACTTCCCCTGTTTAAGTTTGAACCCGTTACCCCTTGTCCTATCACTACAGTCCCTAATGAAGAGTCCCTCCCCAGCATCCCTATAGGCCCCCTTCAGATCCCGGAAGGCTGCTCTGAGGTCTCCACGCAACCATAGAACAATTTGGGTTGGAAAGGACCTTCAAATGGCATTTAGTCCAAATCCCCTGCCATGAGGGCTGTGCTGTGAGAACAAGGTGATGCGCTGCTCAGGTGTGTCTCACCACGTTTTGTCCTTCTTAGGGCTGCTACACTGTGATCCTGAACTCCTTTGAGACCTATGTGTACCTTGCAGGAGCCCTTGCCATTGGAGTGTTGGCTATTGAGGTACTTACCTTTGTGTGACTGGAAGAAAATCAGTGCTGGAACCTGTCCAGCAGTGAGGTTCCCCCATGGCCAGGGAAAGCTGCTCCATGCCAATCATGAGCAAGTTGTCAGCTTGTGGGTTTAATTGCCTGGAAAGAGCTGGGTGCTTGCTCCTTTGCCATGAAAAGGTGGGAAATAATGTGTGCCACAACCCTGCCGTGCTGGCCAGCATGTGGGGATGCACCACTAGCTCCATGGTCCCCTGTAGTCATTGTCCTCATTGCAACTAGCAAGCTGACTGCTCTGTTATTTGGTTGATGTGTTCAAACTCTGCCGTTGCTTTAAAAAAACCTCTGTTCAGAGCTGAAACTGTATTGGTTCCAGAGCATCTCCATTATCTTCAGTTAATACCTGCTCTTTGGTGATGTTTCTGAGGAGCAGGCTTCTACCAGACGTTATATTATCACAGAAATGATGTCCCTGCAGCATTGCTGGGACAAGGCTGGGTGCTTTCCCTGGTCCTGTGTCTTGTACAAAGGAAAGTAATTTGGGCAGAGAGCCCCAGCATCCCCCAGAAAGCTGAGCTCTGCCTGTTCTGGACTGTGGCAATGATGTGCAGAGCAGGGACAAAGGATCCTGCTTCCCTGTGACACCAGGGGCAGTTTGGGAATGAAGCCAGGCTGCTGCTGTTGCCACAGACAGTTGGGGCAGGGGAATAAAAGGAGGGATCACCTCTAAGATATAAACAGAAAATGTTTTGCCACAGCCTCCATGGGTTGTAAGAAGGGTCCCTCTTGCTGCAGCACTGACTGATGGATGGGAAGGAATGACAGGAGTGGTCCCATGGCCATGGGGGACGTTTCCAATCTTCTGGAAGATACAGCTAACTCTTGTGATTCTTTGTTTTTTTCCCCACCTTTCCCAGCTCTTTGCCATGGTCTTCGCTATGTGTCTCTTTCGAGGGATGCAGTAAGAAGTGGCCCATGAACCGCCACGTTCCCCACATGCTCAGAAGAAAGAAGGAAAACGAGAAGAAACAAAACCTGAAAACACCCAGAAAAAAAAACCTTTATTTTTTTTAACAAAACGGGGTAGGGGGAAAAAAAACACAAAAAGAAGAAAAAAAGAAGAAAAAAGAGGGTTGTAATATATGAATGACCAAAAGGATTGTACTTCAGGGGCTGGAACTTTGAGGTGATGTGCACTACACTGTACACCGGACCCTTGCCCAGAGCCACCCGCAGGAGCCCAGCACAGCAGCTGATTGCACTAGAGACTGATGGAGCTGATGGGGAAGAGCAAGAGGACAAACAACGGCTGCTTTATCCACTCAGCTGTCTCTACGTTCATGACTTTATCATGTTGTAGACAGCAAAGGACTGAAGCACACAGGGGCTGGATAAGGCAGCGGGTTGGCCAAAGTTTGTGACTGTCCAGGTGGGTTTGAGACGAGCGGTGGTGGCTCATCTAAGGAGTAGGTAGTCATTGTTGGTGTGGTTCTGGCTTTAAATCCCAGCCACAGAATGAAAACACATGTTCTTCAGTGGAAGCTTTGGCTCTGAAACTTGTTGGAGAAACCAACAAGGATGTTGGCTTCTCTCTGGAGCCCCAAGTAGGGGCAGCATGGTCTTGGTGATGGGAGTCAGCTAAGGCTGGCTGATGGTCAAGAGTTTGGTGCCTACCTTTCTGCTTTTACTAAGACTTATAGTTCCTTGTTGTGAAAGAGAAAGAGACCAAACGTTTCCCTGCTGTGTTCCCATCTCCTGGGAAAAAGACTGGCTCTGGTCAAGAATCACTGATACTGCTGCCTTCCTGAGAAGGGGAGGAGATAGTGTTTAAACCTTGTCAGCCTTTGCCTTTCCCTTCATACTTGCAAAAACCAGTTTGTGGTGCTCAGCATAAAAATTTGCAGTGGTTCCTACATGTTCTCCAGCCCTAGGGGGAGGGCCAGGCATGGTGCTGGATGGAGGAGACTGAGGTCTGCCAGCCATTCCCATGCTACGTGCATCATTTCTGCTCAGAGCATTTCCCCTGGGATGCTCCCATGGGCTCACAATGCAAACATCAAGTCAGAATTGGTTTAGTCTGCCTGTTAGTTGTGTTTCCTCCTTGAGATAGTTTGACATTTAACTAACATGTCATCTACTTAACCATTTGGAAGTGAACTTGAGGAAGATGCCTGGGACTGCGCCTTGGTCAGAGATGAAGATGGAAGTGCTGAAGACCCAGGTAGGCTCTGAGAGCACTCAGCATGCAGCTGAACTGCTCCAGCTGCTGCTCCAGTGGTCATGGTTATCAGGTCACTGGCTTCTCTCCTCTGGAAGCATCAACCCCTGTTGCCTTAATTGTTCATCTGGTCTCTCCCTGACCCAAAACCCATTTTCCACATGAGAAGACAGAAGGGCTGTGGTTTCTTGTTTAGCTTAGGTCTTTTTACACTTTTATAGGCTCAGATTATGGAGCCCTTTTATACAGGCTTAAACCAGCCCCTCTGAAAGCTGTAACCACTGGCAAGGAAGGAGAGGGGGCAGAAGGCAGCAGCAAGGAGATGAGCAGTAACCTCATGCCCTGGCTTTGCAGCAGCAGGTACACTGGCTGTTCCCACACACTACTGGGGCTGTGTCCCTTGAGCTCTCCCAGTGGCACTACACAGGCTACAGGGAAGGAAGGAAAGCACCAGAAAGCATGGTCCATAATAGACAAGATTCTGTAATAGATTAGATATAAGGAAGAAGTTCTTTACTGTGAGGGTGGTGGGACAGTGGAACAGGTCTCCCAGACAAGCTGTGGCTGCCCCATCCCTGGCAGTGTTCAAGGCCAGGTTGGACAGGGCTTGGAGCAACCTGCTCTACTGGAAGGTGCCCTTGCCCATGGAACTAGATGAGCTTTAAGGTCTTTTCCAACCCAAACCATTCTGTGATCCTCGATAAATATCCAGTTTGGGAACTGGGATGCTAAGGAACAGGAGGGAGCTATTAGAGCTTTTCCAAGCTTCATTTGAGAACAATTTGCTCATCAGCAGGAGAGGCCTGGGGCAGGTAGAGCTGCAGCCTCCCCCCATGCTTCAGTCAGCATATTCGAGCAATGAAATAGGTTTCCAGGGCTGCTGAGCAGCCTCAGATGTTGCGTTAAACCTCATGGAAAGCATTTCCGCACTCTTTCCCTCTGGGCCTTCTTTTAATGAGGCATTTTAGCATTAAATTCTCTTGTTTAATGAAGGAAAACAGTTTTGCTAGCCAAAAACCAGGAGTATTTGTGCCGGACAGCAGGTGCTGTGCTTGTGATAAGGAAAATCTGTTGCATCTACTAGCATTGGAGGGAATGGGCTGAGCAGAAGGCGAGCTTATCTGTTCTGCTTCTGCCTCAGGAGCTGTTGTTAGGGACTGTTCTGGCAGAGCAATTCCCAGGGGAGGAACAAAAGCATCGGCAGAGATGGTGATTTGGCTGGAGGTGAGTGAGAGAAGCAGAACTTTCTCCTCCCAGTCTCAGGGGTTTTTCCCCCCCTTTCCCTCAGTATATTATGCCAAGGCCTGGCTTGTCTCATTGCAGAGCCTGGAAGGCAAATACCCTGGTTTGTGCATGGTGGGAGGTGAAGGGGGAAAAGGAAAAGGAAGAAATAAGAAGAAAATAGTCTTTTAGAACCTTTTTATGCTACCAGTGGAGTGGGGAAAAAAACGTGTCAGTGATGCAGAAACAACTGTCAGTGATGGGGAAAGCCAGAGCAAGAAGTGCTAAATACACACACCTGTGGTACTGTCCCTGCTGGCTTGTTTCTCTTTGGCCTTCCAAATCCTGCACGCGTTGCTTTGTCTGGTTTTAGCTTCCTTGCTTTCCCTCTCTCCCTAATGGCAGCCCCTGTATCTTCAAAAGGCTGTTATTCATAGAATCATATAACAGTTTGGGTTGGAAGGGACTGTAAAGATCATTATTCATCTGTTATTCTGGCCTTGGCACCGCTGTTTCTCCTCTCTTACCTTGCCTTATCCCTCCCATTGCTCTTCTGGGTGAAGACTTAAATCCTCCCTGGAGCTGGCTAGCGTGCCATTGGGAACACAGCTCGGAACCCCATCATAGGCCAGGCAGCACATATCAAACAAGAACTGGAGATAGCTGTGAAGATAACAGGCAAGCCTGTGGAAGTCAGTAACAGGCAGAAGGAATTTCCCCCTTAGGAGACCTTAATGAACAAGCAAGTCCAGAAAGCACACTCCTGCTGTATGGAAAAGCGTGCGGATGTGATGGTTTTGTCCCTTGTTGATGTGGCTGCCCCTCTGTTGTACAGTAGTTTTGTGAACAGGAGGCAGGAGGAGCAACTGTATTGTTATGTTTAACAGCTCTGGTGAGTATTTTGGGGCCAGGGTCTCAGGCTGGGGACCAGAGGGAGCTGCTGTGCTGCCACCTCCTTTGCTGTAGCACTGTGCTTACAGCCCAAGCACCTTGGATGAAGTAGTAGAGAGCAGCCTGTGCCTGCAAACCCATAGCCCCTCCTGGTGCCCCTGTTATTTAATGCTCAAATGACTGTCACGAATGCCTGGGAAAAGGGCTGTGTGTGGAATAATGTTTGAAATCTATTTTAAAAAGAAACACAAAAAAAAAAACCAAACCCACCTGTAAATGTTCTTTTTATTAGATAGTGGAGCTAATTTATCCTGTATTCCCTACTGTAATGCTTTTTTATATTGAAAGGATTTGGTTTTGGTAATATAAAGCAGAACACAAGCCTGAAGCACTCTCTGCACGGATTTTGTGTGCGTTTCTTAAGAAAAAAAGTAAAAAAAAAAAATAAATGAAAGAAAGATATTGTGACAGTGAAGTGAAACGGCTTTAATTTTCACTATTTGCTCGGTGGTAAGTACAGTCACTTTCATTGCCAGAGGAGAAAGAAATGAACTCAGGTACAGCAGCTAAAATGAGGTATAAACTGAAGTGTCCCATTCTCCTCCTATGCCCCCCTCCCCACCCCAAGTAAAAACCCCTTGACCAGAAAGGAGGCCAGCTTAGGACAGACAGAACCTCTCCTTTGGCACCAGCTCCAGTTTGCCAGCTATTAGGTAGGTGTGAATAAGGTGATGGAGGGAGTGATGTGAATGATGAGCTTCCTTCACCCTCAACAGCAAGGGCTCGATGAACACAAGGGTTTGGGTCCATCTCTGGCAGAGAAAAGGGGTCAGCCTTGGTTCTGGCTTGTACCCTCTGGGGAACACGACTCCCAGCCCTGCATGCTACACAAACGCAGGTAATGCCTTGCAGGTTCCTTTGGGAGAGGGTTTCAGTCCAAGGCCTTTCTCACAGTTTAACATAAGGAAACTGAAGCCTGTGGAGATGGAGTTGTTTTTCTTCAGCAGATCAGTAGCAGAGCGTGAAGTGATGCCTCAAGCTTTGGATCCCAAATTATGTGCTCAACTGCCACCTGCAGCTGCGATGCCAGCACTTCTGTCCTTAGGGATGCAGTTCTATACAAACATTTCAGCATCCTCCTCCCATTCCCCCCATTCACAACAGGGTGAAGACAACCAGCACAGTTGGGTTCTGGCAGCATTATGGATGCTCTGCCTGGGCTCCCTCCTCAAGCCACCGTGAGAAACTCTGTCTTTGACCTCACATGCTACAAACTCACCTCGTCAGGTGGGCCTGGCCATGTTTCTGCTGCTGCACCTTGCTGATGAGATGGGAACAGGCCAGGGACCACAGCCTTTGCTAGGCAGAGGCATCCATTTGCCCCTTGTAGAAGTAGTATACAGCCCCAGTCCCATTCCATGCTTTCTGCATGGTCCATTATAGCAAGATGGAGCAAGAAGCATGACGATAGAAGAACTTCTTCATCACTCCCCTTTCAGGACCAGGTACCAAGTAGTATGAAATCTCCTACATCTCCACTGTCTATGTTGCAGCAGAAAACATTGGCAAAACTCAAAGTGGTTTCACTGTGCTAAGTTTTGCAGAGACAGCTGCTAAGCATGGACCAGAGGAGTCCGACCTCACCTGATTTAAAGCTCCTTTGGAAAGCTGCTTCCTTCTCACCTGTTTTAACCATCAAGAGGTCTTTGGAGAACTGCTGTCACGTACTGCAGTAACTCATTTCTCTCACCTGCAGCCATCTACAGACCCAGAGTCATAACTAAGCTCCTAGGACCTGCAGCCAGCACACATGGGAGGACAGCATTAAAGGGACCTTCCATTTCCTTCTTATACAAGATTGCTTTTGCTGTGGTCAGTTTTACTTGTCTTTCCTCGAAATATATCTCCCACCCCCCTAAAACCGCACAATCAAGATGTGTATACATTCGTGTGACCCCCAAAACACAAAGAATCAAGCTTCACGTACCTATACCAACAACTACCGCCAAAGTGCTGCACTGATGCCACTGCAGCTGCCCATGCAAGTGGGGTGCAGGGTGAGAGCAGAGCCATCACACACAGCTCCCACACGCAGCACCATTCTGTCTGATTTGTGGTACCCACCAGGCTGCACTTGATCATTTCCTGCCTCACAGGGAAAAGTTTTCCCTCTTAAAGACCAGTTCTTCCACCTGAATAGGAAGGCTCCTCTTGTATCTAAGTTTTAGTTGCTCAGTATCATATCTGGGAGATGCTGAAAGCAGCTTGGCAGGCACGTGTTGATGTCAGGCTCCAGGATTCAGGATGTTGCCTCTCCATTGGACTTTCTTCTCATGGAAGGAAGAATTACAGTTGTGATGTTTCCTGGTCCAACTATTCCCACCTGACAGATATTCTGCATGGCCAGTAGGTACAATGCACACAGTGTCCCAAGTTTATGCAGCTGCTTCTAAATGCCAAAAGCACTAACACGACATAGAGTAACTACCCACTACCTTCTTCTAACTCTACTAAGATATTAAATAGCCGTAGATCCTGGTCTCACCAGCATCTTGAGGGCTGTTGTTCACACAAGCACTTCTATTTCCATAGGCATCTTTACACTGGGATTTTGGGATGTCAGCTCTATTCCAGGGCATGCTTTGATCCAGTCAACAGTAGTGCAGGAGTAAGAAGTCCATATCCTGTACACAGACCTTGTGGCTTTAAGTCACACGGAGAACAAAAAATGCCACCCTCCAGCTGCAGACAGGGATAATCTGCAAGGAAAGCATTAGGAAGTACAGCAGTCAATGCTGTTAAGCCCAGGAGGTGTTGGAGAAACTGGCCAGTGAGTACTAAAGCACATTCCATCTGTCCTTGACTGAGCTACTGAAGGAAATGATGCCTTCATGTGCCCCGCTCCTTGCTTTCTTCATCCAAGTATCTTAATGCTAAAAACTTTGGTCCTCTCTGCCCCATCCCTGGCAGTGTTCAAGGCCAGGTTGGACACAGGGGCTTGGAGCAACCTGCTATAGTGGAAGGTGTCCCTGCCCATGGCAGGGGGATGGAACTGAGTGAGCTTTAAGGTCTTTTTCAACCCAAACCATTCTGTCATTCTGTAATGCCTGCACATTAGCAGAGCTGGAACATCATCTTCCACAGCTGGGGCTCATCGCCCCAAGCAGCTGTGCTGATGCTCCCTCTGCTCTTACAAGTAACTGCAACAGCATTCCAGCCCCTGCTGAGCTAAAGCATCAGACCTACCTCACACCCCCCACTACTACCATCAGTAAAGCTGCAGTTGTAGGAAGTGTTCTGGGGTGAAGAGGACAGAACCCCAGCCTAGAAACTTCAAGAAACACCCCATGCAAGGGGATGTCTTTGTGCTCAGTGGGCCGTTTCCAATAGCTTCCTTCACTTCCCACATACCGTAGTTCAAGCTGCTTTGCCGTTCCCAGTGCTGTCCCTGCAAAGGGACCAAACAAGGGATCTCCACCTTCTTTTCCTCCTGCTGAGCTCTGCACAGCACCCAGTGCAGAAATACAAGCACCCAGTGCAGAAATACAGTGCAGAAATCCTGGCAGCAAGGAAGGAAGAAGAGCTGTTGGCAAAGCACTGAACTCAACCTAGCCCCATCCAGCTCCCCGGGCAGTCCATACTGGCTAAAATGGAAGTGGGATGTACATGAGGACATACCCCACCAGGCAAGTGGCCAGGCTTACAATGAGAGCAGCAGCATCCTTTGTTGGCTATCTCGCCATCCTGCCTCCTCAGGGATTTGGTTTCAATGTGCTGGTCTTGGTTTGTGCTTTGTTCTAGCGGGTTCCGAGCCTGTGATCCCATCAGCCAGTTCCATCCTGCAAGGAAACTGGCTCTTCCCTGAGCCTGCCAGGCCCACACACCTCCCTGAGCCTTCCTCCCACTGCTCCTCACCTCCTGCAGAAGGACTGGGGATGCTGCTCCCCCCTGTTTAACCAGGCAATGCCACCAGCACCGGGTTACACACTGATTCATGCCGGTAAAGTGGAAAAGGAGGAAACCACTTTAGAACCAAAAGGGACTAACAAAATAAACCAAAAAGAAATAAAAGTTATAATTATAATGCAAAATTACCGACACGACCCCCCCCCCCTTCCCGTAACAAAAAGCTCAGGATTTAGACTTTTTTGGGACGGCGTCCGACTTGGTAGTAATAATAAATGCTGATGAGGATGAAGAGGACTCTGCTGACCAGGAGGAGCATGGCACCGGTGGCTATCCGGCTACTCTCAACCAGGGAGACAGTGGTAACTGGAGGAGAAGGAGGGAGACAAGGCAGAGGTTGGCGGTGAAGAAACAGATGCAGACAAACGGCACAAAACTGTTTTCTGCTGCCCTCTAACGTGGTGACTTAGCAAGGCCTGCTGAGCCTTGGGAGCACAGCATTCAGCACAGGCTCATACCCATGAACCCAAGGCAGAGAGGCTCTCAGCTTGATTTCACAGCCCTGAAGTTAGCCACAGACCCACAGAGCTCTAAACCCAGCCCCACATCCCAGCAGCCACAATCTGAACAGGTCTCTCAAGCCAATAGAAGTTTCCACCATGCTCAGGTATTAATTGTGGATGCTGCGTGTTCCTGAGCTTGCTCTGTGGCTTGGCCACATCAGTGCTGATAAATACTTTACAGCTTTAGAAGCATCCACAAAATGCACATAGTCCATGCGCACTGAGCATCTCTCCTTTTTGGTTACCACTACATAGCCCATATCTGAGCCAGCTACCTTATAACACAGTTAGTGAGCTTCCAATATACACATAGAAGAAACCCCTTCACCGTTAAATATAGATAAGCTCCCTAGAAACAAACTGAACTGTTATTCTCCGGTTTGGCAAGACTGAACATCCCCCTTTTTAGTGTAGGTTGCTGCAGTCTTATTAGCCACAGGATCTAGGCAGCCCGCTCCAGAGTATAACCAGTGATGGCTGTGAAGATCAGGGTGGTTTTAGGGGAGAATAAACCCATAAATCCTAAGAGGAAGATGTTTCCCCTGTAGCCAGGCACCTCTCAGTGAGCAGCCCAAAGCAGAGGCTACTCCATGGGGAAGAAAAGGGAGATGCTGTAGGGAAAACACTCCCGTGGCTAGGTTATGTTTGCCTGCAGAGCAAAGGAGCCATCTCCAGCAAAAGCTGGAGACAACATGGAGACAACCAGGGATCGGGTGTTCCTCTGGCTGTGCCAGCAAATCCCCATCAGCTGATTCCACTGTGACCCCCCAGAGCCTCACCTCACAACTCCTTCAGCCTGGAGTTTACTCCATCAGACCCAAAGGCACAGCTCCAATTTCATACACAATCCCACCAATGGTTCTCCTGCCCACTTCTCCCTCCTCCCTGCATGCTTTGGGGTACACAGCATGTACTCCCACCCTGTGCATCCTCCTCTTCCTCCCTTCTGGATGGCCACAGCTACTTACCCAGGAACTGCACGGCGAAGTAGCAGGCCTCAGTCAGCAGGGTCCAGCGGATAATCACCTTTTCCGCCGTGTAGAGAGCGTTCCACATGATGAGAGAGATGCCTGCAGAGGGGGAGCACAGCAGAGCTGCCCGAGGGGCTCAGGAAGGGGCAACTGGTGCCCAAGAGAGATGTTTCTGCCTCCCATGGATGAAGGGATAAAGGAAAGGAGGGAGGGATGCAAGAAAGGAAGGAGGAAGGTAAGAAGGGATGGATGGAAAGGAGGAAGGTAAGAAGGGATGGATGGAAGGAAGGAGGAAGGTAAGAAGGGATGGATGGAAAGGAGGAAGGTAAGAAGGGATGGATGGAAAGGAGGAAGGTAAGAAGGGATGGATGGAAGGAAGGAGGAAGGTAAGAAGGGATGGATGGAAAGGAGGAAGGTAAGAAGGGATGGATGGAAAGGAGGAAGGTAAGAAGGCATGGCTGGAAGGAAGGAGGAAGGTAAGAAGGGATGGATGGAAAGGAGGAAGGTAAGAAGGGATGGATGGAAAGGAGGAAGGTAAGAAGGAATGGATGGAAGGAAGGAGGAAGGTAAGAAGGGATGGATGGAAGGAAGGAGGAAGGTAAGAAGGGATGGATGGAAAGGAGGAAGGTAAGAAGGGATGGGGGGAAGGGGGGATGGGGTGGATGGGGGGATGGAGGGACGGACGTGTTCCTCCGGCGACAACGCTCGCCCCGCGCCGTGCCCGCTGCAGTCCCAGCCCCCGCCGCGAGGTGCTGCTGCAGGCTGTGGGACTGACCGGCCGGCACCGGCATCCCGCAACCGCCGGCCTCAGCCCCTCCGACCCCCCCAAACCAACCCAACCCATCCCATCCCATTGCCAGCCCCTGCCTGCGGCTCCAAAGAGGCACCCGGGTGGGCACGCAGAAGGTGCAGTCCCGGTGCTGAGCTGCACAAACCCCGTGTCTTGAATTCCTCCACTCATTTACAGACCGTTTCTCACCTTCCTGTCCTTTGCTCCCCACCTCTTCAGTCCCCTCCATGGGACCCCCTGGGATGCCATCACTTGCCCCTTCTCTCTTCCCACTCCCACAAAAAGGGTCTGCTCGCAGTTTCATCCTGGTATGGGTGCATGGGACCTTCCTGTGATGCCATTGCCTCTCCCTTCTCTCTTCCCACTCCCATGAGGAAGGTCTGGTCTCAGCTTCATCCACAGCAGCCCACCTCCCAGTGCCCTATCTCCCAGCCCATCTCCAAGCTCCCTTTGTTGGGGCACTTGGCATACACCCCTGATATTAGGGCATGCACATCCATCCCTTCTTACCCTACCTGCAACGAGCCTGAACCCCTCCTAGGAAAAAGCATCAGTAGCTGAGCTTTTCAAAATACCCCTAAACAATTTCTTTGCTAAGAACAGATGTTCTCCTCTCCCACTGCAGCTGTCCTGCTCTACACGGGCTTTGCCCCCTCCTGTTGTTTTGGCATCTCTCATCCCTTCACTCTACACAGCAGCAGTATCATGCCCTGGGTACAGCAGCACAGCACTCACTGAGGAGGGCTCCTCCATAGAGCCGGATGGGAATCTTGCTGCTCGCCGGTTCCTCCTCGAAGATGGCATCGTAAAGCTGGTCAGGGAAAGCAAGCGCCTGGCAGAGGCAAGGAGACACTAAGCACTGGATATCAAAACATGACCTCTGGGGCAGCAGCACTCCAGAATCAGCCTTTATGGGATTGGAGCTGCTGGCCAGGAAATGGGGAATTAAGGAGATGCAAGAAGTATCAGTGTCAGCTCCTGGCTTCATGGCTGGTTTGTACAGCTGAGGGTGCCATGCTGTGTGTGGTTTATGACCCTGCTAATGAAAGCAGGACTCTGGTGATGGGAGCAAACCATTGCTGGCAAAGCCTATTACTGAGACATAGTGAGGGGAAAGGCCTTGCAAGAGGAAGCAGCAGCAGGGAGGGGGATAAATGCCAAGGGGCCAAGCTGGGGCACCTCTTCCACAGCAGGGAGCTGGTGGTGCCCAGGACCACGTCCCTCACTTACCATGATGGCAACCCCCGAAAACATGACGGCGGAAACCAGCTGCCAGACCCTGTGTGAGAGGGAAGAGAGGACTCCGTGTGAGCAGACCCATCACTCATCCTTCACAAAGCATCCCTGCTGCCTGCTCCGCTGTTAGCCTTCATCCTCCCACATCCCACAGTGGAGGCAGCCAGGAGCCTCCCATGGGGGTATGGGCGCCCCACACACACTGATAGCTCCAGCCTCAGCACACAGACCAGCCTTGGTGAGGCAGATCCAAGACCCTCTTCACCTAAGCAGAGAAAGGAAGTGACCCGGTCAATAGGACAGTGCTCAGCAGGGTCCCAGACCAGGAGCTCCTCCAGTCCCACGCAGCCCCTGTAGGCTGCAGCACCTACTGTGGGAGAAGAGCTTGAGGGCCTCAGGGTTATTTCATAGAACCATAGAATGGTTTGTGTTGGAAGGGACCTTAAAGCTCATCCAGTTCCAACTCCTGTCACAGGCAGGGACACCTTCCACTAGAGCAGCTTGCTCCAAGCCCCTGTGTCCAACCTGGCCTTGAACACTGCCAGGGATGGGGCAGCCACAGCTTCTCTGGGCACCCTGTGCCAGCACCTCAGCACCTTCACAGGGAAGAGCTGACTAATGTCTAAACTAAATCTACTGTGGGGGAATAAAGCAGAGCTGGGCTAGTTCTGTGGCTCTGAGAAGCCACTGCATGGAGCACTGATGTTGGTGCAGCAGCAGAGCTGGTGACAGCAACCAGCGCTGTCAGGGATGCTGTGCTTTAGGGCCCTCAGATGACCCAGCTCCAAGGTGGCCCAATATCTTACCTGAGCCCCAGTGGTTCCCGGACAGCAAACTTGATTTCATTTCCCAACACTTGGCTAATCTGAAATTCAAACAGAAGACACAAGGTGACTGAGCAGACCCTTCCCCAGCCTTTAGGCAGGATTTGGAATCCCTAAAATGCATACATAACCCCATGTGGGAGTTTACCTCCAAGAGGGCTGGAAGAGGACATGAGATTCACCTGTGACTCCTTGGTCCTTACACCTGCCAAAGACTGTCTTGATTTCCATCAGGAGCTGCAGCCTCTACTGCTCCTTTGTTGGATAAGCCACTTGCAGCATGGGGCTGGAGTGGGTTTAACATTATCTTGTGTCTCCTCTTACCTACCTAAGTAGGGAAATGTCTCCTTCCACACACCACCAGCACATCACATCCCCATAGAGAAGGATATAGAAGCATCCATCCCACTCCCACATGCACACTGCCCAGAGCAATGCCTGGCTATGATTACCCCAGACCACACAGATGGGAAGGCTACACCAGTGACAGGGAAAGGTACTGGGGGAGCTTTTGGAGAGCTCTGTGCTGCTCCCCGCACGCAGGCAGGAGCTGCAGGCAGGAGCTGGGCAATGCCCTGCCAGCATGTTCTTCAGAGTGCATCTGTGACAGGTCTCCTAATGGGACTGACCCATAGGTCCTCCAGCTCTGGTACTTCCCTGAAACAGGTTGGCTTGCCTCCAACCTCTCTTCTGAGAGGCACAGCTTAAACTGCTGCTCCAGTGTCCAGGCTGGTGGGCACTGGTGGTGCCATCGTCTAATGGTACCTCATGGGTGTCTTGGCAATGGATTAAAGCAGCTTGAGGGTTGAGCTCACCCCATTACCATTTGGGTCAGCTCTGGCTCCACAACCCATCTCTACTCAAAGACATCATTGCTTGTGCCACTTGGCCTTCACCCTCCCTTTCCAGGAGCCCCACAGAGCCCTGGTTTTGGCTACAGGCGTTAGATCCTAAAGAACCCCCCTGCACCACCTTGTTTTTCCCAGGTAGAAGCTCTCTTCTCCATGAGTACACAAGGGCTTCCCATACCTTTGAGCGATGCACCTCGCCGTCATCATCCTCCCCGCCGACCCCCAGGATCTTGCGTGTCTTCAGCCTGCTCACCAGGTCGGTCTGGCTGTGCTTCTTCATCAGCGGCGGGGGCTGCTTCCCCGCCATGGTGGGGCCCTCGGCTGCTGTCACATGAAACTCCACGAGGATCAGGAAGGAAAGCCCAACCACGGCCACGGAATGCTCCTGTTAGGCTGGAAGATGGGGCCTCATCGTCCCGGGGCAGGGACCCGGCTGGCCCCGGCTAGGGGCAGCTCATCTCAAGGTGATCCTGCTGTCACCCGGATCTGCTGAGGGGGGGAAGAAATATAATCAGATCAGAGTGGCTTTAGCATAGGCAGTTAGCTATAAATGCTTTTGACCTACAAAGTGTAGTCTAGCCAGGGGCTGTAGTGATAGGACAAGAGGTGATGGGTTCAAACCGAAACAGGGGAGATTTAGGTTAGATGTAAGGAAGAACTCTACTGTGAGGGTGGGTAAACACTGGAACAGGTTGCCCAAGGAAGCTGTGAATGCTCCATCCCTGGCAGTGTTCAAGGCCAGGTTGGACATGGCTTGGAGCTACCCGGTGTAGTGTGAGGTGTCCCTGCCCATGGGGCTGGATTGGATGAGCTTTAAGTTCTTTCCAACCTAATCCATTCTGTGATTCTACGATTCTATTCCAGCATAAGGCAGTGCTCAGCAGTACCTCTTTCTTGTTTCCCAGATGAAGGGAATTAAATGCTTCCTAGAAATGGGTAATTACAGTCATTAAGTGATGCCTTGCCTTTTGTCTTTCCCGTGCCATACATCATACCCTTCAGCTGCTATTTCAGGCCAAATGACACAAATCTCAGCCTTTTACTCTTGTGTGTCCCCCCAGATGCTGCAGCTCCCATTTGTCTTCATTTCATCTTGGATTAGCTGAACACAAACACGTTTTCCTGTTTGCCACTTCGCCCTCCCACACCACAGCATGAGACACAGATAATCCGGCCTAAGAAAGCACAGGACTCAAGCTCAATCCCATACCCTAGCCTAGCCTTCCCATGGCTGCCCCAGGAAGAGACAATTTACACTCATTTAGACTTCATGAGTCTTTTGGGAGTCATAAAACAAGGTGCCAGCAGTTTGGCATGGTGCATGCAAGTGTTGTCCTGCTGCCTTGTGAGGGATTTCCCTCTTGCAGGAAAACCCTTCCCTGTGGTTGTCAACACAAGGGCAGACAGTCATGCCTGTGAGTACCCAATATAACCCTTTCTGTAAGGCAAAGCCAAGAGGTCTCACTGGAACAGTACAAAGACTGAATCCCATGACCAAGGATTTAATAAGACCCCCTCAGCAGACCACAGGCAAAATGTCTTTTAGCCACTGGAGGCTTTGCAAGTGCTTCTTTGGGATTGCAGAAGGTTTTGTTGGGTTGTGTGGGGTTTTTTTTCTTTTATTCCAGTCAATAACCAAGTCCTGGAAAGGCAGCTCAGAGCCAGATGCAGCAACCAGGGTCTAGAAATATTGCAGAAATGGGACAATGGAAAACAACCATCCAGGAGGAAGGTGGGAGCTGTATCTACTCATGCCTACACTCAAGCACAAGGCAAGAAACTCAAAAAGGTAGCTACTACATAGTAGAGAAGTTTGGATTTACCATGTCTGCAGTTTGCCAACCCAAATAATTTGTGTGTACTCAAACCTAGATAATCTATACACAAAATCCACCCCATAAACCAAAGTGACATGTCACAAAAGACCTCCAATGTCTTTTACTACAGATCCTGTAGTGCCTTCTCCTCCTGGCAGACCCAGACTCACAAGGTTGGATGCTGAGTGGTTTCTCACCACTGCTGCTGAAACCAGAGACCTGTTGCTGCAGTATTTCTAGCCCAGCATTTTCTGACCAAAGCTCTCCAGCCCAATCCAGCCCTATCAAGACCACTCCAAGGCCATCCTACGTCCTTCACCTGCCCCAACACAGCTCCCGGGACATGGGGATGACATCTCCAAGTGAAGGGCTCATGCATGGTACCCAGTGAGGACCCTCACATCCCTGTAAAGGCACTGGGTACCTATCTGGCCACTCTCCATCCCCTCCATGCTTTGGAGGGGAACAAAGTAAAGTCCTTCCCAAAGCCTTGCTAGCTGAGGGAACAGTCTAAGCAGTGGCATCCTTCTGGCATGGGTCACCAAAACCCAACCAAGGGATTAGAGACCTGAGGCTTGATGGTCTTGGTAGGCCTTTAGGTGCTGAGTGTGCTGGGCTCCTTCATGATTTTGAGAAGAAAAATGAATAGCTTTAAAGCAAAGAAAGTATTATTTCTGAAGTAATTAATTCCTAATCATACAATCCCATCATTGTCTGTATCATTAATGTGACTTGGGCTTTTCGACACAGTGTAGCTTTAATTAAACAAACCCTTAGATATATTTTTCCTCCTCCTTTGTAACACAAATTAACTTTTTCTTATTAGTGGCAAAGAATAAATTAACTGTGTAATCAGTGACTATTACTTGGTCACTTCTGGAGAGGTTATTGCCAGGTAGGTTGTACGCAGTGGCTGGAGAATGGTTATGAAATAACAATTAATGGTTATGAAATAAGCATTTCAAGACACTGGCACAGGGTGCCCAGAGAAGCTGTGGCTGCCCCATCCCTGGCAGTGCTCAAGGCCAGGTTGGACACGGGCTTGGAGCAAGCTGCTCTAGTGGAAGGTGTCCCTGCCCATGGCAGGGGTTGGAACTGGATGAGCTTTAAGGTCCCAATGATTCTTGCCAGGAAAAGCTGCTGCCTGCACCTCCTGCTCTGTCCTCATGATCAGAAATGGCAAAGGAAAGAAGATGGGACAGGTGAAAAAGAAAACAAAAAGGAAGGAGAAAAAAGAAAGGGAGGAAAGAAAAACAAACCAAAACATCTTCATATCTAGAGAATCTGTCCTTAGGGCAAGAAGCAAAGGAAGGTGATGGAGGCTGAAGGGGGCAGGCACTCCATGACTCACCAGTGAAGACAGCAATGACCATCTCTGTGATTACAGAGGCAGTTTTGCAACTCTAATCGTGGGCCAGAAAATCAAAATTTGCCTCCATCAGTTGCCTCACCAGTTACTTTCAGGGCAGGAGTTTGGGGAAATTCACCCACATCATCATTAACACTCTTCTCCCCTTAAGAATTCCCACTAATTTGTGGTAAACCACTGGCCAAGAGCCAGGACAACACAGGCCAGATGCAATGCCAACAAAACAATCACTGAAGGCCATTCTGGTACATGAACCCACGCTCCTACTGTTCTATGCACAGCTATGGGCATGGCCCCACAGCCAGTCCCATGTCTCATTACACCCATCTTCCAGAGAAAGAGCCAGTCTAACAAATACTGAATAGTAATGAATAATGAGCTAATGAATGCATTGGTGTGAATTCAATGACATTCAAATAGAAGATGCCAAGGATTTGAAAACATTATACTTACATTATCCTGACACAATGACAATTTAGAGGATGTTTTCTATTAGCCTGTGTGTTTCCAAAGGGGAACCTCCACCTCCTTTTTCTCCTGAGATTCTTTCTTCCTTAATCCTATTTCTGAGCATCCCAGGGGCTGCGCAGATCAATCACCATAAACAGGCAATTCCCACTGCCCGTCACAGCTCTCAGTGATGGGCAGTGCCTGTGTGCAGTAGAAAGAGGTGCTTTCTTCCTTCCAAAATCTCTTTTCATCGCAGGCTCCTTTCAGTATCTCTTCCCTTGCTCAGCTGTTCAGCATACTGCACTCAATGCTGATAGCTACTGCTTAGTGGTGCAAAGAAACCTCACTGGTGCCACAGTAATGATAGCTCAATCTCTCCCCACCTCCACAGCTCTTCCCCCAGCATCTCTGTTTCCCTCCCAGTGTCTGGAGTGAAGAGGAGCTCTGCAGCACAGGAGAGAGGAGATTCAGTCACACACACGATGCTGCAGCAGCCAGAGCTGTGCACCCATTGAGGGATGCTTACAGCTCCTCAAGAGGGGAACCAGACCCCAGTCCTGAAGGCACCTCAAGTTGAGCACCTATAGCATCATGAAGCCACTGGCGAAGCAGCATCACTCTCCCCACCTCCCACATGGTTTGGGCTGGAAGGGACCTTTAAGATCACCCAGTTCCAACCCCAAGATACTACATCAGGCTGTTCAAAACCTCATCCAACTTGGCCTTGAGCACTGCCAGGGATGAGGCATCCACATTGGAATACTTGGAGCTGGGGTTTTCCCACAGCACCAAGGGAAACTGTATGAGGAAGTTAATTAAAGGAAATTAATGATTTCTCCCATGCCAGCACATGGCTTTGCACACTCTGGGCTAGCAAAACATCTTAAACCAACCCCAGAATAATGTGCAGGTTTTGCTAGGAGGAATATACTTCTCCCCATGCCCTGGCTGAGGGGTGTAAGCTCTCTACCCTGAAGAAGAGAAACTTCTCCCAAAGCAGTTTACACAGGTCGGGAAGCCTCAGAGACCTGCAGGGAATGAAACTTGATCAAGCCAAAAATAACCTGATGCTCAGGCAGTACAAAACAATTAGCACTCAGCCACCGAGCAGCACAACGCGGCTGGCACAGTCTGTACACCCAAGCAACGGGGAGACTTCAGAGTTCTCACCTGTAACAAGCCAGGTACACGGGACTCCCTTCCCACATCAACACCAGCCCTTTCTGTACAGAAGGCTCTTTGCAACACCAGCAGGAGACATTTCTTGCCAGAGGTTCACCCCCGACCCTGCTACAGCCCTGCTGCTTCCTTCAGCAGCTCCAACAGGCACAGGGACACTGTGTCCTCCCCATGGGAAAACCTATAAACCCAGACAGCAGATACCCTGCTGCCTGGGTTTACACATGAGGAAAATGCAAAGCAAAATCCTTAGGGTCAAAGAGCATCTTCACTGCGTGCCTCCAGACCATCTGCATACAAAACCCAGACCACAAAGAGCACATCCAGAGCTCACCCTGCAGATTAGATATGCCCCATGCAGGTTAAACATACCCCATGTAGGTTAGACATACCCCATGGCCAGACATGGCTGGATTAGGAGCCCTGCAGAGCTGCCCATGGCCACAGAGGTGTTTAGGTGGCAGCTCCAGCAATCACTAAGTCAAGGGATGCAGCCGGCATCACACTAAGCAGGGGACAATGAAGCCTCTGCAGCCTGATGGGGAGGAAGAGAGTTAAATTGTGTTGCTTACTCTGTTTGCACTGCAGGCAGAAGAGGACATCCAAAGCCTGCTCAGCTTTCCCCATGCATCCTGAACTCTCCCTAGTGCCTGATTTAAAGCTTCATCCCTTGCGCAGGCTTAGCCCCTGCATCCTCCTCCATGCTGCTCTATTCCCACTGCCCCCAGGCATTGCAGCTCCTGCCCACAAGCTCCCCATGGCCATAAAAACATCCTGCCCCAGGAAAGCACCTCTACTGGGACCAAGCCACAGTATCCGGGAGGTATGGCCCAGCTCAAGGATTTGACTGCCTATACATAGGTTTCACATTTCCTTCTGCAGGGACCACAGGAAAGTTCCTTTCCGTGTCACAGGACGTGTTATTTAGCAATCAAAACCTGCAAAGTGCTTGATTTCCCCAGAACAAGGCAGAATAAACTGTGTTGCTTTACTAGCTTCTCAAAGGGGATCTATAATTAAACACAGCAATCACACTCCTGCTCACCACCTGCAGCAATGCATCAACCCTTCCATGGCAAGCCAGGTCTACCCAGGCTTGACCTGGGGACAGAAATGCTTGTTTGCCACACACTGCATGGCTATGGCCACCAGCACACATGACACCCCACAGGGGTGGATACCTGGCCCCACTGCAGCCCCACTGCATGGGCATGGAGGGCTCCCGACATGGGGTCAAACAGGCTTCACATTTCAACCATCACACACGTGCACATCTGCTGCTTCAGTGGCTCCCATCTGGATTATTTACATCCCCTCCATCATCATCATCCTCCCCACTGCTAAAGCTTTCAGATTAGCTGACTGCAGCAATCCATCTCCCAATGCCACCCTTGAAGCTGCTCTAGTGAAAGATGCCCCTGCAGGGGGTCAGAACTGGATGAGCTTTAAGGTCCCTTCCAACCCAAACCATCCTATAGCTCAGGGAGCCTCAGTCCGCAGCCCCTCATTGTCCCCACCATCAAGCAGTGAAGTTCCCTAGGGAGCTGGGAGGATGGAGCAAAAGGGAAATAAGACATATTGTGATCAGGTCCTGTTTGTCTTTAAGGGCATTAAAAGGGAAGAATTCCTCCATTTCCCAGCTGCCTTAGGCAGGTGTTTGTGGGAGACAGTCCCAGAAGCTTAGTGGGCCATCTGTCCTGCAGATGATTGCTACAGGGAAACATTAGAAGCGAAAATAAAACCCATATGGACACATACACACACACACAGAACCACCAAAAATCCCTGAGTAAATCAACCCTTGCTACTGGAAAAGAGCAGCTTTGAAAAGCCAGGAGAAGCCTTCGACCAAACAGAGTGATAGAGGTTAGTTTTACACTAAATCTGATGCAGCTCTGCATTTCATCTCTGCCTCACACCTGAGGCATGACACTGCCTCAAGGGAAGTAACGCTGGAGCAGGGAGAAGCCCAGATCCACAATGCTGACCCACAACACTGCTGAATACTGGATCGTCACAGTGCAATGGGGCTTCTTGGGGGGTTGGAACTCTATGATCTTAAGGTCCTTTCCACCCCAAACCATACTATGATTTTATGATTCTTGGTACTTCTTCCCCCAACATCCTCAGATTTTCTTTCCACTGTGTCCCCAGGCATCTGGTGACTTCCTTTCACAAACCTAGGAAGCTGGTACCCTTCCTTCCCAACAATCCCCCACCTACGTCGCTTTCCATAACTCAAAGGAAAACCATAAGAGATTACAATCTGGGAGATTCAGTCCCCTCAGTGACGCAGGAGCACTGTACACTGTCACCGAGACAGTGATTTCAAAGCCATTCTTAATGGATTTCCCCCAAAAGAAGATGAAGTACACCTCCAGCAACAGTATTTCTATACCTGCAGCCCGGTAACCTACTCAGCCCAATGCAACTACTGCAATTTATAAGCTACCAGTATGCCTACAACTTTGAAATGGAAGATGAAATGAGGCTGTGCTTCTGCAGCACCCCAAGAGCAGGTTCCCAACCTGTTTCACGGGTGGATTTGCAGCCTCAGCATGAGGAGAGCTGCTGCAGGACCCCCCAGCACCATCAGATTCTTTTTCTGCCATTTCTATAGAAAACAAAGGGTTCCTCTTCTCCCACAGTCTGTCATGATATGACCAGATGTGCAGTCTAGGCTCACACAAAGGGAGGGGAAAAGGGCAGACGAATACATTTGCATTAAGCAGGGAGATTGCCTTTTGGTCTAGCCAGGATGTTTCCTGAGTCCCAGGCACACAGGCACTCACAGGACTCATGCCTCAGCTTGTGTAAGCAGTAAAGTTTGCTTCCATGACACAGATGTCCTGTAAATCAGGCTTGATAGGAAATGGCTCAAGTGACCATCAATCAGCAACCCCCACGTTGTAAAGCATTCCCATAGTTACATCCTGTAAGAACATATTAATTATATCTAATTTATAACTAATAATATATTAATACATTAAGCCTATATTATTTCACTATAAATATACAAATAAAGGGTATGGTTTGATTCATGTGGACTGACTTTGAGTCCCACTGCACAGTGATGATCTCTTGAGGCTGGTTACTAAAGACAACTCATGCTGCTGGAATAGACAGAATACTTTGGCATTCACCTATATTTTAGTCTCAGGGGTGAAAAGAGCCACAGGGAACAGTTTGTTGCAGACTTGCTGCTGGGAGATGCCATTAACAGCCTTGACTTCTGCTTCTAGGTTAACCATTTATTGTGTTAAGAACCAATGTCACCTTTCAACCCTCAGCCCTGGACCACTACTCAGACCCATTGCTGCAGCTTGGGAACACATCCTTGCATCCTCCCCAAGCAATTTGCCAACATTAAGCCCTTCTCATTCGTATACAATTACAACTCCAGGTTTATCATTCCCCTGTGGCTCTTTAAGCTCAAAATAAGCACAGGCACGCAGACAAGCTCGGGAAGTTGCTTAGCAAAAACACGATGGAGAAGGCCTCCCAACAGAACACATACTTCAACCACTTGGTAGCCTATCCCCAAGTGGCAAAAATCTCCCTCTGACACCTTGGAGGTTTCTATAGCAACAGGTTAAGGCTAAAAATGTTAGATGCAAAATTCCCCCCTGCTGGGCAAACAGAAGCTGGGGAGGACAGATTTAGAAGGGAAACTTCTAAATAGCTGCTGACAGAGCTAGCACAGGCTCTGCTAATTCATGAGTCGGTGGTGAAACGTAAAAGAAATTCCTAGCAACCTGCTAGCAGTGCAGGTACGCAGGGATGTGCCTATGGAGCACCAGCCTGAAGCATCCCCCAGAGCCACAGCATCCCCCAGAACGAGGAGGAGCCACAAGTATCCTGCAGCAAAGGACCTGGAAGTGAAAGATGTTTTCAGGAGCAGAATTACAGCCCAGCATCCAGAGTAGGAAACCTGAATGCCAAAATACTTGGCTTATAGGATAATAATACTTATAGGTTTGATAGTGCTGCTGCCCCTCCATGCAATGGAGACCGGGTCATTTAACCGCTCATACCTCTGGTTTCCCAATTGTATATGAAAAGAAAGCCTACCACCCAACTTCATACTCATGCTCAGCAGGTATTTAACATTTCAAAGGTGACTGCCCAAGCACCATATCCCACCAGTGCTGACTGCATGCTTGTGATACCCCGCGTCCTGCTGAGGAAGGCTATGGACTCCTGTGCAGCACTCGGTTCATTACACACTATGTGTCAGAGGCAGAAATGCCCTTCTTGGCATTTTCCTGAGCAACAGCCAGCTTAGCATGACATCTATTCTGTATCTGTCTGTATTTTGTACCTATCTGTACGCCCTGCTGGCAGGAGAAAGCACTTTGGAACCGTTGGGGTGAACCTCACATCAATATCGCCTTTGCTCCTCCTGCTCAGACTCAACCCACAGCATAAAACCAAAGCAGCCACAGTTCAGTGCAGTGCAACACAGGGGAGAGGCAATTGAGAACCAGCATGGTTCTCAAGCCAAACAGTCCTGAAGGACCCGCAGGCTCTCACCACACACCCCGCAGGAGCTCACACCAACCTGACCTTGCTTTTATTTGCTGCTGAGTCAGGGGAAAGCGCTCTGCGTGCATGAGCATCCGTGTGTGTGCACGTCTGTTTATGCATGAGCTGTCAACCCAGCGCGGATCAACAAGGCTCTCTGAATTCCCCCACTGCGAAGTGTGTGACATTTAATCTCAGCCCTCCTTTTAGGATTTCATAATGGGCATTATCGGCAACACAAGTACCCCTTAGAAAGCCTTCAGCACTGAAAGGGTATAATATCAAGGAGACTGAAGAAGACAATGCCTCCCATGCCTGAGAGGTCTCCAGCTTCCATAAAAGGCCAGTGCATGTGTACAGTGAGGATCACACACAGAGTCTCTGTCCCCCCTCCCCCCCCCCATAATAAAAGCATTTCATAGGTGGAGAGTGGTGCTTGGAAGCAGCAAACATAACATGAACCTATAGCTGTCCATATCTCTCTTTATGGCTCACTGGGGAATAGGCAGGGTGAGCCATCCCCCAGAGGTGGCTATTTTAGGTGTCGTGGTTTAAGCATCATCTTGCAGATAGCATGCATCATCTCCTGCAATGGCTTACCTCTTTCCATAGATAACAGGAGGAGCCTAGATGCATGAGACTGGGGCTTTGATTGCTTTTATATGGATGGACAGGGGAGGTTCTTGATCCCCACAGTCAGCTTTCCGGTACCCAATCCTAGGCAAACACTGCACCACTTTTGCTCATCCTCACAACATGGAATCACACTTTGGGATTATAAAAAACCCTAGATAGCAACCTGCAAGGAAAGGGGCTGGCTACCTTCTCTTCTGTTAGGCATGGAGAAGGTATGTCCTAAGTGGCTCTTAGTCACAGCCACAAAGGATGCACATCAGCCTAAGGATCTAAAGCAAGAATTCTCTTCTTACAGTAGAGAGGTGACAAATGGGTGGATGTCAGTGCATGGCATCAATAGCCTTGGTGGTAGGAATAGCCTTGAGAAGAACTGAGATGCCCCACGTCTCGCCTGGTAGGAAGAGAGAAGCCTTAGGAAAGCAAGGATAAAGGTACCATGAACTAGTCCTTCTCCCTGCCTTTGACTCCTCAGGGACACAGAAGCAACAGGAACACCCAGGAAACAAAAGTGCTAACAGCAGCAGCACTGGCAAATCAGAGTCCCAAGTAACCACAGAAACCAGTGTTTCCAGATGCCCCATCTCTACGATCAAGGATTATTTAAGGACCTTCCCTTGGTTCCACACTTTTAAGTCTCAGATACTCAGATAGATACAAGCTCCAGCACTATTAGCATCATACAGCAGTGTGTGTATACACACACATAGTGCTTTGCTGCTGTGTATATCTGTATATATACATGTCTATCAACAAGCATATAGCTCAGCCTCCTGCTTAAAAGAGCTCATGGCACAGAAGTGTCAGGGTCTAGTCAACACTTTCCCCATTACTTTACCTGTAATGACATTCTGTGCAGCCGTGGCTCTGGGGGTTGCAGGCTTGTCTCTTCTCCCTCATGTTCTTTGCAAACACAAATGACAGGCACTTGGTTTGCATGGTGATGTGATGCAGGGAATAAATTGGCTGGAGGGGATAGGCTCAACTGCTTTATTATACCGCCATCCATCAACCCTCAGTGCATCCTGCTTGCCCAGAGATTTAAGCAGTGGACACTGACACAGCTCACACAAGGGACTTGTTGAATAAGTGATGTGCAGCACCAGAGGGTTTACCAGCAGGCAATGCAATATCACAGTCATACATCCCACCGAACAAACAGTTGCACTGGGCAAGGCAATGGGGAAGGAGGGTGGGATGATGCATTAGAGGTGCCTGCTCTTCAGATCTTACAGAGCCCCCACCAGCAACGCTGGTATTAAAGGCAGCTACATTTTATTCTCACTTACCATGAAAACAACCTGGGAATGTGCAGACAGATGGTCTAAAATCTTCAAACTTGTTTTGTGTAGACTTTGACTCCTGACACATTTTCACTTTCTATGAAGCAGTGTTTGCAGCTATTTATTAATAAAGCAGCAACTTTTTTCCTAGGCCACAAAGATTTTGGTGAAAAACCAATACCACTCAGCTCCCCTGGACCCAGTATTGCAGAGTTTGAGTTTTCCTCTTCCCCTCTTACGGAAACAGCTTGCACTGAGCTGGGTTTGTTCAGCCTAGAGTAGAGAGGATTGCAGGGAGACCTCAGAGCAGCTTCCAATACCTGAAGGGGCTGACAAGAAACCTGGAGAGGGGCTTTGGACAAGGGTCTGTAGGGACAGGCCAAGGGGAATGGCTTGAACCTGAGAGAGGGGAGACTGAGATGAGCTCTTAGGCAGAAGCTCTTCCCTGTGAGGGTGCTGAGGCACTGGCACAGGGTGCCCAGAGAAGCTGTGGTTGCCCCATCCCTGGCAGTGTTCAAGGCCAGGTTGGACACAGGGGCTTGGAGCAAGCTGCTCTAGTGGAAGGGGTCCCTGCCAGTGGCAGGGATTGGAACTGGATGGGATTTAAACTCCCTTCCACCACAAACCAGTCTGGGATTCTATGATTTCTGTCTCCTTGGTATAATACCGAGCATTTATCAAGAATGATTTGCCAAGCAACTGACATTAAACGTCAAGAGAAGGATTCAGAGGGGCTTAAAACCATGAACCTTTAAGATACCTTCTTTCCTAAGACAATAGCTTGCTTCCTGGAACTCCTTTGCTGCTGGCAATATGCCCCCCCATTTCTATAACAGGCTCCTGTTAGAGCATGTCTGCACCCAGGCTGTGCCCAAGCCATTGCCCATGTATCTTGTTACCAGCAACACCATACAGGGACCAGTGAGGATGCTGCCTACATCATGGAATCCCAGACTGGCTTGGGTGGAAGGGACCTTAAAGCTCATCCAGTTCCAACCCCTGCCATGGGCAGGGACACCTTCCACTGGAGCAGGTTGCTCCAAGCCCCTGTGTCCAACCTGGCCTTGAACACTGCCAGGGATGGGGCAGCCACAGCTTCTCTGGGCACCCTGTGCCAGCACCTCAGCACCATCACAGGGAAGAGCTTCTTCCTTGTATCCAACCTTCATCTCCCCTGTGTCAGTTTAAACCCCAGCAAGGGCTGGAGTGATTTTAGGGCTCAGCAGTGGATTCCTGACATACTCTCTGCCGGCTGGAAAAGCTTTTAAGCCTTTCCACAACCACAACCAACCAGACACCAGAGGTTTGTATTTCACTCGTATAAGATGGCACCACCACAAAAGAGTGCTCCTACTGCCCTCATGGGTCACTGAATGAAAGTGTACTCAGACAAAAACACCAGCTGAGTCACCCACAGTAGTTTCCTGGAGACTTGTAGGGTTTCTCTATAGGTCTGGCTGCTGACACAGCCTCTAACTGTTGACTTTCTCAACCCGGGCAGGATACAGCCGAAAACAAGAGGGCTGCAAGCCTTTGTGTGCTGCTCTGCCTGCACCTGCCTTCCTCCTGCCCCCCTGGGCTGGCAGTTGAAGTCCTGCCTGATTTCAATAAGAAAAGGAGGGATTTCTCCCTCCGAATGCAGCGGCAGGCAGCTGCCAAGGGGATGATGTGCTAATCTCCCTATGAAACACAGAATCCCTTCAAACAATGAGGTTGGCGGTGGGCAGTGTTATCAGACACTCCTCTGTGCGCATCTCCGGCTACATCAACTCCTACTGCTAATGCCGCTCCCCAGGAGACCGGACTACAGCATCACTCTTTGATTTATTTCTAACTGCTTCTCGCCCCATGCTCTCCTCCTCGCCTTTGACTTAAATTGTCTGAATCCAAATCCCTAACAAAAACTCCTAGGAAGCTCTGCAGCAATGGAGCCAGCTACCAGTCCATACGCTCAGGCTTCCGATTTGGGCCCTATAGGTTCACAAAGTGAGCACATGGTTTCTTACCACCAGCATCAACAGAAGCCTCTCACCTTTAGCATTAAACCTATTTATGACTGTTTTCTCATTTCCCTGTTTTGGCAGCAAATCTTTCCTCCCTCCTCCCCACAACCACAGTGGTTGTTGGTATAAATCTGGACTAGAGCTTTCTCCCAGACTGTGGATTTGGAAATCCTCTGGGATGTCCAAAATGATGATCCTGTGATACCCTCCAAGTCCTTGGTTTTGCCCTGTAAGATGAACTGGGTAAGGGTCCAACCAAGGCCTGGTAGAGATGGGTCAGGTACAGCATAGGCAAGGAGTTCCCCATCAAAACCAATGCACAAACATGCTCAGTAAGTCCCTAGTTTGCATACAGATGGGTAGAAGGACATTTAGGGATTTAGCTAACTGATGAGGGGGAGAAATGTACCACACTGTGAAGCCCAGATGGAAAGTTTGCTGCTGGGGTTTTAGCTATAGCACTGGCTACTGTGCGGTAGGCTATCCAGCAAGACCCTGTGCATCTCCCAGTCTCATTGTCTCCATCTGTCATCGGGGTCAGTCACACTCACCAGCACCACAGATGGGCACCGAAACACTCCAAGAGGCATTAACCCTTGCAGATCACATAAAGCTTCAAACAGGAGAAAACCAAGAGGGCCAGAGAGTCATTTGTTATTTCCCTTTGTGCCTGAACCATTAAAGTATCTTTGGTTGTAGCTGGGTTTCTCTTTGTGAACGTCTTTCAGCATCTTGCACAAAACCTCTTCAAACATGGAGTGAGCTCGTGCTGGCGTGCGTTCCCCAGGCAGAGCCAACCCCTGTTTTCCAAGGGAAGGCAGGAAGCAATGTGAACACCTGCTCACCCCTTAAGTATTGCTCTTCCTGGTTTGGAGAAAGTCCCAATATATGTGGGGGCCAGCGCTGGGTCTTTTCCTCCCAAAGCTTGTTTTCACATTCCTATGTCAAAAACACAAAGCCCAGAAGATCTGCTTTCTATAAATAATGTCCCAATAGTGCCAAGGTCATCAAACCCTTCCCCCTGGAGCCAGGCCAGGAGCAGAACATAAACAATCTCAACATCTTTCGGGTGCACGTGTGCTGTTTTCTTCCTGTGCAAGAGGAAGGCTTGAAACCAAAAACAGCACTAGGAAGAAATACTCCTCTACTTCATGGTCCCATTGGTCTTGTCTCACTCTTGCCAAGCCAGAATAGCACCCAGGTCAATATGAAGCCTCCTGGGCAGCTCACTCTGTCTGCAACAGAGGGAGATGCTCTTGTGTTCTAACAGCATTTAGCCATTCTCATTAGAAATCTGGGGACCTACTGGATTGGGACCAAGCACACATACAGCAAGGAACATGTCACGATGCAAAAAGCTCAAAGTGGTGCTTGGAACTGGCATGTGGAACCATCCCTCCCAGCCCCAGCCCCTGCTATTGAACACTCTGACCTTCAGGACAAGTGAACACCAGCTGCAGATGTACTCTGGGCATTTTGCACACTTCAGCACTCGATGCTCAGTGAGAACAATAGGAAAACGTTTCCCTTTGGATCAGGCCCCAGCCTCAGCGCAGCCCCAAACAGACAAAAAGCCTGAGGGCAGAGCATCTCTGTGGTTTATTATCAATGGCCACCACAAGCCCCACCTTGATGTCCATCTCTGGAGATGCTCTCGTGCTCCCATATCTCTATAATAAATCCTCATACAGACCCACAAGCAGAAGGGATCAACTTCCCCTGGCACTGTATGGCAGACACCACCTTCAGCCTCTTGGCTGGGACAAATCACCTCCCCAGAGAAAAGCCCCCTCGACCTTGCTCTGCACAGCAGACAAAGACAAGAACACACAGACACGTTCTGAAGCAATCAAGTCCCACTTTGCCATCAGTACCCAGCCCCTGTCTGCTGAGGGCACCAGGACACTGCATGTTCATGGTGTCCCTCATGATGTGCATGCATCAGGTGTATTTATGCAACCCAGCTGAGATATGGTTAGGGCTAGTTGAGGCGCCTTCATGCTGAGTCTTAGATTCTGCTTATTTTTGGGTTTCACTAAAACCTAAGAAAACTTTATCCCAATGGAAACTCCCCTTCCTGAACAGTAACTACTATTTATTTATTTAAAAACCACTTTCCTCATCCACAGACTGTTATTCAGCAGCTTCTGCTTTAGTGCAAATAGAGTTACTAAGCAAGTTATTTATGCCAAGTCCAGAATAGCCAGTGCTCTTGCATACTCTGTAGTTTCTCATGGCTCAGCTATACTGGTGGTAGACCTAATGTCAACAAGGGCTTTGGTTGCTGCCGGCATTTATAACTGCCAGCCTGTGCAGACAGAGGAGATGGATTAAATGGTACCCATTTAAGTACTTGCAGCTCAGACTTTGCTGGCCCCGTCTCTTGAGCAGCTGTGAGAAGGACAAGGACATTGCTCATGTAAGGGAAAGGCTCCACACAGTCCAGCCCTATGCAGTGCAGTGCAGGGCAAGGAGCACACGCTGAATCATAGACTGATTTGGGTTGGAAAGGACCTTAAGATCATCCGGTTCCAACCTCTTGCCATGGGCTGCTTCTTCCTTATCCTGGTTTGCTCTGAGCTGCACTCACCAGGAAAGCCCTAAAGCTGCTGCTGCTCCAGACACAGCAATGCACTTGATCAGCAGAGATAAAAGTAGCATCTCATTGTGCAGGGATACGCGAGTGCCCAGACAGGGATGCAGAGCCTGCTGAGCGCTGCCTCTTCTCCCCTTCCCCTTCTGTGATGGCCGGGGCTTGTCCCATCTCCTCTCCCCAGCTCCCTCTTGCATCACAGCTCTCATGCATCCCTCTCCCTTCATACCCTTCCAAGTTCCAACCTCTCCCCCATGGCCAAGCCCTCCCTGCAGCCAGCACTCCCCAGCACAGCTACAGGGATACAACCCACGGGAGCGCAGCCAGTCAGCCTCCCTCATCCCAGTCGCAGGGGACTCAGCCATCGAGGCTGACTTCCCAGCCTCCCCATTCAGCTCCCGTTTGGGGACCACAGTCCTTCCTCCTGTGGCTTTTCCCGAGCAAGCAGTTAAAGGATAAGCACTTCCAGGAACGCAGCGGCATGGGACTCCCTTGGAGTCCAGCGACAGCCACAAAGCTCCCAGCCAAGACACTCACCCGCACATCACCTCACGGCCACAGTCCCCCCGTGCCGCCGGGTACCCTGCCACCCTCCCACCGGGATGCAGCGCTCCATCACCTCCTCCTCCTTCCCTCATCCCACACGGACCGCGCACGGCCAGGACGGAGAACACGCACAGTCCCGCCGCACCCGTGCGCGGGCAGCACAAGGGCTGCTCCCACCGTCCATCTATCCGTGCATCCATCCTGACACCGGGGGGCCACCTCCGAGGGACACGACGGGGTCCGCGCCCCCGAAACCCCCAAACCCCCGCTTAGGGAGACCCCGTCGGGCGGCGCGGGTGGGGGGACAAGCACGGTACTCACCGCCCCCTAATGCACGTCCCACCGGCGGCAGCAGCGCGGGGAGGGTCCCCAGGGCTCGTTGCGGCTACCCCATGAGCGAAGCGATCCGGACTGAGCCCGGCCCCGCTCGGCACCGCCTTTACCGCGCCCGCCCGCCCCGCCCGGGCCGGCCCACAGCGGGCGGGACCCGCCGCCGCCACCGCCCGACGGGGCGGCCCCGTTGGGAAGCAGTGGATGCGTGCGCGGCACGGGATGGGTGCGCGTTACCTGCGGGTTCCGTGCGGGTTAACGCGGGGGAACAAAGAGCAGCGGCCAAGGGCCTGGGAGGGAAGGAGGGAAGGGGCGGGGGGTATCAATCGTTAACGTGGAGCAACAAAGGCTGGGAAGGAGCCAGAGGGGTGTTTCACCTCCATGGGTTCAAGAGGGGGAAGCGGGACTGCCCCAGGCCTTCCCTGCAATACAAACGGGGCTTCGGACATTCTGGGTATGGGGGCGTGGTGTTGAGCACTGTTACACAATTCCCTGTGATGGGCAAAAGAGAATAAACGTGGGCACAGGGAAACAGACTTGTTTTATCCAAGTGAGCTGGTGCAGGCGAAGAGCCTGGCTTTGATTCTGCATAGGAGCTCCAGGGTTGGCTGTCCCCGCCATCCTCCAGCAGAGCCTGTCCTGGTACGGGGCTTACATCTCTGCATCCCTTTGAAGGGATGCTCCGAGAACAAGTCCAGCATGCTAGCGTGTTCATGTTGCATTTAGCTCAGACCAGATGGGATTGTAACAAAAGAGAATGACAGTGTGGTAAACAGCAAACCTTGGGGACACGAAGGGGTGGCAGCAGTGGGGCAGCTCAGTCTCTGTCCTAATGCTGCTCCTTGGATTTCTGTTGCATTTGACCCAGCTCATTTCAGTGTAGAGGTTTAGAGGAGGAGCATGGAAACAGGAGCAGGGTGATGTGCTGGGTGGGGGAAACAGAGAGGCAGGATGGGGTGGGAACCTCTGGACTTGCTTTAACCTCATAGACAAAGCCTAATGGGGAACTGCATCCTGAACCATCCAGTGTGATGAGGTCATTGCAAACACAAGGGTGTCCTGTTAGAAATGGATGGCTCATCTGCTGGGAACTGGGCTGAAATCTCTCATTTCACAGAAGCCAAGTAATGAACCTTTGGGAAACAGAACATTTCTGCAGAGGGAATATCTGACATTTCAATAGCTGGTTTTGCTGCATAACAGGGGCAAAAAAAAACCCTGAAGATTGAATACTAGGAAGAAAAAAAAACAGACCAAAATTCCACAACAAATCCAGCCCTGGCTTGGCAATAGTGGAACATTTCACTGTGATAAAGTTCAAAATCTTCAGTGTGATTGTGCCAGAATACGCACAAGACATGAAATATTATACGCACTCCATCTGGGCTTTGTGGCACTGAAAGGCGATAATGTAATACAAAAGCACACAGAGCAAAGAAAAGGAGAAGGCAAAGCTGAAGTGATCATGTTTTACGTTACTGAGATGAAATAACGGTGATATTGTCAAACAAGGGAAGTCAAAATATGTCACGCTGTCTGTTTTAAAGAGAAACTTGCATTCAAGGAGATCGCTTGGGATGGTTTTGAAGGAGGAACGAGCAGAGGGTGGCTCACAAGTACTAAACGTCATTGTTCAGAAGTGATTCAAGCATTTGTGTCACCCGGTGTCACGAGGGGCTCCGGGGTTATTCCTGGCATGTATAAACGTGCTCTTGAACATATGAACCCTCAGACAAGGTCTGAATTCACAAACAAGAGCCAGAGGCCTTCTGCTTTATTTGAGATCTCCCACCCACCTTTTCCTCATTCAATGGCTTGGGAAGAGCCTTTGTCCTCCCTGCTAAGTATTTCAATGGCAAGACAAGCACCACAAAACGTGCTCTCAGCTCTGCCCCTCTCTCTTTGATGCTGCATGGGGTCACAGCATTAGTACTGCTCTGTGGGACTGTGGTTTGATGAGTAACCTCAGGCTTTCATGTGCATTTCCCTCCGGCTCCCCAAGCAACAGGATGCAGGCAGCATCTCAGGAGGCACTTGGGAGAAGACTTAAAAGGGCAGGAGCTGATCTGTGGGAGGGCTTTCACCTGCACAATGCTGCATCCTTACAGGGGTCTACTCATAGTCTTTAGTTGCCTTCACAACAGCTTTAGTACATACACAATCACTTTGGTGTATCATCTCCTCCCATGGCTTGGGGCTGACATTGGGATGCAGCGTGGTACTGCAGGACTGAGGAAAGCAAATGGTTCAGTCACTAGCTCCATGTCCCACAGGAGCTTTGGTTGAGGCACTTATTCTGGTGGTGGAGAAGGAAGGATGAAAAGGAAATTGAGCTATGGACCTGGGGAAGGCCTGGGTTGGAGGCTTTGTGAACCAGGGTGAGGAGAAGGGGAGCAGGGAGAGGGCTGCGCTTGCCATTGAGCCAGCTGGAGCCTGGATGAGAGGGAAAAGGGAAAGGAAAAGCATGTGAACTGTCCCTAAGGAATGTTCTGTGCTTTGGGGAGAGTTTGGGGACAGAGTCCTGAGGTCCATGGGCAGCAGTGGGGACTGAAGAGGGGAGACCGTGGTGCCATGGAGCTGTGCTCATGGATGTCTGGCAGAGGAACATCTGCAAAGGAGAAAGGTCTCACAGCCATCCAGCCTCATAGAGGAGAAAGCCTTTTATGTGATGCATGGAGCCCTAGTTCCAAGGCACAGCAGAGCTCTGTGCAGTCCTGGGCTGGAGAAACACCAGCCTGCCTTCTGCATCTCTGAATAGGACAGCCTGTTAAACGTGATGCCTCTGAAATGTGCTGAGGCAGATACCTCAAGAGCATCTGTTATATCCAGTGCTGAACATTAAAATACGTGCTAAGAGGAAGCAGGGTGGGAACCTAGAGCAGATACTCAGTTCTGGATGTGGTTCTGAGCAACCTGATCCAGCTGAAGATGTCCCTGCTCATTGCAGGGGTCTGGGCTGGATGAGCTTTGAAGGTCCCTTCCAACCCAAACCTTTCTATGATTGTATTTCTCCTCCTGGGCTCAGGGAGGTGAGGGTGGTCTCTGTCCAGGGGCTGGAGGCTGCAGCCATCCTCAAGCATTCGCAGCCATCCCTCTGCCTCCGCAGCATCCAGTGGGTGCAGAGCTGGTTTATTTAGTTATGTCAGCAAGGTGATCAGGGGAAGGATGAAATTGTTTTGTGGAAGGGGCTTGAGTAGGGCAGCACATCCATCTCAGTGGGCGGCAGGCAGCTGCTGGAAACACTGAAGAGGAGAAAATAATCAATAGTCTGTAGATGAGTCTGGTTTTTTATTAGCACATCTGACAGCTCTGACCATCTGTCCCCTCGTGTCATAGGAAAATCACAGAATCCCAGACTGGTTTGGGTTGGAAGGGACCTTAAAGCTCATCCAGTTCCAACCCCTGCCATGGGCAGGGACACCTTCCACTAGAGCAGCTTGCTCCAAGCCCCTGTGTCCAACCTGGCCTTGAACACTGCCAGGGATGGGGCAGTCACAGCTTCTCTGGGCACCCTGTGCCAGCGCCTCAGCACCCTCACAGGGAAGAGCTTCTGCTAATGTCTAATCTAAATCTTCCCTCTTTGAGCTAAAAGCCATTCCCCCTTGTCCTGTCCTTACATCTCCCCACGTCTAGGATCACTTCTTATGATGTGACCTAATTCTGCCCCCAAAGTGGGGCTGGAAGATGATGACAGCGACATTGTCTTCGCTGGGAACAAGATCCAAGCTGCTTTAAAAACAAAGCAGCCTTTTCCCCTGGCAGGGAAGCACAGAGATGTGGTGTGTGTCTCCAGGATGCTCTCCTTCGTGGGTGCTGCATATCAGATGAACAAATGTTGCGGGACAATAAAGGGGATGAAAAAATTGCTGTTTCTTATCTCTGAAACGTGGTTAGGCCAAGAAAGAAAAAAAGTAGGCTCCAGATGGTCAATAACTTTTTGTTCTTTTTTGTTCTTTTTTCAAGGAAATCCCATAAAGTGTTGTTTCAAGTCAGATCATTTGGATTCAGGGCAAAGTGATGCATTTGAATCCCTGTCCTTGCAATAATTTTGTGTGTACCCAAGAAAGCAGAAAACTTAAGTGCCATTGGAATAATGACTTTATAAATAACCTCTTCAGGTTTTACCTGAAGCAGCATCAGACATATCAATGGTTTTGCTGAAATTGCATTTTTAGGAGAAGAAAACCCCAAACCAAAGCAAACCCCAATATGAAATATATATAATCTATATATATTATATATAATATATATCTATATAAAAAAACCCAACCCAACCAACCAAAAAAGCCACAACAAATAGACATCAACAAGCGATACCTCAAGTGTCACCTGAAGGAGCTGGAAGCAGTCTGTGGATACCCAGCTATCACTGAAAAGGTACACCAGCATCTTTATGAGGCTCCTTCAAGAAGCTCTGTGGTCTCTGCAGGATGGGTACAAACTTCATACACTGTAAAAGAAGGACACATTGGGATAGTTTAATAATCCTTTCCCTGTTTTCCCTGTTTTTCTTGCCCTTTGCAGCCTTCCACACCTTTCTGGATTGATTGCCACCCTTGTTTTCAAAACCCTGTAGTGTTGGTTTTGCTGTTACCCTGCAGCTGCATTTCCCTCTGCTTACTCACCCCATCAGCTCTGAGCCTCTCTGAGTACTTATGAGTGTCTTCTTTTCAGTCTTTTTATGCCCTGTACCTGAGATTGTTTTGTTGTCCCTGTAGCACATTGAGACAGTTGCTGGCTTCAATTTCCACCCTTTAGATTGTCGTTTTCTCACACTAGGAAATATTTCCTTGTGTTTCCTTTGAAAGATGCTACAGAAAATGCTCTTAGTGTTACATCCACAAGGTGTTAGACCAGAGGAGATGATTAGACTGTGTAGTCCAAGCTCCTCTATCCATCACAGCTTCTTGAATTTCATGTAGTTAGAGCTGTATTGAGTGTGATAATATGTGCTTCTCCTTGGCTGCAGCATCCTTTCCAGACAGGCAGCCAGGATAAGCTTTTACCATAAAGCTGCTTTGCTGAAGTTACCTTCCTGACTGCTAAAGGCCTCCAGTCAACACAAACCCAAACAGGTCACCTTGCCTTTCCCCACACAGCCTTACACAAGGCACATGGGTGGCAAGGGAAAAAGCCATCCCATTGTGCACGTCCTGTAGGCAGCAGCTTGAAACCAACAAGTCTACAGGGTGGGCACAGCCTCCCTCGATACAAAAACCTGATGGGATGGGGATCAAGTCCCATTCCAGAAACATCTTTATAATATCATAGCTATATAATATATCTATATAATATAATATCTAATATAATATTTAATCAGCTTTGTGGAGAAAAATGTGTCTATTTTCTCACTGAGTTTGCTTGGCATCCATCTCTGGCCACTGGCAGTTCTTGTGTCCTGTACTTAAAGGACATAGCACATTGGGAAACAACGGGTGACATGCTCTTCTGTATGGGCTTGTGGTGATGGAGTGCATGTGTGGAGCAGTTGTGTTAAGCGAGGTACAGTTTGAAGCTGTGGCACCTTCTCCACATGGGTTTTTTTCCTCATGGACATCTTTGGCAGTAGGGAAGTCTTTTCCTTAGCCCCAGGAGCAGCAGCATCGTGGCTTCAGTATCTAAAGGTCTTATATTCAGTTTGCTCTGGAAACATATCTATAATAACATCATATTTCCTGTTACAAACAAGATACCACAAGGCCACCTCCTCGATGAACACTTTGCCTTTCTCCTCAGCCTTCCACCTAGGGTATGTTATCTTCCAAGCCCTCCTGGATGCTCAGCAAACAACAAGCAACTGGATTCCCCATGAGGAAAGCAGGCAAACTGTGTATTGTACATCAAAGAAGCATGAATCTGAATGGAAAGGTATTTTCTGAGAGTCTGTTGTCGAACTGTGGCAATATTACGAAGCAGATATTATCCCAGCAGGGTCTGTTGCCTGCTGCCATTCCCAGGTGCTGTGCCGGCAACAGCAGCGTGGTGATTATACCTGGGTTTGATTTCCATGCGACTGTCACTTATAAATGGCCCATGATTATACCTTGTGCTGTGTTTCTGCTCCCCTGTGATGCAGGCAGAGCAGGCAGGGGGGCAAAGGGATGTGATGGTGGGGACCGTGGCTCTTAACTTCATGATTCCCACAGCTACCGGCAGGAAAAGAGCTGCCTGTGCTTTGATTTGCAGGTACAGGCAGAGGCAGGCAGCACAGGCAGCCTGCCTGCCCTCTGGTACCCACGAGGAGCACATCTTGCATCGTAGAGCACAGGGGAAAGGGAAAGGGGCTGCTTGGAGCATCATTGCAAGTGTCAGAGCTAACGAAGCGAGATGTCATTTCCCCTAAACCCAGGCACCACGCTGGGGCTGGTGATGCTCTGGCCCATCTGGAAGGCTTCGAAAGACAATGAGAGGCTGCAACAAAAGGAGCTATAGAAGCAAATGAATGACACATAGAAACAGGGACAGAGCTCCCGCCCAGCCCTGTCCTCTTTGATTTGAGCTGGAAAATCGATGAATAAGCCTTGCTTGGAGCCCTTGCCTCCAAGGGCAGCCGTGCTGGGTGCTCCAGTGATGGCTGTGCTGCTGCCCCAATGAAAGCAGGGGTAAGGGACGGCTTCCTTCATTCCCTGAACTCTCAGCCTTGCTCTGGAAAGCCCAGCAGAGGTGTTTCCAAATCACAGTGGTAGGAAGCAGCTGAGCTGCCCTGTGCCCAGGTGCTCTCCATCCCTGTGCATCCCAGCAGCCTGTGCCCTTGATGCTCAGATACTCCTCTCCCTCTTCTATGTGAATGTAAGCCAATTTAGCTAATGATCCCAAAGTGCTTTGAGGAGGAGAGGTAGGTGAGCAATGATGTTGGGGTAGGTACCACAGCGGTTTTACATTGACAAATATGAGGCTGCCTGAGCTTTTCCATTCTAACTCTTTGTTTCTGGTTGCTCTTTGCTTTTCTTTTGTCACCTTGTGGGCTGAAAGTGAGATGTTTCTCCTTTGTGTTAATTGATTTTCTCTGCTGAAGCTTTGGGTCAGAAGGATGGGAAGAAAGAGGAGAAAGAAAGGACGTGACTTCTCCCTTCTGAAAAGGATGCTGGCTGTATCTTTTTGCCAATCAGGGAGGTGAGCTGCCTTAGGGGCCCATCATAAGCCAGGTTTTGGGCTGGCATGTACCTGGTGTGTACCCATGCTACATCATGTGTTCCCTATAGCCTGACAGCAGTTAAGCAGCAATGTATTTTTTGAGCTGCAAAGTAAAGACTTCAGAGCTCGTTGGTGCAAGGTGAGAGCGAAAGGTCACAAGAAAATCAAACCAAGCGCTGGCACAGGCATCTTAGCAAGGTGTATCTCATTTTCCTAGGGCACTCTGCCTAAAATGCAGGCAACAATGCTAACCTGGGTCCCAGTGACCCACTCTCCACCAGGTAACCCCATTACAGCTTCCCTGTCATTCTGTTTGTTCCCTTTCTGCACCAGATCCAGTTTTCTTTTAATCCTTTTGTTAAAGAGGAAGTGCATCTGCAGCATCCAGACCAAGCGTGTGTCTCATCTCTGCATCACCCTGGGGTGCTGGTGACTGAGGAAGGAGCTCATGGATGAAGTGGGATCAGCTCAAACCACAGCCCATTGCTCAAAGAAGCTGAGATCCCCAGGGTAGCCTCCTAAAGAAGAGGGAGGCAAACCACCGTGGTGGAGCCTTGCATTAGGATTCCCCCTTGCAACCTTAAATGACTGCATGTAGCATTTATAGTGCTGCCCGCTGCTCCCTGTGTGCATGACGAGGTCTTTGTAATTAATTCATAGGAGATGCACAGCCAACCGTACCTACACAGCATACCACAGATTAAATTTAACATCAAAGAGCAATTGTGAATGTTTCTTGGCATATATAGGCCACCTACTTTAACATTTCAGCCATCTCTGTGGTTAACTGCTTCGGTCCCTGGATGAAGCCTTGCAACTGCCAACAGCTGGAAGGCTCTTGCAGAGCAAGAAAGAGCATCCACCGCAGACCTCTTTGCCTATGTGATGCTTTCAGAGCCAGAGCTCTGCAGGCCAACTCCTGGCAGCAGTCAGAGCATGACCATGAAGGTGAATATTCAAAGCAGGACCCTCACTAGAGCTGGGGCTGCTGGTTTGATGCAGATGCTGCTTCCCCAGTCAACAGCAATTGGTCACATTCCCATGTGTGCACAGATTTCCTCCTGTTGGTAATGGGGTTTTTGACAGAAACACAGAAAAACCTCATAAAGAGTGAACAAAACCTTCAACAGCTGCACAGTGGAAAGAGACCAATCTTGCTCATTGGGAGCCAAGGTTTACATCTAAAGTAAATCACCCTTCAGTGTGCCTTGGTGGCTGAGGTGCACCAAGGCATCTCCCTGCAGGCAGAATGATGCTTGTGAGGAACAGGCTGTGACAGACTGTCCTGCAGTTGCTTACGGTATTGAAAGGAAAGATGCTTGCAGGGATAACATGACAATACCCCAGCCCTGCTCTTCTTCACCTGCTGGGTCAACGTAAGTCTTAGAATCATAGAATCACAAATTGGTTTGGGTTGGAAGGGACCTTAAAGCTCATCCAGTTCCAACCTCTGCCACAGGCAGGGACACCTTCCACTAGAGCAGTTTGCTCCAAGCCCCATTGAGCAGTGAGGAGCCCTAAGTGCCTGCAGGACCCTGCCCAGGAGGACTCTGTGATGCTGGAGGAATCAAAAGAGGAGGAAAAACGCTTTATAAGGAACCTGGAAGCTAGGTGCAGCACCGACCTGGCAGCCTGCTGTGTGCGGGGTACATGATGGGGACACAGCATGACAGTATTCAACCACCCTCTTGAGAGGGAGAGCTGTGACCTGCTGCCCACAGCCAGACGTTGGGATGTGCAGGGTCCCATGCCTGTACTTTGCATCAGGCTGATGTCAGGCAGTGCTAGATGAGGCTAGCCAACTCCCTCTTTCCCTGCTGACTAGGAGTGATCCACACTAGGGCAGCTCATAGTGGAGCTGTAGCATTTGCTTAGTGCATGGTGTCCATCAAAATAAGGGTGGGTAAATGGTATGAGCTCAGTCAGTGTAAACAAGGGAAAGTGGAAAAGAGAGACAAAGTGTTTACGCAGGTTTGCCCTGGTTGCAGAGCAGGACATACATAGATGCATTTAGCCTAGAACACTTAGCATCCTATGACTGGATCCTGAGAACACCTTTCCCTTGGAGAGCAGGGCCCTGGTGACCATCTAGCAGGATGGAAATGTTCCACTGGCTGCTAGCTATATAAATATAGAACTTGGCACCTTTACATATATACTTTTAATGCCATGAATGCCTTTGCCAAGTCCTGTGTTTTCCAGCATGCTGAGTTCTGTTCTCAGTATACCTTGCCAATCTACTAAACATGTTTTCAGCCCCATTGAGGTAAATAGAAACCTTCTTGCATCTGGCCCTTTCATGCTCTGGGTGCTCAGGGAGCTGCCTTTGTGCTGAATGTGGGGCAAATTCCCAGTGCAGCCATTCCCAGGATCCATCCTCCTTTCAGGGAGTGAGGAGAAACAGCAGCATTTGGCAGAAGCACAGATGAAGGGAAATGGACCCCTTACAAGTAAGATTCAAAGCCAGGGCTAGGTTTATAGTGAAGCAGATCGGGACTAAGGAACAAGAGTTAATGCTGACAGGAAACATCTGGAAGGTACTTCATTCTTAGGTGATGCTACCTTTGTCTTGTCCCTGCATCCCCAGCTGCAGGGATGCCCAGCCATCCACCACCGTTGGAGCTCTGGACCAAAACTGTGTCACCTCTCTATAGCAAAAGGCAGTCCAATGCCTATGAACCACTTCCATTTTAACTAGGGATGCATAGGATGCTGTGTGTAATGATTCTGCCTAATGTGTTTTAAGCTGAACTGATATAAGAAGTAAATAAGCAGCAAAAACAATGACAAGTTGCCTTTCTTTCTAACCATCAAAATTCAGCTGTAAATACAAAATGGTCATAACGATAAAAAGCAGGCTTGAAATAAGGCTATAAATCTGTCCATGTTTCCCATCACCCTCTATTCATAGCCAGAAAGGAGCAGTTTTACCACTGAAGGAACGTCATCTCTTGACACTGAGTCTCTGGGGATGTCTGTTGCTTAGGATGAGCTCCCACCCTCTCTCTAAGCCTTGACCTAGGCCTGAGTTTTAAACGCTGTACCTCTATTCCCCACATACAGAGCCAGAAAAAGTCAAATCCATATCATTGGCAGTGGGACTTTTCAGATGTTTGGGTCAGCCTCTAAGCCAGACACAGCTTGGGCAGAGCCATGGGGTGGGCAGATCTGTAGGAGTCTGAGCAGAGCAAATCCCTGGCTTTGCCTACTTTTTCAGTGTATCCCTGTGGTTAGAGGTGCCTCCAGCTCTTCTCCAGCATCCACCTTGCTGAGAGGCAAATTGACTCCTGCCCATGAAATTACAATGCTGTTTTCCCAAAGAAGGGTAAAGAATAAGTCCTCTGGGGCACTGGGAGGTGAGTGGGGCCAGGTAGCCAAGGAGACAAATAGCATGAAATGAAAACTAAAGCACTATCAGGGAGATAAGAGCCTGCTTTATGGGAAGTATTGGGAGCTATTTTGAGGGAGTGCAATTAGCAATCTAGAGCTCTACCTTTGTAGGAAGGACATATGAGAAAGAATGAGGCATTCATTGTTACAACCAGAACTTGCTTATCGCAAGGGTGAGTTCCAGCTTATGGTTGGGAGGGGATCTACAAAGGCTATGCACTCCCAAATTACACTGAAAGTAAATAGAAGCAACTTTCCTAGGGTCAAATCTGACAAATACCACTCGTTTTATACAGAAAACTGTTTATAGGGAAATAAACCCCCCACAATAGTCACAGTTTTTACTCCTATAGCCCTAAATCAGTGGAAGCGCATTGGCTTGGTGTCCAGGGACCTAAGCCCCTTGCAAAGCACACCCATACCTTTGTAACCTTTAGATTATACATGGTGACTTTGTGAGAGTTTCTTTACCCACTCTATTTGTGCATTACAGCAGAGCCCTTTTTGATTATACAAGTCCATTTCCTCCAATGTGCTTTATTATAGTGAAGCTATTATAGCAGTTCAGCCTTGTGCTTCCTTATTCAACCGAAACAGCTCCAGCAAACAACCCAAACATCTTCACTTAGCAAAACACCACATTTGTGCTGTACTTGCTAATCAACAGAGATTCCTGTCGTCCTTGTGGGGTATAACAGCATGTCAACACACATCCAATCTAGGTCTGCACTGCAGTGGCACTGACTGCAATGAGTTGTGCACCAAGCTGCGGGCACGGACCCTCTTTCTGCATTACTGATGCTCTAACATCAGACCCACAGCTCCCTTACTGTGTGTAGGACTGCAGAGCATCCCCCTCTGCCCTGAAAGGCTGTTGCAGGCATACTCTGTGCCAGTAAGGTATTAAATAACCCCAACAAAAGCCCCCCATCTGGATAAGGTCAGATAAGCTTGTACAAATTGGTGAATTAATGCAAGACAGCAGAGATTTGGAAGCAGGAGCCCAGCACCAGCACTAGTATTGAGACTGATGCTCAGGGCAGCTCCTGCTCTCACTAAAGGATGATTTGAGAAGGAAAGTCCAAGCGGATACAGAGGGTACTAAAGGACACATCCCACTCCAAGGGCTCTACATTCAGGTTTGCAGCTTTGCTCCCCCTTGCAAAAGAAAGCCTCCAGGCACACAAGAAGTCCTTTGCCTGTTTTATAACAAACAGCAGTCACCATGGCATTTTCAGCTGTCTAAGGCAGTGTGTACCTTAAGGTAAAAGATGAGTGTTTTGAACTGGCTCTGTGAGCATTTGTTAAGTCTCACACAGTTATACCCAACGTGCCCAGTATAAACAGTGGGTTCATATTTTACAGACATGGGAGCTCATTAGAGCTGACCTAAACCTCCTGGCACAAGTAACTGCCAGGTTCCTCAAGGGGACAGCCAGGAAAATGACAGTGAATTAATTAAACCCTACCTGTTTTAATCCTATAAAAGGAGTTTGGGGAGAGTTTAATGAGATCTAAGCTCACATGTGTTGCTTTTCCATGGTGTGTTGCTTTGGGCAGTGTAATACCCAAGGCTTTCTCAACACAGCATGACAGGTCCCTGCTGCTGCCATGTTACTAGGATGGACCGTGGGGATGTCCACTGAAAAGAGCCTTTTGCTCTAACTAACCTGAGGATAAAGTGCTATTGGAATGGGTTGGTGTCTCCAGCACCCCAGGGGCTGGGCTCATTGCTTGGGGTCATAGAATCACAGAATGGTTTGGGTTGGAAAGGACCTTAAGATCATCCAGTCCCAACACCCCTGACATGGGCAGGGACACCTCACGCTAAACCATGCCACCCAAGGCTCTGTCCAACCTGGCCTTGAACACTGCCAGGGATGGACCATTCACAACCTCCCTGGGCAACCCATTCCAGTGCCTCACCACCCTCACAGGAGAGAATTTCCTCCTTATATCTAGTTCCAACCCCCCTGCAATGGGCAGGGACACCTTCTCCTTAAGAATCTGATTATTCCTTCCTAAGCGTCCTCCTTTGTACTCCTTATATCCAATCTAAACTTCCCCTGTTTAAGCTTTAACCCGTTCCCCCTTGTCCTATCACTGCAGTCCCTAATGAAGAGTCCCTCCCCAGCATCCCTATAGGCCCCCTTCAGATACTGGAACAGGGACATGGCAAGGCAGTGAGCAGGGCCTTTCTTCTTAGGGTGGCAAACAGGTTTCCTCTGTTGTGCGTGACACTGTCTGCAGAAGAAACCATTGCTTATGTCAGAACCCAGCAAATGGTGTATCTGGGCTTGGGCAAGCTCCAGGGTATTTGCTGCAGTGGAAAAATTAAACCACAACTGGTTTTCCCCAAAAAAAAAAACAGAGTGGGAAGCAGGAGGAACAACAAACCCCAGCTTGAATTCCAATAGGTCCTTGACTTTTAGAACTAATGTAGGTTGCATCTGTTTTTTTATCCCCGTAACATGAGAGAAACTGATTTAATTTCACTTGTAACGAAGCAGAAGATTAGATGGGGCTCAATGTGTGTGTAGGCTGTTTATTAGCAAATGGAAGCGAGCAGTGAAGGAAAACAAACAAGCTTGTTGTAGGGAGACTTTGTCACTGTATCACCGGTCACAGGCTCCCCAAGGAAAAGCAGGCAAGCTCCTAATTGGACTTACACAGCGCTGAGCAGCTGGAGAGGATCCCTGCTCCAGAGCAGGAGAATTGTGCAATTTGGCTTCATTGAAAAAAATAAAGCCTATTTCCCGGAGGATGCAGCGCTGGGTTTGCTCAGTTGAGGCTGCTGGGAAGGTTCTCCCTTGGGATGTGTTCAGGCATTTAGCAATTGGTTAAAGTGCTCTGACTGGGAGAACTACTGCCCCCAGCCATAGAATCAGAGAACGGTTTGGGTTGGAAAGGACCTGAAGATCATCCAGTTCCAACCCCCCTGCCATGGGCAGGGACACCTCACACTAAACCATATTACCCAAGGCTTTGTCCAACCTGGCCTTGAGCACTGCCAGGGATGGAGCATTCACAACCTCCCTGGGCAACCCATTCCAGTGCCTCACCACCCTCACAGGAAAGAATTTCCTCCTTATATCCAATTTAAACTTCTCCTGTTTAAGTTTTAACCCATTACCCCTTGTCCTCTCACTACAGTCCCTAATGAAGAGTCCATCCCCAGCATCCCTATAGGCCCCCTTCAGATACTGGAAGGCTGCTCTGAGGTCTCCACGCAGCCTTCTCTTCTCCAGGCTGAACAGCTCCAGTTTTCTCAGCCTGTCTTCACCCTGGAGGTGCTCCAGCCCCTGATCATCCTCGTGGCCTCCCCCTCTCCACTGTGCTGCAGACCATCTCTCTGGTGACAGCAATGCCTGTGTGGCTCATGAGCCACCTCTGAGCAGCAGTGCCTTGCTCCAGCAAGGCAGACTCACTTCATTTGTCTTACAAATTGCATTCATACATCCTAATATGATTTTGATTTATTTTCCATCACAATGTAACAATGGCATAAAGTCTGCATAGGTGATGCTTTCTAAGCCCTTTCTTCCTGCAGACCCACTGCCTATCTCACCATTTCCATCTTATCATAGAATCTTTAGGGTTGGAAATGACTTATAGAATCACAGAATAGTTAGGGTTGGAAAGGACCTTAAGATCATTCAGTTCCAACCCCCCTGCCATGGGCAGGGACACCTCACACTAAACCATCTCACCCAAGGCTCTGTCCAACCTGGCCTTGAACACTGCCAGGGATGGACCATTCACAACCTCCCTGGGCAACCCATTCCAGTGCCTCACCACCCTTACAGTAAAGAATTTCCTCCTTATATCTAGTTCCAACCCCCCTGCCATGGGCAGGGACACCTTCTCCTTAAGAATCTGATTATTCGTTCCTAAGCGTCCTCCTTTGTACTTTGTGCAAGTGCCTGCTGTTATTTTCAGACTATTTCTTTAACTCATCAAGACCCTTTTGAATTTTCCTCTTGCCAAATGTGCCTGCAGCCCCTCCCAGCTTAATGCCACCTGCAAATTTAATAAGTATGTTCTCATTCCATCATCTCAGCCATTAATGAAAACATTGAATAACATCTGCTAACAGGAATGATCACTGCAAAATCTCAGCTGATGAATCATTCCCAACTTGACAATTAAATGTGAGCAGTTTTAAGCTACCCTTATACTCAGTCTATAGAAACTGCCTTTGGGTCATGCTTCTCTAACTTGTTTATGAGCATGTCATAGAAGACCAGTGTCATAAACCTTACTGAAGTGAAGACACATGACATTGACTGCTCCTGCCTTGTCCACAAGCCCTATTACCCTGTCAAGAGGAAATTGAATTGTGTTGACACGATTTATTCCTGACATATTCCTATTAACTTCAACTTCTCTCAGCTTTATCATGTAGGTGCTTGCACAAAGAACAGTTTGATTATTTGTTACCAGGTTTCTGTGCAGAAAGAGAAGTTAAGCTCATGGCTCCATAATTTTCTGTCTCCCTTTATCCAGATGAAAGGCTTTTTCTCTGCCTGGGGAGCAGGATTTGCAAAAGCTCCCCATTATTCTCAGAGAGAAGCCTTAGGTCAATGTTTCCTTTAGGGTTTTGAAAAATCTCTTCATCTGCACAGAAGAGTATGAAAACCAGCAAAGATGATGCTCATGCACTGTCTGTCTTTAACGTTGCTCATTTTTGTGGCATACAAAGCAGGAGGACTTTTCCCCCGCACTCTGAGCACCAGGTAATGCCTACTGCTCTAATAGGAACAGTGCTGTAAACACCCTGAGCCCACTCATTCTCCCACCAGTGCATTAGAAATGTGTAACCATGCTCAGGTCCAGCATAAGACCATCAGGCTGGTTTTAGAATAACTGGTTTGCTGCTTCTAAAGAGAGCTCCAATGATGAGAGTTAGTAAGGGGTGATGCCATTTGCATCTTTCAGGAGGAAAATGGGAGAGGAATTAAACAGCACCATGATACTGCCAAGTATTATGATGCTAATTTTTCATAGAAAGGGTCAGAGGGCTTCAGGCAGTTCTGAAAGGGAATCACTTTGTGCTCCATCACCCTTCCACCCCTCACTGCATTTTAATTGGAAGCAGAGTGCATGTCAGTACTGAGAACACTGGGGAGAAGTCCCTTTGCAGCTTCCCTCTGCCTTTCCTGCCTATTCTGGGCATGAGGTTTATATTTTGGTGGTGCCACAGCTACCTGATCACGGTGATATTAGTGCTCAGTTTGGGTGCCCTGGAGCAGAACAAGAGCAGAGCACTGAGCCTGGCCTTGCTACTCCATGGGTCAGCTGCCCACTGCAACCACAACCTCCTAGTGTGGCACTAGTAACCCTACAATAAGGGGTGATGGTTGGTGATATTAACCTTCAGTGATGGTTATTGATAACGGATCACCTTCAAACACAGCCTGACGTGAGCAAGCTGATATGGCAGTAAGGCAGAGAGTAACCATATCACAACATCACATCAGGCATAACATATATCAGGTTTCTGTTATAAATGTATTATGGGAGGAGAGGAGCAGCAGGAAGGCAGGCAGAGGTGCACAGTGGAGCGGTCAGCCTGCTGCATGCATGCAACCATCTGAAACCCTTTAATGCTACATGTGCCTTGAGGAAAACCAGTTTGGTAAGGAGCTTTAGCAGGCACAATCAGTGGCATATGTGAACAATGGTCCAGACGCGGGGGCTGAAATGAAAGCTGAAATGAAAGCTGAAAGAAAAGCCTTTATCAGTCAGCACCGTTACAGCACACACAGCTGAGCCTCTCGGGGGTTAGGCACTGAAAAGCCCCTGGCATATGGGGAGGCCAGCCTCTTCTTTTAACCCCTCCCCAGCCTGACAGATTGGGGCATGAAAGGGAGGGATAATCCCTCAGGAACAAGGAGCAAAGTCTTCTTGCTCCCTAGTGCTGGTGGCGCAGCAGGATGATGGTGCCAATGGGCTTGCTGCTCAGCATCCCTGCCTCTGTAACTGCCTGCATGAGCATGCTGCTGCTTGGGGAACAGGGCTTTTCCACGAAACAGGCATGGAAAAGCAAGGACAGCAGGAGGCATAGGGATGTAGTGCATGGGCGATGTGTATTTTGTGTTATATGGCTTGATGCCTACTCTAGGTACCTCCCCCTGACCACTGGGATATGTGAAACTGAGCCTGTTTGGGAGGCTTGGATACAGGATGGGAAAGGGCTATGCAGGCAGTGAAGCTGGAAAGGAAAACTGGTTGTGAAGAGGCAGGATGGGTGCAGGGAAAGGTCTGGCAAGGTGCAAGATTGGGCAAGGCTGGGGGTTAAGTTGGTGCTGAGAAGCAGGAAGATGAGGAGAAACCATGGGTGGCATAGGACAGGAGGATGTGGGAGGGAGGGAAGGTGGGGATACATGCATTGTGCCATTTTGGACCGAAACCTTTAGGATACCTTTATCCTACCCAGTTTCCAGTAATAGCCATGCAAGCCTTCCTCTCTGGGGCCAGCATGGCTGAGCCTCATTGGTGTGTATGCTGGAAGGGATGATCCTTTAACCACGCTTGCAGTCACTGCTGGTGAGGAACGGATTTTCAGCACTCAACTAAAGCCCTATTAAGTTGATGTGAATCAGATCCAATAAATGGTTCCAAATTAAGTTGGGCAACAGTCTCTATATGAAAAGTCCAGTTAATGAGAGCGTTGTATCCAGAGGGTGATGGGTGGGTGGAGGAGGCGGCCGCACCATGCACAATAGTCTCTCAGTGTCATATTCTGCACAGAGGGGATTTTAATTTATTATTCCATGCTGGAATGACACAAAGGAGGAGAAAATAACTCCTTTTCTACCCCCAAACTGGAAATGAATGTTGCAGCTGTGCAAGCAGCACCCGCCCTGATTCTCCTGAGAGAAAGGCCCCAGTTAAATAAGGGGAGGATCTCAGCAGCCAGCAAATTGTATTACAGGGGAAGAGAGATTCAAGCCTCTCTTGTTTGATGCCGGTTCTCTTATTGAGCAGTATTAACCCTTCTGGCTGCTGCTTTGTTTGCTGGCTGGAAGATATCCCCAGAGAGGCTCCCTGGGTGAGCTCGGAGTGACCTTACCCTGGTGCAGCCTCCCTGCATCGGCCATGGGGCCACCTATAACCATCGAATAACCCCAGCATCTGCCTCACTGCCTCACTGGGGGACTGAGATTTAACACTGTATAGCCAGCTCCTGTGTGCCCTACATTGGAAATTAGCTTTCCAAGGGGAGGACTGGGACCAGCTGAAAGGGAAAGAAGATTCATTACTAGCAGTGGGGAGGGAAGGGATTTCTTTCCGTTGTTAACCACACTGGCTTCCCATAGGATCTGCCTTGAAGATCTTCCTTTTGATTTTCTTTTGCTAAGCAATAAGCTGAGCTGTGGAGATAATTTGTCTCTCGATGCTTTCGGCTCTGCCTTTGCCACACAGTGGGGCATGAGATGCGATGCTTAAGGATTCATTGGATGAATCAATGGACCCTGGTATTTCTGCAGGGGAGAGTGTAAGTGGGGTGAATGTTTCTGACAGGCAGCAGATCCAAGGTGAGGATACTGAGAGATGTGGGATCCTGGGCTGGGGAAGGACTCCCAACCTCCCACATCTCATTAAAAAAACTTAAGAACTGAGTAAAAAGAAAAGAGTTAAAAATTGAACTAAAAATGGAAACAACAGAAGTGCTTACAAATGAAAATAAATGAGGATATTCTGTGGCTCAAAAAGTTGAGTGGAGGTATGGAGCTGTGACTTGCAGAGAGGGAAATCATTATGGAAATCAACAGGATGGGGCAGGGTTAAAATAGGTAAATATTGAGAGCATGGAATGTGTAACATTTGCTAGCTATAAAAGCAGGAAGGGATTCAGACCCAGGCAGCAATACAAAATGAGAACAGCAACAATCCCCATGGATTAAGCAGCTTAAGCTGAAGGATGGGATAGTCAATGACCAGGAAACAGGCAAGAAAGAGGAAAGGAAAGCAACCAAATGAGATGAAGGATCAAACTTGGACCTAAATGTTACTTAAATTAATAAGATGCATCCAGCTTTTAGGTCAGGCCCTAATGTTTTTGTTTTCTATTTTATTCTCCCTGGAGAGCAGTTACACAACTCAGCATAAGGGTAATGGCTTGAAGTCTGAAGTAGGCATCGCCAGTCCTCCATCAGTTGAGATACTGTGTCCCTCCAGCCTCCCCCCAAGCCTGCATCTCATCTGGTTGTTGCCCAAGAGGTTCATCTGAACTATGAGTTGGTCAGAGCTCTTCCTATTTCCCTGTGCAGCCTCTGAGCTGCAACTGGAACAGTATATCATAAGAATTGATGGTATGAGGCAGCAGACTTGTCCCGTGTGAGGGTCAACATGTCCTCTTGGATTTGGGGAATGCAATTACATAGCTGCTTACAAGGAGAGGGGTTGATGTTCCTATTGGAAATAGAGAAAAACCACAATAAAAGGACTGATTTCAAGGAAACTGCTCTGATTTTTGGTTTATGAAAGGGAGAACAGCATTCCTCATCTGCTGCTCACTTTAGGGATCCAAAGCCTTCTACCCTATTCTGTACTCTGTGTGAGAGACTAAAAGAGCTGTTTTTTTTCCCCACTATATTGAAGAACTGAGGATTATTCTCCTCCTTTAAATAGAATTGAAAGAAAAATAAAATCCAGCTACGCATTCTCTTTCAAGATTTGAGTTGGACATGTTGAGATAGCCTCTGCTTTGATTTATATGCACCAATCATATCTGAGGGGGAGTATGAATAACACTTGTCATGAAGAGATTGTGGCACATCCACCTCTCTCCTCATTATTAATCCCATGGGCAGAGAGGTTTTGTCATTAGCCTCTTTAGCTTCATAGCCTCTGGCTTAGGGACTGGTTTCAGGCAGGGATAATGTGAGGCAAGGAGGGATCTCCATGGTCACTGAAGGCCACTCATCCATCTGGGTCCAGGGGAAACCTCTCATTGCATCAGAATGAGCCTCCTTGGTTTGTGTGAGACAGAACAGAATATGTTATTGACAGGAAGCTCTGGAAAATATGGAGATGGGGCTGGAAGGAAAAGGAAGTGTAAGTCAGGGTGCATTTGCACTGACTGGTTATGATTCAAAAGCTGACGTCAATATTTGTCTGGAATTTGGCTCCGTCTCCAAGAATTCGAGCAAGTTGTCCTGCACAGCTTCTCCCTCAGCCAAGGAGAGTGTTGAGAGGAAGGAGATGATGTGTTATTGTTTCCACAGGGATATGGACCAGGCCACCTGGCTCAGCCACTAAGAAGCTCTTTTGCACATGGTATTGAACATGCAAAGACCATCTCAGGACAAGCACATGGGTCCATGATCCACCCCTGACACTGCTGTTGCAAACACTGATGGGTTTATAACTCTGGGGGTGTAGCCTCACTGTATCTGAGAAAAGTGAACACAGGAACCCTTCTTGTGGCTACTGTGCTAACCAGTGACAGTCTGAAACCAATGCTTCTGGTGGGAGAAGGAATAGAGAAAACATGTTGAGATACTTGGATGAAGCAGAGGATACAGACCCAGTAGATTTGGGTCCCTGTGTCACCTTAGCCGAAAGTTTGCAATGCACTGTGTCAGCATGTGTATGACTTGTAGGAAAGAGGTTCAAAGAGAGTCTTTGCTGTTTTCTGTCTTGGCAAATGCCCCTTACCAGCACTATCCCCTCAGCTGACCATCTCTTTCTGTGCTGGCACGTCACTGCCATCACAGCACGGCATACAATCAGTGCCATGGAAAGGGGTCCTTTGCCCACCTTCCCTCCCGAGCTAGGGGATGCCCTATGCAGTTGGTTTATACATGATTACTTAAGTCAGTTCAATAGTTCAGCTCCTGTTCTCACCATAGTATCATGTTGTTGTGCCTTTCTATTTGTGTTTGTTTTCCTGGACCCACTGTTTCTGTTGTGTGTTCACAACAGTGTTGGCCTGTTTCTTCAGTGCCTGATTCTGTTGGCTACACAAACCCACTCTGTTGGCTGCCTGATCCTGTTCAATTCCCCACACAGCTCTCTGCAGCTTCTATCCGTGTGGATTCACCTGCCACCTCCCATGGACACCCATGGCAATGAACACAATGCCCATGCATCACCCGTCGCACATACTGGGAAACCCCACTCCCAGTCCCTTCATCAACACCTGCCTGAGAGCTTACAATAAAGCAACCAGAGTCAGAGATAAAGATGATTCAGCCTTTTGCAGGCGTCTAAAATGTGAAATCAGGATTATTTTATATCATGTGTGAAGCAATGAGTAAGAGCATTTGTGGAGGGAGAGGTAGTACCTCTCATGAGCAGCACTCCTACAGCCGGGAAAAAAACTGCAAGCCTGGGTTTTAAATATTAAACCCAGATATAAAAGGTATGTTCATATGTATCTATCTCTGTTATTAATGCAGGTATCAGTGGATGGCAATTAATTTCAGTGGGTTGGGCTTTTTTTATGGAGGGGGGAGTTAAAGCCTGGAAGTTATTACAATCCTCTCTGGTGTCATTCAGTGTGCTGAACCGCATTATGCCTGGGTAGCTCCACATAAACACCGCTGAGTCAAACCAGAGATTATATTTGGTCTCTAACAAGTCTGTCTCAATTTCTAATTTTGTGACATGAGCCACACTGGTGCATAAGTGGGAAGCAAATATGTGGAGTATATAAACAAAATCAGGAATATGAGTCACATCCAGCGCTCAAGTCACTGGGAAAAAGCCACATACTCTCAGGATGGTGACTGGTGGGTCCTATGCTGGGAACATGGTTAGTAGAGAAGACCTGGTATGTAGGCCAAAAGATCAGCAACCCCAGGCCAGTGTGGTCACTAGGAGAAGGCTTTGCCCTGCAGCAGTTTATGCCTATTCTATGGAAAGAAGTACAAGAAATTTCTCACCTTTTCAAAGTCTAAAACTGGCTTTTTTTTCCTCTTCCCACAAAATGCCCTTTGTGGAACATGCAGTCATGAGCCCCTCTAATTGGCTTCGTCTCGAGGATAAAGGTTTCCTTTCTGGAATCAGTCAGTAAATACACTCCTGGAGTCACCTCTCTAATTTGGACAAGTGACCCTTCCCTTTTCTCAAGTTATTGGGGATCTAAGTTCAACTTAGAGCTTTGAGGTGTAACAGCTTTTAGAGGCTCTTTCTTCTGAAGAAGTGATGTTATAGGGCATTTTAATTAAGAGGAGATAATAACCCAGTAAGAACGAAAGCCGGATCCCACTCTTGTCTTTAGTCCAGCTAATGACCAACCACCCCTTTAGTCATTCCCACAGGAAGGAAGTCCCAGTGTCTGGATGCTAGCAGACCAGGGGCCCTGAATTCACAGTGCTGAGAGCATCTTTGGCAAATTAATCTCATCCTCTTGGCTTCCTACTGAAAACTGCAGTCAGAACTTTTGCCTGTTGTTACTGCTTGGCTGGGTTTTCTCCCTGATACTTCTTTGTCCTTTTTCTTTTTTAGCAATCTTTGTGGTTTTGCAGGGAAAAAAAAAAGTCCTTTCTTGGCAGCTGTTATTGCAAGAACTACTGAGTAACCCCTCTTTATCTGGCAAACTGATGAGGGCAGGTTAATTGGTGCTATTTCTGTAGGTCTGCATACAAAATGTTTGCCATTCCTTTGCCCTTTCGAACGAACACAGGGTAGAGGTGCGTAGGCTTTTCTTTAACAGCTGTACATGACTTCAAGTTAGATTCCATAAAGCTGCTTTCAGGTTTTTCCCCCTTGTTCAGACCTTGGTGTAAGTCCTGTTATTTGTTTGCGAGAGTTATTTCAAGCATCTATTCAATAAATGTGATCATTTTCTATTAATTTGTTTGTTCTTAATGATATAAAGCCAAAGTCTGCTACCAGACAAAGATCCCCAAGCTGAATGGGACAAAAGCATAAGCGTGTTGATTGTGCAGGGAAACAGCCTGTTCAAATGCTCATAGATGAGTAACTGGAACATTCAAACCCTCATGCATCTATCAAGCATGACCCCCGCAATACAGACGCATTTTGTCACCTCTTTGGGTTAAGGAATGTGATTAAAGGTAAAAAAGCATTTGCCTGAGACTCCAGCCCATCCCTAAGCCAAAAGCTGCCTCTGGTTTCCTGGCCCCAGGACAGCAAATCTGATTCAGTGCCAGGAGTAGAGAAAGCAAAGCTGAATATTGTCTATCATTTCAGTGCCTTTGTGCTCTGTGACCTGAATCTCACAAAGCCTGTTTCAAGGAGCACACTGGGATTTCTTGCCCATCACTGCCACCCTCGAGACATTGCTGAATTTTATTGTAGCAGAGTCTAAGCAGACATTGAGTCCATAAGCTGCTTCCCTGGGCACAGCGTACTGTCCTTTCATACTGTTCTTTTATTAGTTTGTAGCTGTTCCGATGTCTCCAGTGAACAATGCTTCTTTGGTATGAAACTGATATCAGCAGTGACAGTTATGATTACCATCCTCTTTTGATTACTTGTATTGCCTCACTATTTATTCTTCTGTCACCACTCACCTCTGTTTTGGGTCAAGTCTGCTTGTCTTCAGTCCTTCCCCACGGTCATCATGATCTATCTTAAACCAGGCTTGAAATAAGTAATGGGAAATTAAATACTTCTTCGAAATCACTTTTGTTGTGTTGGTTTTATTCCACAGAATAAATGAAAAGAGAAGAAATAAATCACCAAACCCCAGTGTTAACACAGTTCCTCCGGTAGCTAGAATTTGGAAGCTCAGCAGTTAGAATAACTAATACAGATATCCCTTTCAAAAGTAAGACTTTGTCTAGCTTAGCTCTACACTGCAAAGAGTTAAAACCAGATATTCTTCTTGAGTTCAGTTAAGTAGTTCTAGTTAGACAGACTAGCAGGTTGTCTGTATACTCCGTAGAGCCCATGCTGCTATGTTATGAGTATGGAGACTCTGTCAGAGCTGCTCAAGATTGAATGGGATGAACAACAGAGTGAGGCTGTTGAAGACAAGGATACTCCACAATCCTGTTCTTCTGCTTGTCTCTTTTCACAAAAAAGTGGAAAAAAATGAGAAGGACAAGAGAAAACCATGTAGGCAGCAAGGAACTAAGAGAAATAGAAGAGGAAGCTAGACTTGCAAAATCTGAATTGTGCATCATAGAGTGATAGCATGAGGTGAGGTGAGAGACTTGATGCAAGATCATAAATGCAGTGAAGAATGGAATTGAATTAATCACACCTACGGAGGATAGTAAACCAAGCAGAAGTGATGCTAAGGATTGGTTTTGCAGCTCTCTACCACCACGGATTCCCAAGGAGAAGGAAAGCAGGATGGAGTCCTTCTCACAAGCTCTCCTCACTGGCAGTGTGCGTAGCTTAGTCACTGGCTGGGAGCCATTGGAGGCACAGGGACAAGCTCACTGTAATTGCATTCTGCAGTGCAGGGAGAGCTGCTTCTCTCCCAATAAACCTGTGTGCAGCCGAGGGTAAACACAGATAAAGGAGATTGTCTGCCTTCAATATAGGGAATACAGAGTTAAATGACTTCTCGTATTTACTCTGCAAGTAGTTTATCCACTATTTATTTACTACTCTATCATCTAAAACAGTGCAGTGGTGTTATTCAGGACATGCCCCGGTGCTCTGCCCAGAGAAGACCAATCAACCCATCATTTATCAGCAACTGGGATTTTGCATTGGCCTGACTAAGAGTACTGGCCACAGACAAATCCAGTAGTAGCCTAAGCAATTATTTTCCCTTTCCCTTTGTCAAATGAAGATGCCACAACATCCATGTTGCAAATAAACTCCAAAACACAAAGACTGCACCAGCACCATCTTCTGTAACTTCTAGTCTGCTAAATAGAACTATTTACTTCTATTAAAACTGTTTTTTTGCAGCCAGAGGCATTTCTTAGAAAAGCATCATCCCATCCCTGAAAGTGTTGCTCCATCCCTGTCAGTGTTTAAAGCCAGGTTAGACAGGGCTTGGAGCAACCTGGTCTAGTGGAAGGTGTCTCTGCCCATGTCAGGGGTTGGAACTGGATGATCCTAAGGTTTTTTCCAACCCAAACCATTCTATGATTTGGGTTGGATATGGGGCTCAAACACAATAAAACCAGAGCACAGAGAACCCGCAGACACTTGCCATGATGAACAGAGGAAATGTGAGGGGTGAAGTCCCCTGAGCCATACTCACTCCTCTGGTGGAGAGCACCTGGCTGAGCCATGAAACAAGGGGTGCGTATAAATCACGGCATGGCTGATACCACCCTATGTCTGCCAGCGCAAAACAGCAGTAAAGTGCTTCAATAACTCTTTAGCATCTTCTGCAGATAAGTATCAATGCACGAGGTGAGGCACTCTCAGACCCCCACAGCATGGTTTTGTTAACGTTTATTGAATACATACAAAAGGTGCACTTTGAATTCATATGACAAAAAGAGGATGATGCTGCTGCGCTGTGTTTATACTTTGGATTAGTCAGCTGCTTACTTGTGGGCAGCAACTGTTTTAGTGTTTAAGCATGAATACTAGCACTTCAGGTTTGGTGGGTTTTGTAGGGGAGAAGTCCTTCTCTGTTTTCCAGTAAGCACCAAAATCATAGAATCATATCATAGAATCAAAGAATGGTTTGGAGAGGACCTTAAAGCTCATCCAGTTCCAACACCCTTCCACGGGCAGGAGCACCTTCCATTAGATCAGGTTGCCCTCATCCAACCTGGCTTTAAAATCTGTGGCCTTGAACACTTAAATCACTAACTGCTTCTGGAAATGGATACCCTCCCTCTGCACCTTTGGCATTTAAGAACGATATACCAACCTCTGTATGTCAAACATTGCCTGCCTCTGCACCCACCAAGAGGGCTACCTTTTCCCTGTGTGGTGTGGAATCCTTTCCATTCAACTGACAGGGGAATGGGTCAGCCCCACAACTGTTTGTCAAAGAGCAAAGACAGGCCTGCAAGCAAAACCATGGCCCCTGCTTTTTCAGCATGCCCACCAATGGCAATGCAGAGCTGCTTTTGGTAGTAACAAAAAGTTTTGAAGCTTCAGAGCGAAGATTTATATCATATAATAAGTATCATATAAGTCCAAAGTGGTCTTGAGTAGCTGTTTTGAGACACCAGATTCGTCCTATTACCTCACAAGCACACATGTAAGGAAAAGACATTCTTCAAGCATTTCTTTGCTCTTTATTCATCATTCATAGGTGGTAGTGACACATACTTGGGCTGTATTTAATGAAACTGGTCTTTTACTCATCTTGCTTCACTCGAAGGTCCCTTCTGCACCCTCAAGGCTCTAGGTGCAAGAGGTTACAAACCCTCTGCCGACCTGCTACTGGAAACTGTATTGATTTCCACTAGACAGTCCTGTTCATACTCCTGGTTGTATGTGTTTTTTCTCCTTTGAATTAGAGTCTGGCCTGAAGCCACATGACAATAAGCAATGGAAAATGTTCCAAGAATAGATAGCTTACTGTTTCCCCTTTGTCAAACATTGCCACATGGGGAACAGAAAGTAGCAGCAAATTATGCAAAATGCTTGAACAAGAATTACAAGATGTGCCCAGATAATGATAGATTTCTTGTTTGCAGTCTTATTCAACTATAGAGCATTAAAATGAGCTTTCTGTGGTGCTTTCCATCTTCGGACGGGGGCTCTTATGGCATGCTAATGAGTCCAGCCCCCCCATGCTGCACCACAGGAGCCATGAACATCCTTGCGTTGATCAACCATCTCAGCTCTGACTGAGGCCACGGAGCATAGCAAAAGAGGCTGTGGATTGTTTTGGTTGGACCAAAGACAATGTGCAATATGTTCTTTCAAAATTATTATTATTATTATTATTCTCAGTCATGTGTTAGAGATGTGACAGCCAGATCTGATGTTATCTAATCTGAACCGCTTGTACAAAGCACAGATTTATTTCCTATCCTTGTATGAATGAATTCTAATCCCTAAGGAATTTTGGAATTGAGTCTACTATAAAAAAATTGGAGAATTCTCTGGACAGGTTCCATGACAATTAAGTAGATGAATCTTCAGAGGGATAGAGGAAAATTATGATAAATCATTCCCATCTCCTACAGATAGGGAATGAAACAAGAAGACTTTCACATTGTAGGTTGGATGGAGTCTTGGGTGACATGGTTTAGTGTGTGGTGTCCCTGCCCATGGCAGGAGGGTTGGAACTGGATGATCTTAAGGTCCTTTGCAAACCTAACAATTCTATGATTCTATATACATTTATGGCAGATAAGGAAAGTAAAACTACGGCACCTAATCTCATGCTGTTGCTTTAAATATAGGTTCAGCCTGATCATCCTCTGGAAATGTATGGTATAATATGGAATTCATGTGAGAATAAAGGTGCATATGTGTGTATACATGCATGTGTTTGTATAGTGTGTGTACACATGTATGTGCATGTACACACATATGCGCGTGTACACACGTATGTGCATGTACACAGAGCCAGAGTTCCAGCTGTGCTCACCTCCAGATCAGTCCCTTGATGCTTAAAGCTGTATCCTCTTGCTGTGCTTGAAGAGCTCCTTGAGAGGCTTGTGATAAATCATGAAGAGCCACAAAAGTGCTCAGTGTTCATTTCTCTTAACACGAAAGCATTCATCTCTCAGTGAATCAGCTGGCAATTACTGCTCCTCTGCTGCTCTACAAAGCACCAGGTGTCAATACAGTAGAGTCGAGTACCCTAATGTGCAAAAAAGAAGAGACCCTCTCCCACCAGCTTGTTGACCCCCCTGTATGGGAAGGCAGTGAGCTTGCAGGGCTCCCCAGGATGGGAAAGATGGGGTTTGGGCTGCCTCTTATCTCCAGGAACTGTTTCATCCTAAGGGAGCTTTTACCCCTTTCCATCTCATGCAGCACTTCTTGATGGCTATTCTGAACAGAGACCACACTCCTGACCCCTCCACAGACAGACACAGCTGGTCCTCATTACTAACAGGAGTAATTCTGTTGCTCATCCTTGAGCTGATGTTGCTTTCTGCCTGCGTGTTGGTCAGGAAACAGGGTAGTTATTTCCTGTGCAGGAGGCCCTGGTGGCAGCTCAGTGTTTCTGTATACCTCCATTTTGTAAATACCTCTGGTTTTTGGATCTGTATCATCCAAGGTTGGGATTTCAATGCAAATATGGCTAAAAGAATCTTCTGTCACAGTTAGACTAACAGTACCAGTGCATCTAGTACAAGGCATCACCCTTCCCTACAGTCCTTGCCTTGTTCTATTGATGACCCCCCCCCATTCTGTGGGTGACAGGGGAAAATGAGTATATAAATGGTGCCAGAACAGTGCAACCATTTTGCATTTCACATATATCACACAGCTTTATTTTTCTCTCACTTTTCAGCTGTTATCACAGCATTTATGGAAGAAAGGAAATGTGTGGACGATTTGTGGAGGAACAGAATGTGTCTTGAATAGATATGTGGGTTTCCAATGACTTGGGAGCTGTCAAGATGAGTATAAAATGCTGCACATGAGCTTGTGTATGGCAGTCAGGTTTAACTATTACTACTTGGGCAGGGGCTAGGGGAGCATTGTAGGTTGCCAAGGTGTATTGGGTTTGCATGGCAAGGTTGTGAGGGGCTACTCCTTTTGATGCAGCCCAGGATACAGTTGGCTTTCTGGGCTGTGAGTGCACACTGAAACCAGCTCATGTTCAGTTTCTCAGCGACCAACACCCCCAAGTCCTTCACAGCAGGGCAAGAGGATGGAGAAGATCTTCACCATCTTCCACACAGAAGATGGTGAAGATGTGGGTGAACGAACTTACGGAGTGTGAGACACCACATTACGGCTGCTACACCCCCTCTTTTGCTTTCCATGATGTTTGATGGATTATAAGAAAGGTACTGTTCAACCCGATAGGGGAAAAATGCTCAAATGATTTGTGATGAATGAGGACTTGCTGGAGTTGTTCAGTCTCTTCTCCCCTGACTGCATATTTTCCCATATTCTTCTGTTTTGTTTGGTTTTAGTCATCAAATGATGTTCACAGCTTTCTTTTTCAAATTCTTTTTGGGCCACTAACAACTCCAACAGTCAAGTTACTTAGCTGAGACTGTTCTACAAAGCCCCCACTGCACCAGCGTGGTGCTTCTGACATAAACATTGTGTGAATAACTCCAGTTTCTTGCTCACAAACAGCTGGGCATGCAACTCTGACAGTCACATTCACAGCCCTCCATGCCAAAGTAACCAGCCTGTGTGAGTGTTCAGACAAAACAAACCCCAGCGAGAAAAAAACAAGGCAAGTTAATTCAAATACATATTCAAGAGGCATTTTTGGCAGCAACAGCCCATCTTTAATGAAAGGTGAAAGGCTAATTGAGGATGACTAGCTTTGAAAAGCATTGCTTCACACTTGTCTTGCCGCTGCACGCACTGCATGCACCATTCGCTTTCTTTCAGCAGGTTTGGATGTAAGAGTAGCTACACCCCTTTGAATAAAAGCCCACTTAATGCTGAAACCATGAGTTCAGAGAAGGAGCATAGCAAACAGAAACCCAAGCTCACAAGAGTGAGCTTTCTGAAGTATGAGCTTGTAGCTTTCTATCATTTAAATTGCTGGGACTTCCAGTGCTAGAGGTCGAACCCAAATCACTGCATTTAGTTGCTGTTGGTATTCCCATGGTTGATGCGGCTTCTGTCTTTAAATCCATTTCTGCTTTAGGTCAGAATGGTGCTCTGTGGCAATGAATTTTGAGGTTTAATTATTGTACAGCATTTTCCTCATCATTGTGAGCAGAGAATCAAAGTACTACCGAGATCTGAAGGGATGTGTGGAGGTTGTCTGGTCCCACAGAAAGGCAGGCCAGCTTGGACCATGGTGCTTGGGTCTGGCTGGGTATAGGCAAGCTTTGAATAGGTGCCAGGGTAGGGACTGCTTCCAGGAGTTCCCACAAGTAGGCGATGAATGGATTTCCCCTGTGAAAGCCATGGTACTCCCTCCTTTCTGTACCATTTATATCTAATGGCATAGGCAACAGAAATGCTGGTTTGTGGATTTTCAGATCACTGAGTTCTGGTTTGGAAAATGGTGCCACGGTTCTCATGCCCTGTTCTTCTGGCACCAAGTCCAGTTTAGGCAGCAGGTAATATCCCAGAATCAGTAGTTCAACAGTATCATATTTATATTCCTCTTCAGGTGTGGGTGAAGGCTGGTCCTGGCGATTTGTGACTACTGCTCATTGCATTAATTTGTTCCAAAAATACCCCTTCATTTGAAACTGAGAGGGTTTGACTCAGCCCCCATCTGAGGTAACTCTGCTCTAGAAACCTCCCTGAGCAATAAACACTGACATACACCATTCCCTCTGTTTTCTTTGATTGTTTCTCCCCTGAAGTGCTCCTTTGACACCTTCATCAGTTGGACCCAGCAGCTCTTTAGCGACTGGCAAGCGCCGGCAGGCAAAGTCCATGAGTGGTTTGGAAGCAGAACTGGTTTTCCACAATGGATCTGATCAGTATGTAGCATAAGGGATCTCAGCTCTGATTGAGGCTCCTGATGATCACTGCTGTTAGGCAGGTGCTATTATTAGCATCTAGATTTTGGAGCTGTTTCTTTAAAAAGCCCAATAAATCATTCCATGTCTGATCTCCTGCAGATGCTGTATTCATACACAGCGGGACAGCCTTGGTTTGGGACCTGTGTGCCTCTGAAGAAGGTTTCTCAATGACAACTGCTGCAGGGAAATGGCTGTGGCTTGTCCCACACAGATACCATTTCCTTGTGAAAACAATTGGAAGCAATAGATCTGCCAGTTCTAAGAGCTTTCTGTGTACCTTTCTGAACCAGTACATGCATTAGAGGAATGCAACAACAATAAACTTATTATCTGCCTACACAATCCCTGTAATAGAGCTCAAATCCAAGTCCCTTTGGCAGAAATGATGACTGAAACAGAGATGGTGCCAGAACCAGCAATGGCATGGGATGCTTCAGGCAAAATGCTGGCATCTGCACACTGCGCCCAGCGAGTGGTATGGTGCTGGCTGTGTCGGGAAGAGCTTCCCTTTCTGTAAATGCTGCAGAGGGGGTTTCAGGGTCACTGGCTTGGTTGTACCTGTCAAAAACTCACCACGGACTGCCCTGGAAGTGACACCATCACATTCACAACTTCAGAGGCAACCTGATAAATTAGTGGTGGGTGTTACTATAGTGACTTGAAATGAGGGATCTTCTGGAGATACACCAGTGGCCAAATGAAACAGAGGAACAGAGCTGTTCATCAAGACCAGAAATTGCTGACCCCCTTCACCTAATACCTTTCAAGAAGCAAGTTGTATTTAATAGCTTAAGAGCTAATCCGACCTTCTTCACAACCACCTAGCAATGGAGGTTAAAAAGATAGGAAATATGTGATAACATAGGGAAGGGAATTCTGAAACCTCATAGATTTGCAGGAGCACAGGGGGATCGAAGCAGTAATTCTTCAGTAATCTGACAGGAAAATAAGCAGCCTGTTTTTCACATCCTGACAAGAATGTAAATAGATAATTTATGAAATAAAGCATTTGGAAAATCAGATCTAGACCCCTACACACCATAATCAAGGTGTTTATAGCAGTATTAAAATGTACCTATGTAGTAAACTCATTATCGTTAGGTTACACTGCATAAAGCAACGTGTATATCTAGAGCATAATGAATGAGCAGAGGCACTGCCAGGTTTCTGAGCAATGAATACTGAGAATTTTGAGCAATGTGGTGTCATCAGAAGACCTCTATCAACATCAGATGTATTATAGGGATGCATATGAGCACCAGAGAACTGGGAACAAATCAGAAAATGGGGATAATTGCTGCCTTTTTTGTGAGGCAGATTGCATTTCAGAAAGAGCACAGAGAAAAAAGGAGATGTATTTAGATAAGACTAATAATACTTTCCCTGAGTTTTGGACAGGCATGCAAGTATGCACCATGTCCCATAGATCATAACTATTTTTGTTATTAATAATGCATTCCACATATTTTTTGTAAGGGCTTTGCTGAGCTTGTGTATACATAAAAGACTAAGCAGATACCAGGAATATATTGTCCTAGGGATAACATGTCCAGCTGTGCAAAAAATGATTAGTGTAGGGCATGAAACCTGGTTTCTGTCAGCTTGATGGATGTTACATGACCAGGGTACTGGAGCTGCTCCATGCTGTTCATCAGTGCTGGGCAACATGGCTTTTGGATTAGCTCCTTGTGCAGTGACACTGGGGGAGAACAGAAAGACCCATTTGGGTTATCCTCTAATGGGTCCAAATGAAATGTGCTAGAAAGGCATCATCGAAGCACTCCTGTTAACTGCATGGGCCACCTTCAAAAGACAGCCATCCCCATGGGCTTTTATTTTCCATAAGGACTATTTTCAGTGCAGGTCTTGGATGATTGTCCCTAAGTGCTGGAGAGGATCCTACCTGACATTCTCATGCACCAAATGTACTTTGCCAGGGCAGAAAAACCAGCAAAAATATGAGTTTTCTTGACTCCAAAGGTAGAATGGCTGAGCTAGACAAAACCTGAGATCATCATTATGGGTAAGAACAGGCAAGGGAACCTGTCAGAGATGAAGGCTATCTCGAGCTTCTGCAATTCCCACCCTTCCTTCCCCCAATTCCGCATCACCTCACTTTGGATCACAGTCCAAAAGTGATGGGTTGGTAGCGCAGAGGCAGGTGTGGATGCTCTGAAAGCTGTAGCTGCAAATCTGTGCCAAGATGGCTCATAGCCCAGAGCTGTTTTCTCCCAAGCTAAAGTGCAGGGAAATCTGACGGCACTCAAGTGACTGAGAACTTCATTATGAGAAAAGATTGGGAAAAGCTGCCCTAAAAATGTTTGTTCCACCTTTCCTAGACCTGACTGGAATCATAGAATCATGGGTTCATAGAATGGTTTGGGTTGGAAAGGACCCTAAGATCATCTGGTTCCAACCCCCTGTCATGGGCAGGGACACCTCACACTAGACCATGTTGCCCAAGGCTCTGTCCAACCTGGCCTTGAAACCTCATGTAAATGGGGTGAGTTAAACCTTACAGACAGGTAACATCCACCTGTCTGTACATCCACCCTGAGGATGGTGGCTCATTCAGTATGTGAGGAGTTAACTTTGGTGGACCATCTGCGCTGCTGGGGTTATTGAGGCTGTGGTGCACTGTACAAAGCCATCAGTGGTCCTGAAAGGCTTTGAGTGAAGCTGGGAGAGAAAAGAGGAATTCAACTTGCAGCAAAACTCAGGGTAATTCAGGAGGCCACAGCTCTGTCTGCTCCACCTTATCCTTGTGATTGCAGCATCACTTGGAGTTAGCCCATTAAGGAATTAATTTGTTTTGCTCCTATGTGTTCCAGAGAAATGACAAAAATTGGATGAGAACATGAGATATCAGACACAGAGATGTGCAAACACGTAGATCAGAGGTGAAGCAGAGTGGGGCCATCTGACCTGTGTAAGTCTGATGTTAGATTATCAGTATTAAGCAGACAGCTCTTGTAGAGACCCAACCGAGAAAGTCGTCGTGATTTAAACTGGACCCAGGACCAAAGTTCAATCCCCAAATGCCAAATTTCCACTGCCCTGTTGCAAAACTGATGAAAGACAAGGCTTGATGATCCAGTTGCATTAAAAACTGTTCCTATCTAGCTCCCAAAAGACAGAAAATTCACCTCTGAGGTCAGCCTTGTGCCCCTGGTTCTGTCTGAATGGAAACATTCACCACCATGGCTGCACTTTGTATTAGAAGTCACCATTAAAACCGACATGGAGAAGGAATTGCTGGTTGTCATCTCTAGCAAAGACAGACAAGTGATAAAGCTACTACTAATATCAAATACCATCAGTGGTTAATAATGTTTCTTTTCCTCTGTCTGAGATGATGAGTAGCAGACTGCAATATTTAACTGGAGCTCAGCTAATTGAACAGCGCACATTATGCAGAGCCTGTCTGAAACTTAAAAGCTTTCAGACACAAAAATGAAATTAGATTAACATATAAATTTAGATTAATTACCTTATCATTAGTTAATATTAGCTACGGTGCTTCTAATGCATAAAATCCTATATTAGTACCAAGAAACAGCATCATCCTGCGACTGAGTCTACTGCAACATATGGGTGCAGTAAGTTTTTACTGAGGTCCAGTGTAGATGCTGGACCAGATTTATTGCTGGCACCAAAATATATTAATGAGAGTTTTGTTCACTTACAACAGAGAGTATTCTGGCTCACAGAAAGATATACACAAAACAGAAACAACATGGGCTATTAACCATAAGCAGTCAAGGGAGGAAAGGGTTTTTTATTCAGTTACTCAGAAGAAATCTGTCTGCTTTCCTAAAATCTATCTTTTACTTAAGCAGGAGTTATTACACTCACTACTGTCATAAATGAATTAAAGTCTGCAACCTCTTATGGTTTAAGACGTCAAACTGGGCAATGGCATCAATTTAGAGAACTGACATAAGCTTCATTTTAATTCTGCTGGATCAGAGGTCACATCAGTGATTTTGCAATCCCTCTTGCTTTTGCATGCTCCGCTTGTCTCTCATCTGCCCAGTGGGATGACAGTCTGTTGGGAGCTGCTGAAATTAGCTGGTTTCTTTGCTTTCAGGGCAGGGCTGGAGCAGCTCTTGGTGCCTATGGCGGAGAACCCAGAGCAATGGGGCAGGAGGCAGGACTGTTTCCTTTGATTAAAAGCTCAGGCCCCCATAGAATCACAGAACAGTTTGGGTTGTAAAAGACCTTAGGATCACCTATTTCCAGCCCCTTGCCTTGGGCAGGGATGCCTCACAGTAGACCGTGTCACCCAATGCTCTGTTCAACCTGGCCTTGAACTCTACCAGGGATGGAGCATTTACCACTTCTCTGGGCAACCTGGTTTGATGCTGTGTGCAAGACATGATGCTCCACAGACATGTTACCATGCCCAGAAATGGAATCCATGGTGGTCTGAAACTGCCGCTCTGGTTTCCTCTTGGCCCTCAGCAATGCTTCAGAGGACAACTCAAACAAGCTGCAACAAGTAAAATAAGTGGCTGCAAGTGAATATTTTGCCTTTATCCTCTATTAGTGTGTATCTTATGTCCTGGAAGATAACAGTCTATGTCCCTCCCAAATTCTTGTAGTTCTCCTGCTGTGATTTTAATCTTTGCCATAGTACTTGAGAGTACCCTCCTCTGTACAACACACACTCTTTCCTCAGGTCCTGCTGAGCTCCTGACGCAAATGCCAGAAAGTCTCATAACTGACTGTGTGCTGTGTGAAAACAACATTTTTTCCCCTAGGTTTTGCATTTACTGACTATCAGCTTCCCTGGATGCCTTCGTTTTCTACTAGGATAAAGCGTTGAGGATTTACTGTTTCTAGCCTCTCCATATTTCACGCTGTTGCAGCATATATATATATATATGTTGCAGCATTTTATATCCTCCTCACTCATTCTATGTGTAAAATAGACAGTTTCTGTCTTCTCAATCTGTCTTCCCATGAAAGCTTTCCCATGCCTCTAACCAGTCTTTCCACCCTGCTCTTATATTACCCTACATCACAACAGACAGCTTTATCATAACTGAGGCTGGAAGCACTTTTCTGGCTTGTAGCTGAGTTTTTCAGAGGCTCAGAAATACACACATTTACTTACACAGCCTGAGGGTTTGTCATGATCAGAGATACAGGACGGTGCTGGAGGTCCAAACATGTGGTCATTAGAGATAAGATCTAGCCAGGAGACAGGCTGAGAGTTTGGCTCGTTCAGCCTGGAGAGTAGAAAGCTCTGGGAGACCTTAGAGACCTTAGAGCAGCTCCCAGTGCCTAAATGGGTGACACATTGGGCTGTCATCTGGAAGAGGAGGAGATCTCTCCCACCCTTAACTTTCCCTGTCCCAAGTTCTTTAGACAGGGCTGTGCTTGAGTGGCAAACATCTAATAGCTTGTGAGAAGGATTTGGGGATTGTGGGAACTTGATTTAAAAGTAAAGGCACAGATCAGCTCTGCTTGGGTGGCTGTGATGTGATGCTCATGTACATCATGGAGCCGTTCACACCAGCATGGACCTGACACCAGGCATTAGCAAAGGCAGTGGTAGCAAGCTGGACTGGGGGTTGGTTTGCTTTGGGGGGCTGCATCCACTCCACCACCATCACAGGGAGCAGGAGAGAACGTGCTGGCACAGCCACCAAGATGCCAGTCTGTCTTTGCAGGCTTCCTGAGGCTTTTTACCCCTTTGCTAAGCAAACCTTACCAAGAAAAAAACCCTTTTATCGCTAGCTTTGTTGGAAGTGCAGAACTGGAAATTAGAGCTGCCTTCAGCAGATGCTGGTGTGAAAATGCAGAGTTTACAAGATGTCAGAGTGGGAGTAAGGGGATGCTGGAAGTATCTCTCATTTATACAAATCTCCATAAAAATGAAGGCAGCCTGGTAAGCCAGAAAAGATGTCAAAGTCCTCGCCTTTTTTTAGTTTTATTAAAACAGAACATTTCTCCTCATTTCAGCTTGAGATTATTCAAGTGATTTCCTGTGATGTGAGATTTCTGCTCAGGTTTTAACAAAGGCCATTCCTTAATGACTGGTCTTTCTTCCTTATGATATATACTGCTTGCAGGGGAACCATTCATTGATTTATTTGTCTTTTTCTCCAAAGAGCAGGAGGAAGAATGGTGAATTCTCCTCTTTCCCTCTCCCTGTTTCCAGCCATGGTAATGGCAAACCCAGAGGTAGTAGGAGACTCATCACCACCAGCTCTGCTAACATTTATATTTGTTTTCCCACTTAGAGTGGAAGGCTTTCATTTAGAAATGATTTCATATAATTGCTCTGAATAGAGAACTCCTTGCATCTGCCCTTTGCAGGAATGATTTGTTTGTGCTGGGACACTTCAATGTGTACTCTCTTGGAATATGGGGTGTTTTTTCATCAGAACAAAAGTTGAGCTTGGATCATTTGGTGGGGTGAGAAAGTGTCTGAGGGACAATCACAGGCAGTAGCAGCTCTACCACTTTATAGCTAATGGGGGATTTAACAGGGAAAGATGTGATGCAGTGGAGATCTAAAAGAACAGCAGTGTACAAAACACGGCTGTGTTGGGTTACTCATTAACAGGGTAATACTAACAAGGTGAGGACACTTTTCTTCTACATGTCCCTTATCACACTCAACCCAGGTCGCTCCTCCCTTGTCTCTGCAAGCTTAGAGATTGCCAGCAAAAAACCCTCTTGATGGCTACTGCCGGGAGCCCAAATGCATGAGAACTCAGTTGTATGAATGTGTTTTCTGCTGTTACAGGTTTTAAGGAGCCTTTGTAGCTGCCTTAGTTGCATAAGACAACTACACTGAGTTACGCCACTTCTGTCACTGTAAAGAAGAAAAGACAAAGAGAAACCTTAACAAAGTTATATATTTCCACTGGGTTTCTCCCACCACCCCAAGGCAGTTGCTCTATGGTCATAGGGGTTTTCCCAATGAAGTGGGAACTTTTGCTGTTGTTTGCTGTGGCTGGTGTGGGGTTTTTTTACAACCTTGTATAACCTGCTGTGTTTCTGGGGACAAGAACACATTCTCTCTCCTTCAGTAAGCCAGATGTAGGGTGACCTACTTTGAGGTGCATGGATTTGCGCTATGACTCCAGAGAAATGGCTTCTGTGCCTAGCTGTAGCACTGCATGGCTATGTGATCTTCACCAAGTTATTTCATCTCATGGCTTCTATTTTATGCAGTTAGACTGCAAGTCATTTAAGTCAAGACCTGATATTTCCTACCCTTACATAGAACATCTTGAATGCCTGCAGGAAAAATGATAATCAAGAAGAATATATACTAAATCAGGAAGAGAATACCTCCCCAGTCACAAATTTGAGTGGTGTAATGGTAAGGGGCCCTGGATATAGTCAGTTCTCTTATAGGGAGTAGCTATATTCACTTCAGTGTTGATCCCTTTTATCCCTGGGGCTTAGAAATGATTTTTTCCTTCCTGTGAGAGTCACTTGTAACCTGTCCCTTTCTACATGAAAAGCTGATGTGGGTCCAGGCTGTGCACCCATGGTCCTTTCCAGCTGTGCTGATGCACCACAGGCTCTTCTCTCCCCTTTGCTCCAGATGACAACCTTTCCCATTCTTCTCCTCCAGCATCTGCTGCCTATTTTGACCAAACCAAGCCTGCCTCTTCCTTTTCCTTTAATTGTGTTGAAGAAATGAAAAGCATTTGGCTGGGAAATGTTTCCTCAGAAAGGCAAAAATATGTTCCATAAGCAATACTGAGCTTTTGATTTCCTGCTCAAAGCAGGACAAGATCTTTTCCTCTTCTCTTGTCTGTCCCTTGAGAGGTGATCCGAGGGTTAGGCACTGCACATGATATATCACAAAGGGAACATCTTGACCATACTTCTGCCCTAGGGACTGATCTGCAACAAGAGTTTGAGAAAGGATCATTTCTCATAGCATACAAGAAGTGTGTCTATGTGCAGAACATATGCCTAGTGCCATGGGACACCAGGCACCAGATATAACAAGTTCTCCTCCACATTTCACACCTTCAGGTAAATTTTATTGTATGACTTTCCACAGGCATCAGATTGATTCCTGGGAAAGTAATTGAAGTTCTGTCTTTTGGGCATTTTTAGGTTTCTTCCTTATCACTGGAATGTGACCCTGTGAAGATGAAGAAAGGATGTCTTGATGTCTTGAGCTAGCGTCTCCCAAGGTTGTTTTGTTTTAAACTTGTTTGGTTTTGAGATTATTTTGCTGGTGAACTTAGATCATAATATTATCACTGTAGGCCTGGGTGAGAGATTAAACTAGAATTACAAGATGGAGGTTTTGCCATCAATGTCATTGTCTTCACTCCAGTCCAGGCTCTACATTGTCTTTCTTTGTCCCAGTGGATCTCACAGGATGGTTTTCGCTGGTGGGGACCTTGGATGGTTTGATGACTACCCTGTCTTCACAGTTAGATCAGGCCACTCAGGGCTGTGTCCAGCTGAGCTTTGACTATCTTATTTTAGTGTGAGGTGTCCCTGCCCATGGCAGGGGCATTGGAACTGGATGATCTTAAGGTCCTTTCCAACCCTAACTATTCTATGGTTCTATGATTCTATCTCCAAGGGTTAAGATATTGCAGGTTCCCTGGGCACCCTTTCCAGGGCATGACTGATCAAAAGAGCCTCCATAGGCTTGGGATGGTTGATAAGGGAATGTGGAGCACAGGTTATTTTTTACCTTTTTCCTTCTAGTTGTGGACAGCAACATTAGAAGAAACAGATGCACCCAGTCTGTTAATACATGGCTCTAGTGCCTTGTGTCACCACCACAGTTTTGGGGTTCTGGATAATGGGATGGTTTAAACAGCACCATCTTGCATCAGATGGGATTAACCTTTCTCAGAGGAGAAGAGGCGCTTTGCTCTTGAGTTAGTGGGGCTCATTGAGAGAGATTTCAACTAGGCTTGAAGGGAGAGTGGGATAATACCAAGCTTGTCTGTGACAAGATGTGGGATGATACACCGAGGTTAGAGGGACTGGGTGCTAGTGAGTGCCCTCAGAGAGATGTATGGAGTGTGAGGAGCTGTATCCAAAGAAGAGCAATGAGCAGGTTGAGAGCTTATGGGTAAGAAGTAGAGACTGAGGCAACAAAGGGAACCCTAAAAGATTGCTTTCAATCTAAACTGTTCCCTGATTCTACAGTTCAAGGAAGAAGGTTTTTGCTTACATGCAGCCAAAATTTCCCTTTCTGCAACTTGCCTTCATTGTTTCTTATCCTCCCTACCATGAAAGGACCCTGGTTCTGTTTTGTCCCATGAAAGTAGCTGAAGTCAGCACTGAGAAAACCCCTACAGCCTTCTTATCCCTAGGGTACAGGAGCCCAGCTCCCTCAGCCTTTCCTTGCACAACACATGTGGCAGCCTGAGAGGGCACCTTCAATGGATCTGCTTCAGCTCAACCAGTTGTGATTCAGGAAGAGCAGTTCACACACCACCTCATCTGGAAGCTCAGCTGGTGAAAGGATAAGGATAATGATACAGATCTGCCTCTATGGGTGTTTTCCTACTTTGCAATTAAAAGAGGGTACCTGTGACCCATGAATATCTGTGCCACTATGTGAGAATTGCTGTTTGGAGTAGCTGAGATCTGTTCAAAGAGCTGTGTTTATCCTCACCTATTTACATGAAAGCCTTATATTATCTCCCCTTGGAAGCATGGTGTCAGGACAAGAAGAAGTCTGCCCTGTTCCAGGGGTGACACTGGGCTGCATTATTTCCAACAGAGCTAGAAGGTGGAGAAGAGCTGGATATGAATAAGATCAGCACAGAAAAGGTGTGAGAAGAAACCTGCAATGATTTTCCCTGATCTTTGTGCTCCTGAAGACCTATTCCTCAGTGCATGGATTACTGTGCAGAAAATGCCTCGTATGTACTGTCAGTGTAGCCATCCAGGCAATGGCAGACACCTGACAGTGGGATCGGCTGGAGAAATGGTTTTCCACATGCAAAAGGAACAAACAAGACTGTGACGGGGCTCACTGAAATGGAAACTCACTGAAGGAGAGAAACCAGGAGGAAAGGTTAACCTGCTTATGAACCCAGAGGTAAGGGAGAAGCACCAGAGCAGGATGGCTTAGGAAGAGTGAGGATGACCATGGAGCCTCCATCTTCCCTGTCATCATTGTGTGGTTTGAGAATGTCCAGGCTGGAAGTGTCTAGTGGAAGGTGTCCCTGCCCATGGCAAGGGTTGGAACTGGATGAGATTTAAGGTCCCTTCCAACCCAAACCAGTCTATGATTACGTCTATGATTACTGTGGGTATTGGTGGCTTCGGATGCTCCAGCCCTTACCTCCATGGTCAGTGCAATGGTAGCAAGGGGCAGTGGCTGAGGGCAATGCTCTAGAGGGCAGATAGTGACCCTGACAACAAGGGCACATCCCAGGGGAGGCAAATAACTTGAGGGCTTTCCCAACCCATTGGTGACCCATAACATTCATAGCTGTGCTAGATAAGGTGTGCCCTCCCCAAAGCTGGAATGAGGAAAAGGAGAAAGGAAGCAGAGCTTCTCTATGGTTTATGAAACAGCTGAAGTGGAAATCAAGCACATAGTTCTGTCTGTGCTGTCCTATGCATCTACACCCTCCCTAGCACTGCTTATCAAAAGGGTGTTACTTGCCTTTCCCTGTCATGTGTAACCTTTGGGTTATATTTTGCCTTGAATTCAGTGATATAATGCACAGTCCGCTTCCCTTCCTGCATCTGAGGATTTCCTGCTGGCTGGGGCTGCACTTCCCTGTTTTGTTTGCTCTCTGTATATGTGCACTTTTACAGCACAGGGTTATTTCAGGCAGAAAAAGACATCTCTGTCGGGTGGCATTTGTAACTGTCATTTGGGAGGGTTGCTGAGAGTCTTTATTAGGGCTCATAAAATATTCTATCGCTACATGGCACTAAAGACAGCTTATCAGTTAATGCTGCTCCTGGATCTTTCCCTTCCTTTTCCAGATGGGTCCCTGCCTTCTGCTCACGCAGGTTTTGTATAAACTGTATTTTCATCTGTTTGGCTTTGTGGACATGGATCAGACTCCCTTTCCCATGCTGAGTTACAGAAGCTCTCCACTCAGCTCATACTCACATCCTACCTTTGCTCTCTATAAGCTCGCCAAATAAAAGAGGGTTTTGATCCGTTGTCGCTCCCACAAACCCTTGCAATTTCCAAACATTTTCAGCAAATCCAAAAGTCCCTCCTCAAATATTGTTCCTCATACAGAGAAATGTTATGATAAGATCAAATAAGAACATAGCTGATATTTCACAGATCAGGAAATTGAGTGATGGCCAATTTGGCTTCTCCCTTTCCTCTACAATTTGCAGGCAAAGCAGCCCAAGGGGATCTAAGGCCTGGAGATGCAGTTTGCTCATTGTGGGATGTGTTTATTTGCCATTAGTTGATAGCTAATTAAGTTAGCTCTGCTTCTCTGCTTCTTCCCTGGGAACTGCCTTGAGAGGTGCTGAGGAAGCTCATATGTTCCAGACAGCCCTGCTAGCAAGAGATTTATCTTCCAGCAAGGCTATTCAAGGCAAACAAAAATTACCATTCAAACCAGTCAAACTCCAGGTTTGCACTGAGCAATGGATCAACAAACCACTAAAACCAGGGTGCTGTGCTTAGGGAGAGCAGCACCAAGCCCTGGTATTAGAACAGGGGATAGGAGCAGTGCTGTGACTCAGTTCTAGAGGTGAAGGATGCACCCAGCTGTCTCCCTGTGAGTTAGGAACTGGTCCCATAGGACAGCAACCCTTCCCAGTAGATCCCACTGGCTTCCCAACAGGCACAGGCTGCTCTGGTGTGTGTTATCTCAGTGATGCCTGTTTTGCAACATGCACATTCTTATCTGAGAGTCACCTTTCCTTACTGCTGTGACCTGACTTGAGGGCTGGAGCATGACACAGACCTCTTAACCCCTTCCTTCTCTATCACAAATATAGAATCCCAGGCTGGTTTGGGTTGAAGGGACCTTAAAGCTCATCCAGTTCCAACCCCTGCCACAGGCAGGGACACCTTCCACTAGAGCAGGTTGCTCCAAGCCCCTGTGTCCAACCTGTCCTTGAACACTGCCAGGGATGGGGCAGCCACAGATTCTCTGGGCACCCTGTGCCAGCGCCTCAGCACCCTCACAGGGAAGAGCTTCTGCCTAAGAGCTCATCTCAGTCTCCCCTCTGTCAGATTAAAGCCATTCCCCTTGTCCTGTCCCTACAGGCCCTTGTCCCAAGCCCCTCTCCAGGTTTCCTGCAGCCCCTTCAGGCACTGGAGCTGCTCTAAGGTCTCCCCTTCAGGAGCCTTCTCTTCTCCAGGCTGAACCAGCCCAGCTCTCTCAGCCTGGCTCCAGAGGTATCTCTCAGAAATACCTTTATTTTAGTAATTCTTCTATTAGCTATCACATATTTACACTGCACTCCTATTCTATTGGAGCTCACAGAGCTGTCAACCATCACTGGGCTGTGGAGGGGTGACAGTTTAATACAGGCTTTTCAGAACTGTTCTCCCCATTGAATAGCTCCCCCAGCTTGTCATGGGCTCCTGTACAGAAGCCAGGTCTAGGCCAATTGACGGAAAGTGTGAGAAATCTCAGCTCAGAGCTATGTGGGCTCCACACAGAGGAACCGAATGCTGCCCATAACCGCTGTGATGCCAGAGGAGGAGAGTGGCAGATAAACTGTTGTGTGCCTCCCTCCGACAGTTCATCCAGGATTATATCACCTTCCAAATCTGACCCAAAGAAAACACGTTGCTGATGGCAGGATATTAGTTCTATGGCTATGCATGTTATGAGTTGACCATATGTGGTGTGAAACCATCTGCTATTTCTCTGCTCTGGGAATGAAATCATTAAAAACAGGGGTGGAAGGAGAGGAAAAGTGTTTTTACTTCCTGCAGAGACCTCACCTTTCTACATACCAGATGCATATATCCTGCAAAGAGTCTACAACAGGCATTTCAGTAAGCCTCTTAAGAGGAGATTCAAGAGCATAAGACACAACTTTCCCCTTTTTGGGCCCAAAGAGGCAGGGAGGGGATGGGTTTCACTGCTCACATCCTTCCAAAAAGCCTCACATCCTGATGTCACTTCAACAGCAAGCAGCAGTAGCCATGAAGATAGGCTGAGAAAGATGGGGCTATTCAGCCTGGAGAAGAGAAGGCTGCGTGGAGACCTCAGAGCAGCCTTCCAGTATCTGAAGGGAGCTATAGGGATGCTGGGGAGGGACTCTTCACTGGGGACTGTAGTGATAGGATGAGGGGTAATGGGTTAAAACTTAAACAGGGGAAGTTTAGATTGGGTATAAGGAAGAAGTTATTTACTGTAAGTGTGGTGAGGCACTGGAATGGGTTGCCCAGGGAGGTTGTGAATGCTCCATCCCTGGCAGTGTTCAAGGCCAGGTTGGACAGAGCCTTGTGTGACATGGTCTAGTGTGAGTTGTCCCTGTGCATGGCAGGGGATTGGAACTGGATGATCTTAAGGTCCTTTCCAACCCAAACCATTCTGTGATTCTGTGATTCTATGTGAGCGAAGAAACATGCTGAAGGAAAAGGAGGGATTTGATCACAACTGAGATTATTCATTAACATGGCCACCACAGCATCTTCCTTGTCCCCTGCTTATCTCATCCCTTCTCTCTGTGCTTCAGGTTGTGTTGACACTGAGGAGTATATCTATCAGGCTTTGAGAATAAAACCAGTGGCTTTTTATGTGTTATTTGGCATTAAAGAGTGGGTGGCAGCAGCAGCAGTAGCAGCCTGCCTGGAAAGTGCTGCTCCATCCTCCTCTCCTGTGGCATCCCCACAGACAGTGGGCACTGGCATTTAGCTGTGCTTGGCTGACCCTGTAGAAGCAAGAGGATGGTCTTCATCCAACTTCCAAGGCATCACACAAGTGATGATTTAGCTCTGCCTTTTAATTCATCTGTGGCAGCAAGACCTTATGTACTGCCATCCTCCTAAGTTTGCAGTGTGGGCCCCTTTGAGACAGCTACAGACATCCTCCAGGTCTTCATCACCCACATTTCTATCCCATAAACCAGCTTATCCCACAGGGTCATAAAACAGCAACGGACAAAGTGATGGACAGGCTGGAAGCCACCACTGCAGTGTTCTACCTCTCTGAGTCCTGTTTCCTTGTCACCACCAAAAAACCATCGAGCTTTCCCAGCCTGAGTCAGTCACCAACTGCCTCATGCAGATCATTCAAGACACTGATGGAGACCTGCAAACATCCATCTCCATGGCATGGTCTGCTGGCTCCCAGTGCTGCAAAACCAGCCTGGTACAAGCTAGAGGAGGTGGGGGCTATGCTGGCTCATATGGGAGGTGGCTGGTGAGAAAGGAAGGTGACCAAAATGGGTTTTTCCGTTGTCAGCCTACATGGAAATATTGCAAACACACAGAAAGAAAACCCCAAACCACAAGGCAGACTGAAAGGAAACAGCGTGGCCAACAGGGGAGGTTGTTGGGGCTCTTCTATACATTGAAATCTGCACAAATCTAAGAAGCCTGTGCTCTAACACATGCTTGTTTCTCCAGCCTAAACTGCTATACTAGCTGCAAGTCCTTGTATGTGACTTGGCATGTTTTTCTGCCTTTTCTTTTTGCTGGACAATGCCACTTCCAACTGTCTATGCCACATGTCAGCCATGTGAAATACAATCACAGAATCATGGAATGGTTTGGGTAGGAAGGAACCTTAAAGCTCATCCAGTTCCAACCCCTGTCACAGGCAGGGACACCTTCCACTAGAGCAGCTTGCTCCAAGCCCGTGTGTCCAACCTGGCCTTGAACACTGCCAGGGATGGGGCAGCCACAGCTTCTCTGGGCACCCTGTGCCAGTGCCTCAGCACCCTTAGAGGAAAAAGTTTCTTTCTTATATTTAAACTAAATCTCCCTTGTTTTAAGGTGGGTTTTTTTCAGGAGGTTTGTAGCTCTTGTGCACTTGGTAGCTCCCAGTTACTTTCCTGTATTAGGGAAAAATACTTGCTTATATTTCAGTACTATGAAAAAAATCAAAGCTACACAGTAAAGGAGCTTGTCTCCTAATTGCATTTACAGAGCGTGATTCTGTAATGTGCAAGCAAAAGCCTCATCCTTTACTAATGACCTTTACCATTCATGTGGCTATAGATTTCAGAAATTAAAATGAATAAATGTAAGTACCTGGATGAGAAGATGGATGCAGGATCTGAGGCCAAAGGCACAGTTTTCCTCAATGGATTCTCTGCCACATCTCGCCTATATAAGAGCAGCAAGCAGTTCATCTCCACAGAGAATACATGTTTGTGTCCACATCAATGGAAAGGGATGGGGCTGTGACTGTGCCTGTTGCCAACCTGGTCAATTGGACATGTCCAGACTCTGACCATGGGATGTGATCTGGGAGTGAATGAATGAATGAATGAGCAGGATGCACCAGATTGACCAGGCATGAATTGTGGTTTCAGGGTTCCTATGGGCTAAATTTCCCAGGTGAGGTTATCATAGAATCATAGAATGGTTTGGGTTGAAAAGGACCTTAAGATCATCCAGTTCCAACCCCCCTGCCATGGACTATGAATATGAATAAGTTAGTCCCTGAAATCCTTCATAGAAAAAGATGAAGGTGACCTTGCTGGCAGGAAGGACAAGGTGTACTGTCTGCCATTCTGGATTCTTCTCCTTTAGTACTCCCACCTTAGTTTGAAGCACAACTACTTCCAGTAGCACTGCTGCTACCTGAAGTAGTACTGGCAAGAACATTCTCACATGGCATTTTCCAGAGTCTGTTTTAGACTCAGAAATGGTGCTATAAAGATGATAAGATCTACTGGTGCACTGTTGGGGATCAAAGACCAATCATGTTCCAACAAGCTTCTCTAATTTTCACACTTCTGTGATATAAGACATGCTTTTCTAACCCAAACTTGTGAACTGAGCACAGCCTGATGGGCAAAACCAGAGGAAGCAAATGCATATTACATTTAATTCTGTTTGTAATTAACATGACATTTTATGGTGAGTGAAACTAATTTCCTCCAAAGATATTAGATATGGGAAACGTAGCTGACAATTTAATGCAGTAGGAAAATTGGTGTATTAGAGGAAAGCTGGAGAGGTGTTGATGAACTGCTGGCCTTACCCAGTGTGGCAACAGCTCAGATGTGTAACTACATAAATCACTACCCTGTTCTTGTGGGCAGATGCTCCATTCTAAGATGGTTTAGAGATACAGTTTGCCACTGTCTCAAGACATTGTTTTGCAACCAGAGATGGTACATGCCATAGATTTGCAGCTAAATTATGCTACCTAGAGCTAGGTGCATGTATTTTTAACCTTTCCCATATGGTTCAGAAGCAACTTCCAAGTGTAGTCATTCCTTAAATAAGTAGCTTTCCCTCTGCATCGTTGCAGCCTGCTCCTGCTCTAGTGCATCATATACTACATTATTGAGTGCACTGAAACGGTGCATCTGAGTGGCCCACATATGATTCCTTTCACTACATGAGCCACACTATATTTAGCTTTTCTTGCTGTTGTTTTTTTTTTTTAATTAAAACTTGTCATGGAAGAATAAATTGTGTCAGTCACAAGAATAATCTCTCCCACATGGAAGCACTTTGAACAATGAAGATGCAGTGACTGCTGTAATTATATAAACTGCAAACAATCAGATCATATCACATCATTAGCTAAAACAATCAGGGCTAAATGACAAAGAGTACAGGTGCATAAACCTCAGCATCTATTAAGCACATCTATTCCAGGGTTGTTTGAAGTATTCACCTCCTGCCTCATACACCTCGCACCAAAAAGTGTGCTACATGGACCCCAGACCTAGCCCTAAATCAACCCTTACAGGGACCATCCAGGATAAAGACCAATAAAAGATAATCACAAAGGTTTTACCATCACCTTTGTTGTATTTGTTGCCTGGAGGGAACTTGGAGTGGTCACAGCAGTGGTGTTATTTGGACACAGTGATATAATTACAGTTACACTATAACTTCAAGCCAGAATAGGTGTATCAGCGGACACCATCTCCACACCTTGACTGTGTATTTTAGAGTTATCCCCAGCTCTGGAATGCTCTTTTTAGGAACTTTCTATTCCTACCAGCCCAAATGTGTCAACATGCCTCTACCAGTCATTGGGATATCATAGAATCATAGAATTATAGAATGGTTTGGGTTGGAAAGGATCTTAAGATCATCCAGTTCCAACCCCCTTGCCATGGGCAGGGACACCTCACACTAAACCATGTCCCCCAAGGCTCTGTCCATCCTGGCCTTGAACACTGCCAGGGATGAAGCATTCACCAGGTGCTTCTTTGGGCAACCTGTGCCAGTGCCTCAGCACCCTCACAATAGAGAACTTCTTCCTTATATCTAACCTGAACTTCCCCTGTTTCAGTTTGAACTCATGACCCCTTGTCCTATCACTATACACCCTGATGAAGAGTCCCTCTCCAGCATCCTTGTAGGCCCTGTTCAGATATTCCATTGTCTTCACATATATGTTTGCTTCCCAAGTAGACTGATAAATTATTAGAAGTAGGAATGGAAGCTCCTGCCCACTTAGAGATATTACATTTGACGCTACCCATTTGTTTGCTAGGAAGAAGCAGGTTTCATGGGCTATTTACAGCCTAGGAGGAGGTACTTGCTTTGATCTCAGATTTGCTGAGATCTACCCCCTTGGGACAGGCATTATTTTTACCTGAACATGGCAGAACTGTGTCAGGTAGAGCACTGCTAGCAGAGCAGAAGGGATAAGTGGTTCAGTTAGCTGGACCAGGGCTTGCAGGAAGTCCCAAGGGCAGGAACACATCCATCAGGAAGCTTGCTGGAAAATGTTTACGGGTTTTTCATGCTGCACAACCAGCACTTTAGGAGAGGACAAGTAAGTAGAAAAAGTAGCGTAGGAATAGGACTGAGCTTTAGGAAGTTATTGGAATAAAAGGCTTTACTCCAAAGCTTTCTGAGCTGGAGTAACTAGCTATGTAATTTGGTGAGCAGAATTGCCTTGCTGTGAGACTGCAGTCATAGGAGTCTGTCTCTAAATATAGTAACTATTTCATTAGGCTTTGCATTGCAGTAAAGTTAATGTGATTTTTTTTTTTTACTTAATGCTTGCCCATTGCTAAGAATGAGATGGGGGCTTGCAAAGTATCATCTCTCCTTTCTGCTGGGAGCAATAGGCTAAATGGGGCTAATGCTCCACTCCCAGTGTTCAGCTCCTCGGATCTGCTCTCTGGCTAAACAGTAAGACCACTTTAGGGAACATAAACTGCATGGCAAGGCCATCATAAAGCATCTCTAGGTTGTAAAGTAACCACTTTCCAATGCAGAAGATGATGAAGTGTTTTTGCATTGATGGCCTGTCTCCCAGGACCTCAGGTTCTGTCTGGGTTGGCTGCCCCTGCAGAATATCTTGGGGTTTGAATGCATGCTTCCATGCAGATGTGCAAAGAGAACAGCTGTTTTTCCCAGGCTTTTTTCCTCTCTTTTGTCCATGTAAAATTATCTTTCTTTGTGAAGAATTTCAACAAGGAAGAAGAAAATGGCAAATTTAAGCTCCTTTCATTTTTCTTTTAACCCCAACATAAAAATTGCTTTCACCAGTGCCTGATGTGCAGTCGTGTTTCTGCTTAATGTGCATCCTCTGAGACATGGTGGTTCTTTTAGGAGAGAGAGAATACAGAAGTTATACCAATGTGGCCAGGAAACAGGAGAATAATTGTGTTTATCTCTGATTCTTGGCTTTTTCTCTGTTCTCTGCCCTTTAGACCACAAATTGAGGTCCATGGGGTGTGAATGCTATGCAGAGACAGAGACAGGCAACAGGGATAGGCCAGAGGACAGGCAGTGAGGTAAAAAGCAGCCCAGCAATGGCCTTCAGAAATAGACTTATTTGCAGCATAAACATAACACCAATGGGAAAGATTACTTTCTCTGCAGTGCTTAATGCTGTTCACCTCCTGCCTTGAAGAAAACACTTCAAAACATGAGAGCAGGTCCTGTCTTCTCTCACAGGACCACCTAGAAATGCCTGTTCTGGTTTCGCATCAGGGATTGTAGTGATAAGATGGGGGGAATGGGTTCAAACTTAAACAGGGGAGACTGAGGTTAGATGTACGGAAGAAGTTCTTTACTGTGAGGGTGCTGAGGCACAGATTGCCCAGAGAAGCTGTGGCTGCCCCATCCCTGGCAGTGTTCAAGGCCAGGTTGGACACAGGGGCTTGGAGCAACCTGCTCTAGTGGAAGGTGTCCCTGCCCATGGCAGGGGTTGGAACTGGATGAGCTTTAAGGTGCCTTCCAACCCAAACCAGTCTGGGATTCTATGACAAGGCAGACCCATGAAGGGTTGAACTGCCTGGTACCAAACTGTCCTTACATGGGGTACTATACAGGTCTCTGAAGCAGTAATTTGTTGGTATTATTTATTCTAGGCTGGTTTTGCAGCAACCATCTTTACTTCATAAAGCTTTGTATTTTGGCTTCTCCACTGCTGCTCTTTAATAGAAAGCCAGGCAAGACCCTGAAGTGAGCAGAGCTCAATGATGCTTTAATTTTAGATAAAGCAGCAAGCCTACAAGGGCCAGGGCTGGCAGCAAACCCAAGGTCTCCCAACATGTAAGCCTGCTTTGCCATCTCCTGCCATCTGGAAGACTTTTTAGCTTTTCCCCTGGTTACAGATACCCCACAGATTTGGGTTCTGGCTCCGAGCAAACTGCTCCCTTCTCCCAGACACAGTTGTGGGTGAAGGTTTCCTTAGCAGCCTGCTTTATACGCTGGCATTAACTCCTGCAATCACAGTGCTGTGCAGCCTGAAGCCACTTACATCTCTTAAATTAACTTGTCTCCTGGCTTTACTCTTTCATTCCTTTGTCTCTGTGCTTTGATTTCTCTCTTTTTACATTCCTGTCTGCAGTCCAAGATACTCCTTCTTGTCAGTTTGTATGGTTTGGGTTTAATTCAACCTCAGGTATGCTCTGTTTGTCACTGGTGAAGCCTTTGCAGGACGGGTTACTTCATTTAAAGGAGTCTCCTGGGAGACAGAGATGAGATTTATTTCTTGCAATATCCAACTAGTGCTGCTTGCACTTTAATCATGAGAAAGCAAACTGGTTGTGATGGGTTTGATGCTGACAGATTGCAGATGAAGGCTGCCAATGCTAGGCAGGGTCCCAGCCCAGGTAAAGAAAGCAGTGCCCTCAGGTATGAGCCTTCTCTTGCCTTTCTCAGCATGAGCCTGGGGTGCAGTTGTGAGGTGTATTGATTCATACACACTGTGAACCAACAGGGCAATCACCACACAGAAGAACATGAATATCTAGAGTTGGGGCTTGTCACATTAAAATATTGTGTTTGAGGAAGATGAGGGTTGTTTTCTAAATAACAAACTAATTTAAATATTAATTCAAACTTTTAAAATCAATCCCCTTGATTATAGACAGAAAGCTGTAAACAACTGCTTGAATGGTGCCTTTCCCTCCTCCACAGCATCCTCAGCAGATCACCAGCGCATTCCCAGTGAGGATGTGGGAATGAGAACACAGGATGCTGTCAGCTGGAGACTTCCAGCTGGAAGATGCTGAAGACATCAGCATCATTCCTATCCAATTATCACATCTTTGGGTTGCTTCTTTCTCCCTTCCTGCTTCTCAGTGAAATGAGAAAGAGGGTGATGATAGAAAGAGTGAATGGGAAAAAACAGGTCTCCCCATAAGTTCCCAAATAATGCTCTAAGAATGTGCCAGATGGGGATGGGGACAACAATTAGTGAAGGATGAGTGTAAGTATTTTACCTCTGCAAAGGCAAAGCCTGAACAAGGATGGCATATAGGATGTCTGCAAAGGGTCCTATGCTAGCCCAGTGCTAAGATGTGGTCAGCACGGGCTGGCACCTGTCACTTATTGGCCTGACCTGCAATTCTCGTATCTCTAGTGGTCCCCCCCTTCCTCATATGAGGGACCCTTTTCAGTTCCTCAAGCACCTGGGTTATAGTTTTGTAGCTGTATTTTACTTCCTGAATGGGCTTGTTTCAAGAAAAGCTTGTTTTATAACTGCCCCATGGATTGCAAATGCCTGCAGAGTGTGGTTCACTGTTTGCCCAGCACCTTGGCAGCTTTGGCTGTACTTGCAGCAATGCCCACAAGCATCTTGGCAAGGCTTCATGCAGTGTGCAGGCACGTTAGAACAGTGGCTGCTGAAGCCACCATAGTGCCTGATGACACCTTGCCGTGATGCCACAGCAGGAAATTATAGACCCTGTCACTTATTCAGATATTTTTAAAGGATTAAATGTTTGTATGGATGGGATTTGCATGTGAAATGATACTCATTAGGAAACGATTAGGAGATAGCACCATCACTGTGCTTCAAGGCAAAGCTGATTTCCATCTGCACTGGGAGGAAATCACTGCCTTCCCACTCTTGGGATCACTGTGATGGTATGGTCAAGTTTTATCACTAATCAGTCAGAAGGAAGACATATATCATAGAATCCCAGAATGGTTTGGGTTGGAAGGGACCTTAAAGCTCATCCAGTTCCAACCCCTGCCATGGGCAGGGACACCTTCCACTAGAGCAGGTTGCTCCAAGCCCCTGTGTCCAACCTGGCCTTGAACACTGCCAGGGATAGGGCAGCCACAACATCTAGGACTCTGCAGAAAACAATATTAGTTAGAAAATCAGAAAGGAGAGACACTTACAACCTGCTGCAAGTGAAACAGCACAAAAATACACACAAAGGGAATACTGCCATGGTTCATAACACACAGCGAGTTATTGATACCTGAACCGTTACATCAGCGTGATTAAGAATAGCTTTGTCTCCTCTGGCAGGCAAAAAGGTATTAGCAAAGGAAGCACACAGGTAATGTTATTATGCAGCAAAGTAATCAAATACAGCTCTTCAAAGCAGAGCAGTCTTGGTGCCTCCTGGCGCAGAGTCCTGCTATCAGCAGCGGGTACCTGAGAGCTCTACTACCCCTGGGAAATGCTAAGTGCTTGGGAGCCTTCCTGTCCCCTCCAGTGATCCCCTCATCTTCCCAGCCCCATTTCAGCCCCATTTCCCTGCTCCAGAGGGCAGGGATACTGGGATGGAGCAGCCTGGCCTCTCTGGGTCCCCTTTGGTAAACACATGCATACTCCTGGCACCGCAGTGCAATCAGAAACTGGCTTTGCAGCCCCCCATCCCTGGGCACTAGGAATGATTCATCTCCTGTCACAGCAGTGACAACCAGCTTGATGGCTGTATCGGTTAATACTTCCACTTTGATCTCCATTAGGATCCTGCATGCACTGGGCAGGCACAGCCTTTACCTGCACTTCTTAGTGATGTGCCTTTCTCTTCAGGCTCCAGCATCATGCAAGAAGACTAAAAACCCCCAGCTTCATCCTGCATTTGTTGATTCCCAAGATAGCAGCTATCAATGGCTCCCTCAGACAAAGATCTCCATGTGTGCCTGCAACAAAGCCTTCAAAATGGGACAGATGATGGCAACGTGGGAAGAGAGAAATAAAACCTGTTTTGCTCCCCCTGTGTGTTTGCAAATGATGGATGGAAACAAACTCAACATAATTTAGCAACAGATCGAATGGCATGGAATGAGCAATTTCTGGCATGGGCTCTGAATTCCAGGTCCGAAAACTTGGATACAGAAGGTGCACTGTGCAATGAGAGCTAGGGAAAGTTGGACAGCATCACATCAGCTCAGTGAGCTGAGCAACAGGGGTGTCATTTGGGGCACTTCACCTCAGAAGTGCTGTCTGCATGTGAGTGACAATGCCCATTGTCCTGCTTTCCTCTTGTAGGTGTTATCTGTGACACCAGGAGCAATTTAGGTATTAAAATGTTTCATCTTTTGTGCTAGGGGAAATCCAAGAGCAAAGCAATGTGGAATTCGGCCTGAAGAATTCATTCAGTAATTAAATTAGAAAAGAAAGGATTGCTTTTCATTTGAAGCACACACATTACCATGACAATGCAGCCACAGAGGCAGAGGTGTAGGAGCAGCCTGGCTATACAGAGAGGATTTCTCTCTAGACCAACTTCCAACCCAGCATCGGAGCATGTGGATATATATAGGGAACATAGAACCTGGGCACCAAGGAGTGAGGGTCAGGGCACATGTGGTCGCTTTGGTGGCCACGGGGCCAGTGGGGCAGTCACCTTATGCTCCAAATACATCGCCCCTGCTCAGAGACAAGCAAGGCCAGGCAAAACAAGCATCACTCTTAATGAGAGGAAAAGACTTTGGGGAGAACTAAACCAGGACCTTCTGCCATGAAGGGAATTAACTTAGGAGCAAGGTGCCATGTGTGACTTCTTCACATATTTGAGGCTTTGCTGCCAGTGGAAACCTGCCAGCAAGCAGCCTGAGCATAAGTAAAATGGTTTGGATGTCTCTAGGAGAAAAGCAGACCGCAGCTTGGCACGAAGCTACTTCTGTTGGCAGTGCATAATTGATGTGAAATGAATTATGAGCCAAAAACCAACGAAATGAGGCTGTTCTTTAGGGCACTGCCTCTAATGGGGGCTGAACACTTTCTATTTCTGGCTGAATTATTCTGATGTGAGAAGCGTGACAGATTGAATTGCTGCCCAGCATCTTACTAGGTTTATTTACTAAAAGGCAAGAAGCATGAGAAGACAAGATAATCATACCTGGAGTCTGCCGACCCCTTTCTACTGCCTCCCTCACCTGACAGGGCACTGATTGATACTGATGTTATTGGAGATCCATGAGACCCTTGGCAAATGGACCACTGAGCTGTGTCACTGCAGCATCACCAGCAGATACCCTGTGGCTGTTCCAGCTTCCCTGCTCTTCCTCATCTTTGAGAGAGAATTCAGACTAAATCCCTTCTAATGGGAGGCTGTTGCTTTGCAGACCCAGGGCTCCCCATCTGGAGTGTCCCCAGGCACTTCAGATGCATCCTCACAGCCATGCTCTGCATATGAAATTACATCTGTATGTGGACCCAAAGTGCCCCAAATGAGGAAATATGCTTATTAAAAACATGGTTATTACTTTAAAGTAGCCCTAGAGCGGCATTGTTATCAGCCTGTAATACTGCTGTTTGCTCCCCATTGCCTGTAGCTCTCCTTCAGAAGTCTGAAAAGAACATTTCTTTCCCTGCCTATTTCTTCTTTTGGCTTCACTAAACACTTAGAGGTTAGTAATGGGTCTGTTCAGGACTGCATTACATTGAGGAATTCAGCACTGTGGCAGGAACAGTGTGCAAGCTCTCGGGTGATGCTTTCAAATAACATTGTTCCAGGCTGTACCTAAATCAGTTGCTTAGCTTGGAAAAAAGGGATGGGGTTTTTCCTGCCCTATTTACAGCTGCTGTAGCAGAAAGGTGACTCTTGGCAAAGCAGCTCATCCAATCTGGGCTTTAATCCACAGAAGATCTACAACAGATGGATGCTGGGGAGGAACTCTCTATCGGGGATCGTAGTGATAGGACAAGGGGGAATGGGTTTAAACTTAAACAGAGGAAGTCCATGTTAGATATCAGGAAGAAATTCTTTACTGTGAGGGTGGTGTGGCACTGGCACAGGTTGCCCAAAGAAGCACACAGTGAATGCTCCATCCCTGGCAGTGTTCAAGGCCAGGTTGGACAGAGCTTTGGGTGACATGGTCTAGTGTGAGATGTCCCTGCCCATAGCAAGGGTTTGGAATTAGGTGATCTTAAGCTCTTTTCCGAGCCAAACCATTCTATGATTCTATAATTGAACCCGCTGTGTGTGTGTAACATCCTGGCAGAGCAACAGCCCCATCCCCTGCTTCACCTCCACAGCAGAAATGGGAGCAGAAAACAGGCTGGGCATATTACAACCTGCAGCAGAGAAGGAAAAAAGCAGGCAAAAACCTGACCCAACAGGAAAATGTAGGAGCCTTTTTAAAAAATAGAATAAAAACCAATTAAAATGAATTTAATTTCATTTCATCGCCACTCAAGACTTTCACCCTTGTCCTGTTCTGAAAAGATTCCCCATATTACACAGCTGATGAAATGCTGTTGGTCAGCTTATGTGCTTGTCTCAGAAAGACTAATGCATTACCAACAAACCAACTGTTCTTCAGTTCTCAGGTTTAAGGACTCAGATCTCTCATTTCATTCCAATGATGCCTGGTACAGGATTCAAGTGAGGAAGCTTTAGGATGACAGATAAAGAATAAAGCTGTTTCTTTCATCCAGACACAGATCCCCTAACAGAAATCAGATCTCAGGTTGCACTCAGTCTATCCTATCCCAAAACAATTACAATTAAAAACATCAGCTGTAGAATCAACCAGAAAAAGGTCTTAATGCTGGCTTGCCCATACCTAACATAAAGCCTGTAAGCACTGGGCTATCTGGATACTCCTGTAGGACTTATAATTCCTGACTGTGGGTTGTGTGTTTGTGGGAGGAAGAGATGCATGGTTTTCTTTCCTTTGTTAAAAGCCTTTCTCTCTGGTCATCTCTCATGGGTAAAGTGGATTTCTTCACTATTAAGTTACAAGAAAAGCCCAGGAGAATGAATCAAAGACAGGCTAAGGTAAGCAGTGAAAAGAAGTGATGTTTTTACAAGAAAATAGAGCCCATTTACATCAATGGTTTTGGGAATTTTGGTCACTTTTATGTAGCTAAAGGTTAGGAATGTAAATTTAGGTGCCTACATTCAAACATTTGAATAGTCACAGATTTCAAAGGCCATGTTATCCTGATGCGATAATTTGGGTTGGCAGGGACTCCAATCAGCCAGTCCCAATCCCTGTTCAAAGCAGGGCCAGTTTAGGTTGGGTTGCTTGCCCTTTGTCCAGCCAAGTTGTGAGTTTTTCCAAGGACAGAGATTTCACAACTATTTCAACCTGCTCCAGTGCTGCGCTATTTATGACCCTTGTGAAAAGGCCACAGCAGAAGTGTAGCATTCACCTCAGAAACTCACCTCTTGTGCTCTAAATGTAAGTCCCATGTTTAAGATCTAGCCTACTGCTCCCTTCCCCAAGTTTTGGGAGGCTGACATCCCAGGAGACTTTCATTTAAATACAACCACCAAGGAATTACATCAGGCAGGTATATAAGAGGATTACCCAGTCCATAGGTGACATCTCAAGATAGGGTGGATTGGTTGTGTTCAGTTTCTTCCCTCCCTGTCCACCTCAGGAGCTGATGGTGCTGATTCAGGAGCAGGAACTGTGTGTGTCCTGCTGGCAACAGGGCTCATCTTTGGCTGCCACAAAGTGACTTATGTGTACAACCAGTTCCAAAATTCCCTGTGGATTATTGAGATCACCTTCAGCAAAGCAAAAGCAGCTATTACACATCAAGCAGCAGGCAAGTGGGTTGCTGCTGGGAGCTCAGTGTAAGCTTGCCCAGGCATTGGAACAGGCTGCCCAGGGAAGTGATGGTATCACTATCTTGGAAGTGTTCAAAACTCATGTAGATGAGACCCTCAGTGCCATGGGTTAGTGGTGGACTTGGCAGTGCTGGGGAATGGTTGGACTTGATGATCTTAAAGGTCTTTTCCAACCTGATTGATTCTATAATTTGATGACTGCACCAACCTCCAGCTCAGTCCATCTCCCAAGACAATATGAAAGAACTTAGCTGCAGGATGGAATCAGTGCCCACCACAGCAGTATGTTGAGCACAATCCAGGCATCCAGCATAATGAAGAAACAAACAAGCATTGGTTAAGCTCCTGTACTACCCTGGCTGGTCTTCATCTGTCCAGACAGAAGGCATCCAGCTAATCGACCAAGCAAATGCCCAGTAAATTAAGTGTGGCTTGCATTGTTCTCTATTTATAGCTAAATATGAGGTCTGAGGGAGGAAATTCCCCAGAGATCAGCACCTGCTGTAATGAGTTCAGCAGCCAGCATCCCTCCTGCCTCAGGAGCAAGCCAAGATCTCAGCATCATGAGTGATACTGAACTGCATCTACAAGCATTTGGGCAGCCACTGCTGCTCAGAGCGGAGGAGATGATGCTCTATGCCGCTGGGACAACCTCTTCCTTCCTTCCTAACTGAAACTTCTGAGACCTTCAAAGTCTGCAGCTGGGCACAGTGTATTCATATTGTGACCCAGCAGCCTGTCTCAGCCTCGCTGCTGGGAGGGACGCAATGAATTTGGGAACAGAAAAGGACCCCTGAGTGTCATCTTCCCCGCTCTGAGTTTCTACAGGGAACTTGATGTATTGTCTTTGGAGCATCCCAATGCACTCTGTTTATGAAGAGATGAATTAAACTGCTCTCTCTGTGTAGTTATTGCCACACAGTCTTGTCTGTAAGAGTTGGGGAGGAAAATCTGAAAGAATTTAAACAGATTTTTGCCTTAAACTTATATTTCAATTTCACGTTCATGTACCCAGATGGTAACAAGGCAGTGTTGGTAGCGCATCTCAGATCTGCCATCTATCTTCACATTAACATCTCTTAGCCTTCCCAATAGTACTTTAAGAGTAGAAGAGATCAAATATATGCATATAAATACAAAGCTAAAAAAAAAAGGTCCACAAAATCATTCTACAGCATTGTGAACATGGATGAGGTCTGAGTGAAGCTGCCATCCTCACAAGCATTTTCATTCAGTAGTTTTGTTGGTTGCATGTACAAAATGGTGGGGCAGCAGAACAAGGGTCCATGTCATCTAGTAGGACTCTGTGAAAGACAAAGTGGCTGCGGCTGTTTGTCCAAGTGTTCTTCACAGGGACAAAGCAAGAGCAGGTCTTAAAACTTACTCCTTTTATATTCATATACCCCCACATGGGGAGCCAGCATTTGGGGGGTTACTGTGCCAGCATTTTGCATAGATTAGAATCATAGAATTATAGAATGGATTGGGTTGGAAAGGACCTTAAGATCACCCAATTCCAACCCCCTGCCATGGGCAAGGACACCTCACACTAGACCATGTCACTCAAGGCTCTGTCCAACCTGGCCTTGAACTCTACCAGGGATGGAGCATTTAGCCCTTGGGCAACCTGTGCCAGGGCCTCATCACCCTTACAGTAAAGAACGTCTTCCTTATATTTAACCTCATATCCAACCTTATATCTAATCAGTCCAACCCCTGGATTCAAGTTTTGTGGCTTTTTATGCCTGCTGGCACATGCAGGCTTAAGATTAGTTTTCAAGCCTGAGAGCTATGTATGAGATGAGTTGTATTTCTCCAGTGAGGACGTATGCTGAGTTTTCTCATCCTTTGTGTGACCCTGGAGATTTACTCTCTTCCCAAAGCAGCTGCCACAACAGCTGCCACTTCATACACCAGGAAATATTTCCTAATAATTTAACTCAGCTAATGCAGCTTTTACAATCATTGAACGCTATGGCATAGGTATCCATCTGAACATTACATTCACCCTGGGTCCAACATTGTATAGGCTAATTCCTCATTAAAGAAAGGAACTGAAGTACCAGTGGTTGCTGATTGTGAGCAGTCAGCACACAGGGTAAAAAAGCAGCGTTTGTAATTACAGTGCCAGCCTGCACAGCTGGGGAAAGATTGCTGCCACTGCAGATGAATAGCATTAGTAATATCTCATTTCACACAACGTGGTGAGGGCTGCTAGTGATAGAGAGGCAAATACACCATATCCTTTACAATCTACTGATAGCACATATTCTGGTCCTACAGTGGGTGTAGTGATCATCCCATGTGTCCTTGCAGGAGAGCTGGATTTACCACTGCTTGAAACTAAAGGTTGTGTATCTTGCTTGTGCCAAAGGGAGCCAAGATTTCACCCCATGTCTCTAAATTCCTGTTGGAATGGATGGCTGTGTTTATTCCCACCGTGGATTGGCCTCAGTAATTTAGTTCTTCCAGTCTTCCTGCAAGATCAAAAATGCGTTATCCTCTTTGGACACTGAGGTGGGAATGGGAAGTCTGTAGTAAGCTTTATGGCAGCAAAGGGAAGATACTTGTGCCAGTACCACCCCTGCTTCCAGCATCCATGCAAATGGTGGTGCCTGATCAACATCACTGCCTGTTGACAGCTTGAATATGCTCTAATCTGCATCTGAATGTTGGAACGCTTCTTGCAATGGACTCTGAGGACCAGGAAAAACAAGAGAAATTATAGGTAGTGGATCTCAAACAGATGTTGCTGGTCTGAAAATGAAATTGTTGGTTAGACTGCCAGGCCAGCCTGCTTAAACAGTTGATCAGGATGAATTACCCTGTGCCTGCTTGGTTTAAAAGCTTGGAGTCTATAAACAGAAGAGAAAACAGTGTATGAATGACTTCAAAATCATATGAGGAAATTAATTATCCTTGCAGCAGAGCAATACTTTGCATATCTCATGTGCCACAGTCTAATCAGATTACTTGCATGAGAAACTGGACAATAAAATGGCACAGGCAAGCAGGACCCAGCATCTGCAGATGTCTTCAAGTGGACATTAGGGCTGGAGCCAAGCATCATGATTATTAATGCTGCCATAACTTTTGATGAGATTATGAATAGCTCCAAAAAAAACAGCACATCAGGGTTTGTTTGAACTGAGGTAAGAGACTGCTTTGACATCTAAGGGTCTGTTTTCTGAAGCAAGTGCCAGCTGGCTCCAGACTGATTTTCTTTGCTTGGATTTGGTTCAGTCCTGTTCAGTCATCTCCTTGACCAAGACACCTCACTCTGGGAGGCATTTCTTGCTTTTCTAACTAAATCTGTGACGATCTCAAGGTCTTTCCAATCCTAACTGTTCTATGATTCTATGATTCTGTTGCTATGGGTGTTTTATAGCCCACTGTGCTTCTTCAGTCAGCGTGCTCTTCCTTCTCATTCCGAATGCCCTGGAACTTGCCATGGCACATTTCTCTCTCTCTTGTCCTCCAGGTCAATATTATATCATGCAAACTCCTTCCATCTTTCTTTCCACTTACCCAGCTCACTGATCTTTGTCACTGCTGGTTATTATGAGGGTGCTGAGGCGCTGGCACAGGGTGCCCAGAGAAGCTGTGGCTGCTCCATCCCTGGTAGTGTTCAAGGCCAGGTTGGACACAGGGGCTTGGAACAACCTGCTCTAGTGGAAAGCGTCCCTGCCCATGGCAGGGGTTGGAACTGGATGAGCTTTAGGGTCCCCTCTAACCCAAACCAGTCTGGGATTCTATGATTCTTTTCCCAGGAGCATGAGACACAATTGTAATGGTACCAATTCTCAGCTCTAAGACACTTCCAAAATTAGTGGTTTCAATCCCCTTGCCCATACTTTTAGCAACCCAAACAGGGAGGAACTGCCAAGGCTGAGCGCACAGCGAGCTTCCAAGCGGTGCCAAGTTTTAAGGCTGCCTCCTTGCATCTCCACCCCAGACATGTCCCTGCCCACATCTCAGCAGTGTTCAGCACAAGCTGGGGCCTCATCAATCACCCACTCAGCTTCTGCATCCTCCTGGATGTAAGGAGCTGCTTCAGCACAACCTATCTGACCAGGCTTAAAAGTTACATAGAGCATCTCTTCATGTCCCTCCTTCATTGCCCCATGCACTTATTCCATATTGCATAGAATCATCCTTACTGCTGGATGCTGTTAGGATTTGCAGAGTAGTTTCATTCTTAATATGCTGGGATAGTTGTACAGCTCTGGAAAGAACAAGGAAAACTGATCTTTATTGTGGCTTGTGCTTGTTTTGCAAAAGCCACTGAAATTGTTGTTCCTTCTGTGCATGCAGCCAAGCTCCTGAGTCTCCTGAAGTGTGGCAAAGCACTCACCTCATTGGCAGCCCACAGAAGTGTTCAGGTGAATCCATCCCCATATACACAAGCTGCAAAAACCTGTTCACAATGGGCTAGTTCAGTGTCCGATGGGAATTTAAAGAAGAGCCTTGATGGCTGCAGCTGCTGGTCTTTGATGGAGGGCTTAAAAATGTCATTTTAGGTCTCTTTGAGTTCATAGTAGGTCCCTTGCACTGCTCCAGTGCCAAAGACAAAAATGGACTGCTTCTCTTCCTTATGCTGTCAAAAGGATGCTGCTGGTGGAGAGGGCCTTTAGGCAGTAGGATACAGCCCTGTTTCATGTCCTCTCTAGCCCCAAGCAGAGGTCTGGCTGCTCATGGTGTGAGAAGGGTCTGGCCTGAAGTTGTTTCAAGTTCTTCTCTCTTTTCTTCTGCCTTTGCTGGTTCTCAAAAGTTCTGATGCTCCAGGGCAAGAAAACAAGGAAGCACTGCTCCTTAGCAGTACCAGTCACCAAAGGTGCAGGCAGTCTATTTCCCTTCTAACTACAGGGAGTGCAAATCCTGTTGTTATTTTACTCCCATTAAATATAGCATTTGTTGAGCACGGAGGCTGTGCCTGGCTTGCTGTGATTACCCAGCTGAGCTCTCCAGCTGAAGCAGAGCCAGAATTGCCCTACTCCAGGTCCATAGGCTTATGCCTGGCCAACATCACTTTGTGCCAGGCTCCTTGGCACAGGGAGAGCCAATGGCTGTCTATGTTGCCAGGATTGCACCAAGCCAGGTTGGACACAGGGGCTTGGAGCAAGCTGCTCTAGTGGAAGGTGTCCCTGCCCATGGCAGGGGGTTGGAACTGAATGAGCTTTAAGGTCCCTTTCAACCCATGATTCTATGAAGCCAGGATCTGTGATGCTGTGCTTCACAGGGCCAGGAGGCCTTATAGGGTGGTCCAGGGCAGCGGCAGCAGCTGTGGGACTCTTCTGACTTAAGGGGAGATGAAATGCAGAGAAGAGCTGTGTGATGAGAAGGTGAGGCTGATATCTGAGTACAGCACAGGCAAACTCAGTCAATCTCATGGAAATACAGGTCTGAGAAGCCAAGCACACACTGGAAAGGAGATGAATCAGAAGCAGCGACAGCATTTCCCAGGAGTTGCTTTACTATTATCCAAAGCCACCAGAGCAGAGCCTGTCACCCACCCACCCATGGCTTACCCTCTGCTTCACGTGGGTGGAGAAGTTCCTTTGCTTGTTCTTAAATCTCTCAAGAGAGCCTGTGTCAGGGAACTCTGCCTTTAGATGGGAGATTTCATTAAACAAGCCTTTTTGGACCAGTGGGAAGGGCACAAACCAGCTGAGTACAAAGAGAAGCCTTTGGCTGCCACAGGCTGTGTGCGCGGAGGGATGCCAGCCTCACTGAGACAGGATCTTCTGACCTTGATCCAGCGAAAGAGAACAGAAGTTCATGTTTAATACTTAGAGATGTTCTTCCTCAGAACAAACTGCACATAGGAGGCTTTTCTGCCTCCAGCACTAATCACCCATCCAGATACAGTTCTGTACCTGGGTAAGTACAGGGTACACATGAGTGAGTGTTGTCTCTTTGAGGCAGCAGCAGCCTGGCCATGCCACCTCTACTCACACCACTGTGGTGAAGTCCAGGGGGATACATGGGAGGAAAAGAGAGCAAAGATGGGCCTTAGGAGGCCAAAATACATGACCTGCATTGCTGGGAATGCAAGAAAATAACAGAGAATAAAAGAGCAATTATAAGCTAAGATGACGAGTTCCTCCTGGGAGGATAGAGCATCCCAGGGGAGCTGGGCCTTAAAAAATGGTTTGCCTTTATCTCTTCCAGAAGGTATTGGCTTACATTTGCCAGCAGGAAAGCAGCCTCCCAGATAATTCCATGGCCTGAATTTGTACAGAGTGGAAGCCCAGCTGGGTTGTTTCCCTTTTCAGCATGTTTCTTTAGTACATGGGCATTTTTTCACCACTATTATCACTGTTTAGTGTATGACAGATCTGCTGGAGTGCCTCGCAGGCAATTCTGATTCTCTCGGGGACCAGCTCTGTTTCCCTGCTAGGGACAGAAAACCCCATTTTCTCCATCTGTTGGGCACAGAAGGGCTCTTTTTGTACCCACAGATATCATTTTCCCACATTTGATTGCTTTGTTTTATAAGCCTGACATGATGAGGATGTCCCTGTTCCCCTATGGTCTGCTATCAGCATCTGAGAAACATCTGGCTTTGCCTTGCCCTAAGATTTCCAACTCTGGACAAGTTCCTTGGCCACACATTACTGCCTCTTCAGGCAGTGCTGCCCTCACCAGGTGCAGCGTTAACACCTTTAGGTTATATCTCTCATTCCTTTGTACCCACTAGGATTTCAAGGTATTTACTGGACCCTAATGTATGAGACCCACTTGTGGATTGTTGAAATAAATGTATCTTAGCTCCTTCAGCACAATTTGCTGCAGTACATCCCACCTCCATTTCAAAGAGGATGAGGATGCCAGCTCTGTCTTGTAGGTGGGGAAGCTGATGCGTAAAGATACCAGCATCATTTTGGAACCAGGTCTAAAAGCAAAGTCTGAGACCTTGGAATCCTTTGGCCATGCTCTGTCCCTCTGACCCCTGCTCAGACCTTGGGGACCTGCTCATCTCTCGTCCAGACCATGATACTCCTCTGTTTCCTCACTCCATGACCAATGATGTTAATCTCTGGTGCTCCCTTTGCCCATGTCACACAGCAATTTGTTCCAGTACCAAGCCTGCTGTTTGCACAGGCCATTCATTAGGGATAAGTAGAGCAGGGAGCAATGAATGTTGCTAATTGCATATAATTACAGATCCCAATTATCTTATGCTGTATGTGTGTGTCTGTTTATAGGGCAATTACACAATAAATAGCATGCAATTAGAGTGATCTATGCTGAAGGGCTGCACTTGTCACTGAGTGCTGAACTGGATGGAGTCCAAATGGGGATGCCACCTCTTTTCATTGGATTTTCCCCAGAATCCAGATCTTGTCAGGTTCTTCAGCTTCAACCCTGAGCATCAAAAGTGATTTTCATGAGCTTGTCTTGTTATGCTGCCCCTGCAGCAAACAGATGTCTCAGTAATGCAGTGTCTCTACTAACTATCCCCTTCTCTTAGCTTTCCTTCTCCTGTTGTTCCTTTTCTCTTGGCTTAAGCATATGTACTGCTCAGAACTATCTGTCAGAGCTTTAGGTCAGGGTCCTACTAAAACAGGGTTTTGATGACAGCCTGAGGAGGTGGTGAGTGATTAGCTGATGCCAGATCTTCACACTGTTCCCTGCATGAAATGAGTGTGCAGATCTTGGTCTGGATAGAAAAATCCACAGTATGTATGTGCGGTTACATTGGGAGTCTCAGGGGAGTTAAAGTGGTTTCTCTCCTGGTCCTGCTTGCTAGAATGGAAGAGGTTATCTGTTTTTATAGTGCTCTGAAGAAGGGTAAACTGGTTGGAGCTCCAAAACACTGGTTCAATATGAAAGGCAGGAAGGAAGCATTCCCTACTGCTGTCTTTTCTCTCAGTTCAAAGAATAAGCAAACCTCAAGTGCCCACAATTGACAGTCTAGCACTTTAGCACAAGCGGCATCTTTAAGCCGTAGAGATGATGTTGGGTCAATAAAGTCTCTGCTAAGAATAGCTGTACAAATATTGCTTCAGGCTTCCTAGAGCGTTTACCTGTGAGCTTCTCACATCCTATCTAGTGAGGTTACTCAAACAGGCACATTGTTGAATACAGCCACTCTTTTGTCTGCCTATGAAAGCTAAACCCCAATTCATGTTGAACTTTGGATGCATCACAAGAATGTGTCGGGTGAACTCTGGCTGTGAAATCTTCCTGCCTGTTCCTGAGGCTGGATAAAACCATGATATGGTTTCAAGGGTTTTTTGTTTTCTACTCTGAGATTTTACTGCATAAATCAGTATCTCAGCAGAGTTTGTAGCACAGAGGTGCTATTGCTGGCAAACTGAATGGCACTGAGAGCTGGAAACACTTTCCACCCAGTGGAAAGGTGGTACCTTACTATCCTCAGGGAAGCTTTCTTTTATAAGCACTGAATGGCTTTGCCAAGAACGAGAGAAAATAAAAGGGCATTAGGAATGTTCTAGAAACTAAGAAAGCCTTACTGAAGATACCATGAGAGGGTTTAAAGGACACCGGTGCAGCTACTGTCATTGTGTACACCAGAATAGGAAGTGGGTTAATATCTCATGTTAGACTGAATTTTCTCCTTGAAACTCTCTAGACTGGGGGTTTCCTGTCCCCATCCCAGCCTGAGCTGCTGAGGTGGAGTCACCATCCCTGCAAGTGTTGGTGTAGACGTGTAGATGAGTCCCCCAGTGCCATGGATTAGTGGTGGCCTTGGCAGTGCTGGGGAATGGTTGGACAGGATGATCTTAAAAGTCCTTTCCAACCTTGTTTATTCTACGACAGTGACATGATTCTATGATACATGGTATCATAGAATGTCCAGCCTAGAAGAGCTGGACATGGGAGGCTCCATGGATGTAAGATTTATGGTCTTGCCAGAAAATGTCCAGCAAGGGATTTATTCATGAAGCCTGAAGCAGGTAATGTCCCTCTTCAAGGAGCTTATATTCACTGATTACAGAGGGAGAAACCACCTTTCTTATTCTACCTGTAGTGTCCATGCTGTCGTGATTTTAGTGATTCAAACACCCATCCTCTGCTGCAGTGATGCCTTCCCCTTTGCTGCGCAGACAGTGGGTCATTATCTGATCAGAGCCAATTTGTCACAGCTCAAGGCTGGAAATGGCAACCTAGACATGAAAGGGTTTATTGCTCATGCCCAGCAAAATGTCACACACCTATTTGTGCAGTGCACATTCCCACAGCTACCCCAAAAACCTTGGTTTGGGGAGAAAGTTGGGTGATGTGGGCATCATGCTTGTCTGGGAAGAAAAACAACCGCATTCTCACATTCCTACAGTGCAAGTATTTGGAAATCATTAAAGTGTCAGCTAGAGACTGTGTTGAGCATCCACACTGACGTGTTTGCAGGGCCCATTTGGCAGGCATTTCAAAACAGGGGATAAAAAAGGCATTTAATTTTTTGGTGTTTCACAAATCCCAAAGGAAAGAAAATCCTGGCAATAAATGTTTCTTAGAAATCAGCTTTGGCTACTCTAAGCCGTTCAGCTTTCTGAATTTATAACATCAAAGGGTTAGGAAACGCCTATGAATTCCTCCATTTTGGAGACAAAAGAGACAGATTTCATAGAATCATAGAATAGTTTGGGCTGGAAGGGACCTTCAAAGGTCATTTAGTTCCTGCAGTGAGCAGAGGCATCTTCAACTAGACCAGGATTTGACAGGAAGGGCTGAATACAGTCACCCTGAGAGTAAAGCCCAGTGAAGCTCTGTTTGCTAGGAGCTCAGAGATTGTAGGTCCCTCTGAAAGAGTGCCTTCTTCCTGTGCCTCAGCTTTGGTCCTTCACTGTGAGAAAGGGCAACAGCTCTTGCATCACATCGCTCAAACCCAACTCTCCACTGAGTGAGAAAGGAATCCCTACAGCATCCCAGGCTTTGCCCTGACACTGCTGCTGGTGATTGGTCATGTTCCATGTCTCATGTGTTGGACTTTTGTTTAATTTTAACTGCTTTAGTAGGCCTAAACCCAGTCAAATATAGTCCTGTATTATAGAAGAAAATCTTTATCATCATTAGAAATAGAACACAGAAGGTTCCAAGGAGATCTCATAACAGTCTTTCAATACCTAAAGAGGGCCTACAGAAATGTGGAGAGAAATGTTTTACAAGGGCATGTAGTGACAGGACAAGGTGGAATGGCTTTAACCTGACAGAGGGGAGACTGAGGTTAGACATTAGGAAGTTCTTCCCTGTGAGGGTGCTGAGGCGCTGGCACAGGGTGCCCAGAGAAGCTGTGGCTGCCCCATCCCTTGGCAGTGTTCAAGGCCAGGTTGGACACAGGGGCTTGGAGCAACCTGCTCTAGTGGAAGGTGTCCCTGCCGGCGGCAGGGGTTGGAACTGGAGGAGTTTTAAGGTCCCTTCCAACACAAACCATTCTATGATTAATATGAAAATGAGTAGTGGCTTACCATGAGGTTATAACTATGACAGGCATCTTATGTCATGCATGCTTTAGTTAAGCTAAGTGGAATTTAGGTGATGGACAAATACTGGAGGTGAGAGACAGAGATGGTCAGGACTTTCCGTGAGAAAAATGCTAAAAGGCCCAGCTTGCTGCTAAGTACCACCAGACATCCTGTTCACCTTATTTAGACTAAGGTAAGGTTGCAGGAACATAGTTTATCTGGAGTTCAATATTTTGTGTAATTGAATAAGATCATAAAAAAAAAGGGATCTTACACTGAGGCTGAGTTTCTTTAACCCATGTCATAGAATCATAGAATCATAGAACGGTTTGGGTTAGAAAGGATCTAAAGATCATCTAGTTCCAATCCCCTGCCATGGGCAGACACACCTTACACTACACTATGTCACCCAAGACTCCGTCCAGCCTGGCCTTGAACAATGCCAGGGATGCCCTTGAGAGATTCTTATTTGCAGCATCTGATCCCTTCCTAAATCCTAATCTCTGAGTTTAACTGATGCAAGGCATTCTTCCTCAGCAAGGATTCCCTTTAATGTCTCTGAATTCATCTTTATTTGAGTTTATGTCTACATTATTTTCATTATACAGTCACACAGACTCCATTTGCATTGATTCCCGACAGACCAGCACATCAACTCGCTGTGTCACTTCTGCAGCACGTTGCCCTTTGCTGTGTGGTCAGACCATTAGTTAACCTACTCACCTGCTCCCATGAAAGCCAGCTCTCTTTGTGGTGGTTTAAGCGAACTTCGTGGCTTCCCAGCTAACATTTGGGGGTTAACACATCTCTTGATGCCAACCTCCTCAAAGCAGGAGACAGTCTTCAAGCACAGGAGTCTGAGATGAGCACACAGCTGCATGTTTTTATTCATACAGGCACTGCTGTCTGTCAAACACACATAATTGGATATTTATCCATACATTTGCATGAGGAACCACAGGAACTGCCTCCAGGAGCACAGACCCTGCTTTTCAGGAGCTTCCTTGCATCCCTTCTCCCAGTCTCCGGAGCTTCCTAGAGGATGCCTCTGTACCCAGATGGTCACTCTGTACCCAGAGCAGTCATGGCTGCAGAAAAGTGAAAAGTGAATTATGGTTAATAAAGACAATGGAGAAAAGAACAGTACTTTGTCCTTGTGGCATCAGGCAATTACTACCCAGCTCATTTTGGAGGTATATACTTTTCTCCTGATGTGGAACTGGAGAGCATCCTATACCACCAGTATTCACCTTTCAGCCCAGGAGCTCTCTTTTAATCCTGGTGCTCCATGGCTGCCTCTGGTGCATGTTCAATAAATATTTAAATGCTGGAAGAACTCTGTGCACTTCATCTTGTAAAATCACGTTGCTGTCAGCATGCTCCTCCCATGCAGTGCTGGTGGCAAAGTGCCTTATCTTATCTTTCAGAAGAAAGATTTTTTGACTCCCAGCTGTATTCTCTCTTGTTCTTTAGCCAGGCTTTCAAAGAGACACACACAAACAACCAGCTGCTAGATATTTATGTGGAACATTAGCCTTGCAATTAAAGAGAGATAAAAGAAGCTCTACGTTGGGGTTCTTCAGAGTTTTATTACTGCCTGTTCTGCTCCATCGATGAGTTTCTTTGCAAAGTGACCTGTATTAGGGGGCTCAGCTGCAAGCAGGTCCCATTGATCACCAGCTGCCTAAAGAATTATCCATGCTAAGCCATGCAAGTAAAGTCATGCTGAAGGTTATGAGTGACTCCCAAATCCTATCCATTGCTTCTTCCTTCTGGGCACATGAGCACGGTGGAAACAAAGGCTGGAGTTGAAGCCCATCTACAGAGACAGAGGCTACACTCTTATTGTCCTGCTAGTGGGTTACTCATTATGTCTTAGGTCTGAGAAGGACACAGTGTTGGTACCTCCTGCTTGGGTCGGACTGATCCATATTCTCATTTCAGCCTGTATCCCTTCTGGTCAGGATTTAGCCTGCCAAATCTCAGTGTTGGAAGCACTTTCTAAGCAGTTATCACTTAATCCTAACCAAGTTCTTGCGGGCCCAACAAGGAGAGGTAGAAGGAATGAACTTTGAGGACCATGACTAGCAATGAAGTGCAGAGCATAGAATATGCTATAATGTGAACCATACGCCAAACAACTAGGGAAGGCTTTAAAAGAAAAATAAAGATTGTAAGGATTAGGATATTTCTCTAGATTCTTGTGGTAACCGCATTCGCTGTGATGCTGTAGTTGAGGGATCAGGAGTTAACACATCTCCATTCTATGATTCTATATTCTAATTTCAGAGAAGGGAGTGGGAATGTCACTGCCTTGCTCAGTACTCTGCATCCAGTTGGTGAGCAACCAGAGCCTGGGAGGAAAGGGATCACCAAGGCAGCAGAAGAGCCCAGCCTGCTGTTATGTTTCCAGCATGAAGAATGAATCCTCCCATCTTCTACCCAAAGGATGCTTGAAAGGCTCACTAAGGGTTGCCTTGTGGCTGGCAGAAGTTCCTGTGGCACCCAGCAAGAGCCAGGAATGCAAATGACACATTTCCTTAAGCCAAGAGATTTGAGGATCCGTTAGTGTTCACTGCGGTGAGTGGAGAAGGAAAGCCAATGTAAAGCTGAATGTGGGGAAGGAAATGTTTTCCTTCCAGCCTTCCAAAGCATTTCACCACCAAAACCTCACAACGCTCCCATGGTGATTTTGTTATTTCCATTATAACATATGAGGAGAATGAATGACACTGTGGCACACAGAGTGAAAAATATGTTTCCTGGTTTCTATTTCTAGTTCTGTGTCTAGCTACTTGTTTGATCTCCAAACCAGATACTTACCCCAACTAACAGCACTTCATTGTATCTCTCTGCAAAATAGGAGTAAAAAAGAACTGCTCTGTAAGGGGACTGTGAATGCTCCCTTTGCCGCTTTTAAAGCAGTTCTTGATCAGTTTTGAACAATGATGTATGTATCAAAATCATCTAATTATTATTAATTTATACTTCATAAAGTGAGAGCTCACATGGCAAGGAAATGAAGTCAGGAACCGCTCGAGATCTCACACCGTTTGATGTGCTTTCTCTGCCTGGATGGACAAGTAGTTGGTGGTTGGTATCCAGGAGCTTTGCCATCTGACAGGATTTAATTAAAGTCTACTTCTGCGCATCAGGGTGGATGCTCCTACCCCACTGGCATCAGCACAGGCCATAGAACAGGATGGAGAACTGGCTATGAAAGGCCTTTTTGGCTTCCCTTTCTCCCTTGGTCCAAGGCCAAGACATCTCCCTAAGTGCCTGACAACTGCTGAGGATGCTTCTCACTCGCAGCAAGGCTGGCAGCACTCGTCAGGCTTCTCACCGAGCTGTGGATGGACAAACAGCGTTGACAGCACAGCATCAGAAATCGCTGCCTCATGAAAACTGAGATAACTCGTGGGAATAGTTGGTGTCAGTTTTAAGAAAACATGTTCACTGAAAGGATTTCGTAAGCGACACTCTGATTTCATTTTCGTTTGAGTTTTGGGAAATACTTTGCTGTCTTGTCAAAAAGTTTTAGCTATTAATTGATTTTAATTGTGTGAACATACAAGAAAACATACAAAGGTTTATTAGGAAATACATGTTATGTTTTTATCTATACTATTGATAGAACTGTGGAATGGTTTGGGTTGGAAGGGACCTTAAAGCTCATCCAGCTTCAACCCCTGCCACGGGCAGGGACACCTTCCACTGGAGCAGCTTGCTCCAAGCCCCTGTGTCCAACCTGGCCTTGAACACTGCCAGGGATGGGGCAGCCACAGCTCCTCTGGGCACCCTGTGCCAGCGCCTCAGCACCCTCACAGGGAAGAACTTCTTCCTTCTCCTTTTGCCTGGAGAAGAGAAGGCTGAGTGGGGACCTCAGAGCAGCCTTCCAGTATCTGAAGGGGGCATATAGGGATGCTGGGGATGGACTCTTCACTAGGGACTGTAGTGACAGGACAAGGGGTAACGGGTTCAGACTTAAACAGGGGAAGTTTAGATTGGATATAAGGAGGAAATTCTTTCCTTTTAGGGTGGTGAGGCACTGGAATGGGTTGCCCAGGGAGGTTGTGAATGCTCCATCCCTGGCAGTGTTCAAGGCCAGGTTGGACGAGGCCTTGGGTGATATGGTTTAGTGCGAGGTGTCCTTGCCCATGGCAGGGGGCTGGAACTGGATGATCTTAAGGTCCTTTCCAGCCCTAACTGTTCTATGATTCTGTGATTCTATAGCTAATCTAAATATACTCTCTTTCAGTGTAAAGCCATTCCCCCTTGTTCTGCCCATAGCCCACTAGCCATTTAGCTGGGTTACAGAGAGTGAATATTCTCCAGATGAGACTTCAGTGAAAAGCTGAAGGAGGTTTTAGCAAGTGAGTTCCAGGACAGAAATTGTTCCCTTCACTTTCTTTCAGAGTCATTATCTCCAATTCATGTGTGGAAAGCAAAGCTTCTAATTAGACACTGCAACGAGTGCATTTTTTATAAATAGCACCAATTGTTCCACTGGGACATTCTCATCTGAATCAGCTCCTATTCAGCTTTGCAGGCTCTGTCTTCCATGTGCAAGGAGGATATGTTTTACTAACGAAACAAGTGGATTGCATGTGACACAAAGGCTGAGAAGTTAGAATGGCATTGGAGAAATCTGTGTTCTGCTGCTGGTTGATATTGGTTTCACCTGCTGTGTCATCCTGAAGTTGCTTAACTTCACCACAATTGCATCCCTTTTTCATTCCTGAGTTCCTGGGACAAAACTACTGGATGAGGGTTGTTGCTACCATGGACCAGTCCCACTCCACATGGGTGAGTTATTGTGATACAAAAAGCAATTTCAGAGGAACTTTTTGGTGCACTTCCTGCTTGGAGTCATGGAGCAGATATTCACTTCAGGCCAGGTCGCCACTGGCTCTGATGCATTTCAGTTGTGGAGTGCTTTGCTTCTGGAGTGCTTTGCTTCTCACTCTGCAGGAGAGAACATTTAGATAGAATTAAGGGGTGGTTTGGGTTGGAAGGGACCTTAAAGCTCATCCAGTTCCAACCCCTGCCACAGGCAGGGACACCTTCCACTGGAGCAGCTTGCTCCAAGCCCCTGTGTCCAACCTGGCCTTGAACACTGCCAGGGATGGGGCAGCCACAGCTTCTCTGGGCACCCTGTGCCAGAGCCTCAGCACCCTCACAGGGAAGAGCTTCTGCCTAAGAGCTCAGCTCAGTCTCCCCTCTGGCAGGTTAAAGTCATTCCTCTGGTCCTGTCCCTACAGGCCCTTGTCCCAAGCCCCTCTCCAGGTTTCCTGCAGCCCCTTTAGGCACTGGAGCTGCTCTAAGGTCTCCCCTTCAGGAGCCTTCTCTTCTCCAGGCTGACCCAGCCCAGCTCTCTCAGCCCGTCCCCAGGGATGCTCTGGAGAGCCCTGACTCTGAAAGCCAATGCAGCCCAGTGTCAGAGGCTGTGTTTATGTGGCAGTGAGTCTGTCACAGAGAGGAACTCTCAAGTGTGCCTGGAGCAAGCGATTCACAGGCTGCTCAGTTTATGAACACATCTCAGCCGGGAGCATGTGTTTAATTGCTCAATGTACTGTAACACCAATCGCTTCCTGCATTATACACTTGCCCCAGCTCTAGAGCTGCCACCTTCTCAAAACAGTCATTTCATGGAGTGAATTGCCTTGCCGTGATTATCTTTTTATGCAATTAATATTTTCTCAGCAAATCATGGAGCATGCTGCCTCCTCAATAGCTAAAGCAATTAATGAGCCCCAGCCAGCAGCCATGGCTTGAATGAGTCACTCTGCTGGAGGAAAAGAGATCATCTTTGCATATTCACCCCTTATGCTGTCATTTGCTGGTTGATATTTTGGCCTGCCGGTACTTGTTTGTTATTCCCATGATGGAGCTGGACCAGGTCTCTAAACCTGCCAAGACAAGAGACTGCATGTTGAGGACCTAGTCATAGAATCATAGAAAGGTTTGGGTTGGAAAGGACCTTAAGATCTTCCAGTTCCAACCCCCTGCCATAGGCAGGGACATCTCACACTAGACCATGTCACCCAAGGCTCTGTCCAACCTGGCCTTGAACATTGCCAGGGATGGAGCATTTACCACTTCCTTGGGCAACCCATTCCAGTGCCTCACCAACCTCACAGTAAAAAACTTCTTCCTTATATCCAACCTGAACTTCCCCTGTTTTAGTTTAGACCCATTACCCCTTGTCCTATCACTACAGTCCCTAATGAAGAGCCCCATTCCAGCATCCTTGTAGTCCCTTCTCTCATCCTGGCAATCATCTCTGCCTCAGCCTTGAAAATCCCAGACTGGTTTGAGTTGGAAGGGACCTTAAAGCTCATCCAGTTCCAACCCCTGCCATGGGCAGGGACACCTTCCACTAGAGCAGGTTGTGCTTGAACACTGCCAGGGATGGGGCAGCCACACCTTCTCTGGGCACCCTGTCCCAGCAGGCTCTCTCCTGAGCAAACAGTGGATGGGGAAGGTGCCTGCTATAAAACCATAGCCCACTTGACTTCTCCAATAGGGTTTATGAAATTCAGAGAGCTACTCTGTGCTCTGCATCTTATTAAATGAGCGCACTTTTACACCCTTCTTCAAAACAGAAAAACCAAACTGGGTCATTCCTGGAGCACATGCTGGGTCTTTTTTTAAACACATATACATCAGCCCTACACATTTTTCAGCACGTGTTTCAGAGGCACATTTCAATTCATTCCTCCTGGTCCAGCTCCATCATGGGAATGACAGACATGTACCCACAGCTTCTACAGACTGCCACAGTTGGTTTTGCTGAGTGAGGTCAAGAAGGCTTTCTGGAGCTGTCTGCAATGCTGCCTTGGTATCTTCCTTATCTGAGAGAGCTAATGTGGAAACTTACAGTGTACAGTTGAAGTACTATGAGCCTTTAAAGAATAACCCAAACACTGAATCTCTTTTGTCCCCATTTACCCATCTGATTCTATGTGAAGTTGCTTTGAGTCCCCTTTCCTCTCTACTGACTAAAGAGATAGCTTTGTCATCGGCATGTTGTTTGGGTTTTCTGTCCAAGCAGCAAGAAATACGAGTTGTAAGGGGGGCATCTGAAGGACTTGAAGGCTTCTGGCTTAGCTCAGGAAAGCAGTTGTGTATATATGTTAAGAGGGATGGAAACCTTTGTACATCTGCAAGAAGCAGACATGCAGAGAGGAAAAATAGCCTGATGTGTTGTGGTTGATGAAGAGTGGGAAAAACAGAAGCTTAAGGAGCCTTGGAGGCAGGGGTCAGGATTGGGGATTTGAAATGCCAGAAAAGAGATTAGGGAGCAGGCAGCAAGGGCAGGAGGCTAAGTGTGGCTGGAGAGTTTGTGGAAAGCGTCACTAAAGCCTGACAAGGAAATCCAGGCAGAAGAGGCACAAGTTGCTTGGATGGTTATTTAGCTGGCAAGAGGAGGAAGACATGAAACTAGAAGAAAATAACAATGGAAAAAGACCCCAGAATCCAAGTACTGATGGTTCAAATCCCCTTTGTGACCCACTTTTGTATCTTTTTTGTCCTAAGATTGTAATGTCACCTCTCCAAAGTAAAAATAGAGGAAATGGACCTAAAAAGGAGCAAGGGGCCCTCAAAATCTACTGATCACACCATTCATGTGTTGAAGCTTTGATTTCAGTGATGAGAACGCTCCAGGTCCACCAAATTGTTGTGTGGCTTTCAGTCTGAAGCTGCTGGCCATCATTTTACTCAAAGAAATCCCTCTGGATAGTTTGGAGATTTCTTTTGTAGATGGGATTAGTGCTGAGTCCACCTCTATTATGGTTTCTTCCACTCAGGAAGCTTGTCTATAGACTCACCTCCACATACAAATCAGGGCTCAGGAGGCCTTGTGATGCCCTTCCCTGGATGCCTTTATTGCTGCCTATTGAACCAAAGATGTCTAAGAAAGACACAGACCATGCATTAGCCTCCTCCTTTCCCCAGCAATAAGCAAGATCCAGCAGAACAATACAGATTTCTGCTTTCCACGTGGCCCTTCAGTTAATGCTTCTTTTGGGAAGGGAGAAAACCAGCCCACCATTATTATTTATTAACATCTACTTCATGCCACATCTGAATTTCTGACCTACATTGTGCTTGCGCAAATAGCTCATGGAAGGAGAATAGTGCCTAGAGTAAGGACTTCAAGTTTAGGTCTATTAATTATTAATTGCTCTATTTATTTATTCAAAGGCCCTGGTGAAATGGGAAAATTAGCTGTGTTCCTTCCTCATGAACTCATTTTCTTGCCTGCTCTCATCTGGCTTTGCATATGTTCTCCACAGAAACCAGTCAAAAAGTGTGTGTGTGTGTGTGTGTGTGTGTGTGTGTGTGTGTTTGTGGAAGGAAAGGGTCAGTTTTTCGCCAGGCAGGTCAGGGCACAGCCACATACATGCTTTTCATACACCACTTTGTGGAACAACAAGCTGGCAGACAGAGTGAAATATTAGCTTCATTTCCTGCAGGTCTGAGTTTAAAGAAATAGAAGCCAAGGATGAAGTGGCTGAACTGACAACACCAAAGCTACAGAGACTCTGTCAGTCAAAGAAAGTCTTCCACTGTAGTGATTTATTAATCTGGAAGATGCTGAAGAAGATCCTTTTCTGTAAGCCCCCTTGGTTGTTCAGGGTTTGGAGGATGAATCTGTGCCAAGCAGTGACACTCTTACATCATCCCAGCATATTCTTCCTCCATTGTGTGTTCAGTTTCTTGGTAACCCAAAAGAGCAGGAGTCCATAAACTTTCCTTTTGTGCTTTCCTTCACATCATCTGCAGCAGACTGGTGTGTCCAACAGCAGTGGACAAAACCAGCCCTGTTCTGTGTGTGCTGCAGACGACAGCCATAAAGAGCCTCCCAGCTCAGGCAGGACTGGGAGCAAACCCTGGCTGCACATCTCTGCGAGCCCAATGCTCCTGCAATGTGCTGCTTGAACACTGAAGGGAAGAAACAGCTACTTCTGGACAAAGCTTCAGGGACTGCTCTGAACACACATCACAACAGGGAACAAAAAGCCCCATAGAAACCAAAACCTCTGGGTGCTTTCAGGGAAGAGGGGCAAACCCACATACCTTGGTAGGGCTCTATTCAGACCTGCTCTGAGTGTTCAGGTGGAACCTACTGATGTTGACATCCACACACATTTCCTGGGCATGAGAGCACTGTATTCCTGTACTTAGCACCACCTACAAATCCAGGAAGAGTAAAGAAATATTCTTGTGTCTCTACTTGCATGTAACTTGATGTAGCTTCAAGGCAGACAAACCAGCTGCAGGTTGGTGGCATTCAGACACTTATGAGGCTGTAGGCATCAGTATCAATAATCCTCATCTCTCTTCTCCAAACAGCTCCTGGAACATAGAATCATAGAATCATAGAATAGGATGGTATTGGAAAGGACCTTAAGATCATCAAGTTCCAACCCCCCTGCCATGGGCAGGGACACTTCACACTAAACCCTATCACCCAAGGCCTCATCCAACCTGGCCATGAACACTGCCAGGGATGGAGCATTCACAACCTCCTTGGGCAACCTATTCCAGTGGCTCACCACCATAACAGGAAAGAATTTCCTCCTTATATCCAATCTAAACTTCCCCTGTTTAAGTTTTAACCCATTACCCCTTGTCCTATCACTACAGTGATACATCATCCAGCTTTCAACCCAGCATCACACACACTCCTTTATTCTGGGTTTAGGAATAATTTTTCTTTAGGTGCACTATATTTCCCCTCTTGTAAGCATCTAGGTACTGCTGCTGCATAAATACTGCCCGAAGGGCTCTTCCTAGAAGGTCCTGGGATATAGCTATTTTCTTCTTCTCAAGCATTGTCATACTGAGGAGATAAACATGAGGTTTCTATCCAGAGTCCTGTCCAGCTCTTTCTTTTTGGGTGCTCTGGCAGCTCAGATGAGAGGAGATAGAAAGTGATCCTTTCCTCATTGTGCTGCTGACAGCCTGAACTCCTCTCCTTCCTCTTCCTGCCACATCCTGCCATGCTCCATTGACCCCAAACCCCACCAACTGCTCCATCAATAAGCTGTTTGCTGCCTGTGGCTCAATGTATCATCATGCTGCGAGGAAAAAAAAAAAAAGCAGCCACACATCCCTTTAGCAGGCTGCTTGTTTCAGTGTTTTAACTGTGCACAGAGATGCCCTGATTAAGTTAAGGGATTATATCCATCCCCCAGTGAGAGTGCAGATAAAGACATAACTGCAGGCAATGGTAGTGTGAAGATGTGCAGACAGGGCAATAGATAGGAACAATAGCCTCTGAAAGCAAAGCAGAGGAATAATTTCAAGGCTAAATCACATACATTTGCTTCCTTTAGAGGTAGTTAAGGCAAATGATGTGGTGGGAGCAGGTCTAGAAGTCTCAGAGGCAGATCCTGGCTTGTTTGGTGTTTAGGCATGGAGCTGGGTCCTTCCTCAGCTCTGGGCTTCATGCCCCATCACAGGACTGTGGAAACAGCACCCAGCCACCCAGTGCCACAGCAGCTCAGGCATCCCGTCTGCAGAGCCGTGTCAGGAAGGACACAGAGCGTCTCACAAACCTTCACCCGCTGCATTGGCCACACTGCTCTGCGGTGCTGGAGGTAAAAATAACCAGTGCTGACACACACAGGAAATACAAAGAGAGGAGGAGGCTTAAAGGTCAAAGTAGCAACAAGCAGCAGCAAACTCCACACCATCTCCTTACAGTCTACAAATAAAGATAACTTCTTCCAGGCCGGAGTGGTGCATCTTCTCCCTGCTCATCTTGCAGCCTCCACACCTTTCCCCATCAGCAAGCTCCAGCTTCTTCATTGAATCATAGAATCATACAGTCAACCAGGTTGGAAAAGACCTTTAAGATCATCCAGTCCAACTGTTCCCCAGCACTGCCAAGGCCACCACTGACCCATGGCACTGAGGCCTCATCTCCACAGAGTGTGCACACTCACAGGGATGGTGATTCCAGCCCTGCCCTGGGCAGCCTGTTCCAATGCCTGAGCACCCTCTGGGGCAGGAATTGTTCCTCAGCTCCATCTAAACCTGCCCTGGTGCAGCTTGAGGCCGTTTCCTCTTGTCCCATTCCTTGTTCCTTGGGAGCAGAGCCCAGCCCTTCCTGGCTCCATCCTCCTGTCAGACAGTTGTAGGGAGCAATAAGGTCCCCCCCTGAGCCTTCTCTTCTCCAGACTGAACACGCTCAGGTCCCTCAGCCCTTCGCCATCACACTTGTGCTCCACACAAGTCTTCCTTCCCACCCACCCCTTCCCCACCCCTGCATGCTGGTACCTCCTCTTGCTTCTGCAAACTCAGTTTCCCTCTTGGTCAGTGCAATCCCTCCCTATACCCAGAAATCACCATCGAGCCCAGAATGCAACCACCAGCACCAGGGAGCAGACACTCACCCACGGAGCACACAGACTGTGATAAACTGCAAACAGATAAATACAAGAAGCACCATCCATCACAGCAGAGAAGCCCCTAACGTCTGATGCAAGTCTGTGCACCTCTGCTTTAACCCAAAGGCAGATGGTTGAAAAGCGGGGATGTTGGATGCGGCAGTTCCAGTTCAGACCTATGCTCATTTCTGATGATAACAGCAGTCTGCAGAGGTGTTGGGCTGAACAATTCCCAGCCCCTCATTTCGTTTCAGATTGTTTTGCATCCACACCATTCGAGCCTGTGGATGTGGAACTGGTGAGTAGGCGTTCTCCCTCTCACTGCCTGTATGCTTGAGACGTTTAAGCTGAAGAATAATGACTAGCAGAAGGTGAATATTGAATCTCATGCCTCTGGTATCAGCATCCAAGCAAGTAATAACTCATGGTAGATATAGTGCATCTCCAAGAGGTTCTAAGTATTTTCACATTAGGCTCCAAGGTAGAATTGCTTTTCTTTATGGGTTTTGGTTGGGGTTTTAAGACTTTTTTCTGATGGGTCCATGTTTTACTCAGTAGGTTTCAGGTGGGAAGCAGGGGTTGGAGTATCCCTCGCCACCACTACTGCATGGGGGTGGTTGCACCTTCCACAAACTATAAATCTGGATGAAAGTACATTTCTTTCACAGGATTTTAAAGAGAAATCTATGAGCTATTCTCTGTGTCCATGCATGGATGTGCGTGAACACACAGGGAACAAGGCCAGTGGGCTGTAGAAGCACGGCACTGCAGTGCATGGCCCATATGCAGTATAACCATGTAGGAAAGCAGTTTGATGGGGAAAAGGGAGTTGGATTTGCTACACCTTAAATGTCATTTTTTAGCAGGGAGAGGTTTTCAGGGCTCTGTGTAGGCTACATAGAGGAGAGAGCCAGGCACAGGGGCAGTCTGCCTTTGGGGAATATCAGCATTCCATGGACCCTGCTGGGAAACAGGGAGGAGGAAGCCCCTGAAACAGAATGGGGTTTCATCCCATATGTCACCAGCTCCCATCTCTGCTGCAGCAGCTTTCTAAAGAAGAAGCCACAGAGTTTCCCATAGCAACCTTTTTTAGTAACAGGCAAAAAGAGCATCGGCTGCCCCTGAAGACACCAGAAGAAGGTCAAGCTGCAGGAAGAGCCTTCACGCTTCACCCTCCTCGCCTGCAATTTACTTCTGCTCTCACAACAACCTATGCCTCAGCTCTGCTTCTTGTCCTGCTTCCCATCTCATCCCCTTAGACAGCAGCCTGTCAGTGCTGCTGTGGTCAGGAGCAAGCCTCAAAGCACTGAGTGCTACAGCATCTCTCTTCATGCCTCCTCCACCCCTAAACCTCTTGGACATCCCCCATTTCTTCCATTGTGGGTGCTCACCCTTCTTTCAAGGATAAGCAGGGGCCAATCTCAGTGCTGACAGACTGGAGAAGAGAAGCTGTGTGGAGACCTCAGAGCAGCTTCCAGTGTCTAAAGGGGCTACAAGGATGCTGGAGAGGGACTCTTCATCAGGAACTGGAGTGATAGGACAAGGGGTGATGGGTTTAAACTGAAACAGGGGAAGTTTAGATTGGATATAAGGAAGAAGTTCTTTCCTGTGAGGGTGGTGACGTGCTGGCACAGGTTGCCCAAAGAAGCTGTGGATGGGTTAAGGGCCATAATAGAGATCTGGATGGTTCCAAGGGGAAAATTAGCAGAGTAACTGTAACTGCTTGGGATGAAACAAAGCAAAATACGAACATCTTTTTCCCTTCTCCTCACATATGTACTTTACATTTTTAATAAAGACTGGCTTAATTTTTAATTGTCTTCTATTTGTTTCCTAAGCCTGAAACTCTACAGAAAATAAATGTGCCATCCAGACCAGACTGCCAAGTACTGCTGACTTTATTTATATAGCCCTAGCACCCTTACTGAGTTACTACTTTGGAGCAGAGCTGGCTCTGAAGAAGCTGTTACCTTGCCCTTGGTGTGAAGGCACTGCTGAGCAGTCCCTATGTGTACCCAAGGCGGATGAGACTGGGAGTGTGGGTTGAATGATGAGTTCTCTCCAAAGCCCTAGTCTATCCAGGGGCCTCCTCTGCATTCATCAGGAGCTCCTGATGTGGGAGGGCATTCAGGGGCTGCCTGGATCCCTGAGGTTTAGACGACTAACATCCATTATATTTCATGCGTTGGCTGGGGATGGGAATCTCTGTCTAGCTTCCCCAGAGGAAACCTACTGCATCAGCACACAGCCTCCCTTTGTCAGAGAGTGAAAATGAAACAGCCCTGGTAGGTCCCTTCTGGGCCATTTCCCTGAGAAAATCCAGGGGGAGATTCTCTCTTCCAGCTCTTTTTTTCTGACGCCTTTTCAGTCTTGAAATTTGGCTTCCCACCTTATCCCTGTGATTCTGTCTCACAACCAACCACACATCCAGCGTCCATATGTTCCTTCCTAAAGCTTTTCGGTGCTTCCCTGGTTTAGTGCTGTCATTTCCAGATGGAGGTTCCCCTTCCATTCAGTTAGATGCTCTCCCTCCTCCCCTGCTGTCCTGTAGGCTGATGGATGCTCTACTGGTGCTCATGCAGAGCTTACACAAGTGTTGTAACGGCCTCTCATCATAGAATCATACAATGGTTTGGGCTGGAAAGGACCTTAAGATCACCCAGTTCCAATCCCCTGCCACAGGCAGGAACATGCCCCACTAGACCAGGTTGTTCAAGGCCCTGTCCAGCATCTCACCTCATATATTCCTCCTTGAAATGCTTTGCAGCTGTTCTCTGAGCTCAGTCTAGGTTGCCATCATCATTCTGGTGCCACATGTCTTGGTACTGAGGCAGCAGCTCTCATTATCCCTTCCTTCACATCAGTGTGGCTCCTGCCCAGAGGGTTTAATCTGGGCAAATCCAAGCAGGAGGCTCTGAACAGACAACTGTGAGCCCTTCCCACGCTGGGAGTGAGCAATGGGACTGCTGTTGGCTGCTGGTAGATATGACACATAACAAATAAACCCAGTGATTGAAGAGATTATGAGGAAAGGGGCTGAGCTGGGAAAGAATTCCTTTGTGGCCTGGAGGCAGTTCTGTTTGCCTGTGTGTGATCTGTTGACTGCCATGAGGTCCTGTGGATATATAACTCCTTTGCCACCATCTAACACTCACAACACACAGGCAGTTGCTGCTGTAGGCTGAAAGAGCCCAGAGCTTCCCTGCAGCTTGAGGAAGGGGTGTGTTGCTCCCCAAGGGGCACTGCCTCTTAATTACCTCTGTTAAAATGACTTAAATGAACCCTGTGGCTTGTAGAGTCAAGAGGCCTGCTGCTGTGATGCAGAGGTGGACAGGGAAATACTAAGATAGCAGCAAGGAAAGATGGCACATTCCTGCCTGGAAAGGAGAGAAGAAAGCAAAGAAACAGAGGTCCTAGGGGCAGATGAGATGCACACAGACGGGGTCCATTGCCTGTTTGAAAGCACAGCATCTTTCCTCCTGTCCACCCTGCAGGAGCACAGCAAGAGATGCTTACAGCCAATCACATCTCTCCACTGCTGCCACCAGCACCACATTTTGCTGTCAGATGCTACCTGGGGAAGAGCTGGTCACATCTCACTGGTGCAGCAAAGGGAAGGAGAATTGGTGCTTTGATGAGCTGTCCCCAAGCAACATGACCTCAGAGCAGCTCCCATTATCTGCAGGGGTCCCACAAGGATGCTGGAGAGAGACTCTTCATCAGGGACTGTAGTGGGTGAATGGGTTTAAACTGAAACAGGGGAAGTTCAGGTTAAATATAAAGAAGATCTTTGCCGTGAGGGTGCTGAGGCACTTGCACAGGTTGCCCAAAGAAGTGGAAAATGGCAGGGGATTAAAACTAGATAATCTTATAGTCCTTTCCAACCCAAACCATTCCATGATTCTATGGCAAGGAGGGATGGGGCTGAGGACCACTGCCAAGTGCTCCTCTCACAGCATCCCAGTTAGGCTGCTCCGTTTTTCGGATGAATCCAGGCCTGGAGGTTTCAAAGCAACCTGTGAAATGCGGTCATATCTCATGCAGGAGTTTTAAGAGGAGCTGTGTGGATAAATCCCCTGGTCTGCTCTGAATGTCATCAAAAAAAGAGATCCGGAACAGTGAGTCATCAAAGGGTTTGTTGTATTTCCCACAGGAATTGATTGTCTGCTGAGAATTCCACATCAAGAAAACACATTTTGCTTCTACTTCTCATGTCAACCATGTGTAAGATGGGACTCATGAACCTCTGCTGGGTATTGTTAGCCAGGCTCTGTGATGTGCTCCAGCTGCAGGGGATGGAATAGTGCTGGTGTATCCCCGAGTTTCTCTTTGGGATGCTGAGGCTTTGTTCTGGCAGTGGAGCAGTCCTGCTGAAGTCAGCCCTACCATGGCAGCGATGCTCCTGCTGCTCAGCCCAGCTCAGCAGGTGATTCTGAGCTTCTTCAGGCTGAGAACTGCTCAGGAGGGAGCAATGTGCTGTTAATGCTGAGGGTAGTTTTATGAGTTGCTTCCTGCTAGAGCCCCATCCCTCTCTATTAGCCTCCAGGCCTCCCGCAGCAATAAATGCTTCCCTTTCCTCCACCTTCTCCAAGAGGTTCACTTGGTAGGAGCAAGGCAAAGATGCTTCTAAATCCCTTTACTGTTCACAAAAGTGGATCACATCAAAGACAACCTTCCCCTCCATTCCTGAGAAGGAAATGGTGTCACGCTGCAGGCTGGCTCCTCCTTACAGTTCTTTAAATCCTCAAAGAAAGGACCATTTTTCAGTGTTTTCCACACAAAGATTCACACTTTTCCACCAACCTTAATCTGTGGCCCCTAAATATCTTCAGTTGCCAGGGCAGAAACTGCACAGGAACTACACAGTCTTAGTTTTCCTTTGCTTCCTTTCAAGGGTACCACAGGAGCAGACCATGGGCTTCCCTGTGCCTGCAGAACAACAGGCAGAAAGCTGAACCATCCTAGTTTGGGTCATACATTAGGAGGCTCCTTCACACAGCACATCCAAGACTGTTCATCAAGAACAGGGAAGTGTAAAGGCCAAAATGTACTTCCATTTTAATCCCATCATCATTCCAGTAGGTGACTGTGAAGCAGAAGAGAATGGCTTTCTTTCCAGCATAGAAAGCTGAATAATTCAGACACCTTCTTTAGGCCTCCTCCTCTCTTCCCAAGATAATAATCATCCCACATTATAGTGCTGCCACAAAACGAGCCACTCAGGACTTCATCGTATTCACTAGGCTTTGCACTGACAGGAGGAGAAAGCACAGACCCTCTTGCTGTTGGAGTGCAGAGGGAGGATGTTTATGCAGCTCAAGACTGGGGGATCAGCTGGAATAGGAAAAAGACTTGCTGCATCATTCACATGTGATTTTGGCCACATCTCTTCATCTGACTCCTCCTGCAAAGACAGCATTGAAAACACAGCAAGCCCACAGCTGAGTGCTGAGAGAAGCAGAGAGTGGGTGTCAAGGACTCGATGACCACAGTGATGGGGGTGTTAAAGAGTTACTCCACATCTTGCATAACGTGTTCCCAAACCTCCAAGCAGCATGGGAGGGCCAACGGTGCTGAGGACCTCGCTGAGCCCTGCCTGTAGCCAATGCAGAGGAGGTTGGACTAGGCACAGCATAAATTGGGCTAGGCATGGCATGGATTGGGCTAGACATGGCATGGATTAGGCTAGGCACGGCATGAATTATAGGCTGAGAAAGTTGGGACTGTTCAGCCTGGAGAAGAGAAGGCTGCGTGGAGACCTCAGAGCAGCCTTCCAGTATCTGAAGGGGGCCTATAGGGATGCTGGGGAGGGACTCTTCATTAGGGACTATAGTGATAGGACAAGGGGTAATGGGTTAAAACTGAAACAGGGGAAGTTTAGATTGGATATAAGGAGGAAATTCTTTCCTGTTAAGGTGGTGAGGCACTGGAATAGGTTGCCCAGGGAGGTTGTGAATGCTCCATCCCTGGCAGTGTTCAAGGCCAGGTTGGATGAGGCCTTGGGTGATATGGTTTAGAGCAAGGTGTCCCTGCCCATGGCAGGGGGGTTGTAACTGGATGATCTTAAGGTCCTTTACAACCTAACTATTCTATGATTCTATGAATTGGGCTAGGAATGGCATGGATTGAGCTAGGCATGGCATGGATTAGGCTAGGTACAGCATGGATTAGGCTAGGCACAGCATGGATTAGGCTAGGCATGGCATGAATTAGGCTAGGCACAGCATGAATTGGGCTAGGAATGGCATGGATTGAGCTAGGCATGGCATGGATTGGGCTAGGCAGGCTCTGCTGCAGCTTACTTTGCTCCCACCCCAAGTCTTAAACCTGCATGGCCAGAGGTGAACACCAGCACCATGTGCTCTCTAATTCCTGTAATGGGAAGCCTTTTTCTGAGAAGCAGGGATTGATTTAGCCCAGGAGATGAAAGTCTAAGTGCCATAAAATTATATGTGATCAGAACCAGGTCAAATTCATAGCAAGTGTACAGATTACAGTCCTTACCTGACAATTTAAAATCAGTTGATGCCTCCAAGAGAAAGTAATTATGAGGAACAAATGATGAACAAGGGAAAAGTGGCAGTTTAAGGCAGAAGCACACCTTCCCCTGATGTAAGTTACCATAGCTTTACAGCAACTGAACAATACTTGTGCCTTTAAAATATCTTAACTGAGGGGAGCTCTACAGACAGACAATATCAGTAATATGCACACAGGGAGTCTGTGAGTACCTGCACAAGTGCATGAAAAGGGATGAAGAGGCTCTAAAGGGATCTGGAGGAAGTGTGACTCAACACTTTGAAGATGGTTAATGTGGATAGAAACGTTCTGAGAACAAAAGAAATCCTATAATTGTTATAGATCTTTTATCCAATGAAGATAATGATGTATCTAATATTCCTGCACCAAAAGAGCCCAATAAGACAGCAGTATCCAATAACTATCTTCTGTATTCTCAAGGAAACTAGGTGGCATATTAATATCCTATGAGAGTAATGTATTATTCTACTCTATTTGAATTACTCTATTCTACATTAACTACAAAAGTTGTTGAACATCCTTTACTAGAGATGAACATTTCTAAATTAGGACACCTAGATAACAGTCAAAAGGTTTCTAAAAGCTCTCTGAAGACCTCTCTAAATGGTTAATATCAGATCTAAGTAAAAATTTGGGACAACTGAGAATTGCCTGTAAACTGTAAGCAAGGCATTGTTCCATTGCCACTTTTACAGCATAAATGGGATGGCAAGGGGAGAGAGATGAGCAGGACCAGCTTCCACTAGAGCAGGATGCTCCAAGCCCTGTCCAACCTGGCCTTGAGCACTGCCAGGGATGGGGCAGCCACAGCTTCTCTGGGCACCCTGTGCCAGCCCCTCAGCACCCTCACAGGGAAGAGCTTCTGCCTTATATCTAACCTAAATCTCTCCTGTCATCTGCATGGAGTAATCTTCCATGTGTCTGTGCATGATCCTGGCCAGACCTGCAATTCCTGGGAATTATGGGCACCTGAGAAGCTGGCAATTTTTGTGCCAGAACAGCTCTTAAAAACCCTCTTCTTGTTTGACGATGTTCCTGGGGTGCATTTGAAGAAGGCAGGTGTTTTTAAGCATGATCTGAGCCAGCAGGAGAAGCAGGGTGTGCCCTGGGAAGAACAAGGGAATGGTGACAAGTTGGGACTTTGGTTCTCTGTTACCAAGGAAAGCCTAAGCAGCCCGCATCAGTGTGTGCAGTCTCTGCTGGCTGGAGAGCTGCCCATGCACAAGCACCTCTGGAAACTGCCAAAAATCTGGTGCCACTTCTTCCTCTGGCTATTGAGACTGGACAGTTATCAAGCCACTTGGAGACCGTTACCCTTGCAAGGTAAAAGGCTGGGGCCTTTTCTTCCCAGGTATCTGACTTTGCATGGTCCCTCATAAATCAGAATGTCTGGAGCTGGGCCCAGTGATTAAACCAAAGATAAATACAGGTAAATAGGTTGCCTTCAGTTTCATTGCTTAGCCTGCAACTCGAAACAGAGATGAGATGAATCCTTTCCTGTCTCTGCCCCACTGTTTGTGTTGAATCCCTAGTGACCATCCCCTTAGGCAGCATATAGCTACTATGGATTCTGCCACAGAAGAGGCAGAGGTTGTGCACCCAGACATGAGAAATAAGACAGTCCTCATCTCATTTTCCATGATGCTGGGAGTAGCTTTTGCTGATGATGGAAGTGCTGCCACTTGAAAAAGATGCATGTAGAGCTATGCTAATACACTTGCACAGAACAGAGAAAACATCAAGTTTCCAAAGCACTGGGAGGAAATAATCTGTGTTTATGTGTGCAGCACTGCTAGAGAATATGCATCAATCTCTTTCATATATGAGTTCACTTCCTATTTCTTTTGATACTTGCTCTTGTCAAGCTCCAAATAGAGTTTTTCCCCTTTGAGTGCAGGTTCCCTGCTCCCTTCAGGGTCTGAGGGCTGACTTATCTACCCGTTACATCAGCTTTTCCAGGTGGAGATAAACACAGGCCTAAGGAAAAAGCTTTGTCAGCTTTTGAAGGAAAGATTAAATGCAAGCGGTTACTGAACCTTGGGCAGCACCGGTGCCCAACGTGAAGCTTGATAAGCAACACAAATCTCTCTCTTTCAAAGATACCAGTAGAGTGAGAAATCTATCCCACTTAACTGTGGCAATTGGTCTGATCTTCAGGGAGAGATAGTCAATCAGCCACAGCACTCCCAGTTCTCTTGATATGTTTGCATGGTGTGTTCAATCTCAGCAGTTGCTCAGAGTTGTCCTTTTTGGAGCTACAGAAAGAGCAGCCACCAAGCCTGGTGCTTCTAAATACACACTGGAGAGATGCTTGGCCCTTTTGCAGCTTACCCGTCACCCCTGCAGCATCATCCAGGTTTGAGCTATACACACTATGCTCTGTTGAGAGCACATGAAAAGGCAACCAGAAAGCAGGTAGCAAATGCCTATGTTCTTGGATATAATGGGGATGCTTTCCAGTGCAAGAGTGTCACTGGGGAGCTGGAAGGACACAAAGGAAGGACAAACTGAAAGAAACCTCCCATTAAATGTTGCTCAGAGTGGGACTGTCCAGGGCTTTCACTGTATTCATTGACACTGCTTTGAGAGGCTGCTGTAAGACTACAGAGGTCAACTTGCTGCTCAGAAATTACAGCAAAGACATCATCCCTCACTACCAGTGTCTGTGAAACGGGGCTTTACAATACACACCTACAAGATAAGGTGTGTTATGCCACCACAAGTACCCAGGAAGCCTGTAAGTACATAAACAGTAATGAAAGAGGAATACTTTATTTTCACATCTACTCCAAATCCATCAGTCTTTTGACTCAAACTGGTGCCAGCCATAGCATGGGGTAGCACATGGAAGTAGCCTGCTAATGTATCTTGAGCATTCATTTGATTCAGACCTTCTAGGTGGCTCAGCGATGCACAGGAACATGCACTCTCTGGACTTGTAACAGCTTTGCCAAGAATCCAGCCACAGTGAAGCAGCTTCAGGCTTCAGCTGAAGATCTCCCATGCCCCTTGCTGGAGAAGCAGTGCAATAACAGAGCTCCGGATAGCAAACCTGTGAAAGCAAACGGGAGAAAAGCCAAGTAGATGATGAATCTATATCCCCGTGGATACAGAGGTTGCCCCAAACTCATTTGCAGTAGTGAAAATTGACAAAACCGTACAACTTAAAATGCAAAGTAGTACGGGCCTGTCATATTTTGGCACTGATGAAAAACAGGCATATTCTTCTATTTCTAAAACCAGAATGACCACTTCAGAGACTGTGGTACATCAGAAATCACATTAGATGCTCATATGGCATAGTGGGAGATGGCATAAAATGTCAGTGTTATAGTATAAAGGTACCAAAATCAGTATCAAAATAACTAGCTATGTCCTGATAGCCATTTACTGGTCAGGTGTCTGAGAGAGTCAGACCTTCTGAGTAGCTCTTGCACTGAGCCAGTCAATGGCAGGAAAAGAGTAGAGAATAAAGTGACTTCAGCAAAGACAAATGTAAGGCCTTGTACCTGGGAAAACATAATCCAGGAGTGCAGCCCAGGCTGGGATCTGCCTGGCTGGGAGGAGCAATATGGAAAAGGACCTGAGGCTCCTGGTGGACAACAAGCTCAGTAAGAGTGAACAGTGTCTTGCTGTGGCAAAGAAAGCCAACAGGATGCTGCCAAACACCAACAAGGGTATCATAGCAGAGACAAAGAAGTCATCATCCCACCCTGCTCTGCTCTTGTCAGGCCACCCCTGGAATACTGTGCTCAGTTTTGGTCCCTGTTAGGCAAAAAAGATGTGGACAGGCTGGAGAGGGTCCAGAGAAGGGCCATAAAGATGATCCAAGGACTGGGAAGCCACATGAAGAACAGCTCAGAAAGCTGGGCTTCTCAACCTAGAGAAAAGAAGGCTCAGTGGATATCTTATCACCAACCACCACCAAAGGGTGGCTACAAAGAAGATGGAGACTCCTTTTTTACAAGGAGTCACATAGAATAAATGAGGGGTGATGGGTACAAGTTACTGCCAGGGAGATTCCAACTGGACAGAAGAAGACTATTGTTGATAATGAGAAGAATCAGCCATTGGAATAATCTCCCCATGGAAGTGGTGGATTCCCCAACACTGGACACTTATATTTCAGCTGGACAGTGTGCTGGGACATCTAGCCTACGTCACGCTGTTGCCAAGAAAGGTTGGACCAGATGATCTTCAAGGTCTATTCCAACCTGGTATTCTGTGACTCTATGATTCTATGAAGTTAAAAGAGAAGTGATTTTGACTTGCTGTAGTTACATAGAAAAAGCTGTGGTTCGGTTAATACATTGGAGGGAAGGAATGCCATGCAGAGGGACCTTGACGCGCTTGTGAGGTGGGCTGATGCCAACCTTACGAAGTTTAACCATGACAAGTGCAAGGTCCTACACCTGGGTTGGAGCAATCCCAGGCATAGCTACAGACTGGGCAGGGAAGAGATTCAGAGCAGCCCTGCGGAGAAGGACTTGGGGGTGCTGGTTGATGAGAAAATGAACATGAGCCGGCTTCAGTGTGCGCTTGCAGCCCAAAAAGCCAACCGTATCCTGGGCTGCATCAAAAGGAGCGTGACCAGCAGGTCCAAGGAGGTGATCCTGCCCCTCTACTCTGCTCTTGCGAGACCTCACCTGGAGTATTGTGTGCAGTTCTGGTGTCCTCAACATAAAAAGGACATGAAGCTGTTGGAACAAGTCCAGAGGAGGCCACGAGCATGATCAGGGACTGGAGCACCTCCCGTATGAAGATAGGCTGAGAAAGTTGGGGCTGTTCAGCCTGGAGAAGAGAAGGCTCCGTGGAGACCTCAGAGAAGCCTTCCAGTATCTGAAGGGAGCTATAGGGGTGCTGGGGAGGGACTCTTCATTAGGGACTGTAGTGATAGGACAAGGGGTAACGGGTTCAAACTTACACAGGGGAAGTTTAGATTGGATATAAGGAAGAAGTTCTTTACTGTAAGAGTGGTGAGGCACTGGAATGGGTTGCCCAGGGAAGATGTGAATGCTCTGTCCCTGGTGGTGTTCAAGGCCAGGTTGGACAGAGCCTTGGGTGATATGGTTTAGTGTGAGGTGTCCCTGCCCATGGCAGGGGGGTTGGAACTGGATGATCTTAAGGTCCTTTACAACCCAAACCATTCTGTGATTCTGTAAGCTAATGCTACATTAACACAAGCCAGCTGACAATTCCCTCTCGCTGTGGCTTGGTTTCCATCCTCAGGAGCTATCTTCCTTGACAGGAAAAATACGGAAAGCCCGTATTTAGAGACACAACTTTAGATTAGAGACACACATCAATTTGCAATGGCTGAGACACTAAAGGTAAGAGATATGCTGTCCATTGTGGGAGGAATACCACACTTCTCATCCTGTGCTTCAGGTGAAGAAGGAGCTGCAGAGAAAGCCCTCCAAGACCCTGCTCTAAAGCTGCTGCTCACCCTGCATAGTCTTCAGGAAGCCTGAAGAAAGCACACTTTTGTTTGAAATATATTGTATTATTTGGCAAACATTTAATGTGCTCCTAATGGAGCATGAAGTGAGTGGACATATCACTTAACATTTAATTTCTTCCTTCACGCTTTGTCGGTTCGTAGTGATGGCAACTAAGTGACCCAGTGGGAACTGATAATGAAATTACTGTGGCAGCCCAAAACAAAACTGTTTTTAATTTAGGCCCTACATAAATGAACTTTCTGACATCCTTTAGTTTAATTCTTAATTTTCCAAAGATAAAAGCAGCAGCACCAGCAGCCACACGTGTCTGACAACTGCAAAGGTGAAAACAGGTTTTTATTCCAAAGCAATGTCTGCATTCTGTGAGAAATTAACAGATTTTCTAGTTTTATCAGGTTGTAACAAACTCAAGTAATTAAGTAAATAATACAAGCTTGTCTCTGGAATAAGGATATCAACTAAGAAATCAGAAAGGTGAAAATGTGCCTTAAAATGGCACTGAAAACCAGCTAGATGCGAAGGAAATAACCACAGAGGAAACGCTTAGAAACTGCCAGAGATGCCTCTGCGTAAGACTATAAACTGTTTTAAGTCAGTATGTGACAATCAGGACAGAAGGATCATTCCAGGGATGGGGCATCCACAACTTCTTTGGGCAACCTATTCTGGTGTCTCATTACTCTCATAAAAAGATACGTTTTTTTCCCACTATATCTAACCTAAACCTACTTGCTTTTAGTTTAAAACAGTCACTCCTTGCCCTGTCACCCTGGTAAAAAGCTTCTCTCCATCTTTCCAAGGCCCCCTTTAAGTACTGAAAGACCACAATAAGGGAATACGGCAACCATAGAATCCCAGACTGGTTTGTGTCGGAAGGGGCCTTAAAAGTCATCCAGTTCCAACCCCCTGTCACAGGCAGGGACCCCTTCCACTAGAGCAGCTTTCTCCAAGCCCCTGTGTCCAACCTGGCCTTGAACACTGCCAGGGATGGGGCAGCCACAGCTTCTCTGGGCACCCTGTGCCAGCTCCTCAGCACCCTCACAGGGGAGAGCTTCTGCCTAAGAGCTCATCTCAGTCTCCCCTCTGGCAGGTTCAAGCCATTCCCCTTGTCCTGTCCTTGCAGGCCCTTGTAAAAAGCTCCTCTCCATATTTCTTATAGGCCCCTTTAGGTATTGGATGTCCAGGTACCTCTTAAACATAGAACATAAGAAGGTGATTCCTGACTGAAATAGGGAGTCATTAGGCAGGAGTGCTGCCAGCCTGCAGAGTCCAGGGCAAAGAAAAGCCAGCTACTGGGCAGCCAGAATTAGCTTTAAAATCCTGATACTTCAAGTAATAGCAAAGGGGTAGCTGCCTCTTTCATTTACTTCTAGCTTAGGAATCTTTAAATCATTTGTACATAAGCTCAGGCTTTCCACAACCTCTTAACCAGAGGACAAGAAAGCACTATTTTTAAAATGAAAGCTGAGAAACCCATGCAGTCAGAAGCTTTAAGGAAAATACCAAGTGTCATGAGAGTTGGCACCACTCTAGTTCCCTACCACTGTCTTTCTTTAGATCCTGTTCTTAATGCAAAATTAAAGGCTATTTTCTCCCTCACATTCTCCAATGCTACAGTTAAGTGCAATGTGCTGCCCTTTAAGAGAATGCTCTTTTTACAAAGCAATTTGATTATCTTCAATTATGCTATTAACAACAGCTGAGATTAGTTAAAAAAGGCAAAGGTTTATAATTACACCCAATTTTCTTCTCATTTCAGACAATAACGTCTGGACAGTCATTTTGCTTTCTATCATTAGCTTCCAATCACAATGATTTTCTGACTCTGATGCATTAGAACAACATGAAATGGTTTGAACTGCCAAAAAAAAAAAAAAAACCCAAGCAAATTACTTGCTACAAAAGTCTTTTCCTTTAGGACTTCAAAACCACACGGAAGTATTTATTTGATGTAGATTAATTGGGTTGCTTTAAATAAAACTGGCATTCAGAGTTAAATTTGATCTACAAGTCTCTCATTTGGAAGAGAGAACCCTGAGATTTATAGGCCGTGTTCTCATGAGGTAGTGCCAGTAACAAAATCCGCTGGTGCAGCACTGAATGGCAGAGGCTCCGCCTGCAAGTATCTGTTGGAACTATTTGCTTTGGAGCTCTCTGCTCTGGTTGTGCAGTGGAATTAACTTATCCTAATGAACTAGCCTGTTGAGGATAACATCAACTAGTAGATAACTATAGCACAGACTGTAATATACCCTGTTAGCATTACTGGAAGTGCAACACTCCCGCTGCCCCCTCAACACAATGAAATATGAATAAAGGAAGTGTGCAGGAGGCATTCGACCTGGCTGTCTTAAAGTCAAACTGTAAGAGTTGCCTGACAAGGGCTATCTTTTTACAGTAGCAAGCAGCAACGGGGTCCCCCAGCCTTCCCAAGGCAGCATGAAGTAGCTGCAACTCCCTGTTGAGTGGGTAGAGAGTTAAGCAGAGGTTGATGCAGAACAGAACTATGTACTGCGAGACTTGGGCTGGAGCAATGACAACCTGCTCCCAGATTGCGTCTCCAGCTCAGGAGCTCAGCCTCAAAGGTACTGCAGTAGATAAACAGCTAGTAATGAACTGATAAACATCCTCATACAACTGAGAAAACAACACAGCAGCATCTGGGGTTCTCCCCATGCCACAGATGATGCTGTGGATCTCAGTGGGGAGCTGAGAGCACCTCCAGGTTTCCTCTCCATGATGTGCTGGCCCCATGGGACTGAGGAGCAGAGGGTGCTGTGGTCATACATCCCAGGGTGCAGTTGGAGAGGAGCAAACACAATCTCAAGGGCTGTTGAATGGCGCTTAGTATGGAGCGGGACAGGGCCCGAGCCTGGGCAATGGATCAGACCAGGCACTGCTATGTCAGCTGCATGGAAGGAGCTGCCTTTGGAGTACTGGGATATGCACTCAAATCCAGTGTATCCTGAACAGATGAAACCCATGTAGCTCTGTATAAAAGACAAATTATTTCCTCTCCAGCCTAGAAGCCAATGCAAGGACTTTGCACCCCTTAGGTAGAAATAAACTGCATATTTATTGTCAGCATTACAGAAACCTGGTGAGCTAGTACTGGTGACACTTTAATCCATCCAGAACAGCACAGTTTATATTAATAATGCACCCATTAACTGGATTAATAACTGGTTCCTTTCAGATCTCAAATCCAAATTGTCAGCAGAGACTCCCCAGCAAACAAACACAGGCAGTGATGTGGCAGGACTTTCTAAGAAGGAGTATTTACATCCAGCCTCTTCAGTAATTTAATCAGTGACCAGAAAGTTAAATATAAAATTACTGCTGATAAAATTCACAGGTGAATCATCAAGATTAGCAAAGGAGAGAAGAGGAGGTGCTGCATTATGTGATCTGAGGGTACCTGATGTCAGAAGCATGCCAAGAAAGGAGTTTTGCAAGCAGTTCCATGCACAGTGGTGAAGGCATGGGCAATTCCCACAGAGTGGTGGAACATCCCCTGGGTAACTGCATCTCTAGAAAGGGTATAAGGACTTATGAAGTCATAACAGCTTGTGTAGATCTTTCAGTGTTGTGATACAATGAAATACAAGGGTGATCCTGAATGCATAGCTATAAAGAAGAAATCTGTGTATTTTTGGTTAGGTGCATCCTAGATTGCCAGGGAACATTCAGACAATCATATTTTAAAAGGGATGTTGAAAAACTGAGCAGGGTTCACAGGAAAACAATGAAGGACTGGTAAAAATGTCTTTTGTTGAGAGGTTTAGAGATCCATTTGTTAACTTAGCCAGAAAGAAGAATTTGAGTACAGCATATATAAAATCTTCCCAAGAACAAAATATCAAGAATGAAGTATAAAGAAAAGTACAAAAGGACCAAGTGGCTACAAAGGAGATGCAGCCAAATTCATACAGGGAATCCAAGCTCATGTTCATAATGAGGAGGGTGAGGACAAATGGAAAGATAAATTCTTTACCTTTTCATTTCTTCAGATCTGAACTGTTTCTTAAAGACAGTTTTATAGTTAAACACAAGTTATTTGGCTCAAGGCAGGGTAGCTGCTTGTGATATACAGAAGTGCACATTCCTATGGACTGCCAAAACATGTGACGGATGCCTAGAAACAAACCACTGAGTTTTGAAGTGCTTGTGAGCAGAGACATTCCTTGCTTTGGGCCAGTTACAGAGAGACCATTTCATATGGAAAAGCACTTCTGATTATCCATTAAAAAAACACCAGTGCAAATTCTCAAAGCCCAGTGTTTGAAAAAGGCACTATATTTGCATGTGTCTCATCAAGCCCTAAAGAATCAGGACAGTCTTGGGCAGGTGATCTGGGTTTCTGGCTATGGTTTGGGTGCCTATTTGTTGCTGCAGCCCAAGACACACGCACTGATCTGGGTAAAAGGCAATCCACATGCATGCACCAATATTACAATAAATAAGCAGTTTTCTTGGGTATTTTTATGGATTATTTTTAACCCAGTTCAGCTCTCTGCAAACAGCCTTGTCAAGCATGGCTGGGCCCAGGCAGCCATAGCAGCACCCACCCATCACAGAGCAGGAATTCCCAAAGCCAGTACTGCCCGAGAACTGTGGATGCTGAGGCTGTGCCAATGGCTCATTGCTACCATGGGAAAGATCAGGCTTTCCTCCTGTCCCCAGACAGCATGGTAGCACCACCTCCTGTTGCTGGTGTTGGTAACTGGTGGTTAATTCTCTGCTGGATTAGCCAGCCAGCTCAGAGAGAGCAGCAGTACCAGCCTAAGGGACCATGCCTGCTGGTCTATCTACCTGCTGCATCACAGCATCTTTATCATCAAACCACAGCCTTAAATTCCTGTACAGCTCTGGGCTATATATAGCCATATATAACTATATATAGCCAGGAGGCCTCCCTGGCTCCACATAGTCATCTAAACCCCAGGCAGGATCATCCCACCCTCCCCACTGTCCATAACAGTGCCTTTTCCTCCTCTCTCCTTAGCACAAGAGCTGCAGGGGGTGAGCAGGTTCCACTTAGCTCTTGAGATGAGCTCAGCAGATGGTGGCATAACTTCCAGGTCTTGGAGAACAGAGAAAAAGGGAGAAGGCTGCACCCAGAAGTTTTGTAGAATCACAGACTGGTTTGGGTTGGAAGGGACCTTAAAGCTCATCCAGTTCCAACTCCTTGCCACGGACAACCTCCACAAGGGCAGGATGCTCCAAGGCCTGTCCAACCTGGCCTTGAACACTGCCAAGGATGGAACAGCCACAGCACCTCTGGGCACCCTGTGCCAGGGCCTCACCACCCTCACAGGGAAGAATTTCTTCCTAGTTTCTAATCTAAATCTCCCCTCTTTCATCTTAAAACCATTCCCCTTTGTCCTGTCATTCCATGTCCTTGTCAAAAGTGCCTCTCCAGCCCTTCAGGCACTGGAAGCTGCTCTAAGGTCTCCCCTTAAGGAGCCTTCTCCAGGCTGACCCAGCCCAGCTCTCTCAGCCTGGCTCCAGAGCAGAGCTGCTCCAGCCCTTTTCATGGCCCTCCTCTGCCCTTTCTTGCTTTCCAGTTGACTACAGCAATGCTTATCTGCCTTCTTGGGGATTGTTCATTAGGCTTAACCCAGAGACACCCATAACATTCATGAAGAGCATGGCATTGCTAAAGCATTCATATTCTCCTACTTATAATAATGAAAGACTCATAGGGCACAATGAGGAAGAAGATGGATCACTGCTGGGTAAAGGTCATCACTACTTCTATTGTAGAGCAGAAATAAACACAAGCTGCAGCCCTGCACAGATACGTGCTCTTCAAAGAGCTCTTCCCCTGTGCCTCTTTCGGGGCCTGTCCTACCCTGCTACAGTCATTTGTTACTATGGGTTTCTGGCCGAGTTTCCTTCTCAGTCATGTAATTTCCTTTTTCTTTTCTTTCGTGGGGCGTTTTCAGATTTTCAAAGGGAAAAATCTGTATTCTGATTCACCATCCAACAACCCATCAGTGTGGAAGAGAAATGTTCCCGATTTTCTTAGGGAAACTTTCCAACTTGCTAAAACAGACTTAACAGCCAACTAGCTTCATACTGATTGTGAGCATCAACGTGATGGTCCTGCAGACTGCAATCTTTTCTGTGTGCAAGGAAGGTGTTGTTGGGGTAATGGCAATAAGATTTTCCTTTCTGCTTGCAACCTTTCCTGGAGGAAGAGGCAGTCTGGCCTCAAACAACTCATTCCCTGAAGCTTGGGAAGCAGACGCCAGCCTCCTGGTATTGATGTGGTTATGTAGGATGCCGACAATCTTAAACAAGAGGATATTCAGTAATGTGATGGCTGCCGTGCACATTAGCTTGCAGAAGAGCCCAAATGCTTTTCTACCTTTCCTTGGGCACCCTGTTGAAGACAGCCAGGGGAGACAGCCCCCCAAAGCCCTACCTCCAGCACAGGTCCTGACATCTCTCTTCTTGCAGTGCTGCACCTGAGCCTCTGGGTGTTTTTAGGGAATAATATGCCCATTACATGCCGTCACTTTTGCTGCATTGGACGTCAGAGCTGGCAGAGGTACCTGCTGACTCCCTGCATCTTGGGCTCTGAAGCCCATTGTAAGTATAGCTGTTGACAAGCTGGATTCTGTTTCGTCCACTTTTGCACTCAGTATTTTTTATACCATTGACTAAAAGCAGCAGAAGAACCCTTTTGCCTCACTGGGACATTATCCAGCATCTCATGGAGGAGCAGATTTGACAGTCATAACACTGGAACATCAACTCCTAATTACATCATTCCTATCTGTTGTTATCATTTTGTTTGTTCTGAGAGCCAGGCAGACAGAGAGGAATTGCTGTGGGTGATGGAGTGAGGGATGAACACAAGGCAAAAGTGCTGAAGCACACTTTAAATTAATTAATCCTATGCTTTCTTAGTAAGTGAAGGGGCAGTTTGCTAAGAGGGAGACCTTGCAAGCCCCAAAAGTCACATTTTTGAGAGACAGTGAAAGTTTGCACTGTGTTCCTTCTGTAATGAGTTTCAATGCAGAAAAGACAAAATCTTCTTCATTGGGACTTAATTGCCTGATCTAGTGGGTTGATCCAGGCTGGACTCCAGGTGCCCACCAAAGCTGTTTTATCATTCCCCTTCCTCTCAGGAGAAAGAAATACAAGGAAAGGCCTGTGGGTTGCTATAAGGACAGAGAGAGATCCCTCAGCAATTACTGTCATGGGCAAACCAGACTCAACTTGGAGAAATTAGCTTAATTCTTTACTAATAAATTTGTATTAAATTCCTTCCTCCTATCCCTTCCTCTTTCCAGGCATAAGTTTGCTCACAGTTTCTCTTGGTCTTTCCTCCCCAGCAGTGCAGGGGGACAGCGAACGGGGATTGCAGTCTGTTCATCACACGTTGTGCCTGCTCACACTTTTCCTCTCTTTCACTGTGGGTCCCCTCCATGGGCTGCAGGTGGAAATCTGCTTCTGCATGGACCTCCATGGGCTGCAGGGGCACAGCATCATCGTGGTCTGCACACCAGGCTACAAGGGAATCTCTGCTCTGGCACTTGGAGCACCTCCTGGCCTCCTTCACTGAACTTGGGGTCTGAAGAGCTGTTTCTGTCACACACTCTCACTCCTCTCCCCTGCTGCAATTGCTGTTGTGCAGGTTTCCACACCCTCCACACTCCCCTTAATTATGTTATCCTAGAGGCACTACCAACCACCACTTCAGCCTTGGCCAGTTGTTGGTCCCTCTTGGAGCTGTCTGGCACTGGCTCTGTTGGGTACGGGAGATGCTTCTAGCAGCTTCTCACAGAAGCCACCCCTGTAGCCCCCCCCACTACCAAAACCTCACCACGCACACCCAAAACACCCATTCAGTATGTACAGACAACAAGCACACATTAAGACAAGGCAACTCCCAATAAATTAGCATGCCCGTGTTTGCAAGGAGACATAATAGCTGTTATTTATACTGCACTTACATATTTAATTTTCTTTATAAATAAAAGCTTTATGCCTCCCTTTGAGCCTGCTCTTACAGCCTTTAGACTACAACAGCTCCAACCAAACTATTACCCCAAATTAGCATGCCATTCTGCATGCGCTTGTATTGCTTCCATGATTTTTATTGTTTTCTTAATTATTATTTTTCCTCTCAGTTCATTCATCCATCATCTTTACAAGCCCATTGTCGTACTTGCTGCCAGTTTAGTGCTCTCAAACATTTCAGCACACAGAAACGGCAAACTAGGGCGGCTCTATTAGGATCACTAATATTTCTGAGGAGTCTGAAGGTGCTGACAGCTTATGGTATGTCTTTCCCAGGCAAGTGCAAGTGCCTCAAAGTCCATCTATCTGCGATTACCAGGAGTAAAATTACACAGCACGCTTACCCTCCAAGCAGGAATCCGCTTCCCAGAGGTTAGAAATGGGGGACAAAAAGCACAACGCAGCTGGAGAGCTGGCCAGTGGCTCGAACTTCTGAATAATCATCCGTGCCTCTGCAAGGCATGTGTTGGACCCGAGTTGGTAGCCTTTTCCTTGCTGTTCTGCCAGACAAATGATCTTCTGCTCACTTGAGTGATGCATCAAGACCCCAAAGTCCTGCCACCCTCCAAGCTCTCGGTGATGGCAGTTTAGGGATGGCAGAAGTGGGGCCTCTATTTTGCTCTATGTCCTGTTTTACTTTGTGCCCTCGCTGCTTTTTCTCCACTCCACACCATCCTTTCACAGTAGGCATTTCAGGGTGGTGGATATTGGGAAGGAATTCCTCTTTTCCCTTGGGACTGCAGAAAAGGGTATTTCTCAGGATACGTTCCAAGTATCCAAGCATGCCCATTGTCACCACTGCCCTGTTTGCATACAAGCCCATTGTCGACCAAAGGAACTGGAAAATTATGGCTATTTATCCATCCCTTTCTTTACCCCCCTGCTGCGCCTCTTTTGGCAAAGCAGCTGAGCAGTTCGCATTGTTTCACATTTAACGCTCGCAGATGGTTTTATTTAGAATTTGGTTTATTGGTGAGACATGCTTCCTCTGCTTATTAAATTATGCCTACTTTTTGTCATCCCTCATGTAATCCCTGCGCGGAGCTCGGGGGGAAGGGGCTGTTGTTATTGCCGTTGGACAGACTGCTTTTTAAGGCGGGGGGGGGGAAGGTGGAAGAGTTAATAGAGCCTTGCTCTAAGCGCAGGGCAAACACCGCGTCTCCACATCCACTCCTCGCTCGCACAAGGGCATGAGGCTCCGAATGGGCGAGCGCAGCCGCGCACCGCCGGGGCTCCACCGGGGGGAGCGGGGCCACCCGGGGGACACTCGGACTCTCCCCCCCGGGTAGCAGCGGAGCCCCGGGGCACTTCCTAGCGCTGTCCCCACAGGCGGGCGGCTCCATCCCGCTCCTGGTCCCGGTCCCTCGCGGGCGGCTGCCGGGCGGCGGCAGGTGGTGGCCGCGGCAGCGCCCGGAGGGGAGCCCCGCGGGTGTCTCCCCTCCGCTCTGCCCCAGGGCCGCCCGGGCGGCGGGGTTTGCCCTTCACAGCCCCCCCCTCCCGAGCCCCCGGCCGCAGATCGGCGCCGGCTCCACGCGGAACTCGCCGGCTCCGGAGCAGGAGGTGGGACCGGGTTGGGTTCGCTCGGCTTTTCCCTTTTATTCCCCTTGCTTTGTGCGGCTTTGGGGGTTTGTTGTTATTATTTCTATCCCCTCCTCTGCTTCCACCCCGGTGCTCGGAGGGAAGGCGGGAGCACCGCGGCCCCGGGAGGGCCCTGACGGGCCGAGCCGTGCCGGGCCGGGCGGGCCGGCGGCGCCTCCCCCCGGTTCGGGGGGTCCCCGGGCTCGGCCCCCGAACGCCCCTCTCTTCCGTTCTCCATGTCATTTCCTGTGCTAATAAGATGGTGGTCACGGCCGGGAGGGAGGGAGCCGCCGCCGCCGCCTCCGCCGAGCCCGGCCCGGCCCCGGGACCCGTCCTCGCCTGGGACTAGCCAGCGGGGCCGGCGGGGAGGGTGGGAGGGCGCAGCCAGACGGGCTCTCCCCGCTCCCCCTCCCCGGGCCCCCCGACGCCGAGGCGGGCCCCCCGCGCCCGCAGCGCCGAGGTGAGTCAGCCCCGCTGGTAGCCAAGGTGGCCACGAAAATGGCTGCGGAGTGCGGCGGGGCGGGAGACGGGGGAAGGTCCGGCTGAGCCGTGCCCGGGCGAGCGGTGCCCGGCTGAGGGGTTGCCAACAGCGCGGCCACGACCCGCGGGGCTCAGGTAGCGCTGCCCCCCTCCGCTCCCCCCCTTCGCTTCCTCTGCGGCGCTGGGCCCGGCCCGTCCCCGCCGCTCCCGCCCGCGCCGCGGCTGCGCCCGCCCTTCCCCTCAGCGCTGTGTGTGCCCCCCCCGCTCCCCGCGCGGCCGTTAACGGGGCCGGTGAGTGACGCGGCCGGCGGCCAATGGGCGGGCGGGGCGGGAGCCACAGTGGAACGCGGGGCGGGGCGGCGGGAGCCCGCGGGACGCGGCGGCACCGGGGCGGGGGCTGAGGGGCGGCCGGGGCCGGGACGCGGGGTTCCCGCAGCGGAGCGGGGCGAAAGCCGGGTCAGTGGGACCCCCCCCCCCGCGGCAGTTTAACCCTGCCTGCAGCATCCCCCGGGCCACTGCGGAGTTGCCCTTGCGCCGCTCAGCCAGGGCGCTTCGTGTGGAAAAACTTCCCCAAATTCATGGGTTTTGGCGTTTTTCCCCGTTAAGTTATTGACTCATTCTGGCTGCTCTGCAGACGCTCCCGAAGAGTGTGATTTTTATACCTGTATTTTTTAAGCCTGATTCGTATATCCCTTGGCATATTCCAAAGGGGAAGGGAAGATGCCTCCAGCATCCCTTATCAGATCCCTTAAAAACCAAACCCAAAACAAACAGAAAACTGGCCCGTGGGCAAAACTGTTGGCTCAGGGTTGCTTCCTCTTTTCCCAGTGATTAATGCTTCTCATTAATGGGAGGAGAACTGGCAGAACCAGCTTAAAAACCACCCGGACCTGACGGAGAGAGGGTTGTTTTCCAGCGCTGCAGGTGCTGCTCAGTGTTCTGTTGAGCAGCTGAGGAGCCCCAAATATCCAGCAGCCCCCTTGGATCCGGTCCTGCTGGTGAGGTTTGATTCCCTGTGAGATCAGTGGAGCCAGGCTGGGCTTTATGTCCCCTAAATTTCCGTTCATGCACTCAATGGAGATTATAAGCAATGAAAGTGGAAAGGGAAATGACTCTTTTCAACTTTCTAATGCCTTGTGTATAAACCCCACCGTGAACGTGCGTGCCTGATGAGGATAGCGTGGTTTGTTTGGTTTCAAGCGCAAGCTGCATTCGGAAATGGAAGTATTCGGGTGATGTGTGTTCGTCTCTTGCAAGCGGTGCTTGGAGCAAAGGTGCTCCCCCTCTAAGAATAGTGGCTTAGTGAATGGCTGGGCGATGTGGGGCTCTTCAGGCACGTGGAGTCTGCAGAGAGATCCAGTGTTGGGGCTGCTGGTGTGGCCAGTGGAAGGATGGTGACATTGAAGAGCTATGGGAGATGCTGAGGGGTTGCCCTGGCTCTTGGCTAGATGCTGAGTTGTCTGGTCATGCTGTGTTGTGGAGAAGCAGGACCAGGGAAAGCCGCTGTTCCCTCATGCTTTAGGGTTCGTAGAACTGTGCAATGGTTTGAGTTGTAAAGGACCTTAAGATCATCCAATTCCAACCCCCTGCCATGGGCAGGTCACCTTCCACTAGACCAGGTGCTCCAAGCCCTGTCAAACCTGCCCTTGAACACTGCCAGGGATGGGGCAGCCACAGCTTCTCTGAACACCCTGTGCCACTGCTTTACCACTCTCATAGTAAAGAATTTCTTCCTAATGTCTAATCTCAGTCTCCCCTCTGGCAGGTTAAAGCCATTCCCTGTTGCCCTGTTCCTTACAGGTCCTTGTAAAAAATCCCTGCACAGTTTTCTGTAGCCCCTTTAGTCACTGGAGCTGCTCTAAGGTCTCCCCTTCAGGAGCCTTCTCTTCTCCAGGCTGACCCAGCCCAGCTCTCTCAGCCTGGCTCCAGAGCAGAGCTGCTCCAGCCCTCACAGCATCTCTGTGGCCTCCTCTGGACTCGTTCCAACAGCTCCACATCCCTCCTGTGCTGTTGCCCCAGAGCTGGATGCAGGACTGCAGGGGGTTCTTCCCAGAGAGCAGTAGAGGGGGAGAATCCCCTCCCTTGACCTGCTGCTCATGCTCCTTTTGGTGCAGCCCAGGACACAGTGGGTTTCTAGGCTGCAAGACTTCACTAGGGGCTCCTGTTGAGCTTCTCATAAGCCAACACCCCCATGTTCTCCTTGGGGTTGCTCTCAGTCTAGTGTCTGCCTGGACTGTATTTGTGCTTGGGACTGCCCCAACCCAGGAGCAGGAAAAGCACCTCAACACCCAGTGTCTAAAGCTGCTCTTCCCTCAGGCTGTCCATGGGAGGTGAAGGGGGATCCTGTGGCTCCCATCCCAGGGCTGGCTTTGCTGTGGAGCTGGCTGCTCTGGGGAGATTGACCTCTCACTCCTCTAGCATCTTTGTGGACCATGCGTGAAGCACAGTGTTTTCTGGGCCAGTTTGTAGGGGACTCCCTCATCATGAGCCTTGCTGATAGCAATTAGTGGTGCTTTCTTGACAATTTAAGGGGGAAGGATTACTGTGAGGGTAATTACTGGTTCTGAACACTAAGGACACTGCTGGAGGAGCCCAGAGCAGGAAGGTTCCTGCTGCAGCAGGCTGGGTTTGTGATCAGGGTGCCAGAAGTCTCTCAGTGAGTGGAGACTGCAGCCCTGAGTCAAGCATCAGAGTAAAGTATGTGTATTGAGGAGAAAAACGACAAGCCCAGGCAAGACAGGCCTTTGGTCTTTTTATAAACAGTACTGTGTACGCTTTATCCTTCCGCTTGTTGGGGTTTTTTATTAATACACTTTTTTCCTTTCATAACTTCTGTCTCATGCTGGTTAACTCCAAAGCAAAGCTGGGGTTTATTTTAGTTTCCCCCTCCCCTTGTCCATTTATGCAAGAGAAATACACGCTTTTACCTATTTCTTTACTCTTAAATTTGCTGTTAGCAGGGCCTCTCTCTTGATGTTTTGGCTGCAAGTGCTGCTGACCACTTCCAGAGCTCTTAAAGTTCATGACATTTTGGAGTAGCATATTTAAAATTGTTATTGCCAATTGTTGACATTGGGACAATTTGCATGGAGAAACTAAACATAGGCCCAAAGGCAAAATGCTGTTTGCTTGATTTGGTGTTTTGTTTTGTTTGACAGTCAAATAATAGTACTGTAGACTAACTGGGAGACCTCCAGAAAGAAGAAATAAGTTGCTAAAGCTTGATCTGAAGATACAAGGCTGGGTGACTGTAAGAAGTAATGACTCTTGTTCCCGGTGGCATGAGGCAGACATGCAGAGGGACTTTTTACAAGGGCAGGTAGTGACAGGGCAAGGGGGAATGGCTTTAAACTGACAGAGGAGAGATTTAGATTAGGCATTAGTCAGCTCTTCCCTGTGAGGGTGCTGAGGCACTGGCACAGGGTCCCCAGAGAAGCTGTGGCTGCCCCATCCCTGGCAGTGTTCAAGGCCAGGTTGGACGGGGCTTGGAGCAAGCTGCTCTAGTGGAAGGTGTCCCTCCCCGTGGCAGGGGATTGGAACTGAATGAGCTTTAAGGTCCCTTCCAACACAAACCATTCTATGATTCTATGAACACAGGTGGAAACTTTTGATGCCTACTTTGTGCTGGGGACCTGTATCTGAGACTTGTGAACAACTGTTTTTCCTAAGAAAGCCAGAACAAGCAAAACATCACTTTCATTCCTCAGTTTGGATTGCAGTTTTCTAGCATTTTAAGAAATCTGGAGTCATTTCGATGCACGTCTGGGTATGCTTGACATGTCTTCATGCATCAGCATTGAGTTCTGTGAATTCTCACCTGAGCAGAGGTCCTTCAGAGCCCAAGGCTGAGAGCTGCTTGGGGCACAGGCATAGCTGATGAAGGGGGCTCAGCAAGTGCAGCATCCATTGGCACTGAGCGAGTGGCAGAATTCTTCCTTGACTGCTGGTGGGCAGCGCTGCCACAGGACACTGGCTTTTCTGCTCCTTGTCTTGCCCATTGTCATGCTTGTGGTGTATTTCATTGCGAGAGCTTCTGTAAAGCATTCCTGTCTGAAGATCTGTCATAGAGGGTGATGTTTCTTGGACCAGAGCTCCTGTGCAGCTGCAGACAGTTTTAGTGTCGCCTCTTGCACCAATCTCTGCAGTGGTGGGTTAAAGAAGGCTTCAGTTTCACAGGCTCTGTTCTCCCTGTCACCATTTCTCTGCTACTGAAGGTGTCTTTAAATAAAGCTTCTAGAGCAATGCTCCTTCTGAAGCTGCATTGTGAAATGTTGCTTTTCAGGAATCCAGGCTAGTTCAGCTTCCCCTTGCAAGTGGATTCCAGAACAAATCCAACCTTCCAGAGCAAAACCAGAGAGAGTAAGGTGAGAGACAGGTTCCTGTCTCCCTGCCTGGCATCTTCAGGAAAGTGAGGGAAAAGTGCTTTGGAAAGGGAGGAAGTTTGTGGGCAAAATAAGCTGAATAAAGATTGATGGAAAACACAGAGTAGTCCTGTGGCTTCTTTGGGATGTGAGAGCATCCAAGGTGGATGGAGGAAAAGCCTGGTGAGGAGGGCAACACAAGCATCCTGTGTTAGTTTTTCTTTGAAATGGCCACTGTGTGATAGGCACTACATTACTAATAAAAAAAGCAAGGAGGGAAAACGGTGCATCCCAAACTGCACATAACTGCAGGAACCCATGTTTCTGCTGCAAGACAGTCAGGCAATTAAAAATACCAACACTTAAAGCTTTGCTGTTGTGCTTCCTGGTCACGTTGGTCTGTTTGTGTGAGCAGGATAGCTCATATCCTTGAGAGCTGTTGTTCTCTCCCTGCAAATCAGCACTTTGGGGTTTCAGACTCTCAAGAGTTTCTCTGCAGTCAGAAGGTAAAAACATTATACATACAATTTAAAGTTTAAGCTGCAGAAATTGGCAGCCTCCAGAGAGAGAGAGATCAGTAATGCGTACTGCAGAAGACTTCACTGCAGACCCTTGGTCATGGACAGCCATCACTAAGGGGCCCATCAGAAGGGTATTGTAAGCAGAGCTGTCCAATTTGAGAATGCTCTGATAAATGGTTTCATTTCTCTGCCCCCTTTTTTCTCTCCTCCCTTAGGCTTTGGCTTTTCAGCAAGGGTAGTTTTACTCCAGCTGTAGTGACTTGTCCTGGAGGAGAGATTGCTGTTCACAAGCGAGTGTTGGCATTGAGCCCTGCTGGGGCTGGCACTCTTGGAGCTCAGTGCGGCTGCCTGTGCCGCTGTCAGCTGCAGGTTGGCTTTTGTAGTATCATAGAATAGTTTGGGTTGGAAGGGACCTTAAAGCACATGCAGTTCAAAACCCCGACCATGGGCAGGGACCCCTTCCACTAGAGCAGCTTGCTCCAAGCCCGTGTCCAACCTGGCCTTGAACACTGCCAGGGATGGGGCAGCCACAGCTTTTCTGGGCAACCTGTGCCAGCGCCTCAGCATCCTCATGGTAAAGAAGCTTGGCTGTGGGTACTTTGGGTGATGTATGAGGGCAGAGAGGTGAAAATGCATGGAGGGTGATGTGGGGAATTGTCTCAGCAGCTTTAGAATTGCTTTAATGAGCTAACCCTGAGAGTATCCTGTCCCTACAGGCCCTTGGGGCCCTTGTCCCAAGCCCCTCTCCAGGTTTCCTGGAGCGCCTTTAGGCACTGGGGCTGCTCTAAGGTCTCCCCTTCAGGAGCCTTCCTCTCCTCCAGGCTGACCCAGCCCAGCTCTCTCAGCCTGGCTCCAGAGCAGAGCTGCTCCAGCCCTTGCAGCATCTCTGTGGCCTCCTCTGGACTCACTCCAACAGCTCCATGTCCCTCTTGTGTTGGAGGCCCCAGAGCTGAAAGCAGGACTGCGGGGGGGGGGTCTCCCCAGAGCACAGCAGAGCAGCAGGTTCACCTCCTTTGACCTGCTGCTCGTGCTCCTTTTGATGCAGCCCAGGACACAGTGGGTTTCTGGGCTCAAGTGCACACTGCGGGGTTGTGTTGAGCTTTAATGAGCTAACCCTGAGAGCATCCTGTGCTGGTCCCCAAGCCAGGGGCCATCTCTGGGCTGGCTCCAGGCTGCTGAGTGCAGATCAGGGCACTGTGGGCACGCAGCTTCTGTGGCCCCAGAGTGTTGAAGGCCAGTAACTGGAGCTGATGTTAGTCAGGGACATCAGCTGTTTCCAGGCTGATAACTGACGTGAAATATTGCCCAGTGCATTCCTTTTCAGTACAATGAAGCTTTATTTTGAAAATATATCATATAAAGTCTGTCGTAATATGCTGATTGGAGCTAAATGTGGTCCTTCAACTGCAGATTCAAGCAGCTGAGCAGACTTGAGTGTACATAGCATCTTCATTGAAAACAGATTTAAGTTTAGCTGGGATTACCTTCCCACTCCTCACACGTTCCTTTTTACACCCTTCATTTGGATAAACCTTGACTTCCTCATGCGTGGGGGGGCTGGGGATTGCTGTTCTGTTTTGGTTTGATTTCTTTTGTTCTGAGGCCCCTGGAGTACTTCATGTGCTCTGCTGCTCTCATTAAATTGGAGAACTTCTGCTCAGAAAGGCTAATGCAGATTTTAAATGTGCCACAGTTTGCAGCATCCAGTCCTGTTACCCTTCAGGAGAAATGAATGAAAACACTTGGAAACTGAAGAAAACATCAATACTGATGGCATATGGGTGTATTTTTGTGTTACAGCGAACAATAAAATATGTCCTAGAGCTGTCCTGTGTACAAACCTAGGCAAGCAGATTGTCTTTTTTGAGCTCGAATGACTTTAATCAGCTTTTGAAGAATAGAAGCCTTTTAATTACTGAATTTCTCTTCCCATCATGACTGGGAGAGCATTCGTATGTACAGAATGTGTATAAGTTGCTTCATTCCTTGAGAAACTCTTCCTAAATGGTATGGTGAGGGACTGCTGGATGGGTGCAGTGGTACCTGACCCTCAGGGCAGAATCCCACCAGATAACGCTGCATTGCTGTTGCTAATGCACTGCTTCCAGAAAAGAGGATACTGCATGTCCTGGACTTGTTGAGAGCTAGCTTCAGCTAAATCTGACGCTACCCTCCCTGATGGTTGGCGGTCATGAGGCCCCACTTGGAGCACTGTCTGCAGTTCTGGTGTCCCCAGTGTAAGAAGGTAATGGAGCTGTTGAAGCAAGTCCAGAGGAGGCCACAAAGATGATCAAGGGCTGGAGCATCTCCTGTACTGAGACAGGCTGAGAAAGTTGAGGCTGTTCAGCCTGGAGAAGAGAAGGCTGCGTGGAGACCTCAGAGCAGCCTTCCAGTATCTGAAGGGGGCCTATAGAAATGCTGGAGAGGGACTCTTCATCAGGGACTGTAGTGATAGGACAAGGGGTGATGAGTTAGAACTTAAACAGGGGAAGTTTAGATTGAATATAAGGAGGAAGTTCTTTACTGTGAGGTTGGTGAAGCACTGGAATGGGTTGTCCAAGGAAGTTGTGAATGCTCCATCCCTGGCAGGGTTCAAGGCCAGGTTGGACAGAGCCTTGGGTGACATGGTTTAGTGTGAGGTGTCCCTGCCCATGGGAGGGGGGCTGGAGCTTAAGGTCCTTTCCAACTCTGGCTGTTCTATGATCTTCGTAGTGTAGTTCCTCAGTGACTTGCACACATGAAGTCACTATGATGTGCTCCCTCTTATTTCTGGACTAGAACTGAATGAGTTTTTGGGCTCTTTCAATGCTTCTGCTAATCAGTACTTAAAAATGTCCACAGTGTAGAGGACCAGGTATTTCTGGTGCCTTTACCCAGTACCTTTATATAGAAGATGCACAGGGGGTGGTTGAAGGAATGGACCAGGAATGCTTGGCTAGAAATCTGTTGTAGTTTGCTGTGTTAGGATACATAGCGTCTGAACACCCCTCTCTGTATGGAAGGGAATGTGCAGGTCATATGGTAGTGATGGTGAATTCAGCACATGGATATCTGATTTCTTGGCAGTTTGGACACTGGGAGTATCTGGACTGCTGCCTGCCCCAAGGAAAAGAGGGTCAGCATGACCCATGCTCAGCCAGTACTCATCCAAGCTGTGTAATGTGAACCCCTAACCTGTAGACAGATTTACCAGCCCTGAATAATGTCTGTTGTGCTGTGTGATCTTATCTCCCTAATGGCCTGCAAGAGGGTACAAATGAGGAGAAATAAATATGGCTTTTGCTTTTGCTTCCTCTGCATTTTATGAAACAGTTGATTTGTTCTCGTTTTGCCTGGAGTGTTCACCAGTGCCTTTAAAGGACTGAGCTAGGGTTTTAGGAGTTTTGGAGCAAAGGAAAATATGATTTGCTCCTGTCTTCTTGTTTTCCCTGCAAATATTCTTCCCCTTTTTGCTGAACAAGTAAAAAGAAAGTTTGCCATGTTCTGATGCCTGAGTAAACTACTGTAACAAACATAGAGGAACCATAATGTAACATCATTCAGCAGAAACGAACAGGCACCAACTGGACAAATGGTGCCAAAGCAGGATTTTATCTTTATTTTGCGTCTTTACCCGTAGGTCCCATTTATATGGGGATCCCCCAGCTGCTGAGACACCTTGCCTGGATGCTGTAGAGGCTTTAAAATTTGATGTTTGGCTTTTGAGTTGGGCGGTGGGATGGGGCACTGCTCAATAACCAGGTGCCTGTCAGAGGTTCAGAGGTGTCCTGATGGGTTGAGAGTTTCTCATCTGCCTTTGGGACACAGGATTCTGGACTGTGCTTTGTAAGCAATACCATCTGCTTAGGAAACTTTCTGTCATGCGGCTGTATCAGGGGTGAAATTGTGGTTTGTGCTTTTTATGTGACAGAATTTAAGGGCAGTCTTGTTTAAACCTCATAGTGTGTATAAAGGCTGACAAACACTTGGTTGTCACTGTTGGGTGCATTGTTGGCTTTGTGCAGGACAAGGTGAAATGCACTGAGCTTTCTGACTTGGGGGGACAGTCTGAATGTCATGCTTAGCTTGGCCATGGTTACAGATGCATTTGCAAGCCTGTCATAGAGTCATAGAATGGTTTGGGTGTCCTGGTACTTTGTCCTGTCCTCTCCTCTAGCACCACTACACCTTCACTAGTGCAAGAAAAAATCAAGACTACTGCAGGTAGTCTTCTTTATTAAAAGATAAAGAGCTGGAACTTGTAGAAAAGCCTTGAGTGAAAGGCTGTCTTGTTAAAAGATGGATTGTGTTCTCCAGAGGGGCTAATTTAGACACTAAGGAAATATATGTGGAGTTGATTGCTGGCTGGGTGCCCGTCACTGAAGGGCACCGGAGGCTGCAATGCCAGGCAGGGCTGGTAGTGCTGGCACTGCAGCCCATGACTGTTGGCTCGCGTGAATTCTTTCTCTGCCTTCCAGCTAATTTTATCCCGTTGATTTTTTCATGAATCATTTCCCATCTCTGTTGGTTAGAAATTAAAGTGGAACTTTGCTAGCCAGAATAGCCACATCTGCTATTTAGAAAGTACTGTCTGGGGTTTGCTTCCTGCCCACCCCCCCTACGCCTTCCCTTTCCCTTCCTTCTCACATCCGTCAGTGCTCACATACATGAACCGCTGGTATCGCTCCCCCAAAGGCATTTTTAGGCTGGCACAAGCACAGGGGTCCTCGGGGTGGGTGGCTGGGCAGCAGGTGGGTGCTGAGTGCTATGTGGCAGGGTCCCAGGCGTGTGGCAGGGCTGGCAGGACCCCACTGGGGTGGCTTGGGTTTCCTGCACGTGCTTTGTAGAACATGAAAGGCACTCCTGTGGCTGTTCCTAGTGCAGCAGAACAGGAGCGTGCTGCAATGTCTCAGCCAAGTACTTCCTCACTCCAGCCTTTTGCCTGCCTGTGGATGAGTAGGTGATATGGGCATTAAATTCACCTTTACTTTCTGTAAAGGCATCTAAGTGATGAAAAACTTGACTTTTCCAGACCCAAAGATAACTTCCCTTAGTTAAGCTGTGTGTGCTTGATTGCCATTGAGGCTGCTGTCTGGGCCAGCAGCAAGGAATGGAGAGAATCATAGAATCATAGTATCAACAAGGTTGGAAAAGACTTTTAAGATCATCAAGTCCAACCATTATCCCAGGACTGACAAGGCCACCACTAATCCATATCACTGAGGGCCTCATCTTCGTGGCTTTTGAACACTTCCAGGGATGGTGATGCCACCACTTCCCTGGGAAAACTGTTCCAATAGCTGATTACCCTCTCTGTGAAGAATTTTTTCCCAGTAAGTTGATTATCCAGAAGTTGAGCCCTATAACTAGAGATCATGGGAGTCGCATAGGAGTTGCATGGTGCAGGTCCTGTGGGTAAGCAAAGTTTTGCTGGCAAGCTGTGCTTAGGAAAAAACATATTCCCTTGAAACAGTGAGGCCTAGATAGATAAACAGGAGGAGGTGTCTAACTTGTTGATTGATGTTCATCTTTAATCAGTCTTAGTGGATCACAGCAAATCCAGGAGACTGGAAGACTGGTTGTGTTGGGATGGTTCTGGAAATGATAGATTGGGTAGCAAGACACTGATGCTGGGTAAATATATAATAATTCATGCCTGAAACTTGATGTTATGGAAAGTGTCTTCTACTTCTCCAACAGATCTGATTTTGTTTAGAAGATTTTGTTGGTTTAAGGAAAGATCCATAGATGTGATGTATTTGGATCTATAAGGCAGTTAACTCAGTGCATGAGGGCACAACTAATATCTAATATCTGATACCATGGAATATCAATAAAGTACGAGTGGTTTAGGAAGTCAAGGTAGTGACTGTTAATCTGCATCCGGTAAATAAACTGAAGTGGCAGTATAAACAGTAAGGGGGGTGAAGGATACTCAGAACTAAAGGACAGTATTAGCACACTAATGAATCTGCTGTTTGTGTATTAGCTTTAAAATGAACTTAGAAAATCATTTTTCAGCATCAAAAGATCAAGGCTCTGGCATTGCCGCCTTAGACGAGGGGGGAAAATAATCCAGCTATTTTAAGCTAGAGCTCGATCATTTTACAGAAGAGTCTTTGCAACATGATATGTGGAGACCGTGGCTTCAAAGAAGTGGACTCGATGATCCTTCCCTCCAAAGGAGGCAAGGGAAGAAGCCAGTTCTGCCTCACATTCACTCAGTGATGCAGAAGAAACCACGACTCGCCACTGGCAAAACGTGTCGATGAAACAAGTCTGGTGAAATACAGCTGTTGGTAGGGGAAGGATGGACTTACGCAGTTTGTTTGGTAAGTGGAGCCATTGAAACAGTCATTTTCATGCAGACAAGTGGAGAGTTATGGACCTGGGAAGGTATCTCCTGACATCTGTGAAGGGAGGCCTGAGCAGTCCCATGTAGGGATCAGAATGGGCAAGTGGCTTCAGGGAGCTTTAGTGCCAGGTCCTAGCTGGAAAAGATGGCTCTGATTTTGGGCATACAAACAGAGAGGTAATAAATCAGGGTGAGGAGGCAGTTTTATGTCTGTAATGCTTATATTTACTTCAAGCTTAGTCTGACACCAGCGTGGCTTTCTGGTGCCAGCATCTTGAAGTCATGCAGAGAATATTGGAAGAGTTACACAGAAGAATGACAACTGTTGGGAAGTTGAGAAGGTGCTGCATGGGTGCATATCCAGGGCTCTGCTATGTATGTGTTTTTATTCAGTGCTTATCACTATTGCTGTCCAAACACCTTTCAACAGTGCCTTAAGAAACAAGGCTTGTGTCTGCCACTTGCTTGTACCTTTATTCTGTCCTTGGGGAGAAAAATGGTGGTGTAAGAGCATCTTGTCTAAGCACTGGGGGTTTGTGTGTGTTTTAACTTTGTAAATGTACGTATGTATTTATGTTGAAGAAGCCTAAGGCAAAGAAGTGCAACTGACCAAAGATGGTGAGGTTTGTTACAGCCATTGACCTGGGAAGCAATACTTCCCATGGTCACAAAGCAGCATCCCAACATGATGGCTATTTCAGCCTTTCCCAGAGCTGTTGACTCGTACCCAGAAATAGAGAGGTCCACATACAGCATGTCCCTGGTTGGGATTAACAGTTGAAACGAACTTCTAAGAAAGTGTTGGCTTCTCTTCCCCTTGCTAGGCTTGCCTGGAGATTTTGTCCTGTTTGTAGGCTAAAGGGCATGTGACGTACAGGGGATCAGTCAGGTTGACCTAATTCTCCTTTCTATCCTCAAACTGTACATCTGTGAAATCAGTGCAAGGAGCTGAACACAGTAAAAATAAGTTTCCAGTTTAAGGGAATTATTTTTAATATATTTAAGAAGTGCAAGTTACTTGCATGTTCTTCCAGCTGCAGTAAGGAGCTGGCTTGGCTCCATGGCATGCTGCACTGTTTCACAGGCTTTAAGGCTTCATGGAAGCTTTACATACAGAGCATCCTGCTGTGCTGAGTCCTTACTCAATGCTTAATGCAGTTGCACCAAATAGTACCTGTTTTGCAGGGGCTTGTGCTGATCCATGATTCTTTACTATGAGGGTGCTGAGGCGCTGGCACATGATGCCCAGAGAAGCTGTGGCTGCCCCATCCCCGGCAGTGTTCAAGGCCAGGCTGGACACAGGGGCTTGGAGCAACCTGCTCTAGTGGAAGGTGTCCCTGCCTGTGGCAGGGGGTTGGAACTGAATGAGCTTAAAGGTCCCTTCCAACACAAACCAGTCTGGGATTATATGATACTAACTTCTTACTCTGCTATCATCAGCAAAGGCTTCCAGCTGGCCATAATACAGAATTTTGTGTCAAATCCTGTAAAATCAGCATCATTTTCCACCTTTGCTAGAAACCACTGTATGACAAATTTAAGATTAGTTCAGGGATTATTTCAGAAGTTCTTCTCCCTCTGAAACATGTCTGTCATGAAATAGATCATGGCAGGTTTTGATGACATGTTTTGCCAATAAACCATTTAAGAGTGACAGTGTGAACACATCTTGCATCCACTTGAAATGACAGGAGGAGTTCCAGGTTGGCAAACGGGAATTTCCCTGTCCCCAGCCTGTTTACAGTCAGGATGACACCAGAAACATAGAGTTGTGGCACCCTCATGGTGTTTGTTGTGTCAGTTGTTGGTCTTGAGCAAGTCATTGAAACCACTAAGAACACTCAGCCTTCCCTGCAGTAAAATGGGTTTAAGTGCTGTGGTTTTGAAGGTTTCTTGTAGTCCTGACCTTCTTTAGTGTCTTCAGAATTCAAGACTCAACATGTTTTCTACTTTTCTGATGAATTTACAGCTACTGACTATAGTGGAGCAATTGGCAATGATTTATCCAAGTCCTAATTGCAGCCCATGATGCTCAAATCCTACATCATCCATGCCCTGTAATTTCCACTAATTGAGTTTGAATTTGTGACTAACCCAGGTTGTCTCCAGCTGTGCAGGCTGTGCTCAACCCTGCTCTGTGGCTGTCAGAGAGCCTTGGCCTTGCATCAAGCTGGGAGACAGGTCATCAGGTCTTTCCCTGACACCAGTTTTCAGGATGCAGAACAGCTTTGCTTGTAGAAACATTAAGGGGGGAAAGTTAAGCCAGTGCTGTGGCAACTGTCAAGGCGAAAGCTCTTTTCCCAGTGGAGCATGGGTTTGGTTCTGTCCGTGGACAGTGGTCGTCCTCTGGGCAAACTGGTTCTCCCTCTTATTTTGTGGAATCTCTTGGTGTTTGCATTGGTGGTGAGCATGAGCTGTGTAGCCAGCTGGTACTTCATATAGTGACCTGATATGGTTGGCATGGCTGAGGACCTGGGTAAGTGAATTCACCTCGGGGAGAGCTCAGCTTGGGTCTTTCATGGCTGCTTGGGGGGAGCTCAGAGCCTTGAATGCTTTGCTTTATTCCCCCTTCTTGTCTCATCAGTAGCTGACTGTTCTGGATTCCTATTTCTGATAATAATATGCAACTGTAGAAGAAGCATATGAATTCAAGTCCGTCTTTCACCATGGGCCCGCACTTTAAAACATGTTACAAGCTACACAAGATCTTTCTTAAAAGCAGAGGGGATGACCTCCAGAAAGGCGGCAGTGAGAAATTGAGTGGAGGAGCTGTGTGCTGAGGAGGGGATGGATTCCTATATGGCTGTTTCACATGCAAGAATGTCCCAATCTGGGAAATGTGCCAGTAAAATGTAAAATTAAAGCTGTGTTTTGGAGGCTGATGCATGCAGATAAGAGTCTGAGGCTGTTAACTAGTAACTACAAGAGGGGCAATGATAAAGGCAGAATACTTGGAGACAGGAATTCACAGGTTTGCTCATGCTTAACCCTATTTGGACACTTTTTTTCTGCATTAGAGATTAACAGCTCCCATGTTCTTTTGTATTCTACTTCCCTGATTGTGAGCAACAGGGCGAAGCCACTGCCTGTGTCATAGGCAGATACATGACAGGTCCTTACCTACTTTGTGAAGAAAGTGAGAGGTTATGTGGCACTGCCTGTAAACCCAGGGATGCCTCTTGGGATGTGTAGCAGTCACACTCGTGTCCAGAGGACTTGATGTTGTATGCAAACAACACCTGGATCTTCACAGCATCCCTCTCACCTAGGGATCATCCTAGATGTTGTGGCTGCCGCATCCCTGGCAGTGTTCAAGGCCAGGTTGGACAGGGCTTGGAACAGCCTGCTCTAGTGGAAGGTGCCCCTGCCCATGACAGGGGGTTGGAACTGAATGAGCTTTAAGGTCCCTTCCAACCCAAACCATTGTATGGTTCTATGACTTTGCAGTAGGCTGTGTGCACAGTGACACTTGCGAGGACTGGCTGTCCTGGTAGGCACAAGGACATGCACATAGCAGGCCAAGTATCCACTGAAATACCTTCAGCAGTAACCAAGGAGCCTGCTCTGCTTATGCGTACATGGTGCTTCTCCACATAGAATCATAGAATCATCTGAAACCTTCAGAGGATCTTCATATTTAAGTGTTAGCACAAACACAGCTATAAAAATTGCCCCCCAAAAGAGAAAAGAACAATGAATTGGAGGAAGTGTAAAGTACAGAATGTGAACTAGACTCTTGTAGCAGTGGGAAACTGAAAGGGGGGGAGAAAGGGCAAGAAAGAGGAACTAATGGACAGTTAAATTAGCAAAACTTAAAACCAGCTTTAGATATATCAGAATCTGAAACAGTCCTGAAAGCAGTCACCTGCTGGTGCCTGGACCTGCACAAATGTCAGATATTCCTTTCCTGTAGCTGGTAGAAAAGTCGGATGATGGTACCAGTTGCAGCAGCAATGTGATGCTCTCTGCTGTAGCAGTAGCTTGGGGAAATACCGAACAGCAGCTACTGCTGAGGATGTTTTAAAGTTGCATCCATGAATTTTAAAAAGGCTGCTGAGCAATACTCTGGGCCATAAATGCTCATTTATATATATATATATATATATATACACACATGTAATGAGTTAAACTGAGAAAAAAGTGTGTGTTAGTTGCTAACAAGTAAGCTAATATCAAGTCTAACCTGGGCAAGCTAGAATAGTTGGCGGTCTGATGTTGGCTTCCAACAAAATAACATAATAGCAGACAGGGGGTGGCTTGGTCATGCTTTAAGGGGGTGTTAATTGCAATAATCAGCGTGTTCAGGTATTTTAAGATAGGGTTTTTGTGTGATTTTCTGATGTTGCTATAATTCTGCTTGATTAAGGTTAAAGCTTTGGTATGTGTTGTGTGTTTAATGCACTGAAGTTGTGCCACAGGTCATTGGAATAAGCATCCAGAATGATTCAGTGTGTGGCATTGTTGGAGCAGGCCCAGAGGAGGCTACAAAGATGCTGCGAGGGCTGGAGCAGCTCTGCTCTGAAGCCAGGCTGAGAGAGCTGGGCTGGGGTAGCCTGGAGAAGAGAAAGGAGACCTTCTTGCATCCTTTCAGCACTCAAAGGGGGCTTGTAAGAAAGATGGAGCAGGATTTTTAGTAGGGCCTGTAGCAGTAGGACAAGGGGCAATGTTTTAAACTGAAAGAGGGGAGATCCATGCTAGATAGAAGAAAGGAAATTTTTCAGTATGAGGGTGCTGAGGTGCTGGCACAGGGTGCCCAGAGAAGCTGTGGCTGCCCCATCCCTGGCAGTGTTCAAGGCCAGGTTGGACACAGGGGCTTGGAGCAACCTGCTGTAGTGGAAGGGGTCCTTGCCTGTGGCAGGGGATTGGAACTGGGTGAGCTTTAAGGTCCCTTCCAACCCCAAATATTTGATGAGTAAATGAAAGTATGACTAAATGAAAGGTCACAGTGTGACAAAAGGAGAGCCATTGCTGCTGCTAAGTGTATTTCTAGCAGTGTCACGTGGGAATTGTTTCTTTAGCTTGATTCTAATCAAGTGATGGGTGTTGGTCTCTTTTCCTGAGTAACAAGTGGTAGGGTGAGAGGAAAAGACCTCAAGTTGGGCCTGGGGAGGTTTAGATTGGATATCAGGGAAAAAGTTTTCACTGAAATAGTTATCAAGCACTGGAATGGGCTGCCCAGGGAAGAGGATGAGTCACCATCCTTGGAGATACTTAAAAGATGTGTAGATATTGCACTTAGGGACATGGCTCAGTGGTGGTGGCAGTTAGGTTTATGGGTGGACTCAGTGATCTTGAAGATCTTTTCCAGCCTAAATGATTGTGTGGTTCTTAAGTCTGTTCTTGTCTTGGAGGAAAACTGAAGGGGGCCTACAGGGATGCTGGAGAGGGACTCTTCATCGGAGACTTTAGTAAGAGGACAGGGGGTAGTGGGTTTAAAGTTAGACAGGTGGAGATTCAGGTTAGGTATAAGGAGGAAGTTCTTCACTGTGAGGGTGCTGAGGCGCTGGCACAGGGTGCCCGGAGAAGCTGTGGCTGCCCCATCCCTGGCAGTGTTCAAGGCCAGGCTGGATGGGGCTTGGAGCAACCTGCTCTAGCAGAAGGTGTCCCTGCCTGTGGCAGGCCATTAGAACTGGGTGATCGTAGTGACCCTTGCAACCCAAACCAGTCTGGGATTCTATGATTCTAAAACACAGAGTTAATTTGGGTTATGTTTGTGGGCAACACAAAGTCTAAGCAAGTCACAAGTAATGAAAAGAGGCAAGTTATTGGTGGAGTTGTGATCTCATGTATGCTGGGTGGGACCACAAGGAGTTGTATGAATGCAGGTACCGAGTCTCAGAGCAGGAAGGAGGGATCTGTTGCAGGAGCTTGGGCTCTTAAAGCAGCACAGTTGTTCAGAACATAAACCAGCCAGAAAGTAAATGGGTGCTTGGACACAAACATGGAAATCCTGAGCAGGGCAGGGAGGGTGTTATCGCCGTGCAAGGTGCTGCTCCCATCAGCGCAGGAGTGCTGTGGCCAGTGCTGTGCAGGAATGTTGCTGATAAGTTCAGGGAGGACCATGAGAGGGGAGGAAGGCATACAGTGAAATGAGCAGCTCTGCCTGTAAAATAAACACTGGATTTCTCCTTTTTCCCTTTTTCCTTGTTGGAGACACGCTGTAGTTTAAAGGAGTTCACTGGAGGAAGCACGGTGGCCTGCCTTGTGCAGGAGGTCGCACTGCATCATCACAGGGTCTCTATTGCTCTGTAACAGCAATCTCGAGGAGGGAAGAGTAGGAAAGGAAAAGCCATTGTCTGTTCACAGACATGTCTGCATCTCTTCCTCCTGAAGCCCTGGGGGTTATGAGTGTTTTACCTCCAGGTGCCTCATCTACCAGGCTTCCAAATGGGTTGGCTTACTGACCAAGGGCATCTGCCCCGCAGCCAGCACCATTACAGTCCCCACAGTTAACCAGCTCTGGGGCAGCACCCATCTTTTCTTGGTTTTAATAATTTCCTTCTGCCCCAGCTGCTGCTTTTTGCCTTTTGAGCTGTTTTACTGCAGACTTTCCAGAGAAGGCTTCTCCTTTGGGAAGGGCAGGTATTCCCTGCCTGCAACAGCAACTGGTGCATGGGGCCATGACTGGAGAGCTTCGCTCTACAGAGAGGGCAGACCAGGGGTTCAGCATTGCAGAATAATGAGTCCCTCCTTGCCCTTACTGTCACTTTCCTTCTTACTGGCTGTGGTAATTCTGTGTCTTGTTTTGGGCACCTTGTAAAGGCTCAAAAGTGTCTGTGTTTGCCTGTATCTAACTGTATTTCCGCTTTGCTTTCAGAGCACTGTATGAATATTAACTAGTGCTTCCTCGAGGCAGGCTCGATAAAGGTCCTTCAGGCTGCACATTGACATGTGAGAAGCTGGGCTGGAAAAACTAATCATTTGTCCCCTGGCACAAAGAGGAGGCTGGGAATAGCATTCCTTCTGGCTGTAAACAGGGCACAAACAGACCAGACTTCCATGGTGCTCACTCCTGTACAACCACGTGTGGAATAAGGGAGTTCCTGTCTTCAGGGGGTTGTGACATCGGAACATGGATTTTGTCCAGGGTTGAGCTGTGGTGATGATGTGCTCTTCCATCTCCCCTGACAGAAGGGGTCTGGTCAGCTGCTGAGGCCCCTCTATTGGGTGCTATGAGTATGCAGCACGACAGAGCATGCCACTGGGCAGTGGACATGGAAAAGAGGGGTGGATCACAGGGAATTTTGGGGGCAGCAGCTGTGAAGTCTGTCCAATCTGGTATAGTCCCTGAGGGCAGCCAGTGTGTGTGCCTTGGAGGAAGTCTCGAGATGAATGCAAGGAAGAGGCAAGCAGCACTCTATTCCTTGTGTCAAGCTGGGATGCTGTGGAGCTTAATGGCTCTTCCAAAAATCTTAATATTGAGTCAAGCAATTCAGAATTATCATCATTTGCTTTATCAGTATTTTCTCTTCAGCGCCATCCCATGATGGGGGAGGAGGGAATTGTTATCATTCTGGAGTTTGCTGTCCTGAGACATTGTCAAGAGGCTCCTGGCTCTTGCATTGAGCTGAGAGAGAAGCATTTTCACTGTAGCAGCCTGTGTGCTGGGAGGGCTGTGGTAGCTCAGGTCAGGTCACTGCAAGGGATGGGAAGGTTGAGAGCATGACTTGTGCAGTTTGGTGGAGTCCTGCAGGGTACTGTGGGCACTTACCTGCTTGTCAGAGGTGTACAGAGCACATTGAAAGCTTCATCTGCAGAGGTGGTGGGAACTGGTATATGTTATATTAGAATCATAGACTCAAGTGATGGATCATAGAATCATATTTGTAAATGGATCCCGGTTCATGATACAACCTGCATTCCTCTTTCTTGTCATTCAGTCTCCAGACACTTGCTCCGAGGTAGTGGTGCTCCATATTTCCATAACACATCCCACCCATCCATCTTAAATTCCATGCATGACATTTTTAATGGGTGCTATGGTGCATACTTCAGATTCTCCATGCCTCAGGTTGCTCCATGGTGTCTCACACACTTCACCTGACCTGCCACTGAACTGCTTTTTCCTCCCTGGCATGGGAAGGGGTTTTCATCTACTTGTGCCCTGGATGATGACAGTGACTCTTGGTGCAAACTTGCTCTGCTGCTGCATCCCGGAGGAGAAAGGCTGTGATTCCCTGGGGGAGGAAGGCTGCGTTTCCTAGGTGCTCATTTTTCCCCTCCCTCCCTTCATTCTCTTTCAGAACATGAGTGAGAACTTGAAGGACTGTTTGATCCAGACGCAGGCTTCCTTAGGGGAGATGGTGACAATAAAAACAGAGGCCTGCTCTCCGCGCCGGGACCAGGAGTATGGACAACCTTGGTACGTGGCTGAGCTTCAGTCCCATGTACTCTAACCCCTTTCTCTCTACCTCCACCACCACCCCCGAGCTTAAAGTTGGTTGTGGGGGATATACTTGAACTTCTCAAAGTTATTAAAACCCTCCCATGGGAAGCTGGAAAAGACCTTTAAGATCATCGAGTTCAACTGTTACCCCAGCACTGCCAAGGCCACTGCTAAACCACGTCACTGAGGGCCTCATCTACACGGTTTGTGAACACTTCCAGGGACAGAGATTGCACCACAGCCCTGGGCAGCCTGTTCCAGTGCCTGACTACCATTCCATGAAGGAATTTGTCCTAATATCCATGCATGGAGGCGCTGTAGCTGAAGTTACCTGCTGTAGTCTGAGCCTTAAGCCATCTCAGGTACCAGCTTTTGGGAGGTTGGACAGCAAGTGGAGTCATTTCTCTTGTAGGTGTCAGGACTAAGAGAGTTGATCAGGCCCCGTTGCCTCTGCTCCTCTCTCTGTGCAGTCCCAGCATCTTGGTCGGTTAATGTCATCTTTCTCTTGTTCCCTCCCCAGCTCTGGAAGGCCTGACCCACAATCCATGGAGGTGGAACCCAAGAAACTGAAAGGGAAACGGGATTTGATCATGACCAAGAGCTTTCAGCAGGTGGATTTCTGGTGTAAGTGTCTTGTGAGTGAGGGGGAAAATAATGCTGCCACTTGCATAGGCTTTAGTCTTTCCTAGTTGATGCCCTGCTGCTTTGGGGTGGGAAGCAGGGGACAAAAATGCTGGGGCAAATTTGTATGCTCCTCCAGCACATTTGTTAGGAAGCTGTTGCACAAAAGCAGTTTGTCTGTCATGGGGCTCTGCAGCAGTAGGGAGGTGAGTGGAAGGTGTGCTGGAAATGTGAAAACACACATAGAGAAAACTCCAGGAGCCTGCAAAACCCAAAGGCTTAGATTCAGAAACTGTGAAGGGACAACTCTTTTCCTCATATTCTGGGAAACAAAGTTGGTTGCAGTTACATTGGCATACCTACAGAATACCAAACTGTCTGGACACAGGGCAAGTACCTGGGGCTGCTGTCTCTCTCCCAGACTCTGAATAAAGGCTGTATGATGAGGGTATTTGTTTTCAGGGTTGTTTGGTTTAGGTCCCCGCTGGTGTGTAGAGAATCAAACCTTTTGGCTTGAGGACATGGCTGCTATCCAGGGATGTGCAGGGAGCTCTCCACCTCTGTCTGTGCAGATTGTGGTGGCACCTTCCCCTGTCTGTAGCTCTTGGTGCTGAATCTGTGTAGGACACCAGGGCTCATGCAGGCCCAGGCATTGGTTGTGTTGGGACAGAGCCCCTGTTGAGAGTTGTGTGATGAAACCAGTGAGCTATTGGTGAAGTGTCTGCATGGAGGCCAGGCTTTGGGAAAGTGGCTTAGCCAGGCTGGGGAGAGCTGGGGCACACTGGCCTGAGTACTGTGTGTTCTGTGAGCTGCATGAGCTTATACAGACATCACATCCTCCCAACCTAACCCCTGTCCCCTCACCCCTGCAGTCTGTGAGTCCTGCCAGGAGTACTTTGTGGATGAATGCCCAAACCATGGCCCCCCAGTGTTCGTGTCTGACACCCCAGTGCCTGTTGGCATTCCTGACCGGGCAGCGCTGACCATCCCGCCTGGAATGGAGGTGGTGAAAGAGCCCAATGGGGAGAACGACGTGCGCTGTATGAACGAGGTGATCCCCAAAGGGCACATCTTCGGGCCCTACGAGGGGCAGATGTCCAGCCAGGACAAGTCTGCAGGATTCTTCTCATGGCTGGTGAGTGACTTGTCTCCCCAGTGAAGTGATGCCCCAGCCATTCAGCTCAGGGCTGGGGGACTTGTGGAGCCGAATCTTAGCCATCTTCCCCCATCTCTGAAGATCTGCTGACCCACAGTAGGCAAGCATCTACTGCCATAATTATTAGCAGCTTAAGGGTATAGATAGTGAAAGGAGACCAGGTGCCATGGCACCAAGTTCATGGCTGTAGGAAGCAGAGTTTGCTTCCTCTTGCCCCCTGGCCATGTTTTCCATCCCCACTCAACACTTGGGAATCCTCCAGTACCTTTTCCTGCTCCGGTCATTACTTTGAGGATAGAGGAAGGACTGTATCTAGAGATTGCAGAGCTCTCTCATGGACATGCAGCACTCCTTTCTGAGCAGAGTAGGTCATCCAAGAGGCCAGGAGAGAGGAGATCCAGTCCATCAGGAAGTGATCTATATGCAGACTCTAGCACCAAACCCCATAATTTTCCCCCCAGTTTAGCCTAGGAGATAGAGATGTCACTAGATAGACAGGTATTTATTAGGAGATGGAGAACTTGAGTTATATGTGGGGAAATAATTGAGAACTGCTGCTCTGAACTGCTGCTCACGCTTTTCTGTCTGTAAAATAAATGTGTGTCTCAGCCCTGTGCTGAAAGGGGAGTTAATCTTCTATATCTGAGGACTGTTAGCAGTTTTGTCAGCTGCATTCATAGTTCTGTATTACCTTTGTGCGTACGAGATGCCTCTTAGTTCTGAGTAGCCTCCACACATATATCCAGGGCAACAGCCTGTAGTACCAGGACGGCTGAGATTCATGTCCTGACTTAAGGCAGGAACCGAAGCAGTGATTTGAGAGTAATACACCTTCTGTCTGGACCAGCTAGTTGACATACTCCATCTGTTCTCGTTTCACAGATCGTTGATAAGAACAACCGCTACAAATCCATCGATGGGACAGATGAAACCAAAGCAAACTGGATGAGGTGAGTCCATTTCTCTTCTGCCTTCCCTTTTAGGGTTTCGTCTTCCAGAGAGAGGCCATCAAACACTCCTTGTTTTGTGTGACAGAAAACCAAACCAAAGTGCCTCTACCTCTTCTGTAGAGGGTGTGCTTGTGCTCTTCCAGTGTTTATTGTGATGAGAATCCTTTGGAGGCACATCAGTGACAGGGACTAAAACAAGGATGTGTGTATGGAGGATGGCTATTTTCTGGAATGAGGACAAATGATAAAGATCATCCTATTTGTCCACACTTTCAAATGCTGACAGGTCTCACTCCATCGATTTTGTTTTTTTTTAGTTCAAGTATTTGCAGAATGCTTTGCATTACTCCCAAGTTACCATCTGATTCTGGTTGGGGCTTTTTGTCCTTTCCCATTTGATGGACATTGGAAAAGGTGCTTTTCTTGTTTTCTTTCTGGGCTTCACTTGAAACAATTGTCAGTGGTGGCTGTCAGGAGTAGTGGCAGCTTTACTGTGTTAGGAGAAACACGGAGTGAGTTGCCTCAGCTCTGAATGCAGGAATGCTGCTTGTTCTTGCACTCCCTCTGCTGACCCAGCAGAGCCGTATTACCAGTCAGTGGGGCTGACGGTGGTTTAACTGCAGCAGTAAAGGGAACATGTTTAACCATGATGCAGTGCTTTAGGTATTGTCATGTACCTGTAAAGGATGTAGGTCACTCTTGCAGCCTCCCGAGACAGAGACAGAGCACTGAAGTGCCTTCTGTGTATGATGCATCACCAGGATGGGGCATTACACACTGAAGCCTGTCCGACATTCAGACCAATCCTTATTCAGGGGTGAATTTTGGAAGTGGCTGTTGTCAAGAAGGCATTTCAGACAAGAGTAAAGCAGCGTGGGAATTAACTGGTTTGTTGGCCTGGACGTCTAGGATTTTCAGTTGGGTTTTAGGAAAGAGAGAGGGTGAAGTGCAGGTGGATGCAAGCCTGACCTCGCTGGTCAAATGTGGTTGCACCACTTTTGCTCCATGTGAGCGTTCACATGGATAGCAGCAGTTCTGACCACTACCTTCACAAAGTTCAGCACAGAATCTAATTTTTCTGTAAGAATTCCAGCTGTTTAATTGCTGAATGAGAGAAAATGCTAGAAAATGGGTTGAGGCTGGAGTTGTCACCCCAAAAAGAGACAGCGGTACAACAAACAGATAGGTTTGGGGGCATTGAAACTAAATGACCTTAAGGTCCTTTCCAACTCTAACTATTCTATGACTCTGTGATTCTATATATCTTGAAGTAAAGAATACAAAGTTCAAAAATCAGAGTGAGATTTTTCTGCTTGGATCTGGATCTCTATGTGATCTGGATGATAAAGAAGCCAGCAGGAAACATGGTCTTGGAAAGGAAAAATCCAGTGATGAGCTCATTTTGCTGCCATAAACATAAGTTGGATGTCTGGATTTAAATGGGCACTGCTCCTGGTCCCAGCATCAAAGAACAGAGTGTTCTTGTCTAAACTTGTATTTGCCGTGGTTTGGGCCATTCTGTACAACCTGGAAAGGCAAGGAGGTTATGGCTTTGTGGAAAGGGAATGTCTGCAGCTCTTCTGGGAAAGGATGTACCAAAGGACCTGTGCAGGCTGTAACGGTCTTACTGATCTTTCTGTTTTCACTCTTGAAAATCTGACAGGTGGAGATAGTGGTCCTCGAAAAGCCTTGGTTTTGTTTGTAACCAGCTTTCAAACAGAGGTGCACTGGATACCCTGTGCTAAGACATTTGTCATGGAAATTACCCACAGAAACCACAGGACGCTGTAGACAGCGCTCTTTTTGTTTTTCAGATGGTGCTCTTTGCCATCACTCACAGATGGAGTGCTTTGCAAAGCAGATCTATTCACCCTCTGGGTAGGTGGGTATGGCAAGGGGAGGGCAGCTTAGGCTGACTCCTCTCTCTTCTTGTAGATCTGGCTATTGTTTTTGTTGTTTGACTACCACATCTGAGTCCATTTTCGTGTTCCTGCTGAGAACAGTGTGTGCTCTGCAGCACTTGCTGGTTTCATTTCAAGTGGCTGTTTACCCAGGGCAGTGGGTGACAGGGAGGAAGGATCACAAAGCACGCAGATGGCATGGCAATGGGAACATCCTCTTGCCCTTTCTCTTGTCACTCAGTTGACACAAACTCCTGGTGCTGGGAGCATGTTCTCCTAGCTGGCTTTGGCACAAGATAATGCACCCTTCATCTCTGTGCAGAGTAATGTGTTTCCAATACTTTATGAAACTCCATGGCTTTGACCTGCAGGGATGTGTGCAAACATCTTCCTCTGGTTTTCTTTTCTGGGGGATCAGGGTGACCAGTAAGTATGGATTGCAGCAAACCTCAAGCAAAATCGGTGCTGGTTTGGACACAGGCAATAAACTGCTGCTTATGGGAGTTCTTGGGGCTTCTGAAGGGCTGTGTAGAACCAGCCTGGTTGTTCCTGGTTATTTCTGAGGAATTTCTGTTATTCAGTTTTTGCAACCTTTAAAAAAGTAATGGATGAGACCAAAAATGAAAGTAATTCAGGAAGTCCAGTTAACATCCCTCTGAGTATCTGTCACTTCCTTGCTGAAGTGCCTTATGTATGGGGTTTCCAGGCTAGTTGGGGCATTTATAGTCTGTATCCCTTCTTCCATGTGATTCCCTGAGTTCTCAGGCTTTTGTGACAGTTCAAATTCATCCTTTCCCTCAGCCCATGGGGAAAGGGCTGGTGGAAGACTTCCTCATTCATTCTCCTTTGCCTTCTTTTCTGCTCCTTTCCCCTCCAAATGTAGTTAAAAAAGAGGTTACGGAGAGCAAGGCTGTTCTGTAGGTCTTCCCGTATCTCCTTATAGTGGAGATGGCTGTGATTTGATCTTCATACAGTAATAGAGCTTGAAAGGGAGCTTTGGTTGGGTGCTCCAGCAGCCTGCTCAAAGCAGGATAAGTAGGTCTTTTAAGCTGTTGGCTTGACTTTAGAGGACCATTTAAACATAACACCTTTAAAAGTCAGGGTTGTGGTGTCTGCCCATGTGTTCAAGGGCAGTTAAAGCCACCAGCCTGTGCACAAGTCATTTTGTCAAACTCCATAAACTGCTCTCTGTTACCTTGGAGCAAGGGGGGAGCAAATGTTCTTATCCATTAGTGAAGCTTATGCAGGCAAAGGGATCCTAAAGTACTGAAGCACTGTGATCCCTGTAAAAAAACCTACTGGAGAGCCCTGGGAAAAGCATTATGCTTGTTTCTTAGAGGCCGGGAAAAGTGGAGTTGGTCAATGCCTTCATGGGGTGATCAGTAAGTGTTCCCTGTCCACGTAGTTACATCACATGTGTTTTTAAGGAATAGCTGCACTGGCTTGCACTTTCACATTGACTTGGGCTGAGGTGTGACTTCACAGCCTCACAGCCTGATAAAACCCACACAGCATCTCCAGAGAGATGCTTCCAGGTATCCGTGACTGTGCCTAGGGACATTCTGCATGCTAGAGGAAATGCTTGAGGGGAAAAAAACTCTCTGCCAGTAATGATGTCTGCATTTTTATAAGGAGGAGGTTAATGTGCCTGCTGGGAACCTCCCCTTAATTTAATTTGTAATTAAAACTGGCCAGAACTCATTACTCTTTGCATGGTGAATTAGCTATTAGAATACTTAAGTTCTCTTAAATCATTTTGACTCAACTCATGCTGGAGTAAATGAGTGGAAACCCTCAAATCTAAATATCCAGGTCTACCACACGTCATCCTATGTGCATTTAATTGAATACCCTGTGTGGGAAGAGCAAAACGGGCTCTAATTCCCCATGGGGGCAGCTTTGCTGCTGAGCAACCATAGGTTCAGCTTAGAAGAGGGGGTTCTTGACCAGATCTGGAGAGACTTGGGTTGTGAAAGCTCACCCCTACCCAGTGGCACATGGCAAGTACAGTTACTCCTTTTCACCAGAGCAGCTTGTCAGTGGAGGTGTGTTTCCACCACATGGAGGCACTGATGATACTCTGGTTGTAGGTACCATGGAGAATACACATGAAGCCCAGTTTTGCTGAATGGGATAAAAATCAAACAGTAAATGTTCCTTTGCTCAATGTTCTTTGTGGCCTTTTGCCTCCTTCCAGTGTTCAGCTGGGAGAACTCTTTTTCACTGTTATTTATTTATTATTCCCTTGAGGTCAGTGTAGCAAGTGCTTTGCTGGCTCTCCATCATTTCATTACCTGGCTTTCCATTGTTTCATTACATCTTCTCTCCGTAAATGAAGCTCCACCACCAGTCTCTCAAGGATGCATTTACATTTGTCCTGGCGAAATGCATCTGTGCACTTAGCTCCCAGCCTGGATCTGAGCAGCATTTCCTACTGTTTTTCCAGCTTTAACCAAGGCTAACAGCTTCTGACACTTATCCCAGTGGAGGGCAGCAGTGTCAGTGAGATTCATTAAGCAGCAGTGTGACAGCACTAAGGAGAAACCAGAATGATATCTGACAAGGGGCACTCTGCCTTTCTGTAGGTTCTTAATCTGCAGCCCACAAGCACATGAGTGCATGAGTCCCCATCCTTCTGCTGGGTCACAGCAGTGCTGGGAGGCACCTGTCTCTAAGGAAATACCAGCAGGGCCATCACAAACGTGGGGCAAGTGGGAAAAATGGCAGGGCTTTGCTTATACCAACCTTTCAGGAAGTATTTTGGGGTGGCTAAAGCCTGCATGTGAGAGACAGGGCGTTCAGCTGAGATTTTGGGATTAAAGGTAATTTAAGATAGCGTAGTAGTAGCAAAGTAGTAGCAAAGATGCTATTGCTGTTACATAGCATCTTTGGTTTCATTTAATTTGGGACCATAAGCAGAAAGAAAACTAACACATAGGAAATCCAATAGTTTTTCCCTCCCATGGTGTCACTTCAGAGTTACAGTTGTTAGGTGTCCCAACCATTAAGATGTCTTATTTCTTGTATGTTACATCTTAATATCCCTTTTAAACATTGATTTTCTAGGCTTGTGGTGACAGCTTTTGGAGGCGCTTCATATTAACACTGAAGCCCTCTACCTCAGATGACCAAAGGGGTGGTAAATGCTCCGTGCCTGGCAGTGTTCAAGGCAAGGCTGGACAGAGCCTTGGGTGACATGGTCTAGTGCGAGGTGTCCCTGCCCATGGCAGGAGGTTGGAACTGGATGATCTTAAGGTCTTTTCCAGCTGAAACCATTCTGTGATTCTATGAATGTTGTGTTCTCCTCCGTAACTCCATGCTGATGCAGTTTCCTAGCTAAGAACTTCCTGTTAACATATTAAGAACTACATGACATGAGGACCAAAAATAGTTCCCAACATCCTTGCTTTCAGATGTGTTAAAGCAAGTCTTTTTCTAATGTATAGCACCAGAAAAACCATTTTGGCATTTTATTTCTCTCTGCTATCATTCAAGTCAAGGCATACACTAAGTTTTCCCAGCAGTTCTGCTCTTCCTTGTCATCTGCTCTCTTCCATGCTGTTCTCCATGCTCATGCACAGCATTGGCCAGGGTGTGCCTTATTCCCCTGTCTGCAGTCCCACCTTGTTTATGTGCTGGATGTTCACATAGTCTGTTTTCTCCTTCTCTGTTGAATAGATCTGCCACTGCCTTTCTTCCCCTAATAAAGAGCCACAGTTAGGACTAATGTTTTGTTTAGATTTCCTTTGACTGTGGCTGGAAGAATTAACACCCTCCCCCTTTGGACAGAAGTGCCTCTTCTCAGGATGCTGCTGCCTCCTCTTCTCAATGGGCTGAGGCTACGAGTTGTTGATTTGAAGCACTGAAAACTGGATGCAGGCTCCTGTCAGCACCAGTGACAGCAAAGCCTAGCCAGGAAAAACAAGTGTGTGGCCTCATTCCTTTTGAGAACAATGGGAAATGACAACCATTTCTGGGTGGAACGAGGGTTTGCAGTGGAGCGGATGAATGCTGGATGTGCCATACTGCTGGTGCTGGAGAAGAGACTTTTCCTTAGGAAAAGCAAGTTGCAGAAATAGCCCCTCAGTCTAGTAGGAATCTCCCTCACCTGCAGAACATCCCAATTTGATGTAGCCTCTACATGACATCATGCAAGTTTTAACAGAAAGGGTGATGTAAAAGTTTCCATTGCATGTTGTGCCGGGCAGAACAATAGGATACGCTTCAGGCCTTTAGATTCCCTCAAGAGCTCATTTCTGAGCAATGTCACCTTAGAAGCTAGTTCACCACCGTGGTTGTGACTTCTCATGCTTAATCCTGAGCACAGACTGCAGCAGGTGATGTGAGGCTGTGCTGAAATCCTCACAGCTGAGTAAGGGCATCAGACAAGGTGTAAGATTTCACTGTAACTGTAAAGCTGAGAAGGCTCCTTTTACACTATAGTGTCGCTTGGTGTTTTTTGACTTAAGCTTGGGAATTGCTTCTTAAATCATGTGCCTTTTCCTGGTGCAAGTGAGGAAAACTCAGAGGTTGTTTCAGGTTGGGGAGGGGGGAGCTGGATCCCACCCAACTCCTCTGCCCCAGTGCTGCACTGGCCAAGTGGCTGGCTGCAGGGGGATGCTTTGCGTTGATTTCCTTTTACCCAATTGTGCTTTGTGGGATGTTCAACCCAAGGAACATGGCTGAACGAAAGAGGAAGCCCAAGTTTTCCAAGGAAGAACTGGACATTCTGGTCACTGAGGTGACCCGAAATGAAGCCATGCTGTTTGGGAGCGAGACAATGCGTCTATCCCATGCTGACAGGGACAAGATCTGGGAGAGCATAGCCAGGCAGATCACATCAGTCAGCCAGGTGCCCAGGTCTGTGAAAGACATTAAACACAGATGGGACGACATGAAGAGAAGGACCAAGGACAAACTGGCCTTCATGCAGAGGTCCCTGTCCAGCCCCAGCAGCACGGGGCGGCCCTCGGCCATCGTCCTGACTGCCCACGAGAGAGCCATCGAGTCCACACTGCATTCGACACGCCAGAGGCACGGCTTCCGGAGAGCGGATCTGGATGTGGTTGACAGCCCATCAACAAGCTGTAAGTATCACTGCCTTAACACCTCTTTGTCTTATGCTTGCATATCTCAGTGTGACACCACAGGAGCCTTGCGTGGCTGGTGAGATGCTGGGTTGCCTTGGCAAGCCAGGTCCTTACTGCTGAGTTTGGTTTCAAGACAACCTGCTCTGGTGGGGTGTTGAGATGGATTGAGGGAAAGCTGTTTCCCAGTTTAAATCATCTTTATATATTTATCTAGTCCTTTTCCATGCTTCCTTCTAAGGGTAGATGCTGTTCAGATTCCACTTGCTTAATGGGTCATAAGTCTGAACTAATCTTACAAATGAGGGAACATCTGTAGTTGAAGTGCAACTACCTCCAGTTCATGAAGAAGTGTTTGGAAAGGATTAGGAGTTCTTCATCTTGCATGCACCCCAATAAAACAGCAATGCTATCAAGCTGAGAATCATGTGCCAGTTACTAATGGATCACTGCATGGTAACCATCTTCCAGGAGGGCTGTTGAGGGGGCTCAGTGCTCTTTGGTGTTGATGCTCTGAGGCCTGGCCACTAATGATTTCTCACTAGTGTTCTGACGATTCAGCGCAAGTGCTGTGAAATAGGTAGATGATGACTCTTCTTCCTGGCCCTGCCTCCCAAGTTAATCTTCTTCCACCACAACTCTCAGACACCTTCCAGTGCTGAACCACAACCTGCTTTTTGCAGGTTCTTTCCCCACTTGAGTACATACAGTTGTCTTGCGTGGAGATGTGGCTCAGAGGTGGTCTCTGAGCTTCTAGGGATAACAGAGGAGAGAAAGAGGAGATAACTTCTTGGGAAGTGAGCCAACTAACACTTCATGGGTGGCACTGTCCTACCACATTAGGTCTTATCTCATATGTGAAGTAATGTTAATGGGAAAGAAGGACAAAAGTCTTCAAGAACAAAGTGGGACTTGATCATTCTTTGCATTTATCTTGGATGCCAGTTGCACTATTTCAGAGGTAAAATGAATAGAGCTTGTGCAAGGAGGTAGTGGGCAGTTGCAACAAGTGAAGTGTTGTTTCTTCTTACTTTTGCCTGTACCTGTGAACTGGCACATCATTAGACTAACAAGAACTTCCCCATGGTGTTTTGGTTTGGGTTTGGTTTTGCATCAAGTAGACTTGGCCTATTAATACAGGGTTTTGCTGCTGCTGTACCTGACTGCCTGGTTATCTCAGTGATGCCAAGCCACATAGTGGCTTTGCAGTTCAGACTTCATGAGCAGCTAATACTACATCTGTGCTTTGCTCAGAGGATGTAAGGAATGACATGGGAGGAGGGTTTTGACATGAGGAACCAAATGTGTCAGGGTGTTCAGAGAGTGGACCAAAGGCCAGGAGCCTTTGTCCCTCCAAAATGTTTTAGCTGCTTACGATTTTGGGGAAGGGATTCACTGCTACTGTCTGAAATAGATTTATGTTCTAGTAATGAACAATGCTATGTACAGGCTGCCTTGGCAGCTTGGATTCCTCCTCTGTTGACTGGGTTCACCTGATCTTGAGGCCTCTTATGGCTAAGCTTGTCACCCAGATGCTAATGTTGCAGCACGTGCATGCTGAGTTATGCATCAGGAGCTACAGGCTTGTCTCAACTGGCAGACTGGGGTGGGTGGGAGGGAAAAACTCTTTTTTCCATGTGCTTTGAGATACCATGAAACAGAAGTCAGAGCTGTGAGAGATTCACATCAATAATCCATGCTTTCTCTTCTGTTCAAGCTGACGAAGACGAAGTGATGCCAGGCACTTCTCAGGGACACTGCTTCTCATCGCTGCAGAGGGCCGGTTCAGGAGCCAACCAGCCTTCCAGGCCCTCCTTTCTCCACACTCCTTCCTCCTCGGAGCAGTCAGAAGCCACCAGCCAAAGGCAGGAGCTGCACTGTCCATCCCCACACACCACCTCGTCCTGCAGACCCCCGCGCTCCTGCACAAAGAGTCCTCCCCTCTCCAGCTTCGACCGCCAGCTTCTCCATTCCCACATGCAGCAAACGGAGCTGTTCAGGCAGTTCTGCCAGGAGCTGGTGGCAGTTCACAGGGACATGGCAGACAGCATGCATGTCATCGCTCAGAGCATGGCTGACCTCACCAGCCAGGTTGGCCAGTTTTGCCATACCCTATCAGAAATCCGTGATGGGGTCCAGGCTTTCCATAGGATGCAGGATCCTAGTGCCGTGCAGGGCTCTCCTCCTCAGGCAGCTTGCTCAAAACAGCCCCCTGAGCCCAGTGCAGAGTCTAACCAAAACACCCCAAAACAGACCCCTCCTGCACGGGTTACCAGGTCACGGAAGAGAAAATACCATCTTTAGTCTGATATAGCATAAAGAAGGGTGCCCCTTCCTTGAGCTGCTGCATGCTCATGTGGCCTCTCCATCTGTATCAGTACCCTGTGAGGTAGGTCAGCAGCTACCCCAACCAGTCCATCCCCTTGCTAGCTAACAGCAGTATCAATTGTGGCAGCTGAATAGTAGGGCTGGCCCTCTGCAATGGCAAAGAGGAATCCTAAATCTTACAGAGCTTGGAATGTAGGACATCATTCTATTCATAGATATTAGGAATTTTCGCTGGGCTCCCCATGCTTTGAATGCTCTATAAACTAAGAGATGCAATAGGAATCATTGTCTTGATCTCTTCTTGTGCCTGTGAAATGTTATTTACTGAGACGGTGTATTCCAGAGCAAGTGCATTTACAAGCAACCAACAAATTTGCCCTACTACTGCCTTCCCATCATCTTCCTGCAAATTATTATATGTAGTGTGCAGAGTCACATCCTTATGGCTCTAGAGACTCTTCCTGTCATTATTATCAGCAGGAATGGGTAATCCAGGGCTTACTGTGATTTAGGAATAGGTTTGGGGAGAGGGATGTAAAGCAGAGCTTGTGCAGGGAAGGCAAGGAGGCACAATGCTGAGGCCAGAAGGATAGGTCTGAGCACTGTGTGGTTTTAGGCTGCTCAGAAGGGCTGCTATGGCATGTGCCTGGATCCTGCAATGCCACATGCACTTACATCAGAGAGTTTAACCTTTGTCTGCTCCAGTCTAAAACCCCTACCTGCAGTTATTCATAATGTGACAACATTTAAAGGTAATGGTACCATATTATTTCCTTGCATGTTACAAGCTTCGGTTTTGAACCACCTCTCCCTCCCCAAAATGTGAGAGACTGCACAGAAACAAGGAAGGATGTAGGGCCGCCTTCTGACCTTGGGGACAGGTTGGTTCTGTATTGCTGTTATTCTGTCAACTTCAGTGCAGTTACTTTGCACTTACTCAGTGTTACTTAGGGTGGGATCTGTACTTTGCTCTCCTCTCATGAAGAGTTTACAAGCTAAATTCACAGCTGCATAGGTGAAAGATGTGCTGGTTTTGTACTGCTTGCTTTCCCAGTACAGCTGCAAGGAATAACTGTGTTACATTAGAATTGCTTTAGTGCTGCATGAGGTTCCCATGTACAGCCCCAGTTCTGAAACTAGGCTTGAATAATGCCATCTCAGGTGGTGAGAATGTGACACCTTTTTACATGATCTCTGTCTTCTCTTTGATTTGCACATCTGGACCTTCCATCCCTGCAAAACAAAAATGGACTATTAGTTGATCCTATTCTGTTCTATTACCATTATATGCTCCAGCAGGGAAAAGCTCCAACCTAGCACAGTTAGCACACTGATGCTCTCCAGGCTGTCCTACTGTATGTGGTGGGTTGCAGGCAATGTGAACACCCATCCTCAGTGCCATGTCTGGGCTACAGACTAGGCCAAAAAGTTGTATAAACTTCAGCAGGTATTGAACATAGGCAGCGCAGCGTAGCAGAAGGATGGTTTTACATGATCTTGAAGGATCTTCTTGGATCTATTTGAGCTGTCTTTCAGTACAGTGCACTAGCTTCTCTCCTGCGAAGTTCACTGAATGTCTGCTGTGTCAGGCATTCCTGCTTGTCCTACTTTAGTTGTTCTGTAACCCTGATTCAGGTAATTTAGTGGTGTGGTAAAAGGTTTCCTCAAGGAAGCGGAGGTCTGGCAAGGAGAAAAACCTGCTTTCCGAGGAATGACCTGTTTGGTTTCGTGCAGAGGACATTCCTCATAGTACTGGTGCCAGACCAGGTCAGTACTTGCTCACCTTCCTCAGAGGATGTAGTTTTACTTCTGTTATAACATGTGTGTTCTGTAAAGTCACAGTCTCCCTTTAGCTGAAGGGAAGATTGGGAAAGGTGGGAGAAATGGATCTAATTTATGAATCACAAAGAACTGAAATAAAAACCATGATATATTTTAAAGGCTGAGTCCATAGAGTGCTGCTGCTATATATTAAAAGTAGTATTTTATATTTTTATAATACCTGGTTCCTGCTGATGTTCTCCTGTGGATGCACTGTGATAGGATAAGCTCCTTGCATGTTGTCCAGGGGGATCCCTTCCAGCAACCCTCAGATCTGCAGAGGAGGAGGCTCTCATAGGTGCTGGGCACTGGAGGGAGCTGGTGGTGTTGCTGCCATCAGTTTGCCCACACAGACACGTTGAGACAGAGCATCCTGATGCAGGATGCGCAGCCTTCCATCCAAACCCCCAGTGGCTGGGCTCTGGTCAGGAGAAGGAACCTTGTGCTGTGAACTGCATGATGTCTTCCCCCAGTTTCCTCTGTGGACTATTACAGATTGGCCCAGCTCTGGGGACATATCTCCTGCCCTGTGTAGACCCCTTGGTGGAGTGGCTTGTCTGTACTGGCTTGCAAAGGATGCTTCCTCCTGCCCCCATCGTGTTAACTGACTGTTGAAGTAAGTGCCTGTGTCAAAGCAAACTGCTGTGCTCAACCCCAGTATCTCCATGTCTTGTACATGCTGAAAAAGAATTATCTCTTTCAAAGTATTTTTGTTAAGAATGCAATAAATATATAACACTTTTAACACAGCTGCCGAGTCGTTTATTTCTCTCCTGTAAGATCTGCCTGAGCTGGTGATAAGCCTGTTACACATGCTGGGGTCTCCTGGAGGTGCTGGGGTAGGGTTTGTGGATATGGCACCTCATGGCATCTGCCTGAGCTTGTGGCAGCTCTCATGTGGCATCTCCTGCCCTGCCTCTGCTTTGGGAAAGGCCAGTGAATGGCCTTTTTCCCTGTGGTGCTCAGCCATGGCAGAGCATCAGTGGAGCACCACCAGGGCCAAGCCAGAGGGTGAGCAACACAGGGGCATGGGATAGGCATAGGGCAGAGCCTGCATGGGGAGGAGCTGGGTGGGCAGGAGCCTGAGCTTCCTCAATACCTTGATGTTTTCCTGGGCATGCTCCCTGGGCCATCCCAAAACCTGGCAATTGGGTGTCCTGAGTGTGCTGCTGGCTGGAGAGGATATGGGAAAGGTGGCCCTGAACAGGAAGGCGCTGTGTTTCCAATAGCCATGGGGTTGATCTAAGCCCCAGTAGCTGCGAATGGGTCATTAATGGTCTCCATTGGTGCAGTGGCTGGTCCTGAGTAGCCTGGGCAAGAATCTGTGGTGGTCTTGAGCCTGGCTGAGGGACTGAGCAGGACATGAAGTGATCTATTTGTAGCTGTTAGCTGTGCTTCCTGCAGGAGCAGGAGCAGCTCTGGGTGGCTGTGTCTGTTCCATCAGTGATCCTGACCCTGCTCCTCCAGGGATCACAGTCCAAGGGAAGCTCACTACACAAGCAGAGCCATGCCTGTCTGCGTGCAGTACTTGTGTCCTGGGCATCTAAACTAAGGGAGCCATCCTGCCTCCATGCAGCTTGAGTGTTTGGCATCAGGAGGGACCTGGCCGCTTCCCAGCCTTCACAGGAAGGTTGCTGATGGTGTGAGCATTGCGGTCTCGGGAGGATGTGTCAGTGAAGGCAGATCCTGTGCTCTGCCCTCAGCAGCAGTTTGTGTCCCTGCCTTGCCAAGCAGGCTGCTCTTTAATGTTGTGACTTCATCCTCAACCCGTGGTGTGCAGACCTTAGGCCAGCAGGTGAATTTGGGTTTAATGCAGTCCTTTATAACCTGTGTCATTTGTGCCTCTGTGGTCACCAGCGCAGCACTGGTTTCATTTATGTGGATGATCTCATCCCTCTTTATATTACCTCAGGGAAGTATCACAGTTGTAAAGCTTCCTCTCAAGGAGTGTAAAGCAGTTACCAGCTGCCAGAAGCAGTCAGGAAACATGTTTGTGACTGGATTATTCCACTACTCTCTGCTAAGGGCTTCCTACATACCTCCTGGTGAAAGCAGCAGCACTCTCCTCCCAGCTCCCTGATGCTCCAGGCTGTGTCCAGAGCTGCAGGATGCAGCAGCAAAGCTGAAGGACACTCCTCAGGGAGAAACCTGGAGGCACAGAGAGCAGCGAACAGGAAAAGCATGCTCATTCTTAATTGTACTTCATCGTAAAAGTGAGCCCTGGTGGGAGCAGTTACAGTTAACCATGCTCTCCCTTCCCATGCAGAGTTGTGTTTTAGAGGATTCTGTACATCTCACTGTTACATGCACTTTGATGGGGATGCACCAGGCCATCGTGCCACTGCCCATTGAATTCAGTGCCACTGACTGTGGGAATGTGAGCCCTGTGTGTTGCACTGAGGAGCTGGGAGTGACCTCAGGGTGGTGAGTGTTCAAGGGCAGGTTGGACAGAGCCTTGGGTGACTTGGTCTAGTGTGAGGCATCCCTGCCCGTGGCAGGGGGTTGGAACTGGATGATCTTAAGGTCCTTTCCAATGTAAGCCATTCTATGATTTGATTCTACAATAAATCTGTGCAGGTGACCAGGCTTCTTTGCAGGGGCAGCTTCATCTTGTCATTGCTCTGTTTGGGCAGTGGGATGCAGGGCAGATGCAGGGTCTCCCTCTAGCTGGTAGAAGCAACCTGGCATTCTGCTTGGACTGGGGAGAGCATCCTCTAGGATCTCTTGTGCTGTGGGGCACCAGGCTGACCACAACAAGTTGCTGCATCTCAACGGTTGTATTGTCGGGCATCTCTGAATGCCTGATGCACCTATTGTAGTGATGGATAACACTCAGAAGTGACAGCCCAGTAGTGCTAACTGTGTGCTCTTGCAGGACCTCCTTCCCACCGTGCTGCTCCAGGCCTCCTTTCCTTCTCAGACACACACAGGCTGGTGGTTTAAAAGTGCCTTTTGTGCTCAGAAGTAAAACAAGGGTTAACCAAAGCCAACGCTGGGCTAATTTTGGCAGTGCCAGAGCTTGCTGCTTGGGTAATGACTGAAGATTGCGGAGCATCCTGCGTTGTTCACGTTAGGAAAAATACAACTGATAGCAGGCACATGCACTGTTGCTGAACATTAAAACCAGAACGAGTGGTCAGAGACACTGCAGACTTACTTGGGGCGTTCCGTGGGAAGCTTCGCCAAGTTTATGACCTTATGTGTTAGTGGGCTCACATGCAGGTGGGCTTGTGTCTTCTGTGTGTGCGTGCACGTGCCTGGAGAAGGGGAAAGCGTTTGGATTTCGTAAGCCAAAGACATTCCTGTGAGCTATAAGAGAATGTTTGGACAAGGACTCATAGCAGCAGATGTCAGAGGAGCCATGTGACACTGGCCTTCATTAATGTTACTGCAGCAGGAGTATATAATGCATGTATAATAATAATAATAGAATAATAGAGGCAAATGGAATAAGAAAAGAAAAAGCTTTTGGCTGTGAACCATTCAGATCCGCTTGTATGTGCAATGATGGGGCCTCCACCTGGTTCTGGGTGGGTGTTAGGAGCTCGTGTTGGTGGCAGCTGGAACCAGTCTTAGCAAGCCTTTTTAATGTTCTCTTAACAGGAACACAAGGAGTATGAGAGCAAATGATGTGGTCCTAGCTATAGATCTGTCTTAGCAAGTGAACAGAAGGCCAGTTGCTTGGAGGGGGAATTAATACATTTCTGCTGAGCTGAAATCTAGCCGGTTTAAATCAGGAAGATAAATCCCATGCCCAGAAGGCAGTCTTCCTGTCAGCACTACAAAGAGATGCTCAATGTAATGCTGGGGGTTCCACTTGCAGGACTGATTGTACTCTTATGTCCCACCCTGCTGAATGCCCAAGTGCAAAACCTTCCAGTTCTGGCATGTACTTTGTTTCCTTTTGGACAACCGGTGAATTCCCCCGTGCACATTAGGTGTCTGTGTTTATGTCCTGAGTATCTCAATTCTGCTTGTCCAAGAGGAGAGCAGCAACGAAATCTAGTATCTACTAAAAAGAGAGATGGTGTTTTGGGAAAAGAGACTGGCTGAGGGAAACTGCCATGTTCCAGATGTCCCTGAGAGCAAGGGAGGAGTCACTGGGATGTGAAGTGGTAGTGAGGAATCAAGAAGTCCTTGTTTCCATCCCCAGGCAAAGATATTTCTGCCTGTGAGATTCTGTGTCACCCTCACTGGCAGATACTTCTTCATGTTGGACGTACATTGTTGTCATCCCTTCCCCAGCAGAAATGGACCCATTGGCTTAGTGTTCCCCGGGTGTTTGTGCTTGTTGTCCTGTATCTGGCAATTTGCACACATTACTTATTATTCCATGCTTTCCAGTGTGGCTGTGTTGATGGCTCTCTATGAAGGTCATTGTGGCTCCATCATGGTTGTCATTCTGGTGCAAGGGGAGGGCACAGGAGGGAGCTTTGTGCTTCACACCTGCCTTGTCACCTTGCCTCCAGGTACGTGATCATCTCCCGGGAGGAGAGGGAGCAGAACCTGATGGCCTTCCAGCACAGCGAGAGGATTTACTTCCGTGCCTGCCGTGACATCTGCCCTGGGGAGAAGCTGCGGGTCTGGTACAGTGAGGATTACATGAAGAGGTTGCACTGTATATCCCAGGAGACCATCAACAGGAACCTCACAAGCGGTGAGTCCTTCCCTTTCCACCCTTCTCCCTGCATCCCCTTGGGCTGAGACACTTGTTGGACCACGTGTGATGGGTGAAATAGGTAATGCACAGGCTAGGTGAGGAGAGCTGTGTTTCTAGACACAGAGCACCTCTAGGCGAGAGTCACCAGTTATGCATGGCATGGACAGATGGGTGGTGGATGGATGGATGGATGGATAAATGGGTGGATGGATGGATGGATGGATGGATGGATGGATGGATGGATGGATGAATGGATGGATGGGTGGATGGATGGGTGGGTGTGTGGATGGATGGATGGATGGATGGATGGATGGATGGATGGATGGATGGGTAGGTGTACAAGAAGAATCAGATAACCACTGTCGTGGACATCATGAAAGAGATTTGCGATATGTTGTGTCATGTTATGTCATGTGTTGTGTCGTGTCATGTCATGTCATGTGTGTGCAAGAGCCTGAAGCAAAGCCCAGGGATCACAGAGCATCTCTAACACAAGATTTTCCAGCCTGAAGATTGCCAGGCTGGAGATCTTACAGACAGCATTATTTTTTTCCTCTGACCGTGCTGCTTCCTCTGGCTCCTTGAGTAGCCTGTCTGAGGGGGCTCCATCTGGTTTTGTGTGCATAAGAAAGAGAGATCTCCTCAATGTGTTTGTATGTCCATTTTCCTCGCTTAATTTATCTCCTCTTTCTTCAGAGAGATAATTTGGGATCAGCGCGACATCAGCTAGAGACTCCTTAGTCTCACAACCTTAGAGTGCGTGTACAACATACAGGAGGCTTTGTTCTTGTCACACTGATTCCTCCCTGGATAAAAATTGTTCTTATCTTAAGGAGTAGCCATTCTGGAACAAACCCAGCGGTCCTTTAGGTCAGTGTAATGTCAGCAATATAGGAAGCTTTAGAGGAAGGCAAAAACTCTTAATGCATCTCTCCATTTATGTAGTGCTGATACCTGAAGTTAATTAAGGGCATTTCATTCCAGGCCTACCCATAGGCCTCAGAGGAGCAGCCACACTAAATATAACTTTCTAATTAAGATTTCCATGTATATTATTACACAGCTGCTGTTGCTGCCTTGACTTGGTAAAAGGTGTCTCCTCTTCAATCTTGGGGTGGACAACATGTCCTGAAAAAGCTGGTTATCCTCTCTCACCTTAGTGTTACTATGCATTTGCAGTGTCACATCTTGATGGCTGTACTTGGGCAATTCCCACTTCTGAATTAACGTTGGTGTGAATGTGTTTTTTAATATGTTAATGAACATCACTGAGTGATTAGGTCCAGGCTGCAGTGACTTAGCTGCACAACATGCACGCGTTAGTGGTCCAGATGGCTTAGTACTTAGTACGGCAAGAGAAGGACTGGGCCCTTGGAGCAGCTGCTCTGGATGGGCACCAAGGCTCCTGCCCTGCCACACAGACATGCCTTTAGTCACGGTTTGTCATGGTGTGGTGGTTTGAAATGGTCACTCGCAGCCTGCTCAGTGCTACAAGTGCAGTGAAGATCTGCTCACCAGGACCCGCCATACCACACACTCAGGTAGAAACCTACATGGCCATGGAGAACATTCTAGGAGCATCCTGCATCATGTTGGGCTCAGCCTGCATTCCAAAAATCAGCACAGGGATGTTGTTAAATGGAGCATCACTTGGGCCATTGCTAGACTTGCAAGAGACATCACCAACTCAGCTGGAAGGGCACTGGGAGGTGGTCAGGGAGCAGCACCAGAACCTCTTGAGTCACTTTCTATTGAACAGACTTCAAATCCCCTGCAGATGAGCCCCATGCATGAAGTGGCATGCTTTAAACTCACAGGGTTTTGTTTGTGTTGGCAGTTTCTGACCTGCCCCACCAATGGAGTTGAGAACAGTAATGTGAGGGATCATCTTGTGATTTATAGCTTTTCCATAGGGCTGAACCACTTGGGTGGTTGGGGGAAAAAATCACTGGGGAAGAAGAACCCATTCTCTAAACCCCTACCTCTGCCAGCAGTTGTTTTAGTCTGTAACAGGGGAAATACCAAGACTCAAATACCAGTAGTCAAGGCTCAAAAGCTTTGCCCATAGAAATCCTCATCAGTGTGTTGAAAATGAGATCTGTTGTTACGGATTCAGTCCAGAAGAGGCTGGGGTTGCCAGCCAGCATCCAAACCCAGTGCAAAATCCCTGCCTTCGGGCCAGCCCTTTTTACAGTGCCTTACTCTAACTGTTTCAAGTCTTGCATCTTTTCTGCATTCATAGCATTGCTCTCCTTAGAGAGAGAATGGTAGCTTTTGCTCCGTAACAATTATGAAAGCATGAATACACTTTAAAAGCAAACAAAACCAAAAATCAGCATAAAGCAGCGTCTTGTTTGGGAGCCATCAATGCTTGAAGTTATTTACAAGATAGAAGAATGATGGAAATTGAGCCAAACCTATCGTCTTTTGAATTTCCAGGTAAGGAAATCTGGCTATTCCATTTATTTTAAGCAATTAATAATTTGTATGAGGTTGCTTTTATTTTATTTTCATTTTATCACTGAATGGCCACGCTCTTAGACTCCACTGATGCCCCCTCCTTGGAGGGCATTCACCCATTGTAGCTCAGTTGACAATGAGTACCTTTGGTGTTTAAGAGTGCAGGTTGTTTCTTACTCCTTTACCTTTGCATTTCTGGAGCAGCCTCCAAACTGAATGAGAGTAAAGGGGCTTGCAAACTTTGTGCCATGGTTGTCATGAAATGGTCCAAATCTCTCGCTGCACTGCTGTACACTTGATACCTTTTACCAAGTCAAAACAGGCATAGGTCTTCCAGCCAGCCAAAACAGTGCTTGGGCTCTGAGCGTTAGGTTCCACTGCGATCAGTCATTCGCCTCGTAGTCCTCTTCCAGCACAGGTTGGTTACACCTTTAGGTTAAACGAGCTGCCTGTAGTTGCTTCTCTTTAAGATGTGTGGGTTCTGCTCCGCTGTGGCTACCCAAAACTGTCTCTGTTTTTGCAGACCTGCCCATTAGCAGGGCTCCTTCCTCTCGCAAGCCTTGGTTTCCAATGGGTTGTGTCAGTTCCCTGGTTTGGAACGCAACGCGCAGACCTGCAGGGATTCAGCCTGCCTTTTTATTCTATTTTCTGTTTGAGTTTTAGATTGAGGGATGTTGCTGGGTTCCCAGTGATAATCCCCACCCCTCGCTTTCCTTTCTAGGAGACAGAAGGTTACAGAGGGAGAAGCTGGAAAAGAACATGGAGAACCAAGAGGACACGAGGGGGCCTCTCCAGCTCGTCACCTTAAAGCAAGGGAAGAGCCCCTACAAGCGCAGCTGTGAGGAGGGGGAATCCCACCCCCAAACAAAGAAGAAAAAGATTGACCTCATCTTCAAAGATGTCCTGGAGGCTTCTTTGGAGTCCGCCAAATTCGAAGAGAACCAGTTAGTAACAAGTACACCGCTTGCCATCAGAAAAGCATCTAAATACCAGGCTGAAGACATCTTTGAGCGGTGTGGCAGTGCCATGCAGCACGGCTCCCTGGGCCTCAGCAGAAACCGGAGCGAGGGGGAATGGAAGGTCCCTCATGGTTCCTCTTTCAGCTCTGCCAAAGAGATGGGAATCCTTGAAGATGAGGAAGAAGAGCCTTTGTCACTCAAAGCAGACAGCCCAACGGAGCTGTCGCTGGCCTCTGCACAAGGCAACTCCCATGAAATCCCCACCACCTCCTTCTGCCCCAACTGCATCCGTCTGAAGAAGAAGATCCGGGAGCTGCAGGCTGAGTTAGACATGCTGAGATCTGGGAAGTTACCCGAGCCAGCCGTGTTACCGCCCCAGGTACCCGAGCTCCAAGAATTCTCAGACCCCACAGGTAAGCCTTGCCGAGTAACAGCGTTCTCCAAACCCTGCCTAAGGAGAGTAGTGAGATGCCTGTGTGCTGTGTACCCATCTAAAGCGTTTTTGCCCTGAATATTCAGGTGAACACGTTGGTCCCATGGAAGGTTCGCTGTCAGGTTTTGTGACTGGGTGGTCCAGGGCACAGTGGAAAACACTGTCTTGGGAAAGACTCTGTACGACAACTTGCTCTTTGTTGCCATTGTAATCGATCATGCACTGCCAATAAAAAAGACATTCCATTGCAGACAGTTTGTTTGCTGTATTTTTGATGCCTTCTCTTCCAGCGAAAGCCCCTCTGCAGTGCCTCAAGGGCTACCAAACAAGTCTGAATAACTGTGGTAACACTGAAATGTGCGCTCTTTGTGTATGAAATGATGTCCTGCTGTGCCCCTTGTTGGAAAGCCCTCGCTGTTTCTCCATTGCCTTAACACACCCATGTGTCCCTTTCTGAAGATACATTTCATTTCCTTCAGGAATGTGTTGTTGAGCAGCCAGGAACCGTCACCAAAGGGAATGTGTGGGTCATACCATGTATTGTGTAAGTGGCCAGGATGTAGTGTTCTTTCTTGCTGTCCATTGTGGCATGTTGGAGACAAAGTTCATATGCAGAAACATTGATTTGTTTTCCCTTCAAAGCCATGATTCAAATTCTACCTGTAGTGCATTGTGGGGGCAGGAGAGGGCAGATTGTGGCCGCCTCATCAGGCAATGGTCTGCTGTCACCAGTAGGATGCTTCTCTAGCTCAGCAACTTTGTAAATACCTTTTCTGTTTGTTCTTGTTCTTGTTACAGCTTCAGAAAGCATCATCTCTGTTCCCACCATCATGGAGGACGATGACCAAGAGGTAGATTCTGCTGATGAATCAGTTTCCAATGACATGATTGCTGCTACAGATGAGCCTTCCAAGATGTCTTCTGCAACGGGCCGAAGGATACGGCGGTTCAAGCAAGAGTGGCTTAAAAAGTTCTGGTTTCTGCGGTACTCCCCGACACTGAATGAAATGTGGTGCCACGTCTGCAGGCAGTACACAGTGCAATCCTCTCGGACTTCAGCCTTCATCATTGGCTCAAAGCAGTTCAAGATACACACAATAAAGCTTCACAGCCAGAGCAACCTCCACAAGAAGTGCCTGCAGCTTTACAAGCTCAGGATGCACCCGGAGAAGACAGAAGAGATGTGCCGGAACATGACCCTCCTCTTCAATACAGCCTACCACTTGGCCCTGGAGGGCAGGCCCTACTATGACTTTCGGCCTCTGGCAGAACTGCTGAGGAAGTGTGAGCTCAAGGTGGTGGATCAGTACATGAACGAGGGAGACTGCCAAATCTTAATCCATCACATCGCCCGGGCTCTTCGAGAGGACCTCGTTGAACGCATCCGACAGTCTCCCTTCCTCAGCATCATCCTAGATGGGCAGAGTGATGACTTGCTTGCAGATACTGTGGCAGTTTATGTGCAGTACACAAGCAGCGATGGGCCTCCAGCAACAGAATTCCTGTCTCTTCAGGAACTGGGCTTTTCTACAACAGACAGTTACCTCCAAGCATTAGACAGGGCTTTTTCCAGTCTCGGAATACAATTGCAGGATGAGAAGCCAACTATTGGCTTGGGAGTCGATGGTGCTAACATTACTGCCAGCCTGAGAGCCAACTTGTTCATGACAATCAGAAAGACCTTGCCCTGGCTTCTCTGCCTGCCCTTTATGGTACATAGGCCCCACTTGGAAATTTTGGATGCAATCAGTGGGAAGGAACTGCCGTGCCTGGAGGAGCTGGAAAACAATCTGAAGCAGCTGCTCAGTTTCTATCGTTACTCTCCTCGACTCATGTGCGAGTTGAGGGTCACTGCAGCCACTCTGTGTGAGGAGACCGAGTTCTTGGGGGACATTAGAGCAGTGAAGTGGATCATCGGGGAGCAGAATGTGCTCAATGCTCTAATCAAGGATTACCTTGAGGTTGTGGCCCATCTCAAAGATGTCAGTGGCCAGACCCAAAGAGCAGATGCTTCTGCCATTGCCTTGGCCCTCCTGCAGTTCCTGATGGACTACCAGTCGATTAAACTTATCTACTTCCTATTGGATGTGATTGCTGTGCTTTCACGCCTCGCCTACGTCTTCCAAGGGGAATACCTTCTTGTGTCGCAGGTGGATGATAAGATAGAGGAGGCCATCCAAGAAATCAGCCGGCTTGCGGACTCACCCGGGGAATACTTGCAGGAGTTTGAGGAAAACTTCCGTGAAAGCTTTAATGGCATTGCTGTGAAAAACCTCCGGGTGGCTGAAGCCAAATTCCAGTCGATCCGAGAAAAGATCTGCCAGAAGACCCAGGTGATCCTAGCCCAAAGGTTCGATTCCCGTAGCCGGACATTTGTAAAGGCCTGTCAGGTATTTGACCTTGCAGCGTGGCCCAGAAGCACTGACGAGCTCATGAGCTATGGGAAGGAGGATATGGTACAGATATTTGAACACCTGGAGACGGTCCCATCCTTTTCCAGAGAGGTTTGCCGAGAGGGGATGGACACCCGCGGGAGTCTGCTGATGGAGTGGCGAGAACTCAAGGTGGATTATTATACCAAAAATGGTTTTAAAGACTTGCTCAGTCACATTTGTAAATACAAACAGAGATTCCCCCTCCTCAATAAAATAGTTCAGATCCTCAAAGTCCTTCCCACCTCATCGGCCTGCTGTGAGAAGGGGCGTGCTGCCCTGCAGAGAGTGCGCAAAAACAACCGCTCCCGGCTCACGCTGGAGCAGCTCAGTGATCTTCTGACCATTGCTGTTAATGGGCCGCCCATTTCCAACTTCGATTGCAAAAGGGCACTAGATAGTTGGTTTGAGGAGAAGTCGGGCAATAGCTACGCTCTGTCAGCTGAAATGCTGAGCAGGATGTCGTCCCTTGATCAGAAGCCGATGTTGCAGAGCATGGACCATGGCTCTGAGTTCTACCCCGATATTTAGGAAGGAATGCCTCAGATCAGAAAGCTGTTGAATAGTTTTTTTAATCTATACTCTAAACTTTGATATATTATATAAAATATATATATATATTATCTATATTAAGGAGAAACCCACACTGAAAGTTTAAAAGTTTAAGACGATGTGCGTCTGATAGAAGCTAAGCAGAGTTTTAAAGATGATTGAGACAACGTTTAGACTTTTACTGGTGTCTCCAACCATGGCAGCTGCAGTGTAGGTGGCAACATTTCATTCTTTAGAAGCATGTGCTGGGGCCATACTCTACATGTTCAAACCTAACTCTCTATAAGCTACACAACGGGTCTTTGTCAGCCTCATCCTCCCGGCAGTTTCTTTTGTATGTGTGTTGTTGTTGGGTTGTTTTTTTGTGTTGTTTTGTTTTGGGGTTGGTTGTTGGGGTTTTTTTATCCTCCTCAGTTTGAATCTCTGCCTCTCTTTCCGTTGTTCAGTCCGGTTATTGAGCCATTTGAGCCTTTTGTTGACAACCCTGTGTTCTGATTCCTGACAGAGCATCCCGTGCTTTTCTGTTGTCCCCAGTTCTCCAGCTCCATCCAGTTCTCTTGGCTGAGTGGGAGATATCTTCACTCATAGAGATTACTGGCAGGAGGGAGAGGCTGGGGGTGTGATTTTGGGTTTTTCTTCTGATTTAGCAACAAAACTGTGATGTCTCTTTCTCAGTTCTTCTTTTTGGGCTGTAGAGTAATACTTGGCTTTCAGCTCCTTTTCTGATTACAGTAGTACCAGTCTATCCTGCATATATTCTAACACGATGTCATGTGCAGACTATAAAATAGCAAATTAGAGAAGGCAGGGGGAAATTTTTTGCATTTATATTTTTATATTGTAGGAGATAAATATATATATATATATACAATTATTCATTCGAAAACCAGGGCTGCTGTGGAAGCTAGACAGCCAATGAGTCAAGAGCCATCCATGGGCTTTGAGATTCAAAGGCTTAAAAAAGTATATTCTAATTTACATTATTTATACTATGTCTTTATAATCCTAGATTGTTGTGGGGGGTTTTGTTCTGTTTCCTTTTGTTTTCCTTTGGAATGACTGAAAGAAAAACCTGCTGCGGTTTGGTGGCAGGAGCTATCAATGCAAGATTATCTTGGATTATATTCATGTGATGATGTTCTACAAAGGTTCACGTATTCTCTTGTGACCAAGGTAACATGTTCCACAGCACAGCAGACTGATGACAGCAGGAAGAAGGGATTCTTCTGCTTCTTCCTGTGAAATACTTCTTTTCTTGAAGGGATGCAAAGCCCAGCTGAAATGTGAATGGGGGACTTGCACCTTCCATCACATAGAGATTGTTCTGTGGGCTTGGGGTTCTTCTTTATTTTATTCTTTTACAGTAAACAAGCTCCAGGTATTCACACAATATCACTTCAGGTTAGAAAAGCAAAAAAAAAAAAAAAAAAAAGATAAAAACTAACCAAAAAAAACCAACCCCACACAAACAAAAAGGTGCAAAAACTCCACAGATGCTAGTGCCTTGCCCTGCTGATGTGGCATGGACAGCACCGACCTGACCAGATCATCGTGGGGGTGAGAACATGTTGTCCAGAAGGTGTCTGACACGTTCTCACTCCCCAGAGGGATGAGCTTTGTGCCAAGCTGTGTTGTTTGGAAACATGATGGTGGTATCAGCAACACTGAACCTTTCCTTTCTCCTGTTACCCCCCTGCCCTTGGTCTTGGTGCTAAGATATCTCTAGAACCGTTGCTGCTAGTTGATAGCTTTTCATTTATATAAATATATATATATATATAAAATATTATTTTATTTTTTAAACTTTTTTGTTTGTTTTCAATGGAGATGTAGCATGTTTGGAACCGATCTCTCTCGGAGTCACTTTCACTGCCAGGGTTCACGCACTGTCTTCCCCGGAAAACACGCACTTCTACCTAGGTCTTGCTCACCTCCTGCTAAACCCCTTTGCCCCCAGCAGAACCACACAGCCAGCACTGGGCAGAGATGTGTGGCCAAGCCACTGTGGACTGGATCAGCTTTTAGATCCCATGGGAACACCTAGACTGGTGTTGGTCAGAGCTTTGGAAGCGTTTTCCCTCTATCCCTGTGGGACTGAGCCTACCCAAAGCACTAGTGGTGGCCAGTCTTTGTGTCCTGACTCTGCTTCCTTTGCTGTAAAATGGGGCCAGACAGTCCAAGGGGTGTAGAGCAGACCCCACATACCTTCCGTAGCACTTATTCCCTGTCCCCTCTGCCTTACCTCAGATGGCAACGTCGGGAGCTAGGTCAGGGCATTGCGCCATTGCAGAGCAGGGGCATCGATGCGCAACACCTAGCAAGCAAAATAATATAGCGCTGTTTGCTTTTTCTTCCAAATAAATGATGTGATCAAATTGACCCATTCATCTACAGGAGTAAAAATCAAACCCTCTGCAGCTGGGCAGGCTTGGGCTGTTGTTTGCCTGATTGTAAAATAGGGATCTCTCCACACAAGGTGCTTCAGCTCTGCTCAGGGTGCTGCCACAAAGCTCTCAGAGCTGCTCCTTGGTAGGGAGGAGGCGGGCTCCCTCCTTAGCTAACGTTTTGGAGATGTAAAAAGGAAGATGGAATTGCTGCTCCATCTCTGACCTGGTGATGGGCAAGGTGAATGTAGATGCTGGAGACAAGAAGTGATTGAATGCACCAGAGGGGAATAGGCAGGTTGGGGAGAGTCTTCCTTGTCGAGCAGCAGAAGAAACAAGTAGCAAAGATATTTGATGCAAGTTGTGTTGGCTGCCAGAGGGGCTGTAAAGACAGTTTCCCTCCTCCCTTTTTCTTCCATTTTCTCTTTGCTCAACTCCATAGCTCTTTGCAGGGGGAAAATAATCGCCTGCCTTGCTGTGCCAGAAGAGGTTTAGATTGGATATTAGGACAAATTCATTCCCCAAAAGGCTGCTCAGGCATTGGAACAGGCTGCCCTGGGCAGTGCTGGAGTCATCATCCCTGCAAGTGTTCACACACCATGGAGATGAGGCCTCAGTGCCAGGGTTAGTGGTGGCCTTGGCAGTGCTGGGGAACGGTTGGACTTGATCTTAAAGGTCTTTTCCAACCCAGTGGATTCTGTGATGCTGTTTGCAGCAATGGAAGCTTGTGGGCACGTGGGCCCACCAAAGTGCCTGGCCTGCATGGAGGGAAGGGACACTTGAGCTTCCAGACACCTTTGCAGACAGGAGTGCTCCCCAGGGCTTGTGCTGAGCCACCCGAGAGGCCCGTTTACAACTGCTCTGAGCCTTTCTGCTGTTGCCACTGGGGAGTAAATGGTGCCTTGCCTTGTTGGCAAGTAAGAGCTGCCGCAGGCTTGTTCCAGAATGATTCCTCTAATTTGTCACTCCTTTGCTTCATTTGCGAATCCCATCCTCAGTGACAGCTCTCAGCCGCTGCTCTCATTCCTCATGGCAGAGCGGAACGTGCACCAGTGCTGGTTTTTCCTCCAGGCAGTCAGCTGGCAAAGGGAAAGCGCTTGTTTCTTTTGCAAATGACTTTGTGTGCATCAGTGAATGGCATCGGTAGGAAGCGTGATTCCCTGCCACGGGATGTTATGGATACCTGCAATGGGAAAGGTCAGGGATGGGGGAAAGAAGCCAGCCCAGCTCCCCCAACAAAAACAATTCCCGGCTTTTGTCCTAGACAAATGTAGGTGCTTTGCAAGCTTTCCCTCTAGCCTTCCCTGCCTATCTCCGATCTGTAGCTGTTACTCCCATGGATAGGCTGTGGATGGAAACGTGACTGCAGGCATGAGCAAGACGGGGAGGAATACCAATGCAAAGTGCCTCTGGCTTCCCTGCCTGGCCTTTCCTAGGAGCAGGTTCGATTCTGTGCCCTGTTTACAATCCCCAGGGCCCGGCTGGGCAGCAGCAGGCATAGGGAAGAGGCTCTTTGGCTCGGAGATCGCCATGGTTTTGGTTAAATCGATGCCTTTCCTGCTGTGCTGAGTGAATGAGAGGAGGTTGTTTTCAACATGTTGCTTACAGCATCTTGAACTGCTTCGGGTGCACAGACAGAAGGGTTTAATTTGTCTCAGATGAGCTCTTTATGTTCTCCCCCCCTCCCTGTATCTTTGCTATGGCATTGGACTGTGAATAATGCACACTTCTCCAGACCCTCGGGTTTCTGTTGCCAATCTCCCCTCCCCTCTCTTAGCTCAGGCTCTTGCCTCTTTCACCCTGCTGTGAAGCAGGAATCCGTGAAGCACATCCAGACATGTCCTTCTGCAGGGCTCGCCTGTGGCCGCAGGGGTCCCTCTGGCCACAAGGCCGAACTCAGCAGGGATAATCCTCACAAGAGACCAAAGCTCTTCCCATACCAGCAAAAGCACGTGGGAGCCACAGGGGGTTCAGAGGGGACGTGATGGGCAGGGGCCTGATGTGTTTCCTGCCTTGGGTCTCATCTGACCGCGGCGATGTCCCCCCTGTGCTGTTGTGCTTTTGCTGGTACAACTCCTCAGACGTGATTCAGGCTCAGTCCCATCTCTTTCTCACAGCACAAACTCAACCAGGTCGCCCTCGGGGTCCTTCGGGGTCCCTTTTCTTTCTTATCTCATGAGGATTGCTGTTTGTTTGACCAGTGGGTAAGACAACCTAGACAGCCGGCTTGCAAATAAGCATCAACAGCTTCTGCTTTTGCAGATTGCCCTCTGAGCCCTGTCGAAAGAGGTCTTAAAAGCAGAGAAATGGTACGTTGCTCCCCCAGCCATTGTATTCAATGCAGTAATGCCTATGCAATTCCTGTCTCCCTTGGAGACACGTATGATGTGTGTGCATGTAAGCTAGTGTATGTATACAGTACATATGCATATGGTCTATATATTGTATATACGCACATCCCAGTACATATACACACAGTACAAAAAAAAGATTAAAATCACATGCTTATATATCTATAAATAAAATCCTATATATTTATATATTTCTATGTTTTCAATAGATATAAAGATATAATATAGAGATAGTCTCAACCACCCTTGTGTAAGGCTGGCCCTGTGTTCTGGCACAAGGCACGTAACACTGAAGACTTTGGACTTTGGGATAGTTTTAGCCATACACTGAGGCCTGCATTTAGGTGTATAGCACTCTATGGAGAGGGGCTTTGCTGTGGTTAGGGCAAGGGGTGTCCTTGCTGGCATGTTAACCAAGTGCTAAATAAGGCTTGTGGCATAGGGGAACGTCTTGGTGGGGGGAAATTGCTTGAGTGTCCCTGTCTTCTCCTGAGTGAGCCTCTGGCTGAGGTCCTGTGTGTTCACACAGATACATATCCCGCCTTCATATGCACTTTGCTCTCTCTGCACGGATGCGGCTGGCAACTGGTGCCGTGAGAATGGGCCTTTCTGCTGTTGTTCCCAGTGCTCCTTGGTGCTGGCAGGCTCCGTGAGAGCATGGCTTTGCTCGTGGGCATCAGTCAGTGACACAGCCATGCACTGGGATAAAGGCAGCAGGAAAGCCAAGGCATTCCTGAGTAGAGGGAGGGTTGCTGCTGCGCGGTCGGAGGTGACAGGGGTGGTGTTTGGAGCTGGAGTAGCACGGATGAGAAAGGACCGCGAGCTTGGAGCAGTAAGGATGGGAGTGTGTAAGCCAAATGGTGCCGCTCTGTTGGGCCAGGCTGGCTGCTGCTGTGCTGCAGGAGCTTCTCCACTCTCTCAGGCTTCATGGATGCTCCTCATTGGTGAGCATCCTGCCTGTGTGGGGGACCTGGTGGCTTTTCTGGAGGGAAGAGAATGATGTGGTTGAGCAGAAGATGTGATCAGTGGCACATGTGGCCTTTGGGCCCCAACACACTGTGTGCTGATCTCACCAGGCTGAAGCACCAGAGGGTGCACCCCTCTTGCCCAAGCTGGTTTTGCATGACAGGCGTTTCTGTGCGGGACTGGGGATGGATCCAGGCACTGGATCAGCCTCCCCTGTGTGCCCATGTCTGCGGGATGGCCAGCAGCCTCATCCCTCCATCCCTCCCTTCACACAGCCACTGTTAGGACACTGACCCTACTGTGGGGTGCAGTCCTTGGCTGGTGCCTGAGGTAACCCAAGAGGTTCCTCTGGCCGGGCTGGCATCACCATGCTGCTTCCCCATAAGCATTGAAGGGAAGGCATGGAGGTTTGGCTTTGCAGGTCCACCCAACCATGCTCTCCTCTCCATTGGTTCTAACTGCTGGGAAGAGGATGGGTTGTAATTCCACCTTGCCGAATGGAACGACTCATTACACTGGTATCGCATTGAGCTCCGCAAGCTCCCCCCAAGCCCTACCACACACCTCAGTGCCCTCTCCCCGGCCTCTCTCCTCCACACAACTGGTAATCCACCTCACCACAACCCGCCTGCCGGCAGCTCCCCATCCCGGCCATGCAGCGCCAATGGGGAGCCCCCCCGGCTCCTCGTGAACCTCAGCGATGGTTTTCCTCGCTCCCAGCCCTCTCCTTCGGATGCCACTGACACTCACGGAGGCTCAGCCCGGCGAGGGGCTCCCCCTGCACTGCACCTCATGTCGAATAAGCTCGCTGGGCCTCGTGAGGGAACCATGTCTCATATGCTGTAATGTCCCGAATGCTATGGGAGGGCCACGGAGTTTTTCTGCCAGTCAATGGCATCCTCATAAACTCACCCGACTGTTGGCAAAAAAAAGGCATTTTCTACTTGCAGAAAACAGGAGGTTTCGTCTCGAACCTCCCCATATCCACAAGCACAGCCCTGCTGAACTGTTTCAAACGATCTCTCACCCACCCACCGCACACACACAAACACATGAAATGAGAGGAAAATATCTAGACGTCTATTATTACATATGTATTAATATGTTAATATCACTCTTTTGGAGAACATTAAAAATGGTTATTACTTTACAGACTATGCTTTATAGTACCTGTGTGAAAGGACCTAGGACACTGGATACGAATAGAGCTATGTTGATATATCATAGTATGTACACGAGAACCTTCCTTTTGTCATATTATCCTTGTAATGTAAAATGTTTGTTAATAAAAAAACATTTAAATTTATCACGTTGGGTTCCTCGTTCTTTACATTGTGCTTGGGGGTTAATGTTGTTTTCCCAGAGCAAGGGTTATGGATGAGGATAAGGATAAGGGTTATGGTTATAGATATGGATGCCCTTGCAGTTCCCTTTCTAGCTGGGTGCAGTGGTGGTATTGTTTGCTGTAGTGGGCTGTGCTTGTAACACACATTGACACTTGAAGGATGGAGACTCTTCTCCTGAGCTCTACGTGCTCCAAAGCCTGGGGAAGTTGGACTTTTTCTGCCCTTAAAATAAAGGGCAAGTTTAACTTTGTATTCTTATTCTTTGACATTAAGGTTGTGGTTGAGGCTGAGTCCACGAGGGATGAACTAAAGGTGCGACATTTAACACAGTTCAAGGAGCTAAGAGCCATTTTGGACATGGAGGTTCTTGTACCTCCTAAATCTGCATGGGTGTGAGAGGCAACATCTTCAGCTGAAGTACCCATGGGTTAGCACTGGGCTGTGAGTTGTGTTTCCTGACCAAACACTGTCAAAGCTGAGAACATTGGCTCCTTTTGGATTCACTTTGGGTTTGCAGGGCAGTGCAGGCAGGGAGGACATAGCAAAGGTTCAGGCCAACCCCACTATAGGGTGTCAGCCACAGCTAGAGAGGAACATAGGCAGGAAAAACACCTTCCAGGTCATTCATTTGCTCACTCAGCTGTAAATGTGTCTGGGGGTAAAATTAGGACATACAGGAGCAAAGCAGTGCAGCCGACTGCATGGATCCTGTATATGCACTGTGTGCTGTAAGTGTTGATGCTGATGGTACTGATGAGCTTCAGTACATACAGGTGAAAGCTCTCATAAACAGGACTGGCTCTTTAGTTTAACTGCGTCAGGAGGGATCCCAGTTTTCCAATTGATCCTGGGCATGGATACCTGGGAATAGATGGGTGCCAGTGGGGAAGTCAGTGTTACATGAAGTGGGCAAGCAGCTTAGCCCCATAGCAAATGTTTAATGCATGAAAAGGGTTTTGCTCCCCCTTTGAGGTTCTACTGCCATATGGATGCTCACAGTGTTGGACTTGAGCATCCATAGGTTAGGTACCCAGCTGTATCCCACTTGAGCATCCATAGATCAGATGCCCAGCTGTATCCCACTGTTGCAAGGTGCTAATGCTTTGCAGCTTGCTGGTGCTCCCAAATGAAAGGAAATCTCGGTGGAAATTCTGGCTTTCACAGGGGTTTGGGTTTAGATGTCTCTGGTCCAAGGGAAAGTGTGTGTATAGATGCATCAGATCCCATGGGTGATGGACTGTGCAGAAGCTTTGATTTCAGAGTGAATGCCCTCAGTTTTAACTAAGGGACTGGAAGCGAGAGGTTATTTCCAGACTCAGAAGTGGAAATAACCCAAAATCAGTGATCCAATAGAAAAACTTGCTTTTAGTGACTTTCTCAAAGTCATCAAGCAGGCCAAGTATTACAAACAACTTCCCATTACCTGGCAGCTTTCACTGTAGTGGTTTAAAATCATTTCTTTCTGAGCAGTAAGCAAAATCCTGGTGCTTGTCAGGGCTCCAACTTCACAGGCTTCAGGCTGGTGGAAACCTCATCTCGGGGGTTTTGCCTTTGCTAGTCAATTGGCAGCACGCAAAGCAGGGCAATGCTTCACTTTCAGCAGCTCAACCATGTGTAAGAAGTCAGGGCAGAGTGTGAAGTGCATTGCTAAAGTGGTTTTGTGCTGTGGACACTTGACCAGCTGGGTTGGCAGTGATCAGCTTCCTGATGATAACTTCAAACCAAGGTCTTAAAGCAAGATGCCTTTAAGCAAAGTGCATGAGCTGGTGTCGGGAAGGGAAGCTTGCACAAGTAAATCTGATGTAGGGCTAAAGGTGCCCTTTGTGTTTAGGGCCACTGACTGTCATGTTAATAGGAGTGAAAAGGAAATTGAAACACTCCTCTGTGATGGTTGTTATAGCACTAAAGCCTGGTATGCTCCTCCTCAGCTCCACTGGTGTCCTGGACATGGTCCATGGAGATGGCTGTTGATCAGCAGCTGGCATTTACAACTTGATTTAGCAAAATAACCCCAATGTGTTGTTTCTTCCTGCAAACAAGACTTGCCATGTGATGCTTGCAGGCATAACAGAGAAGTTTGCAGTGCTTCCTGGGTCTGTCTTCCCTATCTACATCTCTTGAGGAAGGAGGGGAATATGGGCAGCTGGGCACATCAGTGACACGAGTGGGTTTAAGTGGATACCCCCAAGGTGTTTGAATCAGAGGGATGGGGCAGGCTCTGTGGTGACAGAGCAGTGGGCACAGGGGACCAGAGGCTGCTTCGTGCAGAGCTGTTCCGCACGGATGGAGCCACAGCTCATTTACAAGGGGCTCTAAAAATATCTGCAGGATAATCAAAGTCTCCTGCAGAACAGCATATGTGCCAGCTAGGCTTCTGAGCTCTCTGAAGTGCCCCGTTTGATGTTGTTTTGATCCAAGGGGGAAAACAAGTGTGCTGTCTGCGCTGCTGCAGCTGCCCCACTTATGGGGACACTGATGGTCCCTCCAGAGGCACAGAGGGGTGGGAAAGCAGCGTGGAGGTGCTGGGGATGGGATGGGGATGGGGAGCCTTGTGTGGCACTGGGATGGGATTTGCAGAGCTGCCTCACATCGTGATGCTTGTAGGCTTCAGGTCTGAGCTGTCTTCTCAGGGGCATCTTGGAGCCCCTTCCTCACTGGGTTTATTCTCAGTACATCTGAAGGAGGCCTACAAGGATGCTGGAAAGGGACTCATCATCCAGGACTGTAGTGGTAGGACAAGGAGTGGTGGGTTCAGGCTTGAACAGGGGAAGTTCAGGTTGGTTATAAGAAGTTCTTTACTGTGAGGGTGCTGAGGCGCTGGCACAGGGTGCCCAGAGAAGCTGTGGCTGCCCCATCCCTGGCAGTGTTCAAGGCCAGGTTGGACACAGGGGCTTGGAGCAAGCTGCTCTAGTGGAAGGTGTCCCTGCCCATGGCAGGGGGTTGGAACTGGATGAGCTTTAAGGTCCCTTCCAACCCAAACCATTCTGTGATTCTATGATCCCAAGTTCAGCAGGTGCTAAATTCAGTGTAGCAGAGGAACAGGCTGCAAACCTCTATGGCCAGCACTGGGAATGGCTGCACGCAGCTAGTAGATCGGGTGCCACTCTCCTGGGCCAGTCCCATTTTAACCTTTAAATACTGTGGGAGGAGAAAAAGCTTCTGATAACTCCAAAGTGATGATGAGCAGCAGCGTTAAGAGAAGAATAGTTCTGCGGCAGCTATTGCTGCTTCTCAATGCACTGGGCTGGGAATTACTGAGTAACCCCATGCTAATCCCCCCTTTGGGAAGGCTTGTCCCTGGCAAATGCACTCTCTGTGCAGCAAAACCACAGCTCCTTTGCCCTCATCTCTATGGGTAATGCTTCAGTAGCATCAGCCTCACTGTGCAGCAGACAGGCTGGTGACATCCATTTGAAAGGGCTCTGGCAGGTTTGCTTTGTTGTTTCTCCTTGTGCTTTAGTGCAGACTGTGATGGGTAAGAGGGTGCCCCCAAACTGTCAGTGAGGTAAATGCTTCCCACTCCTTCCCCCAAAATCTGCTTTCTCTTTTATGTACAGTTTTTGATCTCTATGTCTTGTTAGGAATGAGCTTGTTGCAGTGATGGTATTAGGTCAGCTAAGTAGGTGTTCCTCCTTACTGAGGCAGTTACTTGAAGTATTGAGTGGCAAAAAGGCTGAATCCAAATTCACTTCTTAGTTTTGTTTCAGAGATGGAGCCAATATCTGGGAGGAACCTGATTCCCAGATTCTATTCCCTAACCTCCTTACAGTGGCAGAAAGCCTTTCCAACACTTTAATTGCCACCTTGCTGAAAAGGCCAATAGATTTCCTGTGCTTGGCCATGGTAGGACTCCATAATCGACTTCTCCCCTTCTCATCAAACACCCATCCTTAGTGACACCATCCTGAGGACCTTCTGTTGACTCATCCCTGTCCTTTGTACCCCTGACATGAGCTGCAAGCAAAGGGGAAACAACACAGACACACTGTTGGAACAGTTCAAAATCATTTACTTGCGGTGATTTACATGTTGTGCTCTAACACGGGACGCAACAGCTGAGCCTCATGCTCTGGTTTGTGCTTTGGACTGTGTGAACGATATAGAGTCTTGACAAACAATATGTGGCTCTGTACAATAAGCACACTCGGACACCAAAGGACCAAGTAAGCAGAAAAGCCTTCTCATGCTGGAAGGCTACAAAACACTATTCCACTTTGCTACTGTTCTTGTGCAGTTTGATTATTACCGATAGAACAAACAATATAAGGTGTCAAGTATTGGTATTTACTCGTCATGCTTCTCTTTCAACAAAGGAATCAAATACACTAGAGACTTAGTGAAAACCAGAAACACATAAAAAATGCTGCCAAAGCTCTGCCCTTCAATTCAATCCAACTTCAAACTGACCTTCAAAAGAGTGCAGGGAGCGTGGTCCAAGCCACATTAGCTCCCAACTCTTCCTAAACATCACCATGCCCAACTCATCTTAGACATGAGGAAAACGTGGGAAATCCTCGGGCTGTATTTCTAGAGCCCAAATTGCAACCTCCTCCATTCTGGAAGAAAACCAGGCCGGGTGTCTTTGGGCACCACTGCCAGATAATACTGACAGCAGATGCTAGCAAAATGCAAAGTACTTTTGCTCAAGGTGTTGAAAGCACAGTGGTGCCTGGGAGAATAGTTAAGCCTGAATCTTTTCCCAGCTCAGTTAAAGGGAATTTTCCATTGATTTTGGTGTATTCCCTCTTTGCAAAGCAAACATGGTTCCTATCACCATGCGAGGATATTTGGGACATGAAGTGAGGGGAAAACTGTGCACTGAAATAGTGTTACCCTCACAGGAGACCAGCTGCAACTGCTCCCCCTTACAGCTGGGGAAGGGGTGAGGGTAGTAATGAGTCTAAATCATCCCAGAGATGTCTAAAGCATCCCAGAGATGTTTTAATGACTATCAATGATTGTGCTATTAAATCTTGTCTACTGCAGCACAAATTGCCTAAAATCAGACTAAATCACTTCTCTAGGAAGATCTAGCTCTGAGGGCAGGTCAAGGCAAAGCAACATATGGTTATAATCTATATTTTAACCAGGTAACTAGCCTCAACTATCTCCTCTGGCCTCTCAGTCCTGTCCAGAGGCCTCAGCATGAGACCACCTCTCCCAGGGCATGCTGGATGCAATATGGGAGCTGCATTTCTCATTCTGTTTTACAGTAGTTGTGTTGTTTGGGTTTTGTCACTGGACAAGGGACTGTGAATCCCTGTCCTTAAATTCATAACTCTCTGTCCCCTGGTGAAAGGACTGTTCATTCTGACCAGGTAGATTTCCCCCCACCCTCTGTTTTCGTTTCCTTCTTCCCTGCAGTCTCTTGGCTTACAGCTTCTTCATGTTAATGGGTTTTTGCTATAACCCATTAACAGGAAGAAGAATAATGCGAAGAACAACATGAAGAATAATCAGTGCAACCACCAAATAGCCACCGGGGATTCTAATGCGTATTTTTGGTCACACAGCTAAAGAACATTAATTGCCTGTGGGTTTGTTTTTTTTTTTTTGCTGCTTCTCTTATGATGCAGTTTATAAGCAGCATCCTTTGATTTAAGACATTCGTGATGTTCCTGTATTTAGGAGCTGAAAACCAAAGTGTTGCCTGGCTCAGTTCCCTGTCCCTTCTGCACTTGAGTGATGCTTCACCAGCTTGTGTTGCTGAAGCTGCTGGATAGGATGGCATGATGCATTTCCAAGCACGTTGCATTTGTATTCATGACGTTGGCATCCACCACAACAGCTCCCTGCAGTTTGTCTGCTTGGACCAGTTTAGCATCTCCAGCCCTTGGGGTGCTGAGGCTTAGGGGCATACGGCATTGCTAAACAGGGATGAGGCAGGGCCATGGCAGGCAATGGAATGCGGTGACAAACACCTCCTATTAACAGAGTTCAAAAGGGCCTGATCTGAGGGTCCCTGCCCTTCCAGTACCACACGTACGCAGCATTCCTCCTGTCCAGGAAAACCAGCGCCTTTCCCTGCTCCCACTTCCAGCCCCAGCACATCAAATGCTGCCTCATTAAACAAGCACCCATCAGTCTTTGTTCAGGTTGAGCTGAATGTGAGAAACATTCCTTCCAGGATAAAATGCCAGACAGCAGAAATGATCCATCTGGGAAAGATGCATGCACTTTCCCTCTTCCTTTTTTCCTATTTAAATCCCATTGCAGCAAAGTGAGGGAACAACACCATTTGTTAACACTGATGGCACCACTTTGCTCCTAAGACAGATTTGTAGTTAAGCAGTGTGTAGACACGTAAAAGGGACATTATGAGATTATGTGAGGGGCTGTGCCTTTAGAATGCCATAGGATTGCTGTCTAATTACAGGGTGTGCCAAAATCTCCAGGGGCAGATAATGCCGTTTACCATCAGTCACCAAGATGTTATAAAAGGTTCATTAAAATAAGCAGGAGGCAGAACTAAAGAAATCTCTTGGCAGCAAGGCAAGTATTTTGCCCTTTAGGCTTTCCGGTGCCAACCAAATAGGTTCATACTGGGGGATTATCCTTATCATTATCCTAAATAGAAGGGAGAATCATAGGGCTGCCAGGAGCCTCTTTGTAGAGTAGGCCAACATTACAATGACTTTTGCACTTCAAGGGAAATAACAATTCCAAATCTGTATCAACAGGCACCTATGAACAGAGCAACTGTTAAGAATTCACTATCAACCTGAAACCCTGTGTCTACTTTGTTTGCAGCATCCTATAGCTTTCAGTTAACAAACAAAGCCCCACAGAGCAAAACAAAAAGTCAGTTGTTTCTTGTTTAAATCCCCTCCAGCCAGTGGAGCAATATCAGAGATTGAAACATTAGCTCTAAGGTCCATTGGCATACTTAGCTTTTCTGTTTGGTTGGTTGATCAAAGCTGTTTCTATCACTCTCTATAAAATGACCTCCAGCTTTAAAGGGAAGAGCAGTTTTACCTATAAAGGGTAACAGACTTTTCAGTGTGCATCAACCTTGTCAGTCTCTTCACAGAACCACAGCATCACTGAGGATGGAAAACACCTCTGGAGATCATCTTGTCCAAACCCAGCAGGGTAAACTAGATCTGGTTGTTCAGTGTTGTATCCCATCAAGTTTTGTTTCCGAGGATGGAAACTCACAACAACCTCTCTTGACAACTTGTTCCAGTGTTTTACCATCCTCAGAATAATTTTTCTTTGTTTTTATCATGTGTTCAAATGGAATTTCCTTTATTGCAATTTGTGCCCTTGCCTCTTGTCCTGTTACTGGACAGCACTGAAGAGTCTTCCCCTAGATCACGTATTTATACATATTGCTAAGTTCCCCCCTGATGTTTCTCTTGACCAGGCTGAATAGACACAGCTCTCTCAGGCTCTCCTTTTGCAGAAGATGCTCCAGTTCCTTAATCATCTTCATGGCCATTTGCTGCACTCTTTCCAGTAAGTCCATATCTTTCTTGCACTGGGGAGCTCTGAAATAGACACAGCACTCCAGATGTGCCCTCACCAGAGCTGAGTAGAGAGGATCACCCCTTTGGCCTGCTCACAATGCTTTTCCTATTACAGACCAAGACACTATTGACCTTCTTCGCTGCAAGAGCACATTGCTGGGTCATGTTCAACAGGATGCTGCTTTCCAGATGGTCAGCCCCAAACCCGCACTGGTGCATGGGGTTGTTCTTCTGCAGGTGCTTAACACTTCTTGTTGAACTTCAGGAAGACCCTGTCAACCCATTTCTCCAGCCTCTCCACATCCCTCTGAATGGCAGCACAACTGCCTGGTGTATCAGCCACTACTGTCAGTGTTGCATCATCTGCAAACTTGCTGAGGGCATGCTCTGCCCTATTGTCCAGGTCATTTAAGAAGATGCTAAGCAGTGCCATCCCCACTACCAGCTCCAGTCACGACTCAGTGTCTGGCTTCCAGCTGAGATTCATTGCCCTGTTTGTAACTGTGCTGTCACTTCAGTCAGTTTTCAAACACTGGTTTTGGTGTTTGCCAACAGGATGGCAGCATCTGCTAGACTTGTCTGACTAAGCCATCAAAATGGGATGGATATTAGATAAAACCTAGCTTATATTCCTAATTGAACAGAGGATCAAGCTGACCCTGCAAATATGAAGTTCTCTGAGTTTTTCAGTGCTACAAACTACATGGTTCTGTTTTCAGACTGTTGAGTGCCTTGTCCCAGTTGAAGTCCTTTAAAGCTGTTGTCTACTCCTTTAAATGAAGTGATAGGACAAGCAGTGTGCTTATGGGGTCACAACATCATCACTGCCAACGCCAGGCTTTCAGCCCATTGAGACACAAAAGGACAGTAAACAGTAACATTTGATCTACATCAAGTCTTGAAAGTGCACACACAAAAAAAACAAGCCCTGGGGAGTCTGTCTGGTCAGTGAATTCCTTTTGTCTGGAAGTGATGAAATACATGGCAGTTCTTAAGGGTTGGTTTCGAGTAAGGCTGGTATGAGGATTCGGGTGCTGTAGTTAACTGTCAAACCAAAACCATCAATCAGTTGCTAAGGTATGAAATGATCTCATTTCTCTTGCCCAGTCTTAAATGTTGCCTGGAATAAAAGTATTTGAAACTTCCTAGCTCAGAAAAAAACCCAAACAGAAAATATGGCAGTCAGCAGAAAGATTTGGTCCAGGTTTTTGGAGGTAACTTCTTGTCCGTGTATAGGGTCTTCCTGGATGACAGTGTGGAAAGATAGAAGATGTAGGTATTGTGCTGAAGGATCCTGAAACATTCACATTTTCAGGGGTTTTCATGAATCCTAAATATCAAACACTCCAGGTAACAAAAGTACATGAAGGTATTTGACTTCTCGTTTGGCAGTGTTTGCTTCAAAGGCTACATAGGATGATAGTGTTGACTGTCTCACCCTCTTCTTCCTCTGTTTTCTCTCTTGATTCTAGATACTCATTTATTACACATCGGCTTCACTCTTTTTCATACTGATACTTTATGTCTGCAGTGAAAGTCACTTCTGTGATCTGCATTTCTCACAGTCTTATAAAGTATTATGGAAAACAATGACTGGTAAAACATCTGCCACATATTTATGATTATGGAGCCAGCACTCATCAAAGACTTGACTGACAGAGCCAGATGCCAAGGAGGATCTCACCTTTCCATGATACCTTTGCTCCTCAGTAGAAACAAGGACCTCACACAGATGACAGTGTGAATTAATTCAAATCATCCAGGCAGCCAAACCCCTTGTTTGAGAGAACCACTTGAGCAGATGAGACATTGTCCTTTAAATACATTTTCCAGGAAGTTTCCCAGGTTAGGATGAGGCAGGAAAATCATATAAGGGGGTATAAGAAGGATGCTGTGCTGGTCAGCTTTGTGGAGGGGAAGGTGGAAGGTGAAATGCAGCTTATTCACCCAGGCTCAGAGGCAGGAACCACAAGGAGCCTACATGTGGAGCTGGTGCCACATGGCGATCTGTCTCCTGGGGTTCCTCAGCATTTCTTCCCAGTGGCTCCTCTCCGTGCCCGTGACATGTAAGCCCAGGCTGCACTTGCCAAGCACGTGGCTCTGCCCAGCACCAACCTGGCTCAGCATTTCCAGCTCCACGCTGGAGGCACGCAGGAGCTCTTGAGGCACCTCGAACATGATCATCTCGTTCCACACAGGGTTGATCTTGTGCTTTGCACGTTTGGTCTGCTTCTTCTTCAGCTTCAAGGACTGATGCCTCAGTGTCACCTTGACAGAAACATCTGTACAGGGAGTGGAAAAAGGAACCACGTCAATGAGCATGTGACAAAATGAATGCAAGAGAATTCTAACTGGTGACTGAGAGAGAACATGAGAAACATTGATCTTGGTTTTGGTTTTCACATTTTAGCAATTATTCAAATCTATTTGGCTTTCTAAGACAAACATTTACTTTTTTTTCTGCCAAACAACCACACTTCCCACATTCCTTCTAGATTTACATAACAGCAGAAACAGCAGTCTCTGTTTTCTTGCTACTCTACTCACCATTGCCAAGTAGATCTTTCAGCTGCTTGGAATGGAGGTTTTTAGCCTTGATGATCACCACCAGCAGGCGGTTCGCTGCTGGCAGGTAGCTGATGGAGAGCAGGACCTCCCCATGGCCCGTAGATGGCTCCTGGAAACGGAGATGCAGGAAGTGTTCATTTTATATACAATCATGGCCATAACATGGAATACTAGAGTACTATTTAGGAATCATAGAATCATAACATAGTTAGGTTTGGAAGGGACCTTAAGATCATCCAGTTCCAACCCCCTGCCATGCGCAGGGACACCATGGCACCCAAGGCTCTGCCCAACCTGGCCTTAAACACTGCCAGGGATGGAGCATTCACAACTTCCCTGGGCAACCCATTCCAGTGCCTCACCACCCTCACAATAAAGAACTTCTTCCTTATATCCAATCTAAACTTCCCCTGTTTAAGTTTGAACCCGTTCCCCCTTGTCCTATCACTACAGTCCCTAATGAAGAGTCCCTTCCCAGCATCCCTATAGGCCCCCTTCAGATACTGGAAGGCTGCTATGACGTCTCCACGCAGCCTTCTCTTCTCCAGCCTGAACAGCCCCAACTTTCTCTCTGCTAAATAATATGAGGTGATGAACTGGCCAAGTTTCCTCCCTGTCTTTGTACAGGGAATATCTTTCCAGTTACATTGGATGAGAATAAACTTGACAAAGATGTCTGTCCTCCACACTTAAGTTATTGCTTTCTTTTGAGTTATGCTTTCTTTTGTCATTGGAAAGTAACTGCTTCCTTATGTCTACTTTTAGTGGAATACTTAGTTAGAAGAAGAGGATTTGGGGCTGAACTACATGCAAGTAGTCAGATACTCATTTTTTGAGGTTATCTAGCTGCTCTTTATTTACGTCCCCTACTTCCGTTACTGCTTTTCATCATCCACTCTCCATTTCAGCTGCTTCTGTGTATTTATATTAGATACTAGGAAAATATCCTTACTATGGGGGTGGTTAGACATGAGAAGCTTGCTGTCCAGAGAAGCTGTGCTGCCCCATCCCTGGCAGTGTTCAAGGCCAGGTTGGACACAGGGGCTTGGAGCAACCTGCTCTAGTGGAAGGTGTCCCTGCCCATGGCAGGGATTTGGAACTGAATGAGATTTAAGGTCCTTTCTAATCCAAACCATTCTATGATTCTATGATTCTTTTTCTCAGAAGGCCCTGACCTCACATGGTCCATGGTCTACACTGCTTAGCAGGAGTGTAGGTCTCCCTAGGAAAGAGTAGGAAATACCCGGGGCTGTGCCACAGCCAGACCCTGGAGCTGGAGCTGAATCTTCTCTGACACCCTCACTTGCTATAGTAAAAAGCCCACCCATCCTGAAATCCTCCATGAGCTCCACACAGTGATTTATTTACTCTTCCTTCCCAACAGTCTTCCCTCCAGCTTGAGGGCATCTCTCCCTGCTGCCTTGCAGCATTTCCTCCAGGACAAAGGCTTGGAACCATCAGTCCTCGATTCAGCAGGGCACACTTTTGGTTTTCTTACCTTTTCTTCTCTTTTATTCCTTTCTTCCCATTAGTGATTGGCCTCTTAGCCTCCTGACCTTTCCTTCCCCCTTGCCTTGGGCAAACAGCCCCCGGAGGGGGAAGCAGAGGGACCACATCACCCATCACTCTTCCCTGGGAGAACAGTGCCATTTCCTCCCCGGGAGCTGGCTGGGAAGCAAAGGAAGCCAGGAAAGCCCATGCTGGTACATGCAGAGCTGCCAGCCTGTGGCAAGGAGCAAAAGGGGAGCAGTTAATTCTGTCAGTGAATAGGATCTTGTGAAAGAAATCTGCTTTAGTGTGAGGTTAATGACCCAGAAGAGTCCCAGAAAGCCGATGTCAATTCAATAGACTCCCTTTGGACTCCTTAGCATGATCTACGCGCTTTAGGATGGGCAGCCCTTCTCCAGGCCATTTCTGTACTCTGCGCTATGCTTCTAAGTGAGCCATAAATATTTCAGATTGAGTTTTCACCCGGTTACTCCCAACAGGCAGGGGCAGGCCCCTGTGTGCTCCCCAGGAGCTGATTGACTCTCCAGCAAACACGGTTGTCATCGCTGTCGGGTTTGGATGACTGGTTTGACATGCACAAATCAGGGGGGAGGCCATTAGCAAGGAAGCCTGAAATCCAATCCTAAATCAGCCCCAGTAAATCTCCTTCTCAAGCGCTCAGGTAGAAACAAAGGGCTCGTGTGCATTTCACTCGCAGAAATCCTGCCTTACATCTAAGTAGATGCTAAAAAACCCCACAACGCAGAACCAGAACAGAGGCAGATTCAAATAGATGTGTATTCACTATGAAAGAATGGGTGTCTGTACATGGGTGGACAAATACAAATACCACTTCAGTACAAAACCATAGTTAAACCAGGTCATAAGCTGCTTTTGTTTATTTACTCCCTCTACATCTCACCAGGTCTCACTATAGCTCTTGGCTAGAATATGGTTCCTGTAGCTCCAGGCACACATAGATAAGGTGGAGATTGGAGATAGGGGTTGGCAGGGCTCTGTAAACGTGCACACACACTCGTGCACGTACACACAAACACACATTGTACACACATACCACACCTTGTGCTTATGGCTTGCAAGCTCCTAATATTCTTGATCCAGTTTTTGACCAGTCTGTATCCACAGTAACACAAACCCTACAGTGGTTGGTGTCTGCTGGAGTTTTGTGTGAAGAGGCCAAGACAAAGGTATTTTTCCTTCCCACTCCTTCTGGGATTTATTTTCTGTATTTTTCTTTTTCCTATTAAATCCATAACCTGCCTTTTGTGCTACAATTCACACAACCACCAGAGCCTTTCAGTCTTCCTTTCTGCACAATAGGACAAAAAGCATCAGGGAGTTATCAATGAATTAGGTGTGCATCACAAAAGGGAAGGTGTTATGCGAGGAGCCGCTATCATCACTGTCATTAGCAAGGCAGCGGGAGGGAAGGAAGACAAGATAAGGATATCAGCCTGCAGGATCTGTGTTTGCATTGCTCACAGAACTCACTGAATTCCTGAATACGAATTGCTGTACCTGGTTAGCTGCAAGCTCCCCTCTGAGCTCCTTCCCTTGTGTGTGGGAGAATCACTGGGAAGGCAGGGATGAGATTCCTGCCTCTCATGGCATCTCAAGGAAATGTCAGACTTTGTTTAAAGCTCAGAAACTTTGTTCCTGGATGGATGCTGTCAAAAATAGCTCCTCTTTTTTATCAGCTCCTCCTCACTCCCTCCCGCTCTGGTCCTCAATGAATGATTCAGGATCTGTATATAAGCTCTCTGTGCAATGGTTGGCTCTCTCAGGTCCCAGATGACGCAAATTCAGCTTTCACTGCACATCCTCAGCTCAAACTGGGGCACTGCTCAGCAATGCTGTGAGTGTTAACCTTGTGCTGTCAGCCTGGAGAAGAAATGAATGCTGCCCTGTTTCTGTGCAGAGTTGTGGAGCTGGACCAAGGCAGAATAGCCTGACCCAGCGTGTCAGGACTGCATCGGGTACCCTTGAGTGACAACTGACCATTGCTGTGCACAGGCTGCTCCCTGGGTATTGCTTACAAAGCAGAGACTGCAGTACATGAGGGGGAGGCTCCATCTATCTCAGGTTAGGGATTTAAATCATTGGAATAATTTCTTTCGGACACCTCATTTTGCAGCAGCGGATTGGGAACTGAGTTCAATTTACAGATGTTAGGCTGCTCATTATTAATATGCAGCTATTTAGCCTGGTTCTTGAAGCTTATTAAACCTCCCATTTGTTTCTTCTGCCTCTCTCTCTGCCAGAGGATTTTTAAAGGCCAGCACTATTAGCATTCAAGTGGTGATCAGGTAAATGAGCATTATAGGAAATCAGACATTCTAACTCTGTACTCGGTGCCTGTGGCCATCCCAGCGGGGAGCCCTCACCCCCGATGGTGAGAGGCAATCATTTATTTCGGCATGAGTAGCGACAAGGATGCTGTTGTTTTGCATTGCTCTCCCCATATACCAGAGTACAAGAGGTACCCACTTGTAGCAATGTACTAGTAGCAACAATAGCAGAATCCTGCTGCCATGTTGTTAAGTGTATTGCTGCTGCTAAAAGAAGAACCTGGCTCATGGCAAGGAAAAGGCTCCTGAGGAGACGTGCAAGAAGTTAGTGCATGTGAAGCATCCCCTGTACCTACTTCAAGTACTGTTGGAATCTTAGAATCATAGAATAGAATCATAGAATAGTTAGGGTTGGAAAGGACCTTAAGATCATCGAGTTCCAACCCCCCTGCCATGGGCAGGGACACCTCGCTCTAAAATCTTCTCTCCCTTTTCCCTGCCTGTGCAGCTGGAAGGTATGGACAAGGAAGGAAAAGGAGGGTTTAATGTTTAAGACCAACACAATGCAATGAGTGATGTTTTGACATCTACGAGAACATATAGCACTGGATTGATTCCAGAAGGATAAGTTGTCTTCAGGCCAGCATTTTGGTCCCAACGATGTACTTCATTCCTAGCTTAAGGCTCCCTGGGGTGTCCCTATATGCCTTACCCACATCCAGCTCTGCAGAGTCCCTCCGTCCTGCTCTGTAAGCACTCATTCTGGTGTTCCAGCTCTTGCTACTATGGTCCTGCATCACTAAATCACAGAAGCCCACATAACTTCTAGACACAGGCTTTGAATTAGAGATACCAATGTCAAGGGCCATGTAATTGAAGGAGGAGGTGAGGGAGTTCTGACACAACTGCCAGAAGCTGTAGATGGAAGGGCTGGTTGATGGGCCTTTGGTTGCTTTCTGGAATGGTTTTAACTAGAGACCAACACAGAGCAGTGCAGAGTGATCTCTGCAGTCACACATCACCCCTCTAAACCTTGCTCCAAACAAATACAGCCACCCACTGACATGGAAGAGGGCTTCTCTTGCCCAAACAGTTAATCATTAGAGTCCCTGGGTCCTTACCTTCTCTGGGATCTTTAGCCTTTCCCATTGGGCTGTCCCAAAGGACTCCTCCATGCTAGCAAGGCTCAGTTTGAGTTCCCCCACAATGCTGTGTCTGGAGAACTTGTCGCAGTTTCTCAGGGTGAGAGTCAATGTCCCCTCCGACATCTCCTCCTCTGTTAATGGGAATCGCAGGACCTCCTCCCAGAGGGTGTGAAGCACCTTCTTCTTCAGCTCTGTTTGGGCTTCAGCAGTGCCAGACTTGCTCACCAGCGTGCCCAGTATGTAGCAGTGGCAGCCAGCATCTTGGTCTCCACTCATTCTGCCATGCATAGCTGAGAGAGAATGATGAATTTTAAGGACCTCTCACAACAGACAGCCCTGAAATATCTGTGACTAAACTGCTCACTTTATGAGAGCCATAAAATAAAACAGCTTCATAGACATTGACCCTTGTTCTCTTGTACAGGGCAGACTAAGCCGTGAGCCCATGCTGTGGTGTTTTGCTCATGCAGCACAATGTCCTTGTCCTTCTGCTGCTACAAAAGGATGCTGTTAGCATCTGGGAGGATAACAGCTAAGTTCAAGGAAACATGCTCTGTTGAAAGATGCAGAGCAGCAATGAGCTGAGCCTCAGCAAGGCACAGGGACTGGCAGCTCTTACCTACTTTTACACAAAGAAAGCCTCTTACGAAGGCTTCAAATGCATTATGGTCAGTCACAGACATCAGAGACAAGAGACACCTCCCTCGTGGCACACATCCAACCCTGCAGGCCAGTGGGGGATACATCTAAGGGTTGTTATAGTTTGCTTGTACAACCTCTGGTAAATGAATCCTTCAGAAACCATTCCACAGCCCCAGAGATCTTTGTCAAGAGACGTTTATCTCTAGTTTTATACCCATTTTATGCTGAAAAGCCTGGAGTGAGAATGGACAGCTCCCCATGAGCGCCCACGTCCCATAGTCTGTGGGGGTCTACTGGTTTCTTGGGAAGCAGAACTGGATCCTGCTGGGTGACAAGGGGCACTAAGGGATGAAGAGGAAGAGGAGATGCAAGTTCTCCTGCTCCACACATGCAGGAGAACCATGGTGGCAGTCAGTAGTTGTGATGTCCTCCCTGGAAGGGAGCTGAGGGCTTGCTGCTGGCAGCCAACCCACAGCAGTGGCTGCTGTTTAGCACCCTTTCGATTCTCGGCTCAGAGGGTGTGATTTGATGAGGTTTCCACAGAGATCTGCACAGTGCATGAATTATTCACTCAGCTTATTTTGCTTTCCCAGAGGAACTGATAATGCTCCAACCCTGAGCAGTGAAGCTGTTACAGTTGTCAGTTCCCACTTCAGAGAGTGACACAGAGCCTGGCTGCCTGGCCAGGCGCAGCAGAGGGACCTTCCTCAGTGGACTACAAGATAAGTTTGGTATCTCCAGCTCAGACCTTGACTGGAGGAAGAGGCAGTAAGGAGTGGGTCAACTGAAGAATGCAAGTTATAGAGAGGAAGGAGATTGCAACCCCGTTCCCATTGCCCCAAAAGAAAAAAATAGAAGAGGTTGCTTTGTACCCTGAGAAAGGAGAGGCCCATCTTGGTGCCTGACTTCTGCTTCTGAGCTGTGCAAACAATTGTTCTCCATCCCTGGAGATATTCAACTCCAGGCTGGATGTAGTTCTGGGCAACCTGATCTAGTTGAAGATGTCCCTGCTCATTGCAACAGGGTTGGACTGGATGACCTTTGAAGGTCTCTTCCAACCCAAGCTATTCTATGTTTCCATGCTCACTGCCATCCGCAGGTATTTCTATTCTGCAACAACAGAACCAGTGAGATAGCCAGTGGTCCTGGGGACACTTACTGGTTTTAAGGTAGGAGGGGAACTCTCTATAAAATCAATGGTACAAGGTGTCTTGTACCCTCCAGCTGGAGAATGACCGGTGGAAGACCTCTGCCCCTTACCTTCCAGAAGGGCCACACGCAGCTCAGCTCTTTCTTGATCATACACCAGGGAGTAGCGCAGCTCGGGGGCCTGGTTACAGCCGGCTGCCCTCTCGGGGTTCAAGTGCTCCGTGACACACACGTCCTTTACAACACCTGCAACTGAAATAACCCCTTTAGCAAGCAGGTCTTTACCTTCCAAGGAGCACAAATCCACCCTGTCTTGACTTGCCTTTTCTAAGTGTCTTACTATCCCTGATCCTTGTGTGCAGGAATGTCATTTCTGTTCCTTCTTCCTCCATCATACCTACTTTTTGCACTGTTTTCTCACCCTTTCAGCTCACTTGGACAAGCCTTCTGCTCTCCACCACTTTGTGCTCTAAGATGGTTGGTTCACACACTTGCTCTTTTACCTTGTGCCTAAGCCAAGGTGTCAAAACTACACCCATTACTTGTTATATTGGTTTATATTGGTTTTAACTTGCACTGGGGAATTGAATATTGTGTTCCTTGGAATGAGAACATGAACCTGCTTTTTAGTTGCCGTGCTTTAGTTCAGATCTCTCTAAATCTTTTTATTTTTCACTTTAACAATATAGCCTTTGTCATGTTGAAGACATCTATTCCCATAAGTCTCGACCAGGTGGAAGTTAATGAGCTTGGGAAGCTGAGGCCATTGCTCCGTGTATGATTCTGAAGTCGAGTACATATTTTATATTGAAACGAATCAAATGGCAAGACTAAAAGGGAAGCCGCAGCTTTTTTGTCATCAAAAGCTGTTATCTGCAAGGTCAGTTCTGATTCACACAGAAAATAATAGTGGGACTAGCACATTTCCTCCTAAAAATCTCAGCCAGCCCCAGCCCAGATCAGCTCAATGTGACACCAAAATAAGAACGCAACAATTCTTGCTTTATTTCAGCAAACCCTTGAGCTACGAAATCAGGCGCAGCAGGAAGCAAACTTGCTTATGTCATTAGCAGTGCAGAGAGGCTCTTACACCAACACACTTACATAAAGCTTTAGCCCACATGCACCCATCCTCCTTCAGCCTCTCCACCCTATAATCTTCTCCCTGACACCTAAGGATGTGGCTGAGACAGCCTCTCCCTCCAATGCAGCTGCTTCCCATGGTTCGTACTTTTCCATACTCACAAGTGTCAGGGTGGAGGGGAGAATGTAGGAATCATCCTCCCAGAAGGACAGAAATATAACCTCAAACAATTCCAAACCCCTAAACTCTTTTATAAAGCCATGGCAGATGGCACCGCGTCTCTGGCAAATCATCAGGAAGATTGTATTAATGCGGTAACCATAAGAGTCAGCTATTCTGTTAAAAGACAGTTGTGGATGTAAAGATCAGTATGGAAGCAACCCAGACATGCTGCCAGAAGTATATAATTAACACTGCATTTTCTCTAAGGCTCCAGGAATCTTATGTTCAAGGCTTTGGCATGTTACCCTTTGGAATGGCTGGAAACAGGAATTCTCTTTGGCAAAAGAGTCTGAGGTGTCAGCCTTTGGTTTCAGTGCACATTAAAGCCAAGGGTATCTCACCAAACCAGTGGGGAAAAAAAACAGCAGAAAAAATAAAGTAGAAGCTTAAAACCCTTCTGCCAATGTCCTTGATAGGGACAGTTGGCATTTATCCTGGAGGAGCTACTCTGCCTAGTTTTGGCCAGATACCTCACCCATATTCTGGCAAATGGTCTCAGTAAAAGTACACTAAAACATGCGTTTGTACAAAATGTCTGCTTCCAGTGAACAAAAGATGTTTAAGTAAAACCAATTTAGAATCAGACACAACTACAGCTTTGTTAACAGATTGTCATGATCTACATGACTAGTACTAAACACATGCATTGAAGACAGAAATCACTATGTTCATTATAAGAAAGCAAAAAACACCCATGTCTTCATTTTCCCATTTATTTCTCTAACTACAATCACATTATGCTCAGAAGCGTTATGGATCTACACTCAGAAAAGCAACTGTTAGCATGAAGACCAAATGCTCCTACCGTTTTGAGGGAGAACAAACAGCTCTTCATTGACTTGGATCTTCATCCTGTTCTCATCCAAACCAGTGTGTTTTCCAGTAGCTGGTTCTTCTGTTGTCTTCAGGGAGTACTGCGTGTAGTTAACAATTTCAGGTGAAGTTACTATGGGCTTGGGGCCATAAATGTTGGGAAACTTCAGGAGTGCTCTAGGCTGGACTGGCTCTGCCGTTTTCTTAACGTTGAACTGAAAATTAAAACCTTGTTTATTACTTTGTGCTGATTACACTAATTCTTCTGATTCCCTGAGTGCTAAACAAGCTAAGAAAAAGGAAGAAAAGGCCATGCCTCTGGTCATTCTTACCATCATTGTCTCCTTCTACACAAACCATTGTCTGTATGCCCAGAGATTTTCTTGACGAAGCCAGTACACTTCTACCTGGTGTATGTCTTGCCAGTATTACCCCTCTACAGATGTTTGGTTGCAATAGGAAAAAGGTATGTTCTTAATGTTTGATTATTCCTCTGTTCCTGTACCAGTAAATCCTTCTCTCCTAAGTCTGTGTTTTCTCTTAGAAGAGAAACCAGCCATGAAGTTAATTTTGCTATATGGATGTATGGTATTTGTTTCCGATTCAGCCTCTTGGGACTATCTCTTGGCTCTGTAGACCAGAGCTCTGCCTGACCCAGAGGCACACATTTCCCCTTTATGACTCCATTTGGATTCCACTTTGTTCCTAACATTTCAATTCCCTGCTGAATTGTGAACATGGAATGAGAGGAAGAAACTGACAGGCAGTGGCATGCCCAGGCAGCCCAAGCAAAATCTGTCACAAAGGCATGGCTGTTCTCCCAAAACAATGAAAAATACATTAGTGGAATATAGCAGTTCCTCTTTCATTATGTCCCAAGAAAGGATCCTGTCTGCTGACTACTGAAATCATTCCTTATTCGTTTATATTTGGATTCATCTCTGTGAAAGAACAAAAGCAAATGACCCTTGCACCAGATTTTAATAATGTTTCCAAAACACAAAAGACAAAAAGCAGAAGTAAACCTGCCATTTTGCTGGATTATTGTGCAGTGGGATCGCCTCCAACCCTGCCGCCTGCCAACCCATTCTGTGTTAAATTTAGATTGAGGGTGAGCCAGAAAATGTTTGCAATTGTAATTAAAGTTTTTCATTAATGTCATTGTTTCCTATTAATAATGAATATAAATGATGCCCTCAAGCACTTGCCTGTGACGGGATGCTGTGGTCCCAGTTCACATGTCCTGAGGGAGCACACCTATCCCTCAAGAAACAGAGCTGAAGAAAGGGAGCTGTCTTGGATTTTAGCTCTTTAGTCATGCTCTGCTTATGGAGCTCATAGCACCATGGTTACATGCACTTGGCAGTGGTAAAGAGCTATTTAGGTCACTGACTCCATGTTCTCAAGGTGCATCAGTGTTTAAGAAGTCCGCTGTGTAACACAGCGTTTTGTCTTGTTTAATTTGAAGGGCTCTGAAAGAGAAGTGGGATGAGAGTGAAAGACGTCACTGTGTGCAGTCCCCACCTAGCATTCAGCTGAGTTTAGATGTTGTGTAAATCACATGGTGCAGGTCTGTGAGTGAGATCCCTCTTTTAGACATGTGAGCCACATCAGTCATAAAATACTTAGGCAACTGGAAGTTACTCATCCAAACCTTAAATGCAGTTCTCCATTCTTCTGCAATTAAAGCAGACCAACCAAGCAAAATAGGTTAGGAACCACTAGATGCTAGCATGAAAAAACAGGTCACTTTTGCTCTGCAAAGGCATTACTTCTAACATATAGTGCCTGCCATGGTGCTCAGCATCCACTGTTCTTTCTCTCCTGAAGCTGCTGTATAGGGCTGCTGTCCTGCCAATCACTGACGAATCACTGACCATCACACCTCAGCATTATGCCTGGCACTTTGGGATCCTTTGGGATGAAGAAACACCATACAAATGTGAGGTGTTGTCAGTACAATCTTTTCTTCCACTTGCTAAAAGCCAGACATTTAGTCAGGAAATCCATCAGCACACAGCAAGTAAGAGCTCCACTGGGTCTCAGTATTCCTCTTGTCTGTCTGCTCTGCAGAATTAGAGATGAGAGACATATGCAAGCACAGTGGGACTAACCCACCCCCTCTTCCAATTGCATCTGCCTCTGTTTATTATTTTTGCTGCCAGCTCTGTTCCCAAGTGCTGTCTGCTAATCCAGTTACATAGCAATGCCCTATGGAAGTTCCAAATCAGCAGCAGTATCTTAAAAGAAAGAGATGAGAAGAAGAGTTCAGATAGTTCTGCATAAAATGCATGAAAGCAAAGGAACCAAAAGTAGCAAGAAGGCTGCAAATGACCCTTCAGGGTCCCTGTCCAGTGTCCCTCAAGCAATGCACCAAATTATTGCCATTGCTGGATGTGTTTAGGAATCCTCAGCTGCACATTTTGCTGAGACTTTGCATATTTCCAGCAGTTTTAATGGTTCTGTAGGTATATCTTTGTGTTTGAGCTTTTCCTCCTCACATATGCAGGACATGTCCCTGGGGAGCCTCTGTCTATAGCAAATACAAGCATTGCTGTCATGGGAGACATGCCAAGTGAATAAAATGCAGTCTTGCTTCGTCTCTCTTTTGTCAACCCTGTTTATCAGAATCAGTGGCCCTGACAGGCTTCAATAATTATGTCAAGCACTGGCTAGGACATACAGTATATTAATGCAGAAGGGAAGTAGTCCCAACAGAACAATTTATAAACATAGACAGAGATGATAAAACTTCACAAGCTCAGAACTCAATCTGAGATTAACGCCATCAAGGTATAGACTGATTCTGAATCACTGACAACACAGGGGGATGCATGTTCCTGGCAAGAAAACTATTTAGCTGGAAAAAAAAATGATGTTTAAACATACTGAATATGCAAACTAAGAACATTTTGCACTTTCTGTGACAGAATGTTCATTCGGCTGCTAGAATTTGGCCAGATTTCTTTAAAAGGAAAAAGCCTAAAATCAAACCCAGCAACATTATTAGAAATAATACTTGTAATTAGAAAACCTACAGCGTTAAAAGAGTACAATCACTCAGGTAACAGTGATACATTGAGGCCAGGTTGAATAATTCGACCCCTATTGGTCAAGTACTGGATTAAGTTATGGAGAAACATGATGAGTGCAGAAAAGTTGTGAGGACCATAAGCTGGTAGCTGCTGGGTATGAAAGCTTGGTTGAACTTTACAGTGACTTAGTGCTTATTTCAGACATGCAAGCAGGATGACACCCTGCAGGACAAACTCCAGGATGGATTAACATTTTGCCAAGATACAATCCAAAAGGTTGTATAAAAGGAAAATGACCAGTCCAAGGGTCATGGAGTTAAGGTAATGATTTAGGTGGTTTCTGAGCTAGAAGATTGCAATGACAAAAGATCTCTTGTAGAAAGAGACTGATGGTAAAGTTATCTGTGGTTAATGTTGTTCCAGACAACAGCTAGATAAAATGCTATGCTAAGTGATATGGCTGTCCGAGTTCCACATTTCTCATTCATTTTAACAGTAAACTTGGAAAATCTCAGCATTACTGTACATCTTTATATACGAGACTTGGCAAATCCCCTGTATGGGTCAGAAAAGAGAAGAAAAGGACATGACAAAACTATCAGACACAATAGCAGGTGAAATTCATCCTAGGAAAATAGAAACAGGTTCTTGGATGTATTCACTGTGCTCATGGATGAATGCTCTGAATTAGCAGCAACCCCTTGAGAAGTCCTAAGCTCAGTGCCAATGTTCATCCATGGTCAGTGGAGCAATCCTCCCTCCCCCAAGCAACCAGAAGCTCTGGTAACATGATTCTGTGTATCTGCACCAGATCTTACAGTGCAATTAGTAGATCTGGTCATCTTTTCTCTGAGCAAGCTGCAACAGAAACAGGAGGATGCCAGGGCTCTTTTCTAGTAAGAGCCTGAGAGGGGTAGCCAAAGAGAGCTGAATATGTGATTACAAACATTACAGAGTTCAATTAGGACTCCTGCTACACTCTTTAAGAACACAAAAATAACAGGCAGCTTAGTTAATTAGAAGGCAAACAAAGACCGTTACACAATGGGTCACTGGTCTTTGGAAGTGGCTAACATTTGCTTGAATGGCTAGATGAAAGTGAAAAGGATGTAGGCACGTACAAACATCAAGAGCAACAGGTAGTACTTTCAGAGACTGACCAGTGCAACAGCTCATGCTAAATACCATAATTAATAAAGGAAATCAGTCAAACATTTCCTTTTGAAGAACTTCCCATTAATAAATGTATTAGCAGGGTCCTATAATTCCCCTTGCTCTCTGCTGTACTGAGCTCAGGGGCAAATCAGGTCTTTTGGATTCTAACAAGAAACAAAGACCAAACAGGCATGCTGGATATCATCCATACTCCACATTGCTCTTATAGTAAATGAAAAAGCAGTTCACAGTGTGATGAGGTTGTCCAGTCATCGCACTACAGGTTGTCACATTTTATTATCATTACGATGCCTCATTTTAACTTCACACATAATTAATCCCCTCAGTCAGAGGGGCAGAGGGAGGAGGAGGGATGGTTTTCACAAGAAACCAGCTGTTGACAGGGAACTATCCTGCAGGACCCATAAGATACTGTGGATAGAGTTAGAGAAATAGCTGCTACAGGAGATCCCAGCAGGAGTCATCTCCTTTTTACAACGCTGCATGCACATGGTAAAGTCCAGTCTTCTCTCCTTAGAAAAGCATTTCCTTTGTGATCTAAGCAGCATTTCCAGTCCTCCTCCCCTATTTTTCCCGTTGGCAGCTCTCTCTTTGGCAGTGTGGCAGCTGTCTCCTGCTCCAGTAATTCTGTGGGTCACTGAGCCCATCTCGGCTACCCCCTCACTCCCCCCATTAACATGCTGCCACATCCTGAACACAGCAAGCAGATAAATAGGCAGCAGAAATCACATGCTGAGAAGCCGAACAGAAAAGTTGCATCCCCACCCTCTGCATTTAAAGGTAAATCAGAGACTGTATCTTACTTGCTGGACTGGCTGAAGCACACTGGGCTTAGTATTTTCCGTGTCCTCCTCTTGGTCCTTTTCTGAGAGTCCTTTCCCAGGTTGCTTGCATTTGCAGAGGCAGGTGAGACCGCAGAGGGCAAGGATGCTAGTTGCAGTCCCTAAGGTAGCCCCCAGGGCTATCACTGGGGCAGATAAAACCATTGTCCTGGGCTGCACAGGAACAGAAAGCACACAAACCCTGTGACTGCTTCTCCTCCCTGGGATAGCAGCTCTCTCACATTCACTTTGATTTCTATCCTGGCTTCATTCTCCTTGAAAGTCTGAAAACAATTCTCTTGTGCAGCAAAGAAAAAGGGACCAATCTAGAGACAGAGATAAATCACCCCACCTTTGCTAGGCAACAAGGCTACCTTTCTATCCTAATGATGGAGTTTCTGCTCCAGGTCAGGTAGAGGAAATAGTGAGTGTGGTGCCTGCAATCTCCATATAGCTGCAAACAGGCAGTTTTCATTGAAGCCTGTTCTCCAGCTCCACTGGGAAAAGTCTGATGTGTGATAGAGAGGAAAGACGTCAGCAGAAGGGGCTGGGCCTTGCTAGCTAACTCACAGAAAGTGCATCCAGCTCCCTAGCAATATTTCTGAGGGCTAGCTTGCTAATTTGCTCGAAGAGGTTGAATTTTCCTGTCTCATGGCAAAGACAGTGATTGCCAAAATGTGCTGGCTGGAGAAACCCTGTTAGGATAACACTGCATGGTAGCATTACAGTTGGAGTAAAGCCTGTGTGTAACCCAGGCAGAACTTTCTCATCCTTCAGAAGCTGGGCAATAAACACATGCAATAATGAAGCACTGTCCCAGTTCCACCACCTTCCCCTCGAAGCACAGGGTCTGAACCTTTTGGAGCTGCTTTCTGTTTCATCAATGCAAAGCAGTGCTTCTATTTAAAAAGACAGCGGAAAATCCTATCAGACAAGATGCACTGGTGCATATGCTGCTTCCTCTGGAGAGGATGAGAGAGCAAACAACATATGCTCAGTATTACTCACACTGCTTACTACACCGGTATGAGGATGACACCGGAAGAACCTACATGAATAGACCTGAAGGGCTAAAAGTCCATCACAGCTTTCTGTTGAGATGATGGAGTGATTAACTTTCTCTGACTCATCTATTTTTGCCTTGTTTCTCAAGTGCCCACCTTGGGGAAGCGGGGAATAAATGTCATCTTTTGCTGTTTTTCCTCTGACACATAGAGCCATTTTCCAGGTACTTCACAAGTTGTACATAGTGGCCAGAAGATGATTATAATTCTGGGTCATTATATACCTGGGCCAGAGTGGAACGAGTATGCCAAAAGCAAAATATTCCTTATAAGACTCTGGAAAAAATACTCAGCTCTACTGGGAGTTTCTTTGTCTTTCTATTTTGGAGTACGGTTTGTGCCTGTAGATCTGGGAAAAAGAAAGGACTATGTACAGAGAAATTCAGGGGGTTTATCTTTATGCAGCTCAGGTTGTGCCATTGACTTTTCTTGCCATTTTTTTGATGCTTCACATCTCACTGGTGATGACTCTCAGCCTTTGTTCCATTATAGATGACATGTTCACCTCCCTGGCACAAAGCTTCCCTCACGCATCCAATTCTCACTTTAATTGCTAAAGATTCCTCTTCAACACTATAGCATCCTTATGGGTGCAGTGCACATCCTGTCATCTTGCCTTCTCTTCACTCTACCAGGCTTGTCAAACATGCAACTTGTCCCATGCTGACCTCCCATCAGGAAGAGAATCACAATAGACTCCTTAAGCAGAGACAGTCCCTCAACATTCTGATGACCACATGGAAACGCCTTTCAGCCAGACACTGAGCTTTGTCTTCTCTCTATGCAAGAACATCAAAGTGGCCACACCAAGCTGGACCACTGGCACATCTCTCGCTGTGCTCTGTACTGGGAAGAACATCACAGAGAGGGGATGATATGATTCTACGAGAAATCTGACTAAACGCTCCTTTGCTTCTTGCTCTGTGTGGCTCAAGAGCTTCCCAAGCCTTGAGCAGCATCCTTGTGCTTACCTCTGCTGATCTGCGTTTTCTCTGCCAAAGGACTGTTGAAACCATTTGCTGACTTAGCTTACAACTTAGCAACAACAGTCAGCCCATAGTTGAACAATTAATATTGTAATCACAGGGCCTCGAGGTCTTATCTTGAATTTGAGGAATGCATCATATTGTTATGGACTTCTACCACCACTTGAGAAGTAGAAAAGAGTCTGATGGATGACAAAAGCAATGGACACACTTTTTGGATGCCTCTGGTTTCCTCCACAGGATGGGTTCTTCCTCAAGGTGCTAGTGAAGTCTAACACAGCTAGATCAGAGGTCTCTTAGATTTGGAAATCATATGAAAAGGAAGAAGTTGCTGTTATCACACTGACAGAGATTTGGAGTGGAGAAAGCATTCAGTCCATCCATGAGAACCAATCTTGGTGTGTTTTCTACAAGCTGTGCAGTCAATTTTGTAATGGGCTGCTTACAACAGGCTGTGGAAGGAAGCTCTTTGCAAGACGATTTAATAGTACACCTCCAATATGTTTTCTAGCTGCTTATATATGAAGATTAAGTTTTCCTTTCCAGAAATTGTATTTGCAGTGAAATGTAAGGTGTACAAAATCATCATCAGATAGCATATTTTAATAGTAATAGCCAGGCAGCAGTCTTTTGCTTGGAAAATGAAACAGCTCTTGCTAAGCATGGAATATTAGCAGTATGTGAGCTGCTACAAGTGACAGGCCAAAGACTGTGGAATTTTGTGTGTGCACTGATGCATGCAACTGGTACAGATACATAATTTAACTGTAGCTTTGGCACATACCATCACGCCATGATGTGTGCTTATTTTTAACACATGCAGTTCTAAAATAACCTGGACCATGAATATATTTGAACCATAAATATATTTCAAAGTCAGCTTTACACTTGTTTATTTTAACACCCCATGATAAAATTGCTTCTTTAAAGCAGTAGTAGGCTAAAATGGGACCAGGCTGATGACCTTTCTCACTAGCCATTCACACTGATATTGTCCAGAGTCACATAGCTTTTTTTATCTGTCACATCTCCCATTGAAAAGAGACTTGCCAAGGCAGAAAGATGAAAGATTGTTTTTGCAAGCTAAATTTTATGGGCAGGTTCAGGCCTGACAACATATTTTACAGTGTCTCTGTTCACGTATTTCCTCCAGATTCTCATACAAGTCATGCATAAGAATGACAAAAGCATAGAAATAGTTTTCAGCTCCTAATACTTTAGACATCAGTATTCTGTGATGGCAAAATACAAGGCACTGGATAACCTTTGGTGCTTACAGATATTTTGTTCCTCCTATGAGCTTTACCACTGTCCATTGGATGAAAGAGACTCTGAATGAAGAACTAGGAGTACAGATCACACAGAGAATTACAAGAGATTTTGTATTGCCTGGATGTAGTTCATGCCTTACCAGAAAAAAAAGCCCTTTCATGCAGTTCCCAACCACTTGAATAAGCAGGTCAGGGATTTGCAACCTCTTTTTTTTCTAGCATTAGAAGACATAAATTAAAGATCTGGAATCCCTCAGTCTCACAAGGAGAAGCTGACATACATGTGAAGGAAAGATGGTTGGAGACTACTTTCCCTGGCTCAGCCCACTTCGTCTGATTCTTACTGAGGCATTTCACCAGGCACTAGTGTGAGTTAACAGACGGAAATGGGAACGAGGGATTTTGCAGGGAAATCCTTCTAACACTCAGATTCAGCCTGAAGGTGTAAGCTCATGTTTTCACTTGCATTGACTTGTTATGAGACTCTGAGATTCTTTACTACGGAAATGGGACGGTTTGAACAGGATGATACTCTAAAATAGCTTGCTAAATCATAGAAAGGTGTTTACACCACCCAACTTTGTGCACTGCAATAGCCAGTTGATGACAGAAGACCACATATGGCTGTCATGCATTTCTAACAAATACATGAAGGTAAAGGGCTTGTACTTACAATGACTACGTCTACCTCCTTATGTTTTTGTATGCTGTTGCCTCAGGTTGTAAACACTTGAAGAAGGGGATTTTGTCTTCCTCCATGTGGTGAAGTATTCTTCCATCAGATGATGAAGTATTACAGACCACTGAAATAATCTTCTTCAGTGCTATTAAGACAAAGCAGTTGTCTCTGCATATTCATATACCAAAATAGAAGAAAAGAAAGAAGGAAGATTTATGAGAGGAATGTGGGCTTGCCCCCTCGATCACTGTCACTGAAACAGGCCTGTAGATATAGATCAAGCAAATGAAGTAATTAAGAGAGAACAAAATCATTTTCTAAAAGGGATTTATACAATGACCTACAATACAGTGATCAACCTCATGAAAATGAGCTTCAAGGTGTGGTGCTTCAGCTGGTGTTAATGGATATAAGATGGATAATAATAGATAATAGATATACTAAAAAAATGGATAAAGGATGGATATAAGGAAGAAGTTCTTCACTGTTAGGGTGCTGAGGCACTGGAATAGGTTGCCCAGGGAGGTTGTGAATGCTCCATCGCTGACAGTGTTCAAGTCCAGGTTGGATGAAGCCTTGGGTGATATGGTTTAGTGTGAGGTGTCCCTGCCCCTGGCAGGGGGGTTGGAACTTGATGATTTTAAGGTCCTTTCCAACCCTAACTATTCTGTAATTCTATGATATAGAGCTCCTGAAACCTCTGGACACACAGGAATACTTTCAGCTGCATGTGTAGCCTTTTGCCATCCTCCTCAGGATGATGATGATAAGGGTTTAGCATGCAAAATGGTACAGCTAGTTACATGCATAGTAAATGATTCTTTGATAGGACATTACACTGTCCTGAGACCAAGATCTGTGGGATTAAGGAGATCTACGGATAAAAACTGGCTGTGTACCAAACAAAGGAGGCTGCCATGTACCCCCTATCACCAGCAACCACCAAAAATCTGGCTGTGGTACAGCTCTTGCATCCCTTGAGGCAATATTGGATGAATACTCTGTGGTATGAAGTGGAAAGCTCAACGCTAGGAAGCAGGGAGAAGGAGCCAAAACCCAAAAGTGCTTAGGAAGGGTAAGAAGAAAAACACTGGGCAGGAATGGGAAGGGTCTGTGACATTTGAATTGGGCACTGGTGTGGCTGCTATAGAACAAATTTGCACCCTGCTCTGCTGGGCAGAGGACCAGCTCGCTGGGCACATTAGAAGCTCACGAAAGAGCCACGTGAATGAATAAAGGGCTGGAAGGCATGAACTGGAGTGTGACTCAAGGTCAGTCTGTTCATTGATGAAAAGGATAAAGGATGACTCGGTCAAAATCCTGAAGTACCCAGCTGGGAAATAAATCTCTGATAATAGAGGTTCTTTTCTGTTGAGCAAACAGCACATTACCAGGAGCTAATGGCCAGAAGCTGATGCCAGACAAACTCAGCGGAGAAACATGTTGCAGGTTTCCAGCACTGGGCATAGTTTCAGTGGGAACAATTTCCAAGGGACTGCAGAGGGTTCTCTATCATGGGTAGTTTTGAAATTAAGACTACTGTTGTGCAGCTTGCTTTTACAGAACTATTTTCATTCAGCTACAAGTTAAACTGATCATTGAATCATAGAGTCATAGAGTCATAGAATCATAGAGTCATAGAATAACACAATCATAGAGTCATAGAATCACAGAATCATACAATCATACAATCATAGAATAGACTTGGGTTGGAAGGGACTTTCAAAGGTCATCTATTTCCAACCACCTGCAAAAAGCCAGGACACCTTCTACTACATCAGGTTGCCCAGAACCACATCCAGCCTGGCCTTGAGTGTCTCCAGGAATGGTGCATCCACCACCTCTCTGGGCAACCTGTGCTAATACTAACCCCCAATGTAACCACCAATGTGGTGTTTTCTGTTGTTTTATGTTTGCATAGGACCACCTTGGGATGTTAAAAGAGAGTATTACTGTGTGAGGGAGCTTTTCAGAAAGTCACAGTTCATCTAAAAGCACCAAAGGGCCACCTGCAATGAGAAAGGCATTCTGTGCTTTAGCCCAGCAGAAAAACAATGTCCACGTCAGGTAAACTGCTTTAGGGCAAGCTCTGAGCCCCTCAGTAATGGAGATTCAGAAGGCAAATGTCAGCTCAGGACAGACCTGGGTTTGTTTTCATCCAAGACAAACCTGGCTGGGAGAAAGAAAGAAAAATAAATCACTGCAAATGCAACTGAAAGGGAAGTGTTGTTCAGGGAAGTGGCAGGCACAAGGTTAAGTAAGTTCCCAATTAGCAGGTGAACCTAAGCAAATGAGCAAATGTTTTCCTAAATGGGGGAGGGCGCTTTACCCAGAGCAGATCAACAACCCAGATATTTTGCTTTTCCATCGAACTCTGCTAAGCTTCTAATGCAATCCCAGGAAAACAGGGCTTGTTTTGTGCCTGCCTATCTCCATTTCATCTGAGGATTGGCTCTTGGTGGCTGGAGAAGCAGAGCTTGTTTTCGCACGGATAGATCCACAGCGAGCGTGTGTTTATTTCTTTTCTACCATATATTTCTTTTATATAATCGTAAGAGATTTGAGAAGCCTCAAAAACTTCTGAAGTGTCAGACGCCGAATTACACTTTGTGTATTTGCAATAAAATGCTGCCTCCTAGAGGTAACAGTGTTTTTCTTATAGTTTCTCTCAAGAGTTGGTTAATATGTTTGAGTTTCATTTTTTTACACCACCAACGCTGAAAAGAATCAGAGCAAAGCGTTAGGATCCTATACTTCAAGATACAATTATATCTCTAGCTATGTTAAGGCTGCAAAGCCAGGAAATTCAAGAGTTATAGTTGCCTATAAAGCCTTAGTTCTATCTGCTTCCATGCCAGCCTGGTCTTTAAATCTTTAAGGACAGGATGATGCACTACTTCACTTCCAAATGAACTCTGAATAGTTTGTGGATAAACTGTACGCATTTTGGGAATTAAATAGAGTTATATATGGAAAGCAGATGGTTTTGATTTGTGTCCCCCTCTATGAAGGAGTAGATAAATTATAAGATTCCAGATTGCTGGCTGATCTTATAGTTTTAGAAGCTGGAAGTGTGCATGATTATATCTTTCTCTCTCAGTTTCTCTATACCAAACCTTGTACCTCATGGTCTGATTTACGCAAGAGCTGGGTGAGTGAAAGGCCAGTGGTCTAATCCTGAGGGGTTCTCCTAGCAGGCATCATGTGCTGCAGACATTAATGTGTAGGAAACACATTTTTTTTCCTACACCTCTTAGGTAAAAGTGTCACAATCAGTTTGGGGTTTGGCAATGCTATTTTGAGTCACTGACTCCTGTAAAGCAGCAGTTTGGCAGCAGCTGTTGGCTTCTTCTTCCTTCTTTCCATATTTCCTTTGAGTCTTGGTGACAACTTTCACATATTCCCTCCCTCTGTCAAAGAGGTACAGGTAGGAAATCATAGCGAACAGATTAGGAGCCAATCTGCTCCATCTAGTCACTCACTGTTTGTTGGGGCCTTTCGCTAGGTACCACCATCAGCAGAAGCTGCAAGTACCTAAGCAGTGTTCGTTCTTACTACCAAACGGTGAAGCACTTTTTGCAGTGATTTTTGTACTGCTATTAATATAAAGAACACCACAAGAACAGTTTTCCCTAAAGTTGATCCTTGACATAGAAAGGAGCATTTCTTGTGTCAAGGGACACCAAGAGAGAAAAGGGCAGAGGAAATCATTACAGATAAGAGAGACTCACAGTTCCTAGTTCTGGAGCTGAGAAATTACATTTCAGTTCATGCTCACTTCTAGCAATTGCTTGTGACCCACAAGATTTCATCTGGGTTTGGAACATTGACACCGGTATCATACAAATTTCAGCCAATGCTCTGTTCAAAAGCATTGACACCTATGATCATGTACCCAGACATTCCAGGCAAGAGACAAAGACAAACACCGTCTACAAAAACAGCCTTCTCAGAAAACAGCCTCCAGCTATCAGGGTAGATGTCTTCCATCAAGTTTATTGGCAATGAGTTGAGTGGCATGGGTCCATGCTTATGAGATCCTTACTGTTCCACTGCCGTGGGTCAGCCTGACCTCCATGCCTTCCTGTGAAATAGTTGAGACTGGGAATAGGTTTTGCTGTCTGCAGAAACACATTTTTCTACCTTTTCAGACTCACATCATAGTGAGATCTGACCTCATCCGGGCCAAGTTTGACACAATAATTGCTACTCAGAATCAACTGGCTGGTGTGAAATAGAGCAATATCACACTTCACACTTAAGCCAGCACCATTATTGACAGTTTTGGAGTCAGGCTTAATCTAAATGATCTTGAGATAGCCACAACCTTCAGGATTTAGACACATGGCATTGCCTGTAGTTGATTGCCCCAGAGGGCTGTATTTGCTCTGTACACAACTTTCAGCCTGCAAAGTAGTCAGGCAGAACCTACCCCTATCATGAGGCTGAAAAAGTTACATCCAAATGTGAAAGGAGGCCTCCCATGTGTGCTTCTTTCAGTAGCTCTAGGAAATGGTTCATTTTCACAATTGCCCAAATTATACTTGAGAGAGGACTGTGCTCTCCCCACTGGGCTCCCTGACTTGAAGCTCTGTGTCCTCAGTTTTCCCCTAGCTCCTCTCACAAAACTCATGAGGAAATTGTCTTCCAGCTGCAAAACTGCAAAACCTGACACAGTTATGGTGAAGAGTAAAACCCTTACTGCAAATTCCCTTATTGACTCAATTGTTTCCTCTCTGCTTTCCACAGTCTCGACTCCACTGCTGTGCTTACACTGGACAGCTCACTGTCCTTTTTTTCCTGGACACATTTGTGACTTTTGCAACTCAGTTATATCAACGTCTCTCTACTTTCATAAACCTTTTCCTCCTCTTTCTCCTCTTCTTCTATCTGTTCTTTTTTGTAGGTCTGCTCTTGCCCTAATTTATGAGAATGTTATCTGTTGAGAGAAGGGAGACTTTCCTCTATACCTTATCTCCACCTGATCTTTTCCTGATCCATTGCCACTATCATATTTCCCTATAGTTTACAGAACCCATACCAACATCTGACTGATCAGCCTTCTTACAGTGTGAAATCTCAGGCTGACACTGATGTCTTCTCCTGAGAGACTTCGTATGAGCTAAAGTCTAACATAGTCATATTAGAACTCATGATTTTCCTATGCAAGTTGCCTTCACCATGCAACATCTTCTGTTACACCACTAGTTACACATTAAACACCCTCATGACAGAGGCCCGTACACCTTGGATGTCTCCAGCATGACATACACATATCATATCATAGAATCATAGAATAGTTAGGGTTGGAAAGGACCTTAAGATCATCAAGTTCCAACTCCCCTGCCATGGGCAGGGACACCTCGCTCTAAACCATATCACCCAAGGCCTCATCCAACCTGGCCTTGAACACTGCCAGGGATGGAGCATTCACAACCTCCTTGTGCAACCCATTCCAGTGCCTCACCACCCTAACAGGAAAGAACTTCTTCCTTATATCCAATCTAAACTTCCCCTGTTTCAGTTTGATCCCATTACCCCTTGTCCTATCACTACATTCCCTAATGAAGAGTCCATCCCCAGCATCCCTATATGCCCCCTTCAGCAGCAGTTGGCATCTTCTTGGTCAGTGCCAGGCTCTGATTACTTCACTCTTACTTCAGACTTACTTCTGTCTGTGCAGCTGAAGTGCCAATTGCGCTGAAGATGTTTCATGGCATTGTCTGGCAAAGATATGTGATTAAGATTAAATCATCCAAAACCTACAGTCTAGGAGAGAAAGACTTCTGTTCCAACAAAGTTCAGATTTTGCATTTCACCTAAATGCTGACAAAATACATGAATCTTGTGTCAGGATTTCTGTTCAAAGTTGAGACACACTTGGTACCAGACAGGAGGAGGGAAAGGTCGGCTCCTGTCTCTAGAACAAGAACAGTTGTGTAATCCTCAGTGGTTGCATGGCAAGATGAGTAGAAAAGAACCTGCCTACAACTTCTTTTCCCCGGTTTGGCTAACTCTGCACAGATCGGGACACGAAAACAATTGGGTCCAGGACCCACGCCATGATTAAATCCAGAGGCTACTTCTTCATTTAAAACAACAATGTTGGTGGTCTAAACACAGGAAATCTCAGTAAGGCTGCTCCCAGCACAGTGGAATATACAGTGCCTGCTGGGCCTAATGGACTCTGGGAAGAAGTTCACACTCTCCTTATTCTTATGTCACAGACAGACAAAAGATAAGGCAAAAAGACAACAGTCACTGCCAAGTGTGCCATACATACACACCTTATAATGCTGGACTCTGCAGCAATGCTCAAGTAGCCTACTGGATGGGAAGGAGCTCGGATGGACTCTCTTCACCTAAAGCTGTATGATCTGTAGCTTGATCATCAACTAGATCTCTGTTGCTACAGAATAGGATCACTTCCACACAGAGCAACGATCTTTGTTTCTGGCAAAGTCAGACATTCAGCTACTAGTGTGATCACAAGGTTAAATGAGGATACAGCTACCAGGCAGCAAATATTGCCAGGCCTTTCTCATGCTTCACTGTCAGCACTTGACAGCCTGCCACCACTGCCTCTGCCCAGTGGCACTGCTGATGTGTAGGACAGGATGCACAGCCCACACCTCAGTTAAGAGCAGGACTCCTTCCCCATGCCCTGCAACATAAAGGGAAAGGTAAGAGGCAAGGAAGGCAGATGAGAAGCAGCTACTCCCAAGCTGAAGGTAAAGAGATGGTTGTTTCTCATTTTCTTCCAGCTTTCACTGTGGTTCCCCTCCAAACTTGGTCAGGTGAGCACATATTGACATGAGTGGAGGTCTGCAAATGTTATTCAGTATAAGGATCAGCCTGGTGTTTCCCTCTCCTCCCCAGTTCTACTTAATAGAAGACCACACAAACAACATAAGGGCTCCAAACATACACAGACCTTCATTCCCAGCTGTGGTTGATGCCACCAGGAAGAAGAGCTCCACGTCCTTGGCAGCTTCAACAGCGTATGGCAGGAAGATGGAGAGATTTGAGGGAGTTCCTTAACCACCAGCAGGAACCTGACCTGGAACAGGAGACTTGCCTGGAAGGAATGACCCATTCTGATGTGTTCCAAGGGGAAATGCACTCAAAGTGCGACAGTGCCTGTCTATCACTCTGGAGAAACACCACTGCTTCCCATTTCATAGGGTTGGTTTACGGCTGACAGAAAAGATGTATCTGTAAGCAGCAGAGATGTGAGGAATGTAAGTGAAAATACTGCTTAGTGAAAGAGTGCTCTAAACCACCCTAGGATAGCAGTCAAACCATCTGCTACAGTAACCATACAACAGAGTATGGAAATTATATCATTGTCTCATAACAGCTCATAATCTGGGCCAACTGCTTTCACTGACATCAAAGAACTTGCCCATTAGTTTGAGTCTGTGAGTGCTTTAATCAAATGTACCCATCAGCAGAGATGCACGCATTCCTGCTCCTGTGAGCACTGGTAGGTCATCAAGACTGCTCCCCAGTTAGTTTCATGCTTAGGCAAAAAAATAACCAAGTTTTCCTGGTTAATTGGGTCAAAAGGTTGACTTGATCATTTGCTACATATATTTCTATTTTTTTTAGCTATGTCATCACATAAACCAGCACCTTAGTGCTTGTTTCTTCATCAGACCTCAAGATACCAGAATTGCAATGGTCCAGGGGTAGAGACGTAATTCATCTAATGACAGACCTCAGAGACTGCTTCTATGGCCCTCATAAATTCTTGGAGAGACGAACTCTCCATTCTCTGCTCCTTTTTATGATGGTCCAAAATGAGTAACACATGGGCCTTTCTCTCTTCTAGATCAGAAAAGATTAGCAGAATGAAGAAAGCAATAAATACTCCTTCTCTCCTTTGCAGTAACCAACCACTTTGAATATTCCACATCACCCACTTCTTCAATTTCCTACAAAAAGAATTTGCTTATTTAAAGGAGGAATACAAATATCTTTACAGATCCTCTTTATGACATTCCTTATCAGAGATAGAAGGCAGATACATATGTAAAGGATGGGATCAGACCTCTAAGTAGAATCTTTCTCAGAGTGCCTTGACCTTGATTTGTTGCTGAACTCACACTGTATCATTTGCAGATCCACAACAGAGCCATCCGTGTAAGAAACCAGAGCTGCAGTTCAAATCTTCCAGGATAAATAGTTTTCCTCCATACAAGCCTGTGAACTGAGAGCCAAAGCTGAGTCCACTGAGGATTGAAACTACAGCAAAGATGAACCTGAAGCCAGAAGACTAAACTTGAAAGCCTTTAGATTGAAGTTGGGCTATGCACGCTTCTATCAGCTAATTACATAAATCTAAAATAAATTAAATATGAGCACACAGTGAAGCTTTTCTCTCCATCAGATCTCAAGGCAGCCATTCTAATTTATTCCAACTGCAATTTCTCTAAGGAGAGAGATATGTCCACTGGGCAACAGAGAGAACACTGGTAAGTGCTTGAGAAATGGTAATCATAGGTAATGTGGCAATGCCCATTTAATGTGTTCAGTAACTAATGGCAGAGTCACTGCAGATGAGTGGAAAAGAGAGGTCCCCTTGGAAGCTTTTTCTTTAATGCAATCACAGCTGTAAGCCAAGGTTAATGCAGCCACAGCTCCCCTGGGAAGCATCACGGATAGACTGGTCACGGTTTGGGTAGCAGCCATCCTTTTTTCCTATTAGGTCTCCTCTTCCCCAGGGGAATATTGAAGGCATTGGGCTGGCACCTACCTCCTCTGAGATTCTTCCAGGCCCCATGGTAGAAAATCCATCAATTCCTGGGTGACCTGAAGCAAATCAATAGTGGGAGGGAGGGAGCAGTGCACACATGTATATACACATTCAGCTCCTCCTGCTCTGAAACAGGGAAAAAATCTTATTTCCTTTCCAGATGGAAAAGCTGGAATGGTAAATCCCTAATGATTTATGGTACATTTGTACGTGTGGATAGCAGGAGCCCTAACATGGCACAAAAAGGAAATCTTCTGCTCCTTGAGGAACAGGCAGCCCTTAGAAACTGAAAGACAGTGAAGGGGGGTTTCTGTGACAGATGAAATAGTCACAATTTGACTTGTAGATGTAGATTTTAAAATGTGAATTATTTCCTTGTGAAAGTTAAACCTCAACAGAGAGAGGCAACAGGAAATGGTTTCCTCCCAGAAGAGGAAGCAAAGCCATACACTAACCTGATAAAAGGGTATAACTCATGGCAAGGCTTTCAATGCAGGGAACTGGCATACAGAAAAACCCAGTGAGACTGAAACCATCTTCTGGAGCCTCCCATTGGAATAATTCAATAATTCAGAACTCCTGCAGAGAGGACAATTGGCAAGCCAGTCAGTGAATGACAAGCAAGGGTATTGAGATAGGCTGTACAGCCAGCCTTTCTGATCAAGGTACAGAGGGAAAGAAATAAAATGTGATGATGAGTTCATATGGGAGGCCAGAACAAGAGACAGTTTGATGACCTTCAAAGGTCTTTTCCAACCTAGTTCATTCTATGATACCATGACTAGGATTATCACTAGACTCTTTATCAGGCAGATCTGTGTTCCATAAAGGCAGAGATGTGGTGTTCTTTGCTTACAGCACAGTCAGCTCCCATGCACTCATGTGAGAAGCAGACATGAGACCATGTTTCAATACCCTTAGTTAAATCATCCAACAAACATTCATGAAGTTATCTCTTCCATGGCACAGTTAATGTGACCAAAAGCTCCCCACTGGCAACAGGAGACCCTTTCTTACAGAAGGGGAGCTGGCTGGCATTGCACAATCTGTCACAAGGAGCCACAGACAGACATCCTCAGTGCTATACGTGTGCAGCTGGGGCAGCACCGTCTGATGGCATGTCTCCCTTCAGAGGGCAAGAGAGACCAAAGATAACCCCAGGCAGCGCTCCAACAGCTCGCACCTTACCCCATCCCACAGATTCCTTTGCAATCAGGGCAACATTGTTCTGCAGGCTGGAAGCATCATGTAAAACCTTTGATCCATCCATTCTTCACCTAAGGGCAGCAGACAAATCAGATGGCTTCCCCTGATAAAGGAAAGGAATTTGTTGTTCTTTTCTAAGACAATCAGAAGTTCATTACTAGAGTTGTCTAAATTAAAGTTCCAATTTCATCACCTCCAGTCCCCTCCCTCAGCCCAAATAATCATCAGATCATATGTCATTACAAATACTAGTTTAATCGCTAAATCATCTTTTTGCCGAATTTGGTGTCGAAAGCTGACTTTGGAATTAAAATCAACTTTGTTTCAACATTTATTTTAGAAGGTACAGTATTATTATGACTTCTCTGATTTTCTTCTTTATTGGTTTAGTTTGGGTTTATTCCTTAACTCCGTATTTTTCTCTTGTAAAATACAATCCAACAGGAAACAAATTTTTTTTTTTCATTGTCCCTCTTTTTCTGACGACAGACTGAAGATCAAAGTTTCTAGGTTTGGCTCTTTGAGTAGAAAACTGCCTAACGTATAGCAAGCCAATGTTCATCATTTAGGTTTGAGTTCTCTCACAGAAACATTGCCAGGGCTAGGACTGCAGCTGGAGCTAGTCATTAGTGTCATGTAGGGTGTGTAAGTGCTCTGGTAGGGAATTTGTAGACCGTGCAGATTCATTTCTACAGATGGTTTATAAAGGACATGGGAATCGTTCGGGAGCCCCTCAGAAACTGGAATCACAACAGAAAGTAGAATAGGAATCATGATTAACAACTCCAGGTCTTCTCTGAGAGGTAGGATCCAAAGAAAAAGTGTAGAGAGAAACATGAAGAACAAGTAAATCTATTAATTCAACAAGTATGCTCCGGGGTGTGGGAAAGCAGCTTCTAACTGCACTTTGCCTTATCTAGAGTTGTGTTTTATGACACATGTCAGTCCTCTATATAGAGACTTGTAGTCAATGCTGCTTACCCAGCACCTTCAGAAGCTACCAGGGTTTCAATAATAGTTTCAACCAGCAAAATGCAGTACTGCCTGACATGAATTCACGACATGAAATTACCCACTCCTAATCTACTGCATTGCCAAAAAGGCATGGGCAACTCAGAAGGAACTAAAATGTTATTCTAGAACCAGCAAGAGTTGAATTTTAAGAAGGATTGAAGGGCTGAAAGCCCTCTAAACCAAGACTGGAAAAGCTTGTGTGAGAACTGATCTATATCTGGAAAGAATCTGATTTATATCTGAAAAGAATCTGATAATAAAGACACCACAGAAAAGGAAGTAAACTCTGTGACAGTGTTAAGACACCTGGAATTAGTGAGAGGCAGACTAAAAAGCACTGAGCTGAAAGCAGTGCACAGGACCAGAGTTCCTGGCCAAAGGATGGGTTCAGAATGAACGAGCCTAGAGCTGAGCTGAAAGCAGAATTCGTCCTCCAAATAAAAATGAGGCAAAATCCCCAAATGTCCCACAAAGCAGACATTCCTAAGACATGATACTGAGCACTTCTGTAATCCTGGGTCAGACTGTCATTAACCCCAGACTGTAAATGTAGTTGTATGATGCTTATTTATGTGATGCCAATCCACAGCAATTTCAGTTATGCATTGTGGACCATGCCACTGCTTCAGTGTTGGTTTTGGTAAAGCCAGATTTTAAGCCCTGAAGATTTGTTAGTGTCTTATGGTATGGTAGCTTCCACATAACTGCCATAAGATGTTCAGCATAAATATGTCTATTTTCTTGTTTCCAGGAGTTATTTTTCCCCTGCATTTTACTATGCTGCAATTACTAGCTAGTAGTTACAGAGGTTGGTAGTTTGCCATAATAGACACTTCATTTCTCTTTTGTGACTAGCTCTTGATGGTTTACATTCTATTTTGGGAGCTGCTTACACTGAAACACTCCAAAGAGAATAAGGATTGTGTAGCACATATGACTAAATGACACACAACTGAGTAAAATCTGAAAGATGCCTGTGGGAGTGTTTTAACTCTTACACATCTGCTGTTTTGATTTTGGCTAGGTATACTTTACAGTGAGCTCCCATATGCAACAGAAAATACATTTTATCATTGGTATGATATATCTGATGTATATCCATAGCATCTTTTCTTGCTTATGCATACAGGTCTCTGAAATCAGCATCTGTTCTCCAGCATAGCTCTAAGTTTTGCTGTGGTCTTTCTGCCAACAGACTCCTTGTAGACTGTGGCACTATCCAAGTAATTCCTGATGTTTTGTTGGTTTGGACACTTGCAATCACTGTCCCTGCTGTCCCATAAAACTGGGATATACAGACAGGAGAACTCAAGTACAATAGAATTTCCCACATGCTTTTCTTCTGTACATGCACAGTTGCTCTTTGCTCAGCCCTGGTTTGGCTCCTAAAGGTTCAAGACAATTTCTATGGCACTTTTTCTTGCAGCTTTACTGTATCTGGTAAAACCATATAATGTTTTTTGCAATATCTCAAAATTTAGGTAATATTTTGATTAATGATAAAGGGACTGCTGACACGTCCTCCCCCATAACACCACACTGAGGAAATCAGCCACATTTTGAATCTAAATATCGAGCACAAACCAAAGCTGATGGGATCCTGAGAAGCACAACAGGCATACGTGTCAGCACTCCCCATTACTTTACTGTGTGTACTTTGCCAGATGTAGTATTTACATCCACATTCTTGATCCTAACAGCAATCTCCTGATCTTGTTAGCATAAGGAAAAGATGGCATGCAGAAATCTGTCTGATGAACTGCTTCATATGGCAGCATATTAGCCCATGGCAGGGGGGGTTGGAACTTGATGATCTTAACGTCCTTTCAAACCCTAACTATTCTATGATTCTATGTCCAGCATAAAATGTGCAGCATCCTTTAGCCAGCCCGGTTCCCTCATTCATTCCTGAGCACAAACAGCTAATCTGTCACTTAGGAGGCAGTAGCTTTTTCCCAATAACATGCTACCAAGATTCCAAGGTTACCAACCTTCCTAGCTTGCTTTTAAACTTTGTTTTATTCCCTCACTACCTCTGATCCATCCTTTTCATCCTGGACTGTTTTTGCCTTTCCCCCCCCACTTAATTCTAAAGGAAGCAGATTCAATGCAAGCCCCATTCTGCAATGTCTGTTTGGCATGGTTTTGGCATCACAGACGTTTTGCCCTTGTATTGAGTGAGAAACCTGGAAAACCATTCTAGGACTGCAGACCAGAGCTACATAGCTTTGCTTCAGCACAAGGAGGATTTTCATCTCTGTAATACGCAAATATGAAGAAAGGCACTTAGTATTGCTTAGTGCAGATGTTTATGCGCACAGAGGACACACAGACTGCCTGTGTCAGCAGAATCAGCATGCTGACAATGCCTGCTTGATCTTTGTTCTTTCATCCTCAACATCTTACCCTGCTTTGCACTTTCTGGTGCCTAGGTGCTGCATACCTTACTTCAGGGAGAGTGCAGGGACAGAAAGGGAGAAGTGGTATCCTTGTGTGCTGCCTCCCTGTGGGTGCAATGAAAGTTTATCCCTGAATTTTGTCAGTCCAGACTTTCTTTAAATAGCAATGTGAGACTGTAAGCTTTTTCCCACTGAATTAATAGTAGAGTAAAAACCACCAGTGCAATTCAGATTACATTTCCATGTAATTCCTAGCCTTGACTGAGTATGATGCTGGATGTGAGGGTGCTGAGGCGCTCACACAGGTTACCCAAAGAAGTGGTAAATGCTCCATCCCTGGCAGTGTTCAAAGCCAGGTTGCACAGAGCCTTGGGTGGCATGGTTTAGTGTGAGGTGTCCCTGCCCATGGCAGGGGGCTTGGAACTGGATGATCTTAAGGTCCTTTCCAATACAAACGATTCTGTGATTCTATGATTTAATGATTTGGAGACAAATGGGTGAAAAGCCCTCTGCTGCTTCTTGATTCATTCACCAAAATGGATAATTTACAGAACATCTTATTCAATACGGAAATAGAAACAGTGAGAGTGGGTTTAAAACTTACTCAAACGGTACCTAAGCAGTGTCATGGTCTAGAGAGAGAATATGTATACTCTATAATTCAGTTTCCTTCTCCATGCATGGATAATGAACTTTGACATGGAACAAGTGTGTATCAGAGACCAGGCAATTCACCAACTGCACCACCTTCAGCAAATGGTTCACCCAGCAGAGCTTTGCTGGAAGAAGAGCTTGCAACAAGAGCTATTTGTGACAAGAGGCCTGGTGCCTGCTGGTTTACCTTTTACAAGCATTTCTTCTGCTCATTTCTTCCTACATCCACTTCTGGACAAGAGCACTTCAACAAGCAACAGGTCTGTTAATCCTTCTCAGAATGAGTAGTGCTGCTTATGCTGTTGTCGGCTTTTTTCCTTCTCTGACTGCTGTTCACCTACAACTGTTAGACTGTCAGGAATTATGGAACACAGGAAATATTCCTGATATTATGAATTATCAGGATACGGGAAACAAAGATTCTACTTATAGAACCATAAGCTGAGAAGATGAAGGATAACTTCTCAAGGAAATCAGACATGACTTCATGGAGTAATGATGTATTGCATGTTCTAAAGCAACACAACACTCTAATGGCCTTCTGTGCTTTCTGTGACATGCAGAAAAAGTCACCTACCATCTGAAATCCCAGCAATGCAGTACTCTGGAAAGTTATATAGGAATAAGGGCTTCCTAGGTGGTATCAGTCAAACTGAGCACTTACAGAAAGATCCTCCAAGAAACAGAGGAAGTGCATGGAAGCACAAGCATGAGGCTGATCCATCTCTAGAGAGCATGAATGGCAGCATGAAGACAAGGGATGCTATAGATCACAGTGACAGCAACAGCACACCACCAGAGATGCCCAGAGGCTAAACCGGCTACTGAGGCTGCAAAAGAAGTTTGCCTCCTGCTAGGATTCCCATTGGCTGGAGCAGGTTTCCCCCCCCTGGCAGAGCAGGCTCTGCTGGTATATCTAGCGGCAGTGCTCCGAACGGGCAGATAAGGACACGCGCTGGTGGTCTGTCAGGACTGGAGAATGGATCTGAAGATGTTCCTAGTCTTCACTGCGTTTCTGCTTCATGCTACCTTGGGCTTCCCTATTCAGGTGAGAGCAGCTCCATGCAGCTCTGCTCCATCTTCTAACTGAGCTGTTCTTCCTTGGAGTGATGCTGTGGAGACCCATTCTGATAAATTTCCTGCAAGAAAAATATAAGTAATATAATGATATATGAAGCAAATGTAATAATTTAGTTCCTCCCTTTGGCCTGATTTTGATGCTGTTGTTACTGCATTTATGAGCTGTGGGAGAATAATGCCTTTTTCCTATTGGTTTTGCAGGAGAACTATGAAAACAGCACAACAAGTAAGTAGGATTTTTACTGTGTTTTAAAGACAACTGTTCATTCGTGACTGTGTATCACACACTTTGTGTGTGAGTGACTTGTCTTTAGAGAATGTGGAAGCACTGACTCTCAGGTCTTTTGAATAAAGCCATGTTTCCTAGTCTGTTTTTGGGCTGATTACAGATGTGTTTTCATATGGAAGTGCTTTACACATACTTTGGGGTATGGCATGTTCAGTTAATTCAGATCTGCTTTCACAGGCTTGGAAATAGCGTTTTAGTAAGATATTTGGATATTTTCCCATTAAGTTGAGTGTTACAAAAAGACTGCTACTCATTTGCCTCCTTGCCTACCTGGTGCAGCGTTAAGAGAAAGAGATGTCAGGTGTCAGAGAAATCTTTGCATTGTGCTGGGATAGAAAACAAATAGTACGGGCTTAGCTGGAAAGCTTTTGTCAATTCACAAAATAGAATGGGATAATTGCAGATCTCCATAGAACATCAATGGAAATAAATCTGTAGGTAGACTTCAACTACAGCAGGGAAGGGGGTGATGAGCTGTGAGAGGCAGAGGCCTTGGGAAAATAGAGCACTGACCAGTTCTTCTTTTGAGCTGTCATTTATGGCATGGAAGCAAAGGGGTGCTGTAAAATTACTGCTCAGCATATTTGGAGCTGGCTAAGGGACATGCTTGAGTTCAAAGTAGTCAGTTGCTGGGACTCAGAGTTGCAGGTGACTGGGACAAATGCATATAATAAGTTTTAACTTATCATTGTTACAGCTTTTTGTGCCTTTTTGAAGCATCTTTCAGTATTTACAGTGCAGGGAAATGTAAATGCATCATTCTGAAGGCTGTATCACACCAGTTGTTTATTTGATGAAGGATGTGGCAGATGCCTTCTGTCATACCTCATCTTAGTTTTAAAAAGGGGTTGCAGGTTTTATGTGCCTAGGAATCTGGAGCCTAATTTCTCTTGACTTTGACTAGTCTATTAATCTAGTGCATCTTGAGTGCATGGATTCTGAATCTGGTCAACCAACTCAAAAACATACTTTCCTACAGAAAGTTTTATGTGCCATGGATCTTCCTGGTGGGAACAGAGTGAACTTCTCTATAACAAACCACCATCATTACAGTGGATTCCCACAGTCATGTAACAGAAGTGACAATGTGGAAAGACTGAAGCCTTTTTGGCTCAATAGAGGCAATTCTGTTGCAGGTTCTACATAGATTCTGAGTAGGAGGAAGTCCACTCAGCACTTTTGGTCAATAACAACTATGAAAAGGGAAAGATGCGACAGAGCTTGGTACATCTGTTGAAACTGTGTGTTCAGAAAGATAAGGAACATGGGTATGCTTAGAAATAAGAACTATTCACCTAAGTGTTTTTTGTCAGTTTTGGATGGGGGAAAAAACAACAAAGAAGGCTTTATTTTTTGTCAAAGAAAACTACAATTATTGGCAAACTGGAGGAGATTGCCAGACAGGTTTGGGGCACATTCATCATACTTAAGAACAGGTCAAACAAACTGTGGACAGGCATAACATTTCTGCCTTAGGGAAAGCAGACAAAGAATGACCCCTGGAGGTCCTTGCAATTTCTAAAGTTTTATGACATTCTAACAATGAAGTTTCTGCTCATAAATTTAAATATCAGATCAGATTTTCACTTCCATGTTTGTATCTAAAAACTGACTTCTGATATAAAAGATGGTACACTAGAAAGAAATAATAGGACTCAGAATGATTCCAAGTTGCTGTCAGGTACAAACTGAAGCTGAGATTATTTGCCTCATGGCTAAATAACAGCCTTCATCCTATGTTATAACTTTCCTCTTTGACACTGTGGAACCAGACAGGATTGTTGAGCTGGTTAGCCTGCACCTCTTGCAATACAATCTAAGGCAGAGCATATTTTGGTCCCTGGTTTCCTTTGTTACTTTTCGCACTGAAGCTGATAAAATGCTTTGCTGATTCTTTAATGGAACATGACCAGGTTTCTGTCCCTTAGCAAGATCTACCAGGAATTTTCATGGCTCTTTTTCTAAACATCAGTTTCTGTGTCCATGTATCAGTTAATGCACCCCATTCCCCTCCATTCAAGGGGAATTGCCAAAGGCATTCCCATGGCTGTGGAGGCCTGAGCTACTGAACACCATGAAGTTGCAGTCAGAATCTAATTTGCTGCTTTTGTTTGTCTCTTTTCTTCCTTGCTTTTTGCAGCAACAGAACCTACTGAGGTAAGGACAGCTAATGAGCTCTTTTGATTACTTTGGGGTTCAGCATTGTGGAAAGTGAGGTCAAGATTCATGTACTCCACTCATACCTCCATCTGTACAGGAAATACTTTTCCAATCAACACTGTAACAGAGTGAGAGGTTTCCATCCCTATTCCATTTGTTGCTCCACGATGCCCAGATACTTTCCACATCCCACGATGCTTTTGCCTTCTAGAGAAGGGTCATAGAGAAAACTCAAACTCCTTTTTATTTATACAAGGCAAGAGAAGGATGGCAATCTGCTTTGCTACAGACATGATCCCCACAACTGGGTACCAGCCCCACAGTTCCGTTGAAGCAGTGTGTACCCCAGCCTTTCACCACTGTATGGTGAAAGTGATGATGAGGTGATACTGGGAGGATCTGAAACTTACTGCACTTGCATTTCCCAAGTCTCCTTGGGAACCTGGTCTAGTGGGAGATGTTCCTGCCCATGGCAGGTGGTTGGAATTAGATGATCTTCAAGGTGCCTTCCAAGCCAAACCATTCTGTGATTTTATGAGTCTATTATTCCCTTTATAATATCCATATTTGCCAAGATATCAAAGAAGAATATCTACCACAACATGGTACTTCTTTACAAATGATGCAGTGTGTAAAACCTCAATACTGCACTGGTGGAAGACAGTTTCAGTGGTTGCCTACACACTTTTGATCATACATGTTCTCTTACTTAATATTTTTGTTATAATGTAAAGTGAGAAATAACACTAATGCATCATTGTTGCAGGTTACTACACAAGAGGATATATATGGTATGTATTACTCTATCTAAATATAAGTATTTGATAGGACATACTGATTGTTAGCTACCCAATTCCTGCAGAAAACAACATGTGCTTAGCACAGATTAATCTTAAGGAAGAAGATTCACTCACCGTATTTCATGCAAAGCAGGGTCTTTTGTTTTTGGCCAATCTCTTGGCCTTGCTAAAAACCTCATCTGTAATTTCTACTGAAAATAGCTCTGCTTAGATAATGACTTGACTTAAGTTACTTCCAAAGGTTACAGAAAGCATATAGGCCATGTGCTTGTGCTTTTATTGATGTCAAGACTTACTGCATAATGCTCAGCGTTGGCTTATTCTACTTGTCCCTGATGCTTAGCTGATCAATCAACCCCATGGAACAGCAATACAGTTCTAATTTCATTGGTTTCAAGGGTTTTTCAAGAGGTCATCAGGACCAGCAGCAAGCAGCAGGACTCCTTCCATCCTTTTTGCCCTTGGTGTTTTATGCTGGGGGGTTGAGTGTGAACTGTGCATGCAGAAGGAAAACTGTGCTGTTGGGGAGAGAGGGGAAGATTGAAAGAGAATGGGTTTTGGGGTTGGATTAATGCCAGAACAGCCACAGATGGAGGTTCACAAGACTGTGTCATTGGGCAAATATCTACACAATTGAATCCCATGCCAGTCCCTGAATAGGGTCTGTAAGTTTTACATGCATCACTGTAATCCAGACCCAGTCTAAGAAAGTTCCTGCAAATTCACCAGGTTAAAAATCAGGATTTGCATTTTCCATGGGAATGAGAAAGTGATCCTCTTGTATTTCTGTGCAGAATCTCCATCACCTACAGAGTCTGATACTGAGGAAGAAGTAATTTTTAACAGAATTCTGAAAATTAACAAAGGTAATACCACCAAATCCCTGCTTATAATGGGTGTTTCTACTACTTTTTTTTTGGGTGATGTGGGAGGTACAAGTCTTACCACAATCTGTGCAAGTATTTTTCCCATCTTGCACACCATCATGTAAGAGATGCCCAGAGTCAGACAACTGTGTGGTCTGCTGAAGTCCCATGGCATCTTGAATCTCTAGATGATATCAGGTATGAAGGCAACTGAACTATCCAGACAGCTTCTTCAGCTTTAATTCTCCACATCTTTGTCATTCTTTGGGCATAAGAAGAGAACTTGGATATTTGGATGCTTTATTATTTAACTGCTTTTTTCTTGATTGCATGCATCACTTGCATTCAGTCATCATATGGCTTTATAGTACAGATTCCTAGATAAGCTATAGTCAGTTCCATGCTCCCTGCTCCAGACTTCCTCTCCCTTGATTCTTCCAAACATACCCCTTTCTATTAGCTTATTTTTTTCACATTTTCTCCTTCAGTAGTTATTTAAGAAGCTTTACTACTGTCTAGAAATGGACACCAAACCATCCTACATTTTTTTCTAGACAACACTCACTTCTCTTTTCGGTTTGCTTCCCTTCTTGGTTTTCCTTATTGGCGCCTCTTTTTTTTTCCCCAGGATCCTTCCTGGTGAGATGTTTGATGCCATTCATTCAGTGTCACATAAATAGATGATGAAATAGTACCAGAGAACAATATCCCTCTCACTATTGCAACTGCTTTTGGTCATTTCCTTTCTTGCCTTAGCCCCATCCAAGAGAGTTGGAGCTTCCCATCTTTTGTCTTAGCTGAAGACACAGCAGCAAAAGTAGGGATACGTTAGAAGTCCATCTAGCCCAATAGTACATTTCTCATGCTAGCCAGGAGCAGATGCTTAGGGAAAAATAGAAAAGGAGGATGAGTAGAGTGACACTTTTCCAAGTATACTTAGCAAATGCCCAGCAATCTGTGGCTCAGGAATTTCCACCCATTCTCTCTCACCACAGACAGCTCTCAGTACTTGCAAGAAGGTGACATAGCTCCACGAAGGAGTCGCAGTGCCATCAACTGTCGCCATTGCAATTGGCCACAGTCCAGCGATGGGATTGTTCGTGTGCCCTACGTCTTGGATCCTACTTATGGTGGGTATAAATTTCTGTTACTATTTTTAATGGATTTTATTCAACAAGCTTCAGGTAGAAATCTACTTCCAGTGGCCTCACAAATAGTTGATTAAATCAGTTCTAAGGATTCACTTGTACTGTGCAAGCACAGATAAATTGTGAATTACAAAGATCTCAACAGGAAAAAGATAAAGAGATCAAATATCCTTGAGAAGTTTGCCTTCATAATGTTTTGGGACTGGTCTCTTGGAGACAAGAAAGATCATTCCTTCTAATGGTACTTGCCAGAATACCTGCCTTTATAAGTTTCATGACTATTGCAGTATGGTTTCAATATCCTGTTTTTCATCAGCAAAAGAGCTTTGTATAACTGTCTCCAAGTATCTAATCAGAAGACCATAGAATAGAATAGAATAGAATCATAGAATAGTTAGGGTTGGAAAGGACCTTAAGATACATCACAATTACTACTAAAATTTGAAACAAGTAGTTGAGAAAACCCACCTGAATCTATTTCATCATTTCTGGATAAAGAAGATAATGCAGGGCTATTATTAGATTAAATGAAATTAATTACTGAATTAATTAATTATTGGTCCTTGTGTGATCCCCCCCAATTAACCCTTTCTTCTCCAGATGAGAGCCACATAAATGGGATTCATGATGCCATGGCAGAATTTGAAGCACTGACTTGTATTAAATTTGTGAAGCGTAAGACAGAGCGTGACTACCTCAGCATTAAATCTGCTGATGGGTAAGTTGAATTAACAAATTATGCTACATTGTTTTTCAGTTCTTCACCACACTTATTCCATGTGGCCTTAGAGAGGAAAGAGGAATGGATCTCCTCGCATACCTTGCTAGTGCAAGGACTTGGCAGTTGTATCAGGAACTCAACAAAGACACTGAAGTGATGCAGATCATGGGAAAGCACCATTAAGGTGGAAAGAATAACAAGCTCATGCTTTCTGTGTGGTATAATGCAGACTTAGCACCGCATATAGCACGTTACTGGAGGTCTTATTTGGACAGGCAAAACCAATTTCAACTAATGAAATAAACAGTTCTCTGAGTCACACAGTTGGCTGTCAAGGTTAGAATTAAAGCTTATAAGAGAACTGTTTATCATCCATTAGCTTTAAAGCGCTATTCATCTTTGCTCCAGTTTTCACAGGGTTCAGTGTTTTGGAAAAACAACTGTTATTTCTAGGGTCTTAAAGTCACTGTGCACAGACAGTCAGAATGTAGGAGCCTCCATGCTAATGAAGGTCTTCCAGGATGCTTTAGTAATGATCACACTGTTGTTTCCTACATCATGGTCAGATTTGCGCTTCTGTAGACTACCACAGCGGACAGGAAGGAATCCCTTCACTCCCACAAGACATGTGTGAAGCAAGGTTCTCTGTTCTGTCCCTTTTTCTGCCTGACAATAAAGTCTTCTGTTGGTATTCCATGTTCTCTCAGCTGCTGGTCCAACTATGGGAGAGTAGGAGGTGGCCAGACTGTCTCTGTAATGAAAGGAGGCTGCACGTGGAAAGGAATAATTCAACATGAACTGGACCATGCTCTGGGCTTTTTGCATGAACATTCTCGAAGTGACAGGGATAAACATGTAAAGATCATGTGGGAGTACATCAGTCCAGGCAAGTACTTTTGAACTCCTCAATGTGGTGTAATACATCCTACCATTTCCAGCTCTTCCTTCCTCCTTGAAGGGAGTAGATAGGGAGCATAGACTAAGTACAATATTATATATTCCAGCTGACAGACCAGACTTCAAGAAGTTTGAAAACTCGAATAACCTGGGTCTTCCATATGATTATTCCTCAGTAATGCACTATGGCCCGTAAGTAGCAGCATGGCATTGCTTTTGTTGGAACTCAAATCTTACGTTAGAATTAGTTTCTACAATAACTCTTTCCTAACTACCAGTTTCCCCATTTCTCCTTCTGACACAAACACTGTGAATCAGTTCAAACAAGCCTCTCCTTAAGGTTATCTTATTCACTACCCTTTAGCTTTCCATTAAACAGCCATTCACAGCTGAGCTTGGGAACAAAGGAGAACATCTTGAGATTGACTCTGCTTACTGCTGAATATGTTAAATAAACCTATTTGAATGGCACTGCTAGTCACAACAACATGAGCACCATTCTTGTTCTGCCTCCAAAACGTTCCATTAAATCCTGGAAGAAGTAATTGTACCTGAAAACCATTTGTTTTTATGGTTTGGTTTGGTTTTGTTTTGCTTTTTGCAGATATACATTCACTAATACCACTGGGAAAGCAACTATTGTACCAATTCCTGATGACTCAGTCCATATTGGACAAAGGCAGGGACTAAGCAACTTGGACGTGGCCAAAATCAACAAACTTTACAATTGCAGTAAGTGTCTCAGAGCCATCCTTCTATTGTTTATTCAGACCTTTCTCAGACATGTTTGGGCACACTGCAGAGACACAGTTTCTCATTAAAGAATATGAGACTATTCACTTAAATTCATAGTACCCATCAAGGATGTGCCAGGAGAGAATGCAAAGGTGAAGCTAGAGGCACACTGTGATTAGTGGGAAAATGCTTTCTGCTTCTACATTAAATCAGACACATTCACTATACTGGCATAAGTGGCCTAATTGCATACCACATTGTAGCTTCACTGGAGTAATTTGCTTTCTTACAGCTCAAGATACAACTATAAATCCCACAAAGAACCAGACATCCCTGTTCCTCATTGCAGTTTGCATTTAAGACCTGAGCCAAACCAGAACAGTTATAAGCTTCTCTGAACTGGAACAGTTTCATGAATCCTTGTTCAGTTTTCACATGTTAAAGCTGTCATTCTATACTTGCATGTATTTTTAACTCTTTATTTTTAACCTCTGTTAGAAGATATTCTCCCATACAGAGAAATTTATTTAGTCAAAGGGAGAAAACACAATTAGTGAAGTATTACCCTTTGCACAGAGGAAAGCTCAAGACCTCCTCCCAAGCTTAGAGTTTAAGCATTACAGACAATCATATTCGCACTTGACTCTTCTAACATCACTTGACTTTCCCATCTCAGTTGGAAATAACATTACCAACTGCAGTGAATTGAAATCTCTCACATTTTTTATAGAGGTACAGAGAGATCCCATGCTAAATTATGGAGTAATCAATAAAAGCTGATGCTTTTTCTAAGCACTACTTTATTTTCCGTTTTGATGCAGATGCTTATGCATTATGTGAAAATTAGGACAATATGATTCTTCATTTTAATCAGGACATACCAGTACTCTGAAATGAATACTGGCAGATCAGAAAATCGAGACCAATCCATTCTGAAGAGATTTTAATTGCAAAGGAATGGAAGCTTCTGCAAGTCTGGTGCTGAAGCAAATACTGTTTCTTTCTCAGGTCGCTGCAGCACTATTCTCGATGCAGCATCTGGGTCACTGAGATCTGCCAACCACCCAAGAAATTACTCAGATAACACCAACTGTGTCTGGCTCATCCGAACCCGATCCAGAAAGGTAATCACAGGTTAACAGTGATCTTGGAATATGCATAAACTTACTTCTTTATGTTAAGCATTCTGCACTTTGTCTGCATGCCAGTTGCCAGATTAAGATCTTTTCCATGAGAGAGTTTTCAGCCTAGTCTCTACTTCTTGTCCTTAAGCCAGGTATGGGCAAAGACAACTGCAGAGTTGTGATTTTGAAAAACTTCCATATGCTGGGCTTCAGGTTTGAAAAATCAAGAGAAAGCAGTCTGAGCATGGGAGCATTCAGTAACAGGCCTGTTAGATCTGAACCCTGCAACTTCAGGGAATGAGTGTTAAGGCTGGGTAAGCAATTCCCATTTGGGCTTGGCTACAGCTTAGATTCTGTCTGTTTTATAGGATATTCCATGAAAGAAGTTACAAACCTGTATAATAAAGGATGGTTTCCTCTTCCCTTCCAGATTTCATTGCACTTTCAAGCCTTTGAGCTACAGACAACCAGAGGATGTCAGGGTGATTATGTTAAAGTTTATGATGGATCCAGCAAATCTTCTGCACTTCTAATGGACAAGACCTGTGGATCAAAGTTACCCAATGATGTAACTGCTTCTGGTAATCTCATGCTCGTAGAGTTCGTCACAGATGGTGCTGGTACAGCTTCTGGTTTTGAAGCCATCTTTACTTCTGGTAGGTCTGAGAACAAGGAGAGTGAAAAAAGAAAAACAGTCTGTGTTAATGAACCTTCCTCTTCACAGAGGAAAAGCACTGTTTGAGGAACTGCTCTTTACAAAAGCCATTATTTTCTACCTTGCCTTTGATATAATGGATTGATCTTACATTGGTGCCTTTTAACTCATTCAGGCAGAAGGGGTCCATGCTCAGGTCCAGTGGTGTTAGCTAGGTGATGTACTGTTCACTTTGCTTCTCAGATATATTGCCATTCCAAAGCATGTGCCATTAAAGATAACATCAATTTAATGCTAGTGTTAGTGTTAGTACCACAGTAGAAAGAGAATAAATCATAATGCATTATTTAAATATATTGTTCCTTTGAAAAAAAGATGCAGTTTTTAATGTCACAATTCAGAGGGCAAGACAGATCTATGAAAAGCCAGGTCACCCAGCCCCATGGCAAGAAAAGGGGTAGTATTTCCATGGTCAGGATCCCCCAAATGTATCTACCTGAAACACATTTTCTTCAGTTCCATTTAATTAAGAACTAAGACCATGACTGTACAATTAAGTTACCACAGGTTTCAAGTTAGCATGTATCAGCTGGAATAAAGAAATACCTGTGTGCATGTCTATAGCCTACAGCAACTGCACAGTAGTGCAGCTTGCATTAGTATGGAAGAAAGCTCAGCTCCATTGTATGAAGGGGGCCTATGGGGATGCTGGGGATGGACTCTTCATTAGGGACTGTAGTGATAGGACAAGGGGTAATGGGTTAAAACTGAAACAGGGGAAGTTTAGATTGGATATAAGGAAGAAGTTCTTTCCTGTTAGGGTGGTGAGGCACTGGAATGGGTTGCACAAGGAGGTTGTGAATGCTCCATCCTTGGCAGTGTTCAAGGCCAGGTTGGACAAGGCCTTGGGTTGTATGTTTTAGAGTAAGGTGTCCCTGGCCATGGCAGGGGGGTTGGAACCTGATGATCTTAAGGTTCTTTCCAACCCTAACTATTCTATGATTCTATGACCTTGTATTTTGCCATGGGATAAGAACAAGCACACAGACTTTGCATAAATCCACTGAAATGCTTAAAGAAACTTACCCATATACCCAAATCAAACAGCAATTTTTTGTTGTTTCTGTGTAGTATCTATACCTGTCCATTGTAGCTGTGGAAGGAAATAAGAATAAGAAAACTCCCCATGCCACTTTGATGTGTCAACACCTATAAACCAATCCTAGTTGTCAAATAAAATGTGATTTAACATTTACATATTTCAGAGATACTATGGTTTGTTCAGAGAGCTCTGAAAGCTAAATATTTTTTCATTTAATTTACAGTGAGGATCCAAGGAAAACGTAGCATCCGCGACTGACTTAATGAAGAACTTATTCTGTGAATATTGAAATTATGTATTTCCTCCTTTGTTCTTGTCCTGGCTTGGATCAGTATGAAATTTAATTCTATTATGAATCGAAGTTTTCATCTTCCTGAGAAAGTTTATTCCCCAAGCCATATAGATGTATGAATTCTATACATCCGGCGTGCTCCTCCTTTTGTCTGCACTATTAAGTTATTACCTCTTTCTATTTAACAATTAAATAAAAAGCTTCATAATAAAAAAAGTTTCCATTTCTATTTTTCAAGAGTCCCTTCCAGGCGTACACACTATTAGTGTGGTCTTACTTCTTAACCCCCTTCATTCAGCCACAGGGGTGACAACATCACCATAGGTTCAGTTAGTGGGCTGAAGAGACAAGCTGCAAGCTTTACCAATTCATTTTATGATCTTCACAGTCTTGAGCATTAAAAGGTCTTAGATAAAGAGCCTTTTCCCAGCCCAACATTCAAGCTTCCAATAATGACATTTAACAACCATGTTATACCCTTAAATCACAGGAAAGATGGACAAGACAAAATAATTGCCACTAAAGGACAGGTATTTCCCATTGCAGTTTTCCTTGCACAGTTTGGGTAGGCAGGGGACAGTTGAGGGTACCTGTTTATCCACAAGCACTTATAGCCAGCAGATACATTAAGCCTATGACAGGACAAGAGGTACTAGATAATGCTGGCAGAGTTCAGGCCCATCTTGAGTTCTTCAGGCAAGGAGCTAAAGAAGTTTTGTCAGGCAAAAAAAAAGCTGAACTCTCCTCTTCTGATCTCATAAGGAGAACAGAGATCTGCAAGAATGGCTGAGCTTCTGGAGAGTTCATCTCACAGCCTTTACCTGCAATCACACTTTTAAAACGACATCCTCTGGACTAAGACAAGCCTGCAAGAGAGCTGAGAACAAAATAGGCTGCTATTTTCCCCTTATAGCATAGACAGTTAAACACGACTAACATGAGTACTTAACACTTGTATTTTTAGGTCTGAAAAAAAACAAATATGTTCCCTGTTGCTCTGTAACACTAGGAAGCTTGCAATTCCTCTCATGGAGATACATTTCTAGGAAAGAGCAGTGGAAAATGAATTTGAATCTCAGAGTAAAAATCATACAACCAAAGACAAATTATTAATTTATTTTCTTTTGTTAAAGGAGGCACCAAAATACCTCATTTACAAGGATTCACTCAAAGCTCTGTCTGTATTCATACTGTTTGATGAAGAATCATTCACTTCTTGGTGGTAGAGAAACTTTAATACCACTGAAAATTGCTTCTTTATCCACAGTGGCTATGCAAATGCCTCTGAACACAGTGATTCTGAGTCTGCTTTAGAAGAGGCATTTCTTCAGTTCTTCAGACACTGCAAGACAGGTTCCGTGTCTGATACGCTTCTCTAGTTACTCTCAGCAGTCAAGTGTCTCTTATCAACACATCTTAAAAGGATTAGTCCTTCTGAAATGTTGTTAAAAATGCAGTTCTAGATAAAGATATTTGACAGTTGTGATTCTTGAGCCCCACAAGGCAAAGTGGAATAAATAATAATGCAAAGCCAGAACCTACTGGTGGATCAGTGAGGACCCAGCCTTTTTCGTTTGGAGAGGAATTTCAAGTGGAATTAAGGTGTTCCATAGGGTGATAAAAAGGCTGTTTCAGGTGATTTAGATTCTTATGCTCGAAGGAGGGCTGGTGATTTCAGTAGATGATCTTTGTGGAAAAGAGCTCTGAAATACTGTTGACAAAGACTGAGAATTTAATAAAGCTGTGATATCTGTGTGTTGCTAAAAGAATTGAGGGGTTTTCTTTTTAAGGGAAATTAAAGTTATGTGTGTTAGGCAAAACTAAACCCAGTGGATGATAAGACCCTGCAGTTTCCCCTTCTAATCTCGATAGAATAAGATCCATTTCACTGCCAAGAGGCTGCAAGCAGAATCCATGTCTGCATGGGGTTGGTCTGGTTGCATAGGGCAGAGGAGAAGCTGATCAAAAGACTGAGCCAAGGTTCAACCTGAGCGTGTGACCATTCCCTTGCCCCAGGGAACTCCCCACAGATACCATAATGTTGTGAGCAGCCCAGGGCAGTTACTGATTGCACCTAGCCTGGGTTCCTAACCATCAGGCACAACAGTATGAGGCAGCCTGTCCATGTCTAGAAATGCTTTCCAGCTTAAGGAGTTTAGCATCCTTCTTGCTGTGATAATAAACATCCCCCACCCTAATTTCAAACTGAGTGTAGAAGCCAGCCTGTTCAGCAGGATCATGTTTTCAGCTATTGCCCTATAGCACAAGTATAACTTTTCCCTTGTGTATGTAGGGATTTCTCTCACGCTCTAGGGACATGCATTAGGCTACAGACAGGGCAGTAGAACTACCAGTGAGTGTCTTGGCCTATGAATGGCTTCATTAAATATTACTGAGTGGTCAAGATGTGGTTCCAAACACTCATCGTCAGACACGCACACAGAACCATGTCTGCATCCTCTTCCTCATCCTTGGTTATCTCCAGAAGAAACATCAGATAATGCAGCAAAATCATCTCCAGAGACTCCATCTTGGTGGAAAAAAATGTTTGCTGGGCAACGGAGTACTTCCATAGGGTTGTAAATCACATCTGGGATTGTCCCAAACCCATACCCATGTGTTTGCACAGTCTCCTCTGGGACAGTAGTGGGCATCTCTCAAGCAGCCCTAGTCTAGAAGGTACTACAGCAGGACAGAACACAGGCATATTATGAGACTACCCTGCCAGTTTCTTGGGTGCTGTCCTAGAGGGGTGAAGCTGGGACTTCTTCTTCTGGTCCTGGAGCAAATCCACTTTGGCATATAGAAACCTTCATATATACAAAGCCTCTCCACTTTGGCATATAGAAACCATATATACGAAGCCTCTCCACTTTGGCATATAGAAACCTTCATATATACAAAGCCTCTCCACTTTGGCATATGGAAAGCTTCACATACACAAAGCCTTCCACAGATGTGACAGAACATCACTTTTAGGACACTAGCACTTCCCCCAGACTGCATCCATAGCAATCCAGCCAGGCCAGTCCTCGTGGAGAGATTCTTAACAGAAATACGAAGATTGGCAGGAATGCTGTAGGGATGGAAACGTGCACATGTGAGAAAGCACTGGAAGAAGCAGCCAAACAAGGGTTACAAGAACAGCCAGTATTGATAACAAGGGACATCATTCCCACGACACTGCTCCCATGACTCTGCACCCAGAAGGATCATGGAGGAATGCATTGTTTATGGCATGACCACAGGGTCTATATTCCATGCAGGCAACGGCACAGATGACTTGTCAGTGGAAAATCCTGCACTCACACGCCAGCAAGTTTGCAGCTACATTTTTGGTGTCATTCCATTTTCCTGTTACTCTAGCAGGAAAAGAGAACTACTCTTCCTGCAGTAACAAGCTGTTTGAACACAAGAGGCTCTTCTATGAGGAGGCACGAATAATTGCCATGTTTATTTCAGTGGTGGTTCCCCCTCATGGTTTGAACTCTTCTCCACTAGGCACTATGCAGACATGGGACAACTATGCTCTCGCCTTGAACCCCAGGTCCCCCACTGGGCTGTTTGTATTCAGTCATGAGGCACATGCATGGGGCACATGAGGCTGTGCCCCATCCTGCTTCACTGCCCATACTGGCAGGTCCCCTTCAACTGTGTTCAGATCAAGCCTTGAGAACATGCAGAAATCACCAAAGCAGAGGCATCCGTCTCAACCAGAGCCCCCCTGCCCTGTCCCTAGCAAGAGGTGGGCCAAGCCCTCTCTGCAACAGCATCAGGTGAACATAAGCAGACCCATTTGCAATTTTGCTTTCCATTCAGTTGCTTAAGTTAATGTCTTCGCTAAATGATAAAGCTTTTTCCTTCAGGCAACTAGTTTCCGTGGGAAGTGTTATCTTATTGAAAGCCAATATTTCTTAACCAGCTGCCACTTGGGTTAAGACATTGCTTGAAGGGAGAGACTGAAATACTGATTTGTGGAAAGGCAATGCAGTGCTCTGTGCCTTAGCATCGACATGCAGATTATTTCTATGAAAAAGAAGTGCTGTGTTGTAGATCAAATGCCAACCTGTCAATAAACTGAACTAGGGGAAAAAAGCCCCACTATTCTAAATCTATCTAACTGACCAAGGCATTAAGTTGTTGTGTATGCTGCTGTGGTATGGAGCACTAAAGAGGGAGCTAGAACAATCTGGACTTTATAGCAAAAATTAAAATCAGTTCAACACATATAGATTGTATTTTCATTTAAGACTGTACTCCACTTTCTCTGTAATCTTTCCCTTGAATTTTTCTCATTGATGCATACTGATGCATGTGCTGATACATCTGAAAGAATTTTAGCTTGATGCTCAAGGGCAAGTTCCTCTGACTCACAGGCTCCTTGTGTTGAGAAGGAATATTGCTTTACAAATATCTTTCACATCATTATTTTATATGAAAGATATTTGTCTTTCTTTATAGAAAGGTGGTAAGTTTTAGTCAGCCTTTCCCACTGCTTTGAATGCTTAAAAGAAAAACAAAGTGCAAACAAGCACAATCTCAGAATCATAGAATCACAGAATAGTTAGGGTTGGAAAGGATCTTAAGATCATCCAGTTCCAACCCCCCTGCCATGGGCAGGGACACCTCACACTAAACCATGTCACCCAAGGGTCTGTCCAACCTGGCCTTGAACACTGCCAGGGATGGAGCATTCACAACCTCCCTGGGCAACCCATTCCAGTGCCTCACCACCCTCACAGTAAAGAACTTCTTCCGTATATCCAATCTAAACTTCCCCTGTTTAAGTTTTAACCCATCACCCCTTGTTCTATCACTACAGTCCCTAATAAAGAGTCTCTCCCCAGCATCCTTATAGGCCCCCTTCAGATACTGGAAGGCTGCTCTGAGGTCTCCACACAGCTTTCTCTTCTCCAGGCTGAACAGCCCCAACATTCTCAGCCTATCTTCATACCTTCTTCGTTCCCCTCTAATTCCAACACATACAGTCATTTATAGAAACTGTTCTGTATTTCATTCTAGTTTCAGAGGAATTGGTATCATCCTTTACCAGGAAAATCCAGGAAAATAGTTACAGCTCAAAACACATTCAGAAGTTCATAGAACAGTAACGTCACTCTATATGTAATGAGTACCTGACCTTTTAAATGAAGTGATGGGCATTAGAGTGAGAAACCTGACAATGGAAATGAAAAGAAAACATTTTTATTTGGCATTAATTAGCATAATAGATGTTGCCTGAATTTACCTGGTTTATATCTTTTCCAGGAAAATGGTAAAGACAGTATCAGAAGGAATACTCTTTCTCTCTCTTTTTAATTATTATGTTTTCTTTGACTATACTTAAATCCTAAACATTCTATTCCTCTTATTCTTAGTTCATTTCAGCTTTGGTAATGTGAGATAAAACCATTTAATTTGACATAATATATTGCTTATTAGAGATTAGTCACAATTTTTTACTATTGATCCTGGATTCTTATATAAAGGAAGCTTTGCTTGTATGCTTAGGATCTGGAAACACTGACAACTATAACTATGTGACCAGCAAGTGCTCTAATCCACAAGGAGACCATGAATAACAGATGGAAAGTATTATATTAAACTTCATATTTATTTATAAATTCCTGGAGCAAGCATGTGGAAAATCATATATTTTAAAATTACTGACATAATTCCATTATATTTGTCATATATTACATTTATTATTTAGTCAAAGTACTGTAATTATAGAGCGCCTTGACTAAACTGTGGCTCAATCCCCAAAAGACATTTCCAGTAAAACAAACGATGACAATAATAAGAATAATTTTCCTTCAAATGGGTTCTTGAAAAGCTGTAAATATGAAACAGCCATTCTGCATAGAAAAAATTGCTTTGGAGAAGTGTTTATTACTTTTTAATAACCTGAAAATGTGCCTTCCTGGGATTAGCAAGATATTAGTGGATAAAACATAAAATCGTTTCTTATGTTTGTAGGGGGGGATGCAGTGATGATGATAATAGGAGGAATATGGACTAATGCATATATATTCAAGATGTCACTTTAAACAATAAAATCGTATAAAGCGTTACTTATAGGGAGTAACACTATATATAAATGCCTTCTATATAAATAGATAGCTATTTGCCTAAAAAGATGTTAGTAAAAATTAACCAACTATAGATATGCCAATCAACAAGCAAACAAGACTTCCACTTATGCAAAAAGCCAAATCCCATTTAGAGGGGTTTTCAGGATAGCTCTAAGAATACTCATCATCTTCTTCACCTCTTAACATGTACACACCAGCCTGATGATCTGCTGGATGCCACTTGTTCCTCCACAGGTTTCTGTTCTTTACAAACAGTACTTTTCTCTGTAGCAGTTTGTTTTTCCTATCTGACCCTCCTGTGTCTGAGTAGCTGACAGCTTTGCTTTCCCACCACGTGTTGCAGTAGCAAGGCAAAACCTATCTCAAGATAAGTATCATTTCACCTCTGGCACTTGTTTCTGGTTCATAATTGCTGTAATGTTAGACATAGAACATCCAATTTTAACCCAGTATCATAAAAAATATGTAATGTTATGAAAATATGAATGCTGTATTATTTAGGAAGATTTAAATCCTTTTCCAAGTAGTACCTCTGCCTCTCATGGCTCCCCACAGCAGCTATGTGACTGTCTCTCACAGCTCCTGCCCTGACATTGCGGGTGCTGCTGGTGTTATTGATCATACCTTCACTTGTTGCCTTCATGCTGCTCTTCCCCTATCAGTCCTAACCCAAAATCTTCCCATTCTAACCCAAAATCTTCCAGTCTATTTCATGATCTCCTTTTACCTTGTTTTAATTCACATCTCCCACACCCATCGCTCCTGACTTGATTCCCACAGATATTTCCCAGCAAGATCCAAAGGACCAAAAACCCTCCCTAAAAGCCCCCCTTCAGATACTGGAAGGCTGCTATGAGGCCTCCACGCAGCTTCTCTTCTCCAGGTTGAACAGCCCCAACTTTCTCAGCCTGTCTTCGTACGGGAGGTGACTCAGGCTTTGAAACACAAATGTGCATCACTGTGATGGTTGTTACGACAGCCAGCAGCCTTGGTCTTTTCTTCTCTCCGTGTATTTCAGTCACACACATGTCAGAGTTTTCATGCTTGAAGGGGCAGAAAAAACAATACCAGGTAAGAGTTTTTAAAGCTGCTTTTGAATTCCTAGCTGACAAATATCTATCCTGGTTAGTGCCATAGGAACAGTGCTCCTCCTGCCTGTCAGGAAATGTTCAACTCCTCTAATGGAAAACCCTCTTGTCATTTTCCAACTGTCTTGTCCAAAATCAAACAAACAAGGACATGGAACTGTTGGAACAAGTCCAGAGGAGGCCATGAGGATGATCAGGGGACTGGAGCACCTCCCGTATGAAGATAGGCTGAGAAAGTTGGGGCTGTTCAGCCTGGAGAAGAGAAGGTTGCGTGGAGACCTCATAGGAGCCTTCCAGTATCTGAAGGGGGCCTACAGGGATGGTGGGGAGGGACTCTTCATTAAGGACTGTAGTGATAGGACAAGGGGTAATGGGTTCAAACTTAAACAGGGGAAGTTTAGACCATTCAGCTTAACCAGAGACTAATGGTGTTGATCTCAGCTTAAATGAGGTGTTTGAGCCCATAAGCAGAAGGTTTGTAGGGAAGCCCCAGGTTAAACTGATCAGGGCAATTAAAGCCTATTAGTGCACTCAACCACCTGCGAGCAGGAGATAAATGGTGTTGGGATGATTGGTGCTCCTTAGTATTAGTGTGGTTTGGAACAGGCTTGGCATGGTTCTGTAGCAGGGTCCTGGTATAACCAGTTGGTAAGGATCACAGAGTTTCATGAACTGGTAAGCCATCTGTAAAATAAAAGCCTTTGAAACTTAAGAGAATGCTTAGGTAGCTGATTAACTATAATGTTTTGTCCTGCTAGCATTTTGTACACCTATCAATCTTATTTATTTTGACTTCTACATGTCAAGCTACTTGACAGAAGAAACTTCTGCTTTTCTTTCTAGTCCTTTGTTTTGCTGTATATGTATGATGGCTGCTTCTATTATCCAGCTTCTGTTATCCAATTGTCTTTAAGAGCATCTTTTCTGTTACTTTTAACTTCTAGTTATTTCCTTTCACATCATTGTTTTATGGGATTGTAATGATTGAATCTAGTTATGTTTGTGCATAATACATTTAAATTGAAAGAAATATAATTTGAGAGAATGCGCACACAGGGATGTTCGTTTTTGTTATTATTTTCTCTTGACTTTTAATCTTCCATTTCTGGTATACTTAATTGTTCTTTCATATGGTAGTCTTGGAGAAACTTTTCTCTATTAGGTTTAGCCAAAAGGAGTTACAAATCTTACACATTTTAGGAAGATGCACCATTATCTTTTTATCAAAATTCAGAAATAATTTTCTAGCAGAAAACAGTGCAAATCTGGCTCAAAGCCTTTCATCTTTTAAATCTCAATGGTTTTTCATTGTCTTATACTTTGCTTCGCTAGTTTATATGGATCCACTTGACAAGTTTACATTTGGATGTTGCTAATTAGATTTCCTAACACATTTGGATTTATCTCAGTTGTAAGTTACTACTTAATGTGGGATGAGAATGTAAGCCTGTGGATTAAAAGTTTTAAGACATAGAAACCCACATTCAGCACTGAATTTTGATTGCAAATTCAGGGTTCTGTTTTGTGGGAGGCATAAAAGAAGCTGTTTACATGAAAATGCAAAGCTGCATGAGACACCAAAACTTGAATTATGCAAGATACTGCAGGTTAGGCTTGAGATATATTACTAGAATCCTAAATGAGACTCATTCATAGGAAGTGCAATGTAGAATGTCCCAAAGTGAGAAAGCTCCTGGAGTTAAAATAACTCTTGGTAGGAATGCAGATTTGCAAGAGAGAGCAAAATATTCCTTTCTGAACGAAATGTAATTTTAGTTTTCACCAGTAGTAAAATCATCAATATATTTTAAAAAACAAAATAAGTAACCCAGTAAATTTGATCTGATTTTAATCCTGCCCCTTTTCACAGTAGCTGGCAAGATATTTTGACTGATGTAACCCTAAGTGTGTTTGATACAATAAGACTCAGGCTCATTTCTGACTTGATTCTAGAAAACATTGTTATTATTTTTAACCAAAATATATGAGATTTTTAACACAAATCTGGAATTGTATTTTTTTTTGTACCTAAACAGTGCACAGATCTCAACTGATGGGCAACATCACTTTAGTTCAAAGAGTTCCAAAGACTGTAATTGCCAGTAATGTTTCTTTCTAGCATCTGTGTTTGTTGGCTAAGTGCATGATAAACTAGATATCCTTAGTAAATAGATACACAGCATTGGTTTGAAGGGAGATGCTTAAAATATCACGTAAATGGAAAAGGAGTGCCATTCTATTTGAATTCACCATTATTACCCGCAAATTTTTTGTTATACTCTCTATAAATTAAAACATCACTACCAAATACCTTTGAAAAACAAAACATTCTCTTAGTTTGCATAGGTATGAAGTATGTATCAGATTCTATTTCTACCCATTTCTCTTAGGGTGGCCTACACTTAGATTTCACACAATAGAATTGTAGAATAATTAGGGGTGGAGAGGACCTTACTATCATCCAGTTCCAGCCCCCTTCCATGGGTAGGGATGCCTCATCCTAGACCATGTCACCCAAGGCTCTGGCCAACCTGGCCTTGAGCACAATAATGAGTCTTACCCCAACTATCCTGTAAGAAAATCTATTTCAAGAGTGATAATAGTGTTCAAGTGGTTTTCAAAACTGAAGAAACCAGTCCCTTCCTTGCAGGACATACAGTTCTTTTCTCCACAGAGTAGTATTTAGGACAGGGCTATCCCAATGTGGTAGTAGAGAGTCAGTCAACTGTGTTAAATGAGATAGATTTAGGAAAAATATAGGAAAAATCCACACGTGTTTCCATTGAAATCAATTGTATAATGAAACGTTGATACTTTCTGTTACTGTGGCTAATCCAGTCCGTAATCACAAAATAAGAGGCTATTTCACATGGATAATTTATTCAGAACATTATTCTACTTCTGTTCGCAAAATGCTTGGAAAATTATCACATAATTTTACTGCCTGAGTTTGTAAATTTGTTTGGAAAATATTTTCCCTGTGTGAATACTTTATGAACGATTTGTTGGGGATATTCATGATTCAAATTACAGTCTTAATTCAGTGCTTAAGTAGTACGGTGCCTAAGGAGTACAGTTTCTGCATTGTAATTGTGATTTGTGCTGCTTAACCAGCCATTTCCCATTTAGAATATAAAGTGTGAATAATCACTTTCAAACATATAGTTTGGGACTATTTACGCTTTCATATTTAGATTTATTCTTGCAAGTTAAAGTAAGGTTTGGTTTTTTTTGAAAGTCCAATTAATATTAGTGGACTTTTTTCCTCCAGTGCTTACTCAGCTCTAGTAATTGCATTTTGCTGACCTAGAACTTCCCTGCAGTTTCAGTTGAGTACAGCCTTCTCCCTTCACTTCATCTAGGCTATTTTCTAAAGTTCCTATGGGCTGGGAAGGATTTGTCACTGTGCACTCCAGATATCCTCATTCCAGTGAAAGCTGTTAATCCAGTGCAGCCCCTTGGGATAAGTTGGTGAAAGACACCCCCAGATGTAAGGTGGGGTTTTTTTTTCCTGTGTTGTTTCCAAAGTCTATGGAGATTCCTCTTTAACCTAGCAATGTATTGCTTAAAATTGAGCATCTAAGTATGTATTCATATGGTTGAATAGGAGTATTTTTTTTACAGCTCTGGATTGTCTTCTGTGTCTTTTAAAGTCAGTGACAGCTACATACATACATAACACAAACTAAAATAAACACAGTGTCAAGTTGTGATATCTATGCATTTAGATCTAGAATGACTAGCTTTTTCCCCTAGCTGTCAATTCAACATTTCCTTCATTTCAAGGTGTTGTGAAGCTTAACTGATTGTTTCTGAACTACTTTGGGATAATCAAGACAAAAGTAGCTACACAAGTGCAAAGCAGTTTCTATAAACGCTGAGCAGGGGCAGAAGCAGTGTTACCTACAAATGTTCACAGGTTTCTAAGCTTCAGTTAAACCTATAGGTTGTTAGTGTCTGAAAACACATTTGTTCTTGGTGGTTATATGTGGGACATACAGGATATCAGGGAAGGTTTTTCACTGAAGATGTGGCTTCCTGGGTGACAGAATTCCTCATTGCTAATTTAATGTTTCTGTGAAGTTCAGAAACCCACTTCTTTCATGCAGGGAATCTGGTATTAGCAATGTGTTGGTTCTCATGGCAGTGTCATGATCAATAGGGAAGGCAAAGGAAGGAATGTGGGGTTACTCAGTAACTCAGGCCTTACTCAGTACCTGTGACTTAATTTTCTGTGGGGGTGACTGAGCACTGGCACAGGTTGGCCAAACAGGTTGTGGAGTAATTGTATTTGGAGACCTTAAATTGACTGGATGTAGTTCTGGACAAGCAGCTGTAGGTGAACCTGCTTGAGCAAGGGGCTTGGACCAGGTAATCCTGAGAGGTCTCTTCCAATGTCAAACCATTCTGTGGGTGTAGGGGAGGGAGCAGTGTGCTGAAATAAAGAATCTGGTGGTTGTACTTTAAATGGAAGGTGTAGTGAAAAGTGTATAATTGGGAGGGAGAAAGTTTCGGAGCTGAAGAACACCTGAAATATCTTAGGACACAGAATAATGCCCAGGAACTGAAAATGTACTCTATCTCTGAATAATATGATTTGGAGTTATTGATTACTTCAAACTGGAAATCTTGGCAGCAAAAGCATCAGAGTATTATCAGCACTGCTGTAGAGTAACAGATGAAATAATGTTTGTTTTTTTTATCCTTAATCAAAATCTCATCTTTCTCTGACAGTCTCAATTGACATATTAACTGTCTCTTCTTGTCATTTGGGAGGATTATATCATGTTGATGAAAGGGCTGTTTATGAATCTCACATATCTACAGGAGAGCAGGGCATGATGCCAAGAGTTTTTTTTCTCTCCACACAAATGCTTGATTTGACTTCTTCCAATTGGCTTATTATTAATTTGATGACTGTGGGAACAATTTCTCCCTTTAATGTGTTCTGCAAGTAGAGAAGTTTGAGTACTTTGCTCCTGGACATGTAGGAACTTGCCAGCTTTTTACTGGCAAGATCCATTTCTTCATCTTCCAGAGATAAACCTAGTCTTAGTGCAAGGATTCTACGAAGTCTGAAAAGGATCGGTTCTGTGAGGAAGAGCGGCTATCTCAAGCTCAACTCGGGTACAGCTGAAGTGGCACTATTCAACATATCCATTATCTCCAATCATTTTACACACAGCTTCTTCTCAGATGTTTGCTGAAATCCCTTATGAAGTCTCATGCTCTTTATAAGAGTATTATAAGGAAGTTAAGGCAATAGTCTAAGAAGAACTGACATCCAATAACTGATTACCATGATACTAGAGATTAACCCATAAAGCTCACTACATCTCTAACTCACCTGTTCAGCACTGAATATCTCTTTACCACAGTTCATACAACATTGGTTCCAGGTTGGAGTTCTCCAGTATGGCCTTAAATCTGTTTTGGCATTCCATGGTTCTAGAAACTTTACTTTTAGGAATTAATTCCATGATATAATAGCTTTCACTATTTCATTTGCTGTTGTTGCTGCACACTTGTGATTTTCTTCTTGTAAGTTCATTTTTATGTGGATCAGACTTCTCTGGCACTGTTTTACTGCCAGTAACTGTTTTAGATGACAGATTATACAGTTGCTTAGAATGATCTTTGGAGAATTCATGGAAATTTTGCATAATTATAGAAGAAATGTACAGAACACCAACAGTTGACAATGAAACAAACCCCAAAAGTTCTTTTTAAGTTATTGACTTTACAAACTGCACCCATTCACTTTCTGTATCTTAATAACCCCAAGCTTATAGTAGGAGATATCCAGCGAAGGATAAAACCACTCTCATTTCATCCTCTGGGAGTTGTATAGTTCATTGCTCTGAAGGGAGATGCAAAGGCCATGTGTAGGTGTGCAAAGATGCTGCATGCAATGTTAACTGTCCCAATAAAGTTGCTGTATCAGTGAACAGGTGAGTCAGCAAAGCATTTTCTCTCTAGAAAAGCAGGCATGACTGTTGTTAAGATACCATGGCTGAAACACAGGAAGTGATACTAATCGAGTTTCTTATTGGTAACTTATTGCAGCATAAGTAATCATGGCATGTAGGGAAAATAATGGACATCCTACTTGTACAGCAAGTTAAGCCACAGGATGAAGTGAAGCAGGGCTGGTAATGGTAGCTCTGAGGCTGATCCTCCTGGAAAAATCAGGTAGCATCATCAGATTAACGAAGAGCTGCTGCGTGCTCATTTTGGGTCTGTTGTCAATGTGGCTGATGGAATTGGCTTGAGTTTCACTGGAAAACTATGTATTGTGTCACGTACAGTTATCTGTACGTTAGTATCATATACTGGAAACTGTCCTAAACTCATTAATCCAGGCCTAGGACTTGCATGGAAAATGGGATTTACTGAAAATCATGCTTGTTGACTTGGAAGTGGTAAATAATTTCAGACCTGGAACTGCGTCTCAGCTGGAGACATTTGCATTTGAAAAATTATGTTGCAAATAACACTGCACTACACAAGCCAATATGTGATGCTATTTCAGTAATTGAAAAATTGGGAAATCTGCCTAACAGCCACAAGCAAGCTATTCCTGTTTAATACAGATAAGGCTTTGTTTTTCAGCTCCGCAGATTGGAGAGTGATTTATCTCCTTCCTTGGATGCCTAATTGAAACTGTATGGATAGTAAAAATATTTCTTGCTTTTTTAAGAAGAAAACTATTACTAGTATTAGGTCTTGAAAAGCGGGACTAAAATTGTCCAGGTGCTTGTATTCTCTGAGCTGACTTGCATTGTGCTCAGACTGATTCTGGTATGAAGCTTTAATGGAAAGTGTGGAAAAAGTGGTTTTATTTAAACAAACCATTTAACTTTCTGAAGTTCTCCTCACTGTTGACTTTCAAAATGGACAGTGTTTTAAAGAATATAATGGAAGCCTGAAGCAAATTCTCTAGAACGAGAATGAGATGCCTAACCCTGAGCTTTAAATTCTCAGTCTTGTCAAAGAGAACGTGTGTAAAAGGTTGAGCAAGTAGTTCTTGGTTACCAATTTACATATGGAAATAAAAAATATGAAGTCAAATCAGGGGTGAGGGTGGTGGTGCAGCAAAGAGAGCATAGAAAAATGAAGCTTCTGGCAAAAGGAAGAGGGATATAGGAAGCATTCTTGGCGTAGAAGTGCAGTTAATTATGTATGGATGATTTATCTGAGTTGCAGATTAACCATGCTGTGGATTCAGAGACACTACTTGCAGATTCCATGAGAATCCAGTTCAGGTCTATGGAGCTTTCTAGCTGTGATGCAGTGTGGTGCAAACATAGCTGTGTAGTGGCCAGCTCATCAGTGCAGGACCTTTTGGGCTGAGCTAAAAAGCCCAGAGAGAGCTTAGGTAGCAATGGTCTGAGCTCACTCAGTGTAAATGCTCTCGGGATTATGCCACACTTCTTAGTGTGTCCTGCCATACCTAGAATACTCAGCTTGTTCTAAGGATCTGCTACTACGAAGATATGATTGGATACTCATTCATTTAATCTTTTAGCTGTGAGTTGCTATCTTGGAGGAAAAACATCTCCCAAGCTTAGAGAACTTGGTCATCCTTGTTTTAAATGACTGCTAAGTACTGCTCAGTCACTTTATGGCAAAGGCTGGGATTAAATCTATTTCTCCATAGTACACTTTTACTGCACAAATCATGACTACGGTCTTCTTCAGACTCCTATTTCCAAGACTATCTGCCTGTCATTTTCTGTAATGAGTGTCACAGTCTCCCACGTATAGTCATCCCTTCACTGTATTACCTTGCTATATCTCAAGAGACAAGGCCATGAGTATAAAACATACGTGAGCAGAAGTTAGTTTCATATCATTTACAATTTCACTTTATATTGGGTGTAGGTGGCAGGGCAGAGGGAGGTGGCAAAGGAGGCCTCTGTGGGAGGACATAAAGGGCTGCCCTGTGCTGGGCACAATGAGCTGCAGTCAGCTCCATAACAGACCAACCCCAGGACACAGCCAAGCTGGTGGTATCTCTAAAAGCATATTTAAGAAAGAGTATAAAATGCTGAATGGAGTGAGAAGAAGGGAACAAAGAGTGAGGAACATGAGGGGGGACACCAAGGTCCATGGAGGAAGCGGTGTTCCATGGCAGAGAAGGATATTCACTGCAGTCCATGAAGAGTCCATACCAGAGCAGACAGAGCTCATGCATTCTCAGGGATGAAGGCTTCAGAGCCTAAAAATGACACTTTCAGGCTTATTTCAGTCACTTAGGACCTCTACAGCCTCTATTACCAGTAAAGTGGAAAGTTTCTGTTGTTTGTTATGACTTCAGATTTTTGACAGCAGGTTCAAGGCTACAGTGTCTAATCATCGTATCCCAAAAAGCAAAGCTGGAAAGTAAGTTTCAACATTCCTTTTAAAGTTGTTTTTTAACCTCAAATACTTTCAAAACTGAAGTTTGTCAGTAACAAGCTGCTGTCCATGACATTAGGCTTTTTGAGAAGCAAAGCATTTACCAAATAAAAGGCACTGGAAGGTGAGGATTGTTTTTTAACCTTATGTGGGGTTCACACAAAGAAGTATTTTTCTGTCCATGCTAAATATTTAATTATCTCTGCTGTGTAAGTGATCTTGTGCTGAATGTAGGATGGAGAGCCCTGAGGAAGAAAAATAAAGAAGAGTCAGAAATTGACCTCAACTGAACTCTCCAAGTGAGAAACAAATCAATGTGTTCAATGCCAGAGATAAGTCAGAACTTTGATGGAATGGGAAGTGAATCTATTTGTCTTCAGTGCTGTTGAGGCCAGGAAAAATGGCTCTGCAACCAGTACTTTCATATGAAGTCTAGATGTTTTCTTAGTCTCTGCAAAAGCAGGAGTGTGATTGCTGTACCTCATTTACCTTGTGCTTAGAATTGAGATTTAGAGGGATAATGTCTGAAACTCGCACTCATCCTTATATTTGAGTTCATTTTGTTTCTTTTCAGTAATAAGTGCCTTGAACACGTGGGCAGAGCTGTGATTTGTATGTGCAGGGAGAAGACACAAAAGGCCAAAGCTCAATTACAGTTGAATTAGGCCAGTGTTGTGTTAGATAACAAGATTTTTTTTAAGTACACTAATAACAAGAGAAGGTCTAAAGAAAACATTGGACAGATCTATGCTTTAGCTTTTGGTCAGTCCTGAAGTGGTCAGGAGGTTGGACTAGGTGATCACTGTAGGTTCTTTCCAGTTGATATAGTCCATTCCAGTCCATTCCACTCTACTCCAGTCTATTCTAACATCTCTGACCTACTGTACAGACCCCTGTAATTCCAGGGCCTGAAGGGCATCATGATTCTTCATCCAGTGTCTTTAGCTCGCAGTGCTATATTTTGTGTTCCTGAGTTTATTACCTAATCAGGTCTAGTAGCCTGCATGTGTGTCAGTACAGCAATTCTTCATCTCATTCTAGTATACGAAGGGTTTACATGTAACTTCATCATTAATTTACACATAACACCAGCACTAAATAATCCCATTTTCTCCCATTTACTGCCCTACTACTCAGTCCCTTATGTCGTTCTAGCTGTATCCATCTGCATCCACAGATGGATACAGCTTCTGTCTTTACATGATCACATCCTTAGCTCTTTCTAGCCATCATTCCTCATGTCTTTTGTGCAGACAATCTAAAATGCAGGTGGTCCCATATACCACCAGTAACACTTGGGCTGATTTGCTCCTTTAGCCTCTGTCTGCACCAAATACTAAGCTGTCTATTCCAGGAAATGTTTTTCCTTCCCTAACCTGGATTCTTCTTTTGTACATTATGCAATGTGCTGCCTTTAAATTATACAAGTAAGATATAAGTACCTGAGCACATACAAGACTAGCATTGAGCTGAGGGCAGGATTGTTCCATGTTGAGCAATTATGCCTCTTTATAGAGCAGTAGTTCAAATAAATTTATTTTTTATCAGTTTTGCAACGTTTCGTAATAGGCTAGGTGCATATTGTGCAGTACTAGAAATAAGCTCACAGGAAGGGCACAGCCTAAGAAAGGTGAGTGAAGTAAAATTGCTAACTATAGACCCAATTTACCTTTGACTTGTTTGAAGTTTAACCTTGGATGTATTTGGTCTTTCTGGGTCCAAGTGAGGGTGGTATAAACAAAAGAGCAATCGTGATGGAGTCTGACATACTGACCACAGTGTGGTGCTGGGTGGGCCAGTTTCCAGAGACCGTTTAGATTCCCACAAGTTTACGAAGTTTGGAATGTCATCAAGGAGAAACCCCTGCAGATGGCAGCAGTGCTCTAAACTTCAGTACCATAGCGCAGCGCTTAATGCGGTCTGAGCCAGAACCTGCTACTCAAGACACTGATTTCCACAGACTATCACTTGTTTTGCTACTAGTCAGCATGTTACGGATGCCTTTTTTTCCTCCTTCAGCTTAAAGAAAAAGTTTCAATACTTGTCAAGTAACAGAAGGATGTTTTTGACTCTTGTCAAATACCTCCAAGTTCCCAGGTAGGAGTCATCTTCTACTCCTCTGTTTAAATATTACAACCATAGGGTTCCCATCCCAAAAAGCCATTTTGCATCCTTTGGGCTTGCAGCAAGGATTTTACCTAGCTGGCAGCATGCTCATACCTCTGTAACAGCCGGCTCAGCTGTAGCAAAATTTTAAGTGACTATTAAAATTCCTTAAGGTGGCAAATCCCTAGTTCTAAACACAGTGTCGCAATCAGAATAAACAGATGGGTCCAAATACCTAAAAAGAGATCTCTGCTAATCTGCTTAGATAAGAAATATTTCCCTTCCTTTTACTAGCTCTGTTGACCTAAGCTGATTTCTTGAGGCTGTCATGCTGCATAGGCTGCTTATTCCTTGCTCTAATGCCTTTATCTCCTTTTTCTTCTTTTCTCGCTAATGCTAATCCATCTTGTTATTTGTATTACCCATCTTTATATTTTCATAATCTCTTTGCAGTCACTAACATTCAGTTACTAAAATAGAAACGATCCGGAAGAATAATGATCAAACAGAACCTTATGCAGGTAAACCTGCCTTCATAATGTCTTTATATTGTGATAGTTTTTCTGCACTCAAGGAAGAGTTTAGTACCTGTTATGCATGTGCTGCACTTAAATATTCTGGCTGTTCTTCCTTTGTCTTAAGGAAGGAGCTGCTGTTTTCGCCAGCATTGCTTTATTTCTGTGCTTATAATTTATTCAGGACAGTGACAGTGCATTATGTACAAAGCCTGCGTATCATGCTTGATTGAATGACTGTCAGCAAATGACTGTCGATTTTGACACAGTTTCCTGGCTGGGTTCCTCAAAAAGGCATGGTATAAAATAGTTTACTGGCAGCCTAAGAAAGCATAGTCTGCGAAGCTTGAACATGGTTTTGATTCCAAGGTGTTGGTGTCTCAAGCCATTTTGAAGCACATGGATAGGAGAGCTCTGTTGGGTTGTTCCAGAGGATTTACTTGTCCAAGACAGTAAACCTTTGCTGTCTGCTAAAATCTGCTCACTATATAGCTAAATACCTTCAAGCTTAGTTTGGGTGTGGGATTTTTGTTAGTGTTCTATTTCCTGTCCTGTAATTTTGTATAGTGTTACTGGGTGCTAAAGATTATTGTGTTTTAACAGTAGGGAAAATGATCCCTGTGAAGCCTTTGGGATGCTTCAAGATGAAAGTTATGTAAATTGTTACCGGTTTGGCTGTTTCATATACTGTGAACTGATGAAAGACAGCAAGGGAATGGCAGTTACTTCTCAATATAATATAAAACTTGCCTTAGGTACGACCATTCTGTTTACTGAGCACTTCATTTAATCCCAGTGGAAAACCAGTGGTGGAATTTGCTGTTTTCATAACAACCTAAAGAGGATGTTGTGTCTCTGACTGGCTGGCTACCCCATGGCAAAATAGCAGAGAGGTAATGCGAGAAACAACTCTGCAGAAAGTAACTTCAGCCTCCATCACTGGAGTGTGTGGTTTCATTCCCACTATAGGTCTGTTTCCCCCACAGCAACCCCCTTCTCACGCAGTGGTAGACTGCTACCATGATTCTTTTGGGTATTCCCATTTTCTGTGTTTTACTGCATAAACAGCATAAAAGGAATAGAAGAAAGGGAAAGGAAGAAGCTGTTGAAAGAAATCTGCCATTATGTGACTATACTGTTGAGTAAATAGGATATTGATGGTAAAAAAACAGAGTTAAAATACGGGAATCCTGGGATTCAGGCACATAATTTCTTTCCAGTTTTTCTGTTCATGTTGATGAGAGGAAATATAACACTGCCCTTTATCATAGCCACTTTGTTGGAAAGACAGCAGTCAGAATGGCCAGGAAGAAACAAACAAAAGCAAGAGTAATAGTAGCTGTGCTTAGAAGTCTACACAAGCCCAGCAGCATGACCCAACAGAAGATATTGCGAACACCTCTGAGCAACAGCTAATGTCTGGGCAAATCTGAGAACTCTTCCACTAATAACATTAATACAAAATTAGACGAACCACACAATTTGAGACCCCTGCAAAACAAAAAACATGGTGTGGGCAAGAACTTCTTTACTGTGAGGGTGCTGAGGCACTGAAACAGGTTGCCTGACAAAGTGGTAAATGCTCCATCCCTAGCAGTGTTAAGACCAAGTTGGATATGGCTTGGAGCAACCCGGTCTAGTGTGAGCCATGCCTGCCCATGGCAAGGGGGTTGGAACTAACTGATTTTAAGGTCCTTTCCAGCCCTAACTATTCTATGAATCCTAACTAATCTATGGTCCTATAGTTCTATTAAATCAACCAACAGCTGCCAGAGCTGAAAAATGTTCACAGTTTACGGTAAAGGTGAAAACCATTTTCAACTGACAAGGGTGGAAATAGCAAGCAAGGAGTCAAGTTGGATGGGGTACCTCTATGCTGTGGAGTGAGTGGACCAGTACAAAGAGTAATAAGAAATTCACAGTGCATCAAGGCAAAGGCAGCAGTCATTCAAGGAAAAACACAATTAGCTTCCAGTGTCTCTGAACAGTTTCACTTAATTCTGAGGAAATGAAAAACCTCAGAAGTGTACCCAGTAGCGATGCAAGATCTGAAGATATTAATTTGAAAATACCTGTCAGTGTGGGCAGGAATGATTAAACACAAAAAGATCTGAAATGGCCTTTGAAATGTCCTAACAGTCAAACTTTGTAGCCAGGTGTTTGTATATAGATGTGTGGGCTTATATATACGTACTTGTGTGCATATACCTGCACGTAAATATATATATATATAGAGAGAGATTTATCCTTGCTGAGTATTTTGCAGAATAGCTTGGAGCAGCTGCAAAAGGCATCCTGCAAAAAGCTGACATGAAAACACAAAGAAGCAAAATAAGAATATAAGTAATATTGGGGTGTAGGTTTTTACCTGGACTATTCAGAAATGTGGAGAGTCTCCTAGGTTGCAGTGGTGATGCTTGGACACCAGGTATTCAGACAGCAACACGTATTTTGAAAATTATTTTCGGGCAAAGAAGCAACATTTTTAGTAACTTGGTAGTTTGGGGCTTTGTTTAAATGACTGAGTATTTAGAATTATTATCATAGAATGGTTAGGGTTGGAAAGGACCTTATGATCATCCAGTTCCAACCTCCCCTACCATGGTCAGGGACACCTCACACTAAACCATCTCAACCAAGGCTCTGTCCAGCTTGTCCTTGAACACTGCCAGAGATGGAGCATTCACAACTTTCTTTGGCAGCCCATTCCAGTGCCTCACCACCCTCACAGTAAAGAACTTCTTCCTTATATCCAATCTAAACTTCCTCTGTTTAAGTTTTAACCCGTTACCCCTATCACTACAGTCCCAAATGAAGAGTCCCTCTGCAGCATCCCTATAGGCCCCCTTCAGATACTGGAAGGCTGCTATGAGGTCTCCACGCAGCCTTCTCTTCTCCAGGCTGAACAGCCCCAACTTTCTCAGCCTGTCTTCATATGGGAGGTGCTCCAGTCCCTGATCATCCTCGTGGCCTCCTCTGGACTTGCTCCAGCAGCTCCATGCTGGGGAGCAGCTTATGTTGAGGACACCAGAGCTGCACACAGTACTTCAAGTGGGTTATTCCTGGGGGACTGTATGGTAAATCATTTTCTCATTTGGTGAAGGAGTCCATGAACTGATTTCACAGCCAGGGCATAGCCTGTCTTAATAATGAGAAAGAAAATTCATTGAGGAACTTGTTTTTGGTGTACATTTCCAAGCCAAGAGACACAGGTGACTCTTAGAGGGGCCATATGGAATGCTACAAAAGCTGTAATGTAAAATTGTTAAATAGAATAGTGTCCAGGGGAACAGTTAAACTTTGTGAAAGGACATATGGCTTCTCCCTAAATACAGAATTGTGGAGAAATTACGGGACTGTTGGCCTGAGGTGCACTTTCATCTTCTCAAACTTTGAGTTTGTGTTTCCAGAGTTTTGATAAATTCATTTCTGAGACAAAAGAAGCTGGATCCGAAGAAAAACCTGTATCCAAATGCTGTCCAATGTGGTAATGTTCACACCTAGAAATCTGGCATAGACCCAAACTTGTATTTTGGAAGCTGTTATCTGTCAAGTCAAAGAGAGCAAGGTTTGTCTTAGCCACGTAGCTGAAATGCTGCTCTGGTACAGCACTGAGCACTTGTGTTGCCTATGTCTTCCTTGACTTGCATTAGCATTGCTGGGATGCTTGAATACTTAATGGAAAACACATATTGTGCCACACTTCCTGGAGGACAAAAAATGCTGGCATATAAGAAAATGTGGACAGGCTGAGGAACAATTTAAATAAAAAGAATGACTGTGAGCAGACATAAAATTAGAAAAAAATAAGGTATTCAGCATGCCAAGGTGACTGTTAATGCCAGGTTAAACTGAAATTTATTTAAAAGAAATCTGGTGGAAGGAAAACTGCTGCAGGGCTTGGAATGCCAAACCTGATGCAGAAATGAAATGCTACTGGGCATCCTGAGGAAGAAGCTGCTTTCTAACTGGTGGACGGATGCAATTCAGTCTTGTGCCATGTTTACAGCTGCAGCCGTGTACAGGAGGTGTCCAAATAGTAAATATTGTGTATTGCATCAGCACTTTGCAAAAAGGGAAAAATGGATAATACGGCCTGGTGCAGGCATAAGTAACAGAACCACTGAGAGGGAAGAGGACAACAAGGTCCTATAAGCAACCAAATGTAACATGTGGTATTTTTTTTCATCCTAGAATGCCATCACTGGTGGAATCCAGTATATTGGGCTATGCCTGATCATTCTCAGGCCGTCTACTTCCTTCCTTCTGCACTGTTCAATCACAGAATAGTTTGGGTGGGAAAGGACCTTAAAAGCTTATCCAGTTCCAACCGCCTGCTGCAGGCAGGGACACCTTCCACTAGACCAGAGTGCTCCAAGCCCCATCCAACCTGGCCTTGAACAGTGACAGAAAGTTAAGCAGTGAAAGAGGGCAGGTCTTACTCAAACACTTCTGGAGACTATGTATTGTAGCTTCCTCAATGGAGTTAATATTGATCTTCTAGTGGATGAGATTTTAGTGAAGAGCTTCATATAAAGTTTTTCTTCCACAGGGCAAAACCTGAGATTTAGGTTATTTCTGTGTAGAACTGAGAGATGTTGGCAGCTTGTCATTTACCTGAAGTGAGTTTGACTGTCCTGGAGGCAGGTAATGATTTAATTAAAAAGCTACATTGTGTTAGGTACTATGTTGAACCCCCAAACAAAGCTCTCTCCCTGCTGACCTATCATCTTCTTACTGACATATTCTTACAGTTTTGCTGCAGGAGGTGATGTGTTTTTATTATGATCCCTATAAGAAAGGCTATCAGACTCCATAAAGTATCTCTTAAAACACCATTTTTTTTGCATTAAAACCATAAAGAAAGTGAGGAGAACATAGATAATCTTGCATTTTTTCAGATGGCGGAAACACTGATTTACATGGCATCAGCAGGTCTCCAGTCAAGGAACAGCACACTGTGCAGATCCCATCCATGAAACGGTTATCCAGCATTTTGGTCTTTTGAGCTCTTACAGGTTTTTCTTAAGAAAACAACTTTATTCATCATTCTTGCTGTCAGACAAAGGGCTCACATGAGAACTTGTTGCTTCGCTTGTAGATAAAGGCAAGGACAGGGATGTGGTGAGGTTGCTGTTACCAAGTGGGAGCTGCCTATGGGCCCCTCTATTACCATTTGTTGGCTGAGTTTCTTGTGTGGCCCAGGGATACGCACAGCATGAACTGTCCTGAAGGCCAAGCTATAAGTGCAACAGCACAACACACATCTGTGCCTTCTTAGGATAAATGAGATGCTGTAAAATGCTGTTTCTGACCAATAGGTTTGGGATAATGCAGAGAACAGCAAATTCCAGCCTTCCCTCCACCTTTACTACATCTCCTTCTATTCTTTCATTATCAGGGATTTAGCTATCAGTGGGAATGTGCACATTTCTTTCTCCTTTGTTAAATAAGGCTTTAGAACAATTGCAGTAGGTAGGCTCTTAAAGATTTAATTCCAGGCTTTACAATAGACGTGGTACAAGTCGGGACAAAATGTTCTGAATTTTAGTCAGTCCAGGAAAGTTTCCAGTACAGCTGAATTCTAAAGATTTTGCAGATTTAGATTAATACTGAACCTTAGTAATTAATCTTGGTCAAGGTTGTGATGTGGCATTCAGGAAAACTGGCCCCTAACAGTGTTTCATGCAGGTGCTATAGATATCTATTTTTTCCTCACAGCCTTTCTAGGGTTTGCTTCAGCTTGTTTATATCACATATTAGACTGTGTTAAACTGTAAAGATTCCTTTCAGTTTCTGTTAGGCTCAGTTTTGTCTAATGGATTCAAAAAGTGCTAAAGTAAAATATGATTGCAGATCACTTCAAGTTCAGTTCAGATTTGGGGTCACACTAGCAACTCTGTTAGAAACCAAGAGGCCCAGAAAAGGTGGTTCGTTCATTCTTGCTTGTGCCCAAACACTGCCGGAGGTTAATCACAATGTCTAGGCCTAAGAGGAGTTTTGCTGCACTCAATGTGCAATACAGATTACAATAGCTCCTCTTCTTCCCACCAAAAATTAACATTTATACAATGAAATTCTCCATAAGTAATAAAATAATGTGAAATGTCCAGAAATCCCAGTCTCTTCCCTCATTTTCTGCTTTTACCTGTTGTTTTTCTTTAAATCTGACTTCTTTAACCTTGAAAAGATAAGTAAATCTTTTATTCTTTGACAGTATCCACTGATTCCTGTTTCTTACCTCCAAGCTTTGCATCTTTGATATTTGTTTTTATCTGCCTGACCACCTGTCTCGATGAAAACTAAGCTGTTCCTCCTTTCCACAGTCCTTTTGTGTCTTCTTCCTTACCAGATGGCAAAGATTTCACTGTGCTTTTTCACCGTCCAGATGAGCCCTTCATGTTGTTTCCCTAGTTCTGTCTTCTTGCCTATTTACTTTCTGCAGTAAATTTCATTTCATTTGGACCTTCAAATCTTTCCAGGAAACAGACTTTGAGGAACAGTTGCCCAAGTTTATACAACTCTCCGTTTCCCATCAGCATCTCATTTACTTAAATACTTGATGTATTTTACTGCAGCTATCAGATGGTGAGTTGTTGGTGCCAAGGAATTGAATCTGATTTCATGTGAAAATTGACAAGAGTAAGACAAAGTAGCTATGCAATTTAAAGGGGACATTTCTAAAACTGAGCTTTACTTAGGAGCTGGGTTTTGTTACACCTTTACAGGCTTTAAAAGAAAAGGTAAAAATAGAACAAACACACAAAACCAACCACGTAGGATTCAATTTCTTATAGTTCAACCTCTCAACACTAGGTTTGGAGCCATGCTGCCACTGAGACCTCTTTCTCCCCTCTCATTACCAGTTTCTGCTTTTTATTAAGCTTCTGAGATCCTGTGTATTTAATCTCCAGCCATAGCTTATTATTTCAGTCCATTCCTCTTCTGCAGCAGTGCAGGAATAAGTTTTTTTGCTAAAAAATACGCTCACCTTTGGAGCATATTGCACTTCTGTGTAAATGTATTATGCGCTGTCAATGCACACATAATGGTTCTTAGTTGGTTTAGGTTATTTGCTCTGTTCAGAGGTAAATGGACAGTGTTCATCTTGTTTAGCATTGTTTTCTTCAGTGAGAAGATTCCAAGAAATGGAAGCACTAAACATTTCCTACCCATGCTACAAACTTGCCTACAAACTTCATTGTGACACATGCACGTTCTGGAATAATTCCTGGTTGTTTGGCTTGCAGTATCTCTTGGCTCACCCTGGAACAATTAATCACTAATGTACATGTTAATAGTTTTAAGCCTCAGCAAGGCAGTGTAGTAGCTCAGCAGAGGTAAAAGTGGTAGAATAAACAGAGTGCTGACGGTTGTTGATGTTTTACATAGGGGGTCACTTAGCCCAACTTTAACTACTTTGCTTTGCGCGTTAGTTACTGCCTGCAGCACTGCTTACAGTAATGCTTTCTTCTTTGAGGTTAACTGCTGATAGCAACAGTGGAAAATCTGAGTTGAAAAGAAAATATCATTAGAGACAGAAATTAAAACAGTTTAAAGGAATTACAGTAATACTTCCTATTTCCATGGAAATGCTTTAATTTGACAGGCAGGTTTCTACACAGTAGCCAAGTATTTAAATTCACAGTTCCTGTGTAACCTGAGCTTCTGGTTCAAGGGCAAGAGAACAGTCCCATCCGTATAAGAGATGCTTTCAATATGAATATTTGTTGCAAACTAGATCCCCCTAAAAGCCTTCTGGTCACCCTGACCTGTGAGAAAATCATAGATGTCAGTTTGAGAAGCTCAGCTTCAAGTCTGTGAGCTACACATCAAACATCTGAGAAACTACTACTAGGAGGAACACCAGTTTAGAATTGTCAGTGCTTCAGGAAAAGATAAAATTTACATTGCTTTAAGGAGCTGAATACACCCAGCCAGAAAATGGTCATTCTGGGGTACCCATCAAGGGACACAAGAATGATCAAGGGACTGGAGCAGCTCGTGTATGAGGGAGGGGGTTGAGATTGTTCAGTCTGGAGAAGAGAAGGCTCAAGAACACCATATTAAAATGTATGTGTTTCTGATGGGATAGTGTAAAAAGCTTGGACACAGACTCTTAGTGGTGACCAGTGTCAAGAAACAAGGAGCACAAACTTTAAGACAAGAAAAAAGAATACTTTTTAATCATAGCTGAACATTGGAACAGGTTTTCCAGAGAGACTGATTTCAGTCTCCATCCTTGAAGATACTCAAAAGTCAGCTAGATACAGTGTTGGTAAACCTGCACCAGCTCATCCTGCTTGAGCAGGGCGATTGGACCAGACAATCCCCAGAGGTATCTTCTAACCTAAGCTGGAATATTTAACATAAGTAGCGTGTTGTTGGTATCACAAAAGGTGGCAAAAGAAAATGAATGCATTGGAGGTGGCTTGCCTGGGTTGTATATGTATGGTCTTGGAGAAAAATGGCTCTTTAATCTAGCAGACAAAGCTATACCAAAGACAGAAATTAGACTCAAATTATTACTAAAGAGGTTCATTAACTGCTAGAACAACTTCTTTATGAATATGCTAAATTCATCTCTTGAAGTCTTTCAATAAAGATTTAATAATGATCTGTTCATAGAAGATACAACCAGCTCTGCTGGAGGATGTAGACTTTGTAAAGGAATCAGCTGATAAAATTTAGTGGTTTATAGTAGGGAAATTCTGGTAAGATAATTGCAAAAGTCTTCTGGCCTGAAAAGATACAGCACTTCTTAGGGGCATTTAACTACAGAGCCACAGAAAATGCACGTTTGTGTGAAGAATTCTGAATGACACAGCTGTATGGATTTTGTTTTCTGCGATACATATACATAAGCCATAGTGACACTTGTCTCTGAAACAGGACTAAATGTGCTGCTTGAATTGATGTTTACATAACATTGCTTTACCTTTCAATCAAGAGAAGACCTGCCTTCACTGAAGTCTGGCTCTAATACAGCTTACACAGGAAAGATATGCAAGGGAAAACAGAAGGCATTTTAGCACTGGAGAGTTGTCTGAAAATAAGTGATTATTTGTTTTCCTCTTTCACATATTTCAGCAATATTTTGGGCATATCTATTGCATTACACCAGTAAAGGCAACTTACTAAGGAAACTAATTCTTAATATAGTTTCATTAATTCAGTTTTGGCGAAAGATTCAGATCCTTTCTGTTTTAAAGAGAGGATACTTTTTAATAGAACAGAAAACAACTTCTGTCTCAAAAGTGAAGAAACAGGAATAAACTTTTGATAAAGTAAAATTGAAATGATCTGAAATCTCGTTGCTATTTAACTTCGTGCAGTGAAGGTACTTAGACAAGCAGAGAGGCTGTTGAACTAGAATTCAAATAGCATCTGGCAGAAATCTGTTTGGCACGGTATTGTATTCAGTGTTATAAATGAATTCTTAGGAGTGAAAATTTTATGTCAGTTTTCATGCTTCATATCAGAAAACCAACAAAGCTGTTCCTGAAACTTAGTTTTGTATATTCATTTCGATGAATATGTGATGTTTTCTACTCTTGAATTACCCAACCATTGTTAGAAAAAGGCAAAAGGCTTCCTGTATCAGAGGAGGAATAAGAAATAAAATACAAGCTACTTAGCAAAGCAAGATTCCAATGAATAGGTTTCAGAAAAGGAAATTGTTTTCTTTGGTATTCAGATGAGCAAGTACCATCATAATCCAAAAGCAACTGAATGGGTCAGAAAAACTAAAACAGGTTTAGGGGTTTTTAAGTCCCAGTTAATGACTTCAGCCTGTATCTGGTACATGGTAAGATAAATCTTTACATACTGCTTTTTTGATGGTTTACAACAAAAACTTTTTGTAACATAAGAGTGATTACATTAAGTGTAAAATTGCAAAAGTATTGACATGCACTTTTTTCCATGTATTGATAAATAAGACGAAAAAATATGTGGCTTTCAGACACCATTAAATGTTCTTTGCTCCCACAATAAATAATCGTTGCCTTCTACAGGCACAGATGTAAGACAGCTTCTTTTCCCACTTCATTTGGAATTGAAAATGCTGCTAAGTGTGTTATTGTGTTCTACCCTATGCAACTTCCCTTCCTCCCCTGCTCTTGAGAATCACTGAGCCTTAAATGCCCATTTTTACTCTTTGTGCAATGTTAAATTCATGCATTTACAGTCAGATATTAGCATGAAACAGGCATCTTTTCAGCAAAGAGACCAAGCACCAAAAGGGAAAAAGCTAACATTTCCTTTCTACTACAGCTGCAGCATATATCCATTATGGTGTGAGACTCTCTTGTCAGGTTGCAGCAGGAACAGGCAAGTCAGAAGCCCACAATGACAGTAAGGGAGGCAAAGCATATTCCCACCAAAGGAAGAACAACAGACATCAGCTGGTTAGCTAGTAGTCCAGTGATCTCCAGCATATAGTGTCAAGGCAGTAAGCTACAAGGCATAGCATACCTGCAACACTGCTCAGGCATGAGCCAAGTAAAGGCCAGGGCTTAAATTCAGTTCCCAGGCCAGTGGGGAGAGTTTGCATGGACAAGAGGCTCAGATGTGGCTGATCAGAGCCATTATAGCCTTGGGTGTTGTAAGGACCCCGGGAGCTGTGCATCAGTCCTGGCTGCATCATGGATGGAGGACTGAAAGGAGCATATTCCTAATCCAGAAAGTCAAGGAGCCATAAGCCTGAGGTCTCATAATTTGTGCCTTTTCATCAAATTAACATTTTAACACTATTTTCAAACTATCTGTATAAAACCCCTTACTTTCTGTTGGATGGCTTTGTTGTGCCAAATTTAACAAATGGAGTAGTTTAAGAAATTAATGCAGTATTTGAAGGATGGAAATATTTAAGCAATTTTTTTTTTCTACCATTGACTGTGGTTTTCTTGTACAGCTCTCTCTGGCCTAGGTTATAGCCTGCCCCAGAAACAGAACAGCACAGAGCAGAACACTGTTCCTTGTAGGCATGCACCCTAGTTGTGAGATATGTAGTAGTGGCTCGTTGCCCGTATCAGAACTTCTGGATATTTCAAATGCCATTTGTGTACTCTAAAAAGGGCATGTGTGTGCATATACAGCATCCACTATATAGCAACTATTTGTTGATGAAGTATTTGGTATGGAATATAAAAATCAGACTTAGCTGTGACCCCTTTCATCTGCTTAGTTTCATGATTCAAAGGAAACTGATAGTTGGGAAAGAAATGAGAATACTGTACAATGTACTGCATTGATTTTTGTTGTTAAGATTTTAATAACCAAGGATTCTTCCTTCCTAAAATACCGCAGCTCTTTGAAAACTTCACTCGAAGCATGCTGTGTGTCCCTTGGTAATCACAGTGGAATTTGCTGCCATTTGTAGCCAGAACTGTCTTTGCTCACTGTTTGGAATAGTGGTATGAACACCAGCTGCTTTAGAGGTAGCTGCTCTTTAGTAGTGTTAAATAGGATATGCTGTGGCATAGGAATTAGCTTAGAAAATTTGATTCCTTTTAAAATTGATTCATTCCCTGTTGGCTACACTTCAGGGAAAGAGGATTTATTCACTTTTGTCTTCAACTAATGCTGTTTACACTACTGAGGTCGCATCCTATCATGTTCTGCCAGTCTTACTAATCCTTCCATATGAACTGTGTGCTGAGCAGGCAATGGGGGTGCTGGGTGTCTGTTGGGTGCTAGGTTTTATAGGTTCTACCTCCTGCTACAACTTTAATCCTTGCAACTATAATTGCTGTGTTACCAAGTATCTGAAAACAAATGTTGTATTGAACCATTTTGGCAATTCTCCCTTGGGCAACTACATCCTGTCATACATCATTTGAAACCAAACAGAAAATCTCCGCTGAAATATTGCACTTCTAACTGATTTATTTTTGTGGTTAATTTTGCCAAGTAAAACTGGCAAAGGTTTTCTCTTGTTCTGCCTTTGTAAAGCATTGTATCTTACTGTATCTTTTACTCTAGTTAAAGATCTAACACTAACTTTGAGATAATAAGGGAATATTATAATGGACCTTAAATGACTTTGTGTAGGGATTAGGATGGCATCACTGTTATCAGTAACCTTTTGCAATGAAACTGGATACTCAGGACTATGCCTCTTTAGAGTAAACTATGCAGTGTAACTATCTTAATGCCTGAAACTGTCTCCTCTGGCATTTTACTTGCAAAGGAGGTACCAAAGTTGTAAGAAGCTGCTGGACTAAGCATTAAAACTGTCAAGAGACTGACTGGCAGGGAAGGCACACTTTAGCTTCTTGGATGCAACAAGAAATATCTTGTGTTTCTAAGTCACTGACCTTATTTCAGGTATTGACTTTTAGAAAAAGAATTGGCTTTTGACAGCTTGCTTTCATCTAAGCAGGATGATTTGGACTGTAGCAAAGCAAAGGCTTCTTTCAAAGTGACTATTCAGAATGCTGTCTAAGAAGCCTGAAATGCCTTTGTGTAGCAATGAAAGCATTGTCCAGAGCAGCAATGCCTTGGCTCTGCCTTTGAGGAGAGTTATAGAGAAGGGATAGAATCTGAAATGCTATTTTTCAGATTTAGTAGGCAGGTGAGCATTCCTGGCAAGAATTTTCCTAAAGAACTAAGCACAATGCAAGGAAGGATGTAGAACAGACTGCACAGACAGTAGGTTCCTGTTTGATTTTAAATATTTATGGAGCAATAGCTCAAAGAAACCTCAGTTAAGAGCAGAATTGCACTGCCTTAGATATTCATGCATGCTCTCAACTAAAAATATCAAATGCTTGGATTCATAGCCTGGATATTGTGTATTTGAAGTGTTTAATTAGCCCACATGACATGTTGAGAATGTGTCTGTTCACTCAGAGGGAGCTTTTTACCTTTGGCAGCACTGAAAGGATAAGATTTTGGGTGTAAAAGCACTGTGGAGTGGCACAATGCTTTCTTTCCAAACCTATAAACTGGCTCCAATAGTGACTCAAAACTGTGAATCTCTTGTTCTTTATTTTGAGGAATGGGTTATATTTCTCTATTTTAATATAATCACTTTCTGACTCATTATTAATTTTTAAAAAATAATGTGAAAATCTTACAGCTTCAAAGTGAAGTCTTTCAAATGTTCGGAAACTTCAGAGCTCATGTTCTACATGAAAGCTTGATTTAGCATGAGTGCTTATACATTAAGACATAGATGTCATTATGCATGTTGTCAAATGGGTTTTAGTGACAAACACAGATTTTAGTCTAATTTGTCTTATTTAGGTGATGGAAAATAAGGGAGCTAAAAAGCAGGGGAGCAGAAAGGAATATGCAGATGGAAAAGAAATGGAAAAATAGAAGTGATCATAAAAGTTATTTGTTTTTCTATGGAATAATACTGAATATGTTAAAAATCACTGGGAAGTTTCATTAGTATAGGAAAGTTTAATTCTTGTTTCACCTAGATTCTCAGTGAGATAGAAGAACATAGACATTTTCTGCTGCAAATTGCAACTTCCCTAATTAGTATCAGGTAGAACAAACATTGCCCTCTGGATTGCATACCTACTCTGAGGAAGAGAGCATTGCAGCAGACATCTATCAAAACCAAGTTAATTCTTGGTTAACTAAGAATGTACTTCTCTTCAGAATTGATTTCAAGCCTCTAAGAGCTAAGGAGTATCCCTGTGTATGCAGAGTGTCCAGTCTACAAGGAGAATGAAGAGAAACCCTCTGCCTACCATTAACCTTATTTTAAATGAGATTACAAATACACACTGATCAGCTGCTCCAACTTTACTTGTGCATGTTATAGTGTATGATGTTCTTTGCAAAATCGTAAGTCCTGTTGATGTCAACAATAATAGTACTTGTAGTAAAGCACAGACCCCCACCTTCCGTATCACTGTGGCAAGGGGACTACATAGAACGTGGTTTTTATTAAAGTCATAACAGATCTTTACATAAAGCCAAGCAAGCGCCCTTGGCAGAAGGAATAGTACAAAAGCACTATGTGTTAGAAGCTCAGGAGAAGCAGACCACCTATAAGTATTCCAATCAGAGATGGGACACTAAAAGTAAACCCTAAGTACTGTTTTATAAAAGTGGGCTAGAGAGTCTCAATACACAACAACCAACAATTACAGCATGTACCTAATGGTTTATTTCATTCAAATTTTGCATTGGGCAAGCCTGTTGTGCATTAGTTGAAGGCTGGCTTGAAAACTTGGTGGGATTGTACCCAATATATTTTTATTACAGCTCAGAAATAGGGAAATATATATATTTTTTAAAAAACAATTTTTGAATGGGCTGTATAATCTAAAATACCTGAAGGGACCAACTGTAACCCTGTTAGCAGTGCTGAGTGTGTTTAACTGCACATGCACACCTTTAAAGCTACATCTACTGTAGTGGCTATATAAGTTTGGGGAGTATTAACAGTTGCAGCTCAGGTGCTGGAGTGCTTATGGCAGGATCGTGTTCAGACTACTTTGAAGTGCTCAACTATTTTCCAAGCATCTTTTGTGGGGTTTGTAGTTCATAGAATCATAGAACAGTTAGGGTTGGAAAGGACCTTAAGATCATCAAGTTCCAACCCCCCTGCCATGGGCAGGGACACCTCACACTAAACCATATCACCCAAGGCCTCGTCCAATCTGGCCTTGAACACTGCCAGGGTTGAAGCATTCACAACCTCCTTGGGCAACCCATTCCAGTGCCTCACCACCTTAACAGGAAAGAAATTCCTCCTTATATCCAATCTAAACTTCCCCTGTTTAAGTTTTAGCCCGTTACCCCTAGTCCTGTTACTGCAGTCCCCAATGAAGAGTCCCTCCCTATGCCAGCTTCAGTATTTTCTAATTCTTCTCTGCAAACCAAGAATACCTTTCTGTAACTTTCAGATACTGGAAGGCTGCTCTGAGGTCTCCACGCAGCCTTCTCTTCTCCAGGCTGAACAGCCCCAACTTTCTCAGCCTATCTTCATACAGGAGGTGTTCCAGTCCCCTGATCACCCTCGTGGCCCTCCTCTGGACTTGTTCCAGCAGTTCCATGTCCCACTTCGATGTATGATATCAGAACTAGACTGTTACCAATGCTCCGGCTAACTTAAGATTAAGTAGAGAATATCATTACTGGAGCAGTGACTGAAGTTAAACGTTCTTAAAGATCTTACTCTTCTGTTCATCCTTGTGTGCTTACATTTATACCCCTAGTCAATATTATAATGTCATGGACCCTACTTGTGCTACCCAAGAAGTGTTTTGTTCTGTTGAAAAAAGCTACTGACTAATCTAATAAGTCTGAACAAAGGAAAGCGATTTAAGCAGGAATGTCAATTATAAAACAATAAAACATGACAAACTAGAATATTCTTTTTCCCAAGTGAAGGACATGACAAAAAGAATCCGTTTTCTAACTGGTTTTGTCTCTCTTCATATTATATTTTCTTGGAGTGTTGTAGAAGTGATCAGATAACACTGAAAACTCCATCTGCTATTACGAGTAAGGGTTTTGCCAGCAGATTTAGTGCCTCCTTCAGTGGATGAAATCCTGCCACCTAGTGACCGCCTTCAGCAGCTCCATTGCACTTGAGCATACAGAAGCCTTAGAAAATTACTGCCAAGAACAGAGATTTGCAGGGATTTGGTGCGATTTCTGCTTGAGGAAATTTTGATGCATTGATATGTGATGCCTCCTCCTGCTATACTTTGGTTAGTACTTGAGCTGCTTTTTTTAGTTACTCTGTTTGAAAAACTTGGAGAACACATGAAATGATCTGGGTGTGCTACAGCTCTACTTAGAAAGACACATCTCTACTTTAAAACAATACCATGAAACTCATTTAACTTCAGAAGCATAGTCTCCATTGCAAGTACACTTGAGAATAATGCTGTTGTTTATGCTGCTGTTCTTCAAGGTTTGTAACATTTGATCTTAGCAAGTTATGATTGTGTAGTAACTCATAGATGATTAGCCTTGTACAGTAGGGATCAGTGGCACACTCCTCACAGAGGATGTGTGCATTCTCTGAACAACATGGTAATAAAGATTTTTACTGATTCTTACTGGATTTTGTAGACTACAGAGAACTTTGTTACTAGGGAAATTATTCTTAGTAGAAATCCCAGGCAAAATACTGAGTAGTATTGTTAACAGAGAAATAATTGGCTGTCTTTTTTGTTATAGAATCGGGAAACTTGCAATGATGGAAATAAGCAAGGCAGGACTTGGGATCAGCATCGACATGATGAGTCCAAGGCACCAGGTAGAATATTGTCACACCTAATGAATAAATTGGTAGGTGCTCATAAAGTCTTAAAGTAAGATCTGGGTGATCTGAATACCATCTTCTTTATGGTACCAGCAACAGCAAATTATGGTAATAGTGCAACGGTCTTAAAGTAAGCAGCCTTGGGTGTCTAAACTTTTCAGAACAGAACATAATCCTATAGTGAAAGTATAAGAACTTGGACTGACATCGCATACGTGCTTATAGCATTCCCTATCTCAAATGGTGTATTCAGGATAAGTTCTTCTAGCTGGAGTTTTGCAGTATGAAGTTACAGTATGCAAACTTACACAGTTGTCTGCATGCCCCTCTGCTGGCACTGTCGTCCTTAGCTCCATGATGATAAAGGAGCCTTCATGTCACAACTAAGTAGGACGACTAGCCTCCTTGTAAAAAGCTGTCTCTCTCTTCTAACCTTTCACAAAGGGAGGATATATAGCAAAAACAGCACATCGTGTTGATTACTGGTGTGCACTCTGAAGCTGTGGTGTCATTTCATATCTCCTTTCACTGACTATTTCTAGATGGTTGAGATTAAAGTGTTCTGAATGAGCACTTTCTTTGGTTCTAGTGAAGCTGTTCTGGTATGTTAATTTCCCATTCGCTGGACACTTCAAAGAGTTCAGCATGACCGCAGAGTACTGAAGACACCTCAAGATGCTGCAGAATTAACTTAGGAGTTATAAAAGCAGTAGATGCATGATTATCCTTTTAATCCATGAAAAAGGAGATGTGGAACTGGTACTTTAACAAGCTGGCAGCAGCAAATTAAAATTTAATGTGGCTGTGATGAGATGACAGTTACTGTTTGTAAGTAATTGGAATCACCTTTCTCCAGCCCTGTTCAGTACTATTTGTGCAAAGCTTTTATCAATGAGAGCATCATTCTGTAATTGGGTGAAAACTCAGGAAAGGGTAAGCTGACAAAATACTGTACAACATATCTTTTTTTTCCCTATGGGATCTATGCAATTTGTGACTGTTAACATCAACACTTACACCCCTTACATTTTCATCCTAAAGGATCTACAGAGCTTTGGAACTGCATGAATTTGCAGATATTTCTGTAGCCATTATTAAAATTAACTGCATTTGTAGTAAACTAGAAAAGATTGGTAAAAGAATACCCCTAAATTACAGTTATTGGTAAAATGTAGTGTAGATAGGAGTTACAGAAAGGTATTCTTGGTTTGCAGAGAAGAATTAGAAAATACTGAAGCTGGCATGATAACTTTGCTGATTTTTAATTACTATGAATAGTTAGAAGCCTTTTTACATGTCATTAACAGTACAACTAGAAGAGAATTACCCTGCTTCCACCAGAAGCATTACTCTGTTAGAATCACTCTGCTAGAAATAGAGGTCCTTCTGCTGGAAGACAATGGTGGGATAATGGTTCTGTAAAGACAAATGTAATTTCTTGAATACTGTTTGCTCTTTGCAATCTCAAACCTGTCCAGTGTGGACCATGTAATTTAGGAATATGTTGTACTTTAACCCCAGTCATCAGCTAAACACCACACAACCACTCGAACACTTCCCCAGCATTGGGATGAGGGAGAGAATTGGAAGAGTAAAAGCGACAAAACTTGTGTCTTGAGATAAACAGTTTAATAGGTAAAGCAAAAGCTGTGCGTGCAAGCAAAGCAAACCAAGGGATTCACTCACCATGGAATTCAGCCTTCTCTGGGAGAACAGAGCTCCACCATGTGTAATGATTACCTGGGAAGATAAATGCCATTACTTCGAACATCCTGCTCTTCCTTCTTCCCCCAGCTTCATATGCGGAGCATGACACTATATGGTGTGAAATATCTCTTGTGTCAGTTGGGGTCAGCAGTCCTCACCATGTCTCCTCCCAGTTTCTTGTGCATCCCTAGGCTACTTGCTGGTGGGGTGGTATGAGAGGAAGAAAAGGTCTTGACTGTATGTAAGCACTGCTCAGCAACAACTAAAATATTCCTCTATTATCAACACTTGTCCCTGCACAAACCCAAAGCATAATCCCAAATGAATAAGCACAGCTACTAAGAAGAAAACGCAATAGGCAAATGTGGTTTAGACCTACCTTCTGCCATTTCTCTGTATATGTCTGAAACTGTGTGATTTGAACTAACTTGCCAGAGACCAGACAGCAATGCACTTCCCTCATGGATTGATCCCTAAAAGGGGCTTCAGATTTCTTTCTTTTCTCACGTGACAGAAATTAAAGTTCCAGCAGATCCTTTGTTCGTTACATGTTGCAGACTGGCAAGGAACAGAACAGTTATACAGGCTACCTCAGGAACCTCTGTGTGGTGTAAGTAGAAAGGTTGGAGTCCATTCCTGTTTATGATCTACCCACCCTCCCACAGGAGTCCAGAGCACTCATATATCATGAAGAATCCCCTGAAGGAGGCACAGTTCTTTCCAGTAATAGCCAGAAGGCACTGGCAACAGAAGTGTAATGGAAAGGATAAAACTGCTTGAAGCCACCTCCAGTGCTGCTTTTGTGAAGTTGCCAGGCATCTTCAGAAGTAGACTCATACATTGCAGGCAGAACAGCTTCATTCTTTAACTGTGCTATAAACATATGTCAGCATGTGTGGGACTTAATAGGTGTGTTTCAGGTATGGAACAGAGGAGATTGCAAATAGCAAAGAGGTTCAGATGAAGTGAGTAACACTGCTAACTCCAAACACTAAAATGTCCTAAGTAGATCTTCATTCATTAGTTCTTAGAAACAGAACCAATTCTCAAGATTCTAAAATAATGATTTACCTTTGGAAACTGGGGCTCTGTGTAAGGTATGAAAGATAAGATGTATGGAGTTGTTACAGGGGGTTGACGCAAGCCAACAGCTAAGCACCACATAGCTCTTGTTCTCCCCACAGAGCAGGGCAGGAGAGAGAATAAGAAGAGGAATAGCAATAAAACTCATGCATCAAGACAGAGGTAGTTTAATAAATGAAGGGAAAATGAAGTAATACAAACCAACCAATGCCAAGGCAATCATGTAGCACCTTCCACAAGTAGACAGATGCCCAGTCAGTTTCTGAGCAGTGGCTACCTACACAAAATCCCCTTCCCTTGGTTTTTATTGCTGAGCATAATGTGACATGGTATGGAATATTTCTTTAATCAGTTGTGGTCAACTGTGCTGGCTGTGTCCCCTCCCATCTTCTTGCCTGTGCAAGCCTACTCACTGCAGGGGGCAGAGTGGGAGAAAGAGAAAGCCTTGACACAGTGCAAACACTTCAGCAACAGCTAAAGTGTTGGTGTGTTATCAACACTGGGTTAAGCCCCGGATCCAAAGAACAGCACCATATGGGCTGCTGTGAGGAAAGTTTAACTTCATCACAGCCAGATCCAGTAGAGGTGGCCATATTGAGAGGGCAAGTGGGTATGAAAGGGGGGAATGCAGGCAATGTGAACAGAAAATGTGGCCTGAAATCAAAGGAGAGACTAAAAATATTTTAAAGACTGAAAGAATATTGTAAGAAAGGTTTATACTGTGTAAAAAGATTTGGAAAACCAGCAAATAAGGAAAGAAGGAAATGTAAGGAATCGCTATTCGGGGGGGGGGGGGAACAAGTTACAGAAACACCAGTCTTTTATGGTGTTCTTTACATTAATGCATTTCTTACATATGTAAAAAAAAACCCAACATAGTGAAGAGTTCCTGACAAGTAGTGAATCCAGTACTACAAGGAGTATTGGAATTACAATGCAAAATCCTTCTCATACTCAGGAGGATGCAGAGGAAGCAGATAGAAAATATAGCTGATGTGACTACACTGCTGTCTCCACCATAGATAATGATACATTTTCCTAAGCTGCCCCTCAGCATTGGTCTTAGATGGTTTCATGAGCATCTCTGCTTTAGAGGAATAAGAAGCATAGTACACGATGCAGCTCCTACATGATCACAGAGTCTATGGTGCTCTGGTTGGTACTAGCTAAAAGTCTGGCATCTATAGGTGTTCTAATCAATCTGCACCTGGATGAAAGAGCAAGCCAAGCTTTGGGAACCTGGTGGAGGTCAGTATCAGCTTAGGAATGTGAAAGCCATGAAAGAAAGTTTATTTTCAGTATTAGTTGTGATCACTTTTAAATATTAAATTAGGTGCCAGGAGCAGCAAGTGTAGACTGCCAGTAGATCTGAAGGACAGCAGGAGGCTCTGGCAGATCAGGTAGTGGTGAATAGTTGACACTTGTCTCTTCTAAACATAGTTTAACTGCACTCGGAAAAGTATGTCTGACTGCAGTTTGATTCCCAGTAAGTTCTTGTCAAGCATTGCTATTCCAATTTGCTTTGGAAAGCCTCTTCCTATGTGTGATCCCTGCACATCCACTAAGCCTTCAGGATTTCTATCCCTGACAAACAGCGTAGATACAGCTGCCGCCAAAACATAGCTTGACTAATAACTTGTTTATACAGAGTTGTCTGATGCACCTGTAAAGCTGGTCTAAAAGTCTTGAGTAAAGCCCTTCTTTGTAGTGCATCTTGTTTCTGTTGGAGTTTCATTTGGAAAATAGAAAGAAATTCTGTGTTCAACAAACATTGGGATGTAAAATCTTCTGATTTTTGCAGAACAAGTGGTGACAGCCAGAACATAACACAGCTCTCAGTGTTCAAAGGATCTGCACCACAATTAATTACTTACTGAGCTGTTCACTTTGCATGAAAATCTTGTCTCAGTAATTGAACACATCACTGGGGCTGCTGCTGAATGTATCTGGTAATGTCTGGTCTGTTAAACAGTCTGTCACTCTTTTGGATGTGATCTAGTGCAGGGTTTTTTCTGCCATTTTCTCTTCTCTCAGCATGGGAGCCCCATATTTTGCACCCTGTGGTTTTAATTCAAAAAGCTTTATTTTCTTAAGCAGCGTCATTGCCTTTCTGAATAATTCTCTTCCAGGGTCCAGAGAGAGATTTCTGATGGTTTACCAATCTGGGGCCTAATCTGCTCTTTACTTTCAGAGTGGAAAAGATACATCAATAATAAAAGGGTACTTATATTTGCGTAGTGCTTTTCATCCCAAAGGATCCTTTTTCACGTTAGTGGATGCCAGACTGTGGCTTGATCCGGGGAAAGACATGTTATCAAAGACAACTGTCTTGCAAAAAACCCATCTGCATCATTAGGATAAATCATAATACTCAACCTTGAACTCCTCTTTTTGACAAGATCTCAATGTCTGGAAGAGTACTTTAACGAACATATAAAGATTATATAGTTATATATGCATACATAAGTATATATATATATAGAATAAGTATATATATAGAATATATACATATATAGAGTTCTAGTATGTTGGCATGCTCTGGAACTGCTACCACAGGAAAACACTCAGGGATGGGGCAATAACGTAGGCTTGACCAATTGCTCTGGAGGGAGCACTCCAGGACACATCTGGAAGCAGAAATCTAAGTGTTTAGGGAACTTTAAGATTAAGCAAGGAGATAGCTGGATAGTTCAGATGCCTCTAGTCTTGGCCAGCAGCTCTCTGTGGGTATTTTGGATTGTAGCTTTGGATTTAGGAGCCTTACTTCTGTTCAATGCCCGAGGCATTAAAGTCCTTAGTTGGAGCTAGCCCCAGAACCCCAGCTGGTACACATCAGGAGAGATCAGTTATACTCGGAAGTGTCATAACACATGATCCTAGTTCCTGCAGGCAGAAATAATTTCACTTGTTGTTGAAATGAGCTGCTCTAGAGCAAGCAGATGAAGAAGATGCCTAACAAAATAAAATAGTGTTGTGGGCAACATTTGGATCTGGGGCTCGTCCCTTAGAGTACTCAAAAAAGCTTAAATCTGCCAAAACATGGTGGCTGGTTTATTTCCTTGATTTTTTTAAGTTTATATCATCACAGTTTCTAAGAACTCTTACAGGTTCCAGTGTTAACAAATAATTTTTACCCATAACATCTCTCTTGCTCATGCCCCTTAACTTGTAATTTTATTCTTACTTTTATATTCATAGAATCATAGAATGGTTTGAGTTGGAAGGACCTTAAGATCAAGTTCCAACCTTGATGGAACTGCCATGGGACAGGGACAACTCGTACTAGACCATGTTGTTCAACATTCATGGCCATCCTGGCCTTGAACACTGCCAGGGATGGAGCATTTACTGCTTCTTTGGGCAACTTGTGCCAGTGCATCACCACCCTCACAGTAAAGAAGTTCTTCCTTATATTCAACCTAAACTTCCCCTGTTTCAGTTTAAACCCATCACCCTTTGTCCTATCGCTACTGTCCCTAACGAAAAGTACTTCTCTGGCATCCTTGTATCACTGTAGCAAAGTATGAGAATAGATCAAATGGAACGGAGTAGCAGCACCAGGAGAGGTTCTCTGGGCCTCTTGCACTTCCTAGTCCTGCTGAAAGAAGCCAGTGTAAGGCAGACATAGGTACCTCTGATGCACTTGCTCTGAGAGTTCACTTATCCTGGGCTGACCACCTAGCACTTCCACCAGCAGGAAAGTTTATAGAGAAATTAAGGTGATTTGAATTCAGTTTTATTTCTTTTTCTAGAATAATCAAGTGACTTCATATCTTACAGAGTTAATCCAAATTTGTTAGTCCTTTAAGAAGTCCTTCTTGGATGGCAGCCCAGGATAGTACTGTTTCTCAGGGCCAAGAAATAAAGCTTGAATAATTTACAGTGTGAAAAATAGAAAAAAAATGAGTATGTTCACATACTGCACTATAAATACAAAAAATGTCATCAGGCTTTCAGCCAAATGCCATGGTAGGCTGAAATTGCTTATGCCACACATGCATAATAATTCCTGTTAATACTAAATGGAACTGTTGTTACTGATCATATTTAGTTTGGAAGAGATCAGCAGTGAGTAACTGGTCTCTAAAGAACACTTAGAGCTTGGTCTTAGGATTCCTTTCTTTGTCAGGGGTTCAAATGGCAGTTAAAGCTTATCAGGTGGGATTTTTCATGTGTGTGATTTTCTTTCCTCACTGGAAAATGCGCTTCATTTAAAAAGTTAATTTCCTTTTATCAAGTTCTTCTTTTGGAACTCATGTGTTTTACATCCACGGTTAAATATTCGTTAGCTCAGGGTTATTTAATAGCCTGTTACTAGAAATCAGTGGCTGGGTTAATTACATGGAAGATGAGGGCCACGGGTTCAAATCTTTGGTAGTAATTGATGCAACTTCTATTCCATGCAGCTGCTGTAACCACCCGATTCTCTAACCTTGTTTTTCTGCCAGCTTTCTCTGAGAAAATTTGTTTTTCTAGCTCATTCTGCTGGCGGAGATTCCTCCCATCAGTAGGAAATTCTTCTGAACCCTTATCCTTTATTATTGCAGCACCAGATTCTGACCTTGGATTGTAATAGGTAGGTGTTCTGTGCCCAGGAGAATAGAAGTGGAATAGAGAAGGTTTTCCATCTGAAACATTTGTATGAAACTGGAATAACAGAAATGGAACAAATGTGCTTGAACAAAGTACAACAGCATGTGTTTAGGGACCAGTGACAGGATTTACTGTTGTTAACTGTGGCTTGGAGGATGACAGATGAGGAGGAAAGCATTAGTTCAGCCTTTACATACTTTCTACGTACTCTGTGAGAATTTGTACAGCCCAGGGTCTCCATATCCCAAACTCCTTGCACCCTAAGATGTAGTGAACACAACAATGATCTCACCTAGCTGAATCTTACCCCAAATCCTCACCCCCAGATGAAGCTTCTTGTGAATCTGACTTGTGGCACCCCAACACCATGGCATTCCTTGCACTTCCAGGGCTGTTTTCTCACTACTATCAGGTCCTGCACCTCACTGTCTCAACAGCATAACCTCAGTGGAGTTGCCTCTTTGCCTGCACTCTGGCCCCATGGCAGCTTTTACATCATCAAGTGTGTCTTCCTTCTTATGAAGATGATTCTAGTCTTGTTATAGTGCTGATAAGCCACATTATCCATTTGTACCTTGTCTTGTCATCCCACAAGGTGAGGAGAAACAGGAATGGGAACAAATCACACACCTAACCAGTCAGACAATTGCTGCTGCTGTGCACACAGCTGGAATGCCATTTTTAATCCCACTTGTCTGTTGCTCTTTTATGTCCATGGCTCAGTCTGAAGGCTGTGCTATTCATGTGACTGCTGAAAGCTTCAGTAAGAAATGGTAGGGGAAGGAAAGAGAAAGAGGAAAGAATTGCAATGGATTTTCTCTTCTTTCTTCTATACTGACAGCTTCAGTTCATTGGAAAATGGCTACAAGGCAGCTGGGGAGGAGGAAGATCTGATTTTTCTGATGTATTTGGTGTAGTATTTCCAGCAGAGGGAGGAAAGAAGTGCAATGAAGAACTAGTTGGACAGTCAGGGGAAGATAACATGCTCTACAAGAGGTTTTTACTGGTATGTATACATTGTGCAATGCAGCACTGTGCAGAGCCCTGAGTAACTATGGTAAAACTAGTTCTAAATTGAAAGTAATACAATGGTGTCAGCATTTTCTTGCAGCTAACTTCGCTGTGCTGAGTGGCAGCACTAATTAGCACAAGAACATTGCTGTGCTAATGGAAATATGCAGGACTAAGCAAGTATGGGTGAGCTGAGCTAGGTGAACACAGTGCTATGCTTCAGGCTAGCCCTATTGCATAGATCAGATCCTAAAAGAGCTTGGGTTGCTTAGCCTACCTGAGACTGTAAGGAGAATTGTTTACCGTTCCTATATAGGTGGGGATGCATTAGAAAAGGAGAGCGATTAAGTGAGCTAAAGGCCAGGTTTGGCCTTTAGCTCACTTAACACAATAACGAATTGGGAAGGAATTTTTTTTGTTTGGTGACATTGGTGTTTCTTTTGGTATAAATATAAGAATTCTAAGGGGGGGGGGGATGACGACAAATAGTGAAATGACAGAACACTTCCTAAAAGGAACTGAAGGCAGATTTTTGATATGATGGTGGTTGTATGCAAAAAGCATCCAATCTGAAAAAACGGTTCTGAAATATGAATGCACTGCTTCTCTATTTGTCTCTTTTGGAAGTAATGCTAATTAAAATTTAAAAAATGAACATTTAATGGCTAATTATCAAAGAGATTAATGGGAAAAAATATTGTGTGTGAAACCCAGACAGAAAGTTGCTGCAGGGAGGAAAATGAAAAGGGTAAAAAGTCAGGGAGAAGGGAAAGGGGGGAAGGGGGAAGCATAGGACTGTTACTGATCCTAAAGGCTAGCTCTAATTTTCACTATGATCCTGAATTCTGTAGTAAGGCACTTAAAACATTAGAAATAAGGTGGACTTTCACTATTAAACATTAGAACAAATGAAATTACGCAGTTCTGCATGAAGCAGCTACCTTTAGGTAGCCTGTTGAAGTGTGTTGCCCTATTTTTGTACCAGACCAGGAGGAAATGACATTTGAAATTTGGGCTTCTCTACTGGCTGAGTTTGACACTGAGGGTGGGCATCCTCAGCTCTGCTTGAAAAGCTGAATTTTGTTGCTCCTTTCCACATAGGTTTCCTTTGATGGCAAATAGCAAAGGTTCTGGCATTTCACTTGATCTGAAGTCTTTAATTACAGTCAGATATGAGGCTGCAAGGTGCCTTCAACCACCCAAGGTCATAAATGCCCACAAGAAGTACAGCCTACATGAGTGCTGTGCATTGCGGGTACTAGAGCAGATCTCACTTGTTGGTACTGACTGTCAAAAATAAAACAGTTCACTTGCTTACAATCCATACCAAAAGCTTTTATGCATTGTAGCATTTAATGTGTGGCTGTAAATTAAGTTGGAGGTGGGAGAGTGATAATCCATGAGAGATTAAATTTTCTACAGGCTACCATGACCCCATTTCAATGCAGATCTAATTCAGTTTTCAGCATTTTGTGTGATGATGAGTCTGTGTAAACACAGATTTGGTTGTTATCTGCACATTATTTGGGAGAGGCCAGAGGCCAGAAAAGAGATATCCTAGTGTGAGGGTTTTTTTTTTCTTTTTAATAACGTAATTCTTACATTCCCCGTTATTGAATCCTTGTTTCAAAAAGAAAAGCAGCCACATAACTAAACAGTTGTCTTTTCATAACAAAATATAGCTGTAAAGGAGCTAAGTTATGCACTTGATCTCTCTTATACAAAAGTAACAGCTGGAATTATGCTTTCTTCAAAACAGGGGCAGTGATATTTCAGAAACAGTGTTATTTTTGCTTTTTTGTCTCTTTCCCCCTTTGTCAAGAGAACAGACAAAGCAAGATTAGACCTAAAGAAATGTGCAAGGATGGTTCTGATGGAAGCATGCTTGAAAAAGAAACAGAACTGGAGGGAAAGATCGAGAGTTCATATCTCATTTGCATACTTCTCTGCCACAGGCAAGTTTAGGTTTTTTTCTCACAAACAGTGGTAAGTCTTTACCGATATTTTGGTGAGAATAACTATGAGAATCAAAGTGAAAGTGATGTTATGGCACTAAAGGTATCTCTTTTCTGAAGGGTTATGGGTTGCATTGGTAAGATCTTGGTCAATAAGCAGGTAAGAGTGACTTGAAAGTTGCACATTTCATCTATGAGAGAAATCGACGGCATAGGAATGCTACGTTTCCCAGTTGAATATGGACCATGAGGGTTCTTGTTAAAACTCTGTCCTTGTGAGTCTGTGTCCTGGGTTCAGCAGTGGCAGTCATTTTTCTCCTTCTTAGTAGCTGGTGCAGTGCTGTGTTTTTGATTTTCGGCTTGGGAGCAGCCCTGATAACACCGATGTTTTTAGTGGCTGCTCAGTATGTTTAGTCTGAGCAAGGACTTTCTGAGTCTCATGCTCTGCCAGGGAGGAGGGGAAGCCGGGAGGAAGCAGAGACGGGACAGCTGACCCAAACTAACCAAAGAGGTATTCTATATCACAGCATGTCATTTCCAGGAGGTAGAACTGGGGGCAGTTACCCAGAAGGGTTAGTTCACTGCTCGGTCAGGCTGGGTATCAGTCAGCGGGTAGTACTGTATTCTCTTCCCCTGTTATTTCCCTTATCATTATTATTATTGGTGGCAGCAGTAGTGATTTGTGTTATACCTTAGTTACTGGACTGTTCTTATCTCAACCCATGGGAGTTACATTCTTTCGATTCTCCTCCCCATCCCCCCGGGAGCACAGCGGAGGAAAGGGGGGGGAGTGAGTGAACGAGCTGCATGGCTGGGCTTAAACCATGACAGCCTGGCATCCCTCCTTTGTAGGTGGGAAAATTATTAGGTTTGTTTAAATTCATTCATTGGAAAATTAACATGCAGAACCTAGAAGGTCTTTTTTGTATTACAGTCCCAGGAAAGTATAAAATAATAAGTACGATAACAAATTATTTCCAAGTGAATGAAAGAAAATATAAAGTCTAATCTCAAACTTTCTGGATTACAAAATGGACAGCGATAGACAGAATGGTTCTCCATTCAAATGCCTTCTGCCTTCATTCAAACCCCAGGAAAGTTAGGAACACCTCCTGCTTCAACTAATGCTGGGGTGATTCAACTAAATGGTTTACTGCACTGAAAACATGTAGCAGAACTTTGAGAATTAAATTGAATTAATTGTATGAATTTTGTTCTTCCAGCAGCTGAGTTCACAGCTCAGCCTGCTTGGTTTGTGCATATGAGCAGTGTTCCTGTCTGAAGTACTGTATTTACACATGAATAAGAAATCCAGATGATATAGCAGAATCTCCATGATCTGTGGTTTCCTCTGGCTATGCATGCTCTATTTTTCAAAGTGTGAAGGTGAAAGAGACCTGTTCATTACCAACTACTGTCAGAACAAGTAAAAGACTATACCCAGATTATGTTGTCTAGACAGTGAGGGCAGGAATGAAGCTAACACTTCCCTGGCAGACTGTGTTCATGGATTATCATCATCTAAAAACAGGCACAGTAGTTCACTACCTCAAATATCTAAATCCATATCTCCTGACACTGAACACAGTTCTCCCTCTCCAGTGAAAGGGGTCTTAAAGTACTGTGTCCTCAGTATTTTATGTTGATAATTCCCTGCAGTTTGAGTGAATCTGTCTTTGATAGGAAAACGCTTAAAAATTCATAGGGAGAAGTTCCTGTGAATAACGTTTGAGATTACTTGTAACTTTATCTTATTTTCTGTATACGAATATTTTCTTGGCAAGTCTGAATTTCAAATTCATTTCATATTGTTTAGTGATAGACATTGTATGATAAAGCTTTTATTCTTTCTTCATGAAAAGGGCAAATAGAAGGTGGTAAGGACTTTAATCTCACCGATTTAATTCAGAGAGCCAATCATTATGAGACAATTTAGTTGTTTTGTACCAGAAGCTCATTCAGTCCATTAATTCCTCCCCAAGAGTAGGCTGTGGGTTTCTTGAAGTGCCTGAGTGCCATTTATAGTTATAGAGAAGTAAAAATCAATCAACTAGTTCCTTGGAAAAGACTCTTTGGTTCCCAGTGAGGCTAAACAATGACATGGCACTTACACAAGATTACTACATGCCTGATCCATGAGTTTCTGGGCCATTGTCTTGCAATGCAGTTTGGAATAGCACCAATGTCTTGAAGCATGGAATCAGCTCTTGTAAACAACGCTCTTCTGCTCAGGAGCATCCCGAAGCTTTCTGTACAAATGCTGTGTGAAATGAGAAAGCACTTCTCAAGGCAGAAATAATTTTATATCAAGAACAGGCTCATTACTTGTACCATCAACTAGAAATTTGTATTCAGAGTAACCAGCATCTCCAGATTACTGTAGCTAATATGAATACAGAAGAGTGCAAGATTGTGAAATGAGGATTGAATTAAAACACACTTGTACTGGTTTGCTGATTATTACAGGAGTGAGAAAGCCCTAGTCCCCAGGAGATTTGTCATTAAATCACCACAACTTTACAGTACGCAACTGCCTCCAGCCTTCCTTGTTCCAAAGCAACTGTGTCATCATTTTCTGACTTAAACCCTTTAAAAGGTGTTGAGGTTAACACAAGATAAGAAAAGCAAGAATGAGCAAAAGCTGACATACAAGGGCTTGAGGGCTACAGAGTGTCCATGTTTTCTCACTTTCCTGTCTTCTCCCTGTGTTTTGTCTGCTCCTATGACATCTTTATTTTCCTTTTCTGTGATTCCTCTCTTGTTTGAAATCTTGGCTCTACCCGTGGCTCGAGGACTGTGGTTGTCTGGGACTCAGTACTGTGCCATAAAGCTCTTATATGTTCACTTCATTTCTTCAGGCTGGATGTTATCTGTACCTATATGCATGCAGAAAACAGCAAAGAGGTTTTGAAGGTGAGTCAGAACAGAGTTCACTGTAGTCTCCACTTGTGCAATGTGTGTATATAGCTTCTGTTCGTAGTTTTTCACTGCTTCAAGGTAGGTATAAATTGCTACAGAATCAGTTTGGTCATAAGTGACTCCAGAACGTTCAGTGGAGTGAAAGATGTAATCTTTTGTCTTCTACCAAAATCAGCACAAAGAACTTGATTGTACCAACAGAGAGGAAAATGTTGTCCCCCTGCGCAACATGCTAAATCTCTTCCAGACACTGATTTTCCTGAGTGTTTCTACTGACCTTCTCTCCCAGATGGAATCAGCCATTGCATCAACTTTAATTCTTCATGATCTTTCTGTAAATGTTTGATGTAAATTACAGGGTTTTCTCCTGCACTGCTTAAAGCATGTGATGGCCTGTTAGGCCATGCTTTCTGCCACATTTTCACTCCTCCCAGTCTCGGTAATGTCAGCTTGTCACAACAAATAAAGCTTTTGTAACACCTCACTAAAGAGGTGTTCTCTGCTTTCCTTTCCCCCCTCTTTTTTTTTGATCATATGAGGAAGGTTAAATCAGGTAACAGCTACAATAGGAGAACTGCTTAACAAACCATTAACAGTTTTCTAGCATAGTTGCAGGCTGTCAGTTAACACCACCTTGTCCTTTTAACTGATCTCAGTAGGCACAGCCACCCACTGAGCAGCTGAGAAAGACATTTTGTTATACTTACCATTTGGTTCTGTGATTTTTGCCCAGTAAGTAGTGCCATTAGGTCTGCAAAGCACCTTAGATCTTCTCTGAGGCATTTATACCTTTTTTTCTTGAAGGACAGTTTAGCTGAGACTGAGGTTGAGGTCTCATTAGATAAAGTCCTGGCTCTTCAAATCTTTCCCTTTTGAAAAGGCGATCAGTTCCATTCCATCATACCTGGCTTATGCCAATTGCACAGCATATCCAGTAAAAATCAGGCACAGGCTTTCCTTGTATTTGCACTTCATTTTACAATATCCTAGATCTAATGTGAGGATTTCCTCTTTTTTTTTTTTTTTTTTTTTGTCAAACTGTTTTATTAAACTGCTTCCAGTAATGTAGTCCAGGGAAAGGAGCTTTCACCTCACTCAGATCAGTTAGATAGCAACCTCTCCCTCTAAACTGCTTAACCTGCTCCTGTGTCTCAGTAACCTCTAAGGATGAGTGAAGTGGCATGGAAGTGAGATCCGAGGCTGGATCCCTATATGATTCTCACTATGGACTTATGCCTATTCCAAGTTGTCCTCTGAGCAGAGGACTCCTTTGCCTGCTGCAGCATGGAACCTGCTTTCATGAGCCTAGTAAGGAAGACACAAGGGCAGTTGTCAAGATAGAAGGATATTGCTTATGAAAGTGATTCAGAGCAGCCCTGCGGAGAAGGACTTGGGGGTGCTGGTTGATGAGAAAATGAACATGAGCCTGCTTCAGTGTGCGCTTGCAGCCCAGAAAGCCAACTGTATCCTGGGCTGCATCAAGAGGAGAGTGACCAGCAGGTCGAAGGAGGTGATCCTGCCCCTTTATTCTGCTCTTGTTGAGACCTCACCTGGAGTATTGCGTGCAGTTCTGGTGTCCTCAACATAAAAAGGACATGGATCTGTTGGAACAAGTCCAGAGGAGGTCCACGAGAATGATCAGGGGACTGGAGCACCTCCTCTATGGAGACAGGCTGAGAAAGCTGGGACTGTTCAGCCTGGAGAAGAGAAGGCTGCATGGAGACCTCAGAGCAGCCTTCCAGAATTGGAAGGGGCCCTATAGGGATGCTGGGGAGGGACTCTTCTTTAGGGACTGTAGTGATAGGACAAGGGGTAATGGGTTCAAACTTAAACAGGGGAAGTTTAGATTAGATATAAGGAGGAAATTCTTTCCTGTTAGGATGGTGAGGCACTGGAATGGGTTGCCCAGGGAGGTTGTGAATGCTCCATCCCTGGCAGTGTTCAAGGCCAGGTTGGATGAGGCCTTGGGTGATATGGTTTAGAGCGAGGTGTCCCTTCTCATGGCAGGGGGGTTGGAACTGGATGATCTTAAGGTCGTTTCCAACCCTAACTATTCTATGATTCTATGATATCACAGCTGTAGTTCTTCTCTCTTCTCACTCCAGTTGCTCACCTACATGGTGAGGTGGCAATTTATAAGCAGCTGAGCTAATGTGCCATAAAAGATAGGATTATTTCAAAATGACAAAATAGGATTAATGTAGTACAGGGAGCTATGGAGTGGACTGTATCATTCCAAGATGTATATGAACATCATTGATGCTTAAGGACACTACTCAGGCTAAAATTCAAACATAGATTCTATATTTGAGTAGATGAAAATTCAGATTGTCACATTCAAAGCTAGAACCATCTCGCTGCTAATAAACACACACAACGTGGACTTGTGGAATCACCCACTTTCTAAAATAAGCTTCCAAATGGCTGTTTAAGTGTGTTAGCCCTTGAAAATTTCTCCTCAGAGCCAATGGGCTCTTCAGATGCATTCTCCTATGGCCCACCGATTCTCAGGATTGTGTTTAAAGACCTTACTAAACCTCTGTTTTGGGTTTGTTCCAGAGGCAATTCTCAGATGTTTGCAGCTTCTCAAATACTCAGACTAATCTGAGCTCATTCTCTGTTCTTCGGTGATTATTATTTCCATGCCATTTTGCAATTCTGACCTACATTTTGGCTTCAGGCTCCTTTTTGTAGACACAGAACTTATATTTTTAATGGGAAAAATAATGCAGGTTTATTTACTGTTTTTTTTTTTCACTCAAATACCTGCAACTTTTACTTAGAAAAAATACTTCTGAATTACTTATGAAATCAGTGCTTTAGACAGAGTTATTCAGAGGGTTTTATCAGTTGAATCTGGCAGGAGAGAAGCCATTGACTGTTTTGGGAATCCATGATTTTCCAGCACTGTGATCAGAGTGTAAGAGGCAGGATCTCCTGAGAGTCCCACAGTCAACAACTGGGACTTAACAAATGTCTGGAACACAAGACTCATCCTAAGAAATCCAAAAGACTTTTCATGTCAAGAGTCGGCTCTGATTAGCTTTGAAGTATTCATTTAGATAGCATACATGAACAAACTTAGCCTATCTCAATGATACTCATTTCTAGTGTGACCTGAGGTTGAAAAATCAGTTGTAATGGGAAATGTGATCGGTAGAACAAATGTAAAAATACTAAATTATGTTTTCCTGCACCAATCCCAAAGATTCCCATTCTGTATTTCATGTTATGAAATTTGCTTCTTGACATGATGGAAAAGCACATTCATTTCCATTGTTAGGGATGTGTAAAATTTGCTGCTATCACTTACATTACCAGACACTTTTACTGTAGAAAATGGAAGGTAATTGGTACTTCAGGCAGGCCACAAATCTTTCCTGGCAGCAGTGTACCACTCACAGTACATTGATTGCAAAAATTAGTTAATTCAAGAGGAATATTATATTCCTTGAGTCCTGGCATAAATCTCTCCACATTCTGCATGAATTACTGCCGTCAAGTTAGAAGATAGATTTCTGTCAGCCTGCTTCATTGTGTGTAATGCTCCTGATTTAGATGCTGCTCATTCCAGCACCTCTTCTAAAACTGATATATATTGCCTATTAAATCCACCAGAAAAGACTTTAAATGGCAGGATTCAATAATATTGGGCTAATTTGCTGCTTTTATTTACTGATCTTCTTAGGGTTGTAAATCCTCAACTGCCTGGTGTTTCCTACTTCATTACCTTTGTGAATGAAAACTAATGAGAGCGTAGTGTTTGTACAAGGATGAGAATCTGTCTTTCTGTACATTTGGGATGCTTTTCATTGTTAGTGTTCAGGAAATGAGGTTTGAAATTTCACTAACACACCTAAGAAATTTTCTCCATGTTAACCTAATGAAAGTACATCTGGGTCTGATATAATGACTGCCTATGGCAATCTCTTGTATTTGTAAGCTTTTACCAATTTCTGAACTTCAAGAGTCATGGCAAATTTTCGTCATTTTTCTGGCATACCTGAGGTTCAAGAAGATAATACAAGATGCATTTGCAGACCAATTATAATTTCTTTACTATGGACCACTGCCTGTGCAAGGCCTAGGATGAGGAGGTTTCAGTAAAAAAAATGAATTGTTATTGTTAATCAAGTCCAGAAGAGAGCCATGAGGATGAGCAGGTGCTGGAGCACCTCCTGTATGAAGACAGGCTGAGAAAATAGGGGCTGTTTAGCCTGGAGAAGAGAAGCTGTGTGGAGACCTCAGAGACCTGAAGAGGGCCGACAGAGAGGCTGGAGAGGGACTCTTCATCAGGAGCTGTAGTGATAGGACAAGGGGTGATGGGTTTAAACCTAAAAAGAGGAAGTTCAGGTTAGAAATAAGGAAGAAGTTCTTTATTGTGAGGGTGGTGAGGCACTGGAACAGGTTGAGCAAAGAGGTAGCAAGTGCTCCATCCTTGGCACTGTTCAAGACCAGGTTGGGCAGAGCTTTGGGCAACATGGTCTGGTGTGAGGCACCCCTGACAGTGGGAGGTGACACTGGGACTAGATGATCTTAAGATCCTTTCCAACCCAAATCATTCTATGATATCTGAGTGTGGGTCTTTGGCTCTGCCTAAGTCACTTGGACCCCTGCAACTTCTATGGGACCAGGTTTAACATCAAGGTGATACCTGCAGATTAAATACATTGACTCATGTGTGCATTTTTGGTGCACAACTCAGCACAAACAAACGGGTACAATGTTTTCAGGGGTCAAGCTAAGTTGAACTAATAGTGCTAACACAACAACCGTATAAGGAAGGAAGGTTTTCTGGTGCTCCAAGCAAGCTCAGCTTATTTTGTGAAAGGAGACTGATCTGTTTTGGTACTAGCTAAAAGGGGAACAAATCTGTGAGCCAATGGTGTGAATGTTGTGGTGGGATCAGTCATCAGTGACATTTTCCAAGTTCTTTTTGTTTAAAGAAATTAATGTGCTGGAGATGATGATAGCAGAGTGCAGTAATGGTTGATCTCCTGATCTGTTTTCAGTGGTAAAACAGTACTCTAATAGCCTTGCTGTCTTTTTACATAGAAAGAAAACTCTTTTAATGGTTAAAGTTAAGGATTTATGGCTTTGCTCTGAATTTTTTGTCAGAAAGTTGAGGAACACCATTGTCAAGAGAAGTAACTGTTTTCAACAGCAAAAACAGTCTTTGTTGCAATAAACCATCACAGATGGCAAAATTCACAATTTACCCTCTTCACAGAGTCAGAAAATGCTGCTTATTTGGGGCTATACTTTCTTTTACTGAATCATAACTGATAACAAGAGAATTGAGAGCAAGCTGAAGATGGAAGATGCCTGTCATATACTGTTGCAAAGTGAGGAATGACCATGGCCTCAGATGTTGGATTGAAAGTAATTCTCATCAAGACCTGTTTACTGCTAGCACAGGGAATATAACCAACACTCATCCCCATAAAAAGGTCCACTTGGGAAGATGCAATTATGAATGTGAAAGATAGAGGTAAGAACTTTAGTTTCCATTGATCCAAATCCCATTAAAAGTAAACATGCAGGGAGATTCATGGCGTAATTCTTTGCTGCTATTTTTTTTAGTAGAAAACAGAGCAGGAGCCATGGGAATTGTAACTTAATGAAAAGAGGCTCTTGCATGAGTGATTTGAATGGATTGTGTAGACACTCATCTTAAGCAATGCAAGCACATTGACACAACAGACAATGAACAAAGTGGATGTTATCAAACTTTAGGTCTTTGGTGATCATTGATTAAGAAAAGTCTCTGCACAAAGTATGCAGAATAACTATAATCACCATCCTACCTAGAACTTGCTAACCCCTAAAGAGTAAGTGGATATGAAAGTTGTTATTGCAAAAAATGAAAAAGAACAGACTGAAAACAGTTTTGATGATGGCTGTCTTGGAAGTGCCTGATTTTTCCATTAATTTTCCCTTAATTCTCAGAAAATATCCCTTTGTGAGATTGTCTTATCGAACTGCACAGAGTACTGCATGCCTTCTAAAGATGCATAAGGAATGCCTATGGAAAAATACAGAAAGAAGTTGAAAGCATACATGAATACTCAAATTAGTAAATCTAGTGAGACATTTTGTTCATTTTAGGGAGGCAACTGAGGCACAGATCACATAAGGAATTGGAAAACCCTAAGCTAAAACAGGCAAAAAAAAGCTGAAGACAGAAATCAGCAGATTTCTTGTGACAAATGCCACAAACAGAAGAGCTGCCTCATACTTGAAAAAGTGAGGCAGCAAATGCAACAACAGCTCATAGTAAGTTGTCATAATTAATTCCCACAACACGAACAAAGAATGACAACAATATCGCTGCAGATAAGGAAACTCAGAAGAGTAATGGTCAGTTTTGGACAAAGCTGGAGGTCAGTACTCATGTCAGCATGATCACAGAAAATACTAGCATTTGAGGAGAGACACTGATAGTATCAGGCAAGTGGACAAAACCAAAGATTTTGATTACATTCAGGTTTACTACAGTTAGCCCCCCTGAGGAAGCATATGAAATCAGTGCATGAGTAAATAATAAATGTTTGAAGCTGCAGCCCCTAAGATTACATAGAATAAAATGTATAATTCATTAAAACATGTAACTTCTCAGAAAGCAGAAAACTCAAACAACAAAACTAAATACCAGAAACGTATTCCAGGATTTAGGGAAGCTTCTTAAAGAGAACAAATAGAACTGGAAACACCTATTGACAAACCCCTTGGAAAAATGTAGTCTTGCAAAAACAAGGGTAAAAGCAATAAAAGAGCAAAGCCACTTGCCTCAGAGTCACAGAACAAGCAAGAGAACCAAGAGGAATGACATTACATATCAGTCACTGGGAACAAAAGAATTAGTACTTTCTCTCTACCTATTCACTCCAAATATCAAACTAAAGATAGATAGATAGATAAATAGATAGATAGATAGATAGGAATGTTTTTGACTAGTTAAACAAGGACATTCTTAAATGGCTTTCACAGTGGATGCATTAACTGTGGAAAAATATTTGGTATCAGTAGATTTTGGCCAGTAACCTTAAGAAACAGAACACACTTTCACATTAGGGAATGCTATTTCTGAAGACTGGCTTCTGGGCTTTGTCTGGGCACATGATTTCTTTCACTGGAAAATAAAACACATTTTTGATAGAATAGATGGTAAGTCTTCACAGATGATGCTTTGATCTGTGGAAATGCTGTAGAAGAGCACGACTGCAGGCTTCATGTAGTTTTGAAAAGCTGGCAAAACAAATAAAAATGTAAATTATCTGCATGAGAAATAAAATTCCTAGAAGCAAGGTGCTCAAGCAGATCAGATAAGAATAAGGCTTCTACCAGCATTCTAGTCCTTGTAGATAAAATACAATCCCTATGATTTTTTTTAATGATTCCTAGACATGGTCATGAACAATGGTAGGGAAATTAGTTAAGATAGTTCAAAGTCTGTAGATGTTCAAAGAGAGGCCTCTGAGTTGTGGAAGTATGTTCACAGGATGCAAATTTGAATAGAGCCAAATGAAATTAAGGTATTCAAGAAACACTAAATTTGATATCCTTAGGAAGTTTAATACTAAGCTAGTTTCAACACAGACAGCAGGATGGTAAGAACTGGAGATTAGTATTATATTCTATATTATTGTTATATTTTATATAATTATATATATAATTTATAATATATTATGTAAATTGAGTATGTTACATTTAATCCATGAGTATGAGAAGCTTAGTGTCTATTCACAGAGGTCCCTGGAAGCTGTCCATAAACCACTTCTTGCCACTGAAAGAGAAAGGCTTGACAAAAACAGAGATTAGTTCTAAATGCATATATATGTTCTCTAAATAGAATATAAATGTGGGACGTACTTTGTAGCTGAAGTACAGAAGATGAGAAGAGCAAAGTTCCAAGCTAGGTTGTAGGATTTTCGATTTTGCTGTCAAAGAACACTATTCTGTCTGGGACAAGATGTGAAATAAGATTGTCAATACTAATGCTGAGAATGGAGAGCTTGCTTGATTTGACTGATGTTTTTAGCAGCGTGAGATTTGGAAAGCATTCTGGACCTTCTTTACTTGCTTGGCAGGGAATTTTCAGGACTAGGATGGGATCATTAAAACATTACACAGAAACAATGAAAAAGTTACACAAAGATCATCTGAGGACTAAAAAGTGAACGGAAGAGCAACACTTAGGAAGCTCTGAAGGACTGTCACCAGAAGTAGAATCCAGCAAAATTTCCATACTGATAACACAAGAAAACTATGGTCTTTGAAGCAGAACATCTTCTAAAAGATAGTTTAATTTCTGTGAGGCAGCCTTTGCAGAACGTGTTACAGATAAACAGGTGCTTATGCATATCCAGTTTCTCTAGAGATGATATACCTCTAACAGTAATGTTTTACAGTTGGGTGATAATTTAGCTGGCAGTGAAGTTAAGCATTCTGCAATTAGATATATGTATAAATTATTACTGCTGATCTGTATTATCTCCAGTCCAATGATTTGATGGAAGACAGTGTCAAAGTATTAAGTATATGCAAAGGATGCAAGATGGCTGAACTGCAGGACATGCCTTCACTAAAATGAATTGCTTTGCTATATCTGTAATCACCATTCAAAAATCCGCAGGTTTATATAGGATATGATATTCAAAGTACCACCTGAACTTCATTGCTTATGAGGCTTTTTTTATAGATTGAGAATTCAATGCTAATCAATAACAATATTATGTTGATATCATGAGCAACCATGAGTGAGATTTGGACAGATGCCACTAGAGAGACACCAAAGTTCCAAGGTTAATGGGTAGCCAGCATGTTGTGCAGAAGCTCATGATGAGCATTTAAACTCAAGCAATCCCAAACACCACACAGATCCTCGTAGCAGTAACAAATACAACATGAAACAAAAGTGTTGGGTTTTTCTTCACTTTGTGTGTTTGTATAACAAGCGTCCTTACATGTTGACAAATAGCACGGCTGTTAATCATGGAAAGTATAGACTGAAAAGCACCTTGATTCATACAATCAGTGTATGCAGGGACAAGTGAGTTCTTGTCTGACAGGATTATCATGTGCCAGGTTCAATCTTGACTGATTTACATGAGCTAATCTTTGAGGGGAAGTTCTGTCCTAGTAATTCCACTACTTCAAAGGACTTGCTGTCCTCCAGCCGAAATTCCAGGTGTTTAATCCCAGTTTCATCATTGTACACAGCCCCAGTGCTCAGGTTATTGAAATCTGCAGGGGTACTTCCAGCTTCTTACTGTAACTTGCTTAGATTCTCTTAGTACAGAAGACAAATCCTGCGAGAAATAGCATTCTCTCTGCTACTTTAGACAGACACTGTGTTTAATTTCCTCAGGGTAGTAGAGGAATGGTTGATTGCAATTGCATTGGCAGATGCCTTTCCTCTCTGCTTTGAGGCTTTTCTTGTTTTGTGGCTGTGGCTCAGTGAAGCAAGAGGAATGAATGACTCCTCCGACAGGCACAGTTTTCCAGTGGCTCAGATGGAGCCAATGAACAAACATGGACTTCAGGGTAAATAGTGTCTTCACAAGTATATGTCAGATTTTGCTCTCTTTCATGTGCAGAAACCAAAGATGAAGTGACAGATTGGCTAGACATTCAAAATGTGCTGATTTTCCCTGCATTCTGAAACAGCAGAGCAGAAGAAGACTGCAATGAGTTGTAACAGGATCACTACAGAGCAAATGCACAGCATGTTTATTCATAAACCCTTCTTTAATGTGGTACATCATAAAATATATTGAAATTTGCAAGTAGTTTTCTTCCCTAAGGGTCAAAAAGTATTTTGCATTCATTAGCTACTTCCAGAAACTAAAAGAAAATCTCTGGAAGCGGGGAGTGAGATCTGTTTAGGGCAGGTAGCAAAGTGTGCCCAGATGAAGCTGAAGAATTCTTCAGGATTTACCAACTTCTCTAGTGCATTCATGTACAGTAGAAAGCTACCTTAGCAGAAGGCAAATTTTAGTGCTAAAAGAACCCATTGATCAAGGGTAAAAAGAAATTATTAGGGGATTCCAAAAGCATCACCAAATTGTGCTGAGGAGATCTTGGTGTGTAGATGTCGAGTTACATCCCTACCCCCTGTTACAATCAAGGTTAGGAGAGGTGCACCTCAGTAACCTGAGCAAACTAATAAGCATCAAAGGAAAAAGCCCCAGGGCTGTTTATCCTTCAATTACTACGGCTTTCCTGCTAAGAGTAAAATTAGAAAGATGAAAATGCAATTAACGTCCTACCCACACCAGAAAGTTGAGCTATTTACTGTGTATTTTTTCCATTAACTTTATTATTCAGTCAATATAGTTTGTATCAAATTAACCCTGCAGCTGTTACTTGCTCCTCTTCTGAAAACTAGCAAATCTTGCATTATCCTGAATTCCAGTTTCTTGTCCCTTTCTATTCTATTTATTACCTTTTGTAGTCAGTAGTAGTGGACATGACATTCTGAGATGGGACTGAGAAAGGCTTAGGAAATACAGTGGCAGTAACAGAGGAACTTACGCTGACAGAGAGGAGCAATCAGGTAGTAATGTCCCTCAAGTTCAGCCCTTCTGTGAAAGCATTTCCATAGCTGCTATGAAGTGTAGTGAAACAGTTTTTGGTTTGGGGAGAACTGGGTTATGTTTGAACTTTATGTTCACATTGATTGATCCTCTGCATTGCTCTAATGAGAAGATCTGGCTCCCCTTGATATACTGAAGGATGTTACTGAGTTTTCGCTGGCTGCTTGTCCCTTATAGGTAGATAATAATATAGCCATGGCAGAATTTTATGCCTGAGGGTGAGAGGAGAGCTGGATAAGAAGCTGGAGCGCCATAATGTCTGCCCTGAAAAATTTCACTTCTATAAGTAGGCTGAAGCTATGCTCTCTGATGTTTAAGCAACAACAAATGTAGATTAGACCATGTGTGGTATAACACAATTGGTACATACATACTGCTTAATGTCTTTGTAGATGTGGTAGTATTCACAGCCAATCTACTGTTCAACCACTGCACCCTTTGTAATGCTGAGCATCATGAAGTCAAACGTTTAAAGATAAAATTTGTCTGTAGATCTATATGTATATTTAAAGTCAGTTATTTTCATATATTTTCATATATTTTGCTCAAGGAAGCCTTGGCTAAAGGCCTGACACCTTTCTTTTCCCCTGCAAAAAAAAAGATCTCAACATTTTAAAAACCTTTCTTTTAGAATTTACTTGAAACATTCTTATTCTGTTGCAGAAACCAGTGCCAGTGTTTTTCACTGCCCGGACTCACAAAATAAGGAGCATGCTATGATTACTGACTCTGACCTTGCAGAGCCTGCTTAGTATAAGCTATCAAGGCTGAACCTTGAAAAGCTGATGACACTTTGTCAATGTAGAGAGCTACGCAGATTTATCACAGTGTGACAGGTTGGCATTGCACTACAGTATTGGCCTCATGATGCTTCATAACCAAATCATAGTGTGCTAACCTTGTTTATCCACATACTCTGCAACCAGACTTCAGGATGTGACTCTTACATACACACCTTTTTGTTTCCATTTCTTCCCTCCTCTGTTAGCCTGTATGTGCTCTTTCTAAGTTTGCTTCTCTGCACATATTGAAGGAGTTGCACAAATATCTCTCAGCTGAAAGTACTGGGCTCACCTAACACCCAAGCTATTGCAACAGCTTCTTGACAGGGGTGAGTGCATGTTACTATCCTATACACTTGGATAGCAGACATCAATTTAAATGTACTGATGGCTAAAGTTGATTAGAAGCTATGATTTTTTGTTGTAGCTTGTTCTTCCTCTTTTTTGCTGCAACCTTCAGATCATATACTTCTGCTACTTAGCTATATGAATGAAGAACTTGTAACCTATTATGGGATGTGTTTTCTGATTGATTGATTAATTTATACTCCTGATGGTAGACTTGATTGTCAGCAATGTCTTTTTAGACTGAAATCTTTCAGACTGTATCTTGGCAATGTTAATATATTCAGATGTATATTTTGTATTCAGACAAAATATGTAGTACCTGTTAGAAAATACATTCTTTGGAATACAAAATTGGAACATGATGACCTAGCCAATTAATATTGTGTTTTATCTGAAGGCCCATGTGGATACAAATAACAACAAGGGGATTTTGAATTATTAATAAGGAAATATTTATTAGATAAGCAATGTTTGGAAGCAAGTAGTAAGGGATTTGCTGTTAACTGATTCTAGAGAACCTCTTAGTATACATTAAATGTTCTTAACAATTTTATTAATTCAAAATCCAGTGCTATGACCTAAGAAGACCTATATGAGGTTAGAGTAGCACTGTGATTTGAGACCTTTTGCTCTGGTTCTAAAACTTTGCTTCTAAAGGCAAATGGATTTGGTACACATATTTTTCCCAGTTGAATATTGTCCCAATATTGAATATGAGGTGCAGAAATATGAAATGCAAAAACAAAAATTTGAGAAAACTTCAGTTAAATAATCACACAACTGGGAATGACAATGATTCTGAAGATCATTAACCCCAGGCTCTCCCAAGTATTAAACCAGCGAACTTAGTAAACCACCAAATGTTGTAGCATAGTTTAGGTGGGAAAAAAAATCACAGAAAACATCAGTAGCATTATAAAAACAAAACCTTTTTCCATATTGTTTTCTTATGGCTATTCCATTACATCAGTCTTGCATATGCTGTCTAGTAACCAGAATAGCACAGGAATTGAAATGGGAAAATCATTAAAAAATATTATTCATATTGTTCAATGTATCATCTTGTACTTCCTTACATAATCTCAGTGGTTGGCTGACATCTTTTCTCTACGACATTACTTCACATTCAGAAGCTTTTACTGTCAGGAAGTATTCTTTGGATATTCAGTCTTAGCTTTTCTCTACATTAACGGAGAAGTTTTTACAAACACTTTTAATATGGAGAAGAGCAACTCAAACTAGTAGCTTGATTCCATCTCATTTGCTAATTGGACTAACCTTTAAGGAGACTAAACAAACAAGTTGTTTGTTTTCAGTTTTCATCTACCACTTGTGTCTTTTGCATCTGTAATTCAGTACTCAATAATTTGTGGAAAGTGCATAAATTAACTGAGAACGAATCAATGGTTTATCATATTTCCCCTTTAGCTTGTAGGACTGATTCATTGTGGTGCTGCAAATCTTATTTGCCTTCCAAAGTTCTGTTTGAAGTACAGTAGCAGCACATGGATGAAATAGCTTAATTAGTCAAAGATATTCAAGGTAGAACTTACAATGGATCTAACTGTGCTCTGCTGGAAGAAAAAGGAGAAATTGGAAGCTGTTAGCTTCACTGCTGTTAGTTGGCATGCTTCATTTTGTCCTCGCAGCTCTATCACACTCCTCCAAGGTGCTGAGGTTCCGTTTCATTGTTAAGATGAATGAACCAACATTTTTCATCATTTGGTATAAAAAACATAATTCAGGCATAAACATTTGCACAGATCTCAAAATGCCTGATGTACCAACTCAGAATCTGGCATAAAAAATACATAGTTTTAATTTGAAGCAGATGAAGTTAACCCTGTGTGCCATGTCTGCAGAGCTGCTGCAGCTAGCCCGGTATAAGCAAGTGTGTGATCCCGTTGTGGACAGTTGAAAACACTGCTGTGATACCTTACTGTTTATTTCCCCAAACAGAAGGTGACATGTCATGTGCTGCACAACCTATTTTGATGATGTGTTTTAAACCAAAACTGAAAATTGTGTTTACTACTTCCTAATGCTTTAATTACAAGAAAAGTTCTGGTCAGCACTCAACTTTACTGCAACCATATGCTCCAGTTCTGGTTATAGATCTACTGTGTGATAATCTTAGAACTAAATAGATGAATTGTGAAGTAGAAAACTCTTGCCTACTGTGATTTGGACATTGCAGGGTAACTTTGAATCAGGACTCAAGAACTCTGGGCTCGTTTATGGTCTCCCTTATCTGTCTTTATGGTGCTGCCAATATCTTATAAGCCTGAGCTGTATTGTAGTATAGGATTAAAAGCACATGAATTTAAGTTTGAGTTATTGGCCTTAGTAAGCCCTAAATCATGAAGTACTGAAGGACTTGCACCTGTGATTTGTGTGAAAGTATTCCCCCATTACCACGTGAAAGCATTTTTTGAAAATCTCTGGGGACAAAATATCTGGGACCATTTGGAGTTCCCAAATGCCCTCTCCTGGGTGATGCATTCCTTCTGAGTGTCATTTGGCATCAATATGCTTCCCCCTTCTTATTGGAAATAAGAATAACCTGTAAGAATAAATACATGTAATTAGCAAAGAGAAGCGTTTTAGCACACATGTACATAATGTGCCTCAGCGATCAGAAGAGATTATGTCAAGGACATAATAGGAATAGGATCTACTCTTTCAGTAAGAGGAATAATTTTGTCTCTCTAATTGGAGACAGTGGTGACCCATACAGAGAAGAATGGTATCTGATTGCATCCATAAATGTCAGCTATAACATGGTAAGTTGTTAATTTTCTGACACATATTCCTCACTCAGGAGGGTGATTGATATTGCAAGAGTATTTAGGTGAGAAATTCTTATGCCCATCTGACAGTTTAGGCATTCCTTGCATGCTTTAAAGAAGCTGATTTAGTGTGAACTGGAAGGTGGCGTTCTGCTGTAGCTCAAAAAACCTGTGCAATATTTAGAACTGTCATTCATTTTTCCATACCAATGCTTCTTTCATTTGTCTTGATAAATTTCTCCAGAGTTTACACAGCACTCTCATTAACATTTGGAATTGTCTTTCGTACATTGACTATTTCCAAAACCTTTGGTTGCTATCTTGCATACCAATGATTTATGTTATAAACAAATAAAGGCTTAAAGAATAAATAGTGAATATTGTTATGAAACTCAGGTGCTTGCTAGAACTCTCTTCATATGTAATACTTTTTCTGTTTGCTTCCAATTTATACTTGGAAACTGACACCAAATGTGCATGTTGTTAATGCCATTCTGAAGAAACCTAAGGATTTGGGATTCTTCATTGAGTGGAAAAGCATAGAGTGCCTGTGGACATCCTACAGCTATAGCAGCTTTCTGTCCCTTCCTGTTGGGAATAAGTAACAGATATGATGTGCTAAACTCATTGAACTGATCAATCAAAAACATCACAGCTTTTGCAATTCAATACAATGGAAAAGCAAAGGACCTGTAGTGCTATATACTAGTGATTGTTGGTGATTAATAGTGGCTTATGAGCTCTTGGTGCCAGCAATTAATAATGAATAACAATCAGCAATTAATTTCCTGTGGCAATTGATTCATCTGTGACTTACTGCTCTTCAGTGGTCCCTAATTGCTTGAAACTGATTCACAAATTATCAGTTGTGCGAGCATTCTAGGAGTGTGTTTCAGTGATAGATGGTTGTTGCCACACATTGATTGGTTGCCAGTGAGTGTCAATGTCCCATTGACAGGGATCACCAGTGATTGCTGTTGACTTTTAAGGTAGGCTGTGCAAAATACCAGTTAATAAGCTTAAGTAAACAGCTTGCTAGAAGACCACATTGCAAAATGGCAGAAAAGCAGCCGTGGCCCAGCTGTCTACTTTGTGGAGGTCTCTGTCAAGCAGTGTTAGGCTTCCTGCTGATATTAGGAATAGGAGTCAGGATGACATGGGGAGGCATCAACTGCTGAGGGAGTGGAAGGGAAGCATCATCATCAGAAACAAAGCCAAAAACTCAACAAAAATCCTTCACCCTAAACATCCTATTTTCTGTTGGCAATAAGAGCAGCTGAGTCTTCACTTTTGGAGGACCAGTTTCTGCCACTTTCCTTTGCTTATTTTGATGTGGTCATTTCAGGATGCCAGACTGCAATTTTTCCTCTGCTGCTACAAAGTCTTGAGCTGAATCTCCATGATATAATTTCATAGAATAGTTTGGCTTGGAATGAACCTGTAAAGGTCATCGAGTTTCAATCCCCCTGCCATGGGCAGGAACACTTCCCTTGCACTTGGGCCTGTTGAACCTCATGAACTTCACACAGGCTTCACACTTGGTTTCATCTACAAAGCTGCTGAGGGTGCACTTGATCCCACTATGTCATTGATGTTCATCAATGGAACACAACATATGGAACACTACTGGACCCCTGAGAGACACCACCCATCACTGATCTCCATCCAGATGCTGAGCCATTGACCTCTACTCTCTGGATGTAAACATCCAGATAGTTCTTTACCCACCAAACAGTCCACCCATGAAATCCATACCTCTCCAATACAGAGAGAATGTTGTGGAAGATGTCAAAGGCCTTACAGAAGTCCAGATGGAGGATATCTGTAGTCCACCGATGGAGGGATAGGTGCTGCCTGCTGACTAGCAGTTAAAACTTCATGCCTGAATGTTACTGGATCCCCTAATATAAACCAAAATCTACAATCAAGAGGTAAGAAGGGGTGGGCTTAAGAGAGATGAAGCTTCACACTAGTGAAACTTCAAATGCAAACTCAGCATGACAGCGATATGAGCGCTTGCAGGTGTGAGGCCATGAGAATAGCAGTATAATACCAGAACGAATATGGCCACAGCAACTGAGGTGAAAGATTCTAGAGCTGCAAGTGAAAGGTAAGCTACTCAGCTGCAAAGAGATGACCCTTGCCATTATAAAAGCTAAGACACCCAAGGCAATGTGAAAGTAAGGTTTAGGTTTTCGGTCTCATTGTGACTGCTTATTATCTCCATCTGAGCAGCCAAAATACGCTTGACTGACCAGCATTTGGGGACAAGGAACCATTTAAATTTCTCTTTTTGTCCTTGTTTCCCTGAGTGCATATCCCATAGTTCTGTGAGATTTTTGAGCACCTTTTTTTCATCCCAGCTGTTGTGAACTTGCCTGTCAGCAGGGAAAATGCTTGGAAAGACATTGAAAGTATATCAGCATTTCAAGGGTATTTCTTATGCTCCTTTACTCCAGAGCAGGTAGATAACAGCAAAAGTTAAAAATAAACAACAAAGACCCACTCTCTAATCCTTGTGCATATCTGACAAGCCATCTAGAGATTAAAGTACTTTCAGACTTGAATATTCAGATGGCTTGGGCTGAAATCCAGGAAGAGTTGAAAATAAGATCAGTAGAGAAGATATACCTTACGTCACTTCTTAAATGGAACACAATATATCAAAGTGCTGAACTCAAAATAGAATTTACATAGGATTTAGGTATCTAAGTCCAAAAGCCTGAATCTACAGACACTACCTAACAGCTGAAGTGCCTGAAAGCTTGATGATTTCTCATTTTTCACCAGTAAAGTTGCTTTTTTCAAATAGTTTGATTTAACAAAATGGTGGCTCAGAGATCCTATTTTCAATCTGGAATTGAGAACACCTCCTGTGAACTTCCTTTTGAGGGGAGGGGAGCCCTCAAAGGGTTTTAACTACATTACTTTGATACTTCTTAGTAGAACATGTGATGAAGGATACTTGTGCATCAGCAGCATCAGAAGCTGAACATTGCACTTGTAAGGATTCAGTCACAAAAACAAGACAAAGATTTGACTATTCACAGCCCACAGTCTGTTGCCCACAGATTTGGAAGACTAGAATGGGGCTACCTTCTGTTTTGTTTCTCAGTGAAGCCTGGAGAAGAGAAGGCTGCGTGGAGACCTCATAGCAGCCTTCCAGTATCTGAAGGGGGCCTATAGGGATGCTGGGAATAGACTCTTCATTAGGGACTGTAGTGATAGGACAAGGGGTAATGGGTTCAAACTTAAACAGGGGAAGTTTAGATTGGATAGAAGGAGGAAATTCTTTCCTGTTAGGGTGGTGAGGCACTGGAATGGGTTGCCCAAGGAGGTTGTGAATGCTCCATCCCTGGCAGTGTTCAAGGCCAGGTTGGACGAGGCCTTGGGTGAAATGGTTTACAGCGAGGTGTCCCTGCCCATGGCAGGGTGGTTGGAACTTGATGATCTTAAGGTCCTTTCCAACCCTAACTATTCTATGATTCTATGATTAGTGTTCAGAACACTGAAATGCAGACAGTAACTTTTCTGTCATTCTATTAGGGAGAAATAATCACTTGTGACAGTCTGTAGTTAGCAATTTATGAATTTGGGACTTTTAAGATGCAGTTTAATGCATCTCTCACTTCACAACCAGCACATACAGAAGGATGTAACTGCATCCCAAAGTTGTGTTTATGTGTAAACATTCACAGTCTTTGGTTCAAAGAAACAACAGAACCTCTTTGCAGGGTCCAAGGTAATCAAAACATCCACATAATCATATCTATCAAAATGATTGTGCTACTTGTAAAGAAAGATTGTCCTTTCAGGCATTCTAAATCAGCAAGTACATTTGTTTTGAGGTATCATCATTTAAGTACCTTCCCTGGAAAAAAATCTCCAGACTTACAGGAGGAAATGAGATGTAGACAGTAATTGTGTTAAACTGTCTGTCTACAGTTGATGGATCAATGTCACTTCAGTTAACATTTTTCTTCCTTTGTGCTCTACCTCCAAATAATTGACTTATTTTTACAGCTTGACTTGTGTGTATTTTACATATTTCAGCATCTGACATTTATCATTTTCTTGATTCAAAAGGTTTTTACCTCTTCTGTTTTCCTAAGATTCCTCAGCTAAGAATTGTTTTACTCATATCTCCTGCCCTTATTAGGGACACCTCCTGTGATTGAATCCTTTTCTGATCAAATTAATATCTGTTCAACTTCTTCAGCATGATTTTTAAGTATCTTAAAATAGGCCAGCTGGATCCTCTAAGCAGTGCTGCTACCTATTTATTTAGAATAGTAAACCCCTAGCAAAATATTTTTGAGCATTTTGATTTAATCTAAACCAAGCAAGATAATTTACAAAACAATCTCTGGAGGTGCATAAGCAAAACTTGATAATCATAACCACAGCAGCCTCCAAAACTCCAGTACAAATATTTGCACTTCTGTCACAGCCACTTATCTGATCTGTGCCAAATGCTGACAGATTTTAAAGACAATCACATTAAGTATTAATCAAGCTTGAAAGATAGAGCTGAGTAACAGCATACTAAAGAGACATCCATCTCCAAAGACAACAACACACTCCAAATACTCAGCCTTCTGTTGCCCTGAAAAATGTTTAAATCTCTTTCCATCTCATGCTGTTTCCTTGAATCTTTTCACATCTCTTTCTGATGTATTTTCCCAAAGCTTCAAATAACCTACCCTTGTGAAATGATTAAATACATAGAATAGGGCTTCTCTCTCAATGGTTTCACTTCACTTAATAAGAACAGGAGCAGAATAAACCAGCCGGATGTGTTTCATTTAAACATTTCTCTGCCCCTGTGTGCAACACTGATCACATTTCCACCTACATATTCTCTTTCTCCCATAACAGCATACATCTTTTTTGCTTGAGCTTCTCTTTTCCCTATTTAACTTTGTGGGGTGTCTTTCCATAGCATCTATTAGACTGGGGACAACTGTATATAAGCTTTACTGCTACACAAACTCTTCTTCAAGTCCCTGTTTAATATTTTTTCCATGATGCCTTCCCACATCATTTCCAGTGATTTCACCCCAACTCACATTGCATCTGTAATATTGTCCTTCTTCTAAGACTGGTCCTATTTGCAAAGCAATCAGCAGGTGCTACCTTATTCCATCACCAGGTGTATTATCTCAATTACTGAGTCTGTTCCTCTCTAGCAGCTTGTTACCAAAGACTGCACTAGTGGCAGCCCTCCGTGCTGCTCCCTCAGGCTCTGTCTGGGCCTGTATCCCACAAAGATCAGTTGCCAGTATCCATTCTGACAGACTTTGGCCTGCTTGAATGCCTTCACAATGTAGAATGGCTCTTCTGCTTTGCAAATGCTGAGGTTTGAGTGCATTGCCATGCTTTTTGCTATCATTTCCCCACAGCTGACTGAATGTCCAGATGCTATTTCCCTTGAGGCGTCATAGTCATTGAAAGATGTCACAAGGCACTAGTTAGGATTTTGTATGGGTGTAAGTGGAATACAATTGAGTCAGGAGACAAAATGCATGATAAAGCTTGATTATGGAAAAAGCTCAAACTTGCTGCTGTTGTAAAAACACCTTTCCTCATTCTTGGGTTCACACAGTCTCAGTTTCATGTTGTCTGTAGGCAATGAACAGGTCCTGGCAGCTTCCAGAGAACACTTCCTTGGCCACACAGGGCACAGGTAGGGGAATTCATTCTGTGTATTTGTCCATCGTGACGCATTCTGACAAAACACATTTGGACAGGCCCCAGTCATTCACTATCAGGGCTTTATACAAAGGAAGATGTATAAATCAACTAGTGGGGCCTCTCCAGCCAGAGTTCTCTAGAAGCCCCTGGTTTAACTATGCAAACGTGCTAATAGCATTTGGTATAAAACTATACCCAACCTGATCAAAAAAGAGAAGTCACTCAATGTGCTTCTGGACTGTCCTTGAAATCAAGGTGTGAATGCTATCAGTACAAGCATTTCAGTCGGGGCAGGATGCAGACAGAGATGCCTTCCTGAGATACTCCAAGAGAACCTATTTCCATCTTATCCAGCTTTCTAGATGTACTTTGGGTCCTGGTCCAAAAAGCCCTCCTTTGCTGTGAAAGACTGGCACAGCTGATTAACTGAATCATAAGCAGAAGCTGGGTTTTGCTTCTGAAATATTACTGTGCCATCCTTGGGTGATTCAATCTGTTCTGATTTGTATTTATGCATGTACCAGACTCCGGTCTGAGTATAAAATTTCCTCTATATGAGCCCATTCTCCATCTTGTCACTCAGCAAGGTGTCGACCTTGCAGATGTCATGGGTGAGAGCACAGAGGGAGGAGCAGATGGGCAAAGGATGGATGGGATTGAGCACTATGAAAGAGCAGCCATGTGTCAGAAGAAATGATTCCTAGCCAAAGACCAGCTCCTGTTTGTATTTTTTCTACCTATGCCCCTGTGTGTCTGTGCAGATCTTCTGATGTCTGTTCAGAAGCAGGCAGCTGGCTGGTAACCTTCCCCAGCTGGTGGTAGAAGGGAGCCAAATCTGCAGACAGGGATTGCCTAAGGAAAAAACAGCATCAGATGCAAGCCAGTGAGCTACAGGGAGAGCATGGGTGCTACAGCTCTGCTGGCATGCTCGTGTGGTTGACTTATTATTTGTGGCTTGTACAATGGCATGTGTGGGGAATTGCTGGGCATGTTGTGCAGCTATATTGGCAGAAGTCTTGTGGAACAGATTAACTGAACAGGGACTGTGCTGTGTGGGGCACTTCTGAAGGGGGATAATTCAGACTGCCCTGTAATTAGAGGCTTGGCCAAATCTGACATTCTGGACTTCTGTCTCTGATACTCTTCATCTAATCCCAATAGTGGTATGTAATGTATTGTATGAAGTGAATAAGGCTGCCTGTCCCACTGATTTCATTAGGTTTATTATGGAATTAAATTATGTCTAGACATGCAAAGTAAGCCCTTTGTTATATATTTATTACAGTTCTTACAAATCCTTAAAGTAATGTATAAACTATCATATACACAGTTCTTAATTCTATACTGCGCAGAGGACAGATGGTTGGGAATTCTAGTACCTGGGAAGGAAAAGAGAGACTGATAGCCTGAGAAAGTTGGGGCTGTTCAGCCTGGAGAAGAGAAGGCTGCGTGGAGGCCTCAGAGCAGCCTTCCAGTATCTGAAGGGGGCCTATAGGGATGCTGGGGAGGGACTCTTCATTAGGGACTGTAGTGATAGGACAAGGGGGAATGGGTTCAAACTTTAAAAGGGGAAGTTTAGATTGGATATAAGGAGGAAATTCTTTTCTGTGAGGGTGGTGAGGCACTGGAATGGGTTGCCCAGGGAGGCTGTGAATGCTCCATCCCTGACAGTGTTCAAGGCCAGGTTGGACGAGGCCTTGGGTGATATGGTTTAGTGTGAGGTGTCCCTGCCCATGGCAGGGGGTTTGGAACTTGGTGATCTTAAGGTCCTTTCCAACCCGAACTATTCTATGATTCTATGACTATTCTCTACACCAGTAGCTTGGATGTTGAAAGCTCAAGCTAGCAATAGGTGCACTGGGTTATCACACAAAGTATGTATGCTGAGAACATAAAGAAGTTACTGTGGGTGGGCTACTACATGCATGTATTTAGCCATCCTGATGCTGTCGTCTTACCTGTGCTCCTGTGCTGTATTTCAGTGGTGCCATTTTGCTGTTGGGATGAATATATGTAAATCTCAGGGACAAAATATCAATACCTGTTATCTGATGAGATGGTTGTATCACAACGGTCAGCACTGTTGAACACTTTCCACCATAACACTTAATGATCAATTTGCATTAGACTTAAAGCTTTGTTTTAGTCTCTGGAATGGGGAATGTTGCAACTGATTTCTAAGAATAAGATTTGTTGGGAAGAACCAGTTTTACTTGTGGCAGTGCTTTTCAGAAAGACTTGCTCAAATCTGTCTGTTTTATTGTGCTTTCTCCAGGACTGCCTATTCATGTACCCTTTTGCTGTCCATTTTTCATGGTTGGTTCATAGAGGATAACAGCCTATTAAATCTGACCCCAGCAGAATTGTTCAAAAAGTGGTCCCTTCAGACCCTCAAAGGCAATAAGTCCTGTTCTGGTTCTAGTAAGAATCAATACTACTTTCTAGCAGAGTATGATTTTTCTACACTAGAAGCATACCTGATTGTAAAGCCAGCATAATTATATTTTTCCTGTTACCAGAGCTGAGTTAATAATAGGCTTATTGTGGAATTATGATCCACAGGAAACATTTTCTACTGCTGTTTCATATGAAAAAGCATAAAGGCAGTATTCAAATTACTAAAAATCAAGAGAAGGTTCTTTAAAATAGGAACGTGAGTCACTGCTAGTTTGTTTTAATGAAATTAGAAGGCTTTTAAATTTCACTTTAGTCTTCCCAAGAGAGAAAATGAGAAAAGTTAGTCTAAGAATAAATAGATTTTTAAAGATATAATTACAGCAGAACTCACCACACTCCCTCTCATACATAATTTGGGCAAGATCAGTATTTGCTTTAATTCCCACCACCAAAGTAATTGCTCCATTTGACAAGGTCAGTTAAAAATAATTTAATAATACTGTCCCCTATTAGACTGGGGAAATTGCACATGTAACAGCGCCTTGAAAGGATTCACCAGTGTTTCTCAGTCTGTTTCAGATGGTACATCCTAATTATAGTCCAGCCTACAAATTTATCAGCTTTAATATATTTGATAGGTAAGTCAATAGAGAGAGAAAATGTTAAAGATTGAATCTTAGATACTTGAAGCTCACTTCAATCATTTTTGGATCTGTTCCTAAATCTAATTTTCTTTTAAATCCAGGAATTCTTGTTTAGTTGCTACCTAACCCTGTGAAACCTACAGTTCTTTAGGAGCTTCCCCGTTAGAATGGGGAAGCTTTTGAGCTCTCTAGGGACTTGAAGCTGTGTCTGTCCATGCAGAGATAGTCTGTGATCTGAGTGCCTTTTATTTTTTTGCAAGCCTTGCTGAGAACTGAAAAATTATAGAATAACAGAATGGTTTGGGTTGGAAAGGACCTTAAGATCATCCAGTTCCAACCCCCTGCCATGGGCAGGGACACCTCACACTAAACCATGTCAACCAAGGCTTTGTCCAACTTGGCCTTGAACACTGCCAGGGATGGAGCATTCACAACCTCCCTGGGCAACCCATTCCAGTGCCTCACCACCCTAACAGGACAGAATTTCCTCCTTATATCTAATCTAAACTTCCCCTGTTTAAGTTTGAACCCATTACCCCTTGTCCTATCACTACAGTCCATAACGAAGAGTCCCTCCCCAGCATCCCTATAGGCCCCCTTCAGACACTGGAAGGCTGCTATGTGGTCTCCACGCAGCCTTCTCTTCTCCAAGCTGAACAGCCCCAACTTTCTCAGCCTATCTTCATATGAGAGGTGCTCCAGTCCCCTGATCATCCTCATGTCTTCCTGTGGACTTGTTCCAACAGTTCCATGTCTTTTTTGTGTTGAGGAGGAATGTATCTGCAGTGGACCCAATGCACCAGGCCTGATCTTCTCCCTTACATCAGGGAGTCTAAACCCATGACTTCGGAAAGTGCCCTACCCGTTGTACTAAAGACTCTTGATGGGGCTGAAGGCAGGCTGTACCACCTGATCTAGTGGAAGATGTCCCTGACTGTGGCAGGGGGTTTCAACTGAGTGAGCTTGAAGGTCCCTTCCAACCCAAACCATTCTACGATGAATACTTGATAATCTTGAATTCTGTTATGTTTTGTGACATCTGCCCAAAAGCATGGTGGCAGCACTACTACCATGAGTAGCTAAGAGTCTGCTGATCAATTGGTGCATCAGGAGATAGGACACGTGGATTTTAACCCCTTCAAAACAAAACCTTTGTACCTGCCAACTCCTGCTGATTGTCAGGCTATTGCATGAGGTGCAGCTGCCATCTCCTTCTTCATTTGATAGATCTTAGGAGATAGCAAGCCATGGTTACAAAATGTACTTGCCATGAGTCTTCTCACAGTACAACAGCTGTAGTTGGAACATTTACTGTAATTAGGCAGAGAAAGACCTAGTTTCCTTTCCCTTAATTGGCCATAGTTGTGTGCTAGGCAGCAGGTTGATCAGTTCTGTGTGCAAGCTACCAGCAAGACTAAAGCTGAGCCAGACAAAGAAGTTGCCATTAACTGTGCTCATCACTGCACGTTCCTCTTGCTCATGGCAATTCCTTACTCAATCTAGTTGCCAATGACCTATTCGCTTCTCAACCTAGTTCTGCAAAAATGATCCTCATTAATTACTATTAAAATATACACTTCTAATAGTAAAGGATTATAAAATATACACTTCTAATAGTAAAGGATTATCATAGTCCCCTTTGCTCTGCCAGAACTAGGTTAAGGAGCCAATCACATATACATGTCTGTGAAGCCAGAGGCACCAGGGAGTTTAATGCCTTTGGTACTAAGTGACAGCTTTCACTGGTGGATTGTTTTTTAACATAAGTAAAGTTTTACATAAAATCATAAGTTAAGTCTTACAATTTAAGCGTATAATGGGGTTTACAGCTTTTTTAAAAGATAAGCAATAATGTGGCTAATTACTTAACTCCATTCCTACAGCAGGGCAATTACTGGGCACTGCATTTGTAGCTTACAAATGGACACAAGAAGAGTGTGCCTTTAATCTACTGATTCTAAGATACTAAATACAAGGAAACAATGTGCACTCTTTAACTGGTCAACATGTCAGCAGGCTAAGTGGTTGTGAATTGCAGTACCTGGACAGGCCAGGCTGGATGGGACTTTGAGCAACCTGGTCTAGTGGAAGGTGTCCCTGCCCAGGCAGGGGGCTGGAACTGGATGAGCTTTAAGGTGTTTCCAACCCAAACTTAGAGTAAGATGATGCTTAAACTTCCTTAAGCATCTCAGTGTTTTTGTTTTCAGAGAGATGCTCTCCCCCCCTCCTCCTCAGGTAAAAATTGCACATAGTGATCAATTGAAGGAAGGACATTTTCCATTTAGTTTTTATTGGGGTGATCTGGCTCAAGGGGAGACATCCAACAGAAAGTGATTATTTCAGTTATGTGCCTTTATGATCTGATGGAAGCTCCTGTGTTTCAGTTTGTGCCCATGGCCTCTTGTCCTGTCACCGGGGTCCACTGAAAGGAGCCTGGCTCCATCCTCTTTGCACCTTCCTTTCAGCTAAACAGCTGAACACATTGACAAGACTTCCCTGAAGCCTTCTGTCCTCTACACTAAACAGCCCCAGCTCTCTCAGGTTTGCCTCATATGAGAGATACTGTAGTGCCTTAACCTTTAAAATGAAAGAACATGTGTTTTAATGTGACTGGGTTTGCTCTGTCTCACCTACTGTTCTCATACTTCATTTCAATGGCATTTTCTAAAACTTTGTTAGCAGCGTGATCAAGCTCCCTGTTATATCACAAAACATCAACACAAGGTGGGGCTGTAACACATGCGCTGAGGTTCCTCATGGAGCCTCTCCTGGACAAATGTATTATAATCAATTCCACAAATGGGCAGCAGATGTCAGCTCTCCAGCTCTGATTAAAAGAAGCTTCTTAAAATTCTATCTTGCTTCAGAGATTGCCTACACTTCTATTAGTGCTTTCCTGAACCAATCATTTAATTTTGTTTTCCTGAGTATCATCAGGAAGAAAATTCATAATGGTGCGATATCAGCCATGGGTCTTATTTCTTTACAAGCAAGGAACAGCTGCTCTAGGAGAAAGCTATCAGCAATACAGAGATGAATGTTGTGCAATGGGAAAGATGCATAAACAAAGGCATAGTTGCAGGAGAGGCATGAAAGAGGGCTCACAACTGGGAGTAGAAAGTTTGGGTGCTGTTCCAGTAGGTCATTAGCTGATTGATAAGATCCAAATCATTCTTCTTTGCTTTAGCTTCTATAAAGAGGAAATAGTGGTATTTATTTTGTAGAGCTTTTCATGATCTACGTGTAAATGCTTAAGACTTAATGTTTATTTCATTTTTTAAAAATTAAATAGGCCTTGTGATTCATCAGAAACACATGTTTAAGAACACGGGATAATGTAGCCAAACAGGAACACATTTTATTATGTGCAGATCAAAGCAGCTGTCTCCCCCTTCCCTTACCCCCTCCACACATCCTCCCATTCCTCAATATGGAAAGGAATCACAAGACACATAATCTGAGCTTGTCTCTGTTTCAGTTAGTCATCAATAAGATCTGCAGCTACATGAACTTAAGTTTTCCTAGGAAAAGCATCTGGAAATTATTCTTATCCCACTTGCCCTGACTATTCCAGGGAGAAAAGAAGAATAAAGGCTTTCCAATCGTCATATAATAAAACCACCTCTTAAGGAAAATAATGGGAATACAATTGTGGGAAGCACCTAAAGTTAGACTCATCATAATAGTTACATTATAATAAGAGAGAAAAATTGTGCTTTGATTGTTAGGCAGAGTTGGATTAAGAAGCCTTATGACTGTCAGATATTGATGGTCTATAGTATTCACCTGGAACTGTGATGACAAGCATCTGTTGTACCTCAGAAGTACTATTCAAGAAAGCAATGAAGCTGACTGAACAATTACTTCCAGTCAATAGTTATCACATTGGCTTTTACATTGTCAGTAAAAACAAGTGTTTTCATCATCGGTCCTCTATGGATAACTTTAAATCGCTCTGTAAGAACACAGAAAGAGTGGCACAGGCAGGAACAGAACTTTGAGATCTTAGTTTGGATTTCTCTTGATAGACTGTTGCATCCTATACATGCATACTGTATATATAGAAGTCTGTTGCTGAGCTGACAAAGTTAAAGGAGCTGTATACAGGCTTATTTACATAGGGGATTATGGGGTTTTTGTCTATGAGTGTTGTACAACGGAGAAATGTTACTTTGTATAATAAATCCCCTGAAGTTTGTGCTCTTTCTATCTAAATCCAAACTGAATAGAGTATAAGAAATAATAATTATGTCCCCTTTCAGTCACTGCCTTAATCCTCCCTTTAAAAAGTGAGCAATTACATGTCACAGTGGAATCCCGTGGCAGGAATACACAGAGTTCGTGTCAGCCAAAGAGTGTGGCTACAAACACTGTCACCAGCTACCCTTAAAAGACATTGTGTGCATTAATTGGATGTTTGTACAAACAACAGTCTGATGTGTTTCACAAGCAAAGCCATTAAATTGCTATAATCTCGTTATCAGCAGATAGGGACAGAGGGAAATAGTGTGGATTTAACTATCCTACCCTTGCTTTCCTTATCTCTGAAAAAAATCCCCTAACCAGCCCACAGAACGGGAAATACCCTGTGGAATAGATTTGATTTAAGAACTGTGATGTGTCCTCATTTTAATCCAGGCAATCAAGTTAAAATCAAATTAACAAAAAGCAAAATTAGGTCCCAAATGTTCTTTGAGTATTTTTTTAATTAACTCTTGTTTTCATTATTTTTTGCAGCTGCTTCTTTACCTTCAGGTTCTGAGTAGAACTGGAGGCAAAGAACTGAAAGAACAGTAACTCTTATATAAAACACAGTGATCGTGCACATTTTTCTCTGTTAGGATTTACAGTTCCAAATAAATATGCTGATGGGGGGCAAGGGGAGATAGGGTTGAGGTGGGTTGGATTCCTCTTGACATGTTTTTCAGAAATCATACTTTCTAACCCAGTCATAAATCTGCATAGAAACTTCTTGTAAAAGGCTATTTTTCCAGTATTTCATTCTTAAATGGGTTCTGGCCTCAGTATAACTATTTAGTGTGAGAATTATAGGACAAGTTTGAACTCCTAGTTGGCAAGTAACACTGGGAGGTCAGATGTTCTTATATCCTTTGGGACTTCTTGGCCTTTGAGGCTGCCTAGAAAGAGTACACCATTAAGAATTTATTTTCAAAGCTTCCCATCATTCTGAAGACCTTCAGATAATCCAGTATTTTAGATTTATGCTTTGAGTGAATATTAGGGAGAACTACTTCTAATTAAATCATAGGATCGTGGAATGGTTTGGGTTGGAAGGACCTTAAGATCATCCAGTTCCAACCCTCTGCCATGGGCAGGGACACCTTCTACTAGACCAGGTTGCTCCAAGCCCCATCAAACCTGATCTTGAACATTGACAGGGATGGGGCAGCCACAGCTTCTCTGGGCACCCTGTGCCAGCCCCTCAGCACCCTCACAGGGAAGAATTTTTTCCTTACCTCTAATCTAAATCTCCCCTCTTTCAGTTTGAAGCGATTCCCCTTGTCCTGTCCCTACAGGCCCTTGTAAAAAGCCCCTCTACAGTTTCTTGTAGGCCCCTTTTAGCTGTTTGAAGACTATTATGAAGGTCTCCCTGAAGCTCTGTTTGCTCCAGGCTGAACAAGCCCAGCTCTCTCAGTCTTCACAGGAAAGGTTTACTTATTTCTTATTTTAATTATCCACTTGTATTTCTAGTATAAATTTCTATATATTTCCATCTTTGGAGATATTCAAGGCCCAGCTGGATAAGGTCCTCAGCAGCCTGCTCTAGTACACCCTGCTTTGAGTGGTAGGCTGGAGTGGATGACCTCCAAAGTCATTTACTAATGTTGATTATTCTGTGGTTCTCACTGATGCTCTTTTCAAATGCTATTCTTGACATTAGCCTGAAAGACTGCTTACAGGCAGAACATACAAGGGCTAATTGGTGTTATTTATTCATTTATTCAAAATCCTTTCTACCATTTGCCCTAACTTGGACAGGTTCATCATAAGATAATGACACAGATTTTCCGTAAAAGCGAGACTGAGATTTGAGGGATTTAGTTTGTAACCTTTTTGTGTTCAAATGCATGCAGGTCTGTAAATACTCCCTTACATCATACTGTGCTCTAACCTCACCTCTTCCTCCCTTGGCTCACTCACACACTGTTTGTGAAAGCTGTGTTTTCTAATCACCCTTAGTGCCTTTGGCTCAGAAGACAGAAGAACACTTGGAACTTAAGAGTCTTCCCAGTGCTGTGTAGGTGGCATCTCAGCATGCAAGATTTATTGGCTAAATTTCCAAGCTAAGAACAGTCCATGGTTCATGGATGTGGCCAGTGCATGCCTCCATGCAGTGATCTCAATGTGGGCACCCTTAAAAACAAACTAACAGAGCACTCTATGTGGCACCTAGGATTATTACATTCTCCTGCTGTCAAGAGATAAAACAGTAGGTGTACATTCTGTTTCAGCAGAATTTGGTTCCGGATAGCAGTACTGTAGGAGATACACAATGCTTAGCTCTATATATTTTGTATATATATTTACAGGCTAAGAAAGTTGGGGTTGTTCAGCCTGCACAAAGAGAAGCTGCGTGGAGACCACATAGCAGCCTTCCAGTATCTGAAGGGGGCCTATAAAGATGCTGGGGAGGGACTCCTCACCAGGGACTGTAGTGATAGGACAACGGGTGATGGGTTAAAACTTGAACAGGGGAAGTTCAGATTACATATAAGGAAGAAGTTCCTTACTGTGAGGTTGGTAAGGCACTTGAATGGGTTACCCAAAGAAGTTGTGAATGCTTCATCCCTGGCAGTGTTCAAGACCAGGTTGGACAGAGCCTTGGGTGACATGGTCTAGTGTGAGGTGCGCCTGTCCATGGCATGGGTGCTGGAACTGGATGATCTTAAGGTCCTCTCCAAACCAAACCATTCTATGTTTCTATGTAGTCAGTGCTGACTGCAGCAAGACTAGTAGGGGTAGGCAGATTTAAGTTCAGGGGGAATTAATGACAAACTAAGCTATTAATTTGTTATGATTTCTTGATGAATAATCCATTTACCCAACAGCCTTTTGAATACTAAACTGGCCACACTTCCAGCAATGGCACTGTGTTACTGTGGTGTGCTGGCCTTTACATTTTTTCTAGAAGGTTGCCCTCATTGTTCCATTTTTAAAGGCAAAAGAAATTTAGGCATGAAAATTGGCTTGTTCAGGATGGGAAGTTAAGCAGATATTTTGCCTTCCAATGTACTTCTAAAAATGCTGTAGGTCTCAGGCTAAGGTTAAAATCTTCCACCAAACCAGCGCTCAATATTTATCATGCAGAAGGATTAAATAAGAGTGTAGCTTCTCCTCACTTTCTAGATAGAATTTTAATTATTTCCAACTCACGTTCTAAGCAGTGACATTTGAAACATTTTATATTTAATAAGGAATTTGAATAAGCCACTGCATGCTTTGGAATGATATGAAGTGTTATGATCAATAAGTGAAGTTTACTTGGAAAATCTTTGTATAATTTAAGCTCTGGAGTTACTGTAGCATGCTTGTAACGTGGCTTTGCTCCCATCTATCAACAGAACAGGGAGGGGAGGCACAGAGGGAGACATTAGTGCTGCTGAGAGAGATATTGTTTACATAGCAAGTGTTAGTATTCCTAAATTCAAACACTGGAAGGAGGTGTTAATCTCCTCATAGTATTGTCCAAAAAATCAGAAAAGAGTGCAGTGGAACCAGCAGGCACTCTCTGATGAGTGATAAAAGTCCTTTATACCTAGGTCACAGTAGAAATCCTTTAAAACTGGGTGTTCGTGTTTAGTACAGACATACATAATATGCTCTATTCACACAAGCATTTCATTGTCTCTCAGACAAGGTACAGGCAATCCAGTGCTGCTGTTCCAATTGCAGGTGTGCTGAAAGGCCCGAGTGCCTCTTTTCTCCAGGATGTTTGTGTGAAGGAGCATATTTGAATCTGCTTAAGATTAGCTTGAAACACGGATGTTTTTTAATGTTGTGGCTCCCACTCCTTCCCCTCTGCCATCCCATTGTTGAATGAAGAAAGCAGTTAACATACTGGCAGTGTTCCACATCCTTGTATTCCAGGAATGAATCTGAATAGAAGGTGGGAGTGTTTGAATGCAGAAGCAAAATTCAAGGTAAAATTATCCTATAGTTTGTAGGTGATGGTCTGACAATCTGCTAGTATAAATAAGAGACTCTGTAGCATCCAAAATGCACTTGAATCTGAAATTTCTCCCTGATTATTTTGAAGTAATATTTCACTGGATAAACTTCTTAACAAGAGGTCTGTGGTTTGCATCTGGAGATGCAGGTGTCTGGGGACACCTCTGCCTAATCCAATCACCCTAGAATGCAGCATTAGTTTTCTACCCAAGGTTCAAGCCACAAATACGAGCTGATATTTAAAAGATTGTCAGCCTTGCAAGTTAAAGTGGTACTGAGTATGCGATGTGCTTTGTGTTCTACTCCTTTGCTGGCCTTTTAGATGGCAAATGGACTGTCTCTTGTTACTGTGGAAAATAAAAAAACAAGCTAACAAAAAAGATGAGTCAGATCATTTCCCTCTGGGCTTACATTTAAGCAGGTATTGGAGACTAATGGAATGTTTTAGTTGAGAAACCAGTTGGTTGTGTTGTGGAGGCACTTACAGTCCAAGTGTTTGTTTAAAAACCATCACCTTGCCCCCCCGCCCCATTGCATTATTTTCCATAGGGTAAAGATGTGGGGAATTGGATCTTGCGAACAGGATGCTCAGTCATTATTCGAAGGTCAGTAGGAGTTTGCAGTGGAAGGGTAGCATCAGAGCTGCTACAACAGATCTACATATCCAGACAAAATGTTCATTATTTCATTATTAGGGTAGAAAAATTCTTTTATCCTTCCTGCTGGTTATTCCGTTTCATGGTGCTGGTAATGGGGGCCTCAACTGCTGTTTCATGCTACATATTAATGTGACTTTGTCATTCATATTTTGTTTCCTATGTCAGTTATATTTTAAGGAGCCTCTGTCCCAACTCAACTACAGATGGGTCTAGATAAACTTCTTTTGTTTAAGAAAGTGGGACATGACAATGAAATCTATTTGTCCACCTTTAAAAATGTCAGATAAGCCCTACTCTAGAACAGTTGGTTGGTGCTTATCAATGGCAAGTAGACTGTGACCACCAGCTATTTTTCCATAGTAATCAACTTTTATTTTGAGTTTAATGTCTTATTCATTTAAATACACTTAACACCGAGTTTCTTAAGCATGGATGGAAACAGCAGTTTTGTTACTGACAAGTCAAGAGCACACATGGTAACACCGTGATAACTGACATACCTCACCCTTCTGTCTGAAAAATCATTACATTTTAAAGTGAAATAAAGGGCAGCTTTTGCTGGAAGGAAGCATTTTGCTGAAAAAAGAAGGAGTCTGGTAGGGGAAAAAAAGACATCTTTTCCTTTCCTATTACTTTTAAGAATTTGAAAATTAAGGTGTTTCTTTGCAAAGCCCGGGTTGGAGGAGAGCAATAGTTCTGCCTTCCAGAAATATCCTCTACACTGGCCCCATCCAGTCCTTCTCCTATCTTGCACTTGTCCCACCGTGACATTAGTTCTGAACCTCATTAATTTGTTGCTGTTTTTCTTTCTGCTTTCTTCACCATATCCTATACCTGTCCTTCATTTTAAAAAATACACAAATGTGTCTTTGTTTCCAAATCCTTCTCTCTATTCTCATTTTTATTATATATCTGTCACTTAACAAATGTCCACCTCCCTGTTTGGTTTACCTTCTGTATATAGAAAAAGGGATGAGTAATATTATTCTGCCTTGCAGTGGATGTATTCATCTAAGAAGGAGGAGAGGGAATAGAGTTTTTGAAGTCCATTCCAGGAGTTTGTAAGAAATGAGTTATACAGCATACTTTCTTATTAGATGTAACAGTCAAGTCGTGTTCCTACTTTTAAATGCAAGGAGGATAAACTTCTGTTAGGAATTTGGACAGTGTTTGCAGTATATCAAGAAGAGAGGAATATTTTTTCCATTATTGCAAGTATCCCTCTGCCCTTTTGTGTTCTCAGTAATCATGGACCAGTTGGAGAACAATCCCATTTAAAAAACCAAGACAATTTCCTGTTCCAGCATGGGGTATAAATGTAATTTCTCTGTCTGGCTTCTTGATTATAGTAACCTCCTCAGGCTAAATTGAAGGGCTTCTTGCTGGGGAACTAGGATTGAAGAGAAAAGCTCCTTCCCTTGCAGATACAGAACTCTTTCTTAGGCTGCATACAACAGAGAAACACTTGCTGTAGGGCCAGACTTTGGTGATTAGACTGTAGGAGGACAATTACATGGCAGATGTTTTTTGTATAGCAAATTCAAGCTTTATCAAAATCTGTTGTATTGTTTGTCCTCTTCTACCTGCAGCTCTAGGATGCCAGTCACTGTATTAGAAAAACCAGCAGCTGCATGATTTGTGCAGTTAATGAGCCTGCTTTTCTGTCTGTGGCTGATTGGTGTTAAGATAAGGTCCATGGTGTCTTAGCGACTGTCAGGGGAAAATTCATGGACCTTCAGGACATCTTCAGGACATACAGAGTTAGTATTTTTATAGTGACCGGAAGATTCAACCTTATGACCACTTCCCTAAGTACTTTGATTGTTCACCACTTCTGTCAAGATTTAATCCAGGGTGGGTCTTCATAGAATTGCTGTAGATGATTTCACATCACTCCTTTATTTCCTTGTCCCTTCTAGTGCCCGCCTTTTCTTTAATGATTCACACTTGTGTAATCCAGCTGTTATTCAGCTGAGCAGCACCTGGTGTTCCATCCCACTTTGTACAGCTCTCCACTTTGACTCTTCCCCTTATTTTAAATTTTAATCTCAAACACAGGTTTATTTCTTTCTCTTTGATGTTAATGAGCTTCATAAATGGATATCTGTATGTGGTTTGCTAATGTTTTTACATCACTGCTTGCTGTAATTTAAATTCAATTATACTTTATTTCATTTAACTGTCTGAAGGCTTTTACAGTAACTGTCCCATTTAGAGCTCTATTGCAGGGTATTATTGTTTGATAACACTGTCTTATTACCAATTTGTAAAAACAAGCTTTCTGCTTTTTTCTGTCTCTTACATTTCTGCACAGTGCAATGAATCGGCTTCAAGTGTGTTTGTATTAAATTAGCAGACTGTCTCTTTAAACAGACTGCTTTCTCTTGGAAGAAGTTTTCATCTCTTCTGGCAGCCTATTGTCACAGAGCTCTGAGATGTTAGACAAAAGACAATAGCACTACTGCAGTGGTCTGTGGTTTTCATGTCCCACTGAGAGTCTCTTATCTTGTAACTGGCTGACTTGTCTGCTCTGTTGCTCTGTATCATTTTATTTGTCATACCTAGTGCTGGAAGCCACCATCTAGAAGTAATTAGTGACTACTCACCCAGGCCATTTTATCTTTTGTTACTTGTAGCTCCCTTCTGTGGCTGTGCTGGTATTCTTTTCAAGATTACACTCATCTGATCCAAGACTGGATTTGAACCAGGCTTCCAGTACATCAAACATTTTTTCTCCTGACAGCCAGCATGTATCTTCCTCCAATCTATCACTCTCAATAGGTATTTCAGGTTTCAGCTACTGGTAGTTCCTGGTGTGAGCAATCGCTTCTAGTCTGTAAGTAAAGATTTAATGTGATAAACTTAATCTTAGCATTTTAGTGAACTCTTTCTGGTGAAAATCAAAGAAGTGCAAAACAAGGGACAGTGCATCAGGTTTCCAGGTAATAGAGACATCACTATTTAGCAGTTCTATATTTGTCAGCAGACTGAAGTACTGGTTGAATACAGCCATGAACAACTCAAGCCCAGTAACACCATCCATCTATCCCCCATTGAAAATGGTCTCAATGACACTGAAATCCTAAATATTTTTTTTTCTCACAGTTGGAAAGCAGAAAACTAGAGCGTGGCAGTGATCAGTGTTCATGTACACGCTTAAGGTATGGGGAATGTAAAGCATACAGGGAACTTGGGCAGACCTTCACCCTCAGACTTTGTGTGACCAGCTCTTTAGGTCACTGTAGTAGGTGTAGTATTTGTTTCCCATGTAATTACAGCTACAGTTAGGGCTAAGGCTAGGGTTAAGGGTACATCAATTTGTAAGGGAAAAGTTCCTGTAATAGTTCACGTTTGCCAGGTTTGTGCTGCTGCATATTCCAATATACCAAGTAGAATCATAGAATCATAGAATAGTTAGGGTTGGAAAGGACCTTAAGATTATGAAGTTCCAGCCCCCCCTGCCATGGGCAGGGACACCTCACACTAAACCATCTCACCCAAGGCCTCGTCCAACCTGGCCTTGAACACTGCCAGGGATGGAGCATTCACAACCTCCCTGGGCAACCCATTCCAGTGCCTCACCACCCTAACAGGAAAGAATTTCCTCCTTCTATCCAATCTAAACTTCCCCTGTTTAAGTTTTAACCCATTACCCCTTGTCCTACCACTACAGTCCCTAATGAAGAGTCCCTCCCCAGCATCCCTATAGTACACCTACACAGGTACTGAGTAACTTCAGAAGTAACCAAAACCTGAGGTACATCATATAAAAGAGTGCATGTTGGATGTTCAGCTTACAGTAGCAACAAAATGCTCTGATACCACATTCCCGGCTATGTCCTTGCTCTTCATGTTGTGTGACAGCACGATGGACATCTAAACCCACCCCCTTGATATCCAGGAATATTGGTCTGAAACACCAGATAACTGATTCTTTTGTAAGACTGTCCTCTGTAAAAATAGCTTTTCAGCTAGAGGGAACAACCTGATAGTACATAAATGAGGTAAAAGGTGATAACAATGGGTTCGTTAAGCACGCCTCTGAACTATATTGTTGTATTTGGAAATTTATGGAAGGATATTTCAGTAATAACCTATGGCTCCTCAGTATGCCTGAAAAATAGAGCTCTTTCAGGTGTACTTTTGAACAAAGCTTGAAGACTTGAACAGTTACCTATTAGATCAAGGACTAAGTCTCAAGTTGAAGTCACAATTTCCATGCACTGCCCCAGAGGTCAACAGATACTGAAAAACACTCCCTGTATTTTCTTCCCCTCTTGAGGTCTAGCTGAACCTGTGCTGATTGACTTTTAAGGGAGACAGTGGTTTTTTTTCTTACTCAGGCCTCTTCCTGAGGGGTGATTCAGTGACAGACTGAATTGTCATTCTGGGAATTTGGTTGGCATTGTGTCAGTTTTGCTTCACATCAATTTAGATAACTCTAGCTTATAATGTGTCTCTGCAATGGGATAGCTATATGATGTATATTAAATGGAAACAATATATGTAAATATATCCTGGTAAGCGTGGCAGCAAAATTAGGTAAATGTCAAGTGAAAAGCTCTTTCATGCCAATGAAGATGAGTATGTGCATACTGTGGGTTTTAACCCTCTGCCTCAGAGTCATATATTCACATGATAATGCATATGCAATTGCTTTCCTTGTGTGCAGAAATGCTCCTGAAATGAGTAGAGATTGAAGAACACAGATTTAAGGATTAGAACCTAAGATTTCTGGTAGCCCAATTTCTGTTTATTTTTCTGATAGCCATACTTAAAGAATTAAGTATTGACAAAATGCAATAGGCATCAGGCAACTCTGGACTCGGGTTCTATTCATCATTAGAATGTTTTGTTAATTTCTAGAATTAAATTCTTTTTGCAATGTTAAATAATCCAATTTGGAAGAAAGACAACCTTAATAACAGGTGTATCTGCTGTCAGATTCATATTGAAAAGCACCCAAATCTGGCCAAACTAAATAATATAAACTTCTAGCAGTTTTGCAGCTATGATCTTCAGTATATTTAATCCTTTCATAGCTCCCACTCGTGTCCAAACCACATGCTTATTGGAGAAAAGAAAGAATGTCTATGACTCATTCCCTGACATCTCTGTTACAGGACTGGAGTGTGCATGTGGAGTCATGCAGTCACCTTCTGCTTAGACTAAATTACAGTGAAGCACTGAAAATGAGGAGAAAATCTCCTAGGCTGGGTGCTTTTTGAGGGGAAAAAGAACCCTTCAAACTAAAGGAATGAGAGTAAACATACTGGAAGTCGGCAGATAAAATAGGTGTGTAGAGGAAGGAGCCTGTACCTAGTTTGGAGTGAGGAAGATGTGACAGCATCCTTGAGAGAAATATGGTAGGCGAAACATGTCTAGCTGGGGAAAATGGTTCTACATCAGTTATAATAGGGAATAAGTTGAAGGTCTCTTCAGTTAATTGATACTGACTGGGCAAAGAAAGAGTGGGGAGGAACCTGAATGGAATAACATGGACAAAGTGATATGGTGAGGAGACAAAGTAGGAGTTTGCAGTTTGTAAGAAACCACCTGATAGAAGGAGACAAACAAAAGAGCTGTGAGAGGGGAACTTAGCCTCACAATGGTAGGATGTTAACCACAACCAGAAAGAGTTTGTTGTTGTCTCTTTTTTGGAGAAGGATTTCTTTATTTTTGTTTAATTAATGAAATTAAAAAGGCAACAGAGTCCTGTAAAATATCTGTGATTACCAAGGGAAAAAATCAACTTCAGCCTTACAAACAGGATAGGAAGCTGCTGTTATCACTATTACTCAAAATCCTGAGGTCTGTGTGGTGGCTCTGAGTCCACCCCCAGAGATACCAGCTGATGTACAGACAACATTTCATATTTTTCTACTTACTTTAAAAATGCAAGATATTAAAGGTACTCCAGAGTTTAAAATGTTTTCGTAGTTTACAATTGAAACTTAATTTTCTTCTTTAGAAATGTATACTGCATTACTGCTTTGACTTGGCTACCTAACTTCCTTGCCATAAGATCTCTGTATCTGTTACCTACTGTAAGACTTGTGCTCACTTAGTGAACAAATACTCAATATCAGTCTTTATCATTTGGTGTGTACTACAGGCCTTACATGCTGCATGCTATTCAACCCCTTCTAGTGAAGATAGTTATCCATTTCCCCCCACACACACACCTTTGTAATCATGACAGAGTGTATCTAAATGCATCATAAATGGTAATGCACTTAGTATCATATGTGAAGAGTTTCCATTCAGGTTACTTCCAGTTGACAGATGGAGAGCCTTTTCACAGAGATGAAGGTTAAGAGTGCCATGTACTTGTAGGTGTCCACTGTGATACATCAATGATCTAGTTTTTAAGAGCTCTCTGCATTATATAGCCTATTATATGTTCAAAGCACAATTCAATTCCAACTGGAAATGCTCAGCTGTTGCACTGAGCAGACCAGAACTGCAAGGCAGGTACTCAAAAAATAAAGGAAAGAAAGTAGTAAGTGCTCAGCTATGAAAAGCTCAGTTTGAGTGACTTGCTTGTTAGTGCCCAAGCATTCTGTATCAGAGACAGGTGAAGATCCCGGTTTTCTAGGATCTGATCATACAACTGGCTTAAACTTGAAACTGCTCTTTCTTCTCATGCAATCTAATCTTTTTACTGAACTTTTTCTAATCTATCATTTTTCTTCTGATGCTCCTCTTCTCCATTAAGCATTTCTACTTCTCAACAAAGGACTTTCTTTTCAGGACTCATCACGTTCAGCAAAATGTGACTGTCACTGTATTTGAGACTCTGAGTAAATAAAGTGAACTAAGATTTGTAATGTTAATGGTAGTGTAGGAGACTGAAAATTTTAAGATAAAACATAACTATGGTATTAACACTCTATGAAAATCTGCAGGAGATCATAACTATAACTAAGTGGAAAGTATTGCTCATGGCAGGCGGTTGGAACTAGATGATCTTAAGGGCCTTTCCAACCCAAACTGTTCTATGATTTTATAATTCTATAATCACAGGTTTTGAATCCTGTTGTAAAAGGAAACACTGCTAGGTGAGAAAGACATCTAAATAAGAGTTGTCAATTACATCAATGGCTTGTCAGTTCAAGTCTCATAAACGTTGGAGATATGCCATAAGGGAGTTTTATTTTCATACCTCCAAAGAACAGCAATAGTAAAAATCTGTGAATGTTTCATATTACATCCTCAGATAAATGTATATTACCTCTCCTCCCATGTAACATTAATATTTGGAGACTATGAGGAAAAAAGATGACAGCTTAAGGAGCCTGAGAAAATTATGTGATGGACTGGTACCCACTTTATCGCTTCCTGCCTTCCTCCCATCTCTCTCTTTTTAACTTTCTGCTTCTCCTCCCTCCCTTGTGATGGCTTTGCAAGGCACTCTCCAGGACTGATATACAAAGGGGATAAAACCCCTGTGTCACAGCTGATAATCTTCTTTCTTGAGCAGAGGAGACCCATGTGGGCTATTAAATATTTTATATTAAAAATGTGTGTATATACACAATAAGTGTATGTTGTGTGTACATATTGTGCAATAAATGATTGACATATATATAAAAAATGCGAATCTTGGTCATCTAATCAAAGACTCATTGTTTCCTTATGACAGGAAAAAAGACTAGACAGAATAATTCAGTTAAACTTGTTACATGCATGCTTATTTTCTACCCCTTTTTCCTGCTGTTGTGCTGACCCTTCCTCTGCTCATTTGAGTCCTAATATCAATGGTCTCGTTCTGGTGTGTAATGGAGTCACTAGTATGTGGAGTCCTCTACAGGGAGATAGAAGATACTCATGTTGAAGTTTTCTTCTTCTAACCAGGATGTGCTATGAGTCACTTCCATTTGTTAACACACTTTTGCACTCTTGCTTTCTCTTCATTGTTCTGCAGCTCCATAATACATCTGAATTTATTATGTATGATACACTTTATGTGGATTAGGTACTAGTTCTTCTCTGTTAGCCCTAACACCAGTTTTGGTCTGCCTTTCTTTAACTACTGTATGCACTGGTGAGCTGTTCATAGCTGTGCCAGTTACAGCACATAGCTGTGCTGCTGTTACAGCTAAATCAAGTAAATCAAAGCTGCAGGTAAGTCAGAAAGAGTTCAGACAAAACAAGCCTAACAAGCCATAGTCCTGAGGTCGTGCAAGCTTGCAAAGCCTGTGGTTTTCCAAAGCCTGTTGTAAGTAATAGAAATACCATAATGCAGGACTAAAAAATAACATTAGATTGCTGAAAGTGGTATTACTCACAATACTGTTAAGGTAATTAACCCTGACCAAAGGGATAGCTAATACATGGGTGATATGGTTTACAGCGAGGTGTCCCTGCCCATGGCAGGGGGGTTGGACCTTGATATCTCAAGGTCCCTTCCAACCCTAAATATTCTATGATTCTGTTCTATTCTACACTACTGACACTGCCTTGGAGAGCTGAGATTAGCCAGCAGTAGCACTCCATTTATACAAGTAAAACATCTGTGATACCAGTTCCTGTATCCTTAATTTAGAATGTTCTCAACACAGTAAAAAGGATTACGCTATATTTTAGAGTAAGAACTACCATTATGAATCAGGCCTGTTGTCCATCTGCCTTGGCTAATAGCCAGTACCAGATGCTTCAGAAAGAAGTGTAAGAAACCCCAAGGTGGGCAATTATGGAATAACTTGCCCAAGCAGAAGACTTCTTCCTAATTCTCAACAGTTAAAGATTAGTTCTTTTCCTGTCACATGAAAGCTTATAAACCTTTTAAGTTTTAGGGGATTTTTTCTTCCTACCTGAGATAACTGTGGATGTCTTAAGTTTTCACATAAGTGTAAAGCTCTACTTAGAGTCCTAAGCTTTTGGCATCAGTGATTTCTTGTGGCAGGGAGTTCTATAGCTTAACTATGCAGTGTGATTAAAAAATAGAGTATTTTATGAAGTTCATTTTATTTGGCGCTTGCTGCATTTCAGTTTCACTGCATGTACCATTGCTCTGCTTTAATTAGCAAAGTAACCTCCATATTCCTCACTCACTCACACGTATTTCTGAGAACTATGTAGGGAAACTTAGACTCTGTATTTAAGCATCAAACTGAACAGATTTTTTTCCTTCTAGCTTTTAGTAGGTGTATGAAGATGAGGCACTCTGGTTTTTGGTACTGATTTTTAACAAATCTCAGTGAAGACGCTGAGATTCTCATTTACTCAGTTGAATTTACATTGTGTTTCAGTGTTCCTCTGCCTGGTGTATCAGCCCATGATTTCCCAGGCCAGTAGAAACAATGCTTTTCTCTAGGGCCAGTTCTCCAAATATGCTGGGAGTTTGGGAGCTCCTTATCTCTCTCTACTGGAGTCTTCATGAGGATGCTGTTGCACTGTAGATTATTTTCTTCTCCTCTCCTGTCTTATGGAAATACAATGAACTAGCAGGAGCCATCCCCTCTGTCTATGCAGCCTTGTTGCTGAAATTAAAAGACTAATAAACATTCCATGTCAAAACTTTCAGAGCTTCCCTTTTTTTTTCCACAAGATTTATTTCCTGGCATTTATGGTTTTGAAACCAAACTGATCTCGAAGCTGTTTGTCTGCTGCTGAAGCCCATTTCAATAAAAGGCAGTGATTTCGTATCAGCAGTATAGAACCCATATGCTACGACAGCCTGTCTTAAGTCACTTGCTTGGATGTACAGTGACTGATGGGAGCAGAAAACTGAGGAGAGCAGTGCCTGTTACTTGTTAAAATTCACTTGAAGAAGCAGGGACAATATGGAGCATGGCAGTTCTCCATCGAATTCAGACCTGTCATTTAGATTCTATTTTTCTGCTCTCTATAGTATGAAATAATGTTCCTAATGTTTTTTGGTTCCTACTGTGTTTTGGATCATCACTTTTTTTTTTTAAGGATTCATTTTAGAAGCTGAGTTTTCATTAACTTCAGTCTTCAGAAAGCAATTCTAGCCAGTCTTGTTTAAAGTGTATCTATGGGCAGAACTTGCCCCTGCAAAGTTTTGATGCAGCTTTACACAGGTAAAATAAAATCTATATTGTTGAAATTTATCCTGACTTTCCTATTTTGTTTGAATCCTACTGCTTGCAGTTGTCTTTAGAAATTGGACAGAATAATTCTGTTCAGCCTGGAGAGGAGAAGGTTTTAAGGAGACTTTATTGCTGCCTTTCAATACACAGAGGGGGCTTAGAAAAAAGACTTTAACCAAGGCTTGTAGTGACAAGACAAGGGGCAACAGTTCTAAACTGACATGGGGTAGACTTAGATTGGACATAAAGAAGCAACTATTTTAAAGTTAGGGTGCTGAGGCGCTGGCACAGGGTGCCCAGAGAAGCTGTGGCTGCCCCATCCCTGGCAGTGTTCAAGGCCAGGTTGGACACAGGGGCTTGGAGCAACCTGGTCTAATGGAAGGTATCCCTGCTCGTGGCAGGGGTTTGGAACTGAATGAGCTTTAAGGTCCCTTCCAACCCAAAAGATTCTGGGATTCTGTGATTTCATTTAATATTCATATTTTCACATTTTGCCTTGTTTATAAATAAGCTATTTCTTGGTGAACTGAAATAGATATATTAATGAACCTGAACTGTTTGTCTAAAGCTGGAGCATAGGGAGGGATGAGGAGTTCACTTTCCTGAAGCTTATTAATTTCAGTTTAAAAATGCATGAACAATTAGGCCTTTTGACAGCAGAAACCTGTGCAGTAAGCCACATGTGGCTTGGTGATGACTAATATTTGTTCCCTCAGAAGCACTTCTTGGAGGTTAGCCTTGATGAAAGTGGAAGGCTGAGAAGAAAGTAATAGGGAGAAGTTAGTGGGAAAAGAGCAAAGGGATTCTCAAATATCCGTTTAATTTTGCCTGAATGGGGTCTTACCCCTAAGTTTAGGATGTCTTCTACAATGGAAAAGATCTTTTCTGTCAGAATAGCAGTTTCTGCCCCAAAGGACTGTGTTCGCTCTTCTTTGAGAGTTTTAAATATCCCTGTTTTGAGCAGTTTACCAGATGGCCTCCACAGATTTCTTCTAACCTGAATTATTCTCTGACATGGGACAGTACTCAAGAACTATCGGTCATGGACATACCTTCATAAATAAAAGGTATGTAGTGAAATTGAAGGAACAAAAAAATATCTCCTTTCATTCTCAGCAAATCCCACATTACTTTCTCTCATAGGACAGAATATTTCCCACAGATCACTAGGAACTAGTAACCTGACTGCAATGTGACATAACAAAATTGCACAGTGTCATATGAAGATGGAGAGAAAGAAAAGCAGAGTGCTGCTGCTGCAGATGTGATGTCCAGCAGGAGAAAAATGGATCATGTATGACTTCTCCATTCTTTATAGCATTCAGCCTTTTCCCCACTGAATGGATTTTGAAATCTAAGAGCTAGTTGCAAGCTGTTTAATTTTCTGAACATAATGGGTGTTACAGAGATAAATGGATTCAAATAGCTCAGCAAGCTTTAGAAGAAAGCAGACAAGAAAAGAGAGTACTAAACACAAAGACACCTCTGTTTAAAAGGAGGAGCAACTCTGCTTAAAAATTGTCTTAAAACAAAGACTTTTGAAACCTCTACCTTTGCACAGGATTCCATAATTAAACCCCTGAATTTTGCGTTTCAGGTTAGTAAGGTTCTGATAACAAAGGAGCAGTAAAGGTGTTATTAATAAAGTTGTTTTCTCTTTGTAGTAGTAATCATGGTACGGCCAAATCCTTTTCATTAGTTCTTGGTATCATCAAACTGTGCATGGTTGAAAAAGCTGAGAAGACGTTGCTTTAATGGTAACTTTGAGTAGACTGCGAGAGGGAAAGTTCTTAAGAGGATTATTCAAGTGAGACTTCAAGCCTATTTTGTAGGGTCAAGGCTTCCTGAGCATTTAGTTATATTAATTTGTTAGGAAATAACTCCCATATTGCTGTTGACTTGCAGTTTTGTTACAGGTAAGACTGTGGAAAATACCCATTCTGCTCAGTGCTTTACTGTGAGTGTACTGGTATTGAGCTAATGCATCCAAAATTTTTGAGTGCTTCACTGCTTGTCAGTGCATGTGGTAATAATCCAGATTTTCACCTGTGTCTACCAGTCAGTCCATGTTTGCCCCAGTTGGATAGATTTCCTGTCAGATCCATCATTCAGATGTTGGATTATCACCACATAAATCACCTGGGGAAATCAGATCAAGCCAGAATGAAATTCACTGTGCCCATTAAGAACAGGTATCATCTCATAAAATACATGACATGTCAAAGTTGACATAATGTTCACTGAGAAAGGAGTATAGCCCATCCATTTACTAAATGGAATAAATCAAAAGAGGAAAAAGAGAATTAAATAGGCATCCCTGCTATCTTTTATGGAGCAAAGGTGACTTGAGTGTTAGTAGGTATAGAAGAGCTCCACTGCTTTTCACTGGTAATCCTTCACTCCCATACAAACCTCTTCTGACAGCTGATAACATCATCAAGTTACAGCAGTTTCAGCATCCTTCAGTCATGGCTGTCGAGCTATGAGCTCAGCTCCAGCTACTGGGCATTCCATAGGCACAGTCTAACTGCTTACCTAAACACTGGCAGGACTGAGTACATGATAATACAGACTCTTGCAGCATGATGTGTTCACCAACATTTACACTTGCTCACTTGTCACCTCTTTCTGGTGGGACTTCAGCTCTCCTTCATTAAAATCACTCCAAATGATATTTGTCTAATTGAAAGACTCTAGCAAATCTAGAATTTTGTCCAGAAATTGAATAGCAGGCAACAGGGATTCAGTTTGTGCTATTTTTTTTGCTCATGTGTGTATGATCTGCAGTAAATGAAGTTCTGGAAACAGGCTGGATATTGATCTCTCTTCTAAAGTTGATGTCTTAGCAATTAGACCATAATCATGTTCATTCTTCTAGCACTCATTCTGTTTCTCTCTGGGCCCTAGCTCTCATTTCTTCAGAGTAACGCAGCTGTAACTGAAGGGATAGAAGCTTTAGTAGCCATCTGCTTGGGTTGCTGGCTGCTTTGGGCTCCTCATCACAAGACACCTCTTATTTCCCAATTTCTGCATAGTGAAGGCTGTAGTATACTGGTTTAGGTTCAGAAGTGTAGAGTTCAGGCACATCAATGTGAGGCATTGTAGCACTCAACCAACTGGAAGCCTAGGGCCCTGTTTTTACTTCACTGTAAACCATTCTTAGCAATTTCTAGATTTGATAATACTTCATATTGCTATGTTTACTAAACTGATGTATTATCCTGATAACTGATGTGTTAACTGATGTATTATAATGTGCTTGATTTGTTCACCCATAACTAGCCCTTTGTCTCCATTTCCCTGGGAGTCACTCTTCTACTCCTTCTTGCATTTACTGTTCCTTCTTCAACATGCCTCTCTCAGTTGCAATTCCTTCTTTACCCTTCCAGACATTTCCTCTTCTTCATTACTTTGCTTTCCCTTTCTTTTTACTATTGGTATTTCTGCTTCTCTGTTTGCTGATCCTAGGAGATAATGAGCATCTCTTAGTGTCATGACTGCCCTGTGAAAAAGCTTTTTGGGGTTTGGTTCTTATTTGATATATAAAATCAACTCAGATTAACAAGGTCCAGATTTTAAGCGGTGCCTTTGACTATCAAAAGAATGTTAGTAAATGCCAATGAACAGTTTCAACTCTTCAGCTAAAGATGTTCTGATATATAGCTGAGGATCTGGTACATAACTTTAGGTAGATTTCTTTTTACGGTATATTTCAAAACATGTAATAAGAGTTGATGGAATTATTTGCTATTTGACATTTTATTAATGTGTTCCTTTTCTCCCAGTCATGGCTGCTCATTAGATGCTCCTGACTTCACTAAATTTTTTTGGTTTTCACACATGTATGTCCAGCAATCTGCACAGTTTCTGCTTCTGACAAAGGTCTTCAGGGTACTTGTTTCAGCTGCTAATGATGTACAACAGATCACTTCAGTCAGCTGCAGTGTTGTTTCTCTCCTTTCTAAAAAGGAAGGCCTTGTTAGAAAGCTGAAATTTTAAAAGCAGGAAAAGGGAGAGGATTAAAATAAGTGACAGTCATAACGAATGCTCGTGTTTCTGAATGTGTAACCCCCTTGCCCTTCTGCAAGCAGCCATTTACCAAAGAATCATATGCATAATAAACCTTTCTCATCATATTTTGGAACATAAAGGAATTGTAGCTGTGTTCTGACATGCTATAGATAGAACCAGACACAGCAAGACCCTCACTTTGTTTCAGAGCAGGCGTATTCCAAAGTCCAGTATATATAAATTGCAGGGCCAGTGCTGTAGCAACAACTAATCACGGATGGTTGCCAGGGTCTAGGAGACAGCTGCTGCAGAAGCTATAGGTGGAATGCTAGAAACTCTTGGGTTTCTGCAAGGAAAACACTTGAGAAAATTAGATACTGGAAGGTATCCAGGAAGGACAATGGAGAAGAAAATTGTAGAAGGATTTTTGAGAGGATAAGTTTTATTTGTTAAAAGTTAGTTTTTGTGGTTACTGAACCATTAGTGTGGAGTTCTGCGCTAAGGGATAATTAGGATCTTTTCTGCATTAGAATAAAAGGATATTGGATCTTTGCCAGCCTCTTCTGTATAGGTGCTACTGGAAAGGAACCTGAAGTAGGTGCCATGCCTGATCACAGACTAGCAGAATGATAATATATACTGATTAATAAAATGTTCAGATAGATTTCATGCGTTCCGAGTGGGAAGACAGCGCTGAATATTTTTTTCCATGTTGAATGACATTTTTGGTTTAGGAGCCCAAAGACTCCTTTAAAGACTCTGATTTGATTTCTGGGAGCCAGTGCTGCCTGTACCATTCAAGTCTGCAGGATTTTGTGTAGGAAGACACAGCTGGTAGGGAAATTTAGGAGGTGCAAAATGCTCTCCTTCTGCTGTCCCAGTAAGGTCAACGTAAGTGGATGTCAAATAGCTCAGATGATTACTTATCCTGGGGAGCTATTATAGGCGGTAGCCAGGATTAGACTTTCAGCTGAGAAGCTGCTTCTGAGAATCGGAAAATGAGGGATTATTTAGGTGAAAAGATAATGGCTGAAAAAGCATTATGAAAGTGGAGTGGGAGGAAAAAGGCCAGGGCTAGAGAGACAGAACTGAATAGATTAAAGGAGAATTGTTAAGAAAAAAGTGACATTGCAAAAAAATACGTATCTATGTTACTAAAAACATATGGAACTATTAAAACGGAACACTGCTCAGAAATCTGATTTATCCTGCTGCTCTCTCTGGTTTTGAGATAGCTGTTCTCCTCTGTTTCATTTTGAGAACAGCAGACTGTGCAAATAGTTTTTTAATAACTGTTTAAATTTAAACTTTCTAATCTAAAAGAAGAACATATTTCCTTTATGCAGCTTTAAAGCATTTAATGATTGATCTTCAAGTATGGATTGTAACCTATAGTGAGCATACCTCCAAATATGAGTCTTGTAATAAACTAGGTATACAGGCTGATTTGAGCAATCAACATTTTCAGGCCTCTTTATCACTGTGAACAGAAAATGAGGTTGTGATCCACCGATGAGGTAAATTAAGAAGGGATTAAAAAAAATAATATTTCTTTACACTAAAAAAACCCCAAACCAAAGCAACAAAGCAAGGAAAAGAAAAAAGAAAACCAAATCCCCAAGTAAAACGAACTTCCTTATAGCGTATGAATAAAATGATTGTTTACTGTAACTAGCGTTGATAAAAAGCCACCATATCTTAAGCAGTGAATAAAATATTTCCCTTATCAGAATGCATGGCAGTGATCTGTTTTTCTTGCTGTTGTGACTATCCAGAAGACAAATTCTCTTAATGCATCTATTTCTCTTTCCCAAACTCACATCAGTGTTGTAGTTTCCAGGTTCTGAGGTGCCCAGGGCAGACCTGACTCCAGTTCTCTGGGAATTACATTTCTGAGTATCCTCTGAGTTATATTTCTGAAGTGACCTCTATCTTATTTAGTAGCAGAGTAGGAAAGACCTTTCATTAAGTGCAGTACCCTGTCACTTTGTGTTGCACTTGTGAAAGAGCATCTGCTGTTCCTTCGTTCTCATTTGCTTTGCACTAGTGGTTAAGGAGATCAGAACTATCCCAGATTGATTGCTTCTCCTTTTCGGTGAATACGTTATAAGGTCATCCTGATCCTGCAGAAGGGGGTAAAGAAAGAAGCAAAAATGCATGATCTTGGTGAATGCTGAAAAAGCTGCACTTTCCTTTTATTTTCCATGCAGAGTGCTTCTGTGTGTTAAAGGATTCATACAGATGGCCATGAATGTTTGTTCTTGCAGAATCGGTTGTTCATGAATATTTCCATATGGCTACATTGTACAAGTACTCTTTACTTGTATTTATGCTCACTACTGAAAATCAGCACTGAATTTCAGTGATGTGTAAGAGTGAACTACATGTGAGGCCAGACCTTAGGAAATAAAACCCATTCATTGTTCTGTGTAACACTTAGTGGGTATCAGCATGAAGATACATGGAAAAAATCACTTTAGGTTTGGATATGGTTTGCGGAGGACAATGCAACAGATTCCATAACAAAATAGGATTTTGTGAGCCATGAGGAATCTTTACAAGCCATAAAGGAGACAGCAAAGAGGCAATTTCTTTGAAGTATGTAGACTTAATGGTATCTGTAATGTCAGTGTGAATTATTAGAGCAATTCTGCCCTGATGGCAATATGGAAGTTAGAGGGGGGAGCATGCAAATTGAAATGTTGTAAGAATTAAAATATAAACACTTGGAAATCTTATCATTCACAGTGTACCAGATGAAATGTTACTCTGTGGAAATGCTACTCCAGTACCAAAACATCTGCTGGAGTCCTTCAAAAAACATAATTAGGCAATTAAAAGCAGAAAAGAAATGGTGTATTGGGATCAGACAAGCTGCTTTCAGAACAGGAATTTGATTCCTTCCAAAGGCAATGGGAGATTTAGCAGTCTAAGATAAATCCTGTCAGATTTTCCTTCTCCAAGAATCTTTTTCAGTATTTGGGTTCTTTACTGATAGGTCACTACATTAAGGTCGATACCTCTGATGTAAAGGACAATAATAGTTTTTAATTTACCTTAATGATTCTATTTAGAAATGATGCAAAAGACTCAAAGCAAAGTGACCTGCTCAGGATCTCATAGAAATCAATGGCAATGATGGGAATAGGTATCGTATTATGGGATTAGCAGTTGTCTGCTCTAACTCTGAATATGTCTTTGAATCCAAAATTATGATAAATGCTGGAACTATGGAATTACAAAATAGTCTTCCAGCATTTATTCTTGGTTTTACTTCCCTAAAAAAAGACCTGAAATAGCAAGGGAAAGGAAAGTACTCTGGCAATCTGTGTAAGTAGCATTGTCAAGATGAGCACACTGCAGATTTTTCTCCTTCAGACTTGGAAGATGTTTCACAATGACAACGAGAAGCTAGGACATTTTTCATAGCCTGCAGGAGAATAAGATTTGAGGAATTCTTGTACTGCTATTATATGAGCCATGGCTCTAGATCTCAGACAAAACGCAATTTACTTAGAACTTTGTGGTCAATTTGTCCCACCTTTAATGGGCATAAACAATATGCCAGGAAATATTCGTTACATGAAACAAATGTGCTATAAAAATGCCCCAAACAGTATGACATCATTTGATTTCCCAGTTTACTGGAGGCTTTACCCGTTGTGATCAAGATCCTTTCAGAGAAGGAGATATTTGATCATGTCTACATGAGTTAGTCTGCAGAAAAACTTCATTCCTTAATTTTAACTGAATTAGGAAGGGATCCATTGTAGTGATAGTGGTTTAAGGTCTATACTAAACCAGTAATTATGGTCCTATCCAGTATGTCTATCCTTTGGACATCTAAGTATACGGAGTGAGTGGGAACGTGGAGTTAGAGTTCAGAAGAATGGGATGTGTGATAGGAGAACAGTGTAAGGAGAAGCATGGCTTTTGAGCAGATGTATATATGTAGGGGAAGATGCCTGATGGAGGGGTGTTTCTTTCCATATCCATGCAACCTTGCAGACAGCTGAGACATGGTTTTGCTCTTAAATAAGTTATTTTAGGAGTTCTCTGATATATTTCAAAACGGAGCAATAGAACAGAAATAAAGAAAAGTGGAGGATTATAGAAGCACAGAATGGTCTGGGTTAGAAAGGACCTTAAGATCATGTAGTTCCAATCCTCTGCCATGGGCAGGGATGCCTCACACTAGATGATGTTGCCCAAGTCTCTGTCCAGCCTGGCCTTGAGCACTGCCAAAGATGGAGCATTTACAACCTATGCGAATACATTGTTAGTTACTGGACATTTTCAACATAATTTCTAAGATGAAAAAGACATTTAAAGCACATCTTTTCATAAAGATATTGCTTAGCTTGAAAGAGTTGTTGATTTTGGTTTTTATTGTTTCCTCTTCATACCCCGAGGGAAATAAATTAAACTCCCTGTCTTTTTCTCGCAAAACTTCTTAGTTTCATTTTTCAAGCTGATTTTTTGATTTGGAAAAGAATGGGTTTGAAAATATTTTTTATTATTATCATTATAAAAATGCCAGCTAGTTACAAAGAAATTCCCCTGAAATGGGGGGAAGGACCCAAACCATTTTTCAAACATCTTTGATTATTTCCCAGACTATACTTTTGGAGAACACAGAAAAATGACACAAATGTAGAAAATAATAATCTCAGTTGTCTAAAGTGAATGGGGATTGACACGTCTGAATACTGGGGAGATTGTTTTTATTGTTTTCCACAGCATCCTTCTGAAAAGGAAGCTTCACTATGTTATCAGCTTGGATACCAAATATATATAGAGCTTGCTAACCAGCTGCAAGTTTAACATTTTAAAGGAAAATGTTGGTTTTCTTCTGCACCTCAGCTTTTTCAATACCATTCAATAGCTGTGGACAGAACATGCTCTCAAATGTATATACTGCTGGGTAGATTTTATATATGCCTGTGGAATGTAATTCTTCGAGAACATAACACCTTGACACTGATAGCAATGACTTCATTTTTAACCTCAGAGTATAGCTATAAAACTTCATAGTTAGGATTTTTTTAGTGGCTGTTTCATACACTTAATACAATAATTTTTATTATTGCTGCAGGAAATCCAGCAGGTAGGTGTTTATGCCACATTGCAGTGTTGGAGTTTCATTTTTTAAGCTGTCTGCATTGCACACTTCACTGTAGGGCATCCTGTCTTTAATGAGCTAGCCTAGATATTGGAAACAAACTGCAGCGCATCAGAACTCAGTAAATTAACCCATGCATAACTCTGTGTGGTTAGACTGTAGGCCAGTGGAAATGCAGTAAAAAGGATTCCAGTTGAGAGTAACAGCTCTAGAGTCTGTAGGTGTTAGTGGATGTGAAGGTAAGTGGTATTAATAGCTACAGTACTTGCCAGGGTGGTCATGGCAGTGTTGCTGTTAATAATAATTACTTCTGATTACAGTTACAACAGCAATACTGTTTGTGCATGCAGTAGAACAGATTGCACAAGGATCCTGTCCAAGAATGGCTATAAGCTGAGGAACAAGGAAGCTTTGAAGCAGATAACCAGTTCAAGGAGTGCTGATTGCTCTGGTACTGGGAGAGCCGGGCTGATGACCACACCAGAATGGTGATGGCAGTAGCAAGTTCATGGAGGGTGTTAGCAGTGTCAGACATTACAATCGTGCTGGCTGTGGCACTAGCAAATGCAGGATACCATGCACAGAGATGCCATGACTATTTTTCCCTAAATTTTTGCCTCGCTGTCCTCTACCTTCCCTCTTCACTACTGGAAGAGATTATACATTTCCCATTAATCACTTTTGATGTGCACTTGGCTTCTTATCTGTGAGAATAGGTTTCTTAGAGGATGCACCAACTCCTGCTTGCACGAGATTTCAAAGCATATTCACCAAATGTCTTTCAGATAAGAGAGAAATTTGACAGACTAATACTGCAACCATTTTTCTTTGCCACTTGAGGCCTGCAATCTCTATAATAGGGAAATACTTAAAACATTTTAATGACCACTGTGAGCCTCCTTTTACCTGCTTCTGATTTTCTCATCACCACACTTAAATTCTGCTACATAAGTATACCATTAAAACAAATGCTTTTCTGACATAATGTTAGAAACACATTTCTCTTAAGGAGATTTGCCTTATTTGACTAAAGCAAATATTTTATTGCCTTCCCATACTTTCTGGAACAGTAAAATAACCACTCCAGAAAAACGTGAGGAGTTTTGCTAAATGCTTATTTTACTACACAAATGTAACTCAGTGCTTTCTGTCAGAAGTTTTTATTGTATGATTTGAACTGAAGTGGATTAACTGAAATAAAGATAAGTCAATTCCACACTAAAAACCAATTGCTTGATGATATTGAACTGAAAATGTTTATCTTTCTGCCAGTGCATTTTTAAGTAAGCTTGGTTAAAAAAAAAATCAGTGCAATAACTGGAAGTGAAACCACCTTATGAAGTCTATATAACATTAGCAAGGGAAGAGTCCCAACATTTTCTGCTCTATCACAAGCAGAATTGGAGCCTGGTAGTATTTTTATTTATCATAAATTCATAGCATCTGATATCCTGCAATTCCAGGAAGACTGTTGGGCTTCATTATCTGAAAGTATGTTTCCAGCCTTGTAAAGAAATGTTTGGAAATCTGTATCTCAAATACCAAACAAAAAAGCCCATCAAAAAACTTCAAAGTAAATCTATATTTTATTTTTCTATGTATTGCATGACTTTAAAGTTTCAAAACTTCTAAGGCTTTATTTGAGACATTCAATGATAATGACAATAAAACTTACACTGAGGACTGAGTTATTTCTTAGGCAACACTGAGAGTATAAGGGAGCACATGGAAATATGTTGTTGTGAATGTTATCTTTCCATGGAGTTCGAAAACAAAGGTTCCAATTTTAGCTGCCCAGGAGGCCAGATAAATATGTAAATTCTGAGGCCAGAAGGGAATGTTTTCTTTTTCTCTAGCCAGATCTTGAGGATATAAAAGCTGTAGAACTTTTTCAAAAGTAGGAATTAAGCTGCTTTTCTAAAAACTGCATTGAATCTGACTTTAGACATACCATGAAGCTGCAAATCCTCATCCCCTGATAAATTACTCCAGCTTTTAATTACTCTCCTTGCTAAAAAAAGCTGTCTCATTTCAAGACTTCATCTGGTTCCCCTTTCCTGATATTGGATGTTATACCTTTCCCAGTATGCTTAAAAGCACCACCTGGCCCAGCGATTTAACAGTACTTTATGTGTAAGTGACAAGTTTAAAGCAAAGGCATAAAAGCATGCAAAGGTTGTAAGCCACAGTTAGAAGCCAAAGAAGTAGGCAGGTGGAAGGATAACTAAGCAAATGTAGCTCATTTCACACATAGGGAAGGGTAGAGAAATAGCACCCTCTCTAGACATCATGTTCTCACTGATAGCTCTTGGCTAAATGTGCATTAAATTTGGTTGCTATTAGAGGGCTCAAGCTAATGACCATGGAGCTGTCTTGTCACAGCTAGAAAGGAGGTTTTACTTCAAACATACCATACAGAAAACATTCCTTAGGCTAAGCAGAACACAGAACTTCCTAGAGAACCCTTGCTTTTGGCTATTTGTCAGGTCTTATCCTCAGCCTTTTATTGCTTTGGCTCTTGCCTGCACAGTATGGACGGAGGATGAAGCTCAGCAGCTGTGCATTAAGCAGTTTTCATTGATCTGTCCTTCTCTTTACAGTCTTCCTCTGGAACCATCCCCAGGGCACGTTACTAATTGTTTGCCCTTTACTTTGGGACTATTGGATTAATGGTATTATATAATTGCCATTTCTTCATCATTAATACCATAATGGTGTGATGAATTTTATAGTCAAACAGTCCTTGGCTCTCACTATGGGGATAAGAAAATCTTCCCATTTGATAATAAATTATGCTCTTCTCTTTCACCAGTCTTATCAAATGGTTTTGTTTCTCTGCTTTTGCAGGCTTCCTGAGCACATCCTAAATTGTGAAATGGTACAGTGTGATGAGATGGCAACAATACCTTCAGGTTCTCCAGATGCACTTACCTCCGGTTATTATGAGGCCTGGAAGTATAACTGTCAGCAAAATAGATATCAATAGGTAGTTCCAAATTACACAGCAAGATATTCTGAGGGTATATTACAGAATCGATTCTAGATGCTTTCTACTTGCATGCTTTTTTATGCTTCTAGTAACATGTCCAAACACTTGGACTACAGAAAACTCAGGAAAGCTGACTTCAAAGTGCACAAAAATCTCATCTACCCTTGAGGCAGGCAGAGGTGATCTATCTTGTCTCCCTCATATTCATCATGGGATTAAAGACAGATGGCAAAATGGAGTGCAAAGTACCTGCAGTTGGCTCCATTCAGAAAGCAAGTAAAATCATAAAATCATAGAATGGTTTGGTTTGGAAAGGACCTTAAGGTCACCTATTTCCAACCCCCTACCATGGGCAGGGACACCTCACACTAGATCATGTCACCCAAGGCTCTGTCCAGCCTGCTTTTGGACACTGCTGTGGATGGAGCATTCACAGCTTCCCTGGGCAACCCATTCCAGTGCCTCACCACCCTCACAGTAACGAACTTCTTCCTTATATCTAACCTGCACTTCCCCTGTTTAAGTTTGAATCCATCACCCCTTGTCCTATTGCTACAGTGCCTGATGAAGAGTCCCTCTCCAGCATGCTTGTAGCCCCCTTCAGATACTGGAAGGCTGCTATGAGGTCTCCACATAGCTTCTCTTCTCCAAGCTGACAGCCCCAACTTTCTCAACCTGTCTCCATATCGGAGTAACTGAAACTTGGGTAATTTATAAAGAAAAGCTAGCACTCAGAGGTAATCACTGAGAATTACCAAGCAGCTACAGAGTGTTCCAGCAAATGTATAGTGCAGCGCTATTGTCTTTGACCAAACTCAAGGCCACTCCTGCCCAGAAATGAAGATCCAGCATATCTGTGTTGCTACTCTCCACTCATACAACATGGTTGTGAACGGTAGTGACCATTTGGATTTAATTAGAGTAAGAAATGATACATAGTAGATGCTGTCCTATTTATTATGGTCTTTTCCTAGTGAAGAATTACTATTGATCTTGCCCCTGAGCAAGAGGATTTCTGGACCCTTCATTTAAAGTTGCAGAGTTACAGGAAATAGATACATTGCCCATGCTGCAGAGGTGGCAGGGTAATTTGTCAATTAGGAATAATCAGTTCTAGAATGACTTTTATGTCTGTGCTTTTTCTGAAACTTCTTTAATTAGTTCTGAGTTCATCCATATATCAGTTGTGGCAAAAGATACAAACCATCCCATGTGTAGATCTTGGAATGAGATGAAATGCAGTTTGTATTGGACTTAAAGAGTGGGGAATCCTGAATTTTACAGTCAAAACATGCTTGCAAAGTGTTTCTTTTAATTTTTAATCTTGTATTTGAAAATGTGGTTGGTGCTACACTGGCAGCCTTGGATACAGAAACTCTCTGTTTATCTCCTGAACGGGTATTATAGGGCTTGACAGCTTGACAGTTTCAGCCTTTGCCAATATGCCTCAGTCTCACTGAGAGGAGGAGATCACATCTGGTCACGGGGAGGATGAAGGACATGCCAAAGGCTGCCAGCCCCTGGCTTCTGGGTTATTTTGTCCAGTCTTTGAGGTCATTTCCTAGTGAAAGGTCATATAACATGGCCAAAGAACATTGCATCATCAATTCTGAATGGGGTTTATCCCTGCAGGTATTTAAAGACCTTAACTGTGGTCAGCCTACTTTGTTCCTAAATGGAAAAACATCAGAGCTTTGCTGTCTTGCTCTCCAAAAAACAAGACTGAGCAGGTAGATCTCTAAGTAGAACTACTAAATCTGCTACTTTTCTCACATTATTCTATTCCTGATTTAAAGACAGGACTGAGAAGGGAAATACTTTTTCCTTCCATTTTAAAAAATAACATCAAGTATTAATGCCTCATATTTTTTAAAGGTTTATGTTTAAATTTTGCATGTTTTCTATGAATTATAATTTATTGTTCAGTAAGTTTAAATTATGCAACAAATAAAATGACGACAAATGAAAAGACAGACATATAGGAACTGAAATGCTTCCCTGACAGCCAGGCATTTTTGGGGCTTGTTACTTTAGTCCTGATCCTTCTGTCTGTCACTAAAAAGGAGTTTCCCATTTTTGTCTTAGGGCTGGCTTGTCGTGCTTCATTCCCTGAGCATCCCACTATAAGTGATTTTGCTATATTTATCCACATGCTGCAAGAAATCCTAAAATGTAAAATAATATGTGGAAGGATTTTTAAAAGCAGACTTCTGAGCAAATACCCCAGTGAAAACAGGACATTTTAAAGAAGATTCAAATGTATGCACAACAAAGCATTAGAAAGCCTAAAGGTAAATAATCATTTTACATGTAATGCCTCAGTGGTACTCTTGATAAAAGGCGTTACCATGAAATGAAAACTAATTCAGGTATTTTCTAAAATTTTGAAAGCTTCCCCATTACCTTTAAATGTGGAATATCAGCAGAATACCAGCTAAGAAATTTGGGGCTGTTCAGCCTGGATAAGAGAAGATGCATGATGACCTCAGAGCAACCTTCCAGTACATGAGGAGGGCCTACAAGGATGCTGGGGAGGGACTCTTCATCAGGCACTGGAGCAATACAACAAGGGGGAATGGGCTCAGACTGAAACAGGGGAAGTTCAGATTAGAGATAAGGAAGTTCTTCCCTGTTAGGGTGGTGAAGCACTGGAAGGGGTTGCCCAAAGAAGTGGTAAATGCTTCATTCCTGGCGGTGTCCAAGAGCAGGTTGGACAGAGCCTTGGGTGACGTGGTCTAGTGTGAGGTGTCTCTGCCCATGGCAGGGGGTTGGAACTGGATAATCTCAAGGTCCTTTCCAACCCAAACCAGTCTGTGATTTTGTGAACGTGAAAGGTCCTGTGTGGTGTTTTAGATTTGAATGGTAAGCAGTTCTTCGTTCTGTAGTGCCAAAGGGAAGAAAGCCAGTCTGCCAAATTCTGTTCCTTGATCTTTCTAACTCACTGTAAAGCCTTCACCAGGTTATTCTTTCTTTTTCTTTGCACCTCTGTAATAGAGATAGTAATTATCTACCTCTTATTTGGTTTGCTGAGTTTATGATATTTGTGGTAATGAATTTACATAAACCATACTAGTTAAAGTGGTATGAAAAGTGTAGTTTGTATCAACACATCTGATGTATTTATACTTGTATAAACTGCCTAAACCTGCTTCAAGGACTGCGTGATGTTCTCACTTGGCTTTGCCTTTTAGTTTGGAAATAGACAGTGACTGAAGGAGTAACTACTGATTTCATTAGCATTACATCTCCTAAAAACTCTTGCGAGAGAAGGGAGACTAAGACACATGCTCTTGCCCATTCCTGCCAGGATATCAAGGGGCATTGCTGTACTTCTGTGGGCTTTTTTTTCAAACAGATGAGGCTTTAAATATTTAACTTTTACGATCAATATTTCATATTGGTCTCATGCACTCTGTCCTCCTTCAGTTTCTTTCTACCCCTCTTTGTTTCCTCCTTTAATGTGTGTGTCGGCTTTCTCTTGTTATCTTCCCTCCAGTAACCTGAGGGGTTTTTTTTCACTTGGTGCTTGACATACTGCTTTGGGTTGACCTTATAGCCTCTCCTAGCAAAAGATCTGTGAGACTGACATGTGTTCTGGGAAGACATTTGTATCACTGATGAAATTCTTATGGGATTATCTTAAAAAGATAGTGTATGAAAACTGGGATAAGGATGTGTCCAAGCTCTGCAGAACAACTGAAACAAGAGGAAAGGGAGCCTGATATATAGAAATACAATTACCCAGCACTGCAGCAGAGCCTAAGAGGTGCTAATATTACCAAATATATTTAATTGGAAAAGGGAATATGGAATAGCAGGTGGTTTTCGCTAAAGCAGAGCTACAACACAATGTACTCCAGTCTCCCAGTTTATATTTTTCCAACTCAGTTCTTGTCCAACAAATCAAAAGTAGATTTGGCTTTAATTATTCTGTAGGCTTTAGATCCTGTCTATAGTTACAGCTGCATACACTATTAAAATAACATGATTTTCCTAATTGTGGCAGAGGACTAGAATGGCAGGAGTAGGAGGAAGTTTCTCCTCCTTTTCCCTGCTCTAATCCAGGTGACATTCACTGGCAACACTTTTCTTCTTTCAGAGGTTGGTGAACCTCCACTGATCTGTTAATTTTATATTTTCCCCTACACTCTGACCTGGCTGGTCATAATTCGACTAGGACTAAGAATTCATAAACAGTGGGCTCTTCTGTATCCCATGTTGCAACTATAGCAGTAAAACACTATATCCTTTCTGATTACTTCTGTCTTTTCTTGGAATAAGAGATTGTGTACAGAATTGATGGACTTAAAGAGACAGACATATAAACATCAGGACATGGCTCACCAGTTAATTCAAAACCACTATTGTATATATGTGTGTTCTCAGAAAGATGTCCTAGTAACCTCCTTTACAGTACAAAAGTTGTTTCTTGTATTCAGCTTACATCCATAATTATTTACATTTATTAAAGGGGTGGATATATTTGTATGTACACCATTTACATATGTCAACCCATTGTATACTTCCAACATTGAGGTAGTTTTCAAACTATCTCGGGTCCCTACTTTTTGCTCTTCCTTCATAACCTTTGCAGTTTTATTATAGGGTTTTTCATTTAATAGCGTAAGGGTAAGTCTTTTTTTCCACTTGTCCTGGTTTCAGCTGGGATAGAGTTATAACAAGTTTACAGTTTTAACCACGGCACCATTCATCTGAGGCCCTCTCACTGAAGTTTTAGCTACAGTTAGAGCACTTATTTTTCAGTATAGTTCAAGAGTTACTCTGTCTTACTATTCTACTCAGGAGTTCTGTTTCCTGAGAATCACAATCCGCAGTATCTTTAACAAAAGGAATAAGGATGTGGAGACAGACAAAGTGGGCGATTTTGCACGTAACATTTAATTTACTGACAGTTGAATCTCTTTTGTAAAAGATACAAGAACACAACTGCCATTGAATAGAAATTCTTAACTTCCTTTTGTCTACCAGCTTATATTATTAAGCAAAGAGGATGGTACAAGGGGATGTAAATGTACCTCAACTTGTAATAGATTTATTCTGCACTGGTCATTTGTGTCCTCTTTAGAGGACCATAAATTCTACAATGAGGTAGAATTAGGATTATTATGTTATTTTTTATGTTATATTTAAGGTACATTGCAAATTAGTAATGCTTGGGAAGTTTACTAAAAATCTGAGAATATGTAGTAGGAAATTGTGTTCTCAAATAACGATACGTTATGAAAGCATCCACCTTATTCCCTGTCACAAGGGAGGCAGAGTAAACCAGAACCTGTAGCAGATCTGGAGACTGGTGTTTGTTTAAGAACCAGTAAGTTTAGTGCTTTTAATCTATTTGATTATATCACTCGCTCACTCCCATCCCAGCATTAATTTCCCAAGGGCTTCACTTCCCTGTTCCTAGCAGGGAGATCACAGCCAATCCAGGAAGGCTGGGCGGAAAGTTGTGTCAGTTTGTGCAGTGCAGCTGCTCACAGTTACCAGACTTAGGTATTATTGGTTAGCATCTCCCAGCATTTGCCTTCATACGCTCCCTGGTCTGCAGGGTTTTTCCCCACTTCTAAGCATGTTTCAGCATAAAAAGGACATGGAACTGTTGGAACAAGTCCAGAGAAGGGCCACGAGGATGACCAGGGGACTGAAGCACCTCCCATATGAAAGTAGGCTGAGAAAGTTGGGGCTGTTCAGCCTGGAGAAGAGAAGGCTGCGTGGAGACCTCAGAGCAGCCTTCCAGTATCTGAAGGGGGCCTATAGGGATGCTGGGGATGGACTCTTCATTAGGGACTGTAGTGATAGGACAAGGGGTAATGGGTTAAAACTTAAACAGGGGAAGTTTAGACTGGATATAAGCAAGAAGTTCTTTACTGTGAGTATGCTGAGGCACTGGAATGGGTTGCCCAGGGAGATTGTGAATGCTCCATCCCTGGCAGTGTTCAAGGCCGGGTTGGACAAGGCCTTGGCTGATATAGTTTAGAGCAAGGTGTCCCTGCCCATGGCAGGGGGGTTGGAACTTGATGATCTTAAGGTCCTTTCCAATCCTAACTATTCTATGATTTTATGATTCCTCCAGCCAGGATCTTCATCTTCTTTCCAGGCCTGCTACTTTGAGACCATTCCTGTCTGGGAACACAATCTAAATACCTTGTTATGCAGAAGCACAGTGTGCGATCAGCCTCCTAAGTGATGGTTCTCTCAAGTGTCTGTTTTAGAGGATTCAAGATGTGCCATTTCTTTATTCCACTGCTAACAGAATCTACAACAAACCTGTAACAGTTGCAGCAAGTAAGTGTTATGCTTCTGCTTGAGAGTTTGAAACTTCATTTTCAGACATTCACCCCCCCACACATATACCCAGCTGTCTGCTGCCTGTTACTGAAGTATTGAAGCGTTTTTGAAGCAATTTATTGAAGCAATTGAAGTATTATTGGCTTACGACGTTCATCTGCTCATGAAACATCCAAATGGTGCCACTGTAGTTTAGTGTTGTGCATTGCCTACAACTACAATCCAGCCAGCAGTTTGGAGTATTATACACCAGCCACGAGGAGCTTTAGATGCAAGCAGGTCAAAACTCTTTCCAGATAGAGTGGAACTGTACTTATACATTTTCTGGATAAGTCCAGGCAGAATGTGTTCTACATCTAATCTTTAGGAAGTTATCACCATGATATAATGACAGTAGTGACAGCAGCAGCCAGTTAAATCTATTCTGGTACAATGCAAATACACCTCTGGGAGATTGTACAAAAGGTCAGAGCTTGCTTTGTTTAATTCTTTCAGATGGGATGGCTGAAGTGTAAAGTCATGGGGGAGGACTGAGCTCAGATAAATGGGAAGATGGATTATGAGCATGAATTAGAATAATTATTATATGTGATGGAAAGATAAGTGTCAAAGACTAACATATACCAGTTTTCCCCTTTTTTGTTTTCCCTTCCTTTTTTGTCACTATGATCCCTTTTATCACTGTTGTCTCCTTCATCCTCTTGGTTTCTAATGATCTCTACCTTCTATAGGTAACTTACTATTCCTTGGTTTTACAGTTCAGTTTCCAGTTGTTATTTTTGCTCTCCTCAACATAGCCCTTTTAGATGCCCTCATCTTTCTTTGTCAGTCTTGTGGTTTTCCAGTTTTTCATCCTCATTACTTCCTTCTCTCTAGCCTCTGGCTTCCACTTCACATCTTCTGTCAAAAATACTACATATTTTTGATAGATCACCACTTATTTCTTTCTTAATCCTATCCTGTCATTTTATTGCTGACTGAGATTGGCTTTCAGCTCACTTACCATCATCATAAAGTGATTTGCCCTAGGGGCTCAGATCATAGAAAGTGCCATCCTGGGCAGAAAAATGGCTATGTTGAAATGGCACCTTCTTGCCCAGCAAAGCTGCTACCTTCCTCTATCAGTTTCATATGTTGATGTGAGTAATAGGCATATGTTCCTGCATATTATCACTGCAGAGCCATCACCCATGGCAATAAGGAGAACCTTCTACAATGCACAGTTCTGGAAGCACTGGGTTTGGGCTGGTCAGACAGACCTGAGCTTAAATTCTCATGTGGCAGGTTGATATAGGTGTTGTTGAAGGCCTGTTTTGGCCAGTTGTGCCCTTTATTGCTAGTAGTAATGCAGGGAATGAAGAAAGGACCTTGTCCTGACTATTGGATTAGCAAAAGAAGCAGGTTAAGAAAGACATTCTTTTAGCTGCAAACTGAGTGCATCTGAAATCAAGGAAGCATAATAAACACAGAAGCCTACAGAGGCACTTTTACGCTGCCACTCTGCAGCACAGAACTGCAATTTAATTATTACTACACCCTTTTGACCTAAGGTGGTTGTCTATCTGAGGCGTTGCTTTTGTGCCAGCTGGAACAGGAGAAGCACAGGTTGTCCTTCGGACTGTTGGCAGGCAGTTGTGATACAGGTCTGGGACCTATGAAGAGCATCTATCTTTTGAAAAGGGTACATTAGTATACTGCTAGAATCACAGGAGCACAAAGTAATTCCTGTGACTCTTTCATTAAAGCCTCCAGACCATGAAAGAATGTATATTCATGATCAAGATGACTCGTGAAATGATAGAACAAGTAGAAAAGTAGGTGAGAAACCTCTAATAATTTCACAAGAGATGAAAATCTTTTAACCTTTGCAAATATATCCCTGCAACACCGCATCCTGACCTAGTGGAACACTATCCTTTCACATAGCCAGTAATACAAACAGATGGTTTCCTTTTAAAGGCCGCAGTTCCAGGTCCTGGACAGTGTTTGAAAAGCATCCTGTAGCCAAACCACAACCAATCTGATTCTGGACACTTCAACCTGATTGCTCACAGTTGTCACAACTCTGTAGTGATCTGCACATGCACAGCATTGTGCAAGGATGCATAATGTCCAAAGTCTCCAACACCCTCACAATAGCCCTGTGGTAGTATCATTCAAAGGCTGTACAGAAGAAACTGAGGGATTAAACAGCACAAGTAAGCACCTGGCTGTAGTATTGCTAATGCCTATAGTGGCAAGTACTGACATCAGACATTAATTAGCTTATGTCATGTGTGTGACACTTTCTGAACTCTTAGATAGTCAGGAAATAAATAACACCTCCCAGTTATAAATATGCTGCACTTCACTTTCCTTTAGAACTGCACAACACTGGGAAGGATGTATTAGTATTACATTGAAGTAGCTGCAGCTCTCCACATATCCTGCAACACCATAGAAGCAAATAACACCAAGTGAATAACTCATGATATTTCAACATTTCATGTCTCGTACCTGTCCTGTTTTGAATTAGGCTTGTGTTGGATCTGCTGTGATTTTGAAGGTTATCTAAGGATATCTGATCTTTACCTACTTTACCCTTCTCAACTGCAAACTTTCAGGTGTGAAATTGCCTCCAAGATGAGTTTCATGAGTATCTGTTGCTGGCTGATTTTAGAGTATGCAGAAAGTTGCTTAGGGGCAGATAAATTTTATTCATAATAGTCTGGGCTCTTCCATTGCATGTTTATCTGCTCTTGGTTGTTCTTTCCAGTCTTTTATTTGGAGAACAGTACCTAACAGCCAATGGATGTACTTGTTTGCTAGATTTGCTTCCATTTTTAAAAGTCATATCATGTTATCTTTTTTTTTTTTACATCATGATTTTAGTTTTTATTGCTTTGTGCTTAGACACATAAATGTTTTTATGAATAGGGTAAATAAGTTATCTCCCTGAGCCCTATTTCATTTCTGTGGGCAGAAATAACCTCGGCACAGGTTGTTCCAGGGATTATTGATTACTGGAGCTGTGCCTCAGGCCATCGGCTCTTTCAAGCCAATTATTAATGCCCCATGTGTCAGCAGTTATTGGAAAAGTGGTGAACGCATGTGCTGTGTTCTTTGAACACTTTTCCAAACCAGAGTCAGGTGCTAGCAACAGGAGCTAGCTAAATTACAAAGTGGAGGGAAGGAGTCCTACGCCAAAGTCACCCCTCTGGGCCTAGAGAGGAGAGATGGCTTACACTTTAACCTGTAAGGTTAAGAGACAATGAAGTGTGGAGGAGAAAGTTGTTCCTTGATCTGCAGAGCTAATGAAGGTTGGTTACCTGCAGATGGGTGTGTTGCATTCCTGATGCGCACCTTAACCATGTACTGAATTCCTTTCGTGTTCTCTGAACACTCCTGCATCTTTGCCTGAGAGAGGCAGTATGTTCTGTGGGTACCTTGAACCTATACATGTGTATAATCATAGAAGGGTTTGGGTTGGAAGGGACCTTAAAGATCATTCAGTTCCACCCCCAACACATGGGCAGGGACACATACTGTTAGACCACTGCCTCAAGATGGAAAAAGCTTTAATTCCACTTCCCACTATAGGACAGAGATTAGTCTTTCTCCTTTATTTAGTTATACTCTGGCAAATGTGGCTGAAATTAGTGACTAGGGGGAAAAAATATAATATGAGGAAGCTAATGGCTTAATCGTCAGTTGAACAAACAGCACAAGCATTTGAAGTATATTTTTTTAGGCAGGCCGGCCAAATTAAAAGTTAAATTATGTTACTTAAGTGCCAGAGGTGTCCATCTATAATGATATCAAAGCTAAAAATAAACCCAATGATGTTTCTACTTTGCAAATAGTGGAAATCTGCAAATAAACAGCCTCATGTTGCGAATGAGGAAAAAAGCTATCTCTGCAGGCATTTATGAAAGCTCTGCAGAGCTTTAGTGTGGCTGTGATATGGGAGCAAAGCCAGCTCTGGAGTACTATTCATCTTGTGCCTGTTCCACATGCAACCTGTTATTTCACTGTTAATATTCTCCAGACATCCAAGTGCAAGCGTCAGTATTAGGCTCGCTGGGTCAGAGGTTACAATTCCCTGCAAGCTGCTGCTGGAGAGATAAGGGTATGAACTAAGGGGAATGGAAGTGTGGCTGCACTGGTTTCCCTGGAGGAGCTTTGGTCTGGATGGTGTGTTTCTATTGCAGAAGTACTTTGAAAACAAGGATGGCATAAATTATTTCAGCGTGGCAGCACTGTCTATAGCCACCACATGACCTGCAGACAAAATCCAAGTTTTCTGAGCAGAAATTGTCATTTTTGGTCAACTGACTTGGAAATATAAGCGGGGTTTCAGTCACACATTTATTTGTGTTTAATTAGTGTGGTAGCAATTGCTGTGGGGTCTTCACTGCTTAAGAGTATCATCTGAGTGTACTGAAATAGACAATGTCCTTAGCCTTCAATTTAGCCCTTTCCTCAATCCAGCCTCTGTGGTGTTTTTCCTGCCATGTGATGGGCAGGATCTAGCACTAACTAGCCAGAGCTCTATGAAAGTTAGAACTTTCCGTTCTGGTTATGCCCTAGGATCTGTGTCTAGAAGCCTGCAGTGCAAATCTGCTGCAGCAAACCTGAGGCAGAAGTTGTGGTATGGGTATATGGGCAGATAGCTACTGAAGAAACAATAGCTTATTGCTCTGGGAGCATCAGTCACTTGCTCTTTATGGCCTGTTTTACCTGATCAGGGGTGCAGGTGGACAGATAGCCTGTCACATGAGCTTTGGGAAAAAACATGTCGTTCTCTTTGATAATCTCTGATGGTTTTTAACATGAATTTGTATTGGTGGAACTTCAGGACAAGCTAGAAGGGCCAAGCTCCCCCTCAGTGCTTACCAGCATCTATAGATAGCTATTAATTCCTGAACGTCATGCTTCCTCCTATGCATGGCCCCACACAGCTGTAAAAAGCTGCCAAGGCAGAGGGGGTATCGCTCCGTCCTTGTTCTCATCCATGCACTGACCAGTAAGAACTGCAATCTCTGCTGCCTTTTGGGAAATAGCTGCTACTCAGTGCGGATGTGAACGGGAAGGAGAAAACAAGAGGCTGGCTGCAGTTTCTATGTTTTCTATCAAAGACAAATGAAGAAGACAGCAAATGCAGAAATACCTGTACTGCACAGGCAGCTACTCTGCAGACCAGATTTAGACTTTCTGGGAAAGGCAAACTTGCTGTATATGCACCATTTAATTCTTGCTCCTTCTTTGACTAAGCTTTTGGTTGTCCATAAATCATGAATGGCCAATGGTGCTTTGGCCTAAAACCAGCATGTCCTTGCTGAGAGTTCAGAAAGTGCGTTTCAGGTACAGTGGATCTGATTCATTGGTGTCCTCTTGGCCTCTGTATCAGTTAGACATTTAGGAGAAGACATATAACTCACTGATTTGATGCCCTCTTTTCTGCACAAACACAATTAACTGTTCTAGAGCTAGTTCTTTTCTATGAACTTCCTTCCCTCTTACTAATGGAAATGCAAATGAAAGACTAAACTACAAACAAGAGAGTCTATTCTTACTCCGTACTTCAGAACTATCCCAAGGGTAATACAAAGGTCTGAGCAGAGCACATTCATTCCAAAAGCAACTTGAATGGAAGTGGAGATAACAGAGACAGAAGAAGCATCTGCCTTGAGTCATCTCATTCTCAGGTGTAAAGTAAGAAATGGTATTCTTGCCTCAGAGACCTTTCCCATTTGGGGCAAACCTATCGTTAGACTCATGATGCATATTGAACAGGCACTGTGGATCTCTCTTCTTCAACACTGTATCATGGCCTTTCAAATGTAGTTGACAGTGATTTGCCCTCTTCTGGACTGAGACAGATGTGCCTATACTCTTGACAACTGATGTGTAAAGCCTCTACCCTTTCTTCCATGAGCCGAAGTATTTCTTAACGGGATTATATCACATCTGCTCATGTGTGTAACTGTCATATTTGTTAAAGCTGGAAGGAAAAAGACCTTGCATACATCTTGAATGTATGAACCGTGCATCAAAAGGAATATAGTGAATCCCATTTCAAGACCTTTATTTCTGATTGTTGTGGGTGTTTTGTATGGCCACATTCCATTTGCTATCATTAACCAACAGTGGTGGCCCGGGTAAAGTGTCCTTAAATGACAAGGTTACTTAAGCATTTGAGATTTGAATTGAGGTAGGATGTTAACCAAGGACTAATATGCCTTGCTGGCACTTGATATCTGAGCAGGAAAACATGATTGAGCCAGGTATTCTCAACATTCAAGGTGATGTAGGAGTGTCAGTGTCATTTTGAGAGGACAGCAAGCCTGTATGAGGAAGTAGGACTGCTCAAAATAAGCACATGAAAACTTCATCCCAGCATATAAAATGTCTTGCATTCCACAGTACCAGAGTTGCCCTGTTTTTTTAGCATTAGTAGGTAACAGGCACTTGATAAATGTCAGAGCATAAATCTAAGGGTGGAAATTAATATAAGGAATGGTATCTCAGGTCCAGGAATTTTGTCTCTACTGATATTTTCTGGTTTGAAGTTGAAGTCATTAGACCCCAATGGGTTCCAAGTGGGTTTCATTCAAATTCATAAATTCAGGAAAGGTTACTTATAATTCACCTTCAGGTTAATGCAAAAACATGGCCCAGATTTGCTAAAATTTTGCACACAGCAGATAAGGTGTCTCTCTGACCGCTCCAGGTAGCTTTCATCTTAAAATAACTTTAGATCTGAGACTACAAATAATGTCAGATGTCTTGATGTAATTTGAAGCTTATTCAAATAGAAAATGACATAAATTTCAGTTTATTATCCTTTCTTTACTTGATGAGATGATCATCTACATCCTTTTAGCAGCTCCTATTGGATACTTCACCAAGCTTATTCCAAAGATAAAATGCCTTATCATCTTAAGAACATCTTGAGTTGTTCCCTTGTCAGCTAAAAAGCAGGCCTTTAAGCCTTACGAACTTATTCGGTTTATACTGAATGCAATGGTGAACTTTATGATCAGGAAAGGTTTTAAGACTGGTATCAGGGATACTGGAATACAGGGGGATGCAGGATCAGAAAAAAGTGGACAACTAAATTACTTCCAAATTTGCTTTGTGCTACTCTAGACACTAACCAAAGGTATTTCAAGGACTGGTTTAGGTATTCTTTAAGATAATGGAACATTACCTGTGGATTTTGATGGAAACAACATTCATCCAACTTTTAGGGAAATGTGTCAGATTTTTGAAGCAGGAAATCACCACAATGTATAGTGTCTCCTTCAACCATAAAATCATGCTGTTTATCTCCTTAATTAAATCCCTGAAACTTCTGGTTTGAGCTAGTGATTCGCTCTTGGAAATACAGATTCCAATTCAGCTACAGGAAATAGTCACAACCTGAACTGAACCATGTCAGCACATGCTGCCTTCTTTCCATCCTGTCTTTTTCTAGTTTCATTGCCAGTGACTGGCTTTCAGCAATGAAATATTTCTCTGCTTGATTAAAGAATTTTATGAGTTCTCATCTTTGCCCAAATTTTTTGTCCATCTCTTTCTGTCTTCAAATCATTCTTCCAAAGGGAAATGAGGAATAAAAACACTGTTAAGTTTCCATAACCGTGACTAATCTGTCAGCCCTAAATGATTCCTGACCTAGAAATTAGTAATTGTCTAAAGGAGAAAATGATCAATAACTATCCAGTGGAGATAGTCTGAGTTCAATATGTCAGCGGTCATTTCCTCACCACGCTGTGTATCTTTGAGGCTTCATATAGAGCTGAATAAGACAGCACCACACATTCTAAAGGGATATCGGCAAGAAAGAGCAAGACTCCTTTCACTGGACTCCTTGCATGTATGGACAGAGTCTGTTTCTTTGTCATATCAGAAAACAGGTAGTATTCCAGTGAATTTTCAGTGTTCAGGGTTTGATATGAACTACTATATTCAAGAAATTGCTACAAACAGAATAGAGTTATAACTGTTTCAAGAACTCTACAAATGCCTGCGAGCAAACACTTTGGTAGCTTAATAGTGTGGGAAAAAAAGATTTAGGTAGGAATCTGAAAATGCAGATTCTTTACTTTTAGCTTCTTTTTGTATTCTCCTTATTCTGTGTTCTCTGAGCACTGTTTTTAACTAAAAGACAGTGGTGAATTAGTTTGTTAACTGTGTCCTTGAGTTTAATTACATGTGTGGGACTGATGTGTCTGGAAGACTCCGTGGAGTGAAACTTTCTAACAGATCCAAGTGGTCTCTTTAGACCATTGAAGTACTCAGGGGGCTCAGGTTGTGCTTCAGCTCAGGTTAGTGGTTAGTGTAGTACTAATTCATGCTTACACCGGCTTTTGTAGCAGAAATTGTTAATTTCTCTTTCATTCTCCATGTTTCAGGTATTTTCTGACCATTAAAATACTCAGGCTGAGTCACATTCCTAACCGGGCAGGATTCCCTGTGTTTTACTCACTAGGTTGTTTACTAATTCTATGTAAACAGAGATAACTCTGAGGTTTTCCATACCATACCTAATAAATTTCAACACTCTCAGTACCCCTAAGAGTTCTCTTTTAAGTCACACAGTATCAGATAGGAGCCTGCCAATGCACAGCATGTGATGTGGTGTTTGTGCTGAAGTAAGTTAGTATGGAGGTGTTTTCTAATTGGTGCTCTGCAAGCACTATTGATGAAAGTTAATCACAGTGAGATAGTTGCACTAATGTGATAAACACAGGAGGAGCATTGCTACTTGCTTTCCTAAATGTACATGAACTCTGGATTCTATAATTACTGATCTGTTTTTAATCAAAATAATGTGATTTGAGATACTTCATTTTGTAAGTATTTCCCAGAGAGCAGTTTTCATCTTAGTTATTTAAAGCACTGTTCAATAATGAGGGTTTTATACTCAACTTTTTATACAAGACGTACTAATAGTAATACTAATTGCATTTTGTGCTATTCCCAAACTATCTTCTCAAACAGAATGGGCTTCAAGTTTCCTTCTATGGGTTGACTACTAATAATGTGCATAGGCTTTTGCTCTGACTAAGCCTTGTGTGGCCCAGCTGCCAATCACAGGCTTGCCATAAGCACCATGAAACCATAATGAAGCACAAGATTATGTAAACAGGAATGAAAATATCCCAACCAGCGAACCATATACATATTTATATATAAATTACATTCTTCGTCATCCTCTTCAGGGATCCTTCTGAATAGAAACAAGTTTTATTTATCGTGTGAGCATCCTCTGCCCTGTAAATGCATAATAATGGAACTCATTCAAATACAAGAAAAAAATGCAATTAGAAGTTATACCTAAATTCTCATCAGTTCAAGTGCCTGTTTCTGATGAGATATTAATACAAGCTCATCAGTTATAAGTATGTATCAAAATTGGCTTTAGGTGTGAGTCTTTCACGTTCAGAAGTATACTGGCTAAAATCAAGAAATAAGTGGCCACTTACATCAAGATCTAACTATATTCTTTTCTAGCAACAGAAACCAAATGTTTCAGAAGGGGAACTGAACAACATTCCTTTCCTCCAACCTTTTCATATGTGTTCCTTTTCATACGCTGACCTTAATTTTGAAATCTACCTGGAAAAATGCTGCAAGTTCAAGACAGTAGAGGAATATGGGGCAATTTTGCAGCTGAACTAACTGTCACACTGCTGGAAATCTTTTAACAGAAGAACTTTTTCCTGAAGAGCACATTTACCAAAAGGTGCTCTTGAAATTTCTTGAAACACTTGAAATACAGTTTTCCAGTTACCCAGATGAAGTGTTTTGATATTTTCAAACTGAAATCATGCTTTGTGACTTAACAAAGAAGAGTCCTGAATATCAGTTTTCAGTGTTGATATGTAATGAACTTTTTGTTCCTTTTTGTGTATAGTTTCATATTATTCCAATATGAAGGAATGGTCTCTCTGGACTCCAGATTTTGGCACAAAATGGATTTCTAGATAGACTATAGTACTGAGTGTTCAGTATTTATGTATGGAAAGTGTGCTTGAAAGTTTGGACACTCAAAAGACTGATTACATCCCCTTAGTATGTTTTTGTTTGAATGAGTTCCCACTGTCTTGTTAGTATTCTTTGGAACCACTGCTTCCCCATGGTAAATGCTTCTTCTGGAAGCATGAGAAGCTTTTGGATTGTGTCAGGAAGAGAAAAGAGCAAACAGACAAAAAGAAGAAAGCTTCATTCCACTATGTCTGATTTGAAGTTTTCTAAAGATCTGGACACAGAACTTAGCTTTTATTGGAAATGGGATTTTAAATACCCCTGCTCCCTTATATGGCCAACCAGAATCAAGGTGCTGGAAACACTCTGGATATCAGAACTGTTTTCCCAAAACTTCATAATTCTCACAACTATTCTGCTAAACTGTCACAGCTTGAAAACAGGGGTTGGGTACCAGATTTTCCTGTGTTCAAAAAGTCTTAAAGCAGAGATTGCAGCTTCTGTTGAGTTCTTTCTATACTATAGGCAGCTCAGTTGTAGCTTTATTAACCATGATATAGAGGACATCATGTCAGCACTATTTATTTCTTACTTTCTAGTTGTCTCTTAGAAAACAGGCACTTAGTCTACAAGAGCTAGTTTCTGATTTATTACATTCATTCTTAATGTTTTTTTTCCATCTAGTTTTGTTTGTTTTGAAACATTACTTTAAGTTAATAAGATCTTGGTGGAGAGGTCTGTCTTGTCCCCAAGTGAAATTGCTCCTCTCACTCCTTTCCTTGTGCTTCTCTTTGTCTCCATTATCAGTAATTAATGCTTTTTTACCTAAGTGAGTTTAATCAGATTTCTGGCACATGTATCGCATTTAACATCAGTGTAAACACCAGTCATTTAAAGACAGTTACTACTAGTTTCCAGAGCTTAGTTTAGATTTTGTCTCTCATTGTTAAAGCACAGCCTGAGAAGGCATCCTTCCTTGGATGTCATGAAAGAAATATCTCACTGAATGTTTTCCTCCACAGAGAGGAAAACTATGGAACATCTCCCAGCACACTGAAACATGTTTATGCACACTTCTCTAGCAAGACAACATCAGTACTGCAATCTAAAGAGTCCTGTTGTCAGAGAAAGGTTATATGTTACAAAGCTGACAAGAATTTCTGTATGCTGGAGCAGGAATGTGTTCTTTCACTGGTTTTATAAATATTTCTTCAGCCTTAATGTATTTTTTTTATAACAGTGAACCCTGGTACAACAATGATAAAATTTTCATTTGTATCTGGTGAGGCAGACAAAAAAATTGATGATAGTCTATAAGGCCCATAATTTATGAGCTAATAACTGTAATACAAGCATAACCACAACCTAAAATTCATGAGAATTATACATACAGTCATCTAGGACTTAGTGGCCAAAGGAGCTTCTTACTTTTGGAATTAAACTGGTGTAAAACATAAGGTAACACTGTCATTGAGAGACCATGATTTCTGTCCCAGTGCCCTCCCTGCCCTTCCCCAAAGCCCTCACATTTTCAACTTATCAAAAGTGTCGATAAAGGATATCTGTGAAAGGTTTTGTCTTTCTGCCTGTGAAATGGAGTTCTTGAGATATTTTCCAAGTTGTTCACAAAAAATAATATTTTGATTGTTTAATCAAAGAAGAAAGTGCTTTTTCCAGAAGAGCCAGGAAGGGATTGATCAGGACATTCACTACGGATGTGAGGGTTCTGAATTATGTAAGAAATTACTTAGAGAACTGAGCGGGCTCTGTCTGTTTCTCAGACTCCAAATCCCAAACTGGAGCTTCCTTTATTGAAGGATTCATTAAAACTCACGTGTAACATTGAAAAGTTTCTTTTAAAGAATTAAAGTTTTCAGACAAGAATATTTCACTAAATCTATAGAACCAACTTCCAGACCTTCTTTTATATTCTTTCTAGGCTGTTACAAAAGAAGTTCAACATTTTTTATATTTTTTATTAAAGATGACTGAAATTTAGAATGAAATGCCATGTAATGTATTCCTAGTGGCGGTAGAACAAGCAGAAATGTGAAAAATAGATCAATATTAATCAAATAGTTGATCAAAGATGCTCTGGACAACATTTTTCATGTTTCCAGAAATCAGAAACAGTTCCTGGTGGTACAGTGCTGTAGATGATATATTTGGATGAGTGCTTGACAATTTGGAAAGCTCTCTTTACTCAGTTCATTCCTTCTCAGTTTTTATGGCCTAAAGTATCACTGTGTGCAAGTTTCCTTCCTGCCTATGCCTTGCCAAGGACATTGACAACATCCTGCTCATTAGTGCTGTCCTGTAATGTCTGATGAGTGCTCTCACCACTGATTCTGTATAGGAATAGCCATAGAAGATCAAGCCACAGTTCAGTTTTATCTCTGTTCTTGGCTCTAGCAGTAGCCAAATCCTGGTGTTCCAGACAGTCAGTCCTTGGTAAAAATATTCTTGCCTGATTTATGGCACTATACATGGAAGAAAAATGACTTAGGGTGAATTTTGATCTCTTCAGCATCTATGATGATCAGCTTATACCTGATGAATATCACTACACCAAACTGAATAAACTGTGCATGTTCATTGTGTCATTCTTCTCCATTCTCTTCCATTGATTTCATTCTTCTTCTAGAATAAGTAAATAAAAATGTAGTATATTAAATTAAGCAGAAGATATATAGGATTTATCAAGTGCCCTCCCTTCCCAGCTTCACCTGCACTGTGCTTCATTTTATAGTTGTTCTGAGCTGCCAGTGCTCTGAGTCTTTAACATCTGTATTGTTGAACACAGATTCTGCTGCTTAACAAATAGAAATGTAACCTTGTGCCAGGCTGATATTTAAATATATGATCCTAAATAATACAGAGTGCTACAGGCTGAAATTAAACTGCTGGATGATTTGCTGGTGCTGGTTTCAAGTAGACTCCCTTTTACTTTTTATGAAACATATTTAGTTCTCTTTTTATGGAACAGGATGCCAAAATGAGGTAATGCTTTGTAAACCGGTTATTCCTTCAGACACACTAACTAACAACCCTGGAATTCTTTGCAGAGCATAAAATTTGACATACCCCTAGGAAAAGGTCACATACAGTGAACTGTTGAGGCAGAAGGAAGAAAATAATACTAAAAAACCCACCAAAAATTCCAAAAGAAATCAAAACATTCTAATATACCCCAAATTATTCTTTCAATTTTCATGTTGATTAATAAAGGAAATAAGGGTTATCTTAAAAAATATGTGTAGGTACCTACATGTTAGCTGAAAACATTGCTTTTAGGTTCTTATTTGTCCTGTTTACCCACTATAGCTGGGATTAATAAATCATCCAGAAAAGTTGTGTAAATCACAGTGCATTTTGCAGTTATGCTCCTTTAATTACCCTTAAGACATAGAGAAGCTGATTTTAAACATCCTCTTCTGATTTATAGTGGGGATGTCGGCTACATGCATGAGATACTCTCTCTTTCACCTTGATGAAGGTGAAATTAGTTTTGTTTTGGAATAAATTGGGGCAATTGAAAACTGCTTATCTTTTGAATAACATACCTCAAGGTGGTTTCATGTGTCATATGGTGCTGTCCATCTCTAGATCTCACACTGGTATAATTCCATTACATTATGGAATTTGACTTATTCCCAGTTTCTTGTTTCATTATAGTGCATTCAGTACCCATTAACATTCAACCAACCTGTTCCTCACCTTAGCTTTTGCTTCTGTGTTTCCTTGGCAGGCTGAGATGCAGCCTTCTCTAAAATGAAATATAAAGATTATCTTGCATTATTCTGTTGCTACAGTTTGGAAACAGAAGGTTCAAAGAACTCTGAAAGATGCTGCTGACAGTGCTGGCTAACTTGATGTACAAGTACACTTGATGTGCTATGAATAATTCTGGTTCCAATTTGCTTGTTTCCAATTAGAGAAGAAACTCAAGAATGGGCAGGACCCCCTGCAGATATGCAAATTAATGCAGGCATTAGTAATATGCTCATTGTCAGTAATCTGTGGCCCTGCAAGCTTGCACTAAAACCTACACATGGTATTGACCTCTCATTCCTGTATCCCCTGCTGATTCACCATGTGGATATATTTAGCCCTATTGCTAGCAGATCATGGTATGGAATAACTTTCTAACTATTCATTCACTTTTGGGCTGCCTTGCTGTAGAGTTAGGAACAAATCCTTCAACAAGCACAAGACTGGGGGCATAATTTGTGTGTAGAGCAACACAGTTTGGTGTGGAGATAGCCAGAAAGACCATTTTCCAGTATTTCATGTAAACCCCTGCAAAATCAGAATCTGACTCTGCTTTCTCTTCCTGTTTCAAGGCATTTTTTACCTCCCCATTTCTCACATTGCTTCAAAGCATAGTAATCTGTTATCTGCCCTTTCTCTTCCTCTCAACCTCTAATATTTGAAGCTTACCCTTTAGATCTGTCCCTCTCTTTAAGAATTCCGTTACAAACTGCTGTTGTGACACAGGCTGTCAGTTTAGCTCTCATTCTGGGCTGCTGAACAAACACCACCATCATTAATTTCTCAGTGAGAAAGTAGCACAGAAACAAGAAAATAGTGGGCATAAAGCTATTTGCCTACTTCATGTGGAATTCACACCATATAGAGGGATGTTGCTGATAGCACGTAAGGGCAACACTTCATTTAATGCATCAGTGCCTCAAATGAACACGATCCACAGCTTTGCCCATACAAGGATGTATAAGATTTTTAATAGGGTTGACTTGTGGTATCTTGTTGGTTCTAGGCTATATTCATATATCTGTTTTAGAAAGATATATTCATGCTTATGTGCTTCACAACTCCTATCAGCTCACTTAAATAAAGAAGAGCTGGAGGAAGCCTGCAGTTTCATAGTCTACTAATACAGACTCACTGCTAATCTGAGCACAGTGATGTGAAAATTGCATTTCTGTTCCTTGCTTTAAATGTAACTTTTGAAGATCCATGAATGATGGGATATGAAACTTCCCCACCCCTCTATCATGAGCTGCCAATGGACATAGAATCATAGAATAGTTAGGGTTGGAAAGGACCTTAAGATCAAGTTCCAACCCCCCCTGCCATGGGCAGGGACACCTCACACTAAACCATATCACCCAAGGCTTCGTCCAGCCTGGTCTTGAACACTGCCATGACCTAGCAGTGTGTGCTTGCAGCCCAGAAAACCAACCATATTCTGGGGTGCATCAAAAGAAGTGTGACCAGAGGGTTGAGAGAGGTGATTCTGCCCCTCTACTCCACACTGATGAGACCTCACCTGGAGCACGACATCCAGCTCTGGAGCCCTCAGCACAGGAAATATATGAACCTGTTGGAGAGGGTCAAGAGAAGGGTCACAAAAGTGATCAGAAGGATGGACTGCTGTCGTGGTTCAAACCCAGCCAGCAATCCAGAACTACGCAGCCCTCGCTCACTCACCCCCTTCCTCCCCCTGCTCCCGGACGGATGGGGAGGAGAACTGAAAGAATGTAACTCTCACGAGTTGAGATAAGAACAGTCCAGTAACTAAGGTATAACACAAATCACTACTGCTGCCACCAGTGATAATAATGATAAGGGAAATAACAAGGGGAGAGAATACAACCACTCACCACCCACCAATGAATACCCAGCCTGACCTAGCAGTGATCTAGCCCTTCTGGGCTACTGCCCTCAGTTTATATACTGGGCATGATGTGCTGTGATATGGAATACCTCTTTGGTTAGTTTGGGTCAGGTGTCCTGTCTCTGCTTCCTCCCAGCTTCCTCTCCTCCCTGGCAGAGCATGAGATTCACAAAGTCCTTGGTCAGACTAAACATTACTGAGCAGCCACTAAAAAACATCGGTGTTATCAGCGCTGTTCCCAGGCTAAAAGTCAAAACACAGCACTGTACCAGCTACTAAGAAGGAGAAAAATGACTGCTACTGCTAAACCCAGGACAAGTGCCTTTCCTATTAAGAAAGGCTGAGAGAGCTGGGGTTCAACCTGGAGAAGAGAAAGCTCCAGGGAGAACTTGCTGTGGCCTTTCAATACTTAAACGGGCCTTATAAGAGAGATGGGGACAGGTGTTTTAGAAGAGCCTGTTGTGATAGGATGTTGTTTTAAACTAGAAGAGGGTAAGTTCATGTTAGATATAAGGAAGAAAATACACCATGTTATTTTCATTTTTAGCCATGGGCTTTCCCCCACTTTATGGTGAGAGGTCTGCAGGCTGTTATATGCTGATCTGTTTTTTTCCTTAAGGGAAAAAAAGAAACTCTTGAATACAGCATGTGAGATTTAATCCTAGTTTAGGATATTATTGTTCTGTTAATGGGCACTTCCTCCATATACAAATTACCATAATTACCATTACCACTAAATTTTGTTTATTCATTTCACTGACAGATCAAGTCTCCCATATGTAGTCTCCCGAGGCATCTCCCTGGAGTGACGGCGATGCATCCTTTGACTGCACTAGGTTTTGACTCACCAGAGTTGTACTTCCTTGAAAGGATGCCCTGCCCAGCAAAAGCTCTGTCAGTGGGGAGAGAGGAGTGCCCCCCAAGGGTAAACAGTTCAAAGTGAGGCATTTAGAGAAAGCGCTTTGTGATTGTAGAGAGGAGGTGATAATGGGCTAGACGGTAACCACCCTGCAGGACTTCTCATAATATTCTCTTCATTTACCAAGCCATTAAACTGGAGCTGATTTTATTATCGTAATTTTTTCCAGTGACATCTGAAGAAGTTTTATGGCTTTCAATAAAGCCTTCTCTTCACTCACAATCCAGTTTGATTTTTACTATAGCTTCTTCTAGTGAGATTTATGTTCTTGTTTTGCTTAAGATTCACATTTTAATGCAGCCATAAAACCAAGTTAGATTTGCTTGTTTGAGGGAATCTTATTTAGTTAATTATCAGACACCACGTGGCATATCATTTAATGTGGCTTCTATTATACAATGATTGTTATTTATTTTCTTGACTTACTTCATAATGAGGAGAAGGAACTGATAAACCAGAACACAGTAGGAATCACTGCGTAAGAAAGGAACCTATTTCGATAATGGGAATGTTCCTTTGGACAAAGTAAGAAGCCTCACTCAAAATGACCACTCACAATTTAGAATTACCACGGCTATCACAAACCTTTTTAACATTCACTTTTTGTTCTCTTCATTTTTAGGTTCAATTTTATTCTTCTTGCCAACAGAATCATGTGTGATATTCTCATGGCACTACAGACATTAAAAACTTTAATCGTCCTAGGTCATCCTAGACATCCTTCCAAGATGGTGTTTGATTGTATAGGTTTCCTTGCAGCCTGTCTTTGATGCTCTAATTTGTCTGAAATATTGGACTAAATCTATGATGATTTAAAGAAATATGCTTCTCCTAATGCAGCAGTAAATATTTTTTTTTGGAGGGTCATATTGACTCAAATACTTTAAGTCCCAGATTCACTAAATGAGTCCTAAAGTTAGTAAAACCAAAGCAGCAGCTTCCTACTAGAAAAAAAAAAAAGTAATATTTTCTTTTCCATTGTACTATAAAGTGACAATGAATATTTTAATCAACAGTAAATATAACCTATGTCTGCCATTCTCACTGAAAGAGTTTTAACAAGCAAGTTTAAAGGCGGTATACACTGATCTACCATTATCCTTCTCAGTGGTCAGCACTGAGTTATTCTCTGAAGTGAAAATCTGCTATTATGAAAGTGCATTGAGACTTTGGTATTCTGCAGCTTCAGACTGCTTAATTTGTTCACTAGAAATGTCACAGGATTATTTTTGTTTTACTACTTGAATGACCTTGGAGGATGCTTTCATAGGATAATACTCTTTCATGTTAACCAAACAGGGCCCTGGAGATAAGTCTTGCATCCAAGACAATCATGAATCAAAAAACAGATGGGAGAAGATCAAGATTTTGCTAACCAGGTAAATGTAGACTGAAGTCGGTGAAGAATTTTCTCTCCAGAAAGGGGAACAGTGATGGGTGAAGTCTGTCACCTTCTTATTGATCTTCCCATTAAAATTCAAAGACCTTTCTTGCAAATACTCAATTTACATTTTTATTCATTCCTGAAAGAAACATAACATTTCTGTGAGCACTTAGTTGTGTTTGGGTTTGTTTGTTTTTCATTCTTAATAGCATTCCAGTCTTTGTCAGCTCCAGATTATTTGCTGTGCTACTGACAGCAGAGAAAGTCCAAGCTAGAAAAGAGACTTCCTTGATCAGAGTTCATTTGCAGAACAGTTGACCCAAATCTACTTGTTTTGAGTTATTAAACGTATTTGGTCCAAAAGTTTCACCTTGCTCTATTGCTGAACTGCAGCGACTGTCAGTATGAGTTATATCTTCCTTAAAAAGTGGTGACAGAAATATTGTACCCTTGTGACAAATTACTTCATTAGTGCCTGCAAATTATCGATGTCACTGAATGTAAAATTCTATAAGTGTAATATCATGCTGAGTAGAAAGTGGAATAGTAACTAGAATCGATCATTGATCCAATCTGATCTATCGTCCGCTGACCTGTGTCATAGTGTTCCCATGGACACCAAGTGATCCCAAGGAATAAATGTAGAACACACCAAATTGCAGCCATTGGTGACTGCCAAATGCCCTGATGAATGTGCTTTGGCAACTTGCTGTCAGCATCTCTTTTTATAGGCAGCAGAGTGGCCAGCTACAATCCTGATCATTCCCAGAACGCTGGCTCATTATGTTTTTTTCTCTCTTTAGTATAAAATTTATGGTCCACATATTTCACCCTCCTCAAGATCTTTAGAAATAGCAGAAAGATGTAGAAGAAAAATGCTCCCATATAGATTTGACAGGAATCACAGCTGCAGCTCTTAAGTATATGTTAAATGGGTACCAAGCTGCCTAAGTGATGCTATCAGGTGATGAAGTTGTGGTCCAGGTATAGCTACAATCCATTATACAAATGGACAAACTGAGTATATAGAGTGTTTTACCCAATTCACTCAGGAAGTCAGAGGGAGAACTCTTATTAAAACATGATAATCATGATTCTTAATACCCAGCTCATACTGTATTCTGCAGTATTCTGTGTTGGAAATAAGTGCCTAGAGCAGATGAAGGAAATGACAAATTAGAAAGGGCACACACAATGAAGTGGAGTGCTTCTAAAGCAGTTATATCAACAGCATCTGCACTAAATTACTTTTCCTTTTTTTCATTTTGCTACTTTTGTCTTGGTTTTCCTCTTCTTGTGATTAACTATAACAATGTATTTAAAATTGAAAATTATGGTGTCTGGAAGCCTCAGCTGTCTAGAGGAGCCAGACGTTAAAAAACATGTTCGGTTTGGGGTTTTGTTTTAAATCACTGTGCCTAATCCAAAAAGTTCCAGGCTCAATTCCCAAAAGTAGTTTGCATCAGTTCTGTTGAAATCAGTTACATCCCTGAAGGCCAGATGGTGAAGAGCTCTAGTGTCCAGAGAACAAGACATAATGAAATAACAGGGCAAGCATGTCAGTGTAGGAAAAGCTTTTTTCTTTTCTTGCTCTTAAACTTCCTGAAGAATTTAGCTTAGCTTATTCCGTGTCACTTTGGTCTCCTGTAGTGGTCACTGCAGTGCTGGTTTAAGCTTTGCATGTGTGATATTAACAGCTTTCATGGCTTTTTGCTGACTTACCCAAACTGGCAAGATTTATAACAGCACCGCAGCTACTCAGAAAATTAACAGTCAATGAATATTTACTGGAACTGAAACATCGTCTTCCAGGGGAAAATAATGCCCTCTGGTTTCTGGCTGGTAATATATCAGAAACCATTGGAGTCCATTGACTCTGGGTTTTGTCACATGACTGGGTATTTGTCTTAGAACTGATCCACACCATGGGTTGAATGTATAATTAATCTGCTTATGGATAGCAGTCCTTTATTTTACACATTTATTGCTTGGCATACAAGGAAACCTAAAATGCTCATAAAAATGCCTCCTGAATCCCTTCCTCCTCAAAAGAGATTTGCAAAGACCTGAAGGATGATGAAAAGTATTTCCAGATGTCTGTCAAAGGTTGTGATATGAATGAGAAACTGGAGAAGAAGAAATCTGCAATAGCAGTACATTCAGTAGGTTCAGATTTCCCGTCTTGACAATACCATGTATGTAACAGGCTACAAACAACTAGATGAGAAGTTAAATTTACAAAAGTATCTATGTCCCGTTTTAAAATTAGACTTGGTCATTTAAATTCCCAAATGCCATGGACAACCAAAATGCTTCTAATTACACTGGAAAATAGAACTTAGGCTCCTAATTTACAAAGACATCTCAAAAGATTTTTCAGTTGGAGTCCTTTAATGTTGGGTGTTTTCTTTTGGGGGGTAATGAATGCAGACATCCAGACATGATGCTAGATTAACAATTGGACTCGATGATCTTAAAGGTATTCTCCAATCTGAATGATTCTATGATTCTGTGGTTGTCAATTTGGAAAAGCACAGCCTTTGTACATTAAATACATATAAGATTAGATGTTTGGTCTTTATTTTATACACTACTGATATAGCTTATGCTATGTGTTGAACTGAACAATTAACAAGACAATAGTGGAATTACTAGCTAAGGCAAAGCAAGGTTACTGCTAGAAAAGATTTGTCTCTACAAGCTGTGATTTCTTCCAAGGTTAGTATGTACTATATTTCACAAACAGGTACAATAACAAGCTGTAAGTGATATGATGTATGCCACCACTAAAATGCATACCTAGGCACAAGTTTGATTCTAAATTTAAGAAGTTAATGGCTGTATATCCAGTGACTTAATCAGAAGCTGGACCTGTTCCAAAGACAGAATGCAGAGAATTTGTCTGTAATAATTGTGTAAATCTATGGTGGGACATGCTGAGGAAGATGCCTCTGCTAGAAGTATATGTTTCTGTTTTCAATAAAATAAGTAATTTAAGGTAGGGTTTTTTTCCTAGCATAATCTCCCTTCCTCTCTCTTCCACTTCTTTTCCTTCTTATACCCACATAGGGTAATTGTTATCTATTTTCCAAACTTGCTTTTGCACTTGCACAATGCTCTAGAGGACACTACAGTAACTGCAAGGGAAAAGTCTACTTTTTTAAGCTCTGGTAAAATTCCATTATCATGTATGTGTAGATGTGCATATACAATCAATATGAATCAGGCACTAAGCGTGTTAGACAGGAATGTCCATTCCATGGCGTACCAGAAAAACTACTTTGGCCAGTAGCTCAGTCTTCACAATGCTTATCTTAGCTTCACAGAACCCTAAAGAAAGATGGTGCCTGAACACAGGCTGCTCCTATCCCTGTGCATGAGATGTCCTTGCTGGAAAGCTCACACTGCAGACAGCCCTCCCCTGGTGTATTAGGATAATTCATGTAATCCACCTGGCTGGAATAACTGCCCTCTGTCCTTGTTAGTGTTGGCCCTGCATATTCTTGTTGGGTGTGGGATGTGGTACAGTCCAGTTCTCACTTCTGAGTTGGTTCATGGCAGGCATAGCTATCAACCTGAGCCTTTTTACATTTTATGATTGGTGTGGTTTAAGCCCAGCTGGCAATTAAGCACCACAGAGCCCCTCACTCACTCCCTTCTCCAATGGGATGGGGGAGAAAAAGAAAGTGTGAAAGTGAGAAAAACTCATGGGTTGAGATGAAGACAGTTTAACTAAATAATAATAATAATAATATAACAATAATATAACAACAATAATAATAATGATGATGGTGATGATGAAAATAAACCTCCGAAAATACAAGTGATGCGCATGAAAACGATCGCTTGCCACCAACCACTAACACCCAGCCAGTCCCTGAGCAGTGGGGAGATGTGAGAAGCAGAAAAGGCCTCGACTCTCTGTAAGCATTGTCCAGCAGTAACTAAAACATGCCTCTATTATCAACACTGTTCCAGCACAAATGCAAAATACAGACCTATCCTAGCTGCTATGATGAAAATTAACTCTATCCCAGCCAAAACCAGCACAATGGTGAGCAGTTTCTGTCACAATCTGAGTGTGACTAGCATACTTCTCTTTATTCACTATCAGCCACTAAAGTGCTCTCAGCACTGAGCCAAAGAATATATTATTCATGTATTTACTCATATTTGCTACAAAACAACTTTTACATGTTCAAAGATTAAGTGCTTTGTGAATCAGTAAGGCTTCTGAAACACATCAGTTCCCCTAGTGTAAGGAGAGTGCATCCATTCTTCCCTCATTCTTTATTAAGCAGATCAATTCCAGTTAATGAATGCCATTTTGTCAAAAGGGGGGCAAGATGAATTGGGTATAAAGAAAGTGATATTTTACATGATATAGCATAAGTCATTTGCATTTTGGCTTACAGATCCTCTATGAATAATGACAGAATGGAATAAATATCTCAGTTCTTTGCTAGAGGTGATTCATCTCTTTAAGAAGAATGTGTATTGGCATTGCAACACATTAGAATTTTCCAAAGTAAGATTTTTGTTGTTTTACATAGATGCTAGCTTTGTCTTAATTCCTGGTACAGCATTTATTTCTCCTCAGACTGAAGTAATACATTTCATTCAGTCAAGTAAAAAAAGGCAATAATAATGTGTTATTAGTCTTATACAGTGATAATGAAGAAATGAGAATATACAGAGAGGTCTCAAAAGCAGTGTTAATATGGTTGGTTTTGTTCTTCTGAGTATTTTATTGTATTTGTATTTCAACTGAAGGTAGCCAAGGTATAAAATCCACTGGAAGGATTCATTAGAAGGATAATCATGCATGTGCAATAGCATTTAGAACCTGCAATCCTTAGGGTTATCTTTACTTTAGGGATAGAGTTCAATTTTATATTTTATGGCTTTGTTTATTTGGCTGTTTTACAATCTGTGCTGTCAGTGCTCAGAAACTGAGCTGACTCAGCTGTGACTGGTGTGATACTGCACATAGCACACTCAGATTCTCATGACTGCTATCAGGGTGAGCTTTGATCCATGGCAGTCTTAGATTTGTGTAAAGAAAATGGATTTAAAGTGCCTTAATTTCAATTAAAAACAATTAAACCTCTTTTTAGAGGGAGACAAGCTTCAGCACAGTGCCAGGGACATGGTCAAAAGTGAAGTAACTTTGCCAGGTATTCTATTATTACAGGATGAGAAGGTTGTTTAATATGTTGGGGCAGGGAGAGGGTTAAAAACCAGGAGATGACAAGCAGGAGAGGTAGCTGTGAGTGTTTCTTGACTAGGAGATAGGTAGAGCTTCTTTCAGCACAGAAACTGCCAGAGGAATAAAGCTGGAAACTAATCCATGATACTGATCAGGATGGTGATGTTCATTCTCCTCCATTCAGAGCTGCAAGATTTTCTCACTTTCTTTCTCTGAAAATCAACAAATGGCATGAGAGAAGTGTCTCTCTCCTTTCATATCTCTTTCTAGGAAGCTGGGAACTGACTATAAGGAGTCTCACAAAGAGAAACAAGGTACAGCAAAGCAAAATGTTTGCAGTGTGTAGAGAGGAGCTGAAGAGGAGCCTCTCCGTTTGCTGATAGCTCTGCTGCTTCAGAAAGCAACACCTCTTGCTCTTTCGTGTAACCTCTCATGTCATAACAGATCCTGTTGAAACAAGTGTGGTGCTCATATTTTGACTCTAGCCCCTTGTTCAGTGGGAGAGTAATGAGAAGCGTGCCCTGCCTGCTGCCTCTGTCTATGTGGCACTGTTGAATAACCTTATCTCACACTTTCCTTCTTCAGAAGAAATGGGGTCCCTTGCAGCAGTGTCACCCATCTCCTGCAACTTGGAATCATGTAGCACAAACTCCCAGGGAAATGGGTTTTGAATACTGCTCTTCAATGCCATCATCTACATCAACATTTTGTTAGGTGACAGGGATTTATCCTTAGGACACAAAGCACAACTCTGAGTTTAGCTAAGATGGACAAAACGGACTATTTCTGATTTGTGAACAATCATTTGCCAGGTGAAGATGCTGGTTTGACTATTGTTCCACTGTGTCTGTTTGGAGTTTAAAGTCAGTCTGGAAGATAAAGTCTATGTTCTTTTGCTTTGGCTACTTTTATTCTGTGGGTACTGATGACTAATGAAATAAATTAGTCAGTCTTATACAGATGGCTGTTCAATGCAGCAAAGGTCTGACTATTTGTTGTTGTTCAGGAACTCACATGCCTAGGCATGCACACACAATTGTACCAAGGGAAAACTAAGTTTAAATATTTCACTTACCTAATAAATCACATGGAAAATTATTTTTTTGAGTATGAAAATGTGAGCAATAACTTTATAGTTAAGGCTATACTGAGATTTCCACTTCAACAAGATTTGAATTCCTCCATTCCATACTTTCAGAAAATTGACTTAAAATTAATTATATCTTAAAATATGGCACAATAACTCCCCAGTAGACATTTGAACTATCTGAGTAGTCTTCTAGATGAAAAATTCCTATAACAAAGCCCATTTAAAGTAATATAATAATACATGCCCTAAAGTGGCTTAACTATTTTTTTCCTCTGATCTCTATGTTAACTTTTAAATTAAAACCTGTGTTTTTAGATATTCTTTTTTCTGTGTAACTCAACACTTCCATACTGCAAGAAAACTCTACATAAATGTCATGTGTGTCAGAAATGTCATGTGTGTCAGAAATGTCATGTGTGTCAGAAATGTCATGCTACTGCTGCTTTTTCTAAACTCATGAGGACAGTACAGGGCTTTTAATCCCTAACTCAATGCAATTTTCCTCTTGTAAGTGCACTTGGAGAATTCTGCAGGAACAGGGGATTGCTTGGTGAGGCTGTTGCAGAAGACTGTTGAAAGGAGCTGCTTTTTCAGTAACATTTAATTATTCAGCAAAATATGTCTTCAGTGGAATGCCCTTTATGTAGTCTTAATAAAGTCACCATGATCAGCGATGCACATGCATCTTGGCTGAAAAGCTAATGTTTTCAGCTACTTTAAAGGCATACCAAAAGCTATGGAAGAGCAGGAGGAAAAAGGTTAAAAGAATTAAGTGTGCATAAAATAACTCCAAACAGAGGAAGCAGAAGTAGGAAATCTGCCCAGAAGGGCAATATTAAAGAGATGAAAAGTACTGCTTGTGAATACAGGAAAGAAAGTATCTATTAAACAAAGAAAGGGGAAACTAAGGCTGAAAAGCTAGAATTATTTGCCAAATAGAAAGACTAATTACAGTGTTATCAACCTCTTAGGGGAGGCATTGGAGCTGTTCAAATGTAGGCTTTGGCAAAGCATCAGGGGATGCTCTGCAAAGAACAATGCTTCTCTGGTGAGGTGAACAGGCTGGAGAGAAATGATAAAGCGACAGCATTAGATTGGTGCACAGCTGGGTGAGAAAGACACAGTAAATGCTGCAATAAGAAGTAAGTGGGTTTGTATGAAAAGGGCAGAGGCAATTTAGAAAGTCTTGTTGACATTCTGTACACTTAAAGAAACTGGAAACTTCTAAAGCTTTCCTCTATTACCTTTAGAATAGCCTTTTTTGGCTCATTATGACCAACAGATTTAATAGTTAAATCTTCTTTCTTAATGGCTACAGACTGTGAAACATTGCAAAGAACACTTCCTCACACCCTAAGAAATTAATTCCATACAATTAAAAATGTGATGCATGAGAAATGCAGGCACTGTGGTTAGTGAGATGTGATAAGAGCTGCTTCACGTTGTCACAAATAGTCTGAGGACCACTGGTGGGTTTAAAGATTTAAGGAAATAAGAGTAATATAGTTAATTGAGTCTCTCTTCTTGTGGCTTTATTGTGAGTACATTGGCACAACCAATTATTATTTTCTTTGCTTGTGCCTCTTTGTCTTACTGGTGTTTATGTACTTCAAGATTCTACAGTCATTTGAGGTTGCCAGTGTGCATGAAAGATGGAAAAATAAAGTTTTTATGGGTTATTTTACTATCTGTTCTTTACTTATTCTTCCTTAAATTTTTGGTCAGATGACACTTGTCAAGTTTTAGGCTACACCATATTTATCTTACTTCAGTTTTACAGTTTAAAAAATAAGAGTTTTAATTGGAAGGAATAACAGCAACTTCATTCCAACTACTCACCCCTGGCATAACCTGGTGTTTGTATAAAGCAGAATAGGAACTAGATACATATGAAAAATGAAAGTATTTAATACTTGTGTAATTTCACCCTTTCTGTCTGGGGAAGTGATCAATACTGATTTGCTGCATGGCTACAGTATTTCAGAATCAATTCCTTGTCATACAGAATGTGAGCACTTTTAAGTATTCACTGGAAAGCTAGAGATGAAAGGGTTTGTGCAAACATCGCAGGTAAAGTATGAAATGAAATGAGTGAACTGGGCTAAGATGGGAGCAACTGCTTTATAATTCTTTTAAACACTGACTCATCCCCGTAGGCAAACTTGACCCCAATCTAAAATTCAGATATTTGTGGGACTGCCATTGAAATTACAAATGTAGAGCCAAACCTTTCCAAACTTCAGAGGAAGGTAGGATAACCTACTGTCTACAAATGTTTGAACTATTCATGTGCAAAGGATTTACATGAGAAAAGCCAAAAGCTTTTATAATAACAGCATGTAACGGAGCAATGGAGAATGCGAAATGGATACTTTATGGGAAAATAAAGACCTCTGGAAATAATCTAGAAAAAACATAATGACAAAAACCCTGCACTTCAAAAACCCCACCTCACACTTGTAGTAAAACTGGTGGGGATGTAACTCTTTGTTGTTTCCTTTTATTGTTCTATGTGTTACTTATATTGGCCTCCCACTTTGTAGGAGTATTCTTCACCCAAGTGGAGTTATTTGAAAAGGAAAGAATAAGCAAAGAAGAATAAATGTGGGCAAGTATTCTACAATTACCAGCCAAGAGACAGGATCAGGCTTACATCTTTGCTGTTAAAGTAAGTCTCTTGAGCTTTATGTTAGGAAATAGAATCACAGAATCATAGAATAGTTAGGGTTGGAAAGGACATTAAGATCATCAAGTTCCAACCCCCCTGCCATGGGCAGGGACACCTCGCTCTAAACCATATTACCCAAGGCCTCATCCAACCTGGCCTTGAACACTGCCAGGGATGAAGCCTTCACAACCTCCCTGGGCAACCCATTCCAGTGCCTCACCACCCTAACAGGAAAGAATTTCCTCCTTATATCCAATCTAAACTTCCCCTGTTTAAGTTTTAACCCATTACCCCTTGTCCTACCACTACAGTCCCTAATGAAGAGTCCATCCCCAGCATCCTTATATGCCCCCTTCAGATACTGGAAGGCTGCTATGAGGTCTAAATGTTTCATCCATGTTATGCATATGGGCACACCATAGCAGTAGAGCTGTCCACAACCCTTTGCACTTCAGCAACACATGCTTCTTAGAGCTGCAACCCACTCCAGTCTGTCCATCTCACACACAAACCATAACTGCTCCAGTGTGCTCTGTGTAAAATCCCAAACACCATGGCTCATGTTCTCCTTTGCAATAACTACCAAGTCTTGCTTTGTGCTACTAATGCTGTGTTACTGATACAGGTGACAGATCAGACCATGAAATGGTGCTTCATGGAATAACACACTCTTTAGGATGGTCCACAACACGATAGAGGTTAGGACCATAGATATACCACATAAGCATTGTGGAAACACAAGTCTGGCCCCAAAGGGATGCTGCCTTTTAATTCTTTTCAATTCCTCACCAAATATTGACTGGCCATAAATGGGAAGTTTGATTTCCCAAGTGCTAGTGCCAGCAGGAGATATCTCCTACCCTAGAAGAAAGTTCTCAGCTCAGGGAATATTTAGCTCATCTAATAGTAAATCCTAAATTAAAACTAATGTACAAACACGCGAATGATGAGAGAATTAAAACCGCTATACCCCATTAGGAATCATCTAAAAGTACCCTCAGTCTCAGTTCTTTGATACGAGAATGAAGATGTTAAAGTAGATTTCCAGTTGTTTTGAAATCAGCTCAACTGATCTGATTTGCTTCCACAGAACTAAGCTGCTACTTTTTGCCAGCCTAATGCCTCATAACCTCCATCTCCTTCAGCTCTTTGAAGCGAGATGCTGTGCCCAGTTAGGTGCAGTCAGAGACTTTGCTTCTGATCTCAGCAAACCTCTGCTATTAGTATTATTTTTATCTCTAAAAAACTGCTGGTTTATCATCTAAAAGCCTCAAGCGTTTTACAACAGCAGTCCATTGGGTAAAACTAAAACCCCATCATTTTTCTACTTATTAGACTTTCCAGTTGAAACCAGCCTAATTTTTACTTAGATCATACAGATACACACACACACATGCAGATATATTTATATACACATGAACCTACATATGTTAAATATCACTGTAAATAAGTGTTGGTGCTAGTCTCCCTGTAGGCAGTGGGGGTTCATTAAATCAGCTTTGGAGAATACAGTGGGATTAGGGTATTAGGAATTCTGCAGAAATTGCTGCCCAAAGCCAGTGAAGTACTATGAAGTACAGTGCAGTCATGGGTCACTTGAACATAGTGACTTGAGAATCTTTGGATATGATTCTTTCCTGCTCTGCAGCTTAGACAGTAATTTCTAACTGAAGCAAATCAATGTGAATGCCATCATTCTAAATTGACAGCCTTTTATGCTTTGCTTGAATTTTGCAGAAATGGAAATGACTGCACAGGAATTGTGTCAGCAGATAATATAGCCAGAGAATACCAGTTTCAATATATAGAAGACAATGTCAGAAAAAAGAACACAAATTGCACCAAATAAAATAAACCTTGAACCTGTGAAGAGGTAGAAGGACTTGAAGATCTACTGCTTGATTCTACAGTATATATGTTCAAAGCAAGTGAGCTGCCACAGAGTTATCTTCACTTTTAATACATGCATAAATCAACTTTAGAAAGAGATAAAACAGAAATCACATATTTGAATGGTTAACATTTACTTAAGTTATATGCAGCTGAAGAAAGAGTGTCACAGTAGAGAGAATTAGCTAACCTTTATGCAAGACAGCACTTTTGCTCTACCTCTATTAACCTACTAACTAATCTTGTACTTATGAGTCATCCAGAGGAATGACTAATGAGTGAATGGCTGCAAAACATCCACAGAAGAAAGACCAGATTTCTGTGCATCTTTGCCTTCTTTTTGAAGCAGTGCTTGTCCAAGACCTGCAAAACACTGGGCCAGGTTCATTCCTCAAGTGCAACCAGGCAGTAGATTTGGCTCCAGATGGCACAGAACAAGAAAAGAAACATAATCTTGACATGAATCTTCTCCTCTTTCATTCTTTGGGTGTTTCCAACCTTATTATAACCTTTAAGCAATCTACAGTATGCTGGGAATGAGGAAAGTATTTAAGAATGGCAAAATATATGTGTAAATACTTAATGCACATGCACATACACAGAGGTTTCTTAATCTATTTATTTAATCAGAAAGATGCCCAATTAAGTGCAGCCAGTCTCACTCAATGTCTTCCTGCTAGAAATTAATGCATTTGGCTATTGACCAATTCTATTCAGCACTTTTTGCCAGGCTCCCAAATATTACATCCTATTTCATCATCTCTTCTCTTCTTAAAGAACCCCAGGATCTCCCCATGGTAATGGGCTTCGAAATACAGACAGAGTCAACACCAGATCAAACATTCACAAACAAGCAGATTTCCTCCTAAAGTTAAGGAGGCTATTTTAAACCATTCAATTAAATACGAAAAGGGGGGCAAACAACATGCCAGGCCAGTTTGATTGCTGTCTGAATTAATCTATCCACACACCATTTTTCTTTTGCCTTGTTCTCATTTGGGCTGTGCCCGTCTGGGCCCAGTTCTCCCTGTTTCTGTAGCATACAGAGAAGAGCAGGGAGGCACAGTGGAGGTCATGCAGAAAAGAAACATTTTCTGTTAGGCTTTTCTTCTGAAACTGAACCTAAATGTTTTCCCATAAACACTATGGGTGCTAAAGTTTGTCTACCAAAAAAGTGGAATTCAGGACTACAGTGTGAATGTTACTCACCTCCCATGTGGCCACTTTCTAGATTTGAAAAGTATGAGTTCCACTGTCAGATCGTGTTTCTTTTTATATTCGAGTAGTGATTTGAGGTTAAATGTGAAGAAAACAGAAGAAAACTGCAGTTCGAGGACTCAGCTGATTGCTTGCTCAAAGGGGAAATGGCAATTGTGGACATTCAGACTCTTAGATCTGCCTATTCCCACTCTCCAGGCAGGTTTTGCCCACGTACATTACCATGCCCTTTGGCTCAAATGCAAGGCTATCGAAAACTGGCACAAACCTGTTTAAATCACCAGGCATCCTGCAGGCAGCACTTATCACCAACCACTTAAAAGGAAATTTCACATGAGGGACAGAGGAGCTGTTGAAGAAATGAATGATTTGTTTTGACTCCACTGCTTATACTGCAAATTTACAAGAGACAGCTAAGGGTCAAGTGTGAACGTTCATCTCCCGCAGTGCTCATAGCAGTGCACAATTCACAGCTCTGTGCACATTAGAATCCACTGGGACAAGCATTTATATACCCATATGCTGAACTATAGTTGTTCATACTTTATATTACATGCTAAGTGAAATAAATGAGCCACATGGAAGTCACACATAAACATTTACCTGGTTCTGTTACCAAAGAAGGACAACCCGTGGGCATTGTTGTAGATAACAGAAGTTAAATGCATGTTTCTTTCTCAGGCATCATTCTCCACAGTAAAAAGGTAACATGGCACCAGGCACAAATCCTGGCCTTGGGGTTCAGTGGTAGATGCAGAATGAAGGCAGAACACTGGATCAAATGCAGTAGATCAGGGGCAAGTCCTGGAGCACATTTTTACAATGGAGGGATTCTTGGTGCATGCTTGCTGAGTCAGCACATCTGCATTCTTCTCTGTGGCTCTTCTATGTGCAGCATGGGTATAGAAGGGTGAGGTGTTCAAGGATGTGTCACCAATGTGCTAACAGTGTAAACCCGTATGCTACCATGTATACCCAACATTTTCAGGACAAACTCATCAGGTACTTCACAGAGCAGCACTATGTAAATTTGTCCATGCATTCCTTAATGACCAGTTTAAATATATCAACTGTTGATGCGCATACATGGACACATTGTAGAAAATACCCTTCCTTTCAGCTTCCTAGTCAGCATCACACCAAAACCAAATGATGTTTCCCTCTGCAGCTCTTGTATAGGATTCACAACTCAGCAGAGTCCTCACAGATCCCTTGGTAGTTGATAACACAAAAGGCATGACTAACTGAAAGACTGAGCAGTCACCAAACTAGAGAAAGAAGTAACTAGGAACATTGATATCTTTTACCTTCTGCTGGAATTGCTTCAGAAATGCCTAAGTGTGGGATCTGAAATGGTATGCTCTACAAAAATAAGATGAAGCTTTGTTTCCCTTTTGTTTTCCTTTTTACTTTTGTTTGATTTGTTCTTTAAGACAGTGATTAAGCAGGCAAGATAAAAGCAAAGAATGAGGGACAGCTGATGTTGTTTGGCCAGTTGGTCCATAGGACTCGTTTGATGAATCAGAACATGTCCCCTTTAAAGCAAAGTGCCACAGAGGTGCTAGAGCCTGGATACTGGGTAATTCCTTTCTCCAGGATCAAAACAGGTATTCACAAAATCCTGGCCAATGTGTGGTGTGGAGGAGTTAACTCTCTGCTCCCTGTTAACTCTCCTGCACCGCCTTCCAATCCTTACATCTGCTTTCCAGCAAATCTCCTGGAGAGAGGTCACGTTTTAAGAGAGACAAAAAAGGAGATAAGAAGGAGAAAAGATGTTTGTACTGTGACTGAACCTCTTGACTTTCCAAAAGCTTTGCCTTCAAATACGTTTCTTTCTACTGGCACCTCTGTCACAGCCAGTCTACAATTGTTCTTTAACACAATTTCCTCATTCTTACCCAAAGGATGCGCTATTCCTCATCATTTTGGATTCTATCTCCCCTTCCTCTCTGTGCTTTTCCTTAAACCCCAGCCTCTTTGTGCTGTTCATTTTTTTCCAGGACACATGGAACTTCTTATAACCAAAGTGCAGCAAGGTCTCAGACTTTATATAGATCTCATTCAATGGATAGCTGTAAATTGAGCATAATGTCTTCCCTAGCTGAGCCATCTGTATCCCTTAGACTGTGAGAATCATAATAGCTGTTCAGGCAACATATAGACTTCTGGCCCGGGCAATTGGAAATCTGAAATGAGGAGATTTTATAATGTTTGCTAGAGACTTTGTAATGGAAGCCATCAACAGCAACCTCACATTACTGCAATAGGCAAGCAAAGAGAAATTTAAGATGAGATAGATTGCTCATTCTCCTAACTCCTTCACTCTGGTTGCATCTGGGCTCCCAAGGTTCACCTTCTACCAATAGTTTTTGAAAACCCTGTGAGTATCCTTGCACTCCAAGAGCCTAAATCACCAGTTTTCGGTTTGTGTTTCAAAACTTGAGCCTTAGCAGTGAAATTAACTTTTCCAAAGGAAAACTAAACTTACTGCTCTCAGCTTACTATCAAGATTTCTAAAGCTACACTATGATGAGAAATGGAGTGTCCTCAGACCTTAAAAGGAGTGAAAACTGAAGCAAGTGTTCTTTGAAGCCCTGCTACAACATCTGCTGAGGCAGGTGCTGGAATAGTCTTGATGCAAAATGTTGCTCGGCTCCTCACTGCTAAAATCAAACAGATTTTTTTCCTGCTATTCACAAACAGCTCATCCTGTGAAGATAATGGGGGGAAAATATCCAGTTTGGAGGGCGAGAAAAGGATATTTTTGACATTTCCTGAATTCTTTTAAGAGAGTTACTGCTGCTTTGTCAGAAAAGAAAATATTGCATAGCTGCTGCTCTCCAGCATGATTCTCTCTGGATTTCAAAGGCAAGATTTCTTTGTTTATTAAGAATTTGTTTTGATTGGCATACAAGGGTCTCAGAGCATCCAAGGTCTCTGCTAGCTGTGAAAAACCAAGAGAAGCCAAGTGAATCAGCCTATAACCTTAAGCAGCTGTGGGACAGCTTTCGAATGAACAGGGCCATCTTGCTCCTTATTTTTTTTCAGTGTTTGTCTCTTATTCATTGGAATAACTTTCCAAGCACTGCAATAATAATCTGTGTGAGTTGGGAATCTCAGCTTCTGATAGTTGCACGTTCTGAAAGGACCCAGAGGTATTACACAAAGAGCAAGAATGATAGAATGTTCCCCTTCAAGGTTTGTGTGTGTGTGTGTGCTAAAGGAAAACAACCCTTGATTTAGGTTCCAGATGGGTTGGTTTATATTCTGTTGTTTCTTTTTCAGAAAATCCAGAAGCATCATTGTCTGCCCACCTTGCAGATATCGATGTGACCCTGGTGACTGCAGCTAACATGCAGCCTGCTTAGATTCATCACTAAAGGAGAGCAAGAGAAACAGTCACACAGCTGTGTGGCATAGTGGGTAGCGTGGACTGCTCAGGAGCAGGGGATGGTCAGGTTCAAATTCCTGAGCTAAGGCTGAGATTTTGGTTTGAATTTTTAAGCTGGTGACTCTTTAATATGAAATACATAAACTTTTTAGTGAGCAGGATGGCAAAAGACATTCTTGCTGTGATATTTACTGCAGATGCTTCATAAAATGTATTCTGTGGATTTTGCCTTTGACGCTAGTATGTATAAATAAATTATGATATTTGTATTTACTGTTCTAAGCAAATGACTATTTAAATGCATCAATTGCAAGTATTGCATTATAAGATTTGGTTTGTGTCAACTTAACAGTTATACATGAAGTGGTGAGGGAAAGTTGAACAAGCTACTCTAATTGTGACAAGCATGGCATCTTGAGTATTCAGCATCAATATTGTCTTAATGTGGTATTTAAATCGTTACACAAAGGAATCAGGCTATGAAGTCACAGGGAAAACTAAAGAGTTTTACAGCAGAACTAAGGAACACTTAAGTTAATATTCCTAGACTTGCAAAGCACAGTGAGCTTTTTTTATGTTCAGGACAGTGGCTTTCCCTTTCGTTCCAAAGAGGTTATTTCAGGTGCTGCCTCCAGAGGGACTCGTTAAGATTTGTCTCTAGAGATCATTCTGTGATTCTATGACCATGATGTGTCAGGTCATCGATATTATTCTCCATACTATCTCGGTTTTCTGCGAGTCTTCTCCTAATCACATGAATGATGGGGCCAAGCCCTAATAGGCTGTGATTCTAGCAGAGCTGTAGTACTCAGAGATATGCTGGAATGTTTTGGGAAAGTAGGGCAAGTTTTGCTATCATGAGGAAAGCACTATTATTAAACGTAGCCTTACCAAAATGAGTGCAATGAACATATCAACTACTTTTCTTCTATACCATACCCTTCTTATCCTCATTCTATTTGATTGTTTCATTATCACTTTCCTGGAATAATATTCTTTAAATAATAATAATAATGATGATAATAAAAAACCGAATTTATTCATGTGTTTGAACAGGACTTCATATATTGTGTTATGGGAATATGCAAACAGGAACAACAACATTTATAATGTTTACAAATTCACCTTTAAAACCTATTCACCCTCTAAACTGTATTAAATTTAAGTCCGTTTTTTGTGAAAAGAATGAAGAATTCAGACCTCATTCAATTTTGGTCCAAGTGTTAGTTTTCCTCAGCTTGTCAAGACAAAGAGATATGGGTCATAGCTGAATGGAAGTGATTTCTGTCATAGAAAATCTGAAGTCAAATGTCATTGTCATTCAGTGTAAATATTCAGTATGTGTGCAGTTCCTCCCAGGCCAGTTTTCTCTCTGTTTCAGGGCACTGGCTGGAGTTCAATTTCTCAACTAAAAAATAAAAAGGAAAAGGAAAAAAAAAAGAAAGTAGAAATTATCTTAATGGCTCCAAAAATGCAGATTCCCACATTTTCACAGCCAAAGGCTTAACAGGGTTCACTTAACAATTATTCACCAAGGACAGGTTAACTTCACAATGCTTTTGCTGTCACAATTCAAACTTTGTCTGAAATTCCGAGGATGTTGTTTTAATGCAGGAACTGTCATTGTGTTTTAAGAAATAAATCAGACATAAAGAATAAGAACCCAATACTAACACTAAGAAAACCCAAAACCAACAGTGAAACTACAGTCTCCCGTGCGTAAGGATGCTTCCCCATTGGCAGCTGTCATGACTCCAATGATGTGGTCCTGCTGGAATCCAGCTTCTCATCTCCAAGAGCAGATGTGGTGAAGGTGGCATAGCACTGAGGCCACAGTTGTATCAGGGTTACCCCCAAGTTCTGTTAACAACATGATTATACACAAGGCCCTGGGCTGCCTTCACATGGAAGAGAGGAACCTCAACTGTGCTATGCATCTCACTGTTTGAAAACCAAAATGTTTCTATTCATTTTGACTAGTAATTCCCTTTGTTTTGCCTTGGCATTCCTCTGGGAATGCTTTGGGAGCGCTTTGGGAACCAGTTGTTATGATCACAGCTCCAGTGTACTGATACTCCAACAATAAAAATCCATGTGGCTCCCATAGAAAATTACAAGGTGCATTCACAGACTTTCTCTCCAGTATGGATGCACATTACTGACTATAGTGGTCCTTGTGCCCTGTTATTTTGAATCATGATCTTCTGGACCTCTGGGCATTTAACAGCTCCAGTCCTAACTGCTAGGTAGCCCAAATTCCAGGACAAACTGCTGCTACACATATGTGTGGAGATGTTTTGTGCATGGTGAAGAAAGCCCAACACTGAAGTAGTCTGTATGTCCTCCTTTTAGTCTTGTTTGTAATGGACAGTATGCATCTAACAATGACATAATCGATAGTCTAAAGTTTGCTGCTTAAACTAAGTTGGTGAGGAAGTTGGTATATATCGGCCATTTGCAATGTTAAGTGAATTCTATTTCCATGCTAAGGGAGCTAACAAAGTGGGAAGAGAAATAGAAAGCAAGTCAATGAGAAGAGTGTAAGAGCATTTCTCTCCCCTTTTTCATTGTACTTTCCTATATCCACTTCTCATCACAAAGCCTTCAGCCTTAGCATATAAATCAATCCAGTTGTTGTTAAGCACTTCAAAATGGCTAGAGGTTAATAATTATTCATACACACACACCTGCATCCTTAAGCATTGAATGCACTGATTTTACCTATCCAGGGAAACAACCGTCCTGTTTTCCTTCCCAGACCGCATTCGCAGTTCAGATTTCCACCGTAAGATGGCAATGTCTGCTCCTACATTTTTTCCCACTCCCATCACGCGGTCCGGAGTCAATGCTGTAGCTCCACTTCTAGGGGAAGAGTCAGTAGTGTATGTCAGCACTTACCCCACCGAAGGAGACATGTGTAGCTGCAGGGATCACTGGAGGAGGATGTGCAGTGTAACTGTGGAAAGAGACAGATTTTGTAAACCTTATCCCAGCAAGTGTCAGGAAGAAAAATGTGTTCTTTAGCAATAAAAGTAAAGATCAAAAGAACAAAAAACCTCCAACTCTATTCCCAGAGAAACTGATTCTCTGAAAATGATACCAAGGGCAATTTTACCTTATAGTACTTAAAAATGCAAAAAATAAAGTGGGAATTTGACATTTTAGAAAGGGCACTTGCAAGGTTTTTATCATGTTGCTCCAAATGATGCCACTGATCCTCAGTCAGCTGGGAAATGGTCAGGGCAGCTAAAAGCTGGGTGCTGATTTGGACAGTAGCCTGTTCTGATCTCATCTCCAAACCCAGTTTAGAACAGCCATGTCCCTATATTAAATGGGCAGCTCTGCAACACAGACCACTGTGACACTCCAGACTCATGTAATACATGTCCCTGACATGTCACCTGCATTCTCTGCCAGCTGCAAGGAGGTGGTTAGGCATAAGATCCAAGGCTACCAAGGAACTGCTAAGCACATCCCTTGAATAAACTTATCATCCTTCCTATTTATTAAAGAGCACCGTGCTTTCAGGTTAATCAGCAGCCTTGTAATAAAGGAACAGGAATTATTCATCCCAGCTATTGTGCAGACCACTGGAATCTCACTGCTTGAATGTGTCTGTACCCTGTGCTGTCTGCTTTGACTTGTCAAGGATGTTCTTGTCTGCCTCATCCTGCATCATTGGCAAGCACTGTTTTGACTGTCTGTACCATGTTGAGAGTCTCAGCCGTAAGATTGTTATTATTTACACTTTTAGTCTTTCTTATTTTTGTCTCTGTAGCTTTACTCTGAACTTCTTTAGTTATGCTGGGCTCTTTGGATTATCAGCTTCTTGTTTTCAGCAAGGATATTTATTCTAGTATGCCTCGTGGCAATAGCACAGGCCAGTTTATTGATCCCAATGGGAACATTCACATGATTAAGGTCATTCATTTGCTTACATATTTGGCTGAATTGATGTTTCTCAGCATTCTGTTTATCTTAAACATTTGCATAGAGTTGAGTGCACAGTCCTGGATTCATTAGTTTGACCAGCTAGTTGATTAGAGCGTTTTCCCTGTTGCCTTAGCCCCTTTACCTGACTTCAGATTCACCTGGGAATGTTTCCAAGAGACATATGTCTACACTGTGCTGTACAGGTCTTGCAGCTTCAGCAGAAGATCTATACCTACATTACACATTCCTGGCAGCTTACAGAATTAACATTTATTTCTGAGCATTGGAAATGAAGCAACTTAAGAAAAAAATGCATTTTTTCTTCATGCTTTGACCCATACTCTCTTTAATTTAGAAATGCTTTTCTTTCGTTTTACTTTAGGTGATTAACCAGTGATAGGGATGTGAAAATAGCACACACACCCCTATATATGTAATTGTTTTCCTATATTCCACTCCTAAACCCCAGCCTCACACCAGTTGACTTGCTATTCATCAGAGGTAAGGGGCAGAAACCCATAGCAGGAACGTGGGAAGAGACACATGAGTTTCCCCATCAGAAAAAGGTTCTATTCAGTTAGCTCCTGCTTCTTCCTTCCTGCCCACTCACCCTCTGCTCTCCTCCTCCCCAAAGTGACTTCTTGCCTTCTCCATGGAGGGTCCTCCTCCTGCATTTATACAAATGCCAATTCATTGCAGTACATGAGGTAAAAGGGGTGAAGAAGGGAATGGGAGCATCTTAAAATGGTTACAAGAGAGTAAACTATTTGCCACTCATGAAAAATTAACAAGATAATCTAAAATGAAGTATTATTGTTTAGATAAAAAGACAAATGTGTACAAGTCTGGTATTTGTGAAGTGTAAGCAGCATGTTGATTTATTTCTTACCAATAAATGATTTTCTTGTTGGTTTTGACAACCAGCTACTGTTCTATCTCGAGAAATCAGTATATTCAGTATATTTCACAATGGTACTTCAAGTGGTCAGAAAGTATATTTTTTAGTCTACCTCTATTTCAGAGAACACAGTACTACCTAATAATGTTTTCCTTTGATAAGTTTTGGTAAATCTTCAGGGCTACCAGAGGGAGCTCTGAGATGCAATTTCAGTGTTTTATCCAAGCATTTTAGGTCTGAAAGTAATTGTTAAAACACACTGAGTTTCAGAGTGTATCTTTCTAGCTCCATTTCCTTATGTTGCATCATCTCCGATGAGTGTAGCACAGATTCCGTGTTCAGGATGTCACCATCTATAACTCAGATCCTACAGATGATAGATGTACACTAAAAGAATCATTCATTGCTTTCAGCAAATTTGGATGGGGCTATCTAGGAACATATCAGATAAAAGCACTTTTCCCCTTCATTATTTTTATGTTCATTAGACTTTATTGCTAGTTATGAAATACAACTACAATCTTATTCTAGCTTTTCTGAGTCCGTTTGATTTTTGAAGAGGCAGACAAATTTTCTCCCCCAAGATTTTCTCATCTCTGATTGCAGAACAGACCAGCTGTGTCTGATAATTTTATTTACTTCTTTTTTCAGTTTTCTGAAGAAATGCTATCAGCTTGGGAAAACCATTTAATTATTCTGTATCTGAACTAATTTATCCACAGAATGGGATATTTCATACTATAGAGAAGTGCTCAAGAGATGAGGCTGTTGAACATACTTATGGTGGGAGCATGAGAATCAAGAGGTAGGCAGAACATTCTCCTTTCACTTTTTATTTTAGCAGCCTGACAGGAGAGTTCAGGAACACAATTGATCGGCAAATCTTCAGCAGCATTTCACGGAAATCTTTATTGGATATAAAATGTTTCCAATAAAACATATTGACTAATGCTTCTAGCATGGAAACACCCCTGGATTCTTAGTAGGCTGCTGAGATCACAATGAGCATATACTGTGTGCGCTGGGACTCAGCTTCTAAATTCCCTTTGAGTGCTCTAACGCTTGAAGCCTGCAAGTGTTGCAAGAACTTTCCAGAGTCTGCATACAAGCCAATTGGAGGCAGAGGAGTCCTGTACTTCCAGGATACTAAATTTATGAGCAGTCAACAAAATCCAAAGTGCAGAGTTATAAAGATGTGGGTTGCACTTCCAACCAAGTCCTGGGTGGAAGGTTCTTCCAGAAGGCAAGCAACAGTCTGAGAGTTGGTTGCATTAGAGCTAGAGAGGCTGGGAGCTTCACCCATCATTATAGCCTTGTGATTGACAAAAATCTTAAGTTGGGAACATTATATTTCAGCATTTTATTAAAGGCATCCACCTTCCAAACCCCTATTTCTGTGCTGTGAGAAATATACAGTACTACTTTTATTAATTTATTTATTAAATCAAACAGGAATCCCAAATATCTGCCTTTTTCCATTATTTTTCAATAATGTAGGTTTTAAGTAAAACTTCAATTTGGGGTACCAAATCCATAAGTGATGTCTAATGTTTTTAAGGTTCTTCTAACCGTTTATTATTTTTAATTATTGACATCTTCTGATTTATAACCTTCAAGCTGAATTTCTGTTTATGAGCTCGTAGAGGTACAACTAATCTAATTTGCTTATGTCATCATCTTCAGTGAGTATTCCAGCACTGCTTTCTGACAATGCATCAAAGATTGTCAGGGCTTTATCCAACAAACAGCCCTGTCACTCAACTGTGTTATTAGTTTTGTATTACTCATGGTTTTATGACTTTTCCTCACAATGAAAGGGTTAGATTGACCTACTCCTCTTAAATCAATCTCAGAGACAGAAGAGGATGAGCAGGGCAGAACCTCTTAGGACCATTATTAGCTGCTTCTCTAGCACTGATGTTCAGTCTTTATCTGCAGGAGCTGACCAGTACTACAACAAAACTTCTGTAATAGTGTTTAAATGCACTGTTGCTCGTATGAGGTCAGAAAAAATGGCACTCGGGGTCAAGTTGTTCATTTTGTGGTTATTCATATATAATCACCCGTGCGGTTATAGACTGTCTTTGTCCTGCTTTCAGTTAACGCCCAAAGCAGGGTTGAAGAAAACATGCGCAAACCAGTTTTTAAGGTGAACCATATTCTTGTACTGAACTAAAAGGGTTTTGTTTCAAGCTAGGAACAAGACACAGAAGTATGTCACTTCATGTGGAATGTCTCAGATATTTCCCAGCTCTTGTACAGCTTGGTATTTAATCCTACATTCAACTACTGCTGTTTCTTCCACAACAGTTTGTAATGTCTATCATGTTCTTTCCTCAAACACCCAGTGTGTAACCTTTGTTTGCCAGCACAGTGATTACAAACATTATGTATATACCACTTCACATTGCTGTCGTCGTGAGTTGATGTATCTTGTGGAGAAATTGCATTCTTGTATATCAGAGAGCAAAACCACGAGAGCACTGTAAATGGGGTAGTGCAGTGATATTCAGCATTAAATATTGATAAATAGATGTAACTCAGCTTTACCTGACTTATTCAGAATTAACAAGCAAAAAGAGAGAACTAGGAAAATGAGGTATCTCTTCCACATCCAGGAATGGGGATTACTCAGCAGCTTCCATGCCAGAATGGCTACTATCAATCACAACCCCAGCAAAAGGAGTGCACTTGGGCTTTTTCACTGTCACATATTTAACCAATACTGTTACACGCAGGTGTAAAAAAGGAAAAGAATTTAAGAGTTTACATAGCTCTCCAGGAGGTATCTGGCAGTAGACAACCAACAGATAACCCACTGGGTTAACTGAATCACTATTCATTTGAGATTTGTCCTGTTTATCCTAAGAAGAGATAATGAAAGCAATTGTTTCTGTTTAACTGGCAGCTCCAAAAGCCAGCACAAGATATCTTTCTTATATTTATTTGGGGTTTTGACTGTTTACCTAAGAAACTGTTGCCTTAACTAGTTAAATATAGAAAAACATATTTATTCTGATTATGAAGCTCAGAAGTCTTTAATAAAAGTTTTTTGGAAACCCCTAGATCATGGTATCCCAGAACTAAGGAAGCTATACTTCCTCTAGATTAATACCTTGTGGTAAATTAAGTCTGCTCTCTAAAAGTTTGTGAGCAGCTACTACTAGAGGTGTTAATGAAGCGTCTCTCCAACGTGGGTTGCCTGGTGTTTAATAAAAGGTCACTTTGCAGCAATTCTTTGCAGAGCATTAATGGTTTCATGACATTTTTAGGTGCCTAATTACATTTGTGCTACCTAATCTTCTCTTAAATGTGGTTGAAATCAGCCAAGTGATTGCAGGAAGGTCCCTCAGCTTGATTGCACGAGGGAAAATAGACTAAAACTGTTATCTGTAGGTATGTGTCAAGCAGTGTTTTGTGTTGCCTCAATAGTGGTGTACTTACCACTGAAAAGGAGAACCTCACAGTGACACACTGGACTACAAGTACAACAGGTCTCAGCTCAGGGACTGCAACCAGTCAGAGCTGTTGTGAAGCCTAAACCCAGCTCACCCTGCTTGAACAGTATTGCACTGTGGGCAACTATACAGAGATTGAAAGCAGAATGGTTTTTACTTCATGGGCAAGCAGGGGTTACCAGACTGTCCCAGGAGCAGCAAAAGGGACAGGTGATGCCTCAGCACAGTGATGGGCACATATGTAGCTTATTGCCTAATCGGCTTTGGTCATGAAGTAGAAACAGCTTTTACACTGAGCTTCTGTGGTGCTCAGTGAAACCAGCTTTTCAGTTTGGAGCAGGAAAGTGGAATATTGTTACAGGTTTTTTTGGTTTTCCCTGGTTTTTGAGCTGTGGATGAAGGAAGCTTTTGGAAGCCAGGCCTGGAGCCTAAAATTGTGAGTTGTTTTTTCATTACTTTCTCTTGCCCAACAAAGATGGCTCAGCAACAATCCAATTTAGAGCATGTAGGTTATGGGTAATTCAGAGTGATTCTATACTGCGAGCTGCCTGTTGCCTCTCTTGTTGTACTGGCAATTGCACAGAAAAAGTATAGTTTCAGTCAGAAAACTCTGTCATAAAATGTTCACCAACTGGACTATTATCCAATACACACATTATGATTACCCTTACTATAGGACCTACCTGGTGGTTGCACTGTATTTGAAATGATTAGACATTAGCTAAAAATGCCTGCATTTTTTCCCTGAAAAAAAGACTTGTGTGTGGCTCCTCTGGTGGGAGTTTGAATGCTCTTGTCCTGTGCTTGTATTGTTGTAATACCTAAAAGCTCTAATAAAATCTATTGTTCCACTAATCACTGACCAGCTCTAAAACAAAGTACTGTTCCCTGCCTGAAGAAATTGCAGTCTGTGATAAGAGAATGAGTGGATTTAAATAAAAGAGAAAAAGGGCTGAGGGCAAAAGTTTCTTGTTAAGTACACAATGAACAAATACAGCCTGTGTTCAGCCCGTTAGAAAAGCAAACAAAACCATATCTGCAACCATTCCCAGCTAACATGCTGGTGTCCTTTAGCTATATATCTTAATTACTTATATCTCTTAATAACTATATAAATTGACATAAGTGCTACTCCAAGACCAGAGCTCTCTACCAGAAGATCATCTGTTTCATCTTGCCATCGCTTTCTTCCCCAATACCGAATAATCTAAAAATGAATAAAGTGCCCAGTGAGCAGTGGGGATGACCCGGTCGTTCAAGGTCTTCTGAGCAGAAGCTGTTTCTAAATCAACAGCAAAAGTCTGTGATTCCACAGACTTTTGATGAGAAATTCGGCTAAGGAGGAATCTAGTTAGAAGAGCATATGTACTATGGTTGTGGCTTTCCTGGCACCCTTCCCCCATGTCTGCTGTGGTCCCAGCAAAGTCTAGTACAGCCAACAGTAAGGATGGGGTTTAAATAATCAATATTTGTGCTTAGAACTACACAGTTCTAAATATAGTTCAGAAGAAAGCACGAAGTAGCAAAGAATATGTGAGGCGCTCAAATTTTTGAAAGATCAAGGAAATAACCTCTTATGTGTTGTAAATGGTTTTCTTTGCACAATGCTTTTAATGTGACAGACATGAGATTTATCCTGTCCTATTTTTGGAACTGTTTAAAGGTCAGTTTGTATATCTCAGGTGGTTAAGAAATTAGGCTGAAACACTCTATGGCTATATATCGGTCTTCAAGCTCCACTTGTGGCTGTGAATGTTGATTTGATTTATAAGCAGCAGTGTATCATGGGTTCTGTCTGGGCGTTTCTTCCTTCTGGATTGTGCAGTGGTAGCTTGAAATGCAGATTCTGCTTTGCTGTCCTTGACCAGTGAGTTAGCAGCAGCCTATGGGGGATAGTTGGGACGTAGGTGGGCTGCAGCCAAACAAAAATATTGATTGTCTTGTGCTGGGAGTGGGAGAAAAGGTCACTAAGAGCATCACTGAAGGGGAACTTCAGTAATAGGTGTTTCAGAGGAATGAGGAGGCTTGCACAGGAAAATAAGGGAGGACCTAAAGGAATGAAAGGACTGACTACAGTAAAGACAGGGAAAGGTGGTTGTGTTTGGCTGTTTATTTACACAGATATGATTATACTGTGTGTGGTGCCCATGTGTGAAGCATGATTTATTTTAGGAATCCCGTTGGGAATATCCTCCAAGTCATTATTTTTAATTGGTGAGAAGCTAAGCCCGAAAATCCAGGATGTGGGGAAGTGTGCAGTTGCTCCTGAAAAGGGTCTCAAGAATAACACTTTTATGTCACTGTGGGCTGTCGGACTGTAGAGTCCTAGTTTTCAGAAAAGAGCAAAAGTGAGACCATCTGAATCCCCAAAAGCATGATCAGAAGTGCAGAGCTTGTGTGACACCACTGGAATCTCCTTACTTCCTGCAGTTTAAGGGCACAAGATATACAGAGAAGAGAGATTCTTGCTGAAGCATGGTAAGCATCCCAGCTGGGTGCCCACTAGGGCTGTAGAAATACTGCTTCTGAGTTTCATTTGTGCAATGCTGCCTTCTAATTTAAAAGTAGCTTTCTGTGCATATTTAATGTATATATTATAGAACTGATTCTAAGATACATCTTGTGAAGCCCATGATTACAAATCCTGAGGTATGCTGTGCATTTCCTATTCTGAGCAGCCATTTACACTTGGACTTCATTTATTATCAAATGTTTTTAAGATTTACACTCTCATGCTTTTTTTCCTACTGTTCTTTGTCTGCTGTAAGTAAAAAAGTTTCTGGAATTTCCAAGTTCTCTGTCTCCCTTTGGCTCTTGCAAATAATTTATAAGCCCCTCAAAAATATCCATGGTTTTGTGTGTGGGTATTTGCTTTGTGGTGTTTATTATTATTATATATTATTATTATTATTATTATTTAGTTCTGGTTTGTGAAGTTTTCTGAACTTAGACCTGCCTATTTGAAGTTCTCTTTATGGACGATTGGCATATTGTATATGGAATGTAAAGATCACATTTGTTTGTGACCCTAATAGCCTATTACAACACAAGCAGAAAATGAGCAGTTTGTTATATGCTCTTTATGAAACATGTGAAAATGGGATATTGTTTTGATGAAAGGCACACTGGAGGGAAGGGATTGAGCTTTTACTTTGTTTCTCTGCCATTGCTTGATTATTTGGGGAGGCTTTCTCTAAATCTCTGACACTGATGAGAGCCATATGAGAAGTTCCCCTTAGCCAGGCCAAGTTTGGGAGCATCAGTGCAATTCCATTATTTCAGCTGGATTTTATTACTGGAAGCAGCTTACCCAGCTGCATAGCAGGAATGTTTAACCAGAAGAAGACAAACTTCCATAAGCTGCTTAATTCTGAATTGGGACTGTTCCTTCAAATCAATTGATATTGAAATAATTACTTCTCAGAATCTGTAGAGGAAAAGGATGTAAAAAGAAAATTAAAATCTAATTAAATGGAGGTAGAAAGCAATGAGTAGACAAGTCTTAAGCCTTAGCAAATTTTCAAAGGTTACATTATCCTTTTTGTCCCTGGAAATCATTCTTTTTCCTTTTCTCCCCTCCTCTTGCACTTCTATCATTAGTTTTTAAGTGATAGGAAAAGAGCATTTTGGTTTGATTTGTTTGATTCTTTTTGTTTTGTTGATTCTTTTTATTTGCTTGTTTTGTTTTTAAAAGGATTTTTTATCTCTATTTACATTATTAGGATATTAAAGTGCTTTATGTATTTATTATATATATATATATATATAAAAGTGATCCAACAGAGCTGACGGAGCTACTCAAGCAGTGTCAATGTCTTGAACAAGAGAAGAGCATCACTGCTGTTCTCGCAAGAGCACAGGTTTTTATGTGTAGTGTTTGCAGCCAAATTTCAGCTTAGGCAACTGTTCTGCTTCCTCTAATGCCCTTTTTATAAACTCTGTAGTTGTTCTCCTCTTCACTATTAAACTGCAGGGCTGCATTATAAATTCACTGTGGTGGATGAAATAATTCATGGAGAAGAAGCTTAGCCCAGACTACACATTTCATTAATTTTATACTAGTTTAACTAGTTCCCTCAGTGGAATGGTAACTTCCGGATAGCAGAACTCCTGATGTTTTGGGGGTGGCTCCCTTGGGAGTGCATATTTATAATATGGTTCCCTTGAGAGTGCATATTCATAATATAGAGATAAAAATACTTACAAAAAGAGCTTTGATTTGTCTTGAGGATGGGGAGTTATGTTTTAAGTAAGGCTAAATATGAAATTGGAAGTATGATAACACAGGGTTTTGTTTAGTGGAAGTCTAGCTTGAAAGCACAGATAGTGAAGCCTATGAGGTAAATTAGGTTCCAGCTTTCCCTGGGGGAGATAGGGTGTTTGCTGGGGTCAGGGTGTTTAAAAGCACTTTTCTGAAGTGAAGCAGTTAATCACTAAAACAGAAAAAATGAGCAGTGCACATATATAAAGATCGAAGAAAGAGTAAAAATGGGTAAGCATGTACAAGGCTTGATACACATGTGCCTCCTCTCCAAACCTCTGGCTTTATTCTGTTCAGGGGATTTCCTGGTTCTGCTGTGGTTTGTGTGTCTGTTAACACCCAATACATCTCATCCCTCAAAGCATTTGTCCCATCTTTTCTTGAACCCCTGTAAACATTCTTGCATTCACAAGGTATTTCAGGATTATGCTACCCTGTGCCTTCCAGGTTATTTTGAACATGGCTTCCTCCAGCTTCATTTACTGGACTTCTTGAAAAGACTGTCCATCCCTATCCATCCTTCCTATGTCACTCATGATTTTGCACACCCGTCATATCCTGCCTAAATTCCTGCAACAGACTGGAAAGTTTTGCCTACCTGTTGTCACTCATGGAAGCCACTTCATGCTTTTGACAATTCCTGTTGCCTTCTTTCTGAATACTTTTGTTTTTATAATGATAGATTATTAGGTTTCAAAGCCAAGGGGTTCAGCAATGCACATGCTGTTCATATATATATACACACATATGTTCAGCAAAGTGACCTGTCAGTTTAAGCAGCAGCATAGTGACCTATTCTTTAGTGTTTTCTTAATTCCAATTGTTTCTCTAGTTTTTTCACTGCTATTGAGCACTGGCTTGTTACGTTGTGGAACCAATTATTGAGGCCTCCAATTCTGGCTGTAGTAATGGCCAGCTCAGAACCATCATTCCATGTATAAAGCTGAAATCCATTTTCCTTGTATGCACTGCTTTACGCTTATTTCTATTGGTTTTCACCTGCCACCTGTATTATTGGACAGGTTTGTGCAGTCCTTCAGTCCAGTCTCATCTCTACTCCTCTGTATGCACTTTTTATCACTGGCATACATTTTTCAAGGTTATGTATTACTAAAATGAACAGCACAAATCCAATAGATTCCACTAATTCCCTTCACTGCAAAAACTGACGCGTTATCAATACCCTATCTCCTCTGCCTTCCATCTTTTAGCCAATTGCTTCCTCATTCCTGGCCCTTCCCAATTACTCCACTGCTGCTTAGTTTTCTTAAGAGCTCATGCCTAGGGAGTTAGTAAAAAAAACCTTTTTGTTATATCAACCGTTTTTTCTGTTCTTGCTGATTGGGGCATTGGAATTAGATGATGTTTAAGGTCCCTTCTGACTCTAACCATTCTATGATTTCTTTAAATACTTCAAATAATCAGAATGACAAGACTACCCTCTATAGAGTATGTGCTGGTATTTATGTCTGATACATAGATCTAAGGAGGTTTTATTTTTGTAGTTTCCCACTAATTCTACCTAGTGGAAATTGCTTTCAGTTTCTGATTTGATTTTCATCCTCTGACCTATCATTTACCTAAGGTAAAGAGCTTTTACTTTTGCATGGTAAGAAAGACTTACAAAGTGTGCGTCTTCTGCACTCCTTTGGCTTTTTCTCATCTATCAGTTTGTAAGTTCACTCGTAGCCTTTGTTTAAAGTACAAGCAGCTTGTCCCCCTTACAGCTCTGATGAAGTTCAACTCTCTTGTGCAGGCTTCTTCCAGATGTGTACCTAGGTAGCTTTATAAATTGAAGAAAACAACCTCTCAGAGTTTCATGCTTCAGATAAATTTGTACTGGCTTCACGTTCCATCTATATCAAATAGAAATGTCCTAGGAAAAGACACACTTTAATCACAAAAAATTGACTTTTGCTTTAACGTGAAGAAGAGACGAGTTGTCACAGTTGAAAACATTTGAGATTGGGTTTTGTGCTTAGTGCTTTGTTGAAGAGGTCTCATACAGCAAAAAACATCCCCAATTCTATATTGATTTGTTTGTAGAAACATGAGATTTCTTTCTTTTTAATTTTTATATTTTTCAATAATAAGATTATAACGGATCAACAAATTTATCCAGCTTCTGCTTCTGAATTTTTCAAATATTAATGAATATATTGAGCTGATGATGGGGGTTGGTGATGCATTGTAGAAATGTTGAAACTTCGTATAGTCCTGCTCTGTTCATATAGCTATAATGACAAAGGCGGTATTATGGATAATTTAGATAATCTGCAGGGGAACTAAAGCAATGACTGTGAAGGAGAATGTGGTGTGTCATCCCCCTAGGCCATGGAGCACTCCATTTGCTGGAATAGCTTCTAACTGCTATTTAGTGGGCAGCTAGTAGAAAATAAAATTGCTTTAGGCAAGTGAGAATCTTATTCTGTGTTATTAATGTTTGCACTCTGGGTGAAGAATAGGATAAACTAACTCCATTTGTACTAATGGGAGAAAATTTGAGGCAAAAAGAAAGGGAGGGAAAGATCAGTATCTCTTAGCAAGATTTCTTTTGGAGGTGGGGGATTGGTTGAGTTTTGTTGAGGGTGAAGTGAGGTGGTATTGTGGTCGGTAGAAGTGGTAGGTAGGACATCTGTTGCTGCTTTTGGAGACGGTGGCTTCTGCTGTCTAATGGTCACCCACGAATGTCTTGTTGATCAAGGTGATAATTCCTGGTTTGCAGGAACTTCAGTTATGAAGAACTGAAGGTAACAGAAGAGTATTTTGTGAGGGGAGCATTTTGCACCCTAGAACCTGGCTGAGTTCACATAGAGTGCTGAAATCCTCTGGCAAAATGAGAACATAGATGGTGTATGCTAGAAAGCAATGGGATTAACAGAGTAGGTTTTTGCTAGGGAAACTTGTCAGTTTTCCAGTTTCCTGATTTTTTTTTTTTTTTGGGAGGGGGGTGGTGGTGGTGGTGTTCTTTCATTTGGGGTTTTTGGTTTTTGGGGTTATTTTTTAGTAAAGAAACTAAAATAAAGCCAGTTTTACAGTGTTGAGATTATGAAATTTCATTAATCTATACAAATACAATCCAGAGGAGCTTGTTGATCTGGGAAGCCATGTGTCAATTTATACCTAAACATTTCAGAGGCATATGTAGTAATATTGAATATGATGGTGAGAACAATGACAAAACAGTGATGTATAAAAGATACTGCAGTCCATGAGGGCTGTGGGAGGAGTCCAGCAGAAAAACATTTCTTCCAAATTCCCCACACAGTAGCCCTGGAGGAGCCTTTCATCTCTTATAAAATAGATTTCCCATAATGGTGTCATCTGCTGCCCTTAGGATAGAGAGAGGAATGTTTTGGAGACTAGACAATGTTTTTGGGAGGGTGGTATGATGATCTTGCCTCAGGCAAGTTTTTCTTTCCCTTCCTACTCCATCTCTGTGTCAGCTCTTTTCTCAGTGTGCCACCTGCTCTCCTGCAGGCTGGATGATGCACATATGCAGTGCGTATGGTATAGCCTTTCTTGGAAATAACTTCCAAACTGTGCATGGCCTTCCCTCCTGATGCTTCTGAGGTTTTTTTACCAGATTGAGTAAGAGACTCCACCATTTAATCAAGAAGAGGTAACAGTATGGTTTAGAACATCTGAATGAGTGAACTTATTAGCACTCCAATCCAACGTGTGAATAAACTCTTAATATCCTTATTCAGTGCTATGTTTCCTTCATGAACAAAAGTCATGCTGAAATCACTGGGTTGGAGTGGGTGGTGATGTCTGTCTGCTTGCAAAAAAAGCACACATCCTGCTGGGCAGCCACATTATCCTAGAGAGCCCTCAAAGTTTTGCAGAACCAGTATAAATCTTTGGAAATATTTTTGATCATGGTGTCTGGATTGAATCTATAGCTCCCACCTGCAGTGTTTGATTCTAAATTCAGTGTGATTAGTTTTTTATATTAGAGCGTATTGACTGGGCATATGCAAGTGTTTAAATTTGTATTAGCAGATGGTAGTTGGAAAACATGTGAAATAAAATTTAGTAATAAATCAAAGCTGGAAATCTGTATATTGGGATTGCTGGGAAGCCACAAGCGGCAGACTGCAACTTCTGTCAGCATCCTGACTGGTTTTAGGTTTTGTCTGTGAGAATGTGGAAGGGGAAGATAAGAACTCTGCCTCCAAAAGCCATCAAGAAAAATAGTAAGGTGAGAAGTGAGATAACAACAACATGTCACTATGAGAGCTTTTCTTTGGCTTCCCAGTGGTTTACCTTTGAAGCACTACATATCCATAAGCAATGGATATCAAACAAATGTTTAGCTATGAAGAAAGCAGTAACTGGCATGATTTTCTCCCTTCAACCCCTTGCCACCACAGAGGTAAGGCCGTACTGCCTAATTATTCCATTGCCACATGATTTTCCATTTGAGTAATTTCCTTTGCATTGGCTGTGGTACATTGTGCTGTTCTACAGCACCTAATTTGTTGTTTAAATTTAAATGTACTTACGTACATTGCTGGAATGGGAACAGCTTGCTTGATAATATTCATCCATTCATCCCTGACCCAGTACTCCCTTCTGCAGCCACACCTTTGATATTGGTTATTGGTAGTTATATGGCTTCTCATTATGATGCTTTAATAATTCTGTTTGGGAGGACTATTCCTGCACTTATTGAAGGATATTTTAATTCCTAAAGCCTGCACTGACCTTTTATTCCACCCCCACCCCCACCCCCCACCCCCCCAAAACTCTATTACTTTACTGTTGGGATGTTCCTTTTGGGTTTCTTTAGAGGATAGAAATGTCTTTAGTAGAATTCTGTGGCATAATACCACTTTCTAGCTGGCGTTGCCTTCTAAAGCTTGATCTTAGCCTTTGGGGAGGCCCACAGAAGATTTTCTCCCCTCTGTTTCCTAAACACTGGCCCGTGGTGTGCTGTGTGACAAGTCAGATAACGGCCAGATGAGAATTCTCAGGACTGAAGCAAAAGGAACAGACATAGCTAATGGTGGTTCAATGAGAAATTAATCCACTGTCTGCTGATAAGGTTTACCTCATCCTTTTTCTTCAGGGAAAAATTGATCCCTGGTGCTCTTGATGCCGCTATGTCTCCAAGTATCAGATTGCTGTGAATGCATAGCATTCAGTGTTAATGAACACAATAGTTGTATGTACATTGACTGTTCCATGTCTCTAATTTGCTGTGAAAGCGTGGAGGGGCATTGCTACTTCTTGGGAAATGGAAAAGCTGTTTCAAAGATTAATGCTTAACTTTCTGTTTGGAATAGGTCTCCAGGCCTCTTGAGGTAGGTTATGTGGCTTTTAACATAGCTGAAATCATGGCTAAAAGTCAATCTGCAGAGGCAAGAATCCTATTCAGCTGATATTGATGGAGGAGAGTTGGCTGGTCCTGTTCTTTTAGCCATAAATCCATCTGGGGCCTTTCTGACAAGACAAGCTTCTGCCTGTCCCCAGAAGCAGCCTTGGGAACCCTCAAGAGGCATTAATAATGATGCTGCGCAGGACAGGAAATAAAATACCTGGCTATTGGCTTTCCTTAGCTTTCATTTTATAGGTTAACTTTACAAGGAATTGTTGTGTTTGTGATGCTGTTGGGCTTGTTTTAAATTGAAATCTGAGGTTTTCCTTTAAACTGCTAAATCATACATTTAGCATATCTTTGATGGCTAAAGCTGATGACAGCTTTACTCATGTGGGGTATTTAGTAACCATTCTCTCTTTCCATAGTATCACAGAATAGTTGAGATTGGAACAAACCTCTTGAGACTGTCTAATGTAGCCTCCCCCGCTCACACATAATCAGTTGGAGCAGGTTGCCCAGGACAGTGTGAAGTTAAGTTAGGAGTATATCCAAGCCATTCAAGACATTACAATCTCTATGGGCAATCAGTTTCAGTGTCTGACTTCTGTGTTCACATGGAATTTCCTGTGCTTCAATTTGTGCCCATTGCCTCTTGTACTCTCACGTGGCACCACTGACACAAGTCTGGCTCTTTCTTTTTAACATCTCATATTGGTAATTTATGCACCTTCCCTTCCCTTCTTTTACTCCCCTGAAGTTTCTCTTCTTCAGGCAGAAGAGTCCAAGCTCTCTCAGGCTTTCTTTGTAAGAGATGCTCCAGTCCCTTTACATCTTGGTGGCCTTTTGTTGGACTCATCCTAGGAAGTCCATGTCTTGTGTTGGGCACCCAGAATTAGAGATAGCAGTCTCAATGAGGCCTCATGCATGCCAAGCAGAGATGGAATTACCTTCCTCAACCTGCTGGCAATGCTTTTCCTAATGCAACCCAAGATACTAATTTTCTCTCTTTGTGGCAGTTGAACAAAAAATTACTTGCAGAAGGGAGTAAATACATGTCTAAATGTGTTTGATTTCAGTAAAAATAGACCACTGATTTCATCAGAATCTTCCTCTTCTGTCTGATAGGCAGAACACCAGGTCAGACCTTCTGCACTTGTAGTTTAGAAACCAAGAGTCACATCTATGATTATCCAGACCTGGCTCACTAGCTGAGGAGATGTGCACTTGCTGCATACTTTAAAAAGCAGGGGTGGGAATGGCTTGCGTTTTGGGTGTTCTGTGAAAATGTGCTGCATTTGAGCATTGTCATGTTAGAACTGGGCATGTGGACTTGGGTAAAACTAGCATTCACACTATGAAGTCTTTGTTACGTCAGAAGTCAAATTCTCCTTGGATTCCTTGTGGGATACCACAAAATGGAAACCACACTAACTTCCCTTGATTCTAGCCTACAGAGACAAGGAATAGAGGGTTGTTGGGCTAGTACTATCCCATTACACCTGCTAGTCACAGTGAAGATTCAGAATATAGACACTGATGTACAAAATTAAAGTACAGAGAAAGAAGGGATATAGTCTGTTTTTTATTGAATCGTGGTATTTCAGGTTTGAGTTCATGATTTATTTTTGTTGTTTAAATAATACCTAAGAACAATTGTCCTGAAGTACAATTTGCATCCTTGGTAGGGTTACCAACTCTTCTATTGTCTGCAGTATGGGATATGCAGCCTCCTTGTTAGTGAGAACAGTGCGTCATTACAGGATGATCATACAGGAAAATTATGCTGTAGCAGTTCCAAGCCGAGAGTGCCCTGGTATGGTGCAGCATTCCTATTTGAATGTCTTAAACTCTTACATACAAAATATTATCACTGTATTAACAGAAATATCAAAGAAAATATCTTTAAAATGTTAGCCTATAGAAGAGCCTTGCTGAGGGCAGGTAATAGCCAAGAGACTGTGGCTATATGATCTGTTACTTTTAGGCAGCATGCAGTGACTAATCCACTGGGCTTTATGGGTCTATTTAAATTAGATGTATGCAGACAGTGCGTTATTTATAACCAAATGCATGAATAATTCAACATGCCCACTCCTAGCAGGTATCCAGCTTGTGCCAGAAGCCTGCAGTAGATGCTTGCTTTCAGAATTATGAAGAGATTCAGATACAGTCTGTTTTGCTTGTAAGCTCCAGTTTGCTCTGTCTGCTCTTCCTTTTGTATCTTCATAGTTTGCCTCTATCTTTTGTCTGGGGAAGAACAGATGATGTATTCTCCACATTATTCCCTTCACCTGGAGATGACATACTATGTCTAAAACAAGTTCTGTAAATCTTTTTAGGATCCACACATTAACTTCATTTCTGTTCCACTGTGATGGAAACAGAGGAATGTTAGAGACGGGGGACTTACAGTCAGCATGGCAAAGGGATAGTACAATTCTCCTGGTCTAACAAATCTAGTCTACTACACTGCACTGCAGAGAATGGGCTCAGCTGTGTCCTGAGACTAGTTGTGGCCCCTGCCTTTGTTGGAAAATGTGTGTCACAGCACCCTCGTTCTCAAATAATTCAGTCTGTGTAGCTTACCCTAAACATGGTAGGGATGGTACCCGTGTATAACTGTATAAAAACTTGGACACCTGATGTGGAAATACTCTGTGTGTGCAGGCTACAACCTAAACATTGCTAACAAAAAAAACCCAGGCATTCAAACCACTGTATTGTACAGTCATGCAAGGCCATTCTCAAAGGTTGTCAGTGCAAAACTGGAACACAGAAATGTGGTTATTACCAACACAAGTTATTTCTCTGCCAAACTTTCCTTTCCTTCAGTCCCACCTTTAGTGATATCTAAAATCCAGACCCCGAGAAATAATTCAGGCTGCCTACTCTCTGGTTGTTACCTCCTTACAATCAGTAGCCTCAATTAGGGCCTTCAAGTAGAAGGTTTGCTGCTGCTTGTTCTTCTCTGAAATTCGGACACCAAGCCCAGCACAAGAATACAGTACACTAAACTTATCTGTCCATCAATATGAGTTTATATGAGTGAGCTTACCATATTATTACTTTTTGTTAATCCCAAGAGCAACCCGTTAATTCAGTTTTATTTGCAAAGCCTAGACACCCTGAACAGTTCTGGAAAGAAATAATAATTCTTCAGAACACACGCTGGCTTGTTTCATACAAATAAATGCAGCAGAGATCTCGAGATTCCCTGCAGCTGAAAACAGAATGCAAGTGCTTTAGCTGTCAACATCATTATAAAATCCTTATTTGGCTGTTACGGAATCATTGAAGAACTGTTGAGGTGCTTTGCTGGGAACTAAAAATATTGATTCAAGCTCCCTGTCTGTGTGGCTACAGGTAATTGATTATTTTCTGTATCTTGGGTCCCAATCTGTACATCTGCACAGTAACAGCTCCCTAATCAAAGCAGTAATATGAAGGGAAAAATGCACCAAAGGTAGTGAGGCACTCGAGTGTCATGATTTGGGAGAGTTGGCTAAATATGATAAATACAGTACTTCTCCTGCAACAGCTCCAGAGAGATCGCTTCTGTAGCCACTAAAATACAGCAGTTAGAGAGTACATCCAATTTAAATAGTGTATAGCAGCATCACACAAGTTTAGGTGCAAACTGGGATTAAAACTTCCTGTGAAGATGCTGCACAGCATTGTTAGATCCGGTGCTTCCAACAGCTCAGGGTGAAAAACTGCAAGTGTTCAAGCTTTTCATGTGTCATAGGACCTTTAACAATGCAAGATCTTAGTAAATTCTTTGCATAAAGCTGTTGGGTGTTCCTTCAGGACTAAGGAAGAGATATGTCACTGATATGTGCATAGATGTCTTCTAACCTCCTTTCCCCCCACCCTCCTAAGCCTGTTATCAAAGCACTGACATTAGCTGACATGGCTTAACAGAAAAAAATATATGACAAAATCACAGAAGGGGTAGAAAGTACCTACAGGAAAAGACAATATTCTTTGGCAGTATGGCAGTATTCTTAACTGGGAATAAGAAATAAGATCTATTTCAAATTCTATGTAAAAAAAAAAAACAGACAAACTTATGTGAGCTCTTCATGCTACCTTTTTCCTGTCATAGGTTCTTAATGACTGCCTTTAATTCCCCTGTGAATATTCAGTCAGTCAGTGACAGAACTGTTTCACAATCTCCTATTGTTGTGCTCCATTAGAAGACAGGTTCTGTGCTCTAGTGCGAGGATTGAGCTTATTGTGGTAAAAACACCAAAAGATAAAAGCCTCACAGAATTGTGGTATGCTGTCTAGGTAAAGTTCTTGATGATGGTATCAGGCTAAGAATGGAAGATTTTTCCCATGTACAGCAAATGATCAAAGAACTAAATTCACTTCATGGTGTGTGATCTGAAGCTGAGGTGAGACATAGGCATAAAAGACTTACAATGGAATGAGAAGTATGCGATGTAGCATATAACTTTGGTCACTGAGTGACCTCAGTGATTCTGCTATAGGTTCTGCTTTAAGATCCTCCTGTCCTACACGCTGATCAAATAAGGGGGAGAAATTGTAGTCCAGTGATGGCAAGCCTATGAAGTTCATGGTCTGACAAGCAGAATCTAAAAGTCTGTTCATGAGAGGAGGGCATGAACTTTCCTTAAACCTTGTTAAAAGTTCAGGATGGCCAATCACAGCTGAAACGTTGGTGTGAGGTTCTCTGCCCATGTAGAGTAGTACTGATTGATGCACTCTGGAAGTCAGATCTCTGGTAACACTGAGCTTAATTTCCATCTACTGCCTGTTTGGGGTTTTTTAAGGTACTTCTTGAAAACATAAGTCATGTGCAAGTGATGAAGGAATGTGGGGACTAAAAGCTATTTTGTTTTTTGCTATTCTCCACAAACTTGACTGTCTGCACTGTAGCCACTGCCGGTTATTACCTGCTTGGAGGAGGGAGAGAGGGAGCTTTGCTCAAAACTGTACTTCCAGGATATTTACTGCTCAAACTCCTACTTCTTATAGGCACTTGGGCCCCCAGTAGCATATTGTGATGGATTTGTATGTCAATGTTGCCACCATAAATCCAGAATAAAGTTTTGTAAAGAACCAAGAAGGGAAGAGATGGGGAATTAAATGTATTTGTGCACTGGTTTGATTTAGGCTATGTACATTTAGCATCCTCTGATTACTACAGAATGAAAGTAGTTTTTTAAATAATGGGATATTTATTCCCATAAACCCCATCTGTAAAAATGAGATAGTGCTCCTCTGCTTATCTAGGGAACCAAGGCACAGCAAGATTAATGCAGAAATTCTTTGAGTGGAAAGAGCCTGGTTTTAGCATGTGTTTCCAGGGTAGGCTTCATGGAATATGAAGCATCTAGAAGGCATCGCAGACAGAGATTTGTATTAGGCCCAGTAAAATTATGTCCCCATTTCTACAATTTCTGACACATATGAATGGTCAGGTTACGTGTAGAAGCAAACAAGTTGGAAGGTATCTATGCATAAATGCAAATGAAAGAGGAAGTGTATCCAGATGACTAAGAACTATAAATGAGTAAATGAACCCAGCAATTCAGCAAAGTTTCTGCATCTGATTTCTCTACTGACAAGAAGAACTGGGTTGGATATTATAGATGAGAAAGCCAACGATTTGTGATATTACTGTATCTGATAATCCTGTACCAAACGGAGATTTGTTTGAAGTTTCTGAATGAAAAATCTAAAGCAAAGTATCAGCTGAAGCCAAAAGTTTTATTTAAAATGTAACTGTTTCAATTTTAAAGCAATCGCTTTAAATGAAGGAAAGAGTTCTTCATTTTTTAAAAATGTCAAAACAAAGTATTTAGATGACTTTGAAATGCTTTCAAGATGAAAACTCAGCCTTCCCCACCAAAAAACCTCTCTGCAAATCAGTGAATTCCCATGAAGCATTTTATGGGAACACTTTGTGACCAGCATATTTTAGCTGTTCTTACTTCCTCCTGTGATGGTTGTCCTGGACCAGTATAACTATATTAGCCTCACGTATGCCTACTTATTTCCATTTTGCATCAAGATCTGTGGCTGAAGAATGTTAAGTGCATTGATATAACACAGTGAGGGGTCAAGCAGAGCTACTTGCTGCAGTTACAGTACCAGCACAGCTGTGTTAGTGCTGTGCTCTGCTTTCTGAGCAGAGTACACTGGTTTGTGCAGTGTGCCAAGTTAACAGAGGTAGGCTGTTTCTGATACCGCAGGTGATGTGCAGGTATTGAATACTCACTTGTTCTGTGACAGTGCATCCTTTCTTTGTACAGTGGGACACAGCTGAATCACAGCTTTGTATGGCTGCAGGTATGAGGAAAATTTGAGCTGAAATCAAGTAGGGTTCTGGCTCCCTTCTTTCAATAGGTATGCTGTTTAGCACACCTTGAATTTCTTGATATATGCCAGACAGAACAGAGCCTTCTCTTTCCCTGTTCTGGAAAGTATTATGTATAGTTGCAGTACAGTAACAACCATGCTTAACAAATTGGCATAAACACAATACTTACTGCAGAATCGCTGTCTAATGCTTTGAGAGAAGTGCTGGGATCCCCCCACCTAGCAGGCAGCAGGGACAAAGCCAAACAGCACAAAATGATTCTTCTATTTAACAAATAGCAAAAGACTGATCTGCTATGAGGTACTAAACAAAAGCCATGCCAATGTACCTGGCAGCACCAGGTCCTTGGAGTATTGGAGTACACCAGTAGTAGAGTGGCCATTTTCAGAAGGGTTTGTGGTGTCAGAACAAGCTGCAGTAGACTGCAGTGAAATACATTTTTGCTGTGAGCTGCATTCAGGCTGGACTCTTAAAATGTAGCATTACTTGCCTGTATTTACCTAAGACTGGCTGCATCTCACTTTTCTAATTCCCTTCTTGTCTTCTGGCAGCATCTATTGAGAGCTGATATGGCCAAAGAGGGAGCTGATGAACAAAAATTGTTCAGTTCTCCCATTTCTCATATCTCACCAAACGACCAGAAATGAGGAAGGCAAGAGACTGAAGACACTATATGGGGTCTAAGTGTTGCACAGTGGGGACTATGGTTGTTGGGGGCCACAGAGACATTACTTAAGCTAGTACTAATGTCTATCTCTTTGCAGCAAGAGAGCTTCTCTGTTCCAGTCATCTTAATTAACAGTGTTTGTTGGACTCTAGGGATGTTTTTGTTGGGGTGGGTTTTTTTGTTATGTCATGGTGCCAAACATCTGGCTTTGCACAGTGAGCCGTCTGGCAGAACCCTTGTGTTCTGGTCTTGAGTATTTCTCTGTGTGAAGTAAGGTGGGAGAACAGGGGTAGACAAAGAAGGAATAACCTTAAAACTCTTTGGGGGTTGGTCATGTGTTGATATGTTTTCCTTCTCTTTCTCCTGTGTTCTGTCCTAGTAGTGGAGGCACACTGGCACAAAGTGGCTCAAACTGAGGTTTATCTATTTGTATGTAAAGCATTTTACTTTGAAAAGTAAACACAAGAAGGCTGCCTCTTGCCCATAAGGACCTGAAGTTAATCTAAATATCTGCAGTTTATTGATACCTCCTATTGCTATCACAGTGAAGTAAACTCCTTTTATGTGTTAGTTCTGATACTGCAACAGCTTGTGTTCTACAGGATAACCACAGGATGTTGTACCAAGTGCTCAACCTCGTGTAGGTTAGTAAGTATCAGACACGGATACTGGATTGAAATGATGAAAGACTCTGGTGGGGGGCAGGGTTATTAATAAAAAATATGTAATGTCTCTGTCACCACAGCTCTACTTGGACCAGAAGTATAGAAGTAAGTGGTGGAGGGGGGTAGGATAAAGGTGAACAGGGGTGAAAATTGGGTAAATGATTGGTTTTCCTTTCTTGTTTCTTGCTCTGTTTCCCAGGTTTTATTCCTGTTGCCAGCCCTGTAAAGAGAGAAGACACAGAGCCCCATACAAAGGTTTATATAACAAATGTGATGTTTAAAGCTTCCTTCAGTCACTTTGACCCACGGCTCGCAGAGAGTCAAAGTGATGTCTCATTGCTGCGACTTGGCAATTTTCTCATGGTTTTATGTACCGATGCTGCATGCTGTTTAGATCAGTGGTACCCTTGTCCTTAAGCTCAAACCCTGGCAACACTGATGATGGAAATGCCAGTATTGCCTCAATATGTCACTTCACATTGGTCTCCTGAGACAAGAAGGCCACTTGTTTCCAGAAAGGCACAATAATATGTGTCAGCTCGTTAAGCTGGCATACTGCTGATTCAGGCACTGAACTCTAACAGAGCACTTTGTCCCAGCTCTGTAATGGCCTGTCCCTTGTATTCCCTAGGGGGTAACTGAGGTAAGTTCCTGGAGGGAAAGGTCAAAGAACTCAGGAAAGACTGTTATTGTCAATCCGAATTAAAACTGATGTTGGAAGAGTTGAATACATCTTTGAACTGGAAGTGAAAAATAGAATCTATGTCAGGGAGTATATGTAAGTGTTAAGCTCAGGGCAGACTACAGTTTCTGCCTGTATCCAAACTCCCTGGAAGGAAGGATTTAATAGATTAGGAATGGAACTTGACACAGCTTTATTAATTAATTTTCAAGACTGAGATATTAAATCTTTATCAAAAATACCATAAGGAGAAAATATTAAGTGGCCAGTGCAAGAGCTTAGGACAAATAATACTGCAAGAGGCAGTAGATAATACAAGAGCTGATTCAAAGAGGTCAAGCAGAACAAGTTTTTGAAGGATTTGTCTGTGGCTTTGGATGATGTGCAATATTAAGTGGATTCTGGAGAAAGTATGTAGGGCAAATATTTGGGATGATGAATCCTGGTGTGTACTGCTTTATATGACTAAGGAGGAATGGGTGCAGTGTTTTCTTTGCACTTCTTATGTGCTTAGGTTCATTTAATCTGGTTGCTTTTCATAAGCCTGAATAGCTGAGACTAGGAGGAGTGTCAGAGGGGAGAGAGCAAGCTTGTCCCTTGCAAGCCAAAATGACGGTGAAGAAATCTGGACAAGATGCCCCAATTTTGCAGAGAGATCATAACATTTCAGTATTTAGGGGTTTCATTGGTGGGGTGGAGAGACTTGCTTCACCAATAACATTCCACTTGATCTCTCTATACTAAACCCCCTAACTTTTGAAGACGAAAACTGCAGCACCAGTCGATGTGCTTAATTGGATGAGGGACTTTAATACAGCTGTAACTTTTATAACCTATCTCTGTTTCACCTGCCTTTTTACTTTAAATAGTTGCAAACACGTTTGGAGAAGTTGAAATTGGTCTCACCTTTCAGTTTTCCTATTAATTGGCAAATTAAAGCACCTTCCACCTTCAGAGTGCTGTATTTTGCTGGCTGCTTGCCTCACTTTGGTAGTTCAAAAGTCCATATAAATCCTGCTCATTGATTGCATACAACTATTGAGGCATGCTTATATTTTTCCATATCAAACAAAAAGCCAAGCAGGTTGAGCAGCCTTTGTTTGTGGGTTTATACAACTTTTTCTTTGGTGTAATCATGAACCAGTTAGGAAAACAGGCTTTTCTGGGGAAATTCAGGTTTTTATTGCAGAATCAGTTGAACCTGAGTAACCATTTTGGGTAAAGAGCTCCACCTCTTGCTCGATTTTGCAAAACAAACCCTGAATTAACTTGTTTTTGAGATTCATGGTTCCATCCCATGCCTGCTGTGCCAGAAACCATTACTTTGTTTCACTTACACCTACAGAATGCCAACCCAGCTTCTTTCTGGGATCAGAAAGTCCAAGATACCACCAGCAAAAGTGAGTTGGGCAACATTTCCCAACTTCTTGCCAAAGTGACACAGGAAAGTTGAGATTTCTTAATAAATATATTCCCAAAATCATTCAGCTGAGAGTTTATGAGTTAATTGTTCTAAAAACACATGGTGGAAGTTAGTGGCAGTCATCTCCTCCTGCTTTGAACTGTTGGTAAAGTTTACATTTACCCTATGGAAGTTTTGGTCTTTACAACCAGAAAGAACTGCTTTTACTAGACCTTGATTGCTACAGCAGCATCATTAAATCTTCTACAAATTGTCTCTGACAGCGATATTGGATACTGGATGGGCTTCTAAGTGCCGTAAGTTTTCTTACAGGAAGTGTAACTGGAACTACTGAAGATATATAATGCTGTTTAAGCCTCTTATAGATTCCTACACAGTCCACACACAGTCTCTTTTCCTCCTCACCTCTCACCCTAAGAAGCAATATGTTTCCCTTGCCTTCTGTATTGAAAAGATATTGGTGATGTTTCTTATGCAGTGTTTAATTTAAACAGGAACTTCTGACTTGACAAAGGTAAGATGATTTCTGACATAATGGACTTCCAGGAAAAGTAAAGTCAATGATGAGGGTGTCTGATATTCTACTTTGTAGGCATTTGCATTACTTAGCTGCTTTAATAGGTATGTTTTCAGCACTTTGTTGCTGAATGAGCCAAATTTCTATCTTCTCTACTCTTCATTTAACTCTGTTCTTTATTTTTTAATAGCATACACCTATATAAGCTCTTGAGTACCATTCAATTGTTTCATCAGTTAATAAGTTTGGAGTAGCTCTTAATCTTTGAATTCAGGCATGAAATGGCCTTAATGAGCAAATTCTGGAAATGGATATATGCCTTGTAAATACTGACTACCCTTAGCAAAGTGATGGAGGAGGCCTTCCTGGTCCTAGCGCTAGCTTCCACATATAAATAAGAAGGCAGGGTGGTCACCTGTATGTCTTGTACAATGGAATATGTTAAACTTGCCAAAAGCTGTTGGAGGTGGTGCTGCTGTGTGCTTTATCTCATAATCCTAAAAATGCCTACCAGATAGTGTCATGTGCCCTACAGCAGAAGTCCATGTTAAGTGGAGTTTTCTCTCTGGTAGCTGCAGTGACTGGAGAAGCCAAGTCAGAATTGAAGTGGTTTTTACAGTATGTCTTCTGATTCTCATGGTATTCTGTTTTTTTATGTATAAATGTTCTTAAATTTACAAATATATTTTGTTTTCTTCATTTGAGATGACCAATTTAGGTACTTCTTTTATAGGCAAAACCACTTCCAAACACTTTTTTTAACACTCTTACACTTATTTCATGCTGTGAACTAATTGTCTGGTGATGCTATGTAACACATTTTGATCTGTCTCTAAATTGGTGTACATTAGCATGTTCTAAAGGTTGAACAGGATTTTGCTGGGGCAGAAGCATCTGCTCCCTACTCTGCAGAACTGTAATTATAGGTTCAGGTCTAGATTAACAGACTCTAATGGATGTAATCCTGCAGAAGAATACAAAGTTTTTTCACTCAGGGCCATTACCTGAATGTCTCTCTACCTAGGGTTGAAATATTTAGTAATGAGATAAAAACCATTCAGAAAACCTCTCAAATACTGGATCTAAAATAACTTTAATCATGTTATAATAGACAATATGATGCAGATAAACAGCATTACTCTGTTGAAAGGTACTTACAAAATTTCTCTTCTGGCTCATGTTGGGAAACCTTCTCTTTAAGGGAGATGATTATGGAAGCCTACCAGTAGCAGATGATTATGTGCAGCTCAGTACTACCATGTATGGATTTGTTAAAATGGTTAAAGTATCAACAGTCTGTTTTCAGGTATGAAATTGGACTACAGATCCAGATCAAAGCCCAAACCAATATGTTGGTTTCCAGCAAAAGGCTGGAATTACTATTAGCAAGAACATATGCTACTAACAGTGACACTGTGTGTAAAATTGACATTCTGAATCATGTGCATATAAAATAAATATGCTCATGTCCCACTGCTGTATTCTTCATTTTTCTAGTAAATTCAGAGGGATTAAGACTTTTAATTAAAGAAACCAGAAAAAAGAATGTTTGGCTTTGTTAGTGCAAATTAGTTTGAAAGTAAAGCTTCTGCTATTCTATTTGCTTGTTAGAATACAGTTTGATTTAATAGTTTCCTTGAGACAAAGGATTAATATCGCTTTTAAGAGGGGAAGGGGACACAGAATATGTATTAGCTGCATATCCAAGAGGCAACAAAAATCTTCTCTTTGGGAAGGGAGAAGCGATCTGATTAAATTCTGTCTCTTTGCGGAGGCAAAAATATCTAGTATATATGAGAGCAAAATTGTTGAGTTTGTTTCTCCATGGGCTAAACAAGGTTTAGCCATTTAGAATTCCTAAGGGATGTTTGTAAATTTCGGAAGCTCTGAGGGTTCTGTGTGACACTGTTTTTCTGTGAAACACTGTTCCTCACATGCCCTCAGCTTTGTCAGGTTTGAGATGGTAAAGATACAGTGTGGTTTAAATTCAAATAAATCTGGATGTGTATTTCTTTCTTTAAGCTTCTCTAAACACAGTGCTCAAAAGTAGAGGAATTAAAGCAAAATGGTTTTTTCCCCCTGTCCTTTCTATAGATTATCACTGTTCAAATGTTGGTAGAATTATGCCGTCCCCTAGTGAATTTAAAAGAAGCAAACAAAGCTTTGGGTTTATCCTCCATCTACATTCTAAGATTAAACTGGATTTTAAACATACTGAGACATCTAATATCTCATGGGGTCTTAACTGACATTTGTAGCAGTGCAGCCTTCATGATAGAAAGTGGGGAGGTACAATGTGGCTAGCAGTGAAGTACAAAGCTCTGTAATCTCAGTTGGCACAAATGAGCATTCACTGCAGAGGGGCTGCTATGCCTTGCACTTACTGAGGATTTACGTAGAATATTCTCAATCAGATGTTATGTTCAGTTTTTCAGGTCAAATAAGAACAACAAAACTAACTTGAACAATAAGAATTGGTAACTTGTATGTCATTTTACAGTGACTATGGGAGCTTCATTTGTTAATGCAAGCCTATTAAGAGCTCAGGGTAACTTTTCAGGTTATCATATGGGAAGACTGCACACTGATGGGATTACGCCGAAAATTCACCAGGAAACTTTCTAAGCATGTTTTTTTGAACTGTTCTTTCCAGACCCAGGCACCTAACCTCCTAGCTCAGGAACTATCCCATCCAACTTCATAACTGTGAGCTTTCTCCTGAAATCAGGTTCATTATAAAAAGAGAGATGGGCACCAGTGCCTCACTTAGATTTAATAGCAAATAACTAAAATATACATACGGTTGGTGAGAGACCAAAATTAAATTTTCTTTGTTTAACTTCAGACAGTGATAGATGTATTGCTCAGGAGAGAGAATCCTGCTCCAAAATGTCATGTAGTCACTGGCTAAGCCTCTGCCTCCCTAGTTTGATTTCACAAGATGCAACAAGAGTATTACTCTATAGTATGTTTGTTTGAAAGACTTGTTTAAAAGAGTAATTGTTTGTCAATCCACATTTCAGTATGTTCTGGCAAGTGAAAGAACTTCTACAGTGGTGGTGGGATTCCACTGAATATCCTGAAGTTTAGAGTATGCTGGGAGAAGAAATGGGATCTTTACACATCTTTACTTAAGTTTTAACTTGTCTCCTATATGGAGATGGAGAACATTCTCTCTATTTCAGTACTAAGTTTAAGGTGGGATGCCTTATTTTGCTATGCTACCTGTGAGGAAGATGTGTTCTGGAAATGACAAACATTGCAGAGAAGTGTGATACAACATGCATTCCTGCCAGACAGTTGCAGCAAGATGAAAGCCCCTCAATTTGCGTTACTGTGTGTTCACTAACCAAAAGAATGAAAACAGAGGACATAGGGACAGAATTAGTGAAAAAGAAACTCGAGTAGACTGACCCATTTGCAACCCTAGTCTTTTGTGCTTTTCCTTTGTTTTCTTATTGTCTAAGCGTACCTAAAAAGGGACGCTCGGGTCGAATTTTAAGTAACAAGACCCAGTTTGTACTGTAAACTATTGCTAGCTCAGTGTTTTCTTGGTTGAAAACTGGCAATGTGGTATGCAACTGAGAGCCATGTTGGCTACAAACCCTAATGCTTCTGCTTCTGATTTGGGAAACATAAAATAGACCACGAGCAGTAGTTCACTTGAAATGTGGTAACAATCCCAAGGCTGTAACTAAAGGGTGTGTTTGGAAGGGACTTAAGTATACATGCTGTATTTCCATTTGAGATTTTGGGGGCTATAACACACTGGCAGATACTTCAATATTACACTTAGGCTGAGTGAATGTAACTGAACAAAAAGAAGCTTATTTCTGAATTATTGTCTATAGCAGGGTCCAGTATGTACTAAATGTAAAGCTTTGGAAGTTCAGCTTGGTTCTCTGCGGAGTTTCCTCATGCAAAAATCATCTCACTTATTCTGTAGTAAAGTGCTCAACAAAACAGGGTGCCGTGTTTCTTGTCAGCACTGAGACAACTACTTTAATAAATAAAATGAATGATAATAAAAGACCAAACAGCAGAGGTCTGGACTCCTGAGACCGCTTTACTAATCAGATGTTCATAGTCTTTTCCCAGTTATATCAGTGCATCATGGCTGATGGACTTCATGGGCACGCTCAACAAAATATGCATCTTGTAAGTGGGAAACAAATGCATCTGTGATTAGTGTATGCTAGGATATTGGTTTCCCACACAATCTCTCTGAAAGTACTCTTGCCAAGAGCTGCTGTGGCATGGATCAGATTTGCTTAGTTATAGCAGATGTGTGTATTGTGTGCATGGGAGGGGGAATACAGTTGTGTGCATGCAACCTGATTTGAGATTTCATCTAGCTATGATTCAGTTGTGTCACTTAATTACTGTATCCTCCGTTCTTCTGTAATAAATGCATTTTCTTAATCTACAGTCTCTAAACCACTAGACTAAGAATTCTGTTATAATTGAAATGTTATTTGGGAACACTCCAATCTTTCTTTTTTTTCCAAGTGAAAACTGCAGAACAGCATACTAAGAAGGCAATTTATTAAAGTCGGAGGGGTAGGTCACTCTGTTTCAGACTGTCAGTGTGGTTTCAGTAGGTTTGGGTCTTTTTGATTAGGACTGGGGAGTTGATTGGCACTTGTTTTTAATGGATCCTGTAGGAGAGGATCTGGTTCAAGACCATCTTAAGAACCAGAAGGTGCAGAAGTACATGGGACCTGATGAAATCCATCCACGGATCCTGAAGTAGCTGGGAAATGAAGTTGCTAAGCCACTGTCCATCATATTTGACAAATATGTGCCCTGGGTTAAGCAGTAGCTTAACAGACCAGTCAGTCTTACCTCTGTGCCTGGCAAAATCTTGGAACAGATTCTCCTGGAAGGCATGCTAAGGCATGTGAAAATCAACAAGGTGCTTGGTGACAGCCAGCATGGCTTCATTAAGGGGAAATCCTGCCTGACCAATCTGGTGGCCTCCTATGATGGGGCTACAGAACTGATGGACAACGGTAGAGCAGTTGATGTCATCTACCTGGACTTGTGCAAAGCGTTCGACACTGTCCCACACGACATCCTTGTCTCTAAATTGGAGAGACATCAATTTGATGGATGGACCACTCGGTGGATAAAGAACTGGCTGGATGGCCGCACACAAAGAGTTGTGGTCAGTGGCTCAATGTCCAGCTGTGGACCAGTAACAAGTGGTGCCCCTCAGGGATCGGTGTTGGCACCGGTCTTGTTTAACATCTTCGTCGCTGACATGGACAGTGGGATTGAGTGCTCCCTCAGCAAGTTTGCCGATGACACCAAGCTGTGTGGTTCGGTTGATACGCTGGAGGGAAGGAATGCCATCCAGAGGGACCTTGACACGTTTGTGAGGTGGGCTGATGCCAACCTCATGAAGTTCAACCATGCCAAGTGCAAGGTCCTACAGCTGGGTCGGAGCAATCCCAGGCACAGCTACCGGCTGGGCAGAGAAGAGATTCAGAGCAGCCCTGCAGAGAAGGACTTGGGGGTGCTGGTCGATGAGAAAATGAACATGAGCCAGCTTCAGTGTGTGGTTGCAGCCCAGAAAGCCAACTGTATCCTGGGCTGCATCAAAAGGAGCATGACCAGCAGGTAGAAGGAGGTGATCCTGCCCCTCTACTCTGCTCTCGTGAGACCTCACCTGGAGTATTGTGTGCAGTTCTGGTGTCCTCAACATAAAAAGGACATGGAACTGTTGGAACAAGTCCAGAGGAGGCCACGAGGATGATCAGGGGACTGGAGCACCTCCCGTATGAAGATAGGCTGAGAAAGTTGGGGCTGTTCAGCCTCAAGAGGAGAAGGCTGCGTGGAGACCTCAGAGCAGCCTTCCAGTATCTGAAGGGGACCTATAAGGATGCTGGGGATGGACTTTTCATTAGGGACTGTAGTGATAGGACAAGGGGTAATGGGTTAAAACCTAAACAGGGGAAGTTTAGATTTGATGTAAGGAAGAAGTTTATTACTGTAAGAGTGGTGAGGCACTGGAATGGGTTGCCCAGGGAGGTTGTGAATGCTCCATCCCTGGCAGTGATCAAGGCCAAGTTGGACAGAGCCTTTGGTGAGATGGTTTATTGTGAGGTGTCCCTACCCATGGCAGGGGTTTGGAACTGGATGATCTTAAGGTCTTTTCCAACCCAAACCATTCTATGATTCTATGACTTCAGGTTGTAGGCTATTGCAATTGAAATACTCACTGTTCACACAGCAGTTGAGTTGAAGCATGTATGGTACATGACAGATGTTCATACAGAATGCGCATAATCTAAACATTACAATAATGCAGGAAAGTGTTGTGCAATGGGATCTGCTATTTTCTGTCTCTTCTGAAAGTCAAGAAAACACGGAAAAACAGTTTGTATGCCCTTGGGATATGACTTCACTACTCTTCTCTGAAAACATTATAAAATCTGTAGTTTTGGGAAAGGCACTCTAGCACGTAAACATGTTTTATTTTCTTTTCAGTTCTTACAGTTTTAAGCAAGAATCCATAAAATTAAGTGTCTTTATGGAAGTAGAAATTTAAAGGTTTCACTTTATTAAACAATGAAATCCATTTAAGTGCAATTTAACCTGTAAAAATGATTCCTATATTAACTATGAAACCCTACTTGGGGAAACTGAAAATGTTAATTTATAATAAAAGTTCTCAAATGCAATACAGCTACAATGTCTGATGTGACACATTAAATAGAAGGTCATAATGTCCATATTTGAAAATAGGGATAAACAAAATTTTGCCAAGCTTGCTTAGTGATTTGCATTCTAACAGGTAGTGGTTGTCCCTTGATATTAGACACTAATATCTGGACATTGTCACCTAATTCACTGCTTATTGCATGTGACTAGAAACTGATGCTGGTTGTGACTCAACTTTGTTTTCTGGCTTTTAGCCTTCTATAAGTTGTTAGGCTGCCCAGGAGTGTTTTGCAGATGGAAGATTGAATTCAGTGGGCTTTGAGGTAGACGTGACTGAGAAGCAGGAGATTCACCTTTTTCCATCCAGTGTGTCCATCCTGTAAAATGCTGTTCTGTGTGCAAAATCAGTAAATCAAAGACCATGGGACAGAAGAGATGTGGGGTGCAGTTGCAAAAGAGCCCTTATTGGCACCCCAGTTTAGGTGCTGTCCAATGTGCCTCTAGGGGCAGGATTGATCTTGCATATTGGTACAGGGCTGTGTGCCTTGAGGAGGGCTGATTAGGAAGAGAGTATGAATCACAGTTATCTTGAGAATGGGACAAAAGTGAAGCACACTGATTTTGATAGCTGGAGAATAATGAATAGTAAGTTCCCTTTAGTGAAAGGTGACTAGTTCTCCAAATTGTGTACATGAGTATGTTGGTGACAGAGATAATAGAGAAAAGGAGAATAACACAGCCAGCATGTATTTTCTGGGAGGTCAAAGGCAGCTGGAGTATTTGAACCAGGAATGTCATCCTTCAAGCTCAGAAGGGTGGAGAATGCCCCAGCATTAGACACCAGGCCTCTTTACCACCACCAGGGCCCTGGCAGTGCTGTACTGTGCCTGTCTAGTGAAAAACACAAAGTGCCACACAAGTTTAGTTATCTCTGAGTGGCAGCTGAGCAGGGGTGATGAGGATCTAAATTGTGGGTTTATGTGTTTAAAGGGGTACTTAATTTGTTGACTCCCAGTGTGAATCTAGCTGATGGTACACTAGAAACTTTGATAATGTTTACATTACAGCCTCAAGAACATAGCATTTGACACCTTCTAACTGAACTAGTTTCCTATGTAAATTTACTACATAGGAAGTATATCTTATTTTCTATATATATTTCCTTATATAAGGGAAGAGGAGAAATAAAGAATGTGTGTTGTCTTTTTCTTTAATTACCTCCTCTTTTTTCTCTTTATTTGTAGAAAGCAAACAAAAGCTTACTGTAGAAGTACAGGTTTAAAAAACATGTACCTTTATATACTCATTTTCAGGATACATTTGATAACAGTAAACTGTTAAAATGATGATTTGTATGAGTTTATATTTGTGATTATAGTTTTTTGGAACAGCTATCTAATGCCATAAACATGCAGCTTTTGTAAATCAAAGGAATGGGAAGGAACTACAGGCTTTTCTTAGTAGGAAGTTTTATGACTTCTAAAGAATATGTTTTCTTACATTTTCAAACAGAAGGTGTTGCAGGTTTGCTGTAAACTGAAATTCATGTAGGGAAGTTCTGAGGTGTTGGGCAACTTAAATTCTTTGAGTTTAGATTAAAATCAAAACTTGTCAACCCGGTATGACCTCTTATGGATTTTATGGAACTTTAAAAATTAATTTAATTTAGGCATGTTGCTTTGGACTAAACTCAAAATGTTCTACTCAAAAATGTCAAATAGGATGCTTTGAATGTTCATCTATCTTGTATTTCCAAAATGAAACTTCTTTGAAATAGCTTAAATATAAAGACTGATGAAAAAATTTTCCATATGAAAGGCAAAGCTGTCAAATCTTTCAACCAGTTCTCTCCAGAAAATTTTAGTCTTACACTGTTATTTTGGCATGGTTTTTAAGGTCATAAAACTACAGGGAACAAAACCATAATGTAGCGGTGGGGGATTCAAACTCAGTGAAACAGTTCCGCAGCACAACCAAAATGCATAGTATAGTTCAAAGAACATTTCATAATGTGTGAGAATGTTTGTTCAAGGCTTTTCATCACCTAGGCGAAAAATAACTTTTTCCATATGAGCCCATCTACAGGCTAGCAAACTTCAGTTTGGTATTGATGGCAGAGTAATCTCCAGGAATGGGAGGTAAGCATCTCTCTGCCCTCTTGCCTTGCCTATTCCCTTCCTTGTAATCCACAGCATGTGTCCCTCTTGACAGGTATCACAGAATCATGGAGGATGGAAGCAACCTCTGGAGGTCTAGTTCAACTACTAGTGGATTAAGCAGGGACAGCTAGAACAGATTGCCTAGGATCCTGTGTCTGTGGGTTTTGAGTATCTCTGAGGATGGGGATGACTCAGTCTCAGGACAACCTGTAATAGAATTATGGAGGGATTTTTAAAGGTTATCTAGTTCCAATTCCCTGCAATAAGCAGGGACATCCTCAACCAGATGAGGATGCTCAGAGTCCCGTCCAACCTGATACTGAATGTTTCCAGGGATGGGGACATCTACCACCCGTCCAGTCAACCTGTTCCAATGTTTTGCCACCCTCATTGTAAGCAAATTCTTCCTTATATCTAGCCTGAACACTTGTTTAATTTAAAACCATTGCTCCTTGTCCTGTGACAACAAGCCCTACTAAGAAACCCATCCCCATCTGTCTTATAAACCCCCTTTAAATATTGAAAGGCCACAACATGGTCTCCCTGGAGCCTTCTCTTCTCCAGACACGACATCATTCAATCCAGCACTGACCGGTGTTATCTCGTTGATCTCCACTGTGGCATGGAGATAAAAATCCTTTGTCAGCAAAGCAACAACTCTCCTTGAAAGGCTGTTTTCTTATTACAAGAATTTATTATCTTGGCTGGGGTAATTGTATTTAAACAGAATCAGCCTTAAAGTAATGATTCTTTTAGTCCTATTAAAATATCTGTTAAAAAGTCAGTACTTCTTGGAAGTTTGAAATAAACACCCCTCACTTCTCCCCCCCCCAAAAAAAAATCACATTACCTACCAATCACATAATCTAAATGCAGTCAAAACAGAATTTTGACTGATACCAGTTCCTGCAGAGACAATAACTTGTCATCAAATCTTCCCTTGAATAGACTGAGCCACCAATTATCACAGACAGCTCAAATACTAAGTTTAACATCAAATTTGTGCCTACACATTTTTAACAGACTTTAAAACCAGACATTTTGCTTATTTCTTGTATTTCAGAACAGAGAGAGAACCAATTTGTAGTGATTGGCTCTAGAATTATAACTTGAGCTCCTGCCTGCCCACTTGTATTTCCCCTTTTTCCCTAGAAAAAGGGCTTGACCCAAACTGAGTCTCAGATATGCTTTTAGAATGCAAACCACCTGAACTAAAACTGGATCCATGGCTAAGCACTTCTTTAAAGGATGTTCTAAAGATGTCTGTACATATAGAACCCAAATCCAGCCTGAATGATTTCGAGGTTGGTGGAAGTTTGATGTAGTGTTAAAGCTGAAGGGTGATTTGAAATGTAGTTTCACCCACTGGTGCATAGAACTAACTTGTGTGAGATTTGGGTCTGAATTACAGTTTCCAAATTCAATATTTTTTCCCAGCACATAAGACTACACTTGTGATTTACTCCCAGCAGTACTGAGATCAACTCAGACTTGCACCAAAACCATCATATGGCTCATTGTGAGGACTTGTTTTTAAATCCAAACCATATTGTTTTCCACTGAGGTTTGCTTTCAGATTTGGATTTCTTTGGAACCAAAACTAGAATGAGAAGTTCAGGCACAACAGATTTTAGAAAGCTGCTCACAGTGTGAGGATAGAAGCTCAGAAACAAAGGAAAAAATGCTTTATAAATACCCTTTAAATGTAAAGTTTATGCTGTAGAAATAGAATGAACTGCAAATCTCATAAGTCATACACAAATATGCATCATGTTGTTTACTAAATTATGTTTATAATTACAGCTATATATAGGTATTAAAATATAGTACTACAATTTGCTCTAACCTACACTATTTTGCTATTAAGAAGGAAGCCCAAAAATCTAGAAGAATGGTATCATTAAATAATTAAATGCAATTTTGGTGTATTTCCAAATGAAATCCATTTGAGGAATAATGAAGTTAAGAAGAGGAGCTTATTTTTCTGTGGAAGAATAAGCCCATGAGATGGTACAACACTAATGAGACAAAGCAAAAGACATTCCACTGTGGCTGACAAGGGACAGACAGCACCAGAACCGTTCACGGCTGCCAGAACAAGCCCAGATCCTTGTAACATCTATCCTCATTAAATGCTTTGTGATGACTACATTTTACGTATGAAATCACCATGCTGCTGCAGAAGGCTAATTAAGTTGTGGGTTTATTTCCTGTCCTTTTCACTGGCTCTGGTTTTGTTGGGTTTGTTTTTCCCAGTATAGCTCTACTAACTTAATTTGAGTTGTTCCTGATTGATGTGGGAACACAAGGAGGGCTTTTATTCTGAACTGTGGATATTAATACAGACATTGAAAACTCTATAATAGGAACACATTAGTCTTAGTAATAATTCATCCTGATGTAGTGACTGTGCTGTTACAATTATGATAATCAAGCTGACAATTTAAACTTGTGGTTAACACTGCAGATCACTAATAATTAGCGGTAAAGGTTATCATTAGTAAAATTATTTTCTTCCAATTGTCAAGGTCCTGTCAGTTACCAAGAATACTTTTGAAACAGTAGAACTTGGGTCAGATTTAGACCAATTCTCACATACTTTATAATTTTAAGACTTTGACGAAGTTACAAGGAGAGTCTTTAAAGGTAGAATGAATACAGAACCTACCACAGTTGTCAATAGTGGCTTTCCAGAACAAGTCAGAAGAAGCTGCATGTCCTTATCAACTCCAAGCATTTAGTTTTGCTGAAAGGCTTCCCAGACTCTTGTATTTTCACCACAAGTAATAGCTCATGTGACTGTATACTCTAGGAGACACCTATAATCCAGTAATGGAACCAGACACAACTGGATCACTCCTATCTGCCCTTGCCAAGACGTTAATCTGTAGGGTTTGAAATTCACCTAAAAGCCCACAATTAGGGGCAAGGCCAATCTGTTACAGATTTTTAAAGCAGATTACAAGTATTGTCCAGTGATCCTATGGGCGGTGTGGTTCTCTAGTAAAAAAACACCATGGTGATGATGATATTAAATACAAGATGAGAAGCTAAAGTGAAATTACCCGAGGTGAAATTGGGCAGAAACCAAAGCTACTGTAGGATATTGAATAAACGACAGATCAGGTGCACATTCATACTTCATCGAGGGCAGTTCTGCAGCAATATCACATCTCCAGGCAAAGCATTTCTGACTTTAAGGGTGATAACTAGAGTTGTCTCCTCTTCCCATATAGTGACTCCTGCTTGGCTTTTTGCTTCTGGGTTGGTGTGTTGCTTCTTTTTTTCCACAGTGACTAAGCATCTAATTTGAATCAGCTGTGGGAGAAGAGAGGACTGAAGGTAAAGTAGTGCTTTTTATTATTCAGGTTATTGTTAATTGCTGTTTTCAGTTCACAACATTTAAATGAAATATTCACGCAGTTGGACCAGTTGTAATTCACTCAGAAACCCATCCAAGTACCCTGAGGAATCCCATCAGGGCTCCTTACGCAGCAAGAAAGAATTCTAATTAGAAATTTGAAATAAGCTTTTCTTCCAGTTTTGCCAGGATCAAAATGGGCTGATGCTTAGTGCCTCCATATGGGGAATTAAAGCCTTTGCAAAATATCACCATTTAAAGAAACATCTAGATTTTAATACTGAGATAAATAAGTCTATATTTACACTTTCTGGTAAGTCCCAGTGAAGAATCTGCAAACACATCTCATAGAATCAGAATGGTTTGGGTTGGAAAGAATCTTAAGATCATTCAGTTCCAGCCTCCTGCATGGGCAGGGACACCTCACACTAGACCATGTCACCCAAGGCTCTGTCCAATCTGGCCTTGAACACTGCCACTGATGGAGCATTTACCACTTCTTTGGGCAACCCATTCCAGTGCCTCACCACCCTCACAGTAAAGAACTTCCTCCTTATATCTAACCTGAACTTCCCCTGTTTAAGTTTAAACGTGTCAGCCCTTGTCCTATTGCTATGATTTCCAGGTGCAAAGTATACTACAACTGCTGTGCCTATCTGTATTTTAAGTTCTCTTATTGATATTTTTATCGCTAAAAAAATAATGAATTATTTAGTTGCATACATGGCTATTTCTGAAGATGCAGCTAATTAAAAAAAAAGGGAGGTAGAGGGCAATTTGAATGGAAAATTACAATGTAGGCATTTTAAACAGGTCACATAATGTTAGTCCTGAGAGGTAGTTTGAACTGTAAGAAGAATTCCAGTAAGACACTTACTCCAAGCTCATGGCAAGAGGTACAGCGATAAGGCCAGCTCCTATCATTTAGAAATCGTGACTCTTAAACTCATCACTGCTTTTGAGGTGTATAATTCAACTGTAATGAACTGGAAGAGGATGGCAGGGGCAAGTTACTTGAGTGCATTAAGCAGCTGTAGTGTCAATCAGGCTTTCTACTCTTTAGTGACCTTGATAGGATGGAAACTATCAGAACTGGTTTTGTTCAGGACCTTGTGCAGCATTTGGCATCTACTGTAAATGTGAGTACAGTGCAAGGCTTGACTTCACTACAGTAGCACCTGTCTCCTTACTCCTAAACCAGAGCAACACAGTCACTATGTGATAGACTAGGTAGTCACAAGGCATGGGGTGTTCGGTTGGTTTGGGGTTTTCTTTCTTTCTGTTTGGTGGGGTTTAGGCTGAGGTTTGGAGGGTTGTTCTGTTTTCATTGAGGATTTTTGGTTTAATGGTTTGTTTTGGTGTTGCTTAACAGAGCTTGGAGGGAAACGAAATAGCCACTTCACCTTAGACTGCTTTTCCTTTTGACTTCTGACCTTCACATCCATGACTTGTTTTCCTTCTGCTGTTATCTTCCTTAAAAACTCCTTTCAGTGAATACAGAGCAGAATACAGAAGTCTTTTCCTCACCTTAGAATACAATGGTTTAAAGTTAACACTTGCAGGCCACAGCCCAGCTCATTTTGCTATGTTTTTTTGAGCTTTGCTACCTTGGAAAGCTAGTGCTTTGTCTATACCATTTGCATTAAATGAGAGTGAGAAGCACAGTATGATCCCATTTTGGAGACTTCTCAAGGCCATGTGCTCAAGGCTGCTCAGTTTGGCAGTGAGATACAGGGCTTGCACTGCACTTCTAATTTCCAAAGCAGACAATTGCTCCAGGCCCTCTAGAAAGGCAGGTGGGTAAAAAAATATGGAATTATATGCAGAATCATTAATTTATCTAAATTGGCAGTGGCTCCACTGACTAGACTTACACTACCAGCTGATGATCTACATTATTTGGATACTCTCCAAATAAGAAATAGCCTGGTTGTGTAGCCTTATCCTTAAGACAAGTGTCTTTCTCCATGCTCCAATATTAAGTGTTTGAAATCAACCTTCCACTTGGAAACTTTTTCTTGCACTTCTAAGGATCCCTAGACCTCAGTTAGGGTTAGGGTGAGTCTGATTATATGCAGGATGTGTCTGAACATACAGCTGAAACAAAAAAGGCAATTCTGTAATTTGGTTCAGTACAAATAAGGGCTTCATTTTTAGCATGGGTGGGATTTGTGGTGTTTTTTTCCGCCTTCTTCATGCATTGTAAAACTTGCTGACACATGTGCCTCAAGCACACACTCATGAAAGTCAGGAGCAAGGTTTTGTGTGAAGCCTGAGTTACAGTATTTAAGATATCTTGTTTTCATGTTTACGAAGAGGAGTTTCTAGTATAGCTGGATAACTGAGCTGTCTGTTACATAAAACATGGGGTTTTCTGACTAGAAGTATTCTTATTTCACAAGGATCATGCAGCTTGGTTTTGGGTAGAAATAATATTAGCTAGAAAACACTTAACCTCTTGACTGAGGAATTAATGTATTTGTTTGGCAATTGCATCAGTAAACAGAATATATTTTCCTTCAATGCCATCTTACTGATCTTACAAACAGTTCCACATTTGATTCAAGTTCTTTGGGGCATGTTAACTCAGACACTTCATGGAAATGACTGCACAATGTTTAGCAAGTTGTGCTTGAAAATCAGCATGTTTAGTTCTCCCCATTTCAAGAGATTTAAGATCATATTGAAATGGTAGTTAAAGCAGCACATCATTTATAGCAGTCTGAACTAGAGCGGGTGTCCCAGTTCAGTATGCAGAGCAGATGATCAGGTCATAATCACTACTACACTCCAAAGGTTGGTTTTAATTAACAAGAGCAAAGTGATTTTAATGAAAAAGGGGAAAGTTTATTTAAACAAAAGCTTTTAAAATAAAAAGAGTTCAAACATTATAATCCCAAGGGAGTTCTTTAAAATTCTTAACGAAATAAAGAAGAGAACAGGGTTCAAGGGTTTAAGGAAATTTTCTTATGAATTTAGCACTTTGTAAAAGAAAAAAAAGTGACAGTTATTTAACTAGAAGTTGTCTACTTGTTTTCCCTTGGCCAAGGACCTCTTTTGCTCTTTTGCCTACCAAGTATCTCTGTTTCCTGCAGGGGCTCTCTAGATTGTGTAGAATGGGAATTTAATTATAACAGTCTGCTATCAGAACCGTCAGTCCCTGTCAATTATAGTGGTGATTTAAGAAATAAAGGAATCCTTGTGAAGGATCTCTGACTGAGAGAACTGAATAATTGGCTAAAAAGACAACTTGCATCTAACTAAAACTGGAGTTTTAGTCTTTTTCCTTAACCTTTTTATCTGCAGTACAAAACAGTAACACACACAGTGTTATAGTTAAAATCATTGCAGGTTCCATGGGTATTGGATCAATTTGCTCTCCATCCTCACACATCAATGGCTTTTCATTCCTACAAAAGGGATAGATTCAATGTTTAGCTGTATATGAAGCTACAGGATATAACTACATAAAAGGTAAACATTATTGGTACTTTTGGATCACTGCTTATCTTCAGATAATGTGATGTGACAAGTACTCACTTTACATGCAGAGAAAATGCTATTAAAGTAGCAACATACTAATTCTGGACTGGATTTTTTTGCAGCAGCAAAAACACTTTTTAGGCTGAATACAAAACCTTTTCTCTGCTTAAGGAACCTTAAGAAAGGGAGTAGGTTGTCAGTTCCTACTTTCCTCAATAATTGTAAAGTCATAATAGTAATATGACTAGAGATTATCATACAGGAATTTCTTTGACAGCTGGGAGCAGCTGCACTATAAACAAAGGGCACAGGAACAAGGCTGTTCAGCTAGACTGATGCACACTGTGTGTTCCCTGGAGAAACTAATCTCTTCTGCTACTTCCCATTGCTCAGCTTACCCAGCATGTCTCAAGCCATATCCAATTACCATTTCTAACTCTCATTCAGTCAAAAAAGAGGCACTGTTATATCAGACAAAACATACATCCTATTTGCGTTGGTCATGTATTACTTCTTCCCTTTCCATCTGAGCTCTTACCAAATCTGATCCTTCAGCTGTATCTCACTTGACTCACAGCTTTGCATGTGAATACACATTTTCAGCTCAGTGAAGTAGCTTCTGGTGTGTCCTAGTGCTTTCTTACAACTTGTAAAACATGTTTACTATTTGAATTTCTATTATTTTATTACTACTTTCTGTTTTCTCTGGTTTTCTTCCTCACCCTGTCACTGGTTTAGAGACATTGTAGACATGAAAACTTGAATTTACTAATTTCTCTTGCTATTTAACTATGCTTTTTAAGTGTGGCCTGTATAGATGTACACAAACAGCAGCATTTATGAAAAAGGAAATATGCTGAGTAGATGGAATCATAGAATAGTTAGTGTTGGAAAGGACCTTAACATCATCAAGTTCTAACCCCCCTGCCACGAGCAGGGACACCTCGCTCTAAACCATCTCACCCAAAGCCTCGTCCAACCTGGCCTTGAACACTGCCAGGGATGGAGCATTCACAACCTCCTTGGGCAACCTATTTCAGTGCCTCACCACCCTAACAGGAAAGAATTTCCTCCTTACATCCAATCTAAACTTCCCCTGTTTAAGTTTTAACCCATTACCCCTTGTCCTATCACTACAGTCCCTAATGAAGAGTCCCTCCCCAGCATCCCTATAGGCCCCCTTCAGATACTGGAAGGCTGCTCTGAGGTCTCCATGCAGCCTTCTCTTCTCCAGGCTGAACAGCCCCAACTTTCTCAGCCTATCTTCATATGGGAGGTGCTCCAGTCCCCTGATCATCCTTGTGGCCCTCCTCTGGACTTGTTCCAACACTTCCATGTCCTTTTTATGTTGAGGACACCAGAATTGCACACAATACTCCAAGTGAGGTCTCACGAGAGCAGAATAAAGGGGCAGGATCACCTCCTTTGACCTGCTGGTCACGCTCCTTCAATCACTTTATTTTTCTGGTTATCCTCTAGTTGCTAAACCTATCCATTTTACAAAACAGTATACCTGTTCTTTCAAAGATACTTGTTTGAGAACTAGTTGATGTGGAGGACAGCGCGAGACTAGGATAACTGCATTTTGAGGTCTTGAACTGCCAAAGCTATCCTATCTATATCCTATACAAACCTACAGTTATTTCCTGTGATAGAAAAAAATAGATGAGAGAGAACACCTCTTTGCACGTCAACTGCCTTGAATCATTCTGGCACTGGGCCTAGGTCACCTTTCATCATTGTGAATTCAGAGTGGGCAAATCTGAAATACGTCACATTAAAGACAGGCATACAAAGCTCTGTCATTGTCATTGAAAGGAATGGGTATTAATCTTCTCTTTTTGAATTCCAGAAGTACCTTCAATGTCCTGTTTTTAGCTGTATTTAGGAGGAAAATGTCAGTGAGGAGGATCAAGAAGAGACTGGAATTAAAGTAATTTTAGGATTTCAAAGAGTCACTGGCCCTGGAAAGATTCTGCTCTGAGTTACTACCATAACATATAATAAAAGCAGGTAGGTCCATAACATATAATAAAAGCAGATGATCTCCCATACTGAAATATCTCCTTCCTTCTCCATATCCAGTGTTTTCTGAAAAATTAAAAGGAATTAAGCCTGCATATGATGATATTTTCAGGCTATGAGCCTTCTTTTCCTAAAGCCAGTCTGGCATCTCCCAAAAGATGGAAGATACCTTCTGGCCTTTTCAAGGAATTAAGAGTTTCATTTAGTTAAGCACTGTAAGTTTCAACTGTAAGAGATCTCTGCATTGTCTTAGTACTTGAAAGGGCTGTAAGCAACTAAAGAGTCAGCATGAAGTCTATTAAGCTGCATCTTCCATATCTAGCTTATAATTTTAGAAACAGCTATTTATTATTTTTGTGAAGTTTTCATGGATTGTGAATCTGAACAATGAATTACTTTAACAATGACACTTGGTGCCATATACACTAGGAGACTTCTTGATCTTAGGAAAACACGCAGACTTAATTAAGACTCCTACGTGCAAAGTCATGTTGCACAACTTCACCTTCTTAATCTAAATATCTGGTCTATGCTATGTCCTGTAGCCTCCCTTCATGAAGAGAGGCAGACTCCTTAAACAAGTGTCTCAGCCCTGGAGGTGAGTTCTTAAGTCTTAAATTCTGTACAGTCTCAAAATACTCTGTACTTGCGCTAAGTGACATAGCTATGGACCATACTCCCAGAATGCTTGATGCTTTCCTGTATGAAGTTGGTATCAAAGATGAACACTTTTAGGTAAAGAAATATACCACCCCTCTGACCAAAAAAAAAGATGTTGTAAATGTTTTCTAGCAAACTTTTACTAAACTCAATTATTACACAGTGTTTCTGGAGTGTTAGAATGGTTTGATCAAAGGAAAGTGAAAATTGTGCATGGAAGTTTCTTGTGTGTGACAGCTTTAGCCCAGCAGTTGCTCACAGCTTTTTTTCTCTTTAAGCCGCAACAACTTCCTGTACTCTTTGGTAGGTGTAATAGCACCATCTAAGTTTTCATTCTGCAGGTTACTGTATTGATAAGTCATGTGGATGGCACTTCTTTCAGTCCTGTTTGGACATGGTTGTTCCTTAAAACACTCTCCAAGAAACAGTAACTCTGTCTTGCCTGGCACAGAAGAGTGTGAAATGTTCACTGACTTGTGAAATTTCAGAAAATTCTGTAAACTTGTACTTTTCACTTACCTTAACAGTTCGGGGAGTATCTTGAAGAGATGAGAAAGATGAGTTGATGAGAAAGAAACTGATGATTGATACTTGATCTCCAGAGATAGCTGCTCTTCAAGCCACAGTTGATTTCAGCAAGGATAGTACTAGCTGATGTTTTGAATAACCTCTGGAAAGGAAGGGAAATCAAGACACAGGATGTAAGTAGACTTCTTCCTAGATGGATGCACATCCCCACCCATCCCAAATTGGTTAAAATATCATGACATACAGAAGATATTAATGACATGAAAGTGAAGGCCCATGCTTGTTCTGACAGTCTCTGAATGGAACCAAACTGGTAAAACTTGAGAAGGGGATAGAGATATGAAGTATATATCTGCCTTCTAAACTCTGAAAAGCAGTTGATCCTTTCCTCAGTGCAAAGAGCTGTCTGTCAGTTATCATGAGGTTGTTTTTTAACACAGAGAGAACTGAGGTAAAGTAAGGAGTACTGCATTTAGAGGGTGCCATAGGACTACATAGTTCTGATAGGTCTGTGCTTTTCCCTACACACATGCATTCTTCATTTTGTAGCACCATGGTCAATCTGTGGCTGTGGAGGAGCAAGTTCTAGAAAACTTTTCAATGGGGGAAACAAAATAGCTGTCTTCAGCGTAAATTTGAACACAGTGGTTTAATTTCTCACTGAGGTTTATGTACTAAAACCAAAACACCCCCAACCTCAAGATTTAGGAAAATTTATTCCCTGTTCATCTGAAACTTGTTCAAAAAAGTTGGTTTTTTTCCTCTCCCCCTCAAAAACAAACCTGACTTTATAATACTTACAAGTAAATCTGCTATGCATTCAGCAGCCCCGTTTGGATCTTCCACTGCATTAAGAAAATGCATCTGCTGACATAGTTTCCTGTACTAGAAGGAGTCAATTACAGAAGGAAATTAGAAGCTGACTTAAAGGTCAGAGAGTAGGTGAACAAGGGAAGGGAAGTTCTGAAATTACACAGCTATTGCAATTAAGGTCTGATAGTCCTTCTTCTACGGGTCGTAGGATTGGCGGCAGTTTTGATGAATGTTTTAACTTCCATAAGGATCTATCAAGCACAGCAATGGCAGAGGAAAAAGTTCTTTTTACAAAATCACTTACAAAAAGAAGGAGTCAAAAAGTTCCTTCAGCTTCCTTAACCTCATTGAGTCTGAGTAATACAACTGCCACTCTCAGACTCATAGGTCTTGTTCTAGGAGCACTTCTAATATTTGTGAAACTACCGGCTAAATCTATCTATCTATATATATACTGTCACCTTTGACAGATGATTTAAAGTTTCAGATTTCAGCATGAGTAACTCTTGGTTTAGGATGCAAAATCATAAAAGCATTCATCACATTAGATTTCATCTAGGACAGATTTAATGAAAATCGAACCCTATTGAAATTCTAAGCCTTCTTCATATCCAAAATCCTCATATTTCAGTAATGTGCTGTGTAAAACACTCCCCATATTCTAAACAAATAACTAGGTTTGCTGTGTTTATAAGTGGGTAAAGGGACACCAAAAGAGTGATTATGTACAAGCCAGTGAGACCAAAAATTTTAAATTATAAAGGCCTTAAATTATAAAGGCCTTTTAAATTATAAAAAGGTGTTAAAAATAATAGCAATCTTACACTGTTAGGGTGGTCTTTGCTTGCATTCATATCACTACTGAAAGGAGCTGGTTGCTGGATCATATAATAAATTATGGTTTTCCATTATTGCAAAGGCTCCTGACAAACAGAACTCTGGATTTCTTTCTGAATGAAAAAAGAAAAGAAATGGAGGGTGTAAAGAAAGGATTCCAGTTAAAGAAATCCTTCTTTCTCTTGTAGCTGAACAGGATAATCTGTGCATTTTCACAATAAACTGTACTCACTTTTGCAGGACTGGTGTGTGGATTATGCACAAATCCATTTCCCAATAAAAAGGCAAAAAAGGAAAGCCTATCAAGCCCAGATAAAGCATAAGGTGTATTATTGTAAGACAAACAACAAAGTGAAAGATCCTGACTACAGTGACAGAGAAGGCACGGAGTGGTTACATTTGTAGATTTGCCATCTGGAGGGCAACTAATTTTTTGTAAAGCAGCAGAAAGTAAAATCAGAGGAAAATGTTACAAAATGGTACCTAAAATTCTTTAGGAACCACCAAGGGTTGAAAGGTGCTTTGAGCAAGTAGTTAAGATTCCTGAACATGGAAACAAAGAACAAGCAGGCACCCCTCCCTCATCCAAAAACCTCACAGAATAGGAGAAATTTGCTCCCATAAGAGCATAGACTTGGAGGAGGAACACAAATGGAAATCTTCACTGTCTTCAAGCAAAACTGTTTTGGGCAAATAAGAATTTGGGATGAGAGCAGAGTCAATTGTCTGACTATACCATTCAAGTTCATTTTCTACACATGTCCTGTAGCTGCCACCAGATGAGAATTCAACAAGCATGACCTCATAAATACCATATGGCTTTAGGAACATCACTACCATTCTTAAACTACATTTTTCATACAGTTGTCCACTAATGCATTTAAACATGTCCTGCAAGAAGAAATGGTGAGGAATTAATCCCATGTCTTTATAAAATTATCACCCCAGGTGATTACTGGTAAAAGTAAACTGGGTATAATTTTTTTATAGTGAGTATCTAAGTTTGTCATTATATCCCTTTATAAAAGAGGTTTTATAAAAGCCCCAGAACTGCATTTTCCTCATACCTTCCTTAATGTTCTGAGTGAACACTAGAAGTCACTACACTGCAGAAAGCGCTCATCTTCAAGAGCAGTTGCCATCTTAAAAGCCAAAGCATGGGAAATCTAAAAAGCACTTTACAGCTCATTTGAAAGTTCAGCTGTCAAGTCTATGGAGACTCTTCTCTAACTTCATGGTGTCTTTGACAGGCAACACACAGAGCATCTAAAAGCCTCCTCTCTCTTGCCATCAGTCTTGCACGCCTGTCCCTACAGCCCTTTCTTCTCAGAAAGATGGTAACAGTTTTCTAAAGCCCTTAGACCACATTAGAAGAGGGAGGTTAAATATACCCAGTGCGTGATAAAGCCAGGAGCAAGAGGAGGACACTTTCTGTCAGTGGAGCCAGCAGAGCATCCCACAAAGAAATCAAACAAGGGAGTAACACAAGAAACAAACCTCATTTCACTGAGATGCAAACACCTCAGAGCAGGAGGCACAGCAGATCTGGTAGCTGCTGGAAAAGTTAAATTGAGCTTCAGCAGATAGGAGAATTAGTCCAAGAGGCATTTTTAACATTCCAAAAATGTTATCTAACACAGAAATATATTAGGGCAGAATAATTCTTCACAAGACCCTGCTATCCCCCCACCTCCCAACACACACCTGTAGAGAAATCTGATTTATGCAATGAAAAATTAAGAGGGGAATTTCAGAACCAGATAAGGATGAATATATCCCACACTCCTATGGCAGCCACATGGATACACTCAGTATAATGGGAATGCTCAGGGATGAGAGGAAGTGTTTACACAGGCACAGCTGAAATTGCAATTAAATAGGTCAGAATTCCACATACGGGTTGGTCAGAATTTTTCCTTCTACATTAGAATAAACCAGTTTAATTCCTGCACAAAGTCCTAATCGTTCCTTTTACAACTTGTCTTGGCCATGGCACCTCAGTCACCAAACTTGTCCACAAAAACTTAAACAAAACATCATTCTACACCATAAGATTACAGTGATTCACTAGGTACCAAGTGTTCTCTGCAGTTCCCTGGCATCTAGTTTAAATTGTGATTAAACAGAGAGATCCTCATTTTAGATAGATCCTTCTCTGAGGGTTAACTCTTGAAATGAGTTCCTTCAGTAATATGCAGGCATAAGAAATAAACATTGAAATAAAAAGCACCTTGTCTATTAATGGGTTAGTATTCAGAGCCCCACATGAGGCATACATAGCCCTGAACAGTGAGCTTCTCCTGCCTGATTACCTCCCCCCCATCTTGTATTTGACTTTGTGATGTGTCAGTCTTGTTTCAAACCTTCAAGTATCAGCCCTGTGCAATTAGAAATGGTTAAATAGCGTTGATTCCTTTGCTGGCCCAGGACCAGAGAGTCACTTCTCATCTCATACAGACTAGCCCATTTTGTCAGCTCTGTAATTCCAATTAAGATTTATAGATACTAGTGACAATAGAAATAGGATGAGGGCAGAAGGAAAGTACTCAAACTACTGTGCAAGCCTTCTTACCAAGCTCTAAATATACCCAGGCTCACATAAAAGCATTTAATTTACTGAGTGAATGAATTCTCATATATGGCTCTAAATTCTAATTCAACAAAAGCTGTTTTAGGGTCCAGAGTGGCAGCACTAGAAATGCTTTATTCTCTCTACGTTCTGCAGAGGTGGGAAGCCTGCTGAGGTCTGTCCAAAGCACTTAGCCTTCCCACGAATCAAACTTCTTTGTCCTGTGATATTGCTGTCCTTCAATCTCAGATGGGAGCGGTACGTGTTTTTCTCAAAACCTTGACATTTTAATCAATAGAAAAACATAGGTTTGATCATGACTACGGTGCCATAGCAATAAAATCTTCCATGAGTAATAAAGATTTCTGTTTCTGTGTTGAATGAAGAAACTCAGAAAAGAAAAAGCAATGTGAAGCAAACAAGATTTTGTTCTCTGGTTAAAAGTAAGATCATTGTACATCCGAGTGCTCACAATGGGGAAAGCAGCAGAACAGACAGGTGCAGATGAGACAACTGTAATATTTGATTAATACTGCAGTTCCAAATGGAAGAAACAACAAAAAGGATTAAATTAGTCTCAGTGGATCAAGAGCCAGTAAAATTAAGTACAACCACAATTTTATGAATACTGGCAGGAACTCATCATTCATATATTTTTAACTGTCCGTGGATGTGACAAACCTGTGATGAGGTCTATCCCCACTAAATGTTATGTAGATCATTCTGCCTTTAAAAAAAATCCAACAACAAAAAACAAACATGTCCAACTGAACAGAAAAAGCATAAAGAGACCAATATATGTTCTTGGAAATAATACTTAGCATATCACAGAAAGCCTGTAAGCAGCACATGCCATTGTGTTCAATGGGTAAGCTTTATATAAAGAAAAGGGAGGAAAAAATCATGTGGATGAAAGTGCAAGAAATGTGAGCACTCCAGCAACCATGTGGAAGATAATCAAAACAGGAAGGATGCTACAGATCTAACTGTAACCCCTTCAGTCTGTCTCAAACACACCCATTAGCCAACAAGTCCCTGTTCCTCCCTTGCCAGGCAGTATGGTCTTACTGCATTTGTCAATCACGGTAAGGCCAGCAAGATAATACATGCACCATTTTTCAGACTTCTTTCTATGGCGATCCATAATCTTAACTACACAAGAATTCTGCTTTCCTTCAAAGACAGGGTTTATTCAATGATCCAAAGGATCCGTAAATTCTGAATATTGGCTTAACACAACAGATCTTTACACAAAGTTTCTTACAAAAGCTGTCTCTACTGAGAATTTGGGTAAGATCAGCTGACTGACATCTTTGGCTTGAGTGACAGACACTTGCTGTTCCTATATTTCTTTATTACCTTCAATTTGCTCACAACCTGTTTGTTCCCTTTCTTGTTCAGTCAGCATTTGCAGTCACTAGGATCTCTCCAACCTGGGGTTTGGTGCAGAAATGATGCAGAGTCAGGAAAAGCTGTTCCTAATCAATACTTCTCCTGTTGTTTTCTAGAGCTTTGCTGTGCCTTTCCTTGTGATTTTCTATTTTAACTCCTGTCAGCTAAGCAGATAGCCCAAAGGGAATGGGATACAGCAGCGTGGTTCTTTTTAAGTGTGCATAACTTACGTTCCCTGTAGAGGTCAAAAAGTACAGACCAGTCATACAAATCCGGCAGGCAGTAGGGCAGACTATAGATTTCTGCATACTCTGAAGAAAATGTGCACTTAAACTAGCAACTGGTAAGCATATCAAAATACCCTTTCCAACAACACTGCAAAGCCACATCCAGTTAGATGCATTTGGCTGGGGAGCGAGAAGTTACTTTGTCAAGCTTAGCAAAACTCAGTGTTTTCTCAGCTGGGGCTCTTAAAAGGAAGTACTAAATGGATTTTGGACTGCAGAGTTTTATGAACAGTGGCTCTTCTTTGCAATCCCATTTAACAGACATTAGTTGTTATAAATACCACTGGGATTATACTGATTTCCAGAGATGTTTCAATAGAAACTCTTTCAGGCACCTGAATGATGGCTTGTAGGGGAGTGACTGCCAGAAAAATTCCATTACTGAAGGACCCACACACAAAACATTATTCACAACAAAAAACTGTGGAAAGAAACACCACAATCTGCAGACATTTCCAAAACAAATGAATAGCAGAGAAAATACCATTCACTGTGACATTTACTAACATCCAAAACCTGCACGTCAGATGGGCAAAACCCAAAGTCACCCCTATTTGCTTAGCAAGTTGTGATCAGGTATTAGCCCTCTGGAGATACTGTTTACAAGATACATATGCAAGATGCAAAGAGCGAGCAAATTTAGCCTTCCTTGGTGGAAAAAACCCAAAGCTTTTGAGACAACTGTCAAATTATATCATTAGAGCAGGAGGGAGCAAGATTACAGAAAGTCTTTTGAAGATACCAAAAAGACCAGCACAAATATTGCAGTACTAGAATCTGAAATAGTATATAACCCAGAGAAAAGGCTGGTCTTTAAAGAGGATGCAGCATGGACAAGAGTGGAATAGTACAATCGGAGTGGCTGCTCGCATCTACAATGCACTAGATACAGGAGTAAAATTAATTGGAGTGAAAATCTGTGCTAACTAGAAAGACCTTGTAGCAGTACCATTGGGATAAACATTTCATCAGAAACTTATGCCCAAATTAAATTAAAAGAATTATAAAAAAGGCAAACCATTGAGGATAAGATGAATTCCCCCTCTGTTCAGAGGCTCCAAAGAACATGAAATGGATGCAACTATATAGAGAGTAATACAAAGCAGGGAGCAGTACTGATCAAGCAAAAACATGTTAGCCATTATTTGCTGTACCTGATTCAAGCTTTTGGTTTCTCTAGCTCAGTATTCTAAAGCTGACAGGCAGCAACACCAAATGCTTAAGAAGGAACGTGAAAAATATTGAATAACTTTAGTAACCAGATATAAGATTATCTGTCCCTGATGCAAGTATCAGCCTACCTAACACTGAAGAACAGGTTTAGACTAGCTACCAGCCTCAGGGTGTCACTGGTTGATAATTAGCAATGACAGCAGTGGAATCATAAGTATGAATCAAGACTTCTGCCTTCCCTGTACTACTCCCAAATATACTCTTTTCTTTTAAATTACAATACATTATGGATACAGCAATAAAATTCCCAGCTCAATAGGCTAAACAGGTTTTTTTTTATCTTTCCTGAACTGATATTTTTAATTTAGGCTCCTATAAGAAACACTAAGAGTAGGTCATAGACAAGAGTATCATCAAGCAAATACAATACTCTAATGAAAATGATTTATAGCACATCTGTTATTACAGTTGCTGAAGCTCCAGTTCTGCAAGAAACTGAAAATGCTATTAGCATCTTCCACATGCATCACATAAGGGCCATTCCTGCGAACATTTATTCATTTTAACCAAAATCTGCACACAACAAACCAGAGTTTCTCTCTTCTTAACCATAAAACTGCCTCAAGTAGCATCTAGATGCCTAGACATCATTCTGGCTGCATCATTAACTCTCACAAGCACGTTGTAATAGTTTATATACAATTCACACCACACAAAGAGAGGCAGTAGAAGTTGAGTTATTTATGGAATCTACACCACCCTTTTCCGTTCTGCCAGTCTGTCCAATAATCTACCCAGTCTTGTTTGATTCAGCTTGAAATGAAATTAAATCTAAACATCAAACATCCACCTTTTTAAGGCTATTTTTAGCTTTTAGCTGAACAGATAATGACAGCCTTAAATTAAACTTAAAACGTTCTGATTTTCCTATGCATTCGTGGTAAAGCAATCTTACAGGGCATGGGGAGGTTGGGAGATTGTTTGAGGGTTTATTGGGTTTTTTTAAGGATTCAAGTGGCTGTGAAAGTGTAAGACAAATACTTCCACATCATTTAGACTTTAATTTTGAGAATGAATTTCTTCAGAGACATCCTTGCTATCTGCTCTTTCTTATTGTTCCCTATCAAAATGACAAAAGCCTAACTTTTGTAAATAGGTAGAAGTGATGGATACTCCTTCCCGTGAAGGGAAATGTCAGACACTTTTGTTGTAATAAAAAATATGAAGTTTTCTTGCTTTCCTTGATAGCTGAAGAGAGAAGCTGCAATTCACCAAGGAGCTGAAACAATATTAGTTGATCAACAGACTTCTATCTGATGTTGCAAAATTACAAAGCCTCTTTTCAAAGGCTTAAATCAGCAAAGTGGGAAAGCAGAATAAAAGAGCGTGAAGAGAGACAGTACCAGAAGCACAGTAATTAAAGCAGACCTGAGATTGGTTGAAGCAATCATGAATACATTGGCCACAGGTCTGCTAGGACAGATTCATTCTAATAAGGGTTAACAAATGAGCGAAGGGAGGAAGTCTGCAAGGTAAGCTCAGCACTGACATGAAAAATCTGCTATGGGAGAGAAGGGAATTGAAGGGTTGGGTGTACAGCAAAACTCTGATTTATGAGCATGAAAACAGTTGTGGAAAAGTTACAGCACAGGCTGCCCAGAGAAGCTGTGGCTGCCCCATCCCTGGCAGTGTTCAAGGCCAGGTTGGACACAGGGGCTTGGAGCAACCTCCTCTAGTGGAAGGTGTCCCTGAGCATGGCAGGGGTTGGAACTGGATGAGCTTTAAGGTCCCTTCCAACCCAAACCATTCTATGATTCTATGCAGCACAGTACACCCTAGGATCATTTAGTAACTGGCACTCACCTGACATGTAACAAACAGAAGAGAGACAGAATTATTTAATAAAACATGCATCATCCACTTCCCAGTTATTAGGGGTGATAGATTCCTTTAGAGTGGGCAGCCAGGCTCTGTCCTGTCTATACTGACCATCCACCATCTCTAGATACTCATATAGTTTTGTACATATCACCATTTCGCCCTGGTGATCCATGTCAGGATTTCCATGTGTGTCATTCAGTTGTATAAGATTTTTGCCTCATAAGAAAGGAAGGGTTAAAATGAAATAGTGAATGAATGAATAAATAAATGAAATAAATGAATAAATAAATGAAGTTCATGGGAAGTTAAATGTTCCACAGGATTTCTGAAATGTAGCTTTGCTGAAAAAATTCTCTTCCCTTTCTGCATATTGCCCATATGCTGCTCTCCAAACAGATTTTACCAGCAGCGTAGAGACATGCATACTGAGTGTATGCAGGTAACATATACCAAGACAGTGCCTGTTTGAGACCTTAAATGCTGGAGATGCTATAGGAAAGTAAAAAGAAAATCCAGATGGTTTAGTTCAATTACTACCTGTCTCACAGACAAAGCACTACAACAGATGTGTCTCATACTGTTTATGCCTCATTTTGCCCACCAAGAAATTAAAACCAAAACCCAATAACCTCTTACTAGCCTTGCAATATACAAAATAAACCCACTAATATTTCCAAGGTGAACAGATTCTGTGAATACATAGGATGCATTTCCTTTCTGTAGTGACTATTAAGATTATTGATTTTAGTGATTTTTAGGCCTATTCATTTTAAGCTACCACTGGCTTTTTATTGTGATACCAATTCAGAGCCACTATGGCTAAGGGAAGTAAACTAAAGTGAGTTCTTTTTGATCTTGAATCGATGTAGCTGTTTGCTTTCAGGCAATGGAATGAGACAGGTGTTGGTTTTAGTAGGAAAAAAAGAGTCTTTTCAGAAGTCTTATTTAGTTCCACACAAGTCTCCATTGCACTGATGGCGATACATATTTTACACATAAGAACTATTGAAATTTAACATGGACAACCTGTGGATTTCCCTCAGCCAGCTAAATACACCTGAATTGCCAATCACTTTTCCTACATTAAGATCTTTACATAACCAAATGTTAGGTGAAAGTAGGAAAAAAACCATACCTGCTCAACAAATAGGTAGAGCATTAAAGGGTCTAAACCTAGGGCAGTGTGCCTTTGTAGCAGGTGAAAGCCAGAGAAAGTTCAGCTTGAACATTCAAAGAAACAGGAGGAGAAGGAACCTTTTTCTAAACTGAGCATATTTCTCTGAGAAATAACAGGCACAGAAACCTTAAAGCACTTTTAGTTTCTTTTCAGAGCACAGGCAAACTTTGAAGTCTTATCTAGAGAACCTATACACAAAAGGTACGACACAGCCTGGGGTAGCAAAACCATTCTGCTTTGCCAATGCATGGTTCGTCTGCGACCATCACAGTGGGCCAGCACAGTTCTTTTGCTGAGGGATGTTTCAGGCAGCCCCACAACTGCTGCTGCCACCTTCATTTGCAACCCCATAAGCACAAGCAGAAGAAAGCCTGATTCTCCAGGACCCTCCTGCAGAATTTCATCTTGGCCCTGCCACTTAGAATCACAGACTGGTTTGGGTTGGAAAGGAACTTAAGATCTGGTTCCAATCCCCCTGCCAAGAGACACCTTCCACTAGACCGGGTTGCTCAAAGCCCCATCCAACCTGGCCTTGAATACTGTTAGGGATGGAGCATTCACAACTTCCTTGAGCAGCCTGTGCTAGTGTCTCATTACTCCCATCAGTAAAGAATTTCTTCCTTATATCTAGCCTAAATCTCCCCTGTTTAAGTCTGACTTCATCACACAATTCCTCCTTGCAGAAGTGAGGAAAAGGGCAGGGGAGAAAAGGGTATGTAGAAAAGAGAGAAAAGAGAGTAACCCCCCACCCTGCAGACTCCTCCTTATGACCTTCCAGACTAGCTATTATTAAACATTTTGAGTCACCAACACCATTGCTAATCCCTGACATCCTGCTGTAATGTCCTAGCTCTGTCCCTGCACCAAGCTCCTGTGGTTATGCAGTTACCTTTCCCTTGCCCAGGCCCTGCATCCACCTGGAATGCTGCTGAACCTTCCTGTTTCTCCTCCATCCAGCCTCAGCAACCCACTCCTCAGCCACCCCAGGGACAGCAAACCCGAGTGTTGCTGACCCTACTGAAAAGCTTTCTGCTGATGCTGGCTTCATCCTCTCTAGATTTCTTCTTTAAAAATTAAATAACTATATGTATTTCTTTAGCTTTAAGTCTCTTTAGGTTGAAGAGCAGCTTCAGAAGGTAATGCATTTTTAATGAAGAGTAGAAAATTGACAAACCATTTTTAGACGCAGTTGCAACAAATATTTTTATCTTTTCAAGGTTTGGGATTGGTATTTTCCGTTGCACAGTAACTTTAATGCAGTTGCTTTTACAGCTAGATACATATTGGCATACTAAGTAGAAAGAATTAATTTGTGGAAGAATATTAAAAATGAGATTCATTAGATTAGCACAGGTTTACACATCTTTTTTTTCCCACTATTTGTATGATAGGAAAAGAAGATGGAGAAAAACCTGCAGTTTGAACGTGGACCAGCAGAAGCAGTCCCTAGACTGCAGTTGTCCTGGGGCCAGATCTTTCCATTTTTGTGGATTACCGTAAACTCATAGACTTCAGTAGAAACCACATCTGCTTGCATCAACGGAAGATCTAGTCCCTGCCTTCTGTGCTAAGCCATACTCCCTTCACAATTGTAGCAGCATAACTCTGTTATTTGGAAATAAACTTGTTCAACTGAGCATACCAGTGGTCCTACTGTATTTATATTTCCACCACAGGAAAAAGTATTTCTGGTTTCCAACCCCTCACCCCCTCAACTCTGTTTTCAAAGCTATTCTGCTTTCATTGCCTGTTTCCCAGCTAGAACAGGAGGTTCCAAGTGGAACCTGGCTCTACTTTGCAAGTGTGTGGTGAGTCCATGGTCATTTCCAAGAGTTTTGAAACAGAACTGAAGTCCCTTGTCCAACTCTTACATTTACCTATCAGCAACCACTTGCTCACCTTTGGCTATGTTAAAACAACCACATCCAAATATAAAGATGCATCTTATTTAAAATACAGAAATAAACAATACATAAGAGAAGCAAAGGTTATTAGGTTGCTTGCCTGTCCTCCTGAGCCAAACAGAGTGCACTCCCATATACTTTGATCACAGATACACAAATGCAGCTAATGTAGCACTAGTGCTTCAACCTAAAAGCTGATCATAAATAACTCTGCCTCATAATACAGCTCCACAATTATTCTCCCACTGCATGGGAGCTCAGCCTAGTTATGAGCCAATGTGGGAATTCGATACAGACAGGGTACTGGGACTGTTGATCTATTATACTAATTTCTTGCTTTCCTTATGGACTAAATCAGGCTTGGCAATTCACTCATGTAGAAGACAGATTTGGTATTCATTATAAAGCAAATGTTTACAAAGAGCAAAACATTCCCTTTTAACTTATCCCACCTTCTCCCAACGGGGCCCATCCGCCGCTATCTTGGCTGTACAGAGCGCGTGCACTAGCGGCGAGTGGTTTTGTTCTTGCTGATTAACCAGATTTGCAATAGAGGAGGAGTCAAGATGAATGGCTGCTTTCCTGCCACCGTCATTCAATCATCTGGAAATCTAATTTGTATCTTATTTGGCAGGCAAGCAGCCATCTGCTCCAAGGATATGCTCCAAGGGCAGCTGCCAAATACTGAGCAGGCTTTTTGCCATAGGGAAAACTACTTGCCTTTATTGGACTAATACAGGTTGAGAGCTAATGACAGAGGATGTTTCTTCACAAAAGAAATAACTATATTTTTAAAAAACCCATACTTCTAAAGAATTACATTAACTTCTATGAGAGCTAAGCCTTTCAAATGACCGACATCCATTATGACTCAGTGTTGTGTGGGCCAGAGAAGCAGAGGAGGTTGTCAGCCCCATAGGACTATTTCTGCCCTATAAATGCAATGTGCGTGCGCAGATGCACCCTGCCTAATCTGCAGCCATGATGCCAGTGGAAACAGATTAGTTACACACAGAACACAAGCAGCTTGAAAAACATCACACCCCATGAGAGTATTATGTGGTTTACATCTTAGATCACCTGCTTTCGGGACATCCAGTCTCAATCAGATCAGAAAGAGAAGTTCTCTTCATATTGCAACGCCATTCTTTCAGATTTTGAAAGTATTTCCATTCTGCACCAGAATGATACCAGAGCTTTAAAGGGAGAGGAAGGAGGAACGGGGGGGGAACCCTCTCAAATATAGTCATCACATAGTTAAGTTCATCATATGCAACAAGCATGCAAAACTCAAGCAATTACTGCAGTCTCAAACCCTCCCTGGAATTCATCCTGATCCAAAAATGTTCTCGGTAAGTTGGAACAGAACTGGTACATTCCTAGAAATTTCTAGCTGTTCTAAATTAAGTATTTTTCCAAGGAAACTGGGGGGATTAGGAAGCAGGGGGAGACAGAGGGGAAAAATCCAGTTTTAATTGCAGCACAACCCTCACTCTAAAAATTCTGTTTCTGTTTAGCGGAGATACCCAAGAGGTCACTTGGTACTTCCACAAATGCTGCCTCATTGCCTACATGTTGTCAGCCTTCCACCCACTGTATTTTCCAGACACAGCAACCACTTCCTTCATGACTCAGGAGCTGTGTGAGGTATCTAACGAATCTAACAAGCAGGATAACTGAAAAGTATTTCTCTGCATTTGTTCAGTGCTGTTACTGATGAAACTCTGAATAAGCAGGAACCAGATTACAGAATAAACTGCTCACAAAACATCCTCCGCTCTGAACATTCCTCTCAAACTAATGCTGCCAAAATACCTGGGTGGGCAGTTGTAGGACCTGCCGTGTTTTACTTGTCTGTGGCAGAAGATACAACATGGTGACCTCATAGCAGCCTTCTAAGACCTGAAGGGGGCTTACAAGCATGCTGAAGAGGGACTGTTCATCAGGGACTGCAGTGATAGAACAAGGGGTAACGTGTTCAAAATGAAACAGGGGAAGTTTAGATTAGATATAAGAAGTTTTTCACTGTGAGGGTGGTGAGGCACTGGAATGGGCTGCCCAAAGAAGCTGTGAATGATCCATCACTACCAGTGTTCAAGGCAGTGTTGGACAGAGCCTTGGAAACATGGTTTAGTGCAAGATGTCCCTGCCTGGGGTTGGAACTGGGTGATCTTAAGGTCCTTTCCAATCTTAACTATTGTATGATTCTATGATCTTAAGGTCATGTCCAACCCAAACCATTCCATGGCTATTTGTAGTAACCTCTAAATGGTTACAAATGCCATTTAGCATCAGTTTTAAGGTGAATCTTATAAACTAACTCAGTCGAATTTACGACGATTGCTATAACAATTATACAGACAAAGACATATAAAGATATACCTGTTAAAAACTCCCCTAGAGTCAGTGAAATAGTCATGTCTAATGTCTCAGATTCCAATAGCTATAAAGCAACCTTTAAGGATGTCAGAGGATTGTTTATACCAATACTCTTGGAAACACACATTGAAGAGGAAGGCTTCTCATACTGAAGACTTCTCTCAGTGCTAATGACACCAGAACCTCATGGAGGATAGTTTTGCTTTAACAACAGGGTACTGACAGGCAAGAGTACGCACTCCAGCAAACACAGAACAAAAGAGCTAGGAAAAGAGCAGCCCAGGAAATGTGAAAGGAGGAATGAAACACTAACACGATAGAAAGCAGGGAAAGGCATTCTGTAGGTGACTGCTTTTTCTCCCACATACCAGGCAAGAAACTTATATCCACAAGTACTACCCTCTTTTCTACTGATTTCTTCCATTACAGTGATCTTTTCCTTGCATATATTTATTACTGGTAGGTTAATTTCATCTCTAGGCCCTTTAGTGAGGATGTTCCGATTACTACATGCAGTAATTATTTATTCCATCAGCTTCCCAGTGTTGCAAACCACAAGGCAAAAAATCATGAGCCAGACTCCCCCAAATGATTCCTTACACATCATTGCCAAAATATTGTGAAAAAGCAACATTAAAATTTATGCTATACAGATACAACCCAAACCCCAAAAGTTTGGATTCTCGTTCCTCTTTTTTCTTGGAATTTGTTTTCTACCATTCACTTTCATGTGGCTCTTTATTCCAATTATTTCTAGGTTTTAGCCTAGAAATTAATTAATTGGTGCTGTATATGTGTTCTGCTTAAATGAAGGAATAAAAAGATACAGAGGTAACAATAAGCATTTCATACATACTGACTGCTCTTTTCATTATCTGCTCATGTCCTTTGGTGAGGGTTGAAGTACAGCCAGTGTTTGCTATTCTTGTTATCTGCTGTACAATATCCACTTAAACCCTAAAACCTTAGGGCACTTCACTCACTTTGCCGTAGCTCTGCAAGACCTTATGGATGGTTCTTGAAAAACTCAGTGTAGGATCAGGGATCAAATTATAAATCTCTTTGAGTGATGATCTAGAAGTATCTGCAAAATGCCATATGTCTCTAGCACTCCCGTGATAGTAATAAAACCATTGCTCAAAGGAGGAAAGTATGAGCTATTCTCTTTAAAAGCAGATGACCTCTCTGTCTCAAAGAAGGTTAGATAAGGATACAGGTTAAAAACAAAAAACAACAACAAAAAAACCCAAATTAAATGTCAGAGCAATATTTCCTGGAAGAGTCGTGTAAATGTTACTTATTGTGCCAATTACATTTCCAAAGCAGAAGTCTTCCACAATCTATTTTTCTCAGCCAAATCAGAATAAAACAGTTGCAGTTTCAGCCTTCTAGGCAGTCTTACCATTCACAGGTCTCTGTAAGGCCAGCTCATCCCAGCACAAGACAAGCAATTCAGCTTGTTCTTCCATGCTGCCCTTCAGCCTTCCCTCAGCTATACAACATGCCTAGTCTAGCACAAAGCATAGCTGTTTGGGGCACTAAGAACTAGCCTTTATAAGTTAACATATAAAAATAAAGCTCCAAAACAATCTTTCCCCAGAGGAACAAGTCAATTTACAAATATCTCTATTTATAACAATGCTGAAGCTACGGGATCTCACTTGCCAGAACTTGTCACTGTCACACATACCATTGATACATTACAGCTTCCCAACTTCTAAAGTTTTCTTTCTTGACTGAAATCCAGTTGCTACATAGATCTATAATTGATCAGCCTTTGAAATTACAATCTGACAGCACAACCCAATAACGGGAAGAAGTTCATTTGTCCGCTGCTAAGAAGCTTCAAGATGTTACGTTCTCAAGAGCCAGAGCTAAACTGCACACCATTCAATAACCCTCTAATCTGAATAAAGGTCCTCATGGCCACTATCAGCCTGCAGGCAGGCACTGATACAGCACCAGTGAGCACCACTGCACAGGGACATGGTGTTTTTTAATTTACCACATCAACAGTGAAGTCCCAATACAGCAAGGCATACAACTCTACCTTATTAACTATACACAGCACCGGGTAGAAAGTCTCTTCCAATCTGAGTAGAGTGTTTTTCATTCTTTGCTTTACAAATGCCTCCTCTCCATCTTGATACGTTCCCCTTCAGCTCTGCTTAAGCCTGGAAACTGTAATATAAACTAACAAAATATAACATTTACCCTGAATTTAGCTCTAAGGAAAGAGCAGTGATTCAACAACTACACAGCTGCGTAACAGCCAGGCATAGCTCTTCTCATATGTGTGTTGGTGCTGCTGTTGTAGAGGGCAAAAGGAGAGGAGAAAGGAACAAAAGTTGTTTTTACAGGACATCCAGTCCTTTAGCACAGAGCGTTGAACTTTAGATTTTAGGTTATTATGGGTTTTTTGCAACACAGACTCCAGATTAGCCTTAGCTAGGCCAGATCCATCCAGTCATTTACAGACACCACTGAGCTGCCATCTCAAGACAGTACAGTTTACGCTTAAGAATGCAGGTGTGCATTATGCTAAGAAATAGAGCAAATTAATTGTTTTCAAATATTGCCAGAAGCAGCTCAATTCAGTTGAATCAGAAGGGCACTGACTGCAGCACAACATTGGTCAGACTTCAATATCAAAGAACATTTCCCCCCCAAAATGGTTAATACCTGCTATCTCTTCTTTCTCATTTTATTAACCAACAACTTCCATTTCTTCAGGGCTAAATAGACATACTTAGTTACATCATCCTGCACATAACACACATGGTTAAAAGCTGAACATGGGATTTTTAGATGACTGAGAGTGGCAACAGAATCTCTCTGAACATCTTTTCTCTCTTGACCTCCAGTTTAGCTCCATGTTTCACATTAAGATCTATGCTAGCACAAGAAAATATTTATCTCCAGGCGTCTCAAAGCTTATCCCTCACTTCGGGTTGCCCTTGAACTGTCATTCAAGCAGTATCACTACAAGCAAGCTAACTTAGGAGACCTGCCTGGGCATTTGGGAACTTGCAGCCTCATTCTGTGCCTAGCCTGTGATAAGCAAATACAGCCAAAGACTTGGCTGTATAAAGAGGTGATCTGTGCTGAGCATTGCACTCCTCCTTGAGGCAAAAGACAATTTTGCAAATGCCTGTCAAGATACACTTGTTTTCCAGAAATAGAGATATTTATCATCAGTTAGGAGGAATAAAAGTATCAAGAATGGTGCAGTTCTGAGCCTGCAACTAGAACAAAGAGAGTGCTGCAGAGTTCGCTTTGGGCATGGTGAAATATGGCCTTGTCTTTCAGATACCAATTGCAAGATGAAAGTGTTTGGATGATGTTATAAAGCAGCCAGTGAAACCCTGCAGATCACCTGCTGGCTGGTTTCATGAAACTCGTATTTGAATAACTTTGCTAAGGCAGAATAAGTTACCCTCAGTATGTCAGGGGCTGAGGTCAAGATATGCAGTGCTGACAACTGAAGATGAATAGAGATGGATATACCACCCTGGTCAAGCCCATCTTTCATGAGAACCTCCACTGAAGAAAGTTTTCCTATTGCACAGGATCTCTCCCATCATGAATAGAATGAGCTGAAAGAACATCAGAACAGTTTAATTCACTCCAACTTTCAGAGAGCAGATCAAGTGAAAGCATTACATGCTTTTGTAAGACCAATCCAGACACTGTGGAGATGCTGATGCTCCTCACTACATTATTTCCAAATAGGACTGGCTGTGAATAACAACTGGATCCACAGCTAAGCAATTATCCTCAGGCATTTTCAGGCAGAACTATGACAAGGGTATGCAAGCAACTGAGTATGATCTGAGATAGCAGTTTCCCAGGAAGGGGTAAGACAGAAATACCAGTCTCTGTCTCAAAGTAAAATCAACTTTTGTCTAACAAACTGCATGCTTGCAGTCTCCTTAAAACACCAAGGACACACTTGGGAGTGTTTGCTTAAGCAGGGAACCTCTTCAGCCTTCCAACTGAATTGCATCTCACTACAACGGCTCTACAATGTTCATGTTTCTGGGTGTCAGAAGCATCACTGAGAAGTCTAACATACTTATTAGAGAAAGCTTTAATCCTTATATTACTTATATCCAGTCAGTCTCAGTACCTGGGTCGGAGAAAGGTAATTGCTGCTCTGAATAAGGCAGTAAAGCACCTTTAAGACTCTGTCCTTCATTTTCCCCTGCCAGTTTCCAAAGCTCAAATCTTTTTTTTCTTGACACTGATGATGACATAACATTAATGCAACAGTTTCTCTAGCAGCTTAGAGCAATCTTGTTAATAAGCCTGACAGTGACAAGCCTGGACAGTGCCTGGCCACAGTCGCAAAGCAAATCCAGAACCCTGCACTAATAGAGTGTTTCACTTGATGGGGTTTAATATAAATGGGACACCAGAATTTGTGGAGCACATTTTATAGAAGTCCATTTCTTTGAGTAAATAATCACTCAGAAGCAGAAACCAAGAACTAAACAGCAGAAGGCTTTAACCACAGAATAAAGCACTAGAAGGACTCTTGTAAATTCTTGATGAGGGGTTTGGAACCACCTGCACAGTCTGTCAGCACAAACCCAGAAACCTGTTGGATACAGCTGATAGTAAGCATTGCTTTTTATTTTAAATACTCATCAGAATTACTGAGCCTCTTAGCGGAGGGTTGGCCTCCACTAATAGTCAAATGCCTTTCAGAATATGGGAAGCAGGTAGTGGATGTGATACTTTATGCATTTATATTGACCAACCAGTACTGAAGTTTCATTTTCCAGTAAAAGAAGTCTACACATATAGAATCATAGAACAGTTTGGGTTGTAAAGGACCTTAAGATCATCAAGTTCCAACCCCCCTGCCTTGGGCAGGGATACCTCGCACTAAACTGTATCACCCAAGGCCTCGTCCAACCTGGCCTTGAACACTGCCAGGGATGGAGGATTCACAACCTCCCTGGGCAACCCATTCCAGTGTCTCACCACCCTAACAGAAAAGAATTTCCTCCTTATATCCAATCTAAACTTCCCCTGCTTAAGTTTTAACCCATTCCCCCTTGTCCTATCACTACAGTCCCTAATGAAGAGTCATCCCCAGCATCCCTATAGGCCCCCTTCAGACACTGGAAGGCTGCTATGAGGTCTCCACGCAGCCTTCTCTTCTCCAGGCTGAACAGCCCCAATTTTCTCAGCCTATCTTCATGCAGGAGGTGCTCCAGTCCCCTGGTCATCCTCATGGCCCTTCTCTGGACTTGTTCCAACAGTTCCATGTCCTTTTTATGTTGAGGACACCAGCACTGCACATAATACTCCAAGTGAGGTCTCACAAGAGCAGAGTAGAGGGGCAGGATCACCTCCTTGGACCTGCTGGTCATGCTCCTTTTGATGCAGCCCAGGATATGGTTGGCTTTCTGGGCTGCAAGCGCACACTGAAGATGACTTATGTTCATTTTCTCATTGACCAGCACCCCCAAGTCCTTCTCTGCAGGGCTGCTCTGAATCTCTTCTCTGCCCAACCTGTAGCTGTGCCTGGGATTGCTCTGACCCAGGTGTAGGACCTTGCACTTGGCATGGTTAAACTTCATGAGGTTGGCATCAGCCCACCTCACAAGCCTGTCAAGGTCCCTCTGGATGGCATTCCTTCCCTCCAGCGTATCAACCGAACCACACAGCTTGGTGTCATCGGCAAACTTGCTGAGGGCGCACTCAATCCCACTGTCCATGTCAGCGACGAAGATGTTAAACAAGACCGGTCCCAACACCAGTCCCTGAGGGACACCACTCGTTACTGGTCCGCAGCTGGACATTGAGCCATTGACCACAACTCTTTGTGTGTGGCCATCCAGCCAGTTCTTTATCCACTGAGTGGTCCATCCATCAAATTGATGTCTCTCCAATTTAGAGACAAGGATGTCATGTGGGACAGTGTTGAGTGCTTTACACAAGTCCAGGTAGATGACATCAGCTGCTATATGACAGGTACACATCTCAACTTCACTATGCTGAAAGCAGCTATAACACGGTAGATTACATCTTTATCAACACTGAATCCAGTGTACAGAGAATTTTGATTTAGTGAGCTTACATGAGAGATCTCAAAAGCATAAAAGTAAAGCACATACACACAACTATGGTGCAAGACATGGGGATGGCAAATTACTAGGCAAACAATTTTTCTTCTAACACTACAGCAGACTCCCATGGAAGTTGCTGGCTGGTGAAGTTCATGCCATTGTGCTGAGTTTCTGACCACCTTCAGTCAGTAAAGATACCCAAGGCTTCAGTTGTAAGGTAAGGAAAATCCGCCTGAAGGCCTGAGAAGACACTTGAGCTGTATACAGCTTTATCACAGGTAAATGGAGACCAGATAACTTCAAGATTACCTGAGCCTACAATCACCAGGCTCTAACTACTTGGCTTGAAGCATTTTTTCTCCTTGAGCTGAACTATTTTGGAAATTTTGAGGCACATTGTTCTGCCCATTTGTGAAAGCAATACCGGTGGAACAGCTGTTTGGTACCTATTAAAATGCCAGCTGAGATAGGAGTGCAAATTCCTGCTTTCCTCTATCACACTGGAAAGAGCCTGCAAGACACATGAAGCTATTTCTCCTATTGCACGCAGCACCAGGAAAGCCTCATTAGGAATATTTCTACCCACGCAGGGGAAGACACTTCAAGAATGATAAAAATCTCATCAAAGAACATTCCAGGTGAGACAAATGAGAATGATAGAAAGCTAAAATACACCACCTGCAAAGAGCATATTAGGTAGATAAGCACTACAGAGACTTTAAAGGCTGAAGGGAAGCCAAAATTCTTCAACTATGTAAAAGGCTTCTGTGACCAACACCCTCAACTCACCCTCTTTCCCCCTCCAAAAAAGGGCAGAAATATGCCCTCAATATTGGTCTAAGCCTGTTTTTCTTGTCCTAACCATTATTGCAACATGAATAATTGAGATAAAACACATTTTTTTTAAGCACAGATTAACACTGCAATAGCATGCTTAGGCTGCTTGGAGGATCTGTCACTGACAATTTAAAGGACAAGTTAGACAAACATCTCTTAGGCTGATAAAGGAAGGTATCCCACCACATGATGCAAGAGATCTCATTTTTTTCCAGCTCTATGATTATTTATCTGTCTATAGATCTAGATTTGAATTACATCTCCATTTAGTGCTTTTGCAAGTCGAACGTCTGGCTTCATTATTTCCTAGGTGCCAAATGCACAAACCCATTAATCATCTCTGATAAAGCATTATTTAAGTGAAAGGCTTTGTATAATAGAGAAACAGCCGTTGAATGTACTTGTGCAGAACAGTTTTGAATTACAGAGTCATAAAATAGTTTGGGTTGTAAGGGATCTTTAAAAGCCATCTGATTCCAACCCCATGCAATAAACAGGGACATCTTCAACTAGATCAGTTTGCTCAGAGCCCCATCCAACCTGACTTTGAATGTTTCCAGGGATGGGGCATCCACCATGTCTCTAGGCAACCTCTTCCACTGTTTCACCTTCCCCACTGTAAAAATTTTCTTCCTTGTATCTAGCCTGGTTCTACCTACTTTTTTATTAAAACCATTGCTTCTCATCCTGTCACACATGCCCTACTAAAATAGCTGTCTCTATCTGTTTTATAAAGGCCACAGCAATGTCTCCCCAGAGCCTTCTCTTCTCCAGGCTGAACAATCCCAACTCTCTCAGCCTGTCCCTATAGGAGAGGTTGCTCCAGCCCTCTAATCATTTTTGTTGCCCTCTTCTGAACCCTCTCCAGCAGGTCCATGTCTTTCCTGCGCTGAGGGCTCCAGAGCTGGTCACAGGACTGCAGACGTGGTGTCACCACACGAGGGGTTTTCTATCCTACTGTCTGTCACTGATGAAGATGTTAAGCACTACTGGTCCCAATACGGATCCTTATGTATATACACACACACTTTTTTTGCCTGCTATAGCAATGCTCCATTACTATCCCCCTAGTTCATCCCTATATTAGATAGCTGCTGTGAATAGGCTCATGCAATATGACACAGGACAACAACATTATGAGAAAGGCAATTAAGGATTACCTTGTGAAGGACATATGCCTACAGGCGAATTAAGGTTAGTAGCCATGCTTCATTCTGGCAATATTTGTGACAGGTTTGGCCATGCAACTTCAAACAGTGTTAATCCACCAGACTGTTGCTGCATGTTTGAGATACTGTTATTACGCAGTTTACTGTTCCTGCCCTTCTCCAGCTCACTTGGAAGTTTCTGACTCTGGTGGAAGAGAAATTCATCTGCTGCTGAGTCCAGGATTATTTGCTTGAAGAGTAATCTGACCTCTCGCGTGGGCTGTTCTTTCTGAGGAGCACAGGAGATACCTGGAGAATTGTCTTGGCAGCACTTGGTTGTTTACAGGATTTTGCAAGATTGCACGCAGTGATTTCCTGTCCTCCAGTAACGTTATTGATTTCCCCTCCCTCTCCTTCTCCATGGGAGGATTGGAGAAGACAATTTCTGAAAGGGCTAAGGCTAAGCTCCTCCATTTTTGTGAGCATGGTTTACTTAAGACTGAGAGATGAAACTCCTGCCTCAGAAACCAGAAATGCTAATGAAAACAATGGCGTTGGCACCTCTGACACACAAAAAGGGAGAGCTGGGATTACAGATTTTTCTGATAAGGAACCAATCCATCTCAGCGTTCATTTTGGAGCACTCTGCAAAGTCCGGCAAACATAAGGGGAGAGAGGTGGAGTGGAGACAGAATGAGGGAAGGATCAAGGAGACGTGATTTATGTATGAAGGGAGGGCATCAACAAAGGGGTTAGCTACACTAGAGAGCTGAAAATAGGTTGAGGGTTAAACAGTAAAACCAGTTGTCAGCAATACCTGCATAGAAGCAAAGACAACCATAACAATAAACTCAAGGCATGTTGTTTCCTCAGAGCAGCATGACAGGGGCACACTTATACCATCACTGTTGCCAGAAATAGGCTCTACTAGAAATGCCTATAGTTTCCTCTTAGATGGGCACACTACAGTCCATAAAAAACAGGGAATCATACATTTAGTTCCCTTTTTGACTACTCCCTCTGGACAAAGAAAGCTTTAATTCCAAGTGCTCAGGTCCTTAATCACTGTAGGATTGGGGTGAGGGAGGGGTTACAGGTGATAAGAGGCAGGAACACATGACATTTTGAATCAAGTCTTTGAGTTGTGACTTGCAATTCATTAAGAGCAAGAATCAGTAGCTTCTGATAGCTGTCTCTGCCCGTTACCCAGTTTGTGGCATGCAGACCCTGCCATCATACACTGGGCAGTGATTCACTCTGGTTGTAACAAAACAGAAAGACTGCTGTCAGCAAGGGAGATATCACACAGTTCTAAAAACACCTATGAATGCAGGCTGCTGATCTTGGGGTGACTCATCACCTAAGGGTAGTCACATAGGACTTCTTGTTCCAAGTATTTTGCTGGCTCCAGCCACCAGAGCTATCTAAGGTTTTCCAGCACACAGTATTGTTAGGGTTATAACCAAGCAACAGACCTCCAGCCAATGGAGAGCAATCAGGCACACAGCAATGGTGTATTTTATGCTTCTAGATCAAAATGAGCACAAAGCTTAATTGAAACTGATTTCACCCATTAAGGAAGAGGAAAACCAAACACACAGTTTTCAAATCCTACAGTGGCAACACACAGGCTTGCATTTGCTTTATTCCTGCAGAGGGCAAAAGCTACACGAGGAAGAGCATTTGAGAAGACAATTATATCCCAGTAAAGAGAGAAGTAAAGAAAAAGGTATCAAGATTCTTGTCAGCTAAACAACATTTTTAATAGCATTGAACAGAACTTTTATGCAGGTTTGCATGTTATTGTAAGAGCTGGATGAAACAACAACTACTAAAGCTTCTGTTCATGCCTTTAAAAAGGCAAAAATCTAGTAACATCACAGTAGTTCCCGCGTCACTTTGATAACACATAATTCACATCTACTCCTCATACTGCATGCACTCATTTGTTCCACTAATTTACAGTGTACAGTTTGGAAAGATGATCTGAACTGATAGTAATTCCATTGTACAAATTGACAGTGCTGCACATCAGCCTGTAACACATAGACCTCTGAAAAGCACATGCAGAAGAAATACACGCAGGTTCCTTCAGTTCAACACTCAATAAACAGTGATATAAATATAAAGTAGCAATTTTGTTCTATTTACTGGACAAATACACAGGGACATTGGGACCATATGATTATTGCTGCATGTGGTAAAGAAACTGCTGGTTTTGCAGACCATGCATCCCTGTTTAGCCATAAGGGAGGTAGTGAAGGGTCAGTTTAAACTCTTGAGCATTCCTCGATTATCCATGTGGCACTTACCATTCTCCACTTTGGTAGAAATATCTGGATGGCCACATTAATAGCAATAAAACCCATACTACTCTTTGGCACACCTCTCTGATACATAACATTACACTGAAATGCAGTCACTTTTGTCACGTTGCCTCTGCTTCTGAGTGAAATATTCAAGCTTCCAGCTGCTAGTTAAAAGAAAATAAAGGTCTTTTAATCTCTAGGCAATTTTCAGGGTAACAGTGGTTTATATCAGGTCCTGCTGTGGCAGTTTATATCTGATAGCATATGTCAGCTATAAAAAAAACAAAAAGGATCAGAATCTACAGAGTGAATCAGTTTGTACATATACTTTACCATAGAATTTAAATATGGCATTGATTGTACATTGAGGCTTCTTTATATAAATGAATACCACCATTTAACATTAAAGAAAATTAATACATGTGAAATTAAGAAAACTAGAACATGATATGAATGTTTGAAAAAAAACCCAAACATTGCAAAGTAGAAATACCTAGTGAAATCCTCCATCTCTTGATTCCTTTACTACAAGGTCTCACTAGCCCTGAGAAGCCATTATAGGGAGGGCAGGGGAATCCTGTAACAGACCATGGGAATGAACTGACACGTTCAGTCTACACCAATCTTTTCTGTCTTTAATTGAGGTAATTCTGTGGCGATGCTGTAGGCGAGATTCTGGATGCAAGCATATTGTTAGTACAGCAATTAACACATAAATATTCAGCTGTGACATTTCTTATCAGCCAAGTAGAAATTTCTGCCAGGCTGCTTCCCTGCAACATTTGGCAAAGGAACCCCTTTTGATCAGAAGGTAATTCGTTGCACACCGGAGTTCAGTGGGTGGGATCACTGAAAATGATGGATGAACAATCAGTAGTTTGGAGAAATGATAGAAACAGGAGCAAATTTACACACGCAGATAAAGATGACACCCCTAACACAAACATTTGCAAGCAGTTTTTTCTATCTACATAAATCACAAGGACTGATAAACCCAGGGGACAACGTTCTAAACAACAGGAGCACAGAGACTGACAGGCTCCTGCTCCCACAGGCAGCACACTACTCTGATGAAGTGAGTTTCCAAAATACTGAGTAAGCATTCTTGTGCTGAGAGGGCTTCAGGCTTTCTACAATGCAACCCAATGCAGATTAAAACTAGCTTGTTTGGGCAGGGGTAGCTATGCAGTTATAACAGCATGGATGGCAAAATTAACATAAAAAGCTGCTTAAATCTTCAGGGAACTGACCGAGGGCAGCTGCAACTGTTTTAACACGAACTTTGACTGAAGCAGAACTATATTTGTATGAGCCTAGCTTTCAAGATGCATTCATAGGCCAAGAAGTTCAGCCTAGGCTGATTTTCAGAGTACCACATTAACTAGAGGAAGATACCAGTAGGCAAAAGATACCTTATAACTTTGAAAGAGTGCAAACACATAAAAGTCCTGGATATGCCGGTGGTTTGTTGAGCTACCTTTGAGTTTTTTCTATACTTGGGGTTCTTCTGGATAAAATATATTCCCACTTCTAACACAACTGCTTTTAGAGGTTAATTTTGCCCAGTGAGCGCTCTGCAAGTGAAATGTGTTGTGTTGCTGGTAAGTGCACAGCAGTAGTTGATTCAAACTTATTTGCTGTGAGGAAAAAACAAACTTGCATAAATATTGCTATAGAGCTCTACAGTTCACAAATACACAGATGCTTTGAGGACAGAATCACTTATAAAGCTACCCAGAAGACAGTAAATTGCTCAAGAAACTGTGCTCAGATGATGCAACTAACTGGTGCTGTGGCTTCCTCATAAACTTACCAGGAGACAAATGGAGACTCCTATTGACCCTTGCCAAATCTTTCAAACACCTTTGCAGCCTTTGCCAGCTGTCTTCAGAGAAACTCGTTCCTTCTACAAATGCAGTAACTGAGTATAACCAAAGACAAAAATGTGTTCAACCAGACCAAAGGAATTAAAGTGCACGAGATAGACATGCCCAGAGCACAGCCCAGAAGCTATTAGTTAAGCCTACAGGTTCAGCATGATCAATCTTGGTCTATATGAACAGCCTAGGAGTTAATAAAAGTGAAGTAGCAGCATTTTTATTTACATTTCAGCTTTTAAAATACCTAAACAAAAAGGAGGCTCCAAAGACCACTTAAAGGTTTCTTCCCATTGCCCCTATTAAGGAAAAAACCAAACAGTAAAGCAATTGAGAAGCATAAAGATACTAGGACATGAAACCACCAAAAATTTCCTTAGACACTGGAGAATCCTGCAGAGAAAACTCCCACTGGTGGCACTGTATTTGATGGGAGTCTAAATCAAGACATAGGTGTCTCAGAAGCTGTAATCCTGATCCAACAGACATATAAGTAGAAAGAGAAAGGGCTTTTCTTTAATTCCAGTAAAACTAGCCTTGACTGTTGCTGGAGAAAAGCCTATAAGCAGAGATGACTTGAGTATTCTTAGCAATATAAGTACCACCAGAGAAGGAGAAGATAGGGCCAAGTTACTTTCAGTACCAGAGCAGGTACAACAAAACTGGGATGAAAAGCAGAATTAAGCATTTGAGAGGAGCAACTTTTCTTCTATTGATTCTCCATTACCTTGTTTTCCCCAGCCAAGTTTTGTTATTGACCTACAATATCCCAACATCTCTTTTAGCAATAGCCACTGCCACTTCCATGAGGCCTAATCCTGGCATAAATTCAAGAAGGCAGCCTCCCTCCATTTTGCCTTTGCCTAAAATTAAGGCTAGGTATGAGGAGAAGAAAAATACAGAGCTGCTATTCTGAGGAAATAAAGGAGTAGACCAGGGTAGAAACAGTTGTCTTAAAGACAAGCAATGAAATCAAAGTCAGAACAATGCAATATGACATTGGAAACACCCCTGCACTGACATAGCAGGTCTGCCAGAAGAGAAATTCAATGCTGCATGTCTTCCTGTAATGAAAAGCAGATGCAAGATCGCCATTTAAGAAGGATTATGCACCACAGCAGCTGTGCAAAACAGCCACAGCACATTAACAAATTCTTAGCATCTAAAAGAAACAAGAATTCAGAGATAGCACTCCTTCCACTTCAGTAACATCACCATATAATTGCCTAGCCAAGGAGACTGAGCACCTCAAGGCACTCACAGGCTCAAGAGAAAAGGAACTTTGATTAAAAGAATATACTGACACACACAGTAGCTACCTGTAAAACACAAAAACAGTAAAGAAACACCATACCTCAGAAATAGCTCAGCACTTACTTATCTAAGTTAGAGCTGCTCCATGATACAGTTGAAACAAACCAGCAGTCCTTTCAGGAGCTAGTGCATCTCATGGTGGCCCATCTGGTGAGTTGAAGGAGGCAGAGAGATGCAAATGAACTAAACATGAGGAGCAGGCGTAGACAATATCAGGTTAGTATCAAACACAGCTAGAGAGGACAGGTTCTCATTTTCATTTGGTTTATGGATAGCTAGTCACCTTCTGGGACAGGGGGCTTTGTTCTTCACACCTGAGGGCTGAATATAAGCACTCCCATCAACCAACTGCATTATGCACCTTGGATCTGTATCCTCCCTGTCTTTACATCTTATTTGCTTGTTCTTTTCTTTTCCTGATGCTCATCTCAGAGTATTTGTGCATTTATCTTTCCAGTGCCCCTAGAGAAGAGTTTCTTGCAATTTAAATATATATTACTTTTAATGATTTTTTGAGATACATGTTTTTTTTCCTACAGCTTCTTTTTAGATTATACTCCTTTACTTTCTAACCAATATCTCTAAGCAGGATGTGAGATGGTTTTTACTTGCCTTATGCAAATTGCCCACTCCAACTTGAGCTGCTGCTGCATTACTGCCAAGGAATGCAGTGCCATGAGGTCAGCGTTCTTACAGATCACTGTAAGGAAAACATAAAGCAAACTCAAACACAACTCAAGGAACTGATGGTTATTCTCAGCATGAGCACTTAGAAAGCTGACCAAACACAGCAGAGTCAAACTGGGATCACATAGTCAGGACTTTGTTTAGGTCCTCAAGAACCCACAAGAATTGTACAAACATTTCTGAGGTTTCATTGTTAATTCAATAAAAGCTGCAAAAGGGAGTTGTGACACGGATTTTATGGACCACATCTCTGTGGTTTTACATTGATTTCAAGGACAGAGTTCCCACAGTTGCAGGCAGTTAAGTCACAGTTTTGTTTCATGTGAATATAGAGCCAAAGCCAGTGGGTTCAAAGGATGGTATACAGCACCTCTGCATGGTGACCAACCTGCTCCTTTTCTGGATGAAGCCAAATCTAGTGGAGCAGTATAGTATTTTATATTAACTCTGTGGATAGGCAGTTGACAATCTGTAGCAGCTGGGAATAGGAAAGGAGGCTGTTGCACGTGTCAACTACATGCCCTGTGGATGATCCAATTTTTTTCTCCCCATGGAAAGAATAGCTTGAGAGCTCCCAGGTTCCTGACCTGGAGGATTGTGTAAGACACCACTCCAAGGCAGGAGCACAACTAGCTGGCTGCCTCTTCCCCTGCACGCCGAGACAGCATGAAGTAGAGCAGCGTACAGTATCACCTCCTTGGTTTTGACAACATCCCACTGCCTTTTCAGAGCAGAAAATCTCCATTTACAATGCTTGCAGGAGCTCAGCGAGACACACTTTGATGCGTGATAATCTACACTGGCTCCCAAAGTAGCTGCTGGTCATAGGTAAGAGGAATCACTAATCCTGTGATACAGCAACTTAGGCCACACCATTTCTCCCCCACTACGTGTCAGAGTCTGTGAGCCCCATCTGAGTCTTGAACTCACCATGAGACAGAAATCCCTGCCTTTTATCACACTCTGATTCTGTGAATCCTTATTTCCTAACTTATGCCCAAGTGCACACTCAATAGTTACTCCACACTCAGTAAGGTTGCCCCATACTCAGTAAGGTTGCCCCATACTCAGTAAGGTTGCCCCATACTCAGTAACATTACTCACTTCTCGCCTGTTTGAGGGGAAGGCTGTGGTCCCTGTCAGCGCTGACCTCTGTGGACCCTGCAGTGCTGTTCTGCTGAGCTGGGAATCACTTTGCATGTTTTCAAGCACAACTCTCAGGTCTCTAGAAAGTGCAGCCCATTGCTCATCTTTTCTCTTGCATGTCTAAAAGCATAATTCACTTCTGTATCCCTCAGATTTATGAATAAAACAGTGTTATGAACGTATGACTTGGTTTCACCTATGACTCATGTCAAAAGCTTCTTAAGCAGAGAGGCCCAATTAGTAGGTACCTGTGCTGTTTCCCATGGCTCACATTTAAAGACATCTTTAAGATATTTTTGAAAGGTACATTCTTGTTGCAATATTGTCAAAGCAGCAGCTTACTGTAAGGGTGAAACACAGCATTTTTTTCTTGAGGCTTGTTTTTCTGTCCTTGAAACACGGTATCTTCTGTCTCCTCTAAGCACTTGTCACACGTGGCTCCTTAATGCAGATTTTCTCCTACTGGTGAGCCTAACAGCCCTGAGAAACCCCTGCAACTTCATGAAGAAGATAGAGCAACCATTTGTGCTGGAAAGACCTCAGGTTTAAATGTGAGTTTTCAAGCAGTATCCCCTAAGAGTGAGTGGGCAAGGCAGACAGGCTAATCCTGAGGCACAATTTACACTACCTGTGTCACACTGCTGCTCCTGGGGCAGGAGGTTCTAGAGGATGCTGTGGTGTGCACACAATATCCACAATGTGGTAGAAAGCAAAAAAACTCTTTTCACTGGTGATTAAAATTCTCAGCATTCGGGCATTTTTCTCCACATGTAGTACATTTACTAATTCCTAGGGATTTCATGCTTATTTAAGTCTTTCAGGATTTGATTATTCTCTTCCTGCAAAAAAGCTGAGAAAACCCACTTTGATCAGGTCCAGAGGGCAGCGCTGGAGAACAAAACAGCAAGCAGGCTACAACGCTGCTGTGCATGCCTCCAAGCTCTTGTTCTTGCACACTGACAAGGACTGTACTGGAGATGGCGTTCACTGTTCAAGTGAAGTAGCTGCTAAAACGCACCCAAAAATCTGTCTCCAAAATAAGTCCCCTCTCAGAACTGCAGCACCTACACTCTCACTTGCTGCAATTCCCAGTCAGACAGCCCCATCCAGTCTTTAATCCTTAACTGCACATCTAGAGATGAGTACCTTGGGTCTGACAGAAAACCCCTGGACAAGCTATTGTAGCACATCGCTTCTCAAGTGTTTGAAATCTAACATATCCTCAAGATGGCAAAAACAATTACACATTTTTAGCACAATACACTGTTAAGACAACCTCGTTTAATATCAGATAGACTTTTTCATTATTAATACTTTCTGAATCCCTCACTTTGCTTTGATGTGATGAGCCAGGGGCTTGCCCATAACTTAGGCTTGCCCATAACTTATGCTAAAGCCATTATCTGTAACAAATGCTCAGATTTATCAGCCATCACAACCTTCATCAGCCTCAATTACTATGCTCTGTGAATCAGGGTATGTCCACAAGGCACTGGAGTCCAGAAAGTGGAGCTTTCCCTTGATTTAGGTGCACTGGGCAGGCTGGAAAGTGCTCCTGAGAAGCAAAGCAGCCCCAGGCAAAATTCCTTGCAGCCATCACCAGCTTTATCTCTGTGAGACAGTACCTTGCAGCGCAGCTGTACTTCAGTTTCAGGCAAAAATGCTTCCATGTACTGGGCCCAGGCTTTTTCTGTGTTCTGTTGGCTGCTGACTCCTCTGTACATGCTCTTTCTTTCCATAAAACCCAGTGCTGCCCATGGCTGGATGCTCCTCAGCTCTTCTGTCAGCTCCCTGCCTCTTCATCTGCTACTTCCCTGCACACTGCTGAGAGCTTTGATTACAGTATGCCTCTCTCTTTGCGGGTGGTACTGATATAGTAAGCTAGTTACACGTAGAAAGTCATGTCTCCACATGTTAGTATCTCCATCCTTGGTACCTTAACTCAGATCTAAGATTTTTGCTTGCCCATATAATGAATGGAAAGAGGCATAAGCTGAAATACTGATCTTGAGTTTTGTAACATGCTACTGCCTGTCCTTGGCCACATGGACCAGAAAATTAGTCAATGATCTGTCCACACTTTTCTGATTAATGTTTTATACACCACTGCAACTCAAGTCCTGGTTTTGAACCTCTATGCAAAGATCTGGGACATTTAGAGACATTCAATTATAAATACAGCCGCCCTATCTTGACCTGAGCAAAACTCCCTTGAAGGGCAAATACTGAGCAGAACTGATGGCTCTCATCACCCTCACACACCCATTACAGCTGTAAAGGGCAGGTTCCTTTGCACTGGCCTTCTGTACTCGAGTGGAGCATCATCCTTACTAACAGATGTATTTGTAGAGAATACCTTTTTCATGTAGAAAGTCAGAGGTGGAATGGATCCTGCCCATAGGTGAGAAGAACTGGGGAGGTAGATGATCTTTTGTGATCTGTAATAGTCCTTTTTTTTACTAGCTCCTCTGAGCTTTGAATTACTTATGTACAACCCAAAATCATTTAAGTAATGTGCAGTTAAAAGTAGACTGCTTTCATCACTTTGGGAGAGTAACCAAAAAAATCCACATAAATGTATTTATTTTCGTTCCTTGGGCCAACATTCAGCACAGTTAAAATGCTAAAAAGCCCTTATGAACCATTTGGAAATATTTGATATTAAATACTTAATATTGAAAAATATTATTCTTAGAGGATTATATTCTGTATTTATATTTATCAACTTTGTAAAAATAAGTCATCAATATGAGGTTATTTCCTGCCTACCCACAAAATCTCACATTGCAGAAAAATTGTTAATTCATCTTTGTTCAAGACATCCTTCCCCCCCTTTCAATTATCCCCAGAACTCCCCAGGAGGGAAATAACACTTCAGTTCTGTCTTTTTAACTTGCCTGATTTACATAACTCTAATGATGTTTAAGTGCCTTTGGCTGCACTTTCCTTTTCTTCTCTGTTCCTTTGCTCCCAAACTCTCAAGGCAGATGAAGTAACAGTTGGCAGCATCTTGCTCATTACAGTGTTGCCTGTGCTTTTCTCAAGTCACTCCACCGTGGTTGCAGCTGGCGGAGGGGCTCAGCAATCCTCTCATGAATTCCAGTTTCCTTTTGGGAAGCCACTTCTAGGTGTCCCCCCCAAATGGGGGAACAGAGCTCCTTGGAGTCACACCATTCTCCCAGCAGCAAGGGCTGGATGAAAGCAGAGAGGTACAGTAGATCAGGCCAGCTCTGAGTCGAGTCTGACCTCTTGTCTTGAATAAGCGATGGGGACGCATCCTATGAGCCTTTCACCTGCACCATCCATGCCAGGTACGAGAAAACACAGATATCATTGACCAATGAGGGCAAGGAAGAGAAAAATTAGAACAAACCCTGATAAAGATAACAGGACTGAAAAGATGCAAAAGAAGACAGATTTGGGAATTGAATTTATAATTTAGGAAAGGGCAGATGTGGAGTTGAAGAGTTCCTGCTGACCAGATGAGAGGAATCTCAGTACATACACATGATCTTCAGCTATGATAGTCTCTCTCACCCACTAAGGGTAAAGCATGGGGTGGGTATCCCAAATAATGCCTTTTAGAGACAGACACATATTTCAGTCTTCACAGACATCAGCTGATATTTGATCTTCTTTTCAGCTCTGCTTTCTGTTCCTATTTGGCAGCACTATCTCTTTTCCATGTTCTTTCCGTTTTCTTTTCTCTCTGTACACAAAGGAAATTGAAGGATGGGAAACAGCAGTAAGTGTTTTTCTTCACTGCTTCCCTGATCGTCCATGTGGGGAAGGAAAAAGTAGAAAAGTAAAGTGCCAGCAGTCATGCATCTGCACAGTTTCTGCTCTCTTTCTAAAAAGGAACTGGAGTTCTCCCTGCACACACAGACAGATGTGGATAATGACTTCTTGCCTCATGAGCCCTTGTGATCATCTCTGAAGTGATGGTTTCCAAATAAGCATGTGGACTGCTATTGATCTTTAAACTCTTTAAAGTGTCATGCAACACACCCACAAAAGTGCCCATACCCTATTTTAATCCATGCTACCTTCTTTTGACTATGACAGCCACATGCCATCTTCTGCACTGATGCCTGGCACAGTGTCGAGAGCTTCACCATGATAAAGCACAACTCTCTTCCTGTGATGAAAATCCATGCAAATTTGCATGCAGGAATGCTACAACTATAGAACTCTTTGCTTCACACAGAACAGGTGTAAGAAGCGCAAGCTTGCAGAAGTCCTTACTCAGGATTTTCTCAAACAACAATACCATTAAAACAGAAGAGCCATCGGAAAGAGTTATGTTCCCATGATGATCCCCTATCACCAGTCACAGTGTACACTCCTTCTGTTGCCCTTACTAGCCACCCCCCTCTTCCCTTTTTTTCACCTTTGATTCATCAAGAAACATTTAGCATTTTGCCAAAAGCATCCAATTTCCTTTGTTTTGAACCAAAAAATATATATAATTCAGTTCATTGCTTTCAAACAACTCATCAAAATGCTACCTTCTAACAGAAAGTGACAGCCTTTCATGTGGAAACTAATCAAGATCAAGACTAATATATTCCTTTTATGGGGTCACAATATCATCATCTAAAAATTTGTGAGGACTGGACTACTTTGTGTGATTACATTTGACCAATAAAATCATTTAAAAGGAGCACCCATCTCTCTCAGCAGTTTAACTGGAACAACTGCAGAGTATTCATGATTATTACCTTACTGGCCATTGTGAATTTACTATTTGGTTTAGGATAGATCACTGTGGACAAACATCTTTTTCTATTTTAGATGAAAGAAGTCTGAGTTGGCACTAAGGAAAGCAGAATAAACATGTAATCAACCCTATATGTTACTGTGTGATCGTAAAACCATGACAAATGCACAGCCAAAACCATCACTGTGTGCTAGAGGAGGGAGTGTCCACATAGAAAACAGGTTCCTAAGGATGTATCTACATCACCCAACTTATATATGGGGACTGTAAGTCTCCCTGCATGCATGGCATGATCTGCAGACCACCTTTTCCAATCATGAGAAGACCCTTTGCTTTAACAACTTCTGTACTGCTGTATGTTCTACATACAGGTCAAGGTAAATCAGCAATCACACTCTGCACTATGAAAAATTCTGTTTTGTTTCGGTCTGCTTTGTTTGTTTGCTATAAAAATATGGTACTCTTAACAGACAGCAACTGTGTGCACATCCTTGGTTATCCCTGCATTGCCCACACTGTAATCTCCACAGCTCTTTAAAATAGAAGCATTTTCTTTATCCTGTCTCCCAAATGAAACACCTTCTTGTAACAGCAGATGGCAAGATGCTGCCTGGGTACAGACTCTACCAATTCCTGCAAATGTATGAGCAATTTTGATGTCTGGAAACATAACTGGGTCTAGGCAGAGCTTTCATGAGTAGCCTGAATATAAATATCAAGCATTCTCCCACCTCCAACTTCCTCACACCTTCTATTGAGAATTAATACAAGACAGCTTCATGCCTTTCAAGGAATCCTAAAGGCTCCAGCACCCCATTTGGCTTTCAAAACTGTTACCCAGCTTCCTCAGTGCAGCATGGTGTTAGTACCATATGGTCTGACCCCACACCGATCCCATTGTCTACCGTGGGTAAATTAGCTCACAGAGAATGGTTTCTGGCCCACCTAGAACATTTAAACACCTATGGATCATAAAAGTAGAAAGAAAAAGAGGCTGAATCTCTGTTGACTGTACAGTTCTGCACCAAATGTACTTCCACCTCCTCAAACAAAGAGGAGAAATGCTCTGAAACTGTACAGACCAAGTAGTATGTTCCTTTAAGAATAGGCTTATTGCTTCTCAAAGAAAAAATAACCCCAAAAGCTGGTTATTATTTGTATTATTCCAAGACCTGGCTAAACTCCATCACATTCTACTACAATACCCCTGTACTTTCATTTAAATAGTAGCTGCTTCTTCATTTAATATCTCTATTTTTTTAAGCAGCTGCAGTGGAACATGTCAGAAATCGATGCCCATCCTCAAGGATAGGAGCAGAGCGAGTTTAGTCAGAAGATCTTTAAACCCCCGTGGGATGGATGCTACCGTAGGATTGGAACACAAAGATATTTTTAACAGGTTCTGGTTAGTAATTAGGGAGAAGGCTTTTTTTTTTTTTTGTTTTGTTTTCCTTTACTTCATTTTCAGAGCAGTATCATAATAAAAATCTTCCCCTGACGCTTTTGTTCCTGGAACTGCAGCATCACACAAGCCCAGCAGGACAAACTGTTCTTGTGAAAAACTGATTTATTCTCTCATCTCTGACAATCTAAGACGGAAGGATTAAGTGATGATCCTCTGATCTTCCTTTTCCCTTGTCTCTATGTATACACTTTGCTCTTGCTTGCTTGCTGACCAGTCTTCAAATATATTGTTTCAACGGCCCCATTCCATTAGGGAACTGACATCTCCTTCTTTAGAGTATTATTAATATCAGCCCTTGAAAGCATTTAGCCAATGACAATCTAACGTTAGGTCACAATGGGATTTAAAGACATTACGGTTCATTAATTTATGGTTTAATGCTAGCTTATACCAATCTGTTGTCCTTTCTCATTACAAACTGCAAAAAAACAAGCTATAAAATCCTCAGTATCCTGCATAAAATGCTGCGTAAGGCTTTCCTTTATTTATTTATTGGTATGATTTAAATGTACAAATCCAGTCCTTGATTTGCAATTCAGTTGTCAAGGAATAACTGCTGGACTTCTGTCAGATACTATTTTTGCTTAACCTTTCCTTTCCTTACCATTTTTCTTCCTGCACAGGCAATTTACATATTATATTTTCCTCTCCTATAAAATCTCAGTAAAATATGAGAAACATAACACACATTTCAATCAAGCCAAATTGAATAAATAGAAGAGTGTTATTTAAACCTTTTGAGCGGATATTGCTGAGGAGGAGGGTAGGTTAGCAGCTACACTGATTTAACAAGTGCAGACAGAATGATGTTCAGTCCTGTCATAACCATAGCCCTTTGCAAAATGAGATGAATGTAATTGAGTTTTAATTGTTCAAAGGAAACAGAAGGAACAAAAAAAAAGGTCAAGATGTCTTTTTTGGAAATTGGAATAAAATATTTCATGTCTTCATTTCATGATCTGAACTTTGCAGCATGCTTCCTGGCAAGCAGGAAAGAAGCTGTGCTGAATAGGTCCTGGGAGCCTTGGTGGATGCTGTGCTTAAGTGTGCTTTGCCAGCAAAGAAAGCCAACAGCATCCTGGCTATGCTAACAGCAGTACAGACAGCAGATCAGGGGAAGTGATTACCTGCCTCTGCTATGCGCATGTTAGACCACATCTATAGTACTGCATCCAGTTTGGGTTTGCCAGGCAGGGTGAGCAAGGTCAGCAGACAGCCATCAAGATGACTGGGGGCTGCTTGTCCTGTGAGTAGAGGCTGAGGGAGCTGCTCTTGTTCAACTGGGAAGGAGGTGGCTTCAGGGGACCTAGCAGCAGCCTGCCGGCACCTATAGGATGTTATGTTAAAGGCTCTTCACAGTGATGCATTGTAGCACAACAGGTATATAAGGTGGGCCAAGAGAAGTTCTGATCAGGAAAAGCCTTTCTCCATAAGGGCAGTCAAGCAGCAGAACAGGCTGCCCAGAGGGGCTGTGCTGCTTCAGATCTTCAACACCCAGCTGAGCATCCCAGTCCAACCCTATAGGTGACCCTCATCTGAGGAGGAGGTTGAAAAAGGATTGTGCTCCCTTCCAACCTGAATTGTCCTGTCATATTATAAACATAACTGACTTCTGTTTCCAAATCCTATTATATATGTAGCACTGATCAGCCTCAGGGAAAGCCAGGCTTGGCACTAAGAATAAATTTCTCTGGTATATTGGTAAGATAACTATGGTTTTTCAAGATCAGAAAAAGAATGGAGCTATCCTTGACTACAAAGTTCTTTTTTTTTTTCTCCTGATTTCTTCATGAGGTTTTGTGTGTTAAAGATTTGGGGATTAAACCCCTTTTTCCGATTTTGCACTGTTTGAATTCTGGGGTTAATATTCTTATATTGTAAAAGGTAACAAGAGATGCCACAGATTATTGCATGGCCTGATTTTAACCCCATGCCAGGCAATATATTAGTATGTTAATATAAGCATTAGCAGCCATCAAGGCAGAACATGATCCCTGAATTAAGATGCTTACTTAAACACAGCCAAGATATTTTTAGCTTCAGATTAAAGCATAAAACAAACAAATAAATCAGTATTACTTATAAATACATTTAAACATATTTTGTATTTATATATCTCTGTAACATGATGCAAATCTCTCCTGCCAAAACTAAATATAGATAACATTTTGATTGGAGGAAAGAGTTTATTCAGCAAGAGTTAGATGTGGGGAAAAAAAGTGAATGCTGACATGGAACATTCGAGTAACTCTGGACCATTCATAAACTGTCAGCTCTGCTCAAACCTTAAGTTGTTTTACAAGAGATTGATAACATGCATTGCTTAATGGAAATGTGGGGGTTTTTTCCTAATAAAAAGAAGCAGAATATGTCTGTGGGTAACTTTGGGCAATTTCCTAGGCCTCTCAATACCTTAGCAAGAATAGACTCTAACCCAGGTTTCAGTGCCTTTATTACTGTTTTTCTTCCTGTTTATTGTCTCCTGTTTCGATTGAAATACACAAGGTATAATGAATAATTTAGAGCGTTACACATTTACTCTTCCAGAAAATGCAAATCATAACTGTGTCTATATCAGTGATAAAATAGGTAAGCAGATACACTAAAAAGAGATATATAGCAAATGCTTACAGAGCTTCACCCAAATTACCAGCCATCCATCCTCTGTAACTGTCCTGCACTGCTCATCACAGACCACTAATGCTTTAAGAGCCACAGAGCTGTTCAGATCCATCACTGGAGATGCTGTGACCAAGCCAATCTCTTTTGAAGTGTATGAACATAGAAGTGAGATGGTAAAAGGGGAAGTTTTATTTTTTTTAGTAAAGACCTGTCTGTACAGAGAAGCCTGAGGAGTGACTACAACTAAGGTACTAAATGACAGCATGTCTTCCCTTCTCCCTTAACAGCTAAACAACATATAGATTTGTTTCTTTGTGGGTGATTCTGAAGGCTATTTCCTATGCGAAAGATGACCACAAAAGAACAAGAAGGAAAAAAATCATTTCTGTGTTTGCTAAAATATATAGGATGCCCAAAGGCAGACAGGCATGAAAAACACGGAAAACCCAGTCTTGGAGAAGTAGAGTCGGATCTGTAGTGATGCATTATTGCTAGGCTTCCAAACAGCTTGATAAGACAAACAATACACATTGTAGTCTACAGTAACAGGACAACACATTATCATATATTGGTATTTTGATAAGTGCTGTCCCTTTTATCTCTCCAGGAACCATTTTAATGGACCCTTTTCAATCTCTGCTGGGTTTATAAAATCCTCAAGTGTTTGGTGCAAGCCAGCTCTTCCATGAGCTTCATATTAAACCTCCTCCCTTATGTATTAGAATGAGACTGAAAGTTCTCAACAATCTGACAGCCCCATAAAACTTTTTAGTACCCTAGGAATTAAGTTCATTTTAATGTGGAAATTAGGTTAAGGTATCTTAGGAGCAGTCACTTACGGTGATGCAAGTCATGATGACAGACCAGCATTCAGACTCAGTGGTCCCTTGCAGCAGCGAAACTGTACTTGACTTTTCCTGATTCCACAAATAACATTTTTTTCTGTCTCCTAGCCTTCTTAAGCCAAATTCCTTCAGATTCTAAACATTCCTGGATGTCACACACAGCCCAGGACTGTCACACCAGTTACTGGTCCAGGTACACATGAGATCTTTATGAATATACAATCTCACTAACCATTTCCCATCAGACACTACAAGTCTAATGAAGCTTTTTTAGAGAGAGAACTAAATCTGTAAGTTGAAACTAGTTACATATTAAGCAGCATAAAAGAAAAAGCTCCAGCAAAGTGATGAGTTTTAATCAGATGCAGTCTAGAGAAATACGGATTATAGAAGCTTAGTTGATGTTTATATTGAAAATAAAATGCAGGGTATGTTACATGTCTAGAGTCAAAAAGGTTCATCACTGAAAGACATTGTTACTTGTGATATTAACAGAGCTTGTTCAATGAATATTAATATTTTATTAATTCCTCCCTGTAAAAACCAATCCAGAGTACTGGAAATAGGAAATGAAAGCTTACTTATTTTATCTTGTTGACCCAGATCTCATTAGTTTGGTACTGATTCAGCCATCACCAATCTAATTTTATGCACATAAAACTTCAAACGAAACAAAAAAAAAATTAACTTTATTGTTAATATTTTAAGGTGTCAAAGAATAAATACTTCGCATTTCTATGGTACCTCCTATTCAAAAAGTACTTGCTGTTGACAGGAGGCAAAAATATTAAATCTCATATATACTCTCTCTCAGGTATCATGCAAGGAGGAATTCTAAGGAAAACTCATGGGCTTGTTGAAGGTTATTTAAGGTGTCTGTAGCAGGGTAAGGTACTGCACTCGCACATTCTGATTCCGCACCCTGTCCTTTTCCTACCAGGTCATCCTGACTGAAATTCTGTTATCTCTGCTCCTGTGCAGTCTGTGAAACCTTTGACAAGGAAATTCTATGCTTCACAGAAAGAATCTCTGCTTCAAAGAAAAATGGACACGGACACGCTCCAGTAGAAAAGTCAACATGTTCTAGGTATCTGCCTCCATCCTGTGTCTGAAAGACCACTAAGGTCAACAACCTTTCCGCTGGCTTCCCATAATAAGTTCAGATTCCCCCCACTCTCAAATGCAGTGAATTACGAAGTACATACTCCCTAATTTACCGTATGTTGCTTAAATAAATGATATGAGAAAAACGTAGTTACTCATTTATCACGTTCTTTAAGTGACTGGAGAATGAAAAGTAAAACAAGAACTAGACAGTAACTGAAACAGAACGGAACGGAACGGAATGGAACGGAACGGAACAGAACAGAACAGAACAGAAGAGAACAGAATAGAACAGAATAGAATAGAATAGAATAGCTAGGGTTGGAAGGGACCTTAAGATCATCAAGTTCCAACCCCTGCCATGGGCAGGGACACCTTGCTCTAAACCATATTACCCAAGGCCTCGTCCAACCTGGCCTTGAACACTGCCAGGGATGGGGCATTCACAACCTCCCTGGACAACCCATTCCAGTGCCTCACCACCCTAACAGGAAAGAATTTCCTCCTTATATCCAATCTAAACTTCCCCTGTTTAAGTTTTAACCCATTACCCCTTGTCCTACCACTACAGTCCCTAATGAAGGGAGTATGAAGAGGATTTTGGAGTTCAGCTTTTCATCTGGGATTCTTACACAAGCAACACTGTCTTAAATGCTAGTTTGGTTTTTGTTAACAAATCTACATGCAAAATGCAACAGTTAATAATTATTTTCCAATCTTGGGATCGTGCTAATACTGACTTGCTATCCACACAGTAGTCCATGATTTCATTATCCCCCTAGGATGGAACATTAGGCTTGAATTGCACAGTACTGCTTTCAGGACTATTATACTTATGAAGCCATTTTTACAAGAGGAAGTGTGAACAGCCTGCCTACGACAAGTGGGTATCACAGCAAAACCCAGAACTGCATGGGCAGGTGCAGATGAAGATCTCAAAGCAGATGCCTTAAGGAATACACAAAAGAAAGTACATTTTAAAAGCAATGCTTACTGACTTTTATGCTGCATTTGTACATCTGGGAAAATACATAATGTGATAGCAAAGAATATTTACTTATCATTAAAATTCTTCCTTAAACTGCAGAAACTGCTAAAAAGATACTGCATTCATGCAACAAAATAAAGCAAGAAAATCTGCAAGCTCTTCTGCTTCACAGAAGAAAGTTCACACAAAGCAGACAAAGGAGAAAAAGAGATGGGAAATAAAAAAGATGATGGGGAAAGGAAAGGGACTGACTGAAAAGGCATTAAAAGCTGAATAAAGTAGAAGGAGCTTGAGAAAAATACCTCAAAGAAAAAGAATAGTATCTTTTGGAATTATCCACAGATGATTTGTCTCAGATGAAGGTGCAGTGAAGCAGCTCAGTGAGGATGCTCAATGAACAGCTGGGAGCTGCTTGAAGGACAGGCCAGAGCCAAGATTTTTACCACCTTTTAAGTCCCAAATAGAGTATCCCAAAACTTTCTGTGAGAAAGTACTAATTTGCAGAGCTCCCTAGACTTTTTAATTTTAAATTAAGCTACAGCAATTACCATTTCATTGCCCTCTTATGAGTTAGAATAACAATTACGAATCACCAGGCTGAGTATGTTTTACTCAGCTGCTATTATCAATGAGGATATCAATTTCATAACCAGATAGGAAACATAACACTATTTTCAAAAACCAATTACCAATTTATATGTACCAAAATGAATTAAGATATGAAAACAGAAAAATACAGAGATTAATTATTTACTATTTCTGGAATGCTGGATGACCTTGAAAGTTTCTAAATGTCAGACTGTACCTCGATTGTTCACTTTCTTAATAATGATTTTTGTATAAATGGCAAGTATGAAATTTCCATCATTTCTTTGGAATTTGTTTGGAATGCTGCTGCATCAGATTATTCTAGATCATCAGTTCATGTAGTATCTCTTACAAATCCAGATACGCAGTTTGCCCCTCTACCTTACATATTCTTAAGCACAAAAAGAAAGGACATTCACTGTCCTCAAATCTTTCTACAGATGTGACCATTTGTTAATTTATAAGCAGCAAACACATTTACTTGACCTGCTCAGAGGAACAGAAGGCAAACTCTGTCCAGGTCATGATAGTAGAGATGACTATATGATATCATTTATTTGGAATCTGTTTGGAGTGCAGCTGCATGAGATAATTCTAGACTATCAGCTCATGTAGTGTATCTTTACAAATCCAGATATACAGCTTGCCTCTCTCCCTTACATGTTCTTAAGCCCAGAAAGAGGCTTTGCTTACGTCCTCAACAGGTTTAACATAAATTCACACTACTATTAGTGAGAAACTCTGACACAACGTAATGGTCTGGTAATCAAAACCAAAAAGGGGAAAAAATGAAGCATACATAAAATAGGTTTTCTGAAATATTTGGGAATCAGTCCATAAATGCTAATAGTGAACTCTTGCATACTACTTATGAGAAAACTAGAGTTACAGAGAGGTTTAATCACCTGCTTGCGCTTCCCTGAACTCATCTTCAAAAGGGGTCTGCCTGTGTCTGGGTCCCCAGGTGTAAAGCGTCTCATCTCTTGGATCCTTTTAATATAATATACATTATGACATGTAAACCATTTTTTTCACTTTTTTCCACTTCTGTTCACACAATATTATTTCTTGTATTGTATTATTATATTTTAATAATAAAAATAGTAATGGTTAATACTAATCTTATTCTCCATTCACTGTCCTCAAATCTTTTTACAGATGTGACCATTTGTTAATTTATAAGCAGCAAACACATTTAGGTGACCTGCTCAAAAGAATAAAAGGGAAACACTGCCCAGGTCATGACAGTAGAGATGACTATGTGATAAGCTATGTAGGATACCAGAAATACTCCTTTAATGTGTGTGCATTGAATACACAAAACTACCTGGAGGCCATTTCCCCCAAACTGGTCATGCTAGAAAAGATGAAGACCATCAAAGCTGGTTACGTTACAGAGAAAGGCAAACATCAACCAGATTAAACAGTAACTGTGGAATTACAAAGAAACTTTGGAAACAAAACAGGAATCAGCCCTGACTCTCCCTGCCAGAGTTACCTCCCTGATGCATGGGGAGCCTGCATACAGCTCGTGGGCTGACATTATGGGATGCATCAAGGAGGGACCCACATGTGGGTTGTGCATACCTGAACTCATGGGGTGTTTCATCACTAGCATGTGCATCAGTGGATTGTAGCAAGTGGTATGGGTCCATACAGATGCAGAGCCACCACATCTCCAACAGGAAGGGTGAGTACATTAGGAGTACGTAGGGGAACCCCTATGCCATGAAGAGGGACATGTGCCTGTAACCCATGCAGCTCATGTGCACCCACCCGTTTTGGTGGGTGGGCAGAGGGCATTAGAACTTTTAGCATTAGCTAAAATGTATTTAGGCATTTGTAGATGTTAATTTAAATTTTTAAGTGACTGATATTGTATTACTTTGCCTATACAGCTCCTGAGCGTGTACTTCAATAATTACCTTTTAACTACATGTCATTAATAAATCAGAAAACTGCTTCCATCCTATTTGATTTCAACTCTTTGAAAAGAGCAGTTTTTCCCTTTTAAAAAGCACACATAATCCCATGCCACTACAGCACCGTGTCCCTTCAAATCTCGTTTCATGCTGAAGACAGGAACAGCTTTTTCATTGAATGTTCTGTTTCACTAGACTGTTTTTAGTCATTTTTTTTACAATGTATGAAATAAAATGATGGAAAAGCTGAACCATGCATGTGGAACTTTCTGACATACTAACTTGATTAAAAGGTAAACTCAAACAAAAGCTTAATGACAGCATTTTTGCTTTAGTGTAATTCTTGTCTAAAAAACTCATCAGAAGGGAAGAAAAGTTCAAAAGCATTCCATTCACCAGCATGTATTTGACTTGAAATACTTCATGTTTTGACTTCAGTGAATAAAATTGCAGTAACTTTATTCAACTACTGGTGGCTTTACTAGATGACTGAGGCAATCACATTTAGTACTACTGCCAAGAGGAACCATTTCTCCTTCACTGTCATGTCCTCATTTCTTTCCCACTTGCCAGTACTGATCATCCGATTCCCTGTTCGGAAAACAGATAGTTTCTGAAGAGGAAATCTGAACTCTTTGATTTTTTCCTAATGAGTTTAACTCCCTGAAGCAGCTCATTGTGGGGTACTGAGAGACTCAATAATGAGGCTGAATGCTCCTCAGGAGGCTTATAGGAACGGATCCAGTTCTACATCCAGTTCTTAATTCTATTTCTTAGTTTGGGAAACTTACTCAGTTCCATTCCTACCTCAAATGTAGCAGCTGAAATAATATTTTCCTTGGTTCAGCAGATCCGGGCAGACTGCAGAGTTTTTAAGTGATGATTTTGTTAAGGCTGAGTTTCAGATTAAACTCAACTGCAATTGTACCTATAAAGTCTTAAATGAATTGACATAAAATTGTATTGAAATGTGTTAGTATAATTTAAACATAACTTCCATCTTACAATAATTGGATTGAAACTTGGGAATACTTAAAGGAAAATGTATGACTTGTTTAAATTAATACTGCTTCCAGTGCTAACTCCTGAATTAAACCTTTGCCTCTGAGTTTTCATTTTGTTGCTCCTACTTTCCATTTCAGAAGATGACAATCTTATTCCACAGATGCAGCTGACTTAGCCCTATGTGATAGACATATTCAAAGTCTCTGCTCCTACCTGTAAGGTGCTCAGTGACCATGCTAGGTGTTGCCATCTATGAGAGAAAGACCAGGGCCAACAGTCTACACACAGAAGGAGAGCTCACGACCCAATGGAAACATCACCTGTACAGAAGTCAGAGGAATTTTAGCAATCGTCACAGCACTGCGCTACCACCTACCAAAGAATGGAAGACTTATCACACAGCATTACCATTTTTTGTCCAAACTTCCAGGTGTAGATCTGTTGCCTTCCTTCTCTCAGGAAAACACGCTATAGGACGTACATGTAAAGAAATAGGACAGCTTTACCCCTACATGAACAGAAACAAATCACTTGCATGACTTCCACCTCCCTCAGAAAGAATTAAAGAAAAGCATTTGTGCCCGATAGTCTTGTTACCTAGCGTAGGGTGAAGGAATATGAGCTGTGACTAAAGTATTGACATCATGTCGGGAGCAGAACAGGTTACCATCCCCATGAATTTTAGATCTGGTCAAGGAAACATACATAGAATGATTTGCCATGCTCCTAGGAAGTCACTGCTCTTCAAAAAATAAATCTCAACATAGTTAACTTGCTGTGTAATCTCATTTAGGGCCCAATTTGACCCTCATGAACAGTTGAAAACTCATCTGATTAAAGGAGTACCTGGCTTTAGCTGTACTGAAGCCACACTTACAGAGCATTTTAGGTTTAGTCAGTTAATTGATAATATAGAGGATTTTTCTCAATTAGAGGACCTATTCATAAAAAATCTGGTACATAACAAAGCCTGACATAATTTGTCTTTATGGAAAGCTATACCTTTAAATTCAACCCTTAATCAGAGGATATAAAAATATCTCAAAAGAGCAGTGGAGATTTACTATTCACTGCCAACTTTGGAGAAGGTACAGTGAGGTGGATTTTGTAATGATATTTTCAGCATCATGTTCCAAATCAGTGGAAAAGCAGAGACTAAAACACAGTGTCCTAAAATTCAGAACTCTTACGTCAGCTATGATTGTATTATACCACTTACCTGTTCTTTGGTCTATCCCTTAGAGCAGGGTATGGAATAATGCATACAGTCACCTTGCTGTTGTCTAACAGGTTACCACAACTCCACATATCCACACCGTGTGCATTTACCCTTATTTTGCTTTCAGTATGAGGAAATCTAATTCAGTTTAAGATTCTGTCATTGCTGACTAAACTAAATCAAATTTGCTTTAGGTTTGCCTAAAACAAGAGCTAAGAGCAAAGTCATAAACAAAACTGCAAGTCTGGCACTATGCTGTAACTTGGTAAAGCACAATAACTTGGTTAACAGGATAAACCCTTACTTTGATGAGGTAAATCTCACTTTTCTCAAGACCTAAAAAACCTTACCAAATCACTAACATTTTTTATATTGACTGATCACTGACTTACCCATCACTGAACATCACTATTTTGATCACTGATCTGTGCTTTCCAAAGCATGCATAATATGAATATATATACGCATATTGTACATACATAATGTATAGACAAATATAATGTGTAATGTACACATCACCACATCACTGGAATCGCCAGCCCCAGATTTTTATGCAACCTTACTGAACAAGGAGGCATTCTTGCAGAGGGTAAATATCAAGGGGGGCATACAACACAAATATTGGAACCTTCAAAACATTTATGTAGAGACAAGGAACAAAAGCAGATTTTACCTCTTCCCCTTCTGCCTCCCCAGTTCACCTAATTTCACCTCTGGAACCTGTGTTACTTTTCATACTAAAGGATATAAAGATCTATTTTCTAACTCTTCAATTTTCACCTCTAATAAAAATGCCTGTTACCCACAGTGTCAGATTGTAGAGGACTCTCCACAGGGAAGTGAAAGAAATCCTGTTTCTTGAGCAACAGACCTGACAATTAACTACAGCATATATTACAATGGCTAAAGAAGATAGACTGAATAGGATGCAGGTCTCTCTGTGTTTGCATTTATGGCAGTATGAGTTGGATTATTTCATGTACATGATGCTTTCTATGAGCAAACACAGACAGATGTCAGAAGAAAACACATTTCTGTTCATGCGGTAACAGCAGATGGAGGATCGTCACAGAGCCTGCAAGGTAGGGCATTTATTTAATACTGGCTCATACTTCCTGATCATGCTCATGCTTACTTCATATTCCCTCACCCTGTGTTTCTCTTACCCCATTTTTTTGCTTGGAATCATAAAGTGTGACTACTTTAATGTGCTAATATAGAGACAAGCCACAGACAGAATAGTTTTCCATCACTTTAATTAATGTATACCACACTGTCTGGAGTTCCCAACAGTCACAGTTTCTATTTATTGGGAAACCTTTAACTCTCAGTGAGGAGGATCATTATCTGATACTCTACAAGTGAAGTGTCTGATGAGAAGAGCACGATTAATCAGAAAGTATTCTGAACAGCTAGGCTCTTGGTGACAGGCCAATAATCAAAGAGGCAATAAGAATGTGCACTAAAGCAATTTTGTGATTAACATATACGTGATTCTGGACACTGCTGCATGCAAAGCAAAGTGTCGAGGACAAGTGGACAAAAAAGGAACAAAATTCTTTATTTCCATCATTTTTAAAATGAAGGCTGAACTGAGCAGGAATAAAGCTGCAATCACCTTCTGCCTTCAGCCTATGAGAGCAGCTGATGCACAACCTACTAAGTAATGAGTTTCCTTTCCCTAATTCCAAAACTACTGATAATCCTTATTCATTCCCTCACAGCACAGAATATGTCATTTAGCAAGATTTAAAGAAGTTTTATATTTAGTTGCATGAAAATCTGGGCTAGGCATGGCAAACAGGCAATGATCAGCATCAGCCTGACAAGAAGTCTCTGCAAACATCTTCTTGACAAGTGACAAAAAAATACATTTTCTCACTGTGCTAACTTGATGGTTTTTCTGTTACTGTTTTCTTTGTTCATTTCCATCTATGAATTGAGATGGCAGTTTGTCTTGCGGTCTTCCAGGCACCCTAACCAGTAATCATGGCAGGGTGGTGATTCTATTCACCTATCAGGGACTCTTGGAAGTGATCCAGAGGGTGAGCATTAATGGTATGCTCACATCCAAAGGCTTCTCTCATAAGGAGGAGAAAGCAGGTAAAGCACCAAAACCCATAAATTTTTACTTCTTTTGGATCACAGATCTCCTGTGTGTTCCTCATCACCCCTAAAACACCTGCTACAATATTACTGCAAGAGAAGTAAAAATATGTGATCACTTGGCTTATAGAAATACGTAAAGGTATGAAAGAGTTATTGCAAAGTTAAGCTAGGCTATTACTTTTTATATTTTCACAGTAAATAACATGCACTTTAATCCTTTCTCACTGGCTACATTAGGATCTAAAAGCATACACGCAAGTAGATTGCTGTGAAGTAGTGCCCTGCAAATTTGTACCTTAACTAATACCACAGCAACTTTTTGTGTGCCATATGCTAAGAAGGGGAGTGGTGGATATATATGTTATAGGTACTTTCACTCTTGAATTAGTAGGTCTATGCCTACAGGCAAATGCATCTCAAAAATTACTTGAGACAGATTCTCCATTTCTGTAATCCTTATAGAGCCCTTCACACTGGCAGAGTGGGTATAAAATACAGCAGCAGTTTCCAGCCACTTTGTCTTCATTTTGTACAATTGTAAGTGACTGCAAAAGGTGCAGAGCAATGGGGAACCTGGCACTTTATAAATATTAATTAGCAAAGAATTACACTGCCCCTTTGTGGTGCTAAGCATCATCATTCCCATTTTATAAATGGTGCTGCAGTCACAGAACAAGGTTAATTTACCAGTTCACAATAGCAGAAGACAATGACAGAGCCAGGAATAGAACACAGGCACCTCTCGGCTAGCTGTTAATCCTGTGAGCCCCACAGTTCCACTTTTTTGTGTGTTTGCCTTTCTTACTGTGTCTGTTTCCCCAAACGGCTCAAATGACATCATATTGCTGTTTCTTTACCTGGGGAAAACATGTGAAAATTCCCTGCAGCAAAAAGCTGTCAGTGTCACAGCACAACACAATCAGCCAGGATGGATTCCCCTGGGACAAGAGGCATGACAGCAAGCAAGCAAAACTAGCAGCTTTAAGGCGGGGGATGTTGACAAAAGGTTGCTTTTAAAATAGGTATTGTCATGTTAATTGTGGTATTTCTATTACTCTCCAACATTAAAAGGTTTAAGAACACAGCCTGTACAGTCTAATCACAGAGTTATATTATAAATTGTAGACAAAACTTGAAGGATTCAAAAGGTTGATGAAACACTTCAAAAGGATGATGAAGCACCCAGGAACACTGATATTTTAATGAATCTTGGGTTTTTGTGACTGGCAAAGCAAAGCTGTTCTGCGCTGTGGCCAGAAATACTGGGGTTGAGGGAAATAAATAAATATACAAGCAACTTCTCAGAAAGAAGATGTTCTCTCAGTATTTGACAACACCTGTCACATCAAGGCATTTATCTACAAAAGAGACACTGAAAATGAAAGGTTTAGGAACAAAACAAAACTACACAACTCTTCTCCTCCAAAGACCAAATCGCATTCCTATTTTAGAGATGGTCTGTGTCATTTTTATTTCTTCATTTGAATAGACTGAAAATTACCATGCTAGAATTCCAATACCAGAAGTCTCTGCTAATTTAGAAAGCACAAGGACAGGACACTGGTGTTTCCAGATTTTGTTCAGTACATCTCACAGTCACACTTCTCTTTTACAAGGTAGCTCATAGAATAGAATCGTAGAATAGTTAGAGTTGGAAAGGACCTTACAATCATCTAGTTCCAATCACCCTGCCATGGGCATGCTACCTAATTTCATGCTGATGCAGAAATCTGAAAGTTCAGATGAAAGGACACCACACTTAATGAACAAATACAGGAGCTTATCCCAATACTTACGGAATAAGCAAGAGGACACTATTCTAAACACAATTTGTTGTTCAAGAAAACTGTCTGGTGAATTCTAAATGGCCAAAATTCAATGATTTGGGGATGTCTCAAAATACCCAGTTATCCTTACCTAACATGAACTGCTACAAATGCAAGAACAGAATGAGGAGAACTTTTCTTTCTTATCTCTACGGGTGGTAATGAAGTATCAGCAAGGAGGTCTACAAGTACTCTTCCTTTTCCTGCAGCAACCAGAAAAGAGAACTAAATTTAACACTACTCAGTCGCAAAGTAGTCAGGTGAAGAAAGAAAATCAAATATAAAGCAACAGCATTTTGTATCATAGCAGCAGTTATCTAAAAGAAAACTCTTACAGGAATTTGCACACAATGCTGAAGTGACAGATCTGAACATTCACTTGTATTACCTAGCCACTGCAAGTCTAAAATTAAATATATTGATATCGAATTGTTTGTCTTGATATACAGTTGCATCAGCTCTCATTAGGTCTGAGTGATAAACCATAGTCAGTATGAAGAAAATCTGAAGCAAATTGATGTGAAGCAAAACTGAGATAAAGTGAAAATAGGCTGGATGTCAGCGCCCAGGGGATGGTGACCAGCGGCACCGAGTTTGAGGTCAGTAACTGATGGTGCACCCCAGAGGTCATAACTGGGTCCAAAATTGTTCAACACCTCGTGAATGATCTGGATGATGGGATAGAATATACTCTCAGTGAGTTCACTTATGGCACAAACTGGGAGGAATGGCTGATAAGCCACAGGATTGTGCTATTATTCAGAGTGTTTTCCTGCCACCCAGCAGGAAAACAGCTTTGCAGAAAAGGACCTGGGGGTCCTGGAGGAAGCAAAGTTGAACATCAGCCAGCATGTGCCCTTGCAGCAAAGGCAGATAATGGTATTTTGGGTTGCAGTAGACAAAGTATTGCCAGCAGGTCAAGAGAGGTGATTACTCCCTTCTACTTGGTACTGGTGCGGCCACGTGTAGAATACTGTGTCCAGTTCTCGGCTCCGCAGTAAAAGAAATGCGGACATACTGCAGTCAAAAGTTCTTGGCAGCCATATGGCCATAAGGTGATACACATTGCAGGAAAAGATAATAAAGCATGAAAAGCCATTATTTGACTCTTCAGGGACATCAAATAAGGATATAGAACCGAGGCTTAATTTTTCCATCATCTGCATATTACTTCCTGTATTTGAGAGGAATAGGGTACAATGTAGAGATATTTCAAGTACTGGTGACATGTAATGGTCTCTTTGATGGACCTCCACTTCCTGGGAATAGCTGGGACTTTCCAGACAAACAAGAATCCAACTGCTACACAGGGAGAAGCCCCAACTACTCTACCTTAAGTTAGGAACATCGCTGCTTTCCAGCCAGTTACAAAACTGGGACATAATGAGCTTTAAGATTCTGTATTGCATTCATCTTAAACAGAATCTCTGTTGGCACAAAAGGCATAATGCTGATGTGTCTGATACCACTGAAAATCTTTCTCTCAACCAGCAATGATCAGGTGCTACATTTCTGAAAGTGACGTTTGGATGACAATATCAATACATTTGGTGGACTCGGTTCTACAGTTACACATGTCATTTAAACTACTCAGTTTTATGTCTAAACAAACAAACAAGCAGACTACATAGAATAATGTGTTTCATCCCTGGTGTTATTTATCTGAGATTCCCAGACCAGACATTAGAAGAAACGGTTGGTTGTTCCATGACAAGTTTCAACAGCTAAATGTCAGCTGAATGATTAGAATTTCTTTGTTGATCATTAAGCAGTTTTTGAAGATGATGGAATATAGTGAATAATCCCCAACACTGCTTTTATTTGTAAAATTCTTGCAATGAGTCAATAAACATCCATCTGAAAAGGAGTAGCGGACACATGAAAACTCCAGCTATGCATTCCTTAAAATAAACAGGAGCGACAGTACAAAATATGAGATTAACACTGGGGGGCAACTCACAACATTCAAAGAAACACATACTTCCAGCTTTTGTCTTTTGCATCCAGTATTTGTTTAATTCGATCCACTGGATCTGCTATTTACCTTATCCAGCTTTCACCTCAAGCAACCTCTGTGATCTATATCCTGGGTCTCCATTTGCTTCTTCGACCTGACAGTGTGAAAATACAGCAATGTTATCCTGTGAAAGGTCTTTCATACAAAATGTATCTCAAAGCAGCACTCAGAATTAAACATTCCATTGCAATAGGGAAGAAAGGTGTTTTGCTGCAGATTTAAGCTGAAAAGCAGCAAGAAAAACTGTACGAGGAACCTGCATGTTTACTGTGTCTTGCAACATATATTAAAAGCTCTCAGTTTACCAATAAAAGTGCACATTATTCCCTGATAAAACTAGTCCTGCTAAATGGATCTTCAAACTAGCTTGAACAATGCACTCAACTGTCTTTTCATACACATGAAACACACCTGCGCTACCAAGCAAACGAAACAGAAGTAATGGGGATCTGGTATGGTTCTTTACACATCTGCTAGCTAGGATCCTCTGTTGAAAGGAAGAGTTACTTTGATCAAAAACAAAGATCATGGTCTGGGTCCTGTCAGCTGCCAGAGCTGTGCTGTACAATGATAAGACACAGTCAGAAAAGCAGTGTAGCACACTTCATGGACCCTAGTTCTAGAGCAAATCAATGTCAGTTCTCTATGCAACACGGCCTACAGAGGCAATAAATTGAGCTTTGTCTACACTCTCAAATGCAGGTAAAAACCCCATGGTGTGCATTGGTACTTTTTCTTCTTTTACTAAGAACTTGTAGCCATATTCTATGGTCCCTGAAAATTACTCCCCAGCTATCATAACCCTAATAGCGGCTATAACTCTATTAATGTCTCTTACTTATCATCATTTATTCATTATTAAAAGATTAACACCTACTTAATGATGCCAATTATCTTTTATACTTTTTTTATGATTCCTCTAATACTTGAGCCTTTTTTAAATGTCTACAAATCTTTCCTGAACAGTTTTTCTTCTTTGTTATGCCACATAAATCTTCACTTGAATTTAGCCACTAATTCTTACGTGGCTTACTACATCATTTCCACCTCGTGAACTTCCCTCCCTGCAGCAACCATCTTTTTTCTTGTACTTAGAACTGCCCTTTGTAATAGTGAACACATCTCTGCTCACAGTTTATCCTCTTCAGGAACATGATGACAAGCATTAAAAAGAAAATGAGAAACCGCAGGACCTGCAGGAAACATGACTGAAACTTCTCCTGTATTTTTCACTATAATAAGAATTAGCAGCTGGTTAAAGCAAAAATCAGTGAGACGTATAAACTGAATATAACACAATTTCATAACAGAGGATTAAATAACATCGTTGCTACAAGCACAACAACAAAGAGAATGTAGCTTGTTTAATCATATTTTTTTGTGCTGTGAGGTACCATATTTTGCTAATTCTTTCCCAGAAAAAGTGGCAGGACTCTCCAGCATTTCATTTTCCAGGCTCCTTGTTAATATCCATTTCAAGAGTGTTTGATTCAATCAAAAGCTAATGATTCTTTAGTGGAGACTGTGTGTCTCTCCAAACTGATTACTGTCACGTTTTGACTTAGACAAACTCAAGCTCAATTGCTCTGCATCTTTTGTAGTCAGTGTTCCTGCACAAACAAGATACAAAGTTAGAAAATAAACATGGTTATGTTCAAACCTCTGCAAGGAGAGTGCAAATGACCAAACAGAGAAGTCACAGACCCACTGTATCGGGAAGCAGGGTTATACCCTGTGTTGTAGAAGATGCTACACAAGGGACAGTGACTAATACTTTACAGGCGATACTTTTCTATGTAAAACCACATCAGCGCATTCACAGAGCTGCAATACAGATGAACAGTTTGGGCTGTCACTTCTACAAATGCTATAAACTCCCACTATTGGTTTCAGGATTTCACAGGCTGACAGCTTTTCTTGTGTCACTAATGGGCACAGAGCCTCTGGGATAATTATTCACTTCATGCAGGCTCTTTCTATTCCTGTAATAAAGATATTAAAAAACAAACATTGGCTGCAGATCCACTTCATGTAAAAAAAAACACAGTCCTTGCCTTCACCCAGAAGCAGAAACAAGCAGATGGTGACCTCAGTATTAATGGCTCATAGCAGGCAAAATTCCCATTGGCACAGAGGGGTCTGTGACACTGCAATGAGCACATGGCACTTCATAAAGACAGTGCTGAGCACCATAACAGTGTCCTTCCCTTGATGCTTAGAGGAAATTCATCAGCCCAGGACAGTGGTCTAGGTGTAACACCCGTGTGTTTCCCAGTTCATGATCCCATTTCTCTCTTTCTTCCTCCAGTGTGCGAATGTGGGCACATCTCCTTTTCTGCACACAAATCACACAAACTTGGAGCCTCAACAAATGCTAAGCAGCGAGAACATTCTAAGGCTGTGGCTGAACTGATCTACTTTACACCAGTATTTCATCTAAAAACAAACTGAGAACTGTGGATTTGACACTACAGTCCAATACTGAGAAACACAGAAACCAATAAGAATAAAGTACTGTGTATAGAATGCATACAAACATAAGCAACACACTTTTGGAAACGAGCCTCAGCAACTGCAGTTGCTGTTAGTACATTAGCACTGAGAGGACCACCTCGCCTACCTACTGACATGTCAAGGAAAGGAACAATAATGCTGTCCTCCTGCTTCTTCATTCTTCAGCTTTGACTTACACCTATTCAATATTCAAATATTATAAACTTTTATTCCTGCCTCCTTTAAAAGCCATAATATCACTGATGCAATGTAAAAATGGTAATGTGTTTCTGAATTTAACTTGTGGTGCTGGTGTTGCACAAATATTGTCGTGGTTTAACCAATGCCAGACAGCTTGTTACCCACTCCCCCCCTTTCTTGCCCTCCCCTTACTCCTGGAGAGCCGGAGAGGAGAATCAGAAAGAATGCAACTCCCACGGGTTGAGATAAGAACAGTTTTAGTAACTAAGGTATAACACAAATCACTAATGCTAACACCAATAATAGTAATGATAAATGAAATAACAAGGGAAGAGAATACAACACCCCATCACCAGCCGACCGATAACTTGCCCCCCCAGTCCGATCAAGCACCGGCCGATACCTCCTCCAAACCCTGCAGTCCACCTTGCCCTTCCGGCTAACTCCCAGTTCCCTCCTGGGCATGACGTGCTGTGGTATGGAATACCTCTTTGGTCAGTTTGGGTCAGGTGTCCTGTCTCTGCTTCCTCCTGGCTCCCCTCCTCCCTGGCAGAGCATGAGGCCCACAAAGTCCTTGGCCAAACCAAAACATCATTGTTTTTCAGCTCTGTTCCCAGCTGAAAGTCAAAACACAGCCCTGCACCAGCTACCAAGAAAGAGAAAAATGACTGCCACTGCTAAACCCAGGACATGTGACTAAGAGACAATGAAGGAAGTAAAGGGAATTCTATTTCAGTCAAAACTAATTTCACTCTCTCACAGTCCTTCTCTTATGGATTTAACTCATTCAGTCTTTTATGATCATTCATTGCTATCCATATATCCACAAGCCCTAAGCAGTCAGGCTATGATGGACAAGGACAGATGTGTCAAGTCCTCATAATATCTTCCAGGTCCTTCTGACACTGGAGATACTGATATAATGTTTGCATGTGCCTTGTACACCCTTGGTTTACAGCTTTTCAACATTACAACTGACAATGACTGTGAAACAGTGTCTCTTCACATTGTCCTACCTGTCTGAATCAACAGGCAAGGCAACACTGATGATTTACTCACTGTGTTTTGTCTCCTTATTGGGGTGTTTTACAGCTCTAACTTTTTATCTTCCTGCAATTTTTGCTTTAGATGAGAAAAGCCCAGCAAGAATATACTGAAAGATGAGGGTGAACCTTTTTCAAAAGGTCCTGTGAAGAGAGCTTTCAGAGAGCAACAAAAACTAAGTGGCTATACACACATTGCTGCAGCTTATGAGTAGCAAATGGTTTGAAAGGAGGCAGGGTTGGACAGATCCTCAAGCTGCACTTTGTGATTTGTTAGCAATCAGAAATGGCAGTCTTTATGCTGATGTGGTCCCCAAGCACTAGAGCCAGATGCTCTAAGCAGTTGTAGTTCCGAGACCACCTGCCAGCAAAGGAATAGAGGTATCATTTGCTGGACATGGCGAGGGCACCTGCTGATCAGATGCACTTCTGCATAACAAATGACAGTACCACATTCCCTAAAGCCCTAAACAATGTCATGCTCTAAAAACCCGTTATTAATTTTTCATGAAGATTGTCGCACTTGGGTGTGATTGCGCAAGTCTGTGAATGCTACAAGTGGGTGGGAGAAAACCCAGAGCTGAGCAGCAAGAATTGGAATGAGCATGGAAAAAAATCCATCTTACTCCTAAGCAACAATATAAATACTTCTTTAGTCCCACATATGGCTGAGAAATCTACCCTCAAGACACTACATTCTGTTTCCTCTCACAATCCACACATCCTAGTAGATCTTGTGAAGCACGGGAAGAATCCCGCTGCTTACAATTGGTCAAAACCAACTATATTTCTTAGGTTTCTTCCCACTTGCACCATAAAGAACGGAACTCTGTATTTCAAACAAGCTGACTCATCAAACACTTTACAGACGTAAGCACATAAGCAGAAGATTAGCTGTGAAAAATACAGAGGCCATAAAACGGAAAAAAAAATGCATTTTCTGTAAAAGTCACTGAAAGCTGACACAGCTTCAGTGTAGAAGGAAGCACTAAGATAGCAGAAGCTGCAGAGTGAAGCTTTCACCTTCGGGAAGTTATTGCTAGCTCCACCATCATGCCAAACCCAACAGAAAGCCGCACCAGATATCAGCTGAGGGTGTCCTTTACAGACAGGAACTGTGAAAATAGCAAAAAAAAATGGTTAGAGATTTGATACGGATCTGCCTAGACCTTCTTCTATAGAAAGATTACATAGTAAGACAAAATGCTTTCATACTGAAGAAAGGACATGTTGTATAAAAGAACATAAGTAACCTTTCAGGCTTTTAGGTTGCAAAAAATTCAAAGTGACCACATCAGACGGAATGAAAACAAAACAGTTTCATAAACAACTCTCCCCTCTGCTCATTGTGTCCTCAGAGACAGATCCTTGCTTACAGGCATAGCCTTGGACAGCTCAGTGGCTTTCTGAACTCCATTGAACTTGCCCGTCTCCTCTGATCCCAAGGAAGCTCACTCAGTTACCTCTGGGTCCTGCTGACCACTCCTCTGAGCGGTCTCTGTCCCTGTGGGCTGCAGCAACCCAGGCTGCACTGTGACTCTCCTCCTGCCAGCCCTGGAACCATGTCTCCCAAAGAGGCCTCATAGTTTCCCAAAGCTGCACCCACCCCCTGTTGTCCTTTCCAAGGGCTCTCCTTTTCCAGCTACTTCTTGAAAGGACACAGCATGCAACTGAGAACACGCACACAAAACAAATACCATCTGTCACATTGGGGAATTTTAATTTGTGTATGCATTGACCTGAGACAAGCTCTGTAGGCAAGAGCTGAACTACATGCAATCTCTCTGTCTGAGCTGAGAGGAACAGTAATAAATTTGTTTCCTCTAAGCTACTTTCTTCAGATCTCCTAATAAATACAAGAAGAAAATACTTTCTGCAGACCATATATTCTACAATGGGGTGAATTACATTTGGAGCAAGCAAGCCACGCAGACTGACAGAAGCACTTGGGGCAAGATCTCCTCAAGCATCCCCTCTTACATAGGTGAAGTTACACCACAATTATACTAAAAATATCAGTCATCAATTCCACATTGATCACATGATGGGTATGGATGGATATCACAATATGCTGCTTTGATCATGTTACATGCACACATCTAATGGTGCACTGGGAGTTTCGCTGTGTAATGTCTTGACAAGCAGTCTTCACATAGCCAAATCAGCCCCCATCATCTGAACTGCAACTGCAGTGACAGGATGGCTGTCACATCACCCATTGGTTCTGTGATAGCAATGGGAGGAGTAGAGGTTATTGAGGAAAAGGCTGACAAGCAATAGACTGCCAGCACAAGTTATCTCACCTATAGGCCATTGACTCTTGTGTTCTGAAGGGCCACTGAGAAGGAGACTGATGGGAGCAAGCCAGATTAATTGTTCTGGTATGACAGGTTTGATCTGCATGATGGAAGCTTCTCACCTGCCCTATGGTGAGAATGAATGTGCTATGGTTCAGTCTGAATTCCCTATACCATATTCAATCACAACTACTCCCCATCAAGTGATGAATTCAATAGAGGCAGCAATGTGAGGAAAAAGCCCAGTTGCACCAAATCACTGACAATCCTGAAAAGAAAGTAAAAAAAAAATAATACCCCAGATTTAGGAGTCAGACTCCTGTAGGCCTGGCAGGAAACCTGTTCTAAATTTCCTGCGCTTAAGGAATGAAAGATGCCAACTTTTCTGGAGAATTGCAGTAAGAAAGCCAGCTCTTTTTTGGAAGCTGTAGCTGGGGGTACACTTAAATAGTTCTTAAATTAGAAGGTTAAAGCTTTGGCACACTCTGCTCCAGCCTCTGGGCAATGATGACCTACTACTTCATCTTAAATGCTTTCAAATTCAGGCCAAAACAGATGATCATTGTAGGTCCCTTCCAACTGAAATCTTCTCTTGTCTTCTCTAGTCTGGATCTAAGGTTGCATGAGTTTAAATCTGTTTCAAGGTAAAATCTCCCACTTTCGTAGCGAGCCATACCCTGATTTCACACTAAAGAACTGAATTACAAAGGGATGGCAACTTCCACTATCTGTGTGATTTCTGCCCCCTGGCATATCCTTAGCAAACAATCTAGGTATTTTTACCTCAATCAAATTTTTTTCAACATCCATGGGCATCGGGATCTTCTTCCACTTTAAAATTAGAAAAAAAGAAAGGAAAAAAAAAAAGCCAACAGGTGGATGACAAGAATAATGCAGGAAAACTCCAGGGAGGATCACACAAAAATGGAACCCCTGCAGAAAAGACCATTAAAAATGTTGGCAAAGTAATAGTTCCAGCAAATGATCTGCAAATCTGAAGAATACGGAAATTGCTGGCACCATTGACTTTGTGCTTTAAAACGCAGATGTGGAAATATGCCAATAATGTAGATGCAAAGAGGAATTGCAGCTTGAATTGTGAGAGGATCTTAGTCTTCATTTCCTCCTAGAGTCTCTACTGAGACAGTTGTCTATGATAGTGCTTTGTTCCAGTTAGAGGTTTTTTTGCAGTATGACTTGTGTAGCAGGACAGAGGTTGTAACTCTCCTCAGATCATTCTATATAGAATACTCAACAAGCCATCACATCTGTAAGACAGAGGAAATGAAGATCAGACCTCTAACCAGTGGATTTAGGGGTAAATTTCTCATAGTTGTCATTCTCGCACTTTAAACTGCCATAAGATACTCTGAGGAGTCTCATTAACTATGCAGCTGAGACATTTCTTCAGATATCTCTCTACAAATACTTCTATTTAAAAGTCTGTTCACTGCTATCACCTGATAATCACTACATAAATTAGACTGAGACCTGGATAGCTACTGCCATTGCTGTTACGGTAACAGCCCTATAAACACAGAGGTAATAGACAGACATCAGCTGATAGTTTGTCAAAATATTTCCAACACCAGCTACCAGAGATAAAGCTTCTGCCTCAGACAAACCTTTTGCCATGACAGCCCGATGATGATACTGAGACATCCTGTACCATGCAGCAGCACTGAAGATGCCTGATTTTGATAGTCTGAGAAGCGGCACCAGAGGTATCTTTCTTTACTATGGATTGTGACCAGTTCACTGCAGTCAATAACTAGGAGAGATGTAAAAGGACCCTTCCATCAACAGCATAACTAAGAGGAGCTGAGTAAATGCAAGAAGGGAACACAGTGTTTCTCTGTGACAGAAATCTATGTTTTCAAAGCATTTTACCAGAGACACCTCTGAAAAGCTGAGCAATAAGCAACACTGAAAGCTGAGAGTCTTCCAGTCTTTTTTTCTTCCTTTGAAATTGAATATATTATGATACAACCAACCACAGCAGAGGAAGTGTTTCACTAGCACACCTCTTCAAACAAGCACAGCTTTATTAATTGAGAGCTCAGAAAACGGGTGACAGATATATCCGTTTTGATCAAGATATGCTATGTGCCAATTTTGTAATTAATTGCAATTTTGTCTAATAACCTTTCTGTCTCGAGCTAAGCAGCTGTGAAAATGGAGTCGCAATACTCAACAGCAAACCAAGTGCCTCCTCTTTGAGATGCACGTAAATGGCATGTCAGGTGACAGTGTGACAGCTATATTGATATTACAGCCAGAAGTGGTACAAGCGCCCCTGCAGCTAAGACTGCTTTTCTCTTGTTACCCCTTATATTGAACAGGAAGTCAAAGAAAGTCTAAGACTGTGCTCCTGGCAATGAAAAATTACAGACTCATTCAGCAATTTCTTAAAACTCCAGCAAATTGTCAGCACAGAAATCTAGCAGGTGGCTTGGCTATCCAGCTCTCATTAATCTGCCCTCTGGCATGTGTCAGTGCTCTGAGAGAATTTGGTATTATGCTTTAATAAAGCCTTTCAAGACGTATTGAATGTGTAAGTAATTTTTCATGGAAGGACATTTGCGCGGTAGTCCATAGACAAGGGCTAATTATTTTTCCCTTTTTAAAGAATTGCTGGCTTCAACAATGCAAGAGTAATGTTTTGTCAGCACTCAGACTCCTGTTGTTAGATCACTTTGATGTTTAGAGGACAGTAAACAATACATACAATTCCACTTAGAAATTTAAATCTACCAACTTCTCTAAGTCATCATTCACCTACAAATTCCAAAGTATTAATGAAGAAGAACAGGCCTGAATTAGATAGAAGCAGCAGCTAGCTTCCTCAATTGAAACTCCAAAGGATATATACAGGGTAATGTTACTTTTTATTTCCACAGCTGCTTCTCTACTAAACAGTTAATCAGTATTTCGAAACAGTAAAATACCACTGAGAGGAAGGAGACGGGAACATTACTATATCCCCAGTACATCCATGTGGGTGCATACGGTATTTTTAGCCCAACTTTGGACTTTCCTAAGTCTAATGTAACATCTATTTTTGTCCTCTTTACATATCATTAACTGGGTCCTGTTAGAAGAACCCTAATGGCATTGTTTAGAAGTGTTCCACTTCCATGATTTTCCTTATTAGAATCACTGCCCTCTGCAGAATTATTGGTGTGATTCTAATTAGCTTGCAGTGTCTTCAATTAGAGAATCCAGAGTTGCTCCAGTTAAAACAAATCATGGATCTTATCACTTTAAAGATTAATAAAGCCTCGGTATTCTGACTGCTCATTTCCAATATAAATTATATTTTATATGGAGAAAGGAGAAGTGTGAAGTCACAAAAGCTGTACCAATACAAATGCCTATGGCACACACAAATGAAGTGCCAGTTAAATAGGTCTGATAAATTCCAGTGTTTCAGAAAGGTCATCTATTTTGTTTCTGCTGTGCATGGGCAGTTTGCCTGGCTTATTTAGTAGAGAAAAAGCAGGTCATATTTTACAGAGTGAGAATCATCCGAAGAAAGGAATAACCATTTAGCACATCTGCCAAGCAGAAACACCAGAAGGAAACATTTTCATGATCTATTTCATACACTTCTCTGCAATTATATTTTCCTTAACAGGTGCACTGCAAGACAAAAGTATTCTGTCAATTCACTGTAGATGAAAATCAATAAATCAAGTACACCAAAAATTCTCTTCTGCTTGCTTTGTAGATTTTAAGGAGCTATACAGCTACATATGAGTCCTTGCTGCCTCCCTCTCAAACATGTTTTGGCATTCTTCATAAATGAATCCGTGAACAAATTTTATGCTTACTCAAGAGAAGCATGTCAGGCTAGAACATGACTGTCAGAAGGTTTATTGTGCAGAACTGCATCCTTTAAACTTCACCACAGCTAAATGAAAGAGTACATACCCTAACCACGTCACATACCTCTGTCCTTCAGGCAGACGTAGCCTAGAAATGATGACTGGTTACTACATCTGTCTTCCTTTTCCATATTCCTTATGATGAAACCTTTGAAGAACTAATTTCTAGATTCTTTTAGAAATTTCTCTTCTTTTTCCTCTGTTAGAGATTTAAGGCGTGGGGGATAGTGGCTTTTCTTCTTTTGTTTTTAACATATGATCCAAAGACTGAATCAAGCGAACACTTCTCTGTCTGTCTGCCTTCCATTCCTCTATGTACTAAAAGAAGTTTCAAAAGACACTCACTTTCCCATTTCTAATTTCCCATTACTGTCAGCAAGCACCATATCCTACCCAATACTGTGAAGTTGCTACTACTGGTTGACAGTTTGAGCAAGCACAACTGTAGTTCTCTTTAATGTACAAATGTGCCCTCAAAACTCCACAGAAAAAGAACTCTGAAAAAATTTACACATTCCCCTGCTTTTAGATGACTTGAGAAATCCTTATCTACATATCTTGTAATTGTTGATTTGACATAAAATGTAACTTTAGGTGAATATGTGAATTATAATTATTAATGCTCTCCTACTCTCACATACAGAGCACTAAAAGCCCCACAGAATAGCTCCTTTCAGTGTGACACTAGTAACGGTACCTAAAAGATATACTTGATCTCTGCCCTGACAATTGATGTTCTTTTGGACATGTATTAATTACACAGCCCTGTAAACACAGGTCTGAAATTTACAACAGAATTGGAATAAAGGGGTCTGAATAGTTTATGGTGGATTGGGGCGGGGGGGGGGGGGGGATATTTTTCAGCTTTCACTGTTGCCTTTAAACAATAAACTTCCCATCTTGCCTTCTTAATGGGATTGGTTCAGATACGGCTTGTAAACAAGGTGCTCTCATGGACCTTGTTGACAAAAAAGAGGATGTGAAGGCTGGAGGCTGCCTTGCCTGCAGTGACCATGAGATGATGGAATTCAGCATCCTGAGAGGATGGAGCACAGCAAAAACCAAGGTCACAACCCTTGAATTCAGCCTCTTCAAGTATGTGCTTGACACAGTCCTATGGGAAAAGGCCCTGGAGGACATAGGGGTCCAAGAAAGCTGGTTGATAGTAAGGGATCACCTCCTCCAACCTCAAGAGCAGTCCACTCCAATGAGCAGAAAGCCAGGCAAAAAATAATTAATGAGGCCTGCATATATGAACAAGAAGCTAGTGGCAAAAAAAAAAGGAAATTATACAGAAGGTGGAAACAGGGATGAGTAACCTGAGAGAAATATAGAAATGCTACCCCAAGCATGCCGAGGCACAGTAGGAAAGCCAAAGCCCACCTTGCATTGAACATGGTGAAGTCTTTTACAAGGGCAGAAATGGCAAAAGAGAGACTAGGGAATATGTGGACCCACTGTTGAATGGGGCAGGGGCCCTGGTGACACAGGACATGGAAAAGACCAAGGTACTGAATGCCTTCTTCACCTTGGTCTTTACTAGTAAGACCAGCTTCCAGAAATCTAAGGACTCAGAAACCAGTGAGAAAATCTAGGGCAAGGAGTATTTACCCTTGGTGGAAGAGGATCAGGTTAGACAATACTTAAGCAATCTGTTCGTAAGTTCATGGGCTCCCATGGGATGAACCCAAAAGTGCTGAGGGTTGTGGCTGATGTTGAGGCCACTCTGAGCTATCTTCAAGCAATCATGGCAACTGGGAGAGGTGCACGTCATTATTATTATTGTCACATTGTGCAGTCACTAAGTTATTAAACTACATGACTCAGAGAACATTTACGTTAAAAACACTGGAAGGGGAAAGATTTAGTAACAAAACCAGGATACCAATGACTTGTAGGACAATTAACTTGAAAAGGTTAGAAATATTGCATTGGCACTACCACACTGTCTAAAATCCAAGTCTGTCTAAAATCCAAGCTGTTGGAATCAGCATTCTTACTTTCTAACTTTTCTTCAACTCACTCACTGAAAATTTTTAGTTTCACTGAAAATTCTTAGTTTCACTGAAAATTCTTAGTTTACTTCAGAAAAAAGCCCTGAACACTTTTGGAACAAGAGCAGAGAAGATGCATCAGGTATGGGTAGGTAATGATGTTTATAGCACTGCTGTTCTTTCTACACTTCATTAAATTTTCACATTTATAAGGTCTCATATGGAAGAGGATCAATTCAGATATGGGCAAAACAAACTGGCTTCTGTTTTATAGCTACTACAGTTGTTTTACATCCTCTAAAGACCAAAACCAAAGCTGTTGCAGTCTAAACAACCTAGATGAAAGTGACATTTGCTCAGAGGACAGGTATTTATTATGTTAGGGGTACAATGACCAGGGGGATTAAAAGAACAAAGATTAGCATCATGATGCTCAATCTCAAAAATTGCACATAACAGGCATCCAAGAAAAACTAAAATCAGAACATTAGGAAAGTTTTCTTCTTACATCAATCTGATGCATGAAGCATTCCCATTCTTAAGCTTAGGGTTGGAAAAGAGTCTGTCCACACAGCTGAAAAACACTGCTGGGACTGTCATATATACACAGACTGACAGAAGAACGGTATTTAATCAGCATTTTAGCTTCCATGCAGGCCTAAGGTGCCTAATCCTATGTATTATCTTTGATTATGAGATTCTTAGCAAAGAAAAGTTAATTATATTTATTTTTACTTAGAGGGATTTACCTGTAAAGGTTTATCTTCACTTCCCATCAGAACCAACCTTGCAGTATTCTTTGACACTTTAACTGGGATATGCAACAGAAAAATTCCTATTATGGTCCCAAACAAAGCAGTTAAAAGGACATTCAGAAAAAGAATTTAAGGGAAAACGTGGCTTCACTCAACATATTCCTGTTGATATTAATGAAACCAGGATTTCACCCATTGGTACATCAGAAAATTTAATATCTGCATATGACTTTGCCTGGGATTATTGTGTTTGCTATAGGAGATAATATAAAAGGGGATAACATGATATTTTGTGGACACAATATGGGATTTTCAGGTATAACTTAAAAATCCTGCAGAATTTAACTAGCTTATTTTCATTTAACATTTGTAGGTCTCTGATATCCTCAAGTGGAAGATACAAAGAAACACAGCCCATAATATTCCTTACACAGTGTAAATATTTGTTGGTTATGTGTGCATTGTCAGTGATATTGCTATGGTATATGATAATTAATATATTGGATTAAATTTTAATCCAGTGAGGATAACCAAGGGGCAGAATATTGAGCAGATCCTATTAAAAATGTTCTTTCTTCAAAATCTGTGTGAGGATAATATTATAATTACTGGGAGTTATTCCATCTATCATTAGTCTTTCCATAGAAAGTGAGTCTGGGCATTGTTAGTGTATCACTAGTGCCCTGCTGTGACAATTACACTGACTTGATGGGTTTGAACAGCAGAAACAGAAATTATCCTAAACTGGATTTAATGTGAAATACAGAAGTCATTGCAGTATCAGCAGCAGTTTATAGAATCCATGTCAGGGAGGCAACGTAACAGTTGTTTATGTTTAAACAAGCTCATATATTCAATTATTTTGCCCAATAAGGCCGGTACTCACACTAAGCATTTTTGCATAGAAATATATGCACTTAGATCTGTACCTTTAATTTAATTTAGAAAGTAAATATGTTCAAAGTTAGCAGGGTGCTTTTTCTGTTCTGGTTTGGCTTTTTACATGAGGAGTACCAATAGATCACTTTTCTGGCAAGAACAAATTTAGGAAGCATAATTATGTGACAGTGCTATCTATAATCATATGCAGGCAGAACCTATGTAACTTTTATAACACGTATATACAAGCTGAGCTACTATAGTCCATGGTTTTATTCCTCTCAAACTTCAAGCCACAGCTTCATGCAGGCCTGATAATGCACATACTTGTGTTCTGACTTAAATTTATAGATCATCTTCACAGAGACTCTGAAAATTAACCTCAAGAATGAAATATATATCCCTTCTCTCTTCCAACTGAAAACAATACACACAGCTTTGCTCCATGGCACACTAATATCCAAGTCCTAGGACTACTGCAGAATGTGCATGTCAGACGGAACAAATGACATGATGATCCTCAGAGGCAGGCAGTTAATCATCAACAGCTCTGTATTAATACCAGTGTATTAGTAAACAATAAAGAATAAAACTCCAAAACAATATATAGCTATTGCTGAGTATAAAACAAATTCAATATAAAATGTATGACTAAAACCCCACTTAAGGAGCTGTTAGCGTACATCATTAGGTCATTTATATATACTGCATTATTTGCTTCTGCAGCTCCTCTTTTACCCAGTTTCTCTTCTAGTGGTAGCTCAGTTATGCCCAATCAAGCTGCAGAGACAGCATAGTAGACATAGCTAAAATAAGCATAGATGCATATCAGTGTATGCAAGGGCTAATTGCATGTCTGACTGACTACCCACGCACATTCCTTGCTTTACATTGTTAACTGTATCAGGAAGTGTTTTCAGTCCATTTGCCTACTTACAAATTTGACCTGTACCATGTCATAACTTCTATATATTTCAGAATCAACAAAAAATAAACAGTCCCCAGAAAAGGAGAAAAGTCATTCACAATACACACGATTAACAAAAGAAGAGGAAAAAAACCTGTTCTCCTAAACACTGTCCATTTTTAGGGCCATATTGTCCTCCGAATATAAGGACTCCCTGAAACAATACCTTAGCCTTGGCCATATTGACTACCATCAGTGGCCCACCTTGGCCTCCAATCGGGAGACTTGGAGGCACACCATACATAATGCCGCTGACTCCTTTGAGTGCTCATGAAGAACTAGTCTCGAGGAGAAAAGACAACGCAGGAAGAATCGTGTCCCACCTGTTCCACCCAAGGAGACCTTCTGCTGTGCTTTTTGTAGCCGGATTTGCCTATCCCACATTGGCCTTCTTAGTCATCAGCACGCTTGTAGTAAGCGTGGGTAAAAGCCCTTCCCAAATCTTCGTTCGCGAAGTCAAGCCATGATGATGATGATTGTCCTCCGAAGTTCACAATAGAGCTTGAAGGCTGAATAAGACAATGCTGTGATGTAGCTTCAGGTCATTGCCATAAATGCTTTAGCATTCATATTCTGAGCTGCATAACAGAAAGCAAAAAAAAAAAAGACTTTATGCATCAGTAATTCAACGTTCAAAGCATCTGTGTCAAAATTGGAGGTAAATGTAAATTTGCCTTAATTAGTGCAAACAGAGTATTATATCAAGCCTTTCCATGTTTTTTTTTCTCTGCTTAGATTCCAGCAGGCATTTCACACATATCTTTCATTAATAGTAGGTCCAATATGATCAAGTAAGTAAACATGGGAATCCTGACTTTTTATCCACTACTTTGCTTTCATTCTCTGTTTCATAAACACTAATACCAACAAATGAACTTGCAGATAAAAGGACCCAACACCATCGCTCATTGGTCTTACCCGGTGACCACATTTACCTTCTGAGCATTCTCCAGCCTTTCCAGTCATGGCCTCAGTCTTCTGTGCTTTGTAGCTGTGGATTATTAAAAGGTATTAAATCAGTATTTGACTATTATATGCAAGTATTTCAATGAACAGATTTTTAAATAAATACCATAAAGTTGTTATGATATATATTTGTCTAATTTTTATGTAGATTTCTGTCATTTAGAACTACCTGCACTTATAATCATCAAAAATTAAGATCCTGGTCTCTATTTTATCTAATGTCTGAATACTTGCAAATGTTTATAATACTGATTTACCCTATTAATTCATCCCTTTTTCTTTAAATGCTCATTGACTGGTGTTTCTTTTCTTTTAATTCTCCATATTTTTTTTAATTGCCTCCAACTTTCTCTATAAACCCAACAGATTTCCCTTAGAACAGCTATCTCTTTCTACATTTTCACACTAATTCTGAGCAGTTCTAAAACTGAAAAAGCAGCAAGTAAGTTATGCATAATGATACCTCTACCAGTTCAGGTGATCACACCTCTAGGCTATTTTCCTTTTGGAAAGAAGTAAACCTTCCAACTGAACAGTGACTATTCTTCCTGGAAAAATATGGTTGGTATTTTCCTCACTGACACTTCCTTTAGAACTGGTATTTTAAACACCAGTAATACTAAAAATAATTGTAATAACTGTAATAGTCTATTTACATTATTGCTTCTTTAGGTTAAATGTTGTATTAAATTAAAACCTTACAGAAAAAAATCCTCATCAAGCTTTAATCTTTTGCCTTATATAAAACTCTCATGTATCGAATGATGGGCAAATCTTGTAAAACAATAATGTGATCATATAATTAACAACTGTATCACAATATAGAGTTTCAAAGGAAAAGAATAACATCCACATGAGCAGCCATGATGGTAGAATAATGTCTAAGAACATGACTTTAGAATCAAATGAACGTTTGCTTGTAAACAAAGGTTTTCATACTCGAGTGGGAGATGGGATAGTGCATCATGTGCTTGGTCTGGTAGAACAGAAGGAAGTACCTAGATCTTTTTCTCCCCTTCCAGAAGCCTCAGGAAAAATGGATGTATTGTTGGGTCAGATGATCAGTCATGAATCAATCACACCTTGCTTTCAGCGTTACTCCTTTCTGCCGTAGCCGTTCCTGCAGGTCCTGAATGTTCCCAATACACATTGTTCCATCACAGTGGCAGCATGGACCTGTAGTCTTTATATTCATCCATTTTTGGCAGCTACAAAAATCCCTTTCAGAAATGCAGATGAAGTAAGGGAAACCGTAATTTGTAACATCTTTTAATTCAATGAGAATTTGAAAAGATTTACAAAAGACCTGCCTCTAGCGGTAGGTCTTTGACCCTGACAAACTTCAAAGGTTGGTGAAAACAATAAGGTATTAAAGCTTTGATGAAAAAAACCTCCAATGTATTACAAAAATCTTACATAATGGAAAATGTCAGGCAATCTGAAGAGAGGGTTTGCTATCAGCTCTCCTTATAATGATTCCACATTTCTTATTTCTTTCCTTTCATAACTAAATTAGGAGTTCAGTGTTCATTTTTACTTTCTGGCTAATGAGGTCCATTCTTCCCTAGCAGTTAAAAAACCTGGAAGTCCTTCAGAGGCTTTAGCAGACTATCTTTGAGCAGACATACTAGCTTACAGTACGGAAAGAAAGAACTCAGGCTTTTTGATCTGACAGTTAAACATACAACTTGTGCAATAAATATGCTTTTGGTCATTATAACTGCAACAAAATTTTCTCTATTCTGAAACTGGGTTTTTATACTTTTCAGTAGGGTTTATTTGAGGTTTCACTGAATGAGCTGAAAGCTTTTCAAAGCATTGGTATATTCTTGTTGCGTATGTACTGAGTTCCTACAGCCCTGAAGGCAAGCTTACAATGGTAATAAAGATTTAAAAAGCCTATACTCAAAGAGTGCTATGAACACGCATGGGTACCACACAAAGCCTTTTCCATTTCCCTTCACTAATCTCACAAATGCCATTATCACCATTTATTAACATGTTACCTTAGTTATCCATTGAAAATATCATTCTGTGTTTTCTACTTATACTTCCTGGCTCTGGCTTCTATTACAGGAATACACAGGTATATCTGAAGTTCTTCAAATTAAATCACAAGTCATATGTCTAAGTGAAAATGACATAAACACTAAAATGCATGCTAGAGAGCTCTCTATTTCTTTTGCATGATCAGTTTAAGTTTTAGCTGAAAGCAGACAGGGAGAAGATAGTTAGCACTGGAACATTTACTCTGACTAAAATAGTGAAATGAGTGCATATGTTAATATCATTGAAGAAGCAAACTTTGTGAAGTGGAAGGGAACAGCAGCTCCATGAGTCTATGTAGAAGCTCCAGCTTTAGATAATGATTCAAGAGCTTAGTGTTTCTGGCACAGGGAGGCAAAAAAAATATGCTACAAGAGATGTCAGAACTGCTTAAATCTCTTCACTCTGATACATTATGTTCAGTACAAAGGGAAATTCAGGGCAATACTCTCGTGGTCAGCAATATCAGTAAGGGTAAAAAACCACTGCAGATCCACAGAGTAAGTAAGCTCGTCAGCTGCATCATTCAGTTAAACTCAGAAGCAACCTAAGGTGGAACTACATACAGTTAATGTGTGATCACACTACACAAATCTAGCTCTATACAGTTCTTTTGGTTAACTGATGTCTTTCCATGACCATGGATAGAGACTATAATTTTTACTACCTAGCTATTTTTCAGAACTATACTGGAGACTGTATTATGCAAGTCTTCATCAGTGACAATTGCTTTTAGGCTGGCTAGCATCAAAGGAGCTTTAAGAGTGAGGCAAATCTCCTAAGTGACCTGTGAAACACAATGGATCACAAAGAGCCGCTATGGATCACAAAGAGCTGCTATGCTTACAGAGCAGGAACAACCCATCACTGACATTGTTCTCAACAACTGTCCTATGATGATTCAGCAACTTTTCCACCCTGTTTCTGAAGGTCTTCCAGGTTGTTAAGAGCTTTCTTACACCTGCAGAGGCAGGTGTCACTGTGTGTCTCTTGGTTAGGAAAGATACCCCTTTTGCTTTAAAATATCTGTGCTTGTTTTTTCTATGTATAATCAAAACACTGGGTAAGTTGTTTTCCTTAAGCTTAACTTACAGTTTTATCTGCACTTTTATTCATGACAAGTAACTATAAAAAAAATGTCTTTTTCTCTAATTTCCAGGGTATAACCAGCCTCATATAACAGTTTCAATGACTAAAGTAACATCTTAATGTTCTTTACTATTATCAGTTTTGCAAAGAGAGTTTTTAAGAGAAAAATAACACCCTCTCTATTGGGCTGTAAAGATTGGAATATTTAAAAATCATTTTCAAATTATGCTCCTTAATGCATCACTAGCATCAACAGAGTCCTTACACACATCTCTCACTGAAACTAATTCATTAGACAGAAGGTGCTGTACTTCTTACCCCCAAAATGGTTTCATCATTTATTCACAAATTGACACAACACAGACACATTGGAAAATAAGCACAGAATTCTGCATTGCTATTTCTAAATGTAATAAGAGAAAATACAAGAGTATTTAGATTGGTAGACAGACTCACGAGTAGTAGAGATTGGAAGGCAGCTCTCAGGACCATCTAGTCCAACCCCTTTGCTCAAAGCAAGTTGCTCACAACCATGTCCAGACAGGTTATTAGTATTTCTGCGAATGGAGACTCCACAACCTCTCTGGGAAACCTGTTCCAGTGTTTGACCACTCTCACTGTAAACAAGCTGCTTCTTATGTTCAAATGCAGTTTCCTGTGTTTCAATTGCTCTCCACTGCCTCTTCTCCTATCACTGGATACCACTGAGAGGAATCGTTTTTTCTCTGCCCACCACCTACTTACACACATCGATAAGATCCCCCCCTGAGTCTCCTCTAGGACAAACTATTCCACCTCATTCAGCATGGCAGATTTTTTAATCCCTTAATCATCTCTGTGGCCTTTTCTGGACTCACTCCAAGTCTATATTTTTCTTGCACTGCTGAGCCCAGAACTGAACGCAGTACTGCAGATGTAGCTTCACCAGTGCTAAGTACAGGAATACAATCACTTTTCTTGAGCTCCTAGGAATGCTTTTCTTAATGCAGTTGAGGATGCTTTTGGCATTTGTTGCTGCATGAGCTGATTTATATTCAGCTGCTTGTCCCCCAGGAACCCCTAGTCCTTTACTGCTAAGTTCTTTTCCAGACAGTTGGTCCCCAGCACTGCTCTGGTGCATAGGGGTGTTCATCCACACGTGTAGGACTTGGCATTTCCCTTTGTTGAACTCCATAAGGTTCCTGTCAGCCCATTTCTCCAGCCTTTGAATAGCAGCACAACCATCTGGTGTATCAGCTTCTCCTCGCAGTTTTGTATCACTTGCAAACTGTTCACTCTGCTCCCATCAGTGAATCTGCTGAAGAGTATTGGTCCTACTATCGGCCCTTGGGTACACCACCAGTGACGGGCCTCTAACTGGACTTCATGTCGCTGATAAAAAAGCTTTGAGCCCAGACATTCAGGTAATTTTCAGTCCACCCCATTGTCCACTTCTTTATTCATAAGTTCGTAAGTGTGTCAAAAGCCTTACTAAGATCAAGGTAAACAACATTCACAGCTCTCCTATCATCTACTGAGCCAGTAACCTTTCACGGAAGGCCATCAGATGTGTCAAGCATGACATTCCTTTCATAAATGCATACTATGTCAAATCACCTTGTTTCTTTAATATGTTTAGGAACGGTTTCCTTGGTTATTTACTCCATGTCTTCCAAGGGACTGATGTAAGGCTGACAGGTCTGTAGCTCCTAAGATTCTTTCTTGTCTTTATTGAAGATAAGACTGACACCTGCCTTCCCCTAGTCCTCAGGAACCTCTCCCAAACGCGGTGACCAATTAACCTTGCAATGACACCGGCCAATGCCATCAGCACTTGCTGAGTCAGCTTCAGTCATGGATTTGTGTATGCCTTGGTTGTTTAAATCTTCCCTAACCTAACTCTCCTCTGCCAAAGGCAAATATTCCTTGCCCAAACCTTTCCCACTGGTCTCAGAGGTTGGTGAGAGAGCTCAGTGTCAGAGAGCGTATTTTCATTTTAAAGTCAAGAAGGTATGACTTTGTTGAACCTGTCAACGATGAATGAAAATACCTGTATTCACAGTAGCTGTCTAAATTAACCTTGAATGGGAACTTTGCTAATCCTTTCTTGTTTATGCCAGGTTAATCTGAATGATGAATGCATCAGAAACTGAACACGTTCATCACAATGCCATTTGAGTGGATGGGAATAAAGCAGGAACATTGATTGGAACCTCTGTTTCTTCTGGACTGGGGAGATTATGATCAGGAATTACACCCTCAGTGTTTAATAGTGCAGAAGGCATTTTCATGCTCAAATTATGTTACCTCAGAGGACTCCCCGCTGAAGTTATGGAGAGAAGTATCACTAAAACAAGAATTTTGCCCTTATCATGAAAGTACCATAGAACTGTTCTGCAGGGAAGTTGTACAGCTTAAATAAAACCTAAATAAGTATTTAAAAACTTGAAAAAAATACAGAATGTGTCAGAAGTCAGATCCCTTCTGGATTGGCAAAGTGGAATACAGCCTTGCCTAAAAAATATAGCTATATATATTCCTTCTATAGGGTGTTCTGTTCTGCAGCAGAAATTGTTTCCATGCTCTCAGAATAACCATAATTAACATTATTCAAATAGCAAGCATCTGAGCAATTAGAACAAGGGATAATGGAGCAAGATGAAAGTTTTGTCTTCCAAGGCATCCACCACCAAGGCATAACAGGTAAAAAATGACAGGTGGCAAACAAAACCAAAACTTTTTATTCTATCACCCCTTATAATTGGAAGGGTCACAGGAAAAAACATCCATTAAAGTGTGACCAGCAGGTCAAAGGAGGTGATCCTGCCCCTTTATTCTGCTCTCGTGAGACTTCACCTGGAGTACTGTGTGCGGTTCTGGTGTCCTCAACATAAAAAGGACATGGAGCTGTTGGAACAAGTCCAGAGGAGGCCATGAGGATGATCAGGGACTGGAGAACCTCCTGTATGAAGATAGGCTGAGAAAGTTGGGGCTGTTCAGTCTGGAGAAGGGAAGGCTGCGTGGAGACCTCATAGCAACCTTCCAGTATCTGAAAGGGACCTATAAGGATGCTGGGGATGGAGTCTTCATTAGGGACTGTAATGGTAGGACAAGGGGTAATAGGTTAAAACTTAAACACTGGAAGTTTATATTGGATATAAGGAGGAAATTCTTTCCTGTTAGGGTGGTGAGGCACTGGAACAGGTCGCCCAGGGAGGTTGTGAATGCTCCATCCCTGGCAGTGTTCATGTCCAGGCTGGACGAAGCCTTGGGTGATATGGTTTAGAGCGAGGTGTCCCTGCCAATGGCAGAGGGTTGGAACTGGATGATCTTAAGGTCCTTTCCAACCCTAACTATTCTATGATTAAACAGCCTTAAGTTCTCCCTCAGAATTTGTATTTCTAGAGAGACAGGTGTCACAAGTACACAGACTTGAGAAGTTTCCTGGTTTTCAATCAGAACACTGACTTAGGATCTCTTCTAGAGGACACAATGCTTGTCGCTTGCAAAGTTCATTCGCTAAGATGTCATTTTTCTTTCCAGGAAGAAAAAGCAAACAAAAGCCTCCCCCATGGTTATGATGTGTTAATTAACCTATCATTTTTAGAATATAATAGCTTGCCAGCAGAAAAAGCTGACATTGTGAACTGACTTCAATAAGGCTCCCCATTCCATATGATAAGTATCTTTAATTACCATTCAAGCACTATTAGGTAGCCATATTTGGGTGGTCCTAAGAGCTTTCATTAGGTTTGATAGTCATTAGTTTATAAAGTATTTTACATTAATCTTAGTTTTCAGGGCATTCTCGAAAGAGGAACTAGCCAGCTCTTGAATGCAGAGTCAGCTTAACCATAACTTTTTTCAAGCGCACCTACAATTAGGACTTCAGCATTGTGTAGGTATGTTTTATCAAGGGTTAAAATGAAAGCAGGTTTAATTATGCTATGATGAGTTTCACTTTACTATTGCTAGATCGCTGCTGTTATCCTCACTGGTGTGTTAAAGCTATCTGAAGTATGCCCAACTAAATTCCCCTGGAGTACAGGCAGCAGACCATTGAGATACTGACATACATGATGATCAGGACTTTCCTGCAGCTTTACCATCTTCCAGCACTTCTGGACTAAGGCACAATTAAAGCAAAACTCAATTAATTTATAATTACCCTGCAATAATGATTATGTTTTCTTTTTCTCTGAACATCTGTCACGAAATGTTTTCATCTTCACTGAACATTAAACACCCGCTTCTCTGAGCTGTGATGCTGTGGGGAATCATTCTCCAACAGGGGTTTAATACGTACTGAAATGGGAATGAGGATCTGTGCCTTTAATTAACAAGGAAAAATGTAATACAAAAAACCATCTAACACCTCTTGGGTGCTGAAACTTAAACATAAGTTCTCTTTCAAACTAAATGAGATGAGCCACTTGAAGCCATTTCAAAATAAGGACCAAGAACCAATGACAAGGTGTTTTTATCTGAAAGTACAGTCATTAATATCAGGTTTCAGAATCCTTCCTCCTCTTTTTTAATTTGACACATTTCATTTTCTATGAAATCAGGATACAAATAGAACAGTTAAAATGCTTTCCGGGTGGTTTTTTTGTCCATTATTCAAGATGTGCAATTTGGTCTAGATTTTCTATTCTCATTTCTAATATATAAATACTACCTCTTTTTTACAAGATAATATCAATTATTTGGATTGAACATAGGTTAAATGCGCATGACTAAACTTAGATAATATGTGCAATGAAAAAATTGTAAAACTATTAATGTCAATAAATGGCGACACACTATGAACTCAAACATGAGTTTCTCATGTTTCACATATTTTAAAGCTTGTATTAAGCACTGGCAGGTTGCAAACTGAGTTAAGTCCTGCCTCTGCTGTAATCTAAATGGTGTCAAGGCAAAGGCAAACAGAGATCACCACCTGATGACATTTTTATTAGTAACACTCAGGTCAGTTCCTATTAGCCTCTGTTCAGAATATTTATGCTCAAATTAGGCTCATTTCCCAGCTGTTATAGTCTTATCAGTGTCAATTTCTAGAGACCAATGTGGTTTCTGAAAATAGGGAAATGAAGAGAGAACCACAGGATACATAAATGATAATGCAGTTGAATAAATGATGCTGGAAAAGTGGTGAATCAATCTGAATGCAAGAGAGACTGTGATAAATTCAGTATAGAAATTAGCAAGCTGCAATAGATGGTTAATACCCTACCTGCAGCATACATAAAGAGAGGTTATACATACTTCATGTCGTTAATCTCAATCTATTTTAGGCATTTTAGTCACTAAATATTAACATCTTGCTTCAGCCATATTTACTCAGTCACCAGAGTGCTATGCACATTGCCTTTGTGCTTAAAGGCAGGGATGGTTAAGTGACTGACCCCTCTGTCTCCCTCCTGTTCCTGTATCTGCTTCCTTCACTTGAATCTGTTTAACACTAGATTTTCACTTAGACATCTTAACAACACATGCAAAAACCTAAGGCCCTCGTTAAACATACTGTTAAATTTCAACTACCATTTCAGATACCATATTGTCTAAGCCAAGTCTTCTAATAAAAGACCTTAATTCTAGCATAATGTATGCACAGGCTACTGATATAACCACATGGAAAACAAATATCTAGGGTTTCTTCTCTAACCACAGGAATATAGGGATCTGTGCTGGATGTGAGGGGTTTATGGTATAACAAGCAAACTGCTGGCTGAGTTGCATTTAGTACATCTCCCAAGACCTGGACAAAGATTAAACTAATTTTTACCTCCAAGAAGTTAAATTCTCAGAGATAACTGCCTGAGTCTCACCAATGTGCATTGTTGAATCCTGCTGAGCCAGAGAATGAATTCTGTGGCTTCTTTCAGTGATATGACTACATTGCATTAATAGCTACAGCTAGCATCTAGCTGACACTGATGCAGACTAGATTCTGCAGTAGTACTACAGTCACTGCAACTACTCTAAGCGACAACTGAAGCTAAACTTCATATCTAATCCAAAATCTTCAGCTCTGCAATTCAGGTCTCCTTAGGACCTCATTATAGCATTATTTCTAATTTAATGAAGAAGGAAATCCAATATTGCTTTCAAGGAAATAAATGAGCAGGCTCCAAGTTCTGGCCAGATCAAAATATAAAGCTATAAGGATTTTGAAATCAAAAGGATCAGGGCTAAATGGCAATGAGCATCCATCATTTACACTGCCAGCTGTACATCTAGAGCAGTCACCAATGTTTGTGAATAGCTGGACAATAAAGGAACAAATCCTAGAATGAGTGACTTTAGGTTCCTCAGAACAGCACTCAGTCTGCTTTAACAACAATCTCTCAAAATAAAAAGCCAAAAAATAAAGCAGACAGAATGATACATATTCTGGAACATTAATAAATAATCCTAAATCAGTGATAGCTAAAAAAAGAAAAATGTCACTATGAATTTGAGAACTACGTATTTGGGGAAAAGCACTGCTAGTTATTCCATCCCTTAACCAACACTGTGAAGGAAAGAACTGACAGAGGACTGGTCTGCTCTTATTGCCCTAAACCCTTAAAAACAGCATCCAGAAGAGCTATTCAGTCCAAGAGTGTAGAGGTTGATGACCAAAAACTCTATGACAAAACATACTGAACACTAGAGCAAATATGCAAAACAAGTATTGAGAGAAGAGCAGACGCATGACTCTCTCAATATTATATCCTTAACAATTAAATAATATATACCTGTACGGTAGCTTATGTTTCCCAGATATATTGTTACTGTGTGCATTCCACTGGGGCTTGGCATGCATTCCTGCACCTAAGGCTAGAGAATTGAGACCCTTTAGTTCATAAATACACTTGAGCAATTTATACACTGTGTGAAGAAAATGTTCTACCGTTACTTCTTTTTTTTTTTCCCCATTATAGACTATATGAGGTATAAAGAAATCAGAAAAAAAAAAGGCTTGTTTCACGGCAAACAGATACAGATCAGCAGCTAAACGATACTACTGCTGAAAATAGGTATCGCTCATCTAGAGAATTTCCATTTTTGATTCCTGGAAAAAGGTTTTCTGCACTTGCAAGCACGCTAGCGATACTGAACTTTAGTATTGACATGGTAATCTGATGATGCATGCATGCATTAATTCCAGAGCACTACTAAAAATGTATACAGAAGGGAAAAGCATTTGGAAATTTGGAAAATTCTTTGGTTTTGCTTATGTAGCATCCTGTCATTATACTCTCGCATACAAATGTAACCTCGACAAATGTTAGGAATTCTGAAAAGGCATATGATCAGAGTAATATAAAATTAATAGATCTTCATACGAATAGTATTTATGAGAAAACATGGATACAGAGTACTCTTGATGCCCAGCTTGAAAGCCAAATCTTCTCTAGACAGATTATAGAACAGAGACTTTCTCTGAACTAACTATGATGAGACTTTTTACCTAATGACTTATTCTTTTCTCAATTTAAGTGTTCTGGGGAGTCTTCAGAAAGCAGTTCATTTGGGTGCTGGGTGGGACTCTACTATCCTTTGAATCTGTCTGAAATAGTAAAATATAGTTTACATTCTTCATTATTCAGTCATTGAGTGTGTGCCCAAGTTGCAGACCTCAAACCTAAACTATATGAAAACCTGTTGTTAGTCTGTCGTGGTTTAACCCCACCCAGACAGCTTGTGCACTCACTCCCCCCTCCCCCCCCTTCTTGCCCTCCCCCTACTCCTGGGGGAACAGAGAGGAAAATCGAAAAGAAATGCAACTCCCATGGGCTGAAATAAGAACAGTTTAGTAACTAAGGTATAACAGAAACCACTACTGCTACCACCAATAATAGTAATGATAAAGGAAATAACAAGGGAAGAGAATACAACACCTCATCACCAGCTGACCGATAACTCGCCCCCCCAGACTGACCAAGCATCGACCAATACCTTCTCCAACCCCGCAGTCCCACCTAGCCCATCCGGGTCACTCCCAGTTACATCCTGGGCATGATGTGCTGTGGTATGGAATACCTCTTTGGTCAGTTTGGGTCAGGTGTCCTGTCTCTGCTTCCTCCCAGCTTCCCTCCTCCCTGGCAGAGCATGAGGCTCACAAAGCCCTTGGCCAAACCAAAACATCATTATTACCAGCTCTGTTCCCAGCCCGAAAGTCAAAACACAGCACTGCACCAGCTACCAAGAAAGAGAAAAATGACTGCTACTGCTGAACCCAGGACATAGTCATAGCTGTTGTTCTTTAATGAAAACATCCTACCTAAAATGGGCAATGATTTCACATATTGTTAGCCATACTGCTGTGCAGCAGTGATACATTTTGCCCATCCTATAACTGAAATTAAAATTATTAGCATGACAAATCAACATATTACCTTATGCATAGACAGCTGTTTCTACACTTTCCAGATGGATATACTTAAAAGTTCTATCATTCAAGTTGTATATCACCCACTAGTGGTTATCTGAAAACCTCAAGATGCGAAAATACTATGTACTATAACAGAACATCAAGGTAATTTTGAATTAAGATTAAAAATGCCTTGAGATAAAATTTCATATACTTAGATCATTAGGAGGTCTGTCTAATTCAGCAGTTGCCAAATACTGTTGATTCCTCACAGATAAGCATCAATTTAGATGAGCTAGTTAAAACAACAGGGGAAAAATACACAATCCTGTGTATTTCTTGCTCTGGCATTTGGAGTCATCTTTCATGCACTTCTACTTTTATATGTTTAATGGGTTTTCTATTTTTTATTATGTTTGTACTAGGCTTAAATGATCTATTGCTTTTGGAAAAGCTTTACTCCTTCTAGAAACCTCTTTGTTGTTTCAGGATTAAGAAGTCTGAACAATAACGAAATCTTTTTTTTTTCCTCTGAAAAGTTAAAATTTAAATATATCTGATATATGGAAGATCCATCTGATGAAAAAAACCCCAGATGTCTTGATAATATAACTACATCTAATTTTCTATGTTTATTTTATTTTTGCACACATGCAGGTTTTTATAGAGATCTTTATGAACAGAGTGGCAGACTATTCAACATGTAAGAGGGAGACAAGGGAGAAATCAGTCTCAAACAAAGAAATTAAGTTGGCACCAGTGGTAGGGAAGCTACTGGAGAAAATACTACATAAATGAAGAGATAAATTGTTGTGCCTTCTACCAGCAGAAAGCTTAGAAAACTCATTTATAACTGGTGTTCAAGCACAGATAATACTATTATAACTCCAAGATAAACTCTAAAACAAAGGTAGATAAAACACTTAAGCAAAAGAGTGATAACGTTGGTAGGAAAAAAGTGTATCACATAAAATTAGCCCCAACTAGATTTTGTGAATTCTATACCTCTGCTGTCAGAGGGTCAAACTCTTTGTCAATCAGCAATAAAAGCCTGAAATACCTGCAAAGGCTTAAAGCATACTTTCAGCAACAAACTGTTGGCTGCAGTCCAAAGTAGCAAACTACTTCCCACAGTAAAGAAGTTCAAACCTACTTTGTGGTTTTGTAGGCAAATTACAGGTTATCTCAGAAATAAAACATCAGACTCACATCAGCAAAGAACGGTATAATTTGCTTTTTTTCAACCATTGTGTATGATTTTCCCAAAAGCAAACGCTTCAAGGGAAATTTTGAAGAGAGACCAACATCAACTAAACACTGCACTGAGAAAATTCAGGCAATTTTACTTGCAGAGGTAGTACACCAGAGCACCTGCATTAGCAGGGTGCATCTTATTAGAAAGGAACAGCATGTCCTGAAACAGGAATCTATGCAGCATGAAACTGACAAAATAAGGTATGTCTGGTAAACCTGAAGAAGCAGCCCAGAAAGAGGAGTAGAAAAAGTGTCAATTACATCAACAGGTAAAGCTAAGACTAGAACACCTTCATGTCAAGCCAACCATCACCTTGGTCATATCCTCATCTTCTAGAGGTTTCTTCAGGCTCTTCAACAGGTTGTATCCCTTCCTATCAGATACATAAGTATGTTGTATGTGTCCTCCTCTCCATAGCATGCTCCTGCAGCATCTTATCTTTAGAATGAAAGAGAGCATGAGTAAGCTCTATTCAGATGAAACACTGACAATAGCCTAGTCCAATAGTTCTTACTTACTCTCCTGTGTTCAATTCTAAAAGCACAGAAAGATACACATTCATGTTCACTGCCAAAATTCTTACTGACTAACATATAGTAATCAGCAGTGGCACAGATACGAACCTGTATCAAGTCACATTGGAACAGATTTGGCATACATGAAGTCTGTTACTAAGTCCCAAGAGAAGAAACGTGAGTAAAGAACACAAGGTAATTTCTTAAATGTCTGTGCTGTTTCAGAAACAAACATACAAATAGACTATCAAAACCAAAGGTCACCAGCACGTAGGAATGAACTAATATTTTCTGAATCCAACTTCCAGTATTTGGGCTTGGGTTTGGATTTTGGTGTTTGGGGATTTAAGAATTTATTTTTATACGCACATGATGGCAAATAAGGAATATGTAAAATTAATGCAACACAAATAGAAGCAAACACTACAAAATCATATTGAATGTAGCATTATAGATTAAATGTTTAACCCATTTTATGAGAACTACTATTATTTATACTGCTGTTCTATCTAAGGATCCTACTGAATGACGAGAATCCCACCGTGACTAGAGTGGTGGAAACCAAACAGGAGGTTCCTGGATCATAAATATTATGATCTACACATTGGACAAAATGAAGGAACAACATACTTGGAAACATGAGCTAATATGACTAAGTATAACAGAGTAGTCATATCAGCACCCTAGAGAAATAGATGTTGAGGAGGCAGATATACCCTCACTATCATATATTAATATTTAGAAAATTTTTTTTTTCTGTTATAGATAAACAAGAGATAAAATTGAGCAACCAAATCCATCAATTCTAAAACCATTATGTGTAAGTTCCTCAGCACTGGCCTCTGTATGAACTCTAGTGATACACAGGTTAAAGAAGCGGCTAAGCCAGCCTAACCAGATTTGTCTGTCACTGCTGAGTAATTGAAGGTAAGTGATAAGCTAAAATCATTTTAAGGAACGTTAGTGTACAATGAATTCCATCTAAGCCAAGAAGAAACACTGTCAGCTCAATCCCACAAATCTGAACTTACTCTTTGTGTATAACAATTTTATTCTCAAGTTAAAACAAACATTATAGATGTTACAAAATGACCACAGGTTTAAAATTATAAACTCATCACAGTTTATTCTCCAGCGAAAAGCTGAAATAGTGAAGCAAACTACTCCCATTAATTAGTGAATTGCTTTCCAGAGTCTTGGCTAGACATAACATTCTCAATACCTTCTCATTGGCAAAGGAGGAAGTAAGATTTTCTGGTTTCCAGCCTGCTTCCGTTCTTCCAGGTTGCTACTGTTGAGAAACACATCAACAAATATACTCAGCGTCTTCCAGAGACAGGTCTTCTGTAGACAACCAATTTGGACAGCAATCTCTACATTCAGTGGAACCTCAGAGCTCAGAGGTAACGTTCTTGTGGCTCTACTTGTGGCAACTGAGAATTGTGCAGCTGTATTAACCAAAAAATCTTGCCAAAGAAAGAGAACAGGAATACTAAAACTAAGCTAAACCACAGGATTCTAGGACTGAAGAGGAGAAAATGACCTGCATCTTACAGTACTGTAAAATAACTGCATTCAGGTTGTGCCCCTATTGCTTGCATATTAAGCTGCAGGCATTAGTCTGTAAGAACTAGGCAGAAATGGATAGGGAATGCTAGGAGAACGCGTCACACCTGGTCAAGGAGATTGCCGCAGTGTGAGCTGTAAATCTTATTAGATAAAGAACTTCTATGTCTTGTAAGCCTCCTAAATACTTATTAGGCACATCTGATTATAGTGCTTTCTCTTTGGATCCTTGACTACAGCAGTTAGGGAAAATATATGCAAGAAATGCAAGAAATACAATTTCACATGTTGTGGAAAATCAGATATGGACACTTGTCCCTTGGACTCCCGGTCAAGTAATGACCACTAGCCACTAGGCAAGGAAACACACTAAGCAGAAGGAGGTTCATACAGCCACGGTAGATCAGGCTCAGATGTGAATAAGCAGTGAGGCTAATGGAAGAGACACATCAAAATGCCAGTCTTCAGGAAGCCTCAATGATTTGGTACAAAGAATTGGCATGCCTTGGGATTAATCTAAAATTGCTTGAATTGCAGTGGCGACAGGATTCTGCTGACAAGTAACTTGAGTCAAAGGAAACAAGCATACAAAATAAAAGGAGGCTCCACTGATTAGCAATCATCACTGGCATTGGTAGGTATTTGTACAGAGTACCAAAAGGGGTAAAGACCAGCAAATACATCAAGGGAAGGGATTCTCAGATGCCTGTAGCAATACTGGAAGACCTCTGCCCTATGTATTCTGAAATAACCTTGTTCACTGTGAGCGCAACCAGTGAGTGACACAGGCAGACTAGCAATTGTTGTTTACAGGCTTAAAAGTTTTATACTGTCTTCTTATTTTATCATGCATTGCCACATCTAATGCTTTTTTGAAATGAATAGGATACTAGGAAGTCTAACCCAACCAGTTTGTGGTTAATATTCATGCATAACTTCCTTTGCTTTGGTCTTGCTCACAATAAGCTTGCAGGTAAATTTAGGGGCCTCTGACAAGAGTGTGTGAACTACTAGTTCTAGTAGTGCCTTATGGACATAAAATTTTTGTGAGTTTTAAATGCAGTTTTAATTCAACATGATAAGAGAACCGAAGTTTGAGCCCTCTGACAGCCTGCTCCCAAGCCACTCAAATATTAATGAAATTTCAATGTAACAACCACCAATCATCAGAATATGACCAGCATGATGTTTCCACACACGACTCTGACTGGTATTAAGCATAATCAAAAGAGAGGTAACAAATTTTAAGTATTTTTAGGAAAGAGCAGAATGATTTTGTGGCACAGGTCCTTAACACAGCATGGAACAGGTCTTTTTGTGGCTTTACAAACTGATACACATCATCAGATCCTCTCCCTCCTACCTCCCAAACTAAGTAAATGATTTTTACCTGGATTCTTCAGACACTTGAGAGATTACATTGCAAACAAACTTAGGACCTGGAAAAAGAAAAGTTTCTATTTATTGAATTGAAATAATCTAAATCATAGAATCACAGAATGGTTTGGGTTGGAAAGGACCTTAAGATCATCAAGTTCCAACCCCCCTGCCATGGACAGGAACACCTCACACTAAACCATGTCATCCAAGGCTCTGTCCAACCTGGCCTTGAACACTGACAGGGATGGAGCATTCACAGCTTCCCTGGGCAACCCATTCCAGTGCCTCACCACCCTCACAGTAAAGAACTTCTTTCCTTATATCCAATCTAAAATGGTAAAAATGGTAGGTTCTGCTCCACTGGCATAAATGAAAATCTCCATCCCCTTATCAAGAATTTGTATTGAAAATTTTATGTGCTGTTATATTCCCATTTCAGAAGACACGACACTTACAATTGCATACCAAAGAAACATAAAACCCATTATGAAGCAAACTTTCACCATGTGAGTATCTTTCCATAAGAAAGGTACCATCCACTCTCTTTTCTCAAAAACTGGTTAAAGAGAGAAATCTTTCTGGTAACTGCAACTGTAGAATTCAGTGGTAGAATGGGTAGACCAAAGACTTCTCTGAAGGTAAATGTTTTAAAATAAAGCATCATGCTTCATGTACAAATCCATCATACTTTGCAATTCACAGAGACAGTATGTTGGCAAAGGAAGCTTGGGAATCCCATGATTCTTACCATAGGTTGGACTGAAAATCAAGGGCAGAACTCAAGTGGGAGTGCTTGTAGTGAGAGCAACAACTTGTTGCCATGACCCCGGCCTCCAGGTGCACCAATGTCACAGAATACCAGCTAACTGAACTACTCAGAATAAATTTCTTAGCCCAGCTGGTAAGATGCAAGTTGAATATTCAGTTTCCAGAGACTACAATTAGCCAACAGGTAAATGATTACAGAGAATGCAACAATGATAATGTCAAATAGCAAAGAAGGAATGAGTACTGATCATATTCCTTTCTATGAACATGCACACGCACACACACACAAATGCTTCTTAAAGATGAAAGATTTAATTAAAGTCACTTGTTTAAAAGAGTATGAGGGCTTTGCTTTATGGATGACAGACATGGGTTGGTACGAGGGAAAAATTACATGACTGGATTGTTGCAGAGCCACAAGGTGAGGAGAAGGCGGAAGATGCATACTTGCTTCTTTGCAAACATTCTGGCTAGTATCTTGACTTCAAAACTTTCAAAAGATTCAGCTTTCTTTCAGGTATTTAAGAAAAACATTTTATTTCCTGTTATTTCACTTTTCTGTGAGCTACAATAAAAATCTGGGGGTCTCATTTTCATTCACCCATGAGTCCTTCCATACTACCTGGATACCACCATAACTGAGAATAAAGTCTCTAATATTCATTTTGTTTGATATAAAATAAACTCAGTTTTAATGTCCCAAGGTCTCAGGATTCCAAAACATAAACAACTGGTAGTCTTAAAGGAGACAAATCTCTAGTAACATACGCATCTTGTAAGCAACCTATTGCTAGGTGTTTTCCCTGGCATTATAAGCAATAGAGAATCATGCCTCCCAGGGGAATAAGGTCATAACATCTACATTAGTACATTTCTTAATTATTAACAATAATTTTATAATTTCATATCGTTTCATGATAATTTCCTCAAAAATGATGAGCTAATTATTCATTAGGTACTTAAAATATGTGAGGCACATGTACATTGTCAATATTTTGTCAGATAGAATATGTTGAGAAACTGCACCATTATATACTTATATCCTCTGTAACGTCAAGGTTTTGTCTCATTAATACCTCAGAAGATCTGCTCTTGCTTTTGGGATCATCTTAGATGTTTTGGTACTTGTCTTCTTTAGTGACATTTTCAGTTGAGTTACCTGACTATGGAGGAATTTTCATACATTAACTCACTTATGAATTTCTGCTTCACACTCTAAGAAATGAACTGGAAACTCTGAAGCTATAAGTAAAGAGCTTCAAAAACAAAACATTTTCAAAATCTATAAATATCAAATAGATAATGCAGTATTTGTGGAGTAATAATTGAATTACTTTTCCCAGAGATAAAATGCATTGATCTCACTGTTGAGGGAGGAATATTTGTGGGTTGGGAGGTGGTTTTTTTCCAAGTTGAAAAGGAAAGTAGCAATAGCTTTATATGAATATAAACTCAAATTTAAGTAAACTTATATAAACTTATTTGAGTAAACTCAAATACTTATATAAACTCAAATTTAAGTAAAAATAAGTTATAACATAGCCTACATTTGTGCCTCTGAAATACCATAAGTTTGGCTGCGTTAGTGGAAAACTTATCAGAATTACTTAGACAGGAATCTAGCATTGAACAGCTTCCTCAGTACCTCCAAAATACAGAAACACCAGTTAAATCTAGATATCTTTTGTCACAAAAAGTCATCATATTTTGCATTTCTCAGCACTCTTACTCATTTACCTTTATCCTTCAATCCATCTTTAAACCTCATTTTATATCTATGCTCATTTTTACTGACAAGTCTATTTAATACTACTAACAGGCAACTTGTTTTCCACAGACATTTTCAACTTACTCTTTTTTAAGACAAAAAATCATTTTTTGGTTGAGGAACACATAACTGGAAGGGATCTAGCAGATTAGTCGTGCAAGTAATGTCACAGAGAATTACTTTGTTAATTCCTTTACATACCAATGAAGTTCCATCTTACTCACCGCTATTTCAATTGGAAGACTTTTGCTAAGCTTCACACCACCAGCATTTTCCTTTTACTTTTCAGTCTAAAATTTATTTATGGTCAAGTGCATCCATTCATCATGTCAACACTGTCCTTGGTCTATTCATAAATATTATTAAACAGCCTTTTAAATTTTACTTTGTTAAGGTCAAGCAGCCATAATTTTTAAATTGTTACTCATGTGGTATTTTCTCAGTGTGAATAGTAAACATCTTCTTCGCTTCCAGTATTCCAGACTGGATTGCACTAGATCCTGTATAACACTATTAACATCCTTTCTATTTGGAAATTATCTCTTGCTATCTTGTACATTTTTTTATATATATATATATATATATATATATATACACACACACAACCCCCAAATCTACAAATCTGTTTGTAAAATTGTTCTGCAAATTACCTCTTTTCTTAATGGAGAGCAGACTAGCAACATATTTCAAAACACTAAGTACTAACAATTTTATGTCATGCATAAAAATTTATCCTTGTGTATATTCTACTTTTCTGGGTAAATTGTTAGGGTTTTTTTTAGAGCACTCCAGATTGACAGGTTCTATAAATGGGATAACCTGAAATATTTTACTTAGAAGTAACTACACTCAATGCCAAAATGATGAATGGCCATCTATAATAATACTCTAAAAACATGTTTTCAGAAGAGAAACACAGAAGGTAAAAAGAACAGTGCTGGACAATAAATGCAAGAAATTGAGCGAGTGAAGCCATCCTGCTGAAACCCACCATCCACAGAATGGAGCAGCACTGTGCCACTGAGCAGCTGCTGTACTGCCTAATGAGTGTGTAAAAACCCAGTGAAACTCCAGCTACTTTTTCCTTTGTGGGTTGTGTGGTTTGTTGTCTTTCCCCACCCTCCCCAATAAAACCCAATGTCCAGAAATATTACCAGTACTAAAGAATCTGTTCATGACATCGTTTTACAAAGTTCCTAACAGACAGTGATTATTTTATTGTTGGATGTATTCTTTATTTTATTAATGATGAGAAGTAATCAATGGAATGCTAAAAAGAAACTTGTAAAAGAAATCTAGTCTGAAATCGGAATCTGTTGTTTGAAGCAAGTTCAGTGGTCATGGTAACACCAGTTGAAGATTGACTCTTACCCATTGTGAAATAGCCATGGCTCTTCTAAAAAGGTCACAATTTTTTCAAATATAGGCACCATGTTTTAAATTTTGTACATACAAAATACGTTCATGTCACTCAAATTACACAATGTGGCAGTGTTGTAAGTCTGAACATTATTGTCAATTAATGGCAGAGAAAAAGAGCCCAAAGCTCACGTAAGACTAATGACTGGGACGAATCTTGAAAAGAGACAAAAAGTATAAAACAACAGTTTCCCTGTTGTGTGTGGGTTTATGTGTGCATGTGTGAGAGTGCATATAACAAAACCTGTTTAAGTTCAGATATCAGCCCATCCATTTGTTCTCAGCTTCTTATCCAGTTTCATTGCTAAAGGCTTTGATTTTAACTGCATGTTAAAATGCAAATTCAAATCCCATAGAAACCATTAGTTAGTGTGTTGACTGGTTCAAACCAATCAAAATTGAGAATTTCTGCTGATGATCTTCCTTTCAATCTACTTGTCAGCTTCTGGGTATGTAGGATACTTGACTGTCTCAATTTTCTCCTTAACTTTATATGATGGGTAGAGGCCTGTTCTTCCTAATTTCCGATTGATGCCTTTTGAATAACCATCCCAGTGGTTTCCAGCTACTCCAATTACATCTCCAGGTTCCATAGGAATTTCATCTGCAGTTCTAGGATGGTGAGCATAAATAGCAATCTGGTTGTGGGCATTCTGTCCCCCAAAGTAGTAGATATCATCCAAAGAATGGAAATACGCTGAAGCATCTGGATGCAATGTCTGCATAATTTCATAGGCAACTCGACAAACCTTAGGAAACAAAGGAAAAGTCATAAATATTGTTTGTACCTGCAACATACCACAGGAGTCAGCAACCAATGTGTAACAAATTTCACAAGACAATCAAGGTTTGGAATGTCCAGATTAAAAAACAAAACCAAAACTGAATAAAACAAACATACGAAAAGGCACAAACTCTCCAAAACACAACTAAAAAAACCCAACCAAGCAACAAAAATAATCCAAAACACCCAAAACCCTGTATATCTCTAACAAGAAGCACAACATCTTGCAGCAGCATTTTCATGAGTACTCTGGTGATCAGATTCAGTAGATAAATAAAGCAGCTAAATAAAAAGATAAAAAATTAGAACAGCCTACTTTTCCTGAAGATTTGAAACATCTATATTAACACTTGCCACCCTGCTTTATAAAATTAATGATATGTAGCAAATCAAATGTAGATGCAAATTTGCTTTCCTTTTCTACTACTAATAAAAACTGTGTTTTACTTCCCTTTAAACATTTAGAACTTATGTTTTCAAAATTTATTCTGCAATAATGAGGCTTTGCATTTACTTTTCTAAGGAAAGCTCCAATTTTCACAATCGAGCAGTTCTAGAAATCCGAGGCTTTAAAACGTTGTTAATATTAGAACTGCTGCAGAATTATGACTGTTGGCAACTTGGAAGACACCTAAGTGAAACTAAATTCCAGCAGGATAATAACAATGTTGGTGAGAAGAAAGATGCATTTTGAAATGTCATTGTATAGCATTCTACAAAAGGAATTTTCTTCAGACTGAAAACCAGGTCCCCACATCAGAATCGTGTTGTGTGTCTCAGAATTGCTAGAAACACAAAAGGCTGCCACTATATTAAACAAAGCTCTTTTGAGCAACTGGCTAAAAAGCTCTTCTTTGTCAAGCATCTGATTTGAACACTGTGACCTTTCTGACTTCTAATCTACATTACTGAATCTTTTTCTGATTTTAAGTAAACTTGACAGAGCTTGATAAACTAACAATACAGTGGACTTCAATATGAGGAAGCATTTGAGATTTTTCATAACTTTCAGTCTACGTAAATATAGTAAAGCTTGATTTTACTTTTCTCCCTCTGAAGATATGGTGAATAGAACTTTGATCAGTCAACAAAGACATATTTGTACCTTCCTACCTTTGCGAGAGGCAGTCACTTTAAAAAAAAAAATGTAATAGATTTCCTTTTATCCCTTTCCATCTGATCTTTGAAATAACTTTTCAAAAGTACCTCTCAGAACATCAGGCTAAAGTTAATTATTTCGAAGTACTTGTTATACCGCATAATATAGAAATAAACTTGATTACCCATACACTGGCAAGAGATTATTTATTTTATAGCTTCTGTGACTGTTTTGATGTTTTCTTCTCTGTGTGTGTGTGTACTTCAGGAGGAGAATACACACAGACTTTCTGTAAGAGATTTTAAATCACTGCAGGAGAAATGCTTTTCTGGTGAGTGTCCTGCATATCTGACATAAAACGTACAATATCTCCTCTCATCTGGGTAACTAAACTGTAAGCTGCTGAGGGCAGCAGGCAAAGAATCCACATGCAGTATTGTAGCTAAAGTCAGCCTTCCCTTTTTTATTCACACATGCATTTATTTTGCAGCCTGTATACTTACACGTACAATGACTAATAAATTCTGGAAGGAAATGAGATTATGAAGACAAATATGTCAGGCAGAGGGAGCTACAATTTCATCTAAATGAAGACTGGAGAGACAAAAAAGCTTTTTGTTTTAATGTGCAATCTTAATTCTGCTCCTGTGTTACGATTTGTGTAACTACCATCTGGTTTTTCTATACTCCTCAATTAATATGATTTTGCTGAAATGCAGTGCCAATGTAGGTTGTTTCCCTTGACTTCACATCACTTGATAGGCCTAATTTCTTTTAACAGTATTGTAATGAAATACCTATCCTTAAGCTTCTATCAGTATTCATTTAGTTTTGGTAGCATAATAAGATTTAATACAAGGGACTTCATAAAGCACCTGATTCTATCCACATATACTATAATTTTCTCTTAATACCTCATAATGAAGTTTTGACTCTGTCTGGCAAGGAAAATAAAATGGAAAAAAGTCAGCATGCAATCGATTGAAGTCCAAAATCACACTGGAAATTAAGACTATATTCTTATCCTTACTTTCTCTTCATGCAGACTGGACAAAAGATACTCATTAACAGCCTCATTTTGCTTACATTCAATGCCAAAGTAATTACCAAATTGTTCATTTCACTGATGAAAGGACAGGGATAGTAGTTCAAATGTTAGAGATGAGAGGATCAAGTTTTACAACCATAAAAGAGAAATCTTTATGAACAGTGGGAAACCTTGCATCAGACCTTAGAAAAGCCCAATGTATATCAATTACATTGTTGCCTGACCAGTAAAACTGGTGTTATAAGATTTTTGCAGAGTTTGAATTATTAAAGCAGAAGAAATTGCCCAGAATAAATTAACTAGATGCTCGGACCAAATTCATAGTCCCAGCTATTGAAAGTAATGGTTTAGTACAGGATTTCCTAGACTTCAGTTGAACTTAATGCAACTCTGGAAATCCAAATACGTCATCCAGCAAACATGTCTAGTGTGAAATGCAGGGACACGCAGGAGACTGAAACTCAAAGATACCACGTACTTCAAAGGTACCCTCAAAGGAGGTTGCACCAGATGACCCCCAGAGGTCACGATCAACTAGTATCACCTTAACTATGTCAATAAACATGACTCCAACATGTACAATTCAATTTCAATATATTCTGTCCAAGCCATTTGTACCTGTATTTAAACACTTTTTTCCCCCTATGTTTATATGAAGAGTTCTAGTTAAAGCAAACATTTACCATTTTTAACAGTTATGTGAATATAATAATAGCAGAAAATGTTCTAGATTTCTTGTTAGGTTTTTATCCAAGACCGCATAACTCTTCCTGCAGAATATGAACTGCCTCTACGCCAACGCATGTGTGGAATGTAAGACAACCCCAGGTATCAGCTGATAATCACCCTTTTCACTGTGATACGCATTCAGTGGACATGCTTTAGCTGAATCAAGCATTATTATAAAAGTGAATGGCCCCTCACAAGCTTTTCTTAGTGAGGATTTTTACTTTGGAGTTTATTCATGTCTTGGTCTGACTTAGGCTATAGTAACCTAAGTATGCTATAAAATGTCATTTTCTTCACAGGGTTTAATAAACAATGAAAAAAAAATCTACCCACAAGCACGACTGTGGGATAAGAGGCTTTTCTATACTTTTCTGTTTGGCTGTCTTCTTGCTATGGTAATGCTATTAAGAATTCTGGCTGTCAAGGTCAATACATCACTGTATCAACCATATAACAATGTTAATATTATGCTTGTTACCTATCAAGTTGTCATGACAATGCAAGAGACAATTTACATTTGAGGTTATGGAAAAATTTGGGTTTGAAGTAAATTTTTACTTTCAGTTTTGTCTTCACTTCCATGTAACTGTGTAATCATGCGTGATCATAATCTATCACTATCTATAGTTGAATACTTTCCTAACCAAGAGTGTCACCTAAGAGCATATATGACAACGGCAGGTTAAAAAACATACACTTTGTTTGATTTTAATTGTATTTTGCCATACTTGAATTAGGTGGATCAGCGTATCAGTCCCAAAATACCGTTTTCCAATCTGAAACCAGCTTTTACAACAGCTTTTCATTATATATTAAATTATTATACAATATGACATAATAAACAAGAAAATGCCAACGATCACAACTATATGACTCCATTTTCTAATGGACTCCAACTTGCTTCATCAGACCGCCCAAGAAAGGATATGCTTGTAGGATATAATTATCTGCAACAGGAAGTCTGTACGGATTACAGTGGTCAGAATTCACATTTATGGAGCTGCCATAAATGCTAGAAATTGCTAGAAATGTAATTGACTGAAGAAAAATGTCTGCTTTCTTAATTCTTTTTCATTGTCACAGTCAACTAAAGCAACAGCAGACATTTTTGAACAGTAGTGGAGTGTAATGATGTGTAGAAATGGATAGACACAAGTTATATATTAACTTTATGCAAAATTATGAAGCGTTAAACACGTTTAAAATTGGGTTTACTTATTTTAAATGCCTTAACTAAGCTGCATAGAAATGGATGGATACAAGTCACACATTAACTTTATGCAAAACAAGGAACTCTTCCACATGTTTAATATAATTTCTTGCTCATTTCCAATGTCTTAATTAAGCCAGTAACTTCAGTGGAAAAGCAATCAACCCGTACTTACAGTCCTTTAAATGCTCACATACCATACTGAGCCTTTAATTCTTCCCTGAAGTTTTCATGAGAGACCACTGAGAATAAGGTAACATGAGCATGAAGAAAACTAAGATTTACAACTGGTACATACACTCTATATTGTATTTGCATTGCAGTTTACCTGGGATGAAAACGTACAGACCAGGAAGTCTGCCTGCGACAAGAAGTGAATATCCAGAATAACACCTCTTAGGGAATTTTCAGTATAACGGTTATGAAGTCCTGCTGACCAGGATATGGAGTTATCACTGATAAATTCATAATTTGGATACCTGTGAAAATACAAATCATGTTAACTGCAAAGTCTTTTGTTTTTTTAATTTCATTTTTTCTGAGGAAGCATCATTTATGCTGCAAGATAAGGGTGTTAATTTGCTTTGCATCTCTGCTTTACAGGGAATGCATTATAATTTTACTGAACACTCTGGAATGTTACTGCTGCTTCCAAGCATTTCCTCTCTTTATCCATAAATAAATAAATAAATAGACATTGTAAGTCTGAGACCTGACACTGTAAAAGAAGTAAAAAAATGTCAGGAAGTATATGTCACATTCTGCTAATTTTACTGATTTTTCAATGAAATAAACTCAGGTAACTTAATTTCCCTACTACTAAATAGAATATGGGATTATGTTCTTACTAGACTACATCTTATTACCATACTCTGTTAGATAATGATCATGACACTGTGCGAGAAAACTCAGTCACCTGTAAAAGGGATGAGCTAAATAAACAAATCTCAACTAACAACAAAAATATCTTTACAGTTATTAGGAGAAAAATTCTGCAATTTACTAACCAAAAGAAAATAAATGCAAAATTTCTTGGAAAATATTATAAACAAAATAGTGATATTTGCAGTCAAAATATTTTTATTTGAAATATGAATCCTTGGTTTATGTTATTTTCAAATAACATTACAAGTTTTTAACAGGAAACAATGAATTTTAAAATTAAATAAAAGTACTTTTAAAAAGTGTTGAAAAAGGATGGTCTTTCTCAAAACATTTGTATTCCTTTCCTGGGGAACTGAAATTTGAAATAAATTATGAAAAGTAGAAAAAATAATTAAGTTTTCAGTCAGCCTCCTACCAAAGGTAAGTTTTATATGAGAAATTCCAGGTACGTGTAACAAAGATGATAATTATATTGCTGCTACACAATAATTATATTTCAATCCTGAAGTGCAACTCATATGAGTAACTGCCAACTACAAAATTACAACTACAGGGCTAATTACAAAATAATTCAAATAAAATCTATTTTTCATATATACCACTTCATAGCAATTATAAATCAGTATCTCAGATAAGATAGTAAGGCAGCTAATATTACATTTTATGAATTAATCACTCATACGCTGTTTAATGAATTAAATAACACTAATGCTGGAGCAACAGTAACTTAGACCTGTAACTACATGCTTCAAAGCTTGACAATTCTATGCTGAATGTAGCTCAGAATAAGGTTTACACTCAAGAGTTACTGGAAAGATATTGAAGTTAGCATGCTCTTGTACACCACGCAGTGTGTGCATATGCTCTGGACATACAGTAGACATAATTATGACAACCTCTTAAAAGAACATGCCTAGCTTATTCCACTTTAATATTGAAATATAGCAAGTTTCTTTCATTTAACATTGTCTAGCTGCAACCACCAAATCAAGACATTTAATCTCAAGAGTGAATCAAGAACCCACATGGAAAACTTCCATATTTCAGGAAGAATTTACTTTCTCTTTACAGTGATCTTAAGAGAATTTTATGTTCTGTTAAATAATTATGTAAAATACATAATAATTATGTAAAAATAATAATTATTATTTTATGGTTATGTATGAGCAGAGAAACACCTGCTCTAACAAAAATAACGTATGTGTGGTAAATTTCCTAAAGATAGGATGACAACTTTAAAGAGCGCATCTGATCATTAATGTCAGGGGAAGTTCATGTTACATCAAAACCAAGACAAAACAAAAACACAAGGAAGAGAAGGTGGAAATACTCATCTGGAGTAACTGATTTGACCTCTTTTGCGAAATTATAGAAGCATATATAAGAAATAGTTTTTTCAGAATTAACTCTATCACAATGATAATTTTCTTTCTTATCTTTGCAGGTCTAAAATTAACATCAATATTTAATCAGCTCTTAAAATACAACAGATGACAACACAAGATTTGTGATACATTCTGTTTCCATTGTTTGAATTATATTAGTATGTTTTTAAAGAAAAAAGAGCAGGCCAAATGGAAATGTGTCATACTCTACTGTGTAAACAGCTGAGGAACAGAGATGGGCATCAGTGACACAAGTTCGAGGGGAGCAACACAAAGAATGTTTAACAGAAGATGTCATTTCTATCGACAGTGAATATACTGAAGATATCTGCACACCCTTTGCCAGTTTGTGGCATAAGGAATACTGGTAAAATTAGTAACTTCAGATTTTGAAAATCAGAACCCTGATGCTGAGTAAAGACAAAAGAACCATTCCTGAAGAATCTGATTTCCTACTAGCAAAAGATCAGTCTAACAGCTTCACAAAAGCAGCACACCAAAAAGTGCATCATACTGAATCTGTTAAAAAAACAAAACAAAACTGAAAACCCTCAAACTCAAACAATTATTCACACATCTTTGCATGCACGTATTTAATTTTTTTCTCCTTCTTCTGCAGTCTTTGAGATGCTTTTAAATTTGGTGTTCAATGACATTTTGTAAAGTTGAGCCAAATTCACTCAACCAACAGTTTCAGAACCCATTTCTTCCAAGCAATGATCCGAGCTTAGCATTTATTTACTCACGTATTTTAAGTTTTCAAACAAGCACTTTTATGCTGTGCCACTGTTGCGGCACAACTGTTACAGCTGAAACTAGGTCAGCCACACACACATATAGCACATACTGCTATATTCATGCTTAGGAAAAGAGGTTTCTTTTAAACATCCTAAAATGGGAGTATAATAGCAGCCATACTCAGTGTGACCAAAGAGTTCTAGTCCAGCATCCTGTCTCCAACACAGACTGAAAGCAGAGCATAAAGAAAAATACAGTAAAAGGCCAAACCTGTGTTCCTCTCAAGCTTAGCCTTATGTGGCCCACTGACTTCCCGCATCAGGCGAGGTTTAATTTTCCTTCCCACTCACTACAGTGCTTTAGATTCTATTTAAAGCTATTCTTACACAATGACTACAAAGAACAGACAAAATGAAACTCCTAAAGCTCTATAGTTAGCTCTTGCTTCCTTCTATTCCCTTTTCTGTCTGTATTTGTGTTGTGATTAATGTAATATATCTGTTATAAGCTTTTGGGATTTTTTTTTTTTGTAAGCAGAACACAGACATGATCCTATTACTATGATTCCTGAATGCATTGTAAATGAATAATAAATACCAAGATGTCATATTCTTAACTGACAGCATTACCTAAATAGAGTAGGATCCCTTCTAGCTTTCCAAAGAAATTACCCACACACTCTCTTCTATATACAGGAAAGGAGAAGACTGTGAAGATCAAACAAAACAGCATAATGCTGGTTTCTCTGTATCAGACTATATATACATAGCATATATCCTCAACATATCTAAAAAAAATATAAATCTAATTCTTCTAAAGCTACCGAATATATTCATGAAACTCATATTTAGGCCAGAAAGGAATTTTTTTTTTTTCTTTTTCCCCTTAGGAAAAGGGGAAAAGAAGAAATCAGAGCAAGGCAGGGAAGAGAGAGTTCAAAATCTTTCTTTCCATCCTGCAACTACCAGCCTCAGATACAAACCAAACACAGTTATGAGACTATTTCAAGTTCCAATTGGTTTTAGAAGCTGTTTAACTAGCCGTGTTAACTATATCTTATCTCTACACTGTTTAGCAGGTACAAACCAAGTCGAGTCCCATGCTCCAGCTCTCAATTTGCTACAACTGGGAAAGTGTCCAGAACAGGCAATGCAAATTTTCTTCCCTCTAAAGGAAGAGTGTGAGCATGTGTGTAAACAGATGGGTTAAGAAATAATGTGTTTGTTCAGGTCTTGCTCTACAATGGATTGAAAAATGTATGAGCTGTTCACCAGGCTGAAGAACTTTGAAGCTTTACTGAATTGTATGTATCAGACATACTATGATTCGGGGCAGGGACAGTTACAACAACTGAAATATAGATAGTACACACAGAGAAAAGACATTAACTTGCTATTGTGGAAGTAAATAGTGAAATACTGAGGGGGGGGGGGAGTTTTCATAAGTGCTAGAAAAAACAAGACCTCATAAAGGAGGAAAATTACTGCAAAAACACTGAAGAAGCAAAATACATATAACTTGACAGGTAAATATTTTAAAAGGAAGAATGTATTTTGTTGAATTTGAGTGCTTATTTACATGACAGAGACCTAAACAGATTAATACATAAACCAGAAAGGTATTAAATGTGGTTTCTTAAGAATCTGTTCACATGTTCAACTGCATTATTTTCAATACTTTGCCTTAAAGAGAGATGCTGCATATAATGCATGCTAGAAACATGTATACTAGAAATTCAAAAAATTATATTAAAAAACTATTAAATCAGCCAAAGAGCAAGCAATTTACACGATCCCTAACTTAGATATCACTTAGCTAAGAAAAATCATAGAATCATAGAATAGTTAGGGTTGGAAAGGACCTTAAGATCATCAAGTTCCAACCCCCTGCCATGGGCAGGGGCACCTCGCTCTAGAAATTGTCAAATGTTGGCTGACAAAAAACTCAACATGACCTGGCAGTGTATTCTCGCAGTTCAGAAATCAGCCGTGTCCTGGGCTGCACCTGCAGTCCTGCATTCAGCTCTGGGGGCCCCAACACAAGAGGGACGTGAACCTGCTCAAGCAAGTCCAGAAGACACAAAGATGATCAGAGGGCTGAAGCACCTCTGCTATGGAGTCATGCTGAGAGAGTTGGGCTTGCTCAGCCTAGAGAAGAGAAGGGTCTGGGGAGAACTTAGAGTAGCTTCCAGTACCTAAAGGGGGCCTACAAGAAGTCTGGAGAGTGACAGGACAAGGAGGAATGGATTCAGTCTGACAGACTGGAGATTTAGTTTAGGCATTAGGCAAAAATTCTTCTCTCTGAGTGTGGTGAAACACTGCACAGGTTGCCCAGAGAAGCTGTGACTGCCCCATCATTGGAAGTGTTCAAGGTCAGGTTGAACGGGGCTTGGAACAACCTGATCTGTTGGAAAGGGATTGGAACTGGGTGAGTTTAAGGTCCCTTCCAACCCAAACCATCTATGATTCTATTAAGTGCTTTAATCCCATAGTTATAAAAGCTGTTGAACTGTCTACCATGCTCCTCTCCTAATTCTGAAAATACGTTCACTTCTTTCTTCCTTTTGGAAAAGAAAACAAAAACCACTATGCATCGATAGTACTAACTCCACCACCATACTTGCAGTTGGTAGACATCTGAATGCGAGGGAAGTTTCTGAAACTTCAGTCAAAACATTTCTGTTTTCATGACTATGAATAGTTTGAAACACTTCTCTTAATAGAAACATGCCTATTCATGTGAATGTTGGCAAAATTTTAAATGCCAACAATGTTTGACAGCCAATCATTCTCATGTATAGACAGATATAATATCTAGCTAGTACTCACTAGTATTACAGCACCCAATAATGAATGCAACATAAGCTACTGTGGTACATTGTGACAGCCGTCTGTGTCAAAGCTTGGTAGTTCAGTGTGACTGGAACTTTTTTTGTCAGAAGTGTAATCTAATTTGTATTTTTCTTCACAAGAAGAGGATGAAAAGGTTCTTTATTCTAAAAACCTGACCTTAACCTGTCTTTAGATGCCTTTAAGTGCTGAAACATCAAACTGCATCTATGAAATCATGGGAAGTTTCAAATGCCTTCTGCTTGATCAAGCAACATGCAAGCAACTCTATGTTTACATAGGTAGCACATCTCATTATTCACAACACTAAAGTATACTGTGCTAAGGATTGAAAGCTGAACACAAAAAAAAAGCGTAACTAAGTTTGCTACAGCAATACTGAAATCTGTCATGTTACAAACAGTAATTAAAGTCATTTCAGGCAACGTAGATTAATTAAATATTGTAACCTCGTTTTTTTATTACTTGTCTTTTCATTGTTCAGATTTGCACTTTCAGATTTGCACTTTAAATGTTATGTTATCATAATTGTTTCTGTTATTGTTCTTGTCTCTACATATACAAAAAAGGAAGGATTCGATTGCCATCATCTGGAGTTGTGTGTATTCATTTAGTTTTTTCAAAACTCCATCATTTTGAACAGTAGCCATTTGTAGATATGAAAGAAAAATAGAAATAGCACAATCGAAACACACAGGCTTGCAATGCTCTACTACAAAATAATATTTTCCACTTACCTTATGCCAAAACCAATTTGTAATCCAGAATATAATCTTATATATTTTTCCAAGCATGTCTACCAAGAATAAAACAGTTAAAAAAGTTCCTACTTTGGAGTTACCTTCATTTTAAAATTTTAATTCCCTTGCTTTAATTAAAAAAAAAAACACACCCAAAGCATACATTTCTGTTCAAGGGAGAAAAAATTTTGGAAACAGAAATAGGTGCTATTGAGTAGACAGATAAATAAGTAGTACTCAAAAGGAAAATGTGCTAACTTGTGCTCAGTAATGAATACACTTCAATTCAATGCTTCTGATATAGATATCCAAGTTTCCACTGTCATGGCAATTAGCTTTTGTGAAATCGTTTATGTACCATAAGCACCATAACCCAAAAAAGAAACAGTTAAATATGGAACATTATTCTTGCATATGTGCTTACTTTCTTTTACTAAGCAGAAGGGTTTGCCATCTCAGTGGCACCTTGCAAGGCATGCAACTTAACAGTGAGTTTTTACATAAAAATACAGGCCATGTTAGGAGTAAATAAATGCACACTGTGCATTTCCAAGTTTGAACACAGCTATATTTTCTGTGACAAGCTGAGATATCCTATACCTAAGGTAGGTTGTAAACCCATGTTCTGGAGAGCTAGAAGAGGGCAAGAAGCAAATAAGGGACAGAGACAGTGTTACAGATTGAGAATCCTACATATATTTAAGGACAAACTTTAAAATTATTCAGCATGAAAGGTGAAAGTCTTCTAAATTCACTATATAGGAATCTTTCTGAAAAGGTCATCAAAAGGTTGTCAACCAGCTTACAAAACCTTCTCTGGCAACCTGCTTCAGCAGAGGGTTGGAAGAGATGATGTTAAGGTCCTTTCCAACCCTAACTATTCTATGATTCCATGAAATCCACAGGTCCCTTCCAACTCAATCCATTCTGTGATTATTTTTAATATCTATGTTCTATAGAAAGTTTGGTGTATTTATTATTTATATTTTTATTTTTATTTGCCCTTTACAGCATTACAGGTTTGTTTTTAAGTAGTCACAGGTATCTTGCTCTGCTCTTCTGGATTTTTAACGTTAAACTTTGAAAAGCATACTTGCAGAAAAAAAAATCATCCAAAATAAAAAAGAATGTCTCAGAGAAAAATCAGAATCACTGGAAGCTGAAATGCAATCTAATATATAAATTATAACCAAAATAAATTAATAGCTTAAAAAAAAAAACAAGCAAAAAAACCTTAAGAATTGTGCACACAATAGTCAGAAATTGTAAAGCTAACCAGAAGGCACAAACTGTAACACAAACATAGTTCATCTTACTTGGATTTTGCCTCTTGCAACAGTGAAGGGTCATCAGTAGCCAAATACACTCTTTTTTTATCAACATGCATTCTGCGAGCAAGAAGTTCAAACCGTTCCTCAACGTGTACCATATATTCTTCAATGGGATGAAATGCTGCTTCTGTTCCTACTTTGTCTGTCCTTCGAACATGAACACTGGAAAAAGGCAGAAACTCAGATTTCAATTTATAAATACAATTAATAATTGAGCAACTGAAATTTTAACTTTACATTTCATGCGTGCACTTCTAGAATGCATATTAAAATGAATCCCTACATAAAACAAGAAAGGATTAGATTCATTGATGTCCATCAAGACACACTGACAACATGAAGTTAGCTGTCAGTCTGTTCTTGAAAGCAATATAATAATCTTGCAAGGAAGGCAAAGGGTAACTGAAAGAAAAGAATGAAGGAGAGATAATTATAGCATACAAGATATTCTGTTTATGCAGAAGGTTATCTGGTGTCATTAGATAATGCTTCATAAATACAGTCCAAAAGCAAAATAGGAGTATTTGCATCATGGATATATTGTGACACAACCTGCAACGCAGGGTTTGAATGAAGGAAGTTAAATGCATCTTCCCCATTTGCTTGAAATCTAACATGTCTTCAATGGTGAAGTGGCTTACTGACTCAATGGTCAAAAGCCAACTAACTCTTGGACAGACCTGTTTTGTACTCCTACAGAAAGAAAGATTAAGCATTGAAGGCAAATTCTGGCAAAGGAAGCAGTGTTTGCAGACTCTAGTAGAAGTAACAACAACATTTTTCATGTTATATGACAATAAAACTTTTCTTCCACAAGCTGTTCTTTATTGCCTATAGATGCTTTCCTTTCTTCTCCCCATATGGACCTTTCCAATACATAGTTACTGATAAGAAACAGCAATAGTGAAAGCATCTGCAGGAAATGGAAAAGCACATACCATGTTTAGGTGCAGTCAACAATAAAATTAGTTGTGGATTGTGGCATATAAAATGCAGGCTTAGCCTTTTTTCCTCAAATGTAAAGGCTACAGGCACTTGAAAAGAAGACCCAGACAGAAAGGTGTCTGGAATACAAGCTGTAAGGCAATTACATGAATGAAATTCTGTATTACACTAGTAGCTATAGAAGGACATCAGTCAAATCATAGGTGGACAAGTATGCTGAAGAAGTACTTCTAATCAACTTGTATTATGCACAGTTAAAAAATAATAGCTTCACGTAGAAAGCACACCTTCTCCCCATAAAATGCTAGAGGCTCTTGAGTAACCATCATAAAACAGTTTGTCCTGAACACAAAGCACTATATATATATATTAAATATCACAGAGAGTTAAAAAGAAAACTAAATACCCACCCGATCACTGGATGTTTGAAACCAAGTTTCCTTGTGGCTTCCTCTATTTCTTTTTCTAACCAAGGCTGTGGACGTATCAAGTATTTCACAAACTGCGAGACCCACCACACAGCAGGATCCCCATGTACACGAATTAGCCTATCAGCCAGGTCTTCAGGGACAGCCAACGGTAAATAAGGTGGCCGTGGGTGTAAGCTGTCAACAATGGGAAGTTCCACCACCTGAACATCCTTATCATTAGCCTCACCTGTTTTAAAATACACACTAGGATGAGTCAAGGAGTTTATTAATAAGCTTTACCATTGGCAAGCAACATCCCAAACATATCAGCTAAACTATCTTCAAAAGAAGTACCTAACCCTTGCTCTACTTTTTCAAAACAGCATTAAAAAAATTAACTAGGCTTACATACAAACTGTATCTAACAATCCACTCCAGTAAAACAAAGCTGAAGATCCTTAATTTTTTACCAGCTTGTTATTAATAAAATATAAGAAGTGTTCCTGTTTATGTATTCATACTTTTTCATATACAACTACATTATTACTTTGTGCTAAGGCTCACTTGAAAAGACTTGTTATCTAAAATGCTTATAATTCAGTTACTTGTTTAAAAAATAAAGAAATATTTCAAGGCACAAGAAATTGTTAAAAAATAACTATACAGTCCTGCTTCAATTTTGAATACATTCTACTGCAGTAAATCTCAGCATAGACATCATTTGGACCACTGAATTAGCTTCTCTAGTGACAGAAGAGGAGAAAGGACAGAAAGAGACAATTCCTGTCTTGAAAAGGTGAAGATAAGCACCAAATTAAATAGATCAAGGAAAACAGCCAAGCACTAAACAAGCATGCGATTTACATATAGGTATGTTAAATACTAACTGAAGTGGAATATACAGATGTTTTAGATGGGACTTTCAAGGATCAGTAAACCACTAAACAGTCTTTATAAGAGTTCTTACAAATTACATGAACGTAAGTGTCTACATAGTTGATAATTCAAAGCTAGTTTCATATACTGTAATAAATTCTGATAGATTGACAACATAATACAAAGCACTGCAGTTTTGAAACATCAAACATTTCAGGTGAGACTTCTAGTGTGCTCATTTCTTCCAAAAGCGTATTTTCATTGTCTGCAGTGTTTATTGGCAAAGATAGCTAGTTGTCTGTTGAGTGCTCACCAGCCACGACAATAACCTGTTTTAAATATCTGCAAATGAAACTCATATAACTTTTGATTACCAGTTAAACCTAAAGAATGAAAAAATCAAACCAGAGCAAGAATAATGATTCTTATTTTAAGAACAGTTAAAAATCCCTAGGGTTAAAACACTTTTACATGCACTAAAAACAATTTCAATATAGTTATGGCAAAGTCCTAGAAATTTGACAAGCATATGCTGCAGTCATACATTGCCAGAATACTACATTAACACCAGTGAGCCTACTGAACTAGTCAAATTTCATCAGTAACTCTCTAAGAAATGGCTATTTAAATAAGGAATGTTTGCTGTGATCGGGAATATTTTCAATTAATTTTTAACAGATTTGGAATATCTGTCCCCACAGCTGTATCTATATGTTGATATGTCATCACTGCACTATATAACACTGCAGAGGGATCTTTTAGAATAATTTTCCATAGAATATGTACTGCAGGTATGGATGATACTTTTTCATTCAAGAAGCCAATTCATATTTTTACCATCTACTATAGTGCACCTACAGGAAAAGATTTAGTAAAAACTCATAAACCTAGTAAAAATACTGAGCATTTAAGTTTTCTTATAATAAGATGGATAATATTTTATCAGCATTTCTTAAGAAAGCTGCAATTAAGAAAAGAACCCTGAAACCAGAAAGTGCTAAACCTGGTGTAGGTGTCAAGTCAAGAAACATTCAGCTTGATATTGCATGAAAGAATGCTAGGAAGGAAAGAAAACCCAGCTGTTACAGCTGAAACCAGGACAAGGTTCCATCACCCTCAACTGAGAGTGGGGGAAGGAACAAGATGGTAAAAGAAGCAAGAGCAACCTTAGCCAAGAAAAGAAAAAAAAGACTCCAATCCTAAATTAGAGGAAGAAATTTGCTGCAGTTCTGAGAAGAAAAAGCAGAGATGCAAAGGTGCATATAAAAAGATGAATTTTTATCAAGTCTGGTATTACTGGCAATTTCTTAAACTTCATTCTATCACTGGAAAACTATGTTGTGTGAAAACAGCCGTTTGGAAAGTCTTGCCGTTGATGAAGCTGATTGAGGGACCTAACCCACTATTTGGCATTCTGGCCCTGAAAAGCACCCTATACATAGATCCATACTATCAATTTCCATAGTCTGTCTTAAGGCTTTGAAGAAAACAAGGTTGGACAGCAATAACTAGAAAAGCTCGTAGCATACAGCAAACTACACTGAAATACACCAAAATCACAAGAATACCAAAGACTATGGGGGAGGGAGAACAAACCAAATCAAAACAAATGTTTTAGCTTTCAGCTGTATGTGATATGTTGTTTGAATAGTAATGAAGCTGCAATACTTGCTGTGAATCAAAATCAGGAACAAACAAAATATACTTCATTGAGACAAAACAAGTAATTTGGTTGTGTAAAACTACCTACCAGGTCAAGTGTTAATGAGTGCACTTTGAGATAGGAAAAGCTACTTCCTGAGAAGGAACTCAAAACATCATATGGTTACTTCACAGAGCAGATTAAGAGCTTCTTACTTTGTAAATCTACACAGTGAGAGACCCAATATGGGGACTGTTACTGAAAGTATGGGTTACAAATAGTAAGTCATAAAATGAAATATTCACAAATACAGAGCAAAGAATGTGCTGTTAATACAACTAAAACATATGAAATGGTTACAGAAGCCCCTCATGCTTCAGAACCTTTGCCTGTTATTGTTGACAAAATAGTTCTGACACACAGAGTGTTGTGCTGAAAATATGCATATAATTACAAAAACCCAACCAAACAACTATCAATATGGTCATAGCTATTTTCAACAATATTCTATTTTGTTATCAGTTGATATAAAATTAGAAGATGGAAAAAGGTGTAAGCACTTAATGCAAACATACAAACTTCTGATAAAGCACAGCAATATGACACTACTGCTGAGAACATCTGTGCAAGCAATCGTGCAGATATGTGAACAATGCTAGGAAACGTTCTCACAACTTTCCAGCCTTTATTACCTTTATTATTGTCCTGAACAACAAAGAAAGAAAATGCTGTAAGTCTTCACTCACTTTAAAATGTATGAGCTAGCAGATGCAGTAAAAGGAAGACTTACAGCAACTGTTTGCTTTTGTACTGGACAAAACCAGTGAAGAGTGACTCTCTAGTAACCCGATGGAGTAAACAACCCGCTGCAACCGCCACATAGGCAAGTGACAGCTTTCTTACCCTACTGACCTTTTTTCCAGTTTTCGTTTTAACATTCCTACTAGGCAATGATCTTGTCCTATTTTCAACAGATACAGTTTAAAAAACTTTCATGGAAATCTTGGATAGCAGGGTTTTGGTTTAGTTACTCAGAAGTAAGTTGTAATTAAAATCAATGATACATTCGATACCCAAACCTCGGGGCAGATTGATAGGCAAAAACATTAAGTCATGTTCTTCACTGGTACGAATTGTAGCTGTTCAACTGAAGATAATGAAGTTGGGTTAAAAATACAGAATTATCTTTTTATCCAGACATTTCTTCAGTTTTAGCTATGTATTCTCTAAATTTTAAAATAGTTCAGCTCTTCCACTGCATTTTGTTAAATAATAGATAAGCCATAGAAGGTACTAATCCGTACTAATGCTTGTATCTCTTTCTCACACTGGTAGTTCAAAACACGGTATCACCATGTCAATGAGGTCCAATACCCTGCTTGCAGTAAGTCCAACTTTGACATTTGATCACAGAATTATTTAGGTTGGAAGATACCTCTAGAGCCATTTACCTACACTGCTATAGGTCGCTTACATTTCAGCAATACTTTAAACTACTTCTTCCAATGTGATTTACTTTGCCTCTACAGTTGCCAGCATTTGCCTCTATAATTCTATTTACAGCTTGTTTTAACTGGCATACTATTCCAGGTGCTATTTCTCAGTTTGGATTTACCTAAATAATTGTCCTCCAAAGTTCTGCAACTTTATCCATTTTCCCTTCACTGCATGTTTTTTTTTTAACAGTCAATGTACTGCAATATTGATAACACTCACTCCTTGATCACAACATACTCTGGAGGGAAAAATCACAGGCTGTAAACAAGTTTATTTTTACTTAGATGACCCATGCCAGTTGCACCACGTAGCTCTTACTCATCACCATTTTCTGACTATGTTCATCACTAACAGACCAGTAATACAGTTTCAATTTCCAAGTGTCCTAATGATTACTTTTTAAATACCGTGTTATAAAAGCTGTAATTTAGCCTCCCTGCAGTATCCCAATGTACTCGGAAGCTCACAGGACGTAGGTAATTTTTCATGATTTGGCATAATCTTACTGCCTATTTCTCAAATATTATCATTGTCCTCCTAATTCAAAGCCCATTTAGAAACTTTTTCTATTTATATCTTTCATATCGACTTCTTTGAAGCCTGAAAAACGCTTTTTGGCTTAAAATGATCTCTGGAATTTGTCATTTTGCCTTACCTTACTTCCTACCTTCTGAACATTGGATCAGATCTGCATTTGGATGGGTGTTTACTACTTTGCACAGCAAAATGTCAGCTTTGTTTCAAGTAACAGTCAATACTATTAGTTAATGTTAACTGAAGAGCCTGTTTAAGAACATAATTCATACTATAATTTCAAAATTCACCATCTAATTTCAAAGTATTATTTCAAGAAGTTGTCCTTCAAAGTATGCCAAGGAACATTAAGCTAAGGACATTCCTGTTGTGAAAATGAGAACTTCAATTTAATTTCTGTTTGTGTTGCTAGAAATATAACAATAAACTCAAATGAAAATGGAATAGCTTCACCACTTTTCTGTTTCTATAATATAGACTTCTTTAAGCTGGTATCAACTTGCATAGACTAATCACCACACTACTAAACTAAGCACTACAACCTGAAAGACTGTCAGCTCAGTTACTCAGCCAACTGAGTGAACAATTCTAAATTCAATCACACAAGCTATCTCAGAGTGCCAGGAACGCTGTTAGATTAGCACTGTATATGGTGAGAGGGGCTGTGCTGAATTCTCACAAGGCTCCTCATTGTGCTGCTGGCTACTGTTATGTATTGCAAAGACAACAGGCTCATAGTTTAAATTAAATTATATTTTAATGCTTTTCAAAGCAGACAAAAAGTGGAAACTATGCAAAGCTATGGTGTGTTATGCTATTCATGAATTGTCAACTAGTTCATAAGAAAGAAAAAGTATGCCTTTATCTGTTCTCTGCTGCAGACTGCATTTCCTTATTTCCTACTATATTTTGGAAAGTTCCAAACATTATTAAAGTATCCACGTAAGGACTTTACAAAATGGAATTAAAATGAGATAAAGAATCCTATTTTTCTTTTAAAGTAGTCAATGTAAAACAGAACTAGTAAATTTGGTGCAATTCAGTCTAAAAGAAACTGAAAATATAGGTAGTGTCCCATTTGTCATCCCAAGAGGCTGATTCTTGATGGCTTTGGTCAAATTCAGCCAACATTTATCTAATCTTCAGAACTTGTACCGAGTTAAGATAACAAAAGGAGCAAACAGAAAGGTACAGCATGATGACAAAATCTTGCTCTCACAAGAAACATGGCTAAAATAATTTTCTGCCAGAGATATTGTTTTATCAGCTTCCCCCTCCAAGAAATAAAACTTGACGATAGTCTTATTTCTGCTCCAGCAAAACTCCTAACTTTCAGAGCTCCTGAACTACCAACATGTCTTTCTAACACAAGATCCACTGATTTTCAATAGTATTTATTTTCCCATATCACTCTGGCTCTTTGAAAAGCCTACACATAATCAAAACCACAATGTAAAGATAAACAGTGCTTTATTGTCCCAATAAGTAATAAGATTACCATGAATGTTCTCCCTCTTGGACCTAATGAAAGCATGAACTGAGTTTATTGATTTCTGAATTTGAAATAGCTACATCTCTATCAGACTAAAACAGTAGCATCCACTGATGCATTTAGGGCCTTGAAACCTTTTTAAATAAGCTCAGATGAGCGGCATTATAAAGACCTACATTTCTGTTTCATTCTATTGGAAACCCATCACTTACTAGAAGCTTTTTAGGGCAATTGTCACCTCACTTTAAAAGAACATTAAAAAGTAATGATTTTTCCCATGCTCAATTGTTTAGATACCCAGCATGCCAGCTGGAAAGTTTACCAATGAAGTGTGATTGCACAAACTGACTCCATGTAAGTTAGTGAAGGCATTTTCAGCAGACTGTTAAACCAAGTAGAAATCAGGGAGGTTACTAGTAATTGATTTTTTGCTTTAATATTCAAACTGCTTTTGAACAATGCCCCATTTAATCTGAACAGTCTGTATGAAAGGGGTACATGTCTAAGAAGAGCTCCAGCTCCCTGGCTACCAGTTGCAAAGGCAATTATAAATGCAAAGGAGTTTTGCAATGATATACCAGTTTAGTCATTCATGAAAAGAGTAGCCAGAGTTGATGGTTTAGGGGTATCCTTATGTAAGGATAGCTGAAGTAACATAGGAAAATGTACAGAAAATAACTTTACAGCAATACTAAAGAAAATGTAGTTTTTTCTTATTATACTTGAAATAATTCTAACAAAGGTTAATCTGTATTTCGGTCTAATATTAAATACTGCACACCTGAAAATACTTCCAAATACTTGCTTTGAATATTAGGTTGTCTTTTCTAGAACAGAAGATAAACAGCTTGCTTTTATAATAAACCCTCTACAGCTGCAGGGACTTATCTGCAGGGACTGATCTCTGGCATGCATACGCTAGATGAACATATGTATGAACCCGTAACAAGCATGTATAAGCATGCAAAAAGCCAGGACCACTTAAATATGGTATTTTTGGACACCTAAAAGTTTCCAATGGGTCATGAGAATGGAGTTTAATTTTCAGAGCTGGCTGCCCAGGCATCTTGTAAAAGGGCTCCCAGGTTAGACAAGACATTTACTGTCTTTCTGATCTTTATAACTCAAGTTTATAACTCGAGCTCCCAATCTTGTCTTGTCCTAATTCGAATGCTTGGAATACTCTTCTTTCAATGAATTAGTAAAAACTCCTTCATATGCAAGTCCAGCTGGAACACAACCCTCAAGGTGCATGTAGACAAAGACATTTTAATTAGCCATGAATAAAACAGCAGAGATTAAACCTGCTATGCTGTTGGAAATACATAGCAGTGATGCACACCTCACCTTAACAGTGCATCAAAAAGAAACTAAGAGAAACAGGGACACATTCTACTTCATGTGGTCTATTAATATGAAAGGGGAAGAACAAGTGTAACCCTGCAGTAATGGAAAAGGAAATTTTTCTGATCTTCAGCCATACCATATATGCCCCTTTCCAAGTGGTATACCTGTCATCTGAAGACAGAATTTTGTATTTTCCAAAGCAAATAAGGGGAAAATTTAACAGAAGAATCAATAAAAACCAACTCATATATAAACATAACAGTTTTGTCCACAACTATCGTAGTAATAAAATATTATTAATTTGCACACTGTTAGAAACTTCAGACTACTGCTGTTTCTTACAGGAGTTATGGGCACTTGCAAACAAAATACCTGTGTTTTTGAGATTTGTCCCCAGATTTATGTAATGGCAGATAAAGGAAAACGGGTTCTAATGATTTCTGTACAAAACATGTTAGATGGTACTCATGGACATGTAATGTCAAAAATGTGATGCTATAGTAAAGGTTTTTTTTTTTTTCTTGGAATACTAAATATTTATTGTTTCATATTAAAGGTTAACAAAATACATGCATGTCCTCCGAAGTAGGTAGAAGACCAACGTAAGAAAATGCAGGTTTTCTAATTTCTTATCTCTTCACAACATTAGGAAGGAATCAGTGGTCTGAGGGCTTAAAGATTGAGAAATAGAAATATAAAATGGAAGAAATTATTTCTGCCCTAAAAGTCTTGGTATAGCTTTCAGTTATTTCATATGGAAATAGGCATACATTTGCCTACTTAGTTGATTCTTCACATCTAACAAAATATCTAGCAATAAAAGATCTTTTCAGTATGACATTCTAAGTTTACAAAATAGTAGCAGTGCTTCAACTTTCTCTAATCAAGAAATGTAGGGAAGTAAGTCCCTACTATTTTGAAAATAATTATTTCAGTGGACAGATTTATTAATGAATAAAAATCCCTTGTTCTAGGTTACCTTCATTCACTTGAACATACTTAAACAATTCTCACTGAACAATGCATATGCTATTCTGCTTATGGTCCTGGCCATGCATGGAACTATTATCAGCAGTCAACTGCATTTTATACAGACATCAAATATTACTCTAAATTAACAACAACATAAGGAGAATTCAGTCTGTAAAATGTTAAGATTTTTGAACATTATTGGATAGATATTGCAATTATATATACCAAACTTTAAAGAAATATATAGGTTCTTATCTCTACCTCTGGAAAATTTACTTAACAATGGATTCAATTAAAAGCAATTTATTCCATATTTATCTCCCATCCTATTAAAACATGCTTCCGACATTGAAAGCAACCTTTAAGAACAGCATTCCTTTATGAAGACCAGATTTAATGGAACTCCTTATACAATTAAATAAGAACCAATAGTATGCTTAGCCGATATGAATGGCTTAATCAGAATCAACATTCAATATTGGGGGCTTGATTATTTTGTGAAAGAGCAGACATGTATTTTATGAATAACTTATTATTATATGTACAAACAGTTTAGTTTGGCAGATTACTAATTGCAACTTTGTGTCACAAGTTGTAAAATGATATTGAAAGTATTGCTACAAAAGAGGAAAAAAACCCAACAAACACAAAAACCCAAACCTATTGAAAGACCAAAAGCAAACATTCTTCTATGTAAAAACAAAAAAAAATAAAGCTAGTTACAAGAAATTACTGCATCTCCAATTTCAGATCTGATTTCAGATCGTTAGATCTTTCACGCATAAGCAGAATGACAGTATACAGCTACCTGACTTCAATACTGATCACATTTAGCATTCTATGTGAAAAAGTTACCGCTACTTATATACTTCATATTTTTCTAAAAGAAATAATGTGAAAACAGCTGTGCAGAAAAGTGACCCACGTAGTTTTCTCCTTACACACTAAAAATGCAAAATATCGGCAAAACAACCACATCAACAATGGGGTTTTACCCTGAACTTGTGAGAGTGGGCAATAGAATTCAACTTGCTTTGTTCATGCAAACTTTTCTGCTTTTGGAAAGGCTGCCAAAATACAGGTCAAGAAGTCCATATCCTTATTTCAGAGATGTAACCAAACACCCAGTCAGACTGGTTTTGAACCACAAACATGGAAAGGAAAAACCTTATTCTCACTGTACATAAATTGACCTACCCAGTTCTTTTAGTATCACCATTTAAACAGGCACTCTCTAATACTGAAACTGAAATCCTGAAAAGCAGATGTTAATCATACTCTAAGTTTAAGCACAAGTTTTTAGGCCAACATGTTAATACTGTAATGACTGCTGGATGTGCTTCCACACAGTTCAGAGTTGTTCTTTCCCATTATTTGGTCTTTATCAACACAGACCTTTATCTGCATCTTATTTGCAGTCACTACTGCAAGAGCCTTCTGTAGCTCTTCATAAGGAATCTTCACCTTCACTAAACACATTCTATCTCTTTGCCAAATCATACGTGAATATGTTGAAGCCCAAAGTTTGCATCATTCTCTGCTGCTGACTTACTTTAATGAGTATTACTCATTAATTTCTACTCTTTCCCTCTGAAGTCTGTTTTAACCCAATTTTATATACATCAGGAGCTTCTATCTGATGGTAGTTTATATCAGGGGAAGCCTTCTGAAGTGCTGTCTTGAAAAGCAAAATATTAAATGAACTCAGTCTTCCCTACCCACGTATTTTTTGTCTCTCAAATAAATCCACAAAATGAATGAGATGTAATTTCCTTCTATAAAACTCTCGTTTGCTCTTCTCCACTGCAACATATTGTAATGGTTATCTCCTAAATTGATTCTTTATTATTATTTCTGTCAATTTGTCCAATACCGAGCCTGTGATTTGCTGGAACCCTTTCTGAAAATTGATATTCCTTCAGCCCCATTCCATTATTCTGTAGAACAGCAATTATAAACAAGTAACAAATATAAACAAAATGCTTTGTTGCCAAATGCTTTCAGTAACACTTGTTTGAGAAAGAGCATCCAAAGTGTCCCTTATGAAGAAAGATTCCAGCATGGGAGCCTCCCAAAGATGTTTTATAATGAACACAGATATGAAAGATTTTTATAGGTTGTACTACAGTCATGTCTTCTTTTAGCGCTCATTTCATGTCTTGATCATCTCTTGGCCCTCCAGATTTTCTGGCAGGCTTCCTTATTCTGATGTGCCTGAAAAAGGATTTATTATCAGTCTTTTTGCCTTTAGCAAGCTTTTCCTCAAAAATCTCTTTTCACCTTCCTTACGATTTAATTTGCTAGGAATTTTATTCTTTTTCTCATTTATACAAAATTTATTTGGGGTTTTGTGGGGTTTTGTGGTCTTATTATTTTGTTTGTTTGTTTTAAAGGCATTTTAACAGTAGCAAGCAACTTCATGAAGTTTGCCTTTAAAGAATATGGGGGGGGTATGAGTTTGTCTGTGTGTTATGTAATCTCCATGCTGTGTGCAAGCATTTAGTCCCTTTTTACAAGCAGCCTAAGTAGCTCACTTTTTAACACAAAAAATTGTAAGGGATTGTTTGAATTCCTTTCATTTATCAAAATATTTGTTATTTTAAGCAGACATGGCTATACCTTGCTGCATGACATCATCTCTTCTTACACAAATTCCTGTGAGTACTCAAGCATCCTGTAAGTTTCTGATATACTGATCTGGCTACACACACTTCCAATCAGGAATTTTGGCCTCCCATGCTATTTACAGACTTCTGTTTCTGGCATGTTCTTACACCCCTAGGAGAAAATGCTGCTCCACAACAAGAGCAGAACTTCAAGCTGAAGGCAGAAAAAATCTATACTATCAGTGAAAGATGCAGTTTTGTTTCCCTCCCATTTTTTCTCAGTTTCACCTCTCTGTCTGGAAGAGAGTTCTTTGTTTCTGAGGCCTGTGGAATGCACACACAGCATATAACCTTATAAATGATACACAGTGTCCTAAACTGAGAACTCCCTACCCTCATGCAAGCTAAATTTGATTTATTTAAATTCTTCTTACTATGATTTCTAAGATGAAAAGATAACTTTTCTATTTTCTCTTAGATAAATGGATGGACATTTTAGATTTTTTTCCTCTAAGTTCATTTATCTGGTTTCTCTGATTTAGTCTTCCCATCTAAATAAACTTCCACTGGAGCTAGAAAGTGTTGAAGACTGGTATACCAATTAAGCCAGCCAAATGTCCTAACACATTTCCCCTGGAACATGTCAGATGGAAAGTAACACAATCATAGGAGTGAGTTGCATCCAAGAAGTTAAAATTCAGTATCTTCACTTGCATAAGGAACTGCAATTTAACATGTTGAGATGGCATTCACAGATATGTAATGACAAGAAATATAAGACTATGTGAGAAAGATTCTTTGAACACTAAATCATTATTGTGAGACCTCACTTAGAGTATTGTGTAGTTTGGTGTCCTCAACATAAAAAGGACATGGAACTGTTGGAACAAAGCCACAAGGATGATCAGGGGACTGGAGCACCTCCCTTATGGAGATATAGGCTGAGAAAGTTGGGGCCATTCACCCTGGAGAAGAGAAGGCTGCGCAGAGACCTCATAGCAGCCTTCCAGTATCTGAAAGGGACCTGTAAGTATAGTGGAGAGGGACTCTTCATTAGGGACTATAGTGACAGGACAAGGGGTAACGGGTTAAGGCTTAAACAGGGGAAGTTTAGATTGGATATAAGGAAGAAGTTCTTTACTGTAAGGGTGGTGAGGCACTGGAATGGGTTGCCCAGGGAAGTTGTGACTGCTCCATCCCTGGCAGTGTTCAAGGCCAGGTTGGACAGAGCCTTGGGTGATATGGTTTAGTGGGAGGTACCCCAGCCCAAGGCAGGGGGGTTGGAACTGGATGATCTTAAGGTCCTTTCCAACCCTAAGTGTTCTATGATTCTATGATTATTGATTCAGACAATATTTTAATAAAGGTAAATCCTGCACTTATCTCTTACGTTTTGCATTGTTTGAAGAGGGTTTAAGCAATTTTCATAAAAGTTAATGGTGTAAACAATAATAGCAGTTAAAAAATTGCATTCTTCAGTAAAACGCATTTTCTAACTTGACTTCTTAAGCACTTACATTTTCGATCCATAGCTAACACCAAAATCTTGCAACAGCTATTACTATCCACAACTACAGCTGGAAATATTCATTACGTCTCAAGCTTATGCTAATAAATGGGTGTTACATAACTTTAAAATTCTTGTAATTCTGTTGAATTATTATTCAGCAATATGCTGCCAGACAGTGCTATTATGGAGTAAAGAATGTTTCCATTCTAATCTTATTTTCTCCTTTATCCTTCTAGTGTTTCATCCCAGAAATAGGGGAAAATGAGGGTGGTGTTTTAAGATGGGATAATCCTAATTGCGATGCTGGCCATTAAATTCGCTGGAAAGTGATCCTCAGTCTTAAGGTCACAGAAGTGCACAAAGTGTATTTTAACATAAAAATTAATGCTGAACAATGGCTAATTACTGCAACAATCTAGATGACTGAGCCTAAAAAAAGAAAGATAGCAGGAAATGAAGTGCTGCTACTGTAATGCAGGTTTCAACAACCAAATATACCATCTATAATAATAAAAAAGCTAACTTTTTATGTTTTCTTTATAAGGTATGTATTCTTGAAATTCATACTAGATTCATAACCAAAAAAAGGACAGGGATAAGACTTCTTTGCCACAACATTATCTTCCCAGCAGTGGTAAGAAATTCACACCACAGAAGCACCTTGCTGTATGTTTTTCAGTTTTCAGTCTCTTGTTCATTTTTGATATAGCGTGATGTTTTTAATGCATGGAAACATATACAAGGCTGACACTGCAAATAATATTATAACATACAAAGAATGAGTAACACCAAGTTAATTATGCACTGTTAAGGAGATAGCTAAAACCTGTATGTTGATACAGCATTTAATTTAATGTTATGGTATCATCTAGGCATTTTCTAACACTTCTTTTGCCTGTAGTCCCTTCAAACCAGAAGTCCTTCAAGATTTCTTTTTTCTTCTCAGATCTCTGAATGGAACAATGCTGTTCTTTTTCAAAAACCTACTTCTGTATTTTACTACTTGATCCTACTTCCCACCAGGTACAGAAATGACTTTCGCAAGTATCTTCATTTCTCTGCTATGTCTGCAATAAATGCCAGGCTATTAAGCAGCAGGATGGGATTGTAACTGAATATCTTTGCTGTATACTGTATTTAAAAATCAAGCCAAGAATTAAATGTCTTCATGCATGTTTCACTAGCTATAAAATTGCTCACCCTGCTAATATCTTCTGCTGTGTCTCTTATTGGTCCTAATTCTGCAAGATTTTACAACCTATAATACTATCTCCCTTGAAAATACTTGTCGCAACAAGGCTTTTAGGAGCTTCTCTAACAGACAATTACAGAAGACACCATTTTCCAATTTTCAGGCAGTAAGGCCATACTGGACAGTCTTGGGCTACATAGTCTAGTGTGAGGCATCCCTGCCCATGGCAGGGGATTGGAACTAGATGATCTTAAGGTCCTTTCCAACCCTAACTATTCTATGATTCTATGATCATAGAAATGTAGCTATAACAGTAACTAATAAATTATTAAGGTGAACTCTAAATATTTCTTTTCTGATTTTTGACAGACATTTTTATAACTATCAAAAAGCTATTGCAAGAATTGTAAAATAGTTAAAAAAAACACAACGTAGTTTGGGGCTACAATTTAATTTACTTTCGGACTAGAGGAAGTCTGGATGCCTCACTGCTACTCCAGTGGGTAGATTATCTATAGAAGTTTATCATTCTTAAAGAAGGACAAAGGGGGGAAAAAACCACAGGGATATATTTAACAGTTTTCTGCTTATTACACATAAATATTGGAACTGAGTTCAATTACATCACCAGGTATTTTCTAAACACAACTTTCTTTACAGTTTGGTATTTTTTTTTACATATATGAAAGGAACTTACCTTTGCAGAAACTATTTTCTATGTGAATAAAAGTTTATCAGTCCACAGAAGGGGAAAAAACCTACATTCTCTATCCACAGTTCAAAACAGGATCACAATGGGTGTTTTAACCTACATATAAAGCTACCCCAAAGGATGCTGTTCAGTTTCTCTGAGATCCAGAAAGCATCAACTTATATTTCATAAAGAATGCAAATTCCACAGAAAGCAACACTAAATTCTCACTTAAAATGATAAAAAAATGTTGTGTACCTACCACTTGATCTAAGAAGTGGTAAAGCTGGGAAAGACGTACAGTGCTGTACATCTGGGCTCCTGGTGATAACATTAGCATAAACATGGGACAATAAAAAAAAATTATAAATTAAAAGAAATCAATTTCTTTTACATATGTCTCATGGTGCATAACTCCTAACAGGAAAGGATGTAATTACTTTTGGAATATACTGAAACCTTTGCCCCATTACCCTCTGTGTGCTTTTGAATTCACCTCTATCCGTTTAATTTTTATTAGAGTATTTTGCAAGCAGAATATTTTTTACTCAAAGACTTCTAATCAGAAGTGGATTTCAAAATGTTCCAAAGCACCTTGACTTGAAAATTAATTTTTAGCCATTAGAAAAGATCTTTTTCAGAATTTATAACCATCTCTAACTCATGACAGATTTGCAATGACCTCAAAGTAGGCTCAATAACACAAATCAATCTCTCTCCCTCTTCATCCTATCTCTTTATGTAAAGTGAAAGATCAGCTGCTTAAATGAATTTGATTTCCATTTGTCTGTACGACTTAGCTTCTTTTATTCCACTAACGGTTTTGTGCATGAAGTTAAGCACTGATCTAATAGCTGAAAGCTAAAAAGGATTGCCATGTGCTCAAAGACAACATCTGGCTCTTTAGTTACACCTTGTGTTTCTTTCCATGGATTGACTCACCTCACTCAAAAAAGTAAAATATATGTAAAAAAAAAGTTTACTTATTTTTCCTTTTGTTTTTCTGCTGTTCCAATCTCTTGAGCAACAGTGGGTAAACGACTGTTTAACATAAATGGCTCTGCTTGTGCTCATACAAGGAATAGCCACTCCGCTGCTGATGGCTCTATTCACCCTTCCTATCCTAGCCTACTCACTGTATACCAAACTGCAGCTTCAACTGGGTTACTGAAACCACGATAACTTTCCATACCACATGTGAAAAATATTAAAAGGGAGATAAACCACAGTTTTCATGAACACGTGTAATCTTGATGAAGGAGAATCCATCATATTCCCTGAATAAACTGTTACAGTAGTCAGCCAATCTTTCTGTATAAAAACAGACCTTATCTCCAATCTTAACTGTTCAGCTACCTGCTTTTGTCTAAAAGTAGGACTTTTTGCCATATAGAAATGCCTATAAAATGTGCCAGAACTAGCTTTTTAAACTTGCTTCATTTCTAAATTGAATTATGCTCTTTAATTTGTTACTGTAAACTAGACTTTTCTGGCCTTGAATCAGTGTAGTCCTTTCTGAGAACCCTTTCATGCTTACCAATACCCATTCTGAAGGCCAGATAATGAAACTAAACAGTGTGCTGCTGCCTGGCCATTGCTCTGCAAGGTGAAATAAACTTTCTGATACTTTTAATAACCCACCACTTAGATACAAATAAGGATCACACTTTGCTCTCAAAACCAAGACTTATGCCATTAGAATTCTAATGTCTTTTTAAGAGCTATCAGTTATCATTTTCTAAATATTCTTTTCATGTCTTCATACAGAGCATCTTACAAAGCACCTTCACAGAAAAAGGTCTACACAGTATTAGTAGCTTGATTTCAAGATTAACAGAACTGAAACAAAGCGAAAACACAAGCCAAATTTTGTACTGTTCTCTCAAATCATTATTCCCCATTATGCTTCATAGTAACCGAAATTTGCTTGAATTAAAATTTAAATAATGAAAGTCAGCATATAAAAAAAAATAAATTAAAAATCAGAAGTAGAAATGAATCCATTTTTTCTGCAAGGTTTTATACAGAAGAGTGAGATACAAGACCAAAACATTCATACAATTACATGAAAGCTAAAGGGGGTTTTATGCTCATACTAAATATTCATGTGATTTACATAAAAGGAAAAACACTGTCAAGGAAGATCTAGTTCATGGAATGAAACTTATTTATTGCAGTTAATTCTGCAGAACTCTTTATGGCTTGAATGTGGAGTTTTGATTTAGTCCTGATTACTGTTGCCTGATTGGCTTTAATAAATTAAAAATTTAGATTGTGTACCCATAGTATTGTTTCTTTAATTATACATATAAACAGTTCATATTTTAAGATTATAGTTTAATGAACACTTAAAAGCTAGCGCTACCACCAAATGAAGAGCTCTGTCATTTTTAACCCTCTGGGCACCCCTGCCCTAAAAGCATTTATTCATGAAACCATGGCTAGAGGCAGCAAAGTTGCCTCTACATGGCTAGAGGCAGCAAAGCATGCAAAGCAACTGCAGGAAACTGTTTCAGGTTTCTTTTTTGACTTATCTTTCATCTTCCTGGTTTGCATGACTATGGGGAAGGTGCACACTTACATAAAACACATAGATGGCTTCTTTACCACCACATCCCTTCATTGCCCATCATGAAATACAGATATGACTTCTAACCATATATTAATCTGTCCTTTCTCCTGATCTGTTTTGTTTTTTCCATTTATTAACTGGTTCAGGTTTTTTTTATCTAGCTGTTTTATAGTCTTCCTTCAGTGTATTATTGGGGAATGCCACCAGGACATCATAAATCAGCAAGTGAATAAAGACACAAAGAGGCCTACACTGCTTTAGCATGTTGCAATGATAACAGAACATTACGACCTGGCAATTAAAAATATTCATGCTTGACATAGCTATTTAAAAGAAAATTAATTTAATGATAAATGTGTCTTCACAACTTCTCTGTATTTTGGTTATTACTAGAAAGCCATACATGCTTGTTATAATAATTCTTACCTAGATTATAAATGAATAATTTGGCCAAAGGTATCAAAGAAAAATTAACAAGTAAATGACAATGCAGGCATGATATAATTGTAAAATTGAAAGGAACATGCATACAACCATCTCTTACTACGATTTTTTGTCTCTAGAATGACAGTATGAAAGGGAGTGAAACAAAAGAAAATGAAAAATCATGCCACAGTGTAAAATAACTGCTTTATTTGAAAAACCCTGCAATAAAATTCTAAATCTTTTAATACATTTAAGCTAGAAAACCAGAACTTGACTAGTAGGAGTACCATGTAAAACACAAAGAACAACTGCCAGAGATGACAAGGGATGAGTTGACCTCTAATACTCCACGCAGATGGGAACATGCTTACTGATCTTTCACTACTAGATTAATATTAGCTTCCTTTGTGAGCTCACAGCCCAGAAAGCCAACTGTATCCTGGGTGGCATCAAAAGGAGTGTGACCAGCAGGTCGAAGAAGGTGATCCTGACCCTCTACTCTGCTCTCGTGAGACCTCACTTGGAGTATTGTGTGCAGTTCTGGTGTCCTCAACATAAAAAGGACATGGAACTGTTGGAACAAGTCCAGAGGAGGGCCACGAGGATGATCAGAGGACTGGAGCACCTCCTGTATGAAGATAGGCTGAGAAAGTTGGGGAGAAGCCTGGAGAAGAGAAGAGAAGGCTGCGTGGAGACCTCAGAGCAGCCTTCCAGTATCTGAAGGGGACCTATAGGGATGCTGGAGAGGGACTCTTCATTAGGGACTACAGTGACAGGACAAGGGGTAATGGGTTAAAACTTAAACAGGGGAAGTTTTTGGATATAAGGAGGAAATTCTTTCCTGTTAGGGTGGTGAGGCACTGGAATGGGTTGCCCAGGGAGGTTGTGAATGCTCCATCCCTCGCAGTGTTCAAGGCCAGGTTGGACGAGTCCTTGGGTGATATGGTTTAGTGCGAGGTGTCCCTGCCCATGGCAGGGGGGTTGGAACTTGATGATCTTAAAGTCCTTTCCAACCCTAACTATTCTATGATTCTAGGATTCCTTATTAAAATTCACCTACTTCTGAAATCCCCAAAACATGCTGATTTTTTCTGAAACAGACAAGCTTAGCTTTTATGACTAGTTAAGAGATGACTGGACCAATAATAGTTTAAATATACATATATTTTCAGCTCATATAAGCCCCTTAATCCTTTGTAGAAGACATAAATATCTAAATTGTTTTACAGAAGACAGACTTCCAACACCTCAAACTTTTACATTGCTAATACAACTAAAATAGAAGTGTCAAGCAGAGGCAGCTTATTAAGAAGAAAGTAAGCGTACAGATTCAAACGATTTTTTCCAGGTAACATGATTTACTAATTTACTATCTCTGCAGGTCTACAAATTAAGTAATTTTTTTTAAATTATATAATTTTCTGACTTTTGGGCCTATTTCTGTAATTTACACTGGTATCTTGTTATAAGTATTTGCTTGCATGAGTATTTTTGATACATAATTAAAACCAACTTTCATTAAACTGTGTAGTAGTAAGATTTTGTTTATGAGAAATGGAAAATTATAAATCTTAATGCAATTTTATGTTCATTTTAAAAATCTAGAAAATACCATGATAATTTCAGATGTTGCAGATAAAAACCAAAAGTGTGGGTTTGCAGACAAACTGTTCCTAGTTACAGTTAAGAATTTCAGACTTATTTCTGTCTGTAAAGGTACAGGGAATAAAAAAATATATGGAAATTTAGAAAGACATAAAAAACATATAGAAATCTTCAATGGGACAGAATGTCTTTCAAATTTACTGGCAATTAAGTATCCAGTAAAGATTCGCACTGAAGTCACAGTGAAGCTAGTAACAGAGATTGACTGTTAATTTCATTCTTCTTTAGTGATCATGGCGTTGCAGAAGATCAGAATTTAACACGGCTTATACTGAGTGGCTACCCTGTAGGCTAACCATAGAAAGACTGGTTTTTGCAGCTGAATATCTTCTATCTCTAGAACATCAAAACTCAAATTAGCGGCATTCATTAATTCAAAAACTTGATCACATCAAAATTTTTCATGCATTCAGCCTAATTCCTGAATTAGAAACCAATAAAAAAAAAACCCAACCCCTCCAAAACCCCACAACTGTAGGGAGCCAGAAGGAAATATTTGTACTTTCATCAGCAAGAGCCCATATTGCAGGAAATCATGATCTATTTTAACAGATTTTTAGGAAAATACAGTCTTTTTAAGCCATGTGTGCAGAACTGCTCCAGAACACTCTTGTAACAGCTTATTATGCTAAATGCAAGGCTCACAAAACTGCCTGCAACTAAATTCTGTGGTCACATAGAGCAGTCTGCCCAGAACCATGCCCAGATGGCCGTTTCAGTTGCTAACTTTGCCAAACATGAATGCAACTTCAGCTGAAGTTTTCAATGTCTGTTTTCAATTTCTACTTATCTTTAAAAAACATTCAACCATTTAAAAAAAAAATTTTAAAATTCTCATTCATAAAACTTGCTAGAATTTTCAAATGAAAGTTTTGTAGCATCTTAAAAGTTTTGAAGAACTGATGTTACTTCAATGTGCAAACACTGTTTCAATGCATATGCACACAAGAATGCTTGCACAGCAATCTGTAAATTGGATTTTGTAAATCTGAAAAAGCTAATTTGAGATCTCTAAGACTTTAAGAGTTAAATTATTTAAGATACCGGACACATTGGGTATGCAGAGTCCTATAGAAAATACATAAGATTCTGATAGGTTCTATCAACCACACAGAGAGATGCAAGATTCATCACCATGTATGAGGATTCATATGTGTAACCAGAACAGGACGAACTGACCCCTTGTAGGAATTTCTCTTTGCCACTGCTTACCCATTATTTGCCGGCTGCTTTTGTACTTCCACCCTGTAGTTCTGGACAATGCCAGCTCATTAGGATAAGACCAGGTTATTATTAGTCATAATCAACACTTTGCACAGTTGAACTCATTTACTGAGTTTGTCCGAATCACACAGTTTACAGGTCAGGAGGACATCTGCTTCAAACTTCTGCTCAAAATAGGGTCAGCCATAAGATCAGAACAGGGCTTCAGCCAGATACATCTTGAAAGCCCCAAAGATGGAGACTGCACACACACTCTAGGGAACTTGTTTGGCTATATTCATCATTAAAAGGTTTTGGTTTTAATCAGCAATGTTCTTAGTGTAATATCTAAACAATGACTTGGAAATGGTCTTTACATCCACAGAAGACAAAGTACTAGCTTACTGAAGTATAGATGTGTGCTTGCTTGGGAAAGGCAAGTGCTGATTCTGCATTTTATCCTAACCTACAGTTCCCTACAACACTTTACCCTGCCCTGCCTTCCTCTAAATTCAACAAGATTACTGTATCTGAACCTTCTAACAAGGCACAAAAGTTAATTGAAGGTATATTGTGAAGTGGAAAAAATACTTGTTAAACCTTTTTCGAAGAGACAGCAGTGCAAACTGAGATCTGCCTGGCACACATATACAGTATGTTGGCGCAAGGAAATTTCTGTCAAGTTTAACTCTTGTTATGACTGGACTACAACAGGCCCTGGACTGAACTGTCCGCTGCATAAGTAATTCTTCTTCCTTTACCTACCCTCCAGGGCACACTTCCCCACTAAACTGCTGATCAGCCAGATAACAAAGATCCTCAAGTACAACTGCATCCAACATGAGTAAGAAATGCTACTGATTCTCTGGGAAAAAAAGGAATGAAACAAATGAAACAAATAACACACTGCTGTCAAAAAAGCACCTCAACAAACACTATCATACAACACAACTCCCAAGAATTTGCAATAGGAAGTAAAATAGCTAAAAAGCAATCATTCCAGGTAGTACAATAGTTGAAGATACAAACACTTCTACTACATGTAACTAGAAATTCTTGAATGGTATGAGTTCTGCCTATTTGAGAGCTTAACTAATTTTGGCAGTATTCAAAGCCAGGTTGGACAGGGCCTTGAGCAACCTGCTCTAGTGAAAGGTATCCCTGCCAGTGGCAGGGGGTTGGAGCTGGATGATCTTAAGGTCCTTTCCAAGCCAAACCATTCTGTGATTCTATAATTTAAGAAACTGTGAGAGGCACAATGACTACAGAATGACAAGTGAAACCTGAAACACTTGTCAGAACAGGCAGTTTTTCCCTGTCTAGAAACAGGTATGGGACTGGCCAAAGACAGAAAACAGATGAAGGAATGAACATCTACATTTTCATTTCTCAGCATTGATGTTAGTTTCAAAGCCCAGTGACCAGCTGAGAGTTCTGCAGAAATGAAGGAAGGGCAATATTGCTGTGACTCTAGGGCAGTCTCTGATGACTTATAAGATCTGGCTGTTCTTCCATGCCTCAAACTTCACACATCATCCAAAAATCTGTGAATCAGAGGTCGCCAGCAGAAGAGGAAGAATGAAGATTGGCAGCGGGGAACCAGTTTCTGTCAACCCAGAACTGAAAAGCCCTGTTTACTATCCAAACTGACAAACTGTTTATTGCCTCAATGGCACTGGGGTAGTACTGGTCTGCAAAAGTCATGCTGTAGCTCCCATAGTTCTAATGAGAACACTATGCTAAAATAACAACTCAGTGCACTGTGTCTTACTGATGAGTGTAATCTACAAAATCACCTATTGAAAATCCCTACAAATCTTTTAAATGTCCCAGTGAAAACCAAGTCACAGCTGTTGCTGCCAAATGCATCCTTCAGGACACACGGGAAAGAAATTCTTGAGTCTGTTCTTGAGTCTGTAGGGACAACTAACATAAATAATAAAAAGTATCAGTCCTTCTTATCTATCCTTAAGCAGAAAGTAACTGAGCCAAAATTCATTTCTGGGATAAGATTAATGTGCCACATGCTAACAATCAAAATTTGCATCAGTGCTGATAAATAAAACAGCTATAGCCTGGAAAGTGGCACAATATTTCCCTTGCTGTTTCCCACTCTAAATTGGTTTTGTGCATGGCATAGCCTGTTTTCTACCCAATGTTAGCTTACCTAGTCACCCAGTAGTTATTGTGTGGGCTGTAATTGTCAATAATACAAAATATTATTAAAATTAACATTCCATCTCTCTCACACCCTATTTTTTAATTGTGCTTTTCCCACCCTTTTATCAATGGAGACACCTCAATTTATCTTGTTTTGTATTTCTTTTGATCAACTGTGTCTTTCTAGCATTTATTGTAAGATTTATAACCTTCCACCAGTTACAGACCTAGAAAAAACAGGTATGCTGAACAAAAGAGGAAGAGTCAATAAAATCTGTTTTAAAAAGTTGACAATTGTTCACATAAAAAAATATCTGTATAGAAATTTAACTTTCTAAAATTCTTCCTATTATTTAACATAAACTGAGAGAAAAAAAGTTAGCATATTGCCAGCCATCTCCAAGTGTGCTGTATACCTACTCCGTTTTGACAACTATATGAAAATATTATAAATATATAGAAAAAAACTATAAAAAAAACCCCATGCAGATGTTAATAACTCTTCAAGACACTGACTGCAAGAATTCCATTAAAATTGATGCTGTTTACTCTGAGACAAAGCTATCTGATCCTCCAAACATGAATGTCCACCTAGTTATTGTAGCAAAATTCTTCAGCCTAGCATAAAAATTAACTTACTGATCTACAAATAAAACGATATTTATGATTGCCACTGTTTTCACAGCCTGAATTTTGAGTCAGTTCACTTTATATTAAAAACTATTTTAATCCTTTAATTATTTTTTTTGGTGTGTGAATGACTTTGATACCATTTTCATTATATTTCTCTTGCTTTATGTTTGAAACATTCAATATTCTTTTAATTTTTACCAACAACAGCCTCTATTTAATGTTCTCTTCCCATAAAAATGGGATTCATAACTGGCACATAACATAGCAGCAGTCTGCTAAGGGATTACAATTTAAATCTGAAATACAAAAATTTTGTACTAAAAAATCTCTGCCAAAGCAGATATCTTAATAAGAATATTAATTTTATTTCAATACAATGCAAAAATAAGACTTAAAAGATGCTTACATATACAGTTGGAGTCATAGTTATTATGCTTCACATAACATTAAAGAAAGAGGTATCAATATAATTCTACATGAATGAAGCTGCAAAAAGAAGATGGTATTATTTGAGTTATTAAATCTTACCTGACCAGTGGCCAGTGGTGGCACCTGATCTGTCAGTACATGTCTCACTTACAGGCCTAAATACAGTCTCCCAGCCACCGGTAGCATAGCGCCAGTTCTGAGACTCCAAAATGAGTGTTCTCTGAGTGCCATAAGCAATCATGAAGCAGTAGACTACATGATGAAGTTGACAACCATAGCCACAGCCTTTGTTGATATTACACACAAGTTTCTTAGCTTTGCTGCAATCCTTCGGGTTCTGTAAGCATGGATGAAAAAATGAAGCTGAAGAGAAGATATACACAAAAGCATACTTTTTTGGTGACAAACTGACACGTCATAAATCACAGAAGCCATCCTGCTATAATACATCTCATATTCAAATGGATGAGTAGGCTTCAGCTCCATTAAAATTTTATGTGAATTCTTCACTGTGCACATGAACAGTTATTGAACATACTTCACTATCCTAATGTAGAATAGAATACCTTCAAGATTTTAAATTACTTTCTCATTTGTAAATCTGTCAGAATAAGCTAACATTTGTGCTCAGAGTTCACATTTCATCAACATGATTCCCACTGTTGGAATGCTTTTTTCATTTAGCATTTCCCCAGGTTTGTTAGTTCTCTTTCAATGAGCATGCATGTCATACAACGAAAGGAAATTTCCACCTGTCTACAGGATTCAGAATAAAACCAATGCTTATTAATGAACTGCTTCCCCAGACTGACTACATACCAAATACAGAACACATACCTAAACAGAGTAATAAAAGGCAGTATTTTAATCTGCATGTACTCTTAATAAAATAATATACTGCTCTTCCAGAGTCTTGGAAACAACAACAAAGGAGGCAAATGTCTACATGATGTGAATGCTGTGTTTAAAAGTACAAACTAATAAATATTTTAGCTTTGTGGACAACATAACGTAACACACAGAAGTTTTTCTTTCTGTAAAATATACTACTTGACCGTACACAGTCTCGATGTCTCTAGGCATACTTCCACATTCCAAAAAGGTTATTTATAAAATCTCTAGGATGAGAAGTTAGATTTCAGTTAAGCTGCAAGAATACTGATATTTGAGCATTGGTATAAACTCGTTCCTCTCCCATCTAAACAACTTTAAATACCATTTTCTGTACATTTGCAACAAATCAGGTTTCTTCAAAACCCGACAATCACCATCTGGAGAGCTGAGATCTCTTCATCAAGTGATCTTAGACATAATCTAAATATTCGGAGTCCTAAAATACTTAATAAAAACTTTAATGTGCGCATTCAATTCTGAAAAGAAGGGAAGAATAGTTCAGATCTGGATGAAAAAAAGAAGAAATAAAAATAAAACAACAAGCCTCGCAACATGTTACTTCAGCATTTCTTTTTTCCACTTTAAGGAAAAAACATCTGATTCAAAGCCCAGATAGCAATGAAACCCAACAAATGAAATAAAATTTCTATTCTTAATTTTTGTTCCTCAGACCCATACTCCTGCTATCACAACCTAATGAATAACTTGAGCCTAAATCTAACAGGTATCTTGAAGGCTATTAGAAATCTACTTCCCACAGTCGTTTAGGAGACAAAGGTTTTTCTAGTATGGTTTGCAAGTTCACAAAGACAGAATTCCATGAAAAAGCATCTCTTCCCTAAATCTACAGAGACATTTACACCACTCAATGAAGTGCATTAATAAGCAGTGCAAGAAGAACCTTTTCCTGTTGTTAACTGTAAATGGGTAGAAAAGATTTAAGCTCAAAAGGGACAATAAGGTACATTGTTATGTTGGGATTTTTTTCACTGAAATATTAGGCTAATAACAAAATGTAAGAAGCTTCTTTCTGCCACAGAGAATTGTCAGCAGCAGACACAAGTGTTCAGTTGAGGGTTTTTGCTTATCTGGTTTACTTCCATTTTTGAAAGATGTGTCTACATGTTTTAACTTCTGGTTAATGATAATAATTCATACAGACTATCTTAGAAGAGTTTTAATACCATTGTGTGACGTACTGTAACTAGATTGTAAAAAGAATTATTATGGCCAAAAGGAAATCATTAGCAAAATATGTCTAAGACTTATTTTAGCTGGTACAGAAAAGACTGCATCCATGCTAGTAAACTTTCTAAACCTCTTAAAACAGGGCTGCTGCAAGCAGTAGATTTATGAAGAGTGTCTTGTGGTAAGGCTCAAACATAGCTGAAGAATTGCTTGGGAGAAAGCTACGATGTGAGTCAAAAACATGCCAGGAACTGCTCTAATAATTTAACATTTAGAATATCATGTTCCAGTGCCTGGGAACATTCCCTGTCATTGTTCAACTAAAATAAAAGTAGTTTAGGACTATTCCTTGGTCCCCATCTTCCACTTCTTTTGGTGCTCAAAGAACCTTCTTCTCCAGGGCTCTTGGCTAGCCTATTCACAGAGTTAGTAGGATCAGATAGGAAAATGTCAGAAGCACCATTTCAACGCCTCACCAACTTCCACTGCTTTTAAGTGTGCAGTTAGCCATCAAAACACATGACAATCTGGTAAAAGTAAACTCTGCTGCTTAACATGCATCTTACTATAAGAGAAATTACTGTACTGTTTGTAGATTTTAAAAAGTATAGAGAAATGTACTCTCATCCAATGAATCAAGACAGATTTGAGTGGAGTGGGCAAGCAAACTGCCACAAATTGCAAAGAAATCTCATAAACGCAAGATGATGCTCATGAACAAAAGTGTTCTTTTTCATATTTTCAATAAGAATTCATTCCTTAATGCTACACAGTGCACTGGAGAAGACAGTCACATCCAAATTCTGTGGAAAATTCCTCTTTTTTTTTTAGAGAGAATAATGTCAAGGAAAAGTGGTTTTCGTCCTACTTATCACAAACGTAATTCACGCCATCTATTTGTGATGCTACTTGTAATGGTTCCTCTCAATATTTGGTGAGGGGAGGAATAATTTCTTACAGCTGCTGGAAGAAAATTTTCTTCCTTGCCTAGCCAGAAATACTGCGTATTTGCTTTGAGAGGCATGAAGCTTTACCTGCCTCTAATGTTAATTCCTCTAGCTTGCACCTAGCCTCCTACAGTACACAAGCTTCAGCTTTAGGAACACATCCCAGCATGTAGCTGGACTAACCATTCTATGCTCCTCAATCCACTATATAAAAATTCTAGAGAAAACCTCATATAGACATCAGCAGTGATCACACTTTATTAAGGGGTTACCATCCTAACACCATACTTTCAGATCCTGAATTTACAGTAAAGATGGTTCAATACACAATGAACGAATCTGTTCATACAAACCAAAAGAGCCAGAGAAAAAAATCCACTGGACAAAATATTCAAATTACAGATACATTTAAATTTCAATCCACCAAAGACTTTCAGTAGGTAATTCAGAACTACTGAAATGCATACAGTAGTAAAACAGAAAAAGAAAGAAATGCATATTAAAATACAGACATTCCTGAGAACACACCAAAAGTGTAACTAAACCTCTCAATGAGTAGGGTTTGGGTTGCATGGGAGGGTGAACGGTTGGGCATAATCCTGCAACCAGTGAGGAGAGCTCCTGGGGGTTGTAAGAAATTTTTAGTTCAAGCCTGAAGTAGGCCAGTTATAGAAAAATTACTTGACAAAATGTGCTTTAAACACAGTTTAAATTTTTATTAACTATTTAAATGACATAATTTCCCAGGACAATTTGAGTCATTCTGGAAGTACCAAAACTAATCAAAGAAGTTTCCTATGCATTTTTAACTAGCAGATCCCTCCTGTGTGGATTCTTCACTGCTAAAGAAGGATAAGTGCAAACTGCTGTCGTCTCCAATGCCCAGAGCCTTTTTTGTTGTCATTTTAGGATGAGCACTTTTATTAAAAGTATATATCATTGATTTTAATGGGAAGGAGAGATCCTTTAAGGCTGAAAAAAGCGACGTGTTAGGTCACCAAAAATACTGAGAAATCCAGAAACCTCAGAATAAAGTCTTATAACCAACTTTCTTTTCTTTGCATACATACACAACCCCAAGTAAATAGCGTGAATATGGCAAACCGTAAGTATTTGATGATGATGCTGAGTACTTGGCAATCTCTCTCACCTGTTGATATTTTTAACCTTCAAAAATGAATAAAATATTTTGAGTTTTTTTACAATTGGAGGCAAAAATATTCTATTGCTATTGGGACACTGCATGCTGCTGAATCACTAACTTTCTAAAATAAAATAGTGCAAAAATAAGCACAAAAGGAAATCATCACACAATCATTTACTCTCTCTACCACTTCCAAAATATATAGCTCTCGTACCATAGGAGCCCCTGCCTGCCTTCTCTTGCACATTCTCTTCAATTGTTTGATAATGAGCATCGCTGAAAATAAGGTCTGTGGCTTAAATCTAAGCTCCTAGCTTTTTAAGTGTTGCTCTAACTACAGGGAACTAGCTAAATGTAGCCTCATTAAATCAAATTTATGGTAATGCCATCCAAATGAAGTAGCAGTCATCACTACTCACAATCATTCAGCTAAATGATTTCCCAGGGAGATGTCCCAAAATAATGCAGCTGTCACTGTTCAACATGTATCAGAAAGGAAACTATTCAGTACTTCTAGTCTTCACAACAAAAAAAAAAAAAAAAAACAGAAAAAAATATGTTCCTCATATTTCATTTTTTTCATGGAGTTGGGGGGAAGGATTGTTGAATTTTTTTATTTTCTTTTTTAACACACTTACATTATGAATAGTGGTGTGTATATATGTTATTTCAGACATGGACTGCTTTACATTGCATACTCACAGTCAGCCCTGTACTCTTCGAAATCCTGAAACCCACGCTGTAAAATAAGTCAACTTGACTCCCAAATGTATAGTCACAGACATATTCGTGTTTTGGATGATTACTTGCAACAATCAGAGCTCCAAAAGCTTATATCTGTCTCATAAGCATGTAAACAAGAGATAGGATCCTCATTTTTTTCCAGACAGAAAAAATGGGAATAAAAAAGAAAAGAGAGATGGCAGCAACTGTAATATGTGAATGGCCCATCTCAAAGACTGTAACTACTCATAAGAATGAATCAAACAAAGCAGTCATGAAATAGGGGACAAAGTGCAGTCAAAAATCAAAACAGATTATAAAAAGGAGCAAGAAATGGCAAACACACAGAGAAATGGCCTCTAGTTATCTTAGCGGGACTAGTACTTTCATGCATGAAATATGGAAGAACTGGTAAAAGACAAAGCCATTAAATTAAATGTCTAAGGAATTTTAAATCAGTCAAGCATAAAGACTTGACTTGGAATTCATAACTTGACTTGTCAAGAACCTAACCAAAATAAGCATGACTCCTGATAAGTGAAATTTAGTATTGATAACTAAATTTCAAGTAAGCATAGTGAAAGAAAATTACTAAAGTTTCAAAATTCAGCTGAAGTAAAAATCTCGGGCATCATTTTCAATAGCTCCATAGTGACATGAACTCAAGGGAGACAGATTATTAGCTAAGTAACACATTAGACTGCATAAAAAGCAAGATAAGAAAAATAATATATTGTGGTGCTATTGTATAAATCAATAGCCTATTGTCATTTATCTGCTAGTGGATGTTCGCTTCTAATGGCCTGGTGAGGAATTAGTGTCAAGGGAAGACATGAGGAAGAAAAAAATAAAGGATTATAAATTCTCACACATAAAGAATGATCAAAAATTTTAGGTAGGTTCAGCCTGAAAAGCGATTAATGAAAAGAAATACAGTAAGTATAAGAAAGAAAGAACAGTTTAGCGAGAGAAGCCTCATCACATTTCTGTTTCACATTTTAGGACAAAAACTGAGTATACAGTGCAGCTAATATGTTTCAAATAACCGAAGACATACAGAATAAACAGGGTTATATTATCTGTTTGTATAATACCCAAATAACTCTTTGTATATTGCTGCACATCTGCAAAACTGAAGAATTCAGTGCTATTTTTGGTGACCTGCAGAGTTACAATGCTAAAAATATTTATCAAAGCTAGAATTACATCTTTTTGGAAAACACGTATCACCATTCTTCAACTTAAAAGCTCAAAGGCCATTACTAAGGAAACACACATCCCTTCTGTATAGTTTCTAGATCCTTCCCTGTAAAAGTCATACTGAATTCAATGTGCAGTATTAATACCTTTATATATCTTTTAATTTCCATAATCAGTGCTGACTTTTGTTACTCATTGTAAGCACTCGGAGGTCCTTATGTTGAAGTAAAGTCCTTAACACTGTAAAACATTCTACAGGGAGACAAGCACTCTTCAGAAACACATACAAGCTTAGGTAAAACGACAGATGGGTACAGAAAAAAAAAAAGGAAAAGGTAGACAACAGTCATATTTAACAGAATGAAAAGTAGTTACGGTACACCATTGCCAAACAGTGACATGCCAAAGGAAAGAATGAGGAACAGTTCTCAAGAAGCACTTGAAGGAAGACAATAATGTCTCCTGCCTAATTTACTTGAAGGGTTTTTCCATAGAAGGGTGTCTGGTTTCCATTTAATAAGCAAAAAATGCATAGCTTGGTCATAGAGAGAAGGTTCCAGTAGCTGAACTGTGAAATGTGAAATAATGAACATCTGAGAAACAAATTTGGCTGTTTACACAAAGAAAAGACATTCAGGCTGACCATACAAAACAGAGCAGTGAGGTACACACATGCAAGGAAAATCAAACCAAGTACAAATAAAACAAGCTATATCAAATATCTTTTTGATCACTATGTAAATAGCTGCGTGCTTTCTTATATGAACTCAGGTCTCAAAACCTTCAGATCAAGTTTTATTTAAATTTTATAGACAGATACAAGCATATACATTAAAAAGGCTTTATACAGTCACAAATATGGGCATCTATGAGAAGTATTACACATATGTTGAAGCAGTGTAGATATGAGCAATATACTATACAAGCACTTCAGTTTTTCATGCTCATGTTTTTTAAAACAGGCTGCTTTTTTGGAAGTTTCATACAAGAACTTCAATTTTTCTATTTTTAACACTGTGCAAACATATGTATGCATTCTGACATGCTAAAGAACAAAAAATAGAAACCACGGACTTATCTTTTACAATAAAACAAAGAATCCAAACATTCTTGTTTCTTTTGTATGTAATTCATTTATATATAAACATACACTTAAACCTGTCATGTAATTAGTCTACTACCAGGATATAGCTAAGTGCTATATATATATTTTGATAAACTTAAACGTTTACCTTGATTTAAAAGCTCTATCCTCTTACCTGTAGATAAGTTATTCTCCTCTGTACCAAATCTGTTAGATCTTTGGCCTCTTTTTCTCGCCAATCTCCTGCTCCATCTGTTTGACTGAGGTAGTACAAGTCGGTCATTATCGATCTGTGAACAACCATGGAAAACAATCTCACCATTACTAAATTGGAGGATTAGATGAAATCAAAGACAAATTAAACAGATCTTTCAAATACAGCCTCAAAAACAATTTGTTCGTGCCACCTCCTACCCCGCAATTCCAACAGCAGCAAAGAAATACTGTCCTCCATTTAATGTATGTTTCATGCATATGAGTAATTATAGTGCTATGCCTGTATAGAACATAATATCACAAATGTCTTTACCACAGCTACAATAGTAATCCTTCTATTTTAATTAGTGAAAACTAACTACAAAATATTATTACAAGGTTTAGCAAACAGTACCTTCTACGGCACAGAGCTCCTGACTCTGGAAGAAAGTAAGCACTCTGCCTGCTTGGAATGACTGTATCCTACTAGTACTCATATGGCCAAATTACAAGTCTAGACTACACAAAGTGAATTTTGATAATTTTCTGGGGAAAAAAAATACAAAACCAGGGCAAACTATTCAAAATATATGTAAAAACATTAATGGCTGATCTACAAGCAACAGGCAGCCCAATTCAGAACCAGTAACTTCAGAGTTGGCTTGACAGACTGAGAATGTTTAAAGTTGATAAACATTTCCATGACAATGACAAAGGTTTAACTTTAAATTGGTTTTCTCAATTTGTTTATCTGAACTTCAGATGTTACAATTCTTTGCCTGAAATTCTTGAGAAGCCATAAGTTTGATCATTAGGAGGAGATGCAACTGAACAAAGGCACAGAAATTTGGCAAAGGGACAAAAAAAACAGTGAGAGGAAGACAAGCATATTTCCTAATGACCTTTCAAGTGGTGTTGTCAGTGAAGTAATACATGACCATTGCCAGCAGCACTTATTAGTACTGGAACCACAAATCTAGCTAGCTGAGGGTATCCCCCTTGTAAATAAGCCTAGCAAGTGAGAAAGGAGTGAACGACATATCTCCATTAGGTAACTGTTTCCAGTAACACAATATTTAAGCAGTAAATTCCGATATAAATCAAACTGGGTCACAGATATCTTTATCAGCAGAGTTATCGACAACCTTCTCTTGACAATAACTGGATTTATGGATCTGTATATTTCCATTCTTATACACTCATACTGGCTTTCATACCCATACTTCTGCACAGGATAACAGTACATGATCTACTCTTGCTGTACTAAACATTATATCCATCTTGTTCAGCAGCAGTGATGTTCACCTTTTGTCAATCAATTGGAAGCACCATATTTACATTCTAATCTCAAATCATGTAAAATGGATTTTCTTTTAGAAGGTAACTAAACTTGGAAATTCCAAGTATCATCACATAACTAGCTTCAAATCGCTATTAAAGACACTATGCAGAGAAACATGTAAACACAGTTTACGAACAATCAGAAAAGAATTAATGATGCAGTAGATCTAATACAATGGATTATATACAAATAACTGAAGAAATAAAGAATCTGTTCCTCTTAAAGCAGTGTTTTCCAATGTATAGAAAGCATTATAGGGTAGTAGGCAACTTAAAAAATGAAACCCATGCATTTTCTTGGGAGTTTAACTATATCGTTCTTCCCAATCAGGATGCAACTATGGCGGATGTTTAACAAGAATATATAAAATTCAGATATAAACATTAAAAAGGATAATAATAAAAAATCTTCCACTACCATTAAAAACAATCTTTTATTTAATAGAAATATATTTCTATGAAATATTGGCATAAAATAGCTGAAAATACAAAGCCAATTAAAAAAAAACAACCAAAAAACAACTCTCAGCAGTTAGGTAATTTTTCCTGTTTCTAAGGAAAAACACCTGTTGTCCAACTTTTATTTTTTACATTATTGGCCATGGTGACCATGACAAAACAAAGACATTAGGAAGGTATAAATAATTAGCTGTACAGATGAAATATAATTATTTTCCACCATCCCTAAGGCAAAAGAAATTATGAGAGAGTCCTTACACAGCCTCAGTGACTCAACCCTTTAGGGAAAGATAGCTTTGCTCAGGACAAATCATAAAGAACATATAATAATCTGTGGAAAAAACTATGAGTTAGTGCAAGACTTTTCAGACAGTATCCACAATAGTTGAAAAAACAACCTTTACTCTTAGAAGACTCCGAAGCAAACCAGGAACTGGAAAATTCACAGATGTTATCACACAGAAATGATTATAGTGCTGGCAGGACTTGTGACCCCGCAGGGGACCCACACTGGGGAAGTCTATTCATGAAGGGCTGCACCCTATGGAAGAGAATCACACTGGAGCAGCTCAAGAACAACTGCAGCCTGTGGGAAGGAGTACTTTGTGAATGACTGCCTCCTGTGGAAGGGACCCCACACTGGAAAAGGGGAAGAGTGTGAGGAGTCCTCTCCCTGAGGAGGAAGGAGCAACAGAGACAACATGTGATGCACTGACCAGAGCCCTCATTCCCTGTCCCCCTGTGCCACTGTAGGGGAGGAGGCAGAGAATTCAGGAGTAAAGCCTGGAAAGAAGAGAAAGGATGGGGGGAAAGTGTTTTAAGATTTGATTTTATTTCTCATTATCCTACTTTTGATTTGTTTGGTAATAAATTAAGCTGAGTTCCCAAATTAAGTCCGTTTTGCCCATAACAGTAATTGATGAGTCATCTCCCCCTGCCCTTATCTCAACCCACAAGCCTTTTGTTGTATTTTCTCTCCCCTGTGCAGAGGATGAGGCAGAGTAATAAGACAGCTTTGGTGAGTACCTGGTGTGAGCCAGGGTCAACCTACCACACACACCTTCAGTCGCTTGCTTTCTTTGATTTCTATTGCAGGGAAATGTGCATTCTTTAGGTTTCCATCTCCTAGGTTCTTTTGAGCATGACAGACCATCATGATGGCTTATTAATACAGATTTACAAGAGACACAGACTAATAGCAAAGACCAGAGCTAGGCGCCATGTAGATACTAAACTGTAGATGGACCAGTGATCCATGAGCCCAATATGGCTAAGTGCAGACAAAAAATGAGCCTGCACAGGATTAGTAGAGGGTATGCGGATGGTAAAATGGCAGCAAGAATGTCAGGCTGTGGCATTGCAGATATTTAATGTCAAACTTGGTCTTTCATTGTGTTACTAACCAACAATATCAATTTGTTGTTATTTTTATTTCGGATCATAAATTAAATCTTGGAGCTGCTCTTAAAAGCATTTTGCTTCTGGAAAGCAGAATGAAGAATCTGGCTATATATTTCATCTCCATTTGATTGTCACAAATAAAGGGGGAGGGCTGGCATTTTTAACACATTTTGAAAGATCAGTCTAGACATTTATTCTAGCCGTATGACAAAATTACATTTAAACCTCCTGGAAGATTTACATCAACAAATAAAAACTCAAAGAGGAAAAAAAAAGTGATATGTTCCAACAAATTCAAAGGAAATAATGTGAAAATATGCCCAAACACTATGCATCAAACCTTGGCCAGCTACCACAGAAGCCGTGGTGACAGCTGGTCCCCAGGAGAAAAAAGGAATGAAACTAACTCAGTAACAGCCACCCTGCAAACAAGATGATGCCAACACAGGAAACAACCATGACAACTAGAGGATTCATCTGTTCTTTTTTATTAACTATGTCAAATAGCCTTTCCACTGTTAAGATGAACTTACTTTCAACAGCCATCTTCCCTATGGCAACTAGAACACAATTACACATTCCATAATGCAGGAAACTGCACTGGGCTACTTTGTTTCTTGAACAGAATCAGCGATGAAATACTGGACAAAAAACATCTGCCAAGATCGCCAATCTCCAGGAGAAAATCTACACAACCCCTAGGACACAGCTAAGAAATAGCGATTAAGGCACCCAACAAAAGAAGTGCTATCATATTAGCAGACCATGTGCATAACAGCACCAAGATTAACAAACAATACTATTTATGCAGAATCACAGAAACTGTCTTTATCATCTCTTAAAAAGCAAGTCTTCCCTGTAACACAACAGGCTTTCCTCACAAACAAAAACAATTAACTACTTGCTTTACATACTTACCCCATCATTGGATTACTGCACACCCCTGTATTTGCTTTCCCATGAGGGCATTAAAAGCTGCTTTAAACACTCATAATTAATATTTCTAATCCAAATATTAGATTATAAAATATATTGAAATGTCTAAGATACGTTTATATTTATATATAAAAATAAGTAATACCAGCTTTACATGTAGTGTTCCAGTTATGTAAGATCCATAAGTAACAACTTTCTATGACATCACTGTCAAAAAGGGCATGCAGCAGCTAGTTAAAAGCCTTAAAAAAGAAATAAACAAGTGCACATGTACTTACATACAAAACAAATAAAAACACACAACAAAAAACCTCACCAAAAAGCCATGATCCTCAGACCAAATGAGAGCATCTGATTTGCTCACTCTAAATTTATGCTCTCTTCAAGAGACCGGATGGACTTTGTGGAGATAAAGAGACTGTTGTTTCCCTGGGGAGCTACTGTGCATCCTAAGGGAACAGAACACCCCAGAAACTCCAGTGTATCACAGGCCAAAGGATGTGCACACAAGGAGCTGGGAGTTTTCCTGCAACTCATGTACTCAAGGGAAAGAAGAAGACAGCCTAACTTCAAAGGTAAAAGAATTAACTTCTTCAAGACTAGAGGCAACCAAGCATTCTGTAACACAAGACAATTATATTGCGGGAAGCCAATGTTGTAAGTATTGTAGAAACACTTTTGTATCTGTTTCCTCTTATGCAACTGCTTTGAATTTCTACATTGTAAAAAAAAAAAAAAGTCTACATTTTATTTTAATAAAACCTAGTTTCTGGCTGTTTGGTTTTAGCTCAAACAACTTTAGTCTTCTCTGAAGACCTCACCACACAGGAAGATCTACACTACTACTAAGACTCAACAGACTCTAGCATATTCTGCTATTGATAACTACTGTGTGAGTCTAAAGAACACTTTTATTCAACAAGAAAATTCTTAAGAAAAGAAAAAACAGAGCAGCTGTGACTGCTTCCATCGTAGACAATCTTCTTCCAGTACCACATTGTTTTCAAGACTTCCACAGTGGAATTCATCTCCTAACTTCCAGAGGTCTAAAAGGCAGACTTTTATTATTCAATGCTAAAGACTATGCATTTTTAGTATGGGTTTTGCCTCATCCTGAAGTACAGAGACGTGAAGACAAGGCTGTCAGAAATACAGAACTTGCAAGTTGGTCTTAATTATTTAGTAGTCATTCATGCAGGAAAGAAAGGAGTAAGAAAATGATGCATCCTGGGAGAAGGACACACAAAAAAACCCTTCTGGCATGAAACAGACATTATTCAGAGTTCCACTGTGGCAACTGCCTGATGTGATCCTGGCTATATAAACAGAGCAGTCACGTGTGTTCAGGTGATTTGGTTCCATTGATGGACATCAGTACGGTTGGTATTAGACTACGTGCCTCAGTTTTAGTAGAGAGTTTAAAAGAATCAAGAATCAATGACCTGAAGTCCAAGAAACCCAAACAGAAATAACTTCTCTGGGGAACAAATATTTCTGAGTGGAAGCAGCTGTTGAAACAAAATACCCGGGGAAGTGGCCAAGGAGTGACTGAGGAGTTGACCGTTTGACTGAAGATCTCCAGCCTTTTGTAAAATCCTGTTTTAGCCAAGCACTACTTTTATTTCAGTCAAACATACATAATAGCACTCAGCAGAGAAATAATTGGATGAAATCTAATGGCTTATTTTACATAGATAATAACTCTCGATAATTGAATACTCCCTCCTTCTCACTTTAAACTCCATCAATCTGCGACAAATTGGGGTTTGAAATTGCAGAACATTAAATTACAAAATTTAATGGATGATATTATTTGCACACATTAATAATCAAATTCATATTATTCCAGAACTACAATTTAAATAGTATTTACATTCTTTCCACAGAATCAAAAATTCTCATTATTTTTAACTTTTACTACAGTTTTATTACCAAAGGTTCATGCTTTACTACTTGGCTCACTCTTGAAGATTTCAGCTTTTTATGAAAAGGATACTTGTTTAAGGTAGCATATTTAGTTAATTCAACAATTTTCTTAAGACTGTTTACTAAAGAGACAAAAATTGCTATTGTGGTCATGTTGGGAACAGAATTATAAAAGATAATAGCTTTACAGATATATTCCAGTAAATTTTTCACACTTTCTGGATCAATTTTGTTCAGCATGAAAAAAACTCACACAGAATGTTTTAGCATAATACAAAAAGTATTTCAGCAATGGGAAGGCCAGAAGATCAACAACAAATGAAACTTAATTCCAACACAGCAACTGCAATTAAAGGTCATTTCTATCTGAAATACTCTGCTAAATTCTGATTACAAAAAGATGCTGTCAAAATAATTGTCAGAATGACAGTTATTCCTGAAATTAAGATATTACCCAATTTTAAAATAATTCCAATTATAAAATATCCCAATGATCAATGTAACAAATATATTCTAGTATTTACGACAGGCACAATCATATTCTTAAAATATTCTAAAGTTTTTAAATGGTTTAGTTATATGTGCGAATATGCACATATGCACATATATAGACAGATGCAACTGAAAAGCAACAACTGTCATCCAGGACCCAGGTCTTCTGATAAAAATTATGATATTATATCAATTTAAAGGGTCATACTTTAAGCTATAATGACATAAGCTGGATATATACTTCATGTCCCATGAAATAAAAGTAATAATTTTATATTCATGCTTCAGATATATTTCAGCCCACATACCAATAATTTATCCTAAATGATTTTTAAGCAGTATATCAGTAGTTAACTTAAATCAACCCATAATCTTTAAAACTTATATGCAGAATCAAAAGTACCTTTCCTGATGACCCAAATCAGACAGAAATTCATCAATGCGTCCTTGCAGTTCATTTCCTTCTAGATTTTTCAGCTTCTTCAATTCACTCTGGAGGAAAAACCAAAGTTCCTTAGCCCCATTTTCAATCCTCCTCCTCAATATTTCATGGTCTTTTCCAAGGCCTCCTACTTTAAAAAGAAAAAAAAGGCATAAAAACATCAGCACTTGTAGCTGAATTATTTGTTAAGAAACCAATACATTTCTGATATGGAATACCAAAACTTTGTTTAGAAGTAAAATAAAACTTATCTACCAACCATCTCCTGTCCGCTTCTTATAGTTTTCTATCTGTTCTTTGGCCTTTAAAAGTTGCTCCTCTAAAGCATGTACCTTTCCTGCAGCTGGTCCCTGATCAATAGGGCCATCTGGTATCCTAGGATATAGAAAATAAAGAAATTATATGATTTATATGTATAATCGTTATTTGACAAATTATTTGCACTAACCGTTCATCTCTCTCTTTTTGTTTCATACTCTTTTGCTGATAAGCCTTCTTGGCATTTTCTTAAAACCAGAAGAAATTAAACATACTAACATAAATAAAGATTTTTAAACCTCAATCCTGTAAGAGGAAAACAGTGCATATCAGAGCTGCAGCACACAGATTTAACACAGTGTTAAACTGTGGTGTTTACAACACTTTCACTCACTGACAAGACCAATCCTAGGCTCTACTTGTGAAAACAGTATTTGCAGCAGCTTAACTCAGGCCATTTGTTGGACTGACTGGCACACGAGCAAAGCCTAATTGAGGTATGTGCCTTCACAAGATTCAAGTTTTGGCTGCTTTCTATATTCACACATGAAATACATTCTGGTCTTGAATGCTGGCCAAATATTCTTAGAGGACCAGAGCTGCAGCACTGTAACTCTGCTTTTAAGTTAAGTTTTCCTACATACTGGCACAAGATGATTTCAACATTTTCTGGATTCAGAACAAGATCCTTGCTTCTTAAATGCACCCTCATGGTAATTTTTTATGACAACTCTGGTATTCTAAACCGCTGGTCACCTAATACAACAACAGCAACTGTAATACCCATTTGTGAAACCTCTGATGTGTGAGCACAGAAGTACAGAAATAAGTATCCTGAAATCTATGAGCCCTATGTCCACCCTAAGGGTATTACTGAGGCTTGCTCATCATCTCAACTTGGATCCACATATAAATAAACTGAAACTATAAAAGCACAGAAATTAGATGCTAACTTCTGTTTGCCCCCAAAAATAAAAATTAATGGAGGGAAAATAAAACCTCCTTTTATCTTTAGAGAATAACATTTCTGCTGGATTCAAGGGTTAAAAATTATTGCACCTTTTATAAGACTTTTGTAAAAGACAACCCTGAAAAGGAGAAGAGGAAACAGATGTCTAAAAGTCTTGAGAACTGTAAAGAATATAGAACATAAAGATGATTCTCCATTCATAAAGGAATATGAGCATAAAAAGAAAGGGATATTCTCTCCACACACACATACAGTTTCAAAGCACCATATGGAAAGACCCCTTGCCAGATGAAAAATGCTTCTAGCATAGAGAAAATAGCAGTTAGAAGGAGTATCTTCACCCTAAACCAGAAATGACAGCAGTCTAAAGATCCTACTGGGATGTCATTAAATTTAATGTCTCCCAGATCTGGATATTTAAATATCAACAAAAAATCAGGAACTGATGAAAACTCCATTTTCACTGGAGTATTTGAAGGGAATAAAAACCTAATGCAAGCATCAGAAAAGCGTATCACACTAAGAATAACACTTAAACCCCTTTTTTCCAGCAGGGGTAGGAGAGGTAAAAGAAGCAGCTCTGTAGCCTGACGAGTTTAGTGAAAAATTTTGCTCTCTTAAAGCTCCCATGGAAAGCAAATTAGGGATAATTATTGCAAAATATGTATTTATGGTTTAAAGTTACTGTAGTAAATGAAAAGGAATTATCAATAACTGCTCGTATACCTGCTTTTTTATGCACTGAGGGAACAAACATGACAAAACTGAGGAAAACAGTCTAACCTTAAGCATGTGCACTCCCTAAATATACTCGCTCTGTATGAACAATCCATTTGTGAATTTGTTCCAACAACAGATGTACAGTATTATATCATACTGACATATGGTATTGTATGGCCATGTACAAGACAACACAAACCTTTAAAAAGAATACTGAAACACATTTAAGCTCTTGTACTAGTTTAAAACCACAAGGTTGAAACATATTTGTGGTTTGCCAACTTGGTATCACAATTGTGACAGGACAACTAACCACAGAATTACCAGGAAAAATGGAGTGGCTTCTCCTCTAGAAATCACATTAACTAAAGGTAGAATTTGTGAAGAACAATAAGGTAAAAGCATACAAAATCATTACCATAAGAAATCTTCAGACAACACATGGATCCTCTAAACATAAGGAAAGTCTGTTAAAAGTACCAAGTGCAGACCCCTGTGGAAGGCCAGCTGTGCATGATACAAAAGGACCTCAATTCATTCTGATCAACTGATATAACTAAGATTTTTAAAAAGAAATGTACATCCCATTTAATATCCAATTTGCGTTGGCATACTGCAATAAAGACATTTACTATACTTTAGTTGTTAGATAAAAGGAGCTGGGATGGGAGTGGGGGGCGTTATCCTAAGCTAGTTCTATGGATTTGCAAAAATTACATCATTTAAGGATAGAACTAAAATTATTTATTCTTTCTACAGTTTTGTCTCTGCATCTGTTACCTCATCAGACTTGGAATTGCTGTCTTCCTCACTTTCATCCAGTCTCAAAATTAAGGAAAAGGTTCTTCTCTGCACCCAGCACAGCTTGCTTGTTACTGCCCTCTACAAGTACATCAACTGAGCTGGAGATAAGGCAACATTTGAGGGAAAAGTGTTGGAATCAAAATCCTCATCTATACTCATTGCATCATCTATGTAGGTAGCTTCTAGTGCAGAATATCCTAGTAATAATGCATACTCATGAATAAGAATTCCTGTTAAAAAACATACAGAAGTTTTCATAACAAGTCCTGACAACACCCCTCCTTAAAATTTGAGAGTTTAAACTAAGTTTAGATAAACTATGATGATTCTGATCAACAATAAAAGAATGTCAATAAGCATCTAGCACAGAATATCCTTCACTTATTGCTATGACAACATTGTAAATTGAGTTGTAAATAAACAGTATTCATGCACATAATTTCTAAAACTCAGGCAATACAAAACACCTTTACTTCCATTTATCTCCTGCATCACTAACATATATCTGTGCCTCTTTATAGCCCACAGGAAGGTTTTTACAAAGCATCATAGTTGCGCAAGAAAAACTACAGTGACTTCCCACCGAAGGCATTTCAAATGCACAGTAAAAACTAAGTGGTGCCTGAAGTCATTTCAAGTCATCCGAACTGCACCACAAAGTGTACTTACTTCCTAAGGGAATATTCTTATTTCAGGCGATTTTCAAGAACAAGTGACTGTTCCATCTTGCACTATTGCGGAAGTGCATATTAATAAAAAATAACCTCACCAAAAATCCTTATAAAAACATAAACTATTCTTAAGCAATATGGAAGATAAATTACAACTATTAAAAAATAAATCAGAAGAACATGCTGTAGCTTGTGACATCAAACATACAGACCTTGCAGGGGAAAGGAAAAACACCCCTCCAAAAACCCCAAACATCTTAACTGCCCTAAAACCTGAATTCTACTCCTCACGCATCCTTTGTTAAAAAGATTAAGGAAAACTCCTTAGAAAGATTAAGGAAAACTGCAAAATCACATATGATTTAAGCATCCTACAGCAAAAAAGGGCTAAGCAACATCTTACAAAGCTTTGTCTCAGATACGACATTTCTCAGCTTTTGCATGGTTGACGCTGCATGCACATAAGGTGTGTTTCATAAGACGTATTTTTGGTTTGTTGTTCTGCTGTTGTTGCTGTCTTTGGGGATGAGGAGCTGCTACTTAAATTGGCAGCAAAAGAGCATTCAAATCTCAGGGTGGAAAGATCACTTCTTGTCGTGTGCTGGCATTCATGGTTGGCTGGATGAAACTAAGCACAGCACAGCTCCTGTTTTCAACCATCCCAGAGGACTGGCACTTATGTCAGGTGAGGAGGAAGTCAGAGAAGTCCCAAGAACCCATTATAATGGGAAATACTAGGCAACGGAAATGTATTGAAACATATGTTAGCATATAACTAAGGTCTCAATGTAATTCAAGATGAAATGCCAATTTTCTTTAACTTCAAAATGGAAATTGTTACAACTTCCACTTTTACTAAACTACTGAATTCTTGTAACCATACCTGTTTTCTATCTCTTCCTCTCTGCCATAACTAGCTATTATTAATGGCACAACTATGTATTATGGTAACTTCCTACCATTCCCAAAGCCTCTCTTCCCACTGAGATAATTTTTGTTAACTTGGAGCTTTTTACGATCCAGCAGTTTTATCTAATTGTCAAAATACTTCAGTCTAGTTAATCAGATGCCTGTTTATTGCTACGATTATTCAGGCAGGCACTCTGGTCTCAATTAAACTCCTCTCAAAGTAACCTTAAGAGTTATCATTTAAATAACAACTCTAACTAAAGCTAGATTGGATGGGATTTTGAGCAACCTGGTCCAGCGGAAGGTGTCCATGCCCATGGCAGGGGCATTGGAACTAGATGACCTTAAGGTCCTTTTCAACCCTAACTATTCTATGATTCTATAATTAAGGTCCCTTCCATATCTTCACTTATTACAAAGAGCGTGCTTCTTTTCTGTTAGAATAAAAAAAAACAACAACAAACTCTCTAATTCCCTAGGTATAAAATCTTAGTGGAGAAGGGCAGCAGAACCAAGTTTTTACCTCAGTGTAATAAAATACAATTTCACAATAGGATTTACCTTCACAAGCTACAATGATTTAAAGACCATCGCATTAACCACTCGGATTTCACAGCCATTATCAGTAATTACAGTGTTCGGTACAAACCCCAAAATTCTAGCAAATAAATCAAATTCAAGTGATAGTTCCAAACTTTCTGCCTTTGATCAGTCCAGCCTAAAACAAATTATGTCTTCGCTTTAAGATGTTAACTGGAGCAAAAGTAATCTTTTCTGTCTAATGTTAATTCAATTTCTGAAGTTAAGAGGTGTTTTGTTTCTTTAATGGATGTTCGTAGCAGCAGTGAACTGTTCCAGGACATAGATACTGAATCCATAGGCTGTTGGCTAATACCTCATTTTAAATAGCCATATTGCTATAAAACTCTAATGGGACCATTTTAAAGCTAAGTTATTTTGAACACCACTTGTTCTACCTGTCAAACAAAGAAATGAGAAACTGAAATTCTCTATTATATTTATGATTTAATACTTTTATGCTGCAGGTTGACCAGGGTATTTCTTTACAGAAATAACCTTCACAAATACATTTTAAACAGTATCATGGATTTTACTCAATAAAAATAATGAAAAGGCTCTACATCGGGATACATCACTTCCCTCAAAGTCTAGTACTGCAACATCTCAGATGAGCTCCAGCAAAAAAACTAAAAATATAGCTTAGCCTGTGTATCAGGGACAACACATGCATTCATATGCCTTCTTCTTAAGAAGAAAAAAGCACCTTTTCATCAGTAAAATCGAGAATATTCACTCTCTTCTAGTGACTGTAATTTGAAATGGTTGTATTTCAATGACTGCAAAACACCACATTATCATTTATTCAAGTCAGCCAAATATGGGTGGCTGAAAGCATGGAAGGTACTAGTCTTTACAGTCAATGCCAACTGTTTCCCCCTCAGAGGCAAGAAACCCTTAGGTTGACTATTCCTGTCTAATAGTAAAGTAAATTAAAGGTATTGTATATATTCAAATACACAATCTTACTTAAGTTTCTTCATAGCAGCAAACTCTACATTACACTATTTTGTCAACAAAAATATATTAAACTTTTTGCCAATGCAGTTGTTACCATAATTTAATAAATTCAGTGTAGAAAACTACAGCCCACTCATGCCCATACTACTTAAGGTGAAGACTGTCTATGCTTAATGCGGAGGGTACCTAGTCAACAGCATTTCTCTGCCTCTGTGCAGCACCAGATAAATGCCAAGCTACTTCTTCAGAGTTGAGATGTGCAAAACTAAGATATTTGTTTTTCTAGGCTAAGAAGTCTCATCAGCATGCGGCTGTATCTATAGAAACCAGGAACAGTGCAGTGAAAAGAAACTTCAGTAAGTCTACCCAGCCTACCAGATCAAAGAGCCCTGGCTACGTGTGAAAAGGAGAGAATGCACGAGAAGAAACATCCGAACAGGATTCAGGGGAAAGGTATTGATTTCACTGCTATAGAATCCATATGTGTGATTTAATTCAAATGAAGGGGAGAAACAAACTGACTTCAAGGTAAGTTAACAAGAACAGGACTAGAACCACAAAACATGCTAGAAAGGAAAACAAAGAGATTTGTGCAACTTGCTATTTTTTCCTATGATTTAAGAGGCAAAACAGCAAGGTATAAAATCCAAAATGGCATCTGCTCCTAAAGGGTATTAAAAAGCAAGTCCAAAATCAGTATCTCCTTGCCAAGCAAGAACAACCCAAGAGACATGAACACTCAGCTCACAGTGCCTCTTTCTCTCCATGTTCTACACAGTAATTCCTGGCCAGACCACTGCTACAGATTTGTCTTGGTGCTTGTGAGTATATCGTTATGAAAGAGAGAGTAAGTAAAAATAAACATCACCCTCCCACTCTGTAAAATCTTGTATTGAGCTTTGCTCTTTTACAGCTTGAATAACACATGAAGCCTCTGCACTTGTTCACATCATCCATCAGGACTTTTACGTTGCATGTGATGATGTCCAAATACTTAGGGGTCCAATCTGACTCTGGCACACACCCTGCCTAAGAAGCTTTTCCTTATAATGTCTTAAGAAAGGAGATATCATAAGTGTATGTTAAAACCTGCCTGTCTGAAAAGATGAAAGAAAACACTTTCAGTTGTAATTGTACCCACCTATAATGTAACAAATAATTGTAACAAGGCAGATGATCCTATCATTTTACAATTACTGCTACAAGATTAGCACTAAACCATGGAAAAAAACTTAGTTAAAAGAATTCATATAGTACCGCAGTCTGCTGCAGCTCATCTTCAGCAAGCTGCATGAATGTTTTCAACACTTCTAAAATGAGCTCTATCAGATACTGCATGCAGAAGTGTCGAAAAGTCATGAGCTGTTCTAATTGGCTTGAGCATCATAATTATTGCACTTGAAGTTGCCATTGAGGAGTTAATCACCAACGAACTCTGCTATTGTGGCAGTGACACTTGGACACCATTAAATAATGACTCTTAATTAATGACTAGATTAGACCAAAAGTAAATGTGTATTATCCGTTTAAAGGTTTTGCAGTATATTTTCAGTTACAAAACTGATTAAAATGCTTTTGTGTATTTTTAAATGTTAAGCATGATTTTACAAAAAAAAAAATCACAAGCATGTTACATATAGCAATCCTTTTCTGTAAAGTTTTAATTACTTTTGGATCCTACCTGAGAGATTCTGCCATCCGCCTTAAGTCTTCATTTTGCTGCTTTAACCGTTCAAGTTTAGCAAGTATCTTGGATAATTCACGACTAGAGTGATCTGGGTGCTCACTGTCTCGTACCAGGTGTCCACCAATATAAAAGAGTAAAGTTCCCCAAGCAAAGAGGATGAGCATGATCCAACGCCAGGAACCAGTCCATGGCCGCATTTTCAGAAGTTCAATTCACTCCAGAACTGCTTCTGCTCACAAAATGACGAACATTTTAAGTCCTTATACTGTACAAAAGTGGACAATTCCAGTTCCTTGCTTCACCACATTGTACCAGAGAAAAATTACTCTCAGTCTTTGCCTTACTGCAACTCCTTAGAGATGATCCTTATGGGTCTGCACATAGAAAGCATTAATATCACATCATTCTTCACTTATATTCTGTGAAAAGAATGAAAAAAAGAAATGACAATTCTGATATATAAAAATATATTGAACTGCAACTAAGACAAAAGTCTTGCCATTAACAATCAGGAATAATGCTAAACAATGCTACTACTTTCTGTCAAGTGGAAAAAGAATAAAGCTTTTAGCTTTCCACAAAAAATATGCGGAGTTCATGAATGAACCGTATAAAGAATATGCAATTAATTCTGTGTTTGAAATGGCCAGAAGAAATGTTACGTTTTATAAGACAAATATTGACCAATTTGAGTTTCATTTCACACATTAAAACAATTTAAAAAACATTTTGTGATAAACTTAATAGTCTCCTTTAGAATCACCACCGAGCTTTCATTCAATTACAAATACATCTTCGTTTTTTTCCACTTTTATGAACTTTCTTCTCCATTTTTATCATGGCTCCCACCCTATAACAGAAGAGTTATGGCCATTCTGACAATATATTCTACTGTTTGCAAGTAGATTGGCCTAACAGCAGCTGTAATATCAATTAAGCAATGTGCAAGCACTGCAGAGTGCAAGCAGTAATTTCTAAACAAATCCATTTATAGCCTACCCTTAAATTTACAGTCACCTCTGAAATGCCCATTTAAAAATAAACCCAAAATTGTATTTCTTGCTTAAAATTGCAAGACAACACTTCACTCTTTACTGTTCCATTGCATTTGCTAAAACAGATTAGAAGACTAAAAACTGAAGAGGTAGAAAAGAGGGAGCTTTCAAGTAGAATGTATAGCATTCTGGTATATATTTGAAATTGAGGCATGAGTTTAGAAACCTGGTTTTCAGGAACATTCTTCTTCCCCTTTAAAACCATCAATCCCATCTTGACAAGTGTGATTACTAAAACTATATAAATGCAAAAAAATACTCAAAAGGCAAAATCTTCTCTCATCTAAAGATACTGCACCATTTAAAAAAATTGCAAAATCACCTCACCACACCTCATTTTGTACCTGGCAAAACATCATTTAATGAGTGAAAGAACATCCTCATTTAGAACTGATGTGAAGATCTAACTGATCAGCATATCCAAAATCTTAAGTACTTCTCACCTCTTTTCCTCTTTCTCTGTAACTTTTCTACCTTTTGTAAAAGGCACATATGTGCTCTTTACACTCCATTTCCAAAATAACCTATATTTCCAATTCTCAAATCTGTAAATCCACCATTTTTTTTCTCTGAGATTCTATCCACATCCACCTTCTCCCAAATTATTATTCTCTGTTTAATCCTTTTTTCATCTTCTTTTTCATTTCAGTTAGGCTTTTTATTCTGTTCCAACTCATTTCAAGTTTAGAGAATAGAGTTTCCAACTTGCAATAGCTTCCAAATTCACCCAGTCATGGAGATATGCCTGGTGCATGCACTTCCAGATAGGAAAATTCTAACATAGTATTAAAATACTGAAAACATCTCTTGTTATCTTTCAGAAGGGCTTTTGTATGTTTGAAAGAGGCAGAAAAATTCCACTTAGGATTAGCAACAGGGTACACAAGATAAACTATTTGAAATTGAGTATTACTAATTAAATGGAAAACATTTGTAGTAACTCTCAGGCTTTTCCATCTAACGTATCTGTGACAAGGCAAGCATAAGCAGATCAATTTTCTTTGAAAGTAATGGCAGAATCCCACACAAGGAGTATGCCATTTTCTACAGATCTCTAGGAAAGCTACATATAGCTTTTGCTTTAGCTTGGCAAAAGTGTGGGATTGCCTTCAGGAAGACAGTGGTTTCTTCATCAACCTTTGCAGATCTCAGTACAAGTTAAAAGAATCCATATTATATGAGACAGACTAAACCACTGCCAACCCCCCCAGAGAACTGCTGCTCTAAGAGAAGCAAGCCTAGTTACTTGAAGAAATGATTAACATAAAAAACCCCATGGACTGACATTTAAGATTTAAGTATTCTTAACATCTCTGCTACCATCACCCAGAAAATGGTTGATGTGGTTGCAACATGCTAAGTGAAATCACAAGTCTCTGAAGGCAGGAGAAATAAAATATAGAAGGTGTCTTCAAATATTCCTCTACTGATTAGCTAAATATTATACTGGTAAATGTAATGAGAATAAACAGATGCTACAGACATCATAAAATTACTGCTTAAGAGAAAAGCTACTATGAAAAAACTTTTGACTTAAGCAGTTTGCAGAGCCTAGATCAGAGAGTTTCTGCTACAGGACCACTTTATAGCAGTCTGCATAATATACACAGACATGATTTCCTTCAAGGAGCAACAAAGTAAAAAAGCTCTCTATGACTGTGATTAATTTCAAGAAGAGGAACTGTTTTAAAAGAGAAGGGGACTTCATGCAACCTGGAAAGATAATGGTCTTAATTCAAACAACTATTACAATTAGCAAAGAAAGTATTCTTTCAAAAAGTTATAAGCATGCTCAAATGATTAGATAAATTCCGGTATATCAAAGAGAAAAAATACTGGAGACTCCAGGGTCAACAAATGAGAAGAGTATGTGAGAACTGTTTAGAATACTTTGCAAGCAAAATACTGACTTCCATTTTTTCAATCTGTTTTTCATAACACAGGCACTTAGGTAGACTCACAGATCAGGTGCCTTCTTTATAAGAGGAAGCATCGGTGTGTCTCAAACAGCATTAGTAGAACAGGCTATCAAACAAATCCACTAAATTAATATAACAAATTGTCAGGAACAGATGGTATTCTTCCAACAGTTCTAAAGAAGTTAATGCAATAGTTTAATTATTAAGAGTAGCATGTAACCTCTCACTTATAATCACCTTGTAGCAAAGGAAGAGAAAATGAAAACTGCAAACTGAATTCTCTGCAAGGGCTACAACAGGGATCCCTGCAACTACAGGCCAGACAGAAATAATATTCCTGTCAGGCACACTGGCAGAAATAATCAGATGAAATAAAACTGCAGACATAAGGATGAATGTAATCAAAATCAAAAAAAGTACTACCACGGCTCTTGGAAAGAGAAACTGTGTCTCATAAACTTATTAAAGTTCTTTTGAAGATGTGAACAAACACACAGGCAAGACAGAACCAGTTCCAATGCTACGCAGTTGACCTAGTTGAGTGTGGATTTCCAAATGGCATTCAACAAGGTCCTCAAAGTATTTCAAAGAAACTAAGATGCATGGAAGAAGAAAGTTCATCATGTGAGTCACCACTCCATTAGAAGAAGCTTACAATAAGACTAAGCAATCAGTTGAAGTGGAAAGAATGATCATGGACTTCACTGGGACTCATCACAGAGCTCATACAGTTTAATATATTCATAACTGATTTGGAAAACAAGGTGAAAAGTAAGGTAATAAGCTTTGCATACAGAGAATAAAAGCTGATAGCAATGAACTGAAGGACATCAAGACACTGCCTAATGAAGAAATGAAATGTAAGATTAAAATTCACTTTATATCAGTGTGGAGTTGTGTATAGATGACTTTTGAACCATTACCCATCAGGAATGGACTTCAGCTGTCATAGATAATTTGATAAAACGTCAGCTCAGCATTGGGCAAAAAGCAACCAGGTCCTCTCAGGTTTAAACAACAAAAAAATCGCAAAAATCATTAATGGCATAAGAAAATAAATGGCACAATCAATCATCTGTTATTACTTCTAGTACATGGGAACAACAAGTAAAACTTCCTGGATTGAAGAGTTTCAAAACAAAATCAGGTATCTATCTCTCAAAACATGCAATTCCAGCATGAAGCTCATTTTGATCAAACACTATAGGTGTCAGAAGTTTACATTTCAAAGAAGATTAAAATTTTCATCAAAGGCTACCCACAAAGATAGCACCCAACATTCTCAGAATCCCAAGTCACATATTGTTAGAAACTGGAGGATGTACCAGGGTAGTATTACCATAGTTTCCTGGTTCTTGCAGTTTTCCCTAGACATCTAATACAAGTAAGTCTTGGATATACATTGGGCTAGATAAGCCTTTGATCTGATACGGTGCAAATATTTCTACGAATTTAAAATGTTAAACAAACACTATTTTAAGAGTTATTAAAGATTTTATGCTATCAAACACAAAGAGACCACATTTTAAAAGGGCTAACAATCCTACATTTACTTTATAAAAAGACATTTTAGAACTCATTATTAATAAAAAAGTAACTTTTTGAGTGTTCGGTTTAAAAGGATACACAGAAACTCAGGCAGAAGAAATACCAGACAGTCTTTCAAAGGAAGAAAATGGAATGATAACTCCATCAAGTACTTGACTGTGTTTGAGGATAAGATTGGTTAAGTACTTCTGGCTCTCAAGAGCTTATAAAATTTGCAAGTGCATATAGGGAGGAAAAACCTTTGTTATTTATGTCCCTGTACATCCTGAACAATTAATGGTGTGATTATTTTCAAGTACATTGTTCTTGTAGCACCTTCATTCTGCTTTTATATATATGACTGCAAAGTACTGACAGTTCGAATTTAACATTCTTTAATAGCAAACCTGTTCATACTTCCTGATAATAAATAATATTATGTCTAAATCAGTTAATGATCTTACTATTTTAAAGAACACAGAGTTCTACAACTGCTCTGAAGAATATTTTATAGTATGCAAAAGATCTGATTCCTATGAAGCTCTGATGATATCACTGTTCTTTTTATATGTTAGGACACAGTATAGCTGTGCCAAACTATCAGAATAAATAGGAAGAACATTCTGAACTAACATTGCACAGTCAGCCTGTATGTCAAATGTGGTGTGTCTAATTATACATGAGTTCTAGCTGATCTTAACTACTGGCTTTGTACTGTAATGTGCCTTTTGTACTTTTTCTTCCATTTCATACTGATCAGGGAATGCAAAATGTCAAAGTATTTCAGTATTTCAAGGTCCTTACAAGACTTTTAAATAAATTGAACTATAATAAATAAAACAGTAGCAAAAATCAAAGAACAAATAGGGAAACAAAAATGAAAAACTATCACATTTTTAAAACTGTTCAATTTCTACAGCTTGTATCAGATTTCTGAAAGACCTCCACATGCAGATGTATACCACAGATACCTGCCTGACAGAAAGTCAAGATTTAATGTCAATATTTATCCTTTTTTGATTTTATAGCTCTTCATGAGTTTTCATATTGTAATCTAAGCTCAGGACTGCAAGACTGAAAGTACAAGTCTGAAGTTAAGAAAAAAGAGCAGCAGCAATCCACAAACCCAGTAATTCAAACCTGAGATTAAGCATTACATATATAGTCATTAGCATCTTCCGATCATAGGATTATAGAATCACAGAACAGTTGAGGTTGGAAAGGACCTTAAGATCATCTAGTTCCAGGCTCACACTAGATAACTGAATATCAAAATAAGAGCCCACCAAACCTAAAGGTGTGGAGAGAGCAGTACCAATAAATATAATTTACTAAGCAGGAAATAGGAAAATATCTGAGCAACAGTGTTGTTATTAAATTATGGTATTATACAGTGAAGATCCTTTATCTAAGTCTACTGTGTTACATTTCCTCTACCAAAGGAAGCCATCTTTTTTAATTTACTAGTTATCTCCTGAGATTTACCATGATTTCTTGTCATACATTTACTGGATTTACCCATAACCTTGCATTTTCCAGTGCATAAGCACATCAAAACATAATATATTGACATCTAGCTAACCAGCATTTTTTTCCCTGTAATTTTAGATTAGTGTTTGCCTCTATTCTAGGGGATTCTGAGAATGATTAAAACATCACCTTCTAAAAAATCTTAATATGGTATCTCTTTTATCTCTTTGAAAGAGCATACCCTGGGTGTTTGGGGTGAACAGGACTGTATTCCTCTGTTCTTCCCAACAGCTCGTAGAATTATCTTTACAGCCATCTTTCAAGCTAATTTTAATTTTCAGAGGACTTCAATCTGATCTCTCAGGGAAATCACCTCTTATGAATAAGTACCCAGCTACCCACATAAATCCCTGTCACAGCACTGATGTAGGTGCTAAGTGTTAAAGACAAAGCTCAGCAGAAGCAACAGCATACAACAGGACAGTGGCATAAGAAGCTTTAATGCCAGTATTAGTATGGGGCTTGAGACCATCAGTATGGGGCTGGAGATGCCACAGTGAAATTGGTAAACTTCAGGGATTCCCGAATGACGATTGTAAAGACACAGTGTTTAGCCATTGTGAAATAAAGCAGTTTGGACTTGCATAAGCAGGAGAAAATCTTCCACATATGAATGCAAAGGGTCTCCTGGTTCCATATGAGACTGAAGATGAGGAGACTATACACAGCTGTGAAGCCATCTCAAAATAATGAGAAACAAATATATATTGATGGCAATCCACACCAAGGCTTTTCGTATTTAAACGTAGGAGTTTTCTGGCACTCCTTATAAATTGATTTGTTATTTTAAACTCCTGTTTCAGCTACTAAAGAAATTAAACCGGCATCAGAAAAAAGTTGCGTAGAATAACAACAAAGTAATGTTAAAAGCAAATGCTAAACTGAATGCAAAGTAAGCTATTTTTCAGGTTTAATTTAATCCTGTAGCTCTTCTATAAAAGGTCAATACAAAATATGCAGTATCATTCAATGAAGCAAAAAAAGTTCTGATAGGTACTTGCTGTTATAAATCATTAGGAATACACAATCCCTAATGCTTCAGTTGAACAGAAAATAATGCTGTGAGAAAGGAAGTCAAATTAAAATTTATTTGCTGCTAAATGCATAGCACAGAAAATATGTTTCATTTCACTTATTTATTTAGACCCCATTAAAGAGAAGACAGAATATTTACATAAAAATAAGGATCTGCTTCAATGCCTTAATCAGGAAATCAAATTGTGCATACTACACATGCACGCCACAACTGATTGGAAGCACACAAAAATGTTTTGTTGTCAAATTAACAGGGAAGATTTGGTTAAAAACCATAGCTTAGATGCAACACAATGCAGTGTTTACAAAATGACTAAAAGAAACCGTAAAGAGAACATTAACTTAATTAAAATTGTAATTAAAAAAAGAGACTGAAGTATAACTCCAAATTCATCAGGAGAAATAATGTGCATCCATGTTGAAGTTACTTTGCTATAGGAATGAATCAATGAAAAAATGAATATTCACTATCTTTCCTCACCTTGTTCCATAATGCCTTCTGGTTATTTTAAAGCTTTAAAATATACTCACAAATCAGAAACTTGAACAGGCGAATACCATCATTTCAAGGACATCTTGCATGACTTAAGTAAGTTCCTTATTAAATTATTATTCCCACCATGCTTTCAGTAACAAATTCAGTGATGGAATGGAGAATTTCTCAGTGTCTATTTCAGCATGCTGTTCAGAATTATGGCCCCAGAATAGTGTTATGGTTTTTCTTGGCAATGTACAGTTTCAAGTTATTTTCAGTTCAAGATTCAGTTCAAAGCAAGCTAAGCAAGTCTACTTTTGGCTCAACCACCTACTGACCTAGATTCACTCAAAAAACAAAGTGTACCTTATGTAAGCCAAAAAGAAAACAAATTACTCATGAAGGAGTCTTTAGCAGTAGCGATGTATGACTTTCATACATCAATATAGCTAATATAAACAGCATTATATTTAATGGCATTTATATCACCTACAATTCTTTTTTCATAGTATGAAACATGAAATTCACTCCACTGTCAAAGGCTATCACAATGACTTATCGTTAAGTGTGGACCACCCAAAAAGCAAGTTACACTGGATGTACAACTTGGATTGAACCTTCCCATCACCATCAGTTTTGATTAAAAGTAAGGAACTTAAGTTAGTATTTTTAAGATTTCACTTACTACAATGATCTTCTCAGGAAAGCACGCTACTGTAAGGAATGTTAACCTGCTGTGCTAGAATAAAAACCCAAACGAAAAAAAATAACTTCCACAATTCCAGGTCCCATGTAACAGTGATCTCATCCTCTTGACAAAGGATTAGAGCTTGAAGAAATAATGCTTTTAGAATACGAAAATAAAAATTAGGACAAAAGGACAAAAAAAAAAACAAAACAACCCACAACAACTAAATGTCTCTGTAGTGAAACCTTAAACTAACAATAGCGTGTGCGCCTTTAACATAGTAGAATAAACCAAACTGTTCTAACTTACCAACACAGAGAGAAAGGCATGTTTGGTTGATGGGGATAGAAACATCATGGGACTGATAACAACTAAGGAGACAGTAAATAAGATCAAGGATGCCAGCCTTCAAGACAGCAGAGTGGCATCCAGAATGCAGTGAGACTGGAACAGAACAGAAGCAAGGATATACCAACTGCTAACTCAGCATTAGGAAAGAATGGAATGTTTTGGTTGAGACAGAGACAGGAACGTTTGGTTGATGGGGGTAGGAACATCACGGGACTAAGAACAACTAAGGAGACAGTAAATAAGACCAAGGATGCCAGCCTTCAAGACAGCAGAGTGGTGCCTAGTGTCGAGTGAGACTGGAACAGAACAGAAGCAAGGACATACCAACTGCTAACTCGGCATTAGGACCTTGCATGCTTGCACAAGCACTGAGGTCATTCAGTAAACACAGTGAGGAAGACTATCGACGACCACCAAAGACCCCCACTTAGCAAGAAAGCACATGCATAATTAGGATGCAAATATTATAATCAGTTCCTGGGAAAGCTATGAATATGCATGAATATGCTAAATATATAGCCACTGTCAACAAGTATTGCATGCGCTCACCTTTGCAAAATGATTCATTTGTATGCCCGGCGCTGCCATAAAGAATGCTGCTTTCTAAAACTCCAAACTGAGTCTTAGAGAGTTTCTCTGACCAACTTTTACAATAACAGTAGCATTTGATGCAAATAAGCAGAACTTGCAGATATTATTAACAGTGTACACAAGGCATTCTTTACGAAAGCTTATACATTATTTGATTAATTGAACACACACTTGGAACTGGATGATCTTAAGGTCCTTTCCAACCTAAACCATTCTGTGATTCATAATCTGAACTAGGTCATATGTGCAAGATTTCTTCAGTCAAATGCTATGTCCTATTATTTCAGGTAACTGTGCCATAGAACCCTCTAAGCTTCACCTAACAACAACAAAAAAAGATGGATTTCCTTTTTTCCCAATTATTGAAAAGCTGCTTAAAAACTCACCATTTCAATGCTTAAAAATTAAATTCATACGTTGCTAATTTATACTTGTGTTTTCTTGAACTAGTATAAACTCAGTTTAGAGAGCCCGGTTACTGCCCTATTTTGTCAGAATACAGAAAGCAGCCTTGCACCTTCCCACACTTTCATGCTAGTCTGAGTCTTATATGCTAACTTAGAAGCACTTGACTGTGAGAGGCTTACAAATTCTCCGTATCTTGCACCAGCTCCCATTCTGATTAAGTCTTTTAGGAAAATCATGAATCAGAATAATGTACATAACACACAAGGTGCTGCCGGTGTCTGGTCTGAAACAAAGACTTGTTTTTCTCTCTTGGACCCGCTTTCTATGATAGGACTGGGTTTCTAGGACTGGATGTGTCTTTTTCTTAATCACATTACTCTGGCAGTCCAGCAACCATTTTGCAAGGACATAATAGCTCCAGTTCTTTTTGCACCTTCATCTCTTCAAACTGATATGCTCCCATCTTATATACAGAAATTCTGATTTTAATCCTTTAGTGTTATTATACTTTATCCCATTCTACCGCTCCAGCATCCCAAGTAAAAAGCTCTTCCACATTTTTTCTGACCCCCATTATAACACTACTTCGTGACCTAAATTTTGTTATAATCTATTATCTTTTTATGACATTGTCACTACTGAAAATGCCCAAGATGAATAACAGATGTAATCCACTGCACTAATGGTGTCTCTACTGCAGCCTAAAACTCTTCCTCACATCGCAATTTCCCACCACTTCATCCCTTCAGCTACTTCCTTTTCTAATGAATGGCTCTACTTGTTGCCCATATTTTCTCTAACTCAATATACAATTTTCTATGTGCCAAGAAAATGCTGAAAGGAAGTCTGGGAACAGAGTTTCTTCCCAGACTACATTCCATTAGGAAATTTACTTCCCTTCACTGAAACAGTTAATAAGCAAACCTAGACTAAGCGAACAATCTTTGGCAAACCCATGTTGCATTTATCTCATCTTCCTTTTTCATCTAGCTCTATTTTGTTAATTGTCTTTTCTTTCAATATTTGTCCCCATGCTTTGCATACTATTGTGTTCAAGCCACAGCTAGTAATTATTTCTAATTCTAGCATTCATCTACGCTAATCCCAAGAGACTCCATCCAATTTAGTTCCAAAGCTTTTAGAATATTGATGGTAAACAATTTAGAAAGCATTCCATTCATCCATAACTTTTTAATTACCTTTATTAATATACAAATTATATACATTATTTTCTTCAACCAGAGAACTGAAATTCATTCATGGAACATGTATTAATGTTTGTGTTATGGAAGTATCCAAACTGAAGTTCCTTTAGTTTTCTATTTGAGTTCGCTGTTTTCAGATATATAGTTTCATTTTTCTATCCATAAAAACTATCAATTCCCCAGTTTTTCTGGAACAAGGACATAAATTTTGTAGTATTCCACAGGTATATTTAACTATTGTGCCAACTTACTTTTTCTTAACTTCTGTTCACATGTATTACAAAATGTGAGATACATAATCATGAGACTTGCTTACTATTTACTCCTACATCCACACCTCCATCTTCACTACTGTTACTCCAAGAGCTTAATTTTTTGTCTGTATGGATTGATCAGAGCAATTTGGGTGATTTTTCTCTTCATATACTTCATATAATTTTACATAAATAAATATGATCTCCTCATCTGATATAATCAGCAGATTATTCTCAAATTAAACATTCTCTTAATAGAATTTGCCACCCTTTTCAATTTCATTGCAAGTGGAGATTTATTCAGTACTGAAGCCTTCATATACTATAATTTTGGCTCTTCATCACAGAAAACTCCCTGGCAGGAAGAGACAGTACTAGGGGACTTCCTTCACTATGCACAAGCTACAGGCCCACTCACTTCGTTTGGTTAGGAAACAAAATGAAACCAATAAGAACAAACTTAGGAGACAGATGCAATGTTATTTATCCTTCCTGAAATGTGGTTAGAGAGACTGTTACTGAATGTGGAAGCCTGATGATTTTTCACACTTACAAAGCTTATGAAGAAGGTAAATTGCCAGCAGTGAGGAACTAAAGCTAGATTCTAAGAGAAAGATTATCAACTTGAGAAGAGTCAATTTAGAATTCATTTAGAAGTAACAGCAGAATGCGTATTATAAATACAGAAAAGAAATTCAAAACAGGGAAAAAATGAACCCTAAAAGATCCTGGGATTATTTCTGAGTTTCTAGTGTGTATTCAAAATGCTCAGCTGAGCAATGCAAAGACTTTTTCCAACGTAACTGCATTAAAAACATAGCTGAAAATACCTTTCCAGAGTTTTAAGAAGAAAACAGCTTCAGAGAGAAAAGAAGAGGAAGAAATAGATGAACATTGAGAATGTCCAGGAAGCAATCTTGTGCCAAATTATTGTTCTTTTAGGAAGTCAAAACACAAGGATTGCTTGTACAGAGGTAGTTGCTCTTTATAACTAATTTTACCCTACAATCGTAGGTAGTGATTGCAACCAAAATAAAGTCAGCAAGAGAAGATGAATACATGTAGATTATAAACTAGAACAGTCTAGGCAGGTTAGTGAAGTCTCCATCTCTGGAGACTGGATACAGACCTGAGCAACCTGCTCCAGCTGACCCTGCTTTAAGCAATGGGGTTGGACTAGACCATCTCCAGAGATACATTCCAAAGTATCAGCTATTTTGTGACTCTGAAATAAGAGAACTCCTCAAGAATTTAATTTAAACAGCACTTCTGACAGCTTTTGCTGTGGGGAATAGAAAAGCAAAAATCTAAAATGCGTTAACATCCAACTATACAATGTATATTATCTTTCACAGAAATAGGGATACATTTTAAGTATCATAACCTCACAACAAATCTCAAGAACAGCTTACCCTCTCCGTGACTGCAGGAAACAAAACACAGTTGCATCATTGGCTTGGAGGTTAACAAGTAATTCCACTAGTCCAGCAACCAGTGAAATTAGTAACTGTTTAAAAGAAAAATGAAGGTCTCTTTAGTTTCATATTCAAACAGAAGTGCTTCACATTCTATAAGAACATCTTCCTTTTGATTTTTCCCTTGCATCCTAACACTGAGAAAGAATCTAATTCATCTTAAAATATCACATTTTCTACATTTTATTTAACTCATTATGGATTTTCCACAAAGATCAATTACTTAAACAGAGTATTTTTAACTAACATCTTTCATTATACTTAGATTAGATAGAAGGTAATCTAATGTGCAATCAAAGAATTAAAGACTATTTTAGGCCCTGTATTGATCTAGTAACTTGTACAAGGCAGTCTCACCAGACGCTAGTTTTACTGATATTTGTCAACCCCAAAATAATGTTTGAAGTAGAATTTATTAATATTTGCAGATACTATCACACTTGCAGATGAAACATGCTATATATTTGGAATGCAAGGTATAAATCTGCATAATCAATTAAAGCAATTCAGGTTTTTAGCACTTTTGTCAAATAATTCTTTCCCCATCTCTAAGCATTACCCTTGTACAAAACACCAGTCAAAACTTTGAAATGGGGGGAAAAATATCAGGGATGGAATACTTATTTTTAACACTTTTTAAAATTAAGAATATTTATCAGTATTATTTTATTATATATAATAGATATTATATCTATAATATTATATCTAGAGATATTGAGACAACATAACCCAAATAAGTGGAATAGCCTTTTAAATTAGTTCCATAGCTGAAGAATACCATTCTCCAACTTTCAAAAAAAATCTTGCAATCTTGCAAATAAAGATCAGCTCTCTTCATCTATTCTTGACCTAAAAAAGTAATCCAGCTCTCCTAACAAAATTCTTCTATGTTCATTTTAGTATTTCTTAGAGACAACACACATACTGTTCCAAGCCTTGCCTTTTGTGAAATCTAGTGACACCTTCAGATACGTATAGCTTCGTATTTTTTAGAGGTACCTTCCATTCCTTTTTACAGTACTGGGGGGCAGGAAGCATTCTGCTTGTTTGTTCAGAATCATTTTAATGCTTCTTTAAGTTGAATAGGTCAGGCAGAGAAAGAGAAAAATCGGCATTCCTTGGAGATATCCTGACCATGATCAGGTCTGGGAGGTTCAAGAAACTATAAAGTATGGCAGGCAAGAAAATCCCAGTACAAGAGCTTGCAGCTCAAGCACACAAATTGCAGTAAGGAGTAGGGAGTGGACTACCTGACCTTATACATAACAGGGAAAGCTTCCAGCAGATCACAGGGCACTGTGCACTTCTCAGCTTAAATCACTGAATTAATAGTAACCACTGGAAGTAATCAGTGGAAGTAACAGTATACTCACAATAACAATGTGGTAGGAAAAAAGGTGTTAGGAAAAAATGTTTTTCTCTGTCTTCCCTATTCACTGAGGTTGCAATACTTAAAATGTTAATTATCATAAGTGTTAGCCTAATAAAACTTGGCACTTTTTTAATTAAAAAAAAAAAAAAAAAAAAAAAAAAAGAACGTTTAGTCTCCTTTCAGGAGCTATTTTATAAGGAAAAAGCCTAGGCAGAAACACATCAAAATAATGGCCAATGAACGGTCCCATGCCCCCGCAGTTATTAAATTTACTTCTATTAAAAAAAAGAGCACTGCAGAACAAAGTTACAAAGTTAAGTATTACTACTGATCATACTTTAACCATATAGCTTCTGGTGAGAGACCAGAGGGAAAAAAAAAAAAGACCAAAAAACACCCACAACTTAAGTGATTCAAATATCACAGACCAGACACGCTCAAAATGATGAACAAACATCCAGTGGTTCAGAGAGATCCAAACCCACAGCACTTGGGTTTTTACTGAAGATAAACACAGAGCACTGACCTTGGAACACTTTCACAGGAGTGAAAACTAACACAGACCTAATCAGAAGTTAGAACTTTTTTAAACTGATAACATTTTGACTTCAACAATACAAACATATGGTAATTATACATAATATAAAAATACTAAGCACTCCTTTGTTTTAGATATAGGGCAATAAATACAAGTGCTTATAATTTTTGTAGCATTACATTACAAAGCTTAAAAAAAGATACAATATTTTCTATTTTTTTGACATCTGAAGCAATTTTAAACAAAAGAGGGAATTGTACCTTGAAAGGCAAAGAGCAGCTTACTTGTCAAATACATGCAAGCTTTCCTGTCAAACACTTAGACAAAAAGTGACTGGTGATTTTTAGTTTTGGAAAGATAAAAGAATTAACTGCAAAAACAATATACTCCTCCATGGACTACATGGACTCATTTTAATAAGCAATGGATAAAATAGTCTTCAGCTTTATAGTTCCTTTTAACTATTAAGATATTAACCAGAAACACAGTAAAGTGATATCACCTTTTGTCTTATACAGACTAATCAAAAGAGAAAAATTACCTTGGCAAATGAACAGGACAATTATATAAGAGTGAAGGTTTATTTATCCTCATTTACTTACTGTATTGACTCCATGCAATCCTAATCTAATATAGCCACAGTCGAGAACAAATAATACAAATTCAAGCATCAACTCTAACATCAAGCATGATCTTCCCCCAGAGTAGTAAGTTAATTATCTACTGCTAGCCCTTGCAGAAACCTCATTCCGAAAGAAAACAGAAGAGTGGAAACCTGCAGAAGCAATGCAGTAAAAGAACAGAGTATGGAAGATAGCAGGACATAACACGTTAAAAAAGAAAGGATTTCTGACATTGCATTGCTTCTTACACTTGCAAGGCATAACAAAATCCAGCGATTAGGAGTTTAACCTAGATAAATTCAGCTCATGAGGAAAGGGAAAGGAATTCTTAAACCTGTTAAGTGTCTAACAGCTAAAGGAATCGGCCATTGAGACAGACGATTTAATGAGGTAATGGATTCTCGGTTGCACACTCTTACAAGAAGTAGTAGTTCAATCAAGAGGTTGAAAAGAATTGCGCTTTCTGCCCTGCATTAGATGAGAGCTGATGAACAGAAATAGCCTGTCCTTTTCTTAAAAGAATTTAGAACTTATTATGACCTTATTAGAGCACCAAACTTAATACCCCTAATTCTGTGGAATACTTCTGGAGATCAGTAATAAAGAACAGAGAAGACTCATCTTCTTAGTTCTTCAAGCCACATACTAAAATCTTAACATGGTCAGTATCCACACAGCATATCACATACCCTGAAAAGACAAAGTGCTCAGAATCCTCCCTGAACAAAACTTGGTGGAATATCCAGCCAAAATTCACTGCTGCTGGCTGACTTGGTTCAGGAGCTGGGGTTTTATATTAACCAACAGTCACTGCATCAGCGTGACCCCACTACTGGACACACTGTGATTCTAAAATGTGAGTTACATTTAAAGTGCATGTAAGCTATAGATTTACCATCACTTCTCTAGAAGAATGCACACCAAAGCATTTTGGCACGACCTAGTTAAAATGTATTCAAACATACTTACTGATCTTGCTAATCATTCAGACAACCTTTCAGATACAATGGCCAAACTTCTTTTTTCCCTTAAACCCACAAAAAAGGCTGATTTAAAATGAAGCTTTCCAAATTTTATCAGATATTTCTCTTTAAATTAAGCTGAACTTACTAGAAGCTTAAAGAAGGAAACTGCTAATTTGTTAACGTCACTTAGAACACATAAAGTTAACAACTTTTCTACTTCATGTGGTTGCAGAGCCCAGAAATTCACAAAGTAGAAATGTTTCCACTCCCACAGGCTAGGATGTTACTTTGTTCCATAGTTCTGCATCAGAATCCAAATTTATTAGAATCAGACATACAAGTGGTTTTGTTTCTCTGCTTTTCTGGGACCAAAGCATGGCTGCCACTTCTGAATGGGGCAAAAAAAGATGGACAACCTCCAGCTAACATTTGATCTTTCCATTCTTCTTGGTGCTGAAGCTCTCCACTAAATCTTCTTTTCAACCAGCTTACCCATGTCATTCCTTAATGGCTGCAAACATCAGAAGCAAGATCAGGTCTTTCTTCTGGCTGGCATCAAAGCAACATTCAAAATCTAATAACCAAGAAGATACCATCAACCCGCTCACCACTCAGCTGGATCTTTATAAATCAAGATGAAAAACCAGCAGGAGAGAACTGCTGAGTTTGTAATAGTTACAAAAAAATGTATGACACTTTGCAGCCATAAGAAAACTGGAATGCTATTTGCAAACAGGATTATGTTATTTGCAAACACAAAGCATAGTCAAGGCTATAGTATTCAGTAGCTGGGGAACAAAAAATAGTGTCACAGAACTGAACTAAAAGCCTTCCTTTTCACACATGGGAGGCTTGGAGACTGGGTGATTTGACAACCTAGTAACAGAAATGCCAGAATACAGTTTTGAGTGGGCCCCATTAGAGAAAGAATGTCTGAAGTATTCATTATCTAAATAATCATACTCGCTTTGTATCACCATTTTCTAATTTAAATTGAACTGTGTTTTCTGCAGTGCTTTTATTAGAACAAGACAAATTTTACTGAAGATTGTAAATACTAATATTGCCATACGATGAGGAGGTATCTGCGTTAATTTTAATTCCACTGTGCCACAATATATAAATATCATAACCTGTAAAAATTCCCCTTGGCAATTTAATTTTCTTTTATACACTATTCTGTTTTCATAGATAAAACCCTTCTACTTTAAGACACTTCGGCACTTTCTACTTTACATACTACAAAGCACGATAAAGAGATCTAATAGGCTAATTCAAGTATGGGAACCAATTTATGTGCATTAGCATACAGGTTCATGCTGTCTAATTTACACCAATTTACAGCTTTCACAGAGCTCCATGCCACCAAAACTTGATTGCTTCCTGTATCTGATCTTCACCATCACCACGGCTCACGTGAACTGCTGATCCAAGATCTATTCTTTTACTTAAAAATGAAGGAACTGAAAAACTCTAAGTGCTTTGTACAGTACTAAGGCTATGAATAAAACAGGATTGTGAAAGTTGCAAGACAAAACCTCGCATAAAGCTGCCAACAGCTTTTCCTCTTAAAACTGGTACGACATATTAAGAAAAATGACTGACAAGTTTAAAATTTACTGAGTTTAAACCATCTTTAAATGCATTAGCTTTCTGTTTAACTCCTTTTATGTCAAGTGTTAAGATTACACTGTTGATCATAATTTCTATATTTATTTATAAGTATCACTAATTCATAAATTTGATGTCAAACCATGGTGTGTTTATCAGTCTTCACTGTGAGCTATTTTCTTTATTATGCAAGATCGGGGTTGTGTGTGTGTCTGTAGGAGTATTCATGTGTGTTTCTATTTATCAATAGAAACAAAAGGAAGTTGCTTGAATTTTTTAACAAAGAATATTTTAATTGATCGTACTTTTAGAATGTTCACTTTATAACTTTTTCATATAAAGTTCATAATTCTTAAAACAACATGAATACCACATAGTAAAAAAGGAATTAAAGGCTAAATTTGCATATTTTCTCACATGTAATTCTAGTGAAATCCCATTCCTGTATTTCAGATTAGTAATAAGAAATATAATGCAGGGTTTGAAATATTCTTTTTTGAAAAGCCAAACACTAGAAAAAAACTAAAATCACGTGGTTTTCTTCCTATTTCCTAGGCAAGCTTGCAATACTAGCCACAAAGCCTTTAATTTCATAGAATTATTGCATATATTTGGGAGAAAAACAGTATTTTCTGTTGCAGTGAACACTTTAATAAGGATGTGACTATACCACGGCCAGCTGCTCCTATGCTTAGCAGTCCTCTATTAGTATCACAATTCCTTGAACTTGCAAGTTCGGCTTTTCCCATCAACTCCCTTTTATACCAGCTATTATCTTCTTGTTCATAATTTCAGTGTAAGGGGGATTTTAGCCCTTCGCCTAAACTTCCTTTATCCCTGAATAGTTCAGTCTAAGTCTAGCAACTATATCATGAGGTAGAGCTCTCCGTGGTCCTGAGCAGCCTCCTGTGGAAGTCACAGCCCTGCTAACTCTCACTCTTGAAAGAGTCTGGCAAAAGCCCAGCCACATAATAAACCCAGCACCAGTCTGACGGATTCTTGTTTCAGCAAAGGGAACCTCAGAAAAGAACAACTGAAAAAGGTAAAGGGGAGTCCACAGGAAGGGAAAAATCCCCTACAACTATCAATCAAGGAAACAATGAAATAAGTTTACTACCTCCATTTGAAAATTACAGACTTACAATTAAAACTAATGTCTCAAACATTATGTACATACTCTTCATCAGGGACGGTAGCAGTAAGAGAAGGGGTGTTCTGGGTTTAGCAGTAGCAGTCAATTTTTCTCCTTCTTGGTAGCTGGTGCAGTGCTGTGTTTTAACTTTCAGCCTGGGAACAACACTGATAACATTGATGTTTTCAGTTGTTGCTCAGTAATGTTTAGTCTGACCAAGGACTTTGTGAGTCTCATGCTCTGCCAGGGAGGAGGGGAAGCCGGGAGGAAGCAGAGACAGGACACCTGACCCAAGCTAGCCGAAGAGGTATTCCATACCACAGCACGTCATGCTGGGGGGGGAGGGGGGGGGGCAAATGGGAGTTACCCGGAAGGACACGGAGCCTTTGGGGTTGGACTCATTTTCGGTGGGTGATATTGTATTCTCTTCCCTTGTTATTTCCCTTATCATTATTATCACTGGTAGTAGCAGTAGTGATCTGTGTTATACCTTAGTTACTGGACTGCTCTTATCTCAACCCGTGGGAGTTACATCCTTTCGATTCTCCTCCCCATGCCTGCAGGAGTGGGGAAAGGGGGGAAAGAAAGAGGGAGGAAAAGGGGGGGAGTGAGTGAACGAGCTGTCTGGCTGGGCTTAAACCACGACAAGGGGCAATGGTTTAAAATTGAAAAAGGGGAAGTTCAGGTCAGATATAAGGAAGTTCTTTACTGTGAGGGTGAGGCACTAGCACAGGTTGCCCAAAGAAGTGGGAAATGGTCTAGGGGTGAGGCACCCCTGCCCAAGGCAGGAGGCGTTGAAACTAGATGATCTTAAGGTCCTTTCTAACCCTAACTTTCTATAATTCTATGATTATCTACCCTGAGGCAATCAGGTGAAGTACTAGTTTTTGAAGTTGGTTTTGCCATTATCAGAAGATTTCAGACAGAGAGATGCACTGAACAGACTTCTAAAGACCTCAAGCAACTCCATCTTCCGCTCACAAGTCAAGGGGCAATAAGAAGGAGGAAAATTTTGAGACAGAAATGGTTCCATAAATCTGATAGTAGATGATACCAACATCATTCTTAAATGGGGATTAAGTTTTTTATGACAGGGATTCTAAAGGACAGAAGAAGGCAAGTTATAACCATGAGGCATTAAAATACCACCCTTTTAAGATAACAAGCTGTTTAACGCTATTGAAGGCTCTATGGTGACCTGACTGCTAAGTGCAAAGACAGAGGATTTTATAAGGAAGCTAGAAAGCCTTTGAGAAAATGCAGGGAAGGAGCTGGTGACTTCAACTCCACACCCACTCCCAGAAACAACACAGAACATAGCAGAAAAGAACTCCTTGGAGTACAACTTAAACTGCTTTCTAAAAGATTATAATGACCCATATTTTGCTCTCAGTGACACGTATTAAACCAAGCAGAGAGGTAACTGTGAAGCTTAATTGGAAGATACTAAATTGGTAGCATGAAATCCTTGAGAAGCAAATTCTTACATGCATAAAAGCTACAGCAAAACTTTTTAAAAGGACAACAGAACTAAAAGACTTGACAGAGATTCTGTAGGGCCAAATGAATTTTCAGTTTTAACAGCACAACTTAAATACAGGACCACAGCAGGAAAGCTAAATTAAGTACATACATTAGCAGTTACTAGAAAGGAACTGAAATTGATCCATATGTTGAAATCTTCACAAAGATTACCAAAGAATTTTTTGAAAATTAAAATGACAGTAAAACGACCAAAAACAAATAATGAGGAGTAAACTGTGAAAACTTTGTCCACATACCTATTCTAATGGAACTCAAGTAACACAAAACCATTAAGAGTTTCACAGTATCTTATCACTTATGGTTCCATAACAAGGAAAGAGAGTATGACCATCAGTTTTTCAAAACAGCTCTAAGACCTGAGAAACAACAGATCAGTAAACACAACTGCTGTATCAGGTTAATAATAGAAACCACAATACACACCAGAAGTAACAGGGGCATGGATCAACACCAGGTACTGGGAAGTGATCAGCATTGGTTTTGTGAGGGAATTCATGACGCAGAAGGTGACTAAATTTTATGAACAGTTAAATTAGCATGAAATTAAGGAAGACCTGGTTGATGTCACATATTTGGATTCTCAGAAGGCACTATTACATTGTGAAACTGTCATTAAAATGTGGTGGGTTTTTTTGTTGTCTAGGGTTTTTTTAATGGGTGTGTTAAAAAATAGACTTAAAAATTCTTGCTAGAAATATACACCCATGGATATTATACTCTCACTGTGTTAGAAGGACCCAGGTTCTGGAAGCTCAGAGAGTAAGCTAGAAGGAGCATGGCAGCTTGCTTCCACTCCTTCCACAGATAACTGCTACTGGCATTTCAGGACAGGAAAGTGTTTCAGACAAAACCTGAGATTAAGTTTATTTTACAACTGACTTTTTCTGTTTAGATCTTACATAGCCATAGTCATTGCTGAAAAAATCTATCCAGACAAGTGGAAAACAAAAGCGAAGGAAATTGCAGCAAATTACAGTAAAACAACACTGCCATAGAATTCAGCCCATTTTGATACAGTTTTGGTACAATTCTTAAGTCTTTAAGATAGCAAATACAATGATCACGAACTTCACCAAAGTTAGGAATTGTAACAATTTCTTTCACATTATTCTTTTTCATAAAAGCAGCAGCAAACCATAGAAAGCAAGAAGCCAGAACGCAGCTTTGTAAAAACAGATGAAGATGAGGGGACATCCTACAGCCTAAGCATTTCCACAGAAGAAACATGAAAGTTGTTTGGATGGTAAAATAAAACACAAAACATAACTTACCTGTAGTTACAAAATGGCTTATTTGTAATAGTTTGTTTCTTGTAAGCCCTGGTACTTAGAAGAAACATTTTGTCTGACAACTTTGCTCTAATTAGAGATTCATCATAGCAAATTGATTGAAAAATCTCAATGATTCATTTTGCAAATACCATGAAATTACTATGCTCTTCTATGAAATAATAGGGCATTACTGGGACAAACACACTTAAGGGCTCCAAAAAGCAGGCTATTCAGGAAGCAAAATCAAAGAAAATTTGTAATTGTTTATTTCCAATTAGTAGTTTCCAAAAAAATTGTATCATTTGAAACACAGAAACAATCTGAGAACATTAAAGTACTACAGAAAATATACTGAGTGCTTGAGACATTGCCATTTCTTCCTAAACAGTGGTCAGCTGTAAAATGTCCTTTCTGTAGGCATGCAGTCCCTTGCAGATACATCAAACACTTCTGTTCATCACAATAAAATCAGCATACATTCAAACTGATGTCATGTTTGAGCACGAAGGGTGGATTAGCTGGCCTCTTGACTTACAAGAGCTAAACTTCTTTTTATGTGATTTTTATATCCTAATGTGACCTGTGCATGTGAGCGCTATGTGTTCATGCCTTAATTTACAAATCACAACATTTCATGTGTACATTTCCTATTCTTTAATAGTAAAGCCTGCATAGGCAGACTGCACTTTTCAAAATGATGTAATAAATAAAACTGTGCTCACAGGGTGTCACATGCTGCTACTGGTATCATTCAGTCCTTCTGTATTCAAAGGATTTATTGTTCCCGCTTTGCACCCCCAACTTAGATCCCAATCCTGCAACTGGCATTCACAGAAGCATCCACTCATAACTGAAGTGTCAGCTTCAATTACTATACAAGTATTCTCAGAAACTAACAAAGCAGAATCCCTGACTACCTATGAAATGTGATTTCACACATTTTAACTGGTCTGAGTTATTTCTTTTCAGAATGATATTCAGTCACCAATTTGCAGAAGACCTATTCATATTTCCTTTTGTATTAAAATGTTTTTGTGTAAGTGATGTCAATAAATAAACTATTTATTAAATTCACTTACCAGGGGCAGGAACCACAGATTACAAACATCACATTCTCAGTGCAATAGTGCCTGAGTTTTGTAATCATGTTATATAGAGTAAAAGATTGAGATTGCCAAAACATCAAAACCCACAGGCTTCATTCAGAATTTCAGTAATCATAAAGCATTACATTTCAAGTCTGTCAGGGGAGAATAAATAGATTAAGACACTAAAACTTGTTTTCAAAGTTCAGGGAACACTATAAGCTTTAGATTCTAAAAATTCTTAATGTCTGCTGTTTAAATATCCCAGCAGCGCAGTACATAAACAAACAGAAACTGTTCAGTACACAAATAACACTGACAAAGTGGTAACTGATTTTCTCCCCACTCTTCGTGCATCTCTGCAATTTTAACAATACTACCAACATAACAAGCACTGGGATCCTTTCTAAAGATTGAAATTTTCAGATATACCAGCTCTCCAACAGCTTTTGCCCTCTGCAGATACAGACTTTATAAAGACTCAATCAAAATTCTAACTGAATCGTATTTTATGTCCTTCTTGTTCTCAGTCTCCTAATGTTGTAAACATCAACTTGTAAAGATATCAGAATCAAAATATCTATGCGTTTTGTTACAGTATCTCAGATGCAATTCCAATTCTGCCTCTTTTGCTCGTCGTTTATTCAAACTTGAATAAACCTGGACCACATACATCTCCTGTTTTCATAAAGGCACCAACTTGAAAAGAAATGGAATGCTAATTTGAATAATTTGTTCTGCAAAAAAGAGTTTTATAGTTTCTTATGCCACCTTTTCAGGTGTAAATTAATACCACATAAATGACTTCATGACTGTTAGTAGCTGCCATTGCATTTATTTGGAATAGAATCTTAGCCTTTCCCTTTATCTACTTAAGCACACTGTACGGCAAAAAGAACACTCACACTGAATTTCTTTCAATGTCGCTATTTCTTGGCTGCTTCTTTTTAAACCGTAAAAGTTTCTCTAGGAAAAATGCTCTATGCAATAATGGATGGAAGAGAAACTACATATACTGAGTTTACCTGACTGTGATTTGCATAGATGCCTCCAGAGAGAAATAAAAGGTTTTAGATCCAGTTCTTACAAATCCAGAAAACCCCGAGTCTGGGGATCTTTATTTCAGGCATATACAAGAATCTGTATTTTAAACAGACCAGTATACCATGCTTTTTATAGTGGTGATGGTAGACAAAACTTAACATTTAGTAATAAAAAATTCAACTCCAGTAATTTTCAAAAACCCACTGCCCTGATTTGCTTTTAATGGATCTGTTAACATTTTCCAAACTGAAAAGGAGTTCCTGATGACAGCAAAAACAGTGGTGTACTGACAGCCAGATTTACAAATAGGAAGTTTTCATTTGTTTCAGATTACTAAATAATGGTAAGGTTTTATAGAAACTCAGTTATGCACAAGTATAAAAACGTTTATGTGTTATCAAAAGCGAGAACTGGCTCTAAAAAATATTATTAGAATATTTGTATTATAATACATAAATAGAAATTACACATGCAATGAACAGCAACAACAAAAATTGTGCATTACAGTTCTTTTATTTAAGCAATGCATATTAAGATCATAACCAAGAAAATGGAAACATTCAAGGCCATTCTTTTGAGTTATGCCTTTAATGCAGTGAGTTGAATTTATCTCCATCTAAAAAACTCACCACAAAATCTTAAGTTTTCCATGAACCAGAAATGAACCTAAAGCAGTATTTTGATATATGTCAAACCTAAACCAGAGCAAATGGAACTAAAATTTGCTTGTTGCTATTTAAATGCATATAAAACAGAATCTGTCAAATACACAACTGAGGAGGAAGGGAGAAGGTGTGTGCAAAAACGTCTCTACTACCAAATGCAGTTATATATTTATGGACTGCAAAATAATTCTTTTAATCTTTTCACACAGAATTCAAAAAGGCTTGTACTGAGTTACACAAACCTGTATCTTCATTAAATGTTACCGGCACAGGTCACTGCATACAATGACCACAGGAAGACCATAGGAAGACCTCATCCCAAGTCTCAACCTGTATCATTTCTAACTTTCTTCACTCCTAATCTACATTAGAGAAGTGCACAAAAAATGACACTTTAAATGTAACCATTATGTCAAAATTATTTAGAACCAAATATAATCCTAAAGTTTCCTATAGAGATTCTATTCAGCAGAGCACAAGACTCTGCTTTCCAGATAATTTATTCTTTGATGAACTACATGAGCCAACACAGACCCTTGAGCAGGAAAAATGAATCCTTGCACCGAGCTGTTTCTATGATGAAAAATAACCACATATTCCTGTTTTTCTATTACTTTACAAAGTTACAAATTGACAAAAAAGACTGTTTCTCTTCTCCCAGAAGGCTTGTATTTTTCTAAAAGCGATTGTTCAAGAGCTTTGCCCAAACCAGGCAATTCAATTATAGTTTATTGATCAGGTCATGCCTACAATGGCTCTTCTTCAATATCCCATACTTAAACACATATTCAATAACTCTTTCTCTTTAGTTTCTCCAGATTTGCTTGGTACAGAAGTTAAATTACAGATGTTTTGCCTCAAAGACCAACTTTGAAATTCTTTTAAAATAAGGTTCTATTGAATAAATCACGTTCTATTTTTCTGGACAGAAAGCAATATAAGCAATAGTAACACAACAAAGTCAGTTCTGTTTATACATATGAATAGGATTCGGTCCTGTTATAGAACTATAGCCAACTGAGATAAAGCTATATCCTATGAAAGAAGCACATTACCAGGGAGCAGCGAAGGCCATCACTTCACAGTTCTGTTGAGAAAGTTTTCCCACATGCAATAGAAGCTTTAGGAGCAGTTTAGCAGAAGCTTCTTTCAATTTCATTTGGCTTTGGTTCTGTTGGGGATTTTTGACAGTTTGCTTCTTTTTTAGCTTGTTGGTTTGGGGCATTTTACTGTTTAAAATCTTACGGTTTCTCTCTTCTCCTGCCCCATTCTCCCAGGTTTTCTCTGCTTGACAAAAAAGTATATTATAGACCAAACCCACTAACCATTAGGATGCAAATAAAAACGCATGAAACCCAAGAAATACTTACAACCACAAACCATCAAAACATTCTTTCCATATTCATAGTTCTTATGATTCTAGAAAGGAAGATCATTTAAAAATGTTCAGGAGACCATTATCAGTAATAAAATTAAGGATTGGGGATCAACTTTTTCTGACAATAAAGAAAGAAAAACTAGGTTCCCCCAAACACTTTGCACTGCAACCAGTTCTACCAAAAACGATTCCAAGATAATTCTCTTATGTGATATCAAAAATAAGATAAAATAAAATTATACCAATGACCTCGTTTTTAGCTTATTACAAAATAACTGGTTTTCCCTGCTTGCTTAGGAAAAATGTATGTTTTATTCATTATAAAAGAATATATAAGGAATTTCATTTCTTAATCCTGTGTAACTAAATGAGACGTAGGGAAAGATGAAAAACAAAACAAACCACATGCCACAGAAAAACCTAAAACTCTTCCTACACTTTGACTGCGTGAACTGGTCCAGAGGAATGGGGGCAACAAAATGGCAAAACTCTTCCTGCCTTGAAGAACTCTGAACGAGCACACACACTGAGCAACTTAGCTGCTGGAGAGAGATAATCAATTCATAAACACAACAATCTTTCGACATGAAAGAAACACTTGATTACTCACCGCAACAGGCCAGGAATTAGATTAAATTCAAAGGAAGTTACAGCATTAAGAAGAATAAATTGCATTTCAGAAAAAAACAAAAACAAAGGTGTGTAGAAAAAAGAAAACAGGAAAAGGTGTTTGTAAATATCCCTGCTGAAAGAATATAGATTAAAAATGTAAGTTAAAAAACCAACATACGCCTTTCCTGCATGCATATGGACACATTACATGCTTTTAAGGTCACTAAAGAAATGGCCAGATTTAAGATTCTGTTGAAATACAAAACACTGACAGAAATGTCTGGCAATGACTTAGTGCATACAGTGAAAGGAGACTTGGAAGAAGCACACATGCATGGAAGAACTAAATTGCACCAAAGGTATGATTATTTTTGTATCAATTACCACTTAACTTCTGATGTTTCCTTACAGCCTGTTTTGAACCTCAGTACATGCAGAGCTGGAGAAAACCCATATATTTCAGGAAATCACATAGAACCTACTGATTATATTTGGCATACACTTGGAAAGATCTCATGCTCTCTGCCATCAGCTCCATCTCTGGATGGGATGTTTACAACCATTACTATATTATGAAGATGTTGACGCAACGGAATAGAATGCTAGAATCATATAATAGTTAGGGTTGGAAGGACCATAAGATCATTTAGCTCCAACCCCTGCCATGAGCAGGGACACCTCACACTAGACCATGTCATCCAGGGCTCTGCCCAGCTTGGCCTTGAACACTGCCCAGGAATGGAGCATTTATCACTGCCTTGGGCAACCTGTTACAGTGCCTCATTACCCTCACAGTAAAGAACCCCGTCCTTGCATCTAACCTGAACCTAACCTAAACAAATTAAATGCAGGCAATAAGCAATCCTCCGATATAAGGCAAACAGGGAAAGCCCTCAAGAACTGCCATATTTGAGGGATTTGCAGAGTTCTGGCCTGAAAGATCACTCTTCAAAAAAGGCACGTTTGAGAAATAAAAGCAGAGTGAAGGGTGGAGAGTGTATGCTATTAAGCTACTGTCTGAAGCCATTAGAATGTGTGGACTGCATCCCACTAAACTACTTGTCCTTGCCTTGTGTTATGCTCCCTGCTGTAGTAAGGCATCAAAATAATAATCCACTCTAATATAGCTTGTTGTAAAATGCTCCCAAACTCAGAGATTATTTTACATCAGTCATTTTGGCAACATGCCCTGGAATAATGCTGTTACACTCAACAGCCAAAACTAAATATAAGCCACTAGTTGAAAAATCTAGGGATGAGTTTAATTTTCCCAACTTAGTGATTTTGTAGTATGCTCAGAACACATGCAATGACACTGATTTTTTATCTAAAGGGTAGGCTTCAGAACAGAAGCAGTTTTCAGCAATGCACCACTTCAAATATATTGTAAAGCACTGATGTAGAATGAATTTTCAGGTTTTGCAAAACAACTTCAGAAGTATCAGCATTAATTAACTTTTACCCTCCAACAGAGCTTAATAATTCAGATTCATCACAAAAATTGTTAGGCTACAAAATGATTTGTAAGAATTATGTATTAGTTAATAGCAATAATTATGGATTGAAAAACAGAAATTCCAGGTATAGGCAAATTAGTTTTGTGGGATATTCCAGAAAAAACAGGAAGCCACATTATAAATGGTATGAAAGTATGGAGAACAGCAGGCTGAAAACAAATAGATAAATTGTTTGAACAGAACCAGTGAGACAAAATTAGTGTTAGCATCTTTAATCTGGATGTTAAGACAAACCTAAATGACTTAGCAACAGAGAAATTCAAACATCTTAAAATACTTAGAGCAAAACAACTTAAGAACCTATTCTAATAATATTGTTATAGTAGAAAAAGTTTTCTTGCAGAAAGCAGCAGTTGTCATGCTGCTGCAAATAAGGGCACATCAGAGCACACACACACACAATTGTTTTCTAAATATTCTGGCTGCTGTTCAGAAAGTCTTGTAACCACAGAATGGTCCACAACACTGTTGACATTCCAGAGCCTTCTTTATGATTGCCTAAGATATGATTAATGTATTGCTTTACAATGTTCTCTGGGATGCTAATCACAGCATTCAAGGAGTTACGGAAAGTCAGGAGTCCACTTCCCACAACTCAATTTGTGGCTTTTTAGCATCCCCGTTTTCAAATACCTGTGGCTCACCACACCACTTCTTCTTCCCAGATGAGTTATGCACACGCAACAATAGCATACATAATTTTTCCGTATTTGTTTGACCTCAACAATTACCAAATTACACTGAAACGAAGACAAAATAATCGAGAAGAAGAGCTACACAATACAGATGGTGCACAAAAATCACCAACTGCTGCAAGTATTCATTGACCAGCTGCATAGTGCTGAGTGGTACTTTTGGGTCTGTGAAAAAACAAGCACCAAGTTATAAGATCATTCTTTTACAGTTACAGGACAATCAGCAATCTCCTCACACCCTTCAGGTTACATTAATACCAAGCAACTATCACGTAACACCAAAATCAAAGTGATTTGACAATGGCACAAAATGGAATGATTGCTCTCCGGAAGTTTGCAATCCCAGACTACTATCAGTCAGCACATCATCGACTTGAAGGGAAATACAGAGTAAATAGCTACCATTACATATAAAGAGCCACTAAAAACATGACCTTCTGCACAACACTGCAACCGTAACATGCAGGAAAGAACACTTTGACAATGACATTTCTAAAATGTGTTCAATCAAGAGGAAAGAGACATATAGCAGTTCTGTCTTCCTAAGCCAATCTTAAGCATAGAAGTGAAAGGAGTACTTTTCTATGGTTAAATAACAGAATCATTATTAACATGGTTTGTCAGAAAGGTGCAAAAAGCAGTCGTTTAAATACAGGACTTTGTGAAAACATTAACCTTTTTTTCTTGGAAAGGCACATATTCAGTGGCAGAAATGCAATGCCAATAATCATTCAGAAGGATTCTACCATTAGCACGACAGGTAAAATTCTACTCTGTTTAAAGAGGAGAAAGGATTGACACAAAGACTGCATAAGAAGACTGAATATGCAGTTGACTGGCTGAAAAGGAGCTGGTAATGCTTTGAGACAAGGATGGATTTCACAGAGTTTAAAATTCCTGTTATTGTTGCACATTGCATAAAGTATTTGTGACAGAAATGTTACCAGTAATATGCTGACTTTGGTAAGGGTATGCTGGTAACCTGCTGGCAGGGGAGTTTGGTGCCAGAATGGAACTGGGATTCCCATGTAATACTATAACATGTTTGTTCCCTGCAAAATACAATGTGGTCTCAGTTCCATCTTCAAAGCCAATGGCAATCCTCCTTCCTTTTTTCCATCTAATGTAGACATCTACTGAATGCACTGCCTCTAACAAATCTTGCCTCCCGTCTCTGTTTGCCAAGTAGCCTTTTTACCACCACAGAAGCTCAGAAAATAATTTCTTAAGCTTTGTCTTCCCTTCCCCTAATCAAAATCATTCTTCCAGGTATCTGATACCTCAACCAAAGGGCAATGACAGAAAGCACAGATTTCTTTTTTCATATTAAACAAGATGAAGTGAGTGAGGGGAACACACGTACTATTACATTTTTCGTATGAGAATCTCTCCAAACTCAGGAGTGGTCTGTCACCACCCTCAAGAGAACTATATACCATTCATCATAGCTTACAGATACCAAAAAAACTGCAGAATGAACTGTTGAGTGGCTAAAAAAGCAAATGTAGAAACAGGCTTCTTAAATCTCTAAAACAACATTCACTTTCCCAGAATGTGAATGATTCTTACAGCTCTTTTCTAAATCCTTTCCTAATTCCTAAGGTTATTTCTGAAGACTAGACATCCAACCTGCCCACAATATACTCACTATAGTCCATTACAATTGCATACAGCAGTAACATCACCTCCCCTACATCCCTCCTATCAGTTAGTTATATTCTAAAACAGTGTTTTTAGACACCATTTAACATAATCCAAACATAGACACAACAGAGTACCAAAGTATCAGTGTAATGTGATTACATCATCTAAAAAAAGCAAAGTCAAAACAACTGTGGAATACATCTGTATTGTAGATGTAGCCTTGGCATTGAGCCACATCCTGCTCTTCTCCTTGACAGCTACAATTTCTTCCAATCAAAAACAAATACCGGGCAAGACTTACACCTTCAGACTATTTTATCTAAAATGAAACTATTAGATAAAAAACTGTAACTCACAGATACTTTCATCAAAATTGGCTATACCAACTCTCTGTATTCCATATTAAAAAAAAAACCTGTGACATAGTTCCTTGCCTATTTAACTGCAGGAACTTGTGAAGCAGGAAATGTATTCCAAATACACACCTTGTCTGGCTATTTCCTCTGATATTGTCTCCTTAAATAATTTGTCAACACTTAGGTTTTGTTTAGTCTAAAAGTCTAATCTCAGACATTAAAAATAGATTATCAATGACATCTGAAATTTGATTTTCCAGGGATTATAAAAATAGTACTAATTTATATCCAAATCATACCCAGCAGGTTACCATCTGTAATTCTGCCAGATTTACAGCCACTGTTTTAGATTTAGAATCATAGAATACTTAGGGTTGGAAAGGATCTTAAGATCATCTAGTTCCAAACCCCTGAGCAGCGACACCTCGCACTAAACCATGTCACCCAAGCTCTGTCCAACCTGGCCTTGAATACTGCCAGGGATGGAGCATTCGCAACTTCCTTGGGAAACCTGAGCCAGTGTTGCACCAGCACCACAGTAAAGAACTTCCTCCTTATATCTAACCTGAACTTCCCCTGTTTCATTTTTAACCCATTACCCCTTGCCCTATCACTTCAGTCCCTAATGAAGAGTAGCTCCCCAGCATCCTTATAGCTGCCCTTCAGATACTGGAAGGGTGCTATGAAGTCTCCACACAGCCTTCTCTTACATTTGGACTATTTAAGCTTAAAATTAGGTGTATTCAACATCAACAGTAATTTGGTCAACTGGAAAAATATTTCAGCTAAAAACTTGTAAAAATAATAAACTTACTGTAATATGCAGAAAGAGATTCTATGCTGTTTCTGAGCATCTTTTGCAAAAAGCTGTTCCCTTCATGCTCCGCTCACAAGAGAGAGCCAATGCGGAGTGGGGAAGGAAGGAAAAAAACTAACTACAAACTAGACATTAAATCATAAAATGTAATGAGGTTATCAGAAGTTTATTAGACCACACCTCTCCTCTAAGATGAGATCACACATACTTGTGTGTCTTACGACATTTTTGGAACTTCCAGAGACTGCTCTTCCCAGTCTGTTGCAGAGTTTCACTAGCCACACTGCATCAATCTCCACTGGTAAAAACATAAGCTTATTAGGTTTGTGGTGTTCCAAAAGACCTCGAGCAGCAGCACATACTCTCGTTATTAGATTAGCCATGACTTTTTCAACCTCTCCTCATAGGTCTTGGATCCAGTGTCATGATCATCAGTACTACTGTCTCCCGGAGTCTCCAACTTGGTAAAGTAACTTAAATTTGTGCTCACGTATTAAGTGCACAGCTCCAAACCTGACACAATGAGCTTGTTGACTTCATTTCTACCCTAAATTGAGCAGAGGGATTTACACAGTGTTTTATGACAGTGCTTCCACTTATTTATCCTGCTGTGATGTTACATTTTTAGAACGTTTTTCTGTGTATGATGCTGTTGTCTTAAGGTCAGCTCTTAACTCTTAATATTTTACTTCAGAACTCCCAGCCATTTCTTATTCTGTATTTGCCTTTTTTTCTTTAATTTAAAAGCAGTATTTTAAACTTGCCCTTAATGACTTGTATCCCATTTTTCATAGATCATTCTAATTTGTTGGTTCATGTTAAATTCTAATCCAATCTTCCAATGTCCCTGCAGTCTCGTAGCTACTACCATTTTTCACTGCGGTAAACATGCAAGTCAATGGATACATTAGTAATGTCTTTTCTTAAGAAGGAAAAAGACATGAAAGACTGCTGTTTGTGCTGCTGCATCACAACTGACTTATATAGAACGCACTTTTAAAAAAGAACACATTTCAGAAAGCCGGTCTAGCAGTAAGCCAGCTTTTAAACAAGAAACCAAGCTAAATGACTATCAGAATAAAATGGTGAACTGAAGCTGAATGTTAGAGCAAAAAACAGATTTTGTTGATCCTCAGATGTGGGGGAAAGTAGTAAACAAGAAACACAGTAGGCACTCCAGAAACATAGAAGGATGGTTAATGGATAATGATAAAAAGGACAGGACTAAATCAGCAACATACCCTTCTGAAGATATTTTCCTGTTCCATCAGGAATCATATGTTTATCTATTTAGATACGTAGAAATACATAAAATCTATCCAAGATCTCAAGTGCCCCTACAATAAACCTTAAAACTTGCAATATAAAGGCTTTTTGAAGAGATAAGTTTATCGTCAAAAGCCTATCTCATACAAATATAACTTGCAGTATATTCAAGAAAGGATAAGAAAGTAGTTTAGAAAGTAATTGTTGGTCTTTCTTTTTAATAAATGACAAAACTGTAGTCCACAGATGGAATGTATTAGATCAAGTGTGAAATATGATTAGGAATTAAAAAAAGACGGTATAGACTACCATGGGAATGTTTTTACATGTGAGAAGTATCAAGGAAATATTAAATAGGTAAATGGAATAAACAGGAGTTTTCCCAGCCGGACTCTCATAGCAGAAAATAGTTCTGAACAGAGTTTGTTATACAATCTGACAGGAAGCAGGAATCCAACGCAATCTATAGACTGCGTAACAAAGTAATACGGAAAAGGTATCACCTCCTCTCTATTACTCAGTTACCTCCCTCAACCTGTGAGCACTACCTAGATTTTACCTAGATAGTAAGCTCCAATCAGCTTACCCCTGTGCTCAATCTCCTTTAGGAGTTGAGCAATGCATACAAAACCACAGGCTTAAGTACTGCTTCAGACACTGCAATTTATCCTACGCACAAATCCTCTTAATGATCCTCTTGCACAAATTAAACAGAAAAGGTAAAAAGAGGTTTCATTGCGATCTGCCCTTGCTAAAGGAAGGACGGCATCCCTACAACAGACCCAACCATCACCACAGTTTATGGACAAATCAAGGTAGTGTGAACACAGTCCAAAATGAAGTATAAACACTAAGTATAAAGTATATGCATGCATCCAGGCTCACAGTTCAACCAGCCAATTCTGGAAAGAAGTGAGGTTTAGACAAGTCATGCAAGTTCTTCACACATACTGATCATTCATTCCCAGGGCCTGAAGCACACAGGTATTTCACATGGGGCTTGGCAGAGGGTGGATAGGAAGATTATTACAGGTTTTCTAGTTATCTGCTCAAATTTCTTCCCTCTGAATCACTGTTTATATTCTGTAGCAACCGGTCGCTCCTACTAATAGCAAGGGCTGGGAGGGCTGCGGCAAGATTAGCCAGTTCTAGTCTATACCTCTCACAGAAACCAAATCTGTTCTTCTCCAAAGCCAAATCATCTATTTCCAGTCTAACACTGTAGTAACACAAGTGATAACCACAAACTGATGGACTGATCCACTGCCTGGTTGCTGTTTTCCCACTCTTTGTTCCTGCCTTCAGATTCTCATTTCTCCCTTTGCACCACTTTAACACATTTCTGCATGCTTATCTTAGCTGATCCAACCCACAAACCAACAAACAAAACTAACCACCTTTTTGCTGAATTTGTGAGATAAAACAAGTTAACTGGTTTCAGCAGGAGTCAGATATGGGAGAGAATAGGGTTCACGAAATGGAAACCACCTCTTTCAGTAGAAATAAGCAGTTACAACAGCCAACCCAGTTTCAAGAAAACTAAGTAGAAACTGGATGTTTGGAAAGCTACCACCTTATTCTTTGTTTTGTCCTGACCATGAAGTCCTCAGCACATCATTTGAAATCCCACTTTTATTTTTTTCTATTAAACTATTCATTACATTCTTAAGCTGAAAAAGTACTTCAAGAGTTGTAACTGTATAATAAATAAGTCATAATAATTGAGAGTACTTTATGTGTCTACAACTTGACAACCATTATTGCAGTTGGGTGAACAGTAAAACCATTTCATCTGCAATAAATTTGCTTGAGCTGCTAGTCTAATTCAAGAAACTTTCACAACCTTCTTATCTTTACCACAACCAATGATACTGATCCTAACAATCTTTTTCTACAGTTGCATCTAAAAAGAATAACCTCGTAACATGCTTGGTTTTCATGTTCACATCTGAATTCATGCTTCAGTGAAGTTCAATTCTTTCATCAGCTTCTCAAAAAGAAGAAAGTTACTATTCTTCTATGATTTATTTCTTATGATACATTTATTTATTTAAATAAGTATTATGGTACTTCCTTAGACCTTCAAAAACATAAGAATCTGCAGTATTAAGGTTTTAATACGCATCATCATTTGAGAAAATCTAGCACTGGACCTAGAATATCCCAGAGCACACAATGGTTTACAGCCACAACACCTTAGTTACTTATAACTCTCAGATAAACTTCATAGAATAGGGCCTGTGCCCAACTTCTACAGTACTCGTGATCTTTAAGAAATACATGTAGTATCTGCCACAGAGATGAAAGGACCCAAAATGCTGCCAAAGAATAAGGGCTTTGTACGTAAGACAGAGGATACATAATGAACCTATCAAAGAATTTATCTTTTTTGAGGTGAGAAACAAAGAGGAGAACGGAGAGAAATGGGCATAAGGAGAAAAGAAAGATGAAATAGGTGTCTGACCCAATTTTGTCAGTGATCTGGCATAAAAGCAAAAGACCTGACCTCTCTTTTGCAAAGTTTGCTTCTTCCAGCAGACAAGGATTTATCAACAGAAGGGCAGTTTTCAGTCGCTGTTTAAGTAGCATAGGTCTTCATCTAGTTTGTGCATATCTAGTTTTTGTCCTAGTGGAGGCAACATCACAAAGGAACAGAAGTACTTACTTACCAGCAATAGTTATTGTTCAAATTAATGCTCTGGGGGACTCTTCTTCCTCACTTTCATTTTGAAACCTAGGTAATTCTCTGAAAGTAGAAAAGGAAAAGAGGATCATTAGTTTTTATCCATTTTTACTTTTATCTGTGTTTTTATCCTTTGACAATTACATGCAGCTTTCAAGAGACGCATGCAAACACTCATAAAAAGAGAAGAATTTCATCATTTATGATTAGATGATCTGCAGCAAAACTCTTATGAAAGCAGAAATTTATACATATAAACAACCTCTATTTATACTGAGGTCCAAAAAAACCAGAAACTGTTCGCTTCATTGCCAAAAAAAGCCCAACAAAGGTTAAGTAGAGACCCCCAAGGCATCTGTGAAACAAATTAAGAAAGCGAGAGAGGAAAAAAGCAGTGGATTCATTCTTGGGATATATATAGCCAGGCTTTAGGACAAAAAAACACTGAGAAAAATAAGATCCTAAAACCAGATGCCCAAAATTAAAACAGTAAACTCCTCAAACTGAAATAGTTGCCACATGGAAAAGAATAGGCTCTGCCTTTAAAACAGATGTAAGCAAATGTTTTGTACCACTTGTTTATGTTTACACGTAACAAACCTAGTAGACCATAATGCAGCAGGTAGTTTTAAACAAAATCTTACTTTTGGGTTATCACGGCATGGAGTTACTACATTTTATAACAGTGGTCTCACTAATTCATAATGGCTGCATGCCACTGAACTAAGTGTTCATTCTTGGCCATATAACAGAAAAGCAATCAAAGCTGCACCTATCAGACTCTGCAACAGCAATAAATTGGATGTTGAAAAAGCTAATTTGTGAACCTGACTTCAAGGAAAGGGATAAAACTAGGGAAGGAAAATAAATATGAAACGACTTAAAGCAACAATAGCACCAGGAATGGGAGTGAAGAGAAAACGATAAATGCGTCAGATAATTGTCTTTTACTACAATAAGGATTCTGCCAAAAGAGAAGCTTCAGCAGCTGCACTGTAAAATGAACAAGGCAAACTGGCAACTCTAAAAATCTCAAAAGCAGCAGAAGTGACAAAAAAATAATTAAATAAAAAAGGCTGGATTTTTTTATTTTCTTTTTCATGTAATAAATTATTCAAAATAATCAGTACCTACAAGGTCAGGGCCCATGAACTTCCAAAAATGGAATGCCTGGAGGAAAGAGTGAGATAGCCTGTTTTCAGTTCCATTTGAGATTGATAGCTTGGTTATACATCAGCTAAGGCAGCACTCAATAAAAAGGCTATAGCCTTTCCTGTGATAAAGGATTTCAGAAATCCAAACAAAAAAAGAAAAAATTCAGCACTGTTACCCCATGTATAAAATGTAACAACAAATTTTTAGCTGTTCAAAAACTAAACTAGTTACTTTATTGCACCTTTCATCAAATCAATTACACTACCCATTTCACAGAAATGGGGAGATGAAAGTACCAGCTGAATGTGAGTCAGGAAGCCAAGCAAAACTGAATACGGAGTCCACCTTTCCAAGAGATAGGCCTACAGTGAACCTATCACAGCACACTCTGGAATGATGTGTACTTTTAATTTTATGCGAAACACTATGCTCTATCATCTTAGGAGTCCGTATTTGCAACCCCAATCGCAGGCAGAAAAGAGTGTATTATGTGAGCCATATGTATGGAAAAATAGTTTTAGACAGCTTGGCTCACAGTAAACATAAAGTGGACATGTTTATATTTCACATAATGAAAAGAACTACTACTAAATTTACAACTTGATTTAGCTTGAGGCAACAGCATTACAGGCAGTACCAAAAGGCCAGAGTCCTACCAGACTGGGCAATTCACCCTGCCCTACAAAAAGCTCCCCAAAATTTCACACTTAGTTAACCTAAAATATATAAAACCACACAGAACAATAGAAAGAAAGCATGATAATTTGTTTTTTTTTTTTCCCCACACCAACATACCATCAGAGTGAAGCAGCTACTTAACAGCCATTCACAAAGTACAGGGGGAAATAAACACAGCCCCAATGTAGTTGCTACCTCTGCTCCAGGAAAATTTGCCCACAACACATATGATTAACAAAAATAATCATTACAAAACAATGAAATACATTGAGTTAATTTAACATAAAACAGTCCAGCCAAACCTTGCCAAGTCATTTGAAGTTCCACTTAACAGATGCTACCTGTACAACAAAGAAATATTAACCTGAGTTCCAGCTGGTTGTTTTTCAACCAACTATGCACTGGTTTTAGAATGTTTTCCATAGTCTGTTCAGAGTAACTCACAAAGAGGGTGCAAATTCTGTACTGAAATCAAGATGCAGGCAACCACTAATTTTTCTTTTCCATCCCTACACCTATTACTAAGAGGAAAAAAATAAAGCCCTTTAAGATCACAACTAATGTGTCTATAAAATCAACCCACTCCAAGTCATTCAATTGCCAAAAAGCTTACAATTCTCCAGCCTAATATTAATATATCCCTGAAAATGAAATTCTATTTAAAACCACAACTACTTTAAAAAAAATCTTTGCATCTGTTTTTCAGTCAACTCAACAGTATTTACAAATATCACCAACAAGACAATGGTGCCTTCCAGGTAAGTCTGCCCCTATTGCAGTGATCTGTTTGGAGATGAACGCCATGAAGTAACTTTGCAGATAAGGAAATTTCAGTTATATGCCAAATCCTGACATTGAAATGCTGCATGTACATGGGACTAGTCATAACCTTTTATTTTTACAAAAATTGATCTATTTATTAAAAATATATCCTTATAAAGGGCTCAGTATCACCTGGAGTGTTTAATCCAGTCTCCTCCATTACAAGAACCCATTCAAAACGAAGTCCAAATACATTTCATCAAGACTTCCAATGTGATTTGAGTTTTAAAAAGATGCAAAATTTGACTGTACAACAGCAAGAGAACAGAATTCAAGGGTGCCAGACACACTGTAAGTGCCTGCAACTACAGAAGAGTAAGATAAATATGCCTACATGACCTCAGGAATATGGTTGGAGAATACGACACACTTCCCCATTTCACTGGGGCAAACTGATTTCACTTTGGGCAGACGCTAGACCTATATGGCAGCACATGTTTACCTTCCCAATGCCACAGGAAGAATCAGACACCTCGCTCAAAATCCCACCTTTAGTCAATGGCAAATCACCTCTGCATCCAAAGATAAACTATGCACCAAGAAGATAAAATAAGTAAATAAAGATTTCCTTCTGATCTCTACATAGTACAAGTGACAGTCATGAAGAACAGAATTTGTAAAACTGGAAACTTTATGAAAAACAACAATCAAATGTTTTCTTGGCTGCTTTATCCCCTTTCTCAGAGATTTCTGTCATTCCATCACTAAGAAATTTCATATGCTTTATTTTTATACGTCTCATTTTTAATTTCTGATTCCACAATCAACCTTCTAATCTTACATAGTCTTTTTCCATAAATATGTAAAGCATTACCTTGAACCACCAAGTTTCTCTCTCCATTACTGATTTTGTAAAACCAGACCTCACCTTCTGATTTTGAAACAAGATTTGTTACTAAGTTTAGCCCTCAGATGTATTTATTTTCAGTTGCTTCTCTCCCATATATGCACTCACACCCAATAAAGACTATTCTACTTCTTACTGAAGTAAGTTCAGCTTCAGCATAATCACACTAACAGTCCTTTTGTTTCCAAATGACTCCATCTTTTCTGAGTACAACTGTGATCAGAGCTAGGTACCATCCTAAACGTAAATCAACCAATGCTTTCTTGGCTGGTCCTAACAATCTAGAAAACAGCTAGTGTGTCTTAGAATCATGTTACTCTCCCAAACCCGTATCATCTGTCAAGAAAACAGATCAGAATCATGCAACAGTCTACCTCTGCTATAACCGTTGCAGCCTAGTTATACCAGGATTTCTCATCAGCACTCATGTATGTGAATTTTCAATTATTATTTTTTTAATTAAACTTAAATCATTTCCTAATACTCCAAACACCTAAATCATCCTCTAAGTACTACACTCCTGCTCTCTCTAGTATCAGCAATTTCAGAAGCCCATAGACCAGCTCTTTAGCAAAGTCACTTGCTTATTTCAGTCCTGGCTCTAAGGTTTCCACTAGCTGACAGAGAAGTGACTGAACCTATGTTAAGGCAAATATTATAAGAAAATAATTTAAACAACAAAACCACTTCAAATAAACAACAAATTCGGCTACAATGCTACACTGAATGTTTCTTCATGTCTGGCAAAGAAAAACAAATGAAAAATCACCCCTTCTGTAAGCCAAGTGAAGCTCAGAACACGTGTTTTCTGCTGTTAAAAGACAATGTGGTTTACTAATAAAGAAACAGTTAATTTAGCTTCAAAACTGAGCTTCATCTCCATTATACCCATCAATTCATATGCCTAGCATCATGGTTAGGTGCTGATACTAAGCAAGTTTCCCTAACAAATACGGAAAAAAACAAACATCCCAGGGAAAGGTAACCTTATTAATACATTTATTTTAAAAGAGATACATATGATAATCAGTATATACTATATCTATTTATAACCATAAATATATACAAAAGGTCTTATATAAAGATATATATAAAGATCATCTTCTTTAGTTGAAGATCCCTTTCTGCTAAGAGTTAAAAAAAAAAGCTGGCATATACTCAATCCATAATATAAAAGGATCAAAGCCGAATCATCTAACTTCTACTGCACGCAGGAGAAAGGCTCTCAGGAATTACCTAGTTTGCAGTGAAATGCACAGGATTCTTTCTGCAGTTCAACTTTGTAGAGAAGGTTCCCCTTCAAACAAGCCTTGACTACCACAGGTTTGAGAAGAACATACAATCATTCAATGAAATTCTATGTTAATCAAACAAGATACAGATTTGGAAGCATTATTTCTCAAAATCCCTCAAAACAAGCCCAAGAGAGATTTTCTTATGCTTGTTTTTCTTTATCAGGTAGGACTTTGCCACTTTGACCTCATTCTAAGAGTACACCAGTTTTCATAACACAAATAATAATTAGAAGCAAAACTCAGTATCATTATCCTTACCAGAACAAAAACATAAAACGGTGACTATAAGGTGTAAAGTCCCTTCATGATACTGAAATTCTCAAACATAATGGGTATATTAAATGGCCAGCCTAAGAATTAAATTATTAAATAACATCTAAGCACATTTTCAACCTATTCTCTTGACGGGAAGAAACTGAAACAGGGGAAGTTAGATTGGATATAAGGAGGAAGTTCTTTCCTGTTAGGGTGGCGAGGCACTGGAATAGGTTGCCCAGGGAGGCTGTGAATGCTCCATCCCTGGCAGTGTTCAAGGCCAGGCTGGACAAGGCCTTGGGTGACATGGTTTAGTGCAACGTGTCCCTGCCCATGGCAGGGGGGTTGGAACTTGATGATCTTAAGGTTCTTTCCAACCCTTACTATTCTATGATTCTATGATTCTATAATGTAATAAACCAATGTGACACTGTGCAGTTCTCAAGTTCTTCCCTACTCCCCTCCTTCAAGACACATTGGCCCAACCAGATGCCTCATTTTCCCCTTTTGGTTAAAAAGACACATGACCCTAGCTGACACATCCCAATATTCCCAGAAGACAGGTCACTACTGTTCAGTGCCCCCAGCCCCATATTTTTCACTTCACAATGTTTCACATACGCTGCAGGGACACTGCTAATACAGTACACACTTGGATGTGTAGAGCAAACTTGGGGGAAATTTGGGAAAACACGGCAAGCACTGCACCTCCCTTAGCTCTCTTCAATCCAGGAAAACGTTATGTTTCTTTTCCCCAGAGTTCCACTACTTCTCAGCCATGTGAAGTGCCATCTGTGCTTCCCAGCCTAGGCAAGCTAAAAATCTGCTGTCATTCATCTAACCAGTGAGCAAATTAAAGGCAAAGACTGTCCTCTTTAATAAAATAACAAGGCTTACAAATGGCAATCCAGATCACAGCTCCAAAGTGATGAATGGCAAGCGTGGTTAGTCAAAGGGTCACAAGAAGAAAAAGGTGGCAAACAGTAAACTGTCTTCACAGCTTGCTTAATCTCTGTAAACTAACAGAGATCGATATAAAAACTATGGGGAATAAAACAAAAGTAGCTGAAAATCTCAGAAAGCAAACAAAAATATGACTTAACTGAGAACATATTTAGCGTTATTTACTCAGATACTACATAAAGTTAGAGGGTATACTTGGCTCAGGAAGAACAGATATAGATGGTAGAGCAGGAAATCTTAGTATCTAAGGTTTGTATACTCGTTCCGAGATCCAGGATACAACAGAAGCCAAACACTCCACATAATATTAAAATGAGAAAGTTACAGTACAAAGGAAAGTGTAGATACCCTATAAATTACCATAAGAAAATTCAAGTGGATGAGGGTCTGGAGGGACTGATGAGAGAGTCTTGTTGTTTATTTTAGGTTCTTTTGGTTTGGGTTATGAGTTGCGGGCTTTTTCATACACAGCCAGAAGAATCATTCAAAGCACAAGACTTAACATGCATATTAATGATGCACAGGATAGGCCTTTAAGGAAGCAGTTCACAGATATAACTGAGTTAACCTCCAGTTAGTAACTGGCTTGGCTATTGGCTTTACAAAAGTTAACTCAGAACATCATATACATCAATATACTAATGCATGAAACTTTCCCAGACACTGAAATGCAATCATCATGTTAGAATAAGCTCTAAATTACTTTTGATAAAGGCCAACTGCACTCTTCCAGCCTCTGAGAACAGGCTGAGGATTACCACATAAGCCTGGAAAACTTTGGAATGGTACTGTGCATGCAGCTACCTCTGTTGAAGGCTGTGTGATCAACAGAAAGGAAAACGTCAGCTGTCCTCAACACCAGACAATGGTCCACTTTATTAGCATTGATACAGCCAAAAGGGATTTGAACTCAAACCATCTTGAGGAAACAAAAACTAAGTGCAGATAAAATCTGGCAAAGTATACAAAACTAAGAAAAGGGGAAAGTAGTAACCGTCTTTAGAAATTTAACCAAAAGAATGAGGAAATCTAGAGACAAGGAGATCACACAGAGACAAAACTCTCTTTAAAGGCAGACAGGCTACTGAAAGAAAAGACTGAAAAAAAGCTGTCAGGAAAGCCCAGTTGAGAATGTTGTTAAGTGAGAATACAGACAACACGAAGGAGAAATAAAGGCTGAAATGCTGGCAAAATTTACTCTCTTGAAATAACATCAAGAAACTCAGCAGGAAACAAACCTGTTTGAATTTGAGGAAGGAAATAGTTTGTGCTGTACAGCTTCATGATTATTTGTTATGGGTTACAGTAATTAGTTCAAAAGAGAAAGCCTATCCTATCCAAAGACAAGGCTATGAATACAATGTCTGACAGTCCCAGTGAAAGAAGATCTAAATCCACAAGCTTCACAGAAGAGAGACAACACCACGCATGTCACTGAAAAACAATTGCGATGTTGAAAACACGACAAAAAGGAACATGGCTGTAAGGCAAAACAAAAAGCACTTTGTTTCTAGTTCAAATTTACATGAAAAAGCTAGAAGGCCTTCCTAGAAATTATGAGGGATTATTTTAAACTGTGGGATTTAATTCAGCCTGTCAAACTTCAGATATAAAAGAGAGAAAGAATTTTAAACTATACACCTTACTACCCACTACACATACCCGCTAACCCTACAAATACAATTACTCAGTCCTTTAAAGTCAGCAAAATTTATATTGAAAGAAAAGTGAACACACACAAGAAATACCAACACCAACAGAATTACTAAGAACCCTGTATGTATTAATGGAAACAATTCATGTAGTAGCAGACTAAAAGAAAGAAACAGCATCTTCTATTGTGCTTTTGATGCCTACCCTGCTCCTTCCTCTTTCTGTTTTCCCTTCTTTCTTGAAAAGGTAAGTTCTCCAAACCTGCCCACAGTGAGCACACAGTTTGATATTGCTATGGAAATTATACTAGGAATTCATACATTAATTTTGTCTTTCATTTTAAGCTTTTCCAAACAAGAACCAGTAAAATTTATAGCACTTTATTGCAAAGTCTATCCTCAAAACACCTTGAGTGACTCTGCTTTTTTTTATTGGTCAAATAGCAGTAAGGTGACACTAATAAGACTGTGGTCAACTTCACTGCTTTGATTCAGAAGCAGACCAGCAGCTGTGAAGATTTCAAAGATGGTATCAATTTCATACTGCTGCCATTGCTGCTCCATGGGAAGGCTGTGAACAGATGCAAGCAGCATTCAGCATCCAGGAAGCTGAAAAAAGAAGGAAAACACAACATTGCTTCCCTTGAGGCAAGACAGCACTGCAGCTTCATGTTTATCATGCACAGGCTAATTAAAGGTAGATCATCAAACAGAGGCCAAAAAGGCTATCGAAGCTGAGATTCCAGCAATTAAGATCAAAGAAGTGGTCAGAGATTTTCAGTGAGAAAAATCTGAAAGACCTTTAAGAAATTTGTCTTTTAGGCGGATGATGCCTGATAATGAAGGAAGCTGAAAACGTGTATTGAATATAATTCCATTAGCATTCATATTACAAAAAAAACATGCAAGTTATATATTTCAGTAGACCACAAAATGCCTTCAAAACTACTCCTCAGTAATACACATCAAGCTTTACAGAGCGTAAATGCAGGGGAAAGCCACATACAAATACTATATGGTATATTTCAATTCAAAGAGATTTCAGGTCTTTTAAGTTGCTCACAAACGTTTTTGACACATTTTCCTAAAATAGCATGATATTTAGAAGAGACTATCTCTTAATGTACACATGAAGGTTCCTCCTGAAGTGATTCTGTTACTTTCCTATCTTCTTCTTTTACTATCCATTAGGCAATCGTGCATCCCTCTCTGATTCCTCTGATGCTTAATTTATGAAGAAAATTTTTAGAAAATTATACATATGTTCTTCCCTACACAGAGATGAAAAGCAAATATCCTTTTAAAAAGTTACATGTTGAGTTTAATCAAGCTGAATTTCCTCTTTTCATCTTTTTCCATCTATAAAGTATGAAATAAAGCAAACAGACTCACTGCAATGCATTTACAGTGGGTTAAAGGCTCCGCAACTGAGAGTTCTTCATTCATTCCCAAAACATGTACATATTGGTAGTAATTCAGGTTTCCCTACACTTGAATTATGGTACAAGCTACCTTACATGACCAGTATTAATATAATCTAGTATAATTATATAGTTTTGTATATATGCATATCTATGTATGTATAACATGGATAAGTATAACCTAGTTTTCATACAGCAAAGAACTTCATAAATTATACCAAGCATCACTTCCATTTTCCTTCGTAACAGCTTCACTTAGCCATAGATCACCCTTTCCCACACCAGTAAAGAGGTGCTGACAGTCGACATGCAAAGATGACAAGGCAGTGCTCAAACACCAAGGGATACAGAATTGTGAAATTGAGTTTTCTGCTAAATCCTGATCCCAGTAAGAGTACAATAGGAAGGGAAAATGCATTATATGGAAGAACCTCAGGAAGCATGAAACAGAAGATATTGTGACAATATCAAAAAACATTGAGATGTAGCCTTAAGCCTGATGGAAAAGCATGTTTTGCAGTAGCTTTCACAATATGCATAGTTTTACCCAGATACAGTTTGACATCAGCTCTGGCCATCACTGAACTCATTAAAGAGCCTACTAGATAAAGAAGAAAAAAATTGTCACTGCACTTCATACATCTCCACCAGGAAACAGAAAGTCAAAAGATGAAAACAAGCAAGATAAGATAGCCGAGAGACAAAATGTTTCGTTGAGGCTCCAACTGCACCCTCAAGAACTCAGGACTCTTCCTTCCAAATACATTTGTTCTACACGCTACACATTCTGCCTGAGTAACTGTCACCAAATACACATATGTAATAAGTGCAGCTTAGGGAAGACAGGCCCCTGCAACAGTATAAATGCCATTAGAAATCACAGCTTGACAATATTCCATTTTGATATAACATATTCCAGCAGAAATATGTCACACTAATACACAGGATACCAATACACCCCAGAAAGTATTTACACTTACTATTCTTAAATACTGTCACACTGTATCTGGGGGATGGAAGGGTGTGTTGTAACACTAGTACATACTAACTGCACACACCTGGGACTATCCACCTCCAAAATAACAGTGAATCTCCACACAGCACATCCAAACACAGCTGAAGAATGCTCAGATGGGAATGTAGAGTTCCCAGTACTTATTTCTCTATAATCACATTTGCCATAACATATAAATAAAATCTAAAAAAAAATCCATAATCGAAGTGCTCTGTGCTCTAGATACTAGGTGATGCAACACTTTCAAGCAATAACCAGTAAAAGAACTGTCCAAAGGAGCATCCTCTGTGCTTCCATTCCAAAGCACTTACGATGTCAAAAAGCGCAGTTAGAGCCATCACCTCTTTTGCTAAGATATGCTGAAGCCAGATAAAGAAATGATCAATCTTCTTGTGGTTGCTGCCAGAGAAGGTAAGGCATTTCAGCAACAATACTACACATTTGTAAGAGACTTCAGGAGAAAAGCCACTAACAAAGGTTATCAATCTAAAGATTCCCTGTTAGGTTATAACTTCGAGAGTACTTGAATAACAGGAATGACAGAGGGAAACATTAAGTAGAAAAGCAGTTTTTTGCTGTCCTAGAAGTCAAATCGATGGAAACCTCCTTAATAAATGAAAAAATGTACTGTTTGACTGCAGGTGCCACTGAATTACACCCACTATTTACCAACTTCTCAGCAGGAAGCAATAATCTTCAGGAACTCCCAAGATGCTCCTTCGCTGTCTAACACAGCATAAGCATATTGCAACATTTCACATCAGTGCCATCAGAAATGTATTTCAATAAATACTTAAAGCCGTTTCTGTGTTTAGTTATATACGCTTCAAGACAGACAGGAGGGCTGTTCAGAATCTGCATGCACTTTGGAGATAGAACTCTGAAATTAACAAGGTACAATTCTGCTTCCTACTTTTCACACTGATTTTCAAAAAGAGCCTTGTCATTGATGCCTTGGTAAACATTTCTGATGGGACACTAAACCATAGCTCCATAGAGAAGCTCTGATTTTTAGAAACATAAAAATTTAGTCATGAGCTCATAAAACCAAAAAGCCATCAAGATGAATCATTTTATTTTCCTAAAGAGTCTCTAGCAAAACACATTCAAATATCAAATGGATGCCTTAACCAACACGGCATGACTTGACAATACCTGAAAACCTTTACCACATTGTATCATAGCCAATTTTATGCTTGTCTTCTAAAACACATAATTCTTCCACTAATCTCTACTTGAAGGAAAGGACTCTCTGCCTCAAAAAGCAAGATGTTATTTAACCAAGAGCAAACTTGGACTCTGCCATATGAAAGTACTACAGAAGGGATCCCCAAAGTCAGGAAAAACAGTAAAATTTACTTTATACTGAAGGACCAAGCAAAGATCAGTTGGGGGGGAGGGGAAAGGGGGAATACACATCACATCAATAAAAAACTGCAAGTAAAATGGATTTATATTTAATCTCTTCCAAAAAGTTGGATAAAAATGTATCTTAATAACAGGTGAAACTCAAAATATTGAGTTGCCTACATTACAGTCCAGAAGTAAAAGGAATATTACCCTTAAGGACTGAGTGCAAGTTAATTGCAGGAATTCAGCATAAACCCACATGCACTTAACCTGAGAATTCAGTTATAACTCCCTCAAAAACTAAACAACTTTTCCAAGTGAACATACAGAAAACTCTGCAATTATGTCTTTAGGTAAATTAATGAAACTCCTTCATTTAAAAATTTAATTTCACTCATTCTACTTACTTGAACGAGGTTTTATGTCATTCCTATAGAAATGCTGTAGTGCTGCCTACCAGTTCCCTACTTTTTGCAAAGCTGTCACTAGCTCTCACACAATTCACTTACGTATAGCAAATAGGTCTAACCTAGCATTAACATTCCTTTACAGCTATTACAGCTGATGACAAAAGCATAGGAAAATCACATCCTATTACATGTTAACGTATTTATAAAGCATTATTTCAACAAGAGCTAGCCATAATTGCAAAAATTGCCAACCAATAATCAGAATTCTGTTACACATTCAGACCTTCAACAATTACATGCCTCAGGCATTTAGGCTAATAGTTTCGTGCTCCCTCTGTCTTCATAACTCATTTAACCCTTTGTCAGGTCTACTATTTTCCACCCTGCATCTGACATAAGAACATCATACATCCTTAGATTCTTTCTGTAAATTAAAAAAAAAAAGAATAAAAGCACAAAGCTGTGACAGAGACAGGGCAATGGAAAGAAGTTGTTAAGTACCAGAAGAAGGTGTTCAGTATCAGAGGACCATTCAATTACATACAGATAATTCCTAGTGATTATGCTATAAATAAAAAAACACTTGTAGAAAGCTTGACTGAGATGAAGGAAGTCATTCTGCAATTAAGAGCCATACGCAGCTTGAACTCTAGTGACCTGCATGCTTATGAGATGAGTAGTCTCACTATTGGTTTTGGCACAACTCTATCTTTTTTGAACCCAGTCTCAACTACAAGGAAAAGTGCTCAATGCCAACAGAAGAGTACCCTCCTTTGAGAAAACAAACATCCAACCACAACGCTGCAATGAATCACAGAATGGGTGAGATTAAAAGGGATCTCTGGAGGTTATCTTGTCCAACCCCTGCTCAAGCACAGCCACCTAAAGTCAGTTTACCAGGAACATGTCCAAACAGCTTTTGAGTGTCTCCAGATGGCTTTTGAGTGTCTCCAGGTGGCTTCTGAGTGTCCCCAAAGATGGTGACTCTACGACCGGTCAGGACAACCTATGCTAGAAGGGTATCAAAGTTGGTCAAGCATCACTCCCCCTTGGTGGACCTATGGTGACCACTCCTGATTACTTTTTTGTCCTTCATGTGCCTAGAAGCGGCTTACAGGATTAGTTCTATCACCTTCCTGGGATCAAAGTGAGGCTGACTGGCTTGTAGCTCCCTGTGTCCTCCTTCTTGCCCTTCTTGAAGATAGGAGTGACATTTGCTTTCCTCCAGTCCTTAGATACTTCTCCCAACTGATATGATCATTCAAAGATTATTGAGAGCTGTCTCACAATGACTGACCCTCCATATACTGTCTAGACATAGCCAAGAAAATAACTTATATAAGAAAGAGAGCAAGTTGCCAAAATTCAAAAAATGCCTCTATAAAGGGCAGTAGACTCAGGTATCCCCACAATATGAAGCATTTTCTGAGGAAAACAGCATGAGTATGGTCTGCTTAAATACCAGAACTGTAGAGTGAGAGAGAACTCTAGAGAGAAAATATTGCCTCATAGCAAAAAATCTAGACCAACACTGGAGACATGCATCTGGCTAACTAACGCACTTAGGCAGGCATACAAATCTGACAGTTTCCCTTCTATACTCCTGATGATTGAGCAAGCCCACCATAAATAGCCACAACATTCAAACAGGGAACATGAGATGGATACAGGTGGAATAGTAGATGTACTCACAATCTACATAAGAAAATGTGCCATGAAAGGTAGAGTCCTGGAAGTCCTGACTGAAAGTATAGTTGGTCACAAAACTAACTGTCTCTGCAAATCAGAGGCAGCAGGATCCTACCTACTTCAGAAAACAATGGACTTGGAAGTAAGCAAAAATCAGTATTTTGTAAAATGTTATAAGTCATTCTGTGGATAGTCTAGGATCAGAACATCTCTGGCTGATGGACACCAGCATATCCTGTTAAGCTCAAGACATGGGTTTATGATCTTTCTGCCAGATTTCAGTACTTGGGATATTACCTATTCTTGGCCAAATTCCTTGACGCAGCTAAGGATATACCAGAAACACATGTTCAGCATGTCTGAGAATAAACTCCAAGCAAGTGATTATGTGCACACACTCACAGAGATCTGAGGAGCAATCAGCTCAACAGAAACAATGTTCTCTCAGCACTTCTCTGCACACAGAATCTGCAGAATTACCATCTATCATTACTATGCATGACACTGCAATACGTTGTACAGGAAAAATCAAACAAGCATTTTAAATTATGCTGAACTCTGTATCTGGTATGTCTGTGTAGCTCCTCAAGAGACCAACATTTCTCTGCTCTAGGTTATACTGAATCCCTCACCCTGTAAGAGCACTATCCATTGTAATCGAGTGGAGAAGAGTAAAAGGGCTTTCTCATATTAATCCCAAAGTTCTTGCTGTTACAGAAGGAAAATTACATCAGAAGAAATTATCAACAACCTGCTAAGGGAGATCATCCTCTGCTCCCTAGGAAATACACAAAGCACACTCACATCTGCAGTTTGAAGATGCTGTCACAGGGTGTAATGTAAGCTGTCATATTACCCAGGTTACCTAGATAGTATTGCTACCTAGTGTAGCATAATCTCACTGAAGTTAAGGAAACAAAAATTGCAGACAGAATGTCTAGCAGTTCAGCCCAAAATCCAGTGTTGAATTGGCATCTGCGATGAAGAACAACTCAGGGAGAACATCTTCCAATGCCATTGTGTCCTATGCAGTGGGTCATGTCAGGCAAGAGGTGTAATTCATACTATCCTAATAACTGTAACTTGAAAACACCCCAAACAACAGAGATATCAAAAAGTAAGATGTTGTACTGTTAAAAAAAAATCCCAACAGAACCGTGAAAAAGGCATATTTAATGAACAGAAATGCAAAGACATCTATCAGAAGATTGTGAACTGCGGGTAAGTCTTTCCAAACCTTTAAAAAAGCTAAAAAACACAGGCAATGGAAAAAGGAAGTGCAAAGGCTACCTAAGCATACCAAGACATGGTACAATACCACAAAGCTGTCTCACTGAAACAAAAGCATAAGTAGGGGAAACAATTGATTTATTTTTTACACATACTTTTCTTCCATGAATTCAAACCTTGCCGTAAATAAGGGGCAATGCTTGCCTAGGCACCTGAGATAAACTAAAGCCGTAACGTGCACTGTCATGAATGGTCTTATACAACTTGGGGTGAGACAAAAACCAGATAGGGAGAAAAGAGAGACCATCAACACGCTACATACATTGCAACAGCAAAAACTGTTCAGTGTCAAGTATATAATTATCTAATGTGTAAATATCCACACTGAGCATCAAACAGAGGGAGCTGCTTGGCAAACACCCAAAAAGAGACAAGATGTAGCTAAGTACAGCATATCAGAAACCTGTATACATGTTTCAGGTATGTTACGTATTTTATGATCGTAAATACAGGCACAGAGCTAAAAACTAAAGTTCCAGGCAATCTGGAAGCTCATATTTTGAAACAGGTCCCTTGGTGAACAGAAATCTCCTTATAGGCTAAGAGATTAAAGAATAAATTTATGTAATTAGCTGCACTAATACTTTAAAAATTGGTTTTAAAAAAAGAATCTTTATGAACTGTTCAATGAACAGCATGTCAGATAAATGCTTACATTAATATTTATCACATACATGCCCATAAACACCTCCAAAACACTAAACAAAACCTCCAAAGTTTGACAGATGTATTTCTACCCATACAAATCAGATGTACTGTAAAAAAGTTATGACGCTGTGCAAGTTCTAAGCAAATTCTAGTGAAGTTCAATAAGTAATCTAATAAACTAAAGAAAGATGAACATTAGGAGGCTGTTGGAACAGAATTCTTACTGTTCTTTTACAAAACCTTTAGGAAGAGCAATGCTTTGAAGAAAGAATTTAACACACAGCAAGTAAGAATTAACTTCTGTAAGACATTCACAGCGCTGTTCCACAGATTTCTAATAACATTCTTTACCTTGCAGAATTAATAATGTCGTGGTGATATTCATTGCTATTAACTGTCTCCCAAAAGAAATTCTAATATTACAGAAAATTACTCACCTTACCACTACAACGTTATGAAGCAAACATATAATGAAAACAGACTCCTAAAAAGCATCTACATTCGGAATATTGCTACCATAAAGCAACTGTTGCAGCACAAACTTCATAAAATTCTAGAATGACCAATACCTGAAGTGTTTCATTTTATTTTAAATGCATTATACCTGAAGATAAATGATATAATTTATACTTAATAATATCTAGTATTTGAAGAAACCAAATAAAATGGTTGATTCACTGGAAGCTACTCTTTGCTACAGAAATCACCGCTTGTCTTAGGAAAGATCCCTAAAGACTACAGGTTAGCAAATACAAATAAAGAGGAAAATCCTCAGAAAAGGGTTACTCAAAGATTTCCTCAGGTAGCATCTCATGCTTCAGTAACAAAAATTAATTAAATATACATTTATATTCCCAGCCTGTCATTTAACAGTAGCTTTTTGCTGCAGGCAACTCTTCTGATTTGAAGGAGATGACCGGTGACAGCCAACATGGCTTCACTAAGGACAAATCATGCGTAACAAATTCGGTGGCCTTCTACAACAGGGAGACAGCACTGGTGGATAAGGGAAGCGCAACTGACATCGTCTATTCGGACTTGTGCAAAGCATTTGACACTGTCCTGCATGACATCCTTGTCTATAAACTAGAGAGACATGAATTGATGTCTCCATCCCTCAGTGAATAAGGAATTGGCTGGATGGTCACACTGAAAGTTTTGCAGTCAACAGCTGGATGTCCAAGCGGAGACCAGTGACAAGTGGTGTTCCTCAGGGGCCAGTATTGGAATTGGCACTCTTCAACATCTTTGTCAGCAACATGGACAGTGGGATCAAGTGCATCCTCAGGAAGTTTGCTGATGACACTATATGTGGTGTGGTCAGCAAGCTGGATGGAAAGGATGACATCCAGAGGGACCTAGACAGGCTTGAGAGGTGGCCAACACAAACCTCATGAAATTCAACAAGGCCAAGTACAAGGTCTTGCACCTGGTCTGGGACAAGCCCAAGCACAAACACAGGCTGAGCAGAGACTGGATTGACAGCAGCCCTGAGGACTTGGGGGTGTTCGTCAATGATAAGCTCAACATGACTTAACAGCGTGCTCTTGCAACCCAGAAAACCAACCATGTCCTGAGCTTCATTAAAAGGAGTGTGATCAAGGGAGGTGAGTCTCCCCCTCTACTCCACTCTCATAAGACCCCACCTGGAGCATGGCATCCACCTCTGGGGCCCCCAATAGAAGGATGTAGACCTGTTGGAGAAAGCCTAGAAGAGAGCCATGAAGATGACCAGAGGGCTGGAGCACCTCTCCTGTGAAGACAGGCTGGGGGAGTTGGGCTTGTTCAGTCTGTAGAAAGTGCTGAGGAGACCTTAGAGTAGCTTCCAGTACCTAAAGGGGCCCACAAGAAATTTGGTGAGGGACTTTTTACAGAGGCATGTAGCGATAGGGCAAGGAGTAATGGCTTTAAACTGAAAGACAATAGATTTACATTAGGTATCAAGAAGTTCTTTGCTGTGAGTGTGCTGAGGCGCTGCCACAGGCTGCCCAGAGACACTGTGGATGCCCCATCCCTGGCAGTGTTCAAGGCCAGGTTGGACAGTGCTTTCAGCAACCTGATCTAGTGGCATGGGGTTGGAACTGGATGATCTTTAATGTCCCTTCCTACCCAAACCATTTTATGAAGAATGGTAACCAAAAGTCTGCCAAAACAGTTACTGGGCTTATTGTACCTTAGAGCTGCTTCTCTGTCTTTATTTGTTACCCACCTGCACTCTGAAAATGTGTCGAGGAGGGAGGGAAATAACAAAAAATTCAGGAAGAAACAATCATGTGAGGGAACTATCATGTATTTGGGGGCAGCGGGGTAGAATCAGAATTGATTGCAACTCATTTAACAGATAGTCAGAAAATCACCACCTTGAAATGATGCATTATGAGCTACATAATATGAATTTACACACATACCCTGACAAATGATCCAGAAAGATCACCTATTTTTAAGGCTGACAGATACATCCTTGTAGAAGATTCATTTTCCAGTTTCTTTTAATGTGCCAAAGACTTTACAAGATGACCCACTCTGTGCCAGGCATCCATGTCAAAGCTGAGCTACCTCAACACTTTCACTGTATGCAAACCATTTTTCCCCTTTCCAAGGAAAATTACAAAAAAATACACTTTTGCCCCATTAAAAAAGACTATTTTTTCTTGACAAAGTTTAAGCACTTGCATGCTTTTAGCTCCATATGCATCTTCCTAAGGGACAGCAAAATGCGTATCTTGACACACAAATGATGCTTTTGTCAAGCTCACTGTAACGTTATTGTTATTGATTTTGCTCCAATATGTTATAGCTGAGTCACCTACACATTCTGTCTGTATTGACTGCATTCCAGTATTCTGGAAACAATTCCAGGCTTCTGGGAGCTAAGCATCAGCAGCTCTAAACTCATAGGATAACACAGGTTGGCAGGGACCACTGGATGTTTCTCATCCTACCTCCTCCCTCGGAGTCAGCTATGAGATCAGACCAGGTTGCTCAGCTTTATACATTTGGGTCTTGAAACCTCTAAGACAGAGCTCACACAGCTTCTCTGGGCAACCACTTCCACAGTTTGCCTACCCTTATGGAAAGCTTTTCTTTATATCCAGTCTGAACCTTCTTTGTTTCAATTTATGACCATTGCCTCGTGTCCTCCCACCACACTTCTCAGTCAAGAGCCTGACTCCATCTTCTCAGTCATCTCCTCAAAGATTCCAGCAGGTTATTGTTAGATCCCCCTGAAGCTATCTCTTCTCCAGCTAACAAACGCAACTCTCTTCACAGGGCAAGTGCTCCTGCTCCCTAACCATCTTGACAGCCCTCCACTGAATTAATTTCTGTTTATCAATGACCTTCCTGTATGGAGGGTCCCAAAACTGGGTGCAGTACTCTAGATGCAGTCTAATAAGCACCAAATAAAGAAGGATAATCACTTACCTCCATCTACTAGCTACATTCCTGTTAATACAGCCAAACATGTTATTGCAGGGGCATGCTGCTGCTGGCTGGTGGCCAGATCACCCCTAGTTCACCAAGACCCCATATTTCTCCAGCAGAGCTGCTTCCAACATAGTCATGCCCAGCCTGCTTCACTGCAGTGGTACATTTCATAGACCGTTTGTCCTCGAATTTCGTAAGGCTCCAGATGGGTCTTGTATTCCCAGCCCCAGTCCCTGTGAATGGCAGCCCCATTCTCATACATATCAACTATTAACCCCAATCTGGTGCAAGCATAAGAGCACATTCTATCATCTTCTCAAGATGAACCCCTGCAGTACCCCACTGTTACCAGCCTCCCTAAATGACACATTAACCACTACTTTCTGAGTCCAACCATCCAGCCAGTCTTTTGTTTATCTAGTTCTCCATCCACACAGACTAATAACCAAATCTGGACACAAGAGTACTGTTGGAGACAGAGCTGACAGCCTTACAAGTTAAATGAAACCCACTGCTCTTCCCTCATCTGAAACTTCAGCCATCTTACGTGGAAGGCAATCAGGCTAGTCATGCATGATTTACCTTTGATAAATCCATGCCAATTGTTCCCAATCATTCCCTTCTTCTTGTGCCCAGAAATACGTTCCAAGAACACCAATGACCTATTTTCCCTGGGACAACAAGGAAGCCAGCCAGCTCTGTAGCAAGTTGGACTGTGTTTTGGCCTTTTTTGAACGGTGCAATGTATGCCTTTCTCCAGTCATCAGGAAGCTCTCCTGATAACGAGTATGTTTCAAAGATGATGGGGAGGGACCTCAATGTGACTGTGGCCAGCTCTTCCAACATCTCAGTCTATCTGGCCCCATCGTCTTGTATGATTTGAGCTCTCGATAATCTGTGACTTAAACATTCCTACATGAAGGGATGCAAGAATTGTTTCTTCTAATACTTTAGTAGTAAAATGTGTTCCCACCCATGCCAGGGGGTGGGATCTAGATGATCTTTAAGGTCCCTTCCAACCCACACCATTCTATCATTCTGTGATGGTTCTATGAATCTCCCCGCGCAGCACTTCTGGATCTCAGATAAGAAGCCCTTTAGCAAGAAATTAAGTGTTTACAGTAGGAAAATAGGACTGTGATAAAAATTTCAGAATAAGGCAAAACAGATAAGGACAAGAAGATATTTAAGTAGATATCACAGAAGGAATACGCACGAAAAAAATCAGCTTTCACCGGAACATGCTTATTCCCAGAGCCTGGAACAGAACCCAAGATTCTGGAGTTTCATCACTATTTTGAAATGCTTAAAAATCACAGAAAACCAGTCACAGGCCATATCATTTGGACCACACCTTAATTAAAAATTACTAGTATCACATTCTCTGCTACCTCAAGTGGCATAAGTCTCACGGCAAAAGACACAGATTTCAGCCTTTCTGAAGACTTCCATGCTATAATGCAATCCCGCATGATAGAAGGTTTCCTCCTGTCCATCAGGGTTGCTGCCATTTTTAATCTAGCATGTTGAACATTTTGTTTATGTGCAATGAATTTTATTTTCAACAGGTAAGTACCAAAAATCTCTCAGTTTAAAAAAAACCATACCATATTATAGTCACATCACAACAATCAAAGGTTATTTGATCCTGTTCTACGTGCCCTTGTGCACAAGGTATTGTTGCTGTATTACTGAACAAGATGTAAAAAAAACCCCACTAAATAAAACTATCTTACAAAAGGAACTTGCCACACTCATTGCAAATGTTGGTCAATGTGGTCAATGTACTTTTAATAATATAGGTATTGCAGGAAAAGAGAGGGAATGAATACTGTCCTGCAGAAACTGATTTTCCTCTTGTTCCTTGCAAGCGAAGTATCTTAAAAGAAGTAAGAAAGAACCAGCTTTCAACGGGAAATCCACCACTCTTCACCAACATTTTGGACTAGTACCTGGAGGTTAATGCTGCAGCAGATCTAAGTATTTATACTTGCAGTCTAAATCAACAGTCACCAAACAACAAAACAAGCAGTGAGGTCTTTTCTAGCGTATGCATTCAAGAATCCCTGTTAAGGGATCTATTAAAAACAATGAAGAAAAGCCAGGTTATTGTTAGTTAATCACACAGGGAGACAGATCTTTGTGAGAAAACATTCTAGAACATGCAAATAATCAACACACTGGTAGATTATTTTGAAATATCATACCATAAAGGCATTAAATGGGATATTCAACATGAAGGGACACGTAACACATCTCCAGAGACCTCTGTAAAAGTACTACTAGTGAAACATGCAGGCACTAGAGACTGAAAGCAATGAAATAACAAGAGAGGAAATTAAGAAGGTACAGTATGAACAGCACATAACAAATAATAATGCTCCATGTTATCTGATACCAAGAAAAAAGATTCAGTGTTGCTCACTGAACACAATCCATGCCATCCTATGCTACATACTGAAAGCAATATCGTAGGAAAAAAGTGTAACATTTAGCCTATGTTTACAGGCCAAATGACACTTCTTACAAGAATCCCTAATCCTGGCATTTCATGATTTAGGAGAGCTTGATCTTCCAACTTCAAAGTTCTTTGAAGGTAGTTTTTGTTGCGTAATAGCAAAACATACAAGCAATTTCCCTAAAAAAACACACACTTCAGTTGAAGATTATATTCATCACATAAGAGATGCATATTAATGCAATCATACACAGTATGCATCACATACATTTGTTTTCCTTATTGTATTAGAAGCATATTCCATGACCAAACAGCAAGCTTTCAAATGAGTCTAGATAAAAATCCAGCCGCATTTTGCTTTGACACTAGCTCCCCCTCTAGACCAGCCTAAGATTATAGTAATTACTTTTTTATTTTAAATTCTGACTCTGCAACAGTATTTAAATACTCAGGTCCAAATCTTCTTCATCTTTATCCCCTTAAATGTCAATGAACAGACTGATCACATAATTTATACATAAAATAGTCATTTATTATTTTTTTCCTGTACATAAATACCCAGGCTTGGGAAAATCATTTGGTTTAGAACAGATCTGACAGATAAAGCAGCAATTCTGTACAGCTACAGACAGGAAAGCACCAAACTACAATTGTTCATATTAATCCTCTGAATGCTTTGCAACATTTGTAATACATAAACATTCCATTATACAATCAAGCCTCTGTTTGCAGTCCCAATGAAGTGATCATAAACCACAGATGACAAAACAAAATGAAGACCCTATGTGGTTTAGTACTACCTTTACTAATTCACTTAAGGTGAACTGGCTCCATTCCTACTCCAGCAAGTACAGCTCACATTTTTCTGGAACAAAGATCTTTTCAGTTGCTCAGGTAATGAAACAAAGACACAAGAGTGAAAGAACAAGAAGGCTACAAGCTCCAATCTGACCCTCTGCATTTCCCAGTTGTCAAATGCCCTAGCACCTACATCACTGAATGAGTGAATTTGCATGATTCAACACTTCAGGTTGATTTCTACCCTTCTCTCATTATTAATTATTCATATTTTCTGAGCAAGCAGTTTAATTATACTTCCAACACTGAAGAAAGATTGTCTCATTATGTGTTGTTGGGAAAATAAGTAAACTTTGAAATACACCGATCTATCAGCATAAGGTACGTACACATATGAATCACCAACAAGTACCAATAAGTATTTGGCAGTAAGCATACCCGTTAATAGCCAGCAAAACAGACATTACTGGAACTACATCAAAGCATAGTCACCAAATCCTAACAACCAGCTTTCTTTAATAATGGAAGGAATTGTAACAGAGCCTTTTGTAAAACCACCCCAAGCAGAAGCAGCACAGGCAGCTGGCCAGTTCTTTGCTTTTGCAGTTCAGACTTCTCTCAAGTTTTAGACCATTTACAGTGGAGAATGATTAGAAGAAAAAAAGATTAATACTTTAAAATAAAAAACCTGTTCATGCTTAAACAGTCCTTCTGTAGTACTTCATCCATTAGCTTTCAGTTAATGCCCAGACATTAACATACTAGCATATTTTAGCATAAAGGGAGTAGATACATAAACGTACACATGCATAGTGAAACACAGACATTCCAGCTGATGTGTAAGTTTCAGTATACACACAAAAAGGCTCTAAGTGTTAATACAAGATCTCAAAGTGAAGAATGCTCTGAACACATGGTTGTTTCCCACATCCAGTGGCTCACAGTGTACCATGTGTGCGTTGAGGACGCAAGGACAGCAGATACTGCCTCCCGGCAACTTGCAGTCTCTCAAGAAGTAATTTTTCAGCTGATGTCTATGCCCATAGGCTTTTTAGAACAACCTGCACCACGGCATTATAGTCTCTACCTACTCTTGCACCCCCAACCACAAGCTTCTGAAAGCACAGGGCACAGCCAGGTCTTTGGAGAGCGCCTAGAACACAGCAGAGACAGGCTCGCACACATGTATGGAAGACCTGACCATGCATTAAGCACAAACCTGACTGCAGGAAAAATCGCCGGAGCCTTATCAGTGACAAGATAAGTAACAAGAATCCAAGACCAAAGCAGTTAAACCTGCCGAAATACGGTAAAGGTGGCCGTGGGAAAAACCCCAGGCAGCACCCGGTGGCTCTGCACCCTTGCAAGACAAGCACTTCCTCAACCTCCCGGGCGGCCCGAGGGCGTAAGGTCCGTCCATCAAGCCCACGTTTCCCGTGTGCCTCTCCCTGCCAAACCCAGGCGTCCCCTCGGGCGGCCGCAGTTCCCGGGACAAGCAAAGTTGGAGGCCGTCCCCCGCGGCCGCGCTTTCAGTCGCAGGACCCCCGCTGCCCGCGCCGCTCTAGGGGCAACGCAGCTGCCCGGGGCTCTCCCGCACGCAGCAACGTCCTGGGCCCGGCCCGGCCCCGCTGCCCACGGTGATGCCCCAGCCGCCCGCCGAGTCCCGGCCTCCCGCTTCCCCCGCCGGGAGCAGAGCCCCCGCCGCGCTCCCCGGCCCCACCAGCGCCCCTCCGCCGGGAGTAGCCCACGGGCACCCCAGCAGACAGCGGGGAACCGGCGCCTTCCCCGCCACCATCACCCCGGCGGCGGCAGCGGTTGCTGAGCAGCGCCGGAGTCGCAACAGCGGCGGCGTCAGGCCCGGGAGAAGGGATGGGGAGCGCCTGCTTGGAGCAGCCCGGTCTCGGCTCCGTACCCTCTCCCCTGCCGCCGCGGCTCCCGCTCAGCCGCCCGCATCACCCCCTTACCCGAGTGCCGCTGGCGGGGCCCGCGCTGCCTTCGCCGAGGGTGCGGGGAGAGGCCGTGGCGAGCTGCGGGGTGCGGCGGGGGTGGGGGGGGTGTAGGAAGGATCGCGGGGGGCACCCCGCGGTGAGGAGACGGAAACGGGAACCGGCCGCGGCGGAACGGAGCCGCCGCCGGACTGTGAAGGGACCGGGCGCGAGACGCGGTACAGCGCGAGGAGACGCGGGCGGCGAGCGCGCGCCAGAGGCGAGGCGAGGCGAGGCGAGGCGAGGGCGGGGAGCGCAGCGCGCGAGCGGCGCTGACAGCGAGCAAACCCACGGAGCGCGCGCGCGCGTCCCCGCCGCCCAGGGAGCACTCGGAAGAGCGGCGCCTGCCCGGGAGCGCGCCTGCCGGGGTAAACCGGCCTATGAGAGAGCCCGGTGCTGCCGGCGGCGTGCTCGCGTCACAGAGGGATGGAGCGCGCGTGGCGCGCAGGCGCGGCGGGGACGTTCCCACCCTCACCCTCCGCACAAACACGCACGCGGGGGCTCGGGTACTGGTGCTGTTCTTCCCGTTTCCTTGCGTGGCCGTCACCCCGCAAACGGCTTCCCTCCTGTGAGGGGATCCGGGAAGGTGAGGTACCGGCAGCGGGCTGCAGGGCAGTCCTTAACCGGCGCTCAGGCCCGCCGGGGAGACATCTCCCCGGGGGGGGGAGATCCCGGTACTGGTGCGGCCGCAGCAGCCGGTCAGCGCACGGCGAGAGCTCGGAGGCGCTGCAGGAGCTCCCGCCAGGGCTGCTGTCCGCAACAGGCACTTGTTGTCTGCCTGCAGTGCTGTGGCGTCTTGCCCAAGGATGAAGCTCAACGTGGTTTGATTATTGGTTTTGACATAATGATCTCCACAAAGGGCAGGAATGTGACAGGATTTTGTGTTAAGAGAGTGGAAGTGCTCCGTGTGCTGGGTTAGGGCACGACACGGGGAAGGCCTGCTGTGCCTTGCTGACTGGCTTTAGCATGTTCTGCTTCTGTGGGGCATCAAAACGCATCCCTAAAGTACACATAAAACACATGTGAGCTCAGGGAGATGTAGGATTTCAGAGCATTTAAGGGAACTGTGATTTCCTAAGCATGCACATGGGAAAGCTGAACACGTCTTCAAAGTTCATAATGTGCCCAGGGAGTGTTTTGGTGTTCTTGGGAGATTCGGTGGCCACAATGGGAAGGCAGCAAGTGCAGTGGGAATCACAGTAGGAGTAAGCTGTGATTTGTGTAAAAGGCAGAGCTGGTAAGGATAGATTTTTTTTGTAACCATCACATCGTTTTCACACCCTCTACCAGTGTTAGAATTCTGATATAGGCTGTCCTGCAGCATATCAGTGCTCTGCCATGTACTTGTTCACACTTATCTTCTCTAGCTTGTTCCACAAACCCTGTTGTTTTTTTCTCTCTTTTCGTTTTTCCTTCCCAGAACTAGTAAACATTTACAAATGTGCTTATAAGGTCTGTGGAAGTTTCTCTTGGTTTTCCTCTTTTGACATCATACATTATGGGTCAGCTGCCTGCTAACACGGAGCTTAGGGCACTGTCTAGGGGACACAGAGAGTTATAATATTCTGTGCCCATAGCAACCTTCTAGAGAGATCTGGAAATGCAAACATAATTAATATATCTGTTTTCCCTAAGGTTTTAATTTCCAGCTGACAACACTAGAGATTAGTTTACAAATTGAAATCGTAAGCACATTGCCAATGGCTGCTAGGTATTGAGTTGCTGCTGCTAGCCCCTATTACTGCGGTAGTTACAAGTATTACTAATAATTATATTAAGATAATGCCTACAAATTTAGCCAGGGATCTGGCTTCCAAAGCGTATTGGGTTAGGTACAATGTTGACACTGGTAAAAGAACAAAATTACTGTTTCAAAAGAGCTTAGATACATTTTCCATTTGTGGTGGAGATCCCCTAGGGAACTCTTGCTCAGGCATGCATAAGAAAAACTATCATTAATAATCTTACACTTGGTATCCTACCATCCCTTCATAAAAAAAAAAAAATCATCCCAAAACAAACCCAAAAACCAGTGCTACAAATCCAAACATTTAAAAAGTCTAAATATATGCAAAAAAAGGCCAAAAGTGCATGAAGTGCAGGTATGGGAAGGAAACTTCATCCATGGAAACACTCAAGGTTGGACGGGACTCTGAGCAACCTGATCTAGTGGAATTTTTACCTACTCATTGCAGAGCGTTGGACTTGACCTTTAGATGTCTCTTCCAACCCAAATCATTCTATGCTTCTAAGCTGCTTCAAGATGATCCAGAAACTGAGGCACAGTTTTCCAAATGACAAGGGCAACTGCATGTTGCGTTTGCTTGGAGGATCTCATGTAAAGAAAGATCCCAAAAGAAAACAAAATTGTCCAGGGAGCTTCTCCTGGTAGGTCTTCCCTGTCTAGTGAGAAAATAAAGTTTTATAGACATAAATCCAGCTACTGACCCACAAAATATTAGGGTACTTCCAATACAAACAGTTCTGAGATACTGTGTCCACAAACTGAGCAAAAAGCAGGGCTTAAATAAACGAGCTGTTTCATTAATATGCATGTGGTGATTTCAGTTGTACTTACTATGGTGTGAAATTAAATTCATTTCAAGTGATTGCTTAATGCAATGAGCGTACTACTGCTGGCTTATTTGCTTTCAAGTCCATGATATTCTGTGCTTTAGGCATATTATCTTAAATCAAGGAAAACAATATAGTAATAGGGCTGACCCAGTATCCACTGGAGATACCAATGGATGAAATGTGATCAATCTGCACATAACTTGTACAGTTATAGGTTATTTTTATTTGTATTCTAGTTCTAACTGTGCTATAGCAGTACCTGCTATCGGCCTCATTTTTATTTTGAGGAACTGGTGACCTGAGCAGTGCTAAACCATGATATAATGGGAATAAGAAAATTAAATGACTAGTGAGAGAGATGAAAAGCTACTGAGGGGAGTGCTCTTACAGAGTGCTAACTTTTTCTGCATGCTAAATGCAGCAGGTATATACCTTTAGAAGTACATTTCCCAAACCAGACTAAAAGGCCAGTAGCTAATTATTTCTTTTTCCACCTCAAAAAGCTCATTTTTAAGTGTAGAACCTCACTTGTGACTACAACAACTCCTTCATCGGGTGACCAAAGGTCAGAGCCCTGGTTTGTGGATGCTCTAAGACCACTGGGAAGGGAAATTTACACTAGACCATAGGACACTCACTCCTATGATTAGGAAACAAATTATGTTAAAGAATTCTGCAGTTTTAAGGTGGAGGCTTCTAGTTCCAATTGTCCAGTGTACGTTTTCTCATGCTTAATCTCACAAGCCTAATGAATCGCTTTTAACTGATGCAAACCAATCTGCTGAAGTCAGGTGATTCCTTCCATTTGGCAAGAAGGTGGTAGCACTTTTACATAGCAGGTGGAATCTCAGCAGGGCAACTCTAGTTGCACTTTAATGAGACATCCTGACACCTGTCTCAGAAGTTACTCTAAGTAGCAAAATGAGTTAAAATGAAAAGTAAAGGTATTTTAACTCTGCCTCCAAATGAGTGCATACTGGAGTCCACATTTAACCCTCACAGGAAACAAAACTCTGCTTTTGTGCCCTTTTTGTTTCTCTGTGCAATGCTAGCTCTCTCCTGTTCTTCATTAGCTCCAAACCCAGTGTCATGAAGAAGTCTTAATGGATACCACCAACTCCTATAAAAATAGTTGATTTCTTCAATCCAGTCAGGAAAGCTGTATGCTTTTATCTGCAGAAAAGCAACCAGAACATAAGAATTAAAGTATGTCGTGAGGGTTAAAGGGAAATGAATCCACAACCAGCAGGGAGATTACAGAAACTGCCAATGTTAAATACAACTTTTTTTACATATGCCTAAGAACATTACCAATTACTTAATATAAAATCAAATTTCTCAAATTCTAAAGGATGTTTTAAAGGATCCATCAAATTTTTCCTTTCTGGCCCTCAGAGTTTTTTCTGCTTTTTTCTGAAAGTTTAAAATCTGATCTTGCATTTGTTAAGTCTCAGTTTCAGGTAAAACTTAGTTTCAAATAATTGAAATAAAAACCCAAATATGAGTCCGTAATATTATAAGAAACTTCTTAAGACATTTTGACCAAGTCTTAAGTCTGTGTCCACTAAAGAGTATCACCAAAACCTGTATTTTCCATTTTCCAGGAAATGCTATGTGTACAGGCAGTCATTGTAAGTGCAGTACAAGGTAATGGTTTCCTCTCTGTAGATAAAAGAAAAGTAAAAAACCTGAATTACTGAGAGGTATTGCTTTTACAAGATGTACGATAGTGCTTCAGCATAGCACACAGAAGTACTTGCAGCTGCAAAGCAACCCAACACACTTTTCTGTCCTGTTTATTAAAACACTTTCAGTTTCCAGCTTAAAGCAGGTGAAACCATAACAAACATTGCACAAGGGCTGTTTATCTGTACCCAAAGCATTTGAATAAAGTGTTTATATAAATCAGTGTAAACCCAGTCTTCCTTGACACTTCCACTTTTACAACGCTTCACTTTGAAACCTGACTGGGTTTGATGTGGCGTACCATTCTGATTCTGTCCACATACTGGTTTTATAGCAAGCAAAGACTTAAAGGTCAAAAGGAGTGAAGTTCAAATACTATTAAAATGAGCTGGGCAGGTCACATAATCAAAAAATCTCACTGTGGATGTTCAATAAAAGACAGAGGTTCCTGTGGTTATGGGGAAAATATTGCTGCACAGTGGTATCTGTTCTGGGTGAATGAAGCAGGGACAGCTTCACCATCACAGCAGCAGTTATGCATCTCAGCAGAACAGAGGTGCTGCATTCCTAATATTGGAAAGGCAGCACTGCAAATGCAAAGACAAAAGGATCCTTTCCATGCATGTATTTTAAACTCCAGCTGCAAGTAGCACAGCTATGTAAACACAATCACTTGTCCCTGCAGATTGGTAAATAAAATACAAATTATCCTAAAAGTATGTTTGGAATCATCCAAATAGATGCACAGTAAAAAACTGCCTCAGGATTACAATCTAACAATGCAACGTGCATTACAAGCTGGGCTAGCTACAGCGCGGACACTGCCACCTGAAGTCGGCCAAGCACTTCCCACATTAAGATCCCATTTCAGCAGCTCCTATTGGAAATACTCGATTTAGAATCATAGAATCATAGAATAGTTCAGATTGGAAGGGACCTTCAAAGATCACCTAGTCCAACTCGCTTCTAATGAGCAGGGACATCTTCATCTAGATCAGGTTGCCCAGAACCACATCCAGACTGGCCTGGAATGTCTCCAGGGATGGTGCATCCATCACCTCTCTGAGCAACCTGTGCCAGGATTTTACCACCCTCATTGTAGAGATTTTTTTTCCTCATACCCAGCCTGAATCTTCCCTCTTTTAGTTTGAAAGCATCACCCCTCGTCCTGTCACAACAAGCCCTGCTGAAAAGCCTCTCCCCAACTTCATCAGCATTTTCAAAGCTCCATCCCCTTTCTTTCACATGCCTCAAGTTTTGAAGTAAGAGTTTCAGATTTGGCAGATTTATGCTGGTGATAAGAATGTTCCTTTAGCTTTTCTTCTCAAAATCCACTCGTATTTAGCCAGGCTATTTGTATAAGGAGCAGGGGGAGTCTATGACCTTAAAAAACAGATTTTTCACACCGTCAGAACTGTCACATAAACAAATCAAGTTTTGCAACTGTGTTTTCCAACTGAATTTCCCAAAGATGCTAAATGTATTGCATACTATCTACTATTTCACAGTACGACCTAATCTGAAACTGAATTTATGGTCTAAGTGTACATGAAGAATAAAAGAAGGAAGTCTTATGTTTCGGATCATCTCCATGCACTTCTTACTCCTGAGAAAGCTAACGCATCCTTACAGACAGAGAAACTCATCATTTTCCCACTAAAAGAGTAGGAGAGGCAGCATTTCTAGAGCTGATTAGTGATTGTGAACATTTAATGTGTTAATGTGGTATTACTAAAATGTTAATTGCTACAGTATTGCTCTTCTGGACGCCATTTCCCTCTATGAAGGAGATGTGCTTATTCATTCTCACCATATTTTTACATGAAAATTCCTTAGCTTTACTCACCTCCTATTTCTGCCGCAAGAGGGAAAGGGAAAGTGGTGATTGTTATTGAATGCTTGACTTTGCAACTGTGTTTCTTCAGAGTGTGCTTTGGTTTTTATACACCCACAGGCAAATAAACAAAGCTACTGGATGGGCGGTACATTTATACACCAGGTCACTGTTTGCGTTTTAGAAGAACTTGGCCCCTGGATTTGGGATTCTTGCAGACTATGAGTAATTTATTCCAGACTGATGGTTTATCTTTGCATTGGACTGGACCTTGTAATTCTTGCATGCTAATTTGCTCAGACACTGTAATTCCTACATGCTAATTTGCTTCCTTGCTCAGATCGAGTTCCCCACCTCAATAAATCTATGTAAATAAATTTATCATGTCTTGTAGGATTTTCAATATTGAAACTTCAACAATAGCATTATCAGATAATTTCTAGGTATTCATGTCCCTTGGAGAGCAAGAACTTATCAGAGAGCCCCATCTGTGCGTGCAAAGGGGTGTGGTGTCTCCATTAGCTTTCCAAACAATGGATTTCCTGTGAAGGTAAAGTTGTACTCAAGAACAGCCCGGTCTGGTTTACAGCCTGAAATAGAAACATGGAACACTTTATCTGAGGCTTATAGGGAAAATACTATCATCTTTTCAAATAATGACTCCAGCTGTCTTCTTTCTCAGCATTGTCTTTGCAAAAGGTTTATGCATACACTGTCAAAGGATGATCAGCTAATAGAAGACCTGCCAGAGAAAGAGTCTGTAGCAGCAGCCTGGCATATCACATGAAACTCTATTGAGTTCTGGGCATAAATACTTCTGTAAACCAAAACCAGACAAAACCAAACACGTTTTATTCAATGAAGCTTTCATTAAGCTTAATTATTTCATTATGCTGTTGACTAATTTCTTTGAATTTGTTATTACATCAGTAGCTACAACTGGAATAGTTCTTAAATGTCCCAAGGGCATTTCATTGTTATTGCGTCTACCAGTATTTGGCGCAAATGGAAAAACAGCTAATGAGCAAGTAAAATCAATTTATTGGTACCATTTACTTATCAGCCTGTTCTCAAATCACATGTAACTTGAATGACCAGTTTTTCCTTTCATTAGCAAGTACATTGAGAGAAAGGATCTACCCCCCAGCAAGTGCCAGATAAACCAGATACTGTATCCTGCCTGGAAATTAAAAAGTTACATGCAGGGCCTTCAGTTGAATTTCATACCTGTTTCTAGCAGCATCAGCACAAAGCAAAGACAACAAACAAGTATGAAGCATGACTTTGTATCTCATAAAATAAAATAACCTTCCTGCAGTCATAAAATATCTATCAGAAATGAAATACAGCCTTCACTTCCACCAGCAAGAACCAGAAGTAGCCTTTCTCCTACAACTGAGGTAAAACACCTACTTGCAGCTGTGGAAATGGGTCTTGCTACAGTAATAGATGTACTCAGGCCATTCTTTCTTACTTACCAAACTCCATTATCCATGGAAGAAACTCCAGCTGGTTCAAAACATACCAGACACTTTGCTGGGAACACGGGGCTGTTGGGAACGAAGGGCTGTTGCGAGCAGGCTGCTTGCCTGCATTGGTTCTCTGCCAAATGCCAAGGTTGTTCAAGGTTTTGCTGCTAACATCCAGCATTCCCACTTGGTGGCAACTCCCTTGGTGTCCCACTGTAACCAGGAAACTGTCAGCTAGTTGGGAGAAAAAAGGCTTTTGTCAGTAACACTTGGAGTCGCTTCGCTGTTTCTGGGTTTCAGAACGGGATATCATTAATTTTCTCTGGATTCTTTGGTAATCAATTATTCTAACCTTAAAGAAGGAAAACAAGGTTAAATATAGGTAGAAAAGCCAAATTATTCAGACTTCTCTAGTGATCTTGAAAAATGTTATGTCACGTGATATGAAAGATTGAAACACTTTCATCACTAACCTCTCACCTTCCTTGAATTAATATTCAGGTGATGATTTCGCAGTATCTCTGACAATCAGCCAGATTTTTTTGGTACTTTGGTAATGTGCAGTCATGGGTTTGTTTAAAGTGGCTCTCCTTCTGCCAGTTGTGCCATATTAAGCTGTCTTGCTGCTCTGCCTTTTACCAACACAAAAAGCAGCAGAGCACTGTCCAGTTTAGGACCTGCTAACAAAAGGCAGTTACTGATTTTGATCACTGATGAAAGAGGGCTAAAAGACCCACTTTTGCTTTCAAAGCAGATCTGTGTCTGATTACTGCAGTAGTGTTTTATTTCTACAGCTAATAAGCTACCTACTATATGCAAGCTTTTTTCAGTTCTGAAATGAAACTTGGATATGAAGCTGATTCATGTGTGACATTAAAATTCATCCTATCTAAAATGATAGCACAAAATTCTAACTTGCACAAGGGATCTAGGGAGAAGTGTTTTATTAATATGAGAGTTACACCCAAAAGCATGTAGTAAGTGTGGATTCCTGTCTCATAAGGACTCAAAATGGGTGAGCCTCTTTTTCTGCTCTTCACTTCTCATGTACACTGCAAGTGGCAGATAGCCTGAGCTTGAAACGTATTTAATCTGTATAGAATCATCAGATAGCCTGGGTTGGAAGTGAGCCTCAAAGGTCATCTAGTCCAACACCAATATAGTTCTATATTATCAAAGGTAAACCAGAATTCTATACTAATTCCACCTAACTGAATTCACCTTTGCAGAGTGGCCACAGAAGAGCTGATGGATGGCAATGTATTTTACACTACACTTTCTCACGGTTAGTGCAGCAAAGCTATCTTACACAGTCTACATGGTATTTATTTATATCATGTTCAAATGAGACTTGCTGCTTGTTTGAACTCTGAGCTGCCCCCAGGGAAGGGTCGAAGACAGCTCCTGTGTCATTGGAGACATCAAGGGTGAAAAGTTTACATAATTTTGCAAACATGTTTTAAAACAAATTGTTGTTTCCTTTTGATGTTTCTGTTTCCTGTTGATCCTACAGCGCAGTTCATATGTGATAACAGAAACAGGAGTGCCATGAGAGAGCACTGGTGAAAACTAATGTATGTAGGTACAGCTTAACCACTGCAAAGTCAGAAGCATGTTAATGGCAACACAGAGCTGGATTTATACAGCAGGTTTTAGTCATTCCAGGGTACCCCTTATAGCCACTCCATAAAGGACAGCCACTATTCAGGATGGCTTCAAAATGTGAAAATTATGATAAGCTTTATTTTTTTAATTCTCTCTTTCATACTTATGTAACACAAACCAACACAGATGAAATAATGTGATTAGAGAATTAAACAGTAAATTGGATTGTTATGAAGTACATATACATTTATTTCTACATACTGAAAACATATCAGACAAAACCTGGAATATATTTGGAGGCATAAGCAACTAAGGAGTGTTTTCTGGAGGCAGAGTCCTAGAGGGTGATCACCATCCCATCTTGCAAACAAATGTGTTTGCCCATTGGACTGACATTGTGTTCTGCAGGTTCAGGAAGAGGCAAGGAGCTTATGTCCCCACCTAAACAAACAATGCAGGTCATGTCTCATCTCAATGATTTCTCTGAGCTCGGTGTGGCAGCCAGCCATACCTCACTCTCCAACATCAATACAGCTATAAAAATGTATACAAAACCTTTGACCATTTCACCTCTAGAAATGGTAGGGCTGTTGCCACAAACAGACAGCTTTCTCAGTTTTCTTAATCAGAACATGCACATGTAGAAAAACCATTTGAATCTCTACTGCAATAGTTTTATGTGTTTCAGAATGTCCACTGACATGAATTAAATAGCTGCTATTGCCAGAATTTATTATTGGTGGCTAGTGGAGGGAAACCTTCATGCTATTTTGTTACTTTACATGTCAGTAGTGTCCTTCCTACAGGAAATAGTGAAGTGGCTGAAAGATAAACATGTGAAGTGGCTTTTGCTCTTTTTGTGACATAATCATGCAATCTGCCTTTCGATAAGACAAACAGCTCGCTTTGGCTAGAGTGCCTACCTGATCTGCATCTCCTGTCCTGATCCTTTTTGTCAATCCACTCTTCTCCAACTTACTCTGGACAGATTTTAGATTCGTTTTTTGGCTCCTGTTGAAATTTCTTTTCCACTCTTACTGAGGCTCACCCTATGGAGGGTGTGACTTCAGATGTTATTGAATGGGTGGAATATTTACTCAGCTGTAAGTTTCAGATGTTACTTATTTAATAAGCCTCATACAGAGCTCAGTAAATGACATTTGTATATTATTTTGGAAAACGATCTGGGATCCTGCAGGGCAAACAGCTGAAAATATTGGCTGTGACACAGATGGCGTTGCCTCATAGACCTCAGGTACTACTGAATCGGTTTAGAAGTTGAAAGGGAATACAAGGCTACACTTACCCAAGTGCTGCTGTGTACACACCAAGGGAAAACTCCCTGGCTACTGGTTTTCTTAAGGAAAATGGCAGAAATGCAGATGCAAAACAAGGCAACTGTAATCCAAGTGTTCATTAAGTGTGAATGGCACTGAACTTCATGTAGCTGCTTTCACCTGGCACACCATGTGTGGTTTAATACAAGGTCTCACAACTGAAAGGATCATAAGGCAGGAGGCTACCCAGCTTACTTTCAGCTAGTGGTGTGCTATTGGTAGCACTTCTGTAAAGAACTGGTCCTATTCCTTGACATCGAGAGGAAAATACAGCCCAGAGTCCACACTGAGGGGTGTGAGTGACAGTTTAGAGAAGTTTGGCACCCTGTAACCATGCAGGGAGACTGGTAGAAAGTGGTTATTTGATAAATCAGCTGTTTAAATAACTAGCGGACAGCAGCATAGGCACCAATGTCCAAAGCCGGCGCTGTGAATTAGCACAGAAGTAGTGCAGCTATTCTTGAGGCATGTTATCCAGCACCCAGTGATTGCTGTGGCCCCTCAGCATCCCTTGTGTCTGCTGAAAACAGTGCTGAAAACCCTGCTCTGTGGTTCCCTGTATTCTGAGACTAATAAAGCTATTGCAAAGAAGCATACTAGTTCAGCTCCATATATTTCATATTTCTAAGGAGCACAGGAATTGTACACAGCCTAAGAAGTTTCTGCAACCTGCAGTTACCAAATAAACTGCCTCCCACAGAGTCTCCATTCTATTTTCAGTAATCAAAGGCATTTAATCAGTGAAGGATGAGAGTCCATATCCCTGATCGACCCTTAATTTCATTGCTTTGACAAAATCAGCTGGTTGAAACTGGACCTCTGGATCTCCAAAGGAGAGGAAACTGTAGTATGCCAGCAAATTCCTCAGTCTGCCACTTTCTGCCCAAAGTTTACTAGGCCAAAAAGAAGCTAAAATCCACTCTCAGGAAGGCACAAAATTTGACTCAAGAGGCAACCAGGAATGACAGAGTTGTTTAACATCTTAAATGGGAAATATAGTTTGTTTTCTGACAGGTTTGAATGTAAAAGTCAGCTATGTGGCTTGCTTCCGGTTAAATGCTATCTTGCTTGGACTTTGTAAGCGTTCTTTATTGCATGATTGCCTCAGATGACTCATCAAACTACTCAAAAAGTGCACATGTGTAGATCAGAGTTAATATTTATAGTCTGCACACAAGCAATACGAGTGTGACCACCTCTACAAAGCAAAGTAAGCCCATCTACATGCTCCATGCCTTGGTTCGTTAGCTGGTGCTTGGATTGCGGCAACGTTTTGCAATGCTATTATCCCCTGAAGCTCCTGCTGGCAGTTTTAAAGCATGATGTAACAAGTCTTGTGTGGGTGGAATGCTGCCCAGCTCTGAGGTAGTTTGCTTGGTTTAGTTTTGACTTCTGCATAAACAATTTTCATGTTGATTTTTAACACGGCTTAGTTGAAAAGGCAGGCTGCGCCTACTCCTTTTCCTGTTTCTCCTACAGACTCTTTGTATAAAGCATTTAGTTAGCTTCCCTCTTCTTATTTTACAATCTTTCTTTGTTTCAGTTCATAAAAGTTCATGTTTACTTGGAATGCTACTGAATGTGCCTCCTAAATGTGCACTATTTAAAGGACTTCTCATTTATAGAGGTTACTTGTCCACCCTAGCCACTGCTGTCATTCTCACACTGAAGTATTCACTACTGAAATATTCCATGTTCTCATACGATCCATGGAATAAACTATATAAGGCACTTTTAGGACATATAATGTTATCATTATCCCAGTTCTAACCAAAGCAGTAATATCAGAGCAAATTCAATTGGGAAGTAGGCCTAAATTCAAAAGGGAAAAACACAGCTCAACTTTGCTTTACAAACTTCTCTTCAGAATTTAATTCTGTGGAGAGACTATTCTGAACATTTAAATAATTGATTATTTTTAAGGTAGGCTACAGAGGTTGTAAAAATCTTCAAACAGCAGTGTCGTGGTTTAACCCACAGCCAGACAGCTTGTTACCCACTCCCCCCCTTCTTGCCCTCCCCCTACTCCTGGGGGAACGGAGAGGAGAATCAAAAAGAAATGCAACTCCCACGGGTTGAGATAAGAACAGTTTAGTAACTAAGGATAACACAATCACTACTGCTACCACCAATAATAGAATGATAAAGGAAATAACAAGGGAAGAGAATACAACACCCATCACCAGGACCGATAACTGCCCCCCAGCCGACAAGCACCACCGATACCTCCTCCAACCCTGCAGTCCACTCGCCCTTCCGGTAACTCCCAGTTACATCCGGGCATACGTGCTGTGGTATGGAATACCTCTTTGGTCAGTTTGGGTCAGGTGCCTGTCCTGCTTCCTCCCGGCTCCCCTCCTCCCTGGCAGGCATGAGGCCCACAAAGTCCTTGGCCAAACCAAAACATCATTGTTTTTCAGCTCTGTTCCCAGCTGAAAGTCAAAACACAGCCCTGCACCAGCTACCAAAAAAAAAAAACCCTCAAACAGCAGCTAAATTTAAATCACTGGCAGTAAACAGAAAGACAGATCCTGGATCACAGCTTCTTTTGGTCTAAACAGAGCTTCTTTGAAATCAGAAAACTTACAGATTTGTACCAGTTCAGAACGTGGCAGGTATACAGGAATATACAGAAATGAAATGTTCCCGTGCAACAGAAATCGTGGGGTTAACTGTTCAAAAAGCTAGTACATAATTTCTATAATCAAAGGGCAAAAGGGTCTAGTACAGCAGGAATGTTGAAAGATAATAGGAAAGATTTCCATTCATAGAATGATATAATTTAGGTAGGACTCTGAGGTCTGGAGAAGAGAAGAAACCAGCAGCAGGCAGGTTCAAAGCAAACAAGGTGGTTTTTCATGTAACAGATGGTGGACCTGTATAACTTCTTGCCACAGAGACATTGTAGATAATAAGCCTCACGTGTGCTCAAGGTCTTTAATTGTTGCTAATCACCTCAAAACCAAATCCAGCCCGAGGAGTGCCAGAGCTGAAAACAGCTGGAGAGCAGCAATGTGTTAGGGGGAAGTATCATTCCTTCCTGTCCTGTGCTTATTCTTCCCTAGGCATCTCTGTACGGCCAGCATTGGTCATGGAGCACTGAGGTAGCTGGGCCTTTTGTCTGACCCAGTACACCCAATACGGGTTCTTAGGTGAAAGAAAAACATCAGTGATGCATCTCAGAGTAAATTAAGCCTTACCTCTTCCACTCCATGTAATATTAAGCTTAACTATCTCTTTCCTGCCTGTTCTACAGCATCATGCTACCAGATAAACCTGTTTTTCAGTTTTTGACTGTATCTGCTCTCACAATCACAACATGGCAAAATTTGGAAATGCTAATTTTTTTAATCAAATAAATGATCTTTATCGCCAATTGGAAGTACCAGCAAATACCTAGCCAGCAGTCTCCCACCTTTGCAGTATGGCTAATTGATTTCTGTGTAATCCAGAGTTAATCACACTTTATATGATACACAGAATACATTAAAGCTCAGTAATGAAAGGTGTCATCACCTTGGGTTCATCTTGGTTACATTATTTTGTGACCAAGTTATGCGATTATACAAACATTGACAAAATCTTACCTGGTGGTGTGGTATAAAACCATCTTCATGTGCTGCCAGGAGAAAAGAGGAGGGATAAGTAATTCTAGGAAAGTTTGGGGTTAGTTTGGCTTTTTAAGTGCCCTGAGGCTGATTCTTCAAAGTGCTTCACTTATAAAGTGAGGTGAGTCCATCAGCACATCAGCACAGTGCTCTGGAGAAACCATAAGCACACTAAGGGAGACTAATGGGATTGTCCACAAGGGGTAATTAGTGCACAATAAAGCAGGAGATAAACGCAAAACATGCTAACCAGCTTACAGTAGCTATTATGGTCTATTTCCACATGCAGAAACTAATGTCACAGTATCTTGTGCTGAGAATGACTTTTCCTCAGTTTTAAGTAAATCACAGACATCATAATTTCTCCTTTCCAACTGCTGAAGACCTTATCTCTACTGCCTAAAAATCACCTTTCATCACGTAAAGTCTTTCCATCTTCACACAGGGAAAAGACTGTAGTTGCCTATATGAGGCATTGGGCAAAGATAAATTTAAGAAGAAATTCTGCGTATAAAGAAGCATTTCTTCTTTGAAATACATATGCAACTACTAATTTTAAAGTTGTGAGGGCCGTGCTGCGTTGAAGTGGAAGAACGCACACATCTTTAAAAGTCATCAAGCTTGTCTTCATAGACTGTCCTTCCACAAGGAGTATATCCATGCACAAACACAGTGTTTCCTTGGCTAGCAATCTGAGGAAGGAGAATAACAAGAATATCTAGTAGCAGCAGCACGCTGAATTTGCATCACTAGGAACAGGTAGAAAGGCCAGATCTATGAAGTCAGTCTTTGTGGGTGAACTTGCCTCTGCAACTCTGGGTGAGTCTTCAGGGAAGCTGCAGGCTCGGGATTTGCCTTCCTGCAAATGAGATGGACAATTTCCATTCAGCATCCGTGCTCAGACACATATGTGTTCTGATTAAACGGATCTCCCACAGAATCTACAGTGTCTCTTGCAGGTATCATCAACATCAACTCATCAGCTCAAAACGGAGCTTGCACAAAGAGATGTTACTCACACAAAGTGGTGATAGTGAAGTAGATTCAGTGGTCTGCTTGACCTCCACACAATCATATGTTCCTGAACAGTCCAGACACAAGCAAGAACAAAAGAAACTGTGATTTAAAATCTTTGTCCTTCTGGTACAACCTGATATGGACCATAATTTTATTTATAATGATAAGAAAAAACCCCAACAAAAGTAATTTCAGTCATTTCACCTTCAAGTCAGTGTCCATTTGCAGGTTAGCTGTCAAATAACATCAGTTTTACAGAGCAGATCCTGTTAAAAGACTGTGCAAACTAGCACTATATTGTAACTGTTCAAATGGGCTTGGGTAACCCTTGGTTTTGCATGGAATGTCAGGTAAAACAGGAACTGGCAAGAGCTGAAGTGCTATAAAACTTATTATTTTATAAATCCTCTTACCAATTTTTAGTCCTAAATTATGTATAGACACTTTGTCTTATTATGGCCTTTTGTAGGATTATCACCCAGAGAGCCCTTGTGAAAAAGTACATGGCATGCAAAGGGCAAAAACTGTGGCTTAAATACTGTGAAGTGCCATTGAATTCACCACACTTTGCAGCATGGGTTGCACAGTAGTCTGTAGCAATAGTTATTAGACAGAGATTCCATTTCCTACAGTGTCTCAATGTGTTATATTATATTAATATATTAATATGCATGGAGACAAAGGGGGGCTCATTGCCAAAAAGGATAGAAGTAGTAAGCAAGAGGATAACATGGTCATAAACTGCTGGGTCACAAATAGAGATGAAATACACACAAGGCAGAACTTTACTGGAAGAAACAGAGCTGCATGTAACAGGAAAACCTACTGCAGGGAGTAATTTAGACTCAGACACCCAGACAGCGTTAGTTTGTGCAGTTGGAAGCTCTGGAAGAGAGTCAGTATATCAAGTTTTCTTATATGCACCCTAAAATAAACCATAAGCAATTTTGTATAAATAATTCCTGGCTTCCTCTAACATGCACATTAATTACTGCAACTGTTTTTAATTAATCAATCATTCTGAGTTTTAAATCTGGAAAACACGCTTTATGCAATAATAATGGAGTGCTACGGAAGCTTAAGTTTTCAACTGCTTTAAGTTCAACATAAAAAGGTTGTGCTCCATTTTAATTTACCGTTCAGGGTTTTGCTATAATTTTGTGCAAACAGGCAATGAGGGACCACTAAAAAGCAGCTAGTCCACTGGCACAACTCTGCAATGAATTTAACATAAAGGTCTGTTCCTCTAATGCTAATTTAGTGAGGTTATAAGCTGAAAGCAGAAACAGATTTTAATGAGATAATGGCAGAGGTTTACACTGCTTTATTTTCTGCTACTGAAGATCTGGGGGGGAATATTCCACCTAAGTGATTGCATTTCACTTGATTTCCAGGAGACCTTTTATTGAATAAAATCCCACCTACTTAAACAGAAATGTTAGCAAATTGGAATCAACAACAGAAAGACAACTGGAGAAAAGCAAAATGGATCAAGTGAAAGGAAGGTTTGGCATTTAACCCAGGGCAGGGAAGGTTTTGGGGAGACCTAAGAATTTAAGGTAATAAGGCAAGTGTGCTTCTGAAGTGTTTTCACTGGAGTAATCTGGAGGAAAATACGAACATTGTGATAACTCAGGTGCAAAATCAATGCTATTGAGATGATACAAAGCAATTTACACTTTCTTCCCAGTAGCTGATTTGGGCTGTCTGCAATTTCTGATGGTTTTTGCTTGAAATGTTCGTATTTGGAAGATTCTCACTGACAGAATAGGTAGACCTTTTTGACCTGCTTGGTTTGTGTTGTTTTAGGGGTTTTAAAACTGTGTTGAAATGTAGCCATAATTGCTTTTTCTTTCTCCTGCATGTTTCATACAATTAATGTTTCTTGTAACTGAAATAGGCAGTTTTTAGCTACTTGTCTGTAGAGTCCCTAGAAAACAGTGACCTGAGGAAGGTCTCTAGACTTCATTGCAATTATATAACTATTGATATTATCCCCAATTGCAATCCACTGCCATAAGCTATTCTGTTATAGATTGAGAATCTCATAGTTCCCTACAAGTACTGCATAAGTAGATTACAACTTAACAAACAACTGTTTGACCAAAACACTAAAGTTTGATGGCAATTACATGAACAGTATTACACTACAAGGCAGACATGTATTACAAATTTAAAGCTATCTGCACAATAGGCTTTGACACATACATTAAATGACATGTTTTGAGAAGCTTTCTTGTTCTAGCCTAGCTATGACATGAAGACTAAAATCCAGGTAACAAAAAGAGTACTTCAGATCTCTCCACCTGTTGGTCATAACTGGGGTTACTGCCTGTCAAGTAAGATGTGTGCATTTCTCTCATGTTAGTGGAAGAGTCAAGATCTGTTCTGATAGTACACATGTAAGCTGCAATTTCCTTATTCCTATTTGCTTGATTTCTTTTTGCTCGATTAAGGTCTGAAACGGAGCTGTACCTGCTGTCACTCAGGAGCTGTTACTGGCTGTGGAAATGAAGCTGTCTGTTGCAGTATTGCTATAGCTGCAATATTTCACAGGCTGAAAATTACTAACAGCATTTTCTGCAGAAATTGTTTAGGGCAAAATCAAATTCTCACTTAGTACCGGATCTTAATTTTAATCCTATGCAGACAGTTGTGTGTGGTCTCTGGGATTTATGAAATACAGTGACTGAAAACTGCTGGAGAGAATGCTCTATGTGCTCCTGGACTGAAAATAAGGAGCATCCCTCATAACCAGGCCCACTAGAGAACACTTTGCTTCTCTGCTGCCTCTCATCTGTCACTCAATTATAAAAGACTTCTATCTTTGATTTCTTCCATCAGTTGTGTTTTTATTTAGGGATGTAAGAAATTCTCACTGCAAGTGGTTTAGGATCTTACTTCTGAAATGCTGACTTGAATTCATTGTTGGTATTTCTGAAACAATTTCTAGGGTGAAAGAGCAGTGTATCCTGCTTCTTTTTTAACTTCTATTCTTGTTTTTTACTAGAAGTATTTCCATGCCAAGTGTTGATATTCTTTTATTCAGAAGGTCCCAACATCATTGCCCACCATTCTTTTTGTATTAGCTGCTAATGAAACATCATTGAGAATAAAACAAGCAAAATCACATTTGCATGACTTGTTAGGCATACAGCCTTTTCATTGCACAAACTCTGGTGCAGAATAACTTTACATGGCTTAGCAATAAATTTGCATCTCAACCTGTATCAAGAGAAAGATTTCTTGTACCTGTGACAGAAATGTGAACATTTACATGAAAATTTATCGAGGGTGATAAAAGGGCAGCTGAATTTTCACTGTGGCTATGAATTAGTTTTATGAAGTTTCAGAAACATGCTCTATCCTTCCCTTCCCTCCTGGAAAAATCGGGAGTGCTCAGGGATGATGGCATCACCAGCAGCTACAAATCTAAAGAACTGGTGTTTGTGTGAAGAGTGATCAGGTAGAAAACAAGAGAAAAGGAAGAAGCATTAAGGGAGGAGACACTGTATAAATGAGAACTTGGAGACACGAAGATTGATACCTTGGAGAAGATGAAGTCAAGATGCAGAAAGAATGGGTTCACAAATGGAGGTCAAACCAGAAACCTGAGTGACTGAAAATTGGTATGAGACATTTTGATTAAGGAAGTCAACCAAGATAAAAGTAAATTTGAAATAAAAAGGAAAGACAGACCTCAAAGTTAAATAACGGAACGCTGAGTATAATGTCACAAGAAAGAGTAAAAATGCATGCGGCTCTGTTCTGTGAGCAACAGAGTTCCTGATATCTGGTTACCTACAAATCTGTGTCTGTGATTTTATTTTATGTTGTCCAAGAAAATGTGACTTCTGAGTGAAGTTTTTCCAGGTGTTGGGCATTAATAATAATTCATAATTGTGCAGTCACTGGATGGAGCAAAAGCTGCAGCCTTCCCAGCAGTAAAGGCAGGTGCAGATCTTCTTCACCCCATCATCAATCTTCATGAAAACTGTAGGCAGTTGGTATTTTTAAGGCCTTCACTCTGTTATCACTGAGGTTTCAGCTTACCAATGGCTTCAAAAATGGGTCATTGGATTTAGATGCTCACATAAACATACACATAGCTGAATCAAATAAGCCTTAAGAAATAAGACAAATTGAGTGGAACAAATCCCAGAGGAAGACGAGTTGTGGTTATTGAGTGGAAATGAGGCAAGACAAAGAGAAAACTGACTTCATTATGGCTTCAGGACAAACAGGGAAAGAAGAGGTAAGATAGATTGAGACAGCATCTAATAGAGAATTGGGAAGAAGGCAGAAGAAAGCGATCTATTGAAAAACAGGAGAGTAAGGGATAGGATGTGCAAAGACTGTGGCTGGCAGGTTCTGAAGAAGGAAGGGGAAAAGGAAGCTATTGCTTCCCAATGACAGGCAATACAGAAAAGAGGCTTGAAGGCAGGTGAGAGCTCAGTGAGCTGAAGGAGAAAGTTAAGAGATGGGAAGAAAAGTGAGCATATGCAGCAGTGGGAAAAACAGCAGTGCCATCTGACTGAAGGGACAGAAGGCAGCAGGCACAGGCAGCCAAGGACAGAGATGTGGATATGGGGAGAGGATAAACTGACATAAGGATGAACTGTGTGAAGAAAATTGAGTAATGGGCATTAGATCACTTTTGCCTTACAACTGTGTGCCAGGGCTTGAGCAGGAAGGCTGGAAAGGGCTGGCAAGCCTACTCAGCTATTCTGTGTTGCGGATACTGCCAAAGGGGCAGGTGGAGCTTAACTGGTAAATGCTTTGTTCATAAGAGAAATCCTGAATTATGTCTGGCAATTATACAGCAAGGGAACTAGAGATAATGATGTGTCTGTGCATCAGTGTTCCTGGGATTATTGATTAATCATCAGTCAAAGCTGGTTGTGAACTCTCCAAGACATGGCTTCTCCAGAGCAGGCTGGTACCAGCACCAGGATCAGCATCTTTGATGAATCATGGAGTGGGATTCCAGGGGACTGCCAGGCATTGAGCCACTGCAAACAAGGCAGCCAGCTGGCTCAGAGGCCCAGAAACTCTGGAACCACAGGGCAATCCAGAAGGCAGACCCATCCCAGCAATCGAGACCTGGGAAGGGAGCAGACACTGGGCAAAGTGAAGGTCACAGCTGCTTGTTCAGGATGTGGGCAGTGCTGGGCCCAATAAGCCCCATACCAATTTCAGTCAGCAGCTGCCAAGGATCATACTTCATTTCAGAAGTCCCATGTGTTGATATTTGCAGACCCATCTTTTCAACATGACTTCCAGCTTAAAGGAATCATCAGAAAACGGTGCCTTTCAGAGTCTGAATAAAACATATATGTATTTCTAAGATTTGACCACCTTGGCTTGCCACATAAATTTGCTACTTGCAGGATCATAGGTTCCCTAATCATCTTGAATTGTTGAAAGGTTTTTGCACTTGGCAATTTGTGCATCATCCTCCCATACACTTCACTGATTTGATAATGGACATAAAATCTTTCTACCATGACTTGAGTCTTCTGAAATGAAGTTCATGTGAAGGGGAAAGGACCTTCTGCCTGACTCTGGGCCATATCAGCAAAAGTGCAGAACAGACACAGCTGCAAACTGAGTCAGTAAGCTGCAAATATTCATCACTGTTATCTAATGACTGAATATTTGTTCCTCAATTCAATAGAAGTTTTGAAAGTTTTAACCTACACCTTACTGCACTTCCATTTCACCATCTGTAAATGAGGGACAAGCTCTGAGAGGCAGTGCCAATTATTTTAACATATGCATAGACCAGAAAATGCCTTTTCTTGGAAACAGCAGGGAGGAGAAAAATCCTTCGTTGTTTGGACACAGCCTCACTAAAACCCAAACTTTCTGAACATGCAAAAGTCAATACAAAATGAAAAAAGAGTTACTTTTCTTCCAAAAGCTTTCTTCAGTTAATTTGTCCTCCCTTTCCCTATTTATAGTATCCCGTTTCTTGACTTGCTCTGTCACGTTTCTCTGTCCTGAGGTTACTGGAATGTCCTGTCCTTGACACCATCTGAGGTTAGCCACAGTGACGCTACAGCAGCCTGCACAAGGATGATAAAAGCCAGATTCACTTCTCTGTCAGGCACCACTGAAACACAGATGCTGAAAGCTGTTTAAGATCATAGGGTTTGTTTCTTGTAGTGACAAGCTGGCAGGAGCTGCCCTTGTGTTACTTTGCAGAAAGAAGTTAGCTGATATAACACAGTGTCTCTTAATTGCTTTCAGTATCTGTCTCACATAGACCACGTCTACAATGTCGTCTTATCGTATCACGTTGTAGTTTAGAAAGAAATATTTCTATTACAAGAAAAAAAAAGGGGGGGGGCCTTATCTTTTTTTTTTAGGCTATAAGCACAAAATGGAAAATACAGAAAAGATATTCAACCCTGAACTGTGAGTACTGTGGAACTGTAAGCTTATCTTTGCTACTACCATCTAGTGCCTACCATTATTATCGCACATTTCAGGTATCTATAAATAGATATAATCATTCTTCTAGATAAAAACACTTTCCCTATATTATTTATGTGTATAGTGTTATATATTGAGCTTTCTGACAAGGGTTTTATAGCAAGATTCTGGTCTATGAGAAAACAGAAATAAAGGATCAAGTATACAGTTGCTTGCTCAGAGCTATCTGAAAGAGATCTGTGTGCTGAAATAACCACATGTGCTTTGTCTCATGGGTCTCACACTCAATTCTCGTAATGAATTGGCAGCTCTAGGTTTCATATATATAGGAGACAGGTGTTTAACACAGAAAAAAAAACAGTATTTACCAGCAGTTAGATAGCTCAGAAGAACACACAGTGCTTAACGGAGTCTTGACATTGTGTTCAGTACATGGCCTTCAATGGGGTAACTTACCAAGGAAGCTATATTGGCTCATCAGTCCAGAATACTCTAAGAGAAAGAAAGATGTGATGGGTATAACTGGACGAATGACAAAGACTTTTCAACTGTAATTGGACAAAAGTGTTCCTCCTGCCAGTGACTCTGCTGTTTTTCTTCCTGTTCCCAAGCAGTGTAAACCTTGTAATCAATAAACAGATAGGACTGTACAGATCTTTGGTCTGCAAGAAGCACGTACAGCTGTGCAGGAAATGGAGGTGGAACAATATAAAATCCCCACCTAAACACAGTCAGAACTATGGGTATTTGAATAAACCGAATTAAGCTCCCTGAAGAAAGTCTCAAGTAACTATTAACAAGTCCACAAAATCAAACAGGGCATAGATGACCACAAGCCAATAGCAAAAAAGTGAGTAACTGTGTGCAAGCATGACATTTAATAAACATTATGCTAAAAGAGAATGCAATCGCTAAGTATAATATATTAGTGTCACACCTGCTACTGTCTATATTGCTTTTCTCCTTGTTTTCAAAATGGCATTAACTGTATTACCTATAAATAAACTGTAGAAGTCCTTTACCTACAAATAGTACACACATGATTCTGCAAAAAGCACCTCGCTCGTGCTGGTCTGAACAAAAGGAAAGATGATTGTGCAATGGTGGAGAGGATGTTGGTGACGGTTGGTGGTTGCTGAGGCTGAAACTTCCATGTAACCAGAGACCTGTGACAGCAGTGGTACAAGCTTGTCACCAGACTTTGCTATTCTTGTTCCTCTACGTTGATGTGCATGAGATAAAGCTGCAGGTGACAGATATACCTATAAACTTTGCCATCTTCTTCCCTTGGTTACCAAATGTGATCTTGATATTACTTCTAGTTTCTAGCCACTAGAAAATGCATTGCCTAATCATACACCAGACAAATATATGCCCTCAAGTAATCTAACCTTGAGAGCAAAATGAAGCACTTGAGAGCTTACTGAAATACATTCCAGCAGGGACAGGGAGCCACTCCCAACAACTGGCAAAAATCACTCAGAAAAAAAGCAACGTTTACTTTCACCTCATGCATATCATCTCTATCTGCAGTTTCTGTGATTATTCTGCTTAATTGGGTCTTAGATTCAGCTCCACCACAAGAAACCCTAATCATTCTCCCATAGCCATCATTGTCAGAATGTACGAACCTGTTTGCAGCTAAGTTTCTCCTTAGCAACATTATTCTCTTTCCCAGAATCACACAAGAGGCTTGGTTTGCATTTCAGCTGGCTGATGCCTCAGGATTGACTTTCTCCTTCATCAAAACAATAACATTTGCCTCTTATCCCAGTTTGAAGCAGTTCAGAAATCCATCCTCTCTTTCTCCTTCCTACCCTGTTTAACCCTCTTGTTCTCTTTCCAGTATTGCAGCAGGTTGCATTCAGAGTCCTGTAGCACAGGGCAAGCAATTCTTGACCTGCTGCACTCTGCAGCAGCCTTTGAAGAAAATCTTTTTCACCCAACAGAGTGGTAAAAAGTGCCAAGTTGTGCTCATTCATAAACAGAAACAACGTCCACCCCTCCACAGCCCTGCCATGGGGCTGAGGAGAGCTGGGCAGTACCATCTGGGTCCGGCATGTAGCACACTGTGTCTCATAACAGCAGGCAAGCTGTCAATACAAGATGCTGGGGCTTTGGTTACATGCATCTGATCAGGAAAAGGTACCAACATTTAATCTCCCTGCTACCTGCCTCCTGCAGGAACGCTGAGATGAGCTGCAAACGCAGCGTTTGTGCTGGTGCAGAATTCTTCTTAACCTTTGTCTCATTGACATTATGCTGTGCTAGAAAGAAAGTTGTATTTATTTTACAGTTTAATTCTAAAGGAAGTCAGGAAAAGTTTCCTGGAGAAGCACAGATACTCCTTCATTTTAAAAACCTATAAGAACAGTACGTTGTTACTCGTTGCAACAAGTACTTTCTATAGATCAAAGTGTTGTCTGGTTTTATTACTACTTTCATTATGATGCACACAGAAGATACACTGATCTAGAAAGCAGATAAAATATTTCAGCCATTACAAAGCAGCAACCTCAATTCATTACTTCTGAAATAAACGCAGCTCTTTTATCAGATCACAGCACATGGCAGTAGTAACAGAAGACGTTCATTAGTAGTCAAAATTCTGCAATTAAGTTATTCCAAACTAGTTTTTATTGTATTCAGTTTTCCTGGGGAATATTTACTGAAACTTGTACAGTCACAAAAAGTGTTCTTTTGAAACATGTTTCTGGCAAGCTGTTTTAATTACACTTTCTGCCCAATTCTATACTGTAGGATTCTCTGGCATGTTACTTCACAGATATGTATGTGAAGAAATCCTCATTTAGGTTTCTATTGTAATGAAATAGGCTGAGAAAGTTGGGGCTGTTCAGCGTGGAGAAGAGAAGGCTGCATGGAGACCTCAGAGCAGCCTTCCAGTATCTGAAGGGGGCCTAGAAGGATGCTGGGGAGGGACTCTTCATTAGGGACTGTAGTGATAGGACAAGGGGTAATGGGTTAAAACTTAAACAGGGGAAGTTTAGATTGGATATAAGGAGGAAATTCTTTCCTGTTAGGGTGGTGAGGCACTGGAATAGGTTGCCCAGGGAGGTTGTGAATGCTCCATCCCTGGCAGTGTTCAAGGCCAGGTTGGATGAGGCCTTGGTTGAGATGGTTTAGTGGGAGGTGTCCCTGCCCATGGCAGGGGGGTTGGAACTTGATGATCTTAAGGTCCTTTCCAACCCTAACTATTCTATGATTCTATGAAATCAGCTGTCCCAAACTTATAGGTTAGGCAGTTCACTAGAAGCTCAGCAGCATTTTTGCCCCTTAAAGGCAAATCATCAGTAGCAGCTCTTGTCTCATGCCAGGTTCAAATCCAAGTACTGGGAAGCACCTACTGTCTACAGACACTTCTCTGAAGGTGGTGAAGCGCCCAGCCCCTGGTCCTGCAGCAGCTCTGCTGTGTACCATTTGAAGTATGCCTCCACACTCCCATTAGTACCCATCTTAGAGGAAGGCAACCTGTACTGGAGGTAAACTGAAGCACGGAGTATTTATCCTTCTTAGGTGGTAAACAATACCCTGGAATTCCAGAAGTTTAATATTAATGTTCTTTCTGGATGAAGATTTCCAAATTTGCTATCCCTTGCAGCTAGAATAGAGATGCGATCTTTGTATCTTCTCTAAAAAGTGCACAAAAATGGCAAACAAGAGCCTAAATATCAGGACATGTGGCAGACAATGTGGGATTCAAGAGACCTACTCCTGCCTACTCGTATCTATCTTCTCGCCCTTTAATATCTGGTCAATATGAAGTAAACAAGCTCCAGTCAAATGTGAGGTCTAAACACTGTCTCCAGCATGGGACAACTCAAGTTCCTAATGCTAGCAGTCTGACTGACTGTCCCTTCAGCAGGGCAGCATTTTCTTTACAAAACAACATTTAAATTGAAAAATTACCATTCATAGATCCCCAAATAGTGGATTTTAAACATTTTAGGCTCTACGATTAATGTTTGGACTCTTGGAGGTCTTCAAGTGGCCTCAATGCTCCCAGATTCACAGGTATGGAAGCAACAACCAGGCATAGCTTGAGGCCACAGGTCAAGGTCTTAGGTCTCACAGCAGTCTCACAGAGCAGACCAGAGATATAGACCAGGAGTCTGCAGGCTGGGTATCTGAGGAGCCGTATGAACAAGAAGGGGAGTCTGGTGGTTTTAAGCTGTGGGCTGTTTTTAGGGAAGACAAACACAGTCTCAGCAGCCTTAGCAGTAGCTGAGTAGAACTGGCATCCTAGTCCCATACAGAGAAGTTTATCACTATGAAGGTTTTCAGAGGCCCTGCTTCTTTGACTGGGTTATGTCTCTGAATTTTTGTACCTTTTGAGTAACTACTACTTGGTTTAAACCCAAGTCCCACTCCAAGGTGACATTATACTGAAGTATCCTAAGAGGTCAAGGAACTCATTCACTGGATGACAGTTACCAAACCCTGTGTGTGTGGCTGCTCTTTTACCATTTTTAGGCAGGTTCCCTTGCCTTCGTAAAGATCACTGCAGCTTCTATTTAATGTAGTGACCTTTACAGAAACAATGGTGGAATTGCATAAGGGCACAGAGACATTTTTGCTTTTAACCATTCTGGGAGAGTCTTGTAATAGACAAACTCACCGATCTGGAAATTAAAGAGTAAGATGATGCAAAGTAGTATTAGCATATTACAATATATAATATAATAGATAAAATACATAATATATATATAATATATAAAATACATAACAGATAATATATAAAGTATATATTATATAATATGTAATATTAGCATTCTGTGTCCTCAGAACTGTGTTAATGTGCTAAGTAACATTTTTGCCAGGTCATGGTGGGCTAGGGAAAACTTTATCCTCACTGTGAGAAGAGGAATATACAGTCACAAACAGCACTGAAGGGAACTTTTCCACAGGAAGTCTGTGATAAAAAAATGACTGGTTGCCCTGGGGCTTTATTCTCAGTTAGTGCACTACTAGTCTGCAATTTTACATTTAAAATAGCTTTGTGTGGTGTTCCACTATGAGGTCATTTAATGACATCGGTCAGGATTTGTGAGAGGCTCTGTATAAACACAGCAACATTAGGCCAGCAACTCAAACATCCCTCTCAGATCTATGAGATTTTCTTTTTGCTAATTTCTCATTCACCAAGTAATTGTTTTCCATGCTATTTCATGTAGGAGAATGGGAAGAAACAAGCCACAATTTTAAGCCTGTCAATTATTCTTTATATATCTCTTAATAACTGTATGCAGATTAAGAATCTATTACACTGCTTCCGTACCAACATAATTTATCATTCCTTTATTTGGGTTAAGAATTAACTGACTTTCAGTTCATAACATCACTATTAAATTTACAAGTGTATGAAGATAGAAATGTTACTAAGACCTAGATGGACTGCCAGTTCCTGACATTTCGAGCCTTTGCAGTGGTAGGAACAGCAGTAATACAACCACAGAGTCACCCTGTTGGTATTCCAGTTTACTGCAGTAAAAATATGAGTCAGGCTTCCTTCAGTCAACAGTGCCCTTGTTCGTCCACAGGGTTTTGCCCTCACAAGAGTGAGAGGTTGCTTTGTTACCTGACTTCCTGCTGGGAGAGGATATCACCTTATGAACCAAAAGCCCACTGGAGAATGCCCTCCTTGGTTGCCCCAGCCCTGGCCCTGGTCAGATCCCAGGCACTGCAGCACTGGTCTTGTTTTTATGCCATGAAAGGCAGGGGGTTGATGTAATTCATGCTACAACCACTTCCATTCCTGCGTGAGGTTTAACTGTCTTTGCCTGGTTCTACAGCTTATGTTGACAGAAGCTGACTTAACCAAGGCTTAAATATAGTTATGCCTCAGTATGACTATTCACACATGCAAGGAAGGTGATGAAAAATAAATGAAGAGTGCATTATAGTTATTTTACTTTGCAATATATTTAAAAGCTGTCTCCCACTGCTGTTCCCTCTTTCCAAATTTGACTGGAAGCTGGGACCTAATTCTCCACTGCTTTGCATTTCACAAGGAAAAAAAGAAGCTACTATCATGATAAGGTGGGATTCTGCAACTCCCAGTTTTGAAATATGTAAATACAAGGGCATCAAGAGAATCAGACCTAGACACCAAGATTTTTAACTGAAGTCAAATGAGTTCTTGTGATTTACCCAAACTGATTACCTAGATTTGGTCTTTACTAGAAGCTTAATGTGCTTCATGTTTGAACTTCCCAAAGAAATCTGACAGTAAAGACTGACAAGCCCAGAGCTGCGTACCAAAGCAGCTTGCACGTTCTATTTGAAATCATACTTAGGTAAGAAAAGCAAATTGTTCATTCATATGAGCTATCTTAAAGAGGTATAGAAAAGCTAATACAAAGAAAATCATGGATAGCTTTTGCCACATAACCATTCAACTGTCACTTGAAGATGGAATCATCTCTACAGTGACTAATGATTAGTGTTAAAATATTTTCATTTCAGCCTTCTAGATCATTTTGGATCTTTGTCAGTTGTGACAATTGACTGGGACAATTGACAATTAACTGTGTCAGTTGTCAATATTAACCAGGTATTTGTTGCAAGATACCGGATACCAATGAAGTCAAGTGTTTCCCATTCATAAATACTTTCTTTTCCTTGTTGGTGCTCACAAATCCAACTTAAACAAACCTTAACCACAGCATCATATACAATGCTTCAGAAAAATAATTTCATTATCTGTATATAAGATCAGTATTTTCTCAGGTAAGCAGTAGGGCTGAATTTTAACATCACATATAGTTGCATTTTGTATTGCTTTTTTGGTCATATCCCATTTACCTGCCCATGGCAAGAGGGTTTGAACTGGGTGATCTTTAAGGTCCCTTCCAACACAAACCAGTTTGTGATGCTATGATTTTGTTTCTCTGGCTGGGGAAAGAGTGCTTCTGAGGACCTCACAGTCCTCAGACTATAGTAAGGATATTCACAGCTCTAGACTATTTTAGGAAATAAAATGAACAAGCAAATCAAGGTTTGTTAGGCTGCAAGGGGTAGTATGAAGCAGATTTCAGAATGCCCTGATTCTAGTATAATTAAAGAGGCATTAGGTGAACCTCAGCAAGACAATGAAACTGGTAAAAACAAAAGAGAGGAGACTCTTGAACAAATGAATATGTTGGTAAATGCTATAAAATGTCTGAGATACAATCAGCTCCCTGGTTGTAAGAACAATTCACTCTTTGGTGACAGAAGGTTTGCTGATCATCAGCTTGTCACAAAGATGCTATTTTTAAACTTAAACCAAACATGGATTTTTTAATGGAGTTTTATAGACCTCCTCCTTCAATGTAAATGAGAAAGTCTAAAATGCCGTGATTGAGAATTATACATAATAATACTTACATGGGTGAAACAGCACCTGAAAGGCTTTATGAAAGAAAGAAGCTTTTTGGTTAGTATAAAAGCGGATTTAGAATCATAGAACCATAGAATAGTTTGGGTTGGAAAGGACCTTAAGATCATCAAGTTCCAACCCCCCTGCCATGAGCAGGGACACCTCACACTAAACCATGTCACCCAAGGCCTCGTCCAACCTGGCCTTGAACACTGCCAGGGATGGAGCATTCACAACTTCCTTGGGCAACCCATTCCAGTGCTTCACCGCCCTAACAGGAAGAATTTCCTCCTTATATCCAATCTAAACTTCCCGTGTTGAAGTTTCAATCCATTACCCTTTGTCCTATCACTACAGTCTCTTATTTCTCCATATGGAATGGCACACCTAGAAGATGAAGAAGAAAACTGTTTAGCTATCAGTGCTAGGTGCTTTATATTTTGGAGAAATTATTTGAGGAGACATTTTCAAATGAGGATCAAAATTAACTACAAAAAACTTATCCTGGAGGGGAAAAAAGCTGAAAAGCTAAATAAAAATCATTGCGCAGGAGAACAAGGTAAAAATGATCCTTACTATCTCCATGGTTTGACTTAGTTACCCCACCATTATCATTAACATTCAGAGATACTGAATAAAATTATGAAATAAGCACCATAAACACAGAAATCGTTCTTAAAAGGTTGTAAGTAATTGTTGAGCAAAAAAAACCCTCATCAGATGTATATTGCAGTGCTCTAATGTTGGGCCCGTGAAACACTTAAAAACAGATTGAACACTTGCTGAATGTAGTCAATAATAAAATGAAATATTTTAGCAGCAGTTCACTGTTTAGAATCAAGAATAACTTCAATGAAATATTAAGGCATTCATTAGAACCCTGTGCAGAAGCTCAAGTGGGTGGAATTACCTGCTAAAATCCAGAGACTTTAAAATGAACTTCTTGTCCCTCTCTGGTGAAAGGAAATAAACTGAGCCAAAAAGGAAAAGAAATGGTTCAGAAATATTCCAATGGCCAAGAATAAACCACAATAACCTAGAGCATGTAAAAGCAGGGAGGATAGGATGGAAAACCCAGTGATAACAGATTTCTAATAATGCATTATGGTCCTGAGTATCTGATCTCTGTGGGATGAGGCGTTAAGAGCCAGTTATGACTGGATCATAAAATAGCAAACTGATTCTCATTATAGCAATTACAAGGCTTTTCCTCCAATATTCTGGCACCCCTGAAATATCACCTGGTAATTAAAACTGTATTCACTAATTGGTTACAGAAGAGAAAAGCTATTGAGTAAAAATATATATATCTATATAAAAATACTTTTATATATTGACTGAAAGAAACTGTATGAAACAGATGGTTTCTTATCAGGAGAGAAGGGAAAGGCAAGGGAAAGAGAAAGGGTGGCATTCAATATAAATGTATACTGTTTGCTTACGTTATTTATAATATTTCCAGACAAGAAACAAACCAGGCTAGCTTCATTAGAAAGTATAATGCAAGGGCTGAAGCTTCCATGATCAAGATTATGTCTAGAACATATGATTCATAGCTGGTTTTAAAAGACAAACTGCATAAAAACTATTAAGTTATTTAGTCTAGACTGTAAATATGAAATAACAGCAAAAGACTGAGATGAGATCATGCAGATGATGAATACTTGCTTCCAAACTAACCGTCACACAGGATTCAGCACTATCTAGTTTACAGAATGTGCATGTCTCCATCGTTATTTCACAAAATACATAATATTGCCCCAGATGTCTATATGAAATGCAAAACAGTCTGGTTTTCCTTCTTACATACGATATGGGAATACTAGCTGGTAAAAATATTTTGAAAATCCATCTTGAAAGCAATATAAAATTGCTCGAGACAGAACTTGAACAGGACTTATAGACGTGTGTATTGGGATTCAGCCCATTCAGGAGATTTAAGATGGGCATCATGAAGCTACTCTTTTTGTTGCTCTTTGTAGGAAAAAAAAACAAAAAAGCAATCTTAAAACCATGGACCCAGGCAACAGCTCCCACTGTATATTGCTGGAAAAAATATTAGGACAGCATCTAATAGAGGAAGACTTGACATATTCTGTGAGAACAGTGCCAAGCAAACTCTCCAAAATGGTCAAAAATGGTAGTATAACTTGCAAAGAAAAGACAAGGCAGCAGAAACACTAAACTTGTGGAAAAGCTTTGATAGAGATTGTATCAAACAAAAAGAAGCAAAGAACATTCCAAGGGAAAAATAACTGAATTGGGTAGCCCTTCTTTAATCATCTATACTGCCTCCCTTCCAAAGCATTTTCACCTCCTCCATACTAGCAAATGGTCTGTTCCATAATAAAGGTCTCAGAAAGCTTAAAAAAAAGGTTAAATACTCATACCAATTTATGTTAGTATTCATATGATTTGAAACAGAGGACAGATATATTTAATATACAAATGTGTAGTCTTAATCATGTAGAAAGCTGTTTTAATGCCTATCATAGTAACTACAACAGAAATGTTTTATTGGAAATGACTAAAAAGATATACTTTTATTTTAAAAACATTTTCTTTTCGTTTCTCAACTAAAGCATTTTTTACTTGGTATCTCTGTTTCTTTTTCCCACTCAAGTGCTTCAATTTGCAGTTAAAATGCAAAGCGATGCGAAGAAAAATGAGCTTAGTGGGGCAGATCTAAACCAACTCCCTTCATTACCCTGGTTACTCAGATTAATTTAGGACTGTGTTATCACATGGGTGAAACTGTTCAGAGGCACGACATCCTTATTTATTCTGAGGTTTGCAGGTGTAAATTGCAGTTGTAGATATGCTTTCAAAGTAGCTACTACAAGTGAAGTAATAGAATCATAGAATGGTTTGGGTTAGAAAGGACCTTAAGATCATCCAGTTCCACCATGGGCAGGGGTGACTCATACTAGACTGTGTCACCCAAGGCTCTGTCCAACCTGGCCTTGAACACTGACAGGGATGGAGCATTTGCCACTTCTTTGGGCAATCCATTCCAGTGCCTCAGCACCCTTACACTAAAGAACTTCTTCCTTATATCTAACATAAATCTCACTGTTGAAGTTTTAACCCATTGCCCCTTGTCCTATCACTACAGTCCCTAATGAAGAGTCCCTCCCCAGCATCCCTATATGCCCCCTTCAGGTACTGGAAGGCTGCTATGAGGTCTCCACGCAGCCTTCTCTTCTCCAGGCTGAACAGCCCCAACTTTCTCAGCCTATCTTCATACAGGAAGTGTTCCAGTCCTCTGATCATCCTCGTGGCCTCCTCTGGACTTTTTCTAGCAGCTTCCTGTCCTTCCTATGTTGAGTACACCAGAACTGCACAGAGTACTCCAAGTCAGTATAAGTTCTGTAATTATTTAAGAAATTGATATGTTAAATGAAAATAGAGAATCAAACATAGTCTGGGCCAAAAAGCTAGAGACATGCCAGGAGAAAAAGGGCTCTAAGTTCTGTCATTTGAAAACACATTTTACAAAAACTTTTGTTAACTTTTATTGAAATTCTCACTTTAGAGCTGACCTTCCCCAGCAGTGATTTTGCCTGTTTGGATTAAGAGAGGCAAAAGTCCAGACCTGGGTTGGAATGAAAGCAGAGATGAGTGGAAGCCCATTATACCACATTCAGTCTCTCTACCTGTGAATTTGCTTTGCAGAGGCACGAAGAAGTATTAAAACAGGTGAGGCACCTCTGACCTGCGGCTCTGGTCCATGCAGACTAAAGGCCATGCTACTAGGATGGCTGCAAAATCTTGTCACTAGTGAAACAAGGAATTGGTATCCTCTGCACATTTAGAGTTTAGTTTTCTGTACAAGAATGAACTGCGCTGGGAATAACAATCCCACACAGTATCGATGTAACCTTCCAAATGCCTCCTGCTTTTACAGTCTACAAATCAAGCTTCGATACCAGCTTTTAAATGTCTCTTTTCACACTGAAAGAAACTGAGAAGAAGGAAAAAATAGCAGTACAGTATGGGACGAGCCAACAAAATATTTATCAATTTCAGACAGTCTTGAAGTATTTTGTTTCAAAGCATTGTTGATGGAGCAGTATTAATGGTAAGGCAAAAAATGCGATTCTGCCCAATAAACAGTTCAGAATTAAACTGTTTATGTTATATTCTTGTTATATTTTGTTATATTTTTGTTATGTTATAACTGTTTATGGTATACTTTGTTATATTTTTTGTTTATTTTGTTATATTTATGTTATAACTGTTTATGTTATAGTTTATGTTATATTTTGTTATATTTTGTTATATTTTTGTTATGTTACAACTGTTTATGGTATACTTTGTTATATTTTTGGTTTATTTTGTTATATTTATAACTGTTTATGTTATAGTTTATGTTATATTTTTGTTATATTTTGTTATATTTTTGTTATTTGGGGGGTTTTTTGGTTATATTTTTGTTATATTTGTGTTATAACTATTTATGTTATAGTTTATGTTATATTTTCCGCAGTTCCTTTCTGCTTAGACAAGGCCAAATGACCTTGACATTAAGACTCCAAACTATATTTGTGAGATCAGGTTTCCATTCCCAGCCTCTGCTGAAGAACTGCTGTATCATCTTGAGCAAGTCACTTCCCCATTCTGTGGCCTCAATTTCCATCTGTACACAAGGGGTAATATGACAGCCATACCCAGCTTCATACAATTTATTACTTTTTAAATTGTAAAGCAGAGACTAAGTCTTGCTGCTTATTCATGTAGGCACAAAACCAGTCCTATTTTCGTCTTGCTGCTACGCTGCTTGTGCCTCCGTATTTGTGCTTAGAGCCTGAACTCCAAGTGCCAATATACTGGGATGAAAGCTAATCTCTCAGCATTGCCAGCCTGTCTAGAACTAGATGATACCTAGAATCATATTAGAAACTCTGTTCTTCTCTTTCCTTCTCTCCCTTTCACATGCTTGCACAGTAAGCCACCTGTCTGCACCAGTCTGGCAGCCAAAAGAAGTTCCAAAAAAGCTTACAAATGCTTCTGGGCTTATCTGAACCATATTTTGTGAAAGCTTGGTTTCAATAGTTTTATTACAAGCACAAGGATTTATGAGTGCATAAACTGCCAAGTTGCCTGCGACACAGCCTATCAAAAACAAAAAAGGAATCAAAAAGGTTTATGAAATCACTATCCTGCAAGCATAGCACATTCCCACCTAAGCACAGAACTGATCTGTGCAAGCCACGAGGCGTGCTCTGACATCATGGAAATTGCATGTCTCCCACACAAGGGATGTGAACATGGGAAAGGGCTGAGGAAAATTGCTGCAAACAGCAAATCAGGGTCCTCACATGTTACACTGAATGGTATAACACTGCAAACTATGCTTTGGAAAACAACCGTGCACCACCAGCTGGAGTATGCCAGCATCTTTCATGCCCAGCTCTACTATTTTAATGATCAGTGAAGGAATCTAATGCTATTATCACTCTTCCACTGTGTCATCCTCAACTCTTGGGCTAAAGCCCATCTATCAGCATCGTTCAAGAAAGGTACCAGTAATCCTGTTCTACACGTGTTCTTGATATACAGAGCTAAACCAAATACATGCACATTTTAGAAATATCTAGACTAATCCCTAATTTAATTAATTCAGCACAAACCTCCCAGCTATACTCCCATGCAAGTTAACAGTAGAAGACCTTTTCAGAGGATTGCTTTGAGACAACTGTTTGACAAGAGGCTGCATATAAGACTGCTATAAACCTAATATTAAGGTGATTAATATGAGGGGAAAGAAATCCCTTCTATCCAATAAACAGTCAAAAATGAAACAGAAAACCATTTCTATTCTTTTTCCTGTGGCTGACTGACCTTGACAACAAGGCTTCAGACCATACTTGTGAGATCGGGTTTCCATTCCCAGCCTCTGCTGAGGAATTGTAAGACTTAAGAAGCCTCTGCTGTTGCACAAAGATTGAATTTCATTAACATGAAACAAACAACCCAGGGTTCAGAATGCTGTAAAATAGATCAAAAGGTTAATTCTTCCTTTGATGGAACAAGAAAGAGCTTTTAATACTTCAGCATAGCCACAATGCTGACAGTAATACGTGATTGTCAGTTTGTCAGTCACAGACTGAAAGGTGATAGCATTAGGGGAGAGCTGGGCCTGAGTCCTGCCGGGTGACAAGCATGGGATGAAGCAGTTTCGCTGACAAACAGCAGAATGCATAAAGCACATGAAGATTTCACTGACAGAGCACAACACTCCCAAACAGAAATAATAGCTCTCTGAAAGAAGCTTTGTCCTGAGAAAAACAGCCCCACCGGGTTTGGGTTCCTGCGCTGGCGCTCCATTGGTGTCTACAAGATTTCATCCCATGCAAAGACAGCAAAACCCGATTACAGACCTCCTTTTTCCTTTCATCTTTTTTATTCTTTGGGGGGGGGGGGGGAGGAAAGGGGGAATGAAAAGTTTCCAGACTTTTTTCTGAGACCTGCCTATTAGTTCTACAGGATTCCCCACAGTGCTTTGTCCAAGTTGGAGAAACACTTTCTGAAGGCTGTAAATCCTTTAGCTCATCACTTACTTGAACACAAGCTAACTTAACACTCTCCTACTGGAATAAAGGCTGGACAGAATATTGTTCCCTCTTCGGATAATTTTCTACAAACATACTGGGGGTTTGGGGTTTTTTTTCATGGAGAACTGGGGCTTTCAGAATTGCCGGACTATGAACATTCCTGCTTCTTTCTCCTTAGAGATGAGAATATGAAGCATTTCAGTGTTCCCCAAGTGAAATCTGAGATTCAAAAACATGAAGCTGAAGCGGAGTATTTTGCTTTGTCTTAGCACAATACCAGACCACAATTCCCCAGACTAGCAGATGCTTCATTCCCCCATTTTCCCCTGGAGGCTGGGCTTTCCATTAGCCTACACCTTCTTTGAGACATGGTGACCTCCCTTCTTGCCCTTTTGCACAGTGCAGGTACCGTCAAGTTTGACAGACAAATCCATGGACCAAAAATAACTTTCTAAATCCATTTTATTGCTTGAAAAAATGTTCAGCCATTTGCTTTTTTCCCCTCAATGAAAGCTGTCTGCAAAAAGAAACTCATAGCAAGTAAGTTTGGCGGAAAAATTCTTTCTCCATCAGGCGTTTCATTTAGACTTCCTATTGGAGTCCTAGATTTATTTGCTTATTCCAAGCAAAATAAATTTTGTTATTTCTACCTTATGTTGTATAAAACCTATTTAGATAAGGGCCTTAACAGCTAAGCTGTCAGAACAGCTGGGGGACAGGACAGGACAGAGAGGAATTCTGCTTTATGAATACATCAAGCTATTGGCACACAGAATAGTAAGGCCTCACATACTAATTTGGAAACCAACATGCAAGCTTCCATTGGGGCTGTTGAAAACATGCTTTTGTACTTAATGTGTGGTGCATGTGGCTGCTCCTGCTCAGTTATACTCTAAGGATCCTCCACTTCAACATGTATGTGATGCCACTTACTGCTAACTGTTGTTCTTGCAAACTGCACTTCATAAACACGGTGGATCTTGCCATCTGCTTTATTTTTATTAAAAGTACTAATTCTTGGAAATTAAAATATTAACATATATGCTGTCTGCCAGTCTGGGAAAAGGTAGAGAAAAGGGAAGTTCTCAGACACTAGCTTCCCACACCATCATCTTTTTTGAGTCTTTAAATGGCTGATACTGTCACGCGAAGAGTGGTTGTATCTTCATTCATCTTCATGTATGTCTGGATGATCTTCACCTGTAAAGTGAATTCAAGATTTACATGTTCATTTAAACTCCCTGATAGCAGTGTAACAGATACAGTGTTTCTGAACATACTGTTCTCTTCAGGATGCTATTCCCATTCACTGCTGAATCTAGATTGCAGAAGACACTAGCAAACATTATGAGTTTTAGCATAACTTAGTCAGAAACCTTCATCTCAGCTCTCAGTCCAGATACAAAGAAAGGAAAAAAAATAAAAGGAATTATCTCACTGAAGAAATGGTATACAAAAGAAGAACACACTGGCTTCTATTAGAGAGAAAGCTCAGAAGAAGAGGTCTGTGGGTTTGTTTCATTGGTAGCAGATGTCAGTTGTTATTAAGCCTGATGTTTTTAAAGCATATAAAACAACGAGCTGTCGCCTGTCAGAATCAGTTTTTAAACAATCACTTCCACCCACTAGGCCCTTTAAGTGCTGTAATAGGAAAATACCGTTTAGGAAATAACCTGGTTCTAGTTGATGATACATTTATAGCCAAGTACAGCAATGAGTCTCTGCCATTTTAGCCGAACTATTGACTCTGCAGGTGCTGTTCTGTGCAAAATAGGAACTGGTTCTGAAATTAAAGGCTCTGGCTGAGTGCATCAGCTTTCACTTTGGCACAGGAATCAAAGGCAGGTAACGCCTTTCCTAGCTTTTAACCCTGGAGTGGGCAGGGGTCAGCTCCTGTTCAAAAAGCTTCAGGGCACTCCATCCACAGATTCCTTTCAGATCGCTCTTCTAACCTTAGGCTGCTAGACTGCCGTTTGTCCTAGCTCCCCTCACTACTATCTTCAATGTATTCCTCAAGCCAAAGGCAGAAATCAGAAATTAAGTCTATTGTGCTTATTCAAGCAATGATGGCACAGGAACAGCAGCTGGCTGGTGCGAAGCTGGTGTGGAGAGCACTTCCATGTCACTGCTCTTGTTCAAAGGGATTTTGCTAGGGACTGAAAATCTGGTCGTTCATTTTCAGGTGTAATTCACATTTGAAATACAGTATTTCCCAGTGGAAAGATTTCTTACCTAGATCAACCTTCACATTGCTGTGATCAAACAAACAGGGATCAGAAGAAGAGCTTCTTACCATAAGAAGGGCTTAGCTCAAGCACAGTATCTGATCATGCTCCAAACTGTGCTGGGCATCTTAAAGTAGTGACCCTGTGCACCAGAGGTTTCAGCTGTGTACCACATCAGGTATAGCAAAGATGCAGGAATCAGTGGGGAGGAAATAAGACAGGAAGCAACAAAAATACAACAGCAACATATCAGACGGGATGTGGGCAGGCTCGTTGTTCCTAATGAACCATAACAGAGCTCTTGTTGCCTCCTGTTTGTGGCAGATTCTGTTCTCATGGAGAGACTTGAGCACTACAAGCGACAACAGGAAGGTGTTCTTGCCACACTGATACAGCTATCCCACTGACTAATGTTTAGCACAGAGATACATCCAGGTTTAAAATTAGCTATGCTGGGTACAGCATGCAATATTGATCTCACAGAGCAGTCGGAATGGGAGAGAAACTCAGTTAAGGAGCTGAAGAAAATGAGCTTATACTAGGCTCTGTGCTGCATTGGAGCAACGGCAAAATGAGGTGGTTTAAACCTAGCTAGAAAGTCTCCATGAACATGCCACTGGTTTGAGGGCAGTGTAGATGTGTCCTGGCTGAGGTATGAAAAGACTTCACTTTTTCCCCGTCACACAATCAGATGCATATGTGATTTGAGACATTTCCATCTTCCTTCCACTTGTGGCTCCTCCTGATCACTGCACATCACTTACCCTGTACGACAGAGCTCTAGCCCAAGTATGTCTGGAAAGTTAGGTTTTCCTCATATGTTTGCAGAGAAGTATCTCTGAGACTGGGGAGCCTTGCAAGCTTTTACCTTAGCAGGCTTGATTAGGCAGGGCACGGAGCTATACCACTTCCAGTTCCAAGGTTAGTACGGTTGTTGTTATGAACCGTGGCAGTGTTCAAGGCCAGGTTGGATAGGGCTTTGAGCAACCTGCTCTAGTGGAAGATGTCCATGCACTTGACAGGGGGTTGGAACTGGATGGGCTTTAAGGTCCCTTCCAACTCAAATCATTCTATAATTCTAAGAACTGGGGATCTCTGCACCACAGTCTTTTGAGTACGTACATATCCTTAGAAGCTTATTAAACAGGGCCTTACACAGTATATGGGCTGCTAGTATCCCTGGTGGGCTGTATATTTGTTCAGAGAGTCACCTTTGAGCCCCCAGTGTCCTTGAGTTGTCTATGCCAGCATAGCAAGTTATTTCTGCAGTCCTAAATCTGCCCAAATGGCAATTATTCAAGTATTGTCATCATTAATCTGAGTGGATTGTGGAGAAAAAAATTATTTTTGCCAATAACAACAAAATCTTGGTACCTAGTGGTGGTATTTAAATCTATGTGAAAGGCTTCTATATAAAAGTAGCAAGATTTCCATGCAGCAGACTTCTCCAAATATGAATGTAGGTTGCTTAATGTTAGTTTCTGACTTGAAATATATTGACCTTAGACTGAAAAGTCAGGGGCAGAATCAAAACGAAGAGTGCAGTATTCACGTCTGATGAAGTATTCATGTCTGGACATTTCCTCCTGGCTACTGTATAGAAGTATTCTCTAGACGCCCAAGCAATAGGACTACAGGCTTTTCACTGATTAATCCTGCAGGGGCTTGAAGGACACTGTCAAATAGTCATGAAATTTACAATACCTATTAATTAACATCCCGCCTATATGTCTGCCAAAGCAGGGATTATTTTCTTCATTCCTTTTTCTGGAGTTTGACTCATCCAGTTTTAAAATGGATGAGGAGATCCCATTTTATTGCAAAGGAGCTCTAATTAATGTTCATTTACAGCTCTGGAGAGTTAACTCCAATTCTGAGCTGCATCTGCAGCATTGCAGCGATGAACTCAAGTCCAGCAAAAGACATTTCATCTCACGAGCTGCTGTGCCTGTCTTCATGATATTCCCCTGCTTTTCTCATTGTCCTTCTTCCTTTCTGATACTGTCTATAGGAAAATAGAATCTGTTTAGCACTTTGTCTACCCCTGCTGTATAATCCTTTGAAACACACTGCAGGGGTAGTTATGTGACCAGGAAGGTTCTGGCAGCGGGTACGGCCCAATGGCAGGAATGAAAATAATGGTTTATTTCCATACAGAGTCCTTCTAGAAAGACAGAGGATGCTGAGAAATCAGCAGGAGGGAAATTCTTTCCAACAAAACAACAGAATTTGCAGGCAGTATCCCAGATCTGTCTACCCAGCATTGTCACAGCGCTTTGACCAAGCCATTTAACTGCCTTATCTCAGGCTTTTTGGCTGCAAAAGAGGGACAAAGTACTCCTGACAAGGGTGGTCTGTTTCTGTGTCAAGACAGGGCTTATAAGCTGAGCACTGCTAAAGCATTTTCAGACTCCCAGAACTAGGTTTAAACGTTATTAAATACAGAAGACAGCTGAGTCTTCTCAGCACACAATGTGCTTTCAGCAGGGCTCAGTGTTTTCTTAAAGGGTCTTTGTATGGTAATGTGACATTTTACAGCCTATGTGTAGGCAATTATCTTTGAAAGAAAATGACCACTTTTTTTTTGTGTGAGAAGAGGCTTTGATTAAAACACATTTCTGGGGGAGCAGATATGCAAGGATGGAATGTGGATACAAAGCTGATTCAAGAGCTGGAGCTGCTATTAAAGGCACTAGAATGAAGTTGCTTGAGGAAGCCTTAGATAGAGAAATTCAGACAGCATCAGACTCTGACACCAACTGGAGCCAGTGTAGTCTGTTGTGTCTGTAAAGTATTCAGTATCTCCTAGAAGGTCTTCTATAACTAGACAGCTGCACTCCCACATGATTCTAAGTGGATGACAGGAAAGAATAATTAAAAGGCTTGTTGTTGCTGCTTAGCATCTCAAAATTGTTTGGACTACTGTGTATACAAGACATGCAGCATTAAACATTAATAATATCTGCTTATATTGGTTTGAGTGCAAATTTACTACTAATTCTTGTTGTCCCCAGAAAGAAGCTGTTATTCCTTGCTCCTGCAGCAATGAAGTCAGTGGAGTTTTTACCACAACTGCACTGGGAGCAGGAACAGGTCTTAATAAAGGCTTTGAAGCTGCAGTGCAAAACAGGCGTATCATCTCCATGTACATAGTACCTCTGCTGTGTGTGAGCAGAAATACTTCTTTTGCATTAACTCTCAACCAGCACCAAAAAGTTGTCATGCACAAAGCATTTCCGTGCACTTTGTGCATTGTCAGTGCCTACTCTGGGTACAGGTAATCAGTTGCATTCCCACATCATTTGATCCCTGACCAAAAAAGACTTCAGGATGCTTGGCAATCTCCAAGCCAGGAACATACAGCCTGTATTCATAACTATTCCTACCAAACCCATTTGCTTTTCCACCTACATTCTTCAGGCTATAATTTGACATTCATCTACCAAAGAATAAATTTAGGTCCCTTCAAATACTTCCTTTCATGACTCCTTCCTTCCATACTCTCTTTCACACATAACAGTCATGCATTTATGAGTTTACTGTTGAGAGTGTTTGCCACAGGGATATAAGGAGGCAGGAAGACAGGTTGGGCAGCAAGATGAAAAAGCACAAATGGGAATGTCTTCAGGTTTCAGCATTCCAGTGTCTGTGCTGGATATCAGTGCTTTTGAAGTAATGCTTTCTCCATCTGTTTCTCTTGGTGTAAAGTCCAGGAGATTTGAAAAATAACAGAGGCTTCATTTAAAAGCACTAAAAATGACAATGAGCTTCTGTGGTTTAGGATAGGACCATGTGAACATGAACTGTAACCAGGCATTTGTAAATTAAAAGGCAGTAAGAGAAAACAAAGCCAGAAGTGATTCTTTTAAAGGAGTTATTTTTCATTCACAATAAAAAGGCAGCCAGCTTCTGGGCAGCTTATAGAATCATAGGAGAATCTGAAGGGACCATCAAAGCTCACCTAGTCCAACCCCCCTGCAATGAGCAGGGACATCTTCAACCAGATCAGGTTACCCAGAACTACATCCAGCCTGACCTTGAATGTCTCCAGGGATGGCGCATCCAACACCTCTCTGGGCAACCTGTGCCAGTGTTTTACCACCCTCATTGTAAAGAATTTCTTCCTCACATCCAGCCTGAATCTTCCCTCTTTTAGTTTAAAACTATCACCCCTTGTCCTATCACAATAAGTCCAGCTAAAACGTCTCTCCCTATCTTTCTTATAAGCCCTTTTAAGAACTGAAATGCTGCAATAGGGTCTCCCCAGAATCTTCTCCAGGCTGAACAATCACAACTCTTTCAGCCTTAAGGCTTCATTCATGAGCCTTTTCTTAAGTAATAACTCTAGTCAAGTACAGTGACTTGTCAATTCCTTCTCCTCCCACCTTGTATTTTCTGGATTTTGTGTTTCTTAGCCCTGAAGATGAATCATGAGCCAAAGAACAACCAGTACCACACTTCCTCTGTCAAGAAGGTAAGCTACCCAGCTTTGTTATGGAATCATTTGCTTCTTCCTGTGCATCTGAAGAGCACACCAGGTTGTCAGAGCAAGAACTCCGGTGGGGAGCAGTAGGTTGCTTACGCAATTTCCCATTACTTGTAAGTCTATCAGCAGTGAAGTGTTTATTCTACTGGAAAGCAAATTGTGTCTGATGATGCTTAAGCCTTCCAGCTGAATCACCTCTAACATAAGAAAACTATTCCCACAACAGCTCTGGGGTTTTGGCCTGGTTTTCAAAGGAAATGAGTCAAAATCTTCATACCCATCTCTTCCAAAAACCTGTTACCGAGTTCCAACCAAATTCATCAGAGGGTACAGATTTCTTACAAGCATTGTGAAACCAGGCAGCCAGGTAGAGAAATTCAGGGATGCCCCTGCTGGGGGATAGGCAGCGAGTAGCCTCTTTTCAGACATCAAAGGGTCTGCAGGAGAGTCCTACCCCAAGACAAAAACCTCTGGGAAACCAGGTTTCATTGATTCCATTGCTGCTGGAAACACTTATTTGACGCTTTAATGTCAGGTGAAAGATAAAGATGTTGTTAATGGTCCGTGTTATTGCAATAACCGTATAATACAGCCTTCCTCCAAACTGATCACAGTTCATCGTAAAACCATTTGTTTTTCTCGTCCCACAAGTCCATTTGAAAGACTGCAGCAAAATGTCACTGCTCTGATTGTCAGAGGTTTGGAAATTAGAAGTTCAGTTTTCCTTGGCAAGTTTGTATTACCAGCTCTAAAGTCAACAATAACCCTTTAATTGGAAGACCCTTTCTCTCATATCTACCTTTCCCATACTCCACTGTGGGTTTCCAGAAGCTCCATCCTCTTGTCCTTGGCTTACTGAGGCTAAACCAAACTCTGTTAATCCCCTTTGTATTATAAACTCTCCATTCTCCTCATCATGCTCTGCTTTAATTCTTGTCTCCTGAACATGCTTGTTCAGTAGTCATCAAAGTCATGCCTTGTACCCTACTGCTAATACTTTATTTCTTCTTTCACTTGCTTGAGACAAGTTCTAAAATTCCACTTACTCTTTTTATGGTTGTATTATACTGACAACTCACAGATGTCTTCCATCCTTCTCCCTCTTTATTATTTCCAACACATGAGCTCTGAGGGTGTCCCAAAATTTCCGGTTCTTAATTCTATACATAATACTTTGAAATAAAGTCAAAATCAACCTGTTCCTCAGACACAGATACTTGAAGTCATTTGATTCTTTCTGTACCATATCCTAGTTTGTCACCTGATCATAGAATCATAGAATAGTTAGGGCTGGAAAGGACCTTAAGATCATCGAGTTCCAACCCCCTGGCATGGGCAGGGACACCTCACACTAAACCATCTCACCCAAGGCCTCGTCCAACCTGGCCTTGAACACTGCCAGGGATGGAGCATTCACAACCTCCCTGGATGGCATCTCCCTACTTAAGGCTACCAATAATTTTATAAGCATAATTTTGGGTTTGTGTCAGTATCTTAGAGAATCTTTTAAATCAGATAGATTCCAGAACTGATCCTTCCGAAGCTCTATCACTAACTTCTTTTTAAGCTGATTCTTCCATCACAATAACTTTTAGTCTTAATTTTATTGGATAAACAGCCCAGTTAACCAGTCTTCCCCTCTTGCAAATTTTTGTACACCTAGAATGGGGTGTCACCCAGAGGATACTGGGACTTCAACTCTCATCACCTTTCCTGATGTCCCTGTACACATACTGATTGATAGAGAAGGAACACTTTCAGGCTACGTGTACAAAAAGAGGGAAAAATTGTATTGGTTATAAGTTTAAAGCTCAGAATCAGTATAGTATTGCAACTGTAGCTCTGATCCTATGGAGCCTGTGAAAGAATGAGCAGGGAACACAACAGAGACAATGTAGGCAACGATCTAAAATGAAAGGTGAAAGCAAACATAGGTAAAGGACATGGATAACAAACCAACTAAATAAAAGCAACATTACTTTCAACATTCTTCAGTATCATGCAATTTTAAGAGCCCTATAAATGCCTACTAAGGATTGTTGATTCAGCCTTCTAAAAACAGTAGTAATTTTTGAGGTTATCATGTCTGCCACCCGTAAGATCCATTACCTTGCTGAGAAAGAGAATAAATAGTTGCTGCTCTCAAAATTCACAAGATAGGGGGAAGACAAAAAGTCAGTCAGACTTCTTTAGATAGCATTATCTTCTAGCTAAACATACACAAGCATTTCTCATACAGTAGGTGTTCTTGGGAATTCACACAGAAAGTAAATTCAAGAAGAAGATCTATCATTAATACTTTTGGACAAAACCAGGCCACTGAGAGGCTGGAATTACAAGGCACATTTTCCCACCCTGAATATTCACTGATTACTTAGAAAATGCTCTTAGCCTCCAACCTCTATTTCAAACCACAGAAGCTGACTATTATCTTTCGATAAAATGGGAGCTACACATGCATTTAAGAATTAAAGGGGGCCATTCCAGTAAACTACCATTGGTACGGGTTTTCAATGATCAGTTCATTTGGGATCACAATGAAAAGTTGTGGGGTTTTTTTCTCTAATAGGAAAACACATTAAAAGATGCCCAGCTCCTCTACCAAACATAGTTCTCCAAAGAGGAAAGCATCTTTTAAAGCCACTTATGGTCACCAGCTTCCTCCAAGCTCACTGGCCTTGTCTTTTGTCCTAAGCAGCACTTACTTGTGACCACTGTTGAAAACAGGACGTTGACCTATGCGGACTCTTGGTCTGAGCAAGTATGACTGGTTTTATGTTCTTACATTTACATTATTAGGCTCAACGTTTTATAGTCAGGCACAGCAGGATACGTCCCAGTGAAGAAGGACCAACATTAAAGCTGGAATGCTGTAATACACTACAGCAGCAAAAAAGCCTCTTTGAGAGGAAACACAGCAGACTCACAAAGCGGGTTTGGTCATGTTGGCAGTTATACTGATTGTCTGAGAAATTAATACACTTTCAACTTAAATAAAACGCTCTAACTTATGTTCTGTAGAAAGTCTGCTTAATATTTTATGGTTTATTACCATTTTTTTGGTAAATAATTTAAAAGCATAGCTCGGGAAAGCACACAGGAAGTCCAGAGTGTCAGGTCAATTAGTTGTTTAAGCATTATGTAGAATTTCAAGTATTTGTTTCTAATTATAGAGTATAAATGTTGATTGGGGAACAAAAAGTAAGGCGGGTTGGACATGTTCTGTTTTTAAGTGTCCGTTTAAATATCTGGAGACTAGTACCTCAAGTGTTAAACTTCTCCCTGTCACGACAGTTCTTGTAGCAGCAGTACTTCTGAAGCAAAAACCTATGCTGCTGTGTGCTAGCTGGGAGAAATTAAGACATGTAACCAATTGCAATTTCTGCATGCCTTTATCATGATTAGATGAGCAAACTGACTAGCTACAGGAGCAACTGCTCTATTAGGGACCATTTAACAGTCTCTCCCAGAATTTGTGAGCAGCTTGTAATTTTGGAGTGAGAAAACAGTCATTTGCTGACGCTTTCCAGCTCCCTGCTATTGTGAGATTGTTCTCTATTGTATGTTTCCAATTGATCCCTCCAGACCACTGAAGCCTTTTAAGTCCTATATATAATGAACAATGGCTCCATTCGAAGGCTGCTTTCAACACAGCAGAGCTCATCAAGAAAGACACCCAGCCGAAGTATTACTCTTCTTAATTGAGTCTAGCTTCTCCTTTATGTGTCTACTGCTCTGGAAATAGTTCTAGTCTTCTGAGCTGTATATACATATCATTCTGGTATGTAAACACCCTCAACATGCTTAGCTCTTAATTACTCCATCAGCTCCACTATAACCCTGCGTGCTCCAGTTTAGGGGCATGAAACATTTCAGCATTTCATGGACAAGATCTGCAACTGGTCATGGTTTCCCTTAATGACTGTTCTGATAGTCCCCTCATTTTTTCTCTGTCCTTGGCTACTTCTTTGACAGCATATGAACACCTACCTACAACCCACACAGCTATGAAGATTTAATAAATAAACCCAAATCAGTAAAAGGGAATAAGAAGGTTCAGATCCTCAGTGCCATCCTTCAAAGCTACAATTAGGCTCCAAACAATTCTTCTAAGTGTTCTTAATGTTTTCCTATGTAACGTGAGTCTTTGTCATTGCCTTGTCCTGGAGCGAGGCAACTTTGCTTTTCAAACTGGAAATCTGTTCATTTGAATCTGAAAATTCTGGAAATCTGGAAATTCAATATAGAAATCTGAAGAAGCCCGTTAATGCACATTGGATACATTGAATTATCATGTTTTAAAATAGCTGCTCACCCTCACACCATCGCAATCATCCCAGCTGAGTCTAGGGACCATCCTTTCAGGCTTGTCTTTGCAGTTTAACTAAATTCAGGGCTAAATCAATACGGATATTCAACAGCATCCTGGAAACTCCTGGATCAAAAGCAAGAATGTCTTGATTCCTGTCCCCAGCAACAGCATTTCCTACAGCTTTCTGCTTCTTCTACAAAGATCAGGGATGGAAAGCATCAACCCGATAATGATTCTGTCTGTGATTACACAGTCACGTTAATATAACCTAAATCCATGCCAGTGCTGAATGGGATGGTCTTGCCTACCTCCATTATCACTAAACACTCCCACCATGTCCCTTGTTTTGTTATAAGAGCCCAAGAAAGTACACAGTGAGTTATATCAAGTACCTGGTGCAGCAGAAAAAGTCATGGCAAGGCAAAACAAGGGAAAAGAAAGGAGAGAAGGGAAGGGAAGGGAAGGGAAGGGAAGGAGGAGGAGGAGGAGAGGAGAGGAGGAGGAGAGAGGAGAAGGAAGGAAGGAAGGAAGGAAGGAAGGAAGAGGAAGGAAGGAAGAAGAAGAAGAAGAAGAAGGAAGGAAGGAAGGAAGGAAGAGGGAGAGAAGGGAAAAAAAAAAAAAAAAAAAAAAAAAAAAAAAAAAAAAAAAAAAAAAAAAAAAAAAAAAAAAAAAAAAAAAAAAAAAAAAAAAAAAGAAGAAGGAAGGAAGGGAAGGAAGGAGAGGAGGGAGGGAGGAGGAGGAGGGAGGGGAGGGAGGAGGGAGGGAGGGAGGGAGGGAGGGGAGGAGAGAGGGAGGGGAGGGAGGGAAGGAAGGGAAGGAAGGGAAGGGAAGGAAGGAAGGAGGGAAGGGAAGGAAGGAAGAAGGGAAGGAGGAAGGAAGGAAGGAAGAAGGGAAGGAAGGAGGAGGGAAGGAAGAGGAGGAGAAGGGGAAGGGAGGAGGAAGGGAGGGAAGGGAGGGAAGGAAGGAAGGGGAAGAAGAGAAGAGAAGAGAAGAGAAGAGAAGAGAAAGAGAAGAGAAGAGAAGAGAAGAGAAGAGAAGAGAAGAGAAGAGAAGAGAAGAGAAGAGAAGAGAAGAGAAGAGAAGAGAAGAGAAGAGAAGAGAAGAGAAGAGAAGAGAAGAGAAGAGAAGAGAAGAGAAGAGAAGAGAAGAGAAGAGAAGAGAAGAGAAGAGAAGAGAAGAGAAGAGAAGAGAAGAGAAGAGAAGAGAAGAGAAGAGAAGAGAAGAGAAGAGAAGAGAAGAGAAGAGAAGAGAAGAGAAGAGAAGAGGAGTGGGCAAGGGTTGAAAGGGGAAAGACTTTAACAAGATAACTTTCCTGATTTGGTTTATGTGGCCACACAAGTGCTAGTGCCTTATTGAGGGGGACAGAGAAACACTTCCAGAAGCAAAGGAAATAGGGGGACTACCACTCTCTGTGACAAGCATGGACCTGTGCTAGATTGAACTGACTGTGTAACCACAGCTTATATATCACCAAAGTCCAGGCTTTCTGACCAAGTCAGGAAACACATTACACAGGAGCATCCTGACTTCACAGCTGAGACACCTCACCTTTACCTCAGTGTCAGAAATAAGCAGGCAAATGGCATCTCAAGTAAGAAGCAGGGAATGCATTTAAGACAATGCTTATTATAGATGGAAAAGAAGGAGTATCAAAAATGAAGTCTTTAAGGTACATTAGCATAAAAGCAAGCTGACAATACCATTCATCAACTAACTAAATAATTTCCAGACATATTTTGAGCAACAGAAGCATGTAGATATCACACTGTTCTCCATTTCCATTTAACAGGGACATTATATTGCACACTGTTCTCCATTTCCATTTAACAGGGATATTATATCTTGTTCTCTAAAGCATTAGGCAGAGACCACAGCTAAAGACCAAATTGGCAGGGCAATGGTGTGATAAAGTTATTCACCTAAGTATTTCTAATACCTGGCATTTCTTCAGTTATTTCAAGAGGCCATCAAAGTTCTGCGCACGAAGAATGAGTTACAGTTCACCACAAGCTGATAAAGTACAAAACAACCTTATTGCACAGCTGGAAAACAGAGCCACAGAGCATTAGTGTCTGTAACCACATAATAAAGTAGTAGCATCATGTGGGTTACCGATCTATACCCAAATGTAAAATCTTTACTGTCAGATTTAGCACCAGTAGCAATCACGTGGCAGTTGCCACCACTGGCTGTTGCAGGTTTTGGGTGGACAGGCTTCATGGCTCATCTCGTCTGCCACCTTTCAGTCTTAACATTTCGAATACAGGCAAGGAAGCATTATCTGTGAGGCATGCAAAGCAACTTTATGATCCAATCTTTATGCTTTCCCCAAAGGCAGGCCCTGAATTGATACTTGGTTAGCTACAGAAATGTCACTGAAATATGGAGCCTTACAGGCAACCCCTGATTAGCTCAGAGAACAAGAAAAGGGAGACAACAAATGTTCTTATGAGAACCTGTATATTTTTCCTGCACTACTTCCAGAGCAGTACAACAAGCCACGCATCACTTGACAGGCTGCTTTCTGCTCTGCACCAGGGTGAAATACGTACATTAGTATCTGCTGCTAAGGTGTCAGCATTTCAAATTGTGGAAACCTCTTGATGAGATTACTGAAGCTCAGCTCCACTCTTCTCTTTCCACCCACAAGCTGCAGGCAAATTTATACATTAAGAGATAGTGCAAAAAGTCAAATTTCAATCTCTTCTGAGGACCCTTGCAGAAACTGATACACCTGGTGGCTCTGATCAGGTGGGTTCTGGGTTTCCTTTTTCCATTGCCTGGGACTGCAGCAAATTTAAGTCCTTTCAAATCAAATAATAATACTGTTTAGTATCTCAGAGGATTATCTATTATTCTTTTTGTAACGTGCAAGGGAACCAACCTTCGCAATATGCCAATTCAGCAGCCTGGCTGCTGTTGGGTAACTATCCTTTACATTTTCTGTCTTACTGCTTTTCAGTGCATATGGCAGCTGGTTTAAGTGAAACTGTTCTTAAACCACAATGAAACGTGAAACATTCCACTTGAATGCAGCAGGGCAGAGAACTGATGCCTTGCCACAAAACACAGCTACTGCAATGTGTACCACTGTGGCTGAACTAGACCAAGCTGCAGTCTGTTACGTCACTACAGAAACCATCGTGTGCCAGAAATGCAGCATGCAACACTGCAGAGGATCATTTTACCAAAATTTCCTCTAACTTCCCAAAAAGAAGGACACAGCTTCCATGATCTCACATTAACATTTTCAGTTCATTTTAATTTCTGTACCCTATACAAAAATAGACCTCATGTTTTTGAGAGACCTGTACACAGTTTTCTTGACAGTGACTCACTGCAGCTCCACAGGGATGCACATCTTTCCCCACGGAGTCAGAGCATGCTTCAGACATAATTTAAAGGCAAGAGACCTTGAGAGTGTAAACAGGGTCAGCAAAAGGAGATTCATATTCTGGAAAAAGAAATTTGTTGATTTGATCTTAGGTTTTCTAATTCTGAATGCTTAGCGTTGCAATTCTGAAGTTACTATTTATGGAAAATGGACATTAAAACAAAGATTGCATACTCACAGACATGCTCATGAAACTGTAGTAAAGTGTGATGGCAGGGGAAAAATGTAAATTAAAGGGTCCAAAACCAAACTGTAGTTTTAAAATAGTCTACCAGAAATCTTGAGGGCACTGATGCAAAGTTGCTCAGCTCCAAATTTTCACATGGTTTTAATTTCACAAAAAAATAAATCCAATTACGGTTCTGCAGAAACCAAAACCACAATATCCTTTCTAACGCAAAGTGTTTGAAAAATTTCTTAAAGCCCTTAAAGGGAGATGGTTCGGAGCAATCCCAGGCACAGCTACAGGCTGGGCAGAGAAGAGATTCAGAGCAGCCCTGCAGAGAAGGACTTGGGGGTGCTGGTCAATGAGAAAATGAACATGAGCCAGCTTCAGTGTGCGCTTGCAGCCCAGAAAGCCAACCGTATCCTGGGCTGCATCAAAAGGAGCGTGACCAGCAGGTCGAAGGAGGTGATCCTGCCCCTTTATTCTGCTCTCGTGAGACCTCACTTGGAGTATTGTGTGCAGTTCTGGTGTCCTCAACATAAAAAGGACATGGATCTGTTAGAACAAGTCCAGAGGAGGGCCACAAGAATGATCAGGGTCTGGAGCACCTCCCATATGAAGATCGGCTGAGAAAGTTGGGGCTGTTCAGCCTGGAGAAAAGAAGGCTGCGTGGAGACCTCATAGCAGCCTTCCAGTATCTGAAGGGGGCATATAAGGGTGCTGGGGAGGCACTCTTCATTAGGGACTGTAGTGGTAGGACAAGGGGTAGTGGGTTAAAACTTAAACAGGGGAAGTTTAGATTGGATATAAGGAGGAAATTCTTTCCTGTTAGGTTAGTGAGGCACTGGAATAGGTTGCCCAAGGAGGTTGTGAATGCTTCATCCCTGGCAGTGTTCAAGGCTAGGTTGCACGAGGCCTTGGGTAATATGATTTAGAGCGAGGTGTCTCTGCCCATGGCAGGGGAGTTGGAACTTGATGATCTTAAGGTCCTTTCGAACCCTAACTATTCTATGATTCTATGATTCTGTGGTCACCCTGAACAGTCAACTTCATGTCGCAAGACCAGATACATGACAGCTACTTCACTGGTTCCTCAGTATTTTTGTCTGCCTTCTGGCTTTATGGTCATTCTTCTCGGTACTTTGAAGAGGCTTACATAAATGTGACTTTTTCAAGTCACGAACAACTGCATAGACCAAACAGTAAGGCTAATTGTATTTCAAGTGTTGCCAAACTGGACAAGGAAAGGATTGGTGAGAGGAAGTATATTTTAGTAATAATCTCCCATTCAGTTTGTGCATTACTTTTAGCACCAGGTGAAAGCGTTCAGGTAGAATTGTATAGCCAGATGTTCTTGCAGTGGGAAACCCCAGATCAGTGCGCTCCCACACACCATAAAAAACCCTAATGAGTAGTCAGCAGATCTTCCAGTTTCAGAGCAGAGCTGTATGTGGGGAAATGATGATACACAGATAACCTCTTCGTAGTATCCCTGCCAGTGTCCCCCATCAGGATTGGCATCAGCAGCATGTCACTGGCAAAGCACAGCACAGATTCTTGCACTCAAGGTTCTTATTCTATAAATTTCTCCTGGAGCACTTGCCAGCATGTTCCCTGTGCTACCAGAACGTTACCCGCAGCACTGAAACATCTGCTAAGGACTTTCCCTGACAAGTATCCTAAGCATTTTGGGTTTTAGCTTCAGGCTGCTGCTAGTCATCCTTCCAAGTTCAGGGACTGTGAGTAACTCGCTTGCATCTGTTATTATGCCTTATCATGTATATGTCACTTTAAGCATATGTGGTAATTTAGAAAAACATAAATGCAATCCTTTCTCCAGAGTTACAAAGCACACACGTGAAATTCTTGTTCAGGTATAACTTCATGTATCACAAATGAAGGGAGTAGTGAAGCCTTCACCTTGGGGAAATATGTCAATTTTAAGGAATAATTGAAAGATCACATTTCATATGTGCATATGATAATACATGAATATATAAAATATAACCATATGTAATATATATACATACATATATAACACAGACGTTGGGAACCCTGGGGTGGGGAGAAATCCCAGCACAAAAAGTCTTGTGTGGGAGAGACACAAAAGGAGCAGCTGAAAGACAAGTTTGGCAAAAACAGCATGTGGGCTTGTGGGCAGAAAGATGTGTGGGCAGAGTTGTTTACAGCCTTGAAGGCAAGGGCAAGGAATATGAATTCCATGTGGATTTTCAACCAAACATATTCAGATTTTTACAATTATTTGGCTAGCATTTCTAGACTGTTCTATCCTCTAATGCCTTCTCGACTGCTTAGCATCTTCTGAGCCCTTGAAAAATTCAGGGCAAGGGACTGATGCAAGGGAAGCAATACTGCAGTGCGAAGCCAAAATGCCTGATACGTACATGGAGAACTCCATCAGCAGAGATTTCCCAAGTGATATATGTCAGCCCAGCTGAGCTCTGATTTGCTCAACGTATTATTTTCTAGCACAAATATGTGGATGCATTTTTTTTATCACCCAACAGGCAGGTATCAGAATGGTGAATGACAGCCTTATTCACCCGTAAGAAACACATTTGATAAAGTTCTGGAAATAGTGATTCAGGCTTGTGTCAGAATGGGTGAAGGACAGGCTGCTGACACACGGAGATGAGAATTAGGCAAAGAACAACGATCACACTTCCGTTGCCACACTCACCTTATAGAAAGTAAATACTGCAAAAGGATGCCTGTCTCCAATGCATTAGATCACCATGTCAGCAGGGTGCCACAAGCCATCTATTAGCTGTACGTGCTGCTTCCCTGGCTACCAGGTACCAGAGTCAGAGGCCTGAGTGCCACCCTAAGGTGGGCATGACCAGGTAAATGTGTGCTCGTGTCTTACTTCAGCTAAGCACGGAGGGGGTCTCTTCATACAAATTAGGAAAACAATCATATATGCCTGAAAATACAAAAAGCAGAAGAGAGATAAAGATCCCTTTCAGCTGATAGACATTCCATTACACTGGTATCAGCTTTTCAAGTGTTACAGGAAAAGTCTTTGACACATGGAGCAGGATCAAAATCTCACAGACGGATTTTGCCTTAACTGAAAACAAAGTCAGAAAACTAATGCATGCCTCCCAGATATCATGGTAAGATGAGGAGGCCACACTGCTTTTCTAAACTTTTCCATGCTGAGACTTGGAATGGGTGGAAAGTATTACTCTTCAAGCTTTGGGACCTGCTGATTGCTGCAGCTCGTCTTTGGTGGGACCACAATGATGGGTGGAAAAAAAAGCCACAGAAATGCTTTCTGCATTAAAAGCCTCTATAACCAGTGTAAGCCCGGCCTGCTAAATCTTCACCAGCTCCCTTGACCTAAATTGGGAGGCAGAATGTGGCCAAGGTTAGAGAAGAGAGTATTACAGCAATTGCCTCTTCCTGCAGGCCTGCAGAAAGCTTAGTGTGGGTGACAGCAGCCTCAAAGCAGTACTTACTTGTATCTATGGAGGTATCTTGGTTTAACCCCAATCAGCAGCTAAGCACCACACAGCCGCTCACAGGTTCCCCCACAGTGGGACAGGTGAGAGAACCAGAAGAGTAAAAGTGAGGAAACTTGTGGGTTTAACAAGTAAAGTAAAAGCTGTGTATGGATGCAAAGCAAAACAGAGAATTCATTCACCACTGCCCATCAGCAGGCAACTAAGTGTTCAAGCCATTTCCAGGAAAGCAGAGCTCCATCATGTGCAATGATTATTTTGGAAGACAAAACGCCATAGCTGCGAACATCCCACCTTTCCTTCTTCTTCCCCCAGCTTCATACACTACGCATGATGCCATATGGTGTGGAATATCCCTTTGGTCAGTTGGGGTGAGTGATCCTGGCTGTGTCCCTGATGTGCCTGCTCCCTGATGGGGAGAGGAGCAGAAAAGGCCTTGACTCTGTGTAAACACTGCTCAGCAGTAACAAAACATCCCTGTATTACCAACACTGTTTGCAGCGCAATTCCAAAACAGAGCCCCATACCAGCTACTGTGATGAAAATTAACTCTATCCCAGCCTAAACCAGCACAGAGAGTAAAGGCAACTGAAGCCTTCCTGCCTGCACATAGAGCACCCTCATTGCTATCAACAACACAGGAATAAAATAATTGAGATTGCAGGTTTCTACACAAAGCAGGACCTACAGGAGTCTACGTTTGCCCCCCATTGAGAAGCCCACCTGTCATTTGGCATGACTAGCTTCAGAGGCAATAAAGCCATCCACTCTCTATGGTGCCTCAAAGACTTTTCTTGAGATAATTCTGAATATTGGACTAAATTATCAGGCATGTAAGACATGAATTTCTATCAGCTGAAGCTCGAATGAGGTCACAATCTACTCGTTCTTGCTCTTTGGAGGCACATGTTGTGGCTAAGCAGTGCAATGGCTGACACACACTAGTTTTTACAGCCAGCAGCACAGAAGGGACCATTTTAGCCACCAGTTTGTCCAATCAACTTTAATTTCTCCTTCTCCCTCACAAATAATTAACTACGTGTCTGCAGCTGGGCTGGCAGGAGAGCTGAAACCCAAAGATAAATGTAGGCTCACACTATACATCCAGACACAAGAAGCTGTAACTGTATCAGGTCTTTTTGCTAAAACAGTGAAATTACCAGCATCTACCAATGGAAATCAGTATGAAGCTCTCCCACCGCTGGCTAGAAGCCAGTCTTCCTACAGCATGGACATCTCCTTCCCACTGAACACAGTCCAAACATATCCCATTCACATGGCTAACATTTGTGTCCACGTCCTTATGTGGTTTTGACAAGTGGGTACACACCTCCACAGCATAATGTGGGGCACATGCCCATATCCAAGGAGTCGTCAGGAAGGAAACGTTAGGGATGGGGTTGCAAGCCAAGTAAATTGTGCTGAAAGGCTGAATCTGTATTGTAAATCATCAATTGCATGGTTTTGCCAATGCCGTGCTGAGCATGTTTTTGCTTGTCAGTGCCAATCAACTGCACAAAGCTTGCAATCAAACCTTCAGCTCAGTCTAGAAACGTTTTTGCTTTGTACCATAACACTGCCATGTTTTCTCTCTGTAGGAAAGCAGCAGAAAACAGATGACAACTATTTTTTTTATAGAAACTCATTTAATAGGAAGCAGCTACCTCTCCTAATCTCCCATTATTTGGAACTACTCTTTTGCTAGGGTTTTATGCACAGATTTGCAATAGCTTAACTAAGTCCATCTCAAAATATCTATCCGCTCTTGGACATTCAAAGTGTGTCCTTCTTAGCACAGATTATTATAGTACACTTTCTGTAGTGTCTCTCTAATTGTGCTCCTATTCTCATAGCTGGAGAAGGGATGCCTGCCACACCAAATCAATGTAGCTCATTTAATCCCTGCCCAGTGCACTCAGCAGCAGCTGGGGGAGGTTGACCTGTTTCAGTCAGACACTGCTAGCCTGCCACAAGGGCAGCAGAAGCAGTGGCACTATTTTGATTGCATTGTTACAGGGTTAGCAATGAAAAGACATGTCCTTAGGATTTGTGAAGTGAATATCCCAGCACCCAGAAGTAATCTGCAAGCCACTCAGAAAGGCAGGAGGGTGGCCAGGCACATCTTGTTTCAGGTTTTCCTTAGAGAAACCTGCTCCAGGAAGTTTTTTCCTTAGAGAAACCTGCTCCAGCATCACAAAGAGAGGAGGAACAGTAATGAAACTTCAGCCGTGGTTTTATTGTGGTTTAAACCCAGCCAGCAACTAAGCATTACATCTGTCCCCATCTTTCTCTGTGATTTTTGCAAAGGGAAAAGGTGATTTCAGATCCACTGGGAAGGGGTCAGGAGGTGCAACAAGGCAGGGGGCCTGGATGGAAGGCCCAGGAAGAGCTCTCTCCCCTTTTGCCACACCAGACCCTTGAGGGAAGGGGCACATAGTGCATACACTCACGCTGTTGGATCTCACCATAAACTAGACAGTGGTATTAACATTGCCACCCTGCTCCAGCCTTGCCCTGCCTCCCCATCCCCCTAGATGGTGTCCATGGGGTAGATGAGCTTTTCTACCCAGTGGTGAGGGAAGGGGAGCAGAAACTGCCCCATTGCTTCAGGGGACCACTCCACTCTCAATCCCTTGTGTGGATTGAGTGGTTGGCTCTTCTCTCCCTATCATTGCCCTCTTCCTCTTCATCCTCTCATCTTCCTCCCCATGCACTGCCACATGACTGAGACAAGATGGAGCATCTGCTCTCCCCTCCCTCCCTATTTCTCTCCTGCTCCAACCACACCATGGACACTGAAGCAGATGATGGGGAGAAGAGAGGCAAAAATGTGCTTTGGCTTGGCAGCACATCATGAATGGCTGTGCTGAGTGAGCCGTGGGATGTGGGAATAGCACCACATAATTTGGAGAGCTGGGAGCAGTATGAAAGGCCTGCTATGAGGCAGTGGCATGGCTTGGTCTCAGACAGGCTCATGGGAGGGGCTGACACTACATTAGTTGCTGTGTTTCTTCTGAGAGTAGCACCCTGGCACTCATCCCTCACCAGTGTGCTCCAAATTGCACTGTTCCAGTGAAAAATTTCCCTCCTGGGTCTCACTTTTATGTTCCCCTGTGGACTGGCTTCGCTGATGTAGGTGCCTGAGGGTTTTATGCTGAACTGATCATGAGGGTAGGAAGGTGATGTTTGCAGAAGAGGACCCTTGTCCTGTGTTTCACCAAGGAGACATGAGTTAAACTCCATAGAGATGTAGCTCACCATCAGGCCAGGTCACACCCTGTGACTTGATTCAGTGTTTGTGTGTGGAGACTTTTCAGAACTCTCTGTTACACAAAAGATCACACAATAGCAACTCTTTATCACCATTTGAGATCTACTTTTGTGGGGTTTTTACTATGCAATTATTTCCCATGGGTGCAGAAATCCCATTTTCAATTTCTGAGCGACGCAGTGGCCTTCATTTCCAAGGGGAGTCTCTCCCCAGCCAGCCCCTGCTATGCCATGTCAGCCTGGCATCCTTCTGTGCAGACTCAGGATGCTCCAAATGACTTTTAGGTTTGTTATACAGGGCACATGGATACCCTGCTCTAACTGCTAATATTGTAGATTTGAACATCTCATGACAATTCTCCTATAGATTTACTGTTCTTCATAAAAGAGGAAAATGAAAAGTATCCCTTGCACTACTCAATCAGTTTTCAATGCAGTTTGAGTTCACTATATATAATGTAAGGTAGGCTGTTTCCTATCCCATGGTGGCTGTCATCTTTACTTCTCTCTGGCGATGACATGCAATGATTTACTAACACCTGTACAATTGCAGTGTCAAATTCCAGCTCTTGAAAGGCTTAGCTCTGTGATATACAACAAGATATCTAAAAGTACATTTATCACCTCTGCAAGAGCTGCCATGGACCAGTCCTTAATCAACTTAGGTATCAGGGCCCTTCATTAATACAAACTACTAATGGCTGAAGTTTTAAATAGGGTTTGCTCTCCATTGTATAATGTTAACCAGTTGTGAACTTCCTTTGTTTTCATTGGTGACTCATCTGGCAAATCCTGAATCTTTTTCCTTTTGGAGCATTCAGGAGCAATAGAAACGGCTTCTTCAGTTAACTAACGTAAGAAACTGAATCAGCTGTAAGAAATTCAGAAGTACTGACCCGTGGGCTGTAGAGTGGTAATTTATTAATGTGATATTTGACATCCAGAAAATTCATGTAAATTGTAACCATCCTTGGTATAACTGGAAGGTAAGCAACATAAAATCTTCTTAGTACAAGTTCTTGGTCAGTCAAGCAATGTTGTGAAAGGGTGATAGGAGGATACATCCCACTACAAAATTCCTTACATTTCTGTAGGAGGACCAGCCAAGGCATTAACTGATTACGTTAAACTCTTTCTTTTCTCCTCTGCCTGTTCTTCTGAGCAGTAGCTGTAGGGACTTAGCATTCATAGTCAGCATTTTTCAGTAATGTCCTTGGAGTGAAAAATGATCTTTGGCAAGAATGCGAAAAGACAAACACAAACCATTGGCACTTACGGCTTTTCATATTGTTATGCAGTTTTATAGTAAGCACTTTCACTGCTGTTCCTACAATCTGTTCCAAGAATCTCAGGAATTTGCAAAGTAGGCTGTTGGGGTTTTTCCTACAGCCAGGAATCTGAGGAATCAATTCTTATTCCCCATGTACCTAATAATCCTTGACGTTCCCAATTAACAACAGGAGCAATAGCTGATATTACAATATTTATGATGATCAAAGATTTTTTCCAACTTCTCCCTTAAGCTGTTTGTTTGTCTTTCATTATATAAGTTGGGACTTAGGTTTGGTGTCATCTAAATTTCAAAGACTGGTGGAAGTATCAAGGGTAATTATATTTATGCATGTCCCGTGCTAGGCAGGAGAAACCCAAGGGAGAGGCAGGAAGAACTGAACTATTACACATTCTCTTTGTCAGCAAATCACTCAAAGCCATCCACTCTGAACGAGACACAAAGCTAGGGCTATTGCTGGGAGGAAAAGGTAGTACCTAGAAGTATAAAGTGTATAATTCATGAGAAATCAGATTTGTTCTACTTATTCTACTTATTCTGTAGCTCTTGGAAAAACTGGTTCTACCATTGTGTTTTCTTAAAAGGTTTGTTGTATCTGCCAGATAAGACTTGCAGGACTTCTTTTTCTACCATTTTTATGTACACATCTAGTATTTGGAGGTCTCCTGAAAAATAAAATCCATATTCATCTTGCAGATCTACACAATCAGGAAATCTGAATTTTGTATTAGAGTCATGCAGACTCTGATTTTATCTCAGAAATCAGCACTCAATAGTTCTAACAGCATTCAATAGTTCTACCAGCTTTATGACTTTACAATATAATTCAGTTAGCCATAAATGCATTTTTCTGTCATCCTCAAAACAAGCCCCCCTCCAGATTTTGCTCTGATTTGTGCAGGTATTCATCACTATAGATCAGTTCTTTGTTTATTCTTTTCAGAAGCAATTATGTGTATCATACTGAATTGCCTTGTATCTTACCTGATTGCTCCTTCCAATTGGAATGAAATGCTGCTTCGCATTTCATTACATTTTTCTTTTCCTAGATGGCTAGTTTATACCTCAGCAGTTACTTCTTTTCTCTGTGCTGTAGGATAATTGCTCACTCTTCTTTTAGTAATATGCCCACTTAATTATTTCTTCCTTAAGGTGCTGACATCATTCCAGTTTGTGCTCTAAATCTCTGCTTTCTTTTGACCACCCTTGTAAAATTTCTCTTTATACTAAATAAAATCTCCCTATATAAGTTCCAATGTGAAATTCTGTTAATCTTGAAATTATAAAAGAAGCATGCTTCACTACATAAATTTCATACCCATCAATATCTCTTTCATGTAGTATTGATCTGTTTATCACCCTACTCAAGAAATCCATATTTCCCCCCTTATTTATATTCTACAGAAAAAGCATTCCTCTGTAGCTTCAGCATCATCCATACAACTATAGCTGGTGGTAAACGAAAAAGTTGCTTCAGTGTGAGCAAATCTGGAATTCTTGCAGGCTTGGTTGGTACATATCAAACCAGCAAACAGGAATCAGTTCTTACTAATTCCTTTTCAAACTTGAAAGAGCTCCTTCCACAGCAAAAGAGATCTCGGGGAATATACTCTGAGTGAGAACACTCAGATCTGCATTTCTGGAAGATGCCTTTGCTGAAAGTATACCTGGCAGGGGCAGGTCCTTCGCCGCCTTTGATGTTTGCTAATGGGTTATGCAAATCCTCCATCTGTCTTCCCAATATCAACAAAGTTCCAAATACACTATGGTGCCTCCATTCTATTCAAACATATGAAGAATTACTTTATTAAATGTGCTTAATATAAGCACATGAGATGAATCAGATAAGTGAAACTTACCCTTCCAGTAGCCTGTATGGCAGGGCAAATATATGTTCTTGTCAGCACTTCCATCACTCGTTTACAGGCCATGTGAGAGTGTTACTCTTGCTAAGACTAAAGACTGCCCGTGCACAGACAAATGTGCTTCAGTATTACTTTTGTGTAATTTTTACTTCCATAAGCAAAAGTCTTTGAACACCAGGAGGTTTTAGGTGCTGCTGAACTACACAGAAGCTTCTAAAGGTACTTTGTCTCCTTGAATTCCATGGACAGGGTGACTGTCATCAAATGGAGATGATTCAAAACAGTTTCTCTGGTGCTGCTGTTGTGGTGAGAACCAACTCAGTTACAAAGACGTCAAGGCCAGCTGCAGGACAGGCGGGGAAGAGAGTGAGGAGATATGCTAAACTAACAAATCAGAGGAGAAAATTTCAAGAGCAATCACTCCCTCTCATCTGCAGCTCTTTATTTTTCCTTCACATCATGTAGAAAGCAACCAGCAGACCTAAGCAAAGAGATGCTGATCAAGGAAGCCCCTGACTTAGCTTTAGATCAAGTCTATATCTATGACACCAGCCTATATGTCCCATGCATTTCAACACAGAGATTTAGTAAGCCAGTTGTAATAGCTCAAACTGTGCGGGTGTTTTTTGCCATGTTGGTTTCCTTGGCTGAATAAGCCCCTACTACGCAGCCAAGTTGCTATCCAAAGTTTAGCAAATGCAAGAAAGATTGAAGATATAATTAATACCAACCTGTATTGAGGCGGAGATTATTCTGGATGAGATACAAGCTTGTACTCAGTAGTATCCAAAGGAAGTGGAACTTCTCATGTAGTCACTCAATGTTACAACTCAGACACACACAGGAAGTCAGAGATAATGTTAAAATAGATTTCACTTTACCTTTGTTTTCTTTCCTCTGGTGCAATGAAATATAATAGCTACAGGCAGCCGGCCACACCTTCTGGATGATAATATAAAGCTTAATGTTCTGGTAAAATGCCAAGACTTTGGTTCCGTAAAACCTGAAATGCATAGAACAGTGTTTGGGAACTTACTCTGTAATTCCATGGAAAATCTAATGTGGATATAATTTTCCACTGTGTTTGCAGCCTGTCCTAAGTGACCTTGTCCTAATGCAAAAGAATAAAGAAGTAAAGTCTTAAGCAGAAGTGAAACTCAGTGGTCTATTTTCAGCATGGACACCCAAAGATGGGTGAAAAAAGAAACACTGCTAATGATGAGAAGTAAATAATTGTCATTCTTTTAGTGCTAGCTGGTAACTTTAACATTTTAGTGTGATTTTTATAGTGATGGTATCCTCTTAAAATAAAATAATAGCTTAATTAAGAAAGCTAATGTGTCCATAAATACATGCATAAAAATTAAATGGCCCTATATTTCTACATAAGTAGGAAGCAAGGAGAAAAAAGTGTACAGCAAGAGGTTGAGTTACCATTTTGGCAAGTTGCTACAAGGGGAGGAAGAGAAAAGAGGACAGCATCTATCGTAGTGCAACATTTATAACAAACCCAGTGGATAAAAAAATGCTAGAAAAAGAGTTTGTTGAAGAAGATCCTCAAATAGCTGGGGCTTTCATCTATAATGGATATAAATGAACTTATCTGACGTGAGAGGAGTGTTTGATGAGGGTGGAAAGCATACAAGGGCTTTTTCAGTAATCAGGGTTCAAGCTTACAGGAAACAAGCGTGAACTTGCTAGAGGTCACTTCACCTCCATATGACAGGCGTTCACTGCAGAGGAGTCACAGTCTAGGTTGGGGATAGTGAATGTTGTAAACGAATGGAGGGTTCCTTCCATTAACCAGACCCCCAAGAATAATCTACATGATAATGCGTAGCTTTGTATCAGCAAACAAACAGAGGTGGTTTGCATATAAACAGGCATTGGAAGAGCTTGGAATTGGAAATAAAACATAAAAAGAATATAAATGAAAGTAAACCTGCACCTTGCATTTATCATAACAGAACTGGAGATGAGCTCTGAAAAGGTCTTCTGGCAGCAGTGAATTTAGCTATAGAAATGATCTGCTTGCTAGGGGGAACGGAAAGAAAGGATTACAGAAGAAGAAATCCTGGGAAGCAAATAAATGGGGCAGTTTTAGAAGTGGAGGGAAGACAACCTGACAACACAGGGAACAAAGCTTTCAAGCACTAGCCAAGTAATATTTTGTACACTCACAAAGAAACATAAAATTACTATAAAATAGAGATAGAAAACATTATGAGCTCATGGATTCCAAGTAAGCCAGAGTTGAGTGCACAATCAGGAGTCGCTGTCCGAGCTCCTGTCCAGAGATAGAGCTTCTTATTCCTGTTAAGCTTCTAAAAATAATTCCCAATGATTTCAAGGCTATACCATTTAGAAGTAAGTTAGTGTCAAAAAAGGTCACAGCTAGAAAGCCTTGGAGTTCTTTGCTTTTCAGGTATCTGTACTGTAGATACAAGACAAGAAATATCACAGCATGCTTCCTTGTGTCAGAGACAGGAAACTACTCGTGAGCCATATTTAGTCTTAGCCATGGATACATTAAGTGCACAGACACAGAAAGTCCATTTACTGCTCAAAAAAACTCTCAGGTGCACTGTGGATTTCTTTGCCCCAAAGATACCCATACCTCTGGTCTCTGGTGCACTTTGCTGCCTTTGTACAGCTATGACAGCCAGTTGCAGAACAGTACCCTCCTGCAAGCTGTTCACACTCCGCTGTTTTCCTATGTTTCTCCACCACAGACATGGACAGAAGTGTTCCAAGGCTTTGAAAAGAATAGGGAATGGCATCTCCAGGGTGCCCCACCAGGAAATCCTCAGGCTTTCCCTGCCACTGAATTAGAGAACAGGACTCCTGAGCTGCTGCCTCCCTGTCATACTCCTGTGATGCAGGGAGGACTTCCCATTTCCTCCAAAGGGCAGAGAAGCAACTGGGAGATTCTTTTCTCACAGGGTAAAGACAGCACCTATGACTCTTATAAGAAGTACTGATGCCTTGTGGATCCTCCCTTCCACCTTGGCATTGGGAAGGGTTGTTCATGTCTTCTGAGTTCTAAGACAAGATAATGGCATACAGAATATCAAAGCAAATGCCTCCCAGCCAGTTATTCTGGCTGCTCCTCCGGGTTCTCCCAAAGGAGCTAGCTTGAATCTCAGCTTTCCCTCAGGTGACTCTGCCCCTCAGGGTGGTGCAGCACACATCCCGTCTTCTTCAGCCTTTGCCCTGATTTGGAGAGATCACCCATAAAAGCATGAAACAATTTTTTTTCTCCAAGATCTGTTAAACCTCTGGCCTGTGCCAGGGGCTGATGTATGTCTAAATAACACCAACCTTGAGCTTAGAAACTGGGCAGTGACCTGTCAGGGGTGTGAAAATGAAACAGAAATTTATCAGTCCTTCCTCTCTTGCATTTGTCTGTAAATATAGTCCCCTCAGAGGAAGTGAGCCCTTTTGCCACAGCCTGTAATTATTACCAGAGGAAGAGCAGACAGCTTTTTGAAACCTCAAAAAGTCAAGTGAGTCATTTAAAACACTGACATATTCAGTTGCACTCTGGCATAAGAAGCTGGAAACAGAAAAACTTTCTGTAATGCGCAATCATTGTCCTCCTCTGATGGTGGTGTTAAATTGTGCACAATGGCAAGAAAAGCAAAGATCCCAAACCTACGGACTGCTGCGATAAAAGGGAAAACTCTGAAGTGAACAGGACTGCAGTGGGATTGTGACATTTTAATGCTGGTTTAGAGATACAAAAAAATCTGAAGTAGAGATAGTCTTCTATTCATTCTTTTGCTCTGTGGATAGCAGTCCCGATGGAAGCATAAGGTGAAATTCATCCATTAGCCCTTCAGTTTTGTAGACATAAAGAAACTATTTTTAATCAGAAATAGTTTTTATCTGAAAATAATATAGTGAGTTTTACTTCTGCTTCTACAAATACCTATAACGGGTGATACAAATACATTGCAAATGGCCCTGCTTTCTTCTGCAGTTTTTTCCCCCCAAGTTCACACAGTCTGAGCCAGACTTAATGACCCATTAACCCCCAGAATGATGTCTGCCTGAATTTGAAAGGTTTTCCCATAGACCTCGTGATATAAGGTTAGAAATGCTGTAAGTCTGACACAAAGCAGTTATAATAGGCTGCTAAAGACAAAATTGTAGCTATCTGGCTAAATCAGTAACAACTGTTTTGCAATTGAAATCGATGGAGTTATGTAGGTCGACCCAGGTGGGGAGAAAAGGAGAGAATCTAAGTATAGGTGAGGAAGGTTAAGGCTGGAGAGAAAGATCACAACTAGACAAAGGAAGCAAGTTCTTTTAAAAATGTGATGTTTTGGTCAGTGCAGCCTCTAGGCTACCTTCAGGTCTCATTAAACAGTTTTCCCCACTTCCATTAGACCTTTAGAAAGCTATGTGTTCTGAAAAAGCTTGTTAAATATGCATCTTGTATCCAGGCAAACTGTAGTTTTGAGAAAGTGGTAGAAGAAGAAACTGTGGAGTAGAGGGTATTTCACATAGTGCCAAAGGAAGGGAATTAAATATGTATGTAAGGGTTTTGGGGAAGGATCTGTAGCGTAAAGGCCTATTTGTGGAACATTTTACTTGCCTCACACATGGTTGTACCACAAGACCATTCGATTTAGCTCAAGAAATAAAAGGTTTTGTAATATCTGGTTGTCTGATATAGTTGTATCAAAATAGTAAAACTGGGATTATGGTACCTGGTCTGCAAATATTAGAAGGAATGAGATGACTGGAACCATGTCTGCAAATAGGTTACATTCATCTGGTCAGGCCCAGATGAGATGACTTTCACCAATGAAAAGAAGTAATCCTTCGAACCACACTTGTCCTGGCCCATGCTGAAGGGCATGGAAACAGCAGTGATACAGAAGAAGCTGGAAGTGAGGACAAGATATCCACTTCATTTCCAGCCTTCCTCATCGTAGCGTCAGAGAATCGGAGAATCTTATTATGGTTTGGGTTGGAAGGGACCTTAAAGACCACATAGTTCCAACCCTCCTGCCACCCTAAGGATCTTGAATTGCACCATTTCATGGTCACTGCAGCCAAGGTTGTCCTTAAGGCTTGCATTCCTCACCAGCTTTCCCCCTGTTGGTCACCAAGCAGCTCTCAATCCATGCTCTTAATCCTGCAAAATAAGAACCAAGACAGTAGCCTCCAAGCCAAAATCACATCATATTTGCAGTACTGTATTCTGTAGACTTATCTAACAGGTCTGATAAGGGCTTGAACTTCACTTGTTAACAGATGAGCCAGTTTTAGTTCTGAGACTTCACAGTATCTTGGTCTCACAGGTGCTCCAATCGTAGTGGCCTCAATTACATGTAGCAACAGATAAGAATTGTGAGGTTTGGGGGAAGATGGCTCCCATATTTAAAGAGATTGTGAGGGAATCTGTGTATATTTGGTTGATTTTGACAGACAAGCTTTAGAGTTTGAAAGGGCTATGGCCAGAGACCTGTACAACCTCATTGGAACAGAGGACCTGAGGAGCTGAAAGAAGTACATTTTCACCTGTAAACTCACTGTAGCAGTAGTGCCTGATTGTACAACTCAGTGTACCAGATGGTGACCAGCACCTTACTGAGCTAATAAGTCATTCAATCATTAATAGAAATTCAATAGTGTAATAAATGTGACTGTCACTGATTACACCTCCCAGGAGAAATACCATCCCTATGTATCAGAAGCTTTTGAGGTCTGCCCTCAGCTCTACTCCATTGTATCATGTTAACAACTGTTCTCTCATCTTCCAAAACCTGCATTCTCTTGCTAAAGCTAATAATGCTAATAATACACTGAAGCTCTAATAAATTTATCATATGGGATTTAAATAAATATCTCCTCTTCTCCCCATCCCCAAAAAGGTTAGAGGAGGAGTAATCACAGCTTTAAGCATTCATCTTTTGTTCCCCTTTGCCTAGATGAAATACATTACAGCTTCTTTGTAGCGTAAGAATGAGAACAGGTACCTTCCTATGTGACAAAGAATATGAATGAAATATGTTTCTGCCTTCAGCAGCTGAGCTACAAAATAACCAAAACAGTATTGGGATCCTGGCTGGAAAACAGTGCCGTCCAGGATTATTCAGTTTATCATGGAGATTTATCAGACTCAGTCTAAGATGAGCACTTGTAGCAGCTTCTCAAGTGTTTTATTAACTCTGATTTGCTCTGGTACACTGCTGAAAGTATGTAGGTTATTAGGTACAAGTAACTACACTTCCTGTAATCAGGATTATATTTGCATTTCACTGTCCCCCTAGAAAAGACCCTTAGGAATTGGCTACAGTGACCTGATGTAAGGGAGCAGCAGAAGAGAGCTGCTCCACAAGGGAAGGTGATCTGGGAGCTGAGGGTGACAGCAAGGCATTCAGGGCAATGCCCTCTACCCAAGCAGGTCTGGTGACATTAAGAAGAATGAGCCAACAATCAAATGGCTGCTAAACAAGACTTCAGGGATGTAACAGATCAAAGGTAACCCAGGGATTCAGATAAGTGGATCTGGCTCAGGAAGGTACATGGCCAGGCTACATAGCCACAACATAGATGATGCACTGTCTGTAACGCAAGGTTACAGCTGCTACCAAGGGCATGGGCGCAGGCAGCCAAAGCCTTTGCAGGGGGCAAAGGCTGTGTCTTGGGAGCTGATAGAGCGGGCTGGCTTATCTACAAGGCTGCAAGGGTGTTTAACATAAAGCATGTTTTAGAACTTTGTACTTCGAGGTGGAAATGGTTTCTTTTGAGCTCCTTATTCACATTAAACTAAATTCATCAGTTAAGTTTGCATTGGCAAATTTACAGTAATAGTCAATCCCCAGGTAATCCACTTGATGGGAACTTCTGTTTATTCACAGCAAAAAAGGGGCCATGACAGCTCTTCCTTTTAGCCAGATGTTTATGTGAGTCACACCTGAGATAACTGATAAACTCGTGATAAACTAGAAATAATGGCATTACAGGACTTCCAGATTCAGTGAAAATAGCACTAATTTTAATCCTTGCCTGGTTCTGTACCTACACATTTAACTGCCTGTTCTTTCATATTTTAAGCACCACTGTTCAATTCCCCAAGCAACACAGATGGCAGTTTCACAGGCTACACAGGGGTTCTAAGCATCCTCGCTCTCTTTTCCTATGGATACTCAGTCTTAAAGCCCCTGACCTCTGCAAGGATAAGCTGAGATGTTCAGCTGGTTGGGCAAACAGCTCACCCTATCAAACACACACTCATCTCCTGTCAGGAGGCAGAGAGGAGCTGGGTGTATTGCACAGTCCATGGGCTGCCAGCTGAACCATAGGCTGCCAGCTGAACTCAAAGAACTTCTTATAATCCTTGTTTATGTTTCTCTGCTGGATCCCTTTGGGTTGCAAGATGTAAGGGACAGCTAATTCTGAGAATGAACTGTTACACTCTTCATAGTTACAGGTTTGCACATCACTTAAATAAGTCTTTCATTAGGAATCTGGATTACAGGAAATAAAACATTTTCTTTTTATTAAATGGGGGCAGCTTAATCCTTTGCAACCAAGTATTTGGACTTGTGCTTGCTATGGTTAGCTCTGATATGTTCTTTATTTCTTTTCTTGTAATGCCTTAGCATGTTTCTCTTCTGCTGTTTGTAGTGTGAGTGATGGAATCAAATGCAAATAACATGGAAGTAAATGTTTCACATCATAGCACCAAAACCTTAAGCGTAGTTTAAGTTAAGAAAACTGTGAAGCTTGTCTCATGAATCTCAGAACTCGTCAAAAAAAGCATCAACACAAGTTTGAAAGACTAATCTTTTAATAATACAAGTTACATTAAAAAGAAATAAAACTTTACAGAAGAAATATTATGTGCATTAAGAATACCCCAAAATGTAAAAAGGCAGCTGTAAAATTGTTTTAAATTAAATATGAAAATCTAACAAAGTATGAGCAACTTATTTCCTTCTATGTAAATTGTAGTGAAATTTTTTGATTGGCTCCTGCCATCTACTGCATGGTACAGGAAATGCAGCATAGCAATGTGAAAACCATGTCAAGTGCACTTGCTGACAGCCCTGCATAACACAAAAAGTCCGTATTTTCTAACACTCCCAAAGTTTAAATACCCTACATCGCCCCATCTCTGTGGATTCGGAAAATAGCTTTCCAGTGTCTCATCCATTCAGTGCATCAGAGTCACTCTGGTACCAAGTTGGGCAGAGCTTTGGGTGACATGGTCTAGTGTGAGGTGTCCCTGACCATAGCAGGGGGTTGGAACTGGATGATCTTAAGGTCCTTTCCAACCCTAACTATTCTATGGTTCTATGTGAGGTACAGTTCAGTAAAACCATGTAAAGGCTGAGGAATGGTAAGAAACTGTCTACGCACGTCCTGAGGAGAACAGCAGTAATTTCAGATTATGCTCATGGTTCAGACTGACTGCACTTGGTCTGGTCCCACTCTGACTTAACAATGTAGCCTGGATAAAGCTATCTTGAAAGCAGAACATAGAGAGCCTTTGGTGTAGTGAGGCCGCTTAGAGCCACATCTCTTCTTTGTGCCGCTGGAGACAGAGCATGCAGGGGAAGGAGTTCACTTCTTTTGTTCAGCAAGCTGACAAAGTTTAATTCCAGAAATTAGGTTCTAAGCAAGCTCTCATGCTGCACATGATCTGTCTTAGAAATGCATCAATTATTAAAGGACACATCTGTAAAATCAGTTAAATTTCCTTTGTTCAGGAAGCTATTGCCCTGGTGAATTCCAGTTTTAGGGAAGAAGGCAACACCTTGTGTGCTATCTAGGCCCGCACTAGCAAAACAAGTGGTGTTTGCCTTAGGCATCCAAGATTCAATTTAACAATTTTTAGTAACCTAGATAAGGGTGATCCAGTCTAATACCCTTTTTGTAAGCAGCCTTTCCATAATAGTCCTTATGTGACATCCACTCACCTCCAACCAGCTTTAACTGATAGTGTCAAAGACAGAAGATAGCTCCCAAGGCTGGTAGACTGATAACCACACGCACATGCAGAAGGATGCAATAGAACCTCTGTTGCCTGCATGCAAAGTGCTGATAAAAGGACACTTGTTTCCAGGGACACTATATGACTCCTGTGTTGATGAGGTTAGTTTTGAGTTGGCAGGGCCAGTGTGCTATTAGACCCAGAGCTCTGCAGGTCTGGGTTTGCATTTGATCTCAAGTTTGGGCTTTCAGTCCTGGCCTGGGCTTTGTTATAAATGCGTCTCTTCCCAGTTTTGCCATAGCTGTGTCTACAGGTGCCATTGTTCCTGGCCCTGACCCTGCAGACAGACTTTCCAGCTCAGCTTTGGAAACTCTCTTGTCTCTGTGAGCTTGCCCGGTGCTCTGTGCTCTCAGATCTCAAGATCTGACTCGGATCTGGGCTGTTTCCCTTGGCTCTGCCTTGCCTGCTTGGCTTGAGGGCTGTGGGGCTGGGCTCTGGCTGGTGAAGACTCTGCCCCATGGGTCTGTGCCTTGTCCGTGTCCCATGGCTGCTCCACTGGGTCTGGGTCAGCCTTGCTGGGTTGCACAGGTCCTCGGAAACTGCTGGGCCAAGCTCCTCTGCCCATTTCAGCCAGGAAACAGTTACAGGGATGAGAGAAACCAGCGTCTCCCTTTTAAAGTTCAAAGAAAGAAGTGAACCTTGATTTCCTCAGCTTGGAGCTCAGAGAATTCACACCTAACCTTTTGTTAAACTACGTTACGCATGATGGAAATGCTCAGTGATGATGCCCCCCGTTAACACCAACTGTTCTGCTGTAGGTACCTCCTCCAAAAATTTCCTCTCTTTGGATGAAATAGTGAAATATTTTGGCTGACTCTATCCCCTAGACACCAGATTCAGTTAGGAAGGGCTACAGTCTGGGAACAAGTATCATCGAGGTTCTCCTTAGGCAGAGATTAGACTCTGTTGAAGGCTCCGTATTGTCCCCTGGCTCTGGCAGAATTAGACCCCTATGAACATAGAACAAAAGAGGACAATAATCTCATCAAGTGTTTTCTATTAGCCTTGTCAGAAAAATCACATAAATCAACTAGGTCTCTCAAAACTAAGGAAGAGGGAGAGATTAGAATTTGACACCTCCTGATTTCCTCTATATTTTGACTTCTTTTTTGCCATGCAATGGCATTGTAAACTAAATTTTAAGTAGTTGATTAACAGCACACCTTTGCTAAGTGAGTTTCTAAATGAGAAATCTAATACTGAATCTTTTCTAACTTCCAAACCTGCAGGGACCCCTCCAGGTTAAAAGTTGTTAGGGGAAACTAGTAATAAGTTCCTTTTGTATACTGCTCTTAAAATGTCAGCATTTCAAGTATTTAATCAGACTATAAACTCCATAAGTTCTGTAACTGCTTAAAATTACCAGCAGTTCAAGAAGCATTGCTGTAGTTTGTCTTAAAACCTATTGATCAATTTTATATATTTATTAAATCTACAAGTATACAAAATTATACAGTTGTATATAATTGGGAACCAGTCACTATTAGGAAAATCAGTTTAAAACTCACCAGTATGGTAAAAAATGCAATTTAACTCAGAAGTTAGCTACTGCTTTGATTCAGTGTATTAAATTCAAACAAGAACAACTTCAAGCACTATAGATTTGTTAGTGCTGCAGTAGCGTGTGTGTGTCTGTGCAAATCCGCCTACATGAATGTATTGCGGTCCTCTAATGATGGGAGATCAAGTCTCATGTATTTTCAACCTATTTACCCAAAGAACTGGAGGACTGAAAGGCACAAAACACAAGTTGCAATGTCAAAGGGAGATCACAGTAATTGTCCTCCAGTTCAAGAGGTAATCTGATTGATTGCTTTGGATTTTCTATATGTTTCTGGAGGTCAGTAAGGGCCATCCATTAAGTGCAGAACATTCTTTGCATTTCTACTCACTTCTCTACATCAAAGAACTCCAAAATGTGAGGGAAGCACCAAGAAGAGGCTTTGGCTTGCTATCTTTTCAGCAAATGAGTTGTTTTACCAGTAGCAGAAATAATGGGGCCTGTGACCTACAGAGTTGTGCCCCTGATTTTCCTCCTTTCTTCCACTCCCTTTACTTCTAGATAGATTGCTCTCCCGGTTTCTACTTGCTTAGCTGAACAAAGAGCACTGTGGTTTGCTGGCTTAGTAGTTTGCAATTACATTCATTCCTCTCCCCCTGCTAAGGACCTCCAGGCTGACTCCCTAGCCAGCTACTACCTCTTAATGGGTAAGGGGATGCTCTTTTCTCATGCCATGTGATCGTTGTGTAAGAAAAACAGATTAAAAGAACAAGAGCAGTCAGTGATTTGGAGACCTCTGAATTACTCTACCTGGAATTTGGCCCTTTTGGGTCAAATGGAGAAACCTTCTAGTTCCTATTTCAGTTAAAGGGAAAATCACCACGGTTTTAGATAAGGGTGTGCTGGGGAGAATTCCAGTGAGACAAACCACACTTGGACCTCACTTGGAGTACTGTGTACAGTTCTGGTGTCCTAAGCATAAAAAAGGACATGGAACTGTTGGAACAAGTCCAGAGGAGGCCATGAGGATGGTCAGGGTCTGGAGCACCTCCTGTATGAAGATAGGCTGAGAAAGTTGGGGCTGTTTAGCTTCAAGAAGAGAAACTGTGTGGAGACCTCAGATCAGCATCCAGTGTCTGAAGGGACCTACAAGGATGCTGGAGAGGGACTCCTCATCAGGGACTGTAGTGATAGGACAAGGGGTAATGGGTTAAAACTTAAACAGGGGAAGTTTAGACTGGATATAAGGAAGAAGTTCTTTGCTGTAAGGGTGGTGAGGCACTGAAATGGGCTGTCCAGGGAAGCTGTGAATGCTCCATCCCTGTCAGTGTTCAAGGCCAGGTTGGACAGAGCCTTGGATGAGATGGTTTAGTGTGAGGTGTCCCTGCCCATAGCAGGGGGTGGAACTGGATGGTCTTAAGGTCCTTTCCAACCCTAACTACTCTATGATTCTATGAAACCTTCATTTCTGTCCTTCAGAACACTCATAATGTGTGACTTGAGATATGTTATACTGACTAACATTTACATAAATAGGATTTCCCCCTCAAAGTTGCCACAATTCTAAAAGACAAAGGAAAAGCACCTATATATTGGCTGGATAATTCTCCTGGAAGCCTTCCTTTTCTTTTACATCGCACTGTCATCTGGCCGTATAGTTTGACAAGAAATATTCACTGAGGCAGACAATATGTGGGAGGGATTGCGACAATTTCATATGGCTGCACGGGGTAAGAAGAAGGCACAAACTGTCTGAGCCTGTGAGAATCTTCGCCTTTCACTTCTAATACACTTTGAAATATTAACACCTGACATGTTTCTCCAGTTTCCTTATATGTTTCATTAGGAAAAGGTAGTCACAACAGAAGTTTCACCCCAGGATCCCTTCCTAATAATCCTGAACAGGTCTTGCATCATGTGCTGTAAGCCTGGAAGGTATTGGGGGATTTCTAATTTTGCCTGACAGCTCATCATCCCACAGCATTAATCCTGCTCATTGTGCGAGGGAGTTGGAGAGATGAATTTAAATGCAAAATGACCTCTCCTTCACCCTTCAGGAACGGGAATCCAATGTTCGGTTTAGATATCTGTCTTGAGGAGATGCTTCTTAGACTTTATTCCTAGGAAACAGCATGTGTGTAGGCACTGGGACAATAAGCCATTGTATATCAGCTGCTCAAGGGCAACTGAACTTCCTTTGAGAATAGATGTGAGGAACTTTGAGACAGCTTGCCCCAAACTGATTTAATATGTTTAGAGGGGATTTGTAAATATGAAAGATATTCATATTTTTTCCTAACCTGATGCTGAAAATGAAGTTAGTAATTCAGAGCTGACCTGCTTGTGGGTGTATACATAATTTTCTTTTAAAAGAGCTCATATTTGAATATGCTTCTTGTTTACAGCTTTGGAGATCTTTCTTTTTTTAGACCTTTCCAGTATTATGATTTTTTGTAACCTATCCCAGAACTCACTCAGTCTCTGATCTCAGTCGCTGAGTCACTCCATAGTTTCTCTCAGTCTACTACTGTACGCCTACCTGTATTGTGATACCAGATTCCCTCACCAAAAGATACACTCATATAGAAACTCTTTCAAGGGATGCTATGCATACATTTTGTATAGCTGCTCTCATTTCTGTACCTGTTTGTGTGTTTGCTTATTAAGGAGAAAATACATCTTTCAGAGTTCCTCTTTATGATCCAGAAGAAGGGAGTAGCAAAAAAAGGAGAAAGGAAATTACTGACCCCTTTTTTTATGATTTAACCACAGGCTCTTCGGAGGTGTGATGTAGCAGCAAGAATTAAATTTGTATTGCCCAAGATAAGTTTATGTAAATGACTGAGTCATATTTTAAGAGGTTAAGAGCTTTGACTCCAGCATCTCTGTGTACCAGAAGCACTGCCTTCAGCTCTATTTTTAACTTGGTATTTTTATTCTCTCAAAGCCAAAGAGATTACACATCAATTGTACATCCTTTTTTTCATTTCTGTGTATGCTGATGGCAAGCATGAAAGTTTCTTTCTGCATCCGGTAACTCATACAGTTGTTTCTTTGACTGGTGAGACTTTGGCTTGACATGCCCAAGGATCAAGCCAAACAATAACTTTTTCTTCTTGTCTCTAACAAGCTTGTATTTCAATTGTCACACATTGATTGAGTTCTCAATCAATCAATGGTTTTGATCTTCCACATGAGTGCATTATTGGCCCTTCTAGATGCCCATAATCATCCTATCTCTCCTCTTAAAAGAAAAATGAGAGGCATTCTGGTTTTACATTCTACGGAGCTATGTCAGATGGACAAGTGATCATCTGTATATTTCCAAAATCTAAAATATGGACTGGTTCTAACTATAATCCTAAAACTCTTCCCTAATGAATTTATCCCTTAGAAAGGGGAATAAAAAGAGGTGGCAAAAAAGAAATAGAAGGAGGCAAAATGTGACTTCTCAGAGTTGCTCTTTGTTAAACGTCATCTATGTTGAAACCAAACTGAAAATTGGCAAAGCTTCCAGGAAAATTTAGCAAAGAAACAGCTTGCAGTAATGTAGCAACCAGGGTTGCTATGGCAATAGCAGTACACTGTGAAATTTGGTAGATATGATGTTCCATGATTCGCTCTATATTTTTAGCTATTTTTCCTTTTGTTCTCTCATGCTAATTGCCTTTCTGAAGAAAAAGGGAAGGACTGAATGGTTAGGTCACACCCTCAAAAATGATAGAGAGGTGTCAGTTGGTGCTTAAGGGGAACTTTTGTGTTCTAACCTCAAAAGATCAACCATCCTAAGGAAATCTTAGGGTCCCAACTCCTACCCAATTCATCTTTTCTTAAGCTTCCAAGAAGACCACTGTTCCCTGCTTCCTGAAAACCTTCCATCCTCTGTCCACCTTAATTTCCTCCTGTAATGCTTCTCCCCACTTGTTCACAATCTGAACTGTTAGAATAATCTTTCCCTTTCTTTTTCAGCTATTATCCAACACGATTATTAACCATAACATCAGCTCTTTTCTTTGTGACATGGTTTCAACCCAGAGAATCAAAAATCTAGCTCCCATCTCCTGACCCCAATCCTGTGCAGTCCTCTCTTTGGCTTCTCTGTGGCTTGCTCATAACCTGAGCTGATCAAGACTTAAATATCCTTTCACTGTCAATCACACTGATTCAGTCACTTTCCTAGCCATTCAGGTATGTAGTCACGATTTCATATGGCTCTGACATTCAAGCTACCATGCCGTATTTACCTTGATAGTATCTCTAAGATCTGCCCTCCTATTCTTTAACCAAATCTCAAAACCTGTCATACAAGTCCTTCTCTTTTTCCACTACAAATAGAATCTCTGCTCCTGGGCCACACATGCTCAGAGTCATTCAAAATGTTGATGACTTTATGTTCTTCACAGTTCGCTTCTTCAACTGCTAATCTCCTGCTATTCTTCCTCTGCTATGCCAGGTTCTGCTTCTGTTACTCAGGACTTTGAACTAAGTGCCCTTCTCCGTAATGATGCATTTATCATACACCATCACTGATCAGCCCCTTCACTTTACCATTGTCTCCAACTCTTGTTTTATTCCACAGATTGTACTGCTGTCTCACTACTTTGTACATTGAACTTGATACATGATAGATGGCTCATGGAAAATGTAAAGAGCATCTCCTTTAGCTCCCTTTTTACAATTCACCTTTGCCACCTTATATGAAAAAGTAGCATCTAAGTACATTAGGCAACTAGAAAACTACACAATCACAGGCTCAGAAAGTGCTCATGCTATTATTACTTGACCCCCCTTACTCTTCACTTCTAACCATTTGTTTGTTGAATTCACTTCTGTATTGTCATTCCGTATGGTTAATAGTGCTGTAAGTGTTTAAAGGCTGAGACTCTCTGCCTGCTATATTGCCATATATAAATGGCTCAAATGAAATGAGGCTGTGAAGCTTCTGTGAACTTTGGAAGGAAGGCATAAATGGAAAGAGTAGCAAAAATGCTGAGAAAGAGCAATTCTTTAAGTGAGCTGTGGCTGGGGAGGCTTACAAGGATCTTGGGGTGACATAACAAAGGACCAGAACTTGGATGCCTCCCATTCTCAGCTCCTACAGATTTTAGTCTTAGCTGCTAATGTCAGCATACGTACATACAAATAAACACATAAAAAATAAGGAAGCATTCATAGAAATCAAAAGTTTAAGACATACATAAAAATAATTTTATTAAAGCTTAATATATTTATAAAGTTAAGCTTTCTGCTGCAAGATACAGAAAATGGCTCTGTATTTGTTTATGTATATTCATGAGCATTGAAGACCACAGTGCTTCATCTCAAGACACAGCTGATCAGTAGCTGGGGCTGTGGTGCAGTGTTATATAATGCAAGTTTATGACTTTGTAAGACATCATTTTCCTCTCCAGCATTTATGGGCTTGCTTTTTCCTGTGTTTAGAAAGTAAAGTACTTCAAATAAATACTTTCTGGGATTTTTATACCCAATGCAATCACAGTATAAAATACAGTAATAATAATTGTTTTCTGACACAGATGATAGTAGACTAAGATGTCCTCATCTGTTCTGTGGTAGCATCTAGCTATCTGAAATGACATTTTAACTCTCTCTGAACCTCCATGAGCCATAACTGTACTGGTATAAGGAAAAGTCAAAGGATAAGCATCCTTATTCTGAGCATCTCTCTATGCATGAAGAAGAAAATGCCCATCCCTCAGAATTACCCAATTTTAGACAAGTGATTAATGCAAATCCCCAAAAATGAGAGTTCTTCTTACAAGAATCAGCAGCACTGAAGCTTCGATGGCTCCTCTGTAACATCAGAAGTGCCTCATGCTGCAGCAGGCTCAGTGTGGTACCCGAGTTACCCGAGTGTGGTAACTTGTTCAGTCCACAGCATCACTGCCCCTCTGTGAGGCACAGGGCCTGCTGCTGAGAACAAAGCACTGACCCTGCAAACAATTACACCCAGTAATAAAACATTCACTGCTCTGTGTCTGTTACAGCTGTTTATGACTCTCAACATCTGTTCAGTTGTGGAGAGATTCAGGACAAACCTTGTAGAGTTCTGCTGGTGTTATTTTTTAATGAGCTTTCCACACACATGGAGTGCATCCCTCTTTCAATCTGCCAGGTTAATGTCTGACATCCCTCACAGCCAAGACATTCAAGACTTCTATTTCCCACCATGCTTTATGTTTTCTGGCACGATCCAATTTCTCTTTTCCTCTGTAAGGTGACTTGGACTGCTGCCTTCTTACTCTGAACTGTTTTTCTCGGTTTCTTTGTAAAGATGCTCAAATTGTTCTGCAGCTGAAGCAATCAAGCCCCTTTTAGTAAGTGCTACCTTTGTAAATGCCAATATTGTAATTTCAGAATGTCTCCTGTTCCTAGTTACAGCACAGCACTTTACACTACATGAAGTTAGGGCTTTTTAGGCAGAAAGTCCCTATTCCATCCTAATGTTTTAGAGAGAAAAAGTCCCAGAAAGAAAAGCAAATGTGAGATGTTTAAAAAATAACAAGGAGTTTGAGCTGTTCTGCCTGTTCTGGGTGGCTTGTCAAATACTGTAATGCTCTGTATCACATTTAGTCTTGCAGCATCCAAACTGTATTCCCTGGGCTATCCAGCAGATGATGCTAATGTATTACAAACTATTCTCCGTTCAATTTCAGTCAGAGGAAAGGCCAGCTAAAAGGTGTAGTTCTGTCACATTCCAGACATTCTTAAAACTTCCAATTGCCCTCCTAATTCTTCTCTTTTCTAATATGTGTGATTCTGAGTCTCAGAATGTGGTGTTCTTTCTGAAGCAGTTTTGTTACCAAAGGTTGAGCTTTCAAGTGTCTACCTAGTAAACTTTCATAAGCCTCTGACATTCCATTGAGTTTGAGATGTAAGTTTGTCCATTTCCAGAAGTCCTTTGGCTGTATTTACCATCTATTCGCTCATACTTTCTGACACACAACATTAGGTTTTGTGCTGTGTCAAGCATTTGTTCCTGTTTCAAGTCTGCAGTAAATATGTAAAGCCAAATCCTTGCACTAAAAAGACAAAAGCTAGAAGGGGAAATAATATGTACTATTCGCATATGTAAAGAAAAAGGCAGAACTGACTTTCCATGAAACTTCCAGCATCCTCAGCTTTTTAATCTCTTTCTCTAGTGTAATCATACCTTAGTTATAGACTATGAAAGGAAGCTTTATAATCATTTCTACTTTGGAATGGATTCTGATTTTCTTACTTAGGAAGGCTTGCTCCTAATTCCACCAGAAGCCTCCACAGAGGCCTTTGGAATTACTTGCACGATGAGCATTCTACTAATCCCATATATCAGAGTCCAAGACTTTTCAGTGACAGCTCCTGCATGCCACTTATAAACAGCATTTATGTTTTGCTGAGGAAAGGAAAGCGGGATATAAAGAACAGATTTTCCAAGGTGGATGTAGAAAAATCTTGACTTTTCTCTGCTTGCCTCAGTCTTGACCTCATTCTTTATGGTGTGATCATAGAATCATAGCCAGCCCTCTCCAGAAGCTTGGCAGCTGGTAACTGAGTCTCCTGTGTTAACAGATAAGCACTTGCAGGCCTTCCAGCCATCCTGTTGCATCTGTTACCTGCTTGCTGCATTGCTGCACTACGAGGAGACAAGCCAAGAGAAACAACTCCCAGTTTCTGAGGAGAAAAGAAGTACAAAAGGAGACACTGATCTGCTTTTCTTTGTCCTTTCTTTCTTTCTCTCTTTTTTTTACCTCCACTCCCTTGGGAAAAGTATGAGACCCTGAGGAGATGGAGAAAGAACCGTTTTGCTTCCTGCAGCAAGCAGGTCTGATGTCTGTCCTTTCCAGACCGTGAGGCTGAGGCTAATTAGACCGTTTGGCTTTCCTTATACTATTTTTCCCCCCAGGAGGGATGAGTTATATGAGAAAGTTGAAGCTTCTAGTGTCACTCTGCAGCAGGCTCAAGGACAGGCAAAACCCATTACTGATAATTGTATTGCAAGTGTTGGCAGCATAGAGCAGATCTAAGAATAGGCTGCCCTGCTGGCAGCTGGGACATGAACTAGACAGGACATGCAGGATTTAAAGTATAGGCCCTAGGGCTTGTGTGCCTTAAGCTAAGGGCTGAGGAAAAAGTTGCAGAACTTACAAGTAAATCAGCACTGAACACTTCAGCAGAAGCATATTTAGCCATGTAAGTCATACATAGTTGTGTGGTTAGCTGTTGTGTAGTCCTTAAAGCAAAGACAAACAAGAAATCAGTGGATTTGGCAAATGGTTTGAACAGAGAACAGAGAGGAGTCATCCGATGCTTTTCTGTTTCCCTGGCATCAGTCACCAACAAACACACCGTTGTCACTGTGCGCACGGAGAAAGGGGATGGAGAGGGAGGGTAAGAGGTAATAAGAAAGCACTTTAGCCAACAATGCATGTCCTTTCACTTAAAAAGAAACATCTTGCCTGGCCTGCCTCAAACCTGGTTTTGTGATGTGTAAACGCCGTTGAATGTAAACTTTATGCGAGTGTATCAGAAAACGCTATATTAATGTTAGAGATAGATCATACAATCATAGAATTATTTGGGTTAGAAAGGACCCTAAAGATCAGCCAGTTCCAGACGCCTGCCATGGGCAGGGACACCTTCCACTAGATCAGGTTGCTCAAAGCCCCATCCAGCCTGGCCTTGAAGTACATAATAGTGTGTATTGGTAAGTGTCGAACACCTATCTTTAACAATCCAAGTAAGGTCCTACCACATGAAATACGTGCTTTTCCCCACAGTTATATAGAGAGCTGCAGGGCTTAACAGAAGTAGTACCCGGGTTCCTCTGCTCAGCAATTGCCTCTGTGAAGCAAGAGAGGGAAAAGCATTTTACAGAAGTCTTAAAGAAAGGGAAATTATTGAGAAAACACAGACCTTACAGGGAGGTTGCCTTTGGCCATGGAACTGGAGAGACAAATATTGCAGAACTGATGTGTTTTGGTTTATTTTGAACTTCGATACACCCTGGAGAGGGACAGACTTTTTATGTAGCTGGCAGGAATTTTAACATAGCAGTACAGCTGGATGATGAGAAAGAAGCTGCTGTTTGCTGCAGCTTAACTTGATAGAATTCATCAAGAATGGCTTTGCTTCCTGTGAGGAGTAGGCACAGGAGACATTCAATTGCTACTGCGCAGGCTATTTTTAATTCATTGGAGACATTTGGATTGGGAGGCTGAGCTTTATGGGCCATTGTATGTAAGTAATTTGGAACAATAGTTTCAAGCATTATAGGAGAAACTAGGTTTAGGATATTTTGGTGATCAAAAGAAACACTGAAATCAGCCTGTGTAAAACTTTAGTCAGTGTAGTATGCACAGCTCTGCAGGTGCGCTGCATTGTACACATCAAGATGAGTGTTTTTTAGTTTAGTAGAACAGATTTGTCTTAAAATCATTTAGCTTTAAGGTATACAAACATGAATTTCTGAGCTCAATGCTTTGGTCTGGAGAAATCTTATGTATAATAAAGACATATCCAAAGAAGGTAGATAACGGGGATGAAATTAATTTTCAAACAATTAACAGGAGTGAACATGTCCAAGAGATGCCATCTAGAATAGCCATAATGGGAAAGAAGTTTCTCTCCAGATATTAGTTGTTTCTTTGAGAGAAACTGATTTTTTTACTGAGAAAAAGGGTTACAATACACATCCAGTTCATTGAATATTAAGCACTTAGCATTCTGAGGGAATACCGTGTTCATTGTCATTTTAGGCAGTGCACAGTGAAAATACACACACTTTAATTTCTATCACTTCTTCATATGCAACCTCTGTATGTCTCAATTGCTTAGAAAATTGTATAGTTGACAACCTGAGGCTGCATGATTTACATGTGAGATTGGAGAATACTGTGTAAGGCATCAAACATTTGAATGTAAGGATTTGGGACCACAACAAGACCAGTAAATGTTCTAAACAGCTTAACACAAGGAAATACTATGTACAGAGCTAGAAATTATCACATACAAGAAATACGATAAAGCTTCCTTTACCAGTGGAGAAGCAAATCAAAAACGTTGTGGTCTTTTGCAAGGGGCAGGAACAGAACTGCAAAGGAATCTGGGCATGATGATGGTTTCTGTCCAATTACATAGGGTTTTTGTAAGAAAATGGAATACAGTTTGTAATTCAATATTTTTTTTCAATGGTTAACAAGAAAAGAAAGTTATTCATGAATTGTAATGAATGGAATGTGTGTTAAGTTCATCCTATGAGTACAGTTAGAGATCTGAAAATCAGGAATATATTTTCATTCAGAAAGTGAAGCTTGTTGTTTGCACACAGAGGAGCTGGCACAGATGGAAAGACAAAAGTACCTGCTTGTGCCTTTTGAGATAAATAACAAGTTTTGTTGGAGTAATCCCAGACACAGCTACAGGTTGGGCAGAGAAGAGATTCAGAGCAGCCCTGCGGAGAAGGACTTGGGGGTGCTGGTTGATGAGAAAATGAACATGAGCCAGCTTCAGTGTGCCCTCACAGCCCAGAAAGCCAACCGTATCCTGGGCTGCATCAAAAGGAGTGTGACCAGCAGGTCCAAGGAGGTGATCCTGCCCCTTTATTCTGCTCTCGTGAGACCTCACTTGGAGTATTGTGTGTAGTTCTGGTGTCCTCAACATAAAAAGGACATGGAACTGTTGGAACAAGTCCAGAGGAGGCCATGAGGATGATCAGGGGACTGGAGTACCTCCTGTATGAAGGTAGGCTGAGAAAGTTGGGGCTGTTCAGCCTGGAGAAGAGAAGGCTGCGTGGAGACCTCATAGCAGCCTTCCAGTATCTGAATGGGGCATATAAGGATGCTGGGGAGGGACTCTTCATTAGGGATGGTAGTGACAGGACAAGGGGTAATGGGTTAAAACTTAAACAGGGGAAGTTTATATTGGATATGAGGAAGAAGTTCTTTACTGTGAGGGTGGTGAGGCACTGGAATGGGTTGCCCAGGGAAGCTGTGAATGCTACATCCCTGGCAGTGTTCAAGTCCAGGCTGGACAGAGCCTTGAGTGACATGGTTTAGTGTGAGGTGTCCCTGCCCATGGCAGAGGGGTTGGAACTGGATGATCTTAAGGTCCTTTCCAACCCTAACTATTCTATGATTCTATGATTCTAAATACATATAATTTACCCAAGATAGTAGCTGTGCAGGAAACCTTTTGAAGGAAAACTCTTTTTTTGAGTGATAAAGCCTACTTGGAGCCATCTTGCATAGCACCAAAGTCTCAAGAATGACAGAGAAGGTGGTTTCCATATGTAGGTCTCTTCAAAAAATATGTTCTTCTTTTTTGATGAGTTGAGGATGATGCTGCCCTCTGATCTCCAACTCTTCAGAAACATACATGTAGTGAATGCCTGGGACATTGTTACAAAGATCTGCAGTCCAATCAAATTTAGCTTTAACAAAGAAGGGAAAGAGGAGTCTGCAATTTCACAGCACTGTTTGAAACCAAAAATAATGAAGAAATCATCACTCAAGAAATGAGACCTTATGGCTGTGTTCTGTTGAGTGGGCAGGGTAGTGTAGAGGGCTGATTTATTGCAGACACTTCTGTTGTGTCATTATTCACTCAAAATAATGTGATTATCACACATGCAGACTGGTAGCTTATTTCAACAGACACAGTTAAGTGCTAAATTGGGAACTGTGGAAGTGGAACAGGCTATCTTGAAGAGCTGGAGTGTTTATGCCTGCTGATCACCGGCCTGTGATCAGGTTTAGGTAAAGGGGAGTTTTGCAGCCATGTAAGACAGTTGAAGGAGCTACCTAAGCACATCCAGAAGGATTGTATAAGCCTTACAATGACCTAAAAGCGTATTTGCAGGGGGCTGTGCATGTGTTGGAGGATGCTGGTTGAGAGCTATGTCTTCTATTGGCAACACTGCCGCAGGCTGTCCTTGTCCATGCCTAATTTCTGACAGATGCCAGGACAACAGCTTGTGAAAATGCACAATGAAGAGGACCAGGGAACTCATCCAGGCGATGAATTGAATTCTTTTTCTTTTCTTGGACTATTTTCCAGACAAATACATTTCCTAATGTGAGTTGCCACATGACAGCCTAAATATTCATCCTGAAACATTCAAGAATACATGCGAGGGACAAGAAAACATTGCAAAAGATGAGAGTTTACTGCTCAGACCAGCACTGCTTCCTTTTGTTCAGCTATTATTTGCAGAGGCTCAGAAAGCCTTTTTTATGAGCAAAAGTAGCTTGGCAGGGTGTTTATTTTAGAATTTCAACTAGTAAGGAGAGATCCTGAATCCCAATGATGCCTAAAGCAGAGTTGGTAGGAATAAAAATTCATCCATCCACAGAATTTAAAAAACATGGAAAATGAAATCTTAACCCCACAGAGGTGGGAGGAATATGGTGGAGTTCTGATAATATGCAAATCGTCAAATTAAAATATTGAAGAACTTAGTTACTGAAAAGATTGCTCTCGTCTCAGCTTCTTTCACTCATGTTCCAGTTAGTCTCTTGGAGCGAGGATGAAGAGTTTAATATTGAGATCCTCAGGAAAACAGCTCAGAGTTGAAAAGTAATTTTAGCTGTTGTGGGTCAATACACACATAATTCAGAATCTAATTTAATACAAGAGACTTGCAGAAAAACTGAAGGGACATATATATATGTACATTTAAATATAGGGACATATATATATAGGTACACATATATAGGTACATATATATATATAAGTACGCACTGAGGACAGGATAACTTCAATATGGTTTGATGGTATGCCTAAAATACAGAATTATGTCTTCATTTGGATACAGAAGATAGTTTTGTAAAAAGATCTATGAGTCCAGCTGATACTGAGACAATGCTGTAAAATATAAGCATTTAAGATTTGGTTATGATATTCGCTTGTATCCTATTAATATGGAAAAGGATTAAATTATCCAGAACATTTGTAAGCAAAAGAGACAAAGGCTGAAAAAGAAAGGGGAAAGCAAATACCCGGAAAGGTTTTCTTTTCTTGTTTGGAAGCTGGATAAGAATTAGGTGTTAAGCAAACTGTTTTAAAACAATTGATGTTTGGTGCTTTGTTTTCTTGCTTGCTTGCTTATTTCTCCCAACTGAGTTAGATAGATTTGGGTTTGGTGTCAGTTTATCTGTTGTTCGGTATATACAAGGCCTGTCCATGTGTCTGTAGGTGTCCCAGTGGAATTCAGAGCTGTACACCTTTCAGACGTGTTAACTTCTTCAAATATAAGGGAAAATACTTGATTCCTTTCAGGAGAGAAGGGGTTTTTTTTCCATTCTTTTCACATTTTCTCCAATTGAAAAGCTTGACAGAACTTCAAATTTCATGGAATTATACCACACCCTCCTTCCTACACAGGTTATGTGAGCGCTCAACATTCCAGTCAGAAGCGTTTTGACATTTTGGTGTTGTCAGTTATATCAAATTCCTTTTTATCATCAAAAATTGTCTTTTTTTTACCCTTGTTTCTCAGGCTCTAGCATTAGAAGATAAACAAGTGAAATATTTCCTCTCCTTTAATTCTTTGACACTTTATATGCGCCATACACTGAGTTCAAACAGTATTGTTTTCTACCTCTTTCTTCCGTTGTCAATTTTGTGTTTTCCTGGCTGCTGCTCTGGTGAGAAAGACCAGCATTAGTGTTTCTCAAATACAGCAAAGTTGCAGCATGCTGCTCTTTTATCACTGTGCTGTTGGCTTCATCTGCCTTTTTTGTCATGGAGTCACCAGCAGCTATTGCTCACCCTCTTGCAAGAGCTCCCATCAGATATCTCCAGCAATTTTCCCTTACATTTTGCCAGACAAGTTCCTCCGTAGGTAACTTGCTGAGGGTCTAACACCTGTTCGATAAGTTGAATGCTTTCCAGGTGTTTTTTCACCTCATGTGATAAGTTGCCAGTCAGCTGCATGGATTTCTGCTGCTGACCATTTGGCTGTGACCCCTGCAGGCGATTCCAAAACTAATCATTCAAGGAATATTAATTTGTTCCTACTGTACCCAGGATTACACTTCAATCACATGAACAGAACTTCTTCTGTCTTGTATCACATGCATCCAAAATCTCTTTCAATTAGCAAAAGAAGGAAAATGGCATATCCAGCACTGGTCACAACTGTTGTTCCCTTCTCGTTCATGCACATGGCATAGGTCAACTCCTCTGCAGATGTAGCCATAGTTTCCCTCTGATCTGCCTTTCTAGGTGGATCTACTCCAGATGTCAGCAAACCCAGAATATCTTCCCTCTTGGCTTTCTGCCATTCCAACACACTCCAGGTACCTGATATGATCAATGACCCCAAGGCTCAAGCTTTGAATGCAGATCTCTGAAGCAGACTATACAGAATCCCAGAATCCCCGACCATGAAAAGAAGCAAACCAAATGAAAGCTCACCAAATCCCTTCATTTCCAAGAACAGGATTTGCAGGTGGGCTCTCAGAAAATCCTTTTAGTTATTTGCCCCCAATAGTCATTGATGATGTCTTTTCTCTGCTGGTGACACTTCACTGTAAGTCAAGTGATGCCATCTGCTAACAGCTGATTATTCCAACTTAGTAACAAATACATAAACCAGCAGCAGCCTAATACAGAATTTTGAGGCATCTCACTGCTGTTGCCACATCAATAATGAACCATAGACTTGTTTCCTTTACACTTATACTGTCCCGCTACAAGTTGTTTTACCTATTAGTGAGTCTTCATATATTCTTAGTGTATTCTTTTTAATCCTGAGGCTTGTTTGAATCACTTCCCGCTTTGACATTTCTCATGTTGATAAATACAAATCAAGGACTAAAAATATGGCACATATTGATTACCAGCAATAAAACTCTTAATAAGGAATATGCATGCATCAAGACCAGAAGGTCTGCTCTCCAATAAGGCCACATCAGAGACAGCTTAGCAGCAGAAAGCCTCCAGTCTGATAGCAGTAGGATGGGAACAAGGTTTAAATATGTCACATGGGCTATTTCTTTTCTCTGATTAGGAAGGCAGCAGTAAAGATACCCAGAATGAGAAAACAAAGCCAAAATCAGTTTCATTTAAATATCAGCATTCACTTCCATGGAGTCTTGAACCGTGGTTTGTAACACTGATTCTTACAATTCCAAGGCTACCATTTATTAATGTGTTATGCGAGGAGAATTTTCATTATCCTAGCACTAAAAAAAGCATTCCAGGATATTCATGGGGCTTCCAGGGATGTGTCCTGGTGAGGAAGATTTCCACCTGCAGTGAAGGCACCAGGAGGTCCAGCACTTTTCCTTCTTTCTTCATTTTTGGGAAATGTAGTCCTTTCCCCTCACAAAACCTCTTCTCCTGCCCCATCCTAGGAGCTCACAGATAAAGCAGCTCTGCTCTGTTTCAACACTTTTCCAAGGACAAGGAGTAAAACCACTGGCTGCTACCAGGTAGAGCCCTCTGCCTCCTATCAGCTGGGGCAGAGAAGGTGTATGCAGCACTATAGCCTCAGCAACTGGCAGAGGCACATCTGATACAGGAAGAGCAGAGCACAGCTCATCCGGATTACGCAGAACAATGCAAAACATATGGCTAGTTTGTAATCCTGTAGTATTTTAGTACTCAATCCAAACACATATGTTACCCCAGTGGCAACATAGATATTTAGAAGGGCAATTGTATCATACTGTTGTCAAATTACTCATTGCTGCTAGATGACTAAAAGCAATGCATTTGTCTAGGCTATGCTCAGGATGAGCGTTCTCATCTCCTGGGAATCAGTGGTCCATTCATTCCTCCAGCAGCGGTACATTAGGTACTGAGTAATCTGTCCTTTGAAATGTGCAAAGAAGCTGTTAAGGGAGCACAAAATATGTTTAGCCAGCAGCACCAGCTGGATGTGAGCCCATCCGGGATACACTGTTCAGTTGACAGCTGTTGCTAGAACCACATGAGTGTTAGTCTCCAACTCTCTCATGTCTCATTCTGTTTATCATCCTTGCTCTGTAGGAGGGGAGAAGGAGGAAGATATAACATAGGGACAATGCAGACATTGGTGGGTAGAGAGCTAGGCAGGATTTGCATGGTGGCAAGTATTTAATATGATGTACACATCACATTACACAAGCTATTTGGGGAAAAGAGTGGAAGGAAGTTCTTCTTATGCCATAAATTGCATCCCTGCACTAAAAAGCAAATCACTTTCTGGCCATTCCATCTGTTGGACTTGTTCTTCTGAGAAAAGCTATTCCTTCTTCCTTTTGTTCATTCTCCCCTGTCTATTGTGGGGATTAGCCTAGTGACTGATACAGGAGTGCAGCTGAGCTCTGACACCTCATGAGGAAGGGATGGGACTGGAAATGGGTTATGTGAAAACAGATTCAAACACTCAGTATACAAGTACAGCACTTGCTGCAACAGTCCCCTGCAGGCCACGGTGCATCCTACAAGGCGATAAATGGAGGCGGAGGTTGGAAAGCAGAACATGCCAACACAGGGCAACAAAAGCTGGACCATCCTCCAGAAGCTCCATCTCGAAGTGCCCCATCTATACTCAGAGGGGAGCACAGTGGCATCTAGATTCCTTACATAGCAGGTGGGTATAAGAGAATGAAAGACCTTTGGTGTTGGAGAACTGGAACTTCTTTTAACATTCAGATCTCTACATCTTCTTCTTGAAAGTCAGCATAAGATTTTACAGGGCTAACAAAAAACATGCTTTACAAACCCTCAAATTTGCTCTTCAGCATAGAACGGCGATGTGAAAAGCCTGCTATTTTGCTGTCAGCAAAAATCAATGCCAAGCTTCAAAGGAATAGCCTTGTCGTTGAGTGATGATCAAGCCAAGCTTTCTAGAGAGAGATACGAGCTTTTGTTGGACCAAATAACACAGCTGGTCTATAGACAGGCTTTTGGACTCACAAATTTCCAGAGCAGGAGCAGGTCAGAGATGAACACGGTCTTGGGCAGACAAAAGCAAGTCTAACGAGCACCCTTACCTCTCCCCATCAACCTGCCCGTGGACCACCGGGGCTGGGAGCGCTGCCCCGAGGGTGGCTTCGCCCATGATCCCACCGCGGCCCAGCCGGTCCCCCATAGCTACCGCGTGTAGCCGTCCCCCCTTCACTGCGCGCTCCCCTGGTCAGTGCCAGCCGCGGGCGGGGAGCAGCGCAGGGCTCCCCTCCCGCCTCCCTCCGCCGCTGCTTGTGCTTATCCCACCACGCCGGCTCCCAGCAAGGCGGCGGGAGCCGGGCCCGCTTGTCTCACTCCAGCGCCGCCGCCTCCCATCACCGACCTGTGACAGGGGCTCCGAGCCCCCCCTCCCCTTCCCCTCTCCCGCCCGCCTCCGGGCCCTCCTCCCGTCACTGATTCGGCGCCGGAGCCCCGGGTGCCCGAACCCCCTCCCCAGCCCCGGCCCTCACCGCGGCTCCCGAGCTGTCAGTGCGCAGCCCCGCGCTGCCAACCGCCGCCAACCGCAGCCGCGGAGCCGCCACCGCGGGGCGGCCGCAGGTACCGTGCGCGGGGAGCGGGCGCTGCCGGAGCCGGGCTGCACCTGCGGGGCCGGGGGTGAGGATCGCGGTTCCCCGGCAGGACAAGGGGCGGTGGGAGCGGGGCCGCGGGCGGGCCTGTCCCCGGCGGTGCGGAGCGGAGCCCCGGCCGCCGCACAAGGGTCGTCGGGGGGGTTCTCACGGCGGCGGCCGCGGGCCGTGGCGAAGAAGGGCGCTCGGGACGCGCTGCGGTGTCCGAGCCCGTGGCCCTCGGGAGCGGCGGCAGGGAGCGGGGTCGTCCGGGTGGGGTGCGCTCCCGCTCCGTTCCCAGGAGAGGCTGGACAATAGGGGGTCCCACCACCTCTGCGATTTCCAATAGAGTTTATGTGGGAAAGGGTATGAGATTTTGGCCCCGCTTAGGATGGAGCCGGGGTTGGAGAACCTCCCGGGGCCGGCCGTGAGCAAGGGCATAGTGCAGAATTCTCACAGGGGCAGTTTCTCAGGTGGGAAATAGCATTAATCTTCAGTTTCCTGCGGGAACTGAGTCCCAGGGGTTTTCCCAAGAGTCGTGTAGGCGACTGACTATAATGTGCGATTTTCTGTCAGATAATGCAGCTTAATCCTTCTCTGTGTACTTGGCATTCCCAGTCATCTCCTCAACCCACTCCCTAAGAGCTCCCAGGGAAGCGGTTCAGCATCTCCAGGTGATGTTTCTGTCAGGCACTCTTGAGTTTCTGCACTGCTGGCTGACTAGAAGGCAGCATTGTGACCCTTTGGTTTATGCACACACTGAATGAGCCATGCTTGAATTATTCATTCTGATGCTATTGCAACCTTCTGCAGTTTCTCTTCTCCAGGGACATGATGTGTAACAAGACTTTGAAATGCTTTGCCAATGAGGCTGCAGTCCTATCGAGGCATATGGCAGCTGTTTGCTTTCTAATTGTTCTTAAGGGTTAATTTATAGCAGTAAAAGGCACATTAAGAATGAGGATCCCCAGTAGGGCAGCATTATCCTCTACCTTCCTTCTGTTTCTCTCTAAAAAGCTATAATTCAGAGTACTGAATGGTTAGTGGACTAGGCTCTACACTTGAGTTTTGTATTTTCCATCTGGAAGAAGCAATGCCTTCAAAGTACATTTCTTCTCCATGTACAAAATGCCTGCTAAGTACGTGTGTTGAACCTATGGCTTTGACATGGAATTGATTTAAATCTGATTATTTGTCAGTGTCATCAATGTTTCTTATTTTGTGGGTAAAGAAACAGGTAGAGAAATGAAATACATTGGAACAAGAGATTTGGCAGCAACACTTGGAATCTCATTTGTTGTTATTTATGTTTTGCAAGTGTGATCATCTGTCCATTGTGCTGTGCTCTCCAAAGAGTGTTCATTGATACACTCAGTACCATTGATATTTCCCATAGGAGGCTGGGTGGATGCACAATGGCAGCAACTATACTTATGAAAATACAAGATAACTATACTGTGACCTGTAGTCAGGTAGGTGCATGATAGCTTTTATAGTCTCCATTTTAATAATAGATATACTTCCAAAGGGCAGCCAAGTTTACTGGTTTTGGAACACTCACTCTTGTATCAAATATTAACCTGGATTAACACAGGCACATAGAGGCATGCCTAAGGTGTAAAGAGCCAAGATAGTTTGAACCTTCTGTGCTTAGCAACCAGTAATATGAAGACCAGAATACAACAAGGCAAGAGCTAGTGGAAGAAGAACATCAGTCAGCCTTCAAGTGATGACTGTCATTGTGTTAGAATTTCCACATTCCTATGGTTAGTTATAGGCAGAAAGCACTGAAATGAACTAATTTGATAAGATTTCCAAGGTGGGGAGTACCTCTGAGAATATAATATTAACAGCCAAGAAATGTCTCCCTCCAAGAGATGCTTACCTCTACATAGACTATAAGGCATGAGAAAAGAGCAAAAAAACAGGGATTAAAATTGCTAGAGGCTTTAAAGTGTTGAAGTCTAGGTCTTCATTACCAGCATCTAAGGTCATACGTTAGGATGTGGTGGGTTTTACTCCTGAGCTCTTCCATTCACCCATCTTTTTAAATGCTCAAAGTATGAAGTGTATGCTCCATTCCAAGGTGCACAGTTAAGGGAGCTGATGTTCCACTTGCCTTAGAATTACAGCTTACTGACTAGTCTGTATGGGTGAGGTTCTTTTTACAGCCTTCAAAGACACGTTAAGGCTTGGCAGTTTGATAGTTCATCATACAATATTTGAAAGACTGGCTCTGATTTTCACCCAGTAAAGATTAAAAGCTTCTTTTACTTGTTGAATGACACCCGGAAATTTAGTATACATCCCATGGCCCAGCAGATTCAAGCTGAAGTCAGGACTTTATTTTTCCTCTCAGTTTTCCTTTATCTTTTCCTTTGCTCCTATCCCAGGAAAGGAAATTTGCCTGATGTTCAATGAGATAAGCCAGTAATACACAACTGCTGTGTTGGTGGCTGTTTTGTCAATCCCTTGTCTCCCCCTGAATGCTTTCTTGTCCTTGTAAAGCCTCTCTCTGGTTGCATATTTCCTCCATACAGGTTAGAGAACAAAGGAGGAATTCCTGCTGCACCTAATCAAAGGTCTGAGGTTTCCGGCAGAGGTAACACTGCCAGAATCAGGAGATGATCACAGAGCAAGCAGTAAGTGGCTACTCCAGAGGCTAATAATTGATTACTAGGGTCCCACTGGGAAACAGTATGAATTCACAAAGTCCTATTTCTCCTTCTTTAGCCTCCAGCTGCTTAATTCGTCCCATGCATGTTTTCTACTGTGCAACAGCCTCAGCCACAGTGCCAGGGAAATCATCCGTATTGGGTTAAGGAATCTGGGAAGACTAGAGTAATGGTTACTGGAATGAGAGCCAGAGGCAGATGAGACAGTGAAGCCACTGTTGTCAGGAGGAATACTACATCATCTTTATTCCTATGCACACAAAGGCTTTCTATTGCTTATGTGCCTGCTTGTGACCACCACAGCTGGCATTTGAGCTCAGAGGAAAGGAACCTGGAGTCCTTTAGTCAAGGGCAAATGCAAAGAAGAGATTTAGTCCACTTAACCAACTAACTGATTGGGTGCATCCCTTCCAGTGTGTGCTGCTGGTGTAGCTGCAGTGAATGTAATAAATTATGACATTCCTAATATATCCCTAAGTCTATGAAGAGAGCTGGTCACATTTTTCCCATTCTTTATTTCCGTATTCCAGCAGGTTCTAACAGAATCGGCTTTTTTTCATTTTACCTATTAAAAGATATTTGAGTAAGAGATTTAATTTGGGTTTGTTTGGGGTTTTTTTTTTAAGTAAAAGTTAGGATTCTTGACTGTGGTTGCACATTAGTTTAAATATTTGCTTTGGTGAGGCATGAGGCATAGCAGTGAAGGAGACTATAAACTGGGTAAACATGATTTTATGAACAGAAAGATCTTCTTTAAATAATATCAGAAGGTTCAGAGCTCATAATCCATGTGCCAGCCCCTCAGAGAAACCTCAAGCTGCTTAAAACTGATACGATAGCTGTGTCAGTGTGACTTGGATCTGCTTTTCTTCAGTGTTCTCTTAGGTGACCTGGATGGTAAATATAAAGAGTGGGTGTATCACATTTGCCAGAGACATCAAACTGTGAGATTTGAAATGTGCTGGAGGAAAGATGAGAATCCAAAATTATTCCAACAAATTGGAAGAATTGCTAGGAAAAGAACTGGGTGAAATTCAGTAGGGATAAATGTGAGGTACTACAATAAGGCAGGAATAATCAACTGCATAAGCACGAGACAGAAGTAAATTACGAGCTTGCAACTCTGCAGAAAAGGATTCGAGTGTTATGATAGATCACAAGCTGAACATGAGTCAATGTCATGCTGTTGAAATGAAGACAAACATCTTGCTAGGATGTATAAAAGACATATAGCCTGGAAGACACGTGAAGCAATCCTCCTGCTCTGTTGAGCATTGCTAAAGCCTCAGCTTGGAAGCTGTGTGAGGTTTGGGTTATTACACTTTGAGATAGGTGTGATTCATTGGAGAGTCCAGAAAAGGGCATCACAGGTCAGAAAAACATGACCTGTGAGATGATTTGAAATAACTGAAAGCATTTAGCCCAAAGACCAGAAAGCTGCAGGGGAATATTTCAGTCTTCAGACACAAAATAGAGGAGGGAATGATCGTTTCCTTGGGCTTATGGTAAATGGAGCAGAAAGCAAGAAGGAGCAGAAAGAAAGATTATTTTAGAATGCAGGAATAATTTTCTAGGACATAAGATAATAAAAACTGTTGAATATTTGGTCTGGAGAGGTTGTAAAGAGTAAGTTAGACAATTATAAGAGTAAATTAGACAATTACCTGTGAAGAATGAAATTAGGCTAGATGTGTCATGGGAATGCACCTTGAACTATCTGACATCTGAAATTCTCTTCTAGACCATACGTCTATCATTTCATGAAGGCAACATCCTCATTTCATGTAAATGAAATAAAAGCTGTCTGCTGGCCCTGTTTTGGTCTTTTTCTGTTATCCAGGGGTAGCACAGCACCAAGAACTTAGTGTAGCTCTTTCTAAAGAGAGCCTGAAAGAAAAGCAAAAGCTTAGTAGAAGATGGTTAAAAAAGGTCTCTCTTTTAGGAGAAGACATAGAGAACAGGACATTCTGCTTGGCTGAGTCTATAAATGCTGAAAACAATTATATGGAAGAAGAAAAATGAATGAGGATTAGCAGTTAGGAAAATGATCTGAGCTGAAAATACAAAATCTTCTAGTATTTTACTCCTTAAATGACTGTAGTCCAAAAATACCTTTTTTTAGAGATAAAGTGAAATAAAATACTGAAATCAAAATAGGATTAAAATAAAGCATAGTCTACAACTGATGTTTTTAGGCATTTCTCCAGGAAGAGAAAACCTAGGCCCTGTAGTATTCATGGTATAGCATATATTGTTTAATATAAATGGAACAGACAGTCCCCTGTGCATAGTGAAAAAGTGATGGATCTCTGTGAGGAGACAGGTAGAAATGAGAGCAGTAATCATTTCTTTTGGATGCTGCAGTGGAAAGCTGCACATAAGATCCTGAACAGAGCACATTTTGAGTCCAACCAAAGAAATATCCTTTAAAGGGAGAAGGATTTTCCTCTCTCCCCAAGCTTTAGATCTATCCACGCAGGCAAAAGGAAAAGGTCTTGGAGAAGCTAAAGACATACTGGGAGGAGTGGAAGTGGGTTTTATACCAACAGTAACGGGATTTTTTTTCTTTGGAAACAGGTACTCTGGGATTGCAAAGCTGCAAAGCAACTGTTAGAAAGAATCTGTTTTGAATGAACAGTACAAAGAGAAAATGAAGAATCAGGCTGTGATTTTTAGAAGGCTGCTTTCATGGAGCTATTGCTCAGCGATCTGTTGTGTATTAACATTATAATCTGGTGTCATTTAAACACTCGTACACTGGAATTACCCATAAATACATGGAAATCCTCATACTTTGATTTACTCTGAGACATGTGAGCACAAACTGTGACACTATATAAGCTCTGATTGTTTTTTTTTCCCTGCCCACATCTTCCATTGCTGCTTGAACACTTTAGGAAAAGAAACAATTTGCTTGGAAAGCTGGTGCCCCAGATATTCTAAAGTAAATTCACATCCCCTCCACCCAGTGCTTCACATTAGCTTGTATTTCTTTGACGGAGTTCGATTGCTCCTTCTCCCATCCTTCTCTTTGCTTTCTTTACTTATCATATGAGTGTATGAAACTCAGCTTTTATTTGGGAGACAGGGCATCTAAAAGAAGGCTTACTGTGACCCAGTGCTAAAGAAGGTTCAGATTTGGAACAACATGGTTCTGGAAGGAGATAATGTAAAAAAAGCTCTCCCTTTTACTAGTGGGAAGAAGCAACAAGATGGAGGGTTGTTCTCTAGGAAACTTGGGAGGAAATGCGAGGCAGCCTAGGCAGAAAACTACTGAAGATGCTGGAGGGGATTCTGTAGATATTCATCTCCTTTTGGAAGCTGTTGATAATTGTCTTGAAAAGGAAAGGTGTTTGAAAGAAGTAGCCAGAAGGAAGGTATTTGAGTAGAGGGAGCACTGGTTTGAAATATAAACCGAATGTGAACGTTAAGGTGCCTGGCTGAAATTTGTCGGTGTGGCTGTGAGGAAATTGTGTAGGCTACTGCAAATGGCACTTCTGTCAGTGTGAGCTGCATATTTAATGCAATGTAATGATATCTAAGCCTGCTTTAAAAAAAGCATCTTCACGGTAGTGTTCAGAGCAGCTGTATCCTTCATTTCTTCTTTTTTCTTCATTTCTGTTATGTCCAGCTAGAGTCTAAAAGTCCCATAAATCCTGCCAGTGGGTTCCTGCACTCATCACTTCAATATGTTGGAAAAATTCTGTTCCTATAAGCAAAAATCAGAGGCAGCAGCTTCAAGCTGTCAAAGGCAATTTTGCCTAGGAGGAAACTGGCTGGTCACGCAGATGAGCTTGAAATCTGTGAACACTTGACAGGCTCTGAGCAGTTTCTCACTGTGAATGAGGAGCTGATGAGTGAAGAGCAGTGTCCAGCAGCGCTTTTTGATGGTAATGCCAGAGCCTTTTACCAGCAGCTTCCCAGTGCAGATGGAGTTTTACAGAAATAGTCACACGAGGATTTCTACTGCCATTATGAGGGGGCTGGAGGTTTTTTCAGTATTGGAAACAATATAGAGCCAGAAAGCAGATACGGGAAAACTCTGCAAAACTGTGTGTGCATGGAGGAGAAGCAAGTGCTTCTTTCTGTCCCCCCAGCCAGGGCAGTAGATTCTGCACTAGGGAGAGCATCACCTCTCTGTCAGATTGTCACAGAAAAATCCAAGTTCAAAAGCACAGCTGTGAAACCTTGATTTGTACAGGGCTTAAAGGAGGCTAAAAAATTGCATGAGCCCAGGTTCCAACTGCTATAGGCATTCCTTAGAAAGGTCTCATTACAAGGGATTTGTCAGGAAAGACCACTGCACATTGATGATTGTGAAGGGTCAGACTTAACAAACACGGAGGTTAGACTAGACGGTCTCCAGAGGTCCCTTTCAACCCTACCAATTCTGTGATCCTGTGACAATGAATAACTTTGCTAACTTACTTTTCTACCTTTAACAGTGTATCTGTAGACATAAAAGAAAGCATGCCACTGGGATGACAATTTGCTGTGTCTGATTCGTGACAAGCAATCAATATTGAAGAGCACTATTTATATTGCAGAATTTCATTGTTAATTGAGAACTTAATGTATCACCCAGAGGAAGTCTGGGTCTCAAGAGACTGGTGACAAATATTGGGGTGGTCACATACAATGATTATTCTTTGTATGATTGTTTCTTGATCTGTCTACCAACTCATATTGTCCGGCAATCATAGAATCATAGAATAGTTAGGGTTGGAAAGGACCTTAAGATTATCCAGTTCCAACCCCCCAGCCATGGGCAGGGATGCCTCACACTAAACCATCTCACCCAAGGCTCTGTCCAGCCTGGACTTAAACACTGCCAGGGATGGAGGATTCACAGCTTCCCTGGGCAACCCATTCCAGTGCCTCATCACCCTCACAGTAAAGAACTTCTTCCTTAGATCCAATCTAAACTTCCCCTGTTGAAGTTTTAACCCGCTACTCCTTGTCCTGTCACTACAGTCCCTAATGAAGAGTTCCTCTCCAGCATCCTTATAGGCCCCCTTCAGATACTGGAAGGCTGCTATGAGGTCTCCACGCAGCCTTCTCTTCTCAGGCTGAACAGCCCCAACTTTCTCAGCCTACCTTCATACAGGAGGTGCTCCAGTCCCCTGATCATTCTTGTGGCCCTCCTCTGGACTTGTTCCAACAGCTCCATGTCCTTTTTATGTTGAGGACACCAGAACTGCACACAATACTCCAGGTGAGGTCTCGCAAGAGCAGAGTAGAGGGGCAGGATCACCTCCTTTGACCTGCTGGTCACGCTCCTTTTGATGCAGCCCAGGATACGGTTGGCTTTCTGGGCTGCAAGCACACACTGAAGCCGGCTCATGTTCATTTTCTCATCAACCAACACCCCCAAGTCCTTCTCCACAGGGCTGCTCTGAATCTCTTCTCTGCCCAACCTGATTGGACAATTAAAGGACAGGACCAGAAAAAAGACTCATTAGTTTATGTGGAGTTTGACACCTTCCTTTCCCCAGAGAGAGATTGGCAGAGTTTTCATTCTGGAATAATACTGGCCTCTGCTTTGGTGCTGAGTGCATGATGCTTGTTTCTCCCCAGTTCTCCAGCTCCAGGCCTGTGTTCTGACCCAGAAAGAGGAGGAGTAGAAAGGAAGATGTCAAAGCAGAGACAGAAGATGCACAGATCTTAATGCCTTTAATCACCTTCTTCCCTAAAGCAGAGCTCAGTGAATTTCCAAATTGAGATGTTGCAGCATGTTGGCAGTGTAGAGCAGCACTGCAGTGCAATTCACAGTGTTCTCTGAACATCTTCACAGTAATAAAACAGCAGGACATGAAAAGAAATTAATGTGATTTTTTGGGTGAGTGTGGTGGCAGGTGTTAAAAGACAGCATGCCTTCCTGCCTTACCTGTCAAGACGAAAACAAAACCCCCAATGAAAGCAGCATTCCTGTAGGGAAATGCCCCAGTACCAATAGAGGTTTTATTCCGATGGATTCACAAAGCCTACTGTCAGGAATACCAGTCAATAGCAAGTGACATTTTCTGAGTATGTTGTAGTGCAGCCTTTGATGGGCAAAAAGACCAAAGCAATTATGTCTCCATTGAAAAAACATAATGTTACAAGTTGATCTGTCGAGCAAAGGGGGCTGAATCTCACCCTTTCTGCAGATTTTCTGTTAACTGCAGGTAATCAAGAGGGGGACCAGAGATACCCAACTTGTGAACATCTTTGGTTGCACTCCTCAATCAACTCTTAGTGAGCTCAGACATGACTCGCAAATGAAAATGTTTGTACTCCCAGCTGGCATTCAGCTATCCATTAATCCCCTTAGGGGATGACTACTGGACTCCACAGGCTTATGCTTGTGATTTGATGATCAACAAGCAAGAACCAGCATATCCCCTCTGTCTTTTACCCAGGTTGGTAATGCAGCAGGTCTTAGAGTAATGACTGGAGGGCAGCATTCCAGAGAGTGGGGGAACGGGTTAGAAGCAACAACTGCAGGCACAGACTTCCAAGGAAGGTGAGAATTATGCGACCACTCAGGTGAGAGAGGGGAAGAGTAGGTGTGGATATGCAGCTAGAGAAGAAAACAGACATGAAAGATATAAACTTTGTTCCTTTTTCTTTATTAGGACCTTATGTAACAGTTAAATAGAACTCATACATTGGCTCATAAAAAGTGCAGGAGCACAGATTCAGAGAAAGGAAATTGAGGATATAAAGCTATTTACAGAGAAGACAATGGACACACTTTCAGAGTACACCACAAGTTCCATTACCTCTTATAAGATCTCCACAATCATGTGTAAAACAGTCTTCGACAGGACCAAAGTTGCAATTCCTGTAATGTACCTGTAATGTATAGACAGTCAAAATGACTTTCCCATTTAGTGCACCTTCATGGGTGTGAGGTTCCACAGATTCCTATGAATTCCTTGACAAAACTACTTTAAACTGATGTTTTCATTCTTAATGAGGGGATGGAAGGAGAACATGAAAGGATCACTGCAGGATATTTCCCAACTGATTGTGCTGTATCTGACAGGTCTGCTGAACAACTGGACATGTGAATGGCAGTATGGAACAGGGAGGAAAGGCAGTATAGCCTGTGTTTAACTGGAACACTTACTCTCATCCTGGTGAAATTTCCTTCAATGTCTATAAGTATTCATTACAACTAAGGATTAAAAGAAAACTGACAACTAGGGCATCGACTCTGAAAACAGCATAAGAACTTTCTTATCTAGTCTGCATGGTTGAAGGATGGAAATATTCATTCAGCTGCATTAAAGGAAGCTGCTGCCTAGATACATAAAGTATGGTTTTAAAAAACCCCAACCAACCAAGAACTACCTATACTGTAGATACCTACCTAGAGTAAATACTGTGAATAACTACCAATAGTCTCTGAAGTGTTGCTAGACTTTCATTTTTTTAGCAGAAGGATTAGGGAATATCCTGAGATCTAAATTTCCCTTCACTGGAAGGAAGCGGGGTAGAAAAAATGAGCTACAGTATGTAACAATGAAACAGAAAGAATAAAGGGGTTAGAACCTGAGCTGATTCCAGAGTAGTGATTCTAGCGTCTTTCTGCCAACCTGTTGTTTCCATTGTCACTCACAGCTCAGTTCACACTACTGACTATAATGCAGAGATGTATTTGGGGAAAAAAAACACGTCCCTAAGGATGTGAGCTACACCATCACTTCAGGAAAACCTAAGAACAAGCTTGTGTTCAGTGGGGCTGTCTAGACAGCCTTTTCATTCTTTACCAGCCCTTTAAAGTCCCCATGCTTCACCTGCTCTTGGGAAAAAATCTTTATCTTTTTCCTGCCCAAACTCTTACTGAAAGAGAAAAACTGCATGAGTAGCCTGTGATGCCGAACCCATCTGCATACTCCTTAGGCTCCCAGTTTTTGTGTCCAACCCTGCTTACATCTGCAAACACTTCTAAACTTTCTCCCTCATTGACTCTTAATAGAGTCTCACATGATCTGTATAGCCATTACCATCCTCTTCACATTCTCCTTTTGTGCTACTGTGGTATTCGTGTTACTGTGGTACTTTGTGTACTGTGATACAACTGAATCTCAGTTATTGATTCCAGCTGATCAGAAATGAACTATATCATAATGAAATGGTATTGTTTTATTTGCTGACTCTTTCATTTTAGCACCTTTAGTCCTGCAGGGCTTGTTGGGTTTTCTTTTTCCCCAGACTTTATAATAGGAAAGTAAAAATAAGAAACCTTATGCTACATTTGCTTGTTATTACCCATGTCTCTATCTGATGTCTTCTAGGCTGTAAGCATCTTTTAAAAGCTCCTCTACAGAGCCCAGCAATGTGCAGTTCAGCAGCCTACCAGCTTCTTTGCAGACTGCCATAGTTTAAATGTCTTAAGGCAGGTGAAAATTTTAAAATTAATTCACCCCTGTAATTAATTGTTATTAATTTTAAACCAATAATTTCCCATTTGCCTTTGGAATAGCCTGAATTGCGCTGCTTGTGCTCAGCATCCTTCCTCCGAAGGTGTCTGTCACTCCAGTAGGTCTGTTGCTGGGGCTGTCTGTCTGGCAGTGTCCTGCACTTCCTATGGTTTTACCTGCACAGCCAAAACAAAAATACCCCAGGACTTCTGTGAATAAGTCCTCCTGCTACATGGCTTCCAGCCCCGCCACTCAGAACAATGAAAGTGCTCTCTGATCCATTCTCTGTGCCTTTCTCTTTAGAGCTAGCTTTTTCACTGACCAGCCTGCCTTTTGGGCCTCTGTCTCTGTCTTGAGATCCTTATGGCATATGCTGCCAAAGTGTCAGTTACTTTCTTTTACCTGTCAAAATACCTCCTGGTAATCCAGGCCAAACTGTCTCTGTTAATCCCTTATGCCAGTGTAATTTGCCTTCTGGTGCAGCAGTGTGGTTCCTCCGGAGAGATAGGATGCTTCAACAAAGCCTTGTTCCACAGGCTCAGCATCTCTTGTGCACAGCAGGAGAAAGAAATGCACATATAAATCAGGCTAAAAAAGGAAATTAGGTTGGGGGTGGGAAAAGGGATGGTTTAACTTTGACATTACTGTAACTGAATCCATGCAAAAATTCCTGCTTTTGAAATGGTCTCTGTTTTATGTCTAAAGGTAACTGTGTTAAACACTGCACAGCAACAGACTTCTGGCTTTCTGAAGCTGTGATGTACAGTCTTCTCTGGCCTCTGCTTTCACAAAACACATTTATTGCTGAAATTCCCAGCAATGGCTAGCACTTTTCACTACTTATTTCAGGTGTGATTTCACTGACAGCTTATCAACAGTTGGTTTAACTGCATGCGAAGAACACCTTTCTAGTATTAAACGCATTTTATGAGCCACAGTTTAAACTCAAAATTCCTAGCAATGTTTCCTGTTCTTGCTCAGTATTAGAGCATGCTTCTTTGCTCTGCAGTCTTGTTTTCTTGAGGAGTTCGTACGTGGTGGAGAGTTGGACATGTGCAATTTGCTCATTTAGAAAAGGATGTAAAAAATTCTATTACATATTAAAGCATTAGTCTGTTAGAATAACTCTTTTCTCCCATGTAGGGTTTATTCATTCATCTTCTCTACTAAAACACCACTTTGACTAAATCAATGTATTTTTTAACACACACAGTAGCCAAAACAGAAGATGCGGTGTGTCAGCTTGGCACTTCATCTGTGCATAACAGATTTCCTTCAATGATGCTACAGGAAGAAAAATCTTAATGTCAGAACCATTGTGTTTCCATTTTGATCAGTGAATATACATCCTGCCATGTGTCATCATTTTAGCTTAAACAGAGTTGTTAGAGCTTCAGTTGAAATACAGCAGGTTTAATTAATAGTCTGAAGTGCAGGCGAACATTAGAGGTTTGTGCCAGAATTAAGCCTCTCCATTTCCTTTGCCTGATTATGGTTGGAGTTGAGGCACTTCAAAAGATTTTTATCTCTCCACAGATCTTTGAGTTCACAGAAGCTGGTTTATTATGTTAAAGGACTGCCTTGGCTTAAGAAAACATTTTACATTAAGTACTTTCTATATTAATACCATACAGTTCTGTCATTCAAAGTATGGCTTAGTTTCCAAAAAGCACTCTAAACACTTCAGACAATGTTTTACCTCTCAGGACTGTTCCAGAGTTCAAAAACCCCACATTCATCAAAAGCAGAGAGCAGACACATCTGCACATGAATCCCTCATTTTGTCACACAGTCTCTTTATACAGATTGTGCTTTTGAGGATCTGCTACAATTAATTTCTGCTTGATGTTGGAAGAAGTGGTGCATTCGCATCATTATCTGATGCTTTCAATCTGTACCGGATGAGTGGAACAGGCAGTATGTGGTATCTGGGGAAAAAAGTCTTGCTAACTGTAGTCCAAGAAAGCTGTTCATTACACAGGCTTTCACTGATTCAAATAATAGAAACATCTGCAGCTGTCCTTAAATATTAGAGTTAGAGCTAGGAAGAGCAGGGCTTTGCTCTGGCAGCTTACAGGATTCTAAGAACTGTTACTAACAGTTCATCCAACTGCACTGCTTCGCTTCTGTTTCATACTTCATTCTTCTGGGTAAAGCTCCCACTGAAATTAAAGAACTCTTGCCTAAGGTAGGACTAGGGAATCTAGCTCATTAATATTTTGGAACAAAAAGAAAACCCCTGTGAGTTTTGCAGGAAGATCTGGCCTACAAGTGCAGAAATGGGGTGACCTTTCTGTTATTGAAAGGCCTTTTGTAAACCCATGGATTTCAGTAGAAGAGTAAAGGTCTTTCCACTGGTGGATTGATTGTGTTCCAGGACAGAAAAACCACCTCCAGCAAGCACAACGCTATTAAAGTTTCCTGGGTCATGCATATGGTGAATTCTTCCTCTTTCTTTTCAAAATAGGTTTGCAACTCGTGTTCTGCTATGTCAGTTGCTGACATTTTAGCCCCTTCTTTTCAGGTCATAAATTTAATATCAGTGCATTTGAGAGCTGTTTACCTCCATTACGTGTTTTGTGCCCTCTATTCCAAAATTGGTTCCTTGACTTCTTCCCTATGGGCTGCTGTCCCTGTTGGTACTGCCTAGTATAAAGGCAGTAACATACTTTGTTTGTCCCTTGGGTCTGCTTAGCTTCAGTGCATCCTTCTGTGGTGTTAGAACAATAAGAAATGGTAAGCTAGGGGTCAAAGGGTCCTGATTCATACATAAATGTAATAAGAATAACACAGTTGTGTTATTATGTATGGCAATGTGTGGCCCATGCTGAAGACCCACTTTTCACCTCTAACCTGCGTCTTTCACCTCACTCTGAAGTTTCAACACTTATGCCATAGCATGAACTGAGTGCTGATCCCACAGTGTCCATGGCAAGCCTCGCATTCCTGGTGCTCTCTTCCCTGCTGGAAGAAAGCTATTTCAGTAAAAGACTTGAGCATCAGAAGCGTTTGCAGGGGCAGCAAGAAAGCATTTTGCAAGCTTTATCTTTCAGACTTAATGCACTAATACCCAAGTCCAAGAGTTGTCATGAGCTGCCTCTTGTTTATGGTAGCCCTGTGCTAGCTGAGTCTTCCTAATGACTGGCAAATTATTCTTAGGCTAGTTTACTGTGAAAGGCAGTTCTTAGATACTTTCTGAATTATTTAAAAAAGATAAAGAATTTAAATAGTCCTGAAAGTGGTGAGTGGGAGCTGTCAAGGAAACAACTTGCTAATGGAAGAACATCGTACTGCCTTATTTAAATGACTTGCCAGTAAGTTACTGGGAAGAATTGATAAATAAGAGAATGCAGCAGCAGAGAGTCTTGTAACTGAGTGACCCAACTTTTATTAAATGACCTTATTACAGAGAAACTAGCTTTAGCACAGAAACAAGGATAGTGGTCATTTGAAGAAACATAAGGCCAGATTCACTACAGAGCTTATTAACTCTTCCTTGGTTTTAAACTCTTTTTGTGCTTTTTTTTGGCCTGCGGTGATGTGCTTGCAGTATATTCACTGATTGCGGGATACACTGAGAGCTGTGGAGCACAGGCAGTGCTTTAGAACCAGGCTTGATACTGTGGCTAAAAATGCAAATGCCAAATCCTTTCTTGTCTTTTCTTGCCTCAAGAGTGTGCAGCCATGTCACAGTCATCCTGGTTCTCCATGCAGCCACACCACTGTGATCACTGGAATAGCAATGGATGAGTATGAATCAGTAACATCTAATAGCCCTTATAAGTTTGCCTTTAGGGCTAGGTTTTCTGTGCTGGAAGCTGAAATGAGCCTGCTGTGCTAAATGTAGCACTCTGCTCTCTGTAAAAACAATACTGCTGAACCAGAGGCTGAGCTCGCAATGTGACAGTTTGGGGTTTAGTTCTTGGTGAGATGTTCAGGCCTTTTAGTATTGCTTAAATGGCAGCAATAAATAGCCAAATGCTCTACTGACATGGGAAGAGAGGGAGTCTTTGCCCTGAGGAGCACACAAGCTAAATGGCCAAGTGAGGGAAAATAAAGACAGCATGGAAGCAGACACATGGCAATTATCTGTGGCTTAATAGTTCTATTGAAAATGCTCTCTTAAATTAATTTCTGTGTGAAAGATAAGTCTGTCAGACCTGTTGTTAGCTGGTTTGTCCCATGCAAGTGTCATGACTAGGGTTAGTAGGAAGCAAATTTTCAATTGTGAGAAGGCAGTAGCTATAGGAATCAGTTATAGAATCAAGAATCATGATTCAGTAGGTCTCTATTCTGACCTGCTGAAAGCAGGGCCAACACTGAATGCAGACCACATTGCTCAAAGCTTAATAAATACTGGTCCTGAAAACTCCAAAGCATGAAGATTTCACAATCTCTCTGGGCAGAGTGTTCCATTATTAATTGCCCTCAGCATCAAATTATTTTGCTATTTCTGGTCTGAACCAGAGCCCTTTGTATTTTAGGACCATTCTCTGTTACTCTCTCACCATGCACATCAGCAATGAACTGAGCTCTGTCATCTCAGTAACCTCTTCATAGGTACTGGAATTCTACTAGTAGATCCACCCAAAGCTTTCCTTTCTCCAGGTTAAACAAGCCCAGTTCCTTCAGCCTTTCCTCATACGGCAGGTGCTCCAGACCTCAGTCATCTTGGATAGTCTCTTCGGGAGTTTGCACTCTTCAATCACTGCCTTTGATTACCAGCTACATTCTGCTGATACAGCCCAGTGCTCTGTTAGCCTTCATCACTTGTAGGGCACAGCACTAAGTCAGGCACAAATTATTGTTCTCCAGAACTTCCACATCCTTTTCAGTAACATTGCTTCCCAGTGTTAATCACCAGCTTGTACCAACACACGTGGTTAATCCACCCTAGGTACAGGGGTTTGCATTCATCCATGCTGAATTTCCATTCACCCTGTTCTTCCAGCCTGCCTAGGTCCCTCTGAATAGCAGCTGTGACTTCAAGTGTATTGACAAACCCTCTGTTTTAGGGCTGTCTGCAATGTTGATGAGTGGGCATTCTGTTTCCTCCAGGTCATTGCCAAAAAATACTGAAGAGGATGAAACATTAGCCCTTGAGCCCATCAACCCAGCCGGTTTCTCACCTATTTAGCAGTCCAGTTATCTAGATTGTAACATCACAACTTGGATACAGGAATGCTCTGGGAGACTGTAACAAAAGCCTTGCTAAAAGGTGGGTGACATCCACTTGTCTATTCTCACAAGAAGGCAATCAGCTTTATTAGACACAATCTATCCTAAGTTGATCGATGCACACTAGATGTCACGTCCTTTGCCTAGAAATATATTCCAAGAAGTAGGGTCCATGAGTTCCCCAGGGAACAAGGTGAGGGGCTGACTGGCCAGCTGGCCTGTATTTCCACAAGTCATCTCACTTGTCCTTTCTGAAGATGAGTGCAACATTTGCCTTTCTCCTGTCACCAGGTACCTCCTTTGATCTCCATGACCTTTCAAAGATGGAGAGTGGCCTCCATATGACATGAGTCAACTGTCTCAGCACCCTTCAGTGCAGCCCAAGGGGTCTCACAGATGTTCAGGAGAAGCAGGTTAAGTCAGGAAAAAGAAATCTGGGGCATGGAGGAAAATACTGAGATATTTGTGAGTGAAGTAATCTAATGCAAAATTGGCACATGGATGAATAGTTCTTTTTGTCTTTGCTAATGTGTCCCTTTCATGTAATTAAGTGAGAATCTAATTAGTTCTTGAGTTCATATCTATTGGAGCTGCATTTCGATTTTATTCCCAAGCGTGAAAGAGCAGGGACTTTAGGTCAAGCTGGATTCATGTTGGCTTGATGAGTGATTCTAGGTATCAGATCTTGTCAAAAGAGGACATCATTACCACCTCACAGTCTATGTGGATTCCATCGGCTTTACTTTATTCCTAGCCCAACCCATCTGATTCAGGTTTTTACCCATTTATCCTTTTTAATTCAGGATTTGCCTTCACCCCTCCTCCCAATGAGTAGCACGTTTTGCTCCTGTTCTGCTGGTCTGTGGATTCATTGTTTGCAGGCTGGCAAGCCCCCAGTTCTGGGGTGACAGATGGAGCAGACTGCAAACCAGGCAGTTGCCTCCCAGCCTGAATGATATTTTAATAAGCACAGAGAGGTGACAGGAAGAGGAGCTTCTCACTGGAATGACTGGCAGGTTTGTTTTCATCCTGAAAGCACTAATAGAGGATTTTGGCCTCAGTCCAGAAACAAAAAAAATCCCAGAAACTGGAAGCAGAAAATCCCATTAGCTTCTTATTTACCCCTCTGTTTTAAGGGTCAAAGTTTCTTCTTTCTGGTCTATTCTCCAGATACAGATAGTTCCCGTTTGGGGGATTTTAGCTCTCTCAGGGATTCTATACTTCAAGAGACTTGCCATGTATTTATCTTTTCTTTTCCTTCTTTTTTTTTCCCATTTCATTCATTTTCTCCATTGTCTTCTTTCCTTCCTTCCCTAAACATTCTCTTTTCTTCTGGTTTCTTTACACTCTTCACAGTGTAAATCTTTGCAGATTCATGGTAAAGTCTGCCTGAATAATGGGCCCTACCAATTTACTTGGCTTCCAGCTTCCACATCCTATGAAAACAGCCAGTGCAGTGCTAGGCAATGGCATCTGCATGGGAATCTCTAGAGCATATGTCTTCTCCTCCTGCCCTTCAGCTGTATCTCAGTTGTATAATAGAGGGTCTGTGTAGGGCTTTGTTTCATCCTTGGTCTTATGAATAAAAGCACTACAAAAAGAAGCTTTGGCAAAGCCCCAGCACACTCTGAGATCCCTCTGCATTGTGAGCAGCACAGTGTTTTGCAGACAAGCTGTAGGATAGCTAGGCTTTCAAATGAGAAGATTGTTTTTCTTCCTACAAGTACAGGGAATAAAGGTCCAGCTCTTGCTAGGAAAATATCAGAACGGTGCTTGGATCTGAACTGAGGTATGGTCCTACACACTGATCAGGGAATGCACAGGAATCTTCCTCAGTATCTGGACATAGAACTTCACGTTGTTTATCAAACTTCAGGTCTGGGTTTAAACTGGAGAATGAGCTTTAAATTAATGGGATTCCTGATAAAATATGCTTCTTTTTCCTTTCAGATACAATGATGGCACTGAAGGTCCAGGTTCTCTTTGGCTTCCTTTGCTGCATGATTTTTCTGCCTACAGATGGCTTCCCAGCAGACACCAGTACAGAATTTCGCTCTGCCTTCTCTGTGGCCAGAACCAGCAGCATGGAAGGGAGCTCTGAGATGGTCATTACCTTCGACAAAGTGTATGTGAACATTGGCAATGACTTTGATCCCAAGTCCGGATTGTTCCGCTGTCGGATCCCTGGAGCCTACTACTTCTCCTTCACTGTTGGGAAATACCCAAAGAAGAATCTGTCGGTCATGCTGATGAGAAACAAGAATGAGGTGCAAGTGATTGTGTATGATGAACATCACCGCAAGGAACGGAAGGTAGCAAGTCAGAGCGCTATGCTGCAGCTTGACTACGGTGACACTGTTTGGCTGCGTTTACATGGAGATCCCAAGTATGCTCTTTACAGCAATGTGGGTCCCTATACAACTTTCAACGGCTACCTAATCTACCCAGACACTTCTGCCTTCTTCCAGAATGCTCTTAGCTCTCAAGAAGTAGGGCCACACCATCACACTGTTCAGCAACTTCCCAGGGAGCAGAATGAAGTTTCACAGCCACGCATGTTATCTGATCAACCAAGCAGGGAACAAGACCCCCGCTCTGCATTCTCTGTTGCCCGCTCACAGAGTCTCCTGGGGACAGATGACAAGCAAACCCAGCATGAGCCCATCACATTTGACACGGAGTTTGTGAACATTGGGAAAGATTTCAACTCCTCCACTGGCATCTTCACATGCCGTATACCCGGTGCTTACTATTTCTCCTTCACCATCGGCAAAATGCCCTTTAAGACCATGTCAGTGAAACTGATGAAGAACCACAATGAGGTGCAGGCCATGATCTATGATGACAACCACTCCAAGAGGCGCGAGATGCAGAGCCAGAGTATTATGCTGCCACTGCAATATGGGGACACGGTTTGGCTCTACAGCCACCAGCACGATGGCTATGGTGCCTACAGCAACCATGGCAAGTACATTACCTTCACAGGCTTCCTGATCTATTCAGAGGCTCAGCCAAAGCAGCTTCCAGGTTTCAGCTCAAATAATTAAGGGTCAAATAATTAATTACAGATGTGAAAGGAGCACAAGAAAAGCAAAGGTGCCATGAACTTGGGTATAGCTCCTCTTCAACTATCGTCCTCTACTTTGAGCATGCTATCATGTGTCCAGTGCTTCCCTTATGCTGCACGCTTGTTCCCTCTCTGCAGGGTCACTGCTGTGTCTGCCATTCATCCACAGAGAGGTCTTTATAGTTTGTATGTGTGTGTCCTGTGTTAGTGTTTGATTTAAGCATAAAGCATGAGGTAGTTTTCTGGGGCAGGGGTGGGCCAGTGTAGTGAAATGCCAAGGATCAAAGAACAACTGCAGTAATGTTCCTGCAGATCCCCAGCATCCGGAAAGCAAAGGATACGGTCACTTTCCTTGCATATCTGGGGAGGGAATAAATGTAACGAAAATGAATGTAATAAAAAGACAAAATATGTAAAATTTTCTCAGATTGGAATTTTTTTTACTTGTGTGCTTGTCACCAGCTGAGGTACCAGCTCAGGAGAGAAGGCAGCATGGTGATTGTACCAGCTGCAGTATGTGCTACTGAGCCAGTCTGCGTGCACACTTTTTTATCATCCATGTGTGTGAAGTGTTGGTACCTCTTACAATATTAACACAAATGTCCCAATATTTGGTGCTTTTCTTAATCTGACATCAGTTGAGTCAAGAAGCTCTTTGAGAATCTCAGCTTCCATTTAATGAAAATAATACATTTAGAAACAAACCAAGAAGTGGGCTTCTAGCTCTTGTAGTAAAGGATGAGGGCTCAAATCTACGAATGGAGCATCCTCTGAAAGCTCAGAAACAAGGTAAGTAAGAAGAATAAAATATGTATCTTTAAATCCCTTCATATTTGGGTCAGAAGCAGGCTCAGAATAATAAGTGTGATAAGCAATGTCAATGTTGACTGCTGGGGCATTATATTCCCCATAAATTAGCTCCTTGAACACAAGAACACAAGGATATGGCTGATCTGCTGTCTGCTGTACTGGTAACCTAGTGCAAACAGGATCAAAGGCACCATCAGGTGGTACTTTCAGCATCTGTATTCAGTGGTTTCTTACACAATGTGTTTGCCAAACCATAGTGCTGTGCAGAGGGACTGTGGCTCTGGAGACCCCTGGCATGTTCCCACAGGGCAGTAAGGACTGACAGCAGGATCCAGGAGGGAAGTAGGAAAGCAGGAGGCTGGAGGCTTCATCACAGTGTGACTGATGCTGTTGCCATCGAGCCAAACCCTGGTTTGTCTCCCCAAATACATAAACTGCAAAGTGCCAGGTTGGATGAGGCTTGGAGCAACCTGGTTTAATGGAACGTGTCTCTGCCATAGTAGGGAGGTTGGAACTAGATAACCTTTAAGGTCCCCTTCAACCCAAAGCATTCTATCATCTTGAGCATGCATAAAACTTATTAAACTCAAGTTTAATTTATAATCTGCTCAACACATAGCAATGCTCTTAGACTGATCCTAACAATATCCTGAATTCAAAAGGGTGTGTTTGCATCTGGGTCACCAAGCCAACCCTCTCAGCTTTTACTCACACATTCACATAGCTCAGACAATACATTCTCCAACCAGACAATATTCCTTTATTCCAGTGCCATCCCTTCTTGGCTTTTTGATGATACTCTCTGCTCAAACTGAACTCGTCTGCAGCCACTCCCTGCCTTTATCACTATGTACGTACCCTAGACACTAAAGACTGGGGGCATACATGGGAAAAGGATGAAGGGTAGTGGTTGGAGGTATGTGAAAAACAGCATAAGAATAGAAGAACATTAGGTGGGACACTGGTTTACTGGAGGTTATACTTCAAATAAAATGCTACATCCTTTGGGAAAAAAACCCAACAACAAAACGACAGCCAACCTGCTTTATGGACTGTGTAAATCTGTCTCCTCCTGTCAGAGCCCTAACCTGACCTCTAAAACTATGCTCTGTAACATCTTGCTTCCAGGCTTCTTATTCCTGCCTCGCCACTTCTCCTCTCCATCTGTTGGGCAACAATGGCTTGGAGAAAGATTAATGAAGGCAAAAGCCAGCAATTCCCACTTTGAATTTCGCACATGCCTCCTTTGCTGAGCATGGAAAGTTAAGAGTATATTGCTAGAAAGAGAATTATGGATGCCATCACCTAAGCACGTGCAATGAATGTGCAAAATTAATGTACCTACAATGGCAGCAGGAAACCTAGTAGAAACAAACAAAAAAAATCAAACCCCTTATTATGTTTATTTAATTCCACATTGCAGTGTGTTAGACAGAGAAAAGTTAATGATCTCTTTCTATAAAATGATTGTATTTCTCATTTTGAGGATGGAAATCACATATTTATTATGTTCGGCTTGTAAAATGCCATAGCTGTACAAAATAAACTTCATAGAAGAGGTAAAATCTGCTCCAGAAATAACTAGGTCACAATCCTCAGGAATTTAAATGAGCCCTAAGGAAGTATATTCCAGATATATTCCCAATAACTGACACAAAGCAGACTACATGTGTAAATATGATATGCAAATGCTAGAATGCTTCACGGAATACATATATTTTCAGGTTTCTTTTTAAATAAAATTGAATAGTTGAGATGGGAAATTATTATGGACACATAAAATGTGATGCCACATGGGCAGAAAGTGGAAATTAAATAGGTGACCTATATCATGAAACACAACAAAATCTGCTTTGCTGGTTAAAAGAAAGGAGAAAAGATGCTGTATTTGGCTGAGACCACAGCAGGAATATAAAGAGGCTGAACTGACTGATCTGAAATGAAGTCAGCTAGGACAGGAGTGTGACTTCCTGGAAAAACACTGCCAGGGCACCTCTCCAGTAAGCATCAGAGATGAAGACAGATAACACATCTGAATAGCACTGCCCCCTTCAGCACAGCCCACTCAAACCCAAAACACAAGCAGAACAAAAGCAAAAAGGAGTGAAATGCACTTTAGAAGGAGAGAGTGAAATGTACTTTATGGTTTTGTCCTATTTAACTTAAAATTAAAAGCTTGTGCAGAAATCCTTTTAGAGTTGGCAGCGCATCGCAGAGAGCAGGACAAAAAGGTATGGTGTATTTGCACAAAGTCCTGAATAATGTGGAAACCAACATAACCAAGGATGCAGCTGAAGTCAGGTGTGTCCTTTCCTATGGTAGTTTCCTTTACTAAGTGTTTCTCTTGGTCCTGGCCAGGTTAGAGCGATAGAGATGTTTCAGGGATGCTAAATGAGAAGGCTTCTCCTTCCAGGGCCAGGAAGCCAGGAGCAGGGTGGTATTTGCAGGGCAGAGCCCCTTGCACAGGTCACGAAAGATTTCATCCACCAGCTGAGAGAAAAAACGAATCCAGAGATTTTTATCCAGACCCTGCGTGGAGCGAACCTGATAGGCGCAGTAAACACTGGTGAAAAGCAGGCGGTCAAACCCCACTGGAGGCAAGGGGGTATCAGTCAGTGAATAGTAGCTCAGGTGCTGCTCAATCTCTGCCGGTGTTTTGGGAACTTCCTCCTCTAAAACATGCATGAACCACCGTGCCGGGCGCAGGGAGGCCAGCTCTTCATCCCGCAGCCGGACTGTCCCATTGGCCTGAACATCCAGCCCTCCCCACAGCATCTGGAAGAGAAGAGCAGCACGTGAAGCCCAGCACAAACCCTCCGCCAGTTATAACCCAGCTGTAAAGCCATCTGCAACGCTGCTAAATCTCAGGCCACACCGACAGGCGGCTGCTCCCTGACTCGCTGCCCACGGCCCGCCTCATCCCACTCCATGTCCTTCTCTGCCAGCCCCACACCCTTTTTCTGACCGCCCCACACTTCAGTGTCCCTGTGGGACCCAATCAGCTCTCTCCCGCCCTGCCGCATCTCCTGATGTATTCCCACCCACAGCAGCTCCCAAGCACAGCTGCCTTGGGAGGGGGGCTTGGCCACTTGGGGAAGTCACCCATCCCATGGGGATGGTCCTTGTCCCACCCCAGAGGTTTGAGGTGCCATGGAGGGGATAAGAGCCCCCCTCAGCTGCACCCCACAATGGAAGGGAACACAAACGCATTAGGGCATCACTGAGGTGTTCTCCAGGCATTCCCGAAATCCAGGAGGGATGAGAACAAGCAGAACGTGTGAGTTTTTACATACAGGAAGGTGGGACCATGGGCACTAACAGTGCCATGGCCCAGGGGCCCCCCACCCCGGAGACCTCTAACACGATGTCCGCATCCTCTGGGCTGCGATGGGGAGTGTTGGCGCCGGCACCATCCCTGCTGTAAGGATGTTCATCTGGAAGACATCAGGCAGAGTTTGGTAGCGCACGATCAAGGCCCTTCCTGTTTATGTTTGTCATTTGGTTCGCAATAACATCTTCAATGTTTCTGAGCTGTCACTCACAGCTTGCCAAACATGACAGATGCTGACCATGGGATTTTGATAAGCAAAACAAGCTTTTTAAGAGAAAAAAAACACACTTCTTTTAGGACAAGCAGAAGTGTTTAAGGGAGGCAAGTGTAACTTTTGGATATGACAGCCCTTAATCCTGCCAACAGAGCTAAGGCAATGGCAGCAAAGGAATTTGCTTTGACAGGCAGGAAGGAAGCTTTCACACTGAGAATGGGTGGGTTTTGAACTGATGGGGCTTGGTTGCTTGGCAGCTTTTGCTGGAGAAAGCAACACTTCCCAATGGAAGGAGGGTGCTGGGAGGATCCTCAACCTGCTGGTGGAGACATACCCTGATGCTTATCCTGGTTTTATACTTCCCTGAGCATCTGCTGCCAGCACAGGCAAAGTGTGGGGGGCAAAGAAACCTGGTCAGATGCATTATGGCTCTTATGTCCAGATAATTCCTTGCTGGGCCACCCCACATCATTTAAAAGGGGAAAAAATATACAAGGCGAGAGCAATGGGGGTTTACTAATATGAAAGTTACGTTAATCCTAAGAATTCTTAAGTTTTCATCAAATAACACTTTTAGTGCTTTAGCTTTTGCATTTATTTTGCCTTTATTATTTCCTTCTTGGTGAAAAAGGAGACACAAGCAGCCTCAGTCCAGGACTGTGACAGGGAGGCTGCATCCCCTCCCTTCTCTGTTGCTCAGCATAGTAATGTAGCCAAGACCCTACAGACTCATCCTTAAGGTCAAGAAACATGAAATGGAAGAGGCTCATATAAAATATAAGCTGTCAGACACCTTTTTTAAAAATATTTTTGTATGGATTAAAGCTTTTTTATATAAAAAAGAGGGATAGTTTATATGGAAGACTGCAGAGTTAAGGTCAGCAGGTGCTTATAGAGAGCAGAAAAATCACTGAACACCATGTGTGTGTGATGACCACTAACAAACTGCACTTCCAACTTTCCACCCTTGATTAAAGCTTACCAGGGAGATGCACAAGCTGCCTGAAGAAGCGCACTGCCACCCCCAGAGCTGCAGAGATTTGTTTCTCTGCACAGCTGCAGGCTCCCTGATCCAAGCCAGCCGTGGCTTTGGAATGCAAGCAGAGATGTAGCTGCTCTTTCCTACTCCTCCGTGGATGAGCCAGGAAGGCTTTTAGCTCAGGTAAAAATACTGCATCATCTGATTCTTTCTTTGCAGGGCTTCTCTCTGCTAACTGATCCTCTAGGTTCACAGATCTCTCTATTGAATCCTCTACATACAATTGGATTCAAAGTCAGTGTATTTGGTGACTAGCTGCCAAAATGCTGTTCTTAGTAACGGTCTCGTCAGTATGTGCACTGTTAGATCCCTGAGTAGAGCAAAACAAACATCAAACAAATCATAACAAATAATGTATTGAAATAATAACATAAATATCCTCTGGAGATGGGAAAAAAATGTCCTTCGTTCACTTGAGCATCCAACAATTGTTTGTTAGTTTGTTTGTTTGCTTGTTTTTCCCAAAAAGCATCTGGAAAATCCACAAAAATTCTTGCAGAAGCAGATTTTTTTTCAGTGCAGACCCAAGAAAACCTTCCCCCTGCCACTGAACATCGCAGCAGGGCTTTACCCTACAAGTAGGTACAAGTGCCTCCCCCGGTGATCTGGGACTCCAGATCTCTCCCATGTCAGCACAGCCAGCTGTAGGATTTGACCATATTTAGAATCATTGAATCCCAGACTGGTTTGGGTTGAAGGGACCTTAAAGCTCATCCATTTCCAACCCCTGCCATGGGCAGGGACACCTTCCACTAGAACAGCTTACTCCAAGCCCCTGTGTCCAACCTGGCCTTGAACACTGCCAGGGATGGGGCAGCCACAGCTTCTCTGGGCACCCTGTGCCAGCGCCTCAGCACCTTCACAGTGAAGGATTTCTCCCTAATGTCTAATCTAAATCTCCCTTCTGTCAGTTTAAAGCATTCCCCTTTGCCCTGTCCCTACCTGCCCTTGTCAAAAAGCCTGAAGAAGCAGGCAGTCTCACACCATTGGCATTGCAGGAACATTCCCCAAGCCAAGAAGCCACATCCCGAGCAGGTGCATTTCCTACCTGTGAGCCTCTGGGATCCAGCAAACACGCACAGGATCAGCCAGGCATTGACCTGCTCCGGGGCCATAGCAGCCCTGCTCCCACCCATGCACAGACAGTGCCCTGCGTGGAGTGAAGGCTGTTTGCAGCGGTGTCCTCCCTTGCTGCTTCTGGTCCCAGCAGCCTCTGTTGGAACGGATCCATCTTTCTGTGTTCCTGGTTACAGTCCTGGGAAGGGCTTGCAGTTCAACTTGCTGACCCCGAAGGATATTTTCCATCGTATTTTGGAAACTTGGAAGACTTTGTTGTGAAGTTTTTGGCAGAATCGTTTAAGCTTCTTTTCCAAAGACTGCCTTCCCACTGCAGTGTATTGTAGGAAGCTATCATTTGCACTACACAAATGACTTCGAAGAAGGGAGGTCCATTCCATATCCGCACTCCACCTCTGTCACATCTGTGTGACACTTCTGCTAGGCTCTTTGGCTTCATTTTCAGTTCTCCTTTTTCCTGAGTTTGAGACTCTGCAACCTGCCCCAAACTGTCACAAACAGATAAGGCCAGCAGGCTTATCCATGATTCATGGAAGCGCAATAGCAGCCAAAACATACAAACAGGCAGCAGAAACGTCATTTGCTCAGTTCTGTATCAAACCTCCCAGAGGGAGAACTTGGTATAGCAAACAGTACGGATCAGAGCCAGGAAGGCTTTAGCGCTTCGTCGTCCTTTCCTGTGACAAGACTTGGGGGTTATGATAAGAACAGTTTTCCTTAGATGTTGTGAATTACAAGGCTGAAACTACATCTGATTCCCTTCACAGCAGATCGATGTTCTCTACACATCTTTGCACTTTTCTTAGGGCCCAATCCCCAGTCAAGCTGTTCTATATTTCTCTTCTGCATGGCACAGTATGGTCCTGGCTTCCCCAACAGTTTCTGGGATGCCAGTGTTATACAAATAGATATGTATAAAGAAGTAACAGTACCATCTCCCTGAGGTTAAAGGGGGAAAGAAGTCAACCCAGAAAAGAGAGGGGGTGAAACTGATACTCACACCTTTCTCAGCAAATTACAGGGTGTCAGTTTGTAGTGACTACTGTCACCACATATTTTACTGAAGGTAGGGATGATGTTCCAGTTGGTAAGCTGGCAGCCTGCAAGGCAGCTTGTCTTCTGAACCTTCCTGGGTCTGCAGCTGTACCTGGCAAGATGTGGACCCACACCAGCTGTGAAGAAATGCAGCACATAAAGGAAGAGTCCCAGATTTGACTCACATACCCAGAGCCCTCAATACTCAGAGCCATTCTTACCCTCAATTTGGATGAAAATAAGACATGTTTCTGTCATAACCTTGGCTACCTTCAGATCAGGCTACACTTTCAGTTTTCCTCATTTTCTCCTGCCTATGCTTTAGTTGCATCCCTTTCCTCTGGGATGAGTATCTTTCATTAAGCTGTGAATCACGTGCTACTCAAGAGGCAGATAGTGGTGACCCATCTGTGCAGTGAGATGGATGTGCCTTCTGTTTTGTGCTAGAATCCCTTACGATCTGCAGCGTACACATGCCTTTGTCCAGAAGTCACTGTGCAAAAAGCCCCTGCACCTCATAGACCATAAAATCGCTTCCCTTTAGCATGCACAAGGAGGAGTCCAGGATTTTGGCCAGCATCTGCAAAGGCCATATATGATTTTGTCAGCAGGATCATTTCCTAGGAACAGCTTGCAGCTGAAGTGCCTAGAGGAGGATGACCATGATGGTGGGAGAGATTAGAGAGGAGGTTCAGAGGCTCTGCTTAGCGGACTGATACAGAGACAGACAGGGGACAAGAATCAGTGGTAGATGCTGCCTTGATCTAGGGGAATTTTGCAGAATTTCCTCACTATCCCACATCAAAAAGCACTTGCAGAGTGCAAAGATATCCCTTAGTTATTTGCAAGCAGCAGAAGTTACATGGTACACAGAAACAAGCAGGGTTTCTGACAGCTGCACATGGTCCCTGCATGTACTATTGCAATGGCAGTGAGCCTGCTCCTCCTGATGGATCCTGTCCTTGCCAGGTATTCACAGCTGAGTGTGCACAACCCTGCCCCTCTGCACCCCACCTGCCCATACCATCTGTTGTAGACACAGTTTCAACACATCACATCAAGCTAGGTTTCTGCAGGGGCACCTTGACTGGTTCCATTCTTTCCACCATAACCTCCTGAAGTAAGGAGATGGGAAAGGGGAACAAGATACGAAGGATTGTAAACCGCAGGAGCTGTCTGGATGCTGGTTGAGACACGAGGTGTGGTTAGTACAGTACCTAAAAAGCCTCTTTGGGAAGGTTTCTTTGAGATTGGACTGCAGGGAGATGGGCAGCATCTTCACAAAAGGGAAATAAAAGAATGGGAGAAATCTCTTGCTTCTAACCTCTTGCCCAGAACTTAGGGAAGACCATGGCCCCCAGCCTGGTTCTGTCTGGCAGGTGCTCAGGGGAGAAGATGGTTGAGGAAAGAAGGGAAGGAGGAAGGACATACATGACTAGCAGAGAAGGTGAGATTTGAGTCACTGGCAGGGAAAAGGGAAGAAAACCTTGAGGAAAGCAGGAGTGAAGCACTGACAATAAAACAGACATGACCTCCACTGTTATTTTCCAGATCTGGTGCTCCTGGTTCTTATGCAAACGCTTTCCCTGACTTCTTTCAGTTTATGAGTGGCATCCACTGCTTGAAGGAGTAATAGGCTGTGTGTCAGTGACAGGGAAGGCCTCATCCCACTGCACCTACTGCACAAAAGGAGCTCCCCAGAGGCCTCACACAACTTGGAAAGATCATGGGATACAGTGGGATGGGTGGTATGCAGCATGCTGTCACCCAGCCTGTCCCTCAGTAGTCCCATAAGCTCTGTTCTGCAGGAGTGCAAGGCCCAGCTGACATCCCCACCTGGGTTTTGACTAGAGATCAGTTATAAGGGCCCATACAGACTGTGTAGCTGTGATGGAGGTAGATACCCTGACACCATCAATAGCCACATCCTCAGGAAGGAGAGACTGCTCGCCTGGCTGGAGGGAGAAATGCCAGAGTTCTGGAAAACACCAGCAAAACCTACTCAGCTGGGGAAGCTCAACATGGTGACTGTGAGTCATCTCCTGAAGTCCCCACAGTACCAGAAAATCTCTCTTCTGAATAGTGTGTCTGTAAACCCGCTACATCTGACTTACATCTCATCCAACATCCTACAGCTGGGAAATCCAGCCCAGGCAAAACTGGCCATGCACATAAAGGATTTGGAAGACAGTTCTGTGCTTGACCAAGCTGACCACAGCCTTGCCTAGCATAAAGCAAATGCCCACCAGCCACAAGGAACCTAAAGAAAGCAGGATTTATAGGCAAGAATGCCTTATAACACTGTGGAGCAGTGGAGGAGGTAGCGTGCCAGCATTGGCAGTACTTTGCAAGGCCGTGCAACCTCTTGTGCCCAGAGATAATGCATCTGGGTGAGTAAATTGCACTCTCCGTAATCTCCCAGGCTTCTCTAATGAGAAGAGATTTGGGTCCATTAGCAACTATGCCACATAATAAAGACCTGCTGGAGCCATGCCTGTCCCCACAGGGCTAGCTAGTTCTCCAGTGCACACATTCTTCAGCAAAGCTTACATGCTGTTTAACTTGACAGGGCATTGTGTCTAACATTTTTTGATGTCAAATTCTCCTTCTGCACAAACATCATGTTTAAATGTTAGTTTTCCTTCTGTTCCTGCCACCATCAGTCTTCTGACCTAACATACTGGGAAACACATATTTTTTACATGATACAGACCATGAGACTTGGCACGGTGCCTCAGAAAACCTGGGATGAGGGAGGGAGAACATGGGAGGAAATGTGCTTTAAAAAGAATTTTCACAGCAACAGAAGTGGTGCCAGGAATTTTCTGTCTTGTGCAATAGGCATCAGCATGCAAAAAGAGCCACCGCACCAGAAAACAGAACCAGCTGTGGAACATGTCGCAGCAAGGACTAAAAGTACGTTTCCTATTTAATCAGCTCAATTGATGTCAGATCCAAAGCGAAGCTGAGAATTGTATAAACCCCCAAACTTCTGCTGATCTGTGTTCCTCTCTCTTTCCTGTAGAGCTTTAACTTTGAAGGTGAGTGGCAAATGCTATTAACTTTAACTAGAGACCACTGTTGTGAGTCACATGCCAAATGCTGCCTGCCACTGCAGCCTGAAGCAAATTAGAGAAACAACAAGAAAGGAATTTAAGGAGTCCATGCTTACAAGGCTGGGGTGGAAAGAGACAAACATGAGACCCAATTCTTACCATACAGTTCAGCTCTTTGTTCTTGAAAACTGATCACATTCTAGTTACAATGAGTACTTGTCCCTTCTTTTTCCTTAATTGAAGTGACTATTGTCCTACACCTTGCTCCATCCCATACTCTAGCCTCCCCAAAACCCCTTTTTTAGTTAGTGCTTTTAGAAGTTAAAAGCTTAAGTAATGATGCAGGGAATCTCTACAAACAGCTTGTGAATGATTTTATGAATCTCTTATACAATAGTTTTGAGATCTTAATGAAGTCACTCAGCTTCCTAACACAGAACTGAGTTATGCATTTTCTGGACTAAGGACAAGGGACATTATTAATTGACGACTGCTGTAATGTTATCCCATTCAAACAGGTGGTGGGTGGACTGAGACAGTGTTTTTCCAACTTTTTTTGGAGACAGCTGAGATTTTCCACAACAGCGAAGATAGTGGTAATGCTATTATATCATACAGCTCAAAATAACTGGAGTAGTGATAAAAAAGGCATACTCTCATCTATGGCACAAGGGAAGAGAGGTTTTTTTGACTGCAGGAAAAAGCAGTTTGAAGATGCTGGAGAAGGACTCCCAGTTGTGAAGAAAAAGCCAGGATGAGAAGTGGCATGTGAGAAGTTACCTGCAACTCTTCATTCTGCCAGAACAAGCACTGACCTTACTCCCATGGAAACAACACAGAGATTTCCGCAACTGTTTTGCTCTGTATCCAGGTACGTCTTGTGTTGTCCTAATAACTGTATTAGAATCACTTACAAAAGCTTTGCCTGTTTGGTATATTATTAGCTTCTTCCCAACACCCATCTTGGAGCTGAGATACTGCTGTCCCACTGCTTAAGCTAAACAGCTGCTTTCAGTACAGGGCTCAGGTTATGATTTATGCCTGCAGGGACAGTTAGCAGAAGCAGTGCACACAAGGCATTTAGCCACAGGGAATTCCTGGACTCCACTCAATTTGCAAACCAAAAGAGACAAATCCAGTGTTTTACAGCTTGAAGCAGCAGATAAACATCTACCAGCTGGATTATCAGGATTGTAAATTAGCATCTCTCACCCTGTGCTTTTCACTGAAAACAACATTATTCATCTGACCACAACAGCAGGACTCTCGTATCAATTTTTATTATCATAAATACTATGTAAGAACAGAAAGGATGGTGCAGAGCATCCGCTCCATTCTGCTGCTATTTTGCATCTTCTTTCTTGGCTCCTGCTTCTATTTTCAGGGTTTCTGGAGCTGGACGATACGCAGGAAATGCCTCCCAAGGACTATTCAGATCAAATTTGCGAAACTCCTGAGTTAGCTCCACAGGCTCTGCCACTACCCGTTTCACTTCATCGTCATACCGCACCTAGAATAGTGCAAAGGACACAGACCAATCATTTTCACAGTCCCCACAGCATCTCTGCTATTAGCTGTATACAGTAATGATCCACACCACCCTCCAGTAAAGGGAATCCTACTTCTTATGCCATGGATAGGCCACAGGCCCCTGTCACAGATCTCTGGACTCTACAGGAAAACCCTTCTCTTTGCTACCACATAGCTCAGGTGTCCTGACTAATGACCCTGAGAGCCCAGCCTACAGTCCATATGAGTCCACATAGAATAACACATTCAGTTTGTCATATGACAAAGGAATTTCTCCTGAGTCACTGAAATAAGGTGGCCCATCCACCTGGCATAGCTGGGGACTACCCTCATGAATCTTTATAATAGAGCTGTTAGGTTTCAGTTGTGTTTCTTATCATAATGCTCAGAATATGGGACAAAAAGGCAAACAGGGTGAAACACAGGTGAGTACCAACAGTAATGACCAGCTTGCTTTATCAGTGAGGATACCTCAACTAGTTTTATAATCTGGGCCTACAAAAACTCAACAAAGTGGAGTTCAAAACTGCATTAAAACCAGTTCGGTCCTTTATTCCTCTGGGAATCTCCAGTTTTGCAGTGGAAAGTTTAATCTTCCAGAAGACATGCTAGAAGCAGAAGCACTTCCCCTGCCTGACAATTGTGTTTGGTACACATTACATGAAATCTGCTCCATGTCTCTGGCTTTAGGCTGAGACAGATGATACAGATTATTACAGATGATACTTTGTGATGACTTCAAATCTGCATGTAAGATATCTATACAACTTTTATGGCATACACACAAGTGAAATATCCCTAGTGCTTTTTGGAAAAGGATTTTATATTACTATGGTCAGTAGCAGAGAGCACAGTATTGGAGAGATTTGATAAATTTAGACATGGGCATTTCTCCTACCTCCACGTAACCAGAGAGTGGAAAGTCCTTCCGGAAAGGATGGCCCTCAAACCCATAGTCTGTGAGGATTCGCCTTAGGTCAGGGTGGTTGGCAAAGAAAACACCAAACATGTCCCACACCTAAATGGAAGAGAGCCAAGTAAATTAATTAGATTAGAGAAAAAACACACCCAAACCATCATGTATTACGTCCATAAAACTTTAGTTACATGCCCAGCTTTGCGTAGTGCCAGCAAAACTGATGCAGGAACTCATTCCAAAGCAAATCAAACACCCTTTTATCTCCTATTCTGAAAACGCAGCCAGGGAAACACTTCCCTCTTTCTTCATCAGGGCCCTGGGAGTCAGTTTAATCAGGAAAACACAGCCCCTCTCCACAAAGACTCTGCTCCCAAGCACAGTGGCACTCACCTCTCTTTCATACCAGTTTGCTGCCTTGTGCACAGACACTGCTGAGTCAATGGGTGTCAGCTCATCAGTGTACGTCTTCACCCGGATCCGACTGTTGAACCGCAGAGACAGGAGATTGTACACAATCTGAAGCAGAGTAGGGGAAGACACTGGTCTTGTATGGCATTTATGGCTCTCTTTGCCATAAGAAAAGGCACACAAAGACTATTTCAAATACTCTTTATCAGCAGAAACACATTTAGTGCTGGGCACTAAAAGACAGTATTACAACTGCGGTTCCAACAGTTTACACTTTGGTTCTTAGAAGAGCAACAAAAATCATGTGAGACTTGGTAAACATGACTGACGAAGAGCTGAAGAGAGACACTAAATCTTAAAGACAATACTGAAGGGAGGGAGACACTTGACAAAGAAAACAGCCAAAAATTACTCTCAGCATCCAGTGGGGAAAGCTAAGAAGAAATACCCTTAATTTTCAGTAGGTAAGTTGGATATGAAGGAAAACTTCTACCTCTTTTGGTGATGAAGTACTAATAAAAAGGCTGCTCAGGAAGATTACTAGAAGCTCCAGTGCAGGGGGGCAGGAATACTTACTACAAGCAGACTGAAAAAAACCCCAAACCTTTGTAAGAAGTTGTGTAGCCTTGTTTGATACTGCCTCTGTGAAGAGGCCTCTGAGTTAAAGAAACTCTCTCTACAACTCTCAAGATTTTTGCCTAATCACAAAATATGTTACCAAAAGTCAAAGCTGTTATTAGGAAAGCAAGAAGGAGCTACATCTGAAAACAAAAGCCATCTGGTTAGCTAATATAGCTAAGGCAAACCTGTCACCCCTCGCTTTCTGAGCAGCTGTAAATGATTTAATCCCACAAGATAAACCAAAGGAGGGAAACAAATCAGCTACTTTTCATTACCCTTATTTTCTGGAAACTAAAAGTCTACCAATTTACTTCTCTTGCCCAAAAGACAGTCTGCCCAGATAAGACACAGTAAGTCAGACTGTCTCTTCGTCCATAAGGCTACCTAAACCATAGCCAGCCTCTACAGCACGAGTCCCGGGTGTTTTGTGCCACTGCTTTTTAAAGATCTTCCTAAGTTAAACTACAGTAATGTGAACAAAGTTTTCTAATAGTGTAAAGACCATATGCTAAGTCAGAAGAATCTGCAGCTGCAATTCTTTTGCAGCTCAAAAGCTGTAAATTGAGATATTCAAAAGCATTTGGGGGAACCAAATCTCCAATATTCATTGAAAGTCACTGAACTGGAAGTTCAGTGCCCAAAGTCTTCTGATAGGTTACTGAAAATCTGCCTCATGTCCTGTATGGTACCGACTTTCAGGCAATGTTTTTTTAAAGCAACTAAATACTTTTTTGGTTTGTTTTAAAGATTAAAACTATAACAGCAGCTGAGAAGCCTAACTGGAAGAAGGACGAGCACCAGTTCACATCTGGCCAGAAAGAAGTCTATAGACAATTTGGTAAAACCAAAACAGAAGACAGAACAAACAAAACAAATCACAAAACAAACAAACCAAACCAAAGCAAGAGAGAGAATTTCAGCAGAGCACAAAAGGAAAACCAGACTAAGAACCCAGGCAGTTATAAGTTCTGCTACTGCTTCCACAATCCACAGATGAAACAAAACCCAGCATTTCAGAGTAGATTTTTTTTCTCCATTGTCAGGAAGCAAAACAATGTGATCAGAGTTGCAAGAGCACCCACAACCACCAACATTTGTGAAACTCTCCAAATCCTGTACCTATGAGCAGTTCTTACCTCAAAGCGATACTGCCGAGACGGGACATCAACTGCAGTCAAGTCAGCCAAGGATTTGAACTGGGCATTAGTGTGGTCTCGAAGGAAGGTCAGAACTGGAATGATCCCATCTGGATGGATCAAAAGTTCCAGCTCATTGAAACAGGTCACCTGATGAAAGAGTGGAAAGGACATGAGCACAAACACCAACAGGATTGAGCATTATGCTGAATCCAGCAGAACACCCAAAGAAAGACAGTATATGGTACAGCAGACACACAACGACAGCAGATAAAGGGGCTTAATAATGGCAGTAACTTTATACAATTCTGACCGTTTTTCTTCCCTGGAGCACCTTCTGAAAACAGCTAACAAAAAAGTAGTATGTTCACCAAGATCTGTCCCCCCTACGAAAATAACTTCTCGAACAGCACCTACCTGTGCTTGCTGGATATACTTGGGCATAATCTCAGCCACATATTCCCCAAAAGCACACAGCTGCTTCTGTTCTACTTCATTTTTTGGTCTGACAGTAGCTAAGGAGAAAAATAAAGTTCCCAAAATTATGGCAGGGAATACAGAAAGCTACAGAAAGAAGAGCAGCAACTCCTATCCCTGACTTACAAATCCCTTGTAGCAGTCTAGCTGTCAGTAATTCTGGCAGAAACCAGGCAGCTTCAGGTTTAGGTACCCTGCAATGTTTATTTATGGTAAATCTGAAGTTAAAAACAACATAGTAAAATATACAGGATGCTGCAACAGAGACAAGACTATAGCTACATATATGTGTTGTGGTACACAGAGCATGGAACTAGAGACTTTAAGGAAGGAAGCTTCTGTTAGTGCTAAACAATTTTGCCTTGGGCACTTTACAGCAGAAGGAAAGGTGCACAAGATGATGGATTTACAGCAATTGCAAAATACATTTTCAGAGTGAAGACCTACTAAAATCAAAACCTTTCAAGAGGATAACAGAAGATACCACAGTACCTAAGGGGAAGATTGTGGTCTTTTAGCCATTTAAAAGTGCAGATTTTATCAAGTGTTCCAGTTCTAGCTTCACCACTTAAGGCTGGCAGAACTTGCAGGATTACAAACAAGACAGAGACTCCCTTTTTACAAGGAATCACACGGAAAAGACAAGAGGTGATGGGCACAAATTATTCCTGAGGAGATTCTAACTGGACACAAGAGGAGTCATAGAACAGTTTAGGTTGGAAGGGACTTTCAAAGGTCATCCAGTCCAACCCCCTACAATGAGCAGGGACACCTTCATCTAGATCAGGTTGCCCAGAACCACATCCAGCCTGGCCCTGAATGCCTCCAGGGATGGTGCATCCACCACCTCTCTGGGCAACCTGTGCCAGTGCTTTACCATCCTCATTGTGGAGAATTTCTTCCTCATGTCCAGCCTGAATCTCTTCTCTTTTAAAACCTCTACCCCTCATCCTGTCGCAACACTGCTATAAGCTTTTCCCCAAGGGCTCATTTTTCCCAGTGAGAACAATCAAAAAGGTTCCACCACACAAGAACGTCCTGAGGGCAGACAAGCACCCCAAAGACGAGCAGCCGGGAGGTAACAGCGCCATGACATGGTCTCTTTCACTGCTCCCAACCCAACCAACGGCTCCAACCGCAAGGCCCTCGCCTCGCTCCCCCTCACTCACGGCGAGTCTCTGTGGCGGAGCTCCCCGTCAGCCGGGCCTGGACCGCCGCCGCCGGGCCTGCGCCAGCTGCAGAGAGAAACGGACACGTCTCACTCACCGACCGACCGCCCCGCGGCCATTGGGCTGCCCTGGCCCCGCAGCTACCCCCCGGGAGCCCTCACCTCGCAGCGCGGCCCTTGCCAAGCCCCGCGCCGCCGCCACCAGCATCCCGCCGTGACACGGACGGGCAAGGACACGGACCGGAAGCGGAAAGCGCCGCGGGGCGGAAGCGCGCCAGGAACCTCTCGGGGACGCTTCCGGCTCGGTGGGCGGAAGCGGGGGGTGGCTGGCGGCGCCTGGCGCAGGGCGAGGGGTGCGGAGCGCGGATCAGGCTCCCGTGTCGGCGGCATGAAGGGAGGCGCCGCAGGTGGGTGAGCGCGGGGAACTCTGTGGGGGTGCGGCCGCCGGAGGGTGCGAATGGCCCCGGGCTGGAGCAGAGCTGCGGGGTCGAGGCGGCTCGCCAGCGGTTTCCATGGCGTTAATGTGGCCGTAACGGGGGGCTTTGCTTTCCTGGGAATTGGCATTTCAAGCAGACCCCCTCGCCCCAGCCTTCCAAGCGCGAAGCCGCTGTCGGTTGTGTATGTGGGTTCGCTGATCCCGGGCGCTGTTAGGAGCAAGGAGGAAAAGCAGTAGGTGTGCCTGCTGTTGGTTACACCGTCATTATCACACTGCTGTGCTCTAGTCAGGCCGTATCTGGAATACTGTGTTAAGTTTTGGTCCCCACTATGCAAAAAAGGTGTGGACAGGCTGGAGAGGGTCACAGAGTGGCCACAGAGATGATGCAAGGAGTGGGAAGCCACATGAGGAAGGGCTGAGAGAGCAGGGCTTGTCAGCCTAGAGAAAAGAAGGCTTAGGAGAGACCTTATCACCACGTCCCAGTATTTAGAGGGTGGCTATAAAGAAAGTGGAGACTCACTTTTTACAAGGAGTTAGATGGAAAAGACAAGGAGTGATGGGCACAAGTTACTCCTGGGGAGATTCTGGTTGGGCATGAGGAAAATTTTTCATAATATGATAATAATCAGCCATTGGAATAATCTCCCCAGGGAAGTGGTGACTCCCGATGGAGTGTAAGATTTTGATTCATGGGACACTTTACTGTTCCTACACCTCTCTGTAGTGGAGATGCCATGGATGCAAAGGGCAGCTTTGTGTTTACAAAGAAGGGTGTGAGGTTTACAGTAGTCTTTAGCTGTTGTTGGCATTTCCTTAGTGACTTGGCACTAGCCCTCTGGAAATTGCACGGGGTGGTGGAGGCAGCTGACTCTGCTATGTCAAGAGGAAAGAGTGGTTCATCCATCCATATCCTGATGCTCTGAGTGGTCACTTTGGCATGCTAGGCTGCAAAGCACCTTGATTTCCTGGGATTGAGAGTCTTAACTGAAGTGGGAGCCCATCTGCAGCATAAGCTCGTACTTAGTACCTGTGTGTTCTGTGCTAATTGCAGTTCCCCAGTCTCTTACAGGCTAATATACAGGTACTTTTCAGACAGACCAGAATTGTTGTAAATTCACACTAAAGGTATGATTAAGGCAGGCAATCGTCAGGGATGGGATGGACTTCTAGGGTTGTAGACTTCTGTGAACAGAAGTCAAGCAAAGAAGGAGGAGCCTTCCTGTATTAAGCACAGCTATTGTAAAAAGTTGCATGTTTGACAAATAAAGCCTGGAAGAATAACTGTAAATCTCCTGGAGAAGAATCCCATGTTTGGGAACCACTGTACTGGAAATCATGTTCAGTATTAATTGAAGAAGTTTGTGCTATGAGTCACCATGGCTGACAGTTGAGGTGTTAAAATAAAGTGAATGAAGGCAGGCACGTATTTGCTCATAATACTTTCAAGACCCATGTCAAAAAGCAGCTCTTTACAGGAGTCCTTCTCTGATTCAGAAGGTTTTTCAACCCACAGTCTTCTTGGAGCTCTGCAACAATCTCTGGTACCTAGTAAGAGGTGTTATGTTTTAAACTGAGTTCTTGCCCCTTGGGAAAAAGTGGCTAAGAACATCTGACAGCTTATTTTGCATGCTAAAGGTGTCTGGCACATTAACGAAATGGGTGTAACCATCAGTTATCTCATTTGGTTAGCTTGAAGGATTGGTGGTTATGTCCGGCAGACTTCTCATGCATCATTTGGGTAAAACCAAGTTCACTTATTAATACCACTGCATTGTGTTGGTTCTGGATGGTAATTAACTCCTGATGATATGAACTGCTGTCTGTGCTCTCTGTTAGTATGATACTGTAATCCTTTTTCCATCTAGCCCAGCTATAGTGCTGCCACGTTTTTTTTTTTGGCTTCCCAAGTTGCCTAGGATGGTTGCTGGTCTTTCCACTTGAATAACTGTTGCTGCATTTCATTGTGTTAGTGAAATGGGTTGTGAAAAGCTATGCACGTCTCCCAGTTCTGCTGGGACATGATGCTCACTGTACTGGAAGTTTGGTATATATTATAATTTTAATCATGCCAACTTCTCATTTGTTGTTTGAGATTCTGAAGTTCAAGCAGAAGTTTCTGCCTGCACTATTTATATTCAGCATAAATATGCTGGCCTCTTACCAATATGTTTGATTTTTCCCTGTACCCTGCATAATCTTGTTAGTGGAGAAAGACATGTAATTATTGTGATTTTACAGATTGCTGGAGGTCTGATCTGTGCAGCACCATGGATTCATCAGAAGAGACTGGAGGCTCCTCTGCAGAAGAAAACTACTTTGTGAACTACACCTTCACCGACCGCTCTCACTCAGGCCGTGTGGCCCAGGGTATTATGAAATTATGCTTGGAGGATGAGCTCTTTGCTGATGTTACAATATCAGTGGAAGGCAAAGAATTCCAGCTGCACCGCTTGGTCCTCTCTGCTCAGAGCTGCTTTTTTCGTTCTATGTTTACTTCCAACTTAAAGGAGGCCCACAACCGGGTGATTGAGCTGCAGGATGTTAGTGAGAGTGTCTTTCAGCTCCTTGTGGACTATATTTACCATGGGACTGTAAAGCTGAGGGCAGAGGAGTTGCAGGAAACCTACGAAGTGGCAGACATGTACCAGCTGACTGCCCTTTTTGAAGAGTGCTCCCGTTTTCTGGCCCGTACGGTGCAGGTTAGGAACTGTCTGCAGGTCATGTGGTTGGCAGATCAACACAGTGACATGGAGCTCTACACAGCTGCCAAACACTGTGCAAAGTCACATTTGTCTCAACTGCAAGACACAGAGGAGTTCCTACACCTGCCTCTCCGCCTACTGACAGACATCCTTACAGGTAAGGAGTGCTTGGGACTAGCCATCATGTGGATGTAGAAAGAGAGTGTATTAGGGGTTGAACAAAATAGATGGAAAGATCCAAGCTTTCATAATCACTGTCTATTCAGAGGCTTGGCTAAGCTAAGCAAAGCAAAACATTCTGGATAACCTGATGAGAAAAAAAAAACTATTCATTGTTACTGGACATGAAGCATCTAAACTATAGAAAAGGGGCACAGAGGATGCTGGTAATTCCCAGTAGTTCCTGAGTCAACAGGTCAGATAAATTACAGGCTTTTTAAACATAACTTAGTGACTTTCAACAATTTGTTGTATTTTGGTTTGCATTAAAAGTAAACCAAAGAAGCATTACCAGAAATGGACATTTTATTAAAGTATCATTCTTTAGTTTGTAATCATTTAACATAATAATGCAACAACTCAGCATTTGTAAGAAGGCTTGAGGACAAGCTATATTTTTAAGACTTATGTTAGTGTTGTTAGCAATTGTATATAATTGTTAGGATTCTTCAGGCTAGGCAGTCAGCTGCCTGAAATAGAGGCATTGTAACATCTTAGGTAATACAGTAATTACCCTTCTTGTCAAGGTAATAGCCTTCCCCAGTAATAATGCAGTGACTCAGTGCTGTGAAGGATGCTTTAATACATCAAAAACTTAGTCCAACTGCCACCAATCCTTAAAGTTTCTCTGCTGCCACAGCAGGTACAGCAAGTGCTTGAAAAACTCTTTATGATGCTACAGTCACAACTTCATTTTTGTGCATTTATGTATCATTGATAGAGGAAGCAAGGATGTAGAAGAAGCTCAGACATTCAAATGTGATGGATTTGGGAGCAGAGAGGTTGCTCCTTTCTTGCTTAAATTAAATAACTTTGTAAATGAGTAAACAGTTTGTGTATCATGTGTTTTATATGTTGTTATGGCAATAAACCTGCCATGACTGGCTGCTTTGGAATACTGGCAAATCTGTCTGCAAGATTTCAAGTAGCCTCTAAAGTTGATGAGAGTCTTTACAGATACAGCATTGTATTATCTCTATTGCATTTAAAGAAATTCACAGTCAGAAGCCTACTGAGAACACGTACTGATAGCTCAAGAAAACTATTATAAAATTAGAGTAGTTTTGATGACTAGCTGAATTTTTTAAACAATGTTGTGAGTTTGTTAAGAAAAACTAAATTCCTAAAATCATGAAATAAAGCTATAGTGGTCAGTAACCTTTAACTTCCTAGGAATTCCATGTAGCAACTGTAGTTTTTAGGACTATGGCCTTCAGTTTTTGTGGTCCTAACTTAAAATAATTGCTCAATAAAACTTTTTTTCATGCATCAGCTATTTCCATATGTAGAATAACATTACTCACTATTTATGCCAAAACTTAGCTCATAAAATGGATTGAAATCTGAAATATACTCCTACTGCTGGTAAGGAAAATTTTTCTTTCACAGTTCCTGCATCTTTGTTTAGTTAATGGTGAACTAAATAGAGGAAGCTATTAGTGGCAAGGATTAAAATTAATGAAGTAGTAATTTATTAAGCTTTTGTTGCACTCTAGGACCTATTTCAAAATCAGTTTTTCCATTTAGCCGCTATGTGTAATGGATAGCTTATGGAAATCCCCTTTACTAATAGAGTTGAAATACCTGCTTTTGTTCCACACTCTGTTCTCTTCCCTCCAGTATAAAGAAAAGTGTTGGAATTTGTCTGATGCCTTCAGCATCATTGAATTCAAGGTTTGTTGTGAGAGCAGATTGCAAAATCAGAAAGCCTTCATAAGGAAACCTTTCAATGCATAAAACGTAATTGCTGGCTTTCAAGCTGGAAGTAAATACCTAAAATGTTCTAGGTAACATACTGATGACAATGATGCAATAGTTTGTGGCATGACCAAAGTTTCCAGTTATGTCTGGAAACACTGAAATCTGATGCAGTCTGTTGTGTGTTTCCTACAGTCATGCTGCTAAGGAAAGCTACAGTAGCTCATTGGGGATTTCCAAACGTTAAGAGGATAGCAGCAACAGCAGATGGTCAGTCTTGAGGGTCAGCTGTCTGACTGCTCAGAGAAGGAAAATTTCTGCAGATGACTTGCTAGTTGGGTTTCTAGGACCAGCCAGAAAGAAAGGCAGCTGCTGAGATTCTCAAATAAGAGAAATTTTGCCTAAATGCTTAAATAAGAAAGTATTTTTCATTATCCCAAAGCATTTAAGTTCTCTTTCCTGCTCTTCCTCTTGGACACAGGTTCTTTTGTTGAAACTCATCCAAAGTGGTTAAGATCTGGCGGCTCCATCTTCTGATACTTATCCAAACTAATTTCATGTAGACATCAGGCTAGCAGTGCAGATCACACTTGACAAAATCTATAGGTCTCTATATCCTTTTTCCCTCTCTAGAAAGCAGGGTTTGAGGTGGGAGTGGGGGAAGGGAGTCACAGGAAAAGGATGTTCCTGAGTACATACACCTTTGTCTAGTTACAATAAATGCCTTTCTGTCCCCAAACCGCAGATGGCGTTCCATGTTCTCAGAATCCAACAGTTGCCATAGAAACCTGGATCAACTTCAACAAGGAGGAGCGAGCGGGCTTTTCGGAGACACTGCGATCGAGTCTGAAGGTATAAAAAGCCCTTCTGTTCCGGTGTTGGTGTAGCACTTACTGGTTTCACACTTCCCAAGGCAGGGTATTCTGCTCACAGGTGTGACTTGAAAGAACCAAAATACAAATGTCATTGAAGTTTGTGGTGCTGTGTGAGGAAGACTTTCATTGTCACAGATAGTAACCCCACTGACAGCTTTTTTAATGTAACCTGAGGCTGCTTTCAGTAGTGATTGGAGCAATGCCACAGATAACGTATTTCACCAGATGCTCAGTTACCAGAGGGACCATTCAGAAATCCTAATTGAGCATTCCCCTCATAACTCTACTCCCTCACTGATGTAACCGGGCCTTACCTAAACCACAGACCTTTGAGTTCCAGTGAAGTCTGTTGCTGTTCTGCTATGTCAGATATGACTGGTATACTGAAAAGACTTTGTGGATCTGAATTCCAAAGCTGTTGGGTGGCAGGACTTGGGAAGCAGATCACACACCTCAGGCCCACAGGTGGGTCCTAAGCTGAAAACTTGTGTCTTGAGCATCGCTGCTGTTTGTGTAAACAGCTCAAGTTTTGCTGACACACTCCTTCTTTCTCTCAGGTGATAGGAGAAAATGTTCACATCTACCTGATTGGAAAGGAGTCATCACGTACACATTCACTGGCCGTCTCTCTGCATTGTGCTGATGATGACTCCATAAGCGTGAGTGGCCAGAACAGCTTGTGTCACCAGATCACCGCAGCCTGCAAACACGGTAGTGACCTGTATGTCGTCGGTGGCTCCATTCCACGACGCATGTGGAAATGCAACAATGCGACCATAGACTGGGAATGGTGTGCTCCTCTGCCTCGTGACAGGCTCCAACACACCCTCGTCTCTGTGCCAAGCAAGGATGCAATATATTCACTGGGGGGGAAAACTCTGCAGGACACTCTCTCTAATGCTGTCATATATTACAGAGTACGAGACAATGTCTGGACAGAGACCAGCCAGTTGGAAGTGGCAGTTTCTGGAGCTGCAGGTGTAAACCTTAATGGTGTCATTTACCTGCTGGGTGGGGAGGAAAATGACTTGGACTTCTTCACCAAGCCCTCTCGGCTAATTCAGTGCTATGATACCAACACAGAGAAATGCCATGTGAAGCCATATGTACTGCCTTTTGCAGGCCGCATGCATGCTGCTGTACACAAGGATGTGGTGTTCATTGTAGCCGAGGGGGATTCACTGCTGTGCTATAATCCCCTTCTGGATAGCTTTACCCGGCTATGCCTGCCAGATGCCTGGAGCTCAGTACCATCCCTCTGGAAAATCGCCAGCTGCAATGGCAGCATCTATGTCTTTCGTGATCGCTATAAAAAGGGTGACGCAAATACTTTTAAACTCAACCCAGCCACCTCTGTTGTAACAGTCACAAGTGGCATCAAAGTGCTGCTCACTAACCTGCAGTTTGTCTTGGCCTGAGCAGGAAAAACAGGCCCAGTGACAGAAAGGGCAGCAATGGTATTCTGCTGGGCAGCTCAGAGGCACCTACCACACTCAGCACCAGTCCCGATTACTATGAGCTCACAACATCCAGTAAAGACCCCATCCTCTATACTGTGCAGAGTAAGTACAGGCTTTCTGGCTGTGGGCCTCTTCTGTTACATAGCACTGTTAAAGTTGAACGGCTGCATCTTAGATTTCAGGTGGACTAAATGCTATTACTTTGATCCTTTGATGACAAGCCGCTTGTGTTTGAGGCCCAAACGGCAGCAAGTGGCCTTTTTAGCCAGGAACCAATCTGCCAGTAACAAATCCTATGGCATACGGACAATGTCTTCCTTGGCCCAAACTGCTGGTTTTAACTGCCTGGGAGACTGCGTGTTGCTGCCATGTCAGTCACAGTTAGATGTCCACTGTGTCCTCCAGGGAGGACATCCATTTAAGCATTCCTCCCTATTTCAGAAGGAGGGACTGCAGAAATATTTACAGCAGATACCAGAGCTGACCCCAAGTAGGTTTCATTATTCAGCACTTCTCCTAGAGGAATGGTAACAAACTGGCAACTTGCTTACTGCTCTGTCATCACCTAGCATAAAGACACAGATGGTTTTTATGAGCACTGGCGTCCTTTGTTGTACAGGGAATCCCAACATCTAATGATAATGTAGTGTTGATTAAAGACAGAATTAAGACCACTTCCTCGTACCCCTCTGTTGGCACTGTAACCCTTTGGGTAGGAATTAAAGTCTCTGCTGAGAGTTTCCTATTCCTTTGCTGCAAATATAGAACTTTCTGTGGATTGCAGGTCAGCTCAGCACTGATACTGTGTGTGGGAGAGAACTGTGGGGCTCCAAGAGAATGAAGGTATTTGCCATAAGGAAAGAAGGCTTTCATGAAACTTTACTGTAATATACGTAAAAATTTTATTGGTGGTCAAAAGGTTCAATGCATAAATCATTAAAATGTAAGTTTCTTTTAAAGCAGTCAAACCAGAGATTTTGGTAGATCTTACTGACACTCTGAAGTTGTCCCAGCAATCACATTCCTGTGAAATGCCTCCAGGACCTGGACTTGCTTGTGCCGAATGAGGATGTGGGGACGGATCTTGGCAATAGCCTCTACTGCTTCCTGAGGGCTCCAGTGATGCAGCTGAAAAGGCAGAAACCCTGCAAGTGAAAATACACTCCCTCCCTGCGTGAGTTAATGGAGCTTTTCTGGAGGCTACAGGCAACACTAGAGTTGTTAGAAAAGTTGCTGCTTTACCCCTTTTGTTTACTTCATGTTCCTCACAGCGGGGACTGAACATCAATGCAAGTTCATGAAATAAGTCAGTTAAAAAGAGACCATACAGGAACTCAGAAAACCAAATTCACTTCTCTTAATCCTGATTTCTATTTACTGAAAAGCTTAGAAAGGTTCACCATTTCAGCTAACCAAGGAGAAAATCTGAACAAAAATTGATGTTTATGTGCTTAGTGAACCTACCCTCACAAGTGAATTGCTATTCTCATCTCAATCTGTTTCTCCATAGAATTAGGAACAGAAGTACCATTCAAAACCTCCATTTGTCACATTCTACAAACCATCAGTCCGAGTCTGGATATCTCCTAAACTGGGGCTCCAGTCCAAACTCTATAAAATCAAGGTACCTAGAGGGGAGGGAAGAAATGTAGTATGTATAGAGCTGTAGATACACATGTGCCTGTGTGTCTGTGTATACATGTAATTGAGCACCTCTCTTACGAGGAAAGGCTGAGAAAGTTGAGGTTGTTCAGCCTGGAGAAGACAAGACTCTGGGGAGATCTTATTGCAGCCTTTCAGTTCTTAAAAGGGGCCTATAAGAAAGGTGGGGAGAGACTTTGTTAGCAGCTGCTGTTAGGATAAGGGATGATCGTTTGAAACTAAAAGAGAGGAGATTCAGGCTGGATGTGAAGAAGACATTCTTCACAATGAGGGTGGTACAATCCTGGCACAGGCTGCACAGAGAGATGGCGGATGTGCCATGCCTGGAGACATCCAAGGCCAGGCTGGATGTGGTTCTGGGCAACCGGATATAGATGAAGATGTCCTTGCTCATTGCAGGGGGGCTGGAACTAGATGACCTTTGAAAGTCCCTTCCAACCCAAACTGTTCTATGATTCCACAGAACATTAATGCGCCTGCTTATTAATGGTCAGGCTTATTAAGCAAAAGCAAACTGTAATGGTTGGATGTATTTGCTGAGACTGTACAAAAATAAACCCCATTTAGCACTGAATACTTCTTACTTGAATTAAATACGCTGCCACCATGGTGGCACTGCGGGAGCGTCCTGCCTTGCAGTGCACATAGACACTGTGACCACAGGCTCGGTGTTTCAGAATGAATTCAACACCCTTGTGGAGGTTTTCCAAGGTGGGGACGCCAGTTAGATCCACGGTGCTGAGACGCAGTTGCTCCACTCCCATTGCCTCCCATTCCTGAAATGGACATAGCAGATTTGATCAGTTAATTGGGGGGGTGGGGGGGTTGGTTGTTTTTAGTTCCAGAAAGAAAACCTGGAACCCGTTGAGACAGTTGGGAAATTCAGTGGGGTTGTAAGCAGACTTTTAATGTCAATATAAACCATTCCATAGAATAGAACCACTCTGTGTATGGCTCTTTTAAACCAGATGTATGAAAACTTCAGTGCGGGCTATCAGAAAGGAGAAGTTAAAGGGAACTTAAAAGGTGTGGTTCAGCTGAAGGAAATGAGGGGAGCTGGGATCTCGTCCCGAGGCAAAAGGTGTTCTTGTACGTGCACAGTGATGTACATAGATGCAATGCTCCCCTTCCCTCTCCGCCGCTGCAGCTCTAGTACTTCCCTTCCATCCTCACTTTTTACCGGCCTCTCGCACAGTGTTAGAAGTTGGCTTAGGTACGAAAAAACCGCGTCTTCGCTGTCAGGATCCCGGCTAAAGCCTCGCCAGCTCCGGGACGGGCGGACCGGCAAGAGACCCTGAGGGGCACCGGCAGCTCCCGGGCTCACCTGGGCGGAGCAGCAGAGGAAGCGGGTCTCGTACTCCTCATTGAGGGTGACTACGGCGCGCACGTTCTCCTCCGCCACCAGCTACGGGCACAGTCACCGTCAAGCTCTGCCGGTCCCACGCGGCCCGCCCCGCCCCGCCGCTCCCGCCTTACCCTGCGGCTGCGTCCCCGCAGCGGCAGCGCCCCCAGCAGCACGGCGCCGTCGATGCGGTGGAACCAGGGCCGGCGGGACCCGGGCAGCTGCGCCCGCACCGCCGTGTACAGCAGCGTTGGGTAAAAGAGCAGCCGCGCCGCGCCGGCGCCCAGCGCCTCCGCCAGCCCCATCGCGGGCAGCGCCGCGCCGCGCCGGCTGAGGGGCGGGCGAGCGCACTGAGCGTGAGGAGGCGGGGGAGCCTGCAGCCGCAGTGAGGCGGTGTCGGGCGGGGCGCGGAGTACAAGGTCGGTAGGAGGGGGGCGGGCTCACAGCTCCGGCCCCTCCACCTCCATCCAGCTGTGGTCTCTCCCGGAAGCGCCGCCATCTTGCGGAGCCGGCCTGAGGCGGCGCAGGGAGCGGAGCGGGACGCGGGTGGATTCCCGGGGGCAGGTGAGGGCGGCGGCCGCCAGGAGGAGCTCGGGCCGGGCCGGGCAGGGACAGCGCTCAGCCGAGCCCAGCCGAGCCCGCGGAGACTGCGATTCCATCGCGCAGGTAACGGCTCTTTTCCTTCTCACCTCGTTCCCCGGGGCTCCCGCCGTGAGGCCACTCGTGCCGGGCCGCAGTGGCAGCCTCTGCGGCGGGCGCCTCGTTCCCGCCCGCTCGCCTCTCCCCTACCCCTGATTCGGAAGGGAAGAGGCCCGGTGGGGCGCCGCCGCCCTGTGTGTGTGCCACCCCGAGTGGGGTGGTGGCCGCCCCCTCGGGAGCCCCCTCCAGGGCCCGGAACCGGAGGCCTCCGGTTGTATCTGATCCCAGCGCTGACAGCGCCTCGGGCGCCGCCGGGCCTCGGGGCGGCGGCGGGGGGCGCTGTAGGTACGAGCGCAGTCCGAGGTGGTGTCGCCATTGGGCGGGGGGGGGGCGGGTGCTGTGGCGGGCCCTAGCGGGCCTTGGGGCAGGGGAGAGGCTCCCCCGGGCTACGGCCGCCGTTAGCCCGCCGAGCTGGGCGGTTCGGGCGCTGGGGAGCGGTCGGGGGTTTAATCTCCAGTGCGGTTACGTGTTGGGGGCACATTAGAGGTCTGTCTTTTGGGCTAGTGAAACGTTTGATGGCATGCGAGGCAATTCGGGCGTGCGAGAAGCACAAGCAGGGGGATTGAATTTGAGCACAGTGTAAGGATTTGCAGTCTCAAGCGTGAGAAGGCGTGACGGACCCCATGGGAATAAAGTAAGAAGAGAAATGCATAAACCAGGACAGACAGAACGTAAAATGAATGATAAATACGTGAAGAAGCAGGAAAGGCTGATAGCAGCATGAGATTTTTATAGGGCTGCTCATGAATAGGTAGTTGAGAGGCAGCATTATAATAAAGCATTAAACCTTAATTCCTATAAATGCCTAAAGAATTGCAGCCCAGCCGTTTTCACCCTTAAGACAGAGACATTCCCTTCTGCCAGAAGTTGTCAGGGAGCATTTATCAAATGTTGCAGCTTTCTTGTATGTCCTGCTTGAGTGTGGCCATCAGGTGTGTTTCACGGGAAGTTTATTTGAGTCAGAAAAATTGGGGCGGGGGATTTATATGTTTGAAGTATGTTTTGCTTCTGGTTTGCAAGAGCTTGGACTTTCTGAGTATCGTGTATTTATTTATTCTGAATTTCATTTCTCTGTGTGTTCTTCCAGTCTTTGTACTGGTGATAGTTGTTATATTATGTCCTGGTGCCTTTTGCTTTCTTCTGTATCCTTTTATGCAGATTAGTTCACGAGATAGATTTTGCTGCACTGACTTGGCATTGCATATCTATAATAAATCCATCAGATTCTTTTTCTTTACCCTCAGCTATGTTGTTGGCAGCTCTACATGAAGTACTGTGTACTTCCTAGAGTTGTGTCTGGACCTAAGCCTTTAAGAAGCAGCATTGTGGAAATACTACTGCTGTGGTAGATGCTTAAAAATTCTGCTTACATCATTACACTGAGATAGGAAATATGAAGGTTGGTGTAACGTGAATCCTCCAACTTTAGTATGTTCAGTTGCATTCCTGCAGATGAAAAGTCCCCAGGGCAGGAGCACAGATCTCAGTATTCTTGTATCTGCTCAGGGACATAGGTGCAGGTGTGTATACAAGTAAAATTCCTAAACAGGAATTTAAAAATACAGTGAGATGAAGGATTATTTTTATTTTTGAAGATGATTAGTGTTCTCTTTCAGCATATGCTCACTTTCAATATTATTGCTGATATTTATTCTTGGAAAGTATATGCTGTTTGTGGAGTGCGTTCACCCCTTCTGAGTCATCACTGTGTTCTTCCTTTCCCTCTCAAAGTTTCTAATATTACATTAGAGAAAAATAAATCCTGGATACTTCCTCCTTAGTTATGTGCTTTCCCTTACATATTTGCTTCTTTTTTAATATGAAACAAAATAATAGATTCAGGCTTAGAAAGTTGTGTTAATATGCATAAGGATATGCAATAATTTTATATCTCATCAGTAATCCATAATTTGTGAGATTCCTTGCAAATACTGTTTACATCATTTGAAGAATCACATGAAACAAATTCAGCAGGTTGAAGGAGGTGATTCTGCCCCTCTACTCTGCTCTTACGAGACCTCACTTGGAGTATTGTGTACAGTTCTGGTGTCCTTAACATAAAAAGGACATGGAGCTGTTGGAACGAGTCCAGAGGAGGCCACGAGGATGATCAGGGGACTGGAGCACCTCCCGTTTGAAGATAGGCTGAGAAAGTTGGGGCTGTTCAGCCTGGAGAAGGCTGCGTGGAGACCTCATAGGAACCTTCTAGTATCTGAAGGCCTATAAGGATGCTGGAGAGAGACTGTTCATTGTGGAGTATAGTGATAGGACAAGGGGTTACAGGTTAAAACTTAAACAGGGGAAGTTTAGATTGGATATAAGCAGGAAGTTTTTTAAGGGTAGTGAGGCACTGGAATGAGTTGCCTAGGGAAGTTGTGAATGCTCCATCCCTGGCAGTGTTCAAGGCCAGGTTGAACAGAGGCTTGGATGACATGGTTTAGTGTGAGGTGTTCCTGCCCATGGCGGGGGAGTTGCAGCTCGATGATCTTAAGAACCTTTCCAGCCCTAACTATACTACAATTCTAAATTCATAGAATCATTCTTCTTCCTGATACCTAACCTGAACTTCCCATGTTTAGGGGGATCTGCTGTGGGGTCTGCGCACAGCTTCTCTTCTCCAGGCTGAACAGCCCCAACTTTCTCAGCCTGTCTTTATACGGGAGGTGCTCTAGCCCCCTTATCATCCTCATGGCCCTCCTCTGGACTTGTTCCAAGGGCTCCATGTCCTTTTTATGTTGAAGGCACAAGAAATTGTGGCACTTGGACATAAGAGAAATATTTATAATACTGTGTAACTTTCCTTTTGAAATATTTTGTTGCATTTCATAAAAAATATAGATGTTTATGTGAATCTTAATATTTAGACTTGCATTGAGTTAATCCAGTGTCCAACTGAACTTAAGAAACTTTATTATGAGCAGGTTGGATGTTAACTATTTCTTGCGTCTTTTTCTGAAATGCAGTTATCAGTTACTATGCTGCTTTATTTCGTCTGTTTGTTTTCTGGGTCTCCTGCCACAATTTGCATCAGAGGGGCTGCTCTAAATTTTTTCTTCCATGTTTCTTTAAGCAGGGTGGGAAGTGATACACTTTCTCCCTGGTTTTGAGATTTCCTGATTATTAGTCTCTAACTCTGGTATCTATAAAGAACCCAGAGCTCTAGCTGTTGAAATACTGTTGTTCAGCAGGTATGTCCATGAGGCAGCCAGTTTTCCAAGTCATGAGTTTTGCACAGCATCAATCATCCAATGGACTCAGATTTCTATATCTGCATTCTTATGTATCAGTCTTCCCATGAATGTCTTAAATGTTTTATTTCAGTGTAGGCATGTTCAAGTATTGCTTCTTGTCCTTTAGTTTATCATTCCCCGAGACTGTGTGCGGTTATTCACTGCCTTGGTAACTGCCTTCAGGCAAGAAAGTATAATGTTTATCCATTGATCAGTTATTTGGCAGGAAAAAAGAAAAACAGTATAAAAGCAAAGCAAAACACTTCAGGGTTTATTAGAATGGGAGTTGTGACTTTTCTCAGTTTATCTATGTCCTCTAATAGGTATTTCTCCTAAAGTATCACAACACTATATCTTGAGTTGTGATCTTGTAACAAGATTTCTTGAGGCAAGAGAGATGATATTGATTGGAGAAAAGTGACCAGTGGTTTTACTGTCCTTCCTCCTGTCATTAGAGATCCTTGTGTTACATGAAAAAAAATGCAGGATACCACCTTTTCTGCTGTTTCTGTCTACACGTACTTTAGATTGTCCTGTCCAGATACTTTATGTTTAACACTGAAAAGAAAGCGCTTTAGCATTCACATTTTCAAGAGGAGATCTCCCAAACGTCAGCTGAGCATCATCCTGTTTGTACCTGATGTGACATTCAAGCATGTAAAGCTGAAATATGTGTTAGGTCAAAGCAGGAAATGTGGATACAGCAAGGGAGAAAATGTAAACTACTTTAAAGCTGCAGTGCAAATTAGTCTGCAGAGGCTTTGCTGTAGGGATGAATAGCTCAGAAGTCTGAATTGTGATAAACAGAGCAGGCTTATTTGTTTGACAGCAGTGTAGTACAGCACAGTCATCATCCCAGGTAGAGGAAGTCTTCTGCCTGACATCTTGAGTAGCATAAAACTTCCAGCCATCTTAGCTCTGTGCATTTTAAAAGAGAATTGTTGCTAACTGAATTCAGGATGAACAGTGAGCAATTAGATAACTGAACAGAAGTCTTGAACTCTTAGTGAAGAATTTCAGTTTAGGTGATACAGTCTGTGGCACAGGTATACATGTGTGAAAGCTTTATGCCAGAATCATCCTCCACATGCTGTCTTCTCTGTCTCTGTATGCATATTGTCCTCCTGTCTTCCATCTTCTTGGTATCTCATGGTCTGTTTCTTTGTTTCATTTTTAGGAAAGATATGCTGGTTAAGTGGCTGCTCTGTTAAGAGGCAGGGTACTGGTGGAAAACTGACAAACTGCATGTTTTGGTAATGAGTCTGTCGATTTAGAGTGGATTTATAACTGATCTAATGATGTGGATTGCAGTGGTGAAGTTTGAGGAAGACCAGGATTATATAAACTGGTCTTAAAATCATATCTCTGGGGGATTTTCACACTGGTTTAACTAAATTACTTGTAAATGTAACTTGGAATAACTGGCTTAGATACTGCTGAAATTCGTGCCAAATGATCAGGCACTTCGGGTACTTTGCCCTTTTCAGCAGCACACCTCAAGGAGACCTGGAATGAGCATGTGGATAAAAGGATGAGTGTTCACTGACTATGCAGTGTCATGGCAGTATGATACCTGTCAGGCTTTCCTTTGCAGACAGTTTTGGTTTTTTATGGCTGTATGCTCTGTGTTTTCTCAGAACTGACTGCTCTCCCAATTCTTACAAGAACTCAGGTGAAGTTCTGTGATGTCTTACATTCTTTTTACTTGAAATTAATTAGAGCTTTTCAGGACCTTGGCTTCCCCCCCCCCCCCCCTTCATTATAATTATCCTTTCTTTCACTTCTGTCTAAAGGCTGTTTTGTACTGCACCTTTCACAAAAGTAATGTAGTTCTTATCCACTAGATTTCAGTATTTCACATGTCAAAGTAAAACTATCATTCTTCAAGCACCTTATCATTTAGAATTCAGGTTTTCACTGAATACAGGAATATTCTCTGCTATTTTTGCCTCAAACTATGCAGTTCAAAAGATATTCCCACATATACACTTTATCCACAGATCCTTCAGAATCTTTTGGAAAAGGAACATTCATGTTTGGTCTTTCCAAAGCAGAGGAGCTGTTTTTTTATGAAGACTGTAGTTTGAATGAAGTACTTGGCAGACAAGGCTACATACAAAAATGATAGCATCTTCCTTAGTTTACTATATGTAGAGATTTGCAGGATGAGCACCAGGCATCTTAATATCTCTGCAAAACCTTAAAAGACAGAGCGTTGATGAATGATTCTTCAGAGGGCAATGAAATACAGGTCTTTCGGGAAGAATACATTTTGAATGTCACATCTAGCTCCTGTTTCCTATAGGCGCAACACAATGTAAAAGTAATTTTCTCATTTATAGTCCTAGATTCCTAAGCAGAGCATCATCTCAAAATCTTGTTGCAAACTCACCTGTGCATTCCTGTTATTTACCTTCCAAAAATTCCTGGTTTTCATTTAAACTGCTAAATAAAAAACCCCCGTACATCTTGATGATATGTCAGCTCAGAGAAGAATTGTATTTTTGCTGGTTTTTTTTTTTTGTCTTGCTTGTCATTATGACCGCGCAATGTCTAGTACAATTCATGAGCAAAGCAGTAAAGATTCCTTTCACGGTTGTAAGTGATGTTAGAAATTATATTACCATTGAAAATTATCAATATGCAAAATCTTTTTTGGGGGAAAAAAAGATTGTATAGTTACTTTCCTGATGTAGGTTTGACTGCTCAGAAATCTGATCATATGCTTGGTGACTAAAGAAAAATATGTGAGAATATTCTGATATTCATGGAGTAAAGCACCTATATTACATTCTGGGGAGGTACTTCTAACAGGGACATGTAGGGCAAGGGGGAATGGCTTCAAGAAGAAAGATGATAGATTTAGATTAGATATAAAAATTCCTCATCATGGGGGTGGTGAGACACTGGCACAGATTGCCGAGAGAAGCTGTGGCTGCTCCATCCCTGGCAATGTTCAAGTCCAGGTTGGACGGAGCTTAGAGCAACATGGTCTAGTGGAAGGTGTACGTGCAAGTGGCAGGGAGTTGGAACTGCATGAGTTTTAAGGTCATTTCCAACCCAAACTGTTCTGTGATTCGATGCCAGAATTTGATCACTATCTAGGTGGTGTTCTCTGTATTTCAGTGTGGAAGCTTCTCTGATGTAGAATTTGCTTTAGAACTTTTTGGGGTTTTAAAGTGTTTTTCATTTAATTCAAGGTTAAGTTTAATAGGCATTTCATGACTGCTTTCAGGAGAGCTGACTAGGATGCCGTTGTTGAGCCTGTTTTGTGAGGAGAATAATTCAGAATATGCCTTGGCATGCAGCTGTTTCTGAGTATGCTTAGAATTTGCAGGGAGTCTAAACCATTATCTCAAGTCATGAGAAATTAAGGAAGATTGATAGATTGATTGTTGGTTAAATTACCAGCATGTTTATATGTACTTGCAAGTCACATTAACAGAACTACCTGACTAGTGCACTTCTGAGTTCTGAATTGATTACTACATTAGCAATACAGCTGAAAGTTACAACTTCCACTTATTTGTATGAGAGAATTTTTCTGGTAGCTTCTGTATGATTGTTTCATATCATCACATAAATGTGAGATACACTAAGTATAAGATACAGGCAGGAGGACACAGTAATAAATCCTGTGAAAAATTAGGCTTTTATGTATGAACAAAACTGCTTTCAAGTTTGCTGACTTTCATACATGTGTACTAGAAAAAATCAGGGAGTGTGCCTTTACCTTTTTTTTTTTTTTTTTCCGTTTGTAATACCTGGGGATTTGGGTTTTCTTTCAGTTCTCTCTTTCTGTGCCAGAACATGAAAAGGGGAGGGGAAGGAAGGAAGAGAATAGGATGCTGCATAGAAGTGGGTTTCTTCTGTTTCTTAAGTAGAAAAAGGTTTAGTTTTGCCAGTGTTTAAATACAAAAGAATTACTGGGAAAGCAGCAGGTCACCATCATAGTGTGTATCAGCTAATTGGAAAGGTCATTCTTGCTGGTTTAGGAAAATACTTAAAAAGGAAGAAGGGTTTATAAAGTTTGCTCTAATTCCATTTGGGTCCAGAGGCAAGGTCAAACCAAGAGCTTAGTATGTGGATGTCCCCCAAAAGCAACAAGGAAGACCTGGCCTGTTCAGTAGTTCTTGAAATGCCAGTGCAGGGCCACGAGCATAATCAGGGGACTGGAGCACCTCCCATATGAAGATAGACTGAGAAGGTTGGGGCTTTTCAGTGTGGAGAAGGCTACGAGGAAACCTCAGAGCAGCCTTCCAGTATCTGAAGGGGGCCTATAGGGATGCTGGGGATGGACTGTTCATTAGGGACTGTAGTGACAGGACAAGGGGTAACGGGTTAAAACTTAAACAGGGGAAGTTTAGGCTTGATATAAGGAAGAAGTTCTTTACTGTAAGGGTGGTGAGGCACTGGAATGGGTTGCTCAGGGAGGTTGTGAATGCTCCGTTCCTGGTGGTGTTCAAGGCCAGGTTGGACAAAGCCTTGCGTGGCATGGTTTAGTGTGGGGTTTCCCTGCCCATGGCAGAGGGGTTGGAACTAGATGATCTTAAGGTCCTTTCCAACCCTAACTATTCTATGCGGGGACTCCCTGGAAGGGAGATTTTTATCTTGTGTCTGAGTTGCTGCCCAGATTCTGTTGAATGAAGTGTATTGGATGTTCCTGCATTGTTAAGGTGGGCTCAAGCAAAATGGACTTGGAACTCATTTCAAAACAGTTACTCCTGTAAGTCTGTACACTTATTCATCTCCTGCACAGTGTTACAGTGCATGAGAGGGTGCATGTGTAAAGGAACGTGTCTTAGCAGTGGTCTCCTCCAGAGACCATGTATGGGTAAAGCAGTTCAGCCAGTTCAGCGCCCTGCTCCTCCCTCTTAAGAGCTGAGCAGAATCTCTTCTGCTGAAATGGTTGTTCCGCTTTCTGCTTTCTATATTTGTACAGCACAGCACGCTAGCTAACCAGGCAGTGTGGCCAGCCGTGTGTGCATGCTGTATTGGCTGAGCACAATTGAGAGCCAGGGCTTGCAGTTTCCGTTGTTGCGTCTGTCTGTGTCTCTGGGCAGGACTGGCATTCCAAGTGAAAGGTGATCTATTTGTGGATGTTTTCCTTATTTTTGTGAAACGAAGTTCAGCCAGGCTGGGAGTTTAGAGCTTGGGAGTGGAGGAGGGAAGGCATTTGTCTTGCAGAGAAAGTTATGGAGTGGGTGGCATTCGCTTCAGATACAGTTTGAACCTGCAGAAGAGCTGCTGTCTGCTGGGATGAGGATTTTAATGCCCCTGCCTGCTTTGGGAAGTGATAAGCCAGTAGCTTTCCATAAAAGGTCTGTTGTTACTGTCTGCCATGAAGATTAATGAAAGCTAGATCCTGTCCTGGAAGAACTGAGTGCTGTCTTTGCTTGTTATGGGCAAGGGGAATTAATAAGGAGCCAGACCCTGGCCAGCCTTGTTTGGAATAAGGAGCTAGTGTTGAGGGATGAGGTTGTAGGAAATGCCTTGTTAGGGAGAGCTGGAAACTGTAACTGAGGCTTCCCTGACTGGTCATTTGCATAAACTTTGTGTTAAAGCTCTGCACACATTGGGATGACTACTCACAATTGCTTTTCTTAAGTAATAGATCAGCTGGACAAACAGATAAGGAAGTCTGTTAGCTGCTGACACTGTAGTTAACTGTTGATCTGATGTTCTTTGAGTAGTAGAAAGGTGCTCTAAATAGTGGCAGCAACTGTATCCACCATTAGCATTGGCAATACATTTGATGAGAGGGAAGAAAAGGGAAAGAGGTTATATAGGGTACTTTTTATGTCTTTCAGATGATGCTGTCTGCTTACGAATTCTGCTCCCTTTTGAATATCTAAGCCAATAGGCATCTCACTTTTTGCTTTTTAAATTTGAACAAGGAAAACATGATTTCACTTGTGAAATAGAAACAGAAGGCAGCATCTTGCTAAAATCATTCTTGAGGACCATGTTCCATAAACTCAGTGTTTCTTTTGTACCACTGCAGTGTCTTCAGTGTCTTTCCTCCCAAGAAAGCTGTGTATCTTGAATTTGGAAGAAGCAAGTTTTGGAGGCAAATGGGGGAATTTCAGCTGCTGGCAGTATCTGTATTGCACTGTGTGTGCAGGCAGGGAACTGTGATGGATGTGTGACAGAGGGTCATCTCATTCTTGAACTGCTTTAACTCAAGCAACTTTGTTGTATGGCTGTTTTCTGATCCTTCTTGGTTTAACAGGGACATGCTGTGGTAGCTGTCCTTCATCCAGAAAACCTATGGAATTCATTGTGAATATGCAGTTTTCTGAGGTCTTAAGATTTTTGTCTTCATTGCCCTGATACGTTTCCCAATTCTCACATCCTCTTAAAGCCTCTACCTGCCTTTCTTCCCACTATTCCACTTCCTGACTCTCCAGTTGACATCCTCTCAATACTAGCCAGAGCAAAGTGACAAAACATAATCTAAACTGTTTCTGAGTTTACAGTACCAGTTAAAAGCAAATTTTTGTACCGTTTGGTGCCAGTGATTGGGGTCATCAGTTCCTCTAAAGTGTTTTCTGGTAGCATACTTAACTATTAAGTCTTAACTGTTGCTTGTAGTCTTGTGGCAGGAATATGATTAGGCAATTTCAAAGGCCTCTTGTATGTGAACTATTGCATGTTTAGAAAATAGTTTGTGCATTCTGTGAAAGATGTCATAATAAATAGGTAGAACACTAAGGAAATATTTTCATGAAGTGCATGGAATAGATGACAGATAAAGCCAGGCTGTAGAATGGCACTAGGGGTTTTAAATCTTTTATTTTGTAAGGATGGACTGTGTTGTTACCCTGTTTGCAGGAAAGGTTTCGTCATTGTTGGAGGCAAGTGAGAAATTAACTTTTGTCTGACATCCTCTGAAGGTGCTGAAATCCCACAGGAAGGGATAATTTTTTGTTTTATTCTTACCTCACTGCTTTTTTTTTTATGAGAAGCATTCCTTTTTTTTAATGTCATAATCATGCAATGAAAAATTAAGTTAGGTTAGGTGTGGCAAGGTGATGGGTATTTGGAATCGAGTCCGGTGTCATTTGAAGTTAGGTAAACTTACAACTGTAAAGGTGATAGATTCATATGTTTCTTACAAGTATAGTGTTTTCCAAACAAAAGTAGAAGCCTTATAATTTGAGGCCTTTAAAAGGGATTAAGCAGAGAATTAATGATGTGAAATTCAGCACCTAAATCTCATAATGTTGTTTCATGAGTGATTTGAATGAGCATATGCCAGTATGGCTCTGAAAGAGACTTGTTCTATCTTTTGTGTGTTTCCCCTTTCCTTTACACTGCCAAGAGCATTTGTGTGGTTGTGCAGTGAATTGAATCAGGGAGCATGTCTGGGTTAAAACTACCATTTTCCTGTTGTTGGTAGGCTACATCCAACCTGGATCATTTCCTCTCTCAGGCTTGTTATACAGAGGCGGGGATGGACAGCTGGTGATCAGAGTTGTGTTCTGTTCCTTAGGCAAGAGCATTGGCTTAAACTGGATCTATACTAGAAATGCCTTGATATATTCCTTTGTATTTCTACCTCATTTCTATGTAATCTTTATGGAGACCTTATAGCCAGTCCCATCTAGTAATACAGCCCCAAAAAATGAAGTAAGAATTGTTTGCATGTGTTACCTGTTGTGGCACGTATCATTTGCTTCTTAGGGAGGTACTGAATGTTGTCATAACATTTCTTTATGAATGTGGTATTTGATACGTACTGTGTTCGATGCTGCTGTACAGAGAAGCCTGCTGTTCGTTTGGAAAGAAATTGGTGAACTTTTCTGATGTGAGGCAGAGAGAAGGTAATGTGCTACTTAGTTAATGTGAGGTTTTGATTCAGGAAGTGTAAGGTATCTCCAGAATCTAGATAAGAGGTATAGAAACACTGGGACTCCAGCAAGGTATGCTAGAGGATTTTGTCTATTTTCAGCCCTCATGCAGCCAAAACTGTATTTATAGCACTTGTTTCTGTCATAAAGTTTCTGGAGTCTTCTCCTGCTAGCAGTGGAAACCAGCTGATGTCACACTGTGCCTTCCAGGAACAGTGAATGGAAAGAATTGATGGGGAAGTGTGTAAGTGAGGAACGTCTGAAACTACGTGCATAAAACTATAAGCAAGTACTGAGCCTCTAGTTCTTGGCAAAGTGTACTGACACTCCTGATCCTTCCCACCCCCTTCTCCCTCCACCCAGCTGAAGTCTAAGATCGGGTGACTGATCCAGCCTTGTACAGCAGCAAGGGTTTCTGAGGCTTTGGGAAGAGAGAGGAGCAAGCAAAGTTGAGCTGGCAGAAGTCAGTGAGCATTAATCACTACAGGCAAGCAGCCTGGAGGGAGTGTCTCAGTGTCTCAAAATGGGCCATGAGGGTAGTTTGTGGAGTAAAAGGAAAGACATTCTAATAGTCATCTTTAGATGTTTCTAACTAGGAAATTGTTAAGCTTCTTCAGACAGAAGAGTTCATGGTAAGGATGGCATTACATTTGTGAATGGTATTCAGGGAGAAATGGTGCTTCAAGGTGCTCACTGTGCTTAGGCATTGATGTGTTTTCAGTAGGTATTAGCTTGTAAAGTAATGCAGATCATATTTTCTGGGGTTTTCTGTATTTACAGTGGTTTGTATGACTCGGATTCTACACAAAGATGTTATGGGTAAATACTGCAAAATAAAGAAACTAAAGCATATATTAAATGATGCTGCAAATGGTGACAAATAGAAGCTTAGGAAGAACTGTTTTGCAGTGAAATGGTTGGATTTTCTTTCATTTGGGTTTTTGAACAAAGTCAGGACATTCCTAAGTGAACGTTCCCACAGCAATGCCAGTATTTGAAGAAAAAAATAGCACAGAATATTTTTTAAAGCTTCAGCTCTACACACCCAATATTAAATCTCTTGAAGCGTTAATGAAAGTTATTTGCTGTTGGAAGTGATTTGAATCAATATTCATTCCTTAAAACAGGGCTTTGACTCCAGTTCTCTGCAGAAGTAAATGAGTGTAATTTGAGATTTGTATCCATTTACTTCTGCAAAGGATTTGTCCATGTGCCTATTAAAAAAAAAACCCACAAAAAAACAACAAACTCAAAATAAAAGTAATTGAGTATATTTTTACTCTTTGGTTTGCAGGCTTAGCAATGGTAGAGTTCATGGCAAGTATTTGCCTAATAATGAGCCAAGCAAGAGGCACATACAAGCTTATTGTAAATCAGTCTTTCTTAGTTGTGCTTCTGAAATAAACTACAGATGTTTATACTTAAACATTTTGAAAATACAGGATTTCAGACCTACTCAGGATTTTGTGTGCAGTTTGATCTTTCAAAATTGGGACACCTCGAAAAGATGTTCCCTCTGACACTGGCAGCAGATGCTGGAAATTATCATATGCCCTGTATCCACTTCTGGTATTTTAGGTGTAATAATACAGAATAGCAATTACATTTGAGGATTTTTGTGAGGAGACCTGCAATACATCTTTCTCCTTTTGGATTTGATTTTACTCTCTTTTGCACAGTGAAAAGAAAGAAGTACCTTGATATCATTAAAAAAGACTTACTCTAACACTGTGTAAACTGTCTGCACAGGGATGATTTTCCCATTGACTTTTTTTTACTTTGCCTTTAATGATGGGTAAGTGAAGGTGTTAGTGTTTGAATCTTGTGGCTGGGATGAATGAGGTTGTTAAAGTTCAAGTCTAGAACTAAGCTTAGCAGTTAAGCTGAGGGTATTGGTTTTGTTCTCTACACCTCAATCTCTTACCCCAAAAGAAGACAAAAACATCTGTGCTACATTTGGTAAGTCTTCCTGTGGCGTGTACAGTATCCATAAAGCAAAACATGAATGTGTGTTTCCTGAGTATTTTGGATCCTCATTCAGAAAGTAAATGAAATGTTGTGTTGGTATCTTCCTCCTATATTTGCAACTCTTGAGGTCTTTTGAGAGTCCCTTGATGCCATAATTTGTCATTAACAGCCAAATGTTTTGTGGAAATTTTTAATGAAGTTTTTTTATTAGGTTTTCAGCTGAGATGCAGCTGTAACAATGTGATTATACTCTGGCTCATATCGAATACATTTGGTCACTAGTTCTCAGAACACCTTTTCATAAAGAAAATAAATAAATGATAAAACTGTAAAACCAAAAACTCCTAGGACCATCAGGTGACTTGTCCAATGCTATTCAGTCCCATAGTTAGTGAGAGAATTGATGGCTTCTAAGCTCCAGTCTCATGTTTTCGATAGTAGACCATAGGATTGTTTTGCGTTCTCATAGTGTGTGTCTCTTGACACTTTCATTGTGGATTGTAAGACTAATGATGGATCTTGGAAATGTTTAAGTATAATTACTGACGGGCATGGAAGAGACATTGCAGATATGGTCTACCTCCCAAATCTGAAGTATTTTATGATATCCTGGTTACAGTAAGTTGTAGCATGGCACTTGCAATGTTTTCCTCTCTTGTTATTGTCTTAATCTGCAGTGGTCCCAAAATGTGCACCTCTTCTATTCATTCTGTTCTTACTGTGTCTTAAGTTGAACAAACTTACATTCTGATAGTTGAACATGCTGTTGTAATTCAACCAATCTACTTATTAACTGCACAGATTGTCTGCTAATATGTATGCACATCAGTGCTTGTGTTGGCAGCACTGAGGAGAACACTGTTCGAAAGCTAGTGTTCTAGCTTGTTCGCTCAAGTGAAGTGAGCAGTTGCAGTGACTGGCAGCTGTTGCTTGCATTGAGTGAGTAGCTTCTGGTGCTGAGAGAAGTTTGGGTGATGCAAACATTGCAGTAGAAGCAGCATATTTCTTAGATAAGGAAGTATGGCTGCTTCCTTGATAAGTTTTTTGGCACTAAAGGAGTTTCTTTTTGCCTTGCTGTCTCATAAGTAAATGACAGAAGAAATCGACGTAGTTTTTGTGGGCTGTGGCCTGAGCCCCTGCAGTAATTGGAATGTATCTGATTTGAACAGGCTTCTCTAGTTGAAATCTGACTTCTGTAGTGCGCTTGCTCCTTCACTCTCTGATGCACTGTTACCTCCCTTTTACGGATTCTTTCACAGAAATAGTTACTTTTATATTTCCAGCTTTTTATTATTGTCCATAGTGGTATTTTAAATTAAACTGTGTAAATCCTCAGTGAGTCCGGACCGAATGTTGATTTATATGAGAGACTGCAGACGCCAGGATATATCAGGTTGAGAGCTATGTGGTCTGTTTTATCTGTTAGCCTCCTTAATTGTCAGTGGTAATCTTGACATCCCACAAACATGAATTCCTGGAAAGTGTAATGAGAAATCAGAACTAACTGATCTAGACAAGTGCTGACTACGGCAGTAATTTCATTGATCAGAATCCATTAAATGATCCAGTGTTCTCTTACAGATGGTCCTGGGTGCTGGTGAGACTGGATTTATAGGGCTTATATCCATTGTCAAGTACTTAGTGGCTAGAGGCACTTGCCTTCATTGCCAGCTGCACTTCTATTTATATTATATTGCATACCAGAAGTTACAACTGTTTGCTCATCAGTGAGAGTGTATTTTATCCCTCTTAGATCTGGCAGGTCTAAGTGTTAAATCTACATGGTAAACCTTTGTTTTTCTACATAGAATTGTTGGGTGGTGTCATAGCTCCTCTCAGCTCTGTACAGAAGAATCTGGAAGTGACATCTCTATTCAGATACAACATTTTAGGTGTAGGCAACTTCAGGAAGGATCTTCTTTGCAGACGCTGTGATGAGGTGTTCCAGTTCACACTTGTAAATTGTTTTACTGTCCCCACTAAGAACCTATGCTCATGTATGAAAAAGTTCAGTGTCAGCATCTAATGTTGGAGTGAGGTGAATCTGCTGTTTGAAGAAATTCACGTTGGAGGACCTCTCATATGAAGACAGGCTGAGAAAGTTTGGGCTGTTCAAGAAAGTTCAGGCTGTTCAGCCTGCAAGAAGAGAAGCTGTGTGAAGACCTCGCAGCAGCCTTCCAGTATCTGAAGGGGACTTATAAGGATGTCGGAGAGAGACTCTCCATCATGGACTGTAGCGATAGGACAAGGGTGATGGGTTTAAACTTAAACAGGGGGAGTTCAGGTTACATATAAGGAAGAAGTTCTTTACTGCGAGGGTGCTGAGGCATTGGCACTGGTTGCCCAAAGAAGTGGTAAATGCTCCATCCCTGTGTTCAAGGCCAGCCTGGACAGAGCCTTGGGTGACATGGTCTAGTGTGAGGCATTCCTGCCTGTGCAGGGGTTGGAACTAGATAATCTTAAGGTCCTTTCCAACCCAAACTGTTCTGTGATTATATGCTACACACATTGCTAGCAGCATGCCAGCTATATATACCTTGGTCTGAGGTATCCAAATCCTGGTTTCTTCTCAGAAGAAATACAGATTTCAGGCTTTTGGCCTTTGGGACAGGTTTGCCTGATGTATCAACTTAGATAAAGTATTCGGTATATTTATGTTCTGCATGCAGTGAAATGAGCCATGCTAAACCGGTTTTGTTTTGAGAAACGTTTATGATTTAAGAGCATTCTCCCAGGCTTTCTAGAGGTGGTTGTCAGATTTGCTGCTTGCATTTTAAAAGTTTTTATTGTCCTGGATTTTGCCTTTGATTCAATGAGGTGTGTATTTTTTGCCAAAGGTATCCAAGAGTTATGTGTTCCTCTGGCTATGTTGAGCTGTACTTCTGGTTCCTTTGAAGTTTTTGAATTAATTCTCTAGAGTGTTCCATAGTTACATGTGCAAAGGGCATATTCTTTTTAATGTTAAGAAGTTGTTTACCAGTATATTCCTAAGCATTTACAAGATCAGCTTTTTCTGAAAGCTGATTATCAAAGAAATACAACTTGGCATTTATGGCAACTTCCATAGGGCTAAAATACCTGGCAAAGATGGGGTTTAAAAGGAAGAAAACAACAATTTTGTGTTACGTGTTGTTTTGAAGCCAGGTCTGTTAGCAGGAATCTGAGACCATTTTTTGGCCATAAACAAATATTCTTTAATTAAACTTCAAAAAGGCAAAGGAATGTGGGTGAGGTGGAAGGAGGTGTCCTCAGGTTACATGTTTGCTTCAATCCCTACTAGGAGCTTCTTAATCCAGAGTGCTATTGTGAAAAGGAAAAAATAAGCTTGTAGTGTTCCCTGGCCAGTAGTCAGTTTGCACTAATATTCTAGAGAAGAGGAATCCATAACTTTGAAAATTTATATTTTAGATAATGAAGTTATTTTTCTCAGGATTCATGGATTGAATTTTTTTTTTCTTATTAAGTATTATAAGAAAAAAATACCTGTTGTGATTAGAATTCCTTGTTCCTTTAGAGGGTATAACACTTTATTAAAGTGTAGAATCATATCATAGAATAGTTAGGGTTGGAAAGGACCTTAAGATCATCTTGTTCCAATCACCCTGCCATGGGCAGGTATGCCTCGCCCTAGACTAGGTTTCCCAAGGCTCTGTCCAGCCTGGCCTTTGAACACTGCCCAAGGAGGTTGTGAATGCTCCATCCCTGGCTGTGTTCAAGGCCAGGCTGGACGAGGCCTTGGGTGATAACGGTTTAGAGCGAGGTGTTCCTGCCCATGGCAGGGGGGGTGGAACTTGGTGATCTTAAGGTCCTTTCCAACCCTAACTATTCTATGATTTACCACTTCTCTGAGCAACCTGTTCAATGCCTCAGCACCCTCACAGTAAAGGACTTCCTTATATCTAACCTGAACTCTCCAATCAGGAAGAAATTAGAACAATTGAAAATTACTACAAAATAGCAATGAAAGATCCTCAAGAGGATTCCCTGTGGAAAAGAGTGCATTAGTACACATGATAAATATCCAAGTATATTGCAATAAAAGTTAGATGAGGATATTGATCACTTATCCACACTTCTCAAAGAAGACAGGACAGAGGTTACGAAGGGGCCTGCAATGCAGTGAAATTGTGGGAGCTCAGCCTTGTATAGCACTTCTTGCAGACAGATGCAGTTTTTGGTTTGGTAGCTATTGATAAGTGAACGGATGTGGATTTTCTGTAAAATGCTGCTAGACAACCATGAGGTTAGCTTTGCAAACTAACCTAGCAGAAAGCAGAGAAGAAATTCTTTGAAAGATAATTAAAAATCCAAAGTTTGTATTTAAATATCTGCTATTTTGTGTTGTGGGGCCGTTTGAATCTGCAAAGAGAAGTCTGAAGCAGAGAGTAGTGTCACCTACTTACGAGGTCTTTGTACAGAAAATCTGTGATGTTCCTGGTTGATGATTTGCTTAAGATGTAGAAATAACACCTTTTCCCTTGTGGTGTTAGTTCTTTGTGGTCCCTAATTAAGAGCTTTCTCATAAGTTTTTGTCTTGCATAAGAGTACCTGTCTGTCATCTGTTGGTGCTGCTGCTGTCAGAAGAATGTAATACAGGAGTTTAGGGTTGTGGGGATTGCTGTTGGTAACTCTGCTTCTGTCATGGCAGCCAAAAAGCCAGACAGGTAGGATAAGTCTACTGAATCTTACTAGGAAGCTATGAGGCTTCTGTTTTCAGCCATGTCATGTTTACAGTTCTTTTCCTTTAAGCCCTTTCATGTTTTCTTTATATTTTTGAAACGTGTAACTTCATTTTTCAGTCTAATGAGGGTTTTTACTACCTTTTGATGACTTATTTTATTAGAAATATGCTTTACTTTCACAGTCTTCAGCATTTTACTAGGTGGAGTTCATGTTGCAATGATTGTTACTATCTAATTTCAACTCCAGAGTACTCAGTGTCTGTTTTTTCCTTCTCTGTTTTAGACTGAAGACTGGAACGGCTAGAGGAAAGTGCATAGCTGCAGGTACGAACAGTTTGTATCCCTCAGTCATGTACTGGAGCTTCATTTCAGAGGTTTCGAGAAGGTGCTTTTACTTTCAGTGATGAAAGCAGTCATTTTCCACTGCAGTGAGCAGTGCTCCCTCAACCTGAAACTCTTCACACTTTCTTGCCTTTGTACTGCTGAAAGAGGTTGGGAGTGTTAACTTAAGACTGCAGGTACCAAGACAATAGGCTGCTTTAGCTCCATTTCTAATATAATATAATAGTTCTAGAAACGTTGCTAACTACAGAGTAGAAATGTGTGTTGTCTTAGCAATTTCTGGACCAGAGCAACTCTGAAGTACTCTGTAGAACATGAAACATTGAAAGTGTGTGTAATTCCTCTTTTCATCTGGGACAGAATTGATTATGAATCTAGTCTGATGTGAGAATCCTTGGAGCCAAATGTGGGGGTCTTATGGTGTAATTTTCTTAATGCCTGAAGTCCAGGAAGGTTGTGATTTCATAGGACAGATGAGACAAGTCCCCCTTACTCTTACTTGGTTTCCAACTAACTGTGAGTAGTCCTGTTTTCTTTGCTTATGCTGCTTCTTGCAGTAGTTTGCATGGTAGACAAAATCAACTTGACAATACAATAAAAAGCTCTTTTGTGATTAAGTTGTTATTTCTGTGGTTTAGCAAGTTGAAACGAGTTGGTGTGTGGTCACAGGAGTACCAAAAGAATAGATCAGACTGTTTGTAGTTGTGCACCTGAAGCGCCTGTGTTCACTTCTGAGGCCAAATGACCTGTAACTGCTGTGTTAAGTAACACTACCATGCTCGAAATGGGGTGATTGTTGCTGGTCTGATGATTCATCTCTGCTATGGCAGAAATATTTAAGGTGTGCTTTAATCTGTACACAACCAGGGAGAGTAGAGTTTGATGCCGTCTTGTGGAAACGCTTGTTTTCTTCTGTGGTAAAACATTCTACGTTTTTCATAAATACATTGGAAAGAATATAGGCATGCCTATGTCAGAAAGTAAATCAAATTTGTCTTTAAAGTGCAGGATATCCTGTCTCTCCATATGTTACTCATCAGGGTAGAAAGAGCTAAAGTTAGATTAAGAAATCCAGGAACATCTTCCTTTTCAGTGGATTTTTAGGGAACTGGTGATAGATCTCTTGTGTTTGGAAGTACTGGTTTGAGGGCGTTGGTCTTGATGCATTGAGGGTGTTACAAAACACTCAATTTCTGTCTTGAATGACTGGTGATAGGTACTTTGCCCTTCCTACTCCTTTGCTGCTCAGTTAGGACCACACAGAAGACAGGAAAAAGAATACTGGTCATTATGTTTGTATTTTTGTCTGAAGAGTTTTTATCTTTTGAGACAGACTAATCTGTGATTAGACCTAGTTTTCAAACTGATGGGATCCTGCCAATTACAAAACACAGGTCCAAACCAATAGGTTTGGATTACTTAACAAAATAATCAGATTATTTACATAGCAAAATAATAAAGTTCTTACGGTTGCTGAAAATAAGTCACAAAAACACTTCCATTAGGTGAAAGAGCTGTGTTTTCTCATCTTAAGAGCAACAAGAAGTTTAATTCATCTGCTTTAATGTGAACATAGGAAGGTGTCCAAACGAAAGCAGATTGTTTTCTTGAACATCCGATAACAGTGTATAAATATGTATGCATCCCAGTATGAAATGCCTCTTATAGTGATTAATTCCATAAATTAATTCCACAAAGGTATTTCAGAATAAAACTGATGGCATTCCATTTCTGGTCTGGTATAGGGAGTAAAATTGAGGAGTCAGCTTTGCTTTGAGTTAAGAAATCAGCCTTTGAAAGAGCACTTGGTTTCATTCCCCACTTTTCTGATAGCTGCTGTCTTTAAGCAAACAAGTTTTTTGTTTGCTCTGAGGCTCAGGATTGCTTTTTGGATTTGGATATTTGTATGTCACACTTTGCCAGAACAGATTAAATGTTACTCTTCTGTCAAGTATTTGAAGTGCTTTATGAGAATTGTGGGGTTCAAGACTGAGGAACTCCTACCTCTGTGTGTATGTACCTCTTGTCATATCCTTATGCTTATACTCTACTGGAGGACAAAAATGCCTTTATACTGCTTAAATGCCCTGTGAATAGAGAGCACTCTAGTTTTCATATTGTTCTTACTGCCTTGCCCCTCCTTTAAGGTGATCCTGTTGTTTTCCTGAAGGTAAGGTCTAATGAAAACACCACTGAGTCAGATCTGCAGGAATGTTATGAAGAATAGCAATTACCTGGTTTTACCTGGAAGATGTCCGTGTTCAAATAACAATTTCTGTAGGTCTGAGCCCTTTCTAACATGGAAAGGAGTGGAATGGAAATGGAAATGAAAATGATCATTAAAACACTTGTAGATTTGTCTTAGAAGGAAATTGAGTGTTCTGCCATAAGTTAAGTCTTTCTCAATACTTCTAAAGCCATTTGTATTGTAGGAAAGTAGATTTGTTTGTTTGGAGGGACTGTTCCGGATCAGAGTAGTGTTCTTCATTCTTTCTGGGCTTAGCTCTTCCTGAAGTTGAAATCTACTATATTATCTAATCTAATGGTTATTTAGACTTTATTGAAGAGGAAATTTTTAGTAGGCATAGCTGTATTTTCTTAGCTGATGGGGGATACTGAGGTACATCTTTCAGACTGGTTTTCTTTTGTCTCTAGGGGCTAGGAATGCTTAGATATATATCTGAGACATACTCTGATATTTTGATTATGGTCCTGCATGTGTAGCTTAAAAGCTAGCTTGTTTCTTCTGCTAGTCTTTTCTACCCCACAATGTATGTGGTAGATGGAATTGTTTCCCTTACCAGGGATACTACAACCCATTCTATATCATGGACAGTACTGGAGCTATACCTTTGCAGCCTTGTGCCAAGAGCTAGGGGAAATCATGTTCTGCATTGATGCACTATGTGGAAATTATTACTGCAGTGATTGCTATTTTTAACTGCAAAGTGTGCTCTCCTGGAGCTGTCTTGGCTGCATTTGAACTCTCTGAAGGTAACATGCAACAAAAAGTTTTCATCTGGATAAAAGGAAAGAAAAATAGTGATTTTTTTTTTTATTGTACTATTATATTAACTGATTCTTATTTGTGTCTGTTACTATTAGAAACAATTTGAGGTTAAAGGACGCCTTAAAATGGCTTGCATAGCTGTTCTGATGGCTGCAAGGAACAATAACACTTGAGGCTTGGTGCTTTGTTTAGTCCCAAAGTTCCCCTGAAACTTAACAGGGGAAGGAAAAAAAAGACTATTATACTTTAGGAAGATTTATGAGCATGTCTGACTGCTATTCTAAGGCATTGCAGTAAGGAGAGGCTTTAAAATAATTTCATAATATGACATTTGTTCCTTCAAGTTAAGGTGGCGTGTTACATTTTTTAAGTAAAAAAAAACCAAAAACTAACTGTCCAATTCTTAGGGTTTACTTTATATATGCATGAGGTGTTCGTTTGCAATAAACCTTAAAGGCATTTTTGATTCACTGTAGTAATGCAACAATCTTCATATGTGGTATTGTTCTGGAATTGTATAGCGAATAGCTATACAGAATATGTAGTCTCTCCTGGGTCCAATATGCAACCACACAGCAATTCTCTGTGTAAATGTAGTTGTTTTGCTCATGGTAGTGCTTTGTGGCATGTTTGGCTTGCAGACAAGCAGACTGTTCAGAGCTTTCCAGGACCCAGTGAATTTCCAGCTCCTTAGCAGAATAACTTCTGGGTCTGTTTCAATGGCAGAAAACTAACCTAAAATATATAGTTGGTTCTTTAAAAACCTCTCAGGCAAATACTGCTGAGGTGACAAAATGCTTGTTCTGAGTGCATCTTTCAGACTAAGTACAGATCTGTGTTTTCCCATAGCGTAGGAAAAGAAAGCAAAATACAGGCCTATTTGAAACCACAATTCTAGGTCTTGTGCTTGTATTTACACAGTATTCTGTTCCATATAATTGCTTGCAGGGTTGTTTCTTAACAAGAAGCTCAAATAGCTGAAGGTAAGCTTTGGGCCAGTTGTAAACCCCGTAATTTTTGTAAGCTGAGAGACAGTATTTGGGGAGAGAGGAGGGGAAAGGCTGTGTAAGCACATTGTACCTCTGCTTTCAGGGCATGATAACTTGCAAGCATTAGTATTATTATTCTCATCTACTGTAGATTTAAGTGTTGAAGTGCAAATATGATTTGTCATCCATAGTTTCTGTGTCCGGTGGTCTGAATTCAGGCAATAAACAAAAAAGGAAGTAGGGAGGGGGCAGGGGAAACCTCAAACCTTGCTGCTCCTGAACTGTTCCATCCTGTCTGCTTTTAGTAGCTCTCTGTACTTTCACAGGATAGAAATGCATGTCCTTACTTCTTGTACTCTCATTTCCTGCCTTGTCTCCTGTTCTGTGTCACACTGCTGCCATTATTTCCTCTTACTATTGTTGTGACAAAGCCACTTTTCCTCCTCAGGAACTTTTTTCTATCTACAGTGCTAAAGTGTCTGCTGGTCTTTCAGATCTCTTTTGGGTGCCTAAGATTTGCTCTTGCGTGACATAAGTGGTGGTGTGTTCTAGCACTACGATAAGAAAAACCCAAAATGCTTCTCAAATTATGCTGGAATATTGGCAGATGTTTACAGAAAATAGTAATTTTTAACTGATACTTTTGGTTGCAAACTTTCCCATAGAGCTTAAGCAGTACCCCAAATACACATTTCATACCTATTTACAAACCTGCGCATCCTACAGATAGGGTAAAAGGATTAAATCTTCTATAGGTTGTTTTGTTAGTTTTAAAGCTTATGTCTTCATAGATTGAGGGAAAGAAACCTATATGCTTCTGCTTTAAAAGCAGTTGTCCTGGGATTCATACATCAATGCTGCTTCTTCATATCAATTATTAATTGTAAAATGTCTTGCAAAGAGGGAAAAACATGTGATGATTCCTCGTCTGTGAGTAGCTGAAATGAATTATTCTAGGGAGCCTGCATTAAGGCTTGTTCTTATCTGTTCTACAAGTGCAGATGCTCTAATAGGTTGTCATGCATTTATTGTTCCAGATTCATTATTTGATCTTTTGGCAATTTGTTCATCTACTTATTTGCTTCATGTCTAGTAACTTCCATACAGTATCTTCTCAGCCAGGCTTCCGCTGTCATTTTTGCATCACAGGAAGTTTTACTGTGTCGTGGGGTTTTGGTTTTATTTTTAATTCACTATTGCTACCATTGCTACCAAGAAATAGCTGATAATGCTGATTTTCATCTCCCTCTCCATTCCCTTCATCTGAATAAAGCTATGGAAATATGCGAGATAAAGAAAGTTTAGCTGGGAAACACAAGTATTTAACGTGCATTTCAGATCACTATTCTGAAGGTCACAGTTGAGAACTTTAAATACACAACTGAAGTTTAAAGCTAGCAAGAGAAACTGTCTGTCACAGTAAGGGAAAGACAACAATCCAGGTACCTTTTATGTTAGATTTCTGTGAAGATTAATGGAAGTGTTTCATGTATTATTAAGAACAGGCATAAGGAAAAGAGAATTAAATACCAAAGAAAAGATGGGCTTTCTAAGAAAATATTATAATTTGAAGAGTTTACTTACATGAGCATCTCTTACTTATTTCACTGTGCTGATGTAGTGGACTGCTATCCTAATGCTGTGCAGGTCAAAGATGTTCCTACCAGAGCATTAGCTGATTTCTGGTGCTAATGTTTGTACTTGAAAACAGGGTAGGTGAATACTGGCTGCCTTTGGAAAAACCCAGGTAAATACTTACTAACATTGTCTGTCGCTTTGTAAATGGCACTACTGCAAACTCTAATATTTGAAGTTCTTTGGAGTTTCTGACTCTGTGTAAAAAAGAATTAAATAGGTACAGGGAATAATAGTTGTGATATATCTCAGAGTAATGCAAAAATATTTAAGTAACCTCAAACTTAGGGCTTTGGAGGCTGTCAGCTTCCTTATTCCTTGTCATAGGGTAATGAGAAATTTTATGGATGGAGAAGGGTATCTGAGGTTATCTTCAGGAGGTGGTTTCACTGCCAGTCTGCTCCATTTCTTTGGTAATGCCTGTGCAAGTCTTTGTGGTATCATCACTGAAGTAGCAGCCACAGCTGCAGTGGGTGAAGCCCCGGGTGAGCAGCCTCCTGCCTGCTCTGTTAGCTGACAGCTATGCACTGAGACAGTGAAACTCAGGGGGGCATCATGCAGCTGTTCTGCCCTAGAGAAGCAGATCATTGTCTGCAGAGCTGTGGGTCATCATATTGCAGAATTCCAGTGCCCACAGCCCCATTAGCATATTCATGTGTCCCCTCTCAGGAAAGCATAAGAATGGACAGTATGTCAGAGAGGTGAGGAAAACTGAGGAAGTTTGGATGCCAGTGTCCTAAGGTTTGTGAACTTCATTCATCTGCTGTAAGAGAGAGATAAGTCTGCTATAAAATTGATAAATCAGCTGCTCCTGAGTTCTTGTTATTCATCCTGTTACTAGAAGTTACTGGCAGAGCAGGATCTTCTTGCGACTTCTCAGATTTGAGGAGATGTTACAATGTATTTTCTGGTAGGTAGTAGGTGAGCTCTTGTATTGCAGAGCTACTGTCTGCCATTTGGTGTAAGTTTTCCTCAGGAGTGAGCCAGATATTGTGTATATAAGATATGGAATTTGTCTGTCAGCTATATAGTGGCATATTAAAAGCAATTGCAAGGCATTTTAAAAAGAGGGGAAAGTGGTTTCTCTCTGTGGTGTGGCATTTCCTGTAACAAGTCCAGGGGTGTGGGTTTGGGGTTTTTTGTTATGTACTTTTGGGAGGGTGGTGGGTTTGCTGTTACTTACTAAAGCAATTGAATATAGTGTTGATAACAGCGGAGTGTTTCTAATTAGCATTTACCTAGTAAGTGTACAGGTCAGTTCTTGAGTACTTTTAACAGGACATCTCCTTTTTTCCCTAATGCTTTTTGTTTTGTCCCAACACAAATGCATGCTCTTTGGCTTGTTCCAGACCTATCTTTGCCAGTTATGAAGGCTGTTAATCTGTGGTGTTTGTTTTCACCACAAAACTGACTCAGTGGTCTCTCAGCCTCTCTGTTTTCAGCTAAGGAGAACCAAACTTGTGATTTGTCTGGTAGCCTCTGATGAGTCTCTTCCAAGTACTTGTCCAGTATGTTCTTGCACTCGTTTAAGTTTGTTGTATCTGCTCTATCCTGCCAACAAGGAGTTCCAAAAATCAACTCTCAGTGTGAAATAACATGTATTTTGAAATAACATGTATTTTCCTCCTCAGAGGAATGCTGTTGTATCAATCATTAAGATTCTGGGGTTTTAGCTGTCATTTGAAAAGTGAGATTCACAATGCTAGCTGCTTAAGAAGGTAATAGCTACACAACCTTTTACAGTTGATTTGTGCATTCACTTCTTTGCTTGTTGTTTGAAACAGAAGCAGGAGGGACACCTAAACTGGTCAGATAAATAAACGTGGCAGTCAAAGCAGAAATGTTTGGCATCGTGTTGGTATGTGGATAATGCTGTGGATAGGAGTCTTCCTTACTTGTTTGTGTGTTACATTAAGGTCAAAGATTAGCTGATTCCTGGACTTTACTTTTGCTCTTCCAGCAAACTGACTGCTTAAGGTCACTGGGCCTATCTAAAGACCTGGTGCTCTAGACTACTTTGGTGCCCTTTGAAGTGCCTTTGCACTAATGAACGCAGCATGGGGAAAAAATAAGAGGAACTGGGTGCCTTTGTGCAGTCTGTGCTCTAATGTAGAAGTATTTTCATGAATAGAAATAGTAGATATCTGCTACGGAGAGCTCAGTTGGATTTTTATTGGCTTGTTTTTAAAGGAAACAACACACGAGACTTATACTGGCATTCTTTCCTGAAAACTTTTTAATCCACTGTTCCTATTCAGATGAATTTATCAGAGCAGTAAATGTGTCAAGGCATTAAAATCCTAATCATTTTGCATTAAGTCAGGTCATGGTCAAAACAGAACATTCGAGTCTTGCCCTTGTCCATTGGTATCCAGGTAGCTCTGAAACGCTCTGCCTATTGGCCATGGTACATACAGCCTCTGAAAGAGCATGTTCAAACAGTAGGTCTTTTCTGACCAGCTTAGTTAAGAACCCCTTCATATTATGTCTTCCATATATATTTTAACATGAAGTTTTGGCACTGGTTATCTTGATTTAGAAAAGTAGAAAGTTCTGACTAAAGAACTTGAGAGCTGCCATAGCAGACACAGTCTGGTTTGTGGTTTCCTTCTGATAATGCCTAGTACTATGTACATTAGACAGATGGGTCTAAAATCTTAATAATTATTGATTAATCTGTATTTAAAGCTCAGGTTACTTCCTAATGTTCCTTTCTAATGTTAGCTAGAAGGTGGTAGTTCTTATGTGCAGTATTTTGATGCATATAGCAATCTTTTTATAAGCTCAAAATTGTTATTTTTTGCAAACTTTGGTGCAAAGTTTTATCTCCTTTTCTAGAAAATATCTTAATTCCCTCATTTTATAAAATAGGTTTTCTATAACTTATTTTTAATCATTTGTCTTTACTATTAAATAAAAGGGTACACTTAGCTGCTATTTTATTTTTTGCCTTTCTTAGAGTGCTTAGGCAGAGAAAACTTCATCCTGTAAGCCAGAGGGAGAGGTGACTTGCTGCTTCATCTGCTGTCTGGGAGTCTTGGGATTCTCCAGGTGGGAATTCATTCCTTTTGAGATTTCAAAGGATAAATTGGAGTAGAAGTTACACCCTGTAGGCCAGCAAAGTAGGTCAAAAATACATTGTTAAACCTCATTCTTGTTGCAGAAACATTTTGAGGAAGGGGAGGAAAAAAGCTGAGTATAAGCTATTTTTAGAATAAAATTTACTTACCTGATTTGTGAAAATCCATCTAGGTCTGGAGGGATTAAATGCTCTCAAATAAATGCGTAAGAGAGAACACTGTAGAACTTTGCTATTTCTGAGGTAAAAGGCAAGTGTCATCCCCTTCTGTCCTTTTTCTTCACCTGGGTACTTCTACAAAAACTTCATATAAATAAAAATGGGTTTCGGTTAATTCAGTCCAGATTGCAGAGAGCCCCAAAATTCATGTATCTTAATGATAAATTCAGCATTCTGAATGTGCCAGATTTGTGTACCCACAATGCATAACTGTCATGAAGGTTGGCAAAGGAAGAAATTGCCATTTGGCAATTAGGTGGAGGCTTTTTGTACCCAGTGAGACATGGGGAGACAGTTTGGTTTTCAACATGTGCAGAAAGTGTTCTGACCACTGGCTTGCTTGATCAGCAGACAAACAACAGAATATTGACAAATACTGGATTTTGATGCATGTAACTTAGGGGTTATCTGTTCTAAACCAAAACTGCAATTCAGCAACACTGTAGGGATCTGGATATGCATAGATAATCCAAGGGGAAGTTTATTCTAGGACCTGTCTCCTTCAGAGCTTCACAGTGTCTGATTTCCCCGTAGCCTGCATCCTTTCCCATCGCTTGCTCTCACCATCCCAGTAGTCCCTCAGCTTCAGATTTGTGTATGTTGTCTGAGGTTCAGACTGTATCAAATAAAAAGTGGTGTTATCTTTAGCTTTCAGAGATATGTTCTCATTGAAATGACCAAGGCTTACTTAGGAAAGAAGATACAACACAGGATTTTGGGGTTTGTGGTTTGTTTTTTGGTTTGGGTTCTCTTTTTTAGATTTTATGCGCTAGGATGGGGTGTAATTCTGTAAACTTAAAAGCAAAACTTTTAGCATTTATACTCTACAGTCTGAGGAGCATATATAGCAATAGATTCTGCAGCTTAATTTAGGACTTCAGAAGCATGAAAAGAAAGATTTAATCTGTAGTATGTAGAAGTTTTTAATGTTCATGTTGTCAAATTAGCACCATGTTTAAATGTGTAGCTACAGTCCATAGATCTTGGAATTTCAGACTTGTTTCTATTATCCTTTGAATAGAAACAGTCAAAGAATGGATCTGGAAGCCAGCAGGAATTTGACATCTGAGCCAGCATCATCTTTCATCAGACCTACAGTGGGCATGGCTGCTGGGGTATTTTACTGGCTGCTTAAAAAACTAAAGATGACCAGAAGGAATAAATTCTGGTCTTCACAGCTAGGTTCAGAATTTAGGGTGTTGGTCTGCAGATCTACATGAGCAGTGGCAAGAACACCACTGCATCTTCTGCTGTCCTAATAATGTAAATCTGAAGCGTTTCTCTTTGTGGGCTCATCTGAGACAAATCCACCAAGTGGGCTCTAGGCTTAGTTTAACATTTGAATATGATGTGCACTACCCAACATGGCATTTTTCAAGTGAGAAGGATGTAAGATATGTCTGAAGGTAGATATGAGTAATTTCCCAAAAGCTAGTAATTTGACCTCTGTTCCTTAGTGTTTATTTGCATGCTCTTAACAGTGGTGCTTAGCAGACAGCTCACACTTTTTTCATTAAAGTTTCTTGTATTTAAAACATGGTAAGAGCATGCATAAATCAGTTACTATTGAATATCTGATGTATTATGACTGGAGTGTTGAGATGGAAGAATAGAGGCTCTTCAGGAAGGACAGCCAGGAAAGATGAGGAGGGGGTGTCACCCTCTGTGTCAGTGGCAAGCTGAAGTGAATGGAGCTCTGCCTAGGGATGGATGCGGAGCCAATCAAAAGCTTATGTGTCAGGATTGAAGGGACAGGTGACATAGTGGGGATCTGCTACAGGCCACCCAACCAGGAAGACTGAGTGGATGGAGGCCTCATGTTCATAAGCCCTGGTAATCATGGGGGACAGCACAGCAGGGCATAAATAATCCAAGAGGTTTCTGGAATGTGTTGATAATAACTTCATTCTCCAAGCAGTAGAGGAGCCACCAAGGAGAAGGGCTGTGCTGCACCTTGCTCTCACCAGAAAGGAGGGGCTGGTGAGGAATGTGAAGCTCGAGAACAGCCTTGTCTGCAGTGACCATGAAATGGTTGAGTTCAAGATCCTTAGGGCAGTAAGGAGGGTATAAAGCAAGCTTGGTACCCAAGACTTCAGGAGAGCAGACTTTGGCCCTAGCTGCTTGGTAGAGTACCACAGATTAAAGCCCTAGAGGGAAGATGGGCCCAGGAAAGCTGGGTGATATTCAACAGTCATCTCTGCCAAGCTTAGGAATAATGCATCCCAATAAAGAGGAAGCTGGGGAAGAACGCCAGGAGACCTGTGTGGATGAACAAGTAGCTCCTGGACAAATTCCAGACCAAAATGGAAGCCTATTTCCTTTTTTGTGGAAGACTGTGGAAGCAAGAACAGGTAACCTGGGAGGAATACAGAGAAACGATGGCCTTAAGCTCCCTTCCAAACCAAACCATTCTATAATTCTGTGATGTGTGTTAAATTCATGTCTTCTCTTATTTTGCAGTAACATGCAGATCTTTTTATATTACCAGGCCTAACTCCTTTTAATAAGCTTTTAATCAAACCCACTATAGGCAGAAGATCAGAAATGTTTCTGTTTTGGGTTTATTTTGTTCCTTTTCAGAGGCTGGAAACAGTTCTTTATGAAAGTAACTGACATGCTGTAACTGTGCAAGTGTAAAGCAAGCTGTATGTACTGGCCAGCCTAGCTGCAGGTACATGTTGCAGTCATGGACAGAAAAGAAAGAAGCAATCACACCCACGTCAGCATGCATTCCTTGATGCTTTTAAGAGTTTATTTTGTGGGTATATTAACTGTATATGTAAAACTCATCTGGATTCATGTTGGACTTGAATTACTGATCCCTCCTGGAGTGTTCAGGCACACCCAGCTGCCTCTGCAACACTTGATCCCTGCAGTCAAATATTTCTGCATCTCCTAATGATTCCTGTATTAGTCAGATTATCTCCCCAGTCATTTGGTATTGGAGAGTTAACAAGAGGTGTGTAATGTAAATACATCTCACAGTTCCTTGAACAACATGTTACTCCTTTTATAAGATGAAGCAGCTGATGTAGAATCGTAGAATAGCTAGGGTTGAAAAGGACCGTAAAATCATCCAGTTCCAAACCTCCTACCATGGGCAAGGAGGCCTCACACTAGAGCAGGTTGCTCCAAGCCCTGTCCAACCTGGCCTTGAACACTGCTGGGGATGGAACATTTGCTACTTCTCTGGGTAGCCTGTGCCAATGCCTCACCCTCACAGTAAAGAACTTCTTCCTTATATCTAACCTGAACTTCCCTTAAGTTTGAACCCACCACCCCTTGTCCTGTCACTGCAGTCCGTTATGAAGAGCCCCTCCCCAGCATCCTTATAGGCCCTCTTCAGATACTGGAAGGCTGCTATGAGGTCTACACACAGCTTCTCGAGGCTGAACAGCCCCAACTTTCTCAGCCTGTGTTCATACAGGAGATGCTCCAGTCCCCTGATCATCCTCATGGCCTCCTCTGGACTTGTTCCAGGAGCTCCATGTCCTTCTTATGCTGAGGACACCAGAACATGTGCTGATCAGTGTTTTCAAAGATTATAAGTTTTCAACAAATGACCGAGTTTTTTCCCCTTTATCACCTATAGCCTCTGTATATCTCTGGATTTATAGATGAATGATAGGCAAAGCATTATTTCCAGAACAATGTATGTTTTGCTTTTATAAAGGAGTAGGTTTTGATGCTCTGTGGTAGTTTTCAATAATCAAATTTTCTTAGCTGTGATTGTTTTGGCAGGTTCAGAGAACCAGGTAGCGTTCTCCCTAGAAGTTAGGAGAGTATCAAAAACAGTGCACAAGGTAAAAAGAGTAAAATTGGACATTGGAAATGATGGTGAAGAAACTTTTTGGCTTCATACCTTAATATTGGCAGTGACAGAAAGCATCAGTCTAAATTTCAGGGCCTTGGACTGCCTCTTTGGGAGACAAGGAGTTAGTTTGGGATGGAAAGATTGTAGTTTGTATTCTTTCTGCTCTGTTACCCATTGCTATCTTCATGGATCTGACACTCTGTTTATCTGACAGTGCACTCAGTACTGCTTCGCCAGGGAAAATTGCACAAAACAAGCCCAATGCATCAGCACTTTCATTGTGTATTAAGCTGAGCCTCCCTTCACATGGTCACATCCCCTTTTTAATCTGGGATTCCATGTCCCTTTCCCAGTCCAGCCTTGTTTCTGTGGTGTCTATTGCTGGTCTCCCCAAGCTTCTGTTTCTGTGGTTTGAGTGTTTTTTGTGTGACTGAGTGTTAAGACCTGCAGGACTTTTGGAAGTGGCATTGTTTGGGGGTTAGGCAGTACACTGATTTAGTGTTAGTAGTTTGTCACAGACTGAGGTGATGGCTGCGTTTAAGTTGGATTTTCTCCCAGAGATGATGGTGGACCATTGCTCATTGAATGCCAGCCCTGTGTAAGTATTTCTGTCTTCATGTCTAAGTTTATAACTGAAGTGATAGTTGGAATTGCTGTCTCTGAAGCCTGTGTTGTCGGATGAGCTCCCCTTGTGGGGAACGACATGGGGGAAAGAGATAGGAGAGCCTGCAGCTTGTTTTCTTGAAGAAATCCCACTGGGTGTTGACAGTTGATGTTGGATCCTGCACAAGAGGAAAAAATGATCTTTACAAGTTTGGGGATGAGGGCTAAGGAGGAATAAAGCTATTTGGCAGTATTGCTTATAGTATGCTACAGGTGCTGATGTTATAAAGTTAGTTATTTAAATCAGTCGTTGGGAGAACAACTTCTGTGCTTCCCTATTAATGATTCCAGACTAGACCTTTTAACTAGGAATGAAAGATTCCTTCAGTACTGTAGAGATCATGTTAAGAGTTGCCCAATTAATAAGAGCCATGCTAAGCTCTTGCAGCTACCCATGGCATAGAAGGCAGGGCTGAAGATTATTGCTGGAAGAGGGTAAATGTTTCCAGTTGGTTTTCTTTGTAAAAGGTATTGGTTGCCTTCACTATTTGGAGATGTGCTCACCCCTTCTGAGTGCAAAGGTAGAGAGGGGTAAAAGGATTTATGATTATTTCCTTTCCTTCTAGTAAGAAGCTTTGTTGCTTTTGATCTCAGGGGAGACCTTACAAGTCTTCAAGTACCTAAAGGGGGCCTACAAGAAATCTGGAGAGGGACTTTTTGCAAGGGCCTGTAGGGACAGGACAGGGAGGAAGGGCTTCAAGCTGAAAAAAAGATAGATTTAGATTAGATATTGGGAAAAAATCTTCCCTATGAGGGTGCTGAGGCACTGGCACAGGTTGCCCAGAGAAGCTGTGGCTGCTCCATCCCTGGCAGTGTTCAAGGCCAGGTTGAACAGGGCTTGGAGCAACCTGCTCTAGCGGAAGGTGTCCCTGCCCATGGCAGGGGGTTGGAACTGGATGAGTTTAAGGTCCCTTCAAACCCAAACCATTCTGTGATTCCATGTCTGTTGTTACAGCTACAAAATCATGAGCTTTCCCTGGCATCAGTCCTTCCTTAGGCTCTGAACATCAGCATATTGACGGGGAAATTAACTAAATGTTACCTGGTTTGGAAATCCTGTTTTACTGAATTTTTAAAATTCTGTTCAAGGGGGGAATATGATTGCAGATGGACACTGAGCAGAACGCTGTTTAATGTGTTAATAAGCTGGTCAAAACCTGTCTTTAAAGTTGAAAAAGCAGTGATGGAGAGAGCTGACTGCTGTAGAAGGCGGCCACCTGTATTCTTCAACAAAGAGACTAGGGGCAGTGGGGATCATTGTGTGGATACTGTTCTGCTTGCCCCACGTCCCTTCTAGACTGTGCAGGGACTGGTCAGCAATTCTAACCTACTAATCACTATAGTTACAATAGGATGTCATTACAGTCAGTCTTCCACACAGAAAGGTCCTGTGGTATACTAGATTGTGACAACTGATAACAAACCTCACATTGGACTTGCCAAGCAATGAGGGGTCAATACAGACAGTAGTGTGTGATTGTCAGCAAACTGTGTGGAATATAACACAGTTTTATAATAGGCTGCTCATACAGTTAGAGCTAATGCCTTGAAGCCTATTGAAGATTTCCATACTCAAAACTTGTGTTGTTGTAGTCTCAGAAATAACTTTTTCTATATTAACACCCTGCCATTACTCAACTTTATTCAGTGTGCAGCTGACTATAGATTGTCCAATCCCAGTCTACAACCTAAGCCTGTCTTTGCTTGCCAGATATTGCCGAAAGCTCCCCAGTTTCACGATGAGCTATTGCTTGGTAGACCTTTAAAGAAACTTGTCATCTATTCAGTTGTATATATATATTCATCCTGTTTCTCTGTGTTAAGGTGGATCTTCTCCTGGGAAATAGTTCCAGGGATGAAGAAAATGAAGAAAATATTATCCTCTTATTTTCAGTGGTTACTGGTAACTTCAGTGATCTGTTGGTAACCTGAGTTCAAGTTCCTTCCTGTTCTGGTTTCTTTTTCATGTAAAAATTTACATGGTTCAACTAGTGATATTTTTTTTAGTAATCTCAGCAGACTTACATTCTGAATCCCAGATGCTGATTACAAATAAGAACAAGCTTTAAGAGAAGTTTTAAACAGCTGTGTAGAGAGTGCTTGGTTTCCAAGTACACACCTTGCCAGTGAATGTGAATGATTGTCCTGTGTTTGGCTGGAATATGAGTTAATTTTCTTCCTAATATGTGGTGCACTGCTGTGTTTTGGCTTTAGTCTGAGAATAGTGCTGATAGCACACCTTAAGAAGCCAGGAGGGAGCTCAGCAAGGACAGCTGATCCAAACTAGCCAGAGGGGTATTCCATACTCTAGAACATCAAGCTCAGGATATAAACTGCATGGAGATAGGTAGAAGGGATCAATAGCTGCTCAGGATAGGCTCGGTATCAGTCAGTGAGTGGTGAGCAATTGTATTGTGCATCAATTGTGTTTTCTGACTTTTTATTTCTTGCTTGTTGTTGTTTCCTGTTATTATCAGTATTGTTATTGGTGGTATTATTTCTATTATAAATTATTAAACTATTCTTATCTCAACCCATGGGTTGTACATTCTTCTGACTTTCCTCCCCAAGCAGCTTCATGGTACTTACTTGCCAGCTGGGTTTAAAACATGACAGTGGTGTTTATGAATATTCTCTGGTATGCAGTACTGGGAATATGCAGGAGTCTCCTTATATGTGTATTTTAATCATGAATATTTATATATGTTTAGAAATCAATATTTTAATCTCAATGTAAGCATGCTTCTAGCTGCAACAACATCTGAAATCTGCAGAAGGGTACAAACCAGAAATTCATTCTTGATTTCCATAGTGCAAAGAAAATGAATGGCACACTGGATCACCCAGACCAACCTGATCTAGATGCTATCAAGATGTTTGTGGGTCAGGTCCCACGGAGCTGGTGTGAGAAGGATCTAAGAGAACTTTTTGAACAGTATGGTGCTGTCTATGAAATCAATGTCTTGAGGGACAGGAGCCAAAACCCTCCTCAGAGCAAAGGTGAGAACTTCTGTACTTGAGACTAGGAGTGTTAGCTGCTTTCATGTAGTTAGTCTTAGTTGTTTGTTAGCTTATTCAAACATCCCTGTAAGGAGCTTGATGTGACCAGGTGTCTACTATAGCCCAGGCTTTATAGTCTTAAGTCTGTGTGTCTGATTATGTTTGGACTGCTGTCCAGCCATTAAGTGATCAGGATGCTTGAAAAGTATGGATTATAATTGCAAAACAGAACATAAAATTAATACTGTGTTGCTCCAGATCAGATTTGTGATGCTACAGTATAACAAAAATGTTGCTGGAAGCATCACAGTTTCAGATAAAATATAAAATTGAGGTCTTAGTCATATGTGTGTCATCAAGTACTTATGTACATTAAATACTAACTAAATGCTGTACCTGGATTTGCAGTTCAGTTATATGCAATACCTTATTTCCTATGAAACTAGGTAAATTTTTGGTACTAGCAAATAATTGTTGAGTTTGATAATGGAAGTAGTCAATAATTATTTGGCATATATATCTAAACATTTCTTCTAATAGTGTATTGGTGATGTTGGGTCAGTTCTGAATGTATCCTATTTTATTGCAGTTACTAACTGTTTAAAGAAGATTGCTGTCAGTAGTACCTCCAGGTTTCAGTGTCTAACCTCTTCTACTTGTCCTAAGTTTTGCATTGGAAGGATAGAGGTGGGACTTGAATGTCAAGATTCCTAGTTCTTTCTTGGCTAAAATCTTGTTTCCATTGCAGGGTGCTGTTTTGTTACATTTTACACCCGTAAAGCTGCACTAGAAGCACAGAATGCTCTTCACAACATGAAGATCCTCCCAGGGGTAAGAAGAGAGCCATGCTTTCTTCACAACTGTTTTTCTGAGCGCTGGCACCACTGATGTACAAACACACATTATCTTGCCTTCAAATCATGTTTTTAAAGAACTATTCAAACGAGCAATGTCATGAGATTTATATAACAGATCTTAAGGGAATTTTTTAGTATATTGTAGTGCAGTGGGTGGGCATGGCTCCTGCAATACTCTCCAAGGAGGAATGATGGCATATCCTAAAGAAAAAAATTCTTTCCTCTAGAAATCTGTGTATTGTTATATATGCATTTCTGTAGAGGCAGTTTAGGCCTTCTTCCTCTTTCTTCCACAGCTCATATGGGATGTATTTTATAAAGTGAATGTATCTGGGATTAAATAATCTTTTTACATTTCAGATGCACCATCCTATCCAGATGAAACCAGCTGACAGTGAAAAGAGTAATGGTAAGTTTTAGTATAGTCTCAATTAGATGGCATCATTTGCAACAATAGGGAAGCTTGAGGATTTTCCTATTGTTAACAGCTTATGATGAAGTACTCTTGAATTGGAGACAAAAAAAAATGTGTTTTTAATATAATAGCATAAGCGATGTCTCCAAAATTCCATGACTCTCTATCTCCCACTGCTGCTGCTTGTGGTAGAACCACATTGTCAGTTAGGGAAACATCCAGTGAGTTTTTCTTTGCACTAATGTGGCTTAAATATGTGTTGGGGACGTGGACAGTGGGATTGAGTGCACCCCTCAGCAAGCTTATGGGTGACACTAAGCTGAGCGCTGTGTCTGATACCCTAAAGGGAAGAGATGCCATCCAGAGGGACTATGACAGGCTAGAGAGCTGGGCCCATGTGAACCTCATGAAGTTCCACAAGGCCGAGTGCAAGGTCCTGCACCTGGGTCAAGGCATTCCCAAACGAATGCATTCTTGGTGATGAGTGGATTGGCAGCAGCCCTGTAGACAAGGACTTGGGGTATTGGTGGATGAACAGCTCAATATAAGCCAGCAATGTGCACTTGCAGCCCAGCAAGTCAGACATATCCTGGTCTGCATCAAAAGAAAGGCTAACAGGTCAAGGGGAGGTGATTCTCCTGCTTTACTCCACTCTCATGAGACACCACCTGGAGTACTGTATTCAGCTCTGAGGCCCCCAGCGTAAGAAAGACACGGAGCCACTCGAGCAGGTCGATAGGCGGTCTATGAACATGATCAGAGGGCTGAAGCATTTTCCCCAGGAAGACAGGCTGAGAGAGTTGAGGTGGTTCAGCCTGGAGAAGAGAAGGCTTAGGGGAGACCTTACGGGAGCTTTCCAATAGCTAAAGGGGACCTACAGGGAAGATGGGGAGGAATTCTTTATCAAGGAGTGTAGTGGTAGGATGAGGTGTAACAGTATTAAACTGTAACAGCATAGATTTAGATTAGATATTAGGAGAAGTTCTTTACTGTGAGAGTGGTGAGGCACTGGAATAGATTGCCCAAAGAAGATGTTGCTGCCCCATCTCTGGCAGTGTGCAAGGCCAGGCTGGATTGGGCTTGGAGCAACCTGGTCTAGTGGAACGTGACCCTGCCTGTGGCAGGCGGTTGAAACTGGATGATCTTCAAGTCCTTTCCACCCAAAACTACTCTATGATTGTATGAAATCTAGAAACGCTTTTTCAGGTGCTGGACCAATTTCAAGCAAGGCCTGTTGCATCAAGGTGGGGGTCAATAGTTATTGTAGTATACACGGAAGATTGAAAATTCACCACTTTTTCAGTAGAGAAAAAAAACTGAATATTTCTGCATATTGGCCATTCCAGATGGATTAAGACATTTAGCATCTACCACTGGGTAAATGACCATTTTTCCATGCAGTTCTGTTATGAGTTTATAGATGTACATAGAATCATAGAATAGTTAGGGTTGGAAAGGACCTTGAGATCATCAAGTTCCAAGCCCACTGCCATGGGCAGGGACACCTCACACTAACCATATCACCCAAGGCTTCATCCACCTGGTGTTGAACACCGCCAGGGACGGAGCATTCACAACCTCCCTGGGCAACCTATTCCAGTGCCTCACCACCCTTACAGGAAATAATTTCCTCCTTATATCCAATCTAAGCTTCCCCTGTTTAAATTTTAACCCATTACCCCTTGTCTTATCACTACAGTCCCTAATGAAGAGTCCCTCTCCAGCATCCCTATAGGCCCCCTTCAGATACTGGAAGGCTGCTCTGAGGTCTCCACGCAGCCTTCTCTTCTCCAGGCTGAACAGCCCCAACTTTCTCAGCCTGTCTTCATACGGGAGCTGCTCCAGTCCTCTGATCATCCTCATGGCCCTAACATGCTCAAATGATTGTGTGTTTATATAAACTGCTGCAAGATAAGCAAAGAAAGTGTTTTAACATCTTGTAGTTTCAGCCCTTCTAGGCTTAGCTGAATTTATTTTCTTCATTTGCCATAGTTAATATAAGATTAGCATTGCATCATGGAGAATACAGTCCTGGCTCCAGAAAACTTACATGTTAAGATAATGGAAAACAGAAGATGGGATATATGGGTAACATCTAGTAGGAGTAATTCCATCTGCACATTTCTCTATGTGTATACAGAATATGTTTCTGTGTAAATATATCTAGAAAGGAGTAATTCTTTTCAACTATTGTTGGGAGGAGAACAGAATAGGTTCTTTAAAATTGATCTTGCATCTCACACACACCCACACACACACACACAAATATCCTGGGAAAATAATGGAAAGAGGATAAAGGTATTTAATGGAACTTTAGGGTGACACTTCTGAGGCTATTATGTAATTACATGACTTTTAGTAAGTGGTGTAGGTGAAAATGTAAATTGGAAAGCATCAGTTAAAGTATTTTAACTTGCCATTAATAAAAGGGATTCTGGGTCTCTCTAAAATGGATGGCAGAAAGTATTTGAAAGTAGCTTTCTGCTCTAAGCTTGAAAGTGAACCGGGTGCAACATAAGATTTAATAATCAGTTAAAGTGATGTTCATGGGATAGTTTGGAATTTTCCTCTTAAACACCACAGAAGACTCAGCAAATAACTTGATTTCCCCTCACCATGGCACTTAATAGAAGACTTTCTTGAAGCTTCAAGTTGTGCTATGTTTTTCATGATACCATATTTTATATTGTGCTGAATCTTCTATTTTCAGACTGGTTTATATTTCCAAATGGCATTTTGTATAATTTGCTTTATCCTTTAAAAGCAAATATTTCAGAGGTGATTAGCATCATTAAATAAATAAAGCAAGACACACAGTTCTGCTCTGGATTTGAATTTACCCCACTCCCTTAAATGACCTTAAACTGACATTTCATAACCACTAACTGGAAAGCTAAGATAAATGTCTTTCTGCACCATTTATTTTAAATTGGTCTTCACAGTGAAAGGTACTATTCAATTCTAATGTATCTGGTAACATCAGCATTTAGAGACAAGGTACAGTAGCACACAGTCTATTGTTCTGATTTGAGGTGTTATTTTCATGCTCTTGGTACAGAACAGAATGGATGGATCTGAAATAGAACTAAAACTGTTCTGGTTTAGCAACAGATGTCGCTTCCACTGTTGAGACAGGAGTGTGAGAGAACAGGAAGATCTTAATTTAAGTGATTGGCATGATAAAGAGGCTAGAAAGGAGATTTCTGCATTTCTCTATCAGTTTAGGTACAGTTAGGTATGTTGGTAGTCTAAAGATAGGAGAGGCAGAAGCAAGAGGATGAAAATAGCCCAGTAAAACACATACAACTCTTCTCTCACTGACCAGGAACTGAACTTAGGAGATACAGGGAAGTGCTGAATCCGATATATTGTTTCATTATGTTCTTGCAGCTCACAGGCTTGCAAGGGAGAAACAGTCAGCAAAATGTAAACATAAACCATCCTAAAATGTACATCCTTGAGGTTCAGTGAGGTATCTTGTATGCATCCTCTTAAATTGAAGAGATACCATTATTGGGAATCTGCTTTTGACAAGCCATTACCTTCAGTACAAGGGAAATAACTGCAGCTGGTGGAGAAGGGTCGACAAAGTAAGATCTAGTAAGCACATACTTGCTGGTAATACTCTTTATCTTTTGCTTTCTTAGCAGTAGAAGATAGGAAGTTGTTTATTGGAATGATATCCAAGAAGTGCAATGAAAATGATATCAGAGTGATGTTTTCACCCTTTGGGCAGATTGAAGAATGCAGGATATTACGTGGCCCAGATGGCCTGAGCCGAGGTAAGCCGGAAGCTTTTCAGCCAGTTCAAGGCTCTCCACTGGATGCTGCCTTTTGCAGCCCAAGGCGGCATTTTTTTCCTTCCCACCACCATTTTCATGTCTTTATTGATCCCAGTGATTGTGGGTGTAAAAGAACGACTTGATACCTTTCTGTTCTTTTCTCAGGTTGTGCATTTGTGACTTTTACAACAAGAGCCATGGCGCAAACAGCAATCAAAGCAATGCATCAAGCACAAACCATGGAGGTAAAATAACTTAGTGGGTGTCAAGAGATGATGTAATTTGTCAGGCAGTCACTATGGATTTTGGAGGACTAAAGGGCAGAGAGAAGGCTAAGTGCAGCGTGTGTTTCTTCACAAATGCTACTCCTGGAACTATGTGTGTGTTCTGCTTCTATTTTTAGAGCTTGAGATAGAAACTTCATCTGCGGAGAAAATACACTAACATAGAACATAGGATTGAAAGCAAATGAGATTTTGAACCTTTAATGAAATGTGCTGTTTGAATATATATATGTGTGTGTGTGTGTGTGTGTGTGTGTATGAATTCATGTAGAGGAAGGGAAGAGGAATGCTTCCAATGACTGGGTCTGAATGCAGTATTTTTGTGACTGCTGGGGATAGCAAGTATGTAATTGTTTGAATTGCTGTTTGCAGGGTTGCTCTTCTCCCATTGTGGTAAAATTTGCAGACACACAGAAGGACAAAGAGCAGAAACGAATTGCTCAGCAACTCCAGCAACAAATGCAACAGATCAGTGCTGCCTCAATATGGGGAAACCTGGCTGGTCTCAACACACTTGGACCCCAATACTTAGCAGTGAGTTTCTGATTTGGGATATTTTCATCTCTTCAGGGATTGCAGTGTCTGCCTGTCTTGTAGTGTTTAATGGATTAATTTTTTAGAAGGCTCCTGGTAGATATGAGCAGGATTCTTAATCCCCATTTAGTGCATGAGGAGGCTGAAATTAAGTTATGTGCTAACAACTAGGCAGGATACATTTAAGTGAGGTTTTCAACCCCATTCACTGTAGCCCTGAGTATTGAAACTTCTTTGTTTCTTTCCTGTCTTCTGTAGAATGACTTTGTGCTGGGAACATTTTCTTAATGTTACGGCTTCAATGTAATAGAAATGCCCTTTTCGTGTTTATGTGATTTACATAGTTCTTGTATTCCTATTCCAACTTTTTTCAGCCTTTATTTCTCTCATCCACTTCCAGAGAAACTTAGAATAGTAGTTGGTGCTGTCCAGATAGAAAAGGTGATCAGGTTGGAAGTACCAATCAGACAGTACACAGTAAAATAAAGAGAAGCTACTGTCTTTAGTAAAATTGACATAACTGAAAGTAGTCTGCTGTTTGCCGCTGATTTGAGTTGATTTTGCTGGGTCCCTAAAGTGTGAGCTTTCTGTAAACTGATGTGCTCTGGCTAGAGTGACTGTGGAAAGTGTATTCATACAATATAAGGTCTAGGGAACAGAAAAGGAAAATTTCATGGCATTCTTGGTATGGTGTACTGTGGGGGCACTGTGTCTTTATGACTGCTTTAGGTTTGGTAGTTTGGAATTTTTTTATAACACCGTCTAGTTAATGGAGGAAAGAATTGGAAATCCCTCTAGCTTCTGAGCTGAGGCTTGAAATTTCTCTCATGGCTGCTGTGCTTAAGGAAAACAGAGTGTGTCTTTGGTTTTGGTATGGTATTTGCCATTTGTTCTTTGCTGGCAGTCTGGCTTCAAGTATTGTATCCTTAGGGGTGGCAGTCTTACCTGAAGTGCTTCAAATAGGAGTTCTCTCACTACTGATTCCACTGGTTTTTGTCTTGGTGTATTAGCTCATCACTGATAATGTTGAGTGAGGAAAGCATTGTGCTGTTGCTTTGGCTGCAATCTGCATGGGCAGTGTGGATTTTCACTATGGTGGTGCTCTGGCTGTAGTGTGTAAGGGGAATTCTCTTTACGCTTTGTTACGGTGTGGTGCATGGGCAGTGGGAATTCCCCTTGTGACAGCGCTCTGGCTGTGGTGTGATGCAGTTTCTCCCAGAAAGCGGAGCCAGCCCTCACTCTCACTCTTGTTTTGTTTTTTGGTGTAATGTCTAGCTTTATTTGCAGCTCCTTCAGCAGACAGCAGCTGCATCATCTGGGAACCTGAACACACTGAGCAGCCTCCACCCAATGGGAGGTGAGTTTTTTCTACCGGAACACAAATTCAGTGCCCAAGAAAAGAGGAGGAGGGTAGAGAAAGTAGACAAAAGGCTGTAGACATGTTAATCTCATTTGAAGTAAGTAGTCCTGTGTTTACCCACTCCTCTGGAATGACAGAAATCAGTTTCAAATGTGGATCTTCCTCCTTAATTTTAGTTAACCATTGTCCCCAAGGTAAATTGTCATATGGTGGTAATCTCCTTACCCCTGGCTTTAAAATTGTCTTCCCTTATGGGTGCAAAAAGATGACTCTCTTATTTTACCCAGACAAATGCATATGTGAAGCATTGTGTTTTGAAGAAAGCAATAATGCGTGTGATAATGGATAATTAGATTGCCCATTTTAAGTTCTTTGTTCTTAAATACTTCAAAATTGGAGATGGAGTGTGATCTAGTTCTTCATTTAGGTTCTTTAATTCCTTTGTTTGAATTATGATCGATTATGCTGTTGCTGTTAGGGAAATACCATCTTAATATGTATGAGCTAAATTCCTTGCTGTGAACTGCTAGTTGGAATATTCATTAAGTATAGCTGTAAGTATGAGTGCAGCCATTAAGTACTGGGCTGCAAATTGATAGTCCTTTCTGTCTTCACAGGGTGGGTAATAAAAATCCATGTGTTAGTAACTCCATTCACCACATGCTCTAAATTCTTCTGATGGCAAAAAGAAACCCTGTAGTTTTGGTTTTAATACTCAAAACATTAAGCTTTTAAAATCGCCTTCTGGAGTTGTACAGTAGTTTGCAATATCACCTGTCCTGTATGTGCAGAGGTTGATCTAGAAGTGGTAAGGAAGTGTCTTTGTACATCTGACTTTGTACTGATAGGTGTACCAACACAGTCAGAAGCTTTTGCAAAGTGTTATATTTTAGATTGTAAGAACTTTGATTTATACTTGAGCAGTCATTGTAGTGGAAGATGTCCCTGCCCATGATGGGGAGGTTGGAACCAGATGATCTTTAAGGTGCCTTCCAACCCAAACCATTCTTTGATACTTGAGGTTGATTCTAACCTTTGCTTCTTATGCTTACTGTATTCATATTAGACCTCTTCAGCTGATCTTTCTTGAAATTCACAGGAAGAAAAATTAAGTAGGTAATTATATGCCAAACTACAATAGGCTTTGTAGGCAAAATTTAATCCTGATGGTGTTTGAAAGCAGATGGGAAAAAGATGTGATGATGAGAAGGCAGTTGCAGAGTGAGCATGCCATTGCTTCTAAAAGGAAGCAAGCTGCTTTGTTCTTCACTAGCTTTAAGGTTTGCACTCTTAACCCTCTGCATGTAGCACAATGAAAACAAAAAATGCAACTTCTTGATTTTAATTTAATCCTTTTTTTTTACAATGGCACCTTGAGAATCTAAATAAAGGCAGAATCCTCTTGTTTCAGGCACTAAGTATAGTTAAGGAAACGGACTCTGTCACAAAGAGAAAACAATTGAAAACGATTGTAAAAAATGAACTATGCTAATGGTGGAAGTTTTCTTTGGAAAATAAATAGTTTATACTTAATTGCCATTTGCAGACTTTTGTTGTCTGCACATATTTAAATTGCAAAACTGAGATTTTGCTTATTTGAGATATGTGCTTTGTCACCAAGTACTTACAAACCATTCAAAAGAAGAGGTGCCATGTCTTGCCAAGGACATTTTGATGTTGTAAATGAATGGTAATGAAATCAATTTTGGTTTTAATTTTGTAGGGAGCAATTAGTAGTGATTGTATGAAGTCAGCTCAAAAGAGGAGGAATTGTTAGAATAAGTAAAGGTAGAAACAAAAGAGCGAAATAAGGGGAAAGGGTTGAGAGGCAGAATTGGAAGAGTGGAGCTAGCCTACCAAAGGATAGCTAAAATACAGAATTTAGAAGAATGTTGGTAGGGATGATAATCTCATGCCAGGAAAAGAGGGCAAGCTACAATGATGAAGGTGTGACTTTGTGGCCACTGTGGTGTGTAGGCCTTCTTGAAAGAATTCTGCAGTTATTGCAGCATGAGAAAAGATGTTATTGGCCTGATGTCTAGGCAAGTTCTCTAGCTTGCAGATGAGCTATCAGATCCTGGCTTAACTCAGTTAAAGCTGCTATGCTTTTGTCTACATCTTGGGATAGTGACTACCTGGTCTTGTACTGAAAATCATCTATCTTGGCAAAGAAAGACTTATTTTTTAGTTATAATGAGGAATATCAATGTGGAAAAGATCAGTAACTAGTATTAAGCCTCTTGTTTTTAAGCTTCTTTCCATCACTCCCTTGCAATGTGCTAAGACTGCTGGATCTGTTAAGCTTGAATGATGGTGGCCATTATAGGAGATACTCTGTGTATTCTTCAATGTGTTGCAGGACTGAATGCGATGCAGTTACAGAACCTAGCTGCATTAGCAGCTGCAGCCACTGCAGCTCAGAACACACCAAGTGGTACCGCTGCACTTACTTCCTCCAGCAGTCCCCTGAGTGTGCTCACTAGCTCAGGTAAGATAACTTCTTATGCTGTACATGGGTTGCCTTAGGAATTATCTCAAGATAGATCTCACCTGTTTTGTCCATCCCTTTTTGTCCCTTTCATGTTGATTTCTTAATAGATAAGCAGTTTTACTTAGTAGATTCATTTGCCCTTTTTAAGGATAGGTATCTTTGCCATCAGCAAAGACTTTTTTTACCTGCTGTGTTCCTTCCTCCAAATGGTCAGGTTAATTTAGAGTAAAAAGAGTTTTTGAGATCATGATGAAGCAGAAAGGTAGGTGACCTCTTTAGAGTTATGTCATTACAGTCTCATCACATACTCTGTTTATCTGTGATTTTAGGCAGATAGACCCTGTTCTGGACATGGAGATAGAAGATGCCTTAAGCATGAAGTAAGGCATTCTGTGCACTAGAACAGTACAGTTTATATTCCTCTGGCATTAATGAAGACAAGGATACTAGAACTACCTCACAGCGGTAGAATAAACAGACCCCTAGTACACTTATTGGAAAGCGGGTATCTAGAACTGAGTGTACGAGTCGCAAATAAAAATCAGTATCTTCCTCTTCTGTTTTGTTTTGGGTTTTCTTGTGGTGGTTTTTGTTTGGTTTGGGGCGATCTTGAGGGGATTTTTTTTGTTCTTTGTTCTGTTTTTTATTTTTAGTTGGTTGGTTGGGGTTTTTTTTTGTTGGTTGGTTGGGGGTTTTTTTCTTGGTTGGTTGGGGGGGGTTGGGGTTTCTGTTTTGTTTTTTGTTGTTTGTTTGTACATTATCCAGAGAGGCAAGGATGTCCAAGCAGTGCTTTTTTGCTGCCTTATTGTTAAATGTGATTATTAAATACAGCAAACAAGAAAACAAAAGAAGTAAACTAAATTGTGCTTACTTCAGACATGCTCATGTTTTACCACAAATGAGAATCGGTATCCTACTCGGTTATTTCTGTCGTACTTTCAGTCATTTCTATATCCTGACACGGGAAGGGAGATCCTGTATTTTCAGGGTGTCAGTTTTCTGGCATCTGTGCTGTGGTATGTGGGGTTGGGTGGTTTTTGGTTTTCATTAAAAGCCAGATTGCTTACCCAGTTTTGAAATCCAGCCTACGGAGCTGACATCCTCACCTGTGGTTGTGAGAGACCAAATGGGGGTTTCAAATTTCCAGAGGTAGCTTTTTGTATTGTATAGAAGGAGCAAGGTGCTGGACTAAGAGATTATAAAGAGATTACAAGGAAAAGCTGTTTAGAAAACCTTATGTCACATGATGAGGAGTTAAACCATGGGTGCTTTGCACAGTTTTCTACTTAGAGAAATCCCCAAGAAAGAATTCACCTCAGAGGGGGTTCTGCTACTGGACGGGGGGGGGTTTAGATGAAACTTTGTGGTCTGCAGTTCATAAAGATGAAAATGCCAAAATTCTTGACTCCCAGCTATGTTATCCTATCTATAATTAAAACAACAAAGAGTTGAGGCTACAGAAAAGCTTCATTTATAACCCACTAATGCTGCTTCATCATAGACAAAGCATAGAGATGAATATATCTGAGAGTTTTTCCTATATTTCCTAATGTAGAAGCAGAGCTGAAATTGTCAGGTTAAAATTTGCTATGATTGGCTTTTAGAACTAAGGTTTCCCTGTTGGCACTTTCATCTACTGACTGGAGCAAGCTGCTTCTCAGATTTGTTGAGGTGGGGAAGGGGACTGGCAGGTTGTGAAGTTCAAATGCCAGACGTGCTAGAAAAGGCAGACAACCTCTTCACATACACGTACAAGGAAAGGACAAGGGCAGTGGACACAATCTGCAACAGAAAATTCTGGCTGGATACAAAAAAAGATGAAATGAATAATGAGAGTGATAAAGCTCTGCAACCAGATGCCACAGGGGCTATGGAATCTCCATCATTTCAGTCAGTCAGAATACAATTAGAAAGATCCCTGTATAGCCTGACCTAACTTAGAGTTTTGACCAGCTCTGAGCAGACCATTAGACTATACGATCCATAAAGGTCCCTTTCAACAGAAGTTATGCTACTGTTCAGGGATTCTTTGGGATTGTTTTTACCTCCATGAATTTTAGCTGTTTTGTAGCACTCTGTAGGTTCCTTTTCCCTTGATGAGAGATGTATCTCAGGACTTAATCCACTTTTGATCATACTGGTGGAGGGGGCTGGGGAATGGGAGCAGTCCATTTTTAAGTATCTTCTGTGCTGAATCTAAACAACTTCAAGCGCCAGTTATATCAATAAATGATTGTTGCCAACAATCAGGTAATAATGATGGGCTGTTTGAATTAATATCCTATACAGGTGTATCAGTCAGTTCACTCTTGGGGTGGGGAAATCTCAATGTGTACAGACAGCATTCAATCTCATGATACTTCCTGTAATTATACAGCTTTTTAACTCTTGAGTCTGAGCTATAATGTCTTAAAAAAGCAAACTCAAAATTCTCTTGGTTAATATTTATATGTGCATTCACACTGTATATGTTCATATAGAAGGCTGTTGGACTCCACACATTCAGGGCATCCCTCCTGAACCATACCCAGACCTTGAAAAAACTCAGTATACAGGTGTTCAGTACCATGTGTTAGTAAACGCCTTCCATGTCTGTGGGATGTGTGGCAACATCTACTGTGATAACCTTTTAAACCTAACTGCAGATGGGATGACTGCCAGCTTGAATTCTGTCCATCCGTCATCCAGATGTTCACCTGATGCTTACTTGGGCATCTCTTCCAGATTGTCCTCAAGTTGCATAATTGGTGGAAAACCCAGACAATCATCATGCTTAGTTGCATTTTTTAGTTTCTTTCACCTGCATTGATAAATTTTATGTTTGGGAAACTTAGAAGTCTACACAGTGCAGAGTCTGGGGTCTTATGGATAGGTTACATGGCAAAATGTTTGAACTCAGAGGCATTAAGTATCACTGTTGTGCAGTCTTCCTACTCATTTCATGTGATTTTGTTTAGATATTACCAAGCACTATTGTGTATGTTGATGGAGCAAAGCTTTCAGCCTTGCTATAAAGCAGCTGCTCTTTGAAACTGAACAGGCAGCTGCTTCAGCCACCTGTAGGTAATCTGTGCTACAGAGACTGTGGCCTTAGGCAAACTCATTTAAACTGATAGTTTGTGAAGGGAGATTCAAGAAAGTATTGTAAGAAGTAGCTTGCAGTTGGAGTGTCCTGTCTGTCATCTTTTTGACTCGGATATCAGTAAGAATTGTCTGCTTCAGAGCAAAACAGAATGGCTGCAAAAGCTGGTTTAAGTTTCTATTTTGCCTCCTCTGAAAGGCAACCATCAAAGGTCCAGCAAAGACTAAGTGAATTTGCTGGCCTTAGTATGTACCCAACAAAGTTTCTTTCAGAGTTTCTGAGCACCTTTTCAGGAATTTTCAGCTAGTTCTTGTAGAGTTAATGTCTCTGACTGGCTAGAACTCAGTAGATGGGTCTAAGAAAACATAACTTTGGTAGGACCCAAAAACTGGACAGAAACAGTGTTAAGATTTGGGTATGGAGTAAAGAATGTGTATAAAGCTATACTGGTTTTCCATCTCCATTATTTGTGCTGTTTTCTGGTTAAAATAATACACAAATCCCAGAAGAACAGAAAGGGTGACTGGAAATGTGGAACTCCTTCCCTGTTAGGAGCAAGGGAGCTTGAAAAATGGAAGACTGGCTGAGGGGGAGGATACAGTTGAAGCTTACAGATACATTAGTGGTGTGATGAAGATGAATAGGGAAAGACCAGTCATCAGCTCTTTCAAGACAAGAATTATAGGTTATCAGGTGAAGTTGTCAGCTGACAATTGACAAAAGAGCTGTGTCTTTGCTTAGTGCATGATCAAATTGCAGAACTTGTGCCTTAGAACATAGTAGAGTCAAACAGGTTGGGTTTGTGGACTAATGGAGGAAACTCTCTTCTCCCCAGTCCTCAAAGTTATCTAAGTTATTTAAGTGTATTAAGGTATTTAAGGGCATTTTAGGGTAAAATGCAGCTGCTACTTTTGGGATGAAATGCAGTTAACATGCACAGCGTTTACCCTAAAATAGTTCCACAGGCAATCCTGCAGCCTTAGCATATGAGAAGATAAACCGGACAGAGAGTGGAGCAGAGTGAAGACACAGCCACCAGGCTCTGTTTAACTCCATGCAGGTGTGGGAATGTGCAAATGTCATGTGCTGATAAACCACCTAGCAGCTGACAAACAAGGTGCTAGAATTTCACAACAAAATATGTATGACTAGAGCCACTCCAGTTCCATATGCATATGCTCAAGCCCCTTGAGTGTTTAGTTAAAGCTCCATAATCATATACTTAAGTTTTATAATCATACATATTTAAAATTGCATAAGTATTCAGTTAAGAAATTGAAACTTATGTTGCTGTGAAGGAACCTGAACAGGTACAAGGGCCTTTTGTATCTGATGCTGTCTCAGGAAACCTGAGAAACAACAGTGATTCACAATGAGAACTGATAGCTAGAGAGGCTTTGGCCTTGTTGGCAGGCTGAGAAAAGATTAACAAACCTCTAATCAAGAAAGACTATCCTTGAAGTCTTCTGCATCCTTACAACACCTGGACGATCATGAAAATGTGTGAGGAAAAATGTGATCAGTTGTCCTTTCGGTGAAGTATCGTCATTATAATGTTATTTTAATACTAAAAATCCCATTCACAGGTCAAAAGACCTCTGCCCAGGTTGGGAGACCCTCCCCATAGCATGCATTATTAGGCATTTAGTTACGTACTCCATATGCAAATTAGATGAGTTAGTAATAAGAATTAAATCATCTAAATATGTGAAATTAAGGAGGAGGGGAGGGGGGAAAGTTACGACTCCATTGTAACTGCTCACATCCGTCGGTGGGCTGAACCTGTGTTCTCTCCCCCATAGGAATGTCTATTGCATAAGAGCTATATGATTGATTTGTAGCTGGCTTTATATATAATTTTCATGCTTGTTCTTGCAGTTAGTATATTATATTGTCACCAGCAATATAATTCTCAGTTAAGATCGATTTTGTGTGAATTACCAGAGACTTGAATTGACTTAAAATTGGCTTAAAAACTTTAAAAATGTTTTAACTTGATGGTTGAATCTGCTATAATGTACCCTGAATAGGATGGTTGAATCACCCTCTGATGCATTGTGCTGCTGCAGAGGGCTCTGGCAGGCTAAGTGGGCTCAGGGGTCTCTGGGGTGGTAACAAATCTGTCAAACTTACAGGTGAGGGGATGAAATCTTCCCCCTTATTGTGGGGGGAATAAGCCCCTTACACAGGTTAAGACCCTTTTAATGTGACAGTGTTCAAAATGCACTGAAATTAATGAATGAAAATTGTAACTTTAATACAAAAACATTGTCCTTGGCTGAAAAAAAATCCTAGATTCACAAATTGCTGCTTTGGTAAATAGACTGTACCCAGGGTATACTCCTGTATATTTGTCCTATGTTTCTGCTCTACTGTTACTTATCTGCCATTACTCATCGTCAGAAATGGATGCTGACTCAGTACAGCAATTCCTAGATACATATGATAAACCAAACGGTGTTAAATGCTCTTGGCATTTGCAGTACTAAAGCATATCTTGTTTTGCTTAAAGAGATTTCTGATAAAGTCAGCTAAGCTGAAATAACTGTGCAGTTTTTTGTAGTGATTGCATTTCTTTAAAACCACAGCTTTTCTACAGTAGGGAAGGCATCTGCGCTATCTTACCATGCTCTTTAGCTTTGGCTTCATTCTTTTTTTTCCCCATACCACTACTGTTTTATTGTGGGGTTGCCCCTTTTTAAAAGGTGTTCTCATCTGTCAAGTGTAGCATGTCAGTGTTGCAGAAACAAGTGATATTCTAAAATCAAGGCAGTTGTATCATATCTGAATACTGGCTTTTATTCTGTCAGCTATACTGGGGTTTTTTACCAACTTGAGGGTTACCCTGTTACTTGTTCTCTGTATTTTTCCAGTATCTAATATGCTACTGATAGCAAGATGGGAAGTGTCTCCTTTTCTTCAGAGTAAGCATCTTAAAATATAATTTAGGACACAGTCTTTTAATTTCTGACTTGATTGGAGAGCTTGTCTAGAACTTTACCTCGAGGAGGTTTGTCATGTCCTCTGTCAGTTCAAAAACTAAACAGTGATAAGAAGTGCAGCTCGCTGGGTTCTCATGCAGCTTCTGTTAGGTACAACTACTTTTGTTGGGTACAGCTTTTCCTCAGGCTCATTAGGCAGGTTTGCTGTATTCCATTTACTACCATACTCCACTCCAGCAGAGATTTTGTGCCACATGTATGAGGTGGGGAATCCATAGTGGGGGTGAATCTGCTTGAAAGCTGTACAGCATTCTTTTAAAAGCTTTAATGGATGTATGCAGCATAACTGAGAATCACAAAAACACAAAGGAAACGGAAAATGCCTGAATTTCATTTCTGTGGCTACCCACTTGGTGAAACAGATAATTCCTTGTGAAACCAGACTACAAGATGCCTTTACAGCACTATTCTGCAGTGTCTTTTAAGCTATAGAAGCTATAGATATTTTCCAGTGTATCTTGTGCAGTAAGTTTAAACTTCATCAATAACTGTATTTGTAGCTTTTCTTGTTTACCTTCTTTAGATTTCTAAGTAGTTCACAAACCTCTTAGGAAAACTATTGCTATATAATCATAAAATAAGAAAACAATAGTATTTTTTTATCATATCCATAACTTTTGTAGATGACTTTAAATTCTGTTTCTTTTGATATACCAGAGTAGCAAATGTTTTTTCTTGTGGTTTCGATGTCTGTTTCTGTAGAACTAACTCTACCTGTTGTAGAATTTGGCAGGCAGTGTAAGCTGTTAGTCTGCCAAGTACTATACCTGTAGACGTCTCGTACTGAGTAAACATGGTTGAAGATGTTAGTGGCACAGCCAGCAGAGGATAGACTGTGTATTGTGGATGTACATTCCAAGATTTCTCACAGCTCTAGCGCCAGCTGCTGCAGCAAGATTGTTAATGGGAAATCATTTAATGCGTCAAAATAATCTGGGCATTTGCTGTTCCTGCTCTGGCACTATGGGAAAACCATATGTTCAGTTTGACTGGAGCTTTCCTTACTGTCCATAACGTACCTATGTCAGGCTTTTTCAGCTTGTGTGATGTTTTGAGGATAGATGCTAATATGCAGCAAGTCATTCTTACTCAGTTTAGTCAGCAGGAAACAGGCACTGCTGCTGGTCACCTTATGTTGAGGTAAAAAGCTGTATGTTGTCTGACTCTTGGGTGTCTTACTCTTTATTTTCTGCTAGTTTTTTATTATCTACAAAGAGTAGAAGTTATGAACTAGAAATGTTTTGAAAATGTGGGAAGGGATTAGAAGATGCAAGCAGTATGATCAGTCAAGTTGTGTGGGTTTGGGGGGTTTTATTATTGACATAAAGTATACTGCATTGCATTGATCTCTTCCTTACCAGCCTTTTCCAGAGAAAAACCTTAATGAAGAAGTTGAATTATCAGGCCCACAGAATATTGCTTGAAGTCTAATTATTTTATTTTAATAGCAGGTTCCTCACCTAGCTCCAGTAGCAGCTCCTCTGTTAATCCAATGGCTTCTCTTGGAGCGTTGCAGACGCTGGCAGGGGCCACAGCAGGCCTCAACGTTAGCTCTTTAGCAGGTAAGCTGTGTGTTGTAGTGGGTTGTGGGAGGAGCTGAGCATCATTCCTCAGGCTGTGCTGGTTCTCTGGGGGGTTTTCCTGCTCCCTGCTTTTTGTAATAGTATGGAGTATTTGAAAGGTAATTAATCTCACTCAGTGGAAGTACTTGGTCATCTCTATTTTCTCTTGTACAGGAATGGCAGCCTTAAATGGAGGTCTCAGCAGTGGTGGTCTCTCAAATGGGACAGGTAGCACAATGGAAGCTCTCACACAGGCTTATTCTGGAATCCAGCAATATGCTGCTGCTGCATTGCCCACCCTCTATAACCAGAGTCTCTTAACACAGCAGAGTATTGGTGCAGCAGGAAGTCAGAAAGAAGGTAGGCAAAAAGGTGTAAGAACAGCTCAATAGGGGTTTTCAGAACTGAAAGCTTAGCCCTTGCAGCTACCTTATCTGCAGAGGTTTTTATTTGGCAGCGTTTTTTACAGTTCTAGAGTTACTGAAGGAAAGGAACAAGGAAAACCTGTGAGGTGTCTGTTAAGGGCTGTCCAAAGTAATTTTCATACAGTGGAGTTCTCTCAGGATTTGTCTATTAAATGCTTAGGATTGTACTCCTCCACTTTCCTGGAGTACAGAAGAGTGTGATGTATCAGGATGCAGCATGAAAAATCCCACTGTTAATGAATCAGTTGTGGTTCTGTTAACCTTGTTTTCCTGGTCCTTCCTTTCTTCCTGCAGCTACTTAATGCCAGTCTCTTCAGATTCAGAATCAATTTAACGTGTTGTATAAAGTAATGAAGAATGTAGGAGTACATTTTTAGCAGAATGTAGGATGTTTAGAAAAGAACCTGTCAGATTACAAGTAATGCAATCACTTGTAGTTTGTATTGAGATTTACTTAGTTGCTTGAGCTGCAAGCTTCACATAGCCATTTTAGTTGGCATCTGGGGCTCAAACTTACTCTCCAGCTTTCATTACAGCAAAGATCTGTGAACCAGTTTTGACACAATGTGGAAATCTCACATAAAAACAGTGAGAAAGAGCTGGAATTAGTTGAATGGTCAATCCCAGCAAAGGGTCATGCTGACTTATTCTGGAATCAAGTACTCCACAGGAGTGCAGACAGCAGTTTCATTGTTTTACCTAGAAAATTTGGCTCGAATGGCTCTTTCACCCTTTTTTTTTGTGAAGTGGGCCTATGTTATCTATGCTGTTTCTGAATTTCTATTCCTATTTGTTGTTTGAAGGTCCAGAGGGAGCCAACCTGTTCATCTACCATCTCCCCCAGGAGTTTGGGGATCAGGATCTGCTGCAGATGTTCATGCCATTTGGAAATGTCGTCTCTGCCAAGGTCTTCATTGACAAGCAGACCAATCTGAGCAAGTGTTTTGGTACGTTGGGTCTAATCATTACCTATAGGAAAGTCGGCTTATTTCTAGTAATATTTTTTCCAATATATTGTTTAGTCTAGCTTTTAAGTCAAGTAGTGACTTTTTCTCCATATTCCTAATAAATAAATCAATCCGAACTCTTCCAGCAATGAAACTGTATTTTCTTCCCAGTTACTGATTCCAGCCCCATTGACTGGAGTTATTTAAAACAGGTTCCTTCAAAACCCTGGAGAAGTTTATTTTGAGGATGCTCTTTCCCTGGAATTATATACAGCTTTTCATCTGAGAGAAATCTAAATATAATGGTACAAGTGCCATGCTGCCTTGACAGCTACTTCACTCCAAGCAAACCTACTCCCATATAATGCCAAGAGGGTGATTTCAGTCTTGTATCTTTAATGAGCTTTCATATATAGATAGACATTCTCCAGGCTTGGTGTTCTCGGGTATGAGTTCTTATATATCAAACTCATTTTTGTTGGTGGACCAGAAAATGTTAATTTAACATCCTGAGCTTTTTATATCTTTTGGCCAAAGTTCCATACATCAGAAAGCAGTGCTTTGTCTGAGAGCCCTTTAGTAAGAGGTTCTTATGAAGAGTCTGCAACAGTTGGGAGCTTCTGAATATGGCATTTCATGTAAACCTCTCTTACCTTGCAAATGCCTACATTTCCAGTCATGAGTACCTGTTCTGAGGATCTTTGGCACAGCTTAATTATGGGCTTTCCTTTCTTCAGGTTTTGTAAGTTACGACAATCCTGTGTCTGCACAGGCTGCCATTCAGTCAATGAATGGCTTTCAGATTGGCATGAAGCGTCTGAAAGTACAGCTCAAGCGCTCTAAGAATGACAGCAAGCCATACTGAGCGCCCCTCCCCTCCGGGACTGGAGTGAGAAGGATCTTCTGGTAAGTTGGAGAGGAGCGCACTTAGTGATTCGAAGCCCTAAGGCTGTGTTTTTACAGTCCTGGAAGCTGATCCATGCCTTCTGTCTGGCACATCTTCCCCTGAAGACTCGGCTGCAGCCTCTGCTGAGAATCCCGCTTCGGATGGAGGACAAGTTTGTGCTTTTGTTTCCAGTGTTTTACTTTGGAGTTTAGGTGCCATATCGCTGAGGTGTTTCTTTTTTATTTTATTTTTATTTTATTTTATCTTATTTTTATTTCTCTTTTATTTGAAGTTTGCTGTGTTTGTAACCAGTGTGTGTTGAGAAGGACCAATGCCAGCTCCTTGGGGGTGGGGAGGCAAGGTTAAAGGGAGCAGCAGAAACTGACACCACACTGCCTTGGGCTAGAGAGAAGGGGGAAGCAGAACTGACACCACACCACCATAGGTGAGAGGAGAAGGGAAAGCAGAAATAACACAGACCAGCTGATGAAAACAAAAGATGGGGAAAGAGAAGTGAGTCCATCCAACTTTGGGTGAGCAAAGAATTGACTCCATGTAGCCAGTGTCATATCCCATCCACTCTTTGAAATATCCGCAGCTGTATGCTGTGGTTGGGGTTTAGTAAATCATCTCTAAAGAAGAGGCAGGCTAGAAGGGTGAACACATTAACAAGCCAAAGGAAAACTGCAGTGCTTTTATTTTGCTGTATATGAAGTAGTGTTTATATAGCACTGTGAATGTACACAGCACTTTATAAAGTTATTAGATAACATCCCTGCCCGGAAAATTTCACTGTCCATTTACAGTTGAATATTAATGAGATACAGTAAATTACTCCATATTTAAGCAAACTTACTCTATGTACTCTGTCTAGGTTTTCTAGAAAGGGAGAGAGACAGCTTAGTCTGGATGAATACATCTGGGGCTGGAAACGAGAAACTTTTGATCCCTGATAATCTCCAGATTATTTTTTTTTTTTACAATTTTCTTCTTAAAGTTCATCACATTCCCCATTTCTGTGGAATTCCCCCTATTCTGTGGAATAATGTCCTTTTTGCAGAATATTACTTTGAATTCATTGTGATAAGCATAATATAAGTGCTGTTTGTTTCTCTATTAAAATTACTTCAGTTGAGATACAAAGCCCAGAGTTACCCTAACACAGCTCTTGAGGCTCCTGTTTCATACATGTTCTTACAGGGTTTGATTTCTCAGTCTTGACTCTGTTGCAAAGATAACTTCCTGTTGTGTTCTGTTTTCTAAACAATTTGTGCCGTGATTTAGTCTAGTAATTAGGTATTTATTTATACTGCAGTTTTCCTTTAAGGTGGTGTGTACCAATGCAAAACAGGCTAACACAGGAGCTGTGGAACCAGAGCAGAGCATTGAGCCATTCAGTCTTACTCTGCCTTTTGGTACTAGCTGTTATCTTCTATATTGAAGGAAAACTGAACACACCCCTTCAATGAACACACGCTTTCTCTGCACACTTGTGAAATTGCTAATGCATTGCTAAGGGCCTTTGTTACACACTGGTTTTAGGGGGCTCAAAGGACTTTTGACACTCTGGCCTGAGTTCTTCTAAGAAATCAAGAGTCCCATTTTATAACCACCAAATCCACCTCTGTCACAAGAGGAAGTTTACAATTTTTGTGTGTCTTTAACAGAAGTTCCATTTACCTCATTTTTCTCCTTGTTTTATTTGTATTCCTGGTTCTTGATGCTGTTTCCCAGTTAATACTGTAGTCTGGGAGCCAGGCTGTGTGTGGGTCAGACGTAGGGTTGAGACTTCCTGTTCTGCTCCAGCAGGAGGAGCACTAAACCCATCAAACCTGAGATCTCGTGGTCTCTTGGGAATGTTGCTGGTCTGTTGGGAGTGTTGGTGTTCCCAGGGACAGGGCCTCTTGAGATCTCAAACTTAAGAAGTACAAGGCCTGACCTGTAGCATCCAAGAAGAGCCCTTTCCATTCTTAAATTGAAATTCAAACCATTGATGCCAGTCTGTCTGTACTGATGGCAGACAGGTAAATCTGTCAGTATTATCCAAATCATTTTGTGGTGGCAAAGGTTCAGAGGCCAGATTGCCAAATTTCCATTATGCTGGCATGTGGTACCCTTCTATGTTAATTATTTGACTCTCTAGAAACGTGAACATACACTGAAGTGAACCATGTACACTTGAATTCTGCATGATGGGAAAGATGCGTCCTGGTTTTCTGAGAACAGAGTGTTGGAGTGTGAAGGCCTCCAGGGTGACAATGGGATTTTTTTTTTTTTAAATATAAATAATATACTTTTCAAAAAAAAAAAAAGGAAAAAAAAAACAAAAAAAAATAAACCAACAACATATTTGGGAGCAACTGCTCCGAGTGCAACCTGCTGTAACCAAGAATGTTGTTTCTATTTTTATAGAAGTTTTATACTGCTCCAGGGTGGAGAATATTTATTACCTAAATTATTTCACTGGAAAAGATTAAAAAAACCAAGGCCAGGGTTTTGTAGAATCCTGAATGTGATTGTTTTACACACATAATGATGTGCATGATTGAAACTACTGATTTTCAGTGGCCTGTTTGCAGCCCAACAACTGCTAAAGGGGGAAGACAAACGCTGTGAACCAGTGGAGGAGAGCACTGTGCTCTGGGGTCTCTACAGTCACTCTTACCTTCTTTGCACCCTACCCCACTGTACTATCCAAGACCTTTATCCTGTCTTTCTTTTAACCTGATGCTCTGGCCTCTTCACAAGTCATTTCAGTTGCCCAAAAGTAGATATTTTAGCTTTGCATCCTATAGTGTGTCCTCAATACTGTAACTTACGGATCAAGCTTGGCATTGTTGCGAATAGGTGCAACTCCTATTGACTTTAGGAGATTGCCCAGTTTACTCTGTGGCTTAGTTTGATCAGTGACTCCTCCCAGACATAATCACCTTAAGACACCTAACTTGGGCTAGCTCTTGTGCCTTACTGGCATAACTGTAAGTATTGCCAAAAAGCAAAAAGAAAACAAAAAACCAAACAAATCTATGCAGGTTAAGTTTTAAAAGGTGTGATCCTCAGATGGTTTGAATCAGTGCAGTTCTGCTCTGTTCAGAAGAGCTGCATCAGTTTTCACCAGCTGAAGATGTTGCCCTCTTTGTGTATTTGTTTCAGATTTCCCTTTCTTGGTGTATGTATATGTTGCCAAAGTTAATAAATGTATTGAGTTTGTGACTTGGGCAGATTTTGTTCTGATAACAGAACTGATCAGATGAAGTCAACATTTCTGTGTCTGTTTGGTGGCTGCCACTGACTCTGGAGATTTAGGCTGTCCTTTACCTTCCAGTCTTAAGTCAGGTTGCTTCCTCACTCATTGGCAAGGAAGTCTGGGATTTTGGGGACTTGGGGCTTTTAAATTTTATTGTCTTTTTAATTCCTATCATGCTCTCATTCAAGTGCAAATCAAATCAGTGTCAAATATTTTATATCCTGGATAAGGAGGATAAGGGTTGGGTGAGTTCAAATGAACTGCAGAAGGACTGGCTTAAGTAGCCACATGGACAAAGTATTCTGTATGCTTATAAACCAAAGAATCTGAATTTTCTACAACAAAAGCTAGTAGGTATTTTATTGAAATGGAATTCCGTGTGCCACCAGGAAATACTTAATATTTTTAGAAACAAGACAAAAATGGTCTACTTCATGCATTTTATTTTTCTCTCACGTTGTTTTTACTAGATACGCCATAATAAGATACAAGTATTGTGAACAATTGGAGTCTTAGTCTGATGCCACTTCGTATCAAGTACTGTAGTAAAGAAAATCAGTCTTCAGTCCCCTCAATAATTAATAGTCCAAAATAGGATTATCTCTTTGTAGCTTAGGTTTTTCTTCCAGTAATACAAAACTTGCATTATTAAAAATGCTTTTCATAATTAATGATTAAATTCTAATCCTAAACAGAATGAGGATTGGAATTTTTCAAAAGTACCTGACACAGTGATGGTGAATATCGCTTTAACGGTGAAGCAGTTTTCTACCTGTGGGCACTACTCACTGGAGAATAGGAACCTCAGAAAATTTCTCCCTGCAAATATAAGGGAAAAGCCTTTAATCTGAATACTGAAAATCATGTAGCAGTACAGATTCTGCTTGCATGCTGGAGTTAATTGAAGTGTTTCTTCTGTTAGTGGTTGAGAGTTAGGGAAGAACAGCCAAGCAGAATGAAATTGTCCCGTTTCATTTGGAACTATCTAAAAGCAGTTTGGATAAAGCAAATCTCAAATAGAGGGTTCAGCCATGAGCACATAAAATGCTTTGAGAGCTTCTTGTTGCAAACATTTAAACGCAAGGATGTTTATGTATCCCTGAGCATATCTACCACAAAATATAAACCACAGAAGGCAGAACTGCCAGAATTGTGATAATAAAACAAACTGGAATAACTTTCCACAATTCATTAAGTTCTTATCCAGCATCTCATGGCTCTGCTCTTGCAGGCCAGTCCTTCCTCAGGGCTTTAATGAAACTTTGTCTTTCTTCTCAAAGTTCCTGAGTGAAATAATTGGAAAATCTCTATGAAAAAACCCCAAACAAATCACACAAAGAATTTCTGTGGTGCGTACTTAGATGTCACTTGATTTCATGCCTGTTGTTTCTCATGCCTCAGTTTGTGATGAATTTACCTTTCTGGTTTAGGATCCCAGAATGTTCTTTGTTTCTTGCACAGCTCACAAGCTGAGGGGAGAAAACAAAGGTATTTCTAACACTTAATAGAACAATTATTTTATTTATAAACTCATCAAGAAAGCTTCAGAAAACAGATTTTTTTCTATTCATCAAACTGGCAACAGTGACTGTAGAGCTTCTCAGAGCCCAGAATCCCCTCCACATGAAGTCAGGGAGCTGGGAACAGAAAATCCCTGTGTAGGTCTAATGGCATGAAAAGTGCTCAGCTAGGACAAGTCTTAACTTGCAGTCAAGTCTTAAGGAATTCTTCTCTAATATGTGGAGGGTTTGTCTTGTATTAACTATTTTTACCCCTCCCCTTTGTTCCAAATCACCCACCCCAGTTTCATGGGCTCCTAGCGAATGAGAAGGGACTGTAGCTGAAGGAAGGAACATGATTTCCTGGGCTACCACTGCCTAAGAACTTCGCACGTTAGGGTGTAGGAAAAGTCTCGCCCGTCAAACCACCTGTGAATCCCTTTTGTCCTCTGTCTTGTCTCTCATGGTCTCAGTCTCTGTGGGCAAATGTTAGCCCTGGAGCCGTATTTTTTGGACTTGGTCTCCTGGGGAGGGAGCTTGCTCTGTTCTCCTCCTAAACAGAGCTAGTGCAGACACTGGGCACAGGGCAAGGTGAATGCATGCTAACCAATGTGCCACTGGGCTGTGGAAAGCTCCCCAGACTGGGTGTTGAGAGGGAAATCCAGGCCTCTGCTTTGATTTGATTTCTGGCAGTTTGATGTTTACTTGGTGTCCTTCATGTACTTCGACTTTTACTTGTCCATCGTTGGCATGTGCTGCCCTTCCCCTGTCAACTCCCTTCCCCAGGAGATCTCATTGTACAGTGCCCATTCTTGTTCTCTCTCTCCGTGTTTGGATGTACTGCTCTGTGTAACTCAGTGGGTCTCCCTCTTTCTGGTTTGTTTTTTTTTCTAGATTCCTGCCGTTTGTTCATCGTTGTGCCTAAAGCATGTCGATGTGGCGTTCAAGTACATCGTCCAAATCCTTGTCTCTTCAGCTTCTCTGATGCTTGAACTCTCACCTTTGACCTTGTGTTCACCTTTGACGCTGATGTGTATTTTTATTACGTTTGTTTCTTTCTTTTTATTTTCTTTTGGTTGGGTTTTGTTTTATTTCCGTGCTGCCAAATCGGTTTTGCTAGAAAGACTGCTGCAGGGGAATATTTAAACTTGCATTTGAATATAAAAGAATTTCTATTTTTCTAGACCTTCGTAAGATAACCACTTGATTTTGTGAATCTGATTCTTTGTAATTGTCTTCAGAGCAGCCTTGCTAGCATACCTTGTGAGTATTTGTATTTCTGTGAACATACAGCCAATCACTTTCGAGGCTTAGGGTTGTTTTTTTTTTTCCTGTGTGCTTTAGTTGGGAAAACCACAAAACAACACAGTTTCGAAGAGAAGGTCAATTCTATGGTGTGACTCAATCTTTCAGGAGACTTCCCAGTCACATTTTGCTGATCTGGTTTCTGGGCTTGAGGAGACAGCATGTGTTTTTATGAGTTCAGACTTGTGACTTGAGTGGCATCAGCAGAAAACACTTGAACTACATTTTTCTTCTGATTGTAGCTACATTTTTTTGCCCTGATTTATTGACTTTTTTTATTATTTTCATTTTTTCCCCTGCTTCCCTGTGTGATTATCAGTCTGCAGTGAAAAATTGATCAAAGTTGATGTTGTATTTTGTTAAGCTCCGGCATGCTTGGGTTTCTTTTTTTGTAACTACAATCTCCTCAGCAAAATGTGATGTTTCTGTTTTAATCCTTCAAACTAAGATAGTGCCCAGAAATGTTTTGCATGTTTCCTGCTGTTTTCCTCACACCCTCGTATATATCACCTTCACCTCTCTGTTTTCTATAGTTTGTGCAAAAACTGAGCAATTTAATGGGTTTCAAAGGTATCCTTTAAATTGGTGTTTTTGGTAATGACAATTATCTGATCAGAAGCCACCTGAGGGCATCTACCTGTGCACTTAGACTGTCTGCCTGACAGAGCACCTGGACCTTGCTCCATCTCCAGTGCTGTCAGAGGCACCCAGGGGGCTTGGCTGTACTGTTCCTGTACTGGAAGTTTTGGTGGAAGGAGATAGCTGGAGAGCAGGAAGGTGGGGGAACTTCACAGTGTTTCTGTTTCCAAAGTTATCTGAAGCTAGGGCTCCTTTGAAACAGCTTTTGTAGCATTCAGGGCACATTAGTGTCAAATCCAGCCCCAGTTTAATACCATCAGTCAGACCTTGATGGCAGGATCCTGGAAAGGAAGGTCTGGGTTAGCTCTTGAAATAAAGTGATGGAAATACCCCAGAGAAAGCATTTGTAAACCTGGTCCCACAACTGCTGGCTCTTTTCCCAAGCGACAAGCACAATACAACAGCCTCTGCAGCTGTTACCTGAACAGGGTACCATCCCCAGCTCTCTTCTCAAGGGCCTTAGCTGGGGAATCTCTCCGGAGATTTTTTACTTTTTGTTTAGTTTTTAATTGGGTAATGAGCTAAGCAGTTTTGTTTCTGGCTCGCAGAATGAACTAGAACAGGTTACTGCTTTCTGGGTAGCAGGCTTTCCCCCCACCCTACGTACCATTTGCACAGGTAGAAAGTGGGATGTAGCTTCTAGACGAAGAGTGTGTACTGTGATGAAGTTTCAGTTGCAAGGAGAAGCAAGCTCGTGTAGGTAACTTAACAGTAGAAAATAATGTGAAATGAAATTCCAGGAGAAAGGGGTTTGCTGAGAAAATAAATCGTGTTTGATTGGATGTAAATCTCACTTTTGTCCAGTGTTTGGGAGAATGCAAAGATGCAAAAGGATTTCTTTTCTGTCCTACTCAGTTGGCTGAGGATATCCTCAGTAGATACTGGCTAGAGTTGTGGTGACAGTCCTTAATCTGCTCACAGGACAGACCACGTTTGGATATGGTAAATACACCTAGGAGTAAAGCATGAGGCTGGATGATAAAAGGATAGAGCCTTGTTTATTTGGGAGGTAGGGTTGTGGGCTGGCTGCTGTTAGTCCCACAGTCTGAATGCACAGGGGTGTGTGTCAGTGGGGGCCACTGGTACCCTGCAGTGTATTGAGTAACTGCCAGTACGTTTCTGTATGTGAGCATTTGGTTCCATCAGGAACTTTGGAGAAACCTGTGGAAAAACTATCTGAAGAAAACCAAAATGCCAAACGTTGGGTGTTTCTTTCCTTTCTTCTTTCCTTTTCTTCCTTTGGTTGTTTTAATTGTTCTGTGGTGGTTTTAATGGATTTGAGACAGTGGAGCAGCAGCTGCCTTTCTGATTTTTGGCTGCTTTTTGTGAATAATTTAAAAAGAAAATTTACATTTTGGAGACAAACCTGTGGGCTTTTTTATTGGTACAAACATTGTATTTAACACTAGGGGTTTTGTACAGTTTTTTGCCTTTTCTACTAGAAAACAATGTAAAGTGATTCACAATGTGACGAGAAAACAAATTGCCACTATGACCAAATGTAGAGTCTGTTCTGCAGTAATGGGATTTAATCAACTCGAAGTCGTGGTTCAGTCGTAGAAATGCTTTTCTTTACCTTGTTTTGAGCTGTTCCTTTTTTTTTTCTTGTTTTGATTTGCAAAACAAAAATGTCTTTTTTTTGTGTGAAATTGTGTTGTACTC